>NC_090929.1:1269301293-1279301293 GCF_040938575.1 Ambystoma mexicanum | reverse complement strand
GTAACATCAACAATGATATTTACAGTCTCTCCTGGTAACCTTTGTGAACTTCCCTTCCTTAGGCTTCAAGGTAATTCAGTACAATATTCAACAAAATAAACAGAAATCAAGACAATCTGTACTCTAGGATAAAGTCTTAGTTCAGTTCTTAGCTCCTTCAATGTCAAAGTTGAGTTCTAACAACAACAACGCTTTTCTTCTTGGTGAAATAAGGACTTTCCACTTCCTCAAAATAGCATCAATGTTATTCTCCACCATGATGCTTTGATACCACTTCCAGTTATCCAATAATTATTCCCACAGTTCAAAAGAAATACAACTTCTGTAAATGTTATTGAAACACAGTTCTTGGTTCACACTTAATATGTCTCTCTTTACAAGGTTAGGAGTCACAATAGGTATGTTTGTCATGATGACTTCACAGCACTTCTACTTCCAGTTCAATAACTTCAACTTTTACAAGAATTTAGCATGAGGGTCTACTCCTTTGCCTCATAATTTTCCACCTTCATTTGTGCTACTGAAGTCTCAAATCTACTGACAACCAAATACAATGCCACAGCTTTAGTACTTTGTGAAATCACCACAGCTTCAGTACTTTGGGACTTTAAACAGGTATTGGCTATGTCACAATTCACTTTTGGGTACTTCAACACCTTCAAGTAGACAAGGCACTCTTCTTATGAACTTTCCTTTTCACGGTGGCAGCCATTTGCCTTTCTTGTCTTTCTGTAACCACAAACAACCTGGAATTGCCTACCAACCACAATCTCGATTTTAGCTCTCCTTCTGTTCTCATCCTTCTTGACCTTTCCTCTGCCTTTCATAAGGTCAATCATGCCACCCTGATATATCAGCTCTGTGATAACCTTGGCATCAGGGACCTGGCTTTGGACTTATAGACCTCCTTTCTCTCGGACAAACCTTCCCAGGTACAACTGGGCCCTTTTCTCTCCACCATCTCACTCTCCACCTGTGATGGCCCTCAGGGCTCTATCCTCTGACCTTGGCTTTTCAACATTTACCTTGTCCCTCTAGCCCATTTCATATCCACCTTCTCCCTTAAGTTCCAGTGTTATGTGGATGACATGCAGCTCTCCTTCTAGTTTCCCTCCTCTGCCTCCTCCTCTCTAATTCCTGGCTGCCTGTTTGCTATTCAGGCATGGCCCCCTCCCTTCACCCTCCTGTGAGGCAAAAAACATTGGTGTCATCTTCAACTCCTCTCTCTCCTTTTCTCCACAAATCACATACCTTGCCAAGAAGGCCCACTTTCAGCTGCACCTCCTCAGAGGCAATCTCCCTTCTCTCACCTTCCCCCAGAAACTCGATGTCTCCAGAGCTCTGGTCCTCGCCAGGCTTGACTACTGCAACAGCCTCTTCCTCAATCTGCCTAACTCCTCTCTTCATCCCCTTCATCTAACCCAGAATAGAATCCTACAGGGCACCAGGCCCCCCTAATCCAGTCTGCCCATACGATTGGTCTCCCCTGACTCCCCCCCCATCTGCACTTGCCCTTCTGGGCCCCTCCACCCACAATAGCCTGCTGCCCGGCACCCTTGTAGTCCTTCCAGCATCTCACTTAGCTTGTGGACCTTCCTTCTCCCACACTCTCTGCTTTCCCTGGCTCTGTCCACCTGGCCACCCCTGGCACTGACCGTCTCACAGACCCTTCTGCCCTGTCCGGCACACCCTGCCTCCCCTCTCTCCTGCACTTCTCTTTACTGCAATTGGACAATCCGAATGTCACTAGGCATAGTAGGATCATTTTTGTTGTGTCCTCCCCTTCCACCACCCCTGGTCTTGTTGCGCCTTGAAACACGTGTATAGGTGCATTATAAATACCCAATAAATAAATAAAAAATAGGACCCACCACTCTCTTCTTCCTATTATCTTTGGCAATGTAGGTTGTATCAAATTCAAAGAATGTTTATAAGTAGCAAGTTTCCCTTCCCCAACCTCCCCTTTATTCCTTTTCCTACTGTTAGCCAGAATAATTACCCAGAAGCTTTCTTGCCACGCTCTTGGCTTCAGGTAATGCGTGCACACTTGTATTTTAGGCAATTCTGTAATTCTAATTGGCTCAGAGTATTGTTGAGAGTGTTCTTTAGCTTTGGAAAAGGCTGGTTTCACCCTCAATTGTGAAAATATCTTGTTCACTCTTTGATTGGGCAATACTTGCTCTCTCCAACTTAAAGTAACACTGTTTAAACACTTGATTTCCCTTTGGTAGTAATTGATGACTGCGATAATAATGATTCTGAGGTCACTCTTCCTCCTACAATAGTAATTAGGTGCACGTGACCACTTCTTCATGTGCTTTACAAAGTTTTCAGTTCAAGTTTTAAGTTCTGACCTGACTGGCTAGTAGCCTTTTGCTACCCAATTGACATTTGAAGCCTGCAACCACCTTATTCGACCCAGCAGCCTTCGCTGCTTACTCACCCAATCCAGCACTATAATTTACCTGATTGACCGGTAGCATTGTGCTGCTTGGTATTACCCAAATTGTTCGAACACAATTGTTCGAATTACCTAATTGACCGAAAGTCGAGGGTCCGAATTGACCTTTGCACAATTGACTGTATGTATTACATGGCCACGATAGTGGCCATGTCGTTATGGTTAAATTGGTGTTTCCATAGGAAGAGCATTTTTTGGGTGGCTTATAACTTCGCTCCCCCTGGACGCATCCTCACCAAACTTTGCAAAATAAGTATATGGCCCACTCTGAATTTTTTTGCAAAGTTTGGTGAGGATTCGTCCAGGGGGGGGAAAGTTATCGGAGGGGTCCCAAAACTTTTTTTTTCCCATAGACTGAATGGGAAAAAAATTTGCGCACGGCTACAGCCCGAACCGCTGGACGGATTTACACCAAATTTGCGGCAGGAGCGGCAGCCTGGTCCCAAAAGCGTGCTTTTGCAAATTTGGTGTAAATCCGTCCAGTAGTTTTTTTTTTAAAAATGACCAAAATGTAAGGCAAAAAAATTAGTGATATCTGTGTTCGCTTCGTGGACGGACTTCCCTGTTCGCTCCGTGGACAGCACCCCGATTGGCCCAGCGGCTTGCGTCATGTCCGCGGACATGCGACGTGTTCGCTGATTGGGTGGCGTGGTGCGTGATGCGCGTCAGATTTTCTGTCGCGCCCGCCATCTTGCATTTGCGGACGTTCGCAGACAGCGCGGTGAAAGTTTATTCAAAATGTGTATTTAGTAGAGTGTGTTGGTGTGTAGAAGTCTTTGGGGAAGATGGGGGAGTATGAGATAGGTTCAAAGTTTTATTTTATTTATGTGCTAGACGCTTTTGTTGTGTTCGATTTGTCTGCGGACAACATGGCTGTTCTGGAATGTTCGTAAATAAACAGAATGGATTCGGTGTCAACTTGAAAGAACACTCGTGGGGTCTTGGAATGTTTGCAGGGGGTGTCCTGGAGACGTTGTCTGTATTGTTCATTGGCAAGGTGAAAATGTTTTAAGAACAATCACGGTGTCCTGAAATGTTTGTACATAAAGAAAATGGGGGTGTCCTGAGGACGCTGTTTGTATTGTCCTCTGGCAAGTTGAATGTGTCCTAGGACCTTCCCCCTGTCCGCGGACATAAAAATGGTTGCAATGCTTGCATCTATGGGTGTGATATGCTGCGGTGGTTGTGGCCAGGGTATAGAATGTTGGGTGCATGGCCAATTGGCCATACACTCAAGAGTGTATGCCCTGGCCACAGCCACCGCAGCATATCACACCCATAGTGGCTTTTAACTTTGGGTCAAAAACGAATTTATAAGGAACAATGTTATAAGCTTGTATGGGTGTGATATGGTGCGATGGTTGTATTTATCTTGTTATACGTACTATTTGGTTTAGTAACGGGAGTCCATGTTTTTCTTGTTCATTTCTGTAATAAAAGAAAATAGCATGTTAGTATTAGTATTTTATAATGACTTATTTCATTGTACAATCAACATTTTCTTCTTTTTATTGACCCTCATATTTAGTAGATTACAAACCAGAGTACTGTGCAATTTGCAAAGTTTCTGTGTTTGTTGCTAAAATCATTGGGTCTGTGGGAGAAAAAAAATCCATGTTGGATTAAAAAAAAAACTTTTTCTGTTATGCTTCAGTTTATTTGTTTGTTTTCCGCGTTTACTTGCTCTTACTGCCTAATGCTTTATGCATTGGATTGTTTCAGTTTTTGTGAGCAGTAAGATATTAGGTATTTGTTTGGATATTGTAAAATTTTGGCCCAGTTAGATACCAGTAGGCGTATTCTAACTGTTTATGTTTTGATATAATTTCGTGGTATTGATTTATCTGTTTGCATATTTGTAAATTTTGGGACAGTTAGATACCAATTGGCGTATTCTAACTGTCTATTTTTTGCTCTATTTGAGTGGTATTAATTTATCTGATTACTTGTTGTAGAATCTTTGGGCAGTTAGATAGGTTTTGAAATATTGTGACAGTTTATATTTTTTTTACTACAAGTGTACTTAAGGTTTAAGTACAGTTCAGTTATCAAATTTTGGTTTTAAGAACATTAAATACGCGTTTGTAAAATTAGCTGGTAATCTCTGCTTTAGAGTAACGGTACTATCATTACATTCAAACCATCCACATTTCTTTTTTACATATGCAGTGTAGTGCCCTGAGTTGGTTGTGGCTCCTGCGTGGTAGATTATACCTATTGTTGTGAAGGTTTTCCTACCAAGTGATATTTGACCATGTGTGAATCCAGTGAGCTTGCAGTTGTTTTTCGTACCATCAGCATTGTAACGTAGAAGCATTAGTATTACATATTTACTATGTGTTTGTATTAGTGATGTGGAGCGATTATCCGAATTGCAGGTAGAACATAATCTACCGTGGTTTGCATTTTGTACAAGTTGCTGAAATGCAACGGATTCACAATTAGGTATTGATATATAGACAAAGCGCTCATTGGGGATTTGTTCTTGTGTCACATTGTTGCAGAGAGTGTATGTATGTTTCCACATGTATGAAATCAGGAAGATTTCATTTATAGGTATGTTTTTGTTTTCCAGTACTAATAGTAAGTACATTAGAAATTCTTGTGGATCTTCCTGTGAGTTTATAGTGAATTTCACCATTCCAGCACAGTAGTCCAATTCTTGTCTTATTCCATGAACAGTATACAGGGTGTCAGGATTGTTTTTTGCGTTTCTATGAAGTACTAACATTTGCATACACAATGGGTCTCTAAAGTGTAAGTAAATGTTGTCAACAATTGCTGGTATTTGAAATAGAATATTGATTGCTACATTTGCGTAGCAACTTACACCTATTTCATTTATAAGTTTAAATGGACCAGGTAGTTCTGTATCTGAGTGATTGTTTTTTTAGTTTGTCTTCCTTCTTTGACGAAGTACTTGGTTTACTTTCCCTAATTGGTTCTATTTTGCTTGTGGTACTTGATGAAGTTTTAGTTTCTTTTAGTCTTTTTGGAGGATTTGCAGTGACATCCTGTTGCATTTCTGTTTGATTTAGTGTTCTTTTAGAACCTTTTCCTTTTTGTGGAACAGGATATGTTTGTAGATGGGGGGTGTATAGTGCACGAAGTCTATTGTATTCTAAAATGCAAGGAATATCAGCATTTACTTTACTTGCATCAAAGTTTATTAGAAATAGACCGTCAATTGTACGTAGGCGTGACAGTGCTACGTAGCTCATGCCTTCTTTAAAGACTGTGTTACCAATGTCTATCATTGCTTTCTCTAGAGTAAGACCTTGTGATTTATGAATGGTGACTGCGTATGCAAGAGTTAGAGAAAATTGTTCTCTGCGTACATACATGTCTTTGAAGAGAAGGAATCGAGCTGTTGAGCGTCCTATTCTTTTTACTTCTGAAAGTTTGTCAAAGAGAATATTGACAACTGAATTTTGTTGTCACGTGGGTATGTTTGAAAGCCAACAACTGTACCCAGTGCTCCATTAACTAGTCCTTGGTCCACGTCAAGGTTACGTTTAAGCATTACTCTGCAATTTAAGGATAATTTTAATATCTTTTCCAAGCCTGCTGTGATTGAGATTGATTTTTCTAAACTATTTAGTCTTGCTGTGGCTTGGTCACACATGAGTAGTGTCATTCCATGTACATCTAGTTTGTCTGTGGCGCTAATTTCCATAATTGGTTGCATTTCTTTGCTTAACATTATTTCATTGAATTTGAAACAGCTTGCAAGAGTTGGCATTAAGGCCATACAATTGACATTTTTGTGGGCTAATTGTTCCATAACATCTGTAGCACATGCATTATCTCCATAAAGTGCATGAATGTGTCGAGTTTTCAATATTGCTTCTGCTTCTCTAGAAAGTATACCAACTCTGATACTTTTTAAGATGTTGGTATAAGTTAGATCTGCAGATTGGCACATGTTTTCTGTTAATTCTCTGTATTGGAAATGTTGCCAAAGGTTGACATTTCCAATGCTGCCAATAGTTTTACGGCAGAGTTTGTGTCCTAATGTTTTAAAAATAGGCTCACCTTTTACAGGTGTCAATTGAAGAAGATCTCCGAAAACAATGATGTGTTTTCCTGCAAAGAGCTCTTCATAGTTTGTTTTGAGTACTTCTTGTAATCTGAGGTGAATCAAAGCCAACATTAGGTTGGACACCATGCTCACTTCATCTATTAGTAGCATTTTCATTTGTTTCAATACTCTGCGTACTTCCATTGCAGCTTCTGCAGAAAGTTTGTAATAATCTAACTTGTTTTTGGTGTTCTACTGGCCGGAGTAGTAATCGGTGTAAAGTGACACCACCTATGTTGTAGGCAGCTAAACCTGTGGGGGCAGTGACAACAGCTGACAGTTTGTTGTTTGTCAATTGTTGAAGGAACTTACTGATGATTTTGATTAGGAATGTTTTGCCAGAACCAGCTTCACCACTGACGTACAGTAGTATAGGTTTTTAATTTTGGCAGGTGCATTCTTTGTTTTCATGTTGCACACCATGTGCAATTTGTTTTGTTATTTCTTGAAAAATGCTACGTTGCTCTTTGTTTAGTTTTGATTGTAGTGTAGTTAAGTCTTCTTTATCTTCATAGTGACACATGGTGTTTTCTACTTCTATCATAGCTAATTCTGCCTCATTTGTTATTAGTGGTTCTCCCAGTTGTTCTTGGCTTCCTGTGACAGAAGGTTGACTACTGTCAGGAGTTTCCTTATCTAGTTGGGCCTGGAGTTTCTCTTCGTGTTGCTGTTCATTGTGCAACATTGTTTTGTACTGTGCAAAGTTTACATCAGTTATACTGCTTTCATTGGCTTTGAAAGCGTCTTGATATGAGTCATAGGTATCTAGTATTTCTTCTTCTTTTCTCCATGGTTTGAAGAGTTGTAGCAGGGACATGTAATATACTTCTTTATGTTGAGGAGTCTTTAATGTCAATTTGATATGATTAATTAAATTTGGTTTGGTGAGTTTTACTAAGCTGCCATCACAGTTTGTTACTTTGTATTTACGGTTTTGCTCATCAGGTTTTATATTATTTGTGTATCTGTAGTTTTGGGCTATGTGGTATAGACACATGGTTTCCAAAGTGGTACTCCTGTTTGGGTAGTATGTGTCCAATAAATTGTTTTTTAAAATGTCTTGGCTGTTGGGATCATGTTTGGCTATTGTTTCTATATCTTCGTATGATTTTAGAAGTCTATTTCTAGATTTAGCTGGACCAAGACTTAGCCATACTATATTTGCAGATTTACCATACAATGCAGTACCAGTTAATCGATCAGCTGCTTCATAGGATCTACATTCTCTATGGGACAGCATTTTTATGCCCAAGCTGTATATTTCTGAGACACTGTTTTATCTGATGACAGGTCATTCTAGAGGTCTTGGAGCTCTGTCTTTTCTGATTTGGTTAAGTGTGCTGTGACATATCGTGCAACTGCAGTAGAATTGTCTGCAATGTACTGCACATCTATGTTTGCATTCCACAAGTGGGCAATGATTGCATTGTAATCATTGATATATTTTTCTTCTTCTTTTCTTTTTATGCAATATGTATTTTTAGGTGACTTACTTTTAACACTATGTCTAACTGAAGACATGAGGTTGTTCACTTGACCTGTATTTGTAACTGGTCTAGGGAAACCAGATCGGCATTTGGTGTAGTATTTCCCTTTGTTTTTGTATTTGCGACGACAATATTTGCCACATTTGTGTCTTTGGAATTGTAAGATCTTTGCATGAAGATCACTATTTGTGGATTCTGACGGAATTTCACAAGTGACATTTTTTTCAATAAACCTTAAAACAGTAGCATCACTGTCTTGACCAAATTTAGGAGCATCTTTAATCCATAAAAGCATGTGGACATGTGGCGCTCCTCTGGCTTGGTATTCTTTTCTCCAAAAGAAGTGTTGCACTTCTCCAAGGGGAGGAACAGTTTTATTACAAATAAAATGTAGCATAGCAATGAAGCGATGGTGAAAATATCTAGAAACATTAACAGGATCCTGAGAACAAAGTTCTCCAGGTGTTAGTATATCTATGTTTGTTTTGTTTTCGTTTGATATGCGTAGGAAAGCATGTAAATCTTTCCATGCATATTCTGCGCAACTTAATGTAACAAACCAAGTGGGTGGGCCAAGGTT
Organism: Ambystoma mexicanum; assembly: GCF_040938575.1. Classification (NCBI taxonomy): domain Eukaryota; kingdom Metazoa; phylum Chordata; class Amphibia; order Caudata; family Ambystomatidae; genus Ambystoma; species Ambystoma mexicanum. The sequence continues at coordinate 1,279,292,684 of NC_090929.1, read as the reverse complement.
TCTGATCATACAACGTACATCTCCATGGCGTCGAAACCAGTACTCTTTAGTACCTCGCATATTTGCTGATAGATTTGTAAGATTTGCCTGTAAAACCTCATCTTTTTGTTGAACATTTTTTTAATAATTGTGTGGATGTCATATTTTGAAAGTGTTATCCTGATTTTAATATGTGTGCAACTCCGTAACATAATGTTGCTAGTTCACTTTCAAAGAGTAGGTGGAATATGTATTCCACATTTTGTCGAAATCTGGGATCTTCAGAATACATTTGTAATGAGCGATATTCTGATGCTGATATTTGAACAGGTCTATCATCCTATCTTCCTCCTTTGCCAGTAGGAAAGAGTAGAGGAAAAGCACGTGCTTCTATACTTTTTTCCCATATGCTGATTGGTGATCCTTTTGTTTGACGCATTTGGTACGTTTCCAGTGCATCTTCTATGGTGTCATTAGAGTGCAAAGGATGAATTGTATAATGGTCTAAAGTGTTTGCTATTGTAGCAGGATCTAGGAGCTCAAATTGACCAGTTTCTTGTGCCTCTTGAATTATTTCAGTTGTATCTTTCAAGTTTTCTTCGATATTAATTTCTTTGTAATAATCATTCTTTTTGAGATATTGCAGGGCTTCTCTAACTTTATGTAAATCTACCAGTTGTTGCCAATTTTTTTTGTCTTTTGTAGGTACTCCATTTACCAAGATAATTAAAGATTGTTGCATTGGACGTTGCACTCCTAGAGTGTGCACATTTTCTTTTAGATCTAATGGTAAATACACTACTTTTCCACGAATACCTTTCACTAATTCAGAGGGAGGTAATTTTGCAGTTTTTGGTTGAAGGCGTATTATTGCTTGAAATGGATGAACTGTTTGAATTATGATGCTCTCATATAAGTTAAGTTGTTGAAGGAGTTTTGGTAGTGCATGTAATTCCAAGTTATTTGAGATAGCACGTGAAGGAGTTTGGTTGTTGTTAAGTTTGGTAGTGCAGTAACTGCAAAGTATTATTGGGTCAGTTATTTCGTATTTGTTTTCTGCTATAAGGTAGAGAGCTAATTCAAACCATTTAGAATCTTCATTGTCTTCTATTTTGTATGAAAGGTCTATAGTTTTTGTGTTACTTTTATAACACGTTCTGCGGCAACATACACACATGTGGTTTGGTACTTCAGCTGAAGTGTTTTGAAATTTTAGTATTTCTTTTTTATATGTGTGTAGTGAAAGGTTGCCATGTGCAGATTTGTTACGAAGTTGGTTGACAGCTAATTCATCTTGTAAGTGGGTTTCATTTCCAAAATATTTTTTCTGTATATACTCGATTTCTTCTAGTAGGTCTTTTGGTGTACCATGTAGAAGAATATTATTTAAATTGGCTAGTGCTAAAGCAGGACTTTTTGCATAATACAGTTTATAAACTAGATTTCTTATACTTGCATGATGTGTTGATATCCTTTTGATATCATGGAAGGTTGTTTTGCAGGTAGCTCCTGATATGCAGGCCAACAAATGTCCTTGCAGTCCTGTGTGCTTGCGTACTGGACAAGCATCCATACTTTGCAGTATTTTAATTTTGATTTTGTCTTTGCTTTTCACATATTGATTGAGGAATAGGCGTAAAGATTTGAACATTTTTTTGGGAATGTTACACATTGACGTGCATGGCCATGAGTAAATTAGACGTTCTGATTCAGGCGAATGCAGGGGTAAATCTAAGTTTTCAGGGCATATTTTTGTAAGGAGTACTTCTTGTTCCATTATGGTATTATTAACTTTTTCATAACCTCGACCACTGCTTTGTATGGCAATTGTATTTGTTTGCTTTTGTTTGTACGCTTCTTCATTAAAGTATGGTTCTGTGCTTGTAGTGTGACTCCATTCACCTCCACAGATATTTAAGAAGTTATTTCTGTTCACATTTCGTTTATTGAGAAGTCTTTTTTGAAATTTAGTTATTAGTTTTGTTAGTGGTTTAATTCTTTTTAACACAACAATAAATAAGTTTCTTTTGAGAAGAATTGCACTGTCTATCAATGCTTCTAAGATTACTTTCCTACGATAGGTTTGAAGTGTTGAACCTGGTTTCTCTCCTGTTTTTATCAGATTTTGAAGGACTTTGTGACGGAACATTTTGGCTAATATACTTTTCTTGGTATGCTTACTTTGTAATACATCAAGATTTATAGAAGACGTTTTATTTGTAGTGATTTTCTGTTAATAGTTTTTTGGGTCGTTTTACTTTGTGATAGAGGAGGCAAAGTTTTTGCTCTAGAAACTTCTTCTGTTTCACAACATGACTGTATTAGCTGTTGTGTTTCAACGTTTTTTTTACAAATTCTGCTATAGATGGGTGTTTATGTTGGAGACTTTTCTTTTCATTTGCTCTACTTCTGCGTCCCTTTCTACGGAGTTGCTTTTTGGTGGGCATTCTTTAGCGTCTGTTGAAAAAATACAGACGGTATGGGTTGATGTTTTCTGCAATGCATGTGTGTTGTGTGCATGATTGTTTGAGTAAGATGATAAAGATGTATGTAATGGTGTGTGATTGTGAATTGGGAAGTTGAACTAGGGATGGGTATTCTTCAATTAATGTGTTACTAAACTGGGGTTCAGATGACAGAAAAAAGTAAGCCGGTGGTGTGGAGAAGAATAAATAATATAGGTAAAGCTATACAATTAAAACAGTTGTTTGTTCTACAACATCTACATTCTAGCGGCTGAGTTGGGTAATTTGTGTGCCGAAAAATAGGAATTTGAGGGCCATTCTGACAGGAGATCACTGTTTAAGACGGGGGGGGGGGATTTTTGGTCAGAATGGTGCAGAATCTCTGTTTTTAGGCACAGAAATACCATGAATGCACCGTACAGTGCGTGTGAGTTATAAATCAAATATTATGGTAACAATCTACTTACTTTTTTTTCAAAAATGAGTAGTTTGCTTCTTAGTTGTTCTTTGTAAATCAAAATCGGCTGCTTCTATTCAGGAGAATGGGCTTCACTGCAATTGTAAAAGAAAGAAATTAGTAATTTGGTTGCTATATAGCACTGTTTTCATTTTAGACATAGATTTTTTTAAATTGAAATGCTCAGCGCCTTCCTGAAAACCATTAAAACTATATTATGACTAAGAGTAGGAAAGAAAATATCTTTACTATGGTTTGTGGAATTCATAATCTACCAACGTATACCACTATTCTTGTAACTAAGCTTTTCCACGTAATAGTGAGTCATTGTCATCATAGCTCTCAACCATGTGTGCCGCAAAGGCGGGTGAAATCACCTGATTTTGTTTTTGGCGGGTGAGACGCCCATTGGAATGAATGGGCGTGCAGGAGGCTTGGCGGGTGAGTCAGTCCTTTACAAGGCGGGTGACACCCGCCAAAAGCGTGTGAGTTGAGAGCTATGTGTCATAGCCTGCTTTTGCACGTAACAGTGAGTTAATGTCATAGTCTGCTTGTCCTATATAAATGTATGTAAGTACTTATATAAATGAAAAAAATTAAAACCAATTATGTGTTTGTACAAATATTATTGTTTGAGATTTGATCATAGAGTGTGTATGTTATTTTCTGTGATTATATCTCGTGTATATATTTTATTTCAAAAATGTTAGTTTAATAGTATTTGCATGTGTGTGGGTGTATGAAGAAATTAAACGATATAAAGGTTTGTAAGTGACAGGTCATTTTAGGACAATGAAACAATGATAGTCCATTCATTTTTCAGATTATAGAAGGTAAAAGTCGGTTAGAAAATGTGTTCATGTACTGTGTAGAAAATATGCACACCTGTACTTTCTGTTCATGTATATGGATATGGACCAAGCTGCAAGTAGAAATATTGGAGATTTGTATAGTATTTATCGTAGATCGTGGTTGTCAATGGTATGAGACTTGTACTCCGAGAGATACACTGTACATTTGTAGTGCTGCTCTATGATGATGCAGTTACATGTAGAGTTATTGGATTTGATTGGTGGATGGTCATGTGATTGCTTAGCTACATCCGATGAGGGAATGGCACAGTGAGTGAAATCAAAATAGTAGAAGGGCTGTACATGTTACGATACGTTCGCGGACATGGCGGTAGTTCTAGGACACCGCGTATTACATCCAGGGAATTTGGGGAGGGGAGGTATGGAAACGAGATTGGATGAAGCAAGGGATTGGTCAGTAAAGTTTAGTGAGTGTGTTGTGCTAGCAGAGGTTTTCTCAGATATTGTTTTTGCAGAGAGAAGAACAGATAGCTATGGCTGAGTGTTTCAAAACACAGATTGTATGGATTTTGGGAGACTCGTGGATTCATTGGTTGAAGGTGCATGCAGAAAGCTGTGGAGTATCTATAGATCTTGGACTCCCACATGTGGAAGTGCACTGGCATGGAGTGCATGGAATGAAGTGGTTGGACTTGCTACCTCTCTGTGCAACTTTGAAGATAGAGGAACATCCAGACATAATTGTAATTCATTGTGGAAGTTACAGTTTAGGACATGTGTCTGGAATTTCGTTGCAATTTGCAATGAAAGAAGGACTTCAGAAGATAATGGACATGTTTCCAAACTCTAAAATATTTTTTTCACGGATTGCGCAGAGACAAGTGTGGCTTCGTTCTTTCTCATGTGGTCCCCAAATGGAGAAAGCAAGGCGTAATGTTAATAAGGCTGCCTTCCTAAGAGATTTTGGCATGTCCTCTTTTAACAATGTCCTCTTTTAACAATGAAAATATTTTGTTTCGTAGTACATACATTTTTCGCAAAGATGGAGTCCATCTTACTTATGCTGGCAATCAGATTTTTTTGAGAAATGTACAAAATGCATTGTGACCTTTTTTAGAAATACAGCATTCGTTTTGAAGTACGTCTTAGGTACTTAAAATGTTTTACATTCAAACACCTCCCAAAGGCTCTTTTCAGTGCCACCACTTCCTGTTAAAGAAAAATGCATTGGTTTCAATAGGGTAGCAATGCAATTGTTTTTCTGTTCGCGGACCGTCCGCGGACTTTCACGAAATGGAAATGGCTATGTTTTATGTATCTTCACTTCTATTTTTTAACTGTGAAAGGCGGCTCTGAAAAGAGCCTTATTTTTTTTGATTTTTGTAATTTTGTATTTTTTTGGTTTTTCAGACACGACACACTAGGAGAGGAGGGAAAGGAGGGTAAAGGGAGGGGGACACCAACCAAAGGGATAAGAAAGGGCGAGCTGAGAGAGGAAGATGTAGAGTGGGTTTTATTTGGGTAGTGAGCAGGTCTTCTGGTGCTCTGAGACGATCGTCTCAAAAGCACTCCGAAGTCGCTCCCGCCTGCAGAGTACTGTGTCACAGTACACACATACAACTGTGACCCTCGAAAGGTAAGGGTCATCAGAATTCTGTATGGCCTGTGAGGCAGCTTGAGGAAGACGCTGTCCCACAGAGGTGTTCCTTGTGGTGACTGGATCAGGAACGGAGGATGAAGTAGAGGCAATCAACCTACTACGCTTCTCGCAAGGTACAACCTTGCGAATGGCCCCAGTGTGGAATGAGCGCAGGTGTCGCTTCATGTTCGTGGTCTCAAAGCTATACGAACCATGCTTCCCACGACTGAGTACCATTCTGCACTCATTACAGGTGACATGGTTCGCATGAGACTTAGGACCGTTTCCATGAACGGTAAACAACCGCCACACCCAAGATTCACGCCGACGGCGGGTAGTAGGGATTTCCTCTACCTCATTCTCGTCATCCTCTACTTCCTCCTCTGTATCCTCACTCCTGTTCCCCTCTTCAGGCCCTTGGGGAAATGGTGGTGGTGGAGGGGGTGGGGGTGGTGCTGAGGCAAATGCAGCACCATGTGGTAATAGTCGAGCCATGGATGTCATAGGCTTGGAGATGGAAATCTCAAAATCTGCAAAGTATGCAGCAAAATGCAGTGTGCTCTGTGGAATAGTCATAAACACAATGAGAATGCGCTCTAGGGCGTGGTCTTATATTGGGGTGCTTGTGCGCGGGTCGCGGACATGCGCGCCGTCCGCAAGACAGATCGAACATCAAAAAAGGTTCAAAAAGTCACAAAAACTATGTGGAAGGTTAGGATTAGTATGTGGGATTTGTGGTATGGTGATTTTTTAATGAGAAATATTGTGGATTACTTGGAAATGTACTTTTAAACTGGTCGGGGACACGAACAGTGTCCGCATTTAGAGCACGAGATGAGTGGGGGCGCGGTCACATGATTGTTTTGTGAGCATGTTTGCTAAGGTAGCGGTCGTCCGCAGGACACCCAATGTACGCACATTGTTTTGCGCATGCGTGTTGATGTTCTGCGGACAGTGTTCGGGTCCTGAACTAATTAAAAGTGCATCACATCTAAAACAAATAGTTACGGACAGCCGTTTGTTCTTAGCACAGTTTAATTTATTTGCTAACAATACGACAGACATAGCGTTTCAAGCACACCTCCATTTTCGTTTATTTACGAACAATTCAGGACACCACGAGTGTTCTTAGAACAGTTTCTGCTTGCTATCGAACACTACGGATAGGCATAGTTTTCTTAAGGACACCTCCATTTTTGTTTATTTCCGAACATTTCAGGACACTACGAGTGTTCTTAGAACATTTTCAACTTGCATGAGAACATTACGGACAGATGTAGTGTCCTCAGGACAGTTACATTTTCGTTTCTTTACGAACATTTCCGAACAACCGCGGTGTCCGTGGACACCTAAATTGGTTTTATCACAAGGAACTGAAAGTAATTACAACACAATATAAGAAAAGTAACTTTATTTCATATATATATACAATTATGACTGGGAAGGTGGGGCAGAAACAGAAACAAAAACAGGAGAATTAGGGATTTCTAGATAACTGGGATCAGGTGAAGAAGGGAAGAGGAAATGTCATTGAAACGCTTTGGTCCATAGACAGGGTTTGGGGTTAACTGTGTGGGATAGGGTGAGGGGGACAAGTGCAGGTTGGACAATGGTGTGCTGTTGGGGGGTTCACATAATTTTCCACAAAGTTTTTCAAATCCATAAAATTTTGCATAAGGTTGTCAATTTTTTGATTAATATGCTGTAGAGTGATATCCTCTGATTGTTGTTGTGAGATGCTTGGAATTTTTGTATGGTCTGTAATAAAATAAATGTATATGTTAAATGTATACAAAATAATATTTATTAATTGGTTTATATAGTAAAGTGTGTACCATTAGGTGGACTATTTTCTAACATTTCCTCTCGTGGGAAATGCTCCTCTAGCCAGTCGAGAGTACTACACATTTCTGTGAGAAAACAAAAAAGTAATATGTTTCTTTTTTCTAATATAGAAAGTTTATAAATATATGAGTAAAAAGAAGTGCACTTACTATGTCTGGTGAGATATGTAATCAGTAGTGTATACGTCTGGTCTTGCTGTTGGTTGTGGAGCGTCTGTGAGGTAATTATGGTGGAAGCCACTTTATCATCTTTTGGTATATTCCATTTGTATGTGTGCTGCTTTGTGAATTTGTTAAATGTTCCTATGTTATGATATAACTATTACACATACCTCCCCAGAGTTTTTAGGTGGTGGTACTGTTGTTCAAACATGTCTGCGGACCGTCAAATTCAGTAGAAAGGGTTCATTATATTCCATATTGTATGTACATAAAGTCAAAGTTATTATGGTTAAGTTGCGCTACTAAAAACCTATGAAATTCAGTGAAAAAACTTTGTTAAAGGGACGTTATGGTTCCAAGTAAAACCAAAAAACCCTTGAAATTCGGCAGTTATGGTAAGCTAAGCAACCATAACTCGCGCTGCCACCGTGCACTGCTAAGACTAACACCCAGGACATCAAAGATGACATCACAAATGTCATTGATGACATCACTGATGACATCACATGTCTGGCTCACTATTTTATTATTTGCTGACATATCTAGGCCACATGGTTTTCTTCAGTAACAATCAGAAACTAAGAATTTTATTTTATTTGTAGACATATCCTTCTAGTAGGTTCCTACAGTAATTCCCTTAGAGTACAGTCACATCATATGAAACATATACATATGGGAAAACACAAGCTTGAAAGACAGCAATCCTTTTTGTGCATAAAGATAATCACTAGACTTATGAGCACATTCTGATAGTTCTGTTGTTTTTTTTATGGCTGTACCTTCCCTCTATATGGTCATATTTGTATACATTGTACTCAAACTACTTTCCTTATGGTCCAATCACATCAAGTGATACATATACATAGGGTAAATAGCAGCTTTGAAACAGAGCAATCATGTATTTGCATGAAACTAATCAGTTAAGTTATGTATTGTTTCTGCTACTACTTGTGCTTTTTTGCTAACTTCACTTTGCCTGTATATACCCATATTGGTATGTGTTCTTGTGTCTTTGTGTTTTGTCTATAGTAATGCAATTATGTAATACGTGGGTTTTATTAGCTACTTATTACATATTTCACAGTACACAAAAATCTGTTAAGAAAACAATTATCATTTCATTATTCAACATATTAACATTACGAATATCATACCTTCATCTTGTACGCTGCACACAATGTTATGTTTCTGTATGAGTAGCTTAGTATACTAGTTAGAACCCCATAATAGGATGCTATTTATATCAATGCATCGTTCAATGCACTTATTAGGGTATATTTCTTGCAATGATTCTTGACACTTTTTTCGCAACATAATAAGAATCCCTTCTACACATATTTCATGAGAAGTACATACACATGTGATGTCATCAGTGATGTCATCAATGACATTTGTGATGTCATCTTTGATGTCCTGGGTGTTAGTCTTAGCAGTGCACGGTGGTGGCGCGAGTTATGGTTGCTTAGCTTACCATAACTGCCGAATTTCAAGGGTTTTTCGGTTTTACTTGGAACCATAACGTCCCTTTAACAAAGTTTTTTCACTGAATTTCATAGGTTTTTAGTAGCGCAACTTAACCATAACGTCCCTTTAACAAAGTTTTTTCACTGAATTTCATAGGTTTTTAGTAGCAAAACTTAACAATAATGACTTTGACTTTATATACATGTCATATGGAACGGACTAGATCTCTTCTTATGAACTTGATGTCCGCGAACTTATTTAATGTTCGCGGACATGTTCGGAGAACAGTACCACTACCTAAAAACTGTGGGGGGGGACTTGGGGGGGTATGTTTGATTGTTATATCATAATATAAGAACAATTAACAAATTCAAAAAGCAGCACACAAACACATCATATATAGTAATACATAAGAAATGTAACCCATATATGTAACACACTAACCATTCATTTAAATACAATATGTTCTGAAATGGAATATACCACAAGAACATAAATTGGCTTCCAACATAATTACCTCACAGACACAACAGAACTGAGAACAAGACCAGACCCGCTGAATACATAGGACTTATCATACCAGAAATAGTAAGTGTACTTCATTTTACTCATATATTTATAAACTTTCAGTATTAGATTAAAAAATATATTATCTTTTCTTTTTATTTCTCACAGAAATGTCTAGTACTCTGGAATGGCTAGAGGACAATTTCCCACATGAAGAAATGTCACAAGATAGTGAAACTAATGGTAAACACTTTATAATATAAACCATTTAAATATTATTATTTTGCATACATTTAACATATATATATATATTTTTTATACAGAGTATAACAAAATAGAAACTACCTCTGAAGAAGCTGTTATGGAAAACACGCTTGACAACATAAAAGAAAAAATTGATTTACTGTTGACCAATTTTAATAATTTGAAAACTTTTGTTGAAGATCATTTTAAAACAAAAACGTCATACCATTGCCCCACATGTACTTGTCCCTCCTCACCATATCCCAGTCAATTATCCCCAAACCCTCTCCATAATCCAAAACGTTTTGATGTGATTTCCATCCCTTCCTCACCTAATACCAATCATGTTGAAACCCCAAATTCTCCTGTTTGTGTTTCTGTTTCTGCCTCACCTTCTCTGTCATAAATTATTAATATATGTTAAATAAAGTTTAATTTTTATATTGTATTGTGAATAGTTTCCGTTTTTTTTAAAAAAAAACAATAAAAGTGTCCGCGGACAGTGCAAGTGTTCTGAAATGTTCGTACATAAACGAAAATGGAGATGTCCTGAAGAACACCACACCTGTTCGTACTGTTCGCTAGCAAGTTGAAACTGTTCTAAGAACACACGTGCTGTCCTGAAATGTTCGTAAAGAAACAAAAATTAAAGTGTTCTAAAGAACACTATATCTGTCCGTAATGTTCGCTATCAACTTAAAACTGTCCTAAGAACACAATTGGTGTCCTGAAATGTTCGTAAATAAACAAAAATGATGTGTCCTGAACAACAGTACAACTGTTCGTAGTGTTCGCTACCCAATTGAAAGTGTTCTAAGAACACAATTGGTGTCCTGAAATGTTCGTACATAAACTAAATTACACGTGTCCTGAAGAACACTATATCTGTCCTTACTGTTCGCTACCAAGTTTAAACTGTTCTAAGAACACACGCGGTGTCCTGAAATGTTCGTTTCACGTGTGACGCACTTTTAATTACTTCAGAACCCGAACAGTGTCCGTAGGACATCAATCCACAAGCGCTAACCAATCTCCGTGCACTTGGTGTCCTGCGGACAGGCGCTTCCTTCGCAGACTAGTTCGCAAACAGATCATATGACCGCGCCCACGCTCATCGTGTGTCCTGAAATGCGGACACTGTTCGTGTCCCCGAACAATTTAAAAGTACATTTTCAGTTAATCCATAATATTTTTCAATAAAATCTCACCATGCCACAAGTCCCACATAGCAACCTTGAGTTTCTATATACCTTTTGAAACTTTACGATCCTTTTTTTGTGTTCGATCTGTCCGCGCACAGTGCGCATGTCCGTGGACCGCGCACAAGCACCCCTATAAAAGACCACGCCCAAGAGCTTATTCCCATTGTGTTTCTGGCTATTCTTCATAACACAGTGATTTTTGCTGCCACCTGCAGACTACACCATCATCGACATGGCATCCTTGGCTGCTGAACTGCCACTTGGTGCTGCACCTGCTTCAGCACCACCACCACCCCCTCCACCACCACCACCTCCCCAAGGGCCTGAAGAGGGGAACAGGACGGAGGATGCGGAGGAGGAAGAAGAGGATGGTGAGAATGAGGTAGAGGAAATCCCTACTACCCGCACTAGGCGTGAGTCTTGGGTGTGGCGGTTATTTACCATTCATGGGAATGGTCCTAAGGCTCGTGCGAACCATGTTACCTGCAATGAGTGCAAAATGATACTCAGTCGCGGGAAGCACGGTAACTACAGCTTTGGGACCACTTCTATGAAGCGACACCTGAGGTCATTTCACTCTGGGGCTATTCGCAGGGTTGTACCTTGCGAAGAACGTAGCAGGTTGATTTCCTCTACTTCATCCTCTGTTTCTGATCCTGTCACCACAAGGACCACCTCTGTGGGACAGCGTCTTTCTCAAGCTGCCTCACAGGCCATACAGAATGCTGATGACCCTTACTTTTCGAGGGTCACAGTTGTATGTATGTACTGTGACACAGTACTCTGCAGGGGGGAGCGACTTCGGAGTGCTTTTGAGACTATCGTCTCAGAGCACGAGAAGACCTGCTCACTACCCAAATAAAACCCACTCTACATCTTCCTCTCTCAGCTCGCCCTTTCTTATCCCTGTTGTTGGTTCCCCCCCTTTACCCTCCTTTACCCTCCTCTCCTAGTGTGTCGTGTCTGAAAAACCAAAAAAATACAAAATTACAAAAATCAAAAAAAATAAGGCTCTTTTCAGAGCCGCCTTTCCCAGTTAAAAAATAGAAGTGAAAATAAATGAAGCAGGGCTCTGTGTATTTTTTAGAAGTCCGTGAACAGTTCACGAACATTAAAAAAATTGGGTTACTACTCCATCACAAACATTGTAATTTTCTCTGGGAAGAAGTGGTGGCTCTGAAAAGAGCCTTTGGGTGGTGTTTGCAAGTCAAAAATTGTAAATGCTTAACATCTACTTCAAAATCGTTGTTGTAATTCCAAAAAAGGTCGCAATGCATTTTGTACATTTCTCAGAAAAATCTGATTGCCAGCATAAGTAAGATGGACTCCATCTCTGCGAAAAATGTATGTACTACAAAACATAATATTTTCATTGTGAAAAGAAGACATGCCAAAATCTCTTAGAAAGCCACAAACAGCCTTATTAACATTGTGCCTTGCTTTTTCCATTTGTGGACCAAATGAAGAAGAACGAAGCCACATTTGTCTCTGCGCAATCCGTGAAAATATCACTTGAGAATTAGGAAACATGTCCATAACCTTCCTCAGTCCTTCTTTCATAGCAAATTGCAAAAAAATTCCAGTCACATGCCCTAAACTGTTCCCTCCACAATGAATTACAATTATGTCTGGATGTTGCTCTGTCTCCAAAGTAGCACAGAGAGGTAGCAAATCCAACCACTTCATTCCACGTACTCCATGCCAGTGTACTTCCACATGTGGGAATCCAAGATCTACAGCTACTCCACAGCTTTCTGCATGCACCTTCAACCAATGTATCCACGAATCTCCTAAAATCCAAACAATCTGTTTTCTGAAACACACAGCCATAGCTATCTTTTGTTCTCTCAGCAAAAAGAGTATCTCAGAAAATCTCTCCTGGCACAACACACCCACCAAACTTTCCTGACCAATCCCTTTCAGTGCTTATTCTCATTTGCATGACTTCTGAACCCAAAAATCCCCGGATGTAACTCCCGATGTCCGGGAACTACCGCCATGTCCGCGGACATATCGTAACATCAACAGCCCTTCTACCATTTCCACTACACTCTCTCTGCCATTCCCTCATTGGATGTACCTCAAAAATCACATGACCATGCACCAATCACATTCAAGACCTCTACATCTAACTGCATCATCATAGATCAGCACTGCAAATGTATTCTGAATCTCTCTGAGTACAAGTGTCATATTATTGGCAAGCAGCATCTACCACAAATACTGTACAAGTCTTCAAGATTTCTACTTGCAGCTCCATGCATATCCATATGCATGAACACAAACTTCAGGTATGCATATTTTCTGTATAGTACATGACATAGCTCTCAACCATTTTTGTTTTACAGGCGGGTGAAATCACCCGATTTTGTTTTTAGCGGGTGAGACGCCCATTGGAATGAATGGGCGTGCAGGAGGCTTGGCGGGTGAGTCTGCCCTTTACAAGGCGTGTGACACCCGCCAAAAGCGTGTGAGTTGAGAGCTATGGTAGATGAACACATTTTCAAACAGACTTTTACCTTGTAAAATCTGTAAAATGAATTTACTGTACTTTTTTCAATTTCCTAAAATCAACTACCATTTATACACCTTTATACTTTTTACTTTCTTTATACACACACACTCAAACCATGTTAAACTAACATTTTTTAAATGAAATATATCGACTACATATATTCAAACAAAATTGCATGCAAACACAATCTATGTTTAAACCTTTATAAAAATACTTATACAATTTCATATTTTTTGTTTTTATTTATTTATTTACTTAATTACTTTAAATTAGACATGACATTGAGGCGCTATTACCTAGAACCGTTTACTTACAGAAATAGTGGTATTCACTAATATATTATAAATTTCACAAGACATAGTAAAGATATTTTATTTTTGCTACAGTTAGTCATTCAATACAATTTGTTCATTAAGAACATATCACATGTACTGAACTGATGCAATGTATCTTATGTAAATAAATTAGTTTAATGGTTTTACAGAAGGCACTGAGGATTTCAATTAAAAAAATCAATATCTAAATTAAAAACAGTGCTATATACAAACAAAGTTACTAATTTGAAGCTTTCACAGTTGCAGTGAAGACCAGTTTCCTGAAAAGAAGCAGCCGAATTCGAAGAAGAAAGAAAAACTAAGAAGTTACCTGTTAATTTATAAAAAAAGTAAGTAAAATATCACCATATTATTTATAATATTAATCAAATATACTATAACATTAATACCAGCTATTTTGGTTTCTTAAAATAGAGATTTTGTACCATTTTGTCCAAAAATGTCCATGTCGTAAACAACGATTTACAACCAGAATGGCCCACAAATTTCTATTTTTGGACACACAAATTAGCCAACTGAACCACTACAATTTTCATATTATAGAACAAACAACTGTTTTAATTGTATACATTACATTTACTATTTGTACTTTTCCACACCACTAGCTTACTTTATTTTTGTCATCTGAACCCCAGTTTAGTGACACATAAATTCAAGAATACCTATCCCTACTAGTTTTAGTTCCCAATGCACAATCACACACCATTACATACATCTTTATCATCTTACTCAAACACTCATGCACACAGCACACATACATTCCAGAACACCCCAACCCATATCTTCTTTATTTTTTTCAACAGACCCTAAAGAATGCCTACCAAAAGACAACTCCGTAGAAAGCAACGCAAAATTAGAGCAAATGAAAATAAAGGTGTCCAACATAAGCATCCATCTCTAGCAGAATTTGTAAAAAAAAGTTGAAACAAAACAGCTAATACAATCATTTAGTGAAACACAAGAAGTTTCAAGTACAACAACTTTGCTACCTCTATCAAAATGTAAAACAAACCAAAAAACAATTAACAGAAAATCAGCTATCAGTACAGATAAAACTACTTCTTCAAATTTTAATATAGTGCAAAGCAAGCATACCAAGAAAAGTATTTTAACCAAAATATACTGTCACAAAGTCCTTCAAAATCTTATAAAAACAGGAGAGAAATCAGGTTCAAAGCTTAAAACCTATCGTAGGAAATTAATCTTAGAAGCATTGATGGACAGTGCAATTCTTCTCAAAAGAAATTTATTTATTTTACTGTTAAACAAAATGAAACCACTAACAAAACTAATAACTAAATTACAAAAAAGACTTCTCAATAAGCGAAATGTCAACAGAAAGAACTTCTTAAGTATCTGCGGAGGTGAATGGAATCACACTACGAGCACAGAACCATATTTTAATGAAGAAGCGTACAAACAAAAGCAAACGAATACAATTGCCATAAATAGCAGTGGTCGAGGTTATGAAAAAGTGAATAATACCATAATGGAACAAGAAGTACTCCTTACAAAAATATGCCCTGAAAACTTAGAATTACCCCTCCATTCAACTGAATCAGAACGTCTAGTGTACAAATGGCCATGCACGTCAATGTGTAACATTCCCAAACAATGTTTCAAATCTTTACACCAATTCCTCAATAAATATGTAAAAAGCAAAGACAAAATCAAAATTAAATTACTGCAAAATATAGATACCTGACCAGTGCGCAAGTAAACAGGACTACAAGGACATTCATTGGCCTGCATTACAGGACCTACTTGTAAAACCACTTTCCATGATATCAAAAGGATATCAACACATCATTCAACTATAAGAAATCTAGTCTATAAACTGTACTATGCTAAAAGTCCTGCTTTAGCACTAGCAAAGTTAAATAACATCCTTCTACATGGTACAGCAAAAGACCTACTTGAAGAAATTCACTATATCCAGAAAAAATATTTTGGAAGTGAAAGCCATTTACAGAATGAAATAGCTTTAAACCAATTAAGCAACAATTCTACACATGGCAACCTTTTGCTAAACACATACAAAAAAGAAATACTAAAATTTAAAAGTACATCAGCTGAAGTACCAAACCATGTATGTGTATGTTGCCGTAGAATTTTTTATAAAAGTAACACAAAAACTGTAGACCTATCATACAAAATAGAAGACAATGAAGATTCTAAATGGTTTGAATTAGCTCTCTACCTTCTAGCAGAAAACAAATATGAAATAACTGAGCCCTTAATACTTTGCAGTTATTGCACTACAAAACTTGACAACAACCAAACTCCTTCACGTTCTATCACAAATAATTTGGAATTATACCCAGTACCAAAACCTCTACAACAACTTAATTTATATGAGAGCATCATAATTCAAACAGTACACCCATTTCAAGCAATAATACGCCTTCAACCAAAAACAGCAAAATTACCTCCCTCTGAATTGGTAAAAGGCATTTGTGGAAAAGTAGTTTATCTACCATTAAATCTAAAAGAAAATGTGCATACTCTAGGAGTGCAACGTCCAATGCAGCAATCTTTAATTTTATTAGTAAATGGAGTACCTACAAAAGACAAAAAAATATGGCAACAGCTGGTACCTCATTCTCGTCATCCTCTTCTTCCTCCTCTGTATCCTCACTCCTGTTCCCCTCTTCAGGCCCTTGGGGAAATGGTGGTGGTGGAGGGGGTGGGGATGGTGCTGAGGCAGATGTAGCACCATGTGATAATAGTCGCGCCATGGATGTCATAGGCTTGGAGATGGAAATCTCAAAATCTGCAAAGTATGCAGCAAAATGCAGTGTGCTCTGTGGAATAGTCAGAAACACAATGAGAATGCGCTCTAGGGTGTGGTCTTATATTGGGGTGATTGTGCGCGGGTCGCGGACATGCGCGCCGTCCGCAAGACAGATCGAACATCAAAAAAGGTTCAAAAAGTCACAAAAACTATGTGGAAGGTTAGGATTAGTATGTGGGATTTGTGGTATGGTGATTTTTTAATGAGAAATATTGTGGATTACTTGGAAATATACTTTTAAACTGGTCGGGGACACGAACAGTGTCCGCATTTAGAGCACGAGATGAGCGTGGGCGCAGTCACATGATTGTTTTGTGAGCATGTTTGCTAAGGTAGCGGTCGTCCGCAGGACACCCAATGTACGGACATTGTTTTGCGCATGCGTGTTGATGTTCTGCGGACAGTGTTCGGGTCCTGAACTAATTAAAAGTACATCACATCTAAAACAAATAGTTACGGACAGCCGTTTGTTCTTAGCACAGTTTAATTTATTTGCTAACAATACGGACAGACATAGCGTTTCACGCACACCTCCATTTTCGTTTATTTACGAACAATTCAGGACACCACGAGTGTTCTTAGAACAGTTTCTGCTTGCTATCGAACACTACGGATAGGCATAGTGTTCTTAAGGACACCTCCATTTTTGTTTATTTCCGAACATTTCAGGACACTACGAGTGTATATATATATATATTCAGTAAAAAAACTTTGTTAAAGGGACATTATGGTTAAGTTGCGCTACTAAAAACCTATGAAATTCAGTGAAAAAACTTTGCTAAAGGGTCGTTATGGTTCCAATTAAAACCAAAAAACCCTTGAAATTCGGCAGTTATGGTAAGCTAAGCAACCATAACTCGCGCTGCCACCGTGCACTGCTAAGACTAACACCCAGGACATCAAAGATGATATCACAAATGTCATTGATGACATCACTGATGACATCACATGTCTGGCTCACTATTTTATCTTTTGCTGACATATCTAGGCGACATGGTTTTCTTCAGTAACAATCAGAAACTAAGATATTTATTTTATTTGTAGACATATCCTTCTAGTATGTTCCTACAGTAATTCCCTTAGAGTACAGTCACATCATATGAAACATATACGTATGGGAAAACACAAGCTTGAAAGACAGCAATCCTTTTTGTGCATAAAGATAATCACTAGACTTATGAGCACTTTCTGATAGTTCTGTTGTTTTTTTATGGCTGTACCTTCCCTCTATATGGTCATATTTGTATACATTGTACTCACACTACTTTCCTTACGGTCCAATCACATTAAGTGATACATATACATAGGGTAAATAGCAGCTTTGAAACAGAGCAATCATTTATTTGCATGAAACTAATCAGTTAAGTTATGAATTGTTTCTGCTACTACTTGTGCTTTTTTGCTAACTTCACTTTTCCTGTATATACCCATATTGGTATGTGTTCTTGTGTCTTTGTGTTTTGTCTATAGTAATGCAATTATGTAATACATGGGTTTTATTAGCTACTTATTACATATTTCACAGTACACAAAAATCTGTGAAGAAAACAATTATCATTTCATTATTCAACATATTAACATTACGAATATCATACCTTCATCTTGTACGCTGCACACAATGTTATGTTTCTGTATGAGTAGCTTAGTATACTAGATAGAACCCCATAATAGGATGCTATTTATATCAATGCATCGTTCAATGCACTTATTAGGGTATATTTCTTGCAATGATTCTTGACACTTTTTTCGCAACATAATAAGAATCCCTTCTACACATATTTCATGAGAAATACATACACACGTGATGTCATCAGTGATGTCATCAATGACATTTGTGATGTCATCTTTGATGTCCTGGGTGTTAGTCTTAGCAGTGCACGGTGGCGGCGCGAGTTATGGTTGCTTAGCTTACCATAACTGCCGAATTTCAAGGGTTTTTCGGTTTTACTTGGAACCATAACGTCCCTTTAACAAAGTTTTTTCACTGAATTCCATAGGTTTTTAGTAGCGCAACTTAACCATAACGTCCCTTTAACAAAGTTTTTTCACTGAATTTCATAGGTTTTTACAAAACTTAACAATAATGACTTTGACTTTATATACATGTCAAATGGAACTGACTAGATCTCTTCTTATGAACTTGATGTCCGCGAACTTATTTAATGTTCGCGGACATGTTCGGAGAACAGTACCACTACCTAAAAACTGTGGGGGGGGGTTTGGGGAGTATGTTTGATTGTTATATCATAATATAAGAACAATTAACACATTCGAAAAGCAGCACACAAACACATTATATATAGTTATACATAAAGAAATGTAACCCATATATGTAACACACTAACCATTCATTTAAATACAATATGTTCTGAAATGGAATATATCACAAGAACATAAATTGGCTTCCAACATAATTACCTCACAGACACAACAGAACTGAGAACAAGACCAGACCCACTGAATACATAGGACTTATCTTACCAGAAATAGTAAGTGTACTTCATTTTACTCATATATTTATAAACTTTCTGTATTAGATTAAAAAATATATTATCTTTTCTTTTTTTTCTCACAGAAATGTCTAGTACTCTGGAATGGCTAGAGGACAATTTCCCACATGAAGAAATGTCACAGGATAGTGAAAATAATGGTAAACACTTTATAATATAAACCATTTAAATATTATTATTTTGTATACATTTAACATATATATATTTTTTTATACAGAGCATAACAAAATAGAAACTACCTCTGAAGAAGCTGTTATGGAAAACACGCTTGACAACATAAAAGAAAAAATTGATTTACTGTTGACCAATTTTAATAATTTGAAAATTTTTGTTGAAGATCATTTTAAAACAAAAACGTCATACCATTGCCCCACATGTACTTGTCCCTCCTCACCATATCCCAGTCAATTATCCCCAAACCCTCTCCATAATCCAAAACGTTTTGATGAGATTTCCATCCCTTCCTCACCTAATACCAATCATGTTGAAACCCCAAATTCTCCTGTTTTTGTTTCTGTTTCTGCCTCACCTTCTCTGTCATAAATTATTAATATATGTTAAATAAAGTTTAATTTTTATATTGTATTGTGAATAGTTTCCGTTTTTTAAAAAAAAAACAATAAAAGTGTCCGCGGACAGTGCGAGTGTTCTGAAATGTTCGTACATAAACGAAAATGGAGGTGTCCTGAAGAACACCACACCTGTTCGTACTGTTCGCTAGCAAGTTGAAACTGTTCTAAGAACACACATGCTGTCCTGAAATGTTCGTAAAGAAACAAAAATTAAAGTGTTCTAAAGAACACTATATCTGTCCGTAATGTTCGCTATCAACTTAAAACTGTCCTAAGATCACAATTGGTGTCCTGAAATGTTCGTAAATAAACAAAAATGATGTGTCCTGAACAACAGTACAACTGTTCGTAGTGTTCGCTACCCAATTGAAAGTGTTCTAAGAACACAATTGGTGTCCTGAAATGTTCGTACATAAACTAAATTACACTTGTCCTGAAGAACACTATATCTGTCCTTACTGTTCGCTACCAAGTTTAATCTGTTCTAAGAACACACGCGGTGTCCTGAAATGTTCGTTTCACGTGTGACGCACTTTTAATTACTTCAGAACCCGAACAGTGTCCGTAGGACATCAATCCGCATGCGCTAACCAATCTCCGTGCACTTGGTGTCCTGCGGACAGGCGCTTCCTTCGCAGACTAGTTCGTAAACAGATCATATGACCACGCCCACACTCATCGTGTGTCCTGAGATGCGGACTCTGTTCGTGTCCCCGAACAATTTAAAAGTACATTTTCAGTTAATCCATAATATTTTTCAATAAAATCTCACCATGCCACAAGTCCCACATAGCAACCTTGAGTTTCTATATACCTTTTGAAACTTTACGATCCTTTTTTTGTGTTTGATCTGTCCGCGCACAGTGCGCATATCCGCGGACCGCGCACAAGCACCCCTATAAAAGACCACGCCCAAGAGCTTATTCCCATTGTGTTTCTGGCTATTCTTCATAACACAGTGATTTTTGCTGCCACCTGCAGACTACACCATCATCGACATGGCATCCTTGGCTGCTGAACTGCCACTTGGTGCTGCACCTGCTTCAGCACCACCACCACCCCCTCCACCACCACCACCTCCCCAATGGCCTGAAGAGGGGAACAGGACTGAGGATGCGGAGGAGGAAGAAGAGGATGGTGAGAATGAGGTAGAGGAAATCCCTACTACCCGCACTAGGCGTGAGTCTTGGGTGTGGCGGTTATTTACCATTCATGGGAATGGTCCTAAGGCTCGTGCGAACCATGTTACCTGCAATGAGTGCAAAATTATACTCAGTCGCGGGAAGCACAGTAACTACAGCTTTGGGACCACTACTATGAAGCGACACCTGAGGTCATTTCACTCTGGGGCTATTCGCAGGGTTGTACCTTGCGAAGAACGTAGCAGGTTGATTTCCTCTACTTCATCCTCTGTTTCTGATCCTGTCACCACAAGGACCACCTCTGTGGGACAGCGTCTTTCTCAAGCTGCCTCACAGGCCATACAGAATGCTGATGACCCTTACCTTTCGAGGGTCACAGTTGTATGTATGTACTGTGACACAATACTCTGCAGGGGGGAGCGACTTCGGAGTGCTTTTGAGACTATCGTCTCAGAGCACGAGAAGACCTGCTCACTACCCAAATAAAACGCACTCTACATCTTCCTCTCTCAGCTCGCCCTTTCTTATCCCTGTGGTTGGTGTCCCCCCCTTTACCCTCCTTTACCCTCCTCTCCTAGTGTGTCCAAAAAACCCAAAAAAATACAAAATTACAAAAACAAAAAAAAAATAAGGCTCTTTTCAGTGCCGCCTTTACCAGTTAAAAAATAGAAGTGAAAATAAATGAAGCAGGGCTCTTTGTATTTTTTAGAAGTCCGCGAACAGTTCGCGAACATTACAAAAATTGGGTTACTACTCCATCACAAACATTGTAATTTACTCTGGAAAGAAGTGGTGGCCTTGAAAAGAGCCTTTGGGTGGTGTTTGTAAGTCAAAAATTGTAAATGCTTAACATCTACTTCAAAATCGTTGTTGTAATTCCAAAGAAGATCGCAATGCATTTTGTTCAAAATCTGATTGCCAGCATAAGTAAGATGGACTCCATTTCTGCGAAAAATGTATGTACTACAAAACATAATATTTTCATTGTGAAAAGAAGACATGCCAAAATCTCTTAGAAAGCCACAAACAGCCTTATTAACATTGCGCCTTGCTTTTTCCATTTGTGGACCAAATGAAGAAGAACGAAGCCACATTTGTCTCTGCGCAATACGTGAAAATATCACTTGAAAATTAGGAAACATGTCCATAACCTTCCTCAGTCCTTCTTTCATAGCAAATTGCAAAAAAATTCCAGTCACATGCCCTAAACTGTTCCCTCCACAATGAATTACAATTATGTCTGGATGTTGCTCTGTCTCAAAGGAAGCACAGAGAGGTAGCAAATCCAACCACTTCATTCCACGTACTCCATGCCAGTGTACTTCCACATGTGGGAATCCAAGATCTACAGCTACTCCACAGCTTTCTGCATGCACCTTCAACCAATGTATCCACGAATCTCCTAAAATCCAAACAATCTGTTCTGAAAGACACAGCCATAGCTATCTTTTGTTCTCTCAGCAAAAAGAGTATCTCAGAAAATCTCTCCTGGCACAACACACCCATCAAACTTTCCTGACCAATCCCTTTCAGTGCTTATTCTCATTTGCATGACTTCTGAACCCAAAAATCCCCAGATGTAACTCCCGATGTCCGGGAACTACCGGACATATCGTAACATCAACAGCCCTTCTACCATTTCCACTACACTCTCTCTGCCATTCCCTCATTGGATGTACCTCAAAAATCACATGACCATGCACCAATCACATTCAAGACCTCTACATCTAACTGCATCATCATAGATCAGCACTGCAAATGTACTCTGAATCTCTCTGAGTACAAGTGTCATATTATTGGCAAGCAGCATCTACCACAAATACTGTACAAGTCTTCAAGATTTCTACTTGCAGCTCCATGCATATCCATATGCATGAACACAAACTTCAGGCATGCATATTTTCTGTATAGTACATGACATAGCTCTCAACCATTTTTGTTTTACAGGCGGGTGAAATCACCCGATTTTGTTTTTAGCGGGTGAGACGCCCATTGGAATGAATGGGCGTGCAGGAGGCTGGGCGGGTGAGTCTGCCCTTTACAAGGCGTGTGACACCCGCCAAAAGCGTGTGAGTTGAGAGCTATGGTAGATGAACACATTTTCAAACAGACTTTTACCTTGTAAAATCTGTAAAATGAATTTACTGTACTTTTTTCAATTTCCTAAAATCAACTACCACTTATACACCTTTATACTTTTTACTTTCTTTATACACACACGCTCAAATCATGTTAAACTAACATTTTTTTAAATGAAATATATAGACTACATATATTCAAACAAAATTGCATGCAAACACAATCTATGTTTAAACCTTTATAAAAATACTTATACAATTTCATATTTTTTGTTTTTATTTATTTATTTACTTAATTACTTTAAATTAGACATGACATTGAGACGCTATTACCTAGAACAGTTTACTTACAGAAATAGTGGTATTCACTAATATATTATAAATTTCACAAGACATAGTCAAGATATTTTATTTTTGCTACAGTTAGTCATTCAATACAATTTGTTCATTAAGAACATATCATATGTACTGAACTGATGCAATATATCTTATGTAAATAAATTAGTTTAATGGTTTTACAGAAGGCACTGAGGATTTCAATTAAAAAAATCAATATCTAAATTGAAAACAGTGCTATATACAAACAAAGTTACTAATTTGAAGCTTTCACAGTTGCAGTGAAGACCAGTTTCCTGAAAAGAAGCAGCCAAATTCAAAGAAGAAAGAAAAACTAAGAAGTTACCTGTTAATTTAAAAAAAAAAGTAAGTAAAATATCACCATATTATTTATATTATTAATCAAATACACTATAACATTAATACCAGCTATTTTGGTTTCTTAAAATAGAGATTTTGTACCATTTTGTCCAAAAATGTCCCTGTTGTAAACAACAATTTACAACCAGAATGGCCCACAAATTTCTATTTTTGGACACACAAATTAGCCAACTGAACCACTACAATTTTCATATTATAGAACAAACAACTCTTTTAATTGTATACATTACATTTACTATTTGTACTTTTCCACACCACTAGCTTACTTTATTTTTGTCATCTGAACCCCAGTTTAGTGACACATAAATTCAAGAATACCTATCCCTACTAGTTTTAGTTCCCAATGCACAATCACACACCATTACATACATCTTTATCATCTTACTCAAACACTCATGCACAGAGCACACATACATTCCAGAACACCCTAACCCATATCTTCTTTATTTTTTTCAACAGACCCTAAAGAATGCCTACCAAAAGACGACTCCGTAGAAAGCAACGCAAAATTAGAGAAAATGAAAATAAAGGTGTCCAACATAAGCATCCACCTCTAGCAGAATTTGTAAAAAAAGTTGAAACAAAACAGCTAATACAATCATTTAGTGAAACACAAGAAGTTTCAAGTACAACAACTTCGCTTCTTCTATCAAAATGTAAAACAAACCAAAAAACAATTAACAGAAAATCAGCTATCAGTACAGATAAAACTACTTCTTCAAATTTTAATATAGTGCAAAGTAAGCATACCAAGAAAAGTATTTTAGCCAAAATATACCGTCACAAAGTCCTTCAAAATCTTATAAAAACAGGAGAGAAATCAGGTTCAAAGCTTAAAACCTATCGTAGGAAATTAATCTTAGAAGCATTGATGGACAGTGCAATTCTTCTCAAAAGAAATTTATTTATTTTACTGTTAAACAAAATGAAACCACTAACAAAACTAATAACTAAATTACAAAAAAGACTTCTCAATAAGCGAAATGTCAACAGAAAGAACTTCTTAAGTATCTGCGGAGGTGAATGGAATCACACTACGAGCACAGAACCATATTTTAATGAAGAAGCGTACAAACAAAAGCAAACAAATACAATTGCCATAAATAGCAGTGGTCGAGGTTATGAAAAAGTGAATAATACCATAATGGAACAAGAAGTACTCCTTACAAAAATATGCCCTGAAAACTTACCCCTCCATTCAGCTGAATCAGAACGTCTAGTGTACAAATGGCCATGCACGTCAATGTGTAACATTCCCAAACAATGTTTCAAATCTTTACACCAATTCCTCAATCAATATGTAAAAAGCAAAGACAAAATCAAAATTAAATTACTGCAAAATATAGATACCTGACCAGTGCGCAAGTACACAGGACTACAAGGACATTCATTGGCCTGCATTACAGGACCTACTTGTAAAACCACTTTCCATGATATCAACACATCATTCAACTATAAGAAATCTAGTCTATAAACTGTACTATGCTAAAAGTCCTGCTTTAGCACTAGCAAAGTTAAATAACATCCTTCTACATGGTACAGCAAAAGACCTACTTGAAGAAATTCACTATATCCAGAAAAAATATTTTGGAAGTGAAAGCCATTTACAGAATGAAATAGCTTTAAACCAATTAAGCAACAATTCTACACATGGCAACCTTTTGCTAAACACATACAAAAAAGAAATACTAAAATTTAAAAGTACATCAGCTGAAGTACCAAACCATGTATGTGTATGTTGCCGTAGAATTTTTTATAAAAGTAACACAAAAACTGTAGACCTATCATACAAAATAGAAGACAATGAAGATTCTAAATGGTTTGAAATAGCTCTCTACCTTCTAGCAGAAAACAAATATGAAATAACTGAGCCCTTAATACTTTGCAGTTATTGCACTACAAAACTTGACAACAACCAAACTCCTTCACGTTCTATCACAAATAATTTGGAATTATACCCAGTACCAAAACCTCTACAACAACTTAATTTATATGAGAGCATCATAATTCAAACAGTACACCCATTTCAAGCAATAATACGCCTTCAACCAAAAACAGCAAAATTACCTCCCTCTGAATTGGTAAAAGGCATTTGTGGAAAAGTAGTTTATTTACCATTAAATCTAAAAGAAAATGTGCATACTCTAGGAGTGCAACGTCCAATGCAGCAATCTTTAATTATATTAGTAAATGGAGTACCTATAAAGACAAAAAAATATGGCAACAGCTGGTAGATTTATATAAAGTTAGACAAGCCTTCCAATATCTTAAAGAGAATAATGAATATTACAAAGAAATTAATATTGAAGAAAACTTGAAAGATACAACTGAAATAATTCAAAAAACACAAGAAGCTGGTCAATTTGAGCTACTAGATCCTGCTACAATATCAAATACTTTAGACCAGTATACAATTCATCCTTTGCACTGTAATGACACCGTACAAGATGTACTGGAAACGTACCAAATGCGTCAAACAAAAGGATCGCCAATCAGTATATGGGAAAAAAATATAGAAGCACGTGCTTTTCCTCTACTCTTTCCAACTGGCAAAGGAGGAAGGTATGATGATAGACCTATTCAAATATCAGCTTCAGAATACCGCTCATTACGGATGTATTCTGAAGATCCCAGATTTAGACAAAATGTGGAATACATATTCCACCTACTCTTTGAAAGTGAACTAGCAACTTTATGTTACGGAGTTGCACACATATTAAAATCAGGATCACACTTTCAAAATATGACAGCTACACAATTATTAGAGAAAGTGCAACAAAAGGATGAGGTTTTACAATCAAATATTACAAATCTATCAGCAAATATGTGTGGTACTAAAGAGTACTGGTTTCAACGTCATGGAGATGTACGTTGTATGATCAGAAACCTTGACCCACCCACTTGGTTTGTTACATTAAGTTGTGCAGAATATGCATGGGAAGATTTACATGATTTCCTACGCATATCAAATAAAAACAAAACAAACATAGATATTCTAACACCTGGAGAACTTTGTTCTTTGGATCCTGTTAATGTTTCAAGATATTTTCACCATCGCTTCATTGCTATGCTACATTTTATTTGTAATAAAACTGTTCCTCCCCTTGGAGAAGTGCAACACTTCTTTTGGAGAAAAGAATACCAAGCCAGAGGAGCACCACATATCCACATGCTTTTATGGATTAAAGATGCTCCTAAATTTGGTCAAGAAAGTGATGCCACTGTTTTACAGTTTATTGAAAAATATTTCACTTGTGAAATTCCATCAGAAGCCACAAATAGTGATCTTTGTGCACAAATTTTACAATTTCAAAGACACAAATGTGGAAAATATTGTCGTCGCAAATACAAAAACAAAGGCAAATACTACACCAAATGCCGATTTGGTTTCCCTAGACCAGTTACAAATACAGGTCAAGTAAACAACCTCATGTCTTCAGTTAGACATACTGTTAAAGGAAAGTTACCTAACAATACGTATTACATAAAAACAAAAGAAGAAGAAAAATATATCAATGATTATAATGCAATCATTGCCCACTTATGGAATGCAAACATAGATGTGCAGTACATTGCAGACAATTCTACTGCAGTTGCACGATATGTCGCAGCATACTTAACTGAAGCAGAAAAGACAGAGCTCCAAGACCTCTGGAATGACCTGTCATCAGATAAAACAGTATCTCAGAGATTATACAGCTTGGGCATAAAAATGCTCACCCATAGAGAATGTGGATCTTATGAAGCAGCTGATCGTTTAACTGGTACTTCATTGTATGGTAAATCTGAAAATATAGTCTGGCTAAGTCTTGGTCCAGCTAAATCTAGAAAAAGAGTTCTAAAATCATATGAAGATATAGAAACAATAGCCAAACATGATCCCAACAACCAAGACATTTTAAAAAACAATTTATTGGACACATACTACTCAAACAGAAGTAATACTTTGGAAAACATGTGTCTATACCAAATAGCCCAAAACTACACATACAAAAATAATATGAAACCCGATGGAAAAAAAGGTAAATATAGAGTGACAGACTGTGAAGGCAGCTTAGTTAAACTCACTAAACCAAATTTAATTAATCATATCAAATTGTCATTGAAGACTCCTCAACATAAAGAAGTATATTACAAGTCCCTGCTACAACACTTCAAACCATGGAGAAAAGAAGAACAATTACTAGATAACTATGACTGATATGAGGATGCTTTCAAAGCAAATGAAAGCACTATAACTGATGTAAACTTTACACAGTACAAAACAATGTTGCACAATGAACAGCAACATGAAGAAGAACTCCAAGCCCAACTAGATAAGTTTACTCCTGACAGTAGTCAACCTTCTGTAACAGGAAGCCAAGAACCACTGGGAGAACCACAAATAACAAATGAGGCAGAATTAGCTATGATAGAAGTAGAAAACACCATGTGTCAGTATGAAGATAAGGAAGACTTAACTATAATACAATCAAAACTAAACAATGAGCAAAGTAGCATTTTTCAAGAAGTAACAAAACAAATTGCACATGGTGTAAAACATGAAAATAAAGAATGTTCCTGCCATAATTATAAACCTATACTACTGTACGTCAGTGGTGAAGCTGGTTCTGGCAAAACATTCCTAATCAAAATCATTAGTAAGTTCCTTCAACAATTGACAAACAACAAACTGTCAGCTGTTGTCACTGCCCCCACAGGTTTAGCTGATTACAACATAGGTGGTGTTACATTACACCGATTACTACTATTACCAGTAGAACACCAGAACAAATTAGACTATTACAAACTTTCTGCAGAAGCTGCAATGGAATTACGCAGAGTATTGAAACAAATGAAAATGCTACTAATAGATGAAGTGAGCATGGTCTCCAACCTGATGTTAGCTTTGATTCACCTCAGATTACAAGAAGTACTCAAAACAGACTATGACGAGCTCTTTGCAGGAAAACACATTATTGTTTTTGGAGATCTGCTTCAATTAACACCAGTAAAAGGTGAACCTATTTTTAAAACATTAGGGCACAAACTCTGCCATAAAACTGTTGGCAGCATTGGAAATGTCAACCTTTGGCAACATTTCCAATACAGAGAATTAACAGAAAACATGCGCCAATCTGCAGATCTAACTTATGCCAACATTTTAAAAAGTTTGAGAGTTGGTATACTTTCTAAAGAAGCAGAAGCAACATTGAAAACCCGGCACATTAATGCACTTTATGGCGATAATGCATGTGCTACAGATGTTATGGAACAATTATCCCACAAAAATGTCAATTGTATGGCCTTAATGCCAACTCTTGCAAGCTGTTTCAAATTCAATGAAATCATGCTAAGTAAAGAAATGCAACCAATAATGGAAATTAGCGCCACAGACAAACTAGATGTACATGGTATGACACTACCCATGTGTGACCAAGCCACAACAAGACTAAATAGTTTAGAAAAATCAATCTCAAACACAGCAGGCTTAGAAAAGATGTTAAAATTATCCTTAAATTGCAGAGTAATGCTTAAACGTAACCTTGACGTGGACCAAGGACTAGTTAATGGAGCACTGGGTACAGTTGTTGGCTTTCAAACATACCCACGTGACAACAAAATTCAGTTTGTCAATATACTCTTTGACAAACTTTCAGAAGTAAAACGGATAGGACGCTCAACAGCTAGATTCCTTCTCTTCAAAGATATGTATGTTCGCAGAAAACAATTTTCTCTAACTCTTGCATACGCAGTCACGATTCATAAATCACAAGGTCTTACCCTAGACAAAGCAATGATAGATATTGGTAACACAGTCTTTAAAGAAGGCATGAGCTACGTAGCACTATCACGCTTACGTACACTTGACGGTCTATTTCTAATCAACTTTAATGCAAGTAAAGTAAACGCTGATATTCCTTGCATTTTAGAATATAATAGACTTCGCTCATTATACACTCCCCATCTAAACACATATTCTGTTCCATAAAAACTAAAACGTTGTAAAAGAAAACTAAATCAAACAGAAATGCAACAGGACGTCACTGCAAATCCTCCAAAGAGAGTAAAAGAAACTAATACTTCATCAAGTACCACAAACAAAAAAGAATCAATTAGAGAAAGTAAACCAGGTACTTCTTTAAAGAAGGAAGACAAACTCCAAAAAAAGCAGTTAGATACAGAACTACCTGGACCATTTAAATTCTCAAATGTAGTTGGTGTAAGTTGCTATGCAAATGTAGCAATGAATATTCTATTTCAATTACCACCAATTGTTGACAACATTTACTCACACAGTACAGACTCATTATGTTTGCAAATGTTAGTACTTCACAGAAATGCAGCAAACAATCCTGACAACACATATAGTGTTTTTGGAATAAGACGACAATTGGACTACTGTGCTGGAATGGTGAAATTCACTATAAACTCACAGGAAGATCAACAAGAATTTCTAATATACTTACTACAAGTACTGGAAAACAAAAACATACCTATAAATGAAATCTTTCAGATTTCATACATGTGGAAACATACGTGCACTCTCTGCAACAATGTGACACAAGAAGAAATCCCCAATGAATGCTTCATATATATATCAATACCAAATTGTGAATCCATTCCATTTCAGCAACTTGTACAAAATGCAAACCATGGTAGATTATGCTCTACCTGCAATTCAGATAATCACTCCACGTTAGTAATACAAACACATAGTAAATACGTAATACTAATGCTTCTACGTTACAATGCAGATGGTACCAAAAACAACTGCAAACTGACTGGATTCACACATGGTCAAATATCACTTGGTAAGAAAACCTTCACAACAATAGGTATAATCTACCACGCAGGAGCCACAACCAATTCAGGGCACTATACTGCATACATAAAAAAGAAATGTGGATGGTTTGAATGTAATGATAGTACCATTACTCTAAAGCAGAGATTACCAGCAAATCTTACAAACACTTATTTGATGTTCTTAAAACCAAAATTTGATAAATAAACTGTATTTAAACCTTTAAGTAAATTTGTGTTACAAAAATATAAACTGTTAGAATACTCCAAAAGCTATCTAACTGCTCAAAGATTCTACAACAACTAATCAGATAAATGAATACCACTAAATTAGACCAAAAAATACACAGTTAGAATACGCCAATTGGTATCTGACTGTCCCAAAATAATAAATGTGTGTTAAAATAATATAAACTGTTAGAATACTCCAAAAGCTATCTAACAGAAAAACATGGACTCCCATTACTAGACCAAACAGTAAGTATACAATAATAAGGACAACCATCGCAGCATATCACATCCATAGTATCTAATACCTTTGTTCCTTATACATTTGTTTTTCACCCAAAGTTATAAGCCAATATGAATGTGATATGCTGCGGTGGTTGTTGCCAGGGCATACAATCTTGGGTGTATGGCCAAATGGCCATACACCCAAGACTCTATGCCCTGGCAACAACCACCGCAGCATATCACATCCATAGAGTCAAACATTTCAACTATGATCTATGGGAAACTTTTAATGTCCGCGAACAATGTGAGTGTTCTTAGAACACTTTGAACTTGCCAGCGAACAATACGGACACCATTTTCAGGACACCCTCTACGAACATTTCAGAACAACGCGATAGTTCTTACAACACTTTCAACTTAACAACTAACAATACGGACAGCGTCCTAAGGACACCCCCTACGAACATTCCAGGACACCGGGAGTGTTCTTAGAAGCGTCTTCAGAACACCAACAACTTGTTTATTTGCGAACATTTCAGGACACCGCGAGTGTTCTTAGGACACATTCAACTTGACAAAGAACAATACGGACAGCGTCCTCAGGACACCCCCTATGAACACTCCCCGGACACCGCGAGTGTTCTTAGAAGCGTCTTCAGAACACCCCCATTTTGTTTATTTGCGAACATTTCAGGACACCCCGAGTGTTCTTAGGACACATTCAACTTGACAGAGAACAATACGGACAGCGTCCTCAGGACACCCCCTATGAACACTCCCCGGACACCGCAAGTGTTCTTAGAAGCGTCTTCAGAACACCCCCATTTTGTTTATTTGCGAACATTTCAGGACACCCCGAGTGTTCTTACGACACATTCAACTTGACAGAGAACAATACGAACAGCGTCCTCAGGACACCCCTTACGAACACTCCCCGGACAGCGCGAGTGTTCTTAGAAGCCTCTTCAGAACACCACCATCTTGTTTATTTGCGAACATTTCAGTACACCGCGAGTGTTCTTAGGACACATTCAACTTGACAGAGAACAATACGGACAGCGTCCTTAGGACACCCCCTACGAACACTCCCCGGACACCGCGAGTGTTCTTAGAAGCGTCTTCAGAACACCCCCATTTTGTTTATTTGCGAACATTTCAGGACACCGCGCGTGTTCTTAGAACACATTCAACTTGACAGAGAACAATACGGACAGCGTCCTCAGGACACCACCTACGAACACTCCCCGGACACCGCGAGTGTTCTTAGAACAGTTTCACTTTGCTTACGAACAAAACGGACACATAGTGACTCCTTAGAACACCCCCTAGTCAGTTTATTTAGAACATTTCAGAACACCCGTGATGTCCGCAAACAAATCGAACACAAAAAGAACGTCTAACACATAAAAAACACAAGTTTCATCCTATCTCACACACTCCCACCCTCCCCAAACACTCCTACACACCAACACACTCTACAAAATACACATTTTGAACAAAGTTTCACCGCGCTGTCCGCGGACGTCCGCGAATCCAATATGGCGGGCGCTACTGAAAAATCTGACGCGCTTCACGCTCCACGCCGTCCAATCAGCGAACACTTTGCATGTCCGCGAACATCATGCATGGCGATTGGCCAATCAGGACACTTTCCGCGGAGCGAACAGGGAAGTGTATCCGCAAACCGAACACAGATATCAGTAATTTTTTTTTACCTACTTTTTGGTCATTTAAAAAAAAAATACTCGACGAATTTTCACCAAATTTGCAAAAGCACGCTTTCGGGACCAAGCCGCTGCTCCTGGTCCAAATTTGGTGGAAATCCGTCCAGCGGTTTGGGCTGTATGCACGAGCAACATTTTTTTCCCATTCACTCTATGGCGAGTGAGTATAATGTATACAAATATGAGCATATAGAGGGAAGGTAGAGTAATAAAAATAAAACTATGACAAAGTGCTGATAACTATAATGATTATCTTCATGCACAGAAAGGATTGCTCTCTTTCAAGCCTGTATCTTCCTCTATGTACATGTTTCATATGATGTGACAGGACCCCAAGTCTACAAATATAGTACCTTTTCAATTTTTACTTCCTGACTGTTACTGAAGAAAACTATGTGGCTTCGATATGTCAGTAAAGGATAAAAAGGGAGAGCCAGCCATGTGATGTCATCAGTTATGTCATCAATGACATTTGTGATGTCATCTTTGATGTCCTGGGTGTTAGTGTTAGCAGAGCACGGTGGCGTGAGTTATGATTGCTTATGTTACCATAACTGGCGAATTTCAAGGGTTTTTCGGTTTTACTTGGAACCATAACGTCCCTTTAACAAAGTTTTTTCACTGAATTTCATAGGTTTTTAGTAGCACAACTTAACCATAATATCCCTGACATGTAACATAGAACATACTAACCCCCTCGTAGTGATTTTCATGTCTGCGGACTACCGCCAAGTCCGCGGACACATCGAAAATCTGAGCGTGGTGAATGTAAATTTAAATAGTGTGCCCCATTTCCCCTTTGAAGTTGGCTCTCAAAAGAGCCGTTTTTTTTTAACAGATGATTGACAGACACCTGTTATTTTATATTTTTTTTCTTGTTTTCTCCAAAGCAACCCTTACATTCCAAAATAGAAAGGCATTTCCGGTAAAAGATAAAGAAATGCCATCTTCTTTAAAATTAACAGCATTACTGGCATCAATTTCTCATTGTTACAGAAGAACATACCAGCTCTAAGCATGAAGGCACACATGCCTCGGTTGATGACACACCTAGCAATGTTTTGCTGAGGACAAAAAACTGAACTATTGTCCCATGTTGCCCTAGGTAGTAATCCAGAAAAAATGACTTTCGCATTTGGAAGGATCTTCATTACGGCTTGAACCAAGCGTTCCAAATCAGCCAACAAAGTAGGGGCACTGACGTTGCCCAAATGGAAAGCACCATAGTGCAAAACTACCACATGCGGACTGTTCATCGTGGCCATATCCGCACAAACTTGTACAATTCCCTGTACATTGCAATCAGGCACAGTGCTCCACACCACCTCCACTCATTTCACATCAAAGTTATTTGCAACATGCCTGCATTCAGCGTACTGCTGTAAACCATGCACAAACATATCTCCGAGCACCAACACCCTGACTTTCTCCAATTCTGCCATCTTCACCACACACAGTCTCTTTCAACACAAATCCACAACCTCGACATCTGATTGGCTGATCCGTACAGTCTTCTTTCCATGTTGGATTTCCTGGAAAAACCCGGATTTACCACGCCCTGTCCACGAACAGCCGCGGTGTCCGCGGACGGCATCCACTTTACTCTCTGTACCATTCACTCATTGCATACTGCTAAGCAATCACACAATATGAATAACGTCCTCAGAACACCCCCATTTTGTGAATTTTCGAACATTTCAGGACAATTATCATTTCATTATTCAACATATTAACATTACAAATATTATACGTTTATCTTGTACTCTGCACACAATGCTATCTTTCTCCATTAGTAGCTCAGTATACTACACAGAATCCCATAATACAATGCTATTTATTGATATAAATGCATCGTTCAAAGCACTAATAACGGTATGATATTTATTGCAATATCCTTGACACTTTTTTCGGAACATTATAATAAAAATCCCTAGTACACAAATTCCATGAAAAGTACATACACATGTGATGTCATCAGTGATTTCATCAATGACATTTGCGATGTCATCTTTGATGTCCTGGGTGTTAGTCTTAGCAGTGCATGGTGTTGGCGCGAGTTATTTTTCATAGCTTACCATAACTTGCTATTTTCAGGGGTCTTTCGGCTGTACTTAGAACCATAACATCCTTTAAACAAACTGTTTTTAATATCACGCAAACAATATACAAACATGGCGTGCAAAAACCAACTTCTACAGATGGCTTTACACAGAATGTTGCAAAGTAAGAATTTATGCTCGTTCACAGTGAAGGTCAGCTGCTTCCATTTTTTTCTCGAAGCAGACTATAAGGTTGTATTGTGTTTTGACCTTGACAGACAGAGATTGTGATGAAAGACTTCTCTTGAAGGAGTGTTGCTAAAACGTAAGAGAAGATAAAAGATGAAATTTCTGAAACGAAACCACTTTTACATATTATATCACTATGCGAAAGATCGTTGGCACACGCAGAGTCGTATTTTGGGACTGCACCACTCGTAGACAATGGAAATTGCAATTGTACTGTAAGTAACCCTTTAGATTACTTTATACCAAATATAATTACAATAGCGTAGCATTAAAGACCACTGAAGTTGAACTTGTTCGTTGAAAGTGGCATAATGTTTTCTAACGCGCACTATCACCGCCGAATTGATCCCCTGTCGTTTAGAGGGCTCTGAAAAAGGCAGACAACACATAGTGGGTTAATATAAATAATGTAACCGGTCTATAGGCGGTCAAGCGCTCTACTCGCTGTGCCACTTCACTGTAGCCTCTCAAGTGGCACAGCGAGTACAGCGCTCACTTTGACATCCGTGCACAGCTTGCTAACGCAAGTTCGAATCCCGGCAAGGCGAAACTCAGCCTTTCATCCTTCTGTGGTCGATAAATGAGCACCACACACCGTGGTTAATAATAAGCACCGCTTACATACCTCACAGTTCTTAGCGCTATATGAATGGGAAAATATTATTATTTTATTATTAACATACTCTGTTGCACTACCTTCGATAGCAAATAGTTTCACGCCCTAATAAATAAAATTATGATTTTTAATGAAGATCGGCTGGTGAGACTAATTTATGTTTTTTAAAACAGGTACGTGGCCCCATTTTGTCTATGTCACGATTTACAGACTCCAGCGGATGGGGTCTTCAAATGCCAGGTGCAAGTCCAAATATGCAACTTCATGACCCTCACCATTTTATGGGACAATCGCCAAGGACCAATATGCCCTTACGCAGTACTAGCGGCTACAAACAACATACCAACCAATAGGGTGGTCTAATGGCTCGTTGTTGGAGCAACCTTCCGATTATCAGAGCGACCATTTACTGCTTTTATCATAAACCAACAGCCTATCTACCGCAAAGGAACAACGCGTGGCTCCAAATAAACTTTTGCTGATCGACAGCAGAGACAATAGCAAATTGCTGAATATTCACTAAACATTTCATGTGAAATAAATGTACTTTACCAAATGTACAATCCTGCTGTTTACTTTTAAACCACAGTTTCATATTCCGAATTGTGGCGCACTGAGTTGTAAGCTGATCTAACACTCTCTGTACCGCAAAGGAACATTGCGTGTCTCAACATGAACTTTTGCAGATCGACAACAAAGACAAATGCAAAATACTGAATATTCTCTAAACATTTGATGTCAAAAAAATGTACTTTACAACATTTACAATCTTGCTCTTTGCTTTTAAATCACAGTTTCATATTCCGAATTGTGGCGCGCTGTGTTGTGACATAATGTGTGTTGTCTTCCGGGTTCTGTGTAAAGTCGCGTAGTACTGGAGACGACTGGGCGCGTTTCATTACGCACCCTGTAACGTCACGGAGAAAGGCGGGGAATATGAATGCTTTGATAATATCAGGCTTAGGGGCGGGAGATATGATTTAGTGTCGCAAAAGCAAGACAGCCAGGTCAATAGAGCCAGTCATAGGATTATCACATAATGTCGACGCACACCAGCCGGATTTATCGTTTCTTTAGTGGACAAAAAGTCGGTTGACGCCCCTAGGAAATTGTACTATTAGCGAACAAAAGGAGTGCTTTTAAAACACTTTCACCCTGACAACGAACAATACAAACAACGTTCTCAGAACACCCCCATTTTGTGTAACTGCAACCATTTCGGGACACTGCGAGTGTTCTTAGAACACATTCAACTAGACAGATTACAATATGGACAGCGTCCTGAGGACACCCCCAGTTTGTGTATTTACGAACAATTAAGTACACCGCGAGTGTTCATAGCTCATTTTTACCTTCCTTGCGAACAAAAATGATACATACTCCGTCCTCTAAACCATAGCTCTCAACTCACACGCTTTTGGCGGGTGTCACACGCCTTGTAAAGGGCAGACTCACCCGCCAAGCCTCCTGCACCCCCATTCATTCCAATGGGCGTCTCACCCGCTAAAAACAAAATCGGGTGATTTCACCCACCTGTAAAACAAAAATGGTTGAGAGCTATGTCTAAACACCCCACCATTTAGTTTATTTACAAAATGTCAGAACAGCCGTGTTCTCCGCGGAAAAATCGAACACAACAAAAAGGTCTAGCACATAAAAAAACAAAACATTGAACCTATCTCATACTCCCCAACCCTCCCCAAACACTGTTACACACCAACACACGGCACTAAATACAATTTTTTATCGACGTTTCACTGCGCTGTACGCGGTCGACTGCGAATACAAGATGGCGGGCGCCACAGAAAATCTGACGCGCTCCACGCCCCTCGCCGTCCAATCAGCGAACACATTGCATGTCCGCGGACATGACGCAAGCCCATGGGCCAATCGAGGTGCTGTCCGCGGAGCGAACAGGGAAGTCCGTCCGCGAAGCGAACGCAGATATCACTAATTTTGTTGCCTTACATTTTGGTCATTTTTTAAAAAACTACTGGACAGATTTACACCAAATTTACAAAAGCACGCTTTTGGGACCAGGCCGCCGCTCCTGCCGCAAATTTGGTGGAAATCCGTCCAGCGGTTCGGGCTGTAGCTGTGCGGAAACTTTTTTTCCCATTGAGTCTATGGGAAAAAAAAAATTTTGGGCCCCCTCCTATAACTTTTCCCCCCCGGACGAATCCTCACCAAACTTTGCAAAAAAATTCAGAGTGACCCAACTACTTTTTTTGTAAAGTTTGGTGAGGATCAGTCCAGGGAGAGCGAAGTTATAAGCCGCCCAAAAGGCCGCCCAAAAAGTGCTCTTCCTATGGAAACAGCAACTTAACCATAACTACATGGCCACTACCGTGGCCATGTAATATATATATATATGTATATATATATATATATATTGGTTTGGTTATATATATATATATATATCTATATATATATATATATATTTATATATATAATGGGGGGTTGCGGGGGGTTTCCCCCCGCATATATGTAACAATTGACCTTCACAATTCGGTCAATTGTGCAAAGGTCAATTGTAATTCGAACAATTGTAGTTCGAACAATTCGTATACAACCATGCTGCTTTACTTCCATATGATGATCTGTAACCACCTGACCTAATAGCATGGTCTGCCTTACTAACACCTACTTACATCAGTAGCACTTCTGCATGTGGTAATTACTGTAAATTACAGGCCTGCAATTATAACACGTAATTATACCTTGTCACTGACCGGCAAATTTGATGTAACTATTGCAAATCTACCATGTAACCCCTTAATCATTCCTGCACCACAACCAAATAGCTTGAGATAAGTGGACTTTACCATTCGTAACTTCATGCCCTGATGTAGCCGCCATGCAATATAAGGCCAAGCTTTCCAAATGTGTGTACCCAGACTTTACCTTTTATAACTGCATGCTCTGATGTAGCCACCTTGCAACCTGAAGCCAGGCTTTTCCAATGTGTGTACCCAGACTTTAGCTTTTGTAACTGCATGCTTTGATGTATCCGCCTTGCAACATGAGGAAAGGCTTTCCCAATGTGTGTACATGGACATTAATGCACTTTGTAATCTTTGTAACCACCTTCTTAAGCTTAAACCACCCAGACGCCTCAGGGTTCGGTGCGCAATATAAATGTCAAAATAAATAAATACATGCTTTTTGAAGCGTTTGCTTCTCACGCGAGTGCAAGAGAGATACCCGATCACACACGAGTGTTACCATTCAAGTATTCCTTTGTTAAAGACTCAACAATCAACTTTGCAACACTTCTATTCATGCGCAAGTGATTATTAAACTGGATACGGTTGCCCGCAGTGCTTGTGCAAGGAATCAGAACGCCTGATTTGACTCACCAGTTTCTATGTTCTTTCTCTGCATGTTGCACAACTACTACAACTTCTGGCTTCAATTGGGAACCAAACTGTTCCTTGCTGAGGGTTTCTTCGGTCCAGTGAGGCAATTAAGAAGCCCCTCTCAATCCTGAGACCCAAGTCTTCAGTGCAGCTACTCAAAAGGGTCTCATACATGCTTCCTACTGTGCAATCTCTGCAATTAGGCCCACATGGGGAAAGGCGGCCTTCATACATGCCTTCTGCTGTGAAGCCTCTGCACACCAGAATATGAGGCAACAGGACCCTCACAGGACAAGCAGGTGAAATCTGATGCATCAGAGTCCCGGTGTCACTTTGATTCTCCCACTTCTGCCTGGATTATCAACACTGTGTCTTCTTGCTTCTACGTCTGCTACTTCTGCATGCACTGCAGCCACAGTTCCAGTTCCTTCCAATTGCCTGCACCTGAGGGGACCTTTTAAGCCTCTCAGCTTCCCCTAGCGGTGGTCTAATAGGCTTAATTGCCTGAGTACTACTAAAACATAGCTTTTTGAGCCCCCTTCCTCGCCCCAGTACCTATGGGATTATGGTACGTGTGTCCCCCAACAACAGATTTAGTTCTTTTTAATAACTACTAGGTTTTAAGGGTAGATTTATTTCCCTTAGAGTTATTTAAGGATGAACCATTAGAATGTGTTGTTAAAGAGCAAGACAATGTATTTAAGGCAATATTTCTAGATTCCTTTCCATTATACATTTAGGAGTAAGGAGGATTTTTATCCTGAAGTACTTTGAATGGTCGTTCTGTTGCTAAGGTTTGTACAGGTTTTGTGGCATTCGTGACCCGAGCCACAGATTTTATACATGGTCCAGATACATCATAATGACATTTAGCCACTAGCTGTTTTGTCAAGTCTAAAATGTTCACATTTTTAAAGGACAAATATTGTGTCTCATCCCAAGGGATCTCCTCACAATCCTGCACCCTGTCTCACCCCAGTTAATCAGTACAATACCCCCAAGGTCAGGATCAGGAAGCATCTGCTTTTCCCTGGCCACCTGGAGGAGACTTTATGCAGTGGTTTAGTGAGGGATCTGTAGGATTCATCATAATACATACACAATGTTTCCTCAAAAAGCGATTAGGTCCTTTTCTCTTGGATCAGGGACTTATTCCTGAGTTTCATGAGTCTATGAGTTCATGAGTCTATATCTCCTCTTCATAGAACTGATATTCGAGGATGATCAAGAACAACCTAGGGCAAGCCATTAGATGACTTGCACTTTTAGAACTAGGTAATTTTGACTGGTGAGATACCCAGTGGTTGCCTATTTCTGGAATCTTTTATAGTCAGGTGATGGCTCAGTGGCTAATATTACAATATATTTTTTCTCCCCATAACTAAACATTAATGGAAAAATTGCAAGGCAAGAATTGTACAACTCTCTGCATATGACAAGTCAATATATGGAAGACTGAGACGAGCATTGCCACAAGCTAATGAGTTCTAACAATACAGATAGCTATTGAAACTTGAACAAGCCTCCATAAAATGGAATGCCTATGTGGGAGGATTTAGAACAAGTGATACTTGAAGTCATGAGAGTTTAACCAGTGAAGAGTACAAGTGGGGTATACTAGAGAAAAGAGAAAGAGGAAATTGAAACATTGTTGGTGGAAGACCTGGTGGGAAGAGGGCACCAGGCAGCGAGCCTTATAGGAAGAGAAAATACATGGCAGGAGAGCACACCAGGGGATTTTCAAAACACAGAGAACCTTAGGGGAAAACATACCTGGAAGGAGAGTACACCAGGGGATTTTCAAGGCCCAGGGGGGATTTCCTGGCAGGGTCAGTAAACCAGGAAATATACTTTCAAATCTTGTTTTCTTCATTATTCTAAAGTTAAGAGACACTTTGCCATCCTTGAAACCCATCATTGTTTGGAAAATACATTTTCTTTATCATCTTGAGGTATTGTGTGTGAGACATTTCTACTTCACTTAAAGAACTTTTGTCTGAATTTAACATTTTCAACATTCTACCTGGATTGAGTTCAGTGGAAGGGAACCATTCCCTGGATACATGGATTGTTTTTGTTAGATTATATCTATATGTTTGTGTACACTGTTTATTAAATTTGAAACAGAGAAATCTTTCCTTGCACAATTTGTTGTTCATTTTTAGTGTGAGGGTCAGTCAGGTTTTGGACGCAAGGATGGTTTGGTTACTGTTGACGGGACAGAGACAGATCCTTAGTTTTTGTTTTATAGGTAGGGAAACTCTTTGTAGGGTATTGAGGCTTTTATCCACACCTGATTTAATTTAATAAATTGTTAAATGTTGAGAATATTACTACCTTGTGTCCATCCATTAATTTCTGACCCCTAACGCAGTGCAGAGGCAGAGCAAGCCAGCAGTTCGCAAGTGCTCATGTGAGAGTACAATGATGGCGGGCGGATCACAGGGTCTGGCAAACACACACCAGGTGTAGGCCCATGTGAGCCTTGACCATGAACTTCTCTACCAAGCTCAGTTCACAAATGCAGTTGAGGGTGATGACAGTTCCGTGGATGCCAGACCACCCCCCCCCACACACCAGTGGTGTGTGCATGGGCAGCAGCCGCAAACTTCTTGCAATATTTTTTCCTGGGCTTAGGCTCATCCTACCACCCATCTACCTTGTCTTTTAGTGCATGCGTGACAAACAGGGCTCACTACCCTGCAGCATTGGGCCATCCACTGACACTCGGGTCAGACAGACAGGCCCGAGTGTGTAATGCTCATCCCAGCCCACACACCTGGTTTCCTGTCACCTGGCTACATACTTATATCAGAGGTGGTGGACTGCTACATTAGGGCACGTTACTTGAGTGGGTCATTGTTGCATGTCCAGAAGTCCCTCCGTCACATTGAGTGATGTGGGAAGTCCACATTGCACAGTGCCATTTCCTTATCAGACAGCAGATACAAGGCATGTGACATTATGTGAACATCTTATCAGCAGCGATCAGGGGCCATGAGCCATTTTGATTTAGCTCAACCCACAGATAGTGTTATGCCACTAACAAACCCCAGCACAGTGTGAGTGGGTGAAGGCCACACCCTGGATGGTGACCTTATGGCTAGCACTGCATCATGGCCACAATTGCATCGGTTCATTCAGGCAGTATCTTCAGCCAGGACCAACTGCTGATGTGGTAAGGCCATTCCATCAAGATGGCCTGAGTCACAGCTGGCCCAGCTGTGTCCCACAGTTGTCTGCATGTGTGCTCCATGGACCCCACTTGACGCATGCATTGTAGTCTGTGGTTGGTGTCTCCCTGTGTGACAGACATGTAACATGTGAGCTTGAGTGGCTCATATGTGCTGGGACCGGGGCACCAGAGCAGGTGTGTGACTACAGGCCTGGATTCTGTGGGAGTGGCTGAGCAAGGGCAGCAGTGTACATTACAGTCTGGATAAGTGCCCCTGTGAGTGACCCAGGGAAGCTCTAGTGTGGCTCCATAAGGCAGTTGTAGCCCACAGGCCTCTCAGGAGGGGACTGGTCTAGTGTGTCAGTGGTATTGGCCCAAGTGTGCACATTGTGTGCCACTGTTTAAGCCATGACTGTAAAGTGTCCCTGTCCCATGAGTGACTCCTCATGGCTGTACTGTTTGTAGGCTTTCCCATGCTGCATTTCTATGTGAGCATGCAAGGTGATTATGCAAGTCATGCAATGGTGTTGGTGAGACATGTGCTCAGATGCACTTCCCATGGTCCTGGTTTCATGTTATACTTGTGCCACTTTGGCATTGGTATTGTACCATGGCATGTCCTCTTGGAATGTGTTTGTGGCCACACAGAAATGAGCTCGTTGATATGAGCGTGTGTC
The DNA here is from genome assembly GCF_040938575.1 of Ambystoma mexicanum. Taxonomy (NCBI): domain Eukaryota; kingdom Metazoa; phylum Chordata; class Amphibia; order Caudata; family Ambystomatidae; genus Ambystoma; species Ambystoma mexicanum. The sequence goes on along the minus strand of NC_090929.1, from coordinate 1,279,250,172 downwards.
ATGATTGTGAGTCATTATTGTGAGTCATTATTGTCCCAATCCCCATTCAGTCACCATTACCACTTCCTCTTCTGAGAGTGAATTGGCCATCGGGCGAGGCTGCTGATGGTAAGTCCCAGGATCACTCTGGGTATGATGCAAGAAGACAAAGGCCACTTGTCACAGTGAAAGAGATTGGACCCATTACAGCAGGCTCCTTGTTAGGGCCTCCTCCTATCGAAAGTACTAGGAGGACGTGAGTACTCTTTCCATGCATATAAAGTGTCCTGAAAAAAAACGGAGCTCAGATGGATGCCATATATCAGAAAGAGGGAAGAGAGGGTGAAAGGATGCAGCACCACTGATTGTCTTCTTGTTTAGAAAGCTACATAGCCAACCCATACCTTGGTTTCTGACAACAAATATTTGGCAGCGCTATACATTTTTTTTGTGATCAATGATGTCGAAAGCTGACAATATATTTGGCAGCAGCACACTCTGATTCCAGCACATCATGAAACCATTGAATGTCATCAAATATGGCAAATACAGCTGACTCGATGATGTGAGGTGGATGCTGGATGCACACTCATGCTCATATGCAGGGGAGGAATTGGCCTGGAACAAGACTGAGCTACGCTCTGCCAAAAAATGTCTTGCGGAAGCACTCTGAGGTTTGATGTTATGCCAGTTTTATAACTAGAGCTTTTTCATCTATGTTATTTTGTTGCACAGTAAGCGTTACCATTAGCAGTGTTTATGTACACAAATATCAACCTCAGAGAGAGGAAAAACTGAGTTGGCTCTGCCAGCATTGGTTACTTTGATATGACATATTAACACAACTATGCTGGGGTGGAAGGATAGCTCAGAGGCAACGTGTCTGTCTTGCAAGCAAGACAACCCGGCACAACACAGGTTCGAATTCACGCTCAGTGTGTTATAAATGAGCAATTATAATTAGCATCTCTGCAGCAATTAGGAAATTCATTGAGCTATCTTAACTATTCTGGCACTCAAACATATCAATCTATATTTCATCTTTGAGTATTGCATTCAATCAATGTATTTCCCACAGAAAGATTCTGGTACTTTCTGTAACAACTCTAGCAAAGTCAGACCCATGCTGGAAAGCTGAGCAAATAAAGGTTCGTGGGGTGCTTATGGCCATGAAAATTATTGCTTTCTGCAACATTTAAGCATAGGCGTTTTGTCAGTTCTTCAGTCGTGGGTGAATGTCAGGAACCTAGTGATGCCATGTTATAGGCTAGCTTCGTTTTGCAGCTTCACATCCATCTGTGTGTCATCTGTGTACAGAGGGACAGGTACATTGAAAGTCACAAACATATTAGCGATTTGCTTAGCGAGCAATAGTTTAGGGATGGTAGCTTGGGGACATGAAGGAAACAGTCAAAGTTTTGCAATATAAGGAGCTTAGGTTCAAGGAGTAGGATCTGTCCTGCTGGTAAAATGAAATTCATGGTAGTAGCAGCCCAGGGATGCCTAGAGACTGTTAACTTCTTTGAAGCAGCATCGTGTGATTGACAGTCACGAAGGCAGACAGAAGGCACGTGGATGCAAGAAGAGCGCTGGGGAGTTTACATCTGCAGTAGACAGGCGGGCATCTCTCACATGCGGGAGTGTATATTTCATGCCACATGTTGGTTGGAACCCTGATTGGAATTTGAGTAGGAGATTTTCTTTTTCGCGGTAATCCATCAGCTGTTTAGCAGCTATATTCAGAAATATCTTGCCCAGGAAGGGTTTGCTTTGATTGGGCAAAGGATTTCCAGCACTCTTAGATCTGATGAGAATGTTATCATGAGAGGTACATTGATGGCTTTCTTGAGAGTGCTTGGCAATTTCTGGTGAGTAATAGAGCAATTAACACTTTTGATGAATACCCATTGTGCACTAATCAGACACCTATTAAAACAGGCAATGGTTCAAATACTGCCTGAGTTTAATGTTTCTGCCTGACTCACATTGAGCATTCGCATGTGCTGTCAATTTTCTTTGGAATTTCTGTATAGGTATGATGTAAAACATACAACATACAAGTTAGGCAACTCTTATCTCTGGAGGTTTTCACGGAATTCTAAAAAGCCTGGTTACTCAAACGGAAAAATTAAAAACATGGTGTGCACCAAGAAACCCAATTCAGATGGAACGTGATCCACATCTTGTGAGAACCTCAACCACCTGTGCTAATATTGTTTCTTCTACACATGAATCTTCAATGTCTACCGTAAATCATCCTTTGCTGCTGTCCCATTGCTTCGGTATTACTTGTGAGCGTGCAGTAGGCAAAACTTGAAGATTAAGTGACACCACTGTCTCCCTGGTTTGTTAAGTAGGAGGTCATATCTATTGGGAGTGCAGCAATTGCAAAAGAGCCCTTTGTCATTGCCTAAGAAGCTGAAGGACCAGTGTCAAGCTTCAGAGATGATAGATTGTAAAAGGATTCCAATAACAAGAGTAAAGCTGTGTTTCACACTAGATCCTACATTGCGCTAGTTTAATGATTCCCAGGAATTCTGTAGGTCGGTGGCAAACACAATGTCACCAGAGGTGGAGAGGGAAGGTGAACAGAATTTAAGAGTGCATTTGTGCATCGCCAAGAGTGGCAACATCTTCGAAACCATTACAATGTTGCTTTAAGTTACCTTCTAACCGGGCCGCTCATTCAAAAGCTTTGTGCCAAAAGCATAACCATACAGAAGAGACACAAGAGGAAAATTACCATCAGGGGCAACCCCTCAATTAACAACAAAAATATACTGCAGTATCCCCTGTTTAGGAAGCACATCACCAACACATTTTTTATTCACACTTGTGTAAGAAATTAGCAGGTTACACTATACTTGATGCTATTAGCCAAATGTATTGCAAATTACATTTGATGTATTACCACTTTTAGTCTGAATAACATATATTTCAACAGATGACTAAATAATCGAGAGTTGACCGCATATACTTACAGCATAATAGTTCCGCACTTACTACCCGCTCATCGAATTAATCACATTGAGACAACATTAAACCCAGAATCCACATTTACCACATCCATACTTTACTTCATGTGCACCCAGCCCTACATGTTTCTTTCCACTCATACATTATTTAAAGGAAGTTCATCAGGGGAGAGCCAACTCTCTCTGTTAAATAACATTAATAAATTATGTTTTTCTAAATGTTTTACTAATTTCCCCTTCATCGTTTTTCACATTCAACAAAAAATAAATAGCTTGTCGTTTTTAATTCTAGTCGACAGATAGAAAAGTATACACACCAACTCTTTCTTATTTTTGTTTGTAAGGATGCACCGCCTACAACAGTGGAAACATGATTAGAAAGTTCAATTTCTACTTTTTTGGGATATCATTTCCCATTCTGGGCTAAGGCCTTCATACTCATGCGGAAAGGACAGCGCCTAGAAAGAGGGCTAGCGCTAAATGCTGTACTGCATCACTATCACAGGGAATGTCCATTTCATATTCCTTTGCCTGCTTTCAGGTGGGGTGTGGTGTGAGGCAGGGCTGTGTATTGGCCCCCATTTGCTTCTGCCTTTATATCAATGCCCTCTCACAGGACTTGATAGGTGTATTGGCTGACTATCTAAGTTTGGGTGGTAGGGGGTTCCCAGTATTGGCCTATGCTGACAACACTGTCCTTTTGGCAAGAACCCCTTGGGCCTTACAGATTCTGATCAATGCCTATTCTTCGTTCATGGACAATTTGGGTCTAAAAATGAATTGTTCGAAATCTGCTGTAATGGCATGCGTTGCTAGAAAGCATCCTGCGCCGATGAAACCCATGCTCTGTGCAGGAGAGATAATCCCCAGAGTTAAGTCCTTTGACTACCTTGGAATACGGTTCTCTGAGGCATTAAATGGCACAGATCATGTGGTAAAACAATCTGTCAAGATGAGTCAACAGCTTGGTGGTATTGCACGGTTTATGTCACAGTGTAGGGGTCAGCCATTGGACGTGATTCTCAAGATTTATGGTAAAACTGTGGCCTCTACCCTGTATGGTGCAGCTATCTGGGGCTTCCAGAATGCGGAGGAAATACAGAGAAAGGAGAGCACATTTTTCAAAAATTTGCTCGGGCTTCCGCCCAGTGTTTCTGGTATAGCGGTCCACAGGGAGCTTGGTGTGAAGTTCTGGGAAGATCAGTGGGCATTGGCCCCTTTGCTTCTTTGGGTTAGGATATGGGCTAACGAGCATGCCACCTTGTGTCAAACCATCCTACGTACTGTGACGGACAAAAGTGGCTGGAAAGAAATTCCTTGGTTAGCGTATGTCTTTTCATCTCTGGGGGAAGCTAATTTGGGTGCCCTTTTTCTGCCTGCTTCACTTATGTCCAAGAGTGAGGGGACTGTTTATAAAGCCATGTTGGGTGAAGTGATAGTAAGGAAAAGAATTTTGCTGGAGCATGGCCATAGTAATGGTGAATTGCACTCCAGCATTATCTGTTTAACAGGAATTCAGCCGTATTTGCTCTGGAGTGCGTTGAAAAAAGACAGGTGGTTGATCTCTAGGGCACGGTTCAACTGCCTTCAGCTGAATGGTAATATTTATAAGTGGAGGGGTTCTCTCGTCACAGCTAGCTGCCCAGTTTGTGGTTATTGTAGAGAAGATCTCTCCCATTTGCTGTTCTTCTGTACTGGGTATGTCGGTATACATAAACTGACTTTGATCCTTGCCCTTAAGAAGACGGTGATCCGCACTCATAGGGCTGCTCTAGTGTTCCTTCTGAGTGCTGAAACAGTTTTTACAGCATGGGCTCTCCTGATGTTCTTGAAAAGAGCGATGTATTTCAGAAATAGTATTCTGAAACTACAAGGTGGCGAAGGCCTATAAATAAAGTATAATTGCATCTGCAATGGGACAAATGGTACGTGTATAGCTTCTGGTATGATCCTTCACTCAATGCTTTTAGAATATAGCCTCTGTTATAATTTCTTTTTTTAATAATTAAATGTATTTTTATACTGCTTTTAGGAAATGTTTAGTGATTGTATTCTCATGGACTGGTAATCTTATGAATTTGTAAATTGGAACTGTGTATTAATGTGTTTTATTTGTTGTTTAATGGTTGTTTTTACACATCCGAATAAACTTGATTGATTGATATTCCTTTGAACAGATTAACAGCAGACCTGCCAACTGAAAACACAACAAATACTGCCTTATTATCTAGTTCCCTCAAATATGCTTCACACTTAGAAATAAAGCATAACATACACCTGTCCCCTGCTTCATCAATCTATGTATCTGCATTGCCTGCTCTCCAGTTGCACAGAGCAGGTTCAGAGGTCATAGGTGCCCTGTTGACAGCTGCTGTGGCAGTCAAATCACTTCAGTACAGAGAATGCGTTTAAAGTCTGCATGTTTGTTAAAAAAAAAACATAGTCATGAAGAATTCCTATTCTGGTGGCAGTTTAATCTTTCACCTTTAAATATTACATTTTACCTGAGTATAGGGTATGGTGGATAGTAATTCCCATAACTATAAGAAGTCACATAGAGTTGCTGTGTCCTCAAACCAGTTTGATGCTGCACCGCGTCAGCTGAGAACATCATTGCTGCTACTCGAACCATAAGCTAGCTTCCATGGAGGAATTTGAATTTCTGTATCTTGACAAAGTTCTTCAAGCCCTCAGCATCTTCAGCTTTGGCCCATACTCGAACATCATACTGACCCTAGAGGCCCCATTGAGCCTCTTCATTAGAATGCTGCATCAAAATGCCATGAGTTTCACCTTGAACCCAACTCGATGGCTATTCCCTATCTGGATCATCATGACTTGCTGCATCTGAACCTGATTTGAATTGCTTGCACAGTGCCAGGAAGCCTGGTTCAACGCTGTTGAACTGCCAAGGACATCAAAAAGGTATTATTGACTGCTAACTGCCTCCCTGGTCCACCTTTGGGCACAAGAGATTGATTAGGTCACCTTTAATCCCTTTTCCACACAAAAAACATATTGTTTTATGAATGTTGGGGTTTTGATTGACTTTCACAGGTGTTTCATGAATAAGAGAGCTGCATCTTTTTACCTTTCCATATTCAGTGTTCTTTCCATAGGGGTGGGTCTTCGCAATTCTGTTCCATTTAGTTATTATTGTATATAGTGTATTATTGTGTATAGTGTGTTTAATAAAAATAAAAATATATTTCTAGAACCCTCCATTATTTTGGACTGTTGTACGTCGCTGTTTGGGTTGCTACTGATTCACTTCCACACCCCTCTTGAGAGTATATCCTTCCTTGGTCTTGCATTACCACAACAGGTGAAGGAGGAAAATCTCTTAACAGTGCCTGTTTCAGCTTTTTGATTTGGATCACTTTTTGTAAAGGCGGAAAGGCTGAGTAGGGGTTTGGCCATTATTCATTCTTGTACTTCAGCGTTTCACAAGTCATTTCTTCACAGTTGTGATCTCTGAAGAACGCACATGCTTAACATTTCAAAGGAAATAGAAAGCACTTGGTTCTGATTTACCTCCAACAGATCTGTGAAGGGCAGACCCTATCCTTGCAAATCTATGCAATGCATTTGGCATTTGTGAAGTTACTAGCTGCTTGATGGTCTGTGCAGATCATCCCTATCACTAAACAAGCATTGGCAATGCCAACAGTTTGGGGCTTTTGTGTACGCATGTGAAAGGCACTTGCCAGAGATTGCTGTAATGGTACTAACTGACCATTGATTGTAGAAGGTCAAAATGGTGCAAGTACCTAGGCATATAATAGCAGTGCCTGGAAAATGCCTAATACGTATATACAAGGCAACACTTTCAGTGGAGGACAGACACAGTGCTTATAAATCAAGTCAGTTTTTCATTACATCAGTAGCAGGTGTACATCTCCAATTAAGTCATGAACTCTCAGAGGATTGCTTTGAGAAAACACCAGCAGGATCTTCAAGTGCAAAGTTTGATGGTAAGGCTTGAATGAAGCAGGCTCAAAGAGTTCCCAAGAGGAGTTGTTTTGGGTGGGGAGGGGCAGAAATTGGGTAGGAATGTCCATAGGGATTAGCATGGCCTTGGGCAGTCAATGGGTGGGCAAAAAAACCAACCTCCCCGTACATCTACACCAGATTAGAAGAGAGAATGATTAAGGTGGTGACATGAGAGTGAATGCAGACATTCAAATATGCTATATTGTGATCAATGAACCACTGAATAGTTCATATACTTTACTCTTTATCTCATAATATAGATCACGATGAAGGTTGATTTAAGAAACACAGTGGAACTTGTACTCCTGATGAAGGGATTGTTGTCCCGAAACGTGTTGGGCAATCATTTGATATGAAAATATATTTCTCTGATAAAATCTGATGAATTAATTGTAATGTGATTTAAACATACGTGTATTAACTGGATGTTATGCTTATCTTTATAATAACACTCCTTTGGGTATTCAAATTGTATGATTGAATGTATTCATATACTTTGTTATAAACCCACCATAGCTATTGTTTGTGTATACAAACATACCTGGTGTGCAGGGGACGGGAGTGCTCCACAGATTGTTGATACTGGTTCCTCTCTCCCTGGGAGAAAAAAAAAACAACATCTACAAGTGGTGTGTCCCTTCTCACATGCCATTTCTCCAAATTTATACACTAATTCAATAGCTTTGCTTTAGGTGGTGCAAGCTCAACCTAATATCGCAAACTAGAAAGAGATCTGCTTAGACATGGCAGCATGTAGGTGGGTATCCTTTACTGAAACTGTAGAAAAGTCCTTTGAGAAGATTCTCCTCATGAAATTACAAGTTTTGACAGAGGTGATTATTTTTTGCCAACCATATTTTTTATTTGCCCTGCATAGTGGTAAAGCTGACCTTACCAGATAAAGCAGTTGCATTTAATGTCAGTTATCGTTGCCATAGATTTTTTCAAATACCATTTCACCTAATGAGATTTCATCAAATTTATTTCACTGAAAATGGTAGGGGAAATGGTATATGTGTTATGCAGAATAGGTGGGGTGTGGGGTAAGGGTATAAATTATGGTAGGGAGGGGTGTGAGGGGTCTCCTCTGCATTATATAAAAAAAAATAGAAAAAGTTAAAAGTAGATTTATTTTTTTGGTGAAATGGATTCAGTGAAATCTCCATTAGGTGAACTATTTTCGAAGAAATCTCACACATCCGGCATTTATTTACCTCCAATCAGCTTTCTTTCCTATTAATCTTATGGAGCTTTGGGTTTTGGTGCTTTCATTGTCCAATGCGATGCATCAGAGGAGACTTGTGGCAACATTTATATAAGAGCTCATTTGACGATGTCATCTCAATGTGGTGGCTGTTGTCCTGGCAATAGCGTGTGCCAGGATTCCCGTTTTGTTGTACACATGATGAGCTTCGCTGGGCCACACAGAGAATAGATTTGATATTCTTCTCCACAGTCTCATAGTAAACGCATCCAAGTCTACAGTAATGGTTTTGGGTGAGTGTTATTGGTTTAGGGGTTCTCCCAGGCTGAGCAAACAATCTTGAAGTGATAAGAAGTTTAGGCTTTCTCGCATTTCCGTTTTCTCCTTCAATGAGGTGGTAATACAAGGCTTCCAGGGTGTATTCTGTCCTTTGTCAGGCAATGAAGGGGTTGCTCTCTTAAGCACCTGCTTCCTGTGAGAGAAGTCGGTTTGCTATGTAGGCTTTCCTACTGTGAGGCAATCCTTCTGGAGATTGGGGTCACCCCATTAAGATACTTAGGCGGTTAGCAGCTCTCTGTTGATGAATTTGGCTTTGGTCCAATAGGGACTAGACACCATCCAAGCAGCTTTAGAGGAGCATATTTGCTCAGCCTCTATGTGAAGGCGGTCTTGGTTGAAATATATCAAAGGAACATTACAAAGGCTTGACACAGAATCTCTTTGGATAAACCACCACATAAGCTCAATAGGGGGGACTTGGGGATGGCCTCGGAGGTTTTCAATATCACACATGTTTACCCCCCAGTTGAGTATGTCGAAGACACCCTCTATTGCCATTCAATTCACATGCCAGTGAAATGATAGCTGGCTTTCACATTGTGGCACTAAATACCTTTGCATGCAAATGGAATTCAGGTGTGTGGAAATTGTGTGGAAAAACAGTTGTATTTTCTGTCATTATGGCCATTCTGTTATAAATGGAATACAGGTGTGTGGAAATTGTGTGGAAAAACAGTTGTATTTTCTGTCATTATGGCCATTCTGTTATAAATGGAATACAGGTGTGTGGAAATTGTGTGGAAAAACAGTTGTATTTTCTGTTATTATGTTATTATGGCCATGGCATGCCATGGTATTATTATGGCCATGGCACGGGAGCACCAGTTGCCTAATTGACATGCAGAATTGTTTTGTTTTTTTAATACAGATGCAGAGTACTTATCTCAGAGCAATGACAAATTAGGTAGCAGGATAGTATGCATATTTGTTTTAAAAGTGAATATTAGAGAGCGCACCTATAGTCCTGTGTATGGGAGGTACTGCATGTTTTTATTTTTATATGACATATTCATTCCTTTTATTTTTTAATATTAATGGATTGTTGGTCATCATATATTGGTGGCTTTAAAGCACTTGCCATAATAAAAGGGATATGATGATGATGGTAAGAATGTCTAGCTGGGATAAAGTAAAGGTAACATGAAAATGACCTAATTTCCCATACTGCAGTGTAATTGGTTGAAGGAATGAATGCATATTGTATTCCTTTCAACATCTTGTTACTTTCTCAGACATGGAGGTGAAATTCATGTAGAAGTGAGGGAAAAAATCATTAAAGGGAATTAGGGATAAGAACATTAAAAGTGGCACAACAATTATTTGATAAGTCTGGCATGTTTAATGAGGGGGTCAAGACAGTAAAAAGTGGTCCATGAAGGGGGAGAACACGCGTCGAGTGGGCGCCGCCCTCAGAAATGAGAGACAACTCAAATCTGGTAAATTGGTAAGAGTCCACTGCAATGGGTCGCATTCGGAAACAGCTTACAAGCTTCAGGATTGAGGCCACCATGCAGAAGTGAAGATGGAAAACAGTGCACATGCGCAGGAATAAGGTACTTGTTCTGGAATTGCATGAGGGACAATGCACAGACTCATATATGTGTGAGGACTCACAGTTTCAGTAATGTGGCACATCCCATTGCCTTGGGAAGGGCAAACCTTGCCAAGCATGAACAATATCAGGTGAGAGGTCTCCAAAAGGACAGCGGTTGCCATGAGGGCAGCAGTTATAGGAGGCTGGTAACCTCATTACATTCAAAATGACAATTTCAAGTGATGCACACATTGCAAAGGGCCTCAATATCATGGGGCAGCAATTTCCAGTAAGAATGATGGTATGACGAGCCTAAGAGGATCCAATGGAAAGTGGGAAGCATTGGACCTGATGGTGCTGCATATCAGGGAGCAGGAAAGTCTTTTTCAGAATTGATGCTACGTGGAAGATTCCGCAAATTCTGGAAAATCCTTACTGCTTTCCTCTTATCCTCCTTCCTTCTCTCTTCTGCTAATCCCTCAGTTGCTGAATTGGTGTCCTTGGCCCTTAGGTATCTCTGGGACCTTGACCTCCCACACCAATCTTCCCAGCTCCCGTCTTCCATAGCACTTTGCATTTGCACACTTTCCGCCCCGGAGACTCGCACTTACACCACCCGCGGCCCAGGCAGTGTAGCACTCAACATTGCTAGCACTTTGTCAATTGCTTTACCACGAGCTCGGACCTCCCAACACTTACCCACTATTCCCTCTCCTTTCTGCACTTGCACATTCTGAATACTCACAAGGTTTTGTAGGTTCATCCTTCTTCTTCTTCCCCCTCTGCTCGTAATATTGTTTTTAATGTATTTCCCACCCTCCCTCCCTCCCTGTCCTGTGGGCACTTTGAAACAGTATATTCCTATTGTATAAGCGCCTAAAAAGCAAACACTACATGAATAAATAATAAATAAATATCAAGTGGTCCATACAGCACCCTAGGCTTCAATGCTCCTTTGTTCATTGTTGTCCATCACTCCTCAAAGTGCTTTCACCAATGTAATATGCGTCTATAGGGGACAGATTTGTGCACATTCCTTCAACCTACCTATCTGGTGCAACTACAACTATTTGCCATGAAAACAATGGCTTCTGTATTAATGATCATTTTCCAGGTACTGACAATTTTCTGACTTCAGTTTCAGAAATGAAGGTAAGGCACTGATGCCTTGTCGATTTACCAAAGGGAAATCAGAGTTTGAAGCAGGATTGTTCAGGATGCTTTACGATCCAAGCTTTGGGCAATATGAGACTCTCCAGACTGAGAATCCCAGCCCATGCTTATGAGCTAAGTAGAACCCTTGCCGGAAGCCCTTCCCTCTCCTCACTAGCCTGAATCAATGGGTTTTCAGAGACACCTCAGCTACACAGTGATGGAGAATGGATTATAGCCTGAGAGATTAAAAACTGGTAGTGATATGATATGATATGATATGATTGGTTATATTGGTAAACCAGAGGTTTCTAAGCGTGGCCCTGGGGATCAAACCTGTGTTGCTCCATGTCGTCTTGCTTCCAAGGCAAGCATGTTGCTCCTGAGCTATCCTCCCGAGTGTTAATGCCTGAGTGAGGTGTTAACACTCCTTGGGACCTGTCTGCGAAAGTCCATTGGTAGGAGTGTTGTGTTGTAGTTTGTCCAAGCTAACTGTCCCCCCTCTAAGATCTCCTACCACCTTACACTACATACACAACTCTCCCACGGATGTCTGCCATAGGCCAAGCCATTAGAAGTCAACACTTCTTGAGCCATGAATAAGGTCCCTGTTTCAGCCTCCCCAGACTCTTCCATTTCAGCGGTTGACCAAACACAAAGCGCTCCAGTCTATCAGATCTTGGGTTCTTCCTTATGGGTAAATATAATTACAAGTCCCTCTGCAAACCCATTGAAGGCATATTGGCAAACAGACACTGTGTCCTACAGCTTACATCCATCAACACAAGAGGTTTCACATCTGCCTCTCCAACTGTGCCATTAATGACTCCCTCTACTTTTCCTACAGAACGCACACAGCAAGGCCACCCAAAGTGGCAGAAGGGCACTATACAGTACAAGACCACTTAAATTACATAACATTGTCCAATTGGTACTGGAGTATGAAAGTACCGGCTGCCAGAAGAATGCCCCTCACCTATGATGGGGCTGGGATGCCCCTCACCTATCTGACGCTCTATCGCAGCCCGAACTGCTCTATTTGGATTGTCTTTCCAGAGAAGCCTCTCTGGTGATATTCTTGTCAAACTCGGAGCAAGCACAGAATCTGGAAAAGAAACAGCGAGGTGAAAGAAAATGGAAATTAGGGATGGATATGTCATTCTGGTGTGAAGTGGGAAGGGGCTGGTTAGACAAGCCTACCCTTCCATTCCAGCACCCTCTTATTCTAGCACTTGGGCTAGAAAGAGTACCCACGATTAGGATGGGAGGATCCACAGACTTGTATTCCCTCCATCGCCTCAAACCCTCTCCATCCCCAGCCCGAATAATGGTGGGATACCCTGACGTAGCGCTAAGCAGAGGGAGGCCACGGGAAAGCAGCATGTCCCGAGGGGATGCCTTCCTCGCCTGATCTTCCTTCTCCATATATCATTTCCCTTCTGACTTTTGGGTAAAAGCAGAGTTGGAGGCAGCTCTTTGAAGAACATGTCACTTGTGGTATAAGGTGACTTCTGCGGAGGAAAGACGGCAAGGAAAGGTCACGTGCCACAGGCTGCAAGCCTCTGGCTCAATGATGCATAGACCTGCTCTGCTGCTCCAGCATCCCAAGCCTCTGCAGCATCCTTTATTGGGCGTCTGGAACATGAGACCAAGAGACAGGATGCAAAACTCACTGCTCCAGGACTAACTCCAATTAGCTGACGTGCACTCCCCCGCCTTCTGCTAACCCAGCACCTTGGGCGCGTATATTTTCTGCCCATTAATCTTCAATCCTTAAATCACCTTCTTTCTGTGCCCTCCCATTGCTTGGGTATTACACTGTCACTGGTGATTCATGCGGAATTCATTAGGGACAATCCTATATGCGGGGATAATCATTCTTTCTTGTATTCCTTTAAAGATTTCTTTTTTTTAAAGAAAGAAGAGATAAGATATTCGTTAAATTGTGTGTTTTGCAGGGAGGCTGCACGCGTGCAAGTGTAATAGCCATTATGGAAAAAGTTGTCCCAGTGCAAAAAAAAAGTATTCTTTCAATACATTTCAATACATGTGTGCACCGGGGCAATGTGTGTCCTTGTCCGAGACCGCCACCGAGGTGCACAAAATGCATTGAAAGAATAATGTGTCTTTGCAGTTGCTGCGGTATTGAGCTTCCTTAATACCGCCGAGAGTGTTAAGGCACCATACTTAATTAATGGTAAAAAAGGAGATGTCATGATTTAAATGTAAACTATATTTCCCTAATTACAGTGTTGCCGGGTGAGCGGCTGGGAACCGGGCAGGACTCCAAGGTTCTTCCCAATGAAAGAGACAAAAGCACACGTGTCTCCCGCGGTATCTCCAGGACTCACAGAAGTAAAGGCCGAGTGCAGGATGTTCTGAAAAACAACCTTCATAGTTGCAAAACAGAGCAGTTCTCATGGGAGATAAAGCAGAGGATAACTGGGAAACAGCGACTGCCCCACAGCAGCAGAGGGTCGGGGGAAAAGGGCCCTCTAGAGAAGAAACCCTTTGCAAGTCTGCTGGAATCAGTACATATGCTTTAAGAACATGCACCCTTCAATGCATTATTTCAGAAGCAGGAGCACTAACCCAGGGATATTCACAGACATTTTCTGATGGAGCAAAATGTTCAGTTTCATGTCTGACCAGGGCTCAGTTTGACCTCTGATCTACAAACTAGTCCATATCTTACAGAATGTCAGCAGGTGTAATAAGCAGCGGTCCAACAATTGCCCTAGTGCAAAAACACATATTTGTTCTAATGCATTGTTGCATCAGGGAAATATTTAACCAACTCCTAGCACTAGTAAAGAAATGTGCCCTGCTGAAAAACACCATTTCCAAATATGTGTTTTTTCCAGTAAAGCAACGTTTGCCCTAATGACAATTGCATTTGCGCCAGTGGGCCGTTTTTGTAATATGTGCCGTGGTTAATGTCATTGGAAATCCCCAAAAAGATTTTGGTGTCGATTCATGGAATTAATGTGCGCCGAAAATTCCCGCGCAGAGGTGCCAAAACGTGCAAATCACAGTAAAAGTGCAAAAATCGCAGTGCAAGTGCGAAAATCGCAGGGAAACCAGCGCACATCGATTCATGGAAGGCCACACAGCGAAATCGCACATAGCGCGGCGCACACAACAAAAGTAGGCGGAACACGGGGCGTAACACTCGGAATGGGGAACAACTCGTCAAAATGTGGGCGTCACGGGGGAAGTACAGGAGGCAAGTGCGCGGAACGCCCACACGCTCGCCTACAACACGTATTCATGGAATCCAATATGGCAAACCAGCGCACGGTCAAACCAGCGCACAGGCCCAAACACGTCCCCCACAAGAAATTTGGCGGTAGTGTCCCTGCCCTAGAAATAAATGTGCGCCAAAATGTGCGCCAACAAAAATCACCTATATACAGCTATGATGAATGTCACATACTGTGGCCCTCTAAGACAAATGACGTGCAAAGGGGTACGCGACAAACACGGACACCCGCTGTGTGAAAAATAGCGTGTGCGTGTATTCTGTGCTGCGCGGAAAGTCCCACACACGATTTGCCTGGTTACGTGTATTCCAGGGTGCGCGGGAAGTTCCACACACAAATTGCCTGGGTCCGTGTATTCCGGGGTGCACGGGAAGTCCCACACGCGATTGGCCTGGGTACGTGTATTCCGGGGTGTGCGGGAAGTTCCACACGTGATTTCAGCAGGGTACGTGGATTCCGGGGTGCGTGTGAAGTTCCACACGCTAATTCTGCAGGGTACGTGTATTCCGGGGTGCGCGGGAAGTTCCACACGCGATTTCAGCAGGGTACGTGTATTTCGGGGGTTCCGGGTAGTACTACACGTGAATTGACCGCGTGGGTCCTCCCAGGTGTTCCCTCTACACCCTCCACGGCCCCTGCAGGCAGCCCACACCACAGGGGACTACCCTGCACCCCTGCTCATGTCCCGCAGGCAGCCCATCCACCGTGGCCATGTCCCAGCAGCCAACCCACATGTCACTACTGATCACCAACGCATGTCTCCCAGCACCCCTACCCACCAGCATCCAGGGGCACCCTCCACCAAGCCCCCACACATGTCTCCCACCACCCCCACCCCCCAGGCAGTCAGGGGCACCTGCCAGCAGGCCCACACAAATGTCTCCCACCACCCCCACCCCCCAGCAGTCAGGGGCACCCTCCTTCAGGCCCCCACTCATGTGCCCCTGCACCCCCACCCCCCAGCAGGCAGGGGCACCCTCCACCAGGCCCCCACTCATGTCCCCCTGCACCCTCACCCACCAGCAGCCAGGGGCACCCTCCACCAGGCCCCCACTCATGTCCAACTTATGTCTCCCAGCACCCCCACCCCCCAGCAGTGCAGGGCACCCTCCACCAGGCCCCACTCATGTCCAACTCATGTCTCCCAGCACCCCCACCCCCAGCAGTGCAGGGCACCCTCCACCAGGCACCCACTCATGTCCAACTCATGTCTCCCTGCACCCCACCCCTCAGCAGTCAGGGGCACCCTCCACCAGGCCCCCACTCATGTCCCCCTGCACCCCCACCCCCCAACAGCCAGGGGCACTCTCCACCAGGCCCCCACTCATGTCCACCAACACCCCCACCCACCAGCATCCAGGGGCACCCTCCACCAGGCCCCCACACATGTCTCCCACCACCCCCACCCCCAGCAGTCAGGGGCACCCTCCACCAGGCCCCCACTCATGTCCCCCTGCACCTCCCCCAAAAAGCATCCAGGGGCACCCTCCACCAGGCCCCCACTCATGTCCCCCTGCACCCCCACCCCCCAGCAGCCAGGAGCACCCTCCACCAGGCCCCCACTCATGTCCAACTCATGTCTCCCAGAACCCCCACCCCCAGCAGTGCAGGGCACCCTCCACCAGGCCCCAAATCATGTCCAACTCATGTCTCCCTGCACCCCCACCCCCCAGCAGTGCAGGGCACCCTCCGCCAGGCCCCCACTCATGTCCCCCTGCACTCCCACCCCCCAGCAGTGCAGGGCACCCTCCACCAGGCCCCCACTCATGACCCCCTGCACCCCCACCCACCAGCATCCAGGGGCCCCCTCCACCAGGCCCCCACACAGGTCCCCCTGCACCTCCACCCCCCAGCAGTCAGGGGCACCCTCCACCAGGCCCCCACTCATGTCCCCCTGCACACCCACCCACCAGCATCCAGGGGAACCCTCCACCAGGCCCCCACACATGTCTCCCACCACCCCCACCCCCCAGCAGCAAGGGGCACCCTCCACCAGGCCCCCACTCATGTCCCCCTGCACCCCCAGCCACCAGCAGCCATGAGCACCCTCCACCAGGCCCCCCCACTCATGTCCCCCTGCACCCCCACCCCCCAGCAGCCAGGGGCACCCTCCACCAGGCCCCCGCTCATGTCCCCCTGCACCCCCACCCACCAGCAGCCAGGGGCACCCTCCACCAGGCCCCCACTCATGTCCCCCTTGCACCCCCACCCACCAGCAGCCAGGGGCACCCTCCACCAGGCCCCCACACATGTCTCCCACCACCCCCACCCCCCAGCAGTCAGGGGCACCCACCACCAGGCCCCCACTCATGTCCCCCTGCACTCCCACCCCCCAGCAGTGCAGGGCACCCTCCACCAGGCCCCCACTCATGTCCCCCTGCACCCCCATCCCCCAGCACTTTAGGGCACCCTCCACCAGGCCCCCACTCATGTCCCCCTGCACCCACACCCCCCAGCAGTCAGGGGCACCCTCCACCAGGCCCCCACTCATGTCCAACTCATGTCTCCCTGCGCCCCCACCCCCCAGCAGTGCAGGGCACCCTCCACCAGGCCCCCACTCATGTCCCCCTGCACCCCTACCCCCCAGCAGCCGGGGGCACCCTCCACCAGGCCCCCACTCATGTCCAACTCATGTCTCCCTGCATCCCCAACCACCAGCAGTCAGGGGCACCCTCCACCAGGCCCCCACTCATGTTCAACTCATGTCTCCCTGCACCCCCACCCCCCAGCAGTCAGGGGCACCCTCCACCAGGCCCCACTCATGTCCCCCTGCACCCCCACCCCCCAGCAGCCAGGGGCACTCTCCACCAGGCCCCCACTCATGTCCCCCTGCACCCCTAACCACCAGCATCCAGGGGCACCCTCCACCAGGCCCCCACTCATGTCCCCCTGCACCCCCACCCACCAGCAGCCAGGGGCACCCTCCACCATGCCCCCACTCATGTCCAACTCATGTCTCCCAGCACCCCCACCCCCCAGAAGGGCAGGGCACCCTTCACCAGGCCCCCACTCATGTCCAACTCATGTCTCCCGGCACCCCCACCCCCCAGCAGTGCAGGGTACCCTCCACCAGGCCCCCACTCATGTCCCCCTGCACCGCCACCCCCCAGCAGTCAGGGGCACCCTCCACCAGGCCCCCACTCATGTCCCCCTGCACCCCCACCCACCAGCATCCAGGGGCACCCTCCACCAGGCCCCCACACATGTCTCCCACCACCCCCACCCCCCAGCAGTCAGGGGCACCTGCCAGCAGGCCCACACACATGTCTCCCACCACCCCCACCCCCCAGCAGTGCAGGGTACCCTCCACCAGGCCCCCACTCATGTCCCCCTGCACCGCCACCCCCCAGCAGTCAGGGGCACCCTCCACCAGGCCCCCACTCATGTCCCCCTGCACCCCCACCCACCAGCAGCCAGGGGCACCCTCCACCAGGCCCCCACTCATGTCCAACTCATGTCTCCCAGCACCCCCACCCCCCAGCAGTGCAGGGCACCCTCCACCAGGCCCCCACTCATGTCCAACTCATGTCCCCCTGCACCCCCACCCCCCAGCAGCCAGGGGCACCCTCCACCAGGCCCCCACTCATGTCCCCCTGCACCCCCACCCACCAGAATCCAGGGGCACCCTCCACCAGGCCCCCACTCATGTCCCCCTGCACCTCCACCCCCCGCAGCCAGGGGCACCCTCCATCAGGCCCCCAACCATGTCCCCCTGCACCCCCACCCACCAGCAGCCAGGGGCACCCTCCACCAGGCCCCCACTCATGTCCAACTCATGTCTCCCAGCACCCCCACCCCCCAGCAGTGCAGGGCACCCTCCACCAGGCCCTCACTCATTTCCAACTCATGTCTTCCAGCACCCCCACCCCCAGCAGTGCATGGTACCCTCCACCAGGCCCCCACTCATGACCCCCCTGCACCCCACCCACCAGCATCCAGGGGCACCCTCCACCAGCCCCACACATGTCCCCCTGCACCCCCACCCCCAGCAGTCAGGGGCACCCTCCACCAGGCCCCCACTCATGTCCCCCTGCACCCCCACCCACCAGCATCCAGGGGCACCCTCCACCAGGCCCCCACACATTTCTCCCACCACCCCCACCGCCCAGCAGTCAGGGGCACCTGCCAGCAGGCCCACACACATGTCTCCCACCACCCCCACC
Organism: Ambystoma mexicanum; assembly: GCF_040938575.1. Classification (NCBI taxonomy): domain Eukaryota; kingdom Metazoa; phylum Chordata; class Amphibia; order Caudata; family Ambystomatidae; genus Ambystoma; species Ambystoma mexicanum. The sequence continues at coordinate 1,279,231,570 of NC_090929.1, read as the reverse complement.
CCCAGCAGTCAGGGGCACCTTCCACCAGGCCCCCACTCATGTCCCCCTGCACCCCCACACCCCAGCAGACAGGAGAACCCTCCACCAGGCCCCCACTCATGTCCCCCTGCACTCCCACCCCCCAGCAGCCAGGGGCACCCTCCACCAGGCCCCCACTCATGTCCCCCTGCACCCCCACCCACCAGCAGCCAGGGGCACCCTCCACCAGGCCCCCACACATGTCTCCCACTACCCCCACCCCCCAGCAGTCAGGAGCACCCTCCACCAGGCCCCCACTCATGTCCCCCTGCACTCCCACCCCCCAGCAGTGCAGGGCACCCTCCACCAGGCCCCCACTCATGTCCCCCTGCACCCCCACTCCCCAGCACTGTAGGGCACCCTCCACCAGGCCCCCACTCATGTCCCCCTGCACCCACACCCCCCAGCAGTCAGGGGCACCCTCCACCAGGCCCCCACTCATGTCCAACTCATGTCTCCCTGCACCCCCACCCCCCAGCAGTGCAGGGCACCCTCCACCAGGCCCCCACTCATGTCCCCCTGCACCCCCACCCCCCAGCAGCCAGGGGCACCCTCCACCAGGCCCCCACTCATGTCCAACTCATGTCTGCCTGCACCCCCACCCCCCAGCAGTCAGGGGCACCCTCCACCAGGCCCCCACTCATGTCCAACTCATGTCTCCCTGTACCCCCACCCCCAGCAGTCAGGGGCACCCTCCACCAGGCCCCCACTCATGTCCCCCTGCACCCCCACCCCCCACAGCCAGGGGCACCCTCCACCAGGCCCCCACTCATGTCCCCCTGCACCCCCACCCACCAGCATCCAGTGGCACCCTCCACCAGGCCCCCACTCATGTCCCCCTGCACCCCCACCCCCCCGCAGCCAGGGGCACCCTCCACCAGGCCCCCACTCATGTCCAACTCATGTCTCCCAGCACCCCCACCCCCCAGCAGTGCAGGGCACCCTCCACCAGGCACCCACTCATGTCCATCTCATGTCTCCCTGCACCCCCACCCCCCAGCAGCCAGGGGCACCCTCCACCAGGCCCCCACTCATGTCCAACTCATGTTTCCATGCACCCCCACCCCCCAGCAGTGCGGGGCACCTGCCAGCAGGCCCACACACATGTCCCCCAGCCAACACGTCATCGCAATCCAGATCCCAGGCTCCCATGCCCACCCAAATCCCACCCCACGCAACCCCAGTCCAAACACCCAACCAAGCTTTACATCCATTCAAAATGGAAATACCCATTACATGATATATACCAAACAAGCAGTATGCGCATGAGTACAAGTCTGTCAGACCCACACAATGGCAACACATGACTGTGAAAACCCACATTCTGACAGGCATGAAACCAATGAGAGAAGACCACACATTGAAGTAAGAAACAAAAATGTATTACAGTGTAAATGAAGTGAATGAAATCTAAACAAACAATAATGGCAACAAATATTAAAATGCAGCATGTCCACAAAAATAATAAATAACGAAAATGGGACTCCAAAATAACCGTAATGAAATTGTGTCCAAAGTCACTGTCCAACAAAGCAAATCCAAAGGGAAAGTAAAGTGAAAATCCATTGCTCCATGGTGAAAAAAATAATAAAAGGTGAAGGCCACAAATCCACTGTCAAACTATGTACAAAGAGCAAATCCATGGTCCATGATCCCAACGATGTAAATGAAACCTACAATAAAACCTACCTAACTAATAACTATATACAAAAAAGTGGGGCATAGTCCAAGCGCCCCAAATTAAAAAAAAGAAATAAAACCTAACACTAATTAACTATATACAAAGGTGGCGGGCTAGTCCAGCGGCTCACTCCGTGGTGTCCCGGGCCAGGGCATCATCGAACTCCTGTTCGATGTCCTGGAGGCGGTCCTGTTCCATGGCCCCGAGGGTCCGCAGGGATGCCGACATGTCCTCCTCCAACTCCCTGCAGATTCCCTCGAGGCACTCGGCCCGCCTCAGGGCCCTCCGCATGTAGTTCTCCGCCCTGACCATCATGTGCCGCGCCTCTTCCGCCCGCCGCCGCTCCGCACCTATCTGCTGGCCCAACCGCTGCCACACGGAAGACACTTCCCGTCCTGGGTCCTCCTGCCCTCCGGCCGATGCCTGCCCCTCCGATGTAGATTGCTCCGAGCCATGATGCCTCCCACGTTGACTCCGCTGCTGCTTCCGACGCAACTGCCTCTGCCAGCACGACGGCATCCAGGCTGATGGAATCCACCAACGCCATCGTGCACGTGCCCTGCCCAATGATGCCGGCACATCCTCCATCTGCTGGGGTCCAGTTGCTGTGGTGTCCACCCCGGCTGGACCTCCGACTCCCGACTGTGGCAGGGATGGGATCCCCACCAAGCTGGCTGCATTGGTCAGGGCAGGTCCACAGGGGGCCCTGGTGGCATCTGGGCTGGAAGACGGCATGGAGAACGACTGGCGTATAGTTTCCACAGAGGAGGAGAGGGCCGCCAGATTGGTCGACACATGTATGAAACCCCCGACCACGGCCGATCCCAACTGGGCCACGTTGGCACGGTGCTCTTCATGATAACGTGCAAGCTCCTCCCGGGAAGCATGCACGTCATCACGAAAGAGACCTGTTAGGCGGAAACCTCTGCAGTTCCCTCTGGGACCACTGCAAAAGATTTAGGACTACAGGTGTTTGGCAGTAAACCCACTTGGTAGCAGTCTGTACCACGCAGATTCACTTGGTAGCTGTGGCTGAGCAGTCAGACTTCCCTCAAGAAGAGTTAAGCAGTATGTGGAGTATACAATATAGGGAAATTCTTCACAGTAAGACAAGCAAACACGCAACTAGGCTTCAGTGTAAAGATATTAAGGTATTTATTTATAACGGAACATCTATAGAAAACACTATGGCACTATCACGGCAAACACTTCAATTACAATTACTCTACGAAGAGGAAACGACCATCCCCCTAACATTATTTCGACAAGTCTAGGTTCTACCAGCATCACTTATTTGCAGACAGAGGTGTATGCCTCAACCTAGATGACACTCTAATATTAGTTAGGACGGGAGAGAAAAATAAGCAGGTTACGAAATCAACACAGTTCAATACTTCACGGGAAAAATGCAAGGCAAGAAGGCAAGAACCACAATAGATCATAAAGTTCAGAGGCCAGGCCCACTCGGAGAGAGGCAAGGCGGTATGTCCCAAAAGGTCTCTTAGTGGAAATGTGTTCGAGTCTTTGTAGCAAATTGTTATCGGCAGATTGAACCAGTTCAGAACAGCACGTTAGAGGAAGCTTGGAGGCGACCCAACGGAAAGGTGAGGATTAAGACACCTCACTCGATCCGGCAGAAAGGGAAGCCAGGCAGACACAGTACCTTGTTTGTGGAGAGACAGCTCGGGCGGGGGCAGTTGTTCCTGGTGGTGGATGCACGTCGGGTCTTTGCCAAGAGTAGAGATGATCTCGTCGTTGAAGAAAAGTGAAGTCCGGTGCACCACCAGGGAAGAGCCCAGCCGCGGAGTGCTCCGTCACAAGGCACCACCTTTTGGTCACGGTACAGGGGTAGTGGCTATCCGGTTGCTGAGGTGCTCTACACGGGCAATTCGACCACTGCGTCCTGAAGCGAAGAAAAAGCAAAGGGGACTGGTTGTTCCCACCAGTCAGGGGAAGAGACTCTCCAGCAGGGAGATCTCCTCTGTCGTGGCGAAGTGGTGAGTCGGTTCCGCAGGGCTCCACCGGAGGTGTCGTCATGCAGGTCGGCTCAGCGTTACTTACCCTTGTCAGATTCTTAGGTCCTGTGGCGACTTCTGAAGATCCAGTCCCAAAAGCCCTGCTTTTATGCAGAAAACCCCCATTCATTCAGCCTAGCTGTCAATCAACACACGCTAAGTGGTGAGCAGGGAGGCTCACCACTGGGGCCAATCACACCAGAGTGCGACCGGAGTTGGCAAGGCAACTCGGTCCAGGGTGCCTAACCCCCCTCCCACACTCCTGTGGTAACCCAGACAGAATGGCACCACTTTGAAGGGTCTCTGTACAGAGGCCCGCCAAAAGTGAAACAAAGGACTCGACCTTTGGTTTAGGAGTCACAGAGACGAACACAGACGCCATTTTAAAAACCAATTTCTGGTAGAAAATACCATCCGATAGACTTATTTAAGATAAGTAGACCGGTGGTACGTTAGAGATTAACGAGGAAAAGTATTAATCTCCAACAATGGGAAGAATCCCATAGGGTTACATTCGGGGTCGAATATAACAAGTAGTTTCCACTGCCACCAGCCAAAACTCGATGAGGGGGGACGGGACAGTGCCCCCCTCGAATAACAGACCCAGGAGTAATCGAATTACCCCTACTAGTACGTCCACAATAGGATGGTTTGTACTAGTTCTGTTAGTAAATTTGGGTCTAGTAAAGCCAATGGTGACTTTACATGCCCGGGGGGACAGTAGTCAGTCCCCGGGTATGGAGTCTATGATGGGGGTCCGCTAGGATGCCCCAGTGTTACGTCACGTAGGGTGCAGTGTAACACACATAGAAAAACATATGAGACCCTATGGAGTAAAAGACCCCATAGCCCATAGAACACATTGACATTCAAAGGATTTACACACATTCATGTCCAAGAGTGGGAGAAAAAGAGTCTCACTCTTGGCAGGATGGAAAAAACAAACTCCAGAAATCCAGCAAAGCTGCTGGGGGACTCACTAGGTTAGGAAATTCAGCCTAAACAGAGAATTCTCCCTAACAACACCCGTGCACAACGTGACACCAATCAGGACCTTCTCCATACGGCCACGGGTCCCCTCGTCCGCAGGTGGAGGGGAGTCAGATGACATGGACATCCCCCCTACCTGTGGACGGGCCTGGGATGGGGCATCCCTACTGGTGCATGGTGGTGCAGTCACATTGTCAGGGACAGCGACATGCACAGGCCCCTCCACGGCGACCTGTGCTGCCTCCTGCCCCTGGACTGCACCACTTGCACCAGCAGGGATGCCCCCACCAGGCCCCATGTGCGCGTCAGTAGCGGCCTCCTCCTCCTCTGTGAAAACCACCAACCTGGATGGCTCCACACCGTCTTCCGCCATTGCAAGCCCCTGTGGGGGCTCACCCACCCCTTCCGCTGCAGCCGTGGGGGCATCCCTGCCGCTTTGCTCCACAGCGCCATCTCCGCCCTCTTCTTCACTTGCCGCTGTGTAGAGGGAGATATAGAACACAAGCATCAGGGTACTGTACAATGGTCCCCTAGAAAGGACGCAATAGCAGATGAGTGGCACTGTCAAAGATCACTTCCATCATGTCCCTCCACAACACATGGGTCGGTGCAGGCAAAACACACACAGTAACAGGCATGGCACATGCTATGGACATTTGCATACATGTCCAAGGGACTGTCCAAACATACACTGTTGTTATGGAACTCACATGCATCATGGGTCATGCCTATCACATGCACACACATCAACGTAATTTCATCCATCTGGCCTTGTACACCCCAGACACAGTGGATACAAGGATAACTAGGCTGCATCTGTGAATCTGTACATTGTCACAGACATGTGTCATGCATCCATGGCATTCACAAGTCACAGACACGCAGGTCAGACACACAGACATGAATGCCATACATGTACATGGCATCAGCACCCATCCCTCACCCCCACCCATGTCCAGGAACAGAGACTGGCATGCTCTCATGTGTCCAATCCGCATAGGTCTCCCCATGTTGCATTTAAACACATGCACCAACCGTGTGGTTCACACATTACTGGTCTCACATGCATGACCATGATGTCCCTGCACACATACATGCGTACATGGCCTATGTCACACATACAGGTAAGCATTAGACAACCAGCACAATGCAACATGCCCTGCCTCACACAGCAATGCTGCCCACTTACCTCTCAACTCCAGACGGGTCTGCCTCGCAAGGATCTGGGCATGGAGCGCTGGGTCTACACGTTCAAAAGGGTCCTGGACCTCAAGTCCTCCCAGCGCTTCTTGACTTTCTGGATGTTGCGGGTTGCCACCCCCTCCGCGTTGATGGCAACCACCAAGTCGTCCCAGATCCTGTCCCGTCCTTCCTTGTTGGCGCGTGACGATCCAAAGAGGGCATCATACTGCCCCAGGACTTGCTCTACCAGGACACCAACTTCGGTGGCAGTGAAGCTGGTGCCCCTCTGCCTCTCTGGCCGGGGGTTGCTACTGGTGCCAGATGTTGCAGTGCCCGACATGGCAACCCCAGAGGCAGGAGTGGGTGGGCAACTGGGTCCTGGGGCTGGGCTGTGGAGCGATGGTATACCAGTCAGGAGTTTTCTGTTCCAGCAGGGGTGGACACAGCAACTGGACCCCTGCAGATGGCAGATGTGCAGGCACAAAATGGCAGGGCACGGTGGGAGCAGGCAGGCAGGCAGCAGCAAATGGCTCGTGGGAGGCTGCTCAGGGCTCTGGGGGGCAGTAATTCGTCCTTCTGGGCAGGAGCATGCTCTTCCATGTGCTTACGCGTGGCCAGCTTCATACGGACTGAATTGGCACGTGAAAATCCTGCACGTCAACGTGAAATTCGAGGAAAGGGCCTTAGCGCGTAAGCGCATCAGCACGCATACGCGATTCCATTGGATCAAAGGCCCTCAGCACGTAAGCGCGTCTGTGACGTGACGCGCGCGGGTGTTTCCCTGATAGCACATGATGACAGAGCACACGTGGAAACACTGCACGTTAGAGTATCATTGCCTGTAATTGGATGAAAGTGCGCGTACATGCAATTGGCCTGGGTACGTGTATTGCAGGGGTGCGCGGGAATTCTCACACGCGATTTGCTTGGGTACGTGTATCACAGGGGTGCGCAGGAATTCTCACATGCAATTTGCTTGGGTACGTGTATTACAGTGGTGCGCGGGAATTCTCACACACGATTTGCTTGGGTATGTGTATTACAGGGGTGCACGGGAAGTTTTACACGCTCGCCAACAACACGTACCCATGGAATTGAACGGGGCTAAGGCATGCGCACAAAAAAACGTGCTAATCCGGAAACACGTATGCCAGCAGGAAGCAGGCGTACGTCGACCCGTGCAGCATAAAAGTGTGCGCAAACAACAAACAAGCTCAGACGCCAGGAATAATATACCGTTCCTAGCAGCAGTGGCCGTGGGTTACCAAAGGAGGAGGAGGAGGATAGTGAGGGCCCGAATTTTCACACCCAGAACCAGCCTTTTTGGGATGCCTGATGACCAGGTGTATGGGAGGTACAGGTTTCCACCTCACATAATACTGGACCTGGTGAGTGAGTGGGAGGATGACCTCACATCACCCACCCTGTGCTCCCAAGCACTCAGCCCCCTGGAGAAGGTCCTCAATGTAGCGCACTTCTTGGCCACTGGATCATTTTAGCGGACAAGTGCCATAGTGGGTGGGGTGTCACAGGCCACGCAGTCATGCTGCCTACACCAGGTCTTGAACATCATCACTACATGCCCATCAGTCCGCAGGCACATATACCTGCCCAGGACACCTGCAGAAAGGCAGGCTGCCGCCCTGGATTTCTACGGTGCGGCACAATTCCCCAAAGTGCTAGGTGCCATTGACTGCACCCATGTGGCACTACGTCCCCCCAGGGCATCTGAGCACATCTATAGGAACCGCAAGCACTGGCATTCCATCAACGTGCAGGTAGTATGTAATGCCAAGGGAATCATCACCTCAGTATATGCCAACTATCCAGGGTCCACCCACGACAGCTTCATTTACCGAATGTCTACCCTAAGCCGGGACCTAGAAACTGGGCGGCATGGCGATACATGGCTGCTTGGTGAGTATAAATGCCACTGCACATGCATGCATGTCAGATGCAGAGTTATGTCACTACCCCACTAATGATACCCATCACCTCCTCACCAGGGGACAGTGCCTACCCTCTGAGCACCCACATGATGACGCCAATTCGGAACCCCATCACGCCTCCCGAGGTAAGATACAACACAGCCCATATTGCAACCCGGGGCAAAGTGGAGCGCACATTCGGAGTGCTCAAGTCACGCTTTCGCTCCCTTGACCGTTCTGGCGGGCAGCTGTTATATGCGCCCCCAGTAGTGTGCAGGATCATAGTGGCAGCATGTGTCCTGAACAATGTTGCAACACGCCGGGGCCTGGCTGTGGACATGGTGGTGCCCCCACATCCCCAACCACATGCACGCCCGCTGCGCATGGGAGGGGAAAGGGCATGGGGTGAGGCAGCCCGTACGCAGCTGGTGGCAACTTACTTCACATAGAAATCACACCCCTGTGGAGTGCACACAGCCCTGGCACATACCATCTGATAAGCAATGATGACTCAACCTGACAATTATGACGAACAAAGGGACAGTCAACTGTCAGAACCATAGCAGCCTGAGATTGTTCATGTGGAAGTGTCACAATGTGTGCATCCCTACCTACACAAACACCACCAATGCAGTGTCATCAAAAGACACACTTCCATGCAGCAGAAATGAATACCCACTTGCAAAATACTACATGAGAACAGTGCCATGTCTCCCAACCCCTCCCCGGCACGGCCACACAACACACCATGGCATGTCATGCAATGTGAGAGCAAACAAATTAATCCCCACAACATGCCCCAAGTGTCACCAACTACAGTGTCCCTAATGGAAACTGGCCACACATGAAATGTTCACAGTAATGCAGGACCTACAACACACATTACCAAATACTTACCAAGAAGACCAATCATCTACACAACCTCCAACCTACCTTAAACATGACAGTACAGACTTAAAAATTGGTAGCCTCACTACCTGATAATGCCAGCACTTCAAACACTTCCAAGTATACAGTGTTAGCGCCACGCAAGAATGTAGGTGCACTGCTTACAACATGGACTCCAGTTCCAAAGTAGACCGCCTTGTGAAGACATGAGAAATGGACCTGCAAATTAGGAGGATGAGATGGATGCAGAGGCACATATCAATACACCATGAAGTGTACAATACAACAACAATATGGACTAGGAATGTATACACAGCATTGACTTCAGACTGCCCACACATCAAATGGGAGTCCAACGTCACCGTGTACGTCAATGTCACTTGGGCACACCCTTTGCAAGCCCATGGAAACGGAAAGCAGGAGGGGTGTGTGTCACACAAACCCAAGCATCTGACCCAAATTCATGACAAGCCTGCATGTGCCCAGCCACAATACAGCGTATGCCCACGGGAGCCACACAAGGCAACACACTGTCCAAAAAATCAAAAATTAAAAAAGAAAAAAAAAAATCAAAAATGGCCATTAATGGGCCCGGGGGGGTGGGGGAGGCCACCCAGGAGGTCCGAGGACAGGGTGCACACCAAAACCCACCAGTGTGGATCTTGCGGAAAAAAAAACACATCCATGGGCTCATGGCCTGCACGGCTACCCTATTGTGGGAGAATCGCTGCTGTCGCTCTCCTCACCCTCTGCAGCTGCATCAGGAGGTGGTGGCACTATGGGAGGAAGCCCACGCAAAGCCCTAGTCTGGTCCTCCATGACAGCAAGCATGTGGGTGTGGAAGGTCTGGTTCTGGAGGATAATTGTGTGTAGGTCCCCATGCAACAACTCACGGGATGCCCGGACCTCCGCCCTAGTTGCCTGCATCTCAGCTGAGAGCGTACGTGTGAGCTGCTCCAGCTGCTGTTCTGTCCTCGTGTTAGCTGAAGCCTCAAGCTCAACCAGAGTTGCCCTGAGCTGACGGAGTTCCACCCTCAGGGCTTCCCTGTGGCCCTGGGACTCAATAGAAATGGCTTCCCACAGAGTCTCCAGTGCCGCCCGCCTGTCCCTGTTGGACGCCAACATGTCCTCCCTGTGTGACTGGCAGATGGAGTCTGTTGCCTGCTGTAGTCGCTCCATCTGCCTTTCTGGGGGGACAATGGAAGTGGCCACCCTATCCATGGCCTGAGCCATCATCTCTGATGATGCTGCCTGTTGGGTTGCCATACCGTATATGGATTGCTCCCATGCGGTATTGCCAGGTGGCGTACGGCCACCACGTCGGCGGGCACCACACCTGTCTGGGGCAAGGCGAACTGCGCCTTGCTGTGCCGGCACTGCCTGAGGCTGCAGGACTGCATTCCCCCTGTGATCTGCTGGCTCAGGAACAGGATCAGATGTTGCGGAGTGTGACCCTGCATCCGTAACCACCAAAGGCGTACCTGCCAACACTGACATCCCCATTGAGGGTTCTACCCCTGGTGCAGGTGGGTCGGACAGAACATAATCCCTCCCAGGAACACTCACCTGCGACGTCACATAGGTCTCATCATCCGAATCGACACCTGAATACAGCTCGGGGGAGGTGCACCCAGAGACACCCCTTGAGAGCACGACCTGCAGCAGTTGTGGGTATTCACCCACCACCACACCACGTCCCTTACTGGTGGTCGGTCGGCACTGAGACCCCTCCTGGGTCTGCACCATCTCCACAACCCCAGCAGTATCAAGTGCGTCATCCCCTGCAAAGACATAAAAGAAAAGAAATGGAAACAGGCATTAGCACTATGGCACACAATTAGGGCTGAGAAGCTACAGAACCAGTACTTGATTGACACATGTCCCACATGACTAAAACCCTCCCATGCATGCACCGTCACTGCGTATGAAGGCGAGGCAGATGGCACACATTGATGACACCAAGATGGAAGATGAACACATTTGCTGCATGCTGCCTAGCAGTGGCATCACACATTGGCCTGTGATTGGCAGGTCAAATACACATGCCATCACACAGATGGCATGTACCCTAGCCATAAAGTGAAGAGGGAGAGGAGGGCACCAATTGTTCATTCAGTCTAGTTTGCTCATGAAATTGCTTTTTTAATTGTTCAAGCTGCCAGTACAAAATGGTCCTATAGCACAGGGACATGTCTAAACAAATGATATCCAGGAAACAAAGTCAGTCCACTGTACCATAGCCATGTCAGACATGTGACAATAGGACTGAGAAATGCCTAGTAAAAGTGGTGGAATGCAAACAATCTGCCTGAATAAACAGAGAAAAATAAGCAACAATGTTGTGGCAAGATGACACTTCAAGGGCAACTGGCGTGGTGTTGGGCTGGATTTCTACTGTTGGCAGAAGGGATACTGCTATACCCAAATGCTGGTGCACACAATGTGTTGGATAAGGCACATGGGTAACCCAAACCACTCAGGCACACACACCCTCACCTGGCACCCAAACAGAAGCCCTCACACACAAACCATGCACATGGATGACACACATATGCATGTGCACTCACCGGACAATGCCTCGTGATCTGCCAGTTCTCCCACGCCTTGGATCTGTTCCTCCGTGACGTAGGTCCCAGCAAAATGCTCATGTGGAGTGAGTTCTATGTCCTGTGCTGGAGACCTGCCTCCAGTCACTAGAGTAGCGGCATGACTTGAGGCCAGCTTATTCTTTGCCCTGCGCTTCAGGTCATTCCAGTAGCTGAGCGCCTCACGATTCCAAGGGCACTTATGATGTCCGCGATGGTCTGCCAGTGTGCCAGACGTTGTGCAGGTGTGGTTTTGGATCCTGTAACAATCACCATTTCGCGGTCATGTGCGGACACATACTCTACAAGTGCATTCAGTTCGGCCTCATTGAAGCTGGGCTTCCTTGACGGGCCGGACTGTGTAGCTGTGTCTGGGGTATCAGTCTCTACTGGACGAGCACTCTTCCTCTTCCGCTTGGAAGGTGGTGGGGATCCTGAGTGTCTTACGCAGCTCTGGACACTAGGGGCAGGAGCCCCGGTGGACTCTGTACTAGGAGTGTGGGATTGCACACTCAGCATGGGAGTTGGTGCAGGCATTAGCTCAAGTGTGATGGTGTCAGGGGGAATGTCAGCAGGATGGACTTGGACCGACACTGCCCTGGCTGGGTGTGTGAGAGGTGGGGTGGATGGAGCCGCAGCTGCCCCTGCAGCCTCCCCACCCTACCTACTCGGGGCAGCAGATGACCTAGCTGGCCCTGATCCACATGGCCTGATGACACCAACGTGCACCTGCGCACGTGGCCTAGACCTGCTAACCTGGAAGTCAGCCATGGAGTCACCCTGTGCCAGGTCTGGTGCCACAGTGGGCTGGTCCAACAAGGGCTGAGCATGGATGGTGTCAGCCATGTTACCCTCAACCGGGGGGGGGCATGGGTGTCCCTGACTGGTCCTCCACACATGGGGGGCTAGGGGCACCCTGCAAGTCACGGCCACGTGCCCTACCGGATCTACCACGGCCACCACTTGGGGCTCGCCCTCCTTTGCCACCCTTACGGCTTGTTCGCCTCCCAGGCATGGCACTGATGTTATTGTGCGTATGGGAGTCGCTGTGAACTATTGTCCTGGGCAATTGGGAGTCAAAGGGGTTGGGTACCAGATGGTAATCATACCCTAGTGCTCTAGCAAGGATGTATGTCACCCCTGGGGAATGCTGACGGGTCACGCAACGCACAGGCACCCCAAAAAAGGGAAGTAAGGTGCACGCAACCCCTCCTAGACAACATGTGTGGAAAAATAAACCTGCACTACGCTGTGGCACCCAGAAACACAAGAATGAACGTATGGTTGTCACACGCAGCCTAGAATGACCTCTGAAGGGGTACGCGACACACGGGGCAAGCACAGATGTTAAATATGTGCGCGACTCACCGTCTGCCAGGAAAAAAAACGTGAAAAAGACGCTCGTGTGCGCGTTGGCAACTCCCCCGCCAAGAGAAGAATTGTACGCTGTCTGAGGAGACAGGACAACAGTAGAAAGGAACGCTGTTTGAGGAAACAGGCCCAGGAAAAAGAGGAAAAGAGAAAAAGCTGTCAGAGGTAACAGGGAGTACAAACTTGAAACGTTGTGAAGTAAATCGCGTGTGAACCGACAAGAAGTACAGATTTCACCCACTCGCTCTCCACGAAAAGCACGTACAAGGAAATGGTGTTCTACACGTACCTTTTATACACACGTCACAGATGCGCATACGCGCTGAGGCCATTTCCACCAATTACCCGCTTTGACACTCAGACGTGTATTTTTTTAACACGCGCCATTCTCAACGGCCAAGCGCGTGATGTCATAGAAACGCCCGGGGGCCTTTGGGCCAATGAATTAACATACGTGTGCTGAGGCGCTTATGCTATAAGGGCCTTTCCTCGAATTACACGCAGACGTGCTGGATTTTCACTTGCCAAATCACTCCGTATCAAGCTGGCCACGCGTAAGCACACGGAAGACCACGCTCCTGCCCAGAAGGACGAATTACTGCCCCCCAGAACCCCGAGCACGCTCCCACCTGCCATCTGCTGCTGCCTGACTGCCTGCTGCCCACATGTCCTGCCATTTGCTGCCTGCACATCAGCCAGGGGTGCTGTTGCTGTGACCACGCCTGCTGGAACCGAAGACTCCCGACTGGGATACCATCGCTCCACAGCCCAGCCCCAGGACCCAGTTGCCCACCCACTCCTGCCTCTGGGGTTGCCATGTCGGGCACTGCAACTTCTGGCACCAGTGGCAACCCCCGGCCAGAGAGGCAGAGGGGCACCAGCTTCACTGCCACCGAAGTTGGTGTCCTGGTGGAGCATGTCCTGGGGCAGTATGATGCCCTCTTTGGAAGGTTGCGCGCCGACAAGGAAGGACAGACTCGGATCTGGACGGACATCGTGACTGCCATCAACACGGATGGGGATGGCAGTCCGACTATTCCATCATGTGAAGAAGCGCTGGGAGGACTTCAGGTCCAGGACCCTCAAGAAGGCCCGGCGCCTCCTGAAGCAGATGCTAAGGGGCGCCGGGGCCACTTGTCGGAAGATCAGATGAGGGTCCTGGAACGCATATCCCCAGCGCTCCACGTCCAGGTCCTTGAGAGGCAGACCCGTCTGGAGTCAAGCAATAAGTGTACATGCATACTGATTGTAAGCTGTGCGTGTGGTGGTGTGGCAGGAGTGTGAAGGTTGCACATGTGGTTTTATGTGGCCAAGTATGGGGGGGTACAGGGCCGTGAGGCTGACACATGCGAGGGCTCTCATGTGTGACACATGGATGGTGCTTGTGTGTGTAGGCTTGCATGGCAAAGGATGTGGAAGAATGATTGGCAGGTGTGACATGGATGCCGATCTGAACACTGCGACAGTTGGCGGAGGTGTACACATGCATGCAAGTGTGGTGGTGTGTGTGCATGTGTAGTGCACTCCCTGTGTCGCATGTGATGTCTGGCTCACCTTTGCCTGCTCATGCTGTTGTATGTGTATGGATGGTGCTGGCTGTTGCGATATGGCTGTGGTATAGCTCATGTGTGCAAGTTGAAATGACATGTGTTTTGGGGATTGTGATGCCATGTCTGAGGTTTGCCAATGCCACTCATGTACAACTGTCATGTGTTTATGAGTCCATTATACAGTGCCCTGATGCCTGTGTTTTATTTCTCCCTGTCTGCAGCGTGAACTGATGAAGAGGGCGGAGAAGGTGCTGTGGAGCACAGCGGCAGGGGTCACACCACCAGCCGGAGACGCAAGGCCCGGCTACCCTCCCAGGTTGTGATCTCGTCGGGGAGTGAGGAGTCTGGTGCCGCGTCCGAGGCCGCAGCTGCCGGGGGGAGGCGGAGGTTGGAGTTGGACTCCTCGGCAGCAGAAGGGGCAGCTGGGACCCCACAGGGCACAACGGAGGAACATGGCACGGAGTCATCCAGGTTGGTGGGGGTTTGGTGGAGGAGGAGGCCATGCAAGCAACAGAGGCGGGGTCTGGAGGTGGGGATTCCACTGGTCTTTCCATGATGAGACTGCACGTCTTCTCGCATGGCTCGTTGACCGCGTTGACCCACTGGGACAGCTCACCATGGCCGGATTCCTCCGTTTCCTGGACCTTGTTCCGACCCCCTCCTCAACGGAACCCCCTATGCCCCAGTTGTCCTCCATGCCATCTTCCCACCCATGTATCACCTGGGTGCCCTGTGGAGCTGCCTCTGACCGTGTGGCCAGGCTGGTGGACAACAGATCCCTGCCACAGTCGGGAGTCGGACGTCCAGCAGGGGTGGCCACATCAACAACTGCACCCCAGCTGGAGGAGGATGTGCAGGCACCATCGGACAGGGCACACGGACAGCAGCAGCAGCACGAGGCTGTAGGTGGGAGCCATGATGGCTCGGGGCCTTCGACATCGAAGGGGCAGGCATCGGCCGGAGGGCAGGAGGACCCAGGACGGGAAGTGTCTTCCGTGTGGCAGCGGTTGGGCCACGCCATAGATGCGGAGCGGCAGCGGGCAGAAGAGGCACGGCTCACGATGGTCAGGGCAGAGAACTCCATGCGGAGGGCCCTGAGGCGGGCCGAGTGCCTCGAGGCAATCCGCAGGGGGTTGGAGGAGAACATGTCGTCGGCCGTGCGGACCCTCGGGGCCATGGAACAGGACCGCCTCCGGGACATTGAGCAGGAGTTCGATGACGCCCTGGCCTGCAACATCCAGAAGTGAGCCGTTGGACTAGCCCGCTGCCATTGTATATAGTTAATTAGTGTTAGGTTTTATTTATTTTTTTTAATTTGGGGCGCTTGGACTATGCCCCACTTTTTTGTGTATAGTTATTAGTTAGGTGGGTTTTATTGTAGGTTTCATTTGCATCGTTGGGATCATGGACCCTGGATTTGCTCTTTGTTTTTTTTTTCACCATGGCGCAATGGATTTTCACTTTACTTTCCCTTTGGATTTGCTTTGTTGGACGGTGACTTTGGACACAATTTCATTACGGTTATTTTGGATTCCCATTTTCATTATTTATTATTTTGGTGGACATGCTGCATTTTGATATTTGTTGCCATTATTGTTTCTTTTGATTTCATTCACTTCATTTACACTGTAATACATTTTTGTTTCTTACTTCAATGTGTGGACTTCTCTCATTGTTTTCATGCCTGCCACAATGTGGGTTTTCACAGTCATGTGTTGCCATTGTGTGGGTCTGACGGAACTGTACTTATGCGCATACTGCTTATTTGTTATCTATCATGTAATGGGTATTTCAATTTTGAATGGCTGTAAAGCTTGGTTGGGTGTTTGGACTGAGGTGGCGTGGGGTGTGATTTGGGTGGGCATAGGAGCCTGGGATCTGGATTGTGATGACGTGTTGGCTGGGGGACATGTGTGGGGGCCTGCTGACAGGTGCCTCGCACTGCTGGGGGGTTGGGGTGCTGGGAGACATGAGTTGGACATGAGTGGGGGCCTGGTGGAGGGTGCCCTGCACTGCTGGGGGGTGGGACTGCAGGGGGACATGAGTGGGGGCCTGGTGGAGGGTGCCCCTGGATGCTGGTGGGTGGGGGTGCAGGGGGACATGAGTGGGGGCCTGGTGGAGGGTGCCCTGCACTGCTGGGGGGTGGGAGTGCAGGGGGACATGAGTGGGGGCCTGGTGGAGGGTGCCCTGGATGCTGGGGGGTGGGGGTGCTGGGAGACTTGAGTTGGACTTGAGTGGGGGCCTGGTGGAGGGTGCCCTGCACTGCTGGGGGGTGGGGGTGCTGGGAGACATGAGTGGGGGCCTGGTGGAGGGTGCCCTGCACTGCTGGGGGGTGGGGGACATGAGTGGGGGCCTGGTGGAGGGTGCCCTGCACTGCTGGGGGGTGGGGGTGCTGGGAGCCATGAGTTGGACACGAGTGGGGGCCTGGTGGAGGGTGCCCTACAGGTCTTGGGTGGTGGGGGTGCAGGGGGACATGAGTGGGGGCCTGGTGGAGGGTGCCCCACAGGTCTTGGGTGGTGGGGGTGCACGGGGACATGAGTGGGGGCCTGATGGAGGGTGCCCTGCACTGCTGGGGGGTGGGATCGCAGGGGGACATGAGTGGGGGCCTGGTGGAGGGTGCCCCTGGCTGCTGGTGGGTGGGGGTGCAGGGGGACATGAGTGGGGCCTGGTGGAGGGTGCCCCTGGATGCTGGTGGGTGGGAGTGCAGGGGGACATGAGTGGGGGCCTGGTGGAGGGTGCCCCTGGCTGCTGGGGGGTGGGAGTGCAGGTGGACATGAGTGGGGGCCTGGTGGAGGGTGCCCTGCACTGCTGGGGGGTGGGAGTCCCGGGGGTCATGAGTGGGGGCCTGGTGGAGGGTGCCCCTGGATGCTGGGGAGTGGGGGTGCAGGGGGACATGAGTGGGGGCCTGGTGGAGGGTGCCCTGCACTGCTGGGGGGTGGGAGTGCTGGGAGACCTGAGTTGGACATGAGTGGGGGCCTGGTGGAGGGTGCCCTGCACTGCTGGGGGGTGGGGGTGCTGGGAGCCATGAGTTGGACACGAGTGGGGGCCTGGTGGAGGGTGCCCTACAGGTCTTGGGTGGTGGGGGTGCAGGGGGACATGAGTGGGGGCCTGGTGGAGGGTGCCCTACAGGTCTTGGGTGGTGGGGGTGCAGGGGGACATGAGTGGGGGCCTGATGGAGGGTGCCCTGCACTGCTGGGGGGTGAGATCGCAGGGGGACATGAGTGGGGGCCTGGTGGAGGGTGCCCCTGGCTGCTGCGGGATGGGTGTGCAGGGGGACATGAGTGGGGGCCTGGTGGAGGGTGCCCTGCACTGCTGGGGGTGGGGATGCAGGGAGACATGAGTTGGACATGAGTGGGGGCCTGGTGGAGGGTGCCCCTGACTGCTGGGGGGTGTGGGTGCTGGGAGACATGAGTTGGACATGAGTGGGGGCCTGGTGGAGGGTGCCCCTGACTGCTGGGGGGTGGGGGTGCAGGGGGACATGCGTTGGTGGGCAGTAGTGCAAGGTGACATGTGGGTTGGCTGGGGGGCACGGGCATGGTGGATGGGCTGCCTGCGGGACATGTGCAGGGTAGTCCCCTGTGGTGTGGGCCGCCTGCAGGGGCCTTGGAGGGTGTAGAGGGAACACCTGGGAGGATCCAGACGGGCAATTCACGTGTAGTGCTCCCCGCGCACCCCTGGAATACACGTACCCTGATGGAATCGCATGTGATACTTCCCGCGCACCCCTGAAATACACGTACCCTGCTGCTTTTGCGTGTGATACTTCCCGCGCACCCCTGGAATACACGTACTCTGCTGCTTTTGCGTGTGATACTTCCCGCACACCCCTGGAATACACGTACCCTGATGGAATCGCGTGTGATACTTTCCGCGCACCCCTGAAATGCACGTACCCTGCTGCTTTTGCATGTGATACTACCCGTGCACCCCTGGAATACACAAACCCTGCTGCTTTTGCATGTGATACTTCCCGCGCACCCCTGGAATACACGTACCCTGATGGAATCGCGTGTGATACTTCCCGCGCACCCCTGAAATGCACATACCCTGCTGTTTTTGCGTGTGATACTTCCCACGCACCCCTGGAATACACGTGCCCTGATGGAATCGTGTGTGTTACTTCCCGCGCACCCCTGATGTACACGTACCCAGGACAATCTCGTGTGAAACTTCCCGAGAACCACTGAAATACACGTTCCCCGCTTGGCGTTTGCTGTTTGGCAGCCCTGTGAACTGGTCCAGGGTTAGCGCAGCCCTTTGCCATGATTTTGGAATTTTGAAGGCTTTTCCTTGCGCGAGGGCGTTCTTGGGGACGTAACTGGCCCTGCTGCAGGGTCGCAGCGCCGCTCTGCACCACGGCTGGTTTTGGAGGCTAAAATCCATGAATACGCTGTGCGATGAAAAGGATTTTATCGCACGCGGCTGGCTCAGTGTATCGCACAGGGACACTGTGCGCCAGCCACGTGCGCCACTTTTGTGCGAATTTCTATAAATTACACTGTTTGTTGTCATCTGTAAAATAATATTCATGAAAGCGCTCTGGGTCAGTAAGTTTGGCAACCTATGTTAGGCTTTGCAGAAAACTTAATAGCTGGGCTCGTCTCTTCTTCCGAGCTTCTGCTCAAAACATTGGTATTATATCCAATCATTCTTTGTCTTCTTACCTGTCGTTTTCGGCTCTATAACATAAGTAATACCCATCCCTTTCTATATGTGCAAGCTAGCAGGGTGCTATTTTACCCTAGATATTTTCTCATCTGGATTGCTGTTCCTTTCTGCGTGGTCTCGCTGCTGCTGTGCTTTCCCCCAGGAACGCATTGGGTTGCACCGCTGGGGACACCTTGCAACCCCAATACTTTTAAAGAATACAAAAAAAGAATCTGGTGGGGGAAAAAGAAAACAAAAGCACCTGGTGTAGCAGTGGTCCCGCAGCCCACGCAGTGCGGGGGCCCCCACCACACCAGGTCTGGGAGGTCCCCGCCCACTCCTCAGCCATCAGGGTGAAGGCTGGGTCGGGGGCGCGCTCAGTAGGGGTTGGAGTTGGAGCTGACCATCACATATGGCTTATGTCACATGCCGCGTTCATCTCCAACCCCTTCTCCCTCCGCTTCCTTGCAGCTCACATACAGGAACGAGGAAGCTCTCACATCTTCCTGGTTCCTGTATGTAAACAGCACAGTGGAGCTGAGGGTGGCCTAGGACGGACCGATGCGACAAGAAAAAGATAAGAAACTTAAAAAAAAGTGTGTATTTTGTTGCATGCAAGAAGTGCGTGTCAGATGTATGTATGTGCATGGTGGGTGAATGAGAAGTGGTGTGATGTGTTTTTGAATGTTCATTGTGGGTGGGTATGTGCTTGTGTAGAGAATGCAATGAGTGGATGTAAGAGAAGGTGCAAGTGACTTGTAGGTGAATGAGTATGAAGGTGATGGTGTATTTTTGAATCTTCTGGGTGACTGTGTGACAGTGTAGAGAATGCAATGATTGTATGCAAGAGAAAATATGAGTGAGTAACTGGTGGGTGAATGAGTATGAATGTGATGTGGGGTTTTTGAATGTTGTGGGTGCGTGTGTGCCTGAGTAGAGAATGCAGTGATTGGATGTAAGAGACGTTGTGAGTGAGTAACTGGTGGGTGAATGAGTATGAATGTGATTTTGTGTTTTTGAATGTTGTGGGTGGCTCTGTGCCTGTGTAGAGAATGCAATGAGTGGATGTAAGAGAAGGTGTGAGTGAATGACTTGTGGGTGAATGAGTATGAAGGTGATGGTGTGTTTTTGAATGTTGTGGGTGGGTGGGTGCCTGTGTAGAGAATGCAGTAAGTGGATGTAAGAGAAGGTGCAAGTGACTGGTGGGTGAATGTGTATGAAGGTTATGGTGTGTTTTTGAATGTTGTGGGTGGTTGTGTGCCTGTGTAGAGAATGCAATGAGAGGATGTAAGAGATGATGGGAGTTACTGGTGGGTGAAAGAGTATGAAAGTGATGGTCTATTTTTTAATGTTGTGGGTGGGTGTGTGCTTGTGTTGAGAATGCAATGAGTGGATGTAAGAGAAGGCGTGATTGACTGGTGGGTGAATGAGTATGAAGGTGATGGTGTGTTTTTGAAAGTTGTGGGTGGCTCTGTGCCTGTGTAGAGAATGCAATGGGTGTAGGTAAGAAAAGGTGAATGAGTGAGTGACTGGCGGGGGAATGAGTATGAATGCGGTAGTGTGTGTTTAAATGGTGTGTTGTGCGCCTGAGTGGCGAATGCAGTGTGAATGAATGTGAGAGTGGATGTATGGTGAGTGACCCGTGGTTGAAAGGGGATGCATGTGCATGTGTGTGTAAGGTCCTGGGGATCACTAGAGCATTTTTGATACATCCTTTATTGACTTTTCATGTTTTACTGGTATTTTCGGGCAAAGCCAATTTCATGAGTGCCATTACATGGCTAAACTGGCATTTTGGTGCAGTGAGTCTAGCCATTGCTTACACTGGTATGACATTTATTACTCGCCATCTTTAAAAGTAGTGTTACCTCGCTAGACTGATGTTTTGTGTAGTGGCCTGTATATTTATTTTACTGTAGCATGACATTTTATTAGCTAAGCATCTATGGTGAATCAAGCATGATAAGTGTTTCAATGGGTCTAGACTGGATTACATTGGAACCAGTTTGAACAGGTCATCATATTGTGACCTGTCACTTTTAATGGCCAAACCAACGTGAGTATGTTCTTGCATAGGAGTGCTGACATGTACTGGCAGAGCCAGTTGTGTGCCGAGTGCCAGTGATGATACTATAAAAGAGCATCTTAAAGCGAACATGAGTATGGTTTTATATGGGAATACAAGCATATGTTGGTGGAACCAGCATAGAAATGAATGGGCACAGACAGAATGAACATGTTTTTATTGCATGGGGATGATAATGCATTGGGAAATGACCTGTGAACTTTCGGGGACTTGCATCTATTGTACTTTCTTTCATGATTTACCCTACACTCTACAAAATGAATTGTTGGCCTTTTGCCCAAATTGTTGGCCTTTCATCCACATTTTCACAGAAATTGTGCTGTGTAAGGGGTCATTGTAACCCATTCTTCAAAACATTTTCTCCATACCCATGTTCATTAGTTCAGGCTCTCTCACTACGCTCGGTCGCAATCGCATATTTGTGGCAGATATTTACATCCTCCAAAAAAATAACTCACCAGCCACCACTGATGGCTGGTATACTTGTGCACCAGGCACAACCCCTTCTTTCTACGCTATGTGAAACATAAATTATTTGATTAAAAAACATTATGACTTCTTTCACTAGCAGTAGTGCATGCCCCTGAAGCAGAAATAATCATGACAGACATTGCACACATGTAGTGGTCCGGGCCGGCCTGTGATGTGATGGCCTTGTTCTTTGTTAAGGAGCTGGGGGGCTAGGGGTGGGCCCAAATTTCGGGCTCCGCCATTGTCTGACCAAGGGGTAGTATGAGTTGAGCGCATTGAAGTCTGTCAGTGAGTCTCTAGGTGAGAAGCAACTCGGGGTGTTTTCAATTTAAAACAACTGTGCGGTGCCACAGATTTATGTGAGCAGCAATGATATTACATTAAATCGTGGGGGCTTTTTAAGACATCTGGCACCCAGTATTACGCTTAGATAATAAAAATTATGGGAGGTATTGGGTATATTGAAAGAACCTTTCCCAGGTATTACACTCCAGCAAAGATAACATAATCAGGTGCACTCCCCTGTGTGCACGCATACCAGTCTAATAGGTTTCTTTTATCATAGTGGTAAATCCATTTATAACCAGCGAATTTTGTTGATATTAAATCATGGTCAATGATTTAATTTTCAGGCATTGCTCATGCAGCATTTTGCTCCAGGATAAAAAGCAGCTCACGCCTCCCCAGGTCAGTGTTTCTTTGGCTTGTTTAACACAGCAACGCCACAGACGATGAGTACATTGATCTATAGATGCTTCATACACTAGATGTACCCTGCGTTAAAGATTTCAGTTACTCTGTCAAAAGTAATGCATTATGTATATTTTGCATATAGACCCCACGTCGAATATGGAAAATGACATTCTCCAAATGTGTGATCGTGGACAAATCATGGCTCCCTCTGTGCCTCGGTTCTTATATCTGGCTGAAATGAGAGCATCTGCAAACACGCATGCTAGACGCATCTGAAAAATCTGAAGGGTGTTTGCCATCACTTTCCGTGACATCACTTAGGGGGGGCCAAATGCCAACACTTTCTGTAATGTCATCACGGGGTTTAAGGGTCGTGTGATGTCACTTCCATTACCTTTGGCATTTTGGTGAAATGACATCCCTGCTTTCCCCTCTACAATCCATTTTTAGTTCTGCAATTATAATTCTCTGCTGTCACCCTTTCGATTCTTGGATTACTCATCTACCTGCAGAGACTTTCACCAGCCATATGTCTTTTTCAGAGAAATGCTCGTTATGGACTTTCAAAAGCCTCTTGGCTTTGTCAGGCAAGCTTTCTTCAGAAGCTTCACCAGCCCCTGGGATTTCATAGACAAGCTAATCTTCATGTAATAATCTCCACTATCTCATGTCGGCCCCTGCTGCAGTATGGTAATAGCCTGTGATTGGATCATGCCCACTGTCTACTGCCTCTACTTCCTATCAGTGTGACGCCCCTGACTCCTGCTGCTGCTCCTTTCCAAGTGCTGCATCCTTTAATTTCTGCTTTGTCGGCTGGACTCCCTTTAGTTCGCTATGGGAATGAATTCTTTCTTCTTTTCTTGGTTTGAGTTTGGTTTTAGTGTTATCATCCCACCATGTGTATCTTGCTGTGTCCCTTACAACGTTTGCGGGGAACCAATCTTAGCAACAGCTGGCAGTAGTTTCAAATCACATTAGAGGAGAGGGTCAGAACGTTGTGAGGAAAATGTATTGACAAACTGATGGATAAGGGGGCATTCCATGTGTACAAGGTGGATTCATCCCAATGCCTGAGTTTTACCATCATACGCAAGGTATGCTCATCAAATGCCACACACCACCCATAGCTACACCTCACTGATGAGGCCCAACGAGGCTGAAACATGTCTGGCGATGCTTGTCGTCTCGTGCTGAAGGGATGTGACCTAGCAGTTCAGGCTGGACTACCCCTTTATGGGTGGGACCAAGCCTGATTTTCATATGGTCTTTTCCCTTTCTGCAATGGCTTGACAGATGAACAACAATGGTTTTAAGGGTTGCCCAGAGCATTTGCCAGGGGTTTAAGATTAATTCTAAATCTTCTAGGCATCAACTCTTTGATTTGCTTTGACACACCGCTCATGGCCATGTAGGCCATCCAATGCTCTGGTGCTCACATCATATGCCAGTTAAAGCCATGAATTACCAGGTCCCTCACATCATATGTAAGGTATTTCCATCACATTTCCAGGTACACCCCCTTTCCAGGTATTGACATAAAATGCTTGTTATTCGCATTATATGTTGGAAATGTACTCACATTGTACGATTGGTAGATGGATGGAAATACCCTCAAGCAGGAGTGGTGATGGAATTCAAAAGGAAAAGACACAAGACAGTCACTGGGTTGCATAAAATGTTTTAGCAACCTTTGTGTTGTAGACTGTGTTGGGTGTCTAGTGTTGCAAAAGGCTGGGAAATGGGCAGGCTGCATTTCTGTATCTTAATAAAGTTTGTCGAGAGGTGGCAGAGGAACAAGGAGTTATTCAGGTGAGAGGTCAGAGATAGAACGTTTCCCTGGCTATGAGCAACCCCTTCTTCATGTCTTGTCTTTTTAGCCTGCACACTTTGTATTTTATGACTAGATTTCGATTTTAAGAATAGGTCTACACATCCCAGCATGTAAAGCACTGGTGGGTTAAAGAACAAAGCCTGCTTGAAGGTAACACGTGCCCCTAAATCAATTGGCAACTATAGAAACATATGATTGTGAAGGATTGTCATCTGGTGAGGGTAAATTTTTGAATAAGTAAAATGATGCGTGCATTACATCTCAGAAAAGGTGGCCTGCTAAATATTCCTCCCTTTCGTAAAGATCCTCACCAAAACCACAGTGTAAACGTGCCCTTCTGCATCAGTCTCCTGACAAATGCACCACTTGCCCTAGTTGCACTTGACACGTCCAAAGGTCAGGTGTGCCCTTTTTGACAACTGATGCGACTCATGTCATTTCAGCGAAAAGTGTTATCTGCTTCACCTCTGATCCAAAACATCATAACTGTAGCCCTATCCATCTGGTGCCAGAGTAATCCAGGGATGTCATTTCACCAAAATGTCAGGGGTAGCGGAAGTGACATCACACACCAATTGACCTCCGATAACATCACAGGAAACCATGTCATTTGACCCCGCACCCAAGTGACATTACAGGAAGAGAAGGCACGTGTCCTTCAGATGCATCTAACACCTGTGCTTCCAGGCCTGCACATTTCAGCCAAATAAAAGAACCAAGGCACAGAAGGAGGCAAGATTTGTCCACGATCATATATTTGGGGAATGTCAGTTTCCTGATTTGACATGAAGCCTATATGTAAAACATACATAATGCAGCATGTGTAACAGGGTAAGCAAAATCTAGGAAGCAGGCTACAGCTAGTGTATGAAACATCTATAGATCAATGGACACAGAAGTATTTGTTCTCTGTGGCACTGATGCGTTAAACAATCCATAAAAGCACTGACCTGGGGAGGCGTGCACTGTCAGTTTACCTAGGAGCAAAATGCTGCATGAGCCAGGCCTGAAAATTAAATCATTGACCAGGCTTTAGTGTCAACAAAGTTCCCTGGTTATAAATGTATCTATGAGTCAGCTACCACTGCGATAGAAGAAAACTATTGTGCAGGTGTAAGCTGAAGCCATCTGTCCTTGTGTGCATTTATCTTTAAGTTATGTGACAAGCAACCACATGTTGTGCCCCGCAACCCAGAGCCGAACATAACACCTTAATGTCCTAGGCTTTGATACATGACTCTTCAATCTTTTTTAACAGCATGAGGCAGAGGGAGGAGGGGGGTTGCACTTCCCTCAAGATTTGGGTTCAATGCCTCTTTGATTTTCAGAGCTTTATATGCGAGGTGTGTTATTCAATGGTCCACCCTTCAGGACTGGCCCATGAATAAAGCTTCCACAAAGCCCTTTCCAAGAAGGCGTTTGAGTGGGCAAGGGTGGGTCATTCCATGGCTCTCTCACTTCTGAGACTCTGTGTCCAATGCTTATTTTCTTAAACAGTGTTGCACCAGAGCAGGGTTCTTGTCCAGTTTGTGGCCCTCTCAACCATTCACATCCACACTTGAATACATTGTCCGGACTACCACTTGTGTACAATGTCCATGATGATTGTGCTGCTGCAAGAGGCATGCCCCACTCTAAGTGAAAGAAGTAAATATGTTTTTTAATCAAAGCTTAAACGTCTCACCTAGCGTATAAAGAAGGGGGTGGTGTCTGGTCCCAAAATATAACAGCCATCCAAGTGAGTTGTTATATTAGAAGGTGTAAATATTTTCCACAAATATGCGATTGCGACCGAGCATTGCAAGGGGGCCCGAACTAACGAAAATGGGTTTGGAGAGTGGGTGGTCAGGGGGATTCTTCCCCCTCCCATGAAAATATTTTTTGAATAATGAGTTAAAATGGTACATTACACAGCACACTTTCTGTGAAAATTTGGGTAGAAGCCCAGACAGTTTGCAATCGGTTTTGTTGGGTGTAGGGCAACTCAAGGAAAAAAAGGTACAATAGATGCAAGTCACCAAAAGTGCACAAGCGCATTTGTCAATGCATTGTCATGCTGGTCCCTTCAATACATGCCAGTATAAAAACACATTTTCATGCTGGCTGTGCCCATACATTTCCATGCTGGCTCCACCAACATATGCTAGTATTCCCATATAGGAACATACTCATGTTCCCTTAGAGATGTTTTTATAGTATCATTACCGGCACTAGGCACAAAGCTGGCTCTGCCAATATATAAAAGTACTCCTATGTAAAGGTGGCTGCAATGTAAGCCAGTCTAGACCCATAAGAACACATATCATCCTTGCTACATCATAGATGCTCAGTTAATCAAAAGTCATGCTACAGTAAGAAATATACAGGCCGCTACACCAAACCTCAGTCTAGTGGGGTAATACTACTTCTCATACTTGCTTTATTAAAGATGATGAGTAATACATGTCATGCCAAAGTAAGCAATGGCTAGACTTCTATACCAAAATGCCAGTCTAGCCAGTAAATGACACACATGAACTTGGCTTTGCCCAAAATACCAGTAAAACATGCAACACCAATAAAGGATGTGTCAAAAATGCTCTAGAGATTCCCAGTCTCCCAGGGCCTTACACACAGACACACGTGCACATGTACAGAAACACACACATGCATCCCCCTTTACCCACCCAGACCTCTCCTCTGACATTCATTTACACTGCATTCACCACACAGGCATTCAACCACCCACCAGAAGATTCACACACACAATCACATTCATATCCATTCACCCAGCAGTCACTCAACCATTTACCTTCTCTCATATACACTCACACTGGCGCCCACCCACCAGAACATTTACAACACACACACACACACACACACACGTTCCTACCTACTCATCGACCATTCACTCACCCATAAACCTCTCACAATGACACGCACTGCATTCTTCACACAGGAGCGCGACCACTTACCCAGAACATTCAAAAACACACAATCACATTCCTATTCATTCATCCACTTCTCACTGACCCATACACCTTCTCTCGCATCCACTCAAACTGCATTCTCCATGCAGACTCTTACCCATCCAGAACATTGAAACACACTATCACATTCATACTCATTCACCCACCAGTCAATCACTCATTGACATTCTCTTACATCCACTCTACCTGCATTCTCTACACAGACACCCACCCATCCACCCACCCAACCAGAACATTTGAACACGCACTACAACATTCATCCTCATTCAACCACCAGTCACGCACTCATGCACCTTCTCTTACTTCGACTATTATTGCATTTTCTACACAGGCACACACCTACCCACCCAGAACATTCAAACACACATACAATCACATTTCATCTCATTCACCCACCACTCACAGACCCATAGCACATACATACATCTGACACACACTTCACACATGCAGAAGACACATCACATTAAAAAAAGCCTTTTTTTCCTGTTTTTCTAGCTTCTGTCTGTCACTCCAGGCTACCCTTGGCTCTTCCGTTCTGCCCGCAAACAGGAACCAGAAGGCTGGTAGAGCTTCCTGGTTCCTGTATATGAGCCACGAGGAAGCCGGAGGAGAAGGGGTTGGAGCTGAACGTGGCATGTGGCGCGTGCCACATGTCATGGTCAGCTCCAAACCCTACTGAAAGCTTCCTTCTCACTCTGCAAACCCCAGCCCAGCGCTCCCCAGACCTGCTGTGGCAAGGCCCCTGCACCACAGAGGCTACGGACACCCCCATTAAACCAGGAGCTTCAGTTAAAAAAAAACAGCAACCCCCAATTGATATCCCTGGAGTAATCTCTAAGAATAAGCCATACCTGGTGTTTTCATGGTGACTGAATGTGCACACAATTAATAAAGTCACATCAAATCGGCATCATATAAAGGTCAACACTGTCAGCCATGTCAGCTATGGAAAGGCTGCATGGCTTCATGACAAGCCTGCTTGTTTCTACTTCAACAAGTGAGACAATAGGCAGCATGCTATCCTCCTTTAATCCTCTCCGAGAAAGGTTAACACCTCCCCTTGAGGCACAGTAGCTCTCACCAGGAGATGTCCTAGGAACCATACTTCAAAAAGGCACACACTTAACAAAGGTCAACCTCACACTAGCATGTTAGATATAAAAAGGCCATTTGAAGATGCATGCTTGGTAATTGGGCCCAGTTAGAGTAGCCAGAAAGGGCAGAGGAAAATTGAGGAGGGTTTTGCCATCTTGTTTTTCCGTGGGTGTATCTTTCTTTCATATCTCTTCCACTTCCTATAGAACTCTAGGTATGCGGTAAGAAGACAGAGGTCACTTGTCACAGTGACATGAATTGGGCCCCTTACAGCAGGCTCCTTGTTAGGGTGTCCTCCTAATGATTTTGCATCCCACCAAAAGGAGGATGTTAGTACTGCTACATGCATATAAAGTGTCCGGTTTGACAGCCTCCCCAGTTCAGTTCATGGGGCAATTAAACGACTGAAGAGTAAAGGGGACAAAATGGAGCCAGACGGATGTCATATGTCAGAAAGTGGGAAGAGAATGCAAAAGGATGCAGTGCCACTGATTGTCTGCTTTTGTTAGAAAGGTACATAGCCAACCTATACCTTGGTTTCTGATACCATATATTTGACAGCGCTATAAAATAATTTTTTGATCAATGATGTCGAAAGCTGACAAGATATTTTATAGCAGCAAAACTCTGACTCCACTGCATCATGAAATCATTCAATGTCAGAAAATATGGCAATCACAGCTGGCTCGATGCTGTGAGGTGGATGCTGGATGCTCACTCATGCTCATATGCATGGGAGGAATTGGCCTGGAACAAGACTGAGCTATGCTCTGGCAAAAAATGTCTTGCTGCAGCACTCTGAGGTTTGATGTTATGATAGTTTTATAACTAGAGCTTTTTCATGTATGTTATTGTATTGCACAGTAAGTGTTACTATTAGCAGTGTTTATATACACAAATATCAACCTCAGAGAGAGGAAAGACTGAGTTGGCCCTGCCAGGATTAGATACTTTGATATCAAATGTTAACACAGCTCTCTGCAACCATTACACTCACCAATTAATAAATTCACTGAGCAATCTTAACTATTCTGGCACTCAAACATATCAATATGTATTTCAACTTTGAGTATTTCATTCAATCAATATATTGCCCAGATACAAATGACACAGTGTATGCACAAACTGGATGTAGTAAAGTAAACACGGAATGCATTGTAGGATAAATTGATCAGATGAGATCATAGGTGTCTACAAAAGCCAGGGCTATATCCTCAGGAGGCATGTTTCTACCTCATCACCAGAGGGAGTGGAGGACTAAAGCCAGATGGTACCAGACGTCAAGGGATGATTGCTTGTAACGTGTGTACTGAGCATGCATTGATCGGTTTTTGCACAACAGGACACCCCCCCACTGCTTCGCAAGGCCTTAGCCAGTTTGTCACTGTGCCATCCTCTCTAGAGTATTTAATTGCCTTCAGGGTGAAAGCCACTTTAAGTGCCAGTCCTCTTTTTTATCAACATCTGCACTATTAATGCCACGATACTGAAGATTATTACGAAATAAGCTCAACCTCCATGAACCGTCCTGCAATCTGAGTTCCTCTACCTCCTGCCTGAATTCCAATATGTTCATAATGAACTGTTTCTTTACATGCTGCAAAGATGTGGATTCATTGCTTTTTCCAGATCGGTAGATCAATTGATTTGGAAGACTTCCTCAATTTTGCCCGTCAGACTGGCTTCTTCAGGTGTAATATGAAAGCAGTGAAAAAAGAAAGGGATCAGCCTTAGAAACAGTGTTGGCGCTCTAAGTGGGAGATATTTAGAGAGTTTAGAGTGGTACGAAAAGAGATTCTGCAACTGAGGGATGCCACAGAGGCTGACCTGGGCTTGAACAAGCTGAAGAGAAGTAGAGGCCCTCTTGTCGCGCGTCTCAAAATAAAATTTAGACACAAGTAGTTAGTTTCAAAAAGAAGATTTTTATATGATTTGTAATTTCAAGTCATGGGTCACATAAAGTTCAAAAAAGACCTTAGGTTGGTTGTAAACAACAAAAATGATGGCACATGTGGAAAAAAGAGAGATCTTATTTGCAAAAATATAATGTCCTTAGTTAGTTTCACTAAATCGATGATGAAATCCAATTGGTGCGCTTAGTTAGTTTCACTAAGTCAGTGATGGAATCCAATTGTTGCAAGATAATTGGGTCCTTAGTGGTTTTCACTTTGGTCTTTATTTATTTTCACCAGTATGTGATGAAATCAGAACAGTTGCAGAATTGTAGTGTCTTTGGTTGTTAATACGTGTTGAATTTAAGTTCCAAATTGCAAAAAGAAGGGTTATAGATTAACTGAGACTTGAAATAGCCTTAGTTACTTTCAATAAGTTTCAAAAAGGAACGATTGCAGAATAGCTGAGACTTGAAAAATCCTTGAATGTTGTTACTGAGTCCTGGTATTTAGATCAAAATTACGAAAAGAAAATTTCAAATTGGCTGTGGCCTTGATTGTTATTTTTCTTGATTCTGGGTTCAAATAAGGTTGGCTTTATTTATGATGATTCCTTGGAACAGTAGTCCTATGGTGGACTCAACTTTTCAGTATATTGCAGAACAGTAGTCCTATGATCGACTAAAATTTTCAGTATAATAAAGAACAAAACAAATTGCAATTCCTCAACACGTGTTTCCCCGCCGCTGAGGCGCGGCGGTTCTTCAGGAGGTGTGTTGGGTATGTAGGAACTGAAATGGTAAGTTAGTATTGTCGATATTGTCGATATTGTCAATATGGTGATGTCCCTCAATCAAATTGGTCTTTGCACTTGGTCTGATCGCTTTGTGATAATAGGTCCTTCTCGTTCGATTTCTTCCCACACCATGGTAATTCTCTTAGAGTCAATCAAGATGCCTTTGGGTGAAAGTTCAAGCTATACAGGTTCACCATATGGAAATGGAGCTAGAAGTAGGCACGGACTGGCCACAGCATGCAGTTTCTACAAGCAAAGGACAACCTGAGAGAGGGCTAAAAGCTTCCTTTTCCACTGGATGCACCCCTCCACCCAAGCATGCATCCACCACCCACTCAAGGCGCCTAGAACTCAGAGGTTAGCGTATGTCCCTGCTGAGAGGAGGAGGAGCCGGAATGCAGTAATTTTAACAAATACAATTACAGAGAATGCTGTAATAAAAAAAAATGTTAACGAAAAAATATTGAATATTTGTTTAAAATGTATATGGGCTGGGGTAAGGGGTTAAACAGGTGGGGAGGTAGTTGGGTGGGTTTAAAACATAGTGAAAAAAGGGCTTGGGTGCATCCCCCAAAATAAATAAAAAATTCAATATTTTTCTTTATAACATTTTCATTATTACAGAATTCTCTGTAATTTAATTCTTTAAAATCACATGTAACCGGAGTAGCCTATGGCTCCAGCACAAAATGCCTCAGAGTGCACAGATCATTGACCTATACCCCCATGCCAGTGTTCTTGCAGAGGTCTGAAGTTGCCCAATGTCAGGCTTAAATACTGTTAAACTGTTATGTCTTTTTTCAGTTGAAAGACTGATGTTTTTTTAAATTTTTTTTTAAAGTTTTTATTATTTTGAAAACAAATAAACAATACAAACCAAACTCGCAGCATTAATTACAACAGACTCGTGAACATCAGTTAATGCACATTGCTGCTCCCCAAATCCCTCCCCCCTCAAGAGCTTGTTTGCGTTTCTCATTCTGTATCTGCTGCGTGTGGCCGGGTATCGCTTCCATCCGAAGCTGCAGAATCCATTATTGTGCCAAACAGTCCTGTTATTAACACTCTCCATGCCATCAGGTTACCCACTTCTTCTTCCCCGCACTTGTTACATGCCTCTTGCCATACTACCGTTTCAGCCTCCGCCCATTTTTGCAAATCCCGCCACCATACCTCAACCCGTGGCTTGTGGCACTGCTTCCAGCTCATGGCAATCCTTCTTTTTGCAAGCACATATGCCAGGTCCCTCAGTTTCCCAACATGTTTAGTATTCCGTGGTCTGGGAAACCCTCCCAACAGGCAGGCCCAGGCCGTATCTATGTTAAGCGTGACCCCTTTATCTGCTAGTTTTTGTGCCACCTCCCCCCATAAACCTTTGATCACTGGGCAAGACCAGAACATGTGTGTCTTATCAGCGTCTTCTTCATCGCATTTTGGGCATGCTTGTCTTCCTGCGTTTACAAACTTGGATATGCTCTTCGGGGTCATATAGGCTCTATGCGTTATGTATAACTGTATCTGCTGCAATCTGGCGTTTCTGGACACCTTCTTGTGGTATCCCATAGCACGCTCCCACATCCCATCGGTCATCTGTGCTCCCACCTCCGCTTCCCAGTCCAGCCTCAAATGAGTCAAATCCTTCCCCACCCGGGTCATCACCATCTCATACAATCTAGAGATCTCGTGCCCTCCTTCTGATATGTCATATATTGTTCCCATTATGCCGTCTGGCTCCTCCGCCAGTACATCTCTGGCCAGGTTTTACGAATAATCTGCACTAGCCTAAGATACGTGACATATTGGCCTCTGTGCAAACCTGCCTCTTCTCCCAGTTCTTCGAAATCCTTAATGATCCCCTCTTGCCATACATCTCCCAATGTGACCAGCCCGACCGATTCCCAATAGGTCCTGATTATCATTCTGAGTTGGTTGTCTCCCCCAGCCAAGGCGACTAGCGGCACCTGTGGGGAACACGGGTACGGGTTCTCCATCAGTCGGCATACTCTGCGCCACATCTTCCACCCAAGCAACATCATACTTTTTTCATTTCTTTCATTTCAAGTCTAGGCACCCAGATAATCTCCTTTAGGTAAAACGGAGTGCAGTCCTGTCCAAACAGCCTAAATTCAGGAGTTACCTCATCAGAAAGCCATTTGGTTACATATTGTAACTGACCAGCTACATAATAGGCCTCAAAATTTGGCAGCTTAATGCCCCCTCTATCATAGAAGTTCTGCAGCTTCCATAGCGCCACTCTATTGCGAGTGCCATGCCATAGGAAATCTATGCACATGCTATTCAGTTTGACAAAAAACTTTTTGGGTATCCAGTATGGTATATTACTGAAGAAATGTAACAGCCGGGCAGGACCACCATTTTGAGCATCGCCCCCCGTCCCATCATCGCCAGCGGCAACTTCTCCCAAAACTTCATACTTGTTCGGATTTTTCCCACAGCCACCTCGGTATTATGCAAGTGTTCCTCCTCCACCGTATGGTACACATCTATTCCGAGGTAGCGGAAGGAATCAACCGCCCATGGTACGGACAACACTGGCAACCGCTCCAGAGGAACTCCTCTGTAGCTCCCCAATGGAACATGCTCGATTTTTGGGGGTTCACCGCTATGCCGGACAGTTCTGCATACCTTTCCATAACCTCTAGAATATATTGAAGATTTTCTTCCGGATATTTCAAGTATAGTAGTAAATCGTCAGCATACATGGATATTAGATGTTTCTCTCCCCTTACCTCAATACCAACCATGTCATATTGTTGTCTGAGGTACACTGCCAGGGGCTCCAGGGCTAGAATGTATAACATCGGGGACCAGGGGCACCCTTGTCTGGTGCCCCTACTGAGTTGCAATCTCTCAGATATCACCGATCCTGCGCGCACCCTGGCCAGTGGTTCACTGTATAGTAATTTTGCCCACCTACCATAACCCGGCCCCATCCCGTATTCTTCCAGGGCCTCCAGCAACCATGGCCACCTCACTGAGTCAAAAGCTTTGACTGCATCTAGGGACACCACCGCCATTTCCCCCTCGCTCCTGTTTCCCTCTTCAATCACCCAGTGGAGTCGCCTATGGTTGTGGGTAATATTTCTGCTGGGGAAATAACCTGTCTGGTCCGGGTGTATCAGTTTGCTAATAACTCTACGCAGCCTATTGGCCAGGACCGCCGTCAATATCTTGCTATCCTGGTTCAACATTGACAAAGGCCTATAGGAGCCGCAGCTATGCCCTGGCTTGTTAGGCTTAGGAAGTGGCACAATTAACGCTTCTCTAAGCGATTCCGGCAGCCGGCCCATCTCAAAAGACTCATTGAGCATCTCTCGCACAGGGGGGAGTACTTCCTCTCTATGGCCCTCATTACGACCCTGGCGGAAAGCGACTGACCGGAGCGCCACAGCGTAAATAGCGTTTCCGCCATTGCACGAAGGAGCAAAGTGCGGCCCATTCCGACCCATCGGGCACGAGCACCACGCCACGGCGGAAGTGCAAAGTCCGCGATGGCGGAAATGACCCCAAAACGGCCCACACCGCCGCCGTACGGCGCCCTAGGTGCAATACCGCCACCCCTCTTAGCGGTCACCGCAGTGTGCGCCTACCGGAAAGTACGGTGACCGGAAATATACGGAAACGGAAGTTAAAACATGGGCCCGGAACGGGAAACATCCCGGCGTACACCTATAAAAACACTAAAACCACACAACCACTAAAATCACTACCCTGAAACACAACCCAACCCGTCAACCACCCTAGCGAAACCAAGAAAAATGGGAAAAGTAGCGAAGAAAGCGTGCGACCGCAAGCGGCAGGTCCACTTCTCCCGTGAGGAACTCACCGTGCTAACAGAGACCCTCCAGGAGAATGCTGCCGTCGTCTTCTCCACGCAAATGACCAGGACGGCACTTGCAAACAAGAAGGCCATATGGGCTCTGGTGGCACAGCGGGTAAGTGCGGTGGGGACCGCACCCCGCACCCCACAGCAATGCCGCAAGCGATGGGACGACCTGCGGATACGCGTCCGCAGCATACTCTCTGCCAACCGCAACATTGCCACAGCCACCGGGGGAGGTCCTGAATCACCCATCAAGTTGACCCCCTGGGAAGAAATCTGTGCCTCCACCATCGGAATGGAGAGCATAGAGGGAGTCGGAGGGATGGAGAAAGGAGTGCAGACATCCGAAGATTCAGGTAGGTGGGCCAGATAAAACAATGCCAAATCCACACAGTCCATCCATGTGAAGTACCATGCGTCCACATAGTGCAACAGAAACACATGTCCAGGAGAACGTCCACACACATCGGCCTGAAAGCGCACGTTAAAACCCACAATAAATACATAAATAATTAAAAACCCCTAATACACGCACTACACGTGCAGCAGGCACACCCTAACTGCAGGCTGCCAAACAACTGCACCCTCACTCCACACACAAATCAAAGCACCTCCAAGGCCCCGACCCAAATCACCCTCAGGTACCACCCCAAAGCATGTGATACAATGCCATTCCAATTCCCACAGACCCATCAATAACCCTCGCCCTCCTTTACTCCACCACAGGGTCCGATCCAAACGACGAGCTACAGGACACCCCTACCAGCACACCTGCAAAGAGGGCCAAGACCAACGGCCAGAGACCCTCCACCTCAGCTGCACGCATCAAGACACGGCAGCAGCACAAATCAGGTGGCAGCACAGAGGAGGGAACATCAACAGGCACCCCAGCAGCCAGCATGCCCACAACACCACCACCACAGGTCCCCCCAATGGATGCCACAGAAGGCACTGCCTCTGGTGGCAGCAGCACCATAGGTGACACCCCATTGATGGCAGCATGCTCGGACACAGAAAACGGGGATGCCGAAGTCAGATCCATCCATGACCTGTCCCAATCCCCCTGTCTGTCCCATCCCGTACAACATGAGGATACCACGCAGGGGCACCCACAAGACGACGACTGGCCATCTCCCACAAGCCCTGTGGCAAGGCAACATGAGGACAACAGCCCCTCTGTGACACCCCCTCAAATGGCCATGGCCCAGCAGAGGCAACAGTCCCTCGACCAGTTGATCGAACAACAGCAGCAACTGGCCACACTCCTCAAGGACCATGCCGATGAATGTGGGGGCACTAAGGCAGACATAGAAACATGAACTGAGACACTTAGGGCAGAAATGGAGAGAGGTACAGAGACGCTAAGGGCACAAATTGAGAGAAGCACCGAGAGCATGAGGGGGGAACTGCATGCGACGTCCAAAGACGTATGTGCCGAACTTGCCGCAGTGTGCCGTGTGCTCACTGAGCTCTCGCAAACCCTTAGGGACATGCATGGACGTGAGCAGGCAGACACATCATCCGTAGCAAGTTCCGTCCAGGGCAGCCCCCAACGTAGATCTGGAAGGAACCTGCGCTCCACAGGCAGGGGTGCCCCTGATACCCGCAGAGGGGGCATGCAATAGCGACAGCCCACTGACAATGAGCATCTTTGGACACTGGTGTTCGGGGGGGAGGTAGGAGGGTGGAGGGGGTGTGTTGGGCTCACTTGGGTGGCGGGTCGATAGGGTGTTCAACATGATATCACATATGCCATAAAAAGTGCACGATCAACCAATGAGAAGTGTGGACATTGATCTTTGTGTACTAGGCCATCATAGGCGTACAGTCCATATTGTGCATGTCCCAGACACACGCAGTGCCACGAGTCCCGTGTCCATGTATCAGCCACCAGGCGTGAGTGCTAGAAGCATACATCAATGAGATGCTGACGAATGTCACGGGCCTCCGGTGCCTCGCAGACTCCATGAGGTGCTGCCACATCCCCACCCTCATCATGACCATCATCAGGTGCTTGCAGTTCTGCGTCAGGGGGCATGGGCACATTTCTACGTACGCACATGTTGTGGAGCATGACACATGCCATCACCATCTTTGCAACCTTCTCATGGCGGTACAGGAGTGCCCCGCCAGACCTGCTGAGGCAGCGGAAACGAGTCTTCAGTAGGCCGAATGCCTGTTCAATGACTACACGGGTACGTGAGTGGGCATGGTTGTAGTCCTCCTCATGCTGGTCCCGTGGGTTCCGGACTGGTGTGAGGAGCCATCTCTTCAGTGGATATCCAGCATCACCTGTATGTGGACGAGAAACGTATGATGTGGAATGCCATTGATACGTACGCACACCCCCCCCCCCCTTCCTGGCAGGTCATTGCCAATTCACATACCCCACATCATCATGCATGTAATGAGACTCACCGAGTAGCCAGGATCTGTTCCCTGCGTGTCGCTCCATGTAGCGTGGTATTGTAGAGTTCCTCAAGACCATAGAATCATGGGTTGATCCAGGGAATCGGGCACAACAATGTGTAATGATCCTGTTGGAGTCACACACCATCTGTACATTCAGGGAATGAAATTGTTTTCGGTTGCGGTACTGGGCCTCCATGGCATGTGGGACGACCAATTCAACATGGGTGCAGTCGATGGCACCAATGCAACCCGGTATGCCGGCAAGTGCATGGAATCCCACTTTTGTGTTGGTTATTTCCTGCTCCGAGCGTGGTAGAGAGATGTAGTCGTCTGCGTGCTGCAGGAGGGCATCGAGCACTTGCAATAGTGTCCGTGAGAACAGTGGCTGAGAAATGCCATGCAACTGTCCGACTGTGTGCTGGTAGGTGCCTGTGGCCAGGAAGTGTAGTACAGACACCACCTTCAGTAGGGGTGGGATGGCGGTTGGGCTATCTATCATGCTGACAAGGTCAGCCTGTGTCATGTCCACAATGGCGGCTATGGTGTCCCGGTCCAGACGGTAGAGGGTGTGGATCTGCTCATCAGTGAGGTTGAACGGATGTGCCCGGAGGCGTGGGATTGCGGGCTGCCTGCGTGGTGGTAGTGGCTGTGCTGGTGGGCCTTGCTGGCCCTGCCTTGGCCTCCTCCTCCTCCTGCGTCTCCTCCGTGCGGCTGGTTGTAGTTGGTGTTTGTCTTCTTCTTGGAGTCGGAGCACTTGCAGTGCTATCAGGTCCCCCAGGGCCAACATCGCGAGTCCTGCCGGTAGCATTTCGGTGTGGTTGTGGGAGGAGACTGGCTGTGCAATTTATGTGTTTTCAGGCTGTATGGCCTCCACCTGTGGTGATTGATTCCACCTGTGCCAACTGCTCTCCCCTTTGGCCGAGCACGTCCCGTGCACAACGCTGCAATTCGGGGAATTGTATCTTGCTATTGCAATCATGTATTTGTACCCGATGGCCGTGTAAGATTGGTTGATATGTTCATTCTGCTGTGGTCCCATTGTTTCACATACTATCTGTGCAGTCGCGAACAGACTTGTGAGGGGTCAGTGGAACGTAGTACTCGAGTGACGGTGGGCCCTCATGCATCACTGTACCGAGTTCCAACGACGGGCGGGGCGTCCCATTCGTGGGTGGAGGCAGTTGCCATTTTCACACACAGCCGCACTCGATGGAATAATTAGTGATTTCAAACGGCCACAGGTGCCTTTTCGACGTGATGTTGCAAATGAGGAATTCGAAGGGCGGCGCTTTCGGTTTCCAGCTAGCGGCGAGGAGATGCCCACAGGTCTGACTGCAAATGTAACGTTCTATTGTTCTATGTCCTTGAGACAGGGCCCATGGCGAGGGAGCAATGATTGATATGAATAGTTTGGGATGCGCAATAGCTACGTGGGCGATGAGGCCGTCCGTTCCCAAATACATGTTACTTCACAACACTGGAATTACGGGCTGGGGCACTGTGGATTTAGCAGGCTGCATAACGCACAGACTCAATGGATGTTTCTAATGTTATGTGAGTAATTATTCAGGCATTTTGATCCCGGGATGAGGGAATGATGGATGGATGCATGGGCAGGTGATTTGATACAGAGTTTGCCATGTACAGGGCTTCTTGGGATCTATCCGCCTCCCCTACGCTATGTGATGCAGGGCTGCCATAGTGGGACCATCGTCCATCTGGCCTTGTTGAGCCCTCCCTGTCTCGAGGCGCCCTCAGACACTTGTGTCCATGCACGTTAACATTCCCATCTGATGGAATCTGTTTTGACAGACGCATGCACAGGTACACTCGTTTGTGATGGTGTTTGCACCTCGATATAGATGGTTATGAGTCGCAAGTGGTTTTGGGGTGGTGATGATCCTTTTGAGTGGGCTAGCATGCATATGGGTGTGGATTTCGTGTGATCATTGAAGTGAGTTGTTGGAATGTAGTTCTGATGGCCATTCTGTTCTTTTTCTTTTCTTTTGGTTGACAGGTATCTCCTCCCCTTTTGCCACTGCCATCTGTATACCACTCCTGCAGATGGATTTTACTCCCGACACCTGCTGCTTCGTGTTAATCAGTGGAGCAGAATTACGATCTTATGGGACGATCGCCAATGGCCCACATGCCCTTACGCAGTACTGGTGGCTCGGAGCAACATTTCGGCCTTTCAGCTGGACTAGTGCCTCCCCATTGGGACGGCCCTGCGGTTCTGTGCGCTTCCATGTTGCCTTTTCGTACGTGAATGTGGCTCTGTGTACCATGGGGGAACAGGGCGACACACAGGTAGTGGCTGGTCATTTCTTGCGGAAGCAGCCCACAATGGTGATTAGTGTTTTGGAGTTCATGGCCTGATGGCTGTATGGGCTTGGTGATTTTGATGTGCATAAAATTTCTATTCTGATTTGGCCCGTGTAGCGTTTTTCTTTGCAAGTGATGTGGCATATGCCTATTTGGGGGGCGATGTATTGTGAGGAGATCTGCATTGGGTTCCAGCTTCGGGGTTTAGTTGCGTGGTACTGTGCTGTGCGCGTTTGCCTACGAAGCCCAGTGAGGTCAGGGATGGGGGCTGCCAATATGACAGTTTGAATGTTGTCATGCTCAGGGGCGGGGGATTGGGTTTTGTGTAACAGATGCCGGTCAGCCAGGTGGACTGGTGGAATGATGTGATTTTCGGAATATTGCTGGTCACAGGTGCCTGTGTTTGCGTGCGTTTCTTGGTGGGGGACTGTGGTCATGTCCATTGGGATGGCTTCTGTATTCGTGCCATCTGTGCCCTGCAGCTCCCATTGGCCCCTCTTGTGTTTCTTTTGTTCGTTGGCATGCATGGGTGACTTGTACATTTCAATGGTTGCATTGTGGCTTCATTGCACCTACGGGGAGTTGTACTTTGTGGGCAGGGAGCGGTGTACAGGCACTCAGTGGGGCCGTTTACGGTTGATTCGCGATGCCGTACTTCTCGCCATGGCGGAATGGTACATTCCGCCATGCCTGATGGCGTTAGGTACATGTCCGCTAGGGTCGGAATTGGCGTACCGTTGCACCATGGTGGTGTTTGCGGTTTGGCATGGCGCGCGCGCGCGTGCTTGGTGCAGTTAGCGTTGGCGTTCACTACGGTGTCGCTAATGGCTTCGTACTTTGCGGTGACGGGTCATAGTCGCACCGAGCGCTATTCGATGGCTGTATTGCATTTCCGCCATCGTTTTTCGATTTCCGCCAGGGTCGTAATGAGGGCCTATATGTTTTATAAAACTCGCCAGGGAATCCGTCCGCGCCCGGGGTCTTACAGGTGGGTAGCTGCTTCACCACCTCCTCCAATTCCTCTAAGGTAATCAGTGCGTCCAGCTCCTCCCTTTCTTCAGCACTAATCTTAGGTAATTCTATGTCTTTTAGGGTTTCTCTAATCTCCTCCCGATTGTCCCCTCTTCTGTCCTCATATAATGTCCCATAATAGTCTAAGAATGCCTCGTTGACTCCCTCTTGGGTGTCAACCATCTCCCCGTCTTCTCTAGTTATTGTCCTAATCGGTGTTCTGGGGGTTTCGCTCTTATATAACCACGCCACAAGCGGCCAGTTTTATCCCCACCTGCATGTTGCCTCTCAACATAATTCTTATAGTTAAGGTTGCAGAGCCTTTCCCAAAGCTCTGCACACCTTTGCTGTAGTTCGAGTACAAGTTCCGCATCCCCTCCCGCCCTGTTGCTTTCCCGTTCCAGTTTCTCTTCTGCTTCTTCTAGCTCGGTTACGACCCCACCCTGTAGGCCTTTGGATTTAGCAATAGCAGCACCCCGCAATACCACCTTAAAGGCTTCCCAGAGCGTGCACGCTGAGTCCACGCTGCCTGTGTTTACCTCAAAGTACTGTGTGATCGCATCCCTGATATCTTCCCTGAAGACCGGGTCCCGGAGCGCCTCCGCCCGGAGGCGCCATGTCGGCATCCACGCCCTGGGGCGGCAGTACTGCCAACTCAGAACCAGAGGCGAGTGGTCCGACAGGACCCTTGCTCTATAGTCTATTTGGGTGGTCTCTATCACCACATCTTGCGTGGCAAAAAAGTAATCAAGTCTTGTATGCAGTTGCTGCAGAGCTGAGGAATGCGAGTACTGTGTTTCGTTAGGGTGTTTCAGCCTCCAAACATCTGCCAAACCGAAGTCGTCTAGTAATGTCTGCAATACCCTCGCTGCTTGGGTGGGCCTATCAATGTTATCATCAGATCTGTCTGCCTTTGGGTTGAGCACGCAGTTGAAATCCCCTCCCCAGATAACCGCTCCTCCCATACACGCGCCCAGATGAGTACACAGGGTTCTAAAATATGCCGCAGTATTTTGGTTGGGGGCATACGTATTTATAATGCACACCTCTCTATTCTCCACCAAAGCCTTTAATATGACCAACCTCCCCTCCGTGTCCACCATTTCATGTGTAAGTTGGAGCGGAAAGTGCGGTGCCACCCAGACCTGCACTCCCCTAACGTAGGCAGAATACGGAGAGCCTACTACAGTACCTCTCCACTTCTTACCCATCAGTTCCAGTTTTTGCTGGGTCAAATGTGTTTCCTGCAACAACGCAATATCAATCTTCTGTCTTTTCAAGTACATCATGACTTTGTTTATCTTTAAGTAACTGTTGAGTCCCCTGACATTCCATGTTACGATCTTAAGGTCCCCCATGGCTCATGAGTGTCTTCTTGCCTTCCGTGTAGCGAATCCCCCTTGCCCACGTGATACAGATACAGCTCTCCATCTTTACTTGTAGCTTCTTGTACCAGCTCAAACTATCCATAACTAAATACACAACAAATTCCCAACTTCCCTCCCTCCACCCGTCCCTTCCCCAACACCACACACCCCAACTGCTGCCCAGCTCCATTCTCGGAACTCAGGCACCCCCACATCTAGCCCTGCAAGCACCAAACAATGCACAGAGCTCAGTAGGGTGAAGTCGCCCTAATAGCCACTTAACTAAGATTATTGTGGGGTAAAGAGATCCGCTCTGTAAGACTCCCATTACTTCAATAATAATTACAGTACTCATAACATCTAGTGCAATAGTCTGACCTTCTCTACTGAAGGCTGTGCAAATGGCTATATTCAAGTCCCACTGGTCCGTGCCGCGCCATCTTGTGGCACCTTTCTCGTGCATTACTTATCTCTTCCGTGCTCTCTCTCCGTCCGAGCTTCTGACTCCTGGGGACATCCCTGCGCATCGAGCCATCCCATGGCATCCACCGGGGTCTCAAAAAACAAAGTTTTGTGTTTATGTATAACTTTCAATTTTGCCGGATACAGTAACATGTATTTGTTGCCCGCCTCTCTCAGTCTCCGCTTTACTGTCCCAAAGTTCATGCGGCTACGCTGCACAGACAGGGTGTAGTCTGGGTAGGCCGTGATGTTTGCTGCTCCTCGTATAATCGTTCCTCCCTTGCGGAAGTGTTCCAATATCCTCTCCCGGTCCCGGTAATTAAGAATTTTGGCTATCACCGGCCTAGGCGGGTTTCCTGGCGGCGGCCTCCTTGTTAGAGCTCTATGTGCCCTTTCCACCGCAAATCCCTGAGATAGGGCTCCTCCGGGTATCTCTTGCAGTAGCATGGACTCAATAAACTCTGTGGGATCGTGGCCCTCCAATCCCTCCGGCAGGCCCACAATGCGGATGTTGTTTCGTCGGGCGCGTCCTTCCGCCTCCTCCGCTCTGCTCTCCAAGTTGCCCACTCTCTGTATCAGGGCATGCAATTCGGCCTTATGGGAGGCACAGTCCACAGTATTCAGGCTAACTTCCTTCTCAAGGGACTCCGTGCGCTCCGCCAAGGCCCTGACGTCCTGTCGGAGTAGATTAACATCCTCCTGCACCTCTCCGACCTTAAGGTCTAGTGCCGTTTTCAGTTCAGTGACGGCTAATTCGAGTTTAGATTCCCAGGCCGCCTTTAGGTCTGCAATCGCAGCTAGGACTTCTTGGTTAGCGCCCGTTGTCGTCATGCTGCCTGCAGGCGGCTTATCGTTGCTCTTGGTATTGTCTTGACCAGGGGACGTCTTAGCAAAGTCATCCAGGGTGGGCTGTTTCGCCTTCGGCCTCACTGTTCTATTCAACATGACCCAGAGGAACTGTGTTCTGCACAAATGACAATTGCGCACCCAGTACGCCTCTTTCGCTCGATCACCGTGCGGCCTGCTCCTTCCGTTGTTCTGGACAATGGTCGGCCATTTTGTGTCGTCTTTTGTCTCCGACGCTCCTTATCCTTTCTACACAGATCTCTGCCGCCGTTCTTCCTACACCTTCCAAAAGTTCACCAAGCGTGGCCCAATCATTCACACACCGACATGTGTATTTTCAGCAGTCGTCGGCGCACTTTTACGCCCGGATCATTTCAGGATCTCGGGAGCTCCTCCAGATCACGTCCTCCTACATGGCCCTCGTAGCCACGCCCCTGAAAGACTGATGTTTGGGGTGCACATTTTAAGGGGTAGATGACAGCAGGATACAAATAAGTCCAGAGTGCAGATGAGTACAGTAAATAGTGTTAACAATATTTTAAAACTATTTTACCACACTAATAAACTCCTCGACCCCCTCTCCCAAACACAAAAAAAGGAGTAGAAAGGAGTCTGCAAATTCATTGTTTATTTTAGAATGGTTTATATATCTTCAAATGCACTTAAGAGGAAGGATTTGTTAATAAATATGACAGCAGAAATATTAAAGACTGCTGAATTATATGATTACCTTAGCATATATGGATAAGCAAGATATTTACACTGTCAGGAATATAGCAACAAGACCCAAATCTCTTGGGCTATGTAACCTTTTTCCTGCATCTGGATTTACATTAGAAA
The DNA here is from genome assembly GCF_040938575.1 of Ambystoma mexicanum. NCBI lineage: Eukaryota > Metazoa > Chordata > Amphibia > Caudata > Ambystomatidae > Ambystoma > Ambystoma mexicanum. Next base: position 1,279,187,775 of record NC_090929.1, on the reverse strand, counting down.
AGCCATTTTTGTAGACAAAGTATCTGCACACGTTTCTTTTACAATCTACAACTGTAAATGGTCCTACAACAGGAAGAGCCATCTTTGGTAGAGCCCGAAAAATATTCAATGAAATCCTCAGCAGATTTGTATTTTATATCAGTCATAAAACAGTGACATGCCGATAAGCTGCTTTTGTGCTAAGATATAGCTCACTAGAAACTGGAGCCACCTGCTCTTTTGAGATTGTATCTGGGTACCACTAAGCTGAGTGTATTGGTGGACCTTGCGGTGCGAGTGGATGATCTTGCAGTGAGTCTGTCAATGAGGTAGTGTGGGTCTCTGTGATGGAGCGCTTTGTGGGTGAGACAGAGAGCTTCCAGGTCAATTTGTTCTTGAATAGAGAGCCATTTGCAGTGTTTTCTAGTACCTGTAATGTGTTCTCTTCTGGATATGTTTAGTGCATCTCTAAGTGCATTGTTCTGCAAGATCTGTAATTTATTGAGTATAGATTTATTGACGCCTAAGTAAAGGACATTGCAATAGTCCAGTTTGAACTGTATGAGTGCTCTAGCTAGTATAAGGCAGCTGTTAGATGACAATAGGGGTCTGCAAGCCGTAATCAGCTTGCCTGTGTAGGCGGTAGCTGAGGCGGTCATATTCACCTGTTTGGTTAGATTACAATTGGTGTTGAAGTAGAACCCTAAAAAGAATAAACTGCAGTAATATTTTGAATGTGTTCCTCTATTGTTATGAAGGAAAGGAAAATAAATTATTAACAAATATTTTGTGTTGTCAAATTTTCAAAAAAACTCTTTATGTTTGCACTTTGTGCTAAAGTTATAGCTCTTAAATTTTTGTTACTCTTTGGTAAATGCAACACAGTCACTGAATTTACATTTTCATTCAATGGGTTTGCTTGATGTACTTTGAGTTATGCTCCAGGTTCCTTGTAATTGTGAAGTCCTCCTTTTATACTACTAATAGTCACTTTGGTGATAGATTCGCCTTGTAGATTAATTCCACTCTTTTTTTGTACATTCCTTTGCTCTTTGTACTTAAGTTTTAATTCTTTAACTTTTGTTCCTCTTTGGTTAATGCAACACAATCACTAAATTGACTTTTTCTTTTAGTTGGTACAGTTCAAAGTACACTTAGCAAACCATCAGAATTAACAGTGGATCATGTATTGAACACCGTAGAACTTTTAAATTTGGCTGAACCAGAAAAAACACACACAATCCAAACCTTTGCGGAAGAACAGAATATCCTTCTAGGACTAACAGCAAGTATGCATTTAAAACCAAAATCTACCTTCATTCCGCAACTACTGGAAGGAAATGTGATAGATCTTTTTTCAAATGCTTTGTAGAAAATATTTAAGACAAGAGTACCTTAAAAAACAAAAACCAAGAATCAAAAATAATCTAACTTTGGCAGAAAAACAAGCCATCAAAAATCTTTAAAAAAATGTAGAGATTACAGTGAAAATGGCCGACAAGGGTAGCAACATCATCTTGCTAAAAACAACAGATTATATATCCATAGCAAATCAACATCCTGCAGATGAACAATGCTACAAGAAACTCCAAAGTAATCCTATTTCAAAACTACAAGAAGATTGGAGCATAATGAGTGAACACTGTCAAAACATAGGCCTTCTAACAGAGGAAGAATTTTAATATATGAACATTGCACATCCAATACTACCCACCGTATATTTTACGCCCAAGATTCACAAAAAAATGTAAGGACTCTTACAATGCAGACCAATAATAAACAGCATAGGATCATTAACTGAAAGAATTTCAGAAAACATTGATTTTCAATTACAACCATTGGCAGCAGGACTCACATCCTATATAAAGGACACAAAACACATAATACAGCAACTGGAACATATAGCATGGGAATCAGAGTTGTGGCGTGTGACATTAGATGTCTCGAGTTTATATAAAAGTATTCTGCATGAAAAAAGACTCTGTACCACAGAATATTTTTTGAAAACCAGGTCCATATCCTTCCTAGAACAGAACAACATGATCCTGGAGATGCTTCACTTCACACTTTGTAACAACATTTTCACATTCAATAAAGATATATTTAGGCAAATCCAAGGGACCGCCATGGGGGCTTAGTATGCCCCATCATATGCAAATCTCTAAAAGGGACATTTTGAGGTGGAACATGCGTGGACCCATCCATTTTTCAATATAACCAATTAGATTGCCTATTGGGGCAGGTATATTGACACATTGGGCCTCATTCCGAGTATGGTTTTAGTCATGGTGCTATTTAAGCTATGACTGCCTCCCATACCGGTGCCAACTCCGGTTTGGTAAAATGGGGACTTACCGGTCCATTCCGACCTTGGAGGGACCGGTAAGTCCCCATTTACCAAACCATTCCCCATTTCCATTTGAGCCCCTATAGGGCTCAATGGGAATGGGGAGGGCGTAAATAACCGGCCGGCGTATACCAAGCCAGTTATTTGCGCGTAGGTCCCTTAACAGGTGCCGTCCTTAACACCTGGTCAGACCAGGTGTTAAGGAAGGGACCCGCTAAGGGACCTCGTAGTAGGGCTGTAAGGGATTACCAGCACCGGTCTCCATACCGGTGCCCGGTATCCCTTACCGCCCTACTCGTAATGAGGCCCATTATCATGATCTGTAATGGCACAGAAAACCAACTCAATGAGTATCACCAGTACCTAAACACTAACAATTATAATTTGAAACTCACTATACAATATAGTTAACAAAACATCCATTTTTTGGATTTAAAACTCTTCATAGAAGACATCAAAATTCAGACCACCCTGTTCACAAAAGAAACTGCCGTTAACAGCACACTTCATGCAACCAGCAACCATCCTCACCATATCACAAGGAACATACCATATGGTGAACTACTAAGGATCAAACGCAACTGCACAAAACCACAAGACTTTGTAACAAATGCTAAAGGATCAATAAAAAATTCAAACAACGCGGCTACAGCCAAAAACTTCTATATAAAATCTATCTGAAAACCAATTTAAGAAGAAGAACAGAACGTCTGATGAATAAACCTAAAGAAACCAAAACAACTGACACAACAAGATTCATTACTACATATAATAGCAACAACAAAATGCTTACTAAGATCTTGAGGAAAAACTGGAACATGCTCAAAACAGATAATGACCGTGACAATTTTCTGGACGACCAACCAAGTGTAACTTTTTGGTTAGTTTTGTGCTCCATTGAGTTCCCGAATTTTTGGAGTTACTCTTTTGTATATACTAACTTTCCGCAGAGCCAAAAACCTCAAAAACCTGCTCTGTCCATCTCACTTTTTTTCCTTTGTGAACCAAGCAGTACTCCACAGCAAACAATGTGGTTAAAATCCCCTACCAAAGGTAACTACAAATGTGGGACCTGCAGTGTAGGTAAATTCTCGGACAATGCAAAATCCAGCATAACATTGCCCAATGGACAAGAGAAACCAATCAACCAATTTATCAATTGCAACAGTAAATACATTGGGTACAGAATCAAATGCATCTGTTTGAAATAGTATATTGGCAGTACAATCAGAAACCTAAAAATAAGAATAGGAGAACATGTTAGATCCATCAAGAATCAAGACTCCCAAACACCATTAGCAAACCATTTTCGATTGAACCACCAAGAGAAAGACCTCATCAATTTAAAATTCTTTGGTGTCGAAAAAATAAAGCCACATCCGAGAGGAGGAGATATTGAAAAAACACTAAACAAAAGAGAAGCACTCTGGATTTGTTTAATGGAAACATGTTTCACTGGTCTGAATAAAGACCAGGAGATGTATCATTTCCTTTGACCATTGTCAAAAGTCTAACCACTAAGACAATATCAAATTAACAAAGATATCAAGTAAAGCAACAAAATGGAACATGTCAGTACAGTGACTGTGTTGTACCCATAAAAGTACAACATAACTAAAAACGGGATACAGTAAAAACTAAACACCAAACCATCAGAATTTCAGTATACCGCCTTGCAAAGAATATGCATCATTAGCAAAACCTTATCCATTGGGTCATGCAAGAACTATTAGTGATATACGAGTACACCACTCAGTGAAAATAAGATAACATACTGTCTGGTCAATAAAGATACCGACAAAACTAAACTATATTTCTCAAACTCATACAAACTGAGGACAAATACATTAACAAAAACTTATTTCAACACTGTTAAATTCGACCTTCTTTTATTTGTAAGAAGTCGTTTTCCACAAATCTTCAAAAGAAACAACATACAATTACTCCCGATCCAAAATGGCGCTGTCCAAATGACGTTATCAACAAAATTGAAGTAAAAGTAACGTCAAACGTCATCACGCAATATAACGCAACAAGTCATGTGACAGAACGAAGACTGAAACAGAACGAAGACCGGCGTACAGCGAGGCGTATGACAAAGAATGCAGGAAACAAGGTAACTTAGCATTTCACTTCTCAAACAATCCACACAACAAATGCCAAACGTAGCAGAAATCAGTAAAGGTGAAGTATATGCATGATGCTACAAAACGGCAAACCAGCTCCTAAAGTAACGCGCGCAATATGTTTTTGATAGATGACAGGACCAGAGGGAGAAAACTTTAGAATCAACCATCAAGATGCAAACAACTCACATGTCAAGGTATTTACACTGTGTCTTTTTGGATCTAAATGGCAACATTTTCTTTGTAATTGGACAACGAATTGAATATTTACTTTATTTAAAAAGTGATTGACTCAATGAACTATAAAAACGGCAGCATAAATCAATGCCAATATCAATAATGTAACAATTCCTGAGTAAACTTAGAGCTAGTCACGTTACTATTATGATGTGTTTGCTTTGACTATATATAGAAATAACAGGAAACAACCATTTGGTTTCATTACAGTAACACAGGAACAATAAACTAAAGAATACCATCAAAGCATACTCCCCATTCAAGCTCATTTATGTAGAAGTAACCGTAGTTACTCGATGAAAACCACTGCCTTGCAAACAAACAACGGGTTTACTTTTTCTGAGATTACTGTCATGTAATGGAAACAACTCTCTCACAACAAAATTAAGCAAGCAATATAGGAACTTCCTGAAGGACCGTCCTGTCCTATACATAGACGGGGAAACACGTGGCGAGGAACCTTCAAGAAAGAGTGAAAATAATTCACAAGAAGAACCCAAAACTAAAGTAATCATTAGTTGAACAATTAGAGAAATCCATAATCACAAGGAACCTGGAACACAGTTCAAAGTATACTCAGCAAACCAACTAAATGAAACCGTCAATTTAGTGATTGTGTTGCATTAACCAAAGAGGAACAAAAGTTAAAGTATTAAAACATAAGTACAAAGTGCAAAGGAACGTACAAAAAAGAGCGGAATTAAACTACCAGGAGAATCTATCACCAAAGTGACTATTAGTCGTAAAAACAGAGGACTTCACAATTACAAGGAACCTGGAGCATAACTCAAGGTACATCAAGCAAACCAATTGAATGAAAATGTTCATTCAGTGACTGTGTTGAATTCACCAAAGAGTAACACAAATCTAAGAGCTATAACTTTAGCACAAAGTGCTAACATAAAGAGTTTTTTTTTAAACTTTGACAAGACAAAATATGTGTTAATAATTTATTTTCCTTTCTTTCATAACAATAAAGGCACAAATTCATAAAATTACAGCTTATTCTTTTTTGTCTTTTATACCCTGGTTAGCCTTAGAGTGATCTGTAATTTTGAATTAGCAGCCTAACATAGCAACTTAATTTTCTTCAACCAATAAATATTCACAAAAGCACAAGGGCGCCAGAAACCGCTTATGAGGCTGAATTCTTTATTTCCTTCAACTTTTTGAAGTAGAACCCTAGAGTTTTTACATCTTTGGCAGGGGGGATGTTGTTCCCGGCTATGCTTATGCTGATATATTTAGGGCTGAGCTTTTTTTAGGTTGGTAGGCAAGGCAGAGGCCGTTGAGGGCCATCCATGCCTGAATGATGGTATAGATTTCGTTAATCCGGGCTACATCTGTGTCATAATTTCCCGATAGGGGCAGGAGTATCTGGGTATCATCTGCGTAATTCATGTAAGTGACACCCAGATGGTCCAATTTATCAAACAATGGCTTTGTTAAGATATTATACAAAGTGGGTGAGATGCATGAGCCTTGTGGTACACCGCAGGTGATAGGTATGGAGTCAGCCCTGCTAAGAGTGAGAAGACCCGCATGGTCCTGTTGTTAAGGAACGATTGGATCCAGGTGATGGCAGTGCTAGAGAAGTGCGCTGCCGTAGCTAGATGATCACAGAGTACCTTATGGTCGACCAGGTCAAAGGCCGCCGACAGATCTAGAAGGAGTAGAGCGGCCATTTTTCCTTTGTCTTTTATTTAATCAATTTGACTCTTGAGGCCAACAAGGGCAAGAAATGACATAGGGGTGTAAGGAGATGAAGAGATGAATATATCCTTTGGTAAAGAGTAGAAGCCAATAAAATTAAAATTCATGTAGCTCCCAAAATGTATCATGTTCTGAATGTGCACCCCTAAAAACCAGTTAAAAGACAGCTGCAAAACGTGCAAAAAGAGATTAAGAATAACTTTGAATTGGGCGTAAATGCTCTGAGGGTGAGCATTGATTAATTATATGCAGATTCATCTTCGGGAGGCTTGAAATGACCATATATAGAATTGCATGTGTTAGCCTTCCACATCTTGCCTCTGGTGAATACTGATACACAATATAAACTGAAAATAAAAGTCTGGGGGATCTTGAAGTGACACAATATAAATTGACCTGTCTGTGTATAGAGAGAAAACTGTCTAATTTAAAATAAAAAAATAATAAAAAACCTGATCTGTAATGGAAGAGAACCTGTTGATGATAATGCTATTATGAAATGCACCAATGGTTGGAAGGAAATACACACATTTCTCAGATTAGATCCTCGCTTACATCGGGAAGTTCTCATTGGGGCAATAGTAAAAACAAAATTGCAGGGAAAATTCTTATTTGACCTGATTCAAATACACTAGGAACATGGATTAAACATGATAAATGTAATCACAGTTTAAATAAAAGCTTTCCGTTCGTGACCTCGGAGACAGCTATCATTTTCAGCATAACCACATCTTCAAGTATTTCCAACACAAATGTTGGTTGGAAAAGTTTAAAAGACCCCCAGATAGCTCCCAAAAGCAATCCTTTTCTCATGTTGCGAGACGAAAGAAACAAAGGAACCAGGAACTTTTGAAAAAGTGACGAGTTACCACCAGGATTATACAATTTATACAATAAATCAAGGAATAAACGCACAGGTACTAGCCACTACTAGTATTATCTGGTAAAAGCATGTCTGCCTACTGCCATATATATATATATATATATATATTTTGGCATCACACGATACGATGTGTTTCGCAACGCTCCCATTGCTTGATCACATATAAAAAAATGCATGACTTACACAGTACTTTTAAATAGAGATGGACTCAGACTCTATGGTTCTACTCGAAAAGCTTGTCCTTCCACACTTTATACTTTCTACTAGCCACTACTAGTATTATCTGCCTACTGCCTTTTATATATATATATTTTGGCATCACATGATACGACGTGTTTCGCAACGCTCCCGTTGCTTGATCACATATAAAAATATACATGACTTACATAGTACTTTTAAATACAGATGGACTCAGACTCTATGGTTCTTCTCGAAAAGCTTGTCCTTTCACACTTTCTACCCTTGCAGATGCCTGCAGGTTAGGTATGTCAATATAGGCAGCCATTTTGGAGTGGACTTTACCTCTCTCTAAGTCTGTCTAGCCTCACAGTGCAAACAAAGGCAAAGGCAAATATCACATGTGTTCTATCAAATCTTTCAATACACAGTTAGTGCAAAAATGTAACCACAATTCTTAAAAGTTCAAAAATTCTTGAAAGTTCAAAAAATTCTCTGTGCATGAGGTGGATCGGGGAATAATTCCCAATTTTGTTAATACACACTTTCTAAATAAAAACTATGCAATCAAAGTGTTACAGTTTTTTTTTTACAGTTCTAATGCTTAGTGCATGAAACAATTTATGTTTTACTGTTAACTTACGCATATTTGCCTTTTGTTTAGGAAAGTCCCTAGATTTGAGTTGAGAAATTAGGTAGAATACTGACACCATATGATCATATTTAGCTGCCACCAATTGGTATGTGTTTCTATCGCATTTGTCAAATGTATATATGAGGGAGCAAACCCTCTGATTCTATGAGCATTTTGAGTTGGGGTGCTAAAGTGCATAGTGCTGTAAACATGACTCTCAATCAGTTCACTTACTATATGGTATAAACATTAAAAAAAAACACTAAAGTGCATAGTGCAAAGTGCTCTATAAATGTCTTATGCCTCCCTTTTGCCACTATTCCTTTCATGTTGTCCATGTATTTTGACCAATGGCTTCTTTAGTAAATTAGCTTTGCTCTATATAAGGGGAATCCATACGTTAAAGTGCACAGTGCTGTAAACATACATTATTTTCTTTTTTTGCACCCAGTATTCAATATTCAACATAGAACTAGGGTTGGAGAATGTGCAGAGAGAGGGGAAAAGAGGCCTCGCATCTTATAAATTATAACATCAGGGAACTAGAAGACTGTGTAATTCTCAGTATTGCATGCAAGATCAACACACACATATAAGTATCTACAAAAAGTTAAAACAAACAATTGTCAAAGCTTAGCAGAGGATTTTTGTCACTGATTTTTCCGTTGGCTTCGTTGAGCTGCAAGGTCGAAGAAGGCTATGTTCCTAGAAATGTATATAATTCCTCATCTAGGTTGTATCCTCCTTGTTGTTTGGTTTGGAAATCTAGGATAAACCTTGTCTCCATTTGCCGTAGTTCCAGTTCGCGGTTTCCTCCATGTGGGTTGGATTTAGTGTGGTGTACTCCAAAAAATCTGAAGCTATCCAGTTTGCTCTGGTGTATGTCTCTGAAGTGTACTGCCATGGGATAGGAAGAATCTACATTCTTAATAGCACGCATGTGATGCAGGATTCTTAGTTTCAACTTGCCAATGGTGATTCCTACATACCAGAGATTACATGAACATAGTAGTACATATACAACAAATTCAGTGTTGTAGGTGATCTTCGTTTTTACTTCAACATTGTGTCCTAATATGGGATTCACAAAGTTAATTTTGTTCAGGGCATATTGGCATGCTTTGCATTTAGTACACTTAATAAAACCTATGTTCTTCATGCTCAACCACGTTGGGACAACATGAGTTCCTGTTTTGGGGAACATAAAGCTACTAACCAACACATCTTTGAGGGATACTGATTTTCTGTATGTTATATTGACTCGTTCCCCCAAGAACGGTAATAAAGCTTCATCAGATTTTAGAACATGCCAGTGTTTGTGCAATATTTTTCTTATCGTATTTGCATGGGAACCATACATGAGGATCAGTCTTACGTCATCGGGTTCCATCGTTTTTTCGGACATTCGATTGGTTGATAGTAGTGCTGTACGATCTAAATTCCGTGCTTTAGAGTACACTCTTTCTATAATTGCCTTTGGATATCATGTTTGGCAAAATTTCGAGCTGTGATCTTGCATTCTCTATCAAAACAATTTATTTTACAGCAGTTCCGACGAATCCTAACAAACGCCCCGTATGGTATACTCCGTTTTAATGGCATTGGGTGGTTACTGCTCGCAAACAATGGCATGTCTGAGCTTGTTGGTTTTTGATATAGCTCAGTACTGATTTATTTTTGATCTGTTTTCACCAATACATCTAAAAAGATTAAGGATTCACGACTGTGGGTCTCAGTAAATTTGAGATTCATATTGTCTATATTTAACATGTTTACAAAGTCGAGCCATTCCTTTTCTTTCCCGTTCCATAGGATGAATAGATTGTCAATAAAAAGTAGCCAGAGGATTACCCAATCGATATGCTCGGTATTGGCATCTGTCCAGACAATGAATTTTTCCCACCAGCCCATTGTTACGTTTGCGTATGGAGGTGCAAAGCTTGTTCCCATCGCTGTTCATCGCAATTGGTTAGAATAGATATTGTTCAACAGAAAGATGTAGTTAGTTAAACATATGTCTATCATCTCCATGACCATATGGCCGTGACTCAGATAATTCAATGATCTGCTGTCAAGGAAGTATTTACATACCTTTTTTCCATCATTATGTTCATTGGAGGTATAGAGCGATACTACATCTAGTGTTGTAAACATAAAGTCTTTTTCCCAAGTTATTCCTTCAATCTTACTCAGAAAGTCTTTTGTCTCACGTAAATATGACGGTAACGTGAAGACTATGGGCAAAAATGTTTGATCAACATACTTTGACATATTTTCCAAGGAGGCACCATTTAGGGTAACAATGGGTCTTCCTGGGCGACAAGTCCGGTTTTTGTGGATTTTGGGTAGGAAGTAAATCGTGGGTATAATAGGTGTTTTGTTGTATAGGTACTTTGAGTCGTCTTCATCAAGGATATTCAATTCTACCCATTTTCGCAAAAAACACTCAACTTTCTTTTTTATTGATTCCAACAGATTTTCTTCACGCTTTTCATAGCAGCTGTTATCACAACGTTGTCTTCGTGCTTCTTTCACATAGTCTTCTCTATTTAGGATGACTATGTTACTTCCCTTGTCTGATGCTTTGATGATTACATTGTCAAGTTCTTGCAGGTCTTTTAGGATTTTCTTCTCTTTGAGTGTAAAATTTGGTTTTGCAGTATTTCTGTATGATCTTGCTTTCTTTGGGTCCTGAATAACCAAATCCTGGAAGGCTTCGACTCCTGGCTGGAACATAGGGTTGAATATAGATTTGGCTTTTAATGTACTCTCTATAAGCCAGTAGTCTCTATGTTCAACATTTCAGAAGTGATATCAGAGACCACATCTGTAGGGTTATTTGTGGACTCCAGTTCGGCTAGATCAATTAATACCTCAAGTTCCTCAATAGCTACTGCTGTTCGACCTGATAAAATAGATTTATGTTGTTCTTTAGGTGGGTTCAAAATAAAGAATTTATTTAATCGGATCTTCCTCGTATATTTGAAAAAGTCTATATATATATAGAGTGAAAAAACTTTGTTAAAGGGATGTCATGGTTACAAGTAAAGCCAAACCCTTCCAAAAATTCACCAGTTATGGTAAGCTAAGCAACCACAACTTGCACCACCACCATGCACTGCTAAGACTAACACCCAGGACATCAAAGATGACATCACAAATGTAATTCATGAAATTAACTTTCAGATTGATGTTTTTAAATTTGTTAGGAAACTCAAATTAAAACTTTTTTTGCAACTCAAGTCAAATCATATGTACCACGTATGGCTGAACGACCAATAAGTGAATATTCCATTACAGACATTGAGAATACCCATCTTCTGATGTCGCTTGAACAGGAGAGTACATTGACCATCGTGAAATTTCACAGATTTAGGGGTACATTCCAGTAATTTATAACCTCAAGAATTGAAACCAAAATCCAAATTCACCTCAAAGCTGGCCTCTGGGAATGTTACAGACATGTTCCATAAGGCAGTCATTAGAGACATTCATTGCCATCTAGATGGGAAATCATGTAAGAGAGATTACAAGACTAATAACCTTAATCTCGATGAATTTACAGGCTCTGCTAAATCTGTCCAGTGATTCAAATATAGTCATTAAAGAGGCTGACAAGGGAGGCAATGTAGTCATTTTGAACACAGAAGACTATATCAAAATGGGTCTCACTCATTAAGAATCACCAGGCTGCTATGAAAAATGATCAACTAAGACTATGGTGCATGATTTACACACCATGATAATAGAATGGCATTTACAAGGTTTTCTCACAGACCAGGAAAACACTCGTCTGAGTATCGTAGACCCAATTATGCCGACAATATATTTCTTGACAAAAATACATAAATGTTTTGACAGACTACCGCAAGTGCGTCTGATTATGAGAGGCATTGGCTGGGTCACTGAAGGACTCTCTCAATACATAGATAACACCATTATAGAACATGTCTACGCTATGCCATCTTAGATTAATGTTAATGTTAATGTTAAAGGTATTTGAATAGCGCACCGTCACCAACAGAATTGGTCTTCAGGTGCTCAGGCGGATCTGTAACAAAAGGTGGATGGGGTGGGTTTGTGCGTGAAGAGGGCATAAGTAGGTGAGAAATGGTGTACTGTTGGCAGATTCAGTTCGGTTTTCACCGTGCTCTGAGCTTGGGTGTGCAAGTAGGATTGAAGCGGGTTCTCGCATGCTGTTGTTGCGATCTATGTGTTGATTGTTGTTGTTGCGGTGTGGTGAAGTATGTGCGGTTTGTTGTGAGAGAGGCGGTTGTGTGGGTTTTGTGTGAATTAAGTAAGCAGAAATTAGAGGTTTTGGTTAGCGGGTTGTATGTCTCATAATCCCTGTAGTTTAGTTCATGTATCAGGTAGTCATATTGGGTTGGTATATTCTCTCTCTAGGTTTACTTGATTGTCTAGTTTTTTATGGTGATACTGTGGCTGGATTAGAAGATTAATTGGTATAGTACCCCTGGTTCAGTGAGCATTGTCCCTAGATCGATAGTGATGTTCTGTTATCATTAACCAGCTTCTTTCTATCTATTTACTGTCGATAGTCCATTTGGAGGTATAACTTATCTTCCCCTTCCTGACTGTCTAGTATCAGTGCCGGGGGATGAGGTTGGCCTCCAGCTAAGTATTGATCTTGGTACACCCATGAGACGGGCATAATCCTGCTTAGGTAGTGGAGATATATTATCTATCCCTGTTCTTTCCTATGTTTTACTGTTTATGGTCCATTGCTGCCTGTGCCCTCAATGGTTGCCAGGTGCCATTGCTGGGTAATACATTGCTCTCCCTTCCGATTGATCTGTGGATCTTCTTGTTATGATTGGTGAGGTTTCTTTTAATAGTTAAGTGGATATGTTACATGTGTGTATATCCTTATTTTAATAAGGGTTGATGATTAGTGGAGTCAGGGTAGGCTCTTCTCTCGGCCTAGTTCCTCTGTGTATGTCCTTATGGGCATTCTTCTGGTTATGGGGTGAAGAGCCATGATTTGAGGAGTTTCCTGAATTGTAGGTGATCTCTTGTGTTCTGTATGTTCTTTGGTAGTTCTTTCCAGGAACTGAGTAAAGAGGATCCTCCGAGTTTTCTTTTGTTGTATGATTTGGTTCCAAACGGATGTCGCTGCTGGATCTGAGTGTCCTTGCAGTGTGATGTACGTTTGGTTTTCTGCTGATGAACTCTGCACCTTGGTCGTGGATTGCTCTGTGAGTTATGCACATTGATTTGAACTTGATCCACTGTTTGATTGGTAGCCAGTGTAATGTTTTCAGCGATGGTGTGATGTGTTCTCTTCGAGGTAGTTTAAGGAGCGGTCTGGCTGCCGCAGTTTGTATGCATTGGAGTTAATTTAGGCATCATTCTGGGAGGCCTAGACATAGGCTGTTTGCATAGTAAAGTCTGGACATGATGAGGGCGATGACTGCAGTTCTATTGTTGGTGAATGAGAGGAATGGTAAGATCCTTTTAACCGATCACAGGAGAAAGAAGAATTTCTTGATAAGGTTGTTTACTTGTGGTTCTAGAGTGAGTTTGTTGTCCATCAGGACTTCCAGGTTTTTTACAGTTGATGATGGGGCTGGGGTTTCACCAAGTTCAGTTGGCCATGGGTTGTAGAGGTTGGCTTTCCCACTTTTTGCGATCATCATTATTTCTGTTTTGCCGGGGTTGAGTTTGAGGTAGTTTAAGTTAATCCAGTTGTATATTTCACAAAGGCAGTTCTCTAGTGTTGCATTACCTTCTTGTAAATGTTGTATTTTGTAGATTATTTGTGTGTCGTCAGCGTAATTGTAACAGGTGAGGCCATGTCTTTAGATGATTTTTTTTAGTTGTGACAGGGAGATGTAGAATAGTAGTGGCGAGAAGGATGATCCTTGTGGGACGCTGCATGTTGATTCTCGTGGGCTCGATTTCTAGGGATTCATCCATATTGTTTCTGTTCTATTCGTTAAGAAGGATCTGACCCAAAGTAATGCGTTGTCAGTGATTCCAAATTCTTCCAGTCTCATGATGAGGATGTTGTGGTTAACTGTGTCAAAAGCTACAGAGAGGTCTAGAAGTGTCAGAGTGGTGCTGTTGTTTGAGTCTGCGTTTGCCTTTAGATCATCCCAAATTGAAATAAGTTCTGTTTCTGTTCCTCTCATCGGTCTGAAGCCTACTTGTGCTTGGTTTAATAGGTGATGTTCTTCTATGAAGTCTTGTGTTGTTCGGTATATGTGTGTTTCAAGGAGTTTAGCTAGGTAGGGGATGTTGGAGATGGGTCTGTAGTTGGAGGGGTCCTCTACGTTTCCTGTTGTGTCCTTGAGGAGTGGTTTGATGTATGCTGATTTGAAGGCTTGAGGCACTCTTTCCATTGAGATTGAATGGTTGAGGATGTTTCTGTAGTATTCCATTGGTGTTCCTTGTGCGAAGATTGGTTTGTAGATGTCAGGGGGGCAGGGATCCGTGGGGGAGCCAGATTTGTTGCTTTGATTTACGAGTTTGATGAAAGTCTCCACTGGTATGTGTGGGACATTTCGGAGTTTGTTCTGGTGTTCCTTTCATCGGTGGGTGTCTTCGGTGTTGTGGTTGAATAGTCTATTTTGTATGGTCTGTTGGATGGTCATGATTTTATTCTTGAAGTGGTCTGCAAGGTCATTGCATAATTTCTTCAATGGTATTGGAGTGTTGCTGCATCCGGGTGGGTTTTTATTTTGTTTATGATTTTAAACAGTTCTTTTTGGGTGTTTGGTGCTTTGAGGATTCTGTTGTCGTAATATTTCCTTTTTGCTTTTTGTATTTCCTTTCTTGTATGTCTTGAGCGGGTATGTCTTTATTGATCCTCCATTCTAATTCTAATTTTCGTTTTTTCCTTTTCATGGCGCCTAGTAGTGGGGTGAACCATTTTGCCGTTGCTCTTTTGCGGGATGGATTGAAAGGTTTTTCTTTTGCGATCTCGTCGATTGTTGTGGTGATCCATTTGTGAAGTATATCTATTTTAGTGTCTAGGTCAGCTTCACCCATGGTCTTTGTTTGTGGTTTGGTGAGCTCCAGTCCTTCCGTTAAGTTGGAGTTTTTTTAATGGTTCTCCAGTTTCTTTTCATGATGGTTGGTAGTTTTTCTTGTTTCTTGGTAATTGAGGTGGGCAATGTGATTACGAATGGAATGATGAGGTGGTCGCTCCAGACGATCTGAATCAGTGGTGCTGTGGTAATTAGTTTTCTGTTGGCGAAGATTGCGTCTAGTGTATGTCCTGCCATGTGTGTTGCTCCTTTGACCAGCTGATGTAGTTCCATTGTTGTAAGTCGGCCGGTAAGCGATTTTTGCGAGGTTGTGGTTTCTTCATCAAAGAAGATGTTGAAGTCTCTGAGGATAAACAGTTGGTTATGCTCGATGGCTAGGTTGGTGATTGCTTATATGAAGTTGTCTATGAAGGCTGCATCATGCATTGGTGGTCTGAATATCAGTATGAATTTGTTTTGGGATTTGTTGATAGATGTATGATTAGGGATTCACATTTGTTGATGTTTAATGGGTCTTCCGCTTCAATTTCCAGGTGTTCCTTGTGGATGATTGCTAGTCCACCACCTCTTTTGGTTTTCCTTTTCACTTGGATGCACTTAAAGGTATCAGGCAGGCAGTTATTGAGGGTGATCTTGCAGTTGTCATCTAGCCATGTTTCGGTTACGAAAAGGATGTTAATGCCTCCGTCACTTAGGAGGTCGTAGACTTCGGTGGCATGTTTGGACATTGATCTTGCATTGATTAGGTTGCAGTGGATCTTTTTGGTGTCATTTGGTTTATTTATTGTCCCGGTATTGGTTTGTGGGTGTTCAGTCGTCGAGGTTCTATGAAGGCAGCTTCGTCGTTGAATCGGTCTGTGAGATTGATAATTGGGTCGCTGACTTCTCTTGTTTATTCATCTCTTGTCATTTGATGTGGGTATCGATAGTGCCCATCTGTTCTTGTGATGTAGGGAGTAAGAGGGTTGGCGTCATCCCATTCTCTTCTCTGGTCCTCTCTTCTTATGTTCCGTTGTTCTGGTGTTTTATTTATCCATCTCGTAATGTTGGTGTCGTCGGAGTATCTAGGTTCTTTGGTTGGTGCTAGGTACGGTGTTAGGTATAAGGATTTATCTCTTGTGAAGTTTGTTCTGTTGATAATATTGTTTTGCGGGGTGTGTTCTGTATTGAAGGTGTCTTCTGCTGGGGCCGGTTGTGCTTGTGTATCCGTGTTGCTTGTACTGTGTTCCTTTTCTCTTTGTCTGCATCCAATTCTGCGTCAGGTCATTTTGGTTTTAGTTGGGAGGAGTCGGTCTAGGCTTTATGTTTATAGGGGCAGTTTCTAATTGTGGTTCCTCGTGCCAGGGTAGTGTGATTTTAATCTTCAATTGCTCCCTCCGAGGGTGTGTCATTCCTGTCAAATGGGTATAGGGTCAGTGGGACTTTTGTTCTGTCAGTTGTTTCCAATCCTCTTAAGTTGTTCTGTCTGGAGGTTTTCGAGGGTTTGTCTTTGTTCTGTCAGATATGGTGTTCCTATTACAACAAGGGTTGTCCAGGAGTATTGTACATATGGGGTGGGCGAATGGATTGGGCTGAGGGTGCAGGTAACTGTGGAGGGGCTTATGGTACTGGTTATAGGTTCTGGTGCTTCCTGGATGTCGTGGGTGTTGGTTCCTAGGATTCAGTAGTAACAGGAAGTTGAGAGTTCAGACATTTTACAGGTGGTTTACAATGAGATTGTAGTATTTGGAGTGGGGTATCAGAAGTCTGGAGCGATGTAGGTTGGCGGGATCCAAAGCTGATTGAACAGGAGAGGCTTCAGCCTCACAATGTGGCAGGTATAAGTTATGAGAAGGAGGTGTGGACACCTAGGGTGGTCTTTTAACACTGCATGTTGATAGAGGGATAGATAGATATCGGGAGGAAGGTACAAGGTTCTAAGTGGCCGGCAGCAATTAAACCTAGACTGGAGACACAGACAGCAATTGAAACGCCTAGGCTGGAGTACCTGGATGGCGGGAGAGGCTCCAGCCTCACAATGTGGCAGGTTTAAGTTATGAGAAGGAGGTGTGGACACCTAGAGTGGTCTTTTCACAGTGCACGCTGATACAGGAGGGAGATTCGATCTGAGGGTCTTGTATTGAGGTGGAGAGGCCTAGGTATCAGGGTGCAGTTTATTACAGGAGAGCACGCTGAGACTCGAGATTCCTGTATAGTGGGAGAGAGGCTCAAGTTTCAAAGGAGGGTCAAAGGTTCAAATGTAGTTTCAATGTAGTCTCAAATAGAGGGGAGCACACTTAGATGGGTGCTGTATAGAGGGGAGAGGCCTAAGATTTAATTGCTACATCAAATGTAGTTCAAATGCAGTTTGAACAGTTTCAGTGCACTTTCAGAATACAGGGCACACTTGGAGGGGTCCTGTATAGTGGGAGAGAGGCTTAAGTTGAAAATCAATTTCCAATGTAGTTCAAATGCAGTTTGAAACAGTTTCAGTGCAATTTCAAAATACAGGTGGCCCACTTGGGGGGGTCCTGTATAGTTGGAGAGAGGCCTGAGCTTTACAATGAAGTATGGTACAAGAGGTATGTATGATGGAGTCAATGTTCTTCTAAATCATCCGTGATACCATTGTTTGCATCCGGAGGCCGCCATTCCAAGATGGCCGTCCGCCACATCTAGGCTCTGCTTCCCCTTGCCTGAGTCCATCCAGGCTGATAGTGGCTTGCCATGGGCTCCATATCCCTACATATCAGCCAACCAGCAACTGGCAGGCGCAAGCTGGCATCAGCACGAAGGCGTGCACAAAGGCTGATCCCCTGTCCTAGCCTGTCATTGCCTGCTCACTTGCCTCCTGCCCGAATCTCTGCCTGGTGGCTCGCACTAGAAGACGTCGATAAGGTACCGTGAGCAACGCATACGCTAGAGCGGCTCTGTCTTTCACCCGCCTCCACGAGTCCTGCTCTGCTACTTGGCTTGCCAACACGCCTCTACTAACCCTAAGGGTTAAGACACCTACAGAAAATGTTTCTTACTGTTGTGCGCTACTCCTACTCCATCCATCTTGTTAAATTGCCATAGTAATTGTATTGCTAACCTGTATTACCACTAGCATGAACTTCTAGATATACTTCTCTCTAGCACCCACCTGTGGCCGCCTACCTGTGTTTGTACACTACTAAGCACCCTGTTTGACTTTGAGTGTTTACCACAAATGATGTATGTACTATCTCTAACTCACCTTGACGACTGCATGTAACGTTTGCCCACCTGCAACCTGGTTCACTGTACTGGTTTGTGCCTGCCCTACCAATCAATATGGTACCAGCCATTCTTGCATTGTTAGTTCCACACGGCTGAGATCATATCGACCCCATCACCCGCTTGATACCACTAATATCTATACTTGCCCACCCGCCCAGACTTACCCAACTACCTTTTGCTACTCTTGCCCTCTCTTGATGATATTGCTACTTTGCCTCTTAGTGCTGCTAGACCATGAAACACCCCATGTTATACAACTACAACATGCTCATGCTATTAAGCTCTGCACCTCTGTCACATTACTAAACGCCTCCTTCTTCCTTGCATTAAATGATATCTGGGTGCCTGCGCATGTTACCCTTAGGTATAGCTAGAGAATGCTCCTTGCCCCCTGCTCCAAACCTGCACCTGAATGTTACCATACAGTATGACCTAGACAAAGCTTGAAAGTGCTTTCTGCCTCCTAACTGTATTAATACTTAGCTGCTAGTACACCTCTAGGTGGTTTGGCATGTGAGTGTCTGTGGCCCCAATGTACTAAATTGTTCTGTGTATTTTGTTCTCAGCACTGAGCACTGCCCATGTCCAGTATGAATAGCCGCTATGCCTACGCATTATGATGCTAACCCATGGGACATCCCAGCCATGCATTTGAGCCTAGAGTGTCATTCTCAAATTTAGCTAGGCCATTCTGCTTCTAGCCTAGAGTGTGTGTTCTCCAATCTAGGTGGGTCCATATGTATACATTATACTGTTTGCTGCACCTTTTACAATGTGTTCACTGTTTTGCTTGTTTAGTTTAGCCCTACCTCATGGCCACCTCAACCATTGATGCTGACCTATTGTGCCTCACTGCTTGCTCTGACAATTCTGCATGCCGCTGTCTAGCCACCACGATTGCCTGCTTACCATATAGGAAACACCGTTTCAAACTCTGCATTATTCTCTTAGCCTGCAGCAACGCGAGTTGCATTGTGATGCGCTGTGCCACATCAGTCAAACCTGCTTAGAGCTTCCATTTGACCCACTGTGCCAGTGTACTCGCCCACCCCCCGCCTACCACTGAATTGATCCACTGGAACTTACTCACCTTCCATAGATCCATGTGTCCCATTCAGAATCCCTGGTGTCTATCACCACCATCATGCTCTTTAGGACTATCCATATCCTTTATTATTTCATGGCCTTACCTGTAGCCATTATGGCTCAGCTACTCATGGTGATAACACCTTCACACCTCCCGTGTGCGCTCTCTCTAACCCTCCACCCGTTGCTCCCCCAGACGCCTAACAGTGTCACCTATTTTAGCCCTCACCATCGGCTACTGTCCAGTTTGGACCCCTTCAATGGGCTGCCCTGTGACTACCACCACGGAACACCACTACAGCAGCAACCACACCAACCAATACCTTAATGACTCTGGCTGGAACACTTTGCAAGGAATCCCACCTCGAATCAACCTTGCTCCCTCTCGCTTAGAAACAAGAGACTAGGTTCAAGATTCCGCCTATCGCACACTTGTAGCAACAACCCCAAGCACACTATACATACACCACCTTGCTCTCCTTCACCCACGATTACGCTGAAATCCACTGCTTTAGCAGCCAAACCACCACAAATCAAGGGTGACCATATCAACGCCACATCTCTTTCAGCTCACGCATTAGACATCGCTGACCTTATCACAACCTTAGAACTCGATTGTATTGCCATATCCAAAACATGGTTACATGCCGCTTCCGGACCTTCTCTGGCCTTGGCCTCACCACCAGACTACGGCAACACGCGATGCGATCGCATCTCTAACCAAACCAGAGGTGGTGGAGTGGCCTTCATTCGTAAAAACTCTCTTGGTCTAAGAATGTCGTCCAATTCTAAACTTGAGTCAGTCTAACTACCTTCAGGCAAACTACCAATAACACCCAACCAAACCGCCACCCTCCACCTGACCTACAGACTCCCAGGCCCTGCACCTTCCTTTGTTAGCGAAATGTCCACCCTTCTTCTTGACAAAACTAAAACCAACTCGCAAATCATCATCCTAGGTGACCTTAATCTATGACTCGGCGACCCTAAAGACTCTACTGCATCTGACCTAGATAACACACATATGACCTCGGCTTCACCATGCACATTCAAGAACCCGTCCATACCAAAGGCAGACCCTTAACTGGTTAGCCGGATCCAACTGTATTATTAATGTCCTCTCCAAAACCCCCTGTTTATGGTCTGACCACCACATCATTACCTTCAATATTGAAGCTGCCCTGCGTGCCCCGACTTTGATAGCTCCAGCCCTCCACACTAGAAATAAAAGGGACATAACCAAGGAGAAACTACTCCCATTGCTACTACTATCCCTCAATGCTGCCACATACTCCTGCACCTACCCTACATCCTTAGCAGACACCTATAACCACAGCATACTCACGGCCATAAATTCTATCGCCCCTATCAAACTCAGGAAGTCTAAACCACATGCACATCTCAACTCCTGGTTTACACCACAGTTAAGAGTGCTCCTCAAAGCTAAACGCTGCGCTGAAAATCTTTGGAAAAGTCACCCCTCTGATGAGCACAAAGATGATTTCATTGTTACATCCCTCACTTATAAAGATGCCATTATCACTGCCAAAAAGGAATCCCTTAATAACCGTATCTTGCAAGCAGACTCGAACACAAAAGAACTTTTTAAGATCTTAAAAGAACTTGAATCACCAGCCTCACCCCCTGACACTTGCACTAAAGACAGTATCTGGTGTGCTAACATCCAGTCTGCTTTACTGAATAAAATCTCTACTCTACAATCCAAAATCAAAGACAAACATGACAGCCTGAAGTTGGACAACCGTCCACCCACCCCTGTAAGGTTCACCCCACCAGATTCTCCTAATACCAAACCTTTTGCCTTCTCCCCACTCACTATTGCTGAGGTAGAAGACATCATCAAAAGAATCAAACCTTCAAACTGCCAAGTTGATCCTTGCCCTGCTGCTATCATTAAGGATTCTGCCCACAACTTGGCCCCTTTCATCACGGCCTTTATTAACTCCTCATTCAAAACAGGTATTGTCCCTGACAACCTCAAGGATGCATGGGTGATCCCACTGCTTAAAAAACCATCCTTAGACCCAAGCATACCCAGCAATTTCAGATCCATTACCACCGTCCCGTTCTTTCTTAAGATTTTGGACCGTGCGGCATACCTACAGATCCAAGACGTCTTGGAATCCAATAATCTCCTAGGTCTACGGCAATCAGGATTCCGCCCCAGACATGGGACTGAAACGGCCCTGATAGATTTAAAAACCCAAATTGATGTCTTGAAAGACAATGGGAACCTAGCAATGCTACTTCTCCTAGACCTTTCTGCGGCTTTTGATCTGGTCAACCACCAAATCTTATGCCGGCACCTTCATTCTGCTGCCCACTTCTCTGACTCAGCCTCGGCTTGGATCGAATCCTTTCTGAGTAACAGATCCATGAGGGTTTTCTCACCCTCCGCAGCCGCTGACCCTGCTCCAATTCACTGCGGCGTTCCCCAAGGATCCTGCGTGTCACCTACACTATATACCGTGTTCACTAAACTGCTTTTTGATGTACTTGATTATCTGGGTGTCTCCTATACTAACTATGCTGATGACACCCAGATACTCATCCCCATCACTGGCGACTATTTAGTTGACACCAAGGCCTTGAACGACGTGTATCTGGTCATCCACGCCTGGATGGCCCAACACGAACTATGCCTTAACGATGACAAAACAGAGCTCCTCATCTTGGGCTCCCCGCAACGTTTTAGCAAACTAGATCCTTCCTACCAGTCATTCAACATAGATGGAAACACCATTAAAGTCTCTAAAGACACAAAAACTTTAGGTTTTTACCTTGACACCACTCTATCCGTGTCTCGACAAACAAATGCAGTCAGATCAGCCTTTGCTTACACCTGTGAACTTATTGCAGCTTGTAGGCCGTTTCTGACTACTCCGAACAGTGTCACTTTAGCCAGAACGCTCATTATGTCTAAAATTTACTACTCTAGCACCCTCTACTTAGGGACTAGCCAAGGGAATCTGAACAAACTACAAATCACTCAGAACAATGCCATCAGGGCACCCCTAAACATTCCTAGAAACCACTACATTTCCGAACCCAGAACTAACCTACATTCGTTACCTGTAAAGCAGAGAATAACATTGAAAACACTTGCCCTCACGCACAAATGCCTAGCCAACAAAGCCCCCCCACCTCTGCTACCGGCTCTCCCTCCACTCCTCCACCCGACCTCAAAGAACTGCCCAGACCCATAGCCTATCAATTCCAAGGTTCAAACTCCAAAAGCCAGGGGGCACAAACGTTCCTGTCCTAGAATCCAAGCTGTGGAACACCCTCCCTGTCACCTTCAGAACTGAGGACTCATTTAACACTTTCAAATTGAAAACAAAATCATGGCTCTTCCATCAGAACTGAGGCACCTCTGTCTTTATGCCCCACCTTGTTAACTACTACTGCAATTCTTGTATATATCTCTGTGCATTTTATTCATGTATATAACTTTGTATGTATTTAAGATATGTATGTATATAAGCTCAAGTGCGCCCTGATGCCCCCGGGCCGGATGGTGCGAGTTACAAATAAACAAACAAACAAATGCATGTTGTAGACAAATAGAATGTTCCTACCTTATTCGTTGATGCTGCGGCAGCCTACCTGTCAGTAATTTCAGGGTGCTGTGTCTTTCGCAATTGCTGGTGTGGTGAGATGACTATGCAGCCACTGTTAGATGGCTGTAGTATGGGTCTATGGATTAGTCTTGTGCCTCTAGGTCAGGGAAAGCTAGGTGGACAGTGCGCTTATTACGTGGAAGAGCCGCAGGAAGGCGTGTGCAGTGGCTAGTCTTATGAGAGAGTTAGTAGGAGGCCCCAAGCTTCCCCTGCTGACACCTGCAGACACTGACTGGAGCCGCTAATTCAGGAGCTGCCATTTGCCTTGGGCCCTTAGCCACAGGGCTACACGGGCAGAGGGCTGCCCTGGGAGGAAGTGTTAAAGGGAGGGACAGCCAATCAGGAGGGGGCGGGAGGGAGGAGGGACCGGACCAGGAGAGAAGGCCTGTGCACGGGAGCGCTGTTGGGGCTACAAGGGGAAGAAAAGGGCCTACATTCAAAATGACTATACTGGTGGGGCAAAAGCTATGCTACACCTTACCTGATCCTCACACAGCAGGAGCACTGCTGGGAAAGCACAAGGGCTAGGGCCTTGGTGGCAGGGACAGCCAAACAGGTGAGGGGGTGGGAGGGAGGATGGACCGGGCCGAGGGAGGAGGGACTGGGCTGGGAGAGAAGGCTCATGCGCAGGAGTGCTCCTGGGGTTGCAAGAGGAAGAAAAGGGCCTATATTCAAAATGACTATACTGGTGGGCCAAAAGCTATGCTATACCTTACCTGATCCTCACACGGCAGGAGCACTGCTGGGAAAGCACAAGGGCTAGGGCCTTGGTGGCAGGGACAGCCAAACAGGTGAGGGGGTGGGAGGGAGGATGGACCGGGCCGAGGGAGGAGGGACTGGGCTGGGAGAGAAGGCTCATGCGCAGAAGTGCTCCTGGGGTTGCAAGAGGAAGAAAAGGGCCTATATTCAAAATGACTATACTGGTGGGCCAAAAGCTATGCTATACCTTACCTGATCCTCACACGGCAGGAGCACTGCTGGGGAAGCGTGAGGGCTAGGGCCTTGGTGGCAGGAACAGCCCATCAGGCGAGTGGGTGGGAGGGAAGAGGCACCGGGCCAGGAGAGAAGGCTCATGCACAGGAACACAACTGGGGCTACAAGGGGAAGAAAAGGCCTAAATTCAAAATTACTATACTGGTGGGCCAAAAGCTACCCTACACCTTACCTGATCCTCACACAGCACGAGCACTGCTGGGGAAGCGCGAGGGCTAGGTTCTTGGTGGCAGGGACAGCCAATCAGAGGAGATGGCAGGAGGGAGGAGGGACCAGGCCGGGAGAGAAAGCTTGGCAAGGGAAATGACACGTGCGCAGGAGCACTACTGGGGCTACAAGGGGAAGAAAAGGGCCTAAATTCAAAATGACTATACTGGTGGGCCAAAAGCTAAGCTACACCTTACCTGATCCTCACACACCAGGAGGGGTTTTCAACAATACAAATTAGACATGATGCTAGTTCAGTTCAGCTTTAGCAGTGCGCAGCGCCTCAATTAGTGCAGTCAATTCTGCTGCTTGTGCAGAGTAATGAGAGGGGAGGCGTTGTTGAACAATGATCTCATATCCCTCTTCTTCCATCCTTACAACCACCACTTCCACGTGTTTTTCTCCTATTGATGCTGCTCCATCTATGAAGTATATCTCTCCTTCCTGCAGTGCATTTTCAATCACTTTTGGAATATCATCCTCTTCTCCCTCATATGTAGCACAATCGTGTTCCTACATGTCTCCTACAGTGCATGGTTCAGTAATGAATGTGGCAGGGTTTACTGTTTTACACCTGACCCCATGGACATTTGGACTTGATATTATTATTTCATGACCTCTCTATAATAGCAAAGAGTGAGTGCTCTGCATATAGGGTCACTGAGCATCCCATTACAATGGTGGCGCTTTTTTTCAATTGCAAAGGCCGCTGCAGCGAGAGATTGTTCACATGCAAAGTGTCCTTGCATTACTGAATCCAATGTTCTGCTGTAATAGGCCAGTGGCTTGTGACCTAGCAATGTTTTCTGTGTCAGCACTGCAGCCATTAAAGAACCATTGCAGTGTGAAAATAAGTAGAATTCCCTGTCATAATCTGGATTTGCGAGAACTGGTGCGTGTGCAATGAGATCTTGCAATTTGAAATACTGTATCATCATCTCATTTGTCCATTTTATTGGGACATTATTCTTTTGTGCTTCCTTTAGTGCTTGTAGCAGTGGGTGTGTGTATGCCGCGTAATTAAGTATCCATGCGGGGCAGTAATTACAGATGCCGAGAAACTTTTGCATGTCCTTTACTGTTTTTGATATTACCATATGGCGTACGGCTGCTGCCCTGTCGGGCAATATACTCTTGCCATCTTTTGAAATTAGCTGTCCCAAGTAGAGCACTTCTGCTAGGCAATATTGCAGTTTGCCTTTGTCTACTTTATACCCTTTCGTGGCCAACAAATTTAGCAATGTTATTGAATCAGCCCTGCACTGTTCACCGCTTTTGCTGCAGACAAGTAAACCGTCTACGTATTGTATTATTGTGCTTTCTACATCAATGTTTCCGAGATCTTCATGTAAAATCCTATTAAAAATGCTGGGGCTTTCACAATATCCCTATGGTAGTCTGTAATGTTCATATCTGTTCCCCCCTAGCGTGAATGCTGTGAGGTACTGGGAGCTTGGGTCAATTGGAATTGAGAAGGAGGCATATTTCAGATCCACTACGGTGAAGCATGTGGCATCTTTAGGTATGCTACACAATATCGACGCCGGATTAGGACCTAATGGGAATTCTTTTTGGATGACGTCATTAAGTGGTCGTAAATCCTGGATCATCCTCCAGGCCCCGCTTTTTTAATTGGAAAAACCGCCATGTTACGAATTAGATGGCACTATGATCCCTTGTTATAACAGAGCGTTTATTGTTTCTTGTATTCATTCCTCTGCCTCCCTGGAAAATGGGCACTCTTTTACTCTGGGAAATATGGGTCCTGGTTTTAATTTTATTTGGATTGGTGTAACTTTGTGTAATAGCCCTACATCATGGGGTCCTGGGGTCCATATTTATGGCAACACCTTCTCCATGTCATTCTCAAATATGGTGGGTGGCAGGTTAACACTAGCCATGAGAGGATTGTGTATTTCCCTATGCTGGATCATGATATCACAAGGTATGCTTATCTCCATTATTATTTCCCCGTCACTCTCACTGTCAGTAAACAAATCTTTATCAGTTAGATTGCGTAACATTATGTTTGGGTCTATGAACAGTACTGTTCTCCACTCACACCATGTGTGTCCAGTCCTATTACTGCGATACGTTTGCTCAAAACCTGTACCCCTTCAAGATCGATAGACAAAATTGTTCCTGGTACAATATCTGTGTTCACAATTGGGCGGAAAACAAAATCTGAGGGTACCTTCCATTCTTTCCTTGTTATCTCTGGCACCACTTGCGCTAACACCTTGATACCATAAATGAACATATGCATGTCAATAGGTACCCCTCTTTCCGCAACTTCGTTTGTCATTGTGCTGATCATTAACATTGCCCGGATGGGGCACACTCCTGGGGTAGAGCAAACGTTTTCCTTGTTCAGTAAATGAGATTGTCATATTTAATTTACTCAGAAGGTCTCTTCCCAACAAATTTATTGGCGTGTGTTCATGGTATAGTAGAGGTGCGCGCAATGTTTCCCCCCCCCCACTGTTATTTCAAGATCTTTTGTGTAAGGAACTTTTAAAATAGCCCCAGAGAATCCTTGCGTTTCCAAATTTCTTCCCGAATGCGGGAACTGGCCTTCCAGGAGGCATGATTTTTCAGCTCCCGAGTCCACCATAAAGATGAATTGTTTATTGCTTATCTCTGCTCCCACTAGTGGTTCCTCTTCTGCAGGTAGGGTAGTGGATAGGACTGGACACACATGTGATTTCTGTGGGCTGTCCTAATCGGCATATGTCCCCATTCCTGGAAATGAGAAGACGTTATCTCCTACCACCGCTGTACCGTGAAAAGGTGCAGGTGCGCCATTAGCAGATGTTGCAAAAATGTTATTCGCATTTCCTAAAGTATTTTGTCTTGCCATTTGCTGTTGCATACTCCTCTGCTGTGGTTGTTGTTGGGGCTGCTGTCTTAGTTGCTTTTGGGGCTCATTATAATGCTCTTTGTTTTGTCCACCCCCTCCCACAGGAAATCCATAGGGGCTTCCTTGATGTGGGTGGTCATACTGTTGTTCATTTCCCATGGGGGCTGTCCTTGGTAATAACTCATAGGTTGCATTCTGCATTCTGTTGAATAATGCCCCCATTTCCCGCAGTTCCAACATGACCCTTGTGGTCCTCCCCTCATCCCAGGCCCTCCAAATCCTCTATTACCCATTCCTCCGAATCCCACTTTTGGTCCTCTGTACCCACCTTGTCCCCTTGTTGGTCTTCCTTGCCATTGGGGCCCTCTGTACTGTTCCTCTCCATCCCACTACTCCTGTCCATTTGCAGCCCATGTTAAGGCCATTCTAGCTGGTGCACATCCCACTCCCTCTTCTCCTTCGCTGTTCCTGTCGGTTGATGTTGCTGCATTCAGTGCTGCGACCTTCACTAATTTATTTTGTACTAACTTCGCTTCGTCTGCCAACCTTCGCTGTGCTATCTCTTTTTCTCTTTCTTTGATCCTCCTACAATGATGCACAATTATGCTCTGGATCTCGGCCCAACCCTTAGCTTCTCTCCCAACTATTTTGTCCAAGGTCTTCTGTACCTCCTTCAGAATCCCTTTTTTGATTATGAAATAAAACAAGGCGTAGATTGATCCCATGCCATACCCATTTCACTTCACAGGTCTTGCACCCTGAGGATGAATTGCATAGGCTCCTCCTCCTCTCCCATAGTGCACTGCATCACTCAGTGTAAGTCTGGAATATCTGGAAACGTTCTCCGCAATGCATCCCATACCTGTGCTCTAACGTTGTTAAATGGCGATCCGTCATGGTGGTCACAGTTCATTGTCACTCCGGGGAACCCCGCCATCAACCACACTGTGTCCTCTTGATCACCAACAGCAGAGACCAGCAAACTTTTCACATCCCCTATTATCAATGGTACTCCCGCTGTGTTCTTCTCGAATGCATGTTTCCATTTTCCGGCCCCACCTGATAGTGGAGGGAGAAGTTTAAACTAGTTATTCTTATCCATCTGTGCCCACGGTATGTAGTGCAGCCTCCCTGCTCCTTTATGTATCAAAGGAATGTGTAGCTTTGTTTTCCCTCCTTTCTTACTTACCGTTCCCTTCTTCATTTTACTTACCAGCATATTTCCTACTCTTTGCCTTAATCTCCACTGCCATCTTGGTGTGGCCCTTTCATCTTCTTGGTCGAATGGGAATGGCAGCGGAGATCCCGCCGCTGCCGCTTCTTCTTCGTATTCATCTAGATCACTCCAAACTTCCTCTACCTCCTCCTCCTGTTCCCTTCCTTCTTGGGCATCCTCTTTCTGGCTCTCCGGAGTTGTGGCCATATTATTCTCACAGGTTTACCATTTAAATGGAACAGAAACTCACCTGATTGCCATTCTTGTTCTTGCCCTTTTGGTATTGGTGCTGACGGTGGTGGCGGGGGGGGGATGGTGTGGATCCCCCTGCACCACTTGGCGGAGGTGTGAGGTTGCCCAACGTTAATGGTGGTACTTCACCTCCCCCTGGCAACATCTGGCCCCTTTCACACAAGGCCCACAACCACGTTATCTCCATTGTGCATGCGCAAGCTGTCTCTCTAAATCTCCTGTTAACCACACCAAATTCACTGGTGGGGCACTGATTGGGCTGTACAGACCTCCTCTTTCATACGGGGGCGGTGCGGTGGCAAATGCTTTTGCCAGAGTCCTTGGTGTGGTGCATGTTGGCGCATATAGGGGCTCACTATATCCCACTGCAGGCCTTGTCATCAACGGGTATAATTTGGTAGGGTCATTCTCTGTTGTAATTGTCGTGCACTCTCCCCCCATAGCCCCACCTCCACACTCCAGCACCCTCTCCTTCTCAACTATTGCGTCCTTACTTACCTCCTCGAACATTTGCCACAGATCTAGCACTTCCCGTCTGTTCTGCAATTGCTTTCCCCTGTATTTCGCGAGCAAGTGTGTGGATACTAGGTCCAATACCCTCTTGTCAAAGGATCCTCCCTCCGGCCATATAGGTGTTACGCTGTTTCCTTTTATTTCCACCACCCATTGATCATGATACTTTTGTATTTTATCACTATACAAAGGAGATGCTGACAAATGTGTGCTAATGGTGTTGTCCCTGCCATGATAGCGTCTTTGTACTCTTATTTTTGGTCACTTCACCTTCTAGGGATAAATACACAATCAATCAACCAACAATCTCTATTTTGTGACACTTCTTATTCAACCTTGCGTAACCTTTTGGTGCCAACAATATTTCAACAACCTTTTTACTTACACCACCTTGCTGGGACCACAAAGTATTTCAAAAAGTATTAATTATTTTCCAATATTCAACATTTTTATCATATTACTCACACATTTTTCATTACCAATTTTCCTGATCAATCTTAATTCTTTTCGATTTACAAACACATAGGCACTTACTTAACAGAACAACATGTAACAATGTCACACACGAACATAAAACACAAAAGCATATAACATGAACTACCTTCGCTTTGCTCCCCTTCTTACTTGTTTCAATTTATACCCCTTAACCTTGCTTTCTCATGCACTCCCCACCTCTAAGTCCCCCCAATCTACCTCACCAAGAGTTCTGCTCACACGGATAAAGAATATTCTAAAATACTACCCCAAGCCTACTAAATATATGAGACTCCTACTGTTTTCTCTTTATCTTCATTTATTTACTTGCACTGGACGAGACAATGCTATGCAGCGCCGCCTTCTACCCCCTTCGGGCTACGATCCCTTATACTTCTTTACCTCTTTTTTCTCCACAAAAACCTAATGGGCATATAAAGGATAAATGAGAAAAAGCCTCAGTAACATTCACACAGACCCTCACTTTGCCCTAACCTTTATCTTGCCCACTTCGTTATCTGTTCCCCTTCTCCCAAACCCTCTTGTCTCCCTCTGAAACCTTCGCAACCAGTAGTCACATGTTCAGTCAGGTGGTCAGAGAGCCACCATTCACGGTCTATCCACAATCTGGTCCGCACCCCAACCAAGCCGTGGTGCGCCTCGGCAAGCAGTTTTTAGTTGGGTATTTGGAAAACGGGAACCCTTGGACCCTCTCGTTGTGCGCAAGGGCTGGTCAACCGTGGAGGCAATGGTTTTGCTGGAGGGTGTCCCGGATCTCGCCACACGGCACAGGGCCTCGGGGCACCTGTCCCAAATCACGTCGTGGGGGGTCACCAAATGTGAAGGCCCATCCCCGTCTTAGCACGTGCAATACAAATAAATAGACACACCCCAACGGGGAATGAGACTAAGAGAACAGGTTGCGAGAATTAGAGATTCTTTATAAGAATTGGCATCATTACAATTACATCATTTTATCAAGGCAAGAATCTTCACCAATGACATCATCATATAAGGGACTACATGGACACAGGATTGGATAAATATTGCAGCTCAGCTCCCTCCGGATTTGCTGTTCGGTTGGCGGGAGGGTGAGCGTCATGAGGTCCGTTCGTCTGTGTCCAGGCGGGTTGAGGGTCAGGTCGCTGTGGAGTATGGTGGCCGCTAACTAAGCTAACATAATACACTACCATAAAACATGCACTACATAATAGTCATTACAACTCCTTTGAGCAAATCATCATAAACCGATAAATTGTATTTGTGTAATCACACCATTACTTATTGGGATTTATATGGGGTACCAGGTTAAGGGTCTTGACCAGTATGATAACATTGATTGCAGAGTGGGTCTGGACTTATCAAAGAGGCTGGGGGGGGAGTTGACATTTGTTAGTTACAGGAGGCAATATACTGTGAGAGAGGTCTGATTTTAGCTAAGGGCACACTGGGGTGGGCTTCACGGCATGGTCACATATCTGGTACATCAAGAGAATACTTTGCAGGGACACAGGGTTACACTGGCAGTAATTTTCCAACAGCGAGGGTGAGGGGGCATAGGCAGGTTTGTGGAGATGGATGAGCTACAAGGCCTGGCTCAGACCGGTTCACACACGGGATAGTGATCTCAGAGGAAGAGCGAGATGTTACCTTTGTTTTTGTTGCCATTGCCTCCGGCTCAAGAGTGAGAATGGGGCTGAAAAACGTTCAGACACAGTGAGAAAGGGTGGGGGCCCTGTGCATGGTGTGCGCGGCGCTGCTAAGGGGAGAGAAGTGTTTTCGTATTATCTCATTGAGGCCTAGTTCAAAAGATGGAGTCGAGGGTGCACAAAATGGATGCCATGTGTCTTGCACAACAGCCCCATCTACGCCAATGCCAGCATAAGGCTGATATTAACATAAGGGTAATGGAGGCATCCCCCAGCATTGGAAGAGCAAGTGGTCCAAGCTGTACTGAATGTTTGGTGAGGGCCCCCAACGACCCCTCAAATCCACACACTGCCCAAAGTGAGGTCAGGCACGTGGGTGGGCGTTGTTGGGGATTTATGATAGATTACAATTTTTGGGAGAGTCAATGTGTGACCAGCTATACCGAATTTCGTTTGTGGGTAGTTGCCGTATGCTAGTGGCAGAGGTGTAAAGATACATCAGGTGTTTCAGTGTGGTCGGTTATGTGTGCTGCTAGACCGGAAAGTTTAGCCGTAGCTACATTCTACGGTGCATGGATGCTTGGCTGTGCCTGTAACCTTTGTCCACCGATGTAGTGTGAGGGATACGCACCGTAGTCTTCTGGCTGTACGTACCATAGCAGTGCTGGATGATATTCAGTTATATCTAAAATGGGACACTGGCTGACATTCAAATCCTGTCTAGATGTGACAAGAGCTAATATTCATAAATTATAGCTAAAAAGTGGCACTGGCTAGCATTCAAATTCGTTCTGGATGTGAGGCAGGGTATTATTCACACGAAATAACCAACATGTGGGAATGGCTAACATTTACTAACCTGTCTAGATGTGACGCAAGTTAATATTCATAGTTAGAACTACATGTGGTACTGGCTCACATCCAAATTCTGTCTGGGTCGGAGGCAGTCTAATATTCACATGAACATAACTAAAATGTGGCAATGGCTAACATTCACAATCGTGTCTAGATGTGACGCAAGTTAATATTCATAGTTAGAACTGCATGTGGCACTGGCTAGCATTCACAATCCTGTCTAGATGTGATGCAAGATAATGTTCACAGGATATAGCTAAAATATGGCAATGGATAACATTCACAATCCTGTCTAGATGTGACAGAAGCTAATATTCACAAGATTTAGCTCAAATGTGGCAATGGCTAACATTCACAATCCTGTTGAGGTGTGATGCAAGATAACATTCACAATCCTGTCTAGGTGTGACGCAAGATAACATTCACAATCCTGTCTGGATGTGATGCAAGATCCTGTCTAGGTGTGACGCAAGATCCTGTCTAGATGTGACGCAGGCTAACATTCACAATCCTGTCTAGGTGTGACACAAGATAACATTTGCAATCCTGTCTAGATGTGACGCAGGCTAACATTCACAATCCTGTCTAGGTGTGATGCAAGATAACATTTGCAATCCTGTCTAGATATGACACAGGGTAACATTCAAATCCTGTCTAGGTGTGATGCAAGGTGACATTCACAATCCTGTCTAAATGTGATGCAAGTTAATATTCATAGTTAGAACTGCATGTGGCACTGGCTAACATTCACCATCCTGTCTAGATGTGCCACAAGCTAATGTTCACAGGATATAGATAAAATGTGGCAAGGGATAACATTCACAATCCTGTCTAGATGTGACAGAAGCTAATATTCACAAGATTTAGCTCAAATGTGGCAATGGCTAACATTCACAATCCTGTCTAGGTGTGACACAAGATAACATTCACAATCCTGTCTGGATGTGATGCAAGATCCTGTCTAGATGTGACGCAGGCTAACATTCACAATCCTGTCTAGGTGTGACACAAGATAACATTTGCAATCCTGTCTAGATGTGACGCAAGTTAATATTCACAATCATGTTTAGATGTGACACAGGCTAACATTCACAATCCTGTCTAGGTGTGATGCAAGATAACATTTGCAATCCTGTCTAGATATGACACAGGCTAACATTCAAATCCTGTCTAGGTGTGATGCAAGGTGACATTCACAATCCTGTCTAGATGTGATGCAAGTTAATATTCATAGTTAGAACTGCATGTGGCACTGGCTAGCATTCACAATCCTGTCTAGATGTGCCGCAAGCTAATGTTCGCAGGATATAGCTAAAATGTGGCAAGGGATAACATTCACAATCCTGTCTAGATGTGACAGAAGCTAATATTCACAAGATTTAGCTCAAATATGGCAATGGCTAACATTCAAAATCCTGTCTAGGCGTGACGCAAGATAACATTGACAATCCTGTCTAGGTGTGAGACAAGATAACATCAGCAATCCTATCTAGATGTGATGCAAGTTAATATTCGCAGGATATAGCTAAAATGTGGCAATGGATAACATTCACAATCCTGTCTAGATGTGACACAAGTTAATATTCATAGTTAGAACTATATGTGGCACTGGCTAACATTCACAATCCTGTCTAGATGTGATGAAGGCTAACATTCACAATCCTGTCTAGGTGTGAGACAAGATAACATCCGCAATCCTAGCTAGATGTGACGCAAGTTAATATTCACAATCCTGTCTAGATGTGACACAGGCTAACATTCACAATCCTGTCTAGGTGTGACACAAGATAACATTCGCAATCCTGTCTAGATGTGACGCAGGCCAACATTCAAATCATGTCTGGGTGTGATGGAAGGTGACATTCACAATCCTGTCTATATGTGATGCAAGTTAATATTCATAGTTGGAACTACATGTGGCACTGGCTAACATTCCCAATCCTGTTTAGATGTGACGCCGGCTAACATTCAAATCGTGTCTAGGTGTGAAGCAGGGTGACATTCACAATCCTGTCTAGATATGATGCAAGTTAATATTCACAATCCTGTCTAGATGCGACACCAGCTAATATTCACGAGATTTAACTAAAATTTGTCAATGGCTAACATTCACAATCCTGTCTAGATGTGACGCTGGCTAACATTCACAAGATTTAACTAAATGTGGCAATGGCTAACATATACAATCCTGTCTAGTTGAGACGGAAGCTAATATTCACAGGATTTAACTAAAAAATGGCAATGGCTAACATTCACAATCCTGTCTAGACGTGACGCAGGCTAACATTCAAAACCCTGTCTAGATGTGACGCAATTCAATATTCACAATCCTGTCTAGATGTGACACAGGCTAACATTCACAATCCTGTCTAGGTGTGACACAAGATAACATTCGCAATCCTGTCTAGATGTGACGCAGGCCAACATTCAAATCATGTCTGGGTGTGATGGAAGGTGACATTCACAATCCTGTCTATATGTGATGCAAGTTAATATTCATAGTTGGAACTACATGTGGTACTGGCTAACATTCCCAATCCTGTTTAGATGTGACGCCGGCTAACATTCAAATCGTGTCTAGGTGTGAAGCAGGGTGACATTCACAATCCTCTCTAGATATGATGCAAGTTAATATTCACAATCCTGTCTAGATGTGACACCAGCTAATATTCACGAGATTTAACTAAAATTTGTCAATGGCTAACATTCACAATCCTGTCTAGATGTGACGCTGGCTAACATTCACAAGATTTAACTAAATGTGGCAATGGCTAACATATACAATCCTGTCTACTTGAGACGGAAGCTAATATTCACAGGATTTAACTAAAAAATGGCAATGGCTAACATTCACAATCCTGTCTAGACGTGACGCAGGCTAACATTCAAAATCCTGTATAGATGTGACGCAATTCAATATTCACAATCCTGTCTAGATATGACACAAGCTAATATTGACAAGGAACAGCTAAAATGTAGCAATGGCTAACATAAACAATCCTGTCTAGGTGTGACGAGAGCTAATGTTCACACGGTTTAGCTAAAATGTGGCAATGGCTAACATTCACAATCCTGTCTGGAAGTTAAGTTAGTTGGTATTAACAATCTGGCCTGATATGTTTTGAGGGTAATTAGAGTGGCAGGGCTTCCAGAGTACAGTGATTGCTGTACTCCTCACCCGTGCCACACCAACCTAGGTAGTCACTGCTGGATGACGGCTGGCCACTGGGTTCCCCTGCTGACACCTGCAGACACAGTTTGGAGCCACCAATGTGGGAGCCACCCTTTGCCTTGGGACCCTTACCTGCAGGGGCTGCACAGGCAGAGGGCTGCCCTGGAAGGGATTGTTAGATGCATGCACTGGCCAATCATGAGAGGGGTGTGGGCTGGGAGTCGGGAGGGAGGTTGCAGGGAACACAGAAGGGGTCCGGGGAGGAAGGAGGGACAGCGAGGCAATCGGGAAGGGGAACACTTTTAAAAATAAGCAACGGGTCTAAATTCATTCCCGGGGGCCTTTCCACTCATCTGAGTATGGGGAGCAAAGTGGAGAG
Source organism: Ambystoma mexicanum (assembly GCF_040938575.1). Classification (NCBI taxonomy): domain Eukaryota; kingdom Metazoa; phylum Chordata; class Amphibia; order Caudata; family Ambystomatidae; genus Ambystoma; species Ambystoma mexicanum. The sequence continues at coordinate 1,279,152,132 of NC_090929.1, read as the reverse complement.
ATAGCAAGGACGCCAAGGGAAGAGGCCCAGGCCTGCACATAGGTACTAGCTAATCAGGGGAGGGAGGCGGGATGGGAGGTGGTAGGGAGGTTGCAGGAAACATTGAAGGTGCCCGGGGAGGGAGGAGGCACAGCGAAGCAATCGGGAAGGAGAAAACGTTTAAAAATAAGCAACGGGTCTAAATACAGTCCCGGGGGTCTTTTCACTCACCTGAGGATGGGGAGCAAAGTGGTGAGGCAGCGAGGACGCCAAGGGAAGAGACCCATACCTGCATAGAGGCACTAGACAATTAGGGTATTGGGGTGGGTTGGGAGGCAGGAGGCAGGTCACAGGAAACACAGAAGGGGTCTGGGGAGGGATTAGGCATAGTGAGGCAATCATGAATGGGAACATTTTTAAAAATAAGCAATGGGTCTGAATACAGTGCCGGGTGCCTTTCCACTCACCTGAGGATGGGGAGCAAAGTGGCGAGGCAGCAAGAACGTCAAAGGAAGAGGCCCAGGCCTGCACATAGGCATTAGACAATCAGGGGAGGGAGGCGTGCTGGGAGGCAGGAGGGAGGTTGCAGGAAACACAGAAGGGGTCTGGGGAGGGAGGAGGGACAGCAGAGCAATTGGGAAGGGGAAAACTTTTAAAAATAAGAAACCAGTCTAAATAAAGTCCCGGGGGCCTTTCCACTCACCTGAGGATGGGGAGCAAAGTGGCAAGGCAGCGAGTACACCCAAGGAAGAGGCCCATGCCTGTGTAAAAACAGTGCAGCTTTTCCATTTCAATGCGTGTCATTTTCTTTTAATAATAAATGAAGACAGCAAAATACCATAATTTGTCGGTACGTTTTTAGGCTTCATGATATCCATGGCTCCGACCTTGTTCACTTACCAGACGGTAGAACTCTTGTCCTTGTACAATTAGTATCCAGAGATATTTTGATTACACATTGTGCTCGGTATAGTTGGCTTGCAAGAAAGTGGGGCGACTTCAACAATGAGCCTAAATCTATCACAACACACTTCGAGGTGGAATAGATGTCCCTGTGTTTTGTAGACACCACTATATATACGCTGCACGGATGTCATTTTGGGTCATCCAGGGGTCAGAGCTGCCACCCCGTAGGTCTTCCTTGCTACCCCACTGGCCTCCCTTGCTACCACTAAAAAATAAATTCAAACAATATTTTTTTATTTTTTTTAAATGGAAGCTCCTGGGCCAGCACTATGTGGCTTTTTGTTTCTGGAGTGGCTGGCATTCTTGTTCAGACCTCTTAATAAAATCAGGGGGTTCCACAAGTGTAACACTTGGAGCAGTGACACTAAATAAGAAAGAATAGGAATAACAATGTGTCTTTCTAGAATTCTATACAATAATTGCTAAACTCTTTAAAGGTTTATTTCAAGCACACTTCAGGGGGTGAGTCACTGATTTAGTCGCATTTAGAGTAGAATACGCGTCAATTTCTGACTATTTTGTTTTTCGCAAGTTGCAGTTGTAGCATGTTTTTTTCTGGCATTGTCTCTGTTACGATCATCACAAGACCTTCCATCTTGGTGTCCTTGGTCACTTGACAAAATCCTTGTGCCTAAAAGTGTGTGTACAGTGTAGAAATGTTTGACCATAGTACATAAAGTGGCCCTTGATTTCACTGTGCCACAATTAATGCTTTTGTTGTGATGTGTCTATCTTTCCCATCCCCCTGGCATGCTGTTCAGGATGTTTGTTTGCATGTATGGTGTAGCGAATACCCAGAGTGCGGGATGTCATGTGAGTGTGCTGCCTTCCCTGCGCTACTCTAAATTCTTCAATACACAGTTATGGGCCCTACCAATGGTATGCATTTTGCCAACCTCTGAAGCCTGAAAAGTAAATCCACGCTGGCTTGACATGTGGACAACTTTGCACCAGCCCTGCAGATAAACTAGCCTACTGTTAAATCTCAGTTATCAGTTTAATGGTATACACTACAGAGTGTAATTTGCTTTCTGACTTTGAGAACATTCATGCATGCAATTGCTCATTTTACCATAGTCGGTAAGATTGCTATAGCCAGTAAGATAGCTCAGTGGGTTGAGCGTTCGCTCATGCGATGTGTGTGTGATCTGCAGGTTGCATGTTGGAATCCCAGCAAGGCCAACTCAGTCATTCACCTTTCTGAGGTTGATAAATGAGTACAAACATAAGATGGGTGATATTGTATGAATATTTGTTCTATATGAAGCGCTTAAGCATAAGTGCTAAATGATAACACATCATTATCATTTGGCCTTGGACGTCTGCTTGCATTCACAGTAATTTGGTAACATAGGTCTATACACACTGATATTAACGATACATATGGTGATCCATTCTTGTATTGAATGTATATCACATTACAGTGATATTGGAACCATATTTTTTGCAGGTTACTTAGAAATAATGCTATGTGGTGCCACTTCCTGTTTTGTCAAGGAGTGAAAGGTTGTGTTCCATTGCTTCCCGTGATGTCACTTCGGGCTGGGTTCAAATGGCATCACTTCCTGTGATGTCATCAGAGCTCAAGTGGTGTGTGATGTCACTTCTGCTACCCCTGGTGAAATGACATCCCTGATACGCTGTCTGCGTTGTCGGAGAGGCGGTCTGAGGCACAGGGGGTGCTGGTGGTATGCTCAGGCTCACACCCTTTGGTGAAGCAGGAAATCTGGGTTTGGAATACAAGCCTCCTAGTTTCAGAGTCAGATGAGAAATTCTGAGGAGGAAAGAGAGTTTCTTCAAGAGGCTCTGCAAGACTGCCCAAGGAGGACTAGTCAGTTTGCTAGAAAAACAAAGTAATCTATTGCATTGTTAACTAACACTGACTCCACCGCCCCATGTTTTATAAACATTGCTTTGTCTTGTGCTGATGTAAACCACTCAGTGCTTGCTCGATCACTGATCTAACATCAGCATGTCGGCAGAAGTAGGCGAATAGAGAGGAAAAGGCTCCCAATGCCAGGACTGATCTCTGGTCAAATTAAAGGCCTTGTAGTGACTCTTCTGGTTGGTCTCTACGGCTTTGCAGGGTAAAGGACCTTGGGACACCGGGACCCCAAGCCATGATGACCGATCTCATAAACCAGTGTTTTTTATCATCATTTAATCAACGAATTATGCATGCTACTCCTAATATATTAGTATTGTATTGAATTTGAGTGATCTATTGAAAATAATAATTATTCTAGGTATAACCTCAACCGAAGCGCAATACATTTGGAAAAGACTAGAGCAGTTGTAGCAACATTCTAGTGTCATTACAACGCTTCCTCCATATGGCTGTGTATATAGGGCCTAATTCTATATTGTCTGATTAACTTTCTTTCCACAACCAGAACACACAAGAGAAATGTTCTGCAGGACCCAGCTGTGGGGTGAAGTTAGGATTGCATATAGCTGCCTTTGTGCCCCATATATATGCTGTGAAATAGGTCATCCGGCATTCGGTATTTTGGAATTTGCTGTGAATTGTCTGCGATATTGTGGGGTGATACCTGAACTTATTGCTGGTGTTTACAGGTATTCCTACTGGATTGCTCATTGCAGTTTGCAGGCTAACTCCCAGCTGGCTTTCCCAGTAACGTCCACAGGGCTGATTATTCGCCACTTTCACTCCCACTTTAAATGGGATCACTAACCTCTTCCCTTCGACAGCAGCAAACTATTCAATCAGCCTCGGACAGGCCTATAGGGCAATAGGCCCATGGCTGAACCAAAAATGCAAAATTTTGGTGTGCACCAGTTTTTTGGGGGGTCAAATTGGTCACCTTTTTTGGCCAATGTGAGGCAGTTTGATGAGTTACTTCACTATGGGCTAGTATTTTGACCATTGTTACTGAATACATATTCTTTAAAATGCACAATTTGCATCACATTTTATTAAAAAAAACTCTACCCTTGGGAACTATTCAATCAGTGTCACAAAAAGAATGAATAGCCATTTGCAACTGTGGGCCACTTTTTCATTGGCCCCGCAAGAGCATTTTATGGCCCAGTCCGACCGTTCATTCACTTACTGATGGCTATCAGACATAAAAGACCTGTGCTACTTTCCAAAGCAAATTAACAAGGGGGGTCCTGGGAGTCCCTCTGCCAGACATTAGTCCTGGTTTTGAGAGACTTACCCAGAGTCTTTAGCTCACTATCTTTCACAGAGAAGAAATATCCCAAACATATCAGTCTTTGTCCTGCCCTGAGGCAGTCCAGCACCGAAATGCTAGGCAATTCTCCTCTGAACAAGAGTACCAACAGAAACCCCAGACACCTGTTTCAGTCTGGTTGGACCTCATCAGTAGGGTGGATCTGTGCCTCTCTAAGAATAGTGAGCAAGGGGTCCACGTCTGGATTCCCCTAGTAACTTAGGGTGAGACCCAAAGTTACATAAATATGCAAATTAACAAGGGGGGTCCTGGGAGTCCCTCTGCCAGACATTAGTCCTGGTTACTAGAGACTTACCCAGAGTCTTCAGCTCACTATCTTTCACAGAGAAGAAATATCCCAAACATATCAGTCTTTGTCCTGCCCTGGGGCAGTCCAGCACCGAAATGCTAGGCAATTCTCCTCTGAACAAGAGTACCAACAGAAACCCCAGACACGTGTTTCAGTCTGGTTGGACCTCATCCCCTTGTTAATTTGCATATTTATGTAACTTTGGGTCTCACCCTAAGTTACTAGGGGAATCCAGACGTGGACCCCTTGCTCACTATTCAGAGGAGAATTGCCTAGCATTTCGGTGCTGGACTGCCCCAGGGCAGGACAAAGACTGCTATGTTTAGGATATTTCTTCTCTGTGAAAGATAGTGAGCTAAAGACTCTGGATAAGTCTCTCAGACTAATGTCTGGCAGAGGGACTCCCAGGACCCCCCTTATTAATCTGCATATGCAAGTAACTTTGGGTCTCACTCTAAGTTACTAGGGGAATCCAGATGTTGACCCCTTGCTCACTATTCTTAGAGAGACACAGCTCCTCCCTACTGATGAGGTTCAACCAGACCGAAACACGTGTCTGGGGATGCTGTTGGTACTCTTGTTCAGAGGAGAATTGCCTAGCATTTTGGTGCTGGACTGCCCCAGGTCAGGACAAAGACTGATATGTTTAGGATATTTCTTCTCTGTGAAAGATAGTGAGCTAAAGAGTCTGGATAAGTCTCGCAACCAGGACTAATGTCTGGCAGAGGGACTCCCAGGACCCCCCTTATTAATCTGCATATGCAAGTAACTTTGGGTCTCACCCTAAGTTACTAGGGGAATCCAGATGTGGACCCCTTGCTCACTATTCTTAGAGAGACACAGCTCCTCCCTACTGATGAGGTTCAACCAGACCGAAACACGTGTCTGGGGATGCTGTTGGTACTCTTTTTCAGAGGAGAATTGCCTAGCATTTCGTTGCTGGACTGCCCCAGGGCAGGACAAAGACTGATATGTTTAGGATATTTCTTCTCTGTGAAAGATAGTGAGCTAAAGACTCTGGATAAGTCTCTTGCAACCAGGACTAATGTCTGGCAGAGGGACTCCCAGGACCCCCCTTATTAATCTACTTTCCAAAGCAACACAAACCTACAGTCAACATTATAAGTTAAGTAGTCAACCTCATCTCTATAGCTCTTGTTCGTTTTGAGGACAGCAGATGTATGGCGTTCGGGGTTTGCTGCTCAGATCTGTGTTCCAGGGGCCACCCTTATAAAAACGCTGCCCCCCCCACATCCACTGACACATTCAGGTATGTGTGTTTGTTTTGGTGTGCCACCCCAAGATTTCCATTGTGGCCACCCCTATTGAAAATGGGGCGCCACTGCTGTGTTCACGTGGCAGATCACATGCTCACCAGAAGGGCCTACTTTGTTCTTTATCCTTGTGGGATGTGTTGTGCATCGTGAATTTGGCTTATGGTAGCAGACGTACTATGAAGCAGGAGAGCAAACCCTGTATTAAAACCTACCCTGGCTCAGGCACTAGGCCTGCATACATTGTGTGATTCCGAGCAAAGTACTTGAAAGAGAACACGGATCCATTACCTGGTGGCAAAGCAATGAGTGTGGCAGTTTTCTTTCTCCATGGCAGTGTGCCTGAGTCCAGAAACTTTCTTAGCGTTGTGTGTGCAGGGAAATATCCTAGGATTTTCAAAACTCTGCCACAGTCTCATACTGTCTAGGCTGCCGGTGGCGTCCCAATAAGACCATGACCCGCTATTGGTTAGCTGCATCGGTGGGCTATTTGTTTACCATTGATTGCTCGAGAGAACCCAAGTTTGTCAGCAGAGATTCTGGTGGCATTTCCCCGTTGACAAAAAAAAAGAAACTTAATTGACATCTGTGCGTTGGTATGCGCGGTATATGGTGCAGGCAATACTTCTGGTGGTTTCTGCTGCAGAGAAATGGCCCTTCGTAGGAATATGCCGATTTTCTTTTGAGCAATTCCCTTCCAAAAATGTCTGTAAAAGCAGTGCTTATAAATATCTTAATTTAAACCCGCATATTGACCCCGCTAACAACAACTCCTTGCAAACTGATATTGCGAAGCGTTGGTTGGCTCTCACTGAGTAACTCTGGCAATTACACTACTAACCATAAATATGTGCTTTAAATGTGCATCTTTGCGAAGAGCTGTTCTGAATTCAGTCTGAATAATGCCAGAAGTACCGCACTGCTGGAAAAGGAGCATATCGCCCCCTAGTGCTGAACGTTTAAAATGGCAACTTATTTCACGGATATGTAGGGACTATTGGCAAACAGGTTCATTACATTAAGAAAATCAGCAAAAAGAACGCCTGGGTAGTCTAGATCCTTTATGATTTTTTTATGAGCATAGAAACAAATGATTCAATAGAAAATGAATATTGCCATTACTGTGACTGCAACATCTGCTCACTTTAACACATCGGCCCTAACTCACAAAGAATTCAGTTTACGGGTGGGAGGTAAGGTAGGCGCGAATTGCGTCTGTTAGCACCAGAAAACTCCAACTGAGTGGGGATTCATATAGGATCATACATGTGCCACATGTGATTCACACCTACTGCACTTGCACCCGAAGAATGACCTGATTCACAAACAAAACCGGCACACGTCCCAGGATTTAACAAATAACAGACGATGAGAAAAGTGAACACACATATGTTGCATAACGTTTTCATGACAGTGGTCTGAAATCTTAGGGAAAGGGAACCACTTTCAGATAAAAAAAAAAACGTTCTTGCAAAGCTGCCATGCCCTAAATCTATGCTAGGGTCGACCCAGTGCAAAGTGCCACAGGAAGAGACTTCTTCATTGGGCTTTGTGAATCTGTTTGCACTATGTTGCAACCATCAATTGAAGTGCAAAAAATGGTCACTGCTTCAGACACATCAATTTTACATATAAAAACGCGGTTGTCTAGAGGTAAATGTTCACTCCAGTCCGCTCAGTCGCAGCTATACTTTTCATAATTACACCTGCCCTCAAATATTCCTTTTCAAAGCTCTGTGCATTTGGCGCAATGTGTTTCAAGCAGAATTTTTGGCAGCCACAAATTGCCTATTTTCAAGGAGCTAATGCATTTTGAGGACGAACACTGTTTTGTGAATCGAGGCCTGCAGCTATCCAGAGGATCCAAATAGATGTTAAAATGTGAATATGTTATGCCGTATTTTTATTTTTTATATGTGAGAAAAATATGTTTGTACTGAGTAAGAAAGTATCGGACTTTCCCATGTTAAAACATGTTTGTAAATCAGGCTCTATATCTCATAACAATAATATTTTAGGAGACTACCACATATTTAAACTAAAACCTGTATATTTCCTTCTTTGTGCCTAATAATTAAGACACTTGTGTAGTTTAAACTTCCTCTTCAGATCAGTCTGTAATCATGTTATCTTTCCCTTCCGTAGCACTGCCCTGCTGGCCCCACTGATCCACATATCAGTAAGGGGTTTCTGCAGGAAAGCTGGGGCGAGGATACTATGTGTCTGTTATTTGTTATCATTTATTGGCAGTATTTTTACTCCCTATTTTTTTGTTGGGAATATTTACATGCCTTTGGGAAATTAGGAGGCGGGTACACAACGTACCAGCCACCTGGTCAGGGCCAGACTGGGAACCAAAAGTGGCCCTGGAAAATGTTTTCAAAGTGGCACCATATTCCGCTGAACGAGCGAGCACAGCATGTGAGCCCAACACTTCTATGAGGGTATTGGCAGTATCCTCCAAGAAAATGCTGAGTACAATTAGTCAAAATGAGTGCATTTAAAGCATGTTTTAACGATATGTGGATTAAAAAGTTAGTTTTAAATAAGTTCATGATCTCTCAAAGTAGATCTTCAATGATAGAGGGGCCTGGGACGTTACACATTTTGCAGATGTGAAAAACTAATTCAGGTATTAAAGGTGCCCAGACAACATGCATCCCTAATCCATTTCATCCTATTCCCATGCTGGTTAAGTGCACACAGATAAAAGACATTCTTAAACGAGCATTGACAAGGCCATCAGTTTTGGCTTTTGTGTAGGCATGGCACTTTCGTAGTGGTATTAACTGTCCGTTGATGGTAGCAGCTGCAAAGTGGTGAGAGTCCATGGACATATAATAGCACAGCCTGGTGAATGGCTAATATTGATACACAAGCTCAAACTGTTGGCTTTGCCAATGCTTGTTTTTAACAGTACTTCAGTGACGGACAGGCGTAGTACTTATAAATCGAGTGGCTGAAGGCAGACCTGGTCGACATTTTTATTTCACAAGTAGCACTTTTACAGTTCCAATAAAATCATTAACTTTCAGAAGACTGCTTTGAGAAAACACTGGCAGGCAGTTTAGGCACACAGAAGTTGCAGAAGTTGCAGTTTGATGGTAAGGATTGAAAAAGCTAGCTCAAATACAGCATAGGAGGACGTGTTTTGTGTGAAGAGGGGCAGAAAGTGGGTAGAAATGGCAACAGGGATTAGCGCAGCCATGGGCAGTCAATGGGTGGGTAAATAACCAAAGAGCATGTACAAGCTTTGTGTCCCGCCTCATATGCTATTTTTTGCAATAGTTTCAGTTTATAGGTGGCACTTTAGCCAAAACTAACAAAAGGTTGACTTGGTGTGAGATCAGTGAGTCATGCCAATGAAGACTTCAACCATAGTGGTTCGATTTTCGGTGGCTCCACTTCGCCAATGCCAATGTGTTTGGAAAGTTTGAGGCCTCATTCAGCACCATACATGCGGCAAAGGTTTTTTTTTTTTTAGCTGTGCCCGTTTCACCTTTTCAATTGGAATCACTGTTGTTTTGTAGAAGTGAGAGGGCTGAGTAGACGGGTTAGACAACACTCATCCTGGTACTTCTGCGGGACAGTAGTCATTTTGTCACTAGCGGGTGGAACGAGTGGTTGTTGAAAGGTCAGATGCACAAAGCAAGGTGATGAGTAAAAAGGTTCAGTACGAGGTCGTTCTCACCTCCCAGCAGGTGGACGGCACAGAATGTGACGGCTTGCTGACCAAAAACCCCACATTCAAACAATAGCTACATTTTTCATTACAAAAAATTAATGTTTATTGTATTTGTATTTATTATTTTTATATAGCGCTTTACTGCAAAGCGCTTATAGCTGGGGCAATTTGGCAGACTGTCACACAAGACATCATGGTTTGTGGTCCTAGCTTCAAGTACACTCTATTCTGCCTTTACCTATATTCAGCAGGGATTCCACCAACTACAACAGCAGCGAGACAGGACAGTGATGTCAAGAAGCTACAAGAATACTTTGATATCATTAGGCCTAGCACAAACGTAACTATTTACTAAGTCAGACAACTCAAGATACAAAAGATTTGCACAGATGCTAGGTCCACTCTAGTGGGTAATTAAACAACTCACTCCATCAATCTCCAAAGCCCACTGACTCATGCCCGCATTGTACACAGCAGACAAATGAGTACATTGCATGCCGCACACTCGCAAATTGTAATTCCCTGCACAGGACACAATACTCCCTGTGAAGGCTCTTCCCTGTTCAAAGTAAATCATCCATGCAAGAATAATGAGCAGTGTCACCAGGTCAATAACTAACATGGGGTCCTTCCACTTGACTGCAGTTGAAAGTACCTACGCCTTAAAGTACCTATGCCTTCTCTGTTAATCGCTTTGCTTTCCATCCCATTGGTTTCCGATTGCCTTTTGTTCCCCGCCTCCCGCTGCCAATTGAAACGCGTGGCCCAATTCCTTGCTCCTGTAGAATGTGCCCAAAGGTTGCTGCTTATCCCCCCAAGAGCCGGCCCTTTAAACACCAAGTTTGGCCCCTTGCCAATATACATACATTTGCCACAAAGAAAACCAATAACCAGGACACCAGGAATAAATAAAGTGCAAGTATTAGGAATGAGTCATAAAGAAAACAGATGAGAAACATCATATGATAATCAATGAGTCCACCTAATTACCAATCGGTCATCCAGCAATGCACTGCAAGAAATGCCAGAGGAAAAGGTGGCCTGGCTACCTTACCCTGAAACGGCAACATGATCGACTGAGCTATTCCTTGAACGTGACAGAGCAGGAAAGTGCACCCATTTATAATGCCTTTCTCATCATCAAAAATTAAATAATATAAATAAGTATAAAACTGCTACTATAAAAGGCCAATGTATAATCATACCATCTCCCACTAAAACTTCGATCTATGTGCTTGCTCTGGCATTGCCACATCCTTTGTGCCAACTGAAGACCACGAGAATTAAGGCACCACATGCACAACAGAGTAAATAAGCACTACCACACCATTAATACATTACCGGAAGGCTCCCCTCTCTCCAGGAGGCCGTTTTTGCTCTCTCCTGTTTTCATCAAGTTACTCTGGGGGATCCTTTTGGGTTGGGGACCATCGAGAAAATCGTTCCCTCTGAATGTCCATTTAGTGCATTTGTGAAGGCTCTTCATCCCTCTGCTCCCTGCATATTAAATGGGCCAGGAGTGTAAGTTCCTGAGACTAAAAAGCACTTCTGTGAAGTGCTTTGGTCTTTCCCACAATCTTCCAGGCCCAACTCTATAAATGTGTTACCTTAGTCTGGTTCAGGTTTACATCCTGGAGTAAAGAGGGATTATGGCACATGCAGTTTTTTCTCCAAGGTCTGCTGACAGGGCCTATAATATTCTGTTGAGACCTGTTCCTTAGCACCCCTATTCGGGCACTAAGGAATACGCTCCTCTATGGTTTGGGGAACATGACACCAACGTCTTGGGGGATGAAGTTAAGGTTTCCCCATGGTCTTCCTCACTCTGAATCCAACGTTGACCCTCCTGGATCCGATCTAGGTGTTCCCTCCGACCAAGGCGGAAACTCTGGGATTCATAGTCCTTGATTTCTGGCTTTTCAGAAATGGACTATGTGGCTTTGCTGAGGGATATCACTGGTCTCGAATACCTGGGGATGGTATCTCCAGGCACATGTCACCATGACTGGGAGATCCCTTTGTCATAGACCCTACTGGTGCCACGGTATTGGTGGTTTGCCAGGGTTTAGTACAACTAGTGGTGGTGGCACGACTCCTTGCATGGCTGCTAACACTCCCCTAATAAGTATTTCTCTACTTGGCTGTCTGTCTCATGTGGGGTTCCTACTCGTCGCCATTGTGGTAAGCTAACCTTTTTCAATAAACAAGATACACCGTTAGTATATGTATCCGTGTGCATATATGTTTTCTCCTTTCATCTTTGTTATGCTGTGTTGGATTTAACAGATAAATCAGCAATATGTTGCTGTGGTTCACAGTATGAGAACAGAAGTTGCAGCATTATAGACCTTAAGCATGTATGCGTTGGTCAGCAATGCAGCATGCATTAAAGGTCTAAACTATCACTACCAAAAATAAGCTCTTGCCCCATATTGCACTGGTCTACGAACAATGACGCACACTTCTTGCTGTAGAATTGGAGTTCCTGTTAGCCACCAATCCCAGGAAGCTCCAGCCGCATTTTCTAACAATCAGACCTAGGTTTACCCCTGTTTTCATGGGGCGTTCACACCTTTTTCCAAACAATGCGTCTCTCAGTCTTTACGTTTTTTTGCTGCAGAAATCATTATGTGTGCCGTTATAGTGTTTTCTTTTGCTCGCATTTCAGTTAAATATTCTTTGTAGTGTATAATGGCCATAATAAGTGATGTGACGGCATAGAAAAGATCAGACATATTTTAGACAGAAAGCTATTTTTCCGCTTTTTATGAGGACTTTTTTCCTGCCCTTTTCTTGTCACCAGCAGACGCTTAGCTTGGACACTGTGAGATGTGTTTGCCATATTTTACCGTGTGGAAGTCTTTGTTCTCTGCCCGTGAGAGGTCCCAGTTCACAGGTTTGGTTTGCACGTGCCAAGAAGCCTGCTGTTCTCATTCAGCATCAGAGAAAGGCCTTCATCCCACATGTGTTTGGAACGGGATTATTTTTTACATATGACGTTTACATGTGTCAATGAATTAAAAACGACCATGTTGCCCTATTTTTTAACTGTCCACTGCATCCGCCTTTTCTGGAATACTAGAAAGAAAATAAATAATTGCATAGTAAATATCCATGTGAAAAAAGAGGGGATGTACTCAGGGAACAATTAAACAATATCACTCACTTTCATTCTTATAATATCACAATGTAAAACCCATCCTGTATCATCCAACATGATTGTCAGGGGGAGCGGGTTAGGATACACCAGACACATTTCACTGCAACCAAGCTTTGTCGAGGGTAATTTCATTGCTTTCAGCGTCCATACTAGAAGGGGCTGAGAGAGATACACTTGCTGCTTTTGTCACTTGTTGTGCAATGATGTGCTGTGTCGCCATATTGAAAGGAAGTCCAAATCTATACATGTATATATACTTTCTCGCCATATTCGGTTATGTGGTTAGTCTTTAGGGCTGCCCAGGACCACAGGATAGAGAAACAGACCCGGTGACAGATACAGCCGAAGTCAAGCAACACTCAGCGCCCTTCTATTTCAGACCTTGCACAATATTTCTTTTAGAAGGATGAATACAATGTTCTTGATACGCTTTACTCCCAGAATTGTTTTCTAATAACTATGTGGAGCTGTTGCTAGCTCTGGAAAAGATCAGGGGCTAAGCTAACGTCGGGACTGGCGGGACTGAGGGCTAGTTATAGTCTTTTGGGTGTAGCACCTGAGCTTCTATCCGGGGCTACAACCAAAAGACCTGGGGCTATAGCCCCCTCAGCTCCCTCCCCCCAGCAATGCCTCTGGTGGACAGCCTAAGGGAGAGCAGAAGGGGTGCTGTGGAGGGAGCACAGGGCTCAGACAGACCTCGTGTGAAATTTGAGCTCTGGACACACAGGGTGGGGGAGGGACAGGAAGGGTACAATCTTCAGGTTATAAACAAAGCATTTGGCAGGAGAGTTTGGCAGCAGACCTCCGGCGCAGGGGAACATGGTGGCGACATTTTAGGAGAAGCACACAAGACAAGGGAAAGTGCAAGACAGTGCGAGTCAAAGAGAGATGGAACCGTGGAGAGGCAGAGAGACAGAGTGAGAAAAAGAGCGGGAGAGGTAGGGGGTGGGGGTGTTGGAATTGAAATAATATTATGCCTCCTGTCGCAGTAATTGAATTTGTATTGGCCTACGCCAAGTTGTCTAAAATATCATGTAAATAGACTCCGCGGCAAGGTCTTGACCTTAACGAAAAGTAATGTAAGTCGCCATCTTGGATTTAGCCGCCATTTTAGGTCCTCTTGTAAATGTGGAAGTCACCCTGAACATCAAAATGGAGGCTGAATGACATTCTGAGTGAGATTCTGGCCGTTGTGACCTCCGCACACACGAATAATTAATATGCCTGCAGGCCACTTGTCGGGGTCGCGAACTGAGACCTTGTCCTATTGTTGACCTATGTGTAAATGAACAACTATATCAGCGAAACTGATCAAAATGCATACATTATAGGATTGACCTGGCAAGGAACCCTAGGCCTGATCCCAAGAATGGTTAACCCGCGAGAGGGTTGGCCAAGGGCTGGACAAACCATATAAAAGACCCAAGTATTCCAATGTACGGTCTCTCTACTAATGCATCGAACCTTCGTTGAAGTTCGTTATGTTACTCTGAGAGCCGAATAGCTATTTGTTTGTCAATTGACTTTGGTAACTGTTGTAACTTTTAAATAAAGCACTTGTATGTCCTTTGTAACCTGTGTTGGTGTGTTTACTTTGGGCTTCCCAGCCTCACATCAATTTTTATATTTTCACAGTTGGCGCCCGAATAGGGACCCTCAAGATTGATGCCGGATCATTGAAGGTTGACGCAGACTATCGAACCGGGATCGGATGGTGTGATACTGCGGGCCCGACCGAACGAGACGCGATACCTCGGCAGCGCTGCACGATCCGATCCTTGGACGATAGTCGTGTGGTCTGACACGGCATCTTGACGAAGGGTCCATTTTTTTGAGGCGGGCAGATTTGTCGAAACCACCAAACACAAGGTAAAATTTGTTAGCTAAGTTCTTTGGTAAACCGTACGGTCCTCCTTAGGTTTGGTCAGGTGCAGTCGTGACCCGGCTCTTAATTTAACCCTGACAATTTGAATTTGGCGTATTGTATCTGCAGACACAATTATTGACCAGGTAACACCAATTTTTTGTGAAATGCCTGGGAAATTGTCTAGCTGCTTTAGGGCTCTGTTCCGCAGCGACAATCTTTGGAATTTAGCCGTCCGGCACCACAGGAGGGGTCGCCGGCATGTACTATGTACTGTAAGTATGGCATTGGTAGTATAGTATTTAATGATATTTGGCACAGACAGACCAGACATGCCTCCAAATTTCAGTGGCCAATCAATGGCAGTTTTGAGATACCTAGAAGAAGGCTAGACCTGCAGCCTTTGATGTTTTACAGAATTGGAAAAAAGAAGCATTGCAGCAGCTTAAAAGTAGGGATAAACATGCACGCCGTCATAAAACAAATGCCGAAAAAGCATTGTTATATGATAAAGAAAAACATTCAGCATCAGTTAAAAATATGGATAGGGCTTTTTCACTCGGAATCCAGAAAATTTACCCCTCTAAAGATTTCCATGTTTCTGAAGAATTTATTGAAAAATTGTTAAACGAACGCAGGCCTGGTGCCTCTGCGCCACCTCCGTATGATCCTTTTTTGGGCGCTCTGCCCATTCCTGCTGTTGTCCCTGCTGTTATTCCTGTTCCCCCTGCACAACATATTGTTCCTATTCCTCTAGTTGTTGTTCCTCCACCTATCGCACCGCCCCTTCCTCCTGCGCCGATAGTTGCACCCTTATTAAATTTACCTGCACCTCCGCTCCCGAGTGGTCCCGTATTGAGTGAAGTTGATCAAGGTGCAGGGTCAAAGATTGCCACTCGTAATACTGTTTCTGTAGACAAGAAACGGGAATTGTTTGCATGGGCTAAGCACTGTATGGAGAAAGGTGATCAAGTTAATGTTTTTTCCACATTATCTAATTTGAACAGTTTTCCCGAGAAAAATGTTTTTATCGAAGGTTTGGGGACTCATTTATGTGTGATGTGGGGTAGATTACAAAATTCGGATCTTCCACAAGGGGTAAGAGATCTAAATGCTTTGGCACTTTCGAGGGACACAGAGCAGAAAGTACATGGTCATGTTGAAAGATTGTTTGAGTATAGGAAGGACTTTGAAAAGTCACGAGATGAGGATGATGAAGAAGATAGTATGTATGTACAGAAACGGTTCCTTCCATGTCGTAGATCGGCACCTGAGGAAGTATGAGTTTGTACCAAAGATGCGATTCGATGGATCTCGGATTCATCGATTCCGCCAGATGAAGTATATGACAACTATAGTCAGTATACAGTAGAAATGCAAAGAAAGGTAATTCAGGTAATGGTACAGTACCTGCAAGAAGAATGTGTAAGAAAGAAGGTTAGTTGCCCCATAGAGTTGTTGGGGATTTGTAAAAGGGCTTTTTCGCCCGACACTTCTTCGGCTGCCTTAGGGCTCGACCTGGCTCTGTTGCTTAGTAAGCGGCCGGAGGTACCTATATCTCAGTTGCCTATGAGAGAGGTTCCTCCGACCTTTGTCCCAAAGGTTGAGATTCCCGCTAACGCTGAGACTGGTGCACCCGCTGTGGATATCCCTGTGCATTATGTATCACAATTTGTTCATGTCCCGTTCTCACGACAGGAAGTGAACACTATTAGACAATCAGTTCCCGATATTAGGAAAAACCCGACAGGGTTTTACAAAGAGATAGAGTCCGTCTTGCAGTCCTCTGTGTTCACCTTAAGTGATATTGATTTGCTATTCCCTGTACTCCTACCCGTAGATGTATGGAAGCAGGTTCGGACAATAGACGATGTGCCAGGGTTGGGAGATACGTGGGCTAATATGATTAGGGTTGATGGGGAAAGACCAAAAGGTGAGAAACCACCTCAGGTAATACTTACTTTGCCTGATAGAATTGTCGCAAAATTAAAAACTATAATTCCAGAGAATTATTTGGGACAAGCTTACGGCCTGTGTTCAAGGGAAAACTGAAGGCGCCACCGAATTCTTTAACAGATTCGAGCAGGTATTTTCTGACTTCAGTGGGCAGGACTTGGGTACAGAGTCTGGGAAAAGGTTGTTTGTGGACAAATTTGTACGTGGATTGTTGCCCGACATCCAATCACAGATTATGTCCCCTGAGAGCGCTTGGCAGGCAAAATCTCAATCTGAAGTTTTGCACATGGCTCAGTATTATGAGAACCGTGTTAATAATGAGAAGGAGAAAATAGAAAAGAGGAAAGGAGATTTGAAAACCAAAGTATTATTACAACACATTGTTAGAAACCCCAGAGGAGGCACGACACAGACCAGAGGTCAGTATCTCCCAAAAGGAAATGCTCCTTTGGGTTCTGTGAATATTAATCAATGTGCTTATTGCCGCCAGGAAGGTCATTGGCGAGCACAGTGCCCCGTCCTTCGACAAAGGTCAAACAGTGCGTTTGGGAGTATGGGTAGACGACCTAGGGGCCGCCCTGGAGCAGCGGGCCCTGATAGAGGACAGTTTTTGTAAGATCCTCAGCAACCTTTTTCACGGGAAAATCAGACCTCGAGTGTGGACTCGAGGAACATATTTGATCACCCTTCTGCTGCCTACCTTTCTGAAGAGCTTCCTTCCGACGATACTCTAATTCATTAGGACTGCCTGAAGCAGGGTTTGGAACCTTCACCTATTCCCGTTAATCAGAGAGGCCCCTACGTTGAATTATTAGTGGGGAATAGGAAACACCAGTTTTTGATAGACACTGGAGCACAGAAGTGCTCCATTGATCATTCTCGGGTTCCAAACATTCCACTGTCAGGGCAAACTAATGTTTCCGTAGGGTTTTCTGGTATACCAATTGGCTGTCCGGTTTCTTCACCGGTGTCTGTTTCTTTGGGTCCCTTTACGGACCATTGCCCTTTTCTTTTGACTTCGAACTGTGGAGAGAATTTGCTGGGGTTAAATTTGTTAAAGAAATTGAATGCAGTAATTCATTGTTCCTCTGATGGAGTACGGCTGACGGTTTCACCACAGCAACTTCCTAGTTCTCAGTTTCTGATTCGATCTTTGCCTCCTGAGTTTAGCATTGTCCCGGAATGTTTATGGGCGGTTGACGACAATGATGTCGGGGTACTACAGATTGAGCCCGTTAAAATAGTTTTGAAACATGGAGTTAAACTACCACGCATTCCGCAGTATAAAATATCAGTTGAGGGCGAGCGTGCTTTGAAATGCATTGTCTCCGATTTTGTGCATCGTGGGGTGATCGAGGAGATTACAGGTAGTTTGTGTAACAGTCCGATTTTGCCTGTATATAAGAAAGGCGACAATGCAATCCCATACCGGTTCATAATTGATCTTCGTGCTATTAACAGAGTCGTCGCCCCACAATTTCCAATCGTGCCTGATGTAACAACGATATTGACAATGATCCCTGCTACGGCTACGCACTTCAGCGTTGTGGATTTAAAAAATGCTTTCTTTAGCATTCCTATACATGAGGAGAGTAGATATTTATTTGCGTTCACCTTGGGGGGACGTTCATTTACA
This sequence comes from Ambystoma mexicanum, assembly GCF_040938575.1. Classification (NCBI taxonomy): domain Eukaryota; kingdom Metazoa; phylum Chordata; class Amphibia; order Caudata; family Ambystomatidae; genus Ambystoma; species Ambystoma mexicanum. The sequence goes on along the minus strand of NC_090929.1, from coordinate 1,279,134,105 downwards.
TTTACTCGGGCACCTCAAGGGTATACTGAAAGTCCAAGCATTTATAGTAGAGCTTTGAAAGAGCAGCTCGACACCCTTGAATTGCCACCTACTTGTACACTGCTTCAGTATGTCGATGATTTGCTTTTGGCTGCAGATTCTGAAAGTGCTTGTAAAGAAGGCACTGTACTGTTGCTTGTTCATCTAGCTAAAAATAGTCATAAAGCTTAGCTCAAAAAATTTCAATATTGTAGTCAGGAGGTCGCCTATTAAGGCTACCTCCTGTCAAAGGAGGGGAGAAGATTGACACCTGAAAGAATAAAACACATTTCTGGCATGTCTGTTCCAAATACACAGAAGGAAGTCAGAACCTTAGTAGGTATGGCTTCTTACTTTAGGTTGTGGATCCCGAACTTTTCACTCGTGATAAAACCGATGTTGGCTTTGACGAAGAAGGGCATTTCTCTGCCACTGCCATGGAAATCGGAACATCAACGATCATTTGAGCTTCTCAAAACCGCGTTATGCTCTGCACCGGTTCTGGGTACTCCAAATTATGACAAGGCCTTTGTGTTGTTTGTGCATGAATGTGATGGATGTGCTTTGGCTGTGTTAACATAGGAACACGGAGGGAAGAATAGGCCGTGCGGCTACTACTCCTCCGCCCTTGATCCTGTCGCATGCGCTTTGCCAAGATGTTTGCGATCTGTCGCTGCTGCTGCCGCGTCTGTAAAACAGAGTGAGGGAATGGTCCTAGGCCATGATTTGATTTTGATGGTACCTCACTCTGTAGATATCCTATTGAACAAAACCCAAACGCAACACCTCACCTCTGCACGGCTAACAAGGTATGAATTAATTCTGTTTGCCCCTCACATTCAAATTAAGAGGTGTTGTGTTCTTAATCCGGCTGAACTCTTACCTTTCCCGCAAAACACTGTTTGCGGTGACAAAGAATTACATAATTACCTGTATACCACTGAACAAGAAACGAAGGGCAGGATAGATCTTATAGATACTCCTTCGGACAATGCAGAAGGGGAGCTGTTTTGTGATGGCTCCTGCTTCAAACTTTCAGATGGTACATCTACAGCTGCTTACGCAGTTACTACGTTGAGTAAAGTTGTTGAAACTAAGAGAATTTCATATAACTCCGCGCAGGCCGCAGAGATTATAGCATTGACCCGAGCTTGTGAACTCTCCGAAGGGCGTATAGTAAATATATATACTGATAGCCAGTACGCCTTTGGGGTGCTTCACAACTTTGGGAGGCTCTGGTCGGAAAGAGGGTTCCTGACTTCACATGGGACCAAGATTCAGCATGGCCCCTTGTTAGTGCAATTGCTCTCGGCACTCTCGCTCCATAGGCAGTTAGCGATCATGAAATGTGCAGCACATCGTAAGGTCATAGATGATGTGGGAAAAGGGAACGCTTTTGCAGACCTGATAGCCAGGCAAGCGGCCATAGACCTTAGCACAGACATATATGCGCTAAGGGAAACAAAAGATGCCTATGTAATGGATGAAGGTATTGGGTCTGTGCGAGATATTCAAACTGATGCCACAGTAGAAGAATCTAAAAGGTGGGCCGAAGGAATGGGGAAACTAGATGATGGCTGTCATGATCTCTGCTTCCAAAAGATCAGGACTTGCCCGACTCCCTTGGAAGCAGACCCATAACCCCGGTTCCGAGTGCCAGCCAGTCCCAATTGGGACCTTTTGGACCCTGTCCTGGCGCCAGTGGCACCAGGCTCATAAAGATGCCCAGTCCCAGCGCTGGAAGCGCCGGGCTCATAATGCTTGGGTGGACTTACCTGCAGCAGACCATGCTGCTTACTTACCTGCCAGTTGAACCCCTGATCCTCTTCTGTTTGGGACTACTTTTCCTGTTGGGTGGGGCAGGAGCCACTCCCTAGGTTCAGAACACTGGAACTCTTCTGGAAAGCAGGAACTCTTTTCTTACCTAGGCGTGGCTGTGGAAGGAGACACCTAAGCACTACAGGAGGCTATTTAAACCACACCCGATGGATGAATCTTGCTTTGTGTTATTCTGCATTCTCTGCAGCAGAACGCTCATCGTGTCTTCTGCTTCTGATCCTGGGCCTAAGGGAACAAAGGCTTACCATCCTGGAATCCAGTCTTCAGCAGCACCTGTAAAGACAAAGAAAGAACAGGTTAGCACTACGGTCTTCAGTGGCAGCGCATCTCTTACCTGGTCCATCGGCTGTCACCAACGCTTCGGCGCTGCATCCCGCATCTGAAAGACAAAAGAAGGTGCGTTTAAAGACATTGGGCAACTTTATTACTCACGTGCCATTACTCCTTCCCACGCCGAATCCAGTGGGTATTCCAGCACCCTTCAGCTTCTCTAAAGCTCCGAACTTGTACCTGCAAGATAAAAAGGACAGTTAGTGCGCATCGTGAAGCAGGCTACAAGCGCTTACTTACGTGCTTCCAGACGCTTCTATTCCTCACGCGGGTTCGATCCTCAACTCTCATCAGCCCGCCATCCGCCATCGCCGGAACCCTGCAAAACAAGAGATATCATTACAAAAGACTTTTAAGACATTTGAAGTGCCCAGAACTTACCGTTCGTGCAGTTAACGACGGACAGCAGTCCTCTGAGGTCAAGAGGCCTGCACCCTTATCCAGGGAAGAAACTGGTTACGGCACCCTGCCCCGAGGCAGATGGAGAGCTCGGCGTTCACTTACCTAAGGTGAGGGCGTTAACCTTTGGGGTTCTTCAGGAGAAGAGAAAGGGAAGAGGAGAGAGGCACCCAATAACCCCAGTTCATTAATCCCATATTTTCTATCTGCAGACATCTTACTCTTCAAGTCAGACATACAGTGCACAGAGGTCCAGCCCAAAGAGCCAACCGTGTGTTACACATCACCTTTGAAGAACCCAGTGCAGATCAACCTACCTGGGAATGTACCTCTGGCTCCGCCCGAACGATTTTCTGGTGACCCAAAGAGGTTTGCAGTATTTATTAATCAGTGCCGGTTGCACTTCTTATGCCGGCCAGCAGCCTTTCCAACTGATCAAGCTAAGGTAGCTTTCGTGCTTTCGTACCTTAGTGGCAATGCGGCAGACTGGTCGATCCCTCTAGTTAATCAAGATGATCCGGTTCTCCATGATTTTCAAACTTTTCAGCTCAGTATGGAAAAACTGTTTGCAAGACATTCACAGGGCAGGCCTTGGACAATGAGCTCCTTTCATTGCGACAGGGTAATCAAGACCTTTTGGCTTATATTGCGTCTTTCAACAGACTGATAGTGGAAACTCGATGGCCTGAGGACAAAAGGATTACGCTGTTTTATAGAGGTCTACGTGGAGAGCTCAAAGATGTGTTAGCCCAAATAGTGAATCCCCCGCAAGACTGTTCGGACTATATTGACTTAGTCGTTCAAATTGACCACAGACTGCAGAACAGGAAGGCCGATCGTTCCAAGTTTGATGCTCAAGTATTTTCCAAACCACCAACTCCTACCAAAGGAGTAGACTCCGGGGAACCCATGCAAATAGGGGGCCTGAAAGGACCACTAACACAAAAGGAGCGGGAAAGGAGAAAACAGCTGCAATTATGCCTCTATTGCGGAAACTCGGGGCACTTTCTTCGAGACTGTCCGGTGAAACCAGCCAAGAAGGAAGTAGGAGCTGCAGTTACCAGGGTCACAAACTCTGAGCAGGGAAACGACCTCGCCCGACAAGAATAGAGGTCCTCTTGCCGAGCGTTAAAACCAGTTCAGTGACCTTGCATTTCGTGATACCTATGGTCCTCATTAGCCCTGAACATCCGGATCGATTACATGCGATTGAAGGTTACGTCGACAGCGGTGCCATCGGCAATTATGTGGATCATGAAATGGTTTTGAGGATGAATCTGACTCTTTGTCCAAAGGCTGTAAAGGACGTCATTACTACGGTGGATGGTACGGAGATAGCCTCCGGACCAGTAACGCATACCACCCAAGAAGTGACGCTAGTAAGTCAAGATGGACACCATGAGAAGATCGTGTTCGATGTGATCAAGGCCCCTCAGTTCCAGATTATTCTAGGAATTCCTTGGTTAGAGAAGCACAATCCTCAGATCGATTGGCGAGCAAGAACGGTTCAGTTTCCAGAATGTGTCTCTACTTGTCACCCTCGACCTGGTGTTGCACTGGCAGCAATTTCCTCGGAGGCTCCCAAGTTACCTCCTGAATACCTAGAATTCCAAGATGTTTTCCGGAAGGATCAGGCTAACTCTCTACCTCCTCATAGGTCTTATGACTGCCAGATAGACCTGATACCTGGATCTACTCCTCCTTGTAGTAGAATTTATGCCCTCACCGAGCCTGAGAATCTTCACCTCCGACAATACCTGGATCAATACCTAGCGAATGGGTTTATTCCTCCTTCCAAGTCCCCTGCTTCCTCAGCTTTGTTCTTCGTTCCAAAAAAAGAAGGGGACCTTAGAACTTGTATAGATTATCGCGCCCTGAACCAGATCACCGTTAAGAATAGATATCCGTTACCTTTGATCCCTGAACTCCTGGACCAAGTCAGAAAAGCATGCATATATACAAAGCTGGATCTTAGAGGAGCCTACCACTTGGTACGAGTAAAAGAGGGCGATGAATGGAAGACGGCCTTCCGCACCAAGTATGGGCTATTTGAATATCAGGTCATGCCCTTCGGATTTGCAATGCCCCGGCCGCCTTTCAATATTTTATGAACGATGTCCTCAGAGAGCTCATAGATGTGTGTGTTGTTGTTTACATTGACGACATCCTCGTTTATTCTTCATCGGAAACTGAACATCGGAAACACGTGAAAATGGTCCTCGAGAGATTGCGTCAACACAAACTTTTCGCTAAGTTGGAAAAATGTGTTTTCAACGTGACTGAAGTTGAATTCTTGGGATTCATATTATCACCTAGCGGAGTGCGTATGGATTCAAAGAAGGTCGATGCAATTCTCAAATGGCCATCGCCATCCTCAGTAAAAGGTGTTCAAAGCATGTTAGGCTTCGCTAACTTTTACCGCAGGTTTATCCCCGAATTCTCTCGAATAGTCCAGCCCATCACCGCCTTGTTAAAGAAAAACAAACGTTTTGAATGGTCTACCGAGGCGGAACAAGCTTTCCAGAATTTGAAGACTAGATTTATCTCTGCACCGATCTTAAAACATCCTCGCCCAGAACTCCCCTACATCGTTGAAACTGATGCTTCGAGCCTTGCCATGGGGGCAGTTCTATCACAAAAGGACCCAGTAACCAATCAGTTGCATCCCATGGCATTTTGGTCCCGCAAATTCTCGCCTCCTGAAATCAATTACACTATTACTGATAAGGAACTTCTAGCTATCAAGTCAGCCTTTAAGGCTTGGCGGCATTATCTTCTGGGGGCCCGACACACCGTTACTGTGATTACAGATCACCGAAACCTGCAATATTTGAAAACCGCAAAAGCTCAATCCTCTAGGCAACTCCGTTGGGCACTATTCTTTGCCGAGTTTGACTTCATAATTACCTATCGACCTGGTACAAAAAACGGTAAAGCTGATGCCCTTTCTCGGATGGGAGTGGAAGAACATTTGATCAATCCTAAACCTGTACCTATCATTCCCGAACAAAGAATTCTAGGTGTAATCGCCACACAATCCATAGAGGAAGTTAAGGATAAAGCCAGGATACTGGTAACTCCAGCAGACATAGAGAATTGGCATCTGCAGGGAAAGGACTTTACGGTGAAGGACAACCTATTATATTTCCAAGAACGGTTATACCTGCCCAGCACAGATTTACAGAAAAAGGTAATCTCTTGTTATCACGATTCTTTAATGGAAGGACATCCCGGTATGACCAAGACCTCGGAAAAGATCAAGCGCTACTTCTGGTGGCCGTCTTGGAAAAAAGATATCAGAGACTTTATAATGTCCTGTGGAGTATGCGCCCAAAACAAGAGTCAAAAAGAAAAACCAGCCGGCCTCTTACGCCCTATTGACATCCCGCCTCGCCCTTGGCATACGCTTTCTATGGACTTCATCACCGATCTACCTCCATGCTCCGGATACAATACGATCCTAGTAATCGTGGACCTATTCTCCAAGATGGCGCATTTCATTCCATTAAAAGGCTTACCAACAGCAGCAACTCTGGCCCGAGAATTTCTCGAAAACATCGTCCGACTGCACGGTTTTCCTTCAGTTCTAATTTCGGATCGAGGTAGTCAATTTATTTCTCATTTTTGGCGAAGTTGCTGTCGGTCGGCTCAAATTGATGTGAGACTTTCGACCAGCCACCACCCTCAAACCGACGGACAAACCGAGAGGACCAATCAAACTCTGGAACAGTATTTGCGCTGCATGCTACAACAAACTGAAAAAACTTGGAAAGATATCCTTTGGATAGCCGAATATGCCTACAATAACTCTGTCCACTCGGGAACTGGGAAGACCCCATTGTTTCTTTTATACGGTAGTCACCCTCGAACCTCGGAGTTGGATCCACTCCAAGATCTTGGAACACCAGCAGTAGACCACCTGCATTCTACAATCACCCAAGCCTTTAAGGAAGCCGTTTCTCACCTTCAAAGGGCTAAAGAACAATACAAGAAAGGAGCAGACCAACATCGGAAGGAAGCCCCCCAATATCAAGTAGGAGATCAAGTCTGGTTATCCACCAAATATCTACCTCTAAAAGGACCACGCACATTCAACCCAAGATACCTTGGTCCCTATTCCATCACTACCATAGTAAATCCAGTAGCGGTCAAGTTGGACTTGCCCCCTCACATGAAGATACATCCGGTCTTCCACGTCTCTCTATTAAAACCCGTGCAACCTCAAACCCGACTAACTTCATCTCCAAAACCTATTCTAGTTGATGGAGAACTCGAGTTTGAAGTCAAAAGCATCCTGGATTCCAAGATCTCCAAATCTAAACTATTTTACCTGATTGACTGGAAAGGCTACGGTCCCCAAGAAAGATCCTGGGAACCTGCAGAATATGTCCACGCGCCTCGTCTAATCAAAAGATTTCATCGAACATTTCCTAACAAGCCCAAACCCCCGGAGAAGCCCGGTTTGGGAGGGGCCTTGAGGGGGGGTGCTGTCATGATCTCTGCTTCCAAAAGATCAGGACTTGCCCGACTCCCTTGGAAGCAGACCCATAACCCCGGTTCCGAGTGCCAGCCAGTCCCAATTGGGACCTTTTGGACCCTGTCCTGGCGCCAGTGGCACCAGGCTCATAAAGATGGCCAGTCCCAGCGCTGGAAGCGCCGGGCTAATAATGCTTGGGTGGACTTACCTGCAGCAGACCATGCTGCTTACTTACCTGCCAGTTGAACCCCTGATCCTCTTCTGTTTGGGACTACTTTTCCTGTTGGGTGGGGCAGGAGCCACTCCCTAGGTTCAGAACACTGGAACTCTTCTGGAAAGCAGGAACTCTTTTCTTACCTAGGCGTGGCTGTGGAAGGAGACACCTAAGCACTACAGGAGGCTATTTAAACCACACCCGATGGATGAATCTTGCTTTGTGTTATTCTGCATTCTCTGCAGCAGAACGCTCATCGTGTCTTCTGCTTCTGATCCTGGGCCTAAGGGAACAAAGGCTTACCATCCTGGAATCCAGTCTTCAGCAGCACCTGTAAAGACAAAGAAAGAACAGGTTAGCACTACGGTCTTCAGTGGCAGCGCATCTCTTACCTGGTCCATCGGCTGTCACCAACGCTTCGGCGCTGCATCCCGCATCTGAAAGACAAAAGAAGGTGCGTTTAAAGACATTGGGCAACTTTATTACTCACGTGCCATTACTCCTTCCCACGCCGAATCCAGTGGGTATTCCAGCACCCTTTAGCTTCTCTAAAGCTCCGAACTTGTACCTGCAAGATAAAAGGGACAGTTAGTGCGCATCGTGAAGCAGGCTACAAGCGCTTACTTACATGCTTCCAGGCGCTTCTATTCCTCATGCGGGTTCGATCCTCAACTCTCATCAGCCCGCCATCCGCCATCGCCGGAACCCTGCAAAACAAGAGATATCATTACAAAAGACTTTTAAGACATTTGAAGTGCCCAGAACTTACCGTTCGTGCAGTTAACGACGGACAGCAGTCCTCTGAGGTCAAGAGGCCTGCACCCTTATCCAGGGAAGAAACTGGTTACGGCACCCTGCCCCGAGGCAGATGGAGAGCTCGGCGTTCACTTACCTAAGGTGAGGGCGTTAACCTTTGGGGTTCTTCAGGAGAAGAGAAAGGGAAGAGGAGAGAGGCACCCAATAACCCCAGTTCATTAATCCCATATTTTCTATCTGCAGACATCTTACTCTTCAAGTCAGACATACAGTGCACAGAGGTCCAGCCCAAAGAGCCAACCGTGTGTTACACATCACCTTTGAAGATACGACATTCACCCAGTCAAGACCGGCGCCTCTGCGGGAATCAGGTGAGCGTTACATGATGGGTGTTGGGTGGATACATCTGAAGGAAAATGGTTGCTCCCTGATTCATATGTACTGGCAATGGTTACGATGGCACACGGTCCTACACATGTGTGTGCTCAGCAGATCACGAAAATGTTAGAACAAGTTTGGGTGAATAACAAGATTCTGGAGACTGCACGACGTCATGTCCGGAACTGTATGAGGGGCAAGGGGACGGTAACTCCAAGGGGAAGCTTTGGGCCCCCTTCTGTTCCCTTCGAGGTCATTCACTTTGATTTTATTGAGATGGAAAGGTGTAACAATCTAAAATATGTTCTTGTAATTATTTGTGCTTTTAGTAAATGGGTCGAGGCTTTTCCCGTTAAAGATGCTACTGCCATGACCACTGCAAAGACTATGGTAAAAGAATTCTTTCCTCGATTTGGGCTCCCAAGGGTAATTTGGTCGGACAATGGTCCTCATTTTGTTACAGCAGTAATTTTGCAGATATGCACAGCGTTACATATTGAGAAACAATTTCACTCAGCCAGACATCCTCAAAGTGCTGGGTTGGTGGAAAGACATAATGGTATCTTAAAGAATAAGCTTGCAAAAACATGTGCCGATACCAAACTGAAATGGCCAGATGCCTTACCTATTGTATTATTAGCTATGCGTACCACACCTCAAACTAAGAATGGGCTTTCTCCATTTGAGGTAGTGATGGGGAGGCCTGCTAACATTTGGGGTCTCCCAAAGCCTAAAGCCCTGAGAGAGGTGGAAAATGTATTGCTTGTAGACTACTGTAACCAGTTAACTAAAAACCTGTATTTCATTTATCACCAGGTTTTTTCAGCTTTACCTGTACGGTTCACGGGCCCAGGACACGATATACAGCCTGGAAGTTGGATCCTAGTGAAGGCCTACGAAAGGTCTTCCTGTCTCGCTCCTCGTTGGAAGGGACCCTACCAGGTGCTGTTGGTCACCCGGACAGCAGTGCGGGTGGCTGGGAAGAAACACTGGATCCACACGACGCATGTCAACAAACTTCCTCACCCGACGCCACACGTTACAGAAGAAGCAGAACCCCTCGCTGATGCTACAGTCTCTGATCTTGGAGTAGCAAACAGCGCTGTGAGTGCGTTGGAGAATTTCTCTGAGCCCGTGGAGCTTGGGGAACAGTCCATTTCGTCTCCGCACTCATTTGAAAAATCACTTCCGGAAAACACTGTTTCAAGTTCTGCTACTTCCGTCGCCTCTGATACGTCGCTTCCCTCAGGAAGTGACGACACCTTATTTTCGGATCAAACAGTCTTGGGTACCACCAGGTACAACCTTCGACATAGAAAATAGAACTACGGCACGGGTCTTTCCGTGCATTTGGAAAAGAGAAGTGGTTGAAAGTTTTTCTTTTGTATAAGAAAGTTTCTGTTGAACAAAAGGAAAAAAAAGGGATTCTGCTGGCTAGGGTTGGGAAGGACTAAGAAATTGCGCGACCGTAGCGTCGTCAGCAACGAACATTGGGGTCGTCGATTGAGGAACTACAATGCCTGCCACCTCCACTGCTGCTCCCCGCACTGGACTTGTGAATAGGGGGGTGACCAACTTGGACAATGAACAATGTGCCTGGGCCCCGAAAACGTATTGCTGTGTTTTGATAATGATAATTGGTATTTTTGCAATTACTGCTGTGGGACTTTGGTACTTTGAAGAAATCTATCCTCTAAAACCTCTACTACCGATCGAGATTGTACCAACTGCTTTGACTCCCTCTGTGCACCTTCACACTCTGTCCCCTAGAGACTCCCAACATAGACAAAAGTATCATAATAACACTTTAATGATAGTAATGAATGCAACGCATGCCATTTTTAATAGGAGTAATTGTTGGATTTGCACTCATTTACCGCAACATGGGAACAAGGGGCTAGGATGGTATATTCACCCTTTACCTTTAACGACTGCTTGCTATGCCTCTCTTAGAGCACTATTCTTTGGCCGATGGAATGATAGCATCTCAGGGAACTTTGATGGAACTAATTTGAATGATTTTGAGAAACGTGAATTAACTCCCCTGGGATGCTCGCTTTTTGCAAATAGAAGTAAACCTAATGTAGCTTCTATTAGGCCGTCTGATAAATTATCTCTTCCCTTTCAAACTCTAATTTCCTTTAAAATGGCTCTGATAGGCAATAAGGACGCCGTGCCTCCTTCCTACTCTATAAATCATAGCCCTGATTCGGTCCCCTTTTGTGTACAAAGAAATGGCACTCGGCCAATGGGAGATTTTGAAGGTTGTGTGAACATTGTAAATTTGACTGGAGAAAACAGGCCTCTGTATGTAGGGGGGCCTGTTTATTTTGTTTGTGGTAGTTTAGCATTTCCCTGGTTGCCCAAGGATTGGCAGGGAACCTGTTATTTAGGAATCCTGTTGCCTGGGGTATTTGTAGCTAGTACATTGGAGGTTTCTAAGGCTCGCCCATGGTTGGACGAGAACGGAGATACCCCTGGGTAAGTATTGGGAGATATAGCAAAATCAGTTGTGCCCTTTTGGGGACAGATAACAAACTCTGAGAACATTAGGGGATTAGCAAGGGTACTGGAGAGAACGATCAACCGGACCACGGACATACTCTACAATATGACACTAGAACAAAAAGCAATAAGATTGATAGCACTCCAAAATCGGATGTCATTAGATGTCATTCTGTCAGAACGAGGTGGAGTATGCAAATTGGTGGGGTCCGCTTGCTGTGTTTTCGTACCAGATTCCTCACCGACAATTTTTAAAGCAATACAGAACTTGCATATCCTTAGTTCTGAAGTGCATATCCCTGTAGGAGATTGGAATCTTAGCACCTGGTTTTGGGATTCTTTACGATCTTGGGGCTGGAAGGTGCTTTCTGTCATTCTGGTTATTTTGGGGATCCTGCTATTCCATTGTTGCTGTTTTCAATGTCTTCCGAGCATATGTGGAATGCTAGGGGGATGTTGTGCCCAAACAGTGAGCACAATAGGGCATAGAATATATGCCCCAGATACAGCATCTAAAGAGTTCGTGTTACAAGAGGTTCTGATGAACGGCCTAATGGCTATAGACATTACAGACAATGATTCGGGATGTATGGATGACAATGCATGGAGTTATTTGCAAAAGTATTAGAAATGATATTAGCACTTGGCATAGGCCAAAAGGAGGGTCTGTTGGAATTGAAATAATATTATGCCTCCTGTCGCAGTAATTGAATGTGTATTGGCCTACGCCAAGTTGTCTAAAATATCATGTAAATAGACTCCGCGGCAAGGTCTTGACCTTAACGAAAAGTAATGTAAGTAGCCATCTTGGATTTAGCCGCCATTTTAGGTCCTCTTGTAAATGTGGAAGTCACCCTGAACATCAAAATGGAGGCTGAATGACATTCTGAGTGAGATTCTGGCCGTTGTGACCTCCGCACACACGAATAATTAATATGCCTGCAGGCCACTTGTCCGGGTCGCGAACTGAGACCTTGTCCTATTGTTGACCTATGTGTAAATGAACAACTATATCAGCGAAACTGATCAAAATGCATACATTATAGGATTGACCTGGCAAGGAACCCTAGGCCTGATCCCAAGAATGGTTAACCCGCGAGAGGGTTGGCCAAGGGCTGGACAAACCATATAAAAGACCCAAGTATTCCAATGTACGGTCTCTCTACTAATGCATCGAACCTTCGTTGAAGTTCGTTACGTTACTCTGAGAGCCGAATAGTTATTCGTTTGTCAATTGACTTTGGTAACTGTTGTAACTTTTAAATAAAGCACTTGTATGTCCTTTGTAACCTGTGTTGGTGTGTTTCCTTTGGGCTTCCTAGCCTCATATCAATTTTTTTGTTTTCACAGGGGTGCAGAGAGAAAGAGGGGGCAGAGCCAGAAAGTGACAGTGTGAAGCCCTGGGGGCTGGTTTTTGCCCACACCCAGGGCCGTCACGAGGGGAGCCTGAAGCGTCTTGCTGCTTACCTGAAATTCGATCTTCTTGACTTGAGTCTTGCAAGTTGCTATTAGGCCTCATGCAGCCCGGGCCAGCTCCCTGCAGTCTGCCCTGCTGACCCCTGCGCTGCCAGTGACAATGTGTGCACAGTGCACATGATGCAGCCTGAGCTGCAGGGCCAGGGGCACGTGCAGTTCCTCTGGTGCCCAGCCCAGGAGGCCCTCGTACACAGGCGTGGGGTGGGCCCAGCCCAGCTGCTGGGAAGAAAAAGAATTGCAGTGTCTGCCTCGGTCGCACTGTGGTGGGAGCCAATTCAAGGCAAACCACCTAGGCGGAGCCGAGGCATAATCAATGCAATGTTCTTAATGAAATGTATCCTTCCGCTCAAAAAGAGGCCCTACAGGCCTGAGGCCTACTGGGGGATGTCCCGGTGTCCCGGTGGGGCAGTCCAACCCTGCTCCTGGTAGGTAGGTTGTGTGTGAGGATTCAGTTTAATTACTCCCCAGTGTCTTGCTCATTTAACTGGAATTCAGTTTTTTCTATTCAGTCAATATCCAGGTAGTTAGACTGCAGTCTACCCTTCCCCCCAACAGTGCCCTAACCTTTTCTCATTGAATGACCCCTCCTATAGAAACTCAAGAGAGACATTCTAACCCAGGTTCTGAAGGCCAACAGTCTTTGGTCCTTTCTTCCCAGGCTTACCCTTCCTCCCTCTTCCTCGTGATCTTCTCCTCCTTGCACCTGCTCTTAGGTGTTCGTGCTCCTCCTCTTTATCTCTCAATCCCCCCACCCGTTCCTTGATCTTTCCATTCTCTTTTTTTACCATTTTCCTTCTTCCTTTGCCCTCATTCTGATGCTCATCCTACATCAACGTCCTTCTCTCTCTCGCTCTCTTTCTCATCCTCCTCTTTCTCTCGCTTCCAATGTTCATTATTCGTTACCTATACCACTTTCTCTCTCTTCACACCTTCTTACTCCCTCCATCTCATCTCTTCTCTTCTTCTCCTTTCCTTTGCCTCATCTTTTTTCTCTCCTTCTCTGGTTCTTCACCCCACCATTATGTCTCCTTCTCCTCCCCATCTCCTCGTGACCACTCTCTCTGATTCTCCTCTCTCCCTCCTCCTTTTGACGTGTTCCTTGTCCTCATTTCTGTACACCACTCTCTTTCTCCCCACCTCTTTAATATTCCAGCATGCTCTGCACGCTCAGCATATACTGTACCCTCACCATCCAAGGGGTAGACTCTCACATCTTTGCCCTGATATGCTCCCCTTTTATATTCTGTTGCGATAGTAGATTGGTGCATCAAATGTTAAAGGCTTGGCAGCTGTGCATTGAAAGTGAGTGGACTAAATGACTGGTGCAGACTCAAGTGGACTACAAGCTCTCATGGGAGCTCAATTGCATAGAGTTTGAACCAGTAGTTACACACAGTGAAACTATTTCAGGGTGGCTGCCATCTTGACATTCACTAGTGTCATTTCTGCCAATGTGTTTCCGGTTAAGTATGACATTGGCTGCTGCCTGATAATTGCTGAGGTACCAAGCCTGATCGTCTTTACGTGACACAGCCAAACACAGTCTGATGCAAATACGTTCATGGCCCCACTCAGATGTGGTGCTGTCAAATCTGTATATCTCTCTCTGAATATCCTACCAGTCAGTAGCATATGATGCACGGATCCCTGCAATTGTGGTTCTGAAGCAATCCCGGCTCCATCAGGGCAGCCAGGGGGGCCAGACCCCCCCAAGAAACTGCTCTGACCCCCCCTAGAAAGGAGGCCTCTGACCAAGAGTTGCTTGTGTACAGTTTTCTTTTCATTCCGTCTATGAACGAAAAGAAAACGGTACACACACTGTAGACAGTGCACACAGTGGTCACCAGCTTAGTATGAGGTTAATTAGTAGGAATACAGGCGTGCTATTAGATACCAATGTACGCATACCATTTTGCAACTGATAGCCAGTTTGTATTTCCAGTGCTTGTTTTGCTTTGGACCCGCTTTCCATCGCTCAGGGGATTCGCTAATCACTTTTCTTTTTTTGTCTTTCGATTGATTGGCAAGTCCCCCTGTGGTGCAGAGTTTTTACTGTGCTATGTGGAATAACGCTCTTTAGTGCTTCTATCTCTGGACAAGTCAATTGCGCAAGTTCTAATTTTTGTGTAATGAGGACGGTCAATGTCCTTGGGTGCTTTACAACCACGCGGCCACGTAGTTACTCACACAGTAGTTATTTTTATTTCACCCCACACGCACATGGTCACCATATTTTATTTTGCCCGAAACGCACAGTGTCACCAGAACACTGAGACATCCTGGCCGCTTTAGAGGAGCTCATGATTTTCTAGGACTCTGAGACTTGTGGTGCAGGGTACAGGTGAGCTGAAGAGAGTCTTGCGCTCAATGTGCAGTCTTTCATTTGAAAATCACAGTTGGCAACGTGTATGCATTTGCAATGAGAATAAGCGTAGCAGATTTTGGGTGCAGAGGAAGTGCACAATTTTGGGGCTTACTGACATCTTTAAGGTAGCACATCTGTACTTTGTCACTGTGCTGTACCAAATAATAAGCAGCACTAGTAGGATAGTTCAGGTGCAATCCACTTCTCATAGAAGTGAGATAACGCACAGCAACACATACAGCAAGGCTGCTGGATCGCACACAGCCTTGGCCCACGCCTGCGCATTGATTGAGCAGTGACATTTTGTAATTTCTACACGTGACATCACTATGCGCAGGCGTGGGCCAAGTGGCCGGGCCAAGCCTAAACACCCTTGCTGGCACAATATCACACTGCATGCAGTCACAGGCCAGCTGCAGCGCAAAACTATACTTTGGAACTTGGTCAAGGTCGGAGTAGGAGTTGCAGGTGGGTGGAGGAGGCAGAGACCAGTCGGCCCTAGCCTCTGTGTGGTCAGACGGGAGTTTGATGTTTTGCTTACTTTTTTTAATTGGCTGGCACTTCTATGAGTATTGAGAAAATGCTTCTCTTGTGATGTCGCAGATAATCCAAATTCGGATGAGAACACATAAGAACAAAATACTCTTTTCCACTCCTCCCCATTATCTGCGTCGCAAGAGAAGCATTTTGCTTATCCATGTTGCTAAGTTTGCTTAATTGAAAGCACACTCGAAGTGACAGGCAAACTAATAATGGGTAGTTTCAGGCCATTGACTCTGGATGCATGGGGCTCAAAGTTCGATAACTGTGATTTGAGTAGTTAAATATAAGAGAGGGTTCCCAGCTTCTGTCGATTTCTCCTGCGGTGAACTGCAGAGAAAACTGTACTCTGTCTACTGTCATACAATATATGATGTTGCTGGAAAAGTCCTGGGGTCATAGAAAGCTTTAAGTACTTTTTAGCGGCGCTGTGGCTAATGTCCACACAGCTGTACTGTCATTGATTAATCCCTCATTCACTGAGTGAGCCATGAAGGCCTCCATCTTGTTGCATGGGGTTTGAGGAAATCCCATACTGCATCCGACTGCATCTATGGTAGTGACTCCTGGCCCAGGCTGATTATGTCAGTGGAGGTTGATTTCCGCACAGCCCGAGCAGAGGAGCTGGAACCGTCTGCCACACTGTGAGTAGGGCATAGTCACTGTCTGCAACACAGGGGGGCAAGGGCACCTCCAGCATCCCTAGGAGGGGAGGTGCAAGGACCCCCTGCAGCACTGCAACAGATTGGTCTCAGACTTTCTCCCTTCCTCGCGCACTCTTCGATAATCGCATGATCACAATGTTTAGTCTCCTCAGCTCCCCCAGGCCTCCTCTCTTCCAACCTCATTATTTTTTTCTTCCCTGCCTCTCCTTTAGTCTCTTTTCTGACTAGAAGATATTTCCCCAAACTCTTCATGCACTTAGCAACTGCAGCTTGCCTCTCCCTGCCCCACCCTACTCACCCCCACATGTACCCATGTTTGTGACCTCTTCCTGTCACCTTACCAGTCCCTCTACACTGATCTTCCTTCTTCCTACCCCTGCTATCCCTGTGGTGTCTGGACTCCTGTTCACCCTGTCATGCCACCCCCTTACACCTGACCTGTATTACTTTCTCCCATTATTCATGTAAGTGGAGAGGGGTGCATGCATATCCAGGGGTGGGGCAGGGGTCCCAGGGTCACACTAGCAGCAGATGCGATGCACAATCGATGTGGGAGAAGAGGCATAAGGCCCTAAAATACGAAGGGTGCAGAAAGTCATCCCTTTTATTATAGGAAAACACTTCAGTGTGCCCCAAACCCACTCCTGCCCTCCCCTCACCCCTAGGCCCATGTGCTCCAGCGTCCTGCATTGTGGGGCATCAGGGCTGTCACAGGCCACCAAGAGAATGGGCAGGAAGGAGACATGAGGGGAGAGATGTGCGAGTACAAGGATGATTCAGGCAATGGCGAGTATGAGGATGAGGGGGCAGAACGAGAGAGGAACAATGGCGAAGAGAAGGATAAATGGGGCAGGAAGATACAGGAAGTAACCAGCAGCAATAGAGGGGTGGGTTAGAGCAGAGTGAATACGCTCTAAGGATGTGAAGGATGGAAGGAGAGGTGCATGCCAGACAGAGAAAGCAGAAGGGATAGGCAGGACGTGAGGGTTAGAGCTTAGTGAAATTAATATGAAGGAAGAGAAGGATGGGAGGAGATGGGCAGTCAAAAATCAGAAGGAACAGTCAGGAAGACAGGGACAGAGGGGAAGGGACAAGTAGGTAGTGATGGTGCAGGAAAGGCAGCTAGAATGGGGCAGGGAGAAGTAGAAACGAGTAAACAGACAGCAAAAGAAGAATTAAGGAGGCAGGAAGAAAGCAGAAGAGAGAGGCAGAGAACAGGGAAAGAACCAGACTAGTGTACTACTGGGTCGGGACATACAATATGCCATGGATGCATAAACCATGCGTGTGCCTACGTCCCTCGCATGCACGCACACACCCCTAGGGCAAGATGGTGAGTATGGGCCATGTTTCAGTGCCTCCTGTCGTACGACTTACTGGTGGATTTCTGACTCAACAAGTGTGGAAGACTGCCCGGCCAGAGGATGTCACAGCTGGGACTGTTTAGAAAGCACTGATCTTCATTAGCTCATGCAGTTTGGGTAACTGTCCATAGTGTCTGTATGGAAACAGAATCTAACCTGTCTATTGTTTGTGCCAGAGGTTTGAATGCTATATAATGTAGCTCCTAGGTGGGTTTGACTACTCAGAGACCAACTGGAAATTTGGCCACCCCAATAACACCTCTGGCCCACTTAGATGATACATTCTGGAGCTGGGCCTGTTCTGCAGGCTGGTAGCTTCAATGTCTGCAACATTTTGTTTTCACAACTGTGATCCCATTTTTCTGGAACTAGTCAATGGGCCTCATTACAACCCTGGCGGTAGCCATGCCTGTGACACAGGCATGGCTGCCACCGGAGTTGCAATTCTTCCGGCCTCTGGCAATGGTGACGTACAGGGGCTTTCCGACCTTGGCGGACCCTGTATGTCCCCATTGCCAGGGACTGGAATCCATTATGCCCCATTCCCTTTCGAGCCCCATGGGGCTCAATGGGAATGGGGAGTTCGGATGCACCGACACCGTTTATAACGGTGCCGGTGCATCCTACATGCTGTGCTAGCGGGTGCCTCTCTGCCTGCCAGGTCCGACCTGAAAGGCACCCGCGAGCACAACTCGTAATTTGCCGGTCAGGGAACTACGGTACCGGCATGCTTACCAGTACCATAGCTCCCGGACCGGCAAACTTATAATGAGGCCCATTGTCTTTTAGGCTTATATGGTACCCTTATGAGAATGTGCACCCTTATATAAACAGCTAAGAATTGTTTGGCAAACCTGGTGAATGTCCCCATTAATGATTCTGGGGGCAGCATCAGAGAATGGGTGGTGGTCTTCCACATCCAGGTTTCACCATTACTTATCCTATAGCCTTCCACATATGACCTTATTGCAATACCCAAAACGTATTCTCCCTGTCTCATAACCATACCTTTTCAGATGTTTCAGTATCCTTAATGAGAGATACAAGGGCCTCCATCATTGCATTGAGGATCTTGCATTATCTCCTCGAGTGAAAACTGCTAGGGGTGGCACGATTGCATCCTGGCCTGTGCCCCAGCATGCCAATGCCATGCCCAGCTTTAGGTTACATCCCCAGTGTGCCTTAATGCTGACTCTATGCTTAAATACAAGGTATGAAATCAATATTCTCTGGTGCTCCTCGACATCCTGGTATCCTAGTGCCACCACACCTAGTGTGTATGCTCGGTGTGTGGCACACATATGTAAAATAGTGCATCTAGGTACCAGCAAGCAAGGTGCCCTGCTGCTACTACATTGGCTTACATAACAGGTAAGACTCCCCCTGTGGGGAGGTGGAACTCTAGCTGATAGAGCAATTTACAAATAATATTTGTCAGAATTTGAACGGACATTGGTTATTGTTTATATCACCAGGAAGTTAAAGAAGTCATATTAAGGACATGCAACAGCTAACACAAACTAGCATGCTTGAGTGAAGAGAAATTGGATAAATCACCAATAAGGAAGCACAGTAAATCAGGCCAAAGATTTAAAGCAACGTTTTACACAGGTACCTTTTTTGTAATATGTATAGCAGAGCTGATTTTAAGCATAATTCAAAATATATGATTAGTTCATTTGTTAATGTAAAGTTATACAAATACCTTGATTAATTTTTATTTTTTATTTCTTTATCATCAACAGTTCCTGATGAAGGTCTGTTATTGACTGAAATGCATTGAACAATATAACGTTTGCCAAAGGCTTCAGAAAGATGTAAATGGTTGAATAAAAATACTTTTACTATAAATTCATCGGAATTATCAGTACTTTTTCAAGAATTATTGAAGAAACTAATAAGCCGATTCATGGAATAAATGTGCGCCGAAAATCCCGGCGCAGAGGGGCCAATGCGTGCGCTGCGCCGAAAATCAGCGCAAAGCGCAGGGAAACCAGCGCACGTCGATTCATGGAAGTCCCTGCGCAAGAAAAGCAGAGGACGTGCGCGGAAATAACGCGCGGCGCAGGCCGGCGCACAGGTCAACCAACGTCGTGCGCCACGGCCACTGCGCCATCACTCCGAGCGCAGCGCACAGCTCTAAAGTAGGCGGAACACAGGGCGGGACACTCGGAATGGGGAATAAAATGGGGCACAACACTCGGAATGGGGAAGAATGTGGGCGGCACGGGGAAAGTTCAGGAGGCAAGTGCGCGGAACGCCCACACGCTCGCATACAACACGTATTCATGGAATAGAATAGGGCAAAAAAGCGCACGCTCAAAGCAGCGCACAGGCACAAACAGGCACAAACACGACCGCCACAAGAAAGCAGGCGGTAGCGTGTCTGCGCCTGCAAGAAATGTGCGCTAAAAGGCGCGCCAACAAATAGCACCTATATACAGACATGACCAATGTACAATACTGTTGCCCTCCTGGACAAATGACGTACAAAGGGGTACCCACAAACACAGACACGCGCAGAGAGAAAAAATAAACGTGTGCGTGCATACCGGGGTGCGCGTTAAGTTCCACACGCGATATGGGCTGGGCGGGTACGTGGATTGCAGGGGTGCGCGGGAAGTTCCACACGCGATATGGCAGGGAACGTGGATTCGAGGGGTGCGCGGGAAGTTGCACACGCGAAATGGGCGGGTACGTGGATTGCAGGGGCGCGCGGGAAGTCCCACACGCGATATGGCAGGGAACGTGGATTCGAGGGGTGCGCGGGAAGTTGCACACGCGAAATGGGCGGGTACGTGGATTTCAGGGGCGCGCGGGAAGTCCCACACGCGATATGGCAGGGAACGTGGATTCGAGGGGTGCGCGGGAAGTAGCACACGCGAAATGGCCGGGTACGTGGATTTCAGGGGCGCGCGGGAAGTCCCACACGCGATATGGCAGGGAACGTGGATTCGAGGGGTGCGCGGGAAGTAGCACACGCGAAATGGCCGGGTACGTGGATTTCAGGGGCGCGCGGGAAGTCCCACACGCGATATGGCAGGGAACGTGGATTCGAGGGGTGCGCGGGAAGTAGCACACGCGAAATGGCCGGGTACGTGGATTTCAGGGGCGCGCGGGAAGTCCCACACGCGATATGGCAGGGAACGTGGATTTGAGGGGTGAGCGGGAAGTTGCACACGCGATTTGGCTGTGAGCTCCCAGGCATTACCTGTACACCCTCCACGGCCCCTGCAGGCAGCACACACCACAGGGAACTACCCTGCACACCTGCTCATGTCTCCCACCACCCCCACCCCCAGCACTGTGGGGAACCTGCCAGCAGGCCCCCACCCATGGCCAACCCACCTGCCAGCAGGCCCCCACCCATGGCCAACCCATGTCTCCCACCACCCCCACCCCCAGCACTGTGGGCAACCTGCCAGCAGGCCCCCACCCATGGCCAACCCATGTCTCCCACCACCCCCACCCCCAGCACTGTGGGGAACCTGCCAGCAGGCCCCCACCCATGGCCAACCCATGTCTCCCACCACCCCCACCCCCAGCACTGTGGGCAACCTGCCAGCAGGCCCCCACCCATGGCCAACCCATGTCTCCCACCACCCCCACCCCCAGCACTGTGGGGAACCTGCCAGCAGGCCCCCACCCATGGCCAACCCATGTCTCCCACCACCCCCACCCCCAGCACTGTGGGCAACCTGCCAGCAGGCCCCCACCCATGGCCAACCCATGTCTCCCACCACCCCCACCCCCAGCACTGTGGGCAACCTGCCAGCAGGCCCCCACCCATGGCCAACCCATGTCTCCCACCACCCCCACCCCCAGCACTGTGGGCAACCTGCCAGCAGGCCCCCACCCATGGCCAACCCATGTCTCCAACCACCCCCACCCCCAGCACTGTGGGGAACCTGCCAGCAGGCCCCCACCCATGGCCAACCCATGTCTCCCACCACCCCCACCCCCAGCACTGTGGGCAACCTGCCAGCAGGCCCCCACCCATGGCCAACCCATGTCTCCCACCACCCCCACCCCCAGCACTGTGGGCAACCTGCCAGCAGGCCCCCACCCATGGCCAACCCATGTCTCCCACCACCCCCACCCCCAGCACTGTGGGCAACCTGCCAGCAGGCCCCCACCCATGGCCAACCCATGTCTCCCACCACCCCCACCCCCAGCACTGTGGGGAACCTGCCAGCAGGCCCCCACCCATGGCCAACCCATGTCTCCCACCACCCCCACCCCCAGCACTGTGGGGAACCTGCCAGCAGGCCCCCACCCATGGCCAACCCATGTCTCCCACCACCCCCACCCCCAGCACTGTGGGCAACCTGCCAGCAGGCCCCCACCCATGGCCAACCCATGTCTCCCACCACCCCCACCCCCAGCACTGTGGGGAACCTGCCAGCAGGCCCCCACCCATGGCCAACCCATGTCTCCCACCACCCCCACCCCCAGCACTGTGGGCAACCTGCCAGCAGGCCCCCACCCATGGCCAACCCATGTCTCCCACCACCCCCACCCCCAGCACTGTGGGCAACCTGCCAGCAGGCCCCCACCCATGGCCAACCCATGTCTCCAACCACCCCCACCCCCAGCACTGTGGGGAACCTGCCAGCAGGCCCCCACCCATGGCCAACCCATGTCTCCCACCACCCCCACCCCCAGCACTGTGGGCAACCTGCCAGCAGGCCCCCACCCATGGCCAACCCATGTCTCCCACCACCCCCACCCCCAGCACTGTGGGCAACCTGCCAGCAGGCCCCCACCCATGGCCAACCCATGTCTCCCACCACCCCCACCCCCAGCACTGTGGGCAACCTGCCAGCAGGCCCCCACCCATGGCCAACCCATGTCTCCCACCACCCCCACCCCCAGCACTGTGGGGAACCTGCCAGCAGGCCCCCACCCATGGCCAACCCATGTCTCCCACCACCCCCACCCCTAGCACTGTGGGGAACCTGCCAGCAGGCCCCCACCCATGGCCAACCCATGTCTCCCACCACCCCCACCCCCAGCACTGTGGGCAACCTGCCAGCAGGCCCCCACCCATGGCCAACCCATGTCTCCCACCACCCCCACCCCTAGCACTGTGGGGAACCTGCCAGCAGGCCCCCACCCATGTCCCCCTGGCCCATGGTCCTGACGATACACAATAATGGCAGTAATGACCAGCATACCCAGCACAAACACCCAGGCAAGGATTGCATGCACCCACATAGTGAATGAAATCACATGACACAACCCCAAAGGCAAGTAAGCAAAAGAACACATGTCCGCCACACACACATACACAATGGGTGCAAGTCAATGTCAAAACCCATATCATGGCATGTAAGAAACCAAAGAAAAAATGACACAAGTGTAAGATAATATCAAAATGTATTAAAAAATAAAAATAAAGTAAACTCTGACAACTATCTGGTAAAGCAAATAAAAGGTCCATGTCCGGGAACAAAAATGAGAAACCGAAAAACAAAGGATAGAAAAATGAATAGATTTCGTCCAAAGTAAACACATGTAGAATGAAATGAAAGATAAACCATTACGACATGGTGTGACCAATATGAAAGTTAAAAAATTTATCTCACAAAAAATAACTATATTTACAGGATTGTTCAAGGGTCCATGAGCCCAACACCACAAATTAAACCTAATACTAACTATTTAAAAAAATATGTACAAAGAAGTGGCCATTGTCCAAGCGGTCCAAAAAAAAAAAATTAAATAAAGGAAACCTAGCACTAACTAACTAAAAAACTATATACAAAGGCAGCGGGCTAGTCCTGCGGCTCACTTGGTGATGCTGGCCAGGGCATCCTCGAACTCCACGTCAATGTCCTGGAGGCGGGACTCAGTCCTGGCCCCAAGGTCTCGCAGGGACAACCCCATGTGCTCTCCAAATTCCCTGCGAGCCTCCTCGAGGCACTCAGCCCGCCTCAATGCCTGATGCATGGAGATCTCCGCCCTGGCCATGGCGAGCCGCTCCTCTTCCGCCCGCTGCCGCTCCGCACCTATCCGCTGGCCAAACTCCTCCCACACGGAACACACCGCCATGCCAGGGTTGCCCTGCCCTCCGGCCGATGCCTGCCCCTCCGATCTTGATGGCCCTGAGCCATGATGCCTCCCACGTCGAGCCCGCTGCTGCCTGCGACGCCACTGCCTCTGCCAGCACGACGGCATCCAGGCTGATGGTAACCACCGACGCCGTCGTGCACGTGCCCTGCCCGATGATGCCGGCACATCTTCCATCTGCTGGGGTCCACTTGCTGTGTCGTCCACCCCTGCTGGACCTCCGACTCCCAACTGTGGCAGGGATGGGATCCCCACCGAGCTGGCTGCATTGGTCGGGGCAGGTCCACAGGGGGCCATGGTGGCATCTGGGCCGGAAGACGGCAAGGAGAACGACTGGTGGATAGCCTGCATAGAGGAGGAGAGGGCCGTCAGATTGGCCAACACATGCAGGAACCCCCCGAACATGGCCGATCCCAATTGGGCCACGTCGGCACGGTGCACTTCGTGATGACGTGCGTGCTCCTCCCGGGAAGCACGCACGGCATCACGAATCACAGCCGTGCGCATCGCGACCCCAATCAGGACCTGCTCCACGCGGCCAGGGGTTCCCACGGCCGCAGGTGGAGGGGAGTCAGTTGACATGGACATCCCCTCTACCTGCGGACGGGCCTGGGACGGGGCATCCCTGCTGGTGCATGGTGGTGCACTCACAGGGTCAGGGACAGCAACATGCACAGGCCCCTCCACGGTGACCTGTGCTGCCTCCTGCCCCTGGCCCTGGACTGCACCACTTGCACCAGCAGGGATGCTCCCACCAGGGCCCATGTGTGCACCAGTGTCGGCCTCCTCCTCCTCTGTGCAAACCACCAACCTGGATGGCTCCTCACCGTCTCCCGCCGTAGCAGGCCCCTGTGGGGGCTCACCCACCCCTTCCGCTGCAGCCGTGGGGGCATCCCCGCCGCCTTGCTCCACAGCGCCGTCTCCGCCCTCTTCTTCACTAGCCGCTGCGTAGAGGGAGACAAAGAACACAAGCATCAGGCTACTGTACAATGGTCCCCTAGACAGGAAGCAATAGCAGATGAGCACCCCTGTCAAAGTACACTTCCATCATGTCCCTCCACAACACATGGGTCAGTCCAGGCAAAACACACACAGTAACAGGCATGGTGCATGCCATGCACATTTCCATGCATGTCCAATTGACTCTTGAAACATTCAATGAAATGTAACTCACATGCATCATGGCTCATGCATATCACATGCACACACTACACCTCAGTCACATCCATCTGGCCACAATCACACCAAACACAGGCAAAACAAGGGTAAGGTGGGTGCGTCACTGAATCTGTGCATTGTCACACACATGAGTCATGCATCCATGGCATGCACAAGTCACAGACATGCAGGTCAGGCACACAGACATGGCTACCATATATGTACCTGGCATCAGCACCCATCCTCACCCCCATCCATGTCCAGGTACAGAGACTGGCATGCTCTCATGTCCCAAATCTGCATAGTGCTCCCCATGCCGCATTTCTACACATGCAACAACCATGTGGGTCACACATCACTGGTCGCACATGCATTACCATGATGTCCCAGCACACATACATGCATACATGGCACATGGCACACATACAGGCAAGTATCATAGAACCAGCACACCGCAACATGCCCTGTCTCACACAGTGATGCTTGGACACTTACCGCTCAACTCCAGACGGGTCTCCCTCTCAAGGATCTGGGCGTGGAGCGCTGGGCGTACGCGTTCCAGGACCCTCTTCTGGATGGAACTCATGTGGCCCCGGCCACCCTCCACGAGGCGCCGGGCCTTCACAAGGGTCCTGGACCTCAAGTCCTCCCAGCGCTTCTTGATCTTCAAGACGTTGCGGGTTGCCACCCCCTCCGCGTTGATGGCAACCACACAGTCGGCCCAGATCCTCTCCCGTCCTTCCTTGCTGGCGCGGGACGATCCAAAGAGGGCATCATACTGCCCCAGGACATGCTCCACCAGGACACCAACTTCGGTGGCAGTGAAGCTGGTGCCCCTCTGCCCCTCTGGCCTGGGGTTGCCACTGGTGCCAGTTGTAGAAGTGCCCGACATGGCAACCCCAGAGGCAGGTGTGGGTGGGCAACTGGGTCCTGGGGCTGGGCTGTGGAGCGATGTAATCCCAGTTGGGAGTCTTCAGTTCCAGCAGGGGTGGACACAGCAACTGGACCCCTGCAGATGGCTGATGTGCAGGCACCAAATGGCAGGGCACGGTGGCAGCAGGCAGGCAGGCAGGCAGGCAGCAGCAGATAGCACGTGGGAGGCTGCTCAGGGCACTTGGGGGGCAGTAACTCGGCCTTCGGGGCAGGAGCGTGGTGTTCCGTGTGTTTTCGGGAGGCCAGCTTGATACGGAGTGATTTGGCACGTGAAATTCCTGCACGTCAGCGTGAAATCCGAGGAAAGGCCCTTAGCGCGTAAGTGCGTCAGCACGCATACGCGATTCTATTGGACCAGAGTCCCTCATCACGTAAGCGCGTCTGACGTGATCCGCACGGGCGTTCCCCACTCAGCACGTGAAGACGGAGCACACGTGGAAATCCTGCACGTCAGAGTGTCATCGCGTGTAATTGGCCAAAAGTGCGCGTACACGCCATTGGCCTATGTACGTGTATTTCATCGCGTGTAATTGGCCAAAAGTGCGCGTACACGCCATTGGCCTATGTACGTGTATTTCATCGCGTGTAATTGGCCAAAAGTGCGCTTACACGCCATTGGCCTATGTACGTGTATTTCAGGGGCGCGCGGCCACTTACACAGGCAAGTACGTCAGCGCACCTGTATGCCTGCAGCGTGGGAATTTCCACACGCGATAGGAGTGGGAACCCGATTCCAGGGGTGCGAGGCTCACACGCTGCCTACTACACGCGCACTTTTCAATAAACAAGCCAGATGCCAGGATGAACATACCGTTCCTAGCAGCAGTGGCAGTGGGCTACCAAAGGAGGATGAGGAGGAGAGTCAGGGCCAGAATATTCACACCCAGAACCAGCCTATTCGGGATGCCTGATGACCAGGTGTATGGGAGGTACAGGTTTCCAGCACACATCATACTGGACCTGGTCAGTGAGTGGGAGGATGACCTCACATCACCCACCCTGTGCTCCCAAGCACTCAGCCCCCTGCAGAAGGTCCTGAATGTACTGCACTTCTTGGCCACTGGATCCTTTCAGCGGACAAGTGCCATAGTGGGTGGTGTGTCACAGGCCACGCAGTCACGCTGTCTACACCAGGTCTTGAACATCATCACTGCACGGCCTTCAGTCCGCAGGCACATATATCTCCCCAGGACTCATGCAGAAAGGCGGACGTGCATCCAGGAATTCTATGGTGTGTCTCAATTCCCCAAAGTGCTTGGTGCAATTGACTGCACACATGTGGCTCTACGTCCACCCAGGGCAACAGAGCACATCTATAGAAACCGCAAGCACTGGCATTCCATCAACGTCCAAGTTGTATGCAATGCCAAGGGAATCATCACATCAGTATATGCCAACTATCCAGGGTCCACCCACGACAGCTTCATCTACAGAATGTCTACCCTATGCCGGGACCTAGAGACTGGCCAGCATGGAGATACATGGCTGCTTGGTGAGCATGAATGCCACTCCACATGCATGCATGTCAGATACTGGGTCATGACACAACACCACTAATGATACCCATCACCACCTCCGCAGGGGACAGTGCCTACCCTATCAGCCCCCACATGATGACCCCAATCCGGAACCCCACCACGCCACCCCAGGTAAGGTACAACACAGCCCACATTGCTACACGGGGCATAGTGGAGCGCACATTCGGAGTGCTCAAGTCACGCTTTCGCTCCCTTGACCGTTCTGGCGGGCAGCTGTTATATGCTCCCCGAATAGTGTGCAGGATCATAGTGGCAGCATGTGTCCTGCACAACGTTGCAACACGCCGGGGCCTGCCCGTGGACATGGTGGTGCCCCCACATCCACAACCACATGCACGCCCGCTGCGCATGGGAGGAGAAAGGGCACGGGGGGAGGCAGCCCGTACGCAACTGGTGGCCAACTTCTTCACCTAGGAATCACAGTGCTGGCTAGTGCACACTGCTCTGGCACATACCATCTGACAATCAATGATGACTCTACCTGACAATGTCTGAAAATTACTTGACAATGAACTGTCAGATACACATCAGCCTGAGATTGTTAACATGGAAGTGTCAATATGTGTGCACCCCTAGCTACACATACACCAGCTATGCATCACAACGCGAAGACACAACTCCTTCAATCTAAAATGCATTGCCACGGGCGATTCACTACATGACAACATTGCCATGTCACCCACTCCCTTCACAGTCCCGCCACTGAGGACACCATGTCATGGTATGTGACAGCAAACAAACTGGCCATCACAACATGACACCAGTGTCACAAATAGCAGTGCCCCAAATGGAACATAGCCGCACTTGAGCAGCTAACCGCCCTGGAGCCACTACTACACACCTGTGTAAGAGTAATTTCTATCAAATTACACACCAACCCACCCTGAAGCCCACCCAAACAAGACACATTGCATGTAATCAATGGTAGTCTCATTACCTGATTCAGCTGGTATGTCCTCACCGTCCAGATGTACAGTGATGGCGCCATGCAAAAGTGTCAGTGCACATCTACCGACATGTAGTGTGACTCCAGAGAGTATGCCCTTGTGAAGATCTGTGTGAAATACCTGCAAAACATGAGCAACATATGTAAGTAGAGGCACATATCATACCATCATGCATAGTTAGGTGCAACAACAATGAACACTATGAATGTCTACACAGTATTGACTATGGACTGGCCAACAGCTCATGGGAGTCCAATGTCACCGTGTAATTTGCTGTCACTTGGGCACACCCTTTGCAAGCCCATGGAAAGGGAAGCAGGAGGGGTGTGGATGTCTGCTACCCAAGCATCGAAACCAAACTCAGGACAAGCCTGCATGTGCCCAGCCACAATACAGTGTATGCCCAGGTACCCACACAAGGCAACACTCTTGCAAAATAAAAATGAAAAAGAGAAAAAATGGCCATGAAAGGGCCGGCGGGGGGGGGGGGGGGGCACCTATGAGGTCCGAGGACAGGATGCACGCCACAATCCACCTGTGTGGATCATGGGAAAGGAAAACACCCCATAGGCTCGTGGCCCACACGGCTACTCTGTTGTGGGAGATGAGTCGCTATGGCTCTGCCCAGACCCTGCAGCTGACTCTGGAGGTGGGGGAGCTGCCTCAGAAGATGGTGTGACAATGGGAGGCAGCCCACGCAAAGCACGAGTTTGCTCCTCCATGGCTGCAAGCAGGCGGGTCTGGTAGTTCTGGTTCTGGGTTATAATCATGCGGAGGTCCCCATGCAGTAACTCCCGGGATGACCTGACCTCCGCACGAGTTGCCTGCATCTCGGCCGAGAGCGTCCGTGTCAGACGCTCCAGCTGCTCCTCTGTCCTTCTATGGGATGAAGCCTCAAGCTCTAACAGGGTCGACCTGAGGTGACGGAGTTCTTCCCTCAGGGCTTCCCTGTGGCGCTGGGACTCCATGGAAAGTGATTCCCCCAGAGTCGCCAGTGCCGCCCGCCTGTCCATGTTGGACGCCAACATATCCTCCCTGTGTGCCTGGCAGATGGACTCTGTAGCCTGCTCCAGTCGCTCCATCAGCCTTTCTGGGGGGACAATGGAAGTGGCCACCCTATCCATGGCCTGTGCAATCATCTCGGATGATGCTGCCTGTTGGGTGGCCATACCGTAGATGGATTGCTCCCATACGGTATTGCCAGGTGGCATACGGCCACCACGTTGACGGGCACCACACCTGCCTGGGGCAAGGCGGACTGCGCCTTGCTGTGCCGGCAAGGCCTCAGGCTGCAGGACTGCATTCCCTCTCTGATCTGCAGCCCCAGGAACAGGATCAGAGATTGGGTGGTGTGGCCCTGCATCCGTAACCACCAGAGGCTGATCTGCCGACACTGACATCCCCATTGAGGCCAATGGCCTGGCTGCAGGTGGGTCGGACAGAGGAGATTCTCTCCCAAGAACACTCACCTGCGACTGCACATAGGTGTCATCCTCCGAGTCTACACCTGAATACTGCTCGGGGGAGGAACCCCCAGAGACACCCCTCGACAGCACGGCCTGCAGCACTTGTGGGTTTTCACCCACAAACACACCACGTCCCTCACTTGTGGTAGGTCGGCCCGGGTTGCCCTCCTGGGACGGCTCCACCACCACATCCCCAGCATCAACAAGTGCTTCGTCCCCTGCAAAGACATGAAAGAGAAAAATGGAAACAGGCATTAGCACCATGGCATGCAACAAGGGCTGATGAACAACATAGGCAGTAGTCCTACGACACATGTCCTACATGACTGGGAGTCCTCCTATGCATTCACCATCACTGGGTCTGTAGGGGAGGCTCAGGGCATACTATGTACTGATTGGAGGGCAACGCCTGCTCACCTTGATGCCTAGCACTGCCATCACACATTGGGCGGTGATTGCCATGTCAAAGGCACATGCCATCACACACATGGCATGTGACATAGCCACCAAGTGAAGAGGGAGAGGAGGGCTACTTTTTTGGATTTCAACCACTCTGGTCCTGACATTGCATCGTCACATCAATTAGTATACATGTTGTACATGGATCTGCTAGTCCAAATTGGCAACGATGCACAGTGCCTTGTCTACATCAACATAATGCAGTAAACATTGTGATTCCACCTCCCCAACACCTGTAACGGAATAATTTTGCATTCGTGAAGCACCGGTCAAGTAATGTTTGTAGGTGCAGCGGAGCACTGAGGGGTGGTGGGGCAGAAGGGGATGCCAGTCAACAATACTACTGGTGCTGGTGTCATTCATGTCACGCAAGTGCAGGGGTGGGTGGCACAATGAAGTGCAAGGGGGAGTGGCGGCTGGAAGTGCTGTACAAGGTAAGTAGGACTTGACGTCAAGGGCAGATGGTGTTAGGCGCAGACAAGTGCTGGGGGGGTGGCCTATAGGGGTACAGAGACAATCATGCTGTGCTGTGGGCTCGGAGGGGACAGGGGAGGTACACACTGCCTCTGGCTCGGCAAGGTCCTTTCAGATTTCTATGTGTCCTGCAGAGTTGTCACATGCCGCAGATATGTGCCCTTGGATTGGGGATCTCATCTTGGTGAGAAGGGTGAGGCGCTATTGCCTTTGGAGCATGTGGCAGGCCAGTTTGCCAGAGGATGGCCATGATGCAGGACATTCCCTCTCTGCCACCCGGCACCTGTGGTTTGGGTTCCCAAGATCCGAGTCATGCCAGGACTCTGCATTGGCATGGGGCTTCAGACAGGTGGTCATGACCGTGGCTAAGACATCCAGTGTACCTGACATGGAGTGGAGCATGGAGTGGGCCCTGCAGAATGAGTAGGGACAGACGGGAGTCTAGAGGGTGAGAGGGAGTTGCTGAGGTCACAGAAAGGTCACGTGGGGGCGTCAACAGGCATGCAGGTGGATGCGTACCGCACCAAGGATGAGGAATTCTGTGTCTGGGGACATGAGTGAGGAGGAGAGGTGAGGACACTCAGAAAGGAAGTAGTACATTTGACCAGTTTTCCCAGACACAGTACGCACTGTTTGAGATTGTCAAGGTGTGGTGGACAGAAACCTCACACAAGCCATTCCAGAGTGGAGTAGGTCTAAGTAGGTGTGACAGTGGCAGGAATACCCTCAGGGAAGCCAAGGGCACACCCCCCCTGCACAGTAGTGGCGGGCCAAGGAGAGGGTCAAGGATGCAGACAGAGCTGGCCGTCAGACATGTTTCCATGAGACCAAGGATGTCAAGGTGCATAACCTCATGTAAGTGACAGTTATCGGAGGAATGCCTGATGCAGCCGCTGTGAGAGGAGTGTAATTGTGGAGGAGGTTGACAGCCTTGTAGGACTTACGGGGAGTGCTAGAGATCAGAGGTGCCGCATGTGTAGGAGTTGGAGTGGGAGGCGGAGAAGGTTCATGGGAGGGTGCAGGGAGGCAGTGCAGGATTGATGAGGAGAGAGGAGGGGGGACAGCAGGAGAGGTAAGGAAGTTGATGAGATGTGGGTAGCATTTCTCAAGGAGATTGAGGTTGGCCTAAGGGCCTTGGACTGAGACGCTCCCATTACCATGCACATCAATAGTGGTATCTGAGGATTGGAAGGAGGCCAGGAGTACACCCCAACGGGTCCCACCTATGATGGTGGAAGAGGAGCAAGGAGAGAGGACAGGGACCATGTGAAGGGTCTATGGGACAGGCAAAGGCATGTATGAGCAGATGTCAGTGAGAGTTAGCTTAGAGTAGGCTCAGATGCACTGGTCAGCAATAGGGTGGGTCGCATTGGAGGGCAGGCTGCCCTCATTTGACTTTTGGCAAGCAGGTGTCGTGCGTAGGGCACGATGGTCTGAACTGTAGAAGTCATGGAAGATAGACCATGAAGAGCAGCATGGAGTGTGAGGGAATGGGGCTTGGAACCAGACGGTACCAAAGGACCCAGGAAGGAGGTGGATGTCAAGGCTACATCCACAGTATGACTGCATGTTGGTAGGCATTTATATACAGAGGACGCATTAGCATGTGGTATCATTGCATGTCAGGCATGTGAAGATGAAACTTGAATGGCTGGGGGAAAGGAGAGGAATGGTATGTAAGACATCAGATGAATAGACAGGGGAGTATGAGCAACAATGTAGTGACAAAATTACTAATCAAGGGCGACTTCCATGCTGTTGGCCCATATGTGCACTGTTGCCAGTAGGGATAGTGCTGTGGCCAGATGGTGTTGCACTGAACATACTGGATGAGGCACATGGGTGCCACTATCAACTCTGCCACACACCCCCTTGACAGGCACCCAACATGAATGCTTCACACACACACCATGCACATGGATAATACACACATGCATGTGCACTCACCGGATGATGCCTCGTAATCAGGGAGGTCTCCCACACCTTGGAGTTGTCCCTCGGTGACGTAGGATCCAGCTACGGACTCGTGTGGTGTGAGTTCTATTTCCTGTGCTGGGGACCCACCTCCAGTCACCAAGGTTGCGGCATGACTTGAGGCCAGCTTATCCTTTGCCCTGCGCTTAAGGTCATTCCAGCGCTTCTGGCAATCACTAGCTGTGCGCCTCACTACTCCAAGGGCACTTATTCTGTCAGCAATGGTCTGCCAGTGTGCCTGGCGTCTGGCATGTGTGGTCTTGGACCCTGCAACGATGACCATTTCCCTATCATGATCTGACACATACTGAACAAGTGCATTAAGTTCGGCGTCTGTGAAGCTTGGCTTCCTTGATGGGCCGGACTGTGCAGCCGTGTCTGGGGCATCAGCCTGTGCCGGACGTGCACTCTTCCTCTTGCGCTTGGAAGGGGGTGGGGATCCAGAGTGTCCTACGCCGCTGTGGACACTAGGGGCAGGAGCCGTGGTGGACTCTGTACTGGGTGTGTGTGATTGCCCACTCAGCATGGGAGTAGGTGCAGGCATTGGGGGTAGTGGGATGGGGTCAGGACTGATCTGAGGTGCATGAACTAGGACCGACACAGTCTTGGCAGGGTGTATGAGAGGTGGGGTGGATTGAGCCACACCCTGGCTACGGGGGCCAGCAGATGACCTATCTGGCATAGATGCGCGTGCCCTGATGACACCAATGTGCACCGGTGCACGTGCAGTGGACCTGCTGACATGGATGTCAGCGATGGAATCACCCTCGGACAGGTCTGGTGCCACAATGGCCTGGTCCGACATGGGCTGATAAGGGTTGGTATCAGCCACATGACTCTCAACTGGGGGGGGGGGGGGGGCATGGGTGTCCCTGACTGTTCCTCCAGACTGGGGGGAACAGGGGCGCCCTGCAAGTCACAACCACGTCCCCTGTTGGATCCTCCACGGCCACCACGTGTGGCTCGGCCACCTTTGCCACCCTTACGGCTTGCACGCCTCCCAACCATGGCACTGATGGTATTGTGCGTATGGGAGTGGGTGTGCACAATTGTCCTGGGCAATTGGGTGTCAAAGGGGTTGGGTACCAGATGGTATTCGTACCCTAGTGCAGTGGCAAGGCTATATGACACCCCTGGGGAAAGATGACGGGTCACGCAACGCACAGGCACCCCAAAAAAGTTAAGGAACGTGCACAATACCCCTCCTAGACCACGTGTGCTGATGGAAAACCCTGCACTACGCTGTGGCATCCAGTAACACAATGAACGTATGCGTGTCACACGCGGCCTAGATTGACCTCTGAAGGGGTAGGCTACACACGGGGCAAGCACAGATGTTAGATACGTGCGTGACTCACCGTCTGCCAGGTAAAAGAGCGTGAAAAAATAGCACTTTTGGTTGGCAACACCCCCGCCAAAAGAAGAGGTGTACGCTGTCTGAGGAGACAGGACAACTGTAGAAGGGGACACTGTTTGAGGGAACAGGCCCAGGAAAACCAGTACAAGAGGAAAAAGAGAAAAGAGCTGTCAGAGGTAACAGGGAGTACGAACTGGAAACGCCGTGAAGTAAATCGCGTGTGAAACGACAAGAAGTACCGAATTCACCCACTCGCTCTCCACGAAAAGCACGTACAAGGAAATTGTGTTCAACACTACCTTTTATACAGGCCCACACGTACATCGTCACTTACGGCGTGTACGTGCTTGGCCCATTTTCACCAATCACACGCTTTGGCACTCCTGCGTGTAGGTATCTTTTCACCAATCACACGCTTTGTCACTCCTGCATGTGGATCCTTTTTCACCAATCACGCGCTTCGACACTCCTGCGTGTAGGTATCTTTTCACCAATCACACGCTTTGTCACTCCTGCATGTGGATCCTTTTTCACCAATCACGCGCTTCGACACTCCTGCGTGTCGCTCACTTTTCACCAATCACACGCTTTGACACTGCACGTGCAGGTAACTATTGACGCACATATGCTGGTGACGGGTTTTCGCGCGATGAGTGTGGGGTTTTCAGGTGCAAAATCACTCCCTATCAGGCTGTCCACGCGTTCTAACACGAAAGACCACGCTCCTGGCCAGGAGGCCGAATTACAGTCCCCCAGAGCCCTGAGCACGCTCCCACCTGCCATCTGCTGCTGCCTGACTGCCTGCTGGCCACGTGCCCCACAGTGCTGGTGGGTGGGGGTGGTGGGAGACATGGGTGGGGGCCTGGTGGAGGGTGCCCCTGGTGGATGGGGGGTGGGGGTGGTGGGAGACATGGATGGGGGCCTGATGGCAGGTGCCCCTGCACTGCTGGGGGGTGGGGGTGGTGGGAGACATGGGTGGGGGCCTGGTGGAGGGTGCCCCTGGTGGATGGGGGTGCAGGGGGACATGATCAGGTGTGCAGGGTAGTCCACTGTTTTGTGGGCTGCCTGCAGGGGCCGGGGAGGGTGTACAGGGTACACCTGTGGGGGCCCACCCAGCCTATTCGCATGTGATTATTCCCACGCACCCCTGTGATACACGTACCCTGGCCAATCGCGTGTTGAACTTCCCGCTACCCCTGTAATACACGCACCCTGCCTGTTCGCGTGTGATGATTCCCGCGTACCCCTGTAATACACGTTCCCTGGCCTATCGCGTGTTCTACTTCACGCGTCCCCCTGTAATACACGTTCCCTGGCCCATCGCGTGTTGAACTTCCCACTACCCCTGTAATACACGCACCCTGGCTGTTCGCGTGTGATGATTCCCGCGTAGCCCTGTGATGCACGTTCCCTGGCCTATCGCGTGTTCTACTTCACGCGTCCCCCTGTAATACACGTTCCCTGGCCCATCGCGTGTTGAACTTCCCGCTACCCCTGTAATACACGCACCCTGGCTGTTCGCGTGTGATGATTCCCGCGTACCCCTGTAATACACGTTCCCTGGCCTATCGCGTGTTCTACTTCACGCGTCCCCCTGTAATACACGTTCCCTGGCCCATCGCGTGTTGAACTTCCCGCTACCCCTGTAATACACGCACCCTGGCTGTTCGCGTGTGATGATTCCCGCGTACCCCTGTGATGCACGTTCCCTGGCCTATCGCGTGTTCTACTTCACGCGTCCCCCTGTAATACACGTTCCCTGGCCCATCGCGTGTTGAACTTCCCACTACCCCTGTAATACACGCACCCTGGCTGTTCGCGTGTGATGATTCCCGCGTAGCCCTGTGATGCACGTTCCCTGGCCTATCGCGTGTTCTACTTCACGCGTCCCCCTGTAATACACGTTCCCTGGCCCATCGCGTGTTGAACTTCCCGCTACCCCTGTAATACACGCACCCTGGCTGTTCGCGTGTGATGATTCCCGCGTACCCCTGTGATGCACGTTCCCTGGCCTATCGCGTGTTCTACTTCACGCGTCCCCCTGTAATACACGTTCCCTGGCCCATCGCGTGTTGAACTTCCCACTACCCCTGTAATACACGCACCCTGGCTGTTCGCGTGTGATGATTCCCGCGTAGCCCTGTGATGCACGTTCCCTGGCCTATCGCGTGTTCTACTTCACGCGTCCCCCTGTAATACACGTTCCCTGGCCCATCGCGTGTTGAACTTCCCGCTACCCCTGTAATACACGCACCCTGGCTGTTCGCGTGTGATGATTCCCGCGTACCCCTGTAATACACGTTCCCTGGCCTATCGCGTGTTCTACTTCACGCGTCCCCCTGTAATACACGTTCCCTGGCCCATCGCGTGTTGAACTTCCCGCTACCCCTGTAATACACGCACCCTGGCTGTTCGCGTGTGATGATTCCCGCGTACCCCTGTGATGCACGTTCCCTGGCCTATCGCGTGTTCTACTTCACGCGTCCCCCTGTGATACACGTTCCCTGGCCCATCGCGTGTTGTACTTCCCGCTACCCCTGTAATACACGCACCCTGGCTGTTCGCGTGTGATGATTCCCGCGTACCCCTGTGATTCACGTTCCCTGCCTAGTCGCGTGTAGTACTTCCCGCGTACTCCTGATTTGGAGATTGCCCGCTTTGCTTTCCTTGTTTGCCTGCCCTGTGAAGTGGTCCGGGGTTAGCGCAGCCCTTAGCGATGATTTAGCGCTTTTGATGGCTTTTCCGTGCGCGAGGGCGTTCTTGGGGGCGTTACTGGCGCTGCTGCAGGCTCGCTGCGATTCTCTGCGCCACGGCTGTTTTGGGAGCTTGAAATCCATGAATACGCTGTGCGCGGAAATCTGTTTTAGCGCACGTGCCTGGCGCAGACTATCGCAGGCGCACGCTGTGCGCCAGCCGCGTGCGCTACTTGTGCGCTGGATTCTATGAATTACCCTGTAAATATTTTTCAAAAGAAATTTAGTGGGTTACCCACACAAGTCCTTCCAGCAGACTGGTGATAATTAACCAATCAACAGCATATTAGTATTTTCTACCTCCCTAAGCAACGGGGAGGAATCGGGCGACAGGACTAAATATCTTACCAAGTACAGACTACCTTATCAATCAATAAGTAGTGCCCACTCCTTTCTTTTTTGGAAAAGCTTAGCTATAACATAATATAATACCACATTGCATCGACAAAAGAATAACAGAGCCAAGCTAGACATGAACCATACCAGAAAACCAATCCAAGTGTTCAAGAGAACAATAGTCTCATCTCAGTGGAGGAATATACTCTTCTTTTACACGTGGAATGCATCCATTGCACGAAAAGAAAGCCACCAAACATAGTAACTGTGCCAGACCAACATTGGTGATGGAAGAAGTTGAACCCTACAACAGCAGCAACGGGGTTCTACCTTAATAGACAGGCTAACCTCTGATGGTATACTATTTGATTGACTAATTATGATCGACATTAATTTGACCCTTTTTTTCATGGGTGGTCCCCTCCATTCTATCATTTGTAGTAAATAGTTCTGCGCATCTGAAGCACGCTTGTATTGTGCCTTACAAGCTCTGTTCGCCTTCACTTTCAATTTAAATCTAGTTGGGCTTATCGACCACCAGTCGGTTGCCATTTGTCAGGTTGATGGCATGACAAAGACGTGCTTTGCGCACCCCCCAGTGTTTATAGCTGCACCTATGTGCAGCAAATGTAGCCAATCAGGGCAAAACACTGGCACAAAGGGTTATTCACAACACAGTCACTGTGTGTTTCCGAAGACAGAAGGCTTCATAAGTAATCCAAAGAAAATGCTGCTGACGGGCCACTTCAGCCCTCCAGATTTTATGTTTGTGCCCCTTTGCAGCGAGCATAGCCAAGTGTGTATGTGTGCGCATGCATGCATGCACAAGTGTGCTTGTGTGTTTGGTTGAATCTACCAAATGTAGTCAACCTAATTGCAGACTAAAGATAGTCTGTCAACAATGGCAAACTCAGCAACAGAAGACAAAATCTCAATCCTGCACAGACCATGAAACTGACTTTCCACTTCCTGTGCTGTAAAACACATATTAGAGCTGGGACCCAGGCCATGCGCTGCCTGATGCAACTTTTCTAGATGGCTTTTTGAGGCACTTTGGAACATCATTGGTCCAAGTTGCTGACAGGCGTTGGCATATGTGCCATCTCTAACTAGCCTGATCTCAAGCTGTACCACTGCAAAGGATAAGAACCTCGTTAAAATACAAAATCACTTAAGGACCTTTACCCTAAAAGGTATATCCCTGGCAAGTTTCTGACTTGCCCTGCAAAGTCTCAGGATTAAACACGTGTGTCTTGCCCTAAGCAGGATTCCAGTATTATCACTAGCCAATGTCTCTGGGCATTTTGCCCAATCCACAGCTCCAGCACAAAACTCTCCTTGGGTCTTCCCACCCGGTATGCAATAGAATAGTGAATGTATCCAGGTCCCCTTGCCTGATGTTGAGTTTTAGTCCTGTACAAAGCAAAGTCCTCTAAAATGTCTTTATACAGCCAGGTTTTGTCCAGTTTGGAACTCTTGGCTCAGATGTCAGCCCACTCTGGGCCCGATAGATACTCTCCCTACCCTGGGGTCTCAGGTTTCAAACCCCTTTCTGGGTTATCTGGTCCCTCGGCCCCGCTTGAGTCATTTGGTCTCCCAGCCCTTCTTGGGCTCTTCGCATTTTCACCCCAGCTTGGTGTATATGGGGTTCTACCACAGTTCAAGTTATCTGGTGTCTTAGATGCTCTTGGGCTACTCACCTTCTCACCTTGGCTTGAGATACATCCGGGTCTGTCGGCCCTCCTTCTGGTTTACTGAATGCACCATATAGCTGGATTTCTACAGTTGCATTCCTTAGGAAATGTGGCAGGATGGTTCCAGCTTTTTTCTGTCCTCCACATCGGTTCACATGCATCTTTGCATCTTGTCTAATAGTGACTGGACTTTGGGATCGACTCTAGCATGCATCAGTCAACCGCGTTGCAGGCGGTCGCGTCTCTTCTCATGTCGCTGTGGCGGAACCTCTCGAGCTCCAGGGCTGGATCCAGGTAGCAGTGTTCTGCAGGCTTTGTTGCTCCTCTATGCTCCATGCCATCTATGTGGGTCTGCTTCCTGACTCAAATGGGAACAGGTCCTCCTCTGCATCTCGGCCCCACTGGCGTGCATCCCTCTCCCCTGCTCTCCCTCGCCAGGTCGGTCTCACAAGCCCTTTATGTCCCTCCTTGGGAGGAGACAGAACAGTCCATTGGTCCCTCATTTCATACACTGAGGGCAAAAGTGAAGTGTCAGAAACCATACCAGTTACTCTTTTGTGAACATTCTCATAATTGTTTGATGCAATCTCCACACGGCCAATAACAAAATTAGCTTCCTGGGACACTGGAGGCTAAACCACATCATGTCAAGGGATAGCCTGTCATCCAAGGGGGAGTCACCCAGAGTGGGATTCTGCTTGTCCTGTCCAGTAGGGGATGTTAAGCTTAGCACATTCACCTCCCTAGTGCCTTGTGGAGAAGGGACAAATTATGTGGATTTGTCACAAAACACAGACATAGATATCCTGGGGCACAACCGCATTGTATTGATATTTCATTCTCATTGGAGGGCTTGTCAGGGTTCAGGAAAGCACATGGAACACTTATTTAATCCATTGTGGGCCCGCCTTTTCCCCCATTATACCCCAAGATGGCACAGCTGCCACAGCAGGCAGTGCTCATGGACTCCCACCATTCATGAAACAGTCAAGCAATGCAGGCTGCTTTGACTCTGCAACATCAAGAACAACATTGTAAGTGGCAGATGTGAACAACATCATGAACAATAAAACGGTTCTCCATATTATTGCCAAAGACATGCTCTCTTTTGCATGATTCCATTCAAGGGCCCAGGAATCATTATATAGTAACATCAGCACTGTTGACCCGCTTTAAACCCAAAGCCAACATGGACTAACACATGTTCATCTTCAGAATGTACATCAATAAGCCACTGGCTCAGTCTAAGACCATGTCGGAAAGCATGCACCATCATGTGACTCTGGCAAAGAAGACAACATATTCAGGGCCTTGTTCACTCAAGCAGACGGCCTCCTGCCTGTACCTCCATACTGAACACAGCAATCATTCAGGGCACACCAAAACAACATGGGCATCAACCTGTCGACTCTGCAACTTTTAGAAAGCCTAACAATTGCCCAGGCTACATTGCAGTGATGGGCAAAAATATCAAATACACTTCAAAGGCAACTGCTTTTTGTAGGTGGTTGACCCATTGTAGAGTGTATAATGTGTAGTTTGCGCTATACCCAAACATGGAAAATGATATTCACCGTCCATCATACCAGCTTCATCTGCTTCCTTCAAAAGATACTTAACCAAGTGAACGACTGCACCGAATAACATTGTTTCCTGGAATCCAGCTCCACCCATGACCCTCTACCCACTACTCTAAAACAGTTTCTACAAAGATGCCTATGACATTAATATATATATTGACTTTAGCACCACATTTATCTTGGTCACTACCATGGCAGGTCAGTGCTGTTGGCTAACCAGCATATACAGCACCTGCATACCGGCCTTCGGAGCGATTGCCGTTTTGTTGCTATCATTGGTGTGCACACAGGCACTCATCCAGAGTTTCTGTAGCAACACCCACCTCTTCAGAAGCAAAATCCCATTGCCATATCAAGCGTGTTTTGTGTCCGCTCTGGCCAAGTCTTTTAACATCACACACTAAATTCAATTTGTCAAACCAGGAATCAGAAATGCTTCTCGGCTACATCAATGTTAGAATTAGAAAGGTCAAATGAAACCAGTTGGTACAGTATATGAGAGTGACATTTGGACATTTTGCTCTTTTCTATCAACAGAAACAGCTGCTTTATTCACACATATCATCATTATTTAGCACCAAACGTTCCCAATGAACGGCGGATACAGTCATGTGTGTCGTTGTCAATAGTTTTATCATGAAATGACTCTTTGTCATTCAACATATCTTGCACATTCATGCCCTGACCCCATTGTGTGCTGGCTTCTTAGGCTGACGATTGGTTCATTGGCATTCTTCACCAGAACAATGTTACCAAAGGTTACAACCCTCAACTAGGTAAAAGCAGCTCCAGGAGCTGTGGGTGCAGTCAGCTCCACCAATGATCTCAGTTTATTAATTTTCCTTTTCAAATGATACATTATAATTATCCTTTGCACAATATAAATAGCCATTTGCTATGCCCAAAGACCCTATTTTGTTCAGGGCATTAATAATCAGGAG
Organism: Ambystoma mexicanum; assembly: GCF_040938575.1. Classification (NCBI taxonomy): domain Eukaryota; kingdom Metazoa; phylum Chordata; class Amphibia; order Caudata; family Ambystomatidae; genus Ambystoma; species Ambystoma mexicanum. The sequence goes on along the minus strand of NC_090929.1, from coordinate 1,279,093,097 downwards.
AATTTGAAAAGAACAATAGCATGCTGCCACTGTGAAGAAAGAAACACATGTTTTCGTTCAGTCATTTAAAGAGATATACAATGAGGGCACTACATAGTATGCACTTAAAACCTGTCACATACATTTTTGGAGGATTTTGATTTTCTCAGGGAACAGTCTATGGTGTAAAGATGTACATTTACCGAGTGCCAACTTTGATCCCTCCAAGGTGATCAATGCTCTTATGGGAATTGATTAATTCATCTTCTCTATAAATATAAAAGGGAAATGTGTGGATACGTGTGAGTCTCTGTTTTCAATGTTCAGCTTACTTCCCAACATGCCAAAACCAGAAATTTGGCATGTGGGTAGGTTCCGTGGTGTAGACAATGTGCAATGTAAAAAGTATAAAATATAAATGCTTCTAATTTGTTTTTATAATCTTTTTTGTAAGCAGTCTTGCTTGGATTTGTGTTTGTGTCTGATCAAAACTTTCAGCATACTTCCCAACATGCCACTGACCTGTAATTCAGCATGTGTGTAGGTTCCAAGGTGTAGACAATGTAAAAAGTATAAAATATACAAATGTATCATTTTGATTTTTTAAGATTTTTTTTCAATGTGGTCGGCAATGCTTGGCTATTTGTGTGTGTCTGTTCGAAAGGTTCAGCTTACTTCCCAATATGCTACAAACCTGAAAACTGGCATGTGGGCAGGTTTCATGGTGTAGACAATACCTTTTTCTAATTTTGGTTTTTAAGCGGTCTGCATTGCTTACCCCTGCCATATGGCTCTTTGCGCCGTAGTTCTGCGATCGTTCTACATTCATTGTTCATAAAGTTCAGCAGTTCATGTTAATTTCCACAATATCAGTATTCTACCACTCACTTTTGACGTCGTGTGGGTGATACAAAACTGTGCTTTTGTAGTAATGCGGGTGACATGAAACGGTGCACGTCTCTTCAATAGTATCCACAATGATGTTGTCTATCACATTGTGGCAAATCTCTCATGATGATTACAGATACTTCAATTCTCTCGTAAGTTGATGAATGTATGCCATCTCAACAGTTTGAAGCTTACATGCTTCAGCTGGACACGCACAGTACGGCCCTTTAAGCTTACATGTTTCAGTTCATCCCTACATGTATGGAACTTATGTTGAGGTTGCTGCTGCCTCGGCTGTAGATCAGGACACAAATAATGTTGCTGTGCAATCTCAATGCTCCAACTCAAAGTAGCTGGAATCGATTTATGGGATTCATGCTTTTCTCATGGTCAGCTTTATGTGGCATCCTCCAGAGTTTAAAACAAAGACAATGGACCTCATAAGTGTTCCAATCTGGAAACAACGGTGCTGCTAGGCTTACCAGCACCATTGTTTCTGGACCGGTATACTGCGGGCTTGCCTGCCGGAGCCGCTGTGCCTGACAGGTCTGACCCTGCCAGGCACAGCGGCCATGGTAGGCAAGTGGTCACAGAAGCACCAGCGCCGTTAGTGACGGTGCCAGCACTTCCGTGATCCCCTTTGCCATAGAGTCCAAAGGGACTCTATGTGAATGGGGACTTACTATTTTCTGGCGCCTGACTTCCCAGACCACTGGGGTTGTAATCCCCCGGTGTTACTGGGAAGTCAGGCACCAGTAAATCATTACTGGTCCGGTGGCGGCAACCTGCCGGTAGCACTGGCACAGTTACCGCCGGACCTGTATTGTGGCCCAATTTGTTCATGCTAACTCATACAGGAACGACTATCAATATTGTCTACAAAGATGCATTTGTTTAGTTCATTAAATAAACTTCAAACTATTGCCGAAGTAGGAATTACGGTGCGAAGCATGGGTACACCTGCTAGTTCAGGCATAAAAGTTCCTCATCGATTAAAATAGTCCCTCTATCTGTCTAATTGGAGGTCCCCTCCCAAAGTTTGCTCATAGAGAAATACAGCAATGCATCTATGCCCATTATTATTATTAATAATATTTTGTGTGGGGCATTTTGAAATGCATGGGACTGTAAGTTGTAATGAGATCTGATGTCATTCTTTTGGCTCCAAAAGATGTCCCTTCATCAACATCTTGATTTTTTTCTGTCTTTATCCCACCAAGTGCTCTCCAATTCCCCCTGGAAGTGGCATGTCCAGTTGCTTCTCTTTTGTCCTTCCTCAGTAGTAACCGTCAAGGCTAATTTTCATTCCAAGTATACAGGGAGGGGGCCTCAGAAGGTGTTAGTACTCAAATATAAAGTGAACACCCTCACAGCATGCCATTGCTGGATGGGTATATTGAATAACCCCTGTTTAACATTAATTTCAGAAAATGCAAATGCTTAGAGGAGCTCCATTTCCCCTTACCTTGCTCCAGAAGCACTGCCCATTACTTTGCACAGAGCAAATTATAATTGCTGTCTGCACTGCATCCCAAATAGAAAGAAATGGAATCCCTGCAGAGTGCTAGTCTAGGACGTCAAGGCTGTCACTGTAAAAAGCAAAGGATTAGACCATCTGTTGATGTGGTAATGGTCCTTACAGCCATTAAAAATCAGATTGAAATACCCTCATTACTTGTTCAATGCTGAATGCAGTATTGGTTTAGACCTGGGGTCTCATCACGAGTTGGGCAGTAGCCCTTAAATGTGGTGGTAACGGTGTTAGCGTGATGATGCCCCTGATCTATTGACAGCACCACTCTCCAAATGGAAGCGGTGGGCATGCAGGGCTATTAGGCTTTTAGGCTATTAGGCTTTCCTGGCTAGGCATACAGTACTTGCCCAACCTACTACAACATCATCTGGTCTGGGGCAGGCACAAAAGACTGAAGCAGAACCTGTATGTGCCTGTATGTGCCTTTTAGTTGTAACAACTAAGTAGCAATTAAGCACCACCTACAACACACCATTTTTTTCATTGGAGTACCGTTAGAAGGCATTAGAATTGTTTTCTTGTAACTCGCTTTAATACAGAAGAGTTTTCTAAGCACGGAATACTAACCTGTGTTGCTCTGCGTGGTTTTGCTTCCAAGACAAACGTGTTGCCATTGAGCTATACTACCCGCGCTATGACATATGAGGAGGAACACACATCTTGTGAGTTTTATTTTGTTTTTCGCTCACCCATTGACTGTCCATGGTCATGCTGATTCCTATGGCCATTCCCATCGACTAACTTCCCCTCCCTTCCCACAAGACATCCTACTGGGATCTCCATATGAAAGTTGTATCCAGCTTTAAGTTTAACATTTGACCTGCCAGTGTATTTTCTTAAGTATTTGCTGATCGTTCGTGGCTTAATTGTAGCTGTAAAAGTCCTCCTGGTGTAATAAAAATGACTTAACCAAGTGCGTCTTCAGGCACTTGATTCATAGTTGTTAATTGCACGGACGCCCTTAATAAAACAATCGTTGAAACATCTAACCTTTTTGGCTTGTGCATAGGTATTATGTGGGCATTTGCCAGGTACTGCTATAATAATCCAAGGTAACCACAGTATTTTCCAGCCTTTGATTTTATTTTTATTTAAGTAGGATTTGTAAAGCACTACTGCCCAATGGCATCTAAGCCGTAGGCAGCAAAAACCAGAAGAGGCAAGAAGAGAGGCCAAAACAGGATATTAGATGTGAAGTCTGACCTGGACTTGCTGATTTCCCCAAGGCGTCAAGCATGCTTCCCTGCATCATATGAGGCGGAGACAGGAGGGAGATTCTAACACACCTTTATTGTCAAATCTCAACCTCAAACTGACGTCCCGCTCCCACTTCCCGCCCCTCCCCGTCCCGTGTCCCTGTCACATGATGTGGGTCTTTCTGACGACACCACACACCCCCGATACTAAACATGAAGTCCATTCTAGTTAATTTCCTTAATTAGACTTTGAGGTTCCTTTGGCGCTCTTTGTGGCCTCGTGTCCCGTTGTTCTTCACGGACCTCTTTGGGCCACGATGTTGTCTCTACACTGGAGTCTTCTCCATCCCTTTCATAAGATGAGTCCCACTCGTGGTTTGTGCCTGTTGACGAGCAGTCAACAACTGGAATAGCCCTGGGCATCCGCCAAATGTGTGAGGAGTTTCTGGGTGTGATTTTACTGTCGCCTTCAGCTGTGATGAGGGACCCCATCACTTAAAAAAAACATGCATTTGATGGTCATTTTTTCAATGCTTTTTTTAAATGGAATGGTCATTCGATGGTAAAAATTCAATGGAATGACCATAACCCCTTCCCACTCATTCCTTCTCCTCGCATTTGGCTGTGGCATATGCAGCATACTGCTTTGTAGTGGTTTTCCCCTCCACAGGCTGCACACTGCTGACCCATGGCTAGCCATTGTCCTTCGTGCGGGTATATTCGTAGCCGCACCGATAGCAGAATTGCTCAGCATTCCCTCTAGGTCCACCTTCGTGCTTGTTGACGCCCTCGTGTCTGCCATGAGTGATTTTTATTTCGTCTAGTCCTTCCCCTTGTGATGCCAAAGCAGTATCGGAGCGAGTTAGGCGTAGGATTCCTTCCAAGTTGTGTGGCTTTTGTAACAGTCTCTTTCTAAAGTCTGTACTCTCACACCCGACAATAATTTGAGAGCGTAGTGCTTCTTCGTTGGAGTAATTGTTAAAGTCGCAGTGCTTCATCTTGAGTCTCAAACGCATTGCAACGCGTCCATGGTTTTGCCTTTTATTTGTTTGGTTGCATGGAAGATGTCTCTCTCGTAATCCACATTTGTGTGGAATAAAATAGTCAGAGAGCGTTGATTTTATGCTTGTGTAGGTGTCGGTGGTACTTGAGGGAAGTTCATCTATGATGTCCCTAACGTTTGAGCCAATCGAGAATGTCAATAAGCTGTGTTTTTTTTTCATCATCTAGCAGGCCAATGGCTTTTAAGCATACCTCATAGTCTCTTAATCACCTCTTCCAGCATGGGCCTAGTGTGCAGGAATCTGTGAGGTCAAAATCTGTGAGTAAATGTGTTATAAGACTATCGTGCATCCCGGTGGGGAGTGCTTGAGCTGGCATCAATGGGACGGTTAATGTGTCGTCCTCTGACATTCTGACTGTCTCTGTGTCTTGCTAGACTGTGCTTCATGTAATTTTCCACATGAGAATGTAGCCCCTTCAGAATGACCTTGTTTTATGGCTGGCTGGCAGGAGAATACAGTGATTTTCCTCTTCTCTGTGAGCTTGACATGTATTCCCCCCCCACGCTTTGTGAAGAACCATATGTATTATGGCATGGTTGGTCATTTTTTCCGGAACGGCTGTTGTTGGGGCCACGTGCTCTGGTAAATTCCTGTTGGTTGCGTGTGATCTCCACGCCTCTGTTCTTGTGCAGCACCCGTGCACGTGCGTCAATGCCTTCTCCTTTGTGAGGTGTACCACGGTACCCTTCGCTGATGCCATTATGCGCCACATGCGCATTGCTTGTGATTGTCAGACATGCCACGGTCACGGTCCACGCCTGCGGAGGCTTGTGACAGCAGGGAGCCTTTGCGCTCCGACCTGCTTTGGTTGCCATCGGCGGGAGATGCACTCGACTGCCCGGAATGTTTAATGTTGGCGGGACCCTTCGCCGGCTCAGATCCGTGTTGGTTGGGTGCCGTTGACGGGAGATCTGCTTGACCGCCAGGAATGTTGTTATCAGCGGGGAGTGTTCGCGCTCTGACCCGCTTGGACTGTTGCCGTTGGCGATAGATCTGCTCGACCGCCCGGAGTCACTGGATGAGGGCCTCACTGCCACCCCCCCCGCACGGAGTGTCTTACGAGCTCCGATCCGCTTCTGCTCTCTGCCATAGGCCGGAAAGCCTTCTGCCCGAGCTGGATGGGGGTGGGCACCGCTGCTCGAGTGGTGCTTCTACCTTGCACCATGAGCGCAGGGTGCACAAACGTTCCGAGGTTCGTATGTGCCTCGTCACCAATGTGAAGTCCTACCTGGACTTGCTTATTGCCCCCCAGGCAACAGCCATGCTTCCCTGAAACATATGAGGCGGAGACAGGCAGAAGATTCTAACATACCTTTATTGGCAAATCTCAAACTCGAACTGACATCCCACTCCCACTTCCCGCCCCTTCCCTTCCTGTGTCCCCATCACGTAATGTGGGTCTTTCTGACGACACCACATTAGAAAAACATTGTTTTAATTTTCCTGCAAAATCAGAGGTTGTTGATGGCCCGAACATCACCTTGAAGCTCATTCCACTTGCCAGGAGGTGAAAGGATCTACCCATTGTTCTGGCCCACTTCGCCATGGCCCAATAATCAGGAATGTATTAGCTAACATAGGGAAGAACCAGTCAAGTACCATTTAAATGTAACACTATGATAAAGAGGACCAGGGCCGTTTCATGCCTTAAATACAAGTGTCAAGACCATGAACTTGACTTTGGTGGGGATAGTGAGCCAATGCAGTTTCCGTAAGATCATCGGAATGTGGGCATGATGAGTAGTATTGGTGACAATACGTGTAGCAGTATTCAGAATTACTTGAAGACATTTAAGAATGTAGGAAGGTCTCTGGTTTACATCCAATAATGGCCACGGCAATATTCACTTTCCCATGCATGCACAAAGCTAACACGATCAGCTTTTCCAGTGCTGATTTGTGCTTGGAAAGCAGGAGATGGTGTGCACCACACACCATATCACCAATTTTGCCTGCCACCAACCTACCCCCTAAAGCTTTAAATCGGATAGACCCCTACATAAATCTTTGGAATTGAATGCCAGCTTCGAACTTTACTTTTGTGTTTTGTTGGGAGCGTAGGCCTTCCAGTCTTTCATATATGGCAGAAGACGTAGCTACATCGTTTAAAGGGAGGATAATGTATTCCAACAACACAACATTACACATGGATACTCAGGCTAGGGATATGTCCTCAATAGTGCTTGATAAAAAGTGGTTAAACAAAATAGTACACCGACGTATCATTCTTCCGTATTCCTTGGCTCACAAATTCAAATCGGATACTCATTTAAAAAACAATGCTAATATGCAAAGTGCCACAACGAATACGCCTAATAAACCCAACTTTTGCATTCTCTTTAATCAATGTCAGGTCAGCTGATGCCCATGCTAAGACATTTCCAACTTTGTAACTGACAAATGTAACATCATATTTTTGACGGAAATATATGTGCCTCTAGACCTTTATTTTGTATTCGTATGATTCATTTCTTTTTGAGAAGAACACATCATCAACAATGTAGACAACGCAATCATTCGAAATCACAGGCATTATTCACCAGTCCTGTTCTATTCCCAACCTAAAGGAATAACACACAGGAGACAAGACACATTTAAGATAAATGGTGGAAAGAAGAAAAAAGGCACAAGCTTCCTTCCTCATCTGCTATCTTGAAATTGAACAGACGTATTTACTTTTGCACTCCACCACCCTGACCATAACCACATCTGTAAAGGGATGGTATATCCATGCATGCTTCTACTCCAAGTCTCTCTGTCAAGCAATACTTTTGACTTCAGATGGTGGCTGTGCCACACCCTGGGGGGCAGGACTTAGATATACTACTAATCACAGCAGCAGCTCTTATGTGTGGTAACACCTTAAAAGTAACACCTTAAAAGGGGCATTATGCTGTTAGGCTTTACCTTCCTCCTTAGCTCCCACTGAATCTTTGGGGATAGGTTACTTTGACTTTGTCCTGTATGTTTACACTATTGCTGGACTTTCATTTGTTCTGTTTGTCTTGCTCATCATTGTATTTATTAATTTAAGGTATCTCTCATTGCGTTAACAGTGGTTTTGTATTTTGTTGATTTGTAATATGAATGTATTATTGACAATTTGAAAGATCAGATTTTGATCAAACCAAATAAATAACATAACAAGATTCTCTCACTCTTAGTTCTGCCTTTTCTTTCTCTTCTGTTCATCATTAACAATTGTAAAGCGCTTCTGTGTGAAGCACCATAAAAATAAAGTAAACACCAACAATAAAAATCCTGACTCGAGCCTTCACTCCTGGGAGAAAAGTGTTAAGTGTAACCTCTGCAACCACTTAACCTCTTCCCACAGATCCTTCCATCCCCACTTTCATCCCCCAAACGCTTCACTCCACAGCAAAAATACCAATTGCTCTGTTAGCTCAGGAAAGTGTCCCCATAATTCCAGCAAGAACTGAGACACCCTGCTACATTCCAAAAATAAGTATTTCATAGTGGGGCTGTCCCTATCGCGTACGCAGCATTTAAAATCATCCATCAAACCACAGCTCATCTTTGCCGACTTCCAGAATGTGTTAAATAGTCTCCCCTCGAGTATGTTAATCAACAGCAAGCCCATTGTGAATGTAAAGTTCCCTCCGAAAATCTGTTCAGTCATTCCTTCCCTCAATGGTAGGTCCAAGCCTGTGGCCCACCTCTGAAGGTTTGCATCCTAAATTCCATGTGTGTTCAATCACACCAACAAATAATAAACACCACTAAGTGTCTTTATACCCCCAGATTTACTAGCAGGTTAAGCAATCCTATTTCCAGGGCCCCCGAAAGTTCCCCAGAACTCCTCACAGACACTCTGTCAAAAGGAGATCTCTTCCTTCTTCAGTCAGTGACAGCATGTATGTAAACTGCAGGAAATCTAAGCTTATCATGATTCGGTCCTGCCAGACTGTCTACTGAAAACACACCTGCTGTAACTGTTAGGCCACTTACCTGGGGGGCGCGAGACGCTGCCGGTCTTGGCGGGTCTATCCGCGGTTTCGGTTAGTAGGGAGAGGAGTCTCCCGACGTCCGAAACCTCGGATTGATTTCGGCGCACGCATGCGCCGCAACACGCGGAGGCCGGCGGCTTGCGTTTCAAGCCTCGTTGTTGCTCCTGGGCTGAGTGGCTGCGCATGCGCGGTCCAGCCTGCGCTCCAGGCCTCTGCTTCATGCCGAGGGCCATAAATAGCGGCTGAGTCAGTGAACGAATCGCGTCTTAACGCGGTTCGTTCCTGACCAGCCGTAGCAGCGCTTGCCTCCAGTTTCGCCTTCCACACCTGTTTCTACCTTTCAGCCGGATTCCCTGGTTCTCTGGTTTCCAACCCTGCCTGCCTTGCCTGGTTCCAGTCTTTCCCGGCCGGATCTCTGGCCCTAGCCTCTCCTGGATCTCTTGTGGGGTTCCCACCTGTGCTGTCTGATCTGGAATCAGCCATCCTTTGCCTTCTTGGTTGGTCTCTGAGCTTTTGCCTCGCTTTTTGGCTTCTCTTCCCCGTTTTCCCCTTGGTTCTCCAGTTGCCTGTACTTCACCATCTCCAGCATCCTAATCTCCACGCTTCTGGTTTCCCCTTCGCCCTTCTCGCTGTGGTACCCTGACCCTGCAAGTACCACCCTGTGCATTTCTCACTCCTTGGCTGAAGCATCACCTTGTACTACCGAGAAGGATTGGTATTGCTACCTTATAGACCTTCAGCCAGTGACATTTCCACCAGTCTGGCCTCCCCAGTACGGACGCCTTCAAAGAGTCCTGCCTCCATAGGTGCTGCCCGATCCCAGGACACACACCTTAACACTAACTCAAGAGAGCCACACAATTCTTATTTCTACTAATTTATCTACTTACTAATACACGTTTTTTCAAACCGTCAACATTCATCCAGCAATAACTTATCCTAATAGGGTTTAAAGCGTTGAGACACGTGTCCAGGGATCCCCTGCCGAACATCAATGGCTTCGATCCATAAAGTTGCTTTACATTATGTGGGATGTTTTTACAAATGCATCCAAGCCCTACCATAAAACTGTGCATTACTGGCATTGAAAACATCATGATGGCCAGAACTCCCAGAGAGTGCACAGGGAAAACATGAAGAATAGGCTGCCACCCATTTTTGCCTATGTTGTGAGCACAGGAGGGCACTGCCTAAAACCACCATTGGGCTACACACACAGTAGCCTGAAACCATTGGGAATGGCAATGCTGATTGCCAAAAGCAACCCAGAACTGTGGGGAATTCATTTTCTTGTCAAAAATGGATGCAATACTGGTGCTCACCACTATCAGAAAGCTGGCGTTTTAAAACCACCAGACTTGTGTGTAAAACTGAACAAATGAACCCAAACCAGGCCAAGGAAAGACTTGCTAAGGGGTGGATACAATGTAAAACTATATTCTGAAATTACTTGAAGGAAGTAATTATTTAATGTATATATAAAAAATAGCTGGGGATGTCAGCAGCTTAAGTGAATTTGGGTTTAAAGCCACTAAAATCGAAATTTTTAGAATAAATGAGTGACCTACTTGTGAGTGTCACATAGGTTGCAATTGTTTAAATGTCATAGTTATGAACTTAGAATGAGCATTCTAGCCGCATGTGCAAAAATTGTAAGTTGGATTTGAATGTAGAAAACTGGGAACTAAAGTGACTTTTAGCTGAATTCTGCCTGACAACTACCCCCGACAGGAGTTGAACTGGCTCAACAACTCTTCCCAGGCCTGGCTGCATTCTGCTGCCCCTGCCAAAAGGAGATGACACCTCTCTGATTGGATTAGGGGAGGAGCACCTGGGGACTACAGGAAACTAAACAAAGCACTGTCGCTGGCTCAGGCAAATGTTATATTGGGGGGCTCGTAAAATGGCTTCCTCTTGGGAGAAACTGGGAGGGGCAGTGCCTGTGAGAGCAAGTTGAGCTTGGGGGAAGTGGATAAACCAGAAATTCTACGATATGCTCTGGAGAACCACACCCCTTTGGGGCCAGAGCATGATTTTAAAAAGATGGATAATTCACGGTGCAGACTTGTAAAAATTATATAAATAACATCATCATTCTTGTGATTTTTCTGTGCACATTTTAAGAGGTGTTAGGACCCTGTGGTATGTTCTTGGGGATAGTAGCGGAAAAAAAGGTTGTTACTCCAAATGTATGCATGTTAAAAATCTGACACTTTATCATCTGAAACCCATATCCCTGGTGCACATTTGTGTAAAATCTGGAAAGATTTAGAGGTTTTATCTGGATGAAAAGGGGAGAATTCTGTCATAAGTGGACATGACATTGTACATCGACAGGGATCGGATGGTTTGGTGCTACAGAAAATATGTTAATTGGACCTATAATATTAGAAAAATGGTACATAGATAAATATGTATTTGGATCAGAAATAGATTTGTGTGCAATTTGACAAGGGGAGGACCCTCTGACCATAAACCTACCTCATCACTCTGACTCACAACCCAGTTCCCCCAATCAAGGGAGAGAGGAAAGCTTGGCCAATGATGAGTGAGAGGGGCAGGCTTAGCTAGGCCCAGGCACACACCCATTTTCAAAACACATAAAAGGAACATTGAAACCCAGGTAGAGACATTCACTTTCCACTTTCTTGCGGGACGCTTTGCCGGGAGACTTCAGACTTCACATCCAGAGATCCAGACTTCAAATCCATCAATCTCCAGAGACCAGAAATTAACTCCAGAATTTGTAGCAGAGAGGCCTGAATCCACAAGCTGAATCCTCTTCAGCAGGTCTCAAAACCAACCAAACTATTCAACAGCCGGGCGAGCTGTTTGAATTCTTTGCCAAGAACTTTAGCAAGAACCTGTAGCAGTATCCAGAAAGCAGTGCTGTATCCGGAACCAGAAAGAACCAGAGACCAGATCGCTGTGAAGAACTGCTAGCAGAAGTCCAGCCAATCCTGACCCGATCGGTGACGAAGTCGCATCCCTGTCCAAAATCTAGTGTGAGTACCCAGCTAGCACTGTGCCAAAACCAATCTCTTAGTTTAAAATAATCTAATCCAAACTATTTTAGCCTGTTAGAACTGCCTCCTAGAATCGTGTCATTCTGTCATCTTTAAAACTGAAAACTGTCATCTGTCATTCTGAGCTTTAAAATTTCAAATCCGAAAAACTACCTTTACTAAATCGGCCGTATCTCCGGAACCAGAGCGAGTTTTAACTGTCATCTTAAAGCTAAGATTCAAAGCTTTCCAACGAGCCTAGAACCGACTTCCTACTCCTTATAGTGCCTCCGTAATTGCGCTCGACGCACGCTAAATTTGCAGCGATTTGACATTTTGCTTAATTTCAGCCACGTGTAAAAAGATTTGTCCTTGCTTTCCTTTGCTGAAATCCGTTTGCAACCTGACAATCATTCATAGAGCATTGCTAAAGTGATCCTGAACTAATACAAAGTAGCTATCACCTACCCTGAACCTCCTATAAGGAATTAAAAGCATTTTTCGCATATTTTTCACTTCTTTGCATACCACATCAAAGTATATTGCCTGTGTTTCAAACTCCTACCTGTTTTCATCTAAGCTTGCTAGGGGGAAACTGGATTACATTTGATTGCATTTCTGAGAACTGTGTGCTTTCCTTCCATCTCTTTACCTTGCATAAAGGGGGGGTGAATTGTCAAAGAAAAGTGATTACATTGTCTTTTGTTGAAGTCATATCAAGTTTATTTTCTGTATTGCATTTTCATTCATCATTGCATTGTCCTTGAAGCCATAAAAGCATTCCCAGCTACTTCATCCTCTCTATATCACTTCTAAGCCATCAAAAAGAGTACCACTGTAACAGTATCCATTGTTGATCACTATCATCCTCACAAGTGTGCTATCAAATATTAATTTACTATAAAAGTGTGATAGATATATATTGTTTAATTTTCAAATAAACCTTTTAAATTTGCAAAACAAACCTACTTCTTGGCTCAGCGGGGTCGGGGGGATTCTGAGAGAGGGGTGTTATATAAGGGTTGTCATCCAGAGTAAATGAACTGGACATAAAAATACATCAATAAGGGCTTCCATCAGCATCCCAGACTAGGCATTGACTTAGCTGTAGTGTTGAATTGAAGTCGCTTACAATTAGCAGCAACCTCGATAGGTTCCAGTATCTGAACGCTATCAGCTCTACTTCACCTCACTGACATTCAGCAAATGTCACAGCTGTCTTAAGATGCCTGCTTGAATGAAACTATACAAATCAGTAAACCCAAAACATTTGGGTTTACATGTTCATCAGAACCGTAACGTTAATGAAAGGAGTAAAAGCATTGCATAAGACTGTTACTCCTTGTCAAGGATGGCACTCTGTCAAGAGTGGCACAGGGCCCCCAGGTAGGGTTTGGGTGGCTGTGCTGATGTAAGGTGACAGATAAGTACACACACAGCAGGAAACTCATCAAGAAAGAAAAGTAGGCAACTGTTGTTGTGAACAGAAAGGGGCAGGAAATACAAAGATACAAACAAACTTGATTCCCTCTTGGGGTGTATGCAGATATATGGAAAAAGAGTGTTCCACGGACCTTAGGAAAAACTCTAGCTTTCTGCACAGTTTGCTATTACAGAGGCCCACTCTGTCTGCTCATGGCTGGGAACAACAGCTGTGGGTGTCTGTTAAACAGAAAACGCGACAAGGGAAGGGGCAGAGGTTGCCTGCCAGAAACCAACAGTCAAACTCTGTACAAAGGATCAACATAAGACACAAGAGAGACAAGAACAGAAATAACCAAGGACAAGGAAGTCTAAGAGAAATCTAGCAGAAGGGAATGAAGGAAGAAACAGTACAATAGAAATGGGTAAACTAAAGGGGAGGACAGAGGAGTCAAGGAAGAGAAGGACAGGGATCAAGAGCAAGGGGATGCCAACAAGGAAGAGAGCAAGGGAGCAGCAGCCAGGAAAGAGGGGGGCTGCAAATAAGGAAGCAGGGTTGCAGTACCAAATGGTACAAGGTACAGAAAAACTGTAGTGGATTGCAGAGGACTGTAGTAGGCTGCTAGGCAGAGAGTCCAGAGGAGCAGGACTGAGAGCTGTAGTAGGTGGCAGGCAGAGCCCAGAGGAGTAGGGCAGTAAGGAGCGAACCCAAAGGAACAGGGCATAGAGGCAGAGAGACCAGAGGGTCAGGGCTGAAAGCAGAAGAGAGTAGCAGGCTGCAAGGCAGGGAGCCCAGCGGAGCAGAGCAGCAAGGAGCGAGCTCAGAGGAGCAGAGCAGCAAGCAGGGTGCCCAGAAGGCTATGGCTGTAGGCAGCGGGGTGTAACAGACTGCAAGGCAGGAAGCCCAGAGGAGGAGGGCTGTGAGGCAGGGAGCCCAAAAGGCTAGGGCTGTAGGCAGCAGGGTGTAGCAGGCTGCAAGGCAGGAAACCCAGAGGAGTAGGGCTGTGAGGCAGGGAGCCCAAAAGGCTAGGGCTTTAGGCAACAGGGTGTAGCAGGCTGCAAGGCAGGAAGCCTAGAGGAACAGGGCTGTGAGGCAGGGAGCCCAAAAGGCTAGGGCTGTAGGCAGCAGGGTGTAGCAGGCTGCAAGGCAGGGAGCCCAGAGGAGCAGGGCTGTGAGGCAGGGAGCCCAAAAGGCTAGGGCTGTAGGCAGCAGGGTGTTGCAGGCTGCAAGGCAGGGAGCCCAGAAAGAGCACTGGAACAAAAGCAGGGAAATGCAGCAGCAGGAACAGCATACAAATTCGAGTAAAAAGGCAAAAAAAGGGGCTAGGAGGACTCTTGATGCAAGAGACTGAGCTCCTGCAGGCAGCTGCTTAAATACAGCCCTGCCCTGTACTGATGCAGGCTAATTGGCAGCACCTGGAGCAGCACACCTGAATACAATATGCCTCCTCCCTCTCTGGTCCTGGGTTGGTGGAAGCAGCACTGATCGCTAGGGCTTCTGGGGATTGTGGTTCCAATGCTGATGAATGGTAATGGCCAGGAATTGATAGCTGTAGCAAGGTGCATTGTGGTACATGTAGTTAGTTGAGTTATATAAGAAGGCACCAAAGTCACGCAAATGGGAATTAAGTACCAAAGTGTGAATAGGGGTTGTTCCAAGAGTATTCTGAAGAGAAATGAATAACAAATAGTCCATGATGGTTGCCAATGTGTGCCCCCATGGCGCAGGCATGACACTCCTTCCCTTAACACCATGGCTCATTTTCAGCCATTTGAATGGTGGAGAGGAGAGGAGAGGCACAAATCAATGTGTGTTTCTGCTAACTCCCTTCCTCTTCGCCATACAAATGCCCCAGCATTTGTGCCGGCATGGATTTTTATGCCGCTGTAAATGCTGTAGATCCCTATAGTGTTGCCTGCTTTATACACTAGCATAAAACAGGTGTAGCCCATGGGGATCAATTGTACATGCTGCCTGCAATGCAAGCATGTCAGGCAGGATTTAACTGTAATTGTGAGAACTACCTGCCATGCCACATTAGAAATCTTCTTGTTTCGGAAGCCTCCCTCTTTGTCAGAAGCACCTTTATTGAATATCTGCTCAGTCGATGTGTGGCTTGACATGCTTGTCATGTCAAGAGGTTACTTTCTCTCTATTCTCTGTGTTTGTAAGCAGGGGAGTTTCCATGAGCAGCGGGTGGTGAGTTGCGGTGATGCTGTGATGGGGCTTGGGCTGGGCTGGACTGAGTCTTCTGTGGCCCGCCATGGCAGCTACTGCGACTCTGTTATGGGACCCTACAGTGTGGTGTGGCATGCGCTGTGACACATGCCATGCCTAGGTGCTGACCTAGGATCTGCCTTTGTGAAGTATCTAGGTGAGAGTCCGGGAGCACGATCTGCAAGCTCACTTGGTGGCAGGATTGGAGAGCCATCTTTGGGCTATCCTTGCCTTGAGCCCCCCCCCCCGTTCCCTGCTGGGCTTGGTGCATCTGTCTTGCTCAGCATTTGGTGTGGATGGGTGAGTGAGGGAGCCCAGTGCCGACCACACTGGTACCAGTTTGCAGGTGATGTCCTACAAGATAACAGAACTGGCAAGAGGTAGCATAAGCATAGTCAGTTGCAGCTCGTGGAGTTTGAAGAATGCTATAAGAGGCTAACTACATTATTGTTCAATATTTGGAGGACTGCGTGCAAGGGCACACTTTAGGTAGCCTGTAAAACAATAAGATGACATTGTGCTCTTTGAGCACAAAGTTACTGCAGATATTGTGGTTTATTGCAATTGAGAAGGCAAGGTCATCTGCTGATGGCAAAACAGAATAATCTTAAGGATGATGTCTGCCCTTAGAAGCAAAACCAATCTTCTACTGGGTGTTACTTGCTCAAACGAAGGAAACTTTGAGACTGTGCAAGGAGATTGTTCCTCCAAAGCCTTTAAGTTAAGTAATGTAGGAGCAGATCCCTTTCAGCCATATCGAGGGTGGGGGGGGGGGTGATCT
Organism: Ambystoma mexicanum; assembly: GCF_040938575.1. NCBI lineage: Eukaryota > Metazoa > Chordata > Amphibia > Caudata > Ambystomatidae > Ambystoma > Ambystoma mexicanum. The sequence continues at coordinate 1,279,077,042 of NC_090929.1, read as the reverse complement.
CAGTAAGATGATGAGTTATTTTTTGAAGATTGTGGGAAACCTCTGAACACCTCATTTGGCTAATGAAAGGGGGGACAGGGTCCTAAGTAGTACAAACTCATACATTGATATTGAGGAATTCGAACAGTATGTGGATACTGACCTCATTTCTGATGTTTCAATCTTAGCCCTGGTGGTATCCCTGGAATTGGTCAAACAGGTCACTTTATCTTTTGATGCAAGATTGAATTTAAGTCCTATGATCGACGGCAGAGAAGAAGTTATCCTTCATAGATCTCAGCAATGAATGAATTTTGCTGAGAATTTGCAGGATTTATTCATAAGGAACTGCCACTCTCAAGGACTTACTAGCAGTCCTCTTCCCTTAGGTAAGGTTGATGATTTGAACTCAGTGGGGAGGCCATCAAGGGGCTCTATGTGAGATAATGATCTAGTGTCACATTCACCTGAGGGTCCTGCAGGATATAGCAGGGTCCTTTATCAAAATCAAGCTGAAATTATAGAAGCGGCTATCTCTTTTTCATCCTTATCACATATTTTAAATTCATTGGTATCTCAATTTCGATGTAAGGGAAGTCCGGGTTGCTTTAGAGAGATATTTTCCAAAATGTGCTTCTTGGAAGGCTTTATTACAGCTCTGGGTGAAACAGCTCATTGAGAAATGAGCTCAATAATGCAACTTATGGAGAACAGAAAGTGGCTCATGGAGAGAATGTATCTATTATTATTATTGATCCTTGTGTGCAGGATATGGGTTCTTGAGAGAAGCCATCGTCACCTGGGGAGAGGAGTGAAGGGAGGTCACTGTAGCCTCAACATGTGGCCAATGTGGCAGTAGAGTATAGTGTGGTTGGAAACTCTAGAGGGCAGGGATCAAAACTGGAAATGGGAAAGTAAATACTCATGTTGAGCAACCCTTAATAGACTTGATCCCTAAGCAGTCAAATAATATTAACCCTTCAAAGGTTAATACAAATTGTGGATCATGGAAATGTCTCTGTAGGCTAGGAGTTCAACTGATGTCTCCCCAGGAGGATGGCAATGGTGATGAAAGTTGTTGGAGGGAAGAAGTTCCTGTAGAGATCCAAAAGGGACCTGGTAAGTGAGAGAAGTCTAAAAACTCCTCTAATAGTCATATGGGGACAGCCACTACCCCAAGACAGGGTTCAATCATCCCGTCTTTACACATGTCAAGCCTGCAAGAGCAGGAGGATGGATTGTTTAACATCTCTGTCCATGAAGATGATAGTGTAGCCCGGGATGTATTTGAGGGGGGCTGCAGGGATATTCTAGATGCTTCACACCTTTTGTCAGAAGGCCTAAGGTTGGCCTCTATGCTCCCATATCCTTTGACAATTCATAAAGTCTTCTTGTCCACTCAGGGGAAGGAGTGGATTCCTATGCAGAATGCAGACACATAGAATGCTTGTTCTGCTCGGATTATCTGGGATTTCTTTCCTTGTTTTGCAGCTAATCATAAGCTCCAGTAATCAAGTAATGTTGAATAGATCAAATGTGATGGATTTAGCAGGGAACATTCAAGCCATTGTCTGGCCCATCTTCCTGGTCCTAGAAGGACAGACATAGTCTTTCTTCATATGAAATCAAGAAGAATGTTTGATCTTCTTTTGAGTGAATCTGAAGCTTTATTGATTATGGTATATTACTTATTTAAATGGTCACCCTCTCTATGGAGAGTGAAATCTTGGGGAAGTTTAGTTGGTATTGCAGGGAAGAATGTTGCAAAAGGCAAAAAGCTGTGTAGATCTGTGATCCTGCAGAAAGGCAGAGGGCCAAATGGTCCTAACGTGAAGGATTGGCAGCGGTCACCTGCATGTCTTGCCAGTGATCGGACGGAAACAGGAGTTAGATTTCAGGCATTGAAGATATCCTCCTGGAATACAAGGGGGTATAAACATATTTTAAGGGGACGAGGAAACAGGGATATACTAAGACATTTCCATGTAATCAACCTCCAGGAAGTGTGGTTGAAAGATACTCTGATTTCTAATGGCTTTAAGGTTTACCTTCAAGCAGCAAAACAAGGTGTCTTCGGGAGACCAACAGGACGTCTTCTCACAGCCATCAGGAATGATTTGGGATGGTCTCGCACCCAGATGCCGACTGATCAACCAGACAACCTGGCTACTTCTTTGCTGATGGACCACGAGGCCTCAGGGGGGTTGAAATAAATGCTGCTGTCAACATTTATTGGAACCATCTTATAACCCATGAGAAAGATGTGATATTCTGTGTTGAGAAGCTTCTGCAGGATTTGCAGAGTGTGGGGATAGGTGAGAATAGAATTATTCTTGGTGATCTCCATTTTTATTGTGGGGTGATTACGGGGGTCCTAGTCAAATGAAGAAGGTAAAGGCAGGGACAAGGGGGCGTAATACATCCAACTGGGTTCAATTTATGGAAGATAGGGATTTCCAGTACTTAAATTAGGCTTAGTCAAGGGACAAGGCCTTAGACAAAACGTGGAAATACAATAGGCCATCCTTCCCTCTTGATTATTTCTTCACCTCTCGACCCATGCTGAATCTATGTAGGGATTTTCAGATGTATAGCACCTACAGGAGAGATTATTCTTAATAGGAAGTGATTTGTAACATTTGTTGACAAAGGACCTCACTGCTGCTACAAATGTATGTGTTAATAACTCAGGTAACCATTTGATATGGCGCCCTGGCATTATAGCTAAATTCAATTATAAATAAAAAGGTACCATCGAGTCATTTGAGATTGAAGATCTGGAGGACCCCCTCTCAGTCCCCAACGTCTCGCACTCTATTAAGGTGCAAATCAGGTCCCTGGGGGAGGGCATTCAATATCGAGGGTCTACTGGTAAAAGTGTGAAAAATCAATTATTCGATTGGGTAATTTAAGTTAAGAAAAAAAATAATCTGCGAAGTAAGATGCATGCAGTAAAAAAGGGACAGAATTCTGAAAAAAACTGGTTTAAGGCAAAAACCCAAGGCGGGCCTTTAAAAACTGGATGATGTGCCAAAATGCGCAAACCTATCTGCACAATGGTCAAGTGGTGTCTTAGTGAATAGGGATGCAGGAACATATTGGAAGCTCAGGAATGATGATGATACTGGTGTGCAGGAATATACACAGGCTAATCTTATTCCAGAGGAGGAGTGGCTAAAACATATGCATGTAAAAATGTAAAACAAATTAAAAGGAAATGCTGCCTGGCATGCAGGCAGGCCAGGCAGTGTTTACTCACTTTGAACAGTAGTGTGTAAAAGTGCAGGGCAAAAGACGGCATACACACATGTGCGCCGGTTTTTGCTTTGCACGTTTGCACTCTGCAGTGCAAACAATGAACATTTGGTGGCAGTGACCTGGCTACCAGTGAGTCCAAATGTACAAAGACCCCACTGTCAATTTACATACCTGAGAAACATGAGCTCCTGATTGTTCCCACACTCTTTAATTGTGGCCCATGTTCATCTGTTTCACACTCATTGTACCTCATTACCTCAAATGAAGCACTGACAATCTCATAATGTCTCACGTAATCTCCTCTAGCACACTTATTTTCCAGGGTAGCTATTTGGTCAGTCCTTAACTCAATCCTATATACATAAAACCCCCTAATCATGACGTAAAATAACACCCCCTCATCGCCCCTCTGACATAGCTTTGAAATTGCTATTGCCTTCTTTTTTTAATATTGTTCTTATGTCACGAGACCTTACCAGAACCCCCTTCTTCTCTAATAGTTTCAGAATAGACTTCTTGGGATTAAACAACAATAGCAGAACTTCATCCGCATGCGCCAACATTTTACTCATTAGCCCTTTGAACTTAATTCACTGCATACTGTCTTAATCATTTGCAAAATGACTCCAGAGATAAGGTATATGAAAGGGGTGACAAGGGACAACAGTGCCTCGTCCATCCAGGCAAATTGAAGTTTGGTTGAAGGCGAAAGTGATTCTGACTGGAACATATGGAGTGCTATAAATCCCATCACAGTTACTCTCACCTCCACACCAGAATACATGGTGCCACCACATTCAACAAATGTTTCTATGAAGTTAAGGCTGACTAATCCTTTTCAAGGTAACCACAGTTCATGCTGCGTAATGATTTCCAGTGTCTCAACGAATCGCCATTATAACCTCAGTCTAGTAGTTATGCAAATCAAAGACGTGCAGTCTCACTCTGGTATTCCTAATTCCTTCACCGTACAATCCCAGATTATGTGTGATGCACTTGTCTGGTCATAATAACTGCCAAATGATTTGCCATTCTCTTAAGGTTCAAAGGTGCTATTTGCCTACAAGTGCTACAAAGTACACTATCGTTCCCTACCTTACGGATAACACTAATAAGGGCATGTTTCTCTGAGGTGATTTTCACTTCCTCTCTGGGATCTCGTTAAACACATTACAGAACTCCAACCAGATAGTCCATTAGCTTTGCATAAAACTCCCATGGGAGTCGTCTTTTCATTTGTGTCAACACTTCCTTTATGTCATGCAGTACAACTGTGATGCTTTTCAAATTCCTCTTCAGTTACCCCATTCAGTAAGACACCTCCCAAGTAACACCAAATGTCTTCCTGCGCAGCATCACCCTCGATTCATGTAAGATATTGTAACAACTCCTGAATTCCTTGAAAATGTCTTGCTTGTCAGCTTTCTCAATTACTTAAGTTTACATCACTCTTCTAATCTCTCAAATCTTGATGCCAAAATTCTACTAGCTTTTTTCACCATACTTCCAGAAACATTGATTTGTACAACCCAGAGCATGTTCTGTTTTCTTAGTTAAGAATTCATCTGATGAGGCATCAGATATTTCTAGCAGTCTTGGAAGGTCATCACGGGTTGGGAGGAGCATGAAAATGTGGCAGTAATTACATTACCCCCGCATTTACCACTCAGACCAAACCTGTGTTCCGGGGGCATTCACCTCCACCTCTGAGCTGGGGGTGAATGCGCCGGCTTTAAGGCCATATTTGGCTCTATGATTGTCATCGCTATTACCGCCAGCAGCAATAGCGCCCCCCAACCCCATTGGGTCCAATGGACCCAATGGGAACGGGAACTTACTGCACCCCCCCCCCCGCCACTTGAGATACGGCGCAAATTGTGCAGGACCAAGTTGCAGTAACACTAATTGCATTGGGTGGTATCCTGGCACAATTAGCGCCGGGATACCACCCAACTCATGATAGAGCCCTTGGGTGGGCTTTACTTGTTACTCATGCTCCAATACCCCTTTTCATGCTGACTCAGCATCTTATCCAGGTCTTTCTCAGTCATATATATCTTTCCTTATTTACTTCACTGCTAATGCTATTTAATCTCCCCCGTAAATTAGCCTTCAGTGCATAACACTCAACAACTGTATTCACTGAATCAACATTATTTTCAGAGAAATGTCTCGCATTCTCCCCTAAACTCATCAGCACCCCTCTTACTGATAAGAACAATGCATTCCACCTCCATTTCCTCGGTGGTCACACACCTCCCCCACAGAACTATACAGAGAATACAGAGATAAAGGTATGGTCTGAGACACAAATGTCACCTATATTATCCCTCATAACTATTGACAACTGCTGTGTGTTCACTAAAAAGCTGTCTATTCTTTAATATGATGAGCGTACCTCAAAGTAAAATGTGGCAACTCTCTCACTTGGTTGAAGAGTTCTCCACATGTCCAAAGGAATAAATAGAGTCAATAACCCACTAAATGTTGTACCAATAGATGGCGGACTCACTACCATGGGATGTATCTATTTCTTTTTCGAAGTGGACATTAAAGTCGCCACTAATTGGGATGTTTTGGTGTCCCCTTGATTGCAAATCTCTCGCAAAGAAAGTGAAAACACATTTTGGCCATTGTTTGGAGTTTATACTTTTACCAGAGCAAGCCACATTCTTTTCTGATGTTAAGGATTGCACACCTACCTTCCGAAACCCTAACCATGTTAAGTGCATTGTAGATACATGTTTATTTAAACCAATGGCCTTGTCACAAAACCGCTTTAGAATTCTCTGTCACATCTTTTTTTCTTCACAAAACCCAGAACATTTTGCAGTAAATATGTTTCCAAATCGTACAGCATTCCTTACTCCTTTTCACCAGGCCATTCATGCCTTTGATATTGCAGCTTAGGATCCTAAGCAGGCTCTTCACGCAGCTGGCTATTTGGTATTTATTTATTTATTAGTATTTGTATAGCGCACAGCAGCCCGGAGGCATCGTGGCGTTGTCACCATCTACATGTCTGGTTACAGAGAACATAGCAGTCAACTGAAAATATGCAGAGAGCACTTAATTACAGATGGTCCTTTTGGTTTTGCATACTTAGTTACAGTCAATACAGGTGGAAGCGTGGAGGGATATCAGTTGAAGAGTGTGGTTTTAAAACATTTGCGGAAGGTGAAGAGAGAGGTTTCGGCTCGAAGGGCATTGGATAAGGCGTTCCACAGTTTAGGGGCTATATGGGGGAAGCCTATACCCCCTGCTTTGGCTCTTTTGATGGGTGGAATGCGTAATTGATTAGCGTGGTGTGCTCTTTTGGGGCGCCCAGAGGAGTCACTGTTGATGGTTTCGGCTAGGTAGGAGGGGGTGGAGAGCCTAAGGCATTTGTGTGTTAAGGTAAGAGTCTTGAAAGTGATTCTATCCTTAACTGGGAGCCAGTGGGCATCTTGTCTGGCTTGGGTGACATGGTTTCCTTTTGGGATGCTGATGGCTGCTCTGAGGGCGTTGTTCTGGACTATTTGAAGCTGGTTTAGATTTTTAGCTGAGGTACCTGCAAGGAGCACATTGCAGTAGTCTCACTTGGTGCCAATTGTAGCTTAGGCGATGGAGAGGCAGCTTTGATTGGAGAGAAGTGGTTTAATGGCATTTATTAGTTTAGTGGTGTGTGCAGAGGCAGCAGCTATGGCGCTGATGTGTTTGCTCATGGATAGTGTAGAGTCAAGCTGGACCACTAGGGTCTTAACTGACAAGGAAATGGGGATGGTGATATTATCAATGATGAAGGTGCTATCATTCTCGTTCAATTTGTCAAGTATTTCTTTGGGACCTAGGCTCATGATCTCCATTTTATCACCATTGAGACAGAGTCCATTAGCTTCCATCCGGCTTGGATGGTGGAGTATATTTGGAGAAGGGCTGTGGAGTCGTGGTCATAGGAGCCGGTAAGGGGAAGGAGGACTTGGGTATCGTCAGCATAGTTGGTGTAGGCTATGCCGAGAGAGTCCAACTTATCGAAGAGGGGCTTGGTGAACAGATTATTTAGGGTGGGTGCCATGCAGGAGCCTTGGGGGACACCGGAGTGAATGGTGGAGGGAGCAGCGTGGCTGAGTCTGAGAAGACTTTCATAGCCCTGCCTTCTAAGAAGTAGGTTATCCACGAGGAAGCTTTGAGGAGAAGTGGGCTGCATTGGTGAGCTGAGAAGTAAGTATTTTATGGTCGATGAGGTCAAATGCGGCTGACAAATCCAGCAGCAATACGAGGGTTGGCTTGCCTTTGTCCATTAGGGTGGTAATTTGGTGTACCGTGGCCTTTGCAGAATCCAGACTGTCTTTTCCCTAGGATGGAGTTGGATTCAAGGTAGTGCTGGATCTGATTGTGGGCAGCTTTGTCTAGGATCTTGAGTAGGAATGGGACAGTGGTGATGGGGCAGTAGTTATTGGGGTAGGATGGGTCAAGGGATGGTTTCTTGAGAAGGGGGTGGACCCATGCTTCTTTAAGGCTGGACGGGATGATGCCTGACGTGAATTAAGCATTAATGAATGCAGTGATGAGGGGGGCAAGGGCATCAGCACAGGCCTTGATGATGCTAGGTGGACATATGTCACCTTTGCATGTGGAAGGTTTAAGGTGTTGTAGGGGGCAGTGACTTCGGTAACAGACAGGTCTCTGAAAAGAAGAGCAGGAGTTGGGACTTCTGGGCAGGGGGAGGCGTGGCGAGGGGGGCGGACTTAGGTAGTGCATTGCGTTGGGCTTGTATTTTGTCTTGGAGAAGGGATATTTTATTTAGAAGTGCTGCCTGGATACTGGAACACCATGCTTGGTCTTTGATGATTTCATCAGGATTGGTAGGTGTGGTGGCGAGATCTTTGAAGATGGAGAACTGCTCTTAAGACTTGGAGTTGGCTTAGAGATACAGAGCTTGATGTTATTGGATTTGGCATGGAAGATAGCTTTTTAAAATTGTTTAGAGAGTCTTTTAAATTCTTCATTGGTGGAGTCACGGGGTTGAACTGCCGTTGGTTAAGGACGCACGTTTGGTTCAGCGGAGGATTAGTAGGGCATCTGTGAACCAAGAGTTGGTCTTCATAGATTTCTTTTCTTTTTTTGTTTTCATGGGAGCTATGATGTTAATGGCATTGGAGAGGGTCTGAGAGTATATGTCCTCAAGGGAGTTAGGGTCAGTGGCAAAGGTTTTTTTTAGTTATTTGATTTTGATATCTAGGAAGGGGCGGAGGTTGTCTGCAGTGAGTTCATTGGAACTTCTGGCCATAGTTGGGGGGGCGTATGATAGTGGTTTGGGGTGGGCTTGGTAGGGATGGTGAATTGGATGCAGTTGTTATCGTCCATGGGTATGCAAGGTTGGATATTGTGGTGGAGGAGCAGTTGTGGTCTGCAACCCAGTCAAGGGTGCAGCCTTTGGAGTGGGTGGGGTGGTGATTGTTTGAGTGAAGCCAAGGTCTTTAAGGTCTCTGGCAAGAGCAGTGGCTGCTTTGTCTTTTGGATCGGAAAGATCGAGGTTGAGATCACATAGTAAAATGGACTTGGTGGTGTTTTTTAGATTATTGCTTGGGACGTGGAGGAGGTGCCCTTGGAAATCTAGGGCTGAGACAGGCGGCCGGTAGATGACGTGCAGGTTTATATAGCAGTTTGCAGATAGAGATAGTTTATCTGAGAGGAGGTCAGAGTTGCCTTCCTAGGTGTGGTAGTCATTCTTACTTCTATCTCTGCTTATTCATCTACCACAGAGACATCAAGGAGCCCTTCACCACATTGGAGAATAAATGGGTGGCTGGACAAACAAGAAACAGAACAACACATAGACCAGCAGACAAACCAGATCGAAGACAGAGAATGACGTGGATTCTTACATCAAATGTGATTTAAATCTTTGCACATATCAAATCCAGATTATTTACTGCCCTGCCTGGTTACCTTCTCTTTCATGTTGACAGACCAAATTAAATATGGTGGCTGTGGAAACAAATACACACAATCTCAAAACGAGCAAAATATGTTAATCAAAATAGCTGTTGCTGATCATTTCACTTTTTCCTTCCTGTTAATTTAAACACTAGTAAAAAAAAATGCATACATAAACAAAAGAATACACTATTCGCATTGGCAATATTGACCTCAACTTATATAGTGCTGGGAGATGTTAATATTTGGGTAGACTCTCATACAAACACCTGCGCCCATGACAAACAAACCCAAGTTGAGCGATTGGTTTTGCATCATTTGAGGCAGGTCTTATTCATAGCAACGTCCCCATGTTAAGCTGGCTCCTTACTAAAAATGTCACAGTTAAAAAGATCAATTTTACTGATCTATACTGGACAAACCATAAAGCAGTATCCCCATTTTAGATTTACATGTATTCTTTCACAAACTACTTCATAGTCTAGTTGTGGACTACAAGTGTTATGCTAATATTATGCATTGATTCTTCACATTGACCACTGACCTTTTTTTAGATCATGAATCCGAGCTGACTAAAATAAGTACACGGCAATGGTAATACATGAAGATATCAGCCCCTATGTTGTCGAAAGAAATCTTGCGTTTCGCCATCCTGCCATGTAAGACTGTTTGAATGCCATACTTGGTTTGTCTGCATATTTGCTACCTTTTCATGAATGATGCGGGGCTGATGGTGAGTGTTTAAATGTTTGCAATTTCGGAAGAGCACATGCAACCAGTTTATGCCGCATGTTTCAGGGCTGCCATGTTCTCATATGGCAGACACTGTAATTGCCGGAAATGTTTTAATTTGTATAAGTCTTGCTTAAGAGGGAGAACTGGAATAACTGCCTCTGGTGCTACTGTGTGCCCTGTTTTACAGTTCAGTACTGTGTCTAACTGTTGTTTTAAAGTATCAGATCTTATTGACATAACCAGCAGTAAAGTAAATGCTAAAGGCATCTACAACTCACACAACTTCAGCCAGTTGTAAGCACTATGGCACAACAGCACCAGCAATGTATGTGGTGACAGTATGCACTAGGGGTGGTATGATGACTGGTCACTGGTGAGAAGACTGCAGTAGAGTCATACTGGATACATCTCAGTCCTGCACATGGTGCCTCATACTACGGCACTGCAACTAGTTGGTACCCAACTTGTTCCCAAGCTTTCCCTCACTCACAGATTTCTTCCATAAAGTGCAGCTGGTGAGATGCTGCTGTTCATTGTCCAGTAGGATGAACAACGTCCACACTTTGAACTTTCCCATAGCATAAAGAAGTTATGTCATCCTATGCTCATCTGACCATGAAGTTACACTGTCTTGCATTTGTGTAGTGCCTATTGCCATAGGTTATTGCATCAAAGCACGTTTTGTCTGTCAGAGAGGTGAATGAGAAGTATGATAGAAGGATCAGTAGTGCTAAAAAAAAAACTTCATCATTACATTGTACCCGTAACAATGCATTACGTAGAGTAAAATTTGATTAAAACCTTATACAAAAACAATTGTTCAAAACCTGCGGAGTCCTAATATCAAAGAAACATTCTCTCTCAACATCACCCTAGCCCACAATCCCTCTTCTGCATGGATAAGAGGATTGTAAAAATCGATTGATTTTTTTTTGTTGCCTCAGTAAGCTTAATAATGAGATGTTTTAATGTCTCATATTCCTTTACTACTCCACACACCCTACATATGCTTTCCCCTCTATTAACACCTTGTTTAGGTCCAAGGCAATCAAGGGTCTGTGCATCGTTCAGTTTAAATCCAATGAAAGAGGACCTTATTTATGAAAGAAATGTATATTTTTCTTTTATTTGTTTATTTATTTATTTATTGTGCAATCAGTTTAATAAAACCTTACACATCTCTAAAACATATCACAATTAAAGGAAATGTATTACATAATAGATAGCAGTATTTGTAATACATCAATAATCGTCTAAAACAAGAACATATGTCTTGGTGTTCAAAACACACGTTAAAATCATGTATCGCAGTTCACATCTCTAACAGAACTTCACCAGACGTCTTCCTAATCAATTAGTTGTACAATGCGCTAACATTGGAACAGTGCTTTACATAAAGCATAGACTGCATAGACTGCTGAAACAAAATACTGCTTCCATATAAAAAAAAACATGGTTGACATCTTAAATATTTGTCAAATAACACAAAGCAACTCAAACGAAGTGCTGCCAAAGCTGGACATCTCATAACCACATGTTTTATATGGTCTATACTTCTAGTTCTCAATAGCAGCGCATTGCGTTATCACTTTCCTTTTTTCCGAATTGCCAGGATGGAAAACACGATAGATTGGGTGCACAGGTCCCCAGCCTCTTCTGAATCATTCTGAGACCATCAAGACATTTGTAACCCATGAGTGCCTCAGTAGCGCGGCACCAATTCAGGAGCCAGAGACGCTTCTTAAAGGCAACTGGATTCTCAAATACCTAATTGCTGTCTAAACCCCATGATTCAAGTTTGGCTGCACATTTAACTAACTGGAAATTTGGGGTACTTCACTAATTACCCACTAACAGCTCAAACAAACAATCCTTTGGTGGAACCACATATTTATGGCATAATAACATTATTTTCCAGAATACACACATATCCAGAGATACTAAAAGTAATGTGAATCTAATTGCAGCCATGGGGGTTGACTTGGGAAATGACAAAATACTTTTCTAGAAAAGACCCTCCAAATATATAAAATCCTCATGGACAAGCAGTTGGTACATTTTGAGTCCATATGTACTTGATGCCACTATGTTTGCTCTATAACATTTTAAAATGTGTAAAATAGAAAATGTTACATAAGGACGATTAAAATGTTTAATTTGTGCAATTAGAGGTTTAGCACTTTCATGTATATTTTTTAATAAGGCAGTCTTACAAGGTGAAGAAAAGATCTTAAAACCTAGGTATTTAAAATCATTTACTCGCTTCACTTCTTTACCTGCCAGCCACCGGCCGCCTATATGCTACTTGCGTCCTTTAGGGAATGCCAATATCTGTGTTTCATTTACATTGATAAGCAGATCATTGTCAAGACAATACTCATTAAAGGCCTTCAGCAGGTGACGGAGGCCCACTTTAGTGCAGTCCACCAACATAACGGTGTCCGCATATGACATATATACTTCGATAGGGTTCATTGTTTCCTAATAAATTTGAAATTTTCATAATAAAATGAGTAAGAACTCAATTTTTCGACCGTTTGGCACCCATCTCTGTCACAGTCTCTTTTTTACTTTGATGGTGTTGTTCACCAGTTCAACCACACCTGTACCAATCTCATTGAACAGATTAACAAAAGGACTACTAAATTCTGCCACTGAATGTAATCTTCTGCTACTCCGGAAGCATTCACAGATTCTTTCAACACAGTGAAAAATGTGTATCACCACAAAAAGGTGACACATTGAGGTGCAGTGACTGTATGTGATCCTCTGCCTACTTTCAAAGGAATCTGTGATTTTCTTGAACACTGTCTTCTAAGAAATGGTACATGCATTTATGCCATGGAAGATGATTAAGTAGATTCCCTCCTCCCTAGAAGTAATAGCCAACAGATGGTGGCATATGTTTTGTACATTGAATTATAGACACCTAATACAATCTCCTACTGCCTCCAAAGAATTATAAGACTCTTTCTATGAGACAAGTGTTTAACCTTACCACAAAAATGACACACATATTTACCAGCACTGAATACACTCTTTAACTGATAAGAATTATATGCCTATTTAATGAGCAAGCAACAACTATTTTATTTCACCACAAAAGTTTGGTGCACTGCGCTACATCCCCTAATGTAACCCCCTGTTTGCCAACAACCACATTTATGATATTGCTCTCCTCATTAACAAGAAATGTCACATGCATTAATGACATGCATTTTGGAAACTTGGATTCTCTCATCACCCACTTATAAGATGGTGAACTGAGTTACAACCACCAAATGCAATCTATTCATGCCTCCAAATAATTGTAAAACGTTTTCTAAACAAGCAAAGATACATTTCCCTCACCACACAAAGATGACACATTCCCTAACAAACACTTTGTACATTACCCATATCTTCAAAGAATGATACAACTTTCCTATGCAAGCAACACATATTTTGTCTTGACACATAAAACGTGCGCCCTGATTCACAGCCACTGACTGTTTTATTCTCCACATGCCAAGATCTACCGCAATATTTCATCCATCAAAGACATCAACAGGCTTAAGGCCTGCCTCACATTGATCAAGTCCTAGCTGTCTAGTGCTTACCTGAAGCTCAACCCCTCCAAGGCTGAATTCCTAATGCTGACCAGCAACGCCGAACATCCTGACATCCAGACTTGGCACTCTGCTAGAAGCCTTGAGGGATTCACACCCCAGCTGCTTCCCTGTGCCATGTCTCTTGGGTTCAACATCGATAGACACCTCACGTTCAAACAGCACAAATTAAGGAAGACACATACGGCCTGGTACCAACTTTCTCTCCTGTGAAAAACCAAGCCCTTCATTTCAGAAACAAACTTCAGACTTGCTGTCCAAGCCTTGGTCCTCACCCACCTGGTGGGTGGACATGCCCTTTTGGAAGGCCTTCTGGGGAATTCCCTGGCACCCCTGAAATGTGCCCTGCATGCTGCAGCAAGACTCATTAAAGGACTCTGCAAAATTCGACCACAGCACCCCGACCATCATTGAACTGCACTGGCTCCTTACTGATTGTAAAGTGCTCCGTTGCTCCCCAAGCCTAGGTCCGTGCTCAGTAAATACCCTAATAATAATTACTATTATTATTAAAATAATACATTCTTCTAGGCAAGCATATATTTGTCTCAGTAGTAAAAGATGGCACACTCAATTACAGAAACTGAATGTAATGTGCTGTCTATACACATACACTATCTGCTTAATATGCCAACAAATGACACATATGTTTATAACATGTAAGGTTGTCATATGGATTCTCTCATGCCTACAACTAGTAGCCAGTAAATGATGGCATGTCGGTTGTGCACTCTTTTACAACCAAATTAATACAATTTCCTCCAGCCTCAAAAGAATTACGAGACTTTTTCTACAAAAACAACACCTGTTTTTCTCACCACAAACACATTATACAAATATGTGATATGCTTTTCCTCACTCTAACAAGCAATACCACAAGCTTTTATGGCATGCAAGGCAGCCAATGCAATTGTCTTCTCCATTAGCACTAAGATAGTCAGGTAACTTACAGCCATTCATTATAATTTCTTCCTGCCTTCAAAGTATTATAAGACTTGGTCTATGTTTCTCCTGCCACCACAGAACTATAACAAATTTTCTCAGCAGCCACTATTCTGTCTCATCTTAAAAATGACACAGTTAAAAACAACAAATATATTCCCTCCCTTCAAAAAATCCTATGATGTTTTCTTGGCAAAAAACGCATACTTTGTCTCTCCACAGAAATATGGTGCACTGTGTTACAGCCAGTGAATGCAATCTACTCACTGCTTCAAAACAATTTTGGGGTGTTCTTCTGTTCACTGATAAGAGAATTCACATGTCTTAATGTCATGTAAGGTGGTCACTGATATTTTCTCTTCTCTAATACTAAGTTGGTGAACACAGTTGCATCCACTGAATATAATCTATGCCTACTTTGAAAGAATAATACAATTTTGGGCCTCATTACACGTTTGGATGCAAGTAACTGTCCTTACCGGGATGGAGCAAACACTGTGTCCGTGCAGTAAAGAGCCTGCTAATAGAGGGCCATTATGAGTATGCATGCACAAGCTTTACGCCATGCCGGTAACGACATTACGGGCATGCCCTTAAAGTCCCGAAAATGGCCCTTAGCGGCATCATGAAAAGCGCAGACAGCACTACCGGCATCAATTGAAATGGCATTAGCGGTGCCGGCTATCAGCGGTCACCGCTATTAGCATTCACCGTTATTAGCGGTCACCGTAAATAAGCAGAACCGGAAGTAGCATCATCGCACAGGAATGGGAAAGAGCATGGTGGCCATCTTTAAAAACACAATCCATTGCCATCCTCAGCACCCAGGACCTGGAACATATTGCTGAGTACATAGATGAACCTCCAACAACTATATAATGCCCAACGCAAGGAGCGCTTTAACGAGGATGAGCTCACCATGCTGGCTGAGACCCTGGCTGACAATGCCAATGTCGTATTTGCAAACAGCCTCAAGAGGGAGGCAGTCCTCAAGAAAAAGGAAATCTGGGAACTAGTCGCCCAAAGGGTCAGCACGGTAAGCAACACCCCCCGCACCACAAAGGATGTCCGTAAGAAATGCAATGACCTATGCCTTTGAATCTGGAACATCCTGTCCGCAAACAGGGGCCAGGCCATGGCTACTTGTGGAGGAGCAAGCTCATCAACAAAGCTGAGCCGGTGGGAGGAGGTCTGTGCCAGCACGATTGGCATAGAGGCCATTGAAGGTGTGGGCGATATGGAGCATGGCGCCACATCATCGGCAGAAGGAGGTGAGTTGCCTAAGAAAACACTGTAATGCAAAGTCTGATACAGTCCACCAATTTGTCTGTCTAAAGAGGCAAGGTATGGCCAAATACATACACATCCCCTGCCTAGTTGTCTGCAGCACAGACACATGCACATGCCTGCAGCATGGCAATGCCATACCTGACACACACCACACAAACACGGCCACAACAGAAATGCTTGTCACATAGCATATGCCCGCCCCAACATAAGTGACCCTGGCGGATGCCTGCATGATCCACCTACATCAAAACACCACTGCCTATTCCCCTCTAATGTGTAGATGAGCAACAATACAAATGTTTGCATGATGCTTGTCAAACCATCACTCATGCCGTCCTTCTCATCGCCCCCCACAGGCTCAGATCCTGACAGCGAGGCCCGGGACTCCCGCCACAGGCGAATACACCCCGGAAGAGGGCCAGGGATGAAGGCAACAGGCCTTCCACTTCCAAAGCCCCACACAAGCCACGACAGGCACCAAAGACCAAACCAGCCCTGGATGCCACGGCACTGGTGCCGCCAAGGCCCATCACCACAGTACCCACAACACCTATGGCACCTGCAGAGGAGACAGTCGAAGGGCCACAATCTCAGAGAACAGCTCTTTTGGGGAGGCGGCAGCTACAGCACCCCTCACAGATGACGACATGCAGGGACAGGTGTGTGTGCCTGTCGAGGTGACTCCTCCGACCTACCTGCTACACCAAGTCCGGCCCCATCCCCCCAGCTCACACCTGTCAACTCATACCACAACAGCAACCACGAGCAGTCTGGGGGGAAGTCCATACAAGGGAGCATGAGTCCCATAGAGGACCCAAATGCAGTTGCCCATGTAACACATGCACCCTCCAGCTCCACTGGTGTACCGGCAGGGGTGCAGCAGGCAGGACACGCTGCGCAGGGGCAGGAGGATTTCACTACCCTGGTGAGAGAGTTCATCACAGACAGTGCCCAAGCAAGGCAGGAGGGGCACGACAAAACCGCCTCCCTGAGGCAGATCATTGTGGAAAGCACAAATAGATTGTGTGAGGAGGTGTCTGCCCTGAGGCAGGTCCTCACCCGCATTGCTGATTCAATGGAGGCTGAGAGTCAAGCCCCCAGAATGGATCAGGCGCCCACCCCATCTTCCTCAAGCTCCATGCAAACCAGCCCCCTACCCAGGTCGGCGCGCATCCTGCGCCGCTCGGACATGCCACCACCTGGTGCAGGGAGTGACATGATGTAGACGGTGCAGCCTGATGAAGGCAATAGACAATTGCTTGGACACCATGTGTGGTGGAGTTGTGGGGGGAGGGGGAGGTGGGTGAGGGTGTGTGGGGGAGCTGTGGGGGGAGGGGGAAGGGGAGAGGGTGTGTGGGGGAGTTGTTGGGGAGGGGGAGGAGGGAGGGTGTGTGGGGGA
Organism: Ambystoma mexicanum; assembly: GCF_040938575.1. Lineage (NCBI taxonomy): Eukaryota > Metazoa > Chordata > Amphibia > Caudata > Ambystomatidae > Ambystoma > Ambystoma mexicanum. The sequence continues at coordinate 1,279,059,912 of NC_090929.1, read as the reverse complement.
GTTGTGGGGGAGGAGGAGGGGGTGAGGGTGTGTGGGGAAGTTGTGTGGGGAGTGGAAGGGGGGAGAGGGTGTGTGTGGTGGAGGGTTTGAGCACTTTAATATTTATTGGACAGTTAAATACACCCATTGTGCGAAAAAATATCTTGACTGGACATTCCTCATTGCATATATGTCATTTATTCCTATACCGTGCATAGTGTATATGTACTCCCACACCGAGGGCCCTCTGTCCTACTTTCATGTCAGCATCTGCACCCATGTGTTAGAAATATTGTGCAATCACTGACTGACACACAGCACGTCCCTCCTGTGCATCAGCACCGCGATGATGTGCAGCCACATCTTCTTCATCGCCTTCATCATCACCAGGTCATTGCAGTTCAATGTCAGGGGACAGGGGCACGTTCGGTCGGATACACATGTTGTGCAGCATGACACATACCATGATGATCATGGCCACTTTCTCATGCCTGTAGAGGAGTGCCCCATCCGACTGGCTAAGGTAGCAAAACCGTGCCTTCAACAGGCCAAAGGTCTGCTTGATGACCACACGGGTATGGGTATGGGAACGATTGTAGTCCTCCTCATGCCTGTTCTGTGGGTTTTGGACAGGGTTGAGGAGCCACGGCTTCAAGGGATAGTCATTATCACCTGCATGAGAGGCAATAAAAGGTATATGTCAGTCGATTCATGATGGACAGCTGTAGTAGTCACACATGCCTGCAGATTATCGCTGGTCACATACACATGTCCCTGGTTGGATGCACACAATTTTCATGCCCTCAATGTGTTCTATGCCATGGACTTGTGGTGTGGGTTGCATCTCCAAGTTGATACACAGTGTACACTGCCTTGATGTTGCTCATGCATTGTGGAGGCATACCGCAGTGTTTGTATCAAATTTGTGATGTGTAGTGTTCTGTCTGATTTTCTAACTGGCAGTGTTGGCAGTGGGCTCTGCAATATTAGGCATTCAGCGCTGATTATTGTGATGGGGACATGCTGCACTTCTGTGGTGGTGGCGGCCCTGTGACAAGCAGTGGATTCCCTTGGTGATTTTGTTCAGTGCACTCCCATGGATGCTTGTCCTGTGTAGTGATTTGCTGCAGTCATTTACATAGTGAATATTCACAGCATGTTCCAGGATTGTGTTACAGAGGATGAGGTACGATGTTGGGTGGTGGATGTGTTGTGGGATGTGGGGTGTTTTTAAGTTTGGCATGTTGTGATCGGTGTCCAGCTTACTTCATTGCTATGGGATTTTGTCATCATGTTCAGTTATGGATGCTTTGGGGCACAGTGTTTTGTGATGTGCACATCGTGCTGTCACATCAACAATGACCCCATGGTGGTGTGTGCATCTATCCCCCCATTTCACTGCCATGTGCCTGTCATGCAACTTACCAAGCAGCCAGGCACGTCGTCCTGCATGTCGCTCCATGTAGCCTGGTAGCGTAGAGTTCCGCAGGACCATTGAGTCATGTGTTGATCCAGGATAACGGGCACAACAATGTGTGATGATCTTGCTGACGTCACATACCATCTGCACATTGATAGAGTGGTATTTCTTGCGGTTGCGGTACACCACCTCCATGGCATGCGGGACCACCAACTCCACATGGATGCAGTTGAGGGCACCTATAAAATTTGGCATGCCTGCCAGTGCACGGAAGCCAACTTTTGTGTCAAAAATCTTCTGGGGAGTCCGTGATAGGGATATGTGGGCCCTTGTGTGCTTCAGGAGGGCATCCAGCATTTGGTTCAGCATGCGAGAAAATAAAGGTTGTGATATGCCATGCATGTGCCCACTGTGTGCTGGTAGGTGCCTGTGGCAAGGAAGTGTAGCACCAACACTACCTTCAGTAGAGGGGGGATGGTGGTGCATATCTCTATTAGGCTGACAATGTCGTTGTGGTCATGGTCTCCCGGTCCAGACGGTACAGGGTGTGGATCTGCTCAGGGGTTAGGTTGAATGGACTGGCTCTGTTGCGAGGGATTGGGGGCTGCCTGTGTGGTACCACTGGCTGCACTGGTGGGGCATGCTGGGCCTGTCTCAAACTCCTGCGTCTCCTCTGTGGTGCCTGCTGTTGCTGTTGTTGTTGTTGCTTGTGTAGCAATGCAAGCATGTCCTCCATCCCCAGTATTGCTACTACTAGTGGAATCATTTTGGTGTGGGAAGGGGTGTGGTGTGTGGGTGTGCTCCTATTGTGCTGGCCCAGGCTCCATTGCCTCCATCTGTGCTGATTGTGTGCACCTGTGGTAGTTGGGAACACTGCACATAGCACTTTACGGGTGCTTTACGATGCCGGTATTGCCGGCATGCCGGTATCCCCTATTAGTGCCTTCATGATGCTGTAATTTGCATGTCCGCCCGACTTGTGATGTCCTCCTGTTAGCGGCATCCCTGTATTGCCGGCCTGAAGGCCCGCGTGACCGCGCCCTTGCCGCTATTAGAGGCATCGTTATTAGTGGTGCCTCTAATACCGGGTGTTTAGGTCGGAATAGCCCGGAGCGGTAAGCTATGCCGGTAATCCTTTACCGGCATCGTTTTTCCATTACCTCAAACCTCGTAATGACCCCTTTTCTCTATTCAAGCAACAAGTTTGGTATCACACAACAATAACTGAAACAGTCAGTTACAGTCACTGAATCCAATCAGCTGCTGCTAAAGAACTATACGACTTTGGGTCTAATTCAGAGTTTGGCAGTGGAATAAAAAAGTAGCAGTACTTCTCGTGAGTATTGGTGACAAAATAAGAGAGCAGAGCAACATCCGCCTTCCCCTACAACAACCACCCCATAAGAACACTTAGGTGCCTGGGGTGGATAAGATGGCTGCTGCCGTGGTCGAAGAGGAGAGCATTAGCTGTGGGGCACCATCGAGCCTCCACTCTCATTGAATGCCTGCAGCAACAAATGGGATTGCAGCTTCTAGCTGCCTGACACAGCCTGCCTACAGTGAAGGCCAGGAGTTAAGTCCTTGATCCGTCTCTGCCGGTCTATTCAGCAGAGATCACCAGTGAAGCAACATCCGCCTTTCCCTTCAACAACCACCCCATAAGCACACTGAGGTGACTGGGTGGATAAGATGGCCGCCACCATGGTCAGAGAGAAGAGCATCAGCTGTGGGGTTTCGGTCGATCCTCCACTCCCATTGGATGCCTGCAGCGACAAATGGGATTGTGGCTTTTAGCGGCCCGGAGCGCTGGCAAGGGGTTAAAGCCTTGCTCCGTCTCTGCCATGCACCGCCAACACACTATTGCCCTCCAGGCCACCTACGATATGATATGATATGGCATTTGTAACGCGCCTATACACAAGTGTTTCAAGGCGTGACGAGGCGGGGGGACAAAGGGAGACAGACAACGATCCTACTAGGCCAGGTGTCATTCAGATCGCGCAAGTGCAAGGGTAGGGGGACTGGGAAAAGTGCAGGGGAAGGGGAGAGGGGAAGTGCAGTACATGGTTAGTAGAATACAAGATAAATAATAGGGCCAGCTGGTGGCAAGTGCAAGGAAAGTGCGGTACATGGTTAATAGAATACGAGATAAATAATAGGGCCAGCTGGTGGCAAGTGCAAAGGTAAGTGCCGGGAGAAGGGGCTGTAGGATACAGAGACAGACCCGTAGTGCATGTAGGCATTGCAAGGAAGAGTGGCTGGGCCAGGACATGAGATCGAAGAGTGGCAAACTTTCAGATTCAGTGCAGGTTCAGTGATTTTAGCAGGGGAGAGAGGGAGAGAAAGCAGAGGCAAAGAGGAAGGTTTTGAGGTGCTTCCGGAACCGGAGATGGTTCTCCTCAAGTTTCAGGGAGGCAGGAAGGCTGTTCCAGAGGCAGGCCCCTGCTGCGGCGAGAGATCTACCCCCAGCTCGTTGCTTGGAGAAGCGGCTGACCCTGAGGTAGTTGGAGGTGGATGAGCGAAGGGCTCGAGAAGGAAGATATTTAGGAAAAGAGAGTTGCAGGAATTTTGGCCCAAGGCCCCAGAAGGCCTTGTGAATAATACAGAGGGTTTTGAACTTAATCCTTGCAGCCACTGGGAGCCAGTGTAGTGATTGCAGTCCTGGAGAGATACGGTCCCTGGGCTTAGGGCAAGGACAAGTCTCGCAGTCCTGTTCTGGATGAGTTGCAAAGGGTGGAGAGTAGAGGCACGAAGATTTAGATAGAGGCTGTTACAGTAGTCCAGCCTAGAGAGAACCAGAGCTCTGGAGACAGTGAGCTTCTGGGGGAAGGAGAGAAAAGGAAGGATACCTCTGAGGAGGTGTAGCTGGTAGTATGACTTCTTAGAGACGTCAGAGATGTGAGGAGAGAAGGAGAGTGTGGAGTCGAAGATGACCCCGAGGTTTTTTGCCGTGCAGGCAGGAGCAGGAAGAGGGCCAAGGGAGGCCGGCCAGAGAGCTGCAGGGAAGGAGGGAGTGGGTATGCCGATAAGTAGAATCTCAGTCTTACTGGCATTAATGCAGAGGCCGTTGGCAGCACAGCATTCTTGGATAGCAGAAAGACAGTCAGAGATGAGGGAAGTGGAAGAGAAGGCCAAGGGTAGACTGAAAATGAGCTGGGTATCATCCACGTAGCACTGAAGTTGGGACAGAGAGCGGCGATGCGGTGAGCAAGAAGTGCCAGATACTGGTTGAACAGCCAGGGGTAGAGGTTAGATCCCTGGGGGAAACCACAGGTAGAGAAAAAGATGTCAGAGAGGAAGGACCTGGGAGGGTCGATTGGAGAGGAAGGAGGACAGCCACGCCATAGCTTGACCAGTGATACCCAGGTTATCACGGAGATGGTTGAGCAGAATGGTGTGGTTAACAGTGTCAAAGGCAGAAGAGAGGTCGAGCAAGATGAGAAAACAAGGGGTGTTAGAGTCAAGGTTTGAGAGCAGGTCCTCACGGATGTTCAGGAGAGCAGTTTCCGTGATTCTGGCAGCTCTGAAGCCAGACTGATGGTCATGAAGACTACCAACAGATTCAGCATGGAGATTAAGCTGGGAGATGGGCAGTTTCTCCAGGAACTTGCCCAGGAAGGGAGTGATAGAGATTGGCCGATAGTTAGCTGGGCAGGAGGGGTCGGAGGAGAGTTTCTCAAGAAGGAGGTGCGCAAGGGAATGCTTGAGGGGGGGATGGGAAGACTCCAGAGGTGAAGGAGTGATTGCAGAAGTCAGCCAAGGTAGGCGCCAGGGAGTCGATGTGGTCCTTGATAGTTTTGGAGGAACAGGGGTGGAGCTGTTTTGAAAGATACTTTCATAGATCGGACTTGTCTGGAAACCTCGTCAGCAGAAAAAAGGGGAAAGGCAGAGAAGGAGGGAGGAGGGGTGGCTGCCGAAAGGCCAGAGGGAGAGCAGGGAATAGGGGAGGGGAGGTGATAGGAGGAGAGTGAGGACAGGATGTCTTGAGTTTTTGGAATGAAGTGAGAGGCCAATGCCGTGCAGAGGGCCTGGGAGGGGACAGGAGAGGTGGAGACTGCAGCAGGGTTGGCCAGCTTCTTGCAGATTTTAAAGAGTTCGCCCGAATTGTTAGATGCCATAGAGATGCAGGCTTGGATAAGGGCTCTCTTCTTAGTGAGAACGGAGAGCCGGTATTGACTTTGGAGCAGGCAGCAGGCCAGTGTGTCAGAGGATGAACATGAAGCACGCCATTTCCTCTCTGCCACACTGCACTTGCGTTTAAGGGTGACGAGATCTGAGTCATACCAGGAGTTGCATTTGGCTTTGGGCTTCAGGCAGATACTCATGACAGGGGCAAGGATATCAAAGTTATCAGATATAGCAGAGTGGAGAGTGGAGAGGGCTGTGTCAGGGTGGGAGTCAGCCGAAGGGAGGGGGGCGAGAAGGTGGTAGCGAAAGCCTCAACTGACACGCGCTTCATGGGTCGGATGACCGCGAAGGTGGGTGGCAGTAATGAGGGTGACTTTGCCTGTGGGGTAGGGAGGGTGAGGTGGGAGGATAGGATAAAGTGATCACTCCAGAAGAGAGGAGTGGAGAGAGGGACAGAGAGGGGAAGGTCAGAAGATATCAGAGCATCAAGAGTGTGCCCTGCAGAATGGGTCGGCTAGACGGGAGAACAGAGAGTGAGAGACAGTCACAGAGGTCGCAAAAGAGTCTAGAGGGAGGACAGGAGGCATCAAGGTGGATATTGAAATCTCCAAGAAAGAGGAGTTGAGTGGTTAAGGACAGGAGTGAGGAGGAGAGGTCAGCCCACTCAGAGAGGAAGGAGGAAATTTGATCAGGCGGCCGATAGATAGTAGCCACGGTAAGGGAATGGCTAGGAGAGAGAGAGTCGGCAGACAAGGCATTCAAAGGAGGAGTAGGTCTGCGTAGGAGTGACAGTGGCAGGAATCCACTCAGGGAAGATAAGGGCCACACCGCCCCAGCACGGTTGGGCCTGGGCAAGGAGAGGATCTTGTAACTGTCAGGTAGGAGTGTGTCAAAGCTGGTGAGAGAGCTGGCCGTGAACCATGTCTCAGTATGACCGAGGATGTCAAGGTCCAGGTCCTCAAGAAGGCGACAGATATCAGAGGAATGTTTGACGGCAGAGCGAGAGTTGAGAGTGGCAATGTGGAGTAGGTTTTACGCTATCAACTGGTTAAATTGCACCAGTCTGCTGGAAGGACCTTTGTGGATATCCCACTAATTTGCTTTAAGTAAATGTTAAACATTTCCCAAAAATTCTTCAAAAATAATGATAAGTTCAATTAGTTGTAACCAAAAAATCTTTTATTTAGAAATCTGCATTTGTCTGAGGCCTTTAGCAAGCATTATATTGTCCAATGCATTTCGGTCTGTGCTAGACCTTCATCAGGGACTATTAGTGATCAAAAGATAAAGAATAAAACATGAAGATTATGTTATCTAATATGTTAATAACAACATACATTTTCATTTAATCCAATACAACATTTTACATTGTACTTAAAGTTTACTCCAAAATGTACCTGTATTAAACGATGCTTCTAATCTTAGACCTGTTTGTATTCAATTCCTTATTGGAGAATTATCCAACTCTGCTTCACTCAAACATGCTTGTTCATATTTTGTTATATGCCCTTTGTGCAGCTTGCTTTTGTTCTTGATAATCTAAATGATAACCAATGTATACTTTAAATTTCAGCAAATATCTAGTCACAAATGGTTCTATCAACCAGAGTTTCACTTGCTCTCAAAAAGAGTCTTACCTGTAGTAAACAAATGTGGAAGCAGCCGGGCACCTTGCTCGCATGAGAACGCGTTGCTGGTTGCTCGGGCTGCTTTTATAGTGCAGAAAATGGCGCAGGCGCGCAACATGATGACGTCATCAACGTGATGACGTCATCGCGTGCCGGCGGCCATTTTGAAATGTTGAAAAAAACTTCAATTGGATGTCGACTGTTCCTTTGTATGTACCAATGTACATATACAAACGTATGATATATTTAACTTCTGGGGTATTAGATCTTTTTTAGTTTCACACATAATTGGTTTCTTGGAGTATTAACTCTATATCCCTAAACAAAGTAAAACCAACTACAATTCACATGTTCCATATTATGGTATAATTGCCACACGTAAATTGTTATATTATTAGTTATTTTCTCATATGAATTATGACTGTTGTACTTCCACATGAAGTTCTGTATATGTTTTTTCAGGTACATGAGACACAACAATCAACGCTTGAACTTACTTAATATGAACACCCAATGATACGAACCAATTATTTACTGATATGCTCCTGGTTGCTATATACTTCAACTTTGTATACATATTTTTGGACATTAAATGATTATCAACATACTCACATTCATGTGTTGGTACCTGATTTCAACGTAATTTCATTTCATTAAATTTACTTTAAAGAAAACATGCAAAGTTACATTCCTCATTGAGGCCATCCGGATGCATAGAGTTGAGTTTTTCAATCCAGTAGGTTTCCTTCTGATTTAGAAGTCTGTTAATGTCAACTCTCTGTCCTTGAGTAACTTATAATACATCCAAAATTTGAAATTTAATTTGCGCTATTTGATGATTAGCTTCTCTAAAATGTCTTGCTACTGGAGATTTGATGTTTCCTGTACGAATATTTGAACGATGTTGGTTCCATCTTGTTTTCGCTTTACGGGCGGTTTGTCCCATGTAATACTTGCCACATGGGCACTTGATACGGTATATAACATTCATAGTGTCACATGTTGCGAATTTCGTCAAGTAAATTTTGCGACCTGAGTTTGGGTGAAACACAACATCCCCTTTCTGAACCATGTTACAATTTGAACAGTTCAAACATGGAAATGTTCCCTTTCTTGTTGTTCTTGTTTTTTGTGTTTGAATGTCACTCCTTATCAACATATCTTCAATATTCCGGCTTCTGGTATAGGCAAACATTGGAGGAGTGGTATAAAGGTGTCCCAGTATTCTGTCCTCTGATAGAAAATGCCAATGTTTCAAAACAATTTTCTTAACTTTATTACTCTCTGTAGAATATTTAGTCACATAGATGAATGGTGTTTCTTTAGCTGACGTAGATTTGGTTAATACCTCTTGTCTATCCATAGTTATCACTTTAGAAATAGAGTCATTGATCTCTTGTATAGGATAACCTCTTTGTAAAAATCTCTTTGCCATATCTTGTATTTGCTTACCACATTCCACTTCATCTTGCACTATTTTCTTAACCCTTAACATCTGGCTGTAAGGGAGACTTCTGAGAGTATTTTTAGGGTGAAAACTTAAACGATGCAGCAGATTATTACGATCGCTCGATTTACGGTACAAGGTAGTGATAAGTTTAAGATCCTGATTTAACACAGTGACATCCAGAAAATTAACTTCTTTTTTACTATAAGTTGTTGTGAATTGTATATGTGTGTCATTTGTGCTCAGGAATCTTGTAAATTGTACGAACTGTTCTTCACTTCCTTGCCAAATTCCGAATACATCGTCGATGTATCTTCCCCAATATTGGAGATGATGTTTCCAAATGTCATGATTCAGTATATTCTCTGTTTCGAATTTGTACATAAAACTATTGGCGTAACTGGGTGCCATTGTGGCTCCAATAGAAGTTCCACTCGTCTGTAAATAGTACTGTTGTTGGTATCTAAAGTATGAATTTTGTGAAATGAAGTCCAAGAGAATCATTAAAAATTCCTTAGAAGCTTCTACCCCTCTAGTATTTAGTAACAACCATTCCACCGCTTCTTGTCCCTGATTATGAGGAATTGAGGTATACAAACTACGTACATCTGCAGTAATAAAATACTGTTGTCATTCATGGTAATGTTCGTGAGAATATTCAGAAAATGAGTGGTATCCTTAATGTACGTATTAGTATTTTGTATTATAGGTTGCAAAAAATAATCCAAATATGTACCTAGAGGTTGTAAAATGCTGTTAGTGGCTGATACAATAGGTCTGCCTGGTGGTTTTTCTAATGTTTTATGAATTTTCGGAATAGTGTAGAAAACAGGTGTTCTCGGATTTGTAGTGGTTAGGAAGCGTCAGGTCTTTTCTGTAATCCACTTGTTATTCCCGCCAAATCTAGTATGTATTCCAAATTTTTTTGAATGTCATCGATAGGGTCCATATCTATGGGTTGATATACTGATCTGTCCATCAGTTGTTGCATGCATTCTTGATGGTAATCTGCAGTATTTTGAATTACCATGGCTCCCCCTTTATCTGCAGGTTTAAATATGATGTTCTTGTTTGAAAATAGTCTACGAATGGTACTTAAATCTTTTTTACTAAAGTTACCATGTCGCGGTGATTTATATGAAAGTTTTTTCAAATCGGTGATGACCATTCTTTGAAACAAGTCAATTATACGATAATTTATAGGAGGTATGAAAGTACTCTTGGGTTTAAATTCTTTGTACTCAATTTCTGGTGTTGGATACTCTATATTCTCTTCCTCAATTGTAGCAAAAAAAGCCTTTAATCTAAGTTTTCTTGAACATTTTAAGAGTTCTACTTTCTTCTCAAGTAAAGTAGAGTGATATGTTGGAACAAAGTTGAGTCCTTTTTGTAATAGGTCGTTCTCTTCTTTAGACAAATGGTATTCTGACAAATTAATCACTAGGTTTTCCTGGGGTTCAATCGTGTATGTGGACGCTGTTGATTTCTGTCTGCGTCCCCTCCTTGTCCTCTTCCGCGTTGGCCTCTGTCTAAAAAAGTGCCCCTGAAATTGGTTCCTCTTCCTGTGGGGCGTTTATCGCCAGTACTTGTTCCTTCACCTGCGTCTTGTCGCTCTGCACCCAATGTCTCTGGTCCACTGGTATCTGGATCTGATGAACTTGACGAATTTCTTGGAACTGGTCTCTGATTGTATTTATTCATCCAAGTATACACATCATCGTTTAAATAATCATACGTATCTCTACGATATTTTCGCAATTTCTTTGTTTCTAATTCTGTGCGATATTCTAGTAAATTAATGTTGATCACTTCCAAAATCTTTTCTAGATCGGTTGCGGATGCTCGTTGGATTTGATATTATTAACTGTTCAAGAACTTTCCAAAGAACTTGATAAACTTTCATCAGAAATTTTGGAGATAGAAGAGGAATTGACCACAGCATTGAGCGCAACCGATCTAGAAAAGATTTTGGAAGACAGATTTTTAGACAGAGGCCAACGCGGAAGAGGACAAGGAGGGGACGCAGACAGAAATCAACAGCGTCCACATACACGATTGAACCCCAGGAAAACCTAGTGATTAATTTGTCAGAATACCATTTGTCTAAAGAAGAGAACGACCTATTACAAAAAGGACTCAACTTTGTTCCAACATATCACTCTACTTTACTTGAGAAGAAAGTAGAACTCTTCAAATTTTCAAGAAAACTTAGATTAAAGGCTTTTTTTGCTACAATTGAGGAAGAGAATATAGAGTATCCAACACCAGAAATTGAGTACAAAGAATTTAAACCCAAGAGTACTTTCATACCTCCTATAAATTATCCTATAATTGACTTGTTTCAAAGAATGGTCACCACCGATTTGAAAAAACTTTCATATAAATCACTGCGACATGGTAACTTTAGTAAACAAGATTTAAGTACCATTCGTAGACTATTTTCGAACAAGAACATCATATTTAAACCTGCAGATAAAGGGGGAGGCATGGTAATTCAAAATACTGCAGATTACCATCAAGAATGCATGCAACAACTGATGGACAGATCAGTATATCAACCCATAGATATGGACCCTATCGATGACATTAAAAAAAAAATTGGAATACGTACTAGATTTGGCGGAGAATAACAAGTGGATTACAGAAAAGACCCGACGCTTCCTAACCACTACAAATCCGAGAACACCTGTTTTCTACACTATTCCGAAAATTCATAAAACATTAGAAAAACCACCAGGCAGACCTATTGTATCAGCCACTAACAGCATTTTACAACTTCTAGGTACATATTTGGATTATTTTTTGCAACCTATAATGCAAAATACTAATACGTACATTAGGGATACCACTCATTTTCTGAATATTCTCACGAACATTACCATGAATGACAACAGTATTTTATTTACTGCAGATGTACGTAGTTTGTATACCTCAATTCCTCATAATCAGGGACAAGAAGCGGTGGAATGGTTGTTACTAAATACTAGAGGGGTAGAAGCTTCTTAGGAATTTTTAATGATTCTCTTGGACTTCATTTCACAAAATTCATACTTTAGAAATCAACAACAGTACTATTTACAGACGAGTGGAACTTCTATGGGAGCCACAATGGCATCCAGTTACGCCAATAGTTTTATGTACAAATTCAAAACAGAGAATATACTGAATCATGACATTTGGAAACATCATCTCCAATATTGGGGAAGATACAACGACGATGTATTCGGAATTTGGCAAGGAAGTGAAGAACAGTTCGTACAATTTACAAGATTCCTGAACACAATTGACACACATATACAATTCACAACAACTTATAGTAAAAAAGAAGTTAATTTTCTGGATGTCACTGTGTTAAATCAGGATCTTAAACTTATCACTACCTTGTACCGTAAATCGAGCGATCGTGATAATCTGCTGCATCGTTTAAGTTTTCACCCTCATAATACTCTCAGAAGTCTCCCTTACAGCCAGATGTTAAGGGTTAAGAAAATAGTGCAAGATGAAGTGGAATGTGGTAAGCAAATACAAGATATGGCAAAGAGATTTTTTCAAAGAGGTTATCCTATACAAGAGATCAATGACTCTATTTCTAAAGTGATAACTATGGATAGACAAGAGGTATTAACCAAATCTACGTCAGCTAAAGAAACACCATTCATCTATGTGACTAAATATTCTACAGAGAGTAATAAAGTTAAGAAAATTGTTTTGAAACATTGCCATTTTCTATCAGAAGACAGAATACTGGGACACCTTTATACCACTCCTCCAATGTTTGCCTATACCAGAAGCAGGAATATTAAAGATATGTTGATAAGGAGTGACATTCAAACACAAAAAACAAGAACAACAAGAAAGGGAACATTTCCATGTTTGAACTGTTCAAATTGTAACATGGTTCAGAAAGGGGACGTTGTGTTTCACCCAAACTCAGGTCGCAAAATTTACTTGACGAAATTCGCAACATGTGACACTATGAATGTTATATACAGTATCAAGTGCCCATGTGGCAAGTATTACGTGGGACAAACCGCCCGTAAAGCGAAAACAAGATGGAACGAACATCGTTCAAATATTCGTACAGGAAACATCAAATCTCCAGTAGCAAGCTATTTTAGAGAAGCTAATCATCAAATAGCGCAAATTAAATTCCAAATTTTGGATGTATTGGAAGTTACTCAAGGACAGAGAGTTGACATTAACAGACTTCTAAATCAGAAGGAAACCTACTGGATTGAAAAACTCAACTCTATGCATCCGGATGGCCTCAATGAGGAATGTAACTTTGCATGTTTTCTTTAAAGTAAATTTAATGAAATGAAATTACGTTGAAATCAGGTACCAACACATGAATGTGAGTATGTTGATAATCATTTAATGTCCAAAAATATGTATACAAAGTTGAAGTATATAGCAACCAGGAGCATATCAGTAAATAATTGGTTCGTATCATTGGGTGTTCATATTAAGTAAGTTCAAGCATTGATTGTTGTGTCTCATGTACCTGAAAAAACATATACAGAACTTCATGTGGAAGTACAACAGTAATAATTCATATGAGAAAATAACTAATAATATAACAATTTATGTGTGGCAATTATACCATAATATGGAACATGTGAATTGTAGTTGGTTTTACTTTGTTTAGGGATATAGAGTTAATACTCCAAGAAACCAATTATGTGTGAAACTAAAAAAGATCTAATACCACAGAAGTTAAATATATCATACGTTTGTATATGTACATTGGTACATACAAAGGAACAGTTGACATCCAATTGAAGTTTTTTTCAACATTTCAAAATGGCCGCCTGCACGCGATGACATCATCACGTTGATGACGTCATCATGTTGCGTGCCGGCGCCATTTTCTGCACTATAAAAGCAGCCCGAGCAACCAGCAATGCGTTCTCACGCGAGCAAGGTGCCCGGCTGCTTCCACATTTGTTTACTACAGGTAAGACTCTTTTTGAGAGCAAGTGAAACTCTGGTTGATAGAACCATTTGTGACTAGATATTTGCTGAAATTTAAAGTATACATTGGTTATCATTTAGATTATCAAGAACAAAAGCAAGCTGCACAAAGGGCATATAACAAAATATGAACAAGCATGTTTGAGTGAAGCACAGTTGGATAATTCTCAAATAAGGAATTGAATACAAACAGGTCTAAGATTAGAAGCATCGTTTAATACAGGTACATTTTGGAGTAAACTTTAAGTACAATGTAAAATGTTGTATTGGATTAAATGAAAATGTATGTTGTTATTAACATATTAGATAACATAATCTTCATTTTTTATTCTTTATCTTTTGATCACTTATAGTCCCTGATGAAGTTCTAGCACAGACCGAAATGCATTGGACAATATAATGCTTGCTAAAGGCCTCAGACAAATGCAGATTTCTAAATAAAAGATTTTTTGGTTACAACTAATTGAACTTATCATTATTTTTGAAGAATTTTTGGGAAATTTTGAACATTTACTTAAAGCAAATTAGTGGGATATCCACAAAGGTCCTTCCAGCAGACTGGTGCAATTTAACCAGTTGATAGCGTATAATTATTTCATACCTCCCTTCGCAACGGGGAGGAATCTGGCGACAGGACCAAATACTTTACTAAGTTTAAATTACTGAATTAACTTACAAAGTAGTGCCCACTCTATCTTTCTTTGGACAATGTGGAGTAGGTTGCCATCCTTGAAGGACTTCCGAGGAGGGGTGCAGATCAGAGGTACGCCCTGTGGAGGTGAAGAAGAAGGAGCCAGAGAGAGGGCAGGGTGAGAGGGTGGAGGCAAGGTAGCCGAGGACAGAGAAGAGGGGACAGTAGGAGAGGAAAGAAAGTTGGAGGTTGGCCTGAGGGCCTTGGACCAAGATGGTCCCATTAGCGTAGACATTAATGATGGCCTTAGAGCAGCGGAAGGGGGCCAAGAGGACATCCCAACCTACGAGCCCTGCATCCGGCATGCAGCATTTACTTCCAAGGTAAGCTGTATGCCTGTAACTTGCCATTGTTAAGTTCATTTCACCTTGAAGTCTCGCATTTCACTAATACTATAACCCGCTTTATGGGTGCATGTGACATCCCTCTCCCCATGTCTACACCATTCCTCACACCGCTCTCTGCACCCATGAGGATGACTCCAAGTGATCCGACTCTCTCCTTTGCCAAATAAATCTGCAATGACCCCCCAAACACAGTTATGGTAGCCCTTCCGCAGATCTCCATTTTGAGCCCCCTCTCCCAGCCTCGATGCTCACCTATCTCCAGGGCTATCCCGGGGTCCCTCACTGAGAACCCAACCCTGATGCCTGATCATTGCCGTGGAACCCGTCCCCCTCCCCTGAAACAAAGACTCACAACCCTATGCTGAGAACCAGTTGCCTACAGAACCTCAGTCGTAGATGTTCCAGAGCCTCACAATGGGCGTGCACCAGACTGCCCATGCATTTCAGCTACTAGTCTGGCGCAACCCATCTTGGCAGACTATGTCACACCTCGCCTGCCTCAGTTTCGCAGCTGAAAACATTTTACTATGGGGTGCCACAGCCACCCCACCCTGGCAGGTTGCCCCTCAACTCTGCGACAAAGTTTCCGAACACACGTCTCCAGTTGAACCAAACACCAACAAGGTTTAATTAAAAAATCCTGTTCATAGCGCAGAAAATCACAGAAGTGAGAAGATCTGACTGTTCTCCCAATATCAGGCCGCTCATGTACTTGGTCCGGCCCCTGCTGCAATCTACAAGGTAGACAATCTCTTGGCATCCCCAAAACCGTTTCTTCACCACCGGCCGTCTCTATACTACCTGGAACTGGACCATACCTTGCCACATACACTAACGTTTAGAACATTGTATCTATCAGAGCCCCCAAAGTACAATCCAAAGGGAGATCTTGCCCCTTACACCACAACCTTGCAGTTCAGGTTATTGCCCCAACGATTTGGAACTCTATTTCTCACAAAACTACTCTTTACCTTAAAGTCTCTGTTGCCAAAAACACTGCTCATACAAGGCCAATTGTCACTGCTTTAAATATGTCTGCATGCCACCTGCCCAGCTCTAATGGCTGCAATGCAGCTGCATGCCCTACAGCAGACAATACCACAATAAATGTGCACATATGCTCTGTTATTAACTGTACTGATGCCAATGCTTGTCTGTTACCTAACAATTGTAATACCAAAGTACCTGCCGATCACCTACCTAACAACATGATTGCTAATGCAACCACATCCCCTACTACCATCTGTATTGACACCAAAGCCCCTGCCTGCCTTGCTATTAGCCACAGTGCAGATAAGGCAAATATCCACTTTAGTAATGCTACCTATGGTACTCTGTGCCCTATAGCGAACAACTCAACTTTGAATGATATTGACTGCCCTGCATCTCTCAATACTGTAGTAACTACATATGCTTACAACTGTAACTCCAACCACCACGCAAAGGCCGCCACCGGCCCTCCTACCCTGACAACTAGCCAAGTGACCGACCATCCCAGCCTAGAAAGGTTTAAATGATGTCATGTATCCAATGGTGCTGACCATAGCTCTACCACCTACACTGTTGTTATACCCAACCCAGACATAGACACCTCATAGGGAAATCAACTCCCCAACACGCCTATAAGTCTCTTGGGCCAGCCATGCACACGCTCAATCTCACTCTGATTAATGCCCCCACCATACCAGCCTATGCATTGGACATCCATGACCTCCTCATTAAAGATAACCTTTTGCTCTCACCATCACTGAAACCTGGCTCCATGCAGCCTCAGGTCCAGCCCTCTCTCTAGCTATCCCTACAGACTACACCATACCTAGGAATGACAGAGGCAATGCTAGAGGCAGAGGAGTCACCATCATTGCCAAACACCACCTCTGTATAAGGCCCCTCAACACCTCCATTAAGAATTGCGACCTTCTATCCATAAAGCTGTAGACTGCCCCCAACACTACTATCACACTCCACATAATCTACCATCTACCTGCTCCTACCCTGACATTCAAAGGAGACCTCCTGCACATAGGAACTGACAATATTATACCCTTATCTAGAGTCATTTTCCTTGGCGATCTAAATCTGGGCCTCAATGACCCTGCCGACCTCCAAGATATTTCAATGGTGGACTCACTGTCTGCCCTTAGGTTCAGTCACCATCTCAACACCCCCACCCATGTCCAATGCTGTACCTTGGACTGGGTGGCAGACCTCATCTGTTCTACTACCATCAGATCTAATGTTCCTTGTCCCTGGTCTAACCACCACATCATCACCTCTTACCCACCAATTCAAACCTACAATCATACCTCTACCACCAAATATGACCCGTAGCTCTTGTTAACTGACCAAGGAGCTCATCCTGCCCTACCTGGATGCACTCAGGCAAGCGCATGACTATTCGCCAGACGACAACATCCTAGTAAATCATTGTACCTCAACATGAACTAATGCAGTTTACACCATCGCCCCCCTAGCATCCAAAAAAGCAAACTATCAGGACACCTCAATTCCTGGTTCACTCTGGATCCCCTTAATCTCTGAGCAAAAAGAAGGCTTAATGAAACTGCAAAAAAAGGCCTTCTAGGCAACAAAGTCAGCATTCACAAACGTGGACAAACTGTACAAATCATCCATCAAACACGCTAAAGTTCTACCTTCAATGCCAGAATTGCCAACACAAAATCTGACACACAAGAACTCTTCAGCACCCTGAAGGAGCTAGAAACTCCTATCACTCCTCCCTCTACACCCACGAAAGGCACAGAATGGTGTACCACTATGCAAATTGCAATACTAAAAATAATTGACACCCTTCATGAAAAGTTTCACTCGAAGCAAGCCTCCCTCAAACATTCACAACAGGCCACCTCTCACACTCTCCATCCCATCAGCCTCAGCATCTCACCGTTCTGCTTCCTTAACGTCACAGAACTGCCAACACTACACATACTAAAGGGACTCAAACCCTCAAGATGCAAAAGAAATGTATGCCACGCCAGCCTCATCAAAGATTGTGCAGAAACCTTATCCCCATTCATTACAGCCTTCATTGATGCCTCCTTTGAAGCAGGCTCGGTCCCAGCTAGCCTCAAGGAAGCCTGGGTACACTCCCTGTTTAAAAAAAACATCCTTGGACCCTGCTCTCCCCAACAACAATAGGCTCATCACCACAGTCCCTTTCCTTCTAAAAATGTTGGATAGAGCAGCTTATGTTCAAATTCAGCACCACCTTGAACCTAATAACATCCTAGGAGTCTGACAGTCGGGATTTCGTCCAGGCCAGAATGCAGAATCAGCACTGGTAGGGCCGCATTACGAGTTTGGAGGTAGCCATGCCCTTCTTAAGTCTTTGTAACAAAAGGGACAGCCTTAGGTCGGGCAGGACGGAGAGCCTGAACTAGTACTTTGTACGAGGGGGTGGTCCTGTCCTCAAATATTTGCAACCTGCAATGATTTGTTGCAGTAATTATTCAAAACCTCCAAGGTTTACTAGTAATACATCTCAACAAGTATGAGTTACTAAAAATAGGTAATAATACAACTACTGGAAAGAAACTACTGTTGCCTTAATTTTGATTAGGCCACACATGTAGGTATTAAAATGGAAAGCAAATAAACAAATAAACAAATAAACAAACACTTTGCCTTAAGTCAATAACAGGTTATTCAAGTGTTCTATACACATACATTTCAAAGGTGCATGTACAATTTGTAACAAGCGAACACTGAATAGCACACTTTCAAGTGAGTAGAAAGCAGAGTTCTAAAGTGTCCTGTAGAAATACATTCAGAATTCGAAAACACACATAAGGAGTTGTATAGTGTGCTCAAAACACACTTGAGCAGTTGTGTGGTGTGATCTCTCCTGTACACAGTTTGGCTAAGTATTACTTCATATTAGTCAGGAACAATGTACTAGACAGTTAAACAATGTCGTGTGAGAATCAAAGCAAGTTTCTTTGTGACCAAAAACCTTAAATATAGGGTCTTCTGTAGACTGGTTTGGAAGGGATAACCAAAAAACTGGTCGACGTCAACATAAAGGTAGTGGTGATTATTGGGGTCATAGTTCATAGTGGTTCCAACAGGAACATGATGACCTTGAACGTTTCGGCTGAAAGGTGTTGCAGCCTTCTTCTGAGGCCGGGTGTGAGCAGGTCTCCCTATGGGTAAAAACAATATGAAGACATATTGAGAAATGGTCCAGAAAGTGGATCATACCTAAAGTTGATTTGAGAGAGGTTACTCTGTGAAAGGATGTTCTAAGGGGTGGGCCTAAGGCCCTATACACTGACCTTGCGTGCTAACTGAAAAATTCAAAATGGTGGTATGAACAGCTTGCTGGAAGGCAGTCTCCAAAAACAAGGGTGGTGGGTCAAGCTGTGGTGGCCTGTGAATACAGAAAGAGAGGGATGGAGGTCCCGGTCAGCTGTGGCATGGAAAAGGGAGCCTACAGATGTATACTAGATAAGAGCAAAGTAAGTACCTTAATGATCGAATTGTGCAGCTTAGTTCTTCTGAACCTAGGTGGTGCAAATCCTCTAAGTGGAGTTCATGCAAGCACCAGCCGGTGGGTCTGGAACCTGGAATTATACACACAAAGAGAGGGAGGGGGCAAGCGCCCTGTCACAAGTCGGTATAAGGAGGGAGCCGTTGTGAAAGCAAATGCTTGGAGGGGGTCGTGGATAGGACCATAAACTGACCTTTGTAAAAGCAGTGCGAGTGCACTGGGTCCGGGCGAGAAGGAAACTTGTGTTCTTCTGTGTTCAGGGACCGGAGCTCTGTAGCTAAGTTGTGTCTCTATGCCATGCAGCCGCGGAGGCGGCTCGTCTACGTTGCCATGGCGTCCATGATGCTAACAGGGCACGTAGGTGTACGAGGCAGCTGGGGGCGCTGGCCAAGCTGCACGGACAGTGCAGGAGGCTATACTGTAAGCGCTGTATGTGTCGCTTGCAGACACAGAGGGAGAAGTGAGGAAGGGCTAATCTGTGTGCTGCTGAGAGGCAGATGGGCACGCCTATAGAGGGCTGCATGCTAAGTGCAAGGAGAATAGTGGCCTTGGGGTGACCTCGGCTGGTGAAAATACGAGCACCCCCACTATGATATGATCATGTGTTGTCTGGAATGGCAGCAGCAAGAGGAATTGTGGCCTTGGAGTAGCCATAGCTGGTAAAACTAGGAGCACCCTCAATGTGAGATAATCATGTGCTGTCTGTAATGGAAGCAGATAGGGATGGAAAGGCAAAGTGGATCCCGTGCGGGAGGATGGGGCTCATTTGGGAGGGACACTCTGCTGGGTGGATGCAGGGTGACCTGAGAGCTGCAGATGGCTTCACTCGGGAAGGTGGACAATAGTAGATGTTTAGAGATATTCAAAGGGTGTGAGCTCGTTTAACCCTTTAGTGGTGGTTTGTAATTTGAATATCCACCAGGCCTCTTTGAAGTTGAGGGCATTGGTGCTGTTAGAGGAATCTGGTACCTTATCAATCACCCACCATTTGAAAAGGTCAAAGCTATGCTGATATTCAAGAAAGTGGGAGACGAGGGGTGCATTATGTGTTTTGCACCTGATCCTGGATTTATGTTCTCGAATCCTTCTGTGGACTGGTCTAGAAGTTTGCCCTATATATCGGAGTTTACATGGACATTCAATGAGGTAAATGACATTCGGTGTTTTACAATTGGAAAAGTGGTGTACTTCCCACTCTTTGTCTTCTATTGGGAAGGATCTTATTTTCCGTGTTTGGTTGCAGACTGCACAGTTGCCACAGGGGTGATGTCCCCAGATCTCCCGCATATTCCATAGGGTGGATCGGGAATCTTTGCGTTTTGTTCTGGCATGAGTGAGGAGGTCTTTAAGGTTTTTCGATCTCCTAAGGGCTATCGTGGGAAGTGGTCCTTCTGGAAGGCTGAGCTGTACAATGGGCCAGAATTATTTAATAATACCCTTAAATTGGGATGTGTTTGGATTGAAGGTGGAGATGCAAGACATAGGATTTTCAGTAGACTGGTTACGAGCTTTGGGGATAAGCAGTGTTTCTCTTGGAGTATAGAGAGATCTTTTCCTGGTGTTCCTGAGCAGTTTTTTGGGGTATCCCCTATCTTCAAGTTTTTGCTGTAATTCAGTGGAATGGAATTTGAAGTCATTGGTTTTCCGTACAGTTCGTTCTAATCCTTAAGAATTGCCCGTAGGGCAGGTTCTCCCGAAGGCTTTTCGGATGGTGGCTTCTGTAATGCAGTGTCGTGTTCCTATCTATATCTTTTTTGTAGATGGAGCATGTGAGTTTGTCATCTGCAGCCAAGATATTGAGGTCCAGGAAGTTGATCTTCACGTTATAGTTGCTCATAGTGAACTGGATTTCTTGGGTTTGGTTATTGATCCAGATCAGAAAGGTGTTCATTTCTTTTTTATTGCCATGCCAAATGGAGATGATATCGTCAATGTACCTGTACCAAAGGCAGATGTTTTCATGGAATGGATTGTCATAGTTGAGTATGAAACTCTTCTCGTATTCAGCCATGTAAATTATGGCTAGGTGGGGCGAAGGCCACACCCATTGCGGTACCGCATGTCTGTAGACAGAAAATATCATTAAATGGGAAATAGTTGTTGGTAAGGGCAAACTTTTTTTTATTATGAAGTTCGCCGGTACTCTTCCCTGGGTCATGTGTGAAGTGAGGTGCTGTCTAATGCATTCCAGTGCTTTGTCCTGGGGAATGCTGGTATACAGACTTTTGATGTCCATCGTGACAAATTCTTCGTTAGTAGGGTTAAAGGGCTGGTTTTCAAAGATGGCAATAGTGGCCATGGTATCCTTGAGGTATGATGGTGTATTCTGGCACAGGGGCTTCAGAAAGAAGTCAATAAATATGTATATAGGTTCTAATATACACCCACATCTCGAGACAATGGGTCTACCCGGGGGTGAGGTGCTGTTCTTATGGATTTTAGGCAAAACATAAAAAGCTGGAATCCTGCCCTCGGTGGTATTGAGGAATGCCTCTTCCTTGTCCGTTATCCAGTTTCTTTCCAATTCGAATTTGGTCATTTCCTGTATTCTTAATTTCAACACATTTGTTGGACCTTTTTTGAGTTTCTTGTAGTTATTTCCTTCATTAAGTAGGGTCATGACCATAAGGGTTTATTGGTCTCTGTTTTGTATGACAATACCTCCGCCCATGTCCGCCGTTTTGATGGTGATGTCAGTATTTTCTGCAAGGGTTCTAAGAGCTTTGTGTTCACCAGCTGTCAGATTTTGTCTCTGGTGGTCCTTGGATGATTTCATTTTCTTGATTTCTTGTCTTAGGCACTTCTCAAAGGTGAGGAGGGATGCTGGAATATCGCTGTCTCTGGGATTTAATTCAATTTTGGGTCTTAGACCTGTATCTTCTGTTTTTTACAATTACCCCCGCAATTGCCCCCGCAATTACAAATGTCCTTTTACAACTTCCCACAATGGAATCAACCCAGCAGGAGACACAGGGGCAACAGAAGACGGCAGATCTAATCCTCATCTTTAACCTTTCAGGCTTCTCACTCTCCAGAGAAGAGACTTCATTGCTAGCCAAAGGGTTATCCTTTGTGCCCACTAACAATACGGATTGGTTTAAACTTGATGGTGAACTCTCAACATTCTTTCGAACAATCAGGAGAAAAATGTACTTCAAGGACAAAGACTGTCCACCCGAAACAGAAGATACAGGTATAACACCCAAAAGCGAATTCAATTTCCCAGTTGAAATTAAGAATACAGGAAATTACCAAATTTGCATTGGAAAGAAACTGGATAACGGACAAGGAAGAGGCATTCCTCAATACCACTGAGGGCAGGATTCCAGCTTTTAAAGCTTTGCCTAAAATCCATAAGAACAACACCTCACCCCCGGGTAGACTCATTGTCTCGGGATGTGGTTTATATTAGAACCTATATGCAAATGTATTGACTTCTTTCTGAAGCCCCTGTGCCAGAATACACCATCATACCTCAAGGATACCATGGCCACAATTGAAATCTTTGAAAACCAACTCTTTAGCCCTACTAACGAAGAACTTGTCACGATGGTCATCAAAAGTCTGTATACCAGCATTCCCCAGGACAAAGCGGTGGAATGTATTAGACAGCACCTCACTTCACACATGACCCAGAGAAGAGTACCAGCGAACTTCATAATAGAACTATTGGAGTTCGCCCTTACCAACAACTATTTCTCATTTAATGATATTTTCTATCTACAGACATGCGGTACCGCAATGGGCGCAGCCTTCATCCCCAGCCTAGCCGTCATTTACATGGCTGAATATGAGAAGAGTTTCATACTCAACTATGACAATCCCTTCCATGAAAACATTTGTCTTTGGTACAGGTACATTGACGATATCATCTTCATTTGGCACGGCAATAAACAGGAATTGAACACCTTTCTCATTTGGATCAATAATCAAACCCAAGAAATCCAGTTCACTATGAGTGACAATAACGTGAAGATCAACTTCCTGGACCTCAATATCTTGGCTGCAGATGACAAACTCACATGATCCATCTACAAAAAAGATACAGATAGGAACATGACACTGCATTACAGAAGCCAAAACCCGAAAAGCCTCTGGGAAAACCTGCCCTATGGGCAATTCTTAAGGATTAGAAGGAACTGTACAGAAACCAATGACTTCAAATTCCATGCCACTGAATTACAGCAAAAACTTGAAGATAGGGGACACCCCAAAAAACTGCTCAGGAACACCAAGAAAAAAGCTCCCTATACTCCAAGAGAAACGCTGCTTATCCCCAAAGCTTGTAACCAGTCTACTGAATATCCCATGTCTTGCATCTCCACCTTCAATACAAACACATCCCAATTTAAGGGTATTATTAAAAGATTCGTGCCCATTGTACAGATCAGCCTTCCAGAAGAACCACTTCCCAGGATGGCCCTTAGGAGATCGAAATACCTTAAAGACCTCCTCACTCATGCCAGAACAAAATGCAAAGATTCCAGATCCACCCTATGGAATATGCGGGAGATCCGGGGACATCACCCCTGTGGCAACTTTGCAGTCTGCAACCAAACTCGGAAAATAAGATCCTTCCCAATAGAAGACAAAGAGTGGGAACTACGCCACTTTTCCAATTGTAAAACACCGAACGTTATTTACCTCATTGAATGTTCATGTAAACTCCGATACATAGGGCAAACTTCTAGACCAATCCACAAAAGGATCGGAGAACATAAGTCCAGGATCAGGTGCAAAACACATAATGCACCCCTCGTCTCCCACTTTCTTGAATTTCAGCATAGCTTTGACTCTTTCAAATGGTGAGTGATTGATAAGGTACCAGATTCCTCTAACAGCACCAATGCCCTCAACTTCAAAGAGGCCTGGTAGATATTCAAATTACAAACCACCACTAAAGGGTTAAATGAGCTCACACCCTTTTAATATCTCTAAACATCTACCATTGTCCACCTTCCCGAGTGAAGCCATCTGCAGCTCTCAGGTCACCCTGCATCCACCAAGCAGAGTGTCCATCCCAAATGAACCCCATCCTTCCGCATGGGACCCACTTTGCCTTTCCACCCCTATCTGCTTCCATTCCAGACAGCACATGATTATCTCACATTGAGGGTGCTCCTAGTTTTACCAGCTATGGCTACTCCAAGGCCACAACTCCTCTTGCTGCTGCCATTCCAGACAACACATGATCATATCATAGTGGGGGTGCTCGTATTTTCACCAGCCGAGGTCACCCGAGGCCACTATTCTCCTTGCACTTAGCCCGCAGCCCTCTATGGGCGTGCCCATCTGCCTCTCAGCAGCACACAGATTAGCCCTTCCTCGCTTCTCCCTCTGTGTCTGCAAGCGCCACGTACAGCGCTTACAGTATGGCCTCCTGCGCTGTCCGTGCAGCCTGGCCAGCGCCCCCAGCTGCCTCATACACCTATGTGACCTGCTAGTGTCATGGTTGACATGGCAATGTAGATGAGCCGCCTCCACGCATGCGCAGCATAGAGACACTACTTCACTGCGCACACAGACCTGCCGTTAGCTACACAGCTACGGTCCCTGAACACAGACAAACGTGAGTTCCTTCTCACCCGGACCCAGTGCGCTCGCACTGCATTTTCAAAGGTCAGTTTCTGGTCCTATCCAGGACCCCCTCCTCGCATTTGCTTTCACAATTGCTCCCTCCTTACGCCGACTTGTGACAGGGCGCTTGCCCCCTCCCTCTCTTTGTGTGTATGATTCCAGGTTCCAGACCCACCGGCTGGTGCTTGCATGACCTCCACTTAGAGGATTTGGACCACCTAGATTCAGTAGAACTAAGCTGCACCATTCGATCATTAATGTACTTACTTTGCTTTTACCTAGTATACATCTGTAGGCTCCCTTTTCCATGCCACAGCTGACTGGGACCTCCATCCCTCTCTTTATGTATTCATAGGCCACCACAGCTTGACCCACCACCCTTGTTTTTGGAGACTGCCTTCCAGCAAGCTGTTCATACCACCATTTTGAATTTTTCAATTAGCACGCAAGGTCAGTGTATAGGGCCTTAGGCCCACCCCTTAGAACATCCTTTCACGGAGTAACCTCTCGCAAATCTACTTTAGGTATGATCCACTCTCTGGACCATTTGTCAATATTTCTTCATGTTGTTTTTACCCATAGGGAGACCTGCTCACATCCGGCCCCAGAAGAAGGCTGCAACACCTTTCAGCCGAAACGTTCAAGGTCATCATGTTCCTGTTGGAACCACTATGAACTAAGACCCCAATAATCACCACTACCTTTATGTTGACGTCAACCAGTTTTTTGGTTATCCCTTCCAAACCAGTCTACAGCAGACCCTATCTTTAAGGTTTTTGGTCACAAAGCAACTTGCTTTGATTCTCTCACAACATTGTTTAACTGTCTAGTAAATTGTTCCTGACTAATATGAAATAATACTTAGCCAAACTGTGTACAGGAGAGATCACACCACACAACTGCTCAAGTGTGTTTTGAACACACTACACAACTCCTTATGTGTGTTTTCGAATTCTGAATGTATTTCTACAGGATACTTTAGAACTCTGCTTTCTACTCACTTGAAAGTGTGCTATTCAGTGTCCACTTGTTACAAATTGTACATGCCCCTTTGAAATGTATGTGTATAGAACACTTGAATAACCTGTTTTTGACTTAATGCAAAGTGTTTCTTTATTTGTTTATTTGTTTATTTGATTTCCATTTTAATACCTACATGTGTGGCCTAATCAAAATAAAGGCAACAGTAGTTTCTTTCCAGTAGTTGGATTATTACCTCTTTTTAATAACTCATAATTGTTGAGATGTATTACTACTAAACCTTGGAGGTTTTGAATAATTACTGCAACAAATCATTGCAGGTTGCAAATATTTGAGGACAGGACCACCCTCTCGTACAAAATGCCCTTCATAAGGGCATGTATACTCCCAAACTTGGGTCTCTGTCTGGGTCCTGGTTCCCTGAATGGGGAAACACCAGGCCATTCTGACCTAGGAGGGCCCAGTATTTCCCCATTCAAGGAACCCGGACCTGGTACATCCCCATTCCCATTTGAGCTCAATAGGGCTCAATGGGAATGGGGAGAATGCTAACAATGGGCCCGTTAATGACGGGTCCGTTGTTAGCATGCTGGGCCGCTCGTGGGACCCGCTAAGGACGTCTGGTAAAACCAGGCGTCCTGAGCGGACCTCATAATGAGGCGATATGGGGTTAACACCACCAGCAGCTCTACCGGCGCCGTTAACCCCATACCACCAGGGTCATAATGAGGCCCCTAGACTTTAATAACCAAATTGATGAGATCCGGCATGAAGGGAAAACGGCTTTGCTTCTGCTTCTGGACCTGTCCAAAGCCTTCGACCTAGTTGAGCACAAGATACTTTGCTGCCATCTGACCACTTCTGCGTCATTCTCACCTGAAGCTATGACCTGGATCACCTCCTTTCTAGACCAAAGAGCTATGAGAAACTTCTCAGAAAATGCTTGCCCCCACCAGTCCCAATCGAATGTGGAGTGCCAAAAGAATCTTGCCTCTCTCCCACACTCTACAATATATTTACTAAACCACTCTTTGACCTCTTGGACTCCTTCGGCATAGCTTACACCAACTATGCAGATGATACGCAAATTCTCCTACCACTACTTGGGAATTACTCCAATGACGTCGACACATTGAACTCCACCTATGCAACCATCTAGGCCTGGATGGCAATGCATGGCCTATGTCTACATGACGAGAAGACAGAACTCCTCCGCGCTGGTACCCCAATGGTCTTAAAAACCTTGACTCACGGTACTCCTCATTCTAATCAATGGCACCCAGATTACTGTCTCCCTGGCAGTAAAAACCTTACGTGTATACCTTGACGCCACCCTATCTTTCACCCGCAAGGTGAATGCAATCTCTTTATCAGCAGCATACACAACCTAATTGTTAAATGCTCCCAGACCTTTCCTATCAGCGGATAGTTGTTTAACTATTGCATGGGCAGTGGTAGGTGCTAGGCTAGATAGTGCAATGCCCTCTTTGCCGACATATCTGCACAGAACCTTCAGAAACTCCAGATGATCCAAAAAAGTACTTAGAGCGGCCTTAAACATTCCCAAAGGAACACATATCGACTCCCCGGAGGGCTGCTCACTGGCTCCCAATCAAAGAACAGATCTTGTTTAAGAATCTCTCTATCATCCACAGGTGTATCTCCAAAACTGTTCCACCCTGCCTATCACAGAAAATCACCAAGTCCATCTCATTAAGGCCTACTAGAACTCCCTACTCCTATAGGTTGGTCCAGCCTAGATTCAAATGTTCCAAAACTGGATGGCTCTAGCTTCCCATCCATTGCAGCCAAACAATGGAACTCCGTACCACAAGCCCTGAAAGCTGAAAACTCCAACGAGACCTTCCAGAGAGCTCTCAAAACCTGGCTGTGTACATAACGAGCAACTAATACCCTGTCTTCTTCTGTACTTGTTTGCTTCACATGAGTGTATGATATGACATGATATGATATTCCATTTATAACGCGACTAACTGTATGTATAATTGCCAGCTGATCACATGCATCATATGACTGTAAGTACAAACTGCCTTTTGGCCACATGTAAGTATAAACTGGCTTTTGGCCACATGTAACAGGCTCCTGCTACAGCACCTCAATACCTCCGAGCTTTGCACACCTTACTAGTGAAAAATGAATACATATTTAATTAGAGATAACTCATCTTCTAATTAGTGAAGTGTCAAATTAGGCACAAAAGGAGGAAACCCACTTGTTCTCTATGCACTGGAGGACACATGTGTTTTCCTGTAAGCAAATAATAATTTGTTGTAAAGGAGGGTTTCTGTAGAAGTGCTAAAAGCTTGTCAGTTTTACTCCCGAGGTTACAGAAAAAAATTGCACATCCTGCCAAGTTTGCTAAATGGGTAAATAAGTTTGCTTGAGGAAAAAGAGTAATTTCTGTCATGGATGGGGAATTATCCAGGGAGTTTAAACATGTGCTAATACAAGTGCAAACATAAATGTTCTGATGAATTATAAAAGCTGTGCGTTTGCCAATTGCGTAGTCTGACTCGCACCTGTTGATATGGTAAAATGTAAAACTGCATGTTAGGTTTTTCTTTCTATTACAAAGGCACATCCAGTTTGATGAGTTGCTAATGTTTTTCTCAGACCCTGTACACGTAAATGTCTCATTGGGTTGCTGAAACTTTAAAATGACCACATAAAGGTGTAGAATTATGAGAGCCTGTGTGGGAGTCTGTTTTTAGTGTGGCATAGTCAATCTTTCATATGCAATGTCAAAGTCTGGTGCATCTGGTGCTGTCAGTGGAAAGATCTAGGGCCTGATTCACAGATCATTTTCCTAGGGGGTTGTGCCATTATAAAACACTTCTTTGAATCAGGCCCCTAGTGTGTTTGCTCAGCACTAAGTCTTGCAAGTCACTAGCCAGGTATCCTGGAATAAAAGCATAGCAGGAAATTGATAGCCAATGAACCAATTCCCTACATCTTACTAACACGCTCATACAAGTGTTTACAAAGAAACACATATTCCTGCACATTGTGAAAGTGGCCTAGATATTTTTCCTTACACAACTCAGGCACAGAAAGCTGTTTACAATCATGAATGAGATACTTACTTCCCTGTCATGCCATGATCTTCCACTTATAAAACAAGATCAGGAACATCCAACACGTCACTTATGGAGCAGAAACTAAAAGGAAAGAAGACATTATTCACAGTAAAACCACACCATCAACATCGATACTCAAGCAATTCAAACCTATCACTGAAGTGAATTTCTACAAACTAGGAAAGCAACAAATCACGCTCTCAAATGCAACATTCGACCCCAGACAACTTCAAAGACATACTAATCAATCTCCATCAGGAACACGTTACTTTGTCACTGGCAACTAACCTTTTACCATGGAACTTCAGCAAAGCCTAAATGAAATCACTGCTCAAAACAAATTCTGAAAACATGGAAAACAACACAAACAGCCAAGTGATTGTCAACATACCATTCACATCAAAACATCTTTAAAGCTATGCCTGTGATTGTCAACATACCATTCACATCAAAACATCTTTAAAGCTATGCCTGTACTTAAATCTTGAAACACATAGAGCCAGGCTCTGGACCAACATTCAAGTCCATGCCTATATACGATTCAGACCTCCGAAAGGAACAGAATCTGTGATACTTTCAACATAGGATGGTTTAAAGATGAACACTGATGCCAACATAAACTCTGCCCTGGGTTGATGTACCCACCCTAACCCTTGCAGTAGGTGGTGGGATTGCCCCTGGAACCTGGTTCTGCCACCAGCTTTGCAATATTGTGTTCAGAGGTGGTAGAGGATGTATGCCCTATCTATTTCCACCATGCCCTGGTTAGAGGCATGTATTTCACCCATGGAGCTAACATGTTATCCCTTCAGAAGACTGTGCGGCTGTAGTGGTGCTCCTCCGACATACCAAAAACCTGTGGGAGAGAACATTATCAGACAGACAAAGAAATAAAATAGGAAAGCCCCAAGTGGTCCACAACAGGATGAGAGAGATGTAGCCGTAGACAGCATGCATATTAAAACATGCAATAATGGTGTTAAACAAGATACTGTTGCCTGCACAAGTGAGCATTGTCACAGATCCTTTTCTTTTGTGGGCCAGATATTGCAAGAAGGAGGGTCAATGAGATAATGGAACTCATCGTTTGTGTACATATCAACCTCTTTGTGCGTGCACATGAGTTACAATGAATACAGTGGTGAACCCACAGAATGCATTGGGTCACGGACCTGTGTATGGGAGATGCACGGTCCGAAACATGTTCAGCGAGGCAGGACAAAGTTAAATATAACCAGTCACTGTTCCTCAAAGAACATCTTGTATTCCAGAGCCCTGTTATAGGAGTGATGTCCGCCCATACGGGCTTATCATTATATATATAGCACATTTGCAGGGACACAGGGGTGGGAGTTGGAGATGGAGCAGGAGATAGGTTAAGGCATTTGCCAGAGGGGAGCTGAGTGAGCAGAGGCAGAAGGAAGGATGCTGGAGCAAAGTGGCTAGGAGGCAGGGGGAAGGACAGTTGCTTGAGAAATGAGTGGAGGAGGTGGAAGTGAAAGAGCAGGAGGGCAGAGGTGAACATCAGGAAATTAAGGAAGAGTTGGGAAAATGTCAGGGGGTGTAGTTGGAGAAGAAAGTATAAGGGTAAGAAGGAACATCTCAGGAAGTTAGGCGGAATGTTAAGTGAAGTAACGGTTATAGTGAATCATGGAGGTCGATCCATAGGATCTTTCTTTGTAGTAGTCTTTCGTGCAGATCTCCCCTCGTGTTGCCTAGTTTGATCTGTTCTAAAGTCACACATTGCAACTGTGCTACTGTATGTCTTGCCTTAATAAAATGCTTGGCCACAGGAGATGTCATGTTCTCAGTGCGAATGTTCGACTTGCTCAGTCCACCTTGTCTTAGCTTTCCTCATGGTCATGCCTACATAATAAAAACCGCAAGGACACTTGAGTGCATATACTACGTTAGATGAATCGCATGCACAAGAATGCTTGAGCCAGATGGCCTTCCCTGAGTGGGAGTGTGTGATGCTATTGGCCAGTATTATATTGCTACAATTTTGACATTTGTGGTAGGGCTGTGTCACCTTGAATTGGACATTATGTGTTTGGATCATGGGTATCCCTGCTCTCACCAGCGTGTTGCATAATTCCTTGCTGTTCCTGTAGGAAAATGTTGGTAACTGTTGAAACAATGGCTGTAATTGTGGGTTCATTCGAAGCATGTGCCAGTTCCTTTGTATGATTTTCTTAATTTGGTGACTTTGAGTGGAGTGTGTTGTCACATAGATTGGATTTGTAAATTATGTCTCTTCAATTGAACATTTATATGTATCTACCCTATTTCTATTAGATTATAATTTTGTTACATGATGATGACTGATGGTATCCTTCATTGTTGATAGATGAATATTATTTGAAATGTACCATTACAGAATCCTGATATTGAAAAGTTATTGTAAAATTGTTGTCAGAATGACTAGCTGAAATAATTTTCTTGAAATTTCATACAAAACAGGTCTATTAGGTAATACCCAGTTTGTGGGGATCACTGATTAAGACCTTTAAACATACATGGGACTTTATGTCCCTCCAGGATTGCATAATAGGGTTGCCAGCTGGCAACAGCTGGTTGTGTTTTGCATATTCTTTTCCAAGTCTTGGGTGGCCTTGAGGCTTCTCCCTATTGCACCTGAAATTACTCTTTACATGTGTAAGTCTTCTAACTTGGCTTGCTTTTTTGAAACCTCTATTACAGATTGAATTATCGTATTACACAGTTGTGCCCCCCACCCCCATTATTGTTTCTGGCAGGTAACTGGAGCCAGCACTGTGAGGAAGGAAGCTGGTGAAATTGTAGGCGTCCAACCTATAGGAACGTCCTGGTTTCTTGCTACATCACAGCAGATCTGGGGTTTGCTCTACCATCATCCACTCCACCCTTTGCCAGTAGGCTATGAGTCCTAAACAGTGGATGCTCTTTGCCCATGAGACCTGGAGAAGGGGTCCTCCTGGAGTCTAGGAGACGATGTAAAGGGCCAAACCCTTAAAGTAAAGAAATCCAGTAAAGAAATGTTGGGTCTATTAAAACCCCCATGGCTGTGGGTGACAGAGACCTGTCCACATGTCAGCAAGAGGGCCTAAACAGGGAATTTGAAAACACAGAGACTTGTGTTCAGAATTGGTAACCATTTGTTAAGTTGCTGTTCTATGTTCTGTAAACCATCCTAACAAACCCTAAACATTAAGCCAAATGTCTGTGTCTTCTCAGCCTTGTGACAGCCTTCATACACCTAGACATCTCAGCATCTTTCAACAGAGTAAACTATGCACCCCATTCAAGAGACTTCAGGGGGCAAGAGTAAACAACAGTGTGCTATACTGGATTGTCAGGTGTCTTGACCCACGTTTGAATTATTAGGCTACAACATTAGGTGCTGTGGGCTTAGAAAATCCAAGATGGCCGAAAAGCCCACATTTGCGCCAGAATCCAGGAAAACTGCGCAGTTTTGCGCACACCAAAATGGTTGCCTGACCTGCCACCCACCAGTGCGAGCGTGATGGGCCAGAAGCGCCATGAGTGAAACATGGTGCCAAAGGAAAAACAGCAGTGCCTGTTAGCTAAAAAAGCGCTTTGAAATCACATTTGTTTCTCTGAGATGCCAGCTAAAAATGCCTATTTTAAACATTGCAAGATATTCAAAAATCTCACTGAACACCAGCAGACATTTGGCAGAATGTAGTCTTGTATGCATGCAAAACCTGGAAAGATGAAGAGCCTAAAATAATGTTGATAACAAAACTGGCTGAGCTGTGGATGCCAGCAGCTCAAGTGAAATTGGACTTAAATCCACTAAAATCGAAATGTTTAAAATAAATGAGTGATTTACTTTGGAGTGTCACATAGGTTGCAACTGTTTAAATGTCATTGTTTTGAACTTAGAATCAGCGTTCTAGCTGCATGTGTCAAAATTGTAAGTTTGATTTGAATGAAGAAAACTGGAACAAAAGTGACATTTAGCTGAAGCCTGGCTTGAAGAGATTGAATTCAGCCCGGCAACTACCCCTGACAGGAGTTGAAACTTGCCCAGCAACTGCATTCACAGGCCTGGCTACCTTCTGCTGTTCCCACCAAAAGGAGATTACACCTCTCTGATTGAATTATGGGTGGGGTACCTGGGGCTGCAGGAAACAGAACAATGAGCTTTCCTTGGCTCAGGCAAATGTTAAATTAGGGGGGTTGTAAATGGCTTCCTCTTGGAAGAAACTGGGAGGAGCAGTGCTTCTGGGAGCCACCTGAGCTGGAGGCGGGGACAGACAGAAATCCTCCCATGTGCTTTGGAACCTAAACTACACCCATCTGGGCCAGAGCATACATTAAAAAAAGATGGATAATTCATAGTACGAAATTGTCAAAATTACATAATAATATCATTTATTCTTGTGGTTTTTCTGTGCACATTTTAAGAGGTGTTAGGACTCTGTGGTATGTTCTGGGGGTAGTAGCGGAAAATAATGTATTACTCCAAATCTCTGTATGTTAAAAATCTGACACTTTATCATCTGATGGCCATATTCCTTGCGCATGTTTGTGTAAATTCTGGAAAAGTTTGGAGGTTGTGTTCTTAATGAAAAGGGCAGAATTCTGTCAGAAGTGGACACGACATCTTACAAAGACAGGGATCGGATGATTTGGTGCTACAGAAAATAGGTTAACTGGACATGTAATATTAGAAAAATTGTACATAGATAAATATGTATTTGGATCAAAAATAGATTTGCGTGCAAATTGACAAGGGGAGGATCCTCTGACCCATAAACCTACCTCATCACGATGACACTCCATTTCCTTCCCCCAATCAAGGGCGAGAGGAGAACTTGGCTAATGATAAGTTGTGAGGGGCAGGCTTAGTTATGCCTACGCACACACCCATTTTCAAAAGACATAAAAGGAGTCAGTGAGACCCAGGTAGAGACACTCATTTTTCCACTTCACCTGAATTCCTGTGAAGCACTCTGCCGGACCAGACAATATCAAGAAGGTCCATCCAGAACTTAGACTCCAGAACTTTAAAGCAGAGGGGCCTGAACTACAAGCTGAATCCTTTTCAGCAGGCCTCAAAATCTTTTGCAACCTGACTCTTCAACAGCCGGGCTGTGCTGTTTGATTCTGGCTAGAACCCTATGCCAGAGCCCAGAAAGCAGTGCTGTATCCAGACCAGACCGCTGTGCAGTGCCAAGAACTTTTGCCAGAACCAGAGATCCAGACCAGCAGAGCAGAGCTGACCCAGATCGCTGTGAGCAGAACCGGTACCAGAGACCGTCCGTGGGGAGAGAACCGCAGCTAAACCTGTTGACCAGATCTGTGAAAAATAATCTGGTTCAAACCATTTTAACCTGTCCAGAACTGCATCATAGAAATCGTGTCCATTCTCTGACTTTAAACCTGTGAAAGTGTCATTTGCCATTCTGAATCATTACTTTATTTCTGAAAATCTACCTCCACAAAATTGTCTGTATCTTTGGAACCGTGTATGCTAGGAACGAGATTTAACTTTCATTTTAAAGCTAAGATCCTCAGCTTTCCAACAAGCCCTACACCAACTACTCCTTATAGTTTTTCCGTAATCGCGCTCCACGCACTCGGAAAAAGTGCCGCGAATTG
This sequence comes from Ambystoma mexicanum, assembly GCF_040938575.1. Classification (NCBI taxonomy): domain Eukaryota; kingdom Metazoa; phylum Chordata; class Amphibia; order Caudata; family Ambystomatidae; genus Ambystoma; species Ambystoma mexicanum. The sequence goes on along the minus strand of NC_090929.1, from coordinate 1,279,025,522 downwards.
CAACTAGCTCATTTCACCACCTGTCAAAAATCGCTGTCGTTTGCTTTGCATTGCTGAAATCCGTTTTCAACCTAATTAACCCTCATGAATCACTGATAGTGTTGACCTGAACTAATTCAAAGTAGCTGCCACCTACCCTGAATCGCCTATAGGGAATTAAAATCATTTCTAGCATATTTTCACTTCTTTGCAAATCACATTTAAGTATTTTGCCTGTGTTTTAAAAAATCATCCCTGTGTTCTAAGCTTGCTAGGGGGGAACTGAAATTCGTATTGTATTGTGATTGTATTCCTGAAAACTGTGTGCTTTCCTTCCATCTCTTTATATTGCATAGGCGGGAGTGAATTGCCACAAAGGGGACAAGTGATTATATTATCTCTTGTTGAAACCATATCAGTTTATTTCTGTACTGCATTCCTTTCCACCATTACTCTTCCTTGAAACCATAAAGCATTCTCAGCTATTTTATCCTTCCTGTACCAACTCCTAACTGATAGAAAAGTGTGCTAGGATCCATTGTTGATGAACATTATCTTCATAAGTGTGTTATCAAATAATAATTTATTTATAAAAGTGTGATATATATATATATATATATATATATATATATATATATATATATATATATATATATATATATATATATATATATCTTGTTTAATTTTCAAATAAATTTGTAAATTGCAAAACAAATCTACTTCTTGGCTCAGTGAGGTCAGGGGGATTCAAAGAGAGGGGCATTATATAAGGGTTTATCATCCAGATTATAACTTGTCATAAAAGTATATAAATAAGGGCTTTCGTTGGGCATCCCAGACCAGGCATTGACTTAGTTGGAGTGCTGAATTGAAGTCCCTTAACAGGATGATCGCTGTTCCTTAGGGACAGAACAGAAATGAGCTGAATGACCCCACAGATCAATATTGCACAACGAAACATTGGAGTCCTACAAGGACCTCTGCTGTTTAATATAAAAATGTTCACACTCAGACTCATCAGAATACACAGCCTCACTGCTACAAATACACAAATGACAACCGAATATGTTCAAATTTACTCCAGAAAAAACACAAATGCCAACCTCACCAACTTCTTCACTCGAGTAAATGCATGGATGATGAGAAACAAACTAAAACACAACCTTAAAAAATGAAATTGTGATTCCACCCACCAATGCCACCCTACATCAGGTATTTCAATTTCCTATAGAGATGGGTTCCTGTCCAGAAATATTGAAAGTGGTCAAGATTTTAAGGATTCTGATGGACAGTGGTCTAACTCTTGAAACACCTATTAACATTGTGGTTAAGAAGTGCTTTTACCACCTGCACTCAGTCTGGTAGATGTTGCTCTTCATCTGCTTTTCACATAGAATAATCACCATCATATTTTGGTTATATTTTGGATTAACTAAGTCAACAGCATGTACCTCAGCATTCTGGGTCTCCTTCCGAAGAAACTACAACACATCCAGAAGATAGCAGTCAGACTAATACTCAGACCCGAAAGGACAGAAGACATCACACCAGTAAACTGTGAGATAAACACTCGCCACTGATATCTTTTACGCAGCCTGCAGTGGCAGGTTCAAATCCCAGCAGGGTCAATTCAGCTTTTTATCCTTCTGAGGCCGATAAATTGAGTACCACTCTGTGGGATTATATGGTCTTCTTTTATTTCAGTGCTCTGAGACATATGGGTGTGTAACACTTTATAAGAAATAGGGTCAGGCTTTAGAAGGCTCTTTCTTGAGACCAACTTCCCCGATGACTTTAATGTCTATTGTTTATGCTTGGTTGTGTCGTGTCATATTAGAATATATCAATGAAAAGCCAATTACTGATCCTTCAGTTCTTCATAGGTATACTCATCAAAGACAGGCGGAAAAGCATTTTTAAATTTTCACAATGTAATCATCCAGTGTGTGTGCCCTTTTGATTACAGGTGTTTCAGCTATGTGCCTTTTTCTAATCTGGGCATATTTAATTTTCTTTGTTAGTGTGAGAATAATTCAACAGTGAACATATGGTCAAAACATCGTGACAGAGATATTGGGTTGGGAAAGGGGAGGAAGTTCAGGGTTTCAGAAAAAATAAATGAAATACAAAAAATGAAATACAAGACTTAACGGTGACTGCAATACACAAGAGAAGGAGAGTGTAGAGTCAAAAATAACCCTGAGGTTCTTAGCCTCACCGGTGGAGGCAGGAGGAGGGCCAAGCGAGGCAGGCCAGAGAGTGGCATGAAAGAGGGGTGCAGGTGTGACAATGAGGAGGATCTCTGTCTTACTGGCATTCAGGCAGAGATCATTGGCGGTGCACCACTCCTGGATTAGACAATCCGGGATGAGAGAAGGAGAAGAGGTAGCAGAGGGGAGCCTGAAGGCGATCTGGGTGTCATCCGCATTGTACTGGAAGTTGGATCAGAGGGTAGCAAAGAAGTGGGCGAGAGATGCCAGGTATTGGTTGAACAATAAGGGGGAAAGGTTAGAACCCTGGTGATCACCACAGGTGGAGAGAGAGACAAAGGAGAGGAAGGACCCAAGTTGGACATGGGAGGGTTAGTCAGTGAGGAAATGGAGACACAGCATGAAAGATTGGAGCAACTTGCTGACCTTCGACTACAATAGGCACATCCAATATGGGATGCCATGCCAGGGGCTATGTAAGCATAACAAGAGACATTGCAGAAGGCAATTCAACTAACACTGAAGCACATCTGAGATCTGGAGTTGATAAGTTGCCCATCTGTCACCCCCACAGAAGGGTCCATGCAGGCAGTTCACTTCAGTGTTCTTTGCACACTGCCCTCATTCACAAGTAGACCCTTTCTCTTCAAAGAATTGCCAGAAATCTGGAGGACTTTCACAGGTGGTTCTAGAGATTTGGAAGGGCATGTGCATTGGTTGTTGGGGTCTTGATGGATGTGGGAGGCCATGTGTGTTAGAGTCGTGGGGGATTTGGGAGATCATGGGTGGTTAGTGGAGGTCCCCGTGAGTGAGTTTAAGGATCCATCTTTTATGGTGGTTGCATGTTTTAGTAAGGTTGCCCCTTTGACAAAGTCTCAGTAGTGGTGTCCTTCGAGTAAGGAATTTGTGAGAAGACATAATGAGGCTGGTGTTCATAGCCTGCACTTTCTAACACCTGTTGCCCACACTTAACCCATACACTGCCAACTGCACGGCCACCTGCTGGCCGCACTTCTTGTTTTTCAATGTCTTGACCCTATGTCTAACACTTGCTCCCCCTCCACCTGGTACTTTTCCCCTTCCCTCTCCCCTGCATTTGCACAATCTCAGTGTCACTTGGCCTTGTAAGATTGCTGGCCTGTCCTCCCTTTGTTCCCCTCCCTTGTCTCGGGCCTTGAAACTTTAGTGTGTAGGTGCGCTATAATTGTCATATTATATCATATCCATTCTCATCAACCTCACCCATTTGGAGGTCAGGGCACCGTGGGCAAGGTATCTTGTGATTAGGCAGGGGAGGGTGTATTTCCCTAATAACTCATCACCATTCTTGTATTCCAGTGATTCGATATGTCAGCATTATCATTGGTCCCTTATTTTGAACACACAAAGTTGTGTGTAGCCGTTAAGAGTAAATGAAGAGTGCATCGCATTTACTCTCCAATTTGTGGGAAATAAAGTGCTGCTTGAAAATTACACTCTGCAGGAGGTATTTTATAATGGATTTCTATGGAAACCACCTGGTCCTTATCAGGTGCTAAAGGAATGTGCATTCCGTCAAAGTCCTTTGTTTGTATGCCTCCATGAAAATCTCATGCAGGCATAAAGCCTGGTGCTTTCCAAGATGGAGAAGAAAAGCAAAGCAGCAATGCAGACTCCTCTTTGTTGCCTTCCTAAACCATGGAAAGGCACACACATAAGATGGAGATTGGTGTGGAGGAGAGCACGGCCATGTAACCATTTCCTGTGGGCCTACATGGTGATTATGGCATGCAAATGTTATGGCTGTATGGCTTGACAAGTCTATAGTGGAACCCTGGCTCAAGGGAATAACATAGGGTAACTATAAAATGGATGCATGGTGCTATTGAATGCATTACATTGGGCCCTTGATGGACTATCAGGATGGATAGCTAGATGTTTTGCCTTAACCTTTCCGAGATACAATGTCAACAGTGCAACTAATAGTTGTAAGGTTAATACTTGTGCTCTGCATTCAGAGGTAGCACACACCATGGTACACATATACTCTCACTTGACTGTTTGTACCGCCCTCTGCTGATCCCACTCCCTATGTGCCGGCCATATGTATGATGCTGGTCAAATTGTCTTCCCAGGGTGTGAGATGCTACAGCTCTATGGTGCCTCCTGTGATGGACATCCTGTGGTGGTGGGTTACAAGGAGGTTGTGTACAGACCAATTGAAGATGTGCCTGTACTTCCTGCAGTCCTCCACATCTCATGGCTCCATCCCCACTGCCAGAATGTTGTACAGGATTTCTCTGCAGATGGTCTTCTTGCACTGAATGCTGGGTCCGAAACAGCCCATGAGCATTTGCCACTACCTCCACTGCCAGAAACCGTGGGTCTACCTCTGTGCTTTAGGCTACTGCATGTGCACTTAAGGTACCTTTGCGATTGTCATATGGCCTGGCATTTCTTTCCTGAGTAAGGGATTACACGGGGAACAGTATGATTGCGAGCGGATTCACTTTTTCAAAATGGCCCCCAGCTGCTTCATATTTCGAGAGTGATCTTTTGTCAGTATGGCAGTAATTTGGCTCTTTATTATGGAATTGCTCTTTGGTAATTCATCACTTTTCTGACAGTAACGTTAATTGGAATTCATGATATGGGGCTAATTCCCCAAAATGAGATGATAGTAATGCAGTAATTTTGACCTGCAGAATGAGCGTTATATTCACCATCATATGTAATCCAGCCAGTAAAAAATGCAGCTGTTAGGGCTAGTGAAGTACCGACAGGCCTGACCTGCTAGTAGTTCAGGCCCTTACCACCAGAAATATCACTGAAACACCGGCACTGTTAACAACAGTGCTGGTGCTTCAGTGATTCCTGTTCCATTGAGTGCTGTGGGACTCCATGGAATGGGAACTTAGTGCCATTGCTGCCACCCGTAATATCCCAGTAACACCTGGATATCGGGCACCAGTAACTGTAAGGTGAGACTGCCGGCAATCTACCGACAGTCTCGTAATGAGGGCCAATTGTCTTCTTACGGCTCTGCCCCACTACCCATCTGACCCAACACCTTTGGCTTAGATGAATGTAAGAGAAGGAGAAAACAGATGACAACTGCATAAGTGCCACGGCTCCCAGCCTGAAAGTCAGACAGCCTCATTCCAAATACGGTGGCAATGCTAAAAAAATGAGAGTAACAGGATTACTACAGTTCTTTTCCACTGCACCACATTACCGGTTCTCAGTAGAACGGGAGGAGACGCCTCCAACGTAAGGCTCGAGGTACTTCTTCGAGAAACGGGGAGGAACTGACCAGCAGACGTACCACCATCGATAATTCTTCCAGACTCCAATGGAGTTTTACGGGGCTCCATAGTGGGGAATAACACTAGGTCATAGTAATGTGTATCTACAGCATGTTACGCCAGTGGGAACAGTGAATGGGTCTGCCACTATTAGTACTGCCAATACCACCAAATGTGTGATGAGAGCCAAGATAAAGAGGACTTCTTTAAAAGGTGAGGGAGCTACTTGCTGAAACACATGAAGAACATGTATAAGTATATTAGGGAAAGGTTGAGAGGATTTTGAAAGATTGAAACTACGAACACATGTTACTTGTTCGGTGTTCCTAACTTAAAACCTGAATATGATTCGTGTGTGGTATAATTTAGCCGAGTCATTACAGAAGTGCCCACTGCATACTACATCCACATGTGTCCATTGGGAATAGTTTGTATGCTATTTGGTCCTGAGTACTTCCTTATGCTCTGCAGGCAACTACTCCTGTCTCATCATCTTGTCCCTCATATAATGGAATCAATGTTAAGAGGGTTTGTACAAAAAACAGAAGGAGCAAAATATTGACGCAGCAAAACTACTCGCCCAGGTTCACAAGCACACAGTTCCCCGTGATAAACACAGCCTGCACTTTGGGAACATTTTCTGGGAGATTGTTGGTCCCCAATACATGCATGTTCCTATTTCGTTCTTCTTTGCACCATGAAACTCCTTTCAGTCAAATGTGAAGATTTCTAGCCATGATACCCCAAATGGCACTCCATCAATAGATACTCGTATCCAGCATTTTGTGGATGTTGGCAAACAGATATGGGGCATAATCACACATTTGGGAGCATGCTGTACTCTATAGGAAATGACTCTGATTTTAGGGAGAAGATCTTGATGAAGATTGTTATTCTTAAAAATAGTTCACACCCTCACTGAAGTTTAAAAGCTTGACCTTTATGGCATCATTCTGAGTTAAGGCTTTTAATCCCAATCTCACAGCATACATCCAGAGTAAAGACTCAAACTGATACAGTAAAACAGCCAATTTCAGGGCAGGAATACAGGTGGGGGAGAGGGAGAAGTCAGTCAGGTTTAAGTGATCATGTAGGATGAGTGCTGACACATTACATCATCTACGACGGGTAAATTGAGCAAGGCTTATGGAGTGCCCTGAGCTGCGCAATGGTTGGACCTCAATGCATATTGCAGGAATCCTGTTCTAAAATGAAAGCCCAGAGTGAGTACAAGCAATCATATTTAATACACAGCAATCCAACATTGAGGGGGAATCCTGATCTGATTAGTGCAAGTCCCCCAACCTGTAAAGTACATTATGAGGTATATTAAGAGCTACTGAGTGTCCCACCTACAGTGAAGACTACTTAAATAAGATTAGAATATTTGGGGAAAGAAGAATTCCAAAACTATGGAACTACATAATGCGTTAGGTGCATCCCGATTAATAGATTCATTTGATAGGTGAATAATTATGACGTCAAACAAATAATATGGTGTAGCGTGAATTGCATAGTATACAAAGGTTCCAAATTGTGGGATGTTCTGATCCACTAGGCTCTGCCCTGCAACATCACTGTGTGCTGTTTTCATCAGAAACAACAGGATGGTCGCCAAAAAGCTCTATACGCTAAAATAAATCTCTGAGAAGTGCACAGGGAAACCAGAAAAATAGGCTGCCAATCCGTTTTGCCGGTGTCAGTGGTGGAACTGGAGACCACACTGCCAAATCCTGTCATTGGGCAGCCCACAGAGTGCAAATGGAAACTTCATGAAAGGCAGTGCTTTATTGCAAGGAAACCCAAAGGTGCTCTGAAATCCTTTTTTCCTTGGCTGCTGAAATTGCAAAATAATGGTTCAGAAACATCAGGAAATGTCCAACATCTGTGCTGGGTGTTACCCATCACTTCATTTAAAGAATTAACAGAAGCACACAATGTCAGGAGAAGTAGAATCCATCATAAGAATATCCACTTTAAAAAGTGGACTTGTCTGTGAAAATCTGTAAAATATGGGCACAGTACCGTCGGCCACCTGTAGGAAAGCTGTCAGTTAATTACATTGTAAGCTTAACTTGTGCAGTTAGAATCACATGGTTGAAATTAAGTGACTGGCCATCAAAAGCAATCTAGGTTGCAACTATTTAATCTCTGTGTTTTAAAAAGACTGGAATTACAGATTTGTTTGCCTGTTTTAAAAATTGTAACTTTAATTTCAACAAAGAACAAAATAACAATTTACTTTAAAGTGACCTGATTCAGCAAAACTACAAAGAAGCTTCCCCCACTGGGAAACACACCACCCTTCTGCTTCCGATCAACAGGCAGGAGCTCCAATTCAGGTGTTGATTAAGAAGGGAGGGGCACTGGCTGCTGCTCCTGGGAGTGAGACAAAGGACTTCCTGGACTGAAAGAGTATGCAGATTCAAATGTCAACAATAGCCCCTGCCAGAGGAAGGAGGCAGGGATTGCTCTTCAGCCACCTGAAACTTTGGGGACGGGGACAGACAGTTTTGTTTATTCTGAAAGCACAGAAAAGTATATTTTTAAAAGGACTAACACAGAACTGTGCATAATTGTAAACATTGTAAAATTACAGTATTGTTAATATGAATATTTTGGTCATGGCTTGAAACTATTCTGAGCTCTGTGCGATGTTCAGAGACAGCGCTACCGAAATGTGGATGTTGTAGCAATTGTGATAATGCTAGAAATATGAAACTTCACAGGATTATGCCCAGATGTTATACGCATGTATGTAGAAAAATGTGGGCAGATCTGACACTGGGTACCCCACCAAAAGTGCAAAAAATGTTTAATTTTGAACCAAAGCTCACACTAAGATGAGACTCAGACGGATATGTGCTCTACTAAGTTTGTGATGTGAATATGTATTATTAGCAAGTTGGTGATATTGTGAATATGATTTATGTGGAAAATAAATTTACTGTACAGAAACCAGGGGGAGGGACTCCTTGGTTTGTAAATTGCAACATCACTATGACACTAGATTTCCTTCTCAAATCAGGAGAGGGGAAATACTCCAGAACTCTGAAAGCAGAAGGACCAAGTCCAAAGCTGAACCTTTCTCAGCTTGGCTTTTAAAATCTTGGCACCTGATTTTACCCCCAGACTTCCAAGGGGCACACAAAAATTGAACACTGTGCTGATTCTGCTTCTTGCCAAGAACACTTGCCAGAACCCTGAGATCCAAACCAGTAGAGCAGAGCTGTAACCAGATAGCTGTAACCCAGAACCAACCCATCAGATCTAGTTCAGAGGCCGTGCAGAGACCGAGTGCCATGCTGAGGGTAGAACCAAGTGCCTGAATCCTGTCCGGTGGGCTAGCAGATTCCAGTCCAAAACCTTTGACCAGATCTTTGACGGGCCTATTCCAAACCATAGTTGTGAGTATTTAGCATAGAATTGTTCATAGCCAATCTCTTAGCTTTAAGTAATCCAATCCAAAACCGTTCTAGCATATCCATAACTGCATTGTAGAATCTCTTTTGTCTTTTATGAATCTTTCCCTCATCCATATAGTCCTTTGTTAATTGTAGTGATAAATTCATCTTTGTGCTAATATATTTGCTGAAGAAAGACAAGTGTCTTGGTGGGCAAAAGTCAGAGCAGAGGCGCCACTGTTCTGGTGGCTGTCCCGTTGGGTATCTTGCATCTTCATAGCCTCCTTAAGTGTATAGAAAATCTGTTTGTAGATTGAAAAGCGCATCTTTCATTATGAAAATCGACCTCCACTAAAACCTTCCTTACTTCAGAACCGTGCATACTAGAAATGTCAGATTGAAGCTAACATCCTCATCTTTCAAACTAACCCATAACCGCATTCCAACCCCTTATAGTTTTCCGCAATCGCGTTTGTTGTGCGCTGAACAGTTTGCTGCGAATTTGCCTTTGTCTCAATTTCAACACGTGTAAAATAGCTATTCTTTGCATCTGACCTCAGAATTCAGTTTGCAATCTGCTAGTTATTCAATCATCATTGTTAGTGTTTACCTGAAACTATCCAAAGCGGCTCCCATTAGTTTTGAATCCATTTTAGAGAATAAAATCAATTTTCAGTGTTTTTCCCATTCATTACAAGCCACATTTAAAAGCATTCGACCTGTTTTGAAATCATTCCTGTTTCTCTCTATGCTTGCTGGGGGGAACTGGGACTGAAACTGTATTGGTTGAGAATGTAAATTCCTGAAACCTGCTTTTTCTCCGTCCATCTCAATATTGCATATTGGGAATTTCGTAGAGTACAGGGGGAAAAAGTGACATTGCATTTGATTGAATCCTTATCAAGTATTAATTTATGCTGCATTGTTTTCCTATCCATATAAAGTATTATTCTAGGCTGCATTATTTTACTTCTCCATACTCATTCTGATTAAAGAGATTGTTGATTGTTGTGAGATCACCCAATGCTGATCATTGTATAAATATTAATAGTGTGATATATATATTGTTCAAATTCCTAAAATAAATCTTTTAACTTTGCAAAACAACCTTCTTCTTCGTTCAGTGAGACCGGAGGGATTCAAAGAGAGGGACGTGATATAAGGGTACATCATTCAGAAATAAAAGAATGTATAGACACAAATATATAATTGAGGGTTCCAGCTGTGCATCACACGGTAGGCATTGACTTAGGTGGAATGCTGGGTTGAAACCACTTACAAGATAGGGGGCTCGTAGCAAGATTTCTGAATTAGATATACCACTTGTGACAGTCTAATACAATGTGTTAACTGACAGGGTACATAAATTCTGTTGGGCTACCACGCTGTGTTACACTATGAAAAGCACCCCTCAATAGGAACGCTCTAAGGAAACGTCTGTTTTGCAAAAATAAAATAAACTTCTGTAAGTCAGGAAGGAAATTAATATTTCCAGAATGGCGACATTGGTAGAGTTCAATATGGCTAGAGAACACATATTGCATACATTATTTGTAAGGGGTGCATGGACAGAGCAGGATCAGAATGTGTGGTTGCAGGCAATCACAGAACAGATCACTGCAATAGGATTGGATATATGGCAAGATCAGGGTCCATTACATAAGGCCCTGAGTGAACTATATATGGCCCCTAAGGCAAAGGAAGAGCAAAACAAGATTGCCAAAATAGCGACATATCTATACCTATATATTGGAGCCGTACAGGATAAATATGCTGAGGGACAAGATCTGGCAAACAGGCAACTGCAGGCATTAGAAAAGGCCCAAACTGATCAGGACTCTTCTGAGCAAAGGCTACAGAGGAGCCAGGAGTGAGAAAATGAAAGTAGGCAGTACATAATCAAAATGAAAGAGGACATGGGTATCCTGCAGCGGGAAAAGGCAGAACAGGATACCATAATGCTGACCCTACAGAAGGAGTGCCAAGAAAGTTTGGACTCTCTACTGCAGAGCCAGACAAAGCTGGAGCAATAAATATATTTTAACAGGGCATGCGCAGAGCAGGTAGTCACCCTGCAAAGCCACTTAGACAGAGAGAAAGAAGAGAGCAATACATTAATCCTGAAAGACCTGGATACCCATGGCAGAATTTGATGAAGAGCGCCAGAAAGCTGGTGCGCTTCAAAGACAGAGGGACGACCTGGCAGCGCAAAGACAGGCTCTTGCTCAGGAAAGGGACACCTTAGGCCAGGAAGTCTGTCACTTAAAAGAGAAAGTAGAAGAAAATCACCTGGTCCTTCAGGGACTGGTTGACCTCCAAAAAGAGCATGAAAGGAGGGTGGAGGAAGCTCTAGTAAGGAAGGACCAGGCCAGTATCAACAGGACTCAGGCGGTAACCCTCCTGCAGCAAAGACTGGCCCAGTACTCAAAAACAACCCAGGAAGCACTGAGAGAAAATGAGGATCTCTGTGAGAACAATGACAGGCCCAACAGACAGGTAGCTATGCAAGAGTGATTGATAGAAACCAGCAAGGCCTTGATGGAGGAACAGAAAGCTCAGGTTCTTGCATGGCAACAGGGAGCAGGGGCTGATAGAGATGAGGTTCGCTGGGAAAGGGAAACACCTGAGCATAACCTCAGGAACCCTAGTACCAGAGGCCTTCACCTCTTCCAATCCCTGGACTTTGCCATGGGGGGGCCTAAAAACCTGCCTGCACGGCAGAATAATCCCAAGCCCAGAAGGCCCTCGGGCCAGTCACAGACAGGGAGCCAAGGAGGTAGCCCCACTCCCCTGACTACATAGGTCCCCGCTACAAGGGGACCCGACCCATCCTGGGTTATGTGTGGCCTACTCCAGTTCAAGGGGGGGATCCAACTAAACAGCAGCTAACCCAGGGAACTTCACTCCTCACTTCCCCCAGGAGGGCAGAAATTCCCCAAATCCTGGACAGAACTTTTTTCCCAGGTACCCACAAAACTTTCAACCCCAGAACAATCCATCCTTCTTTCCCCACTTTCCTGAGCCCAGACAACCCAATCCGGGAGAGGGGAGGCCAAGGGTGGAGGGGTGCCCAAATTTTCCAAACCCGTGGTATTTTCAGAGAAGGGATAGCTACCCTTCCCGGGATAAGCCCAGGGGAGACAACAGATCCCCGTATCAGCCTGAGCGGGTGTCACAGCTAGAGCACCAGGTCCAAAACATGGCACAGGATCTGGGTCGCATGCTGAGGGCTCAACAGAACTCTCAGATGAGCATGCCGGCGCAGAATGCATCAAACTCCGGACCTGGTGCTCCAGAGCAATGACGGCGGCAGAACCCCGACAAACCCACCGGTTCCAAGGGAGGAGGCACAAGGGAATGGGGGTGTAAAGCCTTGGAGGGAGCTTTCTTCCCGACTAGTAAAATGCCCCTGGAAACCCAGGAACCGGAACCAAAATCTCCTGCCCCTGAAAGTCTGCAGCCCAAGGAGCAGAGAGGGGGTAGGAGAAACAAAGAACCCAAACAGATGCGTTTTGAGGAGGAGGTACAAATCTTCCAATTTGAAGGAGAGGTGTCCTCAGAGGATCCTGGGAAATGGGTAGATGTGGGGACTGAGCTAGCGCCACCCATCATCCAACCCCAGAACCAACAACATGAAAATCCCCTGGTTCAAACCCACCCTGATGACTGCCTCCAAAAAGGGGGGGGGCAGCCCAGAACCGGAACCAGGGGAACCCAAAACTTCTCCCATATCTAGTTGCCACCTTTTTTTTCAGATTTCCTAGACTCCAAACAGATTTCTGCCCAAATCTCTTCTCTATCAGTGCCCAAACTAGAAAACTAACCCACCAGTTGTCCAAAAATATACATAATCTGTGCCCCCTTGCGGAGAAGGAGGGAAGATTCTATGCCCCGGTCCAAATACAGGGGCAGGGTACAATTTTGGCACTGGTGGACACTGGATCCCAAGCTACCCTTCTGTCCAAAAGGCCTTTGATAAACTGAATTCAGGAAGGGGGGGGGAACTTTGACGGGAAGGAAATTCCCGTCAAGGGGACAGCGGATTTGGACATTAAAATTGGGCAACACAAGGTGAAGCACCCGGTCATAGTTGTAACTCCACAGGGCACCCCTTGTTTACTAGGGAATGACCTCCTGAGAAGGTTGTCACCCCTAATAGATTGTGTAAATAAGGTCCTCTGGACCCAGACTAGCTGACCCATAAATGGCAATCATGTTCGTTTAAACAGCCCCTGCCAAATGGTTGAACAAAAATCTGACCAAGTAGAATTTCACTTCCAGAACAACCAAATCCCAGATGTGACAGTAATAGCAGTAGGACAACAAACTGGTGATGGGGGGTCCTCTCTATTTCTGAAAATCAAACTTCCTTCCAGTTTAAGGTGGCATTCCACACTGGAAGGAAACACTCTGAAATTCTTTACCAATCCACAATCAGACATTCCTACTCCTACAGTCCAGAAAGATGAGAAATCAGCTCAGAGCCTGGCTGATATTCAGCAAATTGTAGAGCAGTTGTTCACCCCTGTTCAGTTAAATGAAGGGAAGGACTGTGTTCTCGCCCGGGTGTGTGTGAACAATGGTAAGAGCTCCATCAGCGAAGCCAAGTTCCGCAAACTCCCAAAAGATCCAGCCATTCCCACATTTAGACTCATAGACAAATGGAAATGGATCTGGAAACACCCAATTCCAAACATCTCCTGCCAAGCAGGTGTATGCTCAAAATCTCCATGGGCAACAATAGCATAGTCCATAATTGTTGGGTCGTGCGAGACGTCACTGCCGCCTTTTACCTAGGCAGTGACATTCTCAATCACTTTGCCATTAGTTTGGACCTAATAAACTTGAAAGCTTGGTCCCGATTAGCGGATAATCCCATGGGCTTTGATGATCCAGAGAAAGCATTTAGGTCAGCTCAATTGCTGACTTATGCAGTTGAAATTCAGATTGGAGAGGAAGTCACCATCCCAGAAAGGACCCGGCAATTCTCCCTGGGAGTGAAATTTAAAAGATGACAGAAACTGAAAAACCCTGACGCCTATAGGGTTGGAGGTGAACCCAACACCACTAACCATTATGGAGCTTGACACCATTCCAATAGAGGTGGATAACAGCGACTTAAAGAGCATCACTCTAGCCGCAGGCACCATTATTGGAATGGCGGTTAATGACCGACATTTTTCCATAGATTTAGGCAATGAACTGTTAGGACCAATCCCCAAGGACTGTTTTGACAGTGATAGTGATGACAACACAACACCAGACAGGATCTTTACCCGGCATGGGGGGAACTTCCTGGTGTACACTTCCTGCCCTTATGGTAAGGAAGATGCGACCTGTGACTTCAGGAGGGATGAGGTGATTTTCCAGGTCCATGAGGTCTGCCTTCCCCACCTGAAGCCACCAGTCCAAATCAGCACTTTGACCAGGGACTTCTCCACCCAGCTGGAGGAGGCCGCTGAGATAGCAAAACCAGAAGTCTTTCCAGGCTTCAAGCAGATGGTTGAAGAGAGAGTCAACCTAGCTGATGCCTGTGGGACTCTGGAGCAGAAGCAAAAATTGAAACAAGTTTTCTTAGCTCTCTTTGCAGTGGACTCATATGACTGTGGTCTCATCAACATCCACACAACAACAATTCCCACGGACCCTGGCATGACTCCAGTGTTTGTGAAGCGATATCGCTTGTCTCTCACATCAATGGAGTCCCTTATTGACATAATTAAGAAACTTGAGTCCCGTGGGATAATCCGTCCCATCCACGGCACCTTCAATAATCCAGTGCTGGGGATATTGAAGCCAAACGGCCAGTGGAGACTCTGTGCCGACCTTAGGGAGCTCAACAAACGGGTCCATACTTCCTGATGGCCTCTTCCCTACAGTGACCAAGGGCTGGCCCAGATCCAGGGGTCACAGGTATTCACTGCAATAGACCTGACCAGTGGGTACTGGACGGTACCTGTCAGTAGGGAGGTCCAATACAAGCTGGCCTTCACCTTTGGGGGGCAGCAGTACACATGGACCCGAACTCCCTTCGGATACATCAACTCCGGCAATGAATTCAACATTTTTCTACATAAGGCCATGCCCAACCTGGGTGACAGGGGTAACCTGGCTTATGTAGATGATGTTCTCATCAAAAGCTCAATGGTGGAGGAACACATAGCAGAGATCCTTTATGTTCTGACACAATTGAAGGCTGCCAGAGCAAAACTCTCCTTACAAAAGACACAGTGGTGTAGAACCTGTGTCAATTTCTTGGGGCATGAGATTACTCCTCAGGGTCTCTGTCCCCAGGAAAAGAAAGTGGAAGCACTCCAGAAGTTGAAAGACCCCACAACTCTGCGGGAACTAAGGAGCCTCCTTGGACTGACTAATTACAGTAGTAAGTTCATTGAGGACTACGCAGAGATCACAAGACCCCTGATTCATCTTTTGAAGGGGGGGGTCAAATGGGAGTGGGGTCCAGAACAAGCCGAGGCAGTAAGACAACTCAAAAGAAGCCTCTCACAAGCGCCTTGCCTAGCTTACCCTGTCAAAAACAAGGAGTTCTTCTTGGAGACAGGGCTCTCTAATACATGCTTGACTGCAGTATTATACCAATAGCATGACAAGGTCAATAAAGTAATTTCCTATGCGAGTAAAACTTTATCCTCTGTGGAGGAAACATTTAACGATTATGAGAAGGCACTCCTGGCAACGGTGTGGGCATTGAATAATTACCGCTGGTTCATCCAGGGGGAACACATCATAGTGGAGACTCCACACCAGCCTCTGCAATATCTCCAAAGTGACAGAATCCGGGCCGGAAATGTGAGTAATTCCCGAATTACTTCCTGGATTCTGTCAATGCAAGGCTTTCCTGTGGAGGTCAGATATTGTCAACAATGCTTGACGCTGGAGGCGTATCAACAGCGTTATCTGTTATATCGTCCACCCCACTCGAACCCTGAGAGTCTTCAAGCTCCCCTTCCTCCTCACCTGATGATGATCATAAGTCCAACTTCTTCCCGCGGGATCGATGAATAGGGATCCTCCTCTTCTTGTGTAGATAAGGTCGGCCTCGGGAGGAAGCCACCGTGACCCTATTCGAACGACTCAACGGTGACTCCCCCCCGCGACAGACAAGCGGGCAAGGGGAAAAGCCTTGCGGCACAAAAACCCCTTCGGAGCGTAGGAAGCCGATGAAACAGAAACAAGATGAGGATCCGAATCAGCTGAATATGGAGACTGGCGAACCCGGCAGGTATGGCTCCACAAGGTATGTTGAGAGAACGGAACAGATGGAAAGCAATGGGGGGAGGAGAGGGAGAAAGAGAGATACTCAAGAGAGGCAAAGGTAAGAGAGAAGAGAAAAGAGGAACGAGCCAACCCAGCGCCCCAAGGAAGAAAAGGGCGCAAAGAGTGGAGGGCGTACCAACGGGACGAGAGTGGCAACAGGGGAAAAAAGGACAGAGGCGGAACACCACCAAGCGAGTAAACTACAGAGCGCTAGCAACAATGAGGAATCAGAAGTTGCAAAGCGCCGAACCGCCGAACGTAAACGGGTAAATACACTCGGCGGCGGCCATGATGGAAAAGACTAGACCACTAACGATGTTTGGGAGCACAACGTGGCGGCACAGTCTGACGACCGCCATGTTTCCACCTCTTCCACAAACGCCAGGAACTCGCGGTCGTGACAGTATGCCCCCCTCGAAGGCGGGTTCCCCCCGGCTTGCTTGGATGCAATCTGTGAAACTGACGTAGTAAACGGGAAGCATGCACATGGGTCCGAGTTTCCCAGGTATCCTCAGATGAAGGATATCCTTTCCAATGAATAAGATATTCAAGGCGGCCTCTGTGGTATCGAGGATCCCGGATGTGGGAGACCTCGTATTCCTCAGAGGTAGGAGCCGGCAAAGTGAGTAGTTTGGGGGTATTCTGTTTTCTGTTTCCCGATACAAAGGGACGCAATTGAGAGGTATGAAAGGTTGGATGAATGCGGCTAAGATTCTTTGGCAGCCTGAGGCGATATGCCACTGGATTGATCTTGGATAGGATTTTGAAGGGACCAATGAATCGGGGAGACAGTTTAGAAGGATGTACCGAGCGGGGCAAAAACTTGGTGGACAACATGACCTTGGAACCTCTGTCCCAGTTGGGTACAGGTCTCCGGTGTTTATCAGCTTGTAGTTTGTTTCGGGTGTTAGCCCTTAGAAGACTTTGGTTTGCGGTGTTATGGGCTTCCTTTAATTTCGCCAGAGAGGTTTCTAAGGAAGGTATGAGAGTTTCAGTCCAGAAGGTGGGTACTATAGATTGAGGATGGTACCCATAGGTACAAAAGAAAGGGCTGATACCAAGTGTGCTGTATACAGAATTGTTATAGGTGAACTCAGCTGTGGGTAAAAGGGAAACCCAGTTATCCTGTTGTTGGTTAATGAAGCACCTCAAATACTGCTCGAGGGTCCCGTTTAATCTTTCTGTCTGACCGTTAGTCTGTGGGTGAAACCCGGAAGAGAGTGTCCTTTCGATACCCAGCAGTTTGCACAAGGCAGTCCAGAATTTTGAGGTGTATTGGCTCCCATGGTCAGACACAATCTTTTTGGGAAGACCATGCAACCTGGAGATATCTTTCATGAAGACTTCCGCCATAAGGGAGGCCAAATGTAACGCTCACCTGATTCCCGCAGAGGCGCCGGTCTTGACTGGGTGAATGCCGTATCTTCAAAAGTGATGTGTAACACACGGTTGGCTCTTTGGGCTGGACCTCTGTGCACTGTATGTCTGATTCGAAGAGTAAGATGTCTGCAGATAGAAAATATGGGATTAATGAACTGGGGTTATTGGGTGCCTCTCTCCTCTTCCCTTTCTCTTCTCCTGTAGAACCCCAAAGGTTAACGCCCTCACCTTAGGTAAGTGAACGCCGAGCTCTCCATCTGCCTCGGGGCAGGGTGCCGTAACCAGTTTCTTCACTGGATAAGGGTGCAGGCCTCTTGACCTCAGAGGACTGCTGTCCGTCGTTAACTGCACGAACGGTAAGTTCTGGGCACTTCAAATGTCTTAAAAGTCTTTTGTAATGATATCTCTTGTTTTGCAGGCTTCCGGCGACGGCGGATGGCGGTCTGATGAGAGTTGAGCATCGAACCCGCGTGAGGAATAGAAGCGCCTGGAAGCACGTAAGTAAGCGCTTGTAGCCTGCTTCACGATGCGCACTAACTGTCCCTTTTATCTTGCAGGTACAAGTTCGGAGCTTTAGAGAAGCTGAAGGGTGCTGGAATACCCACTGGATTCGGCGTGGGAAGGAGTAATGGCACGTGAGTAATAAAGTTGCCCAATGTCTTTAAACGCACCTTCTTTTGTCTTTCAGATGCGGGATGCAGCGCCGAAGGCCTCCGGAGCGTGTGAAGAACTGGTAAGCTTTTGTCTTTCAGATGCCGGAATGCAGTGCGAAGACCTCCGGAGCATGCGAAGAGTAGGTAAGCCTTTGTCTTTCAGATGCCGGAATGCAGCGCGAGGCGTTGGTGACAGCCAATGGACCAGGTAAGAGATGCACTGCCACTGAAGACCGTAGTGCTAACCTGTTCTTTCTTTGTCTTTACAGGTGCTGCTGAAGACTGGATTCCAGGATGGTAAGCCTTTGTTCCCTTAGGCCCAGGATCAGAAGCAGAAGACACGATGAGCGTTCTGCTGCAGAGAATGCAGAATAACGCAAAGCAAGATTCATCCATTGGGTGTGGTTTAAATAGCCTCCTGTAGTGCTTAGGTGTCTCCTTCCACAGCCACGCCTAGGTAAGAAAAGAGTTCCTGCTTTCCAGAAGAGTTCCAGTGTTCTGAATCTAGGGAGTGGCTCCTGCCCCACCCAACAGGAAAAGTAGTCCCAAACAGAAGAGGATCAGGGGTTCAACTGGCAGGTAAGTAAGCAGCATGGTCTGCTGCAGGTAAGTCCACCCAAGCATTATGAGCCCGGTGCTTCCAGCGCTGGGACTGGGCATCTTTATGAGCCTGGTGCCACTTGCGCCAGGACAGGGTGCAAAAGGTCCCAATTGGGACTGGCTGGCACTCGGAACCGGGGTTATGGGTCTGCTTCCAAGGGAGTCGGGCAAGTCCTGATCTTTTGGAAGCAGAGATCATGACACCAAAGGAAACCTGGGTAAGGGGGAAAAATGAGCCAGTTTCGGGAAAGAGTCCACTGTTACCATGATACAGGTACAGCCCTGGGAAAGCGGTAGATCTACGATGGAATCAGTAGATATATGCTTCCAAGGCCCTGAAGGAATAGAGTCTTGTTGGAGCAGGCCAAGAGGACTTCGAGTGGAATGTTTATTTTGCATACAGGACAGACAGGTCTGGATATAAGCCTGGGTATCGGTTCGCATACTGGGCCAATAAAAAGACCTCTGCAGCAATTCCAAAGTTCCTTGTAAGCCTCTATGCCCAGCCACCTTAGAGTTGTGACACCACTGGAGAGCTTGTAATCTGAGATCTTGTGAAGGAAGGATAAGCCACCCTCGAGTGAAGTACAGACCGTCCCTCTGATCCACCGGAGTTCTCCCCACATGCAAGAGTGATTCTTCTGGGGAAAGGGATCTTTCCCTCACTTCTTCCAAGAAAGATGATACAGCGGATATGATCTTGATATGAGGAAACATGAGCTCTTTCTGATTTCCCGGAGAGGTCTCATCTCTGCGAGACAAAGCGTCAGCAACCTGGTTTTGGGTACCAGGTATGTATGTAATAAGAAAATGGAACTGTGCAAAGAAATGTGCCCATCGGGATTGCCTGGTGTTATAACACTCTTGTTGACGTAGGATCTGTAGGTTTTTGTGATCAGTCCGTATCAGGAATGGGTGTAAGCTTCCTTGAAGCAGATGCCTCCATTCTAGACAAGCCAATTTCATAGCTAAGAGTTCTTTTTCTATGACTGAGTAGTTCAGCTGACTAGGGTTCAGAGTCTTGGAAAAATAGGCAATGGGATGTTCTTGGCCCTGAATGGATTGTAGGAGAACGGCGCCTATCGCACCAGCGGAGGCGTCGGTCTCAAGTACAAAAGGTAGCAGTTGGTCAGGCTGTCTTAGAATGGGGGCAGAACAGAACCTTCTTTTCAGACAGACAAAACTCTCCTCGGCTTCCTTGGACTAGCGAAAAGGCATGGAGGATTTCTTTAGTAAGGAGGTGATAGGCAGAGTAAGTCTAGAAAATTCGGGAATAAACTTCCGGTAGAAGTTTGCCAGGCCCAAAAATCTTTGAATCTCCTTGACAGATGAAGGGGAGGGCCAGGCTAGAATGGCTTCGACCTTCTTATGATCCATGGTGATCCCCTCACTCAACAAAATAAACCCCAGATAGGAGACGGAGGATTTGGCGAAAGCACATTTTTCCGGCTTGACCAACAAATGATGTTGCTGTAGCCTGTGTAATACTTCTTTCACATGTCGGGTATGCTCTTCGGTCTGACGGGAGTATACCAGAATATCATCTAAGTAGACCACAGTGTTTTGGCCCAACAGATCAGAAAATATGCGGTCCATAAACCTTTGAAAGATCGAGGGAGCATTGACCAGTCCGAACGGCATAACCTGATATTCAAATAGCCCATAGGGAGTGCGGAAAGCCGTCTTCCATTCGTCTCCGGTCCTGATGCGGAGCAAATGATAAGCATTACGTAGGTCAAGTTTGGAAAAAACAACCGAGCCTTGGACAGCCTCGAGAATCTCCGAGATGATAGGCATAGGATACCGGTTCTTGATGGTGAGTTGATTAAGGCCTCTGTAATCAATGCAGGGTCTTAGGTCCTTGGAGTCCCTCTTGGGAATGAAGAAGAGAGATGCTCCTGCTAGTGATCTGGATGGTCGGATAAGTCCGTTGGCTAAGTTGTCATCTAAGTAGCGTCTAAGGACAGGGAAAGAGGATACATCCTGCAGAACGGAACCAGAGCCTGAGGGACTAGGTCTATCCTACAGTCCTCAGGCCGATGAGGAGGAAGTTCCATGGGTTGTTGGTTTTGAAACACGCTAGCGTATTCATGAAGACAGGCTGGGATACAATGGATCGTGCTCCTCTCCGGGGCACACACCGTCTTGACACTTTCGAATGAGGGTCCTGGAAGGCACTTCTCCTGGCAGTAAGCAGAACGAAAGGTTAGAAGATTTGCAGACCAATCTATGGTAGGGTTATGTCGTCAGAGCCAACCAATCCCCAATATGACTGGGAAATGAGCTGCGCGGATGATATCGAAGTTCAATACTTCAGTATGTTGTTGAATGGATACCCGTACCTCCTCTGTGGTGTGGGTGATAAGGCCGGAACATAGAGGGGTACCATCTACACCCTCTACCTTCTGATCTTCCTTCTTGGCTATCCTGCGAAGGCCTACCTTGTCGGCCCACAAGGTGTCCAGGAAGTTCCCTGCTGCTCCACAATCAAGCAGGGCCAGGGTCTCGATTTCCTTTCCTCTGAATTGAAGCTGGATAGATACCACCATTAAACGTTGGTCTTCCAAGGGTTGGGCTGAAGTAACAGAAAGAGTAACATAGGAACTGGGGAAAGCCCCTCGGTAGTCCGTCCTGCCAACTACCGAGGGCGTTCGTTTCCCTGACATCTGGGCGGTACATCTGGGCAGTCTCTCAAGAGGTGAGTGGGGGAGCCACAGTAAAGGCAAAGGTTGCCCTCCCTTCGCCTCTTCTTTTCTTCCGCTGTCAAGGGAGCTCTGGTAGTTCCTATTTGCATAGATTCTTCCCGGGAGGATGGATGAGTGGCAGGTGTGGAGGTCGAAGGGTGAGTCTCTAGATAAGAACTAGAGTTACGGGTCTTTCTCTTTTCATTCTTCCGTTCAGTCAACCTGAAATCTATCCGTACAACAGCCTTGATGAGATCTGAAAAAGAATCGGGGCGAGGGATCCTCGCAAGCTCGTCCTTCAGCTCTTCGCGCAAGCCCCTCCTGAAGATGGTGTATTGAGCCTCTTCTTGCCAGCCTGCTTCTGCAGCTGGTCTCTTGAAGGAGGATATGTAAGTGAGTAGGTCAGAACTACCCTGACGAACATCCAACAGGTCTTCACTAGCCAGATGAGCGCTTTCAGTGCGAAGAAACGTCTGCTTGAGAAGATCCTTGAATGCTACAAAGTTCTGTAGCACTGGGTCGGACTGGGACACCAATGAGGTAGCCCACGCTAGGGTATTACCAGTCATGTGTGTGATCATAAACCCCACTTTAGCGTGATCGGTGGAAAAGGTGTTCTGTCTGAAAGCGAAATGGATATTACAGGCTTCCAGGAATTCTTTGACTTTCTTATCCGATCCATCGAATTTGCCTGACACTAAAGGCAAAGGGAGTAGATCTGTGACTTGCTGTTCTCTGGCGGTAACTCTCTGTTGGAGAGCGGTATTGGCAGTCTGAAGAGCTTGAACTTCCAGGTTTAAGTTTTGTACTGCCGCAACCAATTCTTGAAGTTGCTGGGGAGTTTCCATGTCGGTATCTTGGCGTTGCAAGCTGTCAACAATGCTTGACGCTGGGGGCGTATCAACAGGGTTATATGTTATATCGTCCACCCCACTCGAACCGTGAGAGTCTTCAAGCTCCCCTTCCTCCTCACCTGATGATGATGAGAAGTCCAACTTCTTCCCGCAGGATCGATGAATAGGGATCCTCCTCTTCTTGTGTAGATAAGGTCGGCCTCTGGAGGAAGCCACCGTGACCCTATGGGAACGACTCAACGGTGACTCCCCCCGCGACACACAAGCGGGCAAGGGGGAAAAGCCTTGCGGCACAAAAACCCCTTCGGAGCGTAGGAAGCCGGTGAAACAGAAACAAGATGAGGATCCGAATCAGCTGAATATGGAGACTGGCGAACCCGGCAGGTATGGCTCCACAAGGTATGTTGAGAGAACGGAACAGATGGAAAGCAATGGGGGGAGGAGGAGAGCCAGGGAGAAAGAGAGATATTCAAGAGAGGCAAAGGTAAGAGAGAAGAGAAAAGAGGAACGAGCCAACCCAGCGCCCCAAGGAAGAAAAGGGTGCAAAGAGACGAGGGCGAACGAACGGGACGAGAGTGGCAACAGGGGAAAAAAGGACAGAGGCGGAACACCCCCAAGCAAGTAAACTACGGAGCACTAGCAACAATGAGGAATCAGAAGTTGCAACGCGCCGAACCGCCGAACGTAAACAGGTAAATACACTCGGCGGCGGCCATGATGGAAAAGACTAGACCGCTAACGACGTTTGGGAGCACAACGTGGCGGCACAGTCTGACGACCGCCATGTTTCCACCTCTTCCACAAACGCCAGGAACTCGCGGTCGTGACAGATATGGCCAAAACAAGAAGAGTCCCCTCGCGCAACGTCTGGCTGACTTGCATGATTGTGCCAGAGAAAACTGTCTCGTGGACGAAAGTCTAAAAATCAAGGACAACACGGAGGCATGCCTCAATTCCCCACACAAGGTCTTTGAAGAAGACAAGTGTGAGGGAATGCCCGCTGTCTATGTGGGTGGATGCTCTTACCATGTTGAAAACAACAGGGAAAAATAACTTGTGACCGGCATAGGGAATGCATGGGTGAATGAGACCCCAGAACCCTCCGCTGGGTACAAGATTGGTCCCCGAAGTAGTCAAGTGGCAGAGTTGATGGCTGTGCATCAAGCTCTCCTCACAGCTGTCCAACATCAACTCCACAAACTGGTCATAATCACAGATTCGGCTTATATATGGAACGGGTCCGTGGAGCACCTGGTTAATTGGAAAACCAGAGGCATGCTATGTGCTAATAATAAACCCTTGAAACATGGGAAATTAATTTGAAACATTGATGATCTGGTCACCTCGAATGGGATGACCATCTACTGGAAAAAAATCAAAGGTCATTCTATAGTAGAGGGACCAGACAAAACTGGAAATGACTTAGCTGATCAGCTGGCCAAAACCAGAGCCTTCCAAGGGGATCTACTTGAGATCGAGTCCCTGTTGGGGGAAATCCAGGTCACTGCTATCACTAGGTCCCAGACAAATGCTCACAATGAACTCTCAACTGCACAATGGAGTAAGGAGACCCTAGATGCTGATTTGATTACGACTCAAAAAGGGGATACAATAATTGGTAAGTTTTATCAACACATTGAGGACCCTGAGAACTTTCCCCTGATGTATACCGATTACATAGGGAAAGAGGACCTCAGAGTGTTGATGAAATGCCCAAAAATGTTCTGAATCCAAGACGGTTTGTTGGTAAGGAAATCCCTAGCTGGCCATGATCAGTGGGTGGCCCCTACCTCATTCCGAAGCCTGATGTTAAGTCACACCCATGATGCGGCCACAGCCGGTCATAGGGGGTTTCATACAACGCTTGAAATCATAAGAGAGGTTGCATACTGGCCGCACATGGGGCAGGACCTCGACCAATACTTGAAGGGGTGTCTTGTTTGTGCACAATTTCAGCCAAACATCCCTCACACACACCGTGCACCTCTCCAAAAGAGGGGGATGACACTGCCATGGTCAGATTTACAAGTCGATTTTATCAGGCCCGTGATTCGCTCCTCTAGGGGGAACAAGTACATGTTGACCATGACATGCTTATTTACTAAGTGGGTGGAATGTCTCCTGGGCCCAAATTGCAAGGCAGAAACAGCAGCTGCCCTGATGATCAACCACATCTTCTCGCGTTTTGGACTACCCCAAAGGATCCAGTCAGACCGAGGTAGCCACTTCACTAGCAAAGTAATGACAAAGATGTGGGAGATACCTGGGGTCAAAAGGAAATTACACATTGCCTACCGGCTAGCCTCTAGTGGTGCAGTAGAGACCAAGTGCTGACTGTCAGATTGAAGCTAACATCCTCAGATTTAAAAAAAACGATTCCAACTCCTTATAGTTTTGCCGCAATCGCGTTTCTCGCGCACTGAAAAGTTTGCTGCAGATTTTCATTTGGCTCAATTTCAACATGTGTAAAATAGCTATTCTTTGCGTCTGACCTCAGAATTCAGTTTCCAATCTGCTAGTTATTCAATCATCATTGCTAGTGTTTACCTGAAACTATCCAAAGCGGCTCCCACTAGTTTTGAATCCAATTTAAAGAATTCAATCCATTTTCAGTGTTTTTCGCATTCATTACAAGCCACATTTAAAAGCATTCGACCTGTTTTGAAATCATTCCTGTTTCTCTCTATGCTTGTTGGGGGAACTGGGACTGAAACTGTATTGGTTGAGATTGTATATTTCTGAAACCTGTTTTCTCTCCTTCCATCTGTATATTGCATATTGGGAATTGAGTAGTGTACAGGAGGAAAAAAGTGACATTGCATTTGATTGAATCCTTATCAAGTATTCATTTATGCTGCATTGTTTTCCTATCCATATCAAGTATTATTCTAGGCTGCATTATTTTTCTTATCCATACTCATTCTGGTTAAAGAGATTGTTGATTGTTGTGAGATCACCCAATGCTTATCATTGTATGAATATTAATAGTGTGATATCTAGATATTGTTCAAATTCATAAAAGTGTGATATATATATTGTTCAAATTCCTAAAATAAATATTTAAACTTTGCAAAACAACCTTCTTCTTGGTTCAGTGAGACCGGGGGGATTCAAAGAGAGGGGTGTGATATAAGGGTGCATCATTCAGAAATAAAAGAACTTATAGACACAAATATATAATTAAGGGTTCCAGCTGTGCATCACACGCTAGGCATTGACTTAGGTGGAATGCTGGGTTGAAACCACTTACAGAATCTGAATGGTGGAGATCTAATTTAAGTGGATTATTCCAGAGGTAAAAGCACCAGTTCTTAAATATAGGTATATGGTATGTATGATCTTCCTCCTTTACCAAGTGATGAAATCCAGGCCACATTTTGCACCAGTAATCTGGGAGGAGCACTGACACAGGGAGGAATCCAAATCTACCGGGAAGACTGCAAAGCCAAGTGAGGGTAGCTTGAGCTATACTAACCCTGGCTCCCTCCCTGGTATGCAGTGGTATCCAGATGCTAATCAATAAGGGACATTATGAGCTTGTTTAAGTACTGCTTATGTTTACCCCCCACAAGACTATGGGGCCGATGGTGGTTATTTCAGATTCATTTTATATGGGATTTCTTGTGATTACCTTATGTAGAAAATGTTGCCTAACTGTAACGTTGCACAGATCCATATAAATCTGCAGATGGTGACTTCCACCAAAGCTTTAGAGGTAAAAACACACAATGCAAATGAAACCCTTATTTTCATGCATATGCCAACTGTGCAAGTGGATAGTTGCCTACAACTGAAACAAATGTGGTGGGAACCAACTAGGGGTTAAAAACTGGACAATCAAAAGGCTCACTATCTCATTCCCTGCCCAGTGTGATGCATAGTTGCTGCCATCAGTAGCACCTGTGCATTAAGGTACATGGTACAGTAGCAGCCTGTTCCCCCACGGCACCCAGCCCATTTCCAAACCAAACACAGAGATTCATGTTCCTCATTTAGAGGGTTAAACAAAGTGCAAAGAGATCTTCAGAAAACCTGCACCCAGTATTTCTGAAAGTTCACCAGTATTGCAACTCAAGCTTTTTTGGCTTACTGCACGAAACACCCAGACTCGCTTGAAGTGGAAAAGGTCACTTTAATGTGACAGGCCAAAGCTCACAATTAACTGCTGACCTGGCTCCTAGTGCCTTACATACTAACAAAATGTTTTAAACAATCAATTTAATAATTCAACACTTTCATTTTTCCTCAACAAATAAATAATTAAATAGTTCCAATTCCTCCCTAACTCTCTCTTGGTCCCTACCGTCTCCTTGCCATCTTCTCAAGGCGTCCCGCTTTCTCCCCGGGGCCATGCCCCTCCATGTTCAATACCTGTTCCCCCGGGGTAGCCCGTTTGTGCAAACAGCACCACCTCCATCCTTTCCCACGCTATTCCCCCATTGTGCTTCACTCCCCCCACATCTAAAAGGGCCATGTCCCCAGCAACAGAAAAACCCTCCACCGAGGTGTTCTTTCTGCCCCACCCCTACCACTTCTTTCTACTTCCAACTCCTTACTATCTCTACCGTCTGCAAGGTCAAATCCGCCAGGTAATAATTATTCCTGTAAATTGACAAGTGGACACCATCCTCTCTGAAGATCTTGAATCCTTCATAAAATATTTCTTTGTGTTCCAAAACCTTCACCGCTGCCGAGGCACAACATTTTTCCATATCTCTATTTATTCCCTTCCTTGCCCGCTCTATTGCTCCCTCACTTCTCGCTCCCCTCCAAACTTTCCGCGGCAACAACTTAGTCCAAACTACACATGATTGCAGCCACATTTCCCGGACCCATACCAAATCCCTTTTCATTTTTCTAAGAAGAGCCCCACCTGTATCTCTTAGAATGTCATTTTCCACTGAATGAATAATCACCCCCTCTGGAGACCCATATCGTTCCCTCAACCTCGCCCACATAGGCAGCAACTGATCCCAGCGAAGCCCCCCTAAACCGGACTATCTTACCAATGCCACTTTGTAGCTGCAACCCAATTGCCTGCCAAAAACCCTTTTCTGTGCCTCCTTCCCCGCTCACTTAACAATAGAGTGGCCCACAATCCAATTCTGCGGCATCTCCCCTGGCCACCGAGCAGCATCTGAAAAAGAAATTACAATATCACTTTCAAATTACAACCACCCCACCATATTTGACACTCCTGTACTCCCCAAAACCTAATTTCAAACATCATCTTTACCCAATGCCCTGACGTACCCTTTGTATTTCCCGGACTGGCACCGTCCCAAACTTTTCATCTTATGCTCCGATAAGACCAATCTACTACCTTCAGATGCCGCACCCATCCTAAATGAATGAGTTCAAAACTCCTCCACCTTTTCCCCTACTGCTACCAAGACTTTTCGTAACACCCCCAAAACTTGTGCTGCTGATACAGCTGCCCCATGCTCATGCTGAAAAACCAAACCCATCCTTCCCCCACATAGCTCCCTCCACGCCAAACCTGTCCTCACCGGGCACAAATCCTTATTCCCCCGACCCAGCAAAACCCAAGAGCCCTTTCCTTTTTGATCTGTTTTAGACCTCTTAATCCTGTTGTCCAGCCCTAACTCTGTAAAATAAATATCTTCCCAGCGCAGTCCACTTACCCCACTCTTTCTCCCCAACAGCTCAGAAACCCTAAAGGCCTCAAATAAGAGCCAAGTAAAGCAAGTCGCAAATAATTCTCCTTCCCAAGCCGACCAGCAACCCCCCCCACAGCCATAAACAATCTGGCTAGTAAGTCCGCCGATACCGGTCTCCTCTTGTCCTTTTCCCTCCTACTCTCCCTTGCCCATCCTTCCAACATCCTGGTCGCGATTTCTCCACTGCTCGGCTGAAAACCCCAAACCATTTCCCATAGAAAGCGATACCTGGCATATTCCCCATTATAGTTGCCTTAGACCGACCCTTATCCATGCACCTCAAAAGGAATTTAATGACGTCACCCCTTCTCTGCTCTTCCACATCCCCCCTACCCTTCCAACTATGAGCTTCCCCTTTTATGAAATCCCCCCATGCTCCCCTGTATGCCTCCCTAGATGCCAGGGCAAGCAAACCCTCCACCAGGGAAAGTGCTCTCAGCTTCCTATCTTCCACAGCTCCTCCGGAATCCGCTGCCCTCCTGTTCTGCTCCTGGAGCCAATCCATGGAATCTCTGCCATTGAAAACGAGATAATGCATCAGCGATGCTATTATCCTTCCCCGGCACATGTGTCGCCTTAAACACCACATTCCATTCCATGCAACGCAGAACAAACTCTCTCACCAGTCTCACCACCCTCTGATCCCTTTCCGACTGCCTGTTCACTACATGAACCAGGCATTCGTTGTCAATGTTGAAATTCACTTTCCTGTTCTGCAACTCCTTCCCCTACATCTCCATCACAATCAGCAAAGGAAAGAATTCAAGAAATGCTATGCTCCTCCCTTCCTTTAACCAACACGATGGCCACTTCTCTGTGCACCATTTTCCTCCCCAAAACACTCCAAACCCTCCCGCACCTGCTGCATCTGAAAATATCTGCACTTCCCATGACACCGGATCCCCTTGCAACCACATGGACACCCCGTTAAAACTCTCCAGAAAACACAGCCAAATCCTACAATCCTCCCGAACTGCACCTGATACCCTTACCCAATGATGTGGGCACTTTGCTCCCGCCATAGACCGCGCCATGTTTCTACAAAAAGTCCGTCCAGGGTCCACCACCTTGCATGCAAAATTCAAATGCCCCACTAGTCTCTGCATTTCCACTAGCATCATCTACCGAGCCCCCACCGCTTTCTCCAGCAATTCTGCCAGTTTGCTCACCTTGTCATGCGGCAAACGTAAGGTCATGGCCACTGAGTCCAATTCAATCCCTAAAAAGGTCAACACCACTGCCGGTCCCACAGTTTTGTCTTCTGCCAAAGGCACCCCCAACTCTTCCATCAGGTCCTAAAACATCTTTAACATCTCCCCGCACTCCTTCTCCTTATCTGCCCTGCTAATAAACAGAAAGTCATCCAGCTAATGCAGTACCCCTTCCCAACCCGAACTGTATGAGAAAACCCACTGCAAAAAGGAACTGAAACGCTCGAACAAGGCACAAGAAATTGTGCACCCCATTGGCAAAGCTTTGTCAATGTATATGCGGTCCTCAAATTGCATTCCTAGCAGCCAAAAATCCTCTGGGTGCACCGGCAACAACCTGATAGCCGTCTTAATGTTGCACTTGGCCATGAAGGCCCTGCACCCTGCTTTCCTCACCAAACCTACCGCCTGGTCCACACTTGCGTATACAACCCCACACTCTTCCGGAGCAATAAAATTGTTGATAATCAGGCCATGATAAATGGTGTATCAATCTAAATTCCCCCAGGACTTTTTTGGGTACAACTCCCAGTGGGTATACCCCTAAATCTCCTGGCAGATCATCAAATGGCCCCACCACCCTCCCCACCGCTATCTCCTTGCCCAATTTCTCCCTCACCACCTCTACATTTTCCTTGGCGGACTTCAAATTTTCTTCCCATCGACGCACCCTTGGCCCCTGGAAACCCAGCCTGAAACCATGACAAAAACCGTCTCCCAAAATCTCACCCCCTTCCCTGTCCAGATAAAATTCCAACCACTTCTCCAGCACTTCCAATTTAATAGGAGAAAAAGCCTTTCCCCTTAACCCCCCTGCCCGATCCTAGCCCACTCCCCCTGTCTCCTTGTTGGAAACACTGAGTAAGTGGGTGTTTCCCTGCACATTTGCTACATTCATGTCTGAACCTACACATATTCCTTGTGCAGCTGTCTTTATTAAAAGCCTAGCATTCTGCTGAGGGTTCCGTCTGCCTCCTCCCTCTACCCCCTCACGGGTGGGACAACCAAGAAAGGGCAGAAAAAGGCACAGGCAAACCTATTGCTGTCTGCAATGTCGGGGCAGGCCTCATCGGTGCCATTCACTGCAGCCATAGATCCATATCTATTTCACCCCAGACCGCCTGGCTATCCTCTGCTATCCTTGCCCTAAACTCTTCATCGTAACGCACCCATGAAAACCCCCCAAAGCTTGTAAATGCTTTTCTAATTACATCCATATATTTTAGCAGGGCCACACATCTCTCAGGAAATTTCTTGCAGTAGACATTTGTGTAGATAATAAATGCCGACGTCCAATTTTCTATCGTCTCTGGTACTCTTGGGCGCGAGGCCAGCTCCCTCTCCTCCTCTTTAGAACCCTCTTTTTTTCTCACTTCCCTCCGAAGCAGCTTAAACAAGTCCACAAATTCCCCTGCCTGTATCTTATCTTTAGTTGTTGCCATTAAATGTGCTCCAAGAGGTTTCGTGATGCCCATGTATGGTAGCTTTTTCTCCTTGCCCTTCACCTCTACCTCTTTTTTGTTTGAAACCTGTACCTCGAGCGCCAATGGCTCAATCACCTTCTCTGTCTGTACCTCCACCGAGCAATTATCGTTTTCTCCAACCAAGGCTCCAATAGCCTGTACACCAATCTCTCTCCTCACCCCTTGCAAACCTGACCCTTCCCTTCTTGCCCTCATCCTCGTGTCCCCCCTCTGCCATGCAGTTGACCAGTCCCCTTCCCGCTCACCTCTTTCCACCCTGCTATCACTCGCCTGCAGCCTGGCCTCCACTCCGATGCTCCTCATCTCTTTCCTTAATGGGCTCCTGCTGCGGGGACAAAACATGTCAGCGATCTCACCCAGCCAGTTATTCCCCCGATCTCTTGCTCCCCAACCCCCTTGCTCCTGTCTTTCACAATCCCACCTAAGGCATCTTCTCGCCCTCTCCCTCCTCCTTACTGACCTATATCCTTCGTCCTCCCACTGTCCCACATATTCTTCCATCCCGTCATCATCACCCATGAAATACCATTGCTGCTGCGAGCACATGCTCGGGCCAAGTAGATCCTCCTATTGCGAGCCCGGGGCTACCACCCTATCACTCCCGCAGCGTCTTCTCGGCGGGGCCGCAGAAACCCCTTCCTGGTCCCCTTCTCTCGGGCGAGGTGCCCTCTCCTCCACCCTGTGGTCTTCCTTGCTAGGGGCAGTGCTGTGCCCTCTAGCCTGTCCTCGCGCAGTTCGAGGAGGGGCTGTTTCTAAGCCCTCTCCATATTCATCCTCTGCAACAGCAGGGGCTGCTCTGTGCCTTCCGCACAACATTCTCTTAGCCGGGGGGCTGTTCCGCGCCCCTCCCTAACCTCACTAATTGATGGGGACCTCTCTCTTCTCCTCCCACCTGCACTCTTCTGCAGGTATTTTCCACCCTTGCCCCTCTGCCCTGTCGCCCCTCTCTGCACCCCGTCATCTCCACCTTCCTGCCCCACCTGACTTAAACCTTTCTGGACACTCCTAATGTCCCTTTCATCCACCTGCTCATTATCCTCCAACCCCCTTTCTGACCCCTCTCCCAACTGCATTCCCCCCTGCACGCTCTCCTGTCAATCTCCCTCCTCATCTTCCTACCCCTTGATTCCCAAACCTCCCTTGTTCCTGCCGCGGGGCTACAAGCCACCACTGCTGCGAGCGCCCCATCAGCCGCTGCTCTCCACTGCGGTCTTCCTCCAATGCCCTCCCCTTCGCCTGTAACCTCACCCACAGCCCCCTCAATCTGGGCTTTGGATGCCCTACCAATGATCTCCAAGGCTTCCCTCAGTTCCTTGGAATCCACCAATCCCTTCTTTTTAGTTCCCTGACCCACCTTGGCACACCAATATTAATATGGCTGTGCACTAAAATAGGCCACTTAAAATGGTCACCTAGCTGTACTAAAAACCCCAAGCCAGAACCTACCTGGGGAAAAAATACGAGGAGGGGGTGGCAACCACTTAGCTTGTATAACCAGGAAAGGGACAAATGGCCAAAAATATAAATCTAACACTTAAAAAAGATAATTAGATTCCTACTTTTTTCTTTTTTTATATATATATACCTGCCAAAACACCATAGAACAGACCCTAGAAACCCCCTCCCTGGCTCCAACTGGTCACCCATGACATCTAAAGAACCCCTGCAAAACCCCAGGCAGCCCTAGATAACAGGGGGCCTAAAGCGGCAGAAAAACACTGCCCCCTGCACAGATAAGCCCCTAAGAAGAAGCTACTGCTCCTCTTACTCCTAAAACAATGAATAGCGGTGCGGCCCCTTTAAGGGATCCGCATTGCCACCTCCTATGCTTACCCAGCTACCTTGCACAAATGCGCGGCATAGTAGCAATGATTACGGCTGAAAACGCCCACACCCCAATACACCCCGAGAGAGACACCAGGGGCGGGGTGGCCCCAGAGTGGATTAATAGAAAAGCCTGCACAGCTCCACTACGGAGACACGTCGACCGGCAGCTGCTTTCTCCCCAACGCAACACACACCAAGCAGATCCGGCTGACTATAGGCCCTGCCCCCCTGCCCGGCGAATCATAAAAGAGGCGAGACAGCTAAGGTAAGGAGGGGGTACCTTATCTACTGTACCCCGCAACTGTTAGTAATTTCTTTTTTTTTTTAAAACACTAATACTCTACTAAATCTACTCCTAATCTACCCTAACTACCTGAAAACGAACCCTACCTCACCTCCGCTAAGCTCCGACACGCTAGGCCCATGTACCCACGGAAGGCTCGGGAGCAGGCGACCTGGACAAACGCACATCCCAACCGTCGCCTGCTCCAGAACCTTCCCTGCCCCCTTAAGTATCCTGAGGGCGCTCACTGGCTGGCCTGTGCAGCACCAAAAATCCTCCCGAGCCCCCCTTCCACACATTGGGTATTTGTAATGATTATAAGTGGAATCGCAGGTATCAATCCAACAAGCTCTTAATGAGGGCCTACCAGCAATGTGCCCCTCTGCTTCTGCTTAACCCTAAACAGCAAGCTCCATTCCCACTAGTTCTAGCACCAGGAACATTGTTTGTGGCTCTGCTGCTTCCCTCCACCTAATAATTGTTCTTCTTAAAATGGCAGTACCCATTTTGTTCTCTTCCGCGATGAATTAGAAAGTATTCACTAGAATGAACAATTATTGACTAGCATAAGAATGCTCGTTTCAGCGTCATTTTACATCCATCCAACTTCTTGGCTAGGGCATCGTTCACCCAATCTTAATACCGACTTGCACTGACTGACACTTTTCCATACAGGCCAATACTCAGACAATGCAAGATACTGGGAAGAGAGAAAACATGTATACATTAATGTATTCAACATCCAGCGAGTGTCTTATAGAAATGCATGTACATTCTGGAAAGTACAGACTTGAAGACAATGCAAATTAAAGTGGCTACCGATAAACTAGCAACGGCCTTGTGCATATCCGACCGTCACTTATATTACTCCAAGAATACACAAATAAATGTATCTTTGCTTATTTCAAGCATCGACTAAATGTCTATTTTAGTTTCCATGTCACTATATCTTCTTGCCTGCCATTGTAGTAATTCCTGCAGTGAATGATATCCGTTTCATCTTTGATCAATATGTCCCCTGAATAATTTAAACCTTCTAAAAGTATGAAAACAAGTCTGGTTATTTTCTGTTTGATTGAGATATTTACATATCAGAACATACCTGCGAAAATATGTAAGATTCTGAGAACATATTTCAACAATATGTATTAAACATATACCAATCATTGTTGCTGCATGAGTCTACCACAGCAAAAACATTAAAACGACTTTCTGAAATCCACTGTTGTTAGAAGAAGTAACCACTAGATGGCAGAAGAAGACCAGTCAAATAAACACATATAGCTGTAACTTCCGAATTCATGCATATTCATGAAATCTTTTTTTTTCATCTCCTCTACTTGCTTATTCAACTACTTGAATGGGGAGGTCTTAGAAGACAAGAGGCTAAGTAGTACATTATTGTCAATATAATTTCAAAATTATGCACACCAATCATTTTAATTAGCAATATTTAACTCCACAAAGGCATAGCCTAACAAATTATGAGTGACTATGTCCATTTGCTCTCTATTGGCACCGCATGTTGCAAAACCTGTCCAATGAACAAAAGGACATCGTACGTTTAGAATGAAAAACTGGAAAGATTTAGAAAAAAATAATAATTATATATAATTTCAATAGAATGTAAAATATAAATATAGGTTTCTAAAATTAAATGAAGACATTCGCTCATTAAGAGGTTTTTACATTGTTATAGAGTAACGTTTAACACCTATTAGGGAATTCCATTGGTGTCAAATCAAAGCTGCACCTAGAAGAATGGAAGTGATCCCAGATTACCAGGTGGGAGTGTACAGCGAGACTGCTAGAAGAATGGAAGTGACCCCAGATTACCAGGAGTGAGTTCACAGCAAGACCGTTCGAAGAATGGTAGTGACCCCAGTTTGCCAGGAGTGAGTGCGCAGGGAGACTGCTAGAAGAAGGGAAGTGACGCCAGATTACCAGGACTGAGTGCAGAGTGAGACTGCTAGAAGAATGGGAGTGACCCCAGATTACCAGGAGTAAGTGCACAGCGAGACTGCTAGAAGAATGGAAGTGGCCCCAGATTACCAGGTGAGAGTGTACAGCAAGGCTGCTAGAAGAATGGTAGTGACCCCAGATTGCCAGGAGTGAGTGCGCAGCGAGACTGCTAGAAGAAGGGAAGTGACGCCAAATTAACAGGAGTGAGTGCACAGGGAGACTGCTAGAAGAATGGAAGTGACCCCAGATTACCAGGAGTTAGTGAACAGAGAGACAGTTAGAAGAATGGAAGTGACCCCAAATTACCAGGAGTGAGTAGTGAGTGCGCAGCGAGACTGCTAGAAGAATGGAAGTGACCCCAGATTACTAGGAGTGAGTGCGCAGCGAGACTGCAAGAAGAACAGAAGGGACCGCAGATTACCAGGAGTGAGTGCGCAGCGAGACTACTAGAAGAATGGAAGGGACCCCAGATTACCAGGAGTGAGTGCGCAGCGAGACTGCTAGAAAAATGGAAATGACCCCATGTCTGGGAGAATTCTCAAGAATGTGCTAATTTTCTTACATTTTGAGACACCCAGCAACTTTGCTGGTTTCTTGGATTTTAATTTTTACCTGGAAAGAGTGTGAGCCTTTTTTCCTACTCTTTCATGTATTCTGATCTGTGTTTTACTTTTGTCTTCTATGGATATGGTGTTTTAAAACAACTCCATAGGCATCATCTTTATCGTGTGTGTCACAAAGCACCTTCAGTGCAGTGGCACGGGGATGTCTTTCAGACTTCCCAAGGTTTAAATACCTTCTCTGGGACTGACTACTGTCTCCTAGAGCATGTGAAATTAAATTGAATTTACTAGTCTTTTTAAATTTACAGACCCAGCACACACTATCTTCCTATAAAGTGCTGGAGGGGTTGCCTAGCATCCCCTGAGTCTAAACACTCATGTAACAGTCAAATGTTACCCTTTCACTCTTGAAATGGCTGGTGCAGTGGTTTAGAACAAATTACCCTGATTTTGTCAACCGTGAACACCGGTAGCTAAAAATTGGGGCAGCCATGTTTTTCAATATGGCACCCAAGACCTATCTTTAAAAACAAACTCTGGTCAACTTTTTCCATCGTTTCTTTTTAGAAAGGTCCTTCTAGTGTTTGTCTCTGCATGCCAAACCAGGTTTGGTCCCTTTGTTCATTGGCCTTTGGCGGGCTTCAGTGCTGAAGCCCTCCTCTGGTGCCTGAGTGTCTGGGTTGGACAGGATGTGAGGGAGGTGCCCGAAACTCCCTGTGCTTAGTCTCCTAGGAGACCTGAATGCACACTGGCATGATTGGCCAGCTGGCTGTGCAGCAAGGACAGCCACCCTGCTCGGTGAGTGACAGCTAGGCTGGAATGAATGGTGCAAAACTGTTTAAAAGCAGGCCTCTGGGACTTGGAAAGCAGAGTCGACCACTGGAACGAAAAAACCAAAGACGGGCTTAAGGAAGACGACTGCTGCAACTCCTGGCCCACCGGTGAAGCCCTGTTGCAGGTCCGAATTGCCTGAAACTCCATCAACAGAGAAGCACTTCAAGGTTAACTTCTTCCCTTGAGTTTGGTGGGACCATCCAACTCGCAAGTCACCTGGACACGGTCTCTATACTGGTTGAGTTCTCTTCAGAGTGCTGTTGAAAACTGGATAGCCAGTGAGAAGGATACCAGTGTGTGGTCTTTAAGGCATTCACAACGTAAACCAACGTTTTGCCAAGCTTGTGGCCTCTTCCCTGGGCAGTGCAGGATCCTCCCGACATCCTCCTTCTTGTCCCCACGACTGAAGCGCAGGAACAGCGAGATCTGCAGGAACTGCCAGGAACAACTGCCTCAGCTACAGCTCTTCTTCGTTTAAAAGGTACTGTGCAAGTGCGGTCAAGAAATCCTTTCTGCCGCAGTGAAAGTTTGTGAAACTTTCCCAACTTTGAAGGCTTGTCCTTTCCTAAACCGACATGTAACTTTTCGTCTGACCAACTACTTCTAAAAACCATGGCAAAGACTTAACCGTTTACTACCAGAACTTTGCTATCCTATCCAAGACTCTGAACCATTGACTTTGGGCCAGGCCTATTGAATTGAATTGCTGGTTGTAGTGAACTGAAACTAATTTCCCTACCTCTGAAAGTATTTGTGTTTTAATTCTTTTAACGTTGTGTGTTTACCCACCTTTTTAAAATATCTGAAGTGCCAAAGGGAGCTGAACCTGTTCGGAAACTGATTGGTTGTGTATTGTAGTATATTAGATTTTGATATTGAGCTGCTCTTACAAGTGGAATGTTTTCGAACTGACTGTGTAAATAAATGTATATTATTTTACCAATAAACCTTGAGGAAGTGTTTGTTTGGACCACTGTGAATGCTGCCCCTTTGTGTAACCTCTTGTACTGCTCACATTACTCTTGAGATAAGTCTGGCTGCTCAGCCACTGCTACCACATTACTGTGTAGTACAGGCTTGTACCAAAGGCGAAATTGTACTTACACTTGTGGTGTTAATTGTGTGTAGTGTTCCCAAACGGTACTGCATGTGATTCTGTATAACACCCCAGATTACCAGGAGTGAGTGCTCAGTGAGACTGCTAGAAGAACAGAAGTGACCCCATATTACCAGGATTGTGCAGCAAGATTGCTAGAAGAATGTAAGTGACCCCAGATTACCAGGAGTGAGTGCACAGCGAGACTGCTAAAAGAACGGAAGTGTCCCCAGATTACCAGGAGTGAGTGCACAGCGAGACTGCTAGAAGAATGGAAGTCCCCAGATTACCAGGAGTGAGTGTACAGCAAGACTGCTTTATCGTTCCGTGGCTTCAGGAGAATCTTGTTACGTGTGGACTGTAAAGGACGGCAAATTAGCTGATTCACTAACTATCATTACCACATGCGGTAATCTGAAAGCAACTGTGGTAACAGTAAATACCAGTATGCATTGCAATCTCGACACCATATACTTGGGCTGATTTACAAACGCGTTTTTCAATTGGAAAATCCCATTGAAAAATGCTTTGTAAATGAGGCCCACTGTGTTACTGTAAACCAATCACTGCTTGTGCAAATACTGTTAGCGGACACAATAGTACATAACATGCTCAGAATAATGTTAAAGTTAAAGGTATTCATATTGCGCACCATCCCCAATGGAATTGGTACTGACGTGGACCTGCAAATAAAAAGGCGGGGTTGGTTAGTAGCGTGGAGATGGAGTAGGAAAGCGAGAGAAGTGGTGTGCTGTTGGCAGCTTCAGTTCGGTTTTCACTGTGCGCTGAGTTTTGGTGTGAATATTGAATTGATGCGAGACCTTGTGTGCTGTTTGTGCAGTTTATGTGTTGTTTGTTTGTTGTTGTGGTGAAGTGCGTGTAGTTGGCTTAGCGAGAAGATGGTTGTGTTGATTTTCGTTTGAGTTAAGTATGCAGAGTGTTGAGCATAGGGTTAGTGGGTTATATCTCTCTTAGTCCTTATAAATCTTGTTCTATGTGTCCAGTTGTCCTATAGGTAGGCATATTTTTCACTTTTCTTCCTGTCCATCTAATTGTTTTAACATGGCCTGGCAGCCTTCACTGGAATGCGATTGATCCGGACTGCCCCCTAAAGTGCCATTCAGGAAATATAACCACTACATAGAGGCCGACAATGACAGTAGGAAGATGAGGGAAGGGAGTCATCGGAAATGTACATTTTTTTGTGCCAGAGCACAAGGTACTGACTAATGAGATGGCAAAGGTGGCATCCAGTATGGTATGCCAACTCATGGCTAAAATATCCACACATAAGTGGGCCCATTTGTGGGATATGATGCCAGAGTACATTCTTACAGTTGCCACCCACCCCTGGGCCACAGGTGGCAGGTACGAAAAAATGACTACTGTTTTGCAGGACTGCAGGGACAATGGACTTAAAAGACTCCTTGGCCTCACACTAACACTGAAGCTGCAGTGATCCCAATCATAAAGGTGTACTATGCACAGCCTGACAGATATACTGTTTGTTAATGTGAGGAAGGGCAAGGCTATATTCTTCAGGAGGGGTGTGAGCTAGTACAGATGCAGCACAAAATAGCAATTGTATGGTGGTCCAAAATAAAGGACTGCTCAACAGAGGTTCAATAAAAAAAGGAACTTTAATACAAATAACAATGCAGACTAGTTAAAGCGCTAAAGACCCACCCCTGTATAGGAAACTGAGAATGCAGACTTTGAGAGCAAAGGCCCAACCTGGGTCAGTAAAGGGGTGAAGGCAATTGATTTGAGCAGGAAATGTTTTTAAAGTACTTGAACTGTGCAAAAAATAGTACATAGGCACCCCTCTGCCAGAACGAACAAGGCCCATTGCCCTGTTCTTTGGGAAGGTACCCATCCGAGAGTCTTGAGCCACACTGTAGCTCAGGGTACCTTTCACAGATGGGAAATATCCATTTGCATATCAGTCTTTGTGCCACCCACAGGGGCAGTCCAGCACCGAAATGCTATGGCAATTCCCTTATGAACAGAAATACCAACAGCAACCCCTTACACATGTTTCAGCCTTGTTGGGCCTCAACAGTGAGGTGAAGCTTTGCCTCTCTGAGCACAGTGAGCAAGGGGTCCATGTCTGGATGACCCTAGCAAACTTAGGGTGACTAAACCTAAGTTCCTTAAACAATGAAAAAATAGTCCATAGGTGCCCCTCTGTGAGAACAAACACAGCCCATTGACCTGTTGACCTGTTCTTTGGGAAGATACCCACTCGAGAGTCCACAGCCACACTTTAACTCACTGCACCTTTCACAGATGGGAAATACCCATTTGCATATCAGTCTTTGTCCCGCCCACATGGGCAGTCCAGGTCCAAAATTCTATGGCAATTCCCTTCTGAACACGAATACCAACAGCAACCCCATAAACGTGTTTCAGCCTTGTTGGGTCTAATCAGTGAGGTGAAGCTTTGCCTCTCTGAGCACAGTGAGCAAGGGGTCCATGTCTGGATGACCCTAGGAAACTTAGGGTGACTAAACCTAAGTCCCTTAAACAATAAAAAAAATAGTCCATAGGCGCCCCTCTGCGAGAACGAACACACCCCATTGACCTGTTCTTTGGGAAGGTACTCACTCGAGAGTCTGCAGCCACACTTTAGTTCACTGTACCTTTCACAGATAGGAAATACCCATTTGCATATCAGTCTTTGTCCCGCCCACATGTGCAGTCCAGCACCAAAATGATATGGCAATTCCCTACTGAACAAGAGTACCAGAGGCAACACCATACAAGTGTTTCAGCCTTGTTGGGCCTCTGAGCACAGTGAGCAAGGAGTCCACGTCTGGATGTGAAAGGTACACTGAGCTTAAGTGTGGCTGCAGACACTCGAGTGGGTACCTTCCCAAAGAACAGGTCAGTGGGCCATGTTCATTCTCGCAGAGGGGCGCCTATGGACTATTTTTTTTATTATTTAAGGGACTTAGGTTTAGTCACCCTAAGTTTCCTAGGGTCATCTAGACGTGGATCCCTTTCTCACTGTGTTAAGAGTGGCACAGCTCCACCTCACTGATAAGCGTTTCAGGACAGAATAAAAAAATAAATGTCAAGGAAAATTGCCACCGGGGAAGGGAAAACAGAGTCCGTTTTCCCTTTCCATGGCAGCCATCTGGAGCGGACGCGCTGGGAACAGAAGTGTTCCCAGCATGTTCGATCCCAAAAAAGGAGAAATAAGAAGGTAAGTGGTGTTGGGAGAGTGGGGAGGGGATCATTTGCAGGGAGGAAAAAAAAACGTACCTGAATCCCCAGCGGTGGATGATGGCAGCCTCCAGCCTTGTGGAGGCTCGCAGCGGGGCTGGCCCTGTTTCAAGTCTCCTCAACGGCTGAGGGGCTGCCACGCCCCCTGCCGGTAACAAGGGAATGGAATCCCAGCCGAGGGATTCCCGGTCAGGTAAATCCCTGGCGAGGGCCAATTATAACATTTGTTACATTCTGATTGACCCGCGCTGGGGTTCTAATGTGGGGGATAGGAAGGATTTCTCATCGCCTTCAAAATGGAAGCTTCCTTATGTAACACACCATTGTACTAGTGAACAAAAAGACCGGCAGGCTGAATAAAATAGCCCCCCCATCCACCAACAGGACAAGAATGCTGTGTAGAATCCCCAGCCCAATGCTGAAACCATCCCTGTGTACAATACGTCACTGCACTCAAGCTGGCTTTTCACTGTAAGCAATAAAATAAAATAAACACAGCACGTCCCAGAATGCAACAGCAAAAGCACACACATACTGTTATGAAAAAGCAACCAATGACCATGCAACACAGCACTGGTAAACCAAAAGGCACTAGAGTAAGGTGAAAACATCATATTAGTAGGAATATTTGAACTTGTATGTAGTGCCAATCCATCAGACAGCTCTAAATCTCTACGGAGATTAGCCAAACCGGCAGTGCCACAGTATCTACAACTTATCACGGACATCCATACAAACCAATATCTCCTGCAAATGTTTGTTACACGCTTTGTAAGGACTGGTTTCCAGTCTGTCATTACAGCACTTCTAAGGAATGTGGAGGTGTCATGCACACAAAATGTAGCCAACAATCAACAGTCATGCAAGGATGAATATTCAAGCAGCTGCCCTCTGAGAGTAAACAACAATACATGACTGTCTAGACATGTATGACCGGTTCCTGTGAAGTAACTGAGAGCATGTCACATCTATTTCCCACATATTAGACTACTAGTGGCCCAGAAGCTCCTGTGACGCATGGCATCCCTTTTACCACCAGTATGCACTGAACCAACAGCCTCAACTCATCTACCAACCACCACCCCCACTACCACCAGGCCATCAGCCTCCACCAGGAACACCACCTGCATTATGACTGGGCAGTCAGCCAACACCAGCACCCACATTCACACTCCCACAGCAGTGTCACCGTACACCACCACCTCCACCAGTGGTACTGCATCTGGAAGGAGTGTGTTGAAAACTAGGAGGGGACCTCTTCACAAAATGGACAGTCCTCTCTCCAGTCTGCACCTGAGGATACCTGCCCTGACCCACTGGTGGTGGGTGGTGACATCCTGCAGAACGGTACAACATCCTTTCATCGCGGGATGTTTTTTTGCGGGTTTTTTACCGTGATTTTTTGCCAAAAAAACTCATCTAATGTTTTTGGGGTGTGGGCTTTGGAAATATATATATATATTGGGTGTGGGTGTTCGGGGATATATAAAACAAATAAATGGGAAGGGGCTAGTTTTTTTCATTAAAAAATCCACAGTAAAAAAGCCAGCGGAAAAAATCCCACGATGAAATGACATGGAACCCTGCAGAACATCCCTGTCGAGGAGTAGGTGCCTCTTGATATTAATGCACTAGTTGTTGGTGTAAGAGGACATAATGAAGTCGTTGTAAGGCTGACTAAGAAGGGGCCACACAGCACCTGTCTGTGTAGAACAATCAATTGTCTTGCTAACACCATCGCTCTTGGTAGCCAGCAGATCAGGAAGGTCATGGAGGCAACAACACAAAGGTGTCAATGCATGTCAGGAATCCTTGAGAGCGAGAGCACTCCCTGGTGCATATGTACAATGTGATCACCATTCCTCCTAATTTTCCAACATAATCTAGCCCATCTGGGTGTGGGAACAAGCTGTCTCACTGTAATGTACATATCATCCTTTCATAACGAGGCTCTGCACGAACGCCCCTTGTGATGAAAGGATGAATGGAATGTATGGAGTGTAGTGACGGAGACGCGATATTCAAACGCGTAATTCAGTTGCTGCCCTCGGTCGGTGGGGCCTGTCCACCATTACTGAGCTTAATAATAAAACCCTCATTAACTTATATGATCAGCCTCCTTGCCGTGTTTGACCACTTCAAGTGGCGACGAGGAATCTGGCCCCACTGCCCCCCCTCCATTTCTTTGAAAACACCGCCTCTACTATTTACAAATTCCCTGATCCGACTCCAGCAACGGACATTTACCTTCCATAAGCGTCGAGCTGGCAGTGCAGCCGTACCAAAAGCTGTGGCCGCTCCGCTTCAATTGTGCAATCAGCTGTGTCACCTTAGGCGTAGAGCAAGCTGCGCAGCTGTACATGAGGCTGTGGCCGCTCCGCCGTGACGACGTTCTCCGGTTTCACATCCATAAACGCTGGGGCTTTTAAGCAAGTGAGTACCTGCGCAGCCCCGCCTGCTTTATTATGCTGCGTGTGTGTGTTTGTTTTCCGGCTGTAAACTGTCCGGACACGCCTTTCTCCCTGCATCATTAGTTACCATATTACACACAATACGAGTGCATCTACAAATGCTGAAAGTTACTGTATTACACAGAATACGAGTGCATTCTCGTCTCAAATGCTGACAGCGCCTCTCTTCCTGCATCATTAATCATCGTATTACACACAATACGAGTGCATCTAAAAAATGCTGAAAGAGCCTTGTGACTGTCTCGTGAACATAGAGGGCAAGTTTAACTGCATTTATAACATTTCTACAAGCAAATTTGAGAGATACAATTTGAAAGGGCTGTGTTAAACTTACTTGGAACATTTTGTGCCTATTGGAAGGTTAAGGCACAGCCATTGTAATTACTCCAATATACCTGCATAGTAAAAACTTCATTCAACATGACTTTCAATAGTGTGCCACCACCCATGTTTTTCCTGTCAGATGTTGGTGAATCGGCAATTCCATGGAAAAGATGGATTAGGTAATTTGAACATTATGCTGGCGTTGTATGTGGTCAAAACTGCAGCGTAGAGAAGAGAAAGTCTCTGGTAATGCACTGTTTAGGTCCGACAGGACAGGAGAAGTTTGAAGATCTACCGGATCTCCTGTCGGATGAGGATACTGACCTGAATGTGTATGAACGGTAAGTGAAAAAGATGGGAAAACATTATGAAAAAAACAAGAGTACAATTCTGGAAAGTTATAAATTTGGGAAAAGAACTCAAGGAGAAGGTGAAAGTGTAGAACAATACATCACAATTTTGAGAAAATTAGCTAAGACATGCAATTTCAATGCCCAACTGGATGAGAGATTAAGGGATCAATCAATTCATGTTAGAGTGTAGGAGTACTAAAGTAAGAGAAAGGCTGTGGGCTGAAGACAACCCCACTCTGGACACAGTTTTGCGTATAGCCAAGGAGGTAGAGCACACTGAGAAATGTGTCAAAGAATTGGAGAGCAGAATACAGGCTACTGTCATTAAACATGAAATCTACAAGGATAAAACCATTATACCCGCTACGATTAAGAATAGTGAGTCCATAGCTCAAATAACAGAAAATTCCAGTAGAAGATACAAGTTAGAGAGGAATGGCAGAATATCTTGGAATGATGAGAAAAGAAAGAAACCAAGCATCAGAATCAATAATGGTGATGGGAGGAAGAAAAGTCCACGCAGACGAAGAGATGACTTCAAAAAAAGAAATGCAGGGGGATGCTACAGATGTGATAGCTCGGATCATTGGGCAGATAACCCAGAGTGCTCTGCTCTGAAAATTATATGGGGAAATGCAAAGGCAAGGGACATTATGCCCGATGTTGCAGAATGCAGAATACTTCCACCAATTGGATAGGGAATGATGAATATAGCGATGAAGATGGAGAAGAATGCGTATTTGTTGTAACCGCTGGAGAGAATGAATAAGAAATGGAAAGTCCCAAAGCTATGGTGTGTGTTGATGGAGCCGACATACAAATGATGATCGATTCAGGAGCCAAATACACTCTGTTACCACAGACATTTTGGGACAGAGAAAAACATGAGTATTTACATGAGCCAGGCATAAGACCCAGAGTTTACGGAGAAGTCGAAATAGATGTCAT
This sequence comes from Ambystoma mexicanum, assembly GCF_040938575.1. Lineage (NCBI taxonomy): Eukaryota > Metazoa > Chordata > Amphibia > Caudata > Ambystomatidae > Ambystoma > Ambystoma mexicanum. The sequence continues at coordinate 1,278,980,931 of NC_090929.1, read as the reverse complement.
TGGATGGTTCTGGGGGTCACTCAAATTCAAGGAGAGGAGAGCCAATGGCAAGATATACATAACTAAAGGAGGAAGAACACCTTTGTTGAGTTGGACCCATCAGAGCAAACTCAAAGTTAAATTGGATGCTGCATCTGACGAGTCAGTATATTTGATTGAAAGTAGTACTAGGCGAATCCAAGAAACTAGAGAAACCACTGGAAATGCTGACATGATGGAAGAAATATTCAGGAAAGAAATAGGATGCCGGCGTGGTTTCGTCCACGAGATCAAAATGAAACCAGGTCACAATCCCGTGGCGCAGAAGTTGCGTAATATTCCGATTTCTATGAGAGAAGAGGTAAGAAAGGAGATCAAATTATTGGAAGATCAGAAAATTATTGAAAGAATAGATGCTAGTGAATGGGTTTTACCACTGGTAGCGCTGAGAAAAAAATCTGGGAAACTAAGAATATGTGTGGACATGAGAGAATTAAATAAGAATGTGATACCAGATAGACACCCACTTCCTAATATACAAGAAATTGTGTCCACCATCGGGCCCTCAAAATATTTCTCCACTCTTGACCTAACATCAGCATACCATTAGGTTAAGTTGCATAAAGAGTCTAGGAAAATGATGGCATTTATTACACCAGATGGATTGTATCAATGAAGAAGACTACCTTTTGGGCTAGTATCAGCAGCCTCAGTATTCCAAAGAATCATGCACAAGCTGTTTGAGGGTGATGAGGAAATCATTTGCTTCCAGGATGATATTTTGGTGCATGCCATCAATCAAAAGGTGCATGATGAAAGATTACAACATGTCTATAAAAAATTGTATGAAGCAGGAATTTGAAAATATCAAATCAGAACTAAATAGAGCACCATCGTTAAAGAATTTCAAGAGTGGAAAGAAAACCATAATTACGACAGATGCCAGCTATTTAGGAATGGGTGCTGTTGACACCTAGGAAGTTGATGGAAAAGAGGTTCTGATTGCTTTTGCATCGAGATTATTGAAAGGTGCAGAAAAGTCATACGCTGCAATAGAAAAGGAAATATTGGCCATCAAATGGGCAACAGAAAAATTCAGAAATTTCATTTGGGGAGTGGAAGTGGAGATACGCACGGACCACAAACCATTGATACATGTCATCATGAATAAAGGTTTGGATAATGTATCCAACAGGATCAAGAGATGGGTCGTGCTTTTGCAAGAATACAACTGCACAGTAAGATATGTGCCAGGAGTAAGAAATCGTGCTGCTGACTGTCTGTCACGACTCACTAACACCTCTGAGACTGATGATGAGAATGAAACTAATTCAGAAGTTGTTTTGAGTATAGAAGCACTATCCATATCTAAATACCGAATGGGAGGAAGCGGAAAGTCGAGATGATAACATGGTTCAGTTGAGACAAATTATACAAAGAGGTGAAAGCATGAGGAAAGTTAGATTTGAGGAAGGTGATCTCAAGGAATACTGGAGAGTTGCGGATGAACTCAATGTAACAAATGACAGAATCATGAGAGGAGATCGTATAATTCCACCTGCGAGCCTACGACAAAGAATCATAGAATTGGGTCATGAGGGCCATCAAGGAATGGTGAAGACTAAACAAAGGATACGTGATGACTTCTGGTGGCCAGGATGTTATCTGCAAATCGAAAGAACTATCCCAGATCGTATCCTTTGTAATCAGAGTGATAGACCGTGTGTGAATGTAAAGTATCCTATGGTAATAACAAATATTCCAGGAAAAGTATGTGATGAAATAGGCATAGATATACTAGGACCTATTTATTGTGATGGCAAATAACAGTTATGTCTGGTAGTCATTGATCTTCTGACCAGATGGGTAGAAATCTTAATTAAACCCAATATGAATGCGAAGATGATTGTAGATTTCATGTCAGACATATGTGCCAGAGAATGTTTTCCAAGGACCATATTGACAGACAATGGTGTACAATTTAGGTCGAAAGATATGGAGAAGTTCTGTATTGAAAATACTATTGTGCACAAAAGGAGTGCAATATATCATCCACAAACGAATGGTGTAGTTGAGAGATTCAACAAAATACTCAAGGACGCCATTCGTTGGACTTGGGCAAATGGACTCAATTGGGAAGTAGCAGTAAAAAAAAAGGTTATTGCTCACTGTTTCACACCACATAGTACAACAGGCCTATCACCTTTCAAATTGAGTAGAGGACGTAGAGCTAACACCAAATTGACCCCATCCTGGTTGGGGAGGGTGACTGTCGTGAGGAAAGATTTTGGAGAAGCAGTAGAAAACATAAGGGATACTCAACTAAAAAACAAAATAACTCATGACAGTCATATAAGGAAAGGAAAAGAAAGTGAAACTCCAAAAGTGGGGGGACTAGTGAGAATAAAATTAACCCCAGTGCTAAGAGATGGACCCTGCAAGTGGTCTAAGCCAGTGAGTGTAATTGAAGTTTTTAAACATGCAGTGAGGGTGCAAGATGGCAGAATTTGGAATATGGAGAGGGAGTATGTGATGAAGCCATGCAGAAGTGTAATAACCAGTGAACCTAATTGCAGAGAACAAACTAGTCAGAATGTTGGTGAAAATGTGGAAGGGAATGGTGGGTGTGCAAGGTCAATGTTGAATAGAAATGCTATGTCACGTATTTCCTTGCCAAAAGCAAAAGCAAATGTTATACGTGTGTCAAGAACGGGAAGGATAATCCACAAGCCAGATCACATGAAAGACTTTGTCTAAGGATTATCCGCAAGCCAGATCACATGAAAAGACCTTGTCTAAGGATACAGTACATGTGGAGAATATCTTGTCAAAATATTAAAAGAAAACTGCAAGAGACTAAGGGAAGGAGATGTGTAATGTACATATCATCCTTTCATCACGAGGCTCTGCGCGAACTCCCCTCGTGATGAAAGGATGAATGGAATGTATGGAGTGTAGTGACGGAGACGCGATATTCAAACGCGTTATTCAGTTGCTGCCCTCGGTCAGTGGGGCCTGTCCACCATTACTGAGCTTAATAATAAAACCCTCATTAACTTGTATAATCAGCCTCCTTGCCGTGTTTGACCACTTCACTCACCATTGATTATTGGATGCAATTAGTTAAGTGGGTGATTAAAAGGGTGTTTCGGGGTGGTTGCTATTGGAGAGGTGTGTGTGTGTTATGGTGTTTGCTTTGGATGAGGCAGTGGTGTGGAAGGGTGCATTGGGATGTGTCACAAAATCAAATGTGGCTCATTGACACAGATAGAACAAAGTGCCAGTTCTAAGAATTTCATTTGGAAAGAAACGCAAGTCAAGAGTCTTCAACACAAAAAATAACAGGACGGCATCTTCTTGGGGTGGAACAAGTAGGCAAATAAATATAAGCAAGCGGGAAATACGTTAATAAGACGTCATTTTATGAATTGAACTGTCTGGGCCCCCATTCCCTGTATTTAATCAGGGATGATAGTCAATCACAGTGTGGGATATTCAACGTGCCCTCAGGATTTCTTTTGACAAGACTGGTAGGTTTCTTCTTCAGTTATTTCACTTTTTGTGCCAGTTCTTGGCCCAGCGGTTGTACACTCTGGCATCAAAATATGGATGACCACTTGGAGGAGAGCAAGGGTTTCCATCTGTAATCTCAGATGCCTCTGCCAGGTCTTTGGTCAGTGGGTTGTAGACTCAAAGGAAGACACTGTCAAAGCAGGCTTAGGTGCTCCCTAATGTACCCACAACTTCTTCCTCTGACTGTGCACCTAGCAGCCAGTAATACTCTTGTTTTTAAGGATTTCCACTCATCCTCTCCCTTCCTGTTATAACTCACTCCTTCCTTAGACCAATCTCCTGTCTTTTCGTCATCACTTTTCCATATGCTCATACCTGCTCCAACCTTTGCTCATCTGCCCCATGTATGGTGTGTCAAAGGCACATTCCCTCTCGTGCTCCTTCTTGTCTTCTCTTTTCACCTCCTCCAATGGTTCCTTCTTCCACCTTTATTCTTGATTTCTCATTTTCCCTTCACCAGGGTCTCTTTGAACTCTCTGCACCTCCTCTGACCCACTCACTACTTCCTTCTGATAAAGTACCCTCCTCCTCTATCCATTCTCATGTTTTCTTACCACCTCTTCTCCACGTGTATCCCAGCTCCTACTTATCCTGATGTTCTCCATCCTCTCTTCTCTTTCTGTCAATATGGGCCTCTCACTCCCCGGCCTAACGTGGTTTTCTCTTCTCAACCTCTTGGGTGTCTAATTTCACAAATTCCTGGATTGTTCACTACCCTCCACTATGGGGTTCATTTCCCAACCTGACCTCTGGGGTATTTCTCTGCCAAACGGGTGAGGCTATCACTGCTCAGCCCTTGGGGTCTTTCTCCGCCCAACCTATGTGGTCTTTCTCTTCACAACCTCTGGGGCCTCTCTGCCTCCTCATCCCGATTTCCTCACATCCCCCCTCCTTCAAAAAACACCTATCTGCTCACCTCCATGTCACTTCCTCTACCTAACTAAAAGTTACCTCCTGTTCTCTCCTCCAACTGCCTCCAAAATAATATCAGACTTTATTCCCGCAAACTACACATCCTTGCCTCCTCTTTCTCCAAACGTTCACACTGTGCCACACCTCTTCACACCGCCACTCAACTATGGCCATTAGGTGTGTGATAATTCGTCATATTTCAAGTTTGGTAGATTTGAATGTTCTTGCAGTACTCATCCCACTCTCCGAGCCCCTCTCCGCCCCCCTCGAGCTCCATACAGCAAGGCAATAGGAGAGCTAGACACCAATTATTTTGCACATGCATTCCGAGAACTATGTGGCGTGGAGAAGCACATCTCTCAGGGTTTTCTAGTTTCTGAGTCCTGTTCCTCATGGACAGACTTGATTGAGTGCTGGACTCTCTAACTTTGGTTGGTTAAGTGCACCGTTTGATCTTTTCTCCTTGCAGATTAGGCCAACCTGCAGGCACTGGTATGGGCACTCTGAGCTGCCGTAGAGACTGAGCCATATTGCTTAAATGAGAAATGCTGACTGTTAACTGACTGTTAGCCCCTTGTGAAAACTTCTTATTGGGCTAATGGGAGATAGTGGGGAAGACCCGTGGATCCATTCCACAACACACCCGTTATACCTTGCATCACAGATGGGGTGCTGGCACCCTGCCTACTTGGTCACCCCTTTTCTAACTATCAGAGAAATGCAGAGCACTTCATCAAAAGTGGTTGCTGTGGGTAGGAGGGTGATAGGGGAGAGGAATATTTTGGGTGCTGGTTTCAGGTGGGGTAGGGGCAGAGAGTATGTTAATGTGAAACCATTGTGGCATAAGACAGTTTAGCAATCATTATGGGGGAAGATATGCCAGCCAGAAGGCCATCATTTTCTGTAGTCCGTGCTATTATTTCCATAAGTACCCCTCGGAAGGGTAATGGTGAGAAGTAAGCAGGCAGTTCCCACGTTCTGGTCCTCCACATGGGCAGCACAACTATGGCAATTGTGCTTCTTGTTTTGCCTGGACAGGAACTGCATAATGGATACACAGCAGAACTGTAAGCAGTATGGTTACCACAATAGTCACTGCAACTACTCCACACAACCATACTCCCTTAGGTGTCCCGATTAATTTTCAGTGCCACTGACAAACCTCGCTGGTTCCAATGAGGCATGTGTGCCGTCCCGGAAACAAATTATGTTGGTTGGGGAAGGGAGCTATGTCATAAAATCCTTTTTTAATGGCATCCGTGTCATCTGAGGTGCTAGGGAGAGCAATGCGTTCATGGGCATGTTGAAGCAGGGCATATAGCACTTGGCCAAGTACACACTACACGGTGGGCTGTGACATGTCGTGCAACATGCTGAGTGCTGTACTGTGCCAGTGAACCATGAATGCAGTACGAACAAAACCTTGAGTAGAGGGTGTATGGATGGGCAGGTTGGCCCCTCTACCAGCTGCTCAAATTACATGATGTTTATTCTGTCAAGGCATTACAGTGTGGTCGATTGTTGGTTTTTGGTGCCTACGTGGATGGTCAAATGTTGGGATGTGTGACCTCCACGTCCTCCCCTACCTTCTTATAAGTCGGAAACTCTCATTCGAAATCAATTGAGGTAGTTTCAATACTCATAATCATAAGTTAGTTACTGCATGTGGTATCTCAATACTTCCGCGTCCAGTATTTATTGTAGGCAGTGTTGGCCAAATGCCTAATGCTTTATATTGTTCCAGGATACAACAAGGGTAATTTTGAATTCTACACATTTTATTGTCACTGCGCAACTCATAATGAGCCCTGTAGCAGTGAGAATCCTACCACTGTGGTTCTGTCAGTAAAATGATTTGCTATTTTCTATGAAAATTAGAAAACTCTCAACTCTTTCTATTATGGTTTTTGTAATTTATTTTTTGGGAATGGTGGTGCTCCACTTGCAAGTACCCACCTTTCGGAAATCTCCACCCCACTCCCTCCACACTCCCCACCTCTCTCCTGCTTTGCTTTCCACTTTCTCTTGGAATACATGGAGTCAAAGTAGAGGGTCCAGATCAGAGAATGAGGGCTTGAGGGAGCGTGTGGCATGGGCGGATGTGAGGAGGTAGATGAGATGGCAGTGAATTCAAAGGAGAGTGGAAGAAAGTCTGAGGGTGGAAGTGTGTAGGAGGATGAACCTTGCTGAATATTAAGCCAAAGTGCCACCTCTTTTACAGTATCCAGATGCTACATCTCTAAACATAAACTCAGCTAACAGGAAATTTAGAAAGCAAAAAAGCTAACAATGCCAGTGCATAGGTATGTTCAATATGAACCTATGTGGAATCCCAGACACATTCTTCACTGATAATTACAAAACATTCTTTGACTCCATATCACTAAAAGGCTAGACATTACTTGTCTCAAATAGAGCTAATAAAGGGTGTGGAGGAGTAGCCCCTGCATATCCCAGTTTCATAATTATAATTGTTCTTTTATAATGCGCCTAATGCCAGTGAGCGGTTTCTAAGCACAGGATCGGCATTCAAACCTGTGTAAGCGCTGTGTTTTCTTGCTTCGAAGACAAACGTGTTGCCCCTGAGCTATCCTTCCTCCCCTCTGAGCTATCCTTCCTCCCTAAATGCATTTTTCAGACATTGCCATGATGGTACTACCTGGTCATGAATGGCAACAGCTGGCAAAACTTGATAGCATCTTAATGTACTATGACAGTGCTTGGAAAATGTCTATCTAATGACTATACAAGTGAAATAACTATTGGCCTTGACAATGTGTTGTATCAACAGGAATTCAGTGCAAGGAACAAAACAAATTCAAGGACACATATATTTATTATAAATCAATTGCCTGAATGCACTTGGTTGAGACATTTTTATTACACCATGAGCTGGTTTATAGTTACAAATACAGCATTACATTACAGAAGATTGCTTAGAAATAACATAGGCTTTCTCTTAAAAGCACAAAGCATGCGCAAAGTGATGAGATCCTGAGGGAAGGGTGTTTGAGATGGGGAAGGGAAGGTAGTGTGTGAGAATGGTCATACAGCCTAGCAACAGCAGTGTTTGTCACAACATGCCTCCCTCAGATTTTATTGCTCTCCCAGATTTACTTCATGCATATTGTTGTGGTTTATGGGCATCCCATAGTTTACAGAAGTGGCAGACAGGTTTTCACAGGCACATGGGCACCTCCCTTAATGGCCTAATGTTGAAATGTATACAGCACTTGGCATGGCAGGGAGTATAGCTCTATATATGCTTTGTCAATAGATCTAACAGCAGCCTTTGATGCGGTAGACCGTAATCTTTTGTGAAAACATTTGCAGAAAAGGGGTATTCCAACTGGTTTGTTGAGATTGATAATTGCCCTACATACTGACACCTGCGTCTAAGTCCCCTTAAATATTTCTGGCCAACTGTCATGCATAATGCAAACGTGCCATGGGGTAAGACAGGAATGCGTCTTAGCTCCCTATTTAATCTTTACATGTCTGACATTAAGACATATTTAAGGCCTGCAGCATTTGTTACACCAAAGTTATCAAATCTGAGACCCCATTGGCGATCATATGCTGATGAATTTTTACTCTTTGATTGTACTCCCATTGGCCTCCAACGACTAAGCAAAGCTTTCCTAGTGTTTGCCGACACCCTTTCTCTAAATTAAACATTGTTAAAATTAAGATCATTAAGTTTACAAAGGGAACTGGGTTGAGTAAATTGATTTAGAGGATTGGCAAGGAAAGTTTATTTGAAGTCCAAATACTGATCTATCTTGGTATTTTTGTTAGTTCTGTTTATAGCCTGAATACATTGGAATTGTGGATCAAGAATAGGTCGAGATCAGGGGTCACCAACCTTTATGTTGGCTTGAGCTACTTTCAGTACAGGGCCAACAGCGAAGAGCTACTTGCGGGTGATATCCGGGGTCGGGGATGTTCATAAACATTGCAACTTGTACTCATTTTGTTTTGCTGTAATCCTCCCTTTATACATATAGGGAATAACATATCCATTCACAATTATGTTAATAATATCAAAAACCTCTTTATTGCATTCTTTTTTATTAGAAGCGGTCTCATAAAAAGACTTTCACAATGTAGGAAAACGATTTGGAAATTCAATGTGAAGGTCAAAATAATTGATTAAAAAATTATCATAGCAGAAAAGTAATGTTGACCCTGATATAGTCAGTCCTCTATGCAATAAACTCTGGTATGAATGGATGGTGAGACTATCCGCCTGTCAAATCAAGTGATATGGGACTATATGACGGCCAGTGCAACAATAAAGCAATTGTAGGTGACAGCATGGGACCATGAACAGGCGCATGAGAACACACCATGTAGTACTTTCTCCTTCACATATGAAGCCCCACTTATACACTCCTGGGAGAATGAGCCATCTCCTATCCCCCTACCCTGCCAATTACTCCTGGCATGGGCGCCGCAGATTTTCTGGGTACAAGGAACCAAAACCCCATACTGAGGGAAGCAAGGGGCCATCCCCATGTCAAAACCAAGCCATGTTGGAGCACAGCGAGCAGCATAAATAGTGAAAAAAAGCAAAATGGATGTCCTCCTGCTCTGAGCTTACCTGGGTCAAAGCTGGGATGTTAATGTTGACGATGGCATGTGCATTTTTGATGAGAAATGTCAAAGTGGCATGCACGTTTTCTGTGGGCGGTGTGAATGAGGCACATCATTTCTTTAGGGGGGAGGGGCTAGCATGACAAGAGCCTATCAGTGGCAGAACCAGGATGACACTGATGAAACTGGCAAGACACTGATAAAGGTGGGTAGTTTTAATCCGGCTTGGCAAAGTGGAACATGGAATGGCATTGTTTAAAATGAAAATCAGGAGTATGGAGATGAACCCTGGCATATTGCAATAGATAGGGCAGATAATGAGACCACTAGGGAAAGGAGCAGGCATGCTCGGACTGGCCTATAGGGCAATAGGCCCATGGCTGAACCAAAAGTTTTTTGCGGTCAAAGTGGGACACTTGTTTGACCAATTTGTCCCAGTTTGATGAGTTAATTAACTTTGTTGCTCCTAGTTTTGACCAGTGTTGCTGAATAAATATTCTTTAAAATGCAGAATTTGTATTACAATTTATCAAAACACTCCCGTTTGGTTAGTATTCAGTGTCACAAAAGCAATGAATAGCCATTTGCAATTGTGGGCCCCTTTTTGACTTACTGCACAAAAACCCAGACTCGTTAGAGTGGAAAAGGTCGCTTTAATGTGACAGGTCAAAGCTTACAAATAAAACGCTTACCTGACTTCCTGGCCTTACAAACTAACAAACTATTTAAACAACGAAACAACAATTACAATTTCCATTTTCCCAACCATTAAATAAATAAATAAATAAATAAATAAATAAACTTCCTCCCTAAACATCCCTTGGTCCCAACAGTCTCCTTACCACTTCTCAAGGCGTCCCATTTTTCCCCTGGGGCCATGCCCCTTCAGGTTCAATACCTGCTCCCCCGGGGAAGCCCGCTTCTGCAAACAGCACCACCCCATCCTTTCCCGCACCATTCCCCGATTGTGCTTCCTTCCCCTCACATCAAAAGGGGCCATGCCCCCGCCACCACAACAATTTCCCAGACCCATCCACACTCCCCACTACACAAAACTCCTCTTTCCTATGACCTGCAGCCAGTCTGACCTGCCACATCAGCAACAAATAATCTAAGTCACACAAATCTAATGCCCCAACCTGTCACATAAAACTACCAAAACAATACAAACTGAGAACGGTACCAAAAATAAGAGATGGAGCCCCCGCCCCAGAAAACTTGAAACTGATACCATAACCCAAATAACAAATGGGGCGGGCGGGTCAAACCAAAGTCGCCAACCGTCGCCTGCTTCCCGAACCTTCCCTGACCCTTAAATAGCCCTGACGACGCTCTGCACACGGCCACCTCGCTGGCCTGTGCAGCATCAAAATAACCCTGGGGGGAAACGCTTCGCGTTCCCCCGGGCCCCCTTTTTGACTTACTGCACAAAAACCCAGACTCGTTAGATCGGAAAAGGTCGCTTTAATGTGACAGGTCAAAGCTTACAAAAAAACGCTTACCTGGCTCCCTGGCCTTACAAACTAACAAACTATTTAAACAACCAAACAACAATTACAATTTTCATTTTCCCAACCATTAATTAAATAAATAAATAAATAAATCAACTTCCTCCCTAAACATCCCTTGGTCCCAACAGTCTCCTTACCACTTCTCAAGGCGTCCCATTTTTCCCCTGGAGCCAGGCCCCTTCAGGTTCAATACCTGCTCCCCCGGGCTAGCCCGCTTGTGCAAACAGCACCACCCCATCCTTTCCCGTGCCATTCCCCCATTGTGCTTCCCTCCCCTCACATCAAAAGGGGCCATGCCCCCGCCATCAGAAAAACCCTCCCCCGAGGTGTTCTTTCTGCCCCACCCACCCCCAACCCTTCCTACTTCCAACTCTTTAACATATCTCTCACCAACCATATCGCTTCTAACAGATAGTAAGTATTACCAATCATAGATACGTGGACACCATCCTCTCTAAAAGCATAAATCCTTCATGAACAATCTCCTTGTGGTCTAAAACCTGCACCGCCACTGAGGCACAAAATTTGACCATCTCTATGTTTATCCCCTTCCTTGCTCACTCTATCGCTCCTTCACTTCTCGCTCCCCTCCAAACTCTCCTGGGCAACAACTTGGTGCAAACTACAGATACTTGTGGCCACATTTCTCGTACCCATAACAAATTCCTTTTCATTTTCCTAAGGAGAGCCACACCAGTATCCCTTACCAGGTCATTTTCCCCAGCATGAATAATCAGCCCATCTGGAGTCCCGTGACGCTCCCTCAACCCAGCCAACATTGGGAGTAACTGATCCCAGTGAAACCCCCCTAAACATGACCATCTTACCAAAACATCTCCATAACTGCAACTCAATTACCTGCCAAAAACCCTTTTCTCAGCTTCTTTCCCAGCCCACTTAACAATGGAATGCCCCACAATCCACAACTGTGACATCTGACCCGACCTCCGAGCAGCATATGAAAAATAAATTATAAATGACTGAAAGAACCAACATTTTGATTAATGCAAACACTCCTGAAACTTCTGAAAACATTTTCTTTCAAATATCCCATTTACCCAAATCCCTGACATAACCTTTGTATCTTCCTGACTTCCAACGCCCCAAACTTTCCAATTTTGCTTCAGAATGGCCCAACCTGCTACCTTCAGATGCTGCCCCCATCCTAAAAGAATGAGTACCAAAATCCTGTGCCTTCTCACCCACCGCTGACAAAGCTCCCCTTAATACCCGCAAAACTTGTTGTGCTAATAGTGGCTCTCCCTTCTCATGCTGAAAAACCAAACCTGACCTTCCCTCACAACGCTCTTTCCAAGCCAAACCTGCCCGGACCGGGCATAAAACCGTACTCCCTTGTCCCAGCAAAACCCAAGAGCCCTTCCCTTTCTGATCTGTTTTAGACCTCCTAATCTTGATGTCCAAACCCACCTCAGTGAACTGAACGTCTTCCCATTGCAGCCCACCAACTCCATTCTTTCCCCCCACCAACTCAGAGACCCTAAAAGCCCCAAAGAATAGCCAAGTAAAACAGGTTGCAAACAATTCACCTTCCCATGCTGACCAGCAAATTCCTCCTACAGCCTGACACAGCCCTACTAGCAATTCGGCCGATATCGGTCTCCTGCTATCTTTTTCCCTCTTGCTTTCCCTTGCCCAACCTTCAATCATCCTGCTTGCCATTTCTCCCCCGCTCGGTTGAAAACCCCAAAACCACTTCCCAGAGAAAGCAATCCCTGCCATCTTCCCCAATATAGTTACTTTGGACCAACCCCTATCCATGCACCACAATAGGAAATTAGTGACATCATCCCTTCTCTGCTCTTCTGCATCCCGCCAACTTTTCCAACTACGAGCTCCCCCTTTTATAAAATCCTCCCAAGCCCTCCTGTAAGCCTGTCTAGATGCCGGAGCCAGCGAACCCTCCACCAATGAAAGCGCTCTCAGCTTCCTATTTTCCACAGCTCCTTCGGAATCCTCTGCCCCTCCAGTTCCGCTTCTGGAGCCAATCCACGGAACCTCTGCCATTGAAAACGAGATAACGCATCAGCGATGCCATTATCCTTGCCTGGCACATGTGTTGCCTTGAAAATCACATTCAATTCCATGCAACGCAAAACAAACTCTCTCAATAGTCTCACCACCCTCTGATCCCTTGCTGACTGTCGATTCACTACATGGACCACGCATTCATTGTCTATGTTGAAGTTCACCTTCTTGTTTTGCAACTCCTTCCCCCACAACTCCAATGCCACCAACCAAGGAAAAAATTCAAGAAATGCAATGCTCCTTCTCTCCTCCAACCAAAGGGATGGCCACTTTCCTCCCCAAAACACTCCAAAACCTCCTGTGCCTGCTGCATCTGAAAAAATTTGCACTTCCCAAGAAACCGGTTCTCCTTCCAACCACATGGACACTACATAAAAATTTTCCAAAAAACGAAGCCAAATTCTACAAGCTTCCCTCACTGCACCTGTCACTCTTATCCGATGATGTGTGCACTTTGCTCCTGCCATCAACCTTGCCATGTTCCTGCAAAAAGTCCACCCTGGGGCCACCACTTTAAATGCAAAATTCAAATGCCCCAACAAACTCTGCATTTCCAGTAGCATCAACTTCTTGGCCCCAACCTCTTTCTCCAACAATCCTACCAGTTTGCTCACCTTGTCGTGCGGCAAGCGTGAGGTCATAGCCACTGAATCCAGCTCAATCCCTAGAAATGTCAACACAACTGCCGGCCCTTCTGTTTTGTCTTCCGCTAAAGGCACGCCCAACTCTCCCATCAAAACTTGGAACAACTTCAGCATCCCTTCACATTCTCCTTCACCTTCCGCCCCGCTAACAAACAGGAAGTCATCTAGGTAATGCAGAACACTTCTACAACCAGAACTGTATGAAAAGACCCATTGCAGGAATGAACTGAAACGCTCAAACAAAGCGCACAAAATTGCACACCCCATTGGTAACGCTTTGTCAATGTATATCCTGTCTTCAAATTGCAAACCCAACAGCCAAAAGTCCTCTGGATGCACTGGCAACAACCTGAAAGCCGCTTTAATGTCACACTTGGCCAGGAAGGCCCCACACCCTGCTTTCCTCACCAATTCCACAGCTTGATCCACACTTGCATATACAACCCCGCATTGTTCAGGGGCAATGAAACCATTGACCGACAGGCCTTCGGGCCATGACAAATGGTGTATCAATCTGAATTCCCCAGGGGCTTTCTCAGGCACTACTCCTAGTGGGGATACAACTAAATCGCCCTGTAAGTCAACAAATGGCCCTACTATATATCCTTCCTGCCACTTTTTACTTGTCCCATTTTTTTTTTTTTTTTACCACCTCAACAATTTCTTTGGCTGACCTCAAATTTTCCGCCCACCGACGCACCCTTGGCCCCTGATAGCCGAGCCTGAAACCATGTCTAAAACCTTCGCTCAAAATTCTCGCCCCTGCCCTGTCCGGATAATTCCAACCACTTCTCCAGTTTAAATGGAGTAAAAGCCTTTCCCCACAACCTCTCTGCCAGATCCTCCCCCCCTACCCCTGTCTCCCTGTTGGAAACACTGAGTGAGAGAGTGTTTATCTGCACGTTTGCTACATTCATGCTTAAACCTACAGAAGTTCCTTGTGCAGCCGTCCTTATTAAACGCACAACACGCTGCTGAGGACTGCCCTCTGCCTCCTCCCCCCGCACCGTCCTGGGCGGGGCGTCCAAGAATGGGCCAGAAAGGGACGGGCAGCCCACTTGCTGTGTGCAACGTCGGGGCAGGCCTCGTTGGAGCCATCCATTGCAACCATAAATCCATGTCTATCTCCCCCCAAACCGCTTGACTGTCTTCCGCCATTCTTGCTCTAAATTCCTCATCATAACGCACCCACACAAAGCCCCCAAAACTTGTAAACGCCTTCCTGATCACATCCATATATTTTAGCAGAGCCACACACCTCTCTGGAAATTTCTCACAATATACACTAGCGTAAATAATGAACTCTGATGTCCAGTTTTCAATTGTTACTGGTACTCTTGGGCGCGAAGCCAGCTCTCTCTCCTCTTCTTTAGAACTCTCCTTTGCTCTCACTTCCCTATGAAGCAGTTTAAAAATGTCCACAAATTCCCCTGCCTGAATCTTGTCCTTAGTTGCTGCCATTAAGTGCACCCCCAAAGGTTTTGTGATGCCCATGTAAGGTAGCTTTTTCTCCTTGCTCTTCACTTCAATTTCATTTATTTTTGAAACCTGTACTTCGAGCGCCAATGGCTCAACCACTTCATCCGTTTGTACCTCCACCGAGCAAATTCCTTTGTCACTCCCTGCGGCTCCAATAGCCTGCACACCCATCTCTCTCCTTGCCATTTGCATACCAGACCCTTCAATTCCTTCCTCCATTCTCGTATCCCCCTCTGCCATGCAGTTGACCAATCCCTTTCTCGCTCACCTCTTTCCGTCCTGGCATCACCTGCCTGAGGTCTGGCCTCCACTCCAATACTCCTCATCTCTTTTCTTACTGGACTCCTACTGCAGGGACAAAACGTGTCAGTAGTCTCATCCCTCCAATTGCTCCCCCGACCTCTTGCCCCCCAAACCCCTTGCTCCCGTCTTTCTTGAACCCACCTAGAACCCCTTCTCTCATTCCCTCCTCTCCTTATTGCCCTATAACCTTCATCCACCCACTGCCCCACATATTCCTCAATCCCAACTTCACCATCCCTGAAATACCATTGCTGATGCGAGCTCATGCTCGGGTCGCGTATATCTTCTTCATGTGAGCCTGGGGCGTCTGACCCGTTACTCCTTTGATGTCTTCTCGGCAGGGCCGCAGAAACCCCTTCCTGGTCCTCTTCTCTCGGGCGAGGTGTGCTCACCTCTGCCCTGTGATCCTCATCGTTAGGGGCCATGCTGCGCCCTCTAGCCTGTCCTCGCGCTGACTGAGAAGGGGCCATTCCTAAACCCTCTCCATAATCCTCCTCTCGAACCACGGGGGCTGCGCAGCGCCCTCCGCTACCCAACCTACTTTTCGGGGGGGCCGTTCCGCACCCCTCTCTCACCTCCCTAATCGATGGGGACCTCTCTCTCCTTCTCCCACCTGCACTCTTCTTCAGGTATTTGCCACCTTTTCCCCTCTGACTGGGTGCCCTGCCCTGCTTCCCCCCCCCCACAAATGTGGCTCTCCTGTTCTGCACCTTCTTGTACACTCCTCATATCCTCCACCTCATCCCGATCGTTATTAACCCCAGCCCTACCCAGTTCCTCACCTAACCGCAATTCCCCCCTCGAAGCTCTCCTATCAATCTCCCTCCTCAATTTCCTGCCCCTGGATTTCCAAGCCTCACTTCTGACAGTCGCAGGGGGGCAAGACACCACTGCTGCAAGAGCCCCATCAGCCTCTGCTCTGCGCTGCGGCCTACCAACACCTTCTTCTACTTCACCTGTAACTTCCCCCACTGCCCCTACCAGTTGGGCTTTAGATGCCCTGCTAATAATCTCCAGTGCTTCTATAAGAGCATTGGCATCCACTGAACCCTTCTTGCTGGCACCTCAGCCCACCATTAAAAAAGATCCCCCCAGAAGCACCTAACTGAGGAAATTGGCCCCTGTAAAGAAAACGAAAAGAAAATAAGATGAAACAAAGATATTAAATATAATATTCATTAATTAAACTTTCCCCAAATTAGACTGCCCATAGTTCTATGTAAAATTAGTAGCCCTTTGTTTTATTTTAACATATATAAATATATATTTATTTCTTTTCTTTTATTTATTTTTTACTTTTTTTTTTTACAACTGCCCAAACATATAAAACCCTTATAGCAGGCACAAACTGGTGAAAATCCCAAAAACAAAACAGGCGCACATATACAAAAACTGAAATGACATGAGGCATAAAATACACTGCCCCCTGGAATGCCTTTAAAACGCCCTCCTTATCCTGTAGAGTGGCACTGCGAGAGAAACGCTAGACCCGACGTCTGAACAACACAGGATCGAATCCCGGTGGAGAAAACCCACCCCCTTCTCCCTCAGAGATAAAAACACACAAACCTCACCGTGGTACACAACGAGAAACACTCGGGAGACTGAGGGATAACAGCGCCCTAAAATGATGACCATTATTATTTTTAAAACACGCGCGGACCTAAACAAAACGGGACTGCACTAACATTATATGCCCACATATACACAAAAGCGAGGCCCGGAAAAGAAGCACGTGCTCTTAAAAATGCAGCATAAACAAACTAACTCACTGAAGGTATGAGCACGCACGAAGGGAAAAACGCGGGAAGGAGACAGAAAAGGAATAATTATAAAAATATACCGATACAAATTGCTAACCAAAACGCTCAACCCGCCTCAAGAAACGACAAATTAAAGAGGGGATACAACGGTAAATGGGGGTACCTTATATACGGTACCCCAGACTATGTTAACTGTATTTATTTATATAAAATCCCACATTACTTAAATAAGACAACTGACCTACCTCCACGCACTCTAACCCACAACCAAAGCCCAACTAACAGGGAAGGCTCAGGGAGCAGGCGACAGGACTTCTCAAACCAAAGTCCCCAACCGTCGCCTGCTTCCCAAACCTTCCCTGACCCTTAAATAGCCCTGACGACGCTCTACACACGGCCACCTCCCTGGCCTGTGCAGCGTCAAAATAACCCCGGGGGGAAACGCTTCGTGTTCCCCCCCCCCGCCCTCTTTTTCATTGATGCTCTGAGACAATTGCATGGCTCAGTCCGACCCTGGGAGCAGGGCTTGCTCCCAGAGCCGTGCCATTTCCAAATGTAGCTTCTCTAACTGATAACTAGCCCAGAACGAAGCGGAGACATTAAGCGTAATAGCTAAATTGCTCCGTTTCACCTTGGGCTAATTTGGAGCGGCTGGCTCAAAGGCTCAGGGGGTGTGCCGTTTGCAGGGCATGCCTCTGTTTTATAGAGGCAGACTTGCAGAGTACGAAGTTCACTTGATGAACATCACTCCGTGGAAGGGGTTTAAAGACACTCTATGGAGGGGGGCTGCTTGCCTTGCTCTTCTTTTCACTGTTGCTTTGAGTGGGGAAAGTCCAGGCAGAGGCGAGGCATATTAAGGGTTATGGGCAACAGATCACTCAAGTAGGATCTTAACTTTCATGGACAATATACGCTCACTCATACAGCACGTCCTGGGCATACTGGCAATAGTAGCCTCCCCAATGTAACCATCTCTTGTGGTGCCTCTCCCAGAGGGGAAGTGTAGCTCCCCGACATCCTTTTTTCTGCTGTTTTATCTGTACACGTTAAGAAATAGGCAGCAAATATATATATATATTTTTTAAAGTGTCACTGTTCTCTGCCCCTCCCCTAGTGGCAAGAGAACTTTCAACTCATCCTCACCTGGCCAGCTCTATGGGGACTCTGTGTACCACCTGCTATCTGCCACTTCCTTTGTTGTGGACTCCCACCCAATCCCCTGCATGCTCCCACGGGCATGGAAAGCGGGAAGAAGCTAAAAGGCGGCACTCCTTTGGCACGTTTGAGGCTGCGCACGATGGGCCACATTCCCCACTGGGGTGCTGTATCTATGGCTAGGCCGCGCATAGGCCAGCAGGGGGAGGCACGGAACCAGCCACCTCGAAAACTCATGCGTACAGCACAAGGGTAGCTCCTGTGGCAGATAATAGCCCAGGGCGAAACCAAGGCATTTAGCTATCATGCTGAATGTCTGTTTCACCTTGGGCTCCTTTCTGCTGAGCTGCCTGCCCCTCCTCCGACAGCACATACAGCTGTGTGCACATGAAAGAAGGAAGGGCTGCAGTGTCTCGGCAGACCAAAAAAAAAAAATGAACACAATCAACCTCCCCGACCCACCCGACCCGACCTCACTTACCTTAGCAGCTTAGCTTGTATGCAGCTTGTCAGCTCCCATCCTCAGCACAAAGGCCAACCACTATGGCCAATGGGAGCAGAGCTTCCAGCAAGGAACATGCTCTGGCCAATCACAGGGTGCAATCTATATGCTATAGAGATTTGCAGGCCTGTGATTGGTCAGTGCACTTCCTTGAATCTTTTTTTTTTTCCTTATTTTTTTCTGACAGTCGAGCACAAGCTACTTCAAAAGCTCAGACGAGCTACTGGTCGCTTGCGATCGAATGTTTGGAGACCTCTGGTCTAGATCAATGGTCAACCAGTTGATTAGGGTGGTTGCCAGATATGGGAAGTATTCCATTCTCCCAGTTCTCAGATATTATTTGTGAAAGACTGTACCCAAAATATTATATGGGGATAGAGAGTTATTCTCCAGCTGTTCTTGATTCTTTAAATATGATTGAAGCAGGTATATGAAAAAAGATCCTTAAAATTCCCAATTGTGTGCCAGCTTGTGCAATTACATATGAGCTAGGGTTGGTATTATTAAAAACACGGGCACAATGGAAAATTGTGTCTTTGTTTGGGAAAATTCTTACTCCAGTCAAAGATTTCCTTTTTAAAGATCTGTATGTTATCCTTGAGGAAAAGGGGTGCCCTAAGATTAATGAAATGTTTGAACTTCCTTCTGTTTTGTTGGAGAAAATGGCATGTTCTTTCATAGAGTTCGCATCAAATCCATGTAAAGTAAACATGCTTTTCTTTCAGTTTGATTGGGCCAGCACTTTGGATACTGTGCATCTACAGCCCTCTTTGGTTCATCTGCAATGTGATCATAAACAATTAGGTGTGTCTGCTCCTTCTCTTAGTATATACCCTGATAAATTGACTAGAGATTTAGGTGGAATTTAATCCTTACGAAATACATTTTGTTGAGGTATGGCGTTCTGCCTCATGAGCAAAAGGCTTGTTGTTTTTGTAATGACTTAAATAGCTGTGAAACACTAAAACATTTGATGATCCATTGCTTAGAGAATACAGGCACAAGGCGGATGTTTTTTCAAAACTTTTGAGGGCTCGAAAGTTATTTGGTCTATTTGTTTGTCAAGGCGTACTACGTCTATTGTAATTCCAGTCACTGGTTTTCTAATGGCATTGAAGCTGGATGAATGAATGTTATTCCTTTTTAATTGTGATGAAATTTATGAATTGATGTTTCATTTCATTTTTGTTATAAGGCGATGTTTTACTTAAATTGTAATTCTTATGGACTGAGGTACATTTCTTTTTATGTTGTGATTTGCTAAATGTTGACATTTATTTCTCAACCTAATAATACAAAATAAATTGTTGTGGCTCATAGGCAGCACCAAAATTGTTACCTAATTGCCAAAGTGTTAAAAAGTTTGGAGAATCGTGCTATAAGTCTGTTATCTCATTATTGTGATATTCTTTTCAACTTGTGATTCCTGAACTCTCAGGTTTCAAGTGGTCATGTATGAGAAGGCCATATAATAGTGTTTTCCTCCATTTGAATGATGGACTTAAAGTTTATTCTTTCCATTTTGAAATTCAGGAAAACTGCAAGTCCCTGAATTCCAAACAAACACAGGACTGGATGGCCTTTACACGAATGTCCATGGGAAACCTGTGAGCTCTATTATTCCTGCCACTGTGCCATGTCAGAATAGATTCAATTTTGATCTAAGAATGAAATGTTATGATTTAGCTCAAACATACTTCAAGAAAGCATTTGAATTTGCCTCTAGCAATGGATAGGGTGGTTTATTTTGATTTGCCGCTAGCTACTTTGTTCCCTCAGATCCCATTACAGATTGTAAAGCAAAGGCATTTGAAAATAAAAGGAGCAGTAAATATTTCAGGAAAGGTTTTGAGAAATGGAAGGATAACATGTGGCAACTCAAAAAGCAGTCACAGAGAAATGTGTGTGCAGGCTTATAAACTAGGAATGCAGTCCAGGAAGAATGGAAGAATGATTGCCCGAAGCAGGAGATGGTAGATCAATTGTACTGGTCAAGTGCGGCTCCATGGCAGTAGTGCTAGTTGACATGGGTCAGTACTTCAGATGTGATGTATACATGTCAATTAGAGAGATTTTTTACTTCAGATATTGTGCTTGAAGAGCCAGTTTTTCACATTAATTAAGGTTGTGTTCTTCCTTTAGGGCTCAAATAAGGGGTTTACAGATTTCTGGGCCAAATTCTAATAGAAATCCCCTCCATGTTTCAATCTTTTTAATCAGGGTACCTTTAGGATGTTACCCCATGATGATCCTAACATCCTTGTTGGTCCATATTTGTTTATGTACAAAATCAGGCTTTTAGGATTGTTGCATTTGAAAATTTAGGAAGTCATGCAATTTTGGGCTTTCAGACCAGATGAAATATCTTCCTGTGTTTTGAGTCCCAGAAAAAGTGGCGATTTATTTTGACTATTTGCAGTTGGCTTAATTGCATTTTATTTAGTCCTTGGTGGAGTCTAATACTATTACGCTCACCTGACTCCCACGGAGGCGCTGGCCTGGTTCGCGCTGCTGTGACCTCTTCTAAGGTGATGCGCAGGGTTCGGAAGACGGACTGGACCGAGCCCCCAAATCTGGCTTGTCTGGCTCGCAGAAGTATCCTTCTGTAGGCGAAAATAGGGGATTAACTGTCTGCAGGGTAATGCAATCGGCCTCCCACTTTCCCCTCTCACCCTCCTCGAAACCCTTCTGTGATTTCTCGTAGCTTCTCACCTTAGGGTCTGGAAGGACGAGCTCTCCATCCTGCTTCTGATGCAGGGGCGCGTTGGTATCCAGTTACTTCACTGGATTTTTGGATTGGTGAGAACCAAACTTGCTTGGCTTCCAGGTAAGTTTTTTGATAAGAGGTTCCCCTTGTGTCCATGCATTAATGTACTAATGCTAGTGTCTTTTTCCCCATAGGGGCTGGGGTACCGAATGCCGGGGAACAGGCACCGACCCGAGATGAGAGGTGAAATCCTTGTAGAAATCTGGAAAGTCTTTAATGAGCGTTTTTTTGGTAATGTCTTTTCATTCGCTCATTAACGCTGATGTCTCTTTTTCCCCTTATGGGCCGGGGTCCGGAAATGCCAGGATGCGGCGCGGACCCGAAATGAAGAGGGAATGAATCAACAGGTAAGTCTTAACATGGAGATTTAGCTTTCCTTATTCCCTTCTCTCTCTCACCTTTTGTTCTGGTCTTTTTCTCCCTAGGCGCTGGGGCGTGACTGCGAATCCGGATGATTGCTTCTGAACATGGAGGCGCCCTGTAAAGGTGAGTGGAATGCGGCGCTGCAGCGATCGACGCGATGAGCTTTTAAATAAAAGTCTTCCTTTTCAGGATTGTCGGCGAGATGTCTCCGGGATGCGGATTTAGCAGGTAAGGACTTTTCCTTCTTCTGTTCTCTTCTTCTCTTCCTTTGCAGGTGATCCAGGATGCTGGCAGGCGTGGCAGAAGTCAGGATGCAGGAGCAGACACGGTGAGCGTCCAGCTGCTAGATGCAGAACAACGCGAAGCACGTGTGGCTGTTCGGGTGGGGTTTAAATAGCCTTGGAAGAAGTTCCAGTTCTGTATCCTTCCTCCAATCAGGTATGTATCCTTCCCCGACCATGCCCGGATGGTAAATTAGTCCCACAGGTAAAGTAGTTCCTTTCAGGCCTCAAAGAGGCCGGGATTCTGCAGCATGGTCTGCATCAGGTAAGTGCACCCAAGCACTCCCATAATGAGCCTGGCGCCTATGGTGCCAGGACTGATGTCTTTTATGAGCCTGGCACCATAGGCGCCAGGACACTGTCCAAAGGGCCCCTATATGGGGTTGCTGGGTCCTTCCTTGGGGACTGGATGTCCACTTTCGGGGACGCAGGGCTTGAACCGGCTTCCCGGGAGCAGGCATCATGACAGCACTCCCCCCCAAGGCCCCTCTCAAGGTTGTTCCCTCCGGGGGTTTTGGTTTGTCTGGGAAGAGTCGGTGGAATTTCCTGACTAATCGAGGTGCATGCACATGGTCGCTGGGTTCCCACGACCTCTCCTGAGGTCCGTACCCCTTCCAATCAATTAGGTAGAACAGTTTTGACCTAAACATTTTTGAGTCTAAAATGTTCTTCACTTCGAATTCGGGCTCCCCATCTATTAGAATAGGTTCTGGAGGTTTGAGTAGTCGGGTTCCGGGTACCACTGGTTTCAGAAGTGACACATGAAAAACAGGGTGAATTCGCATACAAGCTGGTAAATCAAGTTTAACAGCCACTGGGTTCATTATTGCCGTAATAGAATAAGGTTTCCAGTTGCTTTCAGATTGCTGTAACATACACCGTAAGTACTGTTCAAGGGTCTGATTTGTCCTCTCGGTCTGACCATCGGTCTGAGGGTGGTGACTGGTCGATAATCTTACGTCGATCTGCGCCATTTGACAACATTTGCGCCAGAAGTGGGAAATGAATTGGCTTCCCCGGTCAGAGATTAGTATAGATGGGAAACCATGTAGCCGAACAATATTTTCGAGGAATTCTTTGGCTAGGACAGAAGCTGAAGGTAAACCTTTCAAAGGAATAAAGTGGGCCATTTTGGAAAACAAATCCACAATGACCAGAATAGTATTGTACCCCGAACAAGGAGGCAGGTCCGTAATAAAATCCATTGATAGGGTGTGCTAGGGTGCTGGTGGTATGTCTAGAGGTTGAAGGAGACCGGCTGGTCTTTTCTTTTGACTTTTATTTTGGGCGCAAACACCACAGGACATCACAAAAGATTTAACATCTTTTCGCCAAGAGGGCCACCAAAATTGTCGTTTCACCTTTTCCTCTGTCTTGGCAATACCGGGGTGTCCCTCTATTAATGTATCATGATAACCGGAAATAACTAGTTTGTGTAATTCCTTATGTGGCAGGAATAAGCGTCCTTGGAAATAAGGTAAACCATTATCTATGGTAAAGTCTGATCCCTTTTGTATCCATTCCTGTAAGGTTGTAGGGTCCAGGAGTTGTTTCACTCTGGCTTGAATGTCTTCAAGCGTCTGTAACAAAGTCATGCCTAGAATCCTCTGTTCGGGAATTATTGGTACTGGTTCTGAGTTTGTATCAGATTCTCCCATTCCAATTCGGGATAAGGCGTCTGCTTTGCCATTCTTGCAGCCAGGTCGATAGGTAATCACGAAATCAAATTCAGCGAAAAACAAAGCCCATCGGAGCTGCCGTGATGACTGAGCCTTGGCGGTTTTCAAATACTGTAAATTCTGGTGATCAGTGATCACTGTGATGGTATGTCGAGCGCCAAGCAGATAATGCCGCCAGGCTTTAAAAGCGGACTTAATGGCTAACAGTTCTTTGTCCGTGATTGCATAATTAACCTCGGGTGCCGAGAATTTTCTGGACCAAAATGCTACGGGATGCAGTTGGTTGGTTTCGGGATCTCTTTGGGACAGGACAGCTCCCATGGCTAGGCTGGATGCGTCAGTCTCGACGACATAAGGGAGATCTGGACGCGGGTGTTTCAATATAGGTGCAGAGGTAAACTTAGCTTTTAAATCCTGAAAGGCCTGCTCAGCTTCTTCAGACCATTCAAAACGTTTATTTTTCCTCAAGAGTGCAGTAATGGGTTATACCACGCGTGAAAATTCTGGGATAAACCTGCGATAGAAATTGGCAAAGCCGAGCATGCTTTCAACCCCTTTTACAGAGCTAGGCGATGGCCATTTGAGGATGGCATCCACTTTTCTTGAGTCCATTCGGACTCCTTTGGGTGTCAGGATGAAACCTAGAAACTCTACTTCTGTGGTATGGAAAACACATTTCTCCAATTTAGCAAATAGTTTGTGTTGGCGCAGTTTTTCAAGTACTGCCCTGACGTGTTTTCTGTGATCAGATTCCGAAGAGGAGTACACCAGAATGTCATCGATATATACGACAACGCAAACATCGATGAGTTCCCGAAGGACATCATTCATGAAGTATTGGAAGGCAGCCGGCGCGTTACACAATCCGAAAGGCATCACCTGGTACTCGAATAATCCGTATTTAGTACGGAAGGCAGTTTTCCATTCGTCGCCTTCTTTAACTCGTACCAGATGATAAGCCCCCCGGAGATCTAACTTGATGTATATGCAAACGTCCTTCACCTGGTCAAGGAGTTCAGGGATCAGAGGCAGAGGATAACGGTTTTTAACCGTTATCTGGTTCAATGCGCGGTAATCGATACAAGTTCTAAGGTCGCCTTCTTTTTTGGGCACAAAGAACAAAGCCGAGGATGCCGGGGACTTTGACGGGCAAATGAAACCATTAGCTAGGTATTGATCCAAATATTGTCTCAAATGCAGATTCTCAGGTTCGGTAAGAGCATAAATCCTGCTACAAGGGGGTTGTGCACCGGGCACCAGATCGATTTGGCAATCGTACGATCTGTGAGGAGGTAACGTGTTGGCCTGTTCCTTTTGGAAGACGTCCTGAAAGTCTTGGTATTCCGGAGGTAGTTGCATGGAGGCAGAGGTTACAGATGCTAGATTAATCTTCAGGTTTTCTGGGTAGCAGGTTTGTGTACAATCCGGGAAGGTTATTCTCTTAGCTCGCCAATCGATTCGAGAATTATGTGTCTCTAACCAAGGGATTCCAAGAATAACCTGAAACTGTGGAGCCTTGATTACATCAAACACAACACCCTCCCGATGGCCGTCGGGACCAATAAGAGTCACCTCAGTAGTGGAATGTGTTACCGGTCCAGAGGCAATTTCAGTTCCATCGACTGTGGTGGTGACATCTTTGCTGGTTTTAGGACGGAGAGGGAGGTTAATCCTAGAGACCAATTAACGATCCACATAGTTTCCAATTGCCCCACTATCGATGTATGACTTTATTGCATGCAACTGCTTAGGCTGTTCTGGATCTACGAGAACCATTGGCACAATGAAATGCGAGGTCTGAGAGTTAGTTTTCAAGCTCGGCAAGCGGACCCCTACACTTGTCGGGCGGAGTCGTTTCCCGAAACAGAGTCTTCATGGTTTTTATCAGCGGCTCCTACCGCCTTTCGGGGCGGTTTTGCCGGGCAATCTCGTAGAAAGTGTCCAGAATTCCCACAATAAAGACATAATTTTAACTGCCGCCTCCTTTCACGTTCCTTTTGAGTTAAGGGTCCTTTAACCCCTCCAATTTGCATAGGCTCAGAGACATCAACTCCCTTGGGATTAGCATGGGTCTTGACCAAAACCCGGGTCTCAAACCTGGACCGATCTGCTTTTCTGTTTTGAAGTCTGTGATCCAATTGGACCACTAAGTCTATATAATCTGTGCATTCTTGGGGCGGATTTACAACCTGGGCCAAGACATCTTTAAGTTCTCCGCGAAGGCCTCGATAAAACAACGTGACTCTTTTATCCTCTGGCCATCCCGTTTCCACAATTAGTCTATTAAAGGTTGCAATATGGGATAGGAGGTTCTGATTGCCCTGTCGCAGGGATAGAAGTTCGTCATCCAGAGCCTGCCCCTGAGAGTGTCGAGCAAATAACCTTTCCATGCTTGCTTGAAACCTTTGAAAATCACGGAGAATCGGGTCATCTTGAGTAACCAGTGGAACTGACCAATCGGCAGCGCTGCCGCTGAGATATGACAATACAAAGGCTACCTTGGTCTGATCATTAGGGAAGGCCCCAGGTCTGCATAGGAAGTGCAAACGACACTGATTCATGAATACGGCGAATCGTTTGGGGTCCGCAGCAAAGCGTTCGGGTGGGGCCAGCGGCATGTTTCCAGGTAGATTAATCTGCACAGGGTTACTGGACACCACAGGAGCGGGGTTCCCTCTGGAACCGGGAAGAGGAGTTTGCCCAGCTTGACCTTGCAAAAGCTGTCTGGCCAGGTCATCAGTTCTTTCCTTTGATATTATTAATTCCCTCCTGAGGGCATTAGTCTCTTGACGAGCGGCATGTACTTCGGCCCGTAATTCCCCCAGTAATTGGGCCAACTGATCAGTCTCAGAACTTTCCATAGCGCCTGGGTGGGAATTTGTAGGAAGGCGTTGCGTTCTGTTACGCTCACCTGACTCCCACGGAGGCGCTGGCCTGGTTCGCGCTGCTGTGACCTCTTCTAAGGTGATGCGCAGGGTTCGGAAGACGGACTGGACCGAGCCCCCAAATCTGGCTTGTCTGGCTCGCAGAAGTATCCTTCTGTAGGCGAAAATAGGGGATTAACTGTCTGCGGGGTAATGCAATCGGCCTCCCACTTTCCCCTCTCACCCTCCTCGAAACCCTTCTGTGATTTCTCGTAGCGTCTCACCTTAGGGTCTGGAAGGACAAGCTCTCCATCCTGCTTCTGATGCAGGGGCGCGTTGGTATCCAGTTACTTCACTGGATTTTTGGATTGGTGAGAACCAAACTTGCTTGGCTTCCAGGTAAGTTTTTTGATAAGAGGTTCCCCTTGTGTCCATGCATTAATGTACTAATGCTAGTGTCTTTTTCCCCATAGGGGCCGGGGTACCGAATGCCGGGGAACAGGCACCGACCCGAGATGAGAGGTGAAATCCTTGTAGAAATCAGGTAAGTCTTTAATGAGCGTTTTTTTGGTAATGTCTTTTCATTCGCTCATTAACGCTGATGTCTCTTTTTCCCCTTAGGGGCTGGGGTCCGGAAATGCCAGGATGCGGCGCGGACCCGAAATGAAGAGGGAATTAATCAACAGGTAAGTCTTAACATGGAGATTTAGCTTTCCTTATTCCCTTCTCTCTCTCACCTTTTGTTCTGGTCTTTTTCTCCCTAGGCGCTGGGGCGTGACTGCGAATCCGGATGATCGCTTCTGAACATGGAGGCGCCCTGTAAAGGTGAGTGGAATGCGGCGCTGCAGCGATCGACGCGATGAGCTTTTAAATAAAAGTCTTCCTTTTCAGGATTGTCGGCGAGATGTCTCTGGGATGTGGATTTAGCAGGTAAGGACTTTTCCTTCTTCTGTTATCTTCTTCTCTTCCTTTGCAGGTGATCCAGGATGCTGGCAGGCGTGGCAGAAGTCAGGATGCAGGAGCAGACATGGTGAGCGTCCAGCTGCTAGATGCAGAACAACGCGAAGCACGTGTGGCTGTTCGGGTGGGGTTTAAATAGCCTTGGAAGAAGTTCCAGTTATGTATCCTTCCTCCAATCAGGTCTGTATCCTTCCCCGACCATGCCCGGATGGTAAATTAGTCCCACAGGTAAAGTAGTTCCTTTCAGGCCTCAAGGAGGCTGGGATTCTGCAGCATGGTCTGCATCAGGTAAGTGCACCCAAGCACTCCCATAATGAGCCTGGCGCCTATGGTGCCAGGACTGATGTCTTTTATGAGCCTGGCGCCATAGGCGCCAGGACACTGTCCAAAGGGCCCCTATATGGGGTTGCTGGGTCCTTCCTTGGGGACTGGATGTCCACTTTCGGGGACGCAGGGCTTGAACCGGCTTCCCGGGAGCAGGCATCATGACAAATACAATCTATGCGTGAGAGGATGAGAGCTCTGGTGACTTCTACTTTTTGTGGAATTTCCAAGGAGGGGAAAATTATCTTATGTGGAGCTGGACATTTAATTTAATAGAAAAGTGACTGAGAACACTATGCACACCTAGTTTGCAGATAAGTTTATAATTGCTCACTGTGTTGGTAAGGGGTAATCAATTTAGATATTAAATCGAATTCTAGGTGCAGCGGAGAGAAATCTCAGCCTTGGCATCTAAGCTGGGGTTAAGTAACAAAAAAGAAAGGTTCCCAATTAGGAAACCCATGTTCCCTGCACACTGTCAATAGCCTAAGCTTTAAGTTACTTAGACAGCTTGAAATTTGTTCTCCTGCAAGGGGAGAGCTCGAACAAGCTGCGAGGTAGAGTAGCTTACATATAAAGGTTTTGTAAAACATACCATTTCAGATATAATAAAGCCTTCAAATTTCGACACTAAAAATTGCATTTAAAATATGGCCCAACGTGTTTCGAGTAGTATCCACTCTTCAGAAGGGGAAAAATGTTAATTTCAATCATTTCTACAAATAAAAAACATTTATGAAAGAATTTTTAGTTCATACTGTTAGTTTATCTGCTGCAATAGCTCCATTTTTTCACTTCATTATTTACTTAAATCAGAACTCATGCCATAACATCATGGTTTTTGCAGTTGATAATATATGAGATCTTTCTCAAACTGTTCACTTCCGCATCTACCATGTTGCCCTATCAAAGTGCTATTTGTTTATCATTAGAACCTTCAATCATATCATTCTGACAAATATGCACCATTGAATCATAGAAGATACCAAAAATTACAATAGCTTCATTACGTCTTGTCCTTCTAACAGTTGTATCCTAACAGGAACGCCAGTACTTCATCTTGATTTTTCTCATATGGAAAAAAAATCGTATCTTTGTGGGGTAAGTCTGGTCTGTGAACCTTATGTCGGTTCTACTTGATAAAAATTAATTAGTACAAAGCTATCTATACCAATGGGCCTCATGAGGACCGGTTAGATATTCATAAGGTTGGTCGGTCTAGTGGGGCTGAATGGTCAATGCCCAAAAAGTCATACAGATATAATCGGTATGGATGAGTAATGAACTACATAAGTAGTGGAATGAAAAGGTAAATGTTTTTCTTACCTAAAAAAGTATTTCATTGGTAACCTTGCGTCTCAGGCTTATCCTTGTAGAGTCCCCATTTGTCCCAAATTGGTCCCTTAGATGTCAAAGGACAGGAGTTCCTCAAAAGCTGATATGTATAAAGCCTAGTGAATTTAGTGCCATTTCAGAAATGCATGTCTTATCTAGTTTCTACACATCATTAGTATGCATAAACATTACCTATGATCTGATTGGGAGTCATCAGCGTCTGTATATGTATAATAATTTGGAATGGTCAGAGGTCATCTATTGGCCGGATATGAAAGAGAACCCTCTTAAGAAAAGAGAGTAATTAGACAGAAAGTCTAGTGAGATTGTGACTTAGTACCGAGAAAGGCCAAGGTAATTCTAACACGGAGGGAAATTTTAGTTATCTTCCGGACTTTGTGGAAGGGGCATGATCACGAGCACCATTAAGAATGGCTCACTTCAATGGAGTCCCTGGGTGTCCTCTATAGCAAACGAAACTGGTGAACGCAACCAGATCTTTGAGACAAGAGACCTGCAAAATATAGCACAATGTAAAGAGAATGGGGGTTCAACAAAATGTCCACCTAGATATAAGGTCCTAACACTGTTTAAGGAAAACTTACTTGGAGAAATCGCCAAAGAATGAACATCCTAAGGGATCGGTTGTCGTACCGTATGGTAGCTGTAGCAAGAAATGCTGTGACTTTCATTTTGGAAAAAGCTACGGGTATATATGAACTGAATTGCTTGTGACATCACTTTGCGCATGCGTAAGTGACGTCACAGTGTGGACATTGGTAGTGCATTTACCGGTATCTATTATATCGGAAGGTGTTTGTAAAACAAAACATTCCCTTTCCAGGTATTCGCTGTGATACTCCCAAAGAGTAAGTGGTAAAAATTAAGCTGTGCTCTACATCGGTTCAATGTCAGATGTTCCGAGACACTTGTGATGTCACTAGGAGCATGCACAAGTGACGTCATAGGTACATATTTAGACAAATCTCTTTGTTATGAAAAAATGAGTCTAAACATTGGAGTAAAGTTATACCAGTTACATAGACTGGTGAACCGGAGTGTAAATAAAAAAAATAGATGAGGTGATGGTTAAGACATAACTATGCGTGTATATGGTAAAGTTGATGGGTGCTTGCTGAAAGGCCAACATGTCTTGACTTCAGACTAGAGAGAGTCTGTCAGTGCTGTTAGGTGATTATAATTAAGATCTTGGTAAGAAATACCTGATAACATGGAGTATCACAGCGAATACCTGGAAAGGGACAGTGTTAGGGAGAATTCTCATAAATGGCTAATTTCCCTTACCTAATGAGTCCCTCAGCAGCTTTGCTGGATTTCTAGGATTTATTTTTTTCACCTGGTAAGAGTGTGAGCCTTTTGTCCACTCTTACATGTGTTTTGCTCTGTGTGTGTTTTTACCATTTGTGTGATCTTGGGCTCTGGAGCCTCACCTACTCCAAGAGCACCATTTTTGGGTGTGTTACACAGCACCTTCAGTGCAGTAACACAGGGTTGTCTTTTAGACTTCCCTCTGACTCCATTTTTCTGGGACTGACTACTGTCTCCGAGAAACATGTAAAGTTGCCATTAACTTTATGTAGTGTCTTTAAACTACAGACCCAGTACACCCCATCTTACATGGAGTATTGGAAAGGGCTAATTCCTATCCCTTTTTGTCTGTGTCTCTTGGAGCACTGTTTCCCTCCCTTTATGTCAAGACTTGGCTGGTGGCAGTGGTAACTACCCTAACTTTTCCACCGCAGTTATCTTACATAACCATGGTATTGTTTTAGGCTATCATATTAACCTCAAACATAAACCTGCTTGACCAAATACATTTTATTTTGGATCCGGCTGGGTTTATTTGCCATTTCTTTTTGTTAAAGTCTTTCTCGTGTTTTTCTCTGAGCGCCAAACCGGGGTTGATTCCTTTGTTCACTGTCTTTTCGCGGGATTCTGCACAGAAGCCCTCCTCAAGGTGCCTGAAAGTCTGGGTAGGCAGGATGTGAGGGAGGGGTCTTAGGACGCCTGCCAATGGTTCCCTTGGTATCCCAAGTCACACTCCTGTTTGATTGGCTGGGTGACCTTGCCAGGGCAGCCACCCTGCTGTGTGATTGACAGCCAGGCTGCGTGAATGGGGGAAAACTGCATAAAAAGCAGGTCTCTGGGACTGGAAAGGCAGGTTTGCCACTGGAACAAAAGAACCAACAAGGAGCTGATGGAAGAGGACCCCTTCAATGACGGAACCGCCTGGTGAAGCCCTGCTGCAGGTCTGAATCATCAGAAACCGCCGACAGAGAGGATCCTCCAGTAGACTTCTTCCCTTGAGCTGGTGGGACCAACCAGTTTGCCCAAACTGCAAGCCAGGACCCCTCCTCTGGTCAAATTTGCTGTACAGAGCTACAGTGCGCCGGATAGCCAGGAAGGTCGGACCCTGCTTGGGTTTTAAGGAGCGCACTGTGGAAATCTCCCATTGTAAAACTTTCTTAGCAAAGTAAATCTTTATATAGATGACCAAGTGCCCACTTGCAGCCCGTTTCTTTACCTCCACGGAAACCAAGGTCTATAAAATGTATCAATAAGATATCCACAAAGGGTATGCAAACAACTGTGTGCACATTCATGAATTCAGAGGTTAAGCACGCATGTTGTTCATTTTTCTCCATCTGACAGCTTAATATAGAGCAACAATGACTACATGTATCAACAATATTATTTACTTAATTACTTTTAGAATAAATCCATCCCCCTTTTGTTTATTTCAATTAACCTTTTTACAGGCTAAAGTAAATTTTTCAATCAACAACCTCAAACAAGAAGTTGAAACATTGTTTCTTACTTTGATCTCTATTGTAAAATTATCCTTCACAATTATCGTTAAAACATAATCATTAAAGCTTACTTTGAAATATGTCCCTTTAGACTGTGCTCTTTCCCAGGGACCATAATTATTAGAACTCATTTGAAACATTTAATTTACTCTTTCAACTTTTCTCTCCTAGAGTACACTAAATGCATTATAGGTCCAATATTTGTTTCTTTAAGATATAACTTTGGGGGTCCTTGATTCTGGCTGGCTGTTTTGCCTGTGTGAGCAGAAGTAGTGGCAAACACTGCAATGCTATGTGGCATCAATCATGTTTGGCAGATGTTGTATTCCCATCAGTCAGAGGTCTTAAGCAATACCTTACCCACCACTTCCCAGGTGTCAACCTGCTTCCCAAAAAAAGAATGCTTGAACTCCTGGAAACAGACAGACCGTTTGTGCTTTTGCTCTGCCACACTATTCAAATGTTAAGGTGCCATACCTAGCATGGTCTGAAACAATTTGGTGACCACCTTCAAGATTTGAAACATCTCAAATGAACTCTAGTCAAACTCTGATGAAAGCCTAATTCCTCTCAAAGCTTTGCCATTCCCCAGCCAGATCCCTGGCCATAGTAGAGGCTACAAAGATATCATAGAGAAGGCCAAATATTGGTACCATATTGCTATTATCACATTTGCTTACAGAAGCGGAACACTCCTCAAAATAACTAGTCAGAATATTCTTGAATGTTTCTTCACATTCTGTAAGAAAATCCCTCAAATTCACTCCTACATGCCAACGAAGACCTGCTGAAATGAAAGATTTACTTCCACCAGGATGTCAGAATATTGCTTCTGCCGCCTAAATACATGTATTCCTTTGTCTTGTTCTCTTGACTGGCCCTATCCCTCTTTCCTGGACTTCACTCCATTTGTCGAAGTAGAGTGCAAGAAGCCATTTCATCATTCAAGCCAGCCCTTTCAACATCTGACCTCTGCAACACCCGAATTGCCAAACCTGAGATTGAACTATCAGCCTGCCTTGTGGGGCTAAACCATTTGTTCTGGCAGTAATTGAAAAACAATCTTCTGATATTGAGTGGACTTACTTCTTGAATGACTTCAGTACCCATTCCGTCCTTGCAGAGCAACGTCAGCAACCATCATGCATATCAGAGAATAATTACTCCATGGCAATCGTCTCAGGAACCTAAGTGCTCTCATTCCAATCAACCACTGTGCAATCCGTGATCTGGTAGAACACACAATTGTACTCTGTTACCTAAAATAGTCCATATCAATCTTTGATACCGCTCAGAAGTAGTTCCCTTATTCCAAAACAAACAAGGTGATGGTCGGAAGGTTTGCAATTAACCCTAGCCCTGGGAAACCATACAAACATTGCTATTCAGCCTGCCAAGCCATTACAGAAAGGGGAAAGACCACATGCAAATCATGAATGGAGGTTGGCAGAGTAAGTCAATAAAATCCTCAGCGCTTATACGTGGTTAGTAGAGTGGCACACGGCTGCAGGTATCTGGGGGGTGTGGGTATACTGCCAATGTACTACCACTGTACAGGAACAGTTAACAAACAAAGTCCAAGTAACACTGTGCCAATTGGTGTGAGAGTTAAATTCCAATTTGGTATTTATTTGAAGAATACGACAGCCTGACACGTGTTTCGAGCTTTCCTGGCTCTTCATTGTAGCTACGTCCCATGACATCAGATTTGCTGCAATTGTGAAGCGTTAGAGTTGAACACACATCAGGCAACCTTTGCCATACACAGAATTGGACTTTTGAATGTAATACAAAAGCCTCCGATGAAGAGCCAGGAAAGCTTGTAACACGTGTCAGGCTGTCGTATTCTTGAAATAAATACCAAATTGGAATTTAACTCTCGCACCAATTGGCGCAGTGTTACTGGGACTTTGTTAACTGCACATGCAAATCATGCTTGGCCTCACCCAAAGGCGGAAATCCAACCAGAGCTGCTTGTTCACATTTCTTCTGTACAAGACCCCAAGCAACCCCAGGCATGTTTTGCTCTCTGACTGTCCCCTTTGGGCCAAACACTGTGTTAGGCAGAAACCTGTGCAGTTGCCTTAGGGAACACTGCAAAAGATTTAAGACTGCAGGTGTTGGCAGTAAACCTACTTGGTAGCAGTCTGTACCACCCAGATTTACCTGGTAGCTGTGGCTGAGCAGTCAGACTTCCCCCAAGAAGAGTTAGGCAGTATGCAAAGTATACTCAATAGGCACTCAGATACAATAATGCAAGCAAACACTGACCAGAGCTTTGGTATCAAAGTATATAATTATTTATTTAAAAACACACAGTTGAAACACTCCAGCACTCTTATTGTAAACTTATCCTAAACACAGTTACTATTATCAGATATACACCCCTTTTTCCCTATTAGATAAATCACAGTAAAACACCACTTATTTTCATACAGAGGTGAGCGCTTAACTAGTTTGCACTCTAATAAGTTTGTGAGAAAGGGAGGGAAAAAGACAGAATATGAAGATCACTCTATGATTCAGGAACACTGTTAGCAAGGCAGAGAGCAAAAAGTCACTGGTGAGCCAAAGTCCAAAGGCTGGGCACACTCTTAGAGAGAGCAGAGCACAAATGCGCCCAAGATCACACAGTTACACTAGGCTTAGAAAGTCTTACAGAGGGCTCAAGAAGAGTTTAGAGAGGCTTAGAAAAGTTTAGCCAAGGTGTCCCAGGCTAACCCAGGTTCGAAAGCCGGGGGCTAAATCTACCCCGTACAGTCGGTAGCAAGGGAAGCCAGACGGGACACGGTACCCTAAGTGGGAAGGATACTCCAGCGGTGGCAGTTGTTCCTGGTAGTGGGTGCAAGTTGCGTCGTCGTCCAGGGGAAGAGACGATCATGACTTGGAGGAAAGATGAAGGTCATTGCACTACCAGGGAAGAAACCAGCTGCAGAGTTTTCCGGTTAAAGGTGGTACCTTGGTTTCGCGGTCGTGGTAAAACGTGGTATCCCAGTTGCTGGGGTGCTTGGCACAGGCAAGGCGGCCACGAGGTACGTTGGGAAAGCGAAAAGACGGTGAAACTGGTTATCCCCACCAGTCAAAGGAAGGAGACTCTCCGGCGGGAGATCTCCTCTGTCGTTGGGAAAAGTGGTGAGGCAGTCCAGCAGGGCTCCACCGGTGGTGGTGTCGTGGCAGGTCGACTCAGCTTCTCCCTCGTCGGATTCTTAGGTCCTGTGGTGACTTCTGAAGTTCCAGTTCCCGAAGCCCTGCTTTTATGCAGCAAACCCCCATTCACTCAGCCTAGCTGTCACTCAAACATGCTAAGTGGTGAGCTGGCCGGCTCACCACTTGGGCAAATCAGGATGGAGTGCGACATGAGTTGCCTAGGCAACTCAGTCCAGGGTGCCTAAATTCCCCTCCACCCCTCCTAAGTACCCCAGACATAGTGGCACCACTTTGGAGGGCTTCTGTGGAGAAGCCCGCCAAAAAGTGGAACAAAGGGCTCGACTTGGGTTGGAGTCACAGAAGAGAACACAAACGCCATTTTAGAATCAAGTTTTGGCAAAAAATACCAACCAGAGAATTAAGATTAATTAAATAAACCGGCGGTATGTTCGAGGCTACCATAAATAATTAAATAAAGACAGTAGCCTAAAACAATGGGAAATCCCATAGGAAAATATTTGCGGTTGAAAATAAAAAGTAGTATCCACTGCCACCAGCCAAAACTCGATCAGGGGGGACGGAGACGTGCCCCCTCGACTAACAGACCCTGGGGCAATCGAATTGCCCCAGCCAGTACGTCCACAATATGATGGTTTGTACTGGTTCTGTTCAGAATTTAAGACTAGTAAAGTCAATGGATGGTGACTTTACATGCCCTGGGAGACAGTAGTCAGTCCCAGGGTATGGAGTCTATACTGGGGGGTCACTAAGACACCCCTGTGTCACTGCACTGAGGGTGCTGTGTAACACATATCACAAAAACACATGTAGCCCTAGGGAGTAAAAGACCCCATAGCCCATTAAACACATCTAGATTCAAAAAAACCTACTCAAATCATGCCCATGAGTGAGGGTAAAAGAGTCTCACTCTTGGCAGGAGAAAAAAATAAAACCCAGAAATCCAGCAAAGCTGCTGGGGCACTCACTAGGTTAGGAAATTCAGCCTAAACAGAGAATTCTCCCTAACACTCGCCCCCCCAGACTAAGGGACAGGAGGATTTAATCCACTCTTGGATGAACCTCATACCTCTAGTCAATGACATAGATCCAAGAGAGTCCATCAGCATTTTGATGGTGACACCCTGACCTGTGCTCAATGGTGAAATCAAACCCTTGCAGGCAGATTGGCCATCTCAATAATTTTGGATTGTCTCCCTTCATTTGCATTGACAATCTCAAGGGTTGGTGGTCAGTCTGAATGACAAAAGTAGAACTATACAAGTATGGCCTAAACTTCTTCAGTGCCCACACAATAGCAAAGCATTCTATTTCTATTGTTGCCCACCTTGTTTCAGGATCCTTCAGCTTACGGCTGATGAAGCAAATGGGGTGCTCCCTACCCTTCTCATCCAGTTGGCTTAGAACTGCACCTAAACCTACATTGGAAGCATCAGTTTGTACAATGAAAGTTTGGTGGTAGTCAGGAGCTCTCAATACTGGAGCTTGGCAAAGAGTTTTCTTCAGTTTTTCAAAGGCCTGATTGCACTCCTCATTCCATTTGACCTTTTTAGGGAATTTTGGAGAGGAGATTACATTCAGTGGAGAAGCTATGGTCCCATAGTTCTCAATGAAATTCCTGTAATACCCAGTGAGGCCTAGGAAGGCTCTCACTTGGGTTTGAGTAGTAGGTGTTGTCCAATTTTGCACAGCTTCAATCTTGCTGAGCAAAGGCCTTATATCTCCACCTCCTACCTCATGCCCAAGGTAGACCACCTTACTTTGACCTATCTGGCATTTACTTGCCTTGATAGTCAAATTGGCCTGTCCAAGAGCCTGCAAAACATGTCCTAGGTGGTTCACATGATCCTCCCAGGAGTGGCTGAAGACTGCAATGTCATCCAAGTATGCCATGCAGAAGTCCTCCATCCCAGCTAGAACTTGGTTCACCATCCTTTGGAGTGTAGCAGGTGCATTTTTTAATCCAAAAGGCATGACCTTAAATTGGTACAAGCCAACTGGGGTGGAAAATGCAGTTTTCTCCTTGGCATGGTCTGTCAAGGCTATTTGCCAATAGCCTGACGTAAGGTAAAATGTGCTGAGGTACTTGGCTGCACCAAGTTTATCCACCAACTCATCTGTCCTTGGTAAAGGGTGGGCATCAGTCTTGGTGACTGCATTAAGAGCTCTATAGTCCACACAGAATCTCAAGTCTTTGGATCCTGCCTTTGGTACTAACACCACTGGGCTAGACCATGGACTAGTAGAGGGTTCTATTACCCTGAGATCAAGCATCTTCTTGACCTCCCCTTTAATATGGGTTCTCACATTTTCTGACATTCGGTATCCTCTGCTTTTGACTGGCAGACAATCACCAGTGAGTATCTCGTGCTGTCCCCAAGGGGTCAAGTCTGGTGAGAGTGAGAACAGGGAGGCAAACTGATTTAACATAGATTTGCACTCCTCTTGTTGCTCAGGTGTCAGATCTGAAGAGAGATTGACTCCTTCAATTTTTTCATCTAAAGGTACACCTCTGAGGAGATCAGGGAGAGACTCACTCTCTTCTTCCTCTGCTGCTGAAGCTAGAAGCAAGGCTCCTACTTCAGGTCTGGAGATGTACGCTTTCAGTCGGTTGGTGTGGAAGACTCTAGGAGCTTCCCTGGGTCTGCCCAGATCCACCAGATAGTTGACCTCTCCAAGTGTTCCAACAACTTTGAAGGGTCCCATCCATTTGTCTTGCAAGGCCCTCTGCCTTGTTGGGAGCACAACGAGAACTAGCTTGTCTTGAGTGAACTCAACCATGTTAGCCTATTGATCATGTCAATGCTTGACCAAAGCTTGTCCAGCTTTCAGGTTATCACTAGCTTCTGCCATCATGTGTGACATTCTCCTTTAGAGATCTATCACATAGTCAATCACTCTGACTGGCTTGAGGGGAGGAGCGCATTCCAACCCCTCCTTAATCAGGGCCAATGGACCTCTGACCGGATGGCCATAGAGAAGTTCAAAGGGAGAATAACCTACTCCCGCCTGAGGGACTTCTCTATAAGCAAAGAGAAGGCATGGCAGTAGAAGGTCCCACTTTCTTTTCAGAGGTTCCTCTAAAGCTCCTATCATGCTCTTCATGGTTCTGTTAAATCTTTCCACCAGTCCATTGGTTTGGGGGTGGTAGGCGGTTGAGAACTTGTAAGTAACTACACAGGTTTTCCACATGGCTTTCATGTAGTGGGACATAAAGTTTGATCCCCTGTCGGATATCACTTCCTTAGGAAACCCAACCCTGGTAAAAATACCAAGGAGGGCCTTAGCCACAGCCGGAGCTGTAACAGTTCTCATAGGTATTGCCTCAGGGTATCTAGTAGCATGGTCTACTACAACAAGGATAAACCTGTTGCATGAGGAAGTAGGGGGATCAAGGGGACCAACAATGTCAATCCCTACCCTCTCAAATGGGACTCCCACAACTGGGAGAGGCACTAATGGTGCCACATTCTTGGCGCCAACCTTAACAGAAGTTTGGCAAGTATGGCAGCTCTTGCAGAACTTATCTACTTCGGCCCCCATTTTTGGCCAGTAGAAGTAGAGTGAGAGCCTTTCCTTGGCCTTCTTGAAACTCATGTGACCAGCCAAAGGAATCTCGTGGGCTAAGTGCAAGAACTGTTGTCTGTTTTCTTGAGGTACTACAAGGCGTTTGTAGTCTCCAGGTTCAGACTCAGTTGGTTCACTGTAGAAGAGGCCATCTTCCCAGTGCAACCTATACTTCCCAGGCTCTTGCCCATCAGCCTGAGCAGCTGCCTGTAGGCGGAGACCCTCCAGAGTTGGACATTCTCTTTGTCCCTTACGGAAAGCTGCCCTGCTGGGTCCACCTTCTGCCAGTAAAGACTGCAGCTCAGGATGGTCCTCAGGGTCTAGATCTCCAATAAGTTCTTGGCCTCCCACTAGCTCTTCTTCAGAGTCTAGTTCAACCATACAGGGTTATACCTCCCTCTCAGCCTCAGCTGGAGGTGGAGTTACAGGTGTAACTGTTGGAAGCACTGGAGTGCTTGCTGCTGACTTCTTCCTAGGAGTCTTGGGTTGCCCCTTTGCTCCTGATCTGGTAGTTACTGCAGTGAGTTGCTCCAGTGGTAAAGGAGTGATCTCTGTCATCATCTCCTGAGATAACCCTCTCAGGGTTTTCTCTCTTGCAGGTTTTGTGAGCTCCTGTAACCTTTTACTAGGTGGTCTGGGGTTATGTGACACAACTCCAAGAGCTTTTAGGTCATTACCCAACAGAACCCTACCTGGCACTTCACATTGTACACTGACAGGTATTTTTACAGCCATGTCATTACACTGGATGAGAACTGGTAACTGGGGACACATCTGCACAGGCCCTCCAGCTAACTTGGTGAGGCATTTGGGTGCCTTAGCAACATACTCTGCCTTGAAAAATGATTCACCCACCACTGTTATGCTGGCCCTAGTGTCTCTAATGGCAGGAGTCTCCTGACCATTCACCTGGACACTGTCTTTATAATACTCTTTAGTATTATCTGGGATAGAATTATACACATCTAAATTCTGTTGTTCCCACAACCCCAGAGAGACTAAAGAAACACTGTCTGAGACTCCAGTGGGTTCATCAGCCAGCAGTAGAAAGTTTCCACTTGCCATATGGACTTCCTCTTCTGGAGCAAAGGCTAAGGAGGCAAGTTGGATCCCTGAAGGTTTACCCTTGCATCTGGGATCTCCTTTCACATGGTCAGTAGAGCCACAAACAAAGCATTTTCCAAATGCCTTCTGGAATGGAGGCTTGTTCTGACCTCCCTCTGGTTTGGCACCAGAGGAGACACTATTCTGCTGTGGTTTCCCTGGTGGCTTACCCTTCTGGTTTTGTTTGGGGCCCTCTTTGGAATTTGCAGTATTAGAATTCTCTTTGGAGTCCTTTTTAGGCTGTTTCCCCTCATCCTTTTTCTGAGTTACCCCAGAATCCTTGTGAGTGGCCCTGTTGGCAACCCACAAGTCAGCAGCCTTAGCTAGCTTTTGGGAATCTAATTCCTTTGAATCAGCCAAGTGCTGTCTGAGCTCAGGAGAGCAGGCATCATAAATTGACTCCAACATAAAAAGATTCTTCATACCTTCATAAGTGTTCACTTTGTAACCCTTAATCCATCCCTCTAAGTTTTTCAACCCTTCACTCACCCAGG
This sequence comes from Ambystoma mexicanum, assembly GCF_040938575.1. Lineage (NCBI taxonomy): Eukaryota > Metazoa > Chordata > Amphibia > Caudata > Ambystomatidae > Ambystoma > Ambystoma mexicanum. The sequence continues at coordinate 1,278,940,734 of NC_090929.1, read as the reverse complement.
TAGCCCAAGGGGTACCATCATGCTTTTTGAGGGTCCTAAACCTCTTAAGATACTGGGAAGGGGTCTTCCCAAACCTAGCTATTAAAGCTAGTTTTACACATTCATAATCTTTCCTATCCTCCTCCCCCAACTCCATTACCACATCAGTTGCAACAGGGGGAAGCCTAGAGAACAACCAGGTGAGCAAGTCATTTCCTGTGATGTTCTGGAGCCCATGATTATATTCAAACAGAGACAACCAATCCAACACATTGACCTTAGGCTCATACATACCAACCAAATCTTTAGGCATCCGGGGTCTTTTAGGACTGGAACTTCTAGAGGAGCCAGAGAGAGAAGCATTTTTGACAGATAATTTCTTCATTTCTAGCTCATGCTTGAGCTCCATTTCCCTTAGCCTTAGTTCTTGATTCATTTCCTGATGTCTCTGTTCAGCCAGAGTATTCAGCCTCTTGAACTCTAGTTCAAGTTTCATTTCCTCTAATTCGATATATTGAGGACTTGGTGTGGGACTTGGTAAAGGCCCAGTAGGTACAGCAGGTAGAGCAGACAGAGGCCTAGGGGGGACAGTCACAGCAGCCTCACCCTCCTCTTCTGACTCTTCCTCAAGATTATCAACATTTGGATCAATATCAATTTCTATACTGTTATCTACATTTTCTGGCATGTTAGGTTCCTCAGACCCATCATCCAGACTTTGGTTAGCTAACAACCTTTCTATTAACTCCATTTTTTTGCCTTTAGTCAGGAGGTTCTTGTGCTTACACAATTCTCTTAAACAATCAGCAGTTTTTGTAGCAAGGGACTCTTGACTATAAGTTTCCATAGTTGACATGTTAGAAAGATTACTTTTTCAGTGCTAAGCTTTGTGGTTAGTTGCACTAAGGTATCCTAAAGCACTCTAAAGTGTATACTCAATACAAATCCCACCGCTGTACTCCAGTGTTAGGCAGAAACCTGTGCAGTTCCCTTAGGGAACACTGCAAAAGATTTAAGACTACAGGTGTTGGCAGTAAACCCACTTGGTAGCAGTCTGTACCACCCAGACTTACCTGGTAGCTGTGGCTGAGCAGTCAGACTTCCCTCAAGAAGAGTTAGGCAGTATGCAAAGTATACTCAATAGGCACTCAGATACAATAATGCAAGCAAACACTGACCAGAGCTTTGGTATCAAAGTATATAATTATTTATTTAAAAACACAGAGTTGAAACACTCCAGCACTCTTATTGTAAACTTATCCTAAACACAGTTACTATTATGAGATATACACCCCTTTTTCCCTATTAGATAAATCACAGTAAAACACCACTTATTTTCATACAGAGGTGAGTGCTTAACTAGATTGCACTCTAATAAGTTTGTGAGAAAGGGAGGGAAAAAATAGAATATGAAGAGGTACACCACTCTATGATTCAGGAACACTGTTAGCAAGGCAGAGAGCAAAAAGTCACTGGTGAGCCAAAGTCCAAAGGCTGGGCCCACTCTTAGAGAGAGCAGAGCACAAATGCGCCCAAGATCACACAGTTACACTAGGCTTAGAAAGTCTTGCAGAGGGCTCAAGAAGAGTTTAGAGAGGCTTAGAAAAGTTTAGCCAAGGTGTCCCAGGCTAACCCAGGTTCGAAAGCCGGGGGCTAAATCTACCCCGTACAGTCGGTAGCAAGGGAAGCCAGGCGGGACACGGTACCTTAAGTGGGAAGGATCCTCCAGCGGTGGCAGTTGTTCCTGGTAGTGGGTGCAAGTTGCATCGTCGTCCAGGGGAAGAGAAGATCTCGACTTGGAGGAAAGATGAAGGTCATTGCACTACCAGGGAAGAAACCAGCTGCAGAGTTTTCCGGTTAAAGGTGGTACCTTGGTTTTGCGGTCGTGGTAAAACGTGGTATCCCGGTTGCCGGCGTGCTTGGCACAGGCAAGGCGGCCACGAGGTACGTTGGGAAAGCGAAAAAGACGGTGAAACTGGTTATCCCCACCAGTCAAAGGAAGGAGACTCTCCGGCGGGAGATCTCCTCTGTCGTTGGGAAAAGTGGTGAGGCAGTCCAGCAGGGCTCCACCGGTGGTGGTGTCGTGGCAGGTCGGCTCAGCTTCTCCCTCATCGGATTCTTAGGTCCTGTGGCGACTTCTGAAGTTCCAGTTCCCGAAGCCCTGCTTTTATGCAGCAAACCCCCATTCACTCAGCCTAGCTGTCACTCAAACATGCTAAGTGGTGAGCTGGCCGGCTCACCACTTGGGCCAATCAGGATGGAGTGTGACATGAGTTGCCTAGGCAACTCAGTCCAGGGTGCCTAAATTCCCCTCCACCCCTCCTAAGCACCTCAGACATAGTGGCACCACTTTGGAGGGCTTCTGTTGAGAAGCCCGCCAAAAAGTGGAACAAAGGGCTCGACTTGGGTTGGAGTCACAGAAGAGAACACAAACGCCATTTTAGAATCAAGTTTTGGCAAAAAATACCAACCGGAGAATTAAGATTAGTTAAATAAACCGGCGGTATGTTTGAGGCTACTGTAAATAATTAAATAAAGACAGTAGCCTAAAACAATGGGAAATCCCATAGGAAAATATTTGCGGTTGAAAATAAAAAGTAGTATCCACTGCCACCAGCCAAAACTCGATCAGGGGGGACGGAGACGTGCCCCCTCGACTAACAGACCCTGGGGCAATCGAATTGCCCCAGCCAGTACGTCCACAATATGATGGTTTGTACTGGTTCTGTTCAGAATTTAAGACTAGTAAAGTCAATGGTGACTTTACATGCCCTGGGAGACAGTAGTCAGACCCAGGGTATGGAGTCTATACTGGGGGTCACTAAGACACCCCTGTGTCACTGCACTGAGGGTGCTGTGTAACACATATCACAAAAACACATGCTAGCCCTAGGGAGTAAAAGACCCCATAGCCCATTAAACACATCTAGATTCAAAAAAACATACTCAAATCATGCCCATGAGCGAGGGTAAAAGAGTCTCACTCTTGGCAGGAGAAAAAAATAAACCCCAGAAATCCAGCAAAGCTGCTGGGGCACTCACTAGGTTAGGAAATTCAGCCTAAACAGAGAATTCTCCCTAACACTCGCCCCCCCCAGACTAAGGGACAGGAGGATTTAATCCACTCTTGGATGAACCTCATACCTCTAGTCGATGACATAGATCCAAGAGAGTCCATCAGCATTTTGATGGTGACACCCTGACCTGTGCTCAATGGTGAAATCAAACCCTTGCAGGCAGATTGACCATTTCAATAGTCTTGGATTATCTCCCTTCATTTGCACTGACCATATCAAGGGTTTGGGTGTCAGTCTGAATGACAAAAGTAGAACTATACAAGTATGGCCTAAACTTCTTCACTGCCCACACAATAGCAAAGAATTCTCTTTCTATTGTTGCCCACCTTGTTTCAGGATCCTTCAGCTTACGGCTGATGAAGCAAATGGGATGCTCCCTACCCTTCTCATCCAGTTGACTTAGAACTGCTCCTATACCTACATTGGAAGCATCAGTTTGTACAATGAAAGTTTGGTGGTAGACAGGAGCTCTCAATACTGGAGCTTGGCAAAGAGCTTTCTTCAGTTTTTCAAAGGCCTGATTGCACTCCTCATTCCATTTGACCTTTTTAGGGAATTTTGGAGAGGAGATTACATTCAGTGGAGAAGCTATGGTCCCATAGTTCTCAATGAAATTCCTGTAATACCCAGTGAGGCCTAGGAAGGCTCTCACTTGGGTTTGAGTAGTAGGTGTTGTCCAATTTTGCACAGCTTCAATCTTGCTGAGCAAAGGCCTTATTTCTCCACCTCCTACCTCATGCCCAAGGTAGACCACCTTACTTTGACCTATCTGGCATTTACTTGCCTTGATAGTCAAATTGGCCTGTCCAAGAGCCTGCAAAACATGTCCTAGGTGGTTCACATGATCCTCCCAGGAGTGGCTGAAGACTGCAATGTCATCCAAGTATGCCATGCAGAAGTCCTCCATCCCAGCTAGAACTTGGTTCACCATCCTTTGGACTGTAGCAGGTGCATTTTTTAATCCAAAAGGCATGACCTTAAATTGGTACAAGCCAACTGGGGTGGAAAATGCAGTTTTCTCCTTGGAATGGTCTGTCAAGGCTATTTGCCAATAGCCTGACGTAAGGTCAAATGTGCTGAGGTACTTGGCTGCACCAAGTTTATCCACCAACTCATCTGTCCTTGGTAAAGGGTGGGCATCAGTCTTGGTGACTGCATTAAGAGCTCTATAGTCCACACAGAATCTCAAGTCTTTGGATCCTGCCTTTGGTACTAACACCACTGGGCTAGACCATGGACTAGTAGAGGGTTCTATTACCCTGAGATCAAGCATCTTCTTGACCTCCCCTTTAATATGGGTTCTCACATTTTCTGACATTCGGTATCCTCTGCTTTTGACTGGCAGACAATCACCAGTGAGTATCTCGTGCTGTCCCCAAGGGGTCAAGCCTGGTGAGAGTGAGAACAGGGAGGCAAACTGATTTAACATAGATTTGCACTCCTCTTGTTGCTCAGGTGTCAGATCTGAAGAGAGATTGACTCCTTCAATTTTTTCATCTAAAGGTACACCTCTGAGGAGATCAGGGAGAGACTCACTCTCTTCTTCCTCTGCTGCTGAAGCTAGATGCAAGGCTCCTACTTCAGGTCTGGAGATGTACGCTTTCAGACGGTTGGTGTGGAAGACTCTAGGAGCTTCCCTGGGTCTGCCCAGATCCACCAGATAGTTGACCTCTCCAAGTGTTCCAACAACTTTGAAGGGTCACATCCATTTGTCTTGCAAGGCCCTCTGCCTTGTTGGGAGCATAACGAGAACTAGCTGGTCTTGAGTGAACTCAACCATGTTAGCCTTTTGATCATGCCAACGCTTGACCAAAGCTTGTCCAGCTTTCAGGTTATCACTAGCTTCTGCCATCATGTGTGACATTCTCCTTCGGAGACCTATCACATAGTCAGTCACTCTGACTGGCTTGAGGGGAGGAGCGCCTTCCAACCCCTCCTTAATCAGGGCCAATGGACCTCTGACCGGATGGCCATAGAGAAGTTCAAAGGGAGAATAACCTACTCCCGCCTGAGGGACTTCTCTATAAGCAAAGAGAAGGCATGGCAGTAGAAGGTCCCACTTTCTTTTCAGAGGTTCCTCTAAAGCACCTATCATGCTCTTCATGGTTCTGTTAAATCTTTCCACCAGCCCATTGGTTTGGGGGTGGTAGGCGGTTGAGAACTTGTAAGTAACTACACAGGTTTTCCACATGGCTTTCATGTAGTGGGACATAAAGTTTGATCCCCTGTCGGATATCACTTCCTTAGGAAACCCAACCCTGGTAAAAATACCAAGGAGGGCCTTAGCCATAGCCGGAGCGGTAACAGTTCTCATAGGTATTGCCTCAGGGTATCTAGTAGCATGGTCTGCTACAACAAGGATAAACCTGTTGCATGAGGAAGTAGGGGGATCAAGGAGACCAACAATGTCAATCCCTACCCTCTCAAATGGGACTCCCACAACTGGGAGAGGCACTAATGGTGCCACATTCTTGGCGCCAACCTTAACAGAAGTTTGGCAACTATGGCAGCTCTTGCAGAACTTATCTACTTCGGCCCCCATTTTTGGCCAGTAGAAGTAGAGTGAGAGCCTTTCCTTGGTCTTCTTGAAACTCAAGTGACCAGCCAAACGAATCTCGTGGGCTAAGTGCAAGAACTGTTGTCTGTTTTCTTGAGGTACTACAAGGCGTTTGTAGTCTCCAGGTTCAGACTCAGTTGGTTCACTGTAGAAGAGGCCATCTTCCCAGTGCAACCTATACTTCCCAGGCTCTTGCCCATCAGCCTGAGCAGCTGCCTGTAGGCGGAGACCCTCCAGAGTTGGACATTCTCTTTGTCCCTTACGGAAAGCTGCTCTGCTGGGTCCACCTTCTGCCAGTAAAGACTGCAGCTCAGGATGGTCCTCAGGGTCTAGATCTCCAATAAGTTCTTGTCCTCCCACTAGCTCTTCTTCAGAGTCTAGTTCAAGCATACAGGGTTGTACCTCCCTCTCAGCCTCAGCTGGAGGTGGAGTTACAGGTGTAACTGTTGGAAGCACTGGAGTGCTTGCTGCTGACTTCTTCCTAGGAGTCTTGGGTTGCCCCTTTGCTCCTGATCTGGTAGTTACTGCAGTGAGTTGCTCCAGTGGTAAAGGAGTGATCTCTGTCATCATCTCCTGAGATAACCCTCTCAGGGTTTTCTCTCTTGCAGGTTTTGTGAGCTCCTGTAACCTTTTACTAGGTGGTCTGGGGGTATGTGACACAACTCCAAGAGCTTTTAGGTCATTACCCAACAGAACCCTACCTGGCACTTCACATTGTACACTGACAGGTATTTTTACAGCCATGTCATTACACTGGATGAGAACTGGTAACTGGGGACACCTCTGCACAGGCCCTCCAGCTAACTTGGTGAGGCATTTGGGTGCCTTAGCAACATCCTCTGCCTTGAAAAATGATTCATCCGCCACAGTTATGCTGGCCCCAGTGTCTCTAATGGCAGGAGTCTCCTGACCATTCACCTGGACACTGTCTTTATAATACTCTTTAGTATTATCTGGGATAGAAGTATACACATCTAAATTCTGTTGTTCCCACAACCCCAGAGAGACTAAAGAAACACTGGCTGAGACTCCAGTGGGTTCATCAGCCAGCAGTAGAAAGTTTCCACTTGCCATATGGACTTCCTCTTCTGGAGCAAAGGCTAAGGAGGCAAGTTGGATCCCTGAAGGTTTACCCTTGCATCTGGGATCTCCTTTCACATGGTCAGTAGAGCCACAAACAAAGCATTTTCCAAATGCCTTCTGGAATGGAGGCTTGTTCTGACCTCCCTCTGGTTTGGCACCAGAGGAGACACTATTCTGCTGTGGTTTCCCTGGTGGCTTACCCTTCTGGTTTTGTTTGGGGCCCTCTTTGGAATTTGCATTATTAGAATTCTCTTTGGAGTCCTTTTTAGGCTGTTTCCCCTCATCCTTTTTCTGAGTTACCCCAGAATCCTTGTGAGTGGCCCTGTTGGCAACCCACAAGTCAGCAGCCTTAGCTAGCTTTTGGGAATCTAATTCCTTTGAATCAGCTAAGTGCTGTCTGAGCTCAGGAGAGCAGGCATCATAAATTGACTCCAACATAAAAAGATTCTTCATATCTTCATAAGTGTTCACTTTGTAACCCTTAATCCATCCCTCTACGTTTTTCAACCCTTCACTCACCCAGGTAGCCCAAGGGGTACCATCATGCTTTTTGAGGGTCCTAAACCTCTTAAGATACTGGGAAGGGGTCTTCCCAAACCTAGCTATTAAAGCTAGTTTTACACATTCATAATCTTTCCTATCCTCCTCCCCCAGCTCCATTACCACATCAGTTGCAACAGGGGGAAGCCTAAAGAACAACCAGGTGAGCAAGTCATTTCCTGTGATGTTCTGGAGCCCATGATTATATTCAAACAGAGACAACCAATCCAACACATCGACCTTAGGCTCATACATACCAACCAAATCTTTAGGCATCTGGGGTCTTTTAGGACTGGAACTTCTAGAGGAGCCAGAGAGAGAAGCATTTTCCACAGATAATTTCTTCATTTCTAGCTCATGCTTGAGCTCCATTTCCCTTAGCCTTAGTTCTTGATTCATTTCCTGATGTCTCTGTTCAGCCAGAGTATTCAGCCTCTTGAACTCTAGTTCAAGTTTCATTTTCTCTAATTCGAGATATTGAGGACTTAGTGTGGGACTTGGTAAAGGCCCAGTAGGTACAGCAGGTAGAGCAGACAGAGGCCTAGGGGGGACAGTCACAGCAGCCTCACCCTCCTCTTCTGACTCTTCCTCAAGATTATCAACATTTGGATCAATATCAATTTCTATACTGTTATCTACATTTTCTGGCATGTTAGGTTCCTCAGACCCATCATCCAGACTTTGGTTAGCTAACAACCTTTCTATTAACTCCATTTTTTTGCCTTTAGTCAGGAGGTTCTTGTGCTTACACAATTCTCTTAAACAATCAGCAGTTTTAGTAGCAAGGGACTCTTGACTATAAGTTTCCATAGTTGACATGTTAGAAAGATTACTTTTTCAGTGCTAAGCTTTGTGGTTAGTTGCACTAAGGTATCCTAAAGCACTCTAAAGTGTATACTCAATACAAATCCCACCGCTGTACTCCAGTGTTAGGCAGAAACCTGTGCAGTTCCCTTAGGGAACACTGCAAAAGATTTAAGACTACAGGTGTTGGCAGTAAACCCACTTGGTAGCAGTCTGTACCACCCAGATTTACCTGGTAGCTGTGGCTGAGCAGTCAGACTTCCCTCAAGAAGAGTTAGGCAGTATGCAAAGTATACTCAATAGGCACTCAGATACAATAATGCAAGCAAACACTGACCAGAGCTTTGGTATCAAAGTATATAATTATTTATTTAAAAACACACAGTTGAAACACTCCAGCACTCTTATTGTAGACTTATCCTAAACACAGTTACTATTATGAGATATACACCCCTTTTTCCCTATTAGATAAATCACAGTAAAGCACCACTTATTTTCATACAGAGGTGAGTGCTTAACTAGATTGCACTCTAATAAGTTTGTGAGAAAGGGAGGGAAAAAACAGAATATGAAGAGGTACACCACTCTATGATTCAGGAACACTGTTAGCAAGGCAGAGAGCAAAAAGTCACTGGTGAGCCAAAGTCCAAAGGCTGGGCCCACTCTTAGAGAGAGCAGAGCACAAATGCGCCCAAGATCACACAGTTACACTAGGCTTAGAAAGTCTTGCAGAGGGCTCAAGAAGAGTTTAGAGAGGCTTAGAAAAGTTTAGCCAAGGTGTCTAGGGGCTAACCCAGGTTCGAAAGCCGGGGGCTAAATCTACCCTGTACAGTCGGTAGCAAGGGAAGCCAGGCGGGACACGGTACCTTAAGTGGGAAGGATCCTCCAGCGGTGGCAGTTGTTCCTGTTAGTGGGTGCAAGTTGCGTCATCGTCCAGGGGAAGAGAAGATCTCGACTTGGAGGAAAGATGAAGGTCATTGCACTACCAGGGAAGAAACCAGCTGCGGAGTTTTCCGGTTAAAGGTGGTACCTTGGTTTCGCGGTCGTGGTAAAACGTGGTATCCCGGTTGCCGGGGTGCTTGGCACAGGCAAGGCGGCCACGAGGTACGTTGGGAAAGCGAAAAGACGGTCAAACTGGTTATCCCCACCAGTCAAAGGAAGGAGACTCTCCGGCGGGAGATCTCCTCTGTCGTTGGGAAAAGTGGTGAGGCAGTCCAGCAGGGCTCCACCGGTGGTGGTGTCGTGGCAGGTCGGCTCAGCTTCTCCCTCGTCGGATTTTTAGGTCCTGTGGCGACTTCTGAAGATCCAGTCCCCAAAGCCCTGCTTTTATGCAGCAAACCCCCTTTCACTCAGCCTAGCTGTCACTCAAACATACTAAGTGGTGAGCCGGCCGGCTCACCACTTGGGCCAATCAGGATGGAGTGTGACATGAGTTGCCTAGGCAACTCAGTCCAGGGTGCCTAAATTCCCCTCCACCCCTCCTAAGTACCCCAGACATAGTGGCACCACTTTGGAGGGCTTCTGTGGAGAAGCCCGCCAAAAAGTGGAACAAAGGGCTCGACTTGGGTTGGAGTCACAGAAGAGAACACAAATGCCATTTTAGAATCAAGTTTTGGCAAAAAATACCAACCGGAGAATTAAGATTAATTAAATAAACCGGCGGTATGTTCGAGGCTACCGTAAATAATTAAATAAAGATAGTAGCCTAAAACAATGGGAAATCCCATAGGAAAATATTCGCGTTTGAATATAAAAAGTAGTATCCACTGCCACCAGCCAAAACTCGATCAGGGGGGACGGAGACGTGCCCCCTCGACTAACAGACCCTTGGGCAATCGAATTGCCCCAGCCAGTACGTCCACAATATGATGGTTTGTACTGGTTCTGTTCAGAATTTAAGACCAGTAAAGTCAATGGTGACTTTACATGCCCTGGGAGACAGTAGTCAGTCCCAGGGTATGGAGTCTATACTGGGGGGTCACTAAGACACTGACACATGCAAGCTACACATTTGGCGGCACAAAGAGACCCACTGCACTGCTAGTGAATTGCCTTCTTTCTGATAATATGCATTCTCATGCTTGAACCAACTATACTATGCGGATACATAAAAAGTAAAAAACTAAAATAAATTATGTATGTATACATATATAAAAGTGTGCTTTTAGTTCACAAAGTGCAGTTTTCGTGTTTGAACCTTTACTGCGTACAAAGGTACCTCATTCACTCATCTACCTCTCCCTGCTTACCTCGTTTTGCCTCCTTCTTTGCGTGCTAAGTTGAACTCACCCTCCATTCTGTTTCATGAGGACAGGGGGTTGGAGTTGGAGCCCCTGTATTCTTGCTCCTTCCCAAAGCTTCCTTCATGGGCACCGGAAGATATGAGCGGAGAATGATCCACCATGTGATCCTCAGAAGCCCAGGAGATTAAACAATTCAGTAATTGCAAATCTTGATCTCAATACCAAGAAGAACTGTGAATGCAGAATGATTACAAACCAGACACGTACATGGCAGTGATGTGGTAAATGAGCAAGGGCAGCTCTTGGCACACTGAATGCACAAGGACTGATTGAAGAGCAAACAATGTTACCTGGGAGACCACTTAACACCTTGGAGCCATGGAAAACATAGAAGAGATTTCCAAGATTGCGCTGATGGCATAGCCCAAACGATTATTGGGATTGGCAAAATGCCAATGGCCAACCGCCTTCTTGGCCTGGCCAATTACTGTGCACCATACTAATCTATCCACAAAGGAATACACATTAAAAAAGAGACAAGGTACGTTAAGTCGGGACCTCAGATCTGAAGAAAGCTTTTGCCAATGCTTGGAGTGCATTGATTGAATCAGCCATTTTTGAGTAGCAGACCCCCAGACCATCTTAGTAGTACTGATGTGTGCTAAACAGCACACCCTTTTCCAAAAGTGCAAAGCTATCTGAGCAATGGCCACCCACTTACCATAGAGACTGACACAAGCCCTCTGCTTATGTACAGACTGTCTGAAAGGGATCATGATTCATCCCAGAAGAGAACAGAAAGAAAACTCCTTCTTGAAGGAGGACTGAAAAGTGTGGAGCAAGGATCAGGTTCAGAACCCTCCCCATTACCCCTGAATAATCTAGATGAGGTGGCCCTTGCAGGAGGGCACAAGAATATCAAATGCCTGAAAATGATCATGAATGAAGTGGGTGGTGGTGTATTCATTCCAATACAGATAAAGAAAAAAGAAAAAGGAGAATGATAAGACGTGTCTACAGAAAAACCTCCAGAGAAAAATATGTCAATCACAAGACAGGTATATATAAAGAACTCCAGAGAAACAAGAAAAACAAGAAGAAATCAGGCAATAATTATATAGCAAGACCTCCAGGGAAACAAGAGAGAATTATGAGTCCGGTCTACCTAAAGGCCCCCTGAGAAACATGAGACAGGTCTACAGAAATACTGCTAGAAAGACCAGGAAGAATCATAAGACATGTTCACAGAAAGTCCTCCAGTGAAACAAGAGTGCATTATGGGACAGGTTGAATCCATGACCTCCAAAAAGGGAACACATGAAAGGCCTACAGAAAAACCTACAGAGAACAAGAGATAATCTTGAGAAAGGCCTACAGAAATACCTCGACAGAAACAACAGAAAATCATGAAACGGGTCTATAAGAAGAGCTCTAGTGAAACAAGAGGAAATCACAAGACAGGTTTACAGAAAACCTCCAAAGAAACACCAGCGGTTCATGAGACAATTCTACCAAAATTACAGAAGAAAAATAAGAGAGAATTATGAGACCTGAACACAAAAATAGCTCCAGAGATACAAAATAGTCATAAGACAGGTGTACAGAAATACCTCAAGAAACCCAACACAGACCCATTAGAAATACATAGAAAATGACCCCCAGAGAAACAAAAGGGAATTGTGAAACATGTCTACTGAAAGAGTTCAGGAGAATGAAAAGGGAATCACACAATGAGCGAAGGTCTGCAGAGAGTCCACCAGATAATCAAGAGGGGTCTATGCAGAGCCGTAAATAGCCATGAGGCATGGTATGTCAAGAGACCTCCCAGAGAATCAAGAAAGACTTACAGAGAGACCTCCAAAGGGCCAGGAGCCAGGATCTGTAGAGACCACCTGAGGATCAAGAAAAGTCCTTAGGGGACTGAAAAAAAACCCAGAAACAAGTCTGCTGAGAAACCATCAGAAAATCAGTAATGGTCTACATAGTAATAGTCTACATAGAGTCGTCCACTGAACCAAGAACTAGCTGTATAGAAATACCTCCAGAGAAGTAGGAAATGGTCTAACAGGATACCTCCAACGAGCAAGGAACAAGGTCTTTATATTAACCTCCCAAGAAACCGGAATAGTCCTACAATGAGAGACCTCTCAAAAGTTGAAAGAATGGTCTATTGAGAGGCCTCCTGTAAAATGTGAATAAACTAAAAACCTTTACATACACATATGATAGGAAGAGATCTTTTATCAAACTGAACACCTTGGGCGATCAACACCTAAAACAGGAACTTTTGTGTAATCAAAGTTTAAACTTTTGTGTTGACCAGAACCTTGAACCTTTGTGCTATTACATTGGTGCTAGCTAGGGGTATAACACGACTTCTAAAGAGTAGGATTTAGACTTCTGTTGGCCACTGCTTTGGAACCTTTGTATCTAGGGTTGTTGTCTGTAAGAAGACGCACACTTGTTAAGTGTAGGGAAGAGAACTTCTGCTTCCAGAAGACTTGGATTTTAGCACTTTGGTTTTTCCCATTTTTGAGATATTTACTTTAGCTCCCGAAATGTCAAAACTCTGGGCGATATCTCCTAGCAGATAGAAATCTGTCACAGGAAGGATATGGCCAAGAGTGCAGGAATATAAATAAAAAACCTACAACAAGCCTTACTGTGTACAGAAATAAATATCTCAGCAATTAGAGCATTAAGGTAAAACTACAAATATGTATTATATAGAAAGAAAAAGGACAGCTGGAATGGAATGCCTGGGAATATTGATTGTTAGCAGTTACTGAGAAAGATACCCAAATATTATTGTATAATTGGATGCATAACTCTTTTTGAAAGGGATGGCAAATTGTCACTCGGGTACCAATATAGAAACTCACCCCTGGATGTCATACTTTTCTTGTACTATGGGGCAGAGCCATCATTACTAGAGAATGACCTCTCAGTATTACATTTTGTGGCAAAGGGCATCATAGTGCAATCCAAAAGAAGTGCTAGTGCAGAATGTAAGCCCTACCAGGTCTGTAATCTTGAGGTATTGAGAGCAGCGTTATCATCGAAGGTGGCAAACTTCAGAGCTGGATGGGATGCTATCCCAATAGATTTGTGTAAAGCAAACCCATATGTATGGGCTCCTTTTAATTTTACATGTAAAGAATACCAATGTATAATAAGGGGATATTGCACCATCTTGGGGTAAAAAGCTGTTATAGTTCCTATTTTCAAAAAGGGGGATTAGAGCTTACTGATACCATGTGGTCATGTGCCCATTGATGGTGTAGCAGCTAAACCACTTCAGACACTTTTATATACTTGGTGGCTTTGCGATTGCCTAAAAAAATTACATATTCTTGATGATTCCTAATACGCTTTTAGAGGATTAAGAACTTTTCTTTTAAAAAAAAATGCTTTTATTGAGTTTTTTTCGTATGAAGCTTCAGTACATAACAAAAGCATGATCAAAAGCTTTGACATGAAAAACAAGAAAGTGTCTTTGGCCCACGTTTTTCTGAGGCCCTCTGTTTGTTTCCTCTTGCCTCAAGGAGAGCCATGTATAGCCTTGAAATGAGGTCTTTGGTAAGTTTTGATTCACTTAGGATTCTTTCCATGGGGGTGAGGTCTTCCTCCAGATTTTCCTTCCATTTCACAGACAACAGGGTCCCCTTATGCTACAGGAATTTGAACACATCTAATGGGCGGATTCCAGGTCTTGAATAGTTATGCACCCGTTTGGTTTTATCATCTGGCCTGCTCTTTCCAGCCCCGGCTCATACCATCCCTGGAAACGTAGTGGGTCTCATCACAAATCGGAGGCGCCCATATACAGCTCATGGGGGACAGCCAGGTTGTAAGTCCATTCATTTCCCCCATGTTCCACCACACCTGCAGGAGGGAGCCCATTGCAAAGTGATTGATAATGCTGTTTGGGAAGGATTTCCTTGGGGCCATAACCATTCTACTAGCAAGACTGGCCTCATTCAATGGTTCTCAATGGCCACCCATTGCTTTTGTTTATCTCCTCGAAGATGTGGTACCAGGGCCCTGAACCGGGTAGCTTGGTGATATGTATACATGTCCGGCAAACCCGCCCCTCCTTTCTCCTTTGGTTGGGTCAGTGCCTCATATGCTATCCTCTGTATTTTCCCCAGCTAAAGAAATGTATGGATCATTCCCTTTACTTTAGTGAAGTGGGAAACTGCAGTGTTAATTGGAAGCATTTGATATTGGAAAGTACTACCATTTTGAATGCATTCACTCGACCCAACCATGATATAATTAGCTCGTCCCATCTCTCCAGGTCATTGGCTATTTCTTTTAATAGAGGGGGTAGATTCGCCTCATAAAGCCTATCCGTTGTTTTTGTGATATTGATTCCCAAATATCTAAGGCTCTGGTAGTTAGCTGGTACTCCCCCTACAGCTGGGGTGTTCCGTCCCTCACCTTCAGGGGCACTGTAGAGAAAGAGAGTGGATTTTTCAGCGTTCACTTTAAGTCCAGCCCACTTGCCGAATTCCTGAATCTTTTGAAGGACTTTCGGCATGTCCTCCTGAGGGTTTGCCAAGTACAGGAGAGTATTGTCCATGAACATTGCCAGTTTGTACTCCACTGCACCTACTCTTATTCCTCTGATCCTCTTGTTTTTCCTGATATTGTTACCCAGTGCCTCCATGGTCAGGGTGTACAAGAGTGGCGAGAGGGGGCACCCCTGTCTGGTCCCTCTGGTCATGACAATCTCAGCTGAAACTTTGTTGTTTACCATCACCCTCTCCTCCGGAGACCTGGACAGGGCATGGATCCCTTGTATGAATGTTTCGCCAAATCCCATGTTCCTCAGCACGCCCCATTGAAAGTCCCACTCAATCCTATCGATCGCTTTCTCTGAGTCCATGCAGAGGAGAGCTTGGTTTCTCTTGATTCCTCTGATATGTTCCATGCTGTCCAGTGTTTTCCGCATGGTGTCTGCCCCCTGTCTGCCTTTTATGAAGCCTACCTGCTCTGGGTGGACCAGGCGGGGCATAATGTCCTCCATACGTGAGGCTAACACTCTCGTATATACTTTGGCATCTGCGTTCAACAGCGATATAGGTCGGTATGATGTGCATCATGTGGGGTCTCTTCCTGCCTTAGGGATGACTACTATGTGTGCCGCTGAGAATGATGGTGGTGCCTGGCCCATTTCCCTTATATGGTTAAACAGATTCGCTAGATGTGGGGACAGGATGTCTGCGAATTGTTTATAAAATCTCATGTTATATCCATCCTCTCCAGGGGCCCCATCCGGCTGAAGTCTTTTTATGGCTGCCTGCACTTCCTCTGGGGTAATGTCTGACTCCATGAGGGTAAGTTCTGTGTCTTTAAGATGCGCTAGCCTGGCCGCTTTAATGCAGTCCTCCATCTCACTCCCTACCCGGACCCCTTCAGTGGAATAAAGGCTTTCATAGTATTTAGCAAATTGGTCAGCTATTTCTTCTGCTGAACGTACCAGTACCCTTTCTTCTGTTTGAAGCCCTTCCACCCATCTTTCCACTCTTTGTGCCTGGAGTCTAGCGACTAGCATTTTCCCGGCCTTACCCCCCTTTTCATAGAATTTCTGTTTTAAGAACTTTAACTTTCTTATTACATCTCCATTCCCCATGTGCTTTCAGCTCTTCGCGTTTTTCTTTGAGGGTTGCTAGGTGCTCTTTGCAGTATGACCCATGGGCATGCAGTTTCCTCTCCAGCTCTGTGATATCACCCCTCAGTTTATCCTCCAGTACCTTGTGTTCCCTCTTACGTCCAGCTCCTTCTCTTATAAGGTGGATTCTCCACACTGCCTTACCCGCTTCCTATAGAGTGCCCATGCCCACTTCCCGTTATTAGTAATTTGAAAGTACTCCTCTATTTCTGTACACAGTTCCTGGGCATATAGTTTATCCATCCGTAGAAAGTCGTTACATTTCCACCTAGTGTCTCTGCATCCAAACCCCGTTATTTCTAAGGTGGCTATGACCATGTCGTGATCTGTCCACGCTACTGGGTGGATTATAGTGTCATGCACCCTGGATCTATTTTCTTTATTGATCAACAAATAGTCGACCCTTGTGAAGGTATCGTGGACCTCTGATTTAAACGTGTACCCTCTTCTCACCGGGTTGCACGATCTCCAGAGATCCACTAACCCCTTATCCTGCATGGTGGCAGCAAACTTACTGACTTCCTCCCTGGGGGTGCTCTTTGTCTGCACCCTTGTCTGCTACCTGTCCATTCGGGGGTCCACCCAGGTATTAAAATCCCCCCAACACCACCAGCTCCTCACAATTCCCTCTCAAGGGGGCCAGGGCCGCCTTGTTGAATGGGGCCTGCCCTTGGTTGGGCGCATAAACCCCCACTAGCGTGATTCACGAGGTTTCCCATTCACCCCGATATATTTTCTGTCTACCTTCTGCTGACGGCTCCACTATTGGGTTATCCATCCTAAATCGCTTACTAAGAAGAACCCCAACTCCCGCCTTTTTAAAATTTCCTGATGCCCAGAACGTTTTTCCCAGTCCTCTACCTCTCAATGGTCTTTCCTCCCCTACTTTGAGTCTAGTTTTCTGTATAAAGAGAACATCTAATTCCGCTCTTTCAAATTCTCTTATTAGTAGGGATCTCCTAGTTGGTGAGTTGAGTCCTTTAACATTCAAAGTACCCATCCTGAGAATAGGCCTCCCCGACCTTGAATCAGAATGTTCTGTCATTTTTATACTGGTTCCCATTTTAGCCTGCTGCACCTTTTACCTGTTCCGTGACTGCAAAAGCCTAATTTCCCCTCCGAGATGCCCAGCTAGTTTTGATTAACCGTTTGTTTTCCCCTCCTGCCCCCCCATAACAGTGAACTTAGTTAACCGTGTAAACTGAACCGCAGCCTTAGTTGGCTGCTCTGGTCCTAGGGTTTGAGATGCCCTCCTATAACTGAGGGCCTCCAGGGTTTTAACGCTGGCCTCCCCTGGGGTGTCAATTGGCTATCCTGTCATCATTTCCCTTCTTTTGTCAAGAGTCGTTTTCTGTGTTCGTGTGTCATCTTTGATGCTTGCATGCAAGTGTCCCATGTGTTCCCCGCTTTCGTACCTTTTTCATGGAGGCTTTGATGGGGAAACAGGGTTCGGCTTGATGTATTTCCTCCCTGCTTTGGCACTCCTTTGTCTGCAAGGGGTTCCTCCTTGGTCTTCCGACTGCATGAGTGGGGCTTCTTGTGGGCTGACGGGGCCTCGGGTGCTTATCTGGCCCGTTAGGCTGTTGAGGACTGGATTTGCTTCTTCAGGAGTGGCGATTCTGTAGTTCTCCCTTTTGAATTCAAAGGTTAGGTCAAACATGTAGCCCCATCTGTATTCGACTTCCGGATCCGTGAGCCACAAGGTGAGCGGCCTGCATGCCCTCCTTCTTGCCAACGTCAAGCTTGAGAGGTCCTAAAATATTTGAATTCTGGAGCCTTGGAATTCAATGTCCTGTTTCTGTATTGCCTTGATGAAAATTTCTGTTTTTTCCTTGTAACTAAGGAATTTAACCAAAATTGAAAGGGGTCCCCTTTGAAGGCTCTGCCCCCCTCGTGGGCTCTTTCAATTGTCACTGCCTTTCCTCCCTCATCCTCAAACAGGTGGTTAATTATGTCTTAGCTTTTCTTTCCACCTGCTGTGGAGTCTCGCCATCCTTCTCTGTCAGAACAAGGATCTGCAGGGTCGACCTACTTTCCCTATTTTCCATATCGTCTATCTTGAGTGTAATTTCTTCCTCTCGTAGCTCAATATCCGTCATTCTAGCATTCAGTTTCATTTCTATTAGGTCCGCGTTGGCCTGATTGTTCTCTAGGTTTTCCACTTTTCCTTTTTATTTTCTCCACCTTACCCCTTGGTAATTTCTGTATGTCCGATCGCAGTGCCTTAATCTCTGCCATGATACCCGCGATATCCTTTTTCGTGGCTGCCATGCTCATTGTAGTTGTGCCCCCCAGTGGTGTCTCTTGGGCCCTTTGGTTCGCTCTTCTGTATAGTTGAAGTCTATCAAGGCCTTCCTCAGGGCGGGCTGTCGGCCTGAGCTTATCCTCTTCCAGGGCGGCTAGACCCTTATTACTGGGATGACTCCTTGCTGATATTGCTCTGGTTTCCAGGTTACTTCTATCCCTTGGCTGGGGCTTATGCAGTTGTCATGATTGAGGTACCTCTCGGAGTGAATATTGATTGTGGATCAGGGGGAGCCTTTATTCCTGTAGTGGTGGGGTGAATCGCCTCTGGGGTGAGGGACAGGTCCCCTTGACCTCCTTGTTGTTTCTGGTCTGTACAGCACTTTCCTCTATAGGCCAAGTGTTATCTTGCAAAATGTTCAGAAGTCTCTCATTAAGCGTGTCCTAAGACGTAATGTCGGATTATCTTTCTCATGTCCTTGCTGGTGGGACTGTATATCCCCTTGTTATTGGAGGTTTCCAACTGCCTACAACGAGGTCTGGGGGCTTTCTGTTTGATCTGCAGCCCTCTGCCGGGACTTCTCATTGTGTCACCTCTCTGTGTGCCCCAGAGTCCGTTAGGCCTCGTATGAGGACTCTCTTCTCCATTTGGATCCCCAACACTGCTCAGTGTCCCCACTCCCTTTCTGAAGCTCGGCACCCGATTGCCTTTGTCGGCTTATCGTTGTGTTGAGTTTCCATGGCTAGCCTGTCCTGGTTCTCCGTTGTCACTGTTCTCTTGCGGGCTTCACTCTTTCCTTGGACCACAGTGTTTTCGACCCTATTGGTGGCACCGTGCCCCTCTGCCTCCCTGAGCGACGAGTCTGCCTCTGGGTCTTGTTTCCTTCAGAACTCATTCATCGCCGTGCGCTTCTAGCTCGGATGTGGTCCTCAAAGCGGGTTCTTGACATGGGTGGCTGCTCAACATCTACTCCTCACCCGGGGCTCCTGTACTTTCTCTGTTCCCAACCACCAGCATATTTTCAAGGCTCCATCCTGCTTCGATGGAGCCGCGCCGCGGCCTCCCGCAGGGGGTTTTGCCCAGGGGTGAGGTCCGGCCAAACCGTCAGCCCTTAACGCCTTCCCACGTAAACCCGCCACAAGGTCCCCACGGGTCACTCTCCCTTTGGGGCTGTTCTGCTGGCAGCCCCCTACTGCTCTGCCTCAGTCGCAATGGGGCCACACTCTGCCTACTCGGATTGTAGTTTCTCGCGGCTGCTGCGAGGTCTGTCCGTGCTGGGGTTCCGCGCCAGCTCCTCTTCCCTGCTTTACTCTATTCCCTTGTTAGTATTGTCCTCTGACACTTCCCACCGCCTCCTTGCTTGTCAGATCCCGGTGGTTGACTGCTCTCCACATGGGTGCCGGAGCGGCTCTCCATGTACCGCGGGGCAGTTTCCTACTGTGTGGTTTCTCATCCTACAGAGTTTCAGCTGGTCTCTCTGCTTCACTGCGGATGCAAATTCCATTTCTCCCACCCGCCATTTTTCGGCACTCCATAGGGGGAAGGGCCGACCTCAGGTTTACCGCCTTTCACCTCCTTATCCCTGGTTAATGGGACCTTATCTTCTTCCCACTTGGTTCCGAAGAGCAGTGACCTCATTTCTCCTTACTTTGATTGTCAGGAATAGCTCTTAATCATCTCTCGTTTCCCCTCGGGGCGCGGAGCCGAGCTTCAGGCAGCCATTGCCTTCTGCACCCCTGGTGGTCTCTGGAGTAAGAACTTTTGACTAACTTTTAAACTTGCATCTTATTTGTTATAAGTATGCACTGTGTTATAAATCTCCTTTTCATCTTGCTTGTATGATCAAAGCATGGCCTTTGATTGTGTAAACAAATTATTTTTCTAAGATTTTAGGTTAGCATGCCCACACCTAGACAGATTTCTAAACACTAGCCTGCGCCACACCTAGAAAAGACTGTGAATGTAGGCATGCCCACATGTGAAGGCCAACAAGTGCCACACTTAGACAAAACTGTGAATGTTAGCATGCTAAAGGTCATGTAACCCACTAACCAATATAAACTCAAACTCTGCATACTTATCTCACTAAAAAAACTCACACAACCATCTCTCGCACAACAAGCCGTACGCACTTCACAAAACTGCAACAACACATAAGCCGGAGCAACAGAACACGCGGACTGACACCGATCCAATACCCGCACCAAAGCTCAGCACCCGGTGTAAACCGAGTTGAATCTGCCAACAGAAAAACACTCCTCTCACTATCCTACTCCCTCTTCACCCTACTAACCAATCCATCCCCTTATCAATTTACAGATCCGCCAGAGCGCCTGGGGACCACTTCCGTTGGTGACGGTGCACGGTACAAATACCTTTAACAGTTAACATTTAACATCTATTATTAGAGGTGGGGCAGGAGGAGAATGTACAGTTATTATACCCATCAAGCAATGCAAAAGGCAGGGTTTTGTTTTAGCTCCTGTCCTCAGTAACCTGTACACACATCTATTAAATACTGTTTACACAGCCAATAGACATCACTTTCTGGTATTATCCTGTGTGGATGATTCTGTTTTATTAGCCACAACCAGAGACGTTTTTTTGGTAGGGCAAAAGGGGCACCTGCCCCGCGCCCCCACCTTGGAAGGGGGCCCCACAAGTGTGCCTGAGCTAAAGAGGTCAGTTCACACTGTTCATCATATTTTAATAGCACCCGTCCCATTTGTTTTATGGAATGCTGATGAGGCTCTAAACCAATTACCTGTCTGTTGTTGGCAAGTACATTCTGCTCTGATCAATGAATCCTGTAACGCTTTCTGTGTTCACTGTCGCATACATAGTTTGTGCATTCACAAAGGCACAACAAGTTTCCATGGTGATTTATATTTATCATGTGCAATAGCCAAATTTGAAATGCTTATTGATACATTTGAGTGCTGGTTCAGAAGATAGCTTTGTGTGTTAAGTGCTCATTGCAGAGATCTATCCTCATATGAAATATTACAATACCAAATTATAGCAAGGCCAACTCAGCCGTTCCTATGGTTTGCCTTCTCACATGCTGGTGGCATTGTTTAGCCCATTACCTGATCATTCTTTTTATTTAGGCTATTTAGTGAAAGACGCTCAAGAAAGAAGGAAGCTGACCCGATATTGCAGGCCTCTAGGCAAGCATATTTGAATGCATGCCCATTTGACACCAAAAACAGTTTGATTATTTTTGTACAGTTCAGATTTATTTCTGCATGTTTATAAATAACAATTTCACAAGCCTGTGTTTTGTGCAATTTGAAAGCTTTAAAATACAAATGGGAAATTCAAATCAAATCTTTTAAGCTTACATCAATTAGCATGCTGATACTTATAGACTTCCCTTCATGATGGAGACAATGGGCCTCATTACAGGTCCGGCGGTAAACGTGCTGGTGCTACCGGCGGGTTGCCACTGCACCAGTAAATTTTTCCCAGCGCCTGCTTTCCTGGTCTCACGGGGAGATTACAATGCCGGCGGCCCGGAAAATCAGACGCTGGTAAATTGTAGGTCCCCATTCCCGTAGAGTCCCAAAGGATTCTATGGGAGTGGGGACCATGGAAGCACCAGCGCTGTTGCTAACGGTTCCGGCGGCAGGGTCAGCCTTGTCAGGCACAGCGGCTCCGGCAGGCAGACCTGTTGTATGCTGGTCCGGAAACAACAGCGGCGGTAAGCTTACTGTAGAGAATGAAGTCTCTCGCGGCGGTCGCGCGTGCTCTCGTGTTTACGCTTCGAATGAGAGTCACGCGACCGCAGCGAGGACGGCGGTTGAGAGAGCGAAGAAAAGCGGGCTTGTTGTGAGGAGGGCGATCGGCGAGCTCCGTGAGAAATAAACTCACTTACCTGTTCCTCTGTGTGGCCTCACTTCTTCAAGTGGCGACGAGGGGGCACACGGAGCTTGCCGCGGAGCCCAGCGACGGCTTCCTGAAGCAGAACGCGTCGCTAGTAGTGAGGAGAGCAGGTCCGAAGACAGGAAGAGGCCTGTGGAGAGGTGGGGGCCTGAGAAGGACTGTCTCCGCGGCGCCTCGGAGCGTGGCGCTGCAGGGGGACGCTCTCCCCACTTTCACTCGAGCTGCCAGACAGGGAAAGGCTGTTTCCCTTGGTGGGTGCCGCCCACTCCCCCTCTCATAGGAAAAGAAGGTGAGGAGCAGGGAGAGGGGGGAGGCTGGGGGCACAGCCAGGGAGGAGGTACAGCTGAGAAGAACTCAGAGACAACAAAAGCCACATTATGAAGGAAGTGTGTCTAGTTCATTTAAGCTGGGCAACTGTGCGCCCCTAGTGGACATTTATGTCATTGCAGTTTTGCAGGAAGAAGGCCTCCCAGAGGACAGTATAATAACTGCGTAGACTTCACACAATACTGTGTGTCAAAGGAGAATAGAAATACAGTGAACCTGTGCTCTTCATAAATAAGAGTGGCCAAAAAGGGCAAGTACATGAAACAGGCAAAAAGAGGAAACAAGTATAACAAAAGTGAATAGGATTGGAGATAAAGGCAGAATAACGCAAGGAGTGAAATTGGTAAATAGGCCACTATTTACAAGAAAATGGCTGCGGCTAGTATGTCACCTCCACCACAGTTCCTGTCAGAACCTGGTGCTCCACCTATAAGGTGGGATAGGTGGAAGAAGCTGTTTGACACGTACCTGATTGCAATTGGAGGGGATAAGTTTGCAGCAGCCAGAAAAGAGGCGATCCTACTGCATAATCTAGGAACTGAAGGCAGAAGTGTTTATGATGGATTACCAGATCCTCCACAACAAGGCCAGGGAGAGGTGGACCAGTATTCCATGGCAGAAAAGAAGTTGGAAGTTCATTTCGAAGCCAAGAAAAATATAACATTTGAGAGACACAAGTTCTTTCAAAGAGTACAAGATCCGCAAGAACCAGTGGAGAACTTCATTGCAGCATTGAGGTCTCTTAGTCATACATGTGAATTTGGGCTGCTCACCGACTCTCTTATAAGGGACCAATTAGTTTGTTGCACAAACAATATAAAGATACAAGAGAGGTTATTATCTAGAGATGCATCGCTGGAGTCGGACATAGACATGGCAAGGAGTATGGAACAGACCCATAAATATATCGCCACTATGAAGGGAGACAAGTCGGAAGGAGAAGTGGCAGCGGTGAAGGGATTTCGCAAGGCTGGCTTCAATAAAGAAATCAAGTGCTACAAGTGCGGTAGTAACCGTCATATTTCCACAAGCATGTTTTGCCCAGCCAGAAATATCTCGTGCTTAAAATGCAAAAAGAAAGGGCATTTCGCAAGAGTTTGTCGTGAATCTGGGATGGTGCAGAGCATTGAAGCAGGTGGAGGAATGTTGGAACAAAGTGAAGATTTAGAAATGGGAAGGAGCAACCAAACAAAGCATGTATTGGAAGTAACAGAAGTTTCAAGCAAGGGAGGTGCACCCACAGATGTATTCATGGTCGATGGAAGGGTGGTGACAATGAAGGTGGACAGTTGCTCACCATGGACATTGATGTCCAAGGCGACATTCCTGAGTTGCATGCAAGGAGACGTGACAAAGTTGAAGAAGCACAATATAGAGCCATATGCATATGGGAATGTTAAGATTGGAATTATAGGGATGTTCCAGGCTTCTATCAAGTACAAAGGGAGGAGCTGTGAAGCAGAGATATACGTTACCCAAGAAGGTTCTTCACTTCTGGGATGGGAAGAACAGTGGAAATTGGGAATTAGAATACAGGCGAATGCGGAGAGACCAGTTGATGTAGCTGAACTGAAGGATAAATGGGAAAAGGAGTATCCTATGGTGTTTCAGGAGGAACTAGGAGTGTTGAAAGGTTTTGAACATGAAATTCAATTAAAGGCAGGGGCCAGTCCGAAAGCGCACAGGGTGAGACCAGTACCTCATGGACTGAATGAGAAACTCAAGGATGAAGTGGAGTCGTTACTCCAAAGGGGAATAATAGAGAAGAGTGAAAGCTCGGAATGGCTATCGCCGGTTGTAGTAGCAGCTAAGGCCAATGGAGACATTAGGTTATGTGTGGATCTGAGGGATCTGAACAGAAATATATTAGTGGATAGGCATCCACTACCAATAATAGGTGACCAGCTATCAGTACTGAACAATGCCAAAATATTTTCGGTTATTGACCTCTCACAAGCATATCATCAGATTCCGTTGAAGGAGGATTGTCAACACTTAACAGCATTTATCACGGTGTTTGGTTCATTTAAATACTGCAGGATGCCATTTGGGCTTGCGTCCGCGGCAGCCGTGTTCCAAAGAGTCATGGAGACGGTGTTGAGTGGAGTAAAGAACATTATTGTGTTCCAGGACGATGTGTTGATATATGCTGGTTCTACTGAGGAACATGATGAAGTGTTGAGACAAGTGTTAAGCAGATTGAGTGAGGCAGGGTTGACGGTGAAGAGGAGCAAGTGTAAGATTGCGGTACATAGTGTGGAATATCTGGGACATGAGATAGATGAACAAGGGGTAAGGCCTAAAAAGAACTTGGTAGAAGCAGTGAGATGCGCACCTGTACCAAAAGATAAAGAGCAGGTGAAATCATTCCTCGGTTTGGCCAAATATTATCATAGGTTTGTTAAGGATTTTGCCAAGGTATCAGTGCCCCTCAGAATGTTACTCAAAAAAGGAGTGAGGTTTGAATGGTCTGTGGAATGTGATGTGGCCTTTGAGTGCATTAAGCAAGCAGTGGGTGAAGCGCCATCCATAGGTAGGTTTGACCCTAAGGACAAAACGGTTTTGGTAGTAGATGCGAGCATGTTGGGACTGGGTGCGACGTTAGTGCAGTACAACAAGGATAATGCTGAGAGAGTAATAGCATTTGCGTCTAGGACGCTGAGAGGGGCAGAGAGCAAATATTCTGTCATTGAAAGAGAAACGTTGGCCATGTTTTGGGCAGTAAATCATTTTAAGTTCTTCTTGTGGGGAAGAGGATTTGTGGTCAGATCGGACCACAAACCCATGGTTCAGATGTTTGAGAGTGGCAGGTGGGCCATGGGTTCTCCTAGAATAAGCAGGTGGGGTCTAGGACTCCAAAATTTTAACTTTGAAGTGAGCTATTTACCAGGGAAGCGGAATGTTGTGGCAGATTGCCTTTCCAGACTGCCTCTTAAGGGTGAACCTATGAAGGACAGAGAGACAGAGGAGGAGTTAGTGGTAGCAGAGGTAAAAAGTGCAGTCAGTAAGGAGGAATGGGCGAAAGAGGAGAATTCTGATAATGATCTCAAGTTAGTCAAAAGTTGGACAGTGATGGGGTGGCCAGAAAGAAAAAATTTGGATTGTAGATTCAATACTTGGTGGGAAGTAAAAAATGAGTTAAACCTATGTGAGGATAGGTTAAGGAGGGGGAGGTGCATTGTTCCTCCTCATTCCCTTAGGTCGGTGCTAGTTGAGCTGGCTCATCAGGGGCATCCTGGTGAAGCGGCTATGAAAAGGAAATTGAGGCAGAATTTTTGGTGGCCGGGAATTGACAGGTGTGCAGAAAGGGGTGTCAAGGATTGTATAATTTGCCAAACTAGTGACAAATGCAGAGTGGTGAGAGAGGCTCCGATGATTCCAAATGTGGTACCGGACCAGCCTTGGAGCAAATTAGCAGTGGACATAATGGGTCCGGTGGCGGGTCTGGGGGATAGGTTAAGGTTTGTGTTTGTCGTAGTAGATTTTCATTCCAAATGGTTTGAGTGGGAAGCTGTAAAGGAAGTCACGGCAAGGGAGCTGATTGGATTCTTAGAAAAAGTGTTTCTTAAGGAGGGGGTGCCGGTTGAAATTGTGTCGGATAATGGGGTACAATTTGTGTCTGGAGCAATGAAGAAGTTTCTTACAGGATACAGTATAAAACACACAAGGACTGCTCTGTATAATCCTAAAGCCAATGGACTTGTTGAAAGAGTTAACAGGTACATAAAAGGGGGCCTGCAGTTGGCCATGAAGTCGAGGCAACCATGGAGGGAAGTATTGAGGATGATGACATGGAATTATGTCACTACGCCACATTCTGTGACGGGAGTATCTCCATTTGTTTCGATGAAGGGAAGGGAGCCTGGGACAAGGCTTTGTCCAGGATGGCTAGGAATGGCCAAAGTGGTTAATGTTGACAGGAATCAGATTATGAAACTTATTGCATTGAGTCAGGAAAGAAATAAGGAACTGTTTGATGACAGGATGAGGGTGAAAGAACGTGAATGGAAGGTTGGGGAAAAAGTGTATGTCAAAAATCCTAGACTAATGAGCAAGTGTGTGGAAAGTAGATTTCTGGGTCCTAAGAAGATATGTGCAGTAAAAGGTAATGTGGTAATTCTGGAAGGTGGCGAAGTATGGTCGAAAGGAAGGTTGGCAAAGGCGGGTGATGAGGAAAGGAGTGAAGGTGAGAAGCAAGTGAGGAAGGTGGAGGAGGATAATACGAGATTGAATGAGAAGGTGAAAGGAAGGGTACCGGAAGAGAACATGGGAAAGACAGGTGGGAAGGTCAGAGAAGATGACATTCAGAGGTCAAAGGTCGGAGAGGATTCTTCACATAGGGCTAGGTCTAAGCCAGTGTGGATGAGGGATTACGAGACTTGACACTGAAGTGCTCATGTCATGTTTAAGGAATACATGATGTAGATGGACACTGAGGGTACTCAGGTCATGCACAAGCTATGCGCTACTGTTAACTTTTTATTGTATTCTGGTTCAGACAAACTTGCTGATTAATTTGAATTGTTGATAAGTTTTACATTTCAGTTATAAGCATTATAAAAAAAAAATATATAATTGCCCTGTTTGAGGGGGAAGATGTGTAGAGAATGAAGTCTCTCGCGGCGGTCGCGCGTGCTCTCGTGTTTACGCTTCGAATGAGAGTCACGCGACCGCAGCGAGGACGGCGGTTGAGAGAGCGAAGAAAAGCGGGCTTGTTGTGAGGAGGGCGACCGGCGAGCTCCGTGAGAAATAAACTCACTTACCTGTTCCTCTGTGTGGCCTCACTTCTTCACTTACCTGCACCATTGTTTCTGGACCGGAATACTTGTAAAGAGCCCCAATGAATATAGAATCATTCATGTTTTGCATAATCAGCAGCTATAACATTCTGAACAATTGGATTATTTTAGGTCATGGTAAGAACTGGAAAATAAAGCAATAAATTACAGAGTGGGTGCAAATGCCAACAGCGCTTCCTAACCAATGTCTGATCCTGTGCATCTCATTTAATCTCATATTGACTACCGTGTCAACATTGCCAGTTCTTCGGATTTTTCAAAATTGTTGCCCTTCAGAGTGATTTCGTTCTCAGGGTAAGATCTTCAAAAAAGCATAACTCATTGTTTCACTAGCTATTGTGTTGCTTCCTCTATGATAATTGTGAGCATTGATAGATTGCACAACACAGACACATGTTCCTTTGCTTTCTAATGCCAACACTACTCTCAGTCCGTCTTAACCTGGCCACCTTCCTGGTAGCTTTTAATCTTCACCCACTATCTATGCTACCGTATGTATAGTTTTTTCCGTTCTTCCATTTGGTCTCCTGCGCACATGCCTGAGTACTTTTGCATTCTGAGAGGAAGCCAATCTGATCCATCTGTGGATTCTGGATTACGTGAAACATTTTCATGCGATATGTGTCCTGCATTTATACTATGACTGGTGTACCTTATTTGTGGTGTCCTGTACGTATGCTAGAACACACAACCCTTTTTGTGAACTGCAAATGTTGCTCTTGAAATGCTTCTTGTTTATCATTCTGTTCATAGAAAGAATGAAGAGAGTAAGGGGGCGGACAAAGTAATCATTCTTATTTTGATTGCTGCGAGGCAGAATATCAAAAACAATGGGTTATGAGCTTGATGAGAGCGGCACAACCATATGTTCTCGATACCTTTATACATTTCGGTCGGTGGATGGGGACCCCAAAAAGATCTGTGCCCTGGGCCCTAAAATTGCTTAAGATGGCCCTCGTCACCACACTAAGTGCTATACAAACACTCTTGAACAGGTGTAATGAAATTATAAAGATAGAGGTTATATTTATTTCAGAAATTAAACTGATAATGGGCTACACTAACAATACCCAAGAAGCAACACACTTGTATTTAAATGGAACAGCCTAGGAATAGGTTAGACAGTTCACCTATTTAGTTGTTCCATTCAGTGAAATGCTAAACTTGGGACCAAATGACTCATTACAAGTGTGGCGGCCCGAAAACACTCCAACTCTGCCTGCACCCAGTAGGTTTGCCCCGGTAGGTAGAGTTGTCATGGAAGCACTGCTAACAACGGTGCCAGTGCTTCCATGTCCCCATTTCCGTGGAGTCGGGAACAGGGACTTACATTTTCCACCGCCTGATATCCCGGGCTGCCAGGACTTTTAATGTTCTGGTGGCGCTGGGATATCAGGCTGCAGAAATGGTGTTAGCGGTTCAGCAGCAACCTGCTGTAGCACTGGCAGATTACCACCAAACTCGTGATGACGCCCATCATCTCTTACAATAAAATAGACTATGGGTTCAACTTTCACATTTGCAAGTTATTTCGAGCACAACCACAAGTTCAGCTGATTATTGTATGCAAATGCAAAGCACACACATTAGCAACATATGGGACAGGATCTGCAGATATGGAAATGAATTAACAATACATTAGTGAAAAATATTTGTAAAATAACTAATTGGTCTTCATAGAGGTAAACCATTAGTTTGCATGAAGAGGCTATTTGTGTTATTTAATTTATGTAATCAAGACAAATCTTATCATTCATTGGACTAGAATCTTGAAAAATAATTCTCTATGCCTGAAGCAGGGAATCATGCATTCCATGTAGAAGTGTGATATAAATCCTCATTATAAGTTTGCTGGTAACCCGCCTGTGTTGCCAGCGGGGTACCGGCAAACTCACCTTACCATTATGGCGCCCAATATCCCAGTGTTACCGGGATATTATGGGTGCCAGCAATGGTGGTAAATTGTGAACGGTGCCAGTGATTGAGTCATTTCTCTGCCGGTAGGGGCCTGAACTCCAAGTAGGTCAGGCCTGCTGGTGGTTCACTGCCCCTACCAGCAGACTCGAAGTGAGCTGGTCCAGTAGAAATGCTGTAGTCTATAGTGACAGAATTGTTTTCGCCCTTTTTATCGGACCAGCTCACCGATAATGAGGCCCATAGTCTCTTATATTCCATACCTTTGTTAAATAAAATAAGTGCTGTCTGCTATGCACTGTGAGACTTGATTCGCTTTGACACATACAATGCTATTAAATGTGAAATTGGTATTAAAAAGAGGAGATACCAGATGTATTGATGATGTCAAGGGGGGTGGTTATGTAGATGTTGAAAAGGAGAGTTCCTTGGGGTACTCCTCAGGTGAGTGGGAGAGTCCAGGAATAGTAAGGACCCAAGATTGTGGTTTCATTCTACCCGTGAGGAAGGAGGTAATCCAGTGTTGAGCTAATTCTTTAATATCAATATCTTCCAGTCTTTTTAGGAGAATCTCGTGACTGATTGTGTCAAAAGCTGCTGAAGTGTTGCAGAATGAGCTCACTCTCTGAGATTTCATCTGCATTATTTTTAGGTGTATCCCAGAGGGAGCACAGAGCCGATTCTGTGCCTCATTCAGGAGTTGGTTTGTTTTGATTAAGTCCGGGAGTTGGCTATACAGAAATATATTCTAGAAGTTTCCCAAAGAAAGGCGTGTTTTTTGCCTGGGTCATATAGGCCTGCTCTGGGCTTTTTGAGTAAATGTCTGATTTATGCAGATGCCAACTGAGCTGGAACTCATCCGGTGCTGATGGAGTTGTTAAGGGAGAATAGAAAGATGGGTGCTAAGTCTGGAGATTTCAAGATTGATTTGTAAATATTCGGGGACTTGGATCCTCATGAGATCTTGATGAGTTGCATGAGTCAAAAGGTAGCTTATAGGCCATCTACATACAGAAAACAGAAAGACAATAGAGAGGAGGCACTGGGAGGTATTGATAGGATCTCTGTGGTATGAGGATGCTAGCATCCTTTATTGTCAAGGTGATCATGGATGTCTTGGATCTTTTGGTTGAAATATGTAGCAATCTGGTCACCAAGCTCTTGTGTAGGGGTAAGACTTGCATTACAGGCTGTAGGGTTTTTGTATTCTCTGATGATTTTATACAATTCTCTTTCACTGTATTGTGCAGAATTAATGTGTTTGGAGTACTTTGCTTTAAGTACTTCCACCCTGTATGTTTAAGGTAAGTGAATTTGCTAGTGTCTCGATTGTTCTTTCTCCATATTATCT
This sequence comes from Ambystoma mexicanum, assembly GCF_040938575.1. Taxonomy (NCBI): domain Eukaryota; kingdom Metazoa; phylum Chordata; class Amphibia; order Caudata; family Ambystomatidae; genus Ambystoma; species Ambystoma mexicanum. The sequence continues at coordinate 1,278,910,253 of NC_090929.1, read as the reverse complement.
CCATTTTCCGGTTTTCCTTTTTTAAGTGATTTAGTCTAGGGGAAAAACATTTAGCTAGTATCTTTTTTGAAAGGTATTTTAGGGGCAATGCATGTAAATAATACAGTTGTGAATGTGGTGCAGTTTGGTTCGCAATGTTGTTGTTGGTCCATCTGCGGGTTGGTGGATTTGGTTGCATCTAGTTTTTCTAGTAGAGTGCTGATGTGTATTTCTTTTCATGCTCTGGTCATGGTTGATGGTTGTTTTGAAGATCCTGTGAGGCTTGGAATCCCTGTAAATATTGTGAACGGGATAGATAAGTGTTGCCACCAGGAGAGGTGAGCTTCACCGACCCAAACTTTGACTTTCTGTCCCAAGTTCTTAATGCCATGAGCTGTTGATGCTTGGACTGCACTGTTTGTTAGACCCAGTCGACCAGCTCATTAATCGCACACCAAATCAGCACATCAGGAAGCCCACAGAAGCCGGCTCAAAAGTACCCAAAAGACACCATAAAGGTACTGTAAAGAGGTGCTGCCCCCCCCAACCCGAGACACTTTTGGGACTGCAGTAACTTTTAAGATAGCCATCTCTGTCTTTTGTTTCTCAAACATTATTGAGCATTGACATTGTCCCCCCAATTAAGTGCCCTAACAGTACTGCTCATCAGGTATGCTCTAAAGGCCAATCTCTAATATCCATGTCTTACCCTGTAGCAGCAACATCTTGGCACAGGACTGCCCTACAGAACCCCAGATAGCAGACAAACCCTGTTTGGCTATTCCAGAAAGAAGCAGAAAACCAACAGTGAGCCATTCCAAAATACCAAAATATCAACATTCGAAATCCTGCTTTTGCAGCCTTCTGATTGTATCACTGACCCGGAAAAGTAGCTTCCTCCTGGAGCCATCAGGCAACACAGGCCCCCTTTAAAGGCCAGATTTTAAGCCCTTTCATGCCGTGGATGCCCGTCTGCCCTCTACCTTATCTACATATGCAATTAAAAGCTGCCCTCTATGGCGTCCTGCTGTTCCTCACTCAGCGTTCCGACAACACTGGCAAGGTAAGAAGAGAATATACTCTTCCATGAAATGCACTTGTATTGTTTGATGCTACTGTATTTCCCTGAGCGTTATACCCCATACGTCCCCTGACTTGCTTCCTACCCACTGTAAACTGCAATAGGAAACAAGAGATTTGTTTAACCATGCCACAGTCAAGCTTGCACATTCTGCCGGTCCTAGAAGCCGTTACAACCCTGCTGATCCACACGAGTGTCCTAGCACCACGCTACCCTATACCCACTCAGCCTCTGATCCCCATGGATCAGGATTCCATAGGCCCCCGCATTGTAATCGCTTCACACAATCCTCTGCTCCCCCTCCAGCAATGCATTATTACACATGCACAACGCGGTATTGGTATTGAAGCCCAAACCCTACCAAATACTCCTAAACATGCATGTTCTTCACACCCCAACTTCACGACTCTTCCCCACCCCACTCCTTTCCTCCCACCTGCATGCAAAGCACAGCAATCTCTTTTACACAGCATGACCCGAATTGGCAGAGCACCAACAAACAGTCCATGTCGCACTCAAGCCTACTCAGCACTTCCCACCAATCCTGCTGTGTGGCAAACCTGCTACCTACTCAATTTCATATCTGGCACACTGCAGTACCATGCACCTCTCCACTCATTCACTCCAGAGAAGCTGAAACACTCTCACAACCCTGTCTACAAACCTGAGACCTTGCACACTACGCCTACTCCCATCACACTGATTTCTACTCACTCTCCTCTTTAGGGGCAGCCCCGCCATCAAGACTTAGCTCTCCCACCAGTGCCCCAAACCAGCCGCCCACCAATGAGGAACTACACCCCCCCACATCTACATGCCCAGTCAAGCAGGCCCTGAAGTGTGCACTAATCAATGTTTGTTCCCTTGAATCACATGCTATTGTTGTCCACAATCTTATACTCGAGCAGCACCTTGATATGTTAATCCTTACAGGACATGGCTCCAAGATGCCTCTGGTCCACTGCTCACCTTAGCCATCCCTCCTAACTACACTGTGGGATGTTTTAACCCACATCTGCTCTGCTATGCTGCAGCACTGTGTTATGAGGGTGCCAGAAATGGCAAAATGGCTGCAAAACCCTTGTGCGCACCAAAACCCCTGAAAATCGTGCTTTCCAAGACACAAACAGATGGCTGCCCAATGTGCCACGCATGCTGTCAGTGGTGGAAGAGAGATCTCACTCCTGGAATATGTCACTGGGCTCCACAACATGTGAAAATGGAATACAGAAGGAAAAAGCAGAGTTGCTAAATGAAAAGCCAAATCTTGCTTTAAATCCCTTTATTTCTTTGGTGCTGAAACTGCAGAATGCCGGTACAAAACACCCTCAAACATCCAAAATTCTTGCTGGGTGCTACAATTCACTTAGTTTAACAAATCATTGTGAACTTGCAAGGTCCTGAAAAGCTGAAAGCATAAAGGGATTTCCACAGCAAAAGTGGCCTGTCTGTGGATGTCAAAAAAAGTCTCTGTGCAGCAGAGGGCTGCTGGAATGTCAGATGTCAGGAGCCTGCCTGATTAAACTTTAAACATGGATAAACTGAAATCAAATGTTTGCAGTCTAAGAGGCCTCTACTGATGGCAACCTATGTTGTAATTGTTTTGATCCCATGGTTTAAAATCTTGACTCAGAATTCTAGCTGCTATTTTGAAATCACAAGTTTGTTTTAAGCAAAAGGGAAAATGCAACAGAATTAACAATTAAATCAAGCCTGGCTAAAAGCTAACAAACTGCAATATCAGGTTTCTCCACAGAAGGATGGCTTTCCCCCCCACTAGTAAATCACACCCAAGCGGTAATTATAGGGTTTGGAAAGAACTTGGTCTAGAGAGGCAAAAGGGAACAATGAACAGCTGCTGCTAAAGAAATGCGGGGTGTGAGGACAGTCGTAAATGGCCTCTGCATGGAGCAAACATGGGGGATGGCTCCTGAGCTTCCAGGGAGAGACCAAGGGGTGGAGCTAAAACAACCATTTGTTGCTTAACAAGGACAAAGAACACATTTTAAAAAGACGTATAACATACTGTTTAAAATTGTGAAAAATGTGAAAATAACAGATTTGTGAATCTAAATTTTGGCTGCACGTTTCAAGAGGCGGAAAAATTGTGTTACATGTTCTGGAGCGAAAGGGCAAGAAATGTGATTTTTGCTAGACATTGTGTTCCTGATGAAAAGGGCAACATTCTGTGAAAAGCCGAGACAAGATCCCACAGCTACAGGGTTTTGAGCGATAGCTGCTATATAAAATATTTAATCTGTATATGTGATTGTTATAGAGGTTGCACATGTGTAAATATGTATGCTGCCAAAAGTAGAGTTTGTGTTCAAGGGGCTAGGGATGGATTCCCTGCCTCATAAAATCACACCATGTTTCTCTCCTCCTATCAAGGCAGAGAGGAGACTCTGACCCAATCACCTGGCAAAGGGGCTAGCTTTGGATAAACCAGCCCACACACCCCCTTTATCATAGTGTGATTAAATTGTAAATACATAAATAAATATTTTAACATTGCAAACCAGCCTGATTCCTGGTTCAGTGTGACCGGGCGGGGGGCGGGGGGTTCAGGAGAGGGGTGTGATATGAGTGGTATATTGTTCAGAATAAAGAACTTTTAGACACAAATAAATAAGGATTTCAGTTGTGCATTACACGCTAGGCGTTGACTTGGGTGTGTGCTGGATTGAAATCACTTACAACACCATTTACAGGGCTGACCGACTTAACGCTATAGGAGGCAGAGTTGCCCTCATATTCAAAACTTCTCTACATATCAGGTCCTCCACTGTTCCTGCTATCCCAGGATTTGAAATGCTGCTTCTCAATCTTTCTACCAACACTCAAACCATGTACAACATACTCCTGATCTCCAGACAACCGAATGGTACCAGCCACCTTGACCTAGACAAGCCTCTTTTCTTCACTCTTTTCATGAAACCAATGAACAAATGTATCCTCTTAGGGGACTTCAACCTCAGATTCAACGATGAATCAGACCCCAAAGCTGCAACGCTAGTGTCAGCATTAGCAGACATGAACCTTACCCAATTTATAGAAGCTTCTACCCGTTCCAAAGGATGCACCCTGGATTGGATCCTCACGGCCAACGCAATGGTAGAGATCTCATCCATAATTACAGTACAGTGCTCCGACCACAACCTCATCCATTTCAATCTATCCCTTGCAATGTCCCTCACAGCCCACACACCTGTGCAGAAGCCAATACAAGTGGGAAACACCTTTAATTTGACACAAGAGGCACTGGAGCCCACACTGCTGGCCTCGCGTAACGCATGCCCTCAGTCTCCGAACAGGATCCCTCAGGACCTGACGGATTGCTACCACGCATGTTTGCTCCACACCCTGGACCTACATCCCCCACTCAAAACAAAAAATGCCCAAACTACACACACTAAAAAACACTTGGTTCTCAGAGGAACTAGTCATGCTGCGAAGAAATAAAAGGCTCTTGAGCACTTATGCAAAAGACACCCTCCCCCTAATAATTGCTCTGCTCTAGCCACTGACGCCCTCACCTACAAGAAATCATTAGTCATCCTGAAAGCTAATACATACAATACTTGAATCTCAAACTCAGCCTCTAACACCAAATAACTCTTCTTCATCCTGAGAGAACTTGAAAGCCCTATCCCCAGTACTACCATTGCTCGCTCAGATAAAGCCTGGTGTACCTGGCAGCCATAGCAATCACATGTGAGCTACATGTTCAGTGTAGCTCTCTCACCATCCACCCCTACATTCTCATTCTGCCAAGTCTCACAGGAACATGTCCTAAAAATGATTCTGTCGCTATAACCCTCTAACTGCAAAGGTGGAGTGTGACAGAGACTGTTGTGGGATGTTCTAACCCACTAGTTTATGACCTGCAACATCATTGTGTGCTTTTTCATCAAAGACGACAGGATGACCGCCAGAAAGATCTATGCGCTAAAAAATCTTTGAAAAGTGCGCAGGGAAACCTGAAAAATAGGCCGCCAATCCATTTTGCCTATGTCAGTGGTAACACAGGAGACCACTGCCAAAACCTATCATTGGGCTGCCCACAGAGTACAATGAAACTACTTGAAAAAGCAGTGCTGCATTGAAAGGGAAACCCAGAACTACTTTAAAAATCAGTTTTTCCTTGGCTGTTTGATTTGCAAAATAATGATTCTCAAACAGCAGAAAAGATTCAACATGCTTGTTGGGTGTTAAATATCACTTTATTTAAGGAATCCACCTAAGAACAATGTCAGCAGGAGCACATTTCATCAGAAGAAAATCCACATTCAAAGGTGCTTGCATGGGAAAAATATGTCAGAAATGGGCGCAGTACCACCGCTCGCCTGTGTCAGAAGCTGGCATTTACTTAACCTGTCAATTTAAACTTGTACATTGAAATCAAAGTGTGGAAAAGAAGAGACTTCCCATCAAAAGAAATATTGGTTGATACAATTCAATCATTATGTTTTAAAAAGGCTGGAATTAAGAGATTTGTGGCTATATTTGTTAAAAATGTAAATTGTATTTTAGAAAAAGACTATTTTAAACAGTGTTTTAAAAGTGAGTTAAAGCCAGCCACACTGGGCTTCAAACACATTCCACAGCTTCTCCCAAACAAAGGAATCTTGCCCCCTGCTCTCTGCTGAGGAACTGGCAGGGAGTTGTGAAAGGAGGTGGGAGGAGGACTTTGGCATGTTACTCTGACAGGAGACAAAAGACTCCCTTGACTGAAAGGAAATGCACATTTGGGCGTCAACAGAAACCAGCTGCTAGCAGGAAGAGGCTCAGGTTGCTCTTGGCTCAGCCAAACCTTGGAGGCGGGGCTGGACTGAATTGTGTATCTGGAACTGAAGGAAATATAGTTTTGAGAAATAGACTCATAGAAAACTGTGCCAAACTGATAAAAATCTGGAATTTATAGGTTGTTAAAATGAAAATGTTGCTCACAAGTAGAAACGACTCTGGAATTTGTGCGATATTCAGAGACCGGACCACTAAAATGTTGACTTTGTAGCAATTGTGATCATGATAGGATAGGAATAAGAACATTTAGATGATTATGCCCAGATGTTATGCACATGTATGTACAGATCTGACACTGGGTAACCAATCAAAGTGCGAAAAACTGTCAATTGTGAACCGAAACTCTCAAGAAGATGGGACTTTGACGGATGCGTGCCGTGATATTGTAAATATGTTTTATATGAAAAATATATTTTTTGTGTGGAAACAAAGGGGAGGTTTTTCCCTGGACCATAAACACAGCATTATCATGACACATCGTGACACTCTGGTTTCCTTCTCAAATCAGGAGAGGGGCAATACTTTGACCAATCAGTTTCCTAGAGAGTGGGCTTAGTACAATCAGCCTATCCAGCCCCTTGGGAAATACATAAATAGACTCTATTGAGGACCTAGAGACACACACATTCACCCATCAACTGATTTACTGGTGAAGCGCTCTGCAGGAGAATCCAGAACAAGACTCAAGAACTCTGAAAGCAGAAGGACCAATTCAAAGCTGAACCCTTCTCAGCTGGCCTATCCAGTCCAAGAAGCCGTGCAGAGACCAGAGTGCCTTGCTGAGTGCAGAACCAAGCGCCTGAATCCTGGCCGGTGGTTAGCAGATTCCAGTCCAAAAACCTTTGACCAGATCCTGACCGGCCTATTCCAAAACCATAGTTGTGAGTATTTAGCATAGAATTGTTCATAGCCAATCTCTTGTCCTTAAGTAATCCCATCCAACCCATTCTATCATATCCAGAATTGTATTGTAGAACCTCTTTTGTCTGTCCTGAATCTATTCCCTCATCCATATAGTCCTGTGATAATTGTAGTGATAAATCATCTTTGCACTAATATATATTTGCTGAAGAAAGGCAAGTGTCGCAGCGGGCAAAGATCAGACAGAGACGCCTCTGGACTGGTGGCTGTACCGTTGATATCTCGCATTTTCATAGCCCCTTAGTGTAAAGCCAATCCTTGTTTGTAATATTCAAAAGCGCATCTTTCATTTGAAATCTTGACTCTTTCTGAGAAAAATTGACCTTTACTAAAACCTTTATAAATTCTGAACTGTGCATGCTAAGTGTCAAATTGAAGCTAACATCCTCAGCTTTCAAACGAATTTGAAAATACATTTCAACTCCTTATAGTTTTGCCACAATCACCCTTAACACACGCGGAAAAGTTTGTTGCGATTCTGCATTTGGCTAAATTTCATCCCATGTAAGATAGCTATTCCTTGCACTTAACCTCTGAATTCAGTTTCCTATCTGCCAGTCATCCAACCATCATTGATAGAGTTTACCTGAAGCTATCCAAAGCAGCTCCCACTAGTTTTCTATCCACTTTAGCGAATTAAAGTCATTTCTCAGTATTTTTCCCCTTCATTCAAATCAATTCAAAAGCAATTGACCCGTTTTAAAATCATTCCTGTTTCTCTCTGCTTGCTGGGGGGGAATTGGGATTGAAACTGTATTGGTTAAGAGTGTTTATACCTGAAACCTCTTTTCTCTCCTTCCATCTCTATATTGCATATTAGGGGGGATCGAGTAGTATCAGGGGGAAAGAGTTATTACATTGCATTTGATTGAATTCATATCAAGTTTTATTTCTGGGCTGCATTCTTTCCTATCATTTCATTTCATTGAACACACACAAAGTTTTATTCTATGCTACATTATTCTTCTCACCCATACTCCTATTGATTAAAGAGATTGTTGATTGTTGTGATATCACCCAACGCTGATCATTGTATAAATATTAATAGTGTGATATCTAGATATTGTTCAAATTCATAAAAGTGTGATATATATATATATATATATATATATATATATATATATATATATATATATATATATATATATATTGTTCAAATCCATAAAATAAATCTTTTAGCTTTGCAAAACAACTTTCTTCTTGGTTCAGTGAGACCGGGGGGATTCAAAGAGAGTGGCATTATATACGGGTACATCATTCAGAAAAAAAAGATCTTTAGACATAAAAATATATAATTAAGGGTTCCAGCTGGGCATCTCATGCCAGGCATTGACTTAGGTGGAGTGCTGGGTTGTAACCACTTACAGAGTGTTTCCAGTATCACCAGTGTCGGACCTTTGCTTTTTTCGGCAGTTGCAAATTGTGCCAAGTCTCTCTACTACCTCCATTGCCTTGTGGAGGAGAGACTTTCTCAAAAGGGCATTCCGGTCACAGAGTGATGCGAAGTGATACAGAAAGTGTGTTTCCAGTGTTTGAAGTGCTGGCAGGCTGCAGGGGCGATCCGGTGACCTAGGACAGCAACCCGGAAAAGTGTGGTAAGAACATGCTGCAGTTAAAACTTGTTGAGCCATGTTCACAGACTTTTGACTCATACAAGCACCATCACGGTTACCACCATATTCATCTGACAGTTACCTGATAACCTATTTGACTATTCTTAGAAAAACACTGCATTATGATCTAAAATTCACTCACCTGCATGTCTTAACACGCGGCCGCTCTATTTAGACTTATATCTGTGCTGTTGTCCTAACATGCAAAGTATATATTTATATACATCCCAATAATATCTTGGCATACCTCCTCAACTTAGCAGGACGGGTTTAAAAACATGAAAGAACAGACCCAAACGACTGCCACACTTGAAAAAAAATATTCCAAAGTGATTTTGTCTTGTGACAGGTCGATGCCCACTCGCTACAAATTAAGAAGTGGGTCATTAAGTTGGAAGGATGATTTATGAATTGGACATCAGTTCCGACATAATAACACAAATAATCACCAAAGAGGTCATTTTGTCGCAATCATTGGACTATCCAGCACAAGGGGCTAACCAAGTGCCCTCGGACCAAGCAGCCTTGACCTTTAGTCCTTGTCCTGGTAACCACACCTTGGCCCAACTTGCAACAAACAACCTGGATTATACACTTTACACTTCCTCAATGAAACATATAATAAACAAGAGTATGACTAATGGAAAAAGATCTCTAAGAGATAGCATCTTGGATGCAGGAAGACTTCCGGATAAACTACAACTGTATTCAGAAAATTATGTTGTTTCAACACAGGAAAGGGATCTGAAGCCCATACAAACAAATGGTGACTGTGTCTCCCATTTGGGTGAAGTTCTACCCTCCACTTCTGTTGAATCCAGGTCCATCAACGATTTTTGCATCAAAGATAGAAGTCGGTCCCCAGAACCTTCGAATTCATTGTCCAACCCAACTCTATCAGCTTTAACATTTGTCCTCAACTCCCTCATCAGCGTATTTGAATTATTGCAAACTGAAGTTCAAACTCAGTCAGAAAGGCTTTTGGAACTTACCAAGGATGTGGGCAATTGTGAGTCTACAATTGTTGGCCTCTCCTGCTTACTAAATTCATCAGTTTGTAAGGACTTGAGGCTCCTTAAGGAAGAAAGTCGATCACAAACTTTGACGTGTAGCAAGATTAACTCTCACCTGACAATGATGGATCAGGACTTTTGACGAAAACAGAGTTAAAAGGTTTATGGGGAAATGCAACAATACCCTTGGAATTCATCCCACTGGACGATACCCCACAGTCTCAATTCACACTTGATGAATTTATAAGGCTGGCTCAATTGGTGGATGCAATCATGGAAATGAGAGACCAGAGGTTGGAGAAAGAAGAGAGCACCATGGCTGAAGTCGTGGATAAGATCACAATCATCGACCCGCCTGTGCCGATCTCCCCTACCCCTGAGGTTATTCAGTATGACCCAATAGCCATTGAAGTTGAAGGTTGGGGGGAGGCAAGGGAAGGAATAGCAAGGGAAGGAAAGGAATGTCTATTCAACAAAGAAAAGACATCCCCAAGCCAACCCCCTTACCTCAGCCCCCTATATCCAAGAACATCAAGTAGCTGAAGAAAAATAAACCAGGCAAAAGGCAATTCTTTAATGCCCTAAACAAAGCCTTTTGTAGTGTTCCAATGGATCTACCAAACCAATCTTCTTCGCAACAAATGGATACCATAGAAAAGGATGTGGGTCGGTCTGTCCACACTGGGTCTAATCCATCTTCAAGGAAAAAATAAAAAGGCTGGCCAGTTATTAAAATCAGTTTGGGGCTACAAACTGACCATGTAAATGAAGCAAAGAAGGCACCCATACGAATTGCCCCGATTTTTCTGAAACCACTATAAAAGCAGATACAAATTAGGAGCAGCACGGATCAAAGATGCTCGGATACCATCTTTGTATCTTCAAAAATATTGGATACCTTACCTGGGATGAATGAGGGCGGACCAATGTGTGCTATGAAAGATAATGTACACTCTCAGGAATTATTGGCATCGCCCTCTGAGCTAAAACATCAAACATATGGAGAAAACCTCTTGGTCGTGAAAGATCCAAGCCCCTTTGCTATTCAGGGAATTTGGTTGAAGAAACTTGATGGATCTCAGGGCCCAGTAAGCTTGAATAGGGGAACAATCCTGGTTCTACCCAGACAGGTTCCAGAGCTTTATCTACTATCCTCTCAAGATATCGATCAGGTTAGCTTCCCATACGAACAAAACACGGACATGGTGGAGGCAGTTATGAAATCCCAAATGGAAGTGAGGGTCATGCTGAACTCAGAAAAAGACTTAAAACTTCAAGGTTTGGAAATACTTGCCACCCTACCACAATTTGAAGGGAACCGAAGATCTCAGCCAAACAATATTAAAATAAAGGGGAGAAGAGACTCAGTGGACAGAGAAAGACAATCGGGCTGTAGAAATCTTCCAAGAGGGATGGTGGAAGGATGGGTGAGGAAAGACCACAGAGGGGAAAAAAAACAAAATCTGGACCCTATTGCCAGGAATTATTACTGCAATCTTCCAGAAGTTAACCAGTGTGGAAGATTTGCTTAAGTAGAAGGCAATTTAAAACGTGTACGTTGGAATAGGTCATTTGCAACTGATAATTGCATATATTTTCCAAGACCGCAACCTGGTTCTCCTACAGGAGACATGGTTGATGGAGCCCTTTAAATTAGACGGTTTTACAATATTTAACCAGTTGGCAAACAACACGAATGGGGGCCTGCCCTTGGGGAGTCTAGTGCTGGCCGTTCAGAATATCTTGGTTAAGTTAACTGACCAGCTACCGTCAAAAAGACAGGGCATTCTGCCAATTGGGATTTCCTTTAGAGACCAATCTATCTGTAAATCTCTAACACTGGTCATTCTATACTGGAGCCCTGCGCATTCCAATTTGGAAGTCTTCCTGGACGATCTATCAGAAATGCTGTTGAATGTAAGCACCACCTTCCCGGCAGATAAAATAATGATCACTGGTTATTTGAATTCCAGTTGTGTAAGGGTAAAATTGAGCAAGGTGGGTAGTGGTAAACCAAGTGTGTATGGTGATATATGGGTGCACATATTTTGAACAGTGGAATTTATATATTGCCAGCGGTTCTATCCCTCGAGATATCCCAGAGTGGAGCTTATGCCATAACTATCGAATATGTAATAATGTCTGAATCCCTCTTCAAGGATTGTTGGGATTTCAGGGTCATTGATATTGGCTCAAGTGATCATTTACCCCTCATGGCAACATTTGGTCAATATAGCTTTACTTATCCAAAGTCAAAATATATCCCTGCTACTTTGGGTATTCAGGGTGGGAACTGGTTGGTCTTGTTTAAGCACAGAGGGGAGCACCTCAGTTCTGAATTGGATGTGTTATGGAGAGGATCTGGGTCAAAGGATGATCTTCAGGACCGTATCACTTTTGTAGACCTCTTGTGGGGCATAGATAGACGGTCAAGAAGGGAGACTCTATGAAGAACACATATCTCCATAGCTATGACTCAGACACTGCACAGCACAAAGAAATCTTGCGCAGTAACATTCAGAGATTGGCAAGAGAGGGTCTAGAACAGGAATAATCTAATTGAGAAAAGAGAATACTATGTAATGAATATAGATACTGGTCAAGGAATAAAAAGTTTGAGAGAAGCCACCAGACGGTTTATCTATGTTGAAGGCAGTCGCAGAGGACAATTCACATAATTTCTGGAGCATTATTCATCAACAGCCGGCACAGCCAACACCAGTCCAATCGAGCTGTATTAAGGAATCTATTTAGACAGAATATTTTAAAGGGACTTTTGAGGAAAAGAACCCTTATGGTTTCTGGTTTGTTTACCAAAGCAAAGTGGAGCTTACATTTGCGGAAAACAATGTAGAAGGTTTAATACGTAGCTCGTCAAAATCGAGGGCTGCGGGCCAAATGGCCTTATCAACGACGTGCTCTCATCGGCAGGGGGACTTTGGACCTCCATTCTGTTTAGTATGTTTAATAACATCATGAAAACACGTGAATGCCCAGTGTCATGGAACTCAGCAATAATCATACCCATTAATAAGAAGGGAGATCGGGGCAACCCAGTCAACTATCATCCTATTATCCTTTTGGACATAGAGAGCACAATATGTCCACGCCTTATATTAAATATTCTGGAGAATTGGGCAGACCAGGCTAACATCTTTTCAAAGTTACAGATTGGCTTCTGGAAGGGCCTGTCTATGACACTGAATGGCCTTGTCATCAATATATTAAACACAATCCAACTTAAAGATCAACGTCTCCATGCGGCATGGATTGATCTCTCGCAGGCTTTTGACACCATTAATTGCAGGAAATTGTGGTATAGCAATTTCAATACATTTTCAGTGCAAAACAGAGATCAGGGTGAGATTGAATCTTGAAGGTCATTTATCTTCACCTATCACCACTATCAAAAGTTTAAGACAGGGATGCATTGTTGCTCCCTGTCTCTTCAACCTCTTTTTGGCAGACCTCTAGAAGAAACTTGTGTCATATTCGCTAGTAGCTACAACGATAGAGAATTTGAAAGTAAATTGTATGGCTTAAGCAGATGACGTGGTCCTGCTGGACTGGACTACAATAGGACTCCAGCGTTTGATCACAGTGTTTGAAGAATATGCAAATCTAAACGATCTCAATATAAATCCCTCTAAAACTTCCATCATAGCCTTCAACCATCCAAAGAAGAAAGGAAGAAGTTGTGTCAAACGGAATATGGCAAACTAGATCCTTCCCGTAGTAAAAGAACGAAAATATTTAGGCTTTGTGATAAGATCTAGCCCGTCCACCCCGGCATTGGCGGCTGATTTAGGGAATAAGGTAACACAACTCGTTTGACAAATTAAAAAAAAATATATGTGGCTTATTGGAGATTTACTCTCTTGCCGTTGATCAAGTTCGATAAAGGCAAGGTGATTCCTGTACTTATGTATGGAATAGAAATTGAAAAATTAGCCTTGAAGATTGATTGGACCAGAATAGAGGGTTCTATTTGGAAATGAGTACTTCATTTACAAGATCACTACCAATGGCCAAGCTAGGATATGAATTAGGCTTACAATCCCTAAAATGTCACGGTGAATGGAGAAAGATCATGCTTTATAGATCAATAGTTGGTCCTGTTCCTAATACCCTTTACAGAGACCTAGGTGATTTAATGTAAACAAATTCAAACAAATTGCTATGTAACCTGAAACATGATGCTATGACAATAATAATGGAATGTCAATCAACAAATAGAGTCTTAATTGACAATCCACTAAAGCTATAAAAAAAACAATGGCTCAAAATTACTGGATTGTAACTAGAGCTTCTTTTATAAACATTAAGGGGCCGATGCACAAACGTGCACCGAAAATCCCAGTGCAAGCTGGCGCAAGGTGGCGAAAGCATGAGAAAGCAAGCGCACGCGTGCGATTCAAGGAAGGCGCTGCGCGTGTTTTGCACTGGTTGTGTGCCAAATCCGTGCGTGATCACGTCATCAAACAGCGTGCGCTACGCGCACAGTGAAAACGTACATAGCGCGGCGCACACAACAAAAGTGGGCGGAACAGTGGGCGGAACACGTGGAATGGGGAACAACGTGTGAAAAAGAAGGCGTAACTGGGGAAGTACTGCAGGGAACTACACGGAATGCCCACATGCACGCGAACAACCCATATTCATGGATTTGAATACAGGAAACCCGCGCACGGCAAAAGACGCGCATAGGCGTCTATGCGTCTGCCACACGAAGGCAGGCAGAAGCGTCCCCGTGCACAGTATAAAAGTGCACGCAAACAACAAACACGTATATACAGCTACGATGAATGCCCCATTCGTCGCAGCACTGATCGTGGGACACCGCAGGAGGAGGATAATAGCCAGGGCCCGCATTTTTTCACCCCGGACAAGCCTTTTTGGGATGCCTGACGACCAGGTCTACGGCAGGTATAGGTTTCCACCTCGTATCATCCTAGACCTGGTCAGGGAGTGGGAAGATGACCTTACATCCCCCACCCTCTGCTCCCAAGCATTGAGCCCCTTGGAGAAGGTGCTCAATGTCCTGCATTTTTTGGCCACTGGGTCATTTCAGCAGACTACTGCCATAGTGGGGGGGGTCTCACAGGCCACGCAGTCACGCTGACTACACCAGGGCATGGCACTCATGACAGCGCGCCCCTCAGTCTGCAGGCACATATACATGCCCAGAACACCCGCAGAAAGGCAGGCCGTTGTCCAGGACTTTTACAGGGTGGCACACTGCCCCAAAGTGCTCGGTGCCATACATTGCACCCATGTGGCCCTTCGTCCGCCTAGGGCCACTGAGCACATCTACTGAAACCGCAAGCACTGGCATTCCATCAACGTGCAGGTGGTATGCGATGCAAAGGGAATCCTCACCTCTGTCTATGCAAACTACCCTGGCTCCACCCATGACAGTTTCATATACAGAATGTCCGCACTGAGCCGGGCCCTGGAAGCTGGGCAGCATGGTGACACATGGTGAGTACAAATGCCCGTGCACATGCATGCATGTCACACACACACACACAAATACACAAACCCCAATAATCACAACCATCATGACCTCTCCAGGGGACAGTGTCTACCCTCTGAGCAGCCACATGATGACGCCAATCCGGAACCCCACCACACCACCCCAGGTAAGATACAATGCGGCCCATATTGCAACCAGGGCCATAGTGGAGCGCACATTCGGAGTGCTCAAGTCACGCTTCCGCTCCCTTGACCGCTCTGGCGGGCAGCTACTCTATGTACCCCCAGTAGTGTGCAGGATCATTGTGGCAGCATGTGTCCTGCACAATGGTGCAACACGGCAGGGCGTACCGGTGGACATGGTGGTGCCCCCACATCCCCAACCACAGGCACAGGCGCTGCCTATGGGAGGGGACAGGGCACGTGGCGAGGAAGCCCGGACCCAGATTGTGGCCACATTTTTCACCTAAACTCCCACCCCTGCGGAGTGCACACAGGCCTGGCACATATCAGGTGACAATCGATGATGACAGAGACAGTCAACTGTCACAACCTTACCACCCTGACAATGCTGCCATGGAAGTGCCACATTGTGTACATCCCTAGCTACTTAAACATAAGCAATCCTGTGTGACCAAAAGGCACACATGCAAGGTGTGAATCACCCAGACCTGCAAAACAGGCCATGACTATCACTGGTATGTCACCCAAACCTTCCCAAACCACAACATGACATGGCAAGCAATAGCTATATACCAACACAGTACCAATAAGGTACAGATTGACATGTGAAAAATGTAAAGTGGCATCAGATAATGATGCCTGACATGGAATCAGATGAAATGACTGACCAACAACCTCCCACCCAAAAGAAGTCATACCCAAATGCATTCCAACAATTGTAGTTGTAACATAACAATGAATGCCTGTCTACATGCACAATGTGCATTGCAAAATCAACACTGCAGCTTCTGTGTGCCATGTCCACCTCCTGCAACACACTGCTCAGCGCACAGCATAGTGAACAGCCACTGTGTGTGATGCACACCCTGAGCATCACATCTAAGCGACAAACTACATCAAAAAGCAAATTACGCATGTACAGGATCCACAATTGGTCATAGATCATGTGCTGCAGGGACACAGTGGGCACCAGAAGGCAAACAGAGTGTACATGTGGACCTGGAAGGGTGGTTGTACATGTAGTGGATCATAGTGCGAGTGTGTGGGTCAGTAGGGACATGCACTCAATATATGCATGTGCAATCAAGTGACCATCAGTTTCCTCTACACATCACATGTGAACATTCACCATGTGTACACCCCAGCATGTCAAGCCACAACTATTCCCTCACACCTGAAAGGTAAACACAACACATGAACAGGCATTGATCAGCAGAATACATCATGTACATAGGATACCGAAATTACAATGTCAGGGTGCGCATCACACTGTAGGGCAAGGCAACTGTCAAC
This sequence comes from Ambystoma mexicanum, assembly GCF_040938575.1. NCBI lineage: Eukaryota > Metazoa > Chordata > Amphibia > Caudata > Ambystomatidae > Ambystoma > Ambystoma mexicanum. Next base: position 1,278,893,889 of record NC_090929.1, on the reverse strand, counting down.
AACAAAACACCTCCCTCACAAATCACCATGACCCACTGAACAACTGAACCTGGGTTATGTAGCCTTCATCCTTGAAGTTCACCTGGCCACAGGATCACCCTTCCCCTTTGTCACCATCTCCCACCTTGTGTGGAAAAAGTGTCCAGCACCCTCAGAGGCCACCTTGACTTACAAAAACACCAAATCAAAGCGAACTCAAAGCAGGCCAACACAGAAGCCAAGCAAAAAGCCTGCAGGCAGCAAAACAAACCAGAAGAGCCTCCAGTAGATGACTTGAAGTAGCAGTACGTCACAAAGCCCAAGTACTACCACAATGACGTAACAACCAAGGTAGCACAGTAAAACAATGTCACAACAGGATTTGTACCATGTGTGGTACATAGCACAGAATGATGCAACACAAACTGATGTGTACTGTCACAGCTCCCGTGTACAGGCGCAGGAGTGGCACGAACCAACCACCCCCACCGTGGTCTGGGTGCCTGCAAGGTCAAACTCACATAGGCCTCTGAGACCCTGGTGGGGAAGGAGGGTCAGGGATATGCAGTCGGGACTGGCATTGCTATACTGGATAACCGGAATGAGGGGCAGGAGAGGGGAGTACGATTGACATGGGAAAGTAGGAAATGCACAAAACTGTACTACTCACATTAACACATACACAAGTACAACAAACTTGATAATCATGCACAAAATAACAAATTACTCAAATGGAAGACAAAGAGAAACTTATCTCTGGGGTGAGTGCTGGCCTCCTGCCTGCGCACTCTCAGGTCCGGTAACAAGAGCAGTTCAATGCTGCAAAGAGAGCCACAGTTACTAATCTGTGCGTGCCCATAACACACAAACACACCACCATATATGCCCCAAAGTAACAAACTACTCTACAAACAACCAATCTGGTGTAGATGCTTCATACCCATACGTAACATTACCCCTGTGATGGTTCATACACAGTCAATGCAGTAAGTCAGGCGCCGGTGGGTGCATGGCAAATGGAAGACCAATGTGTCATGATTCACACAACATGCAATGTTCCCTAGGTAAGCAGCCAGACGCATATAGCAAGGTATGACTTCAGAACAAGTCGTGTTCCACCATGACTGAAATAAAGTAGGTAGTGCATGTGTCAAATTCTACATGGAAATGAAATGCACTGCACACGAGTCTGTCTCTTGCTGTCTGTCCCTGTGAGCTGCTTCTTTCCATGTCTCGGAACGCTACATGGCTCAATGGACCATGGTGGACCGGAGGGTATGTGCCACTGCCCCTGCAGGTGCCCCAGACAACTTTCCCATCAACTAGCCATTAGTCCACCAACGCAAATCAGCTGTATTGTGCGCTTCAACACCAATATTTGTCCAAGCTCACCGTCAGTGCTGCTACTAAGCATCCATGTGCAACTGGCCTGGTGGAAGGTTTTTTGCGTTGTGGCCCCCCCTATGCTGCTCACCTTGCCTGGAGTCTCTTGAAACACGTCAGCTGTTTTCGTATGTATGAGCCCAATCCCTGTGCCTCTGCTTGCGCACACATGCGCATGTCAGCACCACCAAACGTGTCCAGCTTCCAGACATCCAATGGCCCATGTCTGCTGGCAAAGGTGGTCTGGAGGCTCATCCCCCTGCAGAAAGGGCATGAAACACATTATTGTTGCTTTAAATTCATCTGTGTGTGTCTCTTCAGGCATTTCATGACTGGACCATGTCAGAGACGTACATCAGAAATCACACCATCAGTCCGTCTTCCACAGGCAAAGTGTGGAACGCACTATCTACGGCATAAATTGCAACAAGCGCATGTACAGTAAAGATAAGAAACATACTACACAATGAATAGCAATGAATGTACACATGAATCATGAAACCCCCATCTAGCAAAATAAGAACAGTGGTCAATAACACCCCTACCATCCCCACTAGGGGTGTTAACACAAGTTGGACAGCAGCAGACATACCACAGATATGACAGTCCAAAGCCCTTGTGTAATAGGCTGTTACACCGAACCATCCTTGCGAGCCCATGGATAAGGGAAGCAGGAGTGGCATATGTGAATCAAGGACCCCAAGCTCCAAACACATACACAAGACAAGCTTGAAGGGCCCAGCTGGAACAGACAGTGGATGCTTTCAAAAGCCACAAAGCACCACACCGTCACATGAAAGCACAATAGACAAGCAATTTTAAACTATATTAACTAATTACACTAACTATGAAAAACCTACATTACCTAATTAAACTAACTATCAAACAGAAACTTAACTAACTAAACTAAAAGAAAAATCAAAAATGGCCCATACGACCCAGGGGGGGAGGCATCCAGGAGGGGGGAGGTACAGGGTGCTGCTCAACACCCACATGCGATGATGTTGAGGAGAAAAAAAACCTCCATGGGCTCAACGCCTGCACAGCCCGACCTATGTGGGAGATAGATTTTCGTCTGAGTCTGGCTCTTCCTGGAAATGAGGACGTGGCACAGGAGCCTGACCACGCCTAGCCGCAGCTTGCCCCTCATCGGCAGCAAGTCTGCCAGACAGGTGAGCCTGGTTCTGTGCGGCGATCACACGTAGGTCTGCATGCAGGACCTCACGTGATACGCGTGCTTCCTCTTGCAAGGTAACACGTGTAACACGGAGTTCCTCCTGCAAGGCCTGGCTGGACAACTGTTGCACCTCCCGGCAAGCATGTAGCTCAGCCGAGATGGTACGCTCAAGCTGCGCAAACCTCTCCTCTGCCCGCTCCCTCTGGGACATCATAAGGACACCCAGAGTGGATCTGAGGGAAGCATACTCCTCCCTCAGGGTCTCCATGTGTGCCTCTGCGTGAGCAGCAATTGCTCAATGCAAAGACACCATCTCAGCCTGGCGTGCCCTGTCTGAGGCCGCCATGCCCAGCCTGAGCAAGCGGGCCGTGGACCGTGCCTCCTGCTGCTGGTGAAGCACCTGCTTAGCAGGGGGGAGCACAGATTGGGCCACACGCTCCATGCTCACAGCGATGTTCTCCATTGCTGCCCCCTGGCGTTCTGCATTGGCAGTCATGTCTTGCTCCCACTCAGTATACAGCGGTTGCACGCAGCAACCGCGTTGCTGGGCTTGACCCCTGCGGGACCCACGGACTGGGTGTCCTCATTGTGTTGGCACCGCCCGCGGCTGTACGACTACATGCCCCCGTCGACGTGATGGCCCAGGCACATCAGTGATTGGTGTGGAGGGTGCCTCTGCATCCCCATCCACTACAGCTGGAGGTTCCAAGACTGTCTGACCCCTCAGTGCAGGTGTCGCGGACAGAGGAGTGCCCACATCAGAATCACTCACCCCTGACATATGGACTTGTTGCTCATCCAACTCGACATGGACGTCAGAGCCGTCATCAGGGCTGGACTCATTGCCAACCAGAGACAAGATGGACTGTAGCACATGTGGGTTTTCGCGGCCTACCACCCCACAACACACACTTGTGCCGGGTTGCTGTAGTGATAACAACCCTTTGCCTGGCATGACAACACCATCCTCTGGCTCCATTGCATCATCATCTAAAAAGTAGAGAGAAAAATGGTCACTACACATGTTAGAAGCACACAACACACACACACACACACAGACATCACACAGACACCAAACACATCAAGCAGACATGTCACACGCAAACGTTAACCTGCCATGCATGCTGGGTCAACTTGACACGGTTTCTGTGATTAGGCATGTAGAATGGTGTCATTTTGCACAGAAGTGGGTCGATGCAGTGCAGCAAATTTGTACGTTACTCACTGTCTACATGTACAAGTACTTCATGATGTGTATCTGAAAATGTGAAGGCAGTGCAAGGTCAACTTCAGCCATCACGTGCAATGTGCATTCAATGGCTAGCATGGCTACAAGCAATCCACCCCTCCCCCAAAGTGCAAATGCAGGGATGCCTAGCATGGTATCAAAAGGCTGACCATAGACTTGTGTATTGACAGACAGTGTTGACTAGCATCAACTGCATCATGTGAGTCAAGTGACAACACAGCAAATGATGATGGGACAGTAAGCAGGACACATGATGAAACCTCCGGAGTACACCCACGTGTGAAGAAGACACTACACCAGTTGGATAGAGTCATTGGCCATTAAACAGGCTGAGGCCTGTGACCCACACAGACTGTCACATCCTAAACATGTGTGCGACGCAGGACTGAGCCACAGTGGACATGGGAAGGCTGATGAAATGCCATGCAATGTAGGTCCCCCTGGACTCTACTACAATGATCATCCAGTCAAGGACACATAGGGGCATGAGTGGAATACACATGGAGCATGAATGGGCACTCATGTCCCTGCGGGGCATCTGACCTCTGCACAGTCCAAGTGAGACACCCTGCATCAAGGATGGGCCACACAGCATATGTCTGGTAGATTGGCTGCTAGAAGTTAGCATGTACACAGGACGCCTGAACAGGGAAGTACCCAACGGTAAAATTGAAACATACCAGTGCTAAGGTGGAATTGGGGTGCAGAGGGGGGGTAGAGGGGCAAGGGAGCATGCCTACATGGGGTACCCGCATGCAGGCAGAGGACACATGCACGTCAGTCATGCTATGACATAGTCCCTGGGGTGAGAGGAAGGTCACCCCACGCTACATGCAGAAGGGCCAGTGAGCTGGAACATGGACTGGGGGGGCATCCTGGTGACCAGCATGTGAGTAGGGTGCAAAAGTGGTGATGCGGACAGTCCCCATCCACTCCACATGTCCACCATCCAGCAGAGCAAACATGCATCAGGGAAGCATTGCATTACTTGCCCATCAGAACCATGTACACGTGACATGTAGTGGCAGTCATGCACAACACATCACATAAGTAAAACACACATGTCCTCAACAAACACGCAGCAACACTCACTGGACTGGGCATCAAAGTCTGGCATCTCTCCCACTCCTTTGACCGATTCAGATGGTATGAACTCTGCAACAAGTGACTGATGTGGAGTGAGGTCTTCCTCCTCAGGTGCAGGCCCACTGCAAGTCACCAGAGTCAAGTTGTAATTTGAGGCACGCTTAGCCTTAGCGGTATGTTTGAGGTCATTCCAACGCTTTTTGCACCTGATGGCCGAATGCACTCACATGTTCTGCAACTTGCTTCCAGTGCGTATCACGGTGGGCAGCCGTAGTCTGACAATTAAGACCCACTAGCATGTCACGGCTGTGCTCCCACACGAAGTCCACAAGGAAGTCCAGTTCCTGGTTGCAGAAAGGTTTCTTCCTCGACATGCCAGGGGTCGTGGCTGTGTGTGGGGTCCCAGCCTGTGCTGCAGGTGCAACCTTCCTCCTCTTGGATTGTGGCGCAGACCCTGGCTGGCAAATGCCGTCCTGATCACTATGGCCAGTGGCACCGGTGGATTGAGCCAAGGGAGTGGCTGGTGGAGGGACGACCAAAGCCCTGACTTGCGTCAGTGGCAGCTGGGTGCCCTCTAATGGACCCTGCGCAGCAACATCTGCTGTGGCAGGGTCATTGACCGCAACTGTCCTGGTTGGCAGACTCACAACTGGGGTGTTGTTGGCTGCATCTGCCCCTGCACTTGCCAACACCCGGCTGTTCGGGGCAGCAGATGACATTACTGCTCCAGGGACACGTGTCTTGGTCAGGGCAGCCCTGCATGCACCTACAATTACACCTCCTGGCATGTTGTAAATCTTCCAAGGGCTCTTCAAGGGCCAACGCAGCCTGCGCTGGCAGACCCTGAGCCTGCGTGGTGGTGTCCACAGCTGCACCTGCAGCTACCACTACCCTTGGGCCCGTGGCAGTCGATGAAATGGACTGCCGGGTCACACGGGTGCCAGTGCCAGAGGGAGAAGCTGCATTTCTCAGAACCACAGGGGGTGGTGGCATGACTGCACCGACACACGGCACAACATCGTGGTCAAGTGGCGCACCCCTGCCTCTTCCCCCTCTGCGGCCACCCTGGACACCCTGGAGTCCCCCTACTCCCTGGTCACCCCGGCCATGTCCCTGACCACACCCGCCATGAGGAGGTCGCCTAGCTGAGGCGCCCCTCACCTTTGGTGGCCTCCCAACCATGGCACAGATGGAGTAGTGCCAGCACAGATGGAGGAGTGCCAATGGGAGGTGTACACCACAATTGTCCTGGGCAATTGGGGTGAAGGTGGGTGGTGGGATGCAAGATGTTAACAGCCCCCCTGCACCTCCAAAGCTGTATGTGTCCTTGGTGATGTAGTGATGGGTCATGCAATGCCTAGGCACCCCAAAACTGCAGTAAAAACCTGCACGCAACCCTGCAGCCTACGTGCGTGGAATCAACCTCCCGCAGTACACGGTGGCACCCAGTAACACGAAAAACGCGTACGCGTGGGACACGCAGGCTACTATGACCTCGAAAACGGGTGCGATACTCAGGGGCACCCGCAGTGGGAAAAATAGAATGCGCGACTCACCTTCTGACTAGCGTGATAATGAAAAACACGCGTTGCCAATACCCCCGCCAAAAGAAGAGATACGTCCTTGATCCGCTGTGAAGTTGTGTTGGCGCGCGAAACAACACAAAGTAGCAACACACGTCGGTCACTACGAAAGGCACGTACAGCGAACTGCTGGCCCTGCTCACCTTTAACTCGTGCTGAGGGAAACGCCCGCACACGTCGCGTCACTTATGCGCGTAGGCCCTTTCCTCCGATTACACACATTCACACGCAGACATGCAGTTTTTTCATGCATGCGCTGAACCACTATACCCACGTCACGAAGGAAACGCCCATGCGCGTAACGTCACAGAAGCGCTTATGCAATTTTTTCACATGCCAAATTACTCTGTATCAATCTGGCCATGCAACAACACACGGAAGACTACGCTCCTGCCCAGAAGGCCGAATTACTGCCCCCCAGAATCCCGAGCATGCTCCTGCCTGCCATCTGCTGCTGCCTGCCTGCTGCCCATGTGCCCTGCTATTTGCTGCCTGCACGTCAGCCAGGGGTGCAGTTGCTGTGACCACCCCTGCTGGACTGAAGACTCCCGACTGGGATACCATCGCTACACAGCCCAGCCCCAGGACCCAGTTGCCCACCCACACCTGCCTCTGGGGTTGCCATGTCAGGCACAACACCATCTTGTACCACTGGCAACCCCCAGCCAGAGAGGCAGAGGGTCACCAGCTTCAGGCCACCAGCTTCAGTGCCAGGGAAGTTGGTGTCCTGGTGGAGTAAAGTCCTGGGGCAGTATGATGCCCTCTTTGGAAGTTCACACGCCATCAATGAAGGATGGACCAGGATCTGGATGGACATCGTGACTGCCATCAACGAGGAGGGGGTGGCAGTGCGCGACATCAAACATGTCCGGAAGCGCTGGGAGGACTTCAGGTCCAGGACCCTCGACAAGGCCCGGCGCCTCTTGAAGGCAGCGGATGTGGAGGGGCGCCGGGGCCACCTGTCCGACCACCAAATGAGGGTCCTGGAACGCATACGCCCAGTGCTCCACGTCCAGGTCCTTGAGAGGCAGACACGTCTAGAGTCGAGCGGTAAGTCTACATCCATACTGATTGGACGCTGTGCGTGTTGTGGTGTGCCAGTAGTGTGCAGGTTGCACATGTGTTTTTGTATGGCGATGTATGGATGTGTATGTACAGGGGCATGAGGCTGCCACATGTGAGTCGTCTCATGTGTGAGACACATCGATGGTGTATGTGTTGCTAAGCATGATAGCCAAATGCAGGTGTGGGAGCACACATGTTTGAATTTCTGTGTATGTACGTTGGCATGGTTGTGGTGTTACACATGGATGATGGTTCCTGCGGCATGTATCTGCACTGTGTACATGTGCATGTGTGTGTATTTGACAAGTGTGCAACTGTGATGCAACATGGATGCATGTGACACTGACATGTAGGAGGCTGATTGCCAGATGTGACATGGATGGTGACAGTATCACTGCAGTAGTGGAGTTGTACAGATGCATGTCAGTCTGGTGGCATGTGTGCATGTGTTGTGCACTCCCTGTGTTTCATGTGACGTCAGACTCACCTTCGGCTACTTGTGCTGTTGTTTGTGTATGGACAGTGCTGCCTGGTGCAATATTCATGTTGATTTGCTCATGTTTGTGAGTTGAAATGACATGTGTGTTGGGGAGTGTGATGCCATGTCTGTAGTTTTACACTGCTACTCGTGTGCAACTGTCATGTGTGTATCAGTCCATTGTACAGTGCCTTGATGCCTGTGTTCTATCTCTCCCTGTCTGCAGCGTCAACTGATGAAGAGGGCAGAGAGGGTGCTGTGGAGCAAAGCGGCAGGGATCGCACCACCAGCCGGAGACGCAAGGCCCGGCTCCCCTCCCAGGTTGTCATCTCGTCGCAAAGTGAGGAGTCTGGTGCTGCATCCCAGGCCGGCGCTGCCGAGGGTATGTCCAAGAGGCGCAGGTCGGAGGTGAACTCAACGGCAGCAGAAGAGGCAGCTGAGACCCCACCGGGTCCGACAGAGGAAGGTGGCATGGAGTCATCCAGGTTGCTGGGGGGTTTGGTGGAGGAGGAGGCTGTGGAAGGGACACACACGGGGTGTGGAGGTGGGGATTTCAGTGCTGCTAGTGGTGCAGTGCAGGGGCAGGGACAGGAGGCAGCACAGGCCGCTGCAGAGGTGCCTGTGTGTAATCCTGTCCCCGATCCTGTGACTGCATCATCCTGAACCAGCAGGGATTCCTACGTCCAGACCCGTTTTCAGGGAGGGGATGAGCGCACAACAACTGGCCTTCCTCTCCCTGCGGACGTGGCAATCCAGGACCGGGTTGAGCCTGTCCTGTCTGGGATGGCGTTGCGTCAACGGGGCATGCAAGGTGACCTGCAGTGTTTTCGTGAAGACACTGCACGCCATCTCGGATGCCTCGTTGACCGCGTTGACCTACTGGGACGGGTCACCAGGGCTGGATTCCTCCGTATGCTGGACCTTGTTCCGACCCCCTCCTCACCTGAACCTGACTATGCGCCAGTCGTTCTCCATGCCATCTTCCCACCCATGTATCACCTGGGTACCCTGTGGAGCTGCCTCTGACCCTGCGGCCAGGCTGGTGGAGGACACATCCCTGCCACAGTGGGGAGTCGGATGTCCAGCGGCGGTGGCCACCTCAACAACTGCACCCCAGCCGGAGGAGGACGTGCAGGCAGCAAGAGCCAGGGCACAGGCACAGCAGCAACAAGGTGGGAGCCATGATGGCTCGGGGCCTTCAACCTCCGAGGGGCAGGCATCGGCCACAGGGCAGGAGGACCCAGGATTACAAGTGTCTTCCGTGTGGCAGCAGTTGGGCCAGGCCATAGATGCAGAGCGGCGGCGGGCAGAAGAGGCACAGCTCACAATGGTCAGGGCAGAGAACTACATGCGGAGGGCACTGAGGCGGGCCGAGTGCCTCGAGGCAATTCGCAGGGAGTTGGAGGTCAACATGGCATCGTCCCTGCAAACCCTCAGGGCCATGAAAGAGGACCGCCTCCAGGACATCGAGAAGGAGTTCGATGATGCCCTGGCCCGGGAAATCGGGAAGTGAGCTGTCGGACTAGCCCGCTGCCATTGTATATAGTTTGTAGTTTTAGGTTTCCTTTATCTTTTTCATTCATTTGGGGTGCTTGGACTAAGCCCCACCTTTTTGTATACAGTTCTTTATTAGGTAGTTTTTTTGCTAGGTTTCATTTCAGTTGTTGGGCTCATGGACCCTGGATTACTTCTTTGAACATAGTTGAACAGTGGATTTATCTATTATTACTTTTTTTCTCACCATGGAGCAATGGATTTTACTGTTTCCGTTTCCTTTGGATTTGATTTGGTGGCCGGAGACTTTGGACACATTTTCATTTCGATTTATTTGGATTCAGACTTCATGTTTTTCTTTTTGTGTTTTGGACATGCTGCATTTCATCTTTTTTTCAAACATTTTTTTTCATGTTTTCATTTGATTACATTCTTTTTGTGTTCAATACATTTTGGTTTATTACTTTGATGTGTGGTATTCTCTCATTGGTTTCATGCATGTCACGGTGTAGGCTTTCACAATCACCAGCACCCATTGTGTGTGTGTGACAGACATGTGTTGATGTACATTCTTGCCATTTGGGTTGTATCATGTAATGGGCATTTCAATGTGGGGTGGATGGGATACTTGTTGGGTCTTTGCACAGGGATGGCGTGTAGTGGGATTTGGGAGGCCATGAGGCCCATGATTGTGGATCATGATGACGAGTTGGGGGGACATGAGTCAGGGCCTGCTGGCTGATGCCTCTCACTGTTGGGTGGGTGAGGGTGCTGGGGGACATGAGTCAGGGCCTGAGCCTCACTGCTGGGTGGGTGGGGGTGCTGGGGGACATGAGCCAGGGCCTGCTGGCAGGTGCCCCTCACTGCTGGGTGGGTGGGTGTGCTGGGGGACATGTGTCAGGGCTTGCTGGCAGGTGTCCCTCACTGCTGGGTGGGTGGGGGTGCTGGGGGACATGAGTCGGGGCCTGCTGGCAGGTGCCCCTCACTGCTGGGTGGGTGGGGCTGCTGGGGGACATGAGTCGGGGCCTGCTGGCAGGTGCCCCTCACTGCTGGGTGGGTGGGGGTACTGGGGACATGAGTCAGAGCCGGCTGGCAGGTGCCCCTCACTGCTGGGTTGGTGGGGGTGCTCGGGGACATGAGTTGGTGATCACTAATGCAAGGTGACATGTGGACTGGCTGGGGGGCATGCCCATGGTGGATGGGCTGCATGCAGGACATGACTGGGGTGCAGGGTAGTCCCCTGTGGTGTGCGCTGCCTGCAGGTGCCGTGGAGGGGGTAGAGGGGACACCTGGGAGGACCCACACTGCCAATTCACGTGTGGGACTCCCAGCGCACCCTACTGGATACACGTACCCTGCTCTGACAGTGAAATCGCGTGTGAAACTCCCCGCGAACCCCAGTAATACACGTACCCCGCTCGCACAGGCCCAATCGCGTGTGAAACTCCCTGCGCACCACTCTGGATACACGTACCCCGCTCTGACAGCGAAATCGTGTGTGAAACTCCCCGCAAACCCCAGTAATACATGTACCCCGCTCGCACAGGCCCAATCGCGTGTGAAACTCCCCGCGCACCCCACTGGATACACGTACCCCGCTCTGACAGTGAAATCGCGTGTGAAACTCCCCGCAATCCCCAGTAATACATGTACCCCGTTCACACAGGCCCAATCGCGTGTGAAACTCCCCGTGCACCCCACTGGATACACGTACCCCGCTTTGACAGCAAAATCGTATGTGAAACTGCCCGCGAACCCCAGTAATACACGTACTCCGCTCGCACAGGCCCAATCGCGTGTGAAACTCCCTGTGCACCTCTCTGGATACATGTACCCCGCTCTGACAGCGAAACTGAGTGTGAAACTGCCCACAAACCCCAGTAATACAGGTACCCGGCTCGCACAGGCCCAATCGCGTGTGAAACTGCCCACGAACCCCAGTAATACACGTACCCCGCTCGCACAGGGCCAATCACGTGTGAAACTGCCAGCGAACCCCAGTAATACAGGTACCCCGCTCGCACAGGGCCAATCGCGTGCGAAACATCCCGCGAACCCCAGTAATACACATACCCCGCTCGCACAGGCCAAATCGCGTGTAAAACTGCCCGCGAACACCAGTAATACACATACCCCACTCGCACAGGCCCAATCGTGTGTGAAACTGCCCGCGAACCCCAGTAATACACGTACCCCACTCGCACAGGGCCAATCGCGTGTGAAACTGCCCGCGAACCCCAGTAATACAAGTACCCCGCTTGCACAGGCCCAATCGCGTGTGAAACTGCCCGCGAACCCCAGTAATACACATACCCCGCTCGCACATGCCCAATCGCGTGTGAAAATGCCCGCGAACCCCAGTAATACACATACCCCACTCGCACAGGGCCAATCGCGTGTGAAACTGCCCGCGAACCCCAGTAATACAAGTACCCCGCTCGCACAGGCCCAATCGCGTGTGAAACTGCCCGCGAACCCAAGTAATACACGTACCCCGCTCGCACAGTCCCAATCGTGTGTGAAACTCCCCGCGAACCCCAGTAATACACATACCCCACTCGCACAGGGCCAATCGCATGTCAATCTCCCCACGAACCCCAGTAATACACGTACCACACTCGCACAGGCCCAATCGCGTGTGATTCTCCCCACGCAGGGGTGTACTTGTATTCGGAGGGGTGCGTGGGGAGTTTTACAGGCATTTTCGTGGTTGGGGGGCTGTATGCTGGTCCACTGGCCTGTGCGCCATGTATGGGATTTGTGCACTGTGCATGGCGCACAGGGAGGGGTTGGGGGCGTAACTGGCGCTGCTGCAGGGTCGGTGTGCCACTCAGCACCACGGCTGGTTTTGGATGTTAAAATCTATGAATACGCTGTGCGCGGAAATGGATTTTGGCACTCACGGCTGGCGCAGACTCTCGCACACGCACACTGTGCGCCAGCCGCGTGCGCCACTTGTGCGCTGGATTCTATGAATTACCCCCTTAGTGTTTTGAAACTTTTACAGTTGACGACAAACCCTTAGGCTTTCTGCTACCATACATAAGAAGGCTCCTGAACCCAAAATGGAGGGCAAACTTTCTTAGGTTTTGCCTGAATCTCTTTACTACAAAAGAAATACTGAATGTTAGGAATAAGGGTACACTGATTAGTGGTATTTGTAATTTCTGCAAAATTAATGTAAATCAAAATGTGAAACATTATTAACAGCATGCATAGGGCTTATCCATTTAAGGATTGACCACTTTTCCTGATTGGTCCACGATAATGAATGGCTATGCTCGGATGAATTCTGGACTAGATTGTCAGCAGGGAGAGCAACTTTTCTATCCCTGAAAGTTCTTAGATTTGTGGAGAAAATTGAGCCTGTGATCAAGGCCTAAGGGCTATTAAAAACCCTTTTTCTCATTTCTCCTTGTAATCCATGATTTTATTTTTACCTTTTTTTTCTTCTTTTCTATAATTCTCTTTGTTTCTAATGATGATGAAGTGATTGTAAACGTTTGTGTCTTTTTAAATGTGGAAAACAGATTTGATTGATTGTATGTATTGTTCTGCTTTTGTGAAATTATATATTGTGAAAAGTCATATTTTTTGACTAACCACAAATAAATAAATAAAAAAGGTGACCCATGTCCCACTACCCAGTGAAGCTCTGCGCTCCCACCCTTGCACCCATCATTACTGACTTTGCTGAGTTGTCCTTCATGACCAACACTGTACCTTCCAGTAGCAAAGCTGATTGGATCACACCACTCCTAAACAAAACGTGCTAGATCCTGCCATTCCCACAAACTACCACCCAATCACCAGTGTCCCGTTCCTGCTCAAAATTCCTAGCCTGCCTAGCCTACATTCAAATCCAACAATTTGTAGAGCAACATCACCTGTTTGGAAAGAGACAGTCTGACTTCCGCCCAAGACATAGCATGGAAGCAGCTCTGCTGGACCTAAAAATCCAGATGGTTCATATCGGTGACTCTGGCAACCTAGCTATCCTCCTCCTATTGGATATTTATACCGCATTTGACTTAGTTGATCATGCCACCCTCTGCAAACACCTCAGCCAGCACTTTGTGTTCTCACCTGAAGCAACCTCATGGATTAAATTGTTCCTAAGTGGTCACACCACTAGAGTATTCATTGGGGAAGCTGCTGCTGACCCAATCTCAGCCCTATTACGTGCCCCTCAAGGCTTCTGCTTATCACCCACACTATATAATACATGCACAAAGCCCTTATTCGACCTCCTGGATTCACAGGGTATTATCTACATGAACTTTGCAGATGATACACAAATACTCATCCCCATCTTGGGTGATTACTCCCGAGACACAGCAGCTATTAATATAGTGTACAGCACTATCCAAAGCTGGATGGCTATGCATAACTTATGCTTAAGCAATGACAAAACTGAGCTCCTCATTGTTGGCTCTCCTTACCAGCTAAAAAACCTGGATCCTTCCTTTGACACGCTCTGCAATGATGGCACATCCCTACCGGTCCAGAGGTACGTCAAAGCTTTGGAAGCCCACTTGGATGCAGAGCTAATAATGACCAGGGACATTAATGACTTAGCCTCTGCCATAGCCTATACAGCCAGACTCATCTCCCTGAGTAGGCAATTCCTCTCATGAAGCAACTGCTTCACTCTCGCACAAGCACTCATCCTTACAAATGTGACTATTGCAACTCGCTCCTGATGAGCACCTCTGCCACTAACTTAAACAAACTACAATTGATGCAAAACAAAGCACTGGGCACCACCCAAGGACTCAAATGTTCTGACAACACGTCAGACGTGAAGCACACTGGTTACTTATCAAAGCCTGTGTTGACTTTAAAACATTGTCCATTGCCCACCAGTTTACCTACAAAGATTACCTAAATGACTGCATTTCACAAATTCGTCCAGAACGTTATCTAAGATTGAGTTCCGGCATCCTGCTGATTACACCGTGCTTCAAGAGCAAAAGAGCTGTGGGCATTAGCTTTTGTGTCATTGCTCCCACCCTTTGGAACACAGCACCGCCAGCTCTCAGAAATGAACAGTTATATACCCTTTTCAAAAGACTCTTAAAAACTTGGCTGTTTGATAAATATGACTAACACTGATTATTAAATTGTACTTAATTCATAACTATTGCCTGTCTCTATTTGTATATCCTATGTTTTTGCTATTGTACCAAACACTGTGATACCCTTGGGTTGGGGCAAAACAAAAATGTAATAAATGAATAAATAAATAAATACATTAATTAATTAATTAATTAACGCAGAGTGCTGTTCTACAACAATCTGCATTATCTGTGTTCTTTTTAGAAGGGTGGGTTCTTGCTTGTATTTTTAATTAGTTAAATACATTTAATTGTTTACATGTTTATATTTTGATAGACAATGGACATTTTTTAATTTTTGAACCATTGTTCTTAAGTTGTTTTGGTTTCTACTATTATCAGCTCACACATATGCTTGCGATATAGCCTGCCCCTCGGTCTGCGCTACCACACTAGGCAAAAGAGATATACCTTTTATGCTGGGCCTGTTTCAGCGTTATGCCTGGGATCGCTGCTGGTTTGATAATAGAATGGGGCTGAGTAAGAGGTTTAGCCACCACTCATTCCTATACTCCAGCAGAGCAGTAGTTATTTAATCACACCCTAGCCTGTACAGAATCCTGTGGTTCGTTGCAAAGGTCATACAAGGCAGATCAATTTTGGATGAGTGAAGGCATGCAGCATTCCATTAGTTTCAAGAAACATGTCAAACATGTTAAACAGAATCAAAAGTGAGTTGAAATAAATACAATATTATAATTAAAAAAAATAAAATGCAATATTCAGGAGGGGACTGGGAACCAAAGAGGCCCTGGAAATAATTTTCATTGTGGTCCCATATTACACAATTTCAGCAGGCCCAACCCTTTTCCTTTGAGAACATTTGGAAATAAGATACGTTATCACACAAAAGAGGCCCAGTGTGCAGAGGCCTACCAGGAAATATGCCAGAGTTCCCTATAAACCAGCCCACCCCTGACAAATATTGATCAGATGCAGCAGATCCCATTTGGGAAGTATGTGCATCAATCAGGACCATGATGCAGGTTTAACAACATTATATACAATGTTTTTATCCAAACTTCTGATACCCTTACTAGAGTACCTCTATTAATTGTATTGCATACATAGGATAAAATTGCATATGTATGAAGCATGATTGCAGCATAGCATTACCAGGACTGTTGGATCCAGTTTTAAGGGGCAGCTATGTTTTCCAAATTGGGTATCTCAAGGTCATAAACGTTAGACATGTCCTTTTTAATGAGAATTACAAAAGGAGATGAATGGATATAACTTATATGGGATATAGCTTTGTTGGGATGAACGTCATACATCCCACAGGTGATAGGAAATATAAACAAAGAAAACCCATGACGCATGAGCCAGGACACACCTCAAGGGCCAAATGTACAGGCCGCAAGCATATTACCCAGTCATTCCCACCATATCTTCACTGAAAGATACAATGAAGAGCAGCACACACACACATCCAATGTAGGTATAGATGTGCCAGCAGAGGAAAGACACCATTAACCAACAAATATGTGCAAGGAGTCAATGTGGCAAGGATGTAGAGGTAGGTGAATGCAAGTAGGCTCATGAGGCAAGAAGCACAATAGGAGCAAGAGCATACATTTATTAGACAAGCACAATGCAATAGATTTAGACTATGAACATGATACATCAGAAGATTGCTTTCACTGTCACACAAGAAGGATAGCAGCCAGCAAGACAAACATATGCAGATAGAGACATCAATTGATAGGCTAAGCCATGAAAGGAATGGGGATGACAGAATAACATAGGGACAGAAGTTAGAACATAGGGACAGCAGTTAGAACAATCAAGCACAGATATACACGATAGCAAACACTAGATGAATAGAGAAAACAACAAGGTAGGTGTGTGACAGCAACACTATGTAACAGAGAATATAACACAGTAGTCATATGTATACACATATACATGCACTCATTAACACTTTCTAGGTACCTAAAACTTCATAGGCCTCAAGAATGAAGTCAAGGCATAAGTCGTTCCAATAGCAGGCCTCTGAGCATTAGAGATTGTTTTACACAGTAAGGCAGTCGGTTTAGGACATTCTAAAGGAATGCAGGGGCAAGGGCAGCAGCCTGGAGAACAGTGTAAAGCTGCACAGTGATTCGTCCCATCCAAAAGTATAAGGAAGCATGACCTAATCAGATGTTGCTAAAGGAAGCAGGCTCTGCCAGGGAAGGGGTAGAATTCCGCGTAGCGATTGGCTCTGAAGGAGAAGGTTGAAACTGGTCCTACACATTCAGCAAGTGAAACATATAACAAATACAAGTGCTGCCCATGTTCACAAAACTAACCAAGACAAGGTCATAGCCCTGGTCAGGATCAGACCACGTGCAGAGACAAGCCCAGGACAAAGTTGTTCAGATAGAAGGGACACATCACCCACTGTAGTAAAGTACTGGCCCTAGTCTGCAAACACATGCAATGGGAGGTCAGCTTCCCGCCCAGGTGGAATTCAATATACAGATATTCAACGCCCCAAGAGAAACACTGAGAATGCCATGAACATTGTGCATCGATTAGGACCTATGAACAAATTAGAGGAATGATTTATGTTGCCATACTCCACGTTTAAAAATAAGTAAAACACATAGTCTCGACAAGTGTTCGGTCCAGAGCAACGGGCCTAAGAGCAAAATACATGAGGTCATGCACATTAGCCGTGACAAAGGAAGGAACAGACTTATATGTTTCCAACCAGAAGCTGCAACAATATGCAACTGGTTGAAGAATGGTAAGATGGTGCCAGTTTTCATTTCCAATGAGAAAGGGATGTAAAATATACAGCTATTGCCACACTGTCCACACCTCACATTGTCATTGGTTAGCGATGATCAAAGTGGTCAACCCAGGATGGCCACAGAAACTCCACCAATAAAAACAACCAAGGAGTGAATGGAACAATATTAAACATTGACTGTCCAATAGCAAATTTGAGAAAGTAGATGGGATGAATATGAAGTCATTTTTATGAAGCAATTAACAGCATGGTCATGAGGGTTTGGATAAGCTAATAGGGCTAGGAATTGTATAGATTCTCCTATAAAGCAACCGTGAGCAATCAATTAGGAGATGATATTGCCTGAGTATTCTGAAACATTGTTGATGCTGAAACACTGCACTTCACTATAAAACTCCACCCTTTTGTATTGATTGCAGAATGATTTCTTTGGAATGATTTCTGATTGCATGTAATCCATTTTGTTTTTCTTGCTTGCGCCTGTGCACTTTATTGGCTCATTTGGATTATTTGTATTATTGATCTTTTGGGTCTTACACAACAGCATATATGACAAGAATAGGACATAGTTTTTGTCTGGGGTTTTTACCTTCCGCAGTTGTCAGCATCTATCTTTTTTGAAAAACCATGTGGTTTCACAGCATTAATGATGAAACTTAGAAAAACTCAGTTATTTTGAAAATCAGAAAAATGACTCAAATTCAAATGCTCCCCGTTCCCCAGTGCACATGGGTTTTGATTTGTGCGGATCGTGCATATACTACCCTACCAGATTCAGAAAGAGAAGGTTGTTTAACAAAGAAATTGATGGATCCCCATGGATTACCGTTTCTACAGTCTTCTGTATAACTATTTTGAATCCATCATGGAATAGATTATGGTTTATTCAAACACTATTAGAATATGCAACTAGACTGGGTTCTGAATAGTGTTGCTCCTTCCATTCATAATATTATAGAAAAGGGGCTTGAGATAGAATGCCCTTAGAAACAATTCAGGCATGAGAGGTAAGACTGCATACCCATGCATATGTTGTCCGCACTATTTTAGTAAAGGTATAGCAGTGCTACTGAGATCTAATGCTGTTGTTTCAATAATAGGTTATCTTCCCTGCTCAGATGTCTTATTATTGTCTCATAAGAAGTAAAGGAATTCTGCAAAGATGTATGGGTACTGTGCCATTACATTTATAGAGGGCCTTATAAGATTTGATTTTGTGTACTACTCTTGTTTCACCTTCACAAACGCAGATGGTGGACTCTCAGACATTCCCAAAGGGTCTGCAATCAGGTATGTGGTCACTGGAATGGGGTCTGCATATTCTAAATGGGCAAATTGAGTCAGACATACTGGGTGAACTGACTTTTAGAACTGCTTGCAGATCATCCACTTTTGATTACTTTTTTATGCAAAACTGGAATCTAATACAAGATGATAAGGTAGAAAAGAAAATACGTAGCAATCATTTTCTCATAAGGCTGTCCCTCAAATGGGAACACATTCAGCCATATGCACTCTCTTTCCCTGAGGTGAACCTACATTGCAAAGGTAGATTGAAATTGATAAAGCACGATCCTGACCTCTTCCAACAGGAAATTGTGTCATCTAATCGAGAACTGATTTTGTCAATACTCGAAAATGATTTGCACTCAGGGCAGGTCACAAAAATGTTTCAGGCCCTGATGGGGTCCTTGACGGACTCATTGCAAAGGAAATGTACATGCAGTCAAAGGGGGGCGGTGAGCTGGTTAGACGAGGCATGTAGGCTTGCAAAAAACAACCTACTTGGATTCTAGAAGGAGCAAGACAGCCCCAAGGGAGAGGTATTTAAAGCAAGAGCCGATTATAAACTGTATGTGAGGTCAAGGAAGGAGTGCCTGGAGAACCAAGCATGGGAAGATTTCTGAGTGCTGTGTCCTCCAGGGATTTAAATAAGGTCTGGAAGTTTGTTGCTCAAGGTCCCACATATAGAGGAATATTGACACATAGGGAGAACCACGTTGTAGCAAAGCCATGGACTGCCCATTTCTCTGGACTCTATGGGGGCCACATGACAGAGAGCAGGAGTGGGGATCAGAGCTCTCTTCTACGGCTGACATTGAATGAGGTACAGACCGCCATTAATGAACAAAATCATGCACCTGGACCAGATGTGGTCCAGCAGATCTTTATAAGGACAATGTAGACTTGTGGGTCCCAATATTCACAATTTGCTTCAACTCTTTCTTGGAAACAGGGACCTACCCATCATCTTGGAAAAATGCTATCATCAACGCGATCTTTACAAAATCGGAACGTGGGAGTGCACTGGCCTATAGACCCATTTAGCTCTTGGATACCTTGTTCAAAATCTTTGGCCGAATAATACAAAAGCATGTCAAGGAATCGATTTCCTCGGAATTGGTCCTCTCGAATGTCCAATATAGCTTTAGTCCAGGCTTGGGGACTTGAGATCAAATAACTTAATTTGTATTTGGTGCGAGCTCAGTCCGTTGTTGTTAAGGGCAAGCCGATTTATCTAGCTTTCATGGACTTAAGAACAGATAAGGTGAATAGATTTAAATTGTGGCAGGTGCTTGAGTCCATGAGATGCCCAACCAAGCTTTTAAGAATCCTACAAATGATCCATCAGGGCACCAATGCATGTGTACGCTTCGGTGAACAGGGGCAATGTATTGGCTATTTTAACAGTGTGACAGGAGTCTGCCAGGGATGTGTCCTGGCCCCAGTTTTACTCAGCCTGTACATCAACTGACTTTACAAGGCACTTGTAGATTCGGACGCAGACTTTCCCAGGGTTGGGAAGAAAGCATTCCCACCTTTGGCATATGCAGATGACACTGTAATTATAGCCCGGACACTGAAGGCTCTCCAAAACCGTATTAATATATAAACCGTATTAATATATATACTGATTTCTTGACAAACTTGGATTTAAACATAAACACAAGCAAATCGACTGTCAGGGCATGCTCTTTGGGGAGAACAGAAAAATTAAAAATGTGCAGTATGCGCAGTAATGGCTCTGTAATACCGTGGGTAAGCAAATTTTATTACCTAGGCATGTGTTTTACTGAAAATTGGAGGGGGCAGGATCACATACAAAAGCAAAGCATTAAAATGATCGAGGAACTGGGGGGTGCAACATGTTTCACGAAAGTGTGTCAAGGGCAACGATTGAGAACGATCATGGAGGTGTACTGTGTGCAAACAAAGGCAGTATCTAACTACGGGGCCTCTTTGTGGGGATTTGAAAAGGCATTAGCATTGGAAGTTGCCGAGAATACATTATTTCAGAAACTATTGTGTCTCCTGTGCTCTGCTACCAGCTATGCTGTGCGTGCAAATCTTGGAGCGAAACACATTGGAGATGATTGGTATGCAGCCCCATTTATGCATTGGCTGGGAATATGGTCAAACCCCAAAGCATCATTAACCCATAGAAATCATAAGGGCATTGATGCATGGTGTCCTCTGGTGAAAATGCCATGGCTGAAGTTTATGAGCGGGTTTATAAAAGAGGTGAATGTTCCAAAACTTAAAAACTGAATTTGGTAAATGCGAAGGAGCGCGACATGTACAAAACGAGTTTTCAATATACTACAGAGTCTAAACGGGAATCAATATGGATGTTGCTTGAATCAAACAGAAAACATGCCAACATAACCAAAATCGATGTAATGCAGTCCTACCTGACACATAGCAACAACCCAGTGGACCTGACAAGAGCATGCCTCGACTACCTGATGCTGCGAGCAAATACCATATCTTGGCAGCGATATGTATCTGACTCAATCTTCCCATGTTGTGGTTTATCAATTGAGGATTTACTACATTTTGTTTTATTCTGCTATAAGGAGATAAGAAGGCAGACAATGATGCCAGTACTGAAGCAACTAAAATGTACCCAGTGTCGGCCAGCCTTGATATTTTTACTACAGGCTGAGTCCTGGCCTGTTGCTTGGTGCTTCCTTGTATATCCAAGGAGTTCATGGGTTCTAAGAATACAAACTCTGAACACCTGAATTAAATTGTTTTTATAAATTTAACTTTTTTTAGGCCATGATTTAAATTGCTAATATGTTTTAGGTCATATTGTATGATGATGTTGATGCTGACTTTTATAATATTGATTGTATAACACTGACTGTAATTTAACTGAGTGCACTGATGTATATCTAATTTTATGGCTGTGCTATGGTTTGTTTTATTTTGCGATGCATTGGTTTATGGATTTCATCTGAATAAACTATAGAAGAAAAGAAACATTCTAATGTTTTTCCCATCCCCTCTCACTATGCTCCCATGTGTCACCATGCAGGAGCTACTAAGTCTTTCTTCCTTGCCCTTAAATAAATCCTGAACTCCCCCTTTTAGATGCCCCCATCTTCCTCATGGGTGACCTTAACCTACCAAATCTCCAAAGCTCAACATCTTGAGCTCATCTGTAGCCTCTCTGATCACTCCATGATTTCCATACCCTTGCAACCCTTTATAAATATTGCAACTCTGTTGACCTCATATACTGTCATTTAAACATGACTCGACCCCCCAATTGACTCATCAGCACCTGTCTATTGCCTCCTTTACTTCTATCTCTCAAATTCCCCTCCTCTCTCGTTTTCTCATACTACTCCAGTCATGAAATGCAAATTCTAACCCTTAGCCTTCGAGTAGAACCCTCCTACTAAAAATTCCGAAAGAATGTCAAAATATGGCTCATCACTAATAAAGACTAATTACTAACTTACGTTTATATGTCCTCATGTAAATACTTGCTCACAACTGTAAATTGTTTCGTGCATTGTGTAAATAATCTCATGGTGTAAATAATCTCTTTGTAACTATTTTTCATGCAAACTGTATGATGCCTATTTAACTATGCAAAAAATGTGTCCAGTAGGGGGCGTGGCTAGGCAGCACGCAACGAAGATGTGCCTGCTGTGAGCTCCGCCAAAGGACGCCCTAAACAGCGTTATTTTAGCATTTTGCATGCATGCCCCGAACTCAGACTAATAGGATTACTGGCTGAATCCGAGGCGGACCTCTGGATAGCAGTCCCAGCGAAAATCAGAGCGAAATACTGGCAGAAATTTCCAAAACTTCCTCGGTCCCCCCGGAACCGTTATTGGCAACATGGCGGTTCGTGCCATTTACCTTGAGGATATCCTGGGACACTGCCGAGCCTGAGCTGCGTCCGTGAGCCCTGTACGCAGCGCACCAGTCCAGCGAACACGAGTGAAGCAAGCCTGCGGTGAGGGAGCCGTATACTGCCGGAGCGGGACAGCTGGTGGTCCCGTGAGCGGGAGAGAGATCTGCCTGTCGGGGCTGGAGGAGGGGCGCACCATCGTGGGTGCTGCTGCCCTGGGGTGCTTGGCCCGATCGCCGGACTGCAGAGTCGGGAGACTCCGCTGGGGCCCGGGAGTGGGGGTGCCCCCCGGGTGAGTGCAGAGTCCGAGAGACCGAGAGATCCTCCCGCCGTGGAGAGCTAGAAACGCTGTGGCCCCATCTCCCGCCTGACTGCACCCCTGCGGGAGCGGAAGGCTGCATGCAAGATATCCAAAGGAAGAAGGTGAGCAGAGTGCGCCTTTGATCCTGCCTTTCGGCCCGGCCTTGGACTGGCGCATGTCCCTGCTCCACAGCGGTGAGCAGCACTCCTATCCCCTTCACAGGCCCTTGGGGACTGTTGAAACCCGCCGGCTGCGCCTCAGGAGAGTGGTGTTGGGCTGATGTTTGAGTTGAGAACCCTGGCCCGGCCTTACTAACCTATGTTTTTATAGACTGGCCTTCGAATTATTAAGCCTTGGAACACTCAGGATACTCCAGCGGAACCGTTGGCCGACCCCATCAGCTTCCAGGCTTCCAGCTCAATATAACCACTTACTCCCTTTGTGAGACATTACAGTCCAGTGCCCTGAGCCCCTGGCGATGCCCAAAGCAATAGCTAAAATAAGGCACAGGACATAAAAGCCTTCCTATTACACCAGGTGCCACCGCTCCCCAGAGCCATATAGTGTCAGTGGATATTCACCCGCCCCCTGTCATAGAGCCTTCCCTGGAAATGGCATCTCCAGAACGGACTTTGAGGAGCTGCTAAAAGCGTTTAAACAGTAGATTACCCATGAGATAAAAGTGGAAATAACCACCTCAAAAGACTCATTAGCTAGATCATTGTCTGAGCTAACTACCCACCTGGGAGGATTTGAAGCGAGTGTTAACGACCTAGACAACGTAACATGCGAGGAAACACACGATACTGAAGTGCTCATGGAACGGGTATGGACGATTGAAGAACAGCTGGAGGACATCTGGGGTAAACAGGCGGACCTTGAAAATAGGTCTAGACGCAATAACGTACACCTTTGTGGGATCCCACAACAAGTTTCGGACCAAAAGCTGGCCAATTAAGTAAGCAAACTGTTCCCGAGCCTACTGAGCCTGCCCCCCTCCGAAGTTCTGATCCTGGACAGGATGCACCGTGTTTACTCATCTGCTCAGCAGAGAAGAAATCTTCTCCCGGATGTCCTCACCAGGGTTCACTTTTTCCACCAGAAAGAAGAAATCATGACAGCTGCCAAGAAATCAGAAGCAATACAGTTCCGAGGAGTGTCCATACAGCTGTTTCAGGATCTCTCTCCATACACCCTAGCTTGCCGGCTACAGAGGGTGACCGCGTGGTTGCAGGCCCAAAAGATCCGATACCGCTGGGGGTTCCCTTGCAAGCTGATTTTTGACTGTCACAACCAGCACTACGGGATCTCCTCTGAGGCAGAGGTGAGAGATCTAATGGGTGAGGGAACTACTGAATCCATGTCGGCCAGGACTCCCAGATGGAGGTAGATCACGATTTCCACCCAACTCCAAAAGACAAGAGAAGAAAGCCCAGAGGTTGGCGGCGAGTGGGCAAATCCTCCCTTCGTGAGAGGGAGGTTGTAGATGGCAACCACGCTCGCCTCTCACTGAACGACCCAAAAGACCAGCAGGAGCAAGGAGGCACTCTGCTGAACAGTGGAACTCCTAAATAAAGGGGAAACGCACTCTGATAACCGTGTGAACGCCCCCCCCCTGGGATTCGACAATAGGAGACCAATGGCCCGGGTATGGGGAATGGCACCAGCAGAGTCTCGCGAGAACTTTCTCAAACATTCCAAGGGACTCTCACGAGATAAAGCACATTGATGGGCCTGTCATTGAGTGGACGGGTCACTCTCCTGAAGTGTTTCCGGGGTACCGACCGCATGGATCCCGGGTTACTGGATAATCCCGTTGCAATATTTTGTCAAGGGGCATGTTTCCCAAAAGGGTATTGAATGGTTTGCAAAAGTTGAATAAGATATCGAATTGGGGTGCCCAGGTCGGATTGCGCCCATTGTTGCTGACGGTTTGTTGAGGTTGAAATTGAAACTGGGGCTATCGGAAGCCTCTTATATTTTGACTTTTTGGTTTATTATGGTTTTTGATTTTGTTTGTTTATGGTTG
The DNA here is from genome assembly GCF_040938575.1 of Ambystoma mexicanum. Classification (NCBI taxonomy): domain Eukaryota; kingdom Metazoa; phylum Chordata; class Amphibia; order Caudata; family Ambystomatidae; genus Ambystoma; species Ambystoma mexicanum. The sequence goes on along the minus strand of NC_090929.1, from coordinate 1,278,869,059 downwards.
GTCATTTTGTTAATATGTCTTCACCATTGTCATAATCCGCTTTGGTTGGTCTTGGTTCATTGTCATATCCCTACCCCCCAAGGAGGAAGATCCCACCCATCCACACCAGTCCCTCCCGGATTAGCGCTGGGGAACTGGAGGCCTCGGGCGGGGAAGGGAAGGGGTTGGATAGCGCATCAGGGGGGGCCTGAATGTTCCCGGAATGGCGACACCAGAGTTTACATTTATCACCCTTAACGTGCAGGGGTTGAACTCCCCCCTAAAATGCAATGCACTGATACATAGACTAGCGTCACTGGACTCAGCATTCCTATTCCTCCAAGAAACCCACCTCCAACCTGCGGATGAGTTCCGCCTTAACAATAAACTTTACCCAACGAAATATTTCACCTCTAGTGGCGCGAAGAAACGTGGGGTCGCCATCCTGGTGCGTAAGGGCATCCCCCTAAAACCATTGAAGATAATATTTGACAGTGAGGGGAGATTCCTGCTGATAGTAGCTATGCTGTGGGGGTGGAAATTGACTCTGATTTTGTTACATGCCCCAAACACCAAGCAAGACTTATTTCTTGCTTCTCTCTCGGACACTATAGAGCAACATGCTGAGGGCGAGATAGTTCTTGGTGGAGACTTTAATGCAGTGATCAACCCCCTCCTTGATAAGACACTTCCCCCAACTGCAAACAATAAGAACATTTTTTTTTTAGCTTTTACCACCCTGCTGCGAGAACACTCCCTTATGGAAGTGTGGAGATTCCTACATCCAGAAGAGCGAAACTATACATAATTTTCACCGGTCCATAAGGGGTTCTCCAGACTGGATATGTTCCTCCTCTCTGACACGCTTATTCCACTGACAACAGATGTTGAAATCCTCCCGAAGCCCTCTCAGATCATGGCCCGGTCCGCTTATCACTAATTCCTCCCCAAGCACCCCCTGCCCCAAAGACCACCTTGGAGATTAAACGACCTCCTATTGGAAGTTGAGACAATCCGTCCCCATATAGCCGAAACTATCATACATTACTTTCAGGAGAACAATACAGGGGACACGAGGCTTGGGGTAATGTGGGACGCTGCAAAGGCGGTTATCAGAGGTCACATGATAGAACAAGCTACACAGAGAGGGAGGGCCAGGAAAATCTTGCAGGCCCAGTTGGAGGGAGAGGTTCGGAAATTTGAAGCAATACATAAGAGCAAGAGATTGCGCCGGTCCCTGAGAGACCTTCGCATAGCATAAAAGGCTTTAGAAGCGTACGATACATCTAGAGCGGCACATTACATGCTGTGGGTAAAACAATATTTCTACACAAAAGGGAACAAGGCTAACAGGCTATTGGCAGAAAAACTTAAGAAGCAGGCAAAACGGAACAGGATAGACTCCCTGCGCAATCCTTTGTGCAGATCTATTTCCACTGAGGAGGGTATTGCATTGTGGAGACCTTCTTCAGAGAACAATCGGCTTCCAATGTCGGGGATCCGCAATCTGCCAAGCAATTTATAAAGGATGCTTGTGTCATCCGAATCCCACAAATCTTAAGCGCCACGTTAGAGGATCCCATTACGTCCCAAGAAGTCGAAGATACAATTAAGGCCCTTCCCATTGGCAAGGCCCCGGGCCCATATGGGTTTACCAATAAGGTTTACCAATGGGTTTAGCAATAAGTTTTACAAAACCTTCTGAGCTGAACTAACACCCCACCTTACAAAACTATTTAACTCCCTGTGGGAAGAAGGAACTGTCACACAGACGATGGCAGAATCCTCCACCACCTTAATTCTAAAACCAGGAAAGGACCCAGCAGAACGCGCATCTTATCGCCCTATAGCTCTCCTCAACTCTGATGCGAAGATATATATAGCAAAATCATTGCCCGTCGGTTGGGGAAGGTTCTGTCTCTGGTTATAGACCGAGATCAGACGGTTTTGCATTCGACAACATCCGTCGAGCGGTAAACCTGATACCCTTAGCTCCATTAATTGTGGGGACCCGCTCTCTCCTCTCTTTAGATGCCCACAGGGCATTTGATAGTATGTCCTGGGAATATTTGCAGCTAGTTCTGAAAGGTTTTGGCTTTGGCCCTAAATTCTCGAGGCTAATACTGTCAAACTTCCAAACCCCATCGACTCGCGTGCGTGTTAATGCGCAATGGTCTGCCCAGATACCCTTACGCAGGGGCACCAGGCAGGGATGCCCTCTGTCACCGTTAGTCTTCGCATTGACGATGGAGCCTCTGGCTCAGCACATATGCCTTCACCCGGGGATCAATGGATTTGAGCATAAAGGGAAATGCCATAAACTTGCGTTATACGCGGACGATGTGCTCTGCTTCCTTAGAGACGCTCGCAGCTCCCTTCCCAACCTGGTAAATTCTTTGGCCCGGTTTGCTGTGGTCTCTGGATTCACAATACATTTCGGGAAATCAATGGGAATGGGACTGACGGAATCTTAGGCCACTTTGGCAGCTCTCCAGACTACATACCCATTTCAATGGAACTCCACACATATTACTTACCTTCGGGTGCGTTTAACTCCATCTTATGAGGGCCTGCAGAAGGCTAACATTCCCAACCTATTCAAAGAAGCCAGGGACTCTCTGCACAGATGGACAGCTCAAGAAATATCCTGGCTCAGGCGTATTAGCGCAGTCAAAATGACTCTTCTCCCGAAGCTTCTATACACTTTGCATGCCCTGCCAATAAGAATACCGGAACGTGAGCTCCTCTAACTCCAAAAAAAAGTTGGCAGGTTCATATGGCAAGGGAAACAACCGAGGCTCCCGCGCAAACGTCTTACGAGGGGGAAAGCGTCAGGAGGCCTAGGTCTCCGTTCCATCTGGAGATACTTCAGAGCGGCTCAGGTGGCAGGGTTGCTGGGATGGTCAGGTCCGCCTGAGAATTGGCCTAAATGGTGTGAAATTGAACAAGCTGAATCCTCCACCCCCTTGCACTTTTTCCCATTCCTCCCAAAAGAAGCACGTACTCACCAAATCTCCCTGCTCCCAACCACGAAAAACACACTTTGTTGTTGGGAAAAAGCCTGCATACAACGAGGCATCTCGGCCGGTCTGGGCCCCCTGTCGCCTATCACTCAGAATCCGGCCTTCACCTTGGGCCTCAAACCTAATGCCTATCACCTCTGGTCAGAAGGGAAACCCCTAAGGTTACGGGACCTCTATGAAAACTCTACGCCCTTGACCTTTGAGCAATGCAAGTCGAAATTTGGGCTCCCCGAAACAGAGAGGTTCAGATACTTGCAACTGCGCCATTGGGTCACACACCCGAGCGTAAAACAAGCAGCTAATAGACCCCCTACAGGGATAGAATTGACAGTATTAGAGGGCCAGCAGACCCATAGAATAGCTGCCTGCTACCGCCTTTTGGAAAACGCCCCGAGGGAAGACAAATTACCATACATGTTAGCATGGGAAAGGGAATTAGGGATTACAGTTCTCGTGGCAGAAGATATGGAGTAGGGCCCACAAAACTTCACGGTGCACGGCAGTCAGGGGGGGTGCTCTTAAATTATGCTACTGCTGGTACCTATCTCTGCATAGACTCCATGCAAGGAATCCATGGATATTCCAGACACGTGCTGGCATGGTTGTGGGGAAAGGGGCAATTTAGGCCACATGTGGTGGCATTGCTCAACAATACAATCAATTTGGCTGGAGACATGATCCAAAATCAAAGACATTTGCGATACATTACTTCCAATGGACACGCAAATTCTGCTGTTGGGTGACGTTCCTGAGGATGGTTCGTATCCAATGTCGGGTCCCAGAGCCGAACTAGTCTCCCATCTTCTTATGGCTGCTAGGCTCACACAAGCCTGATTTTGGAAAGAGGTGGAGTGCCCACACACAGCATACTGGTGGGTAAAAATTTGGGAACTACTTGCTAAGGAAAAAGTGACAGCCACGATTGATAAGAAACTCCCTAATTTCATGAATATGTGGGGGCCTTTCCTAGACTATGTGGCAGAAAAAGAGCATATGTTCTTTCAACCAAGACTGGTAAAACTCCTGCTGAACCCATGACGATGACCCGAGATTGTATGAAATGTATGTCCTGACAAAAGCACAGAAGTCATAATGTTCCTTGTCCTTTTTATTTTTTTCTCCTCTTCTCTTCCCCTTTCCCCTCTATTGTCCATAAACTGTTTCATAAGAAGTTGCCAACGAGTGTTAGAGCAACAGTTGTATTGTTAAACCAGACAAAAGGAAGTCCCGACACATGAATGTTAAGCAGCTATAATGCTATATGATTGGTTTGTTATCGAACTATACTTTATGTGGTCCGAGATTTCAACAAAAAAATAAACTTGAAAAAAAAGTGCCCAGTAGCCCTAGGGCTTGGCGCGCTATGTAAATAAATACAATACAATGCAATACTAACCCAAATCCTTGGTTCCTTTTTTAGATGAAGCCTGTCTTCCATGTGTGCCATCCAATACGAGCTCCATTGACCAAGCCTACAGAGACTTACCGCCACTCAAAAGCCACCACCCTGTTTGCTTTTTCACCCCCTTTCAACTATACCAATACATGGATTCACACCTGTGTTCAATTGACTAACAATGAACATGTGCCTCCTCATGCACATCTGGCAAAAGTCCTAAATGCCTTCTCCCCTTGCCACTTGCAAGGAATCACTTAATTCTCTCTCTTTGACATAGCTCAATCCTACTACTATACTAACCAAATCACTTCACCCTGCTCACATTCTGGTAAACTCTCCTCTATCCCCAATCCGTCCTTGCCCCCTCTGACCCTCACTGCATCTACCCATCACTCTTAACCATTGGCTTTCTCACTTACTTGTCTTTCCTCAAACGTATGGGGTAGGATAGCTCAATAGCTTAAGTACTTGTTGCTGATACCTATGAGTGCTTTGTAGTTTGCAGGTTTGAATCCAGACAAGTTCAACTCAGCCTTTCAACCTTCCAAAATCGTTAAATGAGTACCAACTTTGTTTGGGTATTAAAAATTGTATGTACAAATTGTGAAAGTACTATATAAATAATAAAGTACTATTATCAAAACTCAAACACATTCTCTTCTTTCGCCTTACAACACCACTATCTGCTTTGGTTTCCTTTTCCCTCTAGTTATTTTCTCCCACTGTTGCCGTTGAACTGCTTCCTATCCATAGAACTGCTTACTAATTACATGCTCCAAGAGAACCCTTTTCCCCTTATACACTCAAGGAATTAGCAATCTTGATCTGCACCTACATGTCCTCTTTCTTCAACCTTGCTCTTTCCGGAATCTTCTGTGTCTGCTACACAATTGTTATCATTATACAATCCTGGGATATCCCTCTGATTATCCTGCCAACTATTAAACTGTTTCTCTTCTCCCCCACTGCTCCAAAACGCTTTTAGTGTGTAGTGTTCATTGCATGATGTTCTATGTATAGTCTACTGGCCTATGCAATGGTATCAATTTGTTTTACACATCCTGCACTCAACAGAAATGGTACTCATGATCCCAGCTTTCGCACCTCTGCCCACCATTCTAACTTCTCCTCACTTCTCAGCCTCCTGGAAGTCTATGTTATATTTCAGACTGCCAACTGTCACTCTGTTCTTCTTTCCCTCTCTAATAATGGTATCTACCATTCAGTCCTGGTCTGGATTGCCTCTTACCTATCTCTTCGGAGGTGTTGGTGCATGGTTGCAGCCCACCCTGAACTTGAATCACCCCCTTCAGGCCTCTCCCTCAGTAGAAAAGCTTTGAGCAGTGGTACGTGGTGATACTGCTCCTGCGTGGCAATAACAGTGTGTGAGTGCGCCAATCTGTGATTGTTGTACGTCTCAATCCCTTCACCCCAAAGTACTGTTTCTGTGAGCATACGCCGGCCCATAAAGCTCACCTGTGAATTATGGAAGATAAGCTCTCCGTCCTGCTACTTCTGGTAGGGGCGAGTCGAATGTGATCTAGTTCCTTGACTGATCCCTGATAAGGATTAGTCCAGTCCAGCTCTTACGATGCTTCTCCTTACGATTGGTAAGTCTTTCTTGAGCTCTTGTGATGCTGTTCGTTCTGTTTAATGTCTTTATATGTTGCTCCTATTTATGCCCACAATAATGTTGCTCTTCTGTTTTCTTCCCTTAGATGGAAATACGGCCTAAATGCAGCTGTGAGACGCGAGACGCGGCCAGATGGAAGATGGAAGATGGATGCTACCACAATATCCGACAGCAGGTAAGTGATGGTTTATGGAAAGCGCAAAGTATGGCGAAGCACAACCTTAAACGGACAGTTTTTTCGATGTCTAACCTTGTCTTCTGTTTTTCCCTGCAGGTGCTGCTGTCAAAGATGGAGCGAGTCGTGCTGCAGTGCCAAGATGAAGATTTTGGCGTTGCGGAAAGTGTAAAGGTCAATACTTGGTTTTCTGGAGAGATGTACAGTTAAGAACAGCTTCCCCAGTTGGAAAATATGCTGGCAGGAAGCAGGATGTCCAGGAAGCAGGATCTTCAAAGCTAAGTCTGACCTCAGGCGCCGGTGAGTGTTACGCTGCTTGCAAGTGCAGAATAACGCAAAGCGTCTGTCTTGAGGATCGGGCAGCTTATATAGCTGAGATCGTGGGCACGCTCATTAGGGCTGGTTTACCAGCCACACCCTGCCACTCCTAGAGAGTGAGCACATGTGAAGGCAATCCATTAACAGCCACACCCAAGAATACACTTGGGGCTGCTTAATGGATGGAATGTTCAAGGTTAATGCATCTGAAGTGCCATGTCCATAATGAAAGCCTTTTGGTGTTATCTGGATGTCTTGTTTACTTTTGTTCATGAGCCTGGTGCCAAAGGCGCCAGGACAGTGTCCACCCAGGTCTCCTGTGCATGCCACCCCTGCATGCCTGTGCCCCGGACTTCAAGACCATAACACAGACTAATCCTTTTCCATCTGCAGAAAATCTAGCATCTCAAACCCCACAACCCTCCCTGTGCCTGTTGCCCAAGGGTCGGTTCAAGCTCTACATGTCTTCTCTCAGCAAATGTGTCCCTTCTTTGGCTTCCCTATTACTTGCTCGCCGATGATACCCATCTCCTGTCCTCCTTCCCTTCCTTCATCACAATCAATCCTTTTTGTTTGCCTCATGCTCAGCACTTCCACAACTGAAGTATTCTACCTTCCTGCTTCCAGCACCCCACCTGTCCTCCCTCCTTCAATCCTTGCCCCTGATCAACGTGTCCCTGTTCCCAAGGCTCATCACATTGACAGAAAACTGTATGGCTATCAAATGTATGACTGCCCTTCTGAAGGGTGCCTTTAGAGTCCAATTAAAACGCTTCGACCCTTCTGATGAATGCCAATGCTGTCCCTTCACGAATATAAGAGCCCTTCCTGGGCCTTGTACGGTCACATTGAACGTATAGCTGCTGCCCTGGAAAGGAGTTCCCTTACCGTTCCATTACAGTTTTATGAACCGCCTCGGAACTGCTTGTTCCTCCATCAATCATTTCTCACGGGAAGTGCTTATGCAATTAATTCATTATAATTGCTTTTTAATTCCCTTAAAGTCCTGCTGAAAAGTTAATGTGCGTGCCCAAGTGCCAGTAGCTTTTTGCCACACATAATCTAACAAAGCAGGACACAAATCACACATGTAACATGTGTAGTTCGCCCCCTGTCAGATTTGTCAACGTGACAGACGTGAGAGGCGCAGAGCTTCCTCTGGGGCCATGGGGCACGTGTATGATTGTGGATGCTGCTAATGACATACCCGACTACAATTACCCAACCGAAATATGCACCGATGGGCCTGCTGGGATGGCTTCAGGCCCCACAATGCTCTATGGTGCATTTTGAAAACACATGTATACAGCGGTTTTATAAACGCAGTTACGCTGCAACTGGTTTACAGCTTCCTTGCCTATGCACATTCAGTAAAGTAAAGGGTAACGATATGTTAATGTTCCCAGTTGGCATCAGTAACGTCACGGAACGCAAATGATCCGCGTGTGGTTCTCTGGGCAGGTGCCATCGCCTTGCTGAGTGTGAATGCTGCAATTTGAAGGTAAATTGAGAGCAGGTTAATCCGCAAACGTGCGGCGATCCAACGATGCCCCCACCTACACCTGCTCCTCTGCCCCTCTCACCGGTTAAGCTGACTATGTGGCAGAAAAAGAGCATATGTTCTTTCAACCAAGACTGGTAAAACTCCTGCTGAACCCATGACGATGACCCGAGATTGTATGAAATGTATGTCCTAACAAAAGCACAGAAGTCATAATGTTCCTTGTCCTTTTTATTTTTTTCTCCTCTTCTCTTCCCCTTTCCCCTCTATTGTCCTTAAACTGTTTCATAAGAAGTTGCCAACGAGTGTTAGAGCAACAGTTGTATTGTTAAACCAGACAAAAGGAAGTCCCGACACATGAATGTTAAGCAGCTATAATGCTATATGATTGGTTTGTTACAACTATACTTTATGTGGTCCAAGATTTCAACAAAAAAATAAACTTGAAAAAAAAGTGCCCAGTAGCCCTAGGGCTTGGCGCGCTATGTAAATAAATACAATACAATGCAATACTAACCCAAATCCTTGGTTCCTTTTTTAGATGAAGCCTGTCTTCCATGTGTACCATCCAATACGAGCTCCATTGACCAAGCCTACAGAGACTCACCACCATTCAAAAGCCACCACCCTGTTTGCTTTTTCACCCCCTTTCAACTATACCAATAGCATGGATTCACACCTGTGTTCAATTGACTAACAATGAACATGTGCCTCCTCATGCACATCTGGCAAAAGTCCTAAATGCCTTCTCCCCTTGCCACTTGCAAGGAATCACTTAATTCTCTCTCTTTGACATAGCTCAATCCTACTACTATACTAACCAAATCACTTCACCCTGCTCACATTCTGGTAAACTCTCCTCTATCCCCAATCCGTCCTTGCCCCCTCTGACCCTCACTGCATCTACCCATCACTCTTAACCATTGGCTTTCTCACTTACTTGTCTTTCCTCAAACGTATGGGGTAGGATAGCTCAATAGCTTAAGTACTTGTTGCTGATACCTATGTGTGCTTTGTAGTTTGCAGATTTGAATCCAGACAAGTTCAACTCAGCCTTTCAACCTTCCAAAATCGTTAAATGAGTACCAACTTTGTTTGGGTATTAAAAATTGTATGTACAAATTGTGAAAGTACTATATAAATAATAAAGTACTATTATCAAAACTCAAACACATTCTCTTCTTTCGCCTTACAACACCACTATCTGCTTTGGTTTCCTTTTCCCTCTAGTTATTTTCTCCCACTGTTGCCGTTGAACTGCTTCCTATCCATAGAACTGCTTACTAATTACTTGCTCCAAGAGAACCCTTTTCCCCTTATACACTCAAGGAATTAGCAATCTTGATCTGCACCTACATGTCCTCTTTCTTCAACCTTGCTCTTTCCGGAATCTTCTGTGTCTGCTACACAATTGTTATCATTGTACAATCCTGGGATATCCCTCTGATTATCCTGCCAACTATTAAACTGTTTCTCTTCTCCCCCACTGCTCCAAAACGCTTTTAGTGTGTAGTGTTCATTGCATGATGTTCTATGTATAGTCTACTGGCCTATGCAATGGTATCAATTTGTTTTACACATCCTGCACTCAACAGAAATGGTACTCATGATCCCAGCTTTCGCACCTCTGCCCACCATTCTAACTTCTCCTCACTTCTCAGCCTCCTGGAAATCTATGTTATATTTGAGACTGCCAACTGTCACTCTGTTCTTCTTTCCCTCTCTAATAATGGTATCTACCATTCAGTCCTGGTCTGGATTGCCTCTTACCTATCTCTTCGGAGGTGTTGGTGCATGGTTGCAGCCCACCCTGAACTTGAATCACCCCCTTCAGGCCTCTCCCTCAGTAGAAAAGCTTTGAGCGGTGGTACGTGGTGATACTGCTCCTGCGTGGCAATAACAGTGTGTGAGTGCGCCAATCTGTGATTGTTGTACCTCTCAATCCCTTCACCCCAAAGTACTGTTTCTGTGAGCATACGCCGGCCCATAAAGCTCACCTGTGAATTATGGAAGATAAGCTCTCCGTCCTGCTACTTCTGGTAGGGGCGAGTCGAATGTGATCTAGTTCCTTGACTGATCCCTGATAAGGATTAGTCCAGTCCAGCTCTTACGATGCTTCTCCTTACGATTGGTAAGTCTTTCTTGAGCTCTTGTGATGCTGTTCGTTCTGTTTAATGTCTTTATATGTTGCTCCTATTTATGCCCACAATAATGTTGCTCTTCTGTTTTCTTCCCTTAGATGGAAATACGGCCTAAATGCAGCTGTGAGACGCGAGACGCGGCCAGATGGAAGATGGAAGATGGATGCTACCACAATATCCGACAGCAGGTAAGTGATGGTTTATGGAAAGAGCAAAGTATGGCGAAGCACAACCTTAAACGGACAGTTTTTTCGATGTCTAACCTTGTCTTCTGTTTTTCCCTGCAGGTGCTGCTGTCAAAGATGGAGCGAGTCGTGCTGCAGTGCCAAGATGAAGATTTTGGCGTTGCGGAAAGTGTAAAGGTCAATACTTGGTTTTCCGGAGAGATGTACAGGTAAGAACAGCTTCCCCAGTTGGAAAATATGCTGGCAGGAAGCAGGATGTCCAGGAAGCAGGATCTTCAAAGCTAAGTCTGACCTCAAGCGACGGTGAGTGTTATGCTGCTTGCAAGTGCAGAATAACGCAAAGCGTCTGTCTTGAGGATCGGGCAGCTTATATAGCTGAGATCGTGGGCACGCTCATTAGGGCTGGTTTACCAGCCACACCCTGCCACTCCTAGAGAGTGAGCACATGTGAAGGCAATCCATTAACAGCCACACCCAAGAATACACTTGGGGCTGCTTAATGGATGGAATGTTCAAGGTTAATGCATCTGAAGTGCCATGTCCATAATGAAAGCCTTTTGGTGTTATCTGGATGTTCTTGTTTACTTTTGTTCATGAGCCTGGTGCCAAAGGCGCCAGGACAGTGTCCACCCAGGTCTCCTGTGCATGCCACCCCTGCATGCCTGTGCCCCGGACTTCAAGACCATAACACAGACTAATCCTTTTCCATCTGCAGAAAATCTAGCATCTCAAACCCCACAACCCTCCCTGTGCCTGTTGCCCAAGGGTCGGTTCAAGCTCTACATGTCTTCTCTCAGCAAATGTGTCCCTTCTTTGGCTTCCCTATTACTTGCTCGCCGATGATACCCATCTCCTGTCCTCCTTCCCTTCCTTCATCACAATCAATCCTTTTTGTTTGCCTCATGCTCAGCACTTCCACAACTGAAGTATTCTACCTTCCTGCTTCCAGCACCCCGCCTGTCCTCCCTCCTTCAATCCTTGCCCCTGATCAACGTGTCCCTGTTCCCAAGGCTCATCACATTGACAGAAAACTGTATGGCTATCAAATGTATGACTGCCCTTCTGAAGGGTGCCTTTAGAGTCCAATTAAAACGCTTCGACCCTTCTGATGAATGCCAATGCTGTCCCTTCACGAATATAAGAGCCCTTCCTGGGCCTTGTACGGTCACATTGAACGTATAGCTGCTGCCCTGGAAAGGAGTTCCCTTACCGTTCCATTACAGTTTTATGAACCGCCTCGGAACTACTTGTTTCTCCATCAATCATTTCTCAAGGGAAGTGCTTATGCAATTAATTCATTATAATTGCTTTTTAATTCCCTTAAAGTCCTGCTGAAAAGTTCATGTGCGTGCCCAAGTGCCAGTAGCTTTTTGCCACACATAATCTAACAAAGCAGGACACAAATCACACATGTAACATGTGTAGTTCGCCCCCTGTCAGCTTTGTCAACGTGACAGACGTGAGAGGCGCAGAGCTTCCTCTGGGGCCATGGGGCACGTGTATGATTGTGGATGCTGCTAATGACATACCCGACTACAATTACCCAACCGAAATATGCACCGATGGGCCTGCTGGGATAGCTTCAGGCCCCACAATGCTCTATGGTGCATTTTGAAAACACATGTATACAGCGGTTTTATAAACGCAGTTACGCTGCAACTGGTTTACAGCTTCCTTGCCTATGCACATTCAGTAAAGTAAAGGGTAACGATATGTTAATGTTCCCAGTTGGCATCAGTAACGTCACGGAACGCAAATGATCCGCGTGTGGTTCTCTGGGCAGGTGCCATCGCCTTGCTGAGTGTGAATGCTGCAATTTGAAGGTAAATTGAGAGCAGGTTAATCCGCAAACGTGCGGCGATCCAACGATGCCCCCACCTACACCTGCTCCTCTGCCCCTCTCACCGGTTAAGCTGACTATGTGGCAGAAAAAGAGCATATGTTCTTTCAACCAAGACTGGTAAAACTCCTGCTGAACCCATGACGATGACCCGAGATTGTATGAAATGTATGTCCTGACAAAAGCACAGAAGTCATAATGTTCCTTGTCCTTTTTATTTTTTTCTCCTCTTCTCTTCCCCTTTCCCCTCTATTGTCCTTAAACTGTTTCATAAGAAGTTGCCAACGAGTGTTAGAGCAACAGTTGTATTGTTAAACCAGACAAAAGGAAGTCCCGACACATGAATGTTAAGCAGCTATAATGCTATATGATTGGTTTGTTACAACTATACTTTATGTGGTCCAAGATTTCAACAAAAAAATAAACTTGAAAAAAAAGTGCCCAGTAGCCCTAGGGCTTGGCGCGCTATGTAAATAAATACAATACAATGCAATACTAACCCAAATCCTTGGTTCCTTTTTTAGATGAAGCCTGTCTTCCATGTGTACCATCCAATACGAGCTCCATTGACCAAGCCTACAGAGACTTACCGCCATTCAAAAGCCACCACCCTGTTTGCTTTTTCACCTCCTTTCAACTATACCAATAGCATGGATTCACACCTGTGTTCAATTGACTAACAATGAACATGTGCCTCCTCATGCACATCTGGCAAAAGTCCTAAATGCCTTCTCCCCTTGCCACTTGCAAGGAATCACTTAATTCTCTCTCTTTGACATAGCTCAATCCTACTACTATACTAACCAAATCACTTCACCCTGCTCACATTCTGGTAAACTCTCCTCTATCCCCAATCCGTCCTTGCCCCCTCTGACCCTCACTGCATCTACCCATCACTCTTAACCATTGGCTTTCTCACTTACTTGTCTTTCCTCAAACGTATGGGGTAGGATAGCTCAATAGCTTAAGTACTTGTTGCTGATACCTATGAGTGCTTTGTAGTTTGCAGGTTTGAATCCAGACAAGTTCAACTCAGCCTTTCAACCTTCCAAAATCGTTAAATGAGTACCAACTTTGTTTGGGTATTAAAAATTGTATGTACAAATTGTGAAAGTACTATATAAATAATAAAGTACTATTATCAAAACTCAAACACATTCTCTTCTTTCGCCTTACAACACCACTATCTGCTTTGGTTTCCTTTTCCCTCTAGTTATTTTCTCCCACTGTTGCCGTTGAACTGCTTCCTATCCATAGAACTGCTTACTAATTACATGCTCCAAGAGAACCCTTTTCCCCTTATACACTCAAGGAATTAGCAATCTTGATCTGCACCTACATGTCCTCTTTCTTCAACCTTGCTCTTTCCGGAATCTTCTGTGTCTGCTACACAATTGTTATCATTATACAATCCTGGGATATCCCTCTGATTATCCTGCCAACTATTAAACTGTTTCTCTTCTCCCCCACTGCTCCAAAACGCTTTTAGTGTGTAGTGTTCATTGCATGATGTTCTATGTATAGTCTACTGGCCTATGCAATGGTATCAATTTGTTTTACACATCCTGCACTCAACAGAAATGGTACTCATGATCCCAGCTTTCGCACCTCTGCCCACCATTCTAACTTCTCCTCACTTCTCAGCCTCCTGGAAGTCTATGTTATATTTCAGACTGCCAACTGTCACTCTGTTCTTCTTTCCCTCTCTAATAATGGTATCTACCATTCAGTCCTGGTCTGGATTGCCTCTTACCTATCTCTTCGGAGGTGTTGGTGCATGGTTGCAGCCCACCCTGAACTTGAATCACCCCCTTCAGGCCTCTCCCTCAGTAGAAAAGCTTTGAGCGGTGGTACGTGGTGATACTGCTCCTGCGTGGCAATAACAGTGTGTGAGTGCGCCAATCTGTGATTGTTGTACGTCTCAATCCCTTCACCCCAAAGTACTGTTTCTGTGAGCATACGCCGGCCCATAAAGCTCACCTGTGAATTATGGAAGATAAGCTCTCCGTCCTGCTACTTCTGGTAGGGGCGAGTCGAATGTGATCTAGTTCCTTGACTGATCCCTGATAAGGATTAGTCCAGTCCAGCTCTTACGATGCTTCTCCTTACGATTGGTAAGTCTTTCTTGAGCTCTTGTGATGCTGTTCGTTCTGTTTAATGTCTTTATATGTTGCTCCTATTTATGCCCACAATAATGTTGCTCTTCTGTTTTCTTCCCTTAGATGGAAATACGGCCTAAATGCAGCTGTGAGACGCGAGACGCGGCCAGATGGAAGATGGAAGATGGATGCTACCACAATATCCGACAGCAGGTAAGTGATGGTTTATGGAAAGCGCAAAGTATGGCGAAGCACAACCTTAAACGGACAGTTTTTTCGATGTCTAACCTTGTCTTCTGTTTTTCCCTGCAGGTGCTGCTGTCAAAGATGGAGCGAGTCGTGCTGCAGTGCCAAGATGAAGATTTTGGCGTTGCGGAAAGTGTAAAGGTCAATACTTGGTTTTCTGGAGAGATGTACAGTTAAGAACAGCTTCCCCAGTTGGAAAATATGCTGGCAGGAAGCAGGATGTCCAGGAAGCAGGATCTTCAAAGCTAAGTCTGACCTCAGGCGCCGGTGAGTGTTACGCTGCTTGCAAGTGCAGAATAACGCAAAGCGTCTGTCTTGAGGATCGGGCAGCTTATATAGCTGAGATCGTGGGCACGCTCATTAGGGCTGGTTTACCAGCCACACCCTGCCACTCCTAGAGAGTGAGCACATGTGAAGGCAATCCATTAACAGCCACACCCAAGAATACACTTGGGGCTGCTTAATGGATGGAATGTTCAAGGTTAATGCATCTGAAGTGCCATGTCCATAATGAAAGCCTTTTGGTGTTATCTGGATGTCTTGTTTACTTTTGTTCATGAGCCTGGTGCCAAAGGCGCCAGGACAGTGTCCACCCAGGTCTCCTGTGCATGCCACCCCTGCATGCCTGTGCCCCGGACTTCAAGACCATAACACAGACTAATCCTTTTCCATCTGCAGAAAATCTAGCATCTCAAACCCCACAACCCTCCCTGTGCCTGTTGCCCAAGGGTCGGTTCAAGCTCTACATGTCTTCTCTCAGCAAATGTGTCCCTTCTTTGGCTTCCCTATTACTTGCTCGCCGATGATACCCATCTCCTGTCCTCCTTCCCTTCCTTCATCACAATCAATCCTTTTTGTTTGCCTCATGCTCAGCACTTCCACAACTGAAGTATTCTACCTTCCTGCTTCCAGCACCCCACCTGTCCTCCCTCCTTCAATCCTTGCCCCTGATCAACGTGTCCCTGTTCCCAAGGCTCATCACATTGACAGAAAACTGTATGGCTATCAAATGTATGACTGCCCTTCTGAAGGGTGCCTTTAGAGTCCAATTAAAACGCTTCGACCCTTCTGATGAATGCCAATGCTGTCCCTTCACGAATATAAGAGCCCTTCCTGGGCCTTGTACGGTCACATTGAACGTATAGCTGCTGCCCTGGAAAGGAGTTCCCTTACCGTTCCATTACAGTTTTATGAACCGCCTCGGAACTGCTTGTTCCTCCATCAATCATTTCTCACGGGAAGTGCTTATGCAATTAATTCATTATAATTGCTTTTTAATTCCCTTAAAGTCCTGCTGAAAAGTTCATGTGCGTGCCCAAGTGCCAGTAGCTTTTTGCCACACATAATCTAACAAAGCAGGACACAAATCACACATGTAACATGTGTAGTTCGCCCCCTGTCAGATTTGTCAACGTGACAGACGTGAGAGGCGCAGAGCTTCCTCTGGGGCCATGGGGCACGTGTATGATTGTGGATGCTGCTAATGACATACCCGACTACAATTACCCAACCGAAATATGCACCGATGGGCCTGCTGGGATGGCTTCAGGCCCCACAATGCTCTATGGTGCATTTTGAAAACACATGTATACAGCGGTTTTATAAACGCAGTTACGCTGCAACTGGTTTACAGCTTCCTTGCCTATGCACATTCAGTAAAGTAAAGGGTAACGATATGTTAATGTTCCCAGTTGGCATCAGTAACGTCACGGAACGCAAATGATCCGCGTGTGGTTCTCTGGGCAGGTGCCATCGCCTTGCTGAGTGTGAATGCTGCAATTTGAAGGTAAATTGAGAGCAGGTTAATCCGCAAACGTGCGGCGATCCAACGATGCCCCCACCTACACCTGCTCCTCTGCCCCTCTCACCGGTTAAGCTGACTATGTGGCAGAAAAAGAGCATATGTTCTTTCAACCAAGACTGGTAAAACTCCTGCTGAACCCATGACGATGACCCGAGATTGTATGAAATGTATGTCCTGACAAAAGCACAGAAGTCATAATGTTCCTTGTCCTTTTTATTTTTTTCTCCTCTTCTCTTCCCCTTTCCCCTCTATTGTCCTTAAACTGTTTCATAAGAAGTTGCCAACGAGTGTTAGAGCAACAGTTGTATTGTTAAACCAGACAAAAGGAAGTCCCGACACATGAATGTTAAGCAGCTATAATGCTATATGATTGGTTTGTTACAACTATACTTTATGTGGTCCAAGATTTCAACAAAAAAATAAACTTGAAAAAAAAGTGCCCAGTAGCCCTAGGGCTTGGCGCGCTATGTAAATAAATACAATACAATGCAATACTAACCCAAATCCTTGGTTCCTTTTTTAGATGAAGCCTGTCTTCCATGTGTACCATCCAATACGAGCTCCATTGACCAAGCCTACAGAGACTCACCACCATTCAAAAGCCACCACCCTGTTTGCTTTTTCACCCCCTTTCAACTATACCAATAGCATGGATTCACACCTGTGTTCAATTGACTAACAATGAACATGTGCCTCCTCATGCACATCTGGCAAAAGTCCTAAATGCCTTCTCCCCTTGCCACTTGCAAGGAATCACTTAATTCTCTCTCTTTGACATAGCTCAATCCTACTACTATACTAACCAAATCACTTCACCCTGCTCACATTCTGGTAAACTCTCCTCTATCCCCAATCCGTCCTTGCCCCCTCTGACCCTCACTGCATCTACCCATCACTCTTAACCATTGGCTTTCTCACTTACTTGTCTTTCCTCAAACGTATGGGGTAGGATAGCTCAATAGCTTAAGTACTTGTTGCTGATACCTATGTGTGCTTTGTAGTTTGCAGATTTGAATCCAGACAAGTTCAACTCAGCCTTTCAACCTTCCAAAATCGTTAAATGAGTACCAACTTTGTTTGGGTATTAAAAATTGTATGTACAAATTGTGAAAGTACTATATAAATAATAAAGTACTATTATCAAAACTCAAACACATTCTCTTCTTTCGCCTTACAACACCACTATCTGCTTTGGTTTCCTTTTCCCTCTAGTTATTTTCTCCCACTGTTGCCGTTGAACTGCTTCCTATCCATAGAACTGCTTACTAATTACTTGCTCCAAGAGAACCCTTTTCCCCTTATACACTCAAGGAATTAGCAATCTTGATCTGCACCTACATGTCCTCTTTCTTCAACCTTGCTCTTTCC
The DNA here is from genome assembly GCF_040938575.1 of Ambystoma mexicanum. Classification (NCBI taxonomy): domain Eukaryota; kingdom Metazoa; phylum Chordata; class Amphibia; order Caudata; family Ambystomatidae; genus Ambystoma; species Ambystoma mexicanum. Next base: position 1,278,851,348 of record NC_090929.1, on the reverse strand, counting down.
GGAATCTTCTGTGTCTGCTACACAATTGTTATCATTGTACAATCCTGGGATATCCCTCTGATTATCCTGCCAACTATTAAACTGTTTCTCTTCTCCCCCACTGCTCCAAAACGCTTTTAGTGTGTAGTGTTCATTGCATGATGTTCTATGTATAGTCTACTGGCCTATGCAATGGTATCAATTTGTTTTACACATCCTGCACTCAACAGAAATGGTACTCATGATCCCAGCTTTCGCACCTCTGCCCACCATTCTAACTTCTCCTCACTTCTCAGCCTCCTGGAAATCTATGTTATATTTGAGACTGCCAACTGTCACTCTGTTCTTCTTTCCCTCTCTAATAATGGTATCTACCATTCAGTCCTGGTCTGGATTGCCTCTTACCTATCTCTTCGGAGGTGTTGGTGCATGGTTGCAGCCCACCCTGAACTTGAATCACCCCCTTCAGGCCTCTCCCTCAGTAGAAAAGCTTTGAGCGGTGGTACGTGGTGATACTGCTCCTGCGTGGCAATAACAGTGTGTGAGTGCGCCAATCTGTGATTGTTGTACCTCTCAATCCCTTCACCCCAAAGTACTGTTTCTGTGAGCATACGCCGGCCCATAAAGCTCACCTGTGAATTATGGAAGATAAGCTCTCCGTCCTGCTACTTCTGGTAGGGGCGAGTCGAATGTGATCTAGTTCCTTGACTGATCCCTGATAAGGATTAGTCCAGTCCAGCTCTTACGATGCTTCTCCTTACGATTGGTAAGTCTTTCTTGAGCTCTTGTGATGCTGTTCGTTCTGTTTAATGTCTTTATATGTTGCTCCTATTTATGCCCACAATAATGTTGCTCTTCTGTTTTCTTCCCTTAGATGGAAATACGGCCTAAATGCAGCTGTGAGACGCGAGACGCGGCCAGATGGAAGATGGAAGATGGATGCTACCACAATATCCGACAGCAGGTAAGTGATGGTTTATGGAAAGAGCAAAGTATGGCGAAGCACAACCTTAAACGGACAGTTTTTTCGATGTCTAACCTTGTCTTCTGTTTTTCCCTGCAGGTGCTGCTGTCAAAGATGGAGCGAGTCGTGCTGCAGTGCCAAGATGAAGATTTTGGCGTTGCGGAAAGTGTAAAGGTCAATACTTGGTTTTCCGGAGAGATGTACAGGTAAGAACAGCTTCCCCAGTTGGAAAATATGCTGGCAGGAAGCAGGATGTCCAGGAAGCAGGATCTTCAAAGCTAAGTCTGACCTCAAGCGACGGTGAGTGTTATGCTGCTTGCAAGTGCAGAATAACGCAAAGCGTCTGTCTTGAGGATCGGGCAGCTTATATAGCTGAGATCGTGGGCACGCTCATTAGGGCTGGTTTACCAGCCACACCCTGCCACTCCTAGAGAGTGAGCACATGTGAAGGCAATCCATTAACAGCCACACCCAAGAATACACTTGGGGCTGCTTAATGGATGGAATGTTCAAGGTTAATGCATCTGAAGTGCCATGTCCATAATGAAAGCCTTTTGGTGTTATCTGGATGTTCTTGTTTACTTTTGTTCATGAGCCTGGTGCCAAAGGCGCCAGGACAGTGTCCACCCAGGTCTCCTGTGCATGCCACCCCTGCATGCCTGTGCCCCGGACTTCAAGACCATAACACAGACTAATCCTTTTCCATCTGCAGAAAATCTAGCATCTCAAACCCCACAACCCTCCCTGTGCCTGTTGCCCAAGGGTCGGTTCAAGCTCTACATGTCTTCTCTCAGCAAAGTTGTCCCTTCTTTGGCTTCCCTATTACTTGCTCGCCGATGATACCCATCTCCTGTCCTCCTTCCCTTCCTTCATCACAATCAATCCTTTTTGTTTGCCTCATGCTCAGCACTTCCACAACTGAAGTATTCTACCTTCCTGCTTCCAGCACCCCGCCTGTCCTCCCTCCTTCAATCCTTGCCCCTGATCAACGTGTCCCTGTTCCCAAGGCTCATCACATTGACAGAAAACTGTATGGCTATCAAATGTATGACTGCCCTTCTGAAGGGTGCCTTTAGAGTCCAATTAAAACGCTTCGACCCTTCTGATGAATGCCAATGCTGTCCCTTCACGAATATAAGAGCCCTTCCTGGGCCTTGTACGGTCACATTGAACGTATAGCTGCTGCCCTGGAAAGGAGTTCCCTTACCGTTCCATTACAGTTTTATGAACCGCCTCGGAACTACTTGTTTCTCCATCAATCATTTCTCAAGGGAAGTGCTTATGCAATTAATTCATTATAATTGCTTTTTAATTCCCTTAAAGTCCTGCTGAAAAGTTCATGTGCGTGCCCAAGTGCCAGTAGCTTTTTGCCACACATAATCTAACAAAGCAGGACACAAATCACACATGTAACATGTGTAGTTCGCCCCCTGTCAGCTTTGTCAACGTGACAGACGTGAGAGGCGCAGAGCTTCCTCTGGGGCCATGGGGCACGTGTATGATTGTGGATGCTGCTAATGACATACCCGACTACAATTACCCAACCGAAATATGCACCGATGGGCCTGCTGGGATAGCTTCAGGCCCCACAATGCTCTATGGTGCATTTTGAAAACACATGTATACAGCGGTTTTATAAACGCAGTTACGCTGCAACTGGTTTACAGCTTCCTTGCCTATGCACATTCAGTAAAGTAAAGGGTAACGATATGTTAATGTTCCCAGTTGGCATCAGTAACGTCACGGAACGCAAATGATCCGCGTGTGGTTCTCTGGGCAGGTGCCATCGCCTTGCTGAGTGTGAATGCTGCAATTTGAAGGTAAATTGAGAGCAGGTTAATCCGCAAACGTGCGGCGATCCAACGATGCCCCCACCTACACCTGCTCCTCTGCCCCTCTCACCGGTTAAGCTGACTATGTGGCAGAAAAAGAGCATATGTTCTTTCAACCAAGACTGGTAAAACTCCTGCTGAACCCATGACGATGACCCGAGATTGTATGAAATGTATGTCCTGACAAAAGCACAGAAGTCATAATGTTCCTTGTCCTTTTTATTTTTTTCTCCTCTTCTCTTCCCCTTTCCCCTCTATTGTCCTTAAACTGTTTCATAAGAAGTTGCCAACGAGTGTTAGAGCAACAGTTGTATTGTTAAACCAGACAAAAGGAAGTCCCGACACATGAATGTTAAGCAGCTATAATGCTATATGATTGGTTTGTTACAACTATACTTTATGTGGTCCAAGATTTCAACAAAAAAATAAACTTGAAAAAAAAGTGCCCAGTAGCCCTAGGGCTTGGCGCGCTATGTAAATAAATACAATACAATGCAATACTAACCCAAATCCTTGGTTCCTTTTTTAGATGAAGCCTGTCTTCCATGTGTACCATCCAATACGAGCTCCATTGACCAAGCCTACAGAGACTTACCGCCATTCAAAAGCCACCACCCTGTTTGCTTTTTCACCTCCTTTCAACTATACCAATAGCATGGATTCACACCTGTGTTCAATTGACTAACAATGAACATGTGCCTCCTCATGCACATCTGGCAAAAGTCCTAAATGCCTTCTCCCCTTGCCACTTGCAAGGAATCACTTAATTCTCTCTCTTTGACATAGCTCAATCCTACTACTATACTAACCAAATCACTTCACCCTGCTCACATTCTGGTAAACTCTCCTCTATCCCCAATCCGTCCTTGCCCCCTCTGACCCTCACTGCATCTACCCATCACTCTTAACCATTGGCTTTCTCACTTACTTGTCTTTCCTCAAACGTATGGGGTAGGATAGCTCAATAGCTTAAGTACTTGTTGCTGATACCTATGTGCGCTTTGTAGTTTGCAGGTTTGAATCCAGACAAGTTCAACTCAGCCTTTCAACCTTCCAAAATCGTTAAATGAGTACCAACTTTGTTTGGGTATTAAAAATTGTATGTACAAATTGTGAAAGTACTATATAAATAATAAAGTACTATTATCAAAACTCAAACACATTCTCTTCTTTCGCCTTACAACACCACTATCTGCTTTGGTTTCCTTTTCCCTCTAGTTATTTTCTCCCACTGTTGCCGTTGAACTGCTTCCTATCCATAGAACTGCTTACTAATTACTTGCTCCAAGCGAACCCTTTTCCCCTTATACACTCAAGGAATTAGCAATCTTGATCTGCACCTACATGTCCTCTTTCTTCAACCTTGCTCTTTCCAGAATCCTCTGTGTCTGCTACACAATTGTTATCATTATACAATCCTGGGATATCCCTCTGATTATCCTGCCAACTATTAAACTGTTTCTCTTCTCCCCCACTGCTCCAAAACGCTTTTAGTGTGTAGTGTTCATTGCATGATGTTCTATGTATAGTCTACTGGCCTATGCAATGGTATCAATTTGTTTTACACATCCTGCACTCAACAGAAATGGTACTCATGATCCCAGCTTTCGCACCTCTGCCCACCATTCTAACTTCTCCTCACTTCTCAGCCTCCTGGAAATCTATGTTATATTTCACACTGCCAACTGTCACTCTGTTCTTCTTTCCCTCTCTAATAATGGTATCTACCATTCAGTCCTGGTCTGGATTGCCTCTTACCTATCTCTTCGGAGGTGTTGGTGCATGGTTGCAGCCCACCCTGAACTTAAATCACCCCCTTCAGGCCTCTCCCTCAGTAGAAAAGCTTTGAGCGGTGGTACGTGGTGATACTGCTCCTGCGTGGCAATAACAGTGTGTGAGTGCGCCAATCTGTGATTGTTGTACCTCTCAATCCCTTCACCCCAAAGTACTGTTTCTGTGAGCATACGCCGGCCTATAAAGCTCACCTGTGAATTATGGAAGATAAGCTCTCCGTCCTGCTACTTCTGGTAGGGGCGAGTCGAATGTGATCTAGTTCCTTGACTGATCCCTGATAAGGATTAGTCCAGTCCAGCTCTTACGATGCTTCGCCTTACGATTGGTAAGTCTTTCTTGAGCTCTTGTGATGCTGTTCGTTCTGTTTAATGTCTTTATATGTTGCTCCTATTTATGCCCACAATAATGTTGCTCTTCTGTTTTCTTCCCTTAGATGGAAATACGGCCTAAATGCAGCTGTGAGACGCGAGACGCGGCCAGATGGAAGATGGAAGATGGATGCTACCACAATATCCGACAGCAGGTAAGTGATGGTTTATGGAAAGCGCAAAGTATGGCGAAGTACAACCTTAAACGGACAGTTTTTTCGATGTCTAACCTTGTCTTCTGTTTTTCCCTGCAGGTGCTGCTGTCAAAGATGGAGCGAGTCGTGCTGCAGTGCCAAGATGACGATTTTGGCGTTGCGGAAAGTGTAAAGGTCAATACTTGGTTTTCCGGAGAGATGTACAGGTAAGAACAGCTTCCCCAGTTGGAAAATATGCTGGCAGGAAGCAGGATGTCCAGGAAGCAGGATCTTCAAAGTTAAGTCTGACCTCAGGCGACGGTGAGTGTTACGCTGCTTGCAAGTGCAGAATAACGCAAAGCGTCTGTCTTGAGGATCGGGCAGCTTATATAGCTGAGATCGTGGGCACGCTCATTAGGGCTGGTTTACCCGCCACACCCTGCCACTCCTAGAGAGTGAGCACATGTGAAGGCAATCCATTAACAGCCACACCCAAGAATACACTTGGGGTTGCTTAATGGATGGAATGTTCAAGGTTAATGCATCTGAAGTGCCATGTCCATAATGAAAGCCTTTTGGTGTTATCTGGATGTTCTTGTTTACTTTTGTTCATGAGCCTGGTGCCAAAGGCGCCAGGACAGTGTCCACCCAGGTCTCCTGTGCATGCCACCCCTGCATGCCTGTGCCCCGGACTTCAAGACCATAACACAGACTAATCCTTTTCCATCTGCAGAAAATCTAGCATCTCAAACCCCACCACCCTCCCTGTGCCTGTTGCCCAAGGGTCGGTTCAAGCTCTACAGGTCTTCTCTCAGCAAATGTGTCCCTTCTTTGGCTTCCCTGTTACTTGCTCGCCGATGATACCCATCTCCTGTCCTCCTTCCCTTCCTTCATCACAATCAATCCTTTTTGTTTGCCTCATGCTCAGCACTTCCACAACTGAAGTATTCTACCTTCCTGCTTCCAGCACCCCACCTGTCCTCCCTCCTTCAATCCTTGCCCCTGATCAACGTGTCCCTGTTCCCAAGGCTCATCACATTGACAGAAAACTGTATGGCTATCAAATGTATGACTGCCCTTCTGAAGAGTCCAATTAAAACGCTTCGACCCTTCTGATGAATGCCAATGCTGTCCCTTCACGAATATAAGAGCCCTTCCTGGGCCTTGTACGGTCACATTGAACGTATAGCTGCTGCCCTGGAAAGGAGTTCCCTTACCGTTCCATTACAGTTTTATGAACCGCCTCGGAACTGCTTGTTCCTCCATCAATCATTTCTCACGGGAAGTGCTTATGCAATTAATTCATTATAATTGCTTTTTAATTCCCTTAAATTCCTGCTGAAAAGTTCATGTGCGTGCCCAAGTGCCAGTAGCTTTTTGCCACACATAATCTAACAAAGCAGGACACAAATCACACATGTAACATGTGTAGTTCGCCCCCTGTCAGCTTTGCCAACGTGACAGACGTGAGAGGCGCAGAGCTTCCTCTGGGGCCATGGGGCACGTATATGATTGTGGATGCTGCTAATTACATACCCGACTACAATTACCCAACCGAAATATGCACCGATGGGCATGCTGGGATGGCTTCAGGCCCCACAATGCTCTATGGTGCATTTTGAAAACACATGTATACAGCGGTTTTATAAATGCAGTTACGCTGCAACTGGTTTACAGCTTCCTTGCCTATGCACATTCAGTAAAGTAAAGGGTAACGATATGTTAATGTTCCCAGTTGGCATCAGTAACGTCACGGAACGCAAATGATCCGCGTGTGGTTCTCTGGGCAGGTGCCATCGCCTTGCTGAGTGTGAATGCTGCAATTTGAAGGTAAATTGAGAGCAGGTTAATCCGCAAACGTGCGGCGATCCAACGATGCCCCCACCTACACCTGCTCCTCTGCCCCTCTCACCGGTTAAGCTGACTATGTGGCAGAAAAAGTGCATATGTTCTTTCAACCAAGACTGGTAAAACTCCTGCTGAACCCATGACGATGACCCGAGATTGTATGAAATGTATGTCCTGACAAAAGCACAGAAGTCATAATGTTCCTTGTCCTTTTTATTTTTTTCTCCTCTTCTCTTCCCCTTTCCCCCTCTATTGTCCTTAAACTGTTTCATAAGAAGTTGCCAACGAGTGTTAGAGCAACAGTTGTATTGTTAAACCAGACAAAAGGAAGTCCCGACACATGAATGTTAAGCAGCTATAATGCTATATGATTGGTTTGTTATCGAACTATACTTTATGTGGTCCGAGATTTCAACAAAAAAATAAACTTGAAAAAAAGTGCCCAGTAGCCCTAGGGGTTGGCGCGCTATGTAAATAAATACAATACAATGCAATACTAACCCAAATCCTTGGTTCCTTTTTTAGATGAAGCCTGTCTTCCATGTGTGCCATCCAATACGAGCTCCATTGACCAAGCCTACAGAGACTTACCGCCAATCAAAAGCCACCACCCTGTTTGCTTTTTCACCCCCTTTCAACTATACCAATAGCATGGATTCACACCTGTGTTCAATTGACTAACAATGAACATGTGCCTCCTCATGCACATCTGGCAAAAGTCCTAAATGCCTTCTCCCCTTGCCACTTGCAAGGAATCACTTAATTCTCTCTCTTTGACATAGCTCAATCCTACTACTATACTAACCAAATAACTTCACCCTGCTCACATTCTGGTAAACTCTCCTCTATCCCCAATCCGTCCTTGCCCCCTCTGTCCCTCACTGCATCTACCCATCACTCTTAACCATTGGCTTTCTCACTTACTTGTCTTTCCTCAAACGTATGGGGTAGGATAGCTCAATAGCTTAAGTACTTGTTGCTGATACCTATGTGCGCTTTGTAGTTTGCAGGTTTGAATCCAGACAAGTTCAACTCAGCCTTTCAACCTTCCAAAATCGTTAAATGAGTACCAACTTTGTTTGGGTATTAAAAATTGTATGTACAAATTGTGAAAGTACTATATAAATAATAAAGTACTATTATCAAAACTCAAACACATTCTCTTCTTTCGCCTTACAACACCACTATCTGCTTTGGTTTCCTTTTCCCTCTAGTTATTTTCTCCCACTGTTGCCGTTGAACTGCTTCCTATCCATAGAACTGCTTACTAATTACTTGCTCCAAGAGAACCCTTTTCCCCTTATACACTCAAGGAATTAGCAATCTTGATCTGCACCTACATGTCCTCTTTCTTCAACCTTGCTCTTTCCGGAATCTTCTGTGTCTGCTACACAATTGTTATCATTGTACAATCCTGGGATATCCCTCTGATTATCCTGCCAACTATTAAACTGTTTCTCTTCTCCCCCACTGCTCCAAAACGCTTTTAGTGTGTAGTGTTCATTGCATGATGTTCTATGTATAGTCTACTGGCCTATGCAATGGTATCAATTTGTTTTACACATCCTGCACTCAACAGAAATGGTACTCATGATCCCAGCTTTCGCACCTCTGCCCACCATTCTAACTTCTCCTCACTTCTCAGCCTCCTGGAAATCTATGTTATATTTGAGACTGCCAACTGTCACTCTGTTCTTCTTTCCCTCTCTAATAATGGTATCTACCATTCAGTCCTGGTCTGGATTGCCTCTTACCTATCTCTTCGGAGGTGTTGGTGCATGGTTGCAGCCCACCCTGAACTTGAATCACCCCCTTCAGGCCTCTCCCTCAGTAGAAAAGCTTTGAGCGGTGGTACGTGGTGATACTGCTCCTGCGTGGCAATAACAGTGTGTGAGTGCGCCAATCTGTGATTGTTGTACCTCTCAATCCCTTCACCCCAAAGTACTGTTTCTGTGAGCATACGCCGGCCCATAAAGCTCACCTGTGAATTATGGAAGATAAGCTCTCCGTCCTGCTACTTCTGGTAGGGGCGAGTCAAATGTGATCTAGTTCCTTGACTGATCCCTGATAAGGATTAGTCCAGTCCAGCTCTTACGATGCTTCTCCTTACGATTGGTAAGTCTTTCTTGAGCTCTTGTGATGCTGTTCGTTCTGTTTAATGTCTTTATATGTTGCTCCTATTTATGCCCACAATAATGTTGCTCTTCTGTTTTCTTCCCTTAGATGGAAATACGGCCTAAATGCAGCTGTGAGACGCGAGACGCGGCCAGATGGAAGATGGAAGATGGATGCTACCACAATATCCGACAGCAGGTAAGTGATGGTTTATGGAAAGAGCAAAGTATGGCGAAGCACAACCTTAAACGGACAGTTTTTTCGATGTCTAACCTTGTCTTCTGTTTTTCCCTGCAGGTGCTGCTGTCAAAGATGGAGCGAGTCGTGCTGCAGTGCCAAGATGAAGATTTTGGCGTTGCGGAAAGTGTAAAGGTCAATACTTGGTTTTCCGGAGAGATGTACAGGTAAGAACAGCTTCCCCAGTTGGAAAATATGCTGGCAGGAAGCAGGATGTCCAGGAAGCAGGATCTTCAAAGCTAAGTCTGACCTCAAGCGACGGTGAGTGTTACGCTGCTTGCAAGTGCAGAATAACGCAAAGCGTCTGTCTTGAGGATCGGGCAGCTTATATAGCTGAGATCGTGGGCACGCTCATTAGGGCTGGTTTACCAGCCACACCCTGCCACTCCTAGAGAGTGAGCACATGTGAAGGCAATCCATTAACAGCCACACCCAAGAATACACTTGGGGCTGCTTAATGGATGGAATGTTCAAGATTAATGCATCTGAAGTGCCATGTCCATAATGAAAGCCTTTTGGTGTTATCTGGATGTTCTTGTTTACTTTTGTTCATGAGCCTGGTGCCAAAGGCGCCAGGACAGTGTCCACCCAGGTCTCCTGTGCATGCCACCCCTGCATGCCTGTGCCCCGGACTTCAAGACCATAACACAGACTAATCCTTTTCCATCTGCAGAAAATCTAGCATCTCAAACCCCACCACCCTCCCTGTGCCTGTTGCCCAAGGGTCGGTTCAAGCTCTACATGTCTTCTCTCAGCAAATGTGTCCCTTCTTTGGCTTCCCTATTACTTGCTCGCCGATGATACCCATCTCCTGTCCTCCTTCCCTTCCTTCATCACAATCAATCCTTTTTGTTTGCCTCATGCTCAGCACTTCCACAACTGAAGTATTCTACCTTCCTGCTTCCAGCACCCCACCTGTCCTCCCTCCTTCAATCCTTGCCCCTGATCAACGTGTCCCTGTTCCCAAGGCTCATCACATTGACAGAAAACTGTATGGCTATCAAATGTATGACTGCCCTTCTGAAGGGTGCCTTTAGAGTCCAATTAAAACGCTTCGACCCTTCTGATGAATGCCAATGCTGTCCCTTCACGAATATAAGAGCCCTTCCTGGGCCTTGTACGGTCACATTGAACGTATAGCTGCTGCCCTGGAAAGGAGTTCCCTTACCGTTCCATTACAGTTTTATGAACCGCCTCGGAACTGCTTGTTCCTCCATCAATCATTTCTCACGGGAAGTGCTTATGCAATTAATTCATTATAATTGCTTTTTAATTCCCTTAAAGTCCTGCTGAAAAGTTCATGTGCGTGCCCAAGTGCCAGTAGCTTTTTGCCACACATAATCTAACAAAGCAGGACACAAATCACACATGTAACATGTGTAGTTCGCCCCCTGTCAGCTTTGTCAACGTGACAGACGTGAGAGGCGCAGAGCTTCCTCTGGGGCCATGGGGCACGTGTATGATTGTGGATGCTGCTAATGACATACCCGACTTCAATTACCCAACCGAAATATGCACCGATGGGCCTGCTGGGATGGCTTCAGGCCCCACAATGCTCTATGGTGCATTTTGAAAACACATGTATACAGCGGTTTTATAAACGCAGTTACGCTGCAACTGGTTTACAGCTTCCTTGCCTATGCACATTCAGTAAAGTAAAGGGTAACGATATGTTAATGTTCCCAGTTGGCATCAGTAACGTCACGGAATGCAAATGATCCACGTGTGGTTCTCTGGGCAGGTGCCATCGCCTTGCTGAGTGTGAATGCTGCAATTTGAAGGTAAATTGAGAGCAGGTTAATCCGCAAACGTGCGGCGATCCAACGATGCCCCCACCTACACCTGCTCCTCTGCCCCTCTCACCGGTTAAGCTGACTATGTGGCAGAAAAAGAGCATATGTTCTTTCAACCAAGACTGGTAAAACTCCTGCTGAACCCATGACGATGACCCGAGATTGTATGAAATGTATGTCCTGACAAAAGCACAGAAGTCATAATGTTCCTTGTCCTTTTTATTTTTTTCTCCTCTTCTCTTCCACTTTCCCCTCTATTGTCCTTAAACTGTTTCATAAGAAGTTGCCAACGAGTGTTAGAGCAACAGTTGTATTGTTAAACCAGACAAAAGGAAGTCCCGACACATGAATGTTAAGCAGCTATAATGCTATATGATTGGTTTGTTATCGAACTATACTTTATGTGGTCCGAGATTTCAACAAAAAAATAAACTTGAAAAAAAAAGTGCCCAGTAGCCCTAGGGCTTGGCGCGCTATGTAAATAAATACAAAACAATGCAATACTAACCCAAATCCTTGGTTCCTTTTTTAGATGAAGCCTGTCTTCCATGTGTGCCATCCAATACGAGCTCCATTGACCAAGCCTACAGAGACTTACCGCCATTCAAAAGCCACCACCCTGTTTGCTTTTTCACCCCCTTTCAACTATACCAATAGCATGGATTCACACCTGTGTTCAATTGACTAACAATGAACATGTGCCTCCTCATGCACATCTGGCAAAAGTCCTAAATGCCTTCTCCCCTTGCCACTTGCAAGGAATCACTTAATTCTCTCTCTTTGACATAGCTCAATCCTACTACTATACTAACCAAATCACTTCACCCTGCTCACATTCTGGTAAACTCTCCTCTATCCCCAATCCGTCCTTGCCCCCTCTGACCCTCACTGCATCTACCCATCACTCTTAACCATTGGCTATCTCACTTATTTGTCTTTCCTCAAACGTATGGGGTAGGGTAGCTCAATAGCTTAAGTACTTGTTGCTGATACCTATGTGCGCTTTGTAGTTTGCAGGTTTGAATCCAGACAAGTTCAACTCAGCCTTTCAACCTTCCAAAATCGTTAAATGAGTACCAACTTTGTTTGGGTATTAAAAATTGTATGTACAAATTGTGAAAGTACTATATAAATAATAAAGTACTATTATCAAAACTCAAACACATTCTCTTCTTTCGCCTTACAACACCGCTATCTGCTTTGGTTTCCTTTTCCCTCTAGTTATTTTCTCCCACTGTTGCCGTTGAACTGCTTCCTATCCATAGAACTGCTTACTAATTACTTGATCCAAGAGAACCCTTTTCCCCTTATACACTCAAGGAATTAGCAATCTTGATCTGCACCTACATGTCCTCTTTCTTCAACCTTGCTCTTTCCGGAATCTTCTGTGTCTGCTACACAATTGTTATCATTATACAATCCTGGGATATCCCTCTGATTATCCTGCCAACTATTAAACTGTTTCTCTTCTCCCCCACTGCTCCAAAATGCTTTTAGTGTGTAGTGTTCATTGCATGATGTTCTATGATTAGTCTACTGGCCTATGCAATGGTATCAATTTGTTTTACACATCCTGCACTCAACAGAAATGGTACTCATGATCCCAGCTTTCTCACCTCTGCCCACCATTCTAACTTCTCCTCACTTCTCAGCCTCCTGGAAATCTATGTTATATTTGAGACTGCCAACTGTCACTCTGTTCTTCTTTCCCTCTCTAATAATGGTATCTACCATTCAGTCCTGGTCTGGATTGCCTCTTACCTATCTCTTTGGAGGTGTTGGTGCATGGTTGCAGCCCACCCTGAACTTGAATCACCCCCTTCAGGCCTCTCCCTCAGTAGAAAAGCTTTGAGCGGTGGTACGTGGTGATACTGCTCCTGCGTGGTAATAACAGTGTGTGAGTGCACCAATCTGTGATTGTTGTACCTCTCAATCCCTTCACCCCAAAGTACTGTTTCTGTGAGCATACGCCGGCCCTTAAAGCTCACCTGTGAATTATGGAAGATAAGCTCTCTGTCCTGCTACTTCTGGTAGGGGCGAGTCGAATGTGATCTAGTTCCTTGACTGATCCCTGATAAGGATTAGTCCAGTCCAGCTCTTACGATGCTTCTCCTTACGATTGGTAAGTCTTTCTTGAGCTCTTGTGATGCTGTTCGTTCTGTTTAATGTCTTTATATGTTGCTCCTATTTATGCCCACAATAATGTTGCTCTTCTGTTTTCTTCCTTTAGATGGAAATACGGCCTAAATGCAGCTGTGAGACGCGAGACGCGGCCAGATGGAAGATGGAAGATGGATGCTACCACAATATCCGACAGCAGGTAAGTGATGGTTTATGGAAAGCGCAAAGTATGGCGAAGCACAACCTTAAACGGACAGTTTTTTCAATGTCTAACCTTGTCTTCTGTTTTTCCCTGCAGGTGCTGCTGTCAAAGATGGAGCGAGTCGTGCTGCAGTGCCAAGATGAAGATTTTGGCGTTGCGGAAAGTGTAAAGGTCAATACTTGGTTTTCCGGAGAGATGTACAGGTAAGAACAGCTTCCCCAGTTGGAAAATATGCTGGCAGGAAGCAGGATGTCCAGGAAGCAGGATCTTCAAAGCTAAGTCTGACCTCAGGCGACGGTGAGTGTTACGCTGCTTGCAAGTGCAGAATAACGCAAAGCGTCTGTCTTGAGGATCGGGCAGCTTATATAGCTGAGATCGTGGGCACGCTCATTAGGGCTGGTTTACCAGCCACACCCTGCCACTCCTAGAGAGTGAGCACACGTGAAGGCAATTCATTAACAGCCACACCCAAGAATACACTTGGGACTGCTTAATGGATGGAATGTTCAAGGTTAATGCATCTGAAGTGCCATGTCCATAATGAAAGTCTTTTGGTGTTATCTGGATGTTCTTGTTTACTTTTGTTCATGAGCCTGGTGCCAAAGGCGCCAGTACAGTGTCCACCCAGGTCTCCTGTGCATGCCACCCCTGCATGCCTGTGCCCCGGACTTCAAGACCATGACACAGACTAATCCTTTTCCATCTGCAGAAAATCTAGCATCTCAAACCCCACCACCCTCCCTGTGCCTGTTGCCCAAGGGTCGGTTCAAGCTCTACATGTCTTCTCTCAGCAAATGTGTCCCTTCTTTGGCTTCCCTATTACTTGCTCGCCGATGATACCCATCTCCTGTCCTCCTTCCCTTCCTTCATCACAATCAATCCTTTTTGTTTGCCTCATGCTCAGCACTTCCACAACTGAAGTATTCTACCTTCCTGCTTCCAGCACCCCACCTGTCCTCCCTCCTTCAATCCTTGCCCCTGATCAACATGTCCCTGTTCCCAAGGCTCATCACATTGACAGAAAACTGTATGGCTATCAAATGTATGACTGCCCTTCTGAAGGGTGCCTTTAGAGTCCAATTAAAACGCTTCGACCCTTCTGATGAATGCCAATGCAGTCCCTTCACGAATATAAGAGCCCTTCCTGGGCCTTGTACGGTCACATTGAACGTATAGCTGCTGCCCTGGAAAGGAGTTCCCTTACCGTTCCATTACAGTTTTATGAACCGCCTCGGAACTGCTTGTTCCTCCATCAATCATTTCTCACGGGAAGTGCTTCTGCAATTAATTCATTATAATTGCTTTTTAATTCCCTTAAAGTCCTGCTGAAAAGTTCATGTGCGTGCCCAAGTGCCAGTAGCTTTTTGCCACACATAATCTAACAAAGCAGGACACAAATCACACATGTAACTTGTGTAGTTCGCCCCCTGTCAACTTTGTCAACGTGACAGACGTGAGAGGCGCAGAGCTTCCTCTGGGTCCATTGGGCACGGGTGTGGCGTTGCCCGCAGTGACGGGCTTACACGGCGGCGTGACGTAGCACGCCGCCGCCTAATGTATAAATAAAGGGGCGTTCCCGGCCGCGAGCAGAGCGACCGGGAAACCCGAACCGAAAGGCTGTGTCAGTGTCTCCTTTCGGGGCTGGGGCTTACGGGAACGCAGCGGGGGGGCTCAGGACCGCCCCCCAACAGTGGCGACGAGCGAGTGCGGATGCCCGGGCCCGGCGGTGCAGGCTTCCGAATTTTTTTCTGCATACACGGAGCGCCTGGATGCTCCGTGTTACGCCGTGGCTGCGGCTCGTACACGCGGCCGACAGCCATTTTGTGTGACAGGCCGCGGATGTTCTCCGAGCTCCGGTTGAAAAGGGAAAGTGAATCCGGACCTAATTTTTGGCAATTCTGCTTGCAGGCAGCTTGATCTGCACACCCATGGTTGGATTGTGGATTTTTATGTAGTTTTGGTGTAACTACGTCGTGTGAAAGCCAGGAGAAGGGTTAATATGGCTGGACCTGCTTAGCCTACTCCATGCTTATGGCTTAATTTTTGGAACTACTAAGATATTGGTGGATGCCAGTGGATGGAGACTGCAATCTTCTTCGTCCCTTTCATCATCAAGTCGCTGTGGCTTCTTCTTCGTCCTCTTCATCATCGGGGAAGGCTAGGATTGGGAGCCATTCACACCTGTATGCTGTGGTAGTGGTCTTGGGAGCTGGTGCCCATCCCAGGTGTGTACTTGACATCGGATGTGTCTGTTGAAGGCATTCATACTGTGGGTGGTGAAGCGAGGCTGAGTTGCGGCCCCCAGGGTAACTGGTGGGGGTGCCTGTGCGCTCAGACCTATGAGTGACTCTGGAGATTCGGATGACGGGGCAGGGGCTGCGCCAACTCCTCAACTGCTTGGGCAGCCTCCAGTGAGTACATTGCAACAGCCGCCACCGGCTCCACAGTTGCCCCTGTCAGGACCTCCCGCAGTGCTGCCAGCGGCCCAACCTGGAATCCCCATCATGGCTCAGGCGAGAGCTCCTACGGCCCACGCTGCTCTGCAGCCCATTCCTGAGTTTGATGCATCAGGGCCACCGTCGAGCATGGGCCCCCGGTGGAGAAGGTGGGTGAGTCGCCTGGACATGTATTTCAGAGCGTCTCAGGTGACGGATGATGACAGCAGAGTGGCCACCATGCTGTATTCCGCAGGACCTGTGGTCCAGGAGATATTTGAATCCCTCACACCTGCTAATGCCTCCTATGATGTGGCTAAGGCGGCGCTCCTTGCACATTTCCTCCCCCTTGCTAATGTGGACTATGAGAGATTTGTCATGCTGTCGGCCAAACAGAAGGACGATGAGACACTGGACACCTTTTATGGCCGTTTGCGCCGCCTCTCCCTTGGATGTGCATGGACGGACGCAGAAGACATGATGCGCACGATGCTTATCCAGGCATGCTCATCCGGCAAACTCAGAAGGCAGGTCCTCAGAGAGCCAGGCATCACTCTGCCCCGCATACTGGAGCTCGGCCGGTGCCATGAGGTGGCAGAGGCTCGGGCCAACAAAATGGAGGCAGGGTCCCGGTCAGTGCGGTCGGAGGAGGTGTGTGCTGTGTGGCGAGGCGGCAGAGGCATGAGACGTCCTGGTGGAGGACCCCGTGACAGGGCAGGCAGAGCCGCAGAGCCGTGCCAGAAGTGTGGATACGACCTCCCCCACCCGACAGAGTGTCCGGCGGTTGGAAAAACCTGTGGCAGATGTGGATTGGCCGACCACTTTTCGAGGGTATGCCGTGCAGCCCTGCCCGTGATGGTGCCGAGAGGCCAGCCAAGGACGTGGACTCCACGCCAGAACCCGCCGCCAAATGTGGCCCAGGTGGATCAGGGAGAGGTGGATCCCCAGGTGGAGGGTGCCGAGGAGGAGGACGAGGAGAACATCTTCTTCGTCTCGAGTGTGGAGGTTCTGAAAAGGAAGAGCCGGAGACAGCCCAGATGTGTGGTGGAGGTCAACCACTCCCCAGTCCCCGTGCTCGTGGATACGGGGGCCTCCGTGAATGTAATGGCCAGAGGACATTATGACAAGCTTGATCCCCTCCCGGGTCTGGACGCACCGAAAGCTCGCATCTTTGCGTTTGGAGGGCTGGAACCGATACCACTGAATGGTGCCTTTGTAGCCCGTGTGGAGCATGACGGCGCACAGATTAAGGCTCGCTTCTATGTTACCCCGGTGAGTGACAACACCCTGCTCAGCTGTGCGGCCGCCGAGGCCCTGGGGATCGTCAGCTTCGCCTATTCAGTATACTTGGAAGACATCAATGATCTCCTGGACAAGTACGCAGCACTCTTCAGTGGGATCGGGAAGATGACCGGCGAACCGGTTAGGCTTCACATTGATGAGACGGTCCAACCGATCGCCGTGAAACATCGCAGGGTACCGTTTCATCTGAGAGAGCAAGTGGACAAGGAGTTGGACAGTTTGGTAAACCTAGACATTATCGAAAAGGTGGAGGGCCCAACCCCCTGGGTGTCTCCGATCGTGGTGGCCAGAAAGCCGAAGCAGCCTGATTCGGTTTGCATCTGTGTCGACATGAGGCTCCCCAACAAGGCAACAAAGAGGGAGCGGCATCTCAACCCCACGATCAACGACATAATTGCGGAAGTGCAGGGGGCGAGGTTCTTCTCGAAACTGGACCTCCGAGCTGGTTACCACCAGGTCGTTCTTCACCCGGAGTCCAGGTACATAACGACGTTTACCACCCACCGGGGGTTGTACCGGTACAAAAGGTTGAGTTTTGGAGTGTCATCTGCAGCGGAGGTGTTCCAGAATATCATCAGGGGAGCCCTGGCAGATCTCGAGAAGTTGCTCACATGAGGAGGCTGAGTAAGACACTGGAACGACTCCAGTCTCTGGGCCTTACCCTGCATAAGGAGAAATGCGAGTTCATGCGTACTTCCATCGAATTCTTTGGGTTCGTGTTTAAGGAAGGAGGGGTATCGCCTGATCCAAGAAAGGTCCAGGACATCAAGTCGGCACAGCCCCCAGAGTCAGTGTCAGATGTGAGGAGTTTTCTGGGGATGGTGACCTACTGTGGACGTTTCATCCAAAACCTCGCCTCCAGGTCGGAACCACTCCGGGCACTGACAAAGAAGGAGTCAGCGTGGCACTGGGGCCCACTTGAGCAGGCCGCTTTCGAGGACATTAAAGCAGCCCTCACAACGGAAGACACCATGGCGTTCTTCGACCCAGCCCTGGAGTCGGAGATCGTTGTTGACGCCGGTCCTTTTGGCCTGGGGGCCGTGCTGACTCAGGTGGACAGCAATGGGGGAGTTCGACCAGTGGCATATGCCAGTAAAGCACTGTCAGAGACTGAGCAGAGGTACTCCCAGATCGAGCGGGAGGCCCTGGCGGTGCTGTGGGGCTGCAGACATTTTCGACTCTATGTCCTGGGTCGCCCGGTGACGGTGGTAACCGATCACACGCCGCTGCTCCCGATTCTGGTGGGGTCTTCGTCAAAGCCGCCGGCAAGGATTGAGAGATGGATGCTTGCCCTCCTTAAATATTCTGTCACCCTGGTGTACCGGCCTGGGGCCAATAATGCGGCAGACTACCTGTCCCGCCACCCGGGGGTGCGCGGGGGAGAGGGGCACGATGCCTGTGAGGAGGAGGCTGATAGCCATGTGCAGATGGTGGTGGAAGCGGCCACACCAAACGCGATGCCGCTGGAGGAGCTGGAGGCCGCAGCGGCCCAGGATGAGTGCTTTCAAGTATTAAGGCACTCGATGCAACACGGCTCCTGGAAGTCCGTCCTTGAGGCGGTGGCCGGGCGGACACATGAGGCCAAAACAATGCTTGAGCAGCTGTGGAAGGTCAAGGATGAGTTGTCGTTTTCGGAGTCGGGCCTTCTGCTCCACAGTGACCGGATTGTCGTCCCCCTGTCAAAAGTGAGGGAGGTAATCACGCTGGCACATCATGGACACCAAGGCGCGGCCAAGAACAAGGCGCGACTCCGGCTGAAGGTCTGGTTTCCCGAACTAGAAAGGAAGGTTGATGACTTTGTAGCAGCATGCGTGTGGTGCCAGGCAGCCTCCCCTCTGCAACGGGAGCCCGAAATAGAAGTGATGCCTCGAGGTACCCGGCCCTGGGAGGTCGTCCACGCGGATTTTGGATCGACGTCGGTGGGCACCCACTTCCTGGCCATTGTCGACGAATACTCTAGATATCCAGAGGTGGAGTTCGTCGAATCTGTGGCGTTTGAGCATGTGGTGGTGGCGGTGGAGAAGATCTTTGCAGCCCACGGGTTTCCCCACACCCTGTGCTCAGACAATGGGGCTCCTTTTCAAAGTGAGCGGTTCTCCGAGCTAATGGAGAGCTGCGGGGTGCAGCACAGGAAGGTGTCCCCACTGTGGCCCCGAGCCAATGGCGACGCAGAGAGACTCATGCGGACTCTTAATAAGACATTCCGGATCGCCCAGGGACAGGGTCAACCCCTCCAACGGGCCCTATACCAATTCCTGCGGGTGTATCGAACCACCCCGCATGCGTCAACTGGAGTGGCTCCCGCGGAAGCGCTGTTCAAAAGATGTCCCCGAGGTCTGCTCCCTGAGGTTGGGGAGAAGGAACCGGGAGTGATTGACGATCAGCGGGTTGCGACGGAGAGGAGAATAAGGATTGACCAGGAAAACCTACGACGGGGTCTTCGGCCTCAACGGCTGGAGCCGGGAGACGAAGTTCTGGTCCGCAACCGACACCCCCACGGGAAGCTCTCACTCCCCTATGAACCCGAGCCTTTGGATGTGGTGGCTGTCAAGGGGTCCATGGTGACGGCCTCGGATGGGCGGTCTGCCGTCACCCGGAATGTGAGTTTTTTCAAGAAACTGGGTGATCCCCTGACTGACACTCCGCCGGAACCTGACCCACCAGAGGACCCCGGCGCCGGAGACTTCTGGGACGAGGTCCCGGACTCCCCAATCCGGGGAGCCGCAGCTGAGGGACACCACGGGCCGGAGGTAGGCAGGAGGTACCCCCAGAGGGCTGGGCGAGGGAAACCTGCTTACCTCAACGAGTATGTTCTTGGACACTTAGCGTGTAAATTGTGAAGCAGGGATCCGGGTGGTCGACAATAAAGGGGCGTTGGGTGTGCAGTGGAGTTTTATAGCATAGTTGTGTGTCGAAACATAATGATCATTAAAAGGACTGTTTTGTGGTTCCTCCCGAAAAAGGAGGAGTGTGGCGTTGCCCGCAGTGACGGGCTTACGCGGCGGCGTGACGTAGCACGCCGCCGCCTAATGTATAAATAAAGGGGCGTTCCCGGCCGCGACCGGGAAGCCCGAACCGAAAGGCTGTGTCAGTGTCTCCTTTCGGGGCTGGGGCTTACGGGAACGCAGCGGGGGGGCTCAGGACTGCCCCCCAACAACGGGTATGATTGTGGATGCTGCTAATGACATACCCGACTACAATTACCCAACCGAAATATGCACCGATGGGCCTGCTGGGATGGCTTCAGGCCCCACAATGCTCTATGGTGCATTTTGAAAACACATGTATACAGCGGTTTTATAAACGCAGTTACGCTGCGACTGGTTTACAGCTTCCTTGCCTATGCACATTCAGTAAAGTAAAGGGTAACGATATGTTAATGTTCCCAGTTGGCATCAGTAACGTCACGGAACACAAATGATCCGCGTGTGTTTCTCTGGGCAGGTGCCATCGCCTTGCTGAGTGTGAATGCTGCAATTTGAAGGTAAATTGAGAGCAGGTTAATCCGCAAACGTGCGGCGATCCAACGATGCCCCCACCTACACCTGCTCCTCTGCCCCTCTCACCGGTTAAGCTGATGCTACCCGCAAGATGGTGGATGGATAACACTGCATTCCAAAGGCGGGAGCCGATTACACATCTGACTGCTTACCTATGACTCTGACAGATCGTGAAAAAAGAAGTCCCCAGTAGTCGCCTCGCCCTGCGTCCTCTGTGTTCCCCAATGGACAGAGAAATGGAAGGATAGACCCTGAGCAAGTGGGGGGATGAGAGCGGGGGGAGCGGCCAGGGTTTGTTGACAGGTCTTATCGGTTGACATGCACATTTCGCTGTTGTTGAAACTCAAGCAGGACTATTTTTGTGCAATAGAATATGCATAGTGACATTTATCGCACTATTTTCTGCTGAAAGTGCCATTTTCCATTCCGTCTTCCGTTTGCATAAACCATTTTGCCCATCTCTCCCCAAGACATTCGGTTGTCAGAATGATATATAGCTTTCCTGGCGATTGAGGAGCACTTTCTGTGGAGGAAATCAATCGACATTTGTCAGGCCGCTTTGGTTTCAGACACGTGACGTACGGGTCCGACTTGTGTAAGCTTTCAAATATTGTGAGACAGACAATAATGGTCATGTTTGATGCAAAATCAAACTTGATATCTAGACATTATTCTCTTTGTGGATAGAATGTATGTTAGGGGCCTGCCGTCCTCCCACTGATGTCGTTGTATGCACTGTCTTTATTTAATCGCCTGGAGAATGTGCCAACCTAAGTTTCAATTGCATAGAGATTGAACCTAACATTTTCAGAGAAAAAAAAATATCGCCATTAGTTTAAAGTTAAGTTAGCTATCGGACTTTAGTGACCAGCGAAGGTTTTTTTTTAAAATATGGATTTGAATGTTCGACCAAAAGTTTATAGTTTGATGACCTTCCGGAACCTTTAGAGTGATTAAAGTTGAACCAAGTCGGCTGCAGTCCCTGTTGACAGTGGCATGAAAAGGTCATTGCTGTGTCTGCCGAAACTACTTAAAAGTAAACCAAATGTCCACTTAAAGCAGTGATATTCAACCTTTTTCATAATGAGGCCCCCTTGAGTAAATAATATTGCTTCTGGTCCCCCCACATTGGGATTGAACCCCAACAAAGGGCCCAAAGGATGTCCGGGGGGACCCAGGTTCTTTCAAATATAAGCACATTTTCTACTGTTTATATTTTCTATTAAAAGCAATCACCTTAATCCTTTTTTATATTAAAATCTGTTATCTTCATATTTTTTTTAAAGGTTCTGCCCTCGGACATGCTTTGGCCCCCTCTAGAAGGGCCAGCCCCCAGTTTGAAAACCACTGACTTAATAGAATGATAGCTTGTACCTGCTGGGAAAGTTCATTTTTATATAGAAAGCCAACCTTCTATCAGGAAATGTGAGCTCGTCTGGGTGAGTCCAATTCACCTCAGGGGGTTCCCACAGATCTCCAGAGGGTCTAACACCACCATCAAGGAGGGGATTGTGGTCTGCCGTCCAAGGGCAAGGCCTGAAAATCGAGAGGGGATTTTGACCAGCCAGTAAGAGGCTCTGAACCAATGCTAGGTGGACTTCCTTACACATACAGAGCTCCAGTACAGTTCCATTCTCACCGCTTCCACAACATGGCTGTAGAGGCATTGGTCTAAGGATCGCTTGACACAGTACCATGCATGGCTTTCTACAGTGAAATAGGGCAGTACATCTATTGCCAACTTCACACTAAATGAATAGAGGGAGCTCTTTGTGTTCTTTGTGATATTTTGTGGCAGACTGAAAACTCTCAGAAATGATGGGCTGACGTATTGTGGAAGAAAGGATTTATCTGAATGTAGTGGCATCTGCAGGCAGAGGGTGTTACCAAGGTGCTTATGAAAATCTATGAATCAGCCAGATTCACCAGTGAAGCGGTGCAGGTTGCAAATGTGTTAATTGCCCGATTTTCTGAAGCAGACTACACTATACCTCTTTTCTTTTGCCAAGCACATAGATGATGCCATCTCATCTAGTGCCATAGGGAAGTGGTGCTATGATAGGTCCCCAGCTTCCCCCGTACTAGATTTTTCCTGCATACATGGCAGGTGGCAATATGAGCTTGCTGCTTTTCTGATGTAGAATAACTCAACAATGCTGACTTTCAGTGGGGGCAGATATGGGGCCTTAGCTCTCCTTGAACACAGCCAAATAACCTGGTTTCTTGGAAGTTGCCCACTTGGGACGTTCTACAACTTTTTAGCTCACTGCACCTTTCACAGAGGAGAAATAACTATTTGCATACCAGTCTGGTCCCGCCCACTTGGACAATCCACACCACCATGCTAGGCAATTCTCCTATGAACAAGAGTACCAACAGCAACCCCAGACACATGTTTTTGCCTGGTCAGGCCTCATCAGTGAGGTGAAGCTGTGCCCCTCAAAGCACAGTGAGCAAGGGGTCCACCTCTGGATTACCCTGGGTTACTTAGCTTGTACCCCCATGTTCCTAAAAATTCAACACAAATGTCTGGGAGGCCCTCTACCAAGAACAAACAAGCCCAAATAACCAGTTCCCTGGGAAGGTACCCACTTGGGAGGGTCTACAACCACGTTTTTAGTCCATGTGTTGTACTGAGTGAGTGAGGTTTCAGTTTGCCAAGGGGTCCTCAGATTTAAAAAGTGTCCAAGGATTGCGGATTTTTAGAGCACATGTAGAATTTAGTAGCATACTATTTTAAAGGAGTTTGATATCTGTGATCGTTGTGTGTCAGTCTGTCACACATTGGTTGACCAGGTTCTCAGTGAAACGATTGGCTAACATTGTTCACTGTCTAAAATGAGCGACATCAGCAGTGACTGACTGCTTGCCTGGCAGATATGCACTCTACCAGGTGCGGCGCTAGGGCCTTTGCCATCAACTTTTCATTTCAAGGCAGTCATTTTTTAAGATTTCCCTCATGCATTGTTGGTAAAGGTTAGCCTTTCCAAAATCAAATCGTTACATCGATTATGGCATGTTTTCACATTGTATGACACAAAAGATACCACCATGTTTTGCTTTTCTTTAAATTGGACATTTTTCTATGGCAACATTTTTGAGGGTCTAAATCGTGGGTGTGGTTGGCTATACTGGACTTACATTGTGAGGAGGGGAGCAGCTACATGTCCTGACCCTCTACAGCAGTATAGAACCCCCAAGCAGCATGTGATTCTCTTGTGCAGGTCAGATGGGTTATTCTATGAATTGGTATTTAAGGCAATCGAATCTCACATTCTCATAAATGTATTTTGAGTAAGAGAAGCATGGAGTCTTTTAGGTTTATATAAGTAATAGCAGAGGGAATATCTGAATAAAAACTCTCTCTTGATATGCCACTCTGGGGGATACATAAATATTACATAGTTGGCTGGTGGTGGTTCTGTGTCAGTTGGCCGGTTTTGATTATTCTGTTTTATGGGTTGGTTGGGTTAGAAGTCCCAGAGTGAGTGTTTCACTGTCTGGATGTGCAGGAACTACATGCCAAATATGTATAACACAGCATGGTAAAGCTGCCACACTGGGCCTCGAGCCACACACTGAAGCTGCAATTTGGGGCTGATGAAGTGCACATACTCCCTAAGGAATCACTCCCCCCAAACTAAACTAAACGAAAGGATGATCACAAAAGACAGGCCTCCATAAAAGCTGCTCATTCATCATAGACATGATTTACTCTGCTTTCAACTCTTTGGTGTGGGGTTGTGAATATGTTTGGAGATTCATGAAGTTCAAGGTGGGACACATGGTATGCAACCTCAATGAGAAATTAGGGAAATCACACATTGTAGTCTGCAATATAAACATGTCCCGTTATCTATGCATCACACAGCTCACTCAGATGGGTTTCCCAGCTTTAGACAAGTGGGGCACCAAACATCATTTTGAAATGCACCCCCGTCCTCCGTGTTCAGCCACAAATCTTCAGCCGATATGGCTGTTTACTTTCAGTGCAACCAGTCCTAAACCATATAGCCTAATGTGATATGGCAGAATGCATATTGAAGTTGCTTTGCTCAGGATGTTCGTGTGAAGGTGGACTGCAGAGTTGCAGAGCAGTGTCAACACTTGTGCATGTATTTCTGTGCTCTTTGTTGATATCCATGAATAATTCAATAGATGCCATATTGACATGATGTGCAAGTGATTTTACATCTTCTTTGTGAAATGTATTGAATTTCAGGATGGGCTCTAAAGTAAATACACCGTTGACCATGCAATGTCCTGTCCCATTACATGCAACACTGTGTAGCCAGAGATCAGGGGTGTCGTTTGGGGGTCACCAGGGGTCACACCTGCGAGCCCTGAGATCTCCTTTGCTACCCCTGTGGTCTCCCTTGCCATCACTAAAAAAGAAAGTGAATTGGTTTTTATTTTTATTATTTAAAATTGAAGCTCCTGGGCTGTGGTCAGTGCCATGTGGCTCTTTGTTTCTGGAATGGCAGGCTTTATTGCTCAGGCCTCTTAAAAAAAACAGGGGTTTCCACAAGTGTAACACTTTGAGCAGTGGCCCTAAATTAGAAAGAATAGGAAAAACAAATAATTTGTCTTTCTGGAATTCTATCCAATTAGGCACACTTCATGGAGTGATTCACTGATTTAGTCTTTTCTTGAACACCTCAAATTCACAATGCAGATAAAAAAGACCAAAAAGCAGTCCGAGTGGAATAAGCATCCATTTCGGACTATGTATTTTGCTTTTCGCAAGTTGCAGTAATAGCATGTTTTTATCTGCTGTTACCTCTGTTACGATCATCACAAGACATTCCATCTCGGTGTCCTCGGTCACTTAACAACTTCCTTTTGCCTAAAAGCTTGTCTACAGTGTAGCTATGTTTGACCATATCACATAAAGTGGCCCTTGATTTAATTGTGCAAAATTAATGCTTTGCTATAATGTGTCTATCTTTCCTATCTCCATGGCATTCTGTTCAGGATGTTTGTTTGCATGTATGAGGTAACAAGTGCCCACAGTACGGGATGCCATGTGAGTGCGCTGCATTACCTGCGCTACTCCAGATGCATGCAGGCTTGACATGTGCCCAACTTTGCACCAGACCTGCAGAGGCAGGAAAGCCTAGGAAGACACAGAACCATCACACAGATTTGACTTTCCTAGAAAAGAGGGAAAAAACATAATTTTTACACACAGCAGCAAACAAAGGAATACACAAATTTGTTTTTCCAAGAAAAAGAGGGAAAAGCCTCATTTTCTAAACACACCAGCAAATGCAAGAACACACCGATTTGACCTTCCTAGAAAAAGAGGGAACATTGCCTAATTTTTAAACACTGCAGTAAATGCAAGAACACACAGATTCGACTTTCCAAGAAAAAGAGGGAAGAAGCCTAATTTTTAAACACAGCAGCAAATGCAGGAACACACAGACTTGACTTTCTTAGACAAGAGGGAAAGGACAATTCACCAATGCCAGATAAGAATATCACACAACTGCCAAGTGCAACAGACTGCAATATTAGATAAAAGCAGTAATAAGAGAGGAGGGACAGTAAAATATTGAGCCATAATGCCCGTTCCCCCTGCCCGCACCTTTCTTACATTGTGAGTCACTGCTGGTTGATGGCTATGCTGCATGCTCCCAAGGCGAACACCGGCTAACACCCCCTGGAGCTACTACTGTGGGAGCTACCCTTTGCCTCAGGGGCCCTTTGGCGCAGGGGTCTGCATCCGGCAGTGGGGCTGCACTGGATATAGGACCTAAAAGTGCCTCACGCCCAATCAGAGTGAGGATGGAAGGGCTCAGGGGTGAGCAGAAGGAACCAGGAATTTCGGGAGGCCCTAGAGTGGCCTCAAGATGAAAGCACTGAGGTGTGCACAGTTAAACAAAGCACCAACACGAATAAAGCACTTCCCATATATTAATAAGGCTCAGGAAGCTCTTAAGTCCAGGAATCCAGCGATAAAGTGGCTGCCAAGGGACAGACCCTCTTAACACACAACAGGTCTCATACCTAATCAGAGCCCACACTTTCATGGCAGAATCCATTTATTCGAACTTTACATCATCTGAGAGATTTCCCCTAGCAGGTGGAATTCTTTCACAACCATGCCACCTGCATCTACATCTCTTCCTCTATTGCAGGTTGCTCCAACATGACACCTGCAGTGGCAGTCTCATAGCCAGAAGGGGGTCCATCAAATAAAGTTCTGAGTTGCCCTCACTGCTTTGTCATGGGCTCATATCTTTTGGTCAGTATGGTTTGGGAGATTGGGACAACCAATGAGGGGAAATGTTGCCTTAAAAATATGTGTCTGACTCTTGCATTGCCCTCCACTTATCTGGTCTGCTGCTGGCACCCTCTGTCTATCAAGTGGGCCATTAACGCAGCAGACATTGCAGAGGGTGCCTCCATATGTGCCTCTCCATCTATTGTTGACTGCTCAACATGGCAGCTGCACTGAGTGTTTCACAACCAGGATTACGCTCACCCCATTCAGCTCCCGGCAGCCCTTGGTGCCGTTTTGTGGGACCATTCTGATTGGTCTACATTGGTATGTGACCTAGCTGCCCCATTGTTTTATATATATATATATATATATATATATATATATATATATATATATATATATATATATATATATATTACATGGACGCGGTAGCGTCCATGTAGTTATGGTTAAGTTGGTGTTTCCATAGGAAGAGCACTTTTTGGGTGGCTTATAACTTTGCTCCCTCTGGACGAATCCTTACCAAACTTTGTAAAAAAAAGTATATGGCCCAGTCTGAATTTTTTTGCAAAGTTTGGAGAGGTTTGGTCGAGGGGGGCAAAGTTATAGGGGGGTCCCAAAACTTTTGCTTTTTCCTATAGACATAATGGGAAAAACCTTTGCGCACGGCTACAGCCCGAACCGCTGGACGGATTTACACCAAATTTGCGCAGGAGCGGTGGCTTGGTCCCGAAAGCGTGCTTTTGCAAATTTGGTGTAAATCCGTCCAGTAGTTTTTAAAAAAATGACCAAAATGTAAGGCAAAACAATTAGTGATATCTGTGTTTGCTTCGTGGACGGACTTCCCTGTTCGCTCCGGGGACAGCACCCCTATTGGCCCATCGGCTTGCGTCAGGTCCGCGGACATGCAACGTGTTCGCTGATTGGACGGCGTGGGGCGTGGAGCGCGTCAGATTTTCTGTGGCGCCCGCCATCTTGTATTCGCCGTCGACCGCGGACAGCGCGGTGAAACTTGGATTAAAAATTGTATTTAGTGGAGTGTGTTGGTGTGTACGAATGTTTGGGGAGGGTGGGGGAGTATGAGATAGGTCCAATGTTTTGTTTTTTTATGTGCTATACACTTTTGTTGTGTTCGATTTGTCTGCGGAGAACACGGCTGTTCTGACATTTTGTAAATAAACTAAATGGTGGGGTGTTCAGAGTATGGAGTATGTGTCCTTTTTGTTCGCAAGGAAGGTAAAATTGAGCTAAAAACACTTGCGGTGTATTTAAATGTTCGTAAATACACAAACTGGGGGTGTCCTGAGGACGCTGTCCGTATTGTAATCTGTCAAGTTGAATGTGTTCTAAGAACACTTGCGGTGTCCCGAAATGGTTGCAATTACACAAAATGGGGGTGTTCTGAGAACGTTTTTTGTATTGTTCGTTGTCAGGTTGAAAGTGTTCTACGAACCCTCCTTTTGTCCGCTGATAGTAGAATTTCCTATGCGCCTCACCCGACTTTTTGTCCACTAAAGAAACGATAAATCGGGCTGGTGTGCGCCGACATTAAGTGAT
The DNA here is from genome assembly GCF_040938575.1 of Ambystoma mexicanum. Taxonomy (NCBI): domain Eukaryota; kingdom Metazoa; phylum Chordata; class Amphibia; order Caudata; family Ambystomatidae; genus Ambystoma; species Ambystoma mexicanum. The sequence continues at coordinate 1,278,822,938 of NC_090929.1, read as the reverse complement.
AATCAAATGACTTGCGCTATTGACCTGGCTGACTTGCTTTTGCGACACTAAATCATATCTCCCGCCCCTAAGCCTCACAGTATGAAAGCATTCATATTCCCCGCCTCTCTCTGTGACGTTACAGGGTGCGTCATCAAACACGCCCAGTCGTCTCCAGTCCTACGAGACTTTACACAGAACCCGGAAGACAACACACATTATGTCACAACACAGCGCGCCACAATTCGGAATATGAAACTGTGATTTAAAAGCAAACAGCAAGATTGTAAATTTTGTAAAGTACATTTATTTGACATCAAATGTTTAGAGAATATTCAGCGATTTGCATTTGTCTTTGTTGTCGATCCGCAAAAGTTCATGTTGAGCCACGCAATGTTCCTTTGCGGTACGGAGGGTGTTAGATCAGCTTAGAACACAGTGCGCAACAATTCGGAATATGAAACTGTGGTTTAAAAGTAAACAGCAGGATTGTACATTTGGTAAAGTACATTTATTTCACATGAAATGTTTAGTGAATATTCAGCGATTTGCAATTGTCTCTGCTGTCGATCAGCAAAAGTTTATTTTGAGCCACGCGCTGTTCCTTTGCAGTAGATAGGCTGTTGGTTTATGATAAAAGCAGTGAATGGTTGCACTGATAATCGGAAGGTTGCTCGAGGCATTAGAGCATCATAATGGTTGGTATATTGCTTCTAGCCGCTAGTACTGCGTAAGGGCATATTGGTCCTTGGCGATTGTCCCATAAAATGGTGAGGGTCATGAAGTTGCTTACATGGAGCTGCACCTGGTAGTTGAACAATCCACCCGCTGGAGTCTGAAAATCGTGACATTGGCAAAATGGGGCAACATACCTGTTTTAAAAAACATGAATTAGTCTCACCAGCCGATCTTCATTAAAAATATTCATTTTATTTACTAGGGCGTGAAACTATTTGCTAGCGAAGATAGTGCAACCGAGTATGTTAATAATACAATAATAATATTTTCGCATATATATAGCGCTAAGAACCGTCAGGCATCTCAGCGCTGCTTATTATTACCCACGGCGTGCGGTGCTCATTTATCGACCACGGGAGGATGAAAAGCTGAGTTTGGCTGTGCCGGGATTCAAACCTGCGTTAGCAAGCTGTGCACGGATGTCAAAGCGAGCGCTCTACTCACTGTGCCACTTGACCGGCTACAGTGAAGTGGCACAGCGAGTAGAGCGCTTGACCGGCTACAGACCGGTTAAATTATTTCTATTAACCCATCCTGTGTCGTCTGCCTTTTTCAGAGCCCTCTAAACGACAGGGGATCAATTCGGCGGTGATAGTGCGCGGTAGAAAACAATATGCCACATTGAACAAACAAGTACAACTTGACCGGGCTTTAATGCCACGCTATTGTTATTATATTCCGGTATAAAATAATCTAAAGGGTTACTTACATTATAATTGCATTTTCCATTGTCCAAGTGTAGTGTAGTCCCAAAATACGACTCTGCGTGTGCCAACGATCTTTCTCAAAGTGATATAATATACAAAAGTGGTTTTGTTTCAGAAATTTCATCTTTATCGTGTCTTACGTTTTTGCTACACTTCTTCAAAATAAGTCTTTCAGCACAATCTCTGTCTGTCAAGGTAAAAAAAAAAAACCTTATACTGGGAGTCGTGGGCCTCTCCGGGCCGCGAGAAAAAAATGGAAGCAGCTGACCTTCACCGTGAACGAGCATAAATGCTTACTTTGCAACATTCTGTGCAAAGTCATCTGTGAGAATTTGCTGTTTACACTACATCTTTGTATATTGTTTGCGTGCTAATAAAAAAAGTTTGTTTAAGGGATGTTATGGTTCCAAGTAAAGCCGAAAAACCCCTGAAATTCGCCAGTTATGGTAAGCTAAGCAACCATAACTCGTGCCACCACCGTGCCCTGCTAAGACTAACACCCAGGACATCAAAGATGACATTGTAAATGTCATTGATGACATCACTGATGACATCACATGTGCATTTACTTTTCATGAAATTTGTGTACTAGGGATTTTTATTATAACGTTACGAAAAAAGTGTCAAGGATCATTGCAATAAATATCATACCGTAATTAGTGCTTTGAATGATGCATTGATATAAATAGCATTGTATTATGGGGTTCTATCTAGTATCCTGAGCTACTAATGGAGAAACATAGCATTGTGTGCAGCGTACAAGATGAAAGTATAATATTTGTAATGTTAATATGTTGAATAATGAAATGATAAGTGTCCTGAAATGTTCGAAAATAAACAAAATGGGGGTGTTCTGAGGACGTTCTTCATATTGTGTGACTGCTTAGCTGTATGCAATGAGGGAATGGCACAGAGAGTAAAGTGGAAATGGTAGAAGGGGTGTCGAAGAGTTACGTGGTCTTCGGACACCGCGGCTGTCCGTGGACAGGGCGTGCTACATCCGGGGTTTTCCAGCAAATCCAACATGGAAAGAAGACTGTACGGATTAGCCAATCAGATGTCGAGGTTGTGGATTTGTGTTGAAAGAGACTGTGTGTGGTGAAGATGGCAGAAGTAGAGAAAGTCAAGGTGTTGGTGCTTGGAGATATGTTTGTGCATGGTTTACAACAGTACGCTCGATGCAGGCATGTTGAAAAGAACTTTGATGTGAAAGGAGTGGAGGTGGTGTGGAGCACTGTGCCTGATTACAATGTACAGGGAATTGTACAAGTTTGTGAGGATATGCCCACGATGAACAGTCCGCATGTGGTAGTTTTGCACTATGGTGCTTTCCGTTTGGTCAACGTCAGTGCCCCTACTTTGTTGGCTGATTTGGAACGCTTGGTTCAAGCCGTGATGAAGATCCTTCCAAATGCGAAAGTAATTTTTTCTGGATTACTACCTAGGGCAATATGGGACAATAGTTCAGTTTTTTGTCCTCAGCAAAACATTGCTAGGTGTGTCATCAACCGAGGCATGTGTGCCTTCATGCTTAGAGCTGGTATGTTCTTCTGTAATAATGAGAATATTGATGCCAGTAGTACTGTTAATTTTAAAGAAGATGGCATCTCTTTATCTTTTACGGGAAATGCCTTTCTATTTTGGAATGTAAGGGTTGCTTTGGAGAAGGTTATGTGAAGATTTTAGGAGTAAAGTAAGAAATAAAACAAGAAAAAAAAATACAAAATAACAGGTGTCTGTCAAGCATCTGTAAAAAAAACAAAAAAAACGGCTCTTTTCAGAGCCAACTTCAAAGGGGAAATGGGGCACACTATTTAAATTTACATTCACCACGCTCAGATTCTCGATATGTCCGAGGACATGGCGGTAGTCCGCGGACATCAAAATCACTACGTGGGGGTTCAGTATGTTCTATGTTACATGTATATGAAGTCAGTGATATTATGGTTAAGTTGTACTACTAAAAACCTATGAAATTCAGTAAAAAAACTTTGTCAAGGGGACGTTATGGTTAAGTTGCGCTACTAAAAACCTATGAAATTCAGTGAAAAAACTTTGTTAAAGGGACGTTATGGTTAAGTTGCACTACGAAAAACCTATGAAATTCAGTAAAAAAACGTTGTTAAAGGAACGTTATGGTTCAAAGTAAAACCGAAAAACCCCTGAAATTCGGCAGTCATGGTAAGATAAGCAACCATAACTCGCGCCACCGTGCACTGCTAACACTAACACCCAGGACATCAAAGATGACTTCACAAATGTCATTGATGACATCACTGATGACATCACATGTCTGGCTCTCCCTTTTTTCCCTTTACTGACATATCTAGGCCACATAGTTTTCTTCAGTAACAGTCAGGAAGTAAAAATTGAAAAGGTACTATATTTGTAGACTCAGGGTCAAGTCACATCATATGAAACATATACATAGCGGAAGACACAGGCTTGAAAGAGAGCAATCCTTTTTGTCCATGAAGATAATCATTAGGGTTATCAGCACTTTCTCATAGTTTTATTTGTATTACTCTACCTTCCCTGTATATGCTCATATTTGTACACATTGTACTCACTCTCCTTTCCTTTGGGTGCAGTCACATCATGTGATACACATACATATGGTAAGTGTCACGTCTCCCGTTGCTCGACCCATTAGGAATCACACGAGCACACGCCCCACACCACACCTAATCACAAGAGCATTCCCTACACACAGAAAGAACCAGCAGGTTGTCTGGCGTAGGAGGACACCAGCCTGTAGCCCCGGTGTTTACCGTCCTTTGTTTCACTGGCAGTTACCATGGAGGCGCACTCAAGGCTGGTCACGCCGACGGAGACTCCCACGGCAATCCCGAACATCCGGCGTCCCGTGACCACGTGATCACGTCACGTCTCGCACGTCCAATGGACACATCATGTGACTACTTAATCAATTTAAAAGCATCTTGGCAACATGGGTACAGCGCTTCACAGCTGATCTCTTGAGGATTGTTTAGCGCTCTGGTTTTCCTACTTATGATTCTGGACTTTGCGACCTTGGACTGTTCTTCGGATTTGTTTTGCCTGCCCCTCAGATTTCTGCCTCTTGGATTCTGCCTTGATTCCCCAGCTCCTTGACCTTGGAACTCTCTCTTGGACTGCTTTTGGATTATCCTTTCTGAACCTTGAATCTTGGAACTTGGTTTTTGACTTTCTTGCCTTACTGGTCCATCTACATTAGAACCAGGTGTGATCCACCTACGAGCTGTGCTGAACGCCACTTCACCTCCATCAACAATCTGTGGCTTTCGCCACGTTTAGGACTCTACCTACAGCACTCCTGGGTAAGCCTTGTTAATATTGATTGTTACCCGTACCAATTGCACTGCTCTTGTTTAACCATTAAACATTGCCTTGCAGCGGTCAGGGGTCCTTCCGGCATTCCTGTTACCTGATTGACGGCTCAACACACCTGTGGCCTCAAAGATTGCACAGACCGTATATCCTTTCTGTCTGTGCGGTACTGGGGGACGGAGGTACAATAATCTGCACGACCATCAAGATCAGAACAGACTGTGAAGCCTTCCTGGTCATCCGGATTATGGATACCTCCTCCGGGGACCCTGTGGCCGCTCTAATGCAAGCGGTTGCGGCCCTTAGGACCGACATGGCCGCAGCCACAACGGCCATCCACCATAGGCTCGACGCCCTACAAAGTACACGTGCCCCTTTACCCGCAGATGCCGAGTTCGGTGACCCCACCCCTCCAGCTCCGCCTCCACCTCCGCCCACAGCACCAACAGTCCCCACTCCAGTGGTCCTCCCGACCTCCTTTCCTCTTGCTGCTCCCGAACGCTATCAGGGGGATCCTAGGAAATATCGTACCTTCCTCAACCAGTGCAAACTTCACTTCTTGTGTAGACCACAGCTGTTTCCTGATTCTGTTACCAAGGCAGCTTTCCTTCTTTCTCACTTGTCAGGTGTAGCGGCCATTTGGGCGAACCCATTATTAGAGAGCGATCACCCTGCCCTATATAATTTCGACCTACTGGTGACGGAGATGGCAAAGGTTTTTGACACCAGGTATAAGGCACAATCCCGAGACCTGGAATTGCTTGATCTTACACAGGGAAAACAAACACTGATTGATTACATCACCCGTTTCAGTCAACTGGCTGCAGAGACCCCGTGGCCTGAAGAAAAGAAAGCCATAGTATTCTACCGTGGTCTCTGTAGCCACATGAAAGACGCTCTTTCTGTAGTGCCAGCTCTTCCCTCAGTCTTCCCTGAGTTAGTGGACCTGGCTCTACAGGTGGACGCTCGCAGGTCCGAGAGGAGGGCAGAGACGACTTTTTCCAACCAGACACTCCCAGCCCCGTCCGTCTCTGCTCCGGAACCCATGCAAATTGGAGGGATCCGGAGTCCCATCACTCAGGCCGAACGGGAGCGTCGGAGAGCCGTTAATGCCTGTTTCTACTGTGGTACTTTAGGGCACTACGTTAAAGAATGTCCCCGCCGCCCAAACAATAAAACATCGGGTTTCCAGAAGGCTCGCCCCTAAGTATGGGGGTACGGGCGAGTCCTTCTCTGACCCTTAATGAACCTGCATTTGGTCCCATCAGACCGATTGCGGTCCAGGCCCAGCTGAAACCACCCGGAGGTTTGGCCCACTCAGTACAGATTGTGATCGACTCCGGGGCCACTGGCGTTTTTATTGATATCTCGCTGGCTCACAAACTCAATCTACCCTTGATCAAGAAAAAGTACCCGGAGCCGGTACAAGCGGTCGATGGTACCTCACTTGTCTCTGGTCCCATTGAGTACCAGACCGCTCCCATGTTAGTGGTGATTCAGAGCACGCACCAAGAGACGCTAGCGTTTGATCTCATTTCCACTCCGCAGTTCGGTATCATTTTAGGCATTCCATGGCTCAAACAGCACAATCCCTTTATTAATTGGGGAAATGGGCAGGTCACATTTGAATCTGAAGTTTGCCAACACTTCTGTTTGATAGAGTCCACTACGATTTCATCCCCGGCCACCGTCCTTGGGGCTATGGCTTCCGCCAGCCTTGAGGAGACAGATCCATCTACGAACGACCCACACACAGTGGGGGCCGTTACAGCGGGGATCCCCGCTGTCTATCATGAATTCCGAGAGTTGTTTGACAAAGTCACGGCAGAAGGCCTACCACCACATCGACCCTATGATTGCCCCATTGATTTGGTCCCTGGGGCAACTATACCAAAGGGCAGGATATACTCTTTATCTCCATCGGAAGAGTTGGTACTCAAGGAATACATCCAACAAGCCCTACGCTTAGGTCACATACGACCCTCTTCCTCTCCAGCTGCTAGTCCGATCTTCTTCGTGCCCAAGAAGGAGGGTGACTTATGTCCCTGTGTGGATTACAGACGTTTGAACGCCGTTACCATCAAGAATCGGTATCCCTTACCCCTCATCTCCACGCTTCTAGACCGATTAACCAAGGCATCCATCTTTACTAAGTTGGATCTTCGGGGGGCGTATAACTTGGTTCGTATGCGTAGCGGAGACGAGTGGAAGACGGCATTTTGTACTCGACAAGGGCTGTTCGAGTATACTGTAATGCCTTTCGGTCTCTGCAATGCTCCTGCTACGTTTCAACGTTTTGTGAATGAAGTGTTCTCTGACGTCTTGGACGTTTTTGTTGTGGCCTACCTAGACGATATATTGATATTTTCATCCTCACTGGAGGAACACATAGGCCATGTCACAGAAGTACTAACTCGGCTAAAAAAACATTCCTTGTACGCCAAACCCGAGAAATGTGTGTTTCATACTAGGGAAGTAGAGTTCCTAGGCTTTCTTATTACACCTGGAGGTCTATCCATGAACATGTCCAAAGTACGTGCCATCATCGACTGGCCCGCTCCAACCTGTCTCAAACAGCTCCAGTCGTTTCTGGGCTTTGCCAACTTTTATCGGCGTTTTATTGCCGGTTTTTCATCCATTGTTTTACCACTGACTGCCTTGACCAGTCCTCGAGTCCAGTTTTGTTGGACCTCATTACAGATTTGCCTCGCAGACAAGGTTACGACTCCATCTGGGTGGTGGTCGATTCCTACACTAAAATGGCCCATTTCATTCCTTTTCACGGGATTCCCTCAGCCCCTGCTCTGGCCCAACTATTCTTCAAGTCAATCTTCTGTCTCTTTGGTCTACCACAAGTCATTGTATTCGACCGCGGTCCACAGTTCACATCCCGTTTTTGGCAGGCCCTTACCAAAATCCTTGGCATTGATGCCTGCTTCTCCTCCGCCTATCACCCGGAGAGCGATGGCCAAACCGAGAGGGTGAACCAGGCCCTCGAACAGTACCTGCGCTGCCTGACCCTTCAGTATCAGGATACATGGCTGAACCTGCTCCATTTGGCCGAATTCGCATACAATAATGCCTGGCATTCCTCCACCGGGTTCTCCCCCTTCTATTCACTCTATGGGCAGCACCCTCGTTCTCTTCCTCTCCCCGATTTTTCTTCTTCCTCCACTCCCGCCGCCAATTTTTGTGCTCGTGATCTGCACTCTATCCATGCCCAGACCCTGGTCCATTTACGGGAAGCACATGCCTCTATGAAATCCAAGGCTGACAGGAAAAGGGTAGCGGCTCCTGTTTATCGGGTTGGGGACCGTGTTTGGCTGTCGACTCGCCATTTGCGGATCCCTGGTTGCAGGAAACTGTTGCCCCGATTTGTCGGTCCCTACAAGATTTCACATGTTCTGAACCTGGTAGCCCTATGGCTTTCTATTCCCTCTACCTGGCATATCCACCCAGTGTTCCACACTTCCCTACTCAAGCCTTGTCTTTCTACCACCCGGATGGTCCAATCTCCTGCCCCTGTTTCTGTGTCCGCCCCGGATACGTATGAGATCAGTGCTATTCTGGGTTCTTGTCTCTGCAGGGGTTGCCTCCAGTATCTGGTTGACTGGTTGGGGTATGGCCCTGAAGAACGCTCCTGGGTTCCCTCTCGGGACGTCCATGCCCCGCGTTTGGTTGCTCGCTTTCATCGGGATAACCCGTCCAGCCCACGGGGTCCTGGGCCTTTGAGGGGGGGCTCTGTCACGTCTCCCGTTGCTCGTCCCATTAGGAATCACACGAGCACATGCCCCACACCACACCTAATCCAAGAGCAGTCCCTACACACAGAAAGAACCAGCAGGTTGTCTGGCGTAGGAGGACACCAGCCTGTAGCCCCGGTGTTTACCGTCTTTTGTTTCGCTGGCAGTTACCATGGAGGCGCACTCACGGAGACTCCCACGGCAATCCCGAACATCCGGCGTCCCATGACCATGTGATAACATCACGTCTCGCACGTCCATGGGACACATCATGTGACTACTTAATCAATTTAAAAGCATATTGGCAACATGGGTACAGCGCTTCACAGCTGATCTCTTGAGGATTGTTTAGCGCTCTGGTTTTCCTGCTTATGATTCTGGACTTTGCGACCTCGGACTGTTCTTCGGATTTGTTTTGCCTGCCCCTCGGATTTCTGCATCTTGGAATCCGCCTTGATTCCCCGGCTCCTTGTCCTCGGCACTCTCTCTTGGACTGCCTTTGGATTATCCTTTCTGAACCTTGAATCTTGGAACTTGGTTTTTGACTTTCTTGCCTTACTGGTCCATCTACATCAGAACCAGGTGTGATCCACCTACGAGCTGTGCTGAACGCCTCTTCACCTCCATCAGCAATCTGTGGCTTTCGCCACGTTTAGGACTCTACCTACAGCACTCCTGGGTAAACCTTGTTAATATTGATTGTTACCCGTACCAATTGCACTGCTCTTGTTTAACCATTAAACATTGCCTCGCAGCGGTCAGGGGTCCTTCCGGCGTTCCTGTTACCTGATTGAAGGCTCAACACACCGGTGGCCTCAAAGATTGCACAGACAGTATATCCTTTCTGTCTGTGCGGTACTTGGGGACAGAGGTACAATAATCTACACGACCATCAAGATCAGAACAGTAAGTAGCAGCTTTGAAACAGAGCAATAGTTTCTCTGCATAAAGACAATCAGTTAGGTTATGAACTCTTTCTGCTACTACTTCTGCTTTTTTGTTTACTTCACTGTCCCTGTATATACTCATATTTGTATGTGTTGTTGTCTCTTTGTGTTTTGTCTGTAATAATTATGTATTAAGTGGGTTTTATTATCTACTTATTACATGTTTCACAGTACGCAAAACTCTAATAAGAAAGCAGTTATCATTTCACTATTCAACATGAAAAGATTATGAATATTGAACCTTCATCATGTATGCTGCACACACTGCCTATGTTTCTGCATGAGTAGCTTAGTATACTGTATAGAACTCCATAACAGAATGCTATTTATATCAATGCATTGCTTAATGCACTAATTAGCTCATGATATTTATCCCAATGATCCTTGACAGTTTTTGGTCAGCATTATAAGAATCCCTTGTACAGAGTTTTCATGAAAAGTAAATGCACATGTGATGTCATCAGTGATGTCATCAATGACATTTGTGATGTCATCTTTGATGTCCTGGGTGTTAGTGTTAGCAGTGCACGGTGGCGCGAGTTATGGTTGCTTATCTTACCAGAACTGCTGGATTTCAGGGGTTTTTCGGTTTTACTTTGAACCATAACGTACCCTTAACAACATTTATTTACTGAATTTCATAGGTTTTTCGTAGTGCAACTTAACCATAATGTCCCTTTAACAAAGATTTTTCACTGAATTTCATAGGTTTTTAGTAGCGCAACTTAACCATAACGTCCCTTTAACAAAGTTTTTTCACTGAATATATATACTTGCAGGGCTCCTCATATGTCTGCCTGCTGTTATGACACTGCTTGATTAAATGGGCCTATCAACGTTGAGGCCCTCGCTTCCAGCAGCTCCATTTACACCTATACATCAATTTCTGGCTGTTCCAAGATGTCATCTACAAAATTAGGCAGTGGTTACAGGCGCACTTTTCAGTTTTGAGATTCCCCAACTCCTGTGTTGTGGGCCAGCCCCAATCTATTTTGCCCCGCTGGATGACCCAGCCAGTCCGCTGATTGTGAATATTGCTGGTAAAACACCTATGTGACCATTGCATTATCCCTTACTTCCCCAGCCTGCTGCAAGCACCATGAATCACCCACCAATTTGGAGGAGTCACGCAAGCCAAGTGTCAGCAGACTGAATGCTCCCTCAGCTGTTTGCCGCAGAGGGAGTGCTCATGGGTGGCTTTAACTGTCATGGGAAAACTTGCCTTACCTTTGAACGTTCAGGTCCCCCCGCTTGCATGACCAGTTAGCCCTGAAAGACCAGGGGTGTTTTACTTCCCCAGGCTTGCATGGCCTATTGGGAATGCAGACTGTGTAACTCTATGTCTGAATTGTGTAGAGGGTGCTCTTGATCCTCCCTGCACATTAAAACAGCCTGGATCAATGTGGATAGAGTGCCCCCGTTCATCAGTGCATGTGCAGGAATCAGGCAGGACTCCATACTCTCTTGTTCTGGTTCTTGCTGGGATGGCCATGTGACAAAGAATCTGGACCGGGGCTGAAGGTCATACAATCATAAAAGTATGAATGCTTGTTTGTATATATTTGTGTATGCATCTGTGAATGAGCAAGCGTATGGTGTTTGGGGGCACATGAATGAGTATGTTGTGTCTATGTGTGTGTGCCTTTGTTTGTGCCAGGCCCATTGGCCATTGCTTTAGGGTTGAGGGAAAGGGTAGGGAATGAGAGACTTACTAATTATTAGGGAATAACAATAAAGCGGACATAAGAAGTCTTATTAACTAGCTAAAGTATCCTAATTAGGTGCATCCAGTCTGACCATATACTATTTATATGGCATGACATTTCTTTTATTGGCTATAATCATAAAGTAAGCATGATAAGTGTTATCATGTGGCTAGACCAGCCCACTTTGGCACAACCAGTTTGCCCACATACTATTACTGTGTCATGACATTTTCTATTGGGCATAGTGATAATGTAAATATTATAATTGTTATTATGTGGCCAGGCTGGCCAAATTCGGCACAGCCAGTCTTTCCACAATAGTACTGCTGCATGTCATTCTTTGCTGGGCATCAGTGGTAAAGTCAATATAATTAGTGTTTGTATATGGCCATAAGGGCCTACATTGGTTCAGCCAATGTGGGCACGTCTTGTGGTATGGCACTTTTACTGGAAAAGTCAACAAAGGTACATTCCTATGTGGTGATACTAGCATATATTGGCAGAGCTAACTTGGCCTTTTTATATACTATCAATAGTAGCATTATGTGCAAAGCAAACATTAGCATGCTCAAATATGAGAAGCTGGCATATATTGGTGCAGCCAACATGGATATGTAGGGGGCCTGAAAATGTACACAGGCATATATTGTTGGAAAAGCCATCGTGAAAATGCATGGGAAAATGCTTTAGTGAGCTGTTGGTGATTTGTATCTACTGGATTGTTCATTGGTTACCCTACAAAACAGATTGCAAACTGTTTGGCATTTTACATAATTTTTCACAAACAAAAGCACATTTGTAAACCATTATTTTAAAAAAATTTTCAGGGGAGAACCTGCCCCAAATCTTGTGTGGTTCTTTCGGGCTCCCTCGCTATGCTCGGTTTCTCCTGCATTATTGTGGGAAACGTTTATGCCCCTCCAAATAAAAACAATCACCAGCTGCCACAGACTGGCACCATTCTTTCGTTGATGAGACAATTGACATTTATTGCTGATTGCTTCAACATGAAGCTGTAGGTATTATCATAGACAAGATAGAGCCCACCTCAACCATATTGCACCTGACCTTGCTGCTGTGTTGGTAGGTTTTCCTATATTATTCTTACCAATTCTCCATGAATTTGCACAGTTGGAAACTGCCAGAAGCTTTACTGCCATATTGTTCCTTCGACGATATCGCACGGACAGTGTTACCCTTCACCCCCATCCTGAAAAAGGCCACGCCAGCAACTAGCATCCACCTACTGCTACCGTTGGCCGAAACACTACAGTGTTGATTTATGACAAAACATCATTGTACATCTATCTGTTCACACTTGTTGTTGTGTGTTATGTTTGACAAAACCCACGGACCATCAGTGGTCCTGGGAAGCATTTACTCTTGTCTGCAACTAAATGTCCAAACTGTTTATGAGAGATTTTGCACCTTTGTGAGGCCAATACCCTAAAAACTAAAGAGGGTGGTACGCAGTAGTACCCCTAACTGTCAATCCAAAATCTGTCAGTTGTCTGTTATCTTATGAATAAGCGAATCTATTTGTATTTGTATCACAATTCTGAGATTAAATTCATTAATCCATAATCTTGTTGTGTGGATCTCCCATCCTGATTTTATCTTTATTACTATGGATATCTCCAGTTCTGTGGTTCTTCTCTTCTTGAAAGCTGATTGTGGCTTATTTCCAGGGCCTGATTCTTTCCCAGCAAAGAGTTATCACTCATCATGGTTGCTCTTTTACTGGTCTTCTCTTTCTGCTCTTGGCATGGGCCATCCATTCTGAAGCTGATCTCCTGTGCTCTCACCTCCCCACACCTGCATGCCACTTACCTGTTCTATCCTGTGCCAACTCTGCAGCTGCTCCATTTTTTGGAGTTCGATCACTGTCCTATTTTTCTGTATCCTTTCCCATACCTTCCCCTCAGATATCATGCCAAGCTTGCTCTTTTTCTTTAGCACCCTCTTTACTCACCTCGGCAGACTGGTTCCTTGCCTGACCTCCAATATTGCACTATATGTCATGCCCTTTTGTCTCTCTGTCAGATGACTGCCTCTCAAAACCACTGCCATTCCTTGCTGATGCCAATCTGTGCGTTCTCTACATCTGCCCATTTGCCTTTGGTTTGGCCCTCCTTTTCGCACAGTTGCGCTCTGCTGCTGTTGCTTTTCAGTGCTCTCTTTTACGTATTTATTATTTATTATATCTTGGTCCCATCTTCCTTTACATAAAACCCTCCGTGATCTCCCTTTGTGATCTGCCTGTTTGGTGTTTCTAAGCACTGTTCTCTACATCTGTGAAGTGCTTGTCACCTGTTCAGCACATACACATCTCTTGTCCTGCTGCCAATCTGTGTCTTGTCCCAATGCTTACAAACTATTTTAAGCTGTTCACATATTGTTCTCACCAACCTGTAGTCTTTGTGCAAAAAAGGTCTGTTGTGTTTGACTGTTATATAGTTTATTTATTTATTTTGCAATTTGTATAGCGTGCCTAACACCGGGTCATCTGGGTGCTTTTCTTACATGAGACGAGTATTAAGTACAGTTATTTTCTTGGTTACAAATAAATATAGCACACATGTTCCTGACCAGCCAATTGTTTACATGGTGGTTCCATTATTTACATAGTTACATATGAGTATAGGTAAGGTTACCATTGATGTTGAATGTTTTAAAGGCATCATTTGTGACCCTATGAGGAGCAGTTCTGTCTTTCCGTTGTTCAGGCACAGACCATGGTGTGCCATCCATGCTTGAATGCTTAGATAGATAGTATTGTGGGTAACAGTGTCAATGAAATGGTCGCCTGTGATAGGGATGAGGATTTGGGTGTCATCAGCATAGTTAGTGTAAGTGACACCCAAATCATCGAAGCGGTCGAAAAGAGGTTTGGTGAAAATGTTGTAAAGCGTTGGAGAAACACAGGAGCCTTGGGGTACTCCACACGTGACTGGTGTTGGTTGTGCTTCTGCACTCAGGGAGAAGACTCTCATTGTTCTGTCTGTCAGGAAAGATTGTATCCATTGAATTGCATTAGGGGAGAAGTGAGCCACAGAGATCAAAGAAGAAAGAAGTGGTCCACAAGATCAAATGCAGCAGAGAGGTCAAGAAGGAGTAGTAGGGCTGATTTGCCTTTGTCTTTTAGATCATCCATTTGGATTTTTAAGTCCAGAAGGGCTGTTTCCATCCCATGCCTTGGGAGGAAACAGGACCGTCATAGGCCAAAGAGGTTATTAACTTCTAAATAGTTTTGTATTTGTAGGTACGCTACTCTGTCCAGTATTTTCAATAAGAATGGCACTGTTGTGATGGGGCAATATTTAGTTGCCGTGTTTGTTTTTATAAATGAGTACCCAGGAATTTTTAAGGTCCATTGGACCATGTTGTTTCCAAACGAGGCATTAATGAGGCTCGTGATGAATGGGTTGAGGTCAGGGGCACAGTCTTTGATGACCGTAGCCGGGCATGGGTTGCCTTGACACCTTAAGGGTTTAAGGCTAGTGATTTTTTTTGAGGACTTCTTCATTGAATACGGTGGTAAATTAAAATAGTGGCACTGTGCTATTACCTAAGGAAGTGAGGGGCACAGATGATGTTTGGGAAGATTGGATAGTGTTTTTTTTTTGGTTAAGTTTTCAATTGAAGTAGAGCTATTTTTTCAGAGAGGGCATTTTCAATGTTGGAGCAGCATTTTGCGCCCTTGCTACAGACTTTTGCTGGTGGTACAGGTGACTAATTCTCTGAGGAGGACAAAGAGCTCCTTAGTTTTAGTGTTCACATTGGTAATTCTTTCATTGTACAAGGTTTTTGTCTGGAGGACCGCTTGTTTGTACTTAAGAGCGGTTGCAGTGAATTCTGCTTTGTTTGGTTCACTTGGTGCTTTTTACCAGTTACTCTGTTTTTCTCTTGGAATTTCGTAAGGCTTTTAAGGTCGGAGTGAACCAAGCATTAAGCTAATCCAATGGTTTTGCTTTGCGCATGGAGAGAGGTGCTAATTTGTCAATGGTGGCAAGTACTGTTTCATTGTATAGTTTAACCAGGATGTAGGGTCTTTAATTCCTACATTTTGGGGTGCCAGGATAGGTTGTAGCAGTGGTAGTATGTCAACAATGATATTTTGCTTGTTTCTAGATAGGGCGGCAGAGGCCAGCTGTAAGAGGTTAGTAGTGGCAAGCGTCACAGTGATGTTGAAAGTTATAATATGATGGTCGGAACATGGGCAGTAAGTGTGCAAGGTTATGGTAGTATTGCAGTTGAGGTCAGCTAGCCAATCAAGGATGCAGCCTTTATTGTGTGTGGGGTTTTGGATTGGGTGAGAGAAGCTTAGTGCTGTAATGGTTTTAGCTAAGGATAGTGCATTCTTGTTTAGCGGATCATTTAGACCTAGATTGAAGTCACATAAGACGATGGTCTGGGAGCTAGGTTTGGTGTTGGTTGAGGGAAGTTGGGCTACATCATTGTTGAATGATAGTACAGGGCCCAGAGGTCTGTAGAGCAGGTGGATGTTCAAGGTGACAGTAGAGAGCGTAATTTTTTTTTGTCAAAATCTTTTTTTATTGAAATATCAGTTCACATTGTAATCTTTAACAGTATAAACAATGGCAAGGATATTTGAATGCAGTTCAACATTACATCATTATTCTCCTGCCTAGAACTCAACGAATAGCGCTGAGACCAATTAATTTAACAGTGGGTTGACATTTCATTTTGATCATTATTATTCATTTGTGACATCATTGTTACTCTCGGGGATGTATTGCTGCAATTGTATATAAAAGAAGAAAAGAAGGGAAGGGGAGAGAGAGAATAATTTAAAAAAAAAAAACCTTCTTTTCCACCTGCTCCCCCCCGTGGTCCGGGTGTTGTTCTTAGTACCCGATATTCTCATGTTCTGGTGCTAGATCAGCCATGTGCCTTGTTTTTAGTGAGATTCTCAGGGCTGGAGGAGGCATTTGATCAGTCTTGGTTGGAAGAACATATGTTCCTTATCTTCCACATGGTCTAGAAATGGGCCCCAGATTTGTCGAAATTTGTCCGTTCGGTTCAGTAATGTGGCTGTTAGTTTCTCCATTCCCAAGATTTCCCAGACCTTGACCCACCATTGTGCAATACAGGGGCCCTCCGGCTCTTTCCAAGAGCGCGAGCGCGTAAGGCAGGCTGCCATCAGTAGTTGAGTAATGAGCTGCGCTCTAGGGCCGGACTGCGGGTATGACCCGTCCTCAGGGGAATCTCCCAAGACCATCACCATTGGGTCCAAAGGGAGGAGGGATCCTCAGATGTCTTTAATTTTGGAGCGAATCTCCAGCCAGAAAGATTGAATGGTCGGACAGTGCCACCACATGTGATCCAGGTCCCCTTTTGCCCCGCACCCGTGCCAACAAGTCTCAGGGTATTCAACATTCATAGCATGCAGTCTCTGCGGAGTGAAATACCATCTGTAGCATATTTTGAGTGTGCATTCCCTCACTGTCGTGCATCTGGAGGACTTGTGTGCTCTGGCCCAGATTCTCTGCCACGACTGAGGAGAAATCTCTTTCCCCTTCTCTTTCCCCCTGTAGGGTGTCCTGACCCACGTTTAAGCTACCCTGCTACAACATTTGGTGCTGTGGGCTTAGGAAATTCAAGATGGCGGAAAACCCACATGTGCGCCGAAATCCAGGAAAGCTGCGCAGTTGTGCGCACACCAAAATGGTTACCTAACTTGCCACCCACCAGGGTAAAGAAAGGTCTTTGTTAACAAAATCCACTTTTACTGATGTCAAAAAGTTGCTGAAATCGTGACTCATTGGACCACTTTAAAGATTCAACCCTTTTTGTGGGGTTCCACATAACCATCTTACTGTAAGGAGCCCCATCAAAACAATGTTAAGCAAGGATTTACTACCATGTAAGAACCATTCCTGTTTAGAATGCATTAATCCAAGAAAATCCCAAAAATGGGTGCAGTACCAGTACTCACCACTATCCAAAAGCCGGCGTTTTAAAACCCACTGTGTGTTTTTCTGAAGGCAAGCAAAATGCCTATTTCAAACCTTGCAACATGTGCAAAATATTCACTGAACACCAGCAGACATTTGGCAGAATGGAGTTTTGTGTGCCTACAAAATCTGGGAAATGAAGAGCCCAAAAACAATGCTTATAACAAAAATGCTATGGAGTCAGCAGCTTAAGCCTAACTGCAACTGGATTTAAAACCACCAAAATCGAAAATGTTAAATTAAATGAGTGACCTATGTTTGGTGTCACATGCCTTTGTAACTGTTGAAATGTCATAGTTTTGCACTTAGAATCAGCATTCTAGCTGCATGTGTAAAATTACAAGTTATTTTAAAAGCAACAAAAAGTTAGCTGAAGGTCTGGCTTAAGGAACTTGATTTTGCCTAGCAACGGATCCCATCAGGAGTGAAACTTGAGTCACAACTATGTTCCCAGGCCAATGTTCCTTTTGCTGCCCACACTAAGGATATGCCATCTATCTGATAATTGAATTTCCTGTGCTCTGCCAGAGAGTGAACAAAGCCCTCTCCACTCAGGCAAAGGTTTTTATTACAGACGTCGTAAAAAGTGGCTTCCTCCTGGAGAAGCTGGGAGGGGCACTGCCTGTGAGAAGCAAGCTGGCTTGGCAGAAACTGGAAAGACTGGTTTCTGTACCATGTGACCTGAAAAGACACACCCCTGCAGCAAGGATATGGTTTTATAAAAAGGGGGATAATTCATAGTGCGGACATGTGAAAATTTTATAAATGATACCATAATTCTTGTGATTTTTCTGCCCACAGTTTAAGACGTGGTAGGAACCGGTGGTATGTTCAGGGGGGTTTTAGCGGAAAAGTGGATATTACTCTAAATGTGTGCATGTTAAAAATCTGAAACTTCATCAGTTAATGTCCCTACCCCCTGCACACATGTATGTAAAGTTGGGTCCATGTCGGAAATTGAAAAAGCAGTTAAAAAGTCAATTATGTACACTCTTTGAATGCAAGCTCCGAGAATGAGCAGATTTGGACATAGACATGGCTAAATTCAGCCACACCATGTATATGTAATTTCAAACAACTGTGTAACTCTGAAGTATGGATTTTGATCATATATATATTTGGGTGCACAGATGATAAGGGAGGTTGTTTCAAGAGATCATAAAATGACATCAATCTGACTCACAGTTCAGTTTGCCAATCAAGCGGAGGAATGGAAGCCTGACCAATGACGAATGAGAGGGGCAAGTCTAGTGATGCAACACACACACCCATTCTCAAGAAACAGATAAAAGCAGAGAGTCAGGACACATAGAGACATTCAATTTCATCTGCCGCTGGAAGCCCTGCCGGAAAAATCCATACTTACCTCCATCAAACTCCAGAAAGCCAAACTAGAGACTTCAATCTATCCAGAGCAGAGACCAGACCAGAGAGAAAGCAGTGCTGTGCCTAGCAGAGACCAGACCAGAGAGAAAGCAGTGCTGTGCCTAGCAGAGACCAGACCAGAGAGAAAGCAGTGCTGTGCCTAGCCGAGACCAGACCAGGCGCTGTGAGCAGAATCCGGAAAGACCTGACCAGACTGAAGATCGTGACCAAGTCGCTTTCCTGTTCAAAATCTCTTGTGAGTACTTAGCAAAACTCAGAACACATCTCTTAGTTTAAATTCATCTAATTCAATCTATTTAACCTAAGTAGAACTGCCTCCTATCTGTCACCTGTCATTTCTAGTAAAATTTGTCATTTTGAAAAAGTGTGCGTTTAAAATTTACAAAACCAAAAACGACCTTTACTAAATTACTCATATCTCCGCAACCGTTTGGGCTAGAGACTTGCAATAACTTTCATTTGGAAGCTGAGATCCCAGGCTTTCCTAGGACCCCAAAACGGTAGAGATAGTCCTTGCGGTTCCTTTGTAATAGCGCTCGGCGCATCCGCGAATTTTGCCGCGATTTGCAATTTCTTCACATGTAAAAAAACTGCTGCTGCCTGATTTCATTTGCCAGAAATTCGTTTAACCTGCTAACTATCCCTGCATCATTGCTAGTGTGAGCCTGGACTAATATTAACTAGATACCACTCATCCTGAACCTCTAAAAGGGAATTAAGAGCGTTTCCAGCATATTTCTCATTCATTGCTAGCACCTATCAAAGCATTTGCCTGTGTTTTCAAACTTCTGTTTAAGCTTGCTGGATTGAACTGAATTACAGTTGATTGCATTTCTGAGAACTGTGTGTTTTCCTTCCATTTCCTTGCCTTGCATCAAGGGGGGGAGGGGAGTAGCCAGAGAAAAGTGATTACATTGTTTGGTTGAAATCATATTGCGTATTTTCTGTACTGCATTCATTGAATATTGCATCCACCTGAGCCTACATAAAGCATCCTCTACCACATTATACTTTTGTTCCTATTTACCAGTGTGCTACCTTATCCATTTCATGTCAACTCATTAGTGATTAAAGAAGTGTGCTAGTGCCAGATTCTCCGTTGTTAATATTTACCATATCAGATTAAGTGTGATATTCAATTATTAATTTATTAAAAAGTGTGATATATATTTTAATTTATCAAATAAACCTTTTAAACTTGCAAAACAGAATTACTTCTTGGCTCAGTGGGGTCAGGGGGATTCCAAGAGAGGGGTGTTATACAAGGGTAGTCATCCAGAACGCATGAACTGGACCTAAAGATATATCAATAAGGGTTTTCATTCAGTATTCTAGACTAGGCGTTAACTTGGCTGTAGTGCTGAATTGAATCCTCTTACACCCCATGATACCATGTACGGTAGTTCCTCCTCCTCTGGGGCTATTTCTGTAAGACGATAGCATGTAGCTACATTATGGGCATGTTAACCTTCGATCACAGTTAGTTCAAGGCCTATGGGGGGGTCTGTTGGCGGCTTTCCTAACTAGTGGGTTGGTGATCCAGTGCCTAAGTTGAATGTATTTAAACCTTTCAGATTCTGGGAGGTTAAATTTCTCCTTGCATTGAATAAATGTTAAGGGGATACCATCCGCGTATATCTCATGCAGCCTCAAGATTTTATTTCCCGACCATTTATGATAGGATCTAGGTTGAAGCCCCGGGGTAAAGATAGGGTTCTGTCTGATCAGAGTCATAGGGCCCAGACCCGGGGTCAGTCCTCTTAGGGTGAGCTGTCTGTCCCAGCATCTGAGTGAGGCGCACGTGGTTGGGAGGAGTGGAAATTGTGAAGCTTGCGCTTCCCGTGGCAGGAAAGGGAGATGAGATAGGGAGGTCGCAGTGAGTGTCTGTTCTATATCTCGCCATTTAGGGGGGTCCTCTTGGAGCGCCCATATCAGGATAGGGGCTATCTGAGATGCACGATAGTATCTTACCGTAGACGGGAGCCCTAGTCCGCCAAGCTGTCTACTTCTGATGATTGTGCTGGATTCTAGGTGTTTTACCCTGCCAGATAAATTGGCATATGGCTTTCTGAAGGTCTTGTAGGTCTCGCTCTGGGATATAGACTGGGAGCGCCTGAAATACATAGAGAAGGCGGGGTAAAAGGGTCATTTTAACAGCTGACATTCGCCCCAGCCAGGAAATTTCCTGGGGGCCCCATTTTAGCAGTGATTCCTTAGCTTCTTTAAATAGTGGGGGAATATTAGCCTTCACCAGCCCAGAGTAACTTGCAGTCAAGTACACTCCCAAGTATGTTATTTTGGAGGTCTCCCAGCTGAGGGAGAATTTGTTCTGTAAGGCGTTTAACACCTCGGGGGTTTCGGACAGGTTCAGCCCCTTTGATTTGGCCGCGTTTATTGAGAAGCCGGAGGTCTGCTCAAATTTATCCAGCAGAGCCATGAGCGGAGGGACTGAGGTCTGGGCCTCTCGCAGAAAGCAGAGCACATCGTCTGCGTATAAGGCCACTTTGTGAGTCTGATCTTTTAGTTTGAACCCTTGGATTTCGGAGTGTAGGCGGATATGTTGGGCTAGTGGTTCCATTGCAAGCGCAAACACCAACGGCGATAGGGGACAGCCCTGCCTGGTCCCTCTGCCAAGAGGTATCCGCGGCGCCCAATGGGCATTGAATCGAACCTGGGTGGTGGGGATCTGGAAGTTGGCTAGTATCAGCTTGGAGAAGTGCGGGCTAAACCAAACCCCTTCAGGACCGAGTGTAGGTAATTCCATGACATGCTGTCAAAGGCGCGATGGGCATCTAATGACAGTAGGGAGAGAGGAGCTGGATAGAGGGGGCGAGGGCTATCAGATCAATTGCTCTTCTGATATTGTCATGGGCCGATCTACCCTGGATGAAACCCGTCTGGTCTCAATCTATTAACTTAGGTAGTACTTCCCCCAGACGACACGCTATAATTTTGCTGAAGATTTTACCGTCGGTATTAAGCAAAGCTATGGGCCGATAGGAGGCACAATCAGCTGGGTCTTTTCCAGGTTTTAGTATTAGGGTGGTAAATGATTCAGCCATGGATGTGGTGACTGATCCCAATTCCCACAGGGTATTAAATAAAGTGGTTAAATGCATTGTGAGTTCTTTCACGAAGTTTTTATAGAATTTGTTTGTGAACCCATCTGGGCCTGGGGCCTTCCCATTGTGGAGGGATTTGATGATGGCTTCTATTTCTTCCCCCGTTATTGGAGCTTCTAGGGTATCCTTCAGAGATCGGGGTATTTGTGGGAGCTCCGCTTTGTCTATGAACTCCTTAATGAGGACCGGGTTCCCTATGTGCGGGGTAGCGAGTTCCATGAAATAGTCTTTTATGATGTGACATTTACCCTCCTCTAAAAATGTGCCTCTACATGTCTTGTCTCTTAAGAAGTCTATTCTATTTTGTTTAGTCTGCTTCCCTATTTTGGCTGCTAATAGCCTGTTTGCTTTGTTCCCTTTTGTGTAAAAAGATTGTTTAGTGCGCATCATGCCATAGGCCGCCCTCCCCACGTGGTGTTCCTCCAGCGCTTTCTTGGCCACCCTCAAGTCCCTTAATGTGCGCCTAGTGGGTTTCCTCCTATGCAGCTCTTCCAGTCTGAGGACTTCCTCCTCTAATTGCTCTCGCAACAATTTCCTGGATCTCCCTCGTTGCGCAGCCTGACCTATTAGGTGGCCCCTGAATACCGCCTTCCCTGCATCACAGACAGTCCCCAAGCTCACGTCTCCCGTGCTATTCTCGCTATAGTATAGCTCTATAGTTTCCTTGATGTGGGCCCGAATTATTGGGTCATCTAATAGGAAGTCATTTAGTCTCCAGGGAGGTTTCATGGGAGGGGTGACTCGAGGGGGTGAGATAGATAATAGGACCGGGAGTGAGCCGCTAGTGCCTCTGGGAGGATCTCTGCTTCTAACACATTTGGGATCAATGAGTCGGCTATCATGAACATGTCGAGTCTTGAGAACCCGCCATGTACTGGTGAGAAGTACGTGTAATTTCTTTCATCTTGGTGAAGATATCTCCATACCTCGATCAGGGAATGTTCTCTCAGTATAGAGGTGAGGGCCTTGAAGTTGTTACCATCGTTTACTGTGGGGGGAAGTGTTTTGTCAGCCACGGGGTTGATTACTGCATTAAAATCACCTCCTATGATTACCTCCCCCTCAGCGTGGTCGAATAGGGCTTTGGACAACTTCGTGAAGAACTGACTCTGATTAGAGTTCGGGCAATAGATGGAAACTAGAGTGACCTTGCGGCCATCTAGTGTAGCGTTAACCAGTAGGAACCTCCCCTCTTCATCCCGAAACTTTCCGTTAGTTTTGAAAGAGATCCCTTTGCGCACCAAGATGGCAACCCCACGCTTTTTCAGGCCGCTCGATGCAAAAAATATAATGGGATAATTTCTGTCATTCAGGCGGAATTTGTCCACTGGGCACAGGTGTGTCTCTTGAAGAAACAGGAAGGAGGCGTCTAAAGACTTCAGTCTATGGAGAAGTGCTTTTCGCTTCAGGGGGGAATTCAGACCCTGCACGTTAAGTGAGATAAATTTATAGCTAGGGGTTGCCATGACTCAGTCGCTCAGGTTCCGTGGGTAATTTGAAACTTCCGGCCATCACCGGACGAATGCATTTCCTTGAGTGGGGCACAGAGGACCAACCGGGGTGAGGGGCATGGTGAGTCAGAACATGAACCTTCTCTGGTAGCAGCAGGTGGGAACAAAACATAAGAAACTCAATAAAAAACTTATAAAAAGGGTCTATGGCAGCAAATACGTTAGTCATTTCCATCAAGAACTGCGATGATCGGAGTCCCCAAGGTACGTTGACCTGAGTAATATCTTTGTCGGGCACCATCCAGTCTGGTGCCCAAGTCAGTTGCAAATAGGGAATTTCAGAACCCAAACTTCGTTTAAACTTAAGGCTCAGGGGTAGCAGGTAACTACCGTGGTTAAACTGGGGTTTAACATGGGAGAGTTGATCGTTATTTGCAGGTAACAAACTGCTTGAGGGCCTCTAATGAGACCAGATAGGGAGGGGTGAAACAAGGGGAGAGTAACATACCAGTGCGTGGGGGAGAACTTTGTTGGGAGTAATGCTCCACACTCTCACAGCGGGGCTTCCGTATCAAGTCCCGGTGGGAGATCGGTGGAGAGCGTAATCTTTACTGAGAGTAGTTCACCAGAGAGTGGTGATGTATTTGGAATTTCTCTAATGATGAGGGAGTTTTGTTTGCCATGATGGCTACGCCTCCTCTTTTTGAGTGCGGTCTGTCCATTCTATAGATTATGTAGTTGTCTGGGATAGCTAGGGCAAGGACAGGGCCAGCAGCTGCATGGAGCCATGATTCTTTGCCATGAAGTAAAGATTCAGAGTGGAGATGATGTCAGCAATATCTAGGGTGTGGGCCAGTAGGGATCTGACATTAATGAGTGTGCCCTGGATTTCTTGGTTAGACTTACATGTACTTTTGTGTGTAGCATCAGTGGATATAGGACTATGTGCCACTGGGGGGCTAAGTGTGTTCAGTTTAATGGTGGAGCTACTATTGCTAGAAGTTAGATAAGGCTTATCCTTCGTGTTGAAGGAGTGGTGTTTTGTAGTGGTGGCGCAGGAGAAAGCTGTTCTGTATGTAAGGTGTGGGTTCCTTCTCAGGATGGCAGGGGTTGTAGTGGCTAAGTAGTTTCTGTAGTGCCTGTTTTTTGTTGATAGCCTGTGGTTTCAGAGGGTTATGTTACATGGGTGGCTGTAACTTAGGATGTTTGGCAGGGGCGAAGTTCTCCTTCCATTGGGACTATGGGTTAGGCTGTTGCTAGCCTGAGATGAGTTGAGGTGGGGTAGCGGGCTGGTGGGAGGAAGCAAATCGGTGGGATGGCACAAGAGTTGGGGTGGAGATGGGATAGGGTAGATCTGGCCCAAATCTGTGTAATATCGGAGGTGAAGTGTGGGTAGTGTTTGGCTAAGGAGACAGACATATTAGGTAGTCTAGCTGACATGCTCCTTAGGTCTGGATGCCGACTTGGATATCGGGTAGTGACTGCAGTGTGTCGACTAAGTGTCAGCCATGAGGATATGTGTGTGGGGTCCGCTAAGTTTTCGGCTAGTATGTGTCTGACAGTTGACTTTGCATGAGCAACCTTCAATACCATGTGTAGGTAATTAGCATGAGATGCGGCAGGTATTACCATCTAAACACAGGTTTTAGTTATAGATAATAGCAATTGGCCTAGCACATGAAGCATTCAATGCATATGAGAGGGACATTCAGCATGCAATGTCACAGATGAACCAGCAGTATAGGTTTTAGTAATAGATAATAACAATTAGCCTAGCACATGCAACATTCAGAACATATGAGCGGGGCAGTCAGCATGAGATGTTGCAGATAGACCATCAATACAGCAATTTAAGTCATCAACACCAACAATATGCATAATAATGTTTAGCATTCAGCAAGAGCAGCAATCATGACACAATATTTAACATTGAATCAGACAGTACCCTAGTTATAACCCTAGCAAATAGGCAATTAACAACATGACCATGTTTTAGTGAACTATTGCAATTGCATTGTGACCCTCTGTGCGAAATTCCAATAGGCTGGGCATGGTAAGTAGCAACACACTGTTTGTATGGGTCGTTAGCTATCTATTGCATCAAAGGGTTAGTATTCAATGTGATAGGCCTGGCAGCAGTCATGAATATAGGGGGGGGCAGTGAGTAGTGATGGTTAACGCTCACTTGTTATGGGTTATATGTTAGCGGTTACTGGGTGAAGGGTCAAAATGATAGTCTATCAGGAATGTTTTGCTGCGATCGCCTCAGGGTAGGAAGTCACCGTAACAGGGAATGTTAATGCCGGCGAGGGCTGATAGCTGATAGCCTGGGCCGATTGCACCCTGAGAGCAGAATCGGTAGAGATGGCGTCTTTGCTATGCTTAGACTTGGGGGTGGGAATATACAAGTCAAGTACTTGCCTGATGTTGTTTCAGAGTGTTCCTCGAAACTCTTGTTTGGGTTGTAACGTTGTATGATTTCTCCTGGCTCTGACAAGCTCAGGCAGGAGCCTTTGTGATCAGGCGTTGGTGAGGAGGGCTGGCTTCCGCCTGCCGGCGTTGCGGATTGGCTAAAGTATGTTTTAGCTGACCAATCCGCTTGCACAATCTCATGGACAGTGTTCTTAGCCCTTTGTGGTGGATGAGTGCTGTGTGCGCCTCCATGTTTCGAACACTATTAGAATACCCTCCCTTCCATGCATCCACACTGCGTGTGTCTTTAGTCCTGAGGGAGGGAATGTTTCTAGCCTATAGCTCATGTGTGCTCTGATGCCTGTTCATTATGTGCTTCAGAGATGGGGTTGTGCTAAACACGGCAGTCTAACAACTCCGATCCTACATCTTTCCTCTCTGAAGTCATTCACTTGTCACTCTTAAAATGTGAGATGCCCAATGCATAACATACTGGTTATTATGTGTTTTCTTTTATAGCTGAGTGCAACAAAAAAACACTGACCCCTCCTCTTTTTGCTCTAACTGATTTGCTTTACTGCCTGAAGATCTGTGTAACCAAGTAGGCCCTCAGAGAACTTTTGATATAATAAAGTTCTTCTGCACTAAAATAAAACAACTGACACTTCTGAGTTAGTGATTGTTTTCTATTGCAAACCACACACTGTGGACCATAACCTGTAACCATGGCAACTTGTGGGTGACATGTTAAAGATACAACTCATGGCTTATATGAGGGGTCAGAAATGAAAGGTGGACGACTTTATGAAGAGTTTTAAAACAGGTTATAAATAAACATCTCACTAACCCTACCCTAATGTGGATTTCATGCCTATAGTAAACTAAAAGAGAACATTCTAACCAAGGAATCTCTAACCCTTACACTAATACAACAATCAACACAAAAAGGTATAATATGGCGACTCAATTTCATACAAGTATACAACATATACTTTGGTTCACAGTGTAATCAATGTCTGCTGCCATGGACTAGGCTAACTCCCCTTCCCCAGATCCAAACAAGGGTGTTCTTCACAGTTCAAAGAAAAACCAACGAAATCCAGCTTTAACAAAAAGTTCTGTTGTTTCAATGAGGTAGCTTGCCAATGTCAAAAGCCACATCTTTGGCAACAACAAATGGTTTGGTTAGAAGAGTCTGCTTTAAGTTTGACAACAACAAACAGTTCAGGCAGAATGGCTTGCTTCAAGAATATATATATTCCTTTCAAATAGTACAACTCTTTAGCCCTTGCTCCTTCTACTCCGTGGTGTAACCTTTCACCAGTCTCTTCAGGGCAATCACCTCTTGCTCTATGGGTCTAATTGCCTGCATGTCTACCAAAACAGATGAATGCTTCAATGGTAACTTTCTCAGCAGAATAATAACTTCAATAGCTTTCTTTAACATAGGCAGGTTAACAGCTGTAATTGAATAGGACATTCACATGGATCCTTATCAGGACCTCTCCACAAACGATGCTCATCTCCCTTTGGATAACCACCTCCAGAAGAGTAGCCTTTTTACCATCTTTCTTCCCTTTCTTCATTAATACCGAACGTAATGTTAGGATCAAGGCTTCTCCTGCTTCTATCTTGACTATAGCAATGTGAATCTACATCAACCACAATGATAGGTATACCCAAACCTAAATGGCAACCTTTACAACTTTGAGGCTTCTCACTATTTCCCTCTTGTGTTTGGCATTCGCAGGACTGCTGCACTTGTGGCTCCATCCGACCAGGCGCACATTCTCTCTCTCGTCGCTGCCATCCCAGCCACATTGATTTTGAGTCTTCCTGACTCCAGAGAGTCTCTGGTGCAACCCTGCCACCTGAGATCTCTCGACTACTCACACTACGACTGACTTCCGCTGCGACAGCTCTACACAACATTGTCTTTTTAGGTAAGTATCTCTTCCACATGCGTCCTGCTGCGCAACCTTTGCAGTTTAGAATGATAGAGAGACAGACCTTCCCAGGACTCACAGCGGTCGCGGCATCTTCCAGCTTTACCACTCTCTCTCCTGCAGCATACATGGCCTGTGCTTCTTCTGCTTCTCAAATTGCTTCTGCTTCTTCTCTTCCTAAACTGCCTGCACTTCGGGGGGCCTTTTATGCCCCCCACTCTCCATCAGGTGTAGGTCATTGCTGTCAATTAGCTGACTCCATCTACATCTTTGTTCATATGTATCCCTCTTCCTCGTCTCAGTACTGAGGGAAATATGGAACTTGAAGTCCTGAATAAAAGAGTTTGTTTTCATTTGTTTTTCTACATTGTGGATTTGATTTCCACTTTCTGCAACATTTCACAAAGGGTTATTACCAAAGTCAATCATGAGGCAGGTTTGATAAGCGCTTTATAGCGCTTACTTTTAAGACGTCCCTTGTTATACAACTTCCTCATATTAGGTTTTTAAGAACTAAGGGGGACAATAGGATTATGATTGCAACAAGACATTACACACTGTGGTAATGGTTGGATGTCCTCTATTTAAGTAGGGTTTCAGTGGGGGATGCATAGGATTCATCACAGTGATAAGTGGTATTGCAATAATGTGTTAATTACTGTGTTCTTCCTCTGCTGCCATTCTTAACCTTTCTAATCTCATAGATTGCACACCAATAACGTACAACTCCTTTGTAATCTTTGCAGTCTTTCCAGTGCCCGCTACACATAGTATCTCTACCTCACCCCATGACGAAGAACAACTTACTTTCTCACTGGGCTCATCTCAGAACACACTAGTAAAACCTAAAAGACTAATTTTAATAGCAACTCATTTATGCCTACTGCCGATAAACATATTAAAACGTTCTGCAAACCAACTGTGACTTCACCTTCACTCATGATATTTCATCCTGTAAAAAGAATGTTTTTGCTGTTCTCCCTATTACTGCTTCACCAAATGGCCAGTGTTTCAGGTGGTATACCTCCACCTGTTTACTACATGTACAGAGTTGGAATAGGAATCAGCTGCTATAAAGTTCTGTCGCAGTCAGATGAACGCGTCTTGTAAAAAAACTACCCGCAATGGTGGACCACTGCTCTCAAAACTACAGGCTGCATCCGTGTGCACGGACTCACACACACTGCTGCAACCATCAGGATTTGCATCCAAGACTTTAAGATTAAGCGTTTAGCAAGTTTTTTTGTTTATCTTGGATTACTTCTTTTCAACCACTGATTGCTATTCTTTTGTTCCTAACCACTGAGTTATTGCTCCTGCTTCTCCTTTCACCCTTTTCAAGGTCGTGCACATTGCTGTAGATACAGCAGTGTGTGGTCTCCCTTAGGGGCAGAATGACCTTCCATTCAGGTAGTAAAAAACATCAGTGGGAATTAAGGCAGGGAAAAGCAAAATCTCGAGTGGTAACTCTATCCGTTTTTGCTTCACATTTACTGCAGTTCTCCTGCAAGAAATATCTGCTCGCCTGCAGCTCTCAGCACTCTCACATCTGCCTATTGCATCTCAGCAGGGATTGCCAGGGTTTTCTGGTTGTTTGTTCAGAACCCCTTTCATTCCTTGCTGTGGTGTGCTCCCTACATGGTTCCCGAAGGACAGGTCTGAATACGGTTCTGACATTATTCCACTGAGAGTACAAAGACATAGGATCTAGGGTCTTTTATGGAAATGATGGTGTAGGCAAAGAGAGATGCAGAGCATAACCACGTGGTAGGCACCACTAAGCCATTTTTGGGCCTCACCGATCCGGGATGACATTAGATCCGTCCTGCTTCCAGTTGTATTTTAAAGTGGGTCTGGAAAGGACAGGAAAGATATTGAAGGGTGAAAAATGTGTAGTGATAGACGAGCTGGAGGGGAGTTTACATATTGGAAAATTACCAGTCTTCATGTACTTACAGTTGAAAGGGTCTCTAATGGCTAAGAAATGTAAAGCCCTTTTGTCGTCGACAGAGGAGGGGTCGGAATTCTATGAGAGAAGATGGAAGAAGGACCTAGCGCTAGGCTTGGACGATCCAAAATGGATGTCTTTATGTAAAAATGCACCCAAGATATCTATTACATTATGAATCCTACCAAACTGGCAAAAAAAAGAACGAACATCAAAACCTACTGCATTAAAAACAATAAACATTACGAAAGACAAAATGTGATGAAGGTCAAACCACATGGCAATCCGTCATTTCGCAGAATTTAAAAAAAAAGCGAATTCCTTTTTTACAAATCATCTTACTGCATAAACACCTACTGAGGTGTGTATCGTGTGTTCCTGCACAAGCTAAATATAATTACATTAAAGGCCATTGATATGAATTGGCAGCAGGATGCTCGTCAAATCTCAGAAGACAGCCCGGCTCACTTGTGCAAAAGAAATCTCCCTCTTTAAGATCTAGGGGCTTGTATTTCACGCCATCTAGAATTATGACCTATTTCTCTTCGTGATCTTCGTTTTCTTTTTTTATGCCACTGCACATGTTTGCAAGATAACATCTCCCTGGGTCATATATTATATCACCAATTGTATGACAGTTCCTGACAGAATGCCTGGATGTATATATGGAAATGTGAACAGAAGTGATGCTCTTTTCATTTCCATACATGCCAACATGCGTGAAACCTTGAGCCAGCCTGCCATGTCAGCACTGCCGTCTATGTGCCGCTCACATTCCTCTGTCAACCATAAAAACATTATTATTGCTCACCTATCATCAGGGCACGATGGGAAATGGCTACCACTTCTTTAGCAAAAAGTCGGCCAGGACGATGGATAACATCGTCAAAAAAGTGTCTGTACCAAAGAATACTGCATGTTAGATGAAGTCTCATGTGGGCGCGTCATTGGGTTTTCAAAACCCAGTCAAATGTCACGAGCTGCCTTCACGAAATATTGTACTCAGACCAGGAATACAAAATACGCACATTAGACCAGGATGATGGATATGTGCATCGGAATATATTCAAGAGGTTTTGGAAAAGAGAAACATAGCCCGGGTGATTTGCAGTAGCAGTCTGAAAATTTAACATTATTGTAGAATAGGAAAATGTATTTGATGAGTTTGAAATCTCCCAGTCATAAAAAGTGTCAAGAAAAGAGCAGCAATCATGTACAATACGAACGCTGTCCCGGATAATGGCACACAGTAGGCACGGAATCATACGCCTCTGCGAGTGATTAGGGTACAAACATGTAAGAGGTTCACACTGTCTGTCAGTATTTGATAGGCTGAGAAATTTGTGAGACTTCAATTCAGGTAACCAATCGGCAAGACTGACTTTTAAATAAGGATGTTGCAAGATATTAGACAATCGACAACTTTAAAAAAAAAAATTTATTTCATTTTAATTGTATACTAGTTCAGAAAAACAGACCGTTTACAATATGTACAGTTACTATTACAAACACATTAACACATATTATCACAGATAATATAATTTCTCTAATATTTAAAATACATATGTGGTGAACCTAAAACACTAAATCGACAACAATAAGGACATTGATGCAAACAGGTAACCCTGGTGCACACGATCCGAGGGGAAAAAACCTCTTTCTGTGTGTATTTTCAAGCAATCAAGATATGCAGTTCTCACATAAATACACTCATCATGACACATATTTAATTGAACTCTTTTCACACGTGTATATCTATTTTGTAAATATACTGTGTAATGCATGTCCTTTACACAATCTGTAATGCCTGACGCGTTTCGCATACAACATATCCTACTCCAGAAGCTAAATTCCGAGATGTCTGGGCTGCTCCTTGTCACCCCTACTGTTTAATTCAGCCATAGAACAATTGCCTCTGGAAATTAGAAAGAAGACCGTTTTTAGAGGCCTGGTGGTAGTTGACCAAACTGGTTCCCCTCTCTCAAGTTGTTGAATGGTGATACTCTTGTTTTAACATCAGATTGCAGCGTTTTCTATCATCTGAAAAAATCCTGAGAGGCCGCGCCCACCTGCATCGAACAGTCCCCTTGTGCACACCTGGAGTGGTTTACAGGAGCCGCGTTGCCAGAATTCCTGTCTGTTCTTTCAAGGGGAGCACTGCTCCCCGATTGTGCAGGCCATTGATGGGACACCGACGGCGGAGCTCGGAAGAGCACGCAGATGTAAGCGCACCTTTTGCGGGAGAGAACAGCATGTGGAGAGACACAGGGGATAAGCGTGATTGTTGAGGCGTGTGGAAGAATTTGGTGACACAGCGATTGAGGTGTGGGTGTGTAGTTAAAAACTATGTGGTGGTTTTGACATTTTATATGCATATATTTTTTTTATTAAATTAAGTAACAGGATAATGGAGCAACGGGATCCTTTCCGATTGGTGGAAGAAGACAGCAATGTATCTTTAAGGCGAACATCAAAGCAGGGTAGAGGTAGGATGCATATATTGTTTGTGCCTCGGATCTCCCCACCCTATGTAAAGGGGGCAGCGGAATGAAATGTAGTATTTTTGGGGTTTTTATATTGATTTTGCTATTGTGTTGGTGAGGACTGAAGAGTGGTCTGCAGTAGTGGTGTAGAAGTTTGTGGCGTGTGTAGAGTGATGGCATGCATGATTGATGTGTTAGAAGGGAAGGGGTATTTGGGGGTATGATATTGAACTGAAGAGAGAAATAGTGATGGGGTGGGACACGGAATTAGGGATAACGGTATCGAGAGGTAAAAAGGTTGGGGCAATGGGACGATAGGGGTGCCACTGGTTCAGACCTCAGATAAAAGCATTTTTGTACTTAACACAAGATGACAAAAAAGGGGGGTGAGTCGTTCAACATGCCACCTGCTAACCCATTAGAATATATGTGTTCTGTCTTACCAAAGAGAATATTTTAAAATACCACATGGACTGGGTGGGCGAGACAAAGGGAGGACTGTTTCCATCCTGGCCCAATCAGGGAACTAATAAAAAGTAGGTCCTGGGCCACATGTATTAATTCTTGGATTCTAAATACAAGGGCAAGAAGTTAAAAAATAGAAACAAAATGTTACAGTTGGGGAAGATGGTAGAAGATCTGGAGGAAAGGCCCACAGAACAGACACAGACTTTAATAAGGCCCCCAACAGCATGCATTCCCACTGCCCTGCACAGGGCAGAGACTCCTGGCCCAGGAAGAGCATAGAGCCCATACAGCAAATGTAATTGGGACCACTAAAAATACTGTTAGGATGCTACCCTATAAGGGCAGTATCAGTTTTCACAAACCCTACATATGTCCCCCCACCACAGCGCCCCCTCAGTAGTCATCAGCCCAATTTTAGAATGTCCTCAATCAGACGGCATCCGTAGTTGAGAGGGAACCGGAGCACAGTGAGAGAGCTGTAGGAGGTTTTGAAAAGGCCAAAAGAGGAGTTGGCAAGGATTGACAGTACCACCATTGGGGACATACACATAGAAAAAGAGGATATGGGACAGGAAAGCAGCGAGCGGAAAGTTAGGACTATGGGACAATGCCGCACGAGGACAAGAGAGGAGTGGACGTAAGAGAGGAGGAGTGGGACACGGTAGACAAAGTGGGAGACAGAGAGGCTCCACCCATGATATTACCCATACTGGAGAGCTAATGGGGACCCATGTAGCAGAACAGTTATGGGCGTATTGCAGTGGCAACGGCCAAATTGACAGAGGGGAGGAAGATAAAGAGGGTGATGAGAACTCAGTTCACCTTATTGCATAAAGGACTGGGAAGGGCTCATTATATTCCGTAGCTGCATATGGATAAGAACAATTCCATAAAACACTGCAGTCTCTCCCTGTTGTCTGGGGAAGTGGATTTACACTTTCAAAAAACAAACTGCTGGTGCTACTTTGGCTGTGGGCAATTTGTAAAGTGTATTTGTTTAATATAGGGGGGCCAGGCTGATGACATGTGGGTGAAAGTAGGGTACCCTGCCATTTGAATTGGGATGTTATTTATGACAGGGTCCATTTTAAATACATCAGGGCACAGGTGTGGGCAGGTTTATGCTGCGCCCACCCCGATACCGTGATCTTCAGTCCATCATGCAACACACAATGAGAGATGATGAAGACCCACTCCCAGTATATTTTACAGACACAGGAGAAGTGGAGGGTAGAAACAGGCGAATCACGGGATTGGCTTCCCTAAGAGGTACAAGATTGTGGGGATATTGGATAAGGGGTGGGCAGAAATACAGTCTATAATTATACATCACTGTAAACTGTTGAAACAAAAAAAGCAGGAAATGGCCCAAAGACTTCAGAGGAAGCAAAAATGGTACAAAAGAAGTTAGCAAAGATGTCAGTGGAAGTAGAGGTACTAGCAGCACTGCAAGATGCACAGACAGGGATCAGGGCGATACAAGCAGACATGAGAACAGCCCCTGCATGGCCAGGAGGATACGAATGGAATGGTGGGTTTCAGTCACAATATCAAGGGTGACCCAGGGAGGGTATTCAGGGGGACGAGGGGGAATTTAGGGCATAGATGGGGGAAATGAGGATCTGGAGGAATGGGGGGGAGGATGGCATTGTTGAACTTTTGCGAGTATAGGACATTTTTCACAGGAGTGTAGAAGCAGGCCCGGTGATAGATATAATCAGATGCTGCATACCTCCAGGAGTACCAGCCCCATAACAACAGCCCTAAGCGCCTGTCACAAAGCAGTTCGGTACAGTGCACCACAAACCTCGGCTCAGGTAGCCCCATCTTCACACTTCCTCAGAGGCAAGCGCCAGTCCCCAGCAGTCAAGCAGCCTATACCACTCATCCTACGCCATCACAGGTGCCTAAAATACCCAACAGTAGCACAGTTCCCAACTGTATTTTCACACATTACCAGTGGGCTAGTGTGTTAGGAGGGAACCCTTTTGTCTTCCAGGGAACAAACAATTATCCAGATTAGCATAGCCCAAAGAGAGCTCTTTCGTGCCCAGTCGTGGCAGTACCTGCCGACCCAGAAGAGGAACTTTTCATGGGGGATACTGGTGCAATCAAATCATGTATTAAGGAGGGAAACTTTCCTTTGTGAGGTGAGATTATAATCAGGCAGGTCTTCTCTAGGGCTGTGAAATCGGTTCGCTTTACAGAAGAATTGGCCATTAGGGTAGGGGGCAAGGCAGTGTTGGCCCCATTGTTTTCAGAAATGCCCCCTGTCAACTTGTTAGGATGAGACATAAACTGACCATGACTATCTTATCTTGTTTACTGAAAGGGGTGTGGTATTCTCCACCCTGGGGATGTGTCACCTAAGATCCATGGTGATCATTCATCCGTTAGGGAGTGCAATGGCTGCCCGAGGGATCCCAATGCACCCAAATTTGTTTATGTATGGTGTCACCATGTTGTTAAATGCAATCCCTTCAGTGAGAAATGGATATCAGAGATCCCATCAAGCGACTGAAGGAACTGACTGATTTTGACCTGTTTGAAGACAAGGACGAGGACAGAGAAATAGTGTTAGCTCTAAGTGTTCCCTGTGAGATCGTGATACAGTATTGCCATATCCCATGTTTGTGGCAAGAAGCGTTCCAACGTTCGCTCATGAAGATCTGGCTGAGATCCACAAAATTTTGTGGACGGCCAACCCTCGTGACATAGGGCTTTTGCAGAGCATTGCTCCAAAACAAATTATCCTTAAGCCATGGGCATTGTTCCCCCGAGTGAAGCAGTATCTATTATTCCGCAACCTCCAGTGGGACGTGATCGCCGCCCGCACCCCATCCAATAAGCAAGGTGTTCGCTGCTCAGCCCTCCATGCCTTTGGCCGATCCCCAGATGAGTGAATCTTCATTTCTCGTTTGTATCCTAAACGGCCTGATCCTAAAATGGCCACCGGCAACACTAGAAGTCTGTTGCTTCGTTACTAAGCAGCACATCCAGCCTTATTCTGAGGCGCATCAGCCGGCAGGTGGAAGCCAGCCCCTCGAGGCAGAGGCCCGAGAGGATAAAGCCCTGTTTGCCCTGTTTGCCTCGGAGCGGCGAGGCCACTTCATCCTCCACCCTGTCCTACAGAACCAGCTACTACGACTTTAAGGCACTGTGTCACTGACTATCTTCACCCCCCTAATCCTGTCATGACATTGCCCAATTTAGCGTACCTATGAGTAAACAACCGCTCCTCACCATTTCCGGCCCGACCCTGCCTTCTTCAATACAATCTATGGCGGGTTACCAAATACAACCGAAGCCAACACACCCAGTTACGGCCAACAGCCCATTGTCAGAAAGCCTTCTGGTAAAGTCTGTCTATTGCAAAAACCTTTGTTCCCTCTGATCTAGAACATAACCTAGGCTCATACCGAAAGACCTTTCTATCTTATGCTGCATCACTACTTCTTCCAGGCACTCACCATGCATATGCTACTGCCTCCTCACTGTTACTAGCTATACGACAAATCACTCAACTGTCAAACGTCATATTGTATATCTTGAACACGACAGCCGCCTACTGTAATTGTCTGCCTACCCTTATACTTCCATACTGCCGATTCGGCTGACATTACTTGGATTCATGCATGCCTATTGCCTGCACCCCAGCTAACCCTAATGCCTATGACACTGATTCTATTGCCTACCTATGCACGATCCCTGCATCACATGATCGCTCTATATGAACAGTCTTTGCCACTATTGCCCTACTACTACTGATGTTACTTGTGTTTCTTTGCTATCTGCCAATTGCATGCTAATTTTAATGTATCTATGTATGCATAATCATTACTATTACTGCTTGTCTACTACTGATGTTATTTGCCAATTGCATTACTCGCTACCTTGCCCATATTGTTCTACTAAGATTGATGTCCTCATGCAAAACGTTGTCATTACTGCAAAACACACTTCTGTACGCTTACACACGGCGGCCCATTCTGCTATTCGCACAACCACTCCGCACGAACGACACAACCACTTCACCTCACACCCTATCCAACCAGATACTAACTCACACATACTCTTGTTGCCTAACTACACGCACCAGGTGGCATAAGAGCTATTGCTTACCCGCTTGCATAGACACCCTTAGCAGCCAACTTCATGGTCCTACTGCTAACCAATTCAGTCAGGATATTACCCTGTCTGATGACTTGCAATCATTTAACCTACCTATGCTCATGCACGTATTTCCTAAACACTATGGAAAACCAGGCCCATGGCAACCCACTAATGGAACTAGCTAATGACATTCACTATTCCACTAAGACAAAGTGTAGCCACGCCCTATCTATGGCCACTATGTTGCTCTGCTCAGCCAACATCAAACCTACCTACTTCCTACCTGACCTTGAAAATTCCCTTATGAAAACATCAGCTAGGCCTACATATAGCTATAGTCAAGGCCAAAGGCTCACGCCAGAACAATGGATAAACCGCTATGCCCAAAAGCCTACTCCTAACATACCTTGCCTTACACAAATCGAAACTCAAGACTAGGAAACAGATTTCTTAAAAGACATCGCAAGACAACTTGATGTCTCTCCCCGATGCATCCCCACGACACAGACCACGAAAAGGTTAATTTATCAAGGAACCAGAATCCTATCCCTAGCCCTCCGGCCAATAACAACAGCCCCAAACCATCACCGGTAAACGCCACCTCTACCCTGAAAGGAGGCCTCATCAACGCCAGGTCTCTAACAGCCCATGCACTTGATATCTATGACTTCATAACAACCAACGACCTAGACATCCTAGCCATCACAAAGACATGGCTTCAACCCACCTCAGGTCGCCTTGTATCACTAGCGATCCCAGACCAATATACTATTATAAGGAAATACAGAACCTCATCCGAAGGCGGCGGAGTCGCCTTTATCGCTAAAATGTCCCCAGGACTCGGGCAGGTTCCCAGCCAAACACTCCCATCCACAGAGCACCGCTCAATCAAACTGACCCCCACCACCTTCACAAACTATTACAGCCCATCTGATTTACAGACCTCCTGGCCCGCTTTCCTCCTTTGAGGATGACATATCACTACTACTGACCAACAACTCTAAACTAAGCTCACAAACCCTCTTCCTTGGAGACTTTAACCTTGGGCTATATGACACCAATGATAAGAATGCACTAGAGATTAGTAATAGCATTGTCGAATTGGGCCTCACCCAACGATTCTCACAATCTATTCAATCCAAAGGGAGGCAACTAGATTGGATCGCTGACTGCAATTGCAACACCACTATCACATCCAACCAGCCTCTCGCTTGGTCTGATCATCATGTCATCCTTTTCACACTACCCAGAAATAACACCCAAACTTGAAAAAACAATAGGCCCTCCTACACTAGCAAGAAATACTCAAAACGTAAAGGCCCACAAGTTACTCCCACTTCTGCAACCGCTCATACAGGCGAACATCGACCGCAAGCTCGATGAGTACTCTACTCATCTGGTTAACCGCTATAATTCTACCCCACTAAATTCTATAGATACAAGAGCACTGCAAAAACTGTGCAAAGCCAAACCCCATGCCTGCTTAAATGACTGGTTTTCCCCACAACTAAGAACACTACGAAAAAACAAGAGCAGCAGAAACCAGCTGGAAAAACCTCCCATCATCTATCAACAAAGACAATTTCCTATCAGCCTCAGCTATATACAAATCTGCCATCTTCTCAGCTAAATCTGACTCTTATAATGACTTTATCAACAATGCCAAATCAAATACCAAGGAACTGTTTAACATACTTAGAGAGTTAGAATCACCAATGACTCCTCCTACCACCTGCATTAAGGACATCACTTGGTGTCAGAACATCCAAAAGCGCTGTCAGACAAAATGGAGCTCCTACAAAAGATAATCAAGACTAAAAAATCAAGCCTAATTAACAACCCTCCCCCAGTGACAATCCTCACACCTCCACCTGACCAATCTGACCCATTCAAATTCTCCTCACTCAGCTTTAAAGAAGTAGAAGAAATAAAACTAAGTCTAAAACCCTCCAGATGCATGGGCAACATTTGCCCGGCACCTATCATAAAAGAAACAGCGAAGGAGATCGCTTCTTTCATCACCTCACTAATCAACGCCTCCTTCAACTCCAACACAGTGCCCATTAGCCTAAAGGACGCCTGGGTATACCACTCCTCAAGAAACCCTCCCTCGATCCCAATAATCCATCTAACTACAGATCAATCACCACTGTACCCTTCCGAAGATCATCGGCAAAGCAGCCTACCTACAGATCCAGCACCATCTGGAAAGCAGCAACCTGCTAGGTCTATGACAATCTGGATTCCGGCCCATACATGGCAAAGAAACAGGCTTGATAGATCTAGTAACGCAAATTGAGAATATCAAAGACATAGGGAACCTTGCCCTCCTTCTCTTACTCGATCTATCAGCTGATTTCAAGCTCGTTGACCATGAAACCTTCTGTAACTATTTCTCTCTAGCAGCCTACTTCTTCAATGACGAGATTACATGGATCCAATCATTTCTCAAGAACAGAACAACTAGAGTGTTCGCACCAACGGCTTCTGCATCTCAAATGACTGTCAAATGTGGGGTCCCACAAGGCTTGTGTGTCTCCCCTACACTCTACAACATATTCACAAAGCCTCTGTTTGACAAACTAGACCATTTATGCATTTCTTACACTAACTACACAGATGACACACAAATTCTCATACACATCACAGGCAACTACGACATAGACTCTCAACGACTTAATGACATTTACCTCATCATCCAAGCATGGATGGCGCAACATGGTCTGTGCCTCAATGACGACAAGACTGAGCTACTCTTAGTAGGAACCCAAGCTAGACTCAATAAACTCAACAAGAAATGTAACACCTTCGACATTGACGGCAACAATATTAAAGTCTCAAAAGACATCAAAATACTAGATATGTACATTGACTCCACCCTCTCGCTAGGAAGACAAATCAATGCCACAGCGTCCACCACTGCTTACGCTTGTAAGCTCATTAACGCTTGTAGACCTTTCCTGACACCCAACAACTGTATCACTCTGGCTAGGGCTCTCATACTAAGTTATACAGCTGTAATGCGTTATATCTAGACACCAGTCAGCATCATTTACGCAAACTACAGATCTTTCAAAACAACACACTTAGAGCAGCAACTAACTTCCCTAGAAAACTACACATCTCTGAGATGAGACGTAGTGTTTAATGGCTCTCAATTGATCAAAGAATTAAATTCAAGACCCTCTCTCTCATATACAAATGCATACATAATTGTTAAGATGGATTTCTGAACTCTGACCTGGAGGGGCAGAGGTTCAGAAGGCCAACCTAGTTTCTTGGAACAGGGTAACCTCTGGACAAGCGAGACCAATCAGGGTAGCTATGGCAGGCAGTCAAGACTAAGTCTCAAGCGGGGTGAGGGTGACTGAAAGACCTCAATGAGCACACAAAGCAACAACACTTACAAATTACTCCAGACAGGTGTTATATTAAAAATATAGACACATTTATTACAAGGCCTTTGTAATATAGACCATAGCAAAGAATCACAATAATACTGAAGTAAACCAAAACATCACAATCAACACGATATATATACAAGACCAGAGGGGTCTAACGGATTAAGAAGCACGAAATATGTAGACCACCTAGATAGGGAGAAAAACAGGCAGTGCAAGTAATCTTTCGACCCAGTTCCACATCAAGAATACACCTAACTAAGAGGCAGTCCAAGCCCTATGAAGAGAGGAGCCTTATGCTCAATAGTACATGCACACGCTTGTGCCACTGGACAAACTAGGGTCTCTTCAAGGGTCACTAGCAGCTCAGGAAGGAGGATAAGGTCAATGAAGAACAAGTCCCCACTATTCAATCAGGACCTCCACTTGCGGGCAGAGGCAGGTTGAGAGTGCGGGATAGAGTCGCTATTTCGCAACAGCAGTGGAAAAGAAATGGGCTCCTGCGCTAGGGGCCACCGGTTGGGGTATGGACTACTCACCGGTCCCCGACCCAGGCAGACCCAGGCTTTGCCAGTTCAGTCCACTTCGCTGGCAGGTTCGAATGCGACAATCAGGACATCTCAACACTGTGTAGTTTCCGCGGTAGCAGACTTCAGGGTCAAGAGGGTCACAAGTGCAGCGAACTTGCACGGGTCCTTGCCACAGCAGGGCAACACGGTAACCGCGTTTACTCCGGTCCAGGCGCACTCGTCTCACTCCAGACCTGGGAATGCCAAGTGTGCGAAATTCGGTGTGAGGGTGCCATGGACAGAGAGCAAGCAGTATACCAAGTTTCGAGGGCTTCCTCGAAACCGCGGTGATGACAGAGCAAACGTCCTGCGTAAGATAGTCAGGCCACTGGTTGGTCCAGGGACACTTCTGAAGAGGCTTACTTGCAGGGTTTGATGAAGGTGCCGAGGATAGTTGGTTTCACTATTCCAATGGGTGGAAGCGCCTTCGCAGACCTTCTAGGACGATCAGATGCAGAGGGGTCTTGCAGGACGACAGCGGGCTCAGGGTGCCAAACCTTCCAGCAGATCACCAGCGGTTCCTCGACTCGGTTTCTTGTTGCAGGATACTTGGCTCATTATCATTTGTTCGTGTGAACTCAGGAGATCGACATGGTCGTGGTGTTTTCGGCCTCTTCTTATCCAAAGTTCCCTTTGCGCCAAAACGGAGAGGACCCAATGGGAGATCTGCTCACAAACACTCACTCCATACATGGACCAA
The DNA here is from genome assembly GCF_040938575.1 of Ambystoma mexicanum. Taxonomy (NCBI): domain Eukaryota; kingdom Metazoa; phylum Chordata; class Amphibia; order Caudata; family Ambystomatidae; genus Ambystoma; species Ambystoma mexicanum. The sequence continues at coordinate 1,278,781,811 of NC_090929.1, read as the reverse complement.
TCGCGGACCACGGTGGTCCCAGGCATACAGGACACTCCAGACTCTCTGGCACCCAGGATGTGTATTGGGAACAGATATCCCAGCCCACATCCTGGAGGCACACACACAAGGCATGCAGAAGGCCGCAAAAAGCTTTGGGTTTCGCGGGAAAGTGCATGACCAAATAAGGACTGACCCGGGTCGGCTTGACCTGGGGAAGCTGAAGGGGCAAGATGGCCAAAGGACAGGACAAAGAACCTTGTGGCATGCCCATTTTGGAGCCAGGCCACCTATTCCTGCCAAACGCGAAACGCGGTAAGTGCGGATAACATGGCAAAAAAAGGTTCAAAACATAAGATAAACGATAGCGGCTACCAGTCCTGTCTGTGACAAATCTGCACAGTTCATAATAAGTCCAGCGAGAGTTTCTAGGGCCATTGGAATGACTAGTGACCCAAGGGTGCGGTAAAGTAAGTTACATTGCACTCTTGTTACATGTTGCACAAAAGCTGCAACATGAGGAAAGGACTAAGGGAAACAAAGTCTCCCAGTACTGACTGTCCTAAGGGCATGTCAGTTTCCCCATAAGAAGTGAGCGAAAGCCCAGAGGAGTGCGGCTGAGGGCTGCGCTTCTCTGGCAAAGGTTAGATCAGGGTATAAAACAGCAGCAAAAAGTTTGGGGGTTGACACATGGAGGGAAAATTACATTCACATATGAAATCTTTCCTAACACTCACCATCCAAGACTAAGGACAGGGAGAACTAATCCACCCCTGGATGAGTTTCTTATTCAGGTCGGTTAAACATTCTGGACAACCCATCAGCATTGCTATGTTGGACACCTGGCCTATGCTCAATAGTGAAGTCAAATCCTTGCAGACTTATGGACCACCTAAGCAACTTTGGATTCTCCCCCTTCATGTTCATTAGCCACTTTAAGGGCTTATGGTCAGTTTGCACAGTGAAGTGGGTCCCATAGAGGTAGGGCCTCAGCTTCCGTAGGGCCCACACAACAGAGAAACATTATTTCTCTTCTATGGACCATCTGAGCTCTCTGTCCTTAAGCTGGGGACTAATGAAGCCAATAGGGTGTTCCTTACCCTTCTCATCTACTTGTGATAGTACAGATACTATCCAAATGTGAGAGGCAACTGTCTGCACAATAAAAGGTCTTTGGTAATCAGGGGCCCTGAGCACAGGGGCCTGGCACAAGGAGTCTTTTAAGCCATTGAAGGCCTTCTCACACTCTTCAGTCCAAGTTACCTTCTTGGGTTTCTTTGGAGTAGTGAGAGCAGTCAGAGGGGCAGGTATGGTGCCATAGTCTGCCATGAAATTTCTGTAATACCCAGTGAGTTCTAAGAAGGCTCTCACTTGGGTCTGTGTAGTGGGGGTAGGCCAGTCTTGTACTGCTTGTACTTTACTGGGTAGAGGCTGTATCGTCCCTCCACCTACTTCATGTCCAAGTTAAACCACTGAGACTTGTCCAATCTGGCCTTTATGGTCAAGTGGGCCTTCTGAAGAGCCTGTAACACAATCCCCAGGTGTTTCACATGGTCTTCCCAGGTGGCACTGAAAACTGCTATATCATCCAGATATGCAAAACAGAATTCGTCCAACCCATTCAACACATGATTCACAAGCCTCTGGAATGTGGCAGGTGCATTCTTCAACCAAAAAGGCATTACCCTGAACTGGTAAAGGCCCTCTAGAGTTGAGAAAGCTGTCTTCTCCTTGGTATGTTGTGCAAGAGCTATTTGCCAATAGCCTTCAATGAGGTCAAACGTGCTGAGGGACTTGGAGGCGCCCAAGGTACCTACCAGCTCATCTCTTCTAGGCAAGGGGTGTGCATCTGTCTTGGTGACAGCATTCAGAGCCCTGTAATCCACACAGAACCTCAATTCAGAAGTAACTGCTTTTGGAACCAAAACCACAGGGCTGGACCCAGGACTACTAGAGGGTTCAATCACCCCAAGGTCCAACATTTTGTTGACCTCTGTCTTAATGTAAGAACGTACTTTGTCTGACATTCTCTACTCCCTACTTTTGGTAGGTACACTGTCTCCTGTGTCTATGTTATGTTTGCACCAAGGTGTCAAACCAGGGGACTGTGAAAACAGGGGGGAAAATTGCCTAAGCAAACTTTTCACCTCTGCCTGCTGATCAAAAGTCAGGTGAGGAGCCACTGGGACGCCCTCAATGGAGTTATCTGAAGGACTGCTTTGGAATAGGTCAGGAAGAGGTTCAGACTCCTCTTCCTCAACATCTGAAGCCAATAGCAGTGCTGCGATTTCAACTCTTGGGAGGAAAGCCTTCAGCCTATTTACATGGAACACTTTTGGAGCCTGTCCCGGCCTGCCAAGGTCCACTAAATAGTTGACCTCACCCAGTGACTCCACCACTGTGTAAGGGCCTGATCATTTATCCTGTAAAGTCCTAGGCCTTATGGGATTCATGATCAGGACTTTCTGACTAGGTGTAAAGTTAATGAGGGAAGCTTTCTGGTCATACCAATGTTTCACCAGAGCTTGTCCTGCCTTCAACTTGTCACTAGCCAGACCCATCAGGAGTACCATACTTTTTCTGAGCCCTAAAACATAGTCTACTACGTTGGTAGTAATGGGGGAGTGGGAATCTCCCATTCCTCCTTGACTATGGCTAAGGGTCCCTGCACAGGGTGAGCAAACAGAAGTTCAAAGGGGCTGAAGCCAACACCCTCTTGTGGTACCTCTCTGTAGGCAAACAGTAAGCATGGTAAAAGAAGATCCCATTTTCTTCTTTGAGGTTCTTCCAGAGCCCCAATCATACTTTCCAAGGTCCTGTTAAACCGTTAGACCAGACCATTGTTCTGGGGGTGGTATGCGGAAGAAAACTTATAGGTGACCCCACATTCCTTCCAAATAGCCTGCATATACTTTGGCATAAAGTTGCTGCCTCTGTCAGACACAACTTCTTTAGGGAAGCCAACCCTAGTAAAGATGCCAAGTAAAGCTTTTGCAACTGACTTGGCAGTCACAGTTTTCAATGGGATGGCCTCAGGATACTTGGTGGCATGGTCGACCAGCACCAGGATAAACCTATTGCCTGAGGATGTTTGGGGGTCAAGGGGCCCAACTATGTTGATCCGTAGCCTCTCAAATGTTACCCCCACAACTGGGAGTGGTACCAATGGAGCTTGGATTGTTGAACCACTCTTACCAGATAACTGGCAGGAGGCACAACTCCTGCAGTGGCTTTCTACATGCACCCCCATCTTGGGCCAGTATAAGTGCATGGATAACCTTTGCTTGGTCCTCTTAATACCAAGGTGACCAGCAAGGGGCACTTCATGCGCCAGCTGCAGGAGGAAGGGTCTTACAGCAAGGGAGACCACCAACCTCCTATGGTCTCCTTCTGTAGACTCTGTAGGCTCACTATACCGGAGCCCACGTTCCCAATAAATCTGATGCTTCCCAGGAGGTTCACCCTCAAGCTGGGAGCAGGCCTGTCCCCTTAGGCCTTCCAGAGATGGGCACTCACATTGGCCTTTACTTAATTCTTCCCTGTCAGGACCACCTTCTACTAACAAATCATTTAGTTCAGGATGGTCATTGGGGTCCAATACTTCAGGCATCACTACCTACTCATCAGGTCCGGGTGATTGACAAACTATTTTCTTTCCCTCTTTTTACTTTTTTGACTCCTTTAGCCTTGGGTTTCCCCTTTGGCTGGGGCAGGGCATTGGTCTTGAACAGTGCTGCCCTCGTTTGAGACCTTGTGCAGGGTCTGTCAGCAGTGTCTCCCACAAGCCCTAAAGCTCGGAGATCATTGCCCAACAAGACCTTTCCTGGGACACTCCTCTGAATGCTCACTGGAATCCTGACTGCTGTTCCATTGATAGTAAGATTTACAGGTATGACTGGGAACATGAGAGGTGGGCCATCAGCCAACTTAGTGAGCATCAGAGTAGCTCTGGCAACTTCCTCTGGGTCTACCAATGTAGAATCCACTACAGTCTGACTGCACCCACTATCCCTAAGAGCTGGAGTATCTACTCCATTGATCAGCACACTGTCCTTAAAGTAGTGCTTGGTGTTATCTGGAATCCTAGCATAAGACTCTGAGACTTTAGGCTCCCAGGAACCCAGGGAAACTAAAACTAACTCAGCTTCTATTCCGCTGGGGAAGGAGTCTGAGGAGAAGGATGCTCGGGTAATCTCTTCTTCCTCGTAGGAGGAGAAGGCCAGATTAGCAGAGTTGACCCCCAAGGTGTTGACCTTACATCTGGAATCCCCCTTCACATGGTCAGTTGCTCCACAAGCAAACCAAGATCCATTGGGTCTGTTCACATAGGGAGGCTTACTATAGAGTTCTGTTTTGGAGGCTGACCTCCACTACCCTGTGAGTTCTCTTGTGTCTTACCCTTATTTTTCTTTTTGTGGCCCTTTTGGGAAGAAGATTTATCAGTTTCCCCACCCTCCTTATCTTTGGACTTTTTCCCTTCCTGCTGCTTACCAGGATGAGTCTTGTCCTTATGGGACACTCGATGTGACACCCATAAATCTGTTGCAATGGCTAGCTTCTTAGGATCTATCTCCTTTGAATCGGCCAAATTCTGCTTAAGCTCAGGGGAAGAAGATGCAAAAATATGATCCAGCATGACAAGACTTATCATACCTTCACCTTATAACCTTCAACCCAGCCAGTCAAGTTTTTTAAGGATTCAGTTACATAAGATACCCAAGAACCACCTTCTTTTTTCTTATACTCTCTGAATCCTTTTAAGTATTGGGTAGGAGTCTTTCCAAACTTTAAGAGGAGAGTTTGCTTCAACATTGCGAAATCTGCTCTCTCAGCTTTCGACATTTCCAAAATGGCACTGCAGCCAGAATGGGGCAGTCTGCTAAGTAACCAGGCAATTTTATCAGCATTGTCAACTTGTTGAACTTCACATGCATACTCAAATGTATTTAGCCAGTCCATAATGTCATTCTTTTCCTCATACACACTGAGCGGATCTTTTGGAAACCTTGGATGAGAAGAGGCCCAGACCCATGTCTAGGACCCTTGGATCTATTGGCAACTTGAAGCTTGGCCAGTTCCAACTGGTGATCCCTGTCTTTTTGTTTTTCTGCATGCTCCATCTTTAGTTTGGCCATGTTGACCTCAAGTTCCTTCTGCCTAAACAGCAGCTCTTGCTTCTTGAATTCAAGTATGGCCTCCCCATCAACACTGGCAGAGGAAACATTCAACATTACATCCTCCATGTCCTCATGGTGGCTGTGGATCAGTGCAGCGGTAGAACCATCAGTTCTACCAGTGAGAGCAGCCCCACCTCCTTCTGCACTGTCCTCCGAAGCTATAGCTCTAAGCTAAGCTTCTTGCCAGTCCATGATTCTCTGGATCATTTCTACTTTTGTGCCTTGAGAGGAAACACCTCTCTCAGCGCACATCTTTCTTAATGTGTCGGATTTCGATATTGACACATTTATTACAAGGCCTTTGTAATTTAGACCATAGCAAAAAATCACAATAATACTGAAGTAAACCAACACATCACAATCAACATGATATATATACAAGACCAGAGGGGTCTAGTGGATTAAGAAGCACGAAATATGTAGACCACCTAGATGGGGAGGAAAACAGGCAGTGCAAGTAATCTTTAGACCCAGTTCCATATCAAGAATACACCTAACTAAGAGGCAGTCCAAGCCCTACGAAGAGAGGAGCCTTATGCTCAATAGTACATGCACACGCTTGTGCCACTCGACAAAATAGGGTCTCTTCAAGGGTCACTAGCAGCTCAGGAAGGCGGATAAGGTCGATGAAGAACAAGTCCCCACTATTCAATCAGGACCTCCACTTGCGTGCAGAGGCAGGTTGAGAGTGCAGAATAGAGTCGCTATTTCGCAACAGTGGTGGAAAAGAAATGGGCTCCTGTGCTAGGGGCCACCGGTTGGGGTATGGACTACTCACTGGTCCCCAACGCAGGCAGACCCAGATTTCGCCAGTTCAGTCCACTTGGCTGGCAGGTTCGAATGCGACAATCAGGACATCTCAACACTGTGTAGTTTCCGTGGTAGAATGCTTCAGAGTCAAGAGGGTCACACGTGCAGCGCACTTGCACAGGTCGTTGCCACAGCAGGGCAACACGGTAACCACGTTTAGTCGGTACGAGCGCACTCGTCTCACTTCAGACCTGGGAATGCCAAATGTACGAAATCCAGTGTGATGATGCCATAGACTCAGAGCAAGCAGTATAGCAAGCTTCGAGGGCTTCCTTGAAACCGCGGCGATGACAGAGCAAACATCCTGCGTAAAATGGTCAGCCACTGGTTGGCCCAGCGGCACGTCCGAAGAGGCTTACTTGCAGGGTTTGATGAAGGTGCCGAGAGTAGTTGGTCCCACTATTCCAATGGCTCGAATCGCTTTCGCAGACCTTCTAGGACGATCAGATGCAGAGGGGTCTCGCAAGATGACAGTGGGCTCAGGGTGCCAAACCTGCCAGCGGGTCACCAGCGGTTCCTCGACTCGGCTTCTTGTTGCAGGATACTTGGCTCCTTTTCCTTTGTTCATGTGAACTCAGGAGATCAACATGGTAGTGGTGTTTTCAGCCTCCTCTTATCCAAAGTTCCCTTCACAAAAAGGAGAGCACCCAATGGGAGATCTGCTCCCTAACACTCACTCCATACATGGACCAATCACGGTCCACGGTGGTCCCAGGCATTCAGGACACTCCAGACTCTCTGGCACTCAGGATGTTTATTGGGAACAGACATCCCAGCCCACATCCTAGAGGCACACACACTGGGCATGCAGAAGCCCGCAAAAAGCTTTGGGTTTTGCGGGAAAGTGCATGACCAAATAAGGACTGACCCGGGTCGGCTCAACCTGGGGAAGGTGAAGGGGCAAGATGGCCAAAGGACAGGACAAAGAACTTCGTGCCATGGACATTTTGGAGCCAGGCCACCTATTCGTGCCAAACACGGTAAGCGCGGATAACATGGCAAAAAAGTGTTCAAAAGATAAGATAAATGATAGCTGCCACCAGTCCTGTCCGTGACACATCTGCACAGTTCATAATAAGTCCAGCAAGAGTTTCTAGGGCCTTTAGAGTGACTAGAGACCCAAGGGTGCGGTAAAGTAAGTTACATTGCACTCTTGTGACATGTTGCACAAAAGCTGCAACATGAGGAAAGGATTAAGGGTAACAAAGTCTCCCAGTACTGACTGTTTTAAGGGCATGTCAGTTTCCCCATAAGAAGTGAGGGAAAGCCCAGAGAGTGCGGCTGAGGGCTGCGCTTCTCTGGCAAAGGTTAGATCAGGGTGTAAAACTGCAGCAAAAAGTTTGGGGGTTGACACATGGAGGGAAAATTACATTCAAATATAAAATCTTTCCTAACAATAATCAAGCACCCAAATACCTTTGTGACAAAATCAAACTCAACACATCAGACAGACAGACCAGATCGTCCTACTCCAACCACCTCATCATACCTAGGTTCAAACTGCAAAAGGCAGGTGGTAAAAGCTTCCCAGCTCTTGCAGCCAAAACCTGGAATGCCCTACCTCCTAACATCAGACTAGAACCTTCCTACCACAAATTCTGTTTCTCCTTTGCTTCGCACTTTCCACTTCTCCCTCCTTCCATGCACTTTTCCCCTCCCCTTCACCAATGCACTTTCACATTCTCATTGTCACTGGGCCTAGTAAGATTGCTGTTTTGTTCTCCCCTGTTCCCCTCCCTTGCCACGGAAACATGTGTACGAGCGCAATAGAAATAAAATATCAATATCAATATACTAAGAAACCTATTGCCAATCCTTAGCAGTAAGTTACAAAAAGAGTGTGGAGTAATGTTCACAAGAAAATAAAGAAGTGTTTACCAAATGATAAGTTGGGATAATTTGGCTGGGGTCTCCCTTCCCCACGTTTTAAGCACGGGACTTCTGAGCACAGCACACTCCTGGGCTGTTGCAGAATGAGGTTCACAGTTCTATTACAAGGTCCTGCAGGGGCCAAGTCTCTTTTCTACAATGTCTCTTGCCTTAGAGGGCCTTCTGGTTCCAAAACAACACACAAACAAAAGTTCCTTTGGTGATCTTGCACCTTGGAGGATTGCTCTTCGCCCCTTGGATCTGCCTCTGCATGCTCGAATCCTTCTTGCAGCTTGGGCCTCCCTCCATCGGGTTCATTACTGCCTTTAACTCATAATATCAACACAATGTTCTCAGGTGCATCATGCTTCACCCTGACTCGCGGGTATCCCTCCCCCGGGTACACATTTGCCAATTTCACAGTTCACTGTTTTCTCACAATGCAGGATTTACTTATTTGAGCTTTTCCCATGGCATCCCTTTGTCGGGTTCACACTTGCCTTGATCCACGATTCTCTCAGAAAATGAAGGGGCTTCCCTCCCCATTGCTTTCTCTCGGCTGCAGGTCAGAGACTTATGACTGTACAAAGGAATTGACGCAACCCTTGTAGTACCACTCTCACAACATACACTACCCTCTCCAAGGGCCTTCTGGAACTTGTAGTTTCAATGCAAACAAAAAAGGGGCCAGTCAGAGTCCTTCAAAAGAGCACTCCTGCAGCGCCTCACTACTCTGCAGCTGGCCCTTCCAAAAGTTTCGATTTAGAAGAAAGGTGGTCCCCACATATTTGTTTTTGAAGAAACTCTTCTCACATACCGTAATTATCTGTGTTTGTGCTTTTAGAGGGAGCTCACAGGTTCAAGATAGCCCTACGACACTGGAACTATACTTAATAATGCAAAAACCGAAAAACAGGGTGGAAAACACCCCATAAAATCTGGTGCTCACTTCTTGCTCCTCAGAGCTAAATTGGTTCCTTTATGTTGTATCAAACTCTTCATGCTGTATTTAAACTTTCCTTTTGTTCACAATTATAAACATTTTTGTTAACCAAATGTTTGAGAATGCTCAGAATAATTTTTGAAACTTCTCTGTAAGTTTTATAAAACAACTGTGTTTTAATCACAATTTATTTTCAAGGCGACTCCTGTTTTTGCATATCTGAGCTATTGCCAATGTATTTCGGTGCCTAGCACCATCTTCAGGGCTATATTTTTCAATTTGCAACATTGTAGTTATAAATTACGATCATCAGATTATAAATCAGTATTATGCATGTCCATAGATGTTTTGTGTTCATCAAATCAAATATTAAATATACATACCATCATTTTGAGACATATAGTGATTCACTTTCCGGTTTGGAGTGGGACAAGAGAAAGAAAACAACAATATTGTCAGTTTCCCCATTTGCGTGTTCGAACTGCTGTAAATATCCGTTGTTTAAAACCGTGCATTGAAAATTACTCTAGCCTTTATGTTCAGTGTCCTCCTCGCCTGTGGCCTGTGTCCCATCGAGTGTTTTACAAAACCTCCCTCCAAAAGTTTAAAAACACACATGTTCTTTGTTCATAAGTTTCTTGCCTTCACATTCGGTTTGCTTTCAGTTTTCTCTGACTCTACTGTGCTGAAACCGTTGGCTTGACTTGCCTCTGGAGTCAAGGAAGATACCACGGAAGCAGGTGTGCCTCCCCGCCTGTGTTTTCAACACGGGAGGCCCTGTGCATCGTTGACATCTGCCACACCACAGGTCAGCTGTACTTCCTGGTCTTGTGATTCCCTTTTTGGAGGATTTGCGGGTCTGAGTTGAAAAGGAAAATGGCAATTCTATCCTCGTCGCCCGTTCAGGGTTTGCCACTTTTCTCCTCCGCTTGAACTTCCAGTCCAAAATAGCTGTCTCCTCGTGTGTTCAGCTTTGCTTGTACTGTGCTCTCGTCCTCTGCCTTTTTTTCCTGTTGGGATGTTTAAGGGCGTTCCAGTGTGTATGGTTGTTGTCAATTGCCTGACTCTGTCTGACCCTAGTGTTGGGACATATCAGGTAAACAGCTCTGATGTAAGTCCGTTGTCTGTCACGGTGTAAGAAAGTGTTTGTGTCGGAAAAGGGGGGTGGGGTAGAGCTTCTAAATATCCTTTGAAGTGGAATGGGTAAAGGTGTTGCAGGGAAGGGGGTACTGTGTCTCACCTGTCAGTGTCCCACTTCCACCCCCCAAAGACCCCTCATCCATGTGATCCTCCCCCACTGGTCCACCCCCAGGAACTGGATCCAATAGCGATGGCCATGTCCTGGCCACCTGGATGACAGGTCTCTCTGCGGACTAGCGGGTGAGACACCTTCAGGTTTCTCAGAAGAACTATTCAAGACTTACACCCTCTGAACGACATAGTACAAGCTGAATTTCCAGTAGTGTCCAACCCTGCGACAATACTATGCAATATACCCACAACAGCAACCCATTTCACTGTCATTGATCTGAAAAATGAATTCCTCTCAGTTGCATTGTACCCCAACTCTCAATATCTCACAGCGGGTGGTGATTCCAGCACACAATATTGCCCCAGGGCTACTCTGAATCGTCCAGCAATTTTAACAGGGTATTACACACAGACTTGGGGAACATACACATACCCAGTACCATCATTCTGTATGTGGACGATTTGCTAATGTGTAGCACCAACGAACAGCAATGTAGAGCTGACTCTGTCACATATGGACAGAGGCAAACTGCATTACTGCCAATAGGAAGTGTTATACTTGGTTCAGCGTATCTCTATTCATGGGAAGAAAATAACACCAGAACGCGCTGCAGTAGTGTACAGCACATCACAGCCAGGAACGGTAAAAGATATGCATTCATTTTTGGGTCTGTGTAATTACTGCATGGCATGGATTCTTGTCTATACAACGTACACACAACCACTGTTACAGGCACTCAAAGATGCCTAGAAAACAAAGAGCACAATCACATGGACAGAGGCCATGCTTACTAGTTTCCATGACTTGAAAGATGTGGTTGCCATTGCCTCTGTCCTATCCACAACTGACTACACAAAATACTTCTACCTCTTTTCACATTCCGATGGGCAAATGATGACATATGTACTGACCTAAAAGAGCATGATGGGCCATAAGCCCTTGGACTGTTATAATGGCATGTAAGATTCTGTGATGCAAGCTCTGGCTGTTGCAGCATTTGCCATAGAGAAGTCAGCTACTATTATGATGGGATGTTTAGTGAAGCAGTTCAGTCTGCCTAATCCGACCCTCCTGCGAATGAATTAAAAATGTGTATCTAGTGTGAAGAACTTGGGCTGTATTTGGCAAGTTGATCTGGGCAGCGAAGGCCAGGTTGAAGCAAAGGTTCAGGCGGTGCGTTATGTTTTGAGACCCCTACGAGAGGTACTAGCCTACATCCCCAAGGAGGATCATGCCTCTGTGGTGGGTGCCCTGACTAATGCACATTTGGACTACTGCACCCAGCTGCTCTGTATTCCATTCAAACAAATTTAAAGACGCCAAAAAGCACAAAATGTGGAAGTTAGGATGATTTTCAAGTCAGGTAGAAATGCCCATGTTTCACCATCTTGCCGTGCTTCACACTAGCAGGCAGTAGAAGACTGCATTTAGATTCAGGTTATCCTGCCTCATTTTCAAGTGTGTTAATGGCCTTTCTCTGGTATACTTAAGGGAATTGATTCAACCATATCAACCTACAAGACATCTGCGATCGAGTGATTGTCATCTTCTGTTTATCCCTCATTCAGTGTGCACATCAAGGGGAGATAGGAGATTTGCTGTCTTTGGTCCAAAATTGTGGAACTCGCTTCCTTTAGAAATTAGGACCCTTAAATCATTATGTTATGTTATGTTATGTTACTTTGCATTTATATAGCGCCTTATATACCATTGGTATGGTCTGAAGGCGCTGGTAGGTTGAACGCCCTTGGGAAACGAAGTTCAGGTCAGTAGAGAGAGTAGAAGGAGTCAAAAGGTGCTTGTGAGAACCGGGTATGTGTGCAGCTCATGCGGTATTCGTGTAATAGCTGCTTCATAGCGGTAGGTGTGGTGGAGAGAGATCAGGTGTATGTGTTCGCTCTGGTAGGATTTATCCAGACAGGATGTGGCTGCGTTAGGCCTGAGGAGAATGCCTGGCTGGGGGGTGTGTAACCAGCAGTGTTTACTTAGAATGATGTGGAGTGAGCGGCGGATGTTGGTATGAGAACAGTTATACCGAATGATGTCATAGTATCCCTGTGTTCTATTTGAGTGGTGATGTAAAGGCAAGAGTAAGCGTGGTGGTGTGATATGATGAGTTGTATGCTCTTTCAAACGTTCTCTGCATTACAAACCGTACTATATACGTCACGCAAGTCTATGCGCTCCAGCCTGTTCCATGCACTCCTAGCCGCTCTATGCACCCAGTCTGCTTGATACACTCTGGTCCGCTCCGCGCACTCATGGATTCCAGCCTGCCCTGTGCACTCCAGTCTGACCCGCGCGCTCCAGACCGGCCTACGCATGCACCCTTGTCTGCTCTACACATGTACTCTAGACTGCCCCACGTAAGTACTCATGTCAGCCCCACGCATGCCCTCCTGTTTGCCCCACGCATGCATTGTCTGTCCCATGCTCTACTTATCCATTCTACTCATCAGTATTGGACGCAATCAGTGCTCGTTCGTTCTACGTACTCGTCCTCTCTACGCAACACGTCCGCTCACTCTGGGCACTCGTTCGCTCCGGCACTCATCCGCTTTATGCCTCACACGTACTATGCATTCACCTGTTTTAGGCACTCATCCCCCTCTAGGCACTCATCCCCCTCTATGCATTAATTTCATTCATATTTGTTGATATAAAACATTGCTGTGGTGCTGTCTGTTAGGAACTGTACCGGCACTGGGGTTCAAATGCTTGGAGGGCTTTGAACACTGCTAGAAGTTTTAGCACGTTGATGTGGTTCTGACCCGTTGAGTGAGACCAGACCCTGAGCTGTGTGGTGAAGGTAATGCGCCCCCACCACCCCGCTAGTGAGGCATCTGTTGTGATGTGACCACTGCTTGTATCTGAGGATCATAGAAGGGGTTCCCCTTGGTCAGATTCTCTCTCGTCCACCAGCGAACATTTTGTACTAGTGTTGGCGAAACGACCACTAGATCGTCCCACTGACCGCTTGCCCGAGACCATTGTTTCGCCGACCATTCTTGTAGTGCATTGCTTTGTGTACCCTTATCTGGCGGCCAGCCTGATAGTGTGTTATTTAAAGTAACAAGTTCTTTACTCGCTCTCCTCTGAGGGAAAGACTAACCCTTCCTCTGTGTTTAGAATAGCTCCTAAGAACTGTTTGGAGGTGCTGGGCACCAGGCTTGATTTTTTATCGTTGATCGAGAAGCCCAATTGAAGGAGGAGGTTGATTGTTGTCTGAATGTTTTGTCTGCAAATCAGAGTTGATTTCCTTGTTATGAGCCAGTCGTCCAAGTAAGGGTACACTGGGATTGCCCCCCTGTGCAGGTGCGCTGCCACCACCGACAGTACCTTGGTGAATACCCTTGGTGCCGAGGCTATTCCGAAGGGCTCCACCTTGAATTGGTAGTGCTGGTTCGCTATCTTGAAACGCAAGAACCTTCTGTGTGCTGGAAACATTGGAATATGAAATTAGGCATCTTTCATATCCAGTGTTGCTATGTAATCCCCTTTTTTAGAAGCGGGATTAATTCTTGTAGCGTGGTCATGCAGAACTTTTGTGGCTTGACACACTTGTTTGCAGGCCTCAAATCTAATACAGGGTGCATCGTTGGATCTTTTTTAGGCACAAGGAAGTAAGTTGAATATATACCTCCGTTTACCTAGTTGGCCGGGACCACTTCTATGGAGTCCTTTAATAGAAGCGCTGTAATTTCCTCTAGAAGAATCTGTTGATGTTCTTCTGAGTATACCTTTTGTCTCGGGGTGGACAGGGGGGTTGTGACCGCGAGGTCTTTGAAGAAGTTCTACACAGTAGCCCCCTGCTACCATTGACAGCACCCATTTGTCTGAGGTAGTACCCTCCCATGCATGGGTGTAGTTGGAAATTCGTCCTCCTACTGGAGATGCATGGGAGGGTACTTGGAGCGGAATGTCACTTTCTCTGATGTGGCATGCCACCTCGAACCTCGAGCTTGGCCTCTGCCCCGAGTACCGTAGCCTCTTTGTTGTCCTCGTGGATAGCCCTGAAAGGATTGTCCTTGGTTGGTGCCATAGGAACCCTGGCACTGGTTGTATCCAGATCCACTCTGGGAATTCTGTCCCCGAAAGCGCGGAAAATTGCTGTTGCTTGCTGAAAATTGCTGACTTCTGCCCCGTGGGTTTGTTCGTGAGCTGGCCCATAGACTTAAGGGTTTCGTATGCGTCTTCTACCACCTTGCCAAAGAGCACATCTTTTTCCACCGGCATATTAAGTTAGCGTGTCTTTCTGGCCTGAATCCTGATTGGCAAAGCCATGTGTCCCTTTAATGATAGTGCCCTCTGCGATGGTTCTACCCGCATTGTCTGCTGCGTTAAAGTTTGACTTTAGGACAAAGGTAGACACCGCTCCCCTGTCTGCTGCCATCTAGGCTAATTGGGTCTTTAGTGGCTCAGGTGCGGAAGAAAGTAATGCGGAAACCTCATCCCACTTTTGGCAGTTGAAACTTGACGGAAGTGTAGCATTATTTGCAATGAGAATCTGGTAGGCTGCAGAAGAGGCTACTTTCCTGCCCATTTCGCAAATCTTGTTGCTCTCCTTGTCCAGAGGAGCCTCGGAGGAAGCAAGGGGAGTGCCTGTTCTCTTCTGTGTGGTGGTAACCACCAGGAAGTCCGGTTTTAACTGGCCTCTTATGTAAAGGGGGGTCGGAAGGTGCATGTCTGAACATTTTTCGACATGCGGGTTAACGGCCGTGTGATGTTGGGTGCCTACAAAGAAATTTGGATTCTGCGTTGTACAGACTTTAATATTGGAATAAATTGGCCAACGTTTTTTTTATAACCCCGACAATTGCTCAGCGAAGTCTCTGTCTTCTACCACCTCTTGGGTATCTATGCGGAAGTGTTCTGCCGCTTTAGTTAGAACTTCGTTGAGTAGGGGTTGGTTGTCTATAGGGGAGTCTACTACTGGAGGATCCCGATTAATGGGTGAATCCAAGGAATAAATGTTGGCCTCCTGGTCTGGGTCTTCATCGTCCCCATCATAGAATCCATAAGTTGAGGATCAGATGTATCAATAAACAAAACATCCTCCTGTTCTTCTTCTGGATGGACTTCAGGGTCATACAGATCTAAAACTCTGTCCCGAGTTGGGACATCGGTACAAACCCTCTTAGAAGGGGGTTGAGACACAGGGGGTCGGGAGCTCGAAGGGGCTGAGGTGGGTGGGGTGGTCTGAAGGCTTAAAAGCTGTTCAGGGTGCTTTTCGAAGAGTTCCCAATGAAGGACATCCTACACATAACCCTGTCGATGTCCTCTGCGGACCAATCTTTCGAGGTTGGAATGATAATTTCGGGCTCGGAGTCAGGAAGGCCCATATCCTCATTAGTGGGTGGAATAGGCTTAGGGTCTTTAGGTCTTCCCTTGGATAGGTCTTCTGTATGGAAGATTTTATGTGACTTATGGCGTTTGTCCCCACCCTGGGTCCCAGAGGAGAGTGAAACTGACTTTTTGGGGCCTGACGTCTTGCTAGCTGAAGAACGTCGAATTTTGTGTGCTGAGGCTGAGGTTTCGTCTGCGGACGAATGACCCTCGTATGTTTTTAGCGAGGCCCCCTTGCCATCTTGACATCTTACCGTCTTGATGTTTTACTGTATTGCAACGTCTTCGTCTTGTCATGTGGCAATCTGGCTCGAGATTTCCCAGAGGACGGGGATTCAGTCGACCATTCACAGGGTGCCGAGTGTTGTCGTGTACTCGATACATCTGTCGAGTGTCGACTGGGAGTTGTGTGTTTTGTGGTGTGTGTACTTGGAGCGCTACCACCGCCGGGTGCAGTCCCCACAACATGGCCGCCGGCCTCTCCTATGGGGTCGGGGGCTTGCGCTTGTGTAGCTACTGCTACTCTGGTGCCCTCACCCACATTAACAATCTATCCAAATCCTCCCACTTTCACCTCAAGCTACTGAGATGCATCTTCCCTTAACTCACCTAGCTCCATAGACTGACAGAAATTATGTCCATTGCCATGTCTAGACTGGACTATGCAAACTCCCTGGGTCCACCCGCCTACCGACTAAAACTCCAGCAAGAGCAGAACTCTGCAGCCAGGCTCCTCCTCGCACAGATGGATCACATTACAACTGCACTTCACACACTACACTGGCTCCCGATTGGGCAACAAGACACTCAAATGTTCTGCATTACTCATCGAACCGTGCACAAAACCGGCCCCAAATACAAACAAGAGAAGATTACGCCCTACCTTTCAACCTGCAATCTGGGGTCAAGCACTGCCCTCCTCCTAGTGGTCCCCACCTCCAAATCCACCAAGATCAGCAGGTCCGCCTTCTCAAACCTGGTGCCAACAATCTGTAACTCTGCCCCTCTGCCCCACCCCTCAATTCGAAATACAAGACTTCATGGCGTTGCAAAGAGCACTCCAGACATGGCTCTTATGCCACATCTTCCTAAAGGACACGCCTAGCTTTTGACCGTGTGCAAAACCATGATTCCCAGCCAACCATCTACGCCTTGGAAAAGGCCAAGAACCCACAACTACGGACAGGTAACAATGCCTGGGAAACAGAACCCTGGGCCTAGTAGCACATAAGCTTGCATGGCTCTGTAACAAACTTAAGTTTCGCATTGCATTACGCTCAGATCGGTGATGTTCTGGCAAGTTCAGCTCTTTTAAGGGACAGCGTTGTACTGCCCAAAGCATCTTCTAGCCATGCACTGCACCTAGAAAACTCAGCCATCCACAGCACCTGAAAGCTTCAGACACACACAGCACTTAAGAGGATGGCCCATTTCAACACCCACGTCTCTGGGTTCTTGGAAGATTCAGCCACATATTGCAGGAAGTATTCAAAAAGTGCATCGACCTGGACATATCTTCCAATCAAGAAGCCTAGAATCCATGAGCAATACCCAGGTTGACACAGGGATGGTAGACAGAAGATCTGTAACACCTTGGTTGTGTAATGCACTAACAGCACCCTAGCATTGCTACTACACTCAGCAGCCCTAGTCATGCCCAAACCTTGAGTATTTAACATTGTTCTGCACATGGAAGCTAGCCTCATACAGCACGTGGTAGGTGGGATTGCTTGAAGTACTAGGACCAGGACGTTAGGGCCATGTATTGAAGATAGAGCCAATAGACTTCCTGTCGCCTATAAAGGTGAGCATAGTTAATTTGGTAGGTACAGGAAGGCAATCCGGGAGAGGGAGGCCTCTTTCAACCCCATGGATAATGGCCCATACCTCCCACTACACTGGCTCTCCGTCAAGGAACACTAGAATGCAGTTATCCCACACGATCAATTGGGCCTAGCTGCACATTGAATTATATACAACCTTGCACAGCACAACAACCTTTAGAATGCAGTTATGCCCCACAATAAATTCAGCCTAGCTGCACACAATCTCGCATGCTAGCACCCCTTCGATAATTTGGCGTAGTTGCACACATACTGTCTTACATACCCTACATACTAGTTCCAGCAATAGAATACAGCCACCTACCACAAAAAAATAAAATAAATAAAAATCGGTCTAGCTGCACACATACTGAATGCGCGCACACACACTATTTACTGCTCCGACTATCTCCAATGACTTGAGTCCAGTCCCAGAGGGCGTTCAACCTACAGCACGTTGAGACCATATCCATGGCAAAAATCGCTATACAAAATCCCCATTAACATAAGGTAGCAAAGATACAAAAAATAATTGAGGCTGAACCCAGAACCTGTACGTGTCCGCCTGACATTAGCACATCAAACCATTGATATTTTAATTTGACTTGAGGTACAGAGGTTATAAAAGTAGTATGAAGTAAAACGTTCAGGAGCCTCTTTAGATCTAGTGCCTACAAGAATCATAAATCATCATGTTCGCTTATTGGCAGAAGACCTAGCAAATATATTCAATGCCCCATTTCATAGAGGCTGCTACCAAGTTCGATTAAATGAGGATCAAATGCCTATTATTAAAAGAGCTCCATCTCTCCACTCAGCTGGCAGACTACAGGCCAATCTCTATATCTTCCATTTCCAAGGAAGATTATGGAGGCAGATGCAGTAAATCAACTTTTTTTTTTTAAAGTAACATTTTTTGCAGGGATGCAGTCAGGTTTCCGCCCTAAATACAGCAGAGAAACCACCGGGGGTGGGGCGGGCGATCTCCTTAGAGGCTGACCAATGACATCATCGACATAGATCAGTTCTGTAAGGCCCTGAAGACATTTCTATTTAGATAAGCTCCTCCTTTCTACTTTTGTGTTTTTTCTTGGTTTGCCTCCCTTTCTGGGCTTGACTATGCTTTACATAAACATTCTTTTCAACTGCGCCACTATAATGTTTGGTCTGTCATGTGCGCGATATAAATGTAAAAATCAAATCAAATCAAATCCCTGCCAACAAGTGAAATAATTGAGCTGCATGTCCAGACTCTGCAAGAAGAAAACATTTTGTGGTTAAAGAGAGGGCGTGTGCGGACTCCTACAGATCCAATTCTGAGGCTACAGGTAAGTTGGTGATTCCCCATGAGTTGGTGATGATCGCGTTCGAGCAACTACACTTTGGATGAGAAGAGGATCTAGAACTACTCCCAGAACCTCTGGAGTAGACTTGAGACCCCTGTAGTCTATCCAACTCCAACGGGTATCTTTCTGTTTCTCTTTCCTGTCCAACCCCAGCTAAGCCATGTTAAAGTCCAATTCATTTTCCGTGAGCCTAAATATTTCTCTCTTGAGCTCAAACAGGGGCACAGCTTCTAAGGTTGACATTGAATCTTCTTCTTCTTCTTCTTCTTCTTCTTCTTCTTCTTCTTCTTCTTCTTCTTCTTCTTCTTCTTCTTCTTCTTCTTCTTCTTCTTCTTCTCCTTTCTCAATAGTGGCAGTAGCCAAAAGCCCATTGCTACTACCGGAACCTGCCCCAGCATCTTCTGAATTACTATGTAATGGCAAAGGAAAATCCTAGACTCCTAGTGATCCAAATGATGGCAGTCCTCTATCTAAACACAAGCATTTTAAATGTTCTACTTTGAGAGCACAGACATGGTTAATGTTTCCATATTTCAAACGAGTAGGCAACTGTTATATCAACTAACGGCCAATTCCAGTTTTCTCTGTAAATAGAACTATAGAACTGCACCAGTGGACAACACTGGGGTACCCGAGACTTTATGCTCACCAGTGAGTTAAGATTCATTACAGTCTTTAGGAGGCCACCCTAGTTGTAGTGAACCAGGGAACTCTATGTGTTTAGCCAAAAAACAATTAAGGTTGCAATGGAGAGCATTCAAAGCTATTCTCAGGAGAGTGTGCATGGAGTCAGGGGTCCACCATGAGTTCACACAGTGAAGGACTCAATAATTCAATTTGTACAGAATGTAAGTGATTCAGTAAGATACAACCAAGTCACAAAATATGCCATAGCTTCATAAGTCCAATCCCCATAATGAGTTGAGCCGTGTTCCCAAAAGTCACAATGCTTCAACCCAGAATATATCTGATGCAGGTAAATTACTTGTGTTGGAGATTGTTCAAGAGAAGAGATGCAACAAGGGAACTAGTATGTTAAAATGTATTCTTATATTTCAGGCTTTACTGCTCAGGTTCGATTAACAAAAAGCAGTGGAATGGAAGGATACAAAGATACTTGTAATCAAAGTTGTCTTATGAAGGTTAGAGGGAGACAAATGCTTTGTGTTTACTTACCCCCTGACTCCGATTTTCTCAGATGACTAGAGGAGTCTACTGTGGGTAGTTGGAGGTTGGATTTCTCACCATTGGTTCCAGTGAGTTGTCCAGGAGCTGCGGTTGCAAGGATTCTTCCGTTCGGGTCCAGTAGGCCAGTGAAACGCTCTGATCGATGGAGAAATCAAGACCGCACCAATGAAGACTCCTTCAGGACACTTCACAGGATGAAGGAAGGCAAATTACAGCAAAGGCCACTGCACACAGATGATAACATGCATCCTTCCAATTGTGGTTGTAGAAGTCCTTCCATAGCAGAATCCCTTGAAGCTGTAAGGTGGAAATTTGTCAGGAAGGCAAATTACACCACAAGCTGGCAATCACCAAATTCCGAATGCCAACATTGAATGGTGATGGATCTAGACATGTAGCCCACTCGAGAGCTGGTCAATCCACAATATAGGCACACTTCTGAAGTTTCAGGATGGCGAGATCCTCAAGAAAATGTCAAGACTGGTTGGCCCCACCATACCAGGGGTTGAAGCACTGCACAAAACCTTCGCAGTTCTGATAGTCCAACAGGGCTTCCCCAGGGCAGACGCAGGAAGGAATGCTGGGCCTCTTCAGAAGTCCTCCTTCAGATTTACAATTGGCTGCTCTTCTATGATGGATTCTGGGCTGTTCTGAATAAGTGGCTGCAGGAGTCCTCTTCTTATCCAAAACTCAGACTGGAAACAATTACAAGTTTGCTGCGCCATGTCAAACAGCCAGTAGTTGTCCAATTAGGGACAACTATTGGTTTCACTAGTGCCCTACACATAGTCCCACTGGCACCATGGACATGGAGTGCGTCCAGACAGCCCCATCCACTTCCTGAGCCATACACAAACAAAGGTATCACTATCCAATGAAAGCTGCAGTTTTCCTGGGCTTGTGCATGACCTTACATGGGGTTTCCTAACCTTACAAGGCAGAAAGAAGGCCAAACAACACTATGGCCAAAGAACAAACAACAATCTCTTGGTGTGGTCATTTTAGGCAGTAGCCATGTTCAGTAGCCATATCTGCACACAATAGCACAACAATGAAAAAAGATAGAATTGCAGTTACCAGCGTGTCTTTAGGCACATATAAAAGTAGTCAGAAGAACTGATCAGTTTCCCCATAAATAAATTAGCAAAAGCCAGGGGAGTGAAGCTGAAGGCTTTACTTCCCTGTACACATTCAGGACAGAATAAAAAACTAAAGCAAACAGTGTTTGGGGGGTTCCTTAGAACTATAGAGGGAAAGTTGCCAAAAGAGAAATCTTTCTTAACAGTTACCAAAAACAGTGAAGGTCTTATATCTCTTGGTTGTTTTGTATTATTCCAATTGGAAGCACTGTTGTTTTGTAGAAGGGTAAATACTGAGTAGGCGGTTAAGCCAATGCCTCTCCTTCTAGTCCTGCAGGGCAGCTGTCCTTTCATCACATTAAGCATAAGACAGTTTCTATAATGTAGGGAACGTTTGCATCACATAGTCTGCAGTGAAACCAAGTTCAACACAACCGAGTGTCAGGATCCTATTTGCTTCAGAAATGTATGATTTAAGTTCATGGTTGCCACTGCATTATAAATGGATACAGGTAGAGTGTTACAGACACTCAGATCACCTTTTTTGCTAAAAGTGAAAACATATGATTATTTCTTATGGATATCAAATGTTTAGCTATCCATATTTTGGAGACCTAATAGTGCTGCCATCAGTTATTTTAGGGCAGTTGCATACCAGAATGTGCATTAAACATTGGTTCAACCAATTTATAAAAAACTGGATGTCGTCAACTTATTTAGTGTTAGAGCAAACAGAGGTTCTATTATTGGTGCTTTGTCAGCGTGCCTTGCATTTGGAACAAGTATAAAAGCCTTTGGGTGTGAGTGGTAACCAACTATCACTAATCTCTGTCAGTGTTTTGTTTGTAACATCACATTTCTGATATGCCTGACTTGTCATTTGATGAACTTTTACAGGTCACCATAAGTTGTCAGTAAGTGACAATGGGCTTATTACTAGACTTGTGGTAATGATAAAAAGTGGAGGTTAGAGAATGCCTGCTACTATTAACGTTCCACCAAATTCTAAAGTGCCTCAGTATTGGTCTCAATTCCGCCAGATCTAGTTCCACTGTCGGAATAAGCAGTGGAAGAATTACTCTGATGGAACTACCCACAAAATAATCAAACACAAATTCCACTATATATATATCTACATATAAAAGGTGAACTACTGGCAAAATAAAGACACAAATAAGGAGAAATTCCTCAAAAAACAAATCGCAGTTACCTCCACTGAAAAATGTAGAGGTAATTGTATTCAAATGCAGAGAAGTAAGACACAAGCAGAGCCAACTGTTTATCTAGGCCATTCCCCACCCGGTCAATGGCCTTTGAATAGTGGGGAAGTAGAGAAACTAGGAGATTCCTGGGACATTGTGGTAAGCAGGGGTTTCTTCAATAGGGGTAAGGCAGTTTTAGATTCGAAGGAGTCGGGGAAGAGTGCAGTGGGGAGAGAGCAAGGTAAAAAAGCTCAGAGGGATAAGTGATTGAGTCTAAGTATCTGACCATTTTGCAGAAAACAGATCAACAGGAGTGCAAGATGGGTTGGCACTATGAAGGATGGGTGAAAATTCAAGAGGAGAGGAAGGGAAGAAGTAATCGAATGTAGAAGAAGTAGGGAGAGAGGTGGTGGACTAAAGGAGGATTGAGTAGGGCTGGGAGAGTATCGCACATTTTAGAGATTTTAGAGAAAAAGTAGTGTGCAAACTCATTAGCAGAAAGGGTTGAGACGATGGCTATTGGCCTCTGAGGTGTGAGCAAAGATTGGAAGGTAGATGAAGGTTTGCGTGGGTGATTATGAAGGGAGGAGATTAGGTTTGTGAAGAAAGAAGATTTGGCATATTCCAGTGCAGAGGTAAGGGCGGCTAGTTAAGTTTTGTAAGCTGTGAGTAGAGTAGGTGTCCATAATTTGCACCAGCGTTGAATGTCATTCCACATGTTGGCTTTGAGGGTATGAATTTCAGAGGTGATCCAAGGCTGATGACCAGGTAGGAAGGTGTGGCTGTGTGAGTAGAATAGCGTTGGTCAAATGGAGTCAGACGTGCATAGTAATTGTCAGCAAAATCAAGCTCATTGGGGGGGCAAGCCAGTCTGATAGAACAGCGAGTAGAGAGCTCGTTTTGACATCTGTGCAGAGCCTGCTGACGCAGGTCCAAATCCCGGCTGGGCCAAATTCATCCTTTCATCCTTCCGAGATCGATAAATGAGCACCACACACCGTGGGTAATAATAAGCAGCGCTCAGATACCTGAGGGTTCGTAGCACTATATAAATGCTAAATTATTATGATTATTATTATAATAATAATAATAATAATAATTATTATTATTATTATTATTATTATTATTATTATTATTATTATTATTATAGAGGCTTGAATAGGGGAAAGGGAGTCTACAGTGGTCCTCACATCATCAAGCTAATGGACAAGAAACTCCTGTATGGCTGTCTTCTTAGTCAGTAAAGAGTGGAGATGAGGAGTACAAGCTGGTGGTACCCAGATGTTAAAGTGAACAAAGGCGTGATCAGAGGGAGAGTGGCCAATGTAAAGGTCAGAGGAGGAAAGTGAACTGGAGAGAAAGCAAGGTCAAGAGAGTCTCCACAAGAGTGGCCAGGCTATTCATGGAGGGAGTAGAGGGAGTGGTCAGATAGGAGGAAGTTAAGGTCAAGGCAGGTGACTGCAGAGGGCTTGGGGAGGTTAATGTTCCCCAGCATAGGGATGTCAGTAAGACGTTACTTGAGGAGAAGTGTCAGATCAGACGACCATGGTTTTGATAGAGACCAAGAACATTGAGAGGAGAAGGAGGCAGGAGTTGAACAGTGGAATAATCAAAAGAGGAAGAGTTGATATCTGATGGGGTTAGAGGGGTAGTGCTGAGTGCCTTTTGGATGAGGAACACTGCTGCCCTTACCAGTAGGTCAGTGTGGAGAGCTGCTAGTGTAGCAGAGTCATGAGAGGAGATCCAGGTTTCTGTGATAGAAAGAGGTGAAATTTGAGGGCTATGAGAGTCAAAGTGGTCTGTGATCATAGGGTAACTTGTTGCAGAAGGATTGTGCATTTCAGAAGCCAAGAGATATAGTTATCGAATGTGGGCGGGGCAGTTGTGTGTTAGGAAAGGGGAATAGATGAGGTTGGAGATCCTGTGAGGACAGGAGAATATTTTTTATAGGTGCAGGTGTGAAGGAGTAAGATGGGAGGCTGGAGAGTGATGCAGAAGTTACACCCAGTTCAGTCCGAAGGGTATGAGAGAAGAGAAGGAGAAGAGTGAGTAGAAGGAGGAATGGAGTGAAGTTAAGATGCATGATGATGGATAGCATAGGCAAGTGAAGACAGAGACAGAGGTTAGGTGGATGTGCAAAAAGGGAAGGGTGGGTGGTTGGTTGGTTAGCTGAGAAGAAGCATGTGTAAGTCCTTAGTTTGGCTATAATGCATTAATATGCAACCAGAAGACAGTTAACAGGCCCAAAACATCAATGTCCATTGGTCCTGTGGTGGTGAAAGGGTAGTAAATTGGTGGAAGGACCCCTATGCGTGGAAGCAGTTGTCAGGTAATGGGTGATCTAGGCAAAGTCATCCTGGCTTGAGCAGGGGTTCTGGATTGTGGTCCCTTCCAGCCATAACAAGCCCAAATAGGGAGCACCCCTTTGCTTCTTTTGGCTCTTGGTGCAGATACACAAACCTGATGCTAATAGGAGACTGACTAAGGGGGGTCATGTGTTACATATCCCTCTGACAGCCAAGCATAGTGATTTGAATGTCCTCCACACCTACCAGCAGAGTCCTCAGTTTTGTAGGCCCAGGAAGCTTTTTTTCCAGGCAGGTGCCTAGATGGTGCACAGGGATCCCTGGAAAAGCAGAATGTGGCCAAGTGGTCAATAATTATTTTGTTTTTATTGAAAACAAACCTTCAGAAAGTCACACATTCCTCTGTGAGCAAAGCAGGATGTGGCTAAGTGGTCAAGAAGAAGACAGAAAAATCTTCAGTCTTTACATGAAACTGCTTGTAACTCTACTGGCTCCACACAGCATCCATATAGAATAAAACAGATGACACACAGCTCCACCTCAAGGTATCCCCATCCAACAAATCCACAGGCTTAAGGCCTGTCTCACATTGAGTTCCACTCTGTGGGATAATAATGTCTTCTGTTATTTGAGCGCTATGAGTCCTATGGTGTGTAGCGCTATAAAAGAAATAAATTATTATTAGTGTTAAGTCCTGATGAGGTTACCAGTGCTTATCTACAACTCAACCCCTCCAAGACCGAAATACTACTGCTGACCAAGAATACTGAACTCACTGACATCAAGAGCTGGCTCTCCACTATAAACCTTAAGGGCGTCATACCCTGTTGACCACCTTTTCCCAGTCCCTTGGGTTCTACATCGACAGACACCTCTCCTTCAAGGAGCACATAGCAAGAAATACACAAACAGCTTGATACCAACTTTTTCTCCTTCTGTAAACCAAGCCCTTCGTCCTAACAAACTACTACAGATCTGCTGTGCAAGTCTCGATTCTCTTCCACCTGGATAAGGCCATACAGCGACCACCCTGGCAATGATAACCTATCAGAAAATAATTTACATGGCTATTCTATATTTTGATAATGTTATTTGCTCAGTACGGTAAGAGTAATCTTATTAACACCATAATATATACTATCAGTGAGCATTAGAAATGAACATTATAACATTTAAGAAAAGCCAATTCACAATATTATTTCAATTAAATAATTTCTATTTTCATTTTGTTCTCAAATGCTGCTTTAGAAAAAAAATCACCCTCCTCAATCAAGATAGATTTCATTTTCAGCTGTCAGCAACAGCGGGTGCGTATCTTGAAACAAACAACTGACAACACAACTCTCCAACCATAGAAAGAGGGAGATATAGAGTGAGACCGAGAGAGGGAAGTGAGAGGAAGATAGAGTATGAGATGGAGGGAATGAGAAAGAGATTCAGAAAATGAGGAAGAGATAGGCAGAGGACACTAGAACAGCATATGACATGTCAAGTACAGTTAGTCTGTAAAATAAAAACAAAAGTTCCAGAAATTAGGAAGGAAACCCCAATATTCAGAAACCAACATAATGAAATGAATAACAAAATAAATCATGGACATGACTGTGTGATACACAGCTGTACAAGGTCTTTAGGATTTGTGATGGGTTTTAATTCTATTGAAACCCAAGTGGATGAGCTGGCTAATGTGTAAATCACATACACCTTATTTTTCATCACCTCCTATTCAACACATAGAAAAACAAACATTATTGTAAGCAGTGGCACGGAACTGACAGGTTTAGATTCCACTTCTGGGTATATGTGCTCAATGGAAGTATTCAAAGTGTAAATTGTGCATATCTGCAGTGAGGATTAGCAGGGAATGCAGTCTATTTATTTATTGGACGTTTATAAGGCGCCTATACACATGTTTTTCCAGGCATCACAAGACAAGAAGGGGGCGGGGGTACAAGGGATATCAAAAAGAAACAACAACAAGAACAAAGAACCGGTTATAATGTGACAATCCTATGGGCAAGTGCATGACAAGGTGATAAGTGTGAGGGGGTGAGGGCGAAGTGCAAGAGTGCGGGAGCCCCACAATTGGGTGCGGACAAGTGCTATTCAGGCCTAGGCTGCAATTGCCAGGGGACAGAGGGGTGAGGAAAAGTGCAGTGGACAGGAAGACTGTGGTGGGATAGTCTGGGAAAGGACACCAGGAAGCAACTGCTGGCATAGGAATCTGGCAGGGACTGGTAGGTGGGGTGGTCATTTCACTGTATGACTCTGAAAGGACCAAGCCCCAGTCGCAGTGGCAGGTGGAGAGTTTATCATAGGAGGGGGAGAGCGAAGGAAGAGGAGAAAAGGAAGGTCTTGAAATGTTTCTGGAACTTAAGAAGATCTGGTTCAAGTCTGAGTGCGGGAGGGAGGCTGTCCAGAGGGAGGTGCTAGCCAAAGAGAGGGATTTAGCTCCCACAATTTGCTTGGAGAAATGTTTGACCTGCAGAGAGTTGGAGCCATGGGATCGAAAGATTCTGGCTGGGCGGTATTTTTGGAGGGAAAGCTGCATGTAGAGAGGTCCCAGGCCCCAGATAGCCTTGTGGATGATGCTAAGGGTTTTGAATTTGATCCTTGCAGGAGTCAGTGGAGAGAATTTAGGGCTGGAGAGATGTGGTCCGTGGGTTTGAGGCCAAGGATAAGTCTTACAGTTCTATTCTGGATTAGTTGGAGGGGGTCAAGGGATAAAAGATGAAGGTTTAGGAAGAAGCTGTTGCAGGAGTCAAGCCTAGAGAGAACCACGGCTCTGGAGACGTTGAGCTTCTGGGGGAAGGTGAGGAAAGTTAGAATGCCCTTGAGGAGATGAAGTTGAAAAGTGGACTTCTTGGCAAGGTCTTTGATGTATAGAAAGAAGTGGAGAGAGGAGTCAAAGATGGTCCTGAGGTTTTTTGCCTCACAAGTGGGTGTGGGGAGGGGACCCAAGTAGCCTGTCCAGAGAGTGAGGGGGGAAACTCGGAGCAGGCGTCCCAATAAGAAGGAGCTCTGTCTTGCTGGCACTGGGGCAGAGAACATTGGCAGAGCACCATGCCTGAATAGCAGTGAGTTATAAGGTAGGAAGAGGTAGGGGAAGGCAGCTGGAAAGAGAACTGTGTGTGGTCTGCGTAACACTGGAAGTGAGGAGAGTAGGTGGAAATCAGGTGAGTCAGAGCGGCAAGGTAGATGTTGGAAAACCATAGCAATAGGATACGCCTCTGAGGGATGCCACAGGTAGAGAGTAAGATGGGGAGAAAAAAGGACCCATTTGAACTTGGGAGGGTCTGTTAGAGGGGAAAGAGGTAATCCATGCCAGTGCTCTGTCCATGATGCCTAGGGTAGCAGGGAAAAGGTTTATGAGGATGAAGTGGTTGACAGTGTTAAAAGCAGAGGAGAGATGTGTATGGGTTCCCAAGTACTAGGGCCATCTTCTCTGATCAGGGAGACTCCAATGAGGGGAGGGTCAGAGAAATGGATCCTCAAAAATATAATTTACCCAGAGACCAGATGGTAAAATTTAGTGGGGAACTCCATGAGAGTAGGCCCACTAAGGGCATCCTGAAAACCTCTTCCCAGCTAGGACAGTGGGGGGGGGGGCAATCCTGGGAGCAAGGAAGAATCAGAAGACTCTTTTGAGCGCCACAGGACTCAAGAAACTAGGCCCCCACATTCTGCCAGCCGTTCCCAAGCTTGCAGAATCCGGGAGAGCCTAGAAGACGAGACAGGCACCTCTGGTAGCAGTACCTCTGAGTCAGAGGATGAGTGGACCAGGGTCACCCGAACAAAAAAAGCCAACAAGGTCAAGAGGGCCTTGCTCAAGGATCCCCTAAAACAAATCAAATCCATTAGGAGCATCATCACGCCCTATCATAAGAATGTGAAGTATTCGGTTTGGGAGCATCTTGAACTATTTGAACAAATGACGGCCACTTTCCATTTGAAGGACAGCCAAAGCTGTATTTAATATGTTAAGTGGACATTTTCTCCCGAGTACTCCAGCTTCTTTGCGGGGCTGGAGGATCAGAATCATTCCAGATGGTCCACCTATAGGGCACCCATCTTGAAACACTTTTCTATTCACAGGAATCCTCTGGAGGCTTGCAAGGCAGCCTACAACTTGCAATGTGGGGAAGATCAGGCTCCACAATAATTTGTTCAAGAGTTAAAACATGCCTTTGCGCAGACCACTAGAAGGGTGCGCACTGACAGCAAAGAGTTTGTAAATACTTTCTTCCATGCTCTACCTAAGTACATCATGACCCAGCTAGTGAGAGACTTTCATGAGAAAAGATCACTAGAGTGGGTCATTTAACAAGCGACACGCATTTATGAGGTGCAAAAGCCAGTGGAAAATAAAAATAATCCCAAAAGTCCTAAAACAACCAACACCCCTGCTGCTGCGAAAGTGGCAGAGGTGAAGGTTGCCCCCATTTTAGATTTGGAGATGGGGGGGCCTAAAAACCTGCCCTCACAGAATCAAAACAACCCCAAACCCAGAAGGCCCTTGGGCCAATCACAAACAGGGAGCCAGGGAGACAATCCCACAAATGTGACCCCTAACTCTCTTGACTACATCAGCCCACTCTACAAGGGGAATAGACCCATCCTGGGTTATGTGTGGACTCCTCCAGCCCAAGGGGGCGGGGGGAGCAACCAAACAGCAGCTAACCCAGGGAACTTCCCTCCTCACTTCCCCCAGGAGGGAAGTAATTCCCCAAATACCGGACAGAATTTCTTCCCAAGGTACCCGCCAAATTTCAACCCACAAAACAATCCATCCTACTTTCTCCACTTTCCTGAGCCCAGACAGCCTAATCCGGTAGAGGAGAGGCCAAGGGTGGAGGGGTACCCAAACTTTCCCAACCCAGGGTATTTTGGGAGAAGGGATAGCTACCCTTCGCGGGATCAGCCCAGGGAAGACATGAGGACCCCGTACCAGCCAGAGCGGGTGTCCCAACTAGAGCGCCAGGTCCAAAACATGGCACAGGATCTGGGTTGCATGCTGAGGGCTCAACAAAACTCTCAGATGAGCATGACGACGCAGAATGCCTCAAATCCAGGCCCTGGTGCTCCAGAGCAATAACGGGGGAAGAACCCCGACAACCCACCGGTTCCCAGGGAGGAGGCACAAGGGGAAGGGGGGTGTGAAGCCTTGGAGGAAGCTTCCTTCCCCACTTGTAGAAAGCCCCTGGAAACCCAGGAACCGGAACCAAAATTTCCTACCCCTGAAAGTCTGCAACCCAAGGAGCAGAGAGGGGGTAGGAGAAATAAAGAGCCCAAAAAGACCCATTTTGAGGAGGAGGTACAAATCTTTCAGTTTGAAGGAGAGGGATCCTCAGAGGACCCTGGGAAAATGATCTTCTCCTTCAAGGATGGGGAACTCCTCCCTAAGAAAAATGGGTTCTAAAGGATCCAAATCCAGACTGGGTAGATGTGGGGACTGAGTTAGCACCGCCCCTCATCAAACCCCAGAATCATCAGCAGGAAAATCCCCTGGTTCAAACCCACCCTGGTGACTGCCTCCAAAAAGGGGGGGAAGCCCAGAACCAGAACCAGGGGAACCCAAATCTTCCCCCATATCTAGCTGTCACCTTTTTCTTTCAGATTCCCGAGACACCAAACAGAATCCTGCCCAAATCACCTTTCTGTCTTGGTCCAAAACCAAGAAACTAACCCACCAGTTGCCCAAAAATGTACATTATCTTTGCCCCCTTGAGGAGAAGGAGGGAAGATTCTATGCCCCGGTCCAAATATAGGGGCAGTGTACAATTTTGGCACTGGTGGACACTGGATCCCAAGCTACCATTCTGTCAAATAGGGCCTTTGGTCAACTGAATTTGGGAAGGGGGGAGAAATACCAAATTCCTCTCACGGCTCTTCCTGGACAACTTCAGAACTTTGACGGGAAGGAAATTACTGTCAAGGGGACTGCGGATTTGGACATTAAAATTTGGCGACACAAGGTGAAGCACCCAGTCATAGTTGTGACTCCAGAGGGCACTCCTTGTTTACTAGGGAATGACATCCTGCGTAGATTGTCACCCCTCATAGATTGTGTAAACAAGATCCTCTGAACCCAGACTAGCCGACTAATAAAATTGAAACAGAGGTTCAACCATGTTAGTTTAAACGGCACATGGTTGAACAAAAACCTGACCAAATAGAATTTCACTTCCAGAACAACCAAATCCCAGACGTGACAGTTATAGCAGTAAGACAACAAGCTGGTGATGGGGGGTCCTCTCTATTTCTGAAAATCAACCTTCCTTCCAGTCTAAGGTGGCATTCCACACTGGAAGGAAACACTCTGAGATTCTTTACAAATTCACAATCAGAAAATCCCACTCCTATAGTCCAGGAAAATGAAAAATCAGCTCAAAGCCTGGCTGATATTCAGGAAATTGGAGAGCAGTTGTTCATCCCTATTCAGTTAAATGAAGGGAAGGACTCTGTTCTCGCCCGAGTGTGTGTGAACAACGGTAAGAGGTTCATCAGCGAGGCCATGTTCTGCAAACTCCCAAAAGATCCAGCCATGCCCATATTTAAACTGATAGACAAATGGGAAATATACCTGGAAACACCCAATTCCAAACATCTCCTGCCTAGCAGGTGTATGCTCAAAATGTCCATAGGCAACTAGAGCATAGTCCATAATTGATGGGTCGTGCAAGATGTTCCTGCTGCATTTTACTTAGGCAGTGACATTCTCAATTGCTTTGCAATTACTTTGGACCTAATAAACTTCCAAGCTTGGTCCCGATTAGCGGGTAATCCCATGGACTTTGATGACCCAGAGAAATCATTTTGGTAAGCTCAACTGCTGCCTTATGCAGTTGAAATTCAGATTGGAGAGGAAGTCACCATCCCAGAAAGGACCTGACAATTCTCCCTGGAAGTGAGAGTTAACAGAGGACAGAAACTGAAAAACCCTGATGCCTATATTCATCTTAATGCTCACTTCCAACAGCAGGGTTTGGGGGTAAACCCAACACCACTAGTCAGGACACCATTCCAATAGAGGTGGATAACAGCGACTTAAAGAGTATCACTCTGGCCGCAGGCATCATTATTGGAATGGTGGTTGATGACTGACATTTTTCTATAGATTTAGGTAATTAACTGTTAGGACCAATCCCCAATGACTGTTTTGACAGTGCTAGCGACGATGACACAACACCAGACAGGATCTTCACCCGGCATGGGGGGAATTTTCTGGTGTACACTTCCTGCCCTTATGGTAAGCAAGATGTGACCTGTGACTTCAGGAGGGATGAGGTGATTTTTCAGGTCTGCGAGGACTGCCTTCCCCACCTGAAGCCACCAGTCCAAATCGGCACTTTGACCAGGGACTTCTCCACCCAGCTGGAGGAGGCCGCTGAGATAGCAAAACCGGAAGTCTTTCTAGGCTTCAGGCAGATGGTTGAAGAGAGAGTCAACCTAGCTGATGCCTGTGAGACTCTGGAGGAAAAGTAACAATTGAAACAAGTTTTCTTAGATTTTCAAGATCTCTTTGCAGTGGACTCATATGACTGTGGTCACACCGACATCCACACAACAATTCCCACGGACCCTTGCATGACTCCAGTGTTTGTGAAGCAATATCGCTTGCCTCTCGCATCAATGTAGTCCCTTACTGAAATAATTAAGAACCTTGAGTCCCATGGGATAATTCGTCCAGTCCACAGCACCTTCAATAATCCGGTGCTGGGGATTTTGAAGCCAAACGGCCAGTGGAGACTAAAGGAGCTCAACAAACGGGTCCATACTTCCTGATGGCCTCTTCCCTACATTGACCAAGGGCTGGCCCAGATCTAGGGGTCAAAGGTATTCACTGCAATAGACCTGACTAATGGGTACTGGACTGTACCTGTCAGTAGGGAGGACCAATACAAGCTGGCTTTAACCTTCGGGGGGCAGCAGTACGCATGGACCTGGACTCCCTTTGGATACATTAACTCCGGCAATGAATTTAACATTTTTCTACACAAGGCCATGCCCGACATGGGTGAAAGGGGTAACCTATCCTAAGTAGATGATGTTTTAGTCAAATGCGCGACTGGGCGGAACACATAGCAGAGATCTGTTATGTTCTGACACAGTTGAGGGCTGCCGCAGCAAAAGTCTCCTTTCAAAAGGCACAGTGGTGTAGAACCCGTGTCAATTTCTTGGGGCATGAGATAACTCCTCACGGTCTCTGTCCCCCGGAAAAGAAAGTGGAAGCACTTGAGAAATTAAAAGACCCCACAACTCTGCGGGAACTAAGGAGCCTCCTTTGACTAACTATTTACAGCAGAAAGATCATTGAGGACTACGCAGAGATCACAAGACCCCTGATCCATCTTTTGAAGTGGGGGGTTAAGTGGGAGTGGGGAGAACAAGCCGAGGCAGTAAGACAACTCAAAAGAAGCCTCTCACAAGCACCTTGACTTGCTTATCCTATCAAAAACAAGGAGTTCTTCTTGGAGACAGGGTTCTCAAATACATGCTTGACTGCAGTATTATATCAAAAGCATGACAAGGTCAATAAAGTAATTTCCTATGCCGGTAAGACTTTATCCTCTGTGGAGGAAATATTCAATGATTGTGAGAAGGTGCTCCTGGCAACGGTGTGGGCATTGAAGAATTACCGCCGGTTTATCCAGGGGGAACACATCATAGTGGAGACTTCACACCAGCCTCTGCAATATCTCCAAAGCGACAGATACTGGGCTAATTCCCGAATTACTTCCTGGATTCTGTCAATGCAAGGCTTTCCTGTGGAGGTCAGATATGGCCAAAACAAGAAGAGTCCCCTCGCGCAAGGCCTGGCTGACTTGCATGATTGTGCCAGAGAAAACTGTCTTGAAGACAAAAGTCTTAAAGTCAAGGACAACATGGAGGCATACCTTAATTCCCCACACAAAGTCTTTGAAGAAGACCAGTGTGTGGGAATACCCACTGTCTATGTGGATGGATGCTCCTACCATGTTGACAACAAACGGGAAAAATAACTTGTGGCTGGCGTAGGGAATACATGGGTGAATGATGCCCCAGAACCCTCGGCTGGGTACAAAATCGGTCCCCATAGTAGTCAAGTGGCAGAGTTGATGTCTGTGCATCAAGCCATCCTTATGCTGTCCAACATCAACTCCACAAACTGGTCATAATCACAGATTCAGATTATGTACGGAACGGGTTCGTGGAGTACCTGGTTAACTGGAAAACCAGCGGCATGCTATGTGCTAATAACAAACCATTGAAACATGGAAAATTAATCCAAAACATTAATGATCTGGTCACCTCGAATGGGATGACCATCTACTGGAAAAAGATCAAGAGTCATTCTAAAATAGAGGGACCAGACAAAACTGGAAATGACCTAGCTGATCAGCTGGCCAAAACCGGAGCCATCCAAGGGGATCTACTTGAGATCGAGTCCCTGTTGGGGGAAATCCAGGTCACTGCTATCACTAGAACCCAGACAAATGCTCTCAATGAACTCCCAATTGCACAATGGAGTAAGGAGACCCCAGATGCTGATTTTATTATGGCTCAAAAAGGGGATCCAATAATTGGTAAGTTTTATCAACACATTGAGGACCCTGAGAACATTCCCCTGACGGATACCGATTACATAGGGAAAGATTACCTCAGAATGTTGATGAAATTTCCAAAAATTTTCTGAATCCAAGACGGTTTGTTGGTAAGGAGACCCCTGGCTGGCCATGATGAGTGGGTGGTCCCTACCTCATTCTGAAGCCTGATGCTAAGTCACGCCCATGATGCGGCCACAGCTGGACATCGGGGGTTTCATACGACACTAGAAATCTTGAGAGAGGTTGCATACTGGCCACACATGGGGCAGGACCTCGACCAATATTTGAAGGGGTGTCTTGTGTGTGCACAATTTCAGCCAACATCCCTCACACACCTTGCGTCTCTCCAAAAGAGAGGGATGACTCTGCCTTGGTCAGATTTACAAGTCGATTTTATTGGGCCCGCAATTCGCTCCTCTAGGGGGAACAAGTACATGTTGACCGTGACATGCTTGTTCACTAACTGGGTGGAATGTCTCCCGGCTCAAAATTGCAAGGCAGAAACCGCAGCTGCCCTGATGATCAACCACATCTTCTCTCATTTTGGACTACCCCAAAGGATTGAGTCAGACCGAGGTAGCCACTTCACTAGCAAAGTGATGACAAATATGTGGGAGATATTTGGGGTCAAAAGGAAACTACACATTCCCTACTGGCTATCCTCTAGTGGTGGAGTTAAGAGATTCAACAAGACAATTGTGAGCATATTTAAAAAGTTTGTGGCAGAATCTGGACCAAGTTGGGACATTCGATTACCTCTTGTCCTGATGGCCATTAGATCTACCCCTTCTTCTGCACCTAAAATGTCACCGTTTGAGCTGATGACTGGATGAAGGATGGTGCTTCCCCAGCATCTGCTCTACAGAACCCAATAGCAGACCTTGATAAATGCCCCCACAACTCATGAGTATGTTGAGAATCTGAGAAAACACCTTCAACATGCTTTTGCCTATGCTCAGTGGAATCTAGAAAGATCTGCAGACAGTATGAAGACCCACTATGACCTTAAGACTACTAGAAAAGAATACCAAGTAGGAGACTGGGTCTACTTGTACAATTTCCAAAGGCACCAGGCCAAACAGTGCAAATTTCTTCCTAGCTTGCGGGGACCTTTTGAAATTGTAGACTGAATCTCACCAGTTGCCAACAAAATCCGTATCCCCAAAGGCAGTTTGGCAGAAGGGGAAGATAAGTGGGTCCACATCAACCAGCTGAAGTGTTGCCATCCTAGGCACATTCTGCAGCAACTAGAGGATTCATCTGGAAACCCAGAGGGGGACATTCCAGCTCCCTAGAAAATTCTGATTGTAAAAACCATTCCATCTGCTATAATTAGTAATAAGTATAAGCGAGAAAGATTGTCATGTATCTATCAAATGTATCCGTCTGCCCCACTACATGAATAGTGATGGGGAAATGTCTACAAATATGCTCTGTTTTGTCATCCTAGGACTGAAACCATGGATCCTAAGCCCAAGGAGGACCAGGAGGGGACCAGGAGGAAAGACCCAAGGGGCCCGGGGTATCGCTCCATACACTTCCATATGGAACCGGCGAGGAGAACTTGTCGATCCACCACTGATGGGAGAAGCAGACCCATTTTTTCCACTTTGACTGAAAAGAAAACCGAACATCCCAATCTCCCGACTTGCCCTTGACGGACGGTCAAAAGTCAAGTCACGAGGGGGGGATTTGTGGGATGTTTTAACCCACTCTGCTCTGCCCTGCAGCATCACTGTGTGCTGGTGGCACCAGAATCATCAAAATGGCTGCGAACACCCCATGCACGCCGAAATCTACCATGCATGTTGTCACTGGTGGAATGGAGACCGCACTTCTGAAGCATGTCATTGGGCTGCCAACATGTAAAAATGGAGCACAGATGAAAAGCAGTGCTTGCTGTAAGAAATCTGAAATCTTGCAGTTAAATCTTTTCTTTGTTGCTGAAAATACAAAATGCTGGTTCCAAACAACCACAAACATCCAATCTTCTTGTTGGGTGTCACATGTTACTGAAGTCAAGAAAGCATCGTGGAATTGCAATATAATGGAAAGCTGAATTGGCCACAAAAACATCCACAGCCAGCTTGCCGGCCTGTGAAAGCTGTCAAAACCTGGGCGCAGTACCAGTGGCCACCTGTGACTGTTTCAAAAGCCTGCATTTAAACTGTAAACTTGTACCATTACGATCTAATGTCAAAAATCTAAGTGAGCTGTCATCAAGAGTAAACTAGGTTGCAATTATTTAAACTTCAAGGAGCCTGGAATCAGTGTTCTAGATGTTTGTTTTAAAATTGCAAGTTTATTTTCAACAAAGAAAAATGGAACAAAGTGACTTTTAAAGTAAGCCTGATTCAAGCCAAAACTACAGAACAACTTCCCCCACTGGGCAAGGCACCTCCCTTCTGCTCTATGGGCCAGGAACTCACATTCAGGTGTTGATTAAGAGGGGAGGGGCACTGGGGCTGCTCTGGGAAGAGCACAATGGGCTTCCTTCCCGGCATGGAGATGCTAATCAGGAGGGATTGTGAAGGGCCTCTGCCAGAAGGAAGTGGGCGGAGATTGATGCTGAAGCTGCAAAGCCAAGGAGGCGGGGACAGATAATTTTGTTGTTTCACAATAAACAAAAAGCAGATTTCTAATAAGACTGATAATTTATTGTGGACAATTGTAAAAAAATATAGAAACCCCGGACTTCTGAACCTAAATTGTTGCTGCACATTTTAAGAGGAGCCATAACTCGGTGCTATGTTCTGGGACATAACTGTAGAAATGGTGGTTTTATACCAAATGTATTGATGTCAGTAGCATGAAACTTCACCTGCTTATGCCCATATACAATGCGCACAAGTGTAAAAACTTTGGACAAACTAGAGATTGTGTCCCAGACAAAATGTGTGAAATTCTGTCAAATCCAGACACAAGATCCTACAGAGACAGGGCTTGGAAGAATATTTGCTCCACAAAATATGTGATCTAGATATGCTATTGTTATCAAGTTTGTAAAATTGTAAATATGTATTATGTGAAAAGTAGATTTCATGTTCAAAAACCCATGGTAGGATTCTCTGGCTCATAAAACCACATCATCATGGTGACACACTGTTTTCTCCTCCAATCAAGGGAGCGAGCGGATTCTAGCCAATAGACTACCTAGGGCGTGCGCCTAGGATAATTCAGCATACACACCCCTTTATCAAATGCATAAATAGAGACCGCTGAGGACCTTGACACACACACATTCACCCACCAACCGATTGCTGGCGGACCACTTTGCAAAAGAACTATCCATATTCCAGACTCCAGATTCCAGAAACTTGGCAACCAGAAAGGCCCATTTCTATAGCTGAACCATTCTCAGCTTGGCCTTAAAAATTCCAGAAACCAGAATTTATCCCAGACATCTAAGCGGAACCAAAGAACAGCCTGGCTGTGCTGTGCTGCTTTCCTGCTAAGAATTATTGCCAGAATCCAAAGACACAACCCAGTAGAGCCGTGCTGTGACCAGATAGCTGTGAACCAGAGCCATTGCAGATCCAGTCCAGTCCTACCGTGAGGTGAGCAGAGCACCTTGCTGATTGCAGACAAGAGCACCTTGCTGTCCAGTCCGGTGTGCCTAGCAGAATTCCTGCCCAGAAATCTTGACTGACCTGAATCCCGGACGATTCTGTTCAAACCTATATAGTGAGTATCCTTAGTATATGGCTGTCACTAGTTATATACTGCCCATAGTCATCCCTATCCAAACCCATCCTCTCTGATACTCAGAACTGTATTGTTAGAATATTTTGAACTGCCTGAACTCCCTATCTCATCCCTATTATTTCTTCTGTACTGGTAGTGTTAAACTGATCTTTACGCTGATATATTTTTCTGAACAAGGCGAGCGTCTCGGCAGGCAAAAACCATCCAGAGACGTCCTGGGCTGGTGGCTGTGCTGTCGTGTAGTTTGCTTCTTCATAGTCCATCCCTAGTGTAAAGAAATTCTGTTTGTCTTTTTTAAAAAAGCACATCTTTGTTTTACAATTTGCCTCTATCTGAAAAAAACGATCTCCACAAAAACGTCCATAACTTCTTCAATTTTCATGCTAGAAACAAAATTTACCACATCTCAAATCCTTATAGTTCTCCTTCGATCACTATTACCGCGCGTGGAAAAGTTTGCCGCAAATTTTCGTTTGGGCAAAATCTATAACATGTAAAATAGCTTTTCATTGCACCCGACCTCAAAATTAAGTTTTCTCATTGCTTTTTGCTTTCAAATCATTGCTAGTGTGTGTTTGCAACCATATACAGTGGCTCCCATTAGAATTTCAACAATTTGAGTGATTTAAAACCATTTTTATTGTTTACCTCTTACATTCAAAACCAACTTTAAAACCATTTTGACAGTTTGCCAATTAGTTCCGTTTCTCTCTTGTGCTTGCTGGGGGGAAATTGGGATTGATATATTTGCTTGAATTCTGCATTCCTGAAACCTGTTCTCTCCCTTCCTATTTTTTCATCTTGCATATTAGGGGGATTGAGGGGTTTGCAGGGGGAAATAGTAACCATACTGCTATTTGATTGAATATACACCCAAACGTATTATTGATGTGCTGCATTGTTTTTTCTCATTATTATTCCTTATGATTAAAGAGATTGCTTAGTGTGACATCACCCCATTGGTGATTACTGTATACCCATTAAGAATAGTGTGATGATTTTGCAAAATACATACATAAATATTTTAACTTTGCAAACCAGCCTGATTTCTGGTTCAGTGTGACTGGGCGGGTTGAAAGAGAGGGGTGTGATATAAGTGGTACATCGTTCAGAATAAAAGAACCTTTAGACACAAATAAATAAATAATGGTTTCAGTTGTGTATTACACACTAGGCATTGACTTAGGTGAAGCGCTGGATTGAAATCACTTACAGGAATAAGAAGTCTTAGGAGAGTTGTGATCTCTGCAATTCATGAGATCCCAGGGATATGTGATATTTTGTTTAAAAAAGTGACATTATTGCAAAATCTATCTGACTATGTTTATTGTGGAGGAAGCAATGTTAGGTTTAGTTTTAGTAATCCTCACTTTTGCTTATGTATTATTGAGTGTAGGGAGGAACTTACTACAAAGGGGATTGTGATATCTACATGATTCCTGGCTTCATTGTGTAATCCCTGAGCTGGACTTCAGTCTTGAAGCGTCAATACAAACAACCAGAGTTACATTGAGGTATATACATTCCAAATTGACAGAGGTATCTAAACCAGACTTGGAGTTTAATCCTGAGCAGAAACAAATGGCATGGCAGAATAATGGCCTGGAGGAGGGCACTTGACAAGGTCTATGAGGATATGTACTTCCAAAAATCTTTAAGCTAGTGCAGCGAAATAACGGGACCAAAGCAGCTCCATATGCTACCGAACTAAAAATGATCTCATAGAACGTGGCAGGGATTAAGAACAAGGCTTGGGTCAACAACTGGGTATCGTACCTGAGAAACTTTGATGTACTCAATCTGCAAGAAATTTGTCTACAAGGCGGGTTCACTCTGTCAGGCTTCCAAAGCTTCTCTCTAAAGGCAACGAAAAAGTAATAAGGTACTCCAAATGAAAGGCCAGGTAACAATGGTATGATAGTCAATCTAATTTAACATAGGGAGAATGGCACCAGAGTCCAAGTGGCTGGTAGCCCTGTTTCTTGTCTACGAGGAACATCATTGGAAATTGCTAATCTAACATTTGTAATCCTCCCAAAGCTAACTCACAACTCATAAGTGCATTAATGACAATATTGGATGACTTCTCAGCAAATGGAGCAGTGTTTGGCACATACATAATGGGGGTTCTCAATGTCAAGTTAGGCCCGAGGCCAGCAGAGGATATTGAGTTCTCCTTTCTAGAAGGCTCATGTAATGTCCCTCTCAGCACTGTTGCAAATTCAAAGTTCATTAGCGGCATCAGGTCGCTAGATGAAATTATTAGACAATATGATCTGGTGGGGATGAATGGAAGGTATAGAGATTATATAGAATCCAAAAAGTACATTTAATAGGAGGGATATGCACTTAGTCATTGAATATGTTATAACAGATAGCTTCTTTTACAGGAACATCTTGGCATTTTGAGTCACAAATCATGCGGAGAGTGACCATTATCCACTGGAAATACTAATAAGCAATTGCAGTGAAAAATGCAACCCACCAGAGCATAATGAGGTGAGAGGGGAGTAAGCTAGATAAGGAGTCAGTTATTGCACTCTTCAATTTCAATAATGTAGAGGAAGCACATAATAAAGTGGTAAATGACTATGGTGCCACTTATGAGAGTGTGTGGCATTTTGAGGAGCTACTTGCAACTATTGTTGATAGTACATCCAGAAAAAGGATATCCCGCAAAAGCTAGCCTGGACATCTAGTCAATATGCAGAATGGTATGACAAATCCTACAGAGTTGAAAAAATTAATTTCAATAATTTGCAAAGAGTAGAGTTTGCAAATCAGGCTGCATTCACAAGCGTAAAACCAAATATAAGAAATTGTTAAAAACAAAACAAGATGAATTTATCAGAACCCAGTTCAAGCTTTTCGATAATGCAGTGTCTTCAAGCAAAGCTAAACCATTTTATAGACTGGTTTCCTAGGGCCACGATGGAGAGTGCAGCGACATATGCAATTTAATTCCAGCTACCAAATGGATGGCCCACTACCAACAGATCTTTATGGATTTAACAACTGAGAGATCTGTAGTGGAATGAGAAGATGTAGTTAGCAATACCAAATTCTCGCAGGAAGGACAGCCATAACATCTCTCAAAGCTGGTAAAGCCCCTGGCTCTGATGGTCTGTTCTCAGTCATTTACCTGTAGCTTTTCGATTGGTGGCTGCGTGTTCCTACAAAAGTGTTCAAAGCAATTGTCTGATCAGGAGTCATTCCTGTGTCATGGAAACGCAGCCTGATAGTGTCACTATTCAAAATGGGCTGTATTAGAAACCCACATTGTTATTGACCAATTTCCCTTCTGCACATATCAAATAAGATTGTTGCCAAATGTGTCCTTCCCAAATTAGATGAATGGGCTAGTGACAATTATATTCTGAAACCTTAACATGCGGGCTTTAGAGGTAGGTTCAGAAAGGTGCATCACTGTTTCATCTTAAATACTGTAACAGAACATTTTACAAGATAAGTGGACGTGTAAATGTAGCCTTTATAGATCTAAAGAAAGCCTTTGACTTGATTGATAGAAATACACTTTGAAACAAATTTAGACTCTATTGGAGCCACAAAAGGTCTCCAGCAATTGGAACAATTATGTAAAAATTATGCTACAGCATCGGTATGCTTATCGAGGAAGAGGAACTTCACACCATTGTTCCCCAACAACAGAGGGATGAAGCAAGGCTGCCCCCTGGCCCTAGTTCTAGTTATGCTATATTTGGCAGATTGCGATCCATACACCACCTGAAGAAACCCTGTCCACCACAATTCACTACAGTACAGCGTCCTTTTATATGCAATATTGGATTTGACCACGGCAGTGTTGCAACAAGGGCTGCTGTGTGCTGGAGAATATCTGGGGCTCTACAGGTTAAAAATAAATAAAACCAAATAAAAAATAATGGTGTTTTGGGAAAAGGGCAAATCCTATAAGGGTTCCTGTAATAATACTGTTATAGAAGAAGTTGAGGAATATTCATATTTGGGTCTGAATTTCATGAGATATGGGGAGTGGTCCACCCATATAAAAAAAAGCAGCAGACAGAGGCTCATAAGGTTTATTTTTATTTATGGAGGCATATGACTTGATAAATGCTTGGAGGTGTACACAAATACACTTCGTACAATGA
This sequence comes from Ambystoma mexicanum, assembly GCF_040938575.1. NCBI lineage: Eukaryota > Metazoa > Chordata > Amphibia > Caudata > Ambystomatidae > Ambystoma > Ambystoma mexicanum. The sequence goes on along the minus strand of NC_090929.1, from coordinate 1,278,740,069 downwards.
TCTTGTATGGTAGCAAATTCCGGGGCCAAGCAAAATGCAATAAACTTGAAATGGCACAAAACACTTTTTTACATAGCTAGCAGGTCTCCCCAGGGACTCCGAACATTGCATTAGAATGGAATTGGGGGTAATTAGTTTAGTGCTAAAGGCCCACTCAAGATGTATATTTTCTTTTCTAAAGAATCACTCAGACTCCTCTGCCAGTGTGAATGTGAAGGCATGACCATTTGTGGAAGACAAGATCAGAAGAGCATGAGTACAAATCTTTAAGTCATTTTAGAACATAAAGCATCTTGAAAAAAAGAAATTAAAGCAAAAGCGTTTACAATTCTAAAAAGAGTGGAGGTGCACATTTTAAACAAACTGTCCTCACTAATATTACGTGCAAACTATCACCAACAAGGGGAAACTGGCAGAATCAGATCTCTCGATTGCAGAAGGTTGTTGCTGCCTATTAAAACTACTGCCCTTGAATAAATGCATAAGGTTTAGAAATGGAAAAGTAAACTGTGCATGTGCAATGGGACACAAACACGATTTGCTAAATGTTCTTCTAATTTGTCCCCGTTTTCAATCATTTTTTGGCTTATGCCTTACTTTACTGTAAATGGGATAAGATCCTGTGCAACAACAATGTATTATATGATCAACTTCTTCACATGGATTATATATGAAGTCTGGTATAGTTTTTCAAAGGGACTCTCTTTCTATGTTATTCCTTAATATGTTTTTAATTTAAAATGTTCTGAAATGTATTTTTGTCTCATAAGGGTTTTACAATATTACTTATTTATGTTGTAATTTGTATTGGAATTGAAGAAATATGACTAGATATTAAACGTAAGGAAGAACAATTTATTACTGAAGGTAACATTACTAAAACCATTTGTGTCTCCAAGAAGGTACCAACTACCTTAATTAATATTTTAAGAAATGGTACTTCAAACAACAAAGATTTGGCTGGTATGGCTACTATAGCTACTAAAAATATAATACCACTTATGGGACCACAAATAATTGATCTGGTAATGGTCCATAGAAAAGAAGCAGGGTGGAAGATGTAATTATTTCAACCAATAAAAGCTAAAGCCAAGATCAATGTTGCAAAAACATTTTCAATCTTCTGGTAAAAGTGTAGGACTGTTTTAATAATACAAATGTCGACCAATTTGATGAAGTGACAAATAATTATGAAAAATATTTGATTTCAAGGCTTTCTAAATTGGAACCCCTCCTTACTAAGTATATGTATATCAATGAAAACATTTTGTTAAAAAGACATTATGGTTACGTTGCACTAATAAAAACCTATGAAATTCAATGAAAACATGTTGTTAAAAGGAACGTTATAGTTACAAGTGAACATGAAAAACCTCAAAAATTCAGTAGTCATGGTAAGCTAAGCAACCATAACTCGTGCCACCACCATGCACTGCTAAGACTAACACAGAGGACATCAAAGATGACATCACATATCTGGCCCACTTGTTTTTGTTCACTGAAATATCTAGGCCAGGTGGTTTTGTTCACTGACAGTCAGAATATTAAAATTCAAAAGGTGCTGTATATCTAGACGTTAACCTTGTCATATGTTCTTAAAGTACTTTCCTTAGGGATTGGTCTCAGCTCATGGTGCACGTATATGGGGCAATAGACAGGCCTCAAACAGACAGTTCCTTTGTATACATGAAGATAAACTTTAATGCTATAAACATTTTCTTATGATGCTGTTTCTTTCTTCCCTACTTTAGTTTCCCTGTATGTGCCTGTATGCATTGTGGGTTTTCATATGTATGGTTAGTACTAGCACAAGTGTATAGTAAGTCTTGAATTGTTAGCTAGTTATTACATGTTTAACATTACACAATCACCCCTGACCTCTTGTTACCAACATTATAAACAGAACCCGTTGTAGGGACTTTTCATCAAAATTAAATTCACATCCGATGTCATCAGTGATGTCATCAATGAAATTGTCATGTCATTGTTGATGTCCTGTGTGTTAGTCTTAGGAGTGCACAGTGGTGGCGCGAGTTATGGTTGCTTAGCTTATCATAACTGGTGAATTCCTGAGGTTTTTCCGTTTTACTTGTAACCATAACGTCCCTTTAACAATGTTTTTTCATTGAATTTCCTAGGTTTTTATTAGTGCAACTTTGCCATAACATCCCTTTAACAAAGTATTTTCATTGAATTGCATAGGTTTTTATTAGTGCAAATTAACCATAACGTCCCTTTAACAAAGTTTTTTCATTGAATGTCATATGTTTTTATTAGTACAACTTAACCATAACGTCCCTTTAACAACGTTTTTTCATTGAATTTCATAGGTTTTTATTAGTGCAACTTAACCATAACGTCCCTTTAACAAAGTTTTTTCATTGAATTTCATAGGTTTTTTTGGTCCAACTTAACCACAACATCCCTTTAACAAAGTTTCAGAGAATTCCATGGGTTTTGTAAAAGTGAATGCTATTTTCCTACAACTTAAAGCAAACGTCTTATGTCATTGCGGGCTTTCTGGACAGTGCCACATGACCAAGCGCTTGCGAGCGGCATGTTGACGTGTCCATGAACACGTTTGCGCTTCGTGTTTGGGTCCTTGCTATGAGGACAGTTCAGAACTGCATTTTCTACTGATAAAGGAACATTCAAGCTCAAAATGTACCCTTGCACAGGTCCTACATCTATTCTAACTCATTATCCATTAACAATCTAGTACAAAGCCCATACTTGGAAGAATAGTAGCAAAACTGCTATTTATCTTAAAAATGGCATGAGCTATTGCCTTCCCTCCTCCCCATGAGCCACCACCACCAGCTGGAGGACCCACACAACAAAAAAGGTGCAGTATTTCCAAAGACAATGAAGATGATGAAGAAGATGAGGTAGAGGAAGTGCCTACCTCCAGCACCCAGAGAGAATCATGGTTGTGGCAGTTCGTTACCACTGTTGGGAATGTACCAAAGGCTAAAGCTACAAAAGTGAAATGCACTGAATGCAACTTTGTACTCAGTCGCAAACTACTTGGACATTACTCATACGGGACCACCTCCATGCCCCACCACACCAAATCCAATTACTGCAATGCTCTCAGAAAGATTGTTCCTTTCTTAGCAAGTAGTAAGCTGTCTTCCTCCACATCATCTTCCTCAACCAATACTGTAACCACACAGCCTACTTCTGTGGGACACAAAATCCCACCAGCTACCTTGCATGCAATAAAAGAGGCTGTTGATTCATATCTTTGGAAGACAACAGTCCTCTCTATATACAGCAACACACCACTCCACAGGCAGAACCAATTTCAAAGTGCCTTTGAAGCTGTAATTAAGAAGCATGAGAAACACGGTCCACTACCTTAGAAGTAACACACGCACAACATCTTCCCCTGTCGGCCTGCCACTCCATATTAGTGCTTGGTGCCTCTTCCCTCATTTCTCTCCTCACCTTACGTTCTAGAGTCTTCTGCAAACGTGTTTTCTTTTAAAAAGCAACAAAAGAAAGGTTCATGTATGAACCACCTTTCACAATTAAAAAATAGAACAAAAAACAAAAAAAGATCTTATAGACTCCATCTACTTACATTTCAAGTAAAGTACATAGACTCAATACATTTTTCCAACATTTCCATTAGCATTTTTTGTAAAGCCAATGTGAATAATGTGGCTTTCAGCCTCCGTTCCAGGGACCAGAGCGGGGGATAACGGCCTGGCAGCCCAAGTTATCGGCCCAAGCGAAGTGTGTCTGTGCGCCCCCTTCGGTTCATTATAAATAAAGAAATAACTATGGCTCCAGACCATTATCCACCATTGCAGCCCCTGCAATGGGGGATAAAGACCATTAGCACCCTGGGTTCCCAAAGCGGGAACCCGGGGTGCTAAAAAAATAGATTTTTCTTCCTGCAGCAGGACGCCTGCATCGTCCCACTGTAGGAAGGAAAATCCTTTTCAAAGATGCCACCATGAAAAGGGAAGGCTGAGCTCCGCACAGAGCTCCTCTTCCCTTTCCATGGCAGCCTGCTGAAGGTGAAGACAGAACCCTATGACCATATTACCATGAGCAATTTTTTTTCCCTTTCAAACCTATCCCACTTTCGAATAACTTTACCACATAGTCGGTCCCAGGTGGACATGTCCACTTTAACACCATTTTTCGGCCTTCACACTCATGGCTAGTAGCCAGAATGTCCGGGTCATGATCTTATACCATGACCTGGACCATCTGGCCACTGCCAATGGCCACAGGCTATACCTCAGTCACCAAAGGTATATCACTATTTTTTGTAACAAAAACATGTATATCCAGATTAAAAATTGTTTTGCAAACTTTTGTGCAGATTCGTCAAAAGGCACCACATTTATAAGCCTTTACAATATTTTGGGACCCCCTTCTAAATGTGTTCTCCCTTGGCAAAACAGCTCCATACTTTCCAAAACCATTCGGAATCAAGTCTAGAATAAAATTCCAGAATTTCATGCAGTTTCATTGAGTGGCGCCAAAGTTATAAGCCATCCAAGAACTGTTTTTCACCAACCCTGTAATGCCTGAAGTGTTTGTGAACATCACAGGACTGCCCCCGAACATCCGGACTATTTGTGGATTTCGGGGGTGAAAAGCACCTGTTTTTTGGCTTCTTATGGCCATATCCCATCTCATCCTCATCACCCCTCACTTCGCCAGAGATTGTTTGATAAGTTTGACAAGTGCAATGTTGTGGTTTTTTATATGTTTTTACCGCAATGTCTGCGGACACAGACGGCTGTCCGCAAATCCAACATGGCAGGCGTTTCCAAAAATTTGACACACTTCACGCTTTTCACCATCCAATTAGGGGGCGCGTCTGATTGTCTGCGGATGTCACATCACCCTCTAGGCCAATCGAATGCCCATCCGTGGACCGAACAGGGAAGTGGGTCTGTGGACTGGACCCAGATATCACACATTTTTTTGACTTACTTTTTAGTTGTTTTACAAAACACTACTGGACAGGTTTACATCAAATTAACAGAAGCACGCTTTTGGAACCGAGCAGCCGTCGCTGCCGCAAATTTGCTGAAAATCTGTCTAGTAGTTTGGGCTGTAGGCATGAGCAAAAATAGTTTCCATTGCCTCTTGGAAAAAAAATATTTGGGGACCACCCCTATAACTTTGCCACCCTTGAGTAAACCTCACCAAACTTGCCGGAAAAATACAGAGCAGGCCAAATACTTATTTTGCAAAGTTTGGTAAGGACTCGTCCAGGGGGAGCTAAGTTATAAGCTGTCCAAAAAGTGCTCGTCCTATCAGTTGAGCAACTTAACCATTACTACATGGCCGCTACCGCAGGCCGTGTAATATAATTTAGAAGCAACAACAATTAATATATTAGCTCCTATTTTCAATGAAAGCCCTCAAAAATGTTTAGTGGAAATACAGATTGAGAGAATCAATGGAATAAATAGAGCTTTATAATTGACAACTGAGATTATACATTGGATCAATAATACACCAGTTGCAACCATTGATTTAAAATAATGGGCAGAATATCACAATATAGCTAGACATGAAAAAAAAAACATCCTACTTATCAATTGATATCATGCAACTTAATTTTGTAGGTAACGTCTCTATATTATCTCCTATTAAATTTCATTTACCATCAGCATGTATTCCCCAAAGTATACTATTCTGCAATGATCTTTCATTAGATAGACATACAAATGGTGAAATAAATTGCAAATAAACTGTTTCCCTACTAAACAACACTTTACAATGGTTTATATCTACTATTGCCAGAGGTATACCATGATTAGACCACATACCAAACATGTGTGATTGGGGCTGTCTGGTATTACATTTTAGATCCCCAGTAAAAGTGGATAGACTGTTAGATGTAAGTATGCTAAACAGGGAAAAAGCTACCTTGGTACTACTGCTCTGTTGTTTTAATTGCATCTATTGTAACACCCAGGTAACAAGAGGTAATTTAACACATGCATGGCAAGTAGAACTTAAAACATCAAGGCCTAGATTGTCTTATCAACCATGTAATTCCCAGAGTTGTGTCCTTCCATTCCCCAACTGGTTAAACATTCTGGAAAGCTTAGATTGACAGTTGCCATGAATTATTTCACCCACCCGGTATAAACAAATTGCAGTACAGGAAACACCTGAAATTGATACATTTAACCAGAAGAACGTAATTCCACCATGGGCAATATTCTTGCTGGGGATGACCGAAAAAGGTTTTGGTATTTATTATCATGGAATGTGGAAGAGCTTAGAGTCAAATAGTGAGATTGTGATTTCTAACTGTTTATTCAATGTTATGTTGTGTGACGAATAGCAGGTACTAGTCCCTTCTCCCCATGGGGGATCCACCCCTTTTGAGGTTAGGGCTGCGCAAAATCCTCCCTAGGTGTTTGGGAAAGTGGGACCTTAATGCGAGGTACTCCCCTTTAGAGGACAAGGACTCCTGCTCTGACAGTCTCAACCCTCTTTGTAGACTACCATCCAGGTAGCCCAAGCCCATACAGAGGCCGCCAAATATTTTAAAAATACAAGTAGAATAATATAACCCAAAAGGGACTTTAAATCAACTCCCAGGTTCTTACCCTAGGACTAAAAGTCCATAGAATAGGGATAATACCAGTACAGGAGCTTAATAGAAAAAAAGGAGTCGTAAACAGGACTGTCAATGAAAGAACATAGAACCACATGGCAATAGTGTTTGTGGCGAGTGGGTGAAATGCCAGCAGGGAACATATTTCCACTACTTCTTTTTGTACACTTCGACCACTGAGTATAATAGATGCAGAGCCAGTAATTAATTTACTTTGTTTCTATTTTTCATGTTCTTAGGTTACAATGGTCACTGAAAGTAGGTAGGTATCAGTGTAGGAAGAGTGCTTTAGGCAAAGGCACTGGACTAAAAGCTTTGCACGTGTGCCGATGCTGGAGGAGGCGACCAGATGAGATTCTTACGTAGACCGGACACCATGATTGTTGGTGAAATGGACCAGGAGTCTGGCTTTGGGAGATGGTAACATTACCAGACTGGCTTCTCAGTCTATTGGGATCCTATTCAGCAAGCTCTTAGAGCAGTCAGTGTATGAGATAGAATAGTAACTGGGATAGTAGTGATACTGCAATGGTCAGGGCCTGGTCTGTATATCATAAAAGTCATTTATTTAGCCTAAGGGCCAGCTAATGAAAAGATCTGGCAAGAGTTACCCTTTCAATACTATTTCAAAGGAAGTGACTGTATGAACTGTTTGAACTTTGAGATCAGTTGGGTTAGAGGGTCTAAGGCAGTTTTCATGATTGATTATTGATGCTTGTTGAGATCTGATGTTAACTTTGTTAGTATGTTTCTCCCTTCTCCGTCTGCCTTCTTTCCATGTTTTTCTTTGAAAATGCCTCAGACATTAAGCCACTCAGACGATGCACTTTGAGGCTCTCTGTCACCTTTGGCTGTGAGATCAGAGTTAGGTTTTGTGTGACACCCCATTCTTACATCTTCTGTAACTTTTGGTATTGCCCAGTGTTAGCGGGTGGGGGCTCATAATTGACATTAGACTCTTTTTTAAGTGACCTAGCAGGCTTTACCCATTTGCTAGGACTTTCCATCGGTTTACCCATTAACTTCTTTTCCAAGGTGGCCCGGCCCGTTACCCTTTTCAGCGGACAAGGAGTAATCATCATTGGATGAATAATGAACTTGAACCACATCCCCTGTAGTTTACGGTCTTTACAGTACATCTCAGTATACTTGCTCTCACCCGTTTTCCTTTCCATTGGAATTGGAAGATGAGGCCTAGACTGTTGTAACGCCTCCATTAGACGATAATTTCCGTTCTGAACTTCTTTTCCACTCTGCTAATTATGGATTTTTCCCCTGCTACTATTTATGGCTTTCCAAAGCTTTCATTTTTCTGTTTAACTCTTTACTATGTAGTACAGTGAGTTTCCCCTGGCAGTGATTTGTATGATATATCAATTGAATTGTTAACTGTAAATAAGAATAGCCCATGATAGCTACATCACAGTAAACATAGTGAATATCAAAATAGTTAGAATGGTGCAATAGAATGGTAGGTGTGTCAGGCGGGCCTCCCCGCTAATTAGGAAATCATGGAAAATCGTACATTCCGAGGAACGAGAACAGCAGGGCCATTTTCCCTGTGAAGCAAAAGGTAAGTGAGCATGTGTGCCATTCCTCTGCCCACAACCTCGAATTCCATCTCTCCTGCCCACTCTCCCCCATCCCAATCTCTGTCCCATTTACTGGCATCTGCCTCAACACTCACTGGTGACTGTAACACTTGGTGTTCTGGAACTTCCCCTCTGCCTTAATGGACACAATGGAAAGGGAGAAGGGACTATGTGTCGCTCCCCTCTGCCTTAACCATAGTGGCCATCTTTTTTTGTCATTTTTTTAAAGTTGAGAAATGACAAATGTGCCATTTCTGAACTTAAAAAAATGTATGAGCACCCCAGAACGTATGCTGGGATGCTAATATCACTTTGGGTGGGAGCATTACTTGGTCTGGCAATGCAGCAATGCTCCGTTTAAGCCCTTGCTTCGCTCTCGCCTCTGGGTTTATTGGTTAAAAACACAGGATATAAGATCTCTATCTAATGCCACAGTATGTACAAAAATACCAGCATAGTTTCCTTCAGGGCTGACTAAGGCTGCAGAATGTCCTACCGTTCCTCAATGCCAGGAGTTCACTGATTCTGAAGTTGTCCTGTCCGATGTTCACCAGAGAAAAAGGTGGAAGCAAGGTCGTTTGTTACTAGTTTGTTGCTAAACAGCTGATGGCAGATAACTGGTTACCTTGAAGGATTTGCTACCTAGATAGACTCATGCTCATTGCTCTCTAAGGAAAAGCAAAAGTGGAAAACATCAGCAGGGCAGTTTTAAGGCACCTTCTACATCATGATGGTCAGAACCCAATTTTCTACAGGGAAATGTGTTCTTAGTTGCATGCTGTGCACTGTGATTGATTCAGTGAATACAAATGCCCAATGTTATTCTCTGCTTGACAGATCCATTGTGTTTGGTAGTCAGCTGACTAAACCAAACACTTCTGACACTTTATTGTGTATTTGATAGTTGCGTATATTTTCCATAAACAAAATACATTACTAATCTGGTAACCTTGCCCCGCTGGATCTAATATTGTATCCCAATTTTCACAAAATCCTTCCTAGACAGGTGTGTGTGTGTGTGTTGTGAAATGTATCTATTTCTACCTTATTCTGCTCCCGTTTTTTATGATCTACTCCTTCCAGTTTGCCCTGGAAACATTAATAGAAAATTCCAACTCTATTTTACTCTGAAGATCAGGTTATCTGAGGGCCATCTTATTTGACTTGAGGGTGAGGGGCATTTCTCTAAGCCTAACCTCCAGGCCATACTTGTTGATTAATCTTGAAACCTTTACAGGGCCCCATTGCCTGTGTGCCCTTCTGAGATGTGGCTCTCTTCTATCGCTGTACTGCCCGGTCACCAGTAGTAAATTAGGTTATCTAATTTTCAATTGGTAATCTGTGCCTTCATTATACTTTACTGGTTACATGATTTATTATCACAGCACTTGGGTCTCTAATTACATTTAGAGTTTAGTATGGATGTTCAATGATTATGCTCCTCTTTGATGTGGCAACAGGTGGGGGTGCATTTGTTTCCTTCTCAGTGGGGGTCACTCTAGCTAGTTACATATCAATTCATTAGCATAGCTAGGTTACTTATCATGTTAGTAATTCTTTCAGCATCCCACATCACTGTCTTCATGTTATATGCTAAAGCAACTGAATGATGCCTGCTCTTCAAAAACCCATCTTCCACTCTGTCATATTTCAGTGAGAACTCCTTGAACGTCTCTAGAATTAAATCTATATCTCACATATGATTACAAGAAATTGCATTGCACCATTCACTTCTCCCTCTAGTAATTAAGAAGGAATTTGGTACATTGATAGGTCCCAAACTATGCAAGGTGTTATACTGCATGTAAAATCCTCTCTCGCTCACGAGAAACCATCATTCTATTTGGGGTCAAATATATAGAGCACACAGATTGACACGTTCCCTTCACATTACTTCATACGCTTAATGTTCCTACCACAGTCCCCATTTGGCTCTTGAGGCAGTTGGACTCTGCAGCCCCAGAATTAATATCCTGGGGATTGCCAAGGCCCCCCAGCTTCAGCCCATCTCAGGACAATCACACTATACTCAGCAATACCTATCCGGGCTTTGAACTCGGACAACAATTGATGTAGGCTCATTAATTGGACCGTTGGCTGCACGCTGGTCAATAAGCGCTCTTGTTTCTTCACAAGAATCATCCAGGATTACAATGGGTACAGGGGGTTTTATATTAGAGAAAGGATTCAAGGTTGTGGATTTGAGTACAGAGTGCCGTGCGCTCGTGATCACTCTTGAAATACATGAAATAATAAGCAGTCAAAAAATGTAGCCGGCAGCGTGGTCCCAAAACCCCCCAGCTCATCCACCAAGAGCTGGCAAAAATGAACTATTCAAATTAAGGGTGGTGGGTAGGGATCACGTGCTCACATCAACATAAAAAATATGTGCAATGTTGTCATGTGGACACTTCCATAAATGCAGGGACTAATATGTTAAACACATAGATATATCAATTCATTGATCAGCCTGATCGTGTGATCCCTACCCACCACCCTTAATTTGAAACAGGTTTTATATTAGAATTTGTGTTTGTAGAACCCAAATGGAGTACTCAGAATCTGCCATCGCGGCTAGAGTGCATGCTAGGACAGATACCATACAACCGCCCTCTATAAATCTGCAAACATTCTCTGATTTATCTGTGCTGGTCTGACAGACATCCAATATTTCCCAAACACCATCCCACTACCTCTTTCCTGTCTCTCTGTCTCTCATAGCAGTGTTTGTTAAACTACCTTCTTCTACCGCCTCCCTGTTTTGCATGTTACAAAAACTATGGTTCTGATGCCCATGGGAAATTGTTCCTTGATCTGAACAACAGGTGTGTACACAAATGAACCATAGGAAGGAGTTGACATGCTCATCCTGTTCTTTTTACTCCTGCCACTGCACTTGCTGTATACACTGGGGAAGCCAGAAAGGCACATGACCAATTGAGGATATCTTCCAACTTGGGTGTGTAGATCCTATCTTCTAATTATCAGGGGAGATAAGCAGGAGATAACAGTGAGACCATATTGAACATTCCAGGTCTCTAACTTCACTATCCTCATTCACTGTGTCAGGCAGTAATGATGAGGAGATGAATGATCCAGATGGGATCAAACATTGATGTTTGATAGTAATGATAGAGAAGAGTGACACCACAAATGTAGATGCTATACTATTAATAGAAGCACACCAACTACCGGTATACAGTCTCGTTGAGAAACAGCCTTGCGATTGCAGTTCAGAAAAAATATCACATCAGTACTTGGCATCCAGAACTCCAGCAGTACCGCAACATATACATGAACGAAGCCTGTGTGCTAGCCTGCTACATGCAGCAAAAGAGTGGAAGTAATTCACAGAGGATAAACTGCAACCAAATATGGCCACCTGCACATTCGTGTGTTGACGGAAGGAAGGGACCAACTTGGATACAACATCTATGCAGCCAGTATTTGGTGGCACCATGCACAGACATGGGAAGAAGTCACACGATGCAAGATACAATCCTTCTAATATCAACCAACAAGCAGAATATCTCCACCATTCTGTCAGTACTTGAGAGTAAACACCAAGTTCTACCCCTTGTGCCACAGTGGCACATATCACTGATCCCCCATTTGAACATTGCTGTGTTATGGAAAGGTTTGAGCATGGTCAAAAATATGACATTTCCCATGACAGACAGTGACTGCTTGATGATCACCTGGCTTTAATGTTGGCAGACAATCTGTTGCCCCACTAATTTCTGGCGCAATATGGGAAAAGTCAATAACCACTGTAAACTTACCGGCACACATTTATTTTTGTCACAAAGAGCAGTTACAATGTTCATTTGTAGAATTACACTATAACTACAGTGGGTAGACACTACAGCAGTTAGTGTGGTAAAAAGTCCACTTCCCTGTGAACATGTGGACCAATGGGCAGAGCGTTGAGTGAATGCCTGTCACAGCACGGTGGGTGGCCTTTCCTTCCTCCAACAGCAAAGAGACACCTTGGAGTCATTCAAGGGAGCAGTAGGTGTGTCCTGTTTGGCATCAAGCACACTTGTGCATGCAGCTGTTTCTAGGACGAAGTCAGAGCGGAGCTAACATTGTAAATTGCATTTGGGGTTTTGTTGCTTTAGACAATGGATCAAATGTCCTTGCTCCCATATGAATTGGAAAGACAAGGCAAGTCCCCTTCTTTTCACATGTCATTCACCTCAGGGCTCCATGCTTTGTTAGCAATTGTGACCTTGAGTAAGACATGTTTGCTGAAGCTCAGAACATCAGGCCCTATTTCAGCTGTGCTCACCATTCCTAAAATGCATTCCACCAACTACAAGTGCTACACAAAATTGTCACTGAACGACCTGGATACTGCCGTGTTCACCATTTGGAACTCTACTTTGCACATTACGGACAGTCTACATGAACAGTGCATTGCCATCACAGCTTACTCGAACAATCACAACATAGCTCAATTTGGGGCATTTTCCAAAATGTGGCATTGACAGCTGATGTCTACTGTCTGCTGTGTGCTACCATCCTTTTGACGGGGCCACCAAGTGAGTTGGCCAACACAACTCATTCCTAAGTAGGCCATGGCAGGTGACACAGATGACACAAAGCTGACGAGGGACCTGATTTCAACTTTCTATTGTGGTGCATATGTAGTTGGGCTGAAAGCTAAGATTGGGAACCTGCTGGCGATTTCCTTTATAGACACATATTTCGAGGTAAAAGTGGATGCTTTTCTTCCAATATTTTTGGACGAGGACACCCATTGCAAGGATGTGATAGGGTTAAAGTTCCTACCTTGTCAAGGGTGTATGGGGGTCATATCAACCTGTGGTAGGAGGCCTACTAGATTGTCTGCCCAAGTCGGTCCTTCCCCAGGGGCCGGGTGAGGGAGTCGGGAAGTCCTCATTCTCTGTCACTTTTGCAGGTGCTGAGATGCAAATACACATGCAATATGTTAGGCAGTGTTTTCTCTCTTGCCTTTCAGGAATGTAGATACCAGGATTCCTTGAGGGAGAGAGCAGAAAATGCATTGTCACGTTCATCAGCTCAGTGGAACATCTCGCAATTGAAAGCGGCAAACCAGACACTCAGAAATCAAACTCTGAAATTCACTTTGTTTGTGGCATGCCAACATTGCCACATCCAGAAAGGGGGGGCAGTTTAAGTGACGATTTTACCATCATGGTAACCTAATTCCTGGGAGAAAGCAGGGCAGGGATTGGCCCGGGGAACCAATGGAAGGGTGATGAGGTGGTACAAAAGGCGGAAAGAAGGGCAAGGGAGTGTTCATTGTTAGGGTGAGGTCAAGTAGGGGAATGCAGATTGAAAGACCAGGTGGAGGAAGGATGGTTTAGCGGACTGTGTAGGAGAATTACAGATAGATTGTGCAAGTTGAGGTATTGAGGTATTGGTTGGTGAGAGTAAGTGCTACTTAGTTGTGATACAATGGACATTGCAAAGAAAGTTACCGAGGTTAAGTGTAAGAGTAGGGGTTGTAAGTGAAGCTGAATGAGAAATGTGAGTGAGAGAGTGAAAGGAGGGTGACTGTGATAGGAGGAGTGGAGTGGGTTGTAGAGTGTGAGGAGAATGTATCAGGGAGAAGCAGAGGGAAATGTAGTAGAGATTAGTTAGAGGAGAGCATAGGGAGCATAGGGTACAGCACTAGAGTTAAGAGTAACGAGTAGTAGAGGAGGGAATGGAGAGCAGTGGAGAGTAGAGGGAGGGGAGAGGAGTTGAGAGGGGCGTGGAGAGTAGTACAAGGAAAGGGAGAGTAGCCGTAAGCGTATGACCTTTGAAGGAACAGAGAGAGGAGGAGTTAGGGAGGGACAGATAGATAAGAGTGGGAGCAAGAGAAATGATGTGAGTAGAAGGAAAGGAGAGGAAGTAAAAACAATGGGGAAAGGAGAACAAGAGTGTGAGAAGTAATGAGCAAGTGAGAGTTTGGTGAGGAATAACATCACAATTATTTGACTAATATTGACTGGATCGTGTCCTCATGAAGGTGCCCCACTTGCCAAGATCATAGTGCAAAATTGTTGGGCCGTTTACTTTGCATTAAGGTTGCAAATGTTGGATATTGAAGTGGAATGCAAGGAGTGGTAGTCATATGAAAGACGTCATTCTCACTGAGGTGGTAAAACAATGTGTATGATACATTTTGGTGATGGGTGAACTGTGAGGGAATATAATGGGGATTTTGAATGTGTAGCCTACCCACCGCCCCCTCCCCCCAACCCTAGCAGTGGACACATTACCGGACATCCAGACATTGGTCCTGGGATGTGCAGTGGGTCTCTTGTTAAAAGGGTGTGATGTTACTGATGTCATGGACACTGCATTGGTCAGATATTGGGGGTGAAAGGAAATTAAAGGGGCTTTGCTGAGCATCACTCCTTCACACAAGCAATAGGGTTGATGGAAATCTAGCTGGAGATGCACACTGCAAGGAGGTATGTACTCCCATGCTCTTGTGATGACAGGTGTGTCCAGATATGATTACACATTTTTCATGAGAGTCCAGACAAATAGGATCAAGGAGGCCTTGTTCATCCTCTAGAGAATATTGGTCATTCACCTCAGATGGTGTCGATTGGGGGAAAGAGAATAACACACCAGGGTTGTAGAGCTAGAATGTATACCATTTGGGGGCACCAGATGAGGAGTGGTGGGCATCCATATCGAAAGAAACAAAAGGATGGTGTATGGTCAATGCACAACCTGTTATCAATGCCTACATTCTTTGAGAGGCATACACGGCAGCCCTGAAGGGGATGGCCATCTCTGACTTCAAGGTCAAGGTGAATGCCAAGATTGGATAGCTACACACACTTGAGAATGGCCTCACACAATTGCAGATGCACAATTTAGTGAATGATAATCCTTACTTTTTACTACAAAACACTGAAGAAAAAAAGACCAGTAGCAGAGCATGCCTTTGGATATGAGAAAACAGTCATAATGGTAGATGACTGTCAGTGTTTAAGAGATAAGGGGTAAGGCAGTCAACATTCTGGTCTGGATAGCCAGTGGAGATAATGAATTCCAGTGTGTGCGGAAGATTGAGATGGGGAACAGAGCTGGATAACAAATAAACTCAACATAACGATTGCCTCTGCTGATTACTAGCAGTGTCTGTACAGTGAACAGGATGGAAGCGATGGAGATGATTTTCAGGATTTTTTGAGAGATGTGAAGGTTCCCTGCTTACCAGATGGGAAGCAACTAAATTAAGAAGTACATTTCTCTACACAGAATTTTTGATACCCTACATCCTGGTTGCAGTGTGGAAAACCTACCAGGATAATTAGAATACCAGTAGAACTGTGAAATAGACTTGTAAAAAAAGATAACTAATTACAAGTCCAAAATGTTCTCGGTAAAAAGGGAAAATTACCACCCTACTGCAGACATGCCACCATCATCGGACTCCCAAACAACGGTAAAAACCCTGTGGAGTGTTCCTCCTACTTTCAAATCTCCCAATGGGTAAACTAATGTGCTAGCCAAGTTTCTTCCAGAAAGACTCCAAATGCTGTATCTGTGTAGACACAACCAGCCCAATGTCTAATCATTCACGGTAGAGCTGTCTGAAAGAACCTTTGGCATATATGTCATGCAATCCCTGCATCAAACTGTAAATCTGAACATTTGGAAAATCTTTTTTTTTGTAAGCCACGTAGACCTCTGATTTAATCATATGGGATTTCATGCAGCATAATGAGTTAATTCAGTTATTGGTACAGACTTCTCTTATGGGTATGACTATGATATATTGTGATGGGTTGCCATCTGGAAAGGGTGTGGAAGCCCTTGCTTTTTTCATTTGTATTAATTAATAAAATGATGTGGGTAATTCAATATGAGAATGGGTGATCTGCTAACCAGATCTCCCTTTCATAAGTTTGATGCCAAAAGCATAGTGTGCACCTGTGCCCTGCTGAATCAGAATTCTGATCTGCAGTGCCTGCTCTCCAGTGGCACAGGAGGCTATTTGACAGCCTCTGTGACAGACACGTCATTTCAGTACAGAGGCTGCATTGAAAGTCTGCATCTCTTTTCTTAAACCACATAGTCATGAGTAATTACCATTCTGATTGCAATGTAATCTTTACATATAAAGCCATACCTGAGTTGAAGATATGGTGAATAGTAATTCACATAACTATTGGCGACCACATACGATTAATATCATCCATATGTCAGCACTTCAAGCCCAAACCAGCTAGGGAAGCATTGTGTTCATTCTGATAAGACAGGTTGGCCCTGACACTTGAAGGGCTGGACACTGAATGGCTGTATTTCTCCTTTTGATAGTTTGTGACGTCTGGTAACACCTTTCTCCATCAGGACAGACCCCCAGCAGGAGGTATCCTGGGAAACAGGAATCAAAAGACTACACTCACAGCATGAAGCTGCATACTAGAAGGACGTTTGATGATATTGACAAGTTAAGGGGATAGCGTGGGTGTATAAGAGGGATCTCTGCCATGTGGAGGAGGAATATACCATCTTGTTTATCTATGTATTCTCTCTTCCTTCCTGTCCCCTCTTATTTCAGCACAAAGCACTTTGAATATGATGTCAGAAGGCAAGTACCACTTATTTCAAGAACAGGATTTGGATCCTTTAAAGCAGGCTTGGTTTAGTCAAATCGCCTGTGGGATTTTGCTTTAAAAGAAGGGGTGTCCCACTCCTTCTTTGATTCACTCATGAACAAACACGGGAGTAAGAATACATTGGTACCTCTTTTGGGAGAGTTGACTGCCCAACGCCCTCCACCAGTAAGGTGAAGACTGGGGGCCAGGTTAACATGTGAGCAGATTCAGTATTGCCTCTCCTCACATGTGGCAAAAAAGGAGCAGCCCAATTCTCAAAGGGCATCTGAGTGAACGCATCTAAGATGCGCTCACTCAGATTCCCTTTTTACCACCTTTCCACAAATAAAGAGATATTTCTGTGCATTTAAATGGCATCCCAAATTCGCAAACAGGATGCGTTTTTAAATGTGCAGAAACTAGGGTCTCCCCCTGCACCTGTTGGGAAAATAGGATGGACATTTGGTTTACTTTTCTGAGCATTTTACTGAGACAGACTCTTAAATGGCCCATCTTGATAACATGCATTCCCTACCACCACGTGGTTGCTGGGAGCCTAGCAGACATTAGTGTCGGGAATATGCAAGGATGCTGGACAATGCATCTTTGTGCTATTCTCCAGCCCCTAGTGAAATGCTCAGGGTTCCTTTGAGAATAAGGTGGCCTGAGTATTTCAGTAATACATGCAAATGAAAGGAGTACATTCTCTGTCCTCCTTTTATCTGCACTCTTTTATGAGAGCCTCACCCTGAGTGCCCAAAGCAAGGGTGAGCTCTGTTCCCTACCCATCCTGAGGGCACCTTGGAGGTGACCTGCTGCTGGAGCAAGACTTGCCTCTCTGCCAGTAACACTGCTGGCCAGGACCTCAACATGGTGTCAGGATCCTGAAAGTTTGCTGAAAGTTTGTGCCAGCATCAGCTGTGCTTGAACGACTGAGAAAAGGGACTGCACTTATCCCAGAGACTTCAAAGTGGGACTCAGCATTCTGGGAACCAAGACAGCCAGGATCCCTGTTTTGCATCACCTCATATTTATTGAAACACCTTCAAACTGAGTTCCTCTTGTTCAAACAACAGGACCTACCGGTGCTGCCTTTAGCATTTCACCTAACCCTTAAAACTAGGGTGCTTGCAACTTCAAACCAGCTCAATGCAGCATTGTATCTGCATACAGCTTGGCCCAAATTAACAGCTCATCACTGAATTTTAACTCGAACAGCTGGAGAGTCACTCATCGACTCAAACCAGCAGTTGCTAAATTACCAGAACTGGCTCAACCTCAAATCACTGCTTGGTCAAACTGCACAATGGAACAGTACGATCACAGCCTGAAACTGTGCCCATGACTCCAAATGCTGGAGGCATCATGCATGGATCCAAACCAGTGGATACAACATGTCTCAAACTGGCTCAACTCTCAACCAATCCAGGTGAGCACTCGAATTTGCATCACTCAAACGCAGCCTTCAACCCACTTTGAGGAGCCACATTTGAACTGACCCAATGCCAGCTTGCCACTTAGGCCAATACGACTCGCAATAACCTAACTTGCAGAAGTGTGGTGAAAGTGGTCTGTGATGACTGCAATCCTCCCTGTGTGATTATTTCAGTATTGGAGAGACTTTTTCTGATTTACCATCTGGTGCTAGAAAACTGCTCCCCACTTTCAATACTTGAATCCTGTCTCTTTAAATCTATCAAAAGTGGTGTGTGGTCATGGTGCCGTGGGATGGTGGGATTGCAAGGAAAATTGTCTGCTCCACGGAGACGCTACGGTGGTAAGGTAATTAAGTTCCTCTCCTTAACTTGGGCAGAAAACTTGGAGAGACTTTTTTAGGCTTTTCAGTGTAACAGTGACTGATTATACCCTTTGAGCCGGGACACAAACAATAGAGAAACATTTCACCTTGGTGATGAAGGTAAGAGAGGATCTGCCTTAGGTTCCCGGTAACTGAAGGACTGGCGTCCTTTTAGCCGTGAGAACCCACCCTTCCCTAATTGATCCTCTGGAGCTGGACTACTTCCAGTGTCCTACTTGACTATTTGGAACCATTTGACAATTAACGACATTATGGCTCAGCGAATGAGTCTGAAAAGCCAAAGCGTGGCAGCTACATATATCTCAGTATTTTACAGCCACATCGGCAAAACACCTCAAGACACTCCAAACTATCCAAAATAACGCTCTCCGTGCCACCATAGGCAACCCCAAAAGTGAACACATCTCTAATGCCAGAAGACAAGCCCACTGGCTACCCATCTGAGAATGTGTCCTCTTTAAAACACTTGCCCTTACCACAGGTGCATTAAACACACAGCTCCTCCCTACCTATCGCAGAGGGTAAAAAGACCCCTCTCCTCCAGACCTACGAGAACACCCTACACTAACCGACTGGTAGTACCCAAAGTGAACCGTGCCATAGTGGGTGGTGTATACTTCCCTTTCATTGCCGCTAGGCAATGGAACTCCCTGGCACTCTCCCTTGGAACAGAACCCTCACCCCATGCTTTTCTTAAAGCCATCAAAACATGGCTATTTACTTAAACCTGTTTATGAAGAGCCTGCACCGTTAGCATGCAATGTCTCAATATGCAATCATGTTATGCTAGCTAGATGTAATGATCATATGTCGCAAGATGCAACCACGTTACGTAAGCCCTCTGTAACTAAATCGTCCTCCGTGTAACACATTATGTAACACAGTATGTAATCCCTCTTTAACTAAGTCGCTTTCCATATAACAGGGCCACGATGCCTCCGGGATGTTTATGTGCATTATAAATACAACACATAAAAATAAATAATAAAGGAAGGTCCCCAAATTTGGTCGTATGAAATTTCAAACTGCAGGGAAGACCAAATGGTGGCAGCATTGATGAACAACCTGGGGGACATAACATACTGTCCATCTGGTCCCAGAGAGGGAGAACAGAGGAGGAGGCTTTTCGGCACAGGACTAAAAGTAACGGTGACACTGAACTGTGCTCATATGCAGGGAATGAATGATGTGCATGATTTGAATCTGATTGAGCATATCGATTCTGTAGCTATGGAAGAAAAAAGACTGCAGGGTGATAGCGTTATGCAACATTGCTGTAATCCCTCATTACACGATACACCAACTGCGCTCACAAACCTTATTGAAAGGGAAGGGGCAGGAAAGTCTATGAACAAATGTATGACTGAGGAAAGTCAGTCTTGGGAAAACAACATACACCACAAGCTAAAAGCGGTAGATGAGCGTATCTGCCTCACTTCACCGACCATATCTGCATTGAAGATGGCATTGAGCTCATTTGTCACCCTATGCGATAACATCTGGGATCAGGTGAAGGCCCACATGAGTAGGTTGGCGGGGGCGTGGCCTGATGTCCGAGGAGTGAGGACGCGGGTTCCTTGAGCTCCGGCTAAGCCACAGCAGTCCGATCCTTTTCTGGGTGCTTCTGCCCACAGACACCATAGACACGGGGATCCATCAACGACCGAGGCGAAGAACTGCACTTTCCACCCTACTCTGACAAAAATCGGAGCCCGAGAAGCCTCTGCCGCGATCCGGCCCAGCTCCCCCTCCTCCCCGTGCGAGGCGCACAAGATGGCGGCCGCCTCGCGCTGACGGACCCGTGGCGCACATCGGGGCCGGGAACCAGCGACCACAGACCCAGGCAGACCCAGGCTGCTTATGAGTGCCCCCCTGCTGATGTCCCTCCCTGGGAGCACGGGGCGAACCCACGGGCCGACAGCTACAGCCCACCAGGACGCTATCAAGAACCGGAGGTGGCCCCTCCCCCCACGGCCCGAGCGCCCCAGATAACCGCCGAGGGCCGGTGCCTCGGAGGATCACTGTGCGGCTGGAGCACATAAAGACGGTGGAGCCGGCGGCGCCTGAGGTCCGTCTTGGAGGGAGCACGCCGACTGCACGCCGAGGAACAGTGCTGACCCGCACCCGAGAGGCTGCACCCCCCCGGCGCACCTGGTGAGTGTCCCCCCCGATCCACGACCCGGGACCCCGGTGTACCCACTGGGGGGAGACGCCGCTCTGCTCCAGGCTGATGCGTGAACACGCTGACGGACCCCTCCGGGACCACTCACCCCACCACCCGACAGACACCCCAACATCGGGGAGCCGCTCCCCGGGACAGAGCTTTCTCCATCGGCGGCGCTGGTGGCCGTCGCTCAGCTCCCTCAACCTACAGCATTATAATTCCGGATTCCCGGACGGCCACCTCGACATAGGGGAGCCGAGCGCCCGCTCCCCGAAGGAGATCCTGCTTCACCGACGGGGCCGGGTCATCACCCAACCACCCAGCCCCAGAGCCCTACAACACCAGAACATCGGAGCCCATCCGCGGCACTCACGGACAGTCCCCCCCTGGGGCCGGCGCGGGTCTGCTACAGATACGCTGCATTACTTGGTGAGCCCAGGCAAAGGAGAGATGGCCGCCGCCAGGAACAAAGCCAAGAACGCTACCCTAGACCCCTTCATAACACCCAAGCCTCACCCCACTGCCCAATCCACCCCGAAGAGCTCAGCAAATCACGATGGCCCGGAAGAAGAGGCCAGGCATAACCAACTGCTCGAGGCGATTGCAGCCCTGAGAACATTTATAGACACGAAAATAGGGGAGGTTAAGGCAGATATCCAACTCATAAGGCAAGACGCCCGCAACTTAACGGAGCGCGTAACCATCATTGAATCCTCCCAGAAAGACATTTCAGACGGAACATCGTCGCTGCAGAAAGAGGTTGCAGACTTAAAACGCAAAGTGAGCTCCCTGGAGGCGAGGTCCGAGGAAGCAGAAGGGCGGGCCAGACGAAATAATATCAGGATTCTGGGCATACCGGAGGGGACAGAGACCATGGACCCGACAGCCTATGTAGAATCCCTAATACAGCAGGAAATAGGGGCATCGAACCTCTCACAGGGTTTTGCCATAGAGAGAGCCCACAGATCTCTTCAGAAGAGGCCTCCTCCCGGATCTTATCCCCACCCCATCATCGCTAAGGTTCTCAACTTCCGCGATCGTGAGGTGATTCTGAAATTCTCAAGAGATGGAGGAGAAATAGAGCGGGGCAATTCAAAGATCACCATATACCCTGACTATACCCAATCGGTGCAGAGAGCAAGGAATTCCTTCGTTCCGATCAAGGCCAGGCTGAGGAAACTAAACCTGAAAGACATGCTGCTATACCCCTCACGATTGAAAGTAATCCATAAAGGGCGCGCGATATTCTTAGAGTCACCAGAGGCAGCTACCATGTGGATGGAACACAACAACCTGGCTGAGGTCCCCACGGAACCCACATCTGAGAAACATAATGAAAGCAGCCAAGGTTGATCGCTTAATAACACGGCCGGGGCACCCAAGGCCCTTGCATCGCACCCTAAACCAGAACGAAGCTACACTATCACCGAAGCAAAACTACTAAGTGAGAATGCTAAACGACTGCGGGGCTTGCCTGACATCCCGCCCATGGACACAGACCACGGACCCACTGATGACCAGTGCAGGCAGCTGCCTGCACGCACCCACTCACGCCAGAAACCCGGATTAGGTCAGACAGCGCGAGAGCCCCCGAGCACTGCACTCCGGTGACAGAAGCTGGGTGCGTTAGTTACAGTTACTTTTTTCAAGTTGTTATCGTTTTGACTGTCCTACCTCAGATGAACAATAATTGGCCTGGTGTGGACTCCAAACCGGAGGCAGGGTCTGCCCATCCCACACAAGCGGAACAACATGCATCTCATGATGCGACGCATATGACACAGGAGGAAGGGGAGGCGCTCCCCGCAACGAGGAACCCACTCACGCAATGGCAGCAAAACTCAAGTTAATCACATGGAATGTTAGAGGGATGGGAACATACATACGGAGAAACCGAATATATTCATACCTGAAGAGAAAAAGAATATCACTGGCCCTTCTTCAAGAAACACACCTAACCAAGGAGGCCACAGACAAGATGGTGAACTACTGGGGGGGCCAGGGCAACGGCGCATCCTTCTCAAAGTATGCAAGAGGAGTCTACACGTGGGTGAGTCCGGAAATACCGTTCCAACAAATGGGGGCCGAACTGGACAAAGAGGGAAGGTATGTAATAGTGTGGGGCATGCTTGAGAACTCCCCTCTGTGCATAGTAAACTCATACTTTCCTCATCACAACATACCCTCTCACATCAAGGAACTATGTGCCAGATTGCTGCACTACAGAGAATACACGTTCATATGGGGGGAGACTTCAATTCCGTCATGAATGCTGAACTAGACAGATCAGTAACGCCACGCATACCTAACAGCCCTTCCCCAGGGCCCCTCTCCAAGATGGTGGCAGACCTACACTTAACCGACATCTGGAGAGACCTCCACCCCTTCGACAGATCATACTCATTCTATTCGGCTCCCCATAACCTCCACACCAGGCTAGACTATTTCTTCATCGCCAATGAGCTAACCCCACAAGTAGAATTGGCAGAATACATGGGCAGATCAATATCGGACCACTCCCCTCTACTGCTGCAGCTCTGCTTCAAGGGCCCTCGCCCACCCATCCCGATGTGGCGCATGCCAGTAGATGCCCTGACCGACCCAGCATTCAAGGAAACCTTAGAAGAAAAGCTAGAAGAATACTTACTGATAAACAAGGGCTCAGTCGAGAAGTGGAGCACACTCTGGCAGGCGATGAAAGTGGTGACAAGGGGAGAGATAATCGCCGAAGCTGGCGGGATCAGGAGGCAACTACACAGGAAACTAGAGGCAGTGGAGGAGAAAATCAAACAACTCGAAAGTGACGGTCCATTGACCGCTGAAAAGGAATCAGAACTGAAACTGATCAGGGAAGACTGCAGGGCGGCATGGGAGAGACTCTCAAAGTTCGACTTTTCTGTCCGCACTCTGAAGGCCCACAGGGAAGCAGATAAGCCGGGCAGAATACTTGCATGGTTATGCAGAAAGGAACACCCGAGGCAAGCCCTTAAGGAGATCAAAGACAGCAAGGATATGACCCGCAGGACACAACAAGAGATCAATGACACCTTCACGGATTTCTATAATGACCTATACGCTCACAAGAACGAGATCCCCGTGGCAGACATAAGAGACACCCTGGCCGAAGTAGGACTACCCAGGCTGAATCAAGAACAACGGGACAAACTGGGAGAAGCTATCACGATTGAGGACATCACGGATGCGATTAGATCCCTTTCCACAGGCAAGTCCCCCGGGACAGATGGCCTCATCCCAGAATTCTACAAAGCCTACGAGGAGACCTTGTCCCCTGTACTACATGCAGTATACACGGAGGCATATGAGTCGGGCACTCTTCCCAATTCCATGAGAGAAATCCTCATCGTCCCAATGCTCAAGCCAGGCAAACCAGCCGACAGGTGTGATTCGTATCGCCCATTGGCGCTCCTAAACTATGACGGCAAAATACTAACAACCATATTGGCTAAGAGGCTCTCGAGGGTGATCGGATCTCTGGTGCACGAGGATCAGAATGGCTTTGTTCCAGGACGAAACACCACTGCCAACCTCAGGAGGCTCCAACACATAATAGCACAGACGCCCGAAAGCGAGGAAGACCTAGCAGTACTCTCACTGGATGCCATAAAAGCCTTCGATTCTATTTATTGGGAATGGCTGATAGAGACTCTGAGGGAATTTGGGCTCGGAGAGCACTTCATCCGCTGGATCAAGGTCCTCTATAGCGACCCAGTAGCAAGAGTAAAAACAGGCGCTGTGGTATCAAGGGCCTGGCCCATCCAGAGGGGCACCAGGCAGGGATGCCCGCTCTCACCAATGCTTTATATCCTAGGACTGGAACCAGTGGCAATATACTTTAGGAAACAGTTCTTCGACGCTGGCATTAGCATTGGTGGGTCGGACAACATTATCTCCCTATACGCAGATGACGTCCTCCTATACCTGCGCGACCCCCTGGAAAACGCCCCGATTGTACTGGATGTCTTGGATAACTTAGCGAAATATTCGGGGATAAGATTCAGTAGACGGAAGCCATGCTCGTTCCCACTTGCAAGGCTAAAGGGTAAACCTGTGGAGGAGCTTCCTGAGATCGGGATCCGTTGGCAGGTAGACACCTTTCGATACCTGGGCCTGGACATCACACACACACCAATATCCACCCACAATTCCAACACAGAGGCTGCAATGAGCGGAGTACGTAGATCCATACAATTCTGGTCAAAGCTCCCGCTCTCCATGATGGGCAGAGCTGCAATATCCAAAATGATAATTCTCCCCAGGTTCCTCTACTACTTCACCAACGTGATGTACTACATCCCCCCCATCCTTCTTTAAGAAGCTAGAATCCCTGATTAGAGACTTTCTTTGGGGACGAGCTAGGCACAGACTCACGCTAAATGTCCTCACACTCACCTACGCCGAGGGCGGCATCCAACTCCCCGATTTCCAAAGGTACTTCTTGGCGGCTCAATCGACACATCTAGCAAAATGGCTTTCAGATGAACATACAGCAGAGCTGAATCTCTTATCCCAATCCTCCTCACCGCTACACCCCAAAGAGTTAATTTGGAACACTCGAGCAGGGCAGCCCAACCCACCCATGATACTAGAGGTGGGGAGACAGGTATGGAGCAGGGTGAGATCCATAGTCGGACTACAACACTCATACACACCCGACATTCCCATGCTGGCGGACATCTGCAAAACCCCCATCGATCTAGCAACGATGAGGAGATGGGAGAGTCACGGCCTTTACACATGGGGGGACATGTTCTGCGAGGGACTCTTCAGGGACTTTGACTCACTCCAAGAAAGGGACGGAATCCCACCAGGCCAATTCCTCTGGTACCAAAAAGTGAAACATGCAGCCAAAGAGAACTGGGCCGAATGGCCTGAGGAGCCAGAAACACATCCCCTCCTGAGGTAAATATACGAACTCAGCGACGGATGGAGACCGACATCAAGATTGTACACCCAAATAAACAACAGATCCAATCCGAAGAGCGCAAGGCTGAAAGAAAAATGGGAGACAGACTTGGGGACCGAAATCACAGAGGGCGAGTGGTCGAGAGCCCTGATATACCCAAAGGAGATATCTAGGAATGCCAGGTTTAGACTGATCCAACTGAACATACTCTACAGAACATATATGACCCCACACAGGATATCTACGTTTAACAACACAGCCGACCCAAAATGTCCCTGGTGCTCCTCAGACCTGGCAGACATGATCCACATGTTCTGGACCAGCCCCAAATCTCAGAAACTCTGGCAGGCCGCCGAACAAACCTGCAGGAACGCTGGCCTAGAGACATACGAGTGGACACCCAAGGAGTGCCTACTGGGCACTTACCCGAGACTAACTAAAATCAAGCACCTGGCGAAGCTTATGCACATGGCCTGCGTGTTAACCAAGAGGACAATTGCCATGGCCTGGAAATCCCCAGCAGGCCCGAGGTATGAGCCCTGGATCAAAGAGATGGAAAGGTGGAGCACGGCTGAAACTAGGGCCTGGGAGGAGGGGAACAGACGGGGAGGCGACGATGTGAGCAACACGCTAGAGGCTTGGAGGGCCCTCCTGAGAAACATGATCTTTTCAACGACCTATAAACCTCCTTGAGCCTGTCCCCCCCCGAACCCCAGAAGACAACAGGCAGCAGAGAACAGCCCATCAAACCTATGTACTCAACTTTGTCGCCGCCCTGAGTGGGCAAATGCAGAGAACTGGCTCCGGACCCATGCCCCTAACCTAGAAACAAGGAATATACGGCCCTAATACACGGTGGGACAGCCGATGTTGTTATTTTGTTTATTTATTTGTTGTTACATTTTTGTAAGATTAATTGGCACACAATATATGCGTCAGACGATACAACCCAGAGTAGTTGCTCAACAGTTTTCTTTTCCCTGTGCATGTATATTTATAAATGCCAATAAAAACATTTAAAATTAAAATGAGTAGGTTGGCTTACCTCAATGTAAAAATAGGAGCTATAGTTTATTTATTTATTCAATTGGGTTGTTCTAATGCGCCTAATACGATGCCTGAGTTTGGTTTCTAAGCGTGGATCCAGAATTCAAACCTTTAGTGCGCTGTGTATCCTCCGTTCACCGGTTAACACCAATAGCCCTGAACTTGTCCCTCAACAGCGAGGTGGAAAAGAAGGAACTAGGGGTTCTACAAATACAAATTGTAATATAAAACCCCCTGTGCCCATTGTAATCCTGGATGATTCTTGTGAAGAAACAAGAGCACTTATTGACCAGCGTGCAGCCAACAGTCCAATTGCTGAGCCTACATGAATTGTTGTCCGAGTTCAAAGCTCGGATCAAAGTTCAGATAAAACTATCCGGGAGCCCTTCAATATATACCATAAGAAGGGGATGAATTCAGTGAGAAGAAAGCAGAGAAACATCTTCTCTCAAGTAAAGAAAACTAAGAACCATGCCACAATCTATCCACTATAAAGCTAGCCGTAGGAATACTTTGTCTGCTTGCATTTCTTTGCATACATACACGTGTAAAACAACTAGACATTTTCATCTATCTCGTTGCATAAGCTTCTTCATCTTGATCCCAAAAGGACACTTATCTTTGATACTTTCTTGATGCCTTATAGAATTGCCTGCATTCTCTCGTCCCTGCATCTCTTCTATGCACGTCAGTCTTGCTTTGTGTGACATCACCATTCATCTTTGCCATTCATTTGTCCTGTTTCTTCTGGATTTTCATTCAAATGACCATCATGACCATCATACAGTCTCATTTGTAGATATGGCTTTCTCATTGGGAGCCTTGCTTCCCAGATTGTCCTAGGTATAAGTATTTTCACTGGTACTGCTCGTGTCTAACACTCTGGCTCCCAACATATAGGCACTATGGGCAAGGTGGTTGAGGTGGGGGTACTTGAATCCTTCTCTACAAACCCCTCGACATGGATAGAACGGCGGGGGCTCCGGCAATGTAAATTTGGGGGGGTTACTGAAAAGTATGTATAGGCCTTTAGTAGGGATGCAAAATGTACGCTGCTCATCTGAGACAGAGCATGTATATTGAAACTGTAACTTGGAAAGAGAAAAACAGCCCCGCCAATATGAGAAATGGGCTAACACCGGTATTAATAGGCCTTATGAAGCCCCCAAATAGTTGAGTTCAGGCGACGGTGTTCCAGATGACAGGGGCCGAGACATCAAAGCTTGTCCCCCCATACTTAGCCAGGCGGAATCTAGGCTCTACAAGTCTGGCCTGGTCCTGTGATCTAAGGGAGTGCAAGTGTATATCTGGTTTCAGGCACTCTGTGAGGTAGATAGGCGCCACATGGGTCAGGCACTTGTGGGTTAGGGTCAAGATCTTATGAGACGCACGTTGCCTCACAGGCAACTAATGCAGTGCTCTTCTTGACTCAGAGACGTGATGTCATCTGGGAATGCCAGAACAATGGAGGGAGTTTGGGAAAGGTTGGGGACTATTAATAGCAAATGGACAGTTATTGGGAGATTCCGCCCGAAGCCTCCTTGTCATAGAAATGAAGTAAAATCATGGCTCGATTATATAGTGATATCAGAAAAATGATTCCTTATAACAAACTCATTTGAGGTAGGACACAACTCATCCAGTGAGCATGATCTTGTGGCCTTATATTTTAATGCAATGAGTGATCTGCCCAAAATGAAAAGCTGTAGAAACCTAGTTGTAAATCACCCAAAAAATATGAACAGCTGGAACTCGAGGAGTCTTAAGGACCTAAGTAGACTTATTGGGAAATCTTGGCACTCCACCACCATGCTACAAAAAATAAGGGACCTAAGTGTAGAAAACGTCTCAGTGTTTGTAAGGGAAATGGTCAGTAAATCTACCACTAATAAAGTAATTTGTTCTCGTTCTAGTCGCCCGTACATCTATACAAGGGAGATTAATATAGGCAAAGATCATATGCATAGGGAGACTTGAAAAATACGTCATGGGTCTGGTACTAAGGAGGTAAAGCATATCCAAATTCAAAAGAAAAGGTAGGCTTACAAAAACTGGGTATGAGCCACAGGTATCTCCTGTTACAAAAACAAGGGGAATGGATGTTGAAAGCAATTGTGCAAAAATAATTGCAGGCAGTTTTGGAATTTCCTTAATGCAAGAGCCTGCCAGGAGGTCATAGAAATAATAAATCCTATCCCTGAAGTCTAGTGTAACCACTTTACGGAACCTTATAAAAAAAATGAGTACAGATTCTTTAACTTTGGTTTGTATTGATAATTGGGATCTGGATAGCTCGATAAAACATCTACTCACAATTATAAAATCTGGCTTGAATTCTCGTGCACCGGGACCAAATGGTATGTGTAAATTTGCATTGAAGAAAGATCCTGAAATATGGACACCGATACTTCAGACTCGATTCCAAAATATTCTGCCCAATAAAGCTTTTCCATCATCTTGGCACTCCTCGGTTATAGTCCCCATTTTTAAGAAAGGTAGTCGCATGGAGCCGGCGAACTATCGTCCAATTGCTCTCCTGGACGTAGAAATCAAAATAGTTCCCAGAGGTGCCCTGAAGAGCTCGGAAGAGTAGATTTCGACAACAGGAAGATTATCTAGATTTCAGGCTTTAGGAGAACAACTGGAACAGATGCCAGTGGCCTCCTTATTCAATGTTTAATGGATCAATCTTGCACAGAGGGGAAGGTATACTTGGCAAGCATTGATCTAAGCCTTGCCTTTGATAAAGTTGATAGAACAAGACTATGGTCAAAGCTCCTTAAGTGGGGTATTCCAACACAGATTTTGGATATTTTAGATCAACTGCTTAGTAACAAAGTAATTACAGTAAGACTGGAAGCTAATGGGGAGGTTTCCAAGCCAATTGAAATGGGCTGAGGATTGAGGCAGGAGTGCGTGTTGGCCGCCTGCCTCTTTAATTTGTATTTAGCTGACCTGGGCGAATTTTTGGAGGGAGCATCTTTTGTACCACCTAAGGTAAAGGGGGAGTGTTTTTTCTGGGTGAAATATGCTGACGATCTGCTGCTAATGGATAACACTGTGATAGGCCTCCTAAGGCTTTTAAACCACTACAATGATTATGTAAAAATAAAGAGATTATTGATAAATCCGAATAAGTCCAGCATCCTGAGTTACAATGGAAGGAAGTTTAAGTCGACAAACTTTAAACGGGTGATGGACACTGCAGTATTGAGTGTTTTTCCAACCATAACATATTTGGGGTTTAGATTATTGAGACCATTGGAACACATCAGCGGATAGATGATTTTGTGGGCTAGAGGCAGACAATATGCTAGCCAAATGAAATACACTAGGAACACATTCTGTTGTTTTACCCTACAGCCCCTGATATTATTTTATGCAGAAAAAACGATTCCATCTTTAATATATGGATTTGTACTACTAAGTACATGTGAAAAAACGGACTCTGGTAAATTGGAGGGTACAATTTGGAGAAACACATTGTCTCTACCATCTTGTGTGCCCATTACTATGTTCCACTTTGAATTAGGTGTAAACTCATTGCTCTCTCTAGTGAAGATTCTTTTGTTGTTTAGGAAACTGTTTATGAACCGCCCGGAGACAATATATGCTGTAATGGGATGGCATATGAGGGATGTGAAAGGAGATCTCTTTCGCCGTTTTAATGAGAACTGCCAATATATCATGGAAACATTTGAAGTGACTTTGAAAATCTCCTGACTATCCCTCGGGAAGTAAAAAAAAAGATTTTGGACCTTGATTGGATTACTACCTGTGATGGGAGAGGCAATTACAGATTGTATAAAGATCTTAATCTAGAGGCAAAAAAGAGAGGACAACTTCTGTGGTATTAAAAACAATGCTCGGATAGTCATTTTAGGGACACGTTTCTGAAAGTCCGATTCAGTCTCATATACACTGGGGAAGTGTTTTTCTTAAGAGGCCAACAGGATAATGCACTATGTCACTTCCGTGAAGACCCTATGGAATTGTTAAAACATCTGATGATTTTATATATGGAAGAGCTTTTAAGTCATTTTGTATATGAAATTGAGTTTTTAAATGGTGAACATTTTGGATGTATATGTTACAAGATGGCCTACCTCGATTTTCTAGAGAGCTGTGCAATATTTGAAGAGAGTGAACATTGTAAAGTGAGTTAATTAGATTGCTTCTGGGTAGTAGGACATGAAATGTGGGAGAAAAACTAATTTTATTTCTTCCTTTACTTTTCTTCTCTTTTTAAAAATGTGTAATTTAAAATGTTTATTATCAAGATTTGTATAATGCACTGTATGATGTTTAAGGTTTTCTTATAAACCAAAGTACAATAAAAAAATAAAAAAATAACCAAACTTGGTTTCATCCATCTGCACAACAGCTCGAACCCTGGTTCATGGCTATTAAACTTACAAAAACCAACAAAAAAGGTACTATTGACCCATAACTGCTCCTCAGTCCATCTGTGATTCCGAGCGACTGGTTAGGTCACTTGTCCACCTTTTTCATCAAAAGACATATCCTTTTTCAGCAACATTGTGGTTACTGAATTGTCTTTCACCCCTGTCTTCTTACCCAGTGTGCTGTTTTCTACTATCTATTGCATATTCTGTGTTCTTCCCACAGGGGTGGGTTTTGAATAGTGTTTTTTCTATTTAGTTTCTATTACTGATGGTATATTTATTAAAGTACATATATTTTTATAGATCATTGATTGATCATTCCCTTTCCTTTGGCCTATTATTCTTTGCTACTAGATCACATTCAGCCCCCTTCTGAGAGTACAGCCTTCCCTCGGGCCAAGATACAACAAAAGGCAAAGGAGGTAGATTTTTTAACTGATATGATATGGCATTTATAACGTTCCTATACAAAAGTGTTTCCAGGTGCAACGAGACAAGGGAGGTGAACAAAGGGAGGACGGACAATGATCCTATTAGGCCAGGTATCATTCAGATCGTGCAAGTGCATGGGATCTGGAAAGGGGGCAGGGAGAGTGCAGTACATGGTATGATATGATATGATATGATATGGTATTTGTAACGCGCCTATACACAAGTGTTTCAAGGCGCGACGAGGCAGGGAGGGAGGGAAACAAGGGGAAGACAGACAAACGATCCTACTAGGCCAGGTGTCATTCAGATCGCGCAAGTGCAGAGGTAAGGGGAAAAGGAGAAAGTGCTGGGGGGGGAGGTGGGGGGGAAAGTGCAGTACAAGGTAAGTAGCGTAAAAAAAAAAAAAAAAAAGATGGTAAAATGATAACAAGTAAGTTGTGGCCAACATGTGGCATGTGCATGGGTAAGTGCAGACATCAGGTGTGAAAGGCTGGGAGGGGGACTGTAGGGATACAGAGACAGTCCTCAAGTGCAGGGGTTGCCAGGTGGACAGTGCAGGTGTGAAACGCTGGCAGGGAGGACCTGGTCCTGAGATCAGAGGGTGTCCAGGTTGCCAGTGCAGATTCAGATACAGCAGAGGAGGGGAGGAGAAAAAGCAGAAGCAAAGAGAAAGGTTTTGAGGAGCTTCCGGAACTGGAGATGGTTCTCCTCAAGCTTAAGGGAGGCAGGGAGACTGTTCCAGAGGGAGGCACCAGCCGAGGAAAGAGATCTACCACCAATTTGTTGCTTGGAGAAGCGAATGACCCTGAGGGAGTTGGAGGCGGCTAAGCAAATAGCTTGAGAAGGGAGATATTTAAGAAGAGAGAGTTGAAGGTATTGAGGCCCCAGGCCCCAGAAGGCCTGGTGGATGATGCAGAGGGTTTTGAACTTAATCCTCGCAGCCACTGGGAGCCAGTGCAGAGAGTTCAGTACTGGAGAGATACGATGCCTGGACATGAGGCCAACTGTGTCTGTTTTACCTTTATCATTGTGTTGTAGAAGCGTGAGGGCTGAATGAGCACTTTGGCCTCTACTCATCCTTCTACTCCTGCAGGGCAGAAGTCATTTAGTCACATGGGTGGCAGCTGTTAGTTTCTCAAAATAAAAGTGTGTAGTTAATCTTAGATACATTGTCAAGGAATTTTAGCTACAATGGAACTCGACATGAGTGTGGTGCAGACCTTAAAAGCGAGTATATTGTCAAACTCTGTCAAAGAGGGATCTCCCTAATATCAGTAAGGTAAAAAAGGTGGAACTGTTGCAAAGCCTCCAGGCTTTTGAGGCAGCAATGGCGGTGGAAGAGTCACAGTGGACCAGTACATATATAGCACTTCTAGCTCAGGTAACACTTTCACTAGGGAGCATAGACGTGGCAGAGTAGAGCAAGGAAGATACAAGTTCTCACAACAGCCCCATAAGGGCTGGGAGAATGGATTTATGCAGGTCTCATGGTTCTGTCATGTCTCAGGTTTCCATTAGGGCATGTGGACAGCCAGTTCACAGAGTAGTGTCTCCCTGCCAGAAGAAGTCCCTCTCTGTCCCAAATTTCAGTGCTATGCGGATAACACCCAACACATTTTCAGGCTGCCTTTTGCCACTTCCTCTCCTTCTCTCATCTCTGACTGTCTTTCTGCTATTCAGGAGTGGTGTGCCACCAATGATCTATGCCTCAATGTCAGTAAGGCCGAGATTCTCCTCATCGGCACACCTGCTCCCTCCTTTCCTGTTACTCTCTAGCAGGCCTCCCTTGGCCCTCTTCCCGCTCCCACCTGTGAGGCTAAAAACCTTGGTGTTATCTTCGACTTCACACTTTCCTTCTCTCCTCACATCTCTGGCGTCTCTAAGAATTCACACTACCAGCTGCATGTCCTCAGAGGTATTCTTCCTTTCCTCTCCTTCTCCCAGATGCTCACTGTCTCCAGAGCTCTGGTTCTCTCTAGGCTGGATTACTGCAACAGCCTCTTTCTAAATCTGCCTGCCTCTACTCTCCGCCCTCTGCAACTCATCCAAAACAGGACTGTGAGACTTGTCCTTGGCCTCAAGCCCAGGGCTCGTATCTCTCCAGGACTGAAATTTCTGCACTGGCTCCCAGTGACGGCGAGGATTAAGTTCAAAACCCTCTGCATTGTCCACACACCTTCTGGGGTCTGGGACCTCAATACCTTCAAATCACTCTTTTTAAATAGCTTCCCTCTCAAGCTCTTTGCTCATCCACCTTCAACTCCCTCAGGGTCAGCCGCTCCTCGAAGCAGTGAGTTGGTGGTAGATCTCTTTCTTCTGCTGGTGCCTCCCTCTGGAACAGCCTCCCGGCCTCCCGTAAACTTGAGCAGAACCACATCCAGTTCTGGAAACACCTCAAGACCTTCCTCTTAGCTTCTGCTTTCTCTCTTCCTCTCCCCTGCTGATCTCCTGACTGGTTACCTGGCTACCCTCTGATCTCGGGCCCAGATCCCTCCCTGCCAGTTGTTCACCTGCACTGCCCCCTAGCAACCCTTGCACTCAGGGACTGTTCTGTATCCCTACAGCCCCACCTAGCACTTGACACCTGATGGCTGCACTTACCCTTGCACTTGCCACCTGCTGGCTGCACTATTTATTTATTTATTGTCTTTATTTATTTATCTTACTATTTATTTATCTTACTGTTCTCCTATTTACTGGACTATCCCCTCCCCTTTCCCTCTGCACTTTTCACCTCCCCCCTGCACTTGCACCATCTCAATATCACCTGGCCTAGTAGGATCTCTGTCTTTGTCTCCCTCAGTTTCCCCTCATATGCTTTGTCGCGCCTTGAAACACTTGTGTATAGGTGCGTTATAAATGCCATATCATATCATATCATATCTAGTGGACATGTGAATCACACAGAACCTGGAGAGCTGGCCAAGGCTTCTGAGAGTTTTTGAGTACTGAAGTCCATAAAAAGTATCAGGCGATCATATCTAAACCGAATGACAAGGGGAAATGATAAAAACAATAACAAGGAGGTAAGGGCAGCTGTTTTTACATTCCCAACAAACAATGTTCCCAAAATCAAGAAGGGAAATCGCAGACACACAGAAAAGAAGAATGTAGGTGCCTCCAACATTGAGGCACCTGCACCCTCAAAAGTCAGAGGTTGTTTTCTGTATGGAGAGATGACACATATAAAAGGAGATCCAGCCTTCAAGGGGATACCCATGCAGGCCATTGTTACTGTTGGACTCTTGGAAGCAGAGAACCCAGACGTTTTTGGTGTTGTTTCACAGGGAGAAACCAAGAAAAAATCCAGAAGGATACAGCACTGGGGGAACAGCTGTAATGACCTTGCTGCTGCACATGTCATTGTGAAGTTGGCCTAGAGTGAGACGTGGACAGGAAATAAGTTTAATAACCCTTGAAAAGCGTATTTCAGATAGCAAATCCCATCAGTCCCAGAACACCAGCCTAATTTTGGGGGTAATTCATAGAATTCAGCGCAGAAGTAGTGAACGTTGCCAGCGCAGAGAGGGAGCGAGCGCCAGCCACGTGCGCCAAACAGCATTCAGGTGCACTGCCTATTCATGGATTTCCCAAGCCATTTGCAGGTGTGGCGCAGCAAACATCCAGCAGCGCCAGTTACGCTCCCAAGAACGCCCCTTGCGCCAGAAAAAGCCATAGAAATCCCAATACGGCGCAAAGGGCAGTGCTAACCCTGGACCAGTTTACAGGCCCCCTACACTGTAATCGCGTGAACAATTACGCGGACCCTGCTCGCGGCAGCCAAAACGCGTGCAAATCTACTTGTGCACCCCCTTGAATACGTGTACCCTGCTCACGGCAGCCAAAAAGCGCGATAATCTACTCACGCACCCCCTTCAATATGCGTACCCCGCTTGCGCCTACAAAATATAGTGGAAAAAGCCTACCGTAACCCCATGCACGGGCAGCCAAATCGCGTGAAAATCTACTTGCGCACCCTCTGCAATACGCGTACCCCGCCTGCGCCAGGCAAATTCCATGGGAAAATTCCCCCCTGTGGTGTGGGCTGCCTGCGGGGCATGGTGATGGGTTTAGGGGGATCCCCTGTGGTGTGGGCTGCCTGCGGGGCATGGTCAGAGGTGATGGGCTGCCTGTGGGGGATGGTCAGGGGTGTTGGGTGGACCCCTGTGGTGTGGGCTGCCTGTGGGGCATGGTCAGGGGTGATGGGCTGCCTGCGGGGGATGGTCAGGGTGTTGGGTGGACCCCTGTGGTGTGGGCTGCCTGCGGGACATGGTCAGGGGTGATGGGCTTCCTGCAGGGCATGGTCAGAGATGTTGGGTAGTCCGCTGCGGTGAGGGCTGCCTGCGGGTCATGGTTAGGGGTGATGGGCTGACTGCGGGGCATGGTCAGGGATGATGGGCAGTCTGTGGGGCATGGTCACGGGTGTATGGGAGTGCCCTGTGGTGTGGGTTGCCTGTGGGCATAGTTACGGGTGTAGGGGAGTCCCCTGTGGTGTGGGCTATCTGCGGGGCATGGTCAGGGGTAATGGGATGCCTGCGGTGGCATGGACAGGGGTGTAGGAAGGTCCCCTGTGGTGTGGGCTGCCTGCAGGGGGTGCATGTGGCTCCTTACCACACAGGTGCGTGAATCTGTGGGTACGTGAGTGCGCTGGGTACGCGAGTGCGCCTTTCACGCGATGTCACTGGCGTGAGCAGGGTACGTGTATTCTGGGGTATGCGAATGCCCCTTTCACGCAATTTCACTGGCGCGAGTGGGGTATGTGTATTCCAGACTACGTAAGTGTGCCTTTCACGCGATTTCGCCGGCACAAGCAGGGTACGTGTATTCCGGGGTACCCGAGTGCGCCTTTCATGCAATCCCACCAGCACAAGCGGGGTACATGTATTTCAGGGTACGCAAGTGCGCCTTTCACGCGATTTCGACGGCGCAAGCAGGGTACGTGTATTCCGGGGTACGTGAGTGTGCCTTTCACACGATTTTACCAGCGCAAGTGGAGTACCTGTATTCCGGGGTACGCAAGTGCACTCTTCATGTGATTTGGCTGGCGCGATCGGGGTATGTGTATTCTGGGGTATGCGAGTGCGCCTTTCACACGATTTCGCCGGCACGAGCGGGGTAAGTTTATTCCGGGGTAAGCAAGTGCGATTTTCACACAATTTCGCCGGCGCGAGGGGGGTACGTGTATTCTGGGGTACGCGAGTGCACCTTTCACGTAATTTCACTGGCGCGAGTGGGGTACATGTATTCCGGGGTACGTAAGTGCGCCTTTCACGTGATTTACCCAGAGCGAGCGCGGTATGTGTATTCCGGGGTACGTGAGTGCGCTCTTCATGCAATTTGGCTGACGCGAGCGTGGTACGTGTATTTCGGGGTACACAAGTGCTCCTTTCATGCGATTTCACTGGCACAAGTGGGGTACGTGTATTCCGGGGTATGCGAGTGTGCTCTTCACATGATTTGACTGTGTGGGCCCTCCCAGGTGTGCCCTCCCCCCTCCCCATGCCCCACGGGCAGTCCACACCACAGGGGACCCCCGTACACCCATCACCATGCCCCACAGACAGCCCATCACCCCTGACCATTCCTCGCAGGCAGCCCACACCACAGGAGACGCCTCTAGAACCCTGCCATGCCCAGCAAACAGCCCATCACCCCTGACCATGCCCTGCAGGCAGCCCACACCACAGGGGATCACCCTACACCCGTGACCATGCCCCGCAGGCAGTCCATCAACCCTGACCATGCCACGCAGGTAGCCCTCACCACAGGGGACCATCCAACATCCCTGACCATGCCCTGCAGGCAGCCCATCACTCCTGACTATGCCCCGCAGGCAGCCCACACCACAGGGGTCCACCCAACACCCCTGACCATCCCCCGCTGGCAGCCCATCACCCCTGACCATGCCCCACAGGCAGTCCATCACCCCTGACCATGCCCTGCAGGCAGCCTACACAACAGGGGACCCCCATACACCTGTGACCATGCCCCACAGGCAGCCCACACCACAGGCAACCCCCCTACACCTGTGACCATGCCCCACAGGCAGCCCACACCACAGGGGACCCCCTAGACCCATGACCATGCCCCGCAGGCAGCCCACACCACAGGGGATCCCCCTACACCCCTGACCATGCCCCGCAGGCAGTCCATCAACCCTGACCATGCCCCGCAGGTAGCCCATCACCCCTGACCATGCCCCACAGGCAGCCCACACCACGGGGGATCACCCTACACCCGTGACCATGCCCCGCAGGCAGTCCATCAACCCTGACCATGCCCCACAGGCAGCCCTCACCACAGGGGACCACCCAACACCCCTGACCATGCCCTGCAGGCAGCCCATCACTCCTGACCATGCCCCGCAGGCAGCCCACACCACAGGGGTCCACCCAACACCCCTGAGCATCCCCCGCTGGCAGCCCATCACCCCTGACCATGCCCCGCAGGCAGTCCATCACACCTGACCATGCCCTGCAGGCAGCCTACACAACAGGGGACCCCCATACACCTGTGACCATGCCCCGCAGGCAGTCCATCACCCCTGACCATGTCCTGCAGGCAGCCTACACAACAGGGGACCCCCATACACCTGTGACCATGCCCCGCAGGCAGCCCACACCACAGGCAACCCCCCTACACCTGTGACCATGCCCCGCAGGCAGCCCACACCACAGGGGACCCCCTACACCCATGACCATGCCCCGCAGGCAGCCCACACCACAGGGGATCCCCCTACACCCCTGACCATGCCCAGCAGACAGCCCATCACCCCTGACCATGCCCCACAGACAGCCCACACCACAGAGGAACACCCTACACTACACCCGTGACCATGCCCCGCAGGCAGTCCATCAACCCTGACCATGCCCCACAGACAGCCCTCACCACAGAGGATCACCCTACACCCGTGACTATGCCCCGCAGGCCGTCCATCAACCCTGAGCATGCCCCACAGACAGCCCTCACCACAGGGGACCACCCAAAACCCCTGACCATGCCCCACAGGCAGCCCATCACCCCTGACCATGCCCTGCAGGCAGCCCATCGCTCCTGACCATGCCCCACAGGCAGCCCACACCACAGGGGTCCACCCAACACCCCTGACCATACCCCACAGTCAGCCCATCACCCCTGACCATGTCCTGCAGGCAACCCATCACCCGTGACCATGCCCCGCAGGCTGCCCACACCACAGGGGAACCCCTACACCCCTGACCATGCCCCGCAGGCAGCCCACACCACAGGGTATCCCCCTAGACCCGTGACCATGCCCTGCAGGCAGCCCACATGGCACCATGCATTTGTGAGCCCCAACTCATGTCCCCCCACCAGTGAGGGGCACCTGCCAGCAGGCCCCAACTCATGTCCCCTCTCCAGCGACGGGCACCTGCCAGCAGGCCCCAACTCATGTCCACCTAACCAACACATTGACACAACATACATGCATGTACCAAATGTCCACCCAAATGCCACCCCACACTGCTACCCACAGTGCAACTCCACATCCATCCATTGTCCCCACTTAGCAGTACAGGCCCCATGGCATGTCATGCACAGAACCATCCATGCATGCACACAAAGACATTCCAAACATGGCCACACACCACCGACACATGACTGAGGCAATGACGACTGACACATGCACCAAAGCAATGAGAGCACACAACAGAAATATATGAACCGATGAACATTTATTAAATTAACAGAAATCTCACAAACGAAAACCAAACATGACAAGGATAAATGAAAGTGAACAGAACTGAAATGGCAATTCCAAAAAATATGTCATCAGAAAATAAGAAACAAATCCCAGTGGTCCATGTCCTGAAAAATGAAAATCATAATCCAAAGGGTAAATGAAAAAAAAAACATTCCAGCATGGGTGTGAAAAATCAGAAAATAAAAATGTCCACAGTTCCACAACTATATACAATGAAAGTTCTCAGGGTCCATGATCCCAAAACCAAATGAAACCTACCAAAATATCTACAGAAAAACAAACATGTACCAAAAGTAGAGCAAAGTCCATCAACTCCAAAATAAAAATGAAATGAAAGGAAACCTAAGCCTAATAAACTATATACAATGGCGGAGTGCTAGTCCTACGGCTCACTTCTTGATGTTAATGTCTTTGGCCAGGGCATCATCGAACTCCATATTGATGTCCCGGAGGCAGGCCTCGGCTGTGTCCTCGAGGGCTCACAGGGACGTTGCCATGGTCTCCAACAACTCCCTGCAAGTCTCCTCAAAGAACGCTGCCTGCCTCAATGACCGGTGCAAGGAGTTCTCCGCCCTGACCATCGTTAGCCGTGCCCTCTCCGCCCGCCACTGCTCTGCATCAATACGCTGGCCCAACTGCTGCCACATGGAAGGCACTCTCAGTCCCAGGTCCTCCTGCCCATCGGCCAATGCCTGCCCCTGCGATGTTGTTGGCCCCGAGTGATGACGCCTCCCACGTTGAGCCTGCTGCTGCCACAATGCCATCTGTTACTGCCAGCACAACGGACTCCAGGACGATGAAATCCCCCGGTGCTGCCGTGCTCATGCCCTTCTCCGAGGTGCCTGCACATCCTCCATTGGCAGGGGTCCAGTTGTTGGGGTGACCACCTCTGCTGGTCCTCCGACTCCCAACTGTGGCAGGGATGTGTTCTCCACCAGCCTGGCCGGGGGGTAATGGGGCAGGCCCACAGAGTGCCCAGGTGAGACACGGGAGGGAAGACGGCATGGAGGACGACTGGCGCATAGGGTGTGCAGATGAGGAGGGGGTCGCAAGAGCGTCCAGGACACGGAGGAACCCTGTGCCAACAACCTGTCATAGCAAGTCGACGCGCCCTCACAGGTGTCCAAAATGATGTGCGTGGTCCTGCCTAGAACCACGCACATCATCCTGAATCACCCGTGTGCACAAGGCAACACCGACTAGGACAGGCCCAACCCTGCCTCGTCCACAGATAGAGGAAGGTCAGATGACATAGACGCATCCCCTACCTGCGAACGGGCCTGGACAGAGGCATCCCTGCTGGTGCAGGATGATGCAGTCACAGGATCAGGGACAGGATTGCACACAGGCACCTCCACGGCGACCTGTGCTGCCTCCGGCCCTGCCCCTGGACTGCACCACTTGCACCAGTGGAGCCACCCCCTCCAGGTCCCATGCGTGGGTCTGATACAGCCTCCTCCTCAACCACCCTCCCCCCACCAACCTGGATGACTCTGTGCCATCTTTCCTAGCATGCCCCTGTGGGGGCTCACCTGCCCCTTCATCTGCCGAGGAATCCACATCCGACCACCAGTCCCCTCCCGGAAGATATTATTCTTGCACATTTGCTAAAGTGAATTTGCTTAAGTGTATTTGCGATCGCTGTCTCGCTGTGGATTGCTGCCAGTACCTGCCAGGACTCCTGTAACCAGTGCCGTACTAGTGCT
This sequence comes from Ambystoma mexicanum, assembly GCF_040938575.1. Classification (NCBI taxonomy): domain Eukaryota; kingdom Metazoa; phylum Chordata; class Amphibia; order Caudata; family Ambystomatidae; genus Ambystoma; species Ambystoma mexicanum. The sequence goes on along the minus strand of NC_090929.1, from coordinate 1,278,699,058 downwards.
GCTTCAATTGAAAACATCACATGACCCCTGCTCGACATGCACCATCCAATACGAGCCAGCGTATTTGTCCTGCCTGCCTACCCAGAACTCCATATAAACAAAACGCATGTGCATTTGCGCACGCGCATTTGCAAAAGTGAATTTGCTTAAGTGTATTTGCGATCGCTGTCTCACTGTCTAGCTAGCAAGCTGGGGACTGGGAAGACAGCTTACTTTTGAGATCCGGTAATGTTTTTTTTTCTTTTTGGTTTGTTTTTAGTTTGTTTTTCGTTTGTTAATTTAAATAGTTGAATTTTATAGCAGAAATTATTTCAGCCCCTAGCTGTTCACTGAAAGCGGGTATGCCGCAGAACACTGATTTTGAATTATCTAAATCGCCAATTTTATTTGATAAATCCGATAATCACTAATTTAACAACTCACTTTCTTTTATTGCGCCAACTCCAAGATGCACCGGGCGACCAACAGTTTCCATTGCATGGCTGTCAATCTAAGCTCTTCTCTTTTCCTGAGGCACTAGCACTGGCGCTAAATAACACTCTATGTGCCATGAACACAGCTTTATTGACAGTTGCTAAATTATATGAGACCTTGGATTTAAAAATTGCAAAGCAAACAGAGTTGTTCCTTAATTTATGTCTGATAATGCTCAAACAAAAGCTATATGTCAACAACAAAAGCTATTATTGATCTTGTTGACAACATGTGTGAATGATAAACTCATTCCTGATAAAGATGTCAGCATACCATTTGATCAAGAGACAAGGAACAAAAATACGAATTATGTTTATGGCATTCAAAAAGTCTTTGTTTCAAATGCAGTACTTGATGTCATCACTCCTGTGATATATGATGTGGGCGAGTCTAGCAAAGTCTCGAGCATGATTGAGTCAGAAACAATAATATCAGAAATAGACCATTCTAACCTTATAGCCGATCTTGAGCTACAAAAAAACTCTTTCAACATTTTTGCTAAGAAACAGTCCACTCAAGCAAAAATAGCGAAAAAACCATTAAGAGAAACGAAGAGGAAAGGATTGATTGAGAAACCTACTCTATTTAGAGCGCAAAGACTGAAAAAGAGACATTTTGTTAAACTGTTGCCATCCTTTTCCGATAATAAGACACCTGAACCTGTGATACTCAGCAAAAAAGTGCCTCAAGACATATGTCCGAAAAATATAACAAACCAGATGCCTTTAGAATATCAACCTCCAAGTGACATTGTAGTTCTTGTAAACGTGGAGAAAGCCCAGGTCGGCTCCACGTGTTTGCCAAGCAATACTATGTTCCCAAACATGGAACACAAAAATCCAAAAGAACCGGAAACACTGAGTATTCAACAATTAAGAGAAGAAATTCGTAATTTAATTGGGCAATATATTGAAGAATTTCGAAAGACCAATGACAAAAATATTGACCCAACTTCACATATACTCCAGATATTATATATGCCACTTTTGAAAGGTCCCTCATGCCTTCGGAGAGATGAGAACCAAACTCAAAAAGTCACTGAAACATCTAAATTGATCCAAGGGCCAAGTGTGATTCAAAAGTCTATACAACTAGCCTACATGGGATCCAAAGCAAATATTCTATCAAATGCTTTTAACTCTAAATATAAGAACCATTATAAATTACTAATAAAATGTCGAGAACAACCATGTGCTCAATATGATCTAAATCAAGGTTGTATACTGAATATTTGCCGAGATGTTCCATACCTGGCTGATTTATCTTCAACCGACATTGAATTTGTAATAGAGTTTACAAATGATAAGGACCTAACACAAGCTAGATTATTTATAAAATCTGGATTTATTGCTAATTCTTTATGGCAAGTGAAAGTGACTCTATGGGTTTCATCCTCTCTGAAGATATGATTTCACAGGATTTGGATAACTGGATAACTGTCAATACTCTGCACCAGTAATGAGAACATATACAAATATTGCACATCGTCAAGATCTTACACTTGCTTCAAGTGGAAAGCCGGAATATTGGAACCAACAGCTTCAATCTAAAAACTTTAAACAACGTAAATATCATGAGTATATCACCCTGGTATCCTGGAACACGAGAGCCAACAGACATTTTATAAATAATGGGAATAAGCTTTATGTCTCAGACATTGACGTGTTACAGGAGACCTGGCTGACCACTAACCGAATATGGGATTCCTTTGACATTTACACAGTTCTTGCCTTAAAGAATGAAAGAGTATGTCCCATGGCAGGCCTTCTAATAGCCCTTAAAAATCCAAAGGCTTTGATAATGACACTTATAAACATATCATCCCTTACATAAAGATGTTGAAATTAACAAAGAATGGATCTTCAATGGTAATTATAAATATATACTGGAGTCGTTCGCAGTTGGCTCCAAATATATTTTTTGAAAACATGAATATGGTGTTGGATTTAATTGCACTAGATGTGACCATTAATCATACAATCATCATGGGAGATCTGAATCTTCACTTAATTGCAAGAGCTTCAGTCCCTTTAATCTCGTGTGAGTCACGATGGTCGAATCTAATGAAATCTAGGAACTTTGTAATGTTAAATGGATACATTAAGGTCGACATTCCGGCAAATTCCACTTGGAACAGAGGTACTTTGGAAGCAACATTAGATTATATGTATTGTAATGTCAAATCTTTGAACTTAGCACAGACACTATGTGTGAAACCAAATGCTCATAGTGACCACAAACAACTGCATCTCCAATGGCTCTGGCCTGGGCAACATCAAACTATATTTAAAAATTCCAATTTAGTGGATATGCGCATAAATAATGCAGGTAATCGTATCAATTGGACAAATTCTAAATTGATAAAGTTTGATCCATTACTTGTAAAAGAATGTACAAGGTATAATTTCTGTTACATTCAGGCAATGCAGGTATTTGTACAAACAAGAACACGAACTGGATCCCACCAGTATAAGCACCTGCATGCGCCAGACATGGAAGTAAAACAGTAGAAAAGGGATCTGAAGCAAGCTATAAAATCGCTACGTGATGTTCCTTTAGAACTAAGATTGACACAAACTAAAACTTTGAAAAGGATTTATCATAGATTGATACGAGGAAGGAGATCACTTATGTATCAGAAAGATGGGGATGATATGATGTATCAGATTATTCAAAAATCAACAGGAGGTATTTGGTCACTGCTCAACAACACACTAGACAAATCCCAAATGGCCATCCAAATCAACCCAATCCCAGAGATTTCAAGTCAGTTTATCAATCTCCCTTCCCAAATTGTCACATCAATTTTGACTTGATTTATCTAGATCATAGGTTACCGTTTGATTTAGAGGATATAATTCATTGTATACATAAGTTTAGCAATTCAAGAGCTGCAGGTCCTTATGGGCTGCATAATTGCATAATGAAGGCTAATACTCAAACCTGGGCCTCTATTTAATTTCAAATATTTAATCAAGTTATTCAAAGTGGTCAGATTCAGAAGAAATCCTACATCCTGTCACGCTCACCTGGTCTCCATGGGGGGCGCAGCACGTAGTCGTATGACCGATATTTGTACAGGCGTAGTTTAGAATGTATGATGGTGTTCTCTCCCCTGTTATCTCCCCAGGAGGCGTTAGCCTGCAATGTTGAAACAAGATGTTAGCTAATGAGTTGGTTGGATTGGTCCCACTTCTTGCAACCTCCTGATGCCCGAGTCCTCTCCTGCTCATCTTTGAGTTTGGTGAGGTTGGCTCTCCGTCCTGCTTGACCTTCAGCAGGGGCGCAGTAGGGTCAGTCTTTCTCTGGGCACAGTTACTTCACTGTTCCTAAGTGTCTGTTTCTGTGTTTCGGGAATGCTTGGATTAAACAGGTAAGTCTCTATCCCAATGACAGCTTGGTATAGATGCTCAAAGTCTTATTGTTCCAAGGTTTAAACGTGTTTGGTCTTTCTTGCAGACGCGGTTTCGTACGGAAGGTTAGAAGAAGAATTGACTCTCCTAGGATGCTGAACTGGTTGTCTCCAGGTGAGTATGAGCGCGGATGAGTGGCACTGGATGGCTGAACAATTGTTTGTTTTTGTATTGTGCGCGACTAACCTGCTGTTTTCTGTTCCCTTTTTGCAGTTGCGGTGCGGTCCCAAGGTGAAGAATGGAAGAACCGCTCCGAAGTAACCCGGAGGAATGCAGAATCCCGGGAAGTATTGGATGCCTGCACAGAAGTCCTTTTCCAACAGGGGCGGCGATCGGAAGACCAGCTGGAGACGAGACCAATGGACGGAATTGCAGGTAAGGCCTTTGTCGCTGTAGTAACACCTGTTCTTTTCCTTTTCTTCTTCCAGGCACCGATGGATGGAAATCTCAGACGGGCGTTGCTGTAGAAACTCGAGGACAGAGCAGACACGGTGAGCGTTACGCTGCAGGAGTGCAGAATAACGCGAAGTGTGTTCTGCCTGCAGGGTGTGGCTTAAATAGCCTTGCAAGTAGTTCCAGGTAAAGTTGTCCCTTTACCACACCCTGTCTCTCAGGAAAAGTAGTCCCTCTGCCACACCCTGGATATACAGAAGACTCAGCCTCACTAGGCAGATTAAGTAGTTCTATAAATTCAGCCCATTTCATGAGCCTGGCACCAATGGCGCCACGACTGAGTCAATGAGGCTCTGGGGCACTTCCTTGGTGCCTGACAAGTCCTTCTGGGTGACAGGGACTGGGGTGGGCCCAACAGCTCCAGGGGTTTTGGAGCACACACCATGACACATCCTCCCAATCCTGAAAAAAGGTAATAGAATGGATCCTAATTCATATCGACCTATAGCTCTACTGGATTGTCCTGGTAAGCTATTTCCCGGCTTGTACTCACTGAATTCAACAAATGACTAACGAATAAATGCTTGAGAGACCCATTCCAGACAGGTTTCTTACCAGGTCTTGGCACTGGTGTTAACCTGATCACAAGCTATTATATTGCATGAGAAATGTCAGAATCAACCTTTGTTTGTTGCATTTGTTGACTTTAAAACAGCGTTTGATGCAATACCTCGCAAATTTTTATTCAAGAAATTATTAGACAATAAATGCCCATGGAATATATTGAAATGGATAATCGAATTACATACTGGTACTTCCATCCAGATTTGTTTGAGCCAAGAAGGATTATTAACGGATTCCATCGAAACCGACAGTGGCTTAAAGCAGGGTTGCCTACTGGCTTCAGCCTTATTAAATTACTTCAAAGCAGATATTAATAACAGCTTTATAGAAATTAATATTGATGCACCAAGGATAAGTGGGCAGCCCATACATATATTTATGTATGCAGATGATATGGTTTTACTATCAAGGACACCTCAAGGCCTAAAATCACTTTTGATGGCATTAGAGAGGTACACAACCAATCATTACACTACAATTAATACTGACAAAACACAGATCATACAATTTGGAAATAGCAAACAAAGGAGTATAAAATACAAGTGAATCCTACAGAGGACGCCTTTGCAAGTGGTGTCAAGTTATAAATACTTAGGGGTCTCTATTAATAATCATCCTCGAGATACCCCCATGAAGATTTAATAGGAATTAAAGTGAGAACTGCTATATCCCAGTTATATATAATCAGATTCAAGAATTGTACATTTTTCGATAACTCCATTAATTGCATATTACAAACAAAAGATGATACCTATTGTTCTTTATGGAGCTGAAAGTAAATCTTGGAAGCCCTACTCTTATTGGGCTAAAATTGAGAGTAGATATTGGAAGAAGGCCTTAATGTTACCCAATTCAGAGCCTCTTGCATTAATTCGACATGAGTTGGGTCTAATTCCTATGCATGCTGTATATAAATGGAAGATCTGTTGCCTATATAGGAAATTTGTTATGAATGAATATACCAACGGTTTATTGATATTAATTGCCAAATATATAAAAACATCTAATGATGAATTTGCAAACGCATGGCGACAAAATTCTGTTTCATGCTGGCATATCCCTTGATATTTTGGTGAATAATCCAGAAAAAGCTAAACAAAAATTATATGAACTGGTTTGGTGTCTAACGCGCGATTGTTGCATGACATATGTGAAAGATAAGCAAAATCCATTTTATCTGAAAAATATTGGTGAAACAGCAACTTATCTGCTACAATCACCTAATCTGCAGCATCGTTCAGATTTTCTACGATTTAGACTGAATCTGTGGTTCACTAAGGACCTAATGATAAAATGGAAAATGTTACATCCTGGAGACGTGTTGTGCAGATTTTGTAATTTGGAACGTGAAATATTGCAACATCTAGTAGTTAATTGCCAGGAATTATTGCCTTTAAGATGTTTAATTTTAAATATCACTTTGAGAAACATGTTCATTTGGATGCTATACAATTATGGGAGGCCTTGTATCATACTGATAAGCACACGATTAGATATGCAATCAAACATTTTTTACGTAAACTTGTGCTCAAGAGCATTGATGATGGCGAAGTGATTGGACATAGATAATGTAAAAAGAATGTATTAACTTTTAAGGAAACCAGAATGTGCTATCACGGCCCAGATTGGTCACGGAACAGGCACAGGATGACTCACAGGCCGACTTCCGGTCACAAAGTCCAAGCCACATGTGGCAGTAAAAGTTGCTGTCACCAGGCCACCTGGATTTGGGGCAGCAATATCATCTGCTGCCCCGAGCAGCCGGGTTGTGGAGGCTGCAGGGGGAGCTGCAGCTGACACCACCCCGGCTGTGAGTCACCCAGCCAGGACAGTGTTGGTCCCCGCCCCTCACACCAAGGCAGTTGTGCTGCTTGGTCCTGGCAACAGCACCCAGAAGCCAATGCCTGCAGTGAGACCGTTGGTCATAATGCCATTGCCTGCTTCCAGTGGCCAGTCTACCTACGCTTTAAGCCCCTACAGACCGGAGCGGCGTGAGCCACTCAGGGTCTGCACCACCTCTCAAGATGAAGAAGCGTGCTCTTGTGGAACAGGATGGAGTCCCAGACATGGCTCGCCCCTTCAGCACATCAAGGAAGCGGAGTTTCAATAATGTGGAACTGGACGCACTTGTGGGCTACGTGTCGGAACATGGCCGCGACATGCTAGTGACGGCAGGGTGCAAGACTATGCCTGCTCAGCGTAGGGCCCACTGGAAGTGCATTGCGGACCACATATGTTCCTTGGGAGTTGTGAAGCGCACAGCTGATGATTGCTCAAAGCATTGGAATGACTTCAAACGCCGAGCAAAAAACAAGCTGGGTTCTAATTACGCCTCTACTCTGGTGACTAGCAGTGGGTCACGACCAGAGGAGAATGAACTCACAGAACATGAGGCAATCTCTGGAGGGTTCATCGCAGAGGATCAGATCCAAGGTGTGGGAGACCTCCCAGATCTTGAGACGATGTCCGGTGAGTGCCCATGCATGTGTGACCTGTCTATGTGTATGTTGCTTGGGTGATGTGTTGTGATTGAGTGCCAGGTCAGGCTGTGTAGTCATAACTGTCATATGTGACCCATGTAATGCCTCCAAGCCTTTCTCCGCCTTTGGGTTTGAGGTTCACTGTATCCCTACTAACCACTGCAAACACTTTGCACATGATGACTGCACTTGCCCTTAAACTGCCATCATGCCACTACATTGTTATTACTTTCTTTTTTTCTTTATTCTGCCTGATTCATGGAATCAGTTGCATGAAAAATGCAGATTTGCGTGCCTTTCTGCCCCAAACTCACCATACTTCAGACACAGATTTTTGTGCAGAAAGTCATGCAAATCTGCGTTTTTCACCCAAATAATTCCATGAATCTGGCTGATTGACTGCTGAGCACCTACACATGTACTGCACCCGCTCACTTCTGAGCCCTGTTTCAACCTTCAACATGACAATTGACTTGTGTCATGTCAAAGTGACCTACCATTGATGTAGAGGGAACAAAAGGGCGCAGGCTCTAGGTTGGAACCGACCTTGCTAAGCTTTGGTAGTAGGGTCCCTTGGTTGATAGTGTTGCAGCAAGATCACAGGTTAAGGTTGAGGTGCAGCCCACACCTCGTTTGATTGCTAGACAAAAAGAAGGAAAACCTGGATACCTTGTCTTTGTTTTATATATGGAATAATATATTGTCCACACAATTTTGTGTTTGAAGTGCTAGATTTGTAGCATGGTGTGTTTATTTTCTTAGATTGTCAACACCTTTAGTGGGTACAGAAGGGGTTCTAGTGCCACAGTGGTCAGCCGACACGTGTTTCGACCCGTAGGTCCTTCTCAAGGCTGATATAAGTTCAAGATCATTTTTGGTGACAGTTGGTGTTTAGTGTGTAGGCCAAGTGAAAAGTTATACATGGCATTTGTGCATAGTGCATAGTGTGCCGTGAAAAAGTGGGTAGTGTTAATTTGTCAAGTATTTACACATATATACATATATACATGTAGATCCCATTGTTTTTGTGGGATGGGAAGGAAACAGAGAGAGGGAGAGAAGGGAGAGGCAGAGGTTAGCTAAATGAACAAGGTTGATTTGGAATCATTTTGGTTGGTGTCTGGTTCTTACCTAGGTAATTCGGTCCGGCGCCCCTATGGGGTTCTGGTTACAATTGGTCCTGTATATACAGTGGCTCTTGTTGGGCCCTGTAATGAGAACAAAGGGTCCCTAAGGTGAGTATTTGGGAAAGTCTGTTAGACTTCTTGCGGTGATGCCTGGTGCCGTGCCCGTGTGGGTGTGGTAGTTAGTGCCCAGTTCTGTGGGATGCTGGTCATTCTCAGGGGTGGTGTGTGGGGAAATGGGTCCTGTTCCCATACTAGGTACCCGGTCCAACATGTTTGACTAAGGAGGTTCGTAACCATTTTTACCTAATTTCTGGATGGCTCAGGGTGCACCTAGCATGTTGTCCGTCATCCAGACTGGTCTGAGGGAATAGATGTGTCTATTCCACATGGGTGACCGTGTTTGTGGTGGTTTCAAGTGGGGGCCCGTGCTTGGTGGTTGGCATTAGGGCATACATGTGGATCCTGCAGTGATTGTGCCTTGTTGTGGTTCTAAGTGGCAGCCCAAGTAAAAGCATACTTGAGAATGGCCAATGGCACCCGTAACTATAGTTGCGCCTTTCAGCGTGGTTGCTCGCTCAGGGCACAGTGCTAATACAAGGTGGCTGGTACGTTATTAGAGACTGTTAAGAGTGAGCGGGAGTTATGTGGCCCTGGGGAGTGTGTGGACTCGAGCGAAAAAGTCCGCGCTTACCTGGAGTTTGAGGAGTTCCTTCCTTTCCGCATTCGGCTGCTTGCAAAAGGTCCCTCTGGTCAGCTGGTTTAAGGCTGTACGCGCTGGTAGGGGTACGCATGCGCGGGAAGCAAATAGTGCTTAATTTCTTCCCGCGCAGGCGTGTGTCAGCTAGCGGCTTGGAATGGTAGTCCCCACGAATCACGTTGCTGCCCAGTGTTCTCTGGGATATGTAGTGCAGTGTATGCACTGGAATAATGGAGAGAATCCTTGTTAGGGGTTCCTGGTTCGTGTACGGTCCTGGCATTTCCAAGCTTATCAGCTTGTGCAGGGCTGGACGTTTTGTACATGAATAAATGTTCCTTTGCAGCTGGGGAGCAGGTGTAAGTGGATCTAGGTTACCTGGTCTAAGCCCCGCCCTCTTGGTGCCTTCCTGATAGCCGCTTTTTTCACCACTTAGCAATCCTCACCCACCTGGTGCCTTCCTGCTTGCCGCTCTTTTTCACCACCTAGCAAGCCCCGCCCAACTGGCGCCTTCCTGCTTGCCGCTCTTTTCCCTACTTAAGGAGCCCTCCAGCCTCTTTTCCTTTGCAGCCGGGGAGCAAGGTGCAAGTGGATCTAGGTCACCTGGCCTAAGCCCCACCCACCGGGTGCCTTCCTGGTTGCCGCTCTTTTTCACCACTTAGCAAGCCCCGCCCACTTGGTGCCTTCCTGCTTGCCGCTCTTTTTCACCACTTAGCAAGCCCCACCCACCTGGTGCTTTCCTGCTTGCCGCTCTTTTCCCTACTTAAGGAGCCCTCCAGCCTCTTTTCCTTTACAGCTGGGGAGCAGGTGCAAGTGGATCTAGGTCACCTGGCCTAAGCCCTGCCCACCTGGTGCCTTCCTGGTTACCGCTATTTTTCACCACTTAGCAAGCCCCACCCACCTGGTGCCTTCCTGCTTGCCGCTCTTTTTCACCACTTAGCAAGTCCCGCCTACCTGGTTCCTTCCTGCTTGCCGCTCTTTTCCCTACTTAAGGAGCCCTCCAGCCTCTTTTCCTTTGCAGCTTTGGAGCAAGGTGCAAGTGGATCTAGGTCACCTGGCTTAAGCCCCACCCACCTGGTGCCTTCCTGGTTGATGCTCTTTTTCACCACTTAGCAAGCCCCGCCCACCTGGTGCCTTCCTGCGTGCCGCTCTTTTTCACCACTTAGCAAGCCCCACCCACCTGGTGCCTTCCTGCTTGCAGCTCTTTTTCACCACTTAGCAAGCCCCGCACACCTGGTGCCTTTCTGCTTGCCGCTCTTTTACCTACTTAAGTAGCCCTCCAGCCGCTGTTCCTTTGCAGCTGGGGAGCAGGTGAAAGTGGATCTAAGTCACCGGGCCTAAGCACCACCCACCTTCTTAGCCCTGCCTCTTCCTTCCTGCTCTTAACTCTTAGAGCAAGGGCGTCTCTCGCCCGGGCGTCCTAAGCAAAGGGCAAACAAAGAAAAGGGCAATTCCTGTTCGGACCTGTTCGGACCAGGAGGACCCAGGGGCCTATCCCCTGCTCAGACAGCAGGTTAGCATGCATCAACATGTGTTTACTCCCTCTGTCCCCACAGGCCATCCCCACCCCCCCTGGTCCCCCGTGATGTTCCCTTGTGCCCCCCCCCCTTCTCACACACAGGTGTTGCCTGTTTTGCTTGATTCTTCTACCCGGCTTTCCCTCTCCCCCCTCCAGCCTACTTCTGCAAGAGTCTGTCCTGATACATTCTGGTTTCACCATCACCGTCTTGTGGCCAATACTGGATTTGACTTTTATGGACTTAATTGATTCATGGTGCGTCACCCTTTCTCACCTCTCATGCTGGACTTCCATTGCATCTTGTACTCATGGTGGCCCTGAATCATGCTGTGCCCGTCTTCATCTTGTATCCTGGCTTACAACATGATGTGTTACTACTGACTTATGCAATTGTATTTACTCACCCCTCTTCCTTCTCCACTCTTTTTGACTGCTTACTCTCTGTTCTCTACTCCTCTCCCTTCTCCTCCCCTCCTCCCCTCTATGCACTTACTCTATCAGAATTTTCCCTTGACCTAGTATGATAGCAACCTTGTCTGTCTCCTCCCACCTCCCCTGACTGTACCCCCAACCCCAATCCAGCACTATCTGAAATGTTGTCAGGCCTAGTACGATAGTGGCTTGTTTTGTTCCTCCCCTCCCTTTCTGCACCCCTCTCCCTTACCTTTTGTTTCTCTCTGGCTCTACCAGAAATGTCGTCAGGCCTAGTACGGTAGTCACCTGTCTGTTTCCATTTCCTTCCCACTCTCCTCCTCCCTTCCTTATCCATGTCTTAGCTCTTGCACTATTTGAAATGTCGTCAGGCCAAGTACGATAGTTCATTTCACATCCTTACTGATCATGGCCTGTAAGAATGTCATTGTATTTTCCCTTGTTCCCTTCCCTTGCCTTGAAGCACTTTGAAACACATTATGTATAGGCGCTATATAAATAAACTATCATATCATATCATATCACCCTGTAAAAGTCCTGGACAATGGCCTGCCTTTCTGCAGGTGTTCTGGGCATGTATATGTGCCTGAGGACTGAGGGGCGTGCAGTCATGATTGACAACACCTGGTGTAGGCAGCGTGACTGCGTGGGCTGTGAGACACCCCCAACTATTGCACTTGTCCGCTGAAATGACACAGTGGCCAAGTAATGCAGTACATTGAGCACCTTTTCCAAGGGGCTCAGTGCTTGGGAGCACAGGGTGGGTGATGTGAGGTCATCCTCCCACTCAGCGACCAGGTCTAGGATGATATGGGGTGTAAACCTGTACCTGCCATAGTCCTGGTCATCAGGCATCCCAAAAAGGCTGGCCCTGGGTAAAAATATGCAGGGCCTGGCTAGCCTCCTCCTCCTGCGGTGTCCCACGACCACTGCTGCGAGGAACGGTACATTCATTGTAGCGGTATGAGCTTGTTTGTTTGCGTGCACTTTTATGCTTTCGCCTGGCGTACGTGTTTCTGGCTTAGCGCGTCTTTTGTGGCGCGCGGGTTTCCCCTGTTCGATTCCATGAATACATGTTGTTAGTGCGTGTGTGGCCATTGCGAGGATTTCAGAGCGGTACTTCCCCCCGTAACGCCCACATTTTCGCATGTTGTACACCATTCCGCGTGTTCCGCCTCCTTTTTAGGTGTGTGCGCTGGCTGGTGTGCGCCTTCACTGGGCGTCTCGCACACAGCCTTCGGGATGTCGCAATGACATGTGCGCCACACGCAGATTCAGCGCAGGTCACAGGTAAGCCAAGCGCAGTGCCTTCCATGAATCGTCAAACGGGGGCTTGCGTGGCTTTCACACTAGTGCACTGTGATTTTCACGCTTGCGCCCCCCTTCTCAGCGCACATTAATTCTATGAATTACCGTGTTTATTTCAATCTTAAAATGTACTCAGGAAACCACCAAAATCATCCTTTACTGTAGGGCTCTCGACAGGCATTGTAAAGCTTCACGAGGAAGAGGGAAAAACGAAAGAGTAAAAGCGAGACAAACTCATAAAGTAATTGTTCTTTTCATGGATTTCTGCTGATGAACCAATGTTACTAAAACATAAAACGCTTGTATTGCGTGTCAAATAAAGCACGGGTATTGCCAGTAATTTTCAATTTGCTTTAAATGTTATTCCTCAAATTAAAAAAATTAGGGAAAACCAAAAAAAATGAAGTTACTTGCATTTTTCTCAAAACGCTACTTGAAGCCTCTTTACTGTCCTTTCTCCTTTCACAAGATGCAATTAGTGGGTTCAATAACTGCAGATCGAGTTCATATTTGAACCAGGCACAGCAGATGGCTGCACTCAGAACTGCCCCTTGAACATTAGATTTGGCACAGAACGATTTTACTGCTGTGGGATTTTAAGGTGGAAACTGGGTAAAATGTTCAATGACATCTGACAATTATTTCCCTCATGAGATCACGCCACCCGCGTAGGAGTGAGTGAAGGCATTGGTGTAAATATATTTTGCCTTCAATAGGTCGAGCATGGTACAAACAAATCCTTCAAAGCAAAGATCTAGAAGACAGAAAATGCAAATGAGCAAAGTATCACATTAATTGAAAAATATTTGATATGAAAAGTCACGTCTTAATGAAGTGTCCACACTTTGCACTGCTTTCCATGTGAGCACAGTAGAACGCTGGTTTCAACTTGTTGGGTCCAACACTAAGGCAGATATGTTGCTTGACAGTTTGTTTGCACCCTATGATACTGCAGATTAATATAGAGTATATCACACGCTGCTCTAAAAAGATGAGATAAGATATATCCCAGCAATGTTATGCAGCTTTTAAATTCCATTCCAATGCATAGTCATAGGAATCTATCTTATGCACTTAACATGCACTAGTTTTTCTACCTGAAGCTGCAGCCTTGCAATGACTGGTCACACATCCTGTTCTGCCATTGGTCAACAATGGGCTTTATCCATGATAAGCACATTCTCATGTTCCAGCAGTCAACCACGAGGCTTGGAATGCAGGATCCTACCATTGGTAAATACTCACACTGAGCTCCTCACACACGCCCCCTTCCACTTTTGCTTTCTATTGTTTCCCAAGAGGTGGGATTTGGGGAGCCTGTCCCACCTGACAAACCGTGGTGCTGGCACAGACATTCTTACTCTGCCATTTCATGGAGAAGGCATTTTCTCAACAGGCTCTTTTTGTGAAAATGCACATCTGTTCTTAGGTAAACACCATGCGTATGTTAATAGTCCCGACAGTGCATACAAGCTTAGTGTACATAAAGAGCCTTAGTTCTACGATGGCTTTTGGGCACTAGTTTTCCCGCATTCGTTCCACTCATGACTGGGTTAGATAGCAACCCCTGTGTACCTATTGTGAAATCCAGTCATCGTAGGTTAGGTCGGTGCTTGTTATGTTGGCTCCTCACACCATTCCACCCCAGAATTGTATACTCGGGAAGGTTTTCCTTGCATGTAATCCATGTGGGCCTCTAACTCCATGAGTCTCACTGCCCTCACCTGTTGTTCAGGGACCAATAACTTGAGAAGTTGTCACTAGCTGCACTTGTGTAGCTCTGGAACATTTGACACCATTGGAGGATGCCCAATAAGCATGCTACTTCTGGTTTGAGTAACCCTCGACCAAACCTATCATTACACCGCAATAAAAGAATTGGCACTTCTTTGAGTGTTTGGGGCAGGTACAAGCAAAGCAGTTGTTTTAGAATAGGGCAAGATTATTATAAATAGACATAGAACAGATTTAGGAATGAATGGGCTAAATGCAGAAGCTAAACATTTCGGGATGCCTGATGATGTTTTTAAGGGCGTTTTTGAGGCAAGAGAGTGACACTTGAGTTTGAAGGGAGGCAAAACAAAATGACACAACGTGAGCTGCAATTTATTTTGCACGGTAGATCACTTTCATACAGAGTGACACAAGATGTTTGCAGTTTGCAAGAGAACATTACAGAGATTGGCATGATATTCGTCATATAGACATATATAACCTTTGGAGGTGGAACGCCAAAATGACAGAGTGACACATGCTTTTTGCAGATGGCAAGACACAATCTACATATTTTTGGCATGTCAGTGAATATTGAATAACTATGGGCCTCATTCCACTTGCCACACTAATTCCACACTAAGAGAAAGATGAGCTTACTATTTGCATAGATGCACACATGAGGTATTTGAAGAGAAGGTACATCAAGAGCAATTGCATCAGGGACATTCACCATATCCTCAGCTGCCCACACGTCCACTGCTATCAAAAACCTCAGGCAGTACTTACTGCTTGTAAAATACACCTGGCTCAAGGGACCCAGCTTGTACCTACACTTTAGACAGGGTGAAGAGGTTGTGGGGTAGGTCCCGTCTTCGTGCATTTGTTCCCAAAATGTCAATATTTTTTATTTATTTTTATTTTATTGTTTAAAGCACAGATCTAGCATGAGAGAAGAGGAGCGCTGTACAGAACTTGGGTAGCCAGTATTGGGGCTGTCATCTTTTGACAGTAGTGGAGTATTGTGAGTTGAGGTGTTTTCATCAGTATGTACATCCATTGGAATTAGTCCTTGATCAGGTGTTGTTGAAAAAAGCCATGTTTGGAGAGATTTGCAAAACTGGAGCCCACACCAGGATCGAGTTCCAGAGGGTGGGTGCATGATAGAGAGGGATTGTTTGTGGGTCCTCTCTTTGCGGACGAGATGAGATTCAATCCGATTTGCTGATATGTGCAGCTTAGCCGCTAGGAACACTGGTGTGCTACTCGTGGCTGCTTTGAAGTTGATACATGCAGTCTTGAACATTATCCTGACCTTGAGAGGAAGCTAATGTAGTTTGCATAGGATGGGATATGATTTGGTCAAATTTCTTTGCACCCATAATAAGACATGCTGCTGCATGGTGGACTGGTTTTAGGGAAGCCAAGTGAACGGCTGGGAACCCTGTCAGGAAAGCATTTCCCCAATCAAAGTGTGAGACCACAAGGACCAGAAATCCTGCAGTGGGTTGAAGGGTTTAATTTTTTTAAGGTTTGAAGGGTAGATATTCAGAGCCAGGTTGCTTGGGCCTTGAACTTGCTACTTTAACTGCACCAAGATCAACTGTGTATAAGTATTTCTCTGCAACCAGCTCCTAGTTGCCCGAGGGCTTTGTGCGCTTTGCAAATGACAAAATAAATAAATAAGTAAATAAATAAATAAATGGCTGGGCAATAGCAGAAACCATGTCCCCGCACTATTTACTCTCATGTACAACTCTGTACAACTCTGTATCATCCGAGTATTGGTGGATGGCTATATTGGGATCTTTCAGGAGAGTGCCCCGAGGTTCCATGTAAAGGTTACAAATTATTGGTGAGAGGATGTGACCTTGGGGGCTCTGCAGGAGATCTGGACTCAGTTAGAACCCAACAAGTTTATTTGGAATATCTGGTGTCTGCCTGAGAGGTATGGGGTAAACCAATTCAGGACAGTATCTGAGAATCCAATCCTGTCATCAAGGAGAGTGAGAAGGATGCAGGGGTTGACAGTGTCATATATAGCCGAGAGGTCAAGGATGACAAAGAGGCATGAGTCACCGTTATCCATGATATGCAGGGCCTCATCCACCACCTGGATGGTGTCTGTCTCGATGCTACACTTGGGGTGCGACCATGACTGATAGTCATTTTGGAGGTGGAGATGTTCAATTCTGGCAAGTAGTTGTGTAGCAACTACTATTTACAAAATGTTGCCAAAAAGTGTGAGGTTTGTAATGGGCCACTAGTTGGCCAGATTGTCTGGATCGAGGGTTGGTTTTTTCAAAAGAGGTCAAATGAGACCATTCTTCAGGGTACCTGGGAATGACCCATCTGTGAGGGAGGCAGCAATGATCTTGAGGAGTGGTAAATTGAGCGCCAGGCACATCAATTGTTGAATGATAGAGGCTGGGATTATTATATCAGAGTAAGAAGTAGGTTTGATGGAGGCATTCATTTTTAGAAGATTTGAGGGAGAGAGAGGAGATAATTCAGTTCAGAGATGGGCAGTGTGCTTGCCAGCATCAATGGAGCTTGAATGCTGTGAGAGGTGGATTTGTAGGTCTCTTGGATTTTGTCTATTTTTTTGATAAAAAATGTGTTTGTTCTGTCACATTTTTTCTGCGTTGCTGATACCTCAGGGTCGGATAAGTGTTTGGTACAATGCTTTACTACTTCAAAGAGGGCTTTGCACCTGTTAGAGGCTGCCACAATGGTGGTGGAGTAGTAAGCAGATTTGGCTTTGATAATCAGTATCCTACGATTGATACAGAGAGATTTTGAGGTTGGTGAGCTCTCCCAGGTTACGTTTATGTGCCACTTTTTGTCTAGGGTTCTGACTGAGCATTTGTTGGAGGCTAGCCCGGGGGTCTATCAAGGGGTAGATGGTTTGGTTTTAGCCTTGCTGGTTTGTACAGAGTATGAGTGCCTACAAGATTCATAGCAACGTTGTTGAATAATTCTAGGAGTGGGATGGTGGTGTGTACAGAACAGTCAAGTGGGATAGGATCTGCACTGATGTAGGAGGATGATGTGAAGACTAAGGGCCTCATTATGAGGTTGGCTGAATGGGTTTACCGGCACCGGTAATGGTGCCGGTGCCGGTACACCCATTCTGCCCTATTACGAGGTTCCCTTGCGGGACCCGCACAGAACATCTGGTCAGACCAGACATCCTTTGCGGGTCCCGCAAGGGGACCAAGGAGCTAATAACGGGCCCATTATTAACAGGCCCATTATTAATGGGCCTGTTATTAGCTCATCCCCATTCCCATTGAGCGCTGTGGGGGCTCGAATGGGAATGGGGAATGGGTTTTTGAATGGGGACTTCCCGGCTCCTTCAAGGTTGGAATGACCTGTTAAGTCCCCATTCAGGGAACCCGGAAACGGACACGATTTTGGAGGCAGCCATGGCTCTCAGAGCACCATGGCTGTTACGCTCATGTGGTATCCACAGGGACGCCACCCAGCCGGGTTACTCGCTGGTATGCTTCTCAGCTTTGCCCTGATGTGGTCTGCGGGGAAGGTTGTGCCTGAAAATACAGGAGAACTGTGTCCAAGACTGACCGACTGGGGTAAGTATCCTCCCTCCACCCCCGTATGATTTCAGTCCCTCTGGCGCCCTCTTGTCACCTTGTGGTAGAATTAGGCGTGCTCTCCGTCCTGCCTTCTTTGCAGGGGCGTGTTGTCTTTCATGGGCGAGTGCGTCCAGTTACTTCACTGACGCCGGCCCATTTGATATTGTTCAGGTAGGTCTTATTGCTGTTCTTTAGTTTTGTTGCTATCCTGCATGCCTTTCTTTCTTTAAAATGTCTCTTTTTTCTCCCTTAGGTATGCAGAGCTTCAGCGCGGCGAACTGGCTTGGTTGAGCCCCGCTCATAAATTATGGCGCATTAAGAGTGCTATGATGCAGTAAGTAAGCGCTATGCGCAGGGCTGCAAAGTCTTGCCTTTTCTAACCTGTATTTTTCTTCCTTGTAGGTCGCGGTGTTCTTCAGCGCGGGTGGAATGTCCGGAGTGGTGCCAGCCGAGAGGTGACCAGCCAGGTAAGCCTTTTGAGCAGTTCGTAATTTGTAAATGTCTACTGCTTTCTTTAATGTTGCCTCTATCTTCCTCTTTCAGGTCATTCTGTCCAGGAGGCGTGCAGATTCGAGGAAACTGTTCTCATTAGCTGCGAGTGTTTAAAGATGAAGACTGCAGGTAGGATGCTGCTGCTAATGATGTTCCTTTTGTCTCCTTGCAGGTTCTGCTTCTGCGAGGTTCGAGGGAATAGCTGGACACGGTGAGCGTCACGTTGCAAGCTGCAAAGTAACGCAAAGCGTTTTTGTCTTGCTCGGGTGTGGTTTAAATATCCCCAACAAAATAGTCCAGGTAAAGTAGTCCCTAGGCTGCCACACTCAAAACACTAGACCGCATAGCTTGGTTCTTAGGAACCAAGCTATGCGGATGCCTCCATTTTGGCTGACAATACAATAAAGTAGTTCTCAAGCACATTGTTTTTCATGGTGTATGAGCCTGGCGCCATAAGCACCAGGACTGGCCCCATGAGGGCTTTTGAAGAGGATGCCAGGCTCTAGAGTCCTGACTCCACCTGGCCAATTGGTTTGCCAGAGGGGGTTTTGGGTGAGGGTCGTGACAATGGCTACCTCCAAACTCGTAATGAGGCCCTAAGACTCGGGCTTTGTCCTTGTGTGCATGGGAGAGAGCACCATTTGCTTAAGGTTCATGGAACCAGTCAGTGACACAAGAGTGCTTTGAGTGGGGTTGTGAGCCTGTGACTCAGGGATGTTATAATCTCTGAGAAAGATATTATTAGAATGTGCTAATTTGGCAGAGGAGAGTAAGTTGAAGATGCTGGCAATGAGTCACTCCTGAAAGGTGGTGTGTAAATGAAGTGAAAGGTGATTGTTTTCTTGTACTGTAAAGGTAACTGGCAGGCCAGTGAGTCAAACAAGCTTGTTCTGGGAGAGTGGATGATGGAGCATGCCCGATCCCTCCTGTGGATGATTGTGCCTCCACATCCTCCCCTTCCTGGACGGTTGGCATGTTGGATGCAGTAGCCTTGGGGTGTGGGTTAGGAGGATGTCGAAAACATGTCAGCAGGATGGGGTAAACCATGTTTCAGTTATTAACCAGGAATCAAGTTTGTTGTATGAGATGAGATCAGCGATCAATGCAGTGTGAGCGACTCTTGAGTGAGCATTGATCGACATGATAGAGTGTGCCCATGTGGTCCATGGGTGTTGAATGGGGGCAAGGGTGATGCTGATGAAATTCACAAAGGTAGTACCCACGGCACTTGGCCTTTCAAGCACTACTGAGAGTGGGGATTGGCTGTGAAGGGAGGAGACACATGGTGATGTATTTTGGTGAGCAGCAGTAGTAGCGACTAGTTGGTAGGTGAAATGGAAGATAGCATGTCTAGCACTTGACCCTATCAGACTTGAACAGTCACAAAAAGGTGAGGTCCTTGTTTTCGTCTGTCTTTTGCTGAGGATGCCAGTGATGAGGATGCCTAAGGAGGACTGGTTAGGTGGTGGGCAGAGCAACTGAGTGACAGACCTGGTCACATGACCAGCCGCCTACTCAATGCTGCCTGCTTGGAGCTGGACTAGAGTCCTTAAGTTGAGGCTTGGAAGGTTTCGAAAATTGGCTGTGGGCCGAGCAACTAAGTGGAAGGGCTAGGTCATGGGATCAGCAACCTACTGAATGCCGTAGGGAGCCTTTGACTGAACACTGACTGAGTGTAATGCTTTATTCGACAATTTGCTTTTGCATACATAATACATACATAATTCATCATACATTTCATAACTATCAAATTAAGGAACCAAGGATTGTCCATTAAAAAAATACATTTTTCAAAAGAAAGTTAATCACGAACCATATTTTAAGAACAGCAAATACAATAAAAACCTTATATAGTCAAACTTAGTTCAATTGCCCAATCAAATAGCTCCTGCTGTGCCACGCTAGGTAAATAAATCTGGCCACAAAATAAATACTAACAATTATTCTAGATGATTTGCACAGTTTTAGGACTTATGTGGCTCCATTTACATGAGCCTTCCTGAACAATGACAACAAATATATTCTTCTTAAATGTTTGTAATTCTCACAAATAATAACAAATGCACTATCATCTCAGAGCATGCATCACACAATGGCCAAGTTTCAAAAGTATTATATTTCTAACTTTTGGTACATTTTGCAACCTTGAGGGTACCAGTCTTGAATTCCATTAATAGTGTCCAAGTGTAGGCTGGTTATATTAGATCAGGGTATTGCTCATTGCCTTGGTCAGTTTCACAGTCAAATAGTTCAATCCTACTTTCAAATGTAGGCACAAGCTTACAAGATGCTCATACATAGCCCGTCAGGCAGACGACTTCACCTCCTTTTTGATACAGCTTGTTAAATTCTGTGGATTCTGCTAAAGTTCACTTAAGCCCAGTGCACATAACTACTGCCTTAAAAAGTTAGGCCGTGGCAGTGACTTCCATACTGGAAACCTGAGTAAACCATTTAGAGCCTCTTGATATTTTCTTAGCTCTGTAGTTCCCCAGAGTCTTGCCCAAAATAACACTTGTCTCCAGTCTATCTGTGAGACAATTAGTTCTAATCCACATTCCAGCAATAACAGGGCATTGGGAAAACTCCTTGGTAGCCTAGACATCTTTTTCAAAAATGTGTTCTTCACAGTCCCCATGTTCTGGCAATTGTTACATCCATACAATTCTGCTCCAGAGAGAGCAGCACAGACAATCTGTAGTCTATAGATATTCATGGCACTGTTAGACCCAAAACAACCACATAGTATGCATAGTATGTTGGCCTGAAACCAATCGCATCATGTGACAAACATTGCGGTCAGAGAATCGTCAATGTAACCAGAGGGCGTCCATTTTGTGAAATGTCGGCCATTTGTTTTTTTCCTTTCTGTCAAAATGCTTTGCAAATGTATTATATGCTTCGAACTCGCACACAGTGCAAGGCCACAGCCTGAATGCAGAACTCCTAACACAGACAGGAATGTCAAACTATGCAGAAATGCATTGTTTTTCTCTCTCACTAAGTCCTTGAAACCGAGTAGAAGCCGCATCTAATCAGTAGTCCAGGTGCCGGCCTGTCTTGCAAACGCTGTATTAAAAGGTACTTAAAAAATGAATGATATTCTTTTAGCGGTGCTCCTTCGCAGAGAGTGGTATTCTGCTTCAGAACTATCTGACCTTTTAGCTCATGACCCAAGTCAAACAGATAATGTAATAAGGAATGTTTTCCCTGCTGAGAACACAATATCCTTGCTGAGCCAGAAGCTCCATGTTCCCCATAACAGAAAGTGGTCTCTGCTGCCTTTGCTAGAATAATTATGTTTAGACTGAACGAAGACTTGTCATAATGTGTCATAATTGTCATGATTGTCAATCACGAATCCTAGCCTGCATGACATGTTTGTGGGTGGATCGAATTGCCTTTGTAAAGATTATATAATGTATATACATTACCGCTTCAGCTTTGCTCGCTCTCTCGCATCTCACGGGGTCTGGGAATACACGTCGTGAGGCGTGGAGACCTAGTCAGCCGACTGAGAATACTTTGAAATGAACCAGACTTGTTTGGAATATGAACCTCGTGTCTGACGTGTCACTAGGATACATGGTTAGTTTCCATATCTGGTCGTTATAGCCTAGCAGCACAAGATAAAGCTCCCTCACCATGCTCCATGAAAAATGTTTTTAAACCACCACCGTTTTTTCCAGAACAACCTGGGACTTTTTGGACTGAGCAAACCATGCCCCAGTACCAGTAAAACTCATTCCCAGGTAATCATAGTGGTTTACTTGTACAAGATTAATTCCATCTACAACCGAGGAGCATATATGAGGCTTTGTTCTCTTTGGTCTGAACACCAGTATTTTTTGTCGTTTTCTTATTTAGGGTCAGGCCCATTTGACAACATTTGGTGGTCAAACATTCTAAGCATCACCCGAATCCCATAAAATAATGCTAGGATGAGGTCAGTGCCGAGCTTTGGGGGATCAAGCCTGCCACCAGAACATTCAGCCACCAGTTTCATGATAACTTCATTAATAAAAAAACAAAACTGGAGTGGGGCAAGAACACATCCTTGCTGCACGCCCCTGTTGACCCTAAACTGATCAGTGGTTTCACCTGAAAGGCCTCACCTCACCACAGCTGTGTTATTGAAATATGGTTGAGAAATGATTGTTACCAATGAAACATGGACCCCGGTTCCTTTAGAACCTGCCATAACTGATCTCTTGGGACTCAGTCAAACACGGTTTGAAGATCTACATACAAACATTGCATATATCCACATTTTCTTCTGCAATATGTATTTTTGTAGGACAAGGGACAAGCGAAAGCATAGGTCAACAGTGCTTATTCCCTTTGGGAAGCTGGCCTGAAGATGGAAGATAAGGTTGTTGGAGACTACCCAAACCTGCAGTTGT
The DNA here is from genome assembly GCF_040938575.1 of Ambystoma mexicanum. NCBI lineage: Eukaryota > Metazoa > Chordata > Amphibia > Caudata > Ambystomatidae > Ambystoma > Ambystoma mexicanum. The sequence goes on along the minus strand of NC_090929.1, from coordinate 1,278,676,390 downwards.
TTTAGTACCATATTTTCCCAAATGTTGTCGTGGCATCAAGTAGAGAAATAGGCCTGTAATTACCGGGCCTTTCAATATCAACTTTTTTGTAAATTGGTACCATTTCAGCACTGTGCCAAGAGTCATGGACCCTGTTGGTTTTCACAACTGCTAAAAACAACTTCAAGAGAACCTGCGCCCACATATCTGGTTCATCCCATAATACATCAATCGGCAGCTTGTCCAGCACTGGTGCTTTTTAGGCTTTGGAGTTCAAGATTGAATTTGTTTACCACATCTGGGGTGATAATCATTACAGTCTGCTAAAATGGTTAAGTCAGTCTTCAGAGGGGGAATGTGGCTAGTCATTGCATTAGATGTTTTTTTGCCAGTCTACAATCATTGTCAAACCAATCAAGCTTCCCTACCACTCTTTGATTTAACTCATTTGCTGGTCTTGTAAATGTTGAGTAAAGACCAGCTACCAAGTTATCATATTCAGCCAGGACCTCGTTATCACTGAGGTCCCTGTCACATATGTTCTCAATGTTTGGCAAGGCAGGTTTGGTAAATAACGTGTTGTAGCTAGACTGTCTCAATGTAATCCCATTTGATGAGACGTCGGCATTTACAGGACGATCCGATCCTAATTGCCAGAACCAGCACTAACATATCACCCCACTTTCCAGTTAATCTCATTGACAGCAAACGTGGTTTATGATCGCTTTCTCTGTGATCGATGATACAAAAATTGTTCACAAGCTCCCAATCACTCGTTAACACAAGGATAAAATATATATTTGTGGAACATTCAAACACAAAAAAGGTATTCCTGCCGGGTCAGTCACCACTGCACCTCTCATTGCATGCCCTTCTGTTTATTCCCTGCAATATTCGGCTGTGTCCAGTGCATATTTGTTAACCCTGGAAAAATAGCTGGCCTCTAATGCTGGTATCTCCCACACTGAATCTACTTCATCCCATAACCCTTCCAAATCTTTCAGGGGTTCAAACTGCAAGTTAAAATCACCCCTACTAAAATGTGGAGTTTCCTGGGCTTCTCGTGCTACCAGCTTTCTATCAATTCCTGCAACAGTACTAGCATCCCCCGCGGGGTTGTCCCATATGGTCTATTGCATATATTAAATATGAGTGGAGTATGCCCCTCTCTCTTCTTACCATTTACTAATTGGAGAACGAATTACTGATTTCTGTTTGCCACCCCAATCCTGCTGCCACCAGGGTCAATAGCGACCCCCTGCCCCCTTTCCCTCATGGCCTCCCTCTTGCACCTTTCGCTGCTGGAGTACTGAATGCCTTGAACTCCTGTACCTCAATTGGTAATTGGCCCCAGGTTTCCAGGATACACAGCTATGGATCAAGGCAATCCGGCCTGGGTCGTTCAGTTGCCTTTTTATCCGGACAATATTCCAGGACAGCACCCATGTACCCATGGCTGCAGTGGGACCTTCAGGCATGGGGGGCCAGGATAGCAATCCACTACTTTCAGCCCTTCAACCGGGCGGGCTAAATTGGGCCTACAACTATTTGTTGGCTGCACAATTAATTTATTTTGCTGCTTGCTAGAGGGGAAGGTTCTCAGTGCGATTGAAGTCCCATGTGGTGAATAAGTTGTGGACTCTTTTGCCAATAACCCTTCAACCAATGTCCTATCCTTTAATGTTAGTGGACTATAGTCATTTTGACCATTTGCTAAAGTGATGTCCTCTCTTATGACAGAGCTGCATCCCATAACTTGACGGACCCAGGGAATGCTCTTGCTGGGCAGCATCTCTTTATTCTCGAATGTACCTGGTCATAGTTTGTGGATGTCACTCATGTCAGCAATCACACTATTCCTATCCCCAACTGTATCTCTGTACATGCTTGGCCATGCTCGTCTAATATTGGCTTTGGAATTTCGCCTGGCATTGCCAGATCTCCTTGGCGGTTGGGTGGACACATGTTTGTTAATAGTGTATGTTATTGACTTTGCCCACTGGGGATCTTTTCCAACAGTCATGATCTTGACTGTCACCATCTCCTCCCCACCTCTGCTGCTATGAATATCAAACTGATAATGCCGAGCAAGTAGACCCCTAACTGGTATTTGTTTAGCATTCTTTTCTGACAGCAGGTTGGTAGATGGGGGAACAGACTCCTTCTGGACCTTAAGTAACTGGAGCCCCTGATCCGTGACAAGGGCAGCCAAATGAGCTACCATGTCCCTGAGTTTCCCGACCTCATCTCTTGTCTCTTACATTTCCTCTACACTTGCAGCCACATGTTAACGATCCTGGGGATTGCCAGTGCAGGGGAACTGTTATCAAGCTCTTTGGATCAGTACATACCTTGGTTCCAAATTTGGGCTTGCCTTTCCTGGGAGATTTCCTTCCCTCACCCGGATGGCTTTTTTTACGGACCTTGCTGTACATTGCTTACCTCGCTGTAAGGACGATTGGGGCTCCACCCCCCCTAGCCTTGCTCCGTGGTGATCTCCCTCCAATGACAAAAATCTATTTTGCATGGTAACTTCAGGGGCAACTTTCATAGAAACAGGGATACTTTTCGAAGTAATAGCTTGGTTCAATCTGAGGTCTCTATCTGTTATATCCACCTTTACTGATTCATTAGGTACTAATATAGTAGTAGAAGAAATGGGGGTTGTCTCATTAATCTCTATATTGTGCACTTGCTCTGGTTGGGAATAGAATTTCAATAACGCTACTGGTGGGGGACCCTAATGGGTTTGAGCTATGCACTGGGATGAGACAATTCTTTCCCCATCCCTGCCCTGTAGTATTCTTCGCTCTAAATTTATCAAGCTGTCGTTGTTACCCTGTTTTCTTACACAGTGCGGGCCCAATCACCTTGCATTACCAATGATAACACTCCACTCTTCTGCTGCTTCAATCACACACAGTACATCTGGACCATTATCTAGAAATACACAATTGAATTTGGTAATATTCGGGCACTCCAGCAACTATATCAAGTAACAGCCCTATGATTTCTGAGATTAATACATTAACCTCATTAATGGGCTCAAATAGTTTATATACTCATGTCAGTCCAACCCCAGGTGAAATGGGGCAGTCTGCTTTACGCTTCACCATCCTTGATTTCGAATCCACAATTCAATACCAGATTTTACAAAGAAGGTCGTCCAGTGTCAGGCCCATGATACCACTGTAGGAATTTACTATACTAATTAGAACCACAATAATCTAAAGTGCAAAGTCCAAAGTGAAAATCTAAAGTGCAAAGTACGGGATACCAATAGTTCTTCGTTAACGAACAGTAGCAGCTAAGATAGAGGCTACCGGTGTAACCTCTATGAAATGGTATTACTTCTCCAAGGTGCAGGGTGTTAGTAAGCAGCTATCGATATTCCTCATAAAGTGCTCCAGTGCAAGGTATGCAAAGTCCAGATACTGTTCGCCATTTAACCTGTATATGATGTAAAGTGCACAGAATTCTATAATCTGGTTTCCCTATTAGGCTGTGAAAATATATCCGCCTCAATGTGCTCAGCCATGTTTATAGACTAGGCGAGTAGTTCACTGGAATGCAGGATGTGGACCATATTACAATGTTTAAAATGTCCAGATTATTCAATACTTATTAAACGCATATTAAAAATGCATTAAGACCATGTTGTCACTTAAACATACTGGTAAAAATCCTGCGGGCATATAAACAAATGTCCGAAATCCGGTGTGCAATGTTCATTGTGAAAGCAATGAAACCAGGAAGAAGGAAAACTTTGGAGAAATGAGGAGAGCAGGGACCACCGCTTGACCTTTCAAAGGGCATCCATAGTCCGCCTCCCCCCCCCCCCCCTCCGGTTCTCAGAACGCTTTCATCAGAATGAATCCAGAAAACCAGCAAAACCAGCAAGGTTGTTGTGCAGCGTGTCAGAAAGAAACAATTCAATCAAAACAGATCAGAAAGGATCCTCTGTAGATCACCTGCCCTTCTAGCGTGATGAAACTGTCAAAGTTAACAAAGTTTTCTTCCCAAAGTCGGTCCAATGAGACAAGTATATGAGCAGGCACCAATGTTCATTGCTGTTAGGCAGAATCCTGTGCAGTTCCCTTGGGGAACACTGCAAAAAGATTAAGACTACAGGAGTAAGCAGTAAACCCAATTGGTAGCAGTCTGCACCCCCCAGATTTGCCTGGTAGCTGCGGCTGAGCAGTCAGACTTCTCTCAAGAAGAGTAGGGCAGTATATAGAGTATACACAATAGGGCTAAAAACACAGTAGAGCAAACAAACACTGACTAGACCTTTGTATAAAAAGTATATAATTATTTATTTAAAACACACTTTAGGCAATATACTAGCACTCTAAATCAAAAACGAGTTAAAACACAGTCAGGTAAAGTATACACACCTCCTTTGATAACTATCAGACAAATCAGAGTTAAAACACCACGATTTGTTAAAACAGATGTGAGCATGTAACCTGATGGCACTCCAATAGTTCAGTTAAAGGGAGAGAAAAAGGCAGAGCATAGAAATAAAACAGGTCCCAACACTTTTAGGAGTTCTCAACAAGGGAAAAAAGGCAGTATATGCTGTAGAGCCAAAGTCCATAGGCCAGGCCCATTTTAAATGAGGCAAAGCGAAATGTGCTCCGGATCACATGGTTTAAAATGCAATAAAAGTATTTGCAGAATGTTCAAAAGAGGTTGGAATGATTCAAGAAGGTAAAGTTAGAAGGTCTGGGGCCAACCCAGTTGGAAAGCCAAGGATTTAAGGGTCCCCTTGGGCAAACCGAAGAAAGGGAGGCCAGGCAGGTCACAGTACCTTAAAAAGAGATGAAGCTCCAGCGGCGGCAGTTGTTCCTGGCAGTGGTTGCAGTTTGTTGTTTCGACCAGGGGAGGAGAGGATCTCGTGAGGAGGAAACGTGGAGTCATTGCACTGCACAGGGATGAAACCAGCCACGGAGTTCATCGGTAAAAGGACCGTTCCTTTTATTCGCGGTCAAAGTGGTGAAGCTTGGCTATGCGGCCGCCGGGGAGCTTGGCAAGGGCGATTCGACCAAGAGTCGTCTTTGGAAGGCGAAAGGGGCGAACTGGTTGCTCCCACCAGCTCAGAGGAAGAAGACTCATCCAGCAGAAGATCTTCTCTTGTCGTTGGAAAAGTGGTGAGTTTGTTGCAGCAGGGCTTCACCGGTGGTGTCATCGTTGCAGATGGCTCAGCTTCTTCCATCTTCGGATTCTTAGATCCTGTGGCGACTTCTGAAGTTCCAGTCCCAAAGGCCCTGCTTTTATGCAGAAAAACCCCCATTCAACAGCCTCGCTGTCACTCAAACATGCTAAGTGGTGAGCCGGGCGGCTCACCACTGGCCCAATCAGAACAGAGTGCGACTTGAGTTGCTAAGGCAACGCAGTCCAGGGTGCCAATTCCCCTCTCCCCCCATCCTGCGGAAACCAGACAGAGTGGCACCATTTGGAGGGCTTCTGTGGAGAAGACTGCCAAAAAGTGGATCAAAGGGCTCGACCTTGGTCAGAGTTACATAGACGGACATGAACGCTATTTTAGAAAAGACTTCTGGCAAAAAGACCCAACCGTTGATTTAATATTAAATAAATAAACCGGCGGTATCTTTAACATTGCAACCAAAAGTGGTGCGTTTAAAATCAATGGGAAAATCCCATGGAGAATATTCTGGTGGAATATTTTGCGTTTTAACCACTGCCACCAGCCATAAACTCAACAAGGGGAGACTGGACAGTGCCCCCTTGAAAACAGACCCTGGGGCAATATATTTAACCCCTTCCAGTACTTCTACAATATAATGGTTGGTACTGGTTCTGTTCACAATTTAGGACTAGTAAAGTCAATGGTGACTTTACATGCCCTGGGAGACAGTAGTCAGTCCCAGGGTATGGAGTCTATGTTTGGGGGTCACTATGACACCCCTGTGTTACTGCACTGAGGGTGCTGTGTAACACACACATAAAAAATAGATGATACCCTATGGAGTTTAAAGAAAACCGCATAGCCCATAAGCACGCAAAGAGTCAAAGACATACCTCAAATCATGCCTAAAAGTGGGAGGAAAAGAGTCTCACTCTTAGCAGGAGAATAAAACAAACCCCAAAAATCCAGCAAAGCTGCTGGGGGACTCACTAGGTTTGGGAAATTAGCCTTATAAGAGAATTCTCCCTAACAATTGCCAAATAGCAAAATGGCACAATGGCACAATACCAAATACAAATTACCAGCCAACGGCTTCGGTCCCCGCAAATTAAATGCTGCAGTCTGAAGAGAGAGCAGCTTCCTAATACAATTCCTTACCAGACTCACATGGCTCGCAGGACTCCTTATGGTATGTAATTTCATCCAGGTATAACGCGACTTTCGGGTGATGAATTGACAGAGTTAGCTTCTGCCTTGCTACTGCCTCTCTTGTTGACTTATGTACTTATTCAGGAATCCCCAAAACAGTGAGCCCAGATGCTCTGGTCTGCCCTCAATGTGCTGCACTGTTACAGTGCTGTTATAGTCTGCTGCTATTAGAGGCTTATACAGGCAGAAAATCACAGTAGCGGTAAATCAGCCAGCAGCAAGCGATGGGCAGATGATAATAGCTGGAATGCCCTGTGAGCTGCTTTGTAGCTTTGGTGTTGTAGGTATTATATGAATATGTGACCAGCTGCTTGTGGGTTCAACATTCTAAAGAAGATTAAAGATATCAACAAACAGGAGCACCGTGCACGGGTGTACAGGCCAGCGGGAACAGCAGCAACAGCCCGCCTCGCTGCCTTGCTGCCTGCTCCTTGAAGGATTTAAGTGATCTGAGGCAGTTGTAGTATGGGTGTGTAAACCGCCCCTCCTCCTCATTAGCTGGACCACACTGCAGGAACACACAGCAGCAACAGCCAGCCTTACTGCCCAAGGATGGTGAATGGATAGCTAATTGACAAATGCTACCTTGGGTGATGATCTACATCAGGAGCAGGGGCCCAATCCAGCAGTAATTGCTGAAATACCATTAAAATGTAAGCTGTCCCGCTGCTAGTGTCGATTGTGAAATTGTGTTTAGTGATGCTTCAGCTATTGTGTCTGACTGTAGGACATTGCACTAGCATTCCCAAGTTGAACATTTGACCAGGGACGTCATTTCACCAAAATGCCAGGGGTAGCGGAAGTGACATCACACGACCCTTGACCTCCAGATGATATCACAGGAAGTGTTGTCATTTGACCCCACTTCAAAGAGATATCACTGGAAGCGATGGAGCGCGACCTTTCACCCATTGACAAAACAGGAAGTGGCATCACATAGCATTGTACACTACGAAAAATATGGTTACGATATCACTATAATGTGATGTACATTTCATACAAGAATGGATCGCCATATGGATCGTTAAGATCAGTGTGTATAGGCCCAAATTACTGTAAATGCAAGCAGACGTCCATGACCAAATGATAATCATGTGTTATCATATAGCACTTACACATAAGCGCTTTATATAGAAAAAATATACACCCAATATCACCCAACTTGTGTTGGTACTCATTTATCGACCTCAGAAGTTAGAAAGGCTGAGTTGAGAAGTTTAAGAACAGACTCACCCCCTGAAGTGTGCCTGAAATAAACCTTTAATGAGTCAAGCAATTATTGTATAGAATTCCAGAAAAACATATTATTTGGTATTTCTATTCTTTCTTATTTAGGGTCAGTGCTGAAAGTGTTAGACTTGTGGCACTCCTGTTCTTATTTTTTACTTTTCTAAGGGGCCTGAACAAGAAAGCCAGCCACTCCAGAAGTAAAGAGCCACATGGTGCTGCCCACAGCCCAGGAGCCTGCATTACAAAAAAAAAAAAAGTTGTTTATTTTTTATTAAAGGTCGCAAGGAAGACCACAGAGGTCGCAAGGGAGAGCTGAGGCGACCCCTAAATGACGTCCCTGCATTTGACATGTATTCAAATGAGCCAGCACCACATCCCACCGGAGAAAGGTAAGAACCCTTTGCTCTAATTAACAGGAAAAGGATAATGGTGTGCTGCCCATCACAACTTAAGCACAGATAAGTGAAGTGTGGGCAATGGCAGAATCTGAAACTTGTCTTATAACAGTGGTGAATAATGAGTAAATAATACAACTAATGTACGTTACTATTTGGGGGGCCTGGAAGCTTGTAATGTTACTAATGTAGAACTCAAAACACACATAGGCCATTTCTCCCGTTGCTGAATTTTTCAGGCTGATCCATTGGAACAGATCCACTGCCACCATGTGTCAGACTCCCACACCAAGCAGAGATGTTCCCTTAAATTGTCTGGTTCCTACAGAGTGCAGGACCCTTCACTCACATGTTCAGGCTCTCCCACAGAACAGAGCCATTCCCTCTGTTTTTTAGTCTTTCTCACAGATCGTCTGCATGATATTTTTGTTTTACTTTATGCAACAGAGCACAACTGTACCCTAAATGTAGCAGGGATTCCCACAGAGTAATTTCCACAATGTTCAAACCTGCCCCAGAAGACAGCTGAATTCATATGACAGGGGTGTTTTCTTACCACCAAGTGACATGTGAACATGACAGTTGGTACTGTGGCGCCGGACAATGTGGATGTGACTGGCTGTCATGCCAGGCACACAAGGGCTGACCATCTGCTCCTGCCTGACTTCTTTGAGGGAGTCCACATGACAATGCACTAATCTCCCTAACAAGCACTCCCAATAGGAAGATTGGAATACTGCCAAAACCAAGAACATGTAGCTATCTGTTCAATTGACAGGGATGTCCCCCGTCCCTTATGGAAACAGGCCAGTGACTCATGAACCTGCTTTGCTCTCTCCGAAAAGCTTGCAAAAGCTAAGCCTCCTCCACCACACTGGACACTACTTTCAGCAGTGCCTGCTGCTTCTCTTTCAATGTAACCACCACCTTTTGCTCCTTTTCCTGGGAATACTTTTCCTTAAGACCTTCTCACAAGGCTAATCCTACTCATTCCCCCACCCTCCAGAGCCCTCCATCCTGCTGTTTGCGCTTCTCTTCTTCCTTCTCAAAATGCACATTAGCCACTCAGTTAAGGCCCCTATGCAGTCAACCATCTCATACAGAATGTTGGTTATGGTCAACACAGCCATTCACCCCTCATGCTCCAGCGCTCTAGCTATAATCTACCTGGCATTCCCACCACCTGTATTACCTCAGCACCGACACCCACTGTCACTGGCCAAGGCAGTGCCCTCCACCAATCTGACACTTACAGCACAGGAGGCTCACCATCCACAATAAGCAGGCCCACATGCCTGTTGTACCCACTATGAAATGTTTGCATCTATGCACCTCAACCTAGCCTTCTCATCACTTCCTTGCCCGATTATTGCAGCAGAGATGATAGCTCAAACGGGTAATGGAGAAACTGCTTATTTACCATTTTAACCTCTCAGCAAATGTATAATGGAATGCAATCATGAAGAACCAATGTACAATCAACAACAAAGGGGATGAACAGACAAGGGTCATAAATGTGACCGAGCCCTGTTCACACACCAACAAAACAACAACCTACCAAGCTCCCCAAATGAAAAGTTAGGGAGCTGGAGTTTTCTAGAATCTCACACTTAATGATGGTTTGTGTGTGGTATTATTACAGGATTATGAAGGGTTTTAGTATGTGTTAGCTGGTTGATCGAGTGCATGGCATCAAGTTAAGTTACAGTTACAGTTGTGCAATCTTGCTGCTGTATTCTTGATTATTTGTATTTTGTTGATGAGGTAGTCAGACATGTCAAGATTTATAGATAGTTTTTGCATTGTGTTTCAGCCGTGTATTTGACTTTTCACATAACAAATATAATAAACAAAGATCAGAAGAAAAATTGAAAAAAATCAAAGCACATTAAAGGAAAAAGAATTTAGTAACACACATAAAAACTAAAAAGTTAATAGTTTAAAAAATTCGAGCTCATTAAGCATTTTTAGAACTTGTATTGTTAGATGAACTTCCTGGCCAGGTGACTATCTTTCCCAAAGGTCCTCTGAGCCTACCCATTCTGCCTTATCTACAAAACATCTAAAATTATTGATTCTCACCTCCACTAACGCTTGACACTCGATCATTATATGTTTCAATGTTTGCTTAACTACGCTCACCAGTGATTCCTGTCTTGTGGTTTTGATCGCAAAAGAAGTAATTTGCCTATTGGAATCAGATTAAGATGAAACGTTAAAAATAGTGAACGCCAGTGTGGGTCAGGAAACTGTTGTATTCAGTGCTCGCAGATGAATGGAATGCACGTGCGTGTTGGAATGTATTGAGGTGATTTAGTGACGTGCGCGTGTGTGTTGGGCAGTTGTCAGTTGGTGAATGCCTGCCGGGTGGGAGAAGCCGGTGCCTTATCTCCTATGAACCAACTTGTACGTGGAGGCAATAGAGACCTATAAAGCAACTTACCTGGCCGTGGACCTACCTTATTACAGAAACCTTCTCAAGTATTGAGATTGGTAACCTATTGGCTTAACCATACAGGATAAGGATTTTGCCTTTAGCAGGCTTTGCATCTTTGCTATTGCTCGGATCGAATCCATTCTGACCAGAGCTACATGAACACTCTATGGATTGCACACCAAATCGTTTTCTGTACGGTCGCATTCCAGAAGTAGTTTAGCTACACCCTTTTTTAAATCATTCAAAATTGAGTTAGAAACATGGCTCAAATGCCATTTGATATCCTCATACAAACAATTATTTTTCAGAAACACTATCAGTCTATAGAGTGAGACGACTTTCCATTCAAAATATGATTGTAAGGAGCGAAGACCCAACTCATACTGCATACTATATATAGGGAGATGTTGCAGTAAACTGAACAACCTTCTCCATAGTATCCCTTCTAATCGGGCCCCATTTATTACTCAGGCTTTGGGATTTACATCTATCCCATACAAGAGAATGGATTTAACCTTACCCTGATATAGAATTTTACCAGAGGAACTGTGAAGAATTTACAATATAAATATAAAAGCTTTATCATCTGATAGGACATCTGATCGAGTTTAATAGGCATATTACTCTCAACCTCCACAGCAGAGAGATGCAATCTCAATCTAAGGCCCAAGAAAGTCACTTATTTTAATACTGGTACTATTTGATCTAGTAAGGTCCATTTGAAGTTTGGGACATGTTTTGAGGCATTTCTAAAATGTAATATATTTGACTTTGCGTGATTATTTTGAAGGTCATTAGAGTTGGCATACACCCCACAATGCTCTTAAAACACTTTTGAGGCCTATGAAAATGTAGTCAAACTGGACTATATCATATTCATAGTCCATCCAATTCATATCATGCAAACCAACTTTCGGCAACCAACTGAGTGAGGATCAAGTGCATCCGCTAAGTCTACCAGATATAAATTAAAGAGGCAGGTGGCCAGCATACATCCCTGCCTCACCTCTTTCTCTGTTGCTAAAGGGGATGATAAATGTCCCTGAGCCTCTATCCTCCCTTGCAGTCGAGCATGTTTGTTCAGATTTACTATAATTACTAGTAGGCCTTCAGGCATGCCCCATCGCTGCAACTTGTTCCATAAGCGTGAAGCCCTAGAAAGATCGACCCACGTTCTATATAAAATAGGGCCGCCTTTCTCACAGGACATAGTGCTAATCATGCTCATCACCTGAGCATTCAAAGAAGTAGAGAGACCTCTTCTAAAGCCTATTTGATGCTTACACAAGATACCATTACTTTTGGCCCAAGACTCTAGCTCTCGCAACACCGCCTGCGCAAATATTTTACTATCTGCGTCACGGAAGGCAATTGGGCGATAGTTCATTGGATCTGCACGATCACCCATCTTATGAATTGGAATGACTTTGGCCAACTTCCAAGAATGCGGGACACATCTGTTTTTCAATATTCCCAAAAATATGTCAAGGTATATACTGTTGGCATTGTCAATTCAAACATGACAACTGAGATAATAGCAAGTGTCCTGTGTTAAAAAGTGAGAACGGGTAATAACCATCTGATAGATTGTATGTGAAAGAAGCATTTCCTTACTACTGTGTTAATTTTAGATTCCAGTGTTAGCTCATTGCCCATCATGATTCTGAGATTGTAACCATTTTGGAGGCTTCTGGTAATGTTCTCATTTCTGTAATCCATGGATTGAGCATCTGCATACAAGGATTGTTGGGCGTGATCATTATTTCAGTTTCATTCAGATTGAGTTTAAGGTTATTGTTGCTCATCCATGCATTGATTTGTGGGAAGCAATTGATGAGGGTTTGGTGTATATACCTGCTGGTGACAATTTTGTTTATGTTTTTTGTGTGTTTCATAAGAGGAACCATGTAGATGTTGAAGAGTGGTGGTTAGAGGGATGAGCCATGTTGGACACCACATGTGAGCATGCATGAGGTTGAGCTGAAAGGGATTAACCGGGTGGTTTCCATTTTTTCTGTAAGGAAGAATTTCACCCATTGTCGAGCAATGTTTCTTCCCCCTGTTTCTTCAATACTTTTGATGAGGGTTGGTTATTTGTTGGTGTCAATAGCAGCTGAATGGTCTATTCATGTCAGCGTGGAGATGAGTTTTGAGTCTGAGTTCATTTTTAGGTCATCCAGAATGGATAGGAGTGCTGATTCAGTGCCCCTCATAGGTCTGAAACCGACTTGTGTCTGGTCTAGTAGATGGTTGTTTCCTTGGGTTTTAGGATTTGTCCATATATGTGCATTTCTAGGACTTTGTCCATGTAAAGGTTGTTTGATATTGGCTTGTAGTTGGTGGGATTGCCTGTGTTTCCTGTGGGATCTTTGAGAAGTGGTTTATTGCAGACAAATGTGAAGCTTCTGGGGATAGTTACTATTCCAGCGAGCTTCAAACAACAACAACACTATCCCTGTGGAAAAAGATGCAGGGTCGTGGGACAAAACAGCAGCAAGATTGAAAATTCAAGCCTAAAACACAATCCCTGTAGGAAAAGATGCAGGGCAGCAAAAGGAATCACAAAAGGAATCATCAGGTTATCACTCTAGAGAATGTGAACAGGGAGTTTAGGTGACCAAATACATAAAGACACACACACACACACACACACACACACACACACACACATATATTTGTATGTGTGTATGGGGTGGGGGGTGAAGAGGGAAGGTCAGACTATGCCCCCGTCCCAGAAGACCCTCCAACTGGAAGAAGCACCAAAGACAATATGACCGCCGATCATACGAGCTCTCACCGATCCCCACTGCCCCATGATGGACAACTATCATGAGAAATACCCTCTCAGCTGACCCTACAACCCAGGAGCAGTGTAGACTTTACCCAAAGTGATTGAAGATGCCCACAAGCCAACCAGATACAGCTACATGGACATAATCGACTAAAATGTTGAGAAGCCATGCCTCAAGTCATTAGGGACACCATGACGACATTGCAGCATCAGCCATGAAGCACACGTGCCATCTGCACATTCGGGACATTCACACACTCAACTACATGTAGAACACATGCGTACAGTTCTATGAGCTAGAGGACAGTGACATATACATACTGTCTGCACATTTATTATTTTGCCATTAACTTGCCGGAGCAGCACAGAAATGCAAGAAGGAAGAAGGTCGCGTGTGAATGCTTGCCGATACTAACATGCAAATATCCCTATGGACTGGCAGGAGCACTCGAGGGACCTGACTGGACCATAACACACTAACCTATGGACACTATGGAAGACACCTACAGTAGAGGCCAGAACATGGCTTAGGAACTCATAGTAGGCTGCCACCTTCATAGAAATACAGAAACCACGCAGAGTGCTTTGTAGGCAGGACTGCTGCGTCTGGCGCAGAGAAGCCGTTAAGGTCAAAATGTTGCAAGGTACATTCTTTACCCTGAACCAAAGAAACACCAATGGCAGAAGGGTCTACTTCCTCGTAAATACAGGATTATTCAGATGCTGCAGAGCTCTCTTTGCGGTCTACAAACATGTGACCCAGCTGAGTTGATGAGGAGCCAACATTTGGTGACTAGGAAGAGCAACCATCTCACAGACCAGACAATGGTCGCAACAACATTGTAACACTCGAGCTACAGCCATGCAATGGGAAAGGGAGCACCCTCACCGCAATGATGGTCCACACATGGTTATGCCGCAGACACATAGTTGCACATCACAGACACATAGCACCATGAACAGGTACATCCTGAGTTGGGAATTGAGTTTATTCCAGGCTCTCAGTTCAGCCAATCACAAATCCTGACCCTAGGGGTGGGTAGCTAGGATCATTGACCAATCAAGGGGTCCACACACTGTAACAATTAGTAAGTAACCATTTTCGGGGATAGTCTGGACCTGCCACCTGATATCACCTTGTCCATTGAACTAACCTCTCTTTGGGCTCCTATAGGCGAACTACCACTCAATAGCCTATCCAGAGTGGAGTTATGGTTTCTGGAGAAGGGCCCATAGTGTGACGATGTTGTGACGCTATCCGTCATCAAAACTGGCCCGCGAGACAGAATTCATTGAGATGTGCCTGGACTCACCTCTGCGCATTTGATGCCAGTGGAGTGGTTTGTTGGCTGTAATAAACCCAGTTGAACTTGCTATTTGTCTGGACCATTATGTTCTTTTGGGTTGGGAAGGAGTTAGGCTTTCCATGAGTTCGGCATCCGTGAACTCCTAGCACATCACTCTGCCTGCCTGGAAGCTTGACCCTAACAAGTTGGTAGCAGAGCTGATGGTTCATGGCGTTAGCCCAGTCAGAAGCTGCCTCTTTTGCCGCCGGACTGGAAGGGCTGCAGGACCTCTGTGATAATTGCGAGACACTCGGAACAGCTCCAACCGGAAAAAGGCAGTCGGGAGCCATTTTGTGAATGATCCCACCCGCGATCGGCAGAGTGTCCAAGGCATTCCAGAAGGGCGAGGTGAGTGGGTAAAGGAGAGCCCAGGGCCGAGCATTGTCAACGAACGTGGAAAGTAAGTATTGGTCCAACCAATAAGCAATGAAATGTGAGGGCGGGTATAACATGTGCGGGAGGAGTCAGGCATTGATTGTAATATACAGTAGTGAATAGTGCTCAGTAAATAGTGGTAACGTGCATGGTAGTAGGGACCTAAGCTGAGGTAGAAGTCCCTTTTCTATGTCTATTGAATGTTCGGTTTTCGAGGTAAAAAGTTCCGGTGATAACCCAGGACAATCGACTTGATAGGCTTGGACTGTAGAAGTATATACATAAGGTATTCCGATGAATTGGGCGTTTTAGCTTGAAGCATAGATGTCGATATCCCTGAAGTGTTAGCTTGCGGATGGTGCACTATCTGGTTAAGTCTCCTGGAGAGAGTCGTTTTGCACATTTTGCGATGCAACGGGTGAAGTTAGTCACGAGAAATAGAAGTATATTTTGTCTTGGAGAGGCGGGAAGACAGCTGTAAGGTTTTGTGGGATTATTGTGGGATTGTGCGTGTGTAGAGGAGGTCCCAGATATGTCCTGCACTCTAGCCACCCAGTTTGAGATACCAGGAACATATGTGCCAAGATATGTGATGTATGATGAGAAAATAAACCAGCAGAGGTCCGCTCTAGGGCTTTGCCCAGTGCCCATCAGAAGAGTAATACCTGTTGAAGTGCCTATAACCAGACAACCATGGGCAGCAAGGTGCCCATAGAGACAACTATACCAACAGCTGACATGAAATGAAGAGTATTTGTATTTGTATTTGTTTTATTTGTAACGCGCACCATCAGGCCCGGAGGCATCAGGGCGCAACTTGTGCAGAGTTACATACAGGGCATATAAACATACATAATGTTAAGCACGGGGCAAATGTACATACATAATAATCAGCGAGTATATCAATATACATAATTTACAGAGCAAATGTTTTACATGAGACATAGAGACAAAAGTGTAGAGCAGGCGAGATGAGTGGGCCGATGCTAGTAGGGCTGTGGTGTGCAGAGCATGTCTCAATGCTGATTGAAGAGCCATGATTTTGTTTTTGGACTTGAAAGCGTTAAAAGAATCTTCAGATCTGATGGTGATAGGGAGGGCATTCCATAGCTTGGAGGCAAGGACAGGGAAGCTTGTGCCCCCGCTTTTTGAAGTTTGAACCTAGGGATCGATAATCAGTAGGTCTGGGCGGTTCTTTGAGGTTGGGTAGGCGCATAGCGGGATAGCCGACTGCAGAGGTACGGGGGGGCCTTGTTGGTCAAGAATTTGTGCGTGAGGGCAAGTGATTTCAGTGAAATTCTCTGCTTGACGGGTAGCCACTGTAGATTGGTTCTGGATTAAGAGATGTGGTGGTTTCGAGGGATGTTTAAGGCAGCTCTGATAGCGTTGTTCTGGGTGATTTGTAGTTTATTCAGGTTCTCTTGGCTAGTTCCTAAGTAGAGGGTGCTACCATAGTCAATTTTAGACATAATGAGGGTTCTGGCTAGTGTGACACTCTTCGGAGTAGTCAAAAATGGCCTGCGGGCTGCGATGAATTTGCAGGTGTATGCAGAAGCTGATCTGACTGCATTTGTTTGTCTAGATAAGGATAGAGTGGCGTCAAGGTAGAAGCCTAAGGTTTTTGTGTCTTTCAAAACTTGGATGGTATTGCCATCAATGATAAACGACTGGTAGGACGGCTCAAGTTTGCTAAGGCGTTGCGTAGTCCCCAGGATGAGGAGCTCTGTGTTGTCGTCATTGAGGCATAGCTGGTGTTGGGCCATCCAGGGTTGGATTACCAGGTAGACGTCATTCAGGGCCTTGGTGTCAACTAAGTAGTCTCCAGTAATGGGAATGAGTATCTGGGTGTCATCAGCGTAGTTTGTGTAGGAGACACCCAGATAGTCAAGTACATCAAAGAGAGGTTTAGTAAAGACATTATAGAGTGTAGGTGACATGCAAGAACCCTGAGGAACGCCATAGTGAATTGGGGAGGGATATGCAGTTGCAGACTGAGAAAAGACCCACATAGATTTATTACTCAGAAAGGATTTGATCCAGGCCGTGGCTGATGGAGAGAAGTGGGCAGCAGGGTGGAGGTGCCTGCATAAGATTTGGTGATTGACCAAATCGAATGCCGCAGAGAGGTCAAGGAGAAGTAAAATGGCTAGTTTGCCCTTGTCCTTCAAGACTTCTATTTGTGTTTTGAGATCTATTAGAGCCATCTCAGTCCTGTGTCTGGGGCGGAATCCAGATTGTCTAAAATCTAGAAGATTATTGGATTCCAAGTAATCTTGGATCTGCAGGTATGCTGCACTGTCTAAGATTTTGAGCAGAAACGGGTCAGTGGTTATGGGTCTGAAGTTAGTGGGTATGCTTGGATCTAAAGAAGGTTTTTTAAGCAATGGGATCACCCATGCGTCCTTAAGGTTACCAGGGACAAAACCTGTTTTAAAGGAGGAGTTGATAAAGGATGTAATGAATGGGGCCAAATCGTGGGCATATTCCTTAATGATGGGAGCGGGGCATGGATCACCTTGGCACTTGGAAGGTTTGATCCTCAAGATGATGTTTTCCACCTCAGCAATAGTTAGCGGTGAGAAGGCAAAAGATTTAGAATTAGGCGAGTCTAGAGAGGGGGCCCATGCAGGGGTGGTAGGGCGATTGTCCAATTTCAGACTATCTTGTTTGTCTTTAATTTTGGATTGTAGCGTAGAGATTTTATTCAGTAAGGCTGACTGAATGTTGACACACCATTTACTATCTTTAATGCAGGTGTCGGGGGGGTGGCTGGAGTTTCAAGCTGTTTTAGGATCTTAAAGAGTTCCTTTGTGTTCGAGTCAGCTTGCAGGATACGGTTATTAAGGGAGTCTTTTTTCGCAGTGATAATTGCTTCTTTGTAGGTGAGCGATGCAAGGAAGAAGCCGTCTTTATGCACATCAGAAGGGTTGCTTTTCCAACGATTTTCAACACAGTGTTTAGCTTTGCGGAGCACTCTTAACTGTGGTGTGAACCAGGAGTTAAGGTGTGCATGTGGTTTAGCCTTCCTGAGTTTGATGGGGGCGATAGAGTCTATAGCCGTGAGCATACTACGGTTGTAGATGTCAGCTAGGGCGGTGGGATCATTACATGACTCAGTGGCAGCATTGAGAGATGGGAGTAGCAGAGGGAGGAGTTTCTCTTTGGTTATGTCCCTTTTATTTCTAGTGGGGAGGGCTGGAGCTATCAGAGTCGGGACACAGGGTTGGCTTCTATATTAAAGGTGATGATGTGGTGGTCGGACCATAAGCAGGAGGTATTGGCAAGGACATTAATATTGCAGTTGGAGCCGGCTAACCAGTCAAGGGTCCTGCCTTTAGTATGAGTAGGCTCTTGAATTTGCAGGGTGAAACCAAAGTTGGTTAGAACGTTCTCCAGGTCCAGTGCAATGGGATCTTTTGGATCATCAAATCCCAGAATAAAGTCGCCTTGGATGATAATTTGAGAGTTGGTTTTACTATTGTCGAGGAGGAGGGTGGATATTTCGCCGTCAAAGGATGGTGCAGGGCCTGGGGGCCTGTAGATAAGGTGGAGGGTGGCTGTTTGATTGGGTGTTAGTGATAGTTTAACTGATAGCAATTCAGCTGACTCAAGTTTGGTGTTGGTCGACACTCTTAGATCAAGAGTATTTTTATGGATGATGGCCATGCCACCACCTCTGGCTTGGGCAGTGGTGCGGTCACATCGTGTGATACCGTAGTCGGGTGGTAAGGTAAGGGACAGTGAGGGGCCGGATGCGGCATGTAGCCAAGTTTCAGATATGGCAATAAAGTCAAGATCTGAGGATGTGATGAGGTCTGCAATGTCTAGTGTGTGCGCTGGAAGAGATCAGGCGTTGATATGGGCGCCCTTGATGAGAGGCGGTTTAGCCTCTGTAGTAGAGGATTTACTATTAGTGGTTGGACATGGTGAGCACGGTGGTGTGTGTAGTGTTCACTTGGAGATGTTACTGTGGGTAGGTCGTATGCGGAATGTAGTGCCTAATCTCTTGTTTCTGAGAGATAAGGAGCAAGGTTGATTCGGAGTAGGTTTCCTAGCGAAGTTTTCCAACCAGAGGGCCGGGTCATTGAGATATAGGTTGGTGTAGTTGTTGATGTAGTGTAGTCCTATGGTGGTGGTCGCGGGGCCCATTGTGGGGATCACACTAGACAGAGGTGAGTGTCAAATGGCTGATTGATTATCGGCCGTGGGGGAAGTGTGAGTATCTGAGTGGCAATGGTTGCCTGAAAGGACAGAATGTGATACAGTATAAGGAGCTACAAATGGTCCCTGAAGAGATCCAAAGGGCCTTAATGGAAGGCGAATGGTGACGTCACAAGGGCCCGGACAGACGTACAGATGAACGAACAACAACCAAAAGATAACACTTTAAGACGAAAACACTATAGATCAAGATATGACAGACATAGAAGAAGAGACGATGTGAAAATACAAAGAAACATAACCATAGAGCAAGATAAAACATGCAACCAGTTAATGCCTGTAAATAGGCTTGTAATGCAAGAAACAGTACGGTTTGCAATGCTTAGTACAAGAATAGAGCGGCAAACGCCAACTGTATACACATATATGTCTACTTCAAGAAGCACATTATACAAGTGCGACTCCATTTTACGAAAGCAGAATTAGCCCTGGATGGTAGGGCCAAACAGGCCAAGATTCATATACCAGCACAAAGCCAGACGAAAGAGGGAAATCGAAACTTAGCAAGAAGCAGCTCATGCCTAGGAATTCGAGGTCAACTCCAGGAAGGGAGGAGAGCAGCATTGTCGAAGAATTGAAACTTAAGAGCATAGAAGCCTGCCCCGTGAAGGTCGAGATAAGGAGGCCCAGGCAGGTTGCGAGGCCGAACAAAGAATCAAATACGCAAATAGATGGAAAATGAAGCAGCTTCGCAGTATACTGACACGTGACCAGCCAAGCGCAAAGAGGTACCAACGTCTGATGTCACCCAAAACCGGAGGATGCCATAACTTTCCCTGATAAGAAGCTACAGCTTTGAGGCCATCCTCAGCCAACTAATTGACACATAGCCCTAAGGTACTGATTGATGGAAAGGAGGCAGGGTGAATCTTGGGGCACGCCCCATCTGGGTGTCCATTCTGCATGCTGCTAATTAAAAGTGGAGATTTATGTCTAGGGGTGTAACCTACCCAATCACAATGGACCAAATAATCTAGGGTCCTATAGCTAGTAGAACCAATGAGATGTTGTACTTGTAGTGACCTCTATCACGAGGTTCCTCACGCTCTGTTACCATATACAGATATAGTACCTATACTTAAGTTACCTTTCCCGACCAATAGAATTGCATGTCAAATTTAGGAGTTTTACACGTCAATGATGATGAGAATTTGCAATAAAATGTACTGTGTGCATGACGAATTTGGAAGTTGAAGCGAGACAGGCGATCGCAGCTCTGATGATTTCCATTTGTTTCCCCGTTTTTTGTACTTGTCATTAAACCATACCTTAGAGCAGAACCCTCATTTTGGACTTTTAGAGCCAAAACAAAAACATGTCTTTCCAACAAAAACGCTGCTTAATGCACTTCCTCTCTGCATGCCTCTGTTGACCACCTGTAACCCGGTCTGCTACACCGTTGTTGTTTTATCACAGTCTGTATTGTATATTTTTGCCATGCTGTAACTGTTTCTAAGTCTCCGGCGCCCAGCTACCCCAGGGTTCGGTGCGCGGTACAAATAAATAAACTAAACTAAACTAAACTAAACAGACTTCCCTTTGCCAAACCATTGACTTGTCCTTATTGATTGGTGTTGGAGTAAGTGGATCCAGCACCCCATCCTCCTCAAGCTGCAGGTATCTCGACTTAAGGTGCCGGAGGGCGAGCTCATAATCTCATGGCCCGTTCAGAGGTTGCTCCGCTCTCCAGTAGACTTGGTAGCAGAGGATGATTGTGACCATCAACTATTAAACTTTGATTATTGATAAGACACCTATTGACCGTCGACACGAAGTAACTCTAGGTCTTCGGCAATATCACAAGTCCTTTGCCATTTTGGCCGAATAGACTGTGAAGCTTCCCATGGACAATGATAGCGTAATACTGTCCAAAAAACTGCAGTGGGTTGAAGGCACCCGTTTTAAAAACATAAACCCTTCCATTCCTACGGGCAGTGAATCAGACGAAAGACCAAAAGAATGTGGTAAAGAAGGTGGTGATCCCGAAGACACAGAGAGGAATGATGTGACCGGTGAGTGAAATGAAAATTGATGCTTTGGCAAATGTCCTTAAGCAATAGAAGAAGTAAGGGGAAAGGTAACGGAGGGAGGTGGAGAAAACAAAATAGTCAGAAGTAGAGAAGACTGTATATATATATATATAGGGGGATAATGACTTGAGAAAAACTGAATGAATAAAGAGAGAGGATACCGGGGAGGACACCCGAGATAAAGAGAGAGGATACCGGGGAGGACACCCGAGATAAAGAGAGAGGATACCGGGGAGGACACCCGAGGTAAAGGATACGCCTTGTTCCTGCGCTTTACTATAGCAGTCAGAAGAAACATGAACTCATAGACCCACATAATAGGGAAAGATTAGGCTACTACAATGATTAAAGACGTCATAAAAGGAGTTTGTTTAAACTCTATGTTGGGGTATTGATAGAAGGCAGAGATATCTGTGTCAAGCTGGTGTCTGCTAGTCCGTCAAATGTCTGTTTTACATGGTTGTGCTGTATGTCACATGTAAGAAATATTGTCTTGTACTGGTTGAAATCACATAGGGTTTTTACGCGATTCTATAGTTGAGAGGTAATCGCACATATTTGATGTTTTTGAAGTAAATTGGTGATATAAAATTTGGTGGGAAAAGATTGGATTGGAGCTTGCAGTGTTTTGTGCTCGCTCATATTGCGGGTGTGGTTAAGTTGAATGAAAGTATTGCTAGAATAGATTTAAGCATGGAAGATATTACTCCGCTAGCACACTTATCTAAACAATTGCCTAAACATGAACCTAAGCTTAAGAAATGCAGTACAGAGTGGGTTAAGGGTACCGCCCACAAGATGTTCATGCCGTGGCCACAGAACGGGTCCTTATCTAAAGCCTTCTTGCAACATATGACGACTTATTTGCATGCCACATATACAGGCAAGAAACTAGAGAAATGCCTCGCTGTTCTAGACCTTTGGAAAATGTTCGAACAGTCGAAGGATGAAGAGCCACCTGCAGACTGGATATTAAATGTATGCACGGGGTGGGTGAGACGCCTACCACGCCACCAGCTCCGCCTGACACAGAAACCGAGGGAAGTAAGTCAGAGGGACCCATTAAGAGAGCTCAAGGAAGCTACAGGGTACACCAACCCCGCTTATGAGTCACCTACGTACAGTAGTGACGAAAACAAAGGGAAGGATCAGATTAAAAATCTCACCTCCGCAGTCCCGAGGGACAAGGAGAGACGTGATGATGAAAGGAAGGATCTGGCACAGACAAGTGCACCTCTCGATAAAGAGAGAGAGGGAACTAAATAGAAAGGAAGTGAAGACAGAACTGACGAGATAGCATTCACGAAAGAAGAATGGATGGGAGGACAGATATTGTTGGAACTCGATGGTAAAGGAAGTGATGATGCGAGACCGAGAGAGAGGTCTGATGAGGCACAGAGAAGGGAGAAGGAGAAGGAAAAGGAAGTAAGGGACGAAAGAATAAAGAGGAAAGGTAGGCTGAGGCGAGAACAGCTATATGGCAAAGAGCATAGAATGCCGCCCAGTCGCAAGCAGAGCGCAGCCTATGACAAGTACAAGCAGAACCTGCAAAGGTTGGAAGAAGAGCAAAGAGTACATGAAAGAAGAATAAAGAGACAAGAAGATGAGGAAGTTAGAAGGGCAAATGAACGTAGAAATGAAAGGAGAAGGGAAGAAGATAAGGGCACAGAAGAGGCGAGGAAGCGCAAAGTATTTGATGATGATATTGAACGTAAGCATAGACAGAGGGCACGCGATCTCGAATATCTGGAGCAGGAAGTTAAAAAACCCAATCCTGATGTAGAATGGGAAGACATTGAAGAATTTTTCCCTGCGTACGATTCAGTACCAGCAATAGCGGGACGAATATTGAGAATGACATAGACACCAGAAGCATCGGGGAAATGATAGATAAAATATATGATGAAATGGGGTTGGAATGAGTATCCTAAGGGGAAAGGGAAGATGAGCACTTAGCACTCAGCTGTATGACACTGAGGATGTCACCCGAAGTAGTGGGAGCAGGAGACTGTCCCTGGACAGACTGGAAATTAGTAAAAATGGTGATGACGCAAAGAGTTGCGTGAATTGGGAACAATCACTCTCCGGCTCCGGAGAGGAGACGAGCGTGAGACAAATGAAGAAGGGAGACGGCGCAAAAGGTGGCTCCCAAGGAACAAAGGGGTACGATGGTCAGATGGTAGCGAGTCCGCACCAAGGGCATCTGGATCTACATCATAGTCCGACCGACACAAAGGAACACCGCATGGTCAGAGGGGGGTGCCGGCGCCCACCTATGCAGACAGGTTGAGGACATTGCCAGGTAGGTGGCGATGCAGGAATATTACCCCAGCTGTAGACAGGAGAGCTATGAGGAAAGAGAAGGAAGTCTGCACATTCCAATTTCCGCTTCTAGAAAAAGGGGGAGCAAGACCACAATATATTCCATGACTACACATGGATCGAGAGAACTTGAAAAACAAGCTTCCAATGCTGACATCGGGAGCTGGGAAGTGGATACAGGAGTTAGAAAAAATGACAGTAGGTGTCACATTAGCTATAGGGGACATTAAAGGTCTCCTGATTGCCATTCTCGGTGAGAGAGCAGACGATGTATGGGCACGGGCTGGGTACCCTGGCCTTACCATAATTAACACTTCTCACGACGGAGCACCATTCAACAATTGTAGAGCAGCGGTATGGAAAGCACTATGAGTGCTTTACCCAGACACCTCCGATATGGGACCAATAATGACTCGCAAAATGAAGGAGTGAGAAGATCCGTTAATTTATATCCAGAATTTCCAAGGTGCGTGGGTGCTTGAAACACATGAATCTTGGACAAAATCCATACCTGTGTTTTACCACATTTTATGCCAAGGATTACCAGAACCAGTGCCTAAACAACTCAGGTAATTGGTAGGAGTTGAGGCCAAACCTTGGGCTTAAATACACTTAACTATTGCACATTAGTGTAAATTGTTGCAAGAAAAGAATCGGAAAAAGGAGGAAAGGTGAGGAAGTGAAGCTGGTGCAAAAGAAATTATCAACGTATGGAAGGAGCCATGCTGACTAGCCCAGCTGAACAGAACGTACAACAGGTGACTAACCCACAGCAGAACAACCAGGGTAACGTAGGATTGTTACAGAGGGGAAGGCGACTTAGAGGAAGAGCATGGCAGAGTAATCAGGGAGGTTTCCAAGGGAATCAAGGAGATTTTCAAAACGTGCAAATGAGCAACACAGACATGGCGAATGGACACATAGCCTGACCACCGCCGGTGTGCTGGCTTTGTGGAATGATGGGCATCTGGCGCGCTCGTGCAGAAGCCAAGACGCATGGCAAAATAGACAAGGAATGGGAGCAGGCACGGTGAATCCGCCTGCAACCTCCCAACAGGGCGGTGCACAGAATCACACAGTGCAGCAGCAAGCACCAAGCATGCAGCAGGGTGCGCAGCAGGGGGTTCAACCCCTGAAACATGGGGAACTTGCTGCAAGGGCGATTCAAACAGACACCACCTCAAATGTCTCAGGGCACAAACTCCGGAAGGGGAGGCAACCCTGGGAATGGAGAGAATCCACAAGTGTACAGTGGACCGAACCTATATATGAACTAGGGCAGCTCACTGGGAACCCTGATCTGCTCTATCCTATCAGTGACACCAGACCCTAATAGGGAACTGAGTGTGAATGTCGCCATAGGGGGTAAAGAATATTCCTTCTTAGTTGACACGGGGGCAATGCGAGAAGGCAGGTTTTCCTTGTCCGGTGAGGCTATAGATACTCAGAGTTTTACAGGAGCTCACAGTCGAGTTCCCTTTACACACGCACTCCCAGTCTCTATAGGGGAATGAAAAATGAATGTACCTTTGTTGTATTCGTGTCAGACCCCAGTAAACATTTTGGGTCGAGATTTAATGACACAATTGAATATGACCATCTCGTTCACAGAGGAGGGCATTGTGTGCTCTACTCCGGGAATGTATTATTCAAACGTGTGCGATACGATCAGAGCCTATCCAGGACACAGAGCCATGAGAGATATACCTCTGGAACCTGAGGTTTTCGCATATGGCATACGTGTACTTATGGCAGGATTACCAGACATTGCAGACAGGGTAAGGAGAACCCCTGACGAATTTCTATTCAGGCCGAGAATACCAATGCATGAAGAGGAGGGACACAAATTTCCCTTGATGATACATGCTGCAGCAGTGCGAGGTAGGATAGCACTAGTCGAAGGCTACGATGATGAAGGCAGACAATGGTGTGCGATTATCGCCATTGAAGAAGGGTATCGAATGACTGACATCACCGATGACGATCTGTTTGAAGAACAACCAGACTGAGAGGAGACAAGGGTGGAAGTGAGTCTCGTATTTTGGGTAAAAATTATTAAAAGAGAAGTGCCTCAGAGAATGATGTTGGCACTGGTACGTCCTGAATACTTTGATGATGACATGCCCAAGTACCTGTCTCAGTATGGACTACAAGACCTTATGACGTCGGCCTCCTGAAGGGGCTGGGAGAAGTGAAAATTAAGCTGAAACCAGGAGCAATTTTACCAAGAGCACGACAGTATCCCATGTCCATAGAGGCGGATGAAGGGATCGCGAAGACTATTTCTGCCATGAGGGAACAGGGCATCCTAGTGACATCAGAGTCACCATGTAATACAGTGATTTATCCTGTCAAGAAATCAAAGGGAGGGTCTTGCCGTCTAATGCAAGATTTAAGAGCATTGAACGATATTGTTGAAGCCGAGTTCCCTCTAATCCCTAATCCATCTACAATTTTATGTAATATACCCATCGAAGCAAAGTATTTCAAGGTGATTGACTTGAAAAATGCCTTTTTCTCAATCCCGTTGCACCGTGACTCACAGGATCTGACATCGTTCACATTCAGACAAATGCGTCTGAAAAGCACAGGGTTGCCACAGGGGTACTGTGAGTCCCCGTCCACCTTTAACAGAGTCCTACAGATGGACCTGAGCAATATTGCAGTAGAAAGTGTCATCTTGCAGTATGTGGATGGCATTCTAATCTGCAGCACAACAGAAGAACAATGCAGGCGTGATTCAGTTCAACTACTGACTATACTGGCAGAGAAAGGCTATAAGGCTGACAAGGAAAAACTACAATATTGTCAATAGGAAGTGCTGTACATAGGCCAGTTAATTTTGCATTAGGGGAAAAAGATAACCCCAGAAAGGACTGATGCTATCATGAACATGGCAAAGCCACTCACGGTAAAGCAAATGCAGAGCTTTTTAGGTCTGTGTAATTATGTTAGAGCATGGGTCTTCGATTACAACTCATATACCAAGCCCTTGCTCCAGGCCCTGAAAAAAGCCCAGATGACAAAGGAAAAGATTGAATGGACCGAGGCCATGGAAAAGGGGTTTACAAAACTCAAGAGAGCGATTTGTACAGCTCCAGTACTCGTGATTCCTAATTATACAGAGGAATTCTACCTGTTCTCGCACACGAATGGCAGCATTATGACATCAGTGCTCACTCAAAGAACCTCATTGGGGTACAAGCCCCTGGGTTATTACAGTGGGAATCTGGACCCAGTAATGAGAGGCCAATTCCCATGCGAACAAAGCTTAGCTGCAGCAGCGTTCGCCATAGAGAAAGCAACAACCAATGTAATGGGATGTTCCATGACGTTATACGTCGAGCACTCATATTTGCCATCTTAGAGAAACCGAAGGGTACACTGACAGCTCTAAGAGCTTCTGCCTATGAGGTGATTATATCTAATCCATCAATAAAAATAGTTTGATGTAAAACATTAAACCCAGATACATTGATAGCCGAGCCAGTCACTGAAGGAGAACAGATACATGACTGTGCAAACTATGAAGAATTCTATGACGAAATCCCCAGGTTAAAAGAAAATGACCTAGCAGGAGGAGAGATCGTTTTCATTGACGTTTCTTCGAGAATCGACCAAGAAGATGGACACAGATACACAGGCATATCTGTAATGAAAGACATAGCAAACAGAGAATTTCGAGTACTCGTCAGTGCACGAATACCATCTCATTGCTCAGCACAGGCTGCAGAGCTATTGGCATTGATACTTGCCATTGAGAATCATGCAGACCAGGAAGTAACGGTGTACAGTGACTCTGCCTATGTGACATCCACAGTGCACGCAGGCCTAGCACGCTGGAAAAGGAGGGGCTACCTCCGAGCAGACGGCACGCCAGTACAGCACGCAGCCTTACTGGACAGGCTGATTAAGGCACTACAGCTCCCAGTGGGCATAGCAGTCGTAAAATGCACAGCCCATACTCACAGGACAGATTTTGTCTCACGCGGAAATCACCCAGCAGACAAGGAAGGCAAGCTTATGGCATCCAAGAGTGAGACGATCATGGAAGTGCAGGTAGCGTAGACCCATGAAAGAATGATGGTAGCACAAACCACTCAAGACGCCTATAGTAATATGGGGCAGACGCAACTAATGGAACTTCAAGGGGAGGCACTGCAAGATAAGAAGAACCTTTGGAAACATTGAGGGTGTTCTTTAGAGCCCTCTGATGGATTGTGGTGGCAAGACAGCACTGGTAAACCAGTAATGCCTATAGCCTTAATAAAAATAGCATTGTAGCAATTACATTACCCCATACATATATCAAAGGAAAACTTAGCAGCAACGCTCGCGGGAGGCTGGTTTATACCGAATTTAGCTGAGCACGTTGCATTCTTTATGGTGAACTGCATAATCTGCCAGCAATTCACCGCTGGGAACACATTAAAGGTAGTGAGAGGAGTCATCCACCGGCCAAATGGGCCTTTTCAGCACTTACATATCGACTACGTCGACATGATCCAAGTGTGTAACCAGTACAGGTACTTAATTGTAGTGGTGTGTCCATTCTCTAGATGGATAGAAGCAGGACCATGTACATACCAGACTCTACCTGTGCAGCCAAATTCCTGTTGAGGGAAGTGTTCCCTAGATGGGGGGTGTGTGAGGTGATGAGATCAGACAATGGGGCTCATTTTGTTAACGCCGTCTTTGAGCAGATCAGCTTGTTGCTTGGTATAAAGCACAAGTTCTCGTCGACGTATCATCTGCAAGGTAATGGTATATGTGAGAGGCTCCACGGCTTGTTAAAGGAAAGGATAGCCAAGTTGAATCTTACTCTAAAGAGGGGATGGTTGCACTGCCTTCCACTGGCATTGTATGCTCTTCGGAACCAACCAGGCTCCAACCATATTCTTACGCCGCACAAGATAGTCACATGAAGGAGAATGAATACCCCACTTACCCCACGAAATAGAGCTAGATGTGATGCCCAGCCAAACCCGAGATGTCCTGGGAACCGAGTTACAAGAGTACCTGAACTGCATGACATCCATCCTTACTGTAATTTCAGACCAACTGCAGTGATGACAAAAATGGTGCAGCACAGCACAAAGCATTGCAGAACAGACCCAGCTCATGGTCTTTGTGTGCCACTTGTCTGACCTGGAGATGTGGTGGTAGTGAAAAAAACACCCAAGGAAAAGGTGGGACGAGCCAAGATTCAATGGTCACTTCATCGTAGAGGACTGCACTCCTTCAGCTGTAAAATTGAAGGGCAGGAGAACATGGATTTTTCTCAATGACATTCAGCCCTACATCGGAGAAAGCCCTCAAGCTGCACCCCACCACGAAGAAATTACAGACAACGGGGAAGAATCTCAGCAGGTGCAGACGAGATCATGACGAGGAAGAAGGACGCATGAGCAGCAAAGCCAAGACAAAGAACCTGTTTGCAAGTTGTGGCTTAAACTGGACAGTTCCTCTAAGCAAAAAAGGGGACAAGGACATAACGGACACTCTATGCATCTCAGTTGTAGGGTGATGAAGACAATTGCACATCTAAGCCACAACACGTATGCTGACACAAACTTGTAGGTCAAATCACACGAAAGCATTGTTGTGAAAAGAAAGACTCTAATAGACTGAGATCGAGGACTTTTACCGTAAGAGCTAAACACAGTATCCTGAATCATCAAATATCAAGACTTCGTTGTGCAGCACTTATGGTGTCACCTAGCAGAAATATCACAAGGGATGTGCTGTCCTGTTCCAATTAGTGCTAGAGATATATCCATCACGTGTAGGGAGAGTCACCAGTGTCACAGACTTCATCCAAGATCCTGCCAACAAGAAAGCAATTTGGCAACTGCTCACTGTCATCGCGGAAGCCTTCATTGTGTTGCCAGAACACAGTGATAAGGACACAAATGCTTCCACCACAGGCAATTGTAGATGAACTCACTTATACACTTTTCTTTTGCATAATAGAAGAGTGCCCAGCTCTTATCGGGAGAACCACAGACACTCTTACATTCATCAGAGATCCAACAAACACTGAACATTTGA
This sequence comes from Ambystoma mexicanum, assembly GCF_040938575.1. NCBI lineage: Eukaryota > Metazoa > Chordata > Amphibia > Caudata > Ambystomatidae > Ambystoma > Ambystoma mexicanum. The sequence continues at coordinate 1,278,646,852 of NC_090929.1, read as the reverse complement.
ACCAACTGTGGGTCAAACTGAACTATGTAGTCGCAATCCATGCGGCAGGAAAGTGCAAGGGCTGTGCACGTCAAAAGAAGGGCTTGTAATCTTGAATCCAACAAAGCAAGACAAATGCCCCTGTCACCCGAGGACAGCCGACTGGCACACAAAGTCCTTTTTCACCTAGTCACTGACTTTCCGGAAATGGTGGGGAGACCTGTCGAGGTTGATGTCCTCACTTTCATCAGAGATCCAGCTAATGTCACACAGATGGGAACGCTCCTCCACAGTATCATGCTGCAAGTGGAGCTGTCCAACTTTCAGAGAGACTACATGAGGAGATTCCAGTGAAACCGTCCGCTGTGGGACAGATCCAGGAGACAGAGTCAAAGCACTTCATCTTTCTGCCGTGGGACAGATTGAGGGAGCGGAGACAAGGACTTCACCTGTTTTATTTTTATTTTTGATTTGATTTTTTATTTTTTATTTTTGATTTGATTTTTGATTTTCCATGTTTTTTATTTTTTCACATTGAACAGTTTCCAGCATGTCCTCGGGACGGAAGCAGATTCAGGGGGTGGACTGGGATAGTAACCAATTTTGAATATACACAGTAAAAGTGACTTATCTAAGCGTTAGTCCAACCTATTTTCCATAGTCTAGCAAGGGAACTGTATTCCATATTCAGAGACAATCATCACCCGCAAGAGGGGGGACTGTTGCGAAGCACCAGACACTTTATGATACAGACTTTCTGAGAAACAAGAATGGCGTGAGTGAAAAGATTAGAACATTGACATTTTGAGATGATTGAAATGGGGGCCCAGAACAGTAACCTGGTCATCCCACCAGCAGAGGGGTGTCCCAGCTTCCCTGGAAGGAAATGCTGCCACCTGTCATACCGCGCTATTATATGTATATGCATGGTGATTATCATTGTCTTTCTGTCATTAACAATCAGAACTGCATTAATTATTGGTGCACGAAATGGTCCAATTGCAGTGCACCAACTGGATAATGTACACATCAGTCCCACAAAAGCACCCCGACCATATATAGTTATTCCAGTCCTGAGAAAATCCGATGGTAAGGTAAATGAACTGAAGTTAAATGTAAGTAGAGTAATACACACACACGTGAGGTAACGAATGAAGAGAAAAGCTGGGCACGGGGTCCGCACGGAATGAATGAAAACAAAGCACAAACTACTACACGCACCCACACACTGAATGCACATGAACTAGGGCATGTGTCAATGACTGCAGAACCGCATACAAAGGCAGCAGGAAGCATAAGACTGCCTACCGAGCAATCAGCCCCAAAAAACAAGGAGAGAAACCGAGAAGAATCAAGAGAAACGCCAACGAAAGGAGACATAACAAGAACCCTTAAAAAGACAGAAGCAGCTGTAGGAGAATTTACTGCAAGGACACAAAGGCTGATAGATCATTTATTCCCGTTCATAGCTAGAGTGAGGAAACTACATGAGGAACTGGAAAACAAACCTGCAGAGACTGTACTGACAATCACACAAGTTCCAACACAAGGAACAAGTACCAGGCCCATGATGCAGCCATACACGGGGCCAGTGACAGGCTGGTGGCTAATAAAGACACTTACAGAGGGCAGGAAAAGGATGAAAGAAGAGAAGGAGAGAATTGCAAAACCTCCACCTACCACATCGATTCAGAAAAGGAAACCTGCTCCATCGACCAGAATGCCCGAGGATCCCCCAGCAAGGAAAAGCCACACAGATGCGTTTAGAGATGTAGTCATTGCGAACTACAGGAAGACACTAAGAATCAAAAGGAGCCTACATGAAGATAACAGTGAACTGAATGACTACCTAGACAGCACCTCACATCTAGTAAACAACATTTTGTACCAGCACATGAAAGAAGTTGGTAGACGAAATTCAGAAGGCGAACAGTGCTCTCACCAAATGGATGGGAAGAAGGAGTGGTGATCTGCCGAGCATGGATGGTCTATGGAGAATATAAGGAAGCAATAGAGAACTCACAGAGGTTGTGTAAACCTTTTATGGCTGAAACTCACAAGATTACTGACATGGGTCGAAGACAGAGGAGGACCCTTGGAGATAGTGCCACTGGAAAGCCTGAAATTGTGCTTCAGCAACAATGGCATGAGGAAGATGGGAGAGAATCAGAACTGCGGATTAATCTTTGAAGCTCCAGGAATGACTCAGGAACCACAGTAATTAAGGATAATTACTGGGCGTGTGGATCCAAAGCATACATAAGACTGCCAAAAAAGTGGGGAGGCATATGCACAATAGTGAACGTCCATGTTCCTGCACTAGTGATCCCGAAGAGTGACCTGAATATTGACAGTTTCCCGAAAGCAGATGCTCACCTGAGGAAAAGGTGATCTGTGGAACTGGTATCCCAAAGAAAGAGAGAGAATTACTTTTCTGCCAAATCAGGAGAAACATTTCACGCAATCCTGTATGAACACAGGCTGTTCAGCCTCACCTCATCAGTTTTCACAACAATCATCATGCCAAGATTCCAGGTTGGAGCAAATACGAAATGGTTGCAGATAACCAGATGGGAGTTATTGCAGACCATCAACACTACCATAAATGGATTAAACGTGATTAAAGAAGAACTAAGAACAATTTGATTAATGACCCTCCAGTACAGATATGTACTTGACATGATCACAGAGATGGATGGAGGTGTTTGTGCAAAAATCAGAGAATCATGTTGCACATTTCTACCTTCCCATGATGAAGAAAACGGAACCCTGACAGAGGCCATAGAGATGCTAACAAAGTTACAGAACCTGATGTTTAATGAAACCGACGAAGTTGATGACAGCAGCGGGTTTGGAATACTTTTCTCATGGATCCCACAATGGATGAAAGACATATTCAAGTTCCTTGGAGCCTTACTATTGATTATACTACTAGGGTTTTGTGTTATCAAGATAATCATCACAAAGTGCCAGAAAACTGCGAAGAAAGCCATTGGGATGAAGATCATGATCCATGTCAAACCAGGATGGAAGCCCAGAGACCTGACTGATGAAGAAATAAGAAACTTTGTGAAGGCCAGAGAATTTGTGCCAGAAGGAACACAATTTGTGTATCCCAGGAAAGGAAGAAAGTATGAAGGAAAATTGATCTAGTGTAGCCCGAATGGACAATGCCAACTAATGACCTGGAACAAAGATGGGCATGTAAAAACAGCTGGAAGCCTGAAAGGAGTGATAAAAATATAGACTCCAAGGAAACACATGTTCACACCACCATGTACAAACCCAGAAGACGAAGAATTGGATGCAGACGAACCAAGTAAGAATAATCCAAAGGAGGAAACAGAAGTGGTCGAAAAACTGACGAGAGGGGGGGTGTGCAGAGGAGGTCCCAGATATGGCCTGCACTCCAGCCACCCAGTTTGAGATACCAGGAACATATGTGCCAAGATATGTGATGTATGATGAGCAAATAAACCAGCAGAGAGCCACGCTAGGGCTCTGCCCAGTGCCCATTAGAAGAGCAATACCTGTTGAAGTGCCTATACCAGACAACCATGGGCAGCAAGGTACCCATTGAGACAACCATACCAACAGCTGACATGAAATGAAGAGTACCTACAAACTGTCCCTGAAGAGATCCAAAGGGCCTTAATGGAAGGCGAATGGTGACGTCACGAGGGCCCGGACAGACGTACAGATGAACGAACAACAACCAATAGATAACACTCTAAGACAAAAACACTATGGATAAAGATGTCACAGACATAGAAGACGACACGATGTCAAAATATAAAGAAACATAACCACAGAGCAAGATGAAAACATGCAACCAGTTAACGCCTGTAAATAGGCTTGTAACGCAAGAAGCTAAGAAAACAGTACGGCTTGCAATGCTTAATAGAACTATATACACATATATGTCTACCTCAAGAAGCACATTATACAAGTGCGACTCCATTTTACGAAAGCAGAATTAGCCCAGGATGGTAGGGCCAAATAGACCAGGATTCATATACCAGCACAAAGCAAGACGAAAGAGCGGAATCGAAACTTAGCAAGAAGCAGCTCATGCCTAGGACATCGAGGACAACTCCAGGAAGGGAGAAGAGCGGCATCGTCGAAGAATTGAAACTTAAGAGCATAGAAGCCTGCCCTGTGAAGGTCAAGATAGGGAGGCCCAGGCAGGTGGCGAGGCCGAACAAAGAATCAAATATGCAAATAGATGTAAAATGAAGCAGCTTTGCAGTGTACTTACACGTGACCAGCCAAACGCTAAGAGGTACCAACGTCTGATGTCACCCAAAACCAGAGGATGCCATAACTTTCCCTGATAAGAAGCTACAGCTTCAAGGCCATCCTCAGCCAACTAATTGACACATAGCCCTAAGGTACTGATTGATGGAAGGGAGGCAGGGTGAATCTTGGGGCACGCCACATCTGGGTGTCCATTCTGCATGCTGCTAATTAAAAGTGGGGATTTAGATCCACCAGGGGGCGCCGAGATGCACTGACGCATCCGCACTGGTCTCCTCCAAAGGGCGCCGTAAGAGGGACCTGAGCCCCCCCCAGACCCCTAGGAGTGCAGTGTTGACCCCCCCCGCACATCACTGACCCAGCGGAGCCCCCGCGGACCCCAACTCTGATCTCCCGGCATGGAGATTTCGCCAAGATCGGACCCTCGGAAGGAGGAGGGAGGAGGAGCTCCGCCTTCCCCTGCACCGCGGCTCCGCGGGAACCAACGGAGAGCCGCGGCTCGAGTAGGCCATGCGGGTGCGCCCCCCCCACACCGAATTTCGCTGGGGAGGAACCCGCCTCCCCGGGGCCCCGAGCGGAACCACATAAGGCCTCGAGCGCTGTGCGGCTCAGGCCGGGAGAGGGAGTGAGCCCAGCCTCCCCCAACATCGCGTCCCCTTGCGCGGGGCGCCGCCAAGCCGCGGCCTAGGTGAGGCCTACAACACAGCCGGCCGGCGCGGAAGAGCGCCCCCCCCTGCTCCCCCCTGGACCTCGTAGCGGGGGCTTACAAATCCTCCTGAACCCGGACGAGATCGCGCAGTGCTCCGGGCTGCGCCCCGCTTCACTGGAGAGCTGCCGACGAGGCCCGGCGGATCGTGCCTCCCCTGAGCCTGCCGCTGGATTGTGGAGCTGGTGCAGGAGTGCACTCAGTGGGCACGGCCTGCCCCCCAAGATCTTCGACCCCATTGACGAACGGGGGGCCAGTCTTCGTCGAGGTCCCTCAAAGGCGGAGGCCCCCGCAAAGGCGCCCACGACAACCCCTCCACCCCTCCCCAGGCGGGCCTTCCCGCACAGCTTGGGAGCCGCACGACGGAAGCTCAGGGGCGAGGGCGCCCCAAATCAACAACCGGCAACCGGCAATCAGCATCACGGAGAATGGGGTACCCCCCCGGGCCAACCACAGCGTTTATTGAAGGACTCCAAAACAGTGAACACAATAGCTTGAATCAAACCCGGGACGAGGAGTGATAGGCCCGTATTGGCTGTGCCTTGGAGACTTGGCTGGAGCAACCCACCGCCCCAACAGTGAGTACAACGCTGAGGCCGTACACAGGGAAGTCCCCCCGCGGCCCTCCCCCTGGCGTAACCTGGTGACCCGACGGTACTGCCCATAGGACCTAGGGCATTAGGCAGAGGATCCCGTGGAGATGGTCAGAGGAGGCCTATGAACTGGAAGGAGAGATTTCGACGCAAACCCTCAGGCTCGCCAACCCGCCCGGAGATGGCGGCCCCGGCACCCCTGGACATGTCTGACACTAGCATGGTCACCAAAGGTATGGCGGCCCTCCTGGCGGAAATAAGAGGCTTCAGAGCAGACATAACGCTACGGCTGGATACCCTGGACAAAAAAAGTGGACAACATAGACGACAGGGTTCAGGCGCTTGAAAATAACACAGCCTCGAATGACATCTTCGAGACGCAATTCGACATGCGCCTATCGGAACTCGAGAGGAGAGAAGAGAAATGCTCCCTGAAACTGGATGACCTGGAAAATAGGGAATGACGCTGCAATCTTCGCTTTTTGGGGTTCCCGGAGCGGGAAGGTGAAACGCAAATGGACATAATCAAAGCCGTGAACGCAGTAGTGGGATCTCTCTTCGATGGGGCGAACACGAATGAACCCACAATTGACAGAGCTCACAGGGCGGGAGCGATCAACAGAGGCCCCAGGTCCATTCTCGTGCGTTTCCACTACTTCACGGAGAAGAATAAAATTCTGGAACTGGCACGTAAGAGGGGTCCGGTGGACTGGGAGGGAGCCCGGATTTCGGTGTACCAGGATCTATCCGCCTTCACCCTGGCAAGACATCGTCTCTGTTCCCCGCTGACGAAAATGCTCCAAACCAAGGGGGTCCGATACAGGTGGGGATACCCTTTTTCGCTTTCCTTTGAACTGGAAGGGTACAAATATGCCCTGGTCACGGAGGATGACATTCGCAGGGTATCGGGCGAACTTCTCGGAGAACCAAATGGGGAAGGGGAAGACCGAGAACATGGAAGACAGCCCGTCGGACCCGGGAGAGTTAAGGCTTCTCAGGAGAGACGCAAAGTCCGAGGCCATAGGAAGTTCAGAAGAGTGGCTCCGGCATCCCCTGGGCAGCCTGACACTTGAGAAACCCCCAGGAAACATCACGGTCTAGTCTGTTTTCCATGCCTTTGGGGGAAGCACTGTGATTACTTGCATTCTGAACATGATAGGGGGGGGGCTCAAGTTGTGGTTGTTGAAGAGTTTATGAGCCCGGAGGAGGGAGACATTGGTGGCCTGGCTCAGCGACAGGATGAAGCCGCTGGTCTACCAGGCGTTCAGGGGGGAGGCGGGAGGGGGGAGAGAAAGGTTGGGGTTGGTTCGAGGGTATTTTAATGGGGCCAAGCCAAGTTTTCTGGTCTGTTTTGTAACTGTGGTTTTGTTATTGGACTATAGCGGGGGGTGGAAGCACTGCGGGAGCGCTGGAACTATTCGTCCCGAGCAGGGAAATATGAGCTCTTACTATTTCTATGATGGATGATTCCTTGCAATATTTGACAGTGGGTTCGCTAAATGTGCGGGGACTCAATTCTCCCACCAAAAGGTCGCTGCTGGTGAGGGAATTCACAAGGCTCCGACTCCATTTCTTATTCATACAAGAGACACATTGGGTTCGGGACAGGGAGCCAAAGCTGAGAGCTAAAGCTATTGATCAAGTCTATGCAGCGTCCTTCCGGGCCAAGAAACGGGGAGTGGCCCTATTGGTCTCCCCTGGGGCTCACTTTGTTCTCAAAGCCCAGAGGTCAGACCCGGAAGGACGATATATCATGGTTAAAGGGGAGGTGAGGGGTCGGCTGTTCACCCTGGTTGGTATTTATGCTCCGAACGAGGCGCAGGATGGCTTCTGGATGGGGATGAGAGAGAAAATCGTGGCTTTTTCCGAGGGGACTTTACTGGTTGGGGGGGATTTTAATATGGTTCTTTGCCCTGATAGAGACAGGAGCTCGCCCAATCCATGCCCCAGCCAACGCCTCCAAAAAAAACTGGCCGAAGCATTTCAATCAGTTAACAATGATCTGGGCTTGAGCGACACACACCACACAGAAAAAGATCGAGACCCAGACTTCACTTTTTTCTCGAAACCCCATGCCACTTTCTCCCGTATTGATTATATCCTGGTTGACGCCACGATCCGGGGCGAGGTCACGGAATCGGGGGTGGAGGTGGTTCCCTGGACAGACCACGACATGGTTAGAATAAAATTGGGTATGCCCCCAGCCCCGCCACCTGGGTCCCTATGGAGGTATAACGACCTTCTTCTACATGACAAAGAGGTGCGACAATCCCTCCTTACAGCCATCACCGAATACTTCTCTATCAACGACAACGGGGAGGTCGGAGTTCTGGGTGTTTGGGAGGCATTCAAGGCGACCATTAGAGGCATTCTCATTGAGACAGGTTCGAGAAGGAAGAGGGAGAGGGGTCTGGAGGAGACACGGTTGAGGAAAAAGATAGAGGCTATCCAACCTGGTGGGAAACTAAAATCACAAATGTTCCCCGGGAAGTGGGAGGAACTCCAAAGGCTGCGCTCAAGCCTGGCAGACCTCCAGGTGGGACAAACAGAAAAAAAGCTGTCCTTCCTGAAGCAGAAGTACATGGAAAAGGGGGAAAAGGCTGATAAAATACTTGCTTGGAGCTCAGAAATAGTAGGAGGGTTAACTCCATCCGGCCACCGGGAGGAGAGCCAACTGTAAGGGATAGCAAAATAGCTGAACACTTTCGCCACTATTATGAACGCCTATACAGCTCGGAATACGTAGGGGACGGAACCGAGATAGACAGCTTCTTGGACTCTCTCCTGATCCCAGGCCTCTCACCTGAAAAAGCAGACATACTGGATCTCCCCGTGTCTCCAGAGGAGATAATAGATACCATATCCTCCCTGAAGAGTGGAACAGCCCCAGGCGACGATGGGTTCACAGTCAAATTCTATAAGACTTACCGGTCTACGCTACCCCCATTTATGGCCAAAATGTTCAACTCGGCACTGGACCGGGGCACCCTCCCGCCTTCGATGATGTCAGCTCTGATAGTAGTAATCCCTAAAGAGGGGAAGGACCCTTCCCAGTGTCAATCGTATCGCCCCATTTCCCTTCTTAACGTAGATGTCAAGATTCTGGCCAAACTTCTGGCGAACAGACTGGCGAAACTCCTCCCCTCACTTATACATGGAGATCAGGTAGGGTTCATCCCGGGACTCCAGGGGTCCGATAACATACGTAAGACCCTGGACCTCATGTACGAGGCCTCGAGGCAGGGGGAAGAGGGCTACCTCCTAGCTTTGGACTCGGAAAAGGCCTTCGACCGTGTCGAGTGGCCTTATATGGGCAAAGTTCTCCAAAAAATGGGCCTCGGGGGGAATTTTTGTAGATGGGTCTCGACATTATATAACGCTCCCATGGCAAGAGTTTTGGTTAACGGCGGCACGTCGGAACCCTTGGCTCTATCCAGAGGAACCCGGCAGGGTTGTCCCCTTTCCCCCCTTCTATACGCTCTGGCAATGGAGCCTCTGGCCATAGCGATCAGGGAAGACCGTGAAATTACGGGGATACGCTGTGGCGACTGCGAGTTTAAACTCTCACTATTTGCCGACGATATCTTGGGGTACCTAACCAACCTCCAGGTCTCACTACCTAGATTATTTGATCTTATGAACTTCTACAGGGCCTTCTCGGGGCTTAAGATAAATGCCTCCAAGTCTAGTATTATGCCAATGGGTCCCGGGGACAAAGACATCGGGGCTCGCTCGGAACTCTTGGGAGTGAGGATAGAACATGTGTCCACCAGGTATCTGGGCACCAGCATTCCTAGGAACTTATCGCTAATATATCAGTTCAACTTCCCGGAGATCTTGGCTAAAATCAGCAGTGATCTCAAACGCTGGGCTCCCCTTACTCTCTCCTGGTTTGGCCGTATGGTGACGGTTAAGATGAATATATTACCTCGCCTCCTGTATCTCTTCGCAGTCCTCCCTGTGGTTATTCCTGAATCCTTCTTCGAGGTTCTACAGGCCCGAGTTCTCCAGTTTATATGGGACGGGAGGAGACCAAGAGTTAAATTCTCCACCTTGACCCTGCCGAAGTCTCACGGTGGATTCGCCCTCCCCGACTTCAGACTATACTATAAAGCTGCTCAGCTCCGGGTGATGATGGAGCACATGCGAGAGGATATGAGGACGTACTGGACATATATAGAGGATATCCACACCCACCCTAAAAAAGTCAGAGATCTACTATGGGCCTCCCCTAAAACCATCCCCTCCTATCTTAAAGAACACCCCACACTGGCATTCCTATGGGCACTCTGGAAGCCAGATAAAAACAACAAAAAGCTGTCGTCCTGGCCGGCCCCTTTAACATCGCTATGGGGTCCCCCTATCAACCTAGACACCAGAGGCTTCCGCGACACGCAGGCTTGGTCAGACATGGGGTTGGAGAGAGTTTCCCAGCTCTCCCGGGAGGAGGGCTTCATAGACTACGTACAATTGACCGAAGCACTGGGTGATAAACCACCATCGATCTTTGAGTACTTGCGTTTGAAGGGAATACTGACTCACCCCCGATGGGCTGACAACCTAGCCCGCCCCCTCACCCCCTTTGAAGAAGTAATAGCTAAAAGTGTCTCCCGAAAGGGCTCCCTGTCCAAGTTCTACAGCACCTTGATAATAGCTAATCTGGAGGATAGGCAACCCTTCAAGCGTATATGGGAAGAAAGGCTGGGCATGGAGATAGACGACCATACATGGAGGGCAGTCTTCAAAACCATATTTACCGGTACTCTGTACACCGCAGCCATGGAGCATAGTTTCAAGATTCTCCACTCCTGGCATCGCCCCCCAGCCACCCTCTCCAAAATGTTCGCAGAAGTATCCCCTCACTGTCCTAGGCTATGTCACCAAAAAGGCACTTGGTTCCATATGTGGTGGGGATGCCCGGTTATTCAGGTGTACTGGTCGGAGCTTCTCAGCTGGATCAAGGACATAGAGGGATTCTGTCCATCGCTTCTCCCCTTAGAAATCCTTCTGGGTACTCCCATGCCGGAAACGGAACAAAGTGCATTCCCGAGGGTCATCGGGGCCATGCTGAGGGCGGGGAGGCTAGCATTGGCCCAAAAGTGGAAAAGCCCCTTAGCACCAACTAAAGAGGAATGGCTCTGTAAATTAAGGGCTATATTTACTTATGAAAAACTCACGGCAGTGAAAAACGACAAAGCCTCAGAGTTCGCACAGGAATGGACAGCAGTTCTCCTCCACGATGACTGTGTCTCTATGCGACTGTAACGTTGGCCCCCAATATGTGTCCCCCGGGCTTACCCCAGCGCCGGCCCTAGAATTGGAGCCTGTCCATCAATTTGCTCTGAGCCGCGCTGCTCCCACGGTGTCAAATGGTATAACGAGTGCATATAACGATGTTCGAAAGTTCTCACTGCTGCTTCTGTAACCTGCGAAAAAAAAAAAAAAAAAACTCAAAACTTGGTATGTTGCAAAGTTGGGGGGGTGGGGGAAGGGGTTTATGTTGAAAAAGTTGGGGGGGACGGGGCGGGAGGGGGGAGGTGGGATGGGACTAAAATGTTAAAAAATACAGGCAGTTATGTTTGCTCAATGTGTTACTGGCAGGGATTGCTTGCGCACCCTACCTTATATGTATTATGTCAATAAAAACAAAGTTAAAAAAAAAAGTGGGGATTTATGTCTAGGGGTGTGACCTACCCAATCACAATGGACCAAATAATCTAGGGTCCTATATCTAGTAGAACCAATGAGACGTCGTACTTGTAGTGACGTCTATCACGAGGATGTAGAGGGATGGGCATAGACGCCCACCCAATAAGAGTTATCCAATCCTCATGTTCTGTTACCATATGCAGATATAGTACCTATACATATGTTACCTTTCCCGACCAATAGAATTTCATGTCAAACTTATGAATTTTACATGACAATGATGACGAGAATTTGCTATAAAAATTAGTGTGCATGAAGAATTTGGAAGTTGAAGCGAGACAGGCGATCACAGCTCTGATGATTTCCAGAGAGCAGCAGTGCTGGTGAAGGAGGGGCTATATGCAGAGTACGCCGTGTAAGGTGCAGAGCCGCTGGGGCTTGTAGCAATTGAAAGTGATCACCATTGCATGATAATATTTTCTTCATTTGACACCGAACTATTGAAACCCTCAATTAGAGGTCACGTATACAATTGATGATGTATCAAATTTATAACGGGATGGTGGGGGGAGTAGCGCCAATACAGCATATGTGTAAGACCCTGCCACCATATAAAGATAAGATTGTAAAGTATAGTATATAGTGGTCCAAAGGCACTGAAGGGAGAATAGCAAAGCCATGGCCGCCTAACGGCAGTTTCTCCACGGACATGCTAAAATCACTACTGACACACTTACAGAGCACATACAAGGGGGAGAAACTAGCCAAAGGCATGTCCATTTTCGAGCTTTGGCGTATGTTTCAGGAAGACAGACCATGGATGATGAGCCAATAGGAGGTAAAGGAAGAGGGGGGGACCCGTCCGCACCTCCTCCAGCCCTGCCTAGTGTAGTATCCGACAATGCAGATGATGATGATCAGGGAATATGTCCATTGAGAGAGCTAAGGCCAGCAGAGGGGTATTCAAACCCCAGGTATAAACCACCACCATATACTAAAGATGAACAACAGAGAGGTACAGGGCAAGCAGCTCCGACCACAATGAGGAGGGGCTGCAGTGCACAAAAGCAGAATTCGAGGGAATAGGGGCAGAGGAATGGATAGCAGCACAGATACTTCTGAAACTAAAGGGGATGATAACAAGGGCAGCGGAAAGGGCAACAAAGGCAACAAAGGCAATAGAGAGCTTGGAATTGAAACAAGGCGAGCATGATAGGGCAACGCAGGTGGATGAGGAGGAACAACAACAAAAAGATAATGCAGCACGGATAGAACATGAGGACAGAGAATGGAGAAGGGAAATAGAATTAGAAGTGCAACAGAGGGAGCGGAGAAGGAGAGAGGACTTGGCGATGTTGGAGAGGAGATAGTGGAGCGGGACTGAAAGGAGATTGTGGAAAGAGAACGGTGAGAGAAAGAGACGGAAGAGTGGGAAAGGAAGGGGAAGATGGCATTATGAAGGAAGAAAATATTACTGCACAAATCATCTAAGTATGAGGAGAAAAGGCTAAAGCAGTTAAGGTTGGAAAGGAAGGCAAGGGAACAAAACAGAGAGGCTGAGGATACGCAGGTGATAAGATGGGTAAGTGAACAAATCACATTGGAATTGGATAGAAAAAGACGAGATGAGGAGAGGCAAAGGGAACGGGACAGCATAAACATACACAAAGAAATCTCAGCACGAAATGGCTCAGCACTCCTAGGGGTATGAGAAGGGGAGAACAAATATAAATTGACAGACATTCATCTCAATGAAGAACACAACTCCAGCCCAATCACACGAAAACTGAATCTTTCAGAGGGGTTGTGTATGAATATGGATGAAGGATCTGACAAAGGGATGATGAGAGAGGTGGGGGCAGCAATCTGTATCTCATAAGGTCAGGTGAAGGAACCTCTTGGGAGTATAGGTTACCGAACCAAATGGAGGTAGGGTAGCCAAAAATAAAACACATGCAACACACTGCAAACAGGGATGGTGACACCACACCATAATCTTAATAGATTAAGGGACCTCCCAGGGTGCAGGAGAGATGGGACCAGACTAGCACAATTGACTGTCTACAGCACACAACCTAATACAACGGACACCTGCATTACAACCGATAGACATGTACGCAGACGTTGAGGATGAAAGAGGCCCTTTCCAGATTAGACAATATAGACGGACACCACAAGGAACAGCAGCATACTCCCAGATGCCCCTGCTAAAAAGAGGAGGGCAGGGCCACAGTACATGCTTTGGAAGCACACAGACAGGAAACCGTTAAATACAGACTGCGCTCACTAAGTGCGGGGGCTGGCAAATTAATATATGAGATGGAGAAGCTAACAGCAGGGCACAGGCTAACAGTGGATGACGTTAAAGGACTGCTGGTCTCCATATTGGGTGATGCAGCTGACGACATCTGGAAGAGGGCGGGGTTCCCAGGAGTGACCATACAAAATACAGCCCATGACGCGTCACCATTCGCCAATTGCAGAGCCGCAGTATGGCAAACATTGAGGACACAATATCCCGACATGTCAGACATAGGAACTATTATGTCACAAAAGATGTGTGATTATGAGGATCCTATTCATTACAATCAAGAGATTCAAGAGCTTTGTCACCTTGAAACCCGAGAGCTGTGGGACAAAACGATAGCAATCTTTTATGACATCTTGATATAGGGACTACCAGAGCCTGTGCAGAAAAATGTAAAGAAACTGGTGGGAATGGAAGCAAAGGGCTAGCCAGAAATACAGCTCACCATAGTGCATCATTGTAGGCTATTGCACGTGAAAGCCAAACAAAAGGCAGAAGAGAGAAAAGGGAAAAGCAGGTGAGGCAAAGTTAGTGCAAAAGAAATTGTCAAAATATGCTTTGGAAGGGGCGCTAATAACAAGCCCCACCCCACAGGCACAACCACTGACAAAACAGCCACAATTCCAGCCACAGATACCGTACCACCCCAGGCAACAGTATTCACCACCCATGGGAGGAGGATACATGGGAAGGGGCGGGTACCAACAGAATTATCAAGGGATGGGAGGTTTCCAGACCACAGTCACACCAACCTCCAGGGAGGTTCCAGGGGTATAACTAACAAGTGCCCCAACGACCAGGAGAATTAGCGGGAGGTTTCCCATGGCAAGGAAGGACACATCTTGCACACCTGAAGGAATAGGGGGATGCACTAGGGTGGGGAGACGAAGGAAAGCAAGGCTACCAACGAATGCAAGATGGCTATTACCCCCAAGACATGCAGCAACAAGGACAGTCACAGAACACCCAAAACAGGTATCACATCCGGTACAGACACAGCCTCAACCTGCACCAACAACACCACCCATGACAGCACCCCAGCAAACAGCACCAAAAATAACAGCACCACTACCCCAATATTTGCAAGCAGCACAACAGCTAAAACAACTACAAGACTGTCAATCCCCAGAACCCATGGACACAATGGCACCAGTACCTGTCCGAAGAGTGGAAGGTGTCACCATAGTGGGGAACAACCCTTACACAGGGAACGGATTTTCATTGTACCCTCAATAGGACAGCCCACAGATTAACTTGTTATGTCCCATCCTGTCAGTCACACCCAATACTGCAGAGGAACCTTGCATAAGGGGGGTTATCGGTGACAAAACATTTTCCATTCTTGTTGACACTGGGGCGACTAGGTCATGTATTCGGGAAGGGACATTTTCATTGTCAGATGATGCCATGAACACTTAAGGATTCTCTGAGGCTCGAGAAGTGGTTCCTTTTACTGATAGCATCACCCTATCTATAGAAGATCACAACTTATTTTTACCCTTGCTTAATTCCAAACAAGCACCTGTGAACATATTGGGACACGACATAAAGATCAGACTAAACATGACCATCTCCTTCACAGAAAAGGGCATAGCATGCTCCAAACCAGGGATGCACATGCTTACTGTAAACCATATTGTTCAAGCATATTGTGGGAACACAGTACAGAGGGGGTGCCATCAGAGCCTGAGATGTTCCAGTATGGGACAGACGTGGCCCTCGAGTGGATGCCAGAGATAGCAGGGAAGGTGAGGAGAATACCAGGTGAGCACCTGTTCAGACCAGAGACAACATTGGATGAGAGAAAGAGAGAAAAGGGGAACAATTGTGCCTATAGACATCGAGACAGTTGTGGCAAGGGAGGATTGGATTGCAGTACACGCAACTCATGACCAAGGGAAAGCCTGCAGGGCAATAATTGCAGTGGCAGAGGGATGCAGGCTTACACAGGTAAGAGATGAGTAACTGTTCTCAGAAGAAAGAGAGGAAACAGAGATGATGTTAGAGATGAGTGTTAGGTTCTGGCTATACATCACATACAGAGAGGTTGCACAGAAAATGGCAATGGCACTAGAAGCACCGCCACCATTCTGGGAGGAAGAGTTGGTCATGGTAACAGTTTATGGACCACAAGTCTCTTAGATGTAGGGTGCATATAAAGCATAGGGGGGTGAAGATCAAATTAGAACCTGGATCTATACTACCATGGGTGAAGCAAAACCCCCTGACCAAGGAAGCAGATGAGGGCATTTACGAAACAAATAAAGCCCTCATTGAGAGAAGCATCCTAGTACCATCAGAATCTCCATGCAAAACTGCAGTGTGCTCCGTAAGCAAGGCGAACGGGGGGGTCATGGTGTTTCATACAAGATTTACACCCTCTTAATCACATTGTGGAGGCAGAGTATCTGATAGCAGCCCACCCTGCAACAATCCTGTGTGGCATTCCGGTGGAAGTCACTTGCTTCACCCTGATCGATCTAAAAAATTAATTCTGCCCAGTAACACTACACCCAGACTCACATGATTTGACAAACATTATGTACTGCAACCAGAAGTGGAAACACACTAGATTACCTAAAGGGTACTGTGAGTCACCATCTATCTTTAACAGAGTAATCCAGATGAATTTTGCGACTATCCAGACAGAAAGCACAGTCTTACAGAATGTAGATGATATCCTCATTTGCAGCAAGACAGAAGAGTGCAGGACAGACTCAGTGCACATGCTCACAGTACTAGCAGACAAGGGGTACAAGGTAGACAAGGCCAAGTTTAAGTACTGTTAAAAGGAAGTACTGTAAATTGGACAGCTAATATCCAAAGACGGTAGGCACATTTCCTCAAAGAGAGCCCAGACAATACACAACACGCCAAAGCCTAAAACAGTGAGGCAGTTACAGCAGTTCCTTGGCCTGTGCAACTATTGTGGAACATGGGTTTCTGAATACAGCACATATACAGGAACACTTCTTAATGCCCTTAAGGAAGCACATAAAGGAGCAAAACCACTTGTCTGGACACAAGAAATGACAGATGCATTCAATGAGCTGAAGGAAGCAATATGCACCGCTCCTGTGTTAGGGACCCCAGACTATAAAAAGGAATTCTTTCTGTTTTCACACACTGATGGTGTGGTAATGAAATCAGTACTGACACAAAAAACAAGCATGGGCCGTAAGTTGACCCAGTGATGAAAGCACACTATCCATGCAAACAATAATTGGCTGCTGCAGCATTCGCAGTGGAACGTGCCTCAACAATAACCATGGGGTGCACAAACACCCTTTACGTGGAACACACCCTATTATGATACTGCTCAAGCCAAGGAGCACATTGACAACACAGAGAGCATCAGGTTGTGAGATAATACTGTCAAAAGCAGGATTGAAGATACTAAGATGCAAATCTGTAAATCCAGCCTTATTCATGGCAGCCATCTATCAACCAGGAGACTGGGCTCATAACTCTATCAAAAACATAGAGCATTTTACTGAGACAGACCAGGTGGAGGAAGATGCACTTGAGGAGGGAGAGGTACTCTACATTGAAGGGTCTTCAACTATTGATCAAAGTGATGGGATAAGGAGAACTAGGGTTGCTGTAGTAAGATTGAAGGAGGATTGGACAAGTGAGGTAGTGGTGAGTGCTCAGTTACCCCCTCACTATTCAGCACAGGCAGAAGAGCTGGTGGCACTCATACTGGCTCTACAACACAGTGTAGAAAAGAGGGTGACAATCTACTCAGACAGTGCCTATGTCACCTCAACGGTACATTCAGGATTGGCCAGATGGCTCACAGGAGTTAGCCTTAGTGAAGTGCAAAGCACGTATTAAAGGGGAGGGTGCCATCTTAAGGGGAAATGAAGTAGCAGACTATGAGGCAAAGTGTGCATCATATTTTGGAGAAATGTGGGAATAGAAGCGGAAGCAAAAAGACAGAGGGGGTGAGGCAGATGCTGTTTAAAGATGGATGGATACAATTACCTAGCAGAAACTCAAATAATGGAGCTTCAGGGAGCTGCCCCATGAAAAGGAACTCTGGGTAAAGAGAGGATGTTCAATGTCCCCTACACTATGCCCTCTGGCGGCAATACAACAAAGGGAAAGTGGTCATGCCACTTGCGTTACTGAAAACAGCACTAACGCAGTTGGATCATCCTACACACACACGAAAATAAGTCATTGCAGTAATTGCAGTCATTGTAGCACGCATTGGAGAATCATGGTTCTGTCCAAACTTAAATGAGCATGCATCAGATTTTAACAGTAACGTTAATGTTTAACGTGCTATAGAAGTTAACTGCTGGACACACCCTGAGAGTTGTGAGAGGAGCCATACCTAGACCCGAAGACCCATTTCTGCATCTCCATGTTGACTACGTGGACATGATCCAGGTATGTCAAAGATACCATTACGTGATAGTGGTTATCTGTCCCTTCTCAAGATGGATAGAGGCTTGACCCTGTTCCCATGCCAACGCTCTCCGAGCAGCTAATTTCCTGGTCTGGGAAGTAGTCCCACAATGGGGAATGTGAGGTCCTGAGATCTGACAATGGCCCTCACTTCACCAATGAAATGTTCCAACACATCACCACATTGATAGGAATAAAACACAAATTTGCTTATGCATACCACCCACAAGCAAATGGAATGTGTAAACGCCTCAATGGTCCCCTGAATGAGTGAATTGCCAAAACTCAGTAAAAGCACCAGAAAAATTGGATGCACTGTCTGCCATTAGCACTATTCAAATTATGCAACAAACCAGGGTCCGACCACCATTTAACGCCCCACAAGGTGGTAGGAGGATGACGCATGCACCTCCCTTTTTGCTCCTCCAACTAGGGCGATAAAGGACTGTGAGAATGCTGCTGACGTGTTGGATCAAGAAATGTTTGAGTATGTCACTTCAATCGTTTCTAGCGCTTCTTTTATCTCTCACCAGATACAACAGACCCAGGGCAAGGCAGAATACGACATACAAGAAGTTACTAATGACCAAGAGCAGGAAACACACAAGGAACCATCTGTGAAAATAGGAGACCTTTTCTTCTAAAGAATTTCACTAGGCGCTGGAACGCGCCCCTTTTACCAGTCCTCACATTGTCGGGGAAATTACCAACAGAGAAGTGAGGCTACAGGGGAAGACAGTCTGGAACCACCTGCAGGATGTCAAACCCTACAAATCGTCAGCCTTGCCCAGGAGTACACCTTCAGAGATCGACTGGGCCAACCACTGATGATCCACAAGGAAGCACAAATGTCCCAAACACCCTTGAACTAGAGACTAATGGCCACCCTATGGCCAGGCGCTCCCAAACCATTGCACTCCCCAAAGCAATACTGGTCCAAATAGACAACTAAAGAATACTGTCACATCACCTATCCCAGCACCTGCCCATTGTCAAAGCTACAACTCAGCAACGTGCACACAAAAGCAGTAACAAAATTGAATTTTCTCTTTTCCTCACACATGCAGGTCAAGCACTTTATACAGCAGTAACACTGTCTTAAGATTTCTCCTTTTTTGCACATGCAGGGTGCTGCTGTGAAATAAATGTTAGAGAGGACTGTCTGATGTTACCTCCTATTGATCACCTTGAAGCATTTTCCAACCAATTTATCCATGCTGTAAGAAGACCACATTTTGAGCACGTTCCCCTGAGACATACCCTGTCATTCTAAAATTACAAAACTCCTCTATACAGAAAATTAGAGAATAAATCTTTGCATGGGCACTTAGTGATTACTTAGATCACAGCGTTTAAGATACAACTTACAATTCTAATATAATATGACTTTTCTTGCGATTTTAATGCGGGCAACTTTATCCTTTCATCAGCTGCTCAAAAGCGGTGTAAGTGGGTAAGTTAAAAACAATAAAGATTGTCATGATTGTTGTGTGGTTCCTATTATACACTGGACTCTTAGGTACTGCCTTCTGGCAGCTGTTGTCACAGGTTTAATTTTTTCTCACCTGTTTTGCTGCTTTGCGGAATCCTTCGCCAGGGTTTTCTTCCGTGCTGTTCGGGTCTTGTATACGCCTGCTCGGCCGTCTTCGGATTCCAGGATTCGTTCACCTTCTTCGTCCGGGGTCAAGGAAACTCCAGGAAGACCAGGAAGGAATGCAGCATTCGGGGGCGGACCGCGTGGAACGCGGAAGGATACAGGTACAAGGAGAGGGGAAGGAAAGGAGTAAGGAACCGGTTCCGGGAATTCAGGAAGCAACTCAGTTCCAGGAGTACGAACTACGACACACGTCATGCCACAGCTAACGGTAGCGTTGAGACGCGCGGATTCGCAGGGGAGTGGCTAATTTATAGAATGTGCTGCCTAGGACGTAAAGGTCGATAGACCGCGTTCCGTGTATACGGCCATGTTGGGTGTACTACAGCGAGTAACCCCCGACGTGCCAGGGACCAGGAAGACCAGAAAGGGCGTGATCGATGGATCATGACAGCTGTACGTTGCTTTACATGTCACCGCTGTATCCCACAATAACACTTCAACGAACCAAGCAGCAAGGACTACCATGTCAGTTGGAAGTGAAGACACTGCTGATAAGGTACGAAGAGGTAAGTGCAGTGTTGGCACAGACATGAAGGGAGTTGGCACGTATCTCACAGATACAGCACACATAACAAACAACATGTGGCATATGCACATGTCGAAAATTGGTAAGGATACCACAGGGGAAAGCCTTTATGTCTGCTTGTTAATCTCCTATGCCATGAGAGCTTCCAGAACCTTCGTAGCAACAGAAATACCTGCAGCAACAGCACAATGCCCGATGTATCTAGCAATGTTCCAAACATGAAGAAGATTCCAAGGAAGAACAGCTACATTGAGATGGATGTCCAAGGTGAACTTTCCATACAAGGACAATTATATTAAGACGTTACCTATGATGAACAATTACTGGCAACTAAGTGAGGGGTTACAGTACATAACAGAAGGACCAGAGAAAGGAGAAACAAAGATGATCACACTGCAATACCTGCCAGGCAAGTGGAGAGCGAAAGAAATAGGAGGAGAGCCAGGGCAGCTGGGAAAGGCCATGGACAAGTATCCACAAATGATGGCTGGGAGGATGGAGTAGTGGGAAGTAAGGCACTAACCTTAGAAAAGGCAGCAGTGAATAAAGTGCAAGAAGAAAACAACAAGTGCACCAAAGAGTGGGACAGAAGCGCAAAATTAGTGACAAGGGTGGACAACGAAGCTGGACCAGTGCCAATAATTTCCCTTACAACACCAACATTGTGTTATCAGCACAATGACGAGGAAGAAGAAGGAGAAAACGTCAGATGCAAGAGAATGGAAATAATACCGGAAATGGGAGC
The DNA here is from genome assembly GCF_040938575.1 of Ambystoma mexicanum. NCBI lineage: Eukaryota > Metazoa > Chordata > Amphibia > Caudata > Ambystomatidae > Ambystoma > Ambystoma mexicanum. The sequence goes on along the minus strand of NC_090929.1, from coordinate 1,278,626,016 downwards.
AGGAACAGCAGTACTGATGGACCACTATTGGGCTTGTGGATCCAAGGCATATGACAATCTGTCACCAAACTGGGGAGGAGTATGCTCCCTAGCGCATGTCAACATGTCCTCTTTAGTGGTACCGAGGAAGGACGTTAAACTTGAGGAGTTCCCTAAAATGCCAACCAACAAGAGGAAGAAAAGATCGCTGAACACTGCAACAATTGTTCAACCGAACAACACCGACCAGCCCAAAACACTCAGCAGGGTGAGGAGAGAGGGGAATCACTTATGGGAAAGATCAGAAGCAGCACTGAATGAAGTACCAGCATCTCACAGATTATTCAGCAGAACACAAATGTTCTTTGCATCACTAATACCCGGAGTACAGACATATGCAAATGCCAAATGATTGCAGATCACTCGATTGGAGTTGATGGTAACCATAAACTCAACAGTGAATGAGTTCAACACAAAAAAAGAAGAGCTCAGAGCAATAAGGTTGGTGGCGCTCCAGAATAGATATGTTCGGGATCTCTTCACGGTTATGGAAGGAGGAGTTTGAGCAAAAATAGGAAGTTCCTGTTGCACATTCACACCTGCCAACGACGAAGACGACAGAACACTCTCAGACACAGTTGCCCAATTAGCCCAGATGCATGCAAAAAAAATGGAAGAAAAGACAAAGGGAACGGGGAAGGACAAGAGCTGGTTTGCCTATCTATGGTCATGGATGCCTTCCTGGCTAGCTGATCGGTTGAAGGTGATCATTGGAGGACTAGCACTGGGAGCAGCATCTCTGTGTGGGATCAAGATATGTATTGGCAGGTGCAAGAAAACAGCAGAAGAGGCAGTACGGATGCAAGTGCTAATGGAACTTGAACATAGAGAAGCAATGGATGACATTGTGAAGGAAAGAAAGAGACTGAGACAGAAGATAGCAGAATCTGACATATTCCCACCTGGAATGAATGTAGAAAACCCACCCAACAAAAAGAAGTACATAGGGAAATGGGTATAATAAAACCCAAAGGTGGGTGCGTCTACATGCACTGGTCATTTGAAGATGATGTCAACTACTATGGACACCTGGTAGGGATAACGAAGGTGTGGTGTCTGGTAGATGACAGAAGAGAATGTGGTGGTATGCTCGACAAGTCGACCAAAGGGGGCACTGAAGAGGGAAGGCCAGAATAAGCCCCCATCCCGGAAGACCCTCCAACCGGAAGAAGCAACAAAGACAATATGACCGCCGATCGTACAAGCTCTCACCGATCCGCACTGCTCCCACGATGGACAACTACCACGAGAAATACCCTCTCAGCTGACCCTAAAACCCAAGAGAAATGCGGACTCTACCCTAAGTGAATGAAGATGCTCACAAGCCAATCGGAGACAGCTACATATACAGAATCCACTAAAACGCTGAGAAGCCATGCCTCAAGTCCTTAGGAACACAATGATGACATAGCAGCTTCAGACATGAAGGACACGTGCCATCCGCACTTTCGGGACATTCACACACTCAACTACATGAAGAACACATGCATACAGTTTTATGAGCTTGATGACAGTGACATGAATACTGTCTGCACATTTATTATTTTACAATTAGCTTGCCGCAGCAGCACAGAAATGCAAGAAGTAAGAAGGCCACGTGTAAATGCTTGCAGATGCTGACATGCAAATAATCCTATGGACTTGTAGGAGCACTCGAGGGACCTGACTGGACCATAATGCACTAACCTATGGTCACTATGGAAAGCACCTACAGTAGAGGCCAGACCATGGCTTATGAACTCATAGTAGGCCGCCACCGTCTTAGAAATCCTGAAGCAACGCAGAGTGCTGTGTAAGCAGGACTGCCACATCTGGCGCAAAGCAGCCAACAAGGCCACAATGTTGCAAGTGACATTCCTTACCCTGAACCAAAGTAACACCAACAGCAGAAGAGCCTAATTCCTCATGAATACAGAATATTTTGGATGCTGCAGAGCTCACAAACGCGGACTCCAAATATGTGACCCGGATGAGCTGATGAGGAGCCAAGATTTGGTGACTGGGAAGACCAACCATCTCATGGACCAGACAATGGTCGCAACAAAATTGTTACACTCGAGCTACAGCCATGCGATGGGAAAGGAAGCAATCTCACAGCAATTATGGTCCACACATGGTTATGCCGCAGGCACATAGTTGTTCATAGCACCGTGAACAGGTGCATTTCAAGCTGGGAATTGAGTTTATACCAGGTCTCGGGACTCTCAGCTCCTCCAATCACAAATCATGACCCTAGGGGTATGTAGATGGGATCACTGACCAATTACGGGGTCCGCACACTGTAACAATTAGTAAGTAACAATTTTTGGGGGCAGTACGGGCCTGCCAACTGACATTGCCTTGTTCAATTAACTAACCTCTATATGGGCTCCTATAGGGGAAATACCACTCAATAGCCTGTCCAGAGTGGAGTTAGGTTTTCTGGAGAAGGGCCCAGAGTGTGACGATGTTGTGATGGCATCTGTCATCAAAACTGTTCTTTGAGCCAGAATTCATTGATATGTGCCTGGACCCGATTCTGTGCATTTGATCCCTGTGGTTTGTTGGCTGTAATAAACCAAGTTGAACTTGCTACTTGTCTGGACCATTACGTTCTTTTGGGTTGGGAAGGAGTTAGGTTTTGCATGAGTTTGGCATCCGCAAACTCCTAGCATGTCACTTTGCCTGCCTGGGAGTCTGACCCTAACAAGTATCAAGGGTTAAGGGGTGGTGGGTGGGGTGGTGTTGGGTCTTCAGGGTATGAAGGTGGCACCTAGAATGGAAACACATTCTAAAAAGGTTTGTCTAAATTGAGTTGACCAAAATAAAGACATTTCAAAGAATATCAATGCAACAACATAGAGCTAATTGATTGGTTGCTTAAACTCCTTCTGAGTTCACACTTACAATTCCTCACTGGACTCAAACTCTTCTTCAAGATTAGAGCGAGAGTTTGATATCTGGAAAAACCAACTGGAGTCACACTAATTTTCTCAAACTGCCCCCTTAAAGATCATAGAGGCCTTCTTCTCTTTTTGGGAAGTTTGGAAATGATTAATGCTCAAGATGGATAATTATGCTGCATTGGTGGGATCCAGTTCCATCTCTATATTTATAAAAGGGACATTTGTGGATATTTGTGTGTGTGTCTGTTTGAAATGTTCAACATACTTCCCGACATGCTGCAAACCTGAAATCTGGCATGTGGGTTGGTTCCATGGTGTAGACAATGTATAAAGTATAAAATATACATTTGTCTATCTTTCTTTTCTTTTTTTAAGTGGTGTGAAATGCTTGGATATGTGGGTGTGTCTGTTTGAAATGTTCAGAATACTTCCCAACATGCTGGAAACCTGAAATTTGGCATGTAGATAAGTTCCATGGTGTAGACAATGTAACAAGTATAAAATATACCCTTTTTGTTTTGTTTTTTAAGTGGTCTGCAATGCTTACCTCTGCCAAATGCTACGTTCCATGTTCCTAAAGTTCAGCAGTTCATGAAAACATCAGCGGTTCATTGCTCCTAAACTTTCCACTCTATCAGCATTCTAGCTGACATTAGCGGCACTCTCTTTTGAAGTCAGGTGGGTGACACAATACGGTGCTTGTGTAGTGATGGAGGTGACAAGAAACGTTACATGTCTCTTCAATAGTGTCCTCAATTTATTTATTTTGCATTTTAAAATCGCTCACATAGCCCTCGGGCATCGAGGCGCTGTTAAAGGAATTGTTTGTTTTTCAGTTGCTTAATAGTTTTTTGTCTTAGTTGCGTATTTATAACGGGCTTAAATACCCAGAGGTTTCTAAGCGCGGACCAAGGGATCGAACCTGTGTTGCTTCGTGTCGTCTTGCTTCCAAGGCAAGCATGTTGCCGCTGAGCTACCCTCTCGGGCCAATGACTTTGTCCACCACATCGAGGCAAATCTCTCATTATAATAACCGAAACTTAATTTCCCACCGTAGTTGATGAATGTTTGCCATCTCAACAGTACAAAGCTTACATGCTTCAGCCGTACACGTACAGGCATGGCACTTCAAGCTTACACGCTTCAGCCCTACATGTACAGCACTTATGTTGAGGTTGCTGCTACCTCGACTGCAGATCGGTACACCAATAATGTTGCTGCACAATCTCAACATTCCAATTCATGGTAGCTCAAACCGATTCACGGGATTCATGTTTTCCTCGTGGTCAGCTTTATGTGGCTTTCTCTAGGATTGGAAACAAATTTGTTCATACTAGCTCTGAAAGCAAAGACTCGCAATATTGCCTTCAAGGAAGCATTGATTTAGTTCATTAAATACATTTAAAACGAAGACTGATGTGGCAATTACTGTGCTAAGCACAGGTACACCTGCTAGTAATTTAATAAAGAAAACCAGGTTATATTCATTGTCCTGGCCTTATAGGTAGAAAAGAAAAAAATAAAGTATGGCACAATAAGAAAAGGTGAAAAAGTGACAGACTAAGGGGCTGATTCACAGAGCATTTTCCAATGGGATTGTGCCATTATAAAACGATTCTGTGAATCAGGCCCTAAATGTTTTGAGAATGGAATGTTTGATATTAAAATACATACCTACATTTCTAACCATTCATAAATGAGTAATTATCAAGTCTATGCTGGATTTTCCAAATTATCTGAGCTTTCATAATAGCTTCAACTATTTCCCAATGTAATGGCAACAAACAAAATCCACACATGTAAAGTGCAGTCTCGCACCATTTTAGATGACAAGCCAGTGCTTACTAAGTGAGATACTACCTTCAAAATACCAAATATAATAAAAGTAACAACACACCCTTTTCCCACCAATGATATCAGAAGAAGTAGTGAGAGGTCACATAGAATTTGACTGATGAAATTCTAGGAACTGACAACACTGTGTATGCAGTCAAAAGGTTATTTTATTTACAATTAGCACTCTCTGTGAGGGGGCTGTAAACACAGGCTGAAACTGCCGATCTAGCCCGTGTTCCAAGCCACCTGATGGCCGGTTGCCCACCCACTATCTTCCCCCACCTTTTTTTCCCATCCCAATCCCCAATTACCTCATTGCAGCGCCGCTGCGCTTTTTCGGTCGTCATGGAAAGGGAAGAGGAGTTATGGACCTTATCTTCCCTTTCCTTTGTGCCCATCTTTGACCAGTCTTTTCGTTCCATGCTGCGAGGTGTCCTGTTCACGAAATTAAAGTATTTAAAATTAGCCCCATCCCAGCCCATGGGACGGTGCTAATGGCTTTATGTACCCGTTCTATGGGCCATACTGGGGGTAATGTCCGGGGCCCTCGCGAGCCACCGGGCTGTTACCCCCAGTATAGCCCGTCAAACGGACACATAATGTTATAGTTCCACCCAAAGTGGATTCTCAGAACTCTGTGAGCCAATAAAAATCCAGGGCTTTCAGGTAATAATGACTTGTGCAACCTTGCGTTCTTCTTGCACACAGAATTCTGTCAACTACTCCGAGTGTCTGTAAATGTCTACTTGCCTGACACTTCCCCCACCATCTCTTTCAGCACTGCCTTCTTACTCTGCTCGACCCCACTGGACATCCTGCCTTACATCCCACACCTCTACTTGCCGCCTCATTGCAACACATGACAGACTACACAATTTAGGCCACTAGCCACATGTGTTTGGTGGCAGAGTATGTGTAACTCACACAAATGTGTTCCAGTGCCAAACATTATTGGCATGCCTTCAAACCCAGCATCACATCTGGGTGCTGACAGCATTTTCATCCAGTCCCATGGGGTGATAACGGTGCTTATGAGCCCTCGATGCCTCATTTAGCTCTCTCACCTTGAACCACTCCATAAGTTTGGAGGCTGGGCTCAGAAGCACCAGTATTGCACCAGTGCCTGGACAGTAATGTTTAAATAATACATTACATCTCATTAGATCTTATAATAGGCATAGTCAATAGAGGGCCCACACACCAAGCAAAAGTGAATCCAAAATGCTCATACGCATGGAAGGATGTACACATTATTCAATATTCCTAAAGAACCTTGGGTGAGTTCCCATTTAGGTGCATGGCATTGCAATTAAAGTACATCAACAACACACTTGTTCGAGACTGATAACTTGCCTTCACTTTCTAGATTTCTATCGATGGTGCCTCACTAATCCAGCACCTAAAATATTTCGGCGAATATAGATTTGTAAATGCGTGCAATATAGAGATCCTTGCATATGCGAGAATTTAAAGAATTTCCTCCACCTAAAAGTGCATTTACCAAGAGACACCCTGTGCTTCCGAGCTTTTCTCTCTATCTCTCAAACTCGCATACAATTAAAATGAGTTACGAGGCTTCTGCTGTGATCTGTATTAAGTCAGCAGTTCCCAGATTCCAATTGAAAACATATATCTGCAACCCAGCGAGTGCAGACGTAATCTATATTTAGCGTTCACATTTGATGCCTAAGCATAATTAGTGTTTGGTCTGAACCTGCACTATTCTTTTTTTACAAAGTAATGTTTAAATTAAATTAATCCAATATTAATGTATTATAAATGTGCCAGCCGCCTTATCCTATTATTATTAAGTTGAAAGAGAGACAGCAGGAAATGGCGGTCCCAGGCTTTGCCAGAACGCGCCTCTGTGTGTATCCAGCAATCTCTGTGATGTGTTGACAGAATGGGACCAGGGGATGCAAATAAAGAGCACTTGTTTTTGCAATAAATATATTCGTTAATATCTGAACTTGGATAGCACAATTTAAAGCTTGTCTTGCTACAGTTGCAGAGTGTATCAGTGTGGCAACATTACGGGTGACAGCGAGAGCCTGCACTGTACATTGGCATTCATAAATGTTTGATTAAAAAAGTATGTTTTCTGTGAGAGAATATATTAGTCCGTCTCCATGCATCTGCATTTCTGCTGTTGGCTGGCCCAGTGAAGAATTTCAATAAGGCATTCTCACTGATCGCTTGTGCTTAACAGTATGCGATGGTAAGGGAGTTGCGAGACACCTGCCTATTTATCTCCATGAAACGTTCCTGCTGCTGTCAGATTTAGCTTGAGAGCATGAATACAGTTCTCCTGGTCATGAACATGTTAACCTTTTTCCAAACCGAAGACGAGCTTAAACGGTTCTGCAGTAATGTACTACGTTTAGCAGCACGTGCTCTGGAAGTTAAATATCCGTGTTTTTTTCAATTCTTAGATCGCCGTCCTATGCCAAAACCATTAAAAAAAATCTGCTTTTTTCATGCGTAAACATTTTAACCGCACTGTGGACGTAATTTCGTTTAATTTCGAGGAGTTCATTCGTACAGTCTCATTAGACGTGTCTGGGTGCATACAGTTTTAAATTCTAACGTTTAATTCATTTATATTTTAGGCTATTAGGTGGGGCTTGTAACACCTATAGCTGAAACTATTGCATTGGAGTTCAGCTAGGGAGGAATGGCAGACGAGGAGGGACATAAGGACTTGACATATTAGAAGGGACACAGCATCTGTAGGTGTTGTTTGGTTATGTGCCCACCCATCGCCTGACCAAGACCATGCTAATCCCTATAGCCATTCCCAACCATTCCTGCCTCTTCCCGCCAAAGACACCTCCTCATGGAACTCTTTGGTCTTGCTTTAACCAAGCGTTACCATCAGGCTTTGCATTCAAAGTGCCTGCTGGTGTTTGTTGTTCGGATGCATTTACAGGGTCCCAGCCAGGCAAAACGAATCAGGCTAAGAAAAACCTATAAGAACGTACCTCCACTGTGGTCATAGGCTGCGCAACAGGAGGCGCGAAGTTAAGGTGGCTTTAGCTGAATTTCAGGGGTTTTGTTGCGTTAACTTTTCACCTTAAAGTCCCTGAAAGTAAAGCGTTTTCCTTGAATATATATAAATATATATATATTTATTTATTTATTGTTTGGTTGTTAGGGGCTTACACAGCAAGTAAAATACCAGTTTCAAAGCGCCCACAGGGCAAGGGGACGGAACAAGGGGGTAAAATACATTACAAAACGCAATAATTAATAAGAGCAGTGGAAGGAAAAGGAGGAAGGACAAACATACTATGCGTTGTGAGTATTCAGAACATGGAAGTGCAGCAAGGAAAAAGGGTAGAGGGCATAAGTGCTGGGGAGTCTGGGCTCATGGGTGAGTGTTAGGCAGAATCATATGCAGTATCCTTTGGGAACAAAACAAACAATTAAGACTACAAGTGTAAGTACAATTTCACCTTTGGTACAAGCCTGTACTACACAGTAAAGTGGTAGTTATGGCTGAACTGCCAGTCTTATCTCAAGAGTAAAGTGAGCAGTACAAGAGGTTACACAAAGGGCAACAATTACTATGGTTCAAACAAACACTGATTCTGGGTTTCTGAGTAAAAGAATATACATTTATTTACACCATCAGTTATAAAACAGTTCACTATCATAAAGCATCAGAAAATCACAATCTTAATATACTACAACGACCCTCAATCAATTCTGGACAAGTTAGGCTCAAAATGAAGTGTGAGCAAAATGGCACTCCAGCAATTTAAAAGAGAGAAAAGACAAGGTTATTCAAAATCAACAACACCAATAAGTTATAGGCAGGGCAATCTAGAAAAGGCTACTACAACTAGGATTCAAGTCAATAGGCCTGGGCCAATGTTAATGGTTGAGAGTCTTTGCAGAGGATCACACAGTTCAGAGTAGTTCGAGGTTAAGTCTTTGCCAAGAGTTCAAAATGAAGTTGGTCGGAGGAAAAGTTATTCAAAGGAGAAGAGAAGGACAAACCTTGGGAGAGGCAAAAGATTTCAAGCACTTTCACTGCGGTCAGACGGAATGAATGACCGGATTTGCGCATTACCTTAAATGGAGAAGCATGCTGTAGCTGAGGCAGTTGTTCCTAGCAGTTCCTGCAGACTCACAGTTCCTGAAGCTTCAGTCATGGTGATGAGAAGGAGGCCGCCTGCAGGGTCCTGCACTGCCCAGGGAAGAAGCCAGCAGCGGAGCAAAACATTGAATAAAAGGTGCGCTCCTTAAAACCCAAACAGGTTCCGTTCCTCCTGGCTATCCGGTTCACTGCAGCGATGAACAGCAAATTCGACCAGGAGGGGGAGGCCGGCGTTTGGTGAGCTGGTTGGTCCCACCAAGCTCAAGGGAAGAAGATTGCTTGCAGATCTTCTCTGCCGTCAAAGTTTCGGGCTATTCAGACCTGCAGCAGGGCTTCACCGGGATGTCCAGTAGTTTCAGTAGTCGTCTTCCTTCAGCTTCTCTTCTGTTCTCTTGATCCAGTGGCGACTCTGCTTTCCAGTCCCAGAGATTGGCTTTTTATGCACCAAATACCCCATTCACACAGCCAGGTTGACAGTCACACAGCAGGGTGGCTGTCCTGGCAGGACAGCCACCTAGCCAATCAAACTAGAGTGTGATTTGTGTCTCCAAGGAGACCCTGTGCAGGGGGCCTCAAACCCCTCCCTCACATCCTGTCCACTCAGACACTCAGGCACCTAAGGAGGGCTTCTGTGCAGAAGCCAGCCAAAGGACGGCGAACAAAGGAACCAAACCTGGTTTGGCACGCAGAGTAAAACACAAGAAAGACCTTTACAAAAAAGAAATGGCAAATAAACCTAACCAGAACCAAATAAAAAGAAAAGGGGTCCAGCGGGTTAGAGTTTGAGGCTACCACCATAGCCTCTAATGGCACCAAGACTATTTTCATAGCTCGAGGTAAATGAAATGAAAATTGCAGATACCATTGCCACCCGCCAAATGTTAGAGAAAGGGGAACATATTAATGTTCCATGAGAATCTGACAAAAGGGGATAACTATTAACCCCTCCAGTACTCTATTGGAAGATAGCTTGTATTGGGTCTGTAAATTTAAAAAGACTAGTAAAGTCAATGGCAACTTTACATCTTCTGGGAGACAGTAGTCAGTCCCAGAAAATGGAGTTTAAAGTGGGAAGTCTGAAAAGACAACCCTATGTCACTGCAATGAAGGTGCTGTGTGACACACAGTAAAAAGATGATGCCTATGCGGTGGGTGTTACTCCATAGTCCATGAGCATAGAAATGTACAACACACAGCAAAACACATGTAAGAGAGGGAAAAAAGGCTCACACTCTTACCAGGTAAAAACCCTAGAAATCGAGCAAAGCTGCTGAGGGACTCAACAGGTAAGGAAAATTAGCCATTTTGGAGAATTCTTCCTAACAGTTAGCCACAGATGAAGAGCTTGTTCTGATGAGTGTTACATGGCCAGGGGCCCCGTTAGGAATAAGTGTGAACCTCCAAGGCAAATGCTGAGGGTAGACAGGAGCTGGCCCCAGACACCAATAACAGAAACTGTGGGATTAGCAGAGAAGAGAAGAAGGGAAGGAGGAGGTAAAAGGATAGGTCGTGAGGAGCTTCCAGAATTTAACAAAAGTCCTGCTCAAGGTGCAGAGGCAGGGGGAGGCTGTTCCATAGGAGGGAGCCAGCTGAAAAAAAATGATTGACCACCTAACCTCTGTTTAGTAAAGCGCTTTACACTCAAAGTGTTGGTGCCAGAGGAACGAAGTGGTCTAGATGGAGAGTATTTAGAAGATAAAGTTGGAGATAGTGTGGTCCCCGGGCCTAGACAGCCTTGTGGATGATGCAGAGGGATTTGAATTTAACAACCGGGAGCCAATGCAGACTTTTTAGGGCAGGAGAGATGCAATCCCTGGGCTTAATATCAAGCAAAGATAAGTCTCCCTGCCTATTTCTGGATTAGCTGGATGGGTTGCAGAGTGGAAGAAGGTAAATTCAGAAGAAGGCCATTGCAATAGTCAAGCCTAGAGAGAACCAGGGCACCTCTGGGGAAAAGTGAGAAAAGGGAGAATTCCTTTGATATATATTACATGGCCACAGTAGTGGCCATGTAGTTATGGTTAAGTTGGTGTTTCCATAGGAAGAGCACTATTTGGGTGGCTTATAACTTCGCTCTCCCTGGATGAATCCTCACCAAACTTTGCAAAAAAAGTATTTGGGTCACTCTGAATTTTTTTGCAAAGTTTGGTGAGGATTCGTCCAGGGGGGGCAAAAAACTTTTTTTCCCCCATAGACTGAATGGGAAATTTGTTTTGCTTGCGTCTACAGCCCAAACCGCTGGAAAGATTTTCACCAGATTTGGACCAGGAGCAGCGGCTTGGTCCCGAAAGCGTGCTTTTGCAAATTTGGTGAAAATCCGTCCAGTAGTTTTGTTTAAAATGACCAAAAAGTAGGTAAAAAAAAATTAGTGATATCTGTGTTCGGTCCGCGGACACACTTCCATGTTCGCTCCGCAGACAGTGTCCTGATTGGCCAATCGGCTTGCATGATGTCCGCGGACATGCAACGTGCTCGCTGATTGGACGGCATGGATCGTGAAGCGTGTCATATTTCCAGTAGTGCCCGCCATCTTGGATTCGCGGATGTCCGCGGACAGCGCCGTGAAACTTTGTTCAAAATTTGTACTTAGTAGAGTGTGTTGGTGTGTAGGAGTGTTTGGGGAGGGTGGGAGTGTATGAGATAGGATGAAAGTAGTGTTTTTTTATGTGTTAGACGTTCTTTTTGTGTTCGATTTGTCTGCGGACATCACGGGTGTTCTGAAATGTTCTAAATAAACTGAATGGGGGGTGTTCTGAGGACTCAATACGTGTCCGTTTTGTTTGCAAGCAAGCTGAAACTGTTCTAAGAACACTCGAGGTGGGGGTGTCCTGAGGACGCTGTCCGTATTGTTCATTGTCAAGTTGAATGTGTTCTAAGAACACTCGCGGTGTCCTGAAATGTTCGCAAATACACAAAATGGGGGTGTTCTGAAGACGTTGTCGAACAGTCGCTGTGTCCTGAAATGTTCGCAAATATGAATGGGGGGTTGTGGCTGGCAAGTTGAATGTGTTCTAAGAACACTCGCAGTGTCCTGAAATGTTCGCAAATAAACAAAATGGGGGTGTTCTGAGGACGCTGTCCGTATTGTTCTCTGTCACGTTGAATGTGTTCTAAGAACACTCGCGGTGTCCTGAAATGTTCGCAAATAAACACAATGGGGGTGTTCTGAAGACACTGCTAAGAACACTTGCGTTGTCCGGGGAATGTTCGTAGGGGGTGTCCTGAGGACGCTGTCCGTATTGTTCTCTGTCAAGTTGAATGTGTTCTAAGAACACTCGCGGTGTCCTGAAATGTTCGCAAATACGCAAAATGGGGGTGTTCTGAAGACGTTGTCGAACACTCGCTGTGTCCTGAAATGTTCGCAAATATGAATGGGGGGTTGTGGCTGGCAAGTTGAATGTGTTCTAAGAACACTCATGGTGTCCTGAAATGTTCGCAAATAAACAAAATGGGGGTGTTCTGAGGACGCTGTCCGTATTGTTCTATGTCACGTTGAATGTGTTCTAAGAACACTCGCAATGTCCTGAAATGTTCGCAAATAAACAAAATGGGGGTGTTCTGAAGGCGCTTCTAAGAACACTTGCGGTGTCAGGGGAATGTTCGTAGGGGGTGTCCTGAGGACGCTGTCCGTATTGTTCTCTGTCAAGTTGAATGTGTTCTAAGAACACTCGCGGGATCCTGAAATGTTCGCAAATACACAAAATGGGGGTGTTCTGAAGACGTTGTCGAACACTCGCTGTGTCCTGAAATGTTCGCAAATATGAATGGGGGTTGTGGCTGGCAAGTTGAATGTGTTCTAAGAACACTTGCGGTGTCCTGAAATGTTCACAAATAAACAAAATGGGGGTGTTGTGAGGACGCTGTCCGTATTGTTCTCTGTCACGTTGGATGTGTTCTAAGAACACTCGCTGTGTCCTGAAATGTTCGCAAATAAACAAAATGGGGGTGTTCTGAAGACGTTTCTAAGAAGACTCACGGTGTCCGGGGAATGTTCGTAGGGGGTGTCCTGAGGACGCTGTCCGAATTGTTCTCTGTCAAGTTGAATGTGTTCTAAGAACACTCGCGGTGTCCTGAAATGTTTGCAAATACACAAAATGGGGGTGTTCTGAAGATGTTGTCGAACACTCGTTGTGTCCTGAAATGTTCGCAAATATGAATGGGGGGTTGTGGCTGGCAAGTTGAATGTGTTCTAAGAACTCTCGCGGTGTCCTGAAATGTTCGCAAATAAACAAAATGGGGGTGTCCTGAGGACGCTGTCCGTATTGTTCTTTGTCAAGTTGAATGTGTTCTAAGAACACTCGCGGTGTCCTGAAATGGTCGCAAATAAGCAAGATGGTGGTGTTCTGAAGACGCTTCTGAGAACACTCACGATGTCCTGAAATGTTCGCAAATAAACAAAATGGGGGTGTCCTGAGGACGCTGTCCGTATTGTTCTCTGTCAAGTTGAATGTGTTCTAAGAAAACTCGCGGTGTCCTGAAATGTTCGCAAATAAACAAAATGGGGGTGTTCTGAAGACGTTTCTAAGGACACTCGCGGTGTTCTGGAATGGTCGTAGGGGGTGTCCTGAAGGCGTAGTCCGTATTGTTCGCTGGCAAGTTGAATGTGTTCTAAGAACACTCGCGGTGTCCTGAAATGTTCGCAAATAAACAAAATGGGGGTGTCCTGAGGACGCTGTCCATATTGTTCTCTGTCAAGTTGAATGTGTTCTAAGAACTCTCGCGTTGCTCTGAAATGTTCGTAGGGGGTGTCCTGAAGATGCTGTTCGTATCGTTCTCTGTCAAGTTGAATGTGTTCTTAGAACACTCATGGTGTCCTGAAATGTTTGCAAATAAATGAAATGGGGGTGTTCTGAGGACACTGTCCGTATTGTTCTCTGGCAAGTTGAAAGTGTTCTAAGAACACTCATAATGTCAGCGGACATTAAAAGTTTCCATAGACCATAGTTGAAATGTTTGACTCTATGGATGTGATATAATGCGGTGGTTGTTGCCAGGGCATAGAGTCTTGGGTGCATGGCCATTTGGCCATGCACCCAAGACTCTATGCCCTGGCAACAACCACCGCAGCATATCACATTCATATTTGCTTATGACTTTGGGTAAAAAACAAATGTATAAGGAACAAAGGTATTAGATACTATGGATGTAATATGCTGCTATGGTTCTCCTTATTGTTGTATACTTACTGTTTGGTCTAGTAACCGGAGTACATGTATTTCTTGTTAATTTCTGTGATAAAAGAAAATAGCATGTTAGTATTAGTATTTTGTAATGACTTATTACATTGTATAATCAACATACTTCTTTTTTTTTGGACCCCCATATTTAGTAGATTACAAATCAGAGTACTGTGCAATGTGTGAATCCAGTCAGCTTGCAGTTGTTTTTGGTACCATCGGCATTGTAACGTAGAAGCATTAGTATTATGTATTTACTATGTGTTTGTATTACTAACGTGGGGCGATTATCTGAATTGCAGGTAGAGCATAATCTACCATGGTTTGCATTTTGTACAAGTCGCTGAAATGGAATGGATTCACAATTTGGTATTAATATATATATCAAGCGTTCATTGGGGATTTCTTCTTGTGTCACATTGTTGCAGACAGTGCATGTATGTTTCCACATGTATGAAATCTGAAAGATTTCATTTATAGGTATGTTTTTGTTTTCCAGTACTTGAAGTAAGTACATTAGAAATTATTGTGGATCTTCCTGTGAGTTTATAGTGAATTTCACCATTCCAGCACAGTAGTCCAATTGTTGTCTTATTCCATAAACACTATAAGTGTTGTCAGGATTGTTTGCTGCATTTCTGTGAAGTACTAACATTTGCAAACACAATGGGTCTGTACTGTAAGTAAATGTTATCAACAATTGGTGGTAATTGAAATAGAATATTCATTGCTACATTTGCGTAGCAACTTGCACCAACTATATTTGAGAATTTAAATGGTACAGGTAGTTCTGTATCTAACTGCTTTTTTTGGAGTTTGTCTTCCATCTTTAAAGAAGTACCTGGTTTACTTTCCCTAATTGATTCTTTTTTGCTTGTGGTACCTGATGAAGTATTAGTTTCTTTTACTCTCTTTGGAGGATTTGCAGTGACATCCTGTTGCATTTCTGTTTGATTTATTTTTCTTTTATAACGTTTTACTTTTTGTGGAACAGAATATGTGTTTAGGTGGGGGGTGTATAGTGAGCGAAGTCTATTGTATTCTAAAATGCAAGGAATATCAGCGTTTATTTTACTTGAATCAAATTTGATTAGAAATAGACCGTCAAGTGTACGTAAGCGTGATAGTGCTACATAGCTCATGCCTTCTTTAAAGACTGTGTTACCAATATCTATCATTGCTTTGTCTAGGGTAAAACCTTGTGATTTATGAATCGTGACTGCGTATGCAAGAGTTAGAGAAAATTGTTCTCTGCGTACATACATATCTTTGAAGAGAAGGAATCTAGCTGTTGAGCGTCCTATCCTTTTTACTTCTGAAAGTTTGTCAAAGAGTATATTGACAAACTGAATTTTGTTGTTGCGTGGGTATGTTTGAAAGCCAACAACTGTACCCAGTGCTCCATTAACTAGTCCTAGGTTAGGTTTAAGCATTACTATTTAATATCTTTTCTAAGCCTGCTGGGTTTGAGATTGATTTTTCTAAAATATTTAGTCTTGTTGTGGCTTGGTCACACATGGGTAGTGTCATACCATGTACATCTAGTTTGTCTGTGGCACTAATTTCCATGATTGGTTGCATTTCTTTACTTCGCATGATTTCATTGAATTTGAAACAGCTTGCAAGAGTTGGCATTAAGGCCATACAATTGACATTTTTGTGGGCTAATTGTTCCATAACATCTGTAGCACATGCATTATCGTCATAAAGTGCACTAATGTGGCGGGTTTTCAATATTGCCTCTGCTTCTTTAGAAAGTATACCAACTCTGATACTTTTTAAAATGTTGGCATAAGTGAGATCTGCAGATTGCCGCATGTTTTCTGTTAATTCTCTGTATTGGAAATGTTGCCAAAGGTTGACATTTCCAATGCTGCCAACAGTTTTACGGCAGAGTTTGTGTCCTAATGTTTTAAAAATAGGCCCACCTTTTACTGGTGTTAATTGAAGCAGATCTCCAAAAACAATAATGTGTTTTCCTGCAAAGAGCTCTTCATAGTCTGTTTTGAGTACTTCTTGTAATCTGAGGTGAATCAAAGCTAACATCAGGTTGGAGACCATGCTCACTACATCTATTAGTAGCATTTTCATATGTTTCAATACTCTGCGTAATTCCATTGCAGCTTCTGCAGAAAGTTTGTAATAGTCTAATTTGTTCTGGTGTTCTACTGGTAATAGTAATAATCGGTGTAATGTAACACCACCTATGTTGTAGGCAGCTAAACCTGTGGGGGCAGTGACAACAGCTGACAGTTTGTTGTTTGTCAATTGTTGAAGGAACTTACTAATGATTTTGATCAGGAATGTTTTGCCAGAAACAGCTTCACCACTGACGTACAGTAGTATAGGTTTATAATTATGGCAGGAACATTCTTTATTTTCGTGTTTTACACCATGTGCAATTTGTTTTGTTACTTCTTGAAAAATGCTACTTTGCTCATTGTTTAGTTTTGATTGTAGTATAGTTAAGTCTTCTTTATCTTCATACTGACACATGGTGTTTTCTACTTCTGTCATAGCTAATTCTGCCTCATTTATTATTAGTGGTTCTCCCAGTGGTTCTTGGCTTCCTCTTACAGAAGGTTGACTACTGTCAGGAGTGTCCTTATCTACTTGGGCTTGAAGTTCTTCTTCGTGTTGCTGTTCATTGTGCAACATTGTTTTGTACTGTGTAAAGTTTACATCAGTTATAGTGCTTTCATTTGCTTTGAAAGCATCCTCATATGAGTCATAGTTATCTAGTATTTGTTCTTCTTTTCTCCATGGTTTGATGAGTTGTAGCAGGACATGTAATATACTTATTTATGTTGAGGAGTCTTTAATGACAATTTGATATGATTAATTAAATTTGATTTAGTGAGTTTAACTAAGCTGCCTTCACAGTTTGTCACTCTATATTTACCTTTTTTTTCATCAGGTTTCATATTATTTTTGTATGTGTAGTTTTGGGCAATGTAGTATAGACACATGTTTTCCAAAGTATTACTTCTGTTTGGGTAGTATGTGTCTAATAAATTGTTTTTTAAAATGTCTTGGCTGTTGGGATCACGTTTGGCTATTGTTTCTATATCTTCATATGATTTTAGAACTCTTTTTCTAGATTTAGCTGGACCAAGACTTAGCCATACTATATTTTCAGATTTACCATACAATGCAGTACCAGTCAAACGATCAGTTGCTTCATATGATCCACATTCTCTATGGGTGAGCATTTTTATGCCCAAGCTGTATAATTTCTGAGACACTGTTTTATCTGATGACAGGTCATTCCAGAGGTCTTGGAGCTCTGTCTTTTCTGCTTTAGTTAAGTATGCTGTGACATATCATGCAACTGCAGTAGAATTGTCTGCAATGTACTGCATATCTATGTTTGTTTGCATTCCATAAGTGGGCAATGATTACATTATAATCATTGATATATTTTTCTTCTTCTTTTCTTTTTATGTAATATGTATTTTTAGGTGACTTACCTTTAACACTATGGGCCTCATTACGACCCAGGCGGTAAGATACCGCCTGGGTCGTACCCTTACCACCATGGTGTAAACTACGTTTACACCATGGTGGATGGCGGATTTACCGCCCCATTCCAAGGTGAGTGGGGCGGTAAATCCCCATTTCCCATTTTACCCTTCCCCATTCCCATTTTTGCCCCATAGGGCATAATGGGAGTGGGGAAGGCGCTAATTACGCCACCGTAAATTACGGTGGCGTAATTAGCACCATGGTCCCTTAGCGCCATGGATTTTAACGCCTGCAAAAAGCAGGCGTTAAAATCACCATGGTGCTAAGGGACCTTGTAATCAGGCGTTAAGGGTCGGCGCCGTTTACAGCGCCGTTAACCCCTTAACGCCTGACTCGTAATGAGGCCCTATGTCTAACTGAAGACATGAGGTTGTTCACTTGACCTGTATTTGTAACTGGTCTAGGGAAACCAAATCGGCATTTGGTGTAGTATTTCCCTTTGTTTTTGTATTTGCGACGACAATATTCTCCACATTTGTGTCTTTGAACTTGTAAAATTTGTACATGAAGATCACTTTTTGTGGCTTCTGATGGAATTTCACAAGTGACATATTTTTCAATAAACTGTAAAACAGTGGCATCACTGTCTTGACCAAATTTAGGAGCATCTTTAATCCATAAAAGCATGTGGATAGGTGGTGCTCCTCTGGCTTGGTATTCTTTTCTCCAAAAGAAGCGTTGCACTTCTCCAAGGGGAGGAACAGTTTTATTACAAATAAAATGTAGCATAGCAATGAAGCGATGGTGAAAATATCTTGAAACATTAACAGGATCCAACGAACAAAGTTCTCCAGGTGTTAGTATATCTATGTTTGTTTTGTTTTTATTTGATATGCCTAGGAAATCATGTAAATCTTCCCATGCATATTCTGCACAACTTAATGTAACAAACCAAGTGGGTGGGCCAAGGTTTCTGATCATACAACGTACATATCCATGACGTCGAAACCAGTACTCTTTAGTACCACGCATATTTGCTAATAGATTTGTAATATTTGATTGTAAAACCTCATCCTTTTGTTGTACTTTTTCTAATAATTGTGTAGCTGTCATATTTTGAAAGTGTGATCCTGATTTTAATATGTGTGCAACTCCATAACATAAAGTTGCTAGTTCACTTTCAAAGAGTAGGTGGAATATATATTCCACATTTTTTCTAAATCTGGGATCTTCAGAATACATCCCTAATGAGCGGTATTCTGAAGCTGATATTTGAATATGTCTATCATCATACCTTCCTCCTTTGCCAGTAGGAAAGAGTAGAGGAAAAGCACGTGCTTCTATACTTTTTTCCCATATGCTGATTGGCGATCCTTTTGCTTGACGCATTTGGTACGTTTCCAGTACATCTTCTACGGTGTCATTAGAGTGCAAAGGATGAATTTTATAATGGTCTAAAGTATTTGATATTGTAGCAGGATCTAGTAGCTCGAATTGACCAGCTTCTTGTGTTCCTTGAATTATTTCCGTTGTATCTTTCAAGTTTTCCTCAATATTAATTTCTTTGTAATATTCATTATTCTCTTTAACATATTGGAAGGCTTGTCTAAATTTATGTAAATCTACTAGCTGTTGCCATATTTTTTTGTCTTTTGTAGGTACTCCATTTAGTAAGATAATTAAAGATTGCTGCATTGGACGTTGCACTCCTAGAGTATGCACATTTTCTTTTAGATCTAATGGTAAATAAATTACTTTTCCATGAATGCCTTTTACCAATTCAGAGGGAGGTAATTTTGCTGCTGTTTTTGGTTGAAGGCGTATTATTGCTTGAAATGGGTGTACTGTTTGAATTATGATGCTCTCATATAAATTAAGTTGTTGTAGGGGTTTTGGTACTGGGTATAATTCCAAATTATTTGTGATAGCACGTGAAGGAGTTTGGTTGTTGTCAAGTTTTGCAGTGCAGTAACTGCAAAGTATTAAGGGCTCAGTTATTTCGTATTTGTTTTCTGCTACAAGGTAGAGAGCTAATTCAAACCATTTAGTACCTTCATTATCTTCTATTTTGTATGATAGGTCTACAATTTTTGTGTTACTTTTATAAAAAATTCTGCGGCAACATACACATACATGGTTTGGTACTTCAGCTGATGTACATTTAAATTTTAGTATTTCTTTTTTGTATGTGTTTAGCAAAAGGTTGCCATGTGTAGAATTGTTGCTTAATTGGTTTAAAGCTATTTCATTCTGTAAATGGCTTTCACTTCCAAAATATTTTTTCTGGATATAGTCAATTTCTTCAAGTAGGTCTTTCGATATACCATGTAGAAGGATGTTATTTAACTTTGCTAGTTCTAAAGCAGGACTTTTAGTATAGTACAGTTTATAGACAAGATTTCTTATAGTTGAATGATGTGTTGATATCCTTTTCATATCATGGAAAGTGGTTTTACAAGTAGGTCCTGTAATACAGGCCAATTGATGTCCTTGTTGTCCTGTGTACTTGAGCACTGGACAGGTCTCCATATTTTGCAGTAATTTAATTTTGATTTTGTCTTTGCTTTTTACATATTTATTGAGGAATTGGCGTAAAGATTTGAAACACTGTTTGGGAATGTTACATATTGACGTGCATGGCCATTTGTACACTAGACGTTCTGATTCAGTTGAATGGAGGGGTAATTCTAAGTTTTCAGGGCATATTTCTGTAAGGAGTACTTCTTGTTCCATTATGGTATTATTCACTTTTTCATAACCTCGACCACTGCTATGTATGGCAATTGTATTTGTTTGCTTTTGTTTGTACGCTTCTTCATTAAAATATGGTTCTGTGCTCGTACTGTGATTCCATTCTCCTCCGCAGATACTTAAGAAGTTCTTTCTGTTGACATTTCGCTTATTGAGAAGTCTTTTTTGTAATTTAGTTATTAGTTTTGTTAGTGGTTTCATTTTGTTTAACAGTAAAATAAATAACTTTCTTTTGTGAAGAATTGCACTGTCCATCAACGCTTCTAAGATTAATTTCCTACGATAGGTTTTAAGCATTGAACCTGATTTCTCTCCTGTTTTTATAAGATTTTGAAGGACTTTGTGACGGTACATTTTGGCTAAAATACTTTTCTTGGTATGCTTACTTTGCACTATATTAAAATTTAAAGAAGTAGTTTTATCTGTAGTGATAGCTGATTTTCTGTTAATTGTTTTTTGGTTTGTTTTACATTTTATTAGAGGAGGCAAAGTTTTTGTACTTGAAACTTCTTGTGTTTCACTAAATTACTGTATTAGCTGTTTTGTTTCAACATTTTTTTTTACAAATTCTGCTAGAGATGGATGCTTATGTTGGACACTTTTATTTTCATTTGCTCTACTTTTGCGTTGCTTTCTACAGACTTGACTTTTTGTAGGCATTCATTAGGGTCTGTTGAAAAAATATAAAGAAGGTATGGGTTGGGTGTTCTGCAATGTATGTGTGCTGTGTGCATGAGGGTTTGAGTAAGATGATAAAGATGTATGTAATGGTGTGATTGTGCATTGGGAACTCCAACTAGTAGGGATAGGTATTCTTGAATTTATGTGTTACTAAACTGAGGTTCAGATGACCAAAAAAAAGTAAGCTAGTGGTGTGGAAAAGTACAAATAGTAAATCTAATGTATACAATGAAAACAGCTGCTTGTTCTATAATATGAAAATTGTAGCGGTTCAGTTGGGTAATTTGTGTGTCCAAAAATAGGAATTTGTGGGCCATTCTGGCTGTAAATCGCTGTTTAAGACATGGAGATTTTTTAACAAAATGGTACACAATCTCTATTTTTAGGCACAGAAATAGTGTGTATTAACTTTACAGTATGTTTGAGTAATAATACAAATATTATGGTGATATTCTACTTACTTTTTTTTCTTAAATTAACAGGTAACTTCGTAGTTCTTTGTTCTTCGAATTCGGCTGCTTCTTTTCAGGAGACAGGACTTCACTGCAATTGTAAAAGCTTCAAATTATTAACTTTGTTTGTATATAGTGCTGTTTTTAATTTAGATATTGATTTTTTTAATTGACATCCTCAGCGCCTTCTTTAAAACCATTAAACTAATTTATTTACATAAGATACATTGCATCAGTTCAGTACATATGATATGTTCTTAATGAACAAATTGTATTGAATGACTAACTGTAGCAAAAAAATATCTTTACTATGTCTTGTGAAATTTATAATATACCAGTGAATACCACTATTTCTGTAACTAAGCTGTTCTAGGTAGTAGCGCCTCAATGTCATGTCTAAATTAAAGTAATTAAGTAAATAAAAAAATAAAAACAAAAAAATATGAAATTGTATACGTATTTTTTTTAAAGACTTAAACATAGATTGTGCTTGCATGCAATTTTGTTTGAATATATGTAGTCTTTATATTTCATTTAAAAAATGTTAGTTTAACATGATTTGAGTGTGTGTGTATAAAGAAAGTAAACAGTATAAAGGTTTATAAGTGATAGTTGATTTTAGGAAATTGAAAAAAATACAGTAAATTCATTTTACAGATTACACAAGCTAAAAGTCTGTTTGAAAATGTGTTCATCTACTGTACAGTAAATATGCATACCTGAAGTTTGTGTTCATGCATATGGATATGCATGGAGCTGCAAGTAGAAATCTTGGAGACTTGTACAGTATTTCTGGTAGATGGTGCTTGCCAATGATATAACACTTGTACTCAGAGAGATTCACAGTACATTTGCAGTGCTGATCTATGATGTTGCAGTTAGATGTAGAGGTCTTGAATGTGATTGGTGCATGGTCATGTGACTTCTTAGCTACATCCAATGAGGGAATGGCAGAGAGAGTGAAGTGGAAATGGTAGAAGGGCTGTTCATGTTACTATATGTCCGCGGACATGGTGGTAGTTCGCGGACATCGGGAGTTACATCCGGGGATTTTTGGGTTCAGAAGTCATGCAAATGAGAATGAGTACTGAAAGGGATTGATCAGGAAAGTTTAGTGGGTGTGTTGTGCCAGAATAGAGTTTCTCATATACTGTTTTTGCTGAGAGAACAACAGATAGCTATGTCTGTGTGTTTTAGGAAAAAGATTGTATTGATTTTGGGAGATTCATGGATATATTGGTTGAAGGTGCATGCAGAAAGCTGTGGAGTAGCTGTAGATCTTGGATTCCCACATGTGGAAGTAGACTGGCATGGAGTACGTGGAATGAAGTGGTTGGACTTGCTACCTCTCTGTGCTACTTTGGAGACAGAGCAACATCCAGACATAATTGTAATTCATTGTGGAGGGAACAGTTTAGGACATGTGACTGGAATGTGTTTGCAATTTGCTATGAAGGAAGGACTTGGGAAGGTTATGGACATGTTTCCTAATTCTCAAGTGATATTTTCACGGATTGCGCAGAGACAAATGTGGCTTTGTTCTTCTTCATTTGGTCCACAAATGCAAAAAGCAAGGCGCAATGTTAATAAAGCTGTTTGTGCCTTTCCAAAAGATTTTGGCATGTCTTCTTTTCACAATGAAAATATTCTGTTTCGTAGTACAAACATTTTTCGCAGAGATGGAGTCCATCTTACTTATGGTGGCAATCAGAATTTTTGAGAAATGTACAAAATGCATTGCAACCTTTTTTGGAATTACAACATCCATTTTGAAGTAGGTGTTAAGCATTTATAATTTTTGACTTACAAACACCTCCCAAAGGCTCTTTTCACAGCCACCACTTCCTCCCAGAGAAAATTGCAATGTTTGTGATAGGGTAGCAACCCAATTTTTTAAATGTTCGCGAACTGTCCGCGGACTTCTAAAAAATACAAAGCACTCTGCTTCATTTATTTTCACTTCTATTTTTTAACTGTGAAAGGTGGCTCTGAAAAGAGCCTTATTTTTGTTTTGATTTTTGATATTTTGTATTTTTTTTGTTTTTTTATACACGACACACTAGGAGAGGAGGGGAAAGGAAGGTAAAGGGGGGGAACCAACCACAGGGATAAGAAAGGGCGAGCTGAGAGAGGAAGATGTAGAGTGGGTTTTATTTGGGTAGTGAGCAGATCTTCTCGTGCTCTGAGACGATAGTCTCAAAAACACTATGAAGTCGCCCCCCCTGCAGAATACTGTGTCACAGTACATACATACAACTGTGACCCTCGAAAGGTAAGGGTCATCAGCATTCTGTATGGCCTGTGAGGCAGCTTGAGGAAGACGCTGTCTCACAGAGGTGGTTCTTGTGGTGACAGGATCAGAAACAGAGGATGAAGTAGAGGAAATCAACCTGCTACATTCTTCGCAAGGTACAACCCTGTGAATAGCCCCAGAGTGAAATGACCTCAGGTGTCGCTTCATAGTAGTGGTCCCAAAGCTGTACTTACCCTGCTTCCCGCGACTGAGTATCATTTTGCACTCATTGCAGGTAACACGGTTCGCACAAGCCTTAGGAAAATTCCCATGAATAGTAAATAACCGCAACACCCAAGACTCACGCCTAGAGCGGGTAGTAGGGATTTCCTCTACCTCATTCGCATCATCGTCTTCTTCCTCCTCTGCATCCTCACTCCTGTTCCCCTCTTCAGGCCCTTGGGAAGGCGGTGGTGGTGGTGGTGGAGGGGGTGGGGGTGGTGCTGAAGCAGGTGCAGCACTAGGTGGCAGTTCAGCAGCCAGGGATGCCATCTCGATGATGGTGTAATCTGCAGGTGGCAGCAAAAATCACTGTGTTCTGAAGAATAGCCAGAAACACAATGAGAATAAGCTCTAGGGCGTGGTCTTTTATAGGGGTGCTTGTGCGCGGTCCACGGACATGCGCGCTGTCCGCGGACAGATCGAACACAAAAAAAAGTTCGAAAAGTTTCAAAAGGTATGCAGAAACTCAGGATTACTATGTGGGATTGTGCCATGGTGAGATTTTATTGGAAAATATTATGGATTAATTGAAAATGTACTTTTAATTTGTTCGGGACACGAACAGTATCCGCATTCAGAACACGCGATCAGCGTGGGCGCGGTCATATGATCCGTTCGCGAACAAGTCAGCGAAGGAACCACATGTCCGCAGGACACCAAATGCACAGAGATTGGCTAGCGCATGCGCGTTGATGTTCTACGGACACTGTTCAGGTCCTAAACTAATTAAAAATGCGTCACACGTGAAACAAACATTTCAGGACACTGCGTGTGTTCTTAGAACAGTTTAAACTTGCTAGCGAACAGTAAGGACAGATATAGTGTTCTTTAAGACACCTCCATTTTCGTTAAATTACGAACAATTCAGGACACCGCGTGTGTTCTTAGAACAGTTTGAACTTGCTAGCAAACACTATGAACAGGTATAGTGTTCTTCAGGACACGTCCAATTTTGTTTATGTACGAACATTTCAGGACACCAATTGTGTTCTTAGAACAGTTTCAACTTGCTAGCGAACAGTACGGACAGGTATAGTGTTCTTTAAGACACCTCCATTTTCGTTAAATTACGAACAATTCAGGACACCGCGTGTGTTCTTAGAACAGTTTGAACTTGCTAGCAAACACTATGAACAGGTATAGTGTTCTTCAGGACACCTCCATTTTCGTTTACGTATGAACATTTCAGGACACCAATTGTGTTCTTAGAACAGTTTGATCTTGCTAGTGAACAGTACGAACAGGTATAGTGTTCTTCAGGACACCTCCATTTTCGTTTATTTACGAACATTTCAGAACACCTGCACTGTCTGCGGACACATACATTGTATTTACAACACAATATAAAAATGTAACTTTATTTAAAATATATTAATAATTTATGACAGAGAAGGTGAGGCAGAAACAGAAACAAAAACAGTAGAATTAGGGGTTTCAATATGATTGTTATTAGGTGAAGAAGGGACGAAGTCTCATCAAAACGTTTTGGGTTATGGAGAGGGTTTGGGGATAATTGACTGGGATATGGTGAGGAGGGACAAGTACATGTGGGGCAATGGTACGAGGTTTTTGGTTTAAAATGATCTTCCACAAAAGTTTTCAAATTATTAAAATAAGTCAACAATAAATCCATTTTTTCTTCTATACTGTGAAAAGTGTTATCCATAACAGGTTTTTCTGAAGTATTTTCTATTTTGGTATGCTCTGTACAAAAAAGAATACATATATGTTAAATGCATACAAAATAATAATAATTAAATGGTTTATATTATAAAGTGTTTACCATTAGTTTCACTATCTTGCGACATTTCTTCATGTGGGAAATGCTCCTCTAGCCATTCCAGAGTACTAGACATTTCTGTGAGAGAAAAAAAAAAGATAATATATTTTTTTATCTAATACAGAAAGTTTATAAATATATGAATAAAATTAAGTACACTTACTATTTCAGGTAAGATATGTCCTATGTACTCAGTGGGTCTGCTCTTGTTCTCAGTTCTGTCGTGTTTGTGAGGTAATTATGTTGGAAGCCAATTTATCTTCTTGTGGTACATTCCATTTTAGAACATAGTGCATTTAAATGAATGGTTAGTGTGTTGTATTTATGGGTTACATTTCTTATGTATTAGTACATATAATGTGTTTGTGTGCTCCTTTTTGAATTTGTTAAATGTTCCTATGTTATGATATAACAATCAAACATACCCCCCCAGAGTTTTTAGGTAGTGGTACTGTTCTTCGAACATGTCCGTGAACATTAAATGAGTTCGCGGACATCAAGTACAGTAGAAGAGATTCAGTCAGTTCCATATGACATGTATATAAAGTCAAAGTCATGCTCCGTGTCTGTCTCCCTCCTTTTCCCCCTGCTCATGGCCCATGTCTCCCCTTTTCACCCCCACCCCCCGCTCATGCCCCGTGTCTCCCTTCTTTCCCGCTCATGCCCCGTGTCTCCCTTCTTTCCACCCCCTGCTCATGCCCCATGTCTCCCTCGTGTTACCCCCCCACTCATGCCCCGTGTCTCTCTCCTGGTCTTCCCCACCCCCTGCCGATGCCCTGTTGTGTTCTCTTTATACACCCTACCTTCCCTTTCCCTGGTGTCCATCTTGGTAAAAGATTTTCCTTCCTACACCGGGACGCCTGCCTGCGGTGTCCTGGTTTGGGAAGAAAAATCTTTTTTTTACCACCCCGGGTTCCCACTTTGAGAACCTAGGATGCTAGTGGTCTTCCTCTATTGAAAAGGACGTTATGGTTACATTGCACTAATAAAAAACTATGAAATTCAGTAAAACAAAAATGTGTTAAAGTGACTTTATGGTTAAGTTGCACTACTAAAAACCTATGAAATTCAGTGAAAAAAATTTGTTAAATGGAAGTTATGGTTAAGTTGCACTACTAAAAACCTATGAAATTCAGTGAAAAAACTTTGTTAAAGGGATGTTATGGTTAAGTTGCGCTTTTAAAAACCTATGAAATTCAGTGAAAAAACTTCGTTAAAGGGACGCTATGGTTAAGTTGCGCTGCTAAAAACCAATGAAATTCCTTGAAAAAACTTTGTTAAAGAGACGTTACGGTTAAGTTGCGCTGCTAAAAACCAATGCAATTCAGTGAAAAAACTTTGTCAAAGGGACGTTATGGTTCCAAGTAAAACCGAAAAACCCTTGAAATTCGCCAGTTATGGTAAGCTAAGCAACCATAACTCGCGCCACCATCGTGCACTGCTAAGACTAACACCCAGGACATCAAAGATGACATCACAAATGTAAGTGAAAAAAATTAGTGATATCTGTGTTTGCTTTGCGGACACACTTCCATGTTCGCTCTGCGGACAGGACAGTGATTGGGCAAGCAGCTTGCGTGATGTCCGCGGACATCTGACGTGCTCTCTCATTGGATGCGGTGAAAGCGTGCAGTGCATCTGGCTTCAGAGACGCCCGCCATCTTTGTTCCTCGTATGAGAGGCTTTGTCAGCAGGAGCGGGATCTGCCGCCTGCACAGTAAGTCCACCCGTGTCTGTCTCCTGTTCCTCCCACCCCCGCTCCTGCCCCGTGTGTACTTCTTGTCCCCCCCACCCCCTTTCATGCTCCGTGTCTCCCCTGTTCCTGCAGCCCCCCACTCACGCCATCGGCACACGGTGGCCAGCGGAGGGCTGAGGAGCGGGATCTGCCGCCTGCACACGAACGCTGTGTGCTCTATCCCTCCTCGCCACCCCCCGCTCATGCCCCATGTGTCTCTCCCCCTCCCACCCACCCCCCGCTCATGCCCCGTGTGTCTCTCTCCCTCCCGACCACCCCCCGCTCATGCCCCATGTGTCTTTCCCCCTCCCGCCCACCCCCCGCTCATGCCCCATGTGTCTAAAACCCCTTCCGCCCACCCCCACTCATGCCCCGTGTGTCTCTCTCCCTCCCCCCTGCTCATGCCCCGTGTGTCTCTCCCCCTCCCGCCCACCCCCCGCTCATGCCCCGTGTGTCTCTCCCACTCCCGCCCACCCCCGCTCATGGCCCGTGTGTCTCTCTCCCTCCCCCACCCCCGCTCATGCCCCGTGTGTCTCTCCCCTTCTGCCCACCCCCCGCTCACGCCCCGTGTGTCTCTCCCCCTCCCGCCCATCCCCCGCTCATGCACTGTGTGTCTCTCCCCATCCTGGCCACCCCCCGCTCATGCCTCGTGTGTCTCTCCCCCTCCTGCCCACCCCCCGCTCATGCCCCGTGTGTCTATCCCCTTCCTCCCACCCCCGCTCATGCCCCGTGTGTCTCTCCCCCATCCGCCCACCCCCCGCTCATGCCCCATGTTAGGCGGAAACCTGTGCAGTTCCCTCTGGGACCACTGCAAAAGATTTAGGACTACAGGTGTTTGGCAGTAAACCCACTTGGTAGCAGTCTGTACCACACAGATTCACTTGGTAGCTGTGGCTGAGCAGTCAGACTTCCCTCAAGAAGAGTTAGACAGTATGTGGAGTATACAACATAGGGCAATTCTTCACAGTAAGACAAGTAAACACGCAACAAGGCTGCGGTGTAAAGATGTCAATCCCCCTAACAATAGTTCGACAAGTCTAGGTTTTACCAGCATCACTTATTTGCAGACAGAGGTGTATGCTTCAACCTAGATGGAACTCTAGTGTTCGTTAGGACGGGAGAGAAAAATAAGCAGGTTACGAAATCAACACGGTTCCAATACTTAACGGACAAATGCAAGGCAAGAAGACAAGAACCACGGTAGATCCTAAGGTTCAGAGGCCAGGCCCACTCGGAGAGAGGCGAGGCGATATGTCCCAAAAAGTATCTTAGTGGAAATGCGTTCGAGTCTTTATAGAAAATTGTTATTGGCAGATTGGACCAGTTCAGAACAACACGCTATAGAAAGCTTTGAGGCGACCCTATGGAGAGGCGAGGATTAAGACACCTCACTCTATCCGGCAACAAGGGAAGCCAGGCGGACACAGTACCTTGATTGTGGAGAGACAGCTCCGGCGGGGGCAGTTGTTCTTGGTGGTGGGTGCACGTCCGGTCTTTGCCAAGAGAAGAGAGGATCTCGTCGTCGAAGGAAAGTTGAAGATCGTGGCACCACCAGCTAAGAGACCAGCCGCGGAGTGCTCCATCACAAGGCACCACCTTTTGGTCGCAATACAGGGGTAGTGGCTATCCGGTTGCCGAGGTGCTCTGCACGGGCAATTCGACCACTGCGTCCTGAGGTGAAGAAAAAGCAAAAGGGACTGGTTGTTCCCACCAATCAGGGGAAGAGACTCTCTGGCAGGGAGATCTCCTCTGTCGTCGGGAAGTGGTGAGTCGGTTCAGCAGGGCTCCACCGGAGGTGTCGTCGTTGCAGGTCAGCTCAGCTTTACCCTCATCGGATTCTTAGGTCCTGTGGCGACTTCTGAAGATCCAGTCCCAAAAGCCCTGCTTTTATGCAGAAAACCCCCATTCATTCAGCCTAGCTGTCAATGAACACACGCTAAGTGGTGAGCGGGGAGGCTCACCACTTGGGCCAATCACACCAGAGTGCGACCGGAGTTGGCAAGGCAACTCGGTCCAGGGTGCCTAAACCCCCTCCCACACCCCTGTGGTAACCCAGACAGAATGGCACCACTTTGGAGGGTCTCTGTACAGAAGCCCGCCAAAAGTGGAACAAAGGGCTCGACCTTTGGTTTAGGAGTCACAGAGACGAACACAGACGCCATTTTTAAAAGCCGAGTTCTGGCATAAAATACCATCCGATAGACTTATTTAAGATAAGTAGACCGGTGGTATGTTAGAGACTAACAAGAAAAAGTATCAATCTCTAACAATGGGAAGAATCCCATAGGGTTATATTTGGGGTCGAACATAACAAGTAGTTTCCACTGCCACCAGCCAAAACTTGACGAGGGGGGACGGGACAGTGCCCCCTCGAATAACAGACCCAGGAGTAATCGAATTACCCCTACTAGTACGTCCACAATAGGATGGTTTGTACTAGTTCTGTTAGTAAATTTAGGTCTAGTAAAGCCAATGGTGACTTTACATGCCCGGGGAGACAGTAGTCAGTCCCCTGGTATGGAGTCTATGGTGGAGGTCCGCTAGGACGCCCCAGTGTTACGGCATGTAGGGTGCGGTGTAACACACATAGAAAAACATATGAGACCCTATGGAGTAAAGGACCCCATAGCCCATAGAACGCATTGAGATTCAAAGGAATTACACATATTCATGTCCAAGAGTGGGAGAAAAAGAGTCTCACTCTTGGCAGGATGGAAAAAACAAACTCCAGAAATCCAGCAAAGCTGCTGGGGGACTCACTAGGTTAGGAAATTCAGCCTAAACAGAGAATTCTCCCTAACACCCCGTGTGTCTCTGCCCCTCCCGCCCACCCCCGCTCATGCCCCATGTGTCTCTTTCCCTCCCGCTCATTCCCTGTGTGTCTATCCCTCCCGCCGCCCACCCCCCGCTTATGCCCCGTGGGTCTAGCCCTCCAGCCGCCCACCCCCCGCTCATGCCCAGTGTGTCTATGTCTATCCCTCCTGCCGCCCACCCCCCAGCTCATGCCCCGTGTCCCTATCCCTCCCGCCGGCCACCCCTGCTCATGCCCCGTGTCTCTATCCCTCCCGCCTCGCACCCCCCACTCATGCCCCGTGTCTCTATCCCTCCCGCCACCAACCCCAGCTCATGCCCCGTGTCTCTATCCCTCCTGGCGCCCACCCCCCGCTTATGCCCCGTGTGCATCCCTCCCGCCGCCCATCCCCGCTCATGCCCCGTGTGTCACTCCCCCTCCCGCCCACCCCCACTCATGCCCTGTGTGTCTATCCCTCCCACCACCCACCCCCGCTCATGACCAGTGTGTCTATCCGTCCAGCCGCCCACCCCCCGCTCATGCCCGTGTGTCTCTCCCCTCCCCCCCACCCCCGCTCATGCCCCGTGTGTCTCTCCCCTCCCCCCACCCCCGCTCATGCCCCGTGTGTCTCTCATCTCCCCCAACCCCTGCTCATGCCCCGTGTGTCTCACCCCTCCCCCCACCACCCAACCCCCCGCTCATGCCCAGTGTGTCTATCCCTCATGCCGCCCACCCCCCGCTCATGCCCTGTGTATCTATCCCTCCCGCCGCCCACCACCCGCTCATGTCCCGTGTCTCTATCCGTCCCACCGCCCACCCCCCACTCATGCCCAGTGTGTCTCTACCCCCACCACCCACGCTCATGGCCCGTGTGTCTCTCCCCTCCCCCCCACCCCCCGACCCCCCGCTCATGCCCCGTGTGTCTATCCCTCAAGCCGCCCACCCCCCGCTCATGCCCCATGTCTCTATCCCTCCCCCGCTCATGCTCAGTGTCTCTATCCCTCCCCCGCTCATGCCCTGTGTCTCTATCCCTCCCCCGCTCATGCCCCGTGTCTCTAGCCCTCCCGGCACCCACCCCCCGCTCATGCCCCGTGTCTCTATCCCTCCCACCGCCCACCCCCCGCTCATGCCCCATGACTCTATCCCTCCCGCCGTCCAGCCCCCGCTCATGCCCTGTGCCTCTATCCCTTCCGCCGCCCACCCCCCGCTCATGCCCCGTGTCTCTATCCCTCCCACCGCCCACCCCCCGCTCATGCCCTGTGTCTCTATTCCTCCCGCCACCCACCTCCCGCTCATGCCCCGTGTCTCTATCCTTCCCACCCCCCGCTCATGCCCCGTGTCTCTATCCCTCCTGCTGCCCACCCCCTGCTCATGCCCCGAGTCTCTATCCCTCCCGCCGCCCACCCCCCGCTCATGCCCCGTGTCTACATCCCTCCGGCCGCCCAAACCCCACTCATGCCCCGTGTCTCTATCCCTCCCGCCGCCCACCCCCCTCTCATGCCCCGTGTATCTATCCCTCCCGCGGCCCACCCCCGTGTGTCTATCCCTCCCGCCGCCCACCCCCCGCTCATGGCCCGTGTCTCTATGCCTCGTGTCTATCCCTCTTGCCACCCACCCCCGCTCATGCCCCGTGTGTCTCTCCCCTCCCACTGACCCCCCGCTCATGCCCTGTGTGTCTATCCCTCCCACCGCCCACCCCCCGCTCATGCCCCATGTCTCTATCCCTCCCGCTGCCCACCCCGCTCATGCCCCATGTGTCTATTCCTCCCGCCCACCCCCTGCTCATGCCCCGTGTGTCTATCCCTCCCGCCGCCCTCCCCCGTTCATGCCCCGTGTGTCTATCCCTCCCGCCGCCCACTCCCCGCTCATGCCCCGTGTCTCTATCCCACCCCCTGCTCATGCCCCGTGTCTCTATCCCTCCCGCCGCCCACCCCCACTCATGCCCTGAGTCTCTATCCCTCCCGCCGCCCACCCCCACTCATGCCCCGTGTGTCTATCCCTCCCGCCGCCCACCCCCTGCTCATGCCCCGTGTGTCTCTCCCCCTCCCGCCCACCCCCCGCTCATGCCCCGTGTGTCTCTCTCACTCCCGCTCATGCCCCGTGTCTCTATCCCTCCCGCCGCACACCCCCCCCCTCATGCCCCGTGTCTCTATCCCTCCGGCCGGCCACCCACCGCTCATGCCCCGTGTGTCTATCCCTCCCGCCGCCCACCCCCGCTCATGCCCCGTGTGTCTCTCCCCCTCCCGCCCACACCTGCTCATGTCCCGTGTGTCTATCCCTCCCGCCGCCCACCCCTGCTCATGACCAGTGTGTCTATCCCTCCTGCCGCCCACCCCCCGCTCATGCCTGTGTGTCTCTCCCCTCCCCCCACCCCGCTCATGCCCCATGTGTCTCTCCCCTCCCCCCACCTCCGCTCATGCCCCATGTGTCTCTCACCTCCCTCCACCCCTGCTCATGCCCCGTGTGTCTCTCCCCTCCCCCCACCCCCTGACCCCCCGCTCACGCCCGGTGTCTCTATCCCTCCCACCGCCTACCCCCCGCTCATGCCCAGTGTGTCTCTCCCCTCCCCCCACCCACGCTCATGCTGCGCGTGTCTCTCCTCTCCCCCCAACCCCCCGACCCCCCGCTCATGCACCGTGTGTCTATCCCTCCTGCGGCCCACCCCCCGCTCATGCCCCGTGTCTCTATCCCTCCCCCCGCTCATGCGCCGTGTCTCTATCCCTCCACTGCTCATGCCCCGTGTCTCTATCCCTCCCCCATTCATGCCCCGTGTCTCTAACCCTCTGGCCGCCCACCACCCGCTCATGCTTCATGTCTCTATCCCCCCACCGCCCACCCCCCGCTCATGCCCCATGACTCTATCGCTCCTGCCGCCCCCCCCGCTCATGCCCTGTGCCTCTATCCCTCTCGCCGCCCACCCCCCGCTCATGCCCCGTATCTCTATCCCTCCCACCGCCCACCCCCCGCTCATGTCCCGTGTCTCTATCCCTCCCGCCGCCTACTCCCACTCATGCCCCATGTCTCCATCCCTCCCACCGCCCACCCCCCGCTCATGCCCCGTGTCTCTATCCCTCCTGCCGCCCACTCCCCGCTCATGCCCCATGTCTCTATCCCTCCTGCCGCCCACCCCCTGCTCATGCCCCGTGTCTCTATCCCTCCCGCCGCCCAACCCCCGCTCATGCCCCGTGTCTCTATCCCTCCCACCGACCACCCCCCGCTCATGTCCCGTGTGTCTAACCCTCCCGCGGCCCACCCCCCGTGTGTCTATCACTCCCGCCGCCCACCCCCGCTCATGCCCCGTGTCTCTATCCCTCGTGTCTATCCCTCCTGCCACCCACCCCCTGCTCATGCCCCGTGTGTCTCTCACCTCCCCCTGACTCCCCGCTCATGCCCCGTGTGTCTATCCCTCCCGCCGCCCACCCCCGGCTCATGCCCCGTGTCTCTATCCCTCCCGCTGCCCACCCCCCACTCATGCCCCGTGTGTCTATCCCTCCTGCCGCCCACACCCAGCTCATGCCCCGTGTGTCTCTGCCCTCCCTCCCACCCCCCGACCCCCGCTCGTGCCCCGTGTGTCTATCCCTCACGCCGCCCACCCCCCGCTCATGCCCTGTGTCTCTATCCCGCCCGCCGCCCACCCCCCGCTCATGCCCTGTGTCTCAATAACCTCCCACCAACCCCTAATCATGCACCGTGTGTCTCTCCCCTCCCCCCACCCCCCGAACTCCCGCTCATGCCCCGTGTGTCTATTCCTCCCGCCAACCCCCCACTCGTGCCCCATGACTCTATCCCTCCCGCCGCCCACCCGTCGCTCATGCCCCGTGTCTCTATCCCTCCCACCGCCCACCCCCCGCTCATGTCCTGTGTCTCTATCCCTCCCGCCGCCTACTCCCGCTCATGCCCCATGTCTCTATCCCTCCCACCGCCCACCACCCGCTCATGCCCCGTGTCTCTATCCCTCCCGCCGCCCACTCCCCGCTCATGCCCCATGTTTCTATCCCTCCTGCCGCCCACCCCCTGCTCATGCCCCATGTCTCTATCCCTCCCACCGACCACCCCCCGCTCATGTCCCGTGTGTCTAATCCTCCCGCGGCCCACCCCCGTGTGTCTAACCCTCCCGCCGCCCACCCCCCGCTCATGCCCCTTGTCTCTATCCATCGTGTCTATCCCTCCTGCCACCCACCCCCTGCTCATGCCCCGTGTATCTCTCCCCTCCCCCTGACTCCCCGCTCATTCCCCATGTGTCTATCCCTCCCACCGCCCACCCCCGGCTCATGCCTCGTGTCTCTATCCCTCCCGCTGCCCACCCCCCACTCATGCCCCGTGTGTCTATCCCTCCCGCCGCCCACCCCCGCTCATGCCCCGTGTCTCTATCCATCGTGTCTATCCCTCCTGCCACCCACCCCCTGCTCATGCCCCGTGTATCTCTCCCCTCCCCCTGACTCCCCGCTCATGCCCCATGTGTCTATCCCTCCCGCCGCCCACCCCCGGCTCATGCCTCGTGTCTCTATCCCTCCCGCTGCCCACCCCCCACTCATGCCCCGTGTGTCTATCCCTCACGCCGCCCACCCCCCGCTCATGACCCGTGTCTCTATCCCTCCTGCCGCCCACCCCCCGCTCATGCCCTGTGTCTCTATCCCTCCCGCCGCCCACTCATGCCCTGTGTCTCTATCCCGCCCGCCGCCCACCCCCCGCTCCTGCCCTGTGTCTCAATCCCTTCCCCCCACCCCCGCTCATGCACCGTGTGTCTCTCCCCTCCCCCCACCCCCCGACCCCCCGCTCATGCACCGTGTGTCTATTCCTCCCGCCAACCCCCGCTCATGCCCCGTGTGTCTATCCCTCCCGCCGCCCACCCCCCGTTCATGCCCCATGTGTCTATCCCTCCCGCCGCCCAACCCCCGCTCATGCCCTGTGTCTCTATCGATCCCTCCTCTCATGCCCTGTGTCTCTATCCCTCCCCCTGCTCATGCCCCGTGTGTCTCTGCCCTCCCTCCCACCCCCCGACCCCCGCTCGTCCCCTGTGTGTCTATCCCTCACGCCACCCACCCCCCGCTCATGCCCCGTGTCTCTATCCCTCCTGCCGCCCATCCCCCGCTCATGCCCTGTGTCTCTATCCCTCCCGCCGCCCACCCCTCGCTCATGCCCCGTGTGTCTATCCTTCCCGCCGCCCACCCCCTGCTCATGCCCCGTGTGTCTCTCCACCCCCGCTCATGCCCCGTGTGTCTCGACCCTCCCCCCACCCCCGCTCATGCCCCGTGTGTCTCTCTCCCTCCCGCTCATGCCCCGTGTGTCTATCCCTCCCGCCGCCCACCACCCGCTCATGCCCCATGTGTCTATCCTTCCCGCCGCCCACCCCCTGCTCATGCCCCGTGTGTCTCTCCACCCCCGGTCATGCCCCGTGTGTCTCGACCCTCCTCCCCACGCCCGCTCATGCCCCGTGTGTCTCTCCCCTCCCGCCCACCTCCTGCTCATGCCCCGTGTGTCTATCCCTCCCGCCGCCCACCCCCCTTTCATGCCCCGTGTGTCTATCCTTCCCGCCACCCACCCCCTGCTCATGCCCGTGTGTCTCTCCCCCCCCGCTCAAGCCCTGTGTGTCTCGACCCTCCCCCCACCCCCGCTCATGCCCCGTGTGTCTCTCCCTTACCCCCCGCCCCCGCTCATGCCCCGTGTGTCTCTCCCCTCCCCCCACCCCCAACCCCCGCTCATGTCCCGTGTGTCTATCCCTCACGCCGCTCACTCCCCGCTCATGCCCTGTGTCTCTATCCCTCCCGCCGCACACCCCTGCTCATGGCCCGTGTCTCTATCCCTCCCGCCGCAAACCCCCCGCTCATGCCCAGTGTGTCTCTCCCCTCCCCCCACCCCCACTCATGCCCCGCATGTCTCTCCCCTCCCCCACCCCCCGCTCATGCCCCGTGTGTCTATTCCTCCCGCCCACCCCCCTCTCATGCCCCATGTGTCTATCCCTCCCGCCGCCCATCCCCCGCTCATGCCTCGTGTGTCTATCCCTCCCGCCACCCACCCCCCGCTCATGCCCCGTGTCTCTATCCCTCCCCCCGCTCATGCCCCGTGTCTCTATCCCTCCCCCCGCTCATGCCCCGTGTCTCTATCACTCCCCCGCTCATGCCCCGTGTCTCTATCCCTCCCGCCGCCCACCCCCCGCTCATGCCCCGTGTCTCTATCCCTCCCACCGCCCACCCCCCGCTCATGCCCCATGTCTCTATCCCTCCTGCCGCCCAACCCCTGTGTTAAGCGGAAACCTGTGCAGTTCCCTCTGGGACCACTGCAAAAGATTTAGGCCTACAGGTGTTTGGCAGTAAACCCAATTGGTAGCCCTCTGTACCACACAGATTCACCTGGTAGCTGTGGCTGAGCAGTCAGACTTCTCTCAAGAAAAGTTAGGCAGTATGTGGAGTATACAAAATAGGGCAATTTACACAGTAGAACAAGCAGACACGGGGTGTAAAGATATATAGTTATTTATTTATAAAAACACACCTATGAAAAACACACTGGCACTAGTACGGCAAACAACTTCAATTACAATTTCTATAAGTAAATCAATCCCCTAACAATATCGACATGTCTAGGTTCAACGGCACCACTTATTTGCAGACAGAGGTGAATGCTTTAACCTAGATGGCACTCTAATATTCGTTAGATTGGGAGAGAAAAGGCAGGGTATGAAACCAACTCGGTACCAATACTTTTACGAAACAATGCAAGGCAAGTAAGGCAGGGTCTACTCGGAGAGAGGCAAGGCGATATGTCCCAAAAAGTATCACAGTGGAAATGCACTTCAAGTCTTCGTAGCAAATTGTCACAGAAAGATTGGACCCGTTTAGAACAGAAATTTAAGAAGGTCTGGAGGCGACCCGATGGAGAGGCAAGGATTAAGACACGTCATGCTAACCGTCAAAAGGGAAGCCAGGCGGACATGGTACCTTGTATGTAGAGAGACAGCTCCGGCGGGGGCAGTTGTTTCTGGTGGTGGATGCAAGTCGGGGCTTTGCCAAGAGATGAGAGGATCTCGTCGTCGAAGGAAAGTTGAAGATTGTTGCACCACCAGGGAAGAGTCCAGCCACGGAGCGCTCCGTCACAAGGCACCGCCTTTTGGTCGCGGTGCGTGCTAGTGGCTATCCAGTTGCCGGGGTGCTCAGCACGGGCAATTCGCCCACTACGCCCTGGAAGCGAAGAAAAATCAAAGGGGACTGGTTGTGCCCACCAGTCAGGGGAAGAAGACTCTCCAGCTGGGAGATCTCCTCTGTCGTTGGGAAGTGGTGAGACGGTTCAGCAGGGCTCCACCAGAGGTGTCGTCGTTGCAGGTCGGCTCAGCGTTACCCTCGTCGAATTCTTAGGTCCTGTGGCGACTTCTGAAGATCCAGTCCCAAAAGACCTGCTTTTATGCAGAAAACCCCCATTCATTCAGCCTAGCTGTCAATCAAAACACGCTAAGTGGTGAGCGGGGTGGCTCACCACTTGGGCCAATCACACCAGAGTGCGACTTGAGTTGGCAAGGCAACTCAGTCCAGGGTGCCTAAACCCCCTCCCACACCCTATGTGGTACCCAGACAGAATGGCACCACTTTGGAGGGCTTCTGTGTAGAAGCCCGCCAAAAGTGAAACAAAGGGCTCAACCTTTGGTTCGGAGTTACAGAGACAAACACAGACGCCATTTTAAAAACCGAGTTCTGGCAGAAAATACCAACCGGTAGATTTATTTAAGACAAATAAACCGGCGGTGTGTTAGAGACTAACGAGAAAAAAAGTATTAACCTCCAACAATGGGAAGAATCCCTTAGAGTTATATTCGGGGTCGAATATAACGAGTAGTTTCCACGGCCACCAGCCAAAAATCGACGAGGGGGGACGGGACAGTGCCCCCTCGAATAACAGACCCAGGGGCAATCGAATTACCCCTACTAGTACGTCCACAATAGGATGGTTTGTACTAGTTCTGTTAGTAAATTTAGGTCTAGTAAAGCCAATGATGACTTTACATGCCCTGGGAGACAGTAGTCAGTCCCAGGGTATGGAGTCTACAGTGGGGATCCTCTAGGATGCCCCAGTGTTACGGCACGGAGGGTGCGGTGTAACACACATAGTAAAACATATGAGACCCTATGGAGTAAAAGACACCATAGCCCATAGAACACATTGACATTCAAAGGAATTAACCACATTCATGTCCAAGAGTGGGAGAAGAAGAGTCTCACTCTTGGCAGGATGGAAAAAAACAAACTCCAGAAATCCAGCAAAGCTGCTGGGGGACTCACTACGTTAGGAAATTCAGCCTAAACAGAGAATTCTCCCTAACACCCTGCTCATGCCCTTTGCCTCTATCCCTCCCGCCGCCCACCCCCCGCTCATGCCCCGTGTTTCTATCCCTCCCGCCGCCCACCCCCCGCTCATGCCCCATGTCTCTATCCCTCCCACCGCCCACCGCACGCTCATGCCCCGTGTCTCTTTCCCTCCCGCCGCCCACCCCCCGCTCATGCCCGTGTCTCTATCCCTCCCGCCGCCCACCCCCCGCTCATGCCCCGTGTCTCTATCCCTCTCTCCGCTCATGCCCCGTGTCTCTAGTCCTCCCCCTGCTCATGCCCCGAATCTCCATCCTTCCCGCCACCCACCCCCCGCTCATGCCCTGTGTGTCTATCCTTCCCGCCACCAACCCCTTGCTCATGCCCCGTGTGTCTCTCCACCCCCGCTCATGCCCTGTGTGTCTCGACCCTCCCCCCACCCCGCTCATGCCCCGTGTGTCTCTCCCCTACCCCCCACCCTCGCTCATGCCCCGTGTGTCTCTCCCCTCCCCCCACACCCCGACACCCCGCTCATGCCCCGTGTGTCTATCCCTCACGCCGCTCACCCCCCGCTCATGCCCCGTGTCTCTATCCCTCCCGCCGCCCACCCCTGCTCATGCCCTGTGTCTCTATCCCTCCCGCCGCAAACCCCCCGCTCATGCCCAGTGTGTCTCTCCACTCCTCCACCCCCACTCATGCCCCGCATGTCTCTCCCCTCCCCCCACCCCCTGCCCCCCGCTCATGCCCCGTGTGTCTATTCCTCCCGCCCACCCCCCACTCATGCCCCATGTGTCTATCCCTCCCGCCGCCCATCCCCCGCTCATGCCTCGTGTGTATATCCCTCCCGCCGCCCACCCCCCGCTCATGCCCCGTGTCTCTATCCCTCTCCCCGCTCATGCCCCGTCTCTCTATCACTCCCCCGCTCATGCCCCGTGTATCTATCCCTCCCGCCGCCCACCCCCAGCTCATGCCCCGTGTCTCTATCCCTCCCACCGCCCACCCCCGCTCATGCCCCATGTCTCTATCCCTTGCGCCGCCCACCCCCCGTGTGTCTCTCCCCTCCCTCCCCCCCGACCCCCGCTCATGCCCCGTGTGTCTATTCCTCCCACCCAACCCCCGCTCATGCCCCATGCGTCTATCCCTCCCGCCGCCCACCCCCCGTTCATGCCCCGTGTGTCTATCCCTCCCACCGCCCAACCCCCGCTCATGCCCCGTGTCTCTATCCCTCCCTCCGCTCATGCCCTGTGTCTCTAGCCCTCCCCCTGCCCCGAGTCTCCATCCTTCCCACCGCCCACCCCCCGCTCATGCCCGTTTCTCTATCCCTCCCACCGCCCACCCCCCGCTCATGCCCCATGTCTCTATCCCTTGTGCGCCTACCCCCCGAGTGTCTATCCCTCATGCCACCCACCCCCCGCTCATGCCCCGTGTGTCTATCCCTCCCTTAGCCCACCCCCCTCATGCCCTGTGTGTCTCTCCCCCCACCCCTCGACCCCCCGCTCATGCCCCGTTTGTCTCTCGCCACCCCCCCACCACTGCTCATGCCCCATGTGTCTCTCCCCCCACCCCCGACCCCTGCTCATGCCCCGTGTGTCTATTCCTCCCGCCTACCCCCGCTCATGCCCCGTGTGAATATTCCTCCCGCCACCCACCCCCCGCTCATGCCCCCTGTGTCTCTCTCCTCCCCCTGACCTCACGCTCATGCCCTGTGTGTCTATCCCTCCCGCCGCCCACCCCCGCTCATGCCCCATGTCTCTATCCCTCCCGCTGCCCACCCCCCGCTCATGCCCCGTGTGTCTATCCCTCCCTTAGC
This sequence comes from Ambystoma mexicanum, assembly GCF_040938575.1. NCBI lineage: Eukaryota > Metazoa > Chordata > Amphibia > Caudata > Ambystomatidae > Ambystoma > Ambystoma mexicanum. The sequence continues at coordinate 1,278,585,703 of NC_090929.1, read as the reverse complement.
CCAGCCCCCTCATGCCTTGTGTGTCTCTGCCCTCCCTCACACCCCTCGATCCCCCGCTCATGCCCCCTGTGTCTATCCCTCAAGCCGCCCACCCCCGCTCATGCCCCGTGTCTCTATCCCTCCTGCGGCCCACCCCCCTCTCATGCCCCTTGTCTCTATACCTCCCGCTGCCCACCCCCACGCATGCCCTGTGTCTCTATCCCTCCCGCCGCCCATTCCCTGCTCATGCCCCGTGTGTTTCTCACCACCCCCCACCCCCGCTCATGCCCCGTGTGTCTCTCCCCTCCTCCCACCTCCGCTCATGCCCCATGTGTCTCTTCCCTCCCCCCACCCCCGCTCATGCCCTGTGTGTCTTTCCCCTCCCCCCACCCCCTGACCCCAAGGCTCATGCCCCGTGTGTCTATCCCTCCCGCCCACCCCCCGCTCAAGCCCCATCTGTCTATCCCCACCGCCCACCCCCCGCTCATGCCCTGTGTGTCTATCCCTCCTGCCCACCCCCCGCTCAAGCCCGTGTGTCTATTCCTCCCACCTACCCCCGCTCATGCCCCATGTCTCTGTCCCTTGCGCCGCCCACCCCTGTGTGTCTCTCCCCTTCCCCCCACCCCCCGACCCCCCGCTCATGCCCCGTGTGTCTATTCCTCCCGCCCACCCACCGCTCATGCCCCGTGTGTCTATCCCTCCTGCCGCCCACCCCCGTTCATGCCCCTTGTGTCTATCCCTCCCGCCACCCAACCCCCGCTCATGCCCCGTGTCTCTATCCCTCCCTCCGCTCATGCCCCGTGTCTCTAGCCCTCCCCCTGCTCATGCCCCGAGTCTCCATCCTTCCCGCCGCCCACCCCCCGCTCATGCCTGTGTCTCTATCCCTCCCGCCGCCCACCCCCCGCTCATGCCCCATGCCCCTATCCCTTGTGCTGCCTACCCCCCGCGTGTCTATCCCTCATGCCGCCCACCCCCTACTCATGCCCCGTGTCTCTATCCTTCGTGTCTACCCCTCCTGCCACCCACCCCCCGCTCATGCCCCATGTGTCTCTCCCCTCCCCTGACCCAACGCTCATGCCCCGTGTGTCTATCCCTCCCGCCGCCTACCCCCGCTCATGCCCTGTGTCTCTATCCCTCCCTCTGCCCACCCTCCGCTCATGCCCAGTGTGTCTATCCCTCCCTTAGCCCACCCCGCCTCATGCCCTGTGTGTCTCTGCCCTCCCTCCCACCCCTCGACCCCCCACTCATGCCCCGTGTGTCTATCCCTCATGCTGCCCACCCCCCGCTCATGCCCTGTGTCTCTATCCCTCCTGTCGCCCACCCCCTGCTCATGCCCCGTGTCTCTATCCCTCCCGCTGCCCACCCCCACTCATGCCCTGTGTCTCTATCCCTCCCGCCGCCCACCTCATGCCCCGTTTGTCTCTCGCCACCCCCCCACCACTGCTCATGGCCCATGTGTCTCTCCCCCCCACCCACCGACCCCCCGCTCATGCCCCATGTGTCTATTCCTCCCGCCTACCCCCGCTCATGCCCCGTGTGAATATCCCTCCCGCCACCCACCCCCCGCTCATGGCCCGTGTGTCTCTCCCCTCCACTGACCCCACGTTCATGCCCCGTGTGTCTATCCCTCCCGCCGCCCACCCCCGCTCATGCCCCATGTCTCTATCCCTCCAGCTGCCCACCCCCCACTCATGCCCCGTGTGTCTATCCCTCCCTTAGCCCACCCCCCTCATGCCCTGTCTGTCTATCCCTCCCGCCCACCCCCCGCTCATGCCCTGTGTGTCTATCCCTCCCGTCCACCCCCCGCTCATTGCCCATGTGACTATCCCTCCTACCCACCCCCCGCTCATGCCCCATGTGTCTATCCCTCCCGCCCACTCCCCGCTCATGCCCCGTGTGTCTATCCCTCACACCCACCCCCCGCTCATGCCCTGTGTGTCTCTCCCCTCCGCCCCACCCCCGCTCATGCCCTGTGTTTTCTATCCCTCCTGCCGCCCACCCCCCGCTCATGCCCCGTGTGTCAATCCCTCCTGCCCACCCCCTGTTCATGCCCTCTGTGTCTATCCCTACCGCCCACCCCCCGCTCATGCCCCGTGTGTCTATCCCTCCCGCCGCCCACCCCCCGCTCATGCCCCGTGTGTCTATCCCTCCCGTCCACCCCCCGCTCATTCCCCATGTGACTATCCCTCCTACCCACCCCCCGCTCATGCCCCATGTGTCTATCCCTCCCGCCCACTCCCCGCTCATGCCCCGTGTGTCTATCCCTCACACCCACCCCCCGCTCATGCCCTGTGTGTCTCTCCCCTCCGCCCCACCCCCGCTCATGCCCTGTGTGTCTATCCCTCCTGCCGCCCACCCCCCGCTCATGCCCCGTGTGTCAATCCCTCCTGCCCACCCCCTGTTCATGCCCTCTGTGTCTATCCCTACCGCCCACCCCCCGCTCATGCCCCGTGTGTCTATCCCTCCCGCCGCCCACCCCCCGCTCATGCCCCATGTGTCTATCCCTCCCACCGCCCTCCCCCCGCTCATGCCCCGTGTGTCTATCCCTCCCCCGCTCATGCCCAGTGTCTCTATCCCTCCTGCCGCCCACCCCCCACTCATGCCCCGTGTGTCTCTCCCCTCCCCCCAGCCCCGCTCATGCCCTGTGTGTCTCTCCCCTCCCCCCACCCCCACTCATGCCCCATGTGTCTCTCCCCTCCCCCCACCCCCGCTCATGCCCTGTGTGTCTTACCCCTCCCCCCACCCACCAATGCCCCGCTCATGCCCCGTGTGTCTATACCTCCCGCCGCCCACCCCCACTCATGCCCCGTGTGTCTATCCCTCCCGCCCACCCCCCCGCTCATGCCCCATCTGTCTATCCCTCCCGCCCACCCCCCACTCATGCCCCATGTGTCTATCCCTCCCACCGCCCTCCCCCCGCTCATGCCCCGTGTGTCTATCCCTCCCCCGCTCATGCCCAGTGTCTCTATCCCTCCTGCCGCCCACCCCCCACTCATGCCCCGTGTGTCTCTCCCCTCCCCCCAGCCCCGCTCATGCCCTGTGTGTCTCTCCCCTCCCCCCACCCCCACTCATGCCCCATGTGTCTCTCCCCTCCCCCCACCCCCGCTCATGCCCTGTGTGTCTTTCCCCTCCCCCCACCCACCAATGCCCCGCTCATGCCCCGTGTGTCTATACCTCCCGCCGCCCACCCCCACTCATGCCCCGTGTGTCTATCCCTCCCGCCCACCCCCCCGCTCATGCCCCATCTGTCTATCCCTCCCGCCCACCCCCCACTCATGCCTCGTGTGTCTATCCCTCCTGCCCACCCCCCGCTCATGCCCGTGTGTCTATCCCGCCCGCACACCCCCCACTCATGCCCCGTGTGTCTATCCCTCCTGCCGCCCACACCCTGCTCATGCCCCGTGTTTCTATCCCTAACGCCGCCCACCCCACTCTCATGCCCCGTGTGTCTATCTCTCCTGCCGCCCACTCCCCACTCATGCCCCATGTGTCTATCCTTCCTGCCCACCCCCTGCTCATGCCCCGTGTGTCTATCCCTCCCGCCCACCCCCTGCTCATGCCCCGTGTGTCTATCCCTCCCGTAGCCCACCCCCGCTCATGCCCCATGTATCTATCCCTCCCGCATCCGACCCCCGTTCATGCCCCGTGTTTCTATCCCTCCCCCGCTCATGCCCTGTGTCTCTATCCCTCCCGCCGCACCCCCCCGCTCATGCCGCGTGTGTATCTCCCCTCCCCCAGCCCCGCTCATGCCCCGTGTGTCTCTCCCCTCCCCCACCCCTTCTCATACTCCATGTGTCTCTCCCCTCCCCCCCACTCCTGCTCATGCACCGTGTATCTCTCCGCTCCCCCCCACCCCCCGATCCCCCGCTCATGCCCGTGTGTCTATCCCTCCCGCCGCCCACCCCGCTCATGCCCCGTGTGTCTATCCCTCCCGCCCACCCCCCGCTCATGCCCGGTGTGTCTATCCCACCCACCCACCCCCCGCTCATGCACCGTGTATCTATCCCTCCCCCGCTCATGCCCTGTGTCTCTATCACTCCCGCCGCACACCCCCGCTCATGCCCCGTGTGTATCTCCCCTCCCCCAGCCCCGCTCATGCCCCGTGTGTCTCTCCCCTCCCCCACCCCTGCTCATGCCCCATGTGTCTCTCCCCTCCCCCCCACCCATGTACATGCCCCGTGTATCTCTCCCCTCCCCCACCCCCCGATCCCCCGCTCATGCCCCGTGTGTCTATCCCTCCCGCCGCCCACCCCCGCTCATGCCCCGTGTGTCTTTCATCCCGCCCACCCCCCGCTCATGCCCCGTCTGTCTATCCCGCCCGCCCACCCCCCGCTCATGCCCCGTGTGTCTATCCCCACCCATGTCCAGTTTGTCTATCCCTCCCACCCACCCCCCGCTCATTTCCTGTGTGTCTATCCCTCCCCCCTAGCCCCTGCTCATGCCCCGTGTGTCTATCCCTCTCGCCCATCCCCTGGTCACGCCCCGTGTGTCTATCCCTCCCGCCCACCCCCCGCTCATGCCCCGTGTGTCTATCCCTCCCGGCGCCCACCCCCTGCTCATGCCCCGTGTGTCTATCCCTCCCACCGTCCACCCCCTGCTCATGCCCCGTGTGTCTATCCCTCCCGCCGCCCACCCCCTACTCATGCCCCGTGTGTCTATCCCTTCCGCCGCCCACCCGCTGTGTCTCTATCCCTCCTGCCGGCCACCCCCTGCTCATGCCCCGTGTCTCTATCTCTCCCGCCGCCCACCCCCCGCTCATGCCCCGTGTGTCTCTCCCCCCCACCCCCACTCATGCCCCCTGTGTCTCTCCCCTCCCCTCCACCCCCTGACCCCCCGCTCATGCCCCATGTGTCTCTCTCCTCCCCTCCACCCCCCGACCCCCCGCTCATGCCCCGTGTGTCTCTCCCCTCCCCTCCACCCACGACCCCCTGCTCATGCCCTGTGTGTCTGTCCCTCCCGCCGCCTACCTCCCACTCATGCCCCGTGTGTCTATCCCTCCCACCCCCCACCCCCCCACTCTTGCCCCATGTGTCTATCCCTCCCACCGGCCACCCCCGCTCATGCCCCATGTGTCTATCCCCCCTGCCCACCCCTGCTCATGCTCTGTGTGTCTATCCCTCCCGCCCACCCCCCGCTCATGCCCCGTGTGTCTATCCCTCCCGCCCACCCCCCGCTCATTCCCCATATGACTATCCCTCCTGCCCACCCCCCGCTCATGCCCCGTGTGTCTATCCCTCCCGCCCACTCCCCGCTCATTCCCCGTGTGTCTATCCCTCCCCCCACCCCCGCTCATGCCCCGTGTTTCTCTCCCCTCCCCTCCACCCCCTGACCCCCGCTCATGCCCCGTGTGTCTCTCTCCTTCCCTCCACCCCCGACCCCCAGCTCATGCCCCGTATGTCTCTCAACTCCCCTCCACCCCCTGACCCCCCGCTCATGCCCTGTGTGTGTGTCCCTCCCGCCGCCCACCCCCCGCTCATGCCCCGTGTGTCTATCCCTCCCGCCACCCACCCCCGCTCATGCCCCATGTGTCTATCCCTCCCACCACCCACCCCCGCTCATGCCCTGTGTGTCTATCCCCCCTGCCCACCCCCCGCTCATGCCCCGTGTGTCTATCCCTCCCGCCCACTCCCCGCTCAAGCCCCGTGTGTCTATCCCTCACACCCACCCCCCGCTCATGCCCCTTGTGTCTCTCCCCTCCGCCCCACCCCCGCTCATTCCCCATGTGTCTATCCCTCCTGCCGCCCACCTCCCGCTCATGCCCCGTGTGTCAATCCCTCCTGCCCACCCCCTGTTCATTCCCTCTGTGTCTATCCCTACCGCCCACCCCCCGCTCATGCCCCGTGTGCCTATCCCTCCCGCTGCCCACCCCCCGCTCATGCCCCATGTGTCTATCCCTCCCACCGCCAACCCCCCGCTCATGCCCCGTGTGTCTATCCCTCCCCCGCTCATGCCCCGTGTCTCTATCCCTCCTGCCGCCCACCCCCCACTCATGCCCCATGTGTCTATCCCCCCTGCCCACCCCTGCTCATGCTCTGTGTGTCTATCCCTCCCACCCACCCCCCGCTCATGCCCCGTGTGTCTATCCCTCCCGCCCACCCCCCGCTCATTCCCCATATGACTATCCCTCCTGCCCACCCCCCGCTCATGCCCCGTGTGTCTATCCCTCCCGCCCACTCCCCGCTCATGCCCCGTGTGTCTATCCCTCCCCCCACCCCCGCTCATGCCCCGTGTTTCTCTCCCCTCCCCTCCACCCCCTGACCCCCGCTCATGCCCCGTGTGTCTCTCTCCTCCCCTCCACCCCCCGACCCCCAGCTCATGCCCCGTGTGTCTCTCAACTCCCCTCCACCCCCTGACCCCCCGCTCATGCCCTGTGTGTGTGTCCCTCCCGCCGCCCACCCCCCGCTCATGCCCGTGTGTCTATCCCTCCCGCCACCCACCCCCCGCTCATGCCCCGTGTGTCTATCCCTCACACCCACCCCCGCTCATGCCCCTTGTGTCTCTCCCCTCCGCCCCACCCCCGCTCATTCCCCATGTGTCTATCCCTCCTGCCGCCCACCTCCCGCTCATGCCCCGTGTGTCAATCCCTCCTGCCCACCCCCTGTTCATTCCCTCTGTGTCTATCCCTACCGCCCACCCCCCGCTCATGCCCCGTGTGCCTATCCCTCCCGCTGCCCACCCCCCGCTCATGCCCCATGTGTCTATCCCTCCCACCGCCAACCCCCCGCTCATGCCCCGTGTGTCTATCCCTCCCCCACTCATGCCCCGTGTCTCTATCCCTCCTGCCGCCCACCCCCCACTCATGCCCCGTGTGTCTCTCCCCTCCCCGCAGCCCCGCTCATGCCCCGTGTGTCTCTCCCCTCCTCCCACCTCCGCTCATGCCCCATGTGTCTCTTCCCTCCCCCCACCCCCGCTCATGCCCTGTGTGTCTTTCCCCTCCCCCCACCCCCCAACCCCAAGGCTCATGCCCCGTGTGTCTATCCCTCCTGCCGCCACCTCCCGCTCATGCCCCGTGTGTCAATCCCTCCTGCCCACCCCCTGTTCATTCCCTCTGTGTCTATCCCTAGTGCCCACCCCCCGCTCATGCCCCGTGTGTCTATCCCTCACGCTGCCCACCCCCCGCTCATGCCCCATATGTCTATCCCTCCCACCGCCAACCCCCCGCTCTTGCCCCGTGTGTCTATCCCTCCCCCGCTCATGCCCCGTGTCTCTATCCCTCCTGCTGCCCACCCCCCCACTCATGCCCCGTGTGTCTCTCCCCTCCCCCCAGCCCCGCTCATGCCCCGTGTGTCTCTCCCCTCCTCCCACCTCCTCTCATGCCCCATGTGTCTCTTCCCTCCCCCCACCCCCGCTCATGCCCTGTGTGTCTTTCCCCTCCCCCCACCCCCTGACCCCAAGGCTCATGCCCCGTGTGTCTATCCCTCCCGCCCACCCCGCGCTCAAGCCCCATCTGTCTATCCCCACCGCCCACCCCCAGCTCATGCCCTGTGTGTCTATCCCTCCTGCCCACCCCCGCTCAAGCCCGTGTGTCTATCCTGCCCGCCCACCCCCCACTCATGCCCCGTTTGTCTATCCCTCCTGCCGCTCACCCCCCGCACATGCCCCGTGTTTCTATCCCTCCCGCCGCCCACTCCACACTCATGCCCCGTGTGTCTATCCAACCCGCCGCCCACGCCCCGCTCATGCCCCGTGTGTCTATCCCTCCCACCGCCCACCCCCCGCTCATGCCCCGTGTCTCTATCCCTCCCGCCACCCACCCCCCGCTCATGCCCCATGTCTCTATCCCTCCCGCCACCCACCCCCGCTCATGCCCCGTGTGTCTATCCCTCCCGCCGCTCACCCCCCGCTCATGCCCCGTGTGTCTATCCCTCCTGCCCACCCCCCGCTCATGCCCCGTGTGTCTATCCCTCCCGCCGCTCACCCCCCGCTCATGCCCCGTGTGTCTATCCCTCCTGCCCACCCCCCGCTCATGCCCCGCGTGTCTATCCCTCCTGCCCACCCCCGCTCATGCCCCGTGTGTCTATCCAGACCGCCCACCCCCCGCTCATGCCCCGTGTACTATCCCTCCTGCCGCCCACCCCTGCTCATGCCCCGTGTGTCTATCACTCCCGCCCACCCCCCGCTCATGCCCCGTCTGTCTATCCCGCCCGCCCACCCCCGCTCATGCCCCGTGTGTCTATCCCCACTCATGTCCAGTTTGTCTATCCCTCCCACCCACCCCCGCTCATTTCCTGTGTGTGTATCCCTCTCCCCTAGCCCCTGCTCATGCCCCGTGTGTCTATCCCTCTCGCCCATCCCCTGCTCACGCCCCATGTGTCTATCCCTCCCGCCCACCCCCCGCTCATGCCCCGTGTGTCTATCCCTCCCGCGCCCACCCCCTGCTCATGCCCCGTGTGTCTATCCCTCCCACCGTCCACCCCCTGCTCATGCCCCGTGTGTCTATCCCTCCTGCCGCCCACCCCCTGCTCATGCCCCGTGTGTCTATCCCTCCCGCCGCCCACCCCCTACTCATGCCCCGTGTGTCTATCCCTTCCGCCGCCCACCCCCTGTGTCTCTATCCCTCCTGCCGGCCACCCCCTGCTCATGCCCCGTGTCTCTATCCCTCCCGCCGCCCACCCCCCGCTCATGCCCCGTGTGTCTCTCCCCCCCAGCCCCACTCATGCCCCCTGTGTCTCTCCCCTCCCCCCCACCCCCTGACCACCCGCTCATGCCCCATGTGTCTCTCTCCTCCCCTCCACCCCCGACGCCCCGCTCATGCCCCGTGTGTCTCTCCCCTTCCCTCCACCCACGACCCCCCGCTCATGCCCTGTGTGTCTGTCCCTCCCGCCGCCTACCTCCCACTCATGCCCCGTGTGTCTATCCCTCCCACCACCCACCCCCCCGCTCTTGCCCCATGTGTCTATCCCTCCCACCGGCCACCCCCGCTCATGCCCCATGTGTCTATCCCCCCTGCCCACCCCTGCTCATGCTCTGTGTGTCTATCCCTCCCGCCCACCCCCCGCTCATGCCCCGTGTGTCTATCCCTCCCGCCCACCCCCCGCTCATTCCCCATATGACTATCCCTCCTGCCCACCCCCCGCTCATGCCCCGTGTGTCTATCCCTCCCGCCCACTCCCCGCTCATGCCCCGTGTGTCTATCCCTCCCCCCACCCCCGCTCATGCCACGTGTGTCTCTCCCCTCCCCTCCACCCCCCGACCCCCAGCTAATACCCCGTGTGTCTCTCAACTCCCCTCCAACCCCTGACCCCCCGCTCATGCCCTGTGTGTGTGTCCCTCCCGCCGCCCACCCCCCGCTCATGCCCCGTGTGTCTATCCCTCCCGCCACCCACCCCCCGCTCATGCCCTGTCTGTCTATCCCCCCTGCCCACCCCCCGCTCATGCCCCGTGTGTCTATCCCTCCCGCCCACTCCCCGCTCAAGCCCTGTGTGTCTATCCCTCACACCCACCCCCCGCTCATGCCCCTTGTGTCTCTCCCCTCCGCCCCACCCCGCTCATTCCCCATGTGTCTATCCCTCCTGCCGCCCACCTCCCGCTCATGCCCCATGTGTCAATCCCTCCTGCCCACCCCCTGTTCATTCCCTCTGTGTCTATCCCTACCGCCCACCCCCCGCTCATGCCCCGTGTGTCTATCCCTCCCGCTGCCCACCCCCCGCTCATGCCCCATGTGTCTATCCCTCCCACCGCCAACCCCCCGCTCATGCCCCGTGTGTCTATCCCTCCCCCGCTCATGCCCCGTGTCTCTATCCCTCCTGCCGCCCACCCCCCACTCATGCCCCGTGTGTCTCTCCCCTCCCCCCAGCCCCGCTCATGCCCCGTGTGTCTCTCCCCTCCTCCCACCTCCGCTCATGCCCCATGTGTCTCTTCCCTCCCCCCACACCCGCTCATGCCCTGTGTGTCTTTCCCCTCCCCCCACCCCCCGACCCCAAGGCTCATGCCCCGTGTGTCTATCCCTCCTGCCGCCCACCTCCCGCTCATGCCCCGTGTGTCAATCCCTCCTGCCCACCCCCTGTTCATTCCCTCTGTGTCTATCCCTACCGCCCACACCCCGCTCATGCCCCGTGTGTCTATCCCTCCCGCTGCTCACCCCCCGCTCATGCCCCATGTGTCTATCCCTCCCACCGCCAACCCCCCGCTCTTGCCCCGTGTGTCTATCCCTCCCCCGCTCATGCCCCGTGTCTCTATCCCTCCTGCCGCCCACCCCCCACTCATGCCCCGTGTGTCTCTCCCCTCCCCCCAGCCCCGCTCATGCCCCGTGTGTCTCTCCCCTCCTCCCACCTCCGCTCATGCCCCATGTGTCTCTTCCCTCCCCCCACAACCGCTCATGCCCTGTGTGTCTTTCCCCTCCCCCCACCCCCTGACCCCAAGGCTCATGCCCCGTGTGTCTATCCCTCCCGCCCACCCCCCGCTCAAGCCCCATCTGTCTATCCCCACCGCCCACCCCCCGCTCATGCCCTGTGTGTCTATCCCTCCTGCCCACCCCCCGCTCAAGCCCGTGTGTCTATCCTGCCCGCCCACCCCACACTCATGCCCCGTTTGTCTATCCCTCCTGCCGCTCACCCCCCGCACATGCCCCGTGTTTCTATCCCTCCCGCCGCCCACCCCACACTCATGCCCCGTGTGTCTATCCAACCCGCCGCCCATGCCCCGCTCATGCCCCGTGTGTCTATCCCTCCCACCGCCAACCCCCCGCTCATGCCCCATGTCTCTATCCCTCCCGCCACCCACCCCCCGCTCATGCCCCATGTCTCTATCCCTCCCGCCACCCACCCCGGCTCATGCCCCGTGTGTCTATCCCTCCCACCGCCCCCCCCCGCTCATGCCCCGTGTGTCTATCCCTCCTGCCCACCCCCCGCTCATGCCCTGTGTGTCTATCCCTCCCGCCCACCCCCCGCTCATGCCCCGTGTGTCTATCCCTCCTGCCCACCCCCCGCTCATGCCCCGTGTGTCTATCCAGACCGCCCACCCCCTGCTCATGCCCCGTGTACTATCCCTCCTGCCGCCCACCCCTGCTCATGCCCCGTGTGTCTATCCCTACCGCCAACCACCCCCCGCTCATGCCCCATGTGTCTATCCCTCTCCCCGCTCATGCCCTGTGTCTCTATCCCTCTCCTCCACCCACTGACCCCCCGCTAATGCCCCATGTGTCTCTCTCCTCCCCTCCACCCCTCGACCCCCCACTCATGCCCCGTGTGTCTTTCCCCTCCCCTCCACCCCCGACCCCCCACTCATGCCCTGTGTGTCTGTCCCTCCCGCCGCCCACCCCCCGCTCATGCCCTGTGTGTCTATCCCTCCCACCACCCACCCCCTGCTCATGCCCCATGTGTCTATCCCTCCCACCGCCCATCCCCGCTCATGCCCCGTGTGTCTATCCCCCCTGCCCACCCCTGCTCATGCTCTGTGTGTCTATCCCTCCCGCCCACCCCCCGCTCATGCCCTGTGTGTCTATCCCTCCCGCCCACCCCCCGCTCATTCCCCATGTGACTATCTCTCCTGCCCACCCCCCGCTCATGCCCCGTGTGTCTATCCCTCCCGCCCACTCCCCGCTCATGCCCCGTGTGTCTATCCCTCCCCCCACCCCCGCTCATGCCCCGTGTGTCTCTCCCCTCCACCCCCTGACCCCCCGCTCATGCCCCGTGTGTCTCTCTCCTCCCCTCCACCCCCCGACTCCCCGCTCATGCCCTGTGTGTCTTTCCCCTCCCCTCCACCCCCGACCCCCCATTCATGCCATGTGTGTCTGTCCCACCCGCCGCCCACCCACCGCTCATGACCCTTGTGTCTATCCCTCCCACCGCCCACCCCCGCTCATGCCCTGTCTGTCTATCCCCCTGCCCACCCCTGCTCATGCCCTGTGTGTCTAGCCCTCCTGCCCACCCCCCGCTCATGCCCCGTGTGTCTATCCCTCCCGCCCACTCCCCGCTCATGCCCCGTTTGTCTATCCCTCACACCCACCCCCCGCTCATGCCCCGTGTGTCTCTCCCCTCTGCCCCACCCCCGCTCATGCCCCATGTGTCTATCCCTCCTGCCGCCCACCCCCCGCTCATGCCCCGTGTGTCAATCCCTCCTGCCCACCGCCTGTTCATGCCCTCTGTGTCTATCCCTACCGCCCACCCCCCGCTCATGCCCCGTGTGTCTATCCCTCCAGCTGCCCACCCCCCGCTCATGCCCCATGTGTCTATCCCTCCCACCGCCCACCCCCCGCTCATGCCCCGTGTGTCTACCCTCCCCCGCTCATGCCCCGTGTCTCTATCCCTCCTGCCGCCCACCCCCCACTCATGCCCCGTGTGTCTCTCCCCTCCCCCCAGCCCCGCTCATGCCCCGTGTATCTCTCCCCTCCCCCCACCCCCCTCATGCCCTGTGTGTCTTTCCCCTCCCCCCACCCCCCGACCCCCCGCTCATGCCCTGTGTGTCTATCCCTCCCGCCGCCCACCCCCACTCATGCCCCGTGTGTCTATCCCTCCCGCCCACCCCCGCTCATGCCCCATCTGTCTATCCCCACCTCCCACCCCCCGCTCATGCCCCATGTGTCTATCCCTCCTGCCCACCCCCCGCTCATGCCCGTTTGTCTATCCTGCCCGCCCACCCCCCACTCATGCCCCGTTTGTCTATCCCTCCTGCCGCTCACCCCCCGCTCATGCCCCGTGTTTCTATCCCTCCCGCCGCCCACCCCACGCTCATGCCCCGTGTGTCTATCAAACCCGCCGCCCATGCCCCGCTCATGCCCCGTGTGTCTATCCCTCCCACCGTCCACCCCCGCTCATGCCCCGTGTCTCTATCCCTCCCACCACCCACCCCCTGCTCATGCCCCGAGTCTCTATCCCTCCCGCCGCCCACCCCCCGCTCATGACCCATGTCTCTATCCCTCCCGCCACCCACCCCCGCTCATGCCCCCTGTGTCTATCCCTCCCACCGTCCACCCCCCGCTCATGCCCCGTGTCTCTATCCCTCCCACCACCCACCCCACGCTCATGCCCCGTGTCTCTATCCCTCCCGCCGCCCACCCCCCGCTCATGACCCATGTCTCTATCCCTCCCGCCACCCACCCCCGCTCATGCCCCCTGTGTCTATCCCTCCCTCCGCCCACCCCCTGCTCATGCCCCGTGTGTCTATCCCTCCCGCCCCTCACCCCCCGCTCATGCCCCGTGTGTCTATCCCTCACAATCACCCCCCGCTCATGCCCTGTGTGTCTATCCCTCCTGCCCACCCCCCGCTCATGCCCCATGTGTCTATTCGGACCCCCCACCCCCCGCTCATGCCCCGTGTACTATCCCTCCTGCCGCCCACCCCTGCTCATGCCCCATGTGTCTATCCCTCTCCCCGCTCATGCCCCATGTGTCCCTCCCACCCACCGACCCCCCGCTCATGCCCCGTGTGACTATCCCTCCCGCCGCCCACCCCCCGCTCATGCCCTGTGTGTCTATTCCTACCCCCACCCCCACTCATGCCCCGTGTGTCTATCCCTCCCGACCACCCCCCGCTCATGCCCTGTGTGTCTATCCCTCCCGCTGCCCACCCCCCACTCATGCCCCGTGTGTCTATCCCTCCCGGCACCCACCCCCCGCTCATGCCCGTGTGTCTAAAACCCCTGCTCATGCCCCGTGTGTCTATCCCTCCTGCTGCCCACCCCCGCTCATGCCCTGTCTGTCTATCCCCCTGCCCACCCCTGCTCATGCCCTGTGTGTCTAGCCCTCCTGCCCACCCCCCGCTCATGCCCCGTGTGTCTATCCCTCCCGCCCACTCCCCGCTCATGCCCCGTTTGTCTATCCCTCACACCCACCCCCCGCTCATGCCCCGTGTGTCTCTCCCCTCTGCCCCACCCCCGCTCATGCCCCATGTGTCTATCCCTCCTGCCGCCCACCCCCCGCTCATGCCCCGTGTGTCAATCCCTCCTGCCCACCGCCTGTTCATGCCCTCTGTGTCTATCCCTACCGCCCACCCCCCGCTCATGCCCCGTGTGTCTATCCCTCCAGCTGCCCACCCCCCGCTCATGCCCCATGTGTCTATCCCTCCCACCGCCCACCCCCCGCTCATGCCCCGTGTGTCTACCCTCCCCCGCTCATGCCCCGTGTCTCTATCCCTCCTGCCGCCCACCCCCCACTCATGCCCCGTGTGTCTCTCCCCTCCCCCCAGCCCCGCTCATGCCCCGTGTATCTCTCCCCTCCCCCCACCCCCCTCATGCCCTGTGTGTCTTTCCCCTCCCCCCACCCCCCGACCCCCCGCTCATGCCCTGTGTGTCTATCCCTCCCGCCGCCCACCCCCACTCATGCCCCGTGTGTCTATCCCTCCCGCCCACCCCCGCTCATGCCCCATCTGTCTATCCCCACCTCCCACCCCCCGCTCATGCCCCATGTGTCTATCCCTCCTGCCCACCCCGCGCTCATGCCCGTTTGTCTATCCTGCCCGCCCACCCCCCACTCATGCCCCGTTTGTCTATCCCTCCTGCCGCTCACCCCCCGCTCATGCCCCGTGTTTCTATCCCTCCCGCCGCCCACCCCACGCTCATGCCCCGTGTGTCTATCAAACCCGCCGCCCATGCCCCGCTCATGCCCCGTGTGTCTATCCCTCCCACCGTCCACCCCCGCTCATGCCCCGTGTCTCTATCCCTCCCACCACCCACCCCCTGCTCATGCCCCGAGTCTCTATCCCTCCCGCCGCCCACCCCCCGCTCATGACCCATGTCTCTATCCCTCCCGCCACCCACCCCCGCTCATGCCCCCTGTGTCTATCCCTCCCACCGTCCACCCCCCGCTCATGCCCCGTGTCTCTATCCCTCCCACCACCCACCCCACGCTCATGCCCCGTGTCTCTATCCCTCCCGCCGCCCACCCCCCGCTCATGACCCATGTCTCTATCCCTCCCGCCACCCACCCCCGCTCATGCCCCCTGTGTCTATCCCTCCCTCCGCCCACCCCCTGCTCATGCCCCGTGTGTCTATCCCTCCCGCCCCTCACCCCCCGCTCATGCCCCGTGTGTCTATCCCTCACAATCACCCCCCGCTCATGCCCTGTGTGTCTATCCCTCCTGCCCACCCCCCGCTCATGCCCCATGTGTCTATTCGGACCCCCCACCCCCCGCTCATGCCCCGTGTACTATCCCTCCTGCCGCCCACCCCTGCTCATGCCCCATGTGTCTATCCCTCTCCCCGCTCATGCCCCATGTGTCCCTCCCACCCACCGACCCCCCGCTCATGCCCCGTGTGACTATCCCTCCCGCCGCCCACCCCCCGCTCATGCCCTGTGTGTCTATTCCTACCCCCACCCCCACTCATGCCCCGTGTGTCTATCCCTCCCGACCACCCCCCGCTCATGCCCTGTGTGTCTATCCCTCCCGCTGCCCACCCCCCACTCATGCCCCGTGTGTCTATCCCTCCCGGCACCCACCCCCCGCTCATGCCCGTGTGTCTAAAACCCCTGCTCATGCCCCGTGTGTCTATCCCTCCTGCTGCCCACCCCCCACTCATGCCCCGTGTGTCTATCCCTCTCACCGCCCACCCCCTGTGTATCTATCCCTCCTGCCGGCCACCCCCCGCTCATGCCCCGTGTCTCTATCCCTCCTGCCGGCCACCCCCTGCTCATGCCCCGTGTGTCTCTCCCCTCCCCCCACCCCCTCACATGCCCCGTGTGTCTCTCCGCTCCCCCCCACCCCGACCCCCCGCTCATGCCCCGTGCGTCTCTCCCCTCCCCCCACCCCCTGACCCCCCGCTCATGTCCCGTGTGTCTCTCCCCTCCCCCCCACCCCCTGACCCCCCGCTCATGGCCGTGTGTCTGTCCCTCCCACTGCCCACCCCCCACTCATGCCCCGTGTGTCTATCCCTCCCACCGCCCACCCCCCCGCTCATGCCCCGTGTGTCTATCCCTCGCACCACCCACCCCCTGCTCATGCCCCGTTTGTCTTTCCCTCCCACCGCCCACCCCCCCGCTCATGCCCCGTGTGTCTATCCATCCCACCGCCCACCCCCTGCTCATGCCCTGTGTCTCTATCCCTCCCCGCGCTCATGTCCCGTGTCTCTATCCCTCCCGCCGCCCATGCCCCGTGTCTCTATCCCTCCCGCCGTCCACCCCCCGCTCATGCCCTGTGTATCTATCCCTCCCGCCGCCCACCCCCCGGTCATGCCTTGTGTCTCTATCCCTCCCTCCGCCCACCCCCTGCTCATGCCCCGTGTCTCTATCCCTCCCGCCGCCCATCCCCGCTCATGCTCCTTGTCTCTATCCCTCCCGCCGCCCACGCTCCGCTCATGCCCCGTGTCTCTATCCCTCCCTCCCACCCACCCTCCGCTCATGCCTCGTGTCTGTCTTCTGTTTCCCCCCACCCGCTCATGAATCGTGTCTGTCTCCTGTTTCCCCCCACCCGCTCATGCCCCGTCAGTACAGCCCATTTCTGCGTCGCCAGTTCGGCGACGAGATGTTTTGGCGCGCCGCGCACCAGTGCACATCGCCTGCTGTTTAGGTAAACGTTCAGTGCCGTGCACTGAAAATGCGAGTTTCAACTTCACCCCACACTATTTTAAAATGAAACTGTTCTAGAGCGGTTTCATTTTAAAATAGTGTGGGATGAAGTTGAAACTCGCACTTTCAGTGCACTTCACTGAACGTTTCCCTAAACAGCAGGCAATGTGCACTGGGGTGCGGCGCGCAGAGCAGAATTGATCTGCTGGGCTCACGAGGGTGGGGGCTGTGCTGCTCAGAGCTGACTGCTCCGAGTAGCACAGCCCCCACCTTCGCAGGCCCGGCTGTGTACTCTGCGTGGCTTTGGTGCCTGCATGAAGAACTCGTAGGACATTTATGTGCGGCCAGTTCGGCGTGGGCTGCCGCGCCGTGCCGCGCCGAACCGGCTCCTGCGCCGAACCGGTCGCACCAAATCGTCCCGCGCCGAACCGGCCACCCCGAAATGTCCTGCTCCGTGCCCCGTGTCTCTCTCCTGTTGCCCCCCACCCCCCGCTCATGCCCCGTGTCTGTCTCCTGTACCCCCCGCTCATGCCCCGTGTCTGTCTCCTGTTCCCCCAATCCCCCCGCTCATGCGCCGTGTCTGTCTCCTGTACCCTCCCACCCCCCGCTCATGCCCCGTGTCTCTCTCCTGTTGCCCTCCACGCCCCGCTCCCCCCACCCTCCGCTCATGCCCCGTGTCTGTCTTCTATTCCGCCCACCCCCCGCTCATGCCCCGTGTTTCTATCCCTCCCGCCGCCCACCCCACGCTCATGCCCCATGTGTCTATCCAACCCGCCGCCCACGCCCCGCTCATGCCCCGTGTGTCTATCCCTCCCACATCCCACCCACTGCTCATGCCCCGTGTCTCTATCCCTCCCACCACCCACCCCCCGCTCATGCCCCGTGTCTCTATCCCTCCCGCCGCCCACCCCCCGCTAATGCCCCATGTCTCTATCCCTCCCGTCGCCCACTCCTGCTCATGCCCCGTGTGTCTATCCCTCCCTCCGCCCACCCCCCGCTCATGCCCCGTGTGTCTATCCCTCCCACCGCCCACCCCCCGCTCATGCCCTGTGTCTCTATCCCTCCCGCCACCCACCCCCCGCTCATGCCCCATGTGTCTATCCCTCTCCCCGCTCATGCCCTGTGTCTCTATCCCTCCCGCCGCCCACGCCCTGCTCATGCCCTGTGTGTCTATCCCTACCCCCACCCCCTGCTCATGCCCCGTGTCTCTATCCCTCCCGCCACCCACCCCCCGCTCATGCCCCATGTGTCTATCCCTCTCCCCGCTCATGCCCTGTGTCTCTATCCCTCCCGCCGCCCACGCCCTGCTCATGCCCCGTGTGTCTCTCCACCCACCGACCCCCTTCTCATGCCCCGTGTGTCTATCCCTTCCGCCGCCCACGCCCTGCTCATGCCCTGTGTGTCTATCCCTACCCCCACCCCCAGCTCATGCCCTGTGTGTCTATCCCTCTCACTGCCCAGCCCCCGCTCATGCCCCGTGTGTCTATCCCTCCCAGCACCCACCCCCAGCTCATGCCCGTGTGTCTATCCCTCCCGCCGCCCACCCCCTGCTCATGCCCTGTGTGTCTATCCATCCCAATGCCCACCCCCCGCTCATGCCCCGTGTCTCTATCCCTCCCCGCGTTCATGCCCCGTGTCTCTATCCCTCCCGCCGCCCATGCCCCGTGTCTCTATTTCTCCCGCCGCCCACCCCCCGCTCATGCCCCGTGTATCTATCCCTCTCGCCGCCCACCCCCGGTCATGCCCTGTGTCTCTATCCCTCCCGCCGCCCAACCCCTGCTCATGCCCCGTGTCTCTATCCCTCCCGCCGCCCACCCCCTCTCATGCCCCTTGTCTCTATCCCTCCCGCTGCCCACCCTCCGCTCATGCCCCGTGTCTCTATATCTCCCTCCCGCCCACCCCCCGCTCATGCCTCGTGTCTATCTTCTGTTTCCCCCCACCTGCTCATGACTCGTGTCTGTCTCCTGTTTCCCCCCACCCGCTCATGCCCCGTCGGTACAGCCCGTTTCTGCGTCGCCAGTTCGGCGACGAGATGTTTTGGCGCGCCGCACACCAGTGCACATCGCCTGCTGTTTAGGTAAACGTTGAGTGCCGTGCACTGAAAATGCGAGTTTCAACTTCACCCCACACTATTTTAAAATGAAACTGTTCTAGAGCGGTTTCATTTTAAAATAGTGTGGGATGAAGTTGAAACTCGCACTTTCAGTGCACTGCACTGAACGTTTCCCTAAACAGCAGGCAATGTGCACTGGGGTGCGGCGCACAGAGCAGAATTGATCTGCTGGGCTCACGAGGTGGGGCTGTGCTGCTCAGAGCAGACTGCTCCGAGTAGCACAGTCCCCACCTTCGCAGGCCCGGCTGTGTACTCTGCGTGGCTTTGGTGCCTGCATGAAGAACTCGTAGGACATTTATGTGCGGCCAGTTCGGCGTGGCCTGCCGCGCCATACCGCACCGAAACGGCTCCTGCGCCGAACCGGCCACACCGAAATGTCCTGCTCCGTGCCCCGTGTCTCTCTCCTGTTGCCCCCCACCCCCCGTTCATGCCCCGTGTCTGTCTCCTGTACCCCGCGCTCATGCCCCGTGTCTGTCTCCTGTTCCCCCCAACCCCCCTGCTTATGCGCTATATCTGTCTCCTGTACCCTCCCACCCCCCGCTCATGCCCCATGTCTCTCTCCTGTTGCCCCCCACCCCCCCTGCTCATGCCCAGTGTCTGTCTCCTGTTCCCCCCACCCCCCGCTCATGCCCCGTGTCTGTCTTCTGTTCCGCCCACCCCCCGCTCATGCCCTCTGTCTGTCTCCTGTTCTTCCCACCCCCCGCTCAATGCCCCGTGTCTCTCTCCTGTTGCCCCTCACCCTCTGGTCATGCCCCGTGTCTGTCTCCTGTACCCTCCACTCCCCGCTCATGCCCTGTGTCTGCCTCCTGTTCCCTCCCACCCCCTGCTCATGCCCCGTGTCTTCCTCTTGTCGCCCCTCCTATGATGCCCCTTGTTGACCTCTTGTTCCCCCCACCCCCCGCTCATGCCCTGTGTCTTCCTTTTCCCCCCCACTCCCCGCTCATGCCCCGTGTCTGCACTGTTGAAACAGGGCAGACACGGGGCATGTGCGGGGGTGGGGGCCCCACCTTGCCCTACCCCCGCTCATGCCCCGTGTCTCTCCTGTTCACCCCCGATCATGCTCCGTGTCTGTCTCCCTCCTTTTCCCCCTGCTCATGGCCCGTGTCTCCCCTGTTCACCCCCAACCCCCGCTCATGCCCCGTGTCTCTCTTCTTTCCCGCTCATGCCCCGTGTCTCCCTTCTTTCCACCCCCTGCTCATGTCCCATGTCTCCCTCGTGTTACCCCCCACTCATGCCCCATGTCTCTCTCCTGGTGTTCCCGACCCCCTGCCGATGCCCTGTTGTGTTCTCTTTATACACCCTGCCTTCCCTTTCCCTGGTGTCCATCTTGGTAAAAGATTTTCCTTCCTACACCGGGACGCCTGCCTGCGGTGTCCTGGTTTGGGAAGAAAAATCTTTTTTTTACCACCCCGGGTTCCCACTTTGAGAACCTAGGATGCTAGTGGTCTTCCTCCATTGAAAAGGACGTTATGGTTACATTGCACTAATAAAAAACTATGAAATTCGGTAAAAAAAAAAATGTTAAAGTGACTTTATGGTTAAGTTGCACTAATAAAAACCTATGAAATTCAGTAAAAAAACTGTGTTAAAGGGACGTTATGGTTAAGTTGCACTACTTAAAACCTATGAAATTCAGTGAAAAAACTTTGTTAAAGGGACGTTATGGTTCAAAGTAAAACCGAAAACCCCCTGAAATTCGGCAGTTCGGGAGGAATAGAGACACAGGGGGTGGGCGGTGAGAGGTATAGACACACGGGGCATGAGTGGGGGGTGGGCAGCAGGAGGGATAGACACAAGGGGCATGAGCAGGGGGTGGGCGGCGGGAGGGATAGACACACGGGCATGAGCGGGGGTGGGTGCCGGGAGGGATAGACACACGGGGCATGAGCGGGGGGTGGGCAGCGGGAGGGATAGACACACAGGGCATGAGCGGGGGGTGGGCGGGAGGGATAGACACACGGGGCATGAGCGGGGGGTCGGTGGGTGGGAGGGACACATGGGGCATATCGGGGGTGGGCGGCGGGAGGGATAGACACACGGGGCATGAGCGGGGGGTCGGGGGGTGGGAGAGACACACGGGGCATGAGCGTGGGGTGGGCGGCGGAAGGGATAGAGACACAGGGCATGAGTGGGGAGAGGGATAGACACATGGGGCATGAGCGGGGGGTGGGCGGCGGGAGGGATATTTAAATTTCCTCCACAGACAAACTGGACGTACATGGTATGACACTACCCATGTGTCAACGAGCCACAACAAGACTAAATATCTTAGAAAATTCTATCTCCAACACAGCTGGTTTGGAGAAAATATTAAAATTATCTTTAAACTGTAGAGTAATGCTTAAACGTAACCTTGACGTGGAGCAAGCACTAGTTAATGGAGCACTGGGTACAGTTGTTGGCTTTCAAACATACCCACATGACAACAACATTCAGTTTGTCAATATTCTCTTTGACAAACTTTGAGAAGTAAAAAGGATAGGGTGCTCAACAGCTCGATTCCTTCTTCTCAAAGACATGTATGTACGCAGAGAACAATTTTCTCTAACTCTAGTATACAGAGTCACCATTCACAAATCACAAGGTCTTACCTTAGATAAAGCATCGATAGATATTGGGAACACAGTCTTTAAAGAAGGGATGAGCTACGTAGCACCATCATGCTTACACACACTTGACGGTCTATTTCTAATCAACTTTGATGTAAACACTGATATTCCTTGAATTTTAGAATACAATAGACTACGTTCACTATACACCCCCATCTAGTAACATATCCTGTTCCACAAAAAGCAAAATGTTGTAAAAGAAAACTAGTTCAGACAGAAATGCAACAGGATGTCACTGCAAATCCTCGAAAGAGAGTAAAAGAAGCTAATACTTCATCAATTACTACAACCAAAGAAGAATCTATTTCTCAAAGTTACTCAGGTACTTCTTCAAAGAAGCAACACACACTCCGAAAAAATGACTTGGACACAGAACTATCTGGTCCATTCAAATTTTCAAATATAACTGGTGTAAACTGCTATGCAAATGTAGCAATGAATATTCTATTTCAATCGCCACCAATTGTTGACAACATATACTTACACAGTACAGACCAATTGTGTTTGCAAATGTTAGTCCTTCATCGAAATGCAACCAACAATCCTGGCAACACATATAGTGTTCATGGAATAAGACAAGAATTGAACTACTGTGCTGGAATTGTCAAATTCACTATAAACTCACAAGAAGATCCACAAGAATTTCTAATGTACTTGCTACATGTACTGGAAAACAAAAACATACCTATAAATGAAATCTTCTTCGTTACAATGCAAATGGTACTAAAAACAACTGCAAGCTGACTGGATTCACACATGGCCAAGTAACACTTGGTAAGAAAACCTTCACAACCGTAGGTATAATCTACCATGCAGGAACCACAACCAATACAGGTCACTACACTGTATATATAAAAAAGAATTGTGGATGGTTCAAATGTAATTGTACCATTACTTTAAAGTAAAGATTACCAGCAAATCTTATAAACGCTTATTTAATATTCTTAAAACCAAAATTGAATAACTAATCTGTGCATAAACATTAATAAAACTTCAATTAGAAAACTATAAACAGTAAGAATACGCCAAAAGATATCTAACCGCCCCAAGATTTTGCAACAACCAAACAGATAAAACACTACCACTAAAAATAACAAGAAATAAACAGTTAGAATACGCCAACAGGTATCTAACTGCCCCAAGATTTTGCAAAAACCAAACAGATAAATGATACCACTGAAAAATAACAAAATAAACAGTTACAATACATCAACATAAATCTAACTGCCCCAAGAATCTGCAACAACCCAACAGATAGATGAACAACTTGAGAATATAAATAAAAAGTATAATCAGTTACAATTCAACAACAAGTATCTAACAATCTGCAACAAGCCAACATTAGCCAAAAATAAGTAAACACTGAAAACACAAAAATAAATGTACTGTACCAAAACCAAAAAAAGGGGGGTTTTAATCCAACATGGATTTTTTTTCCACAGACCCAATGATTTAACAACAAACACAGAAACTGAGCAAATTGTACAGTACACTGGTTTGTAATCTACTAAATATGAGGGTCGATATGAATCGAAAATGTCTATTATTCAATGTTATAAGTCCTTATAAACTACCAACACTAACATGATCTTTTCTTTTATTACAGAAATTGATAAAGAATATATGTGCTCCAGTTACCAAACCAAACAGTAAGTATATTATAATAAGTACAACTCATAAATACTGCTCCATAACACAAACATTGAAGCAAACATGTAACCATACACCACAATGCAAAATGTTCAATTCCATGGATATGTTATACTGCAGTGCTTGTTACCAAACTCTACAATCTTAATGGCATTATGTACCCAAAACGTCACATACAAACTATACAGTACATAAACGGTAGACTTGCAAATATTTCATACATATTCAATTCTATGGGTGTGATCTATGGGTGTGATATACTGCTGTGGTTGTGGCCAGGGCCTAGAGTCTTGGGTGCATGGCCTACGGCCTACGGCCTTCGGCCCTGGCCACAACCATCGCAGCATATCACACCCACAGATCACACCCATAGAATCAAACATTTTAACCATGCAGTATGGGCATGTTTTATGTCCGCGGACACCTAACGTGTTCTAAGAACAGTTTTATTTTGCTAGCGTACAGCACGGACAGATATAGTGTCCTTAGGACACCTCCATTTTGATTGCTTACAGACATCCCGTACACCGCGCCTGTTCTTAGAACAGTTTCAACTGGCCTGCGGACACTACATACAGGAATAGTGTCCTTAGGACACCTCCATTTTGGTTAATTGCGGACATCCCGGACACCGAATGTGTTCTTAGAACAGTTTCAACTTGCCTGCGAACAGTACGGACAGGAATAGTGTCCTTAGGACACCTCCATTTTGTGTAATTGCAGACATCATGTACAACGCGCCTCTTCTTAGAACAGTTTCAACTTGCCTGCGGAAACTACGGACAGGAATAGTGTCCTTAGGACACCCCCATTTTGGTTAATTGCGGACATCCCGGACACCGAATATGTTCTTAGAACAGTTTCAACTTGCCTGCGGACAGTACAGACAGGAATAGTGTCCTTAGCACACCCCCATTTTGTCTAATTATGGACATTTCGGACAGCTGTCTGCGGATAAGACGAACACAACAGGGGTGCCTGCCACCTAAATAAATACAGCATTTGACCCATCTCTTACTCCCCCACCCTCTCCAAACACTCTTACACACCAACACACTTGTCAAAGTTGTATTTCTCCACCATTTGTCACTGCACTGTCTGCAGAGGTCTGCGGATCCAAGATGGTGGGCGTTTCTAAAAATCTGACGCACTTCACGCTCTTCACCATCCAATCAGCGAACACGTCGCATGTCGGCGGACATGACGCAAGCCAATTAACCAATCAGGACACTGTCTGCGGAGTGAACAGGGAAGTGTGCCCACGGAGCGGACATAGATATCACTCATTTTTTGTGACCTACTTTTTGGTCAATTTTAAAAACTACTGGACAGATTTTCACCAAATTTACAAAAGCATGCTTTCGGGACCAAGCCGCTGCTCCTGCTGCAAATTGGGTAAAAATCCGTCCAGCGGTTTGGGCTGTAGGTGTGATCAAAGTTTATTCCCCATTCAGTCTATGGGAAAAAAATAAGTTTTGGGACCCCCTCTATAATTTTGCCCCCCCTGGACCAAACCTCACCAAACTTTGCAAACTAATTCAGAGTGGGCCATATCCTTTTTCCGCAAGGTTTGGTGTGAATTCGTCCAGGGAAAGAGAAGTTATAAGCTGCCCAAAAAGTGCTCTTCCTATGGGAATAGCAACTTAACCATAACTACACACCCACTAGCGTGGCTGTGTTATATATATATATATATATATAGATATAGATATAGATATAGATATACATATATATATATATATATATATTCAGTAAAAAAACTTTGTTAAAGGGACGTTATGGTTAAGTTGCGCTACTAAAAACCTATGAAATTCAGTGAAAAAACTTTGTTAAAGGGACGTTATGGTTCAAAGTAAAACCGAAAAACCCCTGAAATTCGGCAGTTATGGTGAGATAAGAAACCATAACTCGCGCCACTGTGCACTGCTTACACTAACACCCAGGACATCAAAGATGACATCACAAATGTCATTGATGACATCACTGATGACATCACATGCCTGGCTCTCCCTTTTTTCCGTTTACTGACATATCTAGGCCACATAATTTTCTTCAATAACAGTCAGGAAGTAAAAATTGAAAAGGTACTAAATTTGTAGACTTAGGCTCAAGTCACATCATATGAAACATATACATAGCGGAAGACACAGGCTTGAAAGAGAGCAATCCTTTCTGTGCATGAAGATAATCATTAGGGTTATCAGCACTTTCTCATAGTTTTATTTTTATTACTCTACCTTCCCTGTATATGCTCATATTTGTATACATTGTACTCACTCTCCTTTCCTTAGGGTGCAGTCACATCATGTGATACACATACATATGGTAAGTAGCAGCTTTGAAACAGAGCAATAATTTCTCTGCATAAAGACAATCAGTTAGGTTATGAACTCTTTCTGCTACTACTTCTGTTTTTTTGTTTACTTCACTGTCCCTGTATATACTCATATTTGTATGTGTTGTTGTCTCTTTGTGTTTTGTCTGTAATAATTATGTATTAAGTGGGTTTTATTATCTACTTATTACATGTTTCACAATACGCAAAACTCTAATAAGAAAGCAGTTATCATTTCACTATTCAACATGGCAAGAGTATGAATATTGCACCTTCACCATGTATGCTGCACACACTGCCTATGTTTCTGCATGAGTAGCTTAGTATACTGGATAGAACTTCATAATAGAATGCTATTTATATCAATGCATTGCTTAATGCACTAATTAGCTCATGATATTTATCCCCAATGATCCTTGACAGTTTTTGGTCAGCATTATAAGAATCCCTTGTACAGAGTTTTCATGAAAAGTAAATGCACATGTGATGTCATCAGTGATGTCATCAATGACATTTGTGATGTCATCTTTGATGTCCTGGGTGTTAGTCTTAGCAGTGCACGGTGGCGCGAGTTATGGTTGCTTATCTTACCATAACTACCAAATTTCAGGGGTTTTTCGGTTTTACTTTGAACCATAACGTCCCTTTAAAAAAGTTTTTTCACTGAATTTCATAGGTTTTTAGTAGCGCAACTTAACCATAACGTCCCTTTAACAAAGTTTTTTTACTGAATATATATATATATATATATATATATATATATATATATATATATATATATATATATATATATATATATATATATATATATATTACACAGCCACGCTAGTGGGTGTGTAGTTATGGTTAAGTTGCTATTCCCATAGGAAGAGCACTTTTTGGGCAGCTTATAACTTCTCTTTCCCTGGACGAATCCACACCAAACCTTGCAGAAAAAGGATATCGCCCACTCTGAATTAGTTTGCAAAGTTTGCTGAGGTTTGGTCCAGGGGGGGCAAAATTATAGGGGGGGTCCCAAAACTTATTTTTTTCCCATAGACTGAATGGGGAATAAACTTTGCTCACACCTACAGCCCAAACCGCTGGACGGATTTTTACCCAATTTGCGGCAGGAGCAGCGGCCTGGTCCCGAAAGCATGCTTTTGTAAATTTGGTGAAAATCTGTCCAGTAGTTTTTAAAAATGACCAAAAAGTAGGTCACAAAAAATGAGTGATATCTATGTCCGCTCCGCGGGCACACTTCCCTGTTCGCTCCGCAGACAGTGTCCTGATTGGCTACTTGGCTTACGTCATGTCCGCCGACATGCGACGTGTTCGCTGATTGGATGGTGAAAGCGTGAAGTGCGTCAGATTTTTAGAAACGCCCACCATCTTGGATCCGCGGACCTCTGCAGACAGTGCAGTGACAAATGGTGGAGAAATACAACTTTGACAAGTGTGTTGGTGTGTAAGAGTGTTTCGAGAGGGTGGGGGAGTAAGAGATGGGTCAAATGCTGTATTTATTTAGGTGGCAGGCACCCCTGTTGTGTTCATCTTATTCGCAGACAGCTGTCCGAAATGTCCATAATTAGACAAAATGGGGGTGTGCTAAGGACACTATTCCTGTCCGTACTGTCCGCAGGCAAGTTGAAACTGTTCTAAGAACATATTCGGTGTCCGGGATGTCCGCAATTAACCAAAATGGGGGTGTCCTAAGGACACTATTCCTGTCCGTAGTTTCCGCAGGCAAGTTGAAACTGTTCTAAGAACAGGCGCGTTGTACATGATGTCCGCAATTACACAAAATGGAGGTGCCCTAAGGACACTATTCCTGTCCGTACTGTTCGCAGGCAAGTTGAAACTGTTCTAAGAACACATTCGGTGTCCGGGATGTCCGCAATTAACCAAAATGGAGGAGTCCTAAGGACACTATTCCTGTATGTAGTGTCCGCAGGCCAGTTGAAACTGTTCTAAGAACAGGCGCGGTGTCCGGGATGTCTGTAAGCAATCAAAATGGAGGTGTCCTAAGGACACTATATCTGTCCGTGCTGTACGCTAGCAAAATAAAACTGTTCTTAGAACACGTTAGGTGTCCGCGGACATAAATCATGCCCATACTGCATGGTTAAAATGTTTGATTCTATGGGTGTGATCTGTGGGTGTGATATGCTGCGATGGTTGTGGCCAGGGCCGAAGGCCGTAGGCCGTAGGCCATGCACCCAAGACTCTAGTCCCTGGTCACAACCACAGCAGTATATCACACCCATAGATCACACCCATAGAATTGAATATGTATGAAATATTTGAAAGTCTACCGTTTATGTACTGTATAGTTTGCATGTGACGTTTTGGGTACATCATGCCATTAAGATTGTAGAGTTTGGTAACAAGCACTGCAATATAACATATCCATGGAAGTGAACATTTTGCATTGTGGTGTATGGTTACATGTTTGCTTCAATGTTTGTGTTATGGAGCAGTATTTATGAGTTGTACTTATTATAATATACTTACTGTTTGGTTTGGTAACTGGAGCACATATATTCTTTATCAATTTCTGTAATAAAAGAAAAGATCATGTTAGTGTCGGTAGTTTATAAGGACTTATAACATTGAATAATAGACATTTTCGATTCATATCGACCCTCATATTTAGTAGATTACAAACCAGTGTACTGTACAATTTGCTCAGTTTCTGTGTTTGTTGTTAAATCATTGGGTCTGTGGAAAAAAAATCCATGTTGGATTAAAACCCCCCTTTTATTTGGTTTTGGTACAGTACATTTATTTTTGTGTTTTCAGTGTTTACTTATTTCTGGCTAATGTTGGCTTGTTGCAGATTGTTAGATACTTGTTGTTGAATTGTAACTTATTATACTTTTTATTTATATTCTCAAGTTGTTCATCTATCTGTTGGGTTGTTGCAGATTCTTGGGGCAGTTAGATTTATGTTGATGTATTTTAACTGTTTATTTTGTTATTTTTCAGTGGTATCATTTATCTGTTTGGTTTTTGCAAAATCTTGGGGCAGTTAGATACCTGTTGGCGTATTCTAACTGTTTATTTCTTGTTATTTTTAGCGGTAGTGTTTTATCTGTTTGGTTGTTGCAAAATCTTGGGGCGGTTAGATATCTTTTGGCGTATTCTAACTGTTTATAGTTTTCTAATTGAAGTTTTATTAATGTTTATGCACAGATTAGTCATTCAATTTTGGTTTTAAGAATATTAAATAAGCGTTTATAAGATTTGCTGGTAATCTTTACTTTAAAGTAATGGTACAATTACATTTGAACCATCCACAATTCTTATTTATATATACAGTGTAGTGACCTGTATTGGTTGTGGTTCCTGCATGGTAGATTATACCTACGGTTGTGAAGGTTTTCTTACCAAGTGTTACTTGACCATGTGTGAATCCAGTCAGCTTGCAGATGTTTTTAGTACCATTTGCATTGTAATGTAGAAGCATTAGTATTACGTATTTACTATGTGTTTGTATTAGTAAGGTGGAGCGATAATCTGAATTGCAGGTAGTATATAATCTGCCATGGTTTGCATTTTCTACAAGTTGCTGAAATGGAACACGTACACAGTTAGGTATGGATACATACACAAAACGTTCATTAGGGATTTGTTCATATTGCATATTGTTGCACAGAGTGCATGTATGTTTCCACATGTATGAAATCTGGAAGATTTCATTTATAGGTATGTTTTTGTTTTCCAGTACATGTAGCAAGTACATTAGAAATTCTTGTGGATCTTCTTGTGAGTTTATAGTGAATTTGACAATTCCAGCACAGTAGTTCAATTCTTGTCTTATTCCATGAACACTATATGTGTTGTCAGGATTGTTGGTTGCATTTCGATGAAGGACTAACATTTGCAAACACAATTGGTCTGTACTGTGTAAGTAAATGTTGTCAACAATTGGTGGCGATTGAAATAGAATATTGATTGCTACATTTGCATAGCAGTTTACACCAGTTATATTTGAAAATTTGAATGGACCAGATAGTTCTGTGTCCAAGTCATTTTTTCGGAGTGTGTGTTGCTTCATTGAAGAAGTACCTGAGTAACTTTGAGAAATAGATTCTTCTTTGGTTGTAGTAATTGATGAAGTATTAGCTTCTTTTACTCTCTTTCGAGGATTTGCAGTGACATCCTGTTGCATTTCTGTTTGAACTAGTTTTCTTTTACAACATTTTGCTTTTTGTGGAACAGGATATGTTTTTAGATGGGGGTGTATAGTGAACGTAGTCTATTGTATTCTAAAACTCAGGGAATATCAGTGTTTACATCAAAGTTGATTAGAAATAGACCGTCAAGTGTATGTAAGCATGATAGTGCTACGTAGCTCATCCCTTCTTTAAAGACTGTGTTCCCAATATCTATCGATGCTTTATCTAAGGTAAGACCTTGTGATTTGTGAATGGTGACTGTGTATACTAGAGTTAGAGAAAATTGTTCTCTGCGTACATACATGTCTTTGAAAAGAAGGAATCGAGCTGTTGAGCACCCTATCCTTTTTACTTCTGAAAGTTTGTCAAAGAGAATATTGACAAACTGAATGTTGTTGTCATGTGGGTATGTTTGAAAGCCAACAACTGTACCCAGTGCTCCATTAACTAGTGCTTGCTCCACGTCAAGGTTACGTTTAAGCATTACTCTACAGTTTAAAGATAATTTTAATATTTTCTCCAAACCAGCTGTGTTGGAGATAGAATTTTCTAAGATATTTAGTCTTGTTGTGGCTTGTTGACACATGGGTAGTGTCATACCATGTACGTCCAATTTGTCTGTGGAGGAAATTTAAATTATTGGTTGCATTTCTTTTTTCAACATTGTTTCATTGAATTTGGAACAGCTTGCAAGAGTTGGCATCAAGGACATACAATTGATATTTGTGTGTGCTAATTGTTCCATGACATGAGTTATGGCCATAAAGTGCATGGATGTGCCGGGTTTTTAATATTTCTTGTGCTATTGAGATAGTACACCAACTCTAATACTTTTTAAAATGTTGGCGTAGGTGAGGTCTGCAGACTCGTGCATGTTTTCTGTTAATTCTCTGTATTGGAAATGTTGCCAAAGGTTGACATCTACTATGCTGCCAACAGTTTTACGGCAAAGTTTGTGTCCTAAGGTTTTAAAAATAGGTTCACCTTTCACTGGTGTCAATTGAAGAAGATCTCCAAAAACAATAATGTGTTTTCCTCCAAAGAGCACTTAAAAGTTTTTTTATAAGTATGTCTTGTAATCTGAGGTGAATCAAAGCCAACATTAGGTTGGAGACCATGCTCACTTAATCTATTAGTAGCATTTTCATTTGTTTTAACACTCTGCATAGTTCCATTGTAGCTTCTGTAGAAAGTGTGTAATATTCTAATTTGTTTTGGTGTTCTACTGGAAGGGGTAGTAATTGGTGTAAAGTGACAACTCCTATTTTGTAGGCAGCTAAACCTGTGGGGGCAGTTACAAGAGCTGACAGTTTGTTGTTTGCAATTGTTGAAGGAGCTTTCTGATGATTTTGATTAAAAATGTTTTGCCAGAACCAGCTTCACCACTGACGTATAGCAGTATAGGTTTGTAATTTTGGCAGGTGCATTCTTCATTTTCATGTTGTATACCATGTGCAATTTCTTTTGTTGCTTCTTGAAAAATGGTACGCTGCTCTTTGTTCAATTTTGATTGTAGTACAGTTAAGTCTTCTGTATCTTCTGCATAGTGACACAAGGTGTTTTCTACTTCTGTCATAGCTAATTCTGCCTCATTTGCTATTAGTGGCTGTCCCAGTGGTTCTTGACTTTCTGTTACAGAAGGTTGACTACTGCCGGGAGTGTCCTTATCTAGTTGGGCCTGGAGTTCTTCTTCGTGTTGCTGTTCATTGTGCGACATTGTTTTGTACTGTGTAAAGTTTACATCAGTTATAGTGCTTTCCTTTGCTTTGAAAGCGTCTTCATAAGAGTCATAGTTATCTAGTATCTCTTCTTCTTTTCGCCATGGTTTAAAAAGTTGTAGCATGGACATGTAATATAGTTCTTTATGTTGAGGAGATTTTTAATGACAATTTGATATGATTAATTAAACTTGGTTTGGTAAGTTTTACTAAGCGGCCTTCACAATTTGTCTTTCTGTATCTACCTTTTTTTTCATTGGGTTTTATATTATTTTTGTATGTGAGGTTTTGGGCTATGTGGTATAGACACATGGGGGGTCGGTCATTACGAGGTTGGAGGTAAGGGATTACCGGCACCGGTAAGGTCATCGGTGCCGGTAATCCCTTACCACCCTATTCCCATGTCCCTTAGCAGGTGCCTTCCTTAACACCTGGTTTTACCAGGCGTTATGGAAGGGACCAGTTAAGGGACTTCAGAGCTAATAACGGTACCGCAAATTGCGGTACCGTTATTAGCTCCATCCCCATTCCCATTGATCCCTATAGGGGCTCAAATCGGAATGGAGAATGGTTCCCCGAATAGGGACTTACCGGGTCCTCCAAGGTTGGAATGACCCGGTAAGTCCCTATTTCAGGAACCCGGACGGACCCGGAATGCGGTAAAGGGGTAGCCATGGTGCTAATAGCACCATGGCTACCCCCAAACTCGTAATGACCCCCATGGTTTCCAAAGTGGTACTTCTGTTTGGGTAGTATGTGTCTAGTAAATTGTTTTTCAAAATGTCTTGGCTGTTGGGATCATTTTTGGCTATTGTTTCTATATCGTCGTATGATTTGAGAACTCTTTTTCTAGATTTAGCAGGATGAAGACTTAGCCATACTATATTTTCAGATTTTCCATATAAAGCAGTACCGGTTAAACCATCTACAGCTTCATAGAAGCCACATTCTCTGTGGGAGAGCATTTTTATCCCTAAGCTGTACAATTTCTGAGACAGTCTTTTGTCTGATGACAGGTCATTCCAGAGGTCTTGAAGCTCTATTTTTTCTGCTTTGGTTAAGTAGGCTGTAACATATCGTGCAACTGCAGTGGAATTGTCTGCAATGTACTGCACATCTATGTTTGCATTCCATAAGAGGGCAATGATTGCATTGTAATCATTGATATATTTTGGTTCTTCTGTTCTTTTTATGTAATATGTGTTCTTAGGTGATTTATCTTTAACAATGAAGACATGAAGTTGTTCACTTCACCTGTTTCTGTAACCGGTCTCGGGAAACCAAAGCAGCATTTGGTGTAATATTTCCCTTTGTTTTAGTATTTGTGACGACAACATTTGCCACATTTGTGTCTTTGAAATTGTACAATTTGTGCATGAAGATCACTCTTTGTTGCTCCTGATGGAATTTCACAAGTGACATATTTTTCGATAAACTGTAAAACAGTGGCATCACTGTCTTGACCAAATTTAGGAGCATCTTTAATCCATAAAAACATGTGGATATGTGGTGCTCCTCTGGCTTGGTATTCTTTTCTCCAAAATAAGTGTTGCACTTCTCTGAGGGGAGGAACAGTTTTATTACAAATAAAGTGTATCATAGCAATGAAACAATGATGGAAATATCTTGAAACATTAACAGGATCTAGAGAGCAAAGTTCTCCTGGTGTTAGTATATCTATGTTTGTTTTGTTTTTGTTTGATACGTGTAGGAAATCATGTAAATCTTCCCACGCATATTCTGCACAACTTTATGTAACAAACCAAGTGGGTGGGCCAAGGTTTCTTATCATACAACGTACATCTCTGTGACGTCGGAACCAGTACTCTTTAGTACCACACATGCTTGCTAACAGATTTGGAATGCTTGATTGTAAAACCTCATCTTTTTCTTGCACTTTTTGTAGTAATTGTGTAGCTGATATATTTTGAAAGTGGGTTCCTGATTTTAATGTGTGTGCAACTCCATAACATAGAGTTGCTAGTTCACTTTCAAAGAGTAGATGGAATATGTATTCCACATTTTGTCTAAATCTGGGATGTTCAGAATACATTTGTAACGAGCGGTATTCTGATGGTGTTATCTGAATAGGTCTATCATCGTACCTCCCTCCTTTGCCAGTAGGAAAGAGTAGAGGAAAAGCACGTACTTCTATACTTTTTTCCCATATGCTGATTGGTGATCCTTTGGTTTGTCACATTTGGTACGTGTCTAGTGCATCATCTATGGTGTCATTAGAGTGTAATGGATGAATTGTATAATGGTCTAAAATATTGGATACAGTAGCAGGATCTAGAAGTTCAGATTGACCAGTTTCTGGTGACTCTTGAATTATTTCAGTTGTTTCCCTTAAGTTTTCTTCAATATTTATTTCTTTGTAGTATTCATTATTGTCTTTTAGATATTGCAAGGCTTGTCTAACTTTATGTAAGTCTACGAGTTGTTGCCATTTTCTTTTGTCTTTTGTAGGTACACCATTTACTAAGACAATCAAATATTGCTCTATTGGACGTTGCACAATCTCAGAGTGTGCACATTTTCTTTTAGATCTAATGGTAAATAAACTACTTTGCCACAAATGCCTTTCACCAATTCAGAGGAAGGTAATTTTGCTGTTTTTGGTTGAAGGTGTATTATTGCTTGAAATGGGTGCACTGTTTGAATTATGATGCTCTCATGTAAATTGAGTTTCTGCAGGGGTTTTGGTACTGGGAATAATTCCAAGTTATTTGTGATAGCACATGAAGGAGTTTGATTGTTTTCAAGTTTTGTAGTGCAGTAACTGTAAAGTATTAAGGGTCAGTTATTTCGCATATGTTTTCTGCTATAAGGTAGAGATCTAATTCAAACCATTTGGAATCTTCATTGTTTTCTATTTTGTATGTTACGTCTATAGTTTTTGTGTTACTTTTATAAAAAGTTCTGCGGTAACACACACACATGGTTTGGTACTTGAGCGGATGTACTTTTAAATTTTAGTATTTCTTTTTTGTATGTGTGTAGTAGAAGATTGCCATCTGTACAATTGTTGCTAGTCTGTTGTAAAGCTACTGTATTTTTTAAGTGGCTTCCACTTCCAAAATATTTTTTCTGGATATGCTCTATTTCTTCCAGTAGGTCTTTGGCTGTACCATGTAGAAGATTGTTATTTAAATTGGCTAGTGCTAAAGCAGGACTTTTAGCATAGTACAGTTTTTAGACTATATTTCTTATAGTTGAATGATGTGTTGATATAATTTTGATATGATGGAAGGTGCTTTTGCAAATAGGTCCTGAAATGCAGGACAATGATGTCATTGTAGTCCTGTGTATTTGCGCACTGGACAGGTATCCATATTTTGCAGCAGTTTCATTTTGATTTTGTCTTTGCCTTTCGCATACTGGCGTAAAGATTTGAAAGATTTTTTGGGAATGTTACACATTGACGTGCATGACCATTTGTATACTGGACGTTCTGATTCAGTCGAATGGAGAGTTGATACTGAGTTTTCTGGGGATATTTTTGTAAGCAGTATTTCTTGTTGCATTATGGTATTATTACGTTTTTCATAAACTCATCCACTGCTATGTATGGTAATTGTGTTTGTTTGATTTTGTTTGTATGCTTCTTCATTAAAATATGGTTCTGTGCTCGTGGTGTGACTCCATTCACCTCCACAGATATTTAAGAAGTTACTTTTGTTGACATTCCATTTATTGAGAAGTCTTTTTTGTAATTTAGTAGTTAGTTTTGTTAGTGTTTTCATTATGTTTAACACTAAAATAACTTTGAGAAGGATTGCACTGTCTATCAAAGCTTCTAAGATTAATTTTATACGGTAGGTTTTAAGGGTTGTGCATGAGTTGTCTCCTGTTTTTATAAGATTTTGAAGGACTCTGTGGTGGAACATTTTTGCTAAAATACTTTTTTTGGTATGGTTACTTGCCACTATATCAAGATTTATAGGAGCAGTTTTAGCAGTAGTGGTAGCTGCATTCTTGTTAATCATTTTCTCTTTTCTTTCACATTTTGATAGAGTAGGAAACGTTTCTGTACTGGAAGATTGTTTTGTTTTGCTAAATGACTGTATTAGCTGTTTTGTTTGAACTTAGTGTACAAACTCTGCTAGAGATGGATGCTTATTTTGGACACTTTTATTTTCATTTGCTTTATTTCTGCGTTGCTTTCTACGGACTTGCTTTCTGGTAGGCATTCATTGGCGTCTGTTGAAACAAAAAAAGAAGGTATGGGTTGGGCTGTTGTGCAATGTATGTGTGCTGTATGCATGAGTGTCTGAGTATGATGTTAAAGATGTATGTGGTGGTGTGTGATTGTGCATTGGGCAGCTACAATTAGTTGGGAAGGCTATTCTTCTATTTGTGTGTTACTATACTGCGGTTCACATGACAGTAGAAAGTGAGCTAGTGGTGAGGAGAAGCACTAATAGTAAATCTAATGGTATAAAATTAAAACAGTTCTTTGTTTTGTAATACTAACATACTAGGGGCTGAGTTATGTTATTTGTTTTCTGAAAAACGGGGATTTGTGTGCCATTCTGCCTGCTAATCCCTGTTTAATAAACAGTGATTTGTGGGCAGAATGGTGCACAAATCTCAATTCTTTTGGTGCACAAATTACATGAATCAACCGCACAGTGTGTTTGAGTAACAGTAAGAATATTAAGGTAGTATTGTACTTACTCTTTTTTTGTGGAATGAGCAGGTTTCTTTGGAGTTGTTGTTTGTAGTTCTGATGCTGCTGCATTACAGGAGAGTAGTCTTCACTGCAATTGTAAAAGAAAGAAGTTAGTATTTTTGTGTGTTTTTTAGATGTTGATTTTAATGTTTTTGTATTAGTATTCTTGTTTGATAACTGAACATAGTGTATGCATGCAATTTCATTTGACTGCGTGCAATCTTTATATTTTATTTACAATATTTTAGTTCAACATGCTTTGCAAATGAGTAGAATTTTAAGTTTATGAAACTCACTTGGTTTTTTCAAGCTGTCTTATAGGATATTAGGAGAATGAAGAAATAATGATTTATTTATTTTGCAATTTTTATAAGCTAAATGGCAGAAACTGTATAGAAAAGCATGGAATGTATGATTTTTGTGAAGGTGTGGGTAATAAAGCAGACGGATGTGATTTACAGGTAGTGGTGTTATTGCAGCTGGGAGCTTTTCAATGATAGTGTCTATGTGTGTGAGTGTATGAAGATGCATGACCTTTTATTGGCTGTGTGTAATTTTATAATACACTACTTAGTGTTTTTCCACAATTATATTGTTAATTCTCCCATCTTCTAATATTATAATTTTTTAGATAGGTGTGTGTGTAAAAGAACATTTAGATACCAGACAGGTTTGGAAGTGACAGCGGATTATAGCAGATGGGAAAAATGACAGTAAGTTCATTTATATATATAGGTTATATAGGTTAAGTGGCAGTTACATGTACTGTGCAGAAAATATGCATACCTGTAGTTTGTATTCATGCATGCGGATATGCATGCAGCTGCAAGTAGAAATCTTGGAGACTTGTAGAGTAGTTTTTGTAGTCGGTGCTTTGAATGATATGAGACTTGTAATAATAATAATAATAATTTGGCATTTATATAGCGCTACGAACCCTGAGGTATCTGAGCGCTGCTTATTATTACCCACGGTGTGTGGTGCTCATTTATCGACCTCGGAAGGATGAAACGCTGAGTTTGGCGCTGCCGGGATTCGAACCTGCGTTCGCAGGCTCTGCACTGATGTCAAAGCGAGCGCTCTACTCGCTGTGCCACTTGACTTGTACTCAGAGTGATGAACAGTACATTTGAAGTGCTGAACTCTGATGATGGAGTTAGATGTAGAGGTCTTGGATGTGATTGGTGGATGGCTGTGTGATTGCTTAGCTGTATCCAATGAGGGAATGGCAGAGAGAGTGAAGTGGAAAAGGTAGAAGGGCTGTCCAAGAGCTACACGGTCCGCGGACACCGCAGATGTCCGCGGACAGGGCGTGCCACATCTGGGGTTTTCCGGCAAATCCAGCATGGAAAGGGGACTGTAGGGATCAGCCAATCAGATGTTGAGGTTGTGGATTTGTGTTGAAAGAGACTGAGTGTAGTGAAGATGGCAGAGGTGGAGAAAGTCAGGGTGTTGGTGCTTGGAGTTATGTTGGTGCATGGTTTACAGCAGTATGCTCAATCCTAGCATGTGTCAAAGAATTTGGAGGTTAAAGAAGTGGAGGTGGTGTGGAGCACTGTGTCTGATTGCAATGTACAAGGAATTGTACATGTTTGTGAAGATATGGGCAGGATGGACAGTCCCGTGTGGTAGTTTTGCATTATGGTGCTTTCCATTTGGGCTATGTCAGTGCCCCTATTTTGTTGGCAGATTTGGAACACTTGGTTCAAGCAGTAATGAACATCCTTCCAAATGCCAAAGTAATTTCTTCTGGATTAGTGCCTAGGGCGATATGGGACAATAGTTCTGTTTTTTGTCCTCAGCAAAACATTGCTAGGTGTGTAATCAACCGAGGCATGTGTGCTTTCATGCTTAGAGCTGGTATGTTTTTCTGTAATAATGAGAATATTGATTCCAGTAATGCTGTTTATTTTAAAGAAGATGGCATTTCCTTATCTTTTTTGGGAAATGCCATGCTGTTTTGGAATGTAAGGGTTCCTATGGAGAAGGTTATGTGAAAATTTTACGAGTAAAGTGAGAAAAAAAATAAGAGAAAAATACAAAATAACAGGTGTCTGTCAAGCATCTTCAACCCCCCACCCCCAAAAAAATGGCTCTGCGGACATTGCATACTACATTTGGGGATTTTGGGGTGGAGAGGCATGCAAATGAGAATGAGCAGAGCAAGGGATTGGTCAGTAAAGTTTACTGGGTGTGTTGTGCAAGGAGAGAGTTTACAGAAAGTCTTTTTCCTGAGAGAAGAACAGTTAGCTTGGCTGTGTGTTTCAGAAAATAGATTATCTGGATTTTGGGAGACTCGTGGATACATTGGTTGGAGGTGCATGCAGAACGCTGTGGAGTAGCTGCAGATCTTGGATTCCCTCATGTGGAAGTGCACTGGCATGGAGTGAGTGGAATGAAGTGGTTGGACTTGGTACCTCTCTGTGCTAATTTGGAGACAGAGCTTCATCCAGACATAATTATAATTCATTATGGAGGGAAAAGTTGAGGACATGTGTCAGGAATTTCTTTGCAATTTGCGATGAAAGAAGGACTTGGGAAGGTAATGGATATGTTTCCGAATTCCCAAGTAATTTTTTCTCGTATTGCGCAGAGAGAAATGTGGCTGCTTTCTTCTTCGTTTGGTCCACAAATGGAGAAAGCGAGGCACAATGTTAATAAGGCAGTTTGTGCCTTTTGTTGGCATGTCCTCTTTCCACAATGAAAATATTATGTTTCTTAGCACATACATTTTTCGCAGAGATGGAGTACATATTACTTAAGCTGGCAATCAGATTTTTCTGAGAAATGTACAAAATGCATTGCAACCTTTTTTGGAATTACAGCCATCCATTTTGCAGTAGGTGTTGACTATTTCAAGTTTTTCAAACACAAAAAAAAACACCACCAAAAGACTCTTTTCAGAGCCACCACTTCCTCCCTGAGAAAAGTGCAATGGTTTTGAAAGGGCAGCACCCCAACATTTTAGATGTCCGTGGACTGTCCGCAGACTTCTAAAAAATGTACAGGGCCCTGCTCCATTTATTTGTCACTTCTATTTTTAGACTGTGAAAAGCGGCTCTGAAAAGAGCCTTTTTTTTTTCCAGATTTTTGTTATTTTATATATGTTTTGGTTTTTTACACACAACACACTAGGAGAGGAGGGGAAAGGAGGGTAAGGAAGGGACACCAACCGCAGGAACAAGAAAGGGCAGGTGGAGAGAGGAAGATGTAGGGTGGGCCTTACTTAGGTAGGTAGGAGGTCTTCTCATGCTCCTTGACCGCAGTCTCGAAAGCACTTCAAAGACTTTCCCCCCTGCAGAGTACTGCGTCACAATACATACACAAAACTGTGACCCTCGAAAGGTAAGGGTCAACAGCATCATTGATGGCCTGTGAGGTAGCTGGAGGGAGGCGCTGTCCCACAGGAGTGTCTCTTGTGGTGACAGGAGCGGAACGGATGATGTGGTAGAGGAACTCAACCTACTACGTTGATCACAAGGTACAACCTTGTGAATGGCCCCACCGTGGAACGACCTTAGGTGTCGCTTCATAGATGTCGTACCAAAGCTGTACGAACCAGGCCTCCCACGACACAGCACCATTTTGCAATGGTTGCAGGTGACCTTGTTCGCACATGCTTTTGGTACATCACCATGAATGGCAAATAACCGCCACATCCAAGACTCACGGTGAGTGCTGGTAGTAGGGACTTCCACTACCTCATCCTCTTCATCCTCTTCATCCTCCTCTTCATCCTCATGCCTGTTCCCCTCTTCAGGCCCTTGGGGAGGTGGAGGTGGTGGAGGGGGTGGGGGTGGTGCTGAGGCAGATGTAGCACCAGGTGGAAGTACAGCAGCCATGGATGCCATCTGGTTTGAAGATGCAACAGCAAAAGCAGGTCAATCTTCAATAGTAGAAAGACAGAATGAAGATGAGCTCTGGGGTGTGGAGTTTTACATGGGTGCCGGTGCATGCCCTGCGGACACCCGCGCTGTCTGCGGACAGTTTGAACACCCCTAAAAGGCTCAATAAGTTCCAAAACGTATGTAGAAAGTCAGGGTCATTGTCTGGGACATGTGCTTTGGTGAAATTTTACTATAAAATATTTTGGATTGCCTGAAAAAGTACTTTTAAAATGTTTGGGGACCCAGACAGTGTCCGCAATTCAGGATACATGCTCAGCGTGAGTGCTGTCACATGATTACGTTGCGAACACATCCGCGAAGGGAATGGATGTTCGCAGCACACCAAATGTACAGGAACGGCTGTGCGCATTCACGCAGGTGTTCTACGGACAGTGTTCGGGTCCTAAAACTAATTAAAAGTGTGACACAATTGAGACGGACAGTGACAGACAGTCGCGATGTTCGTAGGACTTATGGGTGTGGTGCGCATGTGCATAGATGTTCTACAGGCAGTACGGACAGGCATATTGTCCTTAGGACATCCCCATTTTGGTTAATTGCGGACATCCCGGACACCAAATGTGTTCTAAGAACAGTTTCAACTTGCCTGCCGACAGTACGGACAGGAATAGTGTCCTTAGGACACCTCCATTTTGGTTAATTACGGACAACCCGGACACTGCGCCTGTTCCCAGAACAGTTTCAACTTGCCTGCGGACACTACGGACAGGAATAGTGTCCTTAGGACACCCCCATTTTGGTTAATTGTGGACATGTCGGACACCGAATGTGTTCTTAGAACAGTTTCAACTTACCTGCGGACAGTACGGACAGGAATCGTGTCATTAGGACACCCCCATTTTGGTTAATTACGGACAACCCGGACACCGCGCATGTTCTTAGAACAGTTTCAACTTTCCTGCGGTCATTACGGACAGGTTTAGTGTCCTTAGGACACCCCCAATTTGGTTAATTACGGACATACCGGACAGGCGCACTGTCCGTGGACATCTTAACTGCCTTTTTAAAAAAATAAGACACACAGGACTGAATTAAAACACATATCATATTTTTTTTATTATATACAGATATAACATTTATGCAAGAGCGGGGGAAGCAGAAACTGACACGAACACAGGGGAATTGGGGGTTTGGAGAGGATGGATGGGAGGAGATGAAGGGATGGAAGTCTCATCGTAACATTTTTTCTTGGTGGGGAAGGTTTGGGGATAGTTGACTGGGACATGGAGAGGGGGAACAGGTAAATGTGGGACAATGATATGTAATTTTTTCTTTTATGTGGTCCTCCACAAAATGTTTCAAAAGATTGCAATTTTCCATTAGCATGTCCATTTTTTCTTCCATGCACTGCAGAGTATGTTCTAATGTGTCTTTAGGTGTATTATTCTCAATGTTTGTATGGTCTGTTAAAAAAAAAATGTTAAGTACACATAAAGTTATGATTATTAATTTGGTTATATAGAGAAGTGTCTACCATTAGTATCACTATCTTCAGTCATTTCCTCACATGGAAAATTTTCCTCAAGCCATTCCAAAGTGCTGGCCATTTCTGTGTAGAAATAAATATTTTACTTTTAGTGTACCTAATACAAAAAGTTTAGAAATATACAAGAAAAATGAAGTTTACTTACTAGCTTCTGGTAAGTTGTGTTCTTACTGTTCTGTAGGTCTGTTGTTGCTTCTAGCTGTGTAGTTTCTGTGAGGTAATTATGTTGAAAGCATATCTTTTTTGTTTTGGTCTATTCCATTTTATTACATATGGTATTTAAATAGACGGTTGATGTGTTACATATATAGGTTCCACTTCTTATTTATTATTACATATAATGTGTTTATATGCTGGTTTTTTAACTTGTGCAGTGTTTATATGACTTTATAGAACAATTTAAGATACCCCCTGAGTTTTTGGGTATTGTTGATTTTGTCTGCATCCGTCTGCAGACATACGCAGAGTCCGCAGACATCAAAATCACTAGCTGGGGGTTCAGTATGTTCTATTTTACATGTATATTAAGTCAGGGAATCCTAGTAAACATCTATCAAATTCACAATATGAATATGTATATTCAATAAAATAAAATTTGATAAAGGGATGTTATGGTTAAGTTGCGCTACTAAAAACCTATGAAATTCAGTAAAAAAATGTTGTTATAAG
Source organism: Ambystoma mexicanum (assembly GCF_040938575.1). NCBI lineage: Eukaryota > Metazoa > Chordata > Amphibia > Caudata > Ambystomatidae > Ambystoma > Ambystoma mexicanum. Next base: position 1,278,543,962 of record NC_090929.1, on the reverse strand, counting down.
GGACGTTATGATTAAGTTGCGCTACTAAAAACCTATGAAATTCAGAAAAAAAACATTGTTAAAGGGACGTTATGGTTCCAAATAAAACCGTAACTCGCGCCACCACTGTGCATTGCTAAGACTAACACCCAGGACATCAAAAATGACATCACACATGTCATTGATGACATCACTTATGACATCACATGTCTTGCTCCCTCTTTTTTCCTTTAGTGATTTATCTTGACCAGTAATACTTAGGAACAAAAAAATCAAAAAAGTACTATATTTGTAGACTTATACTTCAAATATGTTCTTACAGTAATTCATTTTGGGGTTCACTCACAGCATATGAAACATATACATAGGGAGAATACACACTTGAAAGATAGCAATGCTTTCTGTGTATGAAGAAAATCAGTAAGATTATCAACACATTCTTATTATTCTGCTGTTTTTTTATTACTGTACTTTATCTGGATATGCTCATATTAGTATTCACACTACTTTCTTTACGGCGCAGTCATATCATTTGGTAGTTATACATAGGGAAGTGTAGGTTTAAAGCAGAAAAATCATTTCTGTGCATAAAGATAATCAGTTAAGTTACGAACACTTTCTAGTTCCACTGCTGCTTTTTTGCATACTTCACTTTCCCTGTATATACTCATATATTTGTATGTGTTGTGTGTCTTTGTGTTTTGTATGTAATAATGAAATTATATAGTAAGTGGGTTTTATCAGCTACTTATTACATGTTGCACAGTACACAAAACTCTAATAAGAAAGCATTTATCATTTCACTATTCAACATGGGAAGATTGTGAATATTGTACCTCCATCATGTATGCTGCAGACAATGATTATGTTTATACCTGAGAAGCTTATTATACTGTAAATAACTTAACATAATACAATGCTATTTATATCAATGCATTGCTTGATGCACTACATAGATCATATCTATTGCAATGATCCTTGACACTTTTTTGTCAACATTATAATGAGAATCCCTTGTACAGACTTTTCATGAAAAGTAAATGCACATGTGATATCATCAGTGATGTCATCAATGACATTTGTGATGTCATCTTTTATGTGCTGGATGTTAGCCTTAGCAATGCACGGTGGTGGCGTGAGTTCTGGTTGCTTAGTTTACCATAACCAGCGAATTTCAGGGGTTTTTCGGTTTTATTTTGAACCATAACATCCCTTTAACACAGTTTCTTTTACTGATATATATAGTATTCAGTAAAAAGATGTTGTTAAAGGACGGTATGGTTAAGTTGCGCTACTAAAAACCTATGAAATTCAGTAAAAAAACTTTGATATGAGGGACGCTATGGTTAAGTTGCACATGTACCTGTCCCCCCTCACTATATCCCAGTCAATTATCCCCAAATCCTCTCCATGAACAAAAACGTTTTGATGAGACTTCCATCCCTTCTTCACCTCATATGAATCCTCTTGAAACCCCAATTCTCCTGTGTTTGTCTCAGTTTCTGCTTCACCTTCTCTGTCACAAATTTAACATCCATATATAATAAAGTAAAATTATTATATTTTGTCCTAATTCATTTCTTGTTTTTTTTTTAAAAAAAAGCAGTTGAGATGTCCGAGGACAGCACGGGTGTCAGGAATGTCCGTGAAGAAACAAAAATGGAGGTATCCTAAGAACACTATACCTGTCCATACTGTTCGCTAGCAAGTTGAAACTGTTCTAAGAACACACAAATTGTCCGGGATATCCGCAATTAACCAGTATGGACATGTTCTAAGAACATTATGCCTGTCTGTAATGTTCGCAAACAAGTCCAAACTGTTCTAAGAACACATTCGGTGTCCGAGATGTCCGTAATCAAACTAACACACGCAGTGAAACTGTTCTAAGAACACATCAAGTGTTCCGGGATGTTCGTAAATAAACAAAATGAGGGTGTCCTCAGGACACTATGTCTGTCTGTATTGTTCGCAGGCAAGTTGAAACTGTTCTAAGAACACAGGCAATATCCTGAAATGTTCGTAAATAATCAAAATGGGGTGTCCTGAGGACGCTGTCCGTATTGTTCGCAAGCAAGTTGAAACTATTCTAAGAACACACGCGGTGTCCTGACATGTTCATAAATAAACAAAATGGGTGTGTCCTGAGGACGCTATGCCTGTCTGTATTGTTCGCAAGCGGATTGAAACTGTTCTAGGAACAAACGCCTATTCGTAACTGTTCATTTCGCTTGTGTCGCACTTTTAATTAGTTTCAGGAACCGAAGAGTGTCCGTAAAACACCAAAGCGCATGCGCGAAACAGTTCCCGTGCATTTGGTGTCCTGCGGACACCGCTTCCCTGCACGGACATGTTCGTGAAGCTATCATGTGACCGCGCCCACACTGAGCGTGTGTTCTGACTGCGGACACTGTTCGTGCCTGAACAATTTAAAACTACCATTTCAGGCAATCCACAATATTTTTCAATAATAAATCACCATAGCACAAGTCCCAGACAGTAATCCTGACTTTCTACATACTTTTTGGGACTTTTTGAACCTTTATTTTGGTGTTCGATCTGTCCGTGGACAGCGGGCGTGTCCGCGAACCGCGCACAAGCACCCCTATAAAAGGCCACACCCCAGAGCTCATCCTCATTGTGTTTCTGGCTATCTTACAGAACAGAGTGCATTTCTGCTGCCAATTTTCCAGATTTATTTCTGAAGCCTGATGGCATCCATGGCTGCACTACTGCCACCTGGTGCTACATCTGCCTCAGCACCACCCACAGCCCCCTCCACCACCACCACCTCCCCAAGGGCCTGAAGAGGGAAACAGGAGTGAGGATGCAGAGGAGGATGAAGAGGATGATGAGAATGAGGTAGTGGAAGTCCCTACTACCAGCACTCGCTGTGAGTCTTGGGTGTGGCGGTTATTTACCATTCACGGTAACGTGCCTAAGGCGCGTGCGAACCAAGTCACCTGCAACCAGTGCAAAATGGTACTGAGTCGCGGGAGGCCTGGTTCGTACAGCTTTTGTATGACTACTATGAAGCGACACCTAAAGTCGTTCCACGCTGGGGCCGTTCGCAGGAGCGTCGTTGGTTGACTTCCTCTGCTACATCCTCCGTTTCTGATCCTGTCGCCACAAGGAACACTCTTGTGGGACAGCGTATTCCTCCATCTGCCTCACAGGCCATTCACAATGCTGATGACCCTTACCTTTCGAGGGTCACAGTTGTGTGTATGTACTGTGACGCAGTACTCTGCAGGGGGGAGAGACTTTCAAAGTGCTTTTGAGACTCTGGTCTCAGAGCACAAGAAGACCTGCTCACTACCTAAGTAAGGCCTACCCGACATCTTCCTCTCTCCACCCACCCTTTCTTATCCCCATGGTTGGTGTACCGCCTTACCCTCCTTTTCCCTCCTCTCCTAGTGTGTCGTTTGTAAAAAAATAAAAAAGTATATAAAAAAACAAAAATAAAAAAAGGCTCTTTTCAGAGCCGCCTTTCACAGTTTAAAAATAGAAGTGCAATAAATGAAGCAGGGCCTTGTGTATTTTTTAGAAGTCCACGGACAGTGTGTGAACATCTAAAATTTTGGGGTGCTGCTCTATCATAACCATTGCAGTTTTGTCCGGGAGGAAGTGGTGGCTCTGAAAAGAGCCTTTTGGTGGTGTTTGTTTGTGTTTGAAAACTTGAAATGCTCAACACCTACTACAAAATGGATGCTGTAATTCCAAAAAAGGTGGCAATTCATTTTGTACATTTCTCTGAAAAATCTGATTGCCAGCATAAGTAAGATGGACTCTATCTCTGCGAAAAATGTATGTGCTACGAAACATAATATTTTCATTGTGAAAAGAGGACATGCTAACATCTCTTAGAAAGGCACAAACAGCCTTATTGACATTGCACCTCGCTTTCTCCATTTTTGGACCAAATGAAGAAGAACGCAGCCACATTTGTCGCTGCGCAATCCGAGAAAAAATGACTTGAGAATTTGGAAACATGTCCATGACCTTTCCAAGTCCTTCTTTCATTGCAAATTGCAAAGACATTCCAGACACATATCCTAAACTGTTCCCTCCACAATGAATTACAATTATGTCTGGATGATGCTCTGTCTCCAAAGTAGCACAGAGAGGTAGCAAGTCCATCCACTTCATTCCACGCACTCCATGTCAGTGCACTTCCACATGTGGGAATCAAAGATCTACAGCTACTCCACCGTGTTCTGCATGCACCTCCAACCAGTGTATCCATGAGTCTTCCAAAATCAAGATAATCTGTTTTCTGAAACACGCAGCCATAGCTATCTTTTCTTCTCTCAGGAAAAAGATTATCTGACAAACTCTCTCCTGGCACAACACACCCACTAAACTTTACTGACCAATCCCTTGCTCTGGTCATTCTCATTTGCATGCCTCCCCACCCCGAAATCCCCGGATGTAACACGCGATGTCCGCGGACTACCGCCATGTCTGCAGACACATCGTAAAATGGACATTCCTTCTACCATTTCCATTTCACTATCTGTGCCATTCCCTCATTGGATATAGCTAAGCAGTCATACAACCATCCACCAATCACATCCAAGACCTCTACATCTAACTCCATCATCATAGATCAGCACTTCAAATGCACTGTTAATCACTCTGAGAACAAGTGTCATATCATTGAAAGTGCCTTCTACAAGAAATACTGTACAAGTCTCCAAGATTTCTACTTTGCAGCTGCATGCATATCCATATGCATGAACACAAACTACAGGTGTGCATATTTTCTGAATAGTACATGTACAATTCTTATACATTCATATAAACAGATTAACTGACTTTTAGCTTGTAAACCTATAAAATGAACTTACTGTCATTTTTCCCATCTGCTATAATCAACTGTCACTTCCAAACCTATCTGCTATTTAATTTCTTTTTACACACACATTTGCAAAGCATGTTGAACTAACATATTTAAAGTAAAATATAAAGAGTGCACATAGTCAAACAAAATTGCATGCACACACTATGTTCAAATATCAAACAACAATACTTGTGCAAAACTTAAAAATCAATGTAAATTAACATCAGTGCTATATACAAACAAAATTACGAATTTGTTTCCTTTACAATTGCAGTGAAGACCACTCTCGTGAAAAGCAGCAGCAGAATTTGAAGTACAAACAACAACTAAGAAGAAACCTGCTTATTCCACAAAAAAAGTAAGTTAAATACCACCATAATATTTGTACTATTACTCAAACACACTGTAGGGTTAATTCATGCTATTTCTGCACCTAAAAACAGAGATTGTGCACCATTCGGTCCACAAATCCCCATTTGTTAAACAGAGATTTACAGGCAGAATGGCACACAAATTCCCATTTTTTGGCACACAAATGACACAACTCAGCCCCTAGAATTTTGATATTATAGAACAAACAACTGTTTTAATTGTATACCATTAGATTTACTATTTGTGCTTCTCCTCACCACTAGCTTACTTTCTACCGTCATCTGAACCCCAGTTTAGTAACACATACATCAAGAATACCCATCCCAACTAGTTGTAGTTGTCCAATGCACAATCACACACCATCACATACATCTTTATCATCATACTCAGTCACTCATGCACACAGCACACATACACTGCAGAACACCCAAACTCATACCTTCTTTATTTTTTTCAACAGACCCTAAAGAATGCCTACCAAAAATCAAGTCAGTAGAAAGCAACGCAGAAGTAGAGCAAATGAAAATAGAAGTGTCCAAAATAAGCATCCATCTCTAGCAGAATTTGTAAAAAAAGTTCAAACAAAACAGCTAATACAGTCATTTAGCGAAACAAAACAAGCTTCAAGTACAGAAACTTTGCCCCTCTATCAAAATGTAAAACGAAACAGAAAACAATTAACAAGAATTCAGCTAACACCACTGATGAAACTGCTCCTATAAACCTTGATTTAGTGCCAAGTAAGCATACCAAAAAAGTATTTTAGCAAAAATGTTCCGCCACAGAGTCCTTCAAAATCTTATAAAAACAGGAGAGAAATCATGCACAACCCTTAAAACCTACCGTAGGAAATTAATCTTACAAGCTTTGATAGACAGTGCAATCCTTCTCAAAAGAAAGTTATTTATTTTAGTGTTAAGCAAATTGAAATCACTAACAAAACTAATGACTAAATTACAAAAAAGACTTCTCAATAAACGAAATGTCAACAAAAATAACTTCTTAAATATCTGCAGAGGTGAGTGTAGTCACCCTACAAGCACAGAACCATATTTTAATGAAGAAGCATACAAACAAAAGCAAATAAATACAATTGCCATATATAGCAGTGGACAAGGTTATGAAAAGGTTAATAATACCATAATGGAACAAGAAATACTACTTACAAAAATATCCCCAGAAAACTTAGAATTACCTCTCCATTCAACTGAATCAGAACGTCTAGTATACAAATGGCCATGCATGTCAATGTGTAACATTCCCAAAAAATCTTTCAAGTCTTTACGCCAATTCCTCAATCAGTATGTGAAAGGCAAAGACAAAATAAAAATTAAACTACTGCAAAATATGGATACATTGCGCAAGTACACAGGACTACAAGGACATTCTTTGGCCTGAATTTTAGGACCTACTTGCAAAACCACCTTCCATCATATCAAAATGATATCAACACATCATTCAACTATAAGAAATCTAGTATATAAACTGTACTATGCTAAAAGTCCTACTTTAGCACTAGCCAATTTAAATAACAGTCTTCTACAAGGTACAGCAAAAGACCTACTTCAGGAAATCGACTATATCCAGAAAAAATATTTTGGAAGTGAAAGCCACTTACAAAATGAAATAGCTTTAAAACAAATTAGCAACAATTCTATGCATGGCAACCTTCTACTACACACATACAAAAAAGAAATACTGAAATTTAAAAGTACACCTGCTGAAGTACCAAACCATGTGTGTGTATGTTGCCGCAGAACTTTTTATAAAAGTAACACAAAAACTGTAGACCTAACATACAAAATAGAAGACAATGAAGATTCTAAATGGTTTGAATTAGCTCTCTACCTTATAGCAGAAAACAAATACGAAATAACTGACCCCTTAATACTTTGCAATTACTGCACTACAAAACTTGACTACAACCAAACTCCTTCTAGTGCTATCACAAATAATTTGGAATTATTTCCACTACCAAAACCCCTACAACAACTCAATTTATATGAGAGTATCATAAATCTAACAGTGCACCCCTTTCAAGCAATAATACGGCTTCAACCAAAAACAGCAACATTACCTCCCTCTGAATTGGTGAAAGGCATTTGTGGAAAAGTAGTGTATTTACCATTAGATCTAAAACAAAATGTGCACACTCTGGGAGTGCAACGTCCAATGGAGCAATCTTTAATTATCTTAGTAAATGGTGTACCTACAAAAGACAAACAAATTTGGCAACAACTGGTAGATTTACATAAAGTTAGACAAGCCTTGCAATATCTAAAAGACAAGAATGAATACTACAAAGAAATTAATATTGAAGAAAACTTGAAGGAAACCACTGAAATAATTCAAGAGTCACCAGAAGCTGGTCAATTTGAGCTTCTAGATCCTGCTACAGTATCCAATACTTTAGACCATTATACAATTCATCCTTTGCACTCTATTTTTTTTTTTTTACTTTGTGTTTTATCAAAATGTATTGATTTTACAAAGACATAATCTATTTGTTCAACTGCTTGTTTGTGAATTATTGATCACGAGCTGTTTGTCTGTCGTGCTTTCTTTCTTGCTTTGTTTCTTAAATTCTTTTTTCATTTGTTTCTACTACCTTATTTCTACTTCTAGTCTTCTTGGTTTCTGTCTGTCTTTCTTTGTTCTGAATTCATGTCTTTCAGACATTCTAGCAGAACGGCTTCTAGAATTTTTGTGGCTGCTATCATCCAACAGGTTTTTTTTCCGCTTAGCAGGCGGAACCACCAGGTGTCCTCCTCTCTCAGGGCGGCGGATTCCAGCAACGGGGTTAGGTATGCTTTCCTGAGTCGGGCTGTTTCGGGGCATGTCATCAGGAGATGTCTCACTGTTTCGATTTCGGCTCCGTTCTCGCACAGGCCGCACTGATTCGTTGTTGATAGCCCTCTTAAGGCTCTTATTTTGTTTGTATGGAGAAGCTAGCTTTAACCTAGCCCTTAAGAAGGTGTTTCTTCTTCGTTTTTCTCGGAAGCACGTGAAAACCTGGTCGATTTCACTTAGTATTTTGATTTGCGTAGGTAGATGAGCTAGGAGTTTGTTAGCAGCTGCCTTTTCAAGTGTATCTATCCAATCAAGTTCATTTAGTTTCTTCTTCACGCGTGTTGGATTCCGAGTTAGATCGTCCTCGTCGCATCCAATCTGTGCCAGGCAAGCTTTCTGTTTGAGAGCCTAAATTGAGAGGATTTTGCTTTTTCCAGCAGTTGTTTCTTCTTTTAGTATTTTGTATTGTGGGGCAGAGTCTGGCATGATGATTTTTCTGAATAGGGCCATTTTGTTCCAGTCGACAGTGGCCTTCAATGACAGCAAGCCCAGTTCCCTCCTGATTGCAGGTAAGGATGTTGTCTTCGGTAGGTGTAGTAGTTTTCGCCAAAAGTGAGCTTCCAGTAGTGGCCAAATGCTTGAAGGAATATTTGGCATGCCTTCTCCTCCGTATGTTATCGTTGGAACAAATTTTCCTTTGTAATATTTTATTACTGGCATCAGGGAGAGGCGGACACATTTTCTGTCCAGTGCCTTGGCCTGTGAGGATAGTTTCTGAGTTTTTTCCCAGAGGTTTGATTGCATGCTTATCTCTTTTGCAGTTGAGTTGATCATGACCTCTAGGTATTTAAATTCTGTTACCTAGTCTCCTTTTATGCAGTCTATCATCCAATGGTTTTGTTTTCTGTTTGGTTTGGTCGATTTTTCAAGAGTCAGGATTTTGGTTTTTTCCTTGTTGATAACCAGATTGTTTTCAGTTATGTATGTGTTCAAACTATCCAGCTGCAGTTGAAGGCCAATCGGTGTATGGTCTATCAGAATGATGTCATCGGCGTATAGGAGCCTCGGGATTTCCGTGCCTCCTAGTTTTGGTGGAAAAGTTCTGGATGAATCGCCGGAATCTTTTAGATCTCCAAGAAAAGCTGTGAAGAGGGCTGGTGCCAAGGGACAGCCCTGCTTCACTCCTCTGTCAGTTGTGATTTCTTCTGACAGGGTACCTGTCTGATTGAGTTTCACTCTGATAGATGTTTTTGAGTGTAGAGCGATTATTGGTTTGAGGATCTGCTCGGGGCATTTCCATCTTTTCAGCTTCGCCCAAAGGAGATCACCGTCGATCTTATCAAAGGTGTGGGTCAAGTCCACAAAGGCCAGGTAGATCTTTTTGTCTTTTTCTCTTGCCAGATTTTTTAGCATGCTCAAGAGCATGATGTTTGTTGTTGTTCCGACGTTTTTGGTGAAACCTGCTTGCAGAGGATCATTGCATGGCAAATGTTTTGCCCACAGTTGGAAGCTTACGAGCAGACAAGAGCCGCACATTTTCCCCATTGTGTCCAAAAGGGCAATCGGATGGTAGTTTGATGGGTCAGATCTTTCGCCCTTCTTAAATATTGCTACCACCGTTGCTGAAGACCAGGAGTTGGGAAGGGATTTTGAACGGCCGATTTCCTTGAAAACCATACTGATGAAGGAAGCCCATAGGGCTTGATGCGCTTTCAGATCGGAGTTTGTTATCCCGTCTGGGCCCGGTGCCCTGTAGGTTTTTAGGTTCTGTATTGCTCTTGCATGTCGTCTTTGTTTGAGCAGTTTTCCCACGGTGTAGCACTCTCAGTATGAGTGTAGACCGAGTTTGTCAATGGTTTCTTGAAGTGTTTTATCCAGCATTCTTCGCTTAATGCGTTAGTTGTTGTTATGTTTGAGGAGGTTCCTACCCCCTTTATGAGGCTCTAGAATTCGCGGTAGTTTTTTCCATTGACCTTTTTTAACATCAGCTCGGTGTCTTGCTGGTATAGAGTGGCTCGATGGAATTTTAGCCAGCCAGTGTATTTCTTGGCCTCCTCTTGGTATTGTCTCTTGTTCAGTTGTGACTTTGTTTTTTGAGCTTGCCGTTTGAGTTTTCTGAGGGCTCTTCGTTTCGTGACCAGGAGTTTGTTGTACTGATGTGGTCCTTGCGAAGCTGTGAAGAATTTCTTTGAGTGATCTCCTTTTTATGGGATCAGGAGTGGTTGGTAGTCTATTGTGTGTAGACTTGTGTTGTTTTCTTCCCCGCTAAGTTTCTGTCTGTATAGTTTGGAAAGTTCCAGGATTCGGTCGTTTGTCATCCTTAGCCGGTTTCCTTGGTTATTTACCTCCACCATTGTTTCCATTGTTGTTTTTGGGGAGTTTTCAGACAGCCAAGTCATTTCCACAATGTTGTGATCGCTTGCTTTAGCTCGTGTGACTTCAAAAGATGTTAAGAGGTTTAGCAGGCCTTCAGAGGTAAAGATGTAGTCTATTGTGGCATTTTGGTGGGCTCTTTCCCATGTTGGTATTTGTTGTGGCTTTGTTGACTTTTGGGCTGCGTTGTAAATATGCCTTGAGTCCATCAGTTTCACCCATTTTTGACCTCTTGAATCCCCCCAACGTGCCTCTTTAAGGTTAGTAGACGGTTCTTTTGCGAGAGGGCAGGACGCATTTAATTCTCCGCAGATGAGGATCATCGTAATCTCCGTATTGGCTTGGATGTCATCGATCTCTGCTTCAATGGTCCTCAGAAATTTCTCGTCTGTAGTTGCTTTCGGGTTCCAATACACCGTTATTAGCACCATTGATGACTTCAGTGCCTTTTTACTCGTTGGATCTTTCCTTGTCCATTCCACTTGGATTGAGAGATGGCTTTGGGAGAAAGAGCTTTTTTTGTGATCTCGAGGCTGGAGCCGCTTTTCACTGCTATTAGCAGTCCTGCAGACGGACGGCCTATCGTTGCTCTTTTGGCTGGTGCAATTTCTAGTGAGTATCCGTCTATTGCTGGGTCTTCTGCTAGCAAAGTTTCTTGGAGTGCCAAGTTGTCATATTCTCCCAGGTTGGTGTCTCCCGGGGTTGTTAGGTGTCTGAAACCGCTAGTGTTCCATGATCCGAGTTTCAGTGAGGCTACTTCTTTTGCATCAGTCGAAGTTTCAGGTCTTGTAGGCCTCACTTCTAACTGCTATTTGCTAGGTTTGGAAATTGAGGATTTTGGCAGCCATGCCCAGAGTTGTTTGATTGGGCCAAGAGATATTTGGCTGTTTGTTTTTCCTGGGGTCTCGTCCTCCGTATGCGATAAGTTACTGCCCTTCAGTCCTACTGCTCTTGGTGTCGCCGTGGGCTTTGTCCTTGAGCGTTTACTTGGAGATGTTTCGTTTTTCGTTGCTTGAAAGTGACGGTGATGATGTTGAGACCCAAAGTTGGGCCGGCAGTTCTCTGGTGTCTTTTCTCGTAGGTTATTTGCTGGGGCCCGTTTCGGCTTTGTATATTCAGTGATGTTAAGACCTTGTTTTAGTAGGATTTCAGAGTCTGTGTTGGCTAGAGTTAAGCTTGATGACTCCTTTATGTGGATGTATGCTTTGGCTTTTCTAGCAATGTGGTATGGTTCCACAAGCGTAATGTCCTGCGGAGTCAGTCGTTTGAGGTCTTTGGTGTTTTTCAGAATCTTCATGATAGTGCCTCTATTTAGGGTTAGTGTTTCTTCGTTTGCTTCTGATTGTTCTATTTTTAGGATAGTCCTTTTGTTGGCCTTATGGAAAGGACTGTGGACTGATCGGTTTTTGTTTTGTAGTCTTTTTTCTTTGCTTTGATCTTGATAGGCTTGGCTTCTTTGTTTTTTAATTTCAGCTGGCCCTTGAGGTTCAGGTTTGTCATACGAGGTTCTGTATTTAAAGGTCGATAGTTATGTTTTTTTTTGTCGTGTTGCTTCTTTCAAAGCGCGATCTGTAATCGAAAGGATTTGGGTAGTGCTTGTTTAACTGTTTCTTCTGCGTTTTTTTGGCTGGTTTTCCTTTTCAAAGGAGCATACCGATGCTGGTTTACATGCCCTTGGGGATTTGTTGTCTTGTATTTCTGGCGAAGAGTGGAGAGTAATGTTCATTGAACTTTTGTCCGCCATAAAGTCTTCAATAGATCTTGGAGATGTTTGTGTTTTGTTGGTGGGAGTTCCGCTAGGGTTTAGCGTTGTGCTTTTCTGGTAATTGAAAACAAAATTGTTTTATTTATCGGTGGGAGCACTTTTTAGGGTGGTATGAGAGGGATTTGGCTGATTGATGATGATGCAAGATTGATCGTTTGATTTCCATTCATGAGCGGTGCTCTTTGGCCCTGTCAGGGATTTTCTGTTTTTTTGGGTGGCAGAAGTTTCTTGGCTTCCAGAGAATACAAATTGAACTGGTCCTTGTTGTGGATCGGTTTGTGTGCAAGCGCAGGAGCTCATTGGCCTGGGTGCCACCCTTTCAATTTTGTCTTCTTGACTTGGGATTTCAGAGTTGAGACAATCTTTGTTTGTTTTTGCGCTATTTTCTTTTGCAGTGATGAAGCCCTCGATGAGGATTAACTTCGTGTTCATCATAGCAATTAGCGTAGTGTGATCTTTTAATGTCTCGTTAAGAGACTCGTAGAGTTTCCCAAATGGTGTTAGACCTATCGTGATGGCTGACATTATCGTCGTCAGGTCTGGTTTTTTTGTGAGAGTTTATTTGGGCGTTGCAGAGTGGTCCGATTGGTTATTTATTATTATTTAGTTTTTCAGATTTGTAGAGTGCACGTCAGCCCGGGGGCATTGTGGCGCTTGTTACAGACAATGGGCCTCATTCCGGGTTTGGAGCTAACCATGGAGTAATTAGCTCCATGGTTGCCTCCGAAACCGTCCCAAATCCGGCATGGTGAATGGAGTAATTACCGGTCCATTCCAGGGTTGGAGGGACCTGTAATTCCCCATTCACCTTTTGCCCTTCCCCATTACTATTTCTGCCCCATAGGGCTCAATGGGAATGGGGAAGGAGGTAATTACGGCACCATAAATTATGGTACCGTAATTACCTCCGAAGTACCTTTGCGGGTCACGTACTTAACTCCTGCTAAAAGCAGGAGGTAAGGAAGGACCCGCAAAGTGACCTCGGAATACGGAGGTAAGGGATTACCGGCATCGGCACCCTTACCGGTGCCGGTAATTCCTTACCTCCAACCTCAGAATGACCCCCAATATCTTAGTTACATAGGATACAATATTTACATACAAGTATAGTTTTTACATTAACCATGGACGTTTGTCCCAGTTTACAATGCAGTATATTTACATAGAATCCTGAAAGTTTCCTATTAGTTTGTGAGGAATGAGGTTTTCAGTTTCCTGCCAAAAATCGGGAGTGAGTTTTCCGCTCTAATGTCTGCAGGAAGAGCGTTCCAGGTCTTGGTTGCAATGTAGGGGAAACTTAGACCTCCGGCTTTGGCATTTTTGATGCTTGGGATGTAGAGTAGGTTGGAGTATTGCGTCCTAGCGGGACGGGAGGAGGGTGGTTTGAGGATGGTCTCTGACAGATGGGACGGGGTGGAGAGAGAGAGGCATTTGTGAGTGAGGGTGAGGATTTTGAGGGTGATCCGCTCTTTGATGGGAAGCCACTGGGCTGATTGCCTGGCATGGGAGATATGCTCTCTTCTTGGGATGCTAAGAGCGGCCCGGAGAGCATTGTTCTGCATGACTTGGAGTCTGTTTAGGTTTTTGACTGAAGTTCCTGCTAGGAAGGCATTGCAGTAGTCCAGTTTGGCTCCAATGGTTGCTCTAGCTATAGAGAGGCAGTTGGGTTTAGAGAGGTAAGGCTTGATGGCGTTTATGAGTTTGGTGGTATGCGCAGATGAGGACGTGATTGCGCTGACTTGTCTGGTCATAGATAGGGAGGAGTCTAAGTATACTCCCAATGTTTTACAGCTGTGGATAAGGGGATGATGGAGTTGTCAATGGAGAAGTTAGCGTACAGTTTGTCAACTTTGTCTAGGGTGTTCTGTTGACCTAATATCATGATTTCGGTCTTGTCTCCATTGAGGCAGAGGCCGTTAACTGTCATCCAGGCCTTGATGATGGAGTAAATTGTGTGGAGTGCCTTGTCGTCTTCGTTGTATGATCCTGAGAGGGGTAGAAGTACTTGTGTGTCGTCCGTGTAGTTCGTGTATGTGATACCGTATGAGTCCAGTTTGTCAAAGAGGGGCTTAGTGAACAAGTTGTAGAGTGTGGGTGCAGTGCATGATCCTTGAGGGAACCCGCAGTGGATTGTCGTGGGAGTGGTGTTGCCGATGTCCGAGAAGACTTTCATGGCTCTTCCCTCTAGGAAGGATGTGACCCAGAGAGCTGATTCTTTGGAGAAGTTGGCTGAGTGTGTGAGGTGTGAAGTGAGAGTCTTGTGGTCAACCAGATCGAAAGCGGCTGAGAGATCTAGAAGGAGAAGAAGAGCAGGCTTGCCTTTGTCCATGATTTGGGTGATCTGATTCTTCAGATCCACCAGGGCTGTTTCTGTGCCATGTCCTTTCCGGAAACCTGATTGCCTGGTCCCGAGGATAGAGTGGGTTTCTAGTAAGTGTTGGATTTGGCAATGTGCGGCTTTGTCCAGTAATTTCAGGAGGAATGGCACCGTGGTTATTGGTCTGTAGTTGTTGGGTTGTGAGGGGTCGAGAGTAGGTTTTTTTAGGAGAGGCCGGACCAGGCCTCTTTGAGGTTAGCTGGGATGATGTCTGTTTTGAAGGACGCATTGATGAATGCCGTAAAGAGCGGCGCAAAGCAGCCTGCGCAGTCTTTGACGAGTTTAGATGGTCAGATGTCACCTTTACAGGGGGAGGGTTTGAGGTTTTTTAGTAGGTTGATAACTTCTGATTCGGTGATGTCCCTGAAGGAGAAGTCAGGTATGGTGGGCTTGGACGAGGTGGGTGGGGCGTTGGTAGGCTTGGTTCCTGCCTGTTGAGGAAATTCTTTGCCGTGGTCTTTTATTTTCTTGTGGAGAAGATCAATTATGGTTTCTACTTAGGACCTCAAAGGAAGAATCTTTGGGGGCCCTCTGCTCCTGGTGGTCATTTGATGGCCGAGATTCTCGTGCAAAATGTGGGAGAGAGGATCTTCTCGCTGGTCTTTGTGCGCCGTAGAGCAGCCACTCTGCATCAGCAGATATTCTGGGGTGTTGAAGGATTGGAGCTTTAAGCTTATGAAAGACTTCTGGGTGGTCCGGCGTAGCTGCTGTTTGGTTACGTTGGCAACCGGCCTCCGAGCTTTCGTCAGCTATTTGGGTTTCAGGAGTAGGGGGCAAGTCAATGTCAGGGACTCCCTGGTCCTTACTTGGGGGAGTTTGGGAGGGTTGAGTTGTAGTTGGAGACTCCAAAAGGAGGGGAGTTTCAGCTAAACCCTTTGCATTTTTCAGATCAAATGACGAGGGCACAATTTACAGCTGAGTTTTCTTGTGTGTCAGTAGACCGACTGATGTTGTGATTGTCAGGCGCCCTTCTGACTTTAGAGATCGAGGCAGTCTTTCTTGTTTTCACTGCTGGTTGAAGATCAGTTAGGGCCACCAGGATCTCATCATCTGTAAGTTCCGTAAGCACCTTGTGCTTTCTTTTCCCTTGTCTAGCAAACAGTTCTTTTAAAGAGTTGCAAATCATGGTTTTGGGGGTGACTCCCACTGGTGCTCTTTGTTGTGCCTTCTTGGTTTGGCCAGGACTTTTGGCATTTTTTTGCACAGTTTATTTTTGTTGGTTTTTTGAGTTATTTAACCCACCATTGGGGATCTGGGTACTTGTCTTTTTCTTTGTCTGGGGGATGTATTCCCACTCCTCTAATGCATCAGGAGGAACGATTGATTTTTGGGCTTCAGACGCTTTTTCCGTGTGTGGCTCTGCAATGTTGCTGGACTCCACCGTGGTAGCTCGCAAGTCCATGTTGGAGTCGGACTCGCTAGTGTGAGAGCAGCCGACTGGATCCGCGTTCCACTCTGCAATGTTGCTGGACTCCACCGGGGGAGCTCGTATGTCCATGTTGGAGTCGGACTCGATCGTGTGGGAGTAGCCGGCTGGATCCGTGTTACGCAGTCGAGGTGAGCGAGGGGAACCAGCGTCCTCGAGGTTACCCGCGTGTACCTGGGCATGGATCACCACGGTTGAGTCGGGCACTGCCTCACCACTGCACCGCGACGGGCCCTCCGATGCTGGATGCAACGTCGACTTCTCAGCCTGGGTCGCGGCAGGAGGGCAGAGGCTCGCCAATTACTGAGGGCTTCTCTGCTCCAAGCGGACATTCGCGGTAAGTGGGAGTTCTTGGATTATGCAGCAGTTTGTTTGTACTAAATTTTGAATGTGTTGGGCTGCAGCCGCTTCCTGACCATGTCCCGGCTCCCGTGGAGGTGTTTCCCTCGCGGCCGGTCCTCCGACTGGCCGCACTGGGAAGCCTGCAACACGGGGCACGGGCTGGGTGTTCGGAGCATTTCCCATGTTTGCAGTGTTTCCAACATTATTTTCTTTGTGTTCAAAAGTGGTTGTTGTGGGAGCTTAGGCATCGTAGCTCGACCTTTGAATTTTAAGCTTTTGTAGGTTCGTAGTTTCCATGAGGAGGGTGTGAGGTTCAGCCCCGAGATGTTGCCCCTTCTTGGGGGATTTCTGCATAATCGCTGCCGCTTTTTTTGGGCGCTGTGTCCCGCTTGATGTGGAGCTTGGGCAGATGCCGATCAGGGTGGAGTTTGTGGGCAGCAGAGCTTGCGGTCTAAGTTTGACCGGATGTTTTGATATAAACAAGAGACTTGAGGACTGTTGGAGTTGGCGCGAACTTCTAAGGCGCATTTTTTCATCTTCGGTTTCCTCATTGGGGGTGTCGAGGCAGCATTGTTGCCGGAGGTCAGGGGCTGATGCCATGTCTCTGCCAGTCCTGACAGGGACTGCAGAGACTGCTATTGACTCTGCTGTGACTCCGCGGCTGCTCTGCTGTGTGGCTGGGTAATTGTATCCTCATTCTGATAGAGAGCAAGAACAGACTCAGGGAACAGGAAAGGCCCGACCTGCAGAGACTTCTACTGACTCTGCTGTGACTCTGCGGCCGCTCCGCGGTGTGGCTGGGTAATTGTATCCTCCTTCAGATAGAGTGCAAGAACAGACTCAGGGAACAGGAAAGGTCCAACCTGCAGAGACTGCTACTGACTCTGCTGTGACTCCGCCAATACAAATACCAATGTACAATACCAATTTGCATCACCAATTTGCATCACCTTTATAGCTTTTTTACAGTCACAAATGTTGTTAGGTTTACAACCCAGTCATAAGGGTCCAATCCCTGTTTAGTGTGCACCTCCGGCGTCTCTTGCGTTGGCTCTGTGCACTCTAATGACACAGTAGAAGATGCACTAGAAACGTACCAAATGTGACAAACAAAAGGATCACCAATCAGCATATGGGAAAAAAGTATAGAAGCATGTGCTTTCCCTCTACTCTTTCCTAATGGCAAAGGAGGAAGGTGCGATGATAGACCTATTCAAATAACAGCATCAGAATACCGCTCGTTACGAATGTATTCTGAAGATCCCAGATTTAGACAAAATGTGGAATACATATTCCACCTACTCTTTGAAAGTGAACTAGCAACTCTATCTTACGGAGTTGCGCACACATTAAAATCAGGAACCCACTTTCGAAATATGTCAGCTACACAATTATTACAAAAAGTGCAACAAAAAGTTGAGGTTTTACAATCAAGCATTACCAATCTATTAACAAACAATCGTGGTACTAAAGAGTACTGGTTACGACGTCATGGAGATGTACGTTGTAGGATAAGAAACCTTGGCCCACCCACTTGGTTTGTTACATTAAGTTGTGCAGAATATGCATGGGAAGATTTACATGATTTCCTACGCATATCAAACAAAAACAAAACAAACATAGATATACTAACACCTGGAGAACTTTGTTCTCTAGATCCTGTTAATGTTTCCAGATATTTTCACCATCGCTTCATTGCTATGCTACACTTTATTTGTAATAAAACTGTTCCTCCCCTCGGAGAAGTGTAACACTTCTTTTGGAGAAATAAATACCAAGCCAGAGGAGCACCACATATCCACATGCTTTAATGGATTAAAGATGCTCCTAAATTTGGTCAAGACAATGATGCCACTGTGTTACAGTTTATCGAAAAATATGTCACTTGGTAAATTTCATCGGAAGCAACAAATAGTGATCTTCATGCACAAATTTTACAATTTCAAAGACACAAATGTGGCAAATATTGTCGTCGTAAATACAAAAACAAAGGGAAATACTACACCAAATGCTGCTTTGGTTTCCCTAGACCAGTTACAAAATCAGGTCAAGTAAACAACTTCATGTCTTCAGTTAGACATAGTGTTAAAGGTAAATCCCCTAAAAATACATATTACATAAAAAGAACAGAAGAAGACAAATATATCAATGATTACAATGCAATCATTGCCCAGTTATGGAATGCAAACATAGATGTGCAGTACATTGCAGACAATTCCACTGCAGTTGCACAATATGTTACAGCATACTTAACCAAAGCAGAAAAAACCGAGCACCAAGACCTCTGGAATGACCTGTCATCAGACAAAACACTGTCTCAGAAATGATACATCTTGGGCATAAAAATGCTCTCCCATAAAGAATGTGGCTCCTATGAAGCAGCAGATCATTTAACCGGTACTGCTTTGTATGGAAAGTCTGAAAATATAGTAAGTCTTGGTCCTGCTAAATCTAGAAAAAGAGTTCTGAAATCATACGACGATATAGAAACAATAGACAAACATGATCCCAACAGCCAAGACATTTTAAAAAACAATTTGCTGGACACATACTACCCAAACAGAAGCACCACTTTGGAAACCATGTGTCTATACCACATAGCCCAAAACTTTACATACAAAAATAATATAAAACCCGATGGAAAAAAAGGTAGATACAGAGTGTCAAAACTCACCAAACCAAATTGAATTAATCATATCAAATTGTCATTAAAGACTCCTCAACATAAAGAACTATATTACATGTCCCTGCTACAATTCTTTAAACCATGGAGAAAAGAAGAAGAAATACTAGATAACTATCACTCCTACGAAGACGCTTTCAAAGCAAATGAAAGCACTATAACCTATGTAAACTTAAAACACTACAAAACAATGTTGCACAATGAACAGCAACACGAAGAAGAACTCCACGCCCAACTAGATAAGGACACTGCTGACAGTAGTCAACCTTCTGTAACAGGAAGCCAAGAACCACTGGGACAGCCGCTAATAACAATGGGGCAGAATTAGCTATGACGGAAGTAGAAAACACCATCTGTCAGTATGAAGATAAAAAAGACTTAACTATACTACAATCAAGACTAAACAATGAGCAACATAGCATTTTTCAAGAAGTAACAAAAGAAATTGCACATGGTGTACAACATGAAAACAATGAATGCACCTGCCAAAATTACAAACCTATACTACTGTACGTCAGTGGTGCAGCTGGTTCTGGCAAAACATTCTTAATCAAAATCATCAGCAAATTCCTTCAACAATTGACAAACAACAAACTGTCAGCTGTTGTCACTGCCCCCACAGGTTTAGCTGCCTACAACATAGACGGTGTCACTTTACACCGATTACTACTCCTGACAGTAGAACACCAAAACAAATTAGACTATTACAAACTTTCTACAGAAGCTGCAATGGAACTACGCAGAGTATTAAAACAAATGAAAATGCTACTAATACATTAAGTGAGCATGGTCTCCAACCTATTGTTGGCTTTGATTCACCTCAGATTACAAGAAGTACTCAAAACAAACTACAAAGAATGCTTTGGAGGAAAACACATTATTGTTTTCGGAGATCTTCTTCAATTGACACCAGTGAAAGGAGCCTATTTTTAAAACCTTAGGACACAAACTCTGCCGTGAAACTGTTGGCAGCATACGAAATGTCAACCTTTGGCAACATTTCTAATACAGAGAATTAATAGAAAACATGTGGCAATCTGCAGATCTCACTTATGCCAACATCTTAAAAAGTATTAGAGTTGGTATACTATCTCAAGAAGCACAAGCAATATTGAAAACCCGGCACATTCATGCACTTTATGGCAGTAACGCATGTGCTATGGATGTTATGGAACAATTAGCCCACAAAAATGTCAATTGTATGGCCTTAATGCCAACACTTGCAAGCTGTTTCAAATTCAATGAAACAATGTTAAAAAAGAAATGCAACCAATAATTGAAATTAGCGCCACAGACAAACTAGACATGCATGGTATGACACTACCCCTGTGTGAACAAGCCACAACAAGACTAAATAGTTTAGAAAATTCAATCTCCAACACAGCTGGATTGGAAAAAATATTAAAATTATCCTTAAATTGCAGAGTAATGCTTAAACGTAACCTTGACGTGGATCAAGGACTAGTTAATAGAGCACTGGGTACAGTTGTTGGCTTTCAAACATACCCACGTGACAACAACATTCAGTTTGTCAATATTCTCTTTGACAAACTTTCAGAAGTGAAAAGGATAGGACGCTCAATAGCTCGATTCCTTCTTTTCAAAGACATGTAAGTACGCAGAGAACAATTTTCTCTAACTCTTGCATACGCAGTCACCATTCATAAATCCAAGGTCTTACCCTAGACAAAGCATTGATAGACATTGGTAACAAAATCTTTAAAGAAGGTATGAGCTACGTAGCACTATCACGCTTACGTACACTTGACAGTCTATTTCTAATCAACGTTGATGCAAGTAAAGTAAACATTGATATTCCTTGCATTTTAGAATACAATAGACTTCGTTCACTATACACCCCCCATCTAAAAACATATCCTGTTCCACAAAAAGTAAAATGTTGTAAAATAAAACTAAATCAAACAGAAATACAACAGGATGTCACTGCAAATCCTCCAAAGAGAGTAAAAAAAAACTAATACTTCATCAAGTACCACACACAACAAAAAAAAAATCTATTAGGGGAAGTAAACCAGGTACTTCTTCAAAAAAGGAAGACAAACTCAAAAAAAGCACTCAGATGCAGAACTACCTGGTCCATTTAAACTTTCAAATGTAATTGGTGTAAGTTGCCGCGCAAATGTAGCAATGAATATTCTATTTCAATTACTACCAATTGTTGACAACATTTACTTACACCGTACAGACCAATTGTGTTTGCAAATGTTAGTACTTCATAGAAACGCAACAAACAATCCTGACAACACGTATAGTGTTTGTGGAATAAGACAACAATTGTACTACTGTGCTGGAATGATGAAATTCACTATAAACTCACAGGAAGATCCACAAGAATTTCTAATGCACTTACTATAAGTACTGGAAAACAAAAACATACCTATAAATGAAATCTTCCAGATTTCATACATGTGGAAAAATACATGCACTCTCTGTAACAATGTGACACAAGAACAAATCCCCAATGAGCGCTTTGTGTATGTATCCATACCTAATTGTGAATCCGTTCCATTTCAGCAACTTGTACAAAATGCAAACCATGGTAGATTATGTACTACCTGCAATTTGGATAATCGCTCCACCTTACTAATACAAACACATAGTAAATACGTAATACTAATGCTTCTACGTTACAATGCAGATGGTACCAAAAACACCTGCAAGCTGATTGGATTCACACATGGTCAAGTATTACTTGGTAAGAAAACCTTCACAACAATAGGTATAATCTACCACACAGGAGCCACAACCAATGCAGTTCACTATACTGCATATATAAAAAAAAATGTGGATGGTTCGAATGTAATGATAGTACCATTACTCTAAAGCAGAGATTACCAGCAAATCTTACAAACGCTTATTTAATCTTATAAAAACCAAAATGTATTAACTAAACTGTACTTAAACATTAACAAACCTTCTATTAAAAACTATAAACTGTTAGAATATGCCAACAGCTATCTAACTGCCCCAAGATTCTACAACAACTAAACAGATAAATGAATACCACTAAATGATATCATAAAATAGACAGTTAGAATATGCCAACTGGTATCTAACTGCCCCGAGATTTTTAAATAACCAAACAGATACATCAATACCACTTCATTATAACAAAAAATAGACAGTTAGAATATGCCAACAGGTTTCTAACTGCCCCAAGATTCTACAACAACTAAACAGATAAATGAATACCACTAAATTATATAAAAACATAAACAGTTAGAATATGCCAACTGGTATCTAACTGCCCCAAGATTTTCAATAACCAAACAGATAAATCAATACCACTACATTATAACAAAAAATAGACAGTTAGAATATGCCAACTGGTATCTAACTGCCGCAAGATTTTACAATATCCAAACAGATAAATCAATACCACTTCATTATATCAAAAAATAGACAGTTACAATATGTCAACAGATATCTAACTGCTCCAAAAATCTGCAACAAGCCAAAATATAGAACATTAGCCAGAAACAACAATTGAACACTGAAAACAAACAAACAAATAGACTGTAGCATAACAAAAAAAGTTTTTTTTTTAATCCAACATGGATTTTTTTTCTCCCACAGACCCAATGATTTTAGCAACAAACACAGAAACTAAGCAAATTGCACAGTACACTGGTTTGTAATGTTCTAAATATGAGGGTAAAACAAAAATATTGATTATTCCATGTTATAAGTCGTTAGAAAATACCAATACTAACATGATCTTTTCTTTTATCACAGAAATTAACAAGGAATACATGTACTCCAGTTACTAGACCAAACAGTACGTATATTATAATAAGTGTAACCATCACAGCAAATCACACCCATAGTGACTTATAACTTCAGTGTTTATAAATTTGGTCTTGACCATGCACCCAAGACTCTAGGCCCTGCCCACAACCACCGCAGCATACTACACCCATAATAGCTTATAACTTCGGTGCTTATAAATTTGGTCTTGTCCATGCACCCAAGACTGTATAAGCCACTATGGGTGTGATATGCTGCGGTGTTTGTGGCCAGGGCATAGAGTCTTGGGTGCATGGCCATGTGGCCATGCTCCCAAGACTCTATGCCCTGGCCACAACCACCGCAGCATATCACACCCATAGAGTCAAACATTTTAACTATGCCATATGGGAACTTTTAATGTCCGCGAACATGACGAGTGTTCTTAGAACAGTTTCAACTTGCCCACGAACACTACGGACAAGTATAGCGTCCTCAGGACACCCCCATTTAGTTTTCTTATGAACATTTCAGAAAACCGCAAGTGTTCTTAGAACAGTTTCAACTTGCCTGCGAACAGTACGGACAGACATAGCGTCCTCAGGACACACCTATTTTGTTTATTTATGAACATCCCAGGACACTTGATGTGTTCTTAGAACAGTTTCAACTTGCCTACGAACAGTATGGACAGGTATAGCGTCCTCAGCACACCCCCATTTTGTTTATTTAGGAACAACCCAGGACACTTGATGTGTTCTTAAAACAATTTCAACTTGCCTGCGAACAGTACGGACAGGCATAGCGTCCTCAGGACACCCACATTTTGTTTATTGACCAACATCCCAGAACACTTGATGTGTTCTTCGAACAGTTTCAACTTGACTACGAACAGTATGGACAGGTATAGCATCCTCAGGACACTACCATTTTGTTTATTTAGAACATCCCAGGACACTTGATGTGTTCTTAGAACAGTTTCAACTTGAATACGAACCATACGGACAGGCGTAGTGTCCTTAGGACACCCCCATTTTGTTTATTTACGAACATTTCAGGACACCCGTATTGTCCGCGGTCAGAACGAACACAACAGGGGTGCCTGCCACCTAAATAAATACAACGTTTAACCCATCTCTTATTCTTCCACCCTCCCCAAACAGTCTTACACACCAAAACACTTTACTAAACAATATTTTTCCACCCAGTTTCACCGCGCTGTCCGCGGACGTCTGCGAATCCAAGATGGCGGGTGTTTCCAAAAATCCATCCAATCAGCGAACATGTTGCATGTCCGCTGACATGATGCAACCCGATTGGCCAATCAGGACACTGTCCATGGAGCGAACAAGGAAGTGTGTCCACGGACCGAACATAGATATCACTAATTTTTTGTGGCCTACTTTTTGGACATTTTTTAAAAGCTCCTGGGCGTATTTTCACCAAATTTGCAAAAGCATGCTTTTGGGACAAAGCCGCTGCTCATTGTCCAAATTTGGTGAAAATCCGTCCAGCGGTTTGGGCTGTAGGCGTGAGCAAAGTTTATTCCCCATTCAGTCTATGGGAAAAAAAGAAGTTTTGGGACCCCCCTATAACTTTGCCCCCCCTGGACCAAACCTCACCAAACTTTGCAAAAAAATTCAGAGTGACCCATATACTTTTTTTTTTACAAAGTTTGGTGAGGATTCGTCCAGGGAGAGCGGAGTTATAAGCCGCCCTAAAAGGGCTCTTCCTATGGAAACAGAATCTTAACCATAACTACACATGTATTCAATGAAAAAATGTTATTAAAGGAACGTTATGGCTTAGGTGCACTAATAAAAACCTATGAAATTCAATGAAAAAACTTTGTTAAAGGGACGTTATATTTTTTCCAGAGACTGGAACTGGAGATAACGGCCCCCCAGCCCAAGTTATCGGGCCAAGTGAAACAAGGGAGGTTAACGTAGGCTCCGGACTGTTATCCTAGGTTGCAGCCCCTGCAATAAGCGATCAAGGATGTTTGCACTCCGGGGTGCCAAAGTGGTACCCGGATGCTAAGGATTATTCTTCCTACATTGGGATGCGGTCAGCGTCCCACTGTAGGAAGGAAAATCCATTTTCAAAATGCCACCATGGAAAGGTAAGTCAGGGCTCCGTACAGAGCCCATCTTCCATGGCAGCTTGCAGGAAGCGAAGAGAGAACCCTATGACCATATTACCACAAGCACATTTTGTTTTCCCTTTTAAACTTATCCCAATGTCAAAAAAACTTTACCACATAGCCGCTCCCTGGTGGACATGACCACTTAATCCCCATTGGTTGTCCCTCATGGTCATGGCCAGTAGCCAGATTATCTGGGTCATGACCTTAGGCCATGATCCGGATAATCTGGCCACTGCCCATGGCCACAGGCTATACCTCAGGCACCAAAGGTATATCAGTTTCTTTTTTACTTAATGTTCCTTATACAAGTTTGCTGGACATCTGCCCATGTTTAATTTTTTCAAAAGTGTCAAAATGTACATACATACAATAGCGATATAACTTAGCCCCCACTTGACAACATCCATTCAGACTTTGCACAAACATTCAAGGTTAAGTCGCTAATCTTTCTTAAAATGTTGGTCCACAGTCGTAAAACAGCAACAAAGCTAAAAGCCATCTAAAAATGTTGAGACCCCCCTCTAATTTAGCCCACGCTTGACAATATTCCACCAAACTTTGTAAAAACATGTATAGCTAGATCTAAAATCTTTATGCAAACTTTTGTGTTGATTCATCAAATAGCATCACATTTATAAGCCTTTATAATATTTTGAGACCCCCCTCTAATTTTGCACCCTCTTGACAAAACCCCACAAAACGTTGCAAACAAATTTAAATCTGGATCTATGATCTTTTTGCTAAGCTTTGTGTAGATTTGTCAATTGGCACCACATTTATAATCCTTTACAATACTTTGGGAACCCCCCTCACATTTTTTTCCCTCTTAACAAAACAGCACCACACTTTTCAAAACAAATCAGAATCATGTCTAGAATAACATTCCGAAATCTCAAGCAGTTTTATTGACTGGCACCCAAGTTATAATCCATCCAAAAACTGCTTTTCACCAACCATGTAATGCACAAATAAGCATAGATGCATTCAAACATATAATATGTTTGCAGACATCACAAGACTGCCCTGGGCTGTTTGTGGACATCAGACAAGAAAAACATCTGTTTTTGGCTTTTTAAGTCCATATCCCATCCCATCATCATCACCCCTCACCTCCCCAGAGATAGTTTCATTAGGTTGACAAGTGTAATGTTGTGTATTTTAATATGTTTTACGGCATTGTATGGAGACACTGGCCACTGTCTGCGAATCCAACATGGTGGGCGTTTCCAATCCGTGGGTGCGTCTGATGTCCGCGGACCTCACGTCAGGCCCTAGACCAATCAGAGGCCCTTCCGCGGACTGAACAGGGACGTGAGACCGTTGACCGAACCCAGATATCACTATTTCTAACAACTTTTTGGTGATTTTAAAAAAAATACTGGACGGATTTACACCAAAATGCCAAGCAGTTTGGGCTGTAGATGTGAGCAACATTTATTTTTCTTTCCGTCTATATGAAAAAAACACACATTTTGGGACCCCTTATAACCTTTCCCCCCTTGACGAAACCTTACCAAACTTCGCAGGATTGATCTGATGGGGCCATAGACCTTTTTTCTGCAAAGTTCTGTAAGGATTAATTCAGAGGGAGTGAAGTTCTAAGCTGCCCCAAAAAGTGCTCTTAGTATGGGTTGAGCAACTTAACCATAACCACAGGGCCACTGATTGGATGGTGAAAAGCGTGAATCGCGTCATATTTTTAGAAACGCCGCAATGCTGGATTCGTGACAGGCGCAGCTGACCGCAGACATCTGTGTGGGGAAACGGCTGGAAAACACATGCCTGTACTACACAGTAAAAGTGGTAGCGATGGCTGAGCTGATCAACGAGACTTATCTCAAGAGTAAGTGAGTGTTATCAAATAGTTACACAAAGGACAGCAATTACTATGATTCAAACACACACTGACTCTTTCTGAGTAAAAGAATATACATTTATTTACACATCAGTTGTATAACATTTCACTAAAGTAAAGCAGCTGAAAAATCATGTTACTAATACACCACACCACTCCCAATAGTTTCCAGACAAGTTAAACTCACAAAATGAAGTGGGAGCCAAATGGCAGTCTAGTAATTAAAAAGGGAGGGAAAGACAAAGTTAGGCAGAAATTTGAGCAGCACCAACAGGTAAGTAAGCAGGGCAATCTAGAAAGAGCAACTACAGTGATGGAACCAAATCAAATAGGCTTAGGGCCAAAGTCAATAGGACAAACGTCTTTTGCTCAAGATCACACAGTTCAAGGTAGTTAGCGGTTAAGTCTTTGCCAAGAGTTCTGGACGAAGTTGGTCAGCAGAAAAGGTAGTTTAAAGAGAAGGGAAGGACAAGCCCTCGAGTTGGCGAAAGGTTTCACACACCTTCACCGCGGCTGAACGAAACTCACAACCGGATTTGCACAGTACCTTTAAATGGAGAAGAAGCTGTAGCTGAGGCGGACATTCCTGGTAGTTCTGCAGGCTCACGGTTCCTGAAGCGAATGTCGGACTTACACGAAGTAGGAAAACTGGATGGTCCTGCACTAACCAGGGAAGAAACCAGCACCAGAGCAAAGAAACGAATAAAAAGTGTGCTCCTTAAAACCCAAGCAGGGTCTGACCTTCCTGGCTATCCAGCACACTGTAGCTCTGCACAGCGAATTCGACCAGAGGACGGAGTCCTGCCTTGCAGTTTGGGCGAACTGGTTGCTCTCACCAGCTCAGGGGAAGAAGAATCCTGGAGGATCTTCTCTGTAGTTGGAGTTCGAGTATTCGGACCTGTAGCAGCGCTTCACCAGGTGGTTCTGTCATGGAAGGGGTCCTCTTCTGTCAGCTCCTCATCAGTTCTTTTGTTCCAGTGGCTACTCTGCCTTTCCAGACCCAGAGACCTGCTTTTTATGCAGTTTCCCCCATTCTCACAGCCTGGCCATCAATCACATAGCAGGGTGTCTGTCCTGCCGGGACAGTCACCACAGCCAATCATTTTAGAGTGCGACATAGGTCTCCAAGGAGACCATGTGCAGGCAGTCCTAAACCCCTCCCTCTCATCCTGTCCCGCAAAAAGACAGTGAACAAAGGAATCAAACCTGGTTTGGCGCGCAGAGTAAAACACGAGAAATACTTTTACACAAAGAAATGGTGAATAAACCCAGCCGGAACCGTAATAAAACATATATGGTCTAGCGGCTTTAAGTTTGAGGCTACCAAGATAGCCTAAAACAATACCAAGGTTATTTAAGATAACCGCAGTAGGAAAAATAGGGTAGTTACCAGTGCCACCAGCCAGGTCTTGATGAAAAGCGAGCGAAACAATGCTCCAATAGAAACAGACAAAAAGAGATACGTATTAACCCTTTCCAGTACTCCATGTAAGATGGTTTATACTGGGTCTGTGGTTTTACAGAGAATAATAAAGTTAATGGCAACTGTAGGAGTTCTTGGAGAAAGAAGTCAGGTCCAGAAAATGGAGTCTGAGTTGGGAAGTCTAAAAGACAACCATGTGTCACTGCACTGAAGGTGCTGTGTAACACACAGTAAAATGATGATGCCTGTCGAGTAGGTGAGGCTCCACAGTCTATGAACACACAAATGTTAAACACACACAGCAAAAACACATGTAAGAGTGGGAAAAAAAGCTTACACTCTTACCAGGTGAAAATATGTATCCTAGAAATCCAGCAAAGTTGCTGAGGGACTCGGTAGGTAAGGGAAATTAGCCATTCTGGAGAATTCTCCCTAACGTTGGGAAGTGGAATGAAGGTAACGTGAAGCAGCTTTTATAGGTGAAAGAAGTATTTGGAAATGCAGTCAATTTCGGTGTCCGCTGACATAATTTCGATTGCAGGGTGGTCAGGGTGAGTTTTATTAGTTGACGGTGTATGGTACATACTTCTTATATAGGTAATTGTATTGGATTGTGATGGTGGATGCCAGTGCATTGGGCACAACCACCACAGCAGTAATGTGTGTGTTTAGTAATTATAGGTAATGTATTAGGAGTATGCTCAGAATCGCCATAGTAGCAATATGTGTATAGTAATTGTAGGTAATGTAGTGGGAGTACAAAGTGTTTGTAATATGGAGGAATTATGTAATTGAACTGTACATGGTACTAATGATTGTAGTACAATTGAGGATAGTGCTAATAGAATATGTATTTGATTGTAATTACTGCGGTTACTTAGTGTTGTAGCGTTATGAAGCTGAAATCTCTGGTTTATTTTCTGTGAAAAAAAAATACACTTGCTAAAGCAGGATAGTTCAAAAGCTGTAATTGTATACAATTTTAAATATAGATTTTCTATTTAAGACCCTCATAAAAAGTACATTCTTTTTTTAGAAAATACAGTTTTATTAAAGTTTGAGGTTATGACAATAATGAAACAACAATAAAACTACAAAAATATATTCAAATGAGATCACAACTTTACCCCCCCCCCTTCCTCCTCCCTCTACTCCCCCCTCCCACTTCGCAGCCGTGGCTCCTGGAACAACAATTTGGGCAAGGGATCAACACATGTGTTATGATATGTTGCAAACAATGCTCAAAGCATGGGGCCTAGCCCACCAGAAGTGAGTCCTCCATCTCATTGGGCCCACCCAATCCTTGGGGCGGGCTCCTCCAATGTCAGTCTTCATGTTCAATGCTCAGTCTCAAGCCTAACATAAACCTCAAACCGCTCTCCCATATTTGTCAAAGAAGGGAAGCCATAAACCCTCAATATATGTTTTAGATTCATCAATTAGGTGGGGCAGGAATACCATATCGTAAATTTCTCGGAGTTTAGATACCCACTCCCTTTCCCCCAGGAATCGGGTGACCTTCCAATATTGGGCCCAACATGATCTGGCGGTGACCAAACAGAACATTCTAAGTACTATGTTTGGTACAACATTAGTGTATGGAGGGTATAGGAAGGGAGTCAACAGCTACCCTTTTTCGACCGTGTGCAGAGTAGGTAGGCCTAGAGAGAAGGTGGCTAGTTTGTACAAATACTAGCTGTTGGAGGTCACAAATGGGCTGGAAAAATTATGATCTGATAATTCAATTTATTCATAGGTTTAGACACACATCTAAAATCTGTAGGTTCACAAGTACACGATTGAACCTTAAAAAACACACGTAGGCCCTAGTGGGCAAACAAAGAACTACAAAAAGTTTTACACTCCACAATCAAGTGAGGGTTAGTAGCATAAATGTATAGTGCGAGTTCATATACTACTTTTAGAATGATCTTATATTATTATTGTCGACACATAGTTATGTTCGTGTTTTCTGGTTCGGGATGGAGTCAGCCTTCACTGGGATTTGAATGTTTGCAAATGAAGGGTCCGAACTGTCATCAGGACGTGGTTAAATGTTGTGAACGCCTTTGTAGTATCAACGGTGAACTTGAGGTTGTTTGGTACAGCCTGCTGAGGATGCTGGCTGGGAGTCCGTTGCAAAGTCTCTGGCTGTGATTGTACCAGGTCCAGCGGTGGAGGCTGGAAAATTCAAGGTCATGAAGTACCGAGGTCACAGGGTCTGAACCCATGGTGATGGAGGGAACCTGGTGCTGAGGATCCGAAACGAGCGGCTGGACCCGATGTCAGGAACTGTACACACCCATATCCTTGGGGCGGGCTCCTCCAATGTCAGTCTTCATGTTCAATGCTCAGTCTCAAGCCTACCATAAACCTCAAACCGCTCTGCCATATTTGTAAAAGAAGGGAAGTTATAACCCCTCAATATTGGTTTTAGATTCATCAATTCGGTGGGTCAGGAATTCCATATCGTAAATTGCTTGGAGTTTAGTTACCCACTCCCTTTCCCCGGGAATCGGGTGATCTTCCAATATTGGGCCCAACATGATCTGGCTGTGACCAAACAGTACATTCTAAGTACTATGTTTGGTACAACATTAGTGTATGACACACTGCTGTTGTATTGACAATAAGTAATCATTGGGTTATTGGGAAAAAATATCCGTACTGATTTAAAAAACCTGATTTCAGTTACGTGAGTGTAAAGGTGATAGTAGGTTTGTTTGAAGTATGTTGTGATTACGGGAATGCTTGAAGTTAGATACCTGTTTGCGTATTCTAACTACATTAGTTTATTTATTTATGTATTTATTTATTTTAATTTTTGATAGAACACCAAATCACCTGCAGCCCTCACCGCGCACAAAGTTAGAAGATGTTTTGTCGTATAGGAACTTAGATGGCTAATTTTAAGTGCTTTGCAATGATGGGTGTTTTTCAAGTAGTTAGATACCTGTTGGCGTATTGTAACTAGATTGACTTTCAAAAGTGCTATTGTAGTATTATGGATGTAGTTCGATATCTGCTCGTTTATTCTAACTGTTAATTGTGCTATAGTGTGACTAAATGTGGGTTGCAAGAATATTAAGTAGGCATTTGTAAAATATGCTGGTAACCTATGTTTTGGAATAACTGAGGTATCATTACATTCAAACCAACCACTTCTTTTTTGACATATACAGTGTAATGCCTTGGAGTGGCTGTGGCACCAGTGTGGTATACTATACCTACCGTTGTGAAGGTTTTCTTTCCAAGAGATACTTGGTTGTGTGTGAAACCTGTAAGTTTACAGTTATTTTTGGTACCATCTGCATTGTACCTTAGAAGCATTAGTATGACATATTGACTATGTGAGTTTATTTGTATGGTGAAATGATTGTCTGAATTGCAAACAGGGCATAAAATGCCATGATTTGCATTCTGCAGAAGCCAGTGAAATGGAATGGATTCAGTATTTGTTATGGATACATATACAAATCGTTCATTAGGGATGTGGTCTTGTGAAACATGGGGGCCGATTCAAGGAACAAACGTGCGCTGAAAATCTTGGCATAAGCAGGCGCAAGCAGGCGCAAGCATGAAAAAACAGGCACACGCACATGCGTGCGATTCATGGAAGTCCCTGCGCGTGTTTACCTTGGGATGTGCGTCAAACCTGAGCGTGGTGCACACCGGCGCACACGTCATTGCAACAGCTCAAACGCTGTGAGTGACGCGCACAGGGAAAGCGCACAACGTCCGCGCACACACCAAAAAGAGGCGGGACACGGGGCATTACACGCGGAATGGGGAACAACGCGTGAAAAAGAAGGTGTAACTGGGAAGTACTGCTGGGAAGTACATGCAACGCCCACACGCACGCGAACCACACGTATTCATGGAATCGAATAGGGCAGACCCGTGCACGGGCAAAGACACGCACAGGCCTAAACACGTGCGCCCCACGAAGGCAGGCGGTAGCGTCCCTGCGCATTACAAAAGTGTGCGCAAATAAAAAGCATGTATATACAGCTATGATGAATGTCCCATACTGTGGCCCCCTAGGATAAATGACGTGCACGCAACACACAGGCACCCCATAAAAAGAAGAAAAAGAGACAAGCGCCCCCCAGTAGCCCACGTGCATGCAAAAATGACGCACATAGTACAGTGTGGCAGCCAGGAGCCCAAAAAAAACAGACACGATCAACAGGCAGGCCAGTATGGCCATAAAAAAAAGGGGTACGCAACAAACATGGCACCCGCTGTGTGAAAAATAGTGTGTGCGTGTATTTCGGGAGTGCGCAGGAAGTTTTATTCGCGAAAGGGCCCTGTGCGAGTGGGGTACGTGTATTACTGGGTTTCCCGGGTAGTTTCACACGCGATTCGCCCTGTGCGAGTGGGGTACGTGTATTACTGGGGTTCACTGGAAGTTTTACACGCAATTGGCCCTGTGTGAGTGGGGTACGTGTGTTACTGTGGTTCACAGGAAGTTTTACATGTGAAAGGGCCCTGTGCGATTGGGGTATGTGGATTCCTGGGGTTCGCTGGAAGTTTCACAAGTGATTGGCCCTGTGCGAGTGGGGTACGTGTATTCCTGGGGTTCACGGGAAGTTTTACAAGCAATTGGCCCTGTGCGAGTGGGGTACGTGTATTACTGGGGTTTGCGGAAAGTTTCACACGTGATTGGCCCTGTGCGAGTGGGGTACGTGTATTCATGGGGTTTGCAGGAAGTTTTACACGCGATTGGCCCTGTGCGAGCGGGGTACATGTATTTCTGGGGTTCGCGGGAAGTTTCACATGCGTTTGGCCCTGTGCGAGTGGGGTACGTGTATTACTGGGTTTGCGGGAAGTTTTACACGCAAAAGGGCCCTGTGCGAGTGGGGTACGTGTATTACTGGGTTTGCGGGAAGTTTTACACGCAAAAGGGCCCTGTGCGAGTGGGGTACGTGTATTACTGGGGTTCGCGGGAAGTTTTACACGCAAAAGGGCCCTGTGCGAGTGGGTTACGTGTATTACTGGGGTTCCCAAGTAGTTTCACACGCGATTGGCCCTGTGCGAGTGGGGTAGGTGTATTACTGGGGTTCCCGGGTAGTTTCAAACGCGATTGGCCCTGGGCGAGCGGGATACCACTCACTTTCTGCCTTGTCTGTAGAAGAACGCATAGCCAACACCCACCCGCCGTGAAGTAATAGCGTGTGAACCCCAACGGCTGCAAAACACATGCCCGCACCCCATGAAAAGCACGTAGAGAGCAATGGAAAGCCACGTGGGATCTTCAACCCGTGCCAGGGCAACGCCGTGCGCGATATGTCACAGACGCGCTTACGCGCTAAGGGCCTTTGGTCCAATGAAATCTCGTACGTGTGCTGATGCGCTTACGCGCTAAGGGCCTTTCCTCGGATTTCACACTGGCGTGCACTTTTTTCACGTGCCAATTCACTCCGTATCAAGCTGGCCACGCATACACACACAGAAGACCATGCTCCTGCCCTGAAGGCCATTTTCCTGCCCCCCAGATCCCCGAACACGCTCCCACCTGCCATCTGCTGCTGCCTGACTGCCTACTGCCCGCGTGCCCTGCTATTTGGTGCCTGCACGTCAGCCAGGGTTCCAGTTGCTGTGTCCACCCCAGTTGGAACAGAAGACTCCCGACTGGGATACCATCGCTCCACAGCCCAGCCCCAGGACCCAGTTGCCCACCCACGCCTGCCTCGGGGGTCGCCATGTTGGGGCAAACACCATCTGAGACCACTGGCGACCCCCAGCCTGAGAGGCAGAGGGCCACCAGCTTCAGTGTGAAGGAAGTTGGTGTCCTGGTGGAGCATGTCCTGGGGTATTATGATGCCCTCTTCGGAACATCATGCGCCAACAAGGAAGGACAGGAGAGGATCTGGGACGACGTAGTGGTTGCCATCAACGCGGAGGGGGTGGCAACCCGCAACATCAAGTACGTCAAGAAGCGCTTGAAGGACTTCAGGTCCAGGACCCTCCACAAGGCCCGGTGCCTCGTGGAAGGGGGCCAGATCAGCATGAGTGACATCCAGATGAGGGTCCTGGAACACGTATGCCCAGCGCTCCACACCCAGATCCTTCAGAGGAAGACCCGTCTGGAGTTGAGCGGTAAGTGGCCAAGCATTGGTGTGCAAGACAGGGCATGTTGCAGTGTGCTGGTAGTCTGATACTTGCCTCTATGTGTGACATGGGCCATGTATCGATGTGTGTGTGCAGAGACATCATGGTCATGCATGTGAGACCAGTAATGTGCGAACCACATGGTTGGTGCATGAGTACCAATGCTACATGGGGAGCTGTATGGCAAATGCACACATGAAAGCATGCCAGTGTCTGTTCTTGAACATGGTGAGGTGGGGGTGTGAGGGATGGGTGCTGCTGTCATGTACATGAATGGTGCACATGTGTGTGTGTCTGAGAAGTGTATCTGTGACTTCGATACGCCATGGATTCATGACACATGTCCGTGATGATGTGTAGATTCACTCATGCAGTGCGGTCACTGTTGTATGCACTGTTGTCTATCCACTGTGTCTGTGGTGTACAAGACATGATGCATGACCCTCCGGTGATATGTGTGCATGGGATCAGTGTGAGCCAGGATACATGTGAGTTTGAACGCAACATTTTGATCAATAGAGGCCCTTGTACATGGATGCTGATGTTGATTGCAGGCGCCATG
Organism: Ambystoma mexicanum; assembly: GCF_040938575.1. Lineage (NCBI taxonomy): Eukaryota > Metazoa > Chordata > Amphibia > Caudata > Ambystomatidae > Ambystoma > Ambystoma mexicanum. The sequence goes on along the minus strand of NC_090929.1, from coordinate 1,278,509,165 downwards.
CCTGTTTATGCATGTGTGCTGCATGCATTCACCCATGTGTTGTGGAGGGACAGGATGGAAGTGACGTTAGACACTGCCACTCATGTGTTATTGCTTCCTGTCTAGGGGAATATTGTACTGAACCCTGATGCTTGTGGTCTATGTCTCCCTCTACGCAGCGTCAAGTGAAGAAGAGGGCGGAGACGGCACTGTGGAGCCAAGTGGCGGGATGCCTCCACTGGGCGGCGACGCAAGGCCCAGCCACCCTCCCAGGACTTGCCATCATCCGGGAGCGAGGGGGCTGGTGCCGCATCTGCCACTACGGCTGTGGCGGAAGGGCCGGGTGAGCCCCCACAGGGGATTTCAATGGCGGAAGACGGTACAGAGACATCCAAGTTGGTGGTCTCCACAGAGGAGGAGGAGCCCGCTACTTAGCCGCACATGGGGCCTGGTGGGGGGGTAGTACCACTGGTGCAAGTGGTGCAGTCCAGGGCCAGGGTCAGGAGGCAGCACAGGTCACCGTGGAGGGGCCTGTGCATGTCCCTGTCCTTGACCCTGTGACTGCACCACCATGCACCAGCAGGGAGGCTCTGTGCCAGGCCCGTCCGCAGGTAGGGGAGAGTGCCATGTCATCTGCCTCTTCACTACCTGCGGACGAGGGGTCCCATGAACATATGGGCTCCGTCCTGATTGGTGTCGCGTTGTGCACGCGTGACATTCTTGATGACGTGCGTTCTTCCTGGGCAGAGAATGCACGCCATCACGAAGAGCAGCGTCGCAACGTGGCACTGTTTGGAGGGACCTGGTTGGTGGGTTCCTACATGTGACGCACACTCTGGCGGACCTCTCCTCCTGTGTGGAGACTATGCGCCAGTCATTCTCCCTGCTGTATTCTGGCCCAGATTCCACCAGGGCCCCCTGTGTCCTGGCCTGACCAATACAGCCAGCTTGGTGGAGATCCCATCCCTGCCACAGTCGGGAGTCGGCGGTCCAGCAGGGGTGGACACCACAACTGGAGACCAGCTGATGGAGGATGTGCAGGCATCATCGGACAGGGCACATGGACAGCAGCAACAGCAACAGGAGCAGGCTCTAGGTGGGAGCAATGATGGCTCGGGCCATTGACATCAGGGGGGCAGGCATCGGTCAGAGAGCAGGAGGACCCTGGAATGGATGTGTCTTCCGTGTGGCTGCGGTTGGGCCAGCGCTTAGATGCGGAGCGGCGGCGGGCAGAAGAGGCGTGGCTCACCATGGTCAGGGCGGAGTTCTCCATGCGTCGGGCATTGAGGCGGGCAGAGTGCCTCGAGGCGACTCGCAGGGAGTTGGAACAGGCCATAAGTGCCTCCCTACGAGATTTCGGGACCAGGGCAGAGGCCCGCCTCCAGGACATCGACATGGAGTTCGATGATGCCCTGGCCCTGGACACCACAGAGTGAGCCGCAGGACTTGCCCACCGCCATTGTATATAGTTAGATAGTGTTAGGTTTCCTTTCCTTTTCTTTTTTTATTTTGGTTGCGCTTGGACAATGCACCATGTTTTTGTATATAGTTTTTTATTAGGTAGTATTTTTGGTAGGTTTAATTTCATCAGTTGGGCTCATGGACCTTGGATTGTTCATTTGTACATAGTTCACCATTGGATTATTCTCATTTTTTTATTTTCACCATGGATCAATGTATTTCACTTTCTTTTTTCCCTTGGATTTGCTGTGTTGGACTGTGACTTTGGACACCATTTCTTTTGGATTTCTTTGGAATATGATTTCTTGTTTTTTATTCTTTTACGGACATGCAGCATTTCTTTAATTATTCCCATTGTTGTGTGTTTTCTTTTAATTATATTCATGTTGTGTTTAATACATTTTTTCTTCATACTTCGATGTGTTGTATTATCTCATTGGTTTCATGCATGTCATGATATGGGTTTTCACATTCACTTGCACCCATTGTGTGTGTGTGACGGACATGTGTTCATTTACATACTTGCCTTTGGGGTTGTATCATGTAATTGCCTTTTCTATGTGGGTGGATGCAATACTTGTTTGGGTTTTTGGGCTGGGGACGCTGGACATAAGGGCCATGATTTAGGATCGTCATGACGTGGGGGCAGGGGGACATGAGTGGGACATGAGTGGGGGCCTGCTGGCAGGTGCCCTGCACTGCTGTTGGGTAGGGGGTGCAGGGAGACATGAGTGGGTGCCTGCTGGCAGGTACCCTGCACTGCTGGGGCGTGAGGGTGCAGGGGGACATGAGTGGGGGCCTGCTGGCAGGTGCCCCGCACTGCTGGGGGGTGGGGGTGTAGGGGGACATGAGTGGGACATGAGTGGGGGCCTGCTGGCAGGTGCCCCGCACTGCTGGGGGGTGGGGGTGCAGGGGGACATGAGTGGGACATGAGTGGGGGCCTGCTGGCAGGTGCCCTGCACTGCTGGGGGGTGGGGGTGCGGGGGGACATGAGTGGGGGCATGCTGGCAGGTGCCCCGCACTGCTGGGGGGTGGGGGTGTAGGGGGACATGAGTGGGACATGAGTGGGGGCCTGCTGGCAGGTGCCCCGCACTGCTGGGGGGTAGGGGTTCAGGGGGACATGAGTGGGACATGAGTGGGGGCCTGCTGGCAGGTGCCCCGCATTGCTAGGGGGGTGCTGGGGGACATGAGTTTATGATCAGTAGTGCAAGCTGACATGTGGCTTGGCTGGGGGGCATGCCCATGGTGGATGGGCTGCCTGCGGGACATGACCAGGGGTGCAGGTTAGTCCCCTGTGGTGTGGGCTGCCTGCAGGGGCCGTGGAGGGTGTAGAGGGAACACCTGGGAGGACCCACACTGCCAATTCACATATAGGACTCCCCGCGCACCACCGAAATACACGTACCCTGCTCAAATCGCGTGTGAGACTTCACGCAAACCCCAGTTATACACGTACCCCGCTCACACAGGGCCAATCGCGTGTGAAACTTCCCGCGCACCCCCGAAATACACGTACCCGGATCCAATCGCGTGTGAGACTTCACGCGAACCCCAGTTATACACCTACCCCACTCGCACAGGGCCAAACGCGTGTGAAACTTCCCACACAACCCCCGAAATACACGTACCCTGCTCAAATCGCGTGTGAGACTTCCCGTGAACCCCAGTAATACACGTGCCCTACTCGCACAGGCCCTTTCGCGTGTGAAACTTCCTGCGAACCCCAGTAATACACGTACCCCACTCACACAGGCCCTTTCGCGTGTGAAACTTCCCGCGAACCCCAGTAATACACGTACCCCACTCGCACAGGCCCTTTCACGTGTGAAACTTCCCGCGAACCCCAGTTATACACGTACCCCACTCGCACAGGGCCAATTGCGTGTGAAAATCCCTGCGAACCCCAGTAATACACATACCCCACTCGCACAGGGCCAATCGCGTGTGAAACTTCCCACGAACCCCAGTAATACACGTACCCCACTCGCACAGGGCCAATCGCGTGTGAAACTTCCCGCAAACCCCAGTAATACACGTACCCCATTCGCACAGGGCCAATCGCGTGTGAAACTTCCCGCGAACCCCAGTAATACACGTACCCCACTCGCACAGGGCCTATTGCATGTGAAACTTCCCGCGAACCCCAGTAATACATGTTCCCCGCTTGCCGTGCTGGTACAGGTTTAGCGCAGCCCTTTGCGCTGTATTGGGGATTTTGATGGCTTTTCCCTGCGTGAGGGCGTTCTTGGGGGGCGTAACTGGTGCTGCTGTAGGGTCGCTGCGCCACTGTTCGCCACGGCTGGTTTTTTGAATACGCTGTGCGCGGAAATGGATTTTAGCGCACGCGGCTGGTGCAGAGATTCGCACTCCACACTGTGCGCCAGCTGCGTGAGCCACTTGTGCGAAATTCTATGAATTAACCCCATGATTGCAGAGGCTACATGTATGTTTCCACATGTATGAAATCTGTATGAAATCTAGAAGATTTCATTTATAGGGATGTTTCTTTGGTTTCCAGTACATTAGGAATTCTTGTGGGTCTTCCTGTGTGTTTATGGTAAATTGTACCATTCTGAACGGCTCTGGCTTCTCATTTCATCTCTACAATCCAGAACATCCTGTCCACCCTCTCTTCCTCTCCATCTCTTCCAGCTTCTCGCTCCTCTACCGCTGGTCCCCCTGTAGATGCCTCTCCTCCCTCTTTTTCTTCCTTTCCTCCATTCTCACCTGATGAGATTTCTAGACAAGTCTGCTCTATGAAAGCCTTGTCAAAACAGTTTCTTCCCTGTTCTTCCAAAACCCTCAAGGACGACACCCTTGCTCCTACCCTGGCCTTCCCCCCCTCTGAAGCACTCGCGTGGGCACCCTCTTCTCAAGGAACCCACAGCCGACCCCTCCTGCCCTGCTAACTATCGCCTGATCTCAATCACTTCTTTCCTGGGCAAACTCCTAGAAAAGCTGTCCATCTCCCAGCTAAATCTTCACACTGATTCCGTTGGCTGTCTGCATGACCATCAGTCTGGATTCAGAGCAGCCTAAAGCATGAAAACTGCTCTCCTGAACATCTGTGAAGACCGGCTCTCCAACCTTTATTCTAATCTCCCCTCTATCCTCTTCCTACCCAATCGGCCTTTGACATGGTCAACCATTCCATCCTGCTCAACCACCTCCGTGATAACCTGGGTATCACTGATCAGGCCCTGGCCTGACTGAAATCCTTCCTCTCCAACCAACCCTTCCAGGTCCAACTTGGAGCCTTCGTTTCCTCTATCTCACTCTCCACTTGTGGTGTTCCCCAGGGGTCTAACATTTTTCCATGGCTGTTCAACCAATACCTGGCACCTCTTTCCCACTGCGTTGCTGCGTTCTGCTCCAACTTTCACTACTATGTAGATGACACTCAGCTTGTATTCACACTCCCCTCTGCCACCTCCTCTTCCTCTCTCATTTCTGACCGTCTGTCTGCAATTCAGGAGTGGTGTGCCACCAACGACCTCTGCTTTAATACCATTAAGATAGAGATCCTCCTCACTGGCACTCCTACACTTTCCTTTCCTATCACTCTCTGGCCAGACTCCCTTGGCCCTCTCCCTGCTCCATCCTTTGAGGCTAAGAACCTCGGGGTCATCTTCAACTCCACACTTTCCTTTTCTCCACACACCTCTGTCATCTCTAAGAAGTCAAACTACCAACTGCACCTCCTCAGAGGTATTCTTTCTTTCCTCTCCTTCCCCCAGAAGCTCACTGTCTCTAGAGCTCTGGCTCTGTCTTGGCTGGACTAGTGCAACAGATTCTTTCTCAATCTGCCTGCTACTACTCTCTGCCCTCTGCAACCCATCCAGAACAGGACTGCAAGTCTTGTCCTTGGCTTCAAGCCCAGGGATTGCATCTCCCAGTGGCTTAGCTACAAGGATTAAGTTCAAGACCCTTTGCATTGGCCACAAGGCTTTCTGGGTCCTGGTTCTGAAATACCTTCAACTATCCCTTCGGAAATTCCTTCCAACTCGAGCTCTTCGCTACTCCACCTCCAACTGCCTCAGGGTCATTCGCTTCTCCAAGCAACGAGTTGGTGGTCGATCTCTTTCTTCGGTTGGGGCCTCCCTCTGGAAAAGCCTCCTTGCCTCTCTGAAACTTGAGGAGAACCATCTTCAGTTCCAGAAGCCCCTCAAGACCTTCATCTTTGTTTCTGCTTTCTCCCTTCCTCTCCCCTGCTGATCTCCATCTGTTCCTGCACTGGGCATCTGGCTACCCTCTGATTCCGGGCCCAGGTCCCTGCCCACCAACCTTCATACCGGCACTGCCTTAGGGTAAACCATACACTTGGGTCTGTATCTGCAACCCTACAGTCCCCTTACCCACACTTGTCGACAACCATTGTCTGCATTTAATTCATGCACTTGCCAACTGCTGGCCACACTACCTGGTGTTGTTTTTATCACATGTTAAGCGCTTTCCACTCTTCCCTTTCCCCTTGCACTTTCCACCTTCCCTCTCCCCTGCAATTGGACGTTCTCAATGTCACTGGGCCTAGTAAGATTGTTGTTTTGTCCTCCCTTGTACCCCTCCCTTGCCTTGCCGTACCCTGAAACACTAAGTGTTGTCAGGATTATTTGTGGCATTTCGGTGAAGGACAAGCATTTGCAAACACAACTGGTCCGAGCCGTTTAAGTATATGTTGTGAATAATTGCGGCAATGGAAAGAGAAGATTCATTGGGCCTCATTATGAGGTTGGAGGTAGCCTTGCCGGTAATACCGCCAAGGCTACTTCCAAACTCGCATCCGGGTCCAGCACACGTAGAAGGGGAATCACCGGGTCATTCTGACCTCAGCGGACCCGATAATTCCCCCTGCGCTGGTGCTGGGCCCGGTGGGAATGGGGAGGGTGGTATCAACGGTACCATCAATAATGGTACCATTTCTACCATCAAATTCTGCTCGCTGGTGCTGGTACGGCCACCTGGTCAGACCTGGTGGCTGCAAGGGCACCCGCGAGCAGAACCCCTAGTATGGTGGTACGGTACCAACGGTGCCGGTAGCGATACCGGCGCCGTTGTTGCCTTACCGCCATACTCGTAAAGAGGCCCATTGTCACATTAGCATAACATTTTACTCCAGTTGTGTTTCAGAATTTAAATGGACCTGAGAGTTCTGTTTGTGGATCGTTTGATGGGCCAGCAGGGGTTTCTGGAGAAGAGAGATGTGTGTGTTACTTTTCTGATCAATGTGCCGTTGATTTTGTACTAGATAGTTTTGTGGTTATATTGTTTGATGCAGAAGGAGTTGGTCGTAGTTTTTTTAGTAGTATTGTTGGGGAAATCTGCTATAGCTTCTGTTTCCATTATTTGTCTTTTAAAAGGTTTCTTTTTTTGAGGTACATGGTACATATCTAGATGGGGGTTGTATTGTGGCCATAGCTTGTTGTATTCCAGGATGCAAAGAATGTCAGCATTTACTTTGTTTGCATCAAAGTTACCTAGGAATAGACCAATGCGTGTATACAGACGTGAAAGTGCTATGTAACCCATACCTTCTTTAAAGACTGTGCTTCCAATGCCAATCAATGCTTGATCTAGGGTTAGACCTTGTGATTTGTGAATATTGACAGCATATGCAAGAAATAGAGAACATTGCTCTCTGCATTCGTGCATGTCTTTGAAAAGAAGGAACTAGCTATTGTACGGCCAATCTTTTTAACTTCTGCAAGTTTGTCAAAGTGGATGTTGACAAACTGAATGTTGTTGTCATGTGGATATGTTTGGAAGCCAACAACTGTACCAATTGCTCCATTGACTAAACCGTGTTCTACGTCAAGGTTACTTTTTTGAATTACTTTGCAGTTTAGACACAAAGTCAATGGCCCTGAATCGTGGATTATTTGCGCCGAAAAAAACAGGATTTGTGCGCCATTCTGCCCACAAATCCCCATTTGTTAAACAGGGATTTGCAGACAGAATGGCGCACAAACCCAGTTTTTTCGGCGCAAAGAATCCATGAATCAGGGCCAATATTTTCTCTACTCCGGCTCTGTTGGAGATACATTTTTCTAAGCCATTTAGTTGTGTTGTTACTTGTTGACACATAAGAAATGACATGCCGTGCACTTATAGTTTGTCTCTGGAGCTGATATGCAGAATGGGTTGCATTTCATTTTTCAACATTGTCTTGTTGAAGTGTCTGCAGCTGACAAGGGTTGGCATTAAGGACATACATTTGAGATTTTGCTGAGTTAATTGTTGCGTGACATCAGGAGCAGATGTTTTTCATCCAGATAGCGCATGGATTAGTCTACTATTTAAGATGGATTTGTCATCTTTAGTAAGCAGACCAGTTCTAATGCTTTTTAAAATGTTAGCATATGTGAGGTCTGCAGAGTGGCGCATGTTTTGAGTTAATTCTCTGTAGTGAAAATGTTGCCAGAGATTTATATTTCCAATGCTGCCAAGGGTATTGCTGTCAGGAATTGGAGGCTGTGGAAGCGCTGGAAGCTTTGATCACACTCCAGTCCTCACCCAAGATGGCCGTCGGCCCGCGCTGGAAGCTTTGATCACGCTCCAGTCCTCGCCCAAGATGGCCACCGGCCCTTTATAGGCAGGCTCCTCCCACAAGCCGACGCGTTGTATCTGTTTACCAACGCTCGGTTCGTGTGGAGATACTCTCGTGTAATTCATCCGTTCCGGCTGCCTGCTTTCGCCCATTCTTTCCTTACTGTGCCTCTCTGCCCTTCTTGTGATTATCCTTCACTTCGCCTACGTTCGCCTTCTACCTTCCTGAATTCAACGCACTGCCCGCGGTACGTGACTTGCCTTGTGCCGTGCCGGGCTTACTTTCTCACTACCTCCCCTTTCGGTTGGGATTTCCTTTGGGCACTACTGGTCTTTTCATTTTTCCTTTCACTTTCAGGAACCGGGGGTATTTTTGCAACCGGCGCCGTCACTCTGTTTTAGCGAGCGGAGCCTTGCTCGTGCTACGACCTTAAGGAGCCTTTTTCTTACTGGTGAGTGGTTTCTTTCGCGGTACTTCTTCTTCTTCTCTTCCTGCAGTCCGCCTCCGTGGTCTGTTCTGTACTTTCATTCTAAGCTACTTACCTTATACTTACCTTTCTTTTCGGTACTTCTCTCTGTTATTCTGTTTAGTCTTTACTGTCTGGCTCCAAAATCCATCTCCTGTTCTATGTTCCACCTCTCCTGTATACACTGAGCAGTAGTATCATATCTATCAGCGGTGGAGTTTATTTCAAGTCTAACGGACTTCCTTGCCTGCTACGAACGGAACTACCATCACTGGAAGAGAGGAGATCTAATCGCCGCCCAAACAGAACCCCATTGGAACAGGGTTTTTTGTGCCTTAGTGCTTTTTCCCTGAATCTAGGACTGGCCCCCTGGGGATCCCCGCGGTCAGGGAATATCTCTGCCAAGGTGGCCTCCGGAGGGGACAGACCCTATCTGTACGATAAAAAGGCTCGAACACCAAAAGACAAGACTCCCACAAGGAAGAGGGATCAGAAGAGATCAGAGGCCACTCCGGAAGACACAGGTGAGCAGTTGGGGGAGGAAGCCTCGGTACCTGACAGATCGGTATTTGACAATTGCAGCATTGTTTGTGTCCTAATGTTTTGAAAATAGGTTGCCCATTCACTAGTGCTAACTGTATGAGGTCTCTGAAAACAATAACATGTTTTCCTCCAAACAGTTCTTCTTAGTTGGTTTTTAGGGCTTCTTGCATTCTGAGATGAATGAAATCCAACATGAGGTTGGAAATCATGCTAACTTCGTATATCAGGAGCACTTTCATTTGTTTCAGAATTCTGCGTATTTCACTGGTAACTTCTGCTGATAATTTGTAGCATTCTAATTTATTTTGTGTTCTACTGGGAGGAGTAGTAGTCCGTGTAAAATTACACCTCCTATGTTGTAGGCAGCTAAACCTGTGGTGGGCTAGTACCATAGCCGAAAGGTTGTTGTTTGTTAAGTTTTGTAGAAATGTGCTGATTATTTTAATTAAGAATGTTTTACCAGAACCAGCGGCACCACTTACATGCAGGAGCAGAGGTTTATAATTTTTACAGCCACAGGTTTTAGTTTCATGTTTAAAACCATGTTCAATTTCTTGAGTGACTTGTAAGTAAATAGTGAGTAGTTCATCATTTAACTTTGGTTCCAGCACGGACAAGTCTTCCACAGATTGTTTATAATGATATATGGTATTTTCTACCTCACTCATGGCAATTTCTGCATCATTTAGAACGAGTGATTCTCCAAGTGGGTCTTGGCTTCCTGTAAGGGAAGGTTGATTGCCCTCAGGAGTGTCTTTGTTCTTTGTCTAGTTGAGCTTCAGTTTCTTCCTCTGGTTGGTGTTCATTGTCCAACATGTGTTTGTATTGTTTGAAATTTTATGTGTTATTCTGCTTTCATTTCCTTTGAATGCAGCTTCAAATGAGTCATAGACACCTAATCATTATTTTTCTTTTCTCCAAGGTTTAAAGGAGTAGGACCATGTAATGCAGTACTCTGTTTGGTGGAGATTTAAATGATAACTTTATATGATTAATTAGACCGGGTTTGGTGAGTTGCACAAGGCTTCCTTCACAAGTTAAGAATATTGGCCAGTTGTCTCTTTTGGTGTGACATTGTTTTTGTAGGTGTTGTTTTGGGCAATGTCATACAGACACATGTTTTCCAAAGCAGTACTTCTGTTTGGGTAGTATGTGTCAATTAAATTGTTTTGTAAAATGTCCTGGCTGTAGGGACCATTTGTGGCTGTGTTTTCTATCTCTTGGCAGAATTTTGGTAACTCTTTTTCGGGATGAAGCTGGTCCAAGGTTCAGCCAGACAATGCGCTCAGATTTGCCATATAAGGCTGTACATGTTAAACGGTCTGCAGCTTCTTAGCACCCGCATTCTCTATGGAGAGCTTTTTTATACCAAATCTGTACGATTTCCGTGATAGTGGTTTGTAAGATAATATGTCAACCCAGAGGTCCATTAGCTCTGTTTTCTCAGCTATGGTGAGATAGGCTGTGACATATCGTGCAACTGCAGTGGAATTGTCGGCAATGTATTGTATGTCTATGTTTGCATTACACAAAAGGACAATAATTGGATTGTAATCATTGATGTAATTCGATGCTTTGTCCCTTTTAATGTTGTATGTATTTTTAGGGGATTTACCTTTTACACTGTCTAACAGAAGACATCAAGCTATTTACCCCTCCTTTTTTGCAAACTGTTCTAGAGAAGCCAAAGCGACATTTGGTATAGTATTTCCCTTTGTTTTTATAGCTTCATCAGAAGTATTAGGCATATTTATGTTTTTGGAAGCGTAACACAATGTAGATCACTATCTGCGGTTTCTGAAGGGATGTTGAAGGTAATGTATTTGGGCTTGCTGTGCATAAGATTGTGTGCAAGTCATCCCATGCATACTCTGCACAACTTAAAGTAACAAACCATGTGGGTGGGCCAGGTACCTTAGAATACAACATATGTCAGTGTGACGTTGGAACCAGTATTCTTTTGTAACACGCATGTTTGCCAAGAGCTTTGTAATACTTGACTGCAAAACTTCATCTTTGTCTTTTATTTTTTGGAGCAGTTGGGTAACAGATATGTTTAAAAAGTTGGAGACTGTTTTTAATGTGTGTGCAACTCCATAACATGGAGTTGCTAGTTCATTTTCAAAGAGGAGGTGGAAAATGTATTCAACATTTTGTCTGAATCTGCGGTCTTATTTATTTATTTTTATTTATTTATTTATTTATGTATTTATGTATTTATTTATTTATTTATTTATATAGCGCTAAAGCCCACAGGCCTCTGAGCGCATTCAAAAGAGACAAGACTAGAGGAAACCAAAGACGGGACTACAGTGTGGGCCAAGCAGTCGTTTTGTCGTAATTCAAAGATTTATTTGAATAACAGTGTTTTCAATTTCTTTTTGAATTGAATATAGTTGGTTTCCAGTTTCAGGGGTGTTGGTAGCTCATTCCATTTTTGGATACTTCTAGTTGGGAAAGCCTTGCCTAGGCCATTTTGCTTTTTCGTTGAGATAGTTTGTAGAAGGCCTTTGTTGGATGATCTAAGGCACTTAGATGGCACGTGCCACTTAAGCTGTTTCTTTAGATAAGCTGGGGCTTTGCCATATTGACATCGATGGACCATGGTGAGAGACTTAAAGATAATTCTCTCTTCCATGGCCAACCAGTGGAGATCTTTTCTGTCTCCTGTGATGTTTTCCCTTCTTGACCTGCCTGTGATTGTCCTGATGGCGTTATTTTGGATCACCTGACATTGTTTCAGACATTTACTGTTTGCTCCTAGGAGCAAGGAGTTTCTGTAATCAAGTCTGGATAGTATTGTTGCTCTGACGATGATGGTGCTGTTCTTATGATCGAGCAAGGGTCTAATTTTTTTCTACAGTATTTGATGGTACTGGCAATTTCTTTTTAAGTAGGCTGTGTGTGCCTCTGCTCCTAAGGAGGCTTGTAGGTAGACTCCCAGAGTCTTCACTTTCTTGGATATTAGGATTTGGGTGTTTTTGATACTGAATGAACAGTATAGGGAATTCAGTTTCTTTCTGGCCTGTGGGGATCCAAAGATCATCAGCTCGGTCTTAGTGCTGTTGAGAAACATCCAGTTGTCCTTCATCCAACTCTCAATGATGTTATATAAGGTTGTAAGTTTGTCGCTGTCTTGTTTGTAATCCCCGCTGAGCTCGAAGACCAGCTGAGTATTGTCGGCAAAGTTGGTAAAAAATATACCCATTTGGAACAGCATGGTTCAAAGGCAACGCATATACAAGTTGAATAACAGTGGGGAGAAGCTCGCTCCCTGTGGAACTCCGCAGTCCACAGGTTTGGTGTTTGAGACCTTATTTCCCCAGACAATCCTGGATTGCCTGTCATGTAGAAACGCTGCTATCCACTGAGTTGCCTCTAGTGAGCAGTTTCCTGGGTTTTTGAGGGCCTCTCGAAGTCTTGTGTGATCTAGCAGATCAAATTCTGCCAAGAGGTCCAATAAAATTAATAAGCCTGATTTGCCCTTGTCCAAGATGGACAAGATTTCAATCTGATGGTCTAGGAGAGCCGACTCAGTACTGTGACCGGCCCTGAAGCCGGACTGTTGAGGATGTAATAGGTTGTTGTCATCCATGTAGTTTTGGAGTTGTTCAGTGGCTATTTTATCTAGAATTCTCAACAGAAAATTGCAGTTTGTCAAGGGTCTTAAATTAACCGGGTCTTGTTGGTCTATGTCGGGTTTATTAGGTAGTGGAGTGAGAGTGACTGTTTTGATTATGGTGGGTACAGTTTAGTCCCTAAATGAAGCATTAACCATTCTTCTATAGAAGGGAGCAAAGATATCAGGGTATTCTAAGATAAGTTTTGGTCATAGTACGTTTTCCGAGCATGAAGTGCATCTCATGGTTGAGAGTGTTTTCTTCATTTCTTCTAAAGTAATGGGCCTGAATTTAAATGTAGGATTTCCTAAATCAGTCTTCTTTTCTGTTGGTTTAATCTTAGTCGGTGTGCTTGTGGTCTGACAATTAAGAAGGGTCTCTCTGGCTTTAATGATTTTGTTATGGAAGGCCATTTGGACTTTATCACCATCTGCTTCTGTGGGCTGGAAAGGTGGAGTGCGTGTTTTAGGTTTGTCTATGGATTTAAGAATCTGAAAGAGCTTTCCAGTGGAATTAGCCGCAGTGCTAATAAGCTTATTGTAATAGTATTTTTTGAGGTCGATAAGTTTATATTTGTACCTGCGGTCGGCATTATTCCAATTTATTTTATTTGTTTCTGTGGGTTCTTTTAACCATTTCCTTTCGAGATTCCGTTTTTCTTTTTTAAGATCAATAGCTTCAGCATTGGACCATTTTTGGTGATTAGTGTTAGGCCTAACTTTTTTGTTTTTTAAAGGGGCTTGGAGATCGAGTAGTTTTTTCATGCCTTGATTGTACATCAATATGATGTGTTCGCATGAGTCATCGTCTTTAGTGTTAGTAGGTCTTCAGAATATATTCGAAAAGAGTGAAGTTCGGATGCACTAATTTGCGCTGACCTTTCATCATATCTTCCTCCTTTTCCTGTAGGAAAGAGTAGAGGAATAGAACATGCATCCACCATTTTTTCCCATATTCTCATTGGGGATCATTTGGCTTGATTTATTTATTTGAACATTTATATAGCACATTGAACCCAGAGGTATCTAGGCACTTGAAACTTAAGAGATTGGTTACAGGCATACATTTCAACTTAATCAATGAAGCCAACAAAGAGGTTACAGAGCAGGGTACAGTGCGAACAAGTGGGAAAACTGCATAATTTGCAATCTTGACAAAAAGAATACATTATTGGTAGGGTTTGCCCTATTTACAAAACTTGCATAGATTGATTACACAGGCAGTAACGTTTTAGCTAAATTATCAGTCATCTTGTTTGAACATCAAAGTTTTTAAGTTTTTACGGTAGGGACATAGGGGCGTGTCCATTCATAGTGATAGAGGCGGGGTGTTCCAAATTTTGGCAGCAACTACCGGGAAGCTGGATCTGCTAGCTTTCTGTCTCCTGAATCTCGGTGTGGAGATTAGGCAGGTGTGGGAGGAGCGGGTAGGTCTGTTGGATTGGGTTTTTGCAATTTGATTGCAAAGGTAATATGGGGCATTGTTCAAAAGGCACTTAAGGGTCAGTGAGAGGACTTTTAATGTAATTCTGTCTCATACTGGGAGCCAATGATTGTTGTGTCTTGTTGATGAAATGTGTTTGTGCTTGGGTATGTCTAGTGCAGTTCTGATTGCATTATTTTTCTAACTTTAAGTTTTCTGATGTTTCTTTTATTGGATCCTGAAAAGAGTGAGTTGCTATAGTCGATCCTTGAGAGGATGAGTGCTCTGGCCAGGGTAATGCCGTTGTCAGGTGAGAGGAAAGGTCTGCTAGCTCTAGATAGTTTGGAGGTATATGCTGATGAGGAGACAATGGCATTGACCTGTCTTGTTAAGGACAGAGTCGAGTCAATGTAGACGCCTAATGTTTTAATTTCTTTGACAGCATTGATCATATTGCCATCAATGTTGAAGGGTTTGTATTGTTGTGATAGGTTGTTTAATTTTGACTTGCTACCTATGATGAGTAATTCCGTCTTCTCATCATTCAGACATATTTCCCTTTGTGCCATCCAAGCTTTGATGATCAGGTAGATTTTGTTGATGGTGTGTGAGTCAGTGTCGTAGGAGCCTGTGATGGGGAGGAGTATTTGGGTGTCATCCCCATAATTTGTATAAGTGACACCCAATTAGTCTAGTTTGTCATAGAGAAGTTTGGTAATGGCATTATATAGTGTGGGTGATACACAGGAGCCTTCTAGTACACCGCACAAGACTAGGGCTGGGGGACCAGCTGAGGAGGCAGAGAAAGCCTTTATGGTATGGTTAGAGAGAAACAATTTGATCCAATTTATGGCTTCTGGGGAGAAATGGGCAGCCATTTCGAGATGGTGTCAAAGGATTTTGTGGTTGACCAAATCGAATGCTGCAGACAGGTTAAGCAAGAGGAGGATGCAAATGTCCCCTTTGTGGTTAATCTGATCCATTTGTGTTTTTAGATCCAAGAGTGCTCTTTCCGTTCCATGCCCTGGGCAGAAGTCAGACTTTCTAAACCCTAAGAGATTGTTTGATTCAAGAAACTTTTGAATCTGTAGATAAGCTAGCGCTCTAACATTTTTAGTAGAAATGGCACCGTGGTGATGGGCCGGAAATTGTTTGGGATGTTGGATCCAACATGTCCTTTTTTTAGCAATGGTAATATCCAAGCTTCTTTTAGGTCATCCGGTACTTTGCATGAGGCAAAAGAACTATTGATTAGTGAGGAAATGAAAGGGGTCAATTTCTTAGCACACTCTTTAATGAATGTGGCGGGGGCAAATGTCCCCTTTGCATCTTGAGGGTTTAAGTCCTTTGATAAGTTTGATGGTTTCTGAGGTAGTAAGTGGAGTGAAGGAGAATTTGTGTGTATTTTGCTGCCTTATGGATGGGGTGTCTTTGGGGGTCTGGTCCTGGTTAAGTATCGCTTTTTTGGATTCATTTATTTTAAAGGAGGGTGATCTTGTCCGCCAGGGCATTTTGGATGTTCGAACACCACACTTGTTGGTCGTTGATGCAATGGTCAGGGGTAAGGGCAGGTGATTCTAGCTCACAAAGTATGGCAAAGAGTTCTCTGGAGCTAGATTGGGCATTCTGGACTCTCAGAATATAAGAGTCTTCTTTGGCTTTAATGTTGGCTACCTTATATTACTTAGTTAGGGCAAAGAAGTGGGTCTTATTTGAAGGTGTTAGTGTTTTCCCCCAATTACATTTGGCTGCTCTTTTGGCTGCCGGTAACGTTTGTAGGTCTGCTGTGAACCAGGAGTTGGCATGTGCAATTGGTTTCGCTTTTCAGAAACTTAACAAGGCTACTTTGTCAATAGCTGCTAAAATGGTTGTGTTGTAAAGAGTGTCTAGGGAGGTAGGGTCAGATTGGGGGTGTGGAGTGTTAGTTATGTTAGTTATAGGGAGCAAGAGGGGTAGCATATTGTCTTTATTGATGTTTTTCTGACTTCTTGATGGTAGTGATGATGTGAGTAGAGTGGGCTTGCAGAATGAAAGGTCCACCAACTCATGGGGGACAACAGCAGAGCACACTATAAGCTGACCACAGTCAGTAAATAAATCTGATAGACAACAGTATGATGTCCTAAACCACAATTACATGGTTGATTTAATCAAAGTATTAAATCAAAAATGATTTTTTCATAAAGGAATATTTTCAAAGAAATGTTCAAGTCAATAATAATTAAATCCAAAATACACACATGGAATGTGTGAACCATGTGTACAAATTCAAGTGAAACCACACGCAAGCATTGCTTAGTAATGAATAATTGGGTACAATGATTGTTGTTTTTGACAATCTAAACCAAAAAACATCTATATCATTCTATATGAATGAATCTCAACATCAATGTATAACAATTGAGTACACTATTGTTGTAGTACGCATTTCGGGCGTAGCCCTTCATCAGGTACAGAGTGGATTGAGATTTCTGCAATAAATAAACAAATCATTTGTGTTTTAATATCTAATTGAATATTCTAATGGTGACATTCCATAGTGAATTCCTTCTGATGAATAAGTAAAGAACTGACCTGTGTCCTTTAATGTTGACCCAACATTGGTAAAGATTTGATACAATGTGGTCCACTATTGTGATCCGAGAAGCTTGAATCTGCATTCTGATAACAAATTGCATAAAACATTCCTTTAGTCAGATATAGGATGGCCGTGTGTGGGAACCAATCCCTTGATAAAGCGCTGGGTCCAACTCCACTGTCATTTTTTCATGTATAGTAATTTTCAACTCAATGCTCACTGATTTAATGGTGTGTACACTCAGTCAGTAAAGGGTTTTGGCGTTGTCAGCTGGGAAGATAGTGTACTTCCAGCATGTTGATGGAATGTCTGCATCAATAAAAAGGATAGGATAATATGGCATCTATAAGTGTTCTGAAAACTAACATCATGTATTCATGTTATAACATCTGTAATATCTCCCATCCGGTAATGCTTACCGTCATTCCCCATACGAGTGAATGGTACAAGTGTTTAAAGCCGTCTGTCGACCTCGCAGTGTATTGTCCTACTGAGGGATGTCGGGTCATTGTAATCTTTGAGAACCTGTGGATCCGAGTTAACGGATGGTTATTCTAGATATCCGTATCTGATCCATACGTTTGTTATTGTAAACATATTGTAGAACACTTACTTCTTATCTGTGTTTTGCGAACAGCTAATTGTGTGTCAGTGCGGCTCCCCATGAATCATGTGGTCATCATGGCAACCTGAATGCTTCCTGATAGATGTATTTGTGTCTACAGGAACTTCCTTATTGCGCAGAGAGCCATCTTGGAATGGTGTTTCAGTATATCAATCAGTGATCAGTGCACATGTAAATCTTTCATTGCTATGTGTGTAATATTCATAGGGGGCTTTTTCAGACTACAAGAACAAACTTTGTGAAACTGGCATGTTATTAAGGTTGCCAACATAATGACAATGGTGATTTTTCAACATAACCATATATCTAACTCTAATGGAAGTTAAACAATAAAAGGCATGGTATAACGGATAAATTGAGCAAGATTCAATCCAATTCGATGTTAGTCTGCATTTGTCCTTATAAAGGATGTCATATCTCCAGATTCACTCAGGGCTGGCTCAATCTTAGTTTGTGCATGATTTTCACAGTAATGACCATCAATTACAAATGACATGGTCATGAGTGCAAAGAATGTGTTTTATGGTGTTGTTCATGGGAAAACCACCTCTTAATTGAGTATCCTGGGTGTCAAATCATTTGGTCGATGATGTAATCCATGTGGGTAACTACAGGATCAATTGTGTTTTCAATCACAGGTGGCAACTCATATCCCACTCCACGTTCATTCCTCTAAGAGACTAAGGGCCTCATTACACGGAATGCGGTAAACCATGGCGCTATTAGCACCATGGTTGCTGCCGGTACCATACCGGTACCACCATGGAGGAAAGGGGAATTACCACCCCATTCCAAGGTTGGCAGGGCGGTAATTCCCCCTTTCTCCATTGCCCTTGCCCATTCCCATTTTTGCCCCATAGGGCTCAATGGGAATGGGGAAGGAGCTAATTACGCTACCGCAAATTGCGGTACCATAATTAGCACCAAGGTCCCTTTGCGGGTCCCAACTTTAACGGCTGGTCTACACCAGCCGTTAAGGTCGGGTCCCGCAAAGGGACCTCGTAGTAAGGTGGTAAGGGTTTACCGGTACCGGTGCCCTTACCGGTACTGGTAAACCCTTACCACCTACCGTGTAATGAGGCCCTTTGTGTCTAATCGATCGATCCAGAACTGTCGCGTTGAAGAAGTTGTTGAGTGAGATTGTCTCCTCTTCTTGATAGAGTAACATGTTCCAGTATAATAAATTTGATCTGTGCAATTGAGTGTGATTCTTTCAGAAAATGTTGTGCTACCAGTGATCTTTCGTTCTCCAATCGGATATTCAACTTGTGTTCTGACCACCTAATCTTAGCTTTTCTTGTGGTCATCCCAACATAGATGATTCCACATGGGCATTTAAACCCATATATGATGTTTTTTGTATCACATGTGGAGGTGTGATGTAATTTGATCATATATGCCATGCGAGGGGAGTGATGTAATTACCCTTTCTCAAATTATTGCAATTGTTGCAATTATTGCATGGGAGAGTCCCTTTGTAATTTTGATTACTTGTCCTTTGTGCTGAGAAGTTTGCTCTAATCAAGTTCTCTCATATGGATCTGCTTTTACTATATGCAAAAAGTGGGGGATTCAGAACAAGTTCTGCCAAGGTGGGGTCCAGTGATAGAATCTTCCAGTGTTTTTTTATGATTCTTTTTATCACTTTGATTGGAATAAGTTGTGACATATACCAAGTTTTCAACATCTTTCTTCTCTTGGGGCGCAGAGCCTCTTGTCTCTGAACATTGGTCACCTTTTATGCACATTGTTTAACAGTATCTGGGTCATATCCTCTTTGGACACATTTCTCTATCAGAGATTGAGCTTTGTTGATGTAATCTGTATCGTCTGAAATGATTCTTGGATATTTTAGGAACTGGCTAAGTGGAATACTGGAAAAGGTTTTCTTTGGATGAAAGCTCCCAGCTTGCAGTAGACTATTTCTATCAGTGTTTTTATTGAAAATCGTGGTTTGTATCTGTCCTTCTTTCACATGGACCTTTACGTCTAGAAACTCTATTGATGATTGACTCACTTTTGAAGTGAATTTAATCCTCGAGGCCATTGTATCCATAAATCTGAAGAATTCATCCAGATCTTCTTGTGTGCCATCCCAAATTCCAAACAGATAATCTATGTATCTTACAAAAAGTTTCAGGTGTTTGTTCCATTTGACATTATTTATTATGTTTTGTTCTTTGAGATAAGCCATACAGGTATCAGCATAGCTGGGAGCCCATAACTTGTGTAGGTCTGTTGTGAACAGGAGTTGGCATGTGCAATTGGTTTCGCTTTCCAGACACTTAATAGGGCGACTTTGTCAATAGCTGCTAAAATGGTTGTGTTTTAAAGAGTGTTTATGGAGGTTGCGTCAGAATGGGGGTGTGCAGTGTTAGTTACAGGGAGCAAGAGGGTTAGCATATTGTCTTTATTGATGATTTTCTGACTTCTTGACGGTATTGATGATGTGAGTAGAGTGGTTTTAACCAGATTAGTGGTTATAGCCGTTGTGCAGAGGATGGTGTTGTGGTCACACACGGACATGGGGTATTGGCAAGGATGTCAGAGACACAATTAAGGTCCACAAGCCAGACCAGACTAAGGTGCATCCTTTTTGATGGGTTAGGATGGCTTTACGATGTGGGAACTCTTAGGCTGTCATTGTGTTGGCAAGGCAATGAGCTTGTGAGTCAAGTGGGTCATTCAGGCCAAGGTCAAAATCACCCATAAAGATGAACTTCGATTAGGGTTTTGAGATGGAGGCTAAGAGTGTGTTAATGTCATATTCGAAGGAGGATGTTGGGCCTGGGGGTCTATACACGATGTGGAGAGTGAGGGTGCAAGTGTGTGTAAGGGCCATTTTCAGAGTTATTACTTCCCCAGATGGGAATGAATGTTCTGCCAAAATCCTAAGATCAAAGGAGTTTTTTGAAATTTGAGCTTCTCCTCCTCATTTAGTTGTGATTCTCTCTTTCCTGTAGATAGTGTAGCCTTCTGGGATGGCTAGGGACATGGCCAGAGCTAAGGCTGCATGGAGCCAGGTTATCGTGATAGCAAGGAATTCTAATTTGTTAGTTGTTATTTAACTTTTTGGTGGGTTGAGGAGAGGGGTGTCTGTTGTCTGTGAGGATGTGCATGCTTACTATCTCTAATGGGTAAGGTGCGTTGCATGGCCACTTTGGAGTGCAGGTAGGTACACAATGATAGTCGTTTGTTCCTCAGAGAAGTGGTGCAGGGGACTAGGTAGAGTGCAGTCTGATTGCAATGATATTCAGAGGTGGACCCTTTTGAGGAGTGCAAGGGCAGAAAGGGAGGTGACTTAGGTAAGAAGTGGGTTTGACAAATATCGAGTGGGCTGGGAAGTACAATAGCCATTTGCAGTCTTTGTTGACAATGGTAGGTAGGGCTACCTAGCTGGATTGTAGTCATCTTCAGCAGATGAAATGTGTATAAGGTCAGGCAAGGCATGAAATTGATCCTGCCTAAATCAACAAACAATTTCTAATTGTGTGGAATGGGCAAAAGCACAATGTCAATGTGCATGAATCAAGGGGAGCACACATTTCAAGGTACACAAATCATGCAAAGGCCTGCTATCTGGGTGTGTAGGGGAAGTAGGGGCACAATTTAAAGATGCCTAGCTCATGCAAAAACACAATATATGGTACAAAAGATCAAACAGGGTGCATAAAATAGGCAGGGGCCTAATATCGATATCTGGTGCAAAAGATCAAACAGGGTGCATAAAACAGGCAGGGGCCTAATATCAAGGTGCACACATCTAGCATGTGCACAATGTAAGGACATGCACAAAATCTGGGTGCATACATTGGGTAAATGGATAATCTAAAGGTGCGTGCGCACATGTTGAACTTGGACCATGAACACAGAAGACAAAGACTGGCAAGAACCAAGTACATTCAGTGTGCGTACTGTGCCATGTGGTCATGGAAATTGTAGATGGGGTGTAGTATCCCGTACAAAGGTAGTGGTGATTCATTTGCATAAATGTGGTGTTGTCGCCTTATGCTGAAAAGTTGTTGTGGATCAATGGTGGCATGATAAAGCAGTAGGGATACCCAAAATGTGGAGATTGAAGATGTACGTGCCTATCTGCAAAGGATGATCCATGCTGGAATCCGGATGCAAGGATGAAGTGATACGGTATGGCACGCCCGGAATGTTTAAGTCTTAGCAATGTTGAATGTTTACATACAGCTTGTACGTGGCAGTGGAGGACAGGTCGCAGAGGCAGTTGGCTTCAGTGCGCGTGACACTGGAGATGGGGAGGCACACCTTGGATTGCAGACAAAGTTGTCTAGGGGCAGGTAAGGAATGCGAGTATGGTTGTGTAGAAATCCAGTACCAAAGGACTATTATGGCTGGAGATTGATAGAGATGACTTGTGTGCACAGTGTAAAGGGCTAGTTTGACTTACATGCTGACTGATGAGGGACAGGGGTCACGGTCACTCGTACCCCATGGATAGCCAAAGATAGGGGCCTTGAGTGTGGGCCTTTGGTGGGGGGCTGGCGTTCACCTGCTGGCTCCCGATTGATCAGCTTTAGGTATGCTGATGACCAATCACGACAGCAGCCTGCTGCAGTAAGGAAGTTAGGAAGGCACTCCAGTGTAGGATGGTGCAGTGGCCATTTTGGAAGGAACCCGCTTAGTTATAGCAGCGTGGGCCGGCAAAGAAAGCACATACATGCACAGTTAATAAAGTTCATTCCTATGAGCAGGATTGCTTACAAAGTAATGCAGCTATAGTGATTAATTCTGATGTTTTTCCAGTCGCTTCTGAGAATTTCCTGAATTTCGTATGCAGGCAGCGGTTATACCGCATGTAACCCCAGTGGGTTTAGCTCTTGGTGGGCTGATGTCGGGGACCATCTGTGGGTATCCTTCTGCCCCAATGGCGATGAGCAGCCAGCAGCTTCCAGGGAAGATGGAAGGACAGGAGCAAGGCAGGGCTGTCACTGGGACAAAGGCTAGGCCTTTGGAGGGGGGCCGGCGTTCATGTAGAGTAGAATTGTATTACAATCCTTTGGTCATGTGGCTGGATCTCCTTTGGTGGAACACACCTCCTCTACCCCTGGATGTATTTGATATGTTTCTAATGCATCATCAATTGTGTCTTTGGAGTGTAGTGGGTGAATTGTATTCTTGTCTAAAATGGTGGCTGCAGTAACAGGATCTACACGTTAAAATGGGCCAGTTTCTGGTGACTCCTGAAGAATTTGGGTGGCTTCTCTTAAGATGTCCTCTATGTTTATATCTTCATATTATTCATTATTTTCTCTTAGATATTGTAGGGCTTGCCTAACCTTGTTTAAGTTGGATAGTTGTTGCCAAATTGTTTTGTCTGTTGCTGACACACCATTAACTATTACAATCAAAGATTGATCTATTGGCCGTTCTACTTCTAGAGTTTGTACATTTTCTTTTAGATCTAATGGTAAATATACTACTTTGCCACGGATGCCCTTGTAACTCAGAAGGAGGTAAGTTGGCTGATTTTGGTTGAAGGTGTATGATAGGTTGAAATAGGTGCAATGTTTGTATTATAATGTTCTCGTACAGGTTGAGATGTTGGAGAGCTTTCGGAAGTGGAATATTAGTGATAGCACGTGATGGAATTTGGTTATTGTCAAGCTTTGTGTTGCAGTACGTGCACAAACTTGAGGGGTGAGTTATTTTGTATTTAGCTTCTGCTAGTAAATATAAAGCTTATTGGAACCATTGGGGTTCTTCATTGTCTTCTATTTTGCAGGCTAGATCTACTATTTGTGTGCTCTTTATATAAAATGTTCTGTTGCAACAGACACATATTTGGTCTGGTATTTCAGCAGATGTGTTTTGAAACGTAGCTATTTCTTTTTTGTATGTCTTTATTAGGACGTTGGTGTTCATGAGGTTTTCGGTAATGTTTTCTAAAGGTAAAGCATTTTCTACGTTTTTTGTTGTTCTTGTTTATAAGCTTCTTCATTGAAGTATGGTTCTGTGCTGCTTATGTGAATCCATTCACCATCACAAAAGATTGAAATTGTCTCTATATTGACACTGCATATGTTTAGAAGTACTTTTTCTAATCTATTGACTCATTTAGTAAGTAGTTTCATTTTGTTTAAAACCAATATAAAAATGTTCTCTTTAGTAGAAAAGCGCTGTCAATTAGAGCTTGCAGGATTAGTCTACTGCAGTAGTTTTTAAGGGTAGATTGTGACTTTTCAGATTGTTTTAATGTTTTCTATAAATTGTTGTAGACGTGAATAGTCATGGTGTAGTGTTAGTCTTATCTGCTCTACGTCTTCATTCTTTTTTGCAGAGTTGCTGTTTAGTAGGCATTTGGTTGTGTCTGTTGGGAAATGAGAAAGGTTGTGTTGGAAAGTTGTGCCATGTATATGCATGTATAGTGCATGGATATCTGAGTGCGGTTGTAGTGAACCATGTAGTGCTGTTTGATTGTGAGGTGGTATATTAGGTGTGGTTGAGAATGTTGTCAGAGTTATAGTCTGCAGAGGTGTCATGGTGTTTGATTAGAGAGTAAGACAGTGATGGTGTGATGGAATCTTTAGGGTGATTCTGCTGTTTTGGGGAACAGAGTGGGTGTTGCAATGGTGGTGTGTTGATGGGAATAGTAAGAGTGTGAATGGTTGGTTTGAAAAGAGTAGTCTGGTGTAGTATTTATAGGGCAACTGTGCTACTATAGTTACATACACATACGATACATTAATGTACTTACTTTGTTGGATGCGAAGAGTATTCATTTTTTGGTTGTTGATTTCAGTGACGTGCTTCTTTCTCGTAATTGTAAAAGAAAGTTAGTGGGGATATGTGGTAATGGCAAAGTACTTTTAGTAAGCAAGGTTCATATTTATAAAGGAAGGAGAAGTGGTGGGGAAAAAGTTAATAACATTGTTGGACGTTTAAACATGCCTGCTTTTAGGAGCATTTTCATGAAAGTTAAGAAATGCGTATGCGCATTTATAGAAGCCCTGTGATGTTTTGTAAAGAGAAGAAAAGTTGATGGAAAAGATTTGAGGTACACTTTTAAATGGCAGTTGGTGTGTGGAAGTTTAATATGTTAGGAGTATATGCATACTTTCCAACATGATGCTTATCTGTAGGTGTTTATGTACTCGTAGATTTTTTGTATGCGTTCTATAACCATTCAAATGTGCTTGCTATTTCTGAGAGAAAAAAAGGGCTTCTGTCTTATAACACATGTTTATGTAATGAAAGCAAATAAAAGAGAAATACATGCAATGCACTTACTATTTAGTCAGAATGTGTTGACCAATACGCGCCTGGTGTTTCATAATCTGTATGCAGAGTTTTAGTGAGGAGATTATATGAAGTGTACTGTTATGGTTTGCGATTGGTGCATTCCATTGTAATTTGTGTTAAATAAAAATTAGTATTTTGTGACATGAGTATACAAAAAGATATATTTGCATGTTGTAAACATTAGTTGTAATTTTAGGTACATCTGTTTGTTGGTTGCTGGGTACATCTTTTTTTGGGTCTCCCCTAGCCTTGTAAATGCCGCCCCATGTCAGCGGAATACTGCATTGTCCGCTGACTCCCTATTTGACATATTGGGGCAAGGCGGCATATAATATATGGAACCTGTAGCAGATTAAAGAGGCACTAGTAAAAACCTATGAAGTTCACTGAAACGTTTTTTGTTAAATGGTCGTTTTGGTTGAATTGCACTAACAAAAACCCATGAAACACAGTGAAAAAACATTGTTAAAGAGACATTATGGTTACAAGTAAAACCAAAAAATCCTTGAAATTTGCCAGTTGATCGGGAGATCCATCATGAACTACTTTATGTATTAAAGAATGTACTCATCTCAGTAAAATATAATATTGGTGTGTTGTTGTTAAAACAGGAACTCTATTATAAATACACATAGGCAATGGATGCAGGATGCACTATGGAAATACAATATTTTTATTTTGGTAATTTTGGTTAGTAAAATAATGAATGGTACCTTATCAGAGTTTTCAGAAATGATAAAGATGGAATAAATAGCTAATAGATAATATTTGAAGACTTACTACATACTTGTGTTAGTACAAACAATACAGATCAAGACCTACAATGCATACACATTTATGGTTAAAAGGAAAGTTAAGTAAGGAGAAAAGAAACAACACCACCAATAAATGACAGTTACATTAGACTTTATCATGAAGTACGCAAAAGATTTGTGTGTTTGAGGCTTGCTTATTTCATCATGATCTTGTACCATGAGCTGAGGCCAAATCCTAAGGAAAGTGCCTTAGCAACATACAAAAAGGTTAATGTGTGCATATGTAACACTTTTCAATTTTTCACAGATGTGGTGCGAGTTATGGTTGCTTAACATACCATAACTGGCAAATTTCAAGAGTTTTACTTGTAACCATATTGTCCTTTTAATAATCTTTTTTCACTGAATTATAGGGCAGCAGTTGCCGCTCTATAGTTAAGGTGAGTCAGAGTCTCATAGGAACCCCTCAAAATTCTATTGTTAATAAGGTTTGATCCGAGTAACGGATTTGGCTGAAATTCCAAAATTGATTAAACGTCTGCGCCCCCCCAGACTGCAACGTTTCTTAAAGATTTGTTTAAAAATAAAAAGGTTATGAAGCGTCAAAAACATTTTATTGTCCAAAGGTGCACCCTACTTCCCATTCATTTTCCCATAGACAAAAAAGGTCAAGTTTTGCCAAACTGCATAGCCCAAACTGCTGGACGAATTTGGACCTGGTCCGAAACAACTTGGGTATGAAGCGTTGACTCGCGATCCATACATTCTTTGGCATTATACCGTGCTGTAGCTGTTTTCAAATGTTACGGATAAGGCGGTGCACCGTTCTTCAAAAATTATAGTTATATCTCCCATGGTGCATTGCTGGTTCATGGTTTTCAGAAATGAGACCGCCATCTTGTTTTTGTCTTGATGCAAGAGATATTCGCTTCTATAGCAGAGGTTATGGGAAAATAAAATGCAGTAACAATCTATTTGGAGGTCAAATAACATACAAATGCCATCATGGTAGAGGTGAGGGGATGGCTAGAGGGCACTGAGTGAAATTTGGGAGTTGGAAGGGTTACATCCACTGAGTTTGTCACACAAAGCTTTCCATAGCCTCGGCTATAGCCACAAATAGCCGACATCTCATAGCAAACTCCGTCATAGAAGCAGAGTGTGTTGTGGGGGGAAAGGGAGAGGGCAGGGGAGGTGAGAAGGCCATCTGTGGAGTGGAGGGGTCTGGCAAAGATGCGCGGGGCACTTGGTGAGGTGCGGGGGGCAGGAAAGCATTTTTCTTTTAGCCGTTTTGCTGATATTTGCGGTTATATCCGAGGGTACAAAGAACTACAGATAGCCAAGGGTAATTGGAGTTCGGTATCCGTGGCTACATAGTATCGGTTGTCAGTGTTTTATTTTTTTTTTAAGTACTATGTTTGGGTATAGTGACATTGGGGGTGAAAAATCACTTGCCATGACCAAAAGCCATGATCAGCGACCTGGTAGGTATTATAGAGTCATTATTTATTTTGGATGTGGGTTTTCAGACTTTTGAGCATGTGAGACTTTGGAGAGAGATAAAAGAAAATAGTTTAACAAAATTAATATAAAAAGGAGATATTGTAGTCTAGTTTTGGAGGCGCCATACAATGTATTTTAAGCTGTGTATTCTCACTCATGGTATTATGTTGTGTGGGTGTGCAATGTTTGCCTTTCTTTTATTGTTATGTATTTCTCTATGGTTTCTTATTTTTCAGTTACTTTACATAAGAACACGAGAGAAAGTACAGTAATAACAAAACAGCAGAATAATAAGAAAGTGTTGATAATCTTATTGATTGTCTTCATACACAGAAAGCATTGCTATCTTTCAAGTGTGTATTCTCCCTATGTATATGTTTCATATGCTGTGAGTGAACCCCAAAATGAATTACTGTAAGAACATATTTGAAGTATAAGTCTACATATAGTACTTTTTAGATTTTTTTGTTCCTAAGTATTACTGGTCAAGATATATCACTAAAGGAAAAAAGAGGGAGCCAGACATGTAATGTCATCAGTGATGTCATCAATGACATTTGTGATGTCATCTTTAATGTGCTGGGTGTTAGTCTTTGCAATGCACGTTGGTGGCGTGAGTTATGGTTGCGTAGCTTACCATAACTAGAGAATTTCAGAGGTTTTTCGGTTTTATTTTGAACCATAACATCTTTTTAACAAAGTTTTTTTACTGATATATATATATATACATATATATGTATATATATGTATATATATATATATATATATATATATATATATATATATATATATATATATTCAATGAAAAAACTTTATTAAAGGGACATTATGGCTTAGGTGCACTAATAAAAACCTATGGACTGGAACTGGAGATAATGGGCCCCCAGCCCAAGTTATCGCCCCAAGTGAAACAAGGGTGGATAACGTGGGCTCCGGACCGTTATCCTGCGTTGCAGCCCCTGCAATGGGGGATCAAGGATGTTGCACTCCGGGGTGCCAAAGTGGTAACCCGGATGCCTAGGATTAGTCTTCCTACATTGGGATGTGGTCAGCGTTCCACTGTAGGAAGGAAAATCCTTTTTCAAGATGCCACCATGGAAAGGGAAGGCGGGGCTCCGTACAGAGCCCCTCTTGCATGGCAGCTTGCAGGAAGTGAAGAGAGAACCCTACGACCATATTACCACAAGCACATTTTGTTTTCCCTTTTAAACCTATCCCAATTTCAAAAAAACTTTACCACATAGCCGCTCCTTGGTGGACATGACCGCTTAATCCCCATTGGTCGTCCCTCATGTTCATGGCCAGTAGCCAGATTGTCCAGGTCATGACCTTAGTCCATAATCTGGATAATCTGGCCACTTCCCATGGCCACATGCTATACCTCAGGCACCAAAGATATATCAGTTTCTTTTGTAAATGCATGTTCCTTACACAAGTTTGCTGGAAATCCGCCCATGTTTCATTTTTTCAAAAGTGTCAAAATGTACGTACATAAAATAGCGATATAACTTAGCCCCATTTGACAACATCCATTCAGACTTTGCACAAACATTCAAGGTTGAGTCGCTAATCTTTCTTAAAATGTTTGTCCACAGTCGTCAAACAGCAACAAAGCTAAAAGCCATCTAAAAATGTTGAGATCCCCCTCTAATTTAGCCCACGCTTGACAATATCCCACCAAACTTTGTAAAACATGTATAGCTAGATCTAAAATCTTTATGCAAACCTTTGTGTTGATTTGTCAAATACCATCACATTTATAAGCCTTAACAATATTTTGAGACCCCCTCTAATTTTGCCCCCTCTTGACGAAACCCCACCAAACTTTGCAAACAAATGTATATCTAGATCTATAATCTTTTTGCTAAGCTTTGTGTAGATTTGTCAAATGGCACCACATTTATAATTCTTTACAATATTTTGGGAACCCCCTCACATTTGGTTCCCTCTTGACAAAACAGCACCATACTTTTTAAAACCATTCAGAATCAGGTCTAGAATGAAATTCCGAAAATTCATGCAGTTTTATTGACTGGCGCCCAAGTTATAAGCCATCCAAAAACTGCTTTTCACCAACCCTGTAATGCACAAATAAGCATAGATGCATTCAAACATCTAATATGTTTGCAGACATCACAGTACTGCCCCGGGCTGTTCGTGGACATCAGACAAGAAAAACATCTGTTTTTGGCTTTTAAGGCCATATCCCGTTTCATCATCATCACCCCTCACCTCCCTAGAGATTGTTTCATTAGTTTGACAAGTGCAATGTTGTGTTTTTTAATATGTTTTACTGCATTGCCCCTAGACCAATCAGAGGCCCATCCGCGGACTGAACAGGGACGTGAGTCCGTGGACCGAACCCAGATATCACTATTTTGTAACTACTTTTTGGTGATTTAAAAAAAATAAAATACTGGATAGATTTACACCAAAATGCCAAGCGGTTTGGGATGTAGGTGTGAGCAACATTTATTTTTCATTCCGTCTATATGAAAAAACCACACATTTTGGGACCCCCTTATAACTTTTCCCTCCTTGACAAAACCTTACCAAACTTCGCAGGATTGATCTGATGGGGCCATAGACCTTTTTTCTGCAAAGTTCTGTGAGGATTAATTCAGAGGGAGTGAAGTTGTAAGCTGCCGCAAAAAATGCTCTTCGTATGGGTTGAGCAACTTAACCATAACCACATGGCCTCTAATTTGATGGTCAAAAGCGTGAAGTGCGTCATATTTTTAGAAACGCCCGCAATGCTGGATTCGTGACATGCGCAGCTGACCGCAGACATCTGTGTGGGAAAACATCGGGAAAACACATTTTGGTTCATTTGGGGGTGGCAAGAGGTGCTGAGATGGGTGGGAGAGTGGTACAAAGATGATAAGGGACTATTTTTGTAAGTTGTAAAAGGCTGGGCAGATGTCGTAGCTGTCCGAGGACACTGAGGTAGTTGGCAGGTAGCACATTGTATGGACGGCTTGGAAAAGACATTTGTGGTAATTTGATGCCTGGATGAGGGCATAGACATTGTAGGGTGGTGGGCAGAATTATATGCAGTACCCTTTGGAATCACCACACACAATTAAGAATACAAGTGACAGTACAAATTCATTTTTGGTACAAGCCTGTACTACACAGTAAAAGTGGTAGCAATGGCTGAGCTGATCAGCCAGACTTATCTCAAGAGTAAGTGAGCAGTATCAAATAGTTACACAAAGGGCAGCAATTTCTATGATTCAAAGAAACACTGACTCAAGGTTTCTGAGTAAAAGAATATACATTTATTTATACATCAGTTGTATAACATGTCACTAAAGTAAAGCAGTTGAAAAACCATGTTACTGATACACTACACCACTCACAATAGTTTCCAGACAAGTTAAGTTCACAAAATGAAGTGGGAGCAAAATGGCACTCTAGTAATTAAAAAGGGAGGGAAAGACAAAGTTAGGCAGACATTTGAGCAGCACCAACAGGTAAGTAAGCAGGGCAATCTAGAAAGAGGAACTACAGTGATGGAACCAAATCAAATAGGCTT
Source organism: Ambystoma mexicanum (assembly GCF_040938575.1). NCBI lineage: Eukaryota > Metazoa > Chordata > Amphibia > Caudata > Ambystomatidae > Ambystoma > Ambystoma mexicanum. The sequence goes on along the minus strand of NC_090929.1, from coordinate 1,278,478,859 downwards.
AGGGCCAAAGTCAACAGGACAAACATCTTTTGCTCAAGATCACACAGTTCAGGGTAGTTAGCGGTTAAGTCTTTGCCAAGAGTTCTGGACGACGTTGGTCAGCAGAAAAGGTAGTTTAAAGAGAAGAGTAGGACAAGCCCTCGAGTTGGCGAAAGGTTTCGCACACCTTCACCGCAGCTGAACAAAACGCACAACTGGATTTGCACAGTACCTTTAAATGGAGAAGCTGTAGCTGAGGCGGACATTGCTGGTAGTTCCTGCAGGCTTATGGTTCCTGAAGTGAATGTCAGACTGACACGAAGTAGGAAGACTCGAGGGTCCTGCACTACCCAGGGGAATAACCACCAGCAGAGCAAAGCATCGAAAAAAAAGGTGCGATCCTTAAAACCCAAGCAGGGTCTGACCTTCCTGGCTATCCGGCACACTCTAGCTCTGTAAAGAAAATTCAACCAGAAGAGGGCATCCTGGCTTCCAGTTTGGGCAAACTGGTTGGTCCCACCAGCTCAGGGGAATAAGATTCTTGGAGGATCTTCTCTGTCATTGGAGTTCGAGGATTCAGACCTGTAGCAGGGCTTCACTGGGTGGTACAGTCGTGGTAGAGGTCCTCTTCCATCAGCTCCTCATCGGTTCTTTCGTTCCAGTGGTGACTCTGCCTTTCCAGACCCAGAGACCAGCTTTTTATGCAGTTTTCCCACATTCACACAGCCTGGCCGTCAATCACACAGCAGGGTGGCTGTCCCGCGGGACAGTCACCACAGCCAATCATTTCAGAGTGCGAAATGGGTATCCAAGGAGACCCTGTGCAGGGAGTCCTAAACTCCTCCCTCACATCCTGTCCCCGCAGACATACAGGCGCCTAAGGAGGGCTTCTGTGTAGAAGCCCACGAAAAGAAGGTGAACAAAGGAATCAAACCTGGTTTGGCGCACAGAGTAAAACACGAGAACGATTTTTACACAAAGAAATGGTGAATAAACCCAGCCGGAACCATAATAAAACATATATGGTCTAGCGGGTTTAAGTTTGAGGCTACCAAGATAGCCTAAAACAATACCAATGTTATTTAAGATAACCACGGTAGGAAAAATAGGGTAGTTACCAGTGCCTCCAGCCAAGTCTTGATGAAAAGGGAGTGAAACAATGCTCCAAGAGAAACAGACAAAAAGGGATAAGTATTAACCCTTTCCAATACTCCATGTAAAATGGTTTGTACTGGGTCTGTGGTTTACAGAAGCTAATAAATTTAATGGCAACTTTATGTGTTCTGGGATACAGTGGTCAGTCCCAGAAAATGGAGTCTGAGTTTAGATGTCTAAAAGACAACCCTTTGTCACTGCACTGAAGGTGCTGTGTAACACACAATAAACAGACAATGCCTGTGGAGTAGGTGAGGTTCCACAGTCTATGAACACAAAAATGTTAAACACACACAGCAAAACACATGTAAGAGTGGGAAAAAAAAAGCTCACACTCTTACCAGGTGAAAAGATTAATCCTAGAAATCCAGCAAAGTTGCTGAGGGACTCAGTAGGTAAGGGAAATTAGCCATTCTGGAGAATTCTCCCTAACATTGGGAAGTGGAATGAAGGTAACGTGGAGCTGTTTTTATAGGTGAAAGAAGTATTTGGGAATGCAGTCAATTTCGGTGTCCGCTGACATAATTTCGATTGCAGGGGGGTCAGGGTGAGTTTTATTAGTTAACGGTGTATGGTACATACTTCTTATATAGTTAATTGTATTGGATTGTGATGGTGGATGGCAGTGCATTGGGCACAACCACCACAGCAGTAATGTGTGTGTAGTAATTATAGGTAATGTATTAGGAGTATGCTCAGAATCACCATAGTAGCAATATGTGTATACTAATTGTAGGTAATGTAGTGGGAGTACAAAGTGTTTGTTATATGGAGGAATGATGTAATTGAACTGTACATGGTACTAATGATTGTAGTACAATTGAGGATAGTGCTCACAGAATATGCATTTGATTGTAATGACTGTGGTTACTTAGGGGCCGATTCATGGAACAAACGTGCGCCGAAAATCCATGTGCAAGCAGGCGCAAGGGAGCGCAAGCGTGAGAAACGCAGTGCCACCGTGCGATTCAAGGAAGACGCTGCGCGTGCTTCCCGCTGTCCGTGCGCCCAATCCAGCCATGGCGCACGCAGGCATACACGGCGTGCGCTACGCGCACAGCAAAAGCGCACATAGCGCAGCGCACACAACCAAAGTGGGCGGAACAGTGGGCGTAACACGCGGAATGGGGAACAACGAGTGAAAAAGAAGGCGTAACTGGGGAAATACTGCAGGGAACTACACGGAACGCCCACACGCACGCGAACAACCCGTATTCATGGATCCGAATATGGGAAACCCGCGCACGGCAAAAGACGCACACAGGCGTCAACGCGTCCGCCACACGAAGGCAGGCGGAAGCGTCCCCGCGCACAGTACAAAAGTGCGCGCAAACAACAAACACGTATATACAGCTACGATGAATGCCCCATTTGTCGCAGCACTGATCGTGGGACACTGCAGGAGGAGGAGAATAGCCAGGGCACACATTTTCGCACCATGGACAAGCCTTTTTGGGATGCCTGACGACCAGGTCTATGGCAGGTATAGGTTTCCACCCCACATCATCCTAGACCTGGTCAGGGAGTGGGAAGATGACCTTACATCCTCCACCCTTTGCTCCCAAGCATTGAGCCCCTTGGAGAAGGTGCTCAATGTCCTGCATTTTTTGGCCACTGGGTCATTTCAGCGGACTACTGCCATAGTGGGGGGGTCTCACAGGCCACGCAGTCACGCTGCCTACACCAGGTACTGGCAATCATGACAGCGCGCCCCTCAGTCCGCAGGCACATATACATGCCAAGAACACCCGCAGAAAGGCAGGCCGTTGTCCTGGATTTTTTCAGGGTGGCACACTTCCCCAAAGTGCTCGGTGCCATAGATTGCACCCATGTGGCCCTACGTCCACCTCGGGCTACTGAGCACATCTACCGAAACCGCAAGCACTGGCATTCCATCAATGTACAGGTGGTATGCGATGCAAAGGGAATCATCACCTCTGTCTATGCAAACTACCCTGGCTCCACCCATGACAGTTTCATATACAGGATGTCTGCCCTGAGCCGGGCCCTGGAGGCTGGGCAGCATGGCGACACATGGCTCCTAGGTGAGTACAAATGCCCTTGCACATGCATGCAAGTCACACACAGACAAATACCCAAACCCTAATAATCTCAACTATTATCACCTCCCCACGGTACAGTGCCTACCCTCTGAGCAACCACATGATGATGCCAATCCGGAACCCCACCACACCACCCCAGGTAAGATACAACGCCGCCCATATTGCAACCAGGGCCATAGTGGAGCACACATTCGGAGTGCTCAAGTCACGTTTCCGCTCCCTTGACCGCTCTGGCGGGCAACTACTCTATGCACCACCAGTAGTGTGCAGGATCATTGTGGCAGCATGTGTCCTGCACAATGTTGCAACACGGCAGGGCGTCCCAGTGGACAGGGTGGTGCTCCCACATCCCCAACCACAGGCACAGGCGCTGCCCATGGGAGGGGACAGGGCACGTGGCGAGGAAGCCCGGACCCAGCTTGTGGCCACATTTTTCACCTAAACTCCCACCCCTGCGGAGTGCACACAGGCCTGGCACATACCAGGTGACAATCGATGATGACAAAGAGACAGTCAACTGTCACAACCCTACCACCCTGAGATGGTTGCCATGGAAGTGCCACATCGTCTGCATCCCTAGCTACTTAAACACAAGCTATCCTGTGTGACCAAAAGGCACACATATGACATATGACATGATATGGCCTATACACAAGTATTTCAAGGTGCGATGAGGCAGGAAGGGGGGAACAAGGGAAGACAGACAACGGTGCTACTAGGCCAGGTGTCATTTAGATTGTGCAAGTGCAGGGGTAGGGGGAAGGGAAAAGTTCAAGGGGAAGGGGAGGGGGGAGTGCAGTACAGGGGAAGTAGACCAAAAAACAAATATATAGGTCAGCTGGTGGCAACTGCAAAGGTAAGTGCAGACAAGTGCTGGGAAGGGGGGGCTGTAGGGATAGAGAGACAGTACTGCAGTGCAGGGGTTGCCAGGGAGGCAGTGCAAGTGGAGAGTGGCTGGGCCAGGGACCGAGGTCGGTGAGAGTGGCCCAGTTGCAGATCCAGTGCAGATCCAGTGAAGAATTCCGCAAGGGAGAGGCAGAGAGAAAGCAGAAGCAAAGAGGAAGGTCCTGAGGTGCTTCCCGAACCGGAGATGGTTCCCCTCAAGTTCAAGTGAGGCAGGAAGGCTGTTCCAGAGGGAGGGCCCTGCCGCGGAGAGAGATCTACCCCCAGCTAGTTGCTCTCAGAAGCGGATGACCCTGACATGCAAGGTGTGCATCACACACACCTGCAAAACAGCCCATGGCCATCACTGTTATGTCACTCAAACCCTCCCAAACCACAACATGACATGGCAAGCAATACCCATACACCAACACAGTAACAATAAGGTACACATTGCCATGTCCAAAATGTACAGTGGGATCAGACAATGATGCCTGACCTGGAATCAGAAGAAATGACTGACCAACAACCTCCCACCCAAAATAAGTAATTTCCAAATGCATTACAAGAGTTGTAGATGTAACATAACAATGAATGTCTGTCTGCATGCACATTGTTTATTGCAAAATCAACAATGCAGCTTCTGTGTGCTGTGTCCTACTCCTGCAACACACTGCTCAGCGCACATCACAGTGAACAGCCATTGTGTGTGATGCACACCCTGAGCATCACATCTAAGCAACAGACCACATCAAAAAGCAAATTAGGCATGTACAGGATCCATAATTGGTCACAGAACATGTGCTGCAGGGACACAGTGGCCACCAGAAGGCAAACAGTGTACACGTGGATATGCAAGGGTGGAAGTACATGTAGTGCATCAGAGTGCAAGTGTGTGGGTCTGCAAGGACATGCACTCAACATATGGATGTGCACTCAAGTGACCATCAGTGTTCTCTACACATCACATGTGAACATTCACCATGTGTACACCCCAGCATGTCAAACCACAACTATCCCCTCCACCTGAAAGGTAAACACAACACATGAACAGGCATTGATCAGCACAACACAACATGTACATAGGATACCACCATTACAATGTCAGAGTTCCCATCACACTGCAGGGCAAGGCAGCTATCAACAACAACCCCCCTCCCTCACAAATGACCATGACCCACTGAACAACTGCACCTGGGTCATGGAGCCTTCAACCCTCAATTCCACCTGGCCACAGGATCACCTTTACCCTCCGTCACCATCTCCCACCTTGTGTGTAAAAAGGTGCCTGCACCCTCAGAATCCACACTCATTTCCAAAATCACAAAATCCAAGGCATAAAAACGAACCCGAACACCCTCCAGTAGATGACTTGACATAGCAGTACCTCACAAAGGCCAAGTACTACCACAATGATGCAACAACCAAGGTAGCACAGTAAAACAATGTCACAACAGGATGTGAACCATGTGTGGTACATAACATAGGATGATGCACCATGAACGGATGTGTACTGTCACAGGTCCCGTGTATAGGCGCGGGAGTGTCACGAAACAACCACCCCCACCGTGTCCCGGGTGACTGCAAGGTCAAACTCACACAGGCCCCTGAGACCCTGGTGAGGAAGGAGGTTCAGGGATATGCAGTTGGGACAGGTGTTGGCACACTGGATAACTGGAATGAGTGGCAGGAGAGGGGAGGAGGAATGACACATGAAAGTAGGGAATGCACGAAAATGTACTACCTGCATGAACACATACACAATCCAAACAAACTTGGACATCATTGTCATGGCCTTCTGTAGTCCAGGCTTAGGAGTGGTACGAACCAACCACCCCTCTAGGGTTTTGGCGCCTGCAAGTTCGGGGCTTACACAGGCATCCGCAACCCCATCGGGGAAAGAGGGTTAGGGAACGTTGCTTGGATAGGTACGGGAAGCAGGAACACCGGGTAGAGGGTACATGGTTCAAAATTGCATAGGATTCCGGGTGATTAGGGGGAAACACATACCAAATTGAATCACACATACATCCATGCATTAGTGCACCCCCCAGCAAGCCTATGCAGAGCAGTTTGAAAGAAAAACAACAAGACACTTAGCTCTGGTTTTGAGTGCTGGCCTCCTGCCTGCGCACTCTCAGGTCCGGTTACAGGAGCACTGCAATGCTGCAAAGAGAGCCACAGTCAACAACCTGTACGTGCCAATTACAGAAAAACACACCACCAAACATGCCCCATAGCAACAAACTACTCTACAAACAGACAATCTGGTGTAGATGCTTCGTACCCATATATAACATTACCACTGTGACGGGTCATACACAGTCAATGCAGTAAGTCAGCCGCCGGTGGGTGCGTGGCAAATGGAACACCAATGTGTCACAATTCACACAACATGCAATGTTCCCTGGGTAAGCAGACAGACCCATATAGCAAGCCATGACTTCAGAGCAAGTTGCGTACCACCATGACCGAAACAAAGTTGGCAGTGCATTTATCATAAAGTACATGGAAATGAAATGCACTGCACCCGAGTATGTCCCTTGCTGTATGTCCCTGTGAGCTGCCCCTTTCCATGTCTCGGAAGGCTACATGGTTGATACAAGTGCCTCAATGGACCTTGGTGTACCGGAGGGCATGTGCCACTGCCCCTGCAGGTGTCCCAGACAACCTTACAATCAACAGCCATCAGTCGACCAACACATCTGGGCTGCATTGTGTGCTTCAACACCAATATTCGTCCAAGCTCACCCTCAGTGCTGTGACTAAGCCTGCATGTGCAACTCGCCTGGTGCAAGCTTTGCTGTGTTGTGGCCCTCCTGTGCTGCTCACCTTGCCTGGAGTTCCTTGGAACACGTCAGCAGTTCTAGGATGTAGGTCTGCAATCCCTGTGCCTCTGCTTGTGCACACATGTGCATGTGGGCACCAACAAACGTGTCCAGAATTCAGACGTCCAATGGGCCTTGTCTGCTGGCAAAGGTGCTCTGGAGGCTCATCCCCCTGCAGAAAGGGCATGAAACACATGATTAATGCTTCAAAGTCATCTGTGTGTGTCTCTTCAGGCATCTCATTACTTGACCATGTCAGAGAGTCACATCATAAATCACACCATCAGTCCGTCTTTCACATCCAAAGTGTGTAACACTATCTACAGCATGAATTGCAACAAGCACGTGTACAGTAAAGATAAGAAACATACTACACAATGCATAGCAATTAATTTACACATTAATCATGAAACACCCCATCTAGTAAACACAAGTCACACAGCACCAGACATGCCACATATATGACAGTCCAAGGCCCTTGTGTAAAAGTTTGTGACACCGAACCATCCTTGCGAGCCCATGGATAAGGGAGGCAGGAGTGGCATATGTGAGTCAAGGACCCAAAGCAGCAAACACATACACAAGACAAGCCTGAAGGGCCCAGCTGGAACAGACAGTGGATGCCTTCAAAAGCCACAAAGCACCGCACCGTCACATGAAAGCACAATAGACGGGCAATTTTAAACTTTAGTAACTATTAACTAATTACACTCACTATGGAAAACCTACATTACCTAATTGAACTAACTATCAAACAGAAACTTAACTAACTAAACTAAAAGAAAAATAAAAAATGGCCACATACGACCCGGGGGGAGGGGAGGCACCCAAGAGGGGGGAGGTACAGGGTGCTGCTCCACATCCACATGCGATGATGCTGAGCCAAAAAAAAAACCTCCATGGGCTCAACGCCTGCACAGCCCGACCTATGTGGGAGATAGATGGTCGTCCGAGTCTGGCTCATCCTGTAAAGGAGGATGTGGCACAGTAGCCTGGCCACGCCTAGCCGCAGCTTGCCCCTCGTCGGCAGCAAGTCTGCCGGACGGGTGAGCCTGGTTCTGTGTGACGATGTGATGTAGGTCTGCATGCAGAACCTCACGTGATACACGTGCTTCCTCTTGCAAGGTAGCATGTGTAACACGGAGTTCCTCCTGCAAGGCCTGGCTGGACAACCGCTGCACCTCCCGGCAAGCCTGTAGCTCAGCCGAGATGGTACGCTCAAGCTGCGAAAACCTCTCCTCTGCCTGCTGCCTCTGGGACATCATAAGGACACCCAGAGTGGATCTGAGGGAAGCATACTCCTCCCTCAGGGCATCCATGTGCGCCTCTGCGTGAGCAGCAATTGCTTGATGCAGAGACGACATTTCAGCCTGGCGTGCCCTGTCTGAGGCCGCCATGCCCAGCCTGAGCGAGCGGGCCGTGGACCGTGCCGCCTGCTGCTGGAGAAGCACCTGCCTAGCAGGGGGGAGCACAGATCGGGCCACACGCTCCATGCTCTCAGCGATGTTCTCCATTGCTGCCCCCTGCTGTTCTGAATTGGCAGTCATGTTTTGCTCCCACTCAGTATACTGCGGTTGCGCACGGCGTCTGTGTTGCCAGGCTTGACCCCTGCGGGACCCAAGGACCGGGGGTCCTCGCTGTGTTGGCACCGCCCGCGGCTGCACGACTACATGCCCCCGTCGACGTGATGTTCCAGGCACATCGTGACTGGTGTGGAGGGTGACCCTGCGTCCCGATCCACCACGGGCGGAGGAACCAAGACTGTCTGATCCCTCAGTGCAGGTGTCACAGACAGAGGAGTGTCCACATCAGAATCACTCCCCCCTGACACATGGACTTGATGCTCATCCAACTCAACATGGACGTAGGAGTCGTCATCAAGGCTGGACTCATAGGCAGCCAGAGACAAGATGGACTGTAGCACTTGGGGGTTTTCGTGGCCTACCACTCCACGACCCCCACTAGTGCCGGGTTGATGTAGTGGTAACAACGCTGTGTCTGGCATGACAACACCATCCTCCGCCTCCATTGCGTCATCACCTGAAAAATAGAGAGAAAAAAGGTCACTACACATGTCAGAAGCACACAACACACACACACCGACAGCAAACGCATCAGGCAGACATGTGACACACAACATATAACCTGCCATGCATGCTGGGTCAACTTTGAATTGCTTCTGTGATCATACCTGTTGAAAGGTGGCAGTTTCCATGGAAGTGGGTCTATGCAGTGCAGAAAATGTGTACTCCACTCACTACCTACATGTACAAGGACTCCATGGTGTGTGCCAGGAAATGTGAAGGCAGTGCAATGTCAAATTCAGACATCACGTGCATTTTGCATTCAATGGGTACCATATCTAGAAGCCAAGCACCCCTCCACCCCAGTACCAAAGCAGGGATGCCTAGCATGGTATCAAAAGGCTGACCATACAACTATGTATTGGCAGGCAGTGTTGACTGGCATCAACAGCTGAATGTGATTCAAGTGACAACACTGCAAATGATGCAGGGACAGTAAGCAGGACACATGATGAAAACTCTGGATTCCGCCCATGTGTGAAGAAGACACAACAACAGTTGGACAGAGTCATTGGCCATTGAACAGGCTGAGGCCTGTGAGCCACACAGATTGTCAGACCCTAAAAATGTGTGCAACGCAGGACTGAGCCACAGTTGACATGGGAAGGCTGATGAGATGGCACGGAATGTATGTAACCAAGGACTTGTATTACAGTGATCATCCAGTCAAGGACACTTAGGGGCATGCGTGCAATGCACATGGAGCATGAATGGGCACTCATGTCCCTGCGGGAGATCTGACCTATGCACAGTACAAGTGAGATACCTTGCATCAAGTACTAAGGCTATACCACACGGCATATGTTTGGCAGATTCTACGCTGGAAGTTAGCATCTACACAGGACGCATGAACAAGAAAGTACACATTGGCAAGATTGAAAAACACCAGTGCAAAGGTGGAACTGGGGTGCAGAGTGGCGGAGGAGGGGCAAGTGAGCATGCCTACATGGAGTCCCCGCATGCAGGCAGAGGAGACATGCATGACGGAAGCATTGCATTACTTACACATCAGAACCATGTACACGTCACATGTAGCGGCAATCATGCACAACACATCCCACAAGTGAAACACACACGTCCTCAACAAACACGCATCAACACTCACTGGACTGGGCATCAAAGCCCAGCATCTCTCCCACTCCTTCGACCAATTCAGGTGGTATGAACTCTGCAACGAGTGCCTCATGCGGAGTGAGCTCTTCCTCCTCTGGTGCAGGCCCACCGCCAGTCACCAGAGTCAAGTTGTAATTAGAGGCCCGCTTAGCCTTAGTGCTGTGTTTGATGTCATTCCAACGCTTTTTGCACTCTTGCGCTGTGCGCACCTCATGGCCGAATGAACTGACATGTACCGCAACATGCTTCCAGTGAGTGTCACATTGGGCTGCCGTAGTCTGACTATTGGCACCCACTAGCCTGTCACGGCTGCGGCCCCGCACGTAGTCCACGAGGAAGTCCAGTTCCTGCTTACAGAAAGGCTTCTTCCTCGACGTGCAGGAGGTCGTGGCTGTGTGTGGGGTCCCAGCCTGTGCTGCAGGTGAAACCTTCCTCCTCTTGGACTGTGGCACAGACCCTGGCTGGCTAATGCCACCCTGACCAGTAAGGCCAGTGGGTTCGGTGGATTGAGCCAAGGGAGTGGCAAGTGGAGGGATGACCAAAGGCCTGACTTGTGTCAGTGGCAGCTGGGTGCCCACTAATGGACCCTGCGCAGAAACACCAGCTGTGGCAGGGTCATTGACCGCAACGGTCCTGGTTGGCAGACTCACAACTGGGGTGCATCTGCCCCTGCACTTGCCAACACCCGGCTGTTCGGGGCAGCAGATGACATGACTGCCCCAGGGACACGTGTCTTGGTCTGAGCAGCTCCGCCTGCCCCTATGGTTTCCCCCCTGGCCTGTTGGAGATCTACCAAGGGCTCTTCAAGTGCCAACGCAGCCTGCGCTGGCAGACCCCGAGCCTGGGTGGCGGTGTCCACAGCTGCACCTGCAGCTACCACTACCCTTCGGCCCGTGGCAGTCGATGGAACAGACTGCCGGGTCACACAGGTGCCAGTGCCAGATGCAGAAGCTGCATCCCCCGGAACCACAGGGGGTGGTGGCATGACTGCACCGACACATGGCACAACATTGTGCTCAAGTGGCGCACCCCTGCCTCTTCCCCCTCTGTGGCCGCCCTGGACACCCTGGAGTCCCCCTACTCCCTGGTCACCATGGCCACGTCCCCGACGCCCGCCACGAGAAGGACGCCCAGCTGAGGCGCCCCTCACCTTTGATGGCCTCCCAACCATGGCACAGATGTAGTAGTGCCGGCACAGATGGAGTGGTGCCAATGGGAGGTGTACACCACAATTGACCTGGGCAATTGGGGTGAAGGGGGTGGGAAGCAAGATGTTAACTGCCCCCCTGCACCTGCAAGGCTGTATGTGACCCCGGTGATGTAGTGACGGGTCACGCAATGCTCAGGCACCCCAAAACTGCAGTAAAACCGTGCACGCAACCCTGCAGCCTACATGCGTGGATTCAACCTCCTGCAGTACGGGGTGGCACCTAGTAACACGAATAACGCATACGCGTGGGACACGCAGGCTACTATGACATTGAAAATGGGTGCGATACACAGGGGCACCCGCAGTGGGAAAAAGAGCGTGTGCGACTCACCGTCTGACTAGCGCAATGAAGAAAAACACGCGTAGCCAATACCCCCACCAAAAGAAGAGATACGTCCTTGATAGCTGTGAAGTTGTGATGGTGCGCGAAACAACAGGAAGCAGCAGCACACGTCGGTCTCCACGAAAGGCACTTACAGCGAACTACTGGGCCCGCTCACCTTTAACCTATGCTGAGGGAAACGCACGCGTGCATCACGTCACTTACGCGCATGGGCCCTTTCCCCGTATTACACGCGGACGTGCAGTTTTTCACACGCGCTGAAATGGCCATGCACGCCTGTGCGCGTCACGTCACAGGGGCGCTTGCGCTTGAGGGGCCTTCTGTCCAATGAAATTGCATATGCGTGCAGACACACTTACGCGCTAAAGGCCTTTCCTCGAATTACACGCTGACGTGCCGTATTTTCACATGCCAAATCACTCCGTATCAAGCTGGCCACGCGTAAGCACACGGAAGACCATGCTCCTGCCCAGAAGGCCGAACTACTGCCCCCCAGAGCCCTGAGCACGCTCCCACCTGCCATCTGCTGCTGCCTGACTGCCTGCTGCCCACGTGCCCTGCCATTTGCTGCCTGCACATCAGCCAGGGGTGCTGTTGCTGTGACCACCCCTGCTGGAACCGAAGACTCCCGACTGGGATTCCATCGCTCCACAGCCCAGCCCCAGGACCCAGTTGCCCACCCACTCCTGCCTCTGGGGTTGTCATGTCGGGCACTGCAACATCTGGCACCACTGACAACCCCAGGCTGGAGAGGCAGAGGGGCACCAGCTTCAGTGCCAGGGAAGTTGGTGTCCTGGTGGAGCAAGTCCTGGGGCAATATGATGCCCTCTTTGGAAGTTCCCGCGCCGACAATGAAGGACGGACTCGGATCTGGACTGACATCGTGACTGCCATCAACGCGGAGGGGGTGGCAGTCCGCGACTTCCAACATGTCAAGAAGCACTGGGAGGACTTCAGGTCCAGGACCCTGAACAAGGCCCGGCGCCTCTTGAAGGCAGCGGATGCCAAAGGGCGCCAGGGCCACTTGTCGGAAGATCAAATGAGGGTCCTGGAACGCATATCCCCAGCGCTCCACGTCCAGGTCCTTGAGAGGCAGACCCGTCTGGAGTCGAGCGGTAAGTGTACATGCATCCTGATTGTTAGCTGTGCGTGTGGTGATGTTTCAGTAGTGTGCAGGTTGCACATCTGTTTGTATGGGGTCGAGTATGGGTGGGGGTGTACAGGGCCGTGGGGCTAACACATGCGAAGGCTGTAATGTGTGAGACATGGATGGTGCTTGTGTGTGTAGTCTTGCATGCCAAATGCAGTTGTGTGGGCACACATGTTTGGATGAATGTGCATGTAAGTAGACATGCCCGTGATGTCACGCATGTATGTTGTTTTCAGCTGCAAGTATCAGCACTGTGTACATGTGCATTTGTGTGTATTTGACAAGGGTGCAACAGTGATGCAACATGGATGCATGTGACAGCGGGATGTGGAAGCCTGATTGGCAGATGTGACATGGATGCCCATCTGAACACTGCGAAACTTGGCAGAGGTGTAAACATGCATGCAAGTGTGGTGGTGTGTGTACATGTGTGGTGCACTTCCTGTGTTGCATGTGATGTCTGGCTCAGCTTTGCCTGCTCATGCTGTTGTATGTGTATGGATGGTGCTGGCAGTTGCGATATGGCTGTGGTATGGCTCATGTGTGCGAGTTGAAATGACATGTGTGTTGGGGATTGTGATGGCATGTCTGAGGTTTGCCAATGCCACTCATGTACAACTGTCATGTGTATATGTGTCCATTGTACAGTGCCCTGATGCCTGTGTTTTATTTCTCCCTGTCTGCAGCGTCAAATGATGAAGAGGGCGGAGAAGGTGCTGTGGAGCACAGCGGCGGGGATCCCACCGCCAGCCGGAGACGCAAGGCCCGGCTCCCCTCCCAGGTTGTCATCTCGTTGGGGAGTGAGGAGTCCGGTGCCGCATCCCAGGCCGCAGCTGCCGGGGGGGGGGTCCAAGAGGCGGAGGTTGGAGTTGGACTCCTCGGAAGCATAAGGGCCAGCTGGGACCCACAGGGCCCAACGGGGGAAGATGGCACGGAGTCATCCAGGTTGGTGGGGGGTTTGGTGGAGGAGGAGGCCGTGCAAGCAACAGAGACGGGGTCTGGAGGTGGGGATCCCACTGGTGCTAGTGGTGCAGAGCAGGACCAGGGACAGGAGGCAGCACAGGCCGCCGCGGAGGTGCCTGTGTGCAATCCTGTCCCTGATCCTGTCCCTGCATCATCTTGCACCAGCAGGGATGCCTACGTCCAGACCCGCTTTCAGGCAGGGGATGAGCAAACGACAACTGGCCTTCCTCTGCCTGCAGACGTGGCTATCCGGGTCTGGGTTGAGCCTGTCCTGACTGGTGTGGCGTTGCGTCAACGGGCCAAGCGAGGTGACCTGCAGTCTTTTCATGAGGAGACTGCACGTCATCTTGAATGGCTCGTTGACCACGTCAGCCTACTGGGACAGGTCACCCAGGCCGGATTCCTCCGTTTGATGGGGCTTGCTACGACCCCCTCCTCAACTGAACCCCCTACGCGGCAGTCGTCCTCCTTGCCATCTTCCCACCCATCAGTCACCTGGGTGCCCTGTGGAGTTGCCTCTGACGGTGCGGCCAGGCTGGTGGAGGAGGCACAGTCGGGAGTCGGACGTCCAGCAGGGGTGGCCACATCAACGACTGCACCCCAGCCGGCGGAGGATGTGCAGGCAACAGGAGGCAGTGCACGGGCAGAGGCACAGCAGAAGCAATGTGGTGGGAGCCATGAAGGCTCGGGGCCTTCAACATCGGAGGGGCAGGCATCGGCCGGAGGGCAGGAGGACCCAGGACAGAGAGTGTCTTCTGTGTGGCAGCGGTTGGGCCACGCCATAGATGCGGAGCGGCAGCGGGCGGAAGAGGCACGGCTCACAATGGTCAGGGCGGAGAACTCCATGCGGAGGGCCCTGAGGCGGGCCGAGTGCCTCGAGGCAATCCGCAGGGGGTTGGAGGTGGACACGTCAACGGCCCTGCGGACCCTCGAGGCCATGGAGGAGGACCGCCTCCGGGACATTGAGCAGGAGTTCGATGATGCCCTGGCCCGGGACATCCAAAAGTGAGCCGTCAGGCTAGCCCGCTGCCCTGGTACATAGTTATATAGTTAGTGTTAGGTTTCCTTTGTTTTTTTTATTTATTTTGGACCTTTTGGACATTGGCCACATTTTTGTATATAGTTTTTTTTATTAGTTAGTGTTGTTAGATAGGTTTCATTTCTTTTGTTGGGATAATCGACCCTGGCTTGTTCGTCTGTACATAGTTCACTGTAGGATTTTATTTTTCTTTCACAATTTACCCATGGAGCAATGTCTTTCAATTATTATTTCCCATTGGATTTTCTTTTGTGGTCAGTGACTTTGGACACCATTACTTTGGATTACGATTTTTAGTTTTGCTTTTTTTCACGGACATGCTTCTTTTCTTTTTTGTACATTCCCATTTCTGTTTCTTTATTTTTGAATCTATTTATGTTTCCTTTAATACATATTTTTTTATCGAACTTCAATGTGTAGTATCATCTCTTTGGTTTCATGCATATCATGATATGGGTTTTGAGATTCACTGACACCCATTGGATGTATGTGAGGGACATGTGTTTCTTTCGAAACTTGCAATTGGTGTTCTGTCATGTAATTGCCATTTCTGAGTGGGTGGATGCAATACTCGGGTGGGTGTTTTGCACTTGGAGGCTGACCATAGGGACCAGGGATCTAGATTGTGATGACATGTTGCCTGGGAACATGAGTTGGGGCCTGCTGGCAGGTGCCCCACAGTGCTGGGGGATGGGGGTGATGGGGACATGAGTTGGACATGGGTGGGGGCCTGGTGGAGGCTGCCCCTGCACTGCTGGGGGGTGGGGGTGGTGGGGACATGAGTTGGACATGGGTGGGGGCCTGGTGGAGGGTGCCCCTGCACTGCTGGGGGGTGGGGGTGGTGGGAGACATGGGTGGGGGCCTGGTGGAGGGTGCCCCACAGTGCTGGGGGGTGGGGGTGGTGGGGACATGAGTTGGACATGGGTGGGGGCCTGCTGGCAGGTGCCCCACAGTGCTGGGGGGTGGGGGTGATGGGGACATGAGTTGGACATGGGTGGGGGCCTGGTGGAGGGTGCCCCACAGTGCTGGGGGGTGGGGTGGTGGGGACATGAGTTGGACATGGGTGGGGGCCTGCTGGCAGGTGCCCCACAGTGCTGGGGGGTGGGGGTTGTGGGGACATGAGTTGGACATGGCTGGGGGCCTGGTGGAGGGTGCCCCTGCACTGCTGGGGGGGTGGGGGTGGTGGGAGACATGGTGGGGGCCTGGTGGAGGCTGCCCCTGCACTGCTGGGGGGTGGGGGTGGTGGGGACATGAGTTGGACATGGGTGAGGGCCTTGTGGAGGGTGCCCCACAGTGCTGGGGGTGGGGGTGGTGGGGAACATGAGTTGGAAATGGGTGGGGGCCTGCTGGCAGGTGCCCCACAGTGCTAGGGGGTGGGGGTGGTGGGGACATGAGTTGGACATGGGTGGGGGCCTGCTGGCAGGTGCCCCACAGTACTGGGGGGTGGGGGTGGTGGGGACATGAGTTGGACATGGGTGGGGGCCTGGTGGAGGGTGCCCCTGCACTGCTGGGGGGTGGGGGTGGTGGGGAACTTGAGTTGGACATGGGTGGGGGCCTGCTTGCAGGTGCCCCACAGTGCTGGGGGGTGGGGGTGGTGGGGACATGAGTTAGACATGGGTGGGGGCCTGGTGGAGGGTGCCCCTGCACTGCTGGGGGGTGGGGGTGGTGGGGAACATGAGTTGGACATGGGTGGGGGCCTGCTGGCAGGAGCCCCACGGTGCTGGGGGGTGGGGGTGGTGGGGATATTAGTTGGACATGGGTGGGGGCCTGCTGGCAGGTGCCCTACAGTGCTGGGGGGTGGGGGTGGTGGGAAACATGAGTTGGACATGGGTGGGGGCCTGCTGGCAGGTCCCCCACAGTGCTGTGGGGTGGGGGTGGTGGGAGACATGGGTGGGGGCCTGGTGGAGGGTGCCCCTGCACTGCTGGGGGGTGGGGGTGGTGGGATACATGGGTGGGGGCCTGGTGGAGGCTGCCCCTGCACTGCTGGGGGGTGTGGGTGGTGGGGACATGAGTTGGACATGGGCGGGGGCCTGGTGGAGGGTGCCCCTGCACTGCTGGGGGGTGGGGGTGGTTGGAGACATGGGTGGGGGCCTGGTGGAGGGTGCCCCACAGTGCTGGGGGTGGGGGTGGTGGGGACATGAGTTGAACATGGGTGGGGGCCTGCTGGCAGGTGCCCCACAGTGCTGGGGGGTGGGGGTGGTGGGGACATGAGTTGGACATGGGTGGGGGCCTGCTGGCAGGTGCCCCACAGTGCTGGGGGGTGGGGTTGGTGTGGACATGAGTTGGACATGGGTGGGGGCCTGGTGGAGGGTGCCCCTGCACTGCTGGGGGGTGGGGGTGGTGGGGACATGAGTAGGACATGGTTGGGGGCCTGGTGGAGGCTGCCCCTGTACTGCTGGGGGGTGAGGGTGGTGGGAGATATGGGCGGGGGCCTGGTGGAGCGTGCCCCTGGTGGCTGGGGGTGCAGGGGGACATGCGCTGGTGGGCAGTAGTGAAAGTTGACATGTGGGTTGGCTGGGGGGCATGGCCATGGTGGATGGGGTGCCTGCAGGACATGTGCAGGGTAGGCCCCTGTGGTGTGTGCAATTCATGTGTGGTGCTCCCCGCGCACCCCTGGAATACACGTACCCTGATGGAATTGCGTGTGATACTTTCCGCGCACCCCTGATATGCACGTACCCTGCTGATATCGCGTGTGAAACTTCCCGCGCACCCCGAAATACACGTAGCCAGGACATTTGCGTGTGTAACTTCCCGCGCACCCCTGATATACATGTACCCTGCTGACTTCGCGTGTGAAACTTCCCACGCACCCCAAGATACACGTAGCCAGGAGATTCGCGTGTGTAACTTCCCGCGAACCCCTGATATACATGTACCCTGTTGACTTCGCGTGTGAAACTTCCCACGCACCCCAAGATACACGTAGCCAGGAGATTCGCGTGTGTAACTTCCCGCGCACCCCGAAATACATGTAGCCAGGAGATTTGCGTGTGGAACTTCCCGCACACCCCGAAATACACGTAGCCAGGACATTCGCGTGTGGAACTTCCATCGCACCCCTGGAATACACGTACCCTGCTGATATCGCCTGTGAAACTTCCCGCGCACCCCGAAATACACGTAGCCTGGACATTCGCGTGTGGAACTTCCCGCGCACCCCTGGAATACACGTACCATGCTGATATCGCGTGTGAAACTTCCCGCGCACCCCGAAATACACGTAGCCTGGACATTCGCGTGTGGAACTTCCCGCGCACCCCTGGAATACACGTACCCTGCTGATATCGCATGTGAAAATTCCCACGCAACCCTGAAATACACGTACCCTGATGGAATCGCGTGTGGAACTTCCCGCGCACCCCTGGAATACACGTATCCTGCGGATATCGCGTGTGAAAATTCCCGCCCACCCCTGAAATGTACGTACCCAGCTGAAATGATGTGAGGTACTTCCGGCGCACTCCAGTGACACACGTAGCCCGCTTGCCGTGCTGGTACAGGGTTAGCGCAGCCCTTTGCGATGGATTGGGGATTTTGAAGGCTTTTCCCTGCGCGAGAGGCTTTCTTGGGGGCGTAACTGGCGCTGCTGCAGGGTCGCTGCGCCACTGTGCGCCACGGCTGGTTTTGGTAGCTGGAATCCATGAATACGCTGTGCACGGAAATGGGTTTTGGCACACGCGGCAGGCGCAGGGATTCGCACGCGCACACTGTGCGCCAGCCGCGTGCGCCACTTGTGCGCTGAATTCTATGAATTACCCTCTTAGTGTTGTAGCGTTACGAAGCTGCAATCTCTGGTTTATTTTCTGTGGAAAAAAACTACAATTGCTAAAGCAGGATAGTTCAAAAGCTGTAGTTGTATACAATTTTAAATATAGATTTTCTATTTAAGACCCTCATAAACAATAAACAGTACATTCTTTTTTAGAAAATTCAGTTTTATTAAAGTTTGAGGTTATGACAAAAATAAAACAACAATAAAACCACAAAAATATATTCAAATGAGATCATAACTTTAACCCCCTCCCCCTGTCCCCCCTCTGCTCCCCCTCCCACTTCCCCGCCATGGCTCCTGGAACAACAATTTGGGCAAAGGATCAACACGTGTTATGATACGTTGCAAACAGCGGATAGTTCTCATGCATATGCTCAAAGCATGGGGCCCAGCCTACCAGAAGTGAGTCCTCCATCTCGTCGGGCCCCCAATCCTTGTGGCGGGCTCCTCCAATGTCAGTCTTCATGTTCAATGCTCAGTCTCAAGCCTACCATAAACCTTAAACCTCTCTCCCATGTTTGTCAAAGAAGGGAAGCCATAAACCCTCAATATTGCTTTTAGATTCATCAATTAGTTGGGTCAGGAATTCCATATCGTAAATTGCTCAGAGTTTAGTTGCCCATTCCCTTTCCCCCGGGAATCGGGTGACCTTCCAATATTGGGCCCAACATGATCTGGCGGTGACCAAATAGTACAGTCTAAGTACTATGTTTGGTACAACATTAGTGTATAGAGGATATAGGAAGGGAGTCAACAGCTACCCCTTTTCGACCATGTGCAGAGTAGGTAGGCCTAGAGAGCAGGTAGCTAGTTTGTACAAATACTAGCTGTTGGAGGTCACAAATGGGCTGGAAAAATTATGGTCTGATAATTCAATGTATTCATAGGTTTAGACACACATCTAAAATCTGTAGGTTCACAAGTACATGATTGAACCTTAAAAAACACACGTAGGCACTAGTGGGCAAACAAAGAAATACAAAAGGTTTTACACTCCACAGTCAAGTGAGGGTTAGTAGCATACATTTATAGTGCAAGTTCATATACTACTTTTAGAATGATAGTATATTATTATTGTCGACACATAGTCATGTTCGTGTTTTCTAGTTCGGGATGGAGTCAGCCTTCACTGGGATTTGAATGTTAGCAAATGAAGGGTCCGAACTGTCCTCAGGACGTGGTTAAATGTTGTGAACGCCTTTGTAGTATCAACGGTGAACTTGAGGTTGTTTGGTACAGCCTGCTGAGGATGCTGGCTGGGAATCGGTAGCAAGGTCTCCTCCTGTGATTCTACCAGGTCCAGCGGTGGAGGCTGGAAAATTCAAGGTCATGGAGTACAAAGGTCACAGGATCTGAATCCACGGTGATGGAGGGAACCTGGTGCTGAAGATCCAAAACGAGTGGCTGGACCCGATGTCAGGAGCTGTACACACCCCAATCCTTGGGGTGGGCTCCTCCAATGGCAGTCTTCATCTTCAATGCTCAGTCTCAAGCCTACCATAAACCTCAAACCGCTTTCCCATATTTGTCAAAGAAGGGAAGCCATAAACCCTCAATATTGGTTTTAGATTCACCAATTAGGTGGGTCAGGAATTCCATATCGTAAATTGCTCAGAGTTTAGTTACCCACTCTCTTTTCCCCGGGAATCGGGTGATCTTCCAATATTGGGCCCAGCATGATCTTGCGGTGACCAAACAGTACATTCTATGTACTATGTTTGGTCAAACAATAGTGTATGACACACTGCTGTTGTATTGACATTAAGTAATCATTGGGTCATTTGGAAAAAATATCCGTACTGGATTAAAAAAACCTGATTTCAGTTACGTGAGTGTAAGGGTGATAGTAGGTTTGTTTGAAGTATGTTGTGATTACTGGAATGCTTGAAGTTAGATACATGTTTGCGTATTCTAACTACATTAGAGTTTATTTATTTATGTATTTATTTATTTTAATTCTTGATGGAGCGCCAAATCACCCGCAGCACTCACCGCGCACAAAGTTAGAAGATGTTTTGTCGTATAGGAACTGAGATGGCTAATTTTAAGTGCTTTGCAATGATGGGTGTTTTTCAAGTAGTTAGATACCTGTTGGCGTATTGTAACTAGATTGACTTTCAAAAGTGCTATTGTAGTATTATGGATGTAGTTCGATACCTGCTCGTGTATTCTAACTGTTCATTTTGCTATAGTGTGACCAAATATGGGTTGCAGGAATATTAAGTAGGCATTTGTAAAATGTGCTGGTAACCTATGTTTTGGAGTAACTGAGGTATTATTACATTCAAACCAACCACTTATTTATTTGACATATATAGTGTAGTGCCGTGGAGTGGTTGTGGCACCAGTGTGGTATACTATACCTACCGCTGTGAAGGTTTTCTTTCCAAGAGATACTTGGTTGTATGTGAAGCCTGTAAGTTTACAGTTATTTTTGGTACCACCTGCATTGTACCTTAGAAGCATTAGTATGACATATTGACTAGGTGATTTTATTTGTATGGTGAAATGGTTGTCTGAATCGCAAAAAGGGAATAACATGCCATGATTTGAATTCTGCAGAAGCCAGTGAAATGGAATGGATTCAGTATTTGTTATGGATACATATACAAATCATTCATTAGGGATGTGGTCTTGTGAAACATAGTTGCAGAGGCTACATGTATGTTTCCACATGCATGAAATCTGTATGAAATCTAGAAGATTTATTTATAGGGATGTTTTTTGGTTTCCAGTACATTAGGAATTCTTGTGGGTCTTCCTGTGTGTTTATGGTAAATTGTACCATTCTGAAAGGCTCTGGCTTCTCATTTCATCTCTACAATCCAGAACATCCTGTCCACCCTCTCTTCCTCTCAATCTCTTCCAGCTCCTCTCTCCGCTATTGCCGGTCCCCCTGTAGAGGCCTCTCCTCCCTCTTTTTCTTCCTTTCCTCCGTTCTCACCTGACAAGATTTCTAGACAAGTCTGCTCTATGAAAGCATCGTCAAAACAGGTTCTTCCATGTTCTTCTAAAATCCTCAAGGATGACACCCTTGCTCCTACCCTGGCCTTCCCCTCCTCTGAAGCACACTCTTGTTCACTCTCTTCTCAAAAAACCTACAGCCGACCCCTCCTGCCCTGCTAACTATCGCCTGATCTCAATCACTCCTTTCCTGGGCAAACTCCTAGAAAAGCTGTCCATCTCCCAGCTAAATCTTCACACTGATTCCCTTGGCTGTCTGCATGACCATCAGTCTGGATTCAGAGCAGCCTAAAAAATGAAAACTGCTCTCCAGAACATCTGTGAAGACCTGCTCTCCAACCTTGATTCTAATCTCCCCTCATCCTACCCAATCTGCCTTTGACACGGTCAACCATTCCATCCTGCTCAACCACCTCCGTGATAACCTGGGAATTACTGATCAGGCCCTGGCCTGACTGAAATCCTTCCTCTCCAACCAACCCTCTCAGGTCCAACTTGGGGCCTTCGTTTCCTCTATCTCACTCTCCACTTGTGGTGTTCCCCAGGGGTCTAACATTTCTCCATGGCTGTTCAACCAAAACCTGGCACCTCTATCCCACTGCATTGCTGTGTTCTGCTCCAACTTTCACTACTATGCGGATGACACTCAGCTTGTATTCACGCTCCCCTCTGCCACCTCCTCTCCCTCTCCCATTTCTGACTGTCTGTCTGCAATCCAGGAGTGGTGTGCCACCAACGACCTCTGCGTTAATACCATTAAGACAGAGATCCTCCTCATCGGCACTCCTATACTTTCCTTTCCTATCACTCTCCCTGCTCCTACCTGTGAGGCTAAGAACCTCTGGGTCATCTTCAAATCCACACTTTCCTTTTCTCCACATACCTCTGACATCTCTAAGAAGTCAAACTACCAACTGCACCTCCTCAGAGGTATTCTTTCTTTCCTCTCCTTCCCTCAGAAGCTCACTGTCTCCAGAGCTCTGGCTCTCTCTAGGCTGGACTAGTGCAACAGCTTCTTTTCAATCTGCCTTCTACTACTCTCTGCCCTCTACAACTCATCCAGAACAGGACTGCAAGACTTGTCCTTGGCTTCAAGCCCAGGGATTGCATCTCCCAGTGGCTACAAGGATTAAGTTCAAGACCCTTTGCATTGGCCACAAGGCTTTCTGGGGCCTGGGTCTGAAATACCTTCAACTATCCCTTCGGAAATTCCTTCCTACTCGAGCTCTTCGCTGCTCCACCTCCAACTGTCTCAGGGTCAGTCACTTCTCCAAGCAACGAGTTGGTGGTAGATCTCTTTCTTCGGTTGGGGCCTCTATCTGGAACAGGCTCCCTGCCTCTCTGAAACTTGAGGAGAACCATCTTCCATTCCGGAAGCCCCTCAAGACCTTCATCTTTGCTTCTGCTTTCTCCCTTCCTCTCCCCTGCTGATCGCCATCTGTTTCTGCACTGGGCATCTGGCT
Source organism: Ambystoma mexicanum (assembly GCF_040938575.1). Lineage (NCBI taxonomy): Eukaryota > Metazoa > Chordata > Amphibia > Caudata > Ambystomatidae > Ambystoma > Ambystoma mexicanum. Next base: position 1,278,455,848 of record NC_090929.1, on the reverse strand, counting down.
ACCCTCTGATTCCGGGCCCAAGTCCCTGCCCACCCAGCTTCATACCGGCACTGCCTTAAGGCAACCCACACACTTGGGTCTTTATCTGCAACCCTACAGTCCCCTTACCCACACTTATCGACACCCATTGTCTGCATTTAATTAATTCACTTGCCAAATGCTGACCGGACTACCTGGTGTTGTTTTTATCACAGGTTAAGCGCTTTCCACTCCTCCATTTCCCCTTGTACTTTCCACCTTCCCTCTCCCCTGCAATTGCACGTTCTCAATGTCATTAGGGCCTAGTAAGATTGTTGTTTTGTCCTCCCTTGTACCCCTCCCTTGCCTTGTCGTACCCTGACACACTTGTGCATGGGCGTGATATAAATACATTATCATATCATATCATTCCTGCACAGTAATCCAATTCTTGCCTTATACCTGAGACACTGTGGGGCCGATTCATGGAACAAACGTGCGCCGAAAATCTATGCGCAAGCAGGTGCAAGCAGACGCAAGCGCGAAAAAACAGGCGCACGCGCACACGTGCGATTCATGGAAGTCCCTGCACGTGTTTTCAGCGGGATGTGCGCCAAACCCGTGCTTGGCGCACACGTCACTGAAACATCCCGAACGGCGCACAACCTCGGCGCACACACCAAAAAGGGGGCGGAACATGGGGCGTAACGCGCAGAATGGGGAACAACATGCGAAAATAAGGGCGTAACTGGGATGTACTGCTGGGAAGCAGACGGAACGCCCACACGCACGCAAACCACACATATTCATGGAATCGAATAGGGCAAAGCCACGCACGGCCAAAGACACGCACAGGCCTAAACACGTCCGCCACACGAAGACAGGCGGTAGCGTCCCTGCGCATCACAAAAGCACCAATATACAGCAATGATGAATGTCCCATATTGCTATTGTGCCTGGGGTTCGCGTGAAGTTTTTCATGCGATCGGGCCTGGGGGAGCGGGCTACGTGTATTACAGGGGTTCGCGTGAAGTTTTTCACGCGATCGGGCCTGGGGGCGCGGGCTACGTGTATTATGGGGGTTCACGCGATCGGTCCTGGGGGAGCGGGCTATGTGTATTACAGGGGTTCGCGTGAAGTTTTTCACGCGATCGGGCCTGGGGGAGCGGGCTACCACTCACCGTCTGCCTTGCATGTAGAAGAACGCGTAGCCAACACCCGCTGTGAAGTAATAGCGTGTGAACCCCAATGGCTGGAAAACACACCCACCGCACCCCACGAAAAGCACGTACAGAGCAATGTAAAGGCACGTGGGATCTACAAGCCCTGCCAGGGAAACGCCCGTGCGTGAAACGTCACAGACGCGCTTACGCACTAAGGGCCTTTGGTCCAATTAAATCGCGTATGCGTGCTGACGCGCTTATGCGCTAAGGGCCTTTGGTCTAATGAAATCGCGTATGCGTGCTGACGCGCTTATGCGCTAAGGGCCTTTCCTCGATTTACACACAGACGTGCAAGATTTTCACGTGCCAAATCACTCCGTATGAAGCTGGCCATACGTAAGCACACGGAAGACCACGCTCCTGCCCAAAAGGCCGAATTACTGTCCCCCAGAGCCCCGAGCAGCCTCCCACGAGCCATCTGCTGCTGCCTGCCTGCCTGTCTGCCTGCTGCCACCGTGCCCTGCCATTTGGTGCCTGCACATCAGCCATCTGCAGGGGTCCATTTGCTGTGTCCACCCCTGCTGGAACAGAAGACTCCCGACTGGGATACCATCGCTCCACAGCCCAGCTCCAGGACCCAGTTGCCCACCCACTCCTGCCTCTGGGGTTGCCATGTCGGGCACTGCAACATCTGGCACCACTGGCAAGCCCCGGCCAGTGAGGCAGAGGAGCACCAGCTTCACTGCCACCGAAGTTGGTGTCATGGTGGAGCAAGTCCTGGGCAGTATGATGCCCTCTTCGGAAGTAAGCGCGCCAACAAGGAAGGACGGACTCGGATCTGGACGGACATCGTGACTGCCATCAACGCGGAGGGGATGGCATTCCGCGACTACCACATGTCAAGAAGCGCTGGGATGACTGCAGGTCCAGGACCTTCTTGAAGGCCCGGCGCCTCGTGGAGGGGGGCCGGGGCTGCATGATTACCATCAAGATGAGGGTCCTGGAACGCGTAGGCCCAGCGCTCCACGCCCAGATCCTTGAGAGGCAGACCCGTCTGGAGTTGAGCGGTAAGTGGCCAAGCATTGCTGTGTGAGACAGGGCATGTCGCAGTGTGCTGGTTGTCTGATACTTGCCTGTATGTGTGACATAGGCCATGTATGCATGTGGGTGTGCAGGGACGTCATGCATGTGAGACCAGTAATGTGTGAACCACACGGTTGGTGCACGTGTTCAAATGCAACATGGGTTGCCTTATGCGGAATGGCCACATGAAAGCATGCCAGTCTCTGTTCTTGGACATGGGTGGGGGTGAGGGATGGGTGCTGATGCCATGTACATGTATGCTGTCCATGTCTGTGTGTCTGACCTGCGTGTCTGTGACTTGTGAATGCCAGGGATGCATGACACATGTCTGTCGCAATGTTCAGGTTCACTGATGCAGCCTAGTCATCCTTGTATCCACTGTGTCTGTGGTGTACGAGGCCAGATGGATGAAACTAGGGTGAAGTGTGTGCATGTGATAGGCATGGCCCATGATGCATGTGAGTTCCAAAACAACATTGTATGTTTCAAGAATCCCTTGGACATGTATGCTAATGTCTATAGCATGCGCCATGCCTGTTACCGCATGTGTTTTACCTGCACTGACCCATGTGTTGTGGAGGGACATGATGGAAGTGATCTTTGACAGTGCCACTCATATGCTATTGCTTCCTGTCTAGGGGACCATTGTACAGTACCCTGATGCTTGTGTTCTATGTCTCCCTCTACACAGCGCCACATGAAGGAGAGGCTGGAGACGGCACTGTGGAGCAAAGCGGCGGGGATGCCCCCACGGCTGCAGCGGAAGGGGTGGGTGAGCCCCCACAGGGGCTTGCAACGGCGGAAGACGGGGTGGAGCCATCCAGGTTGGTGGTTTCCACAGAGGAGGAGGAGGCCGCTACTGAGCCGCACATGTGTCCTGGTGGGGGCATCCCTGCTGGTGCAAGTGTTGCAGTCCAGGGGCAGGGGCAGGAGGCAGCACAGGTCGCCGTGGAGGGGCCTGTGCATGTCACTTTCCCTGACACTGTGACTGCACCACCATGCACCAGCAGGGATGCCCCATCCCAGGCCCGTCCGCAGGTAGGGCGGATGTCCATGTCATCTGACTCCCCTCCACCTGCGGACGAGGGGACCCCTGGCGGTATGGAGAAGATCCTGATTGGTGTCGCGTTGCGCACAGGTGCAATTCGTGATGAGGTGCGTGCTTCCCGGGAGGAGCATGCACGTCATCACGGAGAGCACCGTGGCGACGTGGCCCAGTTGGGATCGGCCATGGTCGGGGGTTTCCTACATGTGTTGGGCAATCTGGCGACCCTCTTCTCCTCTGTGGGGACTATGCACCAGTCGTTCTCCATGCCGTCTTCCGGCCCAGATGCCACCAGGGCCCCCTGTGGACCTGCCCCGACCAATGCAGCCAGCTCGGTGGGGATCCCATCCCTGCCACAGTCAGGAGTCGGAGGTCCAGCAGGGGTGGACACACCAGCAACTGGACCCCAGCAGATGGAGTATGTGATGGCATCATCGGGCAGGGCACGTGCACGACGGCGTCGGTGGATTCCATCAGCCTGGATGCCGTCGTGCAGGCACAGGCAGTTGCGTCGGAGGCAGCGGCAGGCTCGACGTGGGAGGCATCATGGCTCGGGGCCATCAACATCAGGGGTGCAGGCACCGGCCGGAGGGCAGGAGAACCCTGGAATGGGAGTGGCTTCCGTGTGGGAGCGGTTGGGCCAGCAGATAGGTGCGGAGCGGCAGCGGGCAGAGGAGGAAAGGCTCACAATGGTCAGGGCGGAGAACTCCATGCGGAGGGCGCTGAGGCGGGCTGAGTGCCTCGAGGTTCTTCGCAGGGAGTTGGAGCTGGACACTGCTTTATCCCTGCGAGACCTCGGGGCCAGGGAACATGCCCGCCTCCAAGCCATTGAACAGGAGTTCGATGATGCCCTGGCCCATGACAACATCCAGTGAGCCGTTGGACTAGCCCGCTGCCCTTGTAAATAGTTATGTAGTTAGTGTTAGGTTTCCTTTGTTTTAGCATTTTTTTTGGACCTTTTGGACAATGGGCCACATTTTTGTATATAGTTTTTTTTATTAGGTAGTGTTGTTAGATAGGTTTCATTTCTTTTGTTGGGATCATGGACCCTGGCTTGTTCATCTGTACATAGTTCACTGTTGGATTTTCTTTTCATTTTACAATTTACCCATGGAGCAATGGCTTTCAATTATAATTTCCCATTGGATTTTCTTTTGTGGACTGTGACTTTGGACACCATTCCTTTGGATTATGATTTTTAGTTTTGCATTTTTTCACGGACATGCTTCTTTTTATTTTTTTACATTCCCATTTTTGTTTGTTTATTTTTGATTCAATTTGTTTCCTTTAATACATATTCTTTGATCAAACTTCAATGTGTAGTATCATCTCATTGGTTTCATGCATATCATGATATGGGTTTTGAGATTCACTGACACCCATTGGGTGTATGTGAGGGACATGTGTTAGTTTCCAAACTTGCAATTGGTGTTCTATTATGTTATTGCCATTTCTAAGTGGGTGGATGCAATACTCGGGTGGGTGTTTTGCATTTGGAGGCTGACCATAGGGACCAGGGATTTAGACTGTGATGACATGTTGGCTGGGGAACATGAGTTGGGGCTTGGTGGAGGGTGCCCCACAGTGCTGGGGGGTGGGGGTGCAGGGGAACATGAGTTGGGGCCTGGTGGAGGGTGCCCCACAGTACTGGGGGGTGGGGGTGCAGGGGAACATGAGTTGGGGCCTGGTGGAGGGTGCCCCACAGTGCTGGGGGGTGGGGGTGCAGGGGAACATGAGCTGGGGCCTGGTGGAGGGTGCCCCACAGTGCTAGGGGGTGGGAGTGCAGGGGGACGAGTGGGGGTGCAGACAAGTCCCCCGTGGTGTGGGCTGCCTGCAGGGGCCGTGGAGGTTGTGGAGCGAACACCTGGGAGGACCAACACGGCCATTTCATGTGTAGTACTCCACGGAACCCCTGAAATACACATACCCTGCTGATGTCGCGTGTGAAACTTCCCGCACACCCCAAGATACACGTAGCCAGGACATTCGCGTGTGGAACTTCCCGCGCACGCCTGATATACACGTACCCTGCTGATATCGTGTGTGAAACTTCCCGCGCACCCCGAAATACACGTAGCCAGGACATTCGCGTGTGAAACTTCCTGCGCACCCCGAAATACACGTACCCAGGACATTCGCGTGTGGAACTTCCCGCGCACCCCGAAATACACGTAGCCAGGACATTCGCGTGTGAAACTTCCTGCGCACCCCGAAATACACGTACCCAGGACATTCGCGTGTGGAACTTCCCGCGCACCCCTGATATACAAGTACCCTGCTGCTATCGCGTGTGAAACTTCCCGCGCACCCCAAAATACACGTAGCCAGGACATTCATGTGTGGAACTTCCAGCGTACACCTGGAATACACGTACCCTGCTGATATTGCGTGTGAAACTTCCCGCGCACCCCAAAATACACGTACCCAGGACATTCGCCTGTGGAACTTCCCGTGCACCCCTGACATACACGTACCCTGCTGATATCGCGTGTGAAACTTCCCGCGCACCCCAAGTTACACGTAGCCAGGACATTTGCGTGTGGAACTTCCAGCGCACCCCTGGAATACACGTACCCTGCTGATATCGCGTGTGAAACTTCCCGCGCACCCCGAAATACACGTACCCAGGACATTCGCGTGTGGAACGTCCCGCGCACCCCTGATATACACGTACCCTGCTGATACCGCATGTGAAACTTCCCGCGCACCCCAAGATACACGTAGCCAGGACATTCGCGTGTGGAACTTCCAGCGCACCCCTGGAATACACGTACCCTGCTGATATCGCGTGTGAAACTTCCCGCGCACCCCGAAATACACGTACCCAGGACATTCGCGTGTGGAACTTCCAGCGCACCCCTGATATACACGTACCCTGCTGATATCGCGTGTGAAACTTCCCGCGCACCCCAATGTACACGTAGCCAGGACATTCGCGTGTGGAACGTCCAGCGCACCCCTGGAATACACGAACCCTGCTGATATCGCGTGTGAAACTTCCCACGCACCCCGGAATACACGTAGTCAGGATATTCGCGTGTGGAACTTCCAGCGCACCCCTGAAATACACATACCCAGCTGAAATGACGTGAGGTACTTCCCGCGCACCCCAGTGATACACGTAGCCCGCTTGCCGTGCTGGTACAGGGTTAGCGCAGCCCTTTGCGATGGATTGGGGATTTTGATGGCTTTTCCCTGCGCGAGAGGCGTTCTTGGGGGCGTAACTGGCGCTGCTTCAGGGTCGCTGCGCCACTGTGCACCACGGCTGGTTTTGGTAGCTGTAATCCATGAATACTCTCTGCGCGGAAATGGATTTTAGCGAACGCGGCTGGCGCAGGGATTTGCACGTGCACACTGTGCGCCAGCCGCGTGCGCCAGTTGTGCGCTAAATTCTATGAATTACCCCCTGTAAGTGTTGTCAGGATTATTTGTGGCATTTCTGTGAAGGACAAGCATTTGCAAACACAACTGGTCTGAGCCGTTTAAGTATATGTTGCGAATAATTGCGCCAATTGAAAGAGAAGATTCATTGGGCCTCATTACGAGGTTGGAGGTAGCCTTGCCGGTAATACCGCCAAGGCTACCTCCAAACTCGCATTCTGGTCCGGCACCTGCAAAAGGGGAATCACCAGGTCATTCTGACCTCAGCGGACCCGATAATTTCCTTTGCGCGGGTGCCGGGCCCGGTACATTCCCATTCCCATTTGAGCTCCATAGAGCTCAATGGGAATGGGGAGGGTGGTAGCAACGGTACCATCAATAACGGTACCGTTGCTACCATCACGTTCTCCTTGCGGGTGCTGGTACGGCCACCTGGTCAGACCTGGTGGCTGTAAGGGCACCCGCAAGCAGAACCCTAGTATGGCGGTACGGTACCAACAGTGCTGGTAGTGATACCGGTGCCGTTGTTGCCTTACCACCATACTCGTAATGAGGCCCATTATCACATTAGCATAACATTTTACTCCAGTTGTGTTTCTGAATTTAAATGGACCTGAGAGTTCTGTTTGTGGATCGTTTGATGGGCCTGCAGGTGTTTCTGGAGAAGAGAGATGTGTGCGTTTCTTTTCTGATCGATGTGCCGTTGATTTTGTACTAGATAATTTTGTGGTTGTAGTGTTTGATGAAGAAGGAGTTGGTCATAGTTTTTTTCGTAGTATTGTTGGGGAAATCTGCCATAGCTTCTGTTTCATTATTTGTCTTTTAAAAGGTTTCTTTTTTTGAGGTATATGGTACATATCTAGATGGGGTTGTATTGTGGCCGTAGCCTGTTGTATTCCAGGATGCAAAGAATGTCAGCATTTACTTTGTTTGCATCAACGTTAACTAGGAATAGACCAATCCGTGTATACAGATGTGAAAGTGCTATGTAACTCCTACCTTCTTTAAAGACAGTGCTTCCAATGTCAATCAATGCTTGATCTAGGGTTAGACCTTGTGATTTGTGAATATTGACAGCATATGCAAGAAATAGAGAAAATTGCTCTCTGCATTCGTGCATGTCTTTGAAAAGAAGGAAACTTGCTATTGTCCAGCCAATCTTTTTAACTTCTGCAAGTTTGTCAAAGTGGATGTTGACAAACTGAATGTTGTTGTCATGTGGCTATGTTTGGAAGCCAACAACTGTACCAATTGCTCCATTGACTAAACCGTGTTCTACGTCAAGGTTAGTTTTTTGAATTACTCTGCAGTTTAGACACAAAGTCAATGACCCTGAATCATGGATTATTTGCGCCGAAAAAAACAGGATTTGTGTGCCGTTCTGCCCGCAAATCCCCATTTGTTAAACAGGGATTTGTGGGTAGAATGGCGCACAAATCCAGGAATCAGGGCCAATATTTTCTCCACTCCTGTTCTGTTGTAGATACATTTTTCTAAGCTATTTAGTCGTGTTGTTACTTGTTGACACATAAGAAATATCATGCTGTGTACTTATAGTTTGTCTCTGGAGCTGATATGCAGTATGGGTTACATTTCATTGTTCAACATTGTCTTGTTGAAGTGACTACAGCTGACAAGGGTTGGCATTAAGGACATACATTTGAGATTTTGCTGAGTTAATTGTTGCATGACATCAGGAGCAGTTGTTTTTCATCCAGATAGCACATGGATTAGTCTACTATTTAAAATTGATTTTTCATCTTTAGTAAGCAGACCAGTTCTAATGCTTTTTAAAATGTTAGCTTATGTGAGGTCTACAAAGTGGTGCATGTTTTGTGTTAGTTCTCTGTAGTGAACATGTTGCCAGAGATTTATATTTCCAATGCTGCCAAGGGTATTGCAGCATTGTTTGTGTCCTAATGTTTTGAAAATAGGTTGCCCATTCACTAGTGCTACCTGTATGAGGTCTCTGAAAACAATAACATGTTTTCCTCCAAACAGTTCTTTGTAGGTGGTTTTTAGGGCTTCTTGCATTCTGAGATGAATGAAATCCAACATGAGGTTGGAAATCATGTTAACTTCATTTATCAGGAGCACTTTCATTTGTTTCAGAATTCTGCGTATTTCACTAGTAACTTCTGCTGATAATTTGTAGTATTCTCATTTATTTTGTGTTCTACAGGGAGGAGTAGTAGTCAGTGCAAAATTACAGCTCCTATGTTGTAGGCAGCTATATCTGTGGTGGGCTAGTACTGCAGCCGAAAGGTTGTTGTTTGTTAAGTTTTGTAGAAATGTGCTGATTATTTTAATTAAGAATGTTTTAACAGAACCAGCGGCACCACATACATACAGGAGCAAAGGTTTATAATTTTCACAGCCACAGGTTTTAGTTTCATGTTTAAAACCATGTTCAATTTCTTGAGTGACTTGTAGGTAAATAGTGAGCAGTTCATCATTTAACTGTGCTTCCAGCATGGACAAGTCTTCCACAGATTGTTTATACTGATACATGGTATTTTCTACCTCACTCATGGCAATTTCTGCATCATTTAGAACAAGTTATTCTCCAAGTGGGTCTTGGCTTCCTGTAAGGGAAGGTTGACTGCCCTCAGGAGTGTCTTTGTCTAGTTGAACTTCATTTTCTTCCTCTGGTTGGTGTTCAATGTCCAACATGTGTTTGTATTGTTTGAAATTGTTATTTGTTATACTGCTTTCATTTCCTTTGAATCCAGCTTCAAATTAGTCATAGACACCTAATAATTATTTTTCTTTTCTCCAAGGTTTAAAGGAGTAGGACCATATAATACAGTACTCTGTTTGGTGGAGTTTTAAATTATAACTTTATATGATTAATTAGACCGGGTTTTGTGAGTTTCACAAGGCTTCCTTCACAAGTTAAGACTTAATATTGGTCAGTTGTCTCTTTTGGTGTGACATTGTTTTTGTAGGTGTTGTTTTGGGCAATGTCATACAGACACATGTTTTCCAAAGCAGTACTTCTGTTTGGGGAGTATATGTCAATTAAATTGTTTGGTAAAATGTCCTGGCTGTTGGGATCATTTGTGGCAGTGTTTTCTATCTCTTGGCAGAATTTTAGTACTCTTTTTCTTGATGAAGCTGGTCCAAGGTTCAGCCAGACAATGTGCTCAGATTTGCCATATAAGGCTGTACATGTTAAACAGTCTGCAGCTTCTTAGCAACCGCATTCTCTATTGGAGAGCTTTTTTTATATCAAATCTGTACGATTTCCATGAAAGTGTTTTGTCAGATGATATGTCATCCGAGAGGTCCATTAGCTCTGTTTTCTCAGCTATGGTGAGATAGGCTGTGACGTATCTTGCAACTGCAGTAGAATTGTCGGCAATGTATTGTATGTCTATGTTTGCATTCCACAAAAGGACAATGATTGGATTGTAATCATTGATGTACTTGGATGCTTTGTCCCTTTTAATGTTGTATGCATTTTTAGGGGATTTACCTTTTACACTGCCTAACAGAATACATCAAGCTATTTACTCATACTTTTTTGAAAACTGGTCTAGAGAAGCCAAAGCAACATTTGGTATAGTATTTATTTTTGTTTTTATAGCTACATCAGCAGTATCAGCCATATTTATGTTTTTGGAAGCGTACCACAATGTAGGTCACTATCTGTGGTTTCTGAAGGGATGTTGAAGGTAATGTATTTGGGCTTGCTGTGCATAAGATTGTGTGCAAGTCATCCCATGCATACTCTGCACAACTTAAAGTAACAAACCATGTGGGTGGGCCAGGTACCTTAGAATACAACATATGTCAGTGTGACGTTGGAACCAGTATTCTTTTGTAACACGCATGTTTGCCAATAGCTCTGTAATACTTGTCTGCAAAACTTCATCTTTGTCTTTAATTTTTTTAAGCAGTTGGGTAGCAGATATGTTTAAAATGTTGGAGACTGTTTTTAATGTGTTTGCAACTCCATATCATGGAGTTGCTAGTTCACTTTCGAAGAGGAGGTGGAAAATCTATTCAACATTTTGTCTGAATGTGCAGTCTTCAGAATTCATTAGAAAAGAGTGATGTTCTGATGCACTAATTTGTGCTGACCTTTCATCATATCTTCCTCTTTTTCCTGTAGGAAAGAGCAGAGGAATAGAATGTGCATCCACCATTTTTCCCATATTCTCATTGGGGATAATTTGGCTTGATTTATTTATTTGAAAATTTATATAGCGCATAGAACCCAGAGGTATCTAGGCGCTTGAAACTTAATAGATTGGTTACAAGAATACATTTCAACTTAATCAATGAAGCCCAACAAAGAGGTTACAGAGCAGGGTACAGTGCGGACATGTGGGAAACCTGCATAATTTGTAATCTTGACAAACAGAATACATTATTGGTAGGGTTTGCACTATTTACAAAACTTGCATAAATTGATTAGACAGGCAGAAAGGTTTTAGCTAAATTAGCAGGCATCTTGTTTGAACATCAAAGTTTTTAGGTTTTTACGGTAGGGCCAAAGGGACGTGTCCATTCATAGTGATGAAGGCAGGGTGTTCCAAATTTGGGCAGCAACCAGAGGGAAGCTGGATCTGCTGGCTTTCTGTCTCCTGAATCTCGGTGTGGAGATTAGGCAGGTGTGGGAGGAGCGGGTATGTCTGTTCGATTGGGTTTTTACAATTTGATTGCAAAGGTAATATGGGCATTGTTCAAAAGGCACTTAAGGGTCAGTGAGAGGACTTTTCAATGTAATTCTATCTCATACTGGGAGCTAATGAAAGTTGTGTCTTGTTGATGAAATGTGTTTGTGCTTGGGTACGTCTAACGCAGCTCTGATTGCATTATTTTTAACAACTTGAAGTTTGCTGATGTTTCAAGTATTGGATCCTGCAAAGAGTGAGTTGCTATAGTCGATCCTTGAGAGGATGAGTGCTCTGGCCAGGGTATGACCGTTGTCTCTAGTTTGAAGGTATATGCTGATGAGGAGACAATGGCATTGACCTGTCTTGTTAAGGACAGAGCCGAGTCAATGTAGACACCTAATGTTTTAATTTCTTTGACAACATTGATAGTATTGCCATCAATGTTGAAGGATTTGTATTACTGTGATAGGTTGTTTAATTATGACTTGCTACCTATGATGAGTAATTCCGTCTTCTCATCATTCAGACATAGTTCCCTTTGTGCCATCCAAGCTTTGATGATCAGGTAGATTTTGTTGATGGTGTGTGAGTCAGTGTCGTAGGAGCCTGTGATAGGGAGGAGTATTTGGGTGTCATCCGCATAATTTCTATAAGTGACACCCAATTAGTCTAGTTTGTCGTAGAGAAGTTTGGTAAAGGCATTATATAGTGTGGATGATACACAAGAGCTTTCTAGTACACCGCACAAGACTAGGGCTGGGAGAGCAGCTGAGGAGGCTGAGAAAGCCCTTATGGTATGGTTAGAGAGAAAAAATGTGATCCAATTTATGGCTTCTGGGTAGAAATGGGCAGCCATTTCGAGATGGTGGCAAAGGATTTTATGGTTGACCAAATCGAATGCTGCAGACAGGTCAAGCAGGAGGAGGATGGAAATGTCCCCTTTGTGGTTAATCTGATCCATTTGTGTTTTTAGATCCAAGAGTGTTCTTTCCATTCCATGACCTGGGCGGAAGCCAGACTGTCTAAACCCTAAGAGATTGTTTGATTCAAGAAACTTTTGAATCTGTAGATAAACTAGCGCTCTAACATTTTTAGTAGAAATGGCACCGTGGTGATGGGCCGGAAATTGTTTGAGATGTTTGCATCTAACATGTCCTTTTTTTAGCAATGGTAAGCTTCTTTTAGGTCATTCGATACTTTGCATGAGGCAAAATAACTATTGATTAGTGAGGTAATGAAAGGGGCCAATTTGTTAGCACACTCTTTAATGAATGTGGAAGGGGCAAATGTCACCTTTGCATCTTGAGGGTTTAAGTCCTTTGATAATTTTGATGGTTTCTGAGGTAGTAAGTGGAGTGAAGGAGAATTAGTGTGTATTTTGCTGCCTTATGAATGGGGTGTCTTTGGGGGTGTGGTCCTGGTTAAGGATCGCTTCTTTGGATTCAATTTTATTTTAAAGGAGGATGATCTTGTCCGCCAGGACATTTTGGATGTTCGAACACCACACCATTGTTGGTCCTTGATGCAAAGGGCAGGGGTAAGCGCAGGTGATTCTAGCTCACAGAGTATGGCAAAGAGTTCTCTGGAGCTAGATTGGGCATTCTGGACTCTCAGATTATAAGAGTCTCCTTTGGCTTTAAAGGTGGCTACTTTATATTCCTTAGATGGGGGGCAAAGAAGTGGGTCTTATTTGAAGGTGATAGTGTTTTCCCCCAATTACATTTGGCTGCTCTTTTGGCTGCCGGTAACGTTTGAAGGTCTGCTGTGAACCAGGAGTTGGCATGTGCAATTGGTTTCGCTTTCCAGAAACTTAACAAGGCTACTTTGTCAATAGCTGCTAAAATGGTTGTGTTGTAAAGAGTGTCAAGGGATGTAGGGTCAGATTGGGGGTGTGGAGTGTTAGTTATGTTAGTAATAGGGAGCAAGAGGGGTAGCATATTGTCTTTATTGATGTTTTTCTGACTTCTTGATGGTAGTGATGATGTGAGTAGAGTGGGCTTGCAGAATGAAAGGTCCACCAACTCATGGGGTACAACAGCAGAGCACACTATAAGATGACCGCAGTCAGTAAATAAATCTGATAGACAACAGTATGATGTCCTAAACCACAATTACATGGTTGATTTAATCAAAGTATTAAATCAAAAATGATTTTTTCATAAAGGAATATTTTCAAAGAAATGTTCAAGTCAATAATAATTAAATCCAAAATACATACATGGAATGTGTGAACCATGTGTACAAATTCAAGTGAAACCACATGCAAGCATTGCTTAGAAATGAATAATTGGGTACAGTGATTGTTGTTTTTGACAATCTAAACCAAAAAAACATCTATATCATTCTAAATGAATGAATCTCAACATCAATTTATAACAATTGAGTACACTATTGTTGTAGTACGCATTTCGGGCATAGCCCTTCATCAGGTACAGAGTGGATTGAGATTTCTGCAATAAATAAACAAATCATTTGTGTTTTAATATCTCATTGAATATTCTAATGGTGACATTCCATAGTGAATTCCTTCTGATGAATAAGTAAAGAACTGACCTGTGTCCTTTAATGTTGACCCAACATTGGTAAAGATTTGATACAATGTGGTCCACTATTGTGAACCGAGAAGCTTGAATCTGCATTCTGATAACAAATTGCATAACACATTCCTTTAGTCAGATATAGCATGGCTGTGTGTGGGAACCAATTCCTTGATAAAGCGATGGGTCCAACTCCATTGTCATTTTTTCATGTATAATAATTTTCAACTTAATACTCACTGATTTAATGGTGTGTACACTCAGTCAGTAAATGGTTTTGGCAGTGTCAGCTGGGAAGATAGTGTACTTCCAGCATGTTGATGGAATATCTACATCAATAAAAGGATTGGATAACATGGCATCTATAAGTGTTCTGAAAACTAACATCATGTATTCATGTTATAACATCTGTAATATCTCCCATCCGGTAATTCTTACCGTCGTTTCCCATACGAGGGAATGGTACATGTGTTTAAAGCCGTCTGTCGACCTTGCAGTGTATTGTCCTACTGAGGGATGTCGGGTCATTGTAATCTTTGAGAACCTGTGGATCCGAGTTACCGGATGGTTATTCTAGATATCCGTATCTGATCCATACGTTCGTTATTGTAAACATATTGTAGAACACTTACTTCTTATCTGTGTTTTGCAAACAGCGAATTGTGTGTCAGTGCAGCTCCCCATGAATCGTTTGGTCATCATGGTAACCTGAATGCTTCCTGATAGAGGTATTTGTGTCTACAGGGACTTCCTTATTGCGCAGAGAGCCATCTTGGAATGGTGTTTCTGTATATCAATCAGTTATCAGTGCACATGTAAATATTTCATTGCTATGTGTCATATTCATGGGGGCTTTTTCAGACTACAAGAACAAACTTTGTGAAACTGGCATGTTATTAAGGTCGCCAACATAAGGACAGTGGTGATTTTTCAACATAACCATATGTCTAACTCTAATGGAAGTTAAACAATAAAAGGCATGGTATAACGGATAAATTGAGCAAGATTCAATCGAATTCGATGTTAGTCCGCATTTGTCCTTATAAATGATGTAATATCTCCAGATTCACTCAGTGCTGGCTCAATCTTAGTTTGTGCATGATTTTCACAGTGATGACCATCAATTACAAATGACGTGGTCATGAGTGCAAAGAATGTGTCTTATGGTGTTGTTCATAGGAAAACTAACTATTAATTGAGTATCCCGGGTGTCAAATCATTTGGATGATAATGTAATCCATGTGGGTAACTACAGGATCAATTGTGTTTTCAATCACAGGTGGCAACTCATGTCCCACTCCACGTTCATTCCTCTAAGAGACTTTGTGTCTAATCGATCGATCCAGAACAGTTCGTGTTGAAGAAATTGTTTAGTGAGATTGCCTCCTCTTCTTGATAGAGTAACATGTTCCAGCATAATAAATTTGATCTGTGCAATTGAGTGTGATTCTTTCAGAAAATGTTGTGCTACCAGTGATCTTTCGGTCTTCAATCAGATATTCAACTTGTGTTCTGACCAACTAATCTTAGCTTTTCTTGTGGTCATCCCCACATAGAAGATTTCACATGGGCATTTAAATCCATATATGATGCTTTTTGTGTCACATGTGGAGGTGTGATGTAATTTGATCATAAATCCCATGCGAGGGTGGGTGATGTAATTACCCTTTCTCAAATCATTGCAATTGTTGCAATTATTGCATGGGAGAGTCCCTTTGTAATTTTGATTACTTGTCCTTTGTGCTGAGAAGTTTGCTCTAATCAAGTTCTCTCATATGGATCTGCTTTTTCTATATGCAAAAAGTGGGGGAGTCAGAAAATGTTCTGCCAAGGTGGGGTCCATTGATAGAATCTTCCAGGGTTTTTATATGATTCATTTTATCTTGTCACTTTGATTGGAATAAGTTCTGATGTATAGTACGTTTTCAACATCTTTCTTCTCTTTTGGGCGCAGAGCCGCTTGTCTCTGAACATTGGTCACCTTTTCCGCATATTGTTTAACAGTCTCTGGGTCATATCCTCTTTGGCCACATTTCTCTGTTAGAGATTGAGCTTTGTTGATGTAAACTGTATCATCTGAAATGTTTCTTGGATATCTTAGGAACTGGCTAAGTTGAATACTGGAAAAGGTTTTCTTTGGATGAAAGCTCCTAGCTTGCACTAGACTATTTCTATCAGTGTTTTTAGTGAAAATCGTGGTTTGTATCTGTCCTTCTTTCACATAGACCTTTACGTCCAGAAATTCTATTGATGATTGACTCACTGTTAAAGTGAATTTAATCCTCATGGCCATTATATCCATAAATCTGAAGAATTCATCCAGATCTTCTTGTGTGCCATCCCAAATTCCAAACAGATAATATATGTATCTTACAAAAAGTTTCAGGTGTTTGTTCCATTTGACGTTATTTATTATGTTTTGTTATTTGAGATAAGCCATATAGGTATCAGCATAGCTGGGAGCCCGTAACATTTGTAGGTCTGTTGTGAACCAGGAGTTGGCATGTGCAACTGGCTTTGCTTTCCAGACACTTAATAGGGCTACTTTGTCAATAGCTGCTAAAATGGTTGTGTTGTAAAGAGTGTCTATGGAGGTAGGGTCAGATTGGGGGTGTGGAGTGTTAGGTATAGGGAGCAAGAGGGGTAGCATATTGTCTTTATTGATGTTTTTCTGACTTCTTGATGGTAGTGATGATGTGAGTAGAGTGGCTTTAAACAGATTAGTGGTTATAGCCGTTGTGCAAAGGATGGTGTTGTGGTCACACACGGACATGGGGTATTGATAAGTATGCCAGTGGCACAATTAAGGTCCACACGCCAGACTAAGGTGCGTCCTTTTTGATGGGTTGGTATGGCTATACGATGTGTGAACTCTTAGGCTGTCATTGTGTTGGCTTGTGAGTCAATGGGGTAATTCAGGCCAGGGTAAAAATCACCCATAAAGATGACCTTCGATAAGGGTTTTGAGTTGGAGGCTAAGAGTGCAGTAATGACATCTTCGAAGGAGGATGTTGGGCCTGGGGGTCTATACACTATGTGGAGAGTGAGGGCGCAAGTGTGTGTAAGGGCCATTTTCAGAGTTATTACTTCCCCATATGGGGATTAATGTTCTGCCAAAATCCTAAAATCAAAGGAGTTTTTTGCCATTTGAGCTACTCCTCCTCATTTAGTTGTGTTTCTATCTTTCCTGTAGATAGTGTAGCCTTCTGGGATGGCTAGAGAAATGGCCGGACCTAAGGCTGTATGGAGCCAGGTTTCCGTGATAGCAAGGATTTCTAATTTGTTAGTTGTTATTTAACTTTTTGGTGGGTTGAGGAGGGGGGTGTCTGTTGTCTGTGAGGATGTGCATGCTTACTATCTCTAATGGGTAAGGTGCGTTGCAGGGCCACTGCTGGAGTGCAGGTAGGTACATGATGATAGTCATTTGTTCCTCAGAGAAGTAGCGCAGGGGACTAGGTAGAGTGCAGGCTGATTGCAATGATATTCAGAGGTGGACCCTTTTGAGGAGTGCAAGGGCAGAAAGGGAGCTGACTTAGGTAAGAAGTGGGTTTGACGAATATCAGATAGGTTGGGAAGTACAATAGCCATTTGCAGTCTTTGTTGATAATGGTAGGTAGGGTTACCTAGCTGGATTGGAGTCATCTTCAGCAGATGAGCTGTGTATTAGGTCAGGGAAGGCACGAAATCGATCCTGCCTAAATCAACAAACAATTTCTAGTTGTGTGGATTGGGCAAAAGCACAATGTCAATGAGCATGAATCAAGGGGAGCACACATTTCAAGGTACATAAATCATGCAAAGGCCTGCTATCTGGGTGTGTAGGGGAAGTAGGGGCACAATTTAAATATGCGTAGCTCATGCCAAAACACAATATATGGTACAAAAGATCAAACAGGGTGCATAAAAAGGCAGGGGCCTAATATCGATATCTGGTGCAAAAGATCAAACAGGGTGCATAAAACAGGCAGGGGCTTAATATCAAGGTGCACAAATCTAGCATGTGCACAATGTAAGGTACATGTGTCCAGGGCATGCACGAAATCTTGGTGCATACATTGGGTAAATGGATAATCTAAAGGTGCCGGCGCACATGTTGAACTTGGACCATGAACACAGAAGACAAAGACTGGCAAGAACCAAGTACATTCAGTGTGCGTACTGTGCCATGTGATCATGTAAGTGCTTGATGGGGTGTAGTATCCCGTACAATGGTAGTGTTGATTCTTTTGCATCAACGTGGTGTTGTCGCCTTATGCTGAAAAGTTGTTGCAGATCAATGGGGGCGTGATAAAGCAGTAGGGATACCAAAAATGTGGAGATTGAAGATGTATGTGCCTATCTGCAAAGGATGATCCATGCTGGAATCTGGCAGCGAAGATGAAGTGATGCGGTATGGCACGCCCAGAATGTTTAAGTCTTAGCAATGTTGAATGTTTACATACAGCTTGAACGCGGCAGTGGAGGACAGGTCGCAGAGGCAGTTGGCTACAGTGCGCGTGACACCGGAGATGGGGAGGCACAACTTGGATTGCAGACAAAGTTGTCAAGGGGCAGGTTAGGAATGCGAGTATGGTTGTGTAGAAACCCAGTACCAAAGGACTATTATGGCTGGAGATTGATATAGATGACTTGTGAGCACAGTGTAAAGGGATAGTTCGACTTACATGCTGACTGGTGAGGGACAGGGGTCACGGTCACTCGGTCCCCATGGATAGCCAAAGATAGGGGCCGTGAGTGTGGGCCTTTGGTGAGGGGCTGCCGTTCACCTGCTGGCTCCCAATTGGTCAGCTTTAGGTATGCTGATGACCAATCACGGCGGCAGCCTGCTGCAGTAAGGAAGGTAGGAAGGCACTCCAGTGTAGGATGGTGCAGTGGCCATTTTGGGGGGGACATGCTTAGTTATAGCAGCGTGGGCTGGCAAAGAAAGCACATAAAAGCACAGTTAATAAAGTTCATTCCTATGAGCAGGATTGCATACAAAGTAATGCAGCTATAGTTATTATTTCTGATGTGGATTCCAGTCGCTTCTGAGAATTTTGGGTATTTCGTAATCAGGCAGCGGTTATACCGCATCTAACCCCAGTGGGTTTACCTCTTGGTGGGCTGATGTCGGGGACCATCCATGGGCATCCTTCTCCCCCAATGGCGATGAGCAGCCAGCAGCTTCCAGGGAAGATGGAAAGACAGGAGCGAGGCAGGGCTGTCACTGGTACAAAGCCTAGGCCTTTGGTGGAGGGCCGGCGTTCGTGTGTAGAGTAGAATTGTATTACAATCCTTTGGTCATGTGGCTGGATCTTAATATGTGTCCTTTGGTGGAACACACATCCTCTACCCCTGGATGCATCTGATATGTTTCTAATGCATCATCAATTGTGTCATTGGAGTGTAGTCGGTGAATTGTATTCTTGTCTAAAATGTTGGCTGCAGTAACAGGATTTACACAATCAAATTGGCCAGTTTCTGGTGACTCCTGAAGAATTTGGGTGGCTTCTCTTAAGATTTCCTCTATGTTTATATCTTCATATTATTCATTATTTTCTCTTAGATATTGTAGGGCTTGTCGAACTTAGTTTAAGTCGACTAGTTGTTGCCAAATTGTTTTGTCTGTTGCTGACACACCATTAACTAGTAAAATCAAAGATTGATCTATTGGCCGTTCTACTTCTAGGGTTTGTACATTTTCTTTTAGATCTAATTGTAAATATACTACTTTGCCATGGATGCCCTTGTAACTCAGAAGGAGGTTAGTTGGCTAATTTTGGTTGAAGGTGTAGGATAGTTTGAAATGGGTGCAATGTTTGTATTATAATGCTCTCGTACAAGTTGAGTGTTGGAGAGCTTTCGGAAGTGGAATATTAGTGATAGCACGTGATGGAATTTGGTTATTGTCAAGCTTTGTGTTGCAGTCCGTGCACACTCTTGAGGGGTGAGTTTTTTGTATGTAGATTCTGCTAGTAAATATAAAGCTTATTGGAACCATTGGGGTTATTTATTGTCTTCTATTTTGCAGGCTAGATCTACTATTTTTGTGCTGTTTTTATAAAATGTTCTGTTGCAACAGACACATATTTGGTCTGGTATTTCTTCAGATGTGTTTTGAAACTTAGCTATTTGTTTTTTGTATGTCTTTATTAGGACGTTGGTATTCAGGAGGTTTTCGGTAATGTTTTCTAAAGGTAAAGCATTTTCTACGTTTTTTGTTGTTCTTGTTTATAAGCTTCTTCATTGAAGTATTGTTTAGTGCTGCTTGCGTGAAATCATTCACCATCACAAAAGCTTGAAATGGTCTCTATATTGACACTGCGCATGTTTAGAAGTACTTTTGTAATCTATTGATTCATTTAGTAAGTGGTTTCATTTTGTTTAAAACCAATATAAAAATGTTCTCTTTAGTAGAAAAGCGCTGTCAATTAGTGCTTGCAGGATTAGTCTACTGCGGTAGTTTTTAAGGGTAGATTGTGACTTTTCAGATGTTTTTATAAGATTGCAAAGAACTGTATCGTGGAACATTTTCTGTAACATCTTTTATTTTAGATTGCTTTGACGTTAACACTGGTAGATAGAGGATTATGTTTGTTAGTAGGTCTGCTTTTCTTTGTACATAATGTTTTACTTTTTGTTTTTGAAAGAGGGGTCTTACCTTCTTTAGTCGTGGCTGGTTTAGTTTTGTTGAGCAAGGGTTACTAGCTCTTTTGTTTTAATGTTTTCTATAAATTGTTGTAGACGTGGATAGTCATTGTGTAGTGTAAGTCTTATCTGCTCTACGTTTTCATTCTTTTCTGCAGAGTTGCTGTTTAGTAGGCATTTTGTTGTGTCTGTTGGGAAATGAGAAAGGTTGTGTTGGAAAGTCGTGCCATGTTTATGCATGTATAGTGCATGGATGTGTGAGTGTGGTTGTAGTAAACCATGTACTGCTGTTTAAATGTAAGGTGGTATATTAGGTGTGGTTGGGAATGTTGTGAGAGTCAGTCTGCAGAGGTGTCACAGTGTTTGTTTAGTGAGTAAGACAGTGATGGTGTGATGCAATCTTTAGGGTGATTCTGCTGTTTTGGTGAACAGAGTGGGTGTTGCGATGGTGGTATGTTGATGGGAACAGTAAGAGTGTGAATGGTTGGTTTGAAAAGAGTAGTCTGGTGTAATATTTATAGTGGAACTGTGCTGATATAATTACATACATATACGGTACATGAATGTACTTACTTTGTTGATGCGAAGAGTATTCATTTTTTGGTTATTGATTTCAGTGATGTACTTCTTTCCTGTAATTGTAAAAGAAAGTTAGTGGGGATATGTGCTAATGGCAAAGTACTTTTAGTAAGCAAGGTTCATATTTATAAAGGAAGGAGGAGTGGTGGGGAAAGAGTTAATAACATTGTTGGACGTTTAAACATGCTTGCTTTTAGGAGCATTTTCATGAAAGTTAAGAAATGCATATGTGCATTTATAGAAGCTCTGTAATGTTTTGTAAAGAGAAGAAAAGCTGATGGAAAAAGATTTGTAGTACACTTTTAAATGGCAGTTGGTGTGTGGAAGTTTAATATGTTAGGAGTATATGCATACTTGCCAACATGATGCATTCTTTTTTTCTGTAGTTGTTTATGTACTCGTAGATTTTTTGTATGCGTTCTATAACCATTCAAATGTGCTTGCCATCTCTGATTGAAAAAAAGTGCTTCTGTCTTATAACACATGTTTATGTAATGAAAGCAAATAAAAGAGAAATACATGCAATGCACTTACTATTTAGTCAGAATATGTTGTCCAATAAGCACCTGGTGTTTCTTAATCTGTATGCAGAGTATTAGTGAGGAAATTATATGAAGTGTATAGTTATGGGCCCTCATTACAAGTCAGGCGGTGGACCATGGTGCTATTAGCACCATGGTCCATGCCGGATTCCGCCATGGTGGATGGCGGAATTACCGCCCATTCCAAGGTGAGTGGGGCGGTAATTCCCCATTCACCATTTGCCCTTCCCCATTCCCATTTTTGCCCCATAGGGCATAATGGGGATGGGGAAGGCGCTAATTACGGCACCGTAAATTACGGTGCCGTAATTAGCACCAAGGTCGCTTAGCGCCTTGGACTTTAACGCCTGCAAAAAGCAGGCGTTAAAGTGTGAATCAGGCGTTAAAGGTTAACGGCGCCGACGGCGCCGTTAAACCCTTAACGCCTGACTAGTAATGAGGGCCATGGTTTGTGATTGGTGCATTCCATTGTAATTTGTGTTAAATAAAAATTAGTATTTTTTGACGTGAGTGTACAAAAATATATATTTGCATGTTGTAAACATTAGTTGTAATTTTAGGTACATCTGTTTGTTGGTTGCTGGGTACATCTTTTTTTGAGTCTCTCTTAGCCTTGTAAATGCCGCCCCATGTCCGCGGAATACTGCATTGTCCGCGGTCTCCCTATTTGCCATATTGGGTCAAGGCGGCGTATAATATAGGGAACCTGTACCTGATTAAAGCGGCACTAGTAAAAACCTATGACATTCACTGAAACTTTTTTGTTAAAGTGACATTTTGGTTGAATTGCACAACAAAAACACATGAAACACAGTGAAAAAAACATTGTTAAAGAGACATTATGGTTACAAGTAAAACCGAAAAACCCTTGAAATTCACGAGTTATGGTACACTTATCAGCCATGACTCGTGCCACCACCGTGCACTGCTAAGACTAACACCCAGGACATCAGAGATGACATCACAAATGCCATTGATGACATCACCAATGACATCACATATTAAATTAATTGTGATGAAAAGTCTCTAAAAGGGGTTGTGTTTATAATGTTAGTAAAAGATGTGAGGGGTGATGGAGAGATCCATCATGAACTACTTAATGTATTAAAGAATGTACTCATCTCAGTAAAATATAATATTGGAGTGTTGTTAAAACAGGAACTTAATTATAAATACACATAGGCAATGGCTGCAGGATGCACTATAGAAATACAATATTTTTATTTTGGTAATTTTGGATAGTAAAATAATGAATGGTACCTTATCAGAGTTTTCAGAAATGATAAAGATGGAATAAATAGCTAATAGTTAATATTTTAAGACTTACTACATACGTGCGTTAGTACAAACAATACAGCTCAAGACCTGCAATGCATACACATTTATGGCACATAAAAGGAAAGTTAAGTAAGGAAGAAAGAAACAACACCACCAAAAAATGACAGTTACATTAGACTTTATCATAAAGTACACAAATGATTTTTGTGTTTGAGGCTTGCTTATTTCATCATGATCTTGTACCATGAGCTGAGGCCAAATCCTAAGGAAAGTGCCTTAGCAACATACAAAAAGGGTAATGTGTGCATATGTAACACTTTTCAATTTGTAAAATTGTCTCTATCAGTGAACAAAATCACATGGCCTGAATATGTCAGTGAACAAAAAGAAGTGGCCCAGATGTGTGATGTAATCAGTGGTGTCATCAATTACATTTGTGATGTCATTTTTGATGTCCCGGGTGTTAGTCTTAGGAGTGCACAGAGGTGGTGCGAGTTATGGTTGTTTAACGTACCATAACTGGAAAATTTCAAGAGTTTTACTTGTAACCATATTGTCCCTCTAACAATCTTTTTTCACTGAATTATAGGGCAGCGGTTGCCGCCCTATAGTTAAGGTGAGTCAGAGTCGCATAGGAACCCCTCAAAATTCTATTGTTAATAAGGTTTGATCTGATTAACGGATTTGGCTGAAATTCCAAAATTGATTAAACGTCTGCGCCCTCCCAGACTGCAACGTTTCGTGAAGATTTGTTTAAAAATAGAAAGGTTGTTAAGCGTCAAAAACATGTTTTTCTCCAAAAGTGCGCCCTACTTCCCATTGATTTTCCCATAGACAAAAAAGTTCAAGTTTTGCCAAACTGCACAACCCAAACGGCTGGACGAATTTGGACCTGGTCCGAAACAACTTGGGTATGAAGCGTTGACTCGCGATCCATGCATTCTTTGGCGTTATACCGTGCTGTAGTTGTTTTAAAATGTGACGGAAAAGGGGGTGCCCCCTTCCCCAAAAATTATAGTTATATCTCCCATGGTGCATTGCAGGATCATGGTTTTCAGAAATGAGATGACCGCCATCTTGTTTTTGTCTCGATGCAAGAGATATTCGCTTTATAGCAGAGGTTATGGGAAAATGAAATGCAGTAAAAATCTATTTGGAGGTCGAATAACATACACCTGCCATCAGGGTAGAGGTGGGGGGATCGCTAGAGGGCACTGAGTGAAATTTGGGAGTTGGAAGGGTTACAGGCACGAGTTTGTAACACAAAGCTTTCCATAGCCTTGGCAATAGCCACAAATAGCCGACATCTCATAGCAAACTGCGTCATAGAAGCACAGTGTGTTGTTGGGGGAAAGGGAGAGGTCAGGGGAGGTGAGAAGGCCATCTGTGGAGTGGGGGAGGTGGCAGAGATGCGCGCGGCACTTGGTGAGGTGCGGTGGGGCAGGAAAGCATTTTTCTTTTTGGCGTTTTATTGATATTTGCGGTTATATCCGAGGGTACAAAGAACTACAGATACCCGAGTGTATGTGTAGTTCGGTATCCGTGGCTAAATAGTATGGGGTGTCAGTGTTTTATATATTTTTTTAAGTACTATGTTTGGGGATAGTGACATTGGGCTGAAAAATCACTTTCCATGACCAAAAGCCATGGTCAGTGACCTGGTAGGTATTATAGAGTCATTTTTATTTTGGATGTGTGTTTTCAGACTTTTGAGCATGTGAGACTTTGGAGAGAGATAATAGAAAATAGTTTAACAAAATTAATATAAAAAGGATAAATTGTAGTCTAGTTTTAGATGTGCCATACAATGTATTTTAAGCTGTGTATTCTCACTTATGGTATTATGGTGTGTGGGTGTGCAATGTTTGCCTTTCTTGTATTGTTATGTATTTCTCTATGGTTTCTTATTTTTCAGTTACTTTACTTAAGTACGCCAGTAGTATTCTGTATTGATTATTTAAGTTGGATTTTAGTATAAAACTCGAAGTCAGTCCCTTATCAACTGACTTTTCATAACCGCGGTTATGATAAAAGTCAATGAACTGTAGTCGTGGTTATAATAAAAATGTTTTTGTTATTATTTATTATATTTGTATATAAGTAGTTATTAAAAGGACTGTTTTGGGGAATTCGAGGGTACAACTTTAGCACATTAAGAGTACTGTTTTGATGTTATGAAGGAACACTGCATTTCCTTAATCAGTTAGTTGTACTCCGTTATATTTATAGATATTGGCCATGTAGAACTGCATGTTGTTGTTCCCAATCCATAATTGATTGTGGTCTGTCATAGATGCTGAAACTGCTTTATTAACAGTTCTCTGGGATTTCTCAATGTTATCATTAAATATGGTGGTCCATCTCCAATTTTGCCGCTGAGTGAGATTGGAAAAGATTAAGATGGTGTGAGGAAATAGTTCCATTAGTTTCCCAAGTCTTGTTTCATCATTTATGTAAGGGACACCCTCATTCATTCCCCAAATCACTGCCTCCACAATTAATTAGTATGACGTCAGGGTGCCATGTACTTCTCAGACTTAACAATTATGAAAAGACCTGGAACCAACGCATTCCCCACAATCCAAACCATGTCATTGTAAAATCTCTCAA
The DNA here is from genome assembly GCF_040938575.1 of Ambystoma mexicanum. Taxonomy (NCBI): domain Eukaryota; kingdom Metazoa; phylum Chordata; class Amphibia; order Caudata; family Ambystomatidae; genus Ambystoma; species Ambystoma mexicanum. The sequence continues at coordinate 1,278,430,420 of NC_090929.1, read as the reverse complement.
ACCTAGGTTCATGTTAATATTTACTTTCTCACAAAACGCCAGCAACCAAAACAGCCAAATGTCTCCAATCGACCACACAGTTTTCAAACCTGCCATGATCTCTTTCGGAATTCTCTGTTGCCAGGAAAATTATTTCTAGTTTGAATATCTAGCAGTTTGTATGAGCAGGGTATGTATGATGTGTGTGTTGTACTTTTTAATTGTCAATGGTGCTTTTGTTATTATTTGCGGCTATCCAACAGCAACCCAGCATGCAACATTGCTATTCACGGGTAGATCCTCACCCACCCCACCTCCCATTGCAGCCGCAGCTATATTCGAGCAAGAGACACGTCATGTGTTTGTGGACCTGTGGTAGTCGCAGCTATCTGAAATTTTGGATGGGGTGGCATCTCATATGCAATAAGTGTTTGTGGGGATTATAAGAGACTAGGGGAGTGGAGGAGGACTATGAGGAGTGGAGGGGGAAGGTAGGTATATTGGGAACAGTTTTTGGAGTTTGGTGGAGTGGAAATGCTATTTTGAAAGCATAGTTTTTGCGAATAGCCACGGTTATCAGCAAACGTCTAGGAGGGGCTGGTGTATAGCCATGTCTATGAAAAAGTTTGTACATATGCACGTTGATACTATTCTGCGTTTAATTTGTGTGGCTGGAACTGCAGGTGTATTTAAAGTCTTTCTATAAATATACATTTTCAGTGCAATAATCATATTTGTTTGTGGATGATACAGTACAGAATTGTATTTGTGTTTGTCATCTCATGTACTTGTTGTTAACTTATATGATTTGAAGGTTTGTAGGCCAATCTAGTTTGATTTGGGGCTTGCAGAAAAATGTACGAGTACCCGCGGCTACAAGTAACCTTTGTAGACGCATTGAATATTCGTGGCTACGTTTGATGCTGAGCAGGGTTTGTATGTGTTTTGGTGTTTCGAATTGGGTAGTGTTAAAGTTGTTAATGTGTACTTCATTGTGAAGGTTGCAGTGAATATGTCAGACATTTTATTACTTTTCGAAAACCAAAGTTCCTTCTACAAGAGTCTAAAGAAATAATTCGCCCATCATTCCATATATCACATGCCCTTCGAATTCCTTTAATTATCCAACTCCGCCAGCATAAGGTCTTATTCCCAATTCGCAGTCCTGAGTTGTACCAGAAAGACGCTCCATAATGGACTACACACTTTTACCACTATTGATCATCAATGACATTAATGCATCTCTAGTTGCTTCAATTGTTGGTAATTTGGCACCTAAATTGGGTATTTTGCCTATAGAATACACATCTCGCAAGGAGTATGGTGAGAATTTAGTTGTTTTTCTATAAACATCCATGATGGTGAACAATTATCTCTTTCAAAAAAGTAAAATGCTAATTTCTTCAACAAAACCCCCCTGTAGTAATGTTCCAAATTGGGGTATCCAAACCCCCTGTTGCACTGCATGCATTAAAACGTATCATGGAATCCCAGGTCTCTTGCCTTGTCCCCATATACAATTTTGATAGACTTTGTTGATGCGCCTGAGGATCTTCTTTGTAAACCTAAGTGAAAGCGATTGAATAATATAAAGAACTTTGGACAAAGCACCATCTTAATTGCATGATATGATATGATCTGATATGGTCCCAATATTTGTTGCACTGGGTCAGACTTTGGCATAGTGCTAATGCTGGCAAATGTGTGCTTGCACTGGTGCAAAATGTCTGTAATCTGGCCACTGGTGGTTATGCTGGGTGATGCAATGCATGTTTTAACTGAAAGCATTACTCTGCCAAGCATTGCAGACATTTCAATGCACATGTGTTTTGCAGAAAAATAAGCTTTACATATGTGGTACTGTGGAGCCTAGACCATAGTTTACCAGATCAATATGTCACAGTTCAGTAGCACTGTTCAATGCAAGAGTTTCTTTTACACTGCGTAGCACTTTCATGTTGATAAGAAAGTGTGAGTCATCTTTCACTGGCTAGCAGCGACATACCAGTCTTGGTGAAACTATTTGACCAAACAGCATTAATATCTGCCCCCAGTACTGCACCTGAGAAGTCCAGTGCAAGTCCCATGAAGGCATGACGTGAAATGAGGAACAGGGTGAGCAATGGGTCCTAGAGGTAACATGAGGAAACAATATTGGGCCTCTGCTAGGCCATAAAGACCGCATATAGAAACTAAGGCACAATAACCATATACTAAAATGAAACGTCAGATGCGAGGATCATTTTCCAAACAAGTCTGGTTTGTTTCAAAGTATTCTCAGTCGGCCGACTGGGTCTCACCGCCTCACGACGTGTGTTCCCAAACACCGTGTGATGCGAGAGAGAGTGAACTGTGTTCATGCAGCAATATATATACATTAGATTTATCCTTTGCTAAAGCAATTCAACCCGCCCTCATACATGTCATACAGGGTAGGGTTCAGTAATTGACAATTATGACAATTATGACACGTTATTACAAATCTTCATTCAGCCTAAACATAGTTATTTTAGCAAAGACAGCAAAGATAGCTTTCTGTTATGGGGAACATGGAGCTCTGGCTCGGCAAGGATATTGTGTTCTTAGGAGGGAAACATTCCTTTCTACGTTATCTGTGTGTTTCAGCTCATGAGCTAAGGGTCAGATAGTTCTGAAGCAGAAAATGCCACTCTCTGCGAAGGAGCACCGCTAGGATAATACAATTCATGTTTAACTGCCTTTTACAACAGCGTTTTCAAGACAAACCGGCACCTGGACTACTGATTAGATGCAGCTTCTGCTCGACTTCAAGGACTTATTGATAGAGAAAAACAATGTATTTCTGCACAGTTTGACATTCCTGTCTGTGTTAGTATTTCAGCGTTCAAGTCGTGGCCGTGAGTCTAAAACATAGAATACATTTGCAAAGCGTTTTGACAGAAAAGCAAAAAGCAAATGGCCGACATTTCATAAAATTGACGCCCTTTGGTTGTAAATAAAGAACAACCCAACGGTTCCAATACCAATCTTTCAAATTCATTTATGTTTGTTCCATCAAACTGACTAGTGACACTATCATTCCATTTTCGAAAAAATAGCACTAATGATGCATAACAGGCGGTATTAAGTGGCAAAGGATGTACATACCAACCCATTCCTCTTTCCCCGTGCTGGGGTAAATGGGAACAGATCCAACAATTGGACCTATTCAAGATAGAATGGGTCATATTCATAATCAGTAGTAATGTATTATTATCATACCCTTTTCTATTTTTCACTTCTTGTGAAGGGAGAGTATAAGAGAGCACATGTACTGGGCTGCTCATGGTAGGAGCATTGGTAGCAGTCAAGAGAGAGTTTAAAGGATGCACAGTTTCCAGACACCAAGATATTGGGTTCATTGTAATCAAAATGCAAAGCTTGTGAGAGCTTTCAACTTGATACAGCTCATACGCTCCTTTTCCCTAGGCCTCCGTTCTCAGCTTCATCCATGAGCTCGGAACAAAGGCGAAACAAAAGCTGATCACTTCTGATTTTGTGGACGTAGATAGTACCTTACCGCTCCAGGTACAGTATGATCGATGAACAATGCACTCTCATTTCCAGATGCAGAATCAGTGCCAACTTGTGATGTACTCGCGATGATGATGAGGCAGCAGTCGGACAAAGTTGAGGAAACTTTGGCCTTTCGATCTTCGTTGTAATCTCCCCAGGCCCTTTCTCAGGCATAGGGAGTTCTTCTGACAGAGAAATCACGATACTATCTTTGTGCAGCTGTCTTTCTTTCGACGTCAGGATCATCGATCTCTTTCTCATGTGGCAAAGAAAATGGAACTCTTTTTGTGTGTGTTGCGTGGATCCAATGCTTGCGGCCATTCACTCGGACTGCAGTCTGCGTGGCCAGTAGCACCTGGAAGGGTCCCGTCCAGCGCAGTGCAAGCGAAGATTTATTTTCAAAACTTTTCACCAGAGTCCAGTCTCCAGAATGCAGACAATGGCCCTGATTCCGAGGTTTGTGCTATTCATTGCGCTATTAGCGCCATGACTAGCACCAATACCTGTACCGCCACCGACTTGGTGGTATGGTGACTTACCGGTCTATTCCGACCTTTGCGGGACTGGTAAGTCCCCATTTGAAAAGCAATTCCCCATTCCCATTTGAGCCCCGATAGGTCTCAATGGGAAGGGGGAAGGTGTCGCAAATTGCGGTACCGTTATTGACCCCGGTATCCATTTACGGATCCCGTCCATAAAGCCTGGTAAAACCAGGCGTTAAGGGAGGGAACCGCAAAGGGACCTCGTAATAGGGCGCAAAGGGATCACCAGCACCGGTGTCATTACCGGTGCCCGGTATCCCTTTGCGCCCAGGTCGTAATGACCCCCAATGTCCTGGGCTGGTACATCTGACAGGAAGAGCCTCCTGCACCTGCTGATGAATCAAACGCAAGTTTTGAGTCAACTGTTGGCAGTAATCAATAAGTAATGGGTATTCAATATCCCTCAACCGTTTTGGTCGAGGCACGTTCCAGACATTTGCTGGTCTCCTCATGACAATTTCATATGGGGAGAGACCAGTCCTCGCCTGTACAGCTGTTCGCATGCAAAGTAAAGCTAGGGGTAGTGCGTCGGGCCATTTCAAATTGCTTCCTGCACAGATTTTACTCAGCTTGTTTTTCAAGATACTATTTTGGTGTTCTACCAAACCGGCACTCATCGGGTGTCGGACCGAATGGAATCGTTCATCAATTTGGAGACCTGTGCAAATTTGCAATATCACGGCCGTAATAAAGTGCGGGCCATTGTCTGACCATATGACACGGGGTAGCTCGAATCGGGGAAAATATTCTTTTAGCATGGCTTTAGCTGTGGACATAGCTGTACAATCTTTCAGGGGATAGGCCTCTATCCATTTGCTGGATGTGCAGACCACCACAAGGACATACTTATAGTTTTGGCACCTCTCAATTTCTATGAAATCAAAATGGATGACTTCAAATGGCATAAACGGTGGGCCAAAACTACCTACTGGTGTCACTGTTCCCTTTCCAATGTTATGTTGTAAACAAGTCATGCAATTTTGAACCAATCTTTCAGCAGTTTTTCTAATGTGTGGATTCTGCCATACAGAATCCAGGTGTTGAATCATTTTTCTAGCACATATGTGTGTCGGACTGTGGGCCATAGTTTTTATGTTCTTCACATTTTATTATCGCTAATCGCTTAGGACGTGCAAGTGCTGACAACAGTTTCACTATTAAAGTGCCATGTTTGATTTTGGTTCCGTGTGATGTCAGGAAACCACTTTCAGCCCATAATCGACCAAAATTGTGTACCACCCCAAAGGCATACTGACTGTCAGTATATATGTTTACATTGAGGTTTGCTGAAATTTCACATGCACTTGTTAACGCTATTATTTCTGCAGCTTGTGCTGATTTATATGGGATTTGTTTGCTTTCTATAATAGTTTTCAGTGTGGTGATGGCATAAGCAGAACTTGATGTGCCATCTGGTAATTTAAAACAAGAACAGTCACAAAACAGTTCTCTATCTGGCTCTTTCTGTGGGGTGTCAGTTAGATCAATTTTTCCTTTTGTCTCTTCTTCAGTAACCATTAAGCAATCATGGGGAATTGCTTTCCATCCCCTTTCTCATTTGGAGGAGGCATTAACTCGGCCGGATTTAAAGCGCAACATCTCTTAAATTGGGTAAGCGGTGCAAATAGAACAATTTCTTACCTTGTTAATCTGGCTGATGTAAGGTGTTCGTCTGCATTCTATTTAAAAGAACGTCGACTGAATGAGGTACCATTACGGTGAAAGCGTGACCTAAAACCATTCCCTCGGTTTGTTTTACTGACACAGCAGCTGCAGCAACAGCTAGCAAACAACGCAGCAAAGCACATGCAAAAGGATCCAACGTGGAAGAGAAGTAGCCGCATGGTCTATTTTTCCCCCCCATGTTCCTGAGTCAAAACAGCCAAAGCACATCCATTGTTTTCATGCACAAATAACTTAAAACTCTTGTCTTAATTTGGCGTGCCCAAAACTAGAGCTGAACACAATGCAGCTTTGAGCAGGTCAAATGCTTCTTGACATTCCATGTTCCATGGCAAAGGTAAGGTAACATCCTTCCTTGTCAAAGCCACTATTGGTTTCACGATCATTGAAAAGTTAGCGATCTACTGGCTACCATATGAAGCCATGCCAATTAAAGCCCTGACTTCTTTCTGCATATTTGGAATAGGCATATCAGAGATGCTTTCTATTCTTTCTGGTGTCAATCTTCTTCCCTCCTTCGAAAGGAGGTAGCCAAAGTAGACCACTTCCTTTTGACAATACTGGAATTATTTTTGCAAAGCTTTATTTCCATGCACGGCTAAATGTGTCAATAATGCTACTGTACTTTCTTTACAGATTTCTTCTGTGTCTGCTGCTATTAACACATCATCTATGTATTGTAGTAACCTATTGGTAGTTCAAGCATATCTAGTTGTTCCTTCAATGCTCTACTGTAAATACTTGGACTCTCAGTGCAGCCCTGTGGAATTCGTGTGAATGTAAATGAATGTCATCCTAGTGTGAAAGCAAACAAATATCTACTATGTCGATGTACTGGGATACTAAAAAATGCATTTTTCAAATCAGTTACACTAAAATATGCTGCAGAGGCTGGAATCATAGTCAAATTTGTAGTCACATTCCGGAAAAATGGAAATTGCAGATCAACCACTTTATTCACTCTGCGTAAATCAATTATAAAACGGTAAGGTGTCTCATTATCTTCTTTCTTGCTAATCGGAAGAATCGGTCTATAACAAATATTACCAGAAGTTTCTTCAATTACGTTTCTTTTAAATCTGATACAATGGATCCCAACGCTTTTTCTCCCTCGGCCGAAATGTTATATTGCAGAATACGCGGCAATGTAATTCCTTCTTTCAGAACAATCTTTACTGGCTCTACTTTCAAACAACCAACATCATTGTCGTTCACTGCCCATATACAAGCCGATACTTTACTCAATTCAGTCGGTAGTGGCTTAAATACAAATTGTGATACAGGAGTCTTTTGTGGCAAAATTGTCAAATACACTGCATCAGGAGAACAATAAATGACTGCATTCAATTTCTTCAACAAATTTAATCCTAACAAATTTTCACTGCTATTTTTTGTCAAAAGAAATGGCCAAGACTCTGTGAATGGACCAAGTGTAATTACTGGCGTACCTGAGAACCCTACTGAGACATTTGTATGCCCTGACAGTGGTATTTCTGGAACCCGCTGATGGTCAATTGAACATTTTTGTGCACCTGTGTCCATTAAAAAAATGTGCTCCCTATTCCTAACCTTCATTTCTACGTAGGGCCCTTTCTGGTCAACGGGAATAAATACTGGTTCCAACATCTGTCTCAGGCTGTCCTAGTAGAACAGTACATCGTCAGATGTAAAGTCGCCAGAGTAATATGCACTGGACTGATTGTCAAAAACATTCCCACCATTTGTATTGTTTCGTTGTTGATTCTGATTACCCTGATTTTCCTGAAATTGTGGCGCCTTCTGGTTTCTATTTTGTCCTTGTATTCCCAGACGACCTCTATTCTGTCTTCTCGGAAAAGTCCCATTTCTATTCTGTGTATGCGGGCACTGTTCTCGCCAATGGCCTTCTTGTCTACAATAAGCACATTGATTAATCCCTATTGGACCCCCTTGCATATTGGACGTTAATGCAAATTGGACTCTGGACGTTGCGCTCCCACCACCTCTATTATTGTTCGCTACTTGCTGTAACAATACTCTTGTTTTCAAATTCCCTTTGTCCCTTAGTTCCTTATCCTTTTCTGAATTTACACTGTTCTCATAATATTGGGCCATATGTAATACTTCACTTTGTGTTTTTGCTTGCCATGCACTTTCAGATGTGATTATTAAACTTTGGATTTTCGGTAACAACACTTGCACAAACTTATCAACAAACAATCTCTTCCCGGGTTCAGTACTTAGATCTTGACCACTAAAATCTGCAAATACTTCTTCAAACCGATTAAAATAATATGTTGCTCCTTCCTCTTTGCGCTGTAAACAGGCAGTTCATTTATCCCAAACTATTCTCTTTTTGGGCACTAAAGTTTTCAATTTCTCTACTTTTCGCGATGGCAAGGCCAACATTACTTGCAGTAGCTTCTCTCCAGCCTTTCTCTCACTATCTATCAATTCTATCAATTTTTATCAAATCCTCCCATGTTTCGCCTAACATCGGCGTGTCATTTATGTTTCCATATGTCTACAGGAAGAATCACGGGAAATAGTAAATCAATGTCACTCAATGTAAAAACAGATGAATTCAAAACAGATTCAATTTCCTTATAGAATCCTGCTGGATTTTTCCTAATATAAAGGATTGTCTGCTTTATAGTATTTACCTCTTGCCTAGAAAAAGAGACATATACAAACTGTGCAATATAATGAGCTTCCATCGTTTGCGCTGGAGCTCCTCCAACGGCAGCAACCTCTACTTTCGGGACATACGTGGAAGGCACATCCCTCATGAGTAATTGCAAACTAGGCGATTCTACATTCGTTCGTATATTAAGCAACAAAGCTAAATCAAGTGAAAAAGCAGTTGTTCCAGTTTCAGGCGAAAATGCTCTTTTATAAATTGTCATTAGATCAGCGGGACAACATATCTTATTCTTCATACATTCATCCTGTATGTACTCTACCATAACCTGTAATACCTTTCTCTGCATTTCTGGTGTATAGTGGCTAAACGTATCATGCACTTCAATTGGGGAAATGGCGGCATCTGTAATCCATCTAAGTGCATCTCGCGTACAAATTCGCATCTCTTCACTAACAGGTTTTAACGGTGGCTGGACATATGACATATGTGGTTTATCTTTTTTCAATAATTCTTCATGCAATCGATCAAGTTCTCACTTAAACACAAATATTCGGCCTACATGTTCTCGTACTTTCGTCGCATCATCTCACAAATTCGAAAGAACAACCAAATCACGCAACTCTTGCGGTACCACTGTATCAGTCAAATCACTCCATATTTTCACAAGATAATTCCCCATGCATTCTAACTATACCTGCTGTTCACCAAGGCCTCTGTGATCAGATATGGAACTTTGCACAGCCACTGCATTGTCATCATCAAAATACATTTCGGCCCATTAGTTCAGTTCTTCTTTCCTTCTTGTGCTAATCATGCTACGAGTCTCTCTAATGCTTCCTTGCGCAGGCCCCATCTCTGTAGAACTGCCGGCTAAGGTGGCTAACTCATGCTCTGGAGGCGGTGGAGGAAATGATGTCACAGGCACAGTAGGAGAGGAACTGCTTACTGCATGTGCAGATGGAATAATGGGAATGGGAGGCACATAAGGAGGAGGTGCAACTGGGTCAGTACTTTGATGTTCATTTCTTCGCTCATTTAATATTTTGTTTATTAGTTCATCTGATGTATGCACATCTTGCTGGGGATATATTTTCTGTGAATTTAATTGGAAAGCCATGTCCATGTTTCTAATGGCTTCTGTCTGCTGATGCTGATCATGCTCTAGCGCTTTCTCTACATTTGTTTTATGTCTGCGCGCGTGTTTCTCCCTACTTCTCAAACAGAGATTAGCTTATTTCCTCCAGTCTCTTACAATGTCGAACGTTACAGGTCGGGTCTTTTTGCGTAGCAATACTGATTCTAGGTGTTCTATACGTGCTAATTCAAAGCTCCCATTATTAGGCAACTGAAGGTCTGATACACGTCTGTTCTGCCTATGCCAAATCGCATTAAACACTATTGCCCCTATACCATACTTGATATACATTTCATGTGCCAGCGACCTGGCCAGATTCCAAAGATTGTCTAGCGCAGTGAAAAAAACTGACTAAACAGGGAGAGAATTTCCCAGGCATGGTTAATTCTTACCGTTTTCTTACCCTGGGCATTTGAACTTACAAGTGCAACTCTCTACCAATATCAGGACGTTTAAGAATCGGGGCACGATTTACCTGATCAACCAATTCGTCACTAAGGACGCAATTCACCCGTATACAGATGCAACCAAGAATCGTTGTGACTGTGTGTCTGGCTCAATCTGCCTCGTTTCAGGAACCTCATCTTGATGCTCTCTGGGCGCTGCTCGTCGCTCAGGGATCGGCTGTGTACAGATCTGCAGAGGAGTCTCTCATCACTTCCACAGGGGCGTCCAAAACACCTTCCGATCCCGGTTCGTCGGCTTCATCCTCGACTCGTATTTGCCTTCCTTCAACTTCAATGTATACGATGGAGCATTAGTGGACGGGTCCTTGTTCGGGCGCCATATTTGTTAGGCCATAAAATCTGCATATGGAAACTAGGGCCCAATAACCGTATACTAAAATGACACATCAGACGCAAGGTTCATTTTCCAAACAAGTCTGGTTTATTTCAAAGTATTCTCAGTCGGCCGACTGGGTCTCAATGCCTCATGACGTGTGTTCCCAAACACTGTGAGATGCAAGAGAGAGCGAACAATGTTCAAGCAGCAATATATATACATTAGACATATCCTTTGCTAAAGCAATTCAACCCACCCTGATACATGTCATATAGGCTAGGGTTCAGTGATTGACAATTATGACAATTATGACACGTTATGACAAGTCTTCATTCAGCCTAAACATAGTTATTTTAGCAAAGGCAGCAGAGACAGCTTGTTAGGCAGAATCCTGTGCAGTTCCCTTGGGGAACACTGCAAAAAGATTAAGACTACAGGAGTAAGCAGTAAAGCCAATTGGTAGCAGTCTGCACCACCCAGACTTACCTGGTAGCTGTGGCTGAGTAGTTAGACTTCTCTCAAGAAGAATAGGGCAGTATGTAGAGTATACACAATAGGGCCAAAACACAGTAGAGAAAACAAACACTGACCAGAGCTTTGTATAAAAAGTATATAATTATTTATTCAAAACACACTGTATGGCATATACTAGCACTCTCAATCAAAAGCAAGTTAAAACACAGTCAGGTAAAGTATACACACCTCCCTTAATGGGTATCAGACAAGTCAGGGTTAAAACAATACTATTTGTTAGAACAGATGTGAGCGCTTAACCAAGATGGCACTCTGATAATGTAGTTAAAGGGAGAGAAAAAGGCAGAGCATAAGAATAAAACAGTTCCCAACACTTTTAAGAGTTCAGAGCAAGGGGAGAAAAGCAGGTTATATTGTAGAGCCAAAGTTCATAGGCCAGGCCCACTTTAAATGGAGCAAAGCGAAATGTGCCCAGGATCACACGGTTTAAAGTGCACTGAAAGTCTTTGCAGAGTGTTCAAAAGAGGTTGGGCGATTCAGAAGATATAGTTAGAAGGCCTGGAGCCAACTCAGTTTAGAAGCCTAGGATTTAAGGGTCACCTTTAGCAATCTGTAGAAAGGGAGGCCAGGCAGGACACAGTACCTTAAAGAGAAAGGAAGTTCCAGCGGGGGCAGTTGTTCCTGGCAGTGGTTGAAGTTCTGACCAGGGGAAGAGAAGATCTCGTCGAGGAGGGAACGTGGAGTCGTTGCACTGCACAGGTATGAAACCAGCCACGTAGTTCCCGATTAAAAGGTGCATTCCTTTTATTCGCTGTCAAAAGTGGTGAGCTTGGCTATCCGGCCGCCGGGGTGCTTGGCACAGGCGATTCAACCAAGATACATCTTTGGAAGGCAAAAAGGGCAAACTGGTTGATCCCACCAGCTCAGGGGAAGAAGACTCGTCCAGTAGAAGATCTTCTCTTGTCATCGGAAAAGTGGTGAGGTAGTTGAAGCAGGGCTTCACCGGTGGTGTCGTCATTGCAGATGGCTCAGCTTCTTCCCTCTTCGGATTCTTAGGTCCTGTGGCGACTTCTGAAGTTCCAGTCCCAAAGGCCCTGCTTTTATGCAGACAAACCCCCATTCATCAGCCTAGCTGTCAATCACACATGCTAAGTGGTGAGCCGGGCGGCTCACCACTGGACCAATCAGAGTAGAGTGCGACTTGTGTTGCTAAGGCAATGCAGTCCAGGGTGCCAATTCCCCCCTCCACCCTTCCTGTGGAACCCAGACAGAGTGGCATCATTTGGAGGGCTTCTGTGGAGGGCTCGACCTTGGTCAGAGTTACAGAGACAGACACAAACACCATTTTAGAAAAGAGTTCTGCCAAAAAGTCCCAACCGGTGATTTAATATTAAATAAATAAACTGGCGGTATCTTTAACATTGCACCAAAATGTGGTGCGTTTAAAATCAATGGGAAAATCCCATAGAGAATATTCCGGTGGAATATTTTGCATGGTAACCACTGCCACCAGCCAGAAACTCGATGAGGGGGGACGGGATAGTGCCCCCTCGAAAACAGAACCAGGGGCAATCAAATTACCCCTTACCAGTACTTACACAATATGATGGTTTGTACTGGTTCTGTTCACAATTTTGGACTAGTAAAGCCAATGGTGAATTTACATGCCCTGGGAGACAGTAGTCAGTCCCAGGGTATGGAGTCTATGTTTGGGGGTCACTGTGACACCCCTGTGGTACTGCACTGAGGGTGCTGTGTACCACACATACAGAAAAACAGATGATACCCTATGGAGTAAAAAGAAACCCCATAGCCCATAGGCACATAACAAGACGATGAGTGTAATGAACGGATGATTGAAAAGGGCGAATAAATAATTATGATTCTAGACAAGTATAAATGAATGTGGAGGATGAAAGCGGTTGACTGGTGCGTCTGGCAGACGGTTGGGTCTGGAGACCCGATAAATAATACGCGCAAAATCGATGGGGATGACGGATGAGTATGTAAACCAATTGACTGTAGAAAGCGGTCCGAGTACGAAGAGCGGCTAGGTGTAGAAAGTCGAGGAAGGTGGAGAATTGGAAGAGCATAAAGAGCGAAGGAGCTTGTTGATCAAAGAGAGCAGAAGAATGTCTAGAGCAGATGCGCATAATGTTAAAAAGTATCAGCGACTGAATAGAGAGCGACAGGGTGTGGAAGAGCGGAAGATTGTCGAAAGCAGAGGAATGAGTAGGGTGAGAGGCCGGAAGTGGGTGACCGACTGAGCACCGACGAGTGGAATGCGCGTGGAAGATGACCGCTGCTGACAGATGATTACGGAGGGCGGATGACTGAGGAATGGCCGATGACTGTGGAAGGCCGATAACTGTGGATGGCGGATGACTGCGGAGGGCGGACGACTGCGGAGGGCGGACGACTGCGGAGGGCGGACGATTGCGGAGGGCGGACGATTGCGGAGGGCGGACGATTGCGGAGGGCGGACGATTGCGGAGGGCGGACGATTGCGGAGGGCGGACACCTTTGGAAGATGAATGTGGATGGCGGCTGACCGTGGAGGGCGGATGACTGCGGAGGGCGAATGACTGCGGATACGAGCCCAATACCTTCCCTGATGAAATGAATTTAGAAGTGTTCCCAATAGACTCTGTATGGAAAACTGTACTTAGAAGTTCGCCCAGTTCCCTCTCTGGGAAAATTGCATTCAGAAGTTCGCACACTGAAAGAGCATATAACCCATCACACCACACCCCACGCTTACTCTCTCCTTACATCACCACTCAACTAGAACACAGAGATACTATGACACCATTCGGTATAACTGTCCTCATACGAACATCCACCGCTTACTCCACATCATTCTATGTAAACACTGCTGGTCCCACACCCCCAGCCAGGCGTTTTCCTCAGGCCTAACGCAGCCACCTCCGTTCCGGATAAATCCTGCCAGAACGAACACATTCTCCTGATCTCTCAACCACCACACCTACCGATAAGAAGCAGCTATTACACGTGTACCGCACAAGCTGCACACATATCCGGTGCTCACACGCACCTTTTGACTCTCCCTACTCTCTCCACTGATCTGAACTTCGGTTCCCAAGGGCGTTCAACCTACCAGCGCCTTCAGACCATACCAATGGTATATAAGGCGCTATATAAGTGCAAAATAACAATAACAATAACAATAACATACCTCAAATCATGCCTAAGAGTGGGAGTAAAAGAGTCTCACTCTTAGCAGGAGAAAAAACAAACCCCAGAAATCCAGCAAAGCTGCTGGGGGACTCACTAGGTTTGGGAAATTAGCCTTATAAGAGAATTCTCCCTAATACAGCTTTCTGTTATGGGGAACATGGAGCTCTGGCTCGGCAAGGATATCGTGTTCTTAGCAGGGAAACATTCCTTACTATGTTATCTGTGTGTTTCAGATCAAGAGCTAACGGTCAGATAGTTCTGAAGCAGAAAATACTCTGCGAAGGAGCACCGCTAGGGAAATATAATTCACGTTTAACTGCCTTTTACAACAGTGTTTGCAAGTCAAACCAGCACCTGGACTACTGATTAGACGCATCTTCTGCTCGACTTCAAGGATTTAGTGAGAGAGAAAAACAATGTATTTCTCCACAGTTTGACATTCCTGTCTGTATTAGTATGTCAGCGTTCAAGCCGTGGCCTCACACGGTGCGCGAGTCTAAAACATAAAATACATTTGCAAAGCGTTTTGACAGAAAAGAAAAAAGCAAATGGCCGACATTTCACAAAATGGACACCCTTTGGTTACATTGACGATTCTAGGATTGCGATGTTTGTCACATGATGCGATTGGCTTCTGGCCAACATATTATACATATCATTCAACTATAGGGTTTCTTTTCTTCACCTCATTACAAGTTAGGCGGTTCTGTAAAAAAGTGGAGATAATTCTATAACCTCCACCTTTTCAACAGTAACATAATTACCACTGCTTTTACTGCACCACTGAATTCTAAGCATGATGCTGGATTTAAATCCTTTACTTTAAGGGCACAAAAAGTAGTGAATGCATCGTGCAGAATTACTGCTTGTGGTAGATCTACCCCAAATCTCTATGGAGTCTTGTAGACTCCAAGAAAATTGGGATTTATTAAACCTATAATGAAGCTAAATGAAAGTACACAGCCATTGCATGTCTGGCGCTGCGGAGACTGCCCCCTTCTGTGAGACAGCTCTCGCCTCTGCCTTACAAACTGTTCAGGCTACCAAATTGTCAGGTTGAATTCTATCCTGTGTAATTTGAAGGGATACCAAATGTCAATTTGAACGTGTCTTAGTTACACAGAATTGCTTGTAGTACTTCTATGTCTTCTTCCTGATTCACTAACCTGCCAGGACTACCACTATAATACCTCTCTTGGTATACTCGCCTGTCAGGACAAAAACTCCTAACACTATGACATGATATGATATGGCATTTATAACATGCCTATACACATGTGTTTCAAGGCACAACAAGACAAGAGGAGGGGAAAACAGGCCTAGTGACATTGAGATCATGCAAATGCAGGGGAGCAGGGAGGGAATAAGTGCCAGGGGAGGAGGGGAGGAGGAAGGATAGGCAAGTGCAGGTCGTGGAATCAATACAACAAATAGTGCAGCCAATAGGTGGCAAGCGCGAGTGTTAAAAGTGCAAACAGCAGGTGTCTAATAAGTTCAAGAAAGGGGACTCTAGGGTTACAGATACAGACCACAAGTGCAGGGGATGCCAGGGGGCAGTGCTGGTGTGCAGCTGGACAGGCAGGGACCTGGGCCTGAGTTCAGAGGGTAGCCACGTTACCAGTGCAGTATCAGACAGGAGATCAGCAAGGGAAAGGAAGAGAGAAGGCAGAAGAAAAGGGATGCTCTTGCGGTGTTTCTGGAAACAGAGATGGTTTTGATCAAGTTTTAGAGAGGCAGGAAGGCTGTTCCAGAGGGAGGCACCAGCCGAAGAATGAGATCTGTCCCCAACTCGTTGCTTGGAGAAGCGACTGACCCTCAAGGAGTTGGAGTTGCTTGAGCGAAGAGCTCGAGTAAGAAGATATTTCCAAAGAGAGAGTTGGAGGTCTTGTGGTCCCAGGCCCAAGAAGTTGTGGACAATGCAGAGAGACTTGAACTTGATTCTTTGCCACCACTGGGAGCCAATGGAGAGATTTCAGGGCTGGAGAGATATGATCCCTAGGCTTGAGACCAAGGATAAGTCTTGCAGTCCTGTTCTGGTTTAGTTGTATAGGATGGAGAGTAGAGGCAGGTAGATTTAGAAAGAGGCTGTTGCAGTAGTCTAGCTTAGAGAGAACCAGAGCTCTGGAGATAGTGAACTTCTGGGTGAAGGTGAGGAAAGGAAGAATACCTCTGAAGAGGTGCAGCTGGTAGTTTGACTTCTTAGAGACATCAGAAATGTGAAGAGAGAAGGAGAGTGTGGAGTCAAAGATGACCCTGAGGTTCTTAGCCTCAAAGGTAGGACCAGGATGAGGGGCCAGAGTGGGCGGCCAGAGAGTGACAGGAAAAGAAGGTGCAGATGAGCTGATGAGGATGATCTCTGTCTTACTGGCATTAAGGCACAGATCATTGGTAGCACACCATTCCTGGACTACAGACAGACAATCACACAATCAGGGCTGAGAGAGTGTGAGGAGGCATCAGAGGGGAGCCTGAAAGCAAGATGAGTGTCATGCACATAGCACTTAAAGTTGGAGCAGAGTGCAGCTATGTGGTGGTCAAGAGGTGCCAGGTATTGGTTGAACAGCCAGGGAGAAAGATTAGACCCCTGGGGTACACCACAGGTAGAGAGTGAAATACAGGAGAGGAAGGACCCAAGTTGGATTTGGGGGGGTTGGTCAGAGAGGAAAGAGGACATCCTGGACAGTGCCTGATCAGTGATACGCAGGTTATCATGGAGCCGGTTGAGCAGGATGGCATGGTTGACCATATCAAAATCAGAAGAGAGATTGGGTAGGATGAGGACAGAGGGGTGGTTTGCATCAAGGTTACAGAGCAGATCTTCACAGATGTTCAGGAGAGCAGTTTCTGTGCTTCTGACCGCTCTGAAGCCAGATTGATGGTCAGAGAGACAACCAACAGATTCAGTGTGAAGATTAAGCTGGGAGATGGCCACCTTTTCTACCTTTTCTAAGAGCTTGCCCGGGAAAGGAGTAATGGAGATTGGTTGATAGTTAGCAGGACAGGAGGGGTCGGCTATGGGTTTCTTGAGAAGAGGGTGCACAAGAGAGTGCTTCAGTGGGGAAGGGAACATTCCAGTGGTGAAAGAGTGGTTGCAGAAATCGGCATAAGCTGGAGCAAGGGTGTCAATGTGGTCCTTGATGGTTTTGAAACCTCATCAGGGGTGAAAAAAGGAAGATAAGGGAGGAGGAGAGGTGGCCGCATGAATCCCAGAGATAGAGGAGAAAGTAGAGGATGAAGGAGGAGAGGAAGAGAGAGTGGATCAGATGTCATGGGTTTTTGAGATAACATGTGAAGCCAATGCCGTGCATAGGACTTGGGAGTGGCCAGGAGAGGTAGAGACTGCAGCAGGATTGGCCAGCTCCTTGCAGATTATAAAGAATTTGGCACAGCTGTTAGATCCCGCCGAGACGCAGGTTTGGATATGAGCTCAATTCTTAGTGTGTACAGAGAGTCGATACTGCCTTTGGAGCAGGCAGCAGGCCAGTTTGTCAGAGAATGCACAAGATACCAGCCATTTCCTCTCAGCCACCCTGCACTTGTGTTTAAGGGCAATGAGGTCTGGGTCGTACTTAGAGATGCACTTGGCTTTGGACTTCAAGCGAATTCTCATGACAGGGGCAAGTACATGAAGAGTGTCAGATATAGAAGTATGGAGGTTAGAAAGGGGTTTGTCAGTATGTGAGCCAGCCAGAGGTGCAGGAGAGGGAGAGAAAGTGGCAACTGACACGCGCTTCATGGATCGGATGACCGAGAAGGTAGGTGGCAGTGTAGAGGTAGCGCAAGAGAAAGATGGGAGGAGAGGAAAAAGTGGTCACTCCAGGAGAGACGAGTAATGGGAGGGTTAAAAAAGGGGGAAGTCGAAAGAGTTCAGAACATCCAGGGTGTGCCCTGCAGAGTAAGTCGGGCCAGAGGGTAGAATAGAGAGAGAAAGAGAGTTGTAGGGGTTGCAAAAGAGTCCAGATGAGGGACAGGAAGCATCCATGTGGATGTTGAGGTCTCCAAGGAGGATGAGTTGGGTGTTTGAGGCTAGGAAGGAGGACGAGAAGTCCATCCACTCGGAGAGGAAGGAGGTAACCTGACCAGGTGGCCGGAAGATGGCAGCCACAGTGAGAGAGCGACCAGGAGAGAGAGAGAGAGAGAGACGGCAGACCAGGCACCCAAAGGAGGAGTAGGCCTGCCAAAGGAATGATGGGGGCGGGGATCCACTCCAGGAAGATCAAGGCTACACCCCCATCATGACGGTTGCGTCTGAGTGCAGAGAGGATCTTGTAGCCATCAGGGAGGAGAGTGTCGAAACTGGTGACAGATCTGGCCATGAACCATGTCTCAATGAGACCGAGAACATCAAGGTTGAATTCTTCCAAGAGACGGCAGATATCAGGAGAGTGTTTGACAGCTGATCAAGAGTTTAGAGTGGCAATGTGGAGAAGGTTGCCACCCTTGAAAGACTTCCGGGGAGGGGTACAGGTCAGAGGTACTCCCTGCGGATGTGTAGAAGGATCCCGAGGAAGGAGGGTGAGAGGGCAAGGTAGCCAAGGAGTAGGATGATGGCACCAGAGAGGTGGCAAAGGAAAGAGGTAAGGTAGCCGGAGAAGACAAAGAAGGGACAGCAGGAGAGGAAAGGAAGTTGATGAGGCGTGTGAAGCATCTATCAAAGAGGAGGAAGTTGGCCAGTGGGCCTTGGACTAAGACAGTGCCATTTAGGTACACATTAATGATGAACTTAGAAGAGTGGAAGGGGGCCAGGAAGGCCTCCCACCGGGTGCCACCATTAATGGGAGAAGAGGAAAAAGGAGAGAGCACAGAGACCATATGTGGAGTCCATAGGTCTGGCGAAGGAACGACAAAGAGGATGTCAGTGAGGGTCTGTCTGGAGGAAGCGCTGGTATAGGAATCAGTAATAGAGAGGCGTGGGTTGGAGACCAGGATGTCCTTTTTGAACTTCTTCCAACTAGACTTAGTGAGTCGGACAGGATAGTCAATAGAGAAGCAGTTAGAGAACATAGGATCAGAGAGCACCATAGAGGATGCAGACGGAGGGAGATGGGAGAAAGTGACGGAGATGGAAGAGTGGGGTGGGGGAACATGGTAAGGGGAGGAGACTCTAAGGGCAGGCACAAGAGGAGGGGTGCACGCAGACAAGACATGGAAGAGACAAGAACAATTTAGTAAAATACACAATGGACTCGATGAGACAAAGAAGAGGAGCAGTCAGGTAAAAATGGGTAAAAAACAGTTAACAGAGTATGAGCGAGGGAACCTGAAAGGCAAAGGACACATCAGGGAGCAACCAAGCAGAGCAGGGGCAAGTAACAGAACAAGAATCACGGGAACCTAAGGAGAAGAGTGAAGAACATACAGAAGTAGGCAGCACAACTATACTGCAAGGGCAGGGGAACCTGAAAGAAAAAAGATACAACAGGGAACAACCATCAGAGTGAGGGCTAAGTAAAAGAACAATGATCAGAGGTAACCTAAGGAGAAGGGTGAAAACAAAAGTCGGTAGGCAGTACAAATAACAGTGGTCAAGGATGGCATTTGCAGGAACAGTGTAATCAAGCAAAAGGGGGCCTAGAAGAGGAAATACAGAGCTGCACCAAATATGGAATGGGCGCGAGGCACACGCAATCAAGGATAGTGAGGGAAACACACAGGCGAAGGAAGCAAAGGTGTGAGCGTAGCCACAGATGGAAGGGGCGTAGAGCACATGCGATCAAGAATTTCGATGGAACCAAATGGGCAAGGACACAAGGGGTGAGTGTAGCAGTGGATGGATGCGGTGCAGAGCACGCGCGTTCAAGGATTGCGAGGGACCACGTGGTCTGGGGACTCACAGGTGCAAGCATAGCCAAGATGGAAGTGGCGAGAAGCACAGGCGATTAAGGATTGCGAGGGACCACATGGGCAGAGGATGCACAGGCACGAGCGTAGCCAAGGATGGAAGGAGCATGGAACACACACGATCAGGGATTGCGGAGGCCACAGGCATAAGAGAGGCAGGGAAGGAGGGGGCGTATCACACGTGATCAAGGATTGCAAGGCACCTTGCAGGCTGATGACTGCCAGGCGCAAGCATAGCCAATGATGGAAGGAGCGCAGAACACACATGATCAAAGATTGCTAGGGACTGTACAGGCTGAGGACACGCAGGCGTAGCCAAGGATGGAAGCGGCACTGAGCACACACGATCAGGGATTGCAAAGGCTGCGCAGGTGCGAGGGAGGCAGGGAAGAGGGGACGAGGAGCACACACAGTCAAGTAATGCAGGGGAACCACACAGCCAGAGGACACAAGGAGGCAAACAAGGAGGAAAAAGGTGAGGGGGTGGGCTTGAGGAAGGGTGCAAGGAACCATGCAGGTAGGAATCAACAGGAACAGGGGCACACCCGGCAAGGAGCATGGCAGAAGGGCAGGTGACAGGTGGAGGGGGGATACTGTCTGGGGAGAGGGCACAGTCAGAGGGCCTAAGAAGTGCAGAGCAAGCTGATTCCCCACAACTTCTTACCTGGCAGCCGTGGAAAGGTGGGTGAGTTATCCGCACTCACTGTCGGCACTGCAGACCCCTTCGCCACCAAACACCTGCGTCATTCAACACTGCGGCCTTGTCCTGTGAGGGCTTTGCCACAGAGGGTCCAAACCTCAGATTTTATAGACTTGGTAGCGTGGACGTAACAGATGTGCTACATTTTGTCAGGCAGCATCTCCTACAAACCTGTTTTGTTCAACACAGCGGTCTTGTCCTGAGAGGGCTTTGACACAGAGGGTCCAAACCTCAGAATTTACAGGCTCGGTAGCGTGCAACATAACAAACATGCTGCGTTTCATCAGGCGGCATCTCCTGCAAACCAGCATCGTTCAACACCACGGCCTTGTCCTGCACGGTCTTTGCCGCAGAGGGTCAGAACCTCCGATTTTATAGGTTCAGTAGCGAGGATGTAACAAGCGTGCTACATTTCATTGGGCAGTGTCTCCTGTGAACCTGCGTCATTCAACACTGTGGCCTTTTCCTGCGAGGGCTTTGCCACAGAGGGTCTGAACCTTGGATTTCATAGGATTGGTAGCGTGGACATTACAAACGTGCTACGTTTCGTTAGGCAGTGTCTCCTGTGAACCTGTGTCATTCAACACTGTGGCCTTGTCCCGCGAGGGCTTTTCCACAGTGTGTCTGAACCTTGGATTTCATAGGCTTGGTAATGTGGACATAACAAACATGCTACGTTTCATCGGGCAGCGTCTCTTGCGAACCTGAGTTGTTATTACTTGTTATTACAAGTATTATGTGTTAATGCTTTCTTCACACTCTTGAAAAGTTCTTGGCTTTCAACCACATCAAGATTCAAAATTTCTTCTGCGAAAACACAATGCACATTTATTGTTCCACTGATTGATCTGCCATAGTGAATGCAGGTTATATTTCTCTCCCCCTAGACACTTCTTACAAGGAAGGTTTCTCTCCTGCCACTCTTTATTTCTTAAAACTATGTCAAACAACTGTTGACAATGTCTCTTTATCACATTTGCGTTTCCTTGGCTTAGATAATTCCTGCTGGTGTAAGGCTTAACTATTGCCTCTTCCTCACTCTATAATAGACCCAACAGCATTAATATCTGCCCCCAGCACTGCACCTGAGAAGTCCAGTGCAAGTGCCATGAAGGCATGAGGTGAAATCAGGAACAGGGTGAACAATGGATCCTAGAGGTAACATGAGGAAACAAAATTGGGCCTCATTACAAGTTAGGTGGTGCTATAAAAAAGTGGAGATAATTCTATAACCTCCACTTTTTCAACAGTAACAGAATTACCACTGATTTTAAAGACATGATTAATGTATGGCCCCCTCTTTATCTTGGCAATAGCAATTGTAGCATTTCTTTTCTGGCTTTCCTTTAAAGTGAGTATATTGCCCATGTAACTTCCTTGCATTAGTTTGGTATTCAAATCATTGTTCAGTGGTCTACATTATACTACGGAGCATTCAGGGGTTTCCTATCATGGGCCAACTCACCAGCATCTCTACACATGTCCGCTCGTACACATGCCGCTGGTTCTTCTGTGCTGTGCTTTCCTGAATGTCTGACAGCTTCGGTTGCATTTCCATGGCCCGCGCCGCTTGGGAAAGGAGCCTGCCTTGCTCCTCCTGCACTCAAGTGCTCGTGAGCCACCAGGACCAGGTACCATACAAAGAGAGCCTCTCACTCACATGGGACAGCTTGTCAGTTTATTACTTTGCGCTGCCGGGGCACTGCAGTTCAGGTTTTCTACACCAAAGACCCTCTCAGGACCGAACTCGTCATTTAATACAGCGTGGGCCTCATTCCGAGTATGGCGGTAAGGGATAGCGGCCACCGCTAACGAGAGCGGTGGCGGTAATCCCTTACCGCCATACTCCGAGTTCCCTTTGCGCCATGGTGGTTTTAACACCTGCTTTGAGCAGGTGTTAAAAACCATGGCGCTAAGGGACCTTGATGTTAATTACGCCACCGTAATTTACGGTGGCGTAATTGACGCCTTCCCCACTCCCATTATGCCCTATGGGGCAAGAATGGGAATGGGGAAGGGTAAATGGGGATTGGGGAATTACCGCCCCGCCAACCTTGGAATGGGGCGGTAATTCCGCCATCCACCAAGGCGCTGCCGGTCCGGGTACGGCGTCAACCAAGGCGTTAATAGCGCCATTGGTTAGCGCCGTACTCGGAAAGAGGCCCCTTCTGTCTTTGTTTCGCTGCTCTGCTGCTGTGGCTGGCAACTCCTACTGCTGCTCCACCAGCTTGTTCTAATGGCCTGCCCCTGAGGAGGATTTATATAGTTAAAGGACCCACTCAGGTGTGGGTCACTAAAATCACTAAACTGCACATTGCAATTTTGGGCCTCTGAGCCCCTCATCTTCATCCCAGTACTTAGGGCATTGTGGGACTTGAAGTCCTCAATGTTCTTGTTACTTTTTACATCACGAATACAGCCTTCAACTTTATTTAATTCACTGGGCCTCATTCAGAGATTGGAGGTAGCCATGGCGCTAATAGCGCCATGGATGCCTCCAATAACGGTACCGAGTCCACCCTCATTCAATGGGGTCTATTACCGGTCTATTCGGACCTTTGCGGGACTGGTAAATCCCCATTGAAAATACCATTCCCCATTCCCATTTGAGCCCCCATAGGTTCCCATGCTGATCACAATAGTTTTCATTACCAACAATAGTTTTGAGAAGGGAAGCCTTACTCTGACAGCAAGCCATTACATATTCTGGCATCATGGTAGGCTCCACTCTCTAACGAAGATAGGTACTGTGTCTCTCCTAGCAGAGACTTCCAATTTACTTGGGGGCCTTTTCCTCCCAGCCAATCCTCCCAGTTAATACCTCCCCCTGGGTTAGTATCAGGTAGCTGCTGCCTTCCCCTGGCCACCTGGGAGGAGACTTTAGGCAGGATTTATGTAAAGGCTCTGCAGGATTGATGACATTAAACACGGCTCTGCTTCATTATATTGGTGTTTTGTTACATTTCTATTTTACTCCGCATTTTAGATACCATTGAATGAGCACATTACCTTCTCGATGTGTGCTAATGCATTTAGATATCCTCCATTGAGCTCGTTGCATTTCATTTTCTGTGCTGATGCACTTAGCCTGTTGTTCTGTTTAAAGTGTAGACCAAACGTACCCCTTGGCTTGCACTGTGATCTTCCTTCTTAAAATCCCACAATAAACTTGTTAGATTACATTGTCATTGATGCTTTTATACTGTGCTCCAAATGTATATATAATTGACTAAGCACATTGCATGTCTTATATTGTGTTTCTGTATTTAAATATTACAGATTGAGTTCATTACATGCCCTATGCCCTGCAACTGCATTTAAATGTATACTTTTTGTGCTCATTACACAGCATAGACTGTGCACACTCCATTTCTTTTACTACATTTTCTGCATGTAAATATCTTTTAATGAGCTTATTTTTCCTATACTGCATTTTATACTGTGTTTCTGTTATAAATAGTAAAGATCAAACACAGATAACCTTGCGTGTATGGTATTCTCATTTAAAAGATTAAACTTGTTAGACATGTTACTGTTTTTGCCCCCTTCATAGTTCTGCATTTCCAAGGAGCATAGTCTAAGCATTACATTGCTTAGACTGCATCTTTTGCATTTAAATATCCCAGACTGAGCTCATCACATTGGCCCTCATTACGACCCTGGCGGAGTGGGTTTACGCCAGCGGTATTTGCGGCGGACGCGTCCGCCCTACTACGAGTTCCCGTAGCGCCATGGAGCCGTTTTCCGCCTGGTTTTTCCCGGCGGAGAAATCCATGGCGCTACGGGACCTTGTTGTTAATTACGCCACCGTATTTTACGGTGGCGTAATTAACGCCTTCCCCACTCCCATTATACCCTATGGGGCAAAAATGGGAATGGGGAAGGGTAAAATGGGGAATGGGGATTTACCGCCCCGCCAAGGTCGGAATGGGGCGGTAAATCCGCCAACCCCCATGGCGGTATCGGCAGCTTTCCGCCGTGCTCCATGGTGCATATTGCACCGCGATCTCCGCCAGGGTCGTAATGAGGGCCATTGTGTTTTATGTGCTGATTAATGTACCCTGTTGTTCTGTTTAAATAGAATAGTCCATACAGATCACGTTGCTTACATTGTGCTCTGCTTTTTAACTTCCCACACTAATCTTGTTAGTCATCCTATGCTGTGCTTGCTGAATTTATACTGTGTTGGGCTTTGAAATAGCATTGACTGATTGTATTGCTTATACAGAGCACTCAAATTTCCCAAACTGAGTTCCCCTCATCCCAACTCTGTGCTGGCGCCTTTGTGCTACACTTATGTTAAATTGAATTCCCCAAACACACTACCTTTGTTCATACTGTACTTTGTGTAATATCCCAGACCACTCGTTTTTATATGATTTAGTTTATTTGAAAACTTTTTCATCTGGTTCTTTAAAATGTGGAGAAATAATAAAAATAGTGTATCTCAGAAGTTTCTTCTGTTGGGTTCCAGTATGCTGCTGAGGAAGAGAGTGTGTGTATATATTTATTGTTTTGCCCACTGAGTAGGGCAGCCCATCTTTCTTCTGTGTTCATTTGTTGAGATGAGAGAGCAAAGAAGGCCCTGAATTGCTTGCGTTGGGGTGCAAGTGACTGACATTCCATGACCAGATGAAATATGGTTTCTGGCATTGTTTCAACTTTGCAGAATCGACAGTGGTTTTGTGTAATAGCAATCTTCCTTGTTGTTGCCAAGTATGAGTTTGTAGGTAAGATATTCAGACGGATTCGTAGAAATGTTCTCCTGATGAGTGGGTCTGGGAACATTAGGAGATAAGACAGTGCCTTATGGATTTTTCTGTTGTCTTTGTTACATTGGAGGGTCTGTTTGTAGGCGTTTTTCATTAAAATGGTTTTTATCCAGTCGTTCTGCAAAAGTTTGATTTTAGCGTGTTGCGGGCACAGGGTTAAGAGTTCTTCTGATATCTCTTTGTTTTCCATTTCCTTCATGATAGACTGTTTCCATTGTTGTAGTATCATGGTGTTAAAGGTGTTTGACTGCATTCTCAGAATTTGGATCGCTGGGGTTTTCTCATCGGAAAGGATTTTTCAGTAGATATCTAGTCTTTTTCAGAGTACAATGGATGCAATTGACTGAGTTGCCATTTTGTGTCGTATTCTCGGCATTGGATACGACTGCGGAAGGTTGAGAATCTTGCACCAAAAGATTGCCCAAAATTTCATCCAATTGACTGTGCCAGTGTTCATCATCGCTTCTGTTCCGTAGGTTATTATGGGAATGTGTTTTGATCTGTAGTAAGCGATGATGGGTCTGAAAGAGAATTTTCCATATTTCCTGTGAAGTAGACATCCTTGTCGTGCCAGTGTTTGTGATGATTGTTCTATTTTATCCAACCATTGCTCTTCTGTTTTAGATTGATTGATTAGTATTCCAAGATATTTGAAGGTTGTCACATTTTATAAGTGAGTTCCACTGATGTTAAATGTTGGTTGTTTTGCCTTTTTTGTTCGTGGTTTGGATAGAGTCGATTTTGACGTATTGATGGATAATTAGTTTTTGTTCATGTAACTGCTCAGCGCTGTCAAGGCTAGTTGTAGTCCAGAGGGGGATTTGTCGAGAAGAATGATGTCGTCTGCGTATGCCATGACAGGGACTGGTGTTGAATTTATTTTCGGCGGGTTGGTTTGGTTGCTGGTCAGATGTTCTTCGATGTCTGCTGTGAACAGATTGTAAAGGGTTGCCGCCAAGGGGCACCCTTGTTTTAATCCATTTGATGTGGCAATTGGTCTGGTGGTGGCTCCTTGTTTTGATAGTCTCACTGTTATGGAGGGTTCTGAGTATAGTAGGATAAATGGTTCCAGGATATTCGATGGGCACTTCCATGCTTTGAATTTTGCCCACAACTTGTGGCGTGATATACCATCAAACGCCATCTTCCGGTCAATAAACGCAGCATGTATGGTGGTCTGAGTGTTGATGGCTTTGTGTTTGATCAGGTGAAGTGGTATCAGGTTGATATTAGTTCCGACATTGGCAGTGAAGTCCATTTGCCTTGCCGAGATCCTGCCATTGTCATTTGCCCAGGTAATTAGTTGTTTCAGTAGTGTTGTTGCAAAAAGTTTTCCAAGCGGATCCAGTAGGGCAATTGGACAAAAATTCTGTGGTTCATCTCGGGTTCCTTGTTTATAGATGGGGGCGATTATGGCCGATCTCCATGAATTTGGGATTTGGTTGAGAGTATATATGATCGTTATGATCTGGCACATGAAGTTTGCCCATGCCGGCGGGTCTTGCTTGATGGCGGCATTGGATAGTCCATCAGGGCCAGGTGCTCTTGATGTATTTAGGTTGTTGATCATATGTATCAGTTCGTCATAGTCTACCTTTACTATCCATTTCGAGTTTGTTGCTGTTCGCTTCATCTTTGGATTGCAATGGTCGGGCTGCATAGATGGTTGAGAAATGTGTGATCCATGTTTCTTGCGCTACGTTAGCCGTCAACTTGTGCTGTTTTTGCGAGTTATCATTGAGGAGATTCCAGAGCTCTCTCGTGTTGTGTGATTTGTATGTTTTCATTATGTTTTCTGTGTCAGCCTGCAGGAGGATTTTTTGTTGAGATTTTTTCCAGTTGTATTTTTGTTTCAATCGTATAATATGTATAATATTTTATGCCGATTGTTTTTTCTTCAATTGCCATATCGATTATGCCAGGCATTCTTTCTTGTCAGCTATTTCCTGGTTATATGTGTGGAGGTGGGTTTTTTCTGGCCGGTTTTAGACTGTTTGTCGGAAGGGTAGTAGAATCCATTCGTAGTTCAGTTTTTCAGCGTCTCCTAGGTTGGAGGCAAGGAGAGTCGGTGGTAGATGTGCTATCTCTGAATGGGGAATGCAAAGTCTTGATGTTGTTCCATCGAGTTCTAGTGGACATGGTGGTGGGGTTTCTTCATGTTCGGTCAGCAGACGCGAGTGCACAGTTAGTCGATTGTGGTCGCTTTTGTCAGAGATTATCGTTTGGGCTGACTTAACCGAATCGTTCAAGTTTTGTGATAGAAATATGTAGTCGATAATTGCGGTTGAGGATCCTCTGGACCATGTTGGTGTGTAAGATGTGGAGTTATTCCTTGCATGGTTTAGGAGGATAAGATCACAGGTGAGGATTTCGTTCATCCATCTGGTTGCTTTTGGTGTCAGTTGCAGTTGGGTTCGAGGAGTTCCATTCTGTGTGAATAAGTTGATGTTCAGGTCTCTGTAAATTATTGTTTCTAGTGAGTGGTGAGTTCCAGCAAGTTTGTCGATTGTTATAAATACTCAGTCGATTAATGCTTCAGTTGTTATTGCTGTGGGGTTCCAATACAAGTTTAGTATTGCAATTGTTGTCTCATGTTTATTTTGTCTCGGGTGTTTCTGAGTACTCCTTATTGTTAGTTGAATCCAGGGGTTAATGTTTTCACTGGTCAGTACCATCCATTGGGGGTTTATTTTGATTAGGGTGAGGAGGCCTGATGCAGATCTTCCTTGTTTTTTGACTATTGCAGGGTTGAGAAAGGTGAGAAAGCCATCACACACTGGTGTTTTGCTGATCCATGTCTCTTGGAGGCATATGATTTGGTACTTTTCGAGATCCTGTGAAGGGTAAGTAAAGAGGTACAGATTTCCTCTGGTGTTCCATGAGCAGAGCGAGCATGTAGGTTCCAGTTTCTTTGGTTGTTATGATTGGGAGCTTGTTGTAGTCTTGAGGATACGGTTTCTGCACTGGAATGTTCCAAGTTGTAAATTCTTTTGATTGGTCATTCTGTTCTGGTTTGTTCTTCTACTTGTTCCTGTCTCTCTTTTCCATCTGCTCCTGAGCGATCGCTAGTATAAATACTCGTCTGTGTCCTTAATTGGTATTGTGAGTGCTCGTCTTCGTCTTTCCTTGTTCTGTATTTTTGTGTATTGGTCGTTCCTGTTGATGTTGAGGCCAAGCATCTGAAGCCAAGTTTTCGGAACTGAGAGTGTCTTGATAGGATCAGTTCTTGATCATTGAGGTTGCTTAGTTCAATAATGATCTTGTCCAGGTGCAGGTCGTCTTTGAATATTATTAGGTTGATGTTTCTTGTTGTTATTTTGTGTAGCTGCGGTATTGCTCCAAAGAGGCGTAAAATGTTAGTATATCCCAGACCACTCACTTCCAATTTTCCAATACCGTTTGGCTACATTTATACTATGTAGCTCCTTTAAGTAGCATGGCCAACCACATAATGTTACATTTCTTATTCTGCACTTGGGTCTCCTACACAAGGCATGTTTATATGTAATCTAAGTAGATTTTTGCGGTGCCAAAATAAGGTAATTGCATGGTATATACCTTTGAGATATTTGTTAACATGTTGCCCTTTTGACTAAGTGTCAATAACTGATCTAACATTCCCTGTTATAATAACACACTACAATATTCTGGGACAGGAGCAGGCTGTGTTAACATTTAAAACACACATGTATTTAAATAAGAAAAATCAAATGTGGTCACCACATTCAGATACATGAATGCTGAGAACTTACATACACAATTAGAGATGGCCTTGCTGTGACACATTCAGTCACACAACATAACTATTAATGATGTTTCTGTTTTTAACTCGAATAAGAGAATCTCATTTCTAAACATAATAATAATCCATAATTACATCACCACTTTCCATCCAGTGTTCTGAAACTCTCTTCATTCAACATTTACACAAAATTAGTAGGTAATAAATAAGAGCTTGAAGCTTTTCTTTTTTCCAATATCAACTACAAAGAATAGGTATCACTGAAAAGTTGCATAGAAAAGTGATATTTACATAAGCATATTTATGTGAATCCCCCATGACCCCATCCAGTGTGGATATGCATAGGATCCACATTTATGTGTTTAGGGTATAGTGTTGATTTATCTACTCTGTGTATAGGGAATTGGTTTTCTGATTTTCTAATGAAAGTATGACTAACCACTTCACAGATCCTATTCCATACTGTCCATTGGCAAGAGAGGGGAGATTATGGGCCTCATTATGAATATGGCAGAAAGGCAACAATGGCGCTGGTAGTGCTACCGGCGCCGTTGTTACCTCTCCGCCACATTACGGGTTCTGCTTGCCGTGCCGGACTGCACACATGGTCTGACACGTGGTACCTGCGGGCAGAACTCGTGATTGCACCGGCACCGTTATTAACGGTGCCGGTGCAACCATACTCCCGACCCCCGTTCTTCCCTCTGGGGCAGAATGGTGATCGGGAGGCCAGCCATACCGGCACCCGCGAATGGGCAATTAACTGCCCATTCATCTTGTAATGGGCCGTAATGGCCCATTCGCGGGTGCCGGGCCGGTAGCAAGTTTGGCAGTAGCCGTGCCCTTAATAAGGGCACGGCTACTGCCAAACTCTTAATGAGGCCCCATATATTAGTATCATTTTCTCTTAGAATGGAATTAGGGTAGCTAAACTGATTTTTCCTCTCCATTGTTTTTAAATATCTGTGGCTTTAACAGGTGACAAGTTATTTGTAAACAGCCAGGGAAACATTTAATTGGATACATTTTACAACAAACATCAGTCATTCTGCATAGGAGTGTTATCAGTTCTACACTGGGCATAGAGCAAAGAAAATATTATTATTTTTCATTGATATGAACATCTCACATGACTTTAACTACATTTAGAAAACAAAGTGCATTTTACCACTATAATTTGAACTATTCGCATCAACATTGGTGCCCCAAGTGGTATAACTTTCACAATTATCTCCAACCCCAAGGATTTAGCAAGGCATTGATTTAGGGGACTTATCTTATTTCATTTGGGGGAATGTTCATCCCAGCCAGTGGGCGCTTCTTGGTACCTTCTTCCCATTTCCAGGTAAGCAGGTTTTCCTAAGGGTCAATCTGGTTCAGGCTGCCTCTTGGACAAGGCCCACACCTACGGGTAATCTAGAGCTTCAGCTCTGATCCATTTGGAGTAGGTGCTATTTTTCTATACAGTCTATAATTCCAGATAGAGTCCACATTTTGCTGCGTGTTTCCCTTTTTATTATAGGTAATACTCCCAGGCTTTGACATGATATTATCACACTTTTAGATTAGTCAAATCGTATTATTGGCTTTTTCAACAAACAGACAATCCTAGCAAATAAACACCCATAACCCTCATGGGATTATCACATTTCAATGATGTGAACAATGTGGAGGCTGCTTGCTCTCACAACTTGTAAGGCAACATTATTTGTATTCCATAAATTATTGTAGCAACATGGCACATCAATGAAAAATTGGTTTCTGGGTCCCCCAGCACTCAGAAACATTGGGACATGTGACACAACTATGTAAAATATTTTTTTAATTTTGTTATTAATATTCAGAACTTTAAAAATGATGGAAAACCTTTGAAATTTGGATATGACTCATATGGTAAAGTAATTTGCCACAGTCATAACACACCTTTCCATCTGTATCTAGGTCATGTGGCTGTGGATTTATAAAAAAAAACATTTTTAAATGGATGGATAATATTGATTCCAATGGATTCTTATAAGGCGGTAATGTGGCATCAAGATGCAGAAGGAATGATGCTCTCGTTGAAGGGAAAGGACTCAAGATCCACTTGGCAATTGATAAACAAATGAACCTCCAAATCCTCAGTGCCTCTGTCAAATATAGTTATGGAAACTAAGTGGATTGAGTATTACGAGTATTACGAGTATTATGAGAAACTCTTTGCAAAGGTGGGAATGGTGCTCCACCAGACATTGATAATAGAAGTGGCCAGTAAGTGTTTACTTGTGGGGAAGTCTGTTGTCCCTCGCTACTGCTGCGAGGAGGAGCCTTTGACCGGGACATGCATTTGCCTGCCTACGGAGGAGCACAGCACGGACAAGAAGTGGCCAGTAAGTGGTTATTGGTAGGGGAGCCTGTTGTCCCTCTCTACTGCTGCGTGGAGGAGCCTTGGATCCAGACGTACATATGCCTGCCTAAGCAGAGTGCAGCACAAGCAAGAAGAAGCCAGTAAGTGGTTACTGGTTGTTTTTGGTGGGGTGTGTGGTCATTGGGTAGTCCCGACTAGCGCTCCAACCCACCCACCCCAAAGTCCCCAAAGAGGAGTATCAAGCCTCTCTCCAGCGACTTGCAGTTCCCGTTCTAGGCTTGTGTACTGTTCACCGACTTTACATGATCTGGCTCTTGCCACAGCCCGATAGGAAGATGGTGTGTTTGGGGAGTGCTGCCAAACCACCAAAGTCAGTGTTTATGTGGATTATGAAAATCAGGAAAACATGCCTTTCTGTGAACCAACTCTGGTACA
Organism: Ambystoma mexicanum; assembly: GCF_040938575.1. Lineage (NCBI taxonomy): Eukaryota > Metazoa > Chordata > Amphibia > Caudata > Ambystomatidae > Ambystoma > Ambystoma mexicanum. The sequence goes on along the minus strand of NC_090929.1, from coordinate 1,278,398,632 downwards.
ATCAAATTTGGAGCTAAAGGTAACTGAAGGTAACTGATTCCCGGGTGGGGCAGGGGCGGAGAGACGGACTATGGCAGCTCCTCGAGCTGTCAGGCATTCCCTGCCCCCTGGGTTTTGTCACAGCCCATTATAATTGTATTACAGTTTTGCCATGGACATACGATCCTGTGACGTTTGAAGACTGTCCACCTTATGAAGTATAAACTTTTACTGTTTGTGTGTGATGACGGCCCACCATAACCTCAATGAGTGACCAAAAGACCTCACGGCCACATAGAGGACCATTTTAAGCATGTCTGTCTTCATTCACTTGCATTTATTTGCACATGCATACACATTTTTATGTACCCTCACTGATTGGAGGAGTATTGCCTTTGAATTTTATTAGCCTTTTATCTGCTTTTACTAGCTTTTATTTGCTTTTAATGCTCATATAATTTTTTTGCTCTTTAGTCCCAATTTTAATCTTAATTAAAATCAACCTTCTTTTATTCTTCCTATGTTCTATGTTCTATGGTGCGTTTTGTGGTGTGTGTGGATCCTGCTCTTTCATTATGAATTGACAATGCAATCCAAGCATTATTGCACATTTTATGTGCACTTTCGATTGTTCGAACAGTGTTTGCGTTAATTGCTAATCCAATTTAAGTATTTTTGCATATTGCACATTGTATTTTGCACTCTAAAGTTTGCAGGATGTTTGTGGACTTGTTCCTCCATCGTTGAATGGCAACTCAACCCAAGTAGCTGTGCATGGTGTACTTTGCATCTCATTTAGTTTACATTACCATATAACTATATCTGTGGGCTAGTGTGCTAGGGAGTGCTGATCAAATGTGCCTAATAGCGTTCCTAGCTCCATTGTTAGCCAGATATTTTGGTGGAGTATTGGGAAGCCAAATGCGGGGATTAGGGATCCATACTGTTAATCCAGAAAGTAAACTGTCTAACAGATGTTCCCCACTACTCGATAGATATGTGCCTTATAGTGAGAACCCCAATCAATTGCAAGTAGATTTCGGTAATGCACTCCAGCCCAATGTGGAACCCCAGGATTTATCACCTGGGCTGGTAGAGAAGGGGAGCCTTGTGCCAAGTCCTGCCTGTTTTAGTGTTGAATGTAACTGTGAAAGGCAAATTTACCTGCAAGACCTAATGATGCAGATGGGTGCCCTAAAGGGGATGGTTGGAAGTTTGAGTAGTACGGTATAATCCTAAGGCAAAAAAGTGCTGAAAGCCCAGAGGGAGATTATCCACTTTACCACCAAGTTGCAGTCCAATTCTGTGTACCGTGTTGATCCACCAAAGGGCTCGGTGGAAGGAGCGAGCCATCCCAGGCAGAACATAGTATTGAAGCCCTAAGTACCTGTTCAGTAAAAGGTCCAACATGGGCCAAATCCACCACTGTACCATTAATAATCATGTGGCAACACATCCCCCTCGATGCATGTGGGAACCTGGGCATTGTGATAATATGACTATTCTCAACCAAGCAGCAATGTTTACTTTGCCCCTTGGATCGCTCCAAAATCACATGGTAATCTTTTATTCATGTGTAATATCCCCAAACTGTTGTTGGGTGTTTCTGAAAACAAAGATTATCTGATCAACAAGGGAATTCATTGAATTTGGCATGTGAATGTGTGTATGTCCTCATAAGAGTGATATCACAAGGGCCCGTAGGGTTTCCATGGGCCTGGGGTTGTTGGATTACTTGGACTTGACCCTCACAAACCCAACAATGGTAGATGGACTCTTGCCAATTGAGTCTAGGTCATACCCCCATTGGGTTCTAAGGTTTCCTTGAGACCTTTGCTACCTGTGACTTCTTTACGGCACCTCTCAGAGGCCAACTGCCCATGTGTGCCTCAAGCCATGACACAGAGACGGTGGATTTGGAAGTGGTGGACTGACAATTTGGTGTCAGTTGTGCAAAGGTTTTGTTCAGGAATGTAGCTGGGAATCTAGGCACCTGTTAGATCTTGAATGGATAGCTTTCATTATCTTACATGATATTATCTGCCTTCAGGAAATCTGGGCGGTGGATGCCATTGAAATCCCAGGCTTTATAGAGGCAAAGAGGAAGGCTGTCAGATCTACAAATCATTATGTGTACCAACCAAGAAGGGTGTATTTTGCTTATTTCCAATGTCTCCAATAGGCCATATGTTCCTAAGCCTTTGGCAACCTTGAATTTGATTTGTGACATAGTGAGTAATTGGGATCCCAGGATGCTAAGAGTGGGACATATTATAGTTGTGGATATGATATGATATGGCATTTATAACGTGCCTATTCATAAGTGTTTCAAGGTGCGACGAGTCAAGGGTGGGGAACAGAGGGAAGACAGAGACAACGATCTTACTAGACCAGTTGACATTGAGATCGCGCAAGTGCAAGGGAGGTGGGGAAGTGGAAAGTGCGAGGTGGAAGGGGGAGGGGAAGTGCAGTACATAGGATAACAGTAAATAAATAGAAACAAACATAGAAACATAGAAAAAAGGCAACACCTTTTGATACCCTTTTTCCTTCAGTATGTCAGATATTTTTATATGTGTTTTCAAGATGCAGTCTGCCGCGTCTCACTGGGGTGGGCGCAGAAAGGCCAAAAACCGATAAACTATACAAATGAAAGATCTGCGCCAAATTGGTTTATCTTCCGAGTTTTAATTCTCTCATTACAAGTGATGTCCTTCCTGGACACGTGTTTCGGCGGATTTGCCTTTATCAAATCAGGGCGTAATCATTTTCATTGGTTCCGCAAGGAGAGAGCCGATGCGTGCAACATAGAACTTGGTTACGCTATGAAGGGATTTGACCCATAACACTCAGAGCACGAACATTTTGTACAACCAATGAAAGATGATTACGCCTGTAAGGACATGTATGGGATTTTTGCCAGCATATAATATATAGCATTTTTGACAGCATATAATATACAGTAGAGAAACAAAGCCAGGCCCAGTTTGAAACTGCAGACATTAATTCAGTAACAGCCAGCAGGCAAAGTTGTCAGAATGCATTAAAAAAAACACAGTGTGCCGCCAGGTTAAAATAAAGAAGTGCACAATTTATATTGGATGTTTCATGTGTGAAAACTGCATTACATAACTGATTAACTTTGTACTAACATTATTAAAATACTAATTTCAACTTCTCTAACATTATAATGCAGTCTTCTATGCACAATGAAGTACAGTCCATGTTTTAGGTGCACTGTTTGAAATTCATTTTTTCCATGAGGAAATGCACACTAGCATTTTCTTCATCTTGTGGAGAACAAAAATATGTAAAATGCAGGAAGGAAAATGAAACAATTGCTCTGGAAATGAAGTCTTCATTGTATTGAAAAACCAAGGCTGGCACAGAGCACATTCTTTTTACTCTGATTGTTAGGGATTGTAGGCAGACAAGCCACGTCAATAGGGGGCTGAATGAGAGTTTTCCTAAGAAATGAAGTGAAGGGAGGTGGCAGTTTGTGCTGGGACTAAGAGATGGACAGTGCCTTATCTGCCGAACTCCATGTGGGTTGAGCACTGGCTATGAGATAGAGAGCTGGCAGCTCCCCACATACGAGGGGGTTTGGCACTGAATCTGAGTCTGCAAAGACAGCGAGGTCGTGCAGGAACTTCAGATTTTACTGGCCTTGGTAAGATAAGTGCTAATTGAGGAACAGATAGTATGCCGTATTTGTGTTGCTAGGATTTATTGCAGTGCAGGGAGGTTAGGATAATTGTATGTTTACTTCTCTCTCTACGTTCAAAGTGTTGGAACATAAATTCGAGTTTGAAAAATACATGCTTGTTTCTGTTGTTCTTTATTACTTGCAGTTGATGCTGTAAATATCATGTGGTAAGATTGTGCTGCTTGTAAATGGCATGTAATAGAAAGTGTATATAAAAACAACTGAGACTTTAGTGTCACTCATGTATCTGGTGATTTATTTATGTAAGTGAAGTACAGAGGCGATGTTTATATCAGTGCAGTAGTGCATTTTACCAATTCATCACTGTAGTTAAATAGCAAACAAGAGAAAGTCAGTAGTAAATATCTACAAAGTATGAAGGTGTGTGTGTGTGCAATGTAATGAGCGATTCCTTCCTTGCATGCTGAAGGGAAGGGGTGCCAGATTAGGCACATAAATTACTGGATGTACATAAGACAGTAATACCATCCACAAACCATAGGTGGCGCTATGAATAAACTCATTGGGTTCTCTCAAGTGTCATAAATCTGGGGGCTCTCTACAGGCGACTAAAAGACATTCTAATAGAAAGGAAAGGTTTATGATGGGGTTGTAATATAAAAAAAACATGCTTACCACTATACCACAGGAATAAGATATTTCTAAAAAATACCACAAAGTAAGATACCACTAAAATTACCGCCAATATAAGCTAACAATATATGGTAACTAAAACAGACTGATACCAAACCCACTCTAAATGTAAGGCCAGTTTACTGCCAAATTACAGCCAATATTTTTACGGTAAGAAAATACCGCCTAATCCTGAATTTACACCAATAAGACAAAATCTCTTGCAAGTAATGGTGCGTTGGCCAGGAAAGTGGCTGTAGAGCAACTACTGGGCGTGGCAGGTGTATCTAACACTACCATAAGTGCATTAAAGGGAACTCATTTTGTGAAAGCAGTGTGACACTGATAGTGAATATCAGAATGTCTCAAATTGATGCCACATTCCCAGAGTTGGTGAAATATCTGGAGGCAAAATTATATGCACATGGGACATGGTCATCAAATAATGCCACAGAGTGGCATGGCCGTATTTATGGGGAAGTGCAGAAAGAACCATTGGACAATATTTTTGAAGAGGGTAGCATAATTCAGGTCTGCCTTCTGAGATTATTAAATTCTGCTGATAAACCTGCAGAGTAAGATTGTCTGATACGACTATGTGCCAAAACATGGTTTATTTTAAATATGTCTCTGCAAATGCAAGAAAATGATGCCAAGCTAATTAGCATACTAAAAGTCGAATTAGATGGAGTTAGTGAACAGCAGAAAAGGTTGAAAGCAGAACTGGAGGTATGTCAAAATGACATGCAGTCAAAGTGTAAAGAACTTGAACTCAATTGTCCCAAAGGCAAAAAATGTTTGAGGACAGTGAGCAAGAATTAAAACACTTGGAGGGTAATTCATAGAAATTCGCACAAAAGTGGCGCACGCGGCTGGCGCACAGTGTCCCTGTGCGATACACTGCGCCAGCCGCGTGCGAAAAAATCCTTTTCATCGCACAGCGAATTCATGGAGGTTAGCCTCTGAAACCAGCCGTGACGCAGAGTGGCGCAGCGACCCTGCAGCAGCGCCAGTTATGCCCCCAAGAACGCCCTCGCGCAAGGAAAAGCCTTCAAAATTCCCAAATCATCACAAAGGGCTGGGCTAACCCTGGACCAGTTCACAGGGCTGCCAAACAGCAAACTCCAAGCGGGGAACGTGTATTTCAGTGGTTCTCGGGAAGTTTCACACGCGATTGTCCTGTGTATGTGTACATCAGGGGTGCGTGGGAAGTAACACACGCGATTCCATCAGGGCACGTGTATTCCAGGGGTACGCGGGAAGTGTCACACGCAAAAACAGCAGGGTACGTGCATTTCAGGGGTGCGCGGGAAGTATCACACAGGATTCCATCAGGGTACGTGTATTCCAGGGGTGCGCGGGGAGCACCACACGTAAATTGCATGTGCGTGTCCTCCCAGGTGTACCCTATACATGCTCCACGGCCCCTGCAGGCGGCCCACACCACAGGGGCCTACCCTGCAGATGTCCCGCTGGCAGCCCATCCACCATGCCCATGTCCCGCAGCCAACCCACATGTCACCTTGAACTACTGCCCACCAACGCATGTCCCCCTGCACCCCCAGCATCCAGGGGCACCCTCCACCAGGCCCCCACTCATGTCTCCCACCACCCCCACCCCTCAGCATCCAGGGGCACCCTCCACTAGGCCCCCACTCATGTCTCCGATCACCCCCACCCCCCAGCATCCAGGGGCACCCTCCACCAGGCCCCCTTACATGTCTCCCACCACCCTCACCCCCTAGCAGTGCAGGGGCACCCTACACCAGGCCCCCACTCATGTCTCCCATCACCCCCAACCCCCAGCAGTGCAGGGGCACCCTCCACCAGGCCCCCACTCATGTCTGCCATCACCCCCACCCCCCAGCAGTGCAGGGCACCCTCCACCAGGCCCCCACTCATGTCCTACTCATGTCTCCCACCACCCCCACCCGCCTGCAGTGCAGGGCATCCTCCACCAGGCCCCCAATCATGTCCAACTCATGTCTCCCACCACCCCCACCCCCTAGCAGTACAGGGCACCCTCCAGCAGGCCCCCACTCATGTCTCCCATCACCCCCACCCCCCAGCAGTGCAGGGCACCCTCCACCAGGCCCCCACTCATGTCCAACTCATATCTCCCATCACCCCCACCCCCAGCATCCAGGGGCACCTTCCACCAGGCCCCCACTCATGTCCAACTCATGTCTCCCACCACCCCCACCCCCCAGCATCCAGGGGCACCCTCCACCAGGCCCCCACTCATGTCTCCCACCACCCCCACCCCCCATCATCCAGGGGCACCCTCCACCAGGCCCCCACTCATGTCTCCCACCACCTTCACCCCCTAGCAGTGCAGGGGCACCCTCCACCAGGCCCCCACTCATGTCTCCCATCACCCCCACCCCCCAGCAGTGCAGGGGCAACCTCCACTAGGCCCCCACTCATGTCTCCCATCACCCCCAACCCCCAGCAGTGCAGGGGCACCCTCCACCAGGCCCCCACTCATGTCTCCAATCACCCCCACCCCCCAGCAGTGCAGGGGCACCCTCCACCAGGCCCCCACTCATGTCTCCCATCACCCCCACCCCCCAGCAGTGCAGGGCACCCTCCACCAGGCCCCCACTCATGTCCAACTCATGTCTCCCACCACCCCACCCCCCAGCAGTGCAGGGCACCCTCCACCAGGCCCCCACTCATGTCCAACTCATGTCTCCCACCACCCCCACCCCTCAGCAGTGCAGGGCACCCTCCACCAGGCCCCCACTCATGTCTCCCATCACCCCCACCCCCCAGCAGTGCAGGGCATCCTCCACCACCAGGCCCCCACTCATGTCCAACTCATGTCTCCCATCACCCCCACCCCCCAGCATCCAGGGGCACCCTCCACCAGGCCCCCACTCATGTCTCCCACCACCCCCACCCCCAGCAGTGCAGGGGCACCCTCCACCAGGCCCCCACTCATGTCTCCCACCACCCCCACCCCCCAGCATCCAGGGGCACCCTCCACCAGGCCCCCACTCATGTCCAACTCATGTCTCCCATCACCCCCACCCCTCAGCAGTGCAGGGCACCCTTCACCAGGCCCCCACTCATGTCTCCCACCACCCCCACCCCCCAGCATCCAGGGGCACCCTCCACCAGGCCCCCACTCATGTCTCCCACCACCCCCAACCCTCAGCAGTGCAGGGGCACCCTCCACCAGGCCCCCAATCATGTCTCCCATCACCCCCACCCCCCAGCAGTGCAGGGGCACCCTCTACCAGGCCCCCACTCATGTCTCCCATCACCCCCACCCCCCAGCAGTGCAGGGCACCCTCCACCAGGCCCCCACTCATGTCCAACCCATGTCCCCCACCACCCCCACCCCCCAGCAGTGCAGGGCACCCTCCACCAGGCCCCCACTCATGTCCAACTCATATCTCCCATCACCCCCACCCCCAGCATCCAGGGGCACCTTCCACCAGGCCCCCACTCATGTCCAACTCATGTCTCCCACCACCCCCACCCCCCAGCATCCAGGGGCACCCTCCACCAGGCCCCCACTCATGTCTCCCACCACCCCCACCCCCCATCATCCAGGGGCACCCTCCACCAGGCCCCCACTCATGTCTCCCACCACCTTCACCCCCTAGCAGTGCAGGGGCACCCTCCACCAGGCCCCCACTCATGTCTCCCATCACCCCCACCCCCCAGCAGTGCAGGGGCAACCTCCACTAGGCCCCCACTCATGTCTCCCATCACCCCCAACCCCCAGCAGTGCAGGGGCACCCTCCACCAGGCCCCCACTCATGTCTCCAATCACCCCCACCCCCCAGCAGTGCAGGGGCACCCTCCACCAGGCCCCCACTCATGTCTCCCATCACCCCCACCCCCCAGCAGTGCAGGGCACCCTCCACCAGGCCCCCACTCATGTCCAACTCATGTCTCCCACCACCCCACCCCCCAGCAGTGCAGGGCACCCTCCACCAGGCCCCCACTCATGTCCAACTCATGTCTCCCACCACCCCCACCCCTCAGCAGTGCAGGGCACCCTCCACCAGGCCCCCACTCATGTCTCCCATCACCCCCACCCCCCAGCAGTGCAGGGCATCCTCCACCACCAGGCCCCCACTCATGTCCAACTCATGTCTCCCATCACCCCCACCCCCCAGCATCCAGGGGCACCCTCCACCAGGCCCCCACTCATGTCTCCCACCACCCCCACCCCCAGCAGTGCAGGGGCACCCTCCACCAGGCCCCCACTCATGTCTCCCACCACCCCCACCCCCCAGCATCCAGGGGCACCCTCCACCAGGCCCCCACTCATGTCCAACTCATGTCTCCCATCACCCCCACCCCTCAGCAGTGCAGGGCACCCTTCACCAGGCCCCCACTCATGTCTCCCACCACCCCCACCCCCCAGCATCCAGGGGCACCCTCCACCAGGCCCCCACTCATGTCTCCCACCACCCCCAACCCTCAGCAGTGCAGGGGCACCCTCCACCAGGCCCCCAATCATTATCTCCCATCACCCCCACCCCCCAGCAGTGCAGGGGCACCCTCCACCAGGCCCCCACTCATGTCTCCCATCACCCCCACCCCCCAGCAGTGCAGGGCACCCTCCACCAGGCCCCCACTCATGTCCAACCCATGTCCCCCACCACCCCCACCCCCCAGCAGTGCAGGGCACCCTCCACCAGGCCCCCACTCATGACCAACTCATGTCTCCCATCACCCCCACCCCCCAGCATCTAGGGGCACCCTTCACCAGGCCCCCACTCATGTCTCCCACCCCCCCACCCCCCAGCAGTGTAGGGGCACCCTCCACCAGGCCCCCACTCATGTCTCCCATCACCCCCACCCCCCAGCATCCAAGGGCACCCTCCACCAGGCCCCCACTCATGTCTCCCACCACCCCCACCCCCCAGCATCCAGGGGTACCCTCCACCAGGCCCCACTCATGTCTCCCACCACCCCACCCCCTAGCAGTGCAGGGGCACCCTCCACCAGGCCCCCACTCATGTCTCCCATCACCCCCATCCCCCAGCAGTGCAGGGGCACCCTCCACCAAGCCCCCACTCATGTCTCCCATCACCCCCACCGCCCAGCAGTGCAGGGGCACCCTCCACCAGGCCCCCACTCATGTCTCTCATCACCCCCACCCCCAGCAGTACAGGGCACCCTCCACCAGGCCCCCACTCATGTCCAACTCATGTCTCCCACCACCCCCACCCCCCAGCAGTGCAGGGCACCCTCCACCAGGCCCCCACTCATGTCCAACTCATGTCTCCCACCACCCCCACCCCCAGCACTGTGGGGCACCCTCCACCAGGCCCCCACTCATGTCCAACTCATGTGTCCCATCACCCCACCCCCCAGCATCCAGGGGCACCCTCCACCAGGCCCCCACTCATGTCTCCCATCACCCCCACACCCCAGCATCCAGGGGCACCCTCCACCAGGCCCCCACTCATGTCTCCCATCACCCCCACCCCCCAGCAGTGCAGGGCACCCTCCACCAGGCCCCCACACATGTCCAACTCATGTCTCCCACCACCCCCACCCCCCAGCATCCAGGGGCACCCTCCACCAGGCCCCCACTCATGTCCAACTCATGTCTCCCACCACCCCCACCCCCCAGCAGTGCAGGGCACCCTCCACCAGGCCCCCACTCATGTCTCCCATCACCCCCACCCCCCAGCAGTGCAGGGGCACCCTCCACCAGGCCCCCACTCATGTCTCCCATCACCCCCACCCCCCATCAGTGCAGGGCACCCTCCACCAGGCCCCCACTCATGTCCAACTCATGTCTCCCACCACCCCCACCCCCCAGCAGTGCAGGGCACCCTCCACCAGGCCCCCACTCATGTCCAACTCATGTCTCCCACCACCCCCATCCCCCAGCAGTGCAGGGCACCCTCCACCAGGCCCCCACTCATGTCTCCCATCACCCCCACCCCCCAGCAGTTCAGGGGCACCCTCCACCAGGCCCCCACTCATTTCTCCCACCACCCCCACCCCCGGCAGTGCAGGGGCACCCTCCACCAGGCCCCCACTCATGTCTCCCATCACCCCCACCCCCCCAGCAGTGCAGGGGCACCCTCCACCAGGCCCCCACTCATGTCTCCCCTCACCCCCACCCCCCAGCAGTGCAGGGGCACCCTCCACCAGGCCCCCACTCATGACTCCCATCACCCCACCCCCCAGCAGTGTAGGGCACCATCCACCAGGCCCCCACTCATGTCCAACTCATGTCTCCCACCACTCCCACCCCCCAGCAGTGCAGGGCACCCTCCACCAGGCCCCCACTCATGTCCAACTCATGTCTCCCACCACCCCCACCCCCCAGCTCTGTGGGGCACCCTCCACCAGGCCCCCACACATGTCCAACTCATGTCTCCCACCACCCCCACCCCCCAGCATCCAGGGGCACCCTCCACCAGGCCCCCACTCATGTCCAACTCATGTCTCCCACCACCCCCACCCCTCAGCAGTGCAGGGCACCCTCCACCAGGCCCCCACTCATGTCTCCCATCACCCCCACCCCCCAGCAGTGCAGGGGCACCCTCCACCAGGCCCCCACTCATGTCTCCCATCACCCCCACCCCCCAGCAGTGCAGGGCACCCTCCACCAGGCCCCCACTCATGTCCAACTCATGTCTCCCACCACCCCCACCCCCCAGCAGTGCAGGGCACCCTCCACCAGGCCCCCACTCATGTCCAACTCATGTCTCCCACCACCCCCACCCCCCAGCAGTGCAGGGCACCCTCCACCAGGCCCCCACTCATGTCTCCCATCACCCCCACCCCCCAGCAGTTCAGGGGCACCCTCCACCAGGCCCCCACTCATTTCTCCCACCACCCCCACCCCCGGCAGTGCAGGGGCACCCTCCACCAGGCCCCCACTCATGTCTCCCATCACCCCCACCCCCCCCAGCAGTGCAGGGGCACCCTCCACCAGGCCCCCACTCATGTCTCCCCTCACCCCCACCCCCCAGCAGTGCAGGGGCACCCTCCACCAGGCCTCCACTCATGACTCCCATCACCCCACCCCCCAGCAGTGTAGGGCACCATCCACCAGGCCCCCACTCATGTCCAACTCATGTCTCCCACCACTCCCACCCCCCAGCAGTGCAGGGCACCCTCCACCAGGCCCCCACTCATGTCCAACTCATGTCTCCCACCACCCCCACCCCCCAGCTCTGTGGGGCACCCTCCACCAGGCCCCCACTCATGTCCAACTCATGTGTCCCATCACCCCCACCCCCCAGCATCCAGGGGTACCCTCCACCAGGCCCCACTCATGTCTCCCACCACCCCCACCCCCTAGCAGTGCAGGGGCACCCTCCACCAGGCCCCCACTCATGTCTCCCATCCCCCCCATCCCCCAGCAGTGCAGGGGCACCCTCCACCAAGCCCCCACTCATGTCTCCCATCACCCCCACCGCCCAGCAGTGCAGGGGCACCCTCCACCAGGCCCCCACTCATGTCTCTCATCACCCCCACCCCCAGCAGTACAGGGCACCCTCCACCAGGCCCCCACTCATGTCCAACTCATGTCTCCCACCACCCCCACCCCCCAGCAGTGCAGGGCACCCTCCACCAGGCCCCCACTCATGTCCAACTCATGTCTCCCACCACCCCCACCCCCAGCACTGTGGGGCACCCTCCACCAGGCCCCCACTCATGTCCAACTCATGTGTCCCATCACCCCACCCCCCAGCATCCAGGGGCACCCTCCACCAGGCCCCCACTCATGTCTCCCATCACCCCCACACCCCAGCATCCAGGGGCACCCTCCACCAGGCCCCCACTCATGTCTCCCATCACCCCCACCCCCCAGCAGTGCAGGGCACCCTCCACCAGGCCCCCACACATGTCCAACTCATGTCTCCCACCACCCCCACCCCCCAGCATCCAGGGGCACCCTCCACCAGGCCCCCACTCATGTCCAACTCATGTCTCCCACCACCCCCACCCCCCAGCAGTGCAGGGCACCCTCCACCAGGCCCCCACTCATGTCTCCCATCACCCCCACCCCCCAGCAGTGCAGGGGCACCCTCCACCAGGCCCCCACTCATGTCTCCCATCACCCCCACCCCCCAGCAGTGCAGGGCACCCTCCACCAGGCCCCCACTCATGTCCAACTCATGTCTCCCACCACCCCCACCCCCCAGCAGTGCAGGGCACCCTCCACCAGGCCCCCACTCATGTCCAACTCATGTCTCCCACCAGCCCCACCCCCCAGCAGTGCAGGGCACCCTCCACCAGGCCCCCACTCATGTCTCCCATCACCCCCACCCCCCAGCAGTTCAGGGGCACCCTCCACCAGGCCCCCACTCATTTCTCCCATCACCCCCATCCCCCAGCATCCAGGGGCACCCTCCACCAGGCCCCCACTCATGTCTCCCATCACCCCCACCCCCCAGCATCCAGGGGCACCCTCCACCAGGCCCCCACTCATGTCTCCCACCACCCCCACCCCCGGCAGTGCAGGGGCACCCTCCACCAGGCCCCCACTCATGTCTCCCATCACCCCCACCCCCCCCCAGCAGTGCAGGGGCACCCTCCACCAGGCCCCCACTCATGTCTCCCCTCACCCCCACCCCCCAGCAGTGCAGGGGCACCCTCCACCAGGCCCCCACTCATGACTCCCATCACCCCACCCCCCAGCAGTGTAGGGCACCATCCACCAGGCCCCCACTCATGTCCAACTCATGTCTCCCACCACTCCCACCCCCCAGCAGTGCAGGGCACCCTCCACCAGGCCCCCACTCATGTCCAACTCATGTCTCCCACCACCCCCACCCCCCAGCTCTGTGGGGCACCCTCCACCAGGCCCCCACTCATGTCCAACTCATGTGTCCCATCACCCCCACCCCCCAGCATCCAGGGGCACCCTCCACCAGGCCCCCACTCATGTCTCTCATCACCCCCACCCCCCAGCATCCAGGGGCACCCTCAACCAGGCCCCCACTCATGTCTCCCATCACCCCCACCCCCCAGCAGTGCAGGGCACCCTCCACCAGGCCCCCACTCATGTCCAACTCATGTCTCCCACCACCCCCACTCCCCAGCATCCAGGGGCACCCTCCACCATGCCCCCACTCATGTCCAACTCATTTCTCCCACCACCCCTAGCCCCAGCAGTGCAGGGCACCCTCCACCAGGCCCCCACTCATGTCCAACTCATGTCTCCCACCACCCCACCCCCCAGGAGTGCAGGGGCACCCTTCACCAGGCCCCCACTCATGTCTCCCATCACCCCACCCCCCAGCAGTGCAGGGGCACCCTCCACCAGGCCTCCACTCATATCTCCCATCACCCCCAGCAGTGCAGGGCATCCTCCACCAGGCCCCCACTCATGTCCAACTCATGTCTCCCACCACCCCCACCCCCAGCAGTGCAGGGCACCCTCCACCAGGCCCCCACTCATGTCCAACTCATGTCTCCCACCACCCCCACCCCCCAGCAGTGCAGGGCACCCTCCACCAGGCCCCCACTCATGTCTCCCATCACCTCCACCCCCCAGCAGTGCTGGGGCACTCTCCACCAGGCCCGCACTCATGTCTCCCATCACCCCCACCCCCCAGCAGTTCAGGGGCACCCTCCACCAGGCCCCCACTCATGTCTCCCATCACCCCCACCCCCCAGCAGTGCAGGGCACCCTCCACCAGGCCCCCACTCATGTCCAACTCATGTCTCCCACCACCCCCACCCCCCAGCAGTGCAGGGCACCCTCCACCAGGCCCCCACTCATGTCTGCCATCACCCCCACCCCCCAGCAGTGCAGGGCACCCTCCACCAGGCCCCCACTCATGTCCAACTCATGTTCCCATTACCCCCACCCCCCAGCATCCAGGGGCACCCTCCACCAGGCCCCCACTCATGTCTCCCATCACCCCCACCCCCCAGCAGTGCAGGGCACCCTCCACCAGGCCCCCACTCATGTCCAACCCATGTCTCCCACCACACCCACCTCCCAGCAGTGCAGGCCACCCTCCACCAGGCCCCCACTCATGTCCAACTCATGTCTCCCATCACCCCCACCCCCCAGCATCTAGGGGCACCCTTCACCAGGCCCCCACTCATGTCTCCCACCACCCCCACCCCCCAGCAGTGTAGGGGCACCCTCCACCAGGCCCCCACTCATGTCTCCCATCACCCCACCCCCCAGCAGTGCAGGGGCACCCTCCACCAGGCCCCCACACATGTCTCCCATCACCCCCACCCCCCAGCAGTGCAGGGCACCTCCACCAGGCCCCCACTCATGGCCAACTCATGTCTCCCACCACCCCCACCCCCCCCAGCAGTGCAGGGGCACCCTCCACCAGGCCCCCACTCATGTCTCCCATCACCCCCACCCCCCAGCATCCAAGGGCACCCTCCACCAGGCCCCCACTCATGTCTCCCACCACCCCCACCCCCCAGCATCCAGGGGTACCCTCCACCAGGCCCCACTCATGTCTCCCACCACCCCCACCCCCTAGCAGTGCAGGGGCACCCTCCACCAGGCCCCCACTCATGTCTCCCATCACCCCCATCCCCCAGCAGTGCAGGGGCAACCTCCACCAAGCCCCCACTCATGTCTCCCATCACCCCCACCGCCCAGCAGTGCAGGGGCACCCTCCACCAGGCCCCCACTCATGTCTCTCATCACCCCCACCCCCAGCAGTACAGGGCACCCTCCACCAGGCCCCCACTCATGTCCAACTCATGTCTTCCACCACCCCCACCCCCCAGCAGTGCAGGGCACCCTCCACCAGGCCCCCACTCATGTCCAACTCATGACTCCCACCACCCCCACCCCCAGCACTGTGGGGCACCCTCCACCAGGCCCCCACTCATGTCTCCCATCCCCCCCATCCCCCAGCAGTGCAGGGGCACCCTCCACCAAGCCCCCACTCATGTCTCCCATCACCCCCACCGCCCAGCAGTGCAGGGGCACCCTCCACCAGGCCCCCACTCATGTCTCTCATCACCCCCACCCCCAGCAGTACAGGGCACCCTCCACCAGGCCCCCACTCATGTCCAACTCATGTCTCCCACCACCCCTACCCCCCAGCAGTGCAGGGCACCCTCCACCAGGCCCCCACTCATGTCCAACTCATGTCTCCCACCACCCCCACCCCCAGCACTGTGGGGCACCCTCCACCAGGCCCCCACTCATGTCCAACTCATGTGTCCCATCACCCCACCCCCCAGCATCCAGGGGCACCCTCCACCAGGCCCCCACTCATGTCTCCCATCACCCCCACACCCCAGCATCCAGGGGCACCCTCCACCAGGCCCCCACTCATGTCTCCC
Source organism: Ambystoma mexicanum (assembly GCF_040938575.1). NCBI lineage: Eukaryota > Metazoa > Chordata > Amphibia > Caudata > Ambystomatidae > Ambystoma > Ambystoma mexicanum. The sequence continues at coordinate 1,278,383,046 of NC_090929.1, read as the reverse complement.
ATCACCCCCACCCCCCAGCAGTGCAGGGCACCCTCCACCAGGCCCCCACACATGTCCAACTCATGTCTCCCACCACCCCCACCCCCCAGCATCCAGGGGCACCCTCCACCAGGCCCCCACTCATGTCCAACTCATGTCTCCCACCACCCCCACCCCCCAGCAGTGCAGGGCACCCTCCACCAGGCCCCCACTCATGTCTCCCATCACCCCCACCCCCCAGCAGTGCAGGGGCACCCTCCACCAGGCCCCCACTCATGTCTCCCATCACCCCCACCCCCCAGCAGTGCAGGGCACCCTCCACCAGGCCCCCACTCATGTCCAACTCATGTCTCCCACCACCCCCACCCCCCAGCAGTGCAGGGCACCCTCCACCAGGCCCCCACTCATGTCCAACTCATGTCTCCCACCAGCCCCACCCCCCAGCAGTGCAGGGCACCCTCCACCAGGCCCCCACTCATGTCTCCCATCACCCCCACCCCCCAGCAGTTCAGGGGCACCCTCCACCAGGCCCCCACTCATTTCTCCCATCACCCCCATCCCCCAGCATCCAGGGGCACCCTCCACCAGGCCCCCACTCATGTCTCCCACCACCCCCACCCCCCAGCATCCAGGGGCACCCTCCACCAGGCCCCCACTCATGTCTCCCACCACCCCCACCCCCGGCAGTGCAGGGGCACCCTCCACCAGGCCCCCACTCATGTCTCCCATCACCCCCACCCCCCCCCAGCAGTGCAGGGGCACCCTCCACCAGGCCCCCACTCATGTCTCCCCTCACCCCCACCCCCCAGCAGTGCAGGGGCACCCTCCACCAGGCCCCCACTCATGACTCCCATCACCCCACCCCCCAGCAGTGTAGGGCACCATTCACCAGGCCCCCACTCATGTCCAACTCATGTCTCCCACCACTCCCACCCCCCAGCAGTGCAGGGCACCCTCCACCAGGCCCCCACTCATGTCCAACTCATGTCTCCCACCACCCCCACCCCCCAGCTCTGTGGGGCACCCTCCACCAGGCCCCCACTCATGTCCAACTCATGTGTCCCATCACCCCCACCCCCCAGCATCCAGGGGCACCCTCCACCAGGCCCCCACTCATGTCTCTCATCACCCCCACCCCCCAGCATCCAGGGGCACCCTCAACCAGGCCCCCACTCATGTCTCCCATCACCCCCACCCCCCAGCAGTGCAGGGCACCCTCCACCAGGCCCCCACTCATGTCCAACTCATGTCTCCCACCACCCCCACCCCCCAGCATCCAGGGGCACCCTCCACCATGCCCCCACTCATATCCAACTCATTTCTCCCACCACCCCTACCCCCAGCAGTGCAGGGCACCCTCCACCAGGCCCCCACTCATGTCCAACTCATGTCTCCCACCACCCCACCCCCCAGGAGTGCAGGGGCACCCTCCACCAGGCCCCCACTCATGTCTCCCATCACCCCACCCCCCAGCAGTGCAGGGGCACCCTCCACCAGGCCTCCACTCATGTCTCCCATCACCCCCAGCAGTGCAGGGCATCCTCCACCAGGCCCCCACTCATGTCCAACTCATGTCTCCCACCACCCCCACCCCCAGCAGTGCAGGGCACCCTCCACCAGGCCCCCACTCATGTCCAACTCATGTCTCCCACCACCCCCACCCCCCAGCAGTGCAGGGCACCCTCCACCAGGCCCCCACTCATGTCTCCCATCACCTCCACCCCCCAGCAGTGCAGGGCACCCTCCACCAGGCCCCCACTCATGTCCAACTCATGTCTCCCATCACCCCCACCCCCCAGCAGTGCAGGGGCACCCTCCACCAGGCCCCCACACATGTCTCCCATCACCCCCACCCCCCAGCAGTGCAGGGCACCTCCACCAGGCCCCCACTCATGGCCAACTCATGTCTCCCACCACCCCCACCCCCCCAGCAGTGCAGGGGCACCCTCCACCAGGCCCCCACTCATGTCTCCCATCACCCCCACCCCCCAGCATCCAAGGGCACCCTCCACCAGGCCCCCACTCATGTCTCCCACCACCCCCACCCCCCAGCATCCAGGGGTACCCTCCACCAGGCCCCACTCATGTCTCCCACCACCCCCACCCCCTAGCAGTGCAGGGGCACCCTCCACCAGGCCCCCACTCATGTCTCTCATCACCCCCACCCCCAGCAGTACAGGGCACCCTCCACCAGGCCCCCACTCATGTCCAACTCATGTCTCCCACCACCCCCACCCCCCAGCAGTGCAGGGCACCCTCCACCAGGCCCCCACTCATGTCCAACTCATGACTCCCACCACCCCCACCCCCAGCACTGTGGGGCACCCTCCACCAGGCCCCCACTCATGTCCAACTCATGTGTCCCATCACCCCACCCCCCAGCATCCAGGGGCACCCTCCACCAGGCCCCCACTCATGTCTCCCATCACCCCCACACCCCAGCATCCAGGGGCACCCTCCACCAGGCCCCCACTCATGTCTCCCATCACCCCCACCCCCCAGCAGTGCAGGGCACCCTCCACCAGGCCCCCACACATGTCCAACTCATGTCTCCCACCACCCCCACCCCCCAGCATCCAGGGGCACCCTCCACCAGGCCCCCACTCATGTCTCCCATCACCCCCACACCCCAGCATCCAGGGGCACCCTCCACCAGGCCCCCACTCATGTCTCCCACCACCCCCACCCCCCAGCAGTGCAGGGCACCCTCCACCAGGCCCCCACTCATGTCTCCCATCACCCCCACCCCCCAGCAGTGCAGGGGCACCCTCCACCAGGCCCCCACTCATGTCTCCCATCACCCCCACCCCCCAGCAGTGCAGGGCACCCTCCACCAGGCCCCCACTCATGTCCAACTCATGTCTCCCACCACCCCCACGCCCCAGCAGTGCAGGGCACCCTCCACCAGGCCCCCACTCATGTCCAACTCATGTCTCCCACCACCCCCACCCCCCAGCAGTGCTGGGCACCCTCCACCAGGCCCCCACTCATGTCTCCCATCACCCCCACCCCCCAGCAGTTCAGGGGCACCCTCCACCAGGCCCCCACTCATTTCTCCCATCGCCCCCATCCCCCAGCATCAAGGGGCACCCTCCACCAGGCCCCCACTCATGTCTCCCACCACCCCCACCCCCCAGCATCCAGGGGCACCCTCCACCAGGCCCCCACTCATGTCTCCCACCACCCCCACCCCCGGCAGTGCAGGGGCACCCTCCACCAGGCCCCCACTCATGTCTCCCATCACCCCCACCCCCCCAGCAGTGCAGGGGCACCCTCCACCAGGCCCCCACTCATGTCTCCCCTCACCCCCACCCCCCAGCAGTGCAGGGGCACCCTCCACCAGGCCCCCACTCATGTCTCCCACAACTCCCACCCCCCAGCAGTGCAGGGCACCCTCCACCAGGCCCCCACTCATGTCCAACTCATGTCTCCCACCACCCCCACCCCCCAGCTCTGTGGGGCACCCTCCACCAGGCCCCCACTCATGTCCAACTCATGTGTCCCATCACCCCCACCCCCCAGCATCCAGGGGTACCCTCCACCAGGCCCCACTCATGTCTCCCACCACCCCCACCCCCTAGCAGTGCAGGGGCACCCTCCACCAGGCCCCCACTCATGTCTCCCATCACCCCCATCCCCCAGCAGTGCAGGGGCACCCTCCACCAAGCCCCCACTCATGTCTCCCATCACCCCCACCGCCCAGCAGTGCAGGGGCACCCTCCACCAGGCCCCCACTCATGTCTCTCATCACCCCCACCCCCAGCAGTACAGGGCACCCTCCACCAGGCCCCCACTCATGTCCAACTCATGTCTCCCACCACCCCCACCCCCCAGCAGTGCAGGGCACCCTCCACCAGGCCCCCACTCATGTCCAACTCATGTCTCCCACCACCCCCACCCCCAGCACTGTGGGGCACCCTCCACCAGGCCCCCACTCATGTCCAACTCATGTGTCCCATCACCCCACCCCCCAGCATCCAGGGGCACCCTCCACCAGGCCCCCACTCATGTCTCCCATCACCCCCACACCCCAGCATCCAGGGGCACCCTCCACCAGGCCCCCACTCATGTCTCCCATCACCCCCACCCCCCAGCAGTGCAGGGCACCCTCCACCAGGCCCCCACACATGTCCAACTCATGTCTCCCACCACCCCCACCCCCCAGCATCCAGGGGCACCCTCCACCAGGCCCCCACTCATGTCCAACTCATGTCTCCCACCACCCCCACCCCCCAGCAGTGCAGGGCACCCTCCACCAGGTCCCCACTCATGTCTCCCATCACCCCCACCCCCCAGCAGTGCAGGGGCACCCTCCACCAGGCCCCCACTCATGTCTCCCATCACCCCCACCCCCCAGCAGTGCAGGGCACCCTCCACCAGGCCCCCACTCATGTCCAACTCATGTCTCCCACCACCCCCACCCCCCAGCAATGCAGGGCACCCTCCACCAGGCCCCCACTCATGTCTCCCATCACCCCCACCCCCCAGCAGTTCAGGGGCACCCTCCACCAGGCCCCCACTCATTTCTCCCATCGCCCCCATCCCCCAGCATCCAGGGGCACCCTCCACCAGGCCCCCACTCATGTCCCCCAGCCAACATGTCATCACAATCTAGATCCCTGGCCTCTATGGTCAGCCTCCAAATGCCAAACACCCACCCGAGTATTGCATCCACCCACTTAGAAATGGCAATAACATGATAGAACCCCAATTGCAAGTTTGGAAATGAACACATGTCCCTCACAAACACCCAATGGGTGTCAGTGAATGTCAAAACCCATATCATGATATGCATGAAACCAATGAGATGATACTACACATTGAAGTTTGAAGAAAACATATGTATTAAAAGCAACATAAATTGAATCAAAAATAAACAAACAATAATGGAAATTTAAAAAAAATAAACCAGCATGTCCGTGAAATAATGCAAAACCACAAATCATAATCCAAAGGAAAGGTGTCCAAAGTCACAGTCCACAAAAGTAAATCCAATGGAAATTTAGAATCGAAAACCATTGCTCCATGGGTAAATAATAAAAAAAATTAAAATCCAAAAGTCAACTATGTACAGATAAACAATCCAGGGTCCATGATCCCAACAGAAGAAATTAAACCTAACTAATAACACTACCTAAAAAAAAAACTATATACAAAAATGTGGCCCATTGTCCAAAAGGTCCAAAACAAATGCAAAACCAAAGGAAACCTAACACTAACTACAGAACTATTTACAAGGGCAGCGGGCTAGTCCGACTGCTCACTTCGGGATGTTCCGGGCCAGGGCATCATCGAACTCCTGCTCAATGTCCCGGAGGCGGTCCTCCTCCATGGCCCCGAGGGTCTGCAGGCCCGTTGACATGTTCACCCCCAACTCCCCGCGGATTGCCTCGAGGCACTCGGCCCGCCTCAGGGCCCTCCGCATGGAGTTCTCCACCCTGACCATCGTGAGCCGTGCCTCTTCCGCCCGCTGCCGCTCCGCATCTATGGCGTGGCCCAACTGCTGCCACACGGAAGACACTTCCCGTCCTGGGTCCTCCTGCCCTCTGGCCGATGCCTGCCCCTTCGATGTCGAAGGCCCCGAGCCATCATGGCTCCCACCACGTTGCAGCTGCTGCTGTGCCTCTGCCCGTGCACTGCCTCCTGCTGCCTGCACATCCTCCTCTGGCTGGGGTGCAGTCGTTGATGTGGCCACCCCTGCTGGACGTCCGACTCCCGACTGTGGCAGGGATGCCTCCTCCACCACCCTGGCCGCACCGTCAGAGGCAGCTCCACAGGGCACCCAGGTGACTAATGGGTGGGAAGATGGCACGGAGGACGACTGGCGCAAAAGGGGGTTCATTTGAGGAGGGGGTCTGAGCAAGCCCCATCAAACGAGGGAATCCGGCCTGGGTGACTGAGATGACGTGCAGTCTCCTCATGAAAAGACTGCAGGTCACCTTGCATTGCCCATTGACGCAACGCCACACCAGTCAGGACAGGCTCAACCAGGACCCGGATAGCCACGTCCGCAGACAGAGGAAGGCCAGTTGTCGTGAGCTCATCCCCTGCCTGAAAACGGGTCTGGATGTAGGCATCCCTGCTGGTGCAAGATGATGCAGTGACAGGATCAGGGACAGGATTGCACACAGGCACCTCTGCGGCGACCTGTGCTGCCTCCTGTCCCTGGTCCTGCACTGCACCACTAGCACCAGTGGAATCCCCAACTCCAGACCCTGTCTCTGTTGCTTGCACGGCCTCCTCCTCCACCAAACCCCCCACCAACCTGGATGACTCCGTGCCATCTTCCCCCGTTGGGCCCTGTGGGGTCCCAGCTGCCCCTTCTGCTGCCGAGGAGTCCAACTCCGACCTCCACCTCTTGGACCTCCCCCCGGCAGCTGCGGCCTGGGATGCGGCACCAGAGTCCTCACTCCCCGACGAGATCACAACCTGGGAGGGGAGCCGGGCCTTGCGTCTCTGGCTGCCGGTGCGATCCCCACCGCTGTGCTCCACAGCACATTCTCCGCCCTCTTCATCAGTTGACGCTGCAGACAGGGAGAAATAAAACACAGGCATCAGGGCACTGTACAATGGACACATACACACATGACAGTTGCACATGAGTGGCATTGGCAAACCTCAGACATGGCATTACAATCGGCAACACACATGTCATTTCAACTTGCACACATGAGCCATACCACAGCCATATCGCAACTGCCAGCACCATCCATACACATACAACAGCATGAGCAGGCAAAGGTGACCCAGACATCACATGCAACACAGGGAGTGCACTACACATGCACGCACACCACCACACTTGCATGCATGTGTACACCTCAGCCAACTGTCGCAGTGTTCAGATGGGCATCCATGTCACATCTGCCAATCAGGCGTCCACATCCCGCTGTCACATGCATCCATGTTGCATCACTGTTGCACCCTTGTCAAATACACACACATGCACATGTACACAGTGCTGATACATGCAGCTGAAAACAACATACATGCGTGACATCACGAACATGCCTACTTACATACACATTCATCCAAACATGTGTGCCCACACAACTTCATTTGGCATGCAAGCCTACACACACAAGCACCATCCATATCTCACACATGACAGCCCTCGCATGTGTTAGCCTCACGGCCCTGTACACCCCGACCCATACTCGGCCCCATACAAACAGATGTGCAACCTGCACACTACTGGCACATCACCACACGCACAGCTTACAATCATGATGCATGTACACTTACCGCTCGACTCCAGACGGGTCTGCCTCTCAAGGACCTGGACGTGGAGCGCTGGGTTATGCGTTCCAGGACCCTCATCTGATCTTCCGACAAGTGGCCCCGGCGCCCCTTAGCATCCGCTGCCTTCAAGAGGCGCCGGGCCTTGTTGAAGGTCCTGGACCTGAAGTCCTCCCAGCGCTTCTTGACATGTTGGAAGTCGCGGACTGCCACCCCCTTCGCGTTGATGGCAGTCACGATGTCCGTCCAGATCCGAGTCCGTCCTTCCTTGTCGGCGCACACACTTCCGAAGAGGGCATCATACTGCCCCAGGACTTGCTCCACCAGGACACCAACTTCCCTGGCACTGAAGCTGGTGCCCCTCTGCCTCTCTGGCCGGGGGTTGTCAGTGGTGCCAGATGTTGCAGTGCCTGACATGAAAACCCCAGAGGCAGGAGTGGGTGGGCAACTGGGTCCTGGGGCTGAGCTGTGGAGTGAAGGAATCCCAGTCGGGAGTCTTCGGTTCCAGCAGGGGTGGTCACAGCAACAGCACCCCTGGCTGATGTGCAGGCAGCAAATGGCAGGGCATGTGGGCAGCAGGCAGTCAGGCAGCAGCAGATGGCAGGTGGGAGCGTGCTCGGGGATCTGGGGGGCAGTAAATCGGCTTTCTGGGCAGGAGCGTGGTCTTCCGTGTGCTTACGCGTGGCCAGCTTGATACGGAGTGATTTGGCACGTGAAAATCCTGCACGGCTGCGTGTAATTCGAGGAAAGGCCCTTAGCACGTAAGCGCGTCTGCACGCATACGCGATTTCATTGGCCCAAAGGCCCCCATGCGCAGCTATGACGTCACGCGAATGGCCGTAGAGAATCGCACGTGTAAAAAAAAAGATACACGTCCGAGTTCCAAGCGTGTAATTGGTGGAAATGGCCTCATCGCGTATGCGCGTCTGTGACATGTGTATAAAAGGTACGTGTAGAATGCCATTTCCTTGTACGTGCTTTTCGTGGAGAGCGAGTGGGTGAAATCTGTACTTCTTGTCAGTTCACACGCGATTTACTTCACGGCGTTTCAAGTTCGTACTTCCTGTTACCTCTGACAGCTTTTTCTCTTTTCCTCTTTTTCCTGGGCCTGTTTCCTCAAAAAGCGTTCCCTTCTACTGTTGTCCTGTCTCCTCAGACAGCGTACAATTCTTCTTTTGGCGGGGGTGTTGCCAACGCGCACACGCGCATATTTTTCACGCTTTTGTTCCTGGCAGACGGTGAGTCGCGCACGTATTTAACATCTGTGCTTGCCCCGTGTGTCGCATACCCCTTCAGAGGTCAGTCTAGGCTGCGTGTGTCACGCATACGTTCATTCTTGTGTTTCTGGGTGCCACAGCATAGTGCAGGTTTATTTTTCCACACACGTGGTCTAGGAGGGGTTGCGTGCACCTTACTTCCCTTTTATGGGGTGCCTGTGCGTTGCGTGACCCCTCATCTTTCCCCAGGGGTGACATACAGCCTTGCTAGAGCACTAGGGTACGATTACCATCTGGTACCCAACCCCTTTGACCCCCAATTGCCCAGGACAATAGTTAACAGCGACTCCCATACGCACAATAACATCAGTGCCATGGCTGGGAGGCGAACAAGACGTAAGGGTGGCAAAGGTGGCCGAGCCCCAAGTGGTGACCTTGGTGGATCTGGTAGGGGACGTGGCTGTGACTTGCAGAGTGCCCCTAGCCCCCCATGTGTGGAGGAGCAGTCAGGGACACCCATGCCCTCCGCCCTGGTTGAGGGTAACGTGGCTGACACCATTCATGCTCAGCCCTTGTTGGACCAGCCCACTGTGGAACCAGACCTGGCACAGGGTGACTCCATAGCTGACTTCCAGGTCAGCAGGTCTAGGCCACGTGCGCCGGTGCACATTGGTGTCATCAGGCCACGTGGATCAGGGGCAGCTAGGTCATCTGCTGCCCCGCGTAGGCAGGCTGGGGAGGCTGCAGGGGCAGCTGCGGCTCCCTCCACCCACCTCTCACACACCCAGCCAGGACAGTGTCGGTCCAAGTCCATCCTGCTGACATTCCCCCTGACACCATCACACTTGAGCTAATGCCTGCACCAACTCCCATGCTGAGTGTGCAATCCCACACTCCTAGTACAGAGTCCACCGGGGCTCCTGCCCCTAGTGTCCAGAGCGGCGTCGGACACTCAGGATCCCCACCACCTTCCAAGCGGAAGAGGAAGAGTGCTCGCTCAGTACAGGCTGATGCCCCAGACACGGCTACACAGTCCGGCCCATCAAGGAAGCCCAGCTTCAATGAGGCCGAACTGAATGCACTTGTAGAGTATGTGTCCGCACATGACCGCGAAATGGTTATTGTTGCAGGATCCAAGACCACACCTGCACAACGTCTGGCACACTGGCAGACCATCGCGGACATCATAAGTGCCCTTGGAATCGTGAGGCGCACAGCTAATGAATGCTACAAGCGCTGGAATGACCTGAAGTGCAGGGCAAAGAATAAGCTGGCCTCAAGTCATGCCGCTACTCTAGTGACTGGAGGTGGGTCTCCAGCAGAGGACATAGAACTCACTCCACATGAGCATGTTGCTGGGACCTACGTCACGGAGGAACAGATCCAAGGGGTGGGAGAACTGGCAGATTACAAGGCATTGTCCGGTGAGTGCACATGCATGTGTGTGTCATCCATGTGCATGGTGTGTGTGTGAGGGCTTTTGTTTGGGTGCCAGGTGAGGGTGTGTGTGCCTGAGTGGTTTGGGTCACCTATGTGCCTCATCCAATACATACTGAGCACCAGCATTTGGGTATAGCAGTATCCCTTCTGCCAACATTAGACATCTAGCCCAACACCACGCCAGTTGCCCTTGAAGTGTCATCTTGCCACAACATTGTTGCTTATTTTCCTCTGTTTATTCAGGCAGATTGTTTGCATACCACCACTTTTACTAGGCATTTCGCAGTCCTATTGTCACATGTCTGACATGGCTATGGTACAGTGGACTGGCTTTGTTTCCTGGATATGATTTGTTTAGACATGTCCCTGTGCTATAGGACCATTTTGGACTGGCAGCTCCAGGTTAAACATTTGAACCATTTCAATGAAAAAATCAATTTCATGAGCAAACTAGACTGAATGAGCAATTGGTGCCCTCCTCTCCCTCTTCACTTCATGGCTAGGGTACATGCCATCTGTGTGATGGCATGTGTATTTGACCTGCCAATCACAGGCCAATGTGTGATGCCACTGCTAGGCAGCATGCAGAAAATGTGTTCATCTTCCATCTTGGTGTCATCAATGTGTGCCATCTGCCTCCCCTTCACACGGAGTGAAGGTGCATGCATGGGAGGGTTTTAGTCATGTGGGACATGTGTCAATCAAGTACTGTTTCTGTAGCTTCTCAGCCCTAATTGTGTGCCATAGTGCTAATGCCTGTTTCCATTTGTTTTCTTTTATGTCTTTGGAGGGGATGACGCACTTGATACTGCTGGGGTTGTGGAGATGGTGCAGACCCAGGAGGGGTCTCAGGCCTGACCGACCACCAGTGAGGGACGTGTTGTGGTGGTGGGTAAGAACCCACAACTGCTGCAGGTCGTGCTCTCAAGGGGTCTCTCTGGCTGCACCTCCCCCGAGCTGTATTCAGGTGTCGATTCGGATGATGAGACCTATGTGCCGTCGCAGGTGAGTGTTCCTGGGAGGGATTCTGTTCTGTCCGACCCACCTGCACCAGGGTTAGTACCCTCAATGGAGATGTCAGTGTTGGCAGGTACGCCTTTGGTGGTTACGGATGCAGGGTCACACTCCGCAACATCTGATCCTGTTCCTGGGCCAGATCAGAGGGGGAATGCAGTCCTGCAGCCTCAGGCAGTGCCGGCACAGCTAGGCGCAGTTCGCCTTGCCCCAGACAGGTGTGATGCCCGCCGACGTGGTGGCCGTACGCCACCTGGCAATACCGCATGGGAGCAATCCATATACGATATGGCAACCCAACAGGCAGCATCATCAGAGATGATGGCTCAGGCCATGGATAGGGTGGCCACTTCCATTGTCCCCCCCAAAAGGCTGATGGAGCGACTACAGCAGCCAACAGACTCCATCTGCCAGTCACAAAGGGAGGACATGTTGGTGTCCGATAGGGACAGTCGGGCGGCACTGGCGACTCTGCGGGAAGCCATTTCCATAGAGTCCCAGGGCCACAGGGAAGCCCTGAGGGTGGAACTCCTTCACCTCAGGACGACTCTTGTTGAGCTTGAGGCTTCAACAAACAGAAGGACAGAACAGCAGCTGGAGCGTCTCACACGTACGCTCTCAGCTGAGATGCAGGCAACTAGGGCGGAGTTCCGGGCATCACGTGAGTTGTTGCATGGGGAACTACGCACAATTATCCTCCAGAACGAGACCTTCCACACCCGCATGCTTGCAGCCATGGAGGACCAGACTAGGTCGTTGCGTGGGCTGCCTCCCATAGTGCCACCACCTCCTGATGCAGCTGCAGAGGGTGAGGAGAGCGACAGCAGTGATTCTCTCACAATAGGGTAGCCGTGCAGGCCATGAGCCCATGGAGGTGTTTTTTTTTGCAAGATCCACACAGGTGGGTTTTGGTGTGCACCCTGTCCTCGGACCTCCTGGGTGGCCTCCCCCACCCCCTGGCCCATTAATGGCAATTTTTGATATATTTTCTTTTTTATTATTTTTTGTTTTTTGGGCAGTGTGTTGCCTTGTGTGGCTCCCGTGGGCATACGCTGTATTGTGGCTGGGCACATGCAGGCTTGTCATGGATTTGGTTCAGATGCTTGGGTTTGTGTGACACACACCCCTTCTGCTTCCCGTTTCCATGGGCTTGCAAAGGGTGTGCCCAAGTGACATTGACGTACATGGTGACGTTGGACTCCCATTTGATGTGTGGGCAGTCTGTAGTCAATACTGTGTATACATTCATAGTGCATATTGTTGTTGTATTGTACACTGCATGGTGTATTGATATGTGCCTCTGCATCCATCTCATCCTCCTAATTTGCAGGTCCATTTCTCATGTCTTCACAAGGCGGTCTACCTTGGAACTGGAGTCCATGTTGTAAGCAGTGCACCTACACTCTTGCGTGGCGCTAACACTGTATACTTGGAAGTCTGTAATGTCATGTTTAAGGTAAGTTGGTAGGTTGGAGGTTGTGTAGGTGATTGTTATTCTTGGTAAGTATTTGATAATGTGTGTTGTAGGTCCTGCATTACTGTGAGAATTTCATGTGTGGCCAGTTTCCATTAGGGACACTGTAGTTGGTGACACTTGGGGCATGTTGTGGGGATTAATTTGTTTGCTCTCACATTGCATGCCATGGTGTGTTGTGTGGCCGTGCCGGAGAGGGGTTGCGTGACATGGCACTGTTCTCATGTAGTAATTTGCAAGTGGGTATTCATTTCTGCAGCATGGAAGTGTGTGTTTTGATAACACTGCATTGGTGGTGTTTGTGTAGGTAGGGATGCACACATTCTGACACTTCCACATGAACAATCTCAGGCTGCTATGGTTCTGACAGTTGACTGTCCCTTTGTTCGTCATAATTGTCAGGTCGAGTCATCATTGCTTATCAGATGGTATGTGCCAGGGCTGTGTGCACTCCACAGGGGTGTGATTTCTATGTGAAGTAATTAGCCACCAGCTGCGTACAGGCTGCCTCACCCCGTGCCCTTTCCCCTCCCATGCGCAGCGGGCGTGCATGTGGTTGGGGATGTGGGGGCACCACTGTTAGGGAGAATTCTCTGTTTAGGCTGAATTTCCTAACCTAGTGAGTCCCCCAGCAGCTTTGCTGGATTTCTGGAGTTTGTTTTTTTCCATCCATGGCAAGAGTGAGACTCTTTTTCTCCCACTCTTGGACATGAATGTGTGTAATTCCTTTGAATGTCAATGTGTTCTATGGGCTATGGGGTCTTTTACTCCATAGGGTCTCATATGTTTTGCTATGTGTGTTACACTGCTCCCTCCGTGCCATAGCACTGGGGCATCCTAGCGGACCTCCATCATAGACTCCATACCCGGGGACTGACTACTGTCTCCCCGGGCATGTGAAGTCACCATTGGCATTACTAGACCTAAATATACTAACAGAACTAGTACAAACCATCCTATTGTGGACGTACTAGTAGGGGTAATTTGATTACTCCTGGGTCTGTTATTCGAGGGGGCACTGTCCCGTCCCCCCTCGTCGAGTTTTGGCTGGTGGCAGTGGAAACTACTTGTTATGTTCGACCCCGAATATAACCCTATGGGATTCTTCCCATTGTTGGAGATTGATACTTTTTCCTCGTTAATCTCTAACATACCACCGGTTTACTTATCTTAAATAAGTCTATCGGATGGTATTTTCTGGCAGAACTCGGTTTTTAGAATGGCGTCTGTGTTCGTCTCTGTGACTCCTAAACCAAAGGTTGAGCCCTTTGTTACACTTTTGGCGGGCTTCTGTACAGAGACCCTCCAAAGTGGTGCCATTCTGTCTGGGTTACCACAGGGGTGTGGGAGGGAGTTTAGGCACCCTGGACTGAGTTGCCTTGCCAACTCCAGTCGCACTCTGTTGTGATTGGCCCAAGTGGTGAGCCACCCCGCTCACCACTTAGCGTGTTTTGATTGACAGCTAGGCTGAATGAATAGGGGTTTTCTGCATAAAAGCAGGGCTTTTGGGACTGGATCTTGTGAAGTCGCCACAGGACCTAAGAATCCGACGAGGGTAAAGCTGAGCCGACCTGCAACGACGACAACTCCAGTGGAGCCCTGCGGAACCGACTCACCACTTCCCGACGACAGAGGAGATCTCCCTGCCGGAGAGTCTCTTCCCCTGACTGGTGGGAATAACCAGTCCCCTTTGCTTTTTCTTCGCTCCAGGACGCAGTGGTCGAATTGCCCGTGCAGAGCACCTCGGCAACCGGATACCCACTACCCCTGTACCGCGACCAAAAGGTGGTGTCTTGTGACGGAGCACTCCGCAGCTGGTCTCTTCCCTGGTGGTGCACCAGACTTCACTTTTCTTCGACAACAAGATCATCTCTACTCTTGGCAAAGACCCGACGTGCAACAAACACCAGGAACAACTGCCCCCGCCGGAGCTGTCTTTCCACAAACAAGGTACCGTGTCCGCCTGGCTTCCCTTTCTGCCGGATCGAGTGAGGTGTCTTAATCCTCACCTTTCCATTGGGTCGCCTCCAAGCTTTCTTTAACGTGTTGTTCTGAACTGGTCCAATCTTTCCATAACAATTTTGCGTTAAAGACTCATAGCGCATTTTCCACTGAGACACTTTTTGGGACATATCGCCTTGCTTCTCTCCGAGTGGGCCTGGCCTTTGAACTTTGTGATCTGCCGTAGACCCTGCCTTACTTGCCTTGCATTTGTCCGAAAAGTATTGGTACCAAGTTGACTTCATAACCTGCCTTATTTTTCTCTCCCGTCCTAACGAATACTAGAGTACCATCTAGGTTAAAGCATCCACCTCTGTCTGCAAATAAGTGGTGCCGGTGAACCTAGACTTGTCAAACTATTGTTAGGGGGATTGATCTTTTTCTTCGTATAGTAATTGTGATTGAAGCTGTTTGCCGTATTAGTGCCAGAGTGTTTTCCATAGATGTGTTGTTATAAATAAATACCTTTATATCTTTACACCGAAGCCTTGTTCCATGTTTGCTTGTTCTACTGTGTAGATTGCCCTATATTGTATACTCCACATACTGTCTAACTCTTCTTGAGGGAAGTCTGACTGCTCAGCCACAGCTACCAAGTGAATCTGTGTGGTACAGACTGCTACCAAGTGGGTTTACTGCCAAACACCTGTAGTCCTAAATCTTTTGCAGTGGTCCCAGAGGGAACTGCACAGGTTTCCGCCTAACACTGGTGTACAGCGGTGGGATTTGTATCGAGTATACAGTTTAGAGTGCTTTTCGACACTAGGATAACTAACCACAAAGCTTAGCACTAAAAAGTAACTTTCAAAAACATGTCTACGATGGAAGCTTACAGTCAAGAGTCCTTGTCGGGTGAAACTACTGAGAGTTTACAAGCTCTCTGTAGGCAAGAGAATCTTTCTGTAAGAGGCAAGAAGTTAGAACTGATAACGAGATTGCTGGAAAACCAAAGTCTGGGTACTGGTTCAGAGGAACCAACTGCTCCAGCAAATGTAGATAACAGTGATGGTGTTGATCTAAATCATAATTCTGATGATAGTGATGAAGAGGCTGACGAGGAAGGAGAGGCTAACGAAACTGTCTCCCCTGCTCCTCTACCTGCCTTACCAGCTGTACCTACGGGGCCCATACCAGGTCCCACATGTAACCCTGCTTATTTTGAACCTGAAAAAATGAAGCTCGAATTAGAATACCAATGGTTCTTGGCTCAATCTGAAAGAAACCAAGAGATCGAGTTCAGACGGATGAATGCCCAGGCTGAGCAGAAGCAAGCTGAGTTAAGGTTCAGAGAAATAGAACTTAATCACGAATTAGAGATGAAAAAGTTGTCTGTAGAAAATGCTTCTCTCTCCTCTGGTTCCTCTAGGAGCTCCAGTCCCAAAAGACCCCGGATGCCGAAGGAATTAGTGGGTATGTATGAACCGAGATTGGATGTGTTAGATTGGTTAAAACTGTTTGAGTACAATTATGGGCTCCAGGACATCACCGGGAATGATTTACTTCCCTGGTTGTTCTCTAGGCACCCCCCTGTTGCGACTGATGTGGTAATGGTGTTGGGGGAGGAGGATAAGACGGATTATGAAAGTGTGAAACTAGCTTTGATAGCTAGATTTGGGAAGACCCCTTCACAGTATCTTAAGAGGTTTAAAACCCTCAAAAAGCATGATGGTACCCCTTGGGCTACCTGGGTGAGTGAAGGGTTGAAAAACTTAGAGGGATGGATTAAGGGTTACAAAGTGAACACTTATGAGGGTATGAAGAATCTTTTTATGTTGGAGTCTATTTATGATGCCTGTTCTCCCGAGCTCAGACAGCACTTGGCTAATTCGATGGAATTGGATTCCCGGAAGCTAGCTAGGGCTGCTGACTTATGGGTCGCCAACAGGGCCACTCATAGGGATTCTGGGGCAACTCAGAAGAAGGATGAGGGAAAACAGCCTAAAAAAGACTCAAAAGAGAATTCGAATAACTCAAATTCCAAAGAGGGCCCCAAACAAAACCAGAATGGTAAGCCACAAGGAAAACCGCAGCAGAATAGTGTGTCTTCGGGTGCCAAACCGGAAGGAGGCCAGAACAAGCCACCATTCCAGAAAGCATTTGGTAAATGCTTTGTTTGTGGCTCGACTGACCACGTGAAAGGAGATCCCAGATGTAAGGGTAAACCTTCAGGGGTCCAGCTTGTCTCCTTAGCCTTCGCTCCAGAGGAGGAAGTCCAAATGGTAAGTGGAAACTTTCTACTGCTAGCTGATGAACCCAATGGAGTCTCAGCCAGCATTTCTTTAGTATCTCTGGGGTTGTGGGAACAACAGAATTTAGATGTCTATAATTCTATCCCCGACAATACTAAAGAGTATTATAAGGACAGTGTCCAGGTGAATGGTCAGGAGACTCCTGCCATTAGGGACACTGGGGCCAGCATAACTGTGGTGGATAAATCGTTTTTTCAGGCTGAGGATGTTGCTAAGGCACCCAAACGCCTCACCAAGTTAGCTGGAGGGCCTGTGCAGATGCTTCCCCAATTACCAGTTCTCATCCAGTGTAACAACAGGACTGTGAAGATACCTGTCAGCATACAGAGTGAGGTACCAGGACGCGTACTGTTGGGTAACGATTTGAAAACTCTCAGAGTTGTATCGCATACTCCCAGACCTCCTAGTAAACGGTTACAGGAGCTAACCAGACCTGCAAGAGAGAGGACCATGCACGGTACTCTCCCGGAGATGATGAAGAAAGAAATCACTCCTGCTCCACTGGAATTGTCGGCCGCTGTCTCGAAGAAATCAGAAGTGAAAGGGAAACCTAAGACTTCTACCCCGAAACCAGCAGCCAGCATTTCAGTGCAGCCAACACGGACTTCCCCGCGGTTGTCCAAAGTTACACCCGTAACTCCACCTCCAGCTGAGGCTGAGAGGGAGGTACGACCCTGTGTGGTAGAATTAGACTCTGAAGAAGAGCTAATAGAAGGCCAGGAACTCATTGGAGATCTGGATCCTGTTGACCATCCTGAGCTGCAGTCTTTACTGGCAGAAGGTGGACCCAGCAGGGCAGACTTCAATAAGGGACAGAGAGAATGTCCAACTCTGGAAGGTCTTCGCCACCAGGCAGAAGCTCAGGCTGAAGGGCAAGAGCCTGGGAAATACAGGTTGCACTGGGAAGATGGCCTCTTCTACAGCGAACCGACCGAGTCTGCACCTGGAGACTACAAGCGGCTTGTAGTACCCCAAGAGAACAGACCACAGTTCTTGCAGTTAGCCCACGACATTCCTTTCGCTGGTCACTTGAGTTTCAAGAAGACTAAGGAAAGGCTATCTCTCTACTTCTATTGGCCAAATGGGGGCCGAAGTAGAAAAACACTGCAGGAGCTGCCACACCTGCCAGACCTCTGGTAAGGTTGGCTCCAAGAATGTGGCACCGTTAGTGCCTCTCCCAGTTGTGGGAGTCCCATTTGAGAAAGTAGGGATTGACATTGTTGGTCCCCTTGATCCTCCAACCTCCTCAGGCAACAGGTTTATATTTGTTGTAGTAGACCATGCTACTAGGTATCCTGAGTCAATTCCTATGAGGACTGTTACAGCTCCGGCTGTGGCTAAGGCCCTCCTTGGTATCTTTACTAGGGGCGGGTTTCCTAAGGAAGTAATCTCTGACAGGGGGTCAAACTGTATGTCCCACTACATGAAAGCCATGTGGAAAACCTGTGGAGTTACTTACAGGTTCTCAAGAGCTTACCACCCACAAACCAATGGGTTGGTAGAACGGTTCAACCGAACCATGAAGAGCATGATAGGTGCTTTAGAGGAACCCCTTAAGCGTAAGTGGGACCTTCTACTGCCATGCCTCTCTTTGCTTATAGAGAAGTCCCTCAGGAGGGAGTAGGTTATTCTCCCTTCAAACTTCTCTATGGTCATCCCGTCAGAGGTCCATTGGCCCTGATTAAGGAGGGGTTGGAGAGTGCTCCTTCCCCTAAGCCAGTCAGAGTGACTGACTATGTGATAGGTCTCCGGAGGAGAATGTCGCACATGATGACAGAGGCAAGCGATAACTTGAAAGCTGGACAAGCATTGGTCAAGCACTGGCACGATCAAAAGGCTAACATGGTTGAGTTCGCTCAAGACCAGCTTGTTCTCGTTATGATCCCAACAAGGCAGAGGGCCTTGCAAGACAAATGGATGGGACCCTTCAGAGTTGTGGGTAAACTCGGAGAGGTTAACTATCTGGTGGACTTGGGCAATCCCAAGGAGGCTCTGACCGTCTTCCACACCAACCGACTCAAAGCGTATGTCTCACGACCTGATGTAGGAGCGTTGCTTCTAGCATCATCCGAGGAAGAAGAAGAGAGTGAAGCTCTTCCGGATCTCCTCAGAGGCTTGCCTTTGGATGACCAATTGAAGGAGTAAATCTTTCCTCCAATCTGACACCCGAGCAACAAGAAGAGTGCAAATCCATGTTGAATCAGTTTGCCTCTCTGTTCTCGCTTTCACCTTGACCCCTTGGGGCCAGCATGACATACTCACTGGTGACTGTCTGCCAGTCAAAAGCAGAGGATACCGAATGTCAGAACACGTACAAACCCACATCAAAGGGGAGGTCAGCAAGATGCTTGATCTCGGGGTAATAGAGCCCTCTACTAGTCCATGGTCTAGCCCAGTTGTGTTAGTACCAAAGGCCGGATCTAAAGAGCTTAGATTCTGCGTGGATTATAGAGCTCTTAATGCAGTCACCAAGACTGATGCCCACCCTTTGCCAAGAACAGATGAGTTGGTGGATAAACTTGGCGCTGCCAAGTTCCTCAGCACATTTGAGTTGACGTCAGGCTATTGGCAAATAGCCCTGACAGACCATGCCAAGGAGAAAACTGCATTTTCTACTCCCGTTGGCGTATACCAATTTAAGGTTATGCCTTTTGGATTTAAGAATGCACCTGCTACGTTTCAACGGATGGTAAACTAGGTTCTGAATGGGATGGAGGACTTCTGCATGGCATACTTGGATGACATAGCAGTGTTCAGCAATTCCTGGGAAGAACATGTAACCCACCTGAGAGATGTTTTGCAGGCTCTTGGACGAGCCAATCTGACCATAAAGGCGAGTAAATGCCAAATTGGACAGAGTAAGGTAGTATATCTTGGACATGAGGTAGGAGGTGGAGAAATAAGGCTATTGCTCAGTAAGATTGAAGCTGTGCAAAATTGGACAACACCTACTAACAAAACCCAAGTGAGAGCCTTCCTAGGCCTCACTGGATATTACAGGAATTTCATCGAGAACTATGGGACCATAGCCTCTCCACTGAATGTCATCTCCTCGCCCAAATTTCCTAAAAAGGTTAGATGGAACGAGGAGTGCAATCAGGCTTTTGAAAACCTGAAAAAGGCTCTTTGCCAAGCCCCAGTACTCAGAGCTCCTGATTACCGCCAACACTTCATTGTGCAGACAGATGCTTCAAATGTAGGAATAGGTGCCATACTCAGTCAACTGGATGGGAAAGGTAGGGAGCACCCCGTTTGCTTCATCAGCCGCAAGCTGAAGGATCCTGAAACAAGGTGGGCAACAATCGAAAGAGAGTGCTTTGCTATCGTGTGGGCTCTGAAGAAGTTTAGGCCGTACTTGTATGGTTCTACTTTTGTCATTCAGACTGACCACCAACCCTTGAGATGGTTAATGCAAATGAAAGGGGAAAACCCAAAACTATTGAGATGGTCGATCTGCCTGCAAGGGTTTGATTTCACCATTGAGCACAGGTCAGGGTGTCACCACCAAAATGCTGATGGTCTCTCCAGGATGTATATCATCAACTAGAGGTATGAGATTCATCCAGGAGTATATTAAATCCTCCTGTCCCTTAGTCTGGGGGGGGGGCGAGTGTTAGGGAGAATTCTCTGTTTAGGCTGAATTTCCTAACCTAGTGAGTCCCCCAGCAGCTTTGCTGGATTTCTGGAGTTTGTTTTTTTCCATCCTGCCAAGAGTGAGACTCTTTTTCTCCCACTCTTAGACATGAATGTGTGTAATTCCTTTGAATGTCAATGTGTTCTATGGGCTATGGGGTCTTTTACTCCATAGGGTCTCATATGTTTTGCTATGTGTGTTACACTGCACCCTCCGTGCCGTAGCACTGGGGCGTCCTAGCGGACCTCCATCATAGACTCCATACCCGGGGACTGACTACTGTCTTCCCAGGCATGTAAAGTCACCATTGGCTTTACTAGACCTAAATTTACTAACAGAACTAGTACAAACCATCCTATTGTGGACGTACTAGTAGGGGTAATTCGATTACTCCTGGGTCTGTTATTCGAGGGGGCACTGTCCCGTCCCCCCTCGTCGAGTTTTGGCTGGTGGCAGTGGAAACTACTTGTTATGTTCGACCCCGAATATAACCCTATGGGATTCTTCCCATTGTTGGAGATTGATACTTTTTCCTCGTTAATCTCTAACATACCACCGGTTTACTTATCTTAAATAAGTCTATTGGATGGTATTTTCTGCCAGAACTCGGTTTTTAAAATGGCGCCTGTGTTCGTCTCTGTGACTCCTAAACCAAAGGTTGAGCCCTTTGTTACACTTTTGGCGGGCTTCTGTACAGAGACCCTCCTAAGTGGTGCCATTCTGTCTGGGTTACCACAGGGGTGTGGGAGGGGGTTTAGGCACCCTGGACTGAGTTGCCTTGCCAACTCCAGTCTCACTCTGGTGTGATTGGCCCAAGTGGTGAGCCACCCCGCTCACCACTTAGCGTGTTTTGATTGACAGCTAGGCTGAATGAATGGGGGTTTTCTGCATAAAAGCAGGGCTTTTGGGACTGGATTTTGAGAAGTCGCCACAGGACCTAAGAATCCGACGAGGGTAAAGCTGAGCCGACCTGCAACGATGACACCTCCGGTGGAGCCCTGCGGAACCGACTCACGACTTCCCGACGACAGAGGAGATCTCCCTGGCGGAGAGTCTCTTCCCCTGACTGGTGGGAACAACCAGTCCCCTTTGCTTTTTCTTCGCTCCAGGACGCAGTGGTCGAATTGCCCGTGCAGAGCACTTCGGCAACCGGATAGCCACTACCCCTGTACCGCGACCAAAAGGTGGTGCCTTGTGACGGAGCACTTTGCGGCTGGTTTCTTCCCTGGTGGTGCACCGGACTTCACTTTTCATCTCTACTCTTGGCAAAGACCCGACGTGCATCCATCACCAGGAACAACTGCCCCCGCCGGAGCTGTCTCTCCATAAACAAGGTACCGTGTCCGCCTGGCTTCCCTTTCTGCCGGATCGAGTGAGGTGTCTTAATCCTCGCCTTTCCATTGGGTCACCTCCAAGCTTTCTTTAACGTGTTGTTCTGAACTGGTCCAATCTTTCCATAACAACTTTGCGATAAAGACTCGAAGCGCATTTTCCACGGAGACACTTTTTATCGCCTTGCCTCTCTCTGAGTGGGCCTGACCTTTGAACTTTGTGATCTGCCGTAGACCTTGCCTTACTTGCCTTGCGTTTGTCCGAAAAGTATTGGTACCAAGTTGACTTCATAACCTGCCTTATTTTTCTCTCCCGTCCTAACGAATACTAGAGGACCATCTAGGTTAAAGCATCCACCTCTGTCTGCAAATAAGTGGTGCCGGTGAACCTAGACTTGTCAAACTATTGTTAGGGGGATTGATCTTTTTCTTCGTATAGTAATTGTGATTGAAGCTGTTTGCCGTATTAGTGCCAGAGTGTTTTCCATAGATGTATTGTTATAAATAAATACCTTTATATCTTTACACCGAAGCCTTGTTCCGTGTTTGCTTGTTCTACTGTGTAGATTGCCCTATATTGTGTACTCCACATACTGTCTAACTCTTCTTGAGGGAAGTCTGACTGCTCAGGCACAGCTACCAAGTGAATCTGTGTGGTACAGACTGCTACCAAGTGGGTTTACTGCCAAACACCTGTAGTCCGAAATCTTTTGCAGTGGTCCCAGAGGGAACTGCACAGGTTTCCGCCTAACAACCACCATGTCCACAGCCAGGCCCCGGCGTGTTGCAACATTGTGCAGGACACATGCTGCCACTATGATCCTGCACACTACTGGGGGCGCATATAACAGCTGCCCGCCAGAACGGTCAAGGGAGCAAAAGCGTGACTTGAGCACTCCGAATGTGCGCTCCACTATGCCCCGGGTTGCAATATGGGCTGTGTTGTATCTTACCTCGGGAGGCATGATGGGGTTCCGAATTGGCGTCATCATGTGGGTGCTCAGAGGGTAGGCACTGTCCCCGGGTGAGGAGGTGATGGGTATCATTAGTGGGGTAGTGACATAACTCTGCATCTGACATGCATGCATGTGCAGTGGCATTCATACTCACCAAGCAGCCATGTATCGCCATGCCGCCCAGCTTCTAGGTCCCGGCTTAGGGTAGACATTCGGTAAATGAAGCTGTCGTGGGTGGACCCTGGATAGTTGGCATATACTGAGGTGATGATTCCCTTGGCATTACATACTACCTGCACGTTGATGGAATGCCAGTGCTTGCGGTTCCTATAGATGTGCTCAGATGCCCTGGGGGACGTAGTGCCACATGGGTGCAGTCAATGGCACCTAGCACTTTGGGGAATTGTGCCACACTGTAGAAATCCAGGGCGGCAACCTGCCTTTCGTCAGGTGTCCTGGGCAGGTATATGTGCCTGCGGACTGATGGGCGTGCAGTGATGATGTTCAAGACCTGGTGTAGGCAGCGTGACTGCGTGGCCTGTGACACCCCACCCACTATGGCACTTGTCCGCTGAAATGATCCAGTGGCCAAGAAGTTCAGTACATTAAGGACCTTCTCCAGGGGGCTGAGTGCTTGGGAGCACAGGGTGGGTGATGTGAGGTCATCCTCCCACTCACTGACCAGGTCCAGTATTATGTGTGGTGGAAACCTGTACCTCCCATACACCTGGTCATCAGGCATCCCAAAAAGGCTGGTCTGGGAGTGAAAATTCGGGCCTTCACTATCCTCCTCCTCCTCCCTTGGTAACCCACGGCCACTGCTGCTAGGAACGGTATATTCATCCTGGCGTCTGACCTTGTTTGTTGCTTGCGCGCACTTTTATGCTGCGCGGGTCGACGTACGCCTGATTCATGCTGGCGTACATGTTTCAGAATTGGACCATTTATTTTTCGGCGCGTTGTAGGCGACCGTGTGAATCTTCCCGCCCACCCCAGGACTACACGTACCCCACTCTCACAGGCCCAGTCACGTGTGGAACTTCACGCGCACACCGAAATACACGTACCCTGCAAAATTGCGTCTGAAACTTCACACGCATCCCAAAATACACGTTCCCAGGGCAATCGCGTGTGGAACTTCCCGCGAACCCCGTAATACACGTAGCCTGCTGGTATCGCGTGTGGAAGTTCATGCAGAACCATAATACATGTACCCTGATGGTATCGCATGTGAGACTACCCGCGCACCCCAGGAATACACGTACCCAGGCAAATTGCATGTCTGGGGGTTGGGGGTGCTGGGAGACATGAGTGGGGGCCTGGTGGAGGATGCCCCTGGATGCTGGTGGGTGGGGGTGCAGGGGGACATGAGTGGGGGCCTGGTGGAGGGTGCCCTGCACTGCTGGGGGTGGGGGAGATGGGAGACATGAGTTGGGGCTTGGTGGAGGGTGCCCTGCACTGCTGGGGGGTTGGGGTGATGGGAGACATGAGTGGGGGCCTGGTGGAGGGTGCCCCTGGATGCCGGTGGGTGGGGGTGCAGGGGGACATGAGTGGGGGCCTGGTAGAGGGTGCCCTGCATTGCTGGGAGGTGGGGGTGATGGGAGACATGAGTGGGGGCCTGGTGGAGGGTGGCCCTGGATGCTGGTGGGTGGGTGTGCAGGGGGACATGAGTGGGGGCCTGGTGGAGGGCGCCCCTGGATGCTGGGGGGTGGGGGTGCAGGGGGACATGAGTGGGGGCCTGGTGGAGGGTGCCCTGCACTGCTGGGGGTGGGGGTGATCGGAGACATGAGTGGGGGCCTGGTGGAGGGTGCCCCTGGATGCTGGGGGTTGGGGGTGCAGGGGGACATGAGTGGGGGCCTGGTGGAGGGTGCCCTGCACTTCTGGGGGGTGGGGGTGATGGGAGACATGAGTGGGGCCTGGTGGAGGGTGCCCCTGGATGCTGGTGTGTGGGGGTGCAGGGGAACATGAGTGGGGGCCTGGTGGAGGGTGCCCTGCACTGCTGGGGGGTGGGGGTGATGGGAGACATGAGTGGGGGCCTGGTGGAGGGTGTCCTGCACTGCTGGGGGGTGGGGGTGATGGGAGACATGAGTGGGGGCCTGGTGGAGGGTGCCCCTGGATGCTGGTGGGTGGGGGTGCAGGGGAAATGAGTGGGGGCCTGGTGGAGGGTGCCCTGCACTGCTAGGGGGTGTGGGTGATGGGAGACATGAGTGGGGGCCTGGTGGAGGGTGCCCCTGGATGCTGGTGGGTGGGGGTGCAGGGGGACATGAGTGGGGGCCTGGTGGAGGGTGCCCTGCACTGCTGGGGGGTGAGGGTGATGGGAGACATGAGTGGGGGCCTGGTGGAGGGTGCCCCTGGATGCTGGTGGGTGGGGGGCAGGGGGACATGAGTGGGGGCCTGGTGGAGGGTGCCCTGCACTGCTGGAGGGTGGGGGTGATGGGAGACATGAGTGGGGGCCTGGTGGAGGGTGCCCCTGGATGCTGGTGGGTGGGGGTGCAGGAGGACATGAGTGGGGGCCTGGTGGAGGGTGCCCTGCACTGCTGGGGGGTGGGGGTGATGGGAGACATGAGTGCGGGCCTGGTGGAGGGTGCCCCTGGATGCTGGGGGGTGGGGGTGCAGGGGGACATGTGTGGGGGCCTGGTGGAGGGTGCCCTGCACTGCTGGGGGGTGGGGGTGGTGGGAGACATGAGTTGGACATGAGTGGGGGCCTGGTGGAGGGTGCCCCTGGATGCTGGGGGGTGGGGGTGCAGGGGGACATGAGTGGGGGCCTGGTGGAGGGTGCCCCTAGATGCTGGGGGGTGGGGGTGATGGGAGACATGAGTTGGACACGGGTGGGGGCCTGGTGGAGGGTGCCCTGTACTGCTGGGGGATGGGGGTGCTGGGAGACATGAGTTGGACATGAGTGGGGGCCTGGTGGAGGGTGCCCCTGGATGCTGGGGGTGGGGGTGGTGGGAGACATGAGTGGGGGCCTGGTGGAGGGTGCCCCTGGATGCTGGTGGGTGGGGGTGCAGGGGGACATGAGTGGGGGCCTGGTGGAGGGTGTCCTGCACTGCCGGGGGGTGGGGGTGATGGGAGACATGAGTGGGGGCCTGGTGGAGGGAGCCCCTGGATGCTGGTGGGTGGGGGTGCAGGGGGACATGAGTGGGGGCCTGGTGGAGGGTGCCCCAGGATGCTGGGGGGTGGGGGTGCAGGGTGACATGTGTGTGGGCCTGATGGAGGGTGTCCCTGGATGCTAGTGGGTGGGGGTGATGGGACACATGAGTTGGACATGAGTGGGGGCCTGGTGGAGGGTGCCCCACAGTGCTGGGGGGTGGGGGTGCTGGGAGATATGTGTGGGTGATCAGTAGTGCAAGGTGACATGTGGGTTGGCTGGGGGGCATGGCCATGGTGGATGGTTTGCCTATGGGCATGAGCAGGGGTGCAGGGTAGTCCCCTGTGGTGTGGACTGCCTGCAGTGGCCGTGGAGGGTGTAGAGGGAACACCAAGGAGGACCCACACGGCCAAATCACGTGTAGCATTCCCCGGCACCACCGAAATACACGTACCCTGCTGGAATCGCGTGTGAATCTTCTCGCGCACCTCGGAATACATGTACCCTGCTGAAATTGCGTGTGGGACTTCCCGAGCACCCAGAAGTACACGTACCCAGGCCAATCGCGTGTGGAACTTCCTGCGCATCCTGAAACACACGTACCCAGGCCAATCGCGTGTGGAACTTCCCGCGCACCCTGAAACACACGTACCCAGGCTAATCGGCTGTGGAACTTCCCGCGCACCCCGAAGTACACGGACCCAGGCTAATCGCGTGTGGAACTTCCCGCGCACCCCGAAGTACACGTACCCAGGCCAATCGCGTGTGGAACTTCCCGCATACCCAGAAACACACGCACATGCTATTTTTCACACAGCGGGTGTCCGTGTTTGTCGGTACCCCTTTGCACCTCATTTGTCCTAGAGGGCCACTGTATGGACCATTCATCATGGCTGTATATGGGTGCTTTTTGTTAGCACACATTTTGGTGCACATTTGTTTCAGGCGCAGAGACGCTACCACCTGCTTTCTTGTGGCGTACTTGTTTGGCCCTGTGCGCGTCTTTCACCGTGCGCTGGTTTGCCCTATTCGATTCCATGAAAACGGGTTGTAGGCGAGCGTGTGGGCGTTCCGCGCAATTGCCTCCTGTACTTCCCCCGTGACGCCCATAATTTTCACGCGTTGTTCCCCATTCCAAGTGTTCCGCCCCGTGGGGCACGCTGTTGGATGACCTGTGCGGCGGCATGCGCGGCACACTTTTTCAGTGCACATCCAATGTTTTTCTCGCTCACAGACTTCCATGAATCGATGTGCGCTGGTTTCCCTGCGATTTTCGCACTTGCACTGCGATTTTCGCACTTTTACTGCGATTCGCACGTTTTGGCACCTCTGCACGGGAATTTTCGGCGCACATTAATTCCATGACTCGACACCTTGAAAGGATTGGTAGATCACATTAGACAAGATAAAGACGAGGCTATTTTGGAGATACAAGTTTTACAAAAAGAGAATTTAACGAAAGAATGTGAGCTTCAGACGGTTGAACAAGAGATAGCTAAAATGTTTCAAGAAAGGGACAGGAGAGACAAAGGGCCTCATCCCGAGTTTGGAGGCAGCCATGGTGCTATTAGCACCATGGCTGCCTCCAAACTAGGGTCCGGGTCCGGGTTCCCTGAATGGGGACTTACGGGGTCATTCCAACCTTGGAGGACCTGGTATTTCCCCATTCAGAGAAGCCATCCCCATTCCCATTCGAGCCCCCAAAGGGCTCAATGGGAATGGGAAGGAGCTAATAACGGCCCCCTTAATAACGGGCCCGTTATTAGCTCCCTGGTCCCCTAGCGGGACCCGCAAAGGATGTCTGCTCTGACCAGACATTCTGAGTGGGTCCCGATAGGGAACCTCGTAATAGGGCGGTAAGGGGTTAACGGCACCGGCACCCTTACCGGTGCCGTTAACCCCTTACCGCCAGGGTCGGAATGAAGCCCAAAGAGTTTAATGAATGTCAAATGCAAATGAGCGACATGCAAAATGTGATTAATAAGATGGCCGATGAAAACAATTACTTGCATAAGGAGGCAGATCGACTCCTTAAAAAGTGCAAGAATTTAGAAAAGCAGGTATGCACTCCCAGGACAAACGACAGGGCACCACATTCAATGGGACTGAGGTGATTCCATCTCTACTCAGGGAAAAAGTGCCCCAGTGGCTGTGCCGGTGTCTGAGCTTGGTTGCAGCGCCTTTGGGGGGTTTGACACACCCATTGGGGTTTGCCACCAATCCCATAGACCTGAGGCAAGGGTTGAACCACAAAGTAGTGCAATCTCAAATATAGCGCCAAGTAGCCCTATCAAGATAATGAAATCAATCAAGGCCCTGATCAAACGATTCAAAAAAGGAGGGGAGTGCTGTATAGAGGACCACTTAAAAGCAGTGCACGATATATTTAAAGCCCTAAACATACCTAAGGAACAATACAGACAATACTTTCATTTAACTCTGGATGCTCCCACAGTGAGCATCATCAGAGGATTAAATAAACAGCAGAACAGGTCATTGGCAGAATTTGAAAAAGAGATTAGACATCATTTTTCTCCATTCCAGTCGTTACAGGAGGCAAAAAAAGTTGCATACACGATTACAGTTGGGCCAAATACGTCCCCTCGACAATTTCTGCAAGACTTAAAAAGAGCTTTTTCTCATTTTGATGTATCTTTCGATCCTAATTCCAATGAGTTTAAAACTGCTTATTTTTATGGTTTGCAGAAAGACATTATATCACATTTAGTCCACAAATGTGATCGTGAGAAGTCTCTTGAATGGATTGTGCACCAAAGTACAAAACTATATGAACTCTACTGTCAGGGTAGAGAGAGTGATAAAATGAAAGATACCAGATCAAAATCTAAAGAATCCTCGGGAACAGTAATGGAGATCAGGGTCAGCTAAAATGTCACTTGAGTCCAGGCAAAAATGATATGACACACGAACAGAGGGGTACTCGACAGAGATTACTGCCCTCTAAACCGATGTTTTAGTCACATGAGCCTAGTAATAGGGAGAGTCACATTAGCCCTAGGTACTTAGGAGACAGACCCCGGACAGGATATCGATCCGACATGTCAGGCATCAACAATAATTTGAGACAAAATCAAGACCAACGAAGTAATAGTCCCTACCAGACATTGGGGACACAGAGCAGATTTGACCCCAAAGTAATCAGGACAGACCCTGGTATGTGGATCGATTTACTGAAAATTGGAATCAGCATAGGGGACAATACTCACAAAATGAGAGGCCGGACATGAGGCAGTGTATGAATTATGCTCCACGTCAATACAATCAATCACCGCCACCAGGGGATTACAACCAAAGAATAGGTACACTCCGCTCCCCGCCCCACAAGAATCAAGGGTTCAGAAACAACTCCAATAGGAATCACTCTCCTGAGAGATACCAGAATAGATTTAACCAGGGGGAAAATAACCAATATCGGCATAGGCCGCAAAGAGAAGATTTTAGAGAGATGGAAAGATTACAGTGTCTCGAGGCCCAAGTAAAAATGTTGGCTGAACAAATAGGAGAGCTCTGTACAGCTCAAAAACAATCATCAAATGAATGAAGGAGCAGAAAGTCATAGAAGCAACCTGGTGGCCTCTGATAATAAGTGACTAAATATTCATGACACATGCAATGATAACAAAAAAGATTCTTCTGATCCGGTTTTGAAGAATGACTCTGAGCTGTTTAATGATTTAAAAACTAAAATACCTGCAAATGAACATGAGGCAGAAATTGCAAATACATCTAAAAAAGAGGTTTGGTTTAACAGAGAGTTGAATCAAAAGTTGGAAATTTGTACAAATGAAAAAGGAAAACGAGGAGAACATGAAATTACAAAGGAACAAAGAGACAGATTTAAGAAAGACAACTCATGCACGGATAAAATAATTGATGAGGGAGTGGATGTGGATGTTAGAACACACTCCATAGACAATCAAGATGCTAACAAAATACAGTCAGGAAGAATAAGTACTCAAAATGAGGGTACAGGTCAGTCACCTGAAGAGTTCTTTGAGCCACAGATTTTTGAAGAAATTAAAAAGAATGGTATCATGCCAAATACCCACAAATGCCCAGAATTAGAACATGACAATTTATCAGGTGATGTTTATACACATATTCAGTTGGAGGATTGCAGTGTGAACTCTGATGATCCCCGGATGGAAGGGCGAACAGTGGCCACAATCCAAATGACCTCTGAATATGGGTAGATGGGTAAGGCTCAAATGAAAATGGACAGAAAGGAGGGAAAAATGTCCTTTCATTTACCAATGTGCTTAGCCAAAAGTGAGAAGGATCTGAGAAAAATGAATCCTGAAATCAGTAAGAATTTGCACTTTTAACGTGTATTAGAGGAAGTTGAAGAGAGATATTATGCTCCCATTACTGTGGAAGAGAAGTGCAGTAGATTTGCAATGATTGACACAGGTGCACAGGCCACAATTATGTCCAAAGAATTGGTAAAAAGTATCAATGAAGGGAGGTCTCCACAGAATTAGGTCAAAGTGAGACAGAGTGAAGGCCCAGTACATCATTTTAATGGTGTGGAGGTGCCTATCGAGAGTATCACTGAAGTAGACATAAAAATAGGAACACACAGAATGAAACAGGAAGTATTGATCACATCTGTTTGTGAAATTCCATTCTTAATGGGAACAGATTTCCTGAGAAGATTGTCTCCTCTCATTGATGGGGTGGATGGGGTTCTGTGGTCTTTAACCAAAAAACCATTAAGGTCTAAGAAAATAAAATGACAAAACAGCAGTGTAAATGAATGCCATACTGTTGCCAAATCGAATGATGCAGTGGAGGTATACCTACAGAATAGCTGTTTGCCTAGTGTCACTGTCAGTTTGATGTGTCAGGACAAAATGTAAAATGAAAAAGAAAAACAATCAGTGCAGATTTATTTGGACCCTTTGAAGAAATGGCAGACTGATATAGATGAACACACATTGTGCTTCTATTTAAAAGAGAAGAAGTGCAAACAGAATACTATCCTTAAAGCAGACACAGAAAAGCACATTACCACTGTTGTTGAAATACATATGGAAGATGAGCAGCCATGGATTCATATTGGTATAAATGGCCATTCTAAAATGATAAAAGCCACTTTGGCGCTTGTACAGGAAAGGAGTTTTATTAATGAGAAACTACTGCAGAGAATAATGGAAAGGGAGGAGATCCAGAAATTTAGAATTAAAAATCAATATATCTCTGGTTTTGGACGATCGAGATTTTGAAAATAGAATTGCAGGAAGGTGCATGCTAAAGATTAATGTTGGACAAAAATCATTTACCACAATGTGTGGATAGTTAGTGGAACACAAAATGACTTTTATTTGGGCAATGATATCATGCACAGGATGTGCATGGTGTTAGATTTCCTTAACCAAAAAATGTGGTCCCAGCTAGGCGGGCCTGCGCCCGAATTCGAAGACAAAAGAAAGGCTTATCATTGTGCAAAAGTTGTGCCATATGCAATTAAACTACAGGTGAAGAAGGATATTACTATCCCTGCATTCACCAAGCAGGTTGCTCTAACACTGAAGTGCAAGAATGGACAGCAAATGAAGGATTCTGATGCATTTGTGTGCTTGAATAAATCCATGAGACAGCAAGGGCTGGATTATGAATATACACAATTGATAAATGTTGGGGGGGGTCCGTCAAAATTATGATGGATAATAAAGAATGTCAAGATATTCATTTAGAAGAGAATTCCTTACTAGGAATAGACATACAAAAATCATATTAAACTGCAGATTTCAATAACATGGTAATTGGAAATATCCCTGAGAGATAAGTAGATGCACAGGGTGTATTGCCAGAGTACCCGGATTCTCAACCCGAAGGGATCTTCAAGATTCAATCTGTGTACCTTATGATTCCAATGAAACAGTGTGCTGTCACCAGGAGAATTGTATAGTATTTGATTTCAATGAAAATTAAACAGGAAATCAGCACATTAAATTCAAGGCTGATATGCCAACATATTTAAAAGTGGCAGCTTTGCAGAGAGATACGGCCAAACAATTGGAAGAAAGCACAGAGGTTCCTCCACTGGAGGATTTCCCAGAATTTTCAAAAATGGTACAGGAGCATATTCTGTTAGCAGATGCATGTGATAGCGAAGAGGATAAGAATGAATTGAGAAAAATATTTATGGAATTTAAGTTATGATTGCGGCCTAACTGATTTACATGTTGCCACATTACCAGAGGGGTGTGGCAGAAATCCAGTATTTGTGCGCTAATATCGATTACCACTGGCATGCTTATAGCCATTGGCAGAGATAATTAAAAACTTGGAGTATAGAGGAATTATCAGACCCATTCATAGTACCTCCAACACTCCTATTTTGGGTGTATTAAGGCCAAATGGTCAATGGCGTCTGTGTGCAGACCTGACGGAATTAAATAAAAGAGTGCCAGTGCCTAGATGGCCGCTACCATTCATTGATCAAGGTCTTGCTCAGGTGCATGGGTCAAAGGTATTTACCACATTAGATCTCACATCTGGGTACTGGTGTGTGCCATTGGCAGAGGACATTCAGAATTTATTTGCATTTTCATTTGATAAAATGCAATACGCTTGGTCTAGGACACCTTTCGGGTATGTCAATAGTGGAAGGGACTTTGGCATATTTTTGAGAAAAGCTGTGCCGGATGCAGCGGAAAGAGGAACCATAGCTTATTTACATGATATCCTGATAAAAAATGAAAACTTAAAAAGTCACTTTGATGAGATTAGACATGTACTTGACCAATTGCAAAAGGCGGGTGCCAAAGTATCTTTACAGAAAGCCCAATGGTGCAAGAAAAAGGTGAACTTCCTAGGCCATGAAGTAACTGAACATGGGTTAAATCCACAAAAGAAAAAGGTGGAGGTCATACAGAAATTGAAAGATCCTAGAAACATGAAAAGTTTAAAAAGTGTATTAGGAATGACGGGATATAACAGGAAACGTATTGAAAATTATGCTGAAATCACTCAACCATTGACTAAACTATTGAAGCTAAATACGCCCTGGAAATGGGAAAAGGAGCAATCTGAGGCAGTTACTAAACTGAAAGAATGCCTCATAAAGGCACCATGATTGGCGTATCCCATAAAGAACAGAGATTTCTTTATAGAAGTAGGATTAATTGAACATTGTATGTCAGCAGTGTTATCTCAAAAACATGATTTGAACCATAAAACTATTGCTTATGCAAGTAAGGCATTTTCCCACTTTGAAATTAAATTCAGTGAATGTGAAATGGCTCTTCTGAACACTGTGTGGGCGTTGCAACATTTTCATCCCATTGTCCCAGGGGAGAAGGTAATCATTGAGACAAATCATCAACCATTGCAGTTTTTACAGAGTAAAAGGATTAGATCAGGCAATCTAGCTCAATCCAGAAATACTTCATGGACATTGGCATTGCAAGGCTTCCCTGTAGAAGTGAGATATGGCCAGAATAAAAAGAGCCAAATTGCTCAAGAGTTAGCAGATTTACATGACTGTGCAGCTGAATGTGTATCAGATGAAGTAGAGGTGGAGTCCAGTTTGCAGGAGGTTGAACAATCACCACACAAAGCTTTTGATGAAAATACATGCAAGAATTTACCAATTATATATGTGGATGGATGTGCTTTTCACATTGAAAATGACAGCAATAAACAGTTGGTGTCAGGAATAGGAAATGTCTGGTTGAAATGTGAGGCCATTCCTAGTATAGGGATGAGAACTGGGGCCAGGAGTAGCTAGGTAGTGGAGTTGTCAGCCATTTATAAAGGGATTACTACTGCAGCTGATAACAAATTCAGTGAAATTGTCTTGGTGACTGATTCTGATTATGCACAAAATAGTTTTGTAGAATATTTGCCTGGCTGGAAAGCAAGAGGCATGCTCACATATAACAAAAAGCCCCTAAAACATGGGAAAATGATACAAGCTATAGACAAATTAGTGTCAGAGAATGATTTAACAGTATACTGGAGGAGAATTCGTGGACATTTGAAAACTCCAGGAGAAGATAAGGAGGAAAATGATGAAGCAGATCAATTAGCCAAGATTGGGGCTGTTGTGGGAAAGTTGTTGCCCATTGAACACTTAATTGGTGAAATACAAATAGATGCAGTTACACGCTCTAAAGCTCCAAAAGAAGTTGAACAACCCATAGTGCAATGGAGTCATGATACACCAGATCAAGATCTAATTAAGGAGCAAAAAGATAATCCAATATTGGGGATCTATTATAATTATTTGATGGATCCTGAACAAAATCCTTTAACTGAAAATTATTGTACAGGAAAAGAAGAGTTGAGAGTGTTGTTAATGAATAAAAAACGGATTAGATTACAGGATGGGCTGATGATCAGGGAATCCATAACAGGACAGATACAGTGGGTGGTACCTCTTTCATTCAAAGGGCTAATGTTACATCATGCACATGATGCAATAACTGCAGGACACAGAGTTTCACAGAAAACTTTAGAGATATGAAATATTATGCTTACTGGCCACACATGTCCGAAGATGTGGAATTATATACCAGATGGTGTCTGGTATGTGCACAATTTAAACCTGCTTCACCAATGCATAGAGCTCCACTGATGAAAAGAGGTTTAACTCTTCCATGGTCAGATTTACAAATTGACTATGTAGGGCATTTAAAGAGGTCGAGTAGGGGAAAACCTTATCTTTTGACCGTGGTTTGTTTGATGTCGAAATGGGTAGAGTGTATTCCTGCACCAGATTGTAGTGCGCAAACAGCAGCTACGTTGCTGGTAAATCATATATTTTCAAGATTTGGATTACCACAGAGAATAGAATCAGACAGAGAAAGTCATTTCAAGAGCACCTTAATGAGTAAGGTGTGGCAGATATTAGGGGTAAAAAGGAAACTGCATATCGCATATCGGCCCGCCTCTTCTGAAAATGTTGAACGTTGCAACAGATCTGTCGTGGAGATTTTAAAGAAGTTTGTAGCGGGGGCAGGTTCCAGTTGGAATTTACGATTACCCAAGGTATTGATGGCAATTAGATCGATTCCTGCTAAAGCGACAGGTATCAGTCCTCATGAGGTGTTAACAGGAAGGAAAATGGTACTGCAACAACATTTATTATACAGGACACATGAGCAGACACTTGTGAGTGCATCTACAGTTCACAAATATATGGAAGACAGATGGTGAAATGGTGACAGAACAATTTGTTCATGTTAACCAAATTGAGCCCTGTCACCCTAACACTAAATCAGGAGGCTTGAGCAGGTGGAGACAGGTTAAGTGTACCGAATACATGGAAAAGAAAGATGCAGTGAATATTTCATAATGTCATGCCATAAAAAACTGGACATAATGTTTAGTGTGGAGATAAATGCAAATGGAAGTATCACATTTGGGAAAGGTGCAGTAATATATATTGAGAGAAGGTGCTGAATCAGGTTAAATTACTATAGTACAATTTGCTGAAATGTTCGATATACATTTCTTTTGATGTATAATAATGTGAAATGTAAATATTGTTGTTTTATCTTTAACATGTGCTTAGCTGCAGGTATTCGGATAACATTTTGAGCCACATTTTTGCTTTCAACAAAGTAGTAGAAAGGGTAAAATTGGTATTGTGCTATGTACTTAATCTGTTCCTTTTCCATTTGATTTAGAAAAAATAACTAACATTGGTTGGGGTCAGCAGTCGCAGGAACGGAGGACACGAGAGATGATGGAGTCCTGCAGTCCACGGGATGAAGCCCAAATAAAGCCTACGGACCAAAGTATGGAGGTGAAGACAAAGAGACTGGGATGCCAAAAGAAATGATTTCTGTGGAAAGACACCCAAGAGTGCGAAGATGAAAGAATTCCATCATACAATGTAATGAAAATTTGGTGATCAGGACATCTCAGAGGTGCGGTCATAAAGATGGTGAATGCCATCAAGGGAACAGTAGTGAGTTGAATTTAATTCTACAGCGTTCCTGATGAAACATAGTGTTATCCTGTGTGACTGAAAATAAGAGTGATGGAGACTCACATGTTTGTTATTTTAATTATTTGTTTTAGTTAGTTATATTAGTCATGTACTTTATCTATTTATTTTATTTTATGATTTTGTTATCATATATGAAATGTTGATTTCACATATATAAAGACTATGGGCCTCATTACGAGTATGGAGGTAGCCATGGCTACCACCATACCACATACCGGGTCGGGGTTCCTTCAATGAGGATTTACCGGGTCATTCCAACCTTGGAGGACCCGGTAATTCCTCATTGAAGGAACCCATCCCCATTCCCATTCGAGCCCCTATATGGCTCGATGGGAATGGAGAGGGAGCTAATAACGGGCCTGTTATTAAAGAAAGATGCAGTGATTATTTCATAATGTCACGCCATAAAAAACTGGATATAATGTTTAGTGTGGAGACAAATGCAAATGGAAGTACCAGCTCCCTGGTCCCCTAGCTGGACCCGGAAAGGACGTCTGGTCTGACCAGACGTTCTGAACAGGTCCCGCTATGGAACCTCGTAATAGGGTGGTAAGGAGCTAACGGCACCGGCACCCTTACCAGCGCCTTTGACCCCTTACCGCCCACCTCGGAATGAGGCCTTATGATTGAAAAGACATTCAAACATACGTGGACACTTCGGTTGGAAAGAAAGACGTGTGAATATTTCGTTATGCATGCACATGTGTATGAGGACTTATGGGCCCATTTGGGATCTGATTTACTTTTGTTATGATTAAGCAGTGATTTGTTATGAAATGTTTAAATGTTCATTTTATTAAATTGCTATTATTTCAATTGTGATTCATATGATGGAAAAAGAGAGATGTACATTTGAAAAGGTTTCCTCCAATTATGGGTTTGTTGGCCAAAATTGTCGGAAAAAGGAGGGAATATGTAAGGACATGTATGGGATTTTTGCCAGCATATAATATAAAGCATTTTGACAGCATACAATATACATTAGAGAAACACAGCCAGGCCCAGTTTGAAACTGGAGACATTAATTCAGTAACAGCCAGCAGGCAAAGTTGTCAGAATACATTAAAAAAAACACAGTGTGCTGCCAGGTTAAAGTAAAGAAGTGCACAATTTATATTGGATGTTTCATGTGTGAAAACTGCATAACATAACTGATTACCTTTGTACTAACATTATTAAAATAGTAATTTCAACTTCTCTAACATTATAATGCAGTCTTCTATGCACCATGAAGTACAGTCCATGTTTTGGGTGCACTGTTTGAAATTCATTTTTTTCATGAGGAAATGCACACTAGCGTTTTATTCATCTTGTGGAGAACAAAAATATGTAAAATGCAGGAATGAAAATGAAACAGTTGCTCTGGAAATGAGGTCTTCATTGTATTGAAAAAAAAGGCTGGCAAATGGCACAATCTTTTTACTCTGATTGGTAGGGATTATAGGCAGACAAGCCACGTCAACAGGGCGCTGAATGAAAGTTTTCTTAAGAAATGAAGTGAAGGGAGGTGGCAGTTTGTGCTGGGACCAAGAGATGGACGGTGCCTTATCTGCTGAATTCCATGTGGGTTGAGCACTGGCTTTGGAATAGAGAGCTGGCAGCTCCCCACATACGAGGGAGTTTGGCACTGAATCTGAGCCTGCAAAGACAGCGAGGTTGTGTGGGAACTTCAGATTTGACTGGCCTTGGTAAGATAAGTGCTAAGTGAGGAATAGATAGTATGCCGTATGTGTGTTGCTAGGATTTATTGCAGTGCAGGGAGGTTAGGATATTGTATGTTTACTTCTCTCTCTACGATCAAAGTGTGGGAACATAAATTTGTGTTTGCAAAATACATGCTTGTTTCTGTTGTTCTTTATAACTCGAGAAGTGCCTTGCAGAATTCGACAGGCTGAAAGGCTCCTGGACCAGATATGGTACCGATTGACCTCAGGAAAGATGAGCCTGACATTTGGGTGTCTTCCAATCAGTGGCTAACCTTAACAGGGTTCCCGTCTGAGGAGGTTTTCTGGGTCGCTTGGTGAGCAGGCTGTTTCACCAGCCCTTGACATTTACACCGTCCAGGTTACCTCGGCTGTCTTTTACAGAGATGAAAAGTGGGCAGTTCCAATTGTTCTAGTTTTTGGAAGGCCGAGCAACATTTTCTAAAGTAGCTCTGAAGACTAATATTTAGTACTCTAAGTGCCCCACTAATGATAGAGTGTGGTTTGTTCCCAGTGGTCTGCCAACTAATATGGAGACAGGTCTTCTACTGGGATAGGCTATGTGCCATGTAAAGCGACAACTTTTTATGGCAGGTCTGACAGATCTTAGTGATTGGTCTCGGAGCAGAAAGAATCCAAGGACAATGATCTCCACTGTGTGATCACTGAGGAAGAATGGTTTTCCCACTTTGGCGGGTTGTAAGATGAAGTGGTGTCCCCTGACAATCCCAACGCTTTGGTAATGGAGGGCCGAGTGGCTGAGCTGACGATCTATGGGGGTCCACCTGTCAATATTACTATGTCAGCAGTGAGAAGTGCCTTGCAGAATTCGACAGGCTGAAAGGCTCCTGGACCAGATATGGTACCGATTGACCTCTGGAAAGATGAGCCTGAGATTTGGGTGTCTTCCAATCAGTGGCTAACCTTAACAGGGTTCCCGCCTTATGGTGCTGTGCAGAGATCGTTCCTATATATAAGAACGGTGGCAAGAGTAACCACGTAACTATAGACCCATTTCACTTCTTGATGCGTCAGGGAAACTCTCTGCCAAGGTTATCCTCCAGCAACTGCAAGAATGCGTGGAATCCACGGGCCTGATTTCTTGATATTACCTGGTAGCAGTTGTAATACTGCTATGGTGAGATGGGGCCCAGTGGGTGAGACCACAAGCCAGTGTCCGGTCAAGAGAGGTGTGCGGCAAGGCTGTTCTCTTTCCCCGCTACTGTTTACTCTTAATATCAATGAGATCATCATGGCCTTGCTGGATGATTGCCAGGGTGCCTACCTGGATTCTCCTAAACTTTGTTTGGATTATATCCCAACACTGCTTTCTGCCTACAATTCGGATTTCCGACAATGGTACCAGGGTGGGCCAAATTAGCAAATCGATGTCTACCTTGGAGAAGAATAGTGGTGGCTTGAGGAGGTTTTCTGGGTCGCTTGGTGGGCAGGCTGTTTCACCAGCCCTTGACATTTACACCGTCCAGGTTACCTCGGCTGTCTTTTACAGAGATGAAAAGTGGGCAGTTCCAATTGTTCTAGTTTTTGGAAGGCCGAGCAACATTTTTTAAAGTAGCTCTGAAGACTAATATTTAGTACTCTAAGTGCCCCACTAATGATAGAGTGTGGTTTGTTCCCAGTGGTCTGCCAACTAATATGGAGACAGGTCTTCTACTGGGATAGGCTATGTGCCATGTAAAGCGACAACTTTTTGTGGCAGGTCTGACAGATCTTTGGAATTAGCCGTTTCCTATGTCCACTTGTTCAAACAATGATGTGAAGTGTTTTTCTAGGTATAACACCCAGGAACACCTTGTTTGCATGTGCTTAAAATTGAAATCTGGACAGGATTATCTCATCTTAAAACCGATTTTGGAGGGAGAGCCCTATTTATATCTCATCACACCTGATTATGCTCATACCATGTTTGTCAAATTTAGACTGGGCACCCTACAGGTGGGAGCATTCATGTGTGGTTGGAAGGGGGCTCTCCATTGGTATGTCAATCATGTGGCCTGGCCCCCGAATCAGTAATGCATTTCTTGTTATTTTGTGAATGCTACTGTGCCCTAAGGAAAATATACCTAATCCCATTGTTTAAGAGAGAATGTGTCAGAAGCAGTTGAGAAGCAGTTGCATTATGCCGGTCCACTGCTTCAACCAATTATATTTATCTTGTTGAAAAATGCATTTATATTGCCTGGTTACGTAGGATGACCATGTCTAATGGTTGATCATATTTTTTATCCCAGAGTTTTTTATATCTTATTATGTGCATCAAATTGAAGGTTGTTTAATCTCCTATTGTGAATCATGTAATGAATTGTATATGCTAATGTTGAAAATTGCAGAATAAAGCTTTGTTTTACTGACTGATAATAAGTAAAGGGGGATGGTCACTGTTTTCGATATGCAGGATTTAGAACTGCTAGTTAAAAAAGTTAGTTTGTCAAGGACATCCTGGCCCAATGTCTTAACCAATTTGATGATTAAAGCAGCCCTGAAGGCCTGGCTGCCATTTATCCATGCGTTTTTCAACCAAGTGATGAAGCTAAGGGGAGTTCCAGACTTGTGGTGCTCTGCAATTATCGTACCCATATTTAAGAGGGCAACAAGGCTGACCCATCCACCTAGTGCCCTGTAGCTCTTCTCAATGTTTTGGGCAAACTATTTGGAGTGCTTTTTATGGGCTATCTACAGAAATGGATTGTAAAGACCAAGATATATGATCCCTGTCAAATGGGGTTTATAAAAGAGGTAGGAACGTAGTTGAATATTTTCTTACTAAACATTTTGAAAGGCCAAGCCCTTAAAAACAGCTCAAATATCTACATAGCCTTTATAGATTTAAAAAAGGCCTTTTGTAGTGTAGGTAGGCATTTGCTATGGACACAAATGGATGTATTGGAGTGCCCAATTGACTTACTGGCAGCGATCAAATCCTTGTACACATTGCCAAACGTCCAAATCAGACTTAGTTTTCTCAGGGCTCCTTACTAAACCTAGCTATACGCAGTGGGGCTTGAAGCAAGGTTGCCCCTTTGCCCTACCTTATTTTTTATGTCTGATTTGTGCAAAACGTTGGTCACAGTAAAAGCTTTTCCTCCAAAGATGGGCGAACAAAAGCTTGCCTGGATCCTCTTTGCTGATGGCATTATACTAATAGACCAAACTCTGATAGTTTTGCAAAGGTGTTTGGAGGGTCTATTGAAATTCACAACTTAGAACGGGTAGAAGATCAACCAATCAAAAACTAAAATCTTAGTATTCGGTGCAATGAGGAACAGAGGGAGATCAGGTTTCAAATGGCATTTGGAAAGTGAACCCTTAGTGCAGGTACCTGTTATGATTTATTTAGGTACTCATATAAACACCAGCATCGATGATGGCCCTCGGATACTGGCTTTAGAAAGGAATGTTATAACGTTAACGTCTCAGGGAATCCTGATCAACAAAAAGTTTGGCAAATGTTCTAGTGTTCCTGTGCTGACTTTCTATAAGTCAAAGGTCCTCCCCATCTTGACATACTGGCGGAGGGATTTCTATTTACCTCAGAGAAAGTCTGAGCTTCCATGGAGGGTAGATTCTGGAGGAAGATATTGAGGCTTCCCAACATTATTGCAGCTTCAGTCATCAGATATTAGATGGGACTGAGCTGTATTTATGCAAGAACTGTGTGGAAGGAACTGCTTTGTTTCGACAATGCTTGATGTGTCCACCCACGCCTCCATTGTTAATCCTATGTACTGAAATGGACAAGTATGCCTTGGATCTTCTGGGTCAGTGGGTTGTCTGTTGACAGGGATCCTGGAATCCCTGGGAATGGATCAGGAATTGCTTGTGGTCAATCATGGGAAGGTTAAAAAAATCATTGACAAGGATATTAGATCCGTACCTTAAAGGACAAAAATGTCCATTGCTTACAGACTTCATTAATGAATGGATGTAAGGCGTATGACTGTTTGCCTAGTTACTTGAGACTTTTTCCCTGTACTTCGTACCAAGCCCAGTATATGAAATTCTGCTTAAATTTACACGAGACCAAAGACATTTTGAGGGTGTATAAAAAAGCTACTGATCTTGGCTGTAGATTTTGCAAAATGGAAGCCAATGTCAAGACATTAAAACATATCTTATTGTTTTGTCCGGGATTGACTGCAGCAAGAACGAAATTCATGGGCAATTGGATTATGGATAGGCAGTCCCAAGAGGTGGAAACACTTTGCAACCTTTTGATAATAGGCGAAAATTACCCAGCATTTTTCTGTTTGCTAAAGTCTTTAAAAGAAACTTTTAATTTTTCATTTGATTTGAATATGGATTATTGAGGTTCGAGATAGAGGATGATTAATGTTTTAAACTGATAAGAAGTTTTTGATGTATATAGGAGTCAGGGTTACATTTTGTGAGGTATTAATTATTTAATTAATTTTTAATAGGATATTCATGATAAAGGTTTTTCGTAAACTGTATATCTTAAATACAAAACATAAAAAATGTAAATAAAAAATGGCCCATTTTATTATGCCTCAGAGATGCAGCCTTCATTTTCATTTCCTAGACTTGTGAAACCCTATGTTCAGCATAGTGAGTCATGTAAACTGCTCTCAGAGGCCCCAACTTCTTTTTCGGTTATTATTGGACATTGGTTTTCTGCTTTATTGCCTGAACTGAAGTCAAACATGACACAATGCCACAATGTTTTTTTGAGGCCCGGGCATTAGGAGAACAGGCTAACATTACATGTGAGTAATTCTGATTCTCATCAGCTTATGACCCCATATATTCAGCCTTAGTGGAATTTGAAATGTTTCACTTGAAATGGGCTTGCAACTAGGGTAAGAGAGCCACACGAACTCTGTAACATTGTCTTGATAGCCCTTTGTTCTCTAAATGCAATCTGTTTTCATGATTAAAGGCAAACACGCCTTATACACTCTAGATGGCACAGCCAAAACTCTGGGGACACATAAACCTCCCTCAACTGGATCACATAAGCAAGGCTGAAATGGAGTTAAACGTATGGTCAAGTCAGCATGAAAACAGCATTGGCAAGCTGTCATGCCAGCGCCGCTGGCACACGCATTGGCAACCATCATGGACTACTTGGTACTCATTTATCCTCCTAATACTCCTTTTCACGCCTTGGTCTTTTATTTCCATTTGCTCAACTTTGGTTCTTTCTTATTTTATTCAATTAACTACATTTACCATAATGCACCTGGCTACAGTCCTCATTTCCTGGCTATTCTCATTCATCGTTATTGGGACCACAATCCCCAGAAGCCCTAGCGGCCAGTGCTGCTTCCACCTGCTCAGGACCAGAGAGGGAGGAGGCAGATTGTCATCAGGTGTGCTGCCCCAGGTGCTGTCAATTAGCCTGCCTCAGAACAGGGCAGGGCTGTATATAAGCAGCTGCCTGCAGGAGCACAGTGTCTTGCATCTTGAGATCTCCCCGCTCTTGTTTGCCTTGACCCGCTACTTTGTATGCTGTCCCTGTTGCTGCATTATCCTGTTTTGATCCACTGCCCTTTCCGGCTCCCTGCCTTGCAGCCGATCACGCTCCGCTGCCTTCTACCTACAGCCCTTGTCCTCTGGGCTTCCGGCCTTGCAGCCTACTACAGTCCTCTGCAGCCCTCTACAGCCAGCGGCCCTGCTCCTCTGGGCTCACTCCTTGCTGCCTTGCTCTTCTGGGCTCCTTGCCTTGCAGCCTGCCTCACTTCGGCTGCCTACAGTCCTTGTCCTCTGGGCTTCCTGCCCTGTAGCCTGCCTCACTCCAGCTGCCTACAGTCCTACTCCTCTGGGCTCCCTGCCCTACAGGCTGCAATCCTCTGCTCTCTCCAAGCCCTTGTCCTCTGGGCTTCCTGCCCTGCAGCCTGCCTCACTCCGGCTGCCTACAGTCCTTGTCCTCTGGGCTCCCTGCCCTACAGCCTGCAACCCTCTGCTGTCTCCTAGCCCTTGTCCTCTGGGCTCCCT
The DNA here is from genome assembly GCF_040938575.1 of Ambystoma mexicanum. Classification (NCBI taxonomy): domain Eukaryota; kingdom Metazoa; phylum Chordata; class Amphibia; order Caudata; family Ambystomatidae; genus Ambystoma; species Ambystoma mexicanum. The sequence continues at coordinate 1,278,339,760 of NC_090929.1, read as the reverse complement.
ACCTTGCAGCCTGCACCTCTTCGCTGCCTACAGCCCCTGTCCTCTGGGCTCCTTCCTTGCAGCCTGCTCCCTCCGCTGCCTACAGCCCATGTCCTCTGGACTCCCTGCCTTGCGGCTTGCTACACTCCTCTGCAGTACAGCCTGTTTTACACTTAGCTGCCTACAGCCCTGCTCCTCTGGGCTCCCTACCTCGCGGCCCTATTCTTTTGGGCTCTCTGTCTGTCGCCTCCTACTAATCCCTCTCTGTCCTGTTCTTCTGGACTCCCTGCCTTGCAGCCTACTACAGTCCTCCGCAGTCCACTACAGTTTTACTGCACCTTGTCCCACTCTTGACTGCAGACCTGCTTCCTACTTTGCAGCCCTTCTGTTTTCCTGACTGCTGCTCCCTTGTTCTCTTCCTTGAGTCCTCGGTACTCCACCTTAGGTTATCTACTTCAGTCTAACTGCCTTTCCTTCATTTCCTTCTGCTAGATTGCTCATTGACTTCCTTTTCGCTGGATATATCTGTTCTTGTCCTCGCATGTGTCTTATGTAATCCCTTTGTACAGAGCTTGCCTGTTGGTTTCCAGCAGGCAACCTCTGCCCCTTCCCTTGTCGCGTTTTCAGTGTTACAGACACCCACTGCTGTTGTTCCCAGCCATGAGCATACAGCGTGGGCCTCTGTTATAGCAATCTGTGCAGAAGGCTGGAGTTTCCTAAGGTTCGTGGAACACTCTTTCCCTTTTCAGCATACACCCCAAGAGGGAATCCAGTTTGTTTGTACCTTTGTATCTTTTGCCCCTTTTGGCTCACAGCTAAGGTTTCCTACTCTTCTTTCTTGTTTAACTCCCTGCTGTGTGTGCTTATCTGCTACCTTACTTCGGCACAGCCACCCAAAATCTACCTGGGTACCCTGTGCCACTCTTGACAGAGTGCCATTCCTGACAGAATGCAAGACCAAAAAGATTCTTGTTCCATAGGCAGGAAAGGCACACACAGACCAAAGATGCCTACTATTCGGTTCAAGAAACCTCTACACAAATCTAAAGTTTTCCCAAGGACAGCAAACAAAAACCCTAGTTTAAAGGACAGACTCGCTCTAGTAAACAAAGGTTTACAAGCACAGTACTACACTCACTGGCTCTCTGACCCTTCTATGTATACCTACTATGACATTTGCAACTATGATCCAGAGTCTCTATCTGTAGAAGAACTACAGCAAGATAACGAATTCTTGCAGATTTTGTTAGCCCAACCAGTGGATAACACTCATGCGCTTTCTGGCATTACTTTTGACACTGCTTCAACCAAAGATGTTGCACTCATTGTGGCAAACTCTCAACCAGAGTACGTTATTGCCAAAGTGACATCCTCAAGATCAGCTTGGCAAGCTACACAACCTCCCCAGACTACTGATACCACTCATTTAATAGGACAAGACATTCAGTATCCTGAAGTTAGAGCAGCTGGTCCTGGGTACAAAGGACCAATACTGACCCTCGGTTGTCTTAATGCTTCCCCAGTAACTACTAACCATGATAACTCTAAGGTCAGTCTGCCTATTGCAACACCCGAATGTTCTGCTACACCAGATTCTGAAGCTGTAGAACAGGCTAATGGAACATACCTGTTACAAGAACAACTCTTAAGCCTTAAAAGACAAACCGAAGACCTCTATGATGAATTTGTCTATCTGTATTATAAGAATCTAGCTAAGGGACACAATCTACCAGACCATCTGACACTATGTCCAACACCTGACATTCTGTCTTTAGAGTTTAACAGATTAAGGCCTGTACTGGTAACACAGAAGAGGATACAGACTTATACAGAGCAGTTGGAAGACCTGAACTTGGCATATACATACCAGTTAAAGCTTGACACCGCTCATTCACTTACTAGCCACAGTAACACAGGCTGTCGTTCAGATAGTGAAGAATGGACTCCTCCAGGGGGCCAGATCGCTCACACGGCCATTACACCAAAGATCAAGTGTAATCATCTGACTGGACACTCCGCTGAGTCAAAGGATTGTTCCGTTCTTGCCCTGGATGTCAGTCCTTTACTCCCACTTACAGCCTCTACTGAAGTGACCAGATCTGAGATGTACTCTGCTTCTATGAACATTGGCACTCCTGACCATGAGTCAGATCCTGAAACATACCCAGTACCTGTCTGGAATCCAACTTTGCCTACTGTCAATACCCCAGATCCATGTATCAACTTGGGCACACAAGAATTTGTAGGCCAGCCATTGGAAGGCTTACCCTTTCCTGGTCCTACATCCACCATGCTACTTGTTACAAGATCTGCTAGCCCAATCTCTGCTGCTCCCCCTGCTAGTACTCCTGAATCTGCTACTGATGCCTCATCTCAGATCACTCCCACTGCAGTCGAAGCACCCCCTTCCTCTCTGCCTGCAAGGACAGTACCTGTTGCAAAGCCAGTTAAAAGTTCTCCTATTAAGGCAACAGCTCCGGTAGATCCTGTTGGTGCCTCTGTAGCACCTAAACTACCAGTCACGACGCCATCAGTCTCAGTTGCGTCCCTGTCGGCTGGTGCTCCTGTGACACCTATACTTCCAGCTGTTACTGCATCTGAACTTCCTACACCATTCCTGATCTTCCTGCAACTCATGGTGTTCCTGCAACTTTTGTTACTCCTGAAGTCTCTGTCGCAAATCTTCATGTTGCCATTGCTGCTTCTGACAATTTGGACAACCGTCCTAGAGCAACCAATTCAGCTGAATCTCTGGTTCCACCTTTCAGCACTGTACCATTGCCAGTCCTCAGGAAGACCACTTCTTTCAAAGCAATATATGCCATGGAGCCTGCAGCACATCTCCACAGTTCCTCAGTTCATGAACGCACTGTTGGATTTTGGGTCCCTAAGAAGTTGTCTTTTCTGAATTCCACCTCAAAGGTTCGAAACATTGGTAATGTCTCCTCCCTTCAAGACTCTCACCTTGCAGCATTAAACAGTTTTTGGTGCTTCGTGATGTGCCTTTTCGGTATAAGACTCTCTCGCGGTGTGACAGGCATTGGACGTGCTCTTCTTGTTGACCAGTCTTCGGGGGGCCTGGAGAGGGACATGGAGAGGGGCATACTGTCATGCCCGCGCCGCTGGCACACGCATTGGCAAACATCATGGACTACTTGGTACTCATTTATCCTCCTAATACTCCTTTTCACGCCTTGGTCTTTTATTTCCATTTGCTCAACTTTGGTTCTTTCTTATTTTATTCAATTAACTACATTTACCATAATGCACCTGGCTACAGTCCTCAAATCCTGGCTATTCTCATTCATCGTTATTGGGACCACAATCTCCAGAAGCCCTAGCGGCCAGTGCTGCTTCCACCTGCTCAGGACCAGAGAGGGAGGAGGCAGATTGTCATCAGGTGTGCTGCCCCAGGTGCTGTCAATTAGCCTGCCTCAGAACAGGGCAGGGCTGTATATAAGCAGCTGCCTGCAGGAGAACAGTGTCTTGCATCTTGAGATCTCCCCGCTCCTGTTTGCCTTGACCCGCTACTTTGTATGCTGTTCCTGTTGCTGCATTATCCTGTTTTGATCCAGTGCCCTTTCCGGCTCCCTGCCTTGCAGCCGATCACGCTCCGCTGCCTTCTACCTACAGCCCTTGTCCTCTGGGCTTCATGCCTTGCAGCCTACTACAGTCCTCTGCCGCCCTCTACAGCCAGCGGCCCTGCTCCTCTGGGCTCACTCCTTGCTGCCTTGCTCTTCTGGGCTCCTTGCCTTGCAGCCTGCCTCACTCCGGATGCCTACAGTCCTTGTCCTTTGGGCTTCCTGCCCTGCAGCCTGCCTCACTCCAGCTGCCTACAGTCCTACTCCTCTGGGCTCCCTGCCCTACAGCCTGCAATCCTCTGCTCTCTCCAAGCCCTTGTCCTCTGGGCTTCCTGCCCTGCAGCCTGCCTCACTCCGGCTGCCTACAGTCCTTGTCCTCTGGGCTCCCTGCCCTACAGCCTGCAACCCTCTGCTGTCTCCTAGCCCTTGTCCTCTGGGCTCCCTACCTTGCAGCCTGCACCTCTTCGCTGCCTACAGCCCCTGTCCTCTGGGCTCCTTCCTTGCAGCCTGCTCCCTCCGCTGCCTACAGCCCGTGTCCTCTGGACTCCCTGCCTTGCGGCTTGCTACACTCCTCTGCAGTATAGCCTGTTTTACACTTAGCTGCCTACAGCCCTGCTCCTCTGGGCTCCCTACCTCGCGGCCCTATTCTTTTGGGCTCTCTGTCTGTCGCCTCCTACTAATCTCTCTCTGTCCTGTTCTTCTGGACTCCCTGCCTTGCAGCCTATTACAGTCCTCCGCAGTCCACTACAGTTTGCCTGCACCTTGTCCCACTCTTGACTGCAGACCTGCTTCCTACTTTGCAGCCCTTCTGTTTTCCTGACTGCTGCTCCCTTGTTCTCTTCCTTGAGTCCTCGGTACTCCACCTTAGGTTATCTACTTCAGTCTAACTGCCTTTCCTTCATTTCCTTCTGCTAGATTGCTCATTGACTTCCTTTTCGCTGGATATATCTGTTCTTGTCCTCTCATGTGTCTTATGTAATCCCTTTGTACAGAGCTTGCCTGTTGGTTTCCAGCAGGCAACCTCTGCCCCTTCCCTTGTCGCGTTTTCAGTGTTACAGACACCCACTGCTGTTGTTCCCAGCCATGAGCATACAGCGTGGGCCTCTGTTATAGCAATCTGTGGAGAAGGCTGGAGTTTCCTAAGGTTCGTGAAACACTCTTTCCCTTTTCGGCTTACACCCCAAGAGGGAATCCAGTTTGTTTGTACCTTTGTATCTTTTGCCCCTTTTGGCTCACAGCTACAGTTTCCTACTCTTCTTTCTTGTTTAACTCCCTGCTGTGTGTGCTTATCTGCTACCTTACTTCGGCACAGCCACCCAAAATCTACCTGGGTACCCTGTGCCACTCTTGACAGAGTGCCATTCCTGACACAAGCCAACACAGAACACGTATGATTGTGTGTGCCTAAAAGGCCTATTACACAAACCTAGACCTTTCTCTTAAGGATGATCGCTTTGTTCAGTGATGTAATTGCAAACAAATGGTCACCCGACTTGCGGATATTAAAAGTCTATTACTGATTCTGAAGCCCAAAAGAAGGGAGGAGGAGGCCCCATGGGGGACTTTAAAATGGGCTCACTGAATATAAAGGGATCTTGCAATCCGTCACTCGGATGTTGGGGGATAATAAAAAAATATGATAAATCACACCCCGAATAAAATGCCGATTTCGGCAATTCTGAAAATTCTGAAAAAGTGGGACAATCCCAGGTCCCTATTCACTGTGAGACCAATATGTACATTCATGTGACACAGCCCCAAGATGAGCAAGTTGCCCAGCAGAACACACCCAGGGAAGTCATTGAGGCCCTCAAGGTTAACATTATGAATACTGCAAGGAAGATTCAGGCCATAATATAGAGGGGAAATACAGGGCCCAGTTCTGTTGTAAAAAGAGCACACAGACCCTGGCCTAGGGAAAGTACGACCAGCCATCAAGTCCTTGGGGTCCCAAGGAGGGCTACAGTTTTTCTCCATGGGGTACAGAAACTGCTTACCAACCAATGAGAAACATGGGAAGCACTGTCAAATAAATGCCTGCACTGGCTCTGCACTCTAAGGGGCTGTATATTTTTGTGCTGGGAGGCTATATAGAGCTGCCATAAAGCGCGTAATGAGGGTGACAATTCCAGGGATTCTGTTAAACTGGAATTTTGGGAGCCAAGATTGTCCAATGGTGTTTTGAGTAGAATTGTGATGGCTGACAGGACTGTAAATAGTATGATTGTAATTAATTCTTATTCTCACTCGAAATCTGTTGGCCTATTTGGAAACCTCTCACACAACCCTGCTTTATCTGGTGCGAATCTAACACCATTGGGGGCAGGGTTAAACAGTAATCACTGTGGATTTAAGCATAAGGGTTCTCAAATTGATCTGTGAAAATAATAAGGGGATTTTTCTCTTTGTTTTTTATGTGATGTATTGTTTAACTAGAGTAACTGTCTTACTGTGCTAGGATGTACTTTGACTAAAGTTATTTGACTGACCTATTACACAAGCCGTATTCACTTCCTTTGTATTGACATGGTGTAAGCCATTCTTTAAAATACTTTATAATGATTTCACTCCTTTTTGTTCCACATATACTATACAAAAGACACATTGTAATCTTTTACTGTCTTCATCTTTAAAAACAGGCAATTCCTTTGAGATGCATCGTTATAGCTTATAAAAGGACTAGAGGGGCTGTTTGTGCAAATGCATTTAAATTTGATGTTGTTACATTTGTAGTAACTTTCAATAATGCAAACTAAGATTTCTTCAATGCATGTCAGTATTTCTCACATGTCTATCTGTGCAAAAACAAATGTTAACTTTTTAGTATACACGTCCTCTTCTTCATGTATAGCACAGAGGTGCACCATTCAAAATAACTGACTATCCTCCTTGTGAATGTCAAACGTGTTATTTATGTAAGGAATGTTTGGATACGTGGCTGTAATATTTACAACCCGGAGGACCACCTTTGTGGGATTATGGTCATGCTTGCCTTACAATTCAGTAATGTGCCTGATGTATGGCAAAATGTGCCCTTTTTCAGGTGTTGTCGCTCAAGAAAACCTTTGGCAGGTGATGAACAATGGTTTGGATGGTTGCCCAGAGCAATGCCAGAGGTTAAGATTAAATCTAAACAGACATGAACCCCTTTCACACTGTGCGTTAGAGAGGCTCAGCTTCCCCTCACCCGAAAGGCCCAACAAGGCCGAAACACATGTCTGGGGTTGCTGAAGGTTCACAGAAGATTTGCCTAGTATTTCAGTACTGCTGTGCCCTTGTTGGTGGGACCAGACTGATGTGCAAATGGATATTTCTCCTCTGTGAACAGTGCAGTAAGCTAAAATCTGGCTGTAGACCCTCCTGAGTGAGAGAAATACCATAGAACAGGGTATTTGACCCATGTTCCTTCTCAGTAGAAGGGCTCCCACAACCTTGTTTAATTTTAATCATTTAATTACTGATGATTTTTGGGCTAAGATTTTAGAAGGAAATAATGTGTCCCTACCGATAGCTGTAATGAGAATGTTAATACATATGTTTCATCCAGGTACAAACAAAGAGATATTTTGGTACCATGTAATTCTTCTGCACAATTATTTGCTATTTCCACATGTTCTCTGGGGGAAATAGAATTGTGGTGTGTAGGTGATATGTTTGTACTGTAATGCATATGTTACTGTATCTGTTGTATTGTGTGGCATGGTATTTCTGTGAAAGTTCTGTTTACAAGCCATGACACAGTAAGAATACATTTAAAAAAAATAATGTCCAGGTTAGACAAAACCCTTACAAGGCACCTTAAACAATATTATCCCATCTCCATGAACACATTCACTGTCCCAAACCCTCCTTCAAGCAAAGTAAGGTCACAATTCCATGTAACCCATATTCATCTGGTTCAGGAGTGTAGACACGGTAATCTCTGTTGTGGACCACAGCATACAAGCTGGGTAATGTATTTGTTCATTTTGTCCAGGGGACCAACATACTTTTGAGCAAAGACTGCATGAATAAAACCTGTCACAGGTGAACGTTTTCGTGGCAACCTCCCATGGAACATGAATTGCTTCAAGCCAGGATTTGAGGGCAAATGCCGTTTTTCTTTAGGATGTTGTGTACTAAACCATACTTGACTACTATTCGCTAATTTCTGCTTCCAGGTAAACTGTTACAAAACAAATAGAATTTCTCATAGCTATCTTTATAAATGCTAGTTGATTGCAATTACATAATTGCAGATCAAATATCTGTAACTTGTTCTGTTTTCCTGTTTCTCACCCTTGGATGTGGAATGATAAGGAATAGAATATTAGTGTAACCCCATAAAGGGCTATAGAGGGTATGGAATGTACATATTTGGGTTTGTCAACCTTAAAGCAGTAGAAAGGGGGAAGAGGGAGACCACCAGGAATAAGGGGAGGGGACCAGTCACCTCTGAGCAAGACATTAGGTGGTCAATCTGGCCAAGGTGTGAATTGGGGGAGCAATCAATGAGGCGTCAAGCGAATGGGGTTATTGTATTAGGGCATACTTACAGATGGATGAGGAAAGAGTTGGTTTATTTTAGGCCTCACAGCAAGTATTCTTGGAACACAATATTAGAATTCAGCACACACCCACAACCAGGAATTGTTCAATTGTTTTTCTTTGTTCCAGCAGTGATGGTAAATGGTGGTTCAGAAGCAAAGGGATTGGATACCATAGAAAAGAGACTGAAGTAGTAGGTGCTGCAAAACGACTTCTGCTCTGCAGCAGTACAAGTGTGCCTAGTGGCTAAACTACTTACTCAGCCCCCACACTTCTAGAAAGCAACAGTGATCCCAATCATAAAAATAAAACAGGCACAGCCAAGTGATGTACCCCTTTCACCTTTTGTGTTAACATGGGCCGAGGGAATGCTATACTTAGAAGGGGTACGAATGTGAGACAGTGGCAATCGAAACAACAATGCCAAAATAAAAGTTAATAGTGGAACTGTTGAATTATCTTTGAATCTGTGAGGTGAGTTGAACTAGATCTGTGCATGATGGCACAAAGATGACCTGGTTGTAAATGTCCTTTTTAAAAAACATATTCAAAGCATTTGATAGCAATTAAAATCAAGAATCCAAAGGAGTTAATTACTGTTTTTGAAAATAGTATTTTGCCTGTGTACAAGTGTTGGGGGGAAGATGAATATGTCATCTATAGCTCCTGCTCCTCCCCCGCGTCAATACCACAAAGGTGAGAGGAATTACTCACTGAGAAAGCCATTTCACCCTTATCCCCACAGGTACTGCAGGATTTGGGAACAATGTCAGCTGAAGATGGCAAAAGCATTCAAACTAAAAATGTAACAGCAGAAAATCATCCACTAGACACAAACACATATGCCCTCCACACGAAGAACATGAACAATAGGTAATATATGCATTTGGACATAATGAAAATTAACATAGCATCCACAGACATGAATAACACTAACATGACCAATGTGTAAGGTGAATGCAACATGAACGACATACGAATATGGCTCGCTGACAAAGAAACACAAGCGTAACAAAGCACCCATATTATTAAAAATGAAAGCCCCAGCATGTCTCTGAATGGGCACAAGTCGCAAAACCTTGGGATAAATCCAAAAGCTGAATCTACAGAAATACATATCCGTGCAGAGCTCAGACAATAGCTAACAACTAATGAAATGTAAAAGGGAAATTAGGGAGGATCGGTATGGCTGAATGAAAGCACGAGATAGCATTCTCAAGATGCAAGCAGTATACTTTGAGATTAATTAAAGTTTTAGAAGAGCACAAACAACCTTTGATGGTCAGGTGCCGTATAACAGTAAGCCAAAAGACTTAATGAAGAATAACTCAAGACTATCCCCAGTGACAGAGAACACAACACACATTAATATTTGCTGAAATCTCAATAAATTGAAGGTAGTTCTATTTCAAACATGGTCCCATCGCCCGTGACCCATAATTGTAAAACAATGGCCATCCATTAGAAACAAACACAGCTAGGAAACCTTCCATACTCCCCAAACGCACACATGAGTAGCCACACAAGGCCACGTATAAAGGGATTGCCCGGTCTCATGTCCTTAGAATGAGGGATGGTAACTTTTAATTGAAGGAAGAATGTTCTATGGGCCTCTCTCCCTCTACTCTATGTTTGGCTTATATCCTGCTGACCTGTCAAGTGTCTATGGTTGGTAAGCATGTGCCAAACTATCAAAATCCTCAGAGACATGCCGCCAATCAAGCAACATGTCAATCAACCCCTTGCCATGACGATGATGTAGTTTAACCTTTATCAATATTGGGGTGTTTCGAGGTGAAGCCATCAGATATTTGTAGTCCATTGAACTGTTTAACATGTATGCAATCCATATGTAGTCAAACCCACTAACCTATCCATATTCCCAATAGGTTTTGTGAACTGAGATTATGTTATGAGGTAATTGATTATGAGTTCACATTACTTAAGTAATCTTTGTTGATAATTATCCCAAGAGCGAAACAATGTCAATGCTTGAATGGTGTCCTAGCTTGGTCTTAAAGCAAATAAAGTTGGGTTTTGATGTGCAATTTGTCTACTCTGTCATTGAGTCTGGTTTGGATGGACGGTGGTTTCATTTGGCAGCATAGGATGGTTGGCTAAGTGTCATTGTACAGTCGTTGCACAGTCGAGGAGTCCCCACCATATCCCGAAGAGTCGGGTGGCGACCTGTGGAGAGTAGGATTGCACACAACAGAGAGAATTCCACACAAGCGCACTGCAGGGCATGAAGGACAGAAGGCTGATAAGGCTGATAAGGTATACTTCACGCCAAAGACCTTCAGCAGGTCTGTGGATGTAAGAATGACATAGTCATGGCAAATCAAGGGTAGGCACTTTGTTGTATATTGTGGGTTTTGTGAAGAAATAAGAAAGTGAACAAGAGATATCTTCTGACAAGGGCTGGGAAAGATTACGTGTGAAGCCTTGTTACAGTGCAGTAATATAAGATGGATACCTCACTGAGAGTTGAGAACATAGCTGCATTTTATTGGTGTAATTATTGCTGGTGCCAGCCTTATGCTGTGAAATAGCTCAACATGTTATAAGTGATTTTCTTTAAAATAGTGGAGCACATAGGTAGTGGTGTAGACCGAGGAGTGTGATCTGGTGTGGGAGCAGTGATGTGGGGATTCACGGAGCGTGAGTGGCTTTATGGTGCCACTCAGAAGAGTTAAGAGAGCCAGGAGGCATGGTCTCACAGAGAGACAAAGGTTGTGTTAATTCTGTGGGGAAATATTGTGGGGAGGGATGCATTAAGGTGGAAAAAAATTGAGTTTTGAAGTAGAGTTTGGTGATCATTGGTAAGTTGTGTTTTTGAGTTATCATCATCGGAGACACCCCAATCATTCACTTGTAACTCATTGCCTGATAAAAGGACAAAATAGTTAAGTACCATATGGAATGCAGTAAAGAAACTGCAGGCAAAATGGTCATGCCCTGGCCGCAAGAAGGCACTCATTCAAAGGCAGTACTGCAACACACATGCACCTATTTACATGCTGCTTATCAGGACGAACAGTTAAAGAACAGACTAGGCATACTCAAGTCATACCAAATGTTCGAAGAAGATGTGATGGAGTAAGACATGAAAGAATAGATGCTTAACCTGCATAATGAGGGGTGTATGATGCCCATGGCATCTCATCCACCTCCCCAGAGCAGTGATCCATCCTCGACTGCACACAGATTATACCCATTACAAGTATTAAAAGCAGCAGCAGAGTATACTGACCCCACATATGCAACCCCCTTATACAGTAGTGAAGACATTATAAGTGGAGAGAAAATAAGCTACCAACAACCAATATCCACACACGTGGAATATGATGAGGGCTGCAGCTTGCAAACAAAGTTAACAGAAGCCAAGGAACAGGTTCAGAGAGAGGGAGAGGCAGGCAGAATGAAAGGTATGAGACAGAAATGTACACAATAAGTGAATAGGAGGGCAAATTAGATGTAAAAGGCAATGATGATTCTAAGTACAAAGTAAGGGAAGCTAATGAAAGAAAGGTGAAAGAAGAAGAGAAATGGGTGGATTGCGGAAATAGAGAAAGAGAGCATAGAGAGAGAGAAAGAGAAAAGGAGCAAAGAAGAAAGCAGATGAGAGTCAGAAGAGAGAGAGAAAAGTGACAAAAAGAAGAAAGGAAAATGAATAAACAGACGGGTGTAGAGAGGGAAAGTGAAAGAAAAGAAGATGAAGAGAGGGACAGAGAAAGACAATGAGATGAGCTGAGAAGTAGGGAGAGGCGTTGTATGGATATTGATGACATTATTAGCAAACATTTGTTTACAGACAGAGTAGAGAAAGGAACTATACAAAGGAGGAATGCAAGTTTGTACAGGAGTAGGAGAGATGGCACCAATACAAGAGAGAGTAGGGGAGGGGAAGATTACGCCAAGGTGAAGTAAGTATGTGTTGCAAGAAGAAATTAGTGAAACATATAGGTTAAATCCACTTAAAATACTACATTGTGATGATAGCGAGGATACAGATGATGAAGGCAGTGAAGATACAATGTTTGAAAATGGAGAGGGCCAGAAGAGTGAGAAGGAGGAGGCAAAAGCCCCATCCACTTGTACACATATAGGGAAAGAGGTAGCATGGGAAGAGATAGAGGAACCGGCAATAAGGCTAGAACCTTGAATATCCAAGACGCCCAAAGGTACAGTCAAGTAGTTTAGAAGGACAAACACCTCATGTGAATAGACTATGAAATCTACAAGGAAGGAAGAGAGTTAACATGACAGATGTGACAAAGACAAAGGGTGCAGTCATGTTAGGACGCAGCACCAGGTAAACACAATTCCCCTTATTAGAGAAATGGTGAGAACTGCCACAATATATCCCGTGGCCACAAATATTATAAAAATAATTTAATTTGTAAGCAACCATCACTCACATCAGGAGCAGGCAAATGGATTTATGAGTGGGGAAAAGATGACAGCTGATATGAAAATCCTGTTTGCTGCCATTTTGGGAGAGCATCAGATGACATTTGGAGGTAAGCAGGCTATATCGTCCCGGAAGGATAGCTCAGCTGCAACGTGTTTGCCTTGGAAGCAAGACGGCACGAAGCAACACAGGTTCGATCCCCAGGTCCACGCTTAGAAACCTCTGGGTAGTTAAGCGTGTTATAAATATGCAACTAAGACAAAAAAAACAATTACGCAACTAAAAAACAAACAATTTCTGTAACAGCACCTCGATGCCTGCGGGCTGTGTAAGCGCTTTAAAAATGCAAATACATAAATAAATACTGGGGTGACTGCATAGAATACCAAACATGACAGAGCGTCTTTAAATAATTGTTGTGCTAACATATGGAGAGCACTTTGGGCACAATACCCAGACAGAGCACAATTAAGTAAATTGTGATCAGACGAAGATCAGGCTGCATACATATAGGACATTCAAGAGAAATTGAAGCTAGAGACTAGAGAGCCATGGGACAATAATATAACTATTCTTTATCACATTTTATGTCAGGGAATTTCTGAAGAAGTGCAATGGAAGCAAAACCATGGGCAGAGATAAAATTGACTAATGTTCACCATTGTCGATTGGAATAAGAGACGGCAGAAAGAAAGTTGAAGACAGAAAGATTGAGTAAGGAAAGTTGCTTCAAAGAAAGCTGTCAAAATTGTCAGTGGAAGGAGCAGTGTTGACAAGTGGGGGAGAAGGTTATAATTCGCAAGGAGCACATCAAGCACAGCCAGTGATTAACAGCAATTTTTAAGGAAGAGGAGAATATAATTATTATTCCAGGGGATGAGGGTTTTCACTGAGATGCAGAGGCTTTGGATTGCAAGCTCTGCAAAGAGGAGGGTTTATGGAGGGCAACCACGATTCGGAGGACCTCCACAACAATGTTGGACATGTGGGAAAATGGGGCACATTTGCTGTGTATGCAGATAGTGGAGGAATGCAACAGAATTGGCAACCAGTAGACCCAAGAGGGGGGCCAGCACACCCCACCATATAACACAGAACCACCAGAATATTATGCCCAAGATCACACACAGTATCAGACACCAGCGCCACAAATACGCAACAGGAAATGAAACCTCAGACACAGCAATCACCAAAGCAGGCACAGGCACCAGCACAACAGAACACAGTGGCTCCATGGGAGGAAAACATATTACCGCAGACACCTACACCTAGAAATGGGGGTGTGGCAGTAGTGGGAGGGAATCCTTTCAATTGTATTGGACTGAATATGCATCCACAATAGAACAGCACCAAACCCACAAGAGGAACCGAGGGTCGGGGTGACCATAGGTGACAAGACATTTTCCTTCCTAGTAGATTTGGGGGAGACTCGATCTTGTGTTAGAGAGGGAAAATTCCCCATGTCAGGCAATTCCATGGACACACAAGGGTTTTCTGGGGCAATGACTACGGTTCCTTTTACAGAAAAATTACCTATCACCATAGGAGAACACAACATGTCTATGCCATTGTTATATTTGTGCAAGACACCAGTTACTATACTGGGGATAGACTTGATGAGTAAACTAAATATGGCAATCTCATTTACTGGAAAGGGGTTAATATGTTCTACTTGAGGGATCCATTATGTAAATGCACAATCATTCATAGCAGCATTTTATGGTTAGAACGCACCAAGAGGAGTGCCACTAAACCCAAAGGTATTCCTTTATGGAGTACATGAGCTATTGGCATGTCTTGAACGAATAAGAGACAAAGGGCTCTATCATGAGGTTGGCGGTATCCCGGTGGTAATTGCGCCAGGATACTGCCAGTGCAAATAGCGTATTTTCTACTTGGTCTGGCGTTATTAGTGCTGGATCACAGATAGCGGTAAGGCAGTAAATCCTGATTCCCCAATGGACCCAATGGGTATGGGGTGGTGCTATTAGCACTGGTGCAATTAGCACCGTGTAACAAGTGCCATGCTACTATCACCAAAAACAGGTGGAAAGGGAACATTTCTGCCTCCAGCAAAAAGCTGGAGGTAAAAGTCCCACTTTCTGCCCAACTCATTATTGGGCCAGCTCTTAAATGTGGCACTAATAGTGTTACCACAGCATTTAGGAGCTACCGCCCAACTCATGATGAGGCCCAAAGTATTCAGGTTAACAGCAGAGTTTCTGTTCAGACCATAAGTACCCACAGACATGACAGAAGGGCAGATCATTACAATTGAGCTAGAAGCAGCAATAATAAGAGAGGAGACAGTGATTTTACATGGAGTAGATGATGAAGGGGCAAATTGGTGCACAGTACTAGGGCTCGACTCGGTACACAGAGTGACTGACTTGACAGATAAAGAATTCTTTACAGATGAGGACTCATATGATGAGGTATGGTATAGCATCAATCTCACATACCATTTGTAAATTGAGGACAAGGACATTCCCCAGAGGATGTCATTAGTGAGGAAAGTACCATCATTTCTTCAAGAAGATTTGGCACATGTGTCAAGTTCATTGTGGACCAGTGGTCCATATGACGTTGGTCTATTAAAAGGAGTGGGAGCAGTCAAAATTAAACTGAAGAATGGAGCCATTTTACTACCAGTAAAACAGTATCCCATGTCAAAAGAAGCTGACGAGGGTATCTATGAAACTATCGCCACCCTAGTGCACCAAGGGATATTAGTGCCTTCAGAATCGTCATGCAAAATGGTGGTGCACCCAATTAAGAAGGCAATAGGGGGGTTGTGGAGATTTATACACCCTCTGAATAATAATTTTGAGGCAGAATTTCCATTAGTGCTGAATCCAGCCACAATATTATGTAACATTCTGTCTACAAGTAAATATTTTTCAGTGATTGATATGAAGCATGCTTGTTGTCAATTCCCATATGTGAAGCGTCACAATATTTGTCTGCGTTCACTTATCACAGAATCCAATTGCAATTGTTCATTTTACCAAACAGGTACAGTGAATCACCCTCAGTCTTCAACAATGTACTTCAGATGGACCTTAGAAATGCACAACTTGGCAGTGTAGTCATCCAATATGCGGATGACATCTTAGTCTGCAGCACCACAGAGGAAGAGTGCAAGAAAGACTCAGTGAAATTGTTGACAGTACTGACAGAAAAATGGTACAAAGTGAACAAAGAGAAGCTACAATATTGTCAGGGAAAGGTCCTGTACATATGCCAGCTAATATCAATAGAAGGGAGGAAAGTGACACCTGAAATAGCGAGAACAATTATAAAAGCATGCAAGCCAGAGAGAGTGAAAGAATGACAGCAATTTCTGGGCTTTTACAATTATTGTAGGGCATGGGTTTTCGCGCATATGTCAATTTACTCTTAAAAGGACTAAAAGGAGCATAAAAGGACAAAAGTGCCATAGCCTGGACAGGCAAGATGATAGATGCCTTTGATGAGTTGAAACTAACAATTAGCACAGGTCCTCTGTTACAGATTCCTGACTACAACAAATACTTTATTCTGTTTTCCCATTCAAAAGGTGTAGTGATGATGGCTGTCCTCGCACAGAACAACTCTATGGGATACAAACCATTAGCATTCTACAGTGGGATCTTAGATTCTGTAATGAGAGGCCATTACCCATGTGAGTGAGCATTGGCTGCTAGAGCTTTTGCAATTGAGAATTTGGCCAGCATAACAATGGGCTGTTCAGTCACATTATATGATGAACATGCTTTTTTCACCAACCTTGAGCAGCGCAAAAGTACATTGATGACGCAGAGAGCCTCTGGCTATGAAGTTATTATATCAAATCCATCAATTAAAATGTTCAGGTGCCAAGTAGTGAACCCTACCAGATTCATAGCAGAAACAGTAAAGGAGGGAGATTGTGTGCATGACTGTACTACCTACACTGATTACTATGATGATGTACCTCATGTTAAAAAAAATGCCCTGGGGTTAAGGGGGTAATTCACTTAGTTGAAGGGTCATTGATGACAGATCATATCTCTGGGGAAAGGCACAGTGGAATATCAGTAGTAAGGGCAAGAGAGAATGACAGCTTTGAAATATTAACAAGCACAAGACTGCTAGCGCATTTTTCAGCATAAGCGACAGAGTTGGTAGTTTAGATGTTGGTGCTTAAAGTGCATGAGGATGAGGTGGTAACAGTGTATTTCGACTCTGCCTGTGTGACGTCTACAGCACATGTAGGACTGTCAGTTTGGAAAAGGAGGGGCTTCCTGCATGCAGATGGCATGCCAGTACATCATGCACCATTACTGGAAAGGCTCATAGACGCACTTGAACGTCCATCAGCTATCGCCGTAGTGAAGTGCACAATGCACACCAGAGGTACAGATTCGATTTGCCACAGCAACGAGGCCACTGATCAAGAAGCAAGAAGGCCAGCATATATCCCAGAAGTATTTGACATTGCAACTGCCAAAACAAATACACATGTACACTTAACATGATAGTGAAGAAGGGTTTTAATACATTACCCAAATAACATATTATTCAGTTCCAGGGAAGGACACCCCCAGAAGAACAGGAATTGTGGAAAAGGAGGGGCGCTAATTGTCCCCAACAGAAGGCATGTGGTGGCAGGACAGCACCAGGAAGCTTGTTATGCCCCTAGAGCTGCGTACAGTAGCACCGGAATGGTTGCATTACCCAGCATACATAACAAGGGAATGTCTTGTGGTACTGATTTCGGAGGAGTGATTTGTCCCTAACTTTAATGAACACATAGCAAATTTCATTATAAATTGTTCTGCAGGTCCAAGGTTCCATGCTGGCCACACTTTGAGAACAGTGCGAGGAGCAATACCCCTGCCTACTGGACCATTTTAGCATTTGCATTTTGACTATATGGATATGCTCCAAATTCACAATAACTATAAGTATTTGATAGTAGTTGTATGCCCTTTTCCCCACTAGATGTGCGAGGTGCTACGTTCTGACAATGGACAGAACTTTGTAAATGACGTGTTTGAGCACATCACTATCCGTTTGGGGATAAAACATCCATTCTCGTCCGCTTATCATCCACAAGCAAATGGAATTTGTGAGTGCCTAATTGGCTTCTTAAAAGAACAAATTGCCAAAATAGGGACCCTCTTAAAAAGAGTTTGTTACATCGCCTTCCTTTAGCACTGTTTGCCTTGCATAATCAACCAGGTTCTGACCACCACCTGACTCCATATGAGCTCCTCCCACATGGGCTCATACTGACACTGAGAATGCTGCAACTGTGTTGGGGAAGGAAATGCATGATTATTTGACAGCTGTGATGGAATATCTTAAATGTATGTCTCGACAAGTGCAGACTTGGCATGGGGACTCGAAGACAGCAGAAGAAGAAGGTGAACTACCTGATGCAGGCAATTTGTTAAAGCCCTTTTTCTATATCCTGATGATAGGGTGCTGTGCCGTAACTATGTCAGACAGTGGCACAAGCCCCGTTTTCAAGGCCGTTTTACTGAATAAACTGTCACTCCATCTGCAGTTTAGGTGGAAGGCAGACGCACATGGATCCACCTCAGAGAAGTGAAACAAGGTGAGACTAAGCCATGAAGGTGAAGAAGACGTGCAAAGACCTCAGAGAAGATTGATGACGAAATCCAATCAGCAACAAGAAAAAAAAAGATGCATAGTTTTTTCTTACATACAAGAACAGATATTCGAACATCCTTTAAAGGGTTCATTTAAAATAAAGCATTGCCCTTCTGATGTAAAAGGGAATTAACAAATGTTCCCCATAGCCATCCTATTTTTCCTGGTTCTGTCATTTTCTGTGAACACTTATCCCTTTCTAGGAGCCTGGAACATCTGTCTGACAGTATTGTTATTTAACATCAAGACGTATATTGTTCTAAAAAGAAACTTCATCTCACTCTTAACAAGGTTCGTCTTGTAAATCCTTGCTTTTTTACGAAACAAAAGAAAATGTCCCCTGACAGAAAGATGCGTCCATTGAACGAGATTAGACTTTTTTTTTAGCGTCTAGTAGAACATATACCTATAGGTATCTGCAAAAGGTAATGCCAACTGAAACAACCCCTGAAATAAATCCCAGGCATAGCACTGCAGGGAGAAGGGCAAAAAGAAGTAAAATTGATGATCAACACTTTATGGAACAAAAGTTTGATAATATTGCTCATGTCTCGAAAAATATGTGGTACCGGCATATGAGCCGAGTGGGGAGAGAGATGTCTACCTCATGATTGCCTCCAGAACATTCATAGCCACTGAAGTGCTTGCACACATAGCACACTGCCTGACACACCTTGCAGCATGTATGACCAGAGGGCATTTTCAGGGCAGAAGTGTCTCCATGTACTGGGTAACAAAAGAAGATTCCCCACCTAAGGATATTTTTATAAAATACTTTTCAGTGGAGAGCGATGTTGACACACAACATGAGGTAATGCGTTAAATATTGTCAGGCCTGAGAAGAGGGAAAAAATAACAGAAGACCCCCAAAATTTGAAATGAATTGACAAACGGGGAAGAGAAATTCCTGGATGTTGGTAGAGAGGCCAGTTACAAATAAAAGGACAGGTATTCACCACAGAAGGATGGCATGAATGACTTATCTGCTGTAAAGCAGAGATGCTTTTAGAGAAGCCGAGAGTGGTTGCACAAAAAGTGTATAAGAAGGGCCTTACCAAATGGATAAAATGCACTAAAATGCTAACATGGGTAGAAGATGAAACAGAGCCATTGCACATACTGCCCTTGAGAAATGCCTCTCTCTACATAAGAAATATGGGCACAGTAAAGATAGGGGAAAATACAGGGTGCAAAAACATTTTTGATGTGCCTGGAATAAAGGTAGGCACAGCAGTATTAATGGACAACTATTGGGCCTGTGGTTCCAGAGCCTGCATGCAGCTTCCTCCGAACTGGGAAGGCATTTGTCCCCTAGTGGTAATAAGTGTATAAGTGCACCTACCCTAGAAGTGCCCCAGAGCGACGTGCAGATTGGTGATTTCCCACAAATGAATGCATACATACAAAATAAGAGGTCTCTCACCCTTAAAGATACAAAGCGGAATAATTATTCCTCTGCAAAGGTAGCAAATTCATATGACACCATACCAGATTAGCATAAATTGTGCAGTAGAATGCACATGTTCTTTGTATCATTCTTTACTCGCAGTTTGCAAGCATCTGTGAATGACAAATGGTTGCAAATAACCCAATGGGAATTGTTGGAGACAATACATGCAAGTGTAAAGGGCTTTAATGCCACAAGAGAAGAGCTGAGAGCAGTCAGGCTCATGACTCTGCATTTGACACAGTTAACCACAACATCCTGATTATTCATCTCAGTGAGACACTTGGCATCACGGATCAGGCTCTGGAATGTCTGACCTCCTTCCTCCTGGACTGACCTTCACAGGCTCTGCTTGGGTCCTTTCTCTCCACCACCTCTCTCTCCACATGTGGTGTTCCTCAGGGCTCTATCCTCTCCCCCTGGCTCAATGTCTATCGTGGGCCTTCCTGATCTCTAGCTATTCCCCCAACTTTCAGTGTTATGCAGATGACATGCAGCTCTCTTTCAGGCTATCTTTGGTCCCCTCCTCCTCACTCATCTCTAACTGTCTATCCGCTATTCAGGCATGGTGCACCTCTAACGATCTCTGCCTTCATGTCAATTAGACTGAGATCCTTCTTGTTTGGACCCCTGCTCCTGCTTTTCCTCTATCACTTTGGCTGCCCTCCATGGGCCCTCTGCCCTCACCCTCTTGTGAGGCAAAAAACCTTGGAGTCATCTTCAACTCCACTTTCTCCTTCTCTCCACACATCACAGACCATGGCAAGTAGGCCCACTTCCAGCTGTACCACTTAAGAGGTACCTCAGAGGCATTCTTCCTTTTCTCACCTCCCCCTGGTTCTCTCTAGGCTGGACTACAGCAGCAGCCTCTTTCTCAATATGCCTATCTCTACTCTAAAAGGCTTTCTGGGGTAGTGGCCCTCACTACCTTCAACTTTCTTTCTTCTTCGAAAAGTACCTTTCTCCTAGAGCCCTTAAATCGTCTACTTCTAAATTTCTGCAGGTGAGTTGCTTCTCCAAGCAGAGAATGTGGGGTAGATCTCTCTTCTCTGCAGGTGCCTCCCTCTGTAATGGCTTCCCTGCCTCTCTCCACCTTGAGCTGGATCTCCTTGAGTTCTGGAAAGCTCCTCAAGACCTCCCTTTTCTCCTCTTCTTTCTTGCACCCTCTCCCCTTCTAAACTTCCCCTGCTCCTGCTCCTGCTGCTTGGTGTCCTCTGAGGATTACCGGACACCAGCCACGCTCCCCTGATCAGTCCGCCTGCACTTGCTGCCATGCCTAACTTGCAGTGCAACCTGGCTAACCTTGCACTACCGTACTGGGATTTCCCCTGTTGTCCCAGCCTTCCTCTCACTTAACTCCGGGCTCTGTTGCTCTGGGTGCAGTTCTCCCTGTACCCTCCCCTGCACTTCTTGTTGTGCACTTTCATGATCTCAATGACACAAGGCCTAGTAAGATCATTTTCTTGTCCTCCTTTTGTTCCCCCTCCCTTGCCTTGTTGCATATTCAAACACTTGTGTATAGGTACATAATAAATAACAAATCAATAAATCAACCAAAATAGGTATGTTCCTGACATTATTATGGCCATGGAAGGTGGTGTATGTGTACACATTGGACCGTCTTCCTGCACGTATACACCTGCCACGGTGAGGAAAATGGGATACTCAGAGAGGCAATTTTTTTTTTTTTATTGTTTAATCAAATAGGATTTTTACAATTTCAAACATGCTTGTCAATTCGTAAAATCTGTTTCCCTGGCAAATTTCTCACTGTCTGTGTACACTTCATGGTGTCGTGGTTTCGTTGTCAAATGTCTAGACTGATTTGATGTTCACTAACACACTTTGCTGTTAAGTAGATGTTGCTCAATATATTCCAGCATTTTAGCTGCTGCAATTTTCCACGTGGTTATGTCACCTCCAATGAGTCTACACCACCATGTGTTTTCTTCATTTGCAATATCAAAGCCGGCCTTGAAAGAAGGGCACACGAAAATGGTGGAACATATTCTGGTCGATGACTGCTTTAACTAACTGGTCATATGGATACCCACCTGGTTGGCTAACCTCTACAAAATACTAGTGGCCATACTGGTGCTAGTGCTATTAGCATTATATGTCTTAAGAATAGCAATAGGCCAAAGCAAAAAGACTTCAAAAAAGGCAATAGGAATGAAAATGGTGATAGACTTGGATACTTATGTGCATGAGTATACACAAATGGATGACTTCTCCTGTACTCAAATAGTGGCAGGCTCTACGGCACCTGCTGGGTAGAAACTTTCCTATCAATACAAACTCTTATTTACAGATGCACTCCAATGTTCTAAAGTAAACCGCTTGTTGATTTTAGAATAAGTCGGGTGCAGGGGAGAAAGTAGCAGCCTGACATTAGGCTGTAAATTAACACATTCCTAGAAACTAGTTGTCCACAGACTGTGGAACACTCGTGTCCCCTGCACTCCTAATATGAATGTATACCAAACAATAATTAATAGTTTTGATTCTATGAAAGAAATGTTCATTCACACATTTACAGAATTTAGTTCATAAAGATATTTCTTGAAAAATAAACAGTGTATATATTAATCACATCGTGGTCCCAAACAATTTCTAGAATCCAATTAATCTATGCTCTATGTATTTCGGGAGCACAGTCCCTTCATTGGGAGCTCTGGTTTGCAGTTTGTGGTGTCCATCAACCTATCTTGCATTCAACAGAATCAAGTAAAGGAAATTAAAAAGTACAATTATTTTAGTGTGTTCTATTTAAATACTCATATAGGCTCACATCCACTCAGTTTTACATCTGTCATTGTCCATCATTCATTATTCTCCTGGTATGGATCCAGGGAGTAGAGTCCAAGAAGCTATCAATGATTCTTGACAGTGGAGTGATTCTGCAGTTTCTACCAACAAGGGTAAGGATATATATCCTGTAAACATACGTTGGGTGTTCTAGACAGTGCTATAGTTCATACGGTCTATCCTGCTACTAGAATGTGATTGTCTGTATGTATAATACTCCATATGTGGAGACAAACAATCAATAATCACTGTACTTCTCCTCATTATGAAATAGAGCATACATTCTGTTATGCAGTGCCCATGAAGAAGCTGTGGATACTGATACGGGGATTAGTGCTTCACACATATCCCTAGAGGTATAAATGATGGAGTAATATGGCAGTTAATGTTGTCAAGTTCCATGCTCAAGGTGGCCCATAAACCGGTTCACCTCGGTAGGGATTGTCTCTTGGCGCTAGCCAGAGGCTGGGAATGAGTATCAACTGGTCGTCATGTTTTCCGGAGCCTCCAGAGAAAGGAGTCCTGGAATGAATTATGAAACAAATTCTGTTATGTATAGGTCTCTTAGCGAACGCCCATGATTGTCTGGTTGACCCCTATGCTTGCCTCTCTCTCAGTGTGTTGCTCCTCCTCTGTTCACTCCAAAATCCATTGCGTTTGGAGAAGACCGATGACGGCTTTAGGCTTTAAAGTCGTGTCATGATCACGTACAACATGATGATGTCAGAAGTAAACAGACCCTATCGTGTTGATAAGGCTAGGGTTTGAAAAGTAACAAAGGGGGTAATTTTACCACGTGTGGTATCTACGACACCCCTGGCCAAGGTTATATCACAATTGTGGAAGTAAATGTTAGAAGGAATAAAGTAAGATGTAATAGGTACCAACCCAAAATCTAGATGTGGCGTTGAACGTAAGATGGCATACTGTCTTTATAGATTATGACATTGGGGCTCAAATCAGCTCCACAGACCATTTCGGCCCATTCCAGGTCAATAATTCCTGATGATAGTCCATGCTCACAATGTTGACCATTTTAACTCCCGGTCTAAGACGTGCATGCTAATAATCAACTAGTCATGACCCCACAGTCGAAAACTGCTGTTATCACATATTTCTGAAGGGTTCATCCCAAACACCAACATGTTTCTGCAGTGAAATATACATTCAAAGGATAGTACATGGTCATGACAGAAGCAACATACTATTGATGGACTTCATTCACAAAAATGCACCCAGATAGAAGCTCTCATTCATACCACTGGGGTTCAGGCTAGCTGGGTTCTCAATCCAGAATAGCTCTCTCTGGTTTAGTTTTTTAGATAGGTCCCCTCACCTACTGGATTTGTGACCTACTTCCAATACAATAAATCACAATTGGGCAACTGTGTGTCAGTGCTCTGTAAAGTGTCCAGCCACTGGCGGGCATATATTCTTTGTCCTTATGTTGCTTTTGTGCTCATTTACCTGTCTGATAGTTTGTCCAATGTAGAAAATACCACAAGGGCAACTCAGACTATATACCACAGACATAGGGCCTGATCACGACTTCGGTGGTAACCCTTAAATCCGGCAGTAGCGCTAATACCACCGGATTTAAGGGTCTGCCGAATCAGGGCTTCGGGGTATTTCGCCCCAGCTCTGAGCTGGGGGGAAATCCACCAAAAAGTCGCGCTATTATCGCCGGCGGGAAATCCGCCAGCGGTAAGAGCGTGAAAATTCCCCATTGAGCCCAATGGGGAATGGGGCATTCCCGAATGGGCTCAATGGGCAATGGGGAATTACTTTACCGCCAAACTCGTGATCCGGCGCTATTAGCACCGGGGAGTTCGGCTGTAGGGCTATTACCGCCGGCGGTAATACCGCAGGCGGTAACGCCCAAGTGGTGATCAGGCCCATAGTCACATGTTGCAAAGTCTCTCAGTTTAATTTTAACCCCCGTGCGGGGATGTCTCACATAACTACCCTTATTGATACTGTTACAACTATTGCAATGGGGACAAGCAAATGTTCCACATTTCTTATTCTGTAAAACTGTCTGGGGATTAGGTGTTTTCTTTTCGGCCTTGATAAGTAAGTCCCTAAAGTTCCTACCCCTCTTATATGCTATGAGCAGTGTTTTTGGGAAGAGACTTTGTAAATGTGTGTTAAGACTCTGACTAGTGTATTTAAGCGTTTAAAGAAACAGGATTTAATTTGTCCTAGTTTTGGTTTTCAAAAGTTCCCCAATGGGCATTGTACTTGCTTTCATCTTTGCTGTCTCAATTACTGTACTAGGGTGTTCACTCTGTAGGTACTTGGCAGACATCTTGTTGTTTTCCAATCTCAATGTCGTGTAATCAGAAACAATGCTTTTCAGGCTCAGAAATTACTCTAATGCAGGTTGTCGTTCAGATGCCTTGGATGCTGACTCATATAATGTAAGGATTTGTTCAAGTCTGTCGATTTATGGAACACGTTCGGTGTCAGTATTCCATCTCTGAGTTCAAACACTCTACACTGATAAAGTGTAATTTACGTACCTCTACTTCCATCGTGAATTATATGCATTTGTGTACAGAGTTCAGTTATGGCAGGAACTTGTCAAATTCAACACGTTCACCTCTCCAAATGACAAATACATCATCTATGTATCGTTTCCAAACCACTAGTTTGGGTGACCAGTACGGGTGATTTAAGACAAACTCCTTTTCGAGATGGTGCATGCACAAGTTAGCATATGGTGCGGCCACTGCCGGCCCCATCGAGGTTCCTTGATCCTGTTGTTGGCAATAACAAAAAATGTTTATTTTTTTATTAGCATTTGGTTAAAAAAAAATCAAACCTTAGGCTTTATACCCAAAAAAGGATCACTCAACAAAGAGTAAATTGATAAATTGTCTCCACATCTTGACAGGGGGTCGGGACCCCCTCCATTTATCCATATTTTTAAAACAGGAAGCTTTACTTATGTCCCAGTTCTATTTTCCAGTCTCAAATTCCATTCCATGTTCCATCGTCAAGAATACTTCCTTCAAAAATGATATTATTGCCAGTGTTACAGTAGAATGCTCCACCAGTCATCTGCTAATAGCGTCACAGTGTGCATAAAAAATCTTCCCAACCATTTTGTTCTTTGAAGTTGCAATGCCGGACATGTTAAATGTTAGGGAGAATTCTCTGTTTAGGCTGAATTTCCTAACCTAGTGAGTCCCCCAGCAGCTTTGCTGGATTTTTGGGGTTTAATTTTTTCTCCTGCCAAGAGTGAGACTCTTTTACCCTCACTCTTGGACATGATTTGAGTGTGTTCCTTTGACTCTAGATGTGTTTAATGGGCTATGGGGTCTTTTACTCCATAGGGCTTCATGTGTTTTTGTGATGTGTGTTACACAGCACCCTCAGTGCAGTAACACAGGGGTGTCATAGTGACCCCCCAGTATAGACTCCATACCCTGGGACTGACTACTGTCTCCCAGGGCAAGTAAAGTCACCATTGACTTTACTAGTCTTGAATTCTGAACAGAACCAGTCCAAACCATCATACTGTGGACGTACTGGCTGGGGCAATTCGATTGCCCCGGGGTCTGTTAGTCGAGGGGGCACATCTCCGTCCCCCCTGATCTAGTTTTGGCTGGTGGCAGTGGATACTACTTTTTATATTCAACCGCGAATATTTCTCGATGGGATTTTCCCATTGTTCGACGCTACTATCTTTATTTATTTAATTACGATAGCCTCGAACATACCGCTGGTTTATTTAATTATTATTAATTCTCCGGTTGGTATTTTTTGCCAAAACTCGGTTCTAAAATGGCATTTGTGTTCTCTTCTGTGACTCCAACCCAAGTCAAGCCCTTTGTTCCACTTTTTGGTGGGCTTCTCCACAGAAGCCCTCCAAAGTGGTGCCACTCTGTCTGGGGTACTTAGGAGGGTGGAGGGGGATTTAGGCACCCTGGACTGAGTTGCCTAGGCAATTCAAGTCGCACTCCGTCCTGAGCTTTGGGGACTGGAACTTCAGAAGTCGCCACAGGACCTAAGAATCTGACGCGGGAGAAGCTGAGCCGAGCTGCCACGACGACACCACCGGTGGAGCCCTGCTGGACCTCTCACCACTTTTCCCAACGACAGAGGAGATCTCCCGCCGGAGAGTCTTCTTCCTTTGACTGGTGGGGATAACCAGTTTCACCATCTTTTCGCCTTCCCGACGCATCTCGTGGCCGCCTTGCCTGTGCCAAGCACCCCGGCAACCGGAATACCACGTTTTACCATGACCGCGAAATAAAGGGTAATACCTTTAACCGGAAAACTCTGCAGCTGGTTTCTTCCCTGGCAGTGCAACGACCTTCAGCTTTCCTCCAAGTCGAGGTCTTCTCTTCCCCTGGACGACGCTGAGACTTGCACCCACTGCCAGGAACAACTGCCACCGCTGGAGGATCCTTCCCACTTAAGGCACCGTGTTCCGCCTGGCTTCCCTTGCCACCGACTGTACGGGGTAGATTTAGCCCCCGGCTTTCGAACCTGTGTTAGCCTGGGACACCCTGGCTAAACTTTTCTGAGCCTCTCTAAACTCTTTTCGAACTCTCTGCAAGACTTTCAAAGCCTAGTGTAACTGTGTGATCTTGGGCGCATTTGTGCTCTGCTCTCTCTAAGAGTGGGCCCAGCCTATGGACTTTGGCTCACAAGTTACTTTTGCTCTTCTGCCTTGCTAAAAAGTGTTCCTAAATCTTAGAGTGGTGTATCTTTCCATATTCTGTCTTTTTCCCTCCCTTCTTCATGAACTTATTGGAGTGCCATCTATAGTTAAGCGCTCACCTCTGTCTGGAAATAAGTGGTGCTAACTAAGATTTATCTGATAAGGAATAAGGGTTGTATATATTATAATAGTAACTGTGTTTAGAGTGTTTTACAATAAGAGTGCTGGAGTGTTTCAAACAGTGTGTTTTTAAATAAATAAGTATATACTTTGATACCAAAGCTCTGGTCAGTGTTTGCTTGTATTATTGTATCTGAGTGCCCATTGTGTATACTTTGCATACTGCCTAACTCTTCTTGAGGGAAGTCTGACTGCTCAGCCATAGCTACCAGGTAAATCTGGGTGGTACAGACTGCTACCAAGTGGGTTTACTGCTAACACCTGTAGTCCTAAATCTTTTGCAGTGTTCCCAAAGGGAACTGCACAGGTTTCTGCCTAACATTAAAGTCAGGTGAAATTGTGTTTCCCGACTACCTTTGCACAACCTACACTCACAGTTTCTCTGTGTTTTCTCTTTCCTCACTTCTGTGATTTCCCTAGATGGCATAAAATTCAAACATAATCGCATGAATTGACATCTACGTGTGCAGCTGGGAAACCTTTCCAAGTATCTTGGCACTTTATCCCTGTGGTTGGGTTCCAAACCAAGATGTCCATATCATTTCGTTTTTCTTCCCTTTTCACATGTATCAATCCAGTCTTGGTCAAAAAAATTGCAATTAGCCTGTCCTGGGTTAGCCTTTAAATTGTCTTCTGGGATAGTCAGATCCTGTAGTACGGCCAAGCAAACCATTTTCCAAGCTGCAAGAAGAACTTCAGTGTTCTTTTGTAAGGCATTCTTCAAGACTTTTAAGCCCCCTCCGGGTGTTCCTAGCAGACATTCGCAGTAGAATGACAATGTTTTCCATTGTAATAGAGTATAAAGAGGATAGACCCAGCGCCTCTCTTATTAACTGGATAGGCAAGCATGTTGGCAAGGAGAGTACTCTTCTCCAAAATAAGCCCTCCAGTTTGGGCCATACCGATGCTGACAATTAAAAAGAAGCCTCCACTCCATTTGTCAATATCGGTGCCACTTTCATACGGTAATATTCGATTACAGGAAGCAGTGAAACTTTGCAGTGTTTTGAAAGGATGAGGCGGGCCTGAACAGCCACACTTCTGGTTTTACTTCGTCAGATGGCTTCTCTTTGGGCATCCGCTGTTCTGTTATTTACGCACATTCCTAAATAGGTGATAGTTGATACTTCATTAATTTATTCACCCTTTAGAAACCACAATGTTTTAGTTGAGATCTTCTGTCCTTTTATACATCCCAAGGTCAGATTTCTTGATTTAGCTACATTTATTTTTAAACCATTAGCTTCAACATATACGGACACTGTGTTCAACTGTCTCTGCAGCCACATCTGCATTTGATCTAAGAGAATCAAGCCGTCTGCATAAAGCGGACGACTCACTAATTCCCCTGCTATTCGGGGGGGAAATCATCGGACATCCGCAAACGCACCAGCAATATCAGAGATGAAAAGAATTAAACATTATCGGACCCAGAGTGCACCCCCTGTTTTAGCCCTTCGCTGTTTTTATGGGCTCTGACAGTTTGCCATTTTTGTCCAGTCTGACCTGCAAACTGGTATAAGAATGCAATAAGGTCAGATCTTCCAGATTGTCCTAAGGTCATTCCCAGTCCTTTAACTTCTCCCAGAGCTTCGGTCCCTCAATGGTGTCAAAGGCCCATCCGAGGTTGAATGAAGTAAGATAGATTTTAACCATATCTTTTTGCTTCGCTCTTGCTTTAATCTGATTAATCCAAAAAAAGATTTAAAGTAGTCCCAATTCCTTGGACAAAACCAGCCTGCCATTTGTCGTACTGGCCAGCCATTAACCTCCACTCTGTCAGTGCCTTTAGTATAAGAGCTCCAAATATCTTGCCCGCTACATCCAAGAGTGTGATAGGCCTATAGTTACCAGGGTTCGACCTATCGCCCTTCTTGAATATAGGGATGATGAAAGAAGTTGGCAAAGAGTCGGGAATCGTCCTTGTTCTTTTGATTTCCATAAACCAATCATACAGCATATTAGACCATTTATCAGGGTCTTTCTTTAGGATGTAATTTGTGAGGCCATCCGGTCTGGCCACCCTTGAGTTGCTAGAAGTTTTGATGCTGTTCCCTATGTCCCATTTCTCCAACGGGAATGACCAAGTTCTCTTTGAAGGTCATTCCTCCTCTTTTTCCTTATTTTCTGCAGCAAACAGTGCGCTAAAATGCTTTATCCATTCCCCTGCCGGACTGCATTTGAAATCAAAGCGGCCTGCGGGGCAAGTATGTTGTTAAATATCCTCCAAATGTCGGTGGTATTTTTAGATGACACTATTCTTAACACAATGTTTGCATCTCGCTGATTCATGATCCACTTTTGGCCTTTACGCCAGTTTGCATAGTGCTGTTTTAGGCTTCTTACAGTATGTGTATTTTTTGGATCTTCTTTTTGGAGTTCTATTGTACACAATTTCAATGTATTCTTCTTTGCTGCTACTGCCCCGTTATAGATGTGATGCTTTGCAAAAGAAGTACGGCTGCCCTCTCACTGATTTCCTTGAAGGCCATAAGATTTTCTTCCTTAAAAGATGTTCTCTTTTTGGATCTCCTTTCACCATGGCTCCCGGGCTATCCCTTTGGATTTTAAGTCTGTTTCTTCCTGTTGCAACTAGGAATTCATCTTGCCCCTTCATTTTCTTTGCCCTCGGCCATCCCTTAATTATGCTAGTTAAGATACCATGGTTGCTGGATTCCGTCATTCTCACCTCGAGGTTACACAAGTTGGTGTATATTAGCTCAGAGGCAAATATGTAATCAAGTGTCTTTTTTCATTGCCTCTCTTCCATGTGGGACAAGCAGGGATATTCCTATCAATGTGGCCATTGGCAATATGAAACTTTTTGTCTTCTAATTTGGCTGTCCAAGCAAGACTTCTAATTATCTGAGGAGTCACAGTATTGGAGAAGTCTGTTATCTGCCTCAATCTATCATCAACGCAATGGATATTAAGGACTCCACATATTGAGATATCCAGATTTTCCCATGTTCCCATTGCTTCCTCCATTATTGCATTGAAATATCTTACTACATAAGAGCCCATGCTGTATTTATGTGAAATGTTGTTATAACTAAAAAAAAAACAAAATAAATCACAAAAACCGTCTGCTATAAACACAAAACGCAAAGAAACTGCGTGGAAAATCTATTTCTTTTTCCGAAACAATTGCAAGGTATCCAGGTTGACCCCCATTCTTCCCACTAAACAAAATGAGGTGTGGGATTCACCGCAACACAAACCTGTGACCTTGCCCCTAGAACTTTCAAATTTAAGCAAAAGAGCTCAGCAAGGTTGGTTCCACCTCTAGGGCCCCTGTACAGTTTGATACATAGATGGTTCCATGTGATAATGTCCCTTCAAAAATGTTGCCATGCAAACAATTCGCCAAAAAATTGCAGTTTTTTTGCGAAGACATTATTACATGGAACATGCAAGGTACACCTCTGCAACCCCCAAAACCTTTTTTGTCTTTTCAATGGGAGTGGGATATATATATATATATATATATATATATATATATATATATATTACATGGCCACGGTAACGGTAGTGGCCATGTAGTTATAGTTAAGTTGGTGTTTCCATAGGAAGAGCACTTTTTGGGCGGCTTATAACTTCGCTCCCCCTGGACGAATCCTCACCAAACTTTGCAAAAGAAGTATATGGCCCACTCTGAATGTTTTGCAAAGTTTGGTGAGGATTCGTCCAGGGGGGGAAAAGTTATAGGGGGTCCCAAAACTTTTTTTTTTCCCATAGACTGAATTGGAAAAAACTTTGCGCACGGCTACAGCCCGAACCGCTGGACGGATGTACACCAAATTTGTGGCAGTAGCGGCGGCCTGGTCCCGAAAGCATGCTTTTGCAAATTTGGTGTAAATCCGTCCAGTAGTTTTTTAAAAAATGACCAAAATGTCAGGCAAAAGAATTAGTGATATCTGTGTTCGCTTCGCGGACGGACTTCCCTGTTCGCTCCGCGGACAGCACCCCGATTGGCCCATGGCCTTGCATCATGTCCGCGGACATGTGACATGTTCGCTGATTGGACGGCGAGGGGCGTGGAGCGCGTCAGATTTTCTGTGGTGCCCGCCATCTTGCATTCGCCGTCGACCGCGTACAGCGCGGTGAAACGTGGATAAAAAGTTGTATTTAGTGCCCTGTGTTGGTGTGTAAGAGTGTTTGGGGAGGGTGGGGAAGTATGAGATAGGTTCAATGTTTTGTTTTTTTATGTGCTAGACGTTTTTGTTGCGTTCTATTTGTCCGCGGAGAACACGGCTGTTCTACATTTTGTAAATAAACTAAATGGTGGGATGTTTAGAGGACGGAGTATGTGTCATTTTTGTTCACAAGGAAGGTAAAAATGAGCTATGAACACTCGCACTGTACTTAATTGTTCATAAATACACAAAATGGGGGTGTCCTCAGGACGCTGTCCATATTGTAATCTGTCTAGTTGAATGTGTTCTAAGAACACTCGCGGTGTCCTGAAATGGTTGCAATTACACAAAATGGGGGTGTTCTGAGAACATTGTTTGTATTGTTCGTTGTCAGGGTGAAAGTGTTTTAAGACCACTCCTTTTGTCCGCTAATAGTACAATTTCCTATGGGCGTCAACTGACTTTTTGTCCACTAAAGAAAGGATGAATCCGGCTGGTGTGCGCCGACATTATGTGATAATCCTATGACTGGCGCTATTGACCTGGCTGACTTGCTTTTGCGACACTAAATCATATCTCTTGCCCCTAAGCCTGATATTATCAAAGCATTCATATTCCCCGCCTCTCTCCCTGACGTAACAGGGTGCGTCATCAAACGCGCCCAGTCCTCTCCAGTCCTAAGTGACTTTACACAGAACCCGGAAGACAACACATATTATGTCACAACACAGCGCGCCACAATTCGGAATATGAAACAGTGATTTAAAAGCAAACAGCAAGATTGTAAATTTTGTAAAGTACATTTATTTGACATCAAATGTTTAGAGAATATTCAGCAATTTGCATTTGTCTTTGTTGTCGATCCGCAAAAGTTCATGTTGAGGCACACGATGTTCCTTTGCGGTACAGAGGGTGTAAGATCAGCTTACAACTCAGTGCGCCACAATTCGGAATATGAAACTGTGGTTTAAAAGTAAACAGCAGGATTGTACATTTGGTAAAGTACATTTATTTCACATGAAATGTTTAGTGAATATTCAGCGATTTGCTATTGTCTCTGCTGTCGATCAGCAAAAGTTTATTTGGAGCCACGCGTTGTTCCTTTGCGGTAGATAGGCTGTTGGTTTATGATAAAAGCAGTAAATGGTTGCTCTGATAATCGGAAGGTTGCTCCAACAACGAGCCATTAGACCACCCTATTGGTTGGTATGTTGTTTGTAGCCGCTAGTACTGCGTAAGGGCATATTGGTCCTTGGCGATTGTCCCATAAAATGGTGAGGGTCATGAAGTTGCATATTTGGACCTGCACCTGGCAGTTGAAGACCCCATCCGCTGGAGTCTGTAAATCGAGACACAGGCAAAATGAGGCCACATACCTGTTTTAAAAAACATAAATTAGTCTCACCAGCCGATCTTCATTAAAAATCATTATTTTATTTATTAGGGCGTGAAACTATTTGCTATTGAAGATAGTGCAACGGAGTATGTTAGTAATAAAATAATAATATTTTCCCATTCATATAGCGCTAAGAACCGTGAGGTATCTAAGCGGTGCTTATTATTAACCACGGTGTGTGGTGCTCATTTATCGACCACGGAAGGATGAAAGGGTGAGTTTGGCCTTGCCGGGATTCGAACTTGCGTTAGCAAGCTGTGCACGGATGTCAAAGCGAGCGTTGTACTCGCTGTGCCACTTGACAGGCTACAGTGAAGTGTTACAGCGAGTAAAGCGCTTCACCGCCTATAGACCGGTTACATTATTTCTATTAACCCATAGCTCTCAACCATTTGTGCTTCAAAGGCGGGTGAAATCACCCGATTTTGTTTTTGGTGGGTGGGACACCCATTGGAATGAATGGGCGTGCAGGATGCTTGGCGGGTGAGTCAGCTCTTTACAAGGCGGGTGACACGCGCCAAAAGCGTGTGAGTTGAGAGCTATGTATTAACCCACCCTGTGTCGTCTGCCTTTTTCAGAGCCCTCTAAACGACAGGGGATCAATTCGGCGGTGATAGTGCGCGGTAGAAAACATTATGCCACTTTCAACGAACAAGTTCAACTTGAGCGGTCTTTAATGCTACGCTATTGTAATTATATTTGGTATAAAATAATCTAAAGGGTTACTTACAGTACAACTGCAATTTCCATTGTCTACGAGTGGTGCAGTCCCAAAGTACGACTCCGCGTGTGCCAACGATCTTTCGCATAGTGATATAATATATAAAAGTGGTTTAGTTTCAGAAATTTCATCCTTATCTTCTCTTACGTTTTAGCAACACTACTTCAAGAGAAGTGTTTCATCACAATCTCTGTCTGTCAAGGTCAAAACACAATACAACCTTATAGTTCGCTTCGTGAGCCTCTCTGGGGCCCGAGAAAAAAATGGAAGCAGCTGACCTTCACTGTGAACGAGCATAAATTCTTACTTTGCAACATTCTGTGTAAAGCCATCTGTAGAAGTTGGTTTTTGCATGCCATGCTTGTATATTGTTTGCGTGATATTAAAAAAAGTTTGTTTAAAGGACGTTATGGTTCTAAGTAAGCCGAAAGACCCCTGAAAATCGCAAGTTATGGTAAGCTATGAAAAATAACTCACGCCACCACCGTGCACTGCTAAGACTAACACCCAGGACATCAAAGATGACATCGCAAAAGCCATTGATGAAATCACTGATGACATCACATGTGTATGTACTTTTCATGGAATTTGTGTACTAGGGATTTTTATTATAATGTTGCGAAAAAAGTGTCAAGGATATTGCAATAAATATCATACCGTTATTAGTGCTTTGAACGATGCATTGATATAAATAGCATTGTATTATGGTATTCTATCTAGTATACTGAGCTACTAATAGAGAAACATAGCATTGTGTGCAGAATACAAGATGAAAGTATAATATTTGTAATGTTAATATATTGAATAATGAAATGATAATTGTCCTGAAATGTTCGTAAATTCACAAAATGGGTGTGTTCTGAGGACGTTATTTGTATTGTGTGATTGCTTAGCTGTATGCAATGAGGGAATGGCACAGAGAGTAAAGTGGACGCCGTCCGCAGACACAGCGGCTGTTCGTGGACAGGGCGTGCTACATCCGGGTTTTTCCAGGAAATCCAACATGGAAAGAAGACTGTACGGATCAGCCAATCTGATGTCGAGGTTGTGGATTTGTGTTGAAAGAGACTGTGTGTGGTGAAGATGGCAGAAGTGGAGAAAGTCAGGGTGTTGGTGCTCGGAGATATGTTTGTGCATGGTTTACAGCAGTACGCTGAATGCAGACATGTTGCAAAGAACTTTGATGTGAAAGGAGTGGAGGTGGTGTGGAGCACTCTGCCTGATTGCAATGTACAGGGAATTGTACAAGTTTGTGACGATATGGCCACGATGAACAGTCCGCATGTGGTAGTTTTGCACTATGGTGCTTTCCATTTGGGCAACATCAGTGCCCCTACTTTGTTGGCTGATTTGGAACGCTTGGTTCAAGCCGTAATGAAGATCCTTCCAAATGCGAAAGTAATTTTTTCTGGATTACTAACTAGGGCAATATGGGACAATAGTTCAGTTTTTTGTTCTCAGCAAAACATTGCTAGGTGTGTCATCAACCGAAGCATGTGTGCCTTCATGCTTAGAGCTGGTATGTTCTTCTGTAACAATGAGAATATTGATGCCAGTAATGCTGTTAATTTTAAAGAAGATGACATTTCGTTATCTTTTACGGGAAATGCCTTTCTATTTTGGAATGTAAGGGTTGCTTTGGAGAAGGTTATGTAAAGATTTTAGGAGTAAAGTAAGAAAAAAAAACAAGAAAAAAAATACAAAATAACAGGTGTCTGTCAAGCATCTGTAAAAAAAAATCTCTTTTCAGAGCCAATTTCAAAGGGGAAATGGGGCACAATATTTAAATTTACATTCATCACGCTCAGATTTTCGATGTGTCCGCGGACATGGCGGTAGTCCGCGGACATGAAAATCACTATGAGGGGGTTAGTATGTTCTATGTTAGATGTATATGAAGTCAGGGATATTATGGTTAAGTTGTGCTACTAAAAACCTATGAAATTCAGTGAAAAGTTTTTTCACTGAATTTCATAGGTTTTTAGTAGCGCAACTTAACCATAACGTCCCTTTAACAATGTTTTTTTACTGAATGAGGTCATTCTTTATTAACAGAATCTTTTGCAGGAGTAGTCAATGGGTGTTGTTATCCTTCTCTCCACCTCGTGTTTGCCTCGTTCTTGGAGCATTCTGTTCCTTGTTGAGGTTCAATACATTTCCTTTGATCACTTGAGGGACTTTGTACATTCACCCTTTTCTGCTCTAATGTGCGAAAGGGACAACTTCTACTTTTTGATCCCCATGATGGATTTAAGGGATAAAATTGCATAGGTAGGTCATCTAGTTCCTCATCTGTCACTGGCTGCAGTTGTATTATTTTTCTTTCTGGCGTTTCAGACTGGCTTTCGATTTGGACGATTTTTCTTTTTCTGTTTCTATTTTCACGGCCAGCTAGTAGGGCTTGTATTAAATCTCCATCTTCATCAGAACTTTCGTCCGACATACTGGATCCGACCTGCAGTTCCACATTACCAGGGATCTGTTTCCAGCCTACTGTCCATAGCCTACTGTCTTCACTCTCTGAAATTGTGTAGGTCGAGAGGTTAATGAGATCCTCCATCTCTTCCTCCTCATTTATTTCTTTTGGCTGCTTTTGAAATTTGGCCCAACTTCCCTCCTGTGCCCCAGCCAGACACGCCTCACTAGATGCCACCATAGAACATACTTTGGCTGTAGTTTATTGAGGTAGTACTCCTCTGGTGATGGGTAGACTTACGTTTTGTATCATAGGTCTTAACCTTTGTTCTCCTGACGGCGGACGTTTTTTTTATAAGGCATTAGATTGCTTTCTTGTTGTTTCTTCCGCTCCCTCAAATTTCCTTTTAATAGCTCTCTTTTTTCGTTTGGGGAGACTTAGCTTTGTTCTGGACCGCTCCCAAATATCTCATATTTCTTTTTTGGGACTTTTGAAGCTATGTCTCCGTCTCTCTCCAGCAGCCATACTCCTTTTCTTTTTATCTGGCCCCTTGCAGGAGTATTCAATCCTCTTCCTTCTACTACGGATAAGTCCCCTTCAGGGGATTGAATTTCATGAGGCCCAGAATGCATGGCCAATACAGTTTCTGTTGGATTGGTAACAGGAGCCGTCATTCCCCTCAAATACTTATGACTCCATTTGCCCCCTTTTTCTTCAGATCTTTTTCCTTGGATACTGACAATCCACTGTTCTCGGTCGCTACTCCTTGCCTTTGATTGACTTCTCTGCGTTTGTCCAAATCTGCTATTCTTTTATTTTCATCTTGAATTATGCAATCAATTATACTGTGCAAAATGACAGTAATCTGTTCCGTGTTTTTGTCGAGGTTACTTTGAATGGTGGTGACAAAGCCTTCCAAAAACAACATCTTTGAGTGTATCACTGCCAACAGTGTTTATTGATCCCTGATTTGATTGTTTAATGCCTCATGCAATTTCATGTAGGGGGTCAATGTTAATGTGTGAGTTGCAATATGATCTGTGTCCACAGATGTTTTTTTGTTGTCTGTCCTTTTTATGCATTGCTGCCATGTCCATTAGAAGGTCCTTATCTCATAATGAAATCTATACATTTTGATGGACTATCCTCTGGTAGCTTTGTACTTTCACTTTTGTTTGTTGTCTCCCCCAACGTGGAGCCTTGTTTAACCTGAACTTCCCTTGTCAAGGCAATAAAGTCACTGTGTGGGGTACTCATCCTTTTTTTGCACTCGATTACGCCATCATTTGAGTTACAGGCAGAATGTTATCCATCACCCCACTGCCCATTGGGGCAATCAACTATCCCCGCTGTTACACAGATGTGGTCTGTAACATATTGTTGGCTGACTTCCAGTAAAAAAAAACTCTGTTTAGAGAGTAATGTTGCAGGAGTAAGGCCTGGCGGCTTCCAGATCGACTTTAGGGAAGGCTGCAACAGCCTTTTCAGAGGGATTTGGGGTGGATTTCCCGAATCTGGAAACCATAGATTGTATATTAGGGCTTGATATTGCTGGGTGTTACTTGTTCTTGCCTTGAGGTGTTGGCAGATTCAACGGATTTTGGGACCCCACCATGTCCAACTTCTGTGACACGTTTTCACAGTCAGTTTCCATAGAAGCATTTACTGCTGCTGTTACAATACCGGGATCCACTGCATTCCCTTTATGCAAGACATTGATCGGGGACGCTGTTGAGCGGCCTATTTCCACTCTAATGTCTATTGGACAGGCTCCCTGCAGTCCCTGCACTTCTGGCCTTTTACTTGGATCAGTTGTAAGTTCAGGGTTAGGCCCATCACAGGGTACTTTCTCCCGACTTTTAGCCTGCTTCATGACCGGGGATATATTGAACCCCACTTCCACCTCCTCAAGTATAACATTGTTTTTCAAATCTTAAGAAAGTATTGTACAGAATTATTTTGGTGAGTACCAATGTGAATATTTTATCTGCCTTACAGTTGTCCTTTCTCAATAAAGACCATTCTAAAGATTCTAGGCCATCCTCATGAGGAATAGATGTGCACAGTCTTTGCACTTCAAATGATACCAGAATGTGATTTGTTTGTATATTCTGTGTTTCTCCAAGTGTGTTAAAAAATATGTAGTATCACTCAGATATGTATCTGTTCTTTGTACGATGGGTTGTAATACCTGGTCCACATAGATGGCTAGTGGGTCAACGATACTATCAGTTCCTGCCACAATTGGTCCTAATGGAGGATTCTTGTTGTTATTTTGGATCTTAGGTAACCCGTAGAAGACGGGCATAATCAGGTATTCCTTGGTTAGGAATCTCTGTGTCTTCTCATTTATCCATCCATTATCCAATGCCTTCTCTAGTGTCTCTTTGATCAATGATGTCATATCCATTGTTGGATCCTGTTCTATTGTTACATACATGTTGGGGTCGTTTAGTAAGGCCATGCATTGTTGGTTACAGTAACTTGTGTCCATAATTACTATAGCCCTGCCTTTATCGGCTGGTTTCAGTGTAAGGGTGCAGTCATCAGCTAAATCTCTACCATATTATTAACAGGGATTGTTTCTGTTATTTATACCTCTAGGGATATCGTGAAGCACTCATCCCCCGTATCTGTATCCACAGACTCTTCATGGGCACTGCATAACAAAAGGTATGATCTATTTCATAATGAGGAGAAGTATGGTGATTATTGATTGTTAGTCTCCACATGTGGAGGATTACACATACATATAATCACATTCTAGTAGTGTGATAGACCATATAAACTAGAGCACTGTCTAGAACACCAAACGTATGTTTATAGGATACGTATCCTTACCCTAGTAGGTAGATACTGCAGAATCACTCCACTATTAAGAATCGATGATAGCTTCTTGGACTCAGCCCCCTGGATCCATACCAGGTGAATAATGAATGATGGCCACGACAGATATAAATCTGAGTTAATTTGAGCCTATATGACTTTATGAATAGAACACAAGAAAAGAACTGTACCTTTTAATTTCCTTTACTATATTCTGTTGAATACAAGAGAGGTTGATGGACACCACAAATTGCAAACTGGAGCTCATGAGAAAGGGACAGTGGTCCCGGAAAGCATAGAGCATACATTAATTGGATTCTTCAAATTGTTTGTGATCATGTTGTGATTAATATATACAATGTTTATTTTCAAGAAATATCTTTATGAACTAAATTCTGTTTTACAAAAACTGTGTGAATGAGAGAATATTTTCATAGAACTACAACTATTCATTATTGATTGGTATACATTCAAATTAGGAATGCAGTGGAGATGAGTATTCCACAGACTGTGGACACCGATTTCTAGGATTTAAACATTCTCCTATCCTGAGGACCCCCACAATTACACAGAGCACTAGGTATATTGTGGCTATGACAGGGAATGCTGCTATATGACTTGCAGTCCAGATAAACACAAGAGAAATAGAGGTAGCTTGAGAGGCATGAGTAAAATAAGAGTACCCAAAGTGCCCTATTTGGGGCAGAGCAGAAGAATGAGTATGGTTGAGGACTCAACCCGAGTAGGAGTGATGGGAGGCAGATGAACAAGTCATCCAATGCTTCTGCCCCTCTCTCACATTAATACAGCAAGGGTGAGAGACATTACTCACCGGGACAGCTGT
Organism: Ambystoma mexicanum; assembly: GCF_040938575.1. Lineage (NCBI taxonomy): Eukaryota > Metazoa > Chordata > Amphibia > Caudata > Ambystomatidae > Ambystoma > Ambystoma mexicanum. The sequence goes on along the minus strand of NC_090929.1, from coordinate 1,278,300,173 downwards.
TATGCCCATACCCCCTACAGGTACAGCAGGATTTGGGAACAATGTGAGCTGTTTACGAAAGCTTTCAAACTAATATTGTAACAGTAGAAAAGCATGCACTAAACACCAAGCAAATATGCACTCCACATGAAAAACATGAACAATCAGTAATACATACATTTAGACATGTAGAAAATAAACATAGCATCCACAGACGTGAAGTACACTAACATGACCACTGTTCAAGGTGAATCCAACATGAACGATGTGCGAATATAGCTTGCTAACATAGAAACAAGAGTGTAGTAAAGCAGCCACCTTCTTAAAAATGGAAGCCACAGCAAGTCTCTTTATAAGCACAGGCTGCAAAGCTTTAGGAAAAATCAAAAGGATGAATCTACAGATATGCTTATCTGTGAAGCACACAAACAGTGGCTAACAACTAATGCCAAGGTTAAAGTGAAATTAGGGCATCAGTATGGCTGAACCAAGGCACGAGATAACAATTCACAAGACGAAAGCATTATACTTCCAGATTCATTCACGTTTTAGAAGAGCACAAACAATCTGTGATGGTCAGGTGCAGTCAACAGTTATCCAAAAGACCCCATGAAGAATAACTCAAGAGTGTCCCCAATGGCAACAGACAACACAACACATATATTAATATTAGCTGAAATCTCAATAAATAGAAGGTAAACCTTTTCCAAAGATGGCAGCATTGCACATATCCCATAATTGAAAAAACACTGGCCATTCATCAGAAGGAAGCACAGATAGAACACCTGCCATACTCCCAAATGCACACATGGGTATGAGGTGCCATACAAGGTCAAGTACAAAGGGATTGCCCAATCTCATGGCCTGAGAATGAGGGATGGTAACTTATAATTGAAGGAAGAAGGTTCCATGGGCCTCTCTCCCCCTACTCTGTGTCTGGTTCTTATCATAATGGCCTGCTAAGTATCCAAGGTTGGTAGGCATGATCCAGCCTAAAGAATCTTTAGAGACATGCCACCCATCAAGTAGCATGCCAACCAACCCCTTGCTGTGAAGATGATGCTGTATAACCTTTATCAATATAGGGGTGGTTCCAGGTAGAGCTATCAGATATTTGTAACCCAATCAATTCTTTAACCTGTATGGAATCAATATGTAGTCAAACCCACTAACCTATCCCCAACCCCTATAGGTTTTTTGCAAAACTGAGATTATGCCTTGACATCATTGATGATGAGTTAGCAGTACTTCAGTAATTACCTTTCATAAGTATGCCAAGAGCAACGAGATTTCAATGCGTGTAAGCTTGAAAGCATTTGTTCTAATGCGAATAAAGTTGGGTTTCATGATGACCCTTGTCTACTGCATTATTGAGTCTGGTTTGGATTGAGTGTGTTTCCTCTGGGTTTAACTGGGACTTTTGGGCCACCGTAACACAAGTTATCTATGTGGGTGTGAGTGCTGATGATTAAATTCATTACAGCCCCCCTTGAGAGGAAATACAGTAGCCCTGAATGCAGTGAGTGGTGTTTTAAGTACACTGGAGACATCAAAGTCAAGATGTTATTTTGTATATGCTTAGCGTGTTACTGGTGCTTTCAACAAAATTAATTTGTCCTTATGTCCTGGATGGTCGAACAGTAAATCAAAGTAGGCGTGTGAAACCCCTCCTTTTAGAGTCACAATTCCACTGGTAATTAGACCAAAACAAGCTTTCTTTAAGGGGGGTAGTCCCTGTCTTTGTGACAGGTGGTTGTTGCCTTTTTGCATCATACCCAAAGTGCTTTATGCTAAAGGAAGTGGATGAGCCAAGATGGTCAAATATGTCCCCAACTATGCTGAGCACCCTCTATCTACACAAACTCCACTCCTTCCCAGACCTATAGCAAAAAAAGCCCTTTGGCATGCAACACCCTGTTGTGAGGCCAGTAATTTTGTCTAGTATGTGCCTTTGATTCCTATTTCCCAGGACAGCTCCCTTTGAGTGTATGTCTTGCTAGAGAGAGGTGTTATATGACCTTACAAAGGATCAAAAGAAAGGCATCTCCCACTGGATATGGTCCTGATGGGTGCAGCAGAGAGAGCCAGTCAATAGACACAGCCTGTCCATGGCTGGCCTGGCTCACAGTGTTGACACAAGTATGATACAGATCAAGTGTGGCTTTTGTCACTAGATATAATACCAGCCACCATGCCTGAAACTAAGGTATGGATTATGTTTCAAGATTAAATTGTCATAAGGATTGTCATTCTTAATGATTATGTAGTTTTGGACAGAGGTGCATATTTTAAATGCAGCCTCTTTGCAGAAGTGATGTTGCTGTCACCCCATTTGTCAAACGGGCACCTGTGATCTTTGAAGCTGCTATGTGCCTACTAGAAAGCAAGCCTTGCAGAGCACAATACTGATGCAGCAGGGCACATGTCTATATTATGCTTTTGGTATGGAGTTTGATGAAAGCCGGTCTGCTTAACAGACCATCATTTCTGAGAGAGAATTACCAGCACCCTTTTACTATTAATAGTAATAAGAAAAAAATATAGCTTCTACCTCATTGCCAGATGGCAATCCTTCATGGGTATGGTGACTGATACTTCACACAATTATTTCAGCCAAATCAGATGTTTATCACACACTTATCAACCCTGAGAGCCTAGGCAGCAATAGAAGGCTATGCAGATTCTAGCTAGATTGCCTGTCTCTACTCCACCAGCAGGACAATAGGCAGGTAGGCTGGGTCTCCTTTGTTCCCTTGGGAGGGTGGATAACACTTCTCTAACCCATGAAACTCCAAGAAGGAGAACTCATGGGAACCAAGCTTCAAAGAGCCACACCCGAAATTATAGGGCCAGCCTTCAACCCGGGTGTTGCGTACCAAGGATTTTGAAGCTGAAAGCTTGGGAAGAGGGAAGAGTTTGAACAGTCAGCCAGAGCAAAAAGGTTGGAGGAAGGTTGCTGCATCTTGATTTTCTGTGGCCTTTTATAAGGTTGGGGTCTCCCACATCTTCTTCGATTCCTCTTCAAGAATTTGCTTGGATGCTGTTGGTAGAGACGTCCATTCCCAAGCACTCTGCCAAAGGAGCAGACAGATGTTCCAAGGCAGATCAAAGTTCTGCTTCCAACACATCCCCAGGGACCATTTGCGGTGACCTGCTTTTGGACTAGGATCTGCCTTCTTTGCAAGCTACACTGGCACCCAGGCCCCTGCAGGTGCCAGCTAGTCTCCCGGTCTGGGAGTGAAGACAAAAGGATCTGTCTTGTTCTTGAGTGCCTGGATTGGGTCTGACAGCATCAGAAGAACCCAAGCAGCTTGTTTACTTTTTTCTGCCACTTTGAACCATACTCAAATCCGAGTCAACCACGTTTGTTTGCCTTCAAATCATGACAACCACGATACTGCTTTTGGTATGCTCTTCAAACGTCTTCAAACCACTGTTTTGCATTCATGGAACCAGATCACCATGACATTGTACCAGAAGAGCAGCAGATGACATGTTGGGCTTGTACACAAGCACAACGCAGAAGACAACTTCAAACCACTGCCTCTGCAAACAACACATTGAACCACCAAGGTCACTGCATCAAACCATTCTGGACCTCGACTTTAACAGCTGGAAGGTTAATGTCACTTGCCGTCTCCACCCAGCAGTGATCACTACATACAAAATTGACTTGAACTTCGGATGGACAAGGGTGGGCTCACTGAACTGCTTTGTTTGAGGTCCACCTACAAACCTCATAGAGCTCTGGTTTTAACCAACTCAATACCATCTCCCCACCTGGACCTGCATGACTTGACACACAAAGGGAAGCATCCTGGTGCCTGGTTTGACACCATTGAACTACCCAAGAACAGATTCACATATTATTAGAGGGACCATCCCCCATGGTCCACTTTGGGAAACCAGAGACTGATAAGCCACACATGTCCACCGTTTTCTACCAAGACATATCCTTTAAGTGACTTAGATGCAATTTCTTGCCCTTTACCCCTGCTACATTACCCAGAGTTCTTGCTGAATCAACATTCTGCAATTTCTGCAGGGGAGGTGTGTGGGTTAGTGTTTTACTAGTACTGTTATATTACATATAGGTGTGTTTAATTGAAATATATCTATTTTTGTAGACCGTTGATTGGACATTCTTTTATTTTTGACTGTTGTACTATTAGTGTTTGGGTTGCTACTATCATCGCATTTACATCCCGTTTAAGATTATAGCCTGCCCCAGCCCACTTTACCAATGCACTCCTTGTAGGGACCGCCGGTAAAAACATTGCCAAACTACAGGTGGTCCAAAACAATTCCCTCAGAGCTGCTACTGGGATCTCCAGGAAGGACCACATTTCCAAAGTAAGGAGGCAGGTGCACTGGCTTCCCGTCAAAGAGAGGATTGTTTACAAAACTCTCTCACTCGTGCATAAATGCCTCCATGATCTAGCAGCCGCTTGCCCGGCCTTACGAACTGAGAAACTCTCCTCATCTAGGCCTACGAGGAAGGCCTACACTAACTTGATGTCCACTCGCAAGACCAGGAGAGTGCGGGCATGCAGTACTAGCTTCACCTCCATGGCCGCCTCATACTGGAATGCCCTTCCCAGGCACCTCAGGATGATTGACTCCCATCTGGCCATCCGCAAATCCATTAAAACTAGGCTATTTGTTTGACTCGATTACATGTCTTTCATGCAATCATTGCTTTATATGTCCTTTTTAAGCTTGCTTCTCACTCCTGCATCATTGTTGTAACATGTCGTGTAACCAAGAATGTATCCTACTATAACCTTAATTAAGCCTTCATACATCTTCATGTAAAAGCGCCTTGATGCCATCAGGCTGTAGCACGCTCAACAAATACAAATAAATAAATAAATAAATTAATAAATTAATTAATAAATAAAGGTGAAGGAGTTATATCTCTTGAATGTGCTTGTTTCACCTTTATGATTGGGATCGCTGTTGGTTTTATAGTAGCGGGATGGCTGAGTAGGTGGTTTAGCTTCTACTCATCCTTGTACTCCTGCAAGCAGTAGTCATTTGGACATCCAGCATTAGATCAAATAGTGAGAAACTCTCTCTTACCCAATATCTAAATTGTTACAATAATTCACATCTACTAGTAATCCAGAAAAGAAAACGATCATACAAACACCAATACCAACAACAAATGCTTTGAACACTCCTAAATTCCTATTTTGTACACAAATCTAACGGTTTAGTCCCAAAGAAATTAGATTATTGACCTTATTTCATTGATACACGTGTTCAATTAACAAAGCTATATTTAAGGTGGGACTTCTGGGGATGGTGACTTTTTTACTTAGAACTGTTAAAGCTGAAATAGCTGTTTACAAAAATAAATGTTCGTTCATCTGGGATTACGCCTTGATTGTGGACTGCCCAGTCTTATAAAACATCTAAAAGGTAGGGGTTTTGGGGTGCAGTAGGTCATGGATATTGTGTCTTTGCTACTGCATATTACACTGTAAATTGTACGTTTTTTCCCCACCATTTCTCAAACAGCATGCTTTTTAATAGCCTTCAGATACAGCTGTCACAGTGGCACTGCTACCTTTCGAAGAACACTTGAAGGGCGCTTGAAGGGCACTTGAAGAGTGGGTAAGTGCATGAGGGAAACCATTTCGAATCCCACAGCAGCACCAGCTTAAACATTCAGACATAGGTCAACACTTTCAGTGCTATTCAAAATCAGGTAACAATACCTGTGCGAGTCTGGCATGAAGAGCTAAGTAAGAACATTATTATTATTATTATTACTATTAATAATAATAATAATAATAATATTAGTAGTAAGTAGCAGTAGTAGTGTCAGTAGTAGTCGTCGTGTTAGTAGGCTATGCAATTTGCCTGAGTTTTAGTCTTGTATTATTGATGCTAAAATGTCAGCATGGCTCAGTCAAGATGTGATGGCCTCTTGATCATACGTTGGTTGGGGCACATAACTAACTGCTACAAAATCTGCACCGTAATGTGTATTGCATGTCATTGTTTGGGTATCAGGTAATAATATACCTATATATATGGTCGCTGTATATAATGTCACCGGGAAAAAGGTTGTGGCGACATTATATTGGTAACCATATATAATGGGACAGGGAGTGCTGGTTGCGGGGGGGGAGTCCCCCTCACCCCTTGAAAGAAAAAAAAAAGGTTTGAGGGCTGCAGGGCTGTACCCCACATGGTCCATGTAATAATGTCCCCGCAAAAACCAGCCATTTTTCATCTTTTATTCGCATGGCGATATTTTTCAGGGGACATTATTTCATGGGACCATTGTTTTCGATTGTGTACTCACTGGCATTTCAAATTCCCCACTCTTGCAATAACATCGAGAAATGTTGGCATGCACAGTGGAATTGATGATAATTTGAATGGGCTAAAATCTCGGATATGAGATGTGCTGTTCGACTTTGCAGGTTGTACTGCGTGTTAAAAGAACTGCGTCACATACACAGGGTGCTTTTCAATTTCCAAAGGTGCCTTTAGATGAGGTGCTCTCCGGCTTTACCAGCTGAGAAGGGATGACAACGGGGCTGACACATCACATTGACATCTGCAGCACTAATCCAAGCGGATCAGCTCTCCCTCTTGAAATGCAAATGGCGAAAGCTGAACCGTGGACGCTGACAGGTATACAGACACGGAGCACCTATGGCACAGCGCTTCTCACCAAAGGAGCATCGCTAAATCTCTGAGCAAGGGAAACGCTGCTCCAGTCCAACGCTCTCGAGCCTGCAGGCGAACGCACAGAAAGGGGTTTGATTTTCCTTTTCAAAAGCTCATTGAGGAATTTGATGCAGACTTAGAAAGATCAGTTATCGACAACCCCACGAAAACCTTTGTGCTGCAGCGAATACTGCCTTCAAACTAACATCATTCCTCAAGGACAACATTAAAGTAACGTTTGGTAAATCAGTCAAAGGCGAATATCCTCAATGAAAAACAGAGCGAAGTCAAAGGGATGAGAAAGGACCACAGGGAGGCTTATATCGCTCGGTCAATATGAAACATCCACACGTGTGTAATACGGTTCCTCATTCTGCTTAGAAACACAGCTCGCCAAACATACAAGACATCATGAAACTGTGAGAGATGCCCTATTAAGAAACCAAACGCATGCTGCTAGCCGACTTTTGAGTCCTTTACTCTTCAATTACGTGATGCAATTATTGCCATTTAATTCCCGTATTTACATCTCGATACCCTGCCTGTTAGAAACCATTAATAAGGCTTTCACGCCCGATGGGGGGCCCGGTCATAGCCGGAGGCAGCCCACCAATCTGAGTCATGGTAGGCCAGAGCAAAATGAGGGCCTTGGCTTGGGCTGTCGGCCGTTACAGGGCATTTCTACCCCAGGGTTAATCGCAGCCAATCTCCCGAGCATTGAGAAAAGGGACCAAGTCCCTTTTCCATTTCTATGGTGAGGGCTGGGACCATAGGAGAGCAGGAACGAGAGCTCAAAGCTCCAAGTCCCGCAGGTAAGTTGGGAAGGGGGGAAGAGGTGGGGAAAAGGTTGTGTTGGTTTTAGGGAGTGAGGGGGAGGTGTGGAGACAACAGGGATAGGCTCCCTAGGGCTTCCCCACATAAAAGAAAAACATAAAAATGAGAAGCTACACCTCACTGATGAGGCCCGACTAGGCTGAAATACATCTTTGAGGTTGCTGTTTGTACTCTTGTTCAAAGGAAGTTTGCCATAACATTTCAGTGCTTGACTCCTCAAGTGGGTGGGACAAAGACTGATATGCAAATGGACATTCCTCCTTTGTGAAAGGTACAATGAGCTAAAACATGTGGCCGCGGACTCTGAGTAGGTACATTCCCACAGAACAGGTCATCATGCCATGTTGAGAAAAGCCGAGGGTGGCTTGGACAGTGGGTGGATAAGGTATGTTCTTACCTGCCATTCAAGTCATTTGATTGGCCAATGGCCCTTCCCCGGGTGCGAATGCCTGATATGCATTTGGATAAAGACATGTACAGAGGTCTGAAATGCCTGGTTCAAAAGGTGGTTCTGGAAAGTGTTTCAAAGGGATAGCACAGGGTGTTGGTAACCAAACAGTGAGAAGTCGATATTTCATAGCTCGGATAAATATATTGAAATCTGCAATCCTTGTACAAAATGTATTGAAAAAGGATTTTGACTTTTTTTTGTAATGCTCTAAAGAATCGAAGTCCCTGTGTTGCTAATTTTCGTGAGTGCACCTCATTACAGTTACTCTGTTGAAAATGTTGGTGGTTGTGGCTAAGCTTTCGCAGCACCATATCCTTTCAATTGTTTAAATAAAGTCAATCCTGGTAATGGAAAAGCATCTCTGGAAGCCCCCCCCCCCACTTCTTTATGGGGTGTGTGTGGTCAGACTGATGTGGGCAAGGCTATAGGGTGCTGCCACAGCCTAGGTCGGGCAAAGCTCGATCTCCTCATAGAACCCAATCCCGGGGATTTTTCATAAAAGCAAAAATCATATGGGAATTTAAGGATGACTACAAAATGTAGCATTTGAAATATGTTTGTGGTATTGATTCATGCATGAAACCAGGGGAGTTGCTAGGTCTGGAAAAGACCCGGGGCTACGCTGATGTCAGAACTGTTGGGACTGGGGGCTAGCTAGTCTTTTGGCTGTAGCTCCTGAGATTCTATCAGGGGCTACAACCAAAAGATCAGGGGCTATAGCCCCCTTAGCCCCCCCCCCCAGCAACGCCCCTGAATGAAACCCTTCTAGAAGGCACTATAAACTGGGTTCTCTCCTCTTTATAAAAGTCACCCTAACAGAAAAATGTCTGTAAATCAGATCGAATCTTTCAGCAATTGCACTCTACCTGAAACCACCAACAGCATCCACCCACGTGCCTGACCTCTGGGCTGCTTACTGGAGTCTAGCCAGCCATCTAAATCCTAACCAGGCAAAAATGCACACAGGCATCTTCTAATTTAAAATGTTAGATCTTCTCTTGGGTTGATAGCTCAGGGGCAACGTTCTCGCCTTGGAAAGAAGACGACACAGAGCAACACAGGTTTGATCCCCGGGTCTGCGCTTAGAAACCTCTTGGTATTAAGGGCGTTATAAATAATCAATCATATCATATCATTAGAACCTCCTGCACATGGACTGCGGTTACCAAGGGCGTTCCAACCACAAAGCGCATTAAGGCCATACAATTTGGGAAAGGGCACCATATAAAATTAATACAATACAATACAATACTCATTTGGTCAGCCTGTTATCAAAACGTGCAAAACGAAGTCCTACAGATAGCAGCTGGAGCTTCACTTTTCATAAGAACAGCAGACCTTCACAGGAAGTTGGTCATTGAGATGTTGGAGGACCACCTAGAAAGCCGACAGAACGTTCTGTCACGGACTGGATCTGAACAGAAATCCACTGATCAAGAAACTTGCTGGCATTACTGCAAACCATTTTGACAGCTATCCATGGCCCATCACAGGGCTGACTCTGTAAAACCAACATTACTATGGCAAAATAGCACAGATCAAGAAGCAAAACAAACCGCAACATTTTCCACTACAGAAATTGATGTAACAAGGCTCAGCCTCGCTATCCAAAAACACCACTGACAGATTGATACTTTTAGCAAGATAAAGAAAGTAGCGGGGTCAGCCTGTCAGTGGGTGTGAGGCTTATGCTGTTACTGCCAAGTCTAGTCTCATGAAGTGCTGCTTATGGGTGATAGAGTATGAAATAGTTGTCGAGGATTTTGGTCTCGTTTTTGTGGTTTGATTTGGTTTGTGGGGTACTTGACCGAACCCATTATTTGTTGCAATCTACATTGCATAGTTGCACACTGTCCATGGATGGAACGATGTTCGTTCTCCACTGAACAGGAGTTGCGTGATACGCTCCTGGAGACTTGCTATGTGTAACGCAGGATCCTGGGGGTGCATGGTTGCAGAAAGAATGTTCTCGGAAGGTTGGTTATTCCTTTAGAATGGAAAAGGGTTTGAGCTGCTGCCATAAGTTGATGTTATATCTCAGCCCGCATACATTTTCTTTTTAACCATTGTCCAACTCAGATATATGAAACATTATTTTGAAATATGTAAACATCCTTTATTTAAATATATTGATAGCCACAGAACGTTTTCTGTGAATTAAGCCCTTTGGGTATGACACAATAAGTACTTGGTGATGTATATCTGTAGTTGTTCACTTAAAAATGTAACACAAAATGAACTGGTATATCTCCAAGAAGGTAGCAGGATACTGGAGAAGCTGCACAGACTAACTCTGTCCCCGAAACCACTAAAATGCTGCACTAGTAAACAAAAGGAGCTTGCGCTGGCATCCGTGCTACGGGCAACACGCAGCTAAGGGTGCGCACATATGTGGCCTTTCAGTGGAACCGAAGTAGACAGTTGGCAATCATTTCTCTTAATCCGATGACAAGCTAAGCAGGCTTCTACTTTTCACACATAGTTAATAGCCTGGGATTGATCATTTTCTTTAGAAACGCAATGTTCAATTGAATTCAATTCATGCTGGAGGGATAGTTGCATGGATGCAGGCAGGTTATAACCTCGGGATAGTGGCTCAGAATGTGCACATCCCTCTTTAAGCTTGCTTTGCCCATTGACTCCTGAGACCTACTGGACAGGTCGGTGGGTACAGACGGGGCATTAGTGGTCTGAATAATTCCATGGGAGATATTGGAACAGGATGGCACTGGATCGCCTCTCAGCAGCCACCACCCAGAAATGATCTATTTGTCACCTAATTTATAGAACTAAAGTAGCACGTTATCAAGTAGGGGGGGGGCATTAGCATCTGTCATTTCCTTCAGATTTTTTTTCTCAATAAACATCGGAAGTTATACGCTGCATAATGTGTTTCCGCAATCAGTTAAAAGATGATGCATCTGAAAACCATTGTTCTGTCCCTGTCCCGAATCAATGGAGGTTTGAAAAGTAAAAAAAAACGAACATACTGAAAGGCAGTCTTTATCAATCCCAAGATGGACCCGGCAAACATGCCACCTCCAAAGGGATGTGCCTACCTCCATGACAGAGGTACCAACGTGCCCAGGAAGGATATAACGCAGACTCGCCAGGCTTTCTGAGGCTACGAAGCTAATACTCGCATGCTTGACTCCATGCACAGCAGGATGTGTCAAACCTCCTGTGCAACAGGAGTGTGTTAATCTGACGGATATATTCGTTTTTATATCAGACCTCCCATCTGACGTTATCAACTTAAACTTGTCATATGCAATATTTCCCAAACTATGTATAAGATCTCCAGGCCATTGGCAATACATGAGCATAAAGATATACCAAATGCAGACATCCCTGACACACACACGGAAGCACACACACACACACACATATAACACACACGGAGCAACACAGCGCGATTATGAAGGAAGAACACATGACAGCCACATAGAGAAGCACGGTATAATAGTGCCTAGTAGGCCTTTTGTGATTTCAAATCTCACCACGTGTGCACTACTCCATACGCGAAAGAGCACAGGACACCAAGAATCGAGCAATGTAAAACTATCTGGTGCTGCCAAACCTCCCCAGACCACTTGAGGAACAGGACAGAAAAACAGAATCACAGAGACATGGAAAAACAGAGCCGACTTCCTAGCTCTGACTGTTCTGAGGCCCTTGCGAGTAATGATGCCGATTGCCATTGATACAACAGGCCCTGTGCATCAGAAATGCCCTCTGACATCGAAGCTTCAGAAAAGGTTACCTGCCACACATCAAAGCCCAGGTAGTGAGCATGTACTGCGCATTAGTGTTTGCTGAAGCACACACTTTGCTTAAAAAGCATGAACATCAGATGCATTTTTTCCTGTCCCATCTAACATTCATCTGTGGGCATTATCATCATAATCTTGGTTCCCAGTCATCATGGCCACTGATAACGCCCTTGAAGAACTTACAGAAGGGGAATGTGCTATGCACGGTGCATCGGATTTGTCACTTGGATTGACGGGTGATTCTGATATTTTGGAAATTGCACGCTGGCCAGAGGATCTTAGCTGGAGGGTAACCTGCAGATGGAATCTCGGACCCACATCCAAGATCTCAAGGTCACCATTTTCCCTATATTTTTGCTAACTATGGACATTAGTATCTGCGAGGTGGATTTAAAGGGTCTCCTCTTATTTCCCATATGGTAAGGGATCAATCAAAAACACAATCATACCTGTTAATGGATTGACTTAGAGTAGCACGGTATCTTAACCACAAAGTTAGCACACACAATGATGCCTTGTTAACTAAGAGAACAAAGCAGAATTGATGCCCATGATCAGTTTGAATTTTTGAATGTATTAAAATCAAGCATTGGCAATGCCAACAGTTTTGACTTTTTTGTGTAGACAAAGGAAAGGAAAGGTATTTGCCGGGCATTGACGTAATGATACTAACTGGCAATTAATGGTAGCAGATGAAAAATGGTGCACATACTGCCAAAACTGTTGGCTTTGCCAAGGCTTGCTTGTAACATGGTCTCATTGAAGGACATGCATACCACCTATAAATAATGTGGCTGATGCGCGAACTGGCTAAGCCATTTTTTTTTACGCCAGCAGCACGTTTGCAGCACTAACTGAACCATTAGCTTTCAGAAGACTCCTTTGAAATCCCCCTGGCAGGCACAACGAGTGCAATTTCCATTGTAAGCCTTGATAATGGTAGCTCAAAGAGATCCCAGGAAGGTGTGTTTCGGGTGGGCTGGAGCAGGAAGTGGCTGGAAATGGCTATAGGGATCAGCATGGCCAGGAAAGTCAGTAGGTGGGGAAATAACCAAACAACACCTTAACTGTACTTATAGGTGGTGCTAAAAATGATATTATAAAAAAAGGACTTGATTTCGGACCCGATTTTTAAGTGACTTGCCTCAGCAAGCATAAGAGTCCCCAACCCATGAATAAATACTGTGACGCCAATGGATCAAGAATCAATTGAAGAAACATGGTTTGTGTACTTTACAGAAAGGACAACCACACAAGAACTAAACAAGTACATTTCAACAATTCTCAAACATAGGCCCTCATTACGACCCTGGCGTTGGACCATGGTGCTATTAGCACCATGGTCCATGCCGGTCTCTGCCATGGTGGATGGCGCAATTACCGCCCCATCACAAGGTTGGCGGGGGCGGTAATTCCCCATTCACCATTTGCTCTTCCCCATTCCCATTTTGCCCCATAGGGCATAATGGGAATGGGGAAGGCGATAATTACGTTATGTTATGTTATTAGCATTTGTAAAGCGCGCGTTCGCCCAACAATGGAGAAGGCCAATGGAGTGGTCAGGCTTAGAACAGATTGGTTTTCAACGCTCTTCTGAATCCGAGATGGTTAACAGTGGCCCTGAGAGGTTCAGGGAGACTGTTCTAAAGTATGGTCGCGGCAACAGAGAAGGCTCTACCTCCGAGCCTTGCCCGGTTAAACCTGGGGACAGTGAGCAGGTTAGAAGTAGCAGAGCGGAGGTTCCTGTCCGGACAATATCGGGTGAATTTAAGCTGCAAATATTCAGCACCCTGACCGTGAATAGCTCGGTGAACAATATACAGAGATTTAAACTGAATTTGTTGGTTCACCGGGAGCCAGTGCAGTTGGCGAAGCACTCGTGTAATATGGGCACCATAAGGGGAGCCAGTAGCCAGCCTAGCAGCCAGGTTCTGCATACGCTGAAGGCGATGGATGAGGCCGATAGGTTGAGACAGATAGAGCGAATTGCAATAGTCCAGTCGTGTGAGGACTAACGCGGCTACCTCAGGGGGGCGGAGGGCTACAGGGATCAGGGGCATAACCCTCTTAAGGATTCTGATCTGGTGGTGGGTGGACTGGCACACGGCCGCAATCTGGTTAGACATTGACAAAGAAGCGGAGAGGATAACTCCTAAATTCTTGACTTTGCTAACTGGGTTGGGTAACAGGCCCAAGGCAGTGGGCCAGAAAGCAGGGGTCCACAGGGAGGGGTTGAGGGGGCTGCCTACCAACAGCACCTCCGTTTTATCACCATTTAACTTTAGCCAATTCTGGTCCATCCAGATCCCGACTGCCCTAAGGCAGTCATGGAGACATACAGAGGTCTCTGATTGATCCTGGTCCAGACGGATTAGGATTTGGGTATCATCTGCATAAGAATAGCAGTTTAACCCATAGGAGCGGATGAGACAAATCAGGGCCCAGATGTAGATGTTAAACAGAATTGGCGATAGCGAGGATCCCTGAGGGACACCACAAGTGAGAAAGCAAGAGGGGGAGAGAAACGGTGGCATAGCAAGGGTCTGAGTGCGATCCGAAAGAAACGAAGTAAACCAGGCAAGAACAGCACCAGATATCCCAATCTGTGAGAGACGAGAGAGAAGGATGGAGTGGTCTACCGTGTCGAATGCGGCAGAGAGATCTAGCAGGATCAGGGCCCCAACTCCGCCAGCATCAACAAGTCTGGACATGTCATCCTGCACCGAGACCAGGACACTTTCCGTACCTCTCCCAGGCCTAAAACCCGCCTGGGCATGATTAAATATTTTAGAAGATTCCAAAAAAGAGGACAGAAGCGGTGTGACCAGTGATTCCAGCAGTTTGGACAGAAACAGAAGTAGAGAAATAGGGCGGAAATTAGCCGGGATAGTGGGGTCGAGAGAAGGCTTTTTGAGGAGGGCAATAACCCTAGCAGATTTCAGTTCTGGGGGAACAAATCCCGACTGACAAGAGTTGTTTTAATGCCAGTGTGATCTCAGTCAAAATATCAGGAGCAATAACCTTCATAATAGAAGCTGGGATGGGGTCCTTGGGAGATGATGATTTAATCTTCAAAATGGCTGTCAAGACCTCTGCCTCGGTGAATGGAGGGAAAGAGGACCAACTAGCCAAGGTATCAGTAGAGAGCACAAAACTGGGGGTTTCAGGAGGAAATATTGCAAGAGATTTAGCAATGTTTGCTCGTATAGCATCAATTTTGGTGGTGAAAAAGGAGGCCAGGTCAATGCACAGTTCCTGAGAGGGCTTAACCATAGAGGTCAAGTCTCCGAAGAGGATAACGAGTGCACAATGGAAAAGAGAGTTTTTGGTTTGCATAGAGCGTGTTCAATTTTCTGGGCAAAGAAGGAGGATTTTGCCAGTTTAACGCTTGTCAGGTATGAGGACAAATTGCGTTTATATATATCTCTGAGCTCTGGATTATAACCAAAATGCCATTTCCGTTCAGCTTGTCTAAGATGGAGGCGAGTCGTTTTAGGCTGGTCAGTGAACCATGGTTGGGAGGGAAGTCTACGGCCTTGAATCAGTTTCAGTGGAGCGAAGAGGTCGGCCACGGTGGTTAAAGAATGGGACAGTGAGGATAGTTGCTTCAAGGGGGCACAGTTAGAGACAATCTGATCAGTAAGAGCCTTTAGGTCGACTGAGCGCCAGGAGCGCAAAGGCATCTTAGGAGGGCGAGCTTTACAGGAGGAGTCGGTAGGAGAAAAGGAACATGAGACTAGATAGTGATCTGACCACATCACTGGCTCGATAGGGCCAGGACATAGCAGCGAGTCATTCGCAAACACTAAGTCCAAGGTATTACCACGTACGTGAGTAGGAGCATGAACTAGTTGATGCAGTTGCAGATCTAATAGACTGTCAGAGAGAGATGTAATTTCAGCCGAACTAGACATATTAGAGTGCAAGTTGAAATCACCCATGATTACAAGATTGGAAAAACGCAAGTTCAAATTTGCTATAAGATCAGCCAGCCCTTTGCCAAAGCATCCTAATGGGCCCGGGGGGCGATAAAAGAGCAGGAGATGGAAAACCCTGGAAGAAGGGGTAGAACAACGGATAAAGAGTGCTTCCATACTGAGTGTGTGGGGACATGGTCATTTAACCACGGTATATTTCACATTAAAAATAACAGCGACCCCTCCGCCCCGTTTAGGTGGCGGGCGGTCATGGTGAATAATGAGATGAGTGGGGGGAATAGCTTGCACTAAGGCCGGTACAGAGCACGGCGTAAGCCATGTTTCTGTAAGGCACAGAAGGTCCGGTTTCCTGCTAGTAAGCAGATCCCAAATCTCGCCAGTATGAGCTGGGAGGGATCTAGTATTTAGTAGGCATAAGGAGGGGGCAGCTAATGTGGGCAGGGCCATCAATAGCAGGGGTATGATCAGAAGTCGCCGTCGAGTGGTTCCAGCCAGCTGGCCAGATTGTATCAGCAGGCGCTAAGGAAAGCATAAAACCCCTAGCGAGGCTTTCCTTCCGGCCCTTCCCGGCACGGACGGGCACAGACGGGATTGCCTTAAGCGCGCCTTTGGCGCACTGGTGGCGTGCTGGCGGCGCGCCCGCTGCGCCCGCCTGCTGCGCGGGCGAGCGATCCTGCACATAAGTGCACGGATCAGAGTAGAAACGAGGCAGGGAGGCTGGGCTCACGGGCGTAGAAAGAGGACTGCTAAGTAGTCCTAGCCCAGTCAGCCCGCCTTCAGAATGCCGGAATAAAACAGAACGAAAACGAAAGTGTCACACAGTGAGCAGCATACATTCAAGTCTCTTCATTCACACATGGCACGAGTAAATTCAAATAAAACACGTATCTTCTGAAGCCAGTTAAAAATACAGAGCAGTCAGGTAAAAAGGGCAGTAAAATCAACTAATTCGAAGCAGACAAAGCAACGGCTGTCCTTAAAGGGAACAGCTTACCTTCACGGCGCGGGCGAGCGATCCTGCACATAAGTGCACGGATCAGAGTAGAAACGAGGCAGGGAGGCTGGGCTCACGGGCGTAGAAAGAGGACTGCTAAGTAGTCCTAGCCCAGTCAGCCCGCCTTCAGAATGCCGGAATAAAACAGAACGAAAACGAAAGTGTCACACAGTGAGCAGCATACATTCAAGTCTCTTCATTCACACATGGCACGAGTAAATTCAAATAAAACGCGTATCTTCTGAAGCCAGTTACAAATACAGAGCAGTCAGGTAAAAAGGGCAGTAAAATCAACTAATTCGCAGCAGACAAAGCAACGGCTGTCCGCTAATAGCGGTTGCCGTAATTATCGCCAAGGTCCTTTTGCGTCACCCACTTTAACGGCTGGTCTACACCAGCAGTTAGGTACGGGTCCCGCAAAGGGACCTTGTAATCAGGCGGTAATGGTTTAACGGCGCCGCCGCCTCTTACGGCACCGTTAAACCAATACCGCCTGGGTCGTAATGAGGGCCATAGTCTTTACTTTTACTCTACCTATATGCCCAACGCCTATTTTCTGTATTTTAAATGTTCACTATAACGTGGCATAAGCTGGAAACATTGCATTGGAGCACAGATAGGAAGGAGATAGGGTGTGAATTGTGACATATACATTGTGGGTCATATTTGGCTCTTTACCCAGCCAAATCACTGCCCATGACCACACTACTACCTATTACTATTCCCATCAACTACCTAACCCTCCCTGACCAAAACACACCCTCCTTGCTCCCTCTAAGCTAGCCCTGCCATGCAGGATCATTGAACTTTGTGATGAATAGGGGCGACCAGTGTTATTTATAAGCAGTCTTCCCAGGCCTAATTTCATCTGTATACTTCTCCTTTTATAGTAAACATGTCTTAAACGCTTCTGCTATGAGGCACGATTTATAAGCAATCTGTGTGGCCTCACTTATGTTCCTTTAACTGAAGTCCTGTTTAAAACAAGCAATGGCAACGCCAACAGTTGTGTGCCATGTGCCACATGGAGGTATTAGATTGGCCTTCTCCACCTGTCTCCATCTTATGTCCCGGTAGTTTCATTATGTAGTGCCTTGCCTACAAAGAAACCAGAATTGTTGCCTTTGCCAATTATATTGCATACACAGAATATGTACAGGGATTGTCGGGGTGGAAAAGTGACATGAAAGCAATGCATTGAACACATACGTGTAAATGCAAGAATACATGTTGTTCCTGTTATGTGGCAGATCCTTCGAGCATGCTACACTCCACTTGATGGCAGAGATGTTTGGCGATTGGGCTAATTCACTCACCTCATGCAGTGCCTGCTGCTGAGATTAGGTGTCCACCTCACTGTGTAGACCTTGGGGCACCATCATGCCTTTACCCAAATTCTGGGGCCCCATCTTGAATTGGGAGCCAAACTCACTACATGCAAAAAGCTGGAGTGATCATGTTCAAAGATGGACTAGGATGTGTTTCGTTTTCACAGGTACACACTTTTGCTACATGGACACCACATTAACAGTCATAAGAGCTGCTTTCCATAGCCTGGGGCTTTGCAATGTTTGTAATGACTGTTGCAAACTTACAGGTTTATCTCTTCCCCTATCCCCAGCTTTTCCGTGATCCCTCACTGCCCCACCTCTTTGCTGCCTCATCTTCCTGCCCCTACCTTCTGTTGTTCGTTAGTTCCTCACTGCCATTTTCTCGATCCATTGCTTTGCTGCCACTATCCAGCTCTACTAATTCCTGCCTTGGTCCATGAGTCCTAAAGTCTTCTTGCTAGTCAGCATGCATGTTCTGCTGTTTTTTCCATTAGTTCAGACATTAGTCCTCTAGCTCCACTGACCAACACCATTGCTCTTACCTACTAGACTCAATCAAACAAGGTAAGGAGCGACCCTCACTGTGTAGAGTCCTTAACCAAAGAAAAAAAAAACATAATTCAATGAAAATGTTATTTTACAATTATTAAGTGAAATGATTGTGTGAGGAATTGCCATCTGCCATGGGTGTGGAATCCTTAGATTTTTTTATTTGTATTACTTGATAAAATGATACCATCTCTGAAAGGGTAATCTGATAACCATATTCCCTTTTTTATGAAGGGACAATTCAACTTTACTAAAACCTCCATCCTCGAGGTAGAGAAAGTTATTCTCTCACTCAAGCCTTCCAACTGTCAGGGAGACCTATGCCCAGCCCAGCTCATAGAAGATGCGGCAAGAGACCTTTCCCCTTTTATTTCCAAACGTATTAATGCCTCTTTTGTATCTGGCACTGCCCCCACCAACCTCAAACAATCCTGGGTGCTTTCACTACTAAAGAAGCTAACCCTAGATCCTCTCATACCTACCAACTACCGCCTCATTACAACAGTACCCTTCCTGTTAAAAATATTGGACAAGATTGCCTACCTTCAAATCCAGAAATATCTGGAACTCCATAAACTTTTAGGAGCACGACATTCAGGCTTCCGCCCCCAAAATGGAACAGAGACCACCCTTATCGACTTGAAGACACAAGTTGATGAGTTAAGAGACAAAGACAAAACAGCCCTCCTCCTACTTCTTGACCTCTCGGCTGCATTCAACCTCATGGACCACAAGGTTTTATGCAGCAACCTAGACTCAGCCACCCACTTCTCCAAAGAAGCTATAACCTGGAACAAGTCTTTCTTAAGTGACAGGACCATGAGGGTCTTCTCCCCCTTAGCAGCAGCAGACCCTATTCCCATCACATGTGTGGTGCCCCAGGGTTCCTGTGTATCCCCTACATTATACAACATATTTACTAAGCCCCTTTTCGATGATCTGGACCTTCTTGGTATCACCTAGACTAACTATGCAGTTGATACCCAGATTCTCCTCCCACTTTCTGGGGATTACGTTAAGGATTTGGCCTTGGTGAATAAAGTGTACCTCATCATCCAGGCATGGATGGCAACCCACGGTCTATGTCTGTATGATGACAAAACTGAGCTCATCATCCTGGGTACCCATTCCAACCTCAAGAAACTAGGCCAAGACTACTCCTCTTTCATAATTGATGGCAACCTCATTAAGGTGGCCAAGGAGGTATAAGCCCTTGGTTTTTACCTTGACTCTTCTCTCTCCTTTGTCAAACAGGTGAACACCATGGCCTCTGCCACGGCCTACACCTGTAAGCTTATTAGAACCGGCAAACCCTTTCTCTCGGATGACAACTGCATTATCCTGCATTATCCGGAGCCAACAAATCTATTATCCAGAGGATACAAATCCTCAAAACAACGCCTTAAGAGCGGTACTTGGCGTGGCTAAAAGGTCACACATATCTGTAATAAGGCACCAAAATAATTGGCTCTTAACACACAACAAAATCCAGCTAAAAACTGCTTCCCTCACACATAAAGCCCTGAACATTGCATCCCCCAGCTATCTTACAGACAGATACCAGAGGAGAACTTCAACCAGACCTATGAGACTAATCAATACCAACTGCCTCACCAGCCCCAGATTCAAGCTTTCAAAGGTTGGTGGCAGTAGCTTCCCGTCAAAGCGGGCCAACTTTGGAACTCCCTGCCACATCCTATCAGAGAAGAGCAACCTTATTGGAATTTCAGACTTAATTACATCAAATGGCTTAAGTCTACCGATATGTAGGTCCGTTCATGCGATTCTCACTTTTATACCATATCTGTATATGTACCCATATCCTTGTATAATATTAATACTCCCTCTTCTAGGTACATTTCAATCTATTTCTGCTATGTATCTGTATCATGTACCTTGGTTTATACTCTGTAACATGTTAAGTTAAGCCTTGCATTGTCTGTAACTGCCGCGCCCTGAGACCCCTGAGTCTGGTGCGCATTATAAATGAATAAACAAACAAACAAACAAACAAACAAACAAACAAACAAACATAAATTCCATGCCAAGATCATAGTGTGTATTTGTGCCTTGCTGAATCAGTGTCCTCATCTGCAGTGCCTGCACTACCACTGACTGGCACAGAGCAGGACAGAGGACATAGTTGTCCATTTGACAGCTGCAGAGTCAGCCAAGTCTCTGTGGCACAGGTGCTGCATTTAAGATATTTGTACCTGTGCAAAAACTATGATGCTCATGCTGGTGGCAGGATAAACTCTAAAACCCGCCATGCCTGGGTTAAGGCATGGTGCATGCCCCCAGTTATAATCATTGCAGCCACAACCAATTTGATGTTACACACTTGTCAGCTCCTGTGACCCAGCTCAGATGTGAAAGGTGATGTGTATTCTGGCCATACAGGATGATCCTGCCAAAGTGACAGGACAGGAACCTGAATGGCCATGCCTCCTCTTTGATCTCCTTGTGAGGGTAGGTAGCCCCTTTCTCCAGAGACAGCTGTAAAACAGGCAGCTTTGATTTGGAACAGACAGTACCTACAACCTAGACAAAATAATAGTGCTCATTTAACGTTAGTGTCACTGCCAAGCCATATTTTGTAAGTGCACAGAGGAACTTGACATGGCCTATACAACCATCTTGTCAGTAAGTGAACTGTGGGAGCTATGTCATGTCAGGGGTCTCTTCTGTGGCAGTAAGACAAAGAAAACTGAACTAATGAAACGTCTCCAGGCGTTTTATGAAGATAGGGGGGTGGGCATTTCCCCAGAGGCACACAACAGTGCTGAACCTCCAGCTCAAGATTTCATTGCTCTGGGTGGCATGGAAGTAGATGGGGAGGGTGACAATAATAGTGCTACCACCATTCCCGCCCAGAGCGCAGGCAGCATAGTTTCCTATGGGTCCCAAAGGTATCACCAGTCACAGGCCTAAGTTAGGAACCACTCTTTGGTAGTTTAGAGTTTCCATTAGTTCCCAGTATAATCAATCGGGGGAGCACTTAACCAACAGCGAGGTCCTTTTTGGAAAGAAGAGACTGGCTTTAGCGATACAGAAGCAGAAGTATGCTGCTGCACTGGATAGAGAAACGCAGAGGGCTGCTCTGGCTCGGCAGCAACAGAAGCATAGGGCTGCTATTGCGTTAGAAGAACACAAGCAGAGAGTGGATGTTGCTCTAGATG
The DNA here is from genome assembly GCF_040938575.1 of Ambystoma mexicanum. Lineage (NCBI taxonomy): Eukaryota > Metazoa > Chordata > Amphibia > Caudata > Ambystomatidae > Ambystoma > Ambystoma mexicanum. The sequence continues at coordinate 1,278,278,458 of NC_090929.1, read as the reverse complement.
AGCAGAAGTAGCGTGACTTTGTGCAGCTCCACAAATTGGAAATAGAGCACCAGAGGGAACCAAAGAGGGCTTAATTTGGGGAAGGGAGTATCTCTTTCAGTGGTAGCCAATGGCATCCTAGGTGCCACATCCCCAAGGACTTGAAACCTCCTTATCAGTTAGGCAAAAACATAATTGATTGGTTTGTGGGACTGGAACTCGCCTTCAGCATGAAGCTTGTGGAGAAGGAGTTGTGGCGTTCGGCCAACCTGAGCTGCCTACCTACGGTTGGGACTGATGTTATTATTCAGGTTGCTCCAGAGGAGAGGCCCTTTTATGAGAATATGAAAACCACCATCCTTAGGAAGTTCTGCAAAAGATGTTTGCACATCAATCTTTGAAATATCTGAATGGTTGCAGGTAACACATTTAACACATTTTAGGGCATTTTAAATTTGATAGCATGCAAGAATATCTTAAAGAATTGTGAAATGGAGTTCCGCCAGCATCTAGTGGACAAGAGGATAACTGATCGAAGGAAAAGTGAAAAGGCTGCTGACAGGAGTGTGTGAGGGGTCAGAAATGTGAGGCAGACAAGGTTTTTCAACAAATGACATTTTATTAATTTGGAAGGTTGTATAAATGCCACACTATCCCTACCCTGACAAGGATTTCCCTCCCTAAAATAAACTAAAGGAAACTGTCTAGCAATTCTTATCTGTGCCTCTCACTTATAAATACAACTAGCAACAAGTAGCAGTTCTGTTCTCCGAACGGGTTCTATGGACAGACATGGCAACACTCTAATACTTTTTCGAAAAGCAATGATCCTGTAGGTCGTTGTTCCGATTCGCTTATCACTTGATGTGCACTCTGAAGTAAACTGCACTGAGAATGGGCCTGTATGGCTGACTGACCCCAAAGCAGACGTTGGTGGGAGGCGAGTGTTGGTGTGCTGCTGCATACTGGGACCTACTGTGATCCCTCCCCAACAGTTGCCTCACCCTGGCATGGTGCAGTTCATTGCAGTGGATTGCGGTGCACATGTCCAAGAAACTGTGCATTCTAGTGTTGAGGACTGGTCCACCTACGACCACATATTTGTTTTGCTGATTTCAGGCAACCGTCTCATGAGTGAAGGAGAATCTGGGGAAAGGGATGAGGTGTCCAAATGTTATGTACCCAGTAATGTCCAGAGGGTCCGAATAGGTAACTATGCAGAATTTGGAGCAGATTGGTGACACAGTGTGGTATTGTATAAGGAACAGTGCTTTGCCAAGCGCAAACTCACCAACATTTTATGACTTTTGCTGAAATCTGGGGAACAGTGTGGGGTGTCAAATGTCATGTAGCCAGAATTGTCTGGATGGTCCTAACAGGTAACTATGATACATTTGGTGCAGATTGGTGAAACAGTGTGGAATTGTATAAGGAACAACGCTTTGCCATGCCACAAACAAACCCACAAATTATCACTTTTATAAATATAGATAAATACATGAGGACATGTTAAATACACCAAAAACATATAATAGCTAAATTCATAATGAAGCAACAAACTCTGCTTATAACCTGGGTGAATTCCCCTAACCCAGAAGTAAGAAGGATTCTGCTTCACAGTTCCAAAAAGATAGTATGGAAATTCTGATTTGCAACAAATTTCCAACACAGTCCTTTGTAACTTCAGCTTGTCAACAGAAAGTTCTAATACTCCAATAATTCAACAGGAGGAGCTCTAAAAAATATATCTCCTTTACATTAGTTTTTGAAAGTTCTTTCTTCAGTAACACAAGGAACATAAATTGTCTCTGTCAGGATATTTTGTCCACAGCTGAGGACAGCTTTACACAGTTCTTTCTTCAGCCCCATAAGCAACATAAATTGTCTTTGTCGGGACCACTTTGTAGCACTTCGTCAACTTCTACCTGGTTTACTTCCATACCAGGCCTACTACCTCAGTCACCCCTTGTTTACTCCCATGCCATGCCTACTCCCCCAAAGGTCTGCCACCCGGGTATACTCCCATAACTGAACAATGTTTCACAACAACAAGTGCTTTTGTGGGTAAAATCAACTGACAAGGGGTTCACAACAGCTTCACTGTATTCATGCTTTGCAGCTTCCAACTTTTAATAACTCTTCAGGGAAAACAAGATTCACATGGTTGCCCTTTAATACCCCTCGGTATATAATGCTCCTTTCCTTCTGAATAACCTTTTCCAGAAGGGCAGACTTTTGCCACTCCTGTTTCCCCACTGGGCAAGTAACACAATACTGACAAAGATAGGGTATAATTCTGCCTCTCCCTTGGCTTTGACAATGTGAGTTTATACCAGCTTTTCCTATATGCTGTACAAAGTATGGGAACCATGTTTCACAATTTATGGACCTTTCATTAGTCCCCTTTTGCTTTTGGCAATATCAGTTGGATTTGAATTGCCTTGTTTTTTGTCTCTCTTGGCTTGGGCAATGCTTGTAGGTATTAGGTCTTAATAATATCACCCCATCAGGTTGCCGAATATTCCACAAACTCACACACTTAATGTTAATGTCATTTGATTTTGTCATATAAGTCTTTTGCTGCTTTTCAATAGTTTGGTATTCAAAATCACTTTTAGGAACACTTTCACTCATAAGTGAGTGCTGCTTACTTGGTGAACACGTGCCTTGAACATGCAAGTGAATGCAGAATACGCAAGGTCACTAACAGCTTGGGAACTCATTGGTGAGGCGCGCGCGCCGGATACCCTTGCTGCTCACAGGACATCTTCTTCTGTAGCTCCTTGCGACCCGGAAAACTGCTTCTCCTGGTCCTCTGTCGCCAGAGACACCTGCAACAGGAGCTCCTTTTGCTCCTGTGGTACTCTGGTGCATGCCAGCCACCAGAGACAGCCTCCTGGGAAGGAGAGCTTCCCTCGCGTTCGCTTCCTGTGGCACAGCCTCTGCAGAACAGGGCCTCAGAGGGCAAGCTTCCCTTTTACATGCTTCCTGCTGTACGACCTATGCACTTCAGGCTTCTGGAGGCACTTACCTTCTCAGGACTGGCAGCTGATTTCTGCCAAACAGTGGTCCCAGCATCTTCTCTGTCCTTCAGCTTCTGCCCTGACCTGCCTGCATGAATCACGCTTCAATTGCCTCTTGCTCTGGCTTTTTCTCTTCTTAATGGCCTGCACCTGAGGGAGCCTTATCAGCATCCCAGCATCCCAGCCTCCCTCAGGTGTAGGTCATCTGATTTAACAATCTGACCACTCCTGCATCATTGTACCTTTTTAGCCCCCTTCTTCATCCCTTAGGGAATTATAGGCCTGATGTCCATAATGGCAAATTTGGGTTTGATTTTCACTTTTAATCTCATCTCTGTTCCCTAAAGGATTCTTTCAGGGTATATCATAAGGATAAGTCACCAGACCTGACTGAAGAGAGGAAGGCTGTTCTTTTAAGCCGTTATTATTCACAGATTTCCTCTCACTGTATGTTTGGGTGGTAGGGAGGTTTTTAGCTCTACAAGTCTCCAGGATTTTGGAAGAGTTTTTATTTCTCCCGATGCCCAGGAGTTTGTGATTGTTTTAACCCATATTTAGATGTTTAGTTTGTGGAACAAAAAAATGGTTATTAAAACAAGCCATTACATACTTTGGCATTGAGGAGATATCCTCCCTATAGGAAGATACATACTGTGTCTCATCATATGGAGTCCTCTCATTCCCCTGCGTCCTTTCACCTCCCAGGTGATCCTCCTGCAGAACATCAACCCCAAGATAAGGATCAGAAAGCATCTGCCTTTCCCTGGCCACCTGGGAGGAGACTTTAGGCAGGAGCTTTGTAAGGCATCCGTAGGATTCATCACATATGTGAGCACTCAAGTCCAAAAGAAGGCTCAGCTAGAAGGCAAAGCCAGTGATTAAAGTAAACCAAAGTAGGGTAAGAGCACAGGCTCTCGTCCCATGTCAGGAAAAAGTCCCTAAAAGTACAAAGGGAAATCCACAACACCGAGTTTTTCTGCTCCCACAAAAAGAAGGAGTAAAAGCCTTCGTAGCACTCTTGTGGCCACCTCCACATAGCCAAGAAGCTGCTTTGGAGATATGACACATAGGAGAGAAGATCCAGCTTGCAAATGTAAACCAAGCAACCTGTGGTTAGTGCTACCCTCATGAAAGAGGAAGCAACAGTCATTGAGGGCAACACCTTCCTCCAGAGACAACTGCACAACAGGCAGCTGTCCTGGGCCCAGGCATCAAAGGAGAACACCCATTCAAAGGGAGGAGCCTCACAGCAGGGTGCTGCATTTCCCTAGTGTGAAGGGATGGGGGCAAGGTTATTATAGACAGGAGAGCTCTGTACCATTGGGGAAGACTTCCACCATCTTGTTTCTCTGTGCCCCTTGCTCTCTTACCTACCCTCTTCACTTCCTCTAGATCAAAGCACTTTGGGTATGATGTCAGAATCCAAAGTCACCCACTTCTTTTAAGAACAGGGATTGGACCACTAAGGGAGGCTAGTTTTTGTCCAATCACCTATGGGATTTTACCTTTAAAAGAAGGTGTCTCACACCACTTATTTGAATCATCTTTTGGACTTCAACCCTTAAAAATGATTTCCACCTTTGAAACTGATGCAACCTCGCAGTTGGCCCCACCCTTAATATTTAGCTGGTCTGGGACAACTGAAACTAGAGATTGGTCATTTTCTCCATTCCAGACTATTCTAATTTCTCCTGCACATCTATATCCTTAGTGAATACAATATGTATAGAAAGGATATAACACTTTGTTTTGTTTAGATATGTTATTCATTCACTGTTATAACATGTTACACTGTCTCAGAACCACATTATGCCAGTCCTGAAAGGTGGACCGGGCAGCTACATCCACCCCTAAAAACATGTGAGCAAGGAGAACCCCACTTGACTCAGTTGAGAAAAGTACTTAGGCTCTTCGCTAGAGCCTGACGAAACATCCTGATATATGGGGGCAGAAGTGGAGATCTGTACTGCAGAAGAACAACTACTGCATAAAGAATGCAAACATTGAGTAAGTCACTGTTGTTGGCTTGAAGATTTAGTAACTGATGTAGCAGGGTCAACCCAGAACCTTTAAGAATGGATAAAGCTGAATAAATATGAAAACCCAGACAAGCTCATTTAATACCAAAGGGCAAATTACCCAGATTCAAAGGTCGGGTAGTGGCAGGTTGCATAATTAGTAAGTAAGAAAATATAGGGGCAGATTCTCAAAACTTTTTTTAGTGCTCATTCAGATGTCCTTTTTTCCCCTTATGGCATTTTTGGATAAAAAGGGGGCATTTCGGTGAACTTTAAACCACATCCCGAATTTACAAATGAGATGTGCATTTAAATGCTGTAAATCGTGGAGCATCACCTTGATCCTGCCATGATTTGTTATTGAAATGTGTTTTTTCTTGTTTTTGAAGTGTGACAACCACGAGTTAACCAAATGCTGTCACAATAGCATTTCCATCCCCAGGCGGGGATGGAAATGCTTTTTCTTCTGATCATTTCACAGACACAGGCCTCTATTGGCTTGTCTGTATATAATAGTCTCCCAGCAACCACATGGTTGTTGGGAATTTATCAGACATTGTTGTTGGGAGCACGCTCCTGAGACTAATGAATGCAAATGGGATGGCCATTGCATGTCTGCGTCACTGTCCAGACCCTCCTGAAATGTGCCAGTCACTTTTGATAATAAGGTGACCTGAATATTTCTAAAAAATAGCACAAGTAAAACAAGTGCATTCTCTGTGCTTCTTTCATTTGAGCTATTTTTGTGTGAAACTGGCCTTTGTTCTTCAATATGATAAATATTTTGTTGTGTCGTGTTTGCCTGTCCTGCTGACACCACTGAGTGGGAGATTTAATGTTGGTATATGCTGCTTGCCTGAGCAGCTCAGAAAACGTTGGGCAAGTTCTTTGAATGGATACTCCACTTGGATGTCTGTTACGGGCTGTGCTGGAATGAATGAGATGGCCATTGAGTGTCTCATATCTCAAATGTAATAAAAGACGTCTTGATTAAGTGATGTTTTAAGCTTAATTAAGCCTTTCATCATGTATACATCCTATCCTGACTGGCTAGATTAGAGTTGTCATCTGCGATTCACAGGATGAGGGAGGAGGACAAGGTCATCTGCCTTCTTATCTGCATGCCTTTGTGTTGAAGTCAAGTTATTATGCCACGGCTAGACAGTGACATGTATGTTTGAAGATGAAATATGTGGACGTGGCAAACATTTTTCTTAGCCACCACTCCAGTAAACACAGAGTCGGGTGACTTGTTAGGGAGAATTCTCAAAATGTGCTAATTTCCCTTACCTTTTGAGAGCCCTGAAACTTTGCTGGATTTCTAGGATTTTTCTTTTTTTTTACCTTGGAAGAGTGTGAGCCTTTTTCCCACTCTTCCATTTTTGATGTGTGTTTTACTTCTGTGTTATTTGGTTATGGAGTTTTAGAACAACTCCATAGGAATCATCTTTCTCTGTGTGTCACACAGCACCTTCAGTGCAGTGACACAGGGATGTCTTTCAAACTTCCCAAGGTTTAAATACCTTCTCTGGGACTGACTACTGTCTCCCACAGCATGTAAAGTTAAATTGACTTTACTAGTCTCTTTAAATTTACAGACCCAGCACACTCTATCTTCCTATAGAGTGCTGGAGGGAATGCCTAGCTTCCCCTGAGTCAAAACACTCATGTGACAGTCAAATGTTACCCTTTCCTACTTTAAATGGCTGGTGGAAGTGGTTTAGATCAAACTACCATGATTTTTCCCGACCGTTAACAACGGTAGCTAAAAATCGGGTCAGCCATGTTTTTCAATATGGCGCCCAGGACCTATCTGTAAAAACAGACTCTGGTCCACTTTTTTTGCCATTTCTTTAAGAAAGGTCATTCTTGTGTTTGTCTCTGCGTGCCAAACCAGGCTTGGTCCCTTTGTTTGTAGGCCTTTAGCAGGCTTCAGTGCTAAAGCCCTCCTCTGGCGCCAGGGTGTCTGGGGTGGACAGGATGTGAGGGATGAGCTTTGTCTCCTAGGAGACCTGAATGCACTCTGGCATGATTGACCGGCTGGCTGTCCGGCAAGGACAGCCACCCTGCTGTGTGAGTGACAGCCAGGCTGGAATGAATGGGGGAAAACCGCTTAAAAGCAGGTCTCTTGACTTGGAAAGCCGAGTCGACCACTGGAACGAAAGAACCAAAGACGAGCTGAAGGAAGAGGACTGCTGCAACTCCTGGATGACCGGTGAAGCCCTGCTGCAGGTCCGAATTGCCTGAAACTCCATTGACAGAGAAGCCCTTTAAGGTTAACTTCTTCCCTTGAGTTTGGTAGGAACAACCAACTTGCAAGACACCTGGAAACCGTCCCCATCTGGTTGAAATTTTGTACAGAGTGCTGCTGAAAACAGGATAGCCAGAGGGAAGGAAACCAGCTCGTGGACTTTAAGGCATTCACACCTTAAACCAACGTCTTGCTAAGCTTTTGGCCTCATCCCTGGGCAGTGCAGGAACCTCCCGACGCCCTCCTTCTTGTCCCCACAACTGAAGCTCAATAACAGCAAAATCTGCTCGAACTGCCAGGAACAACTGCATCAGCTACAGCAGTTCTTCAATTGAAAGCAACTGTGCAAACGCGGTCCGGAAATCTTTTCGGCCATTGCGAAAGTTCATGGAACTTTCCCAACTTCGAAGGCTTGTCCTTCCCTAAACATTTGTCTACCTTTTCACCTAGCCAAATTCTTCTAAACTCTGTGGCAAAGACTTTACTACCAGAACTGTGCAATCCTATACAAAGACTCTGAACTATTGACTTCGGCCCAGGCCTATGAACTGAATTGCTGGTTGTAGTTGACTGAAATCCTTTTCCCTGCCTGTGCAAGTATTTGTGCTATTGATTCTTATAACCTTGTCTTTTTACCCCTTTTAAAAGTATCTGAAGTGCCATCCATTTTGCTCCCACTTCAGGGGAGCTAAACTTGTTCATTTACTTATCGGTTGTGTATTTGTGGTTTATTAGTGTGTGATATTGAGCTGCTCTTGCTAGTGTAATGTTTTCAAACTGACGGTGTAAATAAAAGTATATTCTTTTACCAAGAAACCTTGAGTAAGTGTATATTTGAATCACTGAATTGTTTGGTCCTTTGTGTAACTTGTTCTATTGCTCACTCAACTCTTGAGATAAGTCTGGCTGCTCATCCATCGCTACCACTTTACTGTGCAGTACAAGCTTGTACCAAAGGTAAAATTGTACTTACACTTGTAGTCTTAATTGTGTGTAGTGTTCTCAAAGGGTGCTTCACATGATTTTGCCTAACACTGGTGTACAGTGGTGAGGATAAAGTATGCTTGTTACATTTAGAGTGCTACTCTATCCTTTGTTCAAATAACCCAAACAAGGCTAAGCAACATGAGAGAAGCAATTGTTTCATCATGACTGATATGGAAAGCTACAGACAGGAGCCCCTAGTCACTTTAACAGTTGATCAATTGAGAGATGTGTAAAGCTAGGAATCTCACTGTAAAAGGCAAGAAGGTTGAATTGATAGAAAAGTTGTTAGAATACCAACGTCTGAGCAGTGGGTCTGAAATCCCCACCCCTGCAGCAAATGTGGAACATGTTGATGAGGATGTTAATATGTCAGAGCCCAGCTCTAATGTTATGGATGAGTTAGATGAGGCAGAAGAGTCTCACAATGTAGGCCCTGTTTTACCTCTACCTGCTCATAGGCCTCAATCTTTGACCACAGGGACCCCATCAGGTCCAACACTAAGTCCTGAATTTGTCTCTTTAGAAAGAATGAGACTTGAGTTAGAATTTAAGAGAATCTAAGCTCAATCTGAAAGCAAGCACCAAGAGCTTAAACTCAGAGAAATGGAGTTGAATCATGCACTTGAAATGAAAAAGTTGTCTCTTGAGAATGGTTCTCTCCCAGAGTCTTCTAGGTCTTCCAGTCCTAAGAGGCCTCACATGCCCAAAGATGTAGTAAGTATGTATGAGGTTAAGCTTGATATTTTGGAGTGGTTGGCTGCTTTTGAATATAACCATGGGATTCAAGACATTACAGGGAATCAGCTGATACCTTGGCTTTTTTCTAGGCTACCCCCTGTTGCAACTGATGCGGTAATGGATGTGGGGGATATAGACAGAAAGGAGTATGAAACTGTAAAGTTAACTTTGATAGATAGATTTGGGAAGAGCCCTTCTCAGTATTTTAAGAGGTTTAGAACCCTCAAAAAGCATGATGGTAGCCATTGGGCTGCCTGGGTAACTGAATGTTTGAAACACTTAAATGGATGGGTTAAGGGTTACAGAGTTAACAGTTATGAAAGTATGAGAATTCTGGTTATGTTGAAATCTATTTATGATGCCTGCTCTCCTGAGCTGAGACAGCACTTGGCTGACTCTAAGGAAATTGATCCAAAGAAGTTAGCAAGGGCTGCTGACTTGTGGGTTGCCAACAGGGCTACTCGCAAGGATTCTGGTGCAACTCAGAAGAAGGATGAGGGAAAGCAGCACAAGAAAGATACCAAAGAGAATTCTAATATTTCCACTCCAAATGAGGCCCCCAAACATAACAAGGGTAAACCACAAGGAACACCGAATCAGGCTAGTGTACCTCCTGGTGCCAAACCAGAAGGAGGTCAGAACAAACCCCCATTCATAAAGACATTTGGTAAATATTATGCTTGTAGGTCAACTGACCATGTGAAAGGGGATCCCAGATGTAAGGGTAAACCTTCAGGGGTCCACACTGTCTCCTTATCCTTCTCCCCAGTGGATGAAGTACCAATGGCAAGTGAAAACGTTCACTTACTGGCTGAGAAACCCATGAAAGTCTCAGCCAGTGTTTCTTTAGGATCCCTGGGTCTGTGGGGACAACAGAACTTAGATGTCTTTAATTCCATTCCACACAATACTAAAGAATATTACAAAAACAGTGTTCTTGTGAATGGTCAGGAGACCCCTACCATCAGAGACATTGGGGCCAGCATTACTGTGGTTGATGAATCATTTTTCAAGGTTCAGGATGTTGCTAAGGCACCCAAATTCCTAACCAAGCTTGCTGGACACTCTGTCCAAATGCCTCCACAGCTACCAGCTCTCATCCAATGCAATGGCATGACTGTCAAGATACCTGTAATTGTGCAGAGTGAAGTACCTGGGAGTGTCCTGTTGGGGAATGACTTAAAAACTAAACTCTTTTAGTTGTATCAAGCACCCCCAGGCCTCCCAGCAAAAGGAAACAGCAGCAGAATAGGAAGACCAGAGAAAGTACCTTAAAAGGCTCTCATGAGGAGAATATAGAAGAATATATAACTCCCAGTCCACAGGATTTACTGACTGCAATTTCAAAGAAAAAGGAGGAAAAGGGGAAACCTGCAACCTCCAGGAAGAAACCTGCCAGCACTCCTTTGCTACCAGCTAGGACATCCCTGAGAGGACTGTCCAAAGTCACATCTGTGACTCCTCCACCAGCTGAGACTGAGTGTGTGGAACAACCTTGTGTGGTTGAGTCATCTGCTGAGGAATCAGAGCTGGAAAAGGACCTTGCCCCTGTTGGAGATCTGGATCCTGCAGACCACCCTGAGCTGTAGTCTTTACTGGCATGAGCTGGTCCCTGTAGGGCAGACTTCTGCAGAGGTCAAATAGAGTGTCCTACTCTTGAAGGTCTTCGCCAACAGGCAGCTTCCCAGCTGGATGGGCAAGAGTCAGGGAACCAGAGGTTGTACTGGGAAGAAGGCCTCTTCTACAGTGAACTGACTAAGTATATCTGAGGGGACTACAGAAGACTTGTATTGCCTCTTGACATATTGGCAACATAGGGGCAGAGCTTGGTTGAGGATGTCTGACTGTACCTCTACACTGGGTAGTGACGCTGTGGGTGTTTGCTGGCGAGATACTTGGCGCTGTTCATTTGGTGCACCATTGGGTGAGTATTACGCAGGTAGCAAAGGGGTAGGCATGAGGAGGGCTTGGATGCTCGTAAGGCGAATGTGTGGTGTGTATCAATGGCCTGATACATCAAGGTGACGCTGACTGGTCAGGCAGCGAGGAGATTGGCCACTGGTTAACGCCAGGGTCGTAATGAGGCCCTTAGTGTCTTTTTGTTTGAAGTACCGGAAGAAATGTGCATTTGAACAAAGAAGGAGCTTGGTGACGTCATATAAAATAGGAGCTGACGTATCGAAAGGCTGGATGGAGAGAAGGGACGTAACAATATTCTCTAAAAGGACAAAGAACAGATGCTCATGCTACATAAACACTGCGAAATATGTAAATCATTTTACATGTGCACAGTGCTGAAACGCAAGCAAGGAAAAGTATTCATAAGGCTTGCTACGTAGTGAATTAGATTGCGGCAATGCGCCACTGTGTATACATAGGAAGTATATAAATAACCTGGATGTTCCACAAATACACTTTAGCAGGGTTCATGAACAAGAAAAAGACTTTCAAAAGAGTGGCGCTGTTAGAAATTACTGATGGCAAGGCAAGTTTCATAGAAGATGGGGCCGCCCAGAACCAAGGAAATAAGACCACATTGTAATTGATGCCTGTCAAGAAGGCTAAACCAAACGTGAGAAAGGAACAGGCTTCTGTTTGAAGCAGCTTGAAAAAACACTAGAGGTTTCTACAGTTCATCATTTAATAGGATTAAATGCTGCACAATACTTGAATAGAGTTGCCTTCAAGTCACATGTGGGAGATCGAAATAGCTTGGGGCAGATTATACCGAAACTAAAAGACAGAGTGAAGCTATATTCCCTTTATTTCCCAGGTGATGTCAACAGTTACAAGGCCAAGTTCAAAAGCCTAATTGTCTGATGGACTGAAGGAGTGTTGATGGATAGTGGTTTAATTGGAGGGGCGGCATGATCATGCCGAGTTTCCATGCACCTGGAATGGTAGCCTGCGTGTTGCAAGCGTGTGGAATATTCCAGAGGAATACAAGGGTGCAAAACCAATCATAGTGGGCCGTGTAAAAAGAGGCCTATAGTTTGAAGAACCAATTGATCGTTGTGTATGTACTGACAACAATAATGACCAGTTATTGGGGGTGGGTTTTGATGCCCACCTGACTTAAGGACCCAATCATAACCAATGGCTATATAGAACGTATACATAGATGTTCATTGGGAGCCAGCCACTGGTACTCATAAGTTTTGTAGTTTGACATGAAGTATGACGTTTGCAGTGATGAATATTTGTTATAAAAGAAATGTTTTTTATGAAGTGTTTTGAGATCGAGCTGTGCAGCGTCGGATGATGCCCATTGTAGTCCCTGTTTTAGATAATTGATATTAAAACAGAAAGCACTTTGCCAACTTCCTGAGTCATTTTGATTATTGATGTTTGAGTAACTTCTGCATCCCCATCCGCCTCTGAGTATTGCTATCTTGTCTTAAAGGCCTCTTGTGAGTAAGTGTTCATTAGAATCAACCAACATGAGACAACGACTAACATCGCTAGCCAGCCACGCTGGTAACAAACATGACTTGATTGCACCCGCCTGTCTCAACACCTCCTGCACCATTTGGAAGTATGTCAGCCTCTACTGCCACCTCGCTTTCTAATGTTACTACTTCTGTATGCAATCTCGCTCACCCAGAAACTACAACCTCTTATCTTAACAAGGTATCCAATGTTTATCACTGCAATATTACCATTCCAAATGTGGATCACCTTGTTAGCCTTATACCCACTGCCTTCTCATGCCATTGCCCAGCTCATTTTGCTGTTCCTTTCCCTGTACCTACTGTTGATTCATGCAATAGCCTAGCACCCACCGCTGTTCCTTGCCATGTGCCTACAGTTGAATCATGCAATAGTCTTACACCCACTGATGTTCCATGCCCTATACCTCCTGTTGAATCATGCAATAGCATAGCACCCACTGCTGTTCCATGTCCTGTATTTACTGCTGATTTATGCAATAGCATAGCACCCACTGCTGTTCCATACCCTGCACCTACTGCCAACCAATGTCTCAGCCTTGCGCCAAGGACTGACCCCTGCCCCACTGGACTCCCACCTAAGGTATTGCCAGGGAACAAAACCAACTCCTGCCCAGATCAGCATCCCAACATCATGGCCATCGATACCAGAACACCTCCCACTCCTCTTAAAACCAACCTAGAGAGCAATAACACACTCAAAGGCACCCTCAACCTGGCTCTAATCAATGCTCGCTCACTCCATGCTCGCGCCCTAGATATCCATGACCTCCTAACGATCAATGACCATGATGCATTAGATGTTACAGAAACATGGCTACACACAGCCTCAGACTGAGCACTAGCTTTGGCCCTTCCCCCTAACTACACCATTTTTAGAAGTGACAGACTCATCGACAGAGGCTGAGGGACTGCATTCATAGCAAAAAACACCTGCACATCAGGTAACTCAACAGCTCGCTCATCGAAACCTGCGACATCCTTTCACTAAAATGAACAACCACTCCGACCAACACCATCATGATCCACATGATCTATCGACCTCCCGGAGCCACCAACACCTTCGAAGAAGACCTCCTCCAGACACTAAGTCACAACCTCAAGCTCTCTCTCAAGTAACACCACTAGGGGACTTCAACCTTGGACTCAATGACCTTATGGACCTCCCAGCATCCTCTCTCACCAATTCTCTTCTTCCTTAGGTTTCTGTCAACAAATCAATAACCCTACGCATATCAAAGTATGCACGCTTGACTGGCTAGTCGACCTCAGTTACAACATCACCATCCAGGATAACACTCCATGCCCATGGTCTGACCACCATACAGTCACCTTTGCCATTCCCTGTGGTTAAACCCCCCCAAAAAAAACGCTCAAAGCGACTACTGCCATATGTGGCATGTAATTCAAGAAAACCCACCAGAGGAAACATTCTACCTTTCTTTGACCCACTGAAATTGGAACCCACCTGCATTTCAGCCCCCCAAGCCCAAGTCGTAGCTGAATTCTACACCAGCACTCTAACAGATATTGTCAATGCCATTGCCCCCTTAACCCATAAAAGAGCCAAGCCCTCTTTGCATGTTAACTCATGCTACGCCAAAGAACTAACCAACCTTAGGTTTAAGAAATGAACGGCAGAATCCTGCTGGAAAAATTCCCCCACTGAAACCCTCAAACAAGAATTCATAAGCCTAGCTAAAGATTACAAACAAGCCATCACCGCCACCAAAGCCTCCACTTCTAACTCCAGAATAACCAATGCTAACTCGAACATGCGTGAGATATTCACCATCCTCAGAGAATTAGAATCGCCCATCAGGCAAGTCTCCTCTGACAACAAAGTCCTTGCGTGATGTACAGGCATACAAAATGCAATATTAGAAAAAATGGACGCGCTACAAAATAAAACAGCTCCAAAACAATCCATCCCCAAACTCACACCTCAAAACACCCCAACCATCCAAAATATCAATTGTGATACATCAGACACTCCCTGGTTTAAATTCAACAAAATAACCCCCTTGGACACACTTCATATTTTGAAAAGCTTTAAGCCTTCGAGATGTAAAGGAGATGCCTGCCCAGTCCCACTTATCAAAAGGTCAAAAGTGAGATGGTGACAGTTCTTGCCAAATGTCTGCAATATCGTGCCAAGTAACGCCCTGTCATGGCCACAGGCCCCAGAACACAAAACCCACACCATCTACTGATGGGGGCAATGGGTCACTTGACTCACGTATGTCCCTTTGGGACCCATAAACACAGGGGCCCTAGCTGGACTAAGTCCTGGCGCCTTCAGGCGCATATAGAGATGTGAGCAGGAGCACTATCTTTCAGTGCAGGAGTGCTTTTACTTTATTTCAGTGCAGGAGTGCTTTTATTTTACAAGAACTTTCCAGGATCTGAAAGCCTTTATTCCAGAGAACATCCTCATGTGCTGACTCATCGGGTTTGGCTCCTTAGGCCTGGTCTTCATGTGCTGACTCATCAGGTGTGGCAGGATGTGGCAGGCAGGCTGAACCTGGTGGGTGTGGCTTCAGAATCTCAGCTATATAAGCTGCTCCATCCTTGAGGCCAGTGCTTCGCGTTACTGTGCACTTGCATGCAACGTGATGCTCACCGACGCTTGGACCAGTTTACTTACCTTTGAAACCAGGCGTTCTCCTGCATACTCACCTTCAGGAAACTGGTGCTTCATCGCTTCATCTGCAGACTCATCTCCTGACATCCACTGATCTTGATCCCGACGCCGCAGCACTGCACTCCGCATCCACGGACTCGGACCCTGTGAAGAAGAAGAAAGACAAGGTTAGAACATTCGTCCTAGGGGCGCGCCACATTTGAACCCCACGCGTCCCCTAGTTAACAACTTACAAGCTACTGTACCATTGCAGCTTCATTCCTCATTCCCTCGAGAGCCGCAGCTTCTGTCTGGCTGGCAACATCACCTGCAAGGGAAGAAAGCAAAAGAGCAAACATCAAAAGTGGAACGGACAGCAATACAAGACAACAAACTTTACAATACAACAAAAACTGAAGAGGAAAGACAAAGGCAAACAGCAACACTTACCTGAAGTATAGTGGCTTAGTCGCAGCAGGACTGGACTACCACGTGCAAGGGACCAGTCAAGGAACTCGGCCCAGATCATACAAGCGCCCTTGCCAGAAGCAGCAGGAAGGAGTGCTCGCCAAAACTAATCAACAGGTGAACTTTCCAGGGACAGCGCATCCCACGGGTGCCGCGGTTTGGGGGAAGGGGTCTGGAAGGGGATCAGGCGTACAAGCTGGCATACTCACGCCACCTATTCCCCATGCAGGAGAAGTCCCAAGCAGCAACACCTATTACCACCAGTCACCTCATAAGCACAGAGGGCGAAGTCGGACCCGAGTGACCTCAACCCCGGCAGGGCTGCAACCATGCCCCAAAGCCTCCGCAGAGAGTCGGTCTACGTGCAAATCCGTGAGAATCAAACCAAATCACATGATCAGTCTGAGCCAATCTAAATCAGAGGCTTGCGGAGCCCACTCACCAAGGCAGAAAGGGAGGAATAGAGACAGCAGCAGCTTTGTTTGTACTGTGGTAAGGCAGGTCACTGTCTCCAAGAATGCCTGGTGAAACAAGGGTGAAGAAGAACAGGACTTGGGAAACTCTAAAGCCTGGCAAGCATAGGGGTCCACTTGTCAAGCGGTAAAAAGGAACCTATAGAGACCTCACATCTAGTCCTCCCTGTGCTCCTGGTAAACCACAAGCAACCATTGAAATATATGCCTTGGAGGCAGACATTGACAGTGGGGCTGTGGGAAATTACATGGACCAAGATCTGGCTACCTGGATAGGCCTTCCTCTCTGACAGAAGCAGGTTTCAGAAAACGTCACAGCAGTTGATAGATCTCAGCTATCATCCGGCCCAGTGACGCATTACACCGAAAAGGTCATGCTTCTGTGTCAGGAAGTCACCAAGATGACATAACCTTCGATCTCATTAGCGCTCCTCAGTTCCAGATGGTATTGGGAATGCCCTGGCTGGAGACCCACAATCCCAGGATTGACTGGTGTAAACGAGTTCTGACCTTTCCCCAAGACTGTGCCGATACCTGTTATAGCAAGGGATTCTCATTAAAAGGTCTTAGCAACCCAGGTTCGTTGAAGAAAGAAACCATACTGGGCCTCACCAGTTCACTACTACCTGAATGCCTGGATTACCAAGATGTCTTTCAAAAAGAGCAAGCAAACACCCTACCTCCGCACAGACCATATGACTGCCAAATTGATCTGGTACCTGGAGCTCAAATTCCCTGGAGCCGGATTTACGTCCTAACAGAACAGGAAAACCAGCATCTAAAAACCTATGTCGATCAGTATCTGACAAATGGCTTCATTCATTCTTCCAAGTCCCCTGCATCCTCGCCCCTCTTTTTGTGCCTTAAAAGGAGGGAGACCTGAGAACTTGCATTGACTACAGAGCACTTAACCATATCACTGTAAAAAAACAGTACTTGTTACCGCTTATCCCCGAGCTCTTGGATCAAGTCAAAACCACTCAGATATATACAACACTAGACTTACGAGGGGCCTACCATCTAGTAAGAGTCAAAATAAGAGACGAGTGGAAGACAGCCTTTTGCACGAAAAATTGCCTTTATGAATATCATGTTATGCCCTTTGGACTATGTAATGCCCCGACAGTGTTCCATTTCTTAATGAATGACGTGCTGCGCGAACTGTTGGACGTCTGCGCTCTTGTCTATATTGATGACATTTTTATCTATTCGACCACCAAGGAGGACCATGTCAACCATGTCCGAGCAGTTTTGGAGAAATTGCGGCAACACCGGCTATATGCCAAATTGGAGAAATGCTTCTTTCATGTGATAGAGGTAGAATTCCTCGGGTTTATTCTCACACCACGGGGCGTACACATGGAAACGCGCAAGGTAGATGCTATCCTTAACTGGCCCTCACCGACATCAATAAAGGGAGTACAGAGTGTACTTGTGTTAGCCAAGTTTTATCGCTGGTTCATTCCCGGGTTCTCCCAGATCGTCCCCCCAATCACCTCTTTACTATGGAAAAATAAACAATTTAATTGGTCCGCAGAGGCAGAGAAAGCCTTCCAGGAGCTAAAACAAGCATTTACCACAGCACCAATTCTACGGCATCCTTGACCAGAACTACCATGCGTGGTAGAAACTGATGCTTCCAACATAGCAATGGGAGCAATTGTCACAATGACACCCCGAAACAGGTCAGTTGCATCCCGTGGCATTCTGGTCTTGTAAGCTTTCAGCCCCTGAATTGAATTATGCAATCACTGATAAAGAACTGCTAGCAATTAAGGCAGCGTTCAAAGCCTGGAGACATTATCTTCTTGGAGCTAGACATACAGTCACCGTCGTCACGGATCATCGCAATATACAATATCTGAAGACCGGTAAAGTGCAATCATCACGCCAACTTTGCTGGGCTAGCTTCTTTGCAGAATACGACTTTTTCATCACCTATAGACCCGGAGTACCCAATGGAAAAGTGGACATCCTGTCTTGCATGAGTGAGGGAGAAGAGGCATTCACTACACAAGACCCCATGGCCATCATCCCTGAAGGACGACTCCAAGGCATGATTGCCGCAACCACCACCCTAGACAACTTAAAATCTGATCTGCAACACTTGATGAGTCCACCAGAGCAACAGGTATGGATAGGGAAGGGAGACCGTTATACGATCGCGGACAACCTACCATTCTACCAAGGATGATTGTACAACCCGGATAAGAAATTACAGTATCAAATCATCGCAAACTATCATGATCCATTAGTAGAATAGCCAAAACCAAAGCTAAAATAAAGAAAAATTACTTTTGGCTAACTTGGCGAAAGGACATTGTCCAGTTCATCGCAAACTGTGGCACCTGTGCACAACACAAGTCCCAAAAACAAAGTCCTGCAGGTCTGCTACGTCCTTTATAAGTACCCACAGTGCCTTGGAATACGCTATCAATGGATTATATTACAGATCTTGCTCCTGAAATGGATACAATACCATCTTAGTCGTTGTAGATCTGTTTTCCAAAATGGCCCACTTTATTCCACTTTATTCCCCTGAAAGATCTCCCAACAGTTTCTACTCTGGCTACCGTGTTTTTGGAACAGATTGTGTGGCTTCCCATCAATATTGATATCAGACTGAGGAACTCAGTTTGTCTCTGCATTCTGGGAAAGGTGTTGTAAAATTACCAAAATCGACCTACGGTTATTTACAAGTCATCACCCCCAAACCGACGGCCAGACCGAACAGACTAACCAGACCCTCGAGCAATACATAAGGTGTATGCTGCAACAAACCGAGGATACCTGGAAGGACATACTTTGGTTAGCAGAATACGCGTATAACAACTCCATTCACACCAGTACGAGACAAAGCCCATTCTACATAGTGTGCCTTCGACATCCACGGACATCAGTTTTCGACCCACACAACTCATGGGAAATGCCCGCTGTAACAACCTTATGCAAAACCATCACCTAGGTTTTTAAGGAAGCAGCACAGCATCTTGCCAGAGCCAAACAGAAACAGAAACAGTTTGCAGATCGACACGGAAGGGAAGCTCCCAACTACCAAGTCGGAGTCAAGGTTTGACTAGCATCCAAAAACATCTCCCTGAAAGGACCACAGGCGTTCCGTCCCAGATATCTGGGACCCTACACTATCAAGGTTGTGATCAACCCTGCGGCCATGAAATTAGAATTACCGGCCCACATGCGGATCCACCCAGTATTTCATGTCTCCCTCCTAAAACCATGGGACAAGTTCCGTGTATCGATACTCCACCGGATTACAAAATAGTTGAAGGAGAACCAGAATACGAAGTTAAAAGGATCCTAGACTCTAAGATGGTCTGGTCCAAATTATACTAGCTTATAGACTGGAAAGGTTATGGACCACAAGATCGGACCTGGGAACCCAGTGAGCATGTGCATGGTCCATGATTAATCAGCAGTTCCACTGCAATAACCCCACTAAACCAGGGCCAGAGGGGAAACCACCCATGAGAGGGACCTTGAGGGGGAGTGCTGTCATGGCCACAGGCCCCAGAACATAAAAACCACACCATCTAATGATGGGGGCAATGGGTCACTTGACTCAATTATGTCCCTTGGGACCCATAAACACAGGGGCTCTGACAGGAATCGGAGATGTGAGCAGGAACACTTTATTTCAGTGCAGGAGTGCTTTTACTTTATTGCAGTGCAGGAGTGCTTTTATTTGACAAGAACTTTCCAGGAGCTAAAAGCCTTTATTCCAGAGACCATCCTCATCTGCTGACTCATCAGGTGTGGCTCCGTAGGCCTGGTCTTCATATGCTGACTCATCGGATGTGACAGGGTGTGGCAGGAAGGCTGAACCTGGTGGGCGTGGTTTCAGAAGCTCAGCTATATAAGCTGCTCTTAAGGCTGGTGCTTCACGTTACTGTGCACTTGTGTGTAACGTGACGCTCACCGCCGCTTGGACCAGTTTACTTACCTTTGAAACCAGGCATTCTCCTGCATACTCACCTCCATGAAACTGGCGCTTCATCGCTTCATCTGCAGACTCATCTCCTGACATCCAGTGACATCCAGTGACCTTGATCTCGACGCCGCAGCACTGCACTCCGCATCCACGAACTCGGACCCTGTGAAGAAGAAGAAATATAAAGACAAGGTAAGAACATCTGTCCTAGGGCCGTGCCGCTTTTGAACCCTGCGCACCCCCTAGTTAACAACTTACCAGCTACTGTACCGCTGCAGCTTCATTCCTCAGCTTCTGCCAGGCCAGCAACATCACCTACAAGGGAAGAAAGCAAAAGAGCAAACATCAAAAGTGGAATGGACAGCAGTACAAGAAAACAAACTTTACAATACAACAAAAACAGATGAGGAAAGACAAAGGCAAACAGGAACACTTACCTGAAGTATAGTGGCTTAGTCGTAGCAGGACTGGACTACCACGTGCAAGGGACCTGTGAAGGACTTGGTCCAGATCATACAGCGCCCCTGCTAGAAGCAGCAGGACAGAGTGCTCGCCAAAACTAATCAACAGGTGAGCTTTCCAGGGACAGCACATCCTACAGGTACCATGGTTTGGGAGAAGGGGTCTGGAAGGGGATCAGGTGTACAAGCTGGCATACTCACATGCCATATTCTCCACGCAGGAGCAGTCTCGAGCAGCATCACCTATTACCACCAGTCACCACATAAGCACAGAGGGTGAAGTCGGACCCGAGCAACCTCACCCCCGGGAGGGCTGCAACCATGCCCCAACGCCTCTGCAGAGACCAGGTTGTGCGTAACATACCCCCATTGTGAAAGTACTGAAACATATAAGTGCTTGCCTAGGATATGCTATATAAACCGGGGCCCTAGAGAGAGCTCTGTGTTCCGAACTACCTAAACACTTGCATGCTATGTTCCCTCTGTATGCCGTGTATTTGTAATGTAATGCAGAAAGCATGATTTACCATCAGTCTGTCTCTCCCCTTATATTCTTATATTACTTATTGTCTGCAAGCTGAGGCTGGCCCCTGGGAAGAGGACGCTCTTGGCCACAACATAAATTGTGCTGTGACTCCTCTGTCTGGGACTGTGCACAAGTTGTTCTGGTGGGCTGCCATCGACCACTACTGCAGGCCAACTTTTTAAGGTCCTCATCATACAAGAGGGACGCTCTTGACCATGACAGAACCCTTGATAGTACTTTAAAACTGCTCCGCGGTGTAGACTGATGTATCGCATTACATGCAGAAAACTATAACCCTCGAAAGGTGAGGATCAACAGCCTCCTGTTTGGGCTGCAAGGCAGCTGGCAGGATTCTATGCCACACAGGAGTATGCTGTGTGGTGGCAGGAGCAATTGAGGAAGATGTTGTAGAGAACATTAACTGGTTTCTCCCTAAGAAAGGAACAACTTTTCTCAGAGCGCCTGGCTGATTGGGTCAGGTGTGGTCTCGAAGGAGTACTACCCATGATGTCTGTGACTTAGTATGACCCCACACTCAATGTTTTCAACACGGGCAGTCAGAACCTTGGGACCCCCCCATGGTCTTAAAGATCTGCCACACCCATGACTGCCTCCGGGCTCTGAAGGTAGGCACTTCCTCTACATATGTTTGTGGTCTAGTTAACCACCTATGCAACACTTTTAAAAAGAGTATGTTTTGGCAGCTGGTAACTTTGATGCCATTCGGCGAACGGTCACCAAACTTTGGAGAGAGGCGCACGCTGATTGGATGTTTGAAATCGTGAGGCCCGTTATAATTTTTCAAACAGTTGCCAAATTGGATGGGCGGATCACAGCCTTTGTCTGCAGAGAATGCGGTGAGGAAACAAGTCTGGAAAATATATTTGGTGTTATTTTGTGGATAAAAGAGGACTTGGAAAGAGAAGGGTGTGGATATACAACTCTTGACAAGTTGTTTGAGAGTGATACAGATACAGTGGTGCACCGGTGCAAGTGCAGGTTTGCACAGTATTAGCACTAGCGCAAAGTAAGCCCTATTTTTAAGAATACTGTGACACATTAGAAAACCATTTAACCGTGACAAGTCCAGTTTGGCATGTTATAAGCACCAGGGCAAATACTGCCCATATGCAAAATAGATACATTTTGAACACATTTTTTAAACACGGATTTGTATTAGCACTAGGCCAAAGTTTGCCGTGAAGCAAACATGCATTGAAGATGTATGTTCTTTGCACTAGCATAATTTTTGCCTTGGTTCTAATAACATTCCCAACTGCTCTTGCCATGTTGCAACGGTCCCATCAATTTAAAAAGTAGGGCACACTTTGCCAAACTGCTAATAGGGTGCAAACTGGTACTTGCACTGGTGCAGATTCTCTGTAATCTGGCCCCTGGTATGGCGAAATACTGCATGTTTTACACTCGTAAGGGCGCATCATGGTTTGAAATAAACCAAAATATACAATTCAAAAAATGCAACTTAATCCTGAGGTCATATAGATGTCACACAAAATGACTGGCTTCATACACACTTGAGATTTTATTGTTCTGATGGAGCAGTTAGTGATTGCCATGAATGAGATGCACCCTTGTGGCATTAATCTGAAATTAAAATATAATATTTAAAAAAAAACATTGTGAGGTAATTACCTTCACAAAAAAGCAGGCACATAATTTGCATAAGGGTATACAATCCCATAATATTGTCGGATGGTGAAACATCTGCTGCATGTTTTACACCCATAAACAGGCATATCACGTGTTAAAACAATAAAAAAAAACAAAAAAAACAACAAGTTGCAAATACATTTTGTTACAGAGTTGTTTGAGGGTGATACAGAAATGCTACTTTATTCTAAGGTAAAGTAGATGTAACACACAATGGTTTATACACACTTGATATTGTATTGTTCTGACGGAGCAGAAAATCATAGTGACTTTTGAGTGATATACAAACATATGTTGTTAAGCTGAACAGACCCAGTCAGTGATTGGCTTGAATGAGATACACACGTGTTGCATTATTCCGCAAAGGCATACAATGTCAGTGATTCACTGGAGACACACACACACACATTCTATTCTAAGTCAGCTGAGAATATCATTGACTGCTTCTTTTGTGTTGAACACATATAACTGCATGACCCTTTGGTGAAGTAGAGATCCATAGTGACTGTTGAGAGAGGAGCTGAAGGACCCATTAAGTGGATACAACTGAATGAAAATCTAAGTTACTTGTTTCCGTATCTAAAAATCGGTCACAGTGACTGGCTCCAGAAGAGGCTTAAAATTATCTGAATTATCTTTCGGCTTTTCTGATTTAAGTTTTAACTGATAATAAACCAGTAAAATGCCACTGAAATAACATGTTTTCTCTTGACTGGACACCAGAAAGACATACATTTCATGCATATTGGCTGTATAATGTGTGTGCTTTGCATTTGCTGCAGTTCTTTCCAGGATAGGCCTGGAGCAGCAACTGTGAAGAAACAAGCCTGAAGGCAACACACCCTGTTGGACTTTGTGTGCCAAAAGCAGCTATGTTTAAGGTTGCTGGGCTCACAGATCAGTTTATCGCAAGGAAACACAAGCACTGGTGTTTTTGATTTGCCTTTCATTGCTTCAGGCCATGCATTTTACTGTAGTAAGCCTCCATAAGGAACATTTCCAATCAGCCAGTACCTTTACGTGTCACACCCACTCAATCCAGCTCCTGATTATTTTACTGGACTCCTCATGCTTTGCACATTCTCTTTCAACTTCATACAACCTACCATGGCCTTTGCTATTCTTCTGCAGCACCATCAACCTAAATCACAAAAAATAAAAGAAATACTGAGGGAAACTAAGACAAACACATCACACACTCAAGGCAGACGAAAGAACAAGAGATTAACATACAAGACCGCTAATGAAAAGGAACAGCAGTGACTCAAAGCGGCTAACAAAGTGTCACATCTCTCATGAAGGCCCAATAAAAAATTGTTGTTGATGTTGTGTATGTGAAACTAATAGGGGAGTAAACTGTAGTATAATTTATTGTGTTTTGGAGTACAGCTCCAATGAATGTGATAACATTATTGCCGGCAATAATGTGGCACATATGGCCAGCCCTATGTTGTTAGCATAACATATGGGTATGCAAATGGAGACAGGCTGCAGATTTAAAAGTAACCCAGAATATTTTTTTTTTCTTTTTCTCTTACTTGAAATGCCTCATTCACAGGAGAATACATTAGCTGTCTAATTGACTGACTTAATTAACAAATACTAATACTAGTACTAACTCAATAACATTATAATGTAATCTCTATGTGCAAAAGAGGCAGAAAAAAAATGCTCTGAGATTCATTTTAAATGTGCATTGGGATTTTTTTCTCTCTCTGTTCTGTGTTTGCAGGAAGCAAAATCTGCATGCCAGGAAATGAGTTTAGCTACAGTTTCTTACTGTAAAAATTGAGCTATTGTGGAAGGAAGGATGATACGTTTTTTGTAATTTGATTGGTGCAGAGTGTCTGCAGTGATTCCACATAAGCATGGGGGATGGGATAGAGGTTTGCTGGAAGAGTCTGACAGAAAACAAGTTCAGTTTGTTTTTGCTGAGCTGCTGACATGGACCATCAGAGACTGGGCATTCCTAGTCTCACTTAGCACCGGCTTGAGAACTGCAGATGAACTGCATGTTCTCGCTGTGCACTTCAAACTTCAAGATTACGAGGACAAACCTGGGCCCATTCCTCAGAGGTGAGCAAAGGGAGGTCGCGTGTGGGAGAGCTACAGATAGCTGGTAATTATCCAAGTGAATTGAGGTTGTGTGCTGTACGGATGACCTTCTATAAATATCAGGCAGGGAGAGTAGCAATAGGGAATCCCCTGTGTTTAATTGCCACGCCATAATGTTGCAAAGTGAATATTGTTCTATCGCTGTAATTTTTCCTTCTTATTGTTACAAATAATGTGGAGTGAATTTTCGTTTTATTGCTGCACTTGTTTTCTCTTCTGTTTGTTAGATAAGGTGGCAACAAGAAGGGTAAGGTGGTATTTTTAAATGCTACTGTTTATAATACAAATGTTATGGAGACGAACCGTGTAGAGTGTTTTTGCTTTTGTCTTTGCTTGGTGCATTTAGGATAATATTTCGGGAGAGGGGGAAGATTTTTTTTTAGGTAATACATGTGTAATGTTTCCCATGCAGATGGAATAATAGCACTAGCAATTATAAATAGCTGTGTGCGTGTCTGAGTTGAATTTAATACAGTAGATATTGCTGGGCGTACATGAACCAGCAAAGAGGCCTATGGAAACATAGTTCACTAATGTATATACATTTGTGATAATACCACAGGTTATTGAGAATGCTATATGTGAAACTGTGGTGTTTCTGAATGTAAGTCCCAGGCCTCTATGGATCACAAGAACAGTAAAAAGAAGAGTTTTTTTGTGTATATTGGAACCACAAATAAAATAGAAAAATTATGCTCACCAAAATACCACCAACAATAATATATACCACTAACTGATCCCATATAATGTAATATAGAATGGTCACTGAAAGGAAATAAGGCCAAACCCAATCTAAATGCAAGGAGTAGTCATCGCCAAATTACCATTATTTTTGGCGGTGAGAAAATACTGCCAGACCCCAAATCTACACAAAATATCCAACAGACAAGATAAATACATTTGGACTTGCATTAGTGCAAGATCACTTTATTCCCTCATCTTCAATTCATAACAAGCACACTATAAGTAAAAAGCCTTCATTAGTTCTTGCTCCTCAGCTTGGAAACCGCACAGGAGTAGGTTCTAGTGAGAGGACATTGTTTTCATACTTGAGATGGATTTGGCCACACATACCTCTGATCCATTGATCGTTTGCAATTTTTCGAATTAACAATATACCGATTTTAAAGGGTCACAATTGACCTTTTCACAATTGACCAAATATATCTATATATCTATGTATCTATATATCTATATATATATATATCTACATTATATATATATATATATGGGATTTTGGGGGGTTTGCGTTGGGTGGGGGGTTGCGGGGGGTTTCCCCGCATATATGTTAAAATAGACCTTCACAATTCGGTTAATTGTGAAAAGGTCAATTGATATTCGAGCAATTGTAACTCGAACAATTCGTATACAACCATCCATTGATATGATAATCCTTGTTCTATCTCTCCTTATAGGAAAATGGGTGGCCATCTATCCAGGAAAATATGATGACTTTAAAAGCATTGGCTATCAGTAAGTCTAGAAGGATGAGCTGCTCATATTTTTCCTATGGCAGTAAACACAACGTTTGGTTGCTGAAATGCTAATTGCTTAATTTAAATTTAGATAAGAATTAACAATTTGTGGCTAACCAAACATACATATAGCATATTCACCCTACTATAGTGCACACCTACACTATCAGCAACATTTTACATTCCATCACTCCATATTATATACAAACTGTCCAAAATATTATTCACAGACCTCTGCCATCAGTCCAGATTACACACAAAACTGTTTGAGATATAATTCCCAGACTTCTTCACTTCTGTCAAAAGTCCTTCCTCCATCTTCTTCAGGGCTAGTTCTGTGAATTCATCAATATATTATTTAGTTGAGGTGCATGTGGGGACAGATGCAATACAAGTCTCTGTATTAGTGACCTGTTTGTTTTTTTTAGTAATTTCTTGTTTTCAATATGTGATCATAGATCCATATTGGTAGAGGCATCATGTGCTGTATGTGCATACGACCTGAAATGAACAAATATAAAAAAAACGATATTGTGGAACACAGCATGTGAATTTCAAGGATGTCTGGGATAGTGAAACAAAAGGCATTTACAAGCAGGAGTAACACAGCATTAAGTGCTATATGAAACAATCTGGTGTCATCATTATTATGAGGTCAGTACAAACAGGCTTACTGGAGAAAATGAAGTCATTTTGGATAACCTGCTATGTAGAGAAGGTACAAAAGCAAAATGAAAGCCAATGGAATGGTATAGACTTAATGTATTCTGGAGCTGAATTCGATTATCCTTCTATTTAAAGCTTTGTCGAATGTATTGGTCACAAACCTATGATGTCTTTTGCAGTACAGAAAGGGATCCAGTGGCTACATACAATGGGCCTCATTACGACCCTGGCGGTACAGAGTGAACGGCGCCATAAAAGGTGCCGGCGCCGTTCACTCCATACCGCCACATTACGAGTTCCCCTTGCGCGACACGGTAAGCACGCTGTCAGGTGTCTTGACCCACGTTGAATTATTATGCTACAACATTTGGTGCTGTGGGCTTAGAAAATCCAAGATGGCCAAAAAGCTCACATTTGCGACAGAATCCATGAAAACCACGCCGTTTTTGCTCACACCAAAATGGTCGTCTGACCCGCCACCCACTAGTGCGAGCGTGATGGGCCAGAAGCGCCATGAGTGAAACATGCTGCCAAAGGAAAAACAGCAGTGCCTGTTAGCTCAAAAAGCGCCTTGAAATCATCTTTGTTTCTCTGAATGCAAGCTCAAAATGCCTATTTCAAACATTGCAAGATATTCCAAAATCTTACTGTACACCAGCAGACGTCTGGTAGAATGAAGTCTTGTGTGCATACCAAATCTGGAAAGATGAAGAGCCTAAAATAATGTTCATAACAAAACTGGCTGAGCTGCGGATGTCAGCAGCTTAAGTGAAATTAGACTTAAAGCCACTAAAATCGAAATGTTTAAAATAAATGAGTGATTTACTTTGGAGTGTCACATAAGTTGCAACTGTCTAAATGTCATAGTTATGAACTTAGAATCAGCGTTCTAGCTGCATGTGTCAAAATTGTAAGTTTGATTTGAATGAAGAAAAATGGGAACAAAAGTGACATTTGGCTGAAGCCTGGCTTAAAGTGATTGAATTCTGCCCGGCAACTATCCCCGACAGGAGTTGAAACTTGCCCAGCAACTGAATTCACAGGCCTGGCTGCATTCTGCTGCCCCCACCAAAAGGAGATCACACCTCTCTGATTGAATCAGGGGAGGAGTACCTGGGAGCAGGGAAACAGAACAATGAGCTTCCCTTTGCTCCAAGCAATTTCTAAATCAGGGGGTCGTAAATGGCTTCCTCTTGGAAGGAAATGGGAGGGGCACTGCCCCGGTGAGCCAGCTGAGCTTGGAGGAAGTGGACAAACCAGAAATTCCCCCATGTGCTTTGGGAAACCACACCCCTCTGGGCCAGAGCATAATTTTAGAAAGATGGATAATTCATAGTACATAATTGTAAAAATTATATCAATCATATCATGATTCCTGTGATTTTTCTGTGCACATTTTAAGAGGTGTTAGGACTCTGTGGTATGTTCTGGGGGGTAGTAGCGGAAGATAGGGTATTACTCCAAATGTCTGTATGTTAAAAATCTGACACTTCATCATCTGGTGCCCATATTCCTTGCGCACAATTGTGTAAATTCTGGAAAAGTTTAGAGGTTGTGTTCTGGATGAAAAGGGCAGAATTCTGTCAGAAGTGAACACAAAATCTTACAAAGACAGGGATCAGATGGTTTGGTGCTACAGAAAATATGTTAACTGTACATATAATGTTAGAAAAATTGTACATAGATAAATAGGCATTTAAGTCAAAAATAGATTTGTGTGCAAAGTGACAAGGGGAGTGCTCTTTCTGTATGCCATAAAAAGGATGCCGGATGACTCACAGCTCAGTTCCCCAGTCAGGCAACAGAGAATCCTATAGCCTATCAGGATCCTCACAGGGTTGGGCATAGAAAGTCAGCCTTCCAACCCACTTTCATGAGACATAAAAAGAGCCACTGAGACCCAGGTAGGGACATTCACTTCCCACTTCAAACTTATTTCTTGTGAAGCACTTTGACGGACAACTTCAAATTCAGGCAATATCCAGAGACCAGAACTTAGAAAACCAGACTCCAGACTTCAAATCCAGACAGATCCTGAGATCCAGAACTTAGACTCCAGAACTTAAAGCAGAGGGGCCAATCCCCAAGCTGAATCCTTTTCAGCAGGCCTCAAAATCTTTTGCAACCTGATATTCAACAGCCGGGCAAGCTGTTTGATTCTGGCTGGAACCCTGTGCCAGAACCAAGAAAGCAGAGCTGTATCCAGACTGCCGTGCAGCGCCGATAGAAGACCAAGCCCAGACCAGATCACTGTGCAGTGCCAGAACTTTTGCCAGAACCAGAGATCCAGACTAGCAGAGTAGAGAGAACCGCAGCTAAAGCTGTTGGCCAGATCTGTGATGAGGCCCATTCCTTCCAAAATTAGGAGTGAGTATCCAGTCAGAGCTGTGCAAACCAATCTCTTAGTTTAAAATAATCTAATTCAAACCATTTCCACCTATTTAGAACTGCATAGAAATCGTGTGTCCATTCTGTGTATTCAAACCTGTGAAAGTGTCATTTGTCATTTGAATCTTATTTTATTTCTGAGAATCTACCTCCACTAAATTGTCTGTATCTTTTGAACCGCACGTCCTAGGAGCGAGATTTAACTTTCATTTTAAAGCTAAGACTCTAAGCTTTCCAACAAGCCCCGGCTATCTACTCCTTATAGTTTTTCCGTTATCGCGCTCGACGCACTCGGAAAAAGTGCCGTGAATTGCAATTTGACTCAACTTCTTCACCTGTCAAAAATAGCTGTCTTTTGCTTCCATTGCTGAAATTCGTTTTCAACCTGATAATCCCTCATGAATCATTGCTAGTGTTGACCTGAACTAATTCAAAGTAGCTGTCACCTACCCTGAATCTCCTATAGGGAATTAAAATCATTTTTAGCATTTTTTTCACTTCTTTGTTAGTCACATGTAAAGGTATTTCGCATACCGGTTGCTCTAAGCTTGCTAGGGGGGAACTAGAATTTGTATTGCATTTGATTATATTCCTGAAAATTGTGTGCTCTCTTTTCCATCTCTTTATATTGCATAGGAGGGGAGTGAATTGTAAAAAGAAAAAGTGATCATATTATCTCTTGTCGAAACCATATCAGTTCATTTATGTGCTGCATTTTTTTTCCATCATTGCATTTCCTTGAAACCATAAAGGATTCTCAGCTACCTTATCCTTTCTATACCAACTCCTAAGTAATTGAAAAAGTGTGCTAGTGTAATATTATCCACTGTTGACCACTGTCATATTCATAAGTGTGCTATCACATATTAATTTATTTATAAAAGTGTGATATATATCTTGTTTAATTTTCAATAAATCTTTTAATTTGCAAAACAAACCTACTTCTTGGCTCAGTGAGGTCAGGGGGATTCAAAGAGAGGGGCGTTATACAAGGGTTTATCATCCAGATTCATGAACTAGTCATAAAAATACATAAAGAAGGGCTTTCATTGGGCATCCCAGACTAGGCACTGACTTAGTTGGAGTACTGAATTGAAGTCACTTAACAACGCCTGGGAAACCAGGCATGCTTACCGGGTCCCGCGAGGGGAAGAGGGAGCAAACAGCGGGCCATCTCGTAATGGCCCGTTGTTTGCTCCCTCTCCCATTCCCATTCAGGCCTATGGGGGCTGAAATGGGATGGGGAATGACCGTGTCCGGGTCCTTGGAGGGAGGAATTACCGGGCCTTCCGAACTCGGAATGGCCCGGTAGGTCCTCATTTCGAGAACCCGGACCTCGACGCGATTTCGGCGGCAGCCATGCCTCCAATAGCGGCATGGTTACCGCTGAACTCGTAATGAGGGCCAATGTCTCAAAAGAGCCAATGCCTCTATTTAGGAGGGTTGGTGGAAAAAGTGCTCCACTTTGGTATCTACTCCTCCTCACAAAAACCAGTAGGTGGAGCCTCCGTCTGCCACCCGCCGTGGGACAGAAGAGGTAACCATCCTGGTAGAAGTGGTTCCATTTTGCACACTTAGCCT
Source organism: Ambystoma mexicanum (assembly GCF_040938575.1). Classification (NCBI taxonomy): domain Eukaryota; kingdom Metazoa; phylum Chordata; class Amphibia; order Caudata; family Ambystomatidae; genus Ambystoma; species Ambystoma mexicanum. The sequence goes on along the minus strand of NC_090929.1, from coordinate 1,278,247,617 downwards.
GGGAGATACCTGCCTTGGAAGTATCACCCTGAGGCCAATACCAAAGTGTCTTACAGTTAGCAACTACTGTGGGGGAACTGGATCTATGTGCTTGCAATGGACAATTCCTGAGTGATTCAGCAGCAAGACCTACATATAGAGTCGGTAATTGCAGTAGCCATCTCAATTATATAGATTTAATTTACCAGATTGGGCTGATGAATACATTTTGATTTGAGGGCAGTGCATCAAATGTGGCTATGTCCCAGTAAACCTAAAATTAAAATTGATGTGTTTTGGGCAAGGCAACAGCACAAACTATGATGTAATTACAAGTAACAGAAGAAAAAGGTTTCAGTGGATTAATCCAAGTGTAATGACCCCAAATGTGTATGATTCCCTTGTCTCTCACTTTTGGGTGGTGTCCAGCTGAAATCTCAGATTTGGAGATTTATAAATAATTAATTCAGGCTGTTTCTCCATACGCAGATAGGCCCTGAATCTAAAGGAACATAAGGTAAATGGGGTCTTGGTTTTATAAAGAATATAGATCTACACACAACTGTCTTGTCACTGCTCTACAACCTTTCAAAGTCTCAGTTGAGCCATACATTTGCAACCTCAGCGCTACATATGCTAACGTAGTTTCAACTAAGCAAACAGCCCTACAAGAGGATAACTGGGTAAAGGTATATTTAGCTGTATGGAGCATTGCCTACCTTGCCTTTTGGACACTTGTGTTAAATGGTCTAGACAAATTTACTTTGAAGCTACAAATGTATATCTTAGGAGAACATGTATATGCCCACTACTGCAGACTTTATACGGTCGAGGATATGCCCTGATGTAAGGTTGCTACTGGAGACTACTGATTTCAACAGTTAGCATGGGGAGTTTTTGTATTCACCATTGCTTAGGTGAAACTGACACTGTATCTGCACAAACTTGGGAACATTTCAGGTGCAAATAAGATCCTACAGGAATATTTTAGTACAGTACGTTCCATGTTGACCCTCTTCGTGACAAAATCATTAAAACAGGTAACTATTAGCCTAAATCTCTCTTTGTTGCGGCAAGTAAGATATATGGGAAAGTCGTGTCACACTTTCTTAAATGATGGTCTAAGGATATTAATATTGTATCAGCTCTATGGTTTTAAGAAACATGGGATCAGTCATTCAAATGTTTCAGCTGCTGATTTTTCATTAAAAGGTTTGCGATTATGAAGAGGGAAAGGTTGCATTTTTTATTTTTACATTTTGAGATAGTGTTTAACAGTGCAATCTGTTAAAATGCTTATTACCCTAGAATGGGTAGTCTTAGGGAGAATACTCCAGAATGGTTAATTTCCCTTACCTACTGAGTCCCTCAGCAGCTTTGCAGGATTTCTAGGATTTATTTTTTTCACCTGGTAAGAGTGTGAGCCATTTTTCCCACTCTTACATACATTTTGCTGTGTGTGTTTAACATGTTTTGTGTTCATAGACTGTGGAGCCTCACCTACTCCATAGGCATCATCTTTTTTACTGTGTGTTACACAGCACCCTTAGTGCAGTGACACAGGGTTGTCTTTTTAGACTTCTCAACTAAGACTCCATTTTCTGGGACTGACTACTGTCTCCCAGAACAGGTAAAGTTGCCCTTAACTTTATTAGTCTTTTTAAAACCACAGACCCAGTACAAACTATCTTCCATAGAGTACTGGAATGGGTTAATAGTTATTCCTTTATGTCTGTCTCTCGTGGAACATTGTTTCATCCCCTTTCCATTAAGACTTGGCTGGTGGCAGTGGTAACTACCCTATTTTTCATACCGCGATTATCTTAAATAGTCTTGGTATTGTTTTAGGCTATCTTCGTAGCCTCGAACTTAAACCCACTGGACCATATACATTTTTGTACGGTTCCGGCTGGGTTTATTCACCATTTCTTTTTGTAAAGTTCTTTCTCGTGTTTTACTCTGCGCGCCAAACCAGGTTTGGTTCCTTTGTTTGCCGACCTTTGGCGGGCTTCTGCACAGAAGACCCCCTTAGGTGCCTGAAAGTCTGGGTAGGCAGGATGTGAGGGAGGGGTTTTAGGACCCCTGCCATGGGTTCCCTTGGTAACCCAAGTCGCACTCCTGTTTGATTGGCTAGGTGACTGTCCTGCCCAGACACCCACCCTGCTGTGTGATTGACAGCCAGGCTGTGTGAATGGGGGAAAAACTGCATAAAAAGCAGGTATCTGGGACTGAGAAGGCAGAGTCCTCACTGGATCGAGAGAACCGAAGAGAAGCTGACAGAAGAGAACCTATACCACGACTGAACCTCCCGGTGAAGCCCTCCTGCGGGTCCGAATCGCCAAAATTCAACAACAGGGAAGATCTGCAAGGAATCTTCTCTCCTTGAGCTGGTGTGAACAACCAGTGTGCCAAACTGCTAGCCAGGCCTCTCTCCTCTGGTTGAATTTGCTATACAGAGCTACAGTGAACCGGATAGCCAGGAGGAACAGACCCTGCTTGCGTTTTAAGGAGCATACCTTTTATTTGTTGCTTTGCTCTACTGCTGGTTTCTTCCCTGGGCAGTGCAAGACCCTCCTGTCTTCCTCCTTCTTGTCATTATGAAAGTCACTTCAGGAACTGTGAGCCTGCAGGACCTGCCAGGAACATCTGCCTGAGCTACAGCATTCTTCTGCTCTAAAGCTACTGTGCTAACCCGGTTGTACGTTTCGTCCAGCTGCAGTGAAAGTGTGTGAAATCTTTTGCCAATCCGAGGGCTTGTCCTTCTCTATTCTTTAAAGTAACTTTTCGTCCAACCAACTTTGCTCTGAACTCTTGGCAAAGACTTAACCGTGAACTACTCTGAACTGTGTGATCCTCTGCAAAGACTTTGGTCCATTGACTTTGGCCCTGGCCTCTTGATTTGATTTGCTCACTGTAGTTCCTTCTTCTAGATTGCCCTGCTGACTTACTTGTTGGTGCTGCTCAACCTCTGTCTCACTTTGTCTTTCCCTTTCTTTTTATTACTGGAGTGCCATTTTGCTTATACTTCATTTTGAGCCTAACTTGTCCAGAATCATGATTTTTCAACTGCTTGATAATAGTGAAATGTTTAATAACTGATGTGTAAATAAATATATATTCTTTTTCTCAGAAACCTTGAGTCAGTGTTTGTTTGAATCATAATCATTGCTGTCCTTTGTGTAACTATTTGGTACTGCTCACTTTACTCTTGAGATAAGTGTGGCTGCTCAGCCATCGCTGCCACTTCACTGTGCAATACAGGCTTGTACGAAAGGTGAATTTGTACTGTCACTTGTAGACCTAATTGTGTGTGGTGTTCCCAAAGGATCCTGCATATAATTCTGCCTAAGAGGTGGCCATCAGAATCACTCTTCTGCAATCACTTTGTCTCAGAATGGGTCTGAACATTAATGCCATAAAGTCAAGCACTACGATTTGGCAAGTTATGAAAAGACACGGCATCTCCTTTTCTTTGGCTGAAACTGTGATTGACACAGTAGAATAGTGCTTTTATCTGGGGAGAAGACTAACGGCAAACAGATGCTGGATTGCTCAGATTGAATAAAAACAAATGTGTATTAAAGGGAAGTGTAGGTGAAAGATTATCCTTTTCGAAAAAGTATGGTAGCAGGGCGATAGCGGCTCCGTTGTAGCATATAAAGCTCCTAGGAATTCAGAAGCAAATTATCGTGCTTAAATACTAGTGGTCCCAACCATTGATATTTTAAGTGGTGCTGGGAATAACTTTCTGATGCTCCTGCTTTCACTGACCAAAAGTATTCCTATTTTATCACTTAAAATGGAGCTAGGATTAACTGGGATTTGATGGTATTGCTTATGTAAAACCCAGTGTGTACTGCATTAAAATATGGTCCATATCTAAGTTAGTACATAACAAGGGAACACGTTGTAATGGTGCACCTAATTCTCCTACAGACTCCATGTGAAAATGGCTTAGGCACGTAAAATGATTGCTATTAATAAAAAATCAGGAGCAATTAACCGGTCTCCCTACCAGTATTTAATGGCATGATGTGAAGGAAACATATGGATCATGGGTACAACAGGGCACACTAGAGAACGTTTAACTGTACCAACTTACCTTACCTGGCAAGGTGAGCAATGTCAGGCAATGTTGGACACTGCTGTCTGCAGTGTCTGGATTGAGAAAGAACTACCTTTGCACCAGCAGCCCGGATTGTGAGGCCCTGTGCTCTTTAGCTGTACAGGAGTACAGTCCTAACATCAGCGTTGGTCCACTCCTCCAGAGCTATCAAGATCGCCCGTGGAATTTTGTTTTACCGTTGCTTGGTAACAGCTGGCAATGTGAGGAGACATGCCCCCCTGCCTCACTTTGATCCGCTTGCTGCCGGCTTTAATTCCCGCCTCCAGGCGAAGCCACAGCGAAGTCGGGCAAAATTGGACACTGCTGTCTGTGGTGTCTGGGTTGAGAAAGAACAACCTACTTCTGATTTTGCATCAGCAGCCCGGCGTGGGAGGGCCTGCGCTCTTTAGCTGTACAGGAGTACAGTCCTAACATCAGCTTTGGCCCCCTCCTCTGGAGCTATCAAGATCGCCTGTGGGAGTTTTGTTTTACCGTTGCCTGGTAACAGCTGGCAACATAAGGAGACACGCCCCCTGCCTCGCTTGGATCCGGCTCCCGGACGGCTTTAAGTCCCGCCTCCAGGTGAAGCCGTGGCAAAGTCGGGCAAAGTTGGACACTGCTGTCTGCGATGTCTGAATTGAGAAAGAACTACCTGCTTCTGCTTTTACATAGGCGGCCCGGATTGTGAGGGCCTGCGTTCTTTAGCTGTACAGGAGTACAGTCCTAACATCAGTGTTGGCCCGCTCCTCTGGAGCTATCAAGATCGCCTGTGGACTTTTGTTTTACTGTTGCCTGGTAACAGCTGGCAACGTGAGGAGAAACTCCCCCTGCTTTGCTTTGATCCCGCTCGGTGCCGGCTTTAAGTCCCGCCTCCAGGCAAAGCCGCGGCAAAGTCGAGCAAAGTTGGACACTGCTGTCTCCGGCAGGCAGAGCTGCAGCCTGCATGTGAGTCATCTCCCTAAAACTGCTACACTATGCGTTCTACAACACTGAAAGTACTCCACTCCTTGTCTGACTTTATGCTACCAGCACACTCTTTTCATCCACCTAGGGGCCACATTGGTTTAATATTTGTGACCTTTGTTTTATGCACATTAATAACATTATTGCTGGGTGTTTCACTGTTTGTGCCTATTATTCCAACATTCAGCGTAAACTCTTCCCACCCTACTAATGCATGCAACCTTGCTAACCTGATCTATCCTTCTTCTATTTATAAAACTCCATCTCTCCAACTTGGTCTATGGAATGCCAGATCATTATACAATAAATCATCAACAGTTCATGGTTTCAACTAAAGTGTTTCTATATTACAGAAACTTGGATCTTGGCTACTAATACTAATACTGCTATACCTGCCTTACTATCTACTTCTGCAACATCTTGTTGCCATACCCCTCACCTTTCTTCTCGAGGTGGTGGCACTGGTATCTTGTATCATTCTTCTTTTTCCATTGTTTCTCATAATTTACCTCTTCCTCAATTTTCTACATTTGAATTTTCCTATTCTACCTTCTCAGCTATTTCATCTATACCTTCTATTTAATTTCTATTAATTTACTGTCCTCCAGTCCTGCTACCTCATTCTGTGAGGGCATTGACACATTGCTCTCTTTCCTGCTTCCTATACTGTCCCTCTTACTGTTCGAGGTGACTTTAATATCCATCTCTCATCAACTCACTCAACTCTTCCATTTCTTTCTATTCTTGATTCTTATTTCCTTACTCCTCTATCTACACCTCCTTCCCATATATCGGGCTCCTGTTTAGATCTTATATTTACTTAATCTATATTTGCATCTCCTGTGCATTCTCTTCTGGTCTACTTATCAAACCATCATCTGCTCTTGTTCTCATTTTCTTCTGCTGTCTCTTCTTGTATTACTTCTTCCTGTTCCTCTCTTACTTTTTGACGTCATGATGTACGTAAATTTAACACAACCCTTTTCACGTCTACAAGCACTTCTAAACTGGTATATCAAGCGTCATTTTCTAACCTATCAGCAGATGACGCTGCCTCTGCTCTTTCTTCTTCATATGCTCTTTCTCTTGATTCACTATATCCCTCTTCTGCGTTTTGCTCTTCACATAAACCTCCTCAACCCTGGTTGTCTTCCCATCTTCGTGCTATGCGCCACATTCTTCGTTGCTTAGAAAGATGTTGGTTAAAACTGAAGACACCAAAAAATGTTACTTCTTATGTTTCTTATCACACTTTATATGATAAGAGCCTTCTATCTGCAAAACAATATTATTTCTCTGATCTACTTCCCTCACAATCTTCTCACCCAGACGTCTTTTCCAAACTCTTTCTCGACTGTTCTCATCCCCTATTCCAGACCCTTCTATTAATTCTATTCTTACTGCTACAGATCTTGCACTCTACTTTACTACTAAAGTCTCCTCATTTCAATCAGCTATTGAGTCTTCTCGTGCTCAGGACAAGCTACGTCCTCTGTACCTTTTCTTGAATCTTCAAAGGCAACTTTCTCTGCCTTTGCCCCTATCACCAATGAAGACACCATTTACCTTCTTGCTCGTGATCACCATACTTCATCTCCTCTGGCTCCTATGCCATCTGTACTTATACCTAAAATCTATCCTTTTCTTGTATCTTACCTTACAATTTTATTTAATTCTTGTCTTCTTTCATCTACTTTCCCTTTGTTATTTAAGCATGCCACTATTATTCGTATTTAGAAAAAATCTTCTGCTGATGTTTCTTCTGACTCTAATTTCCGTCCTATCTCACTTCTCCAATACCTCTCTAAAATCCTTGAACGTGTAGTTTACACTCAACTTTCTACTTTTGTCTCTCAAAATTCTATTCTTCCTTGCTTCCAATCTACTGATTCTACTGAGACTGCTATCCATTCTGTTCTTGACTCATTACAATCTGCGCATCATGTTTAACAGTCTTCTCTGCTTATACTTCTTGACCTTTCTACTGCGTTCAATACTGGTGATCATACACTCTTGCTCTCTGCTCTCTCTTCTTTTGTTTTTTCTGGTTCCACTCTATCTTGAATCCTGTCTTTCTCAGATAGCTTTTTCAGTGTCTTTGGCTGGGGTCTCCTCTGAAACATATTCCTGCACTTGTGGGGTTCCTCAAGGCTCAGTCCTTAGTCCTTTTTTTCCTCTACACTTCTTCACCAGCTGGGGTTATCTCTTCCTTTGGGTTCTTGCATTATTTCAACGCTGATGATACACAGCTCTTCCTTTCATTTCCACATTTCTCTGTTGAGATCCATCACAAACCTAGCACTTGCTTACTGGCTATCCAATCATGGATGTCCGATCACTTTCTTGTTCTTAATGCTAAAAAAACTGAGGTCATTTTCTTTCCTTCTAACTCAACTTCTCTGGCTTCTTTACCTTCTGTTATGTTGTTTCTGCCAGTTCAATTACCTATCTCATCAGTTGTGCACAATCTTGGTCATTTTCTTGATTCAGATCTCGCTTTCACTCACCACATTTCACTAACTGCTAGCACCTGTCATTTTCATCGCTATAACATCCGGAAAGCCTGTTTGTTTATGACTTTAAAAGTAACACACAGCTTTTCTACTGCTCCTCTGCACTTTTTGGACTCTCTCTCGCTTGGCTCCACCTACATCTGTATTTCATGCTTCTATTCGTGTTCGTGGTCAATTGCCTCCTTGTGACTCTATCGTTTCCTCTCTGGTTCAACTTGGATGGCTTTCTTTTCATAAACGTCTAAAGTTTGATTTCATATGTCTGGTGTTTAAAGCACTTTATGATCTAGCCCCTCCCTTTTTTTCTTCGCTTGTCTCTTTCTAACTTTCTTCACGTCCTCTTCGGTCTGCCTCCCATTTCCGCCTTGTTGTCCCCTCTCCTCCTTGTGCCCAATCTCGTTTCCAATCTTTCTCTTTCCTTGCACCTTTGAATTGGCATACTCTCCCTCTTTTTGTCTGATCTATTACTGTGTACTCCTCCTTTTGAGCTTTTTTACGCTCACGTTTACTTTTATCTGGTTTGCAAGATCCTATTGCAATTTTGAAATACTTTGTGTTTTAAATATTGATCCTACTTTCTGTACTGTTTTTAAAGCTATGTAAAGCGCTTTGGTGTAAGGCGATATATAAAATAAAATAAAATACAAATACAAATGCAAAGATTGAGCCTTTCATTGACAAACAATTCTTCCTGAAACTCAAAATGGGCATACTTCTTCTTCTGGAACAGGGAACAATTATTCTGGATGTGCATTTTGGAACATGGTGGTGGAGGATGAGATACACCTCTTTTTCTTACATCCCCTGTGCTCTACTATTTGAAGAACATTGATTTAACCAGTTATGATGGTTAGTAATATCAGAACTGTAAGGGATGCACAAATGTGTTGTTATGCCCTGGAGTAAGAGATCACAGTATCTTGAATGTATCCAGTAGGTTGCTGTATTTAACAATATCAACATTTTAGAGAGCTTTGATATGAATGAGCTATGCTATTTATTCTTGTATAATGCTAATGAAGAGTTTCTATTGTCAATGTCCATGAGTATGACATTTTAATGATTTTAAGGATTGTTCGAGAGTATATATCTATTGTTGTATAGCTGTGGTTATGGATTGCATTCCTTATTGTTGCACATGTTTTTAATTGTGTATATGATTTGTGGAGATTGCCCTGGAATAAACATAATTTACATGTGATACATACTACTTGTAATGCCAGGACATCCCTGGTGGATGCCTGCCACTGCCCTGTAAGACATAAGCCACCTCTGGGTTATTAGAAGATGATCCATACCCAGCTTTCTCGCAGTTTCGGAGTGCATAAAGCACATTCCTCCACTTGGCTCCTGTGCTGCCAATTGGAGGAACAACCTATAGAGGTCATTTTCTACTTAGGTGGAGACAAAAAGGAAAGCATAAAAGCAGTGTACGCCTTTCATTTTACAGCTGTTCTGAGGAATTCGGAGGGCAGCAAAATGCAAATAGCGTCCTGTTTTGCTTTCCTCCTCCATATCATAATAGCTCTGTATTTGATGCCTGCATGAGATTTTACTGAACATGTAAAACAAATGGATTCCAATCAAATATGCATTGCTCTTACACCATGGGTGTAGCAGGAGGATTCCATTGGAATCTATTATAAAGCTCTATCTGCAAAGCATATTTGCAGGCTGTGTTTTATTATTTCTCTCAAAGCATACACTAAAAGTAAAGAGTAAAGGTGATTTTGTCTTGTCTTACTCTTTGCATTCACACCCCGCTTTGAGAGTGTTGGAAATTGCATGCAGGGGCCAGCAACACCTTGTACAAGTGTTAGTAAGAAAACCTAGGAGGCGGGGACCTGTTTACATAAAAGTGTCAACGAAACACATACCCACTGCCTAATTAGAGGGGAACTCGAAAATGAGCTCAAATCCTTTTTTTGGTGGTACTGATATTTCATCCACTAAATCTCTTTATATCAGCTCTTACAGATTGTATAAATCTCATCAAATCAGTTACAGTCAAGATTGTTCAATGTGGGTGCTTTTCAAGAATACTAATGCGCTGCTGTCATAACCGGACTGGAAACATTGATAAAGGAAACCTTTGCACCTAAATTAATTGAGTGGATTATTTATGCTTTCACCTATGATAGTGGGGGACATAGTTACATGTATTATTCAGAGGAAGTGGTCTATACTGCAACAAAATACGGACCTGAATCAGGTCATTAAAACAATATCCTTTAACAGCTTATGAATGTCCTTGGAATCTGGAGATGCGTTGCCTCATCTAGCATTGTAAAGGCATCAGACACTAGTGTTTGATTGAATAACGCACCTGTTATTATATTGGAATTCTTAGCTGGTTGGCAAACTACAAGGACACTAACTCATGCACTCGTAGCTTTGTAGTCCACTTGTAGCTTACACTGAGCTCGGCACCTGCTATAGTCCAAGCTCTCCTTTCTAACTATCGCATTCTACAACAGGACCGTCCATCTCCTAAGCGCAGTGGAGGCATTGCAGTTATCTTCAAAGATATATATATGGTTACCCAGATACCTTGCCCACATACACCAAGTATGGAAACCCTCCTGTGTCGGTGCATACTTTCGCCTTCAAGTGTTGTTCACCTCCTGCTCATTTACTGTCCTCCAGACCCTATAGGTCGCTTTGGGATAGACTTTGTCGATCTCGTAGCTGATTTAAATTTGCAGTATACCACTCTTGTGATACTAGGTGATCTTAACCTACATTTCAATCTACCTAGATCAGATGAACTCAATTCCTTCTTTGATAGCCTCTCTGACCTTCATTTCGGTCAGCTGATCCCACCTCCATGGTAATATCCTTGACCTGGTATTTGCCAAAGATACACTGCTTGACCCCGGCCCGATTGAGCCAGTGACCTGGTCTGATCACTATCTGGTCACGTGCTCATTTCAGTCAGTTCCTCGCCACGCAAGGTTCTCCCCTCTAAGATGCTCCTCCACTCTTGGCGTTCTGTTGATCCTAAGGCACTCAGTGCTCATATAGTCTCCAATTGTACTTCTCTGGGACCTATATCGCTATGTACACTTTCACAGTCACTGACGGCTGCCGCCAATTGCCTTGCTCCACTGAAACTTATCCAAGGCGGCAGACTTACGTCCCAGCCCTGGTTTTCTGATCTGCTAAAGAATGCTCGTCTCCAACTTAGACAAGCCGAACGCTAGTGGCGGATGAACTACAATCCGGTGCTTAGAGACCTATACAAGATCAGTCTCTCTACCTATCTAGCTAATGTTAAACTTGCTAAATCCACATTTTTTGCTCAGAAAATTGAAAATGCTCTACTTAAGCCGAAAGCTCTATTCTCTATTGTTCACTCTCTTGCTTCCTCTGAATCGCTGACCTCTATGGTTAAGCCATCGCAGGAATTATGCAATGATCTTGCATCCTTTTTCACCACTAAAATCGATGCGATTAGATCTAACATTGCTAAATCTCTGCTGACACTGCCTCCCGACACTACCAGCAACGTGACACCCCCCCTTCTGATTTTTCTTCCAGCTGGTCCACTTTCCCTCTGTTTACTGAGGTAGAAGTTCTGGCAGCTATATTAAAGATTAAATCTTCCTCCCCAGAGGATGCCATTCCTGCTACCGTCATGAAAACGATCACGCCTGATATTTTGACTGAAATGACTGCAGTTATTAATAACTCCTGCCAATCCGGACTGGTCCCCCCCGAACTGAAATCCGCAAGAATTATCCCTCTCCTCAAGAAGCCCTCTCTTGACCCTACTGTTCCTGCTAACTTCCGCCCTATCTCTTTACTCCCATTCCTGGCTAAACTTCAGGAATCTCTGGTCACGCCTCTTCTGTCTTCCTTCTTGGAATCCTCGAATATTTTCAACCATGCACAGGCAGGTTTTAGACCAGGGAGAGGGACGGAAAGTGTGCTTGTCTCAGTGCAAGACGATATGTCCAGACTAGTGGATGCGGGCGGAGTAGGGGCCTTCATCCTACTAGATTTGTCTGCCGCATTTGACACAGTGGACCACCCTATCCTTCTGTCACGTCTTGCACAGATTGGGATCTCCGGGCCGGTTCTTGCCTGGGTTACCTCTTTTCTTGCAGATCGTACTCAGACTCTCGCTATGCCCCCCTTTCTCTCTGCTCCTTGTACCCTTACCTGTGGTGTTCCTCAGGGATCCTCTCTCTCCCCGATTTTATTCAACATTTAAATCTGGGCACTGGTTTGCCTTTTTCGCTCTTATGGACTTAACTGTTGTTCCTATGCTGATGAAACCCAAATCCTGATCCGGCTTGATCAGGATCAATCGGTGGTCTCAGCCTGTCTTCAAGACTGCCTTAAGCAGTCGGCACCTGGATGGACCAAAACTGGCTTAAGCTCAACGGCGACAAAACGGAGGTGATGCTGGTGGGCTGTCCCCCTAACCCTCCACTATGGACCCCGCCTTTTGGCCTACATCGTTGGGTCCTCTACCTTGCCCTGTTAACAAGGTAAAGAACTTGGGGGTTATTCTTTCAGCCTCCTTATCTATGTCTAATCAGGTCTCAGCGGTTTGCCAGTCCGCCCATCATCAAATCAGGGTTTTAAAGAGGGTCCTGCCCATGATCCCAGAAGAAATGCGCCCCCCCGTGGTGGCAGTGTTGGTCCTCTCACGGCTGGACTTTTGTAACTCCCTGTACTTATCCCAACCAACGGGCCTGATCCAACGGCTCCAGCGTATGCAAAATCTGGCAGCCAGATTAGCCTCTGGCTCCCCCTATTGTGCCCACATCTCACCGTTGCTTCGCCGACTCCACTGGCTCCCAGTGGCACAGCGAGTTAAGTTTAAATCACTGTGTATTGTTCATCGGGCAATCCATGGTTTAGGAGCGGAGTTCCTTCAATCCAAATTTGCCCGCTATATTCCGGAACGTAATCTCCGCTCTTCTACAACCAACCTACTTATGGTTCCCAGGTTTAACCGGGAAAGACTTGGCGGCAGAGCTTTTTCTATTGCAGCGGCCAAGCTGTGGAGCTGTCATGGGCGCTACTCCCGAGGGGCCAGGACTGGCCCAGCGCCCTCGGAAGCAGACCCGTCTTTCACTACTCCGGACCCAGCAGACCCCTACAGGGGCCCTTTGGACCGTGTCCTGGAGCCTTTGGCAGCATGGTTCATGAAGGGTTTCAGTCCCGGCGCCATAGGCGCCGGGATCATATTGGTAAACAGTGTAATAATGCTTGGGTGGACTTACCTGAGGCAGACCATGCTGCATATTTACCCAGAACAATCCAGTCTGGTTGAAGTCCCCAGCCATCAGGGCTGGGAGGAACTATTCCCTCCATTCAGGAACTCTTTTCTTACCTGGGTGGAACGGGTGGAAGAACACACACTGGAAGCACTTCTCTGCTATTTAAACCAAGCCCGATGGAAAACACGTGCTTCGCGTTATTCTGCAGCAGCAGCAGGACGCTCACCGAGTCTCCTGCATTCCAGGTCCAGAGTCATCTTCAGCTTCCGCGCAGCAACCTGTGGATGAAGAAAGACACAGAACAATACTTACCAGATCCCGGAATCCAGTCACCGGCAAAACCTGCAAAGAATAAACATAAGGTTAGAAAAGTGCAACTCGCTCGCAGCCGCGCCCGCTTACCTGATCCATCCGTGATTGCAACGGAGATAACCGCAGCCTTCTCTTCGGTAGCTTCTCTGCACCTGAAAGGCAAAGGACATAATTAAAAAGGGGTTCGGGTGAAGGCAGTCGCATTCATCTTAACTTACCAGTTTTGCACGCGCAGAAGCGGCCGAATCAACCGCAGCATCCCGGCACCTGAAAACTTGAAAAAGGACATTATTAGAGGTGCCATTAAAAGCGGCCAACGAACATTATACTTACGCGCATCGGCACGTGCAGCGGCAACGGAAAACTACGCCCACAGCATCCCGAAGCCTGAAACAAAGGAAAAGGGACATTATTGAGGTGCCCATCTTTTAAAGCCTAAAGACTACAGTATACTTACAAGCATCCGCTCGTGCAGTAACGCGGCATCGCTCTTCGGCATCCCAGCACCAGTGCCACAACTAAGGCCGCAAAAGACTTGAGCCTCAACACTGAACTCATCCAGTGTAGACGTAACTAGAATCCACGCACCCCTGCACCAGACGCAGGATGGAGAGCTCAGCATTTATAGGCCTAAGGTGAGAGCTCGCCGAGACAAGTAGAAAGCTAGGCTGTGGGAGAAACTGGCGATTGGTGGGAGAAGGAATCCCATCAAACGGTGATTAACCCTTTTTCTTCCACCTGCAGAAAACTTACCCTGCAAGTCAGACATTCGATAAGAGGAAGCCCAGTCCTGAGAGTCGTCCGAGCTCTACGCTTCTCCATTGAAGAAACGATAGCAGCCCAGCCGGGATCAGCGCCTCCGTGGGAATCAGGTGAGCGTTACAGAACGCGAAGCCCACCAATAACCTCCTACCCAGGCGCTATGGAAACTTCTGACACAGACCAACTGGCCCAGTTATTAGGTGAATTAAGAGCTGAAGTTCATGCTGCCCGCCAGGAAACGAATGCCCTTAGGAGGGAATTGATAATATCAAAAGAACGAACTGATGATCTCGCCAGACAGATATTACAGACACAAGCGCGGCAAACCCCGCTACCTAATTTAGGAGGGAGCTATATCCCAGCGGCTTCAGCCAATCCTGTTCAAATCAACCTACCCGGAAATGTGCCATTGGCACCGCCTGAACGCTTCTCTGGTGACCCTAAAAGGTTTGCGGTGTTTATAAATCAATGCCGATTGCACTTTCTTTGTAGACCTGCAGCCTTTCCGACTGACCAGACTAAGGTAGCCTTTGTGCTTTCGTATTTTAGCGGCAGTGCCGCTGATTGGTCGATCCCTCTGGTTACACAGGATGACCCGATCCTTAGTGATTTCCCGACCTTCCAGGCAAATATGGAAAGACTGTTTGCAAGGCATTCCCAGGGGCAGGCCCTGGACAACAAACTCCTTTCCCTACGACAGGGTAATCAAGATCTTTTGGCCTACATTGCATCATTCAATAGGCTAATCGTGGAAACCAGATGGCCTGAGGACAAAAGAATCACGCTTTTTCACAGGGGTTTGCGTGGCGAACTCAAAGACGTCCTTGCCCAGGTAGTGAATCCTCCTCAGGATTGTTCAGAGTACATTGATTTGGTGGTCCAATTGGATCACAGACTACAAAACAGAAAGGCGGATCGATCCAAGTTTGAAACACGAGTGTTCCCTAAGCCTCAAAGTCACACCAAAGGAGTTGAAGCCGTCGAACCTATGCAAATTGGGGTTGTAAAGGGTCCCCTAACCCAGAAAGAACGCGACAGGAGACGACAAATGCAACTATGTCTCTATTGGGGAAATTCAGGACATTTTCTTCGAGATTTCCCGGTGAAACCACCTAAGAAGACAGTGGGAGCTTCTGATAAGAGTTCTGAAAAGCCTGAGCCGGGAAACGACCTCGCCCGACAAGTGTAGAGGTCCGCTTGCCGAGCGTAAAAACCAGTTCTTTGACCTCGCACTTCATAATGCCAATGGTCCTCGTAAACCCAGAGCAACCGGATCGTTTGCATGCAATTAAGGCATACATTGATAGCGGAGCAGTTGGAAATTATGTGGACCGCGAATTGGCTTCCAGGATGAACTTACCTCTTTGTCCAAAGGTGGTTAAAGACGTCATTACCACAGTGGATGGGACGGAAATCGCGTCCGGACCAGTGACCCATACCACTACTGAAGTGACGATACTAGGCCAAGACGGGCATCAGGAGGTAATTGTGTTCGACGTGATCAAGGCTCCTCAATTCCAAGTAATTCTAGGGATTCCTTGGTTGGAGAAACACAATCCTCAGATTGATTGGCGAGCAAAGACGATAAAGTTCCCAGAGTGCACACCAACTTGTTATCCACGACCCAACATTGGCCTAGCGTCAGTAACGGCTGACGGTCCACAATTACCTCTAGAGTATCGAGAGTTCCAAGATGTTTTTCAAAAGGAACAAGCTAACACCTTGCCACCCCACAGATCATACGATTGTCAGATAGATTTGCTACCCGGTGCAACTCCCCCTTGCAGTAGGATTTACGCCCTTTCCGAGCCTGAGAACCTTCATCTGCGACAATATTTAGACCAGTACCTGGCCAATGGCTTTATCCGTCCGTCGAAGTCCCCTGCATCCTCGGCTCTGTTCTTCTTACCAAAGAAAGAAGGTGACCTCAGAACCTGTATAGATTATCGTGCTCTGAACCAGATAACAGTAAAAAACCGGTACCCCTTACCTCTGATCCCGGAACTCCTTGACCAGGTGAAAGACGCCTGTATTTATACTAAGCTTGATCTCCGGGGAGCTTATCACTTGGTACGGGTCAAGGAAGGAGATGAATCGAAGACGGCCTTTCGCACTAAGTATGGGCTATTTGAATACCAAGTGATGCCCTTTGGACTATGCAATGCACCGGCCGCCTTCCAATATTTTATGAATGATGTCCTCAGAGAGCTCATTGATGTCTGCGTTGTCGTCTACATAGATGACATTCTTGTGTACTCATCTTCAGAAGCTGACCATCGAAATCATGTTAGGGCGGTCCTTGAAAAACTTCGCCAACATAAACTTTTTGCCAAGCTCAAAAAATGTGTTTTTCATGTCACTGAGGTCGAATTTTTGGGATTTATTCTGACACCCAAAGGAGTCCACATGGACTCGAGAAAAGTAGATGCTATCCTCAAATGGCCGTCTCCTACTTCCGTGAAAGGCGTTCAAAGCATGCTAGGCTTTGCCAATTTTTACTGTAGATTTATTCCAGAGTTTTCACGAGTGGTACAACCCATCACCGTCCTCTTAAGAAAAAATAAACGCTTTGAATGGTCCGCAGAAGCAGAACAAGCCTTCCAAGAGCTAAAGGCTAAATTCACCTCGGCGCCAATACTGAAACACCCACGCCCGGACCTCCCTTACATCGTTGAAAACGACGCCTCCAGCTTAGCAATGGGAGCAGTCCTATCACAAAGAGATCCAGAGACTAACCAACTGCATCCTGTTGCATTCTGGTCTCAGAAGTTCTCGGCGCCTGAGATCAACTACACCATCACAGACAAAGAGCTTCTAGCGATTAAATCAGCCTTTAAGGCATGGCGGCATTATCTCCTCGGGGCCAGACACACCGTCACAGTGATCACCGATCATCGAAATCTGCAGTATCTGAAAACCGCCAAGGCTCAATCCTCCAGACAGCTTCGCTGGGCTCTATTCTTTGCTGAATTTGACTTTGTGATCACTTATCGCCACGGCAACAAGAACGGCAAAGCGGATGCTCTTTCCCGAATTGGAATGGGAGATAACGTTGCCAATCCAGAACCTGTACCAATAATTCCTGAACAAAGGATCGTGGGTCTGATTTCTTCACAATCCATTGAGGATATTGAAGAAAAAACTAAACAACTTGTAACCTCACCAGACTTACTGAACTGGTTACAAAAAGGAAAAGATTTCACCGTAAGCAATGACTTGCCTTATTTCCAAGGACGATTGTTCCTACCACACGCCGATTTACAAAGACAGGTAATCTCCTGCTATCATGATTCATTAATTGAGGGTCACCCTGGCATTGCCAAAACCACAGAAAAGGTGAAGAGACACTTCTGGTGGCCTTCGTGGAGAAAAGACATAAAGGAATTCGTGATGTCCTGCGGTGTGTGCGCTCAAAACAAGGGTCAGAAGAAGAGGCCGGCTGGTCTTCTGCAACCATTAGACATCCCACCGTGTCCCTGGCATACCCTTTCCATGGACTTCATCACAGACTTACCCTCCTGTTCCGGGTACAACACCATTCTTGTTATTGTGGACCTGTTTTCTAAAATGGCCCACTTCATTCCACTAAAAGGCTTACCTTCAGTATCAGTCCTAGCCAAAGTATTTCTTGAAAACATCGTCCGGCTACACGGCTTCCCGTCATTACTAATCTCAGATAGGGGGAGCCAGTTTATTTCCCACTTTTGGCGTAGCTGTTGTCGATTAGCTCAAATCGATGTAAGACTTTCGACCAGCCATCATCCCCAGACCGACGGGCAAACCGAGAGAACAAACCAGACTCTCGAGCAATATTTACGATGCATGCTACAACAGTCGGAGAGTAACTGGAAGGACATCCTTTGGATAGCTGAATATGCTTACAGCAATTCAGTTCATTCGGGTACCGGGAAGAGTCCCTTCTACATCTTGTATGGGATTCATCCTCGAACCTCCAACCTTGATCCACCTCAAGATCTTGGAACACCCGCCGTGGATCAATTGCACACCGTTATTACCCAAGCTTTTAAGGAAGCGACTGCACATCTACAACAAGCTAAAGAGAGGTACAAAAAAGGAGCAAATCAACACCAAAGCAATGCCCCTCAATACCAGGTTGGGGATCAAGTCTGGCTGTCCACCAAACATTTATCGCTTAAAGGGCCTCGCACCTTCAACCCCAAATACCTGGGACCATATCCAATTACGGCCATAATTAATCCAGTGGCCGTTAAATTAGAATTGCCAACCCATATGAGAATACATCCTGTATTTCACGTATCTCTTTTGAAACCCATGCAACCTGGAACCAGATTGACCAATCCTCGAGAGCCCATTCAAGTGAATGGGGAGCCCGAATTTGAAGTAAAAGACATTTTGGACTCTAAAATCATCAGATCGAAGCTATTCTACCTAATCGACTGGAAAGGCTACGGACCTCAGGAAAGGTCATGGGAACCCTATGACCACGTCCATGCTCCTGGTCTAGTCCAGAAATTTCACTGAACCTTTCCCGATAAACCAAAACCCCCGGGGAGGACAAGTTTGGGAGGGGCCTTGAGGGGGGTTGCTGTCATGAGCGCTACTCCCGAGGGGCCAGGACTGGCCCAGCGCCCTCGGAAGCAGACCCGTCTTCCACTACTCCGGACCCAGCAGACCCCTACAGGGGCCCTTTGGACCGTGTCCTGGCGCCTTTGGCGCCAGGCTCATGAAGGGTTTCAGTCCCGGCGCCATAGGCGCCGGGCTCATATTGATAAACAGTGTAATAATGCTTGGGTGGACTTACCTGAGGCAGACCATGCTGCATATTTACCCAGAACAATCCAGTCTGGTTGAAGTCCCCAGCCATCAGGGCTGGGAGGAACTATTCCCTCCATTCAGGAACTATTTTCTTACCTGGGTGGAACCAGTGGAAGAACACACACTGGAAGCACTTCTCTGCTATTTAAACCACGCCCGATGGAAAACACGTGCTTCGCGTTATTCTGCAGCAGCAGCAGGACGCTCACCGAGTCGGCTCCTGCATTCCAGGTCCAGAGTCATCTTCAGCTTCCGCGCAGCAACCTGTGGATGAAGAAAGACACAGAACAATACTTACCAGATCCCGGAATCCAGTCACCGGCAAAACCTGCAAAGAATAAACATAAGGTTAGAAAAGTGCAACTCGCTCGCAGCCACGCCCGCTTACTTGATCCATCAGTGATTGCAACGGAGCTAACCGCGGCCTTCTCTTCGGCAGCTTCTCTGCACCTGAAAGGCAAAGGACATAATTAAAAAGGGGTTCGGGTGAAGGCAGTCGCATTCATCTTAACTTACCAGTTTTGCACGCGCAGAAGCGGCCGCATCAACCGCAGCATCCCGGCACCTGAAAACTAGAAAAAGGACATTATTAGAGGTGCCATTAAAAGCGGCCAACGGTCATTATACTTACGTGCATCGGCACGTGCAGTGGCAACGGATATAAAGCCTGCAGCATCCCGGCACCTGAAAACTAGAAAAAGGACATTATTAGAGGTGCCATTAAAAGCGGCCAACGAACATTATACTTACGTGCATCGGCACGTGCAGCGGCAACAGAAAACTACGCCCACAGCATCCCGAGGCCTGAAACAAAGGAAAAGGGACATTATTGAGGTGCCCATCTTTTAAAGCCTAAAGACTACAGTATACTTACAGGCATCCGCTCGTGCAGTAACGGCGGCATCGCTCTTCGGCATCCCAGCACCAGTGCCACAACTAAGGCCGCAAAAGACTTGAGCCTCAACACTGAACTCATCCAGTGACGTAACTGGAATCCACGCACCCCTGTACCAGACGCAGGATGGAGAGCTCAGCATTTATACGCCTAAGGTGAGAGCTCACCGAGACAAGTAGAAAGCTAGGCTGTGGGAGAAACTGGCGATTGGTGGGAGAAGGAATCCCATCAAACGGTGATTAACCCTTTTTCTTCCACCTGCAGAAAACTTACCCTGCAAGTCAGACATTCGATAAGAGGAAGCCCAGTCCTGAGAGTCGTCCGAGCTCTACGCTTCTCCATTGAAGAAACGATAGCAGCCCAGCCGGGATCAGCGCCTCCGTGGGAATCAGGTGAGCGTTACAGGAACACCTTTCCATCATCACTAAAATCTTCTGCGAATCATCTGGCTTTCAGGAAAGCTTTGAAAACCACTCTGTTCTAGCTTTCTGCTTATATTTTTTTTTCCTTAGTTCGCAGCTTCCACACCAGCGCCATGATGCCTCTGGGCGACCGTGCGCTTTACAAATGTATATAACATAACATAACACATCAGGTATGCGTCAGAGATTTAGTACAATGCTTTTTCCAGTGGGACACATGGGGCTAATTCACAGAAGCGTTTTATAATGGAAACACCCCATTGGAAAACGTTCTGTGAATTAAGCCCACTGTCGCCAATGCTATTGGGGAGATATTGTGTACTGTATGCTGCACTGATAGGAGCCAGACAAATAATCTGTGTCAGAGAAATGTTAAAATAGTTCCGTAAATATGAGGCACAGGGAAGGGAAAAGTCATGTGAGACAGGAATACCCTGATGTCCTGCAGGAAGAAAGTGCTGTCAGTATTACCAGACTAATTCCGAAAGCATAAACACATATCCCACCCACCTATTTTCCTGCTCCTTACCTTATTGGCCTCATTGGCCAGTGTAATAGACCTCAGAGTTAGCAGAAATCTCCAATGTAATTTCAGTTGGTGTAAAACATTGCTCGTCAAACACAGGAAAAAAAAACAGTTGGTTCTAAACTCAATACACCTTATCTTTCAGTGTGAACATAGTCTTTCTTCAGTGTTATCGTCTTCATCTTTGTTCGGGAAGTAGATGCTGAGAGCAGCAGCTTGCCATTCTGGAGTTGAGTGCTGTCCATTCCTATATAATGGATGCAACCCAGTATGATACATTTTATTAGAACGTAAAGAATCAGAAAATGCAGGTTATTGTTTTGAACTTTGCATGCTATACTGAGATGATTTGATTTACTGAAATTGTGTTAAGTGTTGATATATTATGAGGGAAGGGTGATTTCTAAAATAATAATGCGCTGGCCACTTCATAAAGGATTAACAGCTGAAAAATGTTATGTTGACATTGAAGGAATGCATTTGAAAAATAAAGGATCGATAAATCAGTGAGAATAGGGAACATGTTCACGTTTTGTTGCCATGCATGTGTGAGTGTATGGTCCAGGCCTTACAAACCAGTATGTTGAGAAATAGCCACTTCAACATGGCTTACATTAATTAGCTGTGGATTAGAATCCACGTCCCACACCCCTCCTTTCGCCATCTGACTATAACCGAATAACTTTTCAAGAGATACGGTTTCTGAAGAAAAGAACATGTAATTCTTAGTTTAGGTAGGCAGGAGTCAACCGTCTGCTTCTTAATAGGATTAGCCAGCCCTCTGACATCAGTAGTTCGATTAAGCATAAGTAAGGGGTAGCTTTCTAATATACTAGGGACAATGTCTCTGTAATAGGGTCTTCTATAGGAGACATGGGTGAAATAATGCATTGGCTGGTAAGCAGCTGTAACAGAAAAGGAAATGTGATAATAGCTTTGGATACAAACCCATACTGAGTGTCAATGTCCAACACGCCTAGCATGTGCATGGATCCAGAAACAGGTCGCAAACACTATATCTTCCTCAAGACACAACTAGCAGCAAGTTACCTGGGTATTGCATGGACTGAGTACAGAGCTCAGAATGCAACAATACACTAAACAGATGTTATCACGGAAAAGAAATTCCTGTCATAAATTTCCCATGCGAATATCTTGCCCAGAACAGCAGTGAAACCTGAAAAACAATGGTTATAATTATTTACACGGCGCGGGTGGAACAGTATCCACGTCTTTCTGTCAATGGTCAAATCCATCACCCTGCCCATTTCCTCAAATTTAGATGTTTTATCTGTGATAGAAACAAGAAGGCCCACAATAAAATAAGCTAGCTAGAAGGCGCAGGGGCAGGACAGCCTCTTACTAACTGACCATGAACATGAAAATGTCCTGCAAAAAGAAAACCTTGCAACCTAAAGTACTTAGCTGCCCTTTCCCCGGCCAGCTTTACAATGCTAGTCCTTTGCATGCTTTCCGGTAAAAACAAAACAGTTCCTTCCATTTTCCCAGCCTGCCATTTGATTTTGCTCACAGATCAAGTTGGTTATGCCCTGGATGTAGAGGTGCATGCCAGGAGGTAAAGGTAGAAGCTGAGCCAATCAGGGTATGATACATGTAATGGGATATTTCCTATCCGCCCCCTGTCTTATCAGCCCGAATCTCATGTTATCACACTGGCCTGTTTTTTTTTTAGATTCCGGCAACGCTTTAGTAATATCTTTACCTCATGCTCTTGTCTGTTCACGTTTGCCAGTCTTTCTTCTCCCAAGCTAACCTTGTGTGGACTCTGATCTGTGCTGTTATATAGGTGCCCCATTTTACATCAATGGCCTATAGTTTGGAATCAGCTCCAAACTATGCCTTTTCCTCTAGCAAGCTGCCTGGAGCTAGAACTGGAAGTCACTGAGGATGTAAGGGGCGAGGATTATTGGTTCGATTGGTTGTGAGCCCCAGAGAGTTCTTTTGGAGAGCATGGTTTAAGGAATCTCCACAAATTGTGATTTAATATTTTGAATGAAAGTGGATAAAAAGGGAACAGAGTTGTATATCATAGTCAACATTAGCGAAAATTAAGATGAAATGACTGTTGTAATGCCATATGTTTAATTCAAGGCGTTGTGTGTCGGGCATTGGGGAGCAGAGTGAGATGTTTACTTATTTGTTTATTTACTTCCATTTATAAAGCACGTTAAACCCCAGAGCATCAAGGCACTGTTACACAACCAGTTACACACAAGAAATGTCAAGAAGGAGTCCATACATTTGTGAAGACCCAGGCAGCCTTAAGCGAACAGTCAAGATTTCACGGCTCTTCTGAATGCTGAGTACGATTGCTCAGCTCTCAAGGCAGGCGGCAGAGTGTTCCATTGGTTAGCTGCCACAGTAGGGAAGCTTGAACCACCTCCTTTGGTTTGTTTGCATTTGGGCTGGGCCAGCCGTTGTCCGTAGGCTTCTCTCAATGGCCTGGAAGAGAGTGCCTTCATAATTTTCACTGCCAAGTAGTGAGGCACAGGTTTGAGGACTCACAACATTGGAATCTGTCCCTCACATAAAGAATACAAGCATTAACAGGATCATAGAAAAAGAAGGGTAAACAACCTTGTGGAGTCGCAAGCAAATATCATCTAAAGAGCCTTTCAGCATCTCTTTTTGACTATCATTTTTTCTACCAGCAAGTTGTGGTTGTGTACAAAGCCTTCTTTTCTATGTATATTGCACGCGGTCTCAGTAGTGAATTACTGTGTCATATGTAGCCCAGCTGATCATTCTACAACACTACACAGGACAGACTTCACAAAGGGGTTTATATTCTTCCAAGCAGAACCAATAATGACATCAATATCCATGTGATTTAATATCACCTATGCACATTTCTTTACTTCAGTGACGCCAGTACATAAAAAGTCAAACTAGTTTTTAGTACAGTTTAGCCTTAAACATGTGTGGGAACAACTGAATTTCCTGGACCACCTCTTAAAGAGTCTGCCTAGAGAACGTCACTCAGAGAAAACTTCACCGGCAAAGGTGGGGCACGCAGAGATCCCGAAGGAGCGGGTCAGGAGGTAAGTGTGTCAAGGAATGGTGGGGAATATGAATGAGGTTTGGCTGTTGAAGAGGAGAGGGGCATGTTTGCTTTGGTTGGAGTAGGGGCGGATTAAGGGTGAACACAGAAGGCAAAGGGTGGGGAAGGGCGGGACAGAGGAATGGCATATAGGGCTTTCGGGATGTGAAAGCTACCGATGGAAACAAAATCACACCCTCAAGGGTCACTCCAGGATGGTCCAACAAAAGTAGTCTCTTGGAGGAGTGGTCTCCATTAGGTGGGATTTTCACATAGAACTGCTGAGGATAACCCTGAAGTGCAAAATGATAGAACAATAGCTGTCTCGTACTGCCTGAGTTTCATTTCACTTGCTTGTCACAGATTTGGTTCTGTTATCTGCTCTCAAACCTGTACCCATTCTCGAAGTGCTCTTCTTCAATATTTGTTCTTTGTTAAATGCCCTGCATTTCCCATGAGCGAGGTCTGCACTAAATCTAATGCCAAAGAACAAAACAATAGTGAAAGTTATATCTTCTCTGATGAAGACATTTAGGGTAGGCAGAAGGGATTGTCAGCCTGTAGCCACCAACTCTGACACCAAAGCTACCACGGCCTATGCTTCCCCCCAAACCTCTGCACCCAATATGCCCTCATCAAAATGAGTGGTGGAAAATGTTTATAGATTTTGTAAATGTTAGCAGTTTTGTTTTTCATTGAAATATTGTTTTTTAATTGTTATTTAATGAGTAAATTCAATAATGAGAGGGATTTCAAAACAGACATGGCAGAGATAGCCAAGTAAGTCTTGGAAAGTTGTGTGCTGAAGACAATGTATGTGGCTTGCATGATAGTATTGAATATGATCTGCACTACGTACAATATGCGTGCATTCTCTGGAAGGTCCATTTGATTTGGGCACAGTTATGTCCAGAACATTCCATGCAATTACAGAAAAAATGATCATTGGCAATTTTAATATGTATTACTTTTTTATTTGTATTTGTCTTTTGCAAGTTTATGATACATTCTTACATTTGTTTGAAAAATCTGCTAAATTATCAACTTTTCACAACAGATGTAATATTCTCTGAACTTTTCGTGCGGTGTTATCAAGAGATGTCATATCAAATAAGACACCTGCATTTCAAATATTTATTTATATGTCAGTGTTAGGGCATACTTTTGCGTTATTAAAAATTGAACCTTTTAATTGTCTGTATCGCTATTATTACCATCCATCTGCGAGTTGTACATATTTCTACAAAGAGACTAACGTTTTTTTTTAATGGAACTATATAACTGCAGTGTTCCCTATTTCAACAAATGAAATGTTTCAGTCTAACAAGGGTTCTAAAAGGAACACAATTTGAGTAGCATGATATAAAAATACTACCAACGAAAAAAGACATAGTAAATATTACAATTATTTTTTTAAATATGTACAGATGTGTACTATTCTGTGCAGTTCTATTTAAAAAAGTACATTGCTTTACAAATTACACGGCATAACAATTTCAGAAATAACCCATGTTGGTTGGTAGAAACCTGTATTTCCAAATGAATGACTTTGAGATTTGAAGTTAATTAATAACATTATGACAGGGACCAAAAGTTGTAAGTCTACTTGCCAAAACAAAACACCTCAAACAATTGTTTCTTTCTGTAGAGCTTGACTGTGTATGATTCCAGTTTTCACTACGATAACTTTCAGAGCTTACAACAGGACACTTGAAAAGACATCCTTATTTCAAACCAGTCAATCCCAATCAAAAGAATGATTAATCATTCTATAAAAATTTGCATTATGTTCTCGAAAGTGGGAGTGCAGCTGATCCAGGACAGTGCTGTTAACAACAGGATGTGGGCGCCCCTTGGACTCGTGCAAGCATCTCTCTCTTCCATCACTTCGAATGCAGTAAAATCCCTTAGTTTGGTTAAAATAAAAATTTGATGGTACAATCCTGGGAGGCAAATTAAGAAATTGTTCAACCTTTTTCAATTCAGGGAGAGGATCTTTAATCAAAGTATTTCCATCGACAATGTGAATTTGATCCAGGGAAAAATACTTGAGCCATTTCTCCATATGCACATCATAAAGACTTCTCTGGATGGCTTTGTACTTTGTGTTTAGTGCTCCATTTTTAATAACAATGTTTTCAAATGGTTGGACAGGTTTGTGACTTTCCAATCTATTGTAATATACTTGGGTATAATCAGATATTACTCTCTCAGTGGGGTCCCTGAGGATGAGTAACAGTTTAATTGAGCTATTCATATCATGGATCCTCTCTGGAGCATAAGGAGAAGTGAAATATCCTGGAGTCTTCTCTATAGTAATTTGATTTTCATATGAAAATGGCATCAGACCTCTGTACCAGTCTATTCCTTTTACATAATTCTCATCCCAGTCAAAGAAATGAACTTCAGTAGCGGCGACCACAATGTTGGGGTGGATATCCAACATTTCCAGCAGAGCACGGGTACCACCTTTACGGACTCCAATGATGATGGTATGTGGAATTCTTCGACTTGTACCTGGCGGTCTCACTTGAGAGGAATAATGTTCACTTTTGTTGCTTAGAATCGTTATTTCATTTTTTAATATCTCTAGGAGTCCCCCATTCTCCACGCTATAATGTTCCACTGGGGCACAGTGACTCAGAGCAAGTAACAGAGTTGATAAAAGTAGAAGGGCCATGTGGAAGGAGCAGCTTCAACAATCAGTTCAAAATGTAGATCATGTGGTATGATGCAGACATACTTATGACCTTCATTGACGATATCGCTGATATACCAGGCTGAGAATTACTGATGACTGTTAGATGCATCTGCAAAAATGAGAACAAAACAAATCTTGAAAAGCCACAGAAATCATATTCTGTTGTAAACTATATCATTTGCAAGGCATGCATTTTACAATATATGTGATCAAAAATGTGTATCTAGCGAAATTGAATTCAAGCATTTGTTTTCTGGGATAGATAGCCATGATGATGCTATTACATTCTTGGATATATGTATGCCCCTGCATTTATTAAAACATACAATATTATAAGAATCATTTTTGTAGAATAGTCAATAATGAGAAAATGAGAAAAGAGAAACATTTCTACAATGTATTTTATTTATTTTGTTTTTTTATTACCCAAATGTACGAAGTAATATTACTGACAGAACACTTTGCTGCGGTTGCTATTGTATTGTATGCTTTCTAAAGCTACATTTTAACTTTTGTATTTGGATGTGTATTTTGAGTGGTATGAGGCATTTACTACTGAACATTTTCAGTATGTGACCCAAATGTACTTAGAAAGAGCAGGAAAGAGGGAGCAGACCGAAAATGATGTGTTTTCAGCTTTTTCAAAAAATTAACACATTTGCAATACAATGGTTATCATTCAGGACAGAGCTCCAGAGTTAGGAACCCAGGAGCATGCCAGATCTTTTAAAGCTGTGAATATACATGCAGTTACAGGTGGTTAGTCTTTGAGGGAACAAAGAAAAGGTAACATAGGGCAGAGCCAAAAAGGGCATTGTGAATCATTGTGAGCAACTTGATTGAGATTCTTATTTTATAGGCAACCAAAGAAGTAAGTGTCCACAAAATGGACAAACTATGTGAGGATTTTGTGGTGTTTTTTTTTACATCCCACAGTAATCAGGAAAATCTGTAGTTGGTGAATGGAAGTTTCAGGCACACCTTCATAAAGAGAGTGGCAATGATCAAATATGGAGCCCACAATAGCCGGTGCTATCGCGGCACAATGTTGTCCTGACAGCAAGGGCCTGATCTATCTAAGTAGCTTTAGGTAATAATGTGTGTATTTCAATGCTTGATGTGCCTGCGGGAGAATAGGAAAGGAGGGGGAGAGAGTCATGCCAAGTGTTTTAACCTTTATCTGGACTTTAGCAGTGTGGCTTGCAAGAGCAAAGCCTTTATACACTTTTAGGAATCTGGAAAATGATGATGGGGTGTCAACAGGGAGAATGTCCTTTTTTGCCTTAATCCAGACCTAGCAATTTCTGAGCCATCCAATGTTCTAACCAAACTGAATCATACTACTATTGGAGTGATAATCTCCATCTGTATATCATTTGCATACTTTTAGAAGACAGTTCCTATGTTTTTTAGTATGTCATGAAATGGCTTCATATGAATATT
Organism: Ambystoma mexicanum; assembly: GCF_040938575.1. Classification (NCBI taxonomy): domain Eukaryota; kingdom Metazoa; phylum Chordata; class Amphibia; order Caudata; family Ambystomatidae; genus Ambystoma; species Ambystoma mexicanum. The sequence goes on along the minus strand of NC_090929.1, from coordinate 1,278,219,904 downwards.
GAAAAGGATAGGCGAGATACAACCTTGAAGTCGATTTTAATTTTTGATTTTGAGTATTTAAAATGTGCTCAAAATGGCCTTAACCATATAAAGGTGCAGTTGGTCCACCAAAAAAACGTATAGCAGCGAAGTAAAGGAGGATAAACAAACCACCAAATAAGCCACTGTGCTATTATTTAAACAGGAAGGTTTTAAGGGCCTTCCAAAACTGAGGAAGTGTCTGACAGCACCTAATCTCCAGAGGAACATTATTCCAGAGTCTGGGGCCAAAGACAGCAAATTTTCTGTCTCCTCTGGAAACACATCCCGAGCAGGGAACACTCAGTAGCAGATGATCGCTTGACCGAAGGGTCATTAGAGGATTGTGATAGTGTTTAGGTACTCCGGGCCAACTCCTTTACAGACTTAGAAATCAGGCGTGCCTCCTTGAATTTAATGTGGTGCTCCACTGCCAGCAAGTGCCATGTTCCACGAAGAGGAGAAACATAAGCTGATCTACCAAGTTGGCCAACCAATCTGACGGCTGCATTTTGGGCTTTCTGGAGCCCATACATTTGATTGGCAGGTATGTCCATCAGAAGACTATTGCAGCAGTCCAAGTGGGTGTTTGTCAGGGCCCCCACCACTGCCGCAAGATCCTCTTCAGGGATGAATGGTAAAACCCGATGGAGCATGCGCAGAGAATAATAGACTGCCTGAATCTTAGCCCCAACCTGTGCTTCGCTACCCAGGTTCACCACAGGCAGTCTAGATTCTTAATTCTAGCGGCAAATCGAAGCTCCTCACCGAGGATACATGGGACCAAGGATTCCCTTGCAGCCAGAGCCAGCTGCCTAGGCCCAAACAAGATAAGCTTGGTTTTGGCTTTATTCAGCTGATGCAGATTTTTTGCCATTTACATATTTATATCTTCCAGGCATTGATTAACCTTAATGAAAGCATCCTCAATGTAGTCAATTGTAATATAAATGTGTGTATCATCGGCATACGAATGATACCTCAGACCATGACTTTTCACAATAGTCAGCACAGGTTGTATATACAAATTGAATAGCAGGGGAGACAATGAAGATCCCTGTGGGACTCCGAAGCTCATTGCAATAGGGTCCAAGATATAGCCCACAAATTTCACCCGATGATGCCTGTTTGCCAAAAATGACCTAAGCCATTTAATGGCCTGTTCAGAGACCTTCCCAGGCAATTCCAGGCGATTGAGTATATCTTGATTGACTGTATCTAAGGCCACAGACAAGAACAACATCACAAAACATACAAGCCCCCCTTCATCAGCCAGCAGCTCATCATACACCGATAGCAAAGCCATCTCAGTCCTGCGCTTAGGCCAGAATCCTGACTGAAACTGTCCAGCAGTGCCTCCTTCTCAACACATTTCTGGAGTTTGGAGCTAACCACTTTCTGCAGTATTTTTCTGGCCACGATAAGCCTGCAACCGGCCGATAGTTCTTCAAGCAGGACAGATCCAAATTAATGTTCTTTAGTAATGGTGTAATAGCAGCATTTTTTGGCTCGCTAGGTACCATGCCCTGGGCCAATGATTTGTTGACAAAGGTGCTCATAAAATGAGCAATGATCTGAGCCAGACATCTGGCAGTACAAGCGGTAGAGTAAACATAGATTCATTAGTGGGCTTGAGGTTAAAAATTAGTGAATGTATTAAGTCGCCTGTAATGGGTTGAAAGTCAAACTGCACAGTCCTCACTGCTTTCAGCGGCCAATATGCCTGGCTGGGCACACAATCCTGAACCATGTACCACAACGGGGCACAACTGGCCCACCTGGGCCTTTGCCACAATACTCTCCTGTATTGCTTCTATTTTTTCTTTGAAAAACACATTGAAAATGTTGGCCTGTACTAGCGAGGGCTCAAGAGACGTAGCAATACAGCTTGGCTTACATAATCTATTAACCACTGTAAATACTTCTCTTGGCTGATTACTGGCATTGCCAGTTTCTTTATGAAGAAAATCCTTTTTAGCCGTACTGATGGCGGTTTATAGATCTTCAGCGCTGTTTTAGCACTCTTGGCACTGTCAGGTAATTTATTCTCTCTCCATTTCTTATCTGTTCGACGAACCTGCTTCCGGAGAGAAACTAGATTTTGGGTAAACCAAGATTTAGAGATACTTCTACTCTTGAGTTTTAAGGGGGCGTATTTGGAACATATTGTGTCCAAAATTATAGTATCCATAGCGAAGAATTCCTCGCTCAACAACGTACCATCAATACTAGCCAGCCTTTCAGTCACCACATCCCCTGGAATGCTAGCGAGATCTCTAGCACTAGTGGTCCATCCTTCCATGCCCCTTTCATTCTCCTTGGAATAGTCAGGTCGAAAAATTGAGCATAGTGATCAGACCAGTGAATGTTAACCATCTCCTTCAACACTGCACAATTGCACCTGGCCAGTAAAATGTCCAAACACTGACTTTTTACATGTGATGTGGCAGTCGTCAGTAGTGAAGGCCCATGATTTCCCAAAATTTCACACAATACTTCAGAGTCTGGATGTTTAAAGCTATCCATCCAGATATTCCTATCTCCCAAGCACAAGAGTTCCTTGTAACTGCTCCCAGATAGAGTCAAAAAGATATCCAAATTCTCCAAAAATCTAGCAGCGGGACCTGGGGGGTCTATAGACCAGAATAACCTTCACTGACAAGGAAGGTGGTAACCCAATGGACACCTGACCCACCTGAGACCCATCGGTATAGTCTAGAGCCTCGAGGTGGGAGACGTGCAATGATGATCTATACATCAATGCAATGCCCCCCTCCCTTTTACCAGTCTGATTAATGAACTGAATGCAGTAGTCTTCAGGAACTAGATAGTGAAATTACATCTGCGACCCCTTCGAAAACCATGTTTCAGTCAATAGGAACATATCTAAATTGGAAGAATTAATAAGTTCGACCTCATGGGCAATGGCAGAGCGAGCATTAAACAGTGTTAAAGTAATAAGTGAGTTACCCTCAGCTACTCAAGGCCTATGTGGCTGCAGAGTGAATCTGGATATCCCCAAATTGTGAATTCCGTTCAGTGTTCTAAGTGTGAAAAAGCCTTTCCCATTATTAAGCATTCTCAGGATAGGCCTTTTCTACCTCAAACCCCCCATCATCTGCACCAACTACACACAATACTCCTCAGCCACAGTATTACTAACCCAAAAACCTAAAAAACGTGGAGGCCGATAGCCAACAGTCACGTTTTCATCCCAGTAAAAAGTGGCAGCATATCCTGCCGACTGCCGCCCCAGGCCTAAACAGGTCTGATAAGGCATGTGGCACCAGCCAATGATGCGTGGGCGGTGCACCAAATGCAGGCGAGTCTGGGAAGTGAAGTCCCAATGCCGAACAAAGACAGCACTGAAGTTACAATCTCCCACTAATTAAGAGCCTGATAAAAAGTCCCTGCAGGATAGCACATAAAATGGGATCAAATACACATCTAATAATATTTCTCCTAAAATTACACCTAAAGGTATTTTCTTTTAAAACACAGTAACATTGTGACACATTATTAAGTAGCAGCAGAGGGATTATATTGATAGCTCCTCCAACAACGAATACTAAAAAACAGATTCACAGTCAGACAACAATGTATTGGCACTTGGACATATGATTGCTTAAATGTTATGATAACCATTTCACCTAATTCTGAGATGTGAAGACCAATCCTCTAAAATGGTAACAAGGCAATGTATGCTTAATGGTGTGAAGCACCAGAGAGAGATCCGACAGCATCAATAAACCCACATGTCCTTGGTCTAGAGGAGTGAGACTTTGATATCTCTCAATGCCAATTCAGTGCCGCTTCTTGCGTGGAAGCAAGATTGCCAATTACATACAGATTTATGAAATTCCATATAGGATTGGAATAGTCGATCCAAACGTGTTAGTTGACGCATGTGTCAGGATCCAGAGAAGGCTTTTATAATAAGGCTGTAACCCATGCTTGAGAACATCCAGAGCAATGCCATTCCATAAAGAGGAAGTCATTCATTTACTGATCAAAGAGCATAAGGAGTCAGCACAGTTTTAGTAACATAAGATGGGAAAGGACCACTAATGCTGTTGAAATGCTTCATTGATGGGAGGGAAGCTAAACTGCTTAGTGTTGTGCTCAGAGGGGGGGGACTATCCAAGAGTGTTGTATGGGAACGTGTGAATGTATTTAGGTATTTATATTTATATAGCGCGCAGACAGCCCAGGGGCATTGTGGTGCTGTTACTTGCAGGAACTTAGTTACAGGGGGTACAGGATTGGTAGCAGTCGTTGGCACATTATGATTGCTACAAACAGATTAGTCATTACAGCTCATGCATCTTTTGTTATTACATTACAGACAGTTTATTGGCAAAAATGGTGCTGCGAGAGACCTTATGTGAAGAGGATGGTTTTCATAGCTTTCCGGAAGGCAATGAGGGAGGGCTCACCTCGGATTGTGGGAGGTAGGGCATTCCAGTGTGATGGTGTGAGATAAGGGAAGGTATATTTGCAGTTATGTAGATGTATAAGTATGTATGTGTAGTGTATTACCTGCAAACCTAGCCGGTTTCAATGGAGTGCTGTACAACGTTGGGGAGGATACAGATATGTAGTACAGATGAGGATATGCTGAAGAATGGAACAATATGACTAGTTTAAAATGTATTGTGCATGTCCAAATTCAAAACCAAATAGCCACACATGCTGCTCACAATACAAGCACAACAAAACTCAGAAACTTTACTAATGCCAGTACATATATGCATTTACAAATCAGGAAGGACAATACCTCAAGCTTCACATTCCTTAAAAACAGCATTCTGAAAAAATACTAATAAAGAACTGGATGATTGATAACCTTACCAACAGGCAAATCACGCTTTGATGAGACGAGCACAGAAGCACAGCTATATTTCATATGTATTCTTGTGTTTCCTCCAGCTGGTCTGACTGAGGGAATTCCAACATATTCTGGGCACTATCCACCAGTTGCCTTGAATTTCACAATGCCTCCTTGCTGTCCTTTCCTGAACATCTCTTTCTGCATTTTCCCTCTGCCTGTTTCTAACCGATGTTCAGCATGTCCTCCGCATTTCTCCCAGCTATTTTCTATCTTTGCTTTTATTCATCCATCAATCACTTCCGCTCACACACTCCCCATTCTCCTTCCTCCAGGTTCTCATGGCCATTTGCACACTCCCTTTCACCGCCCTTATTATGCCTCATCATTTTGCTGCCCCATACAATTATCCCTCTTTTTCATCCTGTTTCTCACCCCACTTCCATATTGCGTCTGTACTATTACACGTGTCCCAGTTCTCTTTGAGACAACACATACGTATTCTGCCACTGTCATCTGATATAACTTCCATGCTGCATGGATTTTCTTTGCGTGCACCACCTGCCATAGCAACCTGGTGTTTGATGGGAACTCTGCCTGATGTTCTTACTGTTTTCAAATTGTTCTCTTATCTTGATATAGATAATTCCCCCACCCCCACGCTCCATCCACCCAAATGTGCTAATAACCTTCAACAAAGACTAAAGTGAAATCCCAGTTTTTATATTTGTAAATATGCAGGTGCAACGTTTTAGGCATATGATAAAATATACGCTACGCACATATTATTGAATGGTATTGAAGTGAATAGGTCTGCTATTTATTGAATTCACTTCTGCCACTTATTGAATTGCTTTTCATTTCTGCCACATCCTAGAGAATCATCGGACTGCCAAGTAGGTGACGTGATGGCCAGGCAGCACAAATATATATGAGTTATTTTCCAAAGAATTAGGCCTTGATTATACTGTCTCATGAAAACTTCCCCAGAGTGTTGAAAACACTATGAAATAATGGTTTGTGTCCTTGGCAGGCAGGTACTTGATATCTGCAAGGACATGCTTTTAACGCAGGAGAACAGCAGGTTTTGGCAATAGCTTGGGATGCCAAGATGTCTGGTCACATGGGAGAGGTTAACACTGTGTCTAGTTTGTTGCTGTGCGGGGGCAGAGTTTGCTCTTCTTACTGACTGCATATAATTAGGTCATCTGCAGTGGGATGCACATCAAAAGTAACATTTCACTATACTAACCAATCAGGGATGGGCAATTGACGCTGACTTAGATTTGCATAGCCAGGCGCCAATAGGATGGTTAGAATCTGTATACACCTAATATAGAGAATATATACAAATGCATTCTAATTGTATGGTTTGGGCCTTCAAATACTACTTTCTCACATGCACATGTTGATAGTTTTCAGTTTTTCAGTCTCACAAGACTGGCTAACATGCTGTCATATTTTAGACATAAATCGCTAATGAGGACTCTCAGGAACCATGAAGGAATTACCGCTTGGGTAAAACATAGAACTGAATGCTCTGTTATATTTATCTAAAAAGCTTTGTGTTCCCCATCCTATATAAGTGTCTTTGCTCTGGGGGACACTGGAACATGTGACGTGATGTTCGTGTATAAATGTTGATAGCAGTGTTGGTGCTTAAATGTGGACAAGAAAAGTAACGTGAGCATTGTGATTTTAGAAAGGTAAACAATCTGCATTTGATGATAATGGGAAAGCAAGTTACTTAAAACTAAAGGCTTGTGCCAAACATAACGATACTCAGCCATTCCAACTGAAAGTAGGGCAGGTAAATTCTGAGTATGAAGTGAAGTCCCCAAAAAAGAAAATAGAACAAAATAACAAAGTCTAATTACCTAATCGAAACGATAGTTTTTGATCTTGAGTAACGTCTGTAGGAGGGGGTTAGCAAGTCTTTGGGTCCTGGACATCTGGTGTTTGTAAGATTATGAGTCACTTCCCTATATTGATGGCATGCCGCAATGCCATAGGGTTCGTCATAGAGACGTGACACTACGCTTGCGGTGGCCATCTTGGTTTGGGATGTTAGTCATCGCTGATATGGTTAACGTGTAGCTGATGTGGGGTGTGTAAGGAACAGGACTTTAGACACCAGCAATTTATCACATCATCCAGCGGGGTTGCCACAGGCTCCAAGGAAGGAGCCAACTGTGGCTTTTGCAACAGTGCCTACTCTGACCATGTAAGCCATCCTTGACACCTCTCGGATTTATTTTGCATTGCATTAAAGCTGTGTTTGTGCAATTCTTGCATCTCTTCATTGTTTCTGGATTTATCGACGCTCTACATATTTAAAACCTTCCTACTAGCTGAGTACTTACATAATTATGAAATAATCAAATGAAGAAAAAAGCAAATTTGTCTGTTCCTATATTTTGTTTTTTAATGTATGTGTGTATTGGTTTATAAAGCTTTGCACAATTACACATACACACCACAAGAAACAGGAGTTTTAAAATATCTATAGAAAATGAATAAAAAGAAAAAAGTCAAGAAAAAAGTAATTATTCACAAAATCATCTTAATTAGAAAACTGCTACAATAATATCAATATAAATCGAGCAGCACATTGTTACTAAATTCATTTGAGGGTTCAGCTAAATATTAAAATCTCATACTCATGGTCTCTCTCAACTTAACTTATATCAGTTTGATTATTCTTACAACAGCTAATATGAGCGATGTGTGATTACCTGCCAAAAGGAGTTCCCAGAATGTTTTGCTGTCAAGAGTGACATAGGGCTTCATTAAAGTTTTGTCAGTGCAGCAGGAGTTCTGGTAAAAGTGAATGTGATTCCCTGACCGTCACTTTTCCCACAACGGCAAAACACAAGTTTGCTAGTGGGGTGCTGGAGGACCCCACCGGCAAATACATCCCCTTGTTACAGGCACCGAATTACCGGTGCTGGTAATACATGCAATCCCCTCCATGGAGCACTATGGGACTCCATGGAACAGGGATTTAAAACCCTTTTTGCCACCTCTAATATACAGGTAATACCGTAATATCCGGTGGCGGAAACGGTACAGCAGTGTCCTGGTATCCCGTAGAAATTACCAGTGGGATACCAGGAAACTTGTAATGACCCTCATAGTCACACACAAACTGCTCCAAATAATTCCTGAGCAAGTGAGTAGCCTCACATTTCAAAATGAGGTGTTTCCAAGTTTTTGGGTCATTAAAGACTTGCATAGATGATAGGTTCTATCAACGTTTAGCACCAAGATGCCTCTGGAATGTGCACTTTATAAATTAAGATAACATAACATAACATACCTCTACACGGACCCATAGCTTCAAGCATGCATAAAATATCCAAGCTACAGCGTATGAATGGCATACGGACATTCCTATCTGCGAAGGTAGCTAAATATGCAGGCAATGTGTTGAATATCCTTATTATACATTGTAATGAGAATAAACATTATGTTTCATCAACGTTTTATGCTGCTCAGCCGAATCAAATTAGATATTTGCAGCTTTACCAGCTTTCAGATTGGTAATTAATTTGTAATTAATTCATCAAATTTCAAATGCATTTGCTTTAAGTGATTCAAGCAATCCAAATGGAGGCTATATAAACATTCTGACGATTTACTTTCAAAGAATGTTGGTTAATCAATATACAGCGCACATGTTTTATACAAAATATTTGAATATAATAAGTGAGCAGAGTGCTTTGTGTTTCACCATCTACCCTCTGGAGGGGGAGTGGCTTGCCGGCTGCTCACTGCCAAAAGAACACTCATAAGCCTCACTCCATGCAGACTGCGCGGAGTGAGCAGAGTGTTTTGTGTTTTGCTGCCGCTTTTGAGGATCCTTTTGTCGAGTTTGCCTATCTACCATCTGGAGGATGGGTGGCTTTCCTGCTGCTCACTGCCAAAGATACACTCATAAATCTCACTCCACGCAGAGCGTGCAGAGTGAGCAGGCGTGTTTTGTGTTCTGCGCTTGAAGCTCGGAGTACGATAGATCCTTACAACGTTTGAAGTCATCTCAGTTTGGTAAGCCTGTTTCCCTCCTTCATTGGAGGTCTGCTGGTGGGAACACAAACTGGAAAGCAATGGGGCTGCAAAGCGAGTGGATAGGGGAGGGGCTGGAATAAGCTTTAAGCCAATGGGGACTCGAAGTCCTACTGCTGCTCTGGCAGAACTCGGTCTGAACGCATGACTGCAACTGCTACCAATGACCAGGTGGCCCCATCCCCTTTATCTCACATTTGTCCATTCTCAAACTTAAGTAATCCCTGTGGGGGATGTACGCCTGGCACTGATGTCATCTCTAGTGCAGCACCTGTGCATGTTTCATCCAGTCCTCAGCAGGATGAGCCTCCTAATAAGCCCTTGATTAATAATATAAAACTACTCTGTCATTGGCGAAACCGCTGCTACTCCTCTTGGCACTGTTAACATCTCAAAACCTATTCCCTCCAATCTCTGTAATCAGTGGAAAGCAGAGTTGTTGACCTTAGTCCCATTTTGGGAACAAAATTAATTGAGACCGTTTCAATTGCCTTGAGGGGCAGCTCTTCGGTACACCGACTTTCACACGTGAAGACGGATCCTTGTTTTCAGAGTACTTAAATGGTGCTGTGCCTTGTTTGGAGGAGAGTTGCATTGCTACCGACACAGAGGTTGCTCGACCTGTTCCTGAGGTTAACGTTAACAGTAACTGTAGTGTCAATATTACGAGTGGTGGTAATGATCCTCCAACTTCTGCTGCTATTGGCTCTGAAGTTCCTAGCAGCAATACCAGCAATACAGTGGCATATTGGCGGAAGTGCATCTATCTATTCCTCTAATTGAACTTAACTTGTCTTACAACCCCAATGAGCGTTTGGCTGTGTTTCTTGACATCGCAGGTACCCCTCTGGATGGACGGCCTTCTAACACCAAATCTATCAAATTCTTCTTTCACCAGCACTGATAGTGACATCAGTTAGGTTTCTGCCTCCATGTTTGGAATCCTCGAGAATCTACTCATTTTACTCTTCACTCAGTCTAATGACATCTTGTTGCATCTAACACCACAAGCCTTTGCGATGGACAAACATGCAAGTTCCGTCAAACGATTGGAGTCTATTCTAACAGTCCATTCCAGCAATTTAGTGGAAATTGGGGCTAACATGTAGAGGCTGATGTTAATTAAACCGCAAACGAGTAAGCCCCCAGTAAACCTCAATCAAATTCAAGAATCATCGGGAGCTTTGTCACAATTACATTTTGGTGAACCAGCTGCCCGGCATACACAGAAGAAAAGGAAAGTTGTATGCCATCCAAAGAGGTATGCCAATACAAAAAGACTGTAGCCGCACTGAACTCTTACAGTGGATCAGGCCCTGCAAAGGGTTTTCCTCTTTTTGAGGGAGTGGGATTTCCTATCACTGAACTAACTGCTCAACAGGCTAAACACAGTGAAAATCCCAACTTGACTGGCCTACTAGAAGAACAACACATTGGAGCATCCCTGACAGGAGCACATGATGCAATTAGTAAGGATGCACCCATGGAAAGCAGGTCCACAGATCATATTATAGACGACACCGGAAAAGGAGCATTCCAGAATACCTGCGCTGTGAAGACATCATTCTCTATCATGAACACGAGTGCTCCCCAGACTGCCCCTGCTGAATAGGTACTCCTGTGAGCTTGCTAGCGTCAGAACTGAACATCTCAGAAGAAACTTTGACTATTCACATCCTGCCGGTCGTTGGTAGGAAGAGGAAAGAGGCAAGTTCATGCACACGAAAGGGGGGGGGGGCAAATGGCAGGAAATACCAACGTGATTTGGTTCCTGTCTATTATCTGAAGCAACTGTTCAATACTCCTGTTACTAGGACCCTTGTCCCTGTGTCTATGATTACCAGGGCTGCCATCCCTGGGCCACCAAAGGATAGATCTATCACTATGACAGCAGCCCAAACCTACTTACTCTCCTCATCGGCTGGTTCACGCTGGGCTGTATCTGACCTTAACAGGTTTGACACAGAGAAGGACCTGCAAATCAGGAGCCTATTTTGGAAAGATCAACATGACTATTTGAACCTTGACCATGCTTTGGAGTTGTTCTATTCCATCATACCGCTACATACTATTGGGAGCAATGACATTAAAACTGTTTTCCTATGTGAAGAAGAATTATTTGCTACCTCTCTAGTATTCTTTTTTTCTGATGGGATGGTTCACTACGTTATGGAACACACTCAGCTACTCCTCAGAACTGGTTATGAATGTCTTGCCTTGAATTGTAGAAAAGCTTCCCAATCGTGACAAACGGGGTGGGGAACCAGGTTGGCGTAAGCCTGCAATTACTGCCTGCCCCAACGGTATCCCATCCCATACTTCCGAATATGTGATACCATCCCAGGGACCGGGAGGGGGGAATAAAAGTGAGGATGATCACTGGAAATGGTTAGCTGGGCTGGTCCACCAGAGGAAGTTGCAGGGTCCCTAACAGTTCCTTCTTTCTCCTCAGTTGGGAAAGTAGGGGACATCAACACTTATATGAGCAGGATTGTTTGTTACACCACATTGATAGGTGGGGTAAATCCTGATGACTATGATTCAGGGGCAACCTTATGGGAGGTTATAGACACTCAGGCTATAACAATCACAATTTGTGAAGGATTTACATCTGGCAAGAGCACATACGCCCCAGCTTTTTTGATTTGTATTAATGATAAAATGGTGCAGGTAATCCATATCAGAACAAGTGGTTTGCTATCTAAACCATCCTTTCTTAAAATCAATGGCTGATGAATGCTGTATACCTCTCTCCTGCATCAGTATCCTGATCGGAAGCTCCTGATTTCCAGTTGCATAGAGCAGGTGCCCTGTTTACCAGCTGATGTGACAGCAAATTCATTGCTGTGCAAAAGTTGCATTTAAAGTCTGCACCTTTGTTCCAAAATCATAATGATTATGCTAAAATATTACATTGTGGAAGGATAATCAGGAAATATAAACAATTCTTAGGTTTTTGTATGGCGGCTGAGAGTTCACATCATTATTAAAGCCACATGTGATTTCTATCAAACCAGCGACAACCATGTGAGCTCAGACCAGCTATGTGGATTCCAGGCACCTGACTGTCTGAATTCCAGTGAATGGGACAAAAGGCAGGATGCCTGCCTCTGTTGACACTCTGAGAGGAAACATAACCTTTCCCTGCTCAACAGGGGATCTCCTGGAAGATTGGTTTCAAAAAGGCAATTCCATATAAAAAAAAGTCCTGCTTCACACTTGGCGGTTGCATGCCAGCAAATCATTGACTCTGCAGGCTTAGGAAGATTCAGAGTTAGGACAGTAACGGAGCACAAGGGAGCGCAAGGAAGGGTTCCTCCATATTGATTTACTGTGGTGTGTTTCTTTCATTCCTATCCCCTCCCCTTCCTATAGAACAAGGCTCTTGTGGAGGAGGGGCCAAGTACCCCCACCTCAACTGTTCCACCCCTATTGACAGTATGTTGGAAACCAGAGTATGTGACATATAAAGAGCAGTTGAAACCACAAAGGCCAAAAAGAATCCTAGAGGCAAGATTTCCATTGAGGAAACCATACCTGCATACAAGGACATATGATGGTTGTTTAAATAAGATTCCTGAAGAAGCAGAGCAAATAAAAGGTAAGGAAGAATGGTGACATCACCAACCGTCACCAACTATCATTTAGTAAACGCCACAAAGAGTTGAACTGACGTACCTAGAAGAGATGCAGAGCCCAGAGAATGCAGATGTAATATAAGGCTTCCAGAAAGTATCAAGGATAAGTGACATCATATATATATATATATATATATATATATATATATATATATATATATATATATATATATATATATATATATATATATATATATATATATATATATATATGCATATGGACAAGCAAAGGATGGATGTTTCCACTAAGAATTATAGCAGTGCAGGACTTTTTAGCAAGAAGGCTGAGAAAGCCTCATTTCCAGAGTGTCGCAGTTGAAAAGCAAATTGAATTACACAATTAATCTCAGCAGACAAGGCTGGATGAGCCAAAGAAGCCAAGGTCTTATCAAACTGGAATAAACTGACATTGGATACAAATCGTGTGAAAGAACAGAGCTCCTGTTCAGAAGGCATGAACAAAAAAAGGAAGACGTCAGAGGTCTATTAAAAATAGTAATAAAAAGCACTAGCAGCTCAAGTCTGGTCTCCAGTCATGTGGAAGGATGAAGTTGGACGAACGAGATGGTCACACCTACACACAAAGGCAGAGCGTGCTTTCACTCCCTGAATTTCTCAGAGCTAAGAATACTCTCAAGGCCGAGCTTCAAAGCCTAATTGACAGTAGACCACTGAGGTGATGATGGATTGATATGCTAATTGGTGGGAAGCAATGGTTAAAGCAAGCTCACCAGCACCTGGATGGCCTGCCTGAATGCAGCTGGATGTGGGTGGAAAGTAGTGACAGCGGTTAGAGTGCCAACCAATTGTAGAGGACCGTGTAATTAGGGGTCCTATAGTTATGTAAACCAATGGGGCGATGTACATTTAGTGATCTTCATAGTGGTCATTGTTAGGGGAGGGCTTAGTTGCCCTACTTGATGTAAGTAACCAGTCACATATTCACACTTTTTTAGATTAGTATGGATCGTGTACTTAGATGTTCACCCAGAGCCAATCACCCATACTCATAGGTTTTTGTAGTTTGCCACGTAGGATGACGTTAGTAAACACCTATGTTAACGTCGTTGATGATGAGTTTTGTATATAAAATATCAGTTTTTTCTAGACTGCATTGAGTAAGAGGATCGAGCAAATTTGTTGATGTTCATTGTACTTCCTATTTTAGATAATTGGTATTAAAATAGTTTTCCTTTTATCAACTATCTGAGTCATTTTGATTATGGATGTATGAATAAGAATCTGCATCCCTGTCCATCTCCAGGGTAATTTCTTAAAGGGCTGGGTTATCCAGTTCACTTGGTAGTGGAGAATATGGTTCAGTCCATCGACATAAGTAAACTTTAGAGTCCCGGCAATATCGAACGACCATTGCCTATCGGCTGAAAGGACGTGAAGCTCCCCGTAAATATTGGTTAGTGTAATTTGAAAAGGTTTGCAAGCGTGGTGTGATGGGTCCCCTGGTTTCCACAGAATCCCCTCACACAACTACGAGAAGCTGATCGAACAGAAGGTTGAAGAGGCGGTAAAAGAGGTGTACAATCCCGAGAGTCGGAAGACGAAAATGCGAGTGGTGAGTAAAAACTGAGAGAGTTGGCAAAAAGTATGGGCGATGAGTGAATAAAAGAAGTGAGTAACGGAGGGAGGCTGGATAAACATAAAGTGAGAATAAGAGTGTTCTATATATAGTGAGTAGATATGACTTGAGTGTGGCTAAGCAACAGAGGTATCGTGAGAGAAGCCACGATAATAGAACATGCACTGGCCTGCGTTTTAAAGAACGTATCAGAAGAAATTTGAACCTAGAGTGCCTTAGTGGATGACGTAAAAGAAGGATTTGATTAAAGGCAAATCTAAAGAGGTTATTTAAACTTTGTATCGGGTATCTTAGAGGGCAAGACCGATCTTAGAGAAGACTGTAGAGAAGAATATATGTGACCGGTCGAGTTTGTCTGTTTGTTTTATGTGATTATGAAAATAATGATGTCAAAAGCAGAAAAAACACATAGATTGTTTTAAATTGAACTTGGTGGTTGTTATTTTTTAGCAAGATTAAAGTAAAACGTGTCATAAAAGGGATTGTAGCCTGTGACGATTGGTGCACGCTCATATTGTGTTCTTTTCCTGAAACGTACTTTTTAATTCTGTGATTAAAGCAAGTGAGTGTTAAACAAGTTAAGAGTAACAAGTTGAGAATGGAGGATGTTACTTCACTTGTGCATCTCTGAAAGCAATTGCCGAAACATGCACCCAAGCTTAGACAGTATAGTGTGGAATGGGTTAAAGGAACTGCGGATAAAATGTTTATGTTGTGGCCACAAGGAGGGTCACTATTGAAGGCAGTTCTGCAGCATATGATGACATATTTGCTTGCAACATATACGGGAATCAAGCTTGACAAGCGACTAGCGAGCTTAGAGGTTTGGAAAATGTACCAAGAGGAATGAGAGGAGCCGCCCCCTGTAGATTCCATATTTAATGAATGCAAAGAGTGGGTTGAGGAGCCCTCTGCTCCCCCACCCCAGCTGAAATAGAAGACAAAAATAAGAAAGACGATGGGTTATACCCATTCACGGTAGCTTAAGGCTATTAAAAGGGTATAGCAACCCGGCATATGAGTCACCTACGCAAAGCAGTGACGAGGGTGCAGAGAAAAATACTGAGAGAGATGAAATCTCTAAGGTTCCAAGGGACAAGGAGAGATGCGATAAAGAGAGAAGTGATTGAGCAAGCACATCTCTAGATAAAGGAAGAGAAATAAACGGATGGAAGGGAGGAATAGATAAAGCTTATGAGATAGCACTTCTACAGAATGAATGGATTGGTTGCCAGATTTTGCTTAAACTCGGTAGTAAAGGCATTGAGGATGTAAGGCAAAGGGAAGAGCAAGATAAAATGGATAAAGAAAGAGAGGAACGATTGAAGGACAAAGAAGTGAAAAGGGAGGATAGACACAGACAACAGCAGTTATATCAAGAGGAGCAATTAAGAAAACGAGAGAGAGCAGAAGAGTAAAGAAAACATGATAACAGACAAAGAGCAATTGATGTGCAGGAAAGGCTGGAATGAAAAAGAATAGAAGAGGAGGAGCAGAAGTTAAGGGACAAGAGAATACAGAGACGAAATGATGAGGAGATGCACAGAGCTAACGAGAGAAGGGATATGAAGAAAAAAAGAGGACGACGGGGTGAGAGAGGAAGCAAGGAAACAGAGAGAGCTTGATGATGATAAAGGACATAAATGAAGAAAGAGAGCACACAATCTCGATCGCTTGGAGAAGGAGATAAGGGATCCCGGACCAGAAGTAGCATGGGAGGACATAGAGGAATTCTTGCCAGAATATGAGTCATTATCAGGCCCGTCTAGAATAAATCTAGAGGACGGGTTGGTTTGACTCTAGGAGCATTGGTGAAGCGATCGATAAAGTATACTATCAAATGAAAGCCCAGAAAGAATCTAAGGGGAAGGAAAAAAATAATGATCGACTTCAGAGTATGCATTTATACGACACAGAGGGAGCCTCCTGCAATACAAGGCAGAAGTAGTTGTATTTAGAGCGACTGACTCTGAACAAAGATGAAGAGGAGAGAAGTTGCACGAGTTGGACACAAGAAATGTCAGACGAAGACAGAGACACCTTCCATGGGGAAGAGAGAGGGGATGTATGTGGTCCTGAGGGATGTTTTTGAATTGATAAGGAAGTAAGATGGTCAGATATAAACACACCTATACCTAGGACAACAGAAACATTGACACAGTCAGACTGACCTAAAGGGCAACTTCATGGCGAGAAAGGGGAGTCGCCACCATATGTGATCAGATTAAGATCGCTGCCAGGAAGAAGGCAGTGCAGGAATCTTGCCCCTGCAGTGGACATACACATGATGAGAAAGGAGAATTACTTTGGGGCTTCACAGTTTCTTTTGCTAGAGAAAGGGGGGTCCAGACCACAGTATATACTGTGGCCCCAGATGGACAAGGATAATATAAGGTGTAAACTAATGAGTTTAACTTCTGGCGCTGGAAATGGATACATGAGTTAGAGAAAATGACGGGAGGAAACACATCGGCTATATGGGATATTAAGGGTCTCCTGATCACCATACTTGTTGAGAGAGCTGATCTTGTGTGGTCAGGGCAGGATATGCTGGTGTTACTACAGTTAACACTGCTCACAATGGAGCACCGTTCAACAACTGTAGAGTGGCGGTCTGGAAAGCGCTTAGAGTACTGTATCCAGACATGTCCAATATGGGAGCTATAATGAAGAAAAAGATGCAAGAAGGGGATGAGCCGCTTGTTTACATTCAAAATTTCCAAGAGCCGTGGAGCTTGGAGTCACATGAATCTTGGGGAAAATCTATACCTGTGTTTTATCATATATTGTTCCAAGGGCTGCCAACCCTGTACAGAAGCAGCTCAAGAAGTTAATGGGTATAGAAGCCAAACTGTGGTCGGAGATTCAGCTGACCGTGCATTATTGTAGACCCTTGCAGGAAAAGAATCGCAAGAAAGATAATGCTCGGAAAGGTGACGAGGCAAAGTTAGTACAGAAGAAATTGGCCAAATATGCCAATGAAGGGGCAATGTTGACTAGTGTAGATGGATCGAATTCACAGCAAACTGCGAAATTACTGCAGGTGTATAACCAAAGGCAGTTTGATCAGGGCAATAATGGATTTGCTCCATGGGGAAGGGAAGGATTGCGAGGAAGAGGTTTTCAGAATAATCAAGGGAATTGGCAGTATAATCAGGAAAGCTTCCAGAATAATCAAGGTGGGTTTCAAAATATGCAGCATGACAGTCAAAATATGCAGGATGGGCAGATTAGGAGACTTCCTACATGTTGGGTATGTGGTATGGCAGGACACTTTGCTTGCATGTGTAGAAGCCAAGGGTTTGTGCAAAATGGCCAATTTTTTAAGAGGGGGGACTTCAAACCCTCCTGCGTATTAACAGCAGGGTGGAGACGGGTTTGCTCAAAATCAAACGATGCAGCAGCAACAAGCACAGAGAGTGCAGCAATGCTTGAAGACACAGCAGGTAGCAGTCAATCCACCACAAGGGCAGTCACAGCATCCGCCCATGCAGATTCAGCAGAGTACATGCACAGGACAGCTAATGACTCCTAGAGTAGGGGGTGTCACTGTCGATGGAGGGAATCCTTTTACAGGTAACGGAATGAGACTGTACCCACAATTGGACAGCTCACTAATGTCTCGTTATTCAGCACAGTCTGTAGAGTTAGTGGTGCTGATTGTGATGCTCGAGAATCATGCAGACCAGGAAGTAACAGTGCACAGCTAATCCACCTGTGTGACGTCAACGGTGCACACAGGGGTCAGCACGTTGGAAAAGGAGGGGCTACCTCCGAGCAGATGGCACACCAGTGTAGCATGCCACCTTATTGGACAGGAATATTAAGGCACTGCAACTCCCAGTAGCCATCATAGTCTTTAAATGCGCAGCAAATATTAAAAGGGCAGACTTTATCTCAAGCAGGAGACGATGAGGCAAAACTTGCTGCATGTTCAGAAAATGACATTTGATACACCTGATGTGAATGAGAAAATGGTTGTAATGATGAACGTGTCTGAAGGATATAGTAATTTGTCAAAGACACAATTAACAGAGGTCCAGGGGGAAGCACCCCAAGAGGAGAAGGATTTGTGGACGTGAAGAGGGTGTCCTTTAAACCCCTCTGAAGCATTGTGGTGACAAGACAGCACTGGTAAACAGGTAATGCCTGTAGCCTTATTAAGGGTGGCGCTGGAACAGCTACACTAACCTGCACACATAACTAGAGAACCTTGACGCAAACATTGCAGAGGATTGGTTTGTACCAAATTAGCTAGAGCATGTTGCGTTCTATGTAGTGAACTGCATTGTGTGTAAGAAATTCACAGCTGGGCATGCACTGCGCACAGTTAGGGGAGTTATTCCGAGGCCCACTGGCCCCTTTCAGCATTTGCATATAGACAATATTGACTTGCTGCTAGTATAGAATGGATATAGATAAATGATTGTAGTAGTTTGTGCCTTTTCATGATGGATTGAGGCTCTTCTGTGTACACACCCAGAATCTACCTGTGAAGCAATATTCTTAGTTCGAGAAGTGTATCCTAGATGGGGAGTATGTGAAATTATGAGGTCAGACAATGGCCCACATTTTGTGAATCAAACATTTGAGCAGATCAACTTGTTGCTTTGTATAAAGTACAAGTTTTCTTCTGCCTATCATCCACAAGGAAATGGGATCTGTGAACAGCTCAACAGCTTGCTTAAAGAAAGAATAGCCGAGTTGAAGCTTACCTTGAAAAAAGGTTGGTTGCATTGCCTACCACTGGCATTACATGCATTGAGGAACCTACCAGCTTCGTACCACCATCTGACCCCCCCATGAGATGGTGACAGGGAGACGGATGAGGACACCCCTCAAGCCTCCATCCAGAGTTAGAAGTGACACTCAGCCTACATTCGAACTGTGAAGAATGGAGCTACATGATTATCTTATGTGTATGACTTCAAGTATCTCCGTCATTTCAGTTCAGCTACGGTGAAAAGGGTGTGAGGCAGTACAGAACACAGAATGAGATGCTTCAACAAGTAGTGTTCAAGAATGATGTCTTCCCAAACTATTCCCCGGAGATGCAGTCCTAATCCACAATTTCACAAGGAAGTGGCACAAGACCAGATTTAATGGCCCTTTCATTGTGGAAGACGTCACGCTGTCTGCAGTCAGAGTGCAAGGCAGGCGCGCTTGGACTTTTCATGGTGACGTAAAAATCTATGCTGGATAGACCCCTTCACCCCTGCACCCTTCAGAAGCAAGCATTGGGGAAGAACCTCAGCAAATGCAGACAAGGTCTATGACGAGGAAGAAGGATGCAGAGGCTGTCGAGTAACAGAAAAGATCTCATTGGACTGCGGCTTGGTTTGGGACACTCTTTTGGCCACTTATAAAAGAGTTAAGGGAAGCTGATTCAAACACTCTGTGCAGTCATTTGAGGGTTAGGGGAACATCTTTTGTTCTTAAAGTCACAGACACTTGTTGACTTTGGACTGAGGCATGCTTAAGCCTTGATAAGAAGAAAAATATACCAAGTTGTGGGCTCATTTTTGACAATTGGAAGAGGGTGCAATACCATGATTCATTTCTCACAGAGTTCCTGTTTGGATTTTCCCATGGTGATTCCCAATGACAACGTTTCACAGATTATATTTGAAGTTTTTCTCTTTATATTGCACACATATCCTGCAATTGTAAAGAGAACTACTAGTGTTAATGTTTTTCTGCAAGATCCTAAGAATGGTCCAATCGTAAGGAGGTTACTCACAGCAATCATCTAACAAGTTCTGCAACTACCATAGTATAGTGGGGAAAGGACAAATGCCCCCATCAGCTGATAATGCGCACAGACTGGTCAGTGTGGTCTTCTATCATCTGATTGAAGAATACCCGCATCTTGTTGGAAGACACACTGATGTGCGTGCATTCTTAAGGGATCCGCGAAGCAATGCAGCACTAAACGAAATCTTGAGAGGTATCATATCACAAGTGAGTCCCTATTCTGAGAGAACTCTGAGATCAGAGGGAAACTTTCATTTGAGGGACAGATGGAGAGGTTGCTGGCCAGACAGAACTGAAAGCAATTCATCATGTCATCTGGTCTAAGAAAGATTTGAGGAACCAACTGGGAAATGGTGTATGTCGTTGATCTTATCTAGACTTACTGAAGTTGGTATTGTTATTGCCGGAGCGGCATCCACATTTCCTCTGGTTAAAGACTGGTTCCTGGGATACATTGAGAGTTTGTTTTTGGTATCCAGTAGGCACTCAGCTGATCAAGGATAAGTTGCCAAGCCAGGATAGCAGCTTCCAGAAGTAGTACATAAAGTTTCTGAATTAAAGTATTTTTTTCCTTCCTTATGCAATAAAGATGGGAAGTGTTAGTAGTAACATCATTATGCCAGATGAAAAGAGACGTCCACATTGTTTGCAAAGTCGATTCCGTCAAATATCCTATCTGTGTATTATTAACACTTGCATTTTGTTCATGATTATACTGCTTTCACTCACAATATGTACATCGTACTACATTTATGTGCATGGAGCTAAGACTCCTGGGAATCCTCCAGAGCAGAAGGTAGGTACAATCGTGGCAACTACTAGGCAGCCAAGACCCTCTGTAGTTATTCCTGTCCCAAAGAAAAATGACAAATTGCCTGACTTTGAGATAAATGTCACTAACAATCATTCATATGTAAGTAGTGTCTTCGAGATTCTTTTTGGACGCAAGAAACAGGCATGGCAAGACAGGCAGGAGAAATGGTTGATAGAAGGTGAACCTACACTGGTAATGCATGCAATTACACCTGGTCCTGTGATAAATGACACAAGGATGATTCTCAAGTCACACATGGAGATTTTGAAAGACATTTTCATGCCTAAAAGGTATGCTGAGAGGATGAAATGTTCTGAACTTTCTCCTACTCAGGTAACACATGTAGATGTACCAATTCCCCTGATAAATGTACTTATGATTAACCCAATTAGAAGATGTTATGCTAACACACTTCATGAAATAATTATGGAAGGTCAAATGAGAAGAATGAGGCCCAAAAGAAGCTCCAAGTTGATGATTTCAAACTAAATGATTACCTGGACAGTACAGCTCACCTGGGAAATAACATATGGTATCAACTTAAGAAGGAAGTGGGAAGATCCAAGATCTTCATAGCTATCGAAATAGATGTACAGACAGCTCATTGTCTTTTGCACATAGCACTTTGCAAAACAAGAGGCCAGTTCATGGGCCAAGATGCCTACCTCAAATGGACAACTGAATGGACAGATCAAGATGAAGGTGACTACATCCAAGATACAAAGACAAGAAACAGAGCCCATACTAAGAATCATGTGATCAGATACGAGAAATCTGAATTGAAAGGAGCTGGAATTAGATGCGAGGTAAACAAAAAAAAACGGAGAGTCCAGGAAAATCTTCAGAAGAAATTCATAGATTGAAGAACAAAGGTCAAATGCAGATCTGGGTATCAGTGTTATCACCAGACGGATGAGAAAATGCAGTGGTAATTTGCAGAGCCTCGGTGGTCACTGGTTGTTACACACCTGCCATTGACATTGTACAGAATGGCTGTGAGCCACAGCAGTGATCATGGATCAATTTTGGGCTTGTGGATCCAGGGCGTACATGAAGTTACCCAAGGATTGGGGAGGACGATGTTTATTAGTGAATGTCCATATTCCAGCACTGGTGATTCCAAAACGTGACTTACACCTTGTCAGTTTTCCAAAAGAAGATGCTCACCTGAGGAAGAAGAGATCTGTGGAGCAGATGAAGAGAATGAATAGAAAGAACTATTTTTCAGCAAAATCCATAGAAGCTTTTGATGCTATCTCATATGAACACAGGCTGTTCAGCTAGACCTCATCAGTGTTCACCTTAATGTTTTTCATGCTGAGAATCCAGGTTGGAGCAAATACCAAATGGCTGCAGATTACCAGATGGGAATTGCTACAGACGATAAACACAACTATAAAGGTATTCCATGCAATCCGAGAAGAGAGGAGAGCCATGAGACTAATGACTCTCCACAACAGATATGTCTTGGATATGATTAGAGCTATGGATGAAGGTGTTTGTGGAAAAAGAGGGGAATCATGGTGCACATTTATACCTTCTCATGATGATGAGAATGGAACCTTGACAGAGGCAATAGACATGCTGACGAAGCTCCATGGTCAGATGATAGATGAAATTGAAGACAATGCGGATGACAGGTGGTTTGGATCACTCTTTTCTTGGGTTACACAATACATGGCAGACATTTTCAAGTTTCCTGGAGACCTGATAGTGATGATATTACTTGGATTTTGTGTGATAAAGTTGATAATCTCACATTGCAAGAAGACAGCAAAGAAAGTCAAAGGGATGAAGATCATGATCAATGTTGAAGCAGGATTGAAAGCCAGAGACCTGACGGATGAAGACATTAGAGACTTTGTGAAGGCCAGTATTCTTGCACCTGAGGGGACGAAGTTCCTGTGTCCAAAGAATCATGAGAAGTATGTAGGAAGATGGATTGATTGAGTCCAAATGGACAATGCATGCTCATGACGTGGAACAAGGATGAGCATGTGAAAAGAGCAGGATGCCTGAAGGGTCTCAAAAATATATGGATCCCAAAGAAGCATTTCTTCAGACCTGAATGCCTGCATGTGAAGATGATGTGAGAGTGGTCGATGAATCGCCCAGAGGGGGGAGTTTATAGGAGGAGCAAGGTAACCTCACCTCAATCGTTCTGCTCCGATTGCCTGTATGTTGGAAACCAGAGTATGTGACATACACAGAGCAGTTGAAACGACAAAGGCCAAAGGGAATCCTAGAGGCAAGATTCCCATTGAAGAAACCATACCTGCATACAAGGAAATATGATGGTTGTTTAAATAAGATTCCTGATTAAGCTGAGCAAATAAATGGTAAGGAAGAGTGGTGACATCACCAACCGTCACCATCCATCATTAAGTAAACGTCACACAGAGCTGAACTGACGTACCTAGAAGAGATGCAGAGCCCAGAGATATTCTATAAGCCATCAAGAAAGTATCAAGGATAAGTGACATCTTGCGATCAAGGTGAAGAAGCTTATACCACAGAAACAGAAGAAGACATCAAGCTATGTTACACGTGTACAGAGTCAAAAGAAACGCAAGCAGAAAAAGTAATCTTGACACTAACTTTATAGTGAATAGATTGTGGCAAGCACAATATATATCTATGCATATGGACAAGCAAAGGATGGATGTTTCCACTTCACATTATAGCAGCAGTGCTGGACTTCAGCAAGAAGACAAAGCCTCATCTAGAGTGTCACAGTTGAAAAGCAAACTGAATTACAAAATGAATCTCAGCAGATAATGCTGGATGAGCCAAAGAAGCCAAGGTCTTATCAAACTGGAGTAAACTGACATTGGATACAAATCATGTGAAAGAACAGAACTCCTGGTCAGAAGGCATGAACAAAACAAGGAAAACACCAGAGGTCTATTAAACAATAGTATTAAAAAGCACTAGAAGCTCGATTCCATGGTCTCCAGTCACGTGGAAGGATGAAGTTGAATGAACAAGATAGTTTCACCTACGCACAAGGGCAGAGCGTGCATTCACTCCCTGAATTTCTCAGAGCTAAGAATAATCTCAAGACCGAGCTTCAAAGCCTAATTGACATTAGACCACTGAGGTCATGATGGATTGATATGTTAATTGGTGGTAAGCAATGGTTAAATTGAGCTCACCAGCACCTGGATGGACAGCCGGCATGCTGCTAGACGTAGGTGGAAAAGTACTGACGGAGGTTAGAGTGCCAACCAATTGAAGAGGACTGTGTAATTAAGGGTCCTATAGTTGTGTAAACCAATGGGACGTCACACATTTAGTGATGTTCATAGTGGCCATTTTTAGGGGAGGGCTTAGTTGTGGATTGTATACTTAGATGTTCACTCAGAACCAATCACCCATACTCAAAGGTTTTTGTAGTTTGCCACGTAGGATGATGTTAGTAAACAAGTAGGTTAAAGTCATTGAAGGCGAGTTTTGTGTATAAAATCTCAGTGTTTTCTAGAATGCATTGCGTAAGAGGATCAAGCGAATTCGTTGATGTTCATTGTACTCCCTATTATAGATCATTGATATTAAAACAGTTTTCCTTTTACCAACTATCTGAGTCATTTTGATTATTGATGTATGAATACAAAAACAGCATCCCCGTCCATCTCCAGGGTAATTGCTACTCATCTTAAAGGGCTGGGTTATCCAGTTCACTCTATATATATGATATCCCGAGGCAAGAGTCACTTGCCTCGATGACAGAGATTGTGCCCCTTAAAGTAGGCTGATTTCATCCAATCCCTTGCAGCCTTTTACCTATGATATGATGTGGCATTTATAACACACTGTACACAGGTGATTAAGGGCTCAATAAGACAAGGAGGGGGAGAAAAGGAGGACAAAATAACGATCTTACTAGGCCTTGTGGTATTGAGATTGCACAAGTACGGGGAAGAGGGAAGGGCAGAACTGCCAGGGGGGGAGGAGAAGGGAGAAGTGCAGTCAACTCCCAAGTGCAGCCAGTGGGTGGCTCGTATGTGTAGAGAGATGGGACTGTAGGGTTGCAGATACCGACCAATAAACACTGGGGAGCCCGGAGGCAGTTCAAGGGCAACTGGACATGCAGGATCCTGGGCCCTAGTTCAGAACATAACCAGATGGCCAGTGCATGGAGCAGTCAAGTGCATCAGCAGGGGAGAGGAAGAGAGAAAGCGGAAGCAAAAAGGAAGGTCTTGAGTTGCTTCCAGAATCGGAGGTGGTTCTGCTCAAGTTTGAGAGAAGCAGGAAGGCTTTTCCAGAGCGAGGCCCTGGCCAATGAGATAGATCTGCCCCTAACTCTCTGCTTGGAGAAGCGTCTGACCCTCAAAGAGTTGGAGGTGGATGAGCGGAGGGCTCAAGAAGGAAGATGATTTGGAAGAGGAATTTTGAGGTAGAGCACTCCCAGGCTACAGAAAGCCTTGTTGATGATGCAGAGGGTCTTGAACTTCATCCTTGAAGCCAGACGAGTCAGTGAAGAGATTTCAGAGCTGAAGAGATATGATCATTGGGCTTTAGGGCAAGGACAAGTCTTTCAATCCTGTTCTGGATAAGTTATTTGCAAGTGGAGGCATTCCCTTCCTTCTTTGATTCACATTGGATCATCAAGGACATCAGGTCGAATTAATTTGGACCCTGCTGATAGAGCACTCTATTCCAAAAGCCTTTGACAGATGTGAATACAGGTGTTGCAAGGCAGAGGCTAGCTCTGCTTCCTACACATCCTCAAGGACATATTGGTGGTGACTTTGATGATGACCGTTAGGAAAGATTTCATATTGTACGTAATTTTCCCTCCATGTGGCAACCCCCAAACTTTTTGCTGTTGTTTTACACCCTGATCTAGACTTTGCCAGAGAAGCGCAGCCTTCTGCCGCACACTCCTCTGGGCTTTCGCTCAATTCTTATGGGGAAACTGACATACCCTTAAAGACAGTCAGTACTGGGAGACTTTGTTTCCCTTAGTCCTTTCCTCATGTTGCAGCTTTTGTGCAACATGAAACAAGAGTGCACCGTAACTTACATTACCGCGCTCTTGGGTCTCTAGTCATTCCAAAGGCTCTAGAAACTCTCACTGGACTTATTATGAACTGTGCAAGTGTGTCACGGACGGGACTGGTGGCAGCTATAGTTTCTCTTGTGTTTTGAACCCTTTTTCACCATGTTATCCGTGCTTACCGCGTTTGGCGCAAATGAGTGGCCTGGCTCCAAAATGGCCATGCCACGAGGTTCTTTGCCCTGTCCGCTGACCGTCTTGCCCCTTCAACTTCCCCCAGGTCGAGCCGACCCAGGGCAGTCCTTATTTGGTCATGCACTTTCCCACAAAACCCCAACCCTTTTGCAGGCTTCTGCATGCCTTGTGTGTGCCTCCAGGATGTGGGTTGGGATGTCTGGTCCCAATACACATCCTGGGTGCCAGAGAGTGTGGAGTGTCTTGAATGCCTGGGACCACCGTGGTCCGTGATAGGTCCAAGTATGGTGTGAGTGTTTGTGAGCAGATCTCCCATTGGGTCCTCTCTGTTTTGGCACAAAGGGAACTTTGGATAAGAGGAGGCTGGAAACACCACTACTATGTCGATCTCCTGAGTTCACACTGAACAAGGGATAAGGAGCCAAGTATCCTGCAACAAGAAGCTGAGTCGAGGAACCGCTGGTGACCCGCTGAAGGTTTGGCACCCTGAACTGCTGTTGCCCTGCGAGACCCCTCTGCATCTGATCGTCCTAGAAGGTCTGCGAAGGTGCTTCAACCCATTGGAATAGTGGGATAAACTATTCCCGGCACCTTCATCAAACCCTGCAAGTAAGCCTCTTCAGAAGTGTCCCTGGGCCAACCAGTGGGCTGACCAGCTTACGTAGGACGCTTTGCTCTATCACCGCCGGCATTTGGGGAAGCTCTCGAAACTTGTTTTACTGCTTGCTCTGCGTCCACAGCACCCTCACACAGAATTTTGTACACTTGGCATTCCCAGGTCTGAAGTGAGACAAGTGCGCCCGGACCAGAGTAAACGCGGTTGCCGTGTTGCCCTGCTATGGTAACAACCTGTGCACGTCCGCTGCATTTGGGACACCCTTGACCCTGCATCCTGCTACGCAGAATCTACAAGGTATCGAGACGTCCTGATCATCGCTGCTGAACCTGCCAGCAACGTGAACTGAACTGGAGAAGTCTGGGTCTTCCTGCGTCGGGGACCGGTGAGTAGTCCATACCCCAACCAGTGGCCCCTCGCGCAGGAGCCCATTTCTTTTCTACCGCTGTTGCGAAATAGCGACTCTATCCCGCACTCTCACCCTGCATCTGCCCACAAGTGGAGGCCTTGCTTGAGTAGTGGGAACTTGTTCTGCATCACTTCATTCACCTTCCTGAACTGCCTGATATCCTCAAAGAGGCCCTCTTTTGTCCATTGTCACCAGCGCATCCAGGTATATTTTTGAGCATAAGAGTCCTCTCTTCGTAGAGCTCGGACTTCCTCCTAGTTAGGTGTATTTCAGATGTCGAAGTGGGTCTAATGATTACTTGGACTGCCTGTTTTCCTCCCCATCTAGGTGGTTTACATATTATGTGCTCCTAACTCCTTAGACCCCTCGGTCTTGTATATATATTTGTATTGATTGTGATGTGTTGGTTTACTTTAGTATTATTGTGATTCTTTGCTATGGTCGATGTTACAAAGGCCTTGTAATAAATGTGTCTATATTTTTAATATAACACCGGTCTGGAGCATTTTGTAAGTGTCCTTGCTTTGTGTGCTCATTGAGGTCTTTCTGTCACCCTCACCCCTCTTGAGACTTAGTCTTGACCGCCGCCATCGCTACCTTGATTGGTCTGGCTTGTCCAGAGGTTACCCTGTTCCAAGAAACTAGGCTGGCCTTCTGAACCTCTGCCCCTCCAGGTCCGAGTTCAGAAATCCATTTTAACAAATTGGTGTACAGCGGTGGGATACGACTGAAGGTATCCAGTGTTGCGCACGAGCAAAGGCATTTCATGTTATTCCTACCAGGACACATAGTGAATTATCGTAGTCTAACCTTTTAAAGGGCATAGTCCTATCTAACAATATGGAAACAAGTACCTTGTTAATTTTAAATGCTTCTAAATCCGAAACATTGAAAAAGATGTGTGCTGAAAAAGGTGTCTCCTCTCAAGGCACCAAAATGGAAATGATCCAAAGAATCATGGCGTGGCAAGAAGCTCATCTTAGCACTATAGCTTCAGAGGACAGTGCAGAAGGAGGTGGGGCTGCTCTCACTGGTATAACTGACAGTTCTGCCACTGCACTGGTCCACAGCGACCATGAGGACAGGGAGGATGAAATGTCCAATGATTCCTCTGCCACTGCTGATGGGGAAGCCATGCTTGAATTCAAGAATCAAGAGCTGCTGTTTAGGCAGAAGGAGCTTGAGTTCAATATGGCCAAACTCCAGGAAGAGCTTGAGTTCTATAGGGCGAAGCTAAAGATCGAACAGGCAGAAAAACAGAAAGACAGGGATCACCAGTTGGAACTGGCCAAGCTCCAAGTTGCCAATGGATCCAAGGGTAAAGGACATGGGTCTGGGGCCTCCTCTCATCCAAGGTTTCCAAAAGATCTGCTCCCGGTGTATGAAGAAAAGAATTACATTATGGACTGGCTGAATACATTTGAGTATGCATGTAAAGTTCAACAAGTTGACAATGCTGATAAAATTGCCCGGTTACTTAGCAGACTGCCCCATTCTGGCTGCAGTGCCATTATGGAAATGTCGAAGGCTGAGAGAGCAGATTTTGCACTGTTGAAGCAGACTCTCATTTTAAAGTTTGGAAAGACTCCTGCCCAATACTTAAAAAGTTTCAGAGAGTATAAGAAAAAAGAAGGTGATACTTGGGTATCTTATGTCACTGAATCCTTAAAAAACTTAACTGGCTGGGTCGAAGGTTATAAGCTTTCTACCTTTGAAGGTATGATAAGTCTTGTCATGCTGGAACATATTTTTGCATCTTCTTCCCCTGAGCTTAAGCAGCATTTGGCAGATTCAAAGGAGA
Source organism: Ambystoma mexicanum (assembly GCF_040938575.1). Classification (NCBI taxonomy): domain Eukaryota; kingdom Metazoa; phylum Chordata; class Amphibia; order Caudata; family Ambystomatidae; genus Ambystoma; species Ambystoma mexicanum. The sequence goes on along the minus strand of NC_090929.1, from coordinate 1,278,191,170 downwards.
TGAATCCTAAGAAGCTCGCCATTGCAGCAGATTTATGGGTGTCACATCGAGTGTCCCATAAGGACAAGACTCATCCTGGTAAGCAGGAGGAAGGGAAAACGTCCAAAGATAAGGAGGGTGGGAAACTGATAAATCTTCTTCTCAAAAGGGCCACAAAAAGAAAAATAAGGGTAAGACACAAGAGAACTCACAGGGTAGTGGAGGTCAGCCTCCAAAACAGAACTCTGGTTATAATGAGCCTCCCTATGTAAACAGACCCAATGGATCTTGTTTTGCTTGTGGAGCAACTGACCACGTGAAGGGGGATCCCAGATGTAAGGTCAAAACCTTGGGGGTCCACTCTGCTAATCTGGCCTCCTCCTCCTACGAGGAAGAAGAGATTACCGGAGCATCCGTTTCCTCCAACTCCTTCCCCAGTAGTATAGAAGCTGAGGTTGTTTTAGTTTCCCTGGGTTCCTGGGAGCCTAAAGTCTCAGAGGCTTATGCTAATATTCCAGATAACACCAAGCACTACTTTAAATACAGTGTGCTGATCAATGGAGTAGATACTCCAGCTCTTAGGGATAGTGGGTGCAATCGAACTGTAGTGGATTCTACCTTGGTAGACTCAGAGGAAGTTGCCAGAGCTACTCTGATGCCCACTAAGTTGTCTGACAGCCCACCTCCCATGTTCCCAGTAATACCTTTAAATATTACTATCAATGGTACAGCAGTCAAGATTCCAGTGAGCATTCAGAGGAGTGTCCCAGGAAAGGTCTTGTTGCGCAATGATCTCCGAGCTTTAGGGCTTGTGGGAGATACTGCTGACAGACCCTGCACAAAGTCTCAAACAAGGGCAGCATTGGCCAAGACCAATCCCTGCCCCAGCCAAAGGGGAAACCCAAGGCTAAAGGAGTCAAGAAACCAAGACGAGGGAAAGAGCATATTCCCCCTAACTCACCTACCACTGCGATGGAGGTAATTGGTCAATCAACCGGACCTGACGTGGAGGTGGTGATGCCTCAAGTATTTGACCCCAATGACCATCCCGAACTAAACAATTTGTTAGTAGAAGGTGGTCCTGACAGGGAAGAATTCAGTAAAGGCCAACCTGAGCGCCCATCTCAGGAAGGCCTAAGGAGACAGGCCTGCTCCCAGCTTGAGGGTGAACCTCCTGGGAAGCATCAGATTTATTGGGAAGGTGGACTCCTGTATAGTGAGCCCACAGAGTCTGCAGAATGAGACCATAGGAGGTTGGTGGTTCCCCTTGCTCTAAAACCCTTCCTCCTGGAGCTGGCACATGAAGTTCCCCTTGCTGGCCACCTTGGTATTAACAGGACCAAGCAAAGGTTATCCATGCCCTTCTACTGTCCCAAGATGGGGGTGCAAGTAGAAAGTCACTGCAGGAGTTGTGCCTCCTGCCAATTATCTGGTAAGAGTGGTTCAACAATCCAAGCTCCATTGGTACCACTCCCAGTTGTGGGAGTACCATTCGAGAGGGTAGGGGTCGATATTGTTGGTCCCCTTGACCCCCAAACATCCTCAGGCAATTGGTTTATCCTGGTATTGCTCGACCATGCCAACAGATATCCTGAGGCTATCCCATTGAAGACTGTGACTGCCAAGTCAGTCGCAAAAGCTTTACTCGGCATCTTTACTGGGGTTGGCTTCCCTAAAGAAGTTGTGTCTGACAGAGGCAGCAACTTTATGTTGAAGTATATGCAGGCTATGTGGAAAGAATGTGGGGTCACCTACAAGTTCTCTTCCGCATACTACCCCCAGACCAATGGTCTGGTGGAACGGTTTAACAGAATGTTAAAAAGTATGATTGGGGCTCTGGAAGAACCTCAGAGAAGAAAATGGGGTCTTCTTTTACCATGCTTACTGTTTGCCTACCTAGAGGTAACACAGGAGGGTGTTGGCTTCAGCCCCTTCGAACTTCTGTTTGGTCACCCTGTGCGGGGACTCTTAGCCATAGTCAATGAGGGATGGGAGATGCCCACTCCCCCTATTACTACCAACATAGTAGACTATGTGTTAGGGCTCAGAAAAAGGATGGGACTCCTGATGGGTCTGGCTAGTGACAAGTTGAAGGCAGGACAAGCCCTGGTGAAACATTGGTATGACCAGAAAGCTTCCCTCATCAACTTCACACCTGGTCAGCAAGTCCTGAACATGAATCTCATAAGGCCTAGAGCTTTACAGGATAAATGGTCACGCCCTTACACAGTGGGGGAGCCCCTGGTTGAGGTCAACTATTTAGTGACTTTGGAAGCCATGGACAGGCTTAGAAAGTGTTCCACATAAATAGCCTGAAGGCTTTCATCCCAAGAGTTGAAATCGCAGCACTGCTATTGGCTTCCGATGTTGAGGAAGAGGAGTCTGAACCTCTCCCTGACCTGTTTCAAAGCAGTCCTTCAGATAGCTTCTTTGAGGGTGTCCGAGTGGCCCCTCACCTGACTTCTGATCAGCAGGCTGAGGTGAAAAGTTTGCTTAGGCAATTTTCCCCCCCTGTTTTCACAGTCCCTTGGTTTGACACTGTGGTGCAAACATAACATAGACACAGGACAGTGTACCTACCAATAGTAGGGGATACAGGATGTCAGACAAAGTGCAGTCTTACATTAAGACAGAGGTCAACAAAATGTTGGATCTTGGGGTGATTGAACCCTCTAGTAGTCCTTGGTCCAGCCCTGTGGTTTTGGTTCCAAAAGCAGGTACTTCTGAATTGAGGTTCTACGTGGATTACAGGGCTCTGAATGCTGTCACCAAGACAGACGCCCACCCCTTGCCTCAAACAGATGAGCTGGTGGATACCTTGGGTGCCTCCAAGTACCTCAGCACGTTTGACCTCACTGCAGGCTATTGGCAAATAGCCCACGCAGAACATGCCAAGGAGAAGGCAGCATTCTCAACTCCAGAAGTCCTTTACCAGTTCAGGGTAATGCCTTTTGAGTTGAAGAATGCACCTGCCACTTTTCAGAGGCTTGTGAATCATGTGTTGAATGGGTTGGATGAATTCTGTCTTGCATATCTGGATGATATAGCAGTTTTCAGTGCCACCTGGGAAGACCAAGTGAAACACCTTGGGATTGTGTTACAGGCTCTTCAGAAAGCCCACTTGACCATAAAGGCCATTAAATGCCAGATTGGACAAGGCTCAGTGGTTTACCATGGACATGAAGTAAGTGGAGGGAGGATACAGCCTCTACCCAGTAAAGTACAAGCAGTACAAGACTGGCCTACCCCCACTACACAGACCCAAGTGAGAGCCTTCTTACGACTCACGGGGTATTACAGAAATTTCATGGCAGACTATGGCACCATAGCTGCCCCTCTGACTGCTCTCACCACTCAAAAAAAAAAAAAACAAGAGGGTAACTTGGACTGAAGAGTGTGAGAAGGCCTTCAATGGCTTAAAAGACTCCTTGTGCCAGGCCCCTGCACTCAGGGCCCCTGATTACCAAAGACCTTTTATTGTGCAGACAGATGCCTCTGACACTGGGATAGGAGCTGTACTATCACAAGTAGATGAGAAGGGTAAGGAACACCCGATTGGCTTCATTAGTCGCCAGTTTAAGGACAGAGAGCACAGATGGTCCACAGTAGAGAAAGAATGTTTCTCTGTTGTGTGGGCCCTACGGAAGATGAGGCTCTATGGGACCCACTTCACTGTGCAAACTGACCATAAGCCCTTAAAGTGGCTAATGAACATGAAGGGAGAGAATCCAATGTTGCTTAGGTGGTCCATATGTCTGCAGGGCTTTGACTTCACTATTGAGCATAGGCCAGGTGTCCAGGTGTCCAACATAGCAATGCTGATGGGTTGTCCAGAATGTTAAACCAACCTAAACAAAAAACTCATCCAAGGGTGGATTAGTTCCCCCTGTCCTTAGTATGGGAGGGGCGAGTGTTAGGAAAGATTTCATATTGTATGTAATTTCCCCTCCATGTGGCAACCCCCAAACTTTTTGCTGTTGTTTTACACCCTGATCTAGACTTTGCCAGAGAAGCGCAGCCTTCCGCCGCACTCTTCTGGGCTTTCGCTCAATTCCTATGGGGAAACTGACATGCCCTTAAAGATAGTCAGTACTGGGAGACTTCGTTTCCCTTAGTCCTTTCCTCGTGTTGCAGCTTTTGTGCATCATGAAACAAGAGTGCACCGTAATTTACATTACCGCGCTCTTGGGTCTCTAGTCATTCCAAAGGCCCTAGAAACTCTCTCTGGACTTATTATGAACTATGCAAGTGTGTCACGGACGGGACTAGTGGCAGCTATCGTTTCTCTTGTTTTTTAACTCTTTTTCACCATGTTATCCGCGCTTACCGCATTTGGCACAAATGAGTGGCCTGGCTCCGCTGACCGTCTTGCCCCTTCACCTTCCCCCAGGTTGAGCCGACCCAGGGCAGTCCTTATTTGGTCATGCACTTTCCTGCGACACCCCAAAGCGTTTGCGGGCTTCTGCATGCCTTGTGTGTGCCTCCAGGATGTGGGCTGGGATGTCTGGTTCCAATACACATCCTGGGTGCCAGAGAGTCTGGAGTGTCCTGAATGCCTGGGACCACCGTGGTCCGTGATAGGTCCACGTATGGTGTGAGTGTTTGTGAGCAGATCTCCCATTAGGTCCTCTCCGTTTTGGCGCAAAGGGAACTTTGGATAAGAGGAGGCTGAAAACACCACTACCATGTCGATCTCCTGAGTTCACACCGAACAAGGGATAAGGAGCCAAGTATCCTGCAACAAGAAGCTGAGTCGGCGAACCGCTGGTGACCCTCTGAAGGTTTGGCACCCTGAACTGCTGTCGTCCTGTGAGACTCCTCTGCATCTGATTGTCCTAGAAGGTCTGCAAAGGTGTTTCAACCCATTGGAATAGTGGGATCAACTATTCCCGGCACCTTCATCAAACCCTGCAAGTAAGCCTCTTCGGAAGTGTCCCTGGGCCAACCAGTGGGCTGATCAGCTTACGCAGGACGCTTTGCTCTGTCACTGCCGCCGTTTCGGGAAAGCCCTCGAAACTTGGTTTACTGCTTGCTCTGCGTCCACGGCACCCTCACACCGAATTTCGTACACTTGGCATTCCCTGGTCTGAAGTGAGACGAGTGCGCCCGGACCAGAGTAAACGCAGTTGCCTTGTTGCCCTGCTGTGGTAACAACCTGTGCACGTCCGCTGCATTTGGGACACCCTTGACCCTGCATCCTGCTATGCAGAATCTACACAGTGTTGAGACGTCCTGATCATCGCAGCTGAACCTGCCAGCAACGTGAACTGAACTGGAGAAGTCTGGGTCTGCCTGCGTCAGGGACCGGTGAGTAGTCCATACCCAAACCCCTCGCGCAGGAGCCCATTTCTTTTCTACCAGTGTTGCAAAATAGCGACTCTATCCCGCACTCTCACCCTGCCTTTGCCCACAAGTGGAGGCCTTGCTTGACTAGTGGGGACTTGTTCTGCATCGCTTCATTCACCTTCCTGAACTGCCTGATATCCTTGAAGAGGCCCTCTTTTGTCCATTGGCACCAGCGCGTGCAGGTACTTTTGAGCATAAGGCTCCTCTCTTCGTAGGGCTCAGACTTCCTCCTAGTTAGGTGTATTTCAGATGTCGAACTGGGTCTAATGATTACTTGCACTGCCTGTTTTCCTCCCCATCTAGGTGGTTTACATATTACGTGCTCCTAACTCCTTAGACCCCTCGGTCTTGTATATATAATTGTATTGATTGTGATGTGTTGGTTTACTTTAGTATTATTGTGATTCTTTGATATGGTCGATGTTACAAAGGCCTTGTAATAAATGTGTCTATATTTTTAATATAACACCTGTGTGGAGTAATTTGTAAGTGTCCTTGCTTTGTGTGCTCATTGAGGTCTTTCCATCACCCTCACCCCTCTTGAGACTTAGTCTTGACCGCCGCCATCGCTACGCTGATTGGTCTGGCTTGTCCAGAGGTTACCCTGTTCCAAGAAACTAGGCTGGCCTTCTGAACCTCTGCCCCTCCAGGTCCGAGTTCAGAAATCCCTCTTAACAATGACGTTTACCACTCTTCTAGCAAAACTCCCTAGGCTGGGAGAGAATACTCAAAAAATGAATAATTTTGCCCTAGAGCTCTGTGCAGTGGGGCCCATAGTATCAAGAGGGCCAAAGCATGTCTGTCTCCTATTGTCATTGCTCAAACCAGTTCAAACGACATTTGAAACATGTTTGGTACTTTCAAATCAACAGGACCTAAAGTGCATGGACAGGGAGCAGAATTCCTTCAACCAAACATCACCTTTTGCCAACCAGGAATGACTCAGAGGTCTAGCAGTGACCTTCCCATCAAACCAAGGCACTATGAAAAAAAAAATATACAGAGGTACAGCTTTCTGCATCCTCATTTCAAAATTGTGGCACACAGTCACAAAAGAAATCTGAACAAATGAAGACCATCTTGCATTTAGAAAACTGTAGGTTCTTGGCTTTTCAATACACTGAGTTAGGGAACATACCATAAGCTAAAGAAGGACACACACTACATCAGACTACTAAAACACTCTCACCACTGCATGACGGGGACTCAACAATAATACATCACTATGAACACAATTCACCAAATATACTTAAAGGAGCAATATGATAAAATCGTTCAAATCGTGATGACCATGCAGAACTGTGGTTATATGCCAAACTGGAGCTGCCCCCGAGATGCCAACATCACAGCCAGTAAAAGACGACTGAAACACAAATTAAGAGCACAACAAGAAACAATCTGACTACCAAACTTAATACAAACCCACTGAGAAACCGTAGCCTTTTAGATGAATGAAAACAAACTCACCAACTAACAACCTAATTTTTCAACCACCTCACTCAAAACATGCTCACCAGCTCATCGACACAAATGCTAAAGCAAACCCTCCCAGTCTATCACAACACAGTCACAAATATATGCATTTGAATTTGATACATTTATAATCACGCACAAGGACGAACTTAATCATATAGAGGTGCAGATGTTACACAAAGCACAACAACAACAGTATAAGAGGCAATTTTCAAAAAGGTGATGTATTGGAAACACCCAAAAGGGGCAGCCACTATTGGTCCCTTATTTAAAAAGAAAGGTTTTAAGGGCTCCTTGCAACTGATGGATAGATTCCAAGGTTCTAGTATACAACTCCAATCAGCTCCCAATGCCTGCCATCTGTCAAACCGCATAGAACCTCCCAAAACCCATCGTCTCCCATATGGCAGCATATACCTCTAGGATAGACATCACTATCCACCTAGAGAACACACCCACACAGACACCATGATCTCCTTCTTCTTCTCTCACCAACATTTGAGCACAATGCTTGTCCCTTACTGCTACTGCCAATAACCACCCCATTCGCCTTTCTGATTCCGATCAACGCATATAAACAGCAGTGGTGTGTGATGCAAATTCCAAAAACATAACATAGCATAATATAATATTGCTATGCAAAGACCCTTAGATGTTAGTTTAAACCCATACCTGCACAAACACCCACATGTTTGTTCTATTCACTGGTAGGTTATAGGGTGAACAGCATGGATATCAGTAAGTGGCCTTTGAGATCATATTCCTACACAATAAGCATGTTTGTGGTTTGTGTACATTATTCAAATCTCATGTTTACTTTATTGTTTAGTTAGTGCTATTACAGCAACACCTTAAAACAAATAAAACATGTCTAGAACATGCTTAGCCACACAAACATACAAGAAAACAAAAAGAACATACAGTGGCATCAAAATAACAACTAGAACAAATCAACTATCCCCTACAGTTTTTGTCCAATGTGTAATGCCCATTACGTGTAATTGGACACAGCAAAAATAATGGTTGGGATTAAGGTCTGTTTAACACAGCTGGGGGAGACAACCACTCGATTGAGGAACATTTAACAGAGGCACTAGAACGTTGCCTTTGAATGTGATTATAGCCCAGGCAAACAGAAAGAGCATGAATAATAGTCTCAATACCTGCTGCCCCACAGCAGAAAGACTTTCTGTCCGATCCAGGTTCTGCCATTGTCCACAACATATCTAAGCAAGATACAACTGAAATAAATCTTAAAACATAACGTGCACGTAGGAGGAATGTTTGTCACATCCAGGTATGCTTCAAGACCCACAGCCTTTTTATCCTACAATTAGCCTGACAGAACTGTGGTAGTATAATACGTACCCGGAAGACAATGTTGAATGAGATCCAAATACAACGTTCCTACTCTGGCAATGTCTAGAGGCAAAGTGTGGGTGGGTCTTCACATATCTCATGCATAGCTTCAACAGGCCATCTCTAATATGCAAGAACCATGATAGGTATACAGCACCAGATTTGACACGTCTAGCAGATGTTTGTGAATTGTAAACTGCTGCACTACTCACTTTATAAACCAGGATTGGCTTAATACAGCCTAATGGTTAACCTCTCTCACACCCAGTTCCAAACTAACCTTCAGGGAGATGGTGGCATTTCGTTTTCATTCACACCTTGCTTCCATAGAGGGCTTTCATCAAATCGTTGGTCTGGTAGGCTACCAGCATGCTGTAAGTAAGGTCCATCACACCTTAGGTTAAAGCACCTCACCTGCCCATATTCTGTTTATAAGTTGAATCACTCTTGGTAATCTGAGGATCCATGGATCAGAGGACGAAAAGTGCACCCCCAGGAAATGAAAGTGTGCAATTATTATTTTCAGAAATCTCCAGGTCAGAGGCCTCCTGTGATCAATGTGATATTTAAAAAAAGAGGGTAATTTTTGGGAGAATTTACTCTTCATATTTATTGAAATATATTCATGGAAGAGTAGGGTGTCTAAAAGTTGATGAAATGTTTTTTCTTCATATAATGTAGAACCAATATACGTTGGTGTTCATTAAACCAGTAGAAGGCACTTCCTACTAAAAACTGCACATGGAAAACATTTTGAAATTGGGTGGAGCTGTTTCTGTTATTTGTACAGGCCCATTTGTGTGAGAGAATGACAAAATGTATTGTTTAAAGCGCAGACCTAGCTCGAGAGCAGTGGAGCGCTGTACAGAGAGTGGGTAGCCAGCATTTGTGATGCCATCTTTTTGCAGTAGTGCAGTACTGCGAGGTCAGTGCATCCATTGGAGCTGGTCCTTATTCGGGTCGGTCAATCAAGTTTATTAGTAACTGCTGAATCCCATTCCAACTGTACCTATGGATTTTATTCTGTCACTTCAACAGGTACACATTCATTTTAAATGAAGATGCTTTTTTTCTTTAATGAAAGGTTGGTTAAGTTGATTTGCTCCCTCCCATGCAACATCATCCGAGGAATCATGTAACTGTGTTACCATTTCTACCTAAATTGATGTATATTCAAATAACCATTTATTTTACATTGTAGAGGTCGTTGTAGTGCTACATTTGTTGTGAGGATGCAGTAATTGATGTTTACTTTAGGGCTGTGAATTGGTTTAAGAGGGCTTTTTTCACTTTGATAATTTTTAGCTTTTCACTGTACCTATCATTATGCAGATTAAACTTCTTTTTTTTCAACATGAGACAAACTCGTTTACTCTTTTTCACATCATGTAATAAAGAAATGTACTATACACCTGCTGGCTCTTTTTGGCTTCCCAAATACAAGCATAAAAATCAAATAATTAATTCACTTCCATATTAGTGTACTGTATTTAGGAATAAGTCAATTGTTACAGAGAACAAAAACATGATACCTGATGTGAAATTAAATCAGTGCCTAGAATGTATGTGTAAACATGTTATGCATTGATTTTAATCCACGCAATATTTTCCTTCAATTGTATGGTGGATATCAGGCGTGTATCTGCTTACCTTTACTCCAGAAATCCATTCTAAACGCCCACTGACATGCATAAAAGGCAGGTGGCATTTACTCATTTTGCATGGCAAAGTGCGCAAATGTGTGACAAGTGAATACACGACCTTTTTACAATGCACATTGCACTACTCGAAGACACTTTTGAAAATTGCACAGAGAAGACCTGCCTCCATAAACATGTGAAAGTAAGAAAGATGAGCTCCAGAGAGAAAGCGAACCTAAAACCCTCAGACTGTGACCACTCTTTCACATCATGAGGATAGACATGTAATTGCCGGAAGCAACAGTTAAACATAGCTCCATTCTGTAGTCAAAATCCTAAGGGTAGCGATGGTATTACCTTGCTGGGTTCCTTGCTTCCTTTCTTTAAAACACATACTCTGCTGCTGGTGGGATGAATCTGCCTGATACAGCGCCCCATGTGTAAATCCTCATTGCAATGGTGGTGTCTATTGAAGATACAAGATAGAAGTATTTATATTATTTCCTAATTAACATAAATAACATGTGTTCTTTACAGCTTTGGGAATACTTAATCCCAATCATTAAAATGGCAACTGCAGTCTGTATAGGACATCCATATTCATCAGTAAGCAGCATTTTGCAATCTATAGAAATTCAAGTTCAATTTTCAATACAATTTCTTAAATGTGCTTTCATGCCTTAGGGAAAGGAAGAAGTTCAATTTTGTTTCTGTACACTGTGACAGGCATCCAGTCATTGCATCTACAACCAAACCATCTAACACCAAACCATCACATTTTTTCCATCGAAATACAATGCCATAGAATGCCTATTTCGTTGAATAAAATTTGATGGATCCATTGAAATGTAATGTTAAGATTAGGGGTTAGATTAGGGTTAGGGTTAGGTTAGGATTAGGGTTGGGGCTAGGGTTAGATTAAGGGTTACATTAGGGTTAGGGTTAGGGGCGGGGGTAGGGTTATCTTAAGGGTTACATTAGGGTTAGGGTTGGGGGTTAGGGTTGGGGCTAGGGTTAAATTTAGGGTTACATTAGGGTTAGGGTTGGGGATAGGGTTAGATTAAGTGTTACATTAGGGTTAGGGTTTCATTAGCGTTAGGGTTGGGGATTAGAGTTGGGGCTAGGGTTAGAGTAAGGGTTACATTAGGGTTAGGGTTGGGGCTAGGATTAGATTAAGGTTTACATTAGCGTTAGGGTTATATTAGGGTTAGGGTTACATTAGAGTTAGGATTGGGGCTAGTGTTAGATTAAGGATTACATTATGGTTATGGTTGGGGCTAGGGTTAGATTAAGGGTTAAGTTAGGGTTATGGTTGAAATGCTATCTTTTACATGTAAAAGTGCATTTCCATTGAAACCAGTCCATTTATATTTTCGATGGACTGGTTTAGATGGAAAGACACTTTTCCATGTTAAAGATAGACTGTCGATGCTTTGGCCTTAGATGCTTTGTTTTCGATGCTTTGGTGTGTCAACCCTTTTTTTTCGATGCAATCACTATAAACCCTGTGACACATGTGTCAATCTGGCAATTCTAGGATTCACTATTAGAACAGAACAGTTTCATGGTGATATGACAATGTAAGCTTTTTATCACAAACCCCAGCTTTACCCCCATACTTCAAGGCCAAAGATGGTTGCTGGAAACCTGTGTGTGGGATGTTCTAGCCATGATGGACTACACCTTAGCATGCAATCATTAGTAAGATGTAAAACCTTATGTTTGCTCCATTCTGGTTTTTGTCACCACAATTGTAGTGTACCTGTTCTGACTGTTCCAAGATAATGGTTTGGTGCTGCAAATAATCACTGCTTTCCAAGTGGAGTATTCTTTACAGCATGTTCTTTAAAGTTGAGCATACACTGTCTATCACCTCTCTTTTTACCTTAGACAGCACCTTGTTTTCTGAACCCAGCACGTGTCTGTTGTGGACACCTACATCTTGTATTTCTCCCTCTTTTCTTGTTTCCATACTGTTTGTTATGTGTATAAAACACTGTGATTTGCTCTGCACCTGTGTTTACTCTTCTGTGCTCCTATAAAGATTTACCAGTATAGCGGCACCCACGATTCGAGACCAGTGTTTGATTTCCTCTGCTGAATGGAAAGCCTTCAGTCTCTGATTCCCTGGCTACGAAGGAGCCAAGTAGAGCTGCAGATGAGCCTCTCAGTGATACCCCAGGCAGACAGAGGAATGAAACATGCTTTGCCTTAATGAGGACTACACTAAGTGGAGCATCCGTGAGTCAGAGAGTGGTTTTAGAAAAACTGACAAAAGAGCCTATATCATTCAGTAAACAGTTTGGTAAATATTAAAGATTGATTTGTGTTTGTTTACTGTGTCTATCTATGGTAACTGTGATTCCGGATCTGTTAGAAGTATGTGCTTGAAAACCCCAGTTGGCTGGGGACCACCAACTGTATGGATGCAATTCCATACATACACATCATTCAAAGGTTATTTTTATATGAGTGCTTCTTCAATGAATGTAAAAAATAAAATAAAACATCTGTGTACAAATTAAAAGCATCAGACAAGCTTGTATCTCCCACAAATCCCACTTGATGTTATAATTGGAAACCAGTTGTCTTACAGGGCCAGCAACCGAAAATACTGTATGGGCCTGATTCATGGAGCATTTTCCTAGGGGACTGTGCCATTATAAAAGGCTTCCCTGAATCAGGCCCTATATGTGCTGAAAGCTGGTCGTGGGAAAGGGTATGTTGTCTACCCACCAATTACAAACCACAGTCACTTATGCAGCCATAGACTCCTATGCTCCAGCAGGTGTGCCATTTGTGAAAACGTAGATTTCTGTTTTGACTATCCTACAAATGAATGGTATCAGGAGAACAAGAGAGACTGAAGAAGGTGGACAGACAAGTAAGAACTTAAATCGGTATATTCATTTTATTAAGATTTATCTAAAAAACACTTCAACACATATTAATTTAATTAATTCTAAAAGACATTTTGCTAATCATACAACCTTACATACACACTCTAATGCAATATTTAAATAATGTACAGTGTAGAGAAATTAAAGAAGCTGATCAATTCATTAAACCACTTCTTTTCATTGAGTTTATAAAACATTCACAATGTTATAAACCACAGTTCATTCCTAAATATAATATCATGTAATATCGACTATTGGTGCCTAAGACTATTGGTGCCTAACAATATCAATCTTCTTTACAAAAAAGCTTCCCATTTATTTAATAGTTTCGACTTCGACAAGTTGTGTGTGTCTTCATCAGGATTGGATGAACAGTAGCAACATTCTAAAAATGAACAAAACATACAATTAAGACATAGTTAAAATACTGCTGTCAACCTTCTATCAGGAACTCTCTCTCATGAATTGGATCAAACATTGAACACTAGACCAAAAATTGTCTCTAAGTCCAAGTGGGTATTCCCTTACCCATGATCCCATCAAAACTGGTCAGTACAGTACAGCCAGTTTAAGTAAAGCCGACTAAATCAGCTATTTTCATATCCCCATATACAGTCCCCCCAATTTCATTCAGGGCTCCAGGGTTCAAAAAAAGGGAAACTAAGCTACTCCCGTATTCATACTTAGAGACACATATCCCTTTAAGTGCTGAGTATACCCCTACCGTCCCAACTGTGAACTGCTTCAGAGTACAAATACAAGTGAGAAAACATACCTGCGAACCCCATTAGGTTCGCCTAGTGACTTGTATCCCAGTGGCTTTTAGTATAAGTCTAGTCAGTTTGGTTTTTCACGAAAAACGAAACCTGTGACAAAAACAGGAAACAATAAATCAAACTTATTAGTGTCACACAAATTAGAGAATGCCCATGTTAATCTCTTAGTTGGCAGCTCACGTTCTATACCTAAACTGATCCATTCACAGCACAGGTCAGAAACACTTCTTGCGCCAACAGAATGGAAGCAAGATGGCTCTTCTCAAAGTTTTCAAAGAAACCGCCTAAGAAACAAATTGAATCCTCTTAGAACTAACGAAATGCAAATAAGGCATGTATACTATTGCGGGCCAAAAAGCCTTTCACCTTTGTTATAGTGACGCTGTCCAAAATGGAATAGCACTTATCTCCCTTCTATCCCGCAGCATAGTTTAATCTGAGGCACCACACCACCTGCCTCAGCACCAATGTAATATATGTTATTATATGCCCTTGTAAAAAGGCTTACATTGGGAAGACATCCAGAGCTGTCAAATTACGCATAAGTGAGCATAAATCTAAGATCAGAACGGGCCAGCAGAATGCTCCACTAACGATGCATTTTTTGGAACAGAAACATAGGCCAGAAGATCTGAAATGGTGGGCAGTCGAGAAAGTGTCTGGCACTGATGCGGCCAACACAGCTGCACGCTTAGCGCAAAAAGAACAATGGTGGATATACCAGACCAATAGTCTAGAGAGGGGCCTGAATCAACGAGAAGAATGGAACTGAGGTCCTCTTTCCACTTCTCCCCACTATCAAATGTGTCTATGTTATGTAAGACACTATCGCGTTTTTAGTCCTTCTTTTGTGACCATGTCTTGTAGGACACTATGTCGTTTTTGGTCCTTCGTTTGTATTTATGTCCTTATTTTGGAAATAAAAGAGGGACCATGACGAATATTGTTCTGTCCTTCCGTTCCTCAGAGGCACACGGTACTAAACTGCTAGTTACTACTGCGGCAAATAAGGTAAGCAGGTTTGAAGTAGGCGTTTGTTTACCACTCGGTTTATTGGGTCTGCTGTTGACGGGATCCGTCTATTTATTAATTTACAGATTCACCCATCAGCGTACACGCCCATCAGCGGAGAGGTGTGTCATTATCCACTTTGCGACCGTGAGCGTTTAAACTATGCTGCGGGATAGAAGGGAGATAAGTGCTATTCCATTTTGGACAGCGTCACTATAACAAAGGTCAAAGGCTTTTTGGCCCGCAATAGTATACATGCCTTATTTGCATTTCGTTAGTTCTAAGAGGATTCAATTTGTTTCTTAGGCGGTTTCTTTGAAAACTTTGAGAAGAGCCATCTTGCTTCCATTCTGTTGGCGCAAGAAGTGTTTCTGACCTGTGCTGTGAACGGATCAGTTTAGGTATAGAACGTGAGCTGCCAACTAAGAGATTAACATGGGCATTCTCTAATTTGTGTGACACTAATAAGTTTGATTTATTGTTTCCTGTGTTTTTGTCACAGGTTTCGTTTTTCGTGAAAAACCAAACTGACTAGACTTATACTAAAAGCCACTGGGATACAAGTCACTAGGCGAACCTAATGGGGTTCGCAGGTATGTTTTCTCACTTGTATTTGTACTCTGAAGCAGTTCACAGTTGGGACGGTAGGGGTATACTCAGCACTTAAAGGGATATGTGTCTCTAAGTATGAATACGGGAGTAGCTTAGTTTCCCTTTTTTTGAACCCTGGAGCCCTGAATGAAATTGGGGGGACTGTATATGGGGATATGAAAATAGCTGATTTAGTCGGCTTTACTTAAACTGGCTGTACTGTACTGACCAGTTTTGATGGGATCATGGGTAAGGGAATACCCACTTGGACTTAGAGACAATTTTTGGTCTAGTGTTCAATGTTTGATCCAATTCATGAGAGAGAGTTCCTGATAGAAGGTTGACAGCAGTATTTTAACTATGTCTTAATTGTATGTTTTGTTCATTTTTAGAATGTTGCTACTGTTCATCCAATCCCGATGAAGACACACACAACTTGTCGAAGTCGAAACTATTAAATAAATGGGAAGCTTTTTTGTAAAGAAGATTGATATTGTTAGGCACCAATAGTCTTAGGCACCAATAGTCGATATTACATGATATTATATTTAGGAATGAACTGTGGTTTATAACATTCTGAATGTTTTATAAACTCAATGAAAAGAAGTGGTTTAATGAATTGATCAGCTTCTTTAATTTCTCTACACTGTACATTATTTAAATATTGCATTAGAGTGTGTATGTAAGGTTGTATGATTAGCAAAATGTCTTTTAGAATTAATTAAATTAATATGTGTTGAAGTGTTTTTTAGATAAATCTTAATAAAATGAATATACCGATTTAAGTTCTTACTTGTCTGTCCACCTTCTTCAGTCTCTCTTGTTCTCCTGATACCATTCTTGTTCATAATGCTTGGTGTTACCTCTAGGTATCAGTGAAAGTTGAGGTTCCCACTTTGGGTTTGTTGTTATCCTACAAATGAAACCTAATAGATGGGAGAATCTCAGGATTGCTGCTTGGTTATGGCGAACAAACCATGTTAGTGAGAAAATAAATTGTATCTCGTCACTGCAGTGTGGGGTGTGGTTACTAAGCACTTCGTATTGGACCATGTCAGATCTAGCAGTATTTTGATACATTAGCTTGGGGCATTGCAAACAGCAGCACATCCTTCATGAACAATCGAACATTGTTTACCTCTGTGACAATGGCAACAGGTCGGTCAAAGCAAGTGCTATTTCCACAAAAATAAAGTCTAGCTCACTTTAAATACACAAATAATTTTCCCAGACGTGCACGTTTCTGGATAAATTGAACCATTTTACCCATAGCTGCATCACAAAATTCATCACTGATTAAGGTACATTTGATTTTGATATGATTACTTATTTAAGAGGAATTCTAGAGACCCAAGGAACACATGCTCACCAAAAACAGTTAAATTGTGTCTTTCACTGGTACATGGAGGCCACCAGAAGGTATTCCGATTCTAAGACCGGGGTCTGAAAGATGCCCAAGAGAAACTACAAGAACAGTCAAAAGAATTGAAGGCAGTGTGAGCACATTTGGCCATTCCTAGGAACAGAATAAATTACAGCAGACTTTATCTAGCACCTCAAGGGGCACCCCAAACAAAATAACCTCCAGAAGATTGGTTTAGAGTTGCATAATCCTGCTAGATTTAATGTTGTACCTGATCAGGCACAAGAAAAAAACCAAGCAGATGCTCTTTTAATAAAGAAATGCACTATAGACCAGCTGGCTCCCTTTGGCTTCCTAAAGGGTGGGAGGATTGAATTCAAAAGCACAGACTCATCTCTTAGTGAGCCACCAAGTATAGCAGATCATCACCTATCTGATCATTGGTAGTCTCTCGTTGCACTGCCAATTAGTCATTGATGTGCTGCACAATAAAATGCCCAGTTTATAATATCTGTGGGGCCTCACAGGCAACTAATGCATCTGATAACTTTGAATGGTTTCCCATTATATCCCCATAAAATGACCCCATAATACCCTTTGAGACAGTTTCCTGGGACAGTTCACGTCACCACAGTGTGCCAATATTCTGTTTAATATCATGCAAAGATATCCTAAAATCCATGGCGATTCAATGATGTTTCAAAGAGAGTGACTGGTCACCATTGACTGCTACAATACTACTTGTTCTGATCTGGGAGCTGCCCTTCCTCCTGACATGCCCACCCTATTGAAACAGAAAAGCATTTGGCCATTGCAAGAACCCACTAGGGAGGCATTAAATGAATGTACTGACAGGTTAGACCACACGCTTATAAAGATACAGACTGGATCAAGATCATTGCATACAAACAAAGTAAAGGAATGAATCCAGCCAGTTTTTTTTAGAGGCTAAAACAATGCTCTGGTCAGTTTTTGGGGATCCCCAATATGGTGATTACTGCACAAGTCTTGGGCCTCATTATAAGATTGGATGTGAAGGAAAAAAGTGGCGGTAATTCCATGACAGCCACTTCTACCGCATTGCCAAACTCCAAATGTGCCGGTGGGGGTCACCTGATTTACCTTCAGCGGAAAGCTGGAGTAAATCCGACCCGACTGGTAAAAAACAGACAGTATAATCAGCACTGGTATTACCAGTGCTGATAATAATGGAAATTCCCTCCATGGGGTCATGTGGGACTCCATGGAATGGGGAATAGGGAATGGGGAATTACCACTGTTGCCAGCACCTGTAATATCCTGGAAATTCTGTGATATTAGGTGTCGGTAACGATAGGTCCATTTGCTGGTATCCTGTCGGAATTATCGGTGGGATTCCAGCAAAACTATAATGACCCCCATGGTTTACACATTCATAATGGGGCTGCAGCCCAAGATTGCTGATGGAATTAAGGCAGTACCCACTGGTTGGAAAGGCAAGAATTTAACTGAAGTGTTATTATCTATGCAGTGTTTTCATGAAATGTCAGAGGTACAGAAAAAGACTTCTCGAGATAGACTAATGGTGTTACAAATCCAGCGTCTCCGGCCTTTGCAAGGAAGTGCAGGGCAACTAGCAGAATCTAGCTACTGAGAAACATTAAGGAAGATAAATCCCAGTTATTGTGGGTCAAGGGGAACATCAAAATATGCAGACTTCAAACGTTTACAGCATTCCGTTTACCTACTGTAAAGAGTTTGGACATTGAAATTTGGAGTGCCTGGATAGACCAGCTCAACAGTCACCATCACCAACACAGCTTCCTCCTTCTTTCTTACAGTCATGTCCACTATCTCTGCTGCCTGCAATAGGACAGCCAGGGGGGCAGTAATATGGTTTTACCACTGATCCCACTTGATCCTTCTGTTCTGAATGTAAACTGTGTTTTTTAGCGAGAATAGCGTGGGCCTCATTACAAGTATGGTGGTCGGAAATAAAGGTGCTGGTAGCAACGTAATGGCACCCTTTCGAGACCGCCATACTACATGAATGCTGGTAGGGGCCACGGATCACCGGCAGGCCTGGCATATCTCCCACTGAAGCACTGGCACCATTAGCAGCGGTGCTGGTGCTTCAGTGTCCCCATGTCCATGGAGTCCTATAAGACTTCATGAGAATTGGGATTTACTGTTCCGCCGTCACTTGTAATATCCCGCTGGCACCGGGATTTTGGGCAGCAGAATCAATATTACAGGGTTTGCTGGCAACCCACCGGAAGCACCGTCAGGTTGCTGCAACCTCGTAATCAGGCCCTGTGTCTTGTCTAGTTGATACTGAAGCCTCAATCTCCATTTTGGAAGCACCTGAGTTTCCAAATGCTCCATGTTTAGACAAAGGGATAAATGCAGTAGGTAATGGCGGTAGACCAATTCCTCACCTGGTTCGATGACCTATGACTGTCACTTTGGGTCAATTCTCTGACCATCATGCTTTTCTTTTGATCCCTTCAACAGCAGTGAATTTATCAGATTTGGATCTATTGTGCAAAATGGATGGACTTATCTATTGTTCTCGTAATGTTATTTTTTTGGATGACACGATACAAAGGGAATAAGGATTTTTGGCTGCTTTGCAACAGTCTGCAAATTTGCAAAATGAGCTGTGGGTCCTCACGTCCTTGTTGTAACACAGACCTTTGAATCAAGTTTTTCCACAATTGTGGCCCACACATGTAAATGAAGTGAGAAGAATATTGAATGTGGAACCAGTACCCATCACTCGGTACCCAGCAGAACCTCTTCCTTGTATCCCACAGAACCCCATTTCAAAATAAGTCAGAGAGGATATAAAACCATCATTGAATCATTGCTTAAGCAAGGTTGTAATAGTTATATTTTACCAGTCAAAAAATCTGGGGAAAAACAATTTATAATGGACGTCTCCACTGTTAATGCAGCATTTCTGCTGCGCTCCCCATTGTTCTCATAAATACAGCGTCACTACCTCATCGGAATCTGTATGACATAAATTATACTGCAGAATATCACAGTATCAAAGGTAAAATTGCTGGTTGTCTGGTACTGGTATCTAACACTGATGGCTCTTTAACACAAATCCGTCATTATGTCCCAAAATACGAGGGCACTATTCAATGAGGTTGGGACCGCCAGACAAGGTTTTGGGACAGAGAGTGCCAACACCTGTTCATTATCATAAAGAAAGTGCTCACCTGTGCCTACTCTGAGATTGAAGCGTCCCCCCCACCCCCCCAAGCCCCTAGTTACAGGAACATCACATCTATAACAGTCATAGTCATTCTGCATAAATGTTTGTAGTTATTTGAGCACATTTACATACCCATTCTCAGGTTTATCATTGTTAACATTTACAAAGCCATGGGGTTTATCTCCCGTGCAAGTTACAGTCACAGAAAGGATATTTATGCTGGGCTCAGGCAGATTATTTTTTATCCCAATTCAGCTTTACCGAAATATAGTAAACCAGATCCCCTGAGGGCCAGCCTTTCATACCTGACCTAACAAGAAAAGGAGGAAGCCGCAAAGATGGATTGGCTCCTTTGGCAATGTATCATGAACTGGGACAACATGGTTATCTTTAACCAGGTCCCACCAGGCACTGCTTTCACCTTGCTATTTAAGTCTGCAATATTCAATACCAACATTTTCAGACCCAGCATACCTGTGAGGCTCCCTGAAGCGTTGAGTCTAATGGAATCCCCAGGTATTTACATATGGAGACAAGCTCAATTTCCTCCCCATCCATAGTCCATTTAAAAGTATATTGAGAGCTAAAAAAAATAATTTTGGTTTTAGAGATCTTTATTTTTAAAGAGTTGATTGCTGCGTAAGAATTCAAGAGACTCAAAGACACCTGCAGGCCCCCAGGTGTTAGATCAAGCAAAGCTAGATCATCGGCATAGGCCAGCCACTGCACTGGGGTGTCGCCCAGTTTAGGGGAATGGTGATTGGGTGTACAATAGCCCCTCCAAGGTCTGATAAATACAGGTTAAACAACATAGGTGCAAGAATGCACCCTTGCTTAAGCCCCTTCTGTGTGGTTAACCAACTCAACATTGCACCATGTTGATCTAACCGGACCCAAGCCCTATGGCGTTCATATAAATGGATGATCATTTTTAATAAACCCAACAGGATGTTCCAGCTTTGCAGATTTACCCACAGCCTGTTCCTATTCACAGTGTGCAAGGCTGCGCTGAAGTCAATGAAGGCCACATACACTGATGTTTTACGAATCAACCAGGCATTCTGTACATTCAAAACTATAGCAAGGCCGTTGATGGTAGTGTTGTAGCGCTAGATTAAACCGAATGATGTTCTTGGTCTTGGTCCATTATCTCAGCTCCTCTAAGAGCACCGTAGCAAATATTTTGGCTGCAGTGTCTAACATCTCCAATAACCGATAATTTGGTGGGTCAGTGCGACAGCCTTTTTTGAAGACGGGATGATGATACTGTCTCTCCAGGAGGATGGAATCGCCTGAGTTGCACTGATCAAAGAAACAACCAGTAAAGTACCTCTGCCCAGATTTTCGTGTCTGTCTTATTTAAATGGTTGCAGAGAAAATGAGGCCCAGGTGCACTGGAAGATTTACTGTCTGCAATCAGATTGGCGATATCAATAGGGCCTTTCCCAAGGGTCCAGATGAAAGGGGTCAGAGCTACCATGGGGCTCTCTGTGTTACTCCCACCCAATGTTGTCTGGATGTGCGTGGCACAATCCTACTTCAAGACTCCATTGATATCTTTGTCTTGGGATTCATTTCAATTAATAATTTACCAAAACTCATTGGTATTATTTGAAAGGGAGGACTGAACAGGCATGCCACCTGGAGCATTTTACATGGTACCTATGCCAGTGTAACCATTTGCACTATTTATTCTTAATATCCTTGACCAATAGTGCAAAGTTAGTAGGGTTAAGCTGTAGTCTGGTCATACTAGGAAGATCCCTATGTACAGCCCTCTTTTTTCTTTGATGTTCTTGTCAAATATGTGACAACTTAACTTCCTAGCTCCAATACCTACTCTGGAGTGGCCACCAGAGGTGATCATAATACTGGACTTGATGCTCTCAACACAAGCCTCATATTTACCCATTGCTGAGCGTGCAGTTTCGATGGTCTTAATATGCTTGGTGCTCACACTCTCCAAAGTATAACTTCAGAGTAATTCCCGGGCTACCAACAAAGCCATCCCACTCTTGCCAACACTCCACGATATACAATTTCGGTTGGAATTGACAGTGAGTGTCCCAGCTGAGGCGTTATCACTATGATGACTCTCTAATTTGAAAAGTAATATGATAGGATAATGATCACTCTTTTGTCATTGGAACACGTATATATGTCTTCAATCAGACAAGGAGCATTTGAAATGAATATGTAGTTCATAATACGGGAGCACTCATGACAGGTTCTGGTGAACTGCCGGGGGCAATCAAAGGGACTGGCTCCATTAACCATACTAAAACCTTCTGAGTAAAGCAGAGTTGCCCAGCTAGTATCCCTGCAGCAAGCCCTATCTAGCCTACCCTCCGGGGAGTTCAAAGGGAGGACATGCCATTCCCACTCCCTCCACGAGACATCTCTGGGAATCCTGCAATTAAAGTCCCCACATATGAGAAATGGTGACTGACATTCCAAAGTGTTAGTTATTCACTCCAGTTCCTTAAGTGAGCTTCATGAGGACCTTGGTATGGGTGGTCATAAACATTTATCATAATGATTTATTTTACCCCAGCCTTTTTAGACTCTCTGAAGTGTGTTACTCTCCCCATAAGTACATTCAGAGACACGCATGCTCGTTCCTCCAAACAATGCGTTTTTCTTACTCTCAGAATCAAACCACCCTTGGGGCGACACCTTGGTCCCTGTTAAGTTAATTTGGTGGCACTGTATATCTAAGTTTCTTGTAGGGCAATGATACTTAAATTGTTTATGTTTTCCAATAAGCCATCCTGCTTGAATAGGAGCAAGTGGCCCTGTCTGTTCCAACCTATTAGCAGAAATGAGGACTAGGAGCACTGATGACTACGATGGTTTACCATGTTGGCAAGCCATTCGCCAATGACACTACTTCCCACATGCATTGGCCCACAAAATTCAAGACCCCCCTACCAGGGAGGGAGCCTGCACTGGCTGTTTGTACCCATGTACCCTGTTCAACTACCCCATCTCCTCTTTTAGATGTGAATGTAAAACTTCCAGCATGTTCACCGCAGTGCTGTTGTACTGACCCAATGACCACCTGTGTGTTATTTTGCCTTATAGAATGAGGGTAGATGTCACAGACTTTAACATTCGAATTACTTTCCTGCTCATCATCAGCTTCCATTACCAAACATTCCAATCCAATCTTTAAGAAAGATGGCCAATGTTCAGGAATCTAATCAATAGTATTTTTCACCTTAAAGTGAAAAATTGAAGTTGCATACTTTACGTTCTCCTGAATATCCACAATTTGTATGTCATCACTGCTAATGAAACGTAAAGTAATTATTTTGAGAGCACGTCTTAACCTGTTTCCGACCAACGAAATAATGGCAATTAGAGGGAAATCGGCCTCAAATAAATGTCGATATTGTGATAAACCAGATCAGGTGGAAACGCTGAGACACATTTTGTTATCATGCTCAGGCTTCAATGAAAGGACAACCACCTATCTGGTCCATCTTTTCCCTGACCTGCAAATCCATAAAGAAGAAGTTTGGTGGAATCGTCATATATGTGGAGAAAAAACTTCATTTGTGACAGCGGTGGCATCCTTCTTTCAAAACATCTCCGTAGGACAGAGTGATGAACATAACATCTTAAATTGAAGAAGGAAATCAATGAGCTCAGTAAAGGACACACAAAGCAGAAACCAGGGTCATGAAAACAAGAACTAGATTAGGAATGTTAAGTTTCTGTCTTTTCGTTCCTTTTATTGGAGGAACATAATGCAGGATTTTCCTGCTCTGTTTTATCTTGTAAAAATTGTAAATCAATTGAATCAAGTAAATAAAAATAAAAAAAGTAATTATTGTTTGAAACAATTCCAACACAGAAGAAGCTGCAGATTCTGAGCACCCTGGATTTGCTGTTGCGTTCCAATGACATTAGATACGTGTTTCAAGCCTGACTCAGCACAACAAGGTTCAGTCTTAACCAGAACACTATTGGCAGGACAACCCGCCCCTGCAGTTGGAATATCAAATAGGCCTTCACGATTATAAACCTTCTCTTCTGTTGAGGCACCCACTGCCCTATGAGTTTTCCTTTGCACCCCGCCCCTCTCATTTGCCTGCCCTTAAGATGCAGGTCCACCGACAGACTGCTGTGTGCATTGATTTCCTTCAGATGTTTATTGCCAATTTAACTTTTTGAAATTATGTTTAGTTCATGCACACTCCCTTATTCCAAAGCAAAGGAAGTGTCAACCAAGCAATGTGATTGATGAGCAACCTCAAAAATATAGCCCTTATTCTTAGAGGTATCACCCATGTGTGCAGGAAAAGAATTTGAAATTCTGCTGACTTAACTAGTTGCCTTAGTCAATGTTTGAGTTGTGTGAGGAGTGGTCTACTAGGCAGCCGTAAATTGCTCCTTCCTTTTCCTCTTAAGCTTAAGGTCATCATACAACATTGCTTGTTTGGTAACTATTCTGGTCTTAGGTTTATTCCAAGCAACTGTATCTGGATTCCCCCTAACTTCCTTAATGTATGAAGGTCCCTTCTCTCTCCTAGCTTGGTGTTAGAGTACGACCATTAATGAAGTGATATTGGCTTGAATCTTTTCCATACTAATGGCATGCTCCTTAGTAGTAGTGATAATTTGGCTACGTGAAAACGAAGCTTCCCTAACAGTAGTGTCCTGGCTCTCAAGTCCATTCACTAGATTATCACATTTAACAATCAGCTGTAGTAGCAAGGCTTCCAAGATACTACACATTGCTGCTGACGCCCAACTGGCAGAACTATCCTGCAACGTGTTATTAGACTCTCTGATTGAGTCCGATATAGTGTGGTCAGAGTTTGTGTGTGCCCAAGTGGCAAAGACACATTACATGTTGGCCAGAAAGGTGTATGGACATTCGCACAAGCTTCAATTATGTTGAAAGCTGATAAATCCCTAGATGGCTCACCAACATCTGGCACTGCCAGGTCTACCAATTTGTCTGCCACCACCAGATTCAAACATATCGGGGGCATGGCCCTACAAACCATTTTTAAGCACAAGAGTTCCAATAAATGACTCAATCTTTAATCTAAATAGCCCGGATCTAGCAGATTCAACAAAGACTCAATGGTTTTTTAACCTAAACAAGGCATAGAGGTAGTCATTTCCTCCACCAATTCAGAGCAATATTAATTTGCATTGACGGCTTTGTTAGATAAATGGGTTTCACGTGCTGCAAAATAATTAGCAATTATTATGGAGTTCTTAGTTCCCCTTTCTGCATCACCAAATCTGTAAGTCTTTTGTGGGCACGTTCTGGTCGATCGACGAAGACAGTTACTTTCCTCAGCGTTGACAGCATTTGCTGCCACCAGTAACAACTCACTTTCCTCGTGCGCCAGATATGAAGGATTAGCTATAATTACCAAACACTCTTTCTCCTCACAGATTGGAACCAAGGTTGTTACCTGGCCCTTCATAATTCTCTGTGGGGTGACTGCAACACGCTTGGCTGCACACCCTGCAGTCGCTCCCTTAGCACGCTGCTTCAGCGTGTCTCTACCAGGCTGGTTTACCTGGGGAAGAGCGGCTCAAAGGGCAGAGCCCAACAACAGCCATTTTTACTACCAAATATAATGGAACACAATGGGCCTCATTACGAGTTTGGAGGCAGCCATGGCTGCCTCCAAACCGGGCTCCTTTACCGGGTTCCGGCAATGGGGACTTACCGGGTCATTCCGACATAGGAGGACCCGGTAAATCCTCCTTGTAGGAACCATTCTCCATTCCCATTTGAGTCCCCATAGGGCTCAATGGGGATGGGGATGGAGGTAACAACTGGCACATTATAAGTGTCCCTCTGTTACCTCCCTCTTCCCCTCGCGGGACCCGGAAAAGACATTGGGTTTTACCAGACGTCTGATCCGGGTCCCGCGAAAGGAACCTCGTAATACGCGCTCCCAGAATGAAGGGGAGCGGTCCCGTACCGGCCCCCTTCATTCCGGGAGCGCAAGGGTCGTAATGAGGCCCAATGTATCAACCGTGAAAGGAAAAGAGGCTGAATGGGCTATCTCTGGTGTCAAACCTGTGTTTAGTGCAAGTGCTCAACTCAATGAACTGCCTTTAAGGCCAAAATGTTACTACCAATCTTTTATCAAGTGGCATGAGTACCGTGGTTAATGCCCATCTAGATAAATGTGTACTGGAGAGTTAGAGAAAGACCCACTTGAAAAAAGATTTGTAAATCTGGCCCAGAATGTGTAAAAGTGCTGCAATCTCGCTTTCAAAAATAAAAATAAAAATCTTTAAAACAAGGAGATATTTCTGTGCGCTGCTCTTAGAGTGACATATCTATATCTATGCTTAACTTCTCACTACAACATGCATATAAAATATTACATACAAGCCGTTGCGTGCAAGAGAAAGTAGTCAATACTTAATCATCACAATTCCAAGGGCCAGATTACAGAAACTTTGCACCCGTTTGAGTACAAAGTTTGCACGGTATTAGCACTAGGGCAAAAAAAACATTGCACCTCGACAAGTGTAGTTTGGCATATTAAAAGCACCAGGGCTAAAATTGCCCTACTGCAAAAAAGATACATTTCCAATAAATGTTTACACCGTGGCAAAGTTTGCCCTAGTGCTAATCAAAAATGTATCTTTTAGCCGAGGTGCAATGGTTTTTTAATGTGTCCCAGTGTTTTTAAAAATAGGGTAAACTTTGCCCTAGTGCTAATACTGTGCAAACTTTGCACTTGCACCAGTGTCTGTAGCCTCTTCAGTGCTGTAATAATGGCTTTCTAGTGGTTAAGAATGTTCTCCAGGCGGTAGGTGACCAATGCAGAAGAACTCGTTTAGTAGAAAATGTCACCTCAAACAGTCCCTCGCCTGTTATTTGGGAAAGTAACAGTTTCAATCTCATCAGGGTTCTGATTTGGTTGCGCTGCGGTAGGCCTCCTGTCACAGATGAAACCAAGACGGCATCAACTCTACATCTCGTGAGAAAAATCAAACAACCGAAAGAAAACACGCAAAGCAGTGGCCACCGATATAATAAGAGGTTCGGGGGGAAGGAAATAAGCCCTTGCCCGCTGAGCCCAATTTTAATATTGATGTTGAAGCAGTGAAAAGGCTTCATCTTTGAAATGGGGAGAAATTGAAAGACAGAAATTGAAACACGGAATGCGTTAAACGGACATTGAGGAGAAATGGGACATATTATTCAAATTGCGCCTGGCTGCTAAATTGAGAGCCTTCGTTTTGGGTTCTTGAGACTATAAAGGAAAACAAGATGCAACTCCGACTCTGCTTGAACCCCGAAGGTTCATTAGGAGAGCCGAATGGCGGGCTCTTTCGAAAGGAAACAGAGCACTTTGGGAAATGGATTCCTCAGAAGAAGCAAACACATTGAAATACAGTGATTGCTTTTTTTCATACTGTGCCAATTTGAAAAGCAACATTTGGGAATGCGAAAGCATTCACTCAAATGCGCAATCTATCGCTTATGATTGCTCGCAGACTATTACCTAAACACTACCATTATACTGCATCGCTTAAAAGAGCCATTACTAGACCGACTCGGGGACAAGATGCATATTTTTGTCACTTCAGTTGGGAAACAGATTAATATTCAATGGTATGAAAAACGTTTGCGCAATTCACCTGAGTGCACTGCTCTATTTTGATGGTTTAACACCACAAGTAGATTCTGGAAAATGTGCACATGTATTAGTGTCTCTTTTTAATACTGAAGTTGTCCTGGTCCTAGTGAAATGGATCTGTCTTTAGCGCCCCTACTCGAATGCGGTCAATAAAGATGTGGGGAACAAGGGCATGCTCTGCCATGACAACCTCACATTCACAGGGTCATATTATTGTGGTGGTCCGGCCACCCCCTTTGCCAGTTTGTATTTTTACCCCATTGCTCATCATCTTTTTCCTCCAGCTGGTGCCTCCCCAATCTCATTCCTGCCTCGTCCGTTACTCTCTGGTATCTCCATGCCTCTGCAATTTCTCACTGCTTCACTACTTCCTAACAGTAGGGATGTCATTTCACCAAAATGCCAGGGGTAGCGGAAGTGACATCCTATGATCCTTGACCTCTGACATTGCAGGAAGTGATGTAATTTGGCACCTCCTCCCCAAAGTGACATCACAGGAAGTGATGGAACATGACAGTTTACCCCTTGACAAAACAGAAAGTGGCATCACATAGCATTCTTTCTAAGTACACTATGATAAATATGGTTACAGTATCACTGTAATGTGATATACATTTCATACAAGAATGGATCACCATATGTATCGGCAGAAAAAAACTTAAGAAATAAGAAAATAACTTCAACTTGCGAAAAGCAAAATACATAGTCCAAAATGGATGCTTATTCTACTCTAAATGCTTTTTGGAGGATTTTGTCTGCACTGTGAATATGAGGCGTTTAAGAACTGACTAAATCAGTGACTCACCCCCTGAAGTGTGCCTGAAATAAATCTTTTGTGAGACTAGCAATTATTGTTTAGAATTCCATAAAGACAAATTATTTGTTATTCCTATTCTTTCTTATTTAGGGTCACTACTCAAAGTCCAGGAGCTTCAATTTGTAAAAGAAAAAAAAAAAACTTTTAGTTTTTTATTTAGGGGTATCAAGGGAGACCTCAGGGGTTGCAAGTGCGAGCTCTGACGACCCCTAAATGACGTCCCTGCCTAACCACCCTTCAAACTCTCTTTCCATGCATGCTGCTGTACGCTAAAATGCTCTTGCCGGCCTCCACCCTCCTCAACTGTACACTTTTTCCTCCAATTGTTAACCACCCTTTAGTACCTGCAGTCTATCCAGAGGTGAGATGGGTGCGAAAGGCAATAATGGCCTGCAAGGCTGTCTTTACTGGTATTATTATTATTATTATTATTATTATTATTATTATTATTATTATTATTATTATTATTATTATTATTATTATTATTATATCAATTGAGCAAGGACCTAGCTTCCAGAAGCAACAGAGCACTTTACAGAGGTATACAAGAGTAGAGATGCATAACGGACCACTTTACAGAGGTATACAGCAGTACATATGCCTAACAGAGCACTTTACAGAGATATACAACAGAAAATAGAGCACTTTACAGAGGTAAACAACAGTACAGATGCATAACAGAGCTCTTTTCAGAGGTGACAATATGTTTATGTTTATTGTGTTTATATATAGGGCTTTACGCCAATAGAACAGATATACAGCAGGGGGCTGCAGAGGGGCATAGAGTAGGGGTACAGCTGTACCGGGTGGCAGGGAAGAAAGGGGCAGACACCATCTAGAGAGTCAGGTGGCGTGAGGGGATATGTGATGTCCTAGGTGTTGAGGTGGAGACCAGTTAAAGGTCCAGCACCTCTGTTGTGCAATCAGTTTATCTTCTGGATGAAATGCACACTTATATATTTCTCTATGCAACTCAATTTGTATGATTTGATTTTAATATTAATCAATGGACAATTGATGTTCATCTTATTTATCTGGCTTATGGTATACTTTGCTTTAACTGGCAGCCTTGATAAAGACAATGGGCCGCATTACGAGTAGGGCGGTATGGGATACCAGGCACCGGAAAGGAGACCTGTGCCGATAATCCCCTACCGCCCTATTCCGAGGTCCCTTGGCGGGGACCGTAAGGAACGTGTGGTCAGACCACACGTCCCGTACGGGTCCCGCTAAGGGACCAGGGCACTAATAACGGGCTTGCACGACGTGAGCCCATTATTAGCGCCCTCCCCATTCCCATTGAGCCCTATAGGGGCTCAATGGGAATGGGGAATGGCATGCTCAATGGGGACTTACCGGTCCCGCCAGGGTCGGACTATACTGGGAAGTCCCCATTAAACTACACCGGTGTCGGACCCATTATTGGTGGCAGTCATGGCACAAATAGCTCCATGACTACCACGAATCTCGTAATGAGGCCCAATGTGTTGAAACATGTGTATGCTGCTCTAACGGACTGTTCAAGACTAAAACACTAAAATCACTCTTTTAACCAAGCACATGTTACTCATATTCACATTTGTTAGCTTATCTTCTGTGGTGAAGGGTATAACTAGGTCTTTTCCTTTTGAATGTAAACATTTATCGTAAAAAAAGGAGTGTCTACTATGTTATATTAATAATATTCTCGGGGCAATCAAATAGGTGAGTCTGACCCTGTTCACTTTGTTTTTGGTTATAACCACTATACTAGAAGTGCAGCTGGCATACAGATTGACCTTTGGCTGGGGTTTAGCACACTGGGATTACAGTTTACCCACATGTGTAGTCTTTAATAATGCAACAAGGCTCCTTGTTGGGTCCTCTGCTTGGAATTTTAAAAATGTGCAATTCGGAATGCAGATCACTTTTACTCCTCAGTTTTATGTGGCATTCCATGCTGGAAAGGGGATTTTAGCTTTGGGAGCCACATTCCGACTATCACTCATGTTTAGAAATGTCAACTTATGTGACACCTCTCATTTTCCATATGTCTGACCCTCGGCACCTGTGCTCACAGACAGAGAACTCACACAGGGCCTGATTTACAAAGCGTTTTCCAATGGGACTTGCTTTTGTAAATCACGTCCACACTGTTTTACTAGGTTTACACAAATGTTGCTGTAAGGATTTACTTACAGATGTCACAGGGGGGTGTTCATTCAGGGATTCTTAAGGGTTGGTCCGTAAGGGCGGCCTCACCTGGAGACATAACCGCAAAACGACATCGTCCAGTCAAAAAAAAACAAATATTATTTATTTATTAGGGGTGGAGAGACAGAGCTGCAAAAAGCAAATGAAAAAGGAACTGGTCATCTAGAGAAGGGGTATTTTGATAGATGGTAACACTATACAATAGAAGTTCTATTATCCAGCAGCTCGTGAACGGGAAATGCCTGTCAGCCGGCATCTCCCGCTGCCCGTAATAGAAGAGTTGTGGTTAACATGTATAGGGGATTTCGAAGTTTAGGGGACCTAGCTTCAAGCAGCTTGCACATTTCTGAGGTATTTTATATTATTCAGACCTAATCACATTTCACTTTAAGTGTTTCAGGTTTTTTTGTTGCATTTAACTGATTCAGTTTAACAGTCTCTTACCTAAACCCTTTTTACTGAATGTCATCACTTTTGGTGTGCGGAATCTGCCACCACTTCTACGACTACATTTGTATTCCTTTGATTTCATCAGCTGTGGCGTCTGTGGTGTGCTCACTCTACATCAAAGCTATTTACCCGGAGCGAGGTTTCCGGTTTTGCATGTTTACCTTTCCTGAAGTACCACATTTCTGGGGTTTTCTGACATCCAGATCGACTTGTTAGACACAAATATTGAAGAGTATGCCATGATCCAGCCAGGCTAAGCTCTCTAATGGAGTGTCTTTTTTTTAATGAGGAGATTGCGTGCACCTGATTAAGAACTACAGGTAGATTTCCATTAACCAGTCACATAGAGGGCTGCCATGCTGAACTCTGGCCACCACTAAATATTTTTTAGTATGTACTATCACAACTGTATTATTTGGTAATAAACAAGGACGATAAGAGCTTTTTAAAAAGTAAGGTTAGTCAGATATGTCCTTTACATTTTGAACTACATTTTGTTGTGTTATATTAGATGCGACTCACTTTGTAGTTTTAACGGGCTGGTTGAGTTGACCTATTTCGTAAAGGTACAGGAATGCTCAAATGTTGAATGTAAAAAACACGTATTTAGCATGTATATACTTGAGTAATAAAATAAAATGAGGTTTTTTGGTCTAGAAGGCTTCTTAGATCATATTAAACACAGTGGGCTTCATTGTAAGTTTGGCGGTAGCCTTGCCAGTAAAACCGGCAGGCTGCCGCCAAACTTCCGAAAATATCTGGCACCCGCAAATGGGCAATAACCGGGGTTTTCCGGGTCCGCCGAACCCGGTAATTGCCCTTTCCCGGTGCCGGAATCGGGTGATCCCCATTCCCATTTGATCCCCATAGGGCTCAATGGAACAGGGATTCCTGTAGCACTGCCACGGTTAATTACCGTGCCAGTGTTACAGGCATGCTGTGCTCGCAGGTGCCTTTCATTCCACCAGGTCAGACCTGGTGGTCTGAAAGGCACCCGCAAGCACAACTTGGAGTTTGCCGGTCTGCATACAACGGTACCGGCAAGTGGTATAGCAAAGAGATAGATTAGAAGCATTACCACTCGTTTACCTAAAGACAACTTGGAATGTTACTCATGTTGACATTAGTATCTATTGCTTGAATACCAGAGAAAATCTAGAAGACTTCTTATATTTTACACAATTTATCAGAATCTTAGAAACGCGCGTTTGAAAACCAATTCTGAGAACATCTGGAATTAGAACTGTTGCTGAAGCCTTGCATTTCGGCAAATCCACATATATCAAGTTTATTGCTAAACTCTCTAATGGGTGAAATGGGGAAAGACAAAATGAACGGCTTCCCCTGCAGTAGTCCTTTTTTTATGAGGAGATTGCGTGCACCTGATTAATAACTACAGGTAGTTTTCCACATAGAGGGCGGCTAGGCTGAACTCTGCCACCACTATGTAGCCAACGAATGGAATGGGTACAGGCACACCTATCACAAACTTACTTGATTTGCCAACGCATGCTTAAATATTCCAACTAGATTCTAAGAAGTAAATCATGCTGCTTCACAAATGCCACCACATAGTGCCATAGCTCAGGGGTACACATTTCGCCTTTGACTTAGCTGAAAGAGGATTCCTTGGCATTCACTCCCCTGCTCGAATGACAAAAAGTAGTATACACAGACATCGTCAGTTGCCTCACCAACAACCAACATTGCATTCTCATGAAAAAGAAAAGACATCAGTGTTGTAATAGTTGAAGGTCTCTGCTCCTCCACATATACTCTTGCCCCAATTTCATTCTAACACTATAGAAAAATGCTATTCACCCCAGCATTCTTACACACTAACATTAGACACATCATTCCCTCAACACACACCCTCACAGCAGCACCAGACACCTACATATCATGCACCCCCATATTATAAACCCCAGCCATGTCCCCAATATCAGGAAAGAGGCCCTGTAACTACCAATATCAGACACCCAGGTATTTGAAATCCGCATATTAGACACCTGCATCCTCCCAACCCCCATATTAGGCATGCATGCCATGCCCTCCAACTCCCTCTATCAGACATACAAACTTTCCCAATAAACGTGTCACACATCCAACGCCTCCAAATGTCCATATGGGATTGTAGGCCATCAAAATATTAATATCACACACAGAGGACCACCCAAACTCCATGTCAAACACTGAGACCCTCCTAATCCTCCGAAGAAATGTATACACTCCAATTCCCCATCAGACACTCATACTGCTCTAATCATTTTACACCCACACTGCTCTGTCCATCGGACACTCACACAGCCCTCCCCATCCTACAACTGCACTGTTCACCCGTTCATGCACTCATACTGCTGAGCCCATCAGACAAAAACGTTGCCCCTCCCCCCCAGGCACTAACCTGGCCCTCAAATCATCTACAGCCATGCACACAGCTCACAACACCAAACGACTCAGATCAGACACACACCTTTTATTGTTATATTCATGCTGACTGTGCCCACAAATATGCCAGCAAGTCACTTTATGCCAGTATGGTCTGTCATGAGTTTACAGAGGCTGTGTGCTGGTGACCCCACTATGTGTCAGCGGTTCTTAAAATGCTCATGCTATCAACAAACACAATAAATGCCAACAAGAACCTGCAAATATTTGGTAAGCTGTCTGTGCCAACTATATGTCAGCATGCCACCATGATGGCTCTCTCCACAATATATGCCAACAAAGCAGTTAAGCACTTGCTCATGCTGGATGATGGGGCCAAATTGATGTCAAGGGGGGAAGTAGTGTTCATAATACATCTTCTTAATGTTTGCCAACATAATACTGTCAACCGTTTGGTCATGATGGCTATGCCCCAATGTATGCCAGCAAGGCTTTAAAATACATGATGAGTCTGACCACAATAGATGCCAGCACGATCTGTTAAGCACTTGATCAACATGGATAGGAATCGTGATAACTGTTCTCAAATGCCTGCCTGAAGGCCACTATGACATCATTATACATGATTCCTATTTGCACATGTCTTGGTCCTTGCAGCTTGTTGTAGGGTAAAGTCGGCACAGTGTCATGCCGCACGACAGGCCCAAAGAC
Organism: Ambystoma mexicanum; assembly: GCF_040938575.1. NCBI lineage: Eukaryota > Metazoa > Chordata > Amphibia > Caudata > Ambystomatidae > Ambystoma > Ambystoma mexicanum. Next base: position 1,278,157,334 of record NC_090929.1, on the reverse strand, counting down.
TACTTCAGGTAAATTGTTGGGTCATGTGGGCTTGTGAGAATGCCATGCCCCAGGCAACTCAGCCATAACTGGAGCCCAGAGCATGTGCTGTTCAGAACAACACGCAGACATGTACAGTGACATAGTGTCTTCCTATAAATGGGTAAGTGAAATCAGTAAGTCTCATAAAATAAAGCATCAACATGTAGTACACATTATAAATAACAATTAGTATGTACTATCACAACTGGATTATTTGCTAAGAAACAAGGACGATAAGAGCTTCTTAAAAAGTAAGGTTAGTCAGATATGTCCTTTACATTTTGAACTACATTTTGATGTGTTATTTTATATGCTGCTTAGTGATTTAATGTCTAGATTTAAAGGGTTGGTCGAGTTGACCTACATCGTAAAGGTACAATAATGCTCCAATGTTGAATGTTGAAAAAACATCTGTACATGTAAATACTTGAGTAATAAAACAAAATTGGGTTTCGTGGTTTAGAAAACTTCTTAGATCATATTAGACACAGTATGTCAGATATAGATTAGAAACGTTACCACTGGATTACCTAAAGATAACTTTGAATGTCGCTCATGATGACATTTGTATCAATTGCTTGGATACCAGAGAAAATCTAGAAGACTTCTTTTTTGTATACCCAATCTATGGGAATTTTAGAAAAGCATGTTCGAAAACCAATTCTGAGAACATCTGGAATTAAAACTGTTGCCGAAGACTTGCATTTCAGTGAATCAACATATAACAAGTTTTGTTGCTTTGCCATATCTACATGTAACAATAGGACATGGCTATGCAGAAAAGATAGGGAACGGTGAGCTCATAATATACAAAAAGTTTTGTGCAGCTCAATGGGACTTTGTTCCGTAAAGGTGAACATTGTGGCGTGCAAATAAGCCATTTCCGATTCACAGATCAGACTTTGCGCTGGCCCTTCTCACTTTGCGCTGTGCAGGAGCCCTTTGAGCGAAACATAGGGCAATGGTTGGGAAGGGTCAGCACAAAGAACTAGGGGGTAGAGCATGCACAATCCACATTCAAGGCGGATTATGAGGAAGAACATGGGCTTTGGGAGGGAGGCACCATGCAAACAACAAACAAGCCAGTAGTGGGGTGGGATACCTTTCAACAAGCCTTTCATTTGACAGGTGGACCTGCCCCTGTACCATGCCCTTGAACCCCTATACATTTGATTGAACCCCTTTAAATGTAACGCCCCCACAACAAATTGTATATACATTTTATATAAATGTGATAAGAACCCATCTGTAGTGTATATAACATTTGATAGAGATGTATCTGAACCCCCTATACATTTAATTGTACCCCAACAAATATGATGCCCCCAAAATGTCGATATAAATTCAATAAAAAATCTGCTTGAACCCCAATACGTTTGATGACCCCCCAAACATCATAATATAAATGTAATATACATTTGATTGAACACCTATACATTGGATTACCCACCAACAATGTGATATATACATTTTATATAAATTTGATTGAACCCCAATACATGTGATAATGCCCCCAATCGGTTTCATATTGAACTATACAATACAAAAATAAAAAGCACTCATGTAATACATACTATTGCTATCATCTGCCACATTCCACAGCAATGTTTAACCATTTAGCCACACTCAGGATGTTATTCATATTTGGGCAGATTTCATAGAACAGCGTACAGCTGTATTTACGTATTTCACAATAGATCAATACTCTTTATAGCCACACATAACTTTTATAAATGTTAATATAGAGGTTTGCTTTTAATAAATGTGTGGGTCTAAGGGTATTTAGAGTATAACGACACTGGTTATAAGATTGTGTAATAAGTTTATTTTTTTTAGATGTTACTGTAATCAACAGAGCATGTGATCTTTATGTTTTGCAGGGTGGGGTTGCACTTTAAAAAACAGCTCATGCTAATGTGGAGGGTAAGCGGAGGGTTGTATTAGAAAGCAGAATTGCGATCCCCCTTGTAAGCCATGCAGACACAATCTGATAAGACTTAGTGGGGCGTTAACATAGCCTTTAAAAGATGACTTGGGAATGTGGAGTGACACACTTAAAGTGGGAGTCCCAGGGGTCCACAGACCACCCCTCCACCCTCCGAGGTTCATAACGAGACAAAAGGCCAGAAACACCCACAGCCACCCATCTTATTGTGGACAGATCCAGAGTGCACCAATGATTGTCAAATACACTGAAATGTATCCTCTCAGCCAGCCATACAGACTGAATACGATGCAAATATTTCCATGCATGGGAGAAGAGCCAGTGATCATCGACAGGGAAGACTGTATGGACAGCCTCGACTGAGCACCAAGAAGCCATGGTACTGATGTCATTAGTGACACCATGACATAGAAGCGTTAGACATGAAGCATGTTTGCAGGCTGCACTGCACCACATAAACACACACTTGTATACATGAAGAACATGAGCGCACAGTTCCATAGCTAGAGGATAGACACATATACCTACTGCCAATGATTTTATTACTTTTGCCATTAGCTGAACGCATTAACACATGACTGCAAGGGGCAAGAGATCCCGAGCAAGCTTGCTGTTGCTTAAAGCCAATAGTCATGTGAACATACAGAAGTATACATATGGAAACTGATTGAACCACATATAGCTAACCCATAGGGAACGTAACACAACATGAAAACTGCATTATAAGGTTTAGGAAAATTAGAGCAGGCCTCAAGCCACTGAGCATGAGACAAGCATAGCTGACTAAAGGCTGCACAGAGAGCAAGATTTGGGAGACAGCCCTAGCCAAGGTCAGAGATATGAAGACACATTCCAATCCCCATACAACGAAGGGACCAGCTGAAGAAAAATGGAATAAATCCTCATAATTCTGAGCTGCAGAGCTGACATTCGTGATCTCGAAACATGTGATGCAGCCAAGCGAAACAATGGACAGTCATCCACAGTTACAAAGAGGAACCGGTCCCAGCAAATCAGATACAGACCGCAACAAGTGGTGCAACCGTAAGGAGAATATTCCCATAGGCAAAGGTCGTGTACACATCTTATAAGCATTATGTGTAATTATGTAACTATGTATTATGTGCAACTATGTAACATCTTTTAAAAATGCCCAGAGACCTGGCTGTATGTTATTAGTCTGTAGCTATTTTAAACGTTTAAAGGCAACTTTTTTATTGACATGTTCAGATCGTATTTTTAAAATCTGTGTCTCTTTAGGCGTTGCTATTGCCGTAGGGAGATAGCAGCCATGTTGGGGTCTGTGAAGAGATAACAGGCCTTCGCAGTCTTTCATCACTGGGCACAACGTAACGTTGGTGAACGTGTAGAGAGCAGGCTTGCAAGCTGCCCACTTACTGGACATTATTGCAAGACACTAGCTGGGCAGCTGGGCAGCTTTATTATAAGTACCGGAAAGAGAATATTCATAAAAAATAGCCATATGACAAGCCTTGTGTTAGTAGTCTTTAGCAATGGTGTTCAAACTTTCTACGCTTTTACTATCACATCTGTTTATATTTTCTATAGAAAGCACTCAGTTTGAAGAACCTTGCTATTTTAATCTTTTAAAGACAAATACTGTTTTATAGACATGTTCAGCGTGTATTTTAAATCCAAACTCTCTTATACTCTTTTGAAAGTTACAATGGCTTTCATACTCGTGGCTGCACGGTTATCGAAATAATGCTATATGGCATGTCTTGTGTTATTAGTCTATAGCAATGGCATTCAAACAAGTTATGCTCTTACTGTAACATCTGTTCATTTTTTTCTATTGAAAGCACTCAGTTTGAAGAGCCTTGCTGGTTTAAACTTTTAAAGACAACTGTTTTATTGACATGTTGAGTGTGTGTTTTAAATACAAATGCTCTTGTATTCTCTTTAAATGTGTAATGGATTGCACTCATGGAACTGCACAGCCATCAGTCGGGGATCCACAGACTGGCACTGGCAACATGAAAATATGTCTGTACATCAACAGCAATCCTAGATCCGTTAAAAGAAACCAAGGAGTATCTCTGGCATTTCTTGCTTATACCTGAAGTGTCAAGACTGCTACACTTCAGCATTCATAGGATGGATTCATAGGATCTCTCATAGGCGTAACCCTACCAATAATCACCAGATAGAACAGGGGTCCGTGATGAGCATGCTCTAAAAATGTATTTGGTGGATAAACAGCAGTTAGAAAGCCTGGCACTCACACCCATGGAGGATTGGGATATATGTAAGGCTGCAGCCACATGGCTTGACTCAGAAATGAAGGATGTTTTAAAGAGGCGTGATTTAATGACTGTATATGGAAATATAGGCATTTCCCATAGGAGCAAAGCATGCCTACTTCTCACTCATCTTCACAACTCCCCTACAACATGCACACATATAAACTTTAGACTGATATTTAATCAGAAATGCAGTCGGGCAATTTTTAATAACATTAACTTGTGACATTTGCACTTCATATTTGTCTCTTTGGGTTGTTATTTTGCATTCAAATGAGAAGAAAGTATTTATTAGAAGCTGAATAGCAAGAAACAATTTCACAGGCGCCAAATATCTTTTTTCAGCTGGAATGTACTAAACGTTGAAGTCAACCTAAACGGGTTAATTAATTGAGAGGGAAATGTGAGTCCCTCTCCAGAAGAAGTGTACCAGGTGTTGTAAGAGGATAGAAGACACACTTGACACAATGTTTATAGTGTCTCATCACATTTAAGTGTATTCTTACTCTCTTAGGCAAAGGTGAAGTCAACACCTGAATGAAATGAGGGCTTTCCTTAGAGTCAATAAGGTTTACTAAGGCAAAACAGTGTGAAGGATGGGTCAACAAAAGGTGGGGTGTCTCTTGACGATCACTACTTCAGGAATAGCCAAGCTCATCGTTTAGTTTAAAATGTGCTCCATGGTGTTCTAAACAGTGTATGAATCATAAAGCCAAAGTCTTAAGAATCCTTTCCCCTTTTAGGGCACCCTAGTCTACACAAAATGAAAGGTGTAAGAGCATTTGATGAACCTATCGAGGTTAGCACGGTGCTGAAGGATAACCTGGGTACTTCAATTTCACCAGAGGAAGTAGAGCAGGCAAAATGAGCTCTAAAGAAGGGTACGTTCTCTGGCCTGGATTGTTCAACTATATAGTGGTCATTTCAGGAGCCCTATACTTGAAAGGTGAGGGGTAAAACCGATGTGGTAGCTTTTTACATATAAGTGTACACTCCTGGGAATTTTCCTGCCTTTTGAAGTCAGAGTAGGAGCACAAAACAGAATTAAGATTCCAGCTGTGTGTTTACATTCTCTCCGACTTAAAAGTGCACAATGTTTATGCCTGCATGAGAATTTCATGGAGGAGTAAAAGGAATTGATTCCCATGGAATCTGCCTGTGTTCAGCACTTGTCCAAAGCAGGTGGATTCCATAGGAGTCCATTGTAAAAGTTGCCTGCAAAGCGTTGAGAGCAGAATGTACATCTTTTAAAAATGGATAGTAAAAGAAAAGAGTAAAGGTGATTTCACCTTTATTTCTCTATACTTTTCAACACCGTTGGTAAAAATGGAAAAGTGCTTGTAGAGCACACACCAGCACATAAGTGACAATGTTGGTAGTTCTCTACATGACATGAACAGTTTGTACAAAATTACCTTGTGATTTTCTGGAGGTGTTTTCAGGCTTGATCGAGTCCAAACTATTAGTTTCACATGATGAGTTCTTACAACAGGTTACAGTGGTGGACACAGCATCGGAAACTGATTCACAAAGGTGGCAGAATGCAACACTGGTAAACAGCAAAAGGTCAATTTCAATGATCAATGGCGACTGCAAAACTCTTGCAATAATACCTGCATCTAGGCTTCCCTGTCCATCTGGCACTGACCAGACAGATGGTGTTCCTCCTCAGATCACATGTAAGTATTGGTTTTGGTCAGTGTTTTATTCCCTTGTAGGTCCTCTTTATGGAGCACCTAAAATGAGGATGTTTGCCAATTAACAGGGTAATTCATAGAATCCAGCGCACAAGTAGCGCACGCGGCTGGCGCACAGCGTGCGCCTGCGATAGTCTGCGCCAGGCACGTGCGCTAAAACAGATTTCCGCGCACAGCGTATTCATGGATTTCAAGCTCCCAAAACAGCCGTGGCGCAGAGAATCGCAGCGAGCCTGCAGCAGCGCCAGTAACGCCCCCAAGAACGCCCTCGCGCACGGAAAAGCCATCAAAAGCGCTAAATCATCGCTAAGGGCTGCGCTAACCCCGGACCACTTCACAGGGCAGGCAAACAAGGAAAGCAAAGCGGGCAATCTCCAAATCAGGAGTACGCGGGAAGTACTACACGCGACTAGGCAGGGAACGTGAATCACAGGGGTACGCGGGAATCATCACACGCGAACAGCCAGGGTGCGTGTATTACAGGGGTAGCGGGAAGTACAACACGCGATGGGCCAGGGAACGTGTATCACAGGGGGACGCGTGAAGTAGAACACGCGATAGGCCAGGGAACGTGCATCACAGGGGTACGCGGGAATCATCACACGCGAACAGCCAGGGTGCGTGTATTACAGGGGTAGCGGGAAGTTCAACACGCGATGGGCCAGGGAACGTGTATTACAGGGGGACGCGTGAAGTAGAACACGCGATAGGCCAGGGAACGTGCATCACAGGGGTACGCGGGAATTATCACACGCGAACAGCCAGGGTGCGTGTATTACAGGGGTAGCGGGAAGTTCAACACGCGATGGGCCAGGGAACGTGTATTACAGGGGGACGCGTGAAGTAGAACACGCGATAGGCCAGGGAACGTGTATTACAGGGGTACGCGGGAATCATCACACGCGAACAGCCAGGGTGCGTGTATTACAGGGGTAGCGGGAAGTTCAACACGCGATGGGCCAGGGAACGTGTATTACAGGGGGACGCGTGAAGTAGAACACGCGATAGGCCAGGGAACGTGCATCACAGGGGTACGCGGGAATCATCACACGCGAACAGCCAGGGTGCGTGTATTACAGGGGTAGTGGGAAGTTCAACACGCGATGGGCCAGGGAACGTGTATTACAGGGGGACGCGTGAAGTAGAACACGCGATAGGCCAGGGAACGTGTATTACAGGGGTACGCGGGAATCATCACACGCGAACAGGCAGGGTGCGTGTATTACAGGGGTAGCGGGAAGTTCAACACGCGATTGGCCAGGGTACGTGTATCACAGGGGTGCGTGGGAATTATCACATGCGAATAGGCTGGGTGGGCCCCCACAGGTGTACCCTGTACACCCTCCCCGGCCCCTGCAGGCAGCCCACAAAACAGTGGACTACCCTGCACACCTGATCATGTCCCCCTGCACCCCCATCCACCAGGGGCACCCTCCACCAGGCCCCCACCCATGTCTCCCACCACCCCCACCCCCCAGCAGTGCAGGGGCACCTGCCATCAGGCCCCCATCCATGTCTCCCACCACCCCCAACCCCCATCCACCAGGGGCACCCTCCACCAGGCCCCCACCCATGTCTCCCACCACCCCCACCCACCAGCACTGTGGGGCACGTGGCCAGCAGGCAGTCAGGCAGCAGCCGATGGCAGGTGGGAGCGTGCTCAGGGTTCTTGGGGACTTAAATTCGGCCTCCTGGCCAGGAGCGTGGTCTTTCGTGTTAGAACGCGTGGACAGCCTGATAGGGAGTGATTTTGCACCTGAAAACCCCACACTGATCGCGCGAAAACCCGTCACCAGCATATGTGCGTCAATAGTTACCTGCACGTGCAGTGTCAAAGCGTGTGATTGGTGAAAAGTGAGCGACACGCAGGAGTGTCGAAGCGCGTGATTGGTGAAAAAGGATCCACATGCAGGAGTGACAAAGCGTGTGATTGGTGAAAAGTGAGCTACACGCAGGAGTGTCGAAGCGCGTGATTGGTGAAAAAGGATCCACATGCAGGAGTGACAAAGCGTGTGATTGGTGAAAAGATACCTACACGCAGGAGTGCCAAAGCGTGTGATTGGTGAAAATGGGCCAAGCACGTACACGCCGTAAGTGACGATGTACGTGTGGGCCTGTATAAAAGGTAGTGTTGAACACAATTTCCTTGTACGTGCTTTTCGTGGAGAGCGAGTGGGTGAATTCGGTACTTCTTGTCGTTTCACACGCGATTTACTTCACGGCGTTTCCAGTTCGTACTCCCTGTTACCTCTGACAGCTCTTTTCTCTTTTTCCTCTTGTACTGGTTTTCCTGGGCCTGTTCCCTCAAACAGTGTCCCCTTCTACAGTTGTCCTGTCTCCTCAGACAGCGTACACCTCTTCTTTTGGCGGGGGTGTTGCCAACCAAAAGTGCTATTTTTTCACGCTCTTTTACCTGGCAGACGGTGAGTCACGCACGTATCTAACATCTGTGCTTGCCCCGTGTGTAGCCTACCCCTTCAGAGGTCAATCTAGGCCGCGTGTGACACGCATACGTTCATTGTGTTACTGGATGCCACAGCGTAGGGCAGGGTTTTCCATCAGCACACGTGGTCTAGGAGGGGTATTGTGCACGTTCCTTAACTTTTTTGGGGTGCCTGTGCGTTGCGTGACCCGTCATCTTTCCCCAGGGGTGTCATATAGCCTTGCCACTGCACTAGGGTACGAATACCATCTGGTACCCAACCCCTTTGACACCCAATTGCCCAGGACAATTGTGCACACCCACTCCCATACGCACAATACCATCAGTGCCATGGTTGGGAGGCGTGCAAGCCGTAAGGGTGGCAAAGGTGGCCGAGCCACACGTGGTGGCCGTGGAGGATCCAACAGGGGACGTGGTTGTGACTTGCAGGGCGCCCCTGTTCCCCCCAGTCTGGAGGAACAGTCAGGGACACCCATGCCCCCCCCCCCCCCCCCCCCAGTTGAGAGTCATGTGGCTGATACCAACCCTGATCAGCCCATGTCGGACCAGGCCATTGTGGCACCAGACCTGTCCGAGGGTGATTCCATCGCTGACATCCAGGTCAGCAGGTCCACTGCACGTGCACCGGTGCACATTGGTGTCATCAGGGCACGCGCATCTATGCCAGATAGGTCATCTGCTGGCCCCCGTAGCCAGGGTGTGGCTCAATCCACCCCACCTCTCATACACCCTGCCAAGACTGTGTCGGTCCTAGTTCATGCACCTCAGATCAGGCCTGACCCCATCCCACTACCCCCAATGCCTGCACCTACTCCCATGCTGAGTGGGCAATCACACACACCCAGTACAGAGTCCACCACGGCTCCTGCCCCTAGTGTCCACAGCGGCGTAGGACACTCTGGATCCCCACCCCCTTCCAAGCGCAAGAGGAAGAGTGCACGTCCGGCACAGGCTGATGCCCCAGACACGGCTGCACAGTCCGGCCCATCAAGGAAGCCAAGCTTCACAGACGCCGAACTTAATGCACTTGTTCAGTATGTGTCAGATCATGATAGGGAAATGGTCATCGTTGCAGGGTCCAAGACCACACATGCCAGACGCCAGGCACACTGGCAGACCATTGCTGACAGAATAAGTGCCCTTGGAGTAGTGAGGCGCACAGCTAGTGATTGCCAGAAGCGCTGGAATGACCTTAAGCGCAGGGCAAAGGATAAGCTGGCCTCAAGTCATGCCGCAACCTTGGTGACTGGAGGTGGGTCCCCAGCACAGGAAATAGAACTCACACCACACGAGTGCGTAGCTGGATCCTACGTCACCGAGGGACAACTCCAAGGTGTGGGAGACCTCCCTGATTACGAGGCATCATCCGGTGAGTGCACATGCATGTGTGTATTATCCATGTGCATGGTGTGTGTGTGTGAAGCATTCATGTTGGGTGCCTGTCAAGGGGGTGTGTGGCAGAGTTGATAGTGGCACCCATGTGCCTCATCCAGTATGTTCAGTGCAACACCATCTGGCCACAGCACTATCCCTACTGGCAACAGTGCACATATGGGCCAACACCATGGAAGTCGCCCTTGATTAGTAATTTTGTCACTACATTGTTGCTCATACTCCCCTGTCTATTCATCTGATGTCTTACATACCATTCCTCTCCTTACCCCCAGCCATTCAAGTTTCATCTTCACATGCCTGACATGCAATGATACCACATGCTAATGCGTCCTCTGTATATAAATGCCTACCAACATGCAGTCATACTGTGGATGTAGCCTTGACATCCACCTCCTTCCTGGGTCCTTTGGTACCGTCTGGTTCCAAGCCCCATTCCCTCACACTCCATGCTGCTCTTCATGGTCTATCTTCCATGACTTCTACAGTTCAGACCATCGTGCCCTACGCACGACACCTGCTTGCCAAAAGTCAAATGAGGGCAGCCTGCCCTCCAATGCGACCCACCCTATTGCTGACCAGTGCATCTGAGCCTACTCTAAGCTAACTCTCACTGACATCTGCTCATACATGCCTTTGCCTGTCCCATAGACCCTTCACATGGTCCCTGTCCTCTCTCCTTGCTCCTCTTCCACCATCATAGGTGGGACCCGTTGGGGTGTACTCCTGGCCTCCTTCCAATCCTCAGATACCACTATTGATGTGCATGGTAATGGGAGCGTCTCAGTCCAAGGCCCTTAGGCCAACCTCAATCTCCTTGAGAAATGCTACCCACATCTCATCAACTTCCTTACCTCTCCTGCTGTCCCCCCTCCTCTCTCCTCATCAATCCTGCACTGCCTCCCTGCACCCTCCCATGAACCTTCTCCGCCTCCCACTCCAACTCCTACACATGCGGCACCTCTGATCTCTAGCACTCCCCGTAAGTCCTACAAGGCTGTCAACCTCCTCCACAATTACACTCCTCTCACTGCGGCTGCATCAGGCATTCCTCCGATAACTGTCACTTACATGAGGTTATGCACCTTGACATCCTTGGTCTCATGGAAACATGTCTGACGGCCAGCTCTGTCTGCACCCTTGACCCTCTCCTTGGCCCGCCACTACTGTGCAGGGGGGGTGTGCCCTTGGCTTCCCTGAGGGTATTCCTGCCACTGTCACACCTACTTAGACCTACTCCACTCTGGAATGGCTTGTGTGAGGTTTCTGTCCACCACACCTTGACAATCTCAAACAGTGCGTACTGTGTCTGGGAAAACTGGTCAAATGTACTACTTCCTTTCTGAGTGTCCTCACCTCTCCTCCTCACTCATGTCCCCAGACACAGAATTCCTCATCCTTGGTGCGGTACGCATCCACCTGCATGCCTGTTGACGCCCCCACGTGACCTTTCTGTGACCTCAGCAACTCCCTCTCACCCTCTAGACTCCCGTCTGTCCCTACTCATTCTGCAGGGCACACTCTTGATGCTCTGATCTCATCTGACTTTCCCCTCTCCGTCCATCTCTGCACTCCTCTCTCCTGGAGTGATCACATTCTCCTCTCCTCCCAGCTCACCCTCAACACCCCACAGGCAAAGCCACCCTCACCACTGTCACACACCTTCTTGGTATTCCGACCCATGAAGTGTGTGTCAGTCGAGGCTCATGCTGCCAAAATCTCCCCCCCATCCAGCTCCCCCTTAGGCTCACTCCCATCCTGACAGGGCCCACTCCATGCTCCACTCCATGTCAGGTACACTGGATGTCTTAGCCACGGTCATGACCACCTGTCTGAAGCCCCATGCCAATGCAGAGTCCTGGCATGACTCGGATCTTGGGAACCCAAACCACAGGTGCCGGGTGGCAGAGAGGGAATGTCCTGCATCATGGCCATCCTCTGGCAAACTGGCCTGCCACATGCTCCAAAGGCAATAGCGCCTCACCCTTCTCACCAAGATGAGATCCCCAATCCAAGGGCACATATCTGCGGCATGTGACAACTCTGCAGGACACATAGAAATCTGAAAGGACCTTGCCGAGCCAGAGGCAGTGTGTACCTCCCCTGTCCCCTCCGAGCCCACAGCACAGCATGATTGTCTCTGTACCCCTATAGGCCACCCCCCCAGCACTTGTCTGCGCCTAACACCATCTGCCCTTGACGTCAAGTCCTACTTACCTTGTACAGCACTTCCAGCCGCCACTCCCCCTTGCACTTCATTGTGCCATCCACCCCTGCACTTGCGTGACATGAATGACACCAGCACCAGTAGTATTGTTGACTGGCATCCCCTTCTGCCCCACCACCCCTCAGTGCTCCGCTGCACCTACAAACATTACTTGACCGGTGCTTCACGAATGCAAAATTATTCCGTTACAGGTGTTGGGGAGGTGGAATCACAATGTTTACTGCATTATGTTGATGTAGACAAGGCACTGTGCATCGTTGCCAATTTGGACTAGCAGATCCATGTACAACATGTATACTAATTGATGTGACGATGCAATGTCAGGACCAGAGTGGTTGAAATCCAAAAAAGTAGCCCTCCTCTCCCTCTTCACTTGGTGGCTATGTCACATGCCATGTGTGTGATGGCATGTGCCTTTGACATGGCAATCACCGCCCAATGTGTGATGGCAGTGCTAGGCATCAAGGTGAGCAGGCGTTGCTCTCCAATCAGTACATAGTATGCCCTGAGCCTCCCCTACAGACCCAGTGATGGTGAATGCATAGGAGGACTCCCAGTCATGTAGGACATGTGTCGTAGGACTACTGCCTATGTTGTTCATCAGCCCTTGTTGCATGCCATGGTGCTAATGCCTGTTTCCATTTTTCTCTTTCATGTCTTTGCAGGGGACGAAGCACTTGTTGATGCTGGGGATGTGGTGGTGGAGCCGTCCCAGGAGGGCAACCCGGGCCGACCTACCACAAGTGAGGGACGTGGTGTGTTTGTGGGTGAAAACCCACAAGTGCTGCAGGCCGTGCTGTCGAGGGGTGTCTCTGGGGGTTCCTCCCCCGAGCAGTATTCAGGTGTAGACTCGGAGGATGACACCTATGTGCAGTCGCAGGTGAGTGTTCTTGGGAGAGAATCTCCTCTGTCCGACCCACCTGCAGCCAGGCCATTGGCCTCAATGGGGATGTCAGTGTCGGCAGATCAGCCTCTGGTGGTTACGGATGCAGGGCCACACCACCCAATCTCTGATCCTGTTCCTGGGGCTGCAGATCAGAGAGGGAATGCAGTCCTGCAGCCTGAGGCCTTGCCGGCACAGCAAGGCGCAGTCCGCCTTGCCCCAGGCAGGTGTGGTGCCCGTCAACGTGGTGGCCGTATGCCACCTGGCAATACCGTATGGGAGCAATCCATCTACGGTATGGCCACCCAACAGGCAGCATCATCCGAGATGATTGCACAGGCCATGGATAGGGTGGCCACTTCCATTGTCCCCCCAGAAAGGCTGATGGAGCGACTGGAGCAGGCTACAGAGTCCATCTGCCAGGCACACAGGGAGGATATGTTGGCGTCCAACATGGACAGGCGGGCGGCACTGGCGACTCTGGGGGAATCACTTTCCATGGAGTCCCAGCGCCACAGGGAAGCCCTGAGGGAAGAACTCCGTCACCTCAGGTCGACCCTGTTAGAGCTTGAGGCTTCATCCCATAGAAGGACAGAGGAGCAGCTGGAGCGTCTGACACGGACGCTCTCGGCCGAGATGCAGGCAACTCGTGCGGAGGTCAGGTCATCCCGGGAGTTACTGCATGGGGACCTCCGCATGATTATAACCCAGAACCAGAACTACCAGACCCGCCTGCTTGCAGCCATGGAGGAGCAAACTCGTGCTTTGCGTGGGCTGCCTCCCATTGTCACACCATCTTCTGAGGCAGCTCCCCCACCTCCAGAGTCAGCTGCAGGGTCTGGGCAGAGCCATAGCGACTCATCTCCCACAACAGAGTAGCCGTGTGGGCCACGAGCCTATGGGGTGTTTTCCTTTCCCATGATCCACACAGGTGGATTGTGGCGTGCATCCTGTCCTCGGACCTCATAGGTGCCCCCCCCCCCCCCCCGCCGGCCCTTTCATGGCCATTTTTTCTCTTTTTCATTTTTATTTTGCAAGAGTGTTGCCTTGTGTGGGTACCTGGGCATACACTGTATTGTGGCTGGGCACATGCAGGCTTGTCCTGAGTTTGGTTTAGATGCTTGGGTAGCAGACATCCACACCCCTCCTGCTTCCCTTTCCATGGGCTTGCAAAGGGTGTGCCCAAGTGACAGCAAATTACACGGTGACATTGGACTCCCATGAGCTGTTGGCCAGTCCATAGTCAATACTGTGTAGACATTCATAGTGTTCATTGTTGTTGCACCTAACTATGCATGATGGTATGATATGTGCCTCTACTTACATATGTTGCTCATGTTTTGCAGGTATTTCACACAGATCTTCACAAGGGCATACTCTCTGGAGTCACACTACATGTCGGTAGATGTGCACTGACACTTTTGCATGGCGCCATCACTGTACATCTGGACGGTGAGGACATACCAGCTGAATCAGGTAATGAGACTACCATTGATTACATGCAATGTGTCTTGTTTGGGTGGGCTTCAGGGTGGGTTGGTGTGTAATTTGATAGAAATTACTCTTACACAGGTGTGTAGTAGTGGCTCCAGGGCGGTTAGCTGCTCAAGTGCGGCTATGTTCCATTTGGGGCACTGCTATTTGTGACACTGGTGTCATGTTGTGATGGCCAGTTTGTTTGCTGTCACATACCATGACATGGTGTCCTCAGTGGCGGGACTGTGAAGGGAGTGGGTGACATGGCAATGTTGTCATGTAGTGAATCGCCCGTGGCAATGCATTTTAGATTGAAGGAGTTGTGTCTTTGCGTTGTGATGCATAGCTGGTGTATGTGTAGCTAGGGGTGCACACATATTGACACTTCCATGTTAACAATCTCAGGCTGATGTGTATCTGACAGTTCATTGGCAAGTAATTTTCAGACATTGTCAGGTAGAGTCATCATTGATTGTCAGATGGTATGTGCCAGAGCAGTGTGCACTAGCCAGCACTGTGATTCCTAGGTGAAGAAGTTGGCCACCAGTTGCGTACGGGCTGCCTCCCCCCGTGCCCTTTCTCCTCCCATGCGCAGCGGGCGTGCATGTGGTTGTGGATGTGGGGGCACCACCATGTCCACGGGCAGGCCCCGGCGTGTTGCAACGTTGTGCAGGACACATGCTGCCACTATGATCCTGCACACTATTCGGGGAGCATATAACAGCTGCCCGCCAGAACGGTCAAGGGAGCGAAAGCGTGACTTGAGCACTCCGAATGTGCGCTCCACTATGCCCCGTGTAGCAATGTGGGCTGTGTTGTACCTTACCTGGGGTGGCGTGGTGGGGTTCCGGATTGGGGTCATCATGTGGGGGCTGATAGGGTAGGCACTGTCCCCTGCGGAGGTGGTGATGGGTATCATTAGTGGTGTTGTGTCATGACCCAGTATCTGACATGCATGCATGTGGAGTGGCATTCATGCTCACCAAGCAGCCATGTATCTCCATGCTGGCCAGCCTCTAGGTCCCGGCATAGGGTAGACATTCTGTAGATGAAGCTGTCGTGGGTGGACCCTGGATAGTTGGCATATACTGATGTGATGATTCCCTTGGCATTGCATACAACTTGGACGTTGATGGAATGCCAGTGCTTGCGGTTTCTATAGATGTGCTCTGTTGCCCTGGGTGGACGTAGAGCCACATGTGTGCAGTCAATTGCACCAAGCACTTTGGGGAATTGAGACACACCATAGAATTCCTGGATGCACGTCCGCCTTTCTGCATGAGTCCTGGGGAGATATATGTGCCTGCGGACTGAAGGCCGTGCAGTGATGATGTTCAAGACCTGGTGTAGACAGCGTGACTGCGTGGCCTGTGACACACCACCCACTATGGCACTTGTCCGCTGAAAGGATCCAGTGGCCAAGAAGTGCAGTACATTCAGGACCTTCTGCAGGGGGCTGAGTGCTTGGGAGCACAGGGTGGGTGATGTGAGGTCATCCTCCCACTCACTGACCAGGTCCAGTATGATGTGTGCTGGAAACCTGTACCTCCCATACACCTGGTCATCAGGCATCCCGAATAGGCTGGTTCTGGGTGTGAATATTCTGGCCCTGACTCTCCTCCTCATCCTCCTTTGGTAGCCCACTGCCACTGCTGCTAGGAACGGTATGTTCATCCTGGCATCTGGCTTGTTTATTGAAAAGTGCGCAAATTAATGCCTTGCGCGTGTAGTAGGCAGCGTGTGAGCCTCGCACCCCTGGAATCGGGTTCCCACTCCTATCGCGTGTGGAAATTCCCACGCTGCAGGCATACAGGTGCGCTGACGTACTTGCCTGTGTAAGTGGCCGCGCGCCCCTGAAATACACGTACATAGGCCAATGGCGTGTAAGCGCACTTTTGGGCAATTACACGCGATGAAATACACGTACATAGGCCAATGGCGTGTACGCGCACTTTTGGGCAATTACACGCGATGAAATACACGTACATAGGCCAATGGCGTGTACGCGCACTTTTGGCCAATTACACGCGATGAAATACACGTACATAGGCCAATGGCGTGTACGCGCACTTTTGGCCAATTACACGCGATGACACTCTGACGTGCAGGATTTCCACGTGTGCTCCGTCTTCACGTGCTGAGTGGGGAACGCCCGTGCGGATCACGTCAGACGCGCTTACGCGATGAGGGACTCTGGTCCAATAGAATCGCGTATGCGTGCTGACGCACTTACGCGCTAAGGGCCTTTCCTCGGATTTCACGCTGACGTGCAGGAATTTCACGTGCCAAATCACTCCGTATCAAGCTGGCCACCCGAAAACACACGGAACACCACGCTCCTGCCCAGAAGGCCGAGTTACTGCCCCCCAAGTGCCCTGAGCAGCCTCCCACGTGCTATCTGCTGCTGCCTGCCTGCCTGCCTGCCTGCTGCCACCGTGCCCTGCCATTTGGTGCCTGCACATCAGCCATCTGCAGGGGTCCAGTTGCTGTGTCCACCCCTGCTGGAACTGAAGACTCCCAACTGGGATTACATCGCTCCACAGCCCAGCCCCAGGACCCAGTTGCCCACCCACACCTGCCTCTGGGGTTGCCATGTCGGGCACTTCTACATCTGGCACCAGTGGCAACCCCAGGCCAGAGGGGCAGAGGGGCACCAGCTTCACTGCCACCGAAGTTGGTGTCCTGGTGGAGCATGTCCTGGGGCAGTATGATGCCCTCTTTGGATCGTCCCGCGCCAGCAAGGAAGGACGGGAGAGGATCTGGGCCGACTGTGTGGTTGCCATCAACGCGGAGGGGGTGGCAACCCGCAACGTCTTGAAGATCAAGAAGCGCTGGGAGGACTTGAGGTCCAGGACCCTTGTGAAGGCCCGGCGCCTCGTGGAGGGGGGCCGGGGCCACATGAGTTCCATCCAGAAGAGGGTCCTGGAACGCGTACGCCCAGCGCTCCACGCCCAGATCCTTGAGAGGGAGACCCGTCTGGAGTTGAGCGGTAAGTGTCCAAGCATCACTGTGTGAGACAGGGCATGTTGCGGTGTGCTGGTTCTATGATACTTGCCTGTATGTGTGCCATGTGCCATGTATGCATGTATGTGTGCTGGGACATCATGGTAATGCATGTGCGACCAGTGATGTGTGACCCACATGGTTGTTGCATGTGTAGAAATGCGGCATGGGGAGCACTATGCAGATTTGGGACATGAGAGCATGCCAGTCTCTGTACCTGGACATGGATGGGGGTGAGGATGGGTGCTGATGCCAGGTACATATATGGTAGCCATGTCTGTGTGCCTGACCTGCATGTCTGTGACTTGTGCATGCCATGGATGCATGACTCATGTGTGTGACAATGCACAGATTCAGTGACGCACCCACCTTACCCTTGTTTTGCCTGTGTTTGGTGTGATTGTGGCCAGATGGATGTGACTGAGGTGTAGTGTGTGCATGTGATATGCATGAGCCATGATGCATGTGAGTTACATTTCATTGAATGTTTCAAGAGTCAATTGGACATGCATGGAAATGTGCATGGCATGCACCATGCCTGTTACTGTGTGTGTTTTGCCTGGACTGACCCATGTGTTGTGGAGGGACATGATGGAAGTGTACTTTGACAGGGGTGCTCATCTGCTATTGCTTCCTGTCTAGGGGACCATTGTACAGTAGCCTGATGCTTGTGTTCTTTGTCTCCCTCTACGCAGCGGCTAGTGAAGAAGAGGGCGGAGACGGCGCTGTGGAGCAAGGCGGCGGGGATGCCCCCACGGCTGCAGCGGAAGGGGTGGGTGAGCCCCCACAGGGGCCTGCTACGGCGGGAGACGGTGAGGAGCCATCCAGGTTGGTGGTTTGCACAGAGGAGGAGGAGGCCGACACTGGTGCACACATGGGCCCTGGTGGGAGCATCCCTGCTGGTGCAAGTGGTGCAGTCCAGGGCCAGGGGCAGGAGGCAGCACAGGTCACCGTGGAGGGGCCTGTGCATGTCGCTGTCCCTGACCCTGTGAGTGCACCACCATGCACCAGCAGGGATGCCCCGTCCCAGGCCCGTCCGCAGGTAGAGGGGATGTCCATGTCAACTGACTCCCCTCCACCTGCGGCCGTGGGAACCCCTGGCCGCGTGGAGCAGGTCCTGATTGGGGTCGCGATGCGCACGGCTGTGATTCGTGATGCCGTGCGTGCTTCCCGGGAGGAGCACGCACGTCATCACGAAGTGCACCGTGCCGACGTGGCCCAATTGGGATCGGCCATGTTCGGGGGGTTCCTGCATGTGTTGGCCAATCTGACAGCCCTCTCCTCCTCTGTGCAGGCTATCCACCAGTCGTTCTCCTTGCCGTCTTCCGGCCCAGATGCCACCATGGCCCCCTGTGGACCTGCCCCGACCAATGCAGCCATCTCGGTGGGGATCCCATCCCTGCCACAGTTGGGAGTCGGAGGTCCAGCAGGGGTGGACGACACAGCAAGTGGACCCCAGCAGATGGAAGATGTGCCGGCATCATCGGGCAGGGCACGTGCACGACGGCGTCGGTGGTTACCATCAGCCTGGATGCCGTCGTGCTGGCAGAGGCAGTGGCGTCGCAGGCAGCAGCGGGCTCGACGTGGGAGGCATCATGGCTCAGGGCCATCAAGATCGGAGGGGCAGGCATCGGCCGGAGGGCAGGGCAACCCTGGCATGGCGGTGTGTTCCGTGTGGGAGGAGTTTGGCCAGCGGATAGGTGCGGAGCGGCAGCGGGCGGAAGAGGAGCGGCTCGCCATGGCCAGGGCGGAGATCTCCATGCATCAGGCATTGAGGCGGGCTGAGTGCCTCGAGGAGGCTCGCAGGGAATTTGGAGAGCACATGGGGTTGTCCCTGCGAGACCTCGGGGCCAGGACTGAGTCCCGCCTCCAGGACATTGACGTGGAGTTCGAGGATGCCCTGGCCAGCATCACCAAGTGAGCCGCAGGACTAGCCCGCTGCCTTTGTATATAGTTTTTTAGTTAGTTAGTGCTAGGTTTCCTTTATTTAATTTTTTTTTTTTGGACCGCTTGGACAATGGCCACTTCTTTGTACATATTTTTTTAGATAGTTAGTATTAGGTTTAATTTGTGGTGTTGGGCTCATGGACCCTTGAACAATCCTGTAAATATAGTTATTTTTTGTGAGATAAATTTTTTAACTTTCATATTGGTCACACCATGTCGTAATGGTTTATCTTTCATTTCATTCTACATGTGTTTACTTTGGACAAGATCTATTCATTTCTCTATCCTTTGTTTTTTGGTTTCTCATTTTTGTTCCCGGACATGGACCTTTTATTTGCTTTACCAGATAGTTGTCAGAGTTTACTTTATTTTTATTTTTTAATACATTTTGATATTATCTTACACTTGTGTCATTTTTTCTTTGGTTTCTTACATGCCATGATATGGGTTTTGACATTGACTTGCACCCATTGTGTATGTGTGTGTGGCGGACATGTGTTCTTTTGCTTACTTGCCTTTGGGGTTGTGTCATGTGATTGCATTCACTATGTGGGTGCATGCAATCCTTGCCTGGGTGTTTGTGCTGGGTATGCTGGTCATTACTGCCATTATTGTGTATCGTCAGGACCAGGGGACAGGGGGACATGGGTGGGGGCCTGCTGGCAGGTTGCCCACAGTGCTGGGGGTGGGGGTGGTGGGAGACATGGGTTGGCCATGGGTGGGGGCCTGCTGGCAGGTTCCCCACAGTGCTGGGGGTGGGGGTGGTGGTAGACATGGGTTGGCCATGGGTGGGGGCCTGCTGGCAGGTTGCCCACAGTGCTGGGGGTGGGGGTGGTGGGAGACATGGGTTGGCCATGGGTGGGGGCCTGCTGGCAGGTTGCCCACAGTGCTGGGGGTGGGGGTGGTGGGAGACATGAGCAGGTGTGCAGGGTAGTTCCCTGTGGTGTGTGCTGCCTGCAGGGGCCGTGGAGGGTGTACAGGTAATGCCTGGGAGCTCACAGCCAAATCGCGTGTGCAACTTCCCGCTCACCCCTCAAATCCACGTTCCCTGCCATATCGCGTGTGGAACTTCCCGCGCGCCCCAGAAATCCACGTACCCGGCCATTTCGCGTGTGGAACTTCCCGCGCGCCCCAGAAAACCACGTACCCGGCCATATCGCGTGTGCAACTTCCCGCGCGCCCCTGAAAACCACGTACCCGGCCATTTCGCGTGTGCAACTTCCCGCGCACCCCTCGAATCCACGTTCCCTGCCATATCGCGTGTGGGACTTCCCGCGCGCCCCAGAAATCCACGTACCCGGCCATTTCGCGTGTGCAACTTCCAGCGCACTCCTGCAATCCACGTACCCGGCCATATCGCGTGTGGAACTTCCCGCGCGCCCCTGAAAACCACGTACCCGGCCATTTCGCGTGTGCAACTTCCCGCGCACCCCTCGAATCCACGTTCCCTGCCATATCGCGTGTGGAACTTCCCGCGCGCCCCAGAAATCCACGTTCCCTGCCATATCGCGTGTGGAACTTCCCGCGCGCCCCAGAAAACCACGTACCCGGCCATATCGCGTGTGCAACTTCCCGCGCGCCCCTGAAAACCACGTACCCGGCCATTTCGCGTGTGCAACTTCCCGCGCACCCCTCGAATCCACGTTCCCTGCCATATCGCGTGTGGGACTTCCCGCGCGCCCCTGAAATCCACGTACCCGGCCATTTCGCGTGTGCTACTTCCCGCGCACCCCTCGAATCCACGTTCCCTGCCATATCGCGTGTGGGACTTCCCGCGCGCCCCTGAAATCCACGTACCCGGGCATTTCGCGTGTGCAACTTCCCGCGCACCCCTCGAATCCACGTTCCCTGCCATATCGCGTGTGGGACTTCCCGCGCGCCCCTGAAATCCACGTTCCCTGCCATATCGCGTGTGGGACTTCCCGCGCGCCCCTGAAATCCACGTACCCGGCCATTTCGCGTGTGCTACTTCCCGCGCACCCCTCGAATCCACGTTCCCTGCCATATCGCGTGTGGAACTTCCCGCGCACCCCTGCAATCCACGTACCCGCCCAGCCCATATCGCGTGTGGAACTTAACGCGCACCCCGGTATGCACGCACACGTTTATTTTTTCTCTCTGCGCGTGTCTGTGTTTGTGGGTACCCCTTTGTACGTCATTTGTCCAGGAGGGCAACAGTATTGTACATTGGTCATGTCTGTATATAGGTGCTATTTGTTGGCGCGCCTTTTAGCGCACATTTCTTGCAGGCGCAGACACGCTACCGCCTGCTTTCTTGTGGCGGTCGTGTTTGTGCCTGTTTGTGCCTGTGCGCTGCTTTGAGCGTGCGCTTTTTTGCCCTATTCTATTCCATGAATACGTGTTGTATGCGAGCGTGTGGGCGTTCCGCGCACTTGCCTCCTGAACTTTCCCCGTGCCGCCCACATTCTTCCCCATTCCGAGTGTTGTGCCCCATTTTATTCCCCATTCCGAGTGTCCCGCCCTGTGTTCCGCCTACTTTAGAGCTGTGCGCTGCGCTCGGAGTGATGGCGCAGTGGGCGTGGCGCACGACGTTGGTTGACCTGTGCGCCGGCCTGCGCCGCGCGTTATTTCCGCGCACGTCCTCTGCTTTTCTTGCGCAGGGACTTCCATGAATCGACGTGCGCTGGTTTCCCTGCGCTTTGCGCTGATTTTCGGCGCAGCGCACGCATTGGCCCCTCTGCGCCGGGATTTTCGGCGCACATTTATTCCATGAATCGTGCTGTAAGTGTTTCCACTAGTTTTTCGTTTGCAAAGAAGAACTTGTCAGACATGTTCCCTTTCATTTCTAGCGTATGTACTAGCCCTGGAGCCTCTGTTAGAGCAAATCAGAATTATGAATGTGTTAAGAGGCCTTACAGTTGGGGATAAGATTATCAAGGTTCCCACTGATGCTGATGATGTTTTAGTTAAGCAGACCCCAAATTATCCATGCAACAGTTTATTAAAATCATCAATGAGAACTCCACTGTAGCGGGGTACAAATTAAATATCTATAAAACTGAGCCCATGTCATTAACTAAGTGGGATAACTTGTGCCTGGTGATCATAGTGGGTCATCCATATCCATACCCATAACCGTGAGATAATCCAACAACATCTAGGGATGCTCCCTTCTCTCTTGGGGGGGAATTCAAGCTCTCCTTTGCCCCAGCTGCAAGGAATTCATGGTTCAACCAGACAAAAGTATTGTTTTTTTTTTCTTGAAAACTCAAGGGAGCACCCAAATCACCCAGGGATGGAACACATATGGTACAATGGGAATATTCACACAGGGGAAGCAAACCTTCGGGCAATCATGGATAACAGAATTAATCTGACCAGTGCACATATATTATGAGAGGATGAGTTTCTCTCTTTTTTAGAGATACAGACCAAATATTCTGATAAGAAGTTGAATTTCACAGACATTGGCAATGTTATGCAGCAATTAGAGCAAGGTGGGAAGACAGGGAACACTAGAAATTAACCATTCAGATGCTGCCCTAAAAGTCATGCTCAACCATGTTAATGGGGGTCATCACAAGGCATCCATATTATGAAGAACATCAACAGACAATAAACAACGTTTTGCTTTTTATTTGTGGTTTGGTTGAACATAAAAACGTTCACACAACAAATCCAAGAATCCGCAATAAAGCATACAGAAAAGGGAATCTAGTAATAACATTTGCACACAAAACGAATCAAGCCACACTATCTGATTCAATTAAATATATTTAGAATTGATATTAGAAAATGTAAAACCGCAATTGAAAAGATATTTGATTTCCTTTAAGAATTCATTCCAAAAATTGCTCAGTTTGTAGGGTCACATCATTATACACAAAACGATTAAAACATTGAACTCTTTTAGCTGACAAGGCTTGACATTCAGCATAGCAATGTTTCTACATTAAGATAGCAAAATCGACAAAGTCTTGAAGCTCTTGGAATGTTATGTCTGGCACCCTTGACTGCATGTGTTAATATTGAAATATATGTAAATGTCATTAAATTATTCCTAAATGACATGATAACTATTCCACATTATACATCATGAGACTATCTCTCGCGTTAATATAGTCAAGGGACAAGACTTTCGTTTTTATCTTAGTAGGGCTAGAAATTAGCTCATCCATGTCAGCTTAAAGAGATGCCAATTTGTTTGTAGAAAAATAAATCCATATATTTAGAACAATGTATAATCCTTTGTCTAATACACCATGCATTCCCCAAATAATGAAAGAGGCTGCTGAGACAAGATCTTATGCAAAATTTGAATTTGTTTCCAATTAACTAATGATTGGATTGGGTAAGGAGGAAGGTAACACCAAACCAGAATGGTAAAAATAATCCAAAGACCAAATAATCACTGCACCCCTTTAAAAGGGGAAAAAGGGTTATCACATGCAGAAAGGTCTCTGATGCTCCCATAGAACCGAACTGACACGAAGCTCGTCACTTCCCAAGAAGCTACAGGTTATATAGAGATAAACTGCAAAATCTGAATACATACGTTACAAAGTCATCCAACCACCTGTCAAGGGTTTTGACCCATGTTGAATCAATAGACTGGGTAGATGTGGGGATGAGCTGTCGCCGCCCATTATTCTATCCCAGGACAAACTAAATCAATAGACTGGGAGGGTGTGGGGATGAGCTATCGCCGCCCACATTCACGCCAGAATAGGAGAACTGCGCAGTTTGCACGAGACCACTCCAAAGATACAACCTTCTTGTGGGGGGTTCCACATCACCACTCTACTGTAAGGATGCCATCAAAACAATGTTAAGCAAGGGTCCTATACTATCAAGCAAAAGACCACTCTATTGAAATGCAGTAATTCAAGACAACTCAAAAATGGATGCAGTACCGACAAATTCCCCAAGGTGGTGCTAGCGTTCTAAACTCTGACAGGGAAACTGTATTTAGGAGTTGCAAGAGGGGCAGGGACTTCAAAGCTTGTTGGTTAATTGGAAACCTTAGCCACCTGTTGTTCCCAGAGGCCAAGAGGCTGGGAAACCTTAACACCTCAGAGATTCCCACCCCAGGAGGCAGGATATCACATGACCCTGTTGATTGTTTGAGGAGAGACTTTCAGGCAGCCTGCTGGACCACACACAAAAGGCTCTTTCTGTTGAATGGGGTATGTTAATTTTGAGTGTTTCCTGTCAACAGCCCTCTGCCAGCAAGGAGAGACATGTCATCACTGACCCACCCAGACTTCTGGAGGCAGACCCAAACACTTGGGGAGTTGAATTGCAACAAATATATATTTTATAGAAACAGTGATAATTTATTGTAACCAAATGACAGGAATGTACAACTTTGAGAGTCTTAGTTTAAAAAATGCCCTCACGATTTGAGTCCAAACTCCAATTTGTACTATGTTCTGGGGCAAAACCCCACTAATTATGATTATTGTAGACAATGTGTTTAAGCTAGAGACATGGAACGTTACTGGGATATATGTGGAAGGGAAATGTACCTTTGTATAATTTTTGATGAAAAAACAAAGTTGCAAAACCCACTTAAATCGAAAATAAGTTGCCATTTTTGAATGCGAGCTCCTAGAAACGCCAGAGTCGGGACAGGGGCTATCTTTAGTAATATATGATGTGTGTATGTGATGTCAAACAACTGTGTAATGGGAAATATGTATTTGGATCAGGAATAGATTTGTGTGCACATTGACCAGGGGAGTGTCATTTCTGCAGGTCATAAAAATTACATCACTCTGACACACTATCCCTTCCCAAATCAGGGACCAAAGAATCTATTGAACTATCAAATCAAGAGAGGGGCAGGCTTAGGGATGCTAGCCTCTCCACCCACTTTTAAAACACATAAAAAGAGACTGCTGGGACAGGTAGGGACATTCAATTCCTTTTGCTGCAGAGCATGCTGACCGACGACTTCACATCCAGAGATCCAACACTTAGACTTCCAAGCTAAACATAGACTGCAGAACTTTGAACCTAGAGGGCCCACTGCAAGCAAAAGTATTCTCAGCAGGCCTTCAGAATCCAGCAAACCTAACCAAACTATTCAACAGCCGGGCAAGCTGTTTGAATTCTGTGCCAAGAACTTTTGCCAGTACCCAGAAAGCAGTGTTACATCCAAAATCCACTTGATCCGGACCGGAAGCAGACCAGAGATCCAGAGAACCACAGGCCGCTGTATCCAAAGAGCTGACCCAGATCGCTGTGAAGTGCCGAAACCAGAACCGGAGTCCAGTCCAAAACCTGACCAGATCCGTGGCGAGGCCCATTCCTGCCCAAAATATATTGTGAGTACCGCCAGAACTGTGCAGAACCCAATCTCTTAGTTAAAATAATCTAATTCAAGCTATTTTAACCTAATTAGAACAGCCTCCTAGAAATCGTGTCATCTGTCATTTTTAAAGCTGCACAACTGTCACCTGTCAATTCTGCAGCTGCAAGCTGTCACCTGTCATTTTGAGTTTTGCTTTAAATCCGAAAATCTACCTTTATCAAATCATCCGTATCTCCGGAACCGTTTGTGTTAGGAACGAGATATAACTTTCATCTGAAAGCTTAGAATCTAGGCTTTCCAACGAATGACTTCCTACTCCCTATACATTTCCATTAATCACCAGACACACACTCGCGGAATTTACCGCGATTTGCGATTTGGCTCAATTTCTCCACTTGTCAAAATAGCAGCTCCATTCTTTCCTTTGTTAAAATCCGTTTGCAACCTGGTAATAACTCATAGAGCATTGCTAAAGTGAGCCTGAACTAATACCAACCAGCATCTCTCACTCACCCTGAACCTCTAGAGGGAATTAAAAGCAATGTTAGCACCTTTTCACTTCCTTGCAAACCACATTAAAGTAATTTGCCTGTGTTTAAAACTCATCCCTGTTTTCTCTAAGCTTGCTGGGGTAACTGGAACTGTGTATTGCATTATAAAGTGTGATTTTTTGGGATTCTTGAAGACTGTGTGCTCTCCTTCCATTTCTTGTATTGCATAGGGGGGGAGTGAATTGTCAAAAGAAAAAGTGATCATATTACCTTTTGCTAAAATCATAACAAGTTATTTCTGTACTGCATTTTATTCCACCTTACGTTTCCTTGAACCATATAAAGCATTCTTTCCCACCTTATTCTTCTGTGCTTATTCATAAATTCCCTCTTGCTGACTACTGCTCATATTCACAAGTGTAATATCCATTATCAATTTATCTATAGAAGTGTGATATATATATATATATATATATATATATATATATATATATATATATATATATATATATATATATATATTGTTTAAATTTTCAAATAAACCTTTTAATTTGCAAAACAAACCTACTTCTTGGCTCAGTGGGGTCAGGGGGATTCTAAGAGGGGGGTGTTATACAAGGGTTGTCATCCAGAGTACTGAACTGGATATAAAAATACATCAATAAGGGTTTTCCTCAGCATCCCAGACTAGGCATTGACTTAGCTGTAGTGTTGATTGAATATCGCTTACAAAAGTGGGGGCTCGGAGCCGGGATATTCTGGGTTAGATTTACCACTTGTGCAGATTAATACAGTGTGCCAACTGACCAGATACACATATCCGGTTAGATCACCACGCTGTTTTACACTGTGAAAGCATCCCTCAAAGGAACGCTCCAAGGAAACGGTCTGTTTTGCAAAATAAAATACAAACTTCTATAAGTCAGGAAGGAACTCAAATTCCAGAATGACGACCTTGGTAGATATGAAAATAGCCAGAGAGCACTTCTTACATAAGCTATTCGTGAGAGGTGAGTGGACTCATCAGGACCAAACGATCTGGTTGCAGGCAATCCCGCAACAGGTCACTGAAACAGGGTCAGATACATGGAGAGATCAGGGTCCATTACATGTGGCCCTGAGTGAACTATATATGGCCCCTAAAGCCAAAGATGAACATAATAAGATTGCCAGGATAGCGGCATATTTGTATCTATATATGGGAGCCATGCAGGACAAATGTGCTGAAGGCCAAGATCTGGCAAATAGGCAACAGATGGTGATAGAAAAGGCCCAATCTGACCTGGTCTCTTCTGAGCAGAGGCTGCAGAGGAGACAGGAGTCAGAACATGATAGTAGGCAGTATATCATTAAAATAAAAGAGGACATGGATATACTGCAACAGGAAAGGACAGACCAGGATACCAGAATTCTGGCTTTGCAGAAGGAGCACCAAGACAGTTTGGACTCCTTACTGCAGAGCCAGAAAAAGCTGGAGCAACAGATCAATTTCAACAGGGCATGCACAGAGCAGGTAGCCACCCTGCAAATCCAACTAGACAGAGAGAAAGAGGAAAGCAATAAATTGATTTTGAAAGACCTGGATACCCAGGCAGAGTTTGATGAAGAACGGCAGAAAGCTGGTGCCTTTCAAAGGCAGAGGGACGACCTGGCATCACAAATGCAGGCTCTTGGTCAGGAAAGGGATACCTTAGGCCAGGAAGTCTGCCATTTAAAAAGAAAAATTGAAGAAAATCACGTGGCCCTCCAGGGGCTGGGTGACCTCCAAAAAGAGCATCAGGGCTTGCTAGATCACACCAGGAGGGTGGAGGAGGCTCTGGCAAGAAAGGAGCAGGCCAGTAGGGATGGGACTGAGGAGGTAACCCTCCTGCAGCAGAGACTGGCCCAGTACTCCAGGACCAATCAGGAGGCACAGAGAGAAAATGAGTCCCTCTGCCAGCACAATGATAGGCTCCAGCAACAGGTACCGATGCATGAGAGACTGATAGAGTCTAGTAAGGCCTTAACTGAGGAACTGAAAGCGCAGGCTCTTTCTTTGCAACAGGAAGCAGGGGCGGATAGAGATGAGGTTCGTTGGGAAAGAGAAACTCCTGAGCATAACCTCAGGAGCCCTAGTACCAGAGGCCTTCATCTCTCCCAGTCCCTGGACTCTGCCACCCCCATGTCCCCTCGCGCACATGAGCCGAGGGCCACAGGGATGGCAGATTACTATCCAGCTAGAAGTATGGTGCTCATAGGCCAGTACCTCCCAGGAATGGATGGGCGGGCATCTGGGTATGGGCACCCAAGCACAGTGCAATTTAGTGGGGAACCCCAGGAGAGTAGGCCCACTAAGGGCATCCTGAAAACCTCTGCCCAGTTAGGTCAGTGGGGGGGATACCCAGCAAATCCTGGTAGCAAGGAGGGATCTGAAGACTCCTCTGAGCGTCACAGGACACAGGAGACCAGGTCCCCACATTCTGCCAGCCATTCCCAGGCTCGCAGAATCCGGGAAAACCTGGAAGATCAGACGGGCACCTCTGGGAGCAGCGCTTCTGAGTCGGAGGATGAATGGACCAGGGTTACCCGAACCAAAAAGGCCAATAAGGCAAAAAGGGCCTTGCTTAAGGACCCATTGAAACGAATAAAGGCAATAAGGAGTGTCATCACGCCTTATCATAAGAACGCCAAGTATTCTGTTTGGGAACACTTGGAGCTCTATGAGCAAATGATGGAGACTTCCCATTTGAAGGACAGCCAAAGCTGTATTCAATATGTAAAGTGGACCTTCTCACCAGAATACTCCAGTTTCTTTGCGGGGCTGGAGGATCAAAACCATTCAAGGTGGTCCACATACAGGGCGGCCATCGTGAAACATTTTTCTGTGCACAAAAATCCTCAAGAGGCTTGCAAGGCAGCCTACAATTTGTAATGTGGGGAGGATCAGGCCCCACAAGAGTTTGTGCAAGAATTAAAGTGTGCTTTTGCGCAGACCACCAGAAGGGTGTGCACGGATAGCAGAGAATTTATCAATACGTTTTTCCATGCCTTACCCAAATACATAATGACCCAGCTCGTGAGAGATTTTCATGAGAAAAGATCTTTAGACTGGGTCATTGAACAGGCTACCCGGAACTAAGAGGTGCAGAAGCCCAACGAAAATAAAAATAATGTGCAGAAAAACCCCAAAACCAACAAAACCCCTGCTGCTGCCAAGGTGGCAGAAGTAAAGGTCACCCCCGTTTTGGATTTGGAGATGGGGGGCCTAAAAACCTACCTGCACCTAATAATGCCAAGCCCAGAAGGCCCTCAGGCCAGTCACAGACAGGGAGCCAAGGAGGTAGTCCCACAAATGGGGTCCCTCGCTCCCCTGATTATGTAAGTCCCCGCCACAAGGGAAACCGACCAATCCTGGGTTATGTGTGGACTCCTCCAGCCCAAGGGGGGGGATCCAGCCAAGCACCTGACCCGGCGAACTTCCCTCCTAACTTCCCCCAGGAGGGCAGAAATTCTCCAAATCCTGGGCAGAACTTTTTCCCCAGGTATCCACCCAATTTCCAGCCCCAAAATCATCCATCATTCTTTCCCCAAATTCCCTGAGCCCAGACCACCTAATCCGGGAGAGGGGAAGCCAAGGGTGGAGGGGTACCAAAATCTTCCCAACCAGGGGTACTACCAGAGATGGGCTAGCTACCCTTCCCGGGATCAGCCCAGGGGAGAAAATAGAGCCCAGTTTCAGCCTGAGCGGGTTTCACAACTTGAGCGCCAGGTCCAATATATGGCAGGGGATCTGGGTCACATACTGAGGGCTCAACAGAACCCTCAGATGAGCATGCCACCGCAGAATGCCCCAAACTCTGGACCTGGTGCTCCAGAACAATGACGGGGGCAGCACCCCGATAACCCACCGGTTCCCAGGGAGGAGGCACACTGGGAAGGTGGGTGTAAAGCCTTGGAGGAAGCTTCCTTCCCAACTTGTAAACAGCCCCTGGAAAACCAGGAACCGGAAACAAAATCTCCTGCCCCTGAAAGCCTGCCTCCCAAGGAGCAGAGGGGGTGTAGGAGAAACAAAGGACCCAAACAGACCCACTTTGTGGAGGAGGTACAGGTCTTCCAATTTGAGGGAGAGGGATCCTCAGAAGATCCTGGGAAAGGATCTTCTCCTTCAGAGATGGGGGAACTCCTCCCAAGGAAAAATGGGTCCCAAGGGATGTCAATTCAGACTGGGGAGATGTGGAGACTGAGCTACCGCCGCCCATCATCTCATCCCAGAACCGACAATACCAAAATCCCCTGGTTCAAACCCATCCTGGTGACTGCCTCCAAAAAGGGGGGGCGGCCCAGAACCGGAACCAGGGGAACCCACAATGGCTCTGATCTCCAGTTGCCAACTTTTTCATTCAGATTCCCAAGGCTCTCCACAGAATTCTGCCCAAATCTCTTTGCTAGCAATGTCCAAAACCAGAAAGTTAGCCCACCAGTTGTCCAAAAATGTGCATTATCTGTGCCCCCTTGAGGAGAAGGAGGGAAGATACTATGCCCCGGTACAAGTACAGGGGCAGGGTACAATTTTGGCACTGGTGGACACTAGATCCCAAGCTACCCTTGTGTCCAAAAGGGCCTTTGAGGAACTAAATGCAGGAAGGGGGGAGAATTACCGTATTCCTCTGACCTCTCTTCCTGGACAACTGCAGAACTTTGACGGGAAGGAAACTCCTGTCGAGGGGACTGCATATTTGGACATCAAAATTGGGCGACACAAGGTGAAACACCTGGTCATAGTAGTGACTCTAGAGGGCACCCCTTGTTTACTAGGGAATGACCTCCTGAGAAGGTTGTCACTCCTAATAGATTGCGTAAACAAGGTCCTCTGGACCCAGACTAGCCGACCAATAAAATTAAAACAAAGTGTCAACCATGTTAGTTTAAATGGCACCTGCCACATGGTTGAACAAAAATCTGACCAAGTAGAATTTCACTTCCAGAACAACCAAATTCCAGACGTGACAGTAATAGCAGTAGGACAACAGACTGGTGATGGGGGGTCCTCTCTATTTCTGAAAATCAACTTTCCTTCCAGTTTAAGGTGGTATTCCACACTGGAAGGAAACACCCTGAAATTCTTTACTAATCCACAATCAGAAACTCCCACTCCTATAGTCCAGAAAGATGGGAAATCAGCTCAGAGCCTGGCGCTGATATTCAGCAAATTGGAGAGCAGTTG
This sequence comes from Ambystoma mexicanum, assembly GCF_040938575.1. Taxonomy (NCBI): domain Eukaryota; kingdom Metazoa; phylum Chordata; class Amphibia; order Caudata; family Ambystomatidae; genus Ambystoma; species Ambystoma mexicanum. The sequence continues at coordinate 1,278,126,065 of NC_090929.1, read as the reverse complement.
TTCATACCTGTTCAGTTAAATGGTGGGAAGGACTCTGTTCTCGCTCGAGTGTGTGTGAAAAACGGTAAGAGCTTCATCAGCGAAGCCATGTTCCGCCAACTCCCAAAAGATCCAGCCATTCCCACATTCAAACTGCTAGACAAATGGGAAATGGACCTGGAAGCACCTAGTTCCAAACATCTCCTGCCAAGCAGGTGTATGCTCAAAATCTCTATTGGCAACAAGAGCATAGTCCATAATTGTTGGGTCGTGCGAGATGTCACTGCCGCCTTTCACTTAGGCGAATTACTTCCTAGATTCTGTCAATGCAAGGCTTTCCTGTGGAGGTCAGATATGGCCAAAACAAGAAGAGTCCCCTCGCGCAAGGTCCGGCTGACTTGCATGATTGTGCCAGAGAAAACTATCTCGAGGACGAAAGTCTAAAAATTAAGGACAACATGGAGGTATACCTTAATTCCCCCCACAAAGTCTTTGAAGAAGACAAGTGTGAGGGAATGCCCACTGTCTATGTGGATGGATGCTCTTACAATGTTGACAACAACGGGGAGAAAGAACTGGTGGCCGGCGTAGGGAACGCATGTGTGAATGAGTCCCCATAACCCTCTGCTAGATACAAAATTGGTCACCGAAGTAGTCAGGTGGCAGAGTTGATGGCTGTGCATCAGGCCATCCTCACTGCCGTCCAACATCAACTCCACAAACTAGTCATAATCACAGATTCGGATTATGTACGTAACGGTTTGTTCGTGGAGCATCTGGTTAATTGGAAAACCAGAGGCATGTTATGTGCTAATAACAAACCCTTGAAACATGGGAAGTTAATCCAAAACAGTGATGATCTGGTCACCTCGAATGGGATGACCATCTACTGGAAAAAGATCAAGGGTCATTCCAAAGTAGAGGGACCAGACAAAACTGGAAATGACTTAGCTGATCAGCTGGCCAAAACCGGGCCATCCAAGGGGATCTAATAGAAATAGAGTCCCTTTTGGGGGAAATCCAGGTCACTGCTATCACTAGGTCCCAGACAAATGCTCACGATGATCTTTCAACTGCACAATGGAATAAGGAGACCCCTGATGCTGATTTAATTACAGCTCAGAAGGGGGATCCAATTATTGGTAAATTTTACCAACACCTTGAGGACCCTGAGAACTTCCCCCTGCCGGATACCGATTACATTGGGAAAGAGGACCTAAGAGTGTTGATGAAATGTCCAAAGATGTTCCGAATCCAAGACGGTTTGTTGGTAAGGAAATCCCAAGCTGGCCATGATCAGTGGGTGGTTCCTACCTCATTCCGAAGCCTGATCTTAAGTCACGCCCATGATGCGGCCACTGCCGGTCATAGGGGGTTTCACACAAAACTGGAAATCTTGAGAGAGGTTGCATACTGGCCACACATAGGGCAGGACCTCAACCAATACTTGAAGGGGTGTCTTGTGTGTGCACAATTTCAGCCATCATCCCTCACGCACCGTGCACCTTTCCAAAAGAGGGGGATGACACTGACATGGTCAGATTTGCAAATCAACTTTGTAGGCCCTGAAATCCGCTCGTCTAGAGGAAACAAGTACATGTTGACCGTTACAAGCTTGTTTACCAAGTGGGTGGAATGTCTCCCAGCCCCAAATTGCAAGGCAGAAACAGCAGCTGCCCTGATGATTAACCACATCTTTTCCCGTTTTGGTCTACCTCAAAGGATTGAGTCAGACAGGGGTAGCCACTTCACCAATAAAGTAATGACAAAGATGTGGGAGATACTGGGGGTCAAAAGGAAGCTACATATTGCTTACAGGCCAGCTTCTTCTGGAGCAGTGGAGAGATACAACCAAACCAATGTGAGCTTATTAAAAAAGTTTGTGGCGGATTCTGTGCCAAGTTGGGATATCCGATTACCTCTGGTCCTAATGGCTATCAGATCTACCCCTTCATCTGCAACTAAAATGTCACCATTTGAGTTGATGACTGGATGCAAGATGGTGCTTCCCCAGCATTTGCTCTACAGAACCCAAGAGCAAACGTTGATGAATGCCTCCACAACTCGTGGAGAATTTAAGGAAACACCTTCAGCATGCTTTTGCCTATGCTCAGCGGAATCTAGAAAGATCAGCTGATAGCTTGAAGACCCACTATGATTTAAAAACTACCCAAAAGGAATATAAGGTGGGTGATCGGGTCTATCTATACAATTTCCAAAGGAACCAGGCCAAACAGCGAAAATTCTTGCCTACATTGAAAGGACCGTTTGAAATTATAGACAAGATCTCCCCTGTTGCATACAAGATCCGCATCCCCAAAGGCAGTTCGGCAGAGGGGGAAGACAAGTGGGTACATATAAATCAGCTAAAGTGTTGCCATCCCAGGCACACTCTGCAACAACTGGAGGAGTCCTCTGCAATACCAGAAGGGACCGCTCCAGAGTAATTCAATTCCAACCCTAAAATATCGCACATATAGTCTCTAAAATATTATGATTTGGAAAAAAAAGTCTTATAATTGTATCTTGTTTTTTGTTAAAATAAGAACGCAAATGTTTTGACTATAAAATGTATATGCCACCCCACTATATCAATGGTGGGGAAGAGATGTCTACGAATAGGTATTGCCGCTTTCCTTTGTCGTCCTAGGAGAAAGAAAACCTGGAGACTGGCCAAGGAGGACGATCCGGGGACTGGGAGCAGAGACCCGAGGGGCCCGGGGTACCGGCCAATATTCCCATCAGGACCGGCGAGGAGAACCGATCGATCCAACTGGGTGGAGGAAAAGATGCTGAACTGTGCCAGCTACAGAATTGGAAGAAGATAATGCGGACATACCAGCGCAAGGGCTCAAAACCTCCTTTGTACCCAACTTCACCTCAACTTGAATCAAAGCGCAGTCGGGCGGGGGGATTTGTCAAGGGTTTTGACCCATGTTGACTCAATAGACTCGGTAGATGTGGGGATGAGCTGTCGCCGCCCATTATTCTATCCCAGGACAAACTAAATCAATAGACTGGGTGGATGTGGGGATGAGCTATCGCCGCCCACATTCACCCCAGAATAGGAGAAATGCGCAGTTGGCACGAGACCACTCCAAAGATACAACCTTCTTGTGGGGGGTTCCACATCACCACTCTACTGTAAGGATGCCATCAAAACAATGTTAAGCAAGGGTCCTATACTATCAAGCGAAAGACCACTCTATTGAAATGCAGTAATTCAAGACAACTCAAAAATGGATGCAGTACCGACAAATTCCCCAAGGTGGCGCTAGCGGTCTAAACTCTGACAGGGAAACTGTATTTAGAAGTTGCAAGAGGGGCAGGGACTTCAAAGCTTGTTGGTTAATTGGAAACCTTAGCCACCTGCTGTTCCCAGAGGCCAAGAGGCTGGGAAACCTTAACACCTCAGAGATTCCCACCACAGGAGGCAGGATATCACATGACCCTGTTGATTGATTGAGGAGAGACTTCCAGGCAGCCTGCTGGAGCCCACACAAAAGGCTCTTTCTGTTGAATGGGGTATGTTAATTTTGAGTGTTTCCTGTCAACAGCCCTCTGCCAGCAAGGAGAGACATGTGATCACGGACCCACCCAGACTTCTGGAGGCGGACCCAAACACTTGGGGAGTTGAATTGCAACAAATATATATTTTATAGAAACAGTGATAATTTATTGTAACCAAATGACAGGAATGTACAACTTTGAGAGTCTTAGTTTGAAAAATGCCCTCACGATTTGAGTCCAAACTCCAATTTGTACCATGTTCTGGGGCATAACCCCACTAATTATGATTATTGTAGACAATGTGTTTAAGCTAGAGACATGGAAAGTTACTGGGATATATGTGGAAGGGAAATGTACCTTTGTATAATTTCTGATGAAAAACCAATGTTACAAAACCCACTAAAATCGAAAATAACTTGCCATTTTTGAATGCAAGCTCCTAGAAACACCAGAGTCGGGACAGGGGCTATCTTTAGTAATATATGATGTGTGTATGTGATGTCAAACAACTGTGTACCTGGGAAATATGTATTTGGATCAGGAATAGATTTGTGTGCACATTGACCAGGGGAGTGTCATTTCTGCAGATCATAAAAATGACATCACTCTGACACACTATCCCTTCCCAAATCAGGGACCAAAGAATCTATTGACCTATCAAATCAAGAGAGGGGCAGGCTTAGGGATGTTAGCCTCTCCACCCACTTTTAAAACACATAAAAAGAGACTGCTGGGACAGGTAGGGACATTCAATTCTATTTGCTGCGGAGCATGCTGACCGACGACTTCACATCCAGAGATCCAACACTTAGACTTCCAAGCTAAACATAGACTACAGAACTTTGAACCTAGAAGGCCCACTGCAAGCAAAAGTATTCTCAGCAGGCCTTCAGAATCCAGCAAACCTAACCAAACTATTCAACAGCCGGGCGAGCTGTTTAAATTCTGTGCCAAGACCTTTTGCCAGTACCCAGAAAGCAGTGTTACATCCAGAATCCACTTGATCCTGACCGGAAGCAGACCAGAGATCCAGAGAACCACAGGCCGCTGTATCCAGAGAGCTGACCCAGATCGCTGTGAAGTGCCGAGACCAGAACCGGAGTCCAGTCCAAAACCTGACCAGATCCGTGGCGAGGCCCATTCCTGCCCAAAATATATTGTGAGTACCACTAGAACTGTGCAGAACCCAATCTCTTAGTTAAAATAATCTAATTCAAGCTAGTTTAACCTAATTAGAACAGCCTCTTAGAAATCATGGTATCTGTCATTTTTAAAGCTGCACAACTGTCACCTGTCAATTCTGCAGCTGCAAGCTGTCACCTGTCATTTTGAGTTTTACTTTAAATCCGAAAATCTACCTTTATTAAATCATCCGTATCTCCGGAACCGTTTGTGCTAGGGACGAGATTTAACTTTCATCTGAAAGCTTAGAATGTAGGCTTTCCAACGAACCTAATCGTAATCGTGGGACACACACTCGCCAAATTTACCGCGATTTGCGATTTGGCTCAATTTCTCGACCTGTCAAAATAGCAGCTCCATTCTTTCCTTTGTTAAAATCCGTTTGCAACCTGGTAATAACTCATAGAGCAGTGCTAAAGTGAGCCTGAACTAATACCAAAAAGCATCTCTCACTCACCCTGAACCTCTAGAGGGAATTAAAAGCAATTTTAGCACCTTTTCACTTCCTTGCAAACCACATTAAAGTAATTTTCCTGTGTTTAAAACTCATCCCTGTTTTCTCTAAGCTTGCTGGGGGAACTGGAACTGTGTATTGCATTATAAAGTGTGATTTGTTGGGATTCTAGAAGACTGTGTGCTCTCCTTCCATTTCTTGTATTGCATAGGGGGAGAGTGAATTGTCAAAAGAAAAAGTGATCATATTACCTTTTGCTAAAACCATAACAAGTTATTTCTGTACTGCATTTTATTCCGCCTTGCGTTTCCTTGAACCATATAAAGCATTCTTTCCCACCTTATTCTTCTGTTCCTATTCATAAATTACCTCTTGCTGACTACTGCTCACATTCACAAGTGTAATATCCATTATCAATTTATTTATAGAAGTGTGATATATATATATATATATATTGTTTACATTTTCAAATAAACCTTTTAATTTGCAAAACAAATCTACTTCTTGGCTCAGTGGGGTCAGGGGGATTCTAGGAGGGGGGTGTTTTACAAGGGTTGTCATCCAGAGTACTGAACTGGATATAAAAATACATCAATAAGGGTTTTCCTCAGCATCCCAGACTAGGAATTGACTTAGCTATAGTGTTGATGGAATATCGCTTACACACCCCCATTGGCTACCACATATAGAACATGCTAATACCCCCTGTAGTCCCTGGAATGATTAGTCACACCTTATCTAAACCCATTCCCCTAGACATGTGGCCCACTACATGGTCACTATTGAACCTGATACATATTGACACATTAATAAATTGTGACCGTACGTGATGTGCACTCCTCTGATCTAGACATGATCAAAGTAACCTGGCGAGGTCAACTCTGCTTTTATAAGACAATAGGCCGACTCATTATACCAGCTGCCGCAGCACACACAAGCTGCACCTCTGACCCTGTAGTAAATGTATTGGCATCATCTCTGATCCTCCTATCCCAAATCATCATCTGCTTCAAACCCCGGGTGCCCAGTAATGATGTTACCAGGGTACTGCTCTTGAATCTAAATTTCAGGATGTATTTGCTTTGGTTATGTGTCTACTTGTAGTTCAAATGATATGACCACTCTTAGGTGAGGGCAGTATTGCTCTCAATCGTATCCTTCCCCCTTAGCATCACAAACTCTTATGCCCTATTCTCATGAATTTGTCCTTCAAAGGGTGCATCCTTTCCTGCTCTCACCACAGTAAACATTCCATTCCCACCATGCCCTGGCCCTGCAGCTGGATACAATTAGCATTATTCTGTGCACCAGGGAGCGGACAAGGGGACTTCATTTTGGAACTGAGCTAAACGCCACCACAGCTCCAAATCAGGCCTGCATTATATTCTGTTAATCGTATACTAGGCCTTAACACCCAATATTGCGACACTTCTGCCATGTTAACACACTGACCTCACTTCTACCACAATACCATTCTGACTTGATCTTCCACGTGTTTCAACTCTTTCCACCCACATCACTACAAAACATAACTTTGTATACAACAACTAAACACAGTGCCTAAATTGCTGCCCTATCAATAACCTCTGCAACCTCAACATGCATATGTGTGTTGCTACATATGGGTATCTAATATGTGTCAAAACTAACTACAAATGACACCTTCTGCCATGCCAACCTCACCCTGCTGACACAAGGTTAAGTGCTAATAGGTTTTTCTCAGCCTGAACCTTTTTGCCTTGTTGGGACATTGTATGCGCATCCCAACAATTGAAATAATACCTAATTCCTGTGTCATATCTGTTACTGGGACATCATTTGGTAAATTTAAACATCATTTCCATAGTAAAGCCACTATAATAAATACACTACTGCAGTTGAATAGGGGGATACAGGAGAAGTGGAATTTGGACTGTGATCTGGGACTTACACCAGAAGCATGGAGGTTGATCTGGCCCAATACCCATAAGCATCATGGTCAGCTAAGATAACCCAGTAATTATTCTTCATTCTCCATAGAACTCCCATTGTACCAGCCACAATGGCAAAATGGGTGGTGAGTAGGACAAACTCTTTCTGGAAATGTAGAGGCTCACCAGGAATGTTTATTAATATATTGTGCTACTGTCCTCATGTCCTAGGCTTTTGGAGAATGTTTTGATATTGTTTATAATGTGTATAATGAATCACAGGTGCCTATTCCCCTAATGTTCAACTAATTTCTTGAAGAAAGGGCTTCTAGCTAGTTGCGAATCAGATAAGTCTGAAGGGCATGATGGTTTTTTCAGTGACCTCATGGTAGCCATAGCACTTCAATATATTATGGCTCACAGCTAAGAGCTAAATAAATTGACAGATAAGGAATGGTGAAAAGGGGTCTGTATAGTGCAAATGTACTTGATTATAGTGTGGCTAGGTCATATCATGTGCATTTCAGAAGTGTCTCCGAAACTGGATTCCATTTCTTTTCCCTGGTTGATCTATGGTGTCTGTCCCTCTGGACCCTTATGGAGAAGTGCACAGAGTGCATTGGACAATCTTACCTCATGTGTGAGGTCCATCCTGTACTGGATCAACCTTGTTATCATTATAATCATTTGTATGTCCTTTGGGGTCAGTGCTTGGATGGTCCACACCCACATTGCCCACACTGGCCATCATTCTTCCTATCAACCTTCACTTCCTGCTCATCCACCTATGATTCTTTCTCCCTTTCTATGTCCCCTTATTCTATTTTCATCTTAGATTTTGCTTCCCTGTGTTTTCGCATATTTAATATATTATCAAGCTATAAGTACAACTCAGGTTTTAGGACTTCGCTTCCGACTCACTTCTGTTCATTTACTTTTTTATTTTGACCACAAGCATGGTGAGTCAACAACCACAAGCTTTGCCCTTATAAAGTTGAATGACAGCATATCCCTTTAGACAGCATGGCATATAGATGAGGCTAATAACACTCTGGGGAAATCTAGTTCTCTGCAACGTGATCATAATATGCTTGGGTCAGGGACAGCATAGATATGTTCGTGTTTGCTTCCGCTATTGTTCTGGGACTTTGATGACATCTTCTCACTAGTATGATTGAGAGGATGATTTGTGTCCGCAGTCTTTGGAAGCTGTACCTATTTAGGAATGTATGTTAATTAATTGGGCTAAATGATCTACTCGCATTAATACGTGCATAGTACAATCAATCACAATACAATAGGCAACAGGCACTGCACAGCAGGTCACCCCATTACCATGCAATATGCTCTGAAAAATATTCTATGAATCGCATGTAAATAATACAAATCAGCACCCCAGCCATATACAATGGTCACTGGATAAAAGTCCACCACATGAGCACAATTTGGCCAACAACAACACAATTCGAGAAAATGCTTGGGATGACGTATGTCATACATTTCAGTACAGCATCTATAGCCAACAGGCATTAACCAATAGCAACAGACCTTTCAGGACATTCCTTGCATACAAGCCCATACCAAGAAAAAAACAAAACAGCTGAACTAATGTGCTTAGAATAAACACATAAAACAGAGGTCCCCACATCAGCCATGCAGAGTACCCATTGCATCAAAGCCTAAGCTATGAGCGCAGCATGAACATGAACAATACACTTCGAATAATACTCTTGGAAAAACGTGTGCATAATACTTTTCAGCACAAGGTGATACACAACAGGAACTGCACACAATCATACACCACGAGCACTTCATGATCAAAAAGAACATGCTTGCACAAATACACTTAAAATAATACACGCATAAATCAATTTAGCACAAAAGCCAAACACAAAAAGAGGTAATTTGTGGAAATGAGTTTTTAAAAATAGTTAAGATTTCTAAATAACGGTGAAGTCTTTGCACATAGGGAATATGAACTTTAAGGGACAAACACTCAGTACAAATGAAGAAATTCACATAAACAAGTCGATTTCATCATCATTTCTCAACATGACAAATTAATTATAACTTACACTACGCCACCATTTCACTACACTATGTAAAGATATTAGGTTGCTCACATCCATGTTTGTTTGTTTTATTACTTGTATTGCACACCAGACCCAAGGGTATTAGGGCGCATTGCATAAGCTTAGTTTATACATAGAAATACATTTACAATTACACAGTGGTCCAAGTGTACGAAAAGAAGTAGTTGAGCTATGTTCCCTACTGGTCTGCACCGCTCCCCTCAAACCCCATCGCCACACCCCCTCCCCTGCACAATATAAACCCCCAAATGCTTGCGCCTGTAGTTTAAGAGAATGTTTAGTGCACCGCACTGAAAGTGCAAGTTTCAACTGCTTCCTACACTTTTATTTTAAAATGAAACTGTTCCGGAACGGTTTCTTTTTAAAATAAAAGTATAGAAATGGTAAAACTTCATTAAAAGAAGCAGAGGAGCACTGCTCCCGACCGCTCCCGTCCACTTTGACCACTGCAATTACAGTATAGTTACACATAGTCAATTTACATATAAACAGTATCATTCTTTCAGAGTACCTAGAAATTGGAGGTTAAGACTATGGTCTAAAAGCAGGCAAGTATGAACTAGAGAGAGTCTGGTAGACTGTATACAGGGCTTTGGACCAGTTCAGCAAGACGTCATAGGACCGCTTAGAAGTCAGCATCTTTGAGCCACTTTATTAGGCCATGACGGAATTTTGGGTATGAGTGCTCTACTCTAAGCGGGGAGGGTAACGAGTTCCAGATCTGGGTTGCCTTAACCTGGAAGCTACTGCCTCCAACTCTAACCAGTTTAAATCTGGGAATCAGAAGACAGTTCCTGTTGGAGAGTCTGGTTGTTCTAGTCCCCAGTTTTGTGACAATTCTATTCGATAGATAGACAGGAGCTACTTTATTTATGCATTTATGAGTGAGGGATGCCACTTTTAATTTGATTTTGTCAAATGTGGTCAACCAGTTGCTGGCTCTCCTAGTCTCAGAGATATGTTGTATCCTTGCAATTCCAAGTGCAGCTCTGAGAGCGTTATTTTGCAGGCATTGGATTTTCCTAATAATTTGTTTGTTTGCCCCAGTGTACATGGCGTTACAATAGTCGAGCTTTGATAATATGAGTGCTCTGGCAAGGGTGATGCAGCTGTTGTTGGAAAGGAAAGCTTTACCTGCTCTAATCAGTTTTCAGGTGTAAACTGTGGCCGAGGCTAAAGCTTTTATCTGTTTGTTGAAGGAAAGAGTGGAATCCAGGTAGAATCCCAATGTTTTTACTGCCTTGGCTACTGAGATGATGTTATGGTCAATATTAAAGGCTGAATATATGGGGCTCAATTTTTTGAGGGCCACTGTGGTGCCCAAGATAAATATCTCTGTCTTGTCATCATTCAGGCAGAGTCCATGGGTGGCCCTTCATGCCTGGATGATGAGATAAACCCTATTCACCAAGGCCAAATCCTTATCGTAATCACCAGTAAGAGGTAGGAACATCTGTGTATCATCTGCATAATTTGTGTAGGTGATACCCAGATGGTCCAAATCACCGAAAAGGGGCTTGGTGAAAATGCTATATAGTGTGAGTGAGACACAGGATCCTTGGGGCACATCGCATGTATTAGGGATAGGGTCGGCTGCAGTCATGGGTGAGAAGACTCTCATAGTACGATCACTGAGAATGGATTGTATCCACGCTATGGCTTCTGTAGAGAAGTAAGCTGCCGAGTCCAGATAGGACCTTGTGATCGACCAAGTCAAAAGCGGCCGATAAGTCCAAGAGAAGAAGAAGGGCTGGTTCCCTTTTGTCCCTATGTTCATCGATTTGGGCCTTCAAGTCGATTAACGCAGTTTCCGTCCCGAGGGCGAAAACCAGATTGTTTTATCCCCAACAGAGAGTGTGATTCCAAGTGTTTTTGAATTTGTGTGTAGGCCATTTTGTCTATGATTTTCAAATGAAAAGGTACCGTCGTGATGGGTCGGTAGCTGGTGGGAATAAAGGGGTGTAAGGTCTGTTTTTTTAATAGTGGTAGCACTCACGATTCCTTGAGGTTGGTAGAGATGGTATTGGTTGCGAATGACGCATTAATATGTTTTGTGATAAAGGGTGACTGGTCTCTGGCTGCATCCTTTATGAGTTGGGCAGGGCAATGTTCACCCTGACAATTAGACAGTTTCAATTATGGTGACTTTAGAGAATTTAAATCGTGGCAGTTTGACAGTTTTAGTGGAGGGATCTGATATAGTTCTGTTTGGCGTGTTGCTAGTTAGAGAGGCTTTTTTATTGGGAATTTTTGCTTGTAGGGTTGTAACTTTGTTATCCAGTGCTTGCTGTATGTTCGAACACCAAAGTTTGTCCATTGTACAGTTGTCTGGCACGGGGATGGGAGCTTCTAGCTCTTTGAGAATAACGCTTGGGCTATTCTAGCATTATACGTTTCACGTTTAGCTAAGAGTATTTCGTTTTTGTATAGGGCTGTGATGGCACTAAGGTTAGTCTTATTTTCTTCATACGGGTCTGTTTTCCAGGATATCTCACATGACATTTTTTTGGTGCGTAGAGATTTCAGATAGGGAGTGTACCAAGAATTGAGGTGGGGCTTAGGTTTGCTTTGTCTAAGTTTGAGTGGCGCTATTGAGTCTAAGGATGTCATCATGAAGTTATTGTATTCTTTGATCCTAGCGTCAGGTCCCAGGTTATCTGGGATAGCATTAAGTGTTGGTAGGATGAGAGGGAGTAGGTTGTCACAGGTGATTTTTTTTTTATTTCGAGTGGAATAGGTGGAGCTAGTGATGCAGGCGTGGCGATAGGTTTTACAGTGTCTAAGGAAAATGTTATAAGGTTGTGGTCCGACCATAACTGAGAGGATATGGAAGAAATGGTAACATTGCAGTTGTGGTCTGCTACCCAATCCAGGGTTCTTCCTTTTGTATGTGAAGGGTGGATCACTTTCTTGGTGAAGCCTTGTTCTGTTAGGATGTTTGCTACGCTTAATGCGTGTGCATCTTTAGGGTCATTATAACTTAGGTTAAAGTCTCCTAATAGTAAAACTTGAGAGGATTTTTTTTCATTATTGGATACAATATTAGATAAGTTGTCCTCACACGTTCCAATGGGACCTGGCATTCTATATATCAGGTGAATCGTGAGAGGCTGGGAGCTATTTATTTTGAGTTTGGCCGTTAAGTTCTCACAAGATTTGGTATCTAGAGGTGATATTAGTCTAATCGGTAGGTTGTCTCTTACAATGAGTGTGATGCCTCCTCCTCGCGTATCAACTCAATCCGATCTTAAGATAGTATATCTCTTAGGGATGACCAGTGAGAGAGCTGGGCCAGCAGCAGCGTGAAGCCAGGATTCAGTGATCGCTAATAAGTCTAGTTGTTCAACCTGTATAATCTCTGCTATCTCAGTTGCTTGATCGACCATAGATCTCGCATTTATTAGGGCACCCTTGAGACTATTGCAGGCTGGGTCTAAAGATAGCAAACCTGTTGTAGTTTGGGTAAGGGAGGTGGTATGGTCGGGAGGAGTATGTAAAGGTTGATCTTTAGATTTATAGGTAGGTGTGCCTGATATTAAGGTAGATCTTTTATTGCTAGAGGCATGGGTTCTAGCTAAAGGTTCATAGAGTTTGGAAAGTCTCGAACGGAGTCTTCCATTTCTAGCACGAGTGGTACATGGTTGTGACAGTAGAGGTTCTTGCATGATAGATTTAGTAGGCCTTGTGTACTTGTGGGCGAAGAAGGTAGGGGTTTGGTGGTATTTAAGGTGCTATGGTGGTAGTAGTCTACCAATATGATCATTAAAGACACAATGGCTGACACAATAGTAAGGAGAAGCAGTGGACCCCTAGGAAATTGATGATGGGAACTTTCATCAAGTAGTAATTAGGCAAATAGGCGGCAATCAGAATGGGCAGGTGGTGAGCAGCAATCCTATTAGGCGAATAGGCGGCAATCAGATTGGGCAATCAGATTGGGCAAGTGGTGAACAGCAATCACATTAGGCAAATAGGCGGCAATCGGATTGGGCAAGTGGTGAACAGCAATCAGATTGGGCAAGTGGTGAACAGCAGTCACATTGGGCAAATAGGTGGCAAATAGGTGGCAATCGGATTGGGCAGGTGGTAAGCAGCAATCACATTGGGCAAATAGGCAGCAATCACATTGGGAAAATAGGCGGCAATCACATTGGGCAAGTGGTGAACAGCAATCACATTGGCCAAATAGGCAGCAATCACATTGGGCAAGTGGTGAACAGCAATCACATTGGGCAAATAAGTGGCAATCACATTAGGCAAGTGGTGAACAGCAATCAGATTGAGCAAGTGGTGAACAGCAATCAGATTGGGCAAATAGGCGGCAATCACATTGGGCAAGTGGTGAGCAGCAATCACATTGGGCAAATAGGCGGCAATCAGATTGGGCAAGGGTGAACAGCAATCACATTGGTCAAATATGCGGCAATCACATTGGGCAAGTGGTGAACAGCAATCACATTGGGCAAATAGGCAGCAATCGGATTGGGCAATCACTTTGCGCAAGTGGTGAGCACCAATCGATGTAGAGGCAGTAGTTTTAGACATATGAGCAATGGACAATAGTGCTAAGTACCGTGAATATCAACTTAGTAAATAACGAGCATTAGTCTAACAACAATAATGACTTAGTCTAAGGCCGGGATGGGCTGGAAACCAAGTAACGAAGAAGGTTTGAGTATAAGGCTGAGGTGCAGGGGGAGTGTTTTAGTCATTGTCCAGCGCCGTGCTGCTGGTGCGGACAGGTGCAGACAGGAAGTGCCTTGGTCTGCGTGGGCCTTAGGCGTGGTGGGCCGGCTTCCGCCTCAGGCTCGACTAGCAGCCTATAGGCACAACGAAGGACGGTTGCTAGGCAACCAATGTAAACAGAGGCTGTGTATTGTGAGCGGCGGCCATATCTTTTAGTTAAAGTGATTCTTTTGAAGTAATGGGGCCTCATTTCAAGGATGGAGGTAGCCATGTCGCTATTTGCGGCATAGCTACTCCCATTCCAGGTACCGGGTTCCCTGAATGGGGAAATGCCGGGCCATTCCAACCTTGGAGGGCCTGGTATTTCCCGATTCAGGGAACCCGGACCCAGTACATCCCCATTCCCATTCGACCCCCCGCTAATGACGGGCCCGTTGTTAGCATGCTGGGCCGCTCGCGGGACCCGCTAAGAATGCCTGCTTTTACCAGGTGTCCTTACCGGGTCCCACGAGCGGACCTCGTAATGAGGCGGTAGGGGTTTAAGGGGGCCGGCAGCTCTACCGGCCCCGTTAAACCCCTACCGCCAGGGTCATAATGAGGCCCATGGTCTAGTGTGAATTAAGGTTTCCATTGTAGTGTGATTGTCACAAATTACCTAAATAACTCTCAGAATTTGAAAGATGGTTCAAGGGTTTTATTTTCAAGATGTTAAAAATCACTGTTTTTATTCTGGTCAGGTCATAAGTCAAGATGCAGGCAGAGTATACTAATTGGCTTCCCTCACTCATCTCCAATGGGTGTCCTTTCCCCAACTCAGGTTCTCCTAACCACAGATCTTCCAGCTAGAACTCAATACCACGGTGCTCCTAAATATGGTTGTAGGTGATGGCATAAAGGCAAAAATCCCTTTCTCTCGGGGTCCCTTCCAGGGGTACATAACACTCTACAGAGTTTCCAATGGGACTTGATGGTTTTCTTGTGCAGGTAGCGGACGTCCTAGACTGTTCTTACACACACACTCTCTATCCTCTCTCATGCCCCTCAACCTTCTTTGACTTCTCACACACCCTCCAGTCTTCTTCCGATACTCTCTCTCTCTCCCTTCTGTACCTCAGAAGTCTCCACCTTCTCTACACACCTTTCTTGTACAGTCCCCTCTCTTCACCTCACTATGCACCCTTTTACTCACCTCTCTATACACCCTTTTCCTCATTTCTCTATACATCCATCTCCTCACCTCTATGCTGCACAACCGTCTCCTCACCCCATCTATACACCCTTCTCATAACCTCGCTATTACACACAACCCACTATCCACACACCTGATCTAATTTTACCAAACTCTCTCTGCGCCTATCTCTTCTAACTACCTCCTCCTTTCTACTTCAATGCACCTGCACCACTTCTCACTCGCTCCCTCTTTATATTTCTCTCTTTCTCACTCACCTTGTATAAACATACACCTTCCTCACACTATACGCAACCGATCCAACTGTCATTCACAACAAATACCTGACCTGTAGTCTGCTCCAACTTTGCCAACAACTCTTCAGCATTGTGCTCCACTGTCCACCAATACATCTCCAAACTCCATCCCTGCAACTCACACGGTGCCTTCCATGCATCCCCCTTATATAGTGTTCTCTTCCTGAGTCTAACACCTTCTTCCATTGGTTGCAGAACTCACCTAAATGTGGGTCAATATTTTCCTGCTCTGTCTCTGGGGGCTTATTTACATGGGTGCACGCCTTTAGACACCCCTCTCAGCCCCACCCACTTGTTTGTCTCTCTTTGCAGGGTACCAGGTCTGGCTGCTCGGTTTTCATGTATGTTTTGTCAGGTGCTGGTGTGTTATGTTGTTAATTCGGTTTGGGGAGGGTTTATGTTTCTCTCCTGTTCCCCTGCAGTGAATCCTAGTTCATTTTCTATCACGCCTTCATTCGCCTGGGTTCTGTCTGGTGTTAATAGGGCAGGCGTTTTGGGTGTTTCTTTTATGTTTGGCAAAACAGTCCATGTCATTTGTGTTCTCGACTCCATTCTCCCATTCTGATCCAGGAGCATTGGTTGCTCCCAGGTGCATTCTGGGTGTCATGATTCTGAAAGAAACAAGAGACCTCTGGCCAGAAACAATATTCAAAGGCATCATGAGACAGAGGGTGGTGCAGACATGAATAGGCATGGGATATTTAAGGACAGATTCCCTCCCCCAAATTCCCCTTCCTGCCTCTGGGACATTGCTGGTTCTGGCTTGCACCCAGGTCTCCCCATGCAACCCCTTGGGAGGGTTAGCAGATCCACATTAAAAGGGTCAGGTTATGGCAGAAATGACCTTAGACAGGTGCTTTTACAGCCCACTTTGAATGTTGTGGAGCTGTGACTTTTAGGGGGCTGGTGGTATTGGGTTGGATTATATGCATACATTTTTAAACTCGTAACACATTGCCGGTTTCTTTTCATTACAGGCATAATAAGACATTACCTTCAAATGTTACTGGAGATACTCCAAACCCAAATGCGCAATGAAAATAATGCCTCAACAGCACATAATTGCCTGTGGAAACAATTCCATCAGAACAACATTACAGGTTTGATTGATTTTGATGAAGTTGCAAGATGTTATATCCTGTGGTTAGGCTATAATTGTTACACGACTGCAAAGCCAATTTAAAACACAACACTGTGATATTTATGAATAATTGTATTTGTCTACAGCATCAAATATAAATGGATTTGTGGAGAAGATAATACATATTGCTTTTAAAAATGAAAGCAATACATTCGCAAAGGCTTCGTGGTGCGATTTCCGTTTTTCATCACTTCCCGTCGGCTTTGTGCTGCTGCAAAATGATAGCGCTTCATTATCTGCGGGCACGTTCTTTTTATACCCCAGTTGCTTAGTAACATTAATACAATTTGTAAATAATATATTAAGCAGAAAGAAGGTTTCCAGATCTATTCCAGAGTGCAGAAATATTAAAATATACACCTCCTGTATGGATCATCTCGCGTTTGCCACACATGCTGCATGGAATTCTCTGGTACAATGAAGTTTTACTGGCCTTAGAGGACAACATTGAAGTCTAGTCCCAGACAGACTGCCAAGAATATTTGACGGTGTTTGCCATTCCGTATTAACACTAGGGCAAACTTTGCCCTGGTGCCAAAATGTAATGAAAATGCATCTTTTTTGCATTCGGGCAATTTTAGCCCTGGTGTTTTTAATATGCCAAACTGCACTTGTCGAGGTGCAATGGTTTTTTATATGTGTTCCAGTGTTTTTAAAAATATGACAAACTTTGCCCTAGTGCTAATACAGTGCAAACTTTGCACTTGAACCGGTGCAAACTTTCTGTAATCTGGCCCATGGCATATCTATTGCATTGGACGAGAGGTTCAAAATCTTCTTGGATGAAAAAACTGCAGCTTTGAAACTAAGCAGCTTTCATTTAGGTCTGCATTACGGAAAATGTTATTTTCCTCTCAGGCGATATTTCAACTATGCCAATCACTTTATTTATTTATTTTGTATTTTTAAAACGCTCACACAGCCCAGGGGCATCAAGGCGCTGTTATAGCAATATGACTTAGTTGCGTATTATAAACCGCTTAATACCCAAAGGTTTCTAAGAGCGGACCCGGGTTCAAACCTGTGTTGCTTCCTGTCGTCTTGTTTCCAAGGCGGGCACGTTGCCGTTGAGCTATCTCCCTGGGACACTTACAAGTTCCTTGCAACCAACTCCCGAGCACTTCCCTCCCGTTACTCCTAGAACTTAACCCCCACACCCCTCTCATCCCTCTCTCTGTGCCCTTGCATGTTCGGAATGCTCACAAGGCCTAGTAGGACCTCCTCTCCCTTTCATTGTTATATTTGCCTTTCATTCCCATGTCCCCTCCCTGTTGCATTGTGGACGCTTTGAAAAACAATGTACTTGATGTTAAGCGCCTTACAAATGCACAATATGTAAAGTAAAGGCAGGATTTTCTTCA
The DNA here is from genome assembly GCF_040938575.1 of Ambystoma mexicanum. Lineage (NCBI taxonomy): Eukaryota > Metazoa > Chordata > Amphibia > Caudata > Ambystomatidae > Ambystoma > Ambystoma mexicanum. The sequence goes on along the minus strand of NC_090929.1, from coordinate 1,278,108,264 downwards.
TGTCAATTGTGCAATGTCACGGCAAGTCCTATATCACAATGGTTCCTGCGGTGGAACCACACATGGATTGTCTGCATTTGGTGATTAGCCCTTTAGAAGAGAAGAATGTTTACAAAAATGTACAACTCTGAATAAAAGCTGCAACTTTTCAAGGCCAAAAATATTCAATCAACACTGTTCATACAAATGACATGTTTCACAAATAACGTGTTTTCTGTAACATATCTGTAGTTTGAAAATCAAGCAATGGCTCTGATTTGCAAAAAAGAAGGACCAGAATATAAAGTGTTTACACAACCTGCAAAAATAAGGGAGTGATTCACAGGGGAACCTTCTTGGACCAGAGTGTCACAGGCACCCCGATTGCATATATAAGTGTTAGGAATGTGCCCAATAACTATATGTTAGATTCCTGCACACATAAAGTTTAGGTTTTTCACTGTGTAACAGAATGACATCTGCAAGGGTCTAATCACCTAAGTATGTAGTTCATATTTGAGATTCAAATTGAAGATCTGCCCTCTTTAGGAACATATGTTCTGTTGCTAAAGGCTAATGTCAGTGCACACGCCTACTTGCCTTAATGATCAGTGAGTGAAATGTATCATCACAGTCACCTCTGCAGATAAAACACCTTTTGATGTGCACGGTCCAAAGACAAACTGGCATCCCATAAATGACTTGGCTATATTTGAGATTCAAAAGTATCATGTTGCTTCAAATGGGCATATGCAGAATCTGAGCATTGGTTTATCATGGTGTCTCCTTCTGAAAACTGATTTGGAAGCAAGAACACAGGCTAACATCATAAAGGTATCTACTGGCAACTCTACGATTATCACTTTTACAATATCGTGTTGGAAAAAGTATGCTATTAACGAATGCAGTCTGGTAATATACTCATTCCCTGTTTACCCAGTTGTTATGACTGCAGCCCCAGATCCAGTTCCATTGGCTTTTCCAGCGCTCTCAAATATCTCCGGGCAGTGTTCAGGAATATTTACAATTGTAAAGGGGACGCCAGACTCTTCCACAGGATAACATTGTGGTGTGTAGAGAAGTAAAGCCACGTCCAATTCCCATGTCATTGATTTAAAGTGCCACACCTTTGCTTACTGCTCATCCACTGATCAGATGATTCAGACATCTGCTAAAAAGCTTAGCTTATAGGCATATAGTACTGTGTCACTTGTGAAAACTTTCATTAGCTTCAAGTGAGATTGCAAAACCTCACTACATCTGGAGGGGTTACTTTAAAATAGAAGGCTTGCACCATAAATACCTCTATTGGAGAATGTTAGCAGAGAGTGGGTGGATAGAAGGAAAGCAAATACTAACAGAGGCCCTTTTTTCTCCATGTCACAGGCCAGTGGTAGATTTAAGGAAGCCACAGAACTAGAAAGGCTTGTACCACCATCTTTAATACTTTCCTGAGGGTGTTCTCCTGGAGAGAGTGGTCTCTGGGAACTTCAGTTTAAGAGCGCAGGCACTTCTCAAGCAGGTGGGCTTGCAAATGCGCCAAGCCCCTGCTACATAGGACATCAGAAGAAGACCTATTTTAAGCTGCAAAGATTTGTAAAGATGCCACAGCGTTGAATTGTGGGAAAACTGAGCCGTTTCCTCAGTACACCCAGGTTCCCTGTGACCTGGCCTTTAGTTTTTGGTCTTAAGGAGTGGTTAGGATGCCTCCTTTTAACATACTAATTACATTATAAAGAACCTTTCGACAGGTTGCGTTTATTCATGTGTACCCCCTGCTACATTATAATTCATAAAGCATATAGTCTATATATACTGATGTGAAGTAGTGCTGAGGTAAGATGGTGAAGTAGTGTGTCACGGCAATGCTATATGTGGTTATAGTTTTTTTTTTTTTACTACATTTCCTTTACTAACAGCATGGCTCAGTATCAGCATTGCTCGTTTTCAAATAAAGGAAAATAAGGTACTCTATTCACTTTATATCTGTTTTACACCATTGAGCTCAGCAGCGCTACACGTTTCTGCATAGAGCATTTAAGACTTTGCTCTCCCTCCACTTCTTTTGCCGAGAATCATACCCCCCCTGCCCCCCCTCGTTTCAGGTATGGAACTATAAAAGATGGACACACTATTGCAGTGTGTGAACATTTCCGCAAAGTGCACTGCAAGGCAGACAATGGTCTGGAAATTGCATAGTGTTCAATGCACCTTTTCCCTCACTGTGCATGCAACAGAGCAAGCCAGAATAGTGGAAAGGGTGATAGAGGGAGAGCCTGCTGTGGCAAATAAGTAATGTACTGTGAGATATATTTCACATTAGTACCCGGGGAGGGGTGAGGGTGGCAGCCTCCCAGCCAATGGGGAGGCTCAGAACGCGGGCATTACCACACAGTAATCCTGCTGCCCTGAGCCTCCTCAGTGCTGGTGGCTGCCATCTCCCCTCACCAGGGAATCAGGTAAGTCTTTCTCCCAACCCCTTTCTCCATCTACACAATTCCTTCCCCGCTCTACCACCCCTACTTACCTTCTTTTCTGTCCATTTCGAGAGCGGATGCGCTGGGACCACTTCTGTCCCCAGCGCGTCCACTCGGATTTGCGACAGGCTGTCATAGAAAGGAAGAATGGACTACACGTATTGCCTTTTCTACTTTCCATGGTGGCCATTTTTTTGCTTACTTTTTTTCCTATTTTTTTAATGTCCCGCAAGGAAAGGGAGAAAGAACTACATGTAGTCCCTTCTCCCTTTCCATGGCAGACATTTTGTTTGTTTACTTTTTTCACTTATTTTCAACGACCACCATGGAAAGGGAAAACAGACTTTGTTTCCCTTCCCTGGCGGGCATTTTATTTTCCTTTTTATTTCTGTTCCGAAACACTGGGTACTAATGGCAATAAGCCCCTTGCCTGCAGGCCATTACCGCATAAGGTAATGCCCCGTTGCTTTCGTTGCGGCCCTCGCTGCGCTCTGGCCTGTAACTATGGGCACCAAGGGCATTACCTTATGCAGTAATGGCTCAGAGGCGAGGGGCTTATTGCCTAACTATGCCAGCATCCATAGTTTGGGCATCAATCTCGTATTCTAGGAACAAGGAATTGTCCAAGTAGGTTCTCTTTATATGTATTGGCCCTCATGCAACTGCAGTGACTTTTTTTCCCATCTCCTGGACCCAGCAGTGTTAAAACAGTTTTGTCTTTGAATGTATCTTGTCATTCCAAAATATTTACTGGTACTCCTGTCAGTGTTTAATGCCATAACTTAGTTAAATGTTTTAAACATGGTAATAGACTGTCATAGTACGCCTCAACTTCTAATGTTTCAATTAAAGAAACATTTGAAAACTGCATTCTTTCAAGCTTAACCTTGTTTTTTTTTAAATCAGGTATGTCATTATTGAATCATTAGAACAACCTGTTTATTTTTGATGCTTATGTTTCAAAATGTACCTAGCCAATGGTATTGTGCAGTGATAGGAGTAGCAGAGAACATTTTTGAATGACAGTACAATTATCCAAGTAAGCTTTAGGAGGGAATCTTATTTTTCCTGGTCTCAATCCGTAGCACTATTGACAAATTAAAAAGCACAATATGGACCCTAAGCATCACAATCCATAAGGTTAAACTATCCATACATTGCATTTTTAAAATTAATGTTGTCTTTATTGTAGGGCACACAATGTATGTGTGATGGGTCCATATGTGTCACCCGTGGATCCTTTGCAGCAAAGGTTTCTGTTCTATACCATGATCCATGATAACCTGTTGGGTTATGTCATCTGGAGGCTCATTCTGAAGTGGCACCCAAACACAAAATTCGATCATATTGCTCAGATTTAAGAGTGCCTTCATCGGATGCTAGGATCACATTTAAACTATTTGTTGCCTATAAAGCAATTTGTTTTCTCCTTTTGATCTGGCCGCCAAATTAAATATCTCTGGCTTATCTAGAAGGCTTCTTATCTAGTAGTTCTTAAATTAAATTGTTTGTTTTCTATGAAAATGTCATTTTCTGGTTCAGCAGTGTCATGCTGAATCTCTCCGATACTTCATCTATGTAAGAATTACAGAATACCTGTGATTTGGGGACGCGTTGTAAACATGATTTTGGAATTCTACATTTTAAATGTTAATTTATTGTCAGATGCAGTTAAGAATATTCTGGGACTTTATTTTTTTAGTGGTTTTATTGTTTGTATTTTATATGTTTTTATAGTTTTATTACTATTAACATTATTTTTAATTATTATTATTATTATTATTATTATTATTATTATTATTAATTATTATTGTATTTATTGAGTGCAGACCTAGCTTCAAGTAGCAATGGACCGCATTACAGAGGTATACAACAGTACAGATGCATAACAGAGCTCTTTTCAGAGGTAACAACAGAACAGATATACAGCGGGTGGTAGAATTCAGAGGGACACAAGAGAGGTACAGCTGTACAGGGTGGTGGGGAGGAAAGGGAAGGATGGCATCTAGCAAGTCAGGTGGTGACAAGGGATGAGGTGATGGCCTAGGTGTTGAGGAGGAGAGACTCCTTTAAGAGAATTGTAGGAGTTTTAGGGCAAGTCTGATGCTGGCAGGGAGGAGGTTCCATAGTCCTGTGGCGTAGGCAGAGAAGTCTTGTTTTCTGGTCTGGTGATGTGGTCGTATCTGCATAGACCATTGATGAGGCATGCCGCCTCTTGTAGGACACTTTTAAGGTGCACAAGGGAGGACGACGGGGGGTGGCGTTACCTATTGCATTTGTTACCTATGTACAGTCCTCAGGCGCTTGTGTGTCTTGTTTGAGCTTTATAAAAACCTAAAGATCGAAGAGAGCAGGTGAGTGCATCAGCCAGCGTGACCCCATTTTGTCCAAATTTAATTTAAAAAAGTGAATCCAGGCCCTGTGTGCCTCGTTTGTCCCTGGCACTGCTTCCTGGATCCCCCTCCCTCCTCCTGCCTCCTGGCGCTCCCTCCCCTTCTGATTGGCTATTTTCCTTGTTGCTCCTCGGCTCTAGTGACCCTCGCGCAGCCACCTGCCTCCTTTAACATCGGAGAGAGCAGGAGAGTGCATCAGCCAGCGCAACCCCATTTTGCCAAATTTGATTTAAAAAAGTGAAGTTTTTGTCTGCGAACTTGCCCGGTGAGTAAATCTGTGCACCCGTACTTATTTTAGTAATCCCTAGTGTTCTCTGCCCAAATCCACTTTATTATCAGGTCCCAGGCAGCTCCAGATCGTATCTGCAGGTATCCACAGGAGAAGCAAGAAGCCAGTAGCACGCCGCCAAACAGCACCAACCTAAACGTAAGTGTGGCAATGGGTGGGGACTGAAGCAATTACTTCACGCCAGAAAGCCCTACCACTCTTACTTAAAAAATCTAAAATGTTTTACTGTGTTACATCATACAGTCGCATATTAAAGTAAAAAAATTACTCGTACCAAAATAGCATCACTGTACTCAACCTTGCAGCTTGACTGTTCTCCCAACAAAATTGAGTGTGCCCTAATAGCATCACTGTGTTAAAGTTGCACTTAGAAAGTGTGCCAATAGCGTCGCTGTGTTAAAGTTGAATTTAGAAAGTGTACCCAATAGCGTCACTGTGTTAAAGTTGCATTTAGAAGGTATTCCCAACATCATTGAATGTGCCCTAATAGTGTCACAATGGCCCTCATTACGACCCTTGCGGAAATCAACCGACCGGACCGCCATAGCGTAAATAGCGTTTCCGCCATTGCACGATGGAGCAAAGTGCGGCTCATTCCGACCCATCGGGCACGAGCACCACGCCATGGCGGAAGTGCAAAGTCCGCGATGGCGGAAATGACCCCAAAACGGCCCACACCGCCGCCGTACGGCACCCTAGGTGCAATACCGCCACCCATCTCAGCGGACACCGCAGTGAGCGCCAACCGGAAAGTACGGTGACCGTAAATATATGGAAACGGAAGTAAAAGCATGGTCCCGGAACGGGAAACATCCCGCCGTACACCTATAAAACCACAAATTCCACACAACCATTAAAAATACTACCCTGAGACACATCCCAACCCGTCATCCACCCTAGTGAAACCAAGAAAAATGGGAAAAGTAGCGAAGAAAGCGTGCGACCGCAAGCGGCAGGTCCACTTCTCCCGTGAGGAACTCACGGTGCTCACGGAGACCCTCCAGGAGAATGCTGCCGTCGTCTTCTCCACGCAAATGACCAGGACGGCACTTGCGAACAAGAAGGCCATATGGGCCCTGGTGGCACAGCGGGTAAGTGCGGTGGGGACCGCACCCCGCAACCCACAGCAATGCAGAAAGCGATGGGACGACCTGCGGATACGCGTCCGTAGCATACTTTCTGCCAACCGCAACATTGCCACAGCTACCGGGGGAGGATCGGAATCACCCATCAAGTTGACCCCCTGGGAAGAAATCTGTGCCTCCACCATTGGAATGGAGAGCATAGAGGGAGTCGGAGGGATGGAGAAAGGAGTGCAGACATCCGAAGATTCAGGTAGGTGTCCCAAATAAAACAATGCCAAAACCACAATGTCCAATCATGTGAAGTACCACGTGCCCACATAGTGCAACAGGAACACATGTCCAGGAGAACGTCCACATACATAGGCCTGATAGCACACTTTAAAACTCACATCAAATACATAAATAATTAAAAATCCTAAAAACACCCTCTACACGTGCAGCAGGCACACCCTAACTGCAGGCTGCCAAACAACTGCACCCTCACTCCACACACAAATGAAACCACCTCCAAGGCCCCGACCCAAATCACCCTCAGGTACCACCCCAATGCATGTGATACATTGCCATTCCAATTCCCACAGACCCATCAATAACGCTCGCCCTCCTTTACTCCACCACAGGGTCCGATCCAAACGACGAGCTCCAGGACACCCCTACCAGCACACCTGCAAAGAGGGCCAAGACCAACGGCCAAAGACCCTCCACCTCAGCTGCACGCATCAAGACATGGCAGCAGCACAAATCAAGTGGCAGCACAGAGGAGGGAACTCCAACAGGCACCCCAGCAGCCAGCATGCCCACAACAACACCACCACAGGTCCCCCCAATGGATGCCACAGTAGGCACTGCTTCTGGTGGCAGCAGCACCATAGGTGATACTGCATTAATGGCAGCATGCTCCGACACAGAAAACGGGGATGTCGAAGTTAGATCCATCCATGACCTGTCTCAATCCCCCTGTCTGTTCCATCCCGTACACCATGAGGATACCACGCAGGGGCACCCACAAGACGACGACTGGCCATCCCCCACAAGCCCTGTGGCAAGGCAACATGAGGTGATCAGCCCCTCTGTGACACCACCGCAAATGGCCATGGCCCAGCAGAGGCAACAGTCCCTCGACCAGGTAATCGTGCAACAGCAGCAACTGGCCACGCTCCTCAAGGACCATGCCGATGAATGTGGGGGCACTAAGGCAGCCATAGAAACATCAACTGAGACACTTAGGGCAGAAATGGAGAGAAGTACAGAGACACTAAGGGCACAAATGGAGAGTAGCACCGAGAGCCTGAGAGTAGAAATGGAGAGAAGCACCGAGAGCCTGAGGGGGGAACTGCATGCGACGTCCAAAGACGTATGTGCCGAACTTGCCGCAGTGCGCCGTGTGCTCACTGAGCTCTCACAAACCCTTAGGGACATGCATGGACGTGAGCAGGCAGAGACATCATCCATTGCAAGTTCCGTCCAGGGCAGCCCCCAACGTAGATCTGGGAGGAACCTGCGCTCCACAGGCAGGGGTGCCCCTGATACCCGCAGAGGGGGCTTGCAATAGCGACAGCCCACTGACAATGAGCATCTTTGGACACTGGTGTTCGGGGGGGAGGTAGGAGGGTGGAGGGGGTGTGTTGGGCTCACTTGGGTGGCGGGTCGATAGGATGTTTAACATGATATCACATATGCCATAAACAATGCACGATCATGCAATGAGATGTGTGGACATTGATCTTTGTGTACGAGGCCATTATAGGCGTACAGTCCATATTGTGCATGTTCCAGACACACACAGTGCCACGAGTCCCGTGTCCATGTATCAGCCACCAGGCGTGAGTGCTAGAAGCATGCATCTATGAGATGCTGACGAATGTCACGGCCCTCCTGTGCCTCACAGACTCCTTGAGGTGCTGCCACATCCCCACCCTCATCATGACCATCATCAGGTGCTTGCAGTTCTGCGTCAGGGGGCATGGGCACATTTCTACGTACGCACATGTTGTGGAGCATGACACATGCCATGACCATCTTTGCAACCTTCACATGGCGGTACAGGAGTGCCCCGCCAGACCTGCTGAGGCAGCGGAAACGAGTCTTCAGTAGGCCGAATGCCTGTTCTATGACTACACGGGTACGTGAGTGGGCATGGTTGTAGTCCTCCTCATGCTGGTCCCGTGGGTTCCGGACTGGTGTGAGGAGCCATCTCTTCAGTGAATACCCGGCATCACCTGTATGTGCACAAGAAAGGAATATTGAGGAATGCCATTGCTACGTACGCACCCCCCCCCCCTTCCTGCCAGGTCATTGCCGCATCACATACCCCACATCATCATGCATGAAATGAGACTCACCGAGTAGCCAGGATCTGTTCCCTGCGTGTCGCTCCATGTAGCGTGGTATAGTAGAGTTCCTCAAGACCATAGAATCATGGGTTGATCCAGGGAATCTGGCACAACAATGTGTAATGATCCTGTTGGAGTCACACACCATTTGTACATTCAGGGAATGAAATTGTTTTCGGTTGCGGTACTGGGCCTCCATGGCATGTGGGACGACCAATTCCACATGGGTGCAGTCGATGGCACCAATGCAACCCGGTATGCCGGCAAGTGCATGGAATCCCACTTTTGTGTTGGTAATTTCCTGCTCCGAGCGTGGTAGAGAGATGTAGTCGTCTGCGTGCTTCAGGAGGGCATCGAGCACTTGCAATAGTGTCCGTGAGAACAGTGGCTGTGATATGCCATGCAACTGTCCGACTGTGTGCTGGTAGGTGCCTGTGGCCAGGAAGTGTAGTACAGACACCACCTTCAGTAGGGGTGGGATGGCGGTTGGGCTATCTATCATGCTGACAAGGTCAGCCTGTGTCATGTCCACAATGGCGGTTATGGTGTCCCGGTCCAAACGGTAGAGGGTGTGGATCTGCTCATCAGTGAGGTTGAACGGATGTGCTCGGAGGCGTGGGATTGCGGGCTGCCTGCGTGGTGGTAGTGGCTGTGCTGGCGGCCCTTGCTGGCCCTGCCTTGGCCTCCTCCTCCTCCTGCGTCTCCGCCGTGCGGCCGGTTGTAGTTGGTGTTCGTCTTCTTCTTGAAGTTGGAGTACTTGCAGTGCTATCAGGTCCCCCAGGGCCAACATGGCTAGTCCTGCCGGTAGCATTTCGGAGTGGGTGTGGTTGTGGGAGGAGACTGGGTGTGCAATTTATGTGTTTTCAGGCTGTATGACCTCCACCTGTGGTGATTCATTCCACCTGTGCAAGCTGCACTCCCCTTTGGGCGAGCACGTCCCGCACACAACGCTGCAATTCGACGAATGGCATCTTGCTATTGCAATCATGTATTTGTACCCGATGGCAGTGTAACATTGGTTGATATGTTCATTCGGCTATGGTCCCATTGTTTCACATACTATCTTTGCAGTCGTGAACAGACTTGTGAAGGGTCAGTGGAACGTAGTACTCGAGTAACGGTGGACCCTCATGCAACACTGTACCGAGCTTCACCGACGGGCGGGGCGTCCCATTTGTGAGTGAAGGCAGTTGCCATTTTCACACACAGCCGCACTAGATGGATTAATTTGTGATTTCAAGCGGCCACAGATGCCTTTTCGACGTGATGTTGCAAATGAGGAATTCGAAGGGCGGCGCTTTCGGTTTTCAGCTAGCGGCGAGGAGATGCCCACAGGTCTGACTGTAAATATAACGTTCTATTGTTCAATGTCCTTGGGACAGGGGCCATGGCGAGGATGCAATGATTGATATGAATAGTTTGGGATGCGCAATAGCGACGTGGGCGATGAGGCCGGACGTTCCCAAATACATGTTACTTCACAACACTGGAATAACGGGCTGGGGCACAGTGGATTTTGCAGGCTGCATAACGCACAGACTCAATGGAAATTTCACATGTTATGTGAGTATGGAAACAGGCGTTTTCATTACGGGATGAGGGAATGATGTATGGATGCATGGACAGATGATTTGATACAGAGTTTGCCATGTACAGGGCTTCTTGGAATCTATCTGCCTCCCCTGCGCTATGTGATGCAGGGCTGCCATAGTGGGACCATCGTCTATCTGGCCTTGTTGAGCCCTCCCTGTCTCGAGGCGCCTTCAGACACTTGTGTCTATGCACGTTACCAATCCCATCTGATGGATTCTGTTTTAACAGACGCATGCACAGGTACACTCGTTTGTGATAGTGTTTTCACCTCGATATAGATAGTTATGATTCGCAAGTGGTTTTTGGGTGGTGATGATCCTTTGGAGTGGGCTAGCATGCATATGGCTGTGGATTTGGTGTGATCATTGAAGTGAGTAATTCAAATGTAGTTCTGATGGCCATGCTATTCTTTTTCATTTCATTTGGTTGACAGGTATCTCCTCCCCTTTTGCCACTGCCATCTGTATGCCACTCCTGCAGATGGATTTTACTCCCGACACCTGCTGCTTCGTGTTAATCAGTGGAGCAGCATTACGATCTTATGGGACGATCGCCAATGGGCCACATGCCCTTACGCAGTACTAGTGGCTAGGAGCAACATTTCGGCCTTTCAGCTGGACTAGTGCCTCCCTATTGGGACGGCCCTGCGGTTCTAGGCGCTTCCATGTTGCCTTTTCGTACGGGAATGTAGCCCCTGTGTACCATGAAGGAACAGGGCGTCACACAAGAAGTAGCTGGTCATTTATTGCGGATGCAGCCCACAATGGTGAAATGTATTTTGGAGTTCATGGCCTAATGGCTGTATGGGCTTGGAGAATTTGTTGTGCATTAAATTTCTATTCTGATATGAACCGTGTAGCGTTCTTCTTTGCAAGTGATGTGGCATATTACTATTTGGGGAGCGATGTATTGTGAGGAGATCTGCATTGGGTTCCAGCTTCGGGGTATAGTAGCGTGGTACTGTGCTGGGCGCGTTTGCCTACGAAGCCCAGTGAGGTCAGGGATAAGGGCTGCCATTATGACTGTTTTGATGATGTCATGCTCAGGGGCGGGGGATTAGCTTTTGTGTAACAGATGCCGGTCAGCCAGTTGGATTGGTGGAATGATGTGATTATCGGAATATTGCTGGTCACAGGTGCCTGTGTTTGCGTGCGTTTCTTGGTGGGAGACTGAGGTCATGTCCATTTGTATAGCTTCTGTATTCGTGCCATCTGTGCCCTGCAGCTCCCATTGGGCCCTCTTGAGATTCATTTGTTCGTTGGCAGGCATGGATGACTAGTACATTTCACTGGTTGCATTGTGTGACTTCATTGCACCTACGGGGGGTTGTACAATGTGGCCAGGGAGCGGTGTACAAGCACTCAGTAGGGCCGTTTACGGTTGGTTCGTGATGCCGTACTTCTCACCATGGCGGAATGGTACTTTCCGCCGTGCTTGATGGCGTTAGGTGCATGTCCGCTAGGGTCGGAATTCGCGTACCGTTGCGCCATGGTGGTAATTACGGTTTGGCATGGCGCGCGCGCGCGTACTTGGTGCAGTTAGCGTTGGCGTTCACTACGGTGCTAATGGCATCGTACTTTGCGGTGACGGGTCATGATCGCACCGAGCGCTATTCGATGGCGGTATTGCATTTCCGCCATCGTTTTTCGATTTCCGCCAGGGTCGTAATGAGGCCCAATGTGTTAAAGTTGCACTTAGAAAGTGTGCCCAATAGCGTCACTGTGTTACAGTTGAATTTAGAAAGTGTGCCCTAATAGCGTCACTGTGTTAAAGTTGAATTTAGAAAGTGTGCCCTAATAGCGTCACTGTGTTAAAGTTGAACTTAGAAAGTATGCCTAATAGCATCACTGTGTTAAAGTTGAACTTAGAAGATATTCCCAACATCAGTGAATGTGCCCTAATAGCGTCACTGTGTTAAAGTTGCACTTAGAAAGTGTGCCCAATTGCGTCACTGTGTTAAAGCTGAAGTTAGAAAGTATTCCCAACATCATTGAATGTGCCCTAATAGCATCACTGTGTTAAAGTTGCACTTAGAAAGTGTGCCCAATAGCGTCACTGTGTTAAAGCTGAAGTTAGAAAGTATTCCCAACATCATTGAATGTGCCCTAATAGCATCACTGTGTTAAAGTTGCACTTAGAAAGTGTGCCCAATAGCGTCACTGTGTTAAAGTTGAATTTACAAGGTATTCCCAACATCATTGAATGTGCCCTAATAGGTTCACAATGTGTTAAAGTTGCACTTAGAAAGTGTGCCCAATAGCGTCACAGTGTTACAGTTGAATTTAGAAAGTGTGCTCTAATAGCGTCTCTGTGTTAACGTTGAATTTAGAAGGTATTCCCAACATCATTGAATGTGCCCTAATAGTGTCACAATGTGTTAAAGTTGCACTTAGAAAGTGTTCCCAATAGCGTCACTGTGTTACCGTGGAATTTAGAAAGTGTGCCCTAATAGCCTCACTGTGTTAAAGTTGAATTTAGAAAGTGTTCCGTAATAGCGTCTCTGTGTTAAAGTTGAACTTAGAAAGTATGCCTAATAGCATCACTGTGTTAAAGTTGAACTTAGAAGGTATTCCCAACATCATTGAATGTGCCCAAATAGCGTCACTGTGTTAAAGTTGCACTTAGAAAGTGTGCCCAATTGCGTCACTGTGTTAAAGCTGAACTGGAAAGTATTCCCAACATCATTGAATGTGCCCTAATAGCGTCACTGTGTTAAAGTTGCACTTAGAAAGTGTGCCCTAATAGCGTCACTGTGTTAAAGTTGAATTTAGAAAGTATGCCCTAATAGCTTCACTGTGTTAAAGTTGAATTAGAAAGTGTACCCTAATAGCGTCACTGTGTTAAAGTTGCACTTAGAAAGTGTGCCCAATAGTGTCACTGTGTTAAAGTTGAATTTAGAAAGTGTACCCAATAGCATCACTGTGTTAAAGTTGAATTTAGAAGGTATTCCCAACATCATTGAATTTGCCCTAATAGTGTCACAATGTGTTAAAGTTGCACTTAGAAAGTGTGCCCAATAGCGTCACTGTATTGCAGTTGAATTTAGAAAGTGTGCCCTAATAGCGTCACTGTGTTAAAGTTGAATTTAGAAAGTGTGCCCTAATAGCATCACTGTGTTAAAGTTGAACTTAGAAAGTATGCCTATTAGCGTCACTGTGTTAAAGCTGAACTTAGAAAGTATTCCCAACATCATTGAATGTGCCCTAATAGTGTCACTGTGTTAAAGATGCACTTAGAAAGTGTGCCCAATAGCGTCACTGTGTTAAAGTTGAACTTAGAAGGTATTCCCAACATCATTGAATGTGCCCTAATAGCGTCACTAGGTCAAAGTTGCACTTAGAAAGTGTGCCCTAATAGCGTCACTGTGTTAAAGTTGAATTTAGAAAGTATGCCCTAATAGCTTCACTGTGTTAAAGTTGAATTTAGAAAGTGTACACTAATAGCGTCACTGTGTTAAAGTTGCACTTAGAAAGTGTGCCCAATAGCGTCACTGTGTTTAAGTTGAATTTAGAAAGTGCGCCTTAATAGCGTCACTGTGTTAAAGTTGAATTTAGAAAGTGTGCCCTAATAGCATCCCTGTGTTAAACTTGAACTTAGAAGGTATTCCCAACATCATTGAATGTGCCCTAATAGCATCACTGTGTTAAAGTTGAACTTAGAAAGTATGCCTAATAGCGTTACTGGTTAAAGTTGAATTTAGAAAGTGTTCCCAACATCATTGAATGTGCCCTAATTGCGTCACTGTGTTAAAAGTTGCACTTAGAAAGTGTGCCCTAATAGCATCACTGTGTTAAAGTTGAATTTAGAAAGTCTGCCTAATAGCGTCACTGAGTTAAATTTGAACTTAGAAGGTATACCCACATCATTGAGTGTGCCCTCATAGCGTTACTGTGTTAAAGTTGAATCTAGAAAGTATGCCTAATAGCGTCACAGTGTTAAAGTTGAACTTAGAAGGTATTCCCAACATCATTGATTGTGCCCTAATAGTGTTACTGTGTTATAGTTTGAACTTAGAATTTATTCCCAACATCACTCAGTATGCCCTAATAGCGTCACTGTGTTAAAGTTGAATCTAGAAAGTGTCACTAATATCGTCATCGATGGTGCGGATAGAGACAACACCCGTTCTCCATGTAGATGTATAGGATGGAGTGGATGGAAAGTATGGAGTGGCTGGAGCAGACGGAATGGATGGAGCGGACGGAGTGGACAAAGCGGACAGAGTGGATGGAGTGGATGGAGTAGATGGAGTGGATGGAGTGGATGGAGTGGAAGGAGCGGTTGGAACGGATGGATCGGATGAAGCGGATGGAACGGATGCAACGGATGGAGTGGATGGAACGGATGGAGTGGATGGAGAGGATAGAGCGGATGGAAAAGATAGAACGGATGGAACAGATGGAAGAGGTGGATGGAGTGGATGGAAAGGATAGAGTGAATGAAATGGATGGAAAGGACAGAATAGATGGAGTGGATACATCTCTGTATATCTCTGTATCTCCTATATATGCTATGTATTTGCTATGCACCTGTATACCCATGTTATCTATATCACATGTTTACCCCTATCCAACCTGTCACTTTATATACGTAAGCCGCTATGTATGCCCCCTGTCATGCTCTCGTGCTTGGTCACAGGAGCTTTACTGATAACCACCATATCACACTACTACGCTTACTCTCTCCTATACGCCATCATTCAACTAGAACACAGCTATACTATGACACATTCAGTCTAGCTGTTCTCATACTAACATGACCCCATGAACACCTCATCACCCTAATAAAACACAGCTAGCGGAACACATACCGGCTAACTTAGGCGTCTCCTCAGGCCTAACACAACCAGAACTCAGTCTGGGTGTCCACCCTCCAGACTGAACACATCCAACTGATTTCCTCAGCACCACACCTAGCACTAAGAAGCAGCCATCATGCAACAACCACACCAGCTGCACACATATCCGGTGCGCCCACGCACCATACAACACTCTCTCTCTCTACTGAGTTGAACTACGGTTCCGAGGGCGTTCAACCTACCAGCGCTTTGAATTCATACCAATGATACATAAGGCGCTATATAAATGCCAAGTAACATAACTAACATAAAAGTTAAAAGAAAATAAGTAAAACACTCATGGCTTTTAGTTCTATTTCTCTTTCCATTGGAGCTCTGTATGTCCTTGGAATCCCTGACAACCTGCTTGAGTGAAATGGCTTCTCGAATGGGGAAATAGTGGTTCAAAGTGAGCACAGAAAACATGCAAGCAGCATAAAAGCCAATCATTGATATTGATATTGATAATGTATTTCTATTGCGCTCATACACAAGTTTTTCAGAGCGCGACAAGGCAAGGGAGGGTAACAGGGGAGAACAAAACAACGATCTTACTAGGCCCAGTAACATTGAGAATGTGCAAGTGCATGGGAGAGGGGGAGGGGAAAAGTGCATGGAAGGGGGGAGAAGTGGAAAGTGCGTAGCAAAGGAGAAACAGATAAATAGTAATAAATAAACAAATAATAAAGGCAACAAAAAGAGGTAGTGCAGCCAGCAAGTGGCAAGTGCTGGGTTTAACGCAGCGGACAGGTTAGGTCTGAAAAGTGCAGGAAGAAAAAAGGGGGGGGGGGCTGTATGGGTACAGATGCAGACCCCAATGCATGGGGTGGCCCGGAGGCAGTGCAGGAGGGTGTCAGGGTGAGCAGGTACCTGGGTCCGGAGGAACGAGGGTGGCCAGGAGCACAGTGCCAAGAGAGAACAGACCAGCAGGGGACAGGGGGAGCGAAGACAGAAGCAAAGAGGAAGGTCTTGAGGTGCTTCCAGAACCGAAGGTTGTTCGCCTCAAGGTTTAGAGTTGCAGGGAGGCTGTTCCAGAGGGAGGCCCCAGCCGAAGACAGAGATCTACCCCGAGCTTGTTTTATTGAAAAATGATGGACCCTGAAAGAGTTAGAGGTAGAGGAGCGAAGAGCTCGAGAGGGGAGGTATTTGTGGAGGGATAGCTGAAGGTATTTTGGACCCAGGCCCCAGAAATCCTTGTGGACAATGCAGAGGGTTTTGAATTTAATCCTTTCATCCACTGGGAGCGAATGGAGAGATTACAGAGCTGGAGATATTAGATCCCCGGGCTAGAGGCCAAGGACAAGTCTCGTAGTCCTGTTCTGGTTTAGTTGCAGAGGGCAGAGAGTAGAGGCAGGTAGATTTAATAAGAGGCTGTTACAATAGTCCAACCTAGAGGGAACCAGAGCTTGGGAGACAGTGAGCTTCTGGGGGAAGGAGAGGAAAGGAAGAGTACATCTGAGGAGGTGCAGTAGGAGGTTTGACTTTTAGAGACATCAGAGAAGGAAAGTGTGGAATCAGAGATGACCCAGGGGCCCTTAGCCTCGTAGGTGGGGGTAGGAGAAGGGCCAAGGGAGGCCAGCCAGAGAGTGAGGGGAAAAGATGGTGAAGGTGTGCTGATGAGGAGGATCTCCATCTTGCTGGCATTCAGACAAAGATCATTGATGGCACACCAATCTTGAATGGCAGTTAGGCATTCAGAGATGAGAGAGGGAGAGTAGGTGACCGAGGGCAGCCTAAAAATGAGTTGAGTGTCGTCAGCGTAGCACTGGAAATTTGAGCAGAAAATAGCAATGCACTGGGTGAGAGTTGTCAGGTACTGGTTGAAAAGCCAGGGCGAGAGGTTAGACCCCTGGGGAACACCACAGGTAGAGAGGAAGATAGATGATAGGAAGGACCCAAGTTGGACCTGGGAGGGTCGATCAGAGAGGAAAGAGGTCAGCCAGTCCATGGCCTGATGATGATACCCAGGTTATCACGGAGATGGTTGAGCAGGATGGCATGGTTGACAGTGTCAAACGCAAAAGAAAGGTCGAGCAGGATGTTAACATAAGGGATGTTAGAGTCAAGGTTGGAGAACAGGTCTTCACGGATGTTCAGGAGAGCAGTTTCCCTGCTTCTGGCAGATCTAAAGCCAGACTGATGGTCGTGGAGACAACCAGCAGAATTGGTGTGAAGATTAAGTTGGAAGATAGACAGCTTTTCAAGGCGTTTGCCCAGGAAAGGAGTGATGGAGATCGGGTGATAGTTAGCCGGGCATGAGGGTCCGGCTGAATGTTTGTTGAGAAGAGGGTGCACACAAAAGTGCTTCAGAGGGAGGGGAAGGCTCCAGAGACGAAGGAGAGGTTGCAGAAGTTGGCCAGAGCAGGAGCAAGGGTATCACTAAAGTAGATTCTTTGACGTCTCTTTAGTTAGCATCAGCCTTCCTGAGGACAATCCACATTCAGAATTAACACTGAATCTGTTCACCCATTTGGTGGCTTCTTGTTCATCTACAGCTAATGATAGACTTCAACCTTTCTCACCCCCATGACACAAATTATCCATTATATCAAATCACATAGTTTGATGTATTTGACCATACCTTGATGAACAAACAACTCATATCCCTGGGAATAAGCTTAGCCACGGCTGCAAATCATAAATTCAACTGCTACATCCTAACCAAGGAGAAAGAGCAAACTCTTAGGGCTTAATTCACTGAAGTGCTTTATAATGGCAAAACCCCATTGGAAAACGCTCTGTGAATTAGGCCCTTGGTGTATACAGATTTTAATTGCTCTGTTCAGACACTTCCTCACTATTTGGACTGCAAAGCAATACCTGTAATCTTGCTTATTTCACAGTTCCCCCCAGCACTCCCAGCCGATGCGTCAGGGCGTTATCTGTTCCATTCTAATAAGAAGAATCTCTTTTAAAACATATCAAGACGTCTATGGATGCATTAACGTCTTATCATTACCATTATGGAGTGCTGCCGAGTAAATGTAGGTTTATCAGTGGACTGTTATATTGCTGGTTATAGCAGCAGTGCCTTCGTTCTTCGCTGGGCTTGCCAGGCGGCTCTGTATTTTGGCCACCAGGTTCTCCTCAGTTGCCACGCCATTAGGTTACTAGACGTTACACACCCATGTGGTCCAGGCATTGAGGACATAGCAGAAAATGGTTATTGCATCTGACTTTAAAAGTGAGTTCTTCATGAAGCGGACCTAACCTGTACCCTTAAGATGCACATCAGTAGCTTCCTCACATGCTCACTGTGCTGGCAGACGCGTGTAACAGTCCACTGTGATAGTGAATTAACATTTGTATGCTGTTACTCTATTAAACCCTCCTAAACCTGGTCCTACAGCCCCCTGTGATACCACTTCCAGAAGTAGTGTGAAGTATATCTGCAATATCTGCAAGGACTTGCTGATTGGCTAGATTTCCGGCTTTTTCTGGCTCGGCTGACAATAACACTGTTGTCGCATCAGTCCTGCACCTCCATTTGCCTGGTGAACTGAGAGCATTGTAGGCCGCAGTGGTAGAAGTGTACCAAAAAAAGGTAGTGGAAATGTGACCCGGGCCGGGAGCAACGTGCAACCCATTTTGCAAGGGTTGCAACCATGCTGCTTGATAGCCAATTGAGTTGAAACAGATTTTAGTTTAGCTGTAAATGCTATTGGATGGGAAAGTGGAGAAATGTGCTTTATCTTCAAAAAGAACAGTTTCCAGAATGGTGAAAGTGGTTCAACAAAGTAGTGGAACTGTTAACAGTAAAACAAACTAGTTGAACTGTGCTCCTGCCCGTTCCCGCTCAATTCGACCACTGGTGTAGGGTGCCCCAGATCTACTCATTGGGGATCACTGGGTCAGGGCGTTATGTGCGTGCATGACTGTTTCATTGTAAAGACTGCACACAATCACCGACTTTTAACATGTTAGTGTTACATCCATGGGCCTTTAAATATCTGTCCCATGTTTGGTGCTCTATTTACAGAGAATCAAACAAAGTAGCACAGGAAGGAGAACTTTTCACCAGTGAAACTAGATTCAAGCCAACATATTTAGGGTGCATTTACTTCCCTTAACAATGTATCTCAACATGCTGTAAATGTACAACAGGGTAGCAGTTTAGCAACAGCTGTTAACAATTAAGACAGTATGGGGAGACATGTGGAACTTTCATTAAAATACAGAATGCTTTAAGAAGATGATATCAACTAACACACATTGTGTTAGCGTCTGCGCACTAAAGTATCAGTGATACAATTAGACAAAACATTATTTCTGTCCACTGAGGCAAATTAAGCTCTTATCGCAGTTTGTATTACCAATATTATACATACATTTACGTGCTTTTTAAACTAATCAGTAAATATGCAAGGAGTTCTGGTGTGTCAATCAATCCATCGCAACTCGTCTGGGCTGCTTGACCAGTGCGGGCACGCATGGTTCTGCCAACTAGCATCAGTGAAAAAGAGTCTGCAATAGGTGTGGATGGGTGTCATGAGAGGCTGGAATAGCTATTGCCATGGCTATGGGCATGCAGTGTGTGGGTAGATGCTAGGCTGGGTGTCCTTCCTTGAAATAATCTCCTGTACCTATGCTCTATAGTTTGGGCTCATCGATTGAAATAAAGCACAGCATAAGAGGGACATTTAAAAATGACTGTGTACTTGTGCAGTTTTGAAACAAATGTAGGCACCCATACTGATTATAGTAAAATAAACTATGTCTTTTCAGGGAATGCATATGCGCAGCTGAAGCAAAGTTATAAATGAGTAGGTGTTAACATGCAAACAAGGAATTCCGATTGCCCATGCTAATGCTTTGTACTATACAATTATGCACACAGACACACACAAGTTTGTCCTATGCGTCAGTTTGCCACCAAGAAGTTGGCACAAATACTCGGGGACACTAGGTCCCTTCAAACATGTACTTCCGATTGACACTCATGAAGATGTATGTGCAGCTGAGCCTTTCTGAAGCTCTCCCTAACATTCTCGTGTGCTCTCAGAGTGGCATTAAAAATAAGTAATGGGCACACATCTCTGGGATGTATATATCACAGTAAATGGGAACTGCACCAGACAAAGTCTAATTTTACCTAAACCAGCCAGTGATGTGTTTTCCGTTACAGTTGTACTTTTGCATTTGATCCCTCTCGCTGTCACAGATTGTCATGCCTATATGAATAGCCTGACATTATCCCTTTGTAATAGAGACACGTATGTTTTTTTGCACATAATTTGGGCCCATCATGAGCTGGGCGGTATCCCGGCGGTAAATGCGTCGGGATACCGCCCAATGCTTTTAGCGTTACTGCAACTCGGTCCGGCGCAATTTGCACCAGATCTGGAGTTGTGGTGGTGCTGTTAGTCCCCATTTATTCTGACTCCATCGGACTCCATAGGAATCTATGGGGCTCTTTGGCACTATTACCTCCAGTATTAATAGTGCCAGCGGTTATAGCACCAAAAATGTGCGGACGGGGTAGGATTTTACCTCCAGCAAAAAGCTAGATGTAAATTTTCCACTGTCTGCCCAAACTCGCGATTGGAAGGAGCAATAATTACTTGCACATTTTTACCACCCTGCATAACCCCTGAAGATGCCCATAGCCTTTTGTGTCTATACAACAAGTCTTCTCTTGCTATAGTGAAGCACAGTGTGCTTGTGTGTGACATGAGGTTTCAGCATTCCAAGTAAGACCTGTTAGTAGAGTCGCCTATGGTACTACTGGTAGTACATGATGGGGACATCATCTAACAGCCCTGAGAAGAATCTCAATGGATCAAAATCTCTATAGCTCGGATTTTTTCTTGATATGTATTTAAGAAGCCTCTCGGTCCTCTGTGCAACCTTTAAATGTGGTCTTGGCCTGATTTATAAATATTGGATTTTTGGTCTGCGCTGCTTAGACACTCCAAACATTTCTGCTGGACATACTGAAGGGTTCTCCACAGAGTGAAGGGGAGAGATGGCGCCAGAGAATGAAACTCTCAGTCTCTCCACTTACAAACGACTATGTAAGCCTCTAATGCACCCTAAAGACCCCACATGCATTGCTTTCCACTGGATTATCCATGAAACTGTAAAACAATACAGACTATTATCATTGCACTGACCACCTAGGGCTGACCACTGGCTGACAAGACATATATGGACACCATAGCTCTGACCTTGAATCCTAACAATCACAACCATCCACCTGAGGACACTGCATACCACCTTGACTTATGTTGATGTTTTACCACTGTCAAATCCGACAGTGTTGAGACACATTTATTTCATAGCATCTGAACATGTCTCTGTGGGTATACTTCGGGCACGTTTGTTCCTATGGGGGATGGTAGCTTTTGACCTAGCTCTATGGTAAATTAGGAAAAATAGTGTTTCACCGTTTTGCACAGTCATGTTTATTTACATAAGACATAAATAATCTTCTCTCACATGAATTGAATTGAGGAGTACATTAACCCTTTTTCAAACTTGCAGTTTGGATGGTATTTATATATTTTATTGTGTCTTTATTATAATTATGGTTTGTATCAATATCACATTCTTGCACTTCATGAATTAATACATTATATTTGCTATGTGTGCTAATATTCTGTCTATGTGTTATCAGTGAGAGGATTAGCACCAAGAGGCCTCTGAAGAATCCAGTTTACCTCTGGCAGTTGAACCGCTCTCTCGTAACGTAAGAGTTAAATTCTCGCACCTGATAATCTTCCCAATTTTAATATGTCTTTCCTTTCAGGAGGCCTGGTGTGAGATATGGGTTTGCCATCTTTAGAGAACTGAAAGTATGCATGTGCTGATCTTAGTGTGTGCTTTCGCTAATGGCAACAAGGTGCATTGCCAGTTCTGGATTGAGGTTTGGTAATACGGTTGATGAACTATCACAACTTTTACTGCATCACATAAGGGAGGCCCTTCTTTCTGATTTTATTGGTGAGATAAGCACAATTCTGGATTCAGGTGATCCAGGACATGAACTGATGTGTACATTTCTCCTTTGTTTTGGATCACAGTTTGTTATGCTTGGCAAACTTAAAATATGTAACTAATTCAAAAGTGGTGGATACAAATATTTTAGTGAGACTATAACTGGTACCTCTGGAATGACATATCAGGAACCCCTGTGTAAAACACATTATAGAGATCAAAAGTTTAAGGTTCCATTCTCCAAGTGTGCATGTAAAGATGTAGCAATATGTGTTCATTGTCTTTAAATCAAAATGTGGAGTGAAAGCAGGGGAAGATGTCAGGCAAAGTGTGAATGTCATGACCTCCAATTAAATGATGGCTGCCAGAAGGTTGAATGGATAGAACCATCTGAGTCAAAACTCTGGTAAACCTCATGCCCCATGATTCCTATGTAACTGGGCCATCTGAAAGAATACATTGTCAAACAAGTTGATGAGCCATGAAGAATGTCAACAAAGATACATTTTGGCAAGCTCTGTCGCTCCTGCACATTTTGCAAGACTGATTCATGGCTGTGAGGCTCAGGCAACGTTTGTGAACCCTAGACATCTTCATTCAACCACAGAAGTGCCTTCTACTATTGGCCTGCTAGCAGCAACCAACCTCGAAGATTTCCCAGCTTTGAGTTTAATCACTATGAAACCTGTAAGGATTGTTGGGATGCAAGTTGTAAGTGACTTCAATTCAGCAATCCAACTAAGTCAATGCCTAGTCTGGGATGCCCAATGGAAGCCCTTATTTATATATTTTTATGTCAAGTTCTTAAATCTGGATGATGAACCCTTATATAACACCCCTCTCTTTGAATCCCCCTGACTTCACTGAGCCAAGAAGTAGGTTGTTTTGCAAATGAAAAGGTTTATTGGAAAAATTAAACTATAAATATATATATATATGTATATATATATATGTATATATATATATATATATCACACTTGTATGAATAAATTAATATTTGACAGCACACTTATGAGTATGAACAGTGATCAACAATGGATAAGATTACAGTAGCACCATTCTTTAATTACTTAGGAGTTGGTATAAAAAGGATAAGGTAGCAGAGAATACTTTGTATGGTTTCAAGGAAAAGCAATGATGGAAAGAATGCAGCACAGAAATAAACTGGATATGGTTTCAACAAGAGATAATCTGATCACTTTTTCCTCACCCCCCCTATGCAATATGAAGAGATCGAAATGAGGGCACACAGATTTTCAGGAATACAATCAGAAGCAGTTCAGTTCCCGTTCCCCCCAGCAAGCTTAGAGAAACAGGGATGATTTTAAAACACAGGCCAAATACTTTTGAACGTGGTTGCAATGATGTGAAACATATGCTAAAAATTATTTTAATTGCCTATAGGAGATTCAGGGTAGGTGATAGCTACTTTGAATTAGTTCAGGTCAACACTAGCAATGATTCAGGAATGATTACCAGAGTGAAAATGAATTTCAGCAGTGGAAAGCAAGTGGTGAAATTGAGTTAAATTGCAATTCGCGGTACTTTTTCCGAGTGCGCCGATCGCGATTACGGAAAAACGAGACTGGAATGTCATATTGGGTTTGTTGGAAAGCGCAGGTTCTTAGCTTTAAAATGACAGTTAAATCCCGCTTCTAGGACATACGGTTCAAAAGATACGGACGTTTTTGTGGAGATAGATTTTCAGAAATGAAGTCAAGATTTCAAAATGACAGATGACACTTTCGCAGCTTTGAAATCACAGAATGGACACACGATTTCTATGCAGTTCTGGACAGGTTGAAATGGGTTGAATAAGATTATTTTAAACTAAGAGATGGGTTCTGTACAGTTCTGGCTGGATACTCACTCCTAGTTTTGGAAGGGAATGGACCTCGTCACAGATCTGGTCAGGTGGGATGCGGTTCTCTCGCCCCGGGACGTCTCTGGCACTGGTTCTGCTCACAGCAGTCTGGTCTGGGTCTGCTATCGGCACTGCACAGTGGTCTGGTCCGGGTCTGGATACAGCTCTGCTTTCTGGGTGTGGATATGGTTCTAGCCAGAATCAAACAGCTCGCCCGGCTGTTGAATAGTTTGGTTAGGTTGCTGGATTCTGAGGCCTGCTGAGAAGGATTCAGCTTTTGGTTCAAGCCTCTCTGCTTCAAGTTCTGGAGTCTATCTGGAGTCTAAGTTCTGGATATGTTCGGGCAGCGTGCTGCGCAGAAATCGATTAAAGAGTGGAAAATGAATGTCCCTATCTGGGTCTCAGTGGTTCTTTTTATGTCTTTTGAAAGTGGGTGGGAAGGCTGACTTTCTATGCCTAACCCTCTGAGGATGCTGATAGGTTAAAGGCTTTACTGTGACCTGACTGGAGTAGGGAATTGTGAGTCAGAATGAGTCAGAGTGATGCTATGTTTATGGCTTGGCTGAAAGAACACTCCCCCTTGCATTTACTTAGAAAACAATGTTTCATAACCAAACATGCTTCCCAGATACACACATTGTTGAAATTACATGTACACATCACAGATGAATTAAGACAGGTCTCTGTTCAACCCTGATCTTTCTAAGAGCTTGGGTGCAGAAGTGACAACATTTTGCGCTTTTGATGGGTTTCACAATATTGGTTTTTCATCAAATCTGACACGGAGGTACACACCCTCTCTGGGCATATTACAGTAAGTTTTGAGGTCTCTAGCATAAACACAGACGTTACAATATTAATAATTACAGGGCTTGGCCTCAGAACATCCTACACCGTCCAGCTTTGTCTCAAAATGTGGGAGCATTTTTAATATTAAGAATCCCCAAATTGTACATTTCTGTCAGCTTGATACAATATTTTATAAGCAATTTAATAAAACATACATTTGTCTCCACTGCAGTACACCCATGTGTTTGTCCCCGCCCCTAGAAACTTGGCTTGGCTCAGAGGTCAAATGTCTTGCCTTCCCCTAGAGCAGTGTTGACAGTTCACACCCAAAATCAGCATACCCTATTCAGCTGAAGGAATCCTTTGTCTGTTTTTTTCTGCTAGCAGAGCATCAGTCCAGGGTGCCACTCTCCATCTGATTAACAGAAACACTTGATTTCCTGCCTTCTTGCTGAGAATACTAGGTGTGAAGACTTCTCAATGACAAGCAAGCCTTTGAAGTCCCAGCTAACACAGGTTCACTGTTTAGCTCCTGAAATACAAGTCTCCTGTCAGAATTTAGATCGCTAGCGCTGGTCAGTGGTGGGCACCGGTATTGCACCCATTTTTTACAGCTACCTTAAATTAATAAATTTCAAAAAGTGGATTTTACTTGATAGCATATGATCCTTGCTAACATTGTATTGATGTGGATTCTGCAGTAGAGTAATGTAGAACACCCAACCAGAAGTTGGATTTTTTTGGTGGTTTCATGCCCATGATTTTAGCAATTTTGACAATCAAGAAATGAATTGTTAAACAGCTCTGTATTCCTTTGTCTGCTCTTGTTCTGTGGGCAGCCAAAGGTTGGGGCTGGCAATGGTCTCCTGTATTAACACTGACAGGGGCAAAAGAAGATGGCAGCCTGTCTGTCAGGTTCTCACTCTGCACTTTCTGGTGATTTCTGGCCAGCAGAATGCTTTTCGATGGCCATTATGATGTTTCCCATGTCAGTAATGCACCATGATGTTGTATGGCTTGGATGCGTGGTTGAAACATCCCACAAGCCCCCCTCTTGCGATGGTCATTCTTTTCCATCAATGGAACTCACAAGACTGGGATGTTTGCCTCATCTTCTTTTGAGTCCACAGATGGCAAAGTTCGGTATCTTTTCCTCCATCAGGGGTGGACCAATCAGTTCTCCTCGCCGGTCCTGATGGGAGTATTGGGTGGTACACCGGGCCCCTCGGATATTTGCTCCCAGTCCCCGGGTCGTCCTCCTTGGTCAGTCTCCCTGGTTTATCTCTCTCTCTTCTCACCTAGGATGACAAAGCAAAAGCGGCAGAAACATATTCGTAGACATTTCCCCACCACTATTAATGTAGTGGGGTGAACATATACATTTTTTTTTCAGGAGACATTTGCATTCTTATTATAGTATTTCACACTTTAATCAGGAGACATTTGCATTCTTATTATGGTATTTCATACACTATATGTGGGATATTTTAGGGTTGGAAATGTATTAATCTGCAGCGGCCACCTCTGGGATTGCAGAGGACTCCTCTAGTTGCTGCAGAGTGTGCCTGGATGGCAACACTTTAGCTGATTAATATGGACCCACTTGTCTTCCCCTTCCGCCAAATTGCCTTTGGGATGCAGATCTTGTAGGTGACTGGTGGCATCTTGTCTACAATTTCAAAAGGTCCCTTCCAGGTAGGCAGAAATTTCCGCTGTTTGGCCTGGTTCCTTTGGAAATTGTACAGATAAACCCGGTCTCCTACATTGTACTCTTTCCTAGTAGTCTTCAAGTCATAGTGGGTCTTCATGCTATCGGCTGATCTTTCTAGGTTTCGCTGAGCATAGGCAAAAGCATGTTGAAGGTGATTCCTTAAATCTTCAACATACTCATGAATTGTGGAGGCATTGATCAATGTCTGCTCTTGAGTCCAGTAGAGCAATTGCTGGGGAAGCACCATTCTGCGTCCAGTCATCAGCTCAAACAGTGACATTTTAGTTATAGATGAAGGGATAGATCTGATGGCCATTAGGACAAGAGGTAATCGGATATCCCAACTTGGCTCAGAATCTGCCACAAACTTTTTAAGATGCTCACAATGGTTTTGTTGTAGCGTTATACTGCACCCGAAGAAGCTGGTCGGTAAGCAATGAGTAGCTTCCTTTTAACCCGCGGTATCTCCCACATCTTAGTCATTACTTCGCTGGTAAAATGGCTAGCTCTGTCTGACTCAATCCTTTGGGGTAGTCCAAAACGCGAAAAGATGTGGTTGATCATAAGGGCAGCTGCTGTTTCTGCCTTGCAGTTTGGGGCCGGGAGACATGCCACCCATTTAATGAATAAGCATGTCACTGTCAACATGTACTTATTTCCCCTCGAATCACGGGCCCTATGTAGTTGACTTGCAAATCTGACCATGGCAGTGTCATTCCCCTCTTTTGAAGAGGCGCACGGTGTGTGAGGGATGTTGGCTGAAATTGTGCACACACAAGACACCCCTTCAAGTATTGGTCGAGGTCCTGCCCCATGTGTGGCCAGTATGCAACCTCTCTTAAGATCTCAAGTGTTGTCTGAAACCCCCTATGACCGGCTGTGGCCGAATCATGGGCGTGACTTAACATCAGGCTTTGGAATGAGGTAGGAACCACCCACTGATCATGGGCAGCTTGGGATTTCCTTACCAACAACCCGTCTTGGATTCGGAACATTTTTGGACATTTCATCAACACGCTAAGGTCCTCTTTCCCAATGTAATCGGTATCCGTCGGGGGAAAGTTCTCAGGGTCCTCAATGTATTGGTAAAACTTAACAATTATTGGATCCCCCTTCTGAGCCGTGATCAAATCAGCATCTGGGGTCTCCTTACTCCATTGTGCAGTTGAAAGATCATTGTGAGCATTTGTCTGGGACCTAGTGATAGCAGTGACCTGAATTTCCCCCAACAGGGACTCAATCTCTATTAGATTCCCTTGGATGGCCCCGGTTTTGGCCAGCTGATCAGCTAAGTCATTTCCAGTTTTGTCTGGTCCCTCTACTTTGGAATGACCCTTGATCTTTTCCCAGTAGATGGTCAACCCATTCGAGGTGACCAGATCATCAATATTTTGGATTAACTTCCCATGTTTCAAGGGTTAGTTATTAGCACAAAACATGCCTCTGGTTTCCAATCAACCAGGTGCTCCACGAACCCGTTCCGTACATAATCCGAATCTGTGATTATGACCAGTTCGTTGAGTTGATGTTGGACAGCAGTGAGGATGGCTTGATGCACAGCCATCAACTCTGCCACCTGACTACTTCGGGGACCAATCGTGTACCCAGCGGAGGGTTCTGGGGACTCATTCACCCATGCATTCCCTACGCCGGCCACAAGTTCTTTTTCTCCATTGTTGTCAACATGGTAGGAGTATCCATCCACATAGACAGTGGGCATTCCCTCACACTTCTTGTTTTGGCCATATCTGACCTCCACAGGAAAGCCTTGCATTGACAGAATCCAGGAAGTAATTCGGGAATTACTCACATTTCCGGCCTGGATTCTGTCACTTTGGAGATATTGCAGCGGCTGGTGTGGAGTCTCCACTATGATGTGTTCCCCCTGGATAAATGGGCGGTAATTCTGCAATGCCCACACCGTTGCCAGGAGTGCCTTCTCACAATCGTTGAATTTTTCCTCCACAGAGGATAAAGTTTTTCTCGCGTAGGAGATTACTTTATTGACCTTGTCATGCTTTTGGTATAATACTGCAGTCAAGCATGTATTAGAGAACACTGTCTCCAAGAAAAACTCCTTATTTCTGACAGGGTAAGCTAGGCAAGGCACTTGTGAGAGGCTTCTTTTGAGCTGTTTTACTGCCTTGGATTGTTCTGGACCAAATTTCCACTTGAACCCCCCCCTTCAAGAGATGAATCAGGGGTCTGGTGATCTCTGCGTAGCCCTCAATGAACTTTCTGCTGTAATTAGTCAGTCCAAGGAGGCTCCTTAGTTCCTGCAGAGTTGTGGGGTCTTTCAATTTCTGAAGTGCTTCCACTTTCTTTTCCTGGGGACAGAGACCCTGAGGAGTAATCTCATGCCCCAAGAAATTAACACAGGTTCTACCCCACTGTGTTTTCTGAAGGGAAAGTTTTGCTCCGGCGGCCCTCAACTGGGTCAGAACATAACAGATCTCCTCTATGTGTTCCTCCACAGTTGAGCTTTTGATGAGGACATCATCTACATAAGCCAGGTTACCCCTCGCACCCAGGTCGGGCATGGCCTTGTGTAGGAAAATGTTGAATTAATTGCCGGATTTGAGGTATCCGAAGGGAGTCCGGGTCCATGTGTACTGCTGGCCCCAAAGGTAAAAAGACAGTTTGTATTGGTCCTCCCTACTGACAGGCACAGTCCAGTATCCATTGGTCAGGTCTATTGCAGTGAATACCTGTGACCCCTGATCTGGGCCAGCCCTTGGTCAATGTAGTGAAGAGGCCATCAGGAAGTATGGACCTGTTTGTTGAGCTCCCTAAGGTCGGCGCAGAGTCTCCACTGGCTGTTTGGCTTCAATATTCCCAGCACCGGATTATTGAAGGTGCTGTGTACTGGACAGATTATCCCCCGGGACTCAAGGTTCTTAATTATTTCAGTAAGGGACTCCATGGATGTGAGAGGCAAGCGATATTGCTTCACAAACACTGGAGTCATGCCAGGGTCCGTGGGAATAGTTATTGTGTGGATGTCGGTGCGACCACAGTCATATGAGTCCACCGTAAAGAGATCTTGGAAATCCAAGAAAACTTGTTTCAACTTTTGCTTCTGCTCCAGAGTCACACAGGCATCAGCTAGGTTGACACTCTCTTCAACCATCTGCCTGAAGCCTGGAAAGACTTCTGGTTTTGCTATCTCAGCGGCCTCCTCCAGCTGGGTGGAGAAGTCCCTGGTCAGAGTGCTGATTTGGACTGGAAGCTTCAGGTGGGAAAGGCAGCCCTCATGGACCTGGAAAATCACCTCATCCCTCCTGAAGTCACAAGTCACATCTTCCTTACCATAAGGGCAGGAAGTGTACACTAGGAAGTTTCCCCCATGCCGAGTAAAGATACTGTCTGGTGTTGTATTGTCATCACTGTCACTGTCAAAACAGTCCTTGGGGATTGGTCCTAACAGTTCATTTCCTAAATCAATGGAGAAATGTCTGTCATCAACCGCCATTCCAATAATGGTGCCTGCGGCTAGAGTAATACTCTTTAAGTCGCTGTTATCCACCTCTATTGGAATGGTGTCATGTCCTATGTTGACTAATGGTGTTAGGTTTACCCCCAACCCTTGCTGTTGGAGAGAAGCATTTAGATGAATATATGCATCAGGGTTTTTCAATTTTTGTCCTCTTTTAACTTTCACTTCCAGGGAGAATTGTCGGGTCCTTTCTGGGATGGTGACTTCCTCTTTAATCTGAATTTCAACTGCATAAGGTAGCAGTTGAGCTGACCGAAATGCTTATTCTGGATCATCAAAGCCCATGGGATTATCCGCTAATCGGAACCAAGCTTTGAAGTTTATTAGGTGCAAACTAATGGCAAAGCGATTGAGAATGTCACTGCCTAAGTAAAAGGCGGCAGTGACGTCTCGCACGACCCAACAATTATGGACCGTGGGCAGCAACGTCACGGATCAAATGAAGATCCGTTTGTGATGCGGGGGGAGGGGGGCTGCTTACTAGGTAAGCAGCCCCCTTCCCCCGTGGCCCCAAAGCATGGGGCCACAGCACCAGGGACCCCTGGGGGCAGATGATCACTGCCCCCAGGGGTGAAATAAAAAAAAAATAATAATAATAATTCGAGGGATGGAGGGAGGTGGGAGGGGGTTTGGGGCCCTGGGGCCCAATGGACCACCAGTGATGGATCAAAAGTGGTGTCCCTGGAAAGGGGACTTTCTCCCCTTTCCAAGGACACCACATATGAGGCATTGCTGCCCGCGGACCGGGCGCAGGGTGCCCAATCCGCGGGCAGCAATGCCAGTGGATCAATGCAGATCCATTTGTGACGCAGGGGGAGGGGGGCTGCTTACTAGGTAAGCGGCCCCCCTCCCCCAGTGGCCCCAAGGCATGGGGCCACAGCACCAGAGACCCCTGGGGGCAGATAATCACTGCCCCCAGGGGTGAAAAAAAAAAAAAACACAACAAAAAATCGAGGGGAGGTGGGAGGTGGGAGGGGGTTTGGGGCCCTGGGGCCCACTGGACCACCAGGGATGGATCAAAAGTGGTGTCCCTGGAAAGGGGACTTTCTCCCCTTTCCAAGGACACGACATATGAGGCATTGCTGCCCGTGGATCGGGCGCAGGGCGCGCGATCCCCGGGCAGCAATGCCAGTGGATCAACGCAGATCCATTTGTGACGCAGGGGGAGGGGGGCTGCTTACTAGGTAAGTGGCCCCCCTCCCCCAGTGGCCCCAAGGCATGGGGCCACAGCGCCAGAGAACCCTGGGGGCAGATAATCACTGCCCCCAGGGGTGAAAATAAAAATAAATAAAAGCAAAAATAAATCGAGGGGAGGTGGGATGTGGGAGGGGGTTTGGGGCCCTGGGGCTCCCTGGACCACCAGGGATTGATCAAAAAGTGGTGTCCCTGGAAAGGGGACTTTCTCCCCTTTCCAAGGACACCACATATGAGGCATTGCTGGTCACGGATCGAGCGCAGGGCGCTCGATCCTTGACCAGCAAACCACTAGACCACCATGGATCCGTTTGTGAGGTGGGGGGAGGGGGCTGCTTCAAGTAAGCAGTCCTCTCCCACTCCCGGCCCCCAAAGCATGGGGGCACATGCATGTGAACCCTGAGGCAGATGGCTGACCATCTGCCCCAAGGAAATGTAAACAAAGTAAAAGTGAAATTATGGGAAAAGGGGGTGGGGAAGGGGTGGGGGCCACTAGCCACCATGGATTTTTTACTGAATGAAAGGGGGGGTGCCCCCCCAACCGAAGTAGAAAGGGGGCACCAACCATTGTAACCCTCCCTGGGGGCAGATATCTGCTCCTAGGAAGGGGCATCTGACCCCAGGGAGGGATGCAAGAGGTGCCCCCCCTATCTGCCCCCAGGGAGGGTTGCATGAGGTGGGGCCCTCCATTTGGGGTGGGGGAGGGCTGAGGGACACCCCCCGTTGCAGTACATCATTTGCTGCCAATTTAGGGTGCCCCTCAGCCCCCCCTAAAAAGCAGCCTATGAATTTGTATTATTTTTTTTGTTTACCCAACTTCGCTTGGTGCAGATGGCCACATTAGTGTGGCAATCTGCCCCCAGGGTGCCCAAACCCTACTGCCCCATCTATTGGGGGTCCCGCCCCACCTTTTGTGGTGGCCCTCTGCCCCCCACCCCAAATGGAGGTGGGGTGTACCTCACACAGCCAATTGTAGGAGGCCCAGGGAGGACTGCATGATGTGTCCCTGGCACCCATTTGGGGCGGGGGGGGGCACCACAAAAGGTGGGGCAGGACCCCCAATAGATGGGGCAGTAGGGTTTGGGCACCCTCTGGGCAGATTGCCACACTAATGTGGCCATCTGCACCAAGCGAAGTTGGGTAAACAAAAAAAATAATACAAATTCATAGGCTGCTTTTTATGGGGGGCTGAGGGGCACCCTAAATTGGCAGCGAATGATGTACTGCAACGGGGGGTGGCCCTCAGCCCCCCCCACCCCAAATGGAGGGCCCCACCTCATGCAACCCTTCCTGGCGGCAGATAGGGGGGGCCCACCTCTTGCATCCCTCCCTGGGGTCAGATGCCCCTTCCTAGGAGCAGATATCAGCCCCCAGGGAGGGTTGCATGAGGTGGGGCCCTCCATTTGGGGTGGGGGCGTTAGGGCCAACCCCCATTGCAGTACATCATTCGCTGCCAATTTAGGGTGCCCCTCAGCCCCCCTAAAAAGCAGCCTATGAATTTGTATTATTTTTTTTGTTTGCCCAACTTCGCTTGGTGCAGATGGCCACATTAGTGTGGCAATCTGCCCCCAGGGTGCCCAAACCCTACTGCCCCATCTATTGGGTGTCCTGCCCCACCTTTTGTGGTGGCCCTCTCCCCCCAACCCCAAATGGATGCGGGGTGTACCTCACGCAGCCGTTTGTAGGAGGCCCAGGGAGGCCTGCATGAGGTGTCCCTGCCACCCATTTGGGGTGGGGGGGGAGAGGGCCACCACAAAAAGTGGGGCAGGACCCCCAATAGTTGGGGCAGTAGGGTTTGGGCACCCTGGGGGCAGATTGCCACACTAATGTGGCCCTCTGCACCAAGCGAAGTTGGGTAAACAAAAAGAAATAATACAAATTCATAGGCTGCTTTTTAGGGGGGGCTGAGGGGCACCCTAAATTGGCAGCAAATGATGTACTGCAACGGGGGTTGGCCCTCACCCCTCACCCACCCCAAATGGAGGGCTCCGCCTCATGCAACCCTCCCTGGCGGCAGATAGGGGGGGCCCACCTCTTGCATCCCTCCCTGGGGTCAGATGCCCCTTCATAGGAGCAGATATCAGCCCCCAGGGAGGGTTGCATGAGGTGGGGCCCTCCATTTGTGGTGGGGGGGTTGAGGGCCAACCCCTGTTGCAGTACTTCATTCGCTGCCAGTTTAGGGTGCCCCTCAGCCCCCCCTAAAAAGCAGCCTATGAATTTGTATTATTGTTTTTGTTTACCCAACTACGCTTGGTGCAGATGGCCACATTAGTGTGGCAATCTGCCCCCAGGGTGCCCAAACCCGACTGCCCCATCTATTGGGGGTCCTGCCTCACCTTTTTTGGTGGCCCTCTCCCCCCCACACCAAATGGAGGTGGGGTGTACCTCACGCAGCCGTTTGTAGGAGGCCCAGGGAGGCCTGCATGAGGTGTCCCTGCCACCCATTTGGGGTGGGGGGGTGACGGCCACCACAAAAGGTGGGGCAGGACCCCCAATAGATGGGGCAGTAGGGTTTTGGCACCGTGGGGGCAGATTGCCACACTAATGTGGCCATCTGCACCAAGCGAAGTTGGGTAAACAAAAAAAATAATACAAATTCATAGGCTGCTTTTTATGGGGGGCTGAGGGGCACCCTAAATTGTCAGCGAATTATGTACTGCAATGGGGGATGGCCCTCAGCCCCCCCACCCCAAATGGAGGGCCCCACCTCATGCAAACCTTCCTGGCGGCAGATAGGGGGGGCCCCACCTCTTGCATCCCTCCCTGGGGTCAGATGCCCCTTCCTAGGAGCAGATATCAGCCCCCAGTGAGGGTTGCATGAGGTGGGGCCCTCCATTTGGGGTGGGGGGGTGAGGGCCACCCCCCATTGCAGTACATCATTCGCTGCCAATTTAGGGTGCCCCTCAGCCCCCCATAAAAAGCAGCCTATGAATTTGTATTATTTTTTTTGTTTACCCAACTTCGCTTGGTGCAGATGGCCACATTAGTGTGGCAATCTGCCCCCAGGGTGCCCAAACCCTACTGCCCCATCTATTGGGGGTCCTGCCCCACCTTTTTTGGTGGCCCTCTCCCCCCCACCCCAAATGGAGGTGGGGTGTACTTCACGCAGCCGTTTGTAGGAGGCCCGGGGAGGCCTGCATGAGGTGCCCCCGCCACCCATTTGGGGTGAGGGGGGAGAGGGCCCCCAAAAATGGTGGGACAGGCCCCCCCAGTGGGTGGGGCAGTAAGGTTTGGGCACCCCGGCGCCAGATTGGCACACCAATGTGACCCTCTGCACCAAGGGGAGTTGAGTTACCAAAGGAAAAAAATGAAAATGGTGGAACACTTTTTAGGGGGGGGGGGGGCGGTGGGGCACCCCAAAGGGTCAGGGAATTTTGTAATGGGATGGGGCATTGACCCCCTCCCCCCCACCCGCAATGGAGTGGGTGCCAAGTCATCTAGCCCTCCCTGGGACCAGATATCTTCTCCTAGGAACGGACGCCTGAGCCCAGGGAGGAGTGCAGGACAGCCCCCCCCTTATCTGCCCCCGGGCAGGGCTACATTTTGCTGGTGTGACCGTAGGTAACACATGTTCTTTGTTTTGTTTACAGCTTTTTCTACCCGAGCAGCTGCAACGTTATGTGAGTACTGTTTTTTATTATTCTATGGTTAGGGCCGACTGTCAGTGGGGTGGGTGAGACTGGGGCTGGATTGTTGGTGGTGTGGGTGGGAATGGCCCGTCTGGGCAGATCACCTCCAACTGTCCTGGAGTTGCGGCTGGGCTGCATTACAGCTTTTCCCTTCGGGGAGGTATTGGCACACTGCCGAGACTCCTTGGTGGGGAGAAGCTGTAACGCAGGGCAGCCAGGGCTCCAGCAAAGTTGGCGGTAATATCCCTGGCCTTGGGCACCCTTCTCCCATGTGGGTCTTTACTGGTGGTTCTGGGTATTACATTCTGGGCCGATTTGCGTAAGTCAGACCTCTGGATTCCCACGGGTGTCCTCTTTTGGGAAATGCATGGGGTTCCCTGTTTTCCTTGCTGGCTTCGACACACTAGGCCCAAATCTGTAGGTTGCCCACATGAACAAAATGGGCAGTGGCGAAAGGCTTGGGGTTCCCAGTGGGTTACCCTTTTCCTTTTGCGCCCCCGGTAGGTGCACCCACACATGTGAGGTACCGTTTTCATCGAGACACATGTGGGGACGCGGGAAGGTAAGCCACGTGTTGTTGGCAGTGTGTTTCGGTGGGTGGCCAGAGCGAAATGTCTGAGAATTGTCTTCATTTCCGGCCAATTTCAGAGACATTTCCCTGTGTCCAATCACCGAAACACGTCGCCAACAGCAGATGTCATACCTTCTCGTGCTCCCACAGGTGTCCCGTCGAAAAAGGTACCTCGCATGTGTGGGTGCACCTACCGGGGGCGCAAAAGGAAAAGGGTAACCCGCTGGTAACCCCAAGCCTTTCGCCACAGCACAATTTGTTCATGTGGGCAACCTATAGATTTGGGCCTGGGGTGTCGAAGCCAGCAAGGGAAACAGGGAACCCCATGCATTTCCCAAAAGAGGACACCCGTGGGAATGCACAGAGGTCTGACTTGCGCAAAGCGGCCCAGAATTTTTTACCCAGAACCCCAGACAAAGTGAACATTGTGTTTTTTCCCCACCAAATATCACACTTTGTCAGGGATTGTGGCTAATAAAAACTGGGGCAATTTGCGCAAGGCAGACCTCTGTGGATTCCCACGGGTGTCCTCTTTTGAGAAATGCATAGGGTTCCCTGTTTCCCTTGCTGGCTTCGACACCCTAGGCCCAAATCTGTAGGTTGCCCACATGAACAAAATGGGCAGTGGCGAATGGCTTGGTGTTCCCAGTCGGTTACCCTTTTCCTTTTGCGCCCCCGGTAGGTGCACCCACACATGTGAGGTACCGTTTTCATTGGGACACGTGTGGGGACACAGGAAGGTAGGCCACGTGTTTTTGGCGGTGTGTTTCGGTGGGTGGCCAGAGCAAAATGTCTGAGAATTGTCTTAATTTCTGGGCAATTTCAGAGACATTTCCCTGTGTCCACTCACCGAAACACGTTGCCAACAGCAGATGTCATACCTTCTCGTATTCCCACAGGTGTCCCTATGAAAAAGGTACCTCGCATGTGTGGGTGCACCTACCGGGGGCGCAAAAGGAAAAGGGTAACCCGCTGGTAACCCCAAGCCTTTCGCCACAGCACAATTTGTTCATGTGGGCAACCTACAGATTTGGGCCTAGGGTGTCGAAGCCAGCAAGGAAAACAGGGAACCCCATGCATTTCCCAAAAGAGGACACCCGTGGGAATGCACAGAGGTCTGACTTGCGCGAAGCGGCCCAGAATTTTTTACCCAGAACCCCAGACAAAGTGAACATTGTGTTTTTTCCCCACCAAATATCACACTTTGTCGGGGATTGTGGCTAATAAAAACTGGGGCAATTTGCGCAAGGCAGACCTCTGTGGATTCCCACGGGTGTCCTCTTTGGGGAAATGCATGGGGTTCCCTGTTTCCCTTGCTGGCTTCGACACCGTAGGCCCAAATCTGTAGGTTGCCCACACGAACAACATGGGCAGTGGCGAATGGCTTGGGGTTCCCAGTCGGTTACCCTTTTCCTTTTGCGCCCCCGGTAGGTGCACCCACACATGTGAGGTACCGTTTTCATCGGGACACGGGTGGGGACGCGGGAAGGTAGGCCACGTGTTGTTGGCGGTGTGTTTCGGTGGGTGGCCAGAGCGAAATGTCTGAGAATTGTCTTAATTTCCGGCCAATTTCAGAGACATTTCCCTGTGTCCACTCACCGAAACACGTCGCTAACAGCAGATGTCATACCTTCTCGTGTTCCCACAGGTGTCCCGATGAAAAAGGTACCTTGCATGTGTGGGTGCACCTACTGGGGGCGCAAAAGGAATAGGGTAACCCGCTGGTAACCCCAAGCCTTTCGCCACAGCACAATTTGTTCATGTGGGCAACCTACAGATTTGGGCCTCGGGTGTCGAAGCCAGCAAGGAAAACAGGGAACCCCATGCATTTCCGAAAAGAGGACAGCCGTGGGAATCCGCAGAGGTATGATTTGCGCACATCGCCCCAGAATTTATTACCCAGACAGCCCTGCAAAGCCCGAAATGTGGGGAAAAAATGCATTTTCCGCACATTTTGCTCGGCGTACCCATCGAAACATCCCCCAACAACACATGGCCTACCGTCCCGCGTTCCCACAGGTGTCCCGATGAAAACGGTACCTCACATGTGTGGGCGCACCTACCTGGCTGGCAAGGGGCAAGCCGAAAACGCAAGCAACCCCCAGTCTGTTTGCAGAGGGGAATCTCAGCCATTCTGGTGACCCGCACAACATACAGATATGGGCCTCGGGTGTCCAAGCCACCAAGGAAAACAGGGAACCCCATGCATTTCCAAAAAGAGGACACCAGTGGGAATCCGCAGAGGTATGATTTGCGCACATCGCCCCAGAATTTATTACCCAGACACCCCTGCAAAGTCCGAAATGTGGGGAAAAAAATGCATTTTCCGCACATTTCGCTCGGCGCACCCATCAAAACACGCCCCCAACAACACATGGCCTACCATCCCGCGTTCCCACAGGTGCCCCGATGAAAACTGTACCTCACATGCGTGGGTGCACCTACCTGGCTGGCAAGCCGAAAACGCAAGCAACCCCCAGTCTGTTTGCAGAGGGGAATCTCAGCCATTCTGGCGACCCGCACAACATACAGATATGGGCCTCAGGTGTCCAAGCCACCAAGGAAAACAGGGAACCCCATGCATTTCCGAAAAGAGGACACCCGTGGGAATCCGCAGAGGTATGATTTGCGCACATCGCCCCAGAATTTATTACCCAGACACCCCCGCAAAGTCCGAAATGTGCCCCGGACTTTGCAGGGCTGTCTGGGTAATAAATTCTGGGGCGATGTGCGCAAATCATACCTCTGCGGATTCCCACGGGTGTCCTCTTTTCGGAAATGCATGAGGTTCCCAGATTTCCTTGGTGGCTTGGACACCCGAGGCCCATATCTGTATGTTGTGCCGGTCGGCAGAATGGCTGAGATTCCCCTCTGCAAACAGACTGGGGTTGCTTGCGTTTTCGGCTTGCCCCTTGCCAGCCAGGTAGGTGCACCCACACATGTGAGGTACCGTTTTCATCGGGACACCTGTGGGAACGCGGGACGGTAGGCCATGTGTTGCTGGGGGTGTGTTTCAATAGGTGCGCCGAGCGAAATGTGCGGAAAATCCGTTTTTTCCCCACATTTCGGAATTTGCAGGGGTGTCTGGGTAATAAATTCTGGGGCGATGTGCGCAAATCATATCTCTGCGGATTCCCACGGGTGTCCTCTTTTCGGAAATGCATGGGGTTCCCTGTTTTCCTTGGTGGCTTGGACACCCGAGGCCCATATCTGTATGTTGTGCGGGTTGCCAGAATGGCTGAGATTCCCCTCTGCAAACAGACTGGGGGTTGCTTGCTTTTTCGGCTTGCCCCTTGCCAGCCAGGTAGGTGCACCCACACATGTGAGGTA
This sequence comes from Ambystoma mexicanum, assembly GCF_040938575.1. Lineage (NCBI taxonomy): Eukaryota > Metazoa > Chordata > Amphibia > Caudata > Ambystomatidae > Ambystoma > Ambystoma mexicanum. The sequence goes on along the minus strand of NC_090929.1, from coordinate 1,278,069,758 downwards.
CCGTTTTCATTGGGACACCTGTGGGAACGTGTGACGGTAGGCCATGTGTTTTTGGGGGCGTGTTTTGATGGGTGCGTCGAGCGAAATGTGCGGAAAAAGCGTTTTTTTCCTGGCTTTTCGGATTTTGCGGGGCTGTCTGGGTAATAAAATCTGGGGCGATGTGCGCAAATCATACCTCTGCGGATTCCCACGGGTGTCTTCTTTTCGGAAATGCATGGGGTTCCCCGTTTTCCTTGGTGGCTTGGACACCCGAGGCCCATATCTGTACGTTGTGCCGGTCAGCAGAATGTCTGAGATTTCCCTCTGAAAACAGACTTGTGGTTACTTGTGTTTTAGGCTTTCCCCTTGGCGGCCAGGTAGTTGCACCCACACATGTGAGATACTGTTTTCATCGGGACACCTGTGGGAACGCGTGACAGTAGGCCATGTGTTGTTGGGGGCGTGTTTCGATGGGTGCATCGAGCGAAATGTGCAGAAAAAGCGTTTTTTTCCCCACATTTCGGACTTTGCAGGGCTGTCTGGGTAATAAATTCTGGGGCGATGTGCGCAAATCATACCTCTGCGGATTCCCACGGGTGTCCTCTTTTCGGAAATGCATGGGGTTCCCCGTTTTCCTTGGAGGCTTGGACACCCGAGGCCCATATCTGTATGTTGTGCCGGTCGGCAGAACGTCTGAGATTTCGCTCTGAAAACAGACTTGGGGTTACTTGTGTTTTAGGCTTTCCCCTTGGCGGCCAGGTAGGTGCACCCACACATGTGAGGTACTGTTTTCTACGGGACACCTGTGGGAACGTGTGACGGTAGGCCATGTGTTGTTGGGGGCGTGTTTCAATGGGTGCGTCGAGCAAAATGTGCGGAAAAAGCATTTTTTTCCCGACTTTTCGGACTTTGCGGGGCTGTCCGGGTAAAAAAATCTGGGGCGATGTGCGCAAATCATACCTCTGCGGATTCCCAAGGGTGTCCTCTTTTCGGAAATGCATGGGGTTCCCCGTTTTCCTTGGTGGCTTGGACACCCGAGGCCCATATCTGTACGTTGTGCCGGTCGGCAGAATGTCTGAGATTTCGCTCTGAAAACAGACTTGGGGTTACTTGTGTTTTAGGCTTTCCCCTTGGCGGCCAGGTAGGTGCACCCACACATGTGAGGTACCGTTTTCATTGGGACACTTGTGGGAACGCGTGCCGGTAGGCCATGTGTTGTTGGGGGCGTGTTTCGATGGGTGCATCGAGCAAAATGTGCGGAAAAAGTGTTTTTTTCCCCACATTTCGGATTTTACAGGGCTGTCTGGGTAATAAATTCTGGGGCGATGTGCGCAAATCATACCTCTGTGGATTCCCATGGGTGTCCTCCTTTCGGAAATGCATGGGGTTCCCTGTTTTCCTCGGTGGCTTGGACACCCGAGGCCCATATCTGTACGTTGTGCCGGTCGGAAGAATGTCTGAGATTTCGCTCTGAAAACAGACTTGGGGTTACTTGTGTTTTAGGCTTTCCCCTTGGCGGCCAGGTAGGTGCACCCACACATGTGAGGTACCGTTTTCATCGGGACACCTGTGGGAACGTGTGACGGTAGGCCATGTGTTTTTGGGGGCGTGTTTTGATGGGTGCGTCGAGCGAAATGTGCGGAAAAAGCGTTTTTTTCCTGGCTTTTCGGATTTTGCAGGGCTGTCTGGGTAATAAAATCTGGGGCGATGTGCGCAAATCATACCTCTGCGGATTCCCACGGGTGTCTTCTTTTCGGAAATGCATGGGGTTCCCCGTTTTCCTTGGTGGCTTGGACACCCGAGGCCCATATCTGTACGTTGTGCCGGTCAGCAGAATGTCTGAGATTTCCCTCTGAAAACAGACTTGTGGTTACTTGTGTTTTAGGCTTTCCCCTTGGCGGCCAGGTAGGTGCACCCACACATGTGAGGTACTGTTTTCATCGGGACACCTGTGGGAACGCGTGACAGTAGGCCATGTGTTGTTGGGGACGTGTTCCGATGGGTGCATCGAGCGAAATATGCAGAAAAAGCGTTTTTTTCCCCACATTTCGGACTTTGCAGGGCTGTCTGGGTAATAAATTCTGTGGCGATGTGCGCAAATCATACCTCTGCGGATTCCCACGGGTGTCCTCTTTTCGGAAATGCATGGGGTTCCCCGTTTTCCTTGGAGGCTTGGACACCCGAGGCCCATATCTGTATGTTGTGCCGGTCGGCAGAACGTCTGAGATTTCGCTCTGAAAACAGACTTGGGGTTACTTGTGTTTTAGGCTTTCCCCTTGGCGGCCAGGTAGGTGCACCCACACATGTGAGGTACTGTTTTCTACGGGACACCTGTGGGAACGTGTGACGGTAGGCCATGTGTTGTTGGGGGCGTGTTTCAATGGGTGCGTCGAGCGAAATGTGCGGAAAAAGCATTTTTTTCCCGACTTTTCGGACTTTGCGGGGCTGTCCGGGTAAAAAAATCTGGGGCGATGTGCGCAAATCATACCTCTGCGGATTCCCAAGGGTGTCCTCTTTTCGGAAATGCATGGGGTTCCCCGTTTTCCTTGGTGGCTTGGACACCCGAGGCCCATATCTGTACGTTGTGCCGGTCGGCAGAATGTCTGAGATTTCGCTCTGAAAACAGACTTGGGGTTACTTGTGTTTTAGGCTTTCCCCTTTAGCGGCCAGGTAGGTGCACCCACACATGTGAGGTACCGTTTTCATTGGGACACTTGTGGGAACGCGTGCCGGTAGGCCATGTGTTGTTGGGGGCGTGTTTCGATGGGTGCAACGAGCGAAATGTGCGGAAAAAGTGTTTTTTTCCCGACTTTTCGGACTTTGCGGGGCTGTCCGGGTAAAAAAATCTGGGGCGATGTGCGCAAATCATACCTCTGCGGATTCCCAAGGGTGTCCTCTTTTCGGAAATGCATGGGGTTCCCCGTTTTCCTTGGTGGCTTGGACACCCGAGGCCCATATCTGTACGTTGTGCCGGTCGGCAGAATGTCTGAGATTTCGCTCTGAAAACAGACTTGGGGTTACTTGTGTTTTAGGCTTTCCCCTTTAGCGGCCAGGTAGGTGCACCCACACATGTGAGGTACCGTTTTCATTGGGACACTTGTGGGAACGCGTGCCGGTAGGCCATGTGTTGTTGGGGGCGTGTTTCGATGGGTGCAACGAGCGAAATGTGCGGAAAAAGTGTTTTTTTCCCGACTTTTCGGACTTTGCAGGGCTGTCTGGGTAATAAATTCTGGGGCGATGTGCGCAAATCATACCTCTGCGGATTCCCACGGGTGTCCTCTTTTCGGAAATGCATGGGGTTCCCCGTTTTCCTTGGAGGCTTGGACACCCGAGGCCCATATCTGTATGTTGTGCCGGTCGGCAGAACGTCTGAGATTTCGCTCTGAAAACAGACTTGGGGTTACTTGTGTTTTAGGCTTTCCCCTTGGCGGCCAGGTAGGTGCACCCACACATGTGAGGTACCGTTTTCATTGGGACACTTGTGGGAACGCGTGCCGGTATGCCATGTGTTGTTGGGGGCGTGTTTCGATGGGTGCATCGAGCAAAATGTGCGGAAAAAGTGTTTTTTTCCCCACATTTCGGATTTTACAGGGCTGTCTGGGTAATAAATTCTGGGGCGATGTGCGCAAATCATACCTCTGTGGATTCCCATGGGTGTCCTCCTTTCGGAAATGCATGGGGTTCCCTGTTTTCCTCGGTGGCTTGGACACCCGAGGCCCATATCTGTATGTTGTGTCGGTCGGAAGAATGTCTGAGATTTCGCTCTGAAAACAGACTTAGGGTTACTTGTGTTTTAGGCTTTCCCCTTGGCGGCCAGGTAGGTGCACCCACACATGTGAGGTACCGTTTTCATCGGGACACCTGTCGGAACGTATGACGGTAGGCCATGTGTTGTTGGGGTCGTGTTTCGATGGGTGCGTCGAGTGAAATGTGTGGAAAAAGTGTTTTTTTCCTGACTTTTCGGATTTTGCAGGGCTGTCTGGGTAATAAAATCTGGGGCGATGTGCGCAAATCATACCTCTGCGGATTCCCACGGGTGTCCTCTTTTCGGAAATGCATGGGGTTCCCCGTTTTCCTTGGTGGCTTGGACACCCGAGGCCCATATCTGTACGTTGTGCCGGTCGGCAGAATGTCTGAGATTTCGCTCTGAAAACAGACTTGGGGTTACTTGTGTTTTAGGCTTTCCCCTTGGCGGCCAGGTAGGTGCACCTACACATGTGAGGTACCGTTTTCATTGGGACACCTGTGGGAATGTGTGACGGTAGGCCATGTGTTATTGGGGGCGTGTTTCGATGGGTGCGTCGAGCTAAATGTGCGGAAAAAGCGTTTTTTTCCCCACATTTCGGACTTTGCAGGGCTGTCTGGGTAATAAATTCTGGGGCGATGTGCGCAAATCATACCTCTGCGGATTCCCACGGGTGTCCTCTTTTCGGAAATGCATGGGGTTCCCTGTTTTCCTCAGTGGCTTGGACACCCGAGGCCCATATCTGTACGTTGTGCCGGTCGGCAGAATGTCTGAGATTTCGCTCTGAAAACAGACTTGGGGTTACTTGTGTTTTAGGCTTTCCCCTTGGCGGCCAGGTAGGTGCACCTACACATGTGAGGTACCGTTTTCATTGGGACACCTGTGGGAATGTGTGACGGTAGGCCATGTGTTGTTGGGGGCGTGTTTCGATGGGTGCGTCGAGCTAAATGTGTGGAAAAAGCGTTTTTTTCCCGACTTTTCAGACTTTGCGGGGCTGTCTGGGTAATAAATTCTGGGGCGATGTGCGCAAATCATACCTCTGCGGATTCCCACGGGTGTCCTCTTTTCGGAAATGCATGGGGTTCCCTGTTTTCCTTGGTGGCTTGGACACCCGAGGCCCATATCTGTATGTTGTGCCGGTCGGCAGAATGGCTGAGATTCCCCTCTGCAAACAGACTGGGGTTGCTTGCGTTTTCGGCTTGCCCCTTGCCAGCCAGGTAGGTGCGCCCACACATGTGAGGTACCGTTTTCATCGGGATACCTGTGGGAACGCGGGACTGTAGGCCATGTGTTGTTGGGGGCGTGTTTGAATGGGCGCGCCGAGCAAAATGTGCGGAAAATGCGTTTTTTTCCCCACATTTCGGACTTTGCGGGGGTGTCTGGGTAATAAACTCTGGGGCGATGTGCGCAAATCATACCTCTGTGGATTCCCACGGGTGTCCTCTTTTTGGAAATGCATGGGGTTCCCTGTTTTCCTCGGTGGCTTGGACACCCGAGGCCCATATCTATACCTTGTGCCGGTCGGCAGAATGTCTGATATTTCGCTCTGAAAACAGACTTGGGGTTACTTGTGTTTTAGGCTTTCCCCTTGGCGGCCAGGTAGGTACACCCACACATGTGAGGTACCGTTTTCATCGGGACACCTGTGGAAACGTGTGACGATAGGCCATGTGTTGTTGGGGGCATGTTTCGATGGGTGCATCGAGCGAAATGTGCGGAAAATGCGTTTTTTTCCCCACATTTCGGACTTTGTGGGGGTGTCTGGGTAATAAATTCTGGGGCGATGTGCGCAAATCATACCTCTGTGGATTCCCACGGGTGTCCTCCTTTCGGAAATGCATGGGGTTCCCTGTTTTCCTCGGTGGCTTGGACACCCGAGGCCCATATCTGTACGTTGTGCCGGTCGGAAGAATGTCTGAGATTTCGCTCTGAAAACAGACTTGGGGTTACTTGTGTTTTAGGCTTTCCCCTTGGCGGCCAGGTAGGTGCACCCACACATGTGAGGTACTGTTTTCATCGGGACACCTGTGGGAACGTGTGACGGTAGGCCATGTGTTTTTTGGGGGCGTGTTTTGATGGGTGCGTCGAGCGAAATGTGCGGAAAAAGCGTTTTTTTCCTGGCTTTTCGGATTTTGCGGGGCTGTCTGGGTAATAAAATCTGGGGCGATGTGCGCAAATCATACCTCTGCGGATTCCCACGGGTGTCTTCTTTTCGGAAATGCATGGGGTTCCCCGTTTTCCTTGGTGGCTTGGACACCCGAGGCCCATATCTGTACGTTGTGCCGGTTAGCAGAATGTCTGAGATTTCCCTCTGAAAACAGACTTGTGGTTACTTGTGTTTTAGGCTTTCCCCTTGGCGGCCAGGTAGGTGCACCCACACATGTGAGGTACTGTTTTCATCGGGACACCTGTGGGAACGCGTGACAGTAGGCCATGTGTTGTTGGGGGCGTGTTTCGATGGGTGCATCGAGCGAAATATGCAGAAAAAGCGTTTTTTTCCCCACATTTCGGACTTTGCAGGGCTGTCTGGGTAATAAATTCTGTGGCGATGTGCGCAAATCATACCTCTGCGGATTCCCACGGGTGTCCTCTTTTCGGAAATGCATGGGGTTCCCCGTTTTCCTTGGAGGCTTGGACACCCGAGGCCCATATCTGTATGTTGTGCCGGTCGGCAGAACGTCTGAGATTTCGCTCTGAAAACAGACTTGGGGTTACTTGTGTTTTAGGCTTTCCCCTTGGCGGCCAGGTAGGTGCACCCACACATGTGAGGTACTGTTTTCTACGGGACACCTGTGGGAACGTGTGACGGTAGGCCATGTGTTGTTGGGGGCGTGTTTCAATGGGTGCGTCGAGCGAAATGTGCGGAAAAAGCATTTTTTTGCCGACTTTTCGGACTTTGCGGGGCTGTCCGGGTAAAAAAAACTGGGGCGATGTGCGCAAATCATACCTCTGCGGATTCCCAAGGGTGTCCTCTTTTCGGAAATGCATGGGGTTCCCCATTTTCCTTGGTGGCTTGGACACCCGAGGCCCATATCTGTACGTTGTGCCGGTCGGCAGAATGTCTGAGATTTCGCTCTGAAAACAGACTTGGGGTTACTTGTGTTTTAGGCTTTCCCCTTTAGCGGCCAGGTAGGTGCACCCACACATGTGAGGTACCGTTTTCATTGGGACACTTGTGGGAACGCGTGCCGGTAGGCCATGTGTTGTTGGGGGCGTGTTTCGATGGGTGCATCGAGCGAAATGTGCGGAAAAAGTGTTTTTTTCCTGACTTTTCGGACTTTGCGGGGCTGTCTGGGTAATAAATTCTGGGGCGATGTGCGCAAATCATACCTCTGCGGATTCCCACGGGTGTCCTCTTTTCGGAAATGCATGGGGTTCCCCGTTTTCCTTGGAGGCTTGGACACCCGAGGCCCATATCTGTATGTTGTGCCGGTCGGCAGAACGTCTGAGATTTCGCTCTGAAAACAGACTTGGGGTTACTTGTGTTTTAGGCTTTCCCCTTGGCGGCCAGGTAGGTGCACCCACACATGTGAGGTACCGTTTTCATTGGGACACTTGTGGGAACGTGTGCCGGTAGGCCATGTGTTGTTGGGGGCGTGTTTCGATGGGTGCATCGAGCAAAATGTGCGGAAAAAGTGTTTTTTTCCACACATTTCGGATTTTACAGGGCTGTCTGGGTAATAAATTCTGGGGCGATGTGCGCAAATCATACCTCTGAGGATTCCCATGGGTGTCCTCCTTTCGGAAATGCATGGGGTTCCCTGTTTTCCTCGGTGGCTTGGACACCCGAGGCCCATATCTGTACGTTGTGCCGGTCGGAAGAATGTCTGAGATTTCGCTCTGAAAACAGACTTGGGGTTACTTGTGTTTTAGGCTTTCCCCTTGGGGGCCAGGTAGGTGCACCCACACATGTGAGGTACCATTTTCATCGGGACACCTGTCGGAACGTATGACGGTAGGCCATGTGTTGTTGGGGTCGTGTTTCGATGGGTGCGTCGAGTGAAATGTGTGGAAAAAGTGTTTTTTTCCTGACTTTTCGGATTTTGCAGGGCTGTCTGGGTAATAAAATCTGGGGCGATGTGCGCAAATCATACCTCTGCGGATTCCCACGGGTGTCCTCTTTTCGGAAATGCATGGGGTTCCCTGTTTTCCTCGGTGGCTTGGACACCCGAGGCCCATATCTGTACGTTGTGCCGGTCGGCAGAATGTCTGAGATTTCGCTCTGAAAACAGACTTGGGGTTACTTGTGTTTTAGGCTTTCCCCTTGGCGGCCAGGTAGGTGCACCTACACATGTGAGGTACCGTTTTCATTGGGACACCTGTGGGAATGTGTGACGGTAGGCCATGTGTTATTGGGGGCGTGTTTCGATGGGTGCGTCGAGCTAAATGTGCGGAAAAAGCGTTTTTTTCCCCACATTTCGGACTTTGCAGGGCTGTCTGGGTAATAAATTCTGGGGCGATGTGCGGAAATCATACCTCTGCGGATTCCCACGGGTGTCCTCTTTTCGGAAATGCATGGGGTTCCCTGTTTTCCTCAGTGGCTTGGACACCCGAGGCCCATATCTGTACATTGTGCCGGTCGGCAGAATGTCTGAGATTTCGCTCTGAAAACAGACTTGGGGTTACTTGTGTTTTAGGCTTTCCCCTTGGCGGCCAGGTAGGTGCACCTACACATGTGAGGTACCATTTTCATTGGGACACCTGTGGGAATGTGTGACGGTAGGCCATGTGTTGTTGGGGGCGTGTTTCGATGGGTGCGTCGAGCTAAATGTGCGGAAAAAGCGTTTTTTTCCCGACTTTTCAGACTTTGCGGGGCTGTCTGGGTAATAAATTCTGGGGCGATGTGCGCAAATCATACCTCTGCGGATTCCCACGGGTGTCCTCTTTTCAGAAATGCATGGGGTTCCCTGTTTTCCTTGGTGGCTTGGACACCCGAGGCCCATATCTGTATGTTGTGCCGGTCGGCAGAATGGCTGAGATTCCCCTCTGCAAACAGACTGGGGTTGCTTGCGTTTTTCGGCTTGCCCCTTGCCAGCCAGGTAGGTGCACCCACACATGTGAGGTACCGTTTTCATCGGGACACCTGTGGGAACGCGGGACGGTAGGCCATGTGTTGCTGGGGGTGTGTTTCGATAGGTGCGCCAAGCGAAATGTGCGGAAAATCCGTTTTTTCCCCACATTTCGGAATTTGCAGGGGTGTCTGGGTAATAAATTATGGGGCGATGTGCGCAAATCATATCTCTGCGGATTCCCACGGGTGTCCTCTTTTCAGAAATGCATGGGGTTCCCTGTTTTCCTTGGTGGCTTGGACACCCGAGGCCCATATCTGTATGTTGTGCGGGTTGCCAGAATGGCTGAGATTCCCCTCTGCAAACAGACTGGGGGTTGCTTGCTTTTTCGGCTTGCCCCTTGCCAGCCAGGTAGGTGCACCCACACATGTGAGGTACCGTTTTCATTGGGACACCTGTGGGAACGTGTGACGGTAGGCCATGTGTTTTTGGGGGCGTGTTTTGATGGGTGCGTCGAGCGAAATGTGCGGAAAAAGCGTTTTTTTCCTGGCTTTTCGGATTTTGCGGGGCTGTCTGGGTAATAAAATCTGGGGCGATGTGCGCAAATCATACCTCTGCGGATTCCCACGGGTGTCTTCTTTTCGGAAATGCATGGGGTTCCCCGTTTTCCTTGGTGGCTTGGACACCCGAGGCCCATATCTGTACGTTGTGCCGGTCAGCAGAATGTCTGAGATTTCCCTCTGAAAACAGACTTGTGGTTACTTGTGTTTTAGGCTTTCCCCTTGGCGGCCAGGTAGTTGCACCCACACATGTGAGGTACTGTTTTCATCGGGACACCTGTGGGAACGCGTGACAGTAGGCCATGTGTTGTTGGGGGCGTGTTTCGATGGGTGCATCGAGCGAAATGTGCAGAAAAAGCGTTTTTTTCCCCACATTTCGGACTTTGCAGGGCTGTCTGGGTAATAAATTCTGGGGCGAGGTGCGCAAATCATACCTCTGCGGATTCCCACCGGTGTCCTCTTTTCGGAAATGCATGGGGTTCCCCGTTTTCCTTGGAGGCTTGGACACCCGAGGCCCATATCTGTATGTTGTGCCGGTCGGCAGAACGTCTGAGATTTCGCTCTGAAAACAGACTTGGGGTTACTTGTGTTTTAGGCTTTCCCCTTGGCGGCCAGGTAGGTGCACCCACACATGTGAGGTACTGTTTTCTACGGGACACCTGTGGGAACGTGTGACGGTAGGCCATGTGTTGTTGGGGGCGTGTTTCAATGGGTGCGTCGAGCAAAATGTGCGGAAAAAGCATTTTTTTCCCGACTTTTCGGACTTTGCGGGGCTGTCCGGGTAAAAAAATCTGGGGCGATGTGCGCAAATCATACCTCTGCGGATTCCCAAGGGTGTCCTCTTTTCGGAAATGCATGGGGTTCCCCGTTTTCCTTGGTGGCTTGGACACCCGAGGCCCATATCTGTACGTTGTGCCGGTCGGCAGAATGTCTGAGATTTCGCTCTGAAAACAGACTTGGGGTTACTTGTGTTTTAGGCTTTCCCCTTGGCGGCCAGGTAGGTGCACCCACACATGTGAGGTACCGTTTTCATTGGGACACTTGTGGGAACGCGTGCCGGTAGGCCATGTGTTGTTGGGGGCGTGTTTCGATGGGTGCATCGAGCAAAATGTGCGGAAAAAGTGTTTTTTTCCCCACATTTCGGATTTTACAGGGCTGTCTGGGTAATAAATTCTGGGGCGATGTGCGCAAATCATACCTCTGTGGATTCCCATGGGTGTCCTCCTTTCGGAAATGCATGGGGTTCCCTGTTTTCCTCGGTGGCTTGGACACCCGAGGCCCATATCTGTACGTTGTGCCGGTCGGAAGAATGTCTGAGATTTCGCTCTGAAAACAGACTTGGGGTTACTTGTGTTTTAGGCTTTCCCCTTGGCGGCCAGGTAGGTGCACCCACACATGTGAGGTACCGTTTTCATCGGGACACCTGTGGGAACGTGTGACGGTAGGCCATGTGTTTTTGGGGGCGTGTTTTGATGGGTGCGTCGAGCGAAATGTGCGGAAAAAGCGTTTTTTTCCTGGCTTTTCGGGTTTTGCAGGGCTGTCTGGGTAATAAAATCTGGGGCGATGTGCGCAAATCATACCTCTGCGGATTCCCACGGGTGTCTTCTTTTCGGAAATGCATGGGGTTCCCCGTTTTCCTTGGTGGCTTGGACACCCGAGGCCCATATCTGTACGTTGTGCCGGTCAGCAGAATGTCTGAGATTTCCCTCTGAAAACAGACTTGTGGTTACTTGTGTTTTAGGCTTTCCCCTTGGCGGCCAGGTAGGTGCACCCACACATGTGAGGTACTGTTTTCATCGGGACACCTGTGGGAACGCGTGACAGTAGGCCATGTGTTGTTGGGGACGTGTTCCGATGGGTGCATCGAGCGAAATATGCAGAAAAAGCGTTTTTTTCCCCACATTTCGGACTTTGCAGGGCTGTCTGGGTAATAAATTCTGTGGCGATGTGCGCAAATCATACCTCTGCGGATTCCCACGGGTGTCCTCTTTTCGGAAATGCATGGGGTTCCCCGTTTTCCTTGGAGGCTTGGACACCCGAGGCCCATATCTGTATGTTGTGCCGGTCGGCAGAACGTCTGAGATTTCGCTCTGAAAACAGACTTGGGGTTACTTGTGTTTTAGGCTTTCCCCTTGGCGGCCAGGTAGGTGCACCCACACATGTGAGGTACTGTTTTCTACGGGACACCTGTGGGAACGTGTGACGGTAGGCCATGTGTTGTTGGGGGCGTGTTTCAATGGGTGCGTCGAGCGAAATGTGCGGAAAAAGCATTTTTTTCCCGACTTTTCGGACTTTGCGGGGCTGTCCGGGTAAAAAAATCTGGGGCGATGTGCGCAAATCATACCTCTGCGGATTCCCAAGGGTGTCCTCTTTTCGGAAATGCATGGGGTTCCCCGTTTTCCTTGGTGGCTTGGACACCCGAGGCCCATATCTGTACGTTGTGCCGGTCGGCAGAATGTCTGAGATTTCGCTCTGAAAACAGACTTGGGGTTACTTGTGTTTTAGGCTTTCCCCTTTAGCGGCCAGGTAGGTGCACCCACACATGTGAGGTACCGTTTTCATTGGGACACTTGTGGGAACGCGTGCCGGTAGGCCATGTGTTGTTGGGGGCGTGTTTCGATGGGTGCAACGAGCGAAATGTGCGGAAAAAGTGTTTTTTTCCCGACTTTTCGGACTTTGCGGGGCTGTCCGGGTAAAAAAATCTGGGGCGATGTGCGCAAATCATACCTCTGCGGATTCCCAAGGGTGTCCTCTTTTCGGAAATGCATGGGGTTCCCCGTTTTCCTTGGTGGCTTGGACACCCGAGGCCCATATCTGTACGTTGTGCCGGTCGGCAGAATGTCTGAGATTTCGCTCTGAAAACAGACTTGGGGTTACTTGTGTTTTAGGCTTTCCCCTTTAGCGGCCAGGTAGGTGCACCCACACATGTGAGGTACCGTTTTCATTGGGACACTTGTGGGAACGCGTGCCGGTAGGCCATGTGTTGTTGGGGGCGTGTTTCGATGGGTGCAACGAGCGAAATGTGCGGAAAAAGTGTTTTTTTCCCGACTTTTCGGACTTTGCAGGGCTGTCTGGGTAATAAATTCTGGGGCGATGTGCGCAAATCATACCTCTGCGGATTCCCACGGGTGTCCTCTTTTCGGAAATGCATGGGGTTCCCCGTTTTCCTTGGAGGCTTGGACACCCGAGGCCCATATCTGTATGTTGTGCCGGTCGGCAGAACGTCTGAGATTTCGCTCTGAAAACAGACTTGGGGTTACTTGTGTTTTAGGCTTTCCCCTTGGCGGCCAGGTAGGTGCACCCACACATGTGAGGTACCGTTTTCATTGGGACACTTGTGGGAACGCGTGCCGGTATGCCATGTGTTGTTGGGGGCGTGTTTCGATGGGTGCATCGAGCAAAATGTGCGGAAAAAGTGTTTTTTTCCCCACATTTCGGATTTTACAGGGCTGTCTGGGTAATAAATTCTGGGGCGATGTGCGCAAATCATACCTCTGTGGATTCCCATGGGTGTCCTCCTTTCGGAAATGCATGGGGTTCCCTGTTTTCCTCGGTGGCTTGGACACCCGAGGCCCATATCTGTACGTTGTGTCGGTCGGAAGAATGTCTGAGATTTCGCTCTGAAAACAGACTTAGGGTTACTTGTGTTTTAGGCTTTCCCCTTGGCGGCCAGGTAGGTGCACCCACACATGTGAGGTACCGTTTTCATCGGGACACCTGTCGGAACGTATGACGGTAGGCCATGTGTTGTTGGGGTCGTGTTTCGATGGGTGCGTCGAGTGAAATGTGTGGAAAAAGTGTTTTTTTCCTGACTTTTCGGATTTTGCAGGGCTGTCTGGGTAATAAAATCTGGGGCGATGTGCGCAAATCATACCTCTGCGGATTCCCACGGGTGTCCTCTTTTCGGAAATGCATGGGGTTCCCCGTTTTCCTTGGTGGCTTGGACACCCGAGGCCCATATCTGTACGTTGTGCCGGTCGGCAGAATGTCTGAGATTTCGCTCTGAAAACAGACTTGGGGTTACTTGTGTTTTAGGCTTTCCCCTTGGCGGCCAGGTAGGTGCACCTACACATGTGAGGTACCGTTTTCATTGGGACACCTGTGGGAATGTGTGACGGTAGGCCATGTGTTATTGGGGGCGTGTTTCGATGGGTGCGTCGAGCTAAATGTGCGGAAAAAGCGTTTTTTTCCCCACATTTCGGACTTTGCAGGGCTGTCTGGGTAATAAATTCTGGGGCGATGTGCGCAAATCATACCTCTGCGGATTCCCACGGGTGTCCTCTTTTCGGAAATGCATGGGGTTCCCTGTTTTCCTCAGTGGCTTGGACACCCGAGGCCCATATCTGTACGTTGTGCCGGTCGGCAGAATGTCTGAGATTTTGCTCTGAAAACAGACTTGGGGTTACTTGTGTTTTAGGCTTTCCCCTTGGCGGCCAGGTAGGTGCACCTACACATGTGAGGTACCGTTTTCATTGGGACACCTGTGGGAATGTGTGACGGTAGGCCATGTGTTGTTGGGGGCGTGTTTCGATGGGTGCGTCGAGCTAAATGTGTGGAAAAAGCGTTTTTTTCCCGACTTTTCAGACTTTGCGGGGCTGTCTGGGTAATAAATTCTGGGGCGATGTGCGCAAATCATACCTCTGCGGATTCCCACGGGTGTCCTCTTTTCGGAAATGCATGGGGTTCCCTGTTTTCCTTGGTGGCTTGGACACCCGAGGCCCATATCTGTATGTTGTGCCGGTCGGCAGAATGGCTGAGATTCCCCTCTGCAAACAGACTGGGGTTGCTTGCGTTTTCGGCTTGCCCCTTGCCAGCCAGGTAGGTGCGCCCACACATGTGAGGTACCGTTTTCATCGGGATACCTGTGGGAACGCGGGACTGTAGGCCATGTGTTGTTGGGGGCGTGTTTGAATGGGCGCGCCGAGCAAAATGTGCGGAAAATGCGTTTTTTTCCCCACATTTCGGACTTTGCGGGGGTGTCTGGGTAATAAACTCTGGGGCGATGTGCGCAAATCATACCTCTGTGGATTCCCACGGGTGTCCTCTTTTTGGAAATGCATGGGGTTCCCTGTTTTCCTCGGTGGCTTGGACACCCGAGGCCCATATCTATACCTTGTGCCGGTCGGCAGAATGTCTGATATTTCGCTCTGAAAACAGACTTGGGGTTACTTGTGTTTTAGGCTTTCCCCTTGGCGGCCAGGTAGGTACACCCACACATGTGAGGTACCGTTTTCATCGGGACACCTGTGGAAACGTGTGACGATAGGCCATGTGTTGTTGGGGGCATGTTTCGATGGGTGCATCGAGCGAAATGTGCGGAAAATGCGTTTTTTTCCCCACATTTCGGACTTTGTGGGGGTGTCTGGGTAATAAATTCTGGGGCGATGTGCGCAAATCATACCTCTGTGGATTCCCACGGGTGTCCTCCTTTCGGAAATGCATGGGGTTCCCTGTTTTCCTCGGTGGCTTGGACACCCGAGGCCCATATCTGTACGTTGTGCCGGTCGGAAGAATGTCTGAGATTTCGCTCTGAAAACAGACTTGGGGTTACTTGTGTTTTAGGCTTTCCCCTTGGCGGCCAGGTAGGTGCACCCACACATGTGAGGTACTGTTTTCATCGGGACACCTGTGGGAACGTGTGACGGTAGGCCATGTGTTTTTTGGGGGCGTGTTTTGATGGGTGCGTCGAGCGAAATGTGCGGAAAAAGCGTTTTTTTCCTGGCTTTTCGGATTTTGCGGGGCTGTCTGGGTAATAAAATCTGGGGCGATGTGCGCAAATCATACCTCTGCGGATTCCCACGGGTGTCTTCTTTTCGGAAATGCATGGGGTTCCCCGTTTTCCTTGGTGGCTTGGACACCCGAGGCCCATATCTGTACGTTGTGCCGGTTAGCAGAATGTCTGAGATTTCCCTCTGAAAACAGACTTGTGGTTACTTGTGTTTTAGGCTTTCCCCTTGGCGGCCAGGTAGGTGCACCCACACATGTGAGGTACTGTTTTCATCGGGACACCTGTGGGAACGCGTGACAGTAGGCCATGTGTTGTTGGGGGCGTGTTTCGATGGGTGCATCGAGCGAAATATGCAGAAAAAGCGTTTTTTTCCCCACATTTCGGACTTTGCAGGGCTGTCTGGGTAATAAATTCTGTGGCGATGTGCGCAAATCATACCTCTGCGGATTCCCACGGGTGTCCTCTTTTCGGAAATGCATGGGGTTCCCCGTTTTCCTTGGAGGCTTGGACACCCGAGGCCCATATCTGTATGTTGTGCCGGTCGGCAGAACGTCTGAGATTTCGCTCTGAAAACAGACTTGGGGTTACTTGTGTTTTAGGCTTTCCCCTTGGCGGCCAGGTAGGTGCACCCACACATGTGAGGTACTGTTTTCTACGGGACACCTGTGGGAACGTGTGACGGTAGGCCATGTGTTGTTGGGGGCGTGTTTCAATGGGTGCGTCGAGCGAAATGTGCGGAAAAAGCATTTTTTTGCCGACTTTTCGGACTTTGCGGGGCTGTCCGGGTAAAAAAAACTGGGGCGATGTGCGCAAATCATACCTCTGCGGATTCCCAAGGGTGTCCTCTTTTCGGAAATGCATGGGGTTCCCCATTTTCCTTGGTGGCTTGGACACCCGAGGCCCATATCTGTACGTTGTGCCGGTCGGCAGAATGTCTGAGATTTCGCTCTGAAAACAGACTTGGGGTTACTTGTGTTTTAGGCTTTCCCCTTTAGCGGCCAGGTAGGTGCACCCACACATGTGAGGTACCGTTTTCATTGGGACACTTGTGGGAACGCGTGCCGGTAGGCCATGTGTTGTTGGGGGCGTGTTTCGATGGGTGCATCGAGCGAAATGTGCGGAAAAAGTGTTTTTTTCCTGACTTTTCGGACTTTGCGGGGCTGTCTGGGTAATAAATTCTGGGGCGATGTGCGCAAATCATACCTCTGCGGATTCCCACGGGTGTCCTCTTTTCGGAAATGCATGGGGTTCCCCGTTTTCCTTGGAGGCTTGGACACCCGAGGCCCATATCTGTATGTTGTGCCGGTCGGCAGAACGTCTGAGATTTCGCTCTGAAAACAGACTTGGGGTTACTTGTGTTTTAGGCTTTCCCCTTGGCGGCCAGGTAGGTGCACCCACACATGTGAGGTACCGTTTTCATTGGGACACTTGTGGGAACGTGTGCCGGTAGGCCATGTGTTGTTGGGGGCGTGTTTCGATGGGTGCATCGAGCAAAATGTGCGGAAAAAGTGTTTTTTTCCACACATTTCGGATTTTACAGGGCTGTCTGGGTAATAAATTCTGGGGCGATGTGCGCAAATCATACCTCTGAGGATTCCCATGGGTGTCCTCCTTTCGGAAATGCATGGGGTTCCCTGTTTTCCTCGGTGGCTTGGACACCCGAGGCCCATATCTGTACGTTGTGCCGGTCGGAAGAATGTCTGAGATTTCGCTCTGAAAACAGACTTGGGGTTACTTGTGTTTTAGGCTTTCCCCTTGGGGGCCAGGTAGGTGCACCCACACATGTGAGGTACCATTTTCATCGGGACACCTGTCGGAACGTATGACGGTAGGCCATGTGTTGTTGGGGTCGTGTTTCGATGGGTGCATCGAGTGAAATGTGTGGAAAAAGTGTTTTTTTCCTGACTTTTCGGATTTTGCAGGGCTGTCTGGGTAATAAAATCTGGGGCGATGTGCGCAAATCATACCTCTGCGGATTCCCACGGGTGTCCTCTTTTCGGAAATGCATGGGGTTCCCTGTTTTCCTCGGTGGCTTGGACACCCGAGGCCCATATCTGTACGTTGTGCCGGTCGGCAGAATGTCTGAGATTTCGCTCTGAAAACAGACTTGGGGTTACTTGTGTTTTAGGCTTTCCCCTTGGCGGCCAGGTAGGTGCACCTACACATGTGAGGTACCGTTTTCATTGGGACACCTGTGGGAATGTGTGACGGTAGGCCATGTGTTATTGGGGGCGTGTTTCGATGGGTGCGTCGAGCTAAATGTGCGGAAAAAGCGTTTTTTTCCCCACATTTCGGACTTTGCAGGGCTGTCTGGGTAATAAATTCTGGGGCGATGTGCGGAAATCATACCTCTGCGGATTCCCACGGGTGTCCTCTTTTCGGAAATGCATGGGGTTCCCTGTTTTCCTCAGTGGCTTGGACACCCGAGGCCCATATCTGTACATTGTGCCGGTCGGCAGAATGTCTGAGATTTCGCTCTGAAAACAGACTTGGGGTTACTTGTGTTTTAGGCTTTCCCCTTGGCGGCCAGGTAGGTGCACCTACACATGTGAGGTACCATTTTCATTGGGACACCTGTGGGAATGTGTGACGGTAGGCCATGTGTTGTTGGGGGCGTGTTTCGATGGGTGCGTCGAGCTAAATGTGCGGAAAAAGCGTTTTTTTCCCGACTTTTCAGACTTTGCGGGGCTGTCTGGGTAATAAATTCTGGGGCGATGTGCGCAAATCATACCTCTGCGGATTCCCACGGGTGTCCTCTTTTCAGAAATGCATGGGGTTCCCTGTTTTCCTTGGTGGCTTGGACACCCGAGGCCCATATCTGTATGTTGTGCCGGTCGGCAGAATGGCTGAGATTCCCCTCTGCAAACAGACTGGGGTTGCTTCCGTTTTCGGCTTGCCCCTTGCCAGCCAGGTAGGTGCACCCACACATGTGAGGTACCGTTTTCATCGGGACACCTGTGGGAACGCGGGACGGTAGGCCATGTGTTGCTGGGGGTGTGTTTCGATAGGTGCGCCAAGCGAAATGTGCGGAAAATCCGTTTTTTCCCCACATTTCGGAATTTGCAGGGGTGTCTGGGTAATAAATTATGGGGCGATGTGCGCAAATCATATCTCTGCGGATTCCCACGGGTGTCCTCTTTTCAGAAATGCATGGGGTTCCCTGTTTTCCTTGGTGGCTTGGACACCCGAGGCCCATATCTGTATGTTGTGCGGGTTGCCAGAATGGCTGAGATTCCCCTCTGCAAACAGACTGGGGGTTGCTTGCTTTTTCGGCTTGCCCCTTGCCAGCCAGGTAGGTGCACCCACACATGTGAGGTACCGTTTTCATTGGGACACCTGTGGGAACGTGTGACGGTAGGCCATGTGTTTTTGGGGGCGTGTTTTGATGGGTGCGTCGAGCGAAATGTGCGGAAAAAGCGTTTTTTTCCTGGCTTTTCGGATTTTGCGGGGCTGTCTGGGTAATAAAATCTGGGGCGATGTGCGCAAATCATACCTCTGCGGATTCCCACGGGTGTCTTCTTTTCGGAAATGCATGGGGTTCCCCGTTTTCCTTGGTGGCTTGGACACCCGAGGCCCATATCTGTACGTTGTGCCGGTCAGCAGAATGTCTGAGATTTCCCTCTGAAAACAGACTTGTGGTTACTTGTGTTTTAGGCTTTCCCCTTGGCGGCCAGGTAGTTGCACCCACACATGTGAGGTACTGTTTTCATCGGGACACCTGTGGGAACGCGTGACAGTAGGCCATGTGTTGTTGGGGGCGTGTTTCGATGGGTGCATCGAGCGAAATGTGCAGAAAAAGCGTTTTTTTCCCCACATTTCGGACTTTGCAGGGCTGTCTGGGTAATAAATTCTGGGGCGAGGTGCGCAAATCATACCTCTGCGGATTCCCACCGGTGTCCTCTTTTCGGAAATGCATGGGGTTCCCCGTTTTCCTTGGAGGCTTGGACACCCGAGGCCCATATCTGTATGTTGTGCCTGTCGGCAGAACGTCTGAGATTTCGCTCTGAAAACAGACTTGGGGTTACTTGTGTTTTAGGCTTTCCCCTTGGCGGCCAGGTAGGTGCACCCACACATGTGAGGTACTGTTTTCTACGGGACACCTGTGGGAACGTGTGACGGTAGGCCATGTGTTGTTGGGGGCGTGTTTCAATGGGTGCGTCGAGCAAAATGTGCGGAAAAAGCATTTTTTTCCCGACTTTTCGGACTTTGCGGGGCTGTCCGGGTAAAAAAATCTGGGGCGATGTGCGCAAATCATACCTCTGCGGATTCCCAAGGTTGTCCTCTTTTCGGAAATGCATGGGGTTCCCCGTTTTCCTTGGTGGCTTGGACACCCGAGGCCCATATCTGTACGTTGTGCCGGTCGGCAGAATGTCTGAGATTTCGCTCTGAAAACAGACTTGGGGTTACTTGTGTTTTAGGCTTTCCCCT
This sequence comes from Ambystoma mexicanum, assembly GCF_040938575.1. Classification (NCBI taxonomy): domain Eukaryota; kingdom Metazoa; phylum Chordata; class Amphibia; order Caudata; family Ambystomatidae; genus Ambystoma; species Ambystoma mexicanum. The sequence goes on along the minus strand of NC_090929.1, from coordinate 1,278,050,309 downwards.
TGGCGGCCAGGTAGGTGCACCCACACATGTGAGGTACCGTTTTCATTGGGACACTTGTGGGAACGCGTGCCGGTAGGCCATGTGTTGTTGGGGGCGTGTTTCGATAGGTGCATCGAGCAAAATGTGCGGAAAAAGTGTTTTTTTCCCCACATTTCGGATTTTACAGGGCTGTCTGGGTAATAAATTCTGGGGCGATGTGCGCAAATCATACCTCTGTGGATTCCCATGGGTGTCCTCCTTTCGGAAATGCATGGGGTTCCCTGTTTTCCTCGGTGGCTTGGACACCCGAGGCCCATATCTGTACGTTGTGCCGGTCGGAAGAATGTCTGAGATTTCGCTCTGAAAACAGACTTGGGGTTACTTGTGTTTTAGGCTTTCCCCTTGGAGGCCAGGTAGGTGCACCCACACATGTGAGGTACCATTTTCATTGGGACACCTGTGGGAACGTGTGACGGTAGGCCATGTGTTTTTGGGGGCGTGTTTTGATAGGTGCGTCGAGCGAAATGTGCGGAAAAAGCGTTTTTTTCCTGGCTTTTCGGATTTTGCAGGGCTGTCTGGGTAATAAAATCTGGGGCGATGTGCGCAAATCATACCTCTGCGGATTCCCACGGGTGTCTTCTTTTCGGAAATGCATGGGGTTCCCCGTTTTCCTTGGTGGCTTGGACACCCGAGGCCCATATCTGTAAGTTGTGCCGGTCAGCAGAATGTCTGAGATTTCCCTCTGAAAACAGACTTGTGGTTACTTGTGTTTTAGGATTTCCCCTTGGCGGCCAGGTAGGTGCACCCACACATGTGAGGTACTGTTTTCATCGGGACACCTGTGGGAACGCGTGACAGTAGGCCATGTGTTGTTGGGGACGTGTTTCGATGGGTGCATCGAGCAAAATGTGCGGAAAAAGCATTTTTTTCCCGACTTTTCGGACTTTGCGGGGCTGTCCGGGTAAAAAAATCTGGGGCGATGTGCGCAAATCATACCTCTGCGGATTCCCAAGGGTGTCCTCTTTTCGGAAATGCATGGGGTTCCCCGTTTTCCTTGGTGGCTTGGACACCCGAGGCCCATATCTGTACGTTGTGCCGGTCGGCAGAATGTCTGAGATTTCGCTCTGAAAACAGACTTGGGGTTACTTGTGTTTTAGGCTTTCCCCTTTAGCGCCCAGGTAGGTGCACCCACACATGTGAGGTACCGTTTTCATTGGGACACTTGTGGGAACGCGTGCCGGTAGGCCATGTGTTGTTGGGGGCGTGTTTCGATGGGTGCATCGAGCGAAATGTGCGGAAAAAGTGTTTTTTTCCCGACTTTTCGGACTTTGCGGGGCTGTCTGGGTAATAAATTCTGGGGCGATGTGCGCAAATCATACCTCTGCGGATTCCCACGGGTGTCCTCTTTTTGGAAATGCATGGGGTTCCCCGTTTTCCTTGGAGGCTTGGACACCCGAGGCCCATATCTGTATGTTGTGCCGGTCGGCAGAACGTCTGAGATTTCGCTCTGAAAACAGACTTGGGGTTACTTGTGTTTTAGGCTTTCCCCTTGGCGGCCAGGTAGGTGCACCCACACATGTGAGGTACCGTTTTCATTGGGACACTTGTGGGAACGCGTGCCGGTAGGCCATGTGTTGTTGGGGGCGTGTTTCGATGGGTGCATCGAGCAAAATGTGCGGAAAAAGTGTTTTTTTCCCCACATTTCGGATTTTACAGGGCTGTCTGGGTAATAAATTCTGGGGCGATGTGCGCAAATCATACCTCTGTGGATTCCCATGGGTGTCCTCCTTTCGGAAATGCATGGGGTTCCCTGTTTTCCTCGGTGGCTTGGACACCCGAGGCCCATATCTGTACGTTGTGCCGGTCGGAAGAATGTCTGAGATTTCGCTCTGAAAACAGACTTGGGGTTACTTGTGTTTTAGGCTTTCCCCTTGGCGGCCAGGTAGGTGCACCCACACATGTGAGGTACCGTTTTCATCGGGACACCTGTCGGAAGGTATGACGGTAGGCCATGTGTTGTTGGGGTCGTGTTTCGATGGGTGCGTCGAGTGAAATGTGTGGAAAAAGTGTTTTTTTCCTGACTTTTCGGATTTTGCGGGCTGTCTGGGTAATAAAATCTGGGGCGATGTGCGCAAATCATACCTCTGCGGATTCCCACGGGTGTCCTCTTTTCGGAAATGCATGGGGTTCCCCGTTTTCCTTGGTGGCTTGGACACCCGAGGCCCATATCTGTACATTGTGCCGGTCGGCAGAATGTCTGAGATTTCGCTCTGAAAACAGACTTGGGGTTACTTGTGTTTTAGGCTTTCCCCTTGGCGGCCAGGTAGGTGCACCTACACATGTGAGGTACCGTTTTCATTGGGACACCTGTGGGAATGTGTGACGGTAGGCCATGTGTTATTGGGGGCGTGTTTCGATGGGTGCGTCGAGCTAAATGTGCGGAAAAAGCGTTTTTTTCCCCACATTTCGGACTTTGCAGGGCTGTCTGGGTAATAAATTCTGGGGCGATGTGCGCAAATCATACCTCTGCGGATTCCCACGGGTGTCCTCTTTTCGGAAATGCATGGGGTTCCCTGTTTTCCTTGGTGGCTTGGACACCCGAGGCCCATATCTGTATGTTGTGCCGGTCGGCAGAATGGCTGAGATTCCCCTCTGCAAACAGACTGGGGTTGCTTGCGTTTTCGGCTTGCCCCTTGCCAGCCAGGTAGGTGCGCCCACACATGTGAGGTACCGTTTTCATCGAGATACCTGTGGGAACGCGGGACAGTAGGCCATGTGTTGTTGGGGCGTGTTTGAATGGGCGCGCCGAGCAAAATGTGCGGAAAATGCGTTTTTTTCCCCACATTTCGGACTTTGCGGGGGTGTCTGGGTAATAAATTCTGGGGCGATGTGCGCAAATCATACCTCTGTGGATTCCCACGGGTGTCCTCTTTTTGGAAATGCATGGGGTTCCCTGTTTTCCTCGGTGGCTTGGACACCCGAGGCCCATATCTATACCTTGTGCCGGTCGGCAGAATGTCTGAGATTTCGCTCTGAAAACAGACTTGTGGTTACTTGTGTTTTAGGCTTTCCCCTTGGCGGCCAGGTAGGTACACCCACACATGTGAGGTACCGTTTTCATCGGGACACCTGTGGAAACGTGTGACGGTAGGCCATGTGTTGTTGGGGGCATGTTTCGATGGGTGCATCGAGCGAAATGTGCGGAAAATGCGTTTTTTTCCCCACATTTCGGACTTTGTGGAGGTGTCTGGGTAATAAATTCTGGGGCGATGTGCGCAAATCATACCTCTGTGGATTCCCACGGGTGTCCTCCTTTCGGAAATGCATGGGGTTCTCTGTTTTCCTCAGTGGCTTGGACACCCGAGGCCCATATCTGTACGTTGTGCCGGTCTGAAGAATGTCTGAGATTTCTCTCTGAAAACAGACTTGGGGTTACTTGTGTTTTAGGCTTTCCCCTTGGCGGCCAGGTAGGTGCACCCACACATGTGAGGTACCGTTTTCATCGGGACACCTGTGGGAACGTGTGACGGTAGGCCATGTGTTTTTGGGGGCGTGTTTTGATGGGTGCGTCGAGCGAAATGTGCGGAAAAAGCGTTTTTTTCCTGGCTTTTCGGATTTTGCGGGGCTGTCTGGGTAATAAAATCTGGGGCGATGTGCGCAAATCATACCTCTGCGGATTCCCACGGGTGTCTTCTTTTCGGAAATGCATGGGGTTTCCCGTTTTCCTTGGTGGTTTGGACACCCGAGGCCCATATCTGTACGTTGTGCCGGTCAGCAGAATGTCTGAGATTTCCCTCTGAAAACAGACTTGTGGTTACTTGTGTTTTAGGCTTTCCCCTTGGCGGCCAGGTAGGTGCACCCACACATGTGAGGTACTGTTTTCATCGGGACACCTGTGGGAACGCGTGACAGTAGGCCATGTGTTGTTGGGGGCGTGTTTCGATGGGTGCATCGAGCGAAATATGCAGAAAAAGCATTTTTTTCCCCACATTTCGGACTTTGCAGGGCTGTCTGGGTAATAAATTCTGTGGCGATGTGCGCAAATCATACCTCTGCGGATTCCCACGGGTGTCCTCTTTTCGGAAATGCATGGGGTTCCCCGTTTTCCTTGGAGGCTTGGACACCCGAGGCCCATATCTGTATGTTGTGCCGGTCGGCAGAACGTCTGAGATTTCGCTCTGAAAACAGACTTGGGATTACTTGTGTTTTAGGCTTTCCCCTTGGCGGCCAGGTAGGTGCACCCACACATGTGAGGTACTGTTTTCTATGGGACACCTGTGGGAACGTGTGACGGTAGGCCATGTGTTGTTGGGGGCGTGTTTCAATGGGTGCGTCGAGAGAAATGTGCGGAAAAAGCATTTTTTTCCCGACTTTTCGGATTTTGCGGGGCTGTCCGGGTAAAAAAATCTGGGGCGATGTGCGCAAATCATACCTCTGCGGATTCCCAAGGGTGTCCTCTTTTCGGAAATGCATGGGGTTCCCCGTTTTCCTTGGTGGCTTGGACACCCGAGGCCCATATCTGTACTTTGTGCCGGTCGGCAGAATGTCTGAGATTTCGCTCTGAAAACAGACTTGGGGTTACTTGTGTTTTAGGCTTTCCCCTTTAGCGGCCAGGTAGGTGCACCCACACATGTGAGGTACCGTTTTCATTGGGACACTTGTGGGAACGCGTGCCGGTAGGCCATGTGTTGTTGGGGGCGTGTTTCGATGGGTGCATCGAGCGAAATGTGCGGAAAAAGTGTTTTTTTCCCGACTTTTCGGACTTTGCAGGGCTGTCTGGGTAATAAATTCTGGGGCGATGTGCGCAAATCATACCTCTGCGGATTCCCACGGGTGTCCTCTTTTCGGAAATGCATGGGGTTCCCCGTTTTCCTTGGAGGCTTGGACACCCGAGGCCCATATCTGTATGTTGTGCCGGTCGGCAGAACGTCTGAGATTTCGCTCTGAAAACAGACTTGGGGTTACTTGTGTTTTAGGCTTTCCCCTTGGCGGCCAGGTAGGTGCACCCACACATGTGAGGTACCGTTTTCATTGGGACACTTGTGGGAACGCGTGCCGGTAGGCCATGTGTTGTTGGGGGCGTGTTTCGATGGGTGCATCGAGCAAAATGTGCGGAAAAAGTGTTTTTTTCCCCACATTTCGGATTTTACAGGGCTGTCTGGGTAATAAATTCTGGGGCGATGTGCGCAAATCATACCTCTGTGGATTCCCATGGGTGTCCTCCTTTCGGAAATGCATGGGGTTCCCTGTTTTCCTCGGTGGCTTGGACACCCGAGGCCCATATCTGTACGTTGTGCCGGTCGGAAGAATGTCTGAGATTTCGCTCTGAAAACAGACTTGGGGTTACTTGTGTTTTAGGCTTTCCCCTTGGCGGCCAGGTAGGTGCACCCACACATGTGAGGTACCGTTTTCATCGGGACACCTGTCGGAACGTATGACGGTAGGCCATGTGTTGTTGGGGTCGTGTTTCGATGGGTGCGTCGAGTGAAATGTGTGGAAAAAGTGTTTTTTTTCTGACTTTTCGGATTTTGCAGGGCTGTCTGGGTAATAAAATCTGGGGCGATGTGCGCAAATCATACCTCTGCGGATTCCCACGGGTGTCCTCTTTTCGGAAATGCATGGGGTTCCCCGTTTTCCTTGGTGGCTTGGACACCCGAGGCCCATATCTGTACGTTGTGCCGGTCGGCAGAATGTCTGAGATTTCGCTCTGAAAACAGACTTGGGGTTACTTGTGTTTTAGGCTTTCCCCTTGGCGGCCAGGTAGGTGCACCTACACATGTGAGGTACCGTTTTCATTGGGACACCTGTGGGAATGTGTGACGGTAGGCCATGTGTTATTGGGGGCGTGTTTCGATGGGTGCGTGGAGCTAAATGTGCGGAAAAAGCGTTTTTTTCCCCACATTTCGGACTTTGCAGGGCTGTCTGGGTAATAAATTCTGGGGCGATGTGCGCAAATCATACCTCTGCGGATTCCCACGGGTGTCCTCTTTTCGGAAATGCATGGGGTTCCCTGTTTTCCTCAGTGGCTTGGACACCCGACGCCCATATCTGTACGTTGTGCCGGTCGGCAGAATGTCTGAGATTTCGCTCTGAAAACAGACTGGGGTTGCTTGCGTTTTCGGCTTGCCCCTTGCCAGCCAGGTAGGTGCGCCCACACATGTGAGGTACCGTTTTCATCGGGATACCTGTGGGAACGCGGGACAGTAGGCCATGTGTTGTTGGGGGCGTGTTTGAATGGGTGCGCCGAGCAAAATGTGCGGAAAATGCGTTTTTTTCCCCACATTTCGGACTTTGCGGGGGTGTCTGGGTAATAAATTCTGGGGCGATGTGCGCAAATCATACCTCTGTGGATTCCCACGGGTGTCCTCTTTTTGGAAATGCATGGGGTTCCCTGTTTTCCTCGGTGGCTTGGACACCCGAGGCCCATATCTATACCTTGTGCCGGTCGGCAGAATGTCTGAGATTTCGCTCTGAAAACAGACTTGGGGTTACTTGTGTTTTAGGCTTTCCCCTTGGCGGCCAGGTAGGTACACCCACACATGTGAGGTACCGTTTTCATCGGGACACCTGTGGAAACGTGTGACGGTAGGCCATGTGTTGTTGGGGGCATGTTTCGATGGGTGCATCGAGCGAAATGTGCGGAAAATGCATTTTTTTCCCCACATTTCGGACTTTGCGGGGGTGTCTGGGTAATAAATTCTGGGGCGATGTGCGCAAATCATACCTCTGTGGATTCCCACGGGTGTCCTCTTTTCGGAAATTCATGGGGTTCCCCGTTTTCCTTGGAGGCTTGGACATCCGAGGCCCATATCTGTACGTTGTGCCGGTCGGCAGAATGTCTGAGATTTCGCTCTGAAAACAGACTTGGGGTTAATTGTGTTTTAGGCTTTCCCCTTGGCGGCCAGGTAGGTGCACCCACACATGTGAGGTACCGTTTTCATCGGGACACCTGTGGAAACGTGTGACGGTAGGCCATGTGTTGTTGGGGGCGTGTTTCGATGGGTGCATCGAGCGAAATGTGCGGAAAAAGTGTTTTTTTCCCCACATTTCGGACTTTGCGGGGGTGTCTGGGTAATAAATTCTGGGGCGATGTGCGCAAATCATACCTCTGTGGATTCCCATGGGTGTCCTCTTTTTGGAAATGCATGGGGTTCCCTGTTTTCCTCGGTGGCTTGGACACCCGAGGCCCATATCTGTACGTTGTGCCGGTCGGAAGAATGTCTGAGATTTCGCTCTGAAAACAGACTTGGGGTTACTTGTGTTTTAGGCTTTCCCCTTGGCGGCCAGGTAGGTGCACCCACACATGTGAGGTACTGTTTTCATCGGGACACCTGTCGGAACGTATGACGGTAGGCCATGTGTTGTTGGGGTCGTGTTTCGATGGGTGCGTCGATTGAAATGTGTGGAAAAAGTGTTTTTTTCCTGACTTTTCGGATTTTGCAGGGCTGTCTGGGTAATAAAATCTGGGGCGATGTGCGCAAATCATACCTCTGCGGATTCCCACGGGTGTCCTCTTTTCGGAAATGCATGGGGTTCCCCGTTTTCCTTGGTGGCTTGGACACCCGAGGCCCATATCTGTACGTTGTGCCGGTCGGCAGAATGTCTGAGATTTCGCTCTGAAAACAGACTTGGGGTTACTTGTGTTTTAGGCTTTCCCCTTGGCGGCCAGGTAGGTGCATCTACACATGTGAGGTACCGTTTTCATTGGGACACCTGTGGGTATGTGTGACGGTAGGCCATGTGTTATTGGGGGCGTGTTTCGATGGGTGCGTCGAGCTAAATGTGCGGAAAAAGCGTTTTTTTCCCCACATTTCGGACTTTGCAGGGCTGTCTGGGTAATAAATTCTGGGGCGATGTGCGCAAATCATACCTCTGCGGATTCCCACGGGTGTCCTCTTTTCGGAAATGTATGGGGTTCCCTGTTTTCCTCAGTGGCTTGGACACCCGAGGCCCATATCTGTACGTTGTGCCGGTCGGCAGAATGTCTGAGATTTCGCTCTGAAAACAGACTTGGGGTTACTTGTGTTTTAGGCTTTCCCCTTGGCGGCCAGGTAGGTGCACCTACACATGTGAGGTACCGTTTTCATTGGGACACCTGTGGGAATGTGTGACGGTAGGCCATGTGTTGTTGGGGGCGTGTTTCGATGGGTGCGTCGAGCTAAATGTGCGGAAAAAGCGTTTTTTTCCCGACTTTTCAGACTTTGCGGGGCTGTCTGGGTAATAAATTCTGGGGCGATGTGCGCAAATCATACCTCTGCGGATTCCCACGGGTGTCCTCTTTTCAGAAATGCATGGGGTTCCCTGTTTTCCTTGGTGGCTTGGACACCCGAGGCCCATATCTGTATGTTGTGCCGGTCGGCAGAATGGCTGAGATTCCCCTCTGCAAACAGACTCGGGTTGCTTGCGTTTTCGGCTTGCCCCTTGCCAGCCAGGTAGGTGCGCCCACACATGTGAGGTACCGTTTTCATCGGGATACCTGTGGGAACGCGGGACAGTAGGCCATGTGTTGTTGGGGGCGTGTTTGAATGGGTGCGCCGAGCAAAATGTGCGGAAAATGCGTTTTTTTCCCCACATTTCGGACTTTGCGGGGGTGTCTGGGTAATAAATTCTGGGGCGATGTGCGCAAATCATACCTCTGTGGATTCCCACGGGTGTCCTCTTTTTGGAAATGCATGGGGTTCCCTGTTTTCCTTGGTGGCTTGGACACCCGAGGCCCATATCTATACCTTGTGCCGGTCGGCAGAATGTCTGAGATTTCGCTCTGAAAACAGACTTGGGGTTACTTGTGTTTTAGGCTTTCCCCTTGGCGGCCAGGTAGGTACACCCACACATGTGAGGTACCGTTTTCATCGGGACACCTGTGGAAACGTGTGACGGTAGGCCATGTGTTGTTGGGGGCATGTTTCGATGGGTGCATCGAGCAAAATGTGCGGAAAATGCATTTTTTTCCCCACATTTCGGACTTTGCGGGGGTGTCTGGGTAATAAATTCTGGGGCGGTGTGCGCAAATCATACCTCTGTGGATTCCCACGGGTGTCCTCTTTTCGGAAATGCATGGGGTTCCCCGTTTTCCTTGGAGGCTTGGACATCCGAGGCCCATATCTGTACGTTGTGCCGGTCGGCAGAATGTCTGAGATTTCGCTCTGAAAACAGACTTGGGGTTAATTGTGTTTTAGGCTTTCCCCTTGGCGGCCAGGTAGGTGCACCCACACATGTGAGGTACCGTTTTCATCGGGACACCTGTGGAAACGTGTGACGGTAGGCCATGTGTTGTTGGGGGCATGTTTCGATGGGTGCATCGAGCGAAATGTGCGGAAAATGCGTTTTTTTCCCCACATTTCGGACTTTGCGGGGGTGTCTGGGTAATAAATTCTGGGGCGATGTGCGCAAATCATACCTCTGTGGATTCCCACGGGTGTCCTCTTTTCGGAAATGCATGGGGTTCCCCGTTTTCCTTGGAGGCTTGGACATCCGAGTCCCATATCTGTACGTTGTGCCGGTCGGCAGAATGTCTGAGATTTCGCTCTGAAAACAGACTTGGGGTTACTTGTGTTTTTGGCTTTCCCCTTGGCGGCCAGGTAGGTGCACCCACACATGTGAGGTACCATTTTCATCGGGACACCTGTGGGAAGGCGTGACGGTAGGCCATGTGTTGTTGGGGGCGTGTTTCGATGGGTGCATGGAGCGGAATGTTCGGAAAAAGCGTTTTTTTCCCCACATTTCGGAATTTGCAGGGCTGTCTGGTTAATAAATTCTGGGGCGATGTGCGCAAATCATACCTCTGCGGATTCCCACGGGTGTCCTCTTTTCGGAAATGCATGGGGTTCCCTGTTTTCCTCGGTGGCTTGGACACCTGAGGCCCATATCTGTACGTTGTGCCGGTCGGCAGAATGTCTGAGATTTCGCTCTGAAAACAGACTTGGGGTTACTTGTGTTTTAGGCTTTCCCCTTGGCGGCCAGGTAGGTGCACCCACACATGTGAGGTACCGTTTTCATCGGGACACCTGTGGGAACGTGTGACAGTAGGCCGTGTTGTTGGGGGTGTGTTTCGATGGGTGCGTCGAGGGAATGAGCGGAAAAAGCGTTTTTTTCCCAACTTTTCGGACTTGCGGGGCTGTCTGGGTAATAAAATCTGGGCTGATGTGCGCAAATCATACCTCTGCGGATTCCCACGGGTGTCCTCTTTTCGGAAATGCATGGGGTTCCCCGTTTTCCTTGGTGGCTTGGACACCCGAGGCCCATATCTGTACGTTGTGCCGGTCGGCAGAATGTCTGAGATTTAGCTCTGAAAACAGACTTGGGCTTACTTGTGTTTTAGGCTTTCCCCTTGGCGGCCAGGTAGGTGCACCCACACATGTGAGGTACCGTTTTCATAGGGACACCTGTGGGAATGCGTGACGGTAGGCCATGTGTTGTTGGGGGCGTGTTTCGATGGGTGCATCGAGCGAAATGTGCGGAAAAAGTGTTTTTTTCCCGACTTTTCGGACTTTGCGGGGCTGTCTGGGTAATACATTCTGGGGCGATGTGCGCAAATCATACCTCTGCGGATTCCCACGGGTGTCCTCTTTTCGGAAATGCATGGGGTTCCCCGTTTTCCTTGGAGGCTTGGACACCCGAGGCCCATATCTGTATGTTTTGCCGGTCGGCAGAACGTCTGAGATTTCGCTCTGAAAACAGACTTGGGGTTACTTGTGTTTTAGGCTTTCCCCTTGGCGGCCAGGTAGGTGCACCCACACATGTGAGGTACCGTTTTCATTGGGACACTTGTGGGAACGCGTGCCGGTAGGCCATGTGTTGTTGGGGGCGTGTTTCGATGGTTGCATCGAGCAAAATGTGCGGAAAAAGTGTTTTTTTCCCCACATTTCGGATTTTACAGGGCTGTCTGGGTAATAAATTCTGGGGCGATGTGCGCAAATCATACCTCTGTGGATTCCCATGGGTGTCCTCCTTTCGGAAATGCATGGGGTTCCCTGTTTTCCTCGGTGGCTTGGACACCCGAGGCCCATATCTGTACGTTGTGCCGGTCGGAAGAATGTCTGAGATTTCGCTCTGAAAACAGACTTGGGGTTACTTGTGTTTTAGGCTTTCCCCTTGGCGGCCAGGTAGGTGCGCCCACACATGTGAGGTACCGTTTTCATCGGGACACCTGTCAGAACGTATGACGGTAGGCCATGTTTTGTTGGGGTCGTGTTTCGATGGGTGCGTCGAGTGAAATGTGTGGAAAAAGTGTTTTTTTCCTGACTTTTCGGATTTTGCAGGGCTGTCTGGGTAATAAAATCTGGGGCGATGTGCGCAAATCATACCTCTGCGGATTCCCACGGGTGTCCTCTTTTCGGAAATGCATGGGGTTCCCCGTTTTCCTTGGTGGCTTGGACACCCGAGGCCCATATCTGTACGTTGTGCCGGTCGGCAGAATGTCTGAGATTTCGCTCTGAAAACAGACTTGGGGTTACTTGTGTTTTAGGCTTTCCCCTTGGCGGCCAGGTAGGTGCACCTACACATGTGAGGTACCGTTTTCATTGGGACACCTGTGGGAATGTGTGACGGTAGGCCATGTGTTATTGGGGGCGTGTTTCGATGGGTGCGTCGAGCTAAATGTGCGGAAAAAGCATTTTTTTCCCCACATTTCGGACTTTGCAGGGCTGTCTGGGTAATAAATTCTGGGGCGATGTGTGCAAATCATACCTCTGCGGATTCCCACGGGTGTCCTCTTTTCGGAAATGCATGGGGTTCCCTGTTTTCCTCAGTGGCTTGGACACCCGAGGCCCATATCTGTACGTTGTGCCGGTCGGAAGAATGTCTGAGATTTCGCTCTGAAAACAGACTTGGGGTTACTTGTGTTTTAGGCTTTCCCCTTGGCGGCCAGGTAGGTGCGCCCACACATGTGAGGTACCGTTTTCATCGGGACACCTGTCAGAACGTATGACGGTAGGCCATGTTTTGTTGGGGTCGTGTTTCGATGGGTGCGTCGAGTGAAATGTGTGGAAAAAGTGTTTTTTTCCTGACTTTTCGGATTTTGCAGGGCTGTCTGGGTAATAAAATCTGGGGCGATGTGCGCAAATCATACCTCTGCGGATTCCCACGGGTGTCCTCTTTTCGGAAATGCATGGGGTTCCCCGTTTTCCTTGGTGGCTTGGACACCCGAGGCCCATATCTGTACGTTGTGCCGGTCGGCAGAATGTCTGAGATTTCGCTCTGAAAACAGACTTGGGGTTACTTGTGTTTTAGGCTTTCCCCTTGGCGGCCAGGTAGGTGCACCTACACATGTGAGGTACCGTTTTCATTGGGACACCTGTGGGAATGTGTGACGGTAGGCCATGTGTTATTGGGGGCGTGTTTCGATGGGTGCGTCGAGCTAAATGTGCGGAAAAAGCATTTTTTTCCCCACATTTCGGACTTTGCAGGGCTGTCTGGGTAATAAATTCTGGGGCGATGTGCGCAAATCATACCTCTGCAGATTCCCACGGGTGTCCTCTTTTCGGAAATGCATGGGGTTCCCTGTTTTCCTCAGTGGCTTGGACACCCGAGGCCCATATCTGTACGTTGTGCCGGTCGGCAGAATGTCTGAGATTTCGCTCTGAAAACAGACTTGGGGTTACTTGTGTTTTAGGCTTTCCCCTTGGCGGCCAGGTAGGTGCACCACACATGTGAGGTACCGTTTTCATTGGGACACCTGTGGGAATGTGTGACGGTAGGCCATGTGTTGTTGGGGGCGTGTTTCGATGGGTGCGTAGAGCTAAATGTGCGGAAAAAGCGTTTTTTTCCCGACTTTTCAGACTTTGCAGGGCTGTCTGGGTAATACATTCTGGGGCGATGTGCGCAAATCATACCTCTGCGGATTCCCACGGGTGTCCTCTTTTCAGAAATGCATGGGGTTTCCTGTTTTCCTTGGTGGCTTGGACACCCGAGGCCCATATCTGTATGTTGTGCCGGTCGGCAGAATGGCTGAGATTCCCCTCTGCAAACAGACTGGGGTTGCTTGCGTTTTCGGCTTGCCCCTTGCCAGCCAGGTAGGTGCGCCCACACATGTGAGGTACCGTTTTCATCGGGATACCTGTGGGAACGCGGGACAGTAGGCCATGTGTTGTTGGGGGCGTGTTTGAATGGGTGCGCCGAGCAAAATGTGCGGAAAATGTGTTTTTTTCCACACATTTCGGACTTTGCGGGGGTGTCTGGGTAATAAATTCTGGGGCGATGTGCGCAAATCATACCTCTGTGGATTCCCACGGGTGTCCTCTTTTTGGAAATGCATGGGGTTCCCTGTTTTCCTCGGTGGCTTGGACACCCGAGGCCCATATCTATACCTTGTGCCGGTCGGCAGAATGTCTGAGATTTAGCTCTGAAAACAGACTTGGGCTTACTTGTGTTTTAGGCTTTCCCCTTGGCGGCCAGGTAGGTGCACCCACACATGTGAGGTACCGTTTTCATAGGGACACCTGTGGGAATGCGTGACGGTAGGCCATGTGTTGTTGGGGGCGTGTTTCGATGGGTGCATCGAGTGAAATGTGCGGAAAAAGTGTTTTTTTCCCGACTTTTCGGACTTTGCGGGGCTGTCTGGGTAATAAATTCTGGGGCGATGTGCGCAAATCATACCTCTGCGGATTCCCACGGGTGTCCTCTTTTCGGAAATGCATGGGGTTCCCCGTTTTCCTTGGAGGCTTGGACACCCGAGGCCCATATCTGTATGTTGTGCCGGTCGGCAGAACGTCTGAGATTTCGCTCTGAAAACAGACTTGGGGTTACTTGTGTTTTAGGCTTTCCCCTTGGCGGCCAGGTAGGTGCACCCACACATGTGAGGTACCATTTTCATTGGGACACTTGTGGGAACGCGTGCCGTTAGGCCATGTGTTGTTGGGGGCGTGTTTCGATGGGTGCATCGAGCAAAATGTGCGGAAAAAGTGTTTTTTTCCCCACATTTCGGATTTTACAGGGCTGTCTGGGTAATAAATTCTGGGGCGATGTGCGCAAATCATACCTCTGTGGATTCCCATGGGTGTCCTCCTTTCGGAAATGCATGGGGTTCCCTGTTTTCCTCAGTGGCTTGGACACCCGAGGCCCATATCTGTACGTTGTGCCGGTCGGAAGAATGTCTGAGATTTCGCTCTGAAAACAGACTTGGGGTTACTTGTGTTTTAGGCTTTCCCCTTGGCGGCCAGGTAGGTGCGCCCACACATGTGAGGTACCGTTTTCATCGGGACACCTGTCAGAACGTATGACGGTAGGCCATGTGTTGTTGGGGTCGTGTTTCGATGGGTGCGTCGAGTGAAATGTGTGGAAAAAGTGTTTTTTTCCTGACTTTTCGGATTTTGCAGGGCTGTCTGGGTAATAAAATCTGGGGCGATGTGCGCAAATCATACCTCTGCGGATTCCCACGGGTGTCCTCCTTTCGGAAATGCATGGGGTTCCCCGTTTTCCTTGGTGGCTTGGACACCCGAGGCCCATATCTGTACGTTGTGCCGGTCGGCAGAATGTCTGAGATTTCGCTCTGAAAACAGACTTGGGGTTACTTGTGTTTTAGGCTTTCCCCTTGGCGGCCAGGTAGGTGCACCTACACATGTGAGGTACCGTTTTCATTGGGACACCTGTGGAAACGTGTGACGGTAGGCCATGTGTTGTTGGGGGCATGTTTCGATGGGTGCATCGAGCGAAATGTGCGGAAAATGCGTTTTTTTCCCCACATTTCGGACTTTGATGGGGTGTTTGGGTAATAAATTCTGGGGCGATGTGCGCAAATCATACCTCTGTGGATTCCCACGGGTGTCCTCTTTTCGGAAATGCATGGGGTTCCCCGTTTTCCTTGGAGGCTTGGACATCCGAGGCCCATATCTGTACGTTGTGCCGGTCGGCAGAATGTCTGAGATTTCGCTCTGAAAACAGACTTGGGGTTACTTGTGTTTTAGGCTTTCCCCTTGGCGGCCAGGTAGGTGCACCCACACATGTGAGGTACCATTTTCATCGGGACACCTGTGGGAACGCGTGACGGTAGGCCATCAGTTGTTGGGGGCGTGTTTCGATGGGTGCATCGAGCGAAATGTTCGGAAAAAGCGTTTTTTTCCCCACATTTCGGAATTTGCAGGGCTGTCTGGTTAATAAATTCTGGGGCGATGTGCGCAAATCATACCTCTGCGGATTCCCACGGGTGTCCTCTTTTCGGAAATGCATGGGGTTCCCTGTTTTCCTCGGTGGCTTGGACACCTGAGGCCCATATCTGTACGTTGTGCCGGTCGGCAGAATGTCTGAGATTTCGCTCTGAAAACAGACTTGGGGTTACTTGTGTTTTAGGCTTTCCCCTTGGCGGCCAGGTAGGTGCACCCACACATGTGAGGTACCGTTTTCATCGGGACACCTGTGGGAACGTGTGACAGTAGGCCGTGTTGTTGGGGGTGTGTTTCGATGGGTGCGTCGAGGGAATGAGCGGAAAAAGCGTTTTTTTTCCCAACTTTTCGGACTTGCGGGGCTGTCTGGGTAATAAAATCTGGGCTGATGTGCGCAAATCATACCTCTGCGGATTCCCACGGGTGTCCTCTTTTCGGAAATGCATGGGGTTCCCCGTTTTCCTTGGTGGCTTGGACACCCGAGGCCCATATCTGTACGTTGTGCCGGTCGGCAGAATGTCTGAGATTTAGCTCTGAAAACAGACTTGGGCTTACTTGTGTTTTAGGCTTTCCCCTTGGCGGCCAGGTAGGTGCACCCACACATGTGAGGTACCGTTTTCATAGGGACACCTGTGGGAATGCGTGACGGTAGGCCATGTGTTGTTGGGGGTGTGTTTTGATGGGTGCATCGAGTGAAATGTGCGGAAAAAGCGTTTTTTTCCCCACATTTCGGACTTTGCAGGGCTGTCTGGGTAATAAATTCTAGGGAGATGTGCGCAAATCATACCTCTGCGGATTCCCACGGGTGTCCTCTTTTCGGAAATGCATGGGGTTCCCTGTTTTCCTCGGTGGCTTGGACACCCGAGACCCATATCTGTACGTTGTGCCGGTCGGCAGAATGTCTGAGATTTCGCTCTGAAAACAGACTTGGGTTGCTTGCGTTTTTGGCTTACCCCTTGCCAGCCAGGTAGGTGCACCCACACATGTGGGGTACCGTTTTCATTGGGACACCTGTGGGAACGCGGGACGGTAGGCCATGTGTTGTGTTTGTGTGGTTTTCATAACGTTTTGACCCATTTGCTGGTCCCCTTTGTCTCACAACCCTTTCTTTTCCCAAATGTGACCTACATTTAGTCGCTGCTTTTGCCACCATACACTTTTGTAACCTGCACAAGTCACCTACCCTTGTAAAGGTCTGCCTGTGCTCTTTCAAAAAATGTATGCTTGCCGTTCCTCACCACATTTGTTTTCCCAATTTACACATGCTAAGTGCGTCTGGTCAGGCTGTGAGCGTAAAACTCCTGTGTACCATGGCTCAGTGTTTGGCTTGTGGTATTGCTTGTTTTGTAAAAACACTACAAAAATTGTATGCTCTCCTAACTGCAAGAGTCGGGGCAATGTAGCGGAGCATTGCTTTTCTCAAAATTCATAGAAGCCATTGCCGTACCAAGCCAACCATGTCCAACACATACCTTTTTTTCAGTCATTTTCCCGCTTTTCCCCCATTCGATGGCAGTTTCCCCTACCTAGTTGTTGCCTGTCCTATGCAAATCACCCCTTCCTAAACTTGGAATGTTGTCTACTTATCAGAAATATATGTCTTTCTGTCCTCCAATTTGGCTTTCCTGCCCTTTTCTTCCATTCCGTCCATACATGTCCAATTGGCAAAAATGGCAAAAATCGCCTACCTCTCACAAAATGGTTGATAACCACATCAAAATAATTTTTTCCATTTCCACTCAACCTGTTCCTGAAAGCCACGAAATTGGGGAACTCAGCACAGCAAACCATTTGTTCCTAGCTCTTACAAGGAAAAAACCACAGGCTTCTTTGTACATCATTTTAATGGCATTTTTCGAAAAACCCCAAAATGTGTGCACTTTTTCCTTATTTGCTCTCACCCCCCTACAGCAACCTGGAATTCCTGGGTGGCGTTACGACCGCCTACACGTGGGAAAAAAAGGAGCCAAATTTGGCCGAGATATCTCATGTAACAAAAAAGTTACAAGCCATTGAATGGCCACATACCAAAATCACCAAAAAAGGCCCTGGCACTGGGGAGAAATACCCATGGCACTTAAAGGGTTAAACTGGAAGGAAGGTTGATTTTCAGAAATAGAGAGGACCCCCCATCACCAGTCTGTTGTCCTACTGCTATTACTGTCACGTCTGGAATTTGGTTGTTCTGGAAGTGAAATTCTACTTGGTCAGATTTTTGTTCAACCATGTAGCATGTGCCGTTTAAACTAACATGGTTGACACTCTGTTTTAATTTTATTGGTCAGCTAGTCTGGGTGCAGAGGACCTTGTTTACGCAATCTATTAGGGGTGACAACCTTCTCAGGAGGTCATTCCCTTGTAAACAAGGGGTGCCCTCTGGAGTCCCTACTATGACCGGGTGTTTCACCTTGTGTCGCCCAATTTTAATGTCCAAATCCGGCGTCCCCTCGATGGGAATTTCCTTCCCGTCAAAGTTCTAAAGTTGTCCAGGAAGAGAGGTGAGAGGAATTTGGTAATTCTCCCCCCTCTCTGCATTTAGTTTGTCAAAGGCTCTTTTGGACAGAAGGGTAGCTTGGTATCTAGTAAAATGTCAAATAAACCCAGGCTGGTGGGTACAGCTGGTCTCTTTGGTGACCAAAAAATACACAAATTACTATGTAAGTTTTGAAAATAGGTTTGCAAAAAATCACCTAGAAGGAACGGTATGTCCCTTGAGTTTCAAATACTGGGTCTCAGTAAGGTCGCAGGTCACTGGATGGACGGGCAGCCGGGAAGTCCGTCATAAATAGTCAAACAGATGAGAAAAAACTCCAGGACAGAGCGCCCAATCAAAAGGGTTTTATTAAATTAAATGTTTCTCAAGCTGTGCAGCCCTTAATGTGACACCTTTTTTCGGCCCAAATGGCCTTCCTCAAAACAGGGCTAAATACATTCCTACCACAAAATACAAATACCAAACATTGTGTGTTTTTACATAAAAAGTTATTGATTAATCAGACATGATAGCGTAACACAAAACAAAAATGGTATCCAATACCAAGCCAACGATACAGATTAGACCATGAAAATCACATTAAACCATTGTCGTGATTGCATGTTCATACATAAAAGCAAACAGCACAACGAAAAATCTATTTGTAATGTGCACCAGACAGAAAGAAAGGGGTTGGCAATGGGAGGGCAATGAGAGGGATACAAAGGGATTTGTGAGACAATAGATAATGAATATGTCCCCAAAAATACATCCATGAATGAAACAATAAATGCAAAACAATTCAAAATAAAATGTCAGCCACGGTACACCGTCTATGTATCTGTTTTAAGGGTAAATGTAGGACTACCCATGAGCGCATGTTATGGCTAGCGAATTCATCACACAATTTGTAACGTTTTGGTAAATGTATAACAATCTTCTTACTTGTTCCCATCAAGTTACAGAAAATAATTTACAAGTCCAATATGCTATGTATTTGTATTTGACTTCCAAACATGGGAGAAATGACGTGGGTAATGATCCGTATAAGTTTTATATTGTTTGGCATCTACTCATTTTTTGATGCCGGATTCAACGCCAGCATTTTCGATTGCGCACTCTTATTTTAGTTCAACCGCACTGCATTTCTCTATGTTAGTTTGGATTAGCCGTTTACAGCATTTTCACAACGTTGTTTACCTTGTTTTTCTTAATATAACTCCGGATTTACGTTGCTTAGCAGCAGCATGCCGCGGACGGACTAACCAACGCGTCACCTTGGGAACTACTAAATAAATAATCCCAAGATGGCGCCCGCCTCGCATTACGCTTATCTGTTCGGCCAACGCAATGACCTGGTGAGTGCGCTCTTCTCTCAGCTTACGAGCAATTTTCTAATTTGACATGGTTTCACTCCGGCACGGTAGCTCTTGTATCATATCCTTTGTTAGCAGTACGGAACTTCTATGTAATAAGCATGAACGATCGAAGCAGCGCCGGCAGCCCTTGACAACATAACTCGACTTCCCTTTGGTTATTCAACCTTAAGCCTACTTCTTGGGGTGATAGTTTTCCACACAGTTTATACGAACAAGATGCCAAGGAAGGGAGGGTTTAGCACGTCCTCATGGGCCTCGCTCTTTCGCATATATATATACATATATACAGAACGTTTTTGTGTTTTTGATTGAGAGACTTGAAATTAATTGATCTAATTATTGAAATATAACCTTGTTTATACACAAATCTGCTTTTAGGCTGATAGTTTATTGCACAGACTTAACGAACAAGATGTCAAGTAAGGGTGGGTTTAACAACAGCTCTGTAATGTTTGGGATCAGACCCAGGACCATATGGTGATGACTAGCCTAACTCCCGGAAAGGGTAAGCCCTACAGTTTGAGACATTGATGTCAAATAATGAGACTGTGTGAGTTTAAAAATACTAATGGGATATCTCTCTCTCTTTTTCTTGTCTTGTGTTTTTGGGTGTGTGCTTTCCCTACACTACCCTTCTGCTTGTACCGTGGCTGACATTTTATTTTGTATTGTTTTGCATTTATTGTTTCATTCATGGATGTATTTTTGGGGACATATTCATCATCTATTGTCTCACAAATCCCTTTGTATCCCTCCCATTGCCAACCCCTTTCTTACTGTCTGGTGCACATTACAAATTGATTTATTGTTGTGCTGTTTGCTTTTATGTATGGACATGCAATCACGACAATGGTTTTATGTGATTTTCATGGTCTAATTTGTATGGTTGGCTTGGTATTGGATACCGTTTTTGTTTTGTGTTACGCTATCATGTCTGATTAATCAATAACTTTTTGTGTACACACACACAACGTTTGGTATTTGTATTTTGTGGTAGGAATGCATTTAGCCCTGTCTTGAGGAAGGCCGTTTGGGCTGAAACACATGTTACATTAAGGGCTACACAGCTTGAGAAACATTTAATTTAATAAAAACCTTTTGATTGGGTGCTCTGTCCTAGAGTTTTTTCTCATCCTGTTTAGCTTGGGATCCAGTGTCCACCAGTGCCAAAATTGTACCCTGCCCCTGTACTTGTACCGGGGCATAGTATCTTCCCTCCTTCTCCTCAAGGGGGCACAGATAATGCACATTTTTGGACAACTGGTGGGCCAATTTTCTGGTTTTGGACAAGGAAAGAGAAGAGATTTGGGCAGAATTCTGTGAGGAGTCTTGGGAATCTGAAAGAAAAAGTTGGCAACTAGAAATGGGAGACGTGGTGGGTTCCCCTGGTTCCGGTTCTGGGCCGCCCCCCCTTTTTGGAGGCAGTCACCACAATGGGTTTGAACCAGGGGATGTTGATGCTGTTGGTTCTGGGATGAGATGAGATGATGGGCGGCGCTAGCTCAGTCACCACATCTACCCAGTCTGTCTGTGAATCCCTTGGCCCCCCCTCTCCCCTCTCCTGGATTAGGTTGTCTGGGCTCAGGGAAGTGGTGAAAGAAGGATGGATGATTTTGGGGCTGGAAGTTGGGTGGATACCTGGGGAAAAAGTTCTGACCAGGATTTGGGGAATTTCTGCCCTCCTGTGGGAAGTTAGGAGGGAAGTTCCCTTGGTTAGGTGCTTGGCTGGATCCCCCCCTTGGGCTGGAGGAGTCCACACATAACCCATGATGGGTCGGTTTCCCTTCTAGCAGGGACTTACATAGTCAGGGGTGTGAGGGACCCCATTTTTGGGACTACCTCCTTGGCTCCCTGTCTGTGACTGGTCCGAGGGCCTTCTGGGCATGGAATTATTCTGTGCAGGCAAGTTTTTAGGTCCCCCCATCTCCAAATCCAAAATGGGGGCAACCTTTACCTCTGCCAGCTTGGCAGCAGCAGGGGTGCTGGTCGGTTTGGGGCTTTTCTGCGCATTACTTTTATTTACTATGGGCTTCTGCACCTCATAGATTCGGGTGGCCTGTTCAATGACCCAGTCTAGTGAACTTTTCTCATGAAAATCTCTCACTAGCTGGGTCATGATGTATTTGGGCAAGGCATGGAAAAAAGTGGTAACAAATTATTTTCTGTCCGTGCGCACCCTTTTGGTAGTCTGCACAAAGGCACGCTTCACTTCCTGAACAAATTCTTGTGGGGCCTGATCCTCCCCACATTGCAAATTGTAGGCTGCCTTGCGAGCCTCTTGGGGATTTCTGTGAACAGAAAACTGCTTTAAGATGGCAGCCCTGTAGGTGGACCAATTTGCATGATTTTGGTCCTCCAGCCCCGCAAAAAAACTGCAGTATTCTGGGGAGAATGTTCATTTGACGTACTGCATGCAGCTACTGCTGTCTTTCAAATGGAAAGACTCCATCATTTGCTCAAAGTGCTCCAAGTGTTCCCACACAGAATACTTGGCGTTCTTGTGATAAGGCGTGATGACACTCCTGATTGCCTTAATCTGTTTTAAGGGGTCCTTAAGAAAGGCCCTTTTTGCCTTATTGGCCTTCTTGGTTCGGGTAACCCTGGTACATTCATCCTCTGACTCAGAAGCACTGCTCCCAGAGGTGCCCATCTGATCTTCCAGGTTTTCCCGGATTCTGCAAGTCTGGGAATGGCTGGCAGAATGTGGGGACCTGGTCTCCTGTGTCCTATGACGTTCAGAGGAGTCTTCAGATTTTTCCTTGCTGCCAAGATTTGATGAGTACCCCCCCACTGACCTAACTGGGCAGAGGTTTTTAGGATGCCCTTAGTGGGCCTACTCTCCTGGGGTTCCCCACTAAATTGCACTGTACTTGGGTGCCCATACCCAGATGCCCGCCCATCCATTCCTGGGAGGTACTGGCCTATGAGCCCCATACTTTTGGCTGGATAGTAATCTGCCATCCCTGTGGCCCTGGGCTCATGTGCGCCATGGGACATGGGGGTGGCAGAGTCCAAGGACAGTGAGAGTTGGAGGCCTCTGATACTAGGGCTCCTGGGGTTATGCTCAGGTGTTTCCCTTTCCCTGTGAACCTTATCTCTATCAGCCCCTGCTCCCTGTTGCCCTGCCAGAGCCTGCGCTTTCAGTTCCTCAATCAAGCCTTACTAGACTCTATCAGTCTCTCCTGCATGGCTACCTGTTGCTGGAGTCTATCATTGTGCAGGAAGAGAGCCTCATTCTCTCTCTGTGCTTCCTGGTTTGTCTTGGAGTACTGGGCCAGTCTTTTCTGCAGGAGGGTTAACCCCTGAGTACCGTCCCTACTGGCCTGCTCCTTTCTTGCCAGAGCATCTTCCACCCTCCTGGTGTGCTCTAACAAGTTCTGATGCTCTTTTTGGAGGTCACCTAGTCCCTGGAGGGCCAAGTGATTTTCTTCCATTTTCTTTTTTAAGTGGCAGACTTCCTGGCCTAAGGTATCCCTTTCCTGAGTAAGAGCCTGCATCTGTGCCGCCAGGTCGTCCCTCTGCCTTTGAAGGGCACCAGCTTTCTGGTGCTCTTCATCAAACTCTGCCTGGGTATCCAGGTCTTTCAAAATAAATGTATTGCTCTCCTATTTTTCTCTATCCAATTGGCTTTGCAAGGTGGCTACCTGCTTTGTGCATGCCCTGTTGAAATCTATCTGTTGCTCCAGCTTTTTCTGGCTCTGCAGCAGGGAGTCCTTACCTTCTTGATGCTCCTTCTGCAAGGACAGAATTCTGGTATCCTGGTCTGCCTTTTCCTGTTGCAGGATACCCATATCCTCATTTATTTTAATGATATATTGTCTACTATCATTTTCTGACTCCTGGGTCCAGTGCAGCCTCTGCTCAGAAGAGTCCAGGACAGATTGGGCCTTCTCTAATGCCATCAGTTGCCTACTTGCCAGATTTTGGCCTTCAACACATTTGTCCTGTATGGCCCCCATATATAAATCTAAATATGCCGCTATCCTGACAATCTTGTTGTGCTCATCCTTGGCTTTAGGGGCCATGTATAGTTCACTCAGGGCCACGTGTAAGGGGCCCTGATCTCTCCAGATATCTAACTCAGTTGCAGTGACCTGTTGTGTGATTGCCTGCAACCACACCATCTGGTCCTGCTGAGTCCACTCACCTCTCACAAATAGCTTATGTAAGAGGTGCTCTCTCGCTATTTTGATGTCTACCAGTGTCATCATTCTGGAAATTGATTTCCTTCCTGACTTACAGAAGTTAGTATTTTATTTTGCAAAACAGACCGTTTCCTTAGAGCGTTCCTTTGAGGAGTGCTTTTACAGCGTAACACAGCATGGTGATCCAACAGGGTTTATGTATCCTGTCAGTTAGCACACTGTATTAAGCTGCACAAGTGGTAGATCTAATCCAGATGTCCCGTTACGAGCCCCCACTTGTAAGTGACTTCAATTCAGCAATCCAACTAAGTCAATGCCTAGTCTGGGATGCCCAATGGAAGCCCTTATTTATATATTTTTATGTCAAGTTCTTAAATCTGGATGATGAACCCTTATATAAATAACGCCCCTCTCTTTGAATCCCCCTGACCTCACTGAGCCAAGAAGTAGGTTGTTTTGCAAATTATTGGAAAAATTAAACTATATATATATATCACACTTTTATGAATACATGAATATTTGATAGCACACTTATGAGTATGAACAGTGATCAACAATGGATAAGATTACAGTAGCACAATTCTTTATAGAAAGTTGGTATAGAAATGATAAGGTAGCAGAGAATACTTTGTATGGTTTCAAGGAAAAGTAATGATGGAAAGAATGTAGCACAGAAATAAACTGGATATGGTTTCAACAAGAGATAATCTGATCACTTTTTTCCTCACTCCCCCCACCCCCTATGCAATATGAAGAGATGGAAATGAGGGCACACAGGAAGCTTAGAGAAACAGGAATGATTTTAAAACACAGGCCAAATACTTTAAATGTGGTTGCAATGAAGTGAAAAATATGCTAAAAATGATTTTAATTCCCTATAGGAGATTCAGGGTAGGTGATAGCTACTTTGAATTAGTTCAGGTGAACACTAGAAATGATTCAGGAATGATTACCGGAATGAAAACGAATTTCAGCAGTGGAAAGCAAGAAGCTGCTATTTTTACAAGTGGTTAAATTGAGTTAAATTGCAATTTGCGGCACTTTTTCCGAGTGAGTCGATAGCGATTACGGAAAAACTAGACTGGTATGTCCTGTTGGAAAGCTCAGGTTCTTAGCTTTAAAATTACAGTTAAATCTCGCTTCTAGGACATACGGTTCAAAAGATATGGACGTTTTTGTGGAGATAGATTTTCAGAAATGAAGTCAAGATTTCAGAATGACAGATGATACTTTTGCAGCTTTGAAATCACAGAATGGACACACGATTTCTATGCAGTTCTGGACAGGTTGAAATGGGTTGAATAAGATTACTTTAAACTAAGAGATGGGTTCTGTACAGTTCTGGCTGGATACTCACTCCTAGTTTTGGAAGGGAATGGACCTCGTCACAGATCTGGTCAGCTGGGCTGTGGTTCTCTCACCCCGGGACGGTCTCTGGCACTGGTCCTGCTCACAGCGGTCTGGTCTGGGTCTGCTATCGGCACTGCACTGCTGTCTGGTCTGGGTCTGGATACAGTTCTGCTTTCTGGGTCTGGATACAGCTCTGCTTTCTGGGTCCGGATATGGTTCTAGCCAGAATCAAACAGCTCGCCCGGCTGTTGAATAGTTTGGTTAGGTTGCTGGATTCTGAGGCCTGCTGAGAAGGATTCAGCTTTTGGTTCAAGCCTCTCTGCTTCAAGTTCTGGAGTCTATCTGGAGTCTAAGTTCTGGATATGGTCGGGCAGCGTGCTGCGCAGAAATCGATTAAAGAGTGGAAAATGAAGGTCCCTATCTGGCTCTCAGTGGTTCTTTTTATGTCTTTTGAAAGTGGATGGGAAGCCTGACTTTTTGTGCCCAACCCTCTGAGGATGCTGATAGGTTAAAGGCTTTACTGTGACCTGACTGGAGAAGGGAATTGTGAGTCAGAATGAGTCAGAGTGATGCTATGTTTATGGCTTGGCTGAAAGAAGACTCCCCTTTGAATTTACTTAGAAAACAATTTTTCATAACATACATGCTTATCAGATACACAAGTTGTTGAAATTACATGTACACATCACAGATGAATTAAGACAGGTCTCTGTTCAACCCTGATCTTTCTAAGAGCTTGGGTGCAGAAGTGACAACATTTTACGCTTTTAATGGGTTTCGCAATATTGCTTTTTCATCAAATCTGACACGGAGGTACACACCCTCTCTGAGCATATTACAGTAAGTTTTGAGGTCTCTAGCATAAACACAGACATTACAATATTAATAATTACAGGGCTTGGCCTCAGAACACCCTACAGCGTCCAGCTTCGTCTCAAATTGTGGGTGCATTTTTCATATTAAGAATCCCCAAATTGTACATTTCTGTCAGCTTGATACAATATTTTATAAGCAATTTAATAAAACATACATTTGCCTCCACCGCAGTACACCCATTTGTTTGTCCCTGCCCCTAGAAACTTGGCTTGGCTCAGAGGTCAAATGTCTTGCCTTCAACCAGAGCAGTGTTGACAGTTCACACCCAAAATCAGCATACCCTATTCAGCTGAAGGAATCCTTTGTCTGGTTTTTCCTGCTAGCAGGGCATCAGTCCAGGGTGCCACTCTCCATCTGATTAACATAACCACGTGATTTCCTGCCTTCTTGCTGAGAATACTAGGTGTGAAGACTTCTCATGGACAAGCAAGCCTTTGAAGTCGCAGCTAACTCAGGTTCACTGTTTAGCTCCTGAAATATAAGTCTCCTGTCAGAATTTAGATTGCTAGCGCCGCTGAGTGGCGGGCACCGGTATTGCACCCATTTTTGACAGCTGCCCTAAATTAATACATTTCAAAAAGGGGATTTTACTTGATAGCATATGATCCTTGCTAACATTGTATTGATGTGGATTCTGCAGTAGAGTAATGTAGAACACGCAACCAGAAGTTGGATTTTTTTGGTGGTTTCATGCCCATGATTTTAGCAATTTTGACAATCAAGAAATGAATTGTTGAACAGCTCTGTATTCCTTTGTCTGCTCTTGTTCTGTGAGCAGCCAAAGGATGGGGCTGGCAATGGTCTCCTGTATTAACACTGACAGAGGCAAAAGAAGAAGGCAGCCTGTCTGTCAGGTTCTCACTGCGCACTTTCTGGTGATTTCTGGCCAGCAGAATGCTTTCCGGCGGCCATTATGATGTTTCCCATGTCAGTAAAGCACCATGATGTTGTATGGCTTGTATGCGTGGGTTGAAACATCCCACAAAGTGCAGCGTCCCACATCTGGAAAGATGTTCAGAATGCGTACATTCTATTAGCAAGGAGAGCAGGTTAGTTAGTCTAAACATTTTCACCGTCAGGTTTAGCATTTCTGCACATGTGCTATTTGTAGTTAGCTTTAACACATTGTAGAGAGCATCACACGGTGGAAGGAGGGGGAGCAACAATATTGCTTATTATATTCAGAGTTTAGGCCCAGGATACATTAAGTGCTTTGTAGCTAGCATCAGTGAATTAAGTTTTGCCTTAATTGCATTTATGAGAACTCAGAATATGTTGCTTTGGTAGTTGGTGAGGGGTTGGCTGAAGTACCACGCTGCACAAACATTAAGCAGGACAGATGCTGATTTTCTAGCAACATAAGGGCTGTCGGCCATGTTAGCAATAGGTCTGCCATTTTGAATTAGGTCCCATTATAGGTTGCAGCTTCTATTAGTTATTAATCTGCATCTTTGAGTTTCTACTTTGTTCATTTAGTTATATTTCATTTCTCCTTCCCCCCATGAGTGTTTAGACAGGCAAGGTCACTGGAGGAAGGGGGAAGCACTGCACAGATAGTAACTGATGGTGCAAGGGTGAGCAGTCAACAGGAGCTGTGAACAGAGTTAATTATATTAGTTTCCTTCTTGATGATTAGATTAGTGCAGCAGCTGTGAAGGACACATCTTACTGATGACAAGGCCTGGTGCCCAGATGTTGCCACAGTGTTGAACTAGGTTGTGGTTATAATGCACCCATAGAAAAGTGGCAGGTCCAGTAGAACTACAGGTATCATGCTAGATAAAGCCAATAACTCAGATAAACTTATCCTCAAGAGCAGTGTCATGGCTGTGCTCTTTACATGGCCACCTGGGTCCCAAGAGAGATAGCAAAGGGTGTTTACTAGGAAAGCAACATTTTTCAAGATGGGAGTTGCATGAGGAGTTGCCAAAAAGTACAGCTGCAAGGTTGAAGAGCCGTTCGGTGTTGCCAAGTTGTCTGGTCTCATGAGAAAGTAGTATTGTGTACACTTCATTGTCACAGGTATTGACTTCATTGTTCAAACTCACTCATGATTGGGTCTTTTCGAGGGGCATGCACATCACAAATTATCTGAAGTTGTTAGGACCAATAAGGAAAGTCCATTGTTGCAACAAGTTACCTGAATGTAAAGGACCAATCAGAACAACATATTTTTGCTGACTGCACAATTAGGTCATTCGCAGGGGTCTGTAAACCTGTCATCACAGATACTTAATTGCCAAATGGGGTAGTAAAATATAGATGATGTTTGGATTCTTGTAATGGGGATAGCCAATAGGAAATGTGGGATTAACCTGTATTGGATACATGTTGACAATGTAGTTTTTATGATTTTTGTCTTTAAAAGCTGTAACTAACGTAGGCGTGTGGAGTGAGTTCTCTGTTTTTTGTTCTACAGAGCTAACTGACCCTCCCGGCTGTATTTGCATGTAATAAACTTATTTTGCTCACAAAGCATGTACTCCTTATTGATCAATCCATTTTTGGGCCTACCTTATAGGGTCCTGGCCCAATTCGCGGGTGCTGCATGATTTATATCAATGCAGACAGACATATTTTCAACCTGTGGCTGTTAAAGAAGGTGTTTTTTTTTTAAAGGGGCTTACAGGAATGTCTGGATTGGTCTTTTCCTGATCTTTATTCATCCGTATTTCCTGGTTCATTGTCATCCTCCAACCTTAGACTCCATAGACCACCACACCTGCCACTGGAACTGCTGAGATATGTTGAAATGCAAGATGTTTAAAGTTTTTGTACTGCAGTCACAAGAACTGGCTAGATGTGTAAACCTAATCACAATGTCTGATATAACACCAAAAACACATTTTGGAAGTATAATATTGAGAACAATATGCTGAATTGTAGAAACTAGCTTTCATCATAATGCTGACACCTTTATATTTGAACTTGCATCAAAACAGCATTATGGGACTGCAGTGAAAATATAACAGCTCGTTTACCAACATTTAGATTGGGCTATTTTGCACATAGGCCTACTTGTTGAATTGTGGCATTGAATACATGATGACCAGTTGGCTCCTTCTTTTAAAGATTACGGGAAAATCATGGTATGCTCATAGTAGAAGAACTTACAGTGAGATCAAACTATTTAGCAACTAGACTCTCTAATAGTTGACCATGTAATGCATAGAAATACTTTTGACAACTCAAAACTAACATCATGTTTACTTTGATCTCACACCTTCAATGGATTGATTTCATAGTTGCCAACATGATCCATTCTATTCTGTAGGTGATTATCTGCTCCTGTTTATTTTCTTTGCATTCTGTGACTTGTAGTTCCACTTTTGACATTATAAAACTTTGACTAAAAGTCCCAGAATGCAAAGGCAAAACCAGAACTGGATAAGCACCTACAGATTGGAATTGATTGTGTTGGCAACTATATGATTTAGAGCTTGTAAAAGAGAACTATGTTTTTTAACATATATATTAAATTATGTATGTGTGGGTAACCCTGGTTATTAATCAATAAAGAAATGCTCCCACATATCTTTTTATGCTTCACAGTGATTACCTACTGTGTTATGTAAAATTAAAGGCCAATACATAGCTCATTGAAAATAAAGTAAGTATTCTCACTTTCTGCTGGCATTCTGTCTATTCAAAGTAATAATCCATGATTCGGTATTACAAGGCTCCATATTACCCCTAAGCGATACACTTTGGCAGCTTCACCACAGCTAACCTCTGAGATTATGCCTGCCCTTATGATTATGACCTCATCCACAATAACGTCAACAACTCAAATCAATGGGTTTAAGATGGTTGTAACAGACTGCAAAATATGCATAAGGGTTACAGATGTCATATTCTGTATACAAACTGCTATCAGAACAACTCATTAGAATTGTAATGGCCCATGTGAGTTAGCAAAGCTTTGTAATTAGTGCATGGCCCACGTGAGTTAGCAAAGGTCTGTAATTACAATACGCATCTGCACATGGGCGAGCAGGAAAGCTAATGGCACAGGCCTTAACATGATACATTATTACTGTATATTCTGTCCACTTGATAGAGCAAACTGTGGAAGTGACCAAGAAAGCTGTTTTGTCTGGCCTGAGCAGAAGGCTAATGGCCACACTGCATGTTGGGCGGTGCAGTCAAATGAGCTGTAATACCATTTGCAACTGCATACCTCACCACCACATTACAAGTTTGGGGGTAAGGTGGAGGGAAACCTGCAGCAAGAACCTGGAGGTAATTCCGCCAACGTACCACCAGAAATTGGCCAGTTTGGCGGTAATACCATTGAAATCCCCTATGGAGTCAGGTAGACTCCAATTAATGGGGACTAACACCACCTACCACTACTTGTTATCCAGCTGTAGTACCGCTGGACCAAATGGCAGTAAAGGTAAAACAGTTTGGTGGTATCTTGGCTGATTTACTGCCGAGATACCACCAAACTCATAATGAGACCCTAAGTTTAAACCATGTTTAAATGATTTTTCTCAGACCGCAGACAGTGCAGTTCAAACGTATAAGTTAAACAATTCCCAGCTACCGCTGTTAGCTATAGAGTTCAAAAGGTAAAGGCACAGGAATGCAATGTAGAGGAAGTCTCTGAAGACGTGAGCAGAAAGATACATTGTGTAACAAACCTTTTTCAGAACTGCATGAGCTAACAGTTCGAAAGTTCAAGTTGCAAAGATCTTAACTCTTATAGAAGGGGAACAAGTGACCCGTTCACTTATAAGAGCAAATGCTGAACTATTCTAACTTTCTAGCCGTCATTTTTGTTAGCAATTCAATATATAGGCCAGGCTAAAAGCCAGGGAGACACAAGTGAGGTCAGCAGTCTCATTCGGATGGGACAAGGTCTGAAGGGCCGGAGATAAGGCCGGAGCTCATAGGGAGTAAACCGTTAGTCGTGAGCTTTTTTTCCTTTAACGTAAGAGAAATGGCACTTGCTCATGCTGTATTTAGACTGGCTGTGGAGTGCAGTAGTAATATGTGTTTTCCATGTAATTAAAACTAGAATACTTTTTTTTAATTTGTGCTCCCGACATGACTGTGCCATATACAATCTATTTACTGTTAGGATGGATGGCTTGTTATATTATAATTACTGTTTTTGCTGCTTGCCTAACAAACATGAATGCCTTCAGGAGACACTGGGTTACATCAAATTACCTTATACTAGCTAGCAAACACATCATCCATCTTCTTAGGGACCACCTCTCTCACTCCAAGGAAACCACTTCCCTGGTGCAAAACTACAACAACCTGCTTACTGACACCCTTGATCTCCTGCCCCCTCTCAAAACCCAGAAACAAAAGAACATCCAACCCCTTAACTCCTGGTTCACGCCAGAGCTTAGTGTCCTACAAGCAAAGAAAATAGCAACCAAAACCACCTGGCACAAAGACCTTAGCACAGTAAACAGCTCATTTAGCAAACACCTCCCGCCTTTACAGACAATCCATTGATGAGGCCAAGGTATCCCCCTACAATGACAGGATCTCCAAAGTGTACTCCAGCTCTCCCAAACTATTTGCCATTCTACGTGAGCTGGAGACCGCCTCTCTCCCCTCCCACCACCATCCAGAAAGATAACACCTGGGCCAACATCGTCCAAGACACCCTCACCACAAAATCGCTCTCTTGCAACAAAAGATTGCAGCCAAATGACTAAACAACCCCCCACCACACCACTTGCAGAACCTAAGGTCTTTCCTCCCTTTGAATACCAACCCATCAGTGACTGCACCCTTGGAAACATCATCATTGGCCTCAAACCTTCTCGATGCAAAGGGGACTCCTGCCCAGCTGCCATTGTGAAGGATTGCACCTAAACCCTTCTCCTGCTTATCTCTGCCATCATTAACTCCTCATTCGCTTCTAGCACCATAACTCTGGCCCTCAAACAATCATCAAGAAACCCTCCCTTGACCCAACCATCCCCACCAACTACTGACCCATCACCACAGACCCTTTCTTGCTAAAAGAATAATTGTCAGGCTTACTTACCTACAAATCCAGGACTTCCCAGAGTCTCAACACAGGCACTACTAGACCTCAAACATCAGCTTGATGATGCCAATGACCAAGGTCACATCTCTCTGCTCCTACTCTTGGACCTATCTGCTATGTTTGATCTGGTCAACCACAGCACACGCTGCCACCACCTCACATCCTCATCAAACTTCTTACCTGACGCAGCCAAATGGGTAACCTCATTCCTCACTGACAGAACCTCCTGGTTCTTTGCCGGTAAGCCTCGGCACACCCAACACCCACAGCATGTGGTGTTCCACATGGCTCCTGTCTCTCCCTGACTTTATATAACATATACACCATACCTCTCTTTGGCCACTGCAATTTGCTAGACATCTCATACACCAGTTATGCCAACGATACCCAGATCCACATCCCCCTCTCAGGAAATCACACACATGACTCACTCAGGGTCAACTCCCTCTATGAAATGAACCAAACCTGGATGGCCACACCGTGCCTCTGTCTCAATGATGAGAAGAACAGAGCTTCTTCTTGTGGGACTCCCGGTGCAACTAGCAAAGTTTCAACAGGGTTTATGGTCATTGCATCGAATTCCTTGTATCAACATGCATTTGCATAGAATTTTATCTATCTAAAAAATGTGCATCAAATGCATTTTTTTTTCTTTTTTATTTTTTTTGTGGGGTGAGGGGGTCCCCTCGAATCCCCCGTTTGTTACTCGTTATAATACACCTAAATAAAAATTAACCCTTTATCCTCCAAAAATACGCATTCGATGGAAATTCTTTAGATGGAAAACTTAGATGGAATGGCATTAGATGCAATGGCATTAGATGCAAGGACCAGATACCCTTCATCAGGACTACACATCTTTCTCCATCGATTACCACATCACCCCATCGCAGCAGTTGTAAAAACCCTCAGCGTCTACCTGACTCTTCCCTCAACATGACACGGCAGACCAACCACATTGCCTCCACTTTGGGATATGCCTCAAAGCCCATCATTGAAAGTAGACTTTTTTTATCCACCAAAACAGCTCAAAGTTGCTTGTGCCCTCATTTGTTCAAACCTCGACTACTGTCACTCTGTACTTTGTGACACCTCCGCCAAAAACCTGTCAAACTAAAAATATTTCAAAACAATGCACTGAGAGCAGCACTTGACATTGGAAAGCATGATCACATATCAGAAGCCACGAGATCTTGTCACTGGCTCCCAGTAAAGGACAGGTTCAACATCAAGATCTTGTCCATCACACACCACTGCCTCTCCAACAATGCCCCCTCCTACCTGGCAATACAACTCTCAAGAGACTCACCAGCGAGGCTGCAATGTTTGGCCTATAAACACTGCCTTGCCACTCTCAGATTCGGTTCAGCCTCCCATTCCATGACCTGGCACTCTGGAATGAGCTGCGTGGCCACCTCTGAGACTAACCATCCTATGTCAACTCCAGAAAGAAGCTCAAAACCTACCACTTCAACTGAGACACTTTTCTACCGACCCCCTTTGTTTCTGTTCCCCATTCTCTCCTATCTGACTGTAATCATTTCATGCAACAAGTCAGACCCATCGTATTAGACAAAAAGGGGGGTCGAACTAAATATAATTTCCTAACTGCGTTTTGTCATGCTAAAGGTACAGTAAGCCAGGCTCCAAAATGCAAAGCGCTATTGTCCTGCTTGATTTGCTTCTGGCATGAAAAACTAATGATGCCCATGAGCCGTTAATCACAGCCTCGATGTCCAAGGATGAGACCCATGGATTCTGCATGATCAAATATAAATGGCAATTCAAGAAACGTGGCACCCCTGTAAATGGGACCCCCTTTGAGAGAGATAACAGTAGTTGCTGATATTTAACCTCAGACAACAGTCACAGCAAATGAAATGGGCAACGATCTTTTTCTAAAAAGCTTTTTAAACAGAGGTGAGAGAGTGAGCAAAGAAGATGGAACACCATCAGGAGGTCTGAATTGCTATCCACTGCGAAGAGCCTCTTTTGATTGGCTTAGATTATCCAATTGTGATACTCCAAATACAAACTTTACAATTGCAATTACACAATTAGGAGAATTACCTGAGGAAACATTATTCACTTATTTAAAAAACGTCAGTCATCAAACCAATAATATGTATACCACTCTCCTGATAACAGCAGACTTAAATACTATTCAATGCTGCCCATTCCAGTTTCCTGAATTGGCTTTAACTCATATAAATCATGTTAACTGGTTTGGAGGGAATTTTGTTTCACCACAATCGAATGCAAGGCACGGACCCTTCGCTACATGGAACCTGGCACTGGAATTCATAACCTGTTTCCATCCAAATCGTAGAGACTCCTTTTTACAAACAGACTACAAACTCCTGACTGCACGTTGAGATACTGTATGAAACCTTGCATTACATTATGCGGCACAGCATTGCATAATACCTGCAGAGCAACCGCAAGCACAGGCAGAGACAGGAGGGGTGCAGTTACAAATATTAAGAATCCCATTGTGGTCTTGCCCTTCCAAAAATGAAGACGTACCAAAATGGTATCCAGAAAAACTGGGACATCTACAAGCTGCCTATCCACAAGTTACACCTCAACAGAGATACACGGCTTTAGCCATGTTTCTTCCATCTTGCTGCATATCCCCTTTAGTAAGCAGTGACAGCTGGATATTAATTTATAGCTGGTTGTAGTTGCAACTTCTATGTACTCCACCCATCCCTTCCTTTTGTCAATATTAGGAGACATTATGGGAACACAGGGTGCTGCTGCCACCAAAAATCTAGGATTGTCCATAGCATCTAATAATTACCGAATGGTTGAGAGCATAACTCTACCAGGATGAGAATTTGCAAGATTAGATGTTCATAGAAGGCTATGCCTACTAAATGAGCAATGAAAAAGGGAGCAATTTGGAGACATATTGGATCCTCTTATCGAGCACTAGGCAGAGATCACCTAGGCAAGAGGCCTACATAGTCACAGAAAATTGGCAAACAAGGATAGTAAAACAAAGAGTTACATCAACAAGAGAGACCCTCAAGAGGTAGAGGATCTCTTCAAGGTAGAAGCGGTGCTATAACACACCATCATCATCTTCCTTCCAAAGAGAAAAAAAAGTACCCAGAGCATCAACCAAACAATGATAAATCTACGGGAGACTGGGATGCCAATGGCAAGGCACTCACAGGGGTAGACAGCCTTGGATTAAGACAAAAGGGCAGCCCCATTTAAGACTAGCAGACTAGCTGTCATGATTCCTGCCCCTCATGTCCCCAGCCCTCCAAGATGTCAGGCTGGAGCCAGGCCAACATCACCTACATGTCCCTCAAGGGCCTCTCCATCCCTCCAAAGACCCACTTGGAGTCAGACTTGGTGCTTGCGGCACCAGACTCACTCACTCCCATAGGATAACATTGGGGATTGGACTGGTAGTGCATTGATGGGGACAAGATGGAGGCCCCAGATATTTCAGTTCCCAGAACTGCATGTGCAGTCTAGTCTTTTGGGTGTGGTTCAGCCCAGAGACACCTGGGATACCCAGAGACTATTTAAGCCACGCCCAGGCTGAGAAACATGCTTTGTGTTTTCTGCACCTGCAGTGTGACACTCACCGTGTTCGGATCGGTCTCCAGTAGGCCTGCATCTTTCTTCTGCGCTCAGCTCCTGCAAGAAAAAGAACATCGTTATGAACAGTCTTACCTTGCAGCGCTCCTGCCCATCATTCATCGCGGTGTCATTCCCATCCCAGAACGCTGCTTCCTAAGGAAAAGGGAAAAGAACAGAAAAAAGCAAGCATTCAGCAAATCTTCGCTTATTTTTAAAGACTGTACGAGCTTCAAACGCTTACTTGAATCCCAGCCGCTCTGGGGGAACTCTGTCTCGGGAACTTCTCATCCATCTGCAAGAGGGAAAAGACACTCCAGGTTAGCGTGGAAACATCTAGAGGCACCGCATACCGCGTTTACTCACCACATTTATTATTCATAACCGGCATCCACGCTGAAAACGTTGCGGCACCTAAAAGACACAGAAAAAGAACTCAGTTCAATACAAATACGAAAGGGTCGCATCGCGCATCGCGCTCTCACTCACCTTCAGCACTACTCATCTCAGCAGCACGTCGCCATCCCCGGATGCCGGCCATCATCTAAGGAAGGAAAGGAACGAAGTTAGAGAGCTGTTCAAAAGACTCATTATACTTACCTGTCGGACTCTTGCCAGTGAAGTAACTAGGCAGCAACGAGCCCCCCTGCGCTGAAAGCAGGACGGAGAGCACACTTTCCAAGAAAACAAGGTGAGCTGTGGATCAAAGGGAAGGGTTAGACCCCAGGGAAGAAGGGGTTCAAGCACACAGAGACAATAGGGAGTTAAACTCTACCAATCCTGTGTTTCAGGCCCAGTCTCCAGTCGAGTAGACTCCAGGGAAGTGTTTGAGGTCATAAGAGGTCAGAACAGGCTGAGTGACGTCCCCGTGGATACCAGGTGAGCGTTACACTATGATTTCAGAGATAGAAAACAAGTGAGTCCACAGAAAAATGCACTGACAAGGGCTCCACTCATTCCCCACAAGCAAAGACAACAGGCCGTTTTCAGGCTGGGGGGAAAGACGTGAACGTTGATATGATGAATATTGAAGCCCTTGCAGTTCAGAAAAATGCACAGTCTGCACACTCATCAAATCATTCCCAAAACAAAGCATCACACGACTGGCTAGAAGTCCTCTCTGATTCTGGGTCTGACATTTCCATGTCCATATTTGGAGTCACAAGGCATTGTTGGAGCACACCAACACACATAAAAATGCAGTGATAAATGCACCCACTAGGCAAATGCTAGGTAATAATTAAGTATATGTTGTATATGTTATAACCATTCGCTAGAAGGTGACCATCCCAAAGAGATTTTGGTCACAGTTATGCATCCAATATAAAGGGCTTCTGGCTCATCAGGATTGACCAGAACTGTATGTGAGACAAGCATCTAGAGGTGAAGCAGTAGTGATACCTGCCTTTTCAAAGAAAGTGAGTGGGAACATAGTACAAGAATATGCGCTGGGAGTGGTGCAACTGTTATTGTGGGTCATGATCTAGAGTGTTCAATGCCTGTTGTCATTGATTCTTACTATATTATTCATATCACTGACATCTGTATTTTTTTAGCAAGGTTTCCACTCCACCTTTAAGTATGAAGCTGCTCTTAAGCCTTTACTTCTCTCACCCATAAGTGAAGAGAGAGTTTCAGTAGCCAGATATTCCAGCCTCGATACAGATGTTTCCTCTCAGCATGGGTCATGTGTGGATGTCATTGTTTAAAACATTCAATGGCCCAGCCAACCAGCTGCAAGTTCACACTTTTTTGAGATTGATGAATCCAGACTGTTTGCACCCAGTAACCCTGTGTCCAGAACACAAAGATAACTGTTAAGAACTAGGCTCTATACATTTGAACACAATGCTTTGGAACTCTGTACAGTGCTATTTGAAACTGATAGTCCTGAATTCAAAGCACAGTTCTCATATCATTCTCTTAAGCCATACCAAGCAGGAGATAGCACATTTGAAAATCAGCACAAGTTTCCTCTAGAGCCAGATAGTACACAGCACATGGATGTTGCAGATTTACAGATCATTCTTTTCAAACAGGACTGAATAAAAATGGCGAGAAACTGTACTTCTTTGTTCTACATTGGGTCAGCAAATGTATTTCTTAAATTATACTCAGTTCCTGACTAAATGCAGTAATGCTAACCTGGTCTTCTACCCTGAGTGGAAGAAGGAAGAAGGTGAGTTCCGGAGTGGATCATATAGAGAAGGAAGGGAATGCACCAATCACATTACATATGCATCAGTGTGACCAGAGTTGTGGGCTGTGAAAGTGAACAAATGCAATAAAAGGAAAGCAGAGGCCAATTTGAGCCAATATTGCGCTTAGAACTCCCAAAACACTTTACTGACTGATGCCATATCTATAGGCAAACTGGGTTAAATAATGCATTCAAAATCTCACATGAATGAGGTGATACAATCCCTAGATTCTTTTGGACTGCTATCATGCAGACAGCTGCTATTCTGAGTCACACACAGAGTGAGCATGTGAAGAGGTCTGCTCACTGCACCACCTCTGACCGTGGACTGCCTTGCAATGAGGGGCATGTGTCCATGACAGGTAAAATCTACACTTGGTTGCAGGCAATGATGCAAATCCTGTAGACTGATAGTAATGCTGTGCAGCAGGGATTCCATGCATCAGATTCTAATAATCAAGATCTAAAGCAGGGCTTCTATGTGCTAAGTGATGTAGTTGCAGATGTAGTGCTATTAGCCCAGAATGACCTGTCTATTATTAGAAGTGACCAAGAAGCAGCAGTAAGTATTTCTGTTGTAACAGACTTTCTGGACAATCTGAACAGAGGAGATCCGGATTGGAATGCGATTTCCTGGCCAGAACAGATAGATGTGCTTAACTTGTCCACTGTTACAATAGGCCAGGCAATGTCAGGTTCTACCTTCCTCTTGCTCAATGTGCTTAAAAGATGTTTTGTGGCATTAACTGCCTGGGTACCTGAAGTGTCCACTTGGATTTTGCATGGTGTTTTTAATGTACCCCTTCAAACCAGACTTTCTATGGGTTATTAGGAACTACATTCCTGAGAAAATGTGCACTTGATTAATAACACATTGGTTAGGGAAGACTATGACATACCAAAACGCCCACACATGTGTTTCACCTTCAAGTCTGAATTAACACTGCACTCGTTACTTGATTGCAAGTGTTCAACTCAAATAGTGTGCAAGTGAATTCCTGTGAGAACAGTTCTGAATGCATGCTCCATGTTACATCTATTGTCACAGTCAGGTACACAGCTCATCACATGATTCCTATTTTGTGAATTTCAATTGCTTATACTGTCACGTTGAGGTTGGGGTACCCAACCCTTGTCACTGTGAGCGCACAAGGTAAATGTTGTGGGTTTATTCTCAATCCACCTTTGAAATCATAATTAAAATTCCTACCCTGGGCAAGCCTCAGTATAAAGCCTTTACAAATTCCAAAACAGAGCCTGTATTCGGCACGTGTGCAAAACATTTGTATGAAAATGTGTAGCATGGATGAGTCTTACCTTGAAACACATGCCACAGTGGTTAAGCAGATTGCATCGCTCCTATCTTCTCAGGATACATTGGAAGGGTCTATTCAGGTATTGATTGACACTCCCCACCTCACAGACATTAATTCAGCTTTCTCTGTGGTCACTATGCTTGCACCTAAAGCACTCAAAAAGGGCCTGGAAACGTTCAACGCATTTATTAGAACAATGACATTCTCCGTAACCAGTGGGCTGCTGGTGATACATGCCATACTTGAAATGTCATTCCTGTGCTGTACTAAACATTGAATCATGAGTGACCACTGCCCCTTGAAGCTGATCGATGTCCTTTCAGAGTTGAACTACGTAGATGTCTTGGCCTTGCACAGGGTCATCAATTTGAACCACATTTTGTTTTTTCCATGATTAGGAACAAATCAGCTGTCAGAGCACGATGTGTGGTGTTTTCCAAGGAGTTAATTCTGGCAAGGAACGTGGGGGTCAGAGTCACACATAAAACGGTTGTGTCTTGGCAAGATCAACTCTCTAAAACTCTGTCCGAACTCTGGGACGTGTGGAATCCTGAGAATTTTCTTGAAGGGTTTTACTGTGACTTTATAGGCATCCCGGCACCCGCTTAGGCTCACCATGGGGACATGTTTGTGGACAAATTGACTACAGGACGAAAATGAAGAATATGTCAGATGGCTCAAGGAATACAGTAGTAGAACAATGTGGAACGGGTGCCCAGTTCACAAAGCTTGATTCAAGCCGAACACAGGATTACATCTGCTTCCTCTCTAACCCTTTGGCCTCTGGAGACGATGGGTCTGCTGGAGATGATGGTCTAATTTGGTTTCAATAATATATGGGTTGAACAACTGAGGCTGCCCATCGAATGCTGAAGAGGAGGAGTCATCTATCCCATTAGCTTGTAGAAATCAGGATTATCACACAGTTTTTGCCACGCCTCAAGCGAAGATTGAGTTCATGAGCATGCAATAGTGCCAAATCTGCCTATTTTTGAACCACGGTCTGCTTCCGATGAACTGAAATAGACCACATTTTACCTCAAAGCCCAAGTGTAAGCACATGTCACAGTTGCATGCTAGAAGATCTGATTCTACACATCAGGGTCGGCGAAATAGGACTTTTATATTGATGTACCTTAAAGACCACCAATTTAAACTTCGGACAAGCTACAAACGCTCTCAGAAGCTTTAAATCATGGAGTCCATTTCTCATTGGGTCAGAAAATCCAGGCCCATTTTGTACTGAATGCTGATTAGAAATGGATTTGCCATATATCTCCTTTATATATTGAGGCCATGATCAGTGGTAGGAATCAATCTGGATGTTTCCTATTAAATGCATTTATGCATTTATGTTTTTCTTGGCACCTGCATGTATACTTCTAGGCGCTTATCGTCACACTCTGCAAAACATTTTCATAATTGTAAATGCAGCTATTATCAAAAAGTTTTCAAAATGTTCATGCTTATTTTTGCCAGCAATATACTCAGCTTACATGCAAAGTATAGGTCATAAAGTGTGAATAGGGGTTTCCACGTGCTACAGCACAAACCTTATTTTTACCCCTAGGACATTTTTATTGTTTATTTTCCCACATGCACACTGCCTGGTCTATTCCAGCTGTCTAGAGGGCGGGGGTGGGGAGTTCATGATGCCTGTCGTTATGGTTATTACCTCATCCATAATGGTATCATCAACTCAAATCAATGGGATTAAGATGGCTGTAACAGACTACAAAAAGGGAATAAGGCATACGCATGTAGTGTATAAAGGTGGCCATCAGATTACGCATTAGATTTTACATGGCCCACGTGAGTTAGCAAAGCTCTGTAATTAGTAGATGGACCACGTGTGTTAGCAAAGTTCTGTAATTACAATGTACTACATGTGGTTGAGCTGGATGTCTTAATATGATATATTATTACCTTGTATTATGTCCACTTTCTAGAAAAAACTAAGGGACCAGGAAAGCTGTTTCCTCAGAGCCAAGCAGAAGTCTAAGTTTAAACCATTCTGTTTAACAGATTTTTCTCACACCGCAGGAACTAAAGTTCAAAAGTATACGTTCAAGAATGTCCAACCCTGATTTTTTGCTACAGAATTCAAAGGATGAAGGCACAGGAATGCAATGTAGAGGATATCTCTGAAGACATGAGCAGAACGATACATTGTGTAAGAAACCCTTTTCAGAACCGCATGAGATAACAGTTGTAAAGTTCAGGTTACAAAGATCTTAACTCTGATAGAAGAGAAAAAGTGACCCATTCACTTACAAGAGCCGACATTGTCATTTTCTAACTGTTGGCTGCCATTTTTGTGATTTGAAATGACATGTATAGGCCAGGAGCCATGGACACACACATGAGGTCAGCAGTCTCATTCCGATGGTGCGAGCAGCATGCATG
Organism: Ambystoma mexicanum; assembly: GCF_040938575.1. Lineage (NCBI taxonomy): Eukaryota > Metazoa > Chordata > Amphibia > Caudata > Ambystomatidae > Ambystoma > Ambystoma mexicanum. Next base: position 1,278,009,474 of record NC_090929.1, on the reverse strand, counting down.
TCTGAAGGGCTGGGGAGAGGAGATAAGCCCAGAGCTTGTAGGGAGGAAAACGTTAACTATGAAGCAATTTTTTCAATGTGAGTAATATGGTGCTTGCTCATGCTGTTTTAGACTGGCTGTGGAGTGCAGGAGAAATATATGTGCATTCCATGCATTTAGAATCAGAATATTTTTTGTTGTTTTCATGTTGTTATGACTGTACCTCATATGATCTGTTTACTCTTAGGATTGTTGGCTTGTTATATCATAATCAATGTTTTTGCTGCTTGCCTAATACATGTACATCCTTTTAGGAGATAATGAGTTACATTAAACTACATTTATTTTTTTTTAGACCTTTATCGTCCCAAACTACATTTATATATTCTCCTATCAAGTGTCTTTCATTTCATGCAACAAGTCAGAGCTGTACTCTCAGACAAAAGGGCAGTCAAACTCAATATTATTTTACTGACTGTGTTTAGACATGATAAAGGCACGGCAAACCAGTCGCCAAGATGCAAAGCACTAGCATTGTGCTTGATTTGCTTTAGGTATGAAGGACGGATGACCAGGAGCCATTAAATAGAGCCTGGCTCCTTGAGGTAGATACCGAGACCTTCTTTGCGCTCCTATATAAATAGGAAATCAATACACCTTGGTCAGCGGAGGGCATTTGATGGAGTGGAAAACCTGCTTATATTAGCAATAGATGTCCCTGGGAATTGAACACAGAATCTGGAGAATCTGGAAAATTCCAAACTTCCAACAGCGCTCCCTTAAACATTGTCCCCTATGTTTGATCTGCACTGTCACATGCCAGGCACTGAGGAATGTCAAATCCGACTTGAGTAATTTCAATATGAAAAGCAAAGTACATGTTGTATCCCGTGTCCACTAGAGTGATAAATGTCAAAAATGTAATCCTAAATCCTTAGCATAAATCTAATTGTAAATCAAAACCCCAAGCCTTAATTTAAGCCCTTAAGTGTTACATTTCAAAACTGAATGTTAAGCCACAATTGAAATGACCTTTGTGATATGCACAATGAGTCCCCTGGAAGTAGTCAAATAATAAAAAGAAATTAATCAAAGGTTGAATAAGTTAGTTCTTAGGAAGATAATCCAAATGAAAGTATTGACTAAACATAGAGGACATTTCAACTATTTGAATTTCTGAATAGAAAATCTAAGACCTCCCTAAAAACATGATTGCCCCTTTATCAGTATATGTTTGAAATGAGCTGCTATGAAATTGTCACAAGGCACTGATCAATAAGGTAAGCCACTGTGCCACGCTCTTAGAACGCTCAATGAATAAACATGTGCTGCTTAGATCTGTGTTCAACCTGCGGGACAACCTTGTGCACATCCCATCAGCTTCATCAAAACAGTAAAAGCAAATATGTTCTAAATAGCTAGTTATTATCACCACACGCGTATATAAATTACAATTCCTTTCAATCCAATGGTTATGGCTAGAACGATGTGCCATGCTCTAAGCAACCCAATGCCCAATAAATTGATTCTTTATAGCAAAACCTTTGAAACATACTCAATTGAAATATTTATCACTTTGAATATTACAATGAAATGTTGACATACACTTTTTAAACAGATGTTTAGTAACACATTGATTATTCCACACTGCACTTAGCTGTTTGTGCTTTCTTTAACTGAAAACAAACACGTATACATTGTTGGTAACTGGCAACTAAATGTGAGCTGATCTCCTGAAAGTCATCAGTGACCATTTGTACCCAGGGAAGGGCGCTCAGCCAATCAAGTGGCTGGAAAAGCAGACAGGAATACACTGTGTACCGCCCAATTTTCCCAGCTACCTGATGACCTTCTCCAGGTAGCACCATCTTGATTGTGGGACAAAAGCAGGTTGCCTCTCCCTATTGCCTCCCCACATCCCCAACAAAGACATCACATACTCTTTCCCCACTGCTTCCCTCTGTCCCCACTTACCTACTGGACCAGAGCTTTGTGCTCCGGTCCTCGCACTCCTCCCGCCTGCGACAGCTGGCATGGAAATAGAAAATGGACTAAGTCCCTTTTCCTATGGCATTTGCCATCTTGTTTTTTGTTTCTTTAATGAGAGATTGGAGCTGATCTCCTGTAAAACATACCCTGTGTGTGAATAGCTATCACCCCCTTGTCGGGAGTGCGTACATGGCCGGTAACAGCCCACAGTACTCACCGTTACTGAAAGTACATTCCCCCTGAAATGGGGGTAATTGCTCCATTAATGGTTAATAGGGTTCCTTAGCCTTTTGGCAGCCCCTAACTGAACATGTTTTTAAACCTCCCACAAGCCCAACCTTTTTAAAACATAAAAAACACCTCCAACTCACCACCATCCAGGTTTAGATATCAAACAGCATCAATCAGGGTACAGATGCCTACATGGTTACAGAGCTAAAGACAGAAGAAGGACTACCTCTAGTACATAACACGAGATAGCCTTTTTGCACTATGATGTTATTACTGGATTGTATAAACCTGTACTTGACATCTGAGATCAGCATCTGGATATGTGAGGTTGCACTTTGCATAAAGTGGCATTACTAGATATGTGATGCTTTGGCTGCCATATGATACTAGAACTTTGGCAATTGAGGCTCCTTTAACAAATGATGAAAACTGCCTGCCATAACATGTTGTAGCTTGTAAATGATAATTTTGACTTGTAGAGTACGTTTTAATTGAATGAATGATCTCTATGAAATAATGTGATCTCAGAATGTTGTCTTGCACTGAAATATCAAGTAACTAATGTTAAACAGAGAATACAAAGTCACAGGAAAACATGCTATGCTGTAAGCTTTAATGTAGATGAAAAATGTGTAATTTACAATGACATGTTTCTGCATGTTTGCTGGCATTTTTCATGCTGAACTTTGTTCAGCTTGAATTGTATTGCTCTATAAAGAAAATCACAATCCAACAGTTATATACATAACAACATACATATACTATCTGTTAATATAGCAACATATTATATTAATGTTATTACAAGTTGAAATAATTTAAAGTCAGCATTTTTCTTTTGCATGATGTAGAAAATATCTCATTTTGCTTTGCCCTCCTGTGAAAATAAACTGTCAATTTACACGACACCAGTTGTATGCTGCAAAAGTCATTTCTATCAGGAGTTAATAGGCCCAGATATGTGTACTCAAGACAAAGGCCTTGTTTCCAAAATACCATAAAAAACTTAAGGCAAGATTTATATTGGGGAATCCAACCGAAATCCATGGATTTCTATTTGTAAGCTAATACCAAGTGCCTTACAAAGGTGGTGATCCATGACCTTAGCAGAGCTTTCGACCTGAGCCATAATTACAAGAATACCAATGTGTGATTTTGTTAAGTAAAATTGTTGTTTGTTCATAACAGGAGAGGGTTCCCTTAATAAAAGTGTCATGCCACAAACAGGCAATTCAGCTGAATTGGATAGCTGGCTAAATGTACACCAAAACTGCTTATAAAGTGACCATGGAAAATATATGTTTAGTTGTAACTTCACAACACTTGCTCTTGTTGAAATAACTGATACATAGTTAGATAGAGTGGAAGAACATGGATCACATACACATGCAAATTATATATGAAATGTATGATTTATTAATAAATGTACATATGTTAAGAACTGTGTAATGCATGTGATGACAAACATATGAATCTTAATACATATTTTAACTAATATCACTTGTCCATGCAGGGAATTATAAGGACAATTAATATTTCAGTCCAATTAGATTCCTCATTCCAGAGTAGAGGGCTAATACATCCCCTTATGGCACATGAACATGTATTGGGTCAATAGAAAGGTCAAGAGAAGTCAGGAGGAGGGCCCGGAGTATAAGAAAAGTGATGGAAGCTTTCGGCAGCATTGCAAATCCAAAAATATCACATCAAATGATGCTGCATAGGAGATGTTTACCAGATATTTAAACGCAAACACATTTGAAAGAAGAGAGGGTTTTGGGAGAACAGCTAAGAAATATATTGTGCCCAATAGTAGTAGGGCTCATTGGGATTCCAAGTAAAAGTAGCTGATGGAATTGTCCTTAACTGAGCCTTTTCCAGATTGTCCTGAATGCAGAGGTCTTTCCCAAGACAGAACCATATTACCTGAGAGGGAGTTTGGGAGCAGGAGGGCAAACTGAAAGGAAGTGCCTATCTGGAAGTGCAGCCTGAAGAAAGTTGATGGCCATACTGTCCTGGCCTTTCAATGCAAACCAAAAGTGGATACAACAACCCCAAAGTATCCACACATATGTCCACATAACTTTTAAAATCCAAAATAATATTTTGGGAAACTTTGTTTACAAGGTAGGTCATAGAAGGTAAAATAACATATAAGGTGTATGTGATATGTGATTTATAATGAAAACTGAACCTAGGTAGCATGAGCCTGGTAAGGATTTTCTTCAGCTATTTGGGCTCTCTAAAGGCCCTATGCATCCAGAAATAAGATGTGGAATGGCAATCAATTTTGATTGGTGATAGCCATCGATGATAATTTGCTGGAAATCTATTCCTTAAATATTCCTTGCAAATTGTGAGGCAGTTATATGTTCTGTCCTCACATTCTAAATAGAAACACACTTCCTGAATCTAAGAATTTAAAATAATTGAAACAAATTCAACATTACAATTGTTTGTCAAATACAGGGTCCAACATTTTACATTTGAATTATCCCTAGAATCAGAGAATCATATATTAGATCAACTTGTTTTCTCTGATGCCAATACTTGTCAATGGTTTCAGAGAAAAATAGTAACTAGTGAATTATTTTTTTTCATACTTTATCCCAAGAACTTCTTTACCTTTTGTCATGCATGCTGGACGCTACGCTCGTAGAACAGCTAGACCGTTCTACTCCAAATGGAGGTTATTCGATACGTTACCGGGAAAACGACGTTTGCACTTTTCACGTCGCTAACTTCACGTGACTTTTGCTTCGTCACGTGAACTACGGTATTACGTATTTAAGCAGCGTAGAAACTTCACTCGCTGCTTCTGATCGCATCTATTGGCGTTGTGTAGCTGAACCTCTGATCTGCATCCTGGCATCTTTCTACAGCTACCTTTGGGCCTTCAATAGCGTGTGTTCCGCCAAACGCTGATTCCTGGAGCTATTCCTCCGCGTGTAAAATCCACACGCGCTTTCTGTCTTCAAGTGCGGCTGGCCAAGGCTGCGTGTATCCTGCCCGCGTGTAAATCCACACGCGCACGTTGTCTTCACACGCGGCTGGCCCAGTCTGCGCGAATCCTGCCCGCGTGTAAAATCCACACGAGCACGTTGTCTTCAAACGTTATTTTCTTCGCGGCTGTTTATAACCGCGTGTACTTTGTTTTTCTAACTCCTGCATCTGTGGAATTAACAGAAGGATTGATCCCTATAGTGGGAAGGAAGCTTTTCAAGGATTATTGGAAGGTGACATTGAACTGAACTTTTGGACGCTATCCTGTGGTGAATTCAACCCGTATCTAGCGTGAGCCTCGTTCCGTTCGGGATAAGTCTCCCTTACTAATTTTCCCTTCCTTGTCGTTTGTTCTTCATTCAAATCCATCAAGAGACTTCTGGATTATTCTACCCTAAACTAAAGGTCAGTGTGAACATTCCTGTCTTTATCTAATTCATCATACTCAGGTTGGAGCAGTTATTCATGATACTTTAATTTGTCCTAGGCTGGCTTTCTATACCTTACCCACGCCCTTTCCAGTGATCCATCGCTCTGCCTGTTCTATCAGCCAGAGGGTTGTATCATTTGGAAGGTCTTCAATTGACTTCACAACTATCAAATCGTGTGAACAGGGATCCGGAAGACCCTACCTCCTGTATCCTTTTGAGTATTGTATCCTTTTCAGTTAATACTTTGGTACATTCTGACAGAATCAGAAGCCATGGAGGGTACGGATCCTTTAGCTGTTTTGACACAGTTGATCAGCGATTTGAGAAATGAAATGGTTACAGCACAGGACATGTTACGGCACCGTATGGACGTTATGCAAGACGCCCTACATGGTAGTCCTCAGGGAGCACAGATGCCGATGGCTACTGCATCTGGATCTGGGACTCCGGCACCCCCACAGGAAACTATTAATGTGGTTATGCCCACTCAGTTTCCCTTGGCCCCTCCGGAACGGTTCACGGGTGATCCCAAAACCTATAGAACCTTTGTAAATCAGTGCCGACTCCATTTTCTTTGCCGTCCTACATTTTTTCCTGATCTAACCACAAAAGCAGCCTTCGTGCTTTCCCATTTAGGGGGCACAGCTGCTGCTTGGGCTAACCCTTTGTTGGAAACAAATAGCCCTTTGTTGTACGATTGTGACGATCTCTTGACTGCTATGAGTAAAGTCTTTGACATGCGTTACTCTACTCAAGCCACAGATTTAGAGTTGCTTAACCTACAACAAGGCAGCCAACCCCTTATGTCTTACGTTGCCCGGTTCAATCAACTGACGGCGGAAACCCAATGGCCTGACAGCAAGAAAACGGCTGTTTTCTACAAGGGTCTTTCTGAAGAACTGAAAGATGCCTTATCTACAGTTCCTGTGGTTCCTACGGGTTTTCCAGAATTGCTCGATTTGGTTCTACAAATCGACGCCCGAAGGAATGCTCGAAAGAGAGAGAAAAAGCCCTTCATGCCAGTCTCGGGGCGGTCAGAGACACCAGCAGTCATGTCTAACGACCCTGAACCCATGCAGATTGGCGCCGTGAGAGGCCGATTGTCCAATGCAGAACGGGAGAACCGAAGAAAAAACCACTTATGTATGTACTGTGGTTCTTCCGAGCATTTATTGGCAACATGTCCTAAAAAACCCATCAAGCGTGCGGGAAACGCCAAAACTCGACAATAGCAGGAGTCCCTATGTCGAGTGTTTCACCGGACTCCAGTACCATTCCTAAACATGCACCTGTTATAGTTCAGGTGACGTTACGTTGTGATGAGCGAGAAGTGGTTTCCAAGGCCATGGTTGATTCTGGAGCCACCAGCAATTACATAGACATCACTTATGCCAAGAACTGTTCCTTACCCCTTGTAAACAAAAAAAGACCTGAAACGGTGAACACCGTGGACGGATCTGTTTTGACTTCTGGTATGGTAACCCAGGAGACGGTACCTGTTCAGATGACGTTATCGAATAATCATTCAGAAGAAATCATCTTCGATGTTATTGCTGCTCCACAGTACGAGATCATACTTGGTCTTGCATGGTTAACCCTTCACAATCCTGCTGTTGACTGGGTTTCGGGATCGCTCCAATATCCTTCGATTCATTGCAATGCACATTGCTTTACCAGTCAGGAGGTGTCAAATAAACAACACATATTGGCCTCTATGGTGGAGGATTCAACTATCAGCGTTGTACATCAATGCGACAATATCATACCATGCGAATACGCTGATTATGCTGATGTCTTTGATAAAGGCCAGGCAGAACAATTACCTCCTCAACGACAGTACGACTGTCCTATCGAATTGATTCCTGGTGCCAAAATTCCTACAGGCCGTGTTTATTCACTAACACCTAAAGAAGATGTTGTGTTAAAAGAATACATTGATAAAGCGCTAGCAATGGGCTTTATACGGCCCTCACAATCACCTGCTGCATCTCCTCTATTCTTTGTTCCTAAGAAAGAGGGAGATCTCAGACCATGCATTGATTACAGGGCACTTAATGATATCACCATCAAAAACCAATACCCCTTACCACTAATAAACGTTCTATTGGATCAATTAGGCACTTCCAGTTATTTCACCAAATTGGACTTGCGAGGTGCATACAATTTGGTTCGCATTCGTGAAGGCGACGAATGGAAGACCGCTTTTAAGACACGGTATGGTCTTTACGAATATTTGGTGATGCCTTTTGGTCTGTGCAATGCTCCCGCCACATTTCAATTCTTCATGAATGATATATTCAGAGACATAATGGATCAATTTGTGGTTATCTATCTGGATGACATTCTGGTCTACTCATCATCTTTATCGGAACACGTCAGACATGTTTCTACAGTCCTACGAAGACTCAGGGAGAACCATCTTTATGTGAAAGCCGAAAAATGTGTCTTTCATTCACAGGAAGTGGAATTCCTTGGTTACGACATTACCAATCTAGGTGCTCGAATGAGTCGTTCCAAGGTAAAGGCCGTCTTGAATTGGCCGATTCCGCATAATGTCAAGTCACTACAGTCTTTCTTAGGCTTTGCGAATTTCTATCGCAGATTTATCCATTCCTTTTCCAAAACAGTAGCTCCTTTGACGGCTTTAACTAGTTCTAAAGTTCCTTTCTGTTGGAACCAACATGCCCAAGCAGCATTCGAAAAGCTGAAGGAAGCATATACCACTGCACCCGTGCTTCAACATCCGGATCCTGATCGCCAGTTTGTCATTGAAGCGGATGCATCCAGTGTCGCTATTGGTGCAGTACTCTCACAAGTTTGCACAGAAACCAAGGAGGAACACCCAGTGGCTTTCTTCTCTCGCAAACTCACCTCATATGAACGGAACTACACCGTCACTGAGCGGGAACTACTGGCTATCAAAGATGCTTTCCGAGAATGGCGTCATCATCTTCTTGGGGCCAAACAACAGGTGTTGGTGTACTCTGACCATAGAAATCTCCAAGCATTCAAATCTATGAAATGCCTTACGGCCCGTCAGGCCAGATGGCATGTCTTTTTTGCCCAATACAATTTCCAGGTCACCTATCGTCCTGCCCGAGAACATGTTAAGTCGAACGCTTTGTCCCGTATGAGTGAAGAGGCGCAGGAAGAAAAACAAGTACAGATTCAGCTGCTGGCAGATCATGTAATATGTAGTTGTTCGGTTCAACCATCCCTAAAAACCGAAGTACAAGAGTGGGTAAAAACTCATCCACAAGTAGTCCAGGATATGAATCTGGACGTACATAACGGTTTACCATTCACAGAAGGAGTACTTTATCTACCAACTCCTTCAATGCGGAATAAAGCCCTCAAATGGAATCATGATTCCTTGATTGCAGCCCATCCTGGAAGGAAGAAAACACTGGATCTGCTCAAAAGGTGGTGCTGGTGGCCATCCATGGCAAAAGATGTTATAAACTATTTATCTTCTTGTTCTGTATGTATCCAATGCAAAAATACTCCTGGTAAACCAGTGGGCTTACTCCAGTCCCTACCTGTCCCTAACAAACCATGGGACATGATATCTATGGACTTTGTGGTAGAACCCCCCCCCAAATCAGGGATATGATACCATATGGGTCGTAGTGGATTACTTCACTAAATTGGCTCTGTTTATTCCCTGTATTGGTTTACCAACTGCTGCTGTTCTGGCTGAACTATTCATCTATCATATATTTCGTTTCTTTGGTCTACCATCAGTAATCATTACTGACAGGGGCTCACAGTTTGCGTCACGCTTTTGGAGAGCTTTAACATCTGCATTACTGATTGATGATAGAATGTCCAGTGCTTATCATCCTCAAACTGACGGACAGACTGAAAGGGTCAATTGTACTATGGAACAATATCTGCGGTGTCTGTGTTTGCAATACCAATCAGATTGGCTCACGGTACTGCCGGCGGCTGAATTCGCCTATAACAACTCTTATCATAGTGCCATAGGCACTTCACCGTTCTATGCTCTCTATGGACAACACCCCCGATCAATACCTCTGGATTCCGGTCTATCCCTGGACACGCCTGCCGCAGGCCGTACTTTTCGTGATCTGAAGAGATTACAAAGAAAGGTGAAGCAGCAATTGGAGCAGGCTAAACGACGTGACAAGTTCTATGCCGATGCTCATAGAGTATCCGCACCTGTCTATAAGGCTGGTATGAAAGTCTGGCTATCCACTAAGAACTTAAGAATTCCAGGCAAAAAGAAATTGTTGCCTAAATACATCGGTCCGTATGTAGTGCTCCAAGTTCTTAATCCTACTGCTATACGTCTGGCTTTGCCACAACGATGGCGGGTGCATCCGGTATTCCACGTGTCACTCATTAAGCCATTCTCTGAAGCCACTAGACTGCCTGTACGGCCTGTTGCTATTTCTGTGCGGGGTTCTGATGAATACGAGGTACAAGACATACTGGATATGAAACTACGTTCTGGTAGACCATATTATCTGGTGGATTGGAAGGGCTATGGTCCCGAAGATAGGTCCTGGGAACCTCTTTCTAATATTCATGCTCCTGCTTTATTGAAGCGCTTTCACACAAGAAGGGGAGAGGTTGTCCCTTTGGGGGATGGCACTGTCATGCATGCTGGACGCTACGCTCGTAGAACAGCTAGACCGTTCTACTCCAAATGGAGGTTATTCGATACGTTACCGGGAAAACGACGTTTGCACTTTTCACGTCGCTAACTTCACGTGACTTTTGCTTCGTCACGTGAACTACGGTATTACGTATTTAAGCAGCGTAGAAACTTCACTCGCTGCTTCTGATCGCATCTATTGGCGTTGTGTAGCTGAACCTCTGATCTGCATCCTGGCATCTTTCTACAGCTACCTTTGGGCCTTCAATAGCGTGTGTTCCGCCACACGCTGATTCCTGGAGCTATTCCTTCGCGTGATAATTCACACGCACTCTCTGTCTTCAAGCGCGGCTGGCCAAGGCTGCGTAAATCCTGCCCGCGTGTAAAATCCACACGCGCTTTCTGTCTTCAAGTGCGGCTGGCCAAGGCTGCGTAAATCCTGCCCGCGTGTAAAATCCACACGCGCTTTCTGTCTTCAAGTGCGGCTGGCCAAGGCTGCGGGAATCCTGCCCGCGTGTACATCCACACGTACACTCTGTCTTCATACGCGGCTGGCCCGGACTGCGTAAATCCTGCCCGCGTGTAATTCCACACGCGCACGCTGTCTCCAAACGCGGCTGTTCCGGACTGCGGGAACACCGCCCGCGTGTTATTCCACACGCGCTCTCTGCCTTCAAGCGTGGCTGGCCAAGGCTGCGTAAATCCTGCCCGCGTGTAAAATCCACACGCGCTTTCTGTCTTCAAGCGCGGCTGGCCAAGGCTGCGTGACTCCTGCCCGCGTGTAAAATCCACACGCGCTCTCTGTCTTCAAGCGCGGCTGGCCAAGGCTGCGTAAATCCTGCCCGCGTGTAAAATCCACACGCGCTTTCTGTCTTCAAGTGCGGCTGGCCAAGGCTGCGTGTATCCTGCCCGCGTGTAAATCCACACGCGCACGTTGTCTTCACACGCGGCTGGCCCAGTCTGCGCGAATCCTGCCCGCGTGTAAAATCCACACGCGCACGTTGTCTTCAAACGTTATTTTCTTCGCGGCTGTTTATAACCGCGTGTACTTTGTTTTTCTAACTCCTGCATCTGTGGAATTAACAGAAGGATTGATCCCTATAGTGGGAAGGAAGCTTTTCAAGGATTATTGGAAGGTGACATTGAACTGAACTTTTGGACGCTATCCTGTGGTGAATTCAACCCGTATCTAGCGTGAGCCTCGTTCCGTTCGGGATAAGTCTCCCTTACTAATTTTCCCTTCCTTGTCGTTTGTTCTTCATTCAAATCCATCAAGAGACTTCTGGATTATTCTACCCTAAACTAAAGGTCAGTGTGAACATTCCTGTCTTTATCTAATTCATCATACTCAGGTTGGAGCAGTTATTCATGATACTTTAATTTGTCCTAGGCTGGCTTTCTATACCTTACCCACGCCCTTTCCAGTGATCCATCGCTCTGCCTGTTCTATCAGCCAGAGGGTTGTATCATTTGGAAGGTCTTCAATTGACTTCACAACTATCAAATTGTGTGAACAGGGATCCGGAAGACCCTACCTCCTGTATCCTTTTGAGTATTGTATCCTTTTCAGTTAATACTTTGGTACATTCTGACACCTTTTCAATTAAACACTCGTTATCAATTTGTTTGTATTTAATTGCGCAGTACATTATCTTGTCACCTAGAATGGTAATTCTTATTTTGTTTTCTATGTATGGATGTTTGTATGAATTGGTATGGAAACAATGGGACAATACCAGGCAGGTTGTGGTTCTCTTTATGTAGAGACGCTGGCCGTATTTATTTGATATATTGTTAGTGATTCACCAGCATTAAAGTCCCCTCTGATTCATGTATTTATTATTTTAAATCAAAGAATTTTCTTGACCCAGACTGTGGTGTTGGATTGCTCTATATTCTCTTTAAAGAATCAATTACTAGACAACTAAATATGTTCTTTAGATAGATGTCATTACAATATGACTTTTGGGTCCACAACAGCATAAGGCGTCAGCAATGGAACATCTATCTATATATATAAAACTCTGAGGTATGTTTCCGTACTCAGCTGAGGGAATTTCTCACTGTTAAGTTGCCCTCTTCAGTCCAAAGGGAAAAGTGCACCCACTTCTACAACCGCTATCATTGGATGCAATTTATCAGTGTTAGGTTGCACTCTGCTGTCCAAATGACAAAGTGTCCCCACTTCAACAACAGCCATCATTTCAACAAACAGAATGAGCACAGTTCTACGGGGTCACCTTCCCCGTCCGCTATCGCAAACATTCAGAATAATTTCAAGTTACTTCTTTCCACCCACAATTCTCTTGACACAGGGCATGGTGCCTCCAGTGCCAATGAACAGTTAATTACTGGCTCAAAGTTTTGGTCTCTAAAGAGTGAAATTCTGCACGACTAATGCCTCCTCCCGAGCTAAAACTGAAAGTAAGTGCAGATTTTTTTTTTATTTTAGTTGTTTTTTTTATAACATGTTGGTTAGTTTGGTTTCTAAGCTGAGATCTGGGATTCGAACCTCTGTTGCTCGGCGTGGTCTTGGTTACAAGACCAACACATTGCCCCTGTGCTATCCTCTGCTCACATTACCCTACTACGCAATGTTATGCCATCATGTGGACTCTGTAATGGAACATGCTTGACAGTTACGCATCTACAAAGACACATAATGGGGGCCTGTGTGATCGATGGAACTTAGATACTGTTCTTATACCATGCATACCTATCATTCCAAGTGATACGTTTATCCTTTTCAATTACCAATAATAAGTCAAAAGGACCTACGTCCCCTTCCCAGAAGCGTTCAGTGGTAATTATGATATTTAAGAAGGGGGACAGAAGTGACCCTATGAATTATTGACCGATATTGATTTTTAAGATATGCTAGAACGGTGTATGTTACTCCAGGAACAGCTAGTGTACAGTAAGGTTGTTCTGGCACACAAAAGACGTATGCTCGGCCTATGAAAGTTCATTTGTGCACCACTGGCATATTGTGACTCCACCTTTGATCAATCAAGGAAGCAGTTTAATTAGTACATTGTGTGTATTGTAAGGGTGTTGAAGAAGGATGCTGACACAAAGGTGGCATGGTTTTGGTTAGAGACTTTTATTTTGAAAATAAAAAGTATCCTTACCATCCCTAACTTCTAAGGGCTCCATGTAATAATGTCCTGCTAAAATGTCACCTGGCAAAAAGTCACCCAGAAATGGCAGTTGTTTGCGGGAACATTATTCCATTGAACATGCGGGGGACAACCCCCAACCCCTTTTTTTTTCAAGGGGAGCGGGGTACATCCCCACACCTCCTGACCCCATATACATGATCACCATATATAATGTCACCACAACCTTTTCTGGGCGACATTATGTATGGTGACCATATGCATGGGGATACTATTACCTGACACCCTTCTAAGGGGGCTATCCCTGCCTCAAAACTAATACTAAAAGGGTCTGTCAGAACGTCTATCAAAGTAAATTCCACCATCCTGTATTGAAAACCTACTTCTGTCCCTTACACTACAATGAAAAAGATAACTAATAGAAAATTCCTTCTTTAAGGAAAATGGATACCTTCTCTTGCTTCTTTGATGGGATTCCCTGAACATGTTCCTTCAAAACAAATATACCAGTGGGAATGACTCCCTGCCCCAGGCTTGCACATTTCATAGAGTCTTTACACAATGTTCTCTACGGGAGAATGTCTCTCTTCTCCTGGTGTGGCTCTGTACAATTTCAAAAAGAACCAGGCAAATGATTTCTTTTTCCGGCTATGGATTGGTACAATTCACAACAAGGCCAGGGGGAATAACTCCCTTCCCCGAGCGTCTTCACCTCAACTCTCAGTTCAGGATCAAGAGAATGCCTCCCGTCTCTTGGTCTGTGTTGACGCAGTTCAACTAAAGGACAGAGGGAATTAATCCATCCCCTGGCATCTCCAGCTCTACTCTCAGTTCAGGACCAAGATAATGTCTCCCTTCTCTTGGTCTGCTTTGGCACAGTTCAATACAAAGCCTGGGGGTAAGAATCCCTTCACCTGGTGTCTCTATAACAGCTTATGTTTGGCTACCAGGAGAATGGCTTCCTTCTACTGGTATAGCTTGATACAGTTCTTTCTTATTGCCTCCAGCTTGACAATCACTTTGTCTCTGTGACTTGTTTCCACCAGTGTGCCAAATCCTGTTAGGATCCCAGATCCTTCTCTTGTAACTAGTGGACGTATCTCTGCTACTATAGAGAGGAAGACTTCCTCTATGCTATGTTTTACTTCTTTTGGGGCCCCAGACCCTTCTTAGTGGCCAGTGGTCTCCTCCTTTCCACTGTTATAGTGGAGAGGATCCCATACCCTTCCCTGCTGGGCAGTGGGCTTCTCTTTCCCACTGTTATGATGGACAAGGTCCAGACCCTTCCCTGGTGGCCAGTGGGCTTATCTCTGCCACTGTCTAGAGGGCAACTCCCTCGGTAATTTCCTTGGTGCTAGTTTGGGTCTGAGACTCTTATCTTGTTTTGGTTCCAAACTCTAGTCTCGCTCCCTCTTCTGCTAGGCCCACTTGGTTCACTCTCCTGCCAAGTACTGATATGAAGGAGATTAGTTGTATCGTTATTTTTGGTTAACTTGCATTCATTCACCAATGTTATACCCCTACCAATTCCCACCTTCACTGGTGGCGCCAAGACACTATGCCAGTTCTTCCTGGTGTTGTGCTTTGTTTGGGAGCATTGCGTGGGAATTCTGTGTCTCCGCTGCTCTTGATCCGTGTGTCTCATTCCTGTTCTCTGAGCCAGCAGTGTAGGTGACGTTGCAGCCTGGGCTGAACTGTCTCACGTGCTGCTTTCCTTCTCTCGCTTGCCAGTCCTTCTTCTGTTTTTATGTTAATCATTTGAACAATCTCCTGCTGAGCACTACACTGGTACTTCCAGTTCCCTGGGCCACTTTTCATATCTCCTAAGGCCACCTCTTCACAGTACTTGATGTGGGAGTAATCTTTATTTCTCAAATGATCATCTTCGTCTTAGTTGGTGAAACCTATGTGCTGTTACAATAGCACATGGATGTATCAGTCACAGGGGGTGTGTGAAAGGGTAATAGAGGTTTCATGTAGTTCTGGGTTCGTTTGTCGCGCTGCCTATCACCCAGGTGGTCGTTCTCATCCCCAGTAGGGGAGTCCTCCCCATGAGGCCCTCTACATTAAACCAGCCCTAATGGGAATTTTGGGGAGTAGTGACTTTACTTACTGTGTCATCACAGTATCTCAAATAGCCCGTTGCCTATTTAACTATTTCTTATTTTACAAATGTACACTACTTCCTAGATTATTTAAAATCATTAATGTCACTGCCTGTGAGGTTATATGGTTTCAAGGACATACATCATCTCCTATGAAGTAAATATAACCAAAGGCAATGTACTGCCACTTTGATATCATTAAGCACAAATAGTACTTCTGCTTGCATTTCTGTGAGTTTTTGTCCATGTTTGTGTGTATAAGAAACACACTATGCATTCTGTCGACTGTATAAAATAGTACCATTAGTATGGCAACACATTTCAGGCACTCCTATGTAAAAATGTCCAATTCCATTAGAGTGCAATTTTAGAGCCTATAAAAACGGACATTAGCTGATGTACCTCATATCCCACAATACCTAAATGCATAGGCAATACAAATATCTACAAACTCTAAATATGGAATACAAACGTATACATTTTGAAAGCAAATTGTCTGGAGAATTAGCTTTTTTGCTTCACGCTTTCACTGTTTTTCGCCATTACTCGTGCAGTAAGTACATCAAAGAATTATCTGTCGATATCCTATGGTCAACTATGTTAACAGCTAGTAGAACAAACTGCTCATTACTGAATTTAACCATTGCCCTCTGCACTAAATCAAGGTAATATGTACTTTCTTATATTTGCCTAACTTCCACAGTTCCCTCTCAGTTACAATATGCAAGCGATATTCTTTGACTGCCGTCCATCTGATACCTTTAGAGAGTCTGCCAATCACACAGCTACCATGTAGAGAACAACATGAAGCCCTGCATTCCCAAAGGCGTAGGGTAATAGAAATATGCCTGCTATTCTTAACACTGACTAGAATTGATTTTGAAGACTGTGGTTAAAAATGCCTGCATCATCGTTTTATAGTGATTTTAAACAACAATTTTAATTTGCATTTCAACATAAACTTGTTTCAAAACCAGCTGAACTACTGTTCATGCTGTCAATGTTAGGAATCGCTGATGATAGACAATGTGTATTTGTTATAGTTACAAGAACTGCATATTGCCGACCACACTAACAATGTTCTTTGTTGTCTCTGTTGTTTTGTGACAACTGGGGATATGGTTAAAAACAGCGGCAGACATCTTTATTGGTGTATTCTGCCATTATATCCATTACTTTGCATAGTACATGTTTGCTATTTACTGCATCAGTTTGATACTGTCTGTGTATTCATGTTTACTTTTTTGCAATTGGTTGTGCTCAGAATTTGTTTTTTTATTTAGTCCAGCTTGTTAGTTTCAAGTCAATCTATAATATATCAAAACATTTAGAACACCGTTGCAAAATGTAGGCACACAGTGTTTTCCATTTTCACTGTTTGGCATTTGAAGGAAGTCATCTTTATGTGTAGGGCTCCTTATCTGTGCTTAAATGATCTACAGCAAAAATCCCATATTACTAGGAATGTTCATTGAGGCAAGGATTTACAGTGAGGCAATTGTTGTGATTGGGAGTGAAAATGCTATTTTGAAGTTAATTATTTACCTCATGTTATTTTTTTGTGTGTGCAGTATTTCACTTAGCATGAACATATTTAATTTGTTGATAGATGATGTCTAGGTCCCAATGTGCATCTTAAAAATAAATACCTTAGATTTGGTGCTAATGAAATTATGTATCACTTCATGAAATATAAACATAAAATACATAATTGACAGTGTTTCAATGTTACTCAGTAAAAATCTTGCTGGAGCTTGTATCTGTTTAGAGTCAAATGCTCTGCATATTTCACTATCTAGTGCAGGGGTCAGCAGCCTTTGGATCACAAGATGTTTTGGACTACAACTCCTGTCATCCCTAACCAGCATAGTCACTAGTCAGATATCATGGGAATTGTAGTACAAAACATCTGTAGAACCAAAGGAGGCAGACCACTAATCTAGTGGTATGCCCTGAGCATAACAGGTTTGCATTTAAGTAAAAGTAAGCATTGACTGAGGTGGTCCTGTCATAATATCTGATGTATCCAGCTTGGAGGTAGCTGAGACAGCTCAGGCACCAGGCGTTACTCCATAGCAGTAGAAAAGGTGAGTCATTATTAGGAGAAGTAGTTATAAGTAGAAACGCATATATAGGCGATTCCATCATTGCAAACGTGCAATATCATCCATTCCTCTGTATTTAGCACCAACCAGCACTCTTGGAACACTCTCCTCCACAGAGCGGAAAGCACACACATCAACATATATCATTCACTTTGCCCTGTCTTTAATAATGAACCTAAATTGAGGTGTAGCTCTATCTATCTATCTATCTATCTATCTATCTATCTATCTATCTATCTATCTATCTATCTATCTATCTATCTATCTATCTATCTATCTATCTATCTATCTATCTATCTATCTATTCAGTTTTTCATATAGCTCCAGTTTTCCCACAGGTCTCAAGGTGCTCACAAGACAAACAACTAATACATAACATGTCAGAAAGAGAGGCCAAAGAACTAGGTCTAGGTCAGCTATCATGGTCATGCAGTAAAAGTGGAAGAAGCTTAGCCTGCACTCAAATCAAAGAGAAACGTTTTTAGTTGTTTCTTGAACACAGAGCTCGACTCACAACCCTTCAGCATTGAGGGTAGTTGATTCCAGAGACTTGGGGACCATGCATGAAAGCCAGATCCTCCAATTTTTATCAGGAGTACTGCAGGTTGATGGAGTATGATGTCCTTGTTGGAGCGAAGGGTACGCCGGAAAGGGACCCTTGAGACTCTGGCTGAGAGATAGTCAGGTGCTTCACCTGCCAAGCACTTATAGACTAAGATAGTGCCTGTAAACCTGACCCTTTGACCAACAGGCAGCCAGTGCAGTCTCCTGGGGGCCGCGGTGACATGAAGCCAACAACCCATGACAAAAACGGCATGGACAGCTCCATTCTGGATCACCTGAAGACTCTTAATGTTTGCCCGAGAGGAGCCAACCAGCAAGCTATTGCAATAGTCCAACTTTGTATTAATAATGGCTGCTGCATTCATAGTTCTATTGGACTCAGAGAGATATGGACGTATTTGCCACAATAGATGGATGTAATATGAGCAGGAAGATTTTGAGATATAGAACAGGTTTTGTGAAGGTTAGATGGGAGTCAAAATAGACCCCCAGTGTTTTAACTGAGTCAGACACTTTGATAATGTTTCCCATGATGGAAAAAGCTGTCATAAGATGGATCGAGATGGCTAAGCTTTATTTGAGTGCCTAAAATCAGTAATTCCGTTTTCTTGTGATTAAGGGCCAAGGAGTTGGTGGCCATCCATGACTGGATAGCACCAAAGACTCCATTCACTCTTTCAAGGTCTTTATATAGAAACCCGAAAGTTCAATCACAATCTGGATATCATATGCATAGTTTACAAATCACACCCCCAGAGTGATAGTAAGTCACAGAGTGGTTTAATGTAAACATTGAACTGAAGAGACGAGAGGCAGGAGCCCTGGGGGAAGCCACATATCAAGGAGGCATTCCGTGAATGTGCATTATCCTTGGTCACATATGCAGACCTAGGACCAGGAAATAATCTAAACCAACCTGCTGCACAAGTGTTGCAGCCACCGACCAGGACCAGTCTGTCGGCCAGGAGAGCATGATCCACTAAATTAGGTGGCTGACAGAATGAGAAGAAGATGCAGTGCCTGGTTGCCCTTGTCAATTATGTCCGTGATGTTAGATTTCAGATCCAGCAAAGCGGTCTCGGTTCCATGCCTTGCACAGAACCTGGACTGAGCAGTGGCAAGAAGGTTGTTTTGTTCCACAAAGGTTTGGTATTGAGTGAAGGGTAGTTTGTTCAGTATTTTCAATAAAAATGGGACATTAGTAATAGGCCGAAAGTTTTCATGGTCAGTAGGATCCAAGTTCTCTTTCTTCAGTAGTGGCGAGATCCAAGCCTCCTTAATAGAGTTAGCAACGTAGTCTTCGGAGAAAGAACAGTTGACAAAGGTGTTAGCCACAGCACAATGGAGCTCACATACTCTTTAAACAGCAGTGCTGGGAAGCTATGCCCTTTGAACAATGTTGCCTTCATTTTGAGCACAGTATCCCTCACCTCTTCTTCAGATACATGTTGAAAGGAGAAGCAGGTGGGGAGTGAGGCTGCGGGTGGGAGGGGTAGAGAGGGCAGGGATATTGGTTTATCACTAGAATGGAACAAAGTGAGCTTGTTCTTAATACTCTGCTGGTGCAGTTTTGTTTTCTGGA
This sequence comes from Ambystoma mexicanum, assembly GCF_040938575.1. Lineage (NCBI taxonomy): Eukaryota > Metazoa > Chordata > Amphibia > Caudata > Ambystomatidae > Ambystoma > Ambystoma mexicanum. The sequence continues at coordinate 1,277,989,748 of NC_090929.1, read as the reverse complement.
TGAAGCTGTGATGAATCTTCTGGCACCATTCAGTTTCGATCTCAGGAGGAGGATCTATCAAGCTGTCCTTTTAACTCTTGTAGAACCAAGAACAGTTCCCTTGGCATGGATTTAGCTGCCTCAATCCTGGCATTGAGCTTAGCCTCTTTAGCTTTCAACACAATCTTTTAAAAAATCTGCACAGCACCCTTATAGATTGCAAGAAAGGCATTGGTTGGGGTTTTGCGCCAGAGGCGTTTAGCTTTTCTTTTTCATTACCATGGCAGAGAGTACCTCATGAGAGAGCCATAGATTAAACAGGGTTACTTTTTTTGGACCAGTTGTTTAAAAGGTGCTAAGAACTCATATGTCTGATTAAGGGCCTTCCTAAGGGAAGATGTAAAGTCATCTAGCGACACATCAAGGTCCAGAGGAGGTAGTAGTGGAAGAGCGGCTAAGGCAAAGGCCTCATGAGTAATCCCTTTTGATCTCCTAATAAGGATTATACATTTGATGGGTATAGTGGATTTTGTGATAGCAGTGGACCGAGGAGTCTCAAAACTAGGGAGAAGGTGATTACACCACGAACATATCTGGGGTGTAACAGAGCTAATCTCCTGATTATTAGTCATAATCCAGTCTAAGGTGTTTCCACCAGAATGTGTCACTGCTAGGGAGTGTTGTTTAAAAAGAGAGGCTAATTTGTGAAGTAGGGACGTAGCTTCATGGTCCAAGATGTTGTTTGCCTGTATATTAAAATCACCAAAGACCAGTAGAGGGGAGTGTGCTTTGGATAAACATCCTAAGAGGGCCCCAAATCGTTCCTCAAATAAAGGCATAATCTCCGGTGGCCTATGTAATAGCAAGATGCTCAGTGAGGTAACACTGTTAATTTGTAGCTTAAATAGCATAGACTCGCACTGATCAAGCTCAGTCTTATATACAGAGATATACAGGTAGAGATTCTTTTTAAAGATCAAAGCAACACCACCCCCTCTTCTTGTGTCCCAGTCAAAATGCAGGATATCATACCCTGCTAGACCGCCAATTGTGTGGTATGTAGTGCAGCTTTGTGAAGCCAAGTTTCAGCTGTGGCCATAACATCAGGTTTAACCTCAGATATACAGTATACAGTGATGAAACCGCGTCAAAAATAGCGCCTGTGCAAAAAATTGCAGCAAAATTGCTGTGGTTTCACCCGGTAAAGGTGTACCCCATTAAACCATTTAAGGGGAGCAGAGGTTGTGGGGGTTTCCCCTGCCTCCTTTACATGGATTGCGGCATCAAAAGCACAGCTTTTGTGTCCACTGCCATTTTTGCCTCGATTTTAACACAACAAACTGATATACCATTGGCCAATTCTACCTCATGGGAGACCAGGGAGCATGGGCATCATTATGACCCAGGCGGTATGGGGTTAATGGCGCCGTAAAAGGTGGTGGTGCTGTTAACCCCTTACCGCCTAATTAAGAGGTCCCTTTGCGGGTCCCGACCTTAACGGCTGGTTTTTACCATCCGTTAAGGATTGGACCCGCAAAGGGACCTTGGAGGTATTTACGGTACCGCAATTTGTGGTACCGTAACTACCGCCTTCCCCATTTCAATTGAGCCCTGTGGGGGCAAAAATGGGAATGGGGAAGGGCCAATGGTGAATGGGGAATTACCGCCCCGCCAACCTTGGAATGGGGTGGTAATTCCACCATTCAACCTGCCGCAATCGGTAAAATACCAGCGGCAACCATGGCGCTACTAGCGCCATGGTTACTGCCTGGGTCGTAATGACCCCCCATGTGTTCAGTAGAACACATTTTAGACATGTTTGTCTGGAAGAAGATGGAGAATTTTGATCAGTGATATTAATATCACCAGTGCATGTTTCATCCCCAAGTTGGGTTGGGTTAAACCGTGGTCGTGGGAGGGAGGAATGGACAGGATATATCACTCGATTTGATGGCATCATCCAATAAAATGGAGACAGGAGAAGCATGAGGAGGAGGGGAATTTGCTGATAGAGCAACATTCTTACCCGTGGATTATCTGGAATGACTGATAGAAGATTACAATGTGAGGACATTCTGTTAAAGTTAGGCAGGCAAGCACTAACTACAGTGCAGCAGGAGAGCAGAGTCACAGTTTAACCTGACACTAACCACACACTAACTGGCACAAACCGGCTTTGACGTACTGGCAGTGATGCACCTGACAAAGTCAGTAAAAGCCCACAAAACTACAGAAGTGCTGGAAGATGTCGTTTATACTGCACACTGACCGGGATAGCGAGGCAGCGCTTTCCGGCAATGAAGCACGCTGTTTAGAAAGCAGTGCAGTTAGAAAGTAATTAATGCGATCGGTAAGCACAAGGAGTGGTGGGAAATTCAATTTAGAAGTTCATATCTAAAAATATATTCAAATGATGAAACAGTTCATAAAATGCAATTTAAGAGCTAAAATCCAATTTTATAAACCAAGAGTACTGTTAAAATACAATAAGCACAGATATGTAAAGCAATTCAGATACAAAAAAGGTAAATCTCCTCACATATATTAGGGCAAACAACTACCCATACGAATAACCAAGCAAACAACCTGATTCATCCATCACATCCATCAATCAGCACACACAATAACATCAATCACAGCAATCAAACTGTTTACTGCATAGGAACAGTTAAAAGAAGGAAGTAACAGGAAAGCAACTCGCAAGACAGAAGATCACATTCAAGACACATTTGCACAGGTATGGTGCTGTCACATTGTAAGGCATGTGGTAATTGGGTACTTTTCTCCTTTGGGAACATGGAGAAACGTTTGCGAATCATATAAATATATGAAACAAACAGTGAAATCAAAGACACTCCAAATGCAAGAAGACAGTGCATAAACTGGAGGAATGCAACAGAAGGATGAAATATACCCGATTGAGATCACACTCAGCTCCTCAGACACATTTACACAGAAAAGCTCACTTACATGGGATTAGCACCCACTCACCCAATAAAATCATTGGATTGGTATGACCTCATGGTTTTTCACAACACACCATCCAAACGTCATCCAGCGCTTATGGTGAAGCACTCGGCTAAATATGGTATTCACATTGTTAGAGAATTCATGAACTAAGGAGTAACACTTTACATTACCACATAGACTTGGGGGGTAGGTTTGCTTAGGCCATGGAAATGCTAGCAAAACTGCAGGTGCAGAAACATAGTTGGGTTTCGAAAAAAAATCAAAAATGAAAATGAAAACAAAATTGATTAGTTAAAGAAAAATTCAGAGCGGGCTGAGCAATGTTACAGAAGTGAAACTAGCCTTGAGGGAGAAACTAATCATTGTTAGTACAGTAGGGAACGAAAAAGATGGAATTGGAGTGTAACATTATTCTGCAGGAAGCATGAATTGTGCAAAACAGAATAATGTTCAAAGGTCACCAGAGCTAGCAGCTGGAATATTGCCCAAGCTGACACGTGGTGTTTTGAGAGGTGACATTAGGAAGAAGGTGGGGAAATTCCAGGCACATGTACACAGGCATGGATAAATTAAGGGTTGAAATGAGGTGGAAAGGGTCAGAGAAAAAATGAATGTGATTCGATTGGACCCGAGGGTTTAACTGGGAGCTGTCTGGAGGCTGTGCAGGATGTTGGAGTTCTTTGAAGGCCCTGGGGAATTTTAAGTCTGTTGCAGGGGCGTTTGTTATGGCAAGGACGAGCAGGGGCCTTCTAGCTGCATAAAGGAGTTGCAGGACATGGGCGTGGTTGTAGTTAAATCCCACGGGCTAGACGGCCCATCTTAAAGACAGGGAGACAAGAAATCATTTGGATGGTGAGTATCAGAGATAAATAAATAAAGAAAGAAATAAAATCTCTTCTGCAGAATAATTGGCAATGTGGTGATTGGACACAAGGCAACGCTTCCTTAACCTTTACAGTACCAAAAGGCTCAGGAAGTAAGCTTGATGTAAATGTTTGAGTGGGAGTTTGTCCCTTTATTGCAGAGGGTTATAGCATAACGAGCCACCAATGATAAATCAGAAAAAGAGGATAACAGGAAACTGAAAAACAAATGTTTTTATTTTGCTGCAGTAACCATTGCATGCAGATGTCTAATACATTGTATATGCTTTGAATGCCATGACAAAGTAAATGTGGATTTGCACGCGTGCCTTAAAATAATGTTTTTCATATGTTGGTGTTTGGGCAGAATACATTTATGTAACCACGGTGACTGAATATAGCTGATGAGATTAATCAGATGAAGTGCATGACTATGAATGAGTGTAGTAGTACTTTGCGTCGAGAAGTAAATGCGTCTAATTACCAAAATGTCACAGTACAAAGTCTAATGGTGTATGGATGAAGGCTCAGAATAAAACAATACAGGTTTGTAAACTGGAAGAGAAGTCAGTTCTTCCTACAACACCATTTCACAAGAATGCAAAACAGCCTTCAGCACATACTGTGAAGATGACCAGCTAAACATAAGATTAGCACTCATTCACTCAACAACAAACCTGGGATTCACACTGATTCAAAACCAGGCGACACTACACTAGCACTGATGTCGGGACAATGACTACAATATGAAAGGAAAAATATTCATTATACATCTCTTAATGTAAATTTTTTTTGACCTGACTGTGAATAAAAAGCTAATCATAGGAACCTGATTAATGCCTGACATTGCAATATACAATGCATTATAAAAAAGAGAATAGCATAGGCAATCTAATTATACATACAAATGAGAATTGAAGCACATGAAACTGGAAAACAACTGTCCAATCACAGAAAACCCAATGTTATTTTATTTTATTTTTATTGTTTAAAGCGTGGACCTAGCGCGAGAGAAGCAGAGCGCTGTTCAGAGATTGAGTAGCTAGCATTTGGGCTTGCATCTTTTAATAGTAGCACAGTACTGTGAGGTCTGTGCATCGGTATGTGCGTTCATTGGAATTAGTCCTTGGTCAGGTGTTGTTGAAAGAGCCATGTTTTTAAAGATTTTTCTGAGATTTTAAAAAATAGACAACTGTGGGGGCATTCTGAGCCAACATTTGGGTGATTCGGGCTCGGACTACTGTTAAGCTTATGACAATTCATGCTGATGAAATGTTGCTTTACGCATTGGGTTGAATAATTCACACCTATTCTGGTAAGCACATGTTCAAAGAAAGCGAACTAACATTTTAATGGAATAGGTCAGAAGTTCAGAACCTTTTCTGCCAGGGACTGTCCAAGAAACCAAAATGCCTAAATGACTGATCATTCACAACTGCTGTTTCTTTTATATAAAAAACAAAATGAAGTTGTTTGCAGTGGAAAAAAACAGTAATCATTTTTAAAAAATGTGCCATCCTCTGAAATATGAAACACAGACCTGATTTCCCGCTTCAACATTACTAATTTGACCAACTGCATAACAATGAAAGACTGAGTTCTTCTTAACCAGATTCAAACTTGGGACCTGCAGGTTACATAGATATCTGCAGTAGGTGCATTAATCTACTGAGCTTCCTTGCTCAGAGTTTAATGTGCTGTCCTACTTGGATAACATTCTCAGATGCACAGGACTGAATTTCCTCTAGTCCCTCCCCCAAACCAGCATTACCCCCTCCCTTCTCATAACCTTTCTTTCCCTTCCTGGAGACATTTGAGTTTTTTTGTGTCTATTTTTTAGACAAAAATCAGTCCAAATCTGCATGAACTCTCCCAAACATCCCTGATGATTTATGGCTGTTAAAGGATAATCATTTAGCTCCAGTCTGGAAAATAAATCTGCATCATCCATGAACTCACCCAAATTGTACTGTTAGATTTTTAGGAGTCTGAGGATCATACTTGAGAAAGTTCACCCAGACTTAGACTTGACCCTTATGCAACACTAAAAGCACACCCACCCACAAAATATGTGTTGGGCAAAGCAGCAAGTGGGCACCAAGTTGGTTCAAAAGTGTTGGCTCGGAGCAGTTCAAAGGCAGCGTTCGAGTGATGCAGACTGGAGTGCTCAACAAGATAGGTTTAGAGTTGAGCAAGTTCGAGACGTGTAGTTGCCACCCTTAAGGGCCGATAAGTGATGCTCCAGTCACTCAAGTCGAGGTCCGGTGGTGGTTCAAAGCTGGTATCCCGATGTTCCAGTGAGCGAATCAAGTAGGCAGCTAATTAGGGTCAGCGGGTGTCGCCATAGCAATTTAAGTTGGTATCCGGCAAGGAACAGTTGAATCAAGCAGAGCACATGCCAAACTCTTTGAGGTACCACGCTGCATCAGGCTGGTTTGAATTTGTAAGCAAACAGTTTCAAAGAGCACATTTTGAGTGACAAAGGCAGGACTGTAGGGTCCTGCAGGGTAAATGCAGAGGAGAACCATGTTTGAAGGCAGTTTGATCAGTTTGAAGCAGTGAAAGACTGGGATCCTTACCTTCCCGTCTCTCCTGGTGCTGTGAGTCCCAATCTAGGCACCCAAGGTCAAGATAAGCCCTTGTTCTCAGTTTCCCAAACACGGGGAGGCTGGCATACACCTACAGGAGTCCTTCACCTCCAGTGAGAGCCTGCGTACCAATGTAACTGGCAGAGAGGTAGGTCTTGCTCCAGCAGCAGGTCATCCCCACTGTGCCCTGGGGATGGTTAGGGAGTAGAGCGTGCCTCTGCCTTGGGCACTCGATCTTCACCACACTGCCAGAGGACCTTGGAAAGATCAACTCTCCAAAAGATATCCAAATTAATTGCCCCTCCTGCCTCAATGCTCTGAAACAATGAAGGAGCAGGACACCCACCCTTCTAAAGGATACATTCCACAGGTGATTGGACTTAAACAAACATGCTATAAGGGGTCCAATACCTGCTGCTCTTGAGACCAGTGGTCTTTGCCTTCTGATATCATGACCAAAGTGTTTTTTGCTAAAGGAAGTGGCAAAGACACAGCGGAAAGAGAAGTACAGAGAAACACAAGATCATGAATCCCATACCCACTTGTGCTGAACTCCCACTATCTACCATAACCCTGCGTCCCCTCTTGGACCCAGTACATCAAAGGCCCTTTGTATTGCAAGCCCCTGGTGTGAGGCTAGTCCTTTTGGGATGGGTGTACCGTTTGAACCCTGCTGCACAGCTGTATTGCTAGAGAGAGGTGTTACCAGACCTCACAAAGAATAGTAGGAGAGTCACAGTCTTTCATTTTCTTGCCCTGCAGAGCTGGTAGAAACAGGCTGCCTGACCAGATGACACATAACTCTTCGGCAGCTGAGATGAGCTCACAATGCTGTCACATGTATGATTCAAATCAGGTGTGGCTTCTTACTATTACTATTATTATCCACCATGCTCTAAACTCCGTTATGGCTTTATGTTTAAAGATTAAACTGCCATCAGGATAATAAATCCTCATGACTATGTGGTTTTGGAGCAAATGTTCAGACTTTAAATGCAGCCTCTGCACTGTAGGAACTTGGTAGGCACAGCAGATGTCAAATGGGCAACTGTGATCACTGAACCTGCCTTGTGCTTCTGGAGAACATGCTCTGCAGATCAGGAGACTAATGCAGCAGGGTACATGGCACTATCCTTTTGGCATGGAGCTTATGAAAGGGGAATCTGGTAAGCAGATCACCCTTTATGAGATGGAACTACCTGCATCATTTTATGAATTAATAAACATTTCTAAAAAGTCAGGGCTTCTATGTTGTTGCCAGATGGCCATACCTCACAGTTGGGATCTCTGCAGCTCTGCTAAAAACTCCTGTCAAAACGGCACTGCAATGTGGTACTTGCGATGATGGTGTACAGCAGAGGGATGTCAAGACCTAAAGGATCTAATCCCATAACTATATACTTAGCGGCAACTGTCAGGATTCAGTCCTGTGTTAAGTAGAATACCTCTATCTGACCATTTACTTAGCTACGACCCTTTGCCTGTGCACAATCTTATGAGAACAAAAACATGTTATTCCTTTGTCTGAAGCTGAAATTATTCACGTTCCAGTGTCTGTTCACATTTCAATCACATGTCGCTTTCGGAAATCTGCTTCCTAGCGTCAAACAATGTTTTTATGCCTTTGGGCTCAGGCATCTATAAACAGCAATCTTCCACGAAGATAAACATATGGTCAGATGTATTTACATAATGGAAAATAATTACCTGTCGTTTATTATGTCAAGCTTTCTGTTTACATATAACTCTTCTACCTATATTTTTTGGGATAGTGTGATGTGCATGGGTTAGCTGACCATGGTGAGCTCTTCCCTATAAAGTAAGGTAACTAATCCCTCACAAATGGGGCTCTCCATTTAGGTACCACACATATTAGAGTGCCACTGTTTGTTTTCAATGCAACCTTTTTCACTTTAAAAAAAAAATATTAAAAGGTTGTTTTTAGTTTATACATAAAACTTTTACAACATCTTTTTAAAATTCGTCAAAATCAAAAGAAAATTAAATACTAAACACTTAGTTCAAAAAGGTAACGTTTCATAAATTGGTAACTTTTCTTTCCGATTTCATTGAATTTCACATGGTGATATTATATAAAAGATTTATACAACCAGATCTAACAATTAATAATTTCTTTCCTCAGATAGGTAAACAATTTTTCTTTTCAAACTCCTGTTAGAATCAATGGTTATTCTCAATCCTCAATTTTTTACATACAGTAACACATTATTTAAATTATTTTGCTTACAACTCTTATTCAATGTTTCCTGCTTCTATAAATAGTGGCTTATTTTTCTTTGATAGTGCCTCATCAATTTTCCATAAGATATGAGCTGATGATAAAATCAGACTCATGCTCCCCTAATATATACATCTCTCCCAAAAAGATGATCTTGAAATTACAATATCTTTTGGTGCATAAATCCCCAAGAGATCATTTCTATCGTCCTCAAAAAAGGTACAATCGACCTGAAGATGTTTCAAGTTTTCTAATTAATTTCCACATTCACAAAATCGACATTTCAAGTTATCTATTACCCTAATGTTCCTTTGCCAATGATGGATTCGCTCCAGTGTATGAAACTGGTTCAATTTAAATCGCATGTAGATGTTACGTATTTTTCTTGAAGGACATTGCGATAGATAAATCGATCTCAACTCTCTCTTCCTTGGTCGTTGTGCATGTTCAAAGTATGGTTTATAATTTTTATTACAATCCAAGGTTGCGGACCAGTCTCGATCGTATAAGGTGCGCTTTATTTTTGGCAGACGTAGAGTAAGATCAGATATTGAAGAGTCAATATTGTCAAGGATAGTTTTCATTTCATTATCAAATCTAACCAGGGATGTAAGTCTTCCCTTAAGAAAAAGAGAGTTATGATAGTGAGCCATGATATCTGCATATCTTGATAGTTTCCGCCATGTCCATCTGGCTGCTAAAGATGATAGTCCCATTTCATGTCTCACAATTGAATTTGGAACCGACAAAGACAATCCCAAGGTACGTTTCCATAGATTACCCTGTATTTGATTAAGGGTTACATCCATGTTCAATAAACACATATCCAATCCATATAGTAGGATGGGTTCAACTTTTAATAAGTAAAATTCAATGAGTGGTAATAACGAAAATTGACAAAACCTTCCAAATATAACCTTCATCATGGATGCCAATGGACGCACTTTCGGGCTGATTCATGGAATAAATGTGCGCCGAAAAAGGGAAGCGCAAGCGGGAAAATCGCAGCGCAAACGCAAAAATCGCAGCGCACGCATGCCGAAGCTGCACACATCGATCCATGGAATTAAGGGCGCGTGTAAATCCTGGGATGTGCGCTAAAATCGTGGTTGGCTCATGCAGGCGCACACGTCATTAAACGGCGTGCACTATGCGCACAGGGAAAGCGCACATAGTGCAGCGCACACAACAAAAGTGGGCAGAACATGCGGAATGGGGAACAACACGTGAAAATGTGGCCGTTACGGGGGAAGTACAGGAGGTAAATGCCTGCAACGCCCACACGCGTGCCAACAACACGTATTCATGGAATCGAACAGGGGAAAGGCGTGCGCCAAAAAAGACGCGCTAATCTGGAAACACGTACGCCAGCAGGAAGCAGGCGTAAGCGGGCCCACGCAGCATAAAAGTGCATGCAAACAACAAACAAGCTCAGACACTACGATGAATATACCGTTACTCGCAGCAGTGGTCGTCGGACACCGCATGAGGAGGAGGATAGCCAGGCCCCACATTTTTATTACCCAGGACCAGCCTTTTTGGGATGCCTGATGACCAGGTTTATGGGAGGTACAGGTTTCCACCACACATAATCCTAGAACTGGTCAGGGAATGGGGGGATGACCTCACATCACCCACCCTGTGCTCCCAAGCACTGAGCCCCTTGGAAAAGGTGCTCAATGTACTGTACTTCTTGGCTACTGGGTCATTTCAGCGGACAAGTGCCATAGTCAGGGGTGTGTCACAGGCCACGCAGTCACGCTGCCTACACCAGGTTTTGGGCATCATGACTACAACCCCCTCAGTCCGCAGGCACATATACATGCCCAGAACACCTGCAGAAAGGCAGGCCGTGGTCCAGGACTTTTATGGGGTGGCACACTTCCCCAAAGTGCTAGGTGCCATTGATTGCACCCATGTGGCGCTATGTCCTCCCAGGGCCACTGAGCACATATATATATATCGAAACCGCAAACACTGGCATTCAATCAATGTGCAGGTTGTATGTTAAGCCAAGGGAATAATAACTTCAGTATATGCCAACTATCCAGGGTCAAGCCATGATATTTACATTTTCAGAATGTCACCCCTAAACCGGGACCTGGAAGCTGGCCGGCATGGCGACACATGGCTAATTGGTGGGTACAAATGCCTCTGCACATGCATGCATACGAGAAACTGAGAAAAGGGAAAACCCCACCAATGAGAAGCATAATCACCTCCCCAGGGGACAGTGACTACCCTCTGAGCACCTACATGATGACGCCAATTCGGAACCCCACCACACCACCCGAGGTAAGATACAACACAGCCCATATTGCAACCCGGGGCATAGTGGAGTGCACATTCGGAGTGCTCAAGTCACACTTTTGCTGCCTTGACCGCTCTGGTGGGCAGCTGCTATACGCGCCCCCAGTAGTGTGCAGGATCATAGTGGAAGCATGTGTCCTGCACAACGTTGCAACACGCCGGGCCGTGCTGGTGGACATGGTGGTGGCCCCACATCCCCAACCACATGCACGGCCGCTGCGCATGGGAGGTGAAAGGGCACGTGGTGAGGCAGCCCGTACCCAGCTTGTGGCAAATTACTTCACCGAAAATCACACCCCTGCGGAGTGCACACAGCCCTGGCACATACCAGCTGAGAGTCAATGATGATGGCAAAAGGTACAGTCAATTGTCACAACCATATCAGCCTGAGATTGTTCACCTGGAAGTATTACATTGTGTGCATCCCTACCTACTCAAAGACAACCAATGCTGTGTCACAAAAAGACACAGATACATGCAGCATGAAAGATTACCCCCTTGCAAAATACCACATCAAAATACTGCCATGTCACCCAACCCCTCCCCATCTCAGCTACCCAACACACCATGGCATGGCATGCAATGTGAAATTAAGTAAATGAATGCACAACACATGACACAAGTGTCACAAAGTGCAATGTTCCAAATGTAAACAGTCCACAGACAATATGCTCTCAGTAATCAATAAGAAACACCACACATGAACAAATACTTACCAGCAACAAAATACATCAGTACAGGAAGAAAGCGTGGTAATACAAGACAGGAAAAAATCAAAGTAGTACAAGTCTCACAACCTGACCAAGGCAGCATATCGACACCTTCCAACTGCAGAGTGCTGCTCTCAGGCAAATGTGTCAGTGTACTGCATACAACATGAACTGCATCTGCAAAGGAGACGTCCTTGTGAAGACATGAAGAACCTACATGTAAACAAGGAGAAAGACATGGATGCACAAGCACATATCAATACACCATGCATTGTAGAATCCAAGAACAACCCCCACTAGGGATGTACACACTGTTTTGACTACAGACTGCCCACACAACTCATGGGAGCCCAATGTCACTGTGTAAGTTACTGTCACTTGGTCACACCCTTTGCAAGCCCATGGAAAGGGGAAGCAGGAGGGGTGTGTGTGTCAGGAAACCAAGCATCTAACCCAAATACAGGACACGCCTGCATGCCCAGCTGGAATACACAGTGGATGCCAACGGGAGCCACAAAAAAGCAACACACTGTAAAAAAAAGAATATATTTTTTAAACAAAATGTGAAAATGGCCATGTGTGGACCTGGGGGGGAGGCCACCCAGGAGGCACGAGGTACAGGGTGCATCCCAACACCCACATGCATGGATGTTGGGGAAAAAAAAATACCTCCATGGGCTCATGGCCTACACGGCTACGCTACAGTGGGAGAACTGGCGTCGCTCTCTTCACCCTCTGCTGCTACATCAGGAGGTGGTCGTTATATGGGAGGCAGCCCACGCAAAGCCCTGGTATGGTCCTCCATGGCAGCAAGCATGCAGGTCTGGAAGGTTTGGTTCTCTATGATAATGGTACAGAGATCCCCATGCAGCACCTCACGGGTTGCCTGCATTTCTGCATGCATGGCCTTGCGTGATGCCCGGATCTCCGCACGGGTTGCCTGGAGCTCAGCTGAGAGTGATCGTGTGAGCTGCTCCAGCTGCTGTTCTGATCTAAAATTCCGGGAAGCCTCAAGTTCACTCAGAGTATCTCTGAGGAACCTGTGTTCTAACCTCAGGGCTTCCCTGTGGGCCTGTGACTCTACGTAAATGGCTTCGCGCAAAGCCTCCAGTCCAGCCAGTTGGCCCCTGTTGGACGCCAACATGTCCTCCCTGTGTGAGTGGCAAATGGAGTCTGTTGCCTGCTGCTGGAGCTCCATCTGTCTTTCAGGGGGAGAATGGAAGTGGCAACCCTATCCATTGCCTGAGCCATCATTTCACACGATGCTCCCTGTTGTGCTGCAATACTGTACATGTAGTTCTCCCACACTGTATTGCCTGGTGGCGCACGGCCACCGCGTTGACGGGCACCACATCTGTTTAGGGCAAGGCGATCTGCACCTTGCTGTGATGGCACTGCCTGAGGCTGCAGGACTACATTCCTCCTTTGATCAGATGGCCCTGGAACAGGAACAAACATTGTGGAGTGTGACCCTGCATATGTAACCGCCACAGGCGGACTTTCCAACACTGACATCCCCATAGAGGGGTCTACCCCTGGTGCAGGTGGGTTGGACAGAACAGCATCCCTGCCAGAAACACTCACCTGCGATGGCACATATGTCTCACTGTCCGATTCAGCACGTGAATCATAGAGATCTGTGGAGGGGTCCCCAGAGACACCTGTGGACAGTATGGTCTGCTGGAGGAATGGGTTTTCACCCACCTCCACCCCACGTCCTCCACTGGTGCCCGGTTGCGGCTGAGATTCCTCCTTGTTCTGCACCATCCCCTCCTCCTCAACAGCATCAAGTGCCTCATCACCTGAAAAAACATGACAGACAACAAATGGAAACAGGCATCAGCACCATAGCACACACACAGGCCTGACGAGACAGAGATCTAGTACATAAATTGCACATGTCCCACATGAATATAACTCTGGCATGCATGCACTGTCAATGAGTTGGAATCAGAGCCAAAAAGCACACACTGAGGACTCCAAGATGGAAAAGCAGCACATGTGCAGCATGCTTGATTGCACTGGCATCACACATTAGCCTGTGAGTGGCATGTCCAATACACATACATGACACATGCCATCAAACAGATGTCACGTAGCATAGCCATGGTACATTTGACTAATACAGCCATACGTTAGTGAATGAGTACTGTCACCCATCCTTGTGAGATGGACATGATGAGATGAAACATGCAAAATAGTGTGACAAAATATGCATGTGCCACACACTGTAACACATCCAGTGTTCAATTAGTGATGGAAGGCAGATGATACATCAATGGTTGGTCACTTCAACATGACAGAAGACAACGGTCATGTTCTACATACAAACAGGGCCCAAAAAGTGATTGTGAGCAGGCCATTACTCAATCAGCCTGAATGGTTAAATCATTCCCATAACAAGGTAATGAATGTGGGCCATTGTGGGGTGTAATCTATGACAGAAGCATGTAACATATGTGGCAATAGGGCAGAAAAAATCATCGTAAAAATGGCAAGGATTGAAACAACCAGGCTGAATGATCAGGTAAACATTATGAAGAATGTTGTTGCAAGATGACAGTTGAAGGGCAACTGCAGTAATCTAGTGCAAATTGGCTACTGTGGTCAGAAGGGATTCTGTCATACCCAAACCTAAGTCCGGGGAATGGTTTGGAGGAAGCACATGGGTGACCCATACCAGTCATGACTACACACCCTCACCTGGCACTCAATCAGAACACATCACCCAAGCAACATACACATGGATTACACACACATGCATGGGCACTCACCGGACAATGCTTCAAAATCTGGTAGGTCTCCCACGCCTCGGATCTGTTCCTCTGTGATGAAGGTGCCAGTGACAGACTCATGTTCAGTGAGTTGGTCGTCCCCTGGTGGAGACCCACCACCAGTCACGAGAGTAGAGGCATGATTGGAAGCCAGCTTGTTCTTTGCTCTGCGTTTCAGATCATTCCACCGCTTGTAGCAATCATCAGCTGTGCACCTCACAAATCCAAGGGCACTAATGTGGTCCGCGATGGTATGCCAGTGGGCCCTAAGTTCAGCAGGCGTAGTCTTGCACCCTGCAGTCACCACCATTTTGCAGCTATGTGCCAACACATAGGCCACAAGTGCATCCAGTTTGGCGTCATTGAAGCTAGGCTTCCTTGATGTGCCGGAGTGTGTAGCCGTGTCTGGGGTCGCAGCCTGTAGTGCAAGAGCACCCTTCTTCTTCTTGGAAGGTGGTGCAGATTCTGAGTGGCTTACGCCGCTCTGGTTGGTAGGGGACTGGGTACTTGAAGTTTGCAAATGCACAATGACCAAAGGTCTCGGTGCAGGTATTGGCTGCAGGGTGATGTTGGCCTGACCAACGTCGGTGTGATGGACTTGTACTGACACTGTCCCGGCTGGGAGACTCGGAGCTGTGGTGGATTGAGCTGCAGCTGCCCCTGCAGCCTCCTCACCCTGGCTACTTGGGGCTGCAGATGACATTGCTGCTCCAGATCCACGTGGCCTGGTGACAGCAACTTTCACCACCACACGTGGCTTAGACTTGGTGACCTGGAAGTCAGCCTGAGAGTCATCCTGTGCCGGTTCTGTTGACAAAATGGGCCGGGTTTAACAAGGGCTGAGCTGGGATGGTGTCAGCTACATTTCCCACAACCCTTGGGGGGTTGGGGGGGCATAGGTGGCTCCGATTGGTCCTCCACACACTGGCCTCTTGGGGCACCCTGTAAATCCTGGCCACGTCCCCTACCGCGGCCACCTTTTGGAGGTTGGCCACCTTTCCCTCCCTTACTGCTTGGTCACCTCCCAACCATGGCACTGATGTTGTTGTGCGTATGGGAGTTGCAGTAAACAATTGTCCTGGGCAATTGGGGTGAAAGAGGTAGGGTACTAGATGGAATTTGTACCCTAGTGCTCTAGCAAGGGTGTCTGTGACCCCTGGGGTAAAATGATGGGTCACGCAACGCACAGGCACCCCAAAAACAAATGTAAACGTGCACGCAACCCCTGGTAGACCACGTGCGTGGTACCCAGAAACACAAAAATAAGCGTACGCGTGTTACACGCAGCCTACAATGACCTCTGAAGGGGTATGCGACCCACGGGGGCAACCTAAGTTGGAAAATACATTCACGACTCACCGTCTGCCTGGAAAAAGAATGTGAAAAAGATGCGTGTGTGCGCGTTGGCAATACCCCCGCCAACAGAAGAAAAGAACGCAGTCTGAGGAAACAGGGAGTACAAACTGGAACCGTTGTGAAGTAATCGCATGTGAACCGACAAGAAGTACAAGAATCACCAGCTCGCTCTCCACAAAAAGCACGTACAAGAAAATGGCGTCCTACACGTACCTTTTAAGCCAGCCAACATGTGCGACGTCACTTAGGCGCCTATGCACTAAGGGCCTTTCCTCCAATCACACGCAGTGACACCCAGACGTGTAGTTTTTTCACGTGTACAATTAACATGCACCCGTGTTGTGAGAAACACCGTGCGTCTAACGTCACAGGCGTGCTTATGCGCTAAGGGCCTTTCCTCGAATTACACACTGAAGTGCTGTTTTTTCACATGCCAAATCACTCCGTATCAAGCTGGCCACGCAACAACACACGGAAGACCACGCTCCTGCACAGAAGGCCAAATTACTGCCCCCCAGAGCCCAGAGCACGCTCCCACCTGCCATATGCTGCTGCCTGCCTGCCTGCTGGCCACGTGCCACGTGCCCTGGTATTTGGTGCCTGCAGTTCAGCCATCTGCAGGGGTCCAGTTGCTTTGACCACACCTGCTGGAACAGAAGACTCCCGACTGGAGTGCCATCATGCTCCACAGCCCAGCCCCAGGACTCAGTTGCCCACCCACACCTGCCTCGGGCGTTGCCATGTCGGACACAACACACTGGCACCACTGGCAACCCCCAGTCAGAGAGGCAGAGGGCTACCAGCTTCACTGCTGCAGAAGTTGGTATCCTGGTGGAGCAAGTCCTGGGGCATTATGATGCCCTCTTTGGAAGTTCACGATCCGACAATGAAGGACGGAAGAGGATCTGAAGGGACATCATGGCTGCCATCAACATGGAGGAGGTGGCAGCCTGTGACTTGCAACACGTCCGGAAGAGCTGGGAGGACTTCATGTCCAGGACCCTCAGCAAGGCCCAGCGTCTCCTGAAGGCAAAGCCTGCAAAGGGGCGCCGGGTCTGCCTTACCAACATGCAGATGAGGGTCCTGGAACGTATAGACCCATCTCTCCACCTTCAGGTCCTTGGGAGCCAGACCCGCCCGGAGTCAAACGGTAAGTGTGCATGCGTACTGATTGGATGCTGTGCATGTTGAGGTGTGGCAGGTGTGTACAGGTTGCACATATGTCTTGCAAGGACCATGTATGGATGTGTATGTACATGGACATGAGCCTGCCGCATGAGAGTCGAGTCATGTGTGAGGCACATCAACGGTGTATGTGCACAAAAGCATTATGGGCAAATGCATGTTGGGGTGCACACATGTTTACATATCTGTGTGTGTACCATGGCATGGTTGGGGTGTGACACATGGATGCAGGTTCCACCTTCATGTACATGCAGGGTGTACATGTGTGTGTGAGGGTATTTGACATGTGTGCCACTGTGATACACCATGGATGCATGTGACACTGACATGTAGGAGACTGATTGGCAGATGTGACATGGATGCCGAGGATTTCACTGCAACAGGTGGTGTAGATGTACAGATGCATGTACATCTGGTGCCGTGTGTGCATGTGTTTGCCAATCCCTGTGTTGCATGTGATGTCTGACTAACCGTCGGATGGTCATGGTGTTGTATGTGTAGGGATGGTGCCGGCTGCTGCAACATTCCTGTACATTTGCGCGTGTGTGTTGATAGAAATTATATGTGTGTTGGGGAGTGTGAGGCCATGTGTGAAGTTTGAGACTGCCACTCATCTGCAACTGTCATGTGTGTATCAGACCATTGTACAGTGCCCTGATGCCTGTGTTCTGTCTCTCCCTGTCTGCAGCGTCAACTGATGAAGAGGGCGGAGACGGTGCTGTGGAGCACACAGGCAGGGATCCCACCGCCAGCCAGAGAGGCAAGGCCCAGCTCCCCTCCCAGGTTGCCATCTCGTCAGGAAGTGAGGAGTCTGGTGCCGCCTCCAAGGCCGCAGCTGCCGGGGGTAGTTCCAAGAGGCGGACATTGGAGGTGGACTCCTCAGCAGCAGAAGGGGCAGCTGAGACCCCACAGGGCCCTATGGAGGAAGTTGTCACAGAGTCATCCAGGTTGGTGGGGGGTTTGGTTGAGGAGGAGGCCATGGAAGTCACACACACGGGGCCTGTAGGGGGGATTCCACTGGTGCCAGTGGTGCAGTCCAGGGGCAGGGACAGGAGGCAGCACAGGCTGCCGCGGAGGTGACTGTGTGTACTCCTGTTCCAGATCCTGTGACTGCATCATCCAGCACCAGCAGGGATGCCTTCGTCCAGACCCGTTTTCAGGGCGGGGATAGCCGCACAACAACTAGCCTTCCTCTCCCTGTGGACGTGGCAATCCGGGACCGGATTGAGCCTGTCCTGGGTGGTGTGGCGTTGTGTGTTCGTGACATTCGGAATGACGTGCAGGGTTCTCGCGAGGACAGCGCATGTCATTTTGAATGTCTTGCAGACCGCGTCAACCTACTGGGCGGGGTCCCAGTGCTGGCTTCCTCCGTGTGCTGGAGCTTCTGCCGACCCCCTCCTCAACTGAAGTCCTAATGCGCCAGCCGTCCTCCGTGCCATTTTCCTGCCCAAGTGTCACCCGGGCACCCTGTGGAGCTGTCCCTGACCCAGCGGCCAGGCTGGTGGAGGACACATCCCTGCTACAGTCGGGAGTCGGAGGTCCAGCAGGGGTGACCACCCCAACAACTGGACCCCAGAAGGTGGATGACATGCAGGCAACAACGGGCAGGACACATGCACGGCAGCAGCAGGCTCAAGGTGGGAGCGATGATGTCTCGGGGCCAACAACATCAGAGGGGCAGACATCAGCCGGAGGGCAGGAGGACCCTGGATTGCAAGTGTCTTCCGTGTGGCAGCGGTTGGGCCAGGCCATAGATGCGGAGCGGGGGTGGGTGGGAGAGGCACGGCTCACAATGGTCAGGGCGGAGAACTCCATGCGGAGGGTGCTGAGGCGGGCTGAGTGCCTCGAGGCAATTCGCAGGGAGTTGGAGTTGAACATGGCATCGTCCCTGCGAAACCTCAGGGACATGGAAGAGGCCTGCCTCCAGGACATAGACCAGGAGGTCGATAATGCCCTGGACCAGGAAATCAGAAAGTGAACCGTCAGACTAGCCTGCCCCCATTGTATATAGTTTGTAGTGTTAGGTTTCATTTTCATTTTCATTTATTTTGGGATGATTGGACTATGCCCCACACTTTTGTATATAGTTCTTTTCTTAGGTAGTTTTTTGGGTAGGTTTCATTTCTTTCGTTGGGCTCATGGACCCTGGATGAAATCGGTGAACATAGATGAACAGTGGATTATGTGAGGATTTTATTTTATTAATCACCATGGATCAATGGATTTTTCAATTTACGTTTCCTTTAGATTTCATTTGGTGGGCCGTGAGATTGGACACATTTTGTTTTTCATCACTTTGGATTGGTTCTTCATATGTTTTTTTATTCTGTGTTGAACATACATTTCATTTCATTGTTTGAAAAATGTTTTATGCTTTAATTTCAGTTCATTCATTTTGTTCATAATACATTTTTATTTCTTACTTCCATGTGTGGTATTCACTCATTGGGTAACTGCATGTGAAAAAGTGGATTTAGACAATCATTGGCACCCAGTGTGTGTGTGTGAGGGACATGTTTTGATGCGCATAGTTGACTTTCGGTTTGTGTCATGGAATAGCCATTTCAGTGTGGGGTCGATTGAGGACTTGATTGCCTCTGATGACTGGGGTGGCGTGCTGTGGGATTTTAGTGGAAATGAGGCCCATGATTGTGCATCTTTATGATATGTTGGGGGGGACATGAGTCAGGGCCTGCTGGCAGGTGCCCGTCAATGCTGGGTGGGTGGGGGTGCTGAGGGACATGAGTCAGGGCCTGCTGGCAGGTGCCCGTCAATGCTGGGTGGGTTGGGGTGCTGAGGGACATGAGTCAGGGCCTGCTGGCTGGTGCCTGTCAATGCTTTAGGGGTGCTGAGGGACATGAGTCGGGGGGGCCTGCTGGCAGGTGCCTGTCAATGCTGGGTGGGTGGGGGTGCTGAGGGACATGAGTCGGGGCCTGCTGGCAGGTGCCCGTCAATGGTGGGTGGGTGGGGGTGCTGAGGGACATGAGTCGGGGCCTGCTGGCAGGTGCCCGTCAATGCTGGGTGGGTGGGGGTGCTGAGGGACATGAGTCGGGGCCTGCTGGCAGGTGCCGGTCAATGCTGGGTGGGTGGGGGTGCAGAGGGACATGAGTAGGGGCTTGCTGGCAGGTGGCCGTCAATGCTGGGTGGGTGGGGGTACAGAGGGACATGAGTCGGTAATTACTAGTGCAAGGTGACATGTGAGCTGGCTGGGGGGCATGCCCATGGTGGATGGGCTGCCTGTGGGACATGACCAGGGGTGCAGGGTAGTCCCCTGTGGTGTGGGCTGCCTGCAGAGGCTGGGGAAGGGGTCGAGGGCACACCCGGGAGGACCCACACTGCCAATTCACGTGTGTAACACCCCGCACACCCTACTGGATACACGTTCCCCGCTCTGCAAGCGAAATCACGTGTGAAGGTATCCACGCACCCCTCAAAATACACGTACCCCACTCTGCAAGTGAAATCGCATGTGAAGGTACCCGCGCACCCCTCAGAATACACGTCCCCGCTCTGCAAGCGAAATCGCGTGTGGTAGTACTCGCATACCCCTCAGAATACAAGTACCCCGCTCAGACAGCGAAATCGCATGTGAAAGTTCTCGCGCACCCCAGAAATACACGTACCCCGCTCGCCCAGGGCCTATCGCATGTGAGACTTCCCACCCACCACACTGGATACACGTAACCCGCTCTGCAAGCGGACTCGCATGTGGGAGTACACGCGCACCCCTCAGAATACACGTACCCCGCTCTGCAAGCGAAATCGCATGTGGTAGTACCCACGCACCCCTCAGAATACACGTACCCCGCTCAGACAGTGAAATTGCATGTGAAAGTTCCCACGCACCCCAGAAATACACGTACCCGGCTCGCCCAAGGCCTATCGCGTGTGAGAGTCCCTGCGCACCACACTGGATACACGTATCCCACTCTGCAAGCAGAATCGCACGTGGGAGTACCCGCGCACCCCTCAGAATACACGTGCCCTGCTCTGCAAGTGAAATTGCGTATGGTAGTACCCACGCACCCCTTAGAATACACGTACCCCGCTCTGCAAGCGAAATTGCATGTGAATGTACCCGCGCACCTCTCAGAATACACGTACCCTGCTCTGCAAGCGAAATTACGTGTGGTAGTACCCGCATACCCCTCAGAATACACGTACCCCGCTCAGACAGCGAAATCGCATGTGAAAGTTCCTGCGCACCCCTCAGAATACACGCACCCCGCTCAGCAAGCAAAATCGCGTATGGTAGTACCCGCGCACCTCTCAGAATACACGTACCCCGCTCTGCAAGCGAAATTGCATGTGGTAGTACCTGCATACCACTCAGAATGCACATACCCCGCTCAGACAGCGAAATCACGAGTGAAAGTTCCTGCGCACCCCGGAAATACACGTATCCCGCTCGCCCAAGGTCTATCACGTGTGAGACTCCCCGCCCACCACACTGGATACACGTACCCCGCTCTGCAAGCGAAATCGCGTGTGGTAGTACCCGTGCACCCCTCAGAATACACGTACTCCGCTCAGACAGTGAAATCGCGTGTGAAAGTTCCCGCGCACCCCAGAAATACACGTACCCCGCTCGCCCAAGGCCTATTGCATGTGAGAGTCCCTGCGCACCACACTGGATACACGTACCCCGCTCTGCAAGCGGAATGGCGCGTGGGAGTACCCGCGCACCCCTCAGAATCGATGCACCCCGCTCAGACAGCAAAATCGCGTGTGAGAGTACCCGCGCACCCCTCAGTATATACGTACCCCTCTCAGAGAGCGAAATTGCGTGTGAAAATTCCTGCGCAACCCAGAAATACACGTACCCTGCTGGCCAAAGGCCTATCGCGTGTTTAACTTCTCACGCCCCTCAAGGAATACTCGTTCCCCGCTCGTGCGATTGCAGTGTAGCGGCCCTGTTAGCTGGTCCAGGGTTAGCGCAGCCCTTTGCGCTGCATTGGGGATTTCAATGGTTTTTCCCTGCGCAAGGGGCGTTCTTGGGGGCGTAACTGGCGCTGCGGGATGTTCTCTGCGCCAGCGCTCAAAATGCCTTGGCAATTCCATGAATACGCAGTGCGCCAGAATGCTGTTTAGCGCACATGTCTGGCGCACGCTGGCGCACGCTCCCTCTCTGCGCTGCTCGCGTGTGCTGCCTCTGCGCTGAAATCTATGAATTACCCAGATTATTTTTGTCTATGAAGGATTGTAGATGCTGCAATAGTATCATGGAAAAAACTTTTGCTGAAGCATCCATGAGTGCTATAGGTCTATAGTTGGAAGCAAACATAGGATTCCCCTTCTTGTATATTGGAATAATGATGGCATTTTGCCATGACCGTGGGATTATATTAGTTGCCAAGATATGTGAAAACTTAGCATAGAGAATAGCACCCCAAAAATGAGGATCATCTTTTAAAATACAAGAGGGGAGACCATCTGGCCCTGCCGCCTTGGATGTATTTAGTGACTTGATTGCATCAATAATGTCTTCCAAGGAGAAGAAAATACAGTCTTTACATTTATGTTATATTATTCCAGTTTAATTGCCGATATTGAGGAGGTAAATTGTACTTATTTTTTATGTATTCCTGCCAAGTAGATGCAGCAATCGAAGAACCCAAGTCATGCGCAGAAATCGTTTCTTTGTTATTGAGTATAGCCCAAATATTTCGGATGTCTTTTGTTATAATAAGTTTCATCATTTTTTGATTCACATAAAGTTTTTAATTGATTTTTATTGCTTTTAACATCCGACTAAACTTCAATTTTATGAGCTTCTTAGCCTTGCTATAATTGGCATAGGTTAAAGACAACCCACTTAACGCTCTTATCCCTCGATTTTTTTCACGTTTTATTTTGGCAATTTCAGAGTTGTAACGTTGTAGATCACTAAACATATTCAATGCAGGATGTTGAGTGAGAGTTTCTATTTGTTTTTTTATTATGGGGGCATTCCATTCCTCTCTAATATATGCATTGATATGCAGATTTTGAGAGTAAAGCACCCTATATGCATCTCTATGTACCAAATAAGTCATCTCCCTACACATTTTTGGATGCCAACAGACCGAGGTCTGTGCACGATCAAGGGTAACGAAGCCTAAAGAAGCTTCAAGTTTTAGGGTTTCCACGTCACAACTTATGCTAATGCCAATCGGATTGTGATCACTCTGCGTATTATCAATCATTTGCACATTGTCAACCATACCAACTAGGGAAGTGGATACAAAGAAAATAGTCAATATATTTTGCAAGTGGCCCCTTCGACCAAGTACCTCTATGCGTGCCAGGTGCATAATTTACCACTTGTATATTCCATTGTTTGAAATAACCAATCCAACGCTTCCCTTTGGCAATTGTAGAGCTACTTTGGCACATTTGTTTGTTGTTAGGTGTAACCAATGACGATATGCACACTGCATTAAATTCACTCCCGATGACTATTGAGTGGTTCGGATTTCTAATCATAGCCTCTTCTAGAATATCATCCAAGGTATCAAATGCAGCATTCATGGTGTTACTCTCTGGATTAAAGTACAGACATATTACCAAAAACACACAAGTAGATAAACCAATTGCATTAAACTCTAGAGCTAGCATACCGTTTTTCGAGTATGCAACTTTGGACTCATGATTTATGGCATTATTGATAAGTATACCAATTCCCCCATGTGGGCGACCAGTTATGCCCTTAACTGCAGGCAAACTAAAGGTTGAAAACCCATCTATAGTGTGGTCACCGACATACATAGTTTCCTGTAATAGGGAAATTGTCAGAGAACCCATTTTTGCATAACATAAAGACCATTGTTCTAGGTTCATTTTTCCACAACAATTCCAAGATAGAATTTTAAAACCATGATGAGATGCATTAGTATCAACACATATTTATGATTGATTCTGTTTATTTGAAAATTCAAGAATTGAGGTCATTAGAGGGGCCAACCAAGTGATGTTTGATGTTGCAGCCACCATTTCTGAAATTTTTTAAATAAGTTCAGCAGTTTGGGCAGGCACAGCCTGTGAATTTGTTAAGGACAACCCCACCAATTCAACAGCTTGCAAAGCTTCATTCAAGAACACATGAGCCTTTCCATAGTCCTAAAGAGCCGCAATGATAAGCCACAAGACTCAAAATCTTCCCCATGTTCCCACAGTAGCTTCAGTATTATCACAGATTGCGGTGCACAGATCATCTGTAAATTGTTGTGATTGGCCAACCTCAGCCACTCGATGTCATCCGAGTGAAGGGTCCTCAGTTGTGGACTACCCTTAAAAATATTAAACACAAATGATCTGTTCAATCTCTGTTTGCCGTTTATAGATTGATCACTAGACCATCCTAAGATGTACCTTGTTTCTTTATTAAAGGAATATTCAATTTCCTCTTGTTCAAAACTACCATGAGAAAGGGACATTCTCCCATTGTTGACCCTACCAGAGTTAGCACCATTTACTACTGAATCGTGCACACCCATGCTCTCTTTGTGTACAGTATTGTGGTTAGATTGCATATCTTGATTTTCACTGTTCTTTGGAGCTGCTGTGTTAGTATTCATGTTACTTGTCGGAATAGATTTCACATTTGGGGCGCAAGTGTCTTTATGTTTGGGCACTGCTCCCATGTTGGTATTTGAGCTTCTTTCGCCCCAGAGGCCTTTCCAGTTGTTTTTTATTTTTCAGTAAGGGGATAAAAGGTTGATAAACGGCCTTATTTATTTTTTTTTTTTTTTTTTTTTTTATTTGATTTAATTGTATGAAACAATTTTTACAAAGTAGAAAAAGAGACAAAATCTCCACATTAACTATTCCAGAATTCCCACGATCGTTCTTTGTCCTGAGCCCCAACATCTCGTGATTCCCTGAGGGGCTCCATCAGATCGATCTTTTTCGGTTTGGATTCAGATTCCGAATCAGAGTGAGGTTCAGCTACCCCCCAGGAGAAATCGAGGTAAGGACGCCCAACTAGTAGACCTGCCCACTCATACCTTCCCCATCAGCGAAGTAGTTCAATTTCTCGGAAGAAGCCCACCACCGCGATCACCCAAGTGGTCTTCGCCCCACTTAATAGCCGACACCACCATTCCTCTTCATCATAGATGTGTAGGTTTTTAAACAAATGTCCCAGGTGTCTCATGCGGGGGCCCGTGATGGCCTTATTTCAAGGGACCTCCAGTGTCATGATCAACCTCCCCCTGATCATCTCTAGAGTTCAGCTTTATATTGACCTTTTTTTTTATTTCCTGCTGTCTCATACCAGATGCGGCCACATTTAATACAACCTGAGATTTTTCATTTAGTTGTGTAAGGTCAATCCTTTGTTCATTAGGAGATCCCATCGAAAACCCAATTGATTGTTTTACATTTCCCTCTTAATCATTTTTCTCAATATTAATTGTTGTTATATTATTTTTATGGAGTTTTTTTGTACCTTTTTTTGTTTTCCAGCGTTGATAATGTGGTACTATTCTTTTTTTAATTTTTATTTTCCCTCTTTAATGCCTTGGCATGTGCACGCTTCATTTCGCGAGAGAAGTACACAATCTCATTTTCATCAGGTTCATTACCCTCACTCCCACTGTTCATTCCTTCATCCCTTTCATTAGGTTGTAACAGTTTTTGGGCAGTTGGACGATTACCTATGACTTTTTCTGCTTCTGATTCCATAATAATATTAACAAGCGGAGATGGACTATTAGGTGCTTCCTCCTTTAAGTTTACCGAGGAGCTAACTGCATCAACATTTTCGCTTTCTCCCCTTCCACCTTACTTAAAATCTTGGTGATGACTTATGAGGTAGCGACACACATCGTCAAATTTAAGGACTTTTCCTTGACCATAGCCCTTATGTCGGCTGTATCTGATGTCACTTTTGGAGGAGTCACCTCTTTTAGTCCTTCAGCAACTGCTCTCGCATAACTTTGTGATTCCTGAGACACAATAAGATCAGTATCACTTGTTTGAGTGCATTGATCTCTACCCCTATGTTCAGGAGAAGTAAGAGCGTTTAGTAAGCATGCATCTACTAGTCCCTGTCTTTCTGTTTGTCCTGCAAGCTGTGCCAACAGAATTCCTTCAACTTTAGATATTTTATTAGATAAAGCCATCATCCCTTCTTTTAGGGAGTTCACATGCATGTGTGTTAATTCGTGGCCCTTATCAAGTAAGTTTAGTAAGGAGGTTATCACAGGATAGTTCGTAACATCTTCATGATCTTTTTTTCCTTGAAAACTAGTGTCACCATTTTTATGCAGTTGAGAATCATCCCTTTCCTCAAGACAAACGTCTTCTTCAAAAGTTTTATTTGTATGGTGGTTAGACACAGAAGTCATCCCTTGTTTAAGTCTCCCATTTACAGTTATGGGAGAACTACACGAGGGTCTCATCGACCTTTCACTGTACTGTTTATCGTACCCACCAAACAAATTGGAAGAGTAACCATCTTGTAAATTGTGTAGACAAATTCTTTCAACTTCAGAAGGTAGAAATACAACAGGTGATTGAGGATTCAGGGCAATTCGGCAATGTTTTTCCCATTCATTGACTAATACAGGTGCCATGAATGAAACATCCGAAATGTAGTTAGGAGTCACAGAGTGAGCATCAATATCATTTGGAGCCTTATGCATATTTTCTTTTTCTTTTTTTGATGTTACAATATTTAATTGAGCTTCATGTGTGACCCTGCTCTCATCAGTTTCATTATTAGAACCATTTTGCATACAAAACGGCCGTTGCTGATTCGTGGCATCGTTAGGTTCTGTGGCTAATGATTGCATACTGTAGGGAATATTATTTATATCAGTGGTACATTCATTAAAAGCAGATACCTGTAATGATATGTTTGTAACCTCCACACAAGTGTCATGTAATTGGACTGGATTGGTTACATTCATCCCTATCTGTGTGTTACCATCGGCTAGACTTTTACCACTACGCAAACTGCCAACCATTTTTCAAAACAAAGTCCTAGTTTATATACCACTCTATCCCAAATACATATGTTAACACAGATGTTTCACAATACCTAGTTAAGAACCACCTCAGAAAATGCATCCGCAATTATCCGTGCCAATACAAAACAACTTTTTTTAAACAGATGCAGATATTCCAATTGATCAAACTGACTGCAACGAGGTTTATAGAAAAGATACATACATTTAGATAAGCAACGAAATGTACATGTCCAAGTATCAGAACATTACCTCACTCACGCCCTACCGACCCGCCAAACAGCCAAATTGCCCAGCACACTTGGGTACACTTCGGTGCGCACGCGGTGCGCACGCTCGTGTATTTTAGGAAAGACAAAGTCCAATCAGGACGCATTGAGGGCGGGGCTTGAGGCGGGGTCGAGGGCTGGCAAGAGAGGACAAGAAACAGAGAACAAAAATCAGGTTTGGTGGGGGCGGTATTGGCCGTGCACGAAGTGCACCGCACAATTAGTTTCTGTGTAGAGAGCACTGGAGTGCTAATGGTAAAAGTCACCTTATCCCAAATGAATGAATCAATTCAGCAGAGACTCTCTTGTTGAAGCACGATACGGCTTGCGAGGAACTTCCTCTTGCCGACAGCAACTGCTCCCAGGAAACTCCAGCAGCGTGTCCAGCCAAACAGCCCAGCACACTTGGGTACATTTCGGTGCACGCACGTGGCGCGTGCTTGTGTATTTTAAGAAAGACAAAGTCCAATCAGGATGTATTGTGGGCAGGGCTTGAGGCGGGGTTGGGGCTTATCCAAAATGAATGAATCAATTCAGCAGAGACTCTCTCGTTGAAGCGCGATACGGCTCGCGCAGAACTTCCTCTTGCCGACGGCAACTGCTCCCAGGAAACTCCAGCAGCGTGTCCAGCCAAACAGCCCAGCACACTTGGGTAGACTTTGGTTACTTTGTGATCTCACAAGCCAAGCAACCCTATGCTCTATCTACATCAATAGCAGTCAAATTAAATATTTTGGCAACATGGCTAGTAACGGCCCACCAGCCAGAGCTTAGGCAGGCTCAAGTGAAGCAAGGGCCTTGCGAGGACTGTGGGCTGTTACAGACCAAGTCAGCCCCCCCTTGACAAGGTGGTGATAGCTTTTCGCACCCTGGGGTTCATTCGGGGGGAGGAATGTGTTTTTTTGTTTATCAGTAGATTGGCTGCGCACATTGCACAAAGCCAAACTCCTGAGAAGAAAAAAGAAACTGATGCCTGCAGCCATTTTCAGTTTCTATGGTGGCAGCCACAGGTGGGAAGAGTACCGGGATCACAGCACAAAGCTCTGGTACAGCAGGTAAGTGGGGAGGTAGGGAGGGAGTGGGGAAAGGATATGTTTTGTTTTGTGGGTGTTGGGGGAGGGTGTGGAGGCAACAGCAAGAGGCTCCCTGTTGCCTCCCGACATAATAAAAAAATGTTAAGCCTTGGTGTGGCTGGAAAGAGCGGGCTGCATACAGTGTTGTCTCGCCCTCTCTTCCAGACACCTGATTGGCTGAGCACCTTTCCCCGGGTGCAAATGTAAACTCTGTCTCATTGCCAATAGGCAAGTGTGAAATATGGGTGTTTTAGTTCTTGAAACAATCAATATAATACCCATTTCCATGACACTTACCATAGCCTGTCTGGGACACCAGTTCAGCCACTCTTCCGATTGTTTAAATAACACACCACAATTACTTTTCCCACACGGCGGGCACTTGTGCCTTCAAAGATTTCAGACAATTCTGCCTCTGCTCTTCGACAGTTCCCGCTATCACACCTGGAGAAAAAAGTCCAATTATTGAAGATTAAACGTACATAAAAGAGAACATGTTTAATTGCCTAAAATTTGATAATTTCCTAAACATCTGGTAATATGTTTAAAGCATATTTGTCGAGAAAGATTCATCAAATTATACCCTTACAAGTGAATAAATCAATATAAGCATGGGTACATTATTTAAGAGCAGTGGAAAATTCTTTTTCTCCCGTGGAACCTCTGATTTCTTGAACGAGAATGCGTGGCATTGCAACATGACATTGTAACTACCAGCAAAGGGAGGAGGAGGAATTGAGCGGCCGGACTGAAGATAAATACAGGAAAATTCATTCACTGAAGGTATGCCCTCGCAAAAATTTGATGAATACTCTACAGTAAGGAAACAGCAAACCAAACTACCACATATCCCCGCAAAAAAATAAAAATAAATACTACGCTACATAGGAATATTTTGCACAGTTGGCTTTGCCAGCTCTCTGCCACAACGTAAAAGGAATCAAACATTTTCCAAAATGTTAATCGAAAATGTACACTTTGGTCTATTTCACAGATTGTAGGATTGGGTTCTCGAAAATGTTATTATACTGCGCTGTCAAGTAGGTTTCCAAAGAAAAAAGAATATCATTGATACGAGGGAACCCTTGTATTTGATGGTGTCATAGTATTACAATTTGAAAAAAAATGAAAATATTTTCAGGCCACTATCAATTTGCAAACCGCTTTTTAAACTGTCAATACCCATACACTTTGGTCTGTATTGGAAAACATATTGATTAATTATGGACTCTTGAAATATCTAATTATACTGTCTCAAGGGGGAAGGAAGCATGGGTCAGATTTGAGCAAAAGTATTATTATTCACACACCTTTGCAGTAATCCACTGTGTACAGCAAGATTTTGCTTAGCCACTCTTTTATTTCTACTATATATTGATTACATTATTCAATTAAAGCAGGAAAAATAATTGGATGTGCCCATGTCTGCAGATAGACAGATGCAGCTTTGGCTTTTTGCAGATGGTGCAGCGATAATGACCAGGCATGAACCTGAACTTCTTGGAGCATGTAATACACGCAAGGGTTTTGTAGTGAACACAACTTGATAATCAATACCCTGAAATCTAAACTCATGATTATTGTTTTCAAAAAGGTCATGCAGAAAATGTGTTGGAAATAATGGGTACAAACAAATATGAACAAACCCTTGAAGTGTTCATTTTCGAATAGGAAGGCGTTCAATGAAATTAGCAATAAAAGTATACTATGGGAAGTGTAACCCTCTCCCAGTGGTCACTCATGACACCATCCTCAAATAAGGAAAGGACGAACAGAATGACAGAAGTTAATAGAAATGGCATGGGGAGGTGTGGCAATCCATTACCTGCAGGAGACTGTATGGTTTGGAAGTCCGATGTCAAGGGCCTGTAAATAAGGATGGACAAGTCCTTTTTACGTGGCTCCAGGACCAGAACACAAGTGTGTTATATGTTAAGATGTATTTCTAGAATCTGGCTTGGTGGACAGATTTTAGGACGTCAGCTTTGTTATAGTGAACAAGGGGAACTCCGAGAGGCTTGCCAAATCCCAATCAAGGAAAATGTGGAAAGCATTCAAGGCTATTTTCAGGAGAGTGTGAGTGAGGTCAGGTGTCCACAATGAGTCCACAGAGTGAAGCACACAATAATTCAATTCAGAAAGGAATATTTAATATACAGTATTTATTCTAGGCATTAAACACATGCCAAAAAATGAAACTAGCAGGTGATAATATCCCACAATACTCAATAATAAATATATATATAGTCACCATAGGTTCTTCAAATGCATTCAATGACTTAAATCAACAAAGGAGGCAAGTAAACTGATGCAATTAAGATGGGACCAAGTCAGATGTGATAAACCTAACTTCAGAAGTCCAATCCCTAAGAAGAATAGGGCCTTGTGCCCAAAGGTCACAGGAGCCACAATGCTTCCCCCCAGGAATATAGCTATAGCAGGTAAATTACTTGGTGATTGTTTAAAAGAAAAGATGCAACAACGATACCAGGTAAGTAAAATGTGTTCTTATATTTCAAGTTTTACTACTTGACCAAAAAGCAGTGGAAAGGAAGGATACAAAGATACTTTTTCTGAGTGTTATCCTATGGAGGTCAGGGGGAAACAAATGCTTTGCATTTACTTACCCCCTGACTCTGATTTACCCATATGACTGGGTGGGTCAACTGGGTGGTCGCTGGTGTTGAATTTCCTGACGTTGTTTCCGGTGAGAGTTGTCCAGTAGCTTTGTGGTTGCAGGGATTCTTCTGGTCAGGTCTAGGAGAAGAGTGCAACCCTTGTTGATGGCGAAATGTAAGATTCATCAATGCAGCCCTCTTGAGGACACTTAACAGGATGGGGAAGGTGACTTCCAGTGACGGCCACTGCACACTGCACACAAATGCTGACAGGTGTCCTTCCAGTCACAGTTGCAGAAGTGCTTCTAGGACAGGATCAATTAAGGCTGGGAGGCTTAAATCTGGCAGGAAGACGACTTATGGAAAATGCTGGCAATCACCAAAGTTCCGGGTGCAAACACAGAATGGTGCTGGTTCTAGCGAGGTAGCCCACTGGAGGGCTGGACAGTCGACCGGGTGATCCATAGACACTTGTGAAGGCTCAGATTGAGGCTGGTTGGTCCCACTAGTCCAGGGGTTGAAGGATCACCAAGGGCCTTTGCAGAACAGGTAGTCCAACAGGGCTTCACCGGGCCAGATGAAGGAAGGGATGCCAGGCCTTTTCAGGAGTCTTCTTTGGATGTTCAGTCAGATGTTCTTCTAAGAGGGATTCTTGGCTCCAACACTGATCTGAAGGAATGGCTGCAGGAGTCCTCTTCTTATCCAAAATTCAGCCTTGAATCAAGTCCAAGCCCACCAATGTTGAAGATCTGCACCATTCAAACAGCCATTAGTTTCCCAATTAGGGACACCTATTGTTTTCACTCATGCACCTCGACCAGACCGTCTGGCCCCACAGATGTGCAGTGGGACTAGACAGTCCAACCAAATTCCTGAGCCGCACACACACACAAAGGCATCAAGAGACAGCAAAAGCTACAGTTATCATTGCCAAGTGCATGTCCTTACATCGGATTTCCTGATCTGGCAAGGCAGGAAAAAGTCCAAATACCAATATGGCCAAAGAATAAGTGAAAATCGCAAGACGTTGCCTTTTTAGGGTACTAGCCATGTTTAGTAGCCATAAGAGGTAAATGCAAATGTGCACACAAATGGTAAACATACAATTGCCATCACTAGCTTGACTTTAGGCACATATACAAGTAACCAAAAATCCCAAGTATAAAAGGCTAGGGTGATACACATGTATCCCCATCGCACTGCATTAAACGATGCTATGTGCAATGTTGCAATGTTACAAAAAGTAATAGATCAAAATGGAAATATATTTTTCCAGTACTGATAGTCTGAAGACTGATCAGTTTCCCCATGACACATGATCAAGAGGCAGAGGACGTGAAGCAGAAGGCTTTGTTTTCCCCCAAAAAGTCAGGACTGGTTCAAAAATAAAGTAAAAAGATAAGGGGTCCATAGAAATTTTGGAGCGAACATTGCCAAACATAAATCTTTCCTAACAAGTGTGTGAGTGAAAGGGGAGTTTTCTGAAGAAGCAGGAGTGTAAAAGGGTAAAGAAAGGATTGCATATAAGTTTGCCTGCCATCAGTGGGTTGCTTATTCTTAGCATTGATGTTTTCAGTTAACCTATGTTGATTTCATTTAACTTATTCTGATGTATGGTCTTTGGGGTCTATGGTGAAACAGGGGCTGGCAGAAGTATAACAGAAGAATGCAGAGCTTAGGTGTGAACACACTCAGTTTAGAGTCAGGATTGTGTAGCAAAATGTTGCATTGTAGGAACATATTGATTTAATTTAATGATTTTGCTGGACGACACCCCCAATTTAACAACATCCCTGGCATAGTCCCACCCCACAATTCGGGGCAATAGACAGACAGTGTGCTTCTCAAAATATGAAATGTATTCAAAATAATTCGTTCAATTTAGACAAAGGTGCTATCCAGCATTTCACCATGGAGATCACCACAATCTTTACATATATAAAAGGGAAATGTGCGGATATGTGTATGTGTCTGTTCGAAATGTTCAGCATACTTCCTAACTCATGATGCTCTCTAGGACAAATAATGCAGTCCCCTGTCCCTCTGCTCTACAGTCTGTCATTCATTGCATTTGTTCTGGGCAGATTCACAAAACGTTGTTGCTTTCCGCAGAACGGAACTCGGAGTTGATCGCAGACTTAAGCAATCCTGAAGTGCCCTGTCTCTCTGCTCTACAGTCTGTCATTCATTGCATTCGTTGTGGGCGGATTCACAAAACGTCATTTCTTTTCGCGGAGCGGAACACGGAGTTGATCGCAGAATTAAGCAGTCCTGCAGTCCCCTGTCCCTCTGCTCTACAGTCTGTCATTCATTGCATTAGTTGTGGGTGGATTTACAAAACGTTGTTGCTTTCCGCGGAGCGGAACACAGAGTTGATCACACAGTTAAGCAGTCCTGCAGTCCTGCAGTCCCCTGTCTCTCTGCTCTACAGTCTGTCATTCATTGCATTGTTTGTGGGCGGATTCACAAAACATTGTTGCTTTCTGCAGAGCGGAACTCAGAGTTGATCACAGAGTTAAGCAGACTTGCAGTCCTCTGCAGGCAGAGTCAGGGGGCGTCATGGGCGACAGCCCGACCTGAGCGCGGCTCCGTTTGACTCTGAGCCAAGACGCTGTCTCCGGAGTAACTCATCCCTTCCACTCCAACTGGAAAGAAAATCCCTGGCAATGCGAGGTAAGAACTTTCTCGCCACCAGAGGGGTCTCGCAAACTTGTACGCAACCCGCTCACCTTGCTCAGGCACCCCTGCCCCCTGGAGCAGCGTGGGCCACAGCTAAGGACTCTAAAAATTCAGATGCCCTTACAAGTCTTGATGCACATGCAGTCCGCAAGGGAACTGACGCCAGTCATGGCAAACCTAGGCTGTTGAACTATCAAAACCTTCAAAATTTACCCGCTCCTCACGCCGACACCCTGGCCTCTGACTTCTATCGGGCAGACGGGTCCCGGCTTCTTCAGCTGCTGCAGCTTCTCCAGTCTTTCTTAGCATGGGCCAGAGTCCCACTTCGGCGAGAGGTTTGTCAGCCGAGCCCGTCGCAGGGCGGGCTAGGCAGGCCCTTTCTCCAGCCGTGCGCTCGATCGCAGACCATGACTCCAAAATGTCTCGCCGCACAAAAGCTGCTGAAGTCACCAGGGTGGATATTTACACAACAATATCCAAGAGCCCTACTCGAGCTACAACGACTCTCCGGACCATCATACAATGCTCATGGAGCAAGGGGGCAGTGTACAGCCATGCCTTTTGTCAATTGCAAACACACACCAAACAAGGGTCTTTGCAAAAGATTCTCCTCAACCCAAAAATCGACTGGGAGTCACTGGCATCGCTCCCTTTCAGGCAACGGCCTTAATACACACTGAGGCCGTGTCTGACGCCTCCAGTGGCATGATTGTTGCAAACCAAGCCCCTGGGGATCCGGCGAGCCAATTCGCACCCACATACATACCCAGACGGGAAAGCATCAGCCTCCAACCGGACATTCACCTAAAGCAGGATGCACAAAATGAGTCTAGCACCATTCCCGCACAGATCGACCTGACAGGAACCTCCATGGAGGCCTCCACACCCAAAAAAAAGGCTCCTCTTCCAATCACGAAAAAAATAACGTATAATAAAAGAAGAAAAGGAAACACACAAGGAGCCCGGGCCAGTGAAAGGACAGCACAGAGAGAGGATACTACGGGCAAAAAAAATGAAAAAACGTACCCTCCCAGGATATGAAGAAAAACAACCCAATCTCAAACAACAAAACCGACTCAGGGAAACACACCCTACCAAATCAACTGATTGTGAGTGCACTTTTCAACTTTTTCAAGAAATAACAATGCAAGCGCAAATTAAATTCAGAAATGGAGCTCTCGGATGCAGAAATCATTGAGGTACTAGACGGCACTCTACCTGAAAATAAGTCCAGAAAAACAGACAATCAGAACAATATGCAAAATGAACCTCTGGCTGTTCTGCCTTCAACTATCGTCACCCCAAGGCCTCTGCTTATGGACGCCCTATCCTGTTCTGAACAAACGCCTGACAGAGCCCGGCCATCAACTAGACAACCAGAATTCGGGCCAAACACCCAAATACAGAGGGCCGTCCAACTGGTCAAGCAAGCACCCACTATGCCCATCTCGGGGCACAACAATCGATCTGCCAGCGAGCCAAATCAAATCAATCAATCCACCGACAGCACAATCAAGAAGCCCCCTCAGGGGCCTCGATGAGCCCCCAACCTTGGGCAAAAGTACATCTCCAATGTCCAATGCTCAGATCGGGGTAGTAAATCTACAAACTCGCTTCTAGAAGCCGCAGCATTGACCCTAAGCAGCAGTTGAGTGCACCCTGCGTCTCCAAGATCAATCGCAGTATCACAGGGTGGCATGCTGCCAGAAACCCCATCTGTGCATTGTCACCCCCCCCAATGCCCAGAATCAATACAGACACCTGTTGAAAATAGAAGACAGGGCAAACTCTCTGCTGAATCTCACAAAGCCTCGCCAAACAAAAAAACAGACATGACGACAATCATGTCAGCTATAACAATCGCGCAAATTATACGAAGCCATTAACGACTCGACAAAGGACAACACAACGATGTTGGCCATGATCCAATCGAAACTTACTTTTATCGAGGGTTATATAACGGCGGTAGAGTAAAACAATGCCAAACACCATGCCACATGGGAAGCAAAATTGGCACGCCTAGAACCCAAACTGAAGGAATCCAAATTCATCAACGCGGCCCGGGACACGGGCACTGAAAAAGCAACCCAAACTAGCATCGACAACACACGAGGGGGATTTGCCTCCATTTTTAACAAACCCACCATGACAGAGACACGAGAATTAAACTCAGCGCTCATCCAGGGCTCCGGCTCTTCCAAAAAAAAGCTGATATTAGACCATACCAAATAACTCTACGGCTGGCAGGAGCCAACCAAACATCTACCACAAACAAGACAACCATAGGTCATTAACAGGTTGAAGAACAAAGTGAACAGATCTCAACCTCAATCAGTCCCAAATAAAAAATGCCAAGAGAGGCACAAGGGCCTCTAGACTTTACCAAATCGCCAAGGACAACTGCAGAATTTCTTGCATCAAGCACCCTAATTGACCTATCACAGCAGTTAAACTCAGATTCACCACCTGATAAATCTCGGGTGCAAAGCCCCCAGAAGATACCGGAACCCCATATGAGGGTAAACCTCCAGCCTGCACCGGACAATACTGACAAGATCAAATCACTAGCGTGCCATCAAGATTGAAAACTTGCCCAAAGTGAAAGGGCACAGGCAACAGTTCCATCACGGCCAGGTGCCTCCGCAAGAAACTTGCCAACTTCGCCGAATAGGCGAACAATTCACCAACCGGACTCAAGATCAACAAACATGCAACGGGCTGAACAAACAACTAATGCAGAAAAACCCTCAAGGGTGTCCCGTGTATTCAAACGAGAGCAAGCATCTAGCAGAAGTAACTATATGATCTTAAACAAGAAAACGGTGTTGAAAACACTAAGCATAATAGATGCACTACAGTCTCTGGGAACGGAAGACTTCTCTTTGATCGAGTCGTATCACAGAGACCAAAAAGCAAAAGGATATCTGCATATCAAATCCCAGGCGCTTCAATACGTTTCCGTGGAGGTTTTCAACGACCTCAAGTATGCTGACTTTATACTGACTGAAATCCGAAGGCCTCACGAAGAGATCCGAAATCCCACACAGAAAGATAGTCGGGTACATAAACCCTATTATATATCAAAAACTCAAGAACTTTACAATAGAAAGAGACAAGGTGTAAGGCAGCCCGCCTGTGAGAACCATCATTAAGGATTACATAAATATCATCAAGAAAATGAGAGCGAAAAAAAAAGATATGCAAGACAAAGATCAGACAAAACCTATGATCACAACCACCACAGAAGTTCGAAAGAAATTCCACCATTTAGCAATGCCCCTGTGGAACCAAAAATATCGGAGAAAGAACCTAAAAAGACTTCCAAGGCCAGAGTGAAATCACAGACCAAACTGAAAAAAGAATCCTGAGGGGCCCATGGAAATGGCTAAAAGCAGCATTAAATGCAAACCCTAGCAGATAGCAATCACAACCCGATCCAAGCCCAGAATGGTCAACAACGAAGTTCAACCAAGAAGTCCCTGCTACTGCATTTTTGAGAATGGCCTCATGGAACAACAGAGGCCATGCCCACCTAACCAACCCAAACAACCAGGATCTGGGGGCTTTTGACATCCTATGCCTCAGGAAACCCGGTTACTGGAGAAACCATCTCTGGACGGCTTTCCCGATTGAGCTTTCTCCAGCTTCAAATGGCATGTTTGGACATCCCTCGTCTGGTCTTCCACTGGCAGCTCGTCTTGGATCAGGAATTAATATCACCAAAAAACGAATCAAGGCATATGGTATTCTAGCTGTCTTAACCTCATGGAGCCACCAAGATCCCAGCTCCAGAGTCTGCTCTACGTCTCAGTTAGCCATCATAAACTTATACTGGAACCCCCAAAAATCAACCAAGTAGCAGATGTTATTTACAACATCTGTGTGGATCAGAACATGACACACATAATTATATGTGGTGACCTGAACGCAAAGTGCGTTCCTGCCTGGTGCACGACTAACACCCAGTGCACCCAAAGCTTGGCAGAAGAAAGAGGAATTGCATGGCTGGCTTTAATGAACTCTCGAAATGTTCATAAAGTGGCTTGGCTGAAATCCTGG
Organism: Ambystoma mexicanum; assembly: GCF_040938575.1. Lineage (NCBI taxonomy): Eukaryota > Metazoa > Chordata > Amphibia > Caudata > Ambystomatidae > Ambystoma > Ambystoma mexicanum. The sequence goes on along the minus strand of NC_090929.1, from coordinate 1,277,952,126 downwards.
GAGTCCATCATCCCGACATGAGAACACAATAACTCCAGAGCAACCCTCGACTATTTCTTTGTATCTCAAAGCCTACTGTCTTTCATAGAATCCTTCGAAGTCACGAGAACCAAAGAGAGCGACCACAACATCCTCGCAATATCATGGACATCTGTCCACCCACTGGCTAAAACATACACTCCATCGATAGAGGCGAACAATCAACAAACCCGGCTACGCTTGACTTCCGCCAACATCAAAAATATCACAGAGAAATACAGAAGAGACATACTAAATAATTCCGACTTTGAAAAAAAGGAACAACCTGATTACCTACCTTTTCTGCTAAAATACAAGGTGGTGCCAAAAGAAGGGAAATCGACCTGTATGAAGATCAACCACGAGTACGATAGAACTTTGGTTGAAAAAAGAAGACTTGTGAGACAATTGAAAAGATCAGACATGACTCACAACACAGAAACTGTGTGGCTAAAGTGGCAAACAGAAGCCAAGAGCTACACATCATGTCTACAAAATCGCAGACATACCATGTACCAAAACGACGCGGAGGCTATGCTCAGGACTCTCAGCACCAAAAAATCTAGTGACTTCTGGGCACTCATCAAAAAATCAGAAAGGACCCTGAGCAATTAACTTACCAACTCGGTCTCAGAAGACAACTGGGTCAAATTATTTTAAAACCTGTTTGCAGCCCCGCCTGCTAAAAAATCAGTCTCTCTATCCGAGACAGATGGCCCTTGGATCAACTTGTCAACTTGACATAAGAGACGCTATCAAAAAAACTGAAAACATCAAGAGCGCCGGGTCCTGACGGCCGAACAAACATTGGGTTCTACGTTATTTCGCCACGGTATTTTTCATTGCAGGTTTTTTCATTGCTGTTTTTTTTTTGGGGGGGGTACCCCCCCAAGCCCCGCTTTTTTTTTTATTCCCTTACACCCACAACCATATATTTAATTTTTTAACCCCCTCAAAAAAAAAAACCATGAGTTTTTTTCGAAATAAAAACGGCGATGAAAAAACATGCGATGAAAAATACTGCGGTGAAATGCGTGCATACCCAAACATTGACCTCAAACAAAATCTGAAAATCTGGAGAAATGGGCAAACTTGATCAGTATCCTTTTTACCCAATGCAGATCAACAAGATCAATCCCGACTTCGTGAACACAATCAGTGGTGGGGAGGTATTAGAGAAGAGCCGGCCAACTATCGCCCAATCGCGTTATTAGACATCATGGGAAAAATCTGTGCCACCCTGCTACTCAAACACTTCCTGACATGGGCCAGAACATCACCGGCAAATGATCCATTTCAAATGGGCTTCTTAAAAAACTGAAGCACTGCAGTAAATATTCTACTACTGAATCTAATAAAATCTAAAGTCAAGCAAGGTGCACCAACAGTTTTTCTGGCCTTTGTAGACCTCTCGCAGGCCTTTGACAAAGTGGATAGAAATATCCTCTGAACCAAACTTAAAAGATGGAAGTGCCCGCGTGAAATACTAGATCCTGTGATGGCTCTCCACGCGCACACCAAACTGCGAGTTTGCCTAAACCGGCAAGGTTTACTATCAAAAGAAATTCCATCTGAACGCGGGGTAAAACAGGGTTGTCCCCTAGCACCAGCACTTTTCGTCTCTTTCATGGGTGACTACAAGGATACAGAATCAGCCATCAGGGCTTTCCCGCCCAAATTAGGCAATGTCAACGTGTTGCGCATCATATACACAGATAACCTGATCCTGTTGGATCAGACCCAAATTGGTCTTCAGCGGCAACTCACCAATCTTGCACACTATATGGAAACAAACAGCTTGGAAATCAATAAATCAAAGACAAACATAATGATCCTTCAAAAACATCGCTCAAAAAACAAACGCAATCGAAAATGGTTTCTGGACAATGTCAGCATTGAAGTGATTCCTCACTTAAAATACCTGGGAGTGCTAATCGATGACTCAGCGAAAGAGTTAAAAATGCAACAGACCCTATGGGAAAAAACAAGGAACCTCATGGTGCAAATGAGAGCAATTGACAAGAAACATGGCAAATTTTCATTAGTGCCAGCTATTCAATTCTACAAGGGAAAAGTGATGCCGATCCTAACCTATGGAATGGGCGCGACACTCAACATGCCTACAACAATTTGGCCCAAACTTGAAGGGCACTTATGGAAATCAGTCCTTGGCCTGCCCAACTCGGTCTTGATAGCGACTATCAGGCGCGACTTGGGTCTGTTGTCCCTGGAATCAACAGTAGAGCAAAGCTCCATGCAATTATTCAGGAAAACCCTTCTTCCTGACACACTCCCGTTAAATAAGATCATCGCCACAGAGATAGCAAGTATGAACTCAAATACTTTAAACATCTAGGCAGAGAGTCACAAAACCAAGTTGAGCGAGCTAGCCTGTACTGAAGACGATCTAATAACAAACCCACTGAGAGTTAAGTTGAAAATGGAATGTCAAGACTGGATCGTAACATCTGACAAAGCACAAGCCAACAAACTCGCAAAACATCTGCCTCCCAACTTCAACAAACCAAAACTCTGTTGGCCTACTGTGCTAAATTCCCAGACAAATGGTTAATGGAAACTTTCATGAGAGCACGCCTGAACCTGCTCCCTACTCGGGAAATTCTAGCTATCAGACTGCAGACAAATAATAAGGAGTGCAGACTGTGTTCCTTCCCAAACCAAACTGAAACCTTAAGTCACCTCCTTATGCATTGTCCCGAGCTGAGACAGGAAAGAGCAGCGTACCTGACTCCGCTATGCGCAGACATTCCTGTCGCTGAAGAGACGATATGGTGGAACAGGTTGATGGCCAGAGAAAACATTAAATGGACTATCGCCTCTGTGAAATTATTCAAAACCGCTTTCAAAAAGAACAACCTTTCTTCAAACCTGCTGAACTGATCATTTTCTGTGCACAGAAGTTCCCTTTGTTGGCTGCCGGGTGGTCCTGTGGCCACAGTTCAATGAACAGTGCGATGAACAGCCTTTACCTTGTAAAAATCGCAAATGCGATTACACACAAGTTCATAATAATAATAATAATAATAATAATAATAATAATAATAATAATAATAATAATAATAATAATAATAATAATAATATATCCTTTTTGCTCTTGTAAATTTGCATGTTGTACGTTCCCCTATGTAGTATACCTTTGCGCCTTTACTGTATGAATGCATACAAGAACTGTAACTATGCTGTGTGTAACTTGAACTTTGAAATTTACCTGTAATGCCCCCATATACCTCTCGGTCCGGCGCACAGTATAAATAAATAAATAAACAAACAGACAAAAAAAATTTGACGCACCAGAAATGTGGCACATGGATAGGTTCCATGGTATAGACAATGTAAAAAATATAAAATATACATTTTTCAAATTTCTTTAAGTGTTTTTTCTTTAAGTGGTCTGCAATGCTTGGAAATGTGTGTGTGTGTGCGTGTGTGTGTCTGTTCGAAATGTTCAGCATACTTCCCAACATGCTACAAACCTGAAATTTGGCATGTGAGTAGGTTCTAAGGTGAAGACAATGTAAAAAGTATACAATATATATTTTGCTAATTTTTGCGGTCTGGAATGCTTCAATATGTGTGCTTGTTTCAATGAATTGTTCAGCATACTTTCCAACATGCTACAAACCTGAAATTTGGCATTTGAGTAGGTTCAAAGGTGAAGACAATGTAAAAAGTGTAAAATATACATTTTGCTCATTTGTGCAGTCTGCAATGCTTCAATATGTGTGCGTGTTTGTTTGAATTGTTTAGCATACTTCCCAACATGCTACAAACCTACAATTTGGCATGTGGGTAGGTTTCATGCTGTAGACAATGTAATAACTATAAAATATACCTTTTTTAAAGTGGTCTGCATTGCTTACCCCTGGCCATATGGTTCTTTGCTCCATAGTTCTGCTGTACTTCTACGTTAATTGTTCCTAAAGTTCAGCAGTTCATGAAAACTTCAGCAGTTCATTCTTCCTAAACTTTCCACAAAATTAGAATTCTAGCTGATATCAGTGGCAATCACTTTAAAATGCATGCGCATGACACAATACAGTGCTTTTGTAGTGATGCGGGTGACAGGAAACTGTGACTGTCCCTTCAATAGTGTATGCAATGACTTTGTCCCTCACATCATGGCAAATCTCTCCTTATAATTACTGAAACTTAATTTCCCATGGAAGTTGATGAATGTATGCCATCTCTACAGTAAAAAGCTTACATGCTTGAGCCTTACACTAACAGGTACAGCACATCAAGCTTACACGCTTCAGCCCTACATGTACTCCACTTATGTTGGGGTCACTGCTTCCTCGGCTGTTGAACGGGACACCAATAATGGTGCTGCGCAATCCCAATGCTCCAACTCAAAGTAGCTAGAACTGATTCATGCTTTTCTCATGGTCAGCTTTATGTGGCCTGCTCCAGAGTTAGAAACAAAGACAATTTGTTTACACTAGCTCCTACAGGAAAGACTAGCAATATTGTCTACAAAGATGCATTGGTTTCATTCAGTAATTAAACTTCAAACTAGGACTGAAGTAGGACTTACTATGAGAAGCACAGCTAGACCTGCTAGTGCTATATATATATAAGACCAGAAGGTGTAGCTGTGCTTCACAAACATGCCAAATTTCAGGCCTGAAGCATGTTGGGAAGTATGTGGAACATTTCAAACAGACACACACATATCCAAGAATTGCAGAACGCTTTAAAAAATGAAAATACAATTTGAAACATTTATTATTTATACTTTTTACATTGTCTACACAATGGAACCTACCCTTGTGCCAAATTTCAGGTTTGTAGCATGTTGGGAAGTCCGCTGAACATTTGAACAGACACACACACATACTCTCAAATTTCCCTTTTATATATAGAGAGATACATGAAAAATCAATAATCAAAAACATAGGTGTCGATTCATGGAATTAATGTGCGCCGAAAATTCCCGCGCAGAGGTGCCAAAACGTGCGATTCTCAGTAAAAGTGTGAAAATCGCAGTGCAAGTGCGAAAATCGCAGGGAAACCAGCGCACATCGATTCATGGAAGTCCGTGCGCGAGAAAAACATTGGATGTGCACTGAAAAAGTGCGCAGCGCACGCCGGCGCACAGGTCATCCAACAGCGTGCGCCACGGCCACTGCGAAATCGCACATAGCGCGGCACACATCACAAAAGTAGGCGGAACAAGGGGCGTAACACTCGGAATGGGGAACAATGCGTGAAAATATGGGCGTCACGGGGGAAGTACAGGAGGCAAGTGCGCGGAACGCCCACACGCTCGCCTACAACCCGTATTCATGGAATCGAATAGGGCAAACCAGCGCACGGTGAAAGACGCGCACAGGGCCAAACAAGTACCCCACAAGAAAGCAGGCGGTAGCGTCCCTGCGCCTGAAATAAATGTGCGCCAAAATGTGCGCTAACAAAAAGCACCCATATTCAGCCATGATGAATGGTCCATACAGTGGCCCTCTAGGACAAATGAGGTGCAAAGGGGTACCGACAAACACGGACACCCGCTGTGTGAAAAATAGCATGAGCGTGTGTTTCGGGATGCGCGGGAAGTTCCACACGCGTTTGGCATGGGTACGTGTACTTCGGGGTGCGCGGGAAGTTCCACATGCGATTGGCCTGGGTACGTGTGTTTCGGGATGCGCGGGAAGTTCCACATGCAATTGGCCTGGGTACGTGTACTTCGGGGTGCGCGGTAAGTTCCACACGCGATTGGCCTGGGTACGTGTACTTCGGGGTGCGCGGGAAGTTCCACATGCGATTGGCCTGGGTACGTGTGTTTCGGGATGCGCAGGAAGTTCCACACGCAATTGGCCTGGGTACGTGTACTTCGGGGTGCGCGGTAAATTCCACACGCGATTGGCCTGGGTACGTGTGTTTCGGGATGCATGGGAGGTTCCACACGCGATTGGCCTGGGTACGTGTACTTCGGGGTGCGCGGGAAGTTCCATACGCAATTGGCCTGGGTACGTGTGTTTCGGGATGCGCGGGAGGTTCCACACACGATTGGCCTGGGTACGTGTGTTTCGGGATGCAGCGGGAAGTTCAACACGCGATTGGCCTGGGTACGTGTGTTTCAGGATGCGCGGGAGGTTCCACACGCGAGTGGCCTGGGTACGTGTACTTCGGGGTGCGCGGGAAGATCCACATGCGATTGGCCTGGGTACGTGTACTTCGGGGTGCGCGGGAAGTTTCACACACGATTTCAGCAGGGTACGTGTATTTCGGTGGTGCCGGGGAATGCTACACGTGATTTGGCCGTGTGGGTCCTCCCAGGTGTTCCCTCTACACCCTCCACGGCCCCTGCAGGCAGCCCACACCACAGGGGACTACCCTGCACCCCTGCTCATGTCCCACAGGCAACCCATCCACCATGGCCATACCCCCCAGCCAACCCACATGTCACCTTGCACTACTGATCACCAACACATGTCTCCCAGCACCCCCACCCCCAGCACTGTGGGGCACCCCCCACCAGGCCCCCACTCATGTCTATCAGCACCCCCACCCCCCAGCATCCAGGGGCACCTTCCACCAGGCCCCCACTCATGTCTCCCTGCACCCCCCCTGCATCCAGGGGCACCCTCCACCAGGTCCACACTCATGTCTCCCAGCACCCCCACCACCCAGCATCCAGGGGCACCCTCCACCAGGCTCCCACTCATGTCCCCCTGCACCCCCACCCCCCAGCATCCAGGGGCACCCTCCACCAGGCTCCCACTCATGTCCCCCTGCACCCCCACCTCCCAGCATCCAGGGGCACCCTCCACCAGGCCCCCACTCATGTCTCCCAGCACCCCACCCCCCAGCACTGCGGGGCACCATCCACCAGGCCCCCACTCATGTCTCCCAGCACCCCCACCCCCCAGCATCCAGGGGCACCCTCCACCAGGCCCCCACTCATGTCTCCCATCACCCCCACCCCCCAGCAGTGCAGGGCACCCTCCACCAGGCCCCCACTCATGTCTCCCATCACCCCCACCCCCCAGCAGTGCAAGGCACCCTCCATCAGGCCCCCACTCATGTCCCCCTGCACCCCCACCCCCCAGCATCCAGGGGCACCCTCCATCAGGTCCTCACTCATGTCCAACTCATGTCCCCCATCACCCCCAACCCCCAGCAGTGCAGGGCACCCTCCACCAGGCCCCACTCATGTCCCCCTGCACCCCCACGCCCTAGCATCCAGGGGCACCCTCCACCGGGCCCCCACTCATGTCTCCCAGCACCCCCACCCGCCAGCACTGTGGGGCACCCTCCACCAGGCCCCCACTCATGTCCAACTCATGTCTCCCATCACCCCCACCCCCCAGCAGTGCAGGGCACCCTCCACCAGGTCCCCACTCATGTCCAACTCATGTCTCCCAGCACCCCCACCCCCCAGCAGTGCAGGGCACCCTCCACCAGGCCCCCACACATGTCTCCCAGCACCCCCACCCCCCAGCAGTGCAGGGCACCCTCCACCAGGCCCCCACTCATGTCCAACTCATGTCTCCCATCACCCCCACCTCCCAGCACAGTGGGGCACCCTCCACCAGGCCCCCACTCATGTCCAACTCATGTCTCCCAGCACCCCCACCCCCCAGCAATGTGGTGCACCCTCCACCAGGCTCCCACTCATGTCCCCCTGCACCCCCACCCCTCAGCATCCAGGGGCACCCTCCACCAGGCCCCCACTCATGTCTCCCATCACCCCCACCCCCCAGCAGTGCAGGGCACCCTCCACCAGGCCCCCACCCATGTCTCCCAGCACCCCCACCCCCAGCACTGTGGGGCACCCTCCACCAGGCCCCCACTCATGTCTCCCAGCACCCCCACCCCCCAGCACTGTGGGGCACCCTCCACCAGGCCCCCGCTCATGTCTCCCAGCACCCCCAACCCCCAGCATCCAGGGGCACCCTCCACCAGGGCCCCACTCATGTCTCCCATCACCCCCAGCCTCCAGCAGTGCAGGGCACCCTCCACCAGGCCCCCACTCATGTCTTCCATCGCCCCCACCCCCCAGCAGTGCAGGGCACCCTCCACCAGGCCCCTACTCATGTCCAACTCATGTCTCCCATCACCCCCACCCCCCAGCAGTGCAGGGCACCCTCCACCAGGCCCCCACTCATGTCTCCCAGCACCCCCACCCCCCAGCAGTGCAGGGCACCCTCCACCAAGCACCCACTCATGTCAAACTCATGTCTCCCATCACCCCCACCCCCCAGAAGTGCAGGGCACCCTCCACCAGGCCCCCACTCATGTCCAACTCATGTCTCCCAGCACCCCCACCCCCCAGCAGTGCAGGGCACCCTCCACCAGGCCCCCACTCATGTCTTCCATCGCCCCCACCCCCCAGCAGTGCAGGGCACCCTTCACCAGGCCCCTACTCATGTCCAACTCATGTCTCCCATCACCCCCACCCCCCAGCAGTGCAGGGCACCCTCCACCAGGCCCCCACTCATGTCTCCCAGCACCCCCACCCCCCAGCAGTGCAGGGCACCCTCCACCAGGCCCCCACTCATGTCCAACTCATGTCTCCCATCACCCCCACCCCCCAGCAGTGCAGGGCACCCTCCACCAGGCCCCCAATCATGTCCCCCTGCACCCCTACCCCCCAGCATCCAGGGGCACCCTCCATCAGGTCCTCACTCATGTCCAACTCATGTCCCCCATCACCCCCAACCCCCAGCAGTGCAGGACACCCTCCACCAGGCCCCCACTCATGTCCCCCTGCACCCCCACGCCCTAGCATCCAGGGGCACCCTCCACCGGGCCCCCACTCATGTCTCCCAGCACCCCCACCCGCCAGCACTGTGGGGCACCCTCCACCAGGCCCCCACTCATGTCCAACTCATGTCTCCCATCACCCCCACCCCCCAGCAGTGCAGGGCACCCTCCACCAGGTCCCCACTCATGTCCAACTCATGTCTCCCAGCACCCCCACCCCCCAGCAGTGCAGGGCACCCTCCAACAGGCCCCCACACATGTCTCCCAGCACCCCCACCCCCCAGTAGTGCAGGGCACCCTCCACCAGGCCCCCACTCATGTCCAACTCATGTCTCCCAGCACCCCCACCCCCCAGCAGTGCAGGGCGCCCTCCACCAGGCCCCCACTCATGTCTCCCAGCACCCCAACCCCCCAGCAGTGCAGGGCACCCTCCACCAGGCCCCCACTCATGTCCAACTCATGTCTCCCATCACCCCCACCCCCCAGCAGTGCAGGGCACCCTCCACCAGGCCTCCACTCATGTCCAACTCATGTCTCCCAGCACCCCCACCCCCCAGCAGTGCAGGGCACCCTCCACCAGGCCCCCACTCATGTCTCCCATCACCCCCACCCCCCAGCACTGTGGGGCACCCTCCACCAGGCCCCCACTCATGTCCAACTCCTGTCTCCCAGCACCCCACCCCCCAGCACTGTGGTGCACCCTCCACCAGGCTCCCACTCATGTCCCCCTGCACCCCCACCCCCCAGCATCGAGGGGCAACCTCCACCAGGCCCCCACTCATGTCTCCCATCACCCCCACCCCCCAGCAGTGCAGGGCACCCTTCACCAGGCCCCCACTCATGTCTCCCAGCACCCCCACCCCCCAGCACTGTGGGGCACCCTCCACCAGGCCCCCACTCATGTCTCCCAGCACCCCCACCCCCCAGCATCCAGGGGCACCCTCCACCAGGCCCCCACTCATGTCCAACTCATGTCTCCCATCACCCCCACCCCCCAGCAGTGCAGGGCACCCGCCACCAGGCCCCCACTCATGTCTCCCAGCACCCCCACCCCCCAGCACTGTGGTGCACCCTCCACCAGGCTCCCACTCATGTCCCCCTGCACCCCCACCCCCCAGCATCGAGGGGCAACCTCCACCAGGCCCCCACTCATGTCTCCCATCACACCCACCCCCCAGCACTGTGGGGCACCCTCCACCAGGCCCCCACTCATGTCCCCCTGCACCCCCACCCCCCAGCATCCAGGGGCACCCTCCACCAGGCCCCCACTCATGTCTCCCATCACCCCCACCCCCCAGCAGTGCAGGGGCACCCTCCACCAGGCCCCCACTCATGTCTCCAATCACCCCCACACCGCAGCAGTGCAGGGCACCCTCCACCAGGCCCCCACGCATGTCCAACTCATGTCTCTCATCAACCCCACCCCCCAGCAGTGCAGGGCAAGCTCCACCAGGCCCCCACTCATGTCTCCCAGCACCTCCACCCCCCAGCAGTGCAGGACACCCTCCACCAGGCCCCCACTCATGTCCAACTCATGTCTACCATCACCCCCACCCCCCAGCAGTGCAGGGAACCCTCCACCAGGCCCCCACTCATGTCCAACTCATGTCTCCCACCACCCCCACCCCCCAGCACTGTGGTGCACCCTCCACCAGTCCCCCACACATGTCCCCCAGCCAACATGTCATCACAATATATATCCCTGGCCCTTATGGTCAGCCTCCAAATGCCAAACACCCACCCGAGTATTGCATCCACCCACTTAGAAATGGCAATAACATGATAGAACCCCAATTGCAAGTTTTGAAATGAACACATGTCCCTCACATACACCCAATGTGTGTCAGTGAATGTCAAAACCCATATCATGATATGCATGAAACCAATGAGATGATACTACACATTGAAGTTTGAAGAAAAAATATGTATTAAAAGCAACATAAATTGAATAAAAAATAAACAAACAAAAATGGTAATTTAAAAAAAAATAAACCAGCATGTCCGTGAAATAATTCAAAACCACAAATCATAATCCAAAGGAAAGGTGTCCAAAGTCACAGTCCACAAAAGTAAATCCAATGGAAAATTCAAATCGAAAACCATTGCTCCATGGGTAAATCATAAAAAAAAATGAAAATCCAACAGTCAACTATATACAGATAAACAATCCAGGGCCCATGATCCCAACAGAAGAAATGAAACCTATCTAATAACACTACCTAATAAAAAAAAACTATATACAAAAATGTGGCCCGTTGTCCAAAAGGTCCAAAAAAAATGCAAAACCAAAGGAAACCTAACAGAACTATTTACAAGGGCAGCGGGCTAGTCCGACGGCTCACTTCGGGATGTTCCGGTCCAGGGCATCATCGAACTCCTGCTCAATGTCCCGGAGGCGGTCCTCCTCCATGTCCCCGAGGGTCCGCAGGGCCATCGACATGTTCACCTCCAACTCCCTGCGGATTGCCTCGAGGCACTCGGCCCGCCTCAGGGCCCTCCGCATGGAGTTCTTCGCCCTGACCATCGTGAGCCGTGCCTCTTCCGCCCGCTGCCACTCCGCATCTATGGCGTGGCCCAACTGCTGCCACATGGAAGACACTTCCCATCCTGGGTCCTCCTGCCCTCCGGCCGATGCCTGCCCCTCCGATGTCGAAGGCCCTGAGGCATCATGGCTCCCACCAGGTTGCTTCTGCTGCTGTGCCTCTGCCCGTGCACTGTGTTAGGCGGAAACCTGTGCAGTTCCCTCTGGGACCACTGCAAAAGATTTAGGACTACAGGTGTTTGGCAGTAAACCCACTTTGTAGCAGTCTGTACCACACAGATTCACTTGGTAGCTGTGGCTGAGCAGTCAGACTTCCCTCAAGAAGAGTTAGGCAGTACTTATTTGCAGACAGAGGTGAATGCTTTAACCTAGATGGCACTCTGGTATTCATTAGGACGGGAGAGAAAAGGCAGGGTATGAAATCAACTCGGTACCATCACTTTTACGAACAAATGCAAGGCAAGTAAGGCAGGGTCTACTGTAGATCGCAGAGGTCAGGCCCACTCAGAGAGAGGCAAGGCGATGTGTCCAAAAAAAAAATATCACAGTGGAAATGCACTTCGAGTCTTTGTCGCAAATTGTTATCGAAAGATTGGACCAGTTCAGAACAGAGAGATGAGAAAGCTTGGAGGCGATCCAATGGAGAGGCGAGGATTCAGACACCTCACACTAACCGACACAAGGGAAGCCAGGCGGACACAGTACCTTGTTTGTGGAGAGACAGCTCCGGCGGGGCAGTTGTTCCTGGTGGTGGATGCACGTCGGGTCTTTGCCAAGAGAAGAGATGATCTCGTCGTCGAAGGAAAGTTGAAGATCGTTGCACCACCAGGGAAGAGACCAGCCGCGGAGTGCTCCGTCACAAGACACCACCTTTTGGTCACGGTACAGGGGTAGTGGCTATCCGGTTGCCGGGGTGCTCTGCACGGGTAATTCGACCACTACGTCCTGGAACGAAGAAAAAGCAAAGGGGACAGGTTGTTCCCACCAGTCAGGGGAAGAGACTCTCCAGCGGGGAGATCTCCTCTGTCGTCGGGAAGTGGTGAGTCGGTTCAGCAGGGCTCCACCGGAGGTGTCGTCGTTGCAGGTCGGCTCAGCTTTACCCTCGTCGGATTCTTAGGTCCTGTGGCGACTTCTGAGGATCCAGTCCCAAAAGCCCTGCTTTTATGCAGAAAACCCGCATTCATTCAGCCTAGCTGTCATTCAAAACACGCTTAGTGGTCAGCGGGGTGGCTCACCACTTGGGCCAATCACACCAGAGTGCGACTTGAGTTGGCAAGGCAACTCAGTCCAGGGTGCCTAAACCCCCTCCCACACCCCCTGTGGTACCCAGACAGAATGGCACCACTTTGGAGGGCCTCTGCGTAGAGGCCCGCCAAAAGTGGAACAAAGGGCTCAACCTTTGGTTTAGGAGTCATAGAGACAGACACAGACGCCATTTTTAAAAACCGAGTTCTGGCAGAAAATACCAACCGATAGATTTATTTAAGATAAATGAACCGGTGGTATGTTAGAGATTAACGAGAAAAAGTATTAACCTCCAACAATGGGAAGTATCCCATAGGGTTATATTCGGGTCGAATATAACAAGTAGTTTCCACTGCCACCAGCCAAAACTCGACGAGGGGGGACGGGACAGTGCCCCCTTGAATAACAGACCCAGGAGTAATCGAATTACCCCTACTAGTACGTCCACAATAAGATGGTGGGCCTCATTACGACCCAGGCGGTAAGTTACCGCCTGGGTCGTACCTTTGGTTGGCGGACTTACTGCCCCATTCCGAGGTTGGCGGGGCGGTAAGTCCCCAATCCCCATTTACCCTTCCCCATTCCCATTTTTGCCCCATAGGGCATAATGGGAGTGGGGAAGGCGTTAATTACGCCACCGTAAATTACGGTGGCGTAATTAACAACAAGGTCCCTTAGCGCCATGGATTTTAACACCTGCTAAAAGCAGGTGTTAAATCCTCCATGGCGCTAAGGGACCTCGGAATCAGGCGGTAAGGGTCGGCGCTGTTTATGCCGCCGTAAACCCCTTACCGCCTGGGTCCTAATGAGGCCCGGTGTGTACTAGTTCTGTTAGTAAATTTAGGTCTAGTAAAGCCAATGGTGACTTTACATGCCCGGGGAGACAGTAGTCAGTCCCCGGGTTTGGAGTCTATGATGGAGGTCCGCTAGGACGCCCCAGTGCTACGGCACGGAAGGTGCAGTGTAACACACATAGAAAAACATATGAGACCCTGTGGGGTAAAAGACCCCATAGCCCATAGAACACATTGACATTCAAAGGAACTACCCACATTCATGTCCAAGTGTGGGAGAAAAAGAGTCTCACTCTTGGCAGGATGGAAAAAAACAAACTCCAGTAATCCAGCCAAGCTGCTGGGGGACTCACTAGGTTAGGAAATTCAGCCTAAACAGAGAATTCTCCCTAACACACTGCCTCCTGCTGCCTGCACATCCTCCGCTGGCTGGGGTGCAGTCGTTGATGTGTCCACCCCTGCTGGACGTCCGACTCCCGACTGTGGCAGGGATGCCTCCTCCACCAGCCTGGCCGCACCGTCAGAGGCAGCTCCACAGGGCACCCAGGTGACTAATGGGTGGGAAGATGGCATGGAGGACGGCTGGCGCATAGGGGGTTCAGTTGAGGAGGGGGTCTGAGCAAGCCCCATCAAACAGAGGAATCCGGCCTGGGTGACCTGTCCCAGTAGGCCGACGCGGTCAACGAGCCATTCGAGATGACGTGCAGTCTCCTCATGAAAAGACTGCAGGTCACCTCGCATGGCCCGTTGACGCAATGCCACACCAGTCAGGACAGGCTCAACCCGGACCCGGATAGCCACGTCCGCAGGCAGAGGAAGGCCAGTTGTTGTGAGCTCATCCCCTGCCTGAAAACGGGTCTGGACGTAGGCATCCCTGTTCGTGCAAGATGATGCAGTGACACGATCAGGGACAGGATTGCACACAGGCACCTCCGCGGCGGCCTGTGCTGCCTCCTGTCCCTGGTCCTGCACTGCACCACTAGCACCAGTGGAATCCCCACCTCCAGACCCCGTCTCTGTTGCTTGCACGGCCTCCTCCTCCACCAAACCCCCCACCAACCTGGATGACTCCATGCCATCTTCCCCCGTTGGGCCCTGTGGGGTCCCAGCTGCCCCTTCTGCTGCCGAGGAGTCCAACTCCAACCTCCGCCTCTTGGACCTCCCGAGGCAGCTGCGGCCTGGGACGAGGCACCGGACTCCTCACTCCCCGACGAGATCACAATCTGGGAGGGGAGCCGGGCCTTGAGTCTCTGGCTGGCGGTGCGTTCCCTGCTGCTGTGATCCACAGCACCTTCTCCGCCCTCTTCATCAGTTGACGCTGCAGACAGGGAGAAATAAAACACAGTCATCAGGGCACTGTACAATGGACACATACACACATGACAGTTGTACATGAGTGGCATTGGCAAACCTCAGACATGGCATCACAATCACCAACACACATGTCATTTCAACGTGCACACATGAGCCATACCACAGCCATATCGCAACTGCCAGCACCATCCATACACATACAACAGCATGAGCAGGCAAAGGTGAGCCAGATATCACATGCAACACAGGTAGTGCACTACACATGCACGCACACCACCACACTTGCATGCATGTGTACACCTCTGCCAACTGTCGCAGTGTTCAGATGGGCATCCATGTCACATCTGCCAATCAGGCTTCCACATCCCGCTGTCACATGCATCCATGTTACATCACTGTTGCACCCTTGTCAAATACACACACATGCACATGTACACTGTGCTGATACATGCAGCTGAAAACAACATACATGCGTGATATCACGAACATGCCTACTTACATACACATTCATCCAAACATGTGTACCCACACAACTGTATTTGGCATGCAAGCCTACACACACAAGCACCATCCATGTCTTACACATGACAGCCCTCGCATGTGTTAGCCTCAGGGCCCTGTACTCCCCCACCCATACTCGGCCCCATACAAACCGATGTGCAACCTGCACACTACTGGCACATCACCACACGCACAGCTTACAATCAGGATGCATGTACACTTACCGCTCGAATCCAGACGGGTCTGCCTCTCAGGGCCCTGGACGTGGAGCGCTGGGGATATGCGTTCCTGGACCCTCATCTGATCTTCCGACAAGTGGCCCCGGCGCCCCTTAGCATCCGCTGCCTTCAAGAGGAGCCGGGCCTTGTTGAGGGTCCTGGACCTGAAGTCCTCCCAGCGCTTCTTGACATGTTGGAAGTCGCGGACTGCCACCCCCTCCGCATTGATGGCAGTCACGATGTCCGTCCAGATTCGAGTCCGTCCTTCCTTGTCGGCGCGCACACTTCTGAAGAGGGCATCATACTGCCCCAGGACTTGCTCCACCAGGACACCGACTTCGGTGGCAGTGAAGCTGGCGCCCCTCTGCCTCTCTGGCCGGGGGTTGTCAGTGGTGCCAGATGTTGCAGTGCCCGACATGACAACCAGAGAGGCAGGAGTGGGTGGGCAACTGGGTCCTGGGGCTGGGCTGTGGGGCGATGGAATCCCAGTCGGGAGTCTTCGGTTCCAGCAGGGGTGGTCACAGCAACAGCACCCCTGGCTGATGTGCAGGCAGCAAATGGCAGGGCATGTGGGCAGCAGGCAGTCAGGCAGCAGCAGATGGCAGGTGGGAGCGTGCTCGGGGCTCTGGGGGGCAGCAATTCGGCCTTCTGGGCAGGAGCGTGGTCTTCCGTGTGCTTACACGTGGCCAGCTTGATACGGAGTGATTTGGCATGTGAAAATCCTGCACGTCTGCGTGTAATTCGAGGAAAGGCCCATAGCGTGTATGCACGTCAGCACGCATATGCGATTTCATTGGACCAAAGGCCCTTAGCGCGTAAGCGCGTCTGTGACGTGATGCGCGCGGGTATTTACCTCATGACATGTGATGACAGAGCACACGTGGTAAAACTGCACGTCCGAATGACATCGCGTGTAATCGGAGGGAAGTGAGCGTACACGCGATTGGCCTGGGTACGTGTACTTCGGGGTGCGGGGAAGTTCCACACGTGATTGGCCTGGGTACGTGTATTTCTGGGGTGCGCAGGAAGTTTCACACGCGATTGGTGTAAATCCACGTGTGCTCTGTCATCACGTGTTATGAGGGAAACACCCGCGCGCGTCACGTCACAGACGCGCTTACGCGCTAAGGGCCTTTGGTCCAATGAAATCGCATATGCGTGCTGGCGTGCATACGTGCTAAGGGCCTTTCCTCAAATTACACGCAGACGTGCAGGATTTTCACGTGCCAAATCACTCCGTATCAAGCTGGCCACGTGTAAGCACACGGAAGACCACGCTCCTGCCCAGAAGGCCGAATTACTGCCCCCCAGAGCCCCGAGCACGCTCTCACCTGCCATCTGCTGCTGCCTGACTGCCTGCTGCCACTTGCCCTGCCATTTGCTGCCTGCACATCAGCCAGGGGTGCTGTTGCTGTGACCACCCCTGCTGGAACCGAAGACTCCCGACTGGGATTCCATCACTCCACAGCCCAGCCCCAGGACCCAGTTGCCCACCCACTCCTGCCTCTGGGGTTGTCATGTTGGGCACTGCAACATCTGGCACCACTGACAACCCCCGGCCAGAGAGGCAGAGGGGCACCAGCTTCACTGCCACCGAAGTTGGTGTCCTGGTGGAGCAAGTCCTGGGGCAGTATGATGCCCTCTTCGGAAGGGTGCGCGCCGACAAGGAAGGACGGACTCGGATCTGGACAGACATCGTGACTGCCATCAACGCGGAGGGGGTGGCAGTCCGCGACTTCCAACATGTCCAGAAGCGCTGGGAGGACTTCAGGTACAGGACCCTCAACAAGGTGCAGCGCCTCTTGAAGGCAGCGGATGCTAAGGGGCGCCGGGGCCACTTGTCGGAAGATCAGATGAGGGTCCTGGAACGCATATCCCCAGCACTCCACGTCCAGGTCCTTGAGAGGCAGACCCGTCTGGAGTCGAGTGGTAAGTGTACATGCATCCTGATTGTAAGCTGTGCGTGTGGTGATGTGCCAGTAGTGTGCAGGTTGCACATCTGTTTGTATGGGGCCGAGTATGGGTGGGGGTGTACAGGGCCGTGAGGCTAACACATGCAAGGGCTGTCATGTGTGAGACATGGATGGTGCTTGTGTGTGAAGGCTTGCATGCCAAATGCAGTTGTGTGGACACACATGTTTGGATGAATGTGTATGTAAGTAGGCATGTTTGTGATGTCACACATGTATGTTGTTTTCAGCTGCAGGTATCAGCACTGTGTACATGTGCATGTGTTTGTATTTGACAAGGGTGCAACAGTGATGCAACATGGATGCATGTGACAGCGGGATGTGGAAGCTTGATTGGAAAATGTGACATGGATGCCCATCTGAACACTGCAACAGTTGGCAGAGGTGTACACATGTATGCAAGTGTGGTGGTGTGCGTGCATGTGTAGTGCACTCCCTGTGTTGCATGTGATGTCTGTCTCACCTTTGCCTGCTCATGCTGTTGTATGTGTATGGATGTTGCTGGCAGTTGCGATATGGCTGTGGTATGGCTCATGTGTGCACATTGAAATGACATGTGTGTTGGCGATTGTGATGCCATGTCTGAGGTTTGCCAATGCCACTCATGTACAGCTGTCATGTGTGTATGTGTCCATTGTACAGTGCCCTGATGCCTGTGTTTTATTTCTCCATGTCTGCAGCGTCAACTGATGAAGAGGGTGGAGAAGGTGCTGTGGAGCACAGCGGCGGGGATCGCACCGCCAGCCGGAGACGCAAGTCCCGGCTCCCCTCCCAGGTTGTGATCTCGTCGGGGAGTGAGGAGTCCGGTGCCGCGTCCCAGGCCGCAGCTGCTGGGGGGAGGTCCAAGAGGCGGAGGTTGGAGTTGGACTCCTCGGCAGCAGAAGGGGCAGCTGGGACCCCACAGGGCCCAACGGGGGAAGATGGCACGGAGTCATCCAGGTTGGTGCGGGGTTTGGTGGAGGAGGAGGCCGTGCAAGCAACAGAGATGGGGTCTGGAGGTGGGGATTTCACTGGTGCTAGTGGTGCAGTGCAGGACCAGAGACAGGAGGCAGCACAGGCCGCCGCGGAGGTGCCTGTGTGCAATCCTGTCCCTGATCCTGTCACTGCATCATCTTGCATCAGCAGGGATGCCTACGTCCAGACCTGTTTTCAGGCAGGGGATGAGCTCACAACAACTGGCCTTCCTCTGCCTGCGGACGTGGCTATCCGGGTCCGGGTTGAGCCTGTACTGACTGGTGTGGCGTTGCGTCAACAGGCCATGTGAGGTGACCTGCAGTCTTTTCATGAGGAGACTGCACGTCATCTCGAATGGCTCGTTGACCGCGTCAGCCTACTGGGACAGGTCAGCCAGGCCGGATTCCTCCGTTTGATGGGGCTTGCTCAGAACCCCTCCTCAACTGAACCCCCTATGCGCTTGTCATCCTCCGTGCCATCTTCCCACCCATTAGTCACCTGGGTGCCCTGTGGAGCTGCCTCTGACGGTGCGGCCAGGCTGGTGGAAAAGGCATCCCTGCCACAGTCAGGAGTCGGACGTCCAGCAGGGGTGGCCACATCAACGACTGCACCCCAGCCAGCGGAGGAAGTGCAGGCAGCAGGAGGCAGTGCACGGGCAGAGGCACAGCAGCAGCAGCAACGTGGTGGGAGCCATGATGGCAAGGGGCCTTCGACATCGAAGCGGCAGGCATCGGCCGGAGGGCAGGAGGACCCAAGACGAGAAAGTGTCTTCCGTGTAGCAGCGGTTGGACCATGCCATAGATGCGGAGCGGCAGCGGGCAGAAGAGGCACGGCTCACGATGGTCAGGGTGGAGAACTCCATGCAGAGGGCCCTGAGGCGGGCCGAGTGCCTCGAGGCAATCCGCAGGGAGTTGGAGGTGAACACGTCGACGGCCCTGCGGACCCTCGGGGACATGGAGGAGGACCGCTTCCGGGACATTGAGCAGGAGTTCGAAGATGCCCTGGCCTGGAACATCCCGAAGTGAGCCGTCGGACTAGCCCGCTGCCCTTGTAAATAGTTCTGTAGTTAGTGTTCGGTTTCCTTTGGTTTTGCATTTTTTTTGGACCTTCTGGACAATGGGCCACATTTTTGTATATAGTTTTTTTTTATTAGGTAGTGTTATTAGATAGGTTTCATTTCTTCTGTTGGGATCATGGACCCTGGATTGTTTATCTGTATATAGGTGACTGTTGGATTTTCATTTTTTTTTATGATTTACCCATGGAGCAATGGTTTTCGATTTTAATTTTCCATTGGATTTACTTTTGTGGACTGTGACTTTGGACACCTTTCCTTTGGTTTATGATTTGCGGTTTTGCATTATTTCACGGACATGCTGGTTTATTTTCTTTTAAATTACCATTTTTGTTTGTTTATTTTTGATTCAATTTATGTTGCTTTTAATACATATTTTTTCTTCAAACTTCAATGTGTAGTATCATCTCATTGGTTTCATACATATCATGATATGGGTTTTGACATTCACTAACACCCATTGGGTGTATGTGAGGGACATATGTTCATTTCCAAACTTGCAATTGGGGTTCTATCATGTTATTGCCATTTCTAAGTGGGTGGATGCAATACTCGGGTGGGTGTTTGGCATTTGGAGGCTGACCATAAGGGCCAGGGATCTAGATTGTGATGACATGTTGGCTGGGGGACATGTGTGGGGGCCTGGTGGAGGGTGCACCACAGTGCTGGGGGGTGGGGGTGCTGGGAGACATGAGTGGGGGCCTGGTGGAGGGTGCCCCTGGATGCTGGGGGTGGGGGTGCAGGGGGACATGAGTGGGGGCCTAGTGGAGCGTGCCCTGCACTGCTGGGGGGTGGGGGTGATGGGAGACATGAGTTGGACATGAGTGGGGGCCTGGTGGAGGGTGCCCCTGGATGCTGGGGGCTGGGGGTGCAGGGGGACATGAGTGGGGGCCTGGTGGAGGGTGCCCTGCACTGCTGGAGGGTGGGGGTGATGGGAGACATGAGTGGGGGCCTGGTGGAGGGTGCCCTGCACTGCTGGGGGGTGGGGGTGATGGGAGACATGAGTGGGGGCCTGGTGGAGGGTACCCCTGGATGCTGGGGGGTGGGGGTGCTGAGAGACATGAGTGGGGGCCTGGTGGAGGGTGCCCCACAGTGCTGGGGGGTGGGGGTGCTGGGAGACATGAGTGGGGGCCTGGTGGAGGGTGCCCTGCACTGCTGGGGGGTGGGGGTGATGGGAGACATGAGTGGGGGCCTGGTGGAGGGTGCCCCTGGATGCTGGGGGGTGGGGATGCAGGGGGACATGAGTGGGAGTCTGGTGGAGGGTGCACCACAGTGCTGGAGGTGGGGGTGCTGGGAGACATGAGTTGGACATGAGTGGGGGCCTGGTGGAGGGTGCCCCACAGTGCCGGGGGGTGATGGGAGACATCAGTTGGACATGAGTGGGGGCCTGGTGGAGGGTGCCCTGCACTGCTGGGGGGTGGGGGTGATGGGAGACATGAGTTGGACATGAGTGGGGGCCTGGTGGAGGGTGCCCCTGGATGCTGGGGGGTGAGGGTGTAGGGGGACATGAATGGGGGCCTGGTGGAGGGTGCCCTGCACTGCTGGGGGTTGGGGGTGATAGGAGACATGAGTTGGACATGAGTGGGGGCCTGGCGGAGGGTGCCCCACAGTGCTGGGGCATGGGGGTGCTGGTAGACATGAGTGGGGGCCTGGTGGAGGGTGCCCCACAGTGCTGGGCGGTGGGGGTGCTGGGAGACATGAGTGTGGCCTGGTGGAGGGTACCCTGCACTGCTGGGGGTTTGGGGTGATGGGAGACATAAGTGGGGGCCTGGTGGAGGGTGCCCCTGGATGCTGGGGGGTGGGGGTGCGGGGGGACATGAGTGGGGGCCTGGTGGAGGGTGCCCCACAGTGCTGGGGGGTGGGGGTGATGGGAGACATGAGTTGGACATGAGTGGGGGCCTGGTGGAGGGTGCCCCTGGATGCTGGGGGGTGGGGGTGCTGGGAGACATGAGTGGGGGCCTGGTGGAGGGTGCCCCACAGTTCTGGGGGGTAGGGGTGCTGGGAGACATGAGTGGGGGCCTGGTGGAGGGTGCCCCACAGTGCTGGGGGGTGGGGGTGCTGGGAGACATGAGTTGGACATGAGTGGGGGCCTGGTGGAGGGTGCCCCACAGTGCTGGTGGGTGGGGGTGCTGGGAGACATGAGTGGGAGCCTGGTGGAGGGTGCACCACAGTGCTGGGGGTTGGGGGTGCTGGGAGACATGAGTTGGACATGAGTGGGGGCCTGGTGGAGGGTGCCCCTGGATGCTGGGTGGTGGGGGTGCTGGGAGATATGAGTGGGGGCCTGGTGGAGGGTGCCCTGCACTGCTGGGGGGTGGGGGTGATGGGAGACATGAGTGGGGGCCTCGTGGAGGCTGCCCTGCACTGCTGGGGGGTGGGGGTGATGGGAGACATGAGTTGGACATGAGTGGGGGCCTGGTGGAGGGTGCCTCTGGATGCTGGGGGGTGGGGGTGCAGGGGGACATGAGTGGGGGCCTGGTGGAGGGTGCCCTGCACTGCTGGGGGGTGAGAGTGATGGGAGACATGAGTGGGGGCCTGGTGGAGGGTGCCCCTGGATGCTGGGGGGTGGGGGTCCTGGGAGACATGAGTGGGGTTCTGGTGGAGGGTGCCCCACAGTGCTGGGAGGTGGGGGTGCTGGGAGACATGAGTGGGGGCCTGGTGGAGGGTGCCCTGCACTGCTGGGGGGTGGGGGTGATGGGAGACATGAGTGGGGGCCTGGTGGAGGGTGCCCCTGGATCCTGGGGGTGGGGGTGCAGGGGGACATGAGTGTGGGTCTGGTGGAGGGTGCCCCACAGTGCTGGGGGATGGGAGTGATGGGAGACATGAGCTGGACATGAGTGGGGGTCTGGTGTAGGGTGCCCTGCACTGCTGGGGAATGGGGGTGATGGGAGACATGAATGGGGGCCTGGTGGAGGGTGCCCTGCACTGCTGGGGGGTGGGGGTGGTGGGAGACATGAGTTGGACATGAGTGGGGGCCTGGTGGAGGGTGCCCTGCACGGCTGGGGGATGGGGGCGGTGGGAGACATGAGTTGGACATGAGTGGGGGCCTGGTGGAGGGTGCCCCTGGATCCTGGGGGTGGGGGTGCAGGGGGACATGAGTGGGGGTCTGGTGGAGGGTGCCCCACAGTGCTGGGGGATGGGGGTGATGGGAGACATGAGCTGGACATGAGTGGGGGCCTGGTGTAGGGTGCCCTGCACTGCTGGGGAATGGGGGTGATGGGAGACATGAATGGGGGCCTGGTGGAGGGTGCCCTGCACTGCTGGGGGGTGGGGGTGGTGGGAGACATGAGTTGGACATGAGTGGGGGCCTGGTGGAGGGTGCCCTGCACGGCTGGGGGATGGGGGCGGTGGGAGACATGAGTTGGACATGAGTAGGGGCCTGGTGGAGGATGCCCTGCACTGCTGGGGGGTGGGGGTGATGGGAGACATGAGTGGGGGCCTAGTGGAGGGTTCCCTGCACTGCTGGGGGTGGGGGTGATGGGAGACATGAGTTGGACATGAGTGGGGGCCTGGTGGAGGGTGCCCCTGGATGCTTTGGGGTGGGGGTGCAGGGGGACATGAGTGGGGGCCTGATGGAGGGTGCCATGCACTGCTGGGGGGTGGGGGTGATGGGAGACATGAGTTGGAAATGAGTGGGGGCCTGGTGGAGGGTGCCCCACAGTGCTTGGGGGTGGGGGTGCTGGGAGACATGAGTGGGGGCCTGGTGGAGGGTGCACCACAGGGCTGGGAGGTGGGGGTGCTGGGAGACATGAGTGGGGGCCTGGTGGAGGCTGCCCCTGGATGCTGGGGTGTGGGGGTGCAGGGGGACATGAGTGGGAGCCTGGTGGAGGGTGCACCACAGTGCTGGGGGGTGGGGGTGCTGGGAGTAATGAGTTGAACATGAGTGGGGGCCTGGTGGAGGGTTCCCCTGGATGGTGGGGGGTGGGGGTGCTGGGAGACATGAGTGGGGTCCTGGTGGAGGGTGCCCTGCACTGCTGGGGGGTGGGGGTGATGGGAGACATGAGTGGGGGCCTGGTGGAGGGCGCCCTGCACTGCTGGGGGGTGGGGTGATGGGAGACATGAGTGGGGGCCTGGTGGAGGGTGCCCCTGGATGCTGGGGGGTGGGAGTGCAGGGGGACATGAGTGGGGGCCTGGTGGAGGGTGCCCCACAGTGCTGGGGGGTGGGGGTGATGGGAGACATGAGTTGGACATGAGTGGGGGCCTGGTGGAGGGTGCCCCACAGTGCTTGGGGGTGGGGGTGCTGGGAGACATGAGTGGGGGCTTGGTGGAGGGTGCACCACAGGGCTGGGAGGTAGGGGTGCTGGGAGACATGAGTGGGGGCCTGGTGGAGGCTGCCCCTGGATGCTGGGGTGTGGGGGTGCAGGGGGACATGAGTGGGAGCCTGGTGGAGGGTGCACCACAGTGCTGGGGGGTGGGGGTGCTGGGAGACATGAGTTGAACATGAGTGGGGGCCTGGTGGAGGGTTCCCCTGGATGGTGGGGGGTGGGGGTGCTGGGAGACATGAGTGGGGTCCTGGTGGAGGGTGCCCTGCACTGCTGGGGGGTGGGGGTGATGGGAGACATGAGTGGGGGCCTGGTGGAGGGCGCCCTGCACTGCTGGGGGGTGGGGTGATGGGAGACATGAGTGGGGGCCTGGTGGAGGGTGCCCCTGGATGCTGGGGGGTGGGAGTGCAGGGGGACATGAGTGGGGGCCTGGTGGAGGGTGCCCCACAGTGCTGGGGGGTGGGGGTGATGGGAGACATGAGTTGGACATGAGTGGGGGCCTGGTGGAGGGTGCCCCCGGATGCTGGGGGGTGGAGGTGCTGGGAGACATGAGTGGGGGCCTGGTGGAGGGTGCCCCACAGTGCTGGGGGGTGGGGGTGCTGGGAGACATGAGTGGGGGCATGGTGGAGGGTGCCCCTGGATGCTGTGGGTGGGGGTGCTGGGAGACATGAGTGGCGGCCTGGTGGAGGGTGCCCTGCACTGCTGGGCAGTGGGGATGCTGGGAGACATGAGTTGGACATGAGTGGGGGCCTGGTGGAGGGTGCCCCTGGATGCTGGGGGCTGGGGGTGCAGGTGGCTATCCGGTTGCCGAGGTGCTCTGCACGGGCAATTCGACCACTGAGTCCTGGAGCGAAGAAAAAGCAAAGGCGACTGGTTGTTCCCACCAGTCAGGGGAAGAGACTCTCCCGCAGGGAGATCTCCTCTGTCGTCGGGAAGTGGTGAGTCGGTTCAGCAGGGCTCCACCGGAGGTGTCGTCGTTGCAGGTCGGCTCAGCTTTACCCTCGTCGGATTCTTAGGTCCTGTGGCGACTTCTGAAGATCCAGTCCCAAAAGCCCTGCTTTTATGCAGAAAACCCCCATTCATTCAGCCTAGCTGTCAATCAAAACACGCTAAGTGGTGAGCGGGGTGGCTCACCACTTGGGCCAATTACACAGAGTGTGACTGGAGTTGGCAAGGCAACTCAGTCCAGGGTGCCTAAACCCCCTCCCACACCCCTGTGGTAACCCAGACAGAATGGCACCACTTTGGAGGGTCTCTGTACAGAAGCCCGCCAAAAGTGGAACAAAGGGCTCAATCTTTGGTTTAGGAGTCACAGAGACGAACACAGACGCCATTTTAAAAACCGAGTTCTGGCAGAAAATACCATCCGATAGACTTATTTAAGATAAGTAAACCGGTGCTATGTTAGAGATTAACGAGAAAAAGTATTAATCTCCAACAATGGGAAGAATCCCATAGGGTTATATTCGGGGTCGAATATAACAAGTAGTTTCCACTGCCACCAGCCAAAACTCG
This sequence comes from Ambystoma mexicanum, assembly GCF_040938575.1. Classification (NCBI taxonomy): domain Eukaryota; kingdom Metazoa; phylum Chordata; class Amphibia; order Caudata; family Ambystomatidae; genus Ambystoma; species Ambystoma mexicanum. The sequence goes on along the minus strand of NC_090929.1, from coordinate 1,277,926,994 downwards.
ACGAGGGGGGACGGGACAGTGCCCCCTCGAATAACAGACCCAGGAGTAATCGAATTACCCCTACTAGTATGTCCACAATAGGATGGTTTGTACTAGTTATGTTAGTAAATTTAGGTCTAGTAAAGCCAATGGTGACTTCACATGCCCGGGGAGACAGTAGTCAGCCCCCCGGTATGGATTCTATGATGGAGGTCCGCTAGGACGCCCCAGTGCTACGGCACAGAGGGTGCGGTGTAGCACACATAGAAAAACATATGAGACCCTATGGAGTAAAAGACCCCATAGCCCATAGAACACATTGACATTTAAAGGAATTACACACATTCATGTCCAAGAGTGGGAGAAAAAGAGTCTCACTCTTGGCAGGATGGAAAAAACAAACTCCAGAAATCCAGCAAAGCTGCTGGGGGACTCACTAGGTTAGGAAATTCAGCCTAAAAAGAGAATTCTCCCTAACACTTGCCCCCCCCCCCAGACTAAGGGACAGGAGGATTTAATCCACTCCTGGATGAATCTCATACCTCTAGTCGATGACATACATCCTAGAGAGACCATCAGCATTTTGGTGGTGACACCCTGACCTATGTTCAGTGGGTTCCAAGGTTTTCCTTTGTAAGCTATATGACCTACAAATCTTCCTAGGAACATCAGTTTTTTAAAGTTTATAGGGGATCTGGTTGACCAGTCCCTCAGGAGTTGATACAACTACTGAACCTATGATAGGCTTTTTCAAGGAGTCCTTATAAAGAAACTCCTTAGATCGAGAGGGGCCTCCAGAGGTTTTCCCTACCTCTCTGTTGAGAGAAGGTTGAGTTTCTGGCCTCTTGGTTGGAGGGGATGGAGATAAGCAAGGTACATGCTTCTCCTTCCTCTGAGATCTTACCTTACCTACTTTAGGAGTTTCCCCCTTAAGTCTAGGAATTGGGTGAGAGTCTTCTGTGGAAGGTCCAACAGTCTGAAGGTTTTTGGCCTTAGACTTTTCTTTTCTGGTTCTCTTAGGCCTAGTTAGGGTTCCAGTAGGTCTATCCACCTCTTCCTCAGAAGCAGGGGGAGTCACAGACTCTATAACTGGGGGAACAATGATGGAGCTTGGTTGGGGCTCCCATTTCCCTAACATGTTAGCCTGAAATTTGCCTGGGTCAGAGGTCAACTTACCGACACCAGGGTTTGTAGTGGGGTTCTCAGTAGTGGTTCCCACAGGCTTAGAGTGGTTCCTTAAAGTGGCCTCTCTAGCCAATTTGGTTTGGTTCTGGGTCTCCATACTGGGAGGCCTGGGGGTACTGGATACTACTCCTAGAGTTTTTAGATCATTCCCCAACAGGACTCTCCCAGGCCACTCAGTCTGGACACTGACAGGAATCAACACTGTCATGTCATTACACTGAATGAGGGCTGGTAGAATTGGAACCATTTGGACAGGGCCTCCAGACATCTTAGTGGGACCTTTGGGTGCCTTAGCAACATCTTCAGGCCTGAAAAAGCTTTCGTCCACTACGGTTCTGCTGGCCCCAGAGTCTCGTCTGACAGGAGTATCCTGGCCATTGACAAGAACACTGTCCACATAATAACATTTAGAGTTTTCTGGTATAGAGTCATACACACTCCTATTCTGATTACTAACCAGATCCATTGACTCTACTGATACACTTGCTTGAAGAACCCAAGGTTCTTCAGCAAAGACTTCAAAGTGAGCACTAGTCATTTGGACTTCCTCCTCAGGAGTGAAGGCTAAAGAGACTGTGCTGATCCCAATAGGTTTACCCTTATATTTTGGATCTCCTTTGATATGGTCAGTTGCCCCACAGAGATAGCATGTTCCAAATGCTCTCTGGAAGGGTGGCTTGTTCTGACCTCCTTCCGGTTTGTGGCCAGAAGGGACACTAGTCTGTTGTGGTTTTCCTTGTGGCTTACCCTTCTGGTTTTGTTTGGGGCCCTCTTTGGAATTTGAGTTATTTGAATTCTCTTTTGAGTCTTTTTTAGGCTGTTTTCCCTCATCCTTTTTCTGAGTTGCCCCAGAATCCTTATGAGTAGCCCTGTTGGCAACCCATAAGTCAGCAGCCTTAGCTAGCTTCCGGGAATCCAATTCCTTCGAATCAGCCAAGTGCTGTCTGAGCTCAGGAGAACAGGCATCATAAATCGACTCCAACATAAAAAGATTCTTCATACCCTCATAAGTGTTCACTTTGTAACCCTTAACCCATCCCTCTAAGTTTTTCAACCCTTCACTCACCCAGGTAGCCCAAGGGGTACCATCATGCTTTTTGAGGGTTCTAAACCTCTTAAGATACTGGGAATGGGTCTTCCCAAATCTAGCTATCAAAGCTAGTTTCACACTTTCGTAATCCTTCTTATCCGCCTCCCCCAACTCCATTACCACATCAGTCGCAACAGGGGGGAGCCTAGAGAACAACCAGGGAAGTAAATCATTCCCGGTGAATGAAGACGGGAGAGAAAAATAAGGCAGGTTATGAACTCAACTCGGTACCAATACTTTACGGACAAATGCAAGGCAAGTAAGGCAGGGTCTACTGCAGATCACAAAGTTCAGAGGCCAGGCCCACTCGGAGAGAGGCAAGGCGATATGTCCCAAAAGTGTCTCAGTGGAAATGCGCTTCGAGTCTTTATCGCAAATTGTTATGGAAAGAGTGGACCAGTTCAGAACAGAAAGTTAAAGAAAGCTTGGAGGTGACCCAATGGAAAGGCGAGGATTATGACACCTCACTCTATCTGGCAGAAAGGGATGCCAGGCGGACACAGTACCTTGTTTGTGGAGAGACAGCTCCGGCGGGGGCAGTTGTTCCTGGTGGTAGATGCACGTCGGGTCTTTGCCAAGAGAAGAGATGATCTCGTCGTCGAAGGAAAGTGGAAGATCGCTGCACCACCAGGGAAGAGACCAGCTGCGGAGTGCTCCGTCACAAGGCACCACCTTTTGGTCGCGGTACAGGGGTAGTGGCTATCCGGTTGCCGAGGTGTTCTGCACGGGCAATTCGACCACTGAGTCCTGGTGCGAAGAAAAAGCAAAGGCGACTGGTTGTTCCCAACAGTCAGGGGAAGAGACTCTCTGGCAGGGAGATCTCCTCTGTCGTAGGGAAGTGGTGAGTCGGTTCAGCAGGGCTCCACCGGAGGTGTCGTCATTGCAGGTCGGCTCAGCTTTACCCTCATCGGATTCTTAGGTCCTGTGGCGACTTCTGAAGATCCAGTCCCAAAAGCCCTGCTTTTATGCAGAAAACCCCCATTCATTCAGCCTAGCTGTCAATCAAAACACGCTAAGTGGTGAGCGGGGTGGCTCACCACTTGGGCCAATTACACAGAGTGCGACTGGAGTTGGCAAGGCAACTCAGTCCAGGGTGCCTAAACCCCCTCCCACACCCCTGTGGTAACCCAGACAGAATGGCACCACTTTGGAGGGTCTCTGTACAGAAGCCCGCCAAAAGTGGAACAAAGGGCTCAACCTTTGGTTTAGGAGTCACAGAGACGAACACAGACGCCATTTTTAAAAAACGAGTTCTGGCAGAAAATACCATCTGATAGACTTATTTAAGATAAGTAAACCGGTGGTATGTTAGAGATTAACGAGAAAAAGTGTTAATCTCCAACAATGGGAAGAATCCCATAGGGTTATATTCGGGGTTGAATATAACAAGTAGTTTCCACTGCCACCAGCCAAAACTCGACGAGGGGGGACGGGACAGTGCCCCCTCGAATAACAGACCCAGGAGTAATCGAATTACCCCTACTAGTACATCCACAATAGGATGGTTTGTACTAGTTCTGTTAGTAAATTTAGGTCTAGCAAAGCCAATGGTGACTTTACATGCCCGGGTAGACAGTAGTCAGCCCCCGGGTATGGAGTCTATGATGGAGGTGCGCTAGGACGCCCCAGTGCTACGGCACGGAGGGTGCGGTGTAGCACACATAGAAAAACATATGAGACCCTATGGAGTAAAAGACCCCATAGCCCATAGAACACATTGACATTCAAAGGAATTACACACATTCATGTCCAAGAGTGGGAGGAAAAGAGTCTCACTCTTTGCAGGATGGAAAAAACAAACTCCAGAAATCCAGCAAAGCTGCTGGGGGACTCACTAGGTTAGGAAATTCAGCCTAAACAGAGAATTCTCCCTAACAGGCAGTAGTGCAAGGTGACATGTGGGTTGATTGGGGGGCATGGGCATGGTGGATGGGCTGCCTGCGGGACATGTGCAGGGTAGGCCCCTGTGGTGTGGGCCGCCTGCAGGGGCCATGGAGGGTGTAGAGGGAACACCTGGGAGGACCCACACGTGCAATTCACGTGTGGTGCTCCCCGCGCACTCCTGGAATACACGGACCCTGATGGAATCGCGTGTGATACTTCCTGCGCACCCCTGAAATACACATACCCTGCTGCATTTGCGTGTGATACTTCCCGCGCACCCCTGGAATACACGTACCCTGCTGCTTTTGTGTGTGATACTTCCCGCGCACCCCTGGAATACACGTTCCCTGATGGAATCGTGTGTGATACTTCCTGCGCACCCCTGAAATACACGTACCCTGCTGCTTTTGTGTGTGATACTTCTCGCGCTCCCCTGAAATGCACGTACCCTGCTGTTTTTGCGTGTGATACTTCCGCGCACCCCTGGAATACATGTGCCCTGATGGAATCGCGTGTGTTTCTTCCCACGCACCCCTGATGTACACGTACCCAGGAAAATCGCGTGTGAAACTTCCCGAGAACCACTGAAATACACGTTCCCCGCTTGGCGTTTGCTGTTTGGCAGCCCTATGAACTGGTCCAGGGTTAGCGCAGCCCTTTGCGATGATTTGGGAATTTTGAAGGCTTTTCTTTGCGCGAGGGCGTTCTTGGGGGCGTAACTGGCGCTGCTGCAGGGTCGCTGCGCCACTCTGTGCCACGGCTGGTTTCGGAGGCTAAAATCCATGAATACGCTGTGCGATGAAAAGGATTTTTTCGCACGCGGCTGGCACAGTGTATCGCACGGGGACACTGTGCACCAGCCGCGTGCGCCACTTTTGTGCGAATTTCTATGAATTACACTGATAGTTTCCCTGCATATATACGAATCTCACTATTATCATACCACACAAGCATTAATTTCAAATATTCTGTATGTATATTGAACTCTAAATGATACTATGCATACTATTATACTCGTTCTAGGTTTACTTCTAGCTAAACGATAAAATTGGCACTTTTTGGCTAGTGTATACATTTGTCAATTAAAACTATTTCCAGACACTTGCTTTTCTCCAGTATCATGACAAGCAGGGTACCAGAGAAAACATACATACATCAATTATATTTATCACAATGCATCCAACTTGGCTCCCCCGTACAGGTATGAGGTAGTGAATGTCGTTGCTGTGTGCAACTCTTTTAAATGTAGAAATGACCAGCTTGCATTTGGCTCCTGCAGGTTTTAAATAGAAAAAATAAAATTCACATAATAGTGCGCTCTTTTCTGAGAACATGTACATGAGGACTTCTCAGAATATTTGTGTGTGTGTGCAGCTTCCAAGAAACATACATTTGCTATTTTCAGTCTATGGATGTATGCTACTTTTCATTGCTATATGCATAGCTTTCAATGTATATATGTATAGCTTTCAATGTGCCTATGTGCAGTATTTTCAGTCTCCATATATTTCTGGGCTGGAGATGTAACCTTCACCAGTCAAAATATATAATTGACAGCATCCTTGCCCTGCCACATTGCGCATAGGTCTGCATATGTATTTCAAGATAAGGGACTGTAGAGGTTTAACACTTTGCATTGGTTTCTAAAAATAGGATGAATTCCATGGGTTAAGTTCAGTTTTCACTAACACATGATTATGACTAGACTAATTCTGGCTGTATAATTTGAGCATGACATCACATTAGAGGATAGCCGATCGACTACGCTATCGCCGATGTAAGTCAGGGTGGGTCAAGAATTCTAGTTAACAGTGTTTAATTTTATAAAAATGAAGTCTGCACTCAAATGTAGAACATGCTATACATTCTAATCTGCAAAGGAAATACAAAAATCCATTGTGTTGTAGGAAAATAACATCTCACTTTGTAGTCCATCTAAATGGGAGAACACAGGGAATTGAAATGTATCACACCTGTGTTGATCTCAAATGCATTCCTTGGCAGAGTTTAATGTATTGGAGTTTAATGTGCCTTTTTCAAATATGGCATCTTGATTTGGAGCATCAGATGAGGGCAATTTCAATAGAAACACTTCATCTGCAAGCCCTCTATACAGCTGGCTATCTGGAGACCAGTTTCCAAACATAGACTCTTCATTCTTGTCTCAATGGGCTGTTCTCCAATCTAAACATGTCCAGTCATTCAAATGGTGCTAGCTCTGCTCTCCCATCTCCCATCTCCAGTTGGTTTAAAAAAAACTCCAAGATTCATCTCCCATATCAATTTCTCCCCTTACATAAATGGGGATGATTATTATATATTGTTTAACTCCATCCATATCTTATTATGACAGAGGTGTGATTTCTACCATTCCCATGACACACAGACAGGGTGGGCTGATTTTGCTCATAATATCAAAACAGCTATTTTTGCTCATAGCTTTGTAATTGAGCATATGAAAATAAGGAAACAGATCACTGTAATTTAAGATTGTACAATGAACAGTGGCAGAGATACATGATTTTCCTATTTTTTTGCCTAATCTTTACATCACACCCTATGGACGTTTTACATGTTTTGATAGATATAATCTTTAGCTACAACGTGCAACGTGTCGATCAGAGATTGCATTACAGATTTAGTTTTTTTGTAAGATTAAAAAACATTTGGTTTTTAAAAGATAGCATGTAATTTCCAATCAAGTGAATAAACATTAGGTTTATCCTATGGTGGGCACCATTGTTACATTATCTGCAAACTCCTTTTGCATGATATTAATGTGTGTCAAGACAAGGTTTATTTTGCTGTTAAATAATCATCATAATATCAGAGAACAATCCTGTGACTTTTGGCTAATGGATTTTATGGGTTCTGAAAATAGATCGATGTGAAAAAGCCCTTTTAAATTCACTGGAGGCCAGCCATCTTTCTTTATTTTTCTAATCTTTAGAACTCGCAAGGACAGACCACCAATGCTCTGGTGTGACCTCCTCATGTTTTTGTATCCCGCATTTCTGAGCAAGAGCTTCAGAAAGGGGTTATATCTGTTTCATGTTCCACTTGATAATAATACGAACATGTCTGAGCCTATTTCTTCTTGAGTTTAAATTGCATCCAGCAAAAATGTTAGTGAAATACGTACAAGGCAAAATGAAATGGAACATTAAATTATACTTTTTCAGAGGAACCTTTTACATTATTTTTGTTAAAATTAAACACATTCTAAGTACAATAATTGAAGTTATACACAGTTGCATATGATGCAGAAATGCATTTTATATGCTCTGTGCTTGTAAATTGGGACTCAGGATATAACATATGGATGTACTCATGTGTTGTCGTCTTTGTTTTTCTCGCATGTGGCATAATGTGTGTATGGTTCTGATCCTTGCTTTCAGCACTGATATGCCAGTCTTTAAATTCCATGAGAAGAAAACACCTTGGTAATGGTTGTAAATTTGTGATTGTATTCACTTTCAATTGGTTGGAAATATTCTTAGGCTGAGTGCACATTTAATAACACTTTGCAATGGCATCCGATTTAAACATGGCAGCGATCAAGGGGTTCAATCTAACAGGCTACCTTTCCATTGTGATAGCGAACAGAGGCAAAACTGTCCAACAAATGACAGAATGAGTGTGGCCTCTCTTTCTCTTTCAGGAAGGGCTTTCTCTGTTCACTTTATTTTGGCCATTATACTTTACTGTAAAGTTTGTGACAGTTGTGCCCAGGGGTCCGATGTCAAGCCTGAGTGCACTAAAGGTTTTCAAACCCAGCATTAACGGGAGCTATGTTCATTGAGAGTTTTAGCATTTATTAGGTTTATTGAACTGAGCTATGCCCGAGGTAGCTATCGAAGATTACCACTCACAAAATGCAGTCAGTAAGCAGCTAGCATGATAAAAACATGTAGGAGGGAAATATCACAATGCAGGATATGTGCAAGAAGAAGTATGGAGGAATAATTCCAATTTAGTTTGGGGTAGGGAGACATTTACTTCACTGTTTCATGTCTGGAGCTCACAATAGTTCAGTTTAACCAGATAAAGAAGTAATGAAGGGCAGTATTATGGGAGCAACTATTATGGCAGTGCGATTGGGAATACACATGGGGTTTGAATGAAAATCTGTTATGGAAAATACAAGCATACAATATAAAAATGTTATTGACAAAACATGGCAGTTCTGTATTGAGAATGACAGTAAATGTGGTGACATTAGCTTAGAGTATAGGGGAGGTAAAATGAAGCACAAATCTGCTTTTTGTGATGGGGTTACAGAGGTTAGAGTATGGCGCATGGTCATTAAAGGAGGATGTTTTTTTAAAGGTTTTGGTACTGCAGATCTTTAGTGTAAAACACACAGGGGATGGCTTCTTTTCATTGTTATGTGATAAATTATGAAATGATCCCAGTAGACATTTAGAATGTGCAGCTCTTATATGTGGATGGCCATTGTTATTTCCAAAAAAAGGTTTCTGGAAATGTTGTGCCTAAGGGCTGATGTATTGCATAGGTGGATTCAGAGGAAGTGTGTGTTCCCTGGGAAAGGAAATAGAGATAATGGCTCATTTCATTCCAACACTAGAAGTACCAAGTGCCAAGAGGAGATTTCATTTTGGACTTGGTCTTCATGGTCTGGAATTAAAGGGAAAGAATTTTAACATGTGAGTTTAAGATAATATGGGGTTCCGGTATTGGAAGAAGATCGTCTAGCTTGTTTTAAGTCCTACACTCATATGTCAGAAGTATTTTTGCAAAGGTGGTTGGTTCCCTTGTATGGGCAATTTAATTCTGTATGGGCATTGCAGGACAGAGGAACCATTAAGCAGATGGCAGAAGGGGAGAGAAGGGGCCAAAACTATGGACCATAAGGGTGATCGCAGTATGGAATGGGAGGAGGTTTGCAAGGAGTGAAAGGATAACTTGTCAGTAGAGTGTGCACAGACTGCATTTGCCATATTGATTAAGAAAAGTGGGTAACAAAGGGGGTGGAGGTGTGTACTGAGTGAGGAAATATATTGAGAACAACAGGGCTGGCATTTTGTAATTATAACTGTCCTTATGGAACACGATACTGAAATGTGTGAAACGAGTTCATAAGAGAAACATGTAGTAAATTGTCTGAGCAACAAGTGCACTTGACTGGGTAAGTAAGTGAAAGAAACAGGTGTAAGTATTTTCCTAATTTAATAGTTTACCAGGAGGAGTGGGTACAGCGTGGCAAGTGTTATAGTTCTCACATTCTAAATGGGGAATACAGTCATGTAGAATGCCACATTGCTACATGATGCTGGCTGCCGTTACCTATGCAGTAGAAATTGCCATATGTGTTTGCATGGTATGTGCATATGGGTGCTGCATTGTGGTGGATTGACTAATTGAAAAGTACAACATTCTGATAGCAGCATCTTCCGTGATATCCCTCAAGATGACTGACATACTTCTCTTTTGAGCATTCAGGTTATGAATATGGTTAACAAATGTAGTCTGAATTTCCCCATAGACAACGCTTGACATCTCACAATAAACTATTATCTAAACGAGCGCTTAAGGAGTTCCTCCTTTCAGAAGTAAAGTTGGACACTATTGCTTTTTGTGGGCCTGTGCCTTATGGTAACAGTGTCACTGCCATCTTGGTGTTTCATTGAGGGGTCAGACAGACAATCCTATGAGTTTGCTTAGCCCGATAAAGTCTAGATATTATCCCATGTGGACAGGTGTGGAGCTGGTATGCTCTTTTAAGGATGAATATCGATTTACAGAAGTAGAACTAATCAGGAGAGGGTTGGTAGGTTCTGCTTCAGTTATTATGAATGCTTAATTTTCAAATGAATGGGTTGAAGCAGGAAGGATGGAACAAAAGCTGGCACTACAAGGGGTAAGTAACAATAAAATGAGGTCGTAGAGTGTATGGTTTTGTTGACGTTATTGAACAATAGTTGCTTAATTGGACGGAGGGCATTAGCATGCTATCCTGGCTACAGTCAGGGATGTAAAAGCATGTATAGCATTTTGCCAAAATATAATAACATTTTTTTTTGGACAAAATATAATAGCATTTTGCTAGTATGTAATATAGCATTTTTGTTGTTGCCAGTATAATATATAATATTATTGGTAGTATGCAAAGTACAGGATTTACAACACAATTTGAAACTGCAAATATTCAGAACACGCATAGAAAAGCTTAGTGTGCTGCCAGGTTCAAATAATGAAGTGCATAATTTTTTTGGGGATGTTTCACGTATGGAGACTGCATTATAACATATAATTGATTAACATTATTAACCTTACTAAAATACTAATTCTAACTTCTCTAACATTAAAAGGCAGTCTCATGTGCAAAATGAGGTGAAATCCATGTTTTGGTGGCACTGCTGAGATTCATTTTTAAATGCACACTGGCGTTTTCTTCAGCTTGTGGAGAAAAGAAAAAATGCAAGCGGCAGGAAACAAAGTGAAACAGTAACTCTGAGCCTAAAACTTTCATTGTTCTGAAAATGAGGGATGATACAGAGCACATTTTTTAAATATGATTGGTAGAAATTGTAGGCAGACAAGCCACATCAATAAGGGGATGGATAAGAGTTTTCTTAGTAACAAGAAATGAGGAGAGCTGTTAGTTCATGCTGAGCTGAGGAGACAGACAGAGGTTCCAGGGGGTAGAGTGCTAGCTGTGGGACATAATCAGCTGGCGATCCCCACACACGATTACAGAAGAGGTTCGCGCTGACACTGGGTCTGCATCTGCAAACACAACGAGGTTGTGCAGGAGACTTAAAAGAAAGGCTGGCCTTGGTAATATAAGTGCTAAATGAGAACTAGACAAATTTCTGTGTGTGTGACTAAGATTTATTACAGTGTAGGGAAGTTAGGAAATCATTACATGTTTATTTTTTGTTGTTTTCAGAATGTGGGAACATTAATCCATGTTTAAAAAGATATCTACTTGCTCTGCTTTGTTCTCTTGTATTGCAGATGATGCTGTAATTAACCCATGGTAAGACTTGGTGACTTGTAAATAAGATACAATACAATACGTATTTATAAAAACAAATGGGATTTTGTATCATTCATGCATCTGTGAATTATTTAAATAAGTGATGTATAAAGGGGTGGCTCATATCAGTGCAGTAGTACATTTGCCAATTTACCAATGCAAGAAAAATAGCACACAAGAGAAAGCTAGTAATAAACAGCTATAAAGCAGAGGTTTGTGTGCAGTGTGATGAATGTTTCCTTCCTTGCATACTGATGGGAAGGTGTCTAATCTGATACATAGAGGACTGGATGTACATAAGCCAGTAATGTCTAATTAGACACATAGGTTACTGGATGTACATAAACCAGTAACACCAGCCACAAACTGTCTAATGGAAAGGGAAGGTTTGTTTTATGATGGGGTTATAGTATAAAAATAAAAAAGCTCATCACTATACCACAGGGATAAAATACCGCAAAATAAGATACCATTAAAATTACCACCAATACAAGCTAACAAAGTATGGTCACTAAAATAGTGTGATGCCAGACCCACTCTAAAATTAAGACTTATTTAGCGCCAAATTAACACCAATATTTTTACGGTAATAAAATACCACCAAATCCTGAATTTACCCCAATAAAACAAAATCTCTTACAGGGATCAGCCGAGATTGACAAGCTATTGGTGTTGGAAACAAAACGGGGGCATAGTCCCGGGAAGTTTCTCAAACAAATAGCATGTAGTACAAATGCATCCAGAATTGGTGGTCCTAACTTGGGAGAATGCAAATACACATGCCGTATTTGTATCTGCTCAGGTCTCTCGGACCGGAGTGGGGGTGTGTTACAGTACTAACACAGAGGTCATTGTAAAATATCTTAATGATTAAAATAAGGTGCTAAATTGGGTCCTCTATACATTTTGGGACACACAACATGATATGCTAGACCCAAAACGAGTATGAGCTTTGGGGTATACAGATATTTAAAAGAATTTGCAAAGGATGTTGGTTCCGAAATGCACTTGGTCGCTGTGATAACTTGTCATCTGGCTTTTTTGATTTTAATTGAATAATACAATGATGCAGGTAGTTCCATCTCTGAAAGGGTAATCTGCTGATCAGTTTCCCCTTTCATAAACTCCATGCCAAAAGCATAGTGTGTGTCTGTGTCCTGCCGCATCAGAATCCTGATTTGCAGTGCCTGATCTACCAGTGACACAGAGAAGGTTCATAGGTCACAGATGCCTGTTTGACAGCTGCAGTGAAGTCTCTGAAGCACAGTGGCTCTATTTAAGATATGCTCCCCTGCACCAAACGTATGATGATCATAAGTAGAACATGATGGTGGCAGGTTAAACTCTAAAATAAAACTATGCATGAGTAAGGGCATGGTGCATTGCACTACTTATAATCATTGCAGCCACATCAAATTTTAAATCAGACATGTGTCAGCACTGTGGGCACTGAGGAAGGGTTATGTGTATTCATTCCGGCAGTACTGTAGCCTTGGGGAATGTACTCTCTTTGTTCCTTTGTAAGTGAATGCAACACACTTTCCTAAATAATAATAATAGTAATAATAATAATAATAATAATAATAATAATAATAATAATAATAATAATAATTCCCCATAGATAGCCACTCCACAGGAAGCTGGTCTGGGAACTGGAATCAAAGGGCACACCCATTTGCAAAGGACTAAGCCTCACGCATGTCTAAAGGCCTTTGATTCTATTGAAAATTGATGGGTCAGGGGTTAGTGTTAGGATTGGACCCCTAAAGCAGGCTAGCTTTAGTTCAATCAGCTAAGGTCTTTCACATTTAAAAGAAGGGGCCTGACTATGGCACTGACAGCTGCATGGATGGTTATAGCCAAAGATTGGAAACAAAACTCCCCTCCATCGATATCTTCCTGACTCCGTAACTCTGGGATATAGTGGCGTTGGAATGGATGACATACAGGATCCAAGGGGAGGCGGATACATTTCAGAAGGAATAGGGAGAAATGTTGGGATTCTTAAAAAGTGACTTTGTGCAACAGTGGTGCCCTCAGAACATTCGAGTTCTGGATCTGAACTGACCACTGGGACGAGTGGAGAGCGAAAACGGATAGACAAAGTTCTTATAAGACGCAGTTGCTGAGTAGAGACTCCTCAAGGGGGAGTGTGGGGGGTAAGTGGAGTAGAGGGGGAATTTGTTGAATGTTTAAGAAATGGCAATACAAAAAGTTAAGAAAAGTTTTTTAAAAAGTAAAAAAGAAAAAAAAGAAGGGGCCTCACACCAATCCTTTGACTCCTTGTTTGGACTTCAACCCTTGGCGAAGATTTAATTTGGACCCTGCTGGGGGAACAGTCCTTTCAAGACTCCTCCAGCTTTGAGGTGAAGGCAGGTGTTCCAAGCCAGAGGTGAGCTCTGTCCCCTAACCATCCCCAGGGACCATTGGGGGTGAACCTGCTGCTGGAACAAGACCAACCTCTCTGTAAGCCACAGCGGTACTCAGGACCCTAACCATGTTGAACGACCCCTTTGATGTGTGTCAGCTTCCCCCGTGATTGGGAGCCCAAGAACAAGGACCCATCTTGTCTCTGAGGCCCTGGAGTGGGACTGAGAACAACCGAAGAACTCATCTGCTGTTTAAGCAAGACCTGCCTTTCAGTCAGCCAAAGTGGTACCCAGGATATCGCTGTGTTGAAGGGTCCCTGCAGGTGTGTGCCAGCCTCCTGAAGTTTGGAAGAATGACAAAAAGCATTCATCTTGTCCCTGACCTCCTAGCCTGGGACTCACTGCACCCTAAGAGCCAAGACAGCTGGGATCCTAAAGTTTTTCACTGTTGAATTGCTTGGAGCCATGTTTCCAGAACTGTTCAACACATTGGAACTACCAAAACCCTCTTATGATGCCTTTTGCACTCTCCCAAACTTTGCACAAGTTCCAAGAAGTCTGGTTTGCACTGCGGACCACTAAGAACTGCAAGAAAACACTTTTCACTGCTGACCCTTGAGCCATTTATGGGCCCTAGAGATTAGGCCATTTTAATCCCCTTTTTCAACCTAAAAATCCTCCCTTTTGAACAGTGTGATCTTATAATTACCTTTCCTCCTTGTCTCATTAACTAAGGTACTGCATTTTTTCTATATTTGCAGATTCTTTGTGCTTCTACAGGGGTGTGGCTTTACAGTGTATTCTCATGGGTTATTATTGTACATGGTGTGTTTTATTAAAGTTTATATTTTCCTATAACCTTGATTGCACATTCTTTTATTTTGTACTGCTATACTCGCAGTTTGGGTTGCTACTGCACCACATGCAACCCCCTCTTGAGAGTATAGCCTTCCCTCAGCTCACATTACCACAAAAGGCAAAGGAGGTATATTTCTTATGTCTGTGTTACCTTCATGATTGTGTTGGCTCTTGGTTTGGAGAACTGTGAGGGCTGAGTGGGCGCTTTACCCTCTACTTATCCTTATACTCCTGTAGGGCAGATGTCAATTTGTCAAAGGCACACAATACACATATGTATTAACCGCACCAGCAAAAGAGGGTGTTTTAATGGAGAGATACAGCACACAATAGTGATGAAGCTAATTGACAATTGATGCCGACATCAACTCTGCTACTGGGTAACGCTTGGAGTTCACACTACATGCTTAGAAGGGCTACAAGTTCAATATTCCTTTAGGCTAAAAAAATACATACCTTATTTAATTTATCAATCAGCTTTCTATAAATAGCACGGTTTAAATGTGAAAAACCAAAGAGCATGGCTAAGAGATCGGCAACCATCTTAAATTATGCTATAGTAGCAATATTGCATGTGGGCAGCCTGTTCATCATTACTTACATGTTTGAACGGTTCCATGTAATAATGCCCCTGTGAAAAAGTCATCAGGTTCTGGCGACTTTTTCCTGGCTATCAAAATTCTTTCCTCAAATATTGTAGAAGGGGTATAATTGCATATTATTACCTCCAGTCCTAGAATATTCGGGGAACGTGTTTGATAGCCTGGAGGGTGCATCATTAATGCATTTTTTTTTTAAAGTCGCCAACCTGACGACTTTTTTCATGGGGACAAAATTACCTGATACTGTTTGAACAGGGTACTGAGGAAATACAATGCTCAACTTCAATGTTTAGGGTCGAACCACATCGAGCAAAATATGTCTGGAATTACTTCCATGTAAATTCATTATAGCCTGAGATTAGAAAGTGGTGACACAACAGGGCAGCATCATTATCTGAAGCTACAATGGAAATGTACACAACAGCAGATACAGTGTCGCACAGGAGACAGCAGTCGCTGCAAAAAAAAAAAAAACGCTTTGTACATCAGGCACATAGAGCGTCAGCGCCAACTAAGGCTTTAATTAATGAGGGCATTTATTTGAATAGGGAGGAGTAAGGCACAATAGTGCTTGATGGGAAAACTATTTAGAATGGATAATGCTTCAATTTGTGATAGGGCTAAAGAGAAACCTTTTGAAGGGGAGAATTGGTGAAGGTGTTTTTTTACAGGAGGGTAAAGCGGTACGCGCGTACAACAGCTCTACTAACTGAAAAATAAGCTAAGCCGCATTATATAATTACTGGTGCAAGAGAATGGTTTCTCCTGCAGTTCAAATATGACACTGTAATGCTTTAAAGCCACCCTTGTATCTTTTGTTGTTTGGGTCAGCTTCCTTCGTTGGAAAGTAGTTCAACTAAGTTCTGTTTAATGGGATATTATTATCTGTTCTCCAGCAGCTGAGTCACTTGGGTAGATAACAGATGCTGTGACCAGTGCTTTAGTTTAGCCCTTTTGGACGCTTTATGTCCAGAAAAGACAACAACTTCTAAACATAGGAGTCAGGAAGTAAAGTACTTCCAAAGATTACACAGTGGACAAACATAACCACGAGTTCTGGAGCATTAGACGTTTTATGAAACGTCATGAGGGTAATTTTATTTGCTTTGAATGTTGTCTCAGTCATTCCCCGGTTGCCACGGTGGCATATTTTACAATCCAGTTCCTACTTTCTCTTTCTTTTTATGATCCGATTTTAAAAAAACACAGAATTAACACATTCTGAATTCAGAAATACAAGAATTATGTAAAAAACGTAAAATTCAAGCTTTATATTATGATATGATAAGTTATTTCTAACGCGCTTAATGCCCAGAGGTTTCTTAGCACAGACTCGGGGATCGAACCTGTGTTGCTCTGTGTCATCTTGCTTCCAAGGTGAGCATGTTGCCCCTGAGCTATCCTCCCGAGACAAAATGTCTGATAGTAATGAAAGACAGTCTACCTTGAAGGCATTAAATACAGCCAATAGTTCCAGGTTGTGTGATCAGACTGATATGCTAACTGGGACTGCAGCCAATAATTATTTGAGTTGCATTGACAGATTAGCTTTGGTACAGTTATATGGGGCAATGTTTTTCCTAAGGCAACTCACATGCAAAATGTACATGTTTACTGGTCTCAGGATAATTATATATATCTTTTTCCAAAGCTAAACCCTTGAGGGCTCCGGGGCCAGATTGTTTATCCCCTGACCCTGAATTATGGTTGGGTATCTTGTTTTCCCTAGTTATGGAAATTCTTAATACATTCCAATTCCCCCTTCTTTTAAAACATCCTGCATCATTCCCATTTTTAAAAACGGTGACAAGGCAAATCAGGTGAATTACATACCTGGTGCTATTTATTCCCTCTATGGACACGAGTAACGCATTTGATTGCATCAATCAGGGCAAACTCTGGGAAAAACACTTGAGGTAGTATATACCGGCCCCTTTAGTCCAAACTCTTTTGCATTCTAATACCACAGTGAAGATAAGGCTCTCAAAAGAGGGTCTGCTGACTAGAGCAAATGACACATTTATCGGCCTAAAACAGGGCTGTGTCATTGTCTCTGTACTTTCTAACCTTAACATATTAGATTTGGACAAACTTTGGTCCTCCACCACGACATATCCAATAAAATTGGGAGAAACCAAGTTAAATTGGCTTGCTTTCGCGGATGGGTCTGCAGAGAAAACTGAATTCGTTTTCGGAGTATGCAATTGAAAACAACTTGCTAGTGAACGGTTCTAAATCTAAAATTGCGATATATACCAAGAAGAGGAAACTCAAAACTATGTACTGGATGGTAGGGGATTGTCATCTGGAAAATGTTTCTTCTTTTCGCTTTTTGGGTTTTAACCTCACTAATAATATTACTATATCTGAGCTAAAGGCTCCACTTAAATACTGTGCAAGGAACCATATGCAGCCTATCGATACCCAAATGTTGTTATGAGACACAAAATGGGTCTGGTCTCCATCAAATCTAGAGTTTTGTGGAAACAATTATGTATTTATGCTAAAATCATTGCTCCATCTCACAATTCTCTTTAGATAGATTTAAATTTCTCCTTGGGAAATCGGTCTATCTACTTGATGTGTTTCAAGATAAGATGTTGGTACTCCTCACCAAGATTGAATCTGATACAGAGGAGCTGATATCAAATCCCTTGAGGACCCAAAAGAGTTATTTGAAACAGGTTGGAGGGAGACCATTGAACAATTGGGGACATATTATAACTATGGGCATTTTCCATTTTTATTAGGAAACGAGAAAATCTATGTCCTTATTCCCCTGCAGTAGGGTTTGTTAAGTGTACTTGAGATTCAAATTGAATCAATTATCAACTCTTGAATCTGTTGGCCTCAGAAAGGCACTGGAGCACTCAGAGCATTACTGTTGATAATGCAGTAGGAAGGATGGGATGGGAAATTAAAACATTTGACTATATACTGTAATGGTGAAAACAATTTAAGAAACATACACTTTAATTCTTAAGTTTGCGCCCACTTGAGCTGGAGGAACTGGAGAAACATTATGGTGTTGCCTAATTGAAGGCAATTGTATTGCTTTGACAATAGTACCTTAATGGGATCAAACTCTTTGACATGTTACATGTCCGGATCTAAGTGTCACTGTAATCATACTCTATTAGGATTAGGGTTTGTAGGTCAGCCAAGGTAGCTAAAGCTTTTTGCACTAGGAATATGCACTTTAAAACTTCTCTTAGCATGTTGTGATTTTATGTAACTGCTACTGATTGGGATTTTCGCAGAAGGAAATCTATTCAAAACGTTTCTTAATAATGAACTGTTTTGTGATTTAAAGTTGATTTTTTAATGTTTTTTATTTGTAAAACTGATGTTTTAGATTCTTTATATACAGCTGATGATTTACAGAGTTATGCTTGTGAAAGGTTTTCATTAAAAAATATATCCCAATATAAACTATGCAAATAAAGGAGCATAACAGCTGTCTTTTGTAGCTGGCAATTGACTTCCATTTCTTTTCGTAGCTTATTGACATCCAAAACATGAAATTAAATGAAGCACTGTTTGTGGATAAGACCACATTTAGGGGCTGGCCCTCAGTATTAGCGAGGAAGGGCCGCGTTGTGCCGCGTTAGTAGGTCACTTAAAAAGACGATTAATTGAGTATATCAATGTGATAATAATGCTAAAAGAGCCATCTAAGATGAGAGCGAGCTATTGTAAAGACTTTTATTAATATATGACAGGCCTAATTCATGATCCCTTTCAGTTTTAATAATTCAGTAAATTGGATTGGGATTTGGATTTGAGCGCCACAGGAAATGTTGTGAACTTGGCAAGCATGTCATTTCTGTGCAGCTTGGCTTAAGCAGATGATGCAGCTGCCAGCAACCAACCTACTGCAGATGGGTTTCCTCAGGGAAGTGCGGAAAAATAACTAGCCAAGACACTTACTTCCTCTTGAGGGAAGGAAAAATGGGGAGAAGATTAAGAAAAGAAAAGAAATGGGTACCTTGACAACTGACTGTGAGCGTGTTAAAGGGACACGGTGATGGCTGCAGAAGCCATGGTGACCTTAACAATGATAGTTATTCAATGCTGACAGGGACAACACACGCTATTGATATGTACGCACTAGTATAATGGGTAAGAAGGTAAGGCGGGCAGCATGTGCAGATGTTAGAGAACAATAGAGAAAGAAAGACTAAAAGTTTAGACTGGCTATCACACCTGGGTGAAGCGCTGGAAATGAATGGAAGGATAACACAACTCTGCAAGGAAAACACTTTTACCCCTGGGCGATGGGCTTGGAATGTCTGGAAGGTTACTGTGACACTACAATGGGAACACCATTTCTCCCGGTTGAGGTGCTAGGGATACCAGGATTGTTAACAAAAGTAATAACTGTACAGGTCACTGCTGGGATGATGAAGCAGGGGCAAGCAGAGGGAAGTGCCGGTTCAGAAGCAGGAAGTGTGCTTTCCGGGCTCTTGGAACAAATCAATAACTGTAAGAGTGGACAAGTTAAGTGTACCCACAATAATATTTCCACAGATAGGACAAGCAACAAGTTAAATTAAAACGATACCTCAAAATTTGAAATGAACAAAAGCAGGTAACATGTATGCTGGTCCCTTCACAGTCCAAAGACATGTTTTAAATTAGCATGTAGGACAGGATTCATTTCTAGTATCACCTTTTTGTGCAATGCCTCGTGGATTTTCATCGAAACATGCTATAAAAAAAATAAAAGGCATACGTAAACATACCTACAGGGACAGCCTCAGCAAAAGCAGTGAACACAGGGAGGGGACAGGAGCGGATAATGCAGCAATCGCTCTGTAGGGTGAAAATCGGATGTTAGTAACACAAATAAGAAAAGAGATGGGCGAAATAGTGGGTCGTGAGAGACAAAAGACAATGGTTACCACACCAAATATGGTTTATGCAGGTAACTAAAAGGAATCTTAAGGACAAAGTATGTCTCTTGCAAATATATATGAGACTACAATTATATATATTAAGATGGATAAGAAAAGGGCCGAAAAAGGGAGGATGGGGGAACTCTAGGTCAAGTTACTGGTTGTATCCTAAATGGTGAGGTGCTGTTCGGGCCAGAAGAGTAAACGTACCTGGGGTATAAGCCAAAATGAAAGTGTTGGCATTGGGAGCAAAGTGGTCCAGCAAAGACGTGTTATTGTAAGTAAAACTGTGTACATGACAACCCTGAGCTTATAAGGAAAACTGAAGAGAATCTCTTGCCATTGCAAAATAAATGACATAACACGACTTGCCACTGCAAGTATGCACACGTAGCATAACACTATTGTTAGAAACAGGTGGGTAGAAACTTTGAAATTGGAGTGACATGTGGAAGGAATCAGGGTGCCTGCCGGAAGGGTCGAGAAGGAGCCAGTGTTGGTGTCAGGAATTGACATCTGGTAAGGGGGTAAAAGCAGTGGTTTAAAACAAAAATGTTTATTAACGATAAAATAATGTGGGTGATTTATCTTAGAAGGGGTGATATGCTAACAGTCAGACCCCCTTTCATTAAAAGCCATGCCGAAAGTATAGTGTACATCTGTGCCTTACTGCCTCCGAATCCTGAGCTGCAGCCGTTGCTGTACCATGGGGCAGAGCATGTTCATTGACCTCTCTGACAGCTGCTCAGACAACAAAGTCATTGCGGTAAAAGGGCTGCATTTAAATCTGCACCTCTGTTCCCAAACCATCAACCTTTGGGATCAACTACCTACCGGGTGACAGGATAAACTGAAAATCTAAACCATATCTTCTCGGTTGTCCATGAAATGGTCGGCCACAAAAATGAATCAGATAAATGTTCGAATTTCACCTATACAAAAATAACATATGGCTGGACATATGGAACATTTATCCCGTTGTATAGACACACAAAATATGGTTCATTACACAAATAGGCGTTAAAGTAGCATGTTTTAATCATATAACTCGCATTTGGAAATAGTGCGTGAGGCGTCCCAAAATAAACATTAATTTCCGAATGGCATGCATCCTTTTCTAAATGGACAGCAGTGTTAAGTAATGTTTAGCTATTTTGAAAAGAAAAACAATTATTAGTTGTAAAAAATAGGAACATCCGTTGGCATGGCAGAATCGAAAATAACATTGCATGCCGGATAAAATAATGTATTAACAGCAAACAAAAGACGTGACCCGGCTTCCGAATGATGTAGGTTTCATTTTGATAAAGATAACGAGATTGTGTGCACTATTGATTCGTTGGGTTTTGGTTTCAACATCATAGTTCATGCCTAATATACAGTTAAATCAACATACCTGAAAATTAAGCACACAGCAAAATAATTATCGATCACACCACGTTAGGGATACTTACATTTACTCGACGTTTTTTATTTGACGCTGGGTAATTATTCACTTAACTATAAACATCCAAACTGCGTGCATCAGAGGCGTTGCTATGGGGTTGCTAAGGGGGCTATAGCCGGTGGTCTTTCGGTTGCAGCCCCGGAGAGATTCTCAGGAGCTACAGCTAAAAGGCTAGCTAGCTCCCAGTCCCGACAGTTCAGACATTACAGTAGCCCCAGGTCTTTTCCAGACCTAGCAACACCCCTGGCGTGCATACATGTGAAATCCTCTTGTTAAAGTTACCGAATAGAAGTTTAATTGCTTTTTTCATTCGTTGAGTTGCTGTCTTCACGCGAAAACTCCTGAGAATACAGAACCCGGAAGATTGGGCAAAGGAAACGAAACGCAGGTAAGAAAAGCACAATTCTGTAAATGAAAGGGAACCATAGACATCGCTTTTCAAAGAAATCCAACTAAAGAATGGGAAAACTAACATTTAATGAATATTGAATCAATTTGTAGAATTTGAAATTTTCAACCACAAAAGTTTGTATTCAATGTTTTATAAGTATACCTGCCTTCTCTGGTATGGTGGCTGGTCATTCACACAAACCAGATCTGATATTTAGCATACAAGTGTTATCGCTGTCACACCAGACAGATATGTCGGGCTACTTGGATTTCAGGCATCTGCTTGTCTGCATTCCAATGAATGAGACACAAAGGCAGGATGTATCCCTTAGTTGACCTTCTGGGAGGAAAGGTACCACCTCCCTTGGTGGGCTTGGGATCTCTCATTTGGAGATGCCCTGTTCATCTGGCATTACAATGCATCTTCCTTAAACAGGTCTGCCTCAATTAGGGGGCTACAAACCAGATAGCCTTTAAGGCTATAGACTGAGAAATAGGGTGGAGTTAGGACAGCCAGGGAACACATGTGGGCTTGAGGGAAGAGTCCTTAATCTTACTTTTCTGTAGGGTTTTCTCTCTTTCCTCTCCCCTTCCTGTGGCATGAAGCAGTCTGGGTATGATATCAGAAAAGCAGGGTCAATTGTCACAAGAACAGGGATTCATCCCTTAAAGTAGTTTTGCTTTCCTCCAATCTGGTGTGGCACTTTACCTATACAGCAGGGGTCTCAAACTCCTTCTTCGATTCACTTTTGGACCTTCAAAGAATTAAAAGAATTCATTTTGACCTTGGAAGAGTTGATCTTTCGAAAGCCCTCATCCTGTGAGGTGAAGGAGTGCTTCAAGGCAGAGGCAGGCTCTCCCCTCTACCCTCTTCCAGGACACATTGGTGGTGACTCTTGCAGAGGACCAAGGCCTACCTCTCTGATTGCAAACCTCCCTAGGCTGTGGAGTGGCGTGTGTGAAGAGTCAACCACGTGGTGTACACTTTAAGTGTAAGTTTCGATTTTAGTAGAAATAAAAGAGGGTTTCCATGGGGGAAGCATTGACATCACAGTAGTAGTAATTGTGGTTCTTAAAGTTTTAAGATCTCTTGATGAGGAGAGGAGGCAGCACTGTTTACCTAAGAGTGGGAAGTTCCGCAGGTAAGGGAATGAGAGGAATACAAATAAAAACAATTGTAAATAAGTGTTACATTTTTGACTATGTTATATAAAGTGTAGATATAAAAGGTACATTTGATCAGAGGCAAGAGTAGTGGTGTGGATGTGGAGTGTGGGCATAGAGCCTATGTGAGAAGAACGCCTTTGAAAATGTTGAATTTTTGCTGAGGTGCGAAAAATGGGCACTGCATTGAATTATTTGTTTTTGTGGTTTTTTTGTGGCAACTAGGGGGTGCGCCATAAGAAGCGACCACGGGAGATTTTGTTGGTGTTCACTGGTGTTCGTTTTATTGTGATAGTTAAGATTGTAGGCCAGTATGTTATTCTCGAAATGTGTACACCATTTGAAAACATGTGTAAGGAGCTTCCGACAAACAGGGATACGATAATTAAGTACAGTTTAGAATGGGCAGAAGGGACAGAAGGGAAAATGTTCACATCATGACCAGTAGAAGGCACTCCAGATAAGGGCATTATAAGGCACATGTACACGCATTTGTTGTCAACTTACAAAGGTAAAAAACCTGAAAAGTAGACAAAGCATATTAAAGCTCAGGAAACTCCAGGACGAGGTAGGCAGGGTGTCCGAGGGAGGGGATGAAGCAGATGGGAGAACACCTGTTGTAGCCTCCACCCCTCCAGTGCCTTAGAGACAGCCAAGCATGACACAGACTTCAGCACCTGCACAGGCGTCTGTCCCACACTCACTCTGAGAAGCCACTAGTTCGGCACAGGTTTTATTGCCTGCACAGCCGACACAACTGCTCACATTTGGAACCTATCCAGTAAAGCCTGCTGCGGGATACACACATCCCCAGTATAAACCCTGAGCAGAACCAGAGCCAACAGCATCACAGGGAGCCATTGGAAGTACTAGAGATAGAGACCCTATTATAACAAAGCTAGAAAATAAAGTGTGCAGGGACTTAGAAGATGCAATTCAGAAAAAGGAGGAGGAACTTCTGTGGGGAAACAAATAGAAGAGAATGAGAGGGGCCATGCCCTGTGTTTAATGCTGACACACGAAGAGCGGGAAGGTATTGTTGAAAATAAATAGAGCAGCGATTAAGGATGTGAAAATCGAAATAAAGGGTGACCTGCAGTCAAAAGGGAGAAGCGAGGAAGGCTTATTGCACAGAGGGCATAATAAACAAACTTTCAATTATGATTCAGCAGCAACAAACAGTGATGAGAATCAGGAGGAGGAAGACAAGGAAGAATTGGAAACAGATGGAGAGCAAAGAGAGAAAACTTCATGGGGGAGGGCTTAGACCCCACCCCTCATCCACAGCAGTGGCAAAAGGGAAGAAAAGGGCTAGAATGCACAGCAAAGGAAAAACGAGGCCCAATTCTATTTATACAGATGGGGATAGGAAATATGTCACAATATGTGACCTGGTCAGATATGTATAAAAACAATTTGATAAAGACACTTCCTACTCTTAGATGGGAGCGGGTAAGTGGATATACGCACTTGGAAACCAAACAGTAGGAGTCACATTAGCAGTGGGAGACATAAAGAGTTTACTTTCCAGCATATTAGGTGAACCGAAAAACACCATTTGGGAAAAAGCAGTGCAACGAGGATTTTAACTAGAAAATGTCACACATGATGGTGCTCCATTTAAAAAATGCAGATACAACATATTTCACAGTGATTTACCTCAAAAATTCTTTTTTCTCTGTTCCCTTAAACCCAGATTCCCAGTATCTTACCACATTTTCCTACCACTGCCAGAAATATCAGCACACACAATTAACACAAGGAAACTGTGAGTCTCCTAGTGTCTTCTGCAGGGTCCTCCAGTTGGACCTAGGAAACATACATATGCCAAGCACAGTATTACAATATGTAGACAATCTGCTATTATGTAGCACCACAGACAAACAGTGCAGGCAAGGCACAATCAGGCTTTTACAGCTCCTTGCAGGCAAATGATACAAAATGGACAAAGAGAAATTAGAGTACTACCAAAAAGCAGTAGTGTACCTTGGGCAGATAATATTCTCAGCAGGGAGAATATTGACATCAGACAGAGCGACAGCAGTCAGATACACACCACAGCCCAGAACAGTAAAACAAATGCAGCAATTCTTAGGGCTATGCAATTATTGCAGGACATGGATTTTTGATTTTTCCACATATGTCAGGCCCCTGCT
Source organism: Ambystoma mexicanum (assembly GCF_040938575.1). Classification (NCBI taxonomy): domain Eukaryota; kingdom Metazoa; phylum Chordata; class Amphibia; order Caudata; family Ambystomatidae; genus Ambystoma; species Ambystoma mexicanum. The sequence goes on along the minus strand of NC_090929.1, from coordinate 1,277,901,969 downwards.
GGAAGGGCACTTTCCATGTGAACAGGCTCTAGCAGCCACCTCCTTTGAAATTCAGAAATCTGCTACCATCACAATTGGATGCCCAATCATGCTATATGTTGAACATGCAGTTTTCATCATATTAGAAAGGAACAAGTCTACCCTCACCAGACATAGAGCATCAGTGTATTTACTTAATTTGTTTATTGGGTATTTATTTATTTATTTATTTATTTATTTATTTATTTATTAGATATACTTCTAGCCAAAAGGCTTTGTATAACACAATAAACATACAACATATACAGGTAATCAATACAAAAGCTAAAATTAATTTACAATTCTAAAATATAACATCCATTACGCATTAAAATACATCATTCAATATATTTTAAAATCGACACAATCTTTACATAAATGATTACAAAATAGTATACTAAATTAGTAGCATTACCTCTCATAAAAGACATCCATAATTCAGTTGTATTTGTCATGTCAATTGCATTATTAAAAGATTTAAAAAGATTTAGGGGCTGATTCATGGAATTTGTGTGCTGAAAAAAGGGGATTTGTGCACCATTCTGCCCGCAAATCTCTGTTTAACAAATGGGGATTCGCGGCGCACAAATCCCCATTTTTCGGTGCACAAATTCCATGAATCAGCCCCTTAGTTCTGATCTCAGTCAGACTATCACAATTCATAATTAAATGGAAAAGTGACTCGGAAACATTATTTCCACATAGACGACATTTCCTCATTTCATGTGGGATACCAATAATATCGCCTTTAGTTGCCAAAGCTTCCGTCATATTAAATGTAATTAAAAGATAGGTATGAAAGGTGCTAGGAATAGGTTATGCTCCAATATACTTTGGGGGTGTGATTCTAGTTAGATATTCTTCAAGATATGGACCACTATTTGACTTTGAGGCAACATTGATCACATTTTGCTCATGCCAAAACACGAACACTTTCTTTTTTTATGTCCCTTTTTAGAGCAGCAATCGTTAACATTCCAGGATTACTCACAGGCAACCATTTTCTTTGTAAGGTGCCAAGAGTACTGACAAGCATATTGCCTTCTAGGCAAAGATACGCTTGCACATATGGCACAATAATCGTATCATTTGCTAGAGTGACCACCTTTTCATAGGTTAATACGCATTGGCATGTATAGGCACACCAAATACCTTTGTTGGTGAACTCCAAATACAGGTATTGCACACTGAGATTGTGTGGTAACCGAAATAACTTCCTCAAGAGTTTCGCCTCAAATACCACCATATGGTTAACGAAAGAGTGACCCCAAATCTCAGCATCATATAGGATCATTGACCGTATTTTAGCCAGGTAGATATTTGCCTCAAATAAATGTGAATAACCTTACTTGTTCCATGAATACAACAATTCTAGATAATACAGTCAATTGCGGGACTCTGCAAAATGAGATTTAAAGGTCAGTGGTAACCATTGCCAGTATCCTTCGGGAATGTTGTCTGTGCCACTATTGACCACATTCAATGCAGGTGGATTTCTTATAAGAGGAACGGGTGCTCTTGACCAGTGGGTTGCTTGTCCTTTCCCACAGTTCTCCATTGTCCCATGTTCCTGATTGGATTGATGGGGGACACAGGAGTCAATAAGGATGGGCTTCTGCTGTACAAGGTTAATAGGGGATTTCACAGCTGGTATCATTACTTTATGCACAGCATAGCCCATACGTAATAAATCCACCTCATAGCACAAAACATATTTCAAAGTACCTTCAGCCTCAAAGCATGTATTGTAAGTATATTTGTTAGTTAATTCTAGCTGATCAACCAGACGGATATCGTCACAGGTAATTACCCTTAAGGGCACAATAGATTTAAAAATACTCAGGATCGTTGAACGATTCAGCGGGGGAGGAGATTTATCCGTATGAACCTGGGTGATTTGTAGCGCAGACCGCATGCCAACATTAGATGCCTCCTTTACACAAGTATTAGGATTACCATTAACAGGATATTTCAACACCCAGGCATCTGTTAGTGTCATTTGCAGTGATGCTACTGCAACACCGTTGTTTTGGACGGGCCCTGCTGCACACGGCTGCTTTATTACTGGTGTATTAACCTTGGCCAAGTGCACCACAGTTTCATCCAACACACATATTGAGTCAGACGCAGCATCAGTAGTTTTACTGGGCCACACCTTAGCCTTAGATTTAACACCCACTTGTCCTTGTGCATTATCATCAACAATGATAATGGCTGGAGGTGCCTCAGGAGCACAGATATCTATTGTTGCCACAGCATTGGGATCAGCATGTGTTAGCTTTTTTCTTTTCACAGTTCTCTTACTATACATGAAAGCTTGGTTCACAAGTGGGGGTTTCCTTTTAGCAATGATTGGCTTCTTCCCTGCTTTCATATCGATACATTTTTTGGTTTGTTTTTTCATGTTTGCTTCTATGGTGATTGTTGCATGTGGCATAACACGTTTGCTTGCACACTCTTTACAGCATAGCTCTTTCAGTCTAGTATGGATTAGCAAGGATTGCACATCAATTTGCGAACACTTCTCAAGTAACATTGAAAGTAGATTTTCTAGAGCATTAAACATTTCATCAGAATTCATACTGGTGTCTGCATCGTTTTCACATGATCCTTCCCCATGTTCAGTAATCACATTTATGGGTGAGCGTACAGGCTTTCCAGGCTTTACATCAGAAGTGAAACTGAATACGGGAGGTATATTCGAATTGTACTCAGAAACACGCTTCAGGGCTGACTCAGTATTAATGGCTTCTTTAACATTGGGCATAGGAATCAGAGCCATCTTTGAAGGGGGGTAAAGTACATGGGGGTAGCAACTGCATCAACTAGGGACATTTCAGGGTCAATGCCCATATATTCAATGTCTAAATCTACAAGTTCAGAATTCGATATATAACACTCGTAGTGAGACTATTGAAAACCCTATGAATAATAGCAGCAGTGCTGCTGTTGCCATGCAATCCACTATTGACATTCAGTCCACACAACTCAGCATTAACAGACGGCATATGTGTCACATTAGGCAAAAAATCATTAGCTTTTGGATCGAGGAGACTTTGAATGGAATTGGTGGCAGCATTGGTGTCCTTATGAATTTCATTAACACCATCACCACCTTCAACACAAGCGTGTTTTACTTGCTTGGGGCCACATAACACGTCACACAGCAGTTTTGCACTAACACATCCCAAATCACTAGTCAGCTCTGAGACCAAATCAACAGATGCCGAGTTAAGAGATACAATCTCAACGATCTCGGCATCTGACGTGATACTTGGCATTTTCCCAAAATTATCATTGATCGAATTTCCCTGTATTGTGCCCTTTTTAGGGTGCGAGATGATTTTGGGAACGCAAATGCGTCGATTGCACAGATTTTTATGCATGGCCATATCCTTTTCATAGTCATCCATATCAATGTGCTGGCCAGAAAAGGACACTGATAGTAATGGTAGAGCGAAAGCAGTGCTAGGCTTATCGGGAGTAGTTGATATTGTTATGGTCTAGATTGCTGAACATGGACACAGATAGAAGTAGATAGAAGACAGAAGCAGATCTACTTACAAAACAGGATGGAAAACTAAGGGTATTTGGAAGTGCTTTAGCGAGCTAAACTGAGTACAAGGTGCTTGTGAAATAGATACTTATGGAGTAAATAATGTCTCCAATTAATTATCAGAATGGTTCATCTCCAAATCGTTGTAACACAGGCACATAGGCCCAAAGCACCCAGAACACACAGATCGCCTAAACAGTAGAACTGTAAGCAGTAGAACAGACAACAATGGTCTGCTTACATAGTGCAGAGGACAAATATGAGAACAAGTGCCGTTACAACTACCTTCTTAGTTCCACGCCCTCACGTCCAGACGTCCACACGCGTGTGGTAGTGCTGATAATATAGCATAGATACGCCTCTCCTGGTCCCGCTCACGCTCTCACTTGCGAGGGCTAGGAGAGACAACTGGCAAACGCTAATAACAAAAAGATTCTGCTGTACACTTGCTCGGTTGCCAAGTAGCAGAACAGCAAAACAGCCACTTCCGAGCCGCTTCTCGGAGCGCACGCGCAGGACCGTGTGGGTGGCTCTTTTTAATGACGGTGGGGGCGTGGCTAATGGTATCCTAAAATTATATAAAAAGAGGTGTATTAAGGTACTATAATTATACTATAACAGGTATAAATATATTGGATAGTCAATAGAAGTCCATAGAGGGATATTGAGTTCATATACGTTTTTTGAAGTGTAGTACCATGTCAATCAAAGTCCACAAGTCGTAGTTGAAGTTAAAGCGTATATCCTAGCAAAACAGCCACTTCTGAGCCACCTCTCAGAGCGCGCGCACAGAATACTATGTTAAATCTGTGGAGGTTGCATTATGTGATTGAGATAACAACATAGCACAGTGAAAACTACAAAGTAGCCTCTTTAGACACCATCAAAGCATTTCATTTGGTTAAATGGGAGTGGCTCTATGCAACTTTATGGAAGTTTGGAATAGGAGAAATGCATAGCCTAGACAAAGGTTTTTATTTGTGTATTTTATGTGTTGTCTGTACACGGTGCCCCTCATTTGAACTATGCATATATGGATTTTCCCAACACTCCCATACTCCAATTAATTATTTCAGATACATTAAAAGACATTATTCCTTAAGCAAGATTCTTTAAAAAGCAGTTTTCCAACATATCCTCACCACATGATTATCTGGGGAGCATTGTAGAATTGGTCAATCCTTAACCCCATTATTCCACATAGTTATGATGCCATTATAGAGTATGCTTGCTAACAAAATATTGCAAACAATTGTAACAATAAGTCCCTCAATGCACATAACTGTGATCCCATATGGTTTGTAATAACATTCTGAAATTGCATTTTGTGGGTGTGTTCCAGTCATTGCTAGTCATTTCAACATCATGGTTTCATCAAGCATCTCGCAACAAAGGTGGGCTGAATAAATGTAAATAACACAATCAAAGACAAGTGCACTCTCCGAATGATGAACAGATCGAGCCCATGTTACGTTGTGCCGGCCTCTTATGTGGCTCTGAGTCAAAAAATAAGTTTCTGTTCTAAATTGAACAGTTTTCTGTTCACTTCTTCCTGTGTTTCCCTTTAACTTTTTTTCAAAATGACCTACTTAAACTCAGTGAAGGCATGTTTCTTCTCCATAAAGTTGTTTTGGAGGATTGACACACTCGTACAGATTTCTGAACTTCTGTTAACCTTCATACAACCGACTAACAATAAACTCAGCATTTCTGCAGACTTATCTCACTCAAAACCTCACACAACCATCTCTCGCACAACATCCCGCACGCACTTCACAATACTGCAACAAAACATAAGCAACACCAACAGCACACGAGGACTGACATCGATCCAATACTCGCACCAAAGTTCAAGACCCGGTGTATACTGAGTTGAAGCTGCCAACAGAACACCACTCCTCTCACTATCCTACTCCCGCTTCACCTACTAACCCATCCCACCTTCTCAATTGCAGATCCGCCAGAGCACCTGGGGACCAACTCTGTTGGTAACGGTGCGCGGTACAAATACCTTTAACATTTTAACATTTTTTTTTATTTTTTTAACATAAAGTGCTTTTCCAAAGGTGCCAATTCGATTTTATTTTTAAGGCAATTCCTGTGTTCAATTATTCTTGTTTTACACTTCCTGTTCGTCTATGGTGAACTATAGTGCCTTGCATCTGGCTTAGCCTCTGATGTGGGGGAGTGTGAGTTGAAATTAGCCATAGCCCAGTCAATGTTGTTGTGGTAAATGCTTGGACTGGGATGGCCATATCTAGGCACTTGCATGTGTGTGCACGTGCGAGTGTGGTATAGGCCGGAAGTAGATTTGACAGAGGAGTTGGTTAATCAGGGAGATGAGGGGAGTAGAACAATTAGAGGCATTTGGAGTGGGGAGGGGATCAGCGATGTCCAGGAGCAGGGTATTGCCACCATCAGGGGATTTGATTAGGGTGGTCTGTTGAATGGTTGAGGAGGTATGTGTTCTATTCCATTATAGGTGCATGTAGTCAAAATCTTTTTCCAGCAGTTGCACATAGTTTTCTGACATGTCAATGTCATTTTAGAGGGCACCTTCAACGAGATCTATATTGCTGCAGGTAGGTGTGTATTTCTGGTGATAATCTCTCACAGTCATTAGATGAGTAGGCAGGTTTGCAGCTGTTTTCTGAATGTCCCGCAGTCATCTACTCTGTGGAGGTGTTTGGGCAGAGTATTTCAAAACTTTGTTCATAGTACTGCTCTTATGCATCATTGCTGGACCGGTCTTGTGGTTTGTGTGAGTTGTTAATTTGATCATGTTCACTGCAACAAGTTACTAGTGGTTTATGTGAGGAAAGCAACACGACCAACAGAATACACCATTGCAATTTAGTTTTTGAAGATTAGTGTTTCCTTTGCAGAACTTTAGAGGTTCAAATGACGGACAGTGTTTTACTATCTTCTATTTTTGGGAGAGAGTACTGTTACAATGTCATCTTGCTGCTGCTAGCAATAAAAGCCTTAACTCATGTACCTCTTCCTGTGCAATGTTCTTTGCATTCTGTGTCTCACGATCTAACTTAAAATACTCCTTGTCTGCCATTTTATTTGCCATAAATGAAGACACTCTGACATCAACTTCAATGTCTTAATCATGATGGGTGGCTATTAATTTGCATATTCTACCAAGTACTGTTACACACTGTTTCAGAACTCTAAATACATGCCATTACACTTGGATACATTAGTTATGCATGTTTACACGTTCTGTTATGCATGTTTTCATTTAATGATGCTTTTATATGAAAAGAAAACACTACTTTACAATACTCTATTGACTTTTGGCTCAGGGTCTGCAATGAATTAACCTTGTTTATAGATATTGCCACTAGAGTCTCTCTCTCTCTTTTAAAGGGAGTCTCTGATGGAGGTTCTTTTTGACATCTTATGCATGAACTCCTTGGGAATCTACTGCAGTAATGATGACTAAACAGGGGAAAACGTCGTAATCACTTCACCATCACTCTACTTATTTGGATATGGTGTATCCTTGCCCTAGTGAGGGGTCTGCAACCATTGGCTTTCCAGATGTTTTAGAATACAACACCCATCATCCCTAATCAGCATAGTCAATAGCCAGATACCATGGGAAGTGTAGTCTGAAACATTTGGAGAGCCAAAGATTGCAGATCAGTGTAGTACGTAATCAGTGGCCAATGAAGTTGCACCTAGAAAAAACGTATGTACAGGTGGCCTATAAATGACTTATCATATCATAGCATATCAATGATCCAAAAATATGAACTCATTTCCTCATTTCAAATTGTCTCTCTATTCGAAGTAGCACCATTATTAGCGACTTTTTTTAATGTTATGTCTTCCTTCTCTCCTTACATTATGACGGAAATACCATGATGTTTGAATCAACACTTTCACTGCTCTTGCAAGGAAAACTATGTACATAAACCGGCGGCTACCTAACATGCTGTACATTTTTTATGTGATCAATCAACATCTTATGCAAGACTTTGTGATTGATGGAGCACCTATAGTTCACCAGCATGCATGTTTATGATTGTTGCCAAGATGTTCCTTTGTGTTGAAATGAAACAGTTTAAATAACACAGCTTAGTCCTCAATTATCTTTTGAAACAGTATGTGTCAGCCACACCACATTTTTTTTTCATATAGTAAATAGCGTGCTTGCAACTATATGTATCCCTGATAATTCATGATATGAAACTGCTTGCTATAGTGCTGATAATAGGGCGGATTAGAAAGGGCATTCAATGGCCTTATCTTACCCAAACAGCTTTGTTTCTGGACAAACACACGGCGTACACAATAAACAGCCCTTTTCTTAAGCAGTCTGCAACTTGCAAATGTCTCGACTTCTCTCTGCCTCATGATAAACCGATATGGATTGGGAAAGCCAAGCATATCTTGCAATGTCCTTCAATGGATTTAATTTTGCGAGAATGTCCTGCCCCGATCTTGTCAATTTAAATCTTATTAATCGATGTCCCACTCAAATTCTCACCTTTGTGACACACAAAAGAACAGTAAATGTCTTGTGTTTTTGTGGATCCAGAATTATGAGAATACACGTTATACTACGTTAGTTTACCCAAGGCGCTCTCACTGGCAAGTTGCAAATTAAATACATGCCTAAACATAGTCAGAATTCTGGTGATGAAAGAATCCCCCAGGTAATGTCAACTGGCCATCTGTCATGCGCGATCACTGTTGTCTCTGCGGTTTCATGACATTGAATTAATTGATTCAAAATGAGTAATATTGCTTACAGTCAATCACATCTCCATATACCTTTGTGGCCTCGCAAAACATACGCCCCCTCAACTTGACAGCCGATATCAAATCTAGTTCTTGAAAAGAGTTACAAACAGTGCCTACAGTTGATGTTTGCAGTTGCCTCGGAATTCTAAGCATTCCTTTAAACATCATAAATCCATTGTGTATGCATTCTTGGAAATTAAATATGATTATCAATCATTGACATCACTTGCAACATATTTAAAGGCTCTATAGGTGAAATTAAGAGAAACCCCTCTACAACGCCACACAATTGAACAAAAATCATGCTGATAGGACATACTCTTTTTCAGGTATAAAATATACATTTCACAACAGCAAATTGCACCGTATTATGTTCTGTCTCATCACAAAATATGAATGAAGCGCTCACAACTCTTAAACAAACTAATGTCAGTATTGGGACAGAACGTTTTCCACTTTGAAACATAAAACAGACACAGAAATAAGAAGCGTTTTCCCGTTTCATCTTTGTTAAAGGCACAGTAACAAACATCTCTCTATTCCTGAGAATAAACTAATGACTTCCACATTCACGAATTAGCAATTCGGAGTCTTATATATATTCACAGGGACTGAGTAATATGGACAGTATTGTGGTTTACCATTGCATGCATTTGAAGAGGGATATTTGTTTCACAAAACGATAACAATTAGTAACTCTGACTGTATCCTGACTTACTCTTAGCACAATTAGGTCAGGAGCTAATAGCCCTAACGCCAAATCCCCTGGTGCTATTAACGCCGGATCACGGGTTTGGCGGAAGGGTTATTGCCCATTCCCCACTGGGCCCATTCGGGAATTCCTCATTCCCTATTGGGCCCAATGGGGAAAATTTGCGCTATTACCGCCGGCGGATTCCCCGCTGGCGGTAATCGTGCCGAAAATGTGCAAATTTGCAGCGGATTTAGCTGGGGGGAAATCCACCAAAGCCATGATCTGGCAGACCCTTAAATGCAGCGGTAATAGCGCTACTGTCGCATTTAAGGGTTACCACCAGACTCGTGATGAGGCCCTAAATTAGAGGTACTCATAGTGATGCTTTTTTAAAACAGCTACGCCCGCTATTAATTGGTTATATTACATTTGAATACACCTTTCTCTGCCTTATAATATTTTAATTAAGGTGTATTTGGTACACATAGTACCTACCTACTTCATGGTACCTTCACATGTTTGTTTGTTTGTTTATTGATTTTGTTTGGCGCGCCAAACCCGGAGGTAACTGGGCGCAACAGAGAACAGAAAAAAACATGAATGCTTAAAAACGTAGTTACAGGGTAAGGCAGAATATAAATACGAAACATTACATTTCAACAAGTCAGTTAAAGAATATAAATATATACAGTAAGATTGAGTGGGATCTGTTGGTGTGGAGGCATGGTTAATCTTGGGGGTCATTGGAGCATAGCCATGTGAGGATATTCTGCCTGAAGCTGTAGTAAGATTGGTCAGTTCTAATGTTAAGTGTGAGAGCTTTCCAGTATTGGGCTGCCTTGACTGGGAAGCTGCTGCCTCCTGTTTTTCTTAGTCTAAATGTAGGTATCTGTAGGCAGTAGGAGTTGACAGTTCTGGTGGGGTGGATCAATGTTTTTCTCGCTATTTTTGTTGCTAGGTAGGGGGGGGCTGCATTGTTGAGACATTTGAAGGGGAGTGATACCGTTTTAAGTGAAATTCTGTCACAGATTTTGAGCCATTTGTACTCTCTTTTTTTATTGGAGATTTGTTATTTAGAAGGTAAGTTCAGGGCTGTTCTAAGGGCATTGTTTTGCAATGTTTGAAATTTGTCAATTATGTATTTGTTGCCTCCCAAATACAGGCATTGCAATAGTCAAGTTTGGAGAGTGTTAGGGCGTTAGCGATAATGATGCAAATGACTTGGGTGAGGAAAGCTCTACTTGCTTTAATAAGCTTGCACGTGTAGGTGGTAGAAGATGTTAATGAGTTTACTTGTTTCTTTAATGTCAAGGCCGAATCAAGGTGAAAGCCTAGTGTTTTCATTGCTTTGGGAACTGTAATGATGTTGCCATCAATATTAAATGCCGAATAGTTGGAGCTGAGTTTTTTTAGATTGGCATCGGATCCGAGGAGCAGGATTTCAGTTTTATCATCATTCAGGCATAGGCCATGCGTGGCCATCTATGCCTGAATGATGAGGTATATTTTGTTTACCAAGGCTGTATCAGAGGTGAAATTGCCCAAAAGTGGAATGAGGACCTGAGTGTCATCGGTGTAATTAGTGTATGTGACACCCAGTCCGTCCAATTTGTCAAATAGGGGCTTGGTAAAGATATTATACAGTTTGGCGAGACGCAAGAACCTCGGGGTACACCGCAGGCTATTTGAATGGGGTCTGCTGATGTCAGTGTGGAGAAGACTCTCAATGTGCGGTTATCCAAGAATGACTGGATCCAGGCTATGGCCTCATTTGAAAAGTGGGCAGCCGAGGCTAGGTGTTCTCACAGGACTGTGTGATCTACCAGATCAAAGGCTGCCGACAAATCAAGGAGGAGTAGCATAGCGGTGTTTCCCTTGTCATTGAGCTTGTCGATCTTGCTTTGAGATCAATTAAGGCTGTCTCTGAACCGTGCTTCAGTCTTTATCCTGATTGGTGGGCACCTAGGAGTTTGTTAGTTTCAAGATAGTGCTGGATTTGTAGGTATGCTACTCTGTCTATTATCTTGAGAAGGAACGATACCGTGGTGATAGGCCTGTAGTTGGTGGTAATAGCAGGGTCTAGGGTTTGCATCTTGAGGAGAGGTAGAACCCAACACTCTTCTAGATTGCTTGGGATAGTGTTGGAGGAGAAGGATGCGTTAATCAATTTGGCTATGAAGGGGGCTAAGCCAATTGCAGAATCCTTAATTAGCTGTGCTGGGCAGCTATTGCCCTTACAATTGGATGGTTTGAGGGATGCGATTATTCTTTCTGTATCCAAAGTGGACATTTTAGTGAATTTTAATGGGTCTGGACCTGGTAGGTTGGTTGTTGTGGTGTGGGTGATGAGAGGTGACTCGTTGGGAGTTAGGGAGTCTTTTTTATGGTGATTTTGGTTTGGAGTGTTTTAATTTTATTTGTTAGTGCATTTTGGATGCCAGTGCACCATTGTTTATCTTTGGCTATGTTGTCGGGTGGGGGTACAGGGGATTCCTGCTCCCTTAGGATAGCAAATAGTTCCCTGGTGTTGCAACTGGCATTGCAGATTCTTTCATTAAAGAGATTGTTTTTGTGAGTAATATTTCTTTTTTGTAGCTATTAGCAAAACGTTTAAGTTTTAGTTTATTCTCTTCAGATGGGTTGTGGCGCCAATTAGATTCTAGTTTCCTTTTTTGCATTCTTAATTCTTTTAAATGGGGGTCAACCAGGCATTTAGGTGTGCTTGTTGTTTACTTTTTTGAGGTTTTAGAGGGGCATTGGTGTCACGTGCTTTCTTCATAGAGGTATCATAGCTTTCTACTAGGCGCTCTGGATGCAGGTTGTCAGGAAGAGCATTGATGATTGGTATCAATAGTGGCAGGAGTTATATTTGTTTGCTCTAGTGGGTAGGGATGGGGCCATGATTTTCTCTTTAGTAATTTGCTTATTGAGAGATAGAGTAAAGTTAATAAGGTAATGGTCTGTCCAATGTTGAGGGGTGGTTTTGGTGATGGTAGTATCGCAATTTAAGGTAGCGACCCAGTCCAGAGTTCTTTCTTTTGTTGTGGGTAGGGGAGAGAACATTTTGGGTTAGGCCATGTTCATCTAGCATAGTGGCTATGGATTGGGCTGATTTGTCATCAGGGTCATTAAATCCTAGATTCAAATCGCCTAGTAGTAGGATTTGTGAGGTTTCTTTGGTATTATTGGCTGAGAGGCTAGATAGATCCTCCTCGAAGGTTCCAATGGGGCCAGAGGGCCTATATATTAGGTAGATGGTTAAGGTGTGGCAATTGGAGACAGGCAGTTTAGCTGTGAGGAGTTTGCATGATTTGAGGGGAGGTTGAGCTAGTAAGCTTAGATCGAGGTTAGTTTTTGCTATGATGGCCACACCGCCTCCTCTACTATTGGGTCTATCCATTCTGATTAATTGATAATTTTTAGGAATTGCTAGAAAGAGTGCTGGGCCTGCTGCTTCGTGCAGCCATGATTCGGTGACTTCCAGGAGGTCAAGGTTATCAGAGGATAAGGTATCCTCTATTTCATTAGAGACCTGGCATTGATCAGAGCTCCAGAGATTATGGTTACATTTGGTGTGTTCTGTTTTTTTATTGGGAAGAGTTTAGGTTGAGCAGTATTGTCGCAAGGTATGGTTCAGTTGGGACATAGCTTAGGGTTCCGTGAGGTAGTTTTATATTGGGGGTTAGGGGCCTTGTTGTTGTGACATGTAGGCTTGTAAAAGCGGGTTAATCTGGCTCGAAGTCTGCTGTTTCTATCCATAGTGGGACACGGTACGTGTGTATAGGAGGACATAATTGAAGCAGTTATAGGAATGGTAAGGCACAAAACAGGTATGGTAAGGCACAATAGGGAGGCGACCTGAGTCTTGTTAAGGCACATCGTAGTGGGTAGTGGGTACATGATCCCAGGAAGAATTTTTAATTATTAATTAACGCAAATCCAGACCCCACTGGAGACTGCAGACTAGAATCAAAGTCATGCCACAGAGATGTGGCATGTATCATTGTGAAGGATGTAGAAATCCTGGCTTTATTTGTATTAATACCATGATCTGGGGAATCTATCAGAACAAAAGGGGTGATCGCTGGAAGGTTTAGAATTAATCTTAAACTCTGGCATTGCTCCGGGCAACCCTACAAACCACAGTTCTTTGTTTGCCAAGCCATTACAAAAGGAGAAAGACCATATGCAAATCAAGATTGGCTCCACCACAAAAGTGGCAGTCCAGCCCGAACTGCTTGGTCACATCCCTTCTGCACGAGACCGCAAGCATCCCCAAACATGTTTTGGATTTGTTGGGCCTCTTCAGTGAGTAGTAGCTTGGGTCTATAGGCCTAGCAGGCACGAGACCCACGCCTGGGCATACCTGTCCCACTAAGGGGGGACTATAGCAAAACAAAAGAGATGATGGCTGGAAAGTTTAGAATTAATCTTAACCTCTGGCATTGCTCTGGGCAACTCTCCAGACCATCGGTGTGCTCCTACATAAAGTGGTGTCAGCCTCGCTTTGGTTGTAAAGCTCCGTCTCTGTTTTAGATTTGGGTTTGTGGTATTTTCCATGGGTGAGTGACCACTTGGGTTGGTTACTGTCCTGGCCTCCGGTTAAGTTAGTGTGGTGTTACCCGGTGATGTCTGTCTGACAGAGGGGTTGCAGTGGTTTGTCTTTTGCTACGGTCTTGTCTCATGGTTCTGTTATTTGTTTTTGTTTTGATTGATTGAGTGTTGAGTTGTAATGTTATGGGGTTTCCTGTGGCTAGAGACTCCCAGTTGGGCCCATCTGTTGTAGGATCGCAGTTGCTTGCTTTGTCGTATAGGTTTTGGATTCAGGATTGTGATGTGTTTCAGGAGCAGGTGCTCTCCTGTGTTGCTTGCTTTCTTGAGATCGGTAGTCGATCAGTGTGCTGTAACGCACCTTAACACCTGTCTCGCTGTGGTTGTAAGGTTGTGATGGCTTTCTTTTCCACCTGGGTCTTATGTTTGGATTTGAGATATATTCCAGGAGTGGGTGCCCTCCTGGGTTGATTTCTTCCCTGGAATCGGGTTAAGTTGTTGTTGTGTTGCGACATGCAGTTGGGTTGCCTCGCTGATTCAGCCCAATTTTAGTCTGGCTAAATTTAAGGTAGCATTACTTTAATCATTACAGTTCTAGTATGGCTTAATTCAACAGCACTGTTACCTTATTCAGTACAATTCCAGTGTGGCTAAATTCTGTAGCAGCATTATCTGGATCATTCCAGTTCTAGAGTGGCTTAATTCGACAGTAGGGTTGCCTTATTCAGTACCATTCTAGTGTGACAAAGTTCAACAGCAGTGTTACCTAATTCAGTTTAATTATAGAGTCACTAACTTCAGTAGCAGATATATTTAGCCCAATTACAGTTCTAGGGTTTCTAAGTTCAACAGCAGCATTGCCTAATTCAGTACGATTGCAGTGTTACTAAGTTCTGTGGGCAGCTATAATTGATCAGTGGCAGACTTCAGAGTGCAAACGGACTCAACAGTGGTTTTCAAAGTGCAGCAGGATTTAAAACAGTGTGAAATTACAGAGGCAGCCACATTCAACGCAGTGGCAACTCTCCCAATGCAGCCAAGTTCAGTGCAGTGGCCATATGCAAAGGACAGTGGCGGACCTCACAGCAGCTATATTCAGTTCAGTGGCTACATTTTAAATGGCAGCAGGAATTAAAGAGTGGCGGTAGAGATTATTACAGTGGCCCACTTTAGAGCACAGCAGGATTCAACAAAGTGGCAAAACTCAAAGGGCAGCAGGATACAAAAGAGAGGCAACTCTCAGAGCATAGCAGGATCCAAAACAGTGGCAAAACTCAGAGCGCAGCAGAGTTTAAACCAGTGGTAAAATTCACAGGGCAGCTAGATTGAACACAGAGGAAAGATTCAAAGGGCAGCTGGATTCAAACAGTGGTAAACTTCAGAGCGCAGCTGGATTCAACACAGTGGCAATATTGAAAGGGCAGCAGGATTTAAAGCAGAGGCAAAATCCAGAAGGCAGCTAGATTCAACGCAAAGGCAAAACTCAGAGCACAGCAGGATTTGACACAGTGTCAAGATTTCAAGTGCAGCAGGATTTTAGAACAGTGGCAAACTTCAGAGAACAACAGGATTTAAACAGTGGCAACCTTCAGAATGCAGCAGGATTTAAAACAGTGGCAAACCTCAGAGTACAACAGGGTTCAGCGTAGTGGCAACATTCCAAGGGCAACAGGATCCAAAACTGTGGCAAACTTCAAAACGCAGCTGGATTGAATACAGTCGCAAGGCAGTGGCAAGAATCAAAGGACAGCAGGATTTTAAACAGTGGCAAACTTGAGGTGGGAGCAAGATTCAACCTCTGCCAAGCAAAGTACAGGCTGTACAAGACTGGGCAAACCCAATACCCAAACCCAAATGTGAACCTTTCTAGGCCTTACAGGGCATTACAGAAACGTCATGGTGGAGTACGGCGCCTGTTAGGAAAGATTTATTCTAGCCCACTTTCCCTCCATATTCTATGGACCCCCAAACTTGTTGCTTTTGTTTCTGAACATGTCCTGACTATGTATAGTGAAATAGAACCTGCATCTTCACTTCCCTAGCCTTTTTGCTCATTTGTCATGTGGAAACTGATTAGTCCTTCAGACTGTCAGAACTGGGAAACTATGTTTCCCTTTTGTCATTTAGTTGTTACCTGTAACTTTTTCATATTGCACACAGCATCTTTCATTGCAGTTCAATGGGGATACTTTTGTATCAACCTGGACTATTAACAAAGTGATTTATGATTACTTGTTAACGTGCTAAAGACAAGCTAGTTGCAGCAGATACAATATTAGCATTTTTGCTATATTTTTAGTATGCACATTCAAGTTTAAAGTGTTTGGCTAGAATTGGGCTGGGACTGTCTGGTCTCAATCCAGAAACAGGTGCCAGTGAGTGCGGTGTGCATGCATCACTCAGACTCACAGTGGTCCCTGATTGGACCACTGCTGGTTGAGTGAGTGGTGCAGATCCTTACCATTGGAGTGCTGTTTGTAGCTGTGCAGCCGACTGAAGACCCAAGGACGACTTCTAAAGAGGCCTGGAATGCAGCAGCCAACAAGGTGGCCATCTTAATGTGGCAAAAGTGTACAATGTGTCAGCACACAAAATGTAAGCTGCTATAGAGGCCAAACAAGCAACAAGAGGGATTAAAAGCAATATTTCAAATGGATGAACATAAAATGGGCACAGACATCCCCAGACAGCTAGCATCAGTACAAGGAATCAGCAGACAAATTTGTATCACTAAAAGCACTTGCATCAAAACAAAAGCTTCCAGAATGAGATAAAGTTGTAAGAATGTTGGTGCCTCTATTTATTTATTTTATTAAAGTGCATTAGTTTAATCACATATAAACTTTAAGCACCAAACTTTACAAAAAGGAAAAAAAAATACATAAAACAAATTTTAAAATATATAAATTAATCAGCAACTTGGAGGAAACATAACCTATAATACAAACGATCAAACTTTGCAGAAATAAAACATACCTTTGATTCATTGCATTTATAATAGTAATACACAAAAGATTATAAAACATGTATAAAGGTCCTAATGACCCTATTCAAATTGCATACGCTGAAGAATTCATGACAACCGATCGAGCCCCTATCAATGTTGACCAAAATTGGTCTTCACAAATACTTTCAATTACACTTACAAAGTGACCATACCCCCTCCTATAATAGTTTTTTTTCATAATCAGGAGAATCGGTAAATATACTATTATCAAGACCCAACATTTTCAAATAGTCCACACTGAATCTCTATAGATCTACAATAAAGGGATTCAATGTGGCTGATGTGACCCTACCACCAAGCAGCAGTAATAAAGCATTTGAGCAGCAGTCATACTTGCCCAATTTGGCGTATAATAGAACTCTCCTTGTGCTCCATAATGTATACAGTGAAGGCAAGCCATATTCAAGCCTTAAGGCCTCAACCGGAATGGCTTGTGGTAGGTTATTAATTGTTCGCAATATTTTTGCTTCAAACTTCCTCAACCACTGCTCAGTAGTTAATACTTCAAGAGCATATATAATAGCAGGGACTATATTCATCCTATATATTTCCACAAAACAACCAATATTCCATCCCCCATTATGTTCTATAAAAGTCTTTGTGACAACCATCTTTTCCATACTTTCCCATGGACATGTGCTTTGTAAAAAATGTGCTTTACCGGAAAACGGAAGTATAAAAATTACTGAGTTTCTTGGATTAGGACCTTATCAATATGTCACTTTGCTTTAGTCTTAGCCATGGATTTACCACCTATGCACATTGTCCTGTTCTTCTGTGTGTTTATAATCATATTGTTTGCCTTCTGCAACAGCAGCTAATGACAATTCCAGCCCTATAGCCCTATATGTTTAAGTGAGCTCTCGCACTACACTCCAGATGTGATGGGTATCTTAAATTGTGCGCATTCTTATCTTTTGCGTTCCAGTTTTGAAGAGAGACGTATATACCTATCTGTTGTTTTTTCTCGGAGTATACCTTGGGGTCGGTTCTGAATTCGCTCAGAGAGCGCAGGAAAACACTGTCAAAACACCGAAAAAACTCCTGTGCACCATCTTGGAGGAACTAAAAGGAAAATAATGTCAGTTGTCCTTCCTTTGTGTTAATGGTTCTTAAACACAGAGAAATTCGGTGATGTGGATCTATTAGCCATTTTCGTTACTATCTAGCTGTTTGTAGTGCATTAAAAAAATTTCTCACCAGTTATTGCCCGCCACCCTGAAGCATGAATGGAGACACTAGGGCCACTCACAGTTAGCACGCGTGGGTAAGTGTCCGTGTAATTGGATGGCAGAACTAGTATGTATTGGAATTGAGTCTATGGTTTAGCTTAAACCTCAATGGAAAATTAATTAACTTGAAACAAAGTGGGAAAAAGTTTCATTGCCACTAGATAGAACTCATATCTAAGGAATATAATAATCAAGTCTAACGTAGGACACAATGAACCCTTGTTCTGGAGTCAAATAGGTGAAGTACATATTTCTCCAGCTTTTATATACAGAAATATCTTACTCATGGCTGTGAGATCAAAATCAAATCTTGTGCCACTCTATGGCCTCGTTGAGGCCTCTCTTGTCACTTTTAGTTAGAAAAACTTGCTATTGTTCATTTTCTAGCAAAATCTTTTTCCTGACAGTTTGGTGACTACCCTTTATTGTCATGAGGACTGTCCAATTGAATTCCTTGCAACCATGATTTTTTGTACAAAATGTTTCACCATTAGTGCAAGCAGTATTTTATTTTTGATGCAACTCTTGTGTTCAATGATGCAAGTTTTAATGTTTCTAATTGTTTTGCCTATCGATTTGAGCCTGCAAGGGCATGTGATCATATGCACGACATATTCAGAGTAACAATTAGAAAAATGCATCTGTTTCCAGGGTTAACAATTCCAATGTCTAAAACTTTAGATTTGGTAGTCATCTTGCAAACGGTACAATGCCCTCAAGGGTAGTGGCCAATCGGTGGGTCTAAGCCCCAACTCTGTGTTAGCCTTTCTGTTTCTTGTGTTTTAGTGTTCAATTTACTAGTGCTTACGCAGTTGTCTATTTGTCATGATGCCTACCTCCAAGGAGCCAGATCCAACCCAGCAACCCCAGAGGCAGGCATCATTCCCCCCAGGGAAGTGCCAGCGGCCCCAAGCGGGGGCCCTTTGGACACAGTCCTGGCGCCTTAGGTGCCAGGCTCATGTTGGACCCCTGTCCTGGCGCCTTAGGCGCCAGGCTCATAAAGCTAGACATGTGTTCAAGTGATTTAATGTGCACTTAACTGGAGCAGACCATGCTGCTACATCCAGGCCCTCTTAAGGCCTGAATGGAACTACTTTACCTGTGGTATTACTTTTCACCTGGGTGTGGTCGGGGAAGGATACATACCTGATCGGTGGAAGGATACATACCTGGAACTTCTTCCAAAGCTATTTAAACCACGCCCGATCAGCAACTCACGCTTCGCGTTGTTCTGCTCCTCGCAGCTGGACGCTCACCGTGTCAGCTCCTGCATCTGGACTTCAGCCACGCCTGTCAGCATCCTGGGTCGCCTGCAAAGGGAGATAAGAGAGAATTGGGGAGAAAGAAGACCTTACCTGCTAAAGCTGCATCACGGAGATATCACACCGACGATCCTGAAAGGGAAGACATCATTTTAAAAGCATTTCACTTCGATCGCTGCAGCGCTGCATTTCACTCACCTTTCCTGGGCGCCTCCATCTTCAGCAGCGATCATCCGGATCCAGACCCACTTCCAAGAGCCTAGAGAGAAAAAGAGAAGAATACAAGGTGAGAGAAGGAAGGGAATAGGAAAGGCTCAGTTTCCTTCTAAGACTTACCTGTTGGGTCATTCCCATTTCATTTCGGGTCCTGCTGCTTCCTGGCATTCCGGACCCCGGCCCCTATGGGGAAAAAAGACAAAGACATTGAATGAGCGAATGCAAAGACATTACCTGAACGCTCATCCAGAACTTACCTGTCATTTACTGGAACTGCACGTTTCACTTCGGGTCGGCGCCATATCTCCGGCATTCCGAACCCCGGCCCCTAAGGGGAAAAAGACATAAGCATTAGCGCTTGCTGCAATAAGACAATGAACATTATTATTAAGCTTGAACTTTTGAACTTGCAACAGAACTCTTACAGCGCCTCACCTGAATAGTCAAGCTTATTTTGAACTCCCATCAAACCTCAATCCAGTGAAGTAACTGGGTTTCAACGCGCCCCTGCATCAGAAGCAGAATGGAGAACTCATCCTTCCAGACCCTAAGGTGAGACTTCACGGGGAATCGTGGAAGGGTATCGTGGAGGGTTGGAAGGGAGTGGGAGGCTTGAGTATTATTCCGTCAGTAGGTAATACTCCCTTTTCACGCACAGGGGAATATTCCTGCGAGCCAGAAAAGCCAGATTAGAGGGGCCCTTCCTGTCCATCTTCAGAGTCCTGCGCTTCACCATTGAAGAAGCATCAGCACTTGAAGCCAGACCTGTGCCTCTGTGGGAATCAGGTGAGCATGACACTATTGTAGTTGATTTTTTATAGGCAAAATGTCAGAACTGGATTTTGGAAGAAGATTTTTCAAAAATGTTGCATTGTTTGCGGCAGGGCTCTAGTCAAGGGTACACGCGGGGGCAAGGAGTCCACCCAATTTATTCAGAGGGGGGACTCAGTCCTCCCTAGCTACAAGAGAAACATTGGGTGTCCTCTTTAAATGAATTAAAGCCGACTTCAGGGATCAAATGCAGTCATCAGGTTTGTAGGCCAGACACTTCACCACTCCACTATATATCCTAATGAAAAATAACAAACAACTAAAGGTGAAATATCCCATTTCGGTACTGCAAGTCCCAGGGAAAACATTTGTATTGGTTCTTGGAGTTTAAAACATGCACACCTTTTAACCTTTTCAAAAACACTATTCGACGAAAATATCCTGTCTTGGTTTTGTGTTGATTTTTTGCAAGGCAAATGACATTCGTCCTCTTCAATTTAGGTGGTTATGCAAAGCCAATTTAATGAAATGTGCCTATTTCGCCTTGATATGCAAATTTCTGGTGACATCACATCCCATAGCATTTGTTGATGAGTCCCCCACTTATATTTTTAGGACTTGACCCCTGGTTTGCGGACAATATTCCATACAGTGAGACTTAGATTGGTATACGTATTGACACAAACTATATTCTCTTCTAGAGGTTTTTTAATCATATCTTCCAGGAGTGCTTCTCAATTGTTGTTAAATGCCCTCTTTGAAGCTTTCTCAATTGGCTTTTTTGGGTATTCTCTTTGCCTCAATTTGGTCGGTAAGTTATTTGCTTCATCTTCATATGCCTTTTGTATGGCTACTATTTCTTTTGAGTCTCAGACACTGTCTAAAAGGTAGGGATCTCACCTCAAGGTGACTCATTTGGGGTTCCCTATTACATATAGAGAATATTGCATTACACACCATGTTTTGGATGCATTTTGTAATCGAACCATCCGGTGGATCATAGATATTTATGATTAGGATTGAGCTTTCAACACCCAAATTGGAATGAAACCTCAAAATACCCATTAGCACACTCAATGATTTTTCAAATACATACAAGCTCAGATGTGCCTTGACCCGAATGGCCAGACCACCACTAAAAAACATCAGCAGTTTCCAATAACATTTGACACTCAATATATTCAAGAAAGGAACGGAAACCCCTTGTGTTCCAGGAAATATATTTCAACCCATTTAAAGATGGATCAGGTCAGTTGGCCCTTGTGTGAGAATACACCAGTATCCAAAGATCCTTTGGAGGATGAGTTTCTCTTACCCTAATACTTTCAATTTGTAGAGCTCTGTAGGTCAAATTATTTGGAAAGATAAACATTTTGACCCTCCAAAAACTGAGCCTGTCCTTGAACCTTCCTACAGGCAATTACAGAAAAACAAATGTTAAAAAGAGAATCTGCATGTGTTTTCAGCAGGGCCACCGTCAATGGAGACACAAATGGAGCTGTTTTAGTGTGGCAGCTCCATTTTTTAAATATCCCTAGACTGGATCACTTCCAGATATGGTATCTGCTTGAAGATGGAAAGAAGGGCTGACCTGTTTAAAACTGACTAAGTGCCGCAGGAGATATTTCCTCTAGGATGATCCAAGTGTTTTTGTCTTATAATGCACCAGGATGTATAACCGGAATTTCATACCTTAACGCCATGCCTTTTTGTTCCATTTTAGATGTCATCTTTGGTTGGTTTATCACATCTTCGGAATCATTTATGCTTATTACCACATGGTAATTTTACTTCTTTATCAAGGCATTCTTTATTACATAATTTAATGCAAACTTTCTCCTTTGTTGGTTTATCCCCACTGGTTTTTAATGGGACACGCAGGTGAACCTGTCGAATGATACCATCGGGTTCCCGATTTTGAACCAGGAAGAGCTTAGGACTTGAGAAATCCTGAGTAATAGGAGTGTCAGATGTTTTCTGCTTTTCCATATTGACTTTTCTTAGAGTGAAATAAATAAATGACTGGGGTTCGGACTGGCAACATTTGTTTTTCAAAGTATTTTTTAACTCCCTTGGAGGGGACATTTGGACTTCTTCCAAGTCCCATCCTAATGCTCTGACTTTCTTATTCCTCTTGAGTGGTGATGAAACAATGTTATTTTTGCTTATGCAGGTTTTATTAGGATCACAGACACATTTATGTTGAACGTTTCCATCTTCAAAAACCTTTTCTGAGAGGGATCTTATTAGAGCTCTGTTCCTCCATGGTTTCTGACATTTTTGTTTGCCAGTACTGAGAATAAGTCAATCATTTGGAGCAAAATCGCTTTATTTGAACGTTGTTCGTCAAGAATGAGTGCAAGAGTTTTTGATTGTGCAGCAATCATTATGTCCAGTTTGCTAGGGTTGTTCAAATTGGCTACTGCTCCACCCTCCATCATTTACTCCAGACGAGACCCATAAATATGGAATAAGTTATCAGATCCCTTTCTGGCGTTACTTTTATTAGCACCAGCACTATGTAACATGGATTTGCAAGGAATTGCAAACACTTGAATAAAGCAAGAAGGCGGAAAGCTGTCTTTTTCTTACCTGCAATTTAATAATCAACGCATGAAATCAATCAACAATGGTCAGTGGCTGGGCCTTACCACACCCTGCAACAGCCCAGGTCCGCACTGGTTTGCAGTACTTGTACGTTCTGCTGACACAGAGGGGTGTACGGCTCCTCCCCCTATAGCAGAACTGGAGAACAGACTGCGTTTGGCAGATGAAAGGCAAAGACAGCGCTATTCTGTAGCAACACTGTTTGATATTATCAGCGGTAACATGCTCCGCTAGCTGCCAGTAACAAAATTGCACAGATGAAATAAGCAGTATGCAGAAATGTTTCTGCAGCGTCTTAGACCAAAAGATAATTTTGTCCACTTGGTCCGCGCGCGCTCCATGCTGGATTGTAGTACTAGTACATTCTGCCGACACAGAGGGGTGTAAGGCTCCTCCCCCTATAGCACAAGGGGAGAACAGACTCTGTTTGGCAGATGAAAGGCAAAGACAGCGCTACTCTGTAGCAACGCTGTTTGATATAATGAGCAGTAATATTCTCTGCTTGCTTCCAGGAACAAAATTGCACAGATGAAATAAGCAGTATGCAGACATTTTTCTGCAGCGTCTCAGACCAAAATACCACTTTGTCCACTTGGTCCACGCGCGCTGAGCGCTGGATTGCAGTACTTGTACGTTCTGCCAACACAGAGGGGTGAAAGACTCCTCCCCCTATAGCAGAACTGGAGAATAGACTCCGTTTGGCAGATGAAAGGCAAAGACAGCGCTACGCTGTAGCAACGCTGTTTGATATTATCAGCAGTAATATGCACCGTTTTCTTCCAGGAACAAAATTGCACAGTTGAAATAAGCAGTATGCAGAAATGTATCTGCAGCGTTCTAGACCAAAAGACCACTTTGTCCACTTGGTGCCTCTATTAAATCATGTGATCAGCAAAATAGTTATTACTGGATATATTGAAGATTCCTGATCCCGAGTGATGATAACAGTACATCCTCAGAGTGGAACCTGCAAGTGTAAGATGCACACTCCCAAGCAAATCTAATAATAAAAGCTGAGATGGGAATTAACATTTCCAAAGTAGCATCATGATTGCCTACATTATTTCTCTGATAAATGCAGACAATAAAATATTATTTTAAACTACTGGCCAATCGATTCTCTGGGGTGATATATTTAGCCACTAATGAAGACTGTGACAGGTGTATGCTTGCCATTGACACCACAGCACTCACTAACATGTGACAGGATAATATCGATATTATGCTTGAATGGTAATCTCAGCTGTCATGGCATTTGATTTCACTGACTAGGAGTTTTGGTAGAATATTCCCTGAATCTTATTCTGGGCTTTTAAAATTGTGATATCAATATATTCTTAGCGTATCTGAAGTGGTAGGGCATACATTCTCTATTGATTTGCCAGTTAATGTTGACATCTGCCAAGGGTTCTTTTATCACTCATGCTGTTTGCTGTCTACATTGAGTCATTTCCTCAGTTTGACACAAAAGATGCAGACATTGCGCCCGAAATTGCATCTTTTATCAGCGAGTGCAGGACGCCTTGACATAGTAGACGTAGTCAACAAAAAGCATTTGAAGAGTGATGGTTTACCTTTGCCAGATGCCCAGTGTTATAGATTGGCTGCAGGACAAACACAGTAAAAAATATCACATGGTTAACAATGAAAAATACATTTTTAATACACGTCCTTTCAAACCATATTTGCCCACTATAGCTTCACACGGGCCTGTTTTTTTTTAACAGCACGTATAAGGCAGCCAAAAGGCCTATTCACGTATTACCATTGTTCTGACTACAATCAAAGTTAAGTAAGCTGGTAGTACTCCATGTGTGTTTCAATCTGTTCAGGAGGCAGCGTACCAACTAATGCAAGCAGGGATGACATTTAAACACACATACAAATGTCAGGGATAATCATAAGAAGTAGAAACAGAAGAAGCATGCTATTAGGCTTGTAACATAGACCCAATATCCAGGAGTACTGGTGCCATTCCATACGTTTGATGATAAATAAAATGATTTCCTTGATTACATTTGCACATTTGCAATAATTCTAAACCGGATGATTTAATTTCTAGGAAGATTAAACTGTAAATGTGGCTTCATGCAATACACAATGCTTATTTGTTTTTAAAAACATATAATTAACTTTAAAGGGACTGAGGGGAGCTGTTAGAAGTATTCTTAGTTATATAGTTGCAGTTTTATAGTTGTAGCAGTTTGAACACAGAACACTTCATGGTATGGTGTTGGGGATTGAGATACAATATGGGAAGAGCAGAAATTGTGAGGTCTATAAAGTGCTTTCAGAGCAGAGCATTTTCCAAATTTGAAAGGAGAGAGAATTGTAAACAACTTTTCACTGAGCTGGCGACAGAACCATATGTGTAAGGATGAATAGGTGGGGCAGCAGTCTTGAAAATTGGTGCAATTGTGCTACATCGGGTAACAGTGTTTTTAACATTGCATTGAATTTCAAATGATTTGTTTCCTGTGGGAGAGCATTTAAATTCGGAATGATAAGCTTCTTTTCCTCTCTTTTTACAGTCTGTCAGTTGCAGAAGTCAATCTGTTGGTTGTACTGGACCATAGGAGTTCTCTTGTGTATGTATTTGGTGACATGGTTTTAGATGTTCTTGGATGATTCAAAGTGCATTGACATTGGTACCTGTCCTGGTAACCATGGTACCTGTACTGGTAACCAGTGTATGTTTTTAGATGGTGAGCAGGTGCAAGTGGATCTAGGTCACATGGCCCAAGACCCACCCACCTGTCAATCACTGCTAATCTGTTGGCACCTTCTTGATTCGCCCCCATTTTTCCCTACATAAGCAGTCCTACAGCCTCTTTTAATTTGCCGTTGGTGAGCAGGTGCCAGTGGATCTAGATCACATGGCCTATGCCCAGCCCACCTGGCAATCATTGCTAATCTGTTGGTGCCTTCTTGTTTTGCTGCCCTTTTTCCCTATATAAGCAGCCCTTCTGCCTTTTTTCGTTTTGCAGCTGGTGAGCAAGTGCAAGTGGATTTAGGTCACATGGCCTAATCCCCGCCCACCTGTCCATCACTGCTAATCTGTTGATGCCTTCTTGTTTTGCTGGCCTTTTCCCGGCTTAAGTAGCCCTCAAGCCTCTTTTTCTTTGCAGTGGCTGAGCAGGTACATGTGGATATAGGTCACATGGCCTAAGCCCCACCCACCTTCTTAGCCCTGTCTCTTCCTTTCTACTCTTAACTCTTAGATGAAGGGTATCTCTCACCCTGGCTTCCGAATAGAAGGGCAGACAAAGAAAAGAGCATATACTCTTTGGGCCTTGTCAGACCGGGGGGACCCAGGACTAAACCATCTGTCCCTCTTAACATCAGGAAAGCTCCACTGTATATGTGTTTCACTCCACTCTTCCAACAGCCCATTTATACCATCACCACTCATCACCAACTATGCCAGTGACCAGCAAGATCATGGACACTATATCGCAGCAACCTCATCCATGTCACCATACACCCCACTTCATGCACCATTCAATGAAAATTAATGCTTGTCAATGCCTGCTCAGAAATTAACCATGCAGCTGACATTGCCAACCTCATCACCACACATGACCTGAATGCCATCTTCATTAATGAGACCTGGATGACATCCATCTTCACCCATATCCTGGATGTCCTCACCCAAAACGGCTATAGAATTCTGCTACAAGACCGTCTAAACAAGATCGGCAGATGCCTCGCCATCATTCACAAGGCATCATGGCCACACACCCAACTGAACATCACCACCATTGGCTATTTTGAAAACCTACCCTGCCACTTCCGGGTCTCCCCAACATACACAGTCACTTTTCATCTCATCTTAACTCGCTTCTCAAAGAACTCAACAACACCCTTGCAAACAATACAACCACCATGCCGCAATGAAACGGCGCCCCCACAAACTTAAACATTCAGCACCCTGGTACACTCAATAACTCAACCTCAACAAATGAACCATCAGAAAACAACACAATAATTAATGAAAATCCTACAGGACATCTAACCTCGCTCAAGGAACTTCATGCTACATGCAGGTGATTGATCAACACTGCCGAGGCCAACTACTACCATAACACCATAGCCAAGGCCAACAATGAAAGCAGAGCCCTCTTCAAAGCCATCAAGCACTGCATCAACTCCCTGCCAGACCCACCCGTGCCACACTCCATCAGAAAATCCACTGCCATCAACTCTTTCTTCATTAACAAGATCATCATGATCTGCCAACACATAGACACCAACGATGCAACTGACAACACGTTACTCATCAAATCTCACAAAACCCCAACAACCTGGACAACTTTCAAAATACTAACTATGGCCACCTTAACACCCCTCAAGGCTACATCATATGTGGATGACATCCTCCCTGATTCCTTACACAAGACCCTTCTTACTGAAGCACTCCCTTACTTGACAATCATCGACAGCTCCCTAACTCAAGGCACCTTCCACTCAACCCTCAAGACTGAACGAATCCTCCCACTTCTTATGTAACCAACACTGGACCATGATGATCTCAGCAACTACCATCTCATTACCTTTCTTCCCTTTCTAGGTATGATCCTTGTGAAAGCAATAACCACATAACTCCTCCAACACATCAAAGCCAGTAACCTTCTTCAGTCCGACCCAGATGCATCACAGAAATGTCTCATTTCACACAGTAGACCACCAGTCACTCTACATCAAATCCTACCTTGTGAACTGCCAACAGTTCATAGACATAGAAATTGATTATTCCAGATCACCAACTCTACCCATCACCTATGGAGTACCACATCGATCCAGTCTTTGGCGTCCAGTGCTTACTTCACGCTCAAATCCATCAAGACTGAATTTCTGCTGCTGATCAACAACATTGAATGCCCTGACATCGAGACCTGGCTCTTTGCTATGAACCTCGAGGGATACACACACCAGCTGCCCCCCTGTGCCAAGTCCCTTGGGTTCAACATCAATAGACAACTCACTTTAAAACAGCACATAGCAAGGAAGTAGCAAACAGCCTTGTACCAACTTTCCGTGGGAAAATAGCAAGCCCTTCATCCCAGAAAACAACTTCAGACACTCTCTCCAACCCTTTTTCCTCTCGCACCTAGATGGTGGCAATGCCCTTTATGAAGGCCTTCGGGCGACTAGCATGGCACCCCTGAAATGTGTCTTGCATGCTGCAGCAGGACTAATTAAAGGACTCTGCAAATTCTACCACATCACCCTGACCCTCATTGAAGTGCACTGGATCCCACTGCACATCTGTATCATCTTCAAATCATGCTGCATCATCCACAAGGCTGTCATCCTGAAGTCCCCAAGCCACCTCACTGAGAAACTCAGCATCTCTTCAGGCCGATGATCCACCAGAAGTAAGGAAATGTGCAGACTTTAATTACGACAGGGGAGGAAGGAAATAACCAGAATACAGGCCTTCTCTGAATATGCTGAAGAACTCTGGAACCTCCTCCCCATCAACATCCAACTTACCCCATCACTTCAACAGTTCAGGAAAGACCTCAAAACCTTCCTCTTGAAGGACT
This sequence comes from Ambystoma mexicanum, assembly GCF_040938575.1. Classification (NCBI taxonomy): domain Eukaryota; kingdom Metazoa; phylum Chordata; class Amphibia; order Caudata; family Ambystomatidae; genus Ambystoma; species Ambystoma mexicanum. The sequence continues at coordinate 1,277,873,745 of NC_090929.1, read as the reverse complement.
GGCTCCTCCTTAATACCTAGGTCCACACACCCTGCACTCCCCACCGTACCTGAGACTCACTGATCTGCTCCCCAATGTCTCCCCCCATGATGCCAATTGCCCACCCTCCCCTGTTAGCTCCATGCATCTTTTTTCTCTGTTTCCCTTGTTGCGTTCTTCCCACCTATGATTGTAAAGTGCCCCGTTGCTTCTCGAAGCTAGGTTTGCACTCAATAAATACCATAATAATAATATTAATAATAATAATAATAATAATAATAATAATAATAATTAGTGACTGGAAACATGACCATGTGCCTTCAGATCTAAAATGAGCCCTTCCTTGGATGAACTGGAATCGTGAACATGCTTTTTTTCAGAGCACCCAGTAAAGGATATTGCAGGAGTATTTTCTTCACTTGATTAGTGTCTATATTTGTTGAAATGCGGATCACATTTCTAAAGCAAAGACATTTTTTCAGATTACATTTACAGAGTAATTGCATTGCACAATAAAGACGGAAATGTAATGTTTAAAAGTGAATTCTTGGACAAAAATGTAATGTATACTTTTGGGTGGTTTATAACTTTAGCACCATTCATCCAATCTACATGAATCTTCCCTAAAGAAATATAGTTTGCAAAGGTAGCGGGAGCCCCTCTCTCGATAGAACAAGGCTTGATAACCTGTTCAGTGGTTATTAACCACTTGAGAGTTCGCAGCCACTGCTTTTTCTCACTGTGCCTTTCACAGATGGGAAATATCCATTTGCATATTAGTCTTTGTCCTGCCCAGGGGCAGTCCAGCACCGAAATGCAATGGCAATTCCAACCTGAACGAGAGTACCACCAGCAACCCCATACACGTGTTTCACCCTTGTTGGGGATCATCAGTGAGGTGAAGCTGATGCCTCACTAAGCACAGTGAGAGAAAGACATATAGACCTGGCTCTGAATAATTTTGGCAGTTTTGTGCAGTTTCGCCAAGTGGTCCGTGCGGGCAAAGTTATATGTGGGGTCCCAAAATGTAAATCCAGATTGACGTGAATGGGAAAATAAAACATTTGCTTGCAACTACAGGCCAAACCAGAGATGGAATTTTTAACAAAAAGCATGAATGCAGAGTGATTGCCTGGTCCCAATAGTCTGCTGTTAATTCATATAGCAGATTTTTGTTAAATGCCCGAACAGTAGGTAAAAACAGTTAGTGATATCTCAACCGGTCTGCAGACTCATTTCCTAAGTAGGTGTCTTTGGATTCCTCTGGACCAATCAGGGTGTTGTGTAATGTTCACCGTCATCGCATAAAGGTGCTGATTGGTCATTTAAAAAAACATTAAGTGCAGCAAAAATGTTGAAACATATTGTTGGATTTGCAACTGCATTCGTTGTCCGTGAAGAGACCATTGACAAAATATTTTAAAACACATACTTTCATTTGTCTTACGTATGAAACTGCCTCTGGGGTGTTGAAAATCTCCGATTTTCGGGGACATTGCTGTGATGCTCGCGAACTTGTTTGTGGACATTCATACATATAGTTATGGTTCAGTTGCATCGCACAGAGGATGAGCACTTTTTTGGCTGGATGACTCTGCACGAAACCCTCCCAAAAATCTGACTCTTAACCTTTAAAACAAGTTTGGTGGGGTTTCATCAAAGCAGGGCAAGATTATAGGGCGTCCCAAAATGTTCAAAATCCAGATTTACTTGAATATGAAAAATATTCTGTCACACTTACAGTCTGAACCGCTGGACAGATTTTCATCAAACTTGCGCAATGAGCTTCGGCCTTGTCCAGAAAGTGTGCTTTTGCAAATTTGGTGTTTATTCTTCCAGTGTATTTTTTTTCCAAAAATGCCAAAATGTAGGTACAAACAAATCTGGCTACTGGCAATGGTCTCAAGGACCTGGCTAATGGGTTAAAGTGGCCACTGGTCCTGTGGCAAGACCTAGCGTCTGCTGCGAAATGCTTAGCAGGGCCTGCAACATAGGTGGAGGCGATACACCATGGATTATGGCCACTTGCCATGGATGCAAGCCATGCCCAATGTTTACAGTGGGTTAATTCACAGGGCAGTCATCATGGCTGAATCTCATGCCCCAGTGAGCATGGCCACAAGTCACAGACAGTGGCCCATGGTCCAGCAAAGGAGAAATACTGGCCACTGGGCCAGGGAGCAGGCCATTCCCAATATCTACTGTAGGTTGCTTTGCAGGGCCGGCAACGTGCTTAAAGCCTTTGTCCCAGGGTTTGTATTTACACCACAAAAGTGGTCAACCGCTAAGAAGTATGTGTAATAAATTCATAGGAATATTGTCTGCCTCGTTAATTTGTAAAACTGAAATTGTACAATCATTGAATATCTACAATCATTTATGAATTACACTTGTTACCTTTGAACATCAGGTTAAACATTTAGATCGGTTGCAACTCGTTCCAGGCTTTGAAGTTAAACCAACCTACCTCATATGACTTCACTATATGTAGAGCCAGGAGGCTAAACAAGCTAATGTTCTTCCAATACTTTCTCAGATAGTGCTACCTGTGCTACCTCACGTCTGTAATACTCTACCAGAAGATTCTTAATTGATCATAGGCTTCTTGCCAAATTATGAAAGCACACATTTTAACAAGCTTTCCTCAGGATTCTATGCTTAAGTGTGTTTCATATTAGACAGGTTTTTATGAGTTTGCTCATATCTCATTCTTTTTTCTTCCAGTGAATTGATTAATATGTCCATTACAATGTTTTGCTTTGGTTGTATTTGTGTACTTTTTAAATAGTGATTTATAACAGTAGGGACTTGCAATCCAGTTGGTAAACTCGCACCACATCTTACCCTGTGCACTGTATACTAGTCTTAACACACTCCCTCCGATCTACTTAAAGCACCCATTTCTTCTTAATACTTTACATGAGACAAAACATTGAATACACGTCAACCAATGCTTAATTCAGACTCCTTTAGAGTCCATCAACACAATGGCCCTCATTACAAGTCAGGCGTTAAGGGTTTAACGGCGCCGTCGGCGCCGTTAACCCTTAACGCCTGATTAAGAGGTCCCGGGTTTTAACGCCTGCTTTTTGCAGGCGTTAAAACCCATGCTGCAAAGTGACGTTGGTGCTAAGTACGGTGCCGCAATTTGCGGCACCGTACTTAGCGCCTTTCCCCATTCCCATTATGCCCTATGGGGCAAAAATGGGAATGGGGAAGGGCAAATGGTGAATGGGGAATTACCGCCACACTCACCTTGGAATGGGGCGGTAATTCCGCCATCCACCATGCCGGAGTCCGGCATGGACCATGGTGCTAATAGCACCATGGTCCAGCGCCGGACTTGTAATGAGGGCCAATGAGTAATCTTGTGATATCAGTGTGTGTACCACAGGATATAGAGTTGCAATTCACTTTCAAGAATTGACTAGGAGAGGGAAAGAAAGAGGGGAAACATAATGAAAAAATTAAATTGTACCGAATCAGGTACACACCCTCTTCATGCTTTAGAGAAGACCAGAAAGCTCCCCAAACCCCAAAAAGTATGCCTCATGGCTCCTTGCCACGAAGGTTTCAGTTTCATGCATTCCAGCTTCTTGATTTCATTAAGTCACACTGCTGCCCTCGGGGGTTTGCTGTACAACCATCTTCCCAGTCACTAGTCCATTTTTGATCCATAGCGTGCTACATTTTGTTTGGGACTAAATGGATGATATTGTACCACTTTGCATTGGTACAACTTTAAGTAGCACTAGAGCAAAAATGTCCTTAGCGCCCAAAAAATATGAATTCAATCAATTTTTACACTCTGGCAAATTTCAGGTCTAGCGTAAATATTGCCCTGGTGCACCAATGCATAGAAATAATGTATTTTGTACAAGGGCAGTTTTTGCCCTAGTGTTAATACTCACTAGCATTTGTGCAAACCCAGTGGACCTGAAAAATACAGGGCCTATTTAACAGAGCGTTTTCCATTGGGGCTTTGCCATAAAAAAACGCTTTTGTGAATTAGGCCAAACGTGTTTTCCAGTGGGAAAGGGAATCAGGCCCAATGTGTTCTATCTTATTGAACAAGAATCAGCCAGCTTCTCAAACCATTTTTGGACCAGGTGAGCAGAGCACTGACCTTCCCACTTGTGCCAAAAAAAGGAGCAGCCCAAATCACAAAGTGCATTTGAATGAGCACATTTTAGATTGTTCCCTCCTTTGCGCATTTGCACAAATAAGGGGTCATTTCTGAATTTTCAAGCTTAGAATAAAGGGTCATCCTATTGCACCCATTGAGAACAGGGACAGGTGAGGCACAAATTGCGACAGTATAAACTCTGACTGTCATATTTTTTTCTTGAAGTGTGACAGCCACACTTTACACAGAGGCTATCACACTTACATGGATGGAAATGCTCTTTATCTGATCATTTCAGTCTCTGTTAAATGCGCTCCCAACAACCAGATGATTGCTGGGAGCCTGTTAATCATTAGTGTCGGAGTGAGTATGCATGGGAGCTGGACAGGGCATCTTTGACTGTTTGAGAATAAGGTGACCTGCACATTTCAGCAATGAGCGCAAAACAAAAAAGTGCATTCTCTGCACATTTGCGCACATTTTTGAGAATTAGGCATGAATGGTTGTAAAGTCAGGCAGACTTCCATTCCCACTCCAAAGCGTAGTGTTTCAACGAGCACCACCCAGCATTGATATACTTTACTGCAGTGGTAAAATATGTGAGCACAGTCTCACTTTTTGTTCATACATTTTCCACATTTGTCACTTGGGCTAAGTTTGGCTTTGGCCATCTTCTTGTAGTGCTGTGCATTTTAAAGCAAAGAGTTGGTTGCCTCAATATATCCTCATACCAAGGTTGAACGGCCTCTGGATTTCGCACAGTAACCCACCTCACCCATTTATCCTTTTTGATCAGTGATCAGTTCTTTCTGACGACACGTTTTATGAATGACTACATGTTTCATCCATCCCTCAATTTACAGACTCAGAAGTTTGCATCTTGCTCTTTTTTTATTGAACATATACATGTTTCCAAGCGGTTTCTGGATCTTCTTGGCCCTGTCTTCTCTCCCTGACACTGAGTGAGTGTATGATGTGGTGAAAGTAGAACCAGAGCTCTTAACTAAAACATCCAAATGATCTCCTCAAATTAGGAAAGGTTTGCACTCTGTCATGCATGTACGGTATGTATGTGGCTCACCTGCAAAATGTGATTCTTAATATATTCCTTTTAATCCTGAATTGTATCAACTGTTCCCAGATGTGGGCTCTGCCAGATGGGAGCTTGATCCATCTTGAAAAAAGTCTTCTTTGTTCAGATGCATTGTTTGTGTAATACAGCAATCACATCCTAGATGTTAACCAGGCATTCAAGTGTATAGTCCTTCTTAGTAGCATCACTAAATGTTGACTTCTAGGAAACTATCAGTCTCAATCCGCACCCAGACAAGCCCATTCTGTAGAGCCATCTTGAAGAAATATCTTGCCTCTGATAATATGAAGCTCCCATGATATTGCTTGAAGAATGGCAAGCTGAATATCTGGATACATGCCAAAAGTCTATATTGGGAACATTGGAGGGATACATATTCTCTGGGCTATTAACATGCATGCTGTTAAACTGTGTCACTCCTGGCAGCATATATGACCTCAGTTTAGCACAGACAGTTAGGTGTTTATTCTTTCACCTGTCAAAATAATCGTGCATATAGCAAATCCAGGGTCTGTCTCACTAATCTTCGGATTGCCCTTTGGAAACATAATCCGAGACATGCAATTTCTTCATCCTCTTTTTCAATTTCACTCTACCAATATCCTATCCCCAGGTTTCTTGCTTTTTGAATTTTATGAATTCCTGGCTAATATTCATGACTACTTGCACTGGTGTGCTGGTATTTGTGAAAGTTACTAAAAGATATTCTGAGAATAGTAGGCCCTTACAGGGTCTGTATTCAACCAACAACACTTGAACCACCTCCCCCTCCCTAACTAGAAAGGCTAGGGTTATCTTTGCTTGATCAAATCAAATACTGCAGGCAATATGTTGTTTTTGCTCAGGTCTTAACATTTAGCTCCTTCATCAGTATGTCTTTAACTGTGAATATTACCCTTGAATCAGCATTCAGCAGCCCAACCATAGACGTGAAGACTTCAGGAAAAGCATGTAAGACCAATTGACGTACTTCCCAGTTATACAACAAAAATGCATTGTTTTTGTACATACTTTGCAAATAACTCTATTAACTATGTGACACGTATCCCCTGAACACATATTGTTTACAAAGTTGATCTAAGAGCTCAATCCTGGTTCCAAAATGTACCATCAGATGTAATGTCATCAATTCCCACAGGTGTTCTTCTTCCACTGTAATGTTTACTTTTGAAATACTCTTGTATTCGCTCTATGACGGTTCATTATTTTTTGTACTTATTTATAGATCTGTTATCTAGGCATGAGATCCACGTCATTGAAAAGGTTGAAATAGTGAACACATGCATTATTCTTTTAAACTGTACACATACACTTCTAAATGTCGCACATGCAAACATAGGACGTTTCTGCACTGAAGCACATTTTGAGTCAAATACATGTAACATTCGAGAACTCAGGATCATTTGATTGCATATTACTTTTGATTTCATCCCAGCTACATTTAAGCTTTTTTTTAAACAAAATAATAATTTTGCTTTTACTACACCCAGTCAATTGTGATTGTTTATGATTCTAATGTTTTAAACTATTGTTTGACCTGTACGTCAAGTGACAGATGACTGGATCATGTTATGAAAGACAGTTCAACGTACATGTTTGCCATAGAGGTATGTGTACCAACAGCAACACATATTTCAAAGCTACTAACCACTTCCTGCTAGAAACCCCTAGATTTAGACGATCCAAAGTGGGCAGAGCAAGCTTCCCTGTTAGAGCTGCCCAGGCTTGGAATGCATTGCCCACTGCATTAAGAGCAAACCTATCCTACTCCAGCTTCAGAAGTAAGGTAAAAAACTGGCTCTGGTCCAACGACAACTAACCTCGCTGCACCTAACTGTCGTGATATTCCTGAAATCCGGTTCTATGACCACTCTGCCCTTACCCTTCTACCTCTCTGTATACAGGTACTCTTATCATTGTAACTTGTTAGCTCTCATTTCTACTGTTTGTATTGACATATATGTACTGTATTGATATTTTTCTTATCATCCGTATGTATGTAACCTAAGTTTGAGTAACCTTGTAGCTGCTGCGCCCGGCTACCCCTGGGTTTTGTGCGCATTATCAAATATTAAACATAAACATAAACATAAACATATTTCTGCTATCAGTTGGATGGATTACTGTATGATGCGTAATGCAATTTCGATAACTTCTGTTTGCGAGACAAATGAGTTGTGTACATTTCTTAGAATATATTGTGACCAGTCTGGGAATTGCTGCCATGTGCAGGATCACTGAAGCCTACGTTTAATTAGGGTGAGTATATCAGCCACATTAAGTTGCTTTTCAGCACTCTAACAGATTTGAACTTAGCTGGGAATGGACACCTCGGAAATGTGCTCGTTGCTAGTTGAATGTGACTTTTGCTCTTCATGCCTCCAGCACTGAACGCCTGCAAAACAACCCACACCAGTGTACTGCGTCCACAAGGGGACTCGGCGTCTCCAACAGTTGTCGGATCCACTTAAAGGAAATGAATTAGCTGCTGTTCCACCAAAACATCAAATTCACATCTTCGCAAATCAGAACGAACACAAATTGCTAAGAGCAAGGTGTCAGACGCTAAGCTTTATCCGGAAGAGATTAGTGTTATAAAAACAAGTGGAAAAGAGAAAATTAGAAACATGACACGGGTGAATTGTTCTTTGAATATTCCGTTTATGCTGCGACTGCACAGCGGCATGGTCAAAGACACATAATATGATGTTAACTTCATTCTCAACATTTGGTATACAAATAAAATAATGAATGATGCACATTATCGGCGAGTTAATTTATGAACAATATATTAATATTTCTAGAAAGGCTTCATTAAAGCACCTCTTAATATGTGCCTCCAGCAACACAACTGGTTTTTCAGACAATGCAATCAAATGTAAGTGTATATCACATCCCTGTTTGCAAACCATTTAATGTTGGTGGGATGATTCCAAGTGGTTGAGGAAAAGGTTTTGATAGGTACTAGTAACAAGTAAGGAAGGATGTATTATACAAGATAACATAGCAATGCTACTGTCAAGTTGATATTTTACGAGCGCAGTAATGGCATACATATTAATGTGCCCCTGGGCTCCAATACGTACCTATGTGTAAGAACTGTTTGCAATTCTCTATGGCTTGCCAAGCTTTTCAATTGTGTGCTATTATCTGCTGTACTCTTGATGCATGAACTACGATCGTGCAAAGCTGATAAAACACTTGGGGAGGGAGGAATAGTTTTGCTGCAGATATATAACGTTTAGAGATTTCAATGTCACATGCCACACTATGGTCTTAATTCACACGTTATGGTGGCAATCTAAGGTAATAGGAACAAAGTGCACCTCACTTTCCACTCCGATTATGTCCTGCAAGTGCGTTTCTGGATGCACAAGTGGAAGTTGTCTGCAGAAATCACAAAGTCGGCAAGTTCAAGTTACTATTAGCACGCAACTACATGCAGAAGTTATTGACAGCCATGCGCATGACACTCAAATATGCTTAAGGGGCATCAAGATTGTTACAAATCTTTTGTGATTTTGCATCAGGAACATAGGTATAGGAATCGGTGCAGCAGAAATCCTTTGGTAAGAGGCTGATGGAAGTGAAGCAAAGCTGGGGGAGTCTGGGGCCTGTGGAAAGAAGATGACACATCAATCAGGAAAGAGTGTTTTCATCTTGAGTGGTGGACAGCCTTATCGAAACAGGGATGTCTTAGGGCAGAACCTGCAAGCGTGCTGGCGCTATAAAATAGTTTGATAGAATAGAATAGAAGGACCGATGGGGGATTATGCAGAGCAGAGGTTGTCAGAAAGTGAGTTCCATTTTTCAGACCAGTCACTGAATAACAACTGTCTCAAGGATCATGATATGGAGAGTAGGCATGAAATCACATCATCTGGGAATATGCAATGGGTTGTTTGTGGAGATCTGATTTTGGTGGTATTTTGGAGCAAGCCCATGGACACATTTAAACACCATACAAACTATTTAGAAGCACATTCTGGGTTGGATTGGTAGCACGAAAAGACTCCTTCAATCTGGGTAATCTGGTTCGTTTTTTATTGAGGATGAAGGTAGGGTAGATAGCTAAGTCTTGGACATGATGCATACTATTGATCAAAAACAGTGTGGCCTGCAAAGAGTGGGTTGCTCCGGTCAAGGCTGGAAGGCACTTGCCAATTGCTGGATGGTGGTCCCTGTGTATGTACAGGCAGCATTCCCTCAGTTTAAATTGCAAACATTTTCTTTACCACTGTTTTGATTTAATTGTTAAAGCGCATACGTATGTCCTCAAGGAAAGAAAGGTAAACAATATTCTTACGGATAGGTTCTACTTTGTGATTGGAAGTCAGGTGGCATGGTTGCATTTTTGAACCCATTTCCAGTATTTGGGTTTTGTATGTATTGAGAGAGAGAATGCTGGAACTCATCCAAGCTACAATTACTTTGAACCCATTGAAGATGGTTGCAAATTGATTTTACTTTCTGGTCAAGCAGAGGAATAGCTGGGCAGTGCTCGAGTAGAAATGCCATGCACAAATAGATCCAGCAGTATTTTAATGTAGGTATTCAAGATGAGTGAGTGGGAGGATCCACAGCAAGAGGTAGTTCTGGGTAGTGAGATCAGGTGCCCAGGTCTAAAACTCGGCTCTCTGTCAGCCAGGAAGGACAAGAGCCTTCTGAAAGCATTGTTGGAAATCCTGATCACGGATTGCATTTATTGAATTAAGATATGGACAACGATTTAAAAGGGAGTGGATTCGTCCACTAAGAGGATCATGGACGCATTATCTGGTATCTCAACGACACCATCCCAGATAATGATCAGGTCATTTTCAGTCCAGTGGCAGTACAGAATCCTTATTGGAATAGGGTGAGAAGTAAGTGTGCTTCGATATGGGACTAAAGCTGAGCTGTGGCACTTTTATTTAGTGTTTCGGACATCAAAGTGATACCAGTGATCAGAGAATATGGGACGTTTTGGTAGAAGCACCTAAGGTGAGGAATCTGTTGATAAGGATGGCTATAGTTTTGTATAGGTCAGATGTTTGCTTGAGCTGATGCTATTGTTGAAAGGCAGGCTCACCTTAATAATGGCAGGCCTGAGTACTTAGAGCAGCTTTAGGTTGGAGACTTTATCTCTGAGGGTGAAGTGAAAAGGTTCAAGGGAGCATGAAAGAATGAGAAACATGATAGTAAGGGCAACACGAGTGATGGTTTCAATCATTAGTTTAAATGTTATCACATTTTAATGAGCGGACAGGTAGTGATCTACATATTATTTGGGTTTGGAGATGAAGGAGGCTGTGCAGATGGATGAAATAATGTAATGGTTACATTAAAGAGTTAGCCAAGCTGGTTAATGATAGCTGGGATTCGTTTGCACTAGAAGTCCTGTTTAGCAGAAAGGATGTTCTTATGACTGGCGGCCTGGGACTTTTGTAAGAGAGCCTTTGGTCCTGGGTTCATTGGACCTATTCCAAGTCATCTCAACTGTGTTGTATTCTCACATTGTGAAATGATATAGTTGTTGAACACATCATGTTGTTGAGATTTGGATTTCCATTCCAAACTGTGCAAGTGGGAAGATGTTCTTGGTGGTTCAACCTGCCCAATGGGACTCCTGTCGACTTTCCAAAGGGCTGGGCAATGCCACAGGTCTACATTTGGATCATAAGGCAAACCATCCATTTTATCCCAAATCATGAGACGAGAGTCTGATCATTCAATCAGAGGTCCTGAGGCATTCCACAATAGGTTTGAGTGCCTTTGAAAAACCCTACTTGTTTCCAGCTTCATTTGTGGGTTGGGTTAAGAATGGGCAGGTCAGGCTCACAAAATGGTGGTTTTGGAGGCATTTTGAAATATTTATACAAGCCAAGCTTTAGCGGGTTTTAGAGTGTTCGGGAAGAGTTTATTGTTTGTTTCGTGTTTTGGTGTTTCTTGATTCCTGATGTATTTTCTGTTGTCTGTTTATGTTTATTCTTAAGGAGCACTTGCTAGTCTTTCTTTTATCCAATATTCTCTTGTAAAAAAGAAAAATAAATAAATGTCCCTTTACCTGCTTGTGTCCTCCAAAAAAAGGTATCTAAAATCTTTCCTTTTCCCGTGTTAGTAGAGAAACATTTCTGGACGAACTTGAGAAACATTTCCCAGCAATGATCCCATTGTTTGCCTTTCTCACTTGTTTTGTGTTTTACACATTGACAATTTATACAGATTTGGCACATGTGTATTTTGTTCTTTGAGACCTTAGGCAAAGGAGTGCCACAGTCAGAAGATGAAGAGCTTACCTACTCCTCAAATCACCCTAAGTTACCAGGGGAATCCAGATGTGGACCCCTTGCTCACTGCTCTTAGAGAGGCACAGCTTCACCTCACTGATGATGCCCAATTAGGCAGAAACACGTGTATGGGGTTGCTGTTGGTACTCTTGTTCACGGGAGAATTGCCTAGCATTTCGGTGCTGGACTGCCCCTGGGCAATACAAAGACTGATGTGTGGGGAAATATCTTCTCTGTGAAAAGAACAGTGAGCTAAAGGCTTGGTTGAGACTCTCCCAGGGGCCATCCACCCAAGAACAAGTCAATGGGCTGCGTTCGTGCTGGTAGAGAGTTTCCCAGACCCCCCCTCTCGTTTGCATACCAAGTAACTTTGGGCCTCACCCTAAGTTACCAGGGGAATCCAGATGTGGACCCCTTGCTCACTGCTCTTAGAGAGGCACAGCTTCACCTCACTGATGATGGCCAGTTAGGCTGAAACACATGTGAGGGGTTGCTGTGGTACTCTTGTTCAGAAGAGAATTGCCTAGCATTTCGGTGCTGGACTGCCCCTGGGCAAGACAAAGGGCCTCATTACGAGGTGAGTGGTAAGGGATTACCGGCACTGGTAAGGGCATCGGTGCCGGTAATCCCTTACCGCCCTACTACGAGTTCCCTTTGCGGGTCCTTCCTTAACGCCTGGTTTTTGCAGGCGTTAAGGACGGGACCCGCAAAGGGACTCTAGAGCTAATAACGGTACCGCAAGTTACGGTACCATTATTAGCACCTTCCGCATTCCCATTGAGCCCTATGGGGGCTCAAATGGGAATGGGGAATGGCCCTGGTGAATGGGGAATTACCAGTCCTTCCAACCTTGGAATGGACCAGTAATTGCTCCATTCAACAGGGCGGAGTCGGAACGAGTTTGTAGGCAGCCATGGCGCTAATAGCACCATGGCTACCTCCAACCTTGTAATGAAGCCCAAAGACTGATGTGCGGGGAAATGTCTTCTCTTTGAAAAGAACAGTGAGCTAAAGACTTGGTTGAGACTCTCCTAGGGGCCATCCACCCAAGAACATATCAATGGGCTGCGTTCGTGCTGGTAGAGAGTTTCCCAGACCCCCTTATGTTTTGCATACCAAGTAACTTTGGGTCTCACCCTAAGTTACCAGGGGAATCCAGACTTGGACCTCTGTGCTCACTGCTCTTAGAGAGGCACAGCTTCACCTCACTGATGATGCCCAATTAGGCTGAAACACGTGTATGGGGTTGATGTGGCACTCTTGTTTAGAGGAGAATTGCCTAGCATGTCGGTGCTGGACTGCACCTGGGCAGGACAAAGACTGATGTGCGGGGACTTTTCTTCTCTGTGAAAAGAACAGTGAGCTAAAGACTTGGTTGAGACTCTCCCAGGGGACATCCACCCAAGAACAAGTCAATGGGCAGCGTTCATGCTGGTGGAGAGTTTCCCAGACCGCCCCTCTGTTTTGTACTCCTCAAACTCATTGTCAGAGGTGAGGGGCAGATAGCAACTGAGCAATGACGGACACAGAGTGAGGCAGAGCAAAAGGAGGAGTTGATGGTGGTTGAGAAGACTGAGATTTTGGAACAAGAGGTGGAGGGGGAGCATAAGAAGGATTTGGCTTCCAATTTAGATGACATTTTGGTAGCTGCAGTGAAACTCAGGGAGTGCCTGCGGACGGTGGGCAAGTAAATTGATCTTGGAAGTTGCTCAGCGATGGTACTTCAGGAGCAGCAGGAAGTGGTAGCCATAGACGTGCTGGGATGTGAAGGACAGAGAAGAAAGGATTGGTGGAGATGGCAGTGCTCCAAAAGAATGATGTGCACCAGACAGAGGACTCAGAGATGGTACCCAAGCAGATATCTCAGGAGAAGTAGATTGATACCATTGCAGCATTGCCCAGCCCTGTTGAGGAGGCAAGATAAACTTAAAAGTTCCTGAAAAGTGTCAATTTGCATCAAAAGACATCCCAAACCATATCATCACCCCCTTTCTAGTCCTGGATATGGGAATACTGTTGCTTTCTATGGGGTGTTACTGTTGGGGTTAGGCAGGCCATGTAATATGCAACATCTGCAAGAAAACAGTTCATCATAGTAACCCGAATAAGAGCATCTTAGGCAAAATGTGCAAGCAATGTTTTTTGTTTTTGTTTTTTTATTGTGCATAAAGAACAATACTTTGCATATGTATAAAGACTCACATATATGAAACGTACATATATGACACTTTTCATAAAACATTGTATATAAAAATTCCATCAATGAACTTCAATTTAATTCAAAGAATTTCCTATTACAACAATCATGTTTGCCTCATCTCCATTTATTTTCCATTTCTTTCCATATTCCAAAAGCAGCCACAGTCATAACTATTGATTGGGTTCCACATAGCATTGACCAAAACTGTCCATGAAGGATCGTATCCATTTTATTTCCTGGTTCTCCTCTCCCTCCCGCCTCCCTGCCCGCCCACCCCCCCCCTCTGATTGGCTGCCTGGCCGCCTCCCTTCTTGACTACTCGACGCCCGCTCCCCCTGCTCGCTTCTTTGTTCAGCTGAGCCTGGGAGAGCGGTCGCCGGGAGCCCTGAGGGAATTGCAGGCCCTGGAAGCCCTGCCCGACCCTAGCGGGCATCCGTGAGTAAATTGTGTGCTTTTAATAAAGTGAAATTGCATCTGCGCTCAGAGCGTGTTGTTGTGCCTGCTCTCCCCTCCCCTCCCACTTCCTGGTTCTCCTCTCCCTCCCGCCTACCTGATCGCCCACCCACCCCTCTGATTGGCTGCCTGGCCGCCTCCCTTCTTGGCTACTCGACGCCCGCTCCCCCTGCTCGCTTCTTTGTTCAGCTGAGCCTGGGAGAGCGGTCGCCGGGAGCCCTGAGGGAATTGCAGGCCCTGGAAGCCCTGCCCGACCCTAGCGGGCATCTGTGAGTAAATTGTGTGCTTTTAATAAAGTGAAATTGCATCTGCGCTCAGAGCGCGTTGTTGTGCCTGCTCTCCCCTCCCCTCCCACTTCCTGGTTCTCCTCACCCTCCCGCCTCCCTGCCCGCCCACCCCCCCCTCTGATTGGCTGCCTGGCCACCTCCCTTCTTGGCTACTCGACGCCCGCTCCCCCTGCTCGCTTCTTTGTTCAGCTGAGCCTGGGAGAGCGGTCGCCGGGAGCCCTGAGGGAATTGCAGGCCCTGGAAGCCCTGCCCGACCATAGCGGGCATCCGTGAGTTAATTGTGTGCTTTTAATAAAGTGAAATTGCATCTGCGCTCAGAGCGCGTCATTGTGCCTGCTCTCCCCTCCCCTCCCACTTCCTGGTTCTCCTCTCCCTCCCGCCTCCCTGCCCGCCCACCCCCCCTCTGATTGGCTGCCTGGCCGCCTCCCTTCTTGGCTACTCGACGCCCGCTCCCCCTGCTCGCTTCTTTGTTCAGCTGAGCCTGGGAGAGCGGTCGCCGGGAGCCCTGAGGGAATTGCAGGCCCTGGAAGCCCTGCCCGACCCTAGCGGGCATCCGTGAGTAAATTGTGTGCTTTTAATAAAGTGAAATTGCATCTGCGCTCAGAGCGCGTTGTTGTGCCTGCTCTCCCCTCCCACTTCCTGGTTCTCCTCTCCCTCCCGCCTCCCTGCCCGCCCACACCCCCCCTCCCCTTCCTCTCCTCCCTCTTCCTAAAACCACCTCCTTCTGGGCAGCCCTCCGCCCGGCAGCCCCCGGCGGCTAAGGGCCCCAAGGCCAAGGGCGACTCCTACAGTTGCGGATCCCTGTGTGTCTGCAGGTGTCCGCAGGGGACGCAAGACGCAAGTTCAATTTGCCTTCACCACCTTCTCCCTGCCCACCCCGCCTACGCCTGGCCACTGCATTCGCATGGTGTCTTCACCTCACTGTGTTCCACAGTTGTGGTAAACTAGGGTTTTCTCCCCTCGCAGGATTCTCAAACTTAGGTGGACTCTCCACTGTGTACCTAAAACGCATTACTGTTGCTGTTCTTAAATGTGGTAAACTAGGGTTTTTCTCCCCTCGAAGGTCTCTCAAACTTAGGTGGACTCTCCACTGTGCACCTAAACGCATTACTGTTGCTGTTCTTAAATGTGGTAAACTAGGGTTTTTCTCCCCTCGCAGGATTCTCAAACTTAGGTGGACTCTCCACTGTGTACCTAAAACGCATTACTGTTGCTGTTCTTAAATGTGGTAAACTTGTGCTTGCCGCTCTCTTCCTGTCTGCAGGCTCTCACATCGTCTGTCTTCCCCCCCCACTCCCTCCTACTCTATGGTGCTCTCTATCTCGCCTATCTTCTCTAACTGCTTCTCTATTGACTATCCTGCTCTCCTCACTAAATCTGGTAGGAAAAAGTTTAAAAAGGACATCCTGGTCTCCAACCCAGGCCTCCCTATCGCTGACACCTACACTAGTGCCTGCTCTAAGGAAACTCTCACTGACATCCTCTTTTTTGTGCCTTCGCCTGACCTATGGACCCTTTATATGGTCTCTGTGCTCTCTCCTTTTTCCTCTTCTCCCATTAATGGTGGCACCCGCTGGGATGTCCTCTTGGCCCCCTTCCACTCTTCTAAGGCCATCATTAATATCTACGCTAATGGGACCGTCTTGGTCCAAGGCCCTCAGGCCAACCTTCACCTCTTTGATAGACGCTTCCCTCGCCTCATCAACTTCCTCTCCTCTCCTGCTGTCCCCCCTCCTCTGTCCTCGGCTACCTTGCCTCTACCCTCCCTCCCTGCCCCCTCTCTTGCTCCTTCTTCACCTCCTTCTTCTACACCTCCGCAGGAAGTACCTCTGATCTGTACCCCTCCCCGGAAGTCCTTCAAGGATGGCAACCTTCTCCACATTGCCACCCTTAACTCTCGCTCTGCCATCAAGCATTCCTCTGATATCTGTCACCTTCTTGAGGAACTGGACCTTGACGTCCTCGGTCTCACTGAGACATGGTTCACAGCCAGCTCTGTCACCAGCTTTGACACACTCCTACCTGACGGTTACAAGATCCTCTCTGTGCCCAGGCCCAACCGTGCAGGGGGGGTGTTGCCCTTATCTTCCCTGAGTGGATTCCTGCCACTGTCACTCCTATGCAGACCTACTCCTCTTTTGAATGTCTTGTCTGCCGACTCTCTCTCTCTCCTAGCCATTCCCTTACCGTGGCTACTATCTATCGGCCACCTGGTCAAATTTCTTCCTTCCTCTCCGAGTGGGCTGACCTCTCCTCCTCACTCCTGTCCACTACCACTCAACTCCTCCTTCTTGGTGACTTCAACATCCACCTAGATGCCTCCTGTCCCCCCACTGGACTCTTTCGTGACCTCTGCAACTCTCTCTCACTCTCTATTCTCCCATCTGGGCCTACTCATTCTGCAGGGCACACTCTTGATGCTCTGATCTCTTCTGACCTTCCCCTCTCAGTCCCTCTCTCCACTCCTTTCTCCTGGAGTGATCACTTTCTCCTATCCTCCCACCTCACCCTCCCTACCTCACAGGCCAAGCCACCCTCATCATTGCCACCCACCTTCTCGGTCATCCGACCCATGAAGCGCGTGTCAGTTGAGGCTTTCGCTGCCACCTTCTTCCCCCCCCTCCCCCTTCGGCTGACTCCCACCCTGACACAGCCCTCTCCCTGCTCCACTCTGCTATTTCTGATACTCTTGATATCCTTGCCCCTGTCATGAGAATCCGCCTGAAGCCCAAAGCCAAATGTAACTCCTGGTATGATTCGGATCTCGTCACCCTAAAACGCAAGTGCAGGGTGGCAGAGAGGAAATGGCGTGCTTCTTGTTCATCCTCTGACAAACTGGCATGCCGCCTGCTCCAAAGGCAATACCGTCTCTCTGTTCTCACCAAGAAGAGAGCCCTTATCCAAGCCCGCATCTCTGCGGCATCTAACAATTCGGCCGAACTCTTTAAAATCTGCAAGGAGCTTGCCACCCCTGCTGCAGTCTCTACCTCTCCTGTCCCCTCCCAGGCCCTCTGTACTGCACTGGCCTCTCACTTCATCTCTAAAACTCAGGACATCCTGTCCTCACTCTCCTCCTATCACCTCCCTCCCTCGCTTCCCTGCTCTTCCTCCGGCCCTTCTGCAGCCACCCCTCCTCCCTCCTTCTCTGCCTTTCCCCTTTTCTCTGCTGACGAAGTTTCCAGACAAGTCCGATCTATGAAAGTCTCGTCTAAACAGGTTCACCCCTGTTCCTCCAAAACTATCAAGGACCACATCGACTCCCTGGCTCCTGCCCTGGCTGACTTTTGCAACCTCTCCTTCGCCTCTGGAGTCTTCCCATCCCCCCTCAAGCACTCCCTTGTGCACCCTCTTCTTAAGAAACCCTCTGCCGACCCCTCCTGCCCGGCTAACTATCGCCCAATCTCCATCACTCCCTTCCTGGGCAAGCTCCTGGAGAAACTGGCCATCTCCCAGCTTAACCTCCATGCTGAAGCTGTTGGTAGTCTTCCTGACCACCAATCCGGCTTCAGAGCGGCCAGAAGCAGGGAAACTGCTCTCCTGAACATCTGTGATGACCTGCTCTTGAACCTCGACTCCAACACTCCGTGTGTTCTCATTCTGCTCGATCTCTCTTCTGCCTTTGACACTGTCAACCATGCCATCCTGCTCAACCGTCTCCGCGATAACCTGGGTATCACTGGTCAGGCTCTGGCGTGGCTGACCTCTTTCCTTTCCAATCGACCCTCCAAGGTCCAACTTGGGTCCTTCCTCTCTGACATCTTTTTCTCCACCTGTGGTGTTCCCCAGGGATCTAATCTCTCTCCCTGGCTTTTCAACCAGTATCTGGCACTTCTTGCCCACCGCATCGCTGCCCTCTGCCCCAACTTTCAGTGCTATGCGGACGATACCCAGCTCATTTTCAGGCTACCCTCGGCCTCCTCTTCTCCTGCCCTCATCTCTGACTGTCTGTCTGCTATCCAGGAATGGTGTGCTGCCAACGACCTCCGCCTTAATGCTAGTAAGACTGAGATTCTACTCATCGGCACACCCACTCCCTCCTTCCCTGCAGCTCTCTGGCCAGCCTCTCTTGGGCCTCTTCCTGCTCCTACCTGCAAGGCAAAAAACCTCGGGGTCATCTTTGACTCCACACTCTCCTTCTCTCCTCATATATCTGACGTCTCTAAGAAGTCACACTACCAGCTGCACCTCCTTAGAGGTATTCTTCCCTTCCTCTCCTTCCCCCAGAAGCTCACTGTCTCCCGAGCCCTGGTTCTCTCGAAGCTGGACTACTATAACAGTCTCTATCTTAATCTGCCTGCCTCCACTCTCCGCCCTCTGCAACTCATCCAGAACAGAACTGCGAGACTTGTCCTTGGCCTCAAGCCCAGGGACCGTATCTCTCCAGGACTGAAATCTCTACACTGGCTCCCAGTGGCTGCGAGGATTAAGTTCAAAACCCTCTGCATTGTCCACAAGGCCTTCTGGAGCCTGGGGCCTAAATACCTGCAACTCTCTCTTCCTAAATATCTTCCTTCCCGAGCCCTTCGCTCATCCGTCTCCAACTCCCTCAGGGTCAGCCGCTTCTCGAAGCAACGAGCTGGGGGTAGATCTCTCTCCGCGGCAGGAGCCTCCCTCTGGAACAGCCTTCCTGCCTCCCTGAAACTTGAGGAGAACCATCTCCGGTTCCGGAAGCACCTCAAAACCTTCCTCTTTGCTTCTGCTTTCTCTCTCCCTCTCCCCTGCTAAATTCTTCACTAAATTCTGCACTGAATCTGAAACTTGGCCACTCTCACCGACCTCGGTCCTGGGCCCAGCCACTCTCCACTTGCACTACCTCCCTGGCAACCCCTGCACTGCGGGACTGTCTCTGTATCCCTACAGCCCCCCCTTCCCAGCACTTGTCTGCACTTACCTTGCACTTGCCACCAGCTGGCCCTATTTATTTATTTATCTATTTATTTCTATTCTACTTACCTTGTACTGCACTTTTCCCTTCCCCCTACCCCTGCACTTGCGCGGTCTGAATGACACCTGGCCTAGTAGGATCGTTGTCTGTCCTCCCCCTGTTCCCCCCTCCCTGCCTCGTCGCGCCTTGAAACACTTGTGTATAGGCGCGTTACAAATGCCATATCATATCATATTAGGGAATACCTCAGAGCAAACTTAGTACCCATGGGCCTGCAGGTACGCAACGAGCCTGCCTTATTTTTAGAAGATAAAGACTACATACTAGGATTTAGTAAGATTGCAACCAAATGCAGCAGGGACCTAATGGTTCTAACGATCACCACTGCTAGGAGGATACATCAAGATATCACCAAAGAACTTAAAGAACAAGAGGAGAAATTCCTCAATGACGACAGCCTGGATAACGCTAGAGAAAAATTGAAGGAAATAAATAAAACAATGGATACCTTTATGAGTAGCACGCTGGAAAAGAAGCACAAAAAACTAGCAAAAGATATTAAGAATTTCCAACTAGAACTCGTATATCCCTATTTATCAGTTGACTATAAGGATAAGAAAGAAAAAGAAAGACTTATCAACCAAACGGGCCCAGCAAGAAATAGACGCAAAAAGGTCTCTTTCTGGAATACATCAAGCTCGGGTTCATCCGACGATGACTCAGCAAATACCAACGGCAGACCGAGTAACCGCGACAACCACCAGCAGCCACAGATGGCGCCTTTTTTAGGCCTAGGGATCCACTTTGGTCACCCTCTAGCCTGGCTTTTGTCAGACCTATCCAAGGTTTTGTGTTTAGAGCAGTAAATGTTCATGTTGTTTCTATGCGTTTGAGATAAATGTGTAACGTACCTGGCATTACTTTTAGGTGAACTAAGAGAAGAACAAGTAATGTACTTAAAAGCAAAAATTCGAGCCTGTATATGTGTCTTTCGCTTTGAAATGTCATTATACGGTATTCTTATGTATTCACTCACCCAGGTCTGTTATACATGTGCTGAAAAAGTTTCCAATGCAGCATTCATCTGGCAATGCGGAAACATTGTATAATTATTTAAATGCAATGTCTGCCTTATCTATTGGAATTCATAATCCAGTTTTTGTTTAATGACTGAGAAGAGATAATAAAAAACTATTCTCAGATTCTATTTAATTTAACTTACATGAGTGCGTGTATTTCCTCTCCTTTGTCCTTATACCCATCCTGTGGACATGCATAAATTATGCTACAATATAGGAGCAGATACTCCTCAAATTTCTTTTGCATATAACTAAATTGCAATTAGCTTTAACTCCTTAGACAGGACTCCCCCTCTTGTGTTCCTTTCACTGATAGCCCTTTGTCCTGTGCTATTATTTGGGGCTCTCCCTCCCGTATTTATCAGCCAAATTAGAGCAGGCAGTTAAGATGTTGTGAGATGTTTCAATTTCTCGATAACATAGTCTACAGTGGTTGTCATAATCGATGAAGGATTTTGTTGCCTGCCACATTCCAACATATTCGTTAGTGTGAAGGAGATTCAGTCTTAAATACAATATGAATCGTTTAAGCTCAATGGTGCAGATCTTGGTCAGATAGCTAAAAGGTCTGTAATAAAGCAAACTCCGATAAGAGTATTCCATATAGTGTTTCTTTTTATGGAGTTCATCTATAGTCAAGGCCCTATCCCACAATTTAGTTTTTGTTTTTATTATCCCTTCAAAGATTGGCAAAGATACAAAAATGTCTGTCTCGATGTCCAGTGCTGCAAGATGGGCTTTTGCAGTTGTTTTTAGGTCCTCAATAAAGACATTTTTAAAGTTGTTATCTATGCCGTCACCCAGTTATTTCAGTATGGTATTTGAGTTGTGGTCTGTTAGCGTATAGTGACGTACGTATGTACCACACTGATTTTAGTGAGGACAGCCCATACTCTAGCCTTAATGACTTAACCAGTACTGATTTTGGCAGGTTAATAATTGTACAGAGCAATTTGCCATCCATTTTTTCTAACCATTGTACATGTGTACTGGGAGTGCATCATGCGAGTATAGAATAGTAGGGACAATACTTAAACAGTAAACTTCAAGAAAGCCTTCGATATTTTGTCCTCCGTGACACTCTATATATTTTTTTTAGGACAAGCCATTTTTTTCAGATATTTTCCCTGACCACTGCTTTATAGTAACAAGGAGGTGGTCTGATTTTTACAGGGAAACCCAAACATGTAAACTCTCTTGTCCTTTCCAATTCTGTTTCATTGAGGTACCAGACAAAAGGATATTTTTCTATACTGTCCTTGCTTAGACACATTGGGCCTCATTACACGGACGGCGGTGGACCAAGGTGCTATTAGCACCTTGGACCATGCCGGTAAAATACTGGCACCGCCTTGGTGGAAAGGGGAATTACCGCCCTATTCCAAGGTTGGTGGGGCGGTAATTCCCCCTTCCCCCATTGCCCTTTTCCATTCCCATTTTTGCCCCATAGGGCATAATGGGAATGGGGAAGGTGCTAATTACGGCACCGCAAATTGCGGTACCGTAATTAGCTCCCTGGTCCCTTTGCGGGTTGGTTTTTAACGCCTGCAAAAAGCAGGCATTAAATTCTCCAACCCGCAAAGGGACCTTGAAGTAAGGCGTTAACCCTTACCGCCGTCCGTGTAATGAGAACCATTGTCTTTGTTTTGTCTGTGTTTATTATCATGTACTTCTCCTCTGCTTTTGTTTCTAACGCAGTGATCATGCGCTGCAGGCCGATTGGAGTACAATCAAACAGTATTAGATCATCCGCTTAAGATAAGCATGTTACGTGAGTGCCATTTTTCTTCCGTGGAAAATTACGGGCTGTTGTAATTCACTTTCTATATCAGCAGTATAGAAATTGTACAGTTCTGGGCCCAACACACAACCTTGTTTTAGTCTCCGATTTGTGTGGTAGTAATTTATCTGTGTGTCTTCCAAATGTAAGCTTATTGTAATGGATGTATGTGTGTACAGCGGTTGTATGTGATGCAATAAAGTTGGATCGATACCTCATTTCTCAAGTTTTTCCCATAATCTTGGTCTTCAGATGAGATTGAGGGCCTTTGTAAAATCCACGTAGCAGCAGTAAAAGTTAGTGCCCTTCTTGTTTTAATACTCCACTATTAAGAATTGCAATTTACAGATACTAGTTAGGGTATCGTAAGATTTCCTAAAACTCGTTTTAAAGGGGCTGAGTAGTTGGCTTTTTTCCAGCCAGGTAGTAGGTTCATCTAATATTATGCTGGCAAAAGTATTTTGACTTGAGTCCATCATCGCCAAAAGGCGATAGTTGGAAGGGACCAGTCTGTCACCGCTTTTAAAAACAGGGACAAGTACGGACTAGCGCCAGATTTCTGGGATGGAGCCAGTTTTCACTAAATGTGAATAAAGTGCGTTCAATATTTTTGCCCACAGTTCGGTTTGCCTTTTAACACTATGTTAGGAATGCCATCAGGGCCGGGTACAAGCAAGGACTTCTTTTTTGATAATTCTTATCAGACTTTCCTCACTTATATGTAAAGCTAAGGGATGCCTCTTAATTGTTTTCATACCCTTTTACATACTTTGTATAAGGGAACCAGTGTCAATATCAGGGGAGACCGAGGTGAAATATAAGCACTGAAAGGTCTAAAACATGATTCTTGGGATATAGGATTCAATTCAACAGGGCATATAGCATTACGAAAATCATTGTAGAATGACCAAAACTTGTGTGCATCGTGAGTTTTCAGCCAATGGAATAATCTTAACCAATTAGAATTTTAACAGAGTTTGTGATGTCTAAGCCAATTTTTATGTTTAGTTTGTAAATTTGTGATTCTATTTTGTTTCTTATAAGAATCTAGAGCAGGGCAAGCTCTTTCTGCCGCTCATTTATGAGGGTATCAAAAGAAGCGATATCTCTGATGGTATTGTTTTTCCTAGGCTTTCGATTCTCGATCCCACTGTTCTGAATTATTATGGAGATCATTCTACCCAGGTCACATTCGACAATACTCATTGGGCCTGATTCAGAGAGTGTTTTTCAATGGGATTGCACCATTATAAAATGCTTCTGTGAATCAGGCTTATTGCCTTTTCCAAGCTTTTTTGGTCGTGCCACAATACATTGTTTACAACATTTATGTTTTTTGCTGACCAATGCAATCGAGTTCCCTGTATGTAAGGAGTAATGTTTAGCTTTCTGGATACATTTGTGGAGTTGTCACCGATATCAGTGTACCAGCTCAGGATTGCATGGTCACTTTGGTCATTATGAACAATTTCTACAGGGCTACATCTGGGTTTGGTGACTGGGTCAATGAGTATATAGTCTATGTGTGAGTTGAGCCAGTGGGCCAAAAATCCAGAAACGTCAAATCGTATTAACAAGCAATATTTTTCCATAGGCAATCAGAGATAGACTTTTTAGGAGCAGGCAGGAGGAGGTTTCTTTTGTTGAAATCACCTGCAGCAATGATTTGACCCAAAGGGACTTTCTCGAGCCAGTAACAGATGATAATGTCCATAAATATATCTTGGATTCACCACCAATCCCTTTTGAGATCATGGCGAATACAAAGGCGTTGAAGAGGGATAAAAACCTCCAGCTTTGGAAATTTAAATGTCAGGAAGTTTTATCTCATTATAACATCAAAACAGAGATGTTAAAAGCACATCCTCATAAGGCAAACAAAATTCTACAAGAAAATGATTGGGAAGAAACTAAAGTACTAAAACGAGCGAAAAGGTTTTGCCATAACATCATATGGGAGCGCAAATCATTGAATGACCCGCCTCTGTATTGGAGGAAATTTCCATCATCCCGTTATAGGGACATTCTGATGCGATGTAGGATAAACATTCTACCAACTAAGGAAGTACAACTCTTAAGAAAACAGATCACGCTCCAAGAAGCCAGATGTCAGCATTGTGGAAATCCCAATATTCTGAAGAGGCCCAGGCATTTGACATTATTATGTCCAGAACTCTTGTCTCAAAGGAGAAAGTACCTGGGAGCCTATGTGGCCTTAATTGATCCAAAGACAGAGGAGGAATATTGGGAAAGGTTATTGGCGGTCGATAAAATTGGTCAGACACTCAATGGGCCTCATTACGACCCAGGCGGAAAACCATGGTGCTAATAGCACCATGGTCCATGCCAGTAATTTACTGACTCCGCCATGGAGGAAGGGGGAATTACCACCCCATTACAAGGTTGGCGGGACGGTAATTCCCCCTTCCTCCATGGCCCTTCCCATTCCCATTTTTGCCCCATAGGGCTCAATGGGATTGGGGAAGGCGCTAAGTACTTAGCACCAAGGTCCCTTTGTGGGTCCCTACTTTAATGGCTGGTGTATACCAGCCGTTAAGGTTGGGTCCCGCAAAGGGACCTCGTAATCAGGTGCTAATGGGTTAACGGCGCTGCAGCCTTTTACAGCGCCGTTAACCCATTAGCGCCAGTGTCGTAATGAGGCCCAATGCCTTAAAATGTATAGAACTGATCATGTCATCCATTTCAGACATAGACCATAGACGTATAGAAGGAATGAGATGGGCTTCCTTCCTCTCCTTTTGGACTTTTGACCCTTCTGATTTTGATTTTCCTTTCTGTTTCCTCCTCCAATACGGATATTCTCTTTTCTTTTCAAGGTGCATCTAAGAATGCAAGGACTTAAGAATTGTTTCTGCAAATTGATAATTGGATACATGGATGTATGTTAAAGGTTGAAATGTCTCTTTTTCTATTTAACTAATAAAACAAAAAGAAAAAAAAGAAAAATAATTATGTCCATATTTCTGTGAATATGGCTTGTATGGGTACCCTCCTGGAGAGTCCGATATATGAATAACCAATGTACTGGCAGACCTGTCTTTGGATGATTGCAAAACACCAGCCGGTACATAGGGGGAGCGATTGGGCTTAGTGAGCTGAGTCTAGATGTATTTGGACTTTGCTCCCATGGCTAAACCACCACTAGCCCACCCTCTATTTGAGGGGACTGCGTTTCTTGTAATAGTCTGAAAGCCATCTATAGCGATTGTTTATGCACACCAAGTTTCCTGTAGGAAAAAGACAACACAGGACTCCAGGGATTCTTGTCCTTTGGGGTGGGCCAAGAAAGATCAGTAACCTTGCGTGTTCCAGGACATCCATTTTTGCTTGGTCGTGGGTGGGCAGAGTCAATTTGCCCCCTTAGTGGGGCGTTTGGGCTTCCAGTATTCTGACATTGGTCCTTGTGCTGGCCATTTGTGCTTGTAGGGCTTGCAATGCCTATCTCTCTCAGAGATACAAGCTTTGTTGTCTGGAATTTCATTGGTATTTCTAACAGTAGGGCTCACACTTCTTAGTTATTTTTGCTTTCCTTCATATTATCAATAACAAGACCACTTCAATAAAAAGATCCTTGTGCGTCTTCGATAAAGTCACCACCAGAGGAGATGCAAATTCCACCAGTGCTCAATTTCTGTGGCTCCCAAACCAGGTGAGCTCGATTTTTGTAATATCAGTTGGTGTAATTAAGTCAAAATATGGTAGCTGTTTAAAAATAGCCAAAAGGCAAGATCTATTTAGGAAGGGGCTATGAGCTGTTGGATTCTTTTCTTCTGGAATGATCCACTTTCCCAGGTCTTTAAGGGTGTGCGCAGTAATTACAGATGTATCCAGTGCTTTAGGTCCTATACAGGTGTTGGCATATGGTTTGGTTTTGGAAAAAGGTGAGTTTTTAGTAGAGTTAATGTTGCTTTTCCAAGTAGTCTTATCTTTATGTTCAGTAGCCGTATCAGAACAGAGTCGCATGGTGATCAATTTGCCATTTTTATGCCCTGGTCTACGTTTAGAAATTCAGCCTGGCCACTTCATGTGTATATGTAAGGACCGTGTAGGTTTGCTTGCTGACCTGTTCCATCTGAAAGTTTGTTTATAACTAGGAGTGAGTTTGCACTAGCTTTTGTGGTTTGAGACCTCGAGCCCGAAGGTGGTGTATTTGATCTTCTTTCAGATGTTTTTGCAATGGACTCAGAGTTGTCGAATTGTACTTTTTTAGTTGAGTTTGCTGAAGACTTAGCGAGTTTCAGCTCAATATGAGGGGGTATGTGGATCTCCTCATAGTCCCAGTCGTTATATGGGGCCTGTATCGAGGGTAAAAAAGCACATGGTGTTGACGTGGTGGTATGTCTAACTGTCTTTTCCCGTACAGGCGAAGTGCTTTTCGTGCTAGTTTTTTTGGTCTTATTTTTTTCTTTTTGCCCAATGGTGGTCAATGGTATTTCTCTTTTCAGGCTGGATATGTTTTGTGTTAATTTGGTCACCATTGATTCAACCTCTTGCTCATTTTCTGCTATAGGGGACAAAAAAGATGTTAAGGCGTGCACTTCAGATATGATTGTATTCATGCCGTTTAGGACAGATCTCAAATTAGCCCAATTGACTTCTTTATAGATTGAATTCAAGGCCACACTCCCACAGATGGTTTAAAAAAGGTCAGATGAATCTGAAAATGATGCGAATACAGCCAAATCAGTTGTATTTGATAGCTTAATGTCTATAATGTCCTCCTCACAGAAATGGCTAGGTATATTTTTTCCCCTCCAAGTTTACCACCATGTTCAATAGAGAATTGTTATTGCCCATTGTGTGGGAAGAGGACTGGTCTATTGTTTCAATAAATGATAAAGAAGAACAGTTCTCTCTTGTGTCTGGCTTTTTTTTTCGAAGAAACCTGTAATTTCTGGTTGCAACTGGTTTTGTTATGCCAAGGCTTCAAGTTTAGCTTCTTTTGTCTTTGGTCTGAGGATTGTACTTCATTTTTTGCCCGTTTGTACGTTTTTTGCATTAGCAGTGCGCAGTGTGGATTTCCGATATGAGGGCATTTTCTGGACAGATTTTAAGGCCAAGGGCGATGTGGTAAAGTTTCCTCGAATTTATAGCAGGCCACGACAAACAAGGACACCAGGCATAGATCACACAGCTCTCTTTATCTCGGGGAGTAAGGCACAGCAGGCAGTTCAAAGACTATCCAGGCCCGCAGTCACTGCTTGCTGGCTAATGGGAAATCAAACTGAAGTGGGAAGTATTTCTCAGCGGGAGGGTATTTATAGTGCTTCTGGAAGTGATCAAGTTTAGCATACACTTTGGGCCTCCTTACAAGGTTGGAGGTAGCCATGGTGCTCTTACCCACATACCGGGTCCGGGTTCTCGGTATGG
Source organism: Ambystoma mexicanum (assembly GCF_040938575.1). Lineage (NCBI taxonomy): Eukaryota > Metazoa > Chordata > Amphibia > Caudata > Ambystomatidae > Ambystoma > Ambystoma mexicanum. Next base: position 1,277,846,203 of record NC_090929.1, on the reverse strand, counting down.
GGACTTACCGGGTCATTCCAACCTTGGAGGACCCGGTAAGTCCCCATTCGGAAAACCATTCCCCATTCCCATTCAAGCCCCCAAAGGGCTCAATGGGAATGGGGAAGGAGCTAATAACAGGCCCGCAAATAGCAGGCCCGTTATTAGCTCCATGGTCCCTTAGCGGCTGCCGCTAAGGGCAGCTGGTAAAACCAGCCGGCCTTAGTGGGACCCGCTAAGGGACCTCGTAATGCATCGGTAAGGGGTTAACAGCACCGGCATCCTTACCAGTGCCGCTAACCCCTTACCGCCGCACTCATAATGAGGCTCTTTGTCTCGGTTTGTTTACAAGCTATTTGCGCATACTATCCTCCATATGGATTTTTTTTTTTGTAAATTTGGTTTTATTAAGTTTTGCAAGTGTAAGTCATGGTACAACATTCTGAAAACCAGTACAAATCTTATAACAGTATAACTAAGCAGAAATAATAGAAGACTCCATGTATTCCGTGTCTGTCCGGCAGACACGATCTCCATACATAATGTTCGGATGTAAACATGACTCCTCCCCCCACCCCTGTTGCCCACCCCCTTCCCTCCCCAAGGTCAGACAGCGTTTCGTACAGCTCTTGCAGCGTTCATCATGTGAAAAGCAGAGTTTAACATGTGTTGTCGGGACCTTCCTCAATCGTGAGAGAATATAGTAGTGGCAGCGGGCTCTGTTTTATTCAAGTCTCGTTTCGGTCTTCCGTTCTCGGGGTGATCAGCTTGTGGTTGAGGAGTCCATTGGGTAAGTATATGCTCTTGTACTCCATCCAGAGAGCTTCGATCTGCGACGATCTTCCGTGTAGTGACGCTGTGATATGTTCCATTATGCATATATTGGTGGCAACGTTGATCCATTCGTTTTTCGTAGGAGTTGTGGGGGCTTTCCATTTCATCACCAGCGTTGCTCTTGCTGCTAGAAGCAGATGCGGTGCTATGTCCTTTATTTTGATCCAGTCCTCTTCATCCTTCTCAAGGCCGAAAAGTATGAGGTAGGGATTAGTTGTTCTGACAATGCCGTCGACCTCCTTGATCCAGCCCAACACCTCAGACCAGAAGAATTTTATTTGGGGGCACCCCCACCACATGTGCCAATAGTCCGCTTTCTCTCTGCATCCCTGCCAACACTCTGGCTTGACTGTTTGGAACATTTTGGATAACCTGACTGGATCGTATTGCCATCTGTGGAGCAGTTTGATTGCATGGAGCTTGTATTGGTTTGAGATGGATATTTGTGTGGCCGCTTGGCATATGGTGTCCCATAGATCCGATGTAATCTGTTCGCCAAAATCCTTTTCCCATCTACTTTTCAGTGCATCCGTGTTCACTCCCTCCCCTCCAGTCAGTGCCTTATACATGTCCGAAATCAGGCCTTTCGTTTCAGTTCTTGAGTCGAGTATTTTCTCAAAGGGAGTGAGATCTCTCATTAATTTGGGCTTCCACAGAGGTCTCGTCAGAACACCTTTAATTTGTATATATTGAAAGGTGGATAGTGGGCCTATTCCGAGGGCTTCCGTTAATTCTGGGAGGGGGATAAAGGAGTCCTTTCTTTGTAGTTGCCCCACTCTTTCCAGTCCTGCCTCATACCATGCTTGGAATCGTCCTACATTCGGAATGTGGTCGTTGATTCCAGGAGACCATAGATGGCTTAAGGGGGCTGGCCAGGTGGTAATGTTTTGCATGTTCTTCCCATATGTCCAAATGTCCCAGATGGTGTTCAGTATAGGGTGATCTTTGAGTTTTCTCCGAATCCTCTCTTTTGGAGCCCAGAGCCATTCCGATACAGTGGCTGGTGAGAAATAGTGGTTATCCATATTAACCCAATGGATGTCTGTCCGATTGCGTAGGTGTGGAATTAGTACTCTAAGTTGGGATGCTTCGTAGTATTTGTGAAGGTTAGGGAATCCGACCCCTCCCTTGTCTTTGGGGAGTGTTAAGATCTTATACGGGATCCTTGCTCTCTTCCCTTGCCATAAAAATCGGAGCATAGTCCTTTTGGTTTCAGTAAAGAAACTGATCGGGATCCTGATGGGTAACATTTGGAAGGGGTATAGGAATCGAGGGAGGGACACCATCTTTATCGCATTAAGTCGACCAAGCCAGGATATTGTGAGTTTGTCCCATCTTGCCAGATCCAACTTGAACTGGTTCAGCAGGGTGGGGAAGTTAGCTTCGTATAGGTCACTCAGCTTTTTTGTAATTTGTATCCCCAGATATTGTAGTTTTGTGTGTTCAATTTTAAGGCCCAGGGGAGAGAATTTGGTGGTATTCTCATCTTCTGTGCCTTGGAGGGGAAAGAGTGTCGACTTGGTTTTGTTTACTTTGAACCCTGATAATTTACCATATTCTTCCAACAGACAGAGGGCCCGAGGGATGGAAGAAAGGGGATTAGTAATGTGGAGGAGGATATCATCTGCATAGAGAGCAATTTTATACTCCATAGATCCCAGTCGAATGCCCTGTAGGATGGGGTCGGCCCTCATCGTTATCGCCCGGGGCTCTAGTGAGAGTGCAAAGAGGATTGCGGATAGGGGACATCCCTGTCTAGTCCCGCGATGCAAGGAGAACCATCTGGAATATTCACCATTCACGAATATTGAGGCTTTCGGATCTGAGTATACTGCCTGTATCGCTGTCCTGAACCTCGTGCCCATTCCCACTTTACATAATACTGATTTTAGGAAACCCCATTCCACCCTGTCAAAGGCCTTTTCTGCGTCGATAGAGAGTAGGACCGGGTCGTTGTCCAGAGTCTGGGATGTGTGGATGAGATGGAGGGTTTTGCGCAACGTGTCCGCTCCCTGTCTCCCTAGTATAAACCCAACCTGGTCAGGGTGTATAAGTTGCGGGATTAGTGTTTCCAACCTCGCGGCCAGGATCCTAGTATAGATTTTGGCGTCCAGGTTAAGGAGGGAGATGGGGCGGTACGAGGCACATTTCGTAGGGTCCCTCCCCGCCTTGGGGATCACTGTGATCAATGCTCTAGTAAAGGAATCTGGGGGTTTCCTGGTGTCCATTATCTCATTAAAAAGGGTCGTTAGAAAGGGAGACAGTGTTGCCATGAAGGTTTTATAAAATCCGGCCGTATAGCCATCCTCTCCCGGGGATTTCCCTAGGGTTAGCCTCTTTATAGCGGCTTGGACTTCGGATTCTGTGATAGGGGATTCCAACAGTTCAGCATCCTGTTGGGGTATGCGGGGGACATTTATTGAGGACAGGTACGTTTCAGTGTCTATTTGTTCAGGGTTCACTTCAGAAGAGTAGAGTGCCTCATAAAAGTTCGGCAAACGATTCTGGAATAGAGGTGTGGGCGTGTGGTGTTCGGGAGTTATCCTCAGTAATTTCAACTACTCTTCGTTCAGCTCTCTGCTCACGGAGCCTAGCAGTGAGAAGCGCATCGGCCTTGTCCCCTTTCTCGTAGAATTTTTGCTTCAAAAACCTTAATTTGCGCACCACTTGTTCGTGTTCCAATAGTTTCAGTTCGTTTCGTTTCTCTCTAGCTCTGGCCATTTTCTTGGGATCTAGTTCTGCGTTTGGTTCGGTTCTGCTCTCCAGTTGGTGAATTTCTGTTCGTAGTCTCTGTTCGATAAGGTTACGCTCCCTCTTCTTCGATGAGCCCTCCCTTATCAGGATCCCTCTCCAGGTAGCCTTTCCTGCCTCCCAGACGATCTGTTTAGACGTTTCACCATTGTCGTTTGTTTCGAAGAATTTGGAGATCTCCGTCTCCATTTCGGTTCTAAAGACAGCATCTTTCCAGAGGCTCTCATTGCAGCGCCATTTGCCACATTTGGTCGGGAGATCTGCCCAATGAATGTCTGTGAGGACCATGTCGTGGTCCGACCATGTGATCGGGGATATGTCCGCTTTAGCTGTGACCTCAGCGAGCTCTCTGGATAGGTATATGTAGTCAATTCGGGTGTACGTATTGTGTGGGGCGGAGTAGAAGGTGTAGCCTTGTCGTTCGGGATGATGTGCTCTCCATACGTCTATCATATTATACATTTCCATCGTTTGTGCCAGCTCAGTTAGCTCTAGTCTGTTTTGGTGGCTCGCGTTGGGGTTCCCAGGTTTCCGATCTTTGACCGGGTCTGCCCATTGGTTAAAGTCTCCGCCTAGGATGATGTGCCCGGTGGCTTCTAGTAATATCTTGGGGATCGTTCTGGAGAGGAATCTCGACTGACACGTATTCGGGGAGTACAGGGTCGCAATCGTTACGTTTACCTTCCCTATTTGTCCATTCACGAGCAGGGCTCGTCCTTCTACATCAGACCATGTCCTGGTGGGAGTGAATGCTATACCTTTCCTGACAAGGATTCCCACCCCTCCTTTCCTAAGCGGGCCGGAGCCCCAGTATTCGTTCCCAACTCGTTTCCCAAGGATCAGTCTTTCTTCTCCTTTTATGTATTTCGTTTCCTGCAGGAAGAGTATATCTATTTCAGCCCTACGGAATTCTCTGGCGACAAGGGACCGTTTCGTCGGTGAATTGAGTCCTTTTACATTGAGTGTCCCGACTCTCAAGGAGACATTTTTCCTTGTGTTAGTGTCTATTATCATTGCTCTTTCTCATCGTGCGTATTTGGTAACACATCGCTCTCGTGGGCTGCTTGCTACCATGCTTGTTTTGATGCACTATTCTCGCTGCCTTGACCCTCCTCGGCCTGCTGGCCTTTCCCCCCACCTCCCTCCCTCCCATCCCCATTCCTAATTGAAGGCGTCCGATCTAACCCGGCGTGTTGCTCCAGGTCGGCGTCGGACCACCTCGGGGGGCCGTTACTTCACGCCCCCTAACCAAAGAAGTCATTATTGTCCGGAGTGAGCCCCTCCATGGTTCCCCCCTAATTTTAGTCATTAGAGTCAGGGAAAATATGCGTGTTCGTATCGCCTCAATGCATCGTTCGCATATGTAATTGGAACTGTCTTACCAGTATCGTTCGGATTCAGTTATCTGCTTCTGGGGAGATATTGCCTCTCCGGAACTTTCGCGACCCCTTTACTCTTTTTCTCCTGGGGCCCTGGATCCGCCACTCTCGTCCTTCTCCGTGTGATTCTCCCCGGCCAGCCTCCTCTCCCCGAGTGTCAAGGAGGTTAGATATGCATGCTTGTATTTCTTTCTCGGATCTCAGCCTGAATCTGGTTCCGTCGTATTCGAATGAAAGTGAGAAGGGGTAGCCCCACCTGTATCGAATATTCTTTTCTTTGAGCATCTTCGTGAGTGGGCCACACATCCTCCTGAGAGCGAGAGTCAGGGAGGAAAGATCCTGGTAAATTGAGATTCGTACTCCGCCTAAAGTGATCTCGTCGCTCCTTCTGGCCTTCTCGAGGATCCTGGCTTTATCTCTGAAGCGGTGGAATCGGGCAAGAACCGAACGTGGGCCACCTGTAGGGCCTCCTGCCCTGTGTATTCGTTCCGTTACGGGTTCATCCACTTCATCATCCGCCGTGAGGAGTTTAATAATGTTGTGGAGTGTTTCCTTGAGGTCCGCCTCAGTTTCCCCTTCCTTTTCAGGAATGCCAAAGATGCGTATGTTGTTCCTTCTTTCTCTATTTTCCAAATCGTCCAGTTTGAGTCTAAACTCGTCTTCTTTCCGTTCCAGGTCCGCCATTCTCTGTCCAAGTTGTATCTCCAGTGTGTCGATTGAGGTCTGGTTATTTTCGACCCCTTCCAGCCTGTCTTCCATGCTGTCGAGTCTTTGGGTGATCCTGTCTATTTTGCCTCCTATGTTGGTGCCCAGGTTCTTTATTTCGCCCAAAAGGGCAGCAATGTCTCCTTTCGTTGCCGCTGCGAGTTCATTTCCCGTAGTGATGTTGTCCGCCATTGCTGGTTCAGTTAAGGCGGGAAGGGTGGGAGCGTAGACGAAGTGCTGGAGCTTATGTTTAAAGTCCATGCGGATCTTTGATGGTGATGTTGGGATTCCTGCAAAGCGACAGGCAGAGGAGGCACACGCCCCGGTTTTGGGGGCCTTACCCTCTGTAGTGGGCCGTTGCAGGGTGCATGGGGTGGTACCTTCCGGTGGTGTGACGGTTGCCACAGCGGGTTTCGGGCTCTCGAGGTGAACTGCAAGGATGGTGGCGAGGAGAGCGAGCCTGGCGATTGTGGTTGGAGGAGGCACACGCCCTGTGTCCAGGGGCCTTGCCCTCCGTTTGATGTGGTTTCTGTTTCACCAGGATGGTGTGCTCCGTAGTAGTCTCAGGGTCGGAGATACCACGCGTGTGTTATAGTATCAGTTGGGTCGCATGCTGGGGTTGGGGGCGTCTCTGATGGGGTCCTCCCCGTTTCGGTTCCTGGGTGGATCGTTGGGTGGTCCGCTGGTCGGCGCTAGGTGTTTCAGCGCCGTTGTGTCGCCCTTTTCCGGAGGCTCGGGTTTTCTCGACCATCGGGATCCGGGGTAGCGGGGGGGTCCTTGGGGGCGAGGAGTGGGTCTGAAGCCGTTATCCTATGCTGTATGTCCGATATCTGCTCAGGGTCGTGGTCCTCCGTGGCCGCGTAGGTTCTGTTGCGAGTTCGTGGCCCGGGAAGGCCCTTCAGCGCACGTGTTTAGTTTTGCTTTCTCGCCGGTCGGACGGCCGCGGCTTAGAACACGGAGTTTGTCGGGATCCCGGGTCCGTTTTTGCTCTGAATTTTTCCCAGCGTTGGGCGAGGTATTCCTACTGCTGCCTCACGCTTTTTCTCCGGTGGGGGGGTCCAAAAAGTGGGGGCTCAGTCCATCTTTTGGGGCGGTTGCGGCGGAGCTCACGCAGAGTACATGGCAGTCTCTGCGCCCCCTGGTGGCCGTCTCCATATGGATTTTTAATTCATTACCGAGGCAGAACTCTGTGTGGTGAGGCAGAGCAAGCAGTTCAAAGGTCGTCCCGGCCCGCAGTCACTGCTTGTTTTAGTTTATACAGTGTGCACTGTTTGGTACCAGGAGGTATGTCCGGCTCTGTGTATCAGTTTTGTTTTTATAACAGAGCCTGCAGTGTTTTCAGGACAGAGGCAGCAACCCGCAGACTGTCCAGCAGGCACTGCTTTCAATATAGCAGTGTCTATGACTTAAATGAAGTTTCGCATTACTGCGGGGCATTGTTTTTTACAAAGATTGCAAAAGGAATGGTACTGCAATCAAGGCAAAGAGTGCCAAGGAGTGCATTTAGATTGTGTTAGGTGAGCCAGAATATGCATCTTAATGATGGTAGGAGCATGTGCCTCCCTTTCAGAAGTCCTTGGACTATAGCTGTAATATTGGGGTAATCAAAAACCATGAGAACATTGTAAACATGTAAAAAAAGTATTTGCTACCAACACTAAATGGTGGTAGAGAGACGCAGATGTACAGAATGCTAAAGAAAGAAGTTTATTAGGAGCAATAGCTCTGCTCTAAATATACTCCATTACACTGGCTCTGTTAAACATTAAAACATTTTCAAAAGATTGATTCTTGTAACACCATTTTCAGGTGTTTTATTGGTCCACTAACAGTGTGTTCATTGGATTTATTGACGATTGTCCCCATTATAAGTTTGCCGGTCCATAAAGAAAGTGCTGATAATAACGTTTACCAGCACTTTTCCAGACTGGCAAACTACAAGTTTGTCAGTGGGTGTTACATGATTTTCCTCCAGCCAAGAGCTGGAGGTAACTCAGACCCCCACCGGCATTAAACAGCCAGTATATCAGGCATCAGTATTACCTGCGCCAGAAATACTGGCAATCCCCCCCATGGAGTGCTATCGGACTACATGGAATGGGAAATTACTGGTATTTCCGCTGCTTGTAATATCCCAGCAATACCGTGATTTCAGGTGGCGGAAATGGAATTACCGGCAGGATACCACCAAACTTAGAATGACCCCAATGTCTTAAATCTAGCAGGGTATTCTCTAAATTCCTCTGGGATACCCAACTAAATAATGAGAACAGCATTATTGTATCTCTTGTAGAACAACAATTTTGTTTCCAACGTAGTCTCTGTGAATGCTAGTGCATGTTTCATTCATATTCGCACAAAGGTGCATTTGCAAGAGAAGGTGCATAGCAATCACCCCTAACAACTTAATACTTGCAATAAAATGAAACATATTTTTTTTCAAGTGTGACCTGCAAAATGTCTTCAATCATCATCTAATGTGTGTAAAAAGCTCAGTATTAAATCTTGAAGAAATATTTGACCGTGTTATGCTCTATCGATTTCACAACATATGCGGCTAATGTGTTGTCATTATACCAAATAACATGTGTAAGATAATTATTTATATCCTGTGAGTCCCTAATGTAAACATTGCGTTTGTATAGATGTGATGTTCTTCATGCATTTATGTATTTTAACATAGTCAAAAAAACAATTAAAAAAAATACGTGAAAATGTCCTAACGTTATGAATGTCTGCTTTGTAAAAATTGCAATCCGACGGCTCAAAACAGTTTTAAATTTTAACACAAAATGTGACAGATGATTTGTATTTTTCTGAAACGGTGGAGGTAAGTCCAAAAGCTTTTGAGGTTGAGGACAATTATAATAATTTTCACATAGCTATAGTGAATGTCCTGGTCTGCTTGTTAAAACTCAGATAGCTAGCAGAAGATGGCCTATCTTTTCCTGGTATAGGTTGCCAAACCGCCTTTCACTATCTTTTAATCAAAACCATTCAGTTATGCAACAGCATGAGGCGGGACTAAAAGGACTGATGTTGGCAAGCTGTAGGAGAATTAAGCTATTTATTCGGTGTGAATAGGTGTTCCCATGATATGAGCATCAGGCATTTCATGTATGTGGTAGGAGGAGGTGATGGAGACAAAGGGGCTGTGAAGACCTTTGCCCGTAGAACAAAAATCAGAGGACATAAAATCACAGTGTTTATTATATTTAATAGTGTATTTGATGTGCATGTGTAAGATGCTGCATACACAAAACAAAAAAGACTAGTAGTAGTCACAGATGACCTGTGATAGTTGCAACCCAAGAATGTTGCTCTCCTGAGGCCAGATTACAGAAACTTTGCACCGGTGCAAGTGCAAAGTTCGCACGGTACTAGCACTAGAGCAAAGTTTGCCCTATTTTTAAAAACACTGTGACACATTAAAAAAACCATTGCACCTCGACAGGTGCTGTTTGGCATATTAAAAGCACGAGGGCAAAAATTGCACTAGTGCAAAAAAGATGCATTTTCACTACATTTTTGTACCATCACAAATATTGTCCTAGTGCTAATACGGAATGGTATTAGCACTAGGGAAAACTTTGCCCTGATGCAAAAATGCATCAAAAATGTAACTGTTTAGCACTAGGGGAATTTTAGCACTAGTGCATTTAATAGGCCAAACTACACTTATCGAGGTGCAATGTGTTTTTTTTTGTGTCCCAGTGCTTTTAAAAATAAGGCAAACTGTGCCCTAATCCTAATAACGTGCAAACCTTGCACGTGCACAGGTGCAACGTTTCTGTAATGTGCCCCTGATTTGCTATTTGTTGGGAAATGTAATACAGTAATTCTTAAGTTGTCACATAAAGCCTAAGTGCCTATTGTGGCAGAACAAACGTGATTCACTAACTCTGCAAAGTTACAAAGACATATAAACTGCATACCACATTTTTTATACTTACCTGTTCCATGTTTCACTAGAGTACTTTTATTGATGAAAAGATTGCATCAACACTGGCATCCTTCATGGCTACAGTACTGTTTGACTATCTGTTTAACTTAAGGGCCACCTATAAGCCAAAACCTTTGTCAAAGGAGTGCCGATAGGAGGGGTATGGGATGTGAAGAGGGACACACAACGTATGGGTGTTGTCATGATAATGTCTCTCTAGCAAATGCGCACATTTCTATATGACTCTTAACCACATAGTAAGAGACTGAGACAGAGCGAGAGAGATAGAGAAAGCGACAGACAGAGAGACAAACAGAGAGCCAGAGACTGGTAAAAGAGAGCAAAGAAAGTCAGTGCACCAGAGAAAGAGAGTCAGAGAGAGAACACTAGATGGGGATGAGTACAGCTAGTTTAGATGAATAACAAAGTGAAGTTTATAAGGCAACAAATGAGAAGCCCATATTTATTTACCCGTACTATTAAAAGGACATAATTGGTAGCAGATGCTGTATAGCCATAAATTATTCAGCCTATTATTTCCAACTGTAAAAGGAGATTGAGGTAGACCTAGTGGGTGATTATTGATCCGGCTTTCCATTGATCTTTGTGTAAAATCTGTCTCATTAGTGGATGAAACCTGCAATGTGCAGGATCTAAAGATTGAATTGACTAATAACCTTATGTCCTGATAATTAATGTGCATGTAATATATTGTGCAAAATACGTATGTCAGTTCCGAGAGGTAATTTTCATGTTAGATAAACTAATGTGAAGACACAATGATATGAAAATGCTTAAGGTATGTGACCTCAATGCACAAATTGAGCCCACAGATTACCACAAATGTTTTTGAAGAGGAGGATGACGAGAGGGTCATTCTGTCTGGTTCTATGTCATTTCACCGACATATTTCTTTCGATGGGTTTTTTAATTAATATTTTTGAACAAAAACATTCAGTGAATTTTATTTATTTTTATTTTTGGCTGGATCCCCAAACCACAACCCCTGATTGTTTTTCTCTGTTCCCGACCCCCCCCCTTATATGCACTTCCCCACTCCCTATATATTTCGATGAGTTTTTCATTCATAAACATTCATTTAAAACCCATTGAAAAAAACGCTGTGGAAGATAGGACGTTGTACTTTCTGTCTGCAGTGTATAACAACCATGCACGGTACTATTATCTCGCTGAGACCATTACTACTCTTCTGTTCAAAGATAGCCCTTGTGCTTGTAATAGGATAGATGTACTGCCACAAATTAGCAGCTAGCAGTGGATTACAGAGTCAGAGATTATAATACGTGTGAAGAGTGATCATGATCACCTTCATTTACAGTTTCTATTCCCTAGCAGTCCTTTGGTGGCTGTACTAGATGCTTTCCTATCTTCAATCACCATTGGCAATACTAATCACCTTTTAACTTGCTCTATGATTAGTATGAGTATTCTAATCCTGAGCTTTATATGGACCTCCTTCCACATATTGAGTACTTGTTGGATGGGAATTATTGTGGACTATTTCAATGGCTATAAACATACTATACACAAGACTACAGATAAAACGGTTCACTCCCCCTTTACTATTTCAATGAATGGTCATACATGCCTTTTCAACCACAAAGACATATTGGTTTGAGAAGGATTTAAAACGATATCAAATTGAGCCTAGCCAGGAGCCTATTCGTAAATTAAGGACGGAATATAAAGAATAAACCACTCTGAAAAAGAAAGAAGACCAGACAAATTATGATAATATTGTAATCAGCTGTTAAATCGAATTGTTCCATTGTTTCTTGGCAGATTGTGGTAAGAGGGGATGAAACTGATCATGTTGCCCCGGTTAGTAACATTTCTGAGGATAGTTGATTCTCTTCTTTTCAATCACTGTATTTTAAAAAACTCCTGAAATATCCAGTGAGTTTGTTAAATTGGACAATTGCACCGATCATGTGAACCCTTCATTGGGGGTAATACCATCTTTTCTTTTAAATCTCAGAAATCAATGTTGCGAGGGGCGTGGCTGCGTGCTGTGGGAAATGAATGTTTGAACCGTTACTTTATGTAACTTATAAACCAATCCGTGAATACCTTTAGGCTTATTATGGTGTCAGAAAATGGCACCAGAATGTTTATTGGTGACAGGGGTACCTTTTCTTTATGAATGTGCAGTTTTGGATGGTTCCTGAATGCCGCCATGGCAGCCAGCAGCTGCTGCAGCACTCTGCTGTCTGAGGGCCGACGCTCTTGAGGAGAAGAGCAAGCCTGAACGAGTGGCGTTGTTTCTTCACACTGCGTGCTACAATTCAATGGTGCGCCATCTAATGGACATTGTATAATTTTCAAAAGGCAAGGTATTTTATATAATTTGCCCTGCTTTACTTTTTCATTCCAGCACATATTTAACACGCCCTGTAGCATTTTTGAATATTGATTTCACAAGTTTGTTAATTTAATAACACAGCCCCATCATCCTCTTGTGTGGGCAACTCATATCTGCTCCTAACACTTATAAAGGCCTCATTGAGAGGGGGACAGAAAAGTCCTGCTGTACAATATACTATGAGTCCAGCCCCATCTGCTATGCTTAAAAGGCCTAAAAGTGATTCACATCCTCCTCTAGTCCTCTAGTCCCTCCTCTAGTATCACCAGACCCTGGTATGGAGACAACTCTACAAGAACCTAGATCACTTAAGCCATTTATGGAGGTCACCAATTATAAACTGCAACAACTAGATGACATATGGGCCACATCTGAAACTAGAATGGATGAAATAGAAAACAGGATAAGTGTTGTGGAAGATATCTCACCCAGAGGAATACAACTGGAAAGGGTTTTTCAGGACTTTCAGAAGCATAAGTAAGAGCTGGAAAATAAGGCCATGTGCAATAATGTCCATATATCTGGTTTACATGAGGGCTGTGAAGGGAATGATGCCATTTTCTTCCTTCAAAATATGCTGCCTACTCTGTTTATTTTATCACCAGAAAAAGCTTTGAATATTCAGATGGTGCACTGTATTGGCACCAATGATTTCTCTCATATGCCTCGTTCTACTCTACACACTTTGATGTCCCTGCTACTTGAATATACACAATTACAGTTAATTATCAGAAAGGTAAAGGAAAACTATAATCTTTCATAGATAGGGAAGAGAATCTACATATCTCAAGATGCGGAAAAAAAATGGCACAATGCATTAAGGAGTTTCTATCTTATAGTCCAGTATTGGAACAATTGAACATCAGATATGGCCTTTATCACCCATGTTCTTTCAGGGTAACTGCAAATTTAAAAACCTCAGTATTTGATAACCCACCTTAAATCCTTCATTGGGTCAATCAAAATAGAAAGTATAGATACTGTGTGGGTGCAGAAGTACGAGTCTGACACATCAGTCACATTTTGTTTGCTATAGACTTTCATTTGCAATAAGAAAGGAAAAAAAGCCTATGTTGCCCTATTCTCTATGAGGGGTTGCACTACCTCAACAAAAATACTAAGCTCTCAGCCAGGAAGTCCCTAAAGTAAATGTCCACCATAATGTGTCTAAAACTATTTCCGTAACTTACACTTACAAGCTAACAAATGAAAACTGGATGTATCGTTAACCCAGAATGAGGCCCCTCTCATTCTGGATGAGGACTCTGAGACACAGCTCTTTGTGAAAAGGAACATGTAGTTAACTGTTCGCCGACTGTTTAAACCAAGTTCAAGTACATACAGTTCCTCACTCTCCTGGGAAAACCTCTTCCTTAATTCTTGCTTCAGTTTACAAAATAAACACAGTTCCCCCATCTCTGAGAGGGAGCCTCTCTGTATGAAAACAGTCCATAGTTCTCCCCGGTCCTGGAGGGAACCTATCCCAAACAAGTCACTGGTTTAAGACAGTATACAGTTCCCCAGTCTTCTGGAGTTAACTTATTCCTTGGTTTGTAAAACAAAAGTAAACCTTCATATCTTTTTCTCAGGCTTGGTCCACTAACCTCCCAGACATGACCATAGACTTTCCAATGGTGTATCAAGCCAGGTTCACTAACCTGCCTGACTTGATTTGACTGCTTTCAAGTTTCACTGATATTTACTCTTGCACTGGTTTTCCTTATTTTATCCCTTTAGGCCTTTGTGGGGTCTATCAGACTACCCCTGGGCTTCACCCCCTTGGTTATACTTGTATTTGCCATCAGAAGGGTATTCAACCCTTACAGAAATTGATGATGAGCTTTACTTGTTACCATTTGAGTCCCAGACCGTGTTGCACATTGGCGGGGCTTCCCCGCTTTCATATGGGTTCCAGACACTACTCGTCTGCTACTATGGGACCCTTGCCCCTGTTCTACTTAAAGTCCACTTGGACAGACCTGGTATACTCTCCTGCCAAGTAATAGCTCATATAGGTTTGTTCTTAATGTTCGTAACTGCGTATGTAAAAGGCCATCCCCTTGTGCCCTTTGGGATGTGTTCATCTGGTTTCAAAAGTTTGTATTCAATTGCACGATTCCCTTGTTTACCCCCTTGGGCTTCCTGCATATATTTTCATGATATTCAAAGTTCATTTCAAGTTGCACAATTACAGCTCCCTCAATGCCCCAACAAGTGATACAACCCTTTCCCTACCTTTGGGAAGTCGTGGGGTGGTCTCTTTGGTAGGTGGAGCACAGCTTCTCTACTGCTGCCATGCTTGGCGTTCTTTTCCTCGTTGCTCCACAGCTCCACCTGGTCCTAGTGTCTCCAGCAGCTCATGTCCTTGACTCAGTTGGATTTTGCCGGGCTAGCTTTGCTTCTTACTGCCACCGGTCAGGTCCACCACTCAGGGGGCTCTTAGACGATCGCAACTCTCTGTGCCTTGGTTTCCAACATTTGGGTCCTCTGCCATGGAACAATCATCTTGTTCCCTACTCCTCCAGGACTGGCTCAGAGTCTTATTGAGTCCTTCTTTCCCTTTTATGATTGGGGCTGTCACTTGACAACTGTACCGCATGTATTGGTTCCTCGGTGGGTTCTTGCCTCCTTGTTTCTTTTTCCTCCTCTCTGTGATCTTTGGTTTTAAGTTTGGGCAAGTCTCCCTCTTCCTCGTCCCAGTATTGTCAATAAGACTTTCTACTTTACTACAACATATAGAGGGTTGGGTGACCAGTGTGGCCTTAGTGGGAGACACAGAGAATGGGGGCACAAAACGGTCAAGTGAATACCACAAGCTCCCAGGGCCATCATCACTGGTTCCATGAAGGATCTCCCTCCTCATGGCATCTATCTGCTGAGTATCACCGCAGGGGGACAATTGGGAGGTGGCCCCACCTCCCTGCCCACATGCAAAGGGGCCTCCCTCATGGAAGGAGAGACAGTACCTGGGATATGTCACAATACATCTTTACCTTCTTCTGCACCGTTTCTGATTTCTCTACATGAGTTACCCCTGTTATCCTTTGGAAACTGTTAACAGTGTTATGAATCTACAACATTATTTTGGCTTTTCAGGGCGATGATGATGGTTGGTGCCTTTTTCCCCCTTTGGATCTTTTTGATTTGCAGGCATCACCTAATTTTCTCTTCCTACTCTTTCTGTAAGATTCAAAAGTCATATGCAATATTCACAAAGTGGTAACCTATCCTTTTATGTTTAAATTCTTCACTGTTTGCATTCACAAGTCTCTAGTTGTCCTTTATGTCTTTTTATCATGATATGATTTTCTATGATATGCTCTTATGTTGTTTAAATGTATTTAATGGAATATAAAACACATCAACAATCCAATTAAAAGACATGAAGTCTTGTCCCATATTAAGAAATGTAACCAGTTGGTTTCGTGTATCCAGGAGACTCACCTATCACTTCACGAATCAACAAAACTTAAAACATTTTGGGTTCATGTGGTTATAGCCAGTCAAGCTGATGGAAAGTAATGGTGTAGCAATTCTAATCAATTCTAATGTGCTTCATAACATGTTGCATAAAGATATGGATGGTAAAGGTAGGTGGGTATTGGTGCAAATGCAAATTGGCACTGATGTTGTATCTGTCATGAATGTCTATGGTCCAACTAATCCTGATCCAGAGTTCTGGACAAATATCAAACATATCATACTACAGTCAAATCATCCTACTCTAATTGTACTTTGTGATTTTAATGACATCATTGACCCCTTCATGGATAGAACATCTAATTGTATTATTACAAGCTGTATTTTTTTAAGTGAACTGAATTTTTCATCATGTATTCATTGCCTATCAGAGGTGGGGCTGTTGGATACATGGTGCTTGACTCATCCTTTGGATTTAGACTTTGCCTTCCAATCATAACCTCATAACACGCTTTCACTCTTCGACTATATTTGAGTGGTCAAATCCATTCATAGCGTTATAATTAATTTTAAAATTGCCAAAATGATCATATCTCACCATGCCCCAGTGCTACAACCTTTGAGCTTGCAGACATTAAAAAACAGACTAATAGATGAAGATTTAACAACATCCTACTGTTACGCTCACCTGACTCCCATGGAGGCGCAGGCCTGGTTTGGAGTGCTGTTGCCTCTTCTATGGTGAAGCGCAGGACTCGGAAGATGGACAGGACCGGACCTTCAAATCTGGCTTGTCTGACTCGCAGAAATATCCTTCTGTGTGTGAAAAGGGAGTATTAACAATCTGCGGGATAATGTGTAAGCCTTCCACTCCCTTCTCACCCTCCACGAAACCCTTCTGCGATTCCCCGTGAAGTCTCACCTTAGGGTCTGAAAGGACGGGCTCTCCATCCTGCTTCTGATGCAGGGGCGCGTTGTAATCCAGTTACTTCACTGGATCATGGATTGTAGAGAGTTCAAGTTTGCTTGACCTTCCCGGTAAAGTACTGTGAGAATTCTGTTTATAAGTATGAGCCCAAAATAATAATTGTCCGTTGTCTCTATTTCAGGTGCAGAACAAAGATTCCGAGATGAGCAATGGAACCGACGAAGGAAACTCAGGTGAGTTGTTTGATGAGAGGTTCCTTTAGTGTCCTTGCATTAACGCACTAATGCTTGTGTCTTTTTTCCCCATAGGGGCCGGGGTTCGGAAATGCCGGAGATATGGCACCGACCCGAAGTGAAAGGTGCAGTTCCAGTAGATATCAGGTAAGTCTTTAATGAGCGTTCAGGTAATGTCTTAGCATTCGCTCACTAACGCTGATGTCTCTTTTTCCCCTTAGGGGCCGGGGTCCGGAAATGCCAGGATGCGGCACCGACCCGAAATGAAGTGGGAATGACCCAACAGGTAAGTCTTATGATGGCAAATTAAGGTTTTCTTATTCTCTTCCCTAGCTCATCTTTGTTCTTGTCTTTTTCTCCCTAGGCGCTGAAATGTAGTTGCGGATCCAGATGGTCGCTGATGAACATGGAGGCGCCTAGTAAAGGTGAGTGGAATGCGGCGCTGCAGCGATCGATGCGATGTGCTTTTAAAATGAATGTCTTCCTTTTCAGGATCGTCGGCGAAATGTCTCCGGAATGCGGATTTAGCAGGTAAGGACTCTTCTTTCTCCTATTCTCTTCTCTTCTCCCTTTGCAGGTGTTCCAGGATGCTGGCGGGCGTGGCAGAAGTCAGGATGCAGGAGCAGACACGGTGAGCGCCCAGCTGCTAGATGCAGAACAACGCGAAGCGTGAGTTGCTGCTTGGGCGTGGCTTAAATAGCCTTCAAAGTAGTTCCAGGTATGTATCCTTCCTCTCAGGTATGTATTCTTCCTCCGGCCACACCCGTGTGGTTAAGTAGTCCCCAAAGATAAAGTAGTCCCATTCAGGCCTCTTCCCTCGGGGACATGATGTCTGCCTCTGGGGTAGCTGGCCCTGGTCTGGCTCCTTGGAGGTAGGCATCATGACACATACTTCAAGACAAGGAATTTGAGCTATCCTTTCTATCCTTCCACCAGAAATTTTTTACAATTGATCATTATAAAGATACTTCAATGGTTAGCAATTGAGATGCATAAAAAGCAGCATGGAAGGGTCATATTTTTTCTCATATAAGTAAAAAAAAAAAGGAAAGGAAACAGGATTTGGATTCATTGTTCCAACAACTCTCGAATTATGAGAAAGTATATTATCAACATCCCTCAGAGCAAGTGTTTCTGACTGCTCCTTCCCATTAACTGAACAAGCATTTGGTGTCATTGGCAAATATAAATCTAAAATCTACCAGTAGGGCACTGACTTCCTGACTAAAAAAGACATAGCATGTATTTCACATATTATGCATGAGCAGGGAATTACTGTATCTGATGATATGGCAACATTAGATACATTTGGCAAATTTTATTGCAACTTATACTTCTCTGATCATAAATGCTCTGCTTCTAACCTTAACACCATTTTTGATAACATTAGAATCCTTTCCACAGTTAAATTGGAGTGGTTTAGATAATCTGATTACTATAAGCAACATCTCCAAAACCATCAAAGATTTACAGAAAGGGAAAGCCCCTGGCACTGATGATCTATCCATTGAGTTTCTTAAATCATTTACCACAATACTATCCTCTAAATTAGAAGTATTTTATCTCATATTTTTCTAACATGGAAAGGTCCTCTGGTGCTTTCACTGAGGCACTATTAATTATTTTCCCTAAGACAGAAACTGTCCAAGAACTATAGATCTTCATCACTTATCAATGTTGAATGTAAAATATTTACCAACATCCTTGCAAAAGAATTGAACTAGTTTTGCCTAAAATCATTCAATCTGATCGAGTAAGATTTGTTGCTGGATTAAATATTTCACCAAACGCAAGGTTATTTTTTTGATGCTTTGCATCTTATTAATAAAGACAAAAAAGATAGGGACTGTTATGCTACAATTGCTCTGGACTCTGAGAAGGCTTTTGACAGGGTTGAGTGGGTGTAGCTTTTCCAAGCACTACTGAAGAGGGAGTTGGGACCCTAAGACCACCCCTCCCCCCACCAAGTTCATGACAAGACGGAAGGCCAAAAAAGCCTGCAACCACCTATTCTAGTTCAGATGGATCCCAAATGCACTAATGATTGACAAATACACTGAGAGCCAGCCATACAGACCAAGTGCAGTACAAATCTATCCCTGTGTTGGAGAAGAACCAAAGGCTGTGGTCAGACGCATGTATATGGACAGCCTGGACTAAGCACCAAGAAGCCATGTTGCTGACGTCATTAGAGATTCCACAACATAGCAGCGCTAGACATGAAGCACACGTGCAGTCCGAACTGTACACACACAGCCACACACACGCACCAAAATACACAAGAACATGAGTGCACAGTTCTATAGTTAAAGGACAGATACATATAAATACTGTCATTGCTTTATTATTTTGTCATTAGCCAAATGCAGTTATGCAGAAACTGCAAGGCACAAGAGATCCTGAGTGAGCTTGCTGATGCTTAAAGTCAATAATCGCGTGGACATACAGGAGTATATATGGAATCTGATCAAACCACGAATAACTAACCCGCAGGGAATGTAGTATAACATGGACAATGCAGAAACTTCATAGTAAGGCTTAAGATAATTATATCAGGTCTCAAATCAGTGAGCATGGGACGAGCTGAGCTGATTCAGACTGGACAGAGAGCAGGACGCATGATACATGACCCACAGCAAAGGTCAAGAGATATGAAGACATTCCAATCCCCAGACAACAAAGGGAGAAACTGAATAAATCCTCATAATTAGGAGCTGCAGAGCTCGATTTTGTGGTCTCTAAACACGCGCTACAGCCAAATGGAACAATGGACAGTCTTCCAGGGTGGGAAGTAGAAGCCGGTCCCAGCAGCCAGATGCAGACTGCTACAAGTGTTGCTATCGTGAGGAGAATAGTCTCATAAGGCAAACATGGTGTACACAAATAACAATAAAGACACATAATTGTTCACATCACCTTGAAAAGGTACACCATGAGCTGAGAACCTGTTCGGGTCCGAGGCCCAGGATCAGCTCTAGCCAATCACAGTTTAGTATTCCAGGGGTGGCTAGCAACAGACAAGAACCAATGGTAAGCCCACTACTCTGCAACAATGTTATAGATAGTGAATTGGGGCTGGCACAGGCCAGCCACCTGACATGTAAGAGCCACATGAATAACATGTATAGGTGATCATATAGGTTATTAGAGTCTCGATGGCCAATCCCTCACACCGATAGGTTTTTGGAGAAAGGTCCAAGTAATGAGGTGATTTTACACTAAAACTGGACTGCGAGCCAGGAGACATTGAGATGTGCTGGAATCCACTTGTGTTGTTGTATCAATCCCTGTTGGTTTTATCTGCAATAAACAGCAGTTCGAACTTGCCGTTGACTGAGTCCTCTGTGTATACTGGGGAAGAAGTTGGGCTCTCCAAGTCCGCAGACTTCCAGCATCACTCTGGTATACCTGGGAGTCCATCCCTACACTACAGTGGTATGATTGAGGAGAACATTTCATCTCCCTAGTCAAACTATTATGCTGAAACATCTGACCTTATTAATGGTCAAACATCATGTGTCTTTCCACTTAATTGGGGAACTAAGCAGGGGTGCCACCTATCTCCCATTCTGTATGTTTTATCCCTGCAACCTTTACTAGAATTTAGGAATGATGTCCTCATTCCGGGGATTAAACACAAAATCAAAAGAGCAGTCTATGCTGATGATTTACTTGTGTTGCTGAAAAACCTAAGGCATATCTCCCTAATCTACTACTTAAATTAGAACTCTTGTCTTGGGTCAGGATATAAACAATATAGGGAAACATCATAGGCATTACCCCTTAATTCATATGGCCTGTCATGATTCCTGCCCCTCATGTCCCCAGCCCTCTAAGATGTCAGGCTGGAGCCAGGCCACGATCACCTACATGGCCATCAAGGGCCTCTCCATCCCTCCAAAGACCCACTTGGAGTCAGACTTGGCACTTGTGGCACCTGACTCACTCACTCCCATAGGATAACATTGGGGATTGGACTTGTAGCGCATTGATGGGGACAAGATGGATGCCCCCACATATTTTGGTTCCCAGAACTGCATGTGCAGGGCTAGTCTTTTGGGTGTGGTTCAGCCCAGAGGCACCTGGGATACCCAGAGATTATTTAAGCCACACCCAGGCTGAGAAACATGCTTTGTGTTTTCTTCTCCTGCAGCGTGGCACTCACCGTGTTCGGATTGGTCTCCAGTAGGCCTGCATCTTTCTTCTGCGCTTAGCTCCTGCAAGAACAAGAACACCATTAGGAACAGCTTTACCTTGCGGCGCTTCTGCCCATCATTCATCGCTCCTTCTATTCTGCGGGCATCTTCGGCAGTGTCATTCCCATCCCGGCACGCCGCTTCCTAAGGAAAAGGGAAAAGAACAGAAAAAAAAGCATTAGTAAGCATTCAGCAAATCTTCGCTTATTTTAAAGACTGTACGAGCTTCAAACGCTTACCTGAATCCCAGCTGCTCTGGGGCAACTCCGTCTCCGGGACTTCTCATCCATCTGCAAGAGGGAAAACATACTCCAGGTTAGTGTGGAAACATCTAGAGGCGCCACATACCGTGCTTACTCACCGCATTTCTTCTTCATAACCGACATCCATGCTGAAAACGTAAAGGCACCTAAAAGACACAGAAAAAGAACTCAGTTCAATACAAATACGAAAGGGTCGCATCGCGCATTGCGCTCTCACTCACCTTCAGCGCTACTCATCTAAGCAGCACATCGCCATCCCCAGACTCCAGCCATCATCTAAGGAAGGAAAGGAACAAAGTTAGAGAACTGTTCAAAAGACTCATTATACTTACCTGTCGGACTCTTGCCAGTGAAGTAACTAGGCAGCAACGAGCCCTCATCAATCAACGCGCCCCTGCGCTGAAAGCAGGACGGAGAGCACACTTTCCAAGAAAATAAGGCTCAGTCTCCAGTCGAGTAGACTCCAGGGAAGGGTTCGAGGTCGTAAGAGGTCAGAACAGGCTGAGTGACTTCCCCGTGGTTACCAGGTGAGCGTTACAGGCCTCAAACATGAGTTAGATTGTTATGGTCTTAAATGGTGTTAGAGCGCATTTAAATATCTGGAGTTGAACTTTGCTCCATCGACATCTAGCACAATTAAAGTGAATTCAGATGCCTTAATTAGATGGCTTAAAGATTTAACTGCAGTCTGTTCCCCATTATATTTATCCTGGTGGGGGCGCTTTGAAACCATTCAAATTATGTTATCACCATTCTTTCTACACTTCCTACAAATGATTCCATCCCCATACCCGCTTCCACTTTCAACATGATGTATTCTTTTCTTTTGAAATTCTTATGGAGTATGGGAAAAGTAGAAGAATTGCTGTAGGTAAATTGAAAGCCCCTTATGACAGTGGCGGGGTAAGATTTCCAGACTTCAAAGGTTACCATAACGTGTTTCTATTGAATATGTTTGGTTTTCATCTGATGCTGATAACCTCACTTGGCCAATAGA
The DNA here is from genome assembly GCF_040938575.1 of Ambystoma mexicanum. Lineage (NCBI taxonomy): Eukaryota > Metazoa > Chordata > Amphibia > Caudata > Ambystomatidae > Ambystoma > Ambystoma mexicanum. Next base: position 1,277,824,192 of record NC_090929.1, on the reverse strand, counting down.
GAGGTAATAGGGTTCTCCATTTAGTATGTGTAATTTATTTTAAATATTTGATCATTTTACCGCCAGTCACTTCTTACAACCTTAAAGATTTGCTGTTTTCCTTTACAAATAACCCATTACAGATGATCTCACAATTTTTATGGTGTTACAAATGCATTTCCATTAACAGGAGATATGTTCTTTCGAAAGCAGTGGCTGAGTAAAGGGATTACGTCTATTCATCAAGTGTTGTTAGGACCTGATATATTATCATTTCAGGACTTTAAGCAATACATTTTCTTAGCCTAATTCAGACTTCAAATTCGATAATGATTTAATGAATGTATTTTTAAATAACATTAATTTTGCAGCGTAAATGGATTAGTACCTGATGCCTCCAGATTGCAATGCTTGGTCTTGGAATTAGCGTCTAATGCAGCCAAACATTACAACATAGCAATGCATATAAGAGCATCAGATACTAAATGGTCATCCAAACTAGATTGGGAACAGGATTGTAATGTATTGTTTGATGGAAATACATGGTCTACAATGTTGAGGAAAATTAAACTCACATCTTCGTCTGCCAATATCACACAGAATGTTTTTTGTTTATGGACAGAGTGGATATAACCCCTATGAAATTGCTCAAAACCAAATGTGTTGATGATGGTAGCTGTTGGTCAAATAAAGATAATCCTGGCTCTTTCATACATATGTTTTTGATTGTACATATGTACAGTTGTTTTTTCAGGATGTATGGACACATCTGAAAAATATCTTTAAAGTTAATTTCCCACTGTCCTTGTCAAACATTCTGCTTTGTAGTATGGCAGTAGAAACCAACCCTTAATGTATTCCTTATGATCTATGTGTCGCTATTTCCATTAAAATGGTCACATTCTTAAACATTACCAAGGGTTGGTGCAATAACATTTGCACACACAAAGATTATAACATTGCATATCCAGATCATCTAAATTATTCATTAAATATGAATCCAAATGGCATATTTTCATTGATTATCTACCCTTTTATAATATGTCTACACATGGCTCTTGAAAATATAAAGATTACATTTCATTTTCTCAGAACTTTTAGTTATATGCTTTTATATGAGGTTTGTAGTTTTGCATTGTAGTAATATTGATATCTATTTCACTCCATCCCTATACCTTCCCTTCCCTGATGGGTCATGTATTGTTAGTTGTTTGTTCCTATGCCTTGTTTTTTGTGTATTATAGTGTTAGATAACACTTCTTTGTTCTTTTGGAGGCATGTTAGTTATATGTTATACAACTCTTATTTACAATTCATATCCATTGATACATTTTGAGTATAATTTATTTCATTAGCTTTAATATTGAATACACTTAAATATCAACTTATTTATTGCATATTTCATTATGTAACTGTTGTCTATGTTTTCTATGTGTGTCATGATCACATGCACTGTTAATGAATTTCTGGTGTTTCCTGTGTTATCTTGGAATGTAACATTTTGATAATTTGTTTTCGAAAATAAGTATTAATTTTAAACATAAATCAATTTGGCTCTGGAGGCACAAACAAGAGGTACAGCTCCTGGTTCTGACATGACTCTGGCAGTTTTGTTCTACAATTAACTGTTCTTTACATCTTTTCTAACTAAACATTGTACTACAATAGATGCAGAATATATAGTTGGAGAGGTGTTGTAATTATACCAATTTTTAAAAAGGGGACACAATGGAAATTCACAACAATTGCCCGATTACTCTGATGAATAGTTCAGCAAAAACCTTTGTAACATTTTGGACAATCAACTTACAGATTCGATTTGAAACTATATTGAAAATACTGGACCAGGTTTTCCGAATGAATCTCTTAATGCAGACGTTTGTATCATTAAAGAGAACATTTCTATATTTAGCATTTATAAATCTCTAAACAGCATTTGTTGCAGTTTCTCATAATTTGATTTGGATTGAGCCATTTGCTGTTGATATTTGGTCTAATGTATTGAGAGCCTTTCAGGACTTTATAATGAGAATTTCACATCTTTCGACTATGATACTGTGGCGGAAACAAGCTGTAAGTTCCTGGTAGATAGAGGAGTCAGCAAGGGTTTGTATTGGCCTCTTTCATTTTCTCCTTCTTTATTAATTTGCTTAGTGATAGTAGATATCAATGAGTGAGAAGGTGATGCCCCAATGTTGGGTGGAGAAATTGTGTGCATGATAATGTTTACATGCAACACGATTTTAGTGTTCATGACCGGTCTGCAAAAACAAATTAAGTTATTTTATAAATTGTGTAACACCAAAGGCTTGAAGATTAATAGTAGTGAAACTAAATGCATGTCTGCTCATCGAAAAAAAATACAAATTGAAACTGAGTATTCCTGTTCCATGTGAAAAGCTCCAAATCATTGCCCAATTTGACTATACTAAAGTTTATTTATGTAGCACTGTTGGATGGCCAGCCTAGATTCAAAAGAGCTCCCTTAAATGATCACCGCCGGGGGCTGTTGTTTGGTTTATTCTACAATCACTTCAGGTGCAATGTGATGAAACCATCTCTCGAGCTCTATAGAGTGAAGCACCAATGTGGCACCTTATATGGATTGTACGACCTCGAATTGTGGGGGGGGGTAAAAGTGTCTTTCTATCTTGATCAAAGCAGAAAGAAGGATTCTTTATACACTCCTACACTTACCACAGATACCCCCAGTTGTCCCATTCAAATTGGAATTACAGGTCCGGGGGTTAAATAATAAGGCTAATCTTAAAACAATGCTTCACTGTGTAAATCTCTGGGGTTCACACTCTTTGGTTGGTTATACAAAGATGTTTAATGGTTTCCTGTTTTTCCAGCCACTAGAGATCTTTCTAAGGTGAGACATATAAAAAGCATGTTGGTTGTCCTGGGCATGAATGTCATCTGGGATTACCCCAATTATATTTACTATTGCTATTAAGGTCAGTCTGAAGGAAGCCTATGAAGCATGGTATATCAGAGAAATTGTATGCTTCGGACATTTCAGCAGCATAACTTCAAATTCTTACAATCAAAAGGGATATGGGTTTGAGCAGCATATTGTTAGATTAGAGTCCTTGAATGTGCAGGTTCTGCATGTAAAGATGACATGTGAACTGGACTAAGAGTATGGCATCTAAAAAGTATTGCACATTTGGCAAGGACATTTTTGAAAATCTGCTGCATGTTGTTCTATTGTGCTCCTTGTATCTGAGATTGATAAGAGCTTGGTTAAAACTGATCTGGTTAAAGTACGGATTCTGCTTGTTCCATTTCTTGTTCTATGTTTGACTGAAGCTTCTGATTTAGTTCTCTTCAGTGCCTCCAACTTCATTATAAAAGCATAGAAATTAAGAGGTACATTTATGAGACCTAGTTAGTTTTCAAACAGATATTTCTATTTAGGGACTATGCTTCGTAGTGTATTTGTGTTGACAGTCCCCCTTGATATCTTATTATTTACCTCATTATTTATTTTTATGTATGAATGAACTTAGATGTTGGGATGTTTATGATGACATTGTGCATATTTGTGAATCATATGATATACATCAATCCATAGTTAATATCATAAGTTGAGGAAGGTCATTATTCAGAGCGATAATGACACCTACCAAGGTCTAAAACGCTATTCTATGTCAAGACAGAGGTGAGCATTATGCTTCATTTTCGATTTATTCCTGTCTCCAGCAGTTTCAACAAAAACACAAACTTTGTAACTTCCCACTTGGGAAAAACACATTTTTGTTTCTTTTCAGTCAAAAAACTACATTTCCCTTAGGTTCAGTTCATTTGTAGTCCTCTGTGCCCTGAGCATGTGACAATGGTCATTCCTGTCCTATCCCTCTTCTTTCCTGCTCTCCAAGCAGATAAGTGACGTTTTCTCTAGCTGCTTAAAGCAGCATTGTAAATGTGTAATTAATTATATGTGTTTATAGACTTTTTGGAAAGTAACTTGATGCACACATCGATTGGCAGTAGGAGTGCGCGATTTACATTTGATTACAAGATATTACAAAAGTGATCTGAAACAGTAATACGGTGTCAGTGGTCCGTGCTGCACTCTCGGCATGACAGGTGTTAGCCGACCTCTGTGATAGCAGTGAGCAGGAGCAAGCATAACGGCCCCCACCCTTGGGGAGGTGGGGCCGTAAACTGGCGCATATCACGCTTCGCAGAGAGAAGCGGGCGAGGTAGACCCCACCCTTGTGTGGGAGGAGCTTCCCTCTGTTTAGGCATCGGCAGGTCACACGCCGAATACTATGGAGCAGAAGGGCGCAAAGGAAGTGTTTTAAAAGGCAAATTACACATACAAAAGCACGGCAGAATTTGAATGGAGTGAGGAGGAGCAGGTGGAAGATCTAGCCTATAGCTTTATGGAAGTGCTGGGAAATTCACTGACTGAAGCTGTGGGAGAAGAGGTTAGGCCCCTGCAGGAGAGACTGGCAAACATTGAATCTTTCTTGAGCCAGAATACTAAGAGCACCAACAAAGAAAGCGCGTTCACAGAAGTCACATTAGAGGGCTCTCAGGGGTGCAACAAGACCAGAAGAGAAAAATAGTCTTTTTGGACCCCCCGGGTCAACCAAACCGGGCAGATGAGGAGGGCCCAAAGGCTGCCGACGCTTTCAGTAAGCTATGAGACACGTTTATGTGCAAGTCGGGAGTTCTGAGCCTCAAGAACCCCTAAAATATGGGGAATGAAGGGCAGGACTCAGAAGAAGAGCCCACAGAGACCCCACGATCCTCGCACGTTGAGGACAATAGAAGGGACAAAGACGATTCGCAGCCCCCACCTAAGAAAAGGCTAATGAAACTCCACAATACAGAGGACAACAATGAGATTGCAGATATGTTTGAACCTGAAGATATCCGCAACCGCAAGTCCACAGACTGGCTACCATCACCACGAGTGTCAAAATATATGATGCACAGACTTTGCAAAGGTTGGAAAGTGAGGCGAGACAGCGGATGCGTGCTGAGTGCCCTAAACCCGAACTGCCAGGCAAGGTAGCTGAGGCACCAGAACCAGACCAAAAGATGCTGGCGTTCATATTAAAAACATCTCAGGACTCTAGGAAAGGGATAGATAGATCCTGGAAGAGCTGCCAGAAGAAGGTCCTCGACATTGCGGGACCCTTGGGCTAAAATCATGGACCTGGCGGAACGAGCCCGAGATACCGTAGAGGAAGTGGACCCAGACATCCTCGCAAACTGGGCACAAAGAGCAGTGTGCCTACTAGGCAATGCAAACTGCGCCATATCATCAGAGCGCAGAAGAGGCCTTCTCCTCAAAATCGATCCTAAACTAGGAGACCTAGCCTTGTAAGAGGCAGGTGAGGTGGTTCAAGCACTTCTGTCCAGGGAGATGCTCAAGGACTTCTGTCCAGGGAGATGCTCAGACGCTCAGGAACGAAATGGGGAAGTTCGTAAGAACCTACATCTTGCTAGAGAAAGCACAAGCCTCCATAAAAAAGGTATTCGCTGGCAGAGTTTTCTCTGGGACTGGTCGGTATCAAGGCAGACCGACCAGCCACTATCAAGCCGCCAGAAAGCCTCAAAACAGCAGTGCCCAGTGCTGGGAAAATAAGCAGGACAAAGTTTTCTTCCCCACAAGAGGGCGCTTTCCGAGAGGAAGGCGAGGAAGAGGACAGGGAAGAGGACAAAGCTTCCCCACAGGTGAGACATACACTGTATCTGCCAGTAGGGGGGTGAACATTTTGTTTCTGGGAGAACTGGCGTGCGTTTTCCAGCGATGCTGGGGTGCTGCAGACAGTCAAAGGACTGCAGCTAGAGTTTATACAGACACCCACCCAGACCCAACCCCCCGACCAATGCACACAACGCAGGTAGAGAAAGAGACTCTACATGCAGAGCTACAGAGACTAGCACAGAAGAGGGTGATAGAGCCCTACAGCGTACCACCAAAGTTTATAAGCAACATTTTCCTGGTACACAGGAAAGACAAAGTAAGGCCCATAATTAATTTGAAGGAACTGAACAGCTGGGTGACATACCAGCATTTCAAAATGGTGGGGATCCACCAGCTCAGAGATACCCTCAGGCAAGATCACTGGATCACAATGATCGATCTGAAAGACGGTTACCTCACTATACCAGTCCAAGAGGAATATCGAACATTCCTAGCGTTCGACTGCGACTGACAATTTTGGCAATTTACGAAAATGCCATTTGGTCTAGCCTCAGCACCCTGAGCGTTTATGAAGCTCATGAAGCTTATACCAGTGGCGATCAGAGAGAAGGGTATAAGGAATCATATATCTGGACGATATCCTGCTGATGGCGAATAGCAGAGAGACGGTCCAATTCCAGACTGGCTGGGTGAAGAAGCTCCTAGTGTCATTGGGTTTCCTAGTGAATCAGGAGAAGTCGGACGTGGTTCCGACGAGGAGGATAGGCTTCCTATGGTTCGTCATAGACACCAAGTCAGCTACCCTAGAGTTACCAGCCAGGAAGATAAGAAATATAAAAAGAGAAATAAGATGCTACTTAGACAAGAGAGTAGTATCATTGAGGGTGATAGCGAGAGTAGTCTGTCTACTAGCAGTGTCGATCCAAGCAATATTTCCAGGCCCTCTACATTATCAAGCCCTGCAGCAAGGGCTTAAATACCACCGGGCAGTACCCTTTGATGGAGAATCAAAGAAAGAGCTGGAATGGTGACTATAGAACATGGACGCCTGGAATGGCAAAACCATATTCGGAGACCGACCCAATCTAGTGATAGAGTCGAACACCAGCAGAGCAGGCTGGGGAGCCCGCTGCGGGGAGTTAGTAGAAACAGGGGGAAAATGGAGCATAGAAGAGCTCAAGATGCACATAAACTGTTTTTTGAGTTACTAGCAGGGTCATTTGCAATCAAAGCCTTCACAAAAGGCAGAGTGAACTCATGTATCCTGCTAAAGATGGATACATATCAGCAGTCAGATACATCAATCACTTAGGAGGGACAAAGTCAACATTACTAGCAGAGCTAGCCAAGGATTTCTGGCACTGCTGCCTTGAATCAGGGACCTTGGTAGTAGCAGAATATCTTGCAGGTTTGCACAATGTAGTCGCAGACTGGAATTCCAGGCACTTATTAGATCCCAGCGACTGGATGCTGGACAAGAGAGTTTTCCAACAGATAGAGGATCTATGGGGACCAGCTCATACAGACCTATTTGCATCCAGACTGAACGCTCAGAAGAGCAGGTATTTCAGCTGGAGGTTACACCCGACAATGTCAGGAGTAGACGTGTCCCTCCAAGACTGGAGGGGAGACACTCACTACACGTTCCCACCATTCATAATGATGAGCAGGGTATTAGCAAAAGTTTGCAGAGAGAGAGCAAGGATGATAGTGAGTGCCCCGATATGGAAGTTGCAGGTATGGTTCCCGACGATGATGGAGCTAGTGATTGATTATCTGAGAGTGCTGCCTTTAGGAGAAAACCTTCTCATGGACCCAGCTGGGTCATATCATCCTTTGACAGTGAGAGGGACCCTCCCACTGATTTTGTCCATGATAGCAGGAGATGCTGGAATCTCCCAGACATTTAGACTCAGGCTACGCATCTCATCGCAGAATCCTCTTCTTTGTCTACAAATTGCACATGGGGTTTTAAGTAATTTAGCCTTCCCCTACATTGGCAAAATGCATGTTGCATGTGTACTGTCAATCCACCCACAATTCAAACCGAAACTCACCAACACCTAATATGCCTCCAAACACCCCCCTTTCTTTTAAAATGATGATATCCTATATAAAATTCCCTTCACTAATAATCCTAATACCCTCCTGTCTCGTAAAATGCCAGCCATCGACTGTCCCGAGTTTCTACCTACCTCTGTTTATATTGATGCAGTTTTAAAACCAATAAACCCTTTTGTCTCACAATTTGGGAAAACCCTGTAAAGTTCAGCCTCTTCAAACCCCTGGAAAATCTAGGGGATCCGGTTTTGCACAAACTGTCCTACCCATGCTCCATTCTCATATGTAACAATGAGACTCCCTCCTTTAGGTCTCACATGCATAGAGATATGCTACTAGCAGACTGATAACTGCACATATTTGGCTATCATTTATTCGCACCCAGGGAAGCTTGTCTCTTCCTTTTGGCTCCCCACCCTCCCTGACCCCACAAAACAAAACGTACCTTTTCCCTCCCCCTTGCCCCATTTACCTGATGTAACAGAGCTGTGTGCTCTGGTCCTGGCACTCCCCCTGCACACAACAGCAGCCATAGAAATGGAAAAGGAACTAAGTCCTTTTCAAATGGCACCGGTCGTCTTTTTTCCTCAGGATATTGGATTCACACAATAGCATAGTTCCCATCTCCAGGGGAAAATAAACTAAATTTTCAACCCAGGTAAACCCTGGGGTGCGAATAGCAATCACGGCATAACTGGGGAGCATACAGGCTAGTAACGACCTGCAGCCCTCTCTGATGCTCGGGCTGGTGGGCTGTTACCGGCCCTCTACTACCCCCTACCCCCCAGCTGGGCCGTGATTGCTACATGATACCCGGGAATGCCACATACAACACACAACTACCTGTGAGTTGCTGGGAGGGGTGGGGGAGGACTACGAACATCTTCAACCTCCTCCCAGATTGCTGATATGCCATTCAGTTCATAAAAAGGATCAGTATATGTTTCTGATGCCCCATCTTTTGCTGTCTCTGGTACGGATAGCCATTTGGTGGTCAGCACGTCCACCGACTGAGGTGGTGGGTGAGGGCTACCTTGTTTAGTCTCTTGAGGGTGACATTATTCCTTCTAAAGTAGGTGGAATTTTTTTTTCAATGGTAGTCTTCATTGTTGTGGCTGTTAAAGTGTAGTTCAAATATGATGGAAGAACATTTCTCACCAATGGATTTATTGGTGTTGAGGCATTGGTTGTAGTCACTGGAGGCCTTATATTTTTAGCAATTCCTGAGGTTGTTTGTTCTTGCGAATCAATTGCAAAAAAGCTGTGAGGGGGATAAAAGCACCCACCCCCATTTTTGTAGGGCCTAAAAGAAGACCCTCCTTCCCTTTTGGTTAGGATATTGAGTGACACATTTGTCAGTTGATCCTTCATTAATGTGGGATCGGAAGTCACTAAGCTTCTTAAATTGTAGGCCTTTGACATGGTTCTCCTTGAGTTTTTGCTAATTATTCCTTTAAACCCTCCAGATGCCTAGACCGCCGGATCAACAACACGTTTCTCCATGTGAACGCGCAAACGCGGTCTCTGTCTCAGCCTTTGGCTTATCCTTGGTGTATCCTTGGTGTATCCTTTAGTCAAGGGTGAGCGGTGCACCACTTTCTACTCTCCCTGGTCTGCATTCTGTTGTCTCAACCGCAGTAGTAGCACTCGCACTCGCCCTCTCCCTCGCAAGCGAGTTAGAGTAAAGCACCTTCCTTTCCAGGAACACACACAAAGGACGTCAAGCCGCACTGCGAGAGCTCCCAAGAACAAGGAAGCAAAGGACGAAAATGAGAGCTCAACAACGGTATAGCGATGAGAAAACTTCATCATAGTTGGGACGCATCACTGTCTCGCATGTGCAAAATCGGACACATTGTAACCAATGCACCCATTCATCCATGCTTCTAGGTGTCATGCTGAAGCACTTTCAAAAGTACAGCAGCACCATGAGGCTATACCAAGGGTAGATGGGCACTATACAAATGACAATTGGCCTTAAACAACGATGTACCTACATTTTGCCAGATAGCACATTCATTTGGAAATTACAGTAGACTTAAATATTCCGAAATCTGTAATACACACTGCATTTCTTTGCAGCTAGGAGTGTTGGTTTGTCTGCTCTATGTCATGTCAAATAGTGCAGTAAGATAGCTGGGGGGGGGTGGGGAGTTACTGATTTTCCTGCAGAGATGCCGCTGTCAACTAGTCTTGTGTATGTATAACCATGGAATAATTGAGAACACTGCATTTCTGAGACGGTTTGGTTCTGTAATGTTACATTCAGCAGTGGAATGATCTGCATATTAACTACCTACATGTCTCCTGGTAGTAGATTGCTTAATGCATTCTGGTGTAGCGAGCAGTAAGTGATCCCTGCTGTCACGGTAAACATGCTTCCATATGTAATCAGTGTATCATGGTACAGAGCGAAAGCCAAGGGCACAGTTGCAGTTCTTTCCATCCAGGCCACATGCTTGGGTGTGCCAGCATAACATGTGTGCAAGCATTCAATCATAGTTTCAGAAGCAGCAGAAAACACCGTGCTATTTAATATTAAGCACACCTGAAATCACATTTTGAAAATTGATGATAGCTATATGTCTTCACGTCACCTTTGAGATGAAATGGATCCGAATCTGTTCTTTAGTTGCGGACAGCGAACGAATGCAATATTCTGTGCCATATAATTATATCTTATTAGAATATGAATGTGCCTCTAAACGGTTTGGAAGTCAGTGGTGTCTTGTTTGAAGCATTTCATTTCATGCCCCAAAATGGCATTGCCCTCTAATGTGTGAGAGTAGGCAGCAGGCACTTCTTACATGTTCGAAGAAGTTAAATGTGTGATATTTAATGATATGTTGTCATTGAAAAAGCTTTTTAAATTAAAGAATGTGTATACTTATTTTAAATGTATTTTTTAGAACAATGGGCCTCATTACAACTCAGGCGGTAAGGGATTTACGGCGCCGTAAACAGCGCCGACCATACCGCCTGAGTACGAGGTCCCTTAGCGCCATGGCGGATTTAACACCTGCTTTTAGCAGGTGTTAAAATCCATGGCGCTAAGGGACCATTGAGTTAATTACGCCACCGTAATTTACGGTGGCGTAATTAACGCCTTCCCCACTCCCATTATGCCCTATGGGGCAAAAATGGGAATGGGGAAGGGTAAATGGGGATTGGGGACTTACCGCCCCGCCAAACTCGGAATGGGGCGGTAAGTCCGCCAACCACCATGGCGTAAACGTAGTTTACGCCATGGTGGTAAAGTCACGGCCCAAGCGGTAACTTACCGCCTGGGTCGTAATGAGGCCCAATATGTTTAGAGCAACTGACTGAGTGAGAAAGAAACAGCTCTTGAGAAACTGAAGGGTAGAATTATGATGCATTAAAAACAATCACTGGCAACAGCTTGGGCTTTTATGTGGGTATTTGAAAGGCATTTCCCAGGCACTGCCTTATACCTGTCAACTTTCTGGGTCCAAAAAGAAATAATGATAATGACAATGATGACATCACAAGGCTATTACATTGCATGAACTTTGACCCACTGACATTACATGACATGACACATGAGCCTGAATAGATCTGAGAAACTACTGTTTGGCCCCTGATCCAGGTGAGCCATCATGAGAAATGACACAACCAAATGACTGACTTGTAGGCACTTTGGGCAGCTTTGACCTCACTAATAAATGTTCCTCTCCAGACTTACCAGAAACAATACCATATTGTTCATAGTCTGGAAATCAAATGTCTGCAGGACCGAATGAATATACCCGGCTTTAGCATGGGCCGTTATTCCCACCCCGTCATCGCAACACCCTGCAGCGGCATATGCGGGAAATCGGTAGGAGCCAGTTTTCTTAGACCATCTTTTGTCTTGAGACGTCAACCTGCTCTCAGTCCAGAGTGACTGACGCGAATGATGGTATCCGTTATGTCAGACCTTCGTGTGAGTTGAAGAGGCTGTGTGAACCCCACCACTGACACTGGTTTATAGAGCAGGGGCATCTTCTGGAGTGATGCACGACAAGCACACTGGGCAAGAGACCCGCACAAGGGCATCCTTTGAAGGCAGGGCGTGCAAAATACTAGGGACAGGGGTGAGGGACTATGGCAAGGGATAAAGCTTCATTACGGATGATTGTTCATTTTTTAGATTCCCGCCACATAAGGAAGATTGGATTCCATATCTAGATTCTCCAAACAGGATTCTATAATGGGGCTTTGCATTCCCTTATTTATGTATTTATTGCATTTGGTTATACGCCCAAACCCGGGCGTGTCACAGGCGCCCAAACCCGGGCGTGTCACAGGGCAAAGGCACTTTGACAAAGGTTGCAGGCCCCACACGCCCAGAGCAGCATAGCAACCTGCTGGGTCATTGATACAATTTAGCATGCTTTCCTCTATAAAGTAGTTCCACTATTGAGATAACCAAATAGTGGCAGCAGATACGATTGCCATAATTGATAGATTGGTTTGTGAGAGTTCCCTTCTGTTCGGCACTTTACTCACTCAGTGCATTCCTGAAGGTAGAGAGTTGTCTATATACAGCATTTGCAGACTGTACACAGCTTATCACTGCAGATGTTCGCAGATGTTAGGGCTATCAAGGAGTAGGCCCAGGATCACACACTGTGATGCAGTGGGAAGGCATTTTGAGAATGGAGGAGTCCTGGTTATCCTGGGGGAAAACTTTTCCTCGCCAGCACCCTTGGTCAGCTGTAGGTAACTCCTGGCATTTGTCTGCACTTTCAGTTAATGTGACTTTACAACACGCGGTAGCTCTTTTGAATTGTGCAGAGCGTTCAAGTTGTCCCATAATAGGCCTAAATGTTACACCGGTCTTTTTCCCTATTTGAATTCTACAACCTTTACTTTTTGGATTTGCCAATAACATAACTGGACTGGATGATATGGGATCGTTCATGTGTGAGAGGTTTAAAGCTCAGATTTTATGTGAAGGGGTGGCGGGATCTGAGTGGCTCTAAACTGATACATGCGTAGTCTAGACACCATTTCATCTCCAGATTTCTTTTTAATTTGTTTGCCCAGACTGGCGACCAGCATTTATTACAGCCTATTTGGAGGCTAATTTCAAATTAAGTTGTGTCCACATCTTAAGCATCTGTCTGTGCCAGAACCTGTGCTGGCAATCTCTACAGAGAGGCCACAGAATGAATGAGCATCTGGTACGGACTGCCCCTGTAGCCATGAACATTACATTGAATTCAGCCTGCTAGCCTGAGCTGGGAAGACTGCACTTCTGAGCAAGGAAGCGTGCACTGTTCGGGGGCTCATTGGGCTGCAACACATAGTTTTATTACGTGACTACACTTGATAACTTGTGCTGAGCTCACAGCTGAGGCGAACTCATGGTGTGACAGTCACCCGTCTCGCTTACACTTTCGTCCCCCACATAGAAGAAGGCTAATATCTTTTTTGAAACAACGGGTGTGATGATGTTAGGGTTCGAGAGCATCATTAATCATGCTGCTGTGGCAATCTGTTAATGTGACCTACTCATCATGTTCCATTAACACACAGTGTGAGTCTCTCAGTCAAAATACTGTGCTGGGCAGGGCTGCAGAGTAGCAATTAGCTTCAGCTGCTCAGCTCTGAAAACATTTCCATCAAGGTTAATATTGCAGTAGGATCCGTGACTAAAATCTGTAGGCGGTAGGGGTGCTTTTTTAATAAGTAGCCCACTGCCTAAATCTGCAGGGTTGGCAAGTATGCTGCCATAATGGTACTATCTGGCCTTAAAATTGCAGCAGCTAGAAAATGGTGTTCCCACCAAAGTATATTAGGACAGTGCCTGGCAAATGCCTATCTAATGCCTATACATGAGCCAAAAGTATTGGCTTTGCTAATACTTGTTATAAACAGGAATTCAGGGCGAGCAACACATACAAAGACGAATATTCATTATAAATAAAATGCTTGAAGGCACACTTGGTTGACACATTTTTATTACACCAGGAGTTGGCGAATAGCTGAAAATCTACCATTACCTTAGAGAAGACAGAAGACTGCTTAGCAATAACATAAGCTTCCACTTAAAAGCCCATAGCTCGCACAAAGAGATCCTAGTGGAAGGGTGATTTAGATGGGGAGCAAAAGGTAGTGGATGAGAATGGTCACAGAGACTAGCATTGCCATGGATCCCAAGATAATAGCTGTGGCTTTTGGCAGTGCTTCAACAATCACCTAATTGTCAAACACTCATTATGTTTGGGGAATCTTACCCTAAGTCTTTTATCTCATTATTGTGTTCAGTTTTACATTTGTGATTCCAGAGCTCTCATGTTTCAAGTGGCCATGTATGAGAAGGCAATCCAGTCCCTGTTTTTCTTTCCTTTGGATCTTGGGACATGTAGATTTCCCTTTCCCATTTGAAATCTAGCAAAACTTCAAGTCCCAGAACTCCAATCAAAAATAGGACTGACGCGGGTATGGCCATGGGAATCTTGAGAGCTCTGTGATTCCTGCCTCCCTTCCCTGAGAGTTACAAATATGAGCTTGAACTGCAATGTTACAGGTGAGCTTAACAAACTTCAAGAATGCATTTTTATTTGCCTTTGTCTGCAAACCAATGGTTAGGGGGGTATATTGAGATTTGAATCTAGACAGTGTTCCTCTCAAGTCCTTGGCTACAGTTTCTAAAACAGGGAAAACTAAAAATAAAAAGATGTGCTGTCAATATTTCAGGAAAGGTTATGGGACATGCAAGGATGTGGCATGTGGCCCTCAAAAAGCAGTCACAGAGAAAGGTGTACGTAGGCTTAGCGTAATTAGCAATGGCGTGGACAACACACAGAATACACATGTGCATGATACTTTGATATAATCAAGGAAAGTGACTGTTCCATTTACTCCCCTGCACAACCTGGTCCGAACGTCCCTAAAACTCTCCCCATTGTACGAAGCTCACTGCTTCCCATCAAATCCGATTTTGTATCTATTCTACGCTCTTTTGTGATCAAATAAGTATTGTTACTCCTGTATATAAACAAACAAATAAATACATTTGCAAGCTGCCACTGTTAAACTGTCTCAGTTAGATCAGTAACAAACCCTGGTCAAAAATGAACGATTCATTTTCAAAATCAATATTGCGGCTTTGCTTAAACATCGTCCCCAAAAGGTTTGCACCACCAAGTACCAAAGATGTTCATGTAATGAAGGTCATGCCTGAATAAGATAGATTGGTATTTATTTGGATACAGCTTATTTATTGAGAAACCACGTGATGGCCACTCAATAATAAATGGTTAGATGTAAAGAATACATTAACTCTGGCATGATACTTTTTTTGTTAAGCAGCCCTCCATTATCCAGCCCCACTGCTCCCCAGTACCTTCCATGCTCCTTCAATTGCCTCTCCTTCCTTTCCCCCTGCCCCACTGCCCGCCTCACTGCCTACCTATGCCTGATTGGTTTCTGTACCTAGGAAACAGCTTCTGCCTTCCTACGCTGCAGGGGAAGCGTTCTCTGTGCCTGTGAACTCTGAGTGCAAACACCTCACCTGGAGTAAGGCTCGCTCAAGCTTCTTTGGCTTGATGCCATCACCTCCATGTCCCCAGCACCTTCTACACTCCTCTGGTCTCCTCTCCTTCCCCCTTCCCTTCTCCCCACCCCACTACCGCCAACCCATTCCTCATTGGCTCCTGTATCTTGGAAGCAGCTTCTATCTTCCTACATTGCAGGGGAAGCGTTCGTTGTGCCTGGAAACTCTCAGTGCAAACACCTCGACGGGAGTCATGCTCTCTCAAGATCCTTTGGCTTGATAGCTTTTTTTTGGTAAGCAGCTCTCCATTTTCCTGTCCCTCTCTGTGCCCCCGGCGTCCTTCCATGCTCCTTCAGTCTCCTATCCTCCCCCTTCCCTTTCCTGGCCCACTCCCACCCACCCATCCTGATTGGTTTGTGTACCTAGGAAGAAGCTTTAACCTTCCTACGCTGCAGTAGAAGCTTTCTCTGTGCCTGTGAACTCTCGGTGCAAACACCTCTCCTGGAGTCACACTCTCTGAAGCTCCTTGTGCTTGATTCCTTCTATATGGTAAGCAGTCCTCCAATTTCCAGTCCCTCCGTGCCCCCAGCACCTTCTGCACCCCCTTGATCTCCTGTCCTTCTCATTTCCCTACTTCCTGCCCCACTCCTGCCCTCCCATCCCTGATTGGTTTGTGTACCTAGGAAGCAACTTCTACCTTCCTGTGCTGCAAGGGAAATGTTCTCAGTGCCTGGGTACTCTCAGTGTGATCACCTCACATGGACACACTCTCTCAAGCTTATTTGACTTGATTTCTTGTTTTTGGTAAATAGTCCTACATTGGCCAGCCCCTCCATGCCCCCAGTGCCATTTCCGCTCCTTCGGTCTCCTCCCCTTCCCCTTTTCCTTATCCCCGCCTCACTCCTGCTCACGAATCCCTGATTGGGCCATCTACATTGAGGAAGCACTCTTAAGAGTGAGTCCCAGGGCAGCTTTTCCCAGGCAGCCAGCTAAGGGTCATGGCACCTCCATTATCTGTCTGCACATGTTGGTCCTTGGCCCCCTACAAATCGGTCTATTGCAAAAACCAGGTAAGGTGGTTATGACCTGGGAGCACGGCCATCGCTGTGTTTCTGAAACCCGGCCACTAGTTTACTACTACCATTCGCTCCTTATCATTGTGTTGAAAAGTTATCAAATAAGCCACAGATTGCAGGTGCACGAAGTACAGCCAATGGGTTAAAAATAGGTGTTACTTAAGTACAACCAATATATTGAAGGTAGCTGAACTTTAGAATATAGTCACTCTATTGAAGTTAGCTGCATTTGTACTATAGTCATTGTATTAATGTTTGCTGATTTTTGGAGTATAGCAACTATATTCAAGTAAGCTGACATTTTGTGAATAGCCACTGTATTGAAGTTAGCTGGATTATGGAGTATAGCCACTGTTTTGAATATAGCTGAATACTGGAGTATAGCCACTGTATTGAAGTTAGCTGAACTTTAAAGTATAACCATTGTATTGAGGTTAGCTGAATATTGGATTATGGTCACCATATTAAAGTTAGCTGATCCTTTGAGTATAGCCACTGTATTGAAGGTAGCTGACATTTTGAGTATAGCCCCTGTATTGAAGATAGCTGCATATTGGAGTATATCCACTGTATTGAGGTTAGCTAAAATGTGGATTATAGCCACTGTATTGAAGTTAGCTGAATTTTAGAATATAGTCACCGTATTGAGGTTAGCTGAACTATAGAGTATAGGCATGGTATTGAAGTTAGCTGAATCTTAGAGTATAGCCACGGTACATAAATCAGCTGAATTGTGGAGTATAGCCACTCAACAGAACGTAGATGAATTTGTGAATGTAGCCATTGTATTGAATTTATCTTAATTCCGGACTCTGGTAAAATCCAGACACCCTGTAAGTTAGATGCTGTGTTGAATCCAGGTGCCCTCTGAAGTCTGCCATTGTATTTGCCACCACTTTAAAGCCAGCTACTCTCTGAAGTTAGACAGACACCCTCTAAAATCTGCGACTGTGGTTAGATCTTGGAGTGCTCTGAAGTTGTCCATTTTATTTGCCACTGTTTTAAAACTTGATGTGCCCTGAAGTTGGATATTGTGTTGAATCCCGGTGCCCACCAAAATCTGCACCTGTGGTCAAATATAGCAACACACTGAAGTTTGCCATTGTAATTCCAACCTGGTATGCTCTGAAGTTAGACATTTTGTTGAATCCAGATGCCCTCTGAATTTTGCCACTGCATTTGCCGCTGCATTAATGCCTACTGCCCTCTGAAGTTGGACATAGAGGGTTATTACGAGTTCCGCGGTATCCTGTCGGTAATTCTGGTGGGATACTTGGAAAGGGACCTACCGCTGCCGGCAACTGATATCCTGGTAATACCAGGTGCTGACAACAGAGGTAAATCCACATTCCTTGGAGTCCCATGAGACTCCCTGGAGGGGATTGCTGGTATTTCTGGCACTGAAAATATCGGTGCCAGAAATACTGTCTGTCTTTTGCAAGAGGGGTCCTGATTTACCTTCTGCTCTTGGCAGGAGGTAGATCAGGTAACCCCCACTGGAAAACCTGTATTTTGCCAGTCTAGGAAATGTGCTGGTTAGGGAATTATCACCACTTTTACCAGCACTTTTCCAGAATGGAAAACGTATAATGATCCCCTGTGTTGAATCTGGTTCCCCTAGGGAATTGCAACAGTGGTTAAATCCTGCTGCACTCTGAAGTTTGTCATTGTGTTTGGCACTGCTTTAAAACTTGCTGTACTCTGGGGTTGGACATCGTGCTGAGTCCAGGTGCCCTCTCAATTATTTTCCCATTGCATCTGGCACTGCTTTGGGACTGGCAGGGCTCTGAAATTAGACATTGTGTTGAACCAGGTGCCCACCGAAGCATGCCACTTTTTTGACCTTGCTGCTCACCAAAGCAATCTGCTGTGTTGAACCCAATTACCATGTGAGTAGTACCAATGTCCTAAATCTTACTGCATCAAAGTATTCCACTGTAAAGAATCCTACTGCCTCAAGAACTCTGTCACTACATTAAATCCTGCTGCACTCTGAAGCTGGCCACTGTGGTGAACCCATCTGCCCGGTGAAATTTGCCACTACTTGTCCCCTCCATTCCTTCCCCAGCCCATCTCCCCGCCCCCACCCACCTCTCTGACTGGTTTCATTGTAAGATGAATAGGTACTAGTAGTAAGTCCCAGGGTAGCTTGCTCGGGCAGCCAGCTATGGACAAACGCAATGGGTGCCTCGCCTCACTAGGACACCTTCACAGCCTGTACACCAGTCAACCAATCCATCACACGGCATAGCAGTTGCCGTCTGTAGCAACACACAGGTAAGGAACTTTGTCACATTTGTAATTCTGCATTCTGAATTTAGATAATATTATTTTTCACCACAGTACATTCCTCATTCTCAACAACTCCCAAATCAGGCTTGACCTCATTTGACTCTAGTCTTGTTGAGCTACATCAAATTATATTCCCTCCCATAGCACAGTCCTGATGAAAGGTTGGCTACATTGGTTTAATTCTGCAGCTTCCTAGCATACGGTCACCACAGGGAGGCTTGCACCACTGGGAAGCTGACACAAACAGAAACTCAACAACCTGAAGTGCCCAAGTTCAATGAGACCATGAAATCGAAAAACAACCCACCAGAGAGGCATCAGCTACTGCGAAGCAGATAACTGCACAGGACCCCACATGGGAAGATCAAACTGTAGGCCACCACAGGGAGGCCTACACAACTGGGAACCCAGCGCATTTACTAAACCCCAGCAACCTGAAGCTCCCTAACCTCCTGAGATTTTAAGAATGAAATGAACCACCAGAGAGAGACACTCACCACTGTGAAGCAAGGGAAAGTCAAACCACAGACCACCACAGGGAGGCTTTGACCACTGTGAACCCCATAAGCCTCTGAGACTGAAATGCAGCCACCACTGAGATGCCTTCACCACTGTGAGGCTGATAAATATGGGACCTCATAAGCAAAGATCAAACCAACGGGGGAGAAAACCAAGCTAAGTCGCTCATTATCACAAGAGGACCAGGATCCATAACGGATGAAACCCTAAGACGGAAATACAACCACCACAGAAAGGCTTTCACCACTTTGAACCCCTTACAATCCATGGACAGTTCAGAAACTAAAACAGGTCATACCCTGAGATAGTTTTGACCCTGGGATTGCTCACACCCATAACCTCCATGACAGCACATGCATCAGGGATAGACCAGACTTCTGGGATAGAAACCATACCTAGGATATAACCAGAATCCTGTGATGGAGCAGACCCTGACCACCAAGACTAATTCCTGACTGTCAGGATTAGCCCCTGACAACCAGGGCTAGCCCCTGACAGCCTGAGTAAGTCCCCAGGTTATTCCCTGATAGCCAGGGTTAGTCCAGATCCTGGTTAATCCACAGCCCGCTTGGATACCCCTGACTCCTGGGAAAGCCTTGCTTCCTGGGACAGCCAGCCCTGTGTTAGTCCCCCTCCCTGGGATAGACCACAATCTCGGGATAGACCCAAACACAAAAAGCCCTGCTTCAGGAAAGCCAGACTCACAAGAAATAACCAAAAGAGAATAAACCAATCAGAACAATCTCAGAATACCACACCAGGGAACCAACCGATACCAAGGGAGGCACACCTACACGATCACTGTAAATTTGTCAGTTAGCAAGAACCAAGACCAAAATCACTCTACTTAACGCCATACCTGTTAACTTACCACTCACTCAGACAACCATCTATCCTCAAGTACTGTAAGCACATAAGGAGGATAAGCGTAACACTAATGGAAAGACGGGAAACCCACAGAAACAAAACAGAAATAAACATCATTAACACCCTACTCATCACAATAAATTGGCACAACAGACTGAGTCAGCAATATGGCCACGCAGGCGACCCTGAAGAAAATATCAATCCAAAACAAAACCGTGCTGAACTATTCAACGAAGAAACAGAAACAGATCTGAATACACAAGATGGTGGAAGTATGAACAAATATCTGTACAGTCACCAACATGCACAGCCGAAGGCCAAAAGAAACAGCAGAAAACAAAAATATACACTGCAACCTATTCAACGCAAGATCAACGTCAAAAAACTGAACAGAAATATACAAATTGATAAGCAATGGAGAGACAGACATCCTATTCCTTACTGAAACCTGCCTGACCCACAACTACAAAGTAATAGTGCATGATCGCCTACCCAACAGCTTCACAATTAAACATGCCAACAGAGAAGGTAAAAGAGGAGGCGGTCTTGCCAGCTCACAATAACAACAACACCACAATTAAACATCCCAAATTACGAATCACTCCTCCTGCACAGAGCTTTATATCTTCAAACCAACCTTTAATTTCTGCTTATCTACAGACCACCATCTCACAATTGTACCTTCATAGACACCTTTGTTGATGCCATCACTAACATCACCATTAAACATGATCACCTGATCATATTCTGAGACTTGTAAGAGGATTCAATTCAGCACTACAGCTAAGTTAACGCCTAGTCTAGAATACTGAATGAAAACCCTTATTGATATATCTTTAGGTCCAGTTCATGCGTTCTGGATGACTACCCCTATATAACACCCCTCTCTTGGAATCCCCCTGACCCCACTGAGCCAAGAAGTAGTTCTGTTTTGCAAGTTTAAGGTTTAATTGATAATTTAAACAATATATATATATCACGCTTTATAATAAATTAATAATTGAATAGCACACTTAATCTGATATGATAAAGATGAACAACAGAGAATCTGGCACTAACACGCTTCTCTATAATCAATAAGGAGTTGAGATGAAATGGATAAGGTAGCACACTGGTAAATAGGTACAAAAGTATAATGTGGTAGAGGATGCCTTATGTAAGCTCAGGTGGATGCAATATTCAATGAATGCAGTACAGAAAATACGCAATATGATTTCAACCAAACAATGTAATCACTTTTCTCTGGCTATTCACTCTCCCCCTCTTTATGCAATGCAAGGAAATGGGAGGAAAGCACACAGCTCTCAGAAATGCAATCAATGTAATCAGTTCAATCCAGCAAGCTTAGACAACAGAAAACAGATAGGAGTTTTGAAATCACAGGCCCAAATTGCTTTGATATGTGCTGGCAATGAATGAGAAATATGCTGGAAACGCTTTTAATTCCCTTTCAGAGGTTCAGGGTGAGTGGTATCTAGTTAATATTAGTCCAGGCTCACACTAGCAATGATGCAGGGATAGTTAGCAGGTTAAACGAATTTCTGGCAAATGGAAAGCAAACAGCAGCAGTTTTTACATGTGAAGAAATTGCAAATCGCGGTAAAATTCGCGGATGCGTGTTCCGCGATTGCGGTAAAACTATAAGGGGTAGGAATGCGGTTCTAGGTGCGATTCAAAGCTAAGATTCTAAGCTTTCAAATAAAAGTTATTGCAAGTCTCTAGCACAAACGGTTGCGGAGATATGAGCGATTGAATAGAGGTCGTTTTTCAGATTTGAAATTTTAAAGTTCCAAAAGACAAGTGCAGCTTGCAACTAGCAAATCACAGGAGACAGCTTTACAAGTGACAGGTGACAGTTAGGAGGCAGTTCTACTTAGATTAAATAGATTGAATTATATTATTTTAACTAAGAGATTGGTTCTGCACAGTTTTCTAGGTACTCACACTATACTCTTGAGTGAAATGGGCCTCGCCATGGATCTGGTCAGGGTTTTGGACTGGACTCTGGTCTCTCTCTCTGCTGGTCTGGGTCTCTCTGGTCTGGTCTCTTAGTACAGCACTGCTTTCTCTCTGGTCTGGTCTCTTAGTACAGCACTGCTTTCTCTCTGGTCTGGTCTCTTTGGAGATTTGAGGGAGGTAAAGTATGGATCTCTGGATGTTGTATGGTCCGGCAGAGTGCGTTGCAGCAAATGGAGTTGAAGGTCTCTATCTGTCCTTATGTGTCTGCTTTTATGTGTTTAGAATGTGGGTGTGTTCTAGCATCACTGACCCTACCTCTCTCTCAGCTTCTAATTGGTCAAACTTCCATTTATCATTTGATTGGGGAATGAACTGTGAGTCAGAGTGATGTCATTTTACAGCCTGCAGAAAGTCCACTCCTCCTGTCAACTTACACACAAATCTAGATTTGAAACAAATACATATTTGCAGAGGTACATATTGTTTTAAAATCATATGCACCCATCATGCATTACAGGAGGTATCCCCTGTTCAAACTCTGCTCTTCCTGGGAGCTTGCATTCAGAAATGGCACATATTTCACTTTTTAACTGATTTTGCAATTTCTGACATTGACCCAACTTTACACACATGTGCGCAGGGAGTACGGACATTAACTGATGAAGTTTCAGATTTTTAACATGCATACATTTAGAGTAATATCCACTTTTCCGCTGACACCCCCCTGAACATGCCACCGGTTCTAAAAACCTCTTAAACTGTGGGCAGAAAAATCACAAGAATTATGGTATCATTTATAAAATTTTCACATGTCCGCTCTATGAGTTATTCATCTTTTTAAAGTTATGTTCTGGCTCCAAAGGGGTGTGGTTTCCCAGGTCACATGGTATAGAAACCAGTCTTTCCAGTTTCTGCCAAGCCAGCTTGCTCTCACAGGCAGTGCTCCTCCCAGCTCCTGCCAAGAGGAAGCTACATTTTACGACTGCGGTAATAAAAACCTTTGCCTGAGTGAAGAGGGCTTTGTCCACTCTCTTGCAGAGCCCAGGTAATTCAGTTATCAGATAGATGGCATATCCTCAGTGGGGGCAGCAAAAGGAAGGTTGGCCTGGGAACACAGTGGTGACTCAAGTTTCACTGCTGATGGGGGTAGTTGCCAGGCAGAATCAAGTTCCTTAAGCCAGACTTTCAGCTACTGTCATGTTATTTGTTGCTTTTTAAATTAACTTGCAATTTTACACATGCAGCTAGAATGCTGATTCTAAGTGCAAAACTATGACATTTAAACAGTTACAACCTATGTGACACTCAAAAGTAGGTCACTCAGTCAATTTGAACATTTAGATTTGTAGTGTCTTTCAGTCCAATGCAACTTAAACTGCTGAAATCCACAGCGCAGCCAGTCTTGTTATAAACCTTGTCTTATGATCTTCATTTCCCAGATTTTGTAGGCACACAAAACTCCATTCTGCCAAATGTCTGCTGGTGTTCAGTAAATATTTTGCACATATTGCAATGTTTGAAAATAGGCATTTTGACTTGCCTTCAGGGAAACAGAGTGGTTTTAAAACGCCGGCTTTTGGATAGTGGTGAGTACTGGTACTGCACCCATTTTTGGGATTTAAGAAAATGAATTCCCAACAATTCTAGGTTGCATTTGGCAATCAGCATTGCCATTCCCAATGGTTTCAGACTACTGTGTGGGTAGTCCAATGGTGGTTTTAGGCAGTGTCCTTCTGTGCCCATAACATCGGCAAAAATGAGTGGCAGCCTATTCTTCATGCATTTCCCTGTGCATTTTCTGGGAAGCTCTGGCCATCATGATGTTTTCCATGTCAGTACTGCACAGTTTTGAGGTAGGGCTAGGATGCATGGGTAAATACATCCCACAAGCCCCCCTCTTGCGATGGCCATTCTATTTCACGAATGGGACTCGCAAGATCTGGGATGTTTCCTCATCTTCTTCCAATAGATGGCACAGTTCAGCATCTTTTCCTCCATCCGGTACTGATCGATCAGTTCTCCTCGCCGGTCCTGATGGGAATATTGGGCGGTACCCCGAGCCCGTTGCGTCTCAGCTCCCGGTCTCCGGATCGTCCTCCTTGGCCCGTCTCAAGGTTTTCTTTCTCCTAGGACGACAAAGGAAGAGCGGCAATACCTACTCATAGACGTTTTTCCACCACTGTTGAGATAGTGGGGCAGCATATGCATTTCATCATAACGAAACATTACATTCTTATTTTGATAAAAACAGTATAACTAAGAGACAGTTTCATGCAAATCACAATATTTTAGAGACTAGATGTGGTATGTTTTATGATTGGAACTGAATTAGTCTGAGACAGTACCCGCTAGGATTCCAGAGGATTCCTCCAGTTGTTGCAGAGAGTGCCTGGGATGGCAACATTTCAACTGGTTTATGTGGACCCACTTGTCTTCCCCCTCTGCCGAACCGCCTTTGGGGATGCGGATCTTGTAGGCCACAGGGGAGATCTTATCGACGATCTCAAAGGGTCCTTTCCATGTAGGCAAAAATTTGCGCTGCTTGGCCTGGTTCCTTTGGAAGTTGTATAGATAGACCCGGTCTCCCACCTGATATTCCTTCCTGGAAGTTTTCAGGTCATAATGGGTCTTCATGCTATCAGCCGATCTTTCTAGATTCCGCTGAGCATAAGCAAAAGCATGTTGGAGGTGTTTCCTTAAATTCTCTACATACTCATGAGTAGTGGAGGCATTTATCAGTGTCTGCTCTTGGGTCCTGTAGAGCAAATGCTGAGGAAGCACCATCTTGCGTCCAGTCATCAACTCAAATGGTGACATTTTGGTTGCAGATGAAGGGGTAGATCTGATGGCCATTAGGACCAGAGGTAATCGGATATCCCAACTTGGCCCAGAATCTGCCACAAACTTCTTTAATATGCTCACAATTGTCCGGTTATATCTCTCTACTGCCCCAGAAGAAGCTGGTCTATAAGCAATATGCAGCTTTCTCTTGACCCCCAGTATCTCCCACATCTTTGTCATTACTTCACTGGTGAAGTGGCTACCTCTGTCTGACTCAATCCTTTGAGGTAGACCAAAACGGGAAAAGATGTGGTTAATCATCAAGGCAGCTGCAGTTTCTGCCTTGCAATTTGGGGCTGGGAGACATTCCACCCACTTGGTAAACAAGCATGTCACAGTCAACATGTACTTATTCCCCCTAGACGAGCGAATCACAGGGCCTACAAAGTCGATTTGTAAATCTGACCATGGCAGTGTCATCCCCCGCTTTTGTAAAGGTGCCCGGTGTGTGAGGGATGTCGGCTGAAATTGTGCACACACAAGACAACCCTTCAAATATTGGTTGAGGTCCTGGCCCATGTGTGGCCAGTATGCAACCTCTCTTAAGATTTCCAATGTTGTGTGAAACCCCCTATGACCGGCGGTGGCCGCATCATGGGCGTGACTTAACATCAGGCTTCGGAATGAGGTAGGAACCACCCACTGATCGTGGCCAGCTTTGGATTTCCTTACCAGCAAACCGTCTTGGATCCGGAACATTTTTGGACATTTCATCAACACTCTTAGGTCCTCTTTCCCAATGTAATCGGTATCCGTCAGGGGAAAGTTCTCAGGGTCCTCAAGGTGCTGGTAAAACTTACCAATAATTGGATCCCCCTTTTGAGCTGTAATCAAATCAGCATCAGGGGTCTCCTTACTCCATTGTGCAATTGAAAGGTCGTTGTGAGCATTTGTCTGGGACCTAGTGATAGCAGTGACCTGGATTTCCCCCAACAGGGACTCAATCTCAATTAGATCCCCTTGGATGGCCCCGGTTTTGGCCAGCTGATCAGCTAAGTCATTTCCAGTTTTGTCTGGTCCCTCTACTTTGGAATGACCCTTGATCTTCTTCCAATAGATGGTCATCCCATTCGAGGTGACCAGATCATCAATGTTTTGAATCAACTTCCCATGTTTCAAGGGTTTGTTGTTAGCACATAACATGCCTCTGGTTTTCCAATTAACCAGGTGCTCCACGAACCCGTTCCGTACATAATCCGAATCTGTGATTATGACCAGTTCGTGGAGTTGATGCTGGACAGCAGTGAGGATGGCCTGATGCACAGCCATCAATTCTGCCACCTGACTACTTCGGGGACCAATTTTGTATCCAGCGGAGGGTTCTGGGGACTCATTCACCCATGCATTCCCTACGCCGGCCACCAGTTCTTTCTCCCCGTTGTTGTCAACATGGTAAGAGCATCCATCCACATACACAGTGGGCATTCCCTCACACTTGTCCTCTTCAAAGACTTTGTGTGGGGAATTAAGGTATGCCTCCATGTTGTCCTTTGTTTTTAGACTTTCGTCCTCGAGACAGTTTTCTCTGGCACAATCATGCAAGTCCGCCAGACCTTGCGCGAGGGGACTCTTCTTGTTTTGGCCATATCTGACCTCCACAGGAAAGCCTTGCATTGACAGAATCCAGGAAGTAATTCGGGAATTACTCACATTTCCGGCCCGGATTCTATCACTTTGGAGATATTGCAGAGGCTGGTGTGGAGTCTCCACTACGATGTGTTCCCCCTGGATAAACGGGCGGTAATTCTTCAATGCCCACACCGTTGCCAGGAGTGCCTTCTCACAAACGTTGAATTTTTCCTCCACAGAGGATAAAGTTTTGCTCGCATAGGAGATTACTTTATTGACCTTGTCATGCTTTTGGTATAATACTGCCGTCAAGCACGTATTAGAGAACCCCGTCTCCAGGAAGAACTCCTTGTTTCTGACAGGGTAAGCTAGGCAAGGCGCTTGTGAGAGGCTTATTTTGAGTTGTTTTACCGCCTCGGCTTGTTCTGGACCCCATTCCCACTTGACCCCCCCCTTCAGGAGATGAATCAGGGGTCTGATGATCTCTGCGTAGCCCTCAATGAACTTTCTGCTGTAATTAGTCAGTCCAAGGAGGCTCCTTAGTTCCCGCAGAGTTGTGGGGTCTTTCAGTTTCTGAAGTGCTTCCACTTTCTTTTCCTGGGGACAGAGGCCCTGAGGAGTAATCTCATGCCCCAAGAAATTAACACGGGTTCTACACCACTGTGCTTTCTGAAAGGAAAGTTTTGCTCCGGCGGCCCTCAACTGTGTCAGAACATAACGGATCTCCGCTATGTGTTCCTCCACAGATGAACTTTTGATGAGGACATCATCTACATAAGCCAGGTTACCCCGTGCACCCAAGTCGGGCATGGCCTTATGTAGGAAAATATTGAACTCATTACCGGAGTTAAGGTATCCGAAGGGAGTCCGGGTCCATGTGTACTGCTGGCCCCCAAAGGTAAAAGCCAGTTTGTATTGGTCCTCCCTACTGACAGGCACAGTCCAGTATCCATTGGTCAGGTCTATTGCAGTGAATACCTGTGACCCCTGGATCTGGGCTAGCCCTTGGTCAATGTAGGGCAGAGGCCATCGGGAAGTATGGACCCGTTTGTTGAGCTCCCTAAGGTCGGCGCAGAGTCTCCACTGGCCGTTTGGCTTTAATATCCCCAGCACCGGATTATTGAAGGTGCTGTGGACTGGACGGATTATTCCCCGGGACTCAAGGTTCTTAATTATTTCAGTAAGGGACTCCATTGATGCGAGAGGCAATCGATATTGCTTCACAAACACAGGAGTCATGCCAGGGTCCGTGGGGATTGTTGTTGTATGGA
Organism: Ambystoma mexicanum; assembly: GCF_040938575.1. Lineage (NCBI taxonomy): Eukaryota > Metazoa > Chordata > Amphibia > Caudata > Ambystomatidae > Ambystoma > Ambystoma mexicanum. Next base: position 1,277,796,583 of record NC_090929.1, on the reverse strand, counting down.
TGTCAGTGCGACCACAGTCATATGAGTCTACCGCAAAGAGATCTTGGAAATCCAAGAAAACTTGTTTCAACTTTTGCTTTTGTTCCAGAGTCACACAGGCATCAGCTAGGTTGACTCTCTCTTCCACCATCTGCCTGAAGCCTGGAAAGACTTCTGGTTTGGCTATTTCAGCGGCCTCCTCCAGCTGGGTGGAGAAGTCCCTGGTCAGAGTGCTGATTTGGATCGGAGGCTTCAGGTGGGAAAGGCAGCCCTCATGGACCTGGAAAATCACCTCATCCCTCCTGAAGTCACAAGTCACATCTTCCTTACCATAGGGGCAGGAAGTGTACACCAGGAAGTTCCCCCCATGCCGGGTAAAGATCCTGTCTGGTGTTGTATTGTCATCACTGTCACTGTCAAAACAGTCCTTGGGGATTGGTCCTAACAGTTCATTTACAAGATCAATGGAGAAATGTCGGTCATCAACCGCCATTCCAATAATGGTGCCTGCGGCTAGAGTAATACTCTTTAAGTCGCTGTTATCCACCTCTATTGGAATGGTGTCATGTTCTATGTTGACTAATGGTGTTGGGTTTACCCCCAACCCTTGCTGTTGGAGAGAAGCATTTAGATGTATGTAAGCATCAGGGTTTTGCAAATATTGTCCTCTTTTAACTTTCACTTCCAGGGAGAATTGTCGGGTCCTTTCTGGGATGGTGACTTCCTCTTTTACCTGAATTTCAACTGCATAAGGTAGCAATTGAGCTGACCTAAATGCTTTTTCTGGATCATCAAAGCCCATGGGATTATCCGCTAATCGGGACCAAGCTTTGAAGTTTATTAGGTCCAAACTAATGGCAAAGCGATTGAGAATGTCACTGCCTAAGTAAAAGGCGGCAGGGACGTCTCGCACGACCCAACAATTGTGGACTATGCTCTTGTTGCCAATGGAGATTTTGAGCATACACCTGCTTGGCAGGAGATGTTTGGAATTAGGTGCTTCCAGGTCCATTTCCCATTTGTCTATCAGTTTGAAGGTGGGAATGGCTGGATCTTTTGGGAGTTGGCGGAACATGGCTTCGCTGATGAAGCTCTTACCGTTGTTTACACACACTCGAGCGAGAACAGAGTCCTTCCCATCATTTAACTGAACAGGGATGAACAACTGCTCTTCAATTTGCTGAATATCAGCCAGGCTTTGAGCTGATTTCACATCTTTCTGGACTATAGGAGTGGGAGTTTCAGATTGTGGATTGGTATAGAATTTCAGAGTGTTTCCTTCCAGCGTGGAATACCACCTTAAACTGGAAGGAAGGTTGATTTTCAGAAATAGAGAGGACCCCCCATCACCAGTCTGTTGTCCTACTGCTATTACTGTCACGTCTGGAATCTGGTTGTTCTGGAAGTGAAATTCTACTTGGTCAGATTTTTGTTCAACCATGTGGCATGTGCCGTTTAAACTAACATGGTTGACACTCTGTTTTAATTTTATTGGTCGGCTAGTCTGGGTCCAGAGGACCTTGTTTACACAATCTATTAGGGGTGACAACCTTCTCAGGAGGTCATTCCCTAGTAAACAAGGGGTGCCCTCTGGGGTCACAACTATGACCGGGTGTTTCAACTTATGTCGCCCAATTTTAATGTCCAAATCTGCAGTCCCCTCAACGGGAATTTCCTTCCCGTCAAAGTTCTGGAGTTGTCCAGGAAGTGAGGTGAGAGGAATTTGGTACTTCTCTCCCCTTCCTGCATTCAGTTCATCAAAGGCCCTTCTGGACAGAAGGGTAGCTTGAGATCCTGTGTCCACCAGTGCCGAGATTGTACCCTGCCCCTGTACTTGTACCGGGGCATAATATCTTCCCTCCTTCTCCTCAAGGGGGCACAGATAATGTACATTTTTGGACAACTGGTGGGCTAATTTTCTGGTTTTGGACATCGCGAGAGAAGAATTTTGGGCAGAATTCGGTGGAGAGCCTTGGGAATCTGAAAGAAAAAGTTGGCAACTGGAGATCAGAGCCATTGTGGGTTCCCCTGGTTCCGGTTCTGGGCCGCCCCCCCCTTTTTGGAGGCAGTCCCCAGGATGGGTTTGAACCAGGGGATTTTCTTGCTGTTGGTTCTGGGATGAGATGGTGGGCGGCGGTAGCTCAGTCTCCACATCTCCCCAGTCTGGATTTGCATCCCTAGGGACCCATTTTTCTTTGGGAGGAGTTCCCCCCTCTCTGAAGGAGAAGATCCTTTTCCCAGGATCCTCTGAGGATCCCTCTCCCTCAAATTGGAATATCTGTACCTCCTCCTCAAACTGAGTCTGTTTGGGTCTTTTGTTTCTCCTACCCCCCCTCTGCTCCTTAGGAGGCAGACTTTCAGGGGCAAGAGATTTTGTTTCCGGTTCCTGGGTTTCCAGGGGCTGTTTACAAGTGAGGAAGGAAGCTTCCTCCAAGGCTTTACACCCCCCTTCCCTTTGTGCCTCCTCCCTGGGAACCGGTGAGTTATCGGGGTGCTGCCCCCGTCATTGTTCTGGAGCACCAGGTCCAGAGTTGGGTGCGTTCTGCGCCGGCACGCCCATCTGAGGGTTCTGCTGAGCCCTCAGTATGTGACCCAGGTCCCGCGCCATGTTTTGAACCTGGCGCTCTAACTGGGAAACCCGCTCAGGCTGATACGGGGCCCTGTTTTCTCCCCTGGGCTGATCCCGGGAAGGGTAGCTATCCCTCCTCTGGTAATACCCCGGGTTGGGAAGATTTGGGTACCCCTCCACCCTTGGCCTCCCCTCTCCCGGATTCAGTGGTCTGGGCTCAGGGAATTGGGGAAAGAAGGATGGATGGTTTTGGGGCTGAAAGTTGGGTGGATACCTGGGGAAAAAGTTCTGCCCAGGATTTGGAGAGTTTCTGCCCTCCGGTGGGAAGTTAGGAGGGAAGTTCCCTGGGTTAGGTGCTTGGCTGGATCCCCCCCCTTGGGCTGGAGGAGTCCACACATAACCCAGGATGGGTCTGTTTCCCTTGTAACGGGGACTTACATAATCAGGAGAGCGAGGGACCCCATTTGTGGGGCTGCCTCCCTGGCTCCCTGTCTGTGACTGGCCCGAGGACCTTCTGGGCCTAGCATTATTAGGTGCAGGTAGGTTTTTAGGCCCCCCCATCTCCAAATCCAAAACGGGGGTAACCTTTACCTCTGCCACCTTGGCAGCAGCAGGGGAGGTGTTGGCTTTGGGGTTTTTCTGGGCATTACTTTTGCTATCTACCGGTTTCTGCACCTCATAGATCCGGGTAGCCTGTTCAATGACCCAGTCTAAGGATCTTTTCTCGTGAAAATCCCTCACGAGCTGGGTCATGATGTATTTGGGCAAGGCATGAAAAAATGTATTAACGAATTCTCGACTGTCTGTGCGCACCCTTCTTGTGGTCTGTGCAAAAGCACGCTTTAACTCCTGCACAAATTCTTGTGGGGCCTGATCCTCCCCACATTGCAAATTGTAGGCTGCCTTGCGAGCCTCTTGAGGATTTCTGTGAACAGAAAAATGTTTCAGGATGGCCGCCTTATAGGTGGACCATCTTAAATGATTTTGGTCCTCCAGCCCCGCAAAGAAACTGGAGTATTCCGGGGAGAATGTCCACTTTACATATTGAATACAGCTTTGGCTGTCCTTCAAATGGAAAGTCTCCCTCATTTGTTCAAACAACTCTAAGTGCTCCCAAACAGAATACTTAGCGTTCTTATGGTAAGGCGTGATGACGCTCCTGATCGCCTTAATCTGCTTTAAGGGGTCCTTAAGCAAGGCCCTTTTTGCCTTATTGGCCTTTTTGGTTCGGGTAACCCTTGTCCATTCTTCCTCGGACTCAGAGGCACTGCTCCCAGAGGTTCCCGTCTGTTCTTCCAGGTTTTCCCGGATTCTGCGAGCCTGGGAATGGCTGGCAGAATGTGGGGACCTGGTCTCCTGTGTCCTGCGCAGTTCAGAGGAGTCTTCAGATTCCTCCTTGCTGCCAGGATTTGATGGGTACCCCCTCCACTGACCTAACTGGGCAGAGGTTTTCAGGATGCCCTTAATGGGCCTACTCTCCCGGGGTTCCCCATTGAACTGTACTGTACTTGGGTGCCCATACCCGGATGCCCACCCCTCCATTCCTGAGTGGTACTGGCCTATGAGCCCCATACTCTTAGCTGGATAGTAATCTGCCATCCCTGTGGCCCTGTGCTCATGTGCGCCAGGGGACATGGGGGTGGCAGAGTCCAGGGACTGAGAGGTATGAGGGCCTCTGGTACTAGGGCTCCTGAGGTTATGCTCCGGAGTTTCCATTTCCCAGCGAACCTCATCTCTATCCGCCCCTGCTCCCTGTTGCAATGCAAGAGCCTGCATTTGTGCCTTCAGTTCCTCAGTTAAGGCCTTACTAGACTCTATCAGTCTCTCCTGCATCGCTACCTGTTGTTGGAGCCTATCATTGTGTTGACAGAGGGCCTCATTTTCCCTCTGTGCTTCCTGGTTGGTCCTGGAGAACTGGGCCAGTCTTTGCTGCAGGAGGTTTACCTCCTGGGCAATGTCCCTATTGGCCTGCTCCTTTCTTGCTAGAGCATCTTCCACCCTTCTGGTGTGCTCTACCAAGTTCTGGTTTTCTTTTTGGAGATAACCCAGCCCCTGGAGGGCCAGGTGATTTTCTTCAATTTTTCTTTTCAAATGGCAGACTTCCTGGCCTAAGGCGTCTCTTTCCTGACTAAGAGCCTGCATCTGCGCCGCCAGGTCGTCCCTTTGCCTTTGGAAGGCGCCGGCTTTCTGGCGCTCCTGATCAAACTCTGCCTGGGTATCCAGGTCTTTCAAAATTAGTTTGTTGCTCTCCTCTTTCTCTCTGTCTAGTTGGATTTGCAGGGTGGCTACCTGCTCTGTGCATGCCCTGTTGAAATTGATCTGTTGCTCCAGCTTTTTCTGGTTCTGCAGTAAGGAGTCCAAACTGTCTTGGTGCTCCTTCTGCAGGGCCAGAAATCGGGTATCCTGGTCTGTCTTTTCCTGTTGTAGGATGCCCATATCCTCTTTTATTTTAATGATATATTGCCTACTATCATTTTCTGCCTCCTGGCTCCTCTGCAGCCTCTGCTCAGAAGAGTCCAGATCAGATTGGGCCTTCTGTAATGCCATCTGTTGCCTATTTGCCAGATTTTGGCTTTCAGCACATCTATCCTGCATGTCTCCCATATATAGGTACAGGTATGCTGCTATCCTGGCAATCTTATTGTGTTCCTCTTTGGCTTTAGGAGCCATATATAGTTCACTCAGGGCCACATGTAAGGGACCCTGATCTCTATATATATCTGACCCTGTTTCAGTGACCTGTTGTGTGATGGCCTGCAACCACACATCCTGACCCTGTTCGGTCCATTCACCTCTCACAAATAGCTTATGCAAGAGGTGCTCTCTGGCTATTTTCATGTCTACTAAGGTCGTCATTCTAGAGATTGGTCTCTGTCCTGACTTACAGAAGTTTGTATTTTATTTTTGCAGAACAGAACTTTTCTTGGAGTGTCCCTTTTGAGGAATGCTTCACAGCGTAATGCAGCGTGGTGATCCGACCGGATGTATGTATCCCGTCAGTTCGCACACTGTATTAAGCTGCACAAATGGTAAATCTAACCCAACGTCTCGGCTCGAGCCCCCAATTTGTAAGAGGATTCAATTCAGCACTACAGCTAAGTTAACGCCTAGTCTAGAATACTGAATGAAAACCCTTATTGATATATCTTTAGGTCCAGTTCATGCGTTCTGGATGACTACCCCTATATAACACCCCTCTCTTGGAATCCCCCTGACCCCACTGAGCCAAGAAGTAGTTCTGTTTTGCAAGTTTAAGGTTTAATTGATAATTTAAACAATATATATATATCACGCTTTATAATAAATTAATAATTGAATAGCACACTTAATCTGATATGATAAAGATGAACAACAGAGAATCTGGCACTAACACGCTTCTCTATAATCAATAAGGAGTTGAGATGAAATGGATAAGGTAGCACACTGGTAAATAGGTACAAAAGTATAATGTGGTAGAGGATGCCTTATGTAAGCTCAGGTGGATGCAATATTCAATGAATGCAGTACAGAAAATACGCAATATGATTTCAACCAAACAATGTAATCACTTTTCTCTGGCTATTCACTCTCCCCCTCTTTATGCAATGCAAGGAAATGGGAGGAAAGCACACAGCTCTCAGAAATGCAATCAATGTAATCAGTTCAATCCAGCAAGCTTAGACAACAGAAAACAGATAGGAGTTTTGAAATCACAGGCCCAAATTGCTTTGATATGTGCTGGCAATGAATGAGAAATATGCTGGAAACACTTTTAATTCCCTTTCAGAGGTTCAGGGTGAGTGGTATCTAGTTAATATTAGTCCAGGCTCACACTAGCAATGATGCAGGGATAGTTAGCAGGTTAAACGAATTTCTGGCAAATGGAAAGCAAACAGCAGCAGTTTTTACATGTGAAGAAATTGCAAATCGCGGTAAAATTCGCGGATGCGTGTTCCGCGATTGCGGTAAAACTATAAGGGGTAGGAATGCGGTTCTAGGTGCGATTCAAAGCTAAGATTCTAAGCTTTCAAATAAAAGTTATTGCAAGTCTCTAGCACAAACGGTTGCGGAGATATGAGCGATTGAATAGAGGTCGTTTTTCAGATTTGAAATTTTAAAGTTCCAAAAGACAAGTGCAGCTTGCAACTAGCAAATCACAGGAGACAGCTTTACAAGTGACAGGTGACAGTTAGGAGGCAGTTCTACTTAGATTAAATAGATTGAATTATATTATTTTAACTAAGAGATTGGTTCTGCACAGTTTTCTAGGTACTCACACTATACTCTTGAGTGAAATGGGCCTCGCCATGGATCTGGTCAGGGTTTTGGACTGGACTCTGGTCTCTCTCTCTGCTGGTCTGGGTCTCTCTGGTCTGGTCTCTTAGTACAGCACTGCTTTCTCTCTGGTCTAGTCTCTTAGTACAGCACTGCTTTCTCTCTGGTCTGGTCTCTTTGGAGGTTTGAGGGAGGTAAAGTATGGATCTCTGGATGTTGTATGGTCCGGCAGAGTGCGTTGCAGCAAATGGAGTTGAAGGTCTCTATCTGTCCTTATGTGTCTGCTTTTATGTGTTTAGAATGTGGGTGTGTTCTAGCATCACTGACCCTACCTCTCTCTCAGCTTCTAATTGGTCAAACTTCCATTTATCATTTGATTGGGGAATGAACTGTGAGTCAGAGTGATGTCATTTTACAGCCTGCAGAAAGTCCACTCCTCCTGTCAACTTACACACAAATCTAGATTTGAAACAAATACATATTTGCAGAGGTACATATTGTTTTAAAATCATATGCACCCATCATGCATTACAGGAGGTATCCCCTGTTCAAACTCTGCTCTTCCTGGGAGCTTGCATTCAGAAATGGCACATATTTCACTTTTTAACTGATTTTGCAATTTCTGACATTGACCCAACTTTACACACATGTGCGCAGGGAGTACGGACATTAACTGATGAAGTTTCAGATTTTTAACATGCATACATTTAGAGTAATATCCACTTTTCCGCTGACACCCCCCTGAACATGCCACCGGTTCTAAAAACCTCTTAAACTGTGGGCAGAAAAATCACAAGAATTATGGTATCATTTATAAAATTTTCACATGTCCGCTCTATGAGTTATTCATCTTTTTAAAGTTATGTTCTGGCTCCAAAGGGGTGTGGTTTCCCAGGTCACATGGTATAGAAACCAGTCTTTCCAGTTTCTGCCAAGCCAGCTTGCTCTCACAGGCAGTGCTCCTCCCAGCTCCTGCCAAGAGGAAGCTACATTTTACGACTGCGGTAATAAAAACCTTTGCCTGAGTGAAGAGGGCTTTGTCCACTCTCTTGCAGAGCCCAGGTAATTCAGTTATCAGATAGATGGCATATCCTCAGTGGGGGCAGCAAAAGGAAGGTTGGCCTGGGAACACAGTGGTGACTCAAGTTTCACTGCTGATGGGGGTAGTTGCCAGGCAGAATCAAGTTCCTTAAGCCAGACTTTCAGCTACTGTCATGTTATTTGTTGCTTTTTAAATTAACTTGCAATTTTACACATGCAGCTAGAATGCTGATTCTAAGTGCAAAACTATGACATTTAAACAGTTACAACCTATGTGACACTCAAAAGTAGGTCACTCAGTCAATTTGAACATTTAGATTTGTAGTGTCTTTCAGTCCAATGCAACTTAAACTGCTGAAATCCACAGCGCAGCCAGTCTTGTTATAAACCTTGTCTTATGATCTTCATTTCCCAGATTTTGTAGGCACACAAAACTCCATTCTGCCAAATGTCTGCTGGTGTTCAGTAAATATTTTGCACATATTGCAATGTTTGAAAATAGGCATTTTGACTTGCCTTCAGGGAAACAGAGTGGTTTTAAAACGCCGGCTTTTGGATAGTGGTGAGTACTGGTACTGCACCCATTTTTGGGATTTAAGAAAATGAATTCCCAACAATTCTAGGTTGCATTTGGCAATCAGCATTGCCATTCCCAATGGTTTCAGACTACTGTGTGGGTAGTCCAATGGTGGTTTTAGGCAGTGTCCTTCTGTGCCCATAACATCGGCAAAAATGAGTGGCAGCCTATTCTTCATGCATTTCCCTGTGCATTTTCTGGGAAGCTCTGGCCATCATGATGTTTTCCATGTCAGTACTGCACAGTTTTGAGGTAGGGCTAGGATGCATGGGTAAATACATCCCACAGACTTCAACTTCTGGTTTTACGAAGAGAATCTCAACTCACTGAAAACTTGAACCAAACAACTAGCAAAAATGTATCTACCACAACTGGTGAAAGGAGTGAAACACATAGCAGGCCACACACTAGATGTAATCTTCTGCAACAAAACCTGGTCATAACTGCCCCTCCAATGCAAATCCTCTGGAGAGGCCACCGTGTTATATCCTTTGTGTAACAACTGCCAACATAGATACCTGATAACCTCCTAAAAATCCACCAACTCTGAAAAGAAACTGGAGATACATTGACAACGTGGACCTAAACGTGAAACTGCCACAAAATTATCAATCACCCTTCTAGACTCAGACAACATAGAAGAAACAACAGACTCTATCCATAAGTGGATCAGAGCAACACCAGATGATAATGCACCAGAAAAAACATTCACCCTCCTCGCTAAATAAAACAATGGCAAGATGGTTCACACCCCACCTCAGAGCACTGAAAGAAACAGGACCAAGAATGGAGGATTAACTACAACCAATGGAAAATAAACGCATTTCAAAGACAGATTAGACTATAGAAAGCCAAAATACTCAAAGCAAAACAATTTTTTTTTTACAACAGATGGATCACAAACTCAAGTAACACCCAGAAAGAGATGTTCAACATCATAAACACATTAAGAAACCCAGCAGTGTGCAACAATACAACAACCCCATCAAATATCCTTAAATATCCATCAGGGACCACAGAAGACCTAACCACCTTCCGAACAATCTCAAACTTCCAATACCCAGCAAAACTACAAAATAGCTACATCTACGAACAACTCCTGGAACATGTAGAAAACAATCAAATGCTGGATCAGGCACAAGTAGACTTCAGTTCCATGAAAGCAATGGAAATTACATTAGTATCTATATGGTATGATCTAAAGACCACCACAGACTCCAATGTCAAGTCATCAGTAATACTTCTCAATCTATAAGCAGGCTTCGATGCAGTTAACCAGAAAACTCTCATCAAAAGATTGGTGACACAGCTCACCTTTGGCTAGAATCCTTCTTGGCAGGAAGATCCGAAACAATTTGAATAGCACCATTCAAGTCAGCATCTTGCAAAGCAACATGTGTAATACTTCAGGGCTCATCGCTATCACCACTACTTTTGAATATCTACATGACTCTCCTGATCAACCTCATCAAAAAGCATGGCTTTGCCTGCTACAACTAAGCAGATGACACTGAAATCATCTACAGAATCAATGCCAGCAAAATAACAAAACCCAACACTCAACAACTGTCTCACTGAATTAAACCAGTGGATAAGCAACAACACCCTTAAACTCAACATGAACAAAACAGAAATCAGTATCACATCCAATGACCCATTGAATAACCACCACATCCTATGGTCTACTGAGCTGGGAAACTCACCAGAATGATCCAAAGTGGTAAAGAATCTCGGAATTCTAATGTAAAACGAACTAACACTAGAGTCACAAGTCAACAATGCTTCTTCCACTTACACATTCAAGAGGATACTTCTCTTCTTCAGCTTTCCATACAGAACACTTGCTGCCATCTCTCTCATCATGTCAAGAATAGACTACACCAACAGCATCTATCCCGGAATGCCAGAATACCTTATGAGAAAACAATAAATACAGAATGCAGCAGCTAGACTACTCCTCTGACTCACTAACACATCACACCAGCACTGAGAATACTACATTGGTTACCAGTCAAAAAAACAAAACCTCTTCAAAGACAATCTGCATAACACGCAGAGCAATCCATGGCCAAGGAGTGGAATTCATACTGGGAAAAGTCTCCATCTACAAACCAGCATGAACACTAAGGTCCAGCAACTACATCCTCCTTGACCTGAAACAATACACAAAACACACATTTGGGGGATCCTCATTCTCCTGCATAGCAGCATGGCTTTGGAACTTGCTCCCAAAGGTTATAGGAACAACAGAAGATCACTTAAAATTCAGGAAACTGTTAAAAACATGGCTCTTTAACTCACCATGCTAAAGAGGGAACAACTGCGAAAGACAAATTGCCAATGCAATAAGATACTGCAAAACCGGATCACCCATTGAAACCAAAGAAAATGACCCCTAGCTCAATAGAATAAGATCAGCCCAAGGGATCAACCGAATGCACAGAAAAAGACCCAGACGACACCCAATTATGCCTACTAAAAATGACCTAATACTTTGCATACTCAGCACCCAACATTGAAGAAACAAAGGACACATACCAGTACACAAAAAACAAAAACACTGACAACTACACACACCATACCAACTATCCACAACACCAAAGATGCGTATAAAACACCTGCATACAACCACCCACCAAACACTACACAAATGCCCATCAACTAAAAACATATCAGCACACAGTGACGTTTTTTCCCAACTGAACCCACCAACTGCACATAAAAGCTCTCTTGAGCTTTTTCCTCTCAATCCCACTAACAAACCCATCCTAAACCCCTTTCTTTTCAGATCTGCCTTGGCACCTAGAGACCATGAAAATGGTAGCGATGCATGGTATTAATCAAAATAACATAACATAACATTAAGTCTAATGATGGTGTGCAACTTTCACCGCTGGTTTAAAGCTACTTGTCAGCAATCACAATCTGAACATGTTATTGTACCCAGAAAACATGTCTAGTACAGCATACTTTAAGGTAGGGAATCTGCCTTACATAATAGCCAAACTAAATCACATTGCTTTACAGCTCTCATACTGTCCCTTGTCAGAAATGAGAAGTCTGAGGAAGTCAGACAAAAGCATTGGCTTTATCATTGCTTGTTTTTAACAGGAGTTCCATTCAATGAACAGGGGCACAAGGCACGCTTTACAACTGCAAATAAGCCATTACCACTCAGCAGACAGCTAAGAAATCCAACTGACAGGCCCAGGTTTAATGTCACTGCTTGATAAAGATAGCTCAAAGAGATCCCGGGGGTTGTGTTCTGGGCAGAGAATGGCAGATACTGAACGAAAATGGTCATAGGAAATAGTATGGCCATAGGCAGTCAATGTGTGGGTGAATAAACAAGCAAAACCTACAAGCTGTGTATCACTCCTCACATGCCATCTCTCTTCTAGCTGTACTCCAGTGCAATAATGTGGCTTATAGATGATGCTGAAGCACCACCTGATAGCCAAAACTAGAAAGGACTTCAATTGCTAACTGGGTCATAATAGTTACATCTGTGAATTCAAATGAAAATTGTATGGGAGTGAAAAGCCTTATGGAAAAGCTAGTTAGCTCAATCCAAGCAAACTGATGTAATGCCACTCTTCAGATTGTTTGAGTAGTAAAGCTTTAAAAGATTTGAATCTCGGTCTGGGGCAGCGAGTGTGACCTACATTAGGATTGCGTTGGGAACCGATAATCGAGTTTGTGATTGACTGCGTGTGATGAATAGAAATAGATTGAGAAAAAAAGACCAACAGAAGAGTAAAGTACACATCCATATAATAATGGAAGGTGCTACTTCATCTAGGGATTTGAACAGTATAACCACCCTACTCCTTTCAGTTTTTGTGGCCATTTGTTTACAAGAGGAACACATACTCTGCATGATGATTTAATTCCTGACTGTCAGGATTAGCCCCTGACAACCAGGGCTAGCCCCTGACAGCCTGACTAAGTCCCCAGGTTATTCCCTGATAGCCAGGGTTAGTCCAGATCCTGGTTAATCCACAGCCCGCTTGGATACCCCTGACTCCTGGGAAAGCCTCGCTTCCTGGGACAGCACAGCCCTGTGTTAGTCCCCCTCCCTGGGATAGACCACAATCTCGGGATAGACCCAAACACAGAAAGCCCTGCTTCAGGAAAGCCAGACTCACAAGAAATAACCAAAAGAGAATAAACCAATCAGAACAATCTCAGAATACCACACCAGGGAACCAACCGATACCAAGGGAGGCACACCTACACGATCACTGTAAATTTGTCAGTTAGCAAGAACCAAGACCAAAATCACTCTACTTAACGCCATACCTGTTAACTTACCACTCACTCAGACAACCATCTATCCTCAAGTACTGTAAGCACATAAGGAGGATAAGCGTAACACTAATGGAAAGACGGGAAACCCACAGAAACAAAACAGAAATAAACATCATTAACACCCTATTCATCACAATAAATTGGCACAACAGACTGAGTCAGCAATATGGCCACGCAGGCGACCCTGAAGAAAATATCAATCCAAAACAAAACCGTGCTGAACTATTCAACGAAGAAACAGAAACAGATCTGAATACACAAGATGGTGGAAGTATGAACAAATATCTGTACAGTCACCAACATGCACAGCCGAAGGCCAAAAGAAACAGCAGAAAACAAAAATATACACTGCAACCTATTCAACGCAAGATCAACGTCAAAAAACTGAACAGAAATATACAAATTGATAAGCAATGGAGAGACAGACATCCTATTCCTTACTGAAACCTGCCTGACCCACAACTACAAAGTAATAGTGCATGATCGCCTACCCAACAGCTTCACAATTAAACATGCCAACAGAGAAGGTAAAAGAGGAGGCGGTCTTGCCAGCTCACAATAACAACAACACCACAATTAAACATCCCAAATTACGAATCACTCCTCCTGCACAGAGCTTTATATCTTCAAACCAACCTTTAATTTCTGCTTATCTACAGACCACCATCTCACAATTGTACCTTCATAGACACCTTTGTTGATGCCATCACTAACATCACCATTAAACATGATCACCTGATCATATTCTGAGACTTCAACTTCTGGTTTTACGAAGAGAATCTCAACTCACTGAAAACTTGAACCAAACAACTAGCAAAAATGTATCTACCACAACTGGTGAAAGGAGTGAAACACATAGCAGGCCACACACTAGATGTAATCTTCTGCAACAAAACCTGGTCATAACTGCCCCTCCAATGCAAATCCTCTGGAGAGGCCACCGTGTTATATCCTTTGTGTAACAACTGCCAACATAGATACCTGATAACCTCCTAAAAATCCACCAACTCTGAAAAGAAACTGGAGATACATTGACAACGTGGACCTAAACGTGAAACTGCCACAAAATTATCAATCACCCTTCTAGACTCAGACAACATAGAAGAAACAACAGACACTATCCATATGTGGATCAGAGCAACACCAGATGATAATGCACCAGAAAAAACATTCACCCTCCTCGCTAAATAAAACAATGGCAAGATGGTTCACACCCCACCTCAGAGCACTGAAACAAACAGGACCAAGAATGGAGGATTAACTACAACCAATGGAAAACAAACGCATTTCAAAGACAGATTAGACTATAGAAAGCCAAAATACACAAAGCAAAACAATTTTTTTTTTACAACAGATGGATCACAAACTCAAGTAACACCCAGAAAGAGATGTTCAACATCATAAACAAATTAAGACACCCAGCAGTGTGCAACAATACAACAACCCCATCAAATATCCTTAAATATCCATCAGGGACCACAGAAGACCTAACCACCTTCCGAACAATCTCAAACTTCCAATACCCAGCGAAACTACAAAATAGCTACATCTACGAACAACTCCTGGAACATGTAGAAAACAATCAAATGCTGGATCACGCACAAGTAGACTTCAGTTCCATGAAAGCAATGGAAATTACATTAGTATCTATATGGTATGATCTAAAGACCACCACAGACTCCAATGTCAAGTCATCAGTAATACTTCTCAATCTATAAGCAGGCTTCGATGCAGTTAACCAGAAAACTCTCATCAAAAGATTGGTGACACAGCTCTCCTTTGGCTAGAATCCTTCTTGGCAGGAAGATCCGAAACAATTTGAATAGCACCATTCAAGTCAGCATCTTGCAAAGCAACATGTGTAATACTTCAGGGCTCATCGCTATCACCACTACTTTTGAATATCTACATGACTCTCCTGATCAACCTCATCAAAAAGCATGGCTTTGCCTGCTACAACTAAGCAGATGACACTGAAATCATCTACAGAATCAATGCCAGCAAAAGAACAAAACCCAACACTCAACAACTGTCTCACTGAATTAAAGCAGTGGATAAGCAACAACACCCTTAAACTCAACATGAACAAAACAGAAATCAGTATCACATCCAATGACCCATTTAATAACCACCACATCCTATGGTCTACTGAGCTGGGAAACTCATCAGAATGATCCAAAGTGGTAAAGAATCTCGGAATTCTAATGTAAAACGAACTAACACTAGAGTCACAAGTCAACAATGCTTCTTCCACTTACACATTCAAGAGGATACTTCTCTTCTTCACCTTTCCATACAGAACACTTGCTGCCATCTCTCTCATCATGTCAAGAATAGACTACACCAACAGCATCTATCCCGGAATGCCAGAATACCTTATGAGAAAACAAAAAATACAGAATGCAGCAGCTAGATTACTCCTCTGACTCACTAACTCATCACACCAGCACTGAGAATACTACATTGGTTACCAGTCAAAAAAACAAAACCTCTTCAAAGACAATCTGCATAACACGCAGAGCAATCCATGGCCAAGGAGTGGAATTCAAACTGGGAAAAGTCTCCATCTACAAACCAGCATGAACACTAAGGTCCAGCAACTACATCCTCCTTGACCTGAAACAATACACAAAACACAACATTTGGGGGATCCTCATTCTCCTGCTTAGCAGCATGGCTTTGGAACTTGCTCCCAAAGGTTATAGGAACAACAGAAGATCACTTAAAATTCAGGAAACTGTTAAAAACATGGCTCTTTAACTCACCATGCTAAAGAGGGAACAACTGCGAAAGACAAATTGCCAATGCAATAAGATACTGCAAAACCGGATCACCCATTGAAACCAAAGAAAATGACCCCTAGCTCAATAGAATACTCTGTTTTAGAGGTGACACTGTGACATTATAAGAGAAGCAAAATGATTGCCTGTGTTTTTTACATGTCAGGCAGCTCTTTCTCTGAAGTCAATGGGTCATGCCTCCTATAACCCTCAGCACTATGCTTATGAAATTAGTGATGTTCCCATGTTACCCCACCTCTCATCTGCCATTTCTCTGATCCTGGTTGTGCATGATGCACAATGTATCTATTTGAAAGATTGAGTGATCGAGAGAGGGAGTGTGATAGGGTTTGACAGTGCTAAAGTGAGAAAGTGAAATGGAAGCTGTCTGCATAAGCCATTGGTAGGAGACCAGGTTGACTTTCCTTTTTGGGGGGCCTTTTCATGCTTTATTTTACTTATGGTGCTCTCTTTTCTCTTGATTTCATTGTCATGCCTTTGTCATACTATTTTAGACCTCAGTATATGTGGCTTTATTTTCCTTAGCAGAGGTTTTCCACTACTAGGACAAGAAGTTGGCTTGGGAGTACATGATGGGTGTCCAAATGCCCATGGAGGTCTCAGCTCATTCCCCTGTACACTAACATGCTCAAAATCTACATTGCAATACAGTATGGGCATACAAAATAAGCCACTGACACATAGAAATTGAACACCCCTCCCAATGTACATCATTCTTCAAACAGCAGACAGCTACGCCCCTTCTACCAACGTGCATGTCCCAGCCCAGACCAGTGCAACCTCACACTACTGGCACACAAGGCTCCCTTCTGGGCAGAGTTACCACAAGTGCTATCAATGCACAGCATGTAGAAACATACCCACAGGTATACCTCAGAGTAATTATGGTCTGCATGCATCAACAAAACAGCAAATCGACCATGCATTTTCCACTCTACCCACTAACTGAACAACCTCGCTATCTCGTTCAGGTCCTACAATGATCTTTCAGACCAGGTAAATGGTAATGAAGTATGGATTACATCTCAGTAATATCACATAACATAAGAAAACATAACATAACATGGGTAGCTTGTTAGCCGAAATGGCCTATTCTACACTCATGGTACAAGGAGTTGTTTTACTTGTATTTATTTTTAAATCCACAATAATATTGATTGTGTTTTAACATAGTTCCATATAACGTGTTTCATTTCATGTTTCTTTCATGTGCATTTCATTTTTTATTTTTCTTTGTAAAAAAGCTATTATCTGAAAGATGATACAAAAATGGATTTATTTTCTTTTTCGTTCCTGAAAACACGAACACCTAGGGGCCAATTCAGAAAGAGTGTTACTATGCCAAACGTTGAGTTACTCCTGTAGCAGGATATTGTATTAAAAAATAAATTACATGCAAGTCAGGAGTCAGCCAGAGTTAATCACAGAAACGTCTCTGTGTACAGAATATCCAATATCCCTGTCAATGCGTAGTTAAGGGAAACCCAAAGTAAATTATTTATATATAGACCCCTTATCTGTTATCGGTAGATTTGATTTTGAAAATGCTGATAATTTATGCCCATATTAAGAACTGTCATTTAATTTGTGGCTTTACCTAATGAGTTTTCCGTTGAATGATCCTGATAACAGGGTTAGTCAAAAACAAAAAGTAGACAAAATGCTTTTTGGAGGATGAAAAAGGATGAAATGGCATCAGGCTAGATGTGGGAGGGCGAAATAGGACATCATGTGAGATTGGGGAGTTGGGGGGCCTGGGGACCAATTTCAGAGCTTCAACGTTTTCACATAACTGTGGTTATCCATCAGGATAGCCGTGGTTATGATAAAAAACTAGCTCAGGAGTGAAAGTGTGTCAGACTAAAGACAAGTGTTGGTGGAATGGCAGAGGTCTAGGGAGGGAAAAAGAATTTAAAGCAAGTGGGGAAACATGGCTTGAGGAGGGGAGCACTTGGTGAGTGCCTGGGGGGGGCAGAGAAGAGTTTTGGATTTGTTTTCTGTGCATTTACAGATAACTGCGGTTATCTGTAGTACATTGATAACCATGTTTATGGGAAAAACGTTTTTTTAAAAGATTTAACACAACAGTACCCTTGAAAATTCAGTGGATGTGGGAAGTCATGATCAGTTTAACCTGGCACATTCCCACTGATGTCCCCCTATAATGCTATGTTCCCCCATAATGCCATTTTGTACGTAATAGTGGCTTCCTACTATATATATAATATGTATGTGCTCATGGCTTTGCAATGGGAATGTGCTGAGTCCAGCTAGTCATGACTTTTCACATCCACTGAATTTCAATGGTTTTGTTGTGTTAAAACTGCTCCACTTAACTACACTGTAACTAAAGTGTTTTTCTGTAAAGAGAGAGAGAGAGAGAGACAGAGAGCGAGGGAGAGAGAGAGAGAGAGAGTGAAGTGTGCAGTGTGTCCCTCTTTGTATTTGCTTGTTTAAACTTGAGGATGTGGTAAAAGTCATTTCTAAATACACATTGTTCTATTTTCCTATATATCGCGCATGCTGTTCATTACACGCCCCTTAATTGACCTATGAGGGGTGGTTTACATGTTTTTGGTTTTTCTATCACTGATTAATTTGGGAATTTTTGGATTGACAAAACCATAGCAGGATTTCTAACATACCCAAACTCCAACTACAAGAATAGAATATGGGGCAACTCGTCTTAATGATCAACTTCTTCAATTGTTCTAAATTTTGAAATTGTTTTGGATGAAACTTGAAGAGAAATAGATTAATACAATGTTAGAAACATAACATTTGGTTCAAAAAACGTAATGACAGGTCCTGCAGTGAGACTACATATAACCCTGCACATTTAAAAAAAATATATTTTTTCTTCTTTTTTTTTTGTTTTTTAGTTTTGGCACAAAAATTGCTTGCTCATCTTTATTAAACAAACAGTTGATTATTTTACACTAACAATATATGACAAGTCTTTTTTTTCGGATATGCACAAACATTGATCCTACACAATGACCGACCACACTAGAACTAGAACACATTATCGCAGTGCTCTGACCCCTCAGAAGCATACAATACTATTTTATTTGTACCAGAAATTAACCTGATGGCATATGGGGGAATAGCTTTCCAACTGTTTAGGAAAAGATTTGAGTCCTATTAAAGCCACACATTTTCTCCCAGGAGGACAGCTCAGGGGCAACGTGCTAGCCTTGGAAACAAGACGATGCGGAGCAACGCAGGTTTGATCCCCCGCTCCGTGCTTAGAAACCTCTGAGTATTATAAATTGCCTATCATATCATAACACCGTCTCCCCTAAAAAATTACCATTTGAAGGCTTAGTCAATTTTGAATAATATTTAAAATTCCTCTTGCTGGAACCAAATAGGTATATGTTACTACTATTGGAAGGGGGACAGCCACATATGCAAACCCTTATTTACCTCACAGCGGTATCGTAGTGCGGTTACTGTGCTGCAGCATGCTACCACCAGATCCAGAATATCAGATTGTTATTCCGAGTGTCTTCAGTCTCTTTTCCTCCGGTGTCAAGCAGTCCTCTTCCTTCCTTCATTTTGTAAGTGTCCAAGCTTTCTCCCACAGAACTAACTGAAGGGTTTGTCATACAAGTCAAAAATCAGACCAACATCTAAAACAACCTTTAACTTGATATTAGTTTGCACATGAGCGATCATAAGGAGCATTTCTAGCATTAACTTGCAGTATTAGTTCATAAATAACTGGCACAAAGCGAGTTTGCAGATTACAGTAATTTTAAAGGAACACTACATTACAGCCAAGTCATTTCCAGGGGAATTGCGATCATTTAGCAGCCAGGGCTCACACACAGGAAAGGGAGTAAGTACATATAAATGCAGGCTATTAAGCCATATTGTGAATTTCCGAAATCGTGCTCAGTGGGCAAATGCAAAGGAAAAAAAGCCAGAAAAAACATCTGGACGGCACTCAAAATTCTTGCACTATTTACCACAGTAGGTGGTGTTTTGATGCAAACTAGCCAACTGAAGAGCCACAGAATTATCATACAGCTATTTATCAATGCAAACCACAAACTCCTAACATCTAATAAAGAGTCTAAATACGTTTTAAAAAAAGTTGTATTTCATATAAGTACAACTGATCTATAAATCCTTTAAATATTTATGTCGCAACAACATCGTTTTGAGTTCGCTATTAAAGACAAATGCTTAGATCCTGAACAAAAATAACTGCGGTGGTCTTTTATTCGCAAAGATCAATGAGGTGCTGCTTGCTGAACCAAAGTTGAGAAAGCATAGGGTGATCGTCTAAATAACTCATTGGGAAAAACAATTCATTGATTATGCATGGCGCAGCATCTGCACATGCAACCAGCACACAGGAAAGTATGACTTACTCGAAGTCAGTTATTTCTCATACAATGTCCCTATTTTTATTTTTTTATTAATATATGTAGTTCTTACGAACTTTCACATTTTAAACACATAAATACAATTACTCATACAATTCATTATACATAACACATTACATTTCATCAGTATTAACACAATCTGATAGAAATCTTAAATTAATACTACAAACACATTAAGCCCCTAAAAACGACATCAAAACACTGCTACAATTGACTACTTTGTTTGTCTAATTTACCTGTGTTCATCACTCTTAACCATACATGGTAAAGTGCTCTGTGCACAGATTTATTTTCTGTATTCAGACAGTAGCACACAAACCAGCTGGTCCTCGATCCCTGTTACACCACACATACAACATAGCTTGGTTTATTTTGCAATTGTGAGTTCTGGTCCAGTGTTCACCAGTACTGGTTGTTTGTTTATTCTCAAGATTAGTCAGAATTTGCGCAACACAGGTGATTGACATAACTTGAGGTAGCCTTGGGCGTCCTTGAATTTATGAGTTACATTTTTAATTTCTCAGTAATTCCTCAATGATGACAAATGAGTATAATTTTTTCCAACTCCCATCTCTTATTTGATAACAAATTTGTTTTGCAATGTTTGGACATCTTCTTCCCAATTATCTTTTAAAGCGTGAAAATGTACGATCACACAATACCAAATCATCAGCGTATGATATACACACCACCTTTTCTCCAGCTATTTTATGGGGGCAATTATTTCTATTCCCCAATACCTCTGGGAGATCCGCTATATATATGTTGAAGAGTGGGGCACCAGCACACATCCCTGCTTTAGCCCTCTCTGGGGTTCCATGTCTTAAAATCGCAGCAGAAATGGCTGTGTATACAAATTATTGCTGCATAAAGGCAGTGGTATTGCCACCACAATCATGTAAAGGATGCGGGCCACACCCCCGCAACCCCTGGACCCATTATACCATTTACAGGGAGCGGGGGACACCCCTGCAACCCCTGCTCCCCTTAAATGGTATAATGGGGTACACCTTTACCGGGTCAAACCACTGAATTTTTGCAGTGATTTTTTTTACCGCTGACATTTTTGCCACAATTTTATTACCTGATACACTCTCCAGGTAGTTATCGGCTGCATGATGGCGCCCATCTGTCCAACCTTACCTGAACCGAGGCATTCTCGTAACAACCTTGCACAGCACACAGTAATTCCTGCGGGCAGTCATATGACTCAATTTTCCACCTCTGTCTATCTCTTCCTACGGTAACAAAGGCTTCCCCGAAGTCAATCATAGCCACCTGTAAATAAGGATGTCCTTTAATCCTAGATTGCATAATGAGAGTGTCCTTGAGTCTAAGCCAATGGACAGTTCCCGACCCTGCTCTAATTCTCATTTGGAATGTATCCAGCAGATTGATAGAATTTCACCCACTTTGACATTTCATCTAATATGAGAGATGAAAAGAAAATTCCAGATACATCAATTATCGCAAGAAGTCTGAAATGTGCAGGTCCCGATCTTTTACCTTTTTGATATATCAAAACCACCAATGACTTCCATCAGGAAATTGGTATAGAACCCTCTCTAAAAAACTTTGTATATAGATTAAAGAGCAATTTGTCCCAACATTCAAGGGACCTCCTCAGCGCTATGTTTGAAAGACTGTTGGGTCCCTGCATTCTAGATTCTGTGAACTTGTGATTTTGATCTCAATATCATCATGGTCAGAGAACATTTTATACCTCTTCTTTATACCAATTTCCTCATCTTGTGGTCTATCGGTTTTAGGAAAGAATTCTCTTTACTGCACCTTTCCTTTCATCTTTATGGAGACATCAAACTTGTTGCTTTTATTTTAAAATCTGGCCTGTACTTTTTGCCGTGCAGTGACACCTTAAACTTCACTAGACTGGCTTTTGTTCATATGTCATGGGCAAACTGACATGAACATCAGGCTGTCAGTATTGGGAAACCTTGTTTCCCTTAGTCGTGTTACTGGGTTACTACTTTATGTTAGTTTGTATCACTTGGGGTAACTTTTTATCATTGTACAAAGCAGCTAACACTGCAGTACAATGGGGTACATTTTTCTTTTGCCCTAGAATAACACTCAGAGGATTTTTGGTTACTCTAGGTGCTCTAAAAGGATACATTGGTGGCAGCAGTCACTTTTTCCCATTGTTGGGGACTCTTCTTTTAACTTTACCATGTTTACTGTGTTTGGCTAATAACTGTGGCTACTGGTCAAACACAGGTGTGCCACAGGATTTTTTGTTTGTCCTTTTTCCATCTTGTTTTTTAGCTTCTTCCTGGCATGAGAGGCTAGGAAAATCCTTGTAAGGACTTTCAGTGCCCGGGAAAGCAGAAGCTTTTGGCAGGCTACTGGACGGCTGTGTGTGTTTGCTTGCATGACGTGGGCTGGGACTGTCTGGTCCCAATCCACAAACTGGTTTCAGTGTGTCTGAGTGGTATGCATGAATGTCACTGCCAGTGTTCCTTATTGGACCACTGCTGTTGTTTGTTTGTGGGATAGTCCTGTCATTGGCTAGTGAGTGCAGCAGCCGTTACCTGGCTTTTAGGATAAGAAGAGGACCCCTGCAACCATTCCTCAGAGATCCTGGAGAAGCCTGAAGGAGCCAAGTATCCTATCCAGCTGTGAGACCTGCAAAGAGCCCTTTTGCGTCGCCGTGCTGTGGTGACCAGCATCCAAAATTGCTTACCTGACCTGAGTCCAGTCCTGAGAGGGGTCTTGCAATGTGTTTTGCTGCATTCTTCCATTGAGAGTCCTTGCAACAGTGAAATACACCAACCAGAGAACAGCTAGAATCTGCAACCCTGCAATCTTTGGCAAGAAAAGCAACCTAAGACACCCTACCTTTGTCTTGCCAAGTCCTGGGAAGAATTGAAGTATAAGGGGTAAATTA
This sequence comes from Ambystoma mexicanum, assembly GCF_040938575.1. Classification (NCBI taxonomy): domain Eukaryota; kingdom Metazoa; phylum Chordata; class Amphibia; order Caudata; family Ambystomatidae; genus Ambystoma; species Ambystoma mexicanum. Next base: position 1,277,773,749 of record NC_090929.1, on the reverse strand, counting down.
CTGAGCTTCTTACATACCCCTATACTCTGTTTATAGGTCAATGGGCTTATAATAAACTTTTATTCTAACACTTTTGGCTTTGCCATTAGTTGCCTGCGCAAGATTTCTGAAAGTTGGGGCTACTTCTGTTAGCTAGTTTAACTGGTAATCTAACCATAAGAACCCTTCACTGGACCCTACTTGCATGTTTTCCTGCTTCAAATGTTCTGTGGACATTTACCTGAACTATTGGGCAAAAGGCCCCAGGAAAATTTAGCGGGTGGAGAATTTCAGTTAGGGATCATTCTCTGTAGACCCTGAGTACATAATACTAATCTTTCCTTTCTTTTGCAGGAGTTTTGATGTGTATTATGCCCTATAATAAGTTAATGTATATATGTATCTATTTTTATATGTGGTGTGTGATAACTCTACTTGCCAGTAATCATTGTTCTATAGTGTGTTTTGGCCAATAAATAATAATTGTATTTTTATACATCCTGTCTAAATGTAATTTGTAATACCCATTGTGTGACCTCATCTCATTGTGGACCCTTTACAAGCTAACCACATCTGAAGATCTTAACCCAGACCACCTGTCACTGCTTCCCAAAATGGTTTTGCTACTGCTCCCCAGAGTTGTCCCTGTCACAATATGGGTTGGCCTCTATATATCTGTCCGCCAGGACAGAGTATAGAAAATCAGTTCTAACAATCAGGATACTTAAAGGTATTGCTAATGTATTCGACCCATTCTCATTCACCAATAATACTGGTCACCTGTTTTGCTTTAGTCAATTTAGTCTGGCCTAACAGTTGTCACTTCTTTCTTGGGTCTTTGGTTCTGGCGACTCTGATCAAATGCTGCCATTGGACATTTCTGCAGGAGCATTGCCACCATTAGATCAATCTCCTGTATTTGTTTTTGATTGACCATATTATTTTATGCATACATAGCAAAGTTAACTTTTTTTAATGTTTTGTTCCTCCCTTCTCATTTATCTTTTAACATCTCTGATTTCTTTGCCACAGTGTTGTCTCTTATTAGTACTAGCCATATAAGTGTAAATTCCATTTTGCATGCCAGCCTAGACATAGTATCCTTGATCCATTTCTCAATCTCACCTGCAGACTGTCCCATAAGATATTCTAACTTTCCCTCTGGAATTAGAGCAACCAAATGACCCGCATTCTCAATCTTCTTCTGAGTCCAAATTATCCTATTGCTACACAGGATTTGTTCTAGATCCCCACTTGTATTAGTTAATCGCCGGCTTTCTAACCTTCTAGTGTTAGTGCTAGGCCAGCATGGTCACTGAATTAATTAGTTTTACTCTTAACTTCCTTATGCTAGGTACCACCAGGTAAAAAGGAAATCCAGGGTAGCGGTTATTGTGCCACACTGCCATGTTCATTGTCCTGGTTGGTCACAACTCACCCGGCCATTCAACATGTAGCATCCCCAATCTAACAAAAAATCACACCATAGATTTTCTTTGTGATTAACAACATTAAATTACATTTTTAATTTACTATTAACAAGATCAGTCTCTGGTATTTCACTCTTACAACTGCATCAGACATTGAAGTCTCAGTCATGACTCAAGGAAGGAATTCCTACGTGCTGTGCAAACAGCGCAGTATTCCGTCCCTTTCCTTACGTTTCTGGGGTTACCATGGCACCTATACCAATGCCATATGCGTACACGTCGTCTGCTGACTACTGCACTTCCACGACACAAGATGCCACATGTAGCCATGGTTACCCGACGTACGCTGGCACGCTGGGGTGTCATTTCCAAGCCTGCAATGAATAAAGGGACAGTGTTCCATGGTGCTGTTGCTTCTAATAGGAGTTAGCACTTGGTGTTCAAATCTTTGATGATGACCTGCCTTTCATCCTACCGACCGTGTTTCTGTATCCTTGACCCCTCTATTTGGATTGCTCTCTGAAGCTGTGTTGTCCTGACTTCCTGGTAGTGAACCCTGCTTCTGCCTCATTGACCTCCCTGTTTGGGTTACGCTCTGGTACAGTTGTTTCGTAACTAACCGTGTTTCTGCTCTTTGGATAGCTCTTGTAATACCCCTTCACCCTTGCTCCCGCTGGTTTCAATGACCTTGTTTATTTCTGCTCTGGAATTGAACACTGTGAGACTGCTTGATTACTAGACCAACTCTGTGCACTGGACTTCGAACGCTATGCAGCCTTGTAACAATTGTGCACAGTAACTGCCATTAGTGCGTCCTCGTTGCAACCGGGGGCAGGTTCATTAACCATACTAACATCCCTTCCTTATTGCGTCTAGCTCCCTCCTCCTGCTATTTTCTTACAATCCCCTTCACATCAGGATTCCTGTTCAACACACTGTAGGTAAGCATAATATAGACATTATAGTTTGGCCTATCTTTGGAATACGATCCACATCTCTATCTGTTCTTTCTGACTTTAGAATAAGAACCACTTGTATTGCGACTAGATGACTTCCTAGTATTCACTTAAGCATCAAGCATCACACAGGTTAGTGTTGATGTGATGTATGATTGTGTTCTACTTTTTGCTTAGTGAATGCCACTAAAACCGTATCCTTGATTTTGCAGCCTGGTGTGCATTCCTTGTGTTATTTTGCTCTTTCACCTGAACAACTGCTTTGTCCGTCAGATTTTAAGGGTCAGAGAAGTATTTCTTGAGAAAGCCCACCCTTGTTGAGGAGACCCTGTATATTTAGTCTTGGGGTTTTGGAGAATAAACTATCCAACCGCCCACTTACCTTCTTGTGACTACTAACAGTCTCCTCCAATTATGATTGATTCTTTATTCCCCAATGTGTTTAATACCTTTGATTATTCACAAGACTGTTTCCATAATACTGTCCATATGCTGGTTTCCTGCTTGGTCATAGATGTTAATTGTTACTAAGCGTATTTCACTAATCGGGAAGCGGGCTCTTTCTGCCAATACAGATGGATTTTCACTACTGGTCAATATTCTGGTTGCACTGATATGGCATTTCACTCCTATCACCAAACCCTCATAGGGGAGCCACTTTAATTCCTTTTTCACCAATACTTGGGATATTTGGTATCCATCTATATTAATTTTAGTAATCTTTCCTGTAGGAGAAAGATATAATTCTTCAAAAGCCCTCTAAGTGAACCTTCTGCATTCAGTAAGTGACACAAACCTCGGGTATTCCAGGTACAAAGAGCCCAATTTCAGGTTTTTTGAGGGCACTTCTGTACATTGGCCTCAATTAACAATTTCAGGAATTCTAGTATATTCTCCTGTAGGGTGTCAGGGTTACTCTTGCTTCCCACATTAGCATCAGCTGCCTTTACACACTCCATTAAGTTTCCCTTTGTCTGTCATTGGTTACTCGTGAAGGGTACGGGGTCCACTGCTGCTACCAGCTCGTACCCTAGTTTCAGGAATCTACTATAATACAGTCTCAACATGTCTGCTGTTTCGACCATTGTACAATGTAATCTGCTAAATTGATGATTTAGACTTGTAATAGGTTCAATATACTAAAAGTCATTTGTGTCCAAGATTTGGAGCAGTAATATTACGCATGTTATACTTAAGAAGTATGATCTGTTTATGTGCGGCTTCAATTTTGTCCCTCCTTGTGCGATACGCTTTATCTTGAAAACTGGCTGGCCTTTGTTTAGCTCCATGCCTCCAGCCTCAATTGGTTTATCTATTTTAGTTCCTCCTGGCTTGCGTATCAGAGGGGCTTTTTTTTAACCTTTTCAGTGATTGTTACTGTGGGCATGACCTGAATTGAATTATCCATATTTCCCAGGTCAGACTGTTCATTGATATTAGATAGTGAGTGCTTGGCAATCTCGTTTCGATTTTAGCATTAATCAACCAACTTGTCAGTACACCCTTAGGGTTAGCACCCCTCTTTTTCTTCTTATTTGTCTTTTTGTTATCCTTCCTGTTTGTTGTTAGGTCCCGGTATTACTTGTAAAATCAGGGATTACCGTGCTTTTCGTGTTCAAGGCACTGCCTCCTTTGCTTTCTGGTGAGGTAAATTGATGAAGCGTTCTTGATGTACTCACTATATTCGTCTTGTTCTACTCTTGCTTCTGCAGGCCTCAATTCCAAAGTATTATTGATTTCCAATGGGGGCTTAGGGCAATGTGCTTGTAAATCTGCTTTTCGATCAATACATCCACCTCTCCATCCTCTCCCTGTGATATCAGTTTGAATGTCGACACTCGGGTTTCTTCTTCTAGTATTTTGTCACTCAGTCTCAGCAGGACTTTCATGACAAATTGTAAGCTTGCACCTCATTACGAGAAGTAGTCGTATCAGTGATTGAACTTACAGCCCAAGATCCCTCTTCTGCCATACCCATATTTGGTGATGACGAAAGTTATACGGGGGATCAATGCAGGTGCTACTCGTCTGGTTTCTGTAGTGTCAGAGATATGCTCTTGGCTTTTTGCAACAGTTGCAACTTCGACTCCCACATGTCTGTCATTACCAATAGTGTCCCGCAGCAAATAACAGAGAGCTAGCGGCAAAATGTTGTTGTGAATTGTTGCTAAAGAGGTGTCCATGATGGTCTCTATATTGCTATTCTCTGACCCCAGTTGCTGCTGCACCCTCTGGGGTTGGCCTTGTGGAAATTCCTTTGGTTGTGTTACAATCTTAATGGGAAAAAATTCCGTTATTTTCCCAATTTCCTTGGATTTTGCTCCAGTGCTACAAGGTGAACTTGTCACAGGTGAGTTCGGTTTATGACTCTTGGATCGAGTAGCAGTACTTGCCTTATTTATTCAGCTGTGTGCTATACACGAGACCACGACCCAATTGAATTTTACATCACCCACTGGTTACACTGTGGCAACAAGTGGAAGGTAAACACCAATCCACACAGGCTTGTTCGGTTCTGTTAAGTGACAAGGTGAATGCCTCTAACAATTGGGTGTGATTAGCTGTCTGAACTATTTCGCCGTGCTATCCAGCAAACCCAGAGTGTCTGTGTTTACCGAAAATCTGTGGCAATTCGCAGTATATTATTTTGTAGTTCTAGCGCCACGCTTAGCCCTTAGCGGCTATACGGCTTCTGCTTCGGGTACAGGTCTCCAAACGCAGATTGCCCTTAGTACCGCAGGATGCAGCTGATTTATGCACAGGCTGAGCTTCTCAAAAGCAATTATGTTTGAGTTCGATATTCGGCCGTTGGCCTCCAAAGGTCCGAGGCCTACAATTTTCTTCCACACCTCCACGGAGCCTCGGGAACACCAGGAGCACTCAAACCACACTCCGCTACGCTCCACTCCAGTGATGAGTGTTTTTGTGTTATGCACCGCCTTCTCCACACCTTCTCCACCGTCACATAAAAAATACTGATTTTCCTGCGACTTCTTTACTCCGGGTACACTCGCACCACACTCCCATTGCTTGGAGTGTAGAATCCAGTGAAGAGTAATTTCTACTCATTGCCCTTCACAAATAGTTTAAATAGAAATTAAGTAAATTGGGGGACACACATTCCTGCACAGCTCTGTACCAATCGGCAAATAGTGGGCTGAGTAAAGATCCCGTGGTGCACACATTGCGCTGATCACCTTATGTAGAATAGTGACCTGTGCATTGTGAGAGGACTGTAAGGACAGCACAATGCTGAGCCATCAGGTTCACATGAATACCAAAGTATCGCAGACACACCCAGAACCTTCAGGGACTCATGAACACACAGCATCCAAGTGGCTAAGCCATCTGATATCCGCATGCCCCCACACTTCCTGCTGTAAGTGCAATTCTGAACTCAGAAAGAGGCTTAAATGGTAGTCAATGTGTAATGAGAACTGTGAAAGGCATCTGCGTCTACATCAATGGGTAGACTTGTATTTGGGACAGTAGGTAAGCTTGGAGCCACTGACTAGGTGGAGACAATGTAGAAAATGGCCAGGTGTGGACTTCTTTGCATTGAGTTTTCCCCTGCAGGAGTGTCGAATACCTGTAGAGTACATTCAGATATTTTGCTAAAGAAATGTGTCTTGCTCTTTACAAGAACCTGACACAAGCTCACAATTGCGATGCCACTAATTTAGTACCACCAAAGCTTGGGACTTACAAAATATGTACCTACATGTAGGGGTTGAGTGAAACTGCCAATTTCTCTGCTACCATAAAGAATGACAGCTTGGGAGAAAACACCACCCCTTTCCACTGTTCTGTCTGTGATGTGGAAATTGACATTTTACTCCACAGGAATTGAGGCGAATAAAGATTCTGCCTGTTGGGTGATTTTCGTTAAATTGGGTGAACACAATTGTGCCCATTTTGGTGCTGCTATATTTTGTGAACGCTGATTGGCTGAAACAGATCCCCTCTCAGCCAATTAGAGCAAACAAAATACCTCCTAACTAGCTGACATTTTCATGTGCCCAACACAACAATATCTGATGTATTTTATTCTCCAACAGCAGCCGATTCCTAAAAATTCCACTTTGCAGGCACTTTGCAGGCAAACTGGAATTATGAATACCAAAAATACCAATTTCGTCCACCCCAATCTGCAACTGTGCATTACAGAAGCACACTGGCATATGCACAGGAGTGCATTGTTCACAGCATACAGTTGTGTTGTTTGCGATTTGCCCTGGTGTAAATGAAACATGCAGTGACAAAAACAATAGTGTTATACTTTGTGTAGCCATGAGGTAGGTATTTTCCTGTAATTGCTATAATGATACTGCCTGGTCATAAGAGGGCAGCAGCTGGCAACTGGTGTTAGTAACTGTACATTGTATACCAGTGCCCAGAAAATACATATGTAATGCCGATACAAGACCCACAACTGTTCGCTTTGACAACTCTTGTTTTTAACAGGAATTCAGTGCAAGAAACAGATGCAATTAAATCAAGAGGCTGAAGCACAATGCCTTTAACAAGACTGTTTAAAATTACAAAGCATCCCCTGAACAGCACAGGGCCAGCTCGAAGACATACCAGTGAGTTTGTTCTATGTGGGGAGGGGTAGGTAGTGGGTGGGCTTCACCATATGGACTACCATGAGCAATCGGTGGGTTGGTAAAAAGCCAAACAACAGCTACAGGCGGAGTGTCCTCACTCATTCTTATGTCTTTCCTTTCTTCACTTCCAATGCAAATAGTTTTGCCTTATAGGTAGTGCTTATAGCCACCTAATAGCCCACACTAAAACTGGCTTCCTTATTTGGGCCCTACGAGCGTCTTTCCATATAAGGATATCTTGGAACACATTTCTGCCATTTTCACACCGCAATCATCACTACAGCCACAACTTTGCCTTCAGGTTCTCATTGCATTTCCTCCAGTTCTATTTTCCAGTGGTTTTATCTAGCAGTGACCTGTAGTAGCTCCTTTCTAAGGGTACATATTGGTTTATGTTATTCACAGGTATAAACTATCAATGTGTCTTAAATATTCATCATTAGCTCATATGTCATAAGGTTCATGTTCCCTCTCGCTGGCTCCATAATTTTCTGAGGATTACCAAGGTTAACAGTTTTGCAAGTGTTTTGTTTGTACTTGTGGTTCCAACAACATCTACTTTTGAGAGCCTTACCTTGCATGCTTTCTAGTCCAACACCTGACACAATATTCCCAATGAAGTATTTCCAGTAATGAGCCTATATTATAATCAAGATTCATTTCTGATTAAACAACTCAAAACATGAACTAAGGGCTTAAGAAATCCAAGTAAATAACCTTGCTGTCTGAAAAGACCGGAAAACACCGGAATTTAAGAATCATTGCTTGTTAAGTTGGAGCAAACATAGCTCCCATTTTACTCGTACTGAAGATAGCCCTTATTCTTTTTTATTATTATTATTATTATTATTTTGCTACAGGGGCAGACAGCAAATGCATATACACTGTTTGCAACAGTATTTTATGAACATTGCCTAACCCAGGAAAAGACAGGACACGTGGTTCTGGATAAAGGTGGACATGGGAATGTTAGAGGCAAAGATGGGAGACTGAGGAAGTGACCACACTGCTGAAATCTTTAAATATTGTTTGTTCATCACAGTTCTTATTCTTTTGTTTGTTTATGGCTACTGTGCCTGACTGCATTGTGGTTTTTTCAGGTAAAGCAAGTCATTAACTCCCCAAATGCAAGTGAGGTGAAATGAACGGCTAGAACTGGGACATGCAGCTGTGACTCTACACACCCTATGCCCTCAGACTGCCATGATATTGTTCACAGGGTGGCTAGGACAGACATGCACAGCATATTGTGACCAGCCACTTTCAAGCCAATGCAGCATTGGCGTTATGGAGGAATGGGGGAAGGACAGAAGAGTAGAACGCTGAAGCCATGTGACTATCAGAAGCAGACTGGAGAATGGATGTTACCAAAGCAACACATTAAACAAAGCTTTCCAAAACAAAATCCCAAAACACAATGAACACATACATATAGGAAGCATTTTCTGTATATTGTTGAACACTGGGGGACTCATCTTTTCCAGTAATTGGCTGATCACTTTTAAAATATCCACCTACCTGCAGGTTTGTCAGAATATGAGGAATGTGAACTCCTAATGCCCTATAGTTCTCCACTGATCCAGTTCACGCTAGATATATCCTGCTAATGACCTTAGGACGCAGCTCGACCAAAAGAGCCTTTCAATATTTGATAAGGATGTTTCCCCAGATCATTTAGGAATCCATCTGCTCTTCCACGGCTAAACCTCGTTTTTTTTTGCTGATCTAGTTTGGACCTTTTAAATGACTTTTATCTTTCTTCTTTTACCCTTCACCGCACGAATGGCTCAATACCTATGGGCACCCCTTTTTGACACAACTGTGGGAAATGCTTGCACATCTCCACCTGCATCGGAAAGGGATGAATACTATTCGGACATGGGAGTTAAGGGCGCCTTTCGGAGTTATGTGAGGAGAAAGAAAGATACCTAGAGAAACACGAGCTGGACAAACATGAGTTAGCGACAATAATTGAAGTTGAAAGCGCTGTCTGGCGAATGCAGTAGACACAAGAATCCAGAGCGCAATCTATGAAGTATCCAGGCACGTATAAGGCTTCGAGGCAGCTAACCCCATTTGTATAGGAAGCTGTGTGCCTTACTTTACCAGCAGTATTAAATCAAGTGTACAACAACCGTTTATCAGCCAGATTTCAGCACCAAATGAAGGATTCCTCCTGAACTAACAATTTGCCTTTCTACTGCTGTCCGAATAGGTAACCTTTGCGTTTTCTACTATACTCTAACATGGTAATATTCTGTTCTGAGCCCTTTTTATCAGCTTCGTTATCAGAAGCCTTTTGGAACATTTCTATTATATGGCTCATTACAGGAATCATTCGACTCCACATTGCCTCTACTGCTTCTCAGCTCTCAGAACAGAATATAGATATTTACCGTAGGTACCTAGTTCCTTACACACTCATCTGCATGGGTGAGCTTGTTAATGGTGTCTTCGGATTTCTACGTGCACGCATTTCTATCATACTATCACCTAAGAAATCCTCACACGCTAGACTTTCACTACTCTGGATGATTTTTGTACTAATTGGCGTATTCTGTGGGACAATATATCTTCAATATATACGTTCACCATCTCATTAACGTACCCGATAGTTGCCAATGGCTTAGACATGTATTAATCGAAACAAGACTGATAAAAAGACTAATTGTCATGTCTAACATGCTTACACCTCAATTGAGTTCTGTAAGTATTCATTTTGAAATATGTTACTCTCTAGATTCATTGATCTGCACATGTTGGAGGAAATTGTTATCCCAAAATGCCTTGTGCTTCGTACTTTGAAATATAAAAGAAGAATTGAACAAACAAGTGTCTATGTATAATTGTTATTAATTAACCATGTTTTAGCAATATAGATATATTGGCATTTTTTTATATCATATTGGCTGTTATTGAACACAAAGGTGTGCAGAGGACTGGAGTGCCTGAGTCTCTTCGGACAACATGTTCTATCTCTTTTTGCAATGAAGTAAAGATCAGAAATGCCTCATCCCCCTGCACTTGTTCAAAACAGGCATAGGAGAACATGCAGCATTAAAAACAGCTGTCACAAATTCTTCCCTAACCTTTCTTCAAGGCTAGACATGGATTTTGATGATTTATCGGATGCACCAAAGTTTGTTTCCAATATCAATGTCTGTGCTCAGACCACAAAACAGATAAAGGGCCATAAATCGTAATACTGATGTGAGCTCCATACCCGGCACTAATGTTCTTATTGGAACCATAGTGTTCATTGATTGCCCCGGCGCTTGGACTTTGTATTGTGCAAGTCATATTTCTGAATGACATGTCCTGTTTCTTTATACAAATCAGGCATCTCCAAAAGGCACATCACAAATGTTTTCTTTGGATGCTTGATTCTTTGCAGATTGGGGTCCTGATTTACAAAAAAATGTAAAGATGAAAAACTCTGACTGAAAACATTTTTCTAAACCAGTCCCTGGGTCTTATGCATTTTACCAACATGGTGCCAATTTGATTGTGCGTAGCCCTTGGGTATAGATGGGTCATCAAAGCCAAACACTGTTTCCAGCATGCTGCTTCCAGGCCAATCATTAACGATCCAGAGGGCTCCTACAAATGTCATCTGTGGCAATGGATGCTGATGCTACAAATAGTGAGACTATCATAACTAATTGAAATGTTTGTGACATATGCTTGGCACTTTGTTGTTTTTTATGTCCAAGTTCATAGCACTCAGGAATATTTTTTTTAAAATTATTGCTGTTTTGTATGGTGCCAACTGTGGGCTTTGCAGTGTCTCCATGAACAAGGGCAAAGGGATACAGACAATTCATTTTCCACAAGCTATGGACGCATTCAGATCAGCAAGGGGAGGAAAGGCAATAATAATACAAAACATTCACAAATAATAATAGCATTTATAAATAGTGCACCTATATGAAATGTGGGATTCCTGTAGAAGTGGGTAGGGAGAAGACAGAGAAACCGACAAGAAAGTGCAAGAGGAGATAATGAATGCATTACGCATGGTCCAAGGGTATAGGAATCTCAAAGGATCAGAGCTCATGTATTTTTTTTAACAGGAACAGTTTTGTCCCTTCCTGAACCGTTGGTGGCTTTCATCAAGTCAGAGGGCTGAAGGAATGACATTCCATTCAGCAGCTCCTGTGACTTCTTTTTTCTGAAGGTTGCCACAACAATGGACTTGGATGTTGTGGAGAAAATAAGCCTAGAAGCACAGTACTTCTTCAACCTCAGCTAGTAGAAAATAGGGCTGGAGTCCCCAGAGCTTGTTTCATTTGGAGGTGTGTGTGCTGTAGGATGTGCCTTGAAGCTGATGTGGGCTTCAATAGTGAAACAATTGAGAGTGATTTGGCAGGAGCGTTTCCATCCCATGTGAGTTAAGAGAGCACAAGTTACTGGCAGGAGACCAGTTGTGAAATAACTGAAACGTATTCACGTGAACTCTTAATGACTTGTTCACAAAAGGGCCACTGCAAACTGTGAAGGGGCAGAAGACCATCAAAACAACTCCAAACTTTTTGCAGCAGTGGAAAAGTAGTTCTAAGATTTAAAATGGATGATAAAAGTACTGACATAGATAATCTCAATTTTTGAGGTGCATCTGTCGTTAAGTCCTGGATTTGTAGCAGGACTAAAGAGAAAAGGTGTGGCTAAAAACATTGAGTCTGCTGGCAATCAGCATGTCATTTGCATAGATTTTGAAGGTGACAGAGAAGTGCTATTTTAGGTACGTGGTAAGACAGTATGGATCATTGTGGAACATTGCTGTTCAGAATGGTAGGATTGAAAATGTAAATACCTGTTCCAGACCTTTTTCAGATAGGATATGAGAAATAAATCTATTTAAGACAATATCTGTGTTGCCAAAAGAGGTTCCTAAATGGCTAATCAATATGGAGTGGTTGACAACTGATAGTGTCGAAGGTAGCTGAGAAATCAAGGTGATTGGGTGATGATAGAGGTGTTGGGGTCTAAAAACTGTATGAGTTCATCCCCCATGTCAAAGAATAAAAAGAAAAATCAATGTTTTTGTTTTTATGTAAAGTATAGTATGCAGCTCCCATCCCTGCTTAGGGGGCTTACAGGCTCACCTTGTATGCCCCCTTAAGTAGAGATGATTACTAATCGTACCCGGGATTCATCCAGGGTTGAAAATAGTTTTATTTTTGTTTAACAGGCAATAGGCACAGCGTGTATTGTGCAAGCCCAATCTCCTGTAAATAAAACAAGATGGCTGCCACCATAGTAAATAGAAAAGGGACTTAGTCCAGTTTTTATTTCTATTGTGGTGGTGGCCATGGGCAGGACAAAGTACAGGCAAAAGAGCATAAAGTCTGATCCAGCAGGTACCTGGGGTGGGGGTGATGAAAAGGTGCAGGATGACGGAGCGGTGGGGACAGGTGGGGGCATGTGGAGGCCACAGGGAGAGGCTCCCTTTTTCCTTTCCACAATCAAAGCAGCGGCACTTGGGGAAGGGACTTGGGTGGCTAGAAAACATAGGCGGTCCACTGTGTGATCTCACTTACATTTCCAGTGACCTTATTGGCTGAGCGCCCTTCCCCAGGTGCCAATATTTGTATTTCCGTACAATTGTCTACCGGTCCCAAAGTACTAAATATAGATAGTACTTCCCAATGAAATCCAGGAATATATCTGGAACATAAGTTTCTAAAGCAACTGTTCTTCCACAGAATTCCCCAAGCGCCCTAGTCCAACTTGAGCTCGATATAATTCCTGTTGGAGAGACCGTTACCTTGAAGCCACTCTTATACTGGATCAGGTTATGACACATAGAGGATCTTAATTAATACCGTGAGGCATTGATAGATCTTATGACACTGGAGGGTGGTAACAGTTTAAGATTGGTCTCACATGTAAATAATACCCTCATTGCTCTGGAGGAAGGTGGAACTTGGGATAACCCCCAGAGTCTTAGATGACCAGGCACTTATTAAGGTAAAAAAGAGGCAAACATTCGATCAAATGTATTTCTGGTAGCTAAGGCATCCAGACTGAAGCTTGGACCAATGTTTCTCTCTTATAAAAAGTGTCCTGGATTTGAACCCTATCTAGATGTCATTGAGCCACCATTTGAAAGGTTACTGTTTGTCCAACAAAGGCTGGGGACTTTGCCCCTAGCTTCCCTCAGAAGATCTTGGAGCAGCTCGGGCAAAGGTGAATTCCCCCAGTGCGAGTCTGAAAGTGAAACAGTGACCCATTTATTTTTTATATGTGCCAGGACCCTCAAACTATGATGTTTTTGCCTGAGACCAGTTGTTAGGTTGACTGGACTTCGCACTGCCAGCAAAGTCATTAACCTTTTGACATACTCTATGGCACTACATGTAGTTTTTGCAGCTGCACGTTACCTACATACAGCATGGATGATAAGAAAAAGGGCATTATAGTCGGCAGGCAGCAATTGTGAGGACAAGGATGGTGCATAGTGCTGAAGATGTACCTATTTATAGACTGCCAGCCTGTTAATAATGAGCTAATTTATTTATTTTTTTTGTTGTGAGGCTGCGAGAACGATCTCCTGCTAATCCCTATGTATTTTGTATATCTGTGTTTTACTTATGTATTTATCTCTTGTTTAAATATTTACTAAACCTTGTAATCTGCCATGGCTCTTATATCCTTTACTTTAGCTGGAAATTGTAATGAATCAAACTAGTTGTATGCGTTTTGTTCTGGACTTAAAGGTTGTATGCCGAATAAAAGTTGTTTAACTGTCTGATATCTGGTAGCTCTACACATTTGTGAAAAAAAGCAGCTGACACTCTAAATGTTTTCTGCATCTTTAAGTGCACTTTTCATATTTCCTAATTACTCATCTCATTTCAGTTACACTAACATTTTACTGTGCGCATTTTGTCCAGCATCCAGTGTTTTTATGCTGCAAGATTTAGGGGGTAATTCATGGAATAAATGTGCGCCGAAAAGGAAAATGCAGCGCATGCTTGCAAAAGTCACGCACGCAGCCGTTCGTCGATTCATGGAATGCACTGCGCATGTAAACTCTGGGATGTGTGCCAAATCCGTGGGTGGCGCACGCGGGCGCACATGTCACCAAACGCTGTGCGCAAAACGCCCCGGAAAGTGCACAACGTGTAACGCACACAAGAAAAGTGGGAAGAACACAGGGCGTAACACGTGGAATGGGGAACAATGTGTGAAAATGTGGCCGTAACGGGGGAAGTACGGGAGGTAAATGCTTGCAACGCCCACACACGCGCTAACAACACTTATTCATGGAATCGAACAGGGGAAATCCATGCGCAAAAAAAAATGCGCACAGGCCTAAACACGTCTGCAACACGAAGGCGTCCCTGCGCATAACAAAAGTGTGCGTAAAAAACAAATACATACATACAGTTATGATGAATGTCCCATTCTGTGGCCCCCTAGGAGAAATGACGTGTCACGCAACACAGGCATCCCATAAAAGCAAGAAAAAGAGGCAAGCCACCCCTGAAGCCCACGTGCTTGTTAAAAAACACACACAGTACGCTGTGGCAGCCAGGAACCCCAAAAATACGTACGTGATCAACACGCAGGGTAGTATGGGTGGAAAAAAAGGGGTACGCGACAAACAGGGACACCCGCAGTGGGAAAAATAGCATGTGCGACTCACTGTCTGCCTTGAGTGTAGAAGAAGGACATGTAGCCAACACCCACTCGCTGTGAAGTAATTGTGTGTGAACCCCAACACCTGGAAAACACACGCACCGCTTTCCATGAAAAGCACGTACAGAGCGATGGAAAGCAACGTGGGACACTCAACCCGTTGCAGGGAAACGCCTGCGTGTGTTACGTCACATACGCGCTTACGCGCTAAGGACCTTTTCTCGAATTACACGCTGACGTACAGTTTTTTCACGTGCCAAATCACTCCGTATCAAGCTGGCCACGCACAACACACAGAAGACCACGCTCCTGCCCAGAAAGCCGGGTTACTGCCCCCAGAGTCCAGAGAAGCCTCCCACGAGCCAACTGCTGCTGCCTGCTGCCACGTGCCCTGCCATTTGGTGCTTGCACATCTGCCATCTGCATGGGTCCAGTTGCTGTGACCACCCCTGCTGGAACAGAAGACTGCCAACTGGTGTTCAATCACTCCACAGCCCAGCCCCAGGACCGAGTTGCCCACCCACACCTGCCTTGGGGGTCGCCATGTCGGGGCAAACACCATCAGAGACCACTGGCAACCCCCAGCCAGAGAGGCAGAGGGCTACCAGCTTCAGTGACAAGGAATTTGGTATCCTGGTGGAGCAAGTTCTGGGGCATTATGATGCCCTCTTCACACCATCGTGCGCCGACAGGGAAGGACGGGAGAGGATCTGGGAGGACATAGTGGGTGCCATCAATGCAGAGGGCGTGGCACCCCGCGACATCAAACACGTCCGAAAGCGCTGGGAGGACTACAAATCCAGGACCCTCAAAAAGGCCCGGTGTCTCTTGGAGGCAGTGGATGCAGTGGGGCACCGGGCCCATCTTACCACCCAGCAGATGAGGGTCCTGGAGCGCATTCGCCCAGTGCTTCAACCACAGATCCTCAGAATGCAGGCCCGTCTGCAGTCGAGCGGTAAATAGCCATGCATTCACGTTTGAAACAGTGCATTTTGAAGTGTGGTGGTAGTTAGCTACTCGGCTGCATGTGTGACATGGGTCATGTATGGATGTGTGCGTGCAAGGAAATGACGGTGCTGCATGTGAGTCTAGTCAGGCGTGACTCACATGGATGGTGTATGCATAACAATGCATCATGCTGGGCAGCATGCGGAATGCACACATGTATGCATGCCTGTGTCTGTACCTTGACATGTTTGTGGTGTGATAGATGTGTGCTGCTGTCATGGACATGCATGATGTACATGTCCGTGTGTCAGAGTAGTGTGTGCGCCAGGGATGCATGACACATGTCTGTGACGATGTGTTGAATCACTGATACAGCCTACTCATCCTTGTATCCACTGTGTCTGTGGGCATACGGGGCCAGATGCATGACCCTCCGGCGATGCGTGTGCATATGATCAGTATGTCCCATGATGCATGTGAGTTGCAGCCCACCATTGGATGTATGTATGGTGCGGTGGACATGGATGCAAGTTTTTGTTGCATGTGCCATGCCGGTTCCTGCATGTGTGTTGCCTGCACTGACCCATGTGTTGTTGGGAGACATGATGGAAGTGATGTTTGACAGTGCCACTCATGAGCTAATGCGTCCTGTCTAGGGGACTATTGTACAGTACCCTGATGATTGTGTTCTATGTCTCCCTCTACACAGCGGCGAGTGAAGAAGAGGGCGGAGACGGCGCTGTGGAGCAAAGCGGCCTGGATGCCTCCACCGGCTGGTGACACAAGGCCTAGTCACCGTCCCAGGAATTACCATCATCCAAGAGCGAGGGGACTGGTGCCGCATCTGGCACTACGGCTGCAGCGGAAGGTGTGGGTGAGCCCCCACAGGGGCTTGCAATGGCTGAAGACGGTGTGGAGCCATCCAGGCTGGTGGTTTGCACAGAGGAGGAGGAGGCCGCTACTGAGCCGCACATGGGGCCTGGTGGGGCTGGTACCACTGGTGCAAGTGGTGCAGTCCAGGGGCAGGGGCAGGAGGCAGCACAGGTCACCGTGGAGGGGCCTGTGCATGTCACTGTCCCTGACACTGTGACTGCACCACCATGCACCAGCAGGGATGCCCCATCCCAGGCCCGTCTGCAGGTTGGGGGGAGGTCCACATCATCTGGCACTCCTCTACCTGCAGAAGAGGCGACCCGTGACCGTATGGAGACCGCCCTGATTGGTGTCGCGTTGCGCAAGTGTGACATTCATGATGACGTGCGTGCTTCCTGGGGGGAGCATGCACGTCATCACAAAGAGCTGCGTGCCAACGTGGCCCAGTTGGGAGGGGCCATGGTCAGGGGTTTCCTACATGTTTCAGGTACTCTGGCAGCCCTCTCCTCCTCTGTGCAGACTATGCACCAGTCGTTCTCCATGCCTTCTTCTGGCCCAGATGCCACCAGGGCCCCCTGTGGACCTGCCCCGACCAACGCAGCCAGCTCGGTGGAGATCCCATCCCTGCCACAGTCGGGAGTTGGAGGTCCAGCAGGGTGGACACCTCAGCAACTGGACCCCAGCAGATGGAGGATGTGCCGGCATCACCGGGCAGGGCACGTGCATGACGGTGCCGGTGGATTCCATCAGCCCGTATGCCGTCTTGCTGGCAGAGGCAGTTGCATCGGAGGCAGCGGCAGCCTCAACGTGGGAGGCATCATGGCTCGGGGCCATCAACATCAGAGGGGCAGGCATCAGCTGGAGGGCAGGAGGACCCTGAAGTGGGAGTGTCTTCCATGTGGCAGCGGTTGGGCCAGTGGATAGATGCGGAGCGGCGGCGGGCGGAGGAGGCACAGCTCACTATGGTCAGGGCGGAGAACTCCATGCGCAAGGCATCAAGGCGGGCTGAGTACCTCGAGGCAACTCGCAGGGAGTTGGAACAGGCCATGACTGCATCCCTGCGAGACCTCGAGGACAGGGAAGAGGCCCGCCTCCGGGACATCGACGTGGAGTTCGATGATGCCCTGGCCCGGAATTTCAGAGAGTGAGCCGTAGGACTTGCCCGCTGCCATTGTATATAGTTAATTAGTCTTAGGTTTCCTTTCCATTTTACTTTAATTTGGGGCGCATGGACTATGCCCCACCTTTTTGAATATAGTTGTTTATTAGGTAGGTTTTTTTGTAGGTTTCATTTGGATTGTTGGGCTCATGGACCCTGGATATGTACATTGTATTTATTTATTTATTTATTTATTTATTTATTTAATATGGAACGCTTCACGAATTTGCGTTTCATCCTTGCGTACATTGTATATAGTTGAAGACTGGATTAGACTTCATTTTTTAAATGTTTTACCATGGAGCAATGGGTGTTAATTTTTCTTTTTTCCTTTGGATTTCCTTAGATGGACGAACCCTTTAGAGCCATTTTCATTTGTATTTATTTGGATTCTGCATTCATGTTCTTTTTTTTTTCTATTATTTTGGACATGCATCCTTTTGTTTATTATTCCTATCATTGTGTGGTTTTCTTTCATTCCCTTGCTTTTATATTTAATACATTTTGGTTTCATACTTCATTTGTGTGGTATTCTATCATTGGTTTCATGCATGTCACAATGTGGGTTTTCTCATTAACTTGCACCCATTGTGTGTGTGTTGCAGACATGTATTGATGTGCATACTTGCCATTTGGGATGTATCATGTAATGGGGATTTCAATGTGGGGCCATGGGATACTTGGTTGGGTGTTTGGACAGGGGTGGTGTGGGGTGGATTTGGGTGGCCATAAGGGCCATGTGTGTGGATCTTGATGTTGTGTTGGGGGGGCCTGAGTTGGGGCCTGCTGGCAGGTGCCCGTCAATGCTGGGTGGCTGGGGGTGCAGGGGAACATGAGTCGGGGCCTGCTGGCAGGTGCACATCAATGCTTGGTGGCTGAGGGTGCAGGGGGACATGAGTGGGGGCCTGCTGGCAGGTGCCCGTCAATGCTGGGTGGCTGGGGGTGCAGGCGGACATGAGTCGGGGCCTGCTGGCAGGTGCCCGTCACTGCTGGGTGGCTGGAGATACAGGGGGACATGAGTCAGGGCCTGCTGGCAGGTGCCCGTCAATGCTGGGCGTGACATGTGTTGGGGCTCACAAGTGCATAGTGCCATGTGGGCTGCATGCGGGGCATGCCCAGGGTGGATGGGCTGCCTGTGGGGCATAGCCAGTCTGAATGGGCTGCCTGCAGCGCATGGGCAGGGGTGTAGGGCAGGGCCTGGGGAGGGGGCACACCCGGGAGGACCCACACTGCCAAATCGTGTGTAAAACTCCCTGGGCACGTACACATACCCCTCTCACGCCAGGTAAATTGCATAGAAAAGTCCCCCCTGTGGTGTGGGCTGCCTGTGCGGCATGGCCCGGGTGGATGGGCTGCCTGTGAGGCATGGGGAGGGTGGATGGGCAGCCTGCGAGAATTTTGGGGGTGCGTGGGAAGTTTTACAAGCGATAGGCCCTGTGCGAGCGGGGTACGTGTATTTGTGGGGTACGCGGGAAGTTTCACACACGATAGGTCCTATGCGAGCGGGGTACGTGTATTTGTGGGGTATGCAGGAAGTTTCACACGCGATAGGCCCTGTGTGAGCGGGGTACGTATATTTGTGGGATACACGGGAAGTTTCACACGCGATAGGCCCTGTGCGAGCGGGGTACGTGTATTTGTGGGGTACGCGGGAAGTTTCACATGTGATAGGCCCTGTGCGAGCGGGGTACGTGTATTTCAGGGGTGCGCAGGAAGTTTCACACGCGATTTCGCTAGTGCGAGAGGGGTACGTGTATTCTGAGGGGTGCGCAGGGAGTTTTACACTCTATTTCGCTAGGGCGAGAGGGGTACGTGTATCTGAGGGGTGTGTGGAGAGTTATACACGCGATTTTGGTAGCGCGAGAGGGGTACGTGTATTCTGAGGGGTGCGCGGGGAGTTTCACAGGCGATTTCTCTAGCGCGAGAGGGGTAAGTGTATTCTGAGGGGTGTGCGGGGAGTTTTACACACGTTTTCATGGTTGAGAGGCTGTATGCTGGTCCACTGGCCTTTGCGCCATGTACTGGATTTGTGCGCTGTTCATGGCGCACGGGGCGGGATTGGGGGCGTAACTGGTGCTGCTGCATGGTCGCTGTGCCACTCAGCGCCACGGATGGTTATGGATGTTTAAATGCATGAATACGCTGTGCGCTGAAATGGGTTTTGGCGCACGCGGCTGGCGCAGACTGCCGCACGCGCACACTGTGCACCAGCCGCATACGCCACTTGTGCGCCGATTTCTATGAATTACCCCCTTAATTGGTGCAATTTCAAGATACCATCTAGCAGTTTATTTGTAAGCTGTATTCTGTTTTGCTTAAGTGGTCTATTGTACACTTAATAAGTAATATCTTAACGTTCACAATCCTCATCCATCGTTCTATGAGTAATGTGTTGTATTAAGTTCTTAATAAACATTGCTCAAAAAAATTACTAATTTAACCATGAATGATTTTTAATCATATTCTCGATTTTCATGATTTGTTCGATTTGAGATATTATTATACTGAAAGACTTTATCCGTGTATGTCCTGAATCCATTGATTTTGACAATACTTTGTTTTTTTTTTTTCATTTCAAGTACACCATTCTCAACTGTTGGCAGATAATCGGAATGAGGAAGGCACTGCTTGGGCAGGAGATATTGCTGTCTGTTTTTTGACAGTTTTGAAGTGGGAGAGAAGTGCCGCTTGACGCTTGGATATTTAGACGATATATACACTATTTGATGAATGAATTTTGTAATCTCTTTAACATCCACAATGTGCAAGCAAATATTGGCTGTCACATATATTATTGTGAAAAGTTGATGGAAGAAGCATATGCCAAATAAATTTATGGACGAACTCTGGAATATGTAAGACATTTGAAATAGTGCACATAGAATGATAGGAGGAAAGGCACTGATATTGTTGTTGAAGCAATGTGAGGTAATAGTACACACACATTGGAAAGTAGTAGAAAAGAAACATCTAAAAAATACCTATGTTAGGAGATTTGTACATTCATTTACTTACACGAAGTGCAAACTGGGGTTCCGATGTTACCGAATGATTCACCGATTTGGATTTTCTGGGGACACTTACACACTGAATTTCGAAGAACAGTTTTGTGGATAAAAGTTTGTGAGCAGTTCTCAGTGACAATGCGCTTTGAATGGCTGGCTGATACTCTTCTAAAGCCCTTTTTCGAAAATAAATGCAGATCTTAGATACAGTACAATCCAATATGAATATACTTATCTGAAGTTAGAAGGATGTCTAAACCATTAGCAAAGTACAGACAATGTTTCCTATTTTTAAAATAAACGTTATTCTGCCACCTGAAAATATGATTGGCGTGAAGTTAGAAAAAAGAGGAACAGAAAGGATGGGTATCATTGTGAGAAACATTTTTTCTTCAAGATGTTCCCTTCTAAATCACAACATCTGAAACTAGAATGGGCAGTTGAGTTCTCATCAATGCATTGTATGGAAATTGCAAATTTTGGCTACCGGTTTTGAAAGAAAGTATCAGCAATGAAAATATGCATTCTGCCACGTGTGCCACTAGTAGTAATTGATTTCATAGCAACTTGTTATGAAATTTCACACACCTCATTGTAAATCATTCTAGTTTTTTCTCACTGGTTTTATTTCCTCACACATACCAGACTGTAAAGACCGGTAGGGGGTATCGGTACCTCTGCTCCCTATATGGTAGAAGGGAGGCACAAAAGACCCCAGCCAAGATTCTCTATTACGGTAGCAATGGACGAGCAATCAAGGCCTAGCTTCTCAGGAGGTGATGCAGGCTGGTTCTTAAGTACAGTGTATCCCCAAGCCCCCACAAAGGAATGTCCACACACTGTATTACTGAAAACACAGTCTTTATATAATTAATATTCAAGGGTTATGTACACTTATCACAATAACGCACTTTGTGCTCAGGAAAATCAATAATGGTAAATATCTACAATTCTAAAGTGGTACCACTAATATTAGACCTCATTAAAGTGCATTCACAATACTGTAGAAATGGCACACAGATCAATAAGAAGGAAACCAGCAATAGAGAGAGGAGAGATAAAAGATGGTTGAAACAATAGGCAGAATACTGGCCCTAGCTACTGGACACAGTTCTGTGTGGAGATCCCCCCACCTGGGCAACCTGTAAAATAAAGAGATATAACACAAGCCCAGTCCATATATTGTTCAATAGTCTTATTCTCTCCTGCAATGTTTTTACCCCCCCAATGTACCTGGTGGAGTCGAGTTCTTCGAAGAGGCGTCGACAGATCCTTCTTGAATGACCCCCCTTTCAAGCGGGAGTCACGGATCGTCGAGAGGCGTCGAGAAACGTCGAAGACCTCGGGGTTCGGCGACGGGGAATCGACGGCCCTTCTTGAATGCCTTCCCTTTCAAGCGGGAGGCACGGGGCGTCGAACGTCCGTCGACAAACGAGGTAGAACGATGTCAAAGAGGCGGCAGCTTCGTCCGAGCGGTGCTCGTCGGCGTCGGGGCGTCGGCGTCCTGCAAGGCGGAGGTGTGCGGGGCACCTCGATGACAATAGTTCTGGACCGCAAAGATTGTAGAGACGGAAGCCCAGCAAGGGCGTCGGGTCGTCCGAGTCTTTGAGGTCGTTGGGTGGCGGGAAACCCACCGGCAGGTTTCTCCTCGGCGCGTTGGTCGTCCTCGACTTTCTCCGGCAGGATAAGCGGCCGACGATGCGGTCGAGGGAGTCCTTCGATTGAAATGTTCTTAGGCAAGGAGCGGACGGCTCCGGTCGTCGGCGGCACGGCGTCAAGTGGTTCCCACGGCTGGGCAACACAACTTCGACGGGCCTCCAGCGGTTACACAGACCTGCGAACCCTGGTCGACGGCAATGGACTTCGACAGCGTCGATGTCCGGGTGCTTCACTTCGATCTCCTCGGCGGTCCCGTCTCGGGTCGGCAGCCTTTCGAGGGTCTGACTTCCAGGGCGCTTCGGCGAAGATTCAGCGGTGCTCGATGGTCCCTCGGAGCACGGGAAGAGGGCGCCTAGCCAGGTCCTCTCTCGGGTCAGTCCTCGACGATTTCGACAACCTTCAGTTTCTGTCGAAGCAAATGCCACAGCAAGTCTTCTTCTTCCAGCTGGACGTCGAGGATCAGCAAATCCAGTTACTCTTGAGTGGAGACTCAGCTTCTGAATGCTTCTGAACAATTTCCAGTGGTGAGAGGTCCCCAGATATACTATTCTGTCTCTCATCCACACTGCTGGCACACACACAGCAGCCAATCAGGCACACAGTGCATTCAGGCCACACTCCTCCCTTTCAGACACTCACAACAAGGAATGTGGATTGGGACAAGTACCCAGCCATTCAACACTACACACTGCATTCAGGCCAGTTTCGGGCAGGGCTGTCTCAGTCTTTGTCTCACATGCCAGAAACCAGACAACCACAACAAGAAGTGTATATTGGTCACACACTCCATTCACCCAGGTCCCACCCACAGGAGGTACCCACAACATACAGTCAAAGGGAAGGCTCCAGTCAGTCTAGCTGGGCCTTCACAACAACACCATATATGGAACTTCCACCCAACAGCCAGTCAGGGGGAAGGTACAGAGTCAGGGCTTCCCAGGACTTTGGGAAAAACAAGACAACAGGCCATAGAAAGCAAGAGGCCACAGGGGCCATCTTGTTTTCTATCAGGAATCAACTGATCCCAATGGCAGGGCCTGGGTATCCCAAAATGGAGGACACCCAGAGCACCTGTCCAATTCAGCATGGAGCTGCCACCAGCCCATACCCTGCTCTGTGGGCCACCCACAGGTGCCCAAAAACATACACTAGGGGCACAGGGTTGTACCCCTACCCAGGGGTGCCATAAGGGTATCCCATGGGTCTGTTCACCAAACCAAAAGAGAGAGCTGCACTGCCAGGAGTCGCAAATGGACTCCTGGGCAGAAAACATAACAGAACACACGATAAAAGGCAGAAAAGGACAAGGATTCAGAGGCCCTGTCCCTCTGATGCATTTCCAGCATCACAGTCGCCCCCCCCAGACTGAGGTGGAGGGTGTCTAATCTCCCACGGGATAGACACCCTCATCCAGACGGTCAGCATACCTTCTGGAAAGGCCATCTGCATTATCGTGACTCTTCCCTGGTCTGTGCTCTATGGTGAAGTCTAGCCCTTGCAGGCTAATGGACCGCCTGAGCAATTTCGGATTCTCACCCTTCATCTGCATAAGCCACTTCAGGGGCTTATGATCTGTTTGGACCTTGAAGGTAGACCCCGTAAGGTAGGGCCTAAAACGCCTAAGGCTCCAAACTATGCTAAAACACTCCTTTTCAACAGTAGCCCACCTAAGTTCTCTACCCTTGAGTTGTCTACTGATGAATATGATAGGATGTTCTCTCCCTTTGTCATCTAACTGGGACAAGACAGCTCCAATTCCGGTGTCGCAGGCATCCGTCTGGACGATAAAGGGTCGGCTGTAGTCAGGCGCACACAACACAGGTGCCCTACACAGACTTTCTTTCAAGCCATCAAAGGCCCTCTGACAGTCTTCGGTCCAATTAACCTTCCTAGGCTGTTTGGGTGAAGTTAGAGCTGTCAGGGGTGCAGCTATGGTTCCATAGTCTGCCATGAAATTGCGATAGTACCCAGTGAGGCCCAAAAAGGCTCTCACCTGGGTTTGAGTAGTGGGAGTCTCCCAGTTCTGTACATCCTGTACTTTACTGGGGAGAGGTTGGATTTGACCCCCTCCTACCTCATGACCAAGATAGGTAACTTTCCCCTGAGCTATCTGGCACTTGGTGGCCTTGATAGTGAGGTTAGCCCTTTTCAAGGCCTGCAACACCTTATCCAGATGTGTCAAATGCTCTTCCCAGGTGGAACTGTAGACGGCAATGTCGTCTAAGTAAGCCACACAAAAGGCTTCCAGCCCACTGAGCGCATGGTTGACCAATCTCTGGAAGGTGGCAGGGGCATTCTTCAACCCAAAAGGCATGACCCTAAACTGGTAGAGTCCCTCAGGTGTTGAGAAAGCCGTCTTTTCCTTGGCATGGTCCGTCAGAGCTATTTGCCAATAGCCTGAGGTAAGGTCAAAGGTGCTCACAAACTTGGCAGCACCTATGGTGTCCACGAGCTCATCAGCCCTGGGCAATGGGTGCGCGTCAGTTTTGGTGACGGCATTGACTCCTCGGTAGTCCACACAGAACCTCCAATCTTTGGTACCCGCCTGGGAACTTGCCTTGGGGACAAGGACCACTGGACTGGACCAGGGACTGGTTGAGGGTTCAATAACACCCAGATCCAACATCTTGGCGACCTCAGCCTGGATGTGGTTCTTGACGGTATCTGACATACGGTAGCACCTGCTTTTGACAGGCACACTGTCACCAGTGTCAATTTCGTGCTTACACCACGGTGCAAGGCCCGGTGTCAGTGAAAACAGAGAGGCATACTGCTGGAGCAAAGCCCTGCAGGCCCTCTGCTGCTCTGTTGTCAAATCTGGAGAGAGTTGTACTCCCTCCACTGAGCCATCCTGAGGGTTGCTATGCAGCAAATCAGGAAGGGGCTCACTCTCATCCTCTTCTTGCCCTGAAGCTAGCAAGAGACATGAGACCTCTGCTCGCCTGTGGAAAGGCTTGAGCCTGTTGACATGGAATACCTGGGGGGCTACCCCAGAGGCTCCCATGTCAACCAGATAATTGACTTCGCCCATCTTGGAGATGATCCTGAAGGGTCCAGTCCACTTGTCTGCCAAAGCTCTAGCCTTGGTAGGCTCCATCACAAGGATTTCCTGTCCCGGAGTCCAATCCACTTGCGAAGCTTTCAGGTCATGCCAGTACTTATTCAATTCCTGGCTGGCCTTGAGATTTGCTGTTGCCTGACCCATCATTTGTGTCATCCTCCGCCTGAGGCCTAACACATAGTCCCCCACTTGCTTGGCGGGACCTGGAGGGGTGGCTTCCAAGCCTTCTCGGATCAAGGCGAGGGGCCCCCTCACGGGATGTCCAAAGAGTAACTCAAAGGGGCTGAAACCAACACCCTCTTGAGGTACCTCTCTGTAAGTAAACAGCAGGCATGGCAGGAGGAGATCCCATTTCCTCCTTAGGGGTTCTTCCAAAGCCCCTAGCATGCCCTTGAGAGTTTTATTAAATCTCTCAACCAGACCATTGGTCTGGGGGTGGTAAGAGGTGGAGAACTTGTAGGTTACCCCGCACTCTTTCCACATGGTTTTCATGTAGCTAGACATGAAGTTGGACCCTCTGTCAGAGACAACCTCCTTGGGGAATCCAACACGGGTGAAAATGCCCAGGAGAGCCCTGGCAACCACCTTGGCAGTAACAGTCCGAAGGGGTATTGCCTCAGGGTACCTGGTGGCATGATCTACCAAGACCAGGATGAACCGATGTCCACCTGAAGTGGGAGGGTCAAGGGGACCGACAATGTCGATGCCCACCCTCTCAAATGGTGTGCCAACCACTGGTAATGGCTGCAGTGGGGCAATGACCCTGCCTCCAGTCTTGCCAGACAACTGACAAGTGGGGCAGGTCCTGCAGTGGGACTCCACCTCTACTCCCATCCGTGGCCAGTAGAAATGGGCAGAGAGCCTCTGCTTAGTCTTCTTAGTCCCAAGATGACCAGCCACGGGCACCTCATGCGCCAACTGCAGTAGGAAGGGCCTGTAAACCTGGGGTACCACCAACCTCTTGCGGGCACCAGGTTCAGGCTTAGTGGGCTCACTAACAAGGAGCTCACCCTCCCAATAAATCCGGAATGTCTTAGGCACTTCTCCTTGTGCCTGGGACAGGGCCTGTTTCCTCAGTCCCTCGAGAGAGTGGCACTCTCTCTGTCCCTTACAGAAGTCTGCCCGGGAGGGTCCCCCTTCAGCTAACAAGCATTGAAGGTCGGGATGATCCTCCGGGTTGAGAACCTCTCCCACAGGAGAGTCTTCTGTATCTTCTCCCACAGGAGTTGAGTTTGGGTTTTCCACTGGACCCAGCCCGTCCGGAGCATGGATCCCAATGGGTGCTGTCGGAACAGCAGGAAGAGATGGTGTTCCCTCCACAGAGGTGGCCTTCTTGGTCTTCCTTCTTCTTGCCTTAGGCCTCGCCTTTGGCTCGGGTACCGGACTCACAGCCAGACCCGGTGTCACCTGTGACCTAGTGACTGCAGCAGCAGTCATGGGAAGACCATCCGAGATCAACCCCAACTCTACTAGATCATTTCCTAACAGAATGTTAGCAGGGACATTGTCCTGAACCAGGACAGGAAGCTTTGCTGTCTTGTCTCCAATCATGAGTGTGACTAGGGCTACAGGCGATAATTTGGGAGGCCCACCAGCTAACCTGGTGGTTCTCAGAGGAGCACCTACATAGTCCTCTGGCTTGAGCAGGGTCCTGTCCACCACTGTCATGCTTGCCCCAGTGTCTCTCAAACCAGTAGAAGGCTGGCCATTCAAGAGGACACTTCTCAAAAACCTACGGGTGTTCTGCGGGATAGTTGCCAGTACTTCTGCGTACTGGTCCCAGGCCCCAAGGGACACTAAGGAAATCTCTACCGGAGCACCAAATGTGATTCCTGTAGAGGAGGGGAGGACAGTGGCCTCCACCTCAGACACGGGGTAAGGGTAGGTCAGGCTGACAGCCTGTACTCCAAGTGCCTTACCTTTACACTTGGGGTCACCCCTTTTGTGATCCAGAGCCCCACAATCCCAACAAGTGCCAGGAGTGCGGGGTACGGTACTGGAACCACTGGGAACCTGCTTTGCAGCAGGTGGACCACTACTCTTATTCCCACCCACAGAGGACTTATCCCCACTAGATTTTTGGGTTTTAGGAGAGGAAGGTTTTGGTTTACCCGACTGTGACTGCTTTTGGGACTCCTCAGCTTTCTGAGAGGCCCCCTTTTCTTTGTCCTTGTCCTTCCCACTGGAGTCCTTAGGGGACACCCGGTGGGAGACCCACTTGTCAGCCAACCTAGCCAGCTTAAAGGGGTCCAAAATGTTCTGGTCAGCCACATACTGACGCAGCTCTGGTGAACAGGCTTCAGAAAAATGCTCAAAAAACAAGAGGTGGGACAACTCAACAAAAGTTTTCACCTTGTATCCATCAATCCACCCCATCATGTTCATGTGCGCAGTACTCACCCAGTCAACCCAAGACACATTCTCTCTTTTCTTAAATTCCCTGAACCTTTTAAGGTATTGGGTAGGTGTCTTGCCAAACTTGGCAATCAAAGCAGACTTCATACACTCATACTGACCCCTTTCTTCCACACCCAGCTTCAGAATACAGTCATATCCAGTTTGAGGCACTCTGCTTAACAAACACTTAGCCCAATCTCTTTTATCTACATCATGAATTGCACAAGCCATTTCAAACGCTTCAATCCATTGGAGGATATCTGAACCCTCCACAAACACACCAACCAAATCTTTCATAAACTTGGTGGCTGGGGACCTGACACTCTCACTGGATCTAGCTGAAGTCTCCACTCTAGCTTTCTCTAGCTGGATTCTCTGACATTCAGTGTCCTGGCTTTTGAGTTCAAGGTCCTTATTTCTGAGTTCAAGATCCCTATTCTTGAGTTCCACTTGCTGTGCCAGCTCCTCTTTCTTAAGCTCAGCTTCTATTTCCAACTTGCGATATTCAAAGGCTAACTTCATCCTCAATAACTCAAGTTCCATGGAATTGCTGGGGTTTGGAACAGAGGCAGCAGGAATGGTGGCATTCCCAGAAACAGATTCAGTGACAACCCCAGGGGCAGAGTCCTCACTGGTTGCATCCCCCCCTTCATCAAGGGTTTCACCATCAGTCTGGTAGTCCACCAGGGCAGCTATCAGCTCAGCCCTAGACTTATCCACAAAGTCTAACTCCCTGGCTTCACAAGCACTCTGGAGAGCCTCTAAGCTCATCCGAGTCAATTTACCATTTGCAATGGGCTCCATTGCCTGTAATGCAGTTATTTGGTACACACCCAAACCTTAATCTAATAAAGTGCGGATATTTTGTGAGTGGCACGGTTATACACTGAGTCTTAAAACCATAAGCATCCCACCGCTGCCACCAGCTTGTAAAGACCGGTAGGGGGTATCGGTACCTCTGCTCCCTATATGGTAGAAGGGAGGCACAAAAGACCCCAGCCAAGATTCTCTATTACGGTAGCAATGGACGAGCAATCAAGGCCTAGCTTCTCAGGAGGTGATGCAGGCTGGTTCTTAAGTACAGTGTATCCCCAAGCCCCCACAAAGGAATGTCCACACACTGTATTACTGAAAACACAGTCTTTATATAATTAATATTCAAGGGTTATGTACACTTATCACAATAACGCACTTTGTGCTCAGGAAAATCAATAATGGTAAATATCTACAATTCTAAAGTGGTACCACTAATATTAGACCTCATTAAAGTGCATTCACAATACTGTAGAAATGGCACACAGATCAATAAGAAGGAAACCAGCAATAGAGAGAGGAGAGATAAAAGATGGTTGAAACAATAGGCAGAATACTGGCCCTAGCTACTGGACACAGTTCTGTGTGGAGATCCCCCCACCTGGGCAACCTGTAAAATAAAGAGATATAACACAAGCCCAGTCCATATATTGTTCAATAGTCTTATTCTCTCCTGCAATGTTTTTACCCCCCCAATGTACCTGGTGGAGTCGAGTTCTTCGAAGAGGCGTCGACAGATCCTTCTTGAATGACCCCCCTTTCAAGCGGGAGTCACGGATCGTCGAGAGGCGTCGAGAAACGTCGAAGACCTCGGGGTTCGGCGACGGGGAATCGACGGCCCTTCTTGAATGCCTTCCCTTTCAAGCGGGAGGCACGGGGCGTCGAACGTCCGTCGACAAACGAGGTAGAACGATGTCAAAGAGGCGGCAGCTTCGTCCGAGCGGTGCTCGTCGGCGTCGGGGCGTCGGCGTCCTGCAAGGCAGAGGTGTGCGGGGCACCTCGATGACAATAGTTCTGGACCGCAAAGATTGTAGAGACGGAAGCCCAGCAAGGGCGTCGGGTCGTCCGAGTCTTTGAGGTCGTTGGGTGGCGGGAAACCCACCGGCAGGTTTCTCCTCGGCGCGTTGGTCGTCCTCGACTTTCTCCGGCAGGATAAGCGGCCGACGATGCGGTCGAGGGAGTCCTTCGATTGAAATGTTCTTAGGCAAGGAGCGGACGGCTCCGGTCGTCGGCGGCACGGCGTCAAGTGGTTCCCACGGCTGGGCAACACAACTTCGACGGGCCTCCAGCGGTTACACAGACCTGCGAACCCTGGTCGACGGCAATGGACTTCGACAGCGTCGATGTCCGGGAGCTTCACTTCGATCTCCTCGGCGGTCCCGTCTCGGGTCGGCAGCCTTTCGAGGGTCTGACTTCCAGGGCGCTTCGGCGAAGATTCAGCGGTGCTCGATGGTCCCTCGGAGCACGGGAAGAGGGCGCCTAGCCAGGTCCTCTCTCGGGTCAGTCCTCGACGATTTCGACAACCTTCAGTTTCTGTCGAAGCAAATGCCACAGCAAGTCTTCTTCTTCCAGCTGGACGTCGAGGATCAGCAAATCCAGTTACTCTTGAGTGGAGACTCAGCTTCTGAATGCTTCTGAACAATTTCCAGTGGTGAGAGGTCCCCAGATATACTATTCTGTCTCTCATCCACACTGCTGGCACACACACAGCAGCCAATCAGGCACACAGTGCATTCAGGCCACACTCCTCCCTTTCAGACACTCACAACAAGGAATGTGGATTGGGACAAGTACCCAGCCATTCAACACTACACACTGCATTCAGGCCAGTTTCGGGCAGGGCTGTCTCAGTCTTTGTCTCACATGCCAGAAACCAGACAACCACAACAAGAAGTGTATATTGGTCACACACTCCATTCACCCAGGTCCCACCCACAGGAGGTACCCACAACATACAGTCAAAGGGAAGGCTCCAGTCAGTCTAGCTGGGCCTTCACAACAACACCATATATGGAACTTCCACCCAACAGCCAGTCAGGGGGAAGGTACAGAGTCAGGGCTTCCCAGGACTTTGGGAAAAACAAGACAACAGGCCATAGAAAGCAAGAGGCCACAGGGGCCATCTTGTTTTCTATCAGGAATCAACTGATCCCAATGGCAGGGCCTGGGTATCCCAAAATGGAGGACACCCAGAGCACCTGTCCAATTCAGCATGGAGCTGCCACCAGCCCATACCCTGCTCTGTGGGCCACCCACAGGTGCCCAAAAACATACACTAGGGGCACAGGGTTGTACCCCTACCCAGGGGTGCCATAAGGGTATCCCATGGGTCTGTTCACCAAACCAAAAGAGAGAGCTGCACTGCCAGGAGTCGCAAATGGACTCCTGGGCAGAAAACATAACAGAACACACGATAAAAGGCAGAAAAGGACAAGGATTCAGAGGCCCTGTCCCTCTGATGCATTTCCAGCATCACACAGACCGACCGGGTTGGCACAGTGAATCGCTCCTAGATGAACACCGAGGGTGGGCAATATATGGAACTTGTACGGATGTTGAGGATATGCAGTGTTTTTTGTACCTAGATGGAGTTCAGGGGGTAGGCGATGCTTATGTACAACTAACATACTGATTCCTTTCGCACTCCTTACTTTCTGATTTTAGCCAAAGGCATGGCCTCACTTCTGCATGCACCTATATAACTCGAAAGAGAAAAACTTTGCACAACACCGTACCATAAGAATACAGCTACTTTTCATGACAAAAAATTTGAACTGTAGCTTCACACATAATATCTATCCTCTTACACCCCCCCTCCCCGCAACATACTCTCTCCACCCAGCCATGCACCAATAGACATGGGTGGCTAGCCGGGACTTGGTCACGCCTGGTAACCGTTAATAGCTACATCCAGACATGCATTTTACCACCTCCTATTTTCACAAACTCTGGACTTCGATCCTTCTGAGGGCCTTCAACTTACAGCACATTGGGACAATAGCCAGGGTGAAAGGTAGTATACAAATGACGAAAATGAATGAATACATTAATTAATATGTGTCTGTCTATATCTACACCTCTCCTTCACCATTCCATCCCCAAACACATATACTACCTTTGGCTAATCCTTATTTGACTTAATTGCATTAATGGCCACACCATTTTTGGTGTGATCTCTATTTCATCTAAGATAACTAACCTAGTTAATACTAATTAAACCCATGCATTAAGTTTAGTGTTAGCTTGGATAGCCAAAGGGCACATCTCTACAAAATGTTGGCATGAATACTAATTTGCAAACAGACAAAATGCATATCCTAGACATACACTTCTTTAAGAATGCCTGTGCACTAGTTTCCAATCTGAGCCCTCCTCCACTACAACTCTGGTTTAGTTGGGTTCTCTGACCTCAATGGATTGACAGATGTCACAGTCCTTTTATCCTCATATCCACAGTTTGAGGCTGTCTCAATGAGTATATATTGTTGATGTTACAAATATATTAATGTTACAGTGAGTTTACCCAGTGCATTATACCTAGTGATTCAAGTATGCAGCCCTTTTATCACTAGTATATGTGTCACGTGTAAAACAATTTAGGTCCTTTTTATGTTCCCAAAATATGCTTAAATTTCATCCAAAGAAGCAAGGAAACCTCATTAATTCTATGTATCCCTTCCCCTTTCTCATAGTGGTATTTTGAAAGAGTTCAATCGTACTATACCAGACTTCCCTTCTTGGAATGATAATGCTCTGTCAGAAAACCTTCACGTGATAGGGCCTCATTACGAGGTGGGCGTTATGGGGTTAACGGCACCGGTAAAGGCGCTAGAGCCATTAACCCCTTACCACCCTATTACGAGGTCTGCTCGCGGGACCCGCTAAGGGCGCCTGGTTTTACCAGGCGTCCTTATCAGTTCCCGCGAGCCGCCCAGCATGCTAACAACGGGCCCGCCATTAACAGGCCCATTGTTAGCATGCTCCCCATTCCCATTGAGCCCTATGGGGGCTCAAATGGGAATGGGGATGGTCCGGGTTCCCTGAATGGGGAAATACCGGGCCCTCCAAGGTCGGAATGGCCCGGTATTTCCCCATTCAGGGAACCCAGATCCGGACCCGAGTTTGGAGGCAACCATGCCTTTATTAAGGGCATGGCTACCTCCAAACTCATAATGAGGCCCATAGTCTTGTTGTATGCATGGAGGCAGTTTTTGGTGATTCCAGTCTGCCTTTAAACAGGTAAACAATTCTGGACAGTTTGCTTTTTATCAAATATCCCCATTAAGGGTGATTATTACATTTAATATACAGCATGACACATTTTCTATTGATGAGGTTTGATCATTAACCAATGTGTTTATAAAATGGCCAGCAATCATTGAGTTGCATTTCTTTTAGAATAAAGTGGTTGGGGTTTTCTTGTGCCAACTTTTTTAAGGCCTGCGCCCAAATTCAATTTCTTTGGTGACAAAACTTTTCACCTGCATTTCTTTTAGTTTAGACTAACTGGGATATGAAATATTGTGTCAAATGTGAACGTTGCTGACATTTAACAAAACCTGAGGCTAGATAATTACAGTGATGTATGTACCAGAATAATACATGTAGATTGGATAGTGTACTTGGCAACCTCTCAATCACTGACCCACGGTTGAGATGTTGATTGGTCTTGGCTTCCACACATTCTTCAGGCTACCTCTAATAGTAGACCCTTGTGATTGCACAATTGGCTTTAGACTATTGCCTTGGAACTTCTGTGGTTATTATGGCTTCCTTTAAAACTGTAGGATTCTTAATTGTATATCTTCTTATGACTTCAGATCACTTTCACAGAAGGTATGGCTAAGAAACCCTCTGTATAAGGACAGTACTCTTAAAGATGCAACTAAGAGAGATATAGGCCAACCTATAGGTGGCATTTGTGTTCATGAACTCTTTCCGTTTAAACATTGAAGTGTCCCAGACATTAACCTTAGATAGGTAGGTAAATTTAATGATTAGAGATCGTCCCACTTATCAAGAATCATTGATAATCATTAATGTTTATTGTCCACCAAAAAAGGTTAGGTTCTGTCAATTTATGGCTCACATTTCAATAATATTACACCTCTGGTTTGAGACTACTGCCTCAAGTAATATTATTGCATTGACAGACGTTCTGTGTATGTCAGAAATGTGTTGCTTTTGACAATGCTTTATTTACATTTCAAGTACACCCATATGAACTGTTGGCACATAATCTGAATGAGCAAGGCACTGCTTGGGCAGAGGTTTTAGCAGTGTGTTTTATTTTATGCTCACCGGACAACTCAGGGGTGGCACACCTGGTAAGTGTACCTGGTACAATACAATGCTTAATCTTTGTTAGAACCAGGATCGGACTGAGCCATAAAATTGTCTCGAGCACCAATGCAAAAGTGGGCCACAGTTGCAAATGTTTATTCATTCCTTTTTGGCAATGTTTAAATAGTACCGAAGGGGGAGTTTTTTTTATAAAATGTGATGCAAGTTGTGCATTTTCAAGAATATTTATTCAGCAACACTGGTCAAAACTACCAGCTACATAGTGAAGTAACTCATCAAACTTGTCCACATTTGCCAAACAAGTGTCCCACTTTGACCAAAAAAAGGGCACACATAGCATTTTGAGTTCTTGGTTTGGCCATAGGCGAGTCCGAGCCTGGTTGGAACATATGTTTGTATTAATTACCCTTTTAACATCACTTTGCAGTGAGATGTACTTTCTCAAGGACAACACATTTTCAACCTGATCATTCCTGCAAAAAGTTGCAGGGTGTTTAACTAAGACCTCACTTGAGGGGTATGTGCTATCAAAGGGGCAAGTGAATGAGGTGGTGTCAAACAACATTTCCTCCCTGATCCTACAGCTGGAGGGCTAGTGCACTCTGTGGTATGGTATGTCAGACTGTGCAGTGCCATGGGTAATGGCTGAACATTTTTGGAAACCATTAAATCTAGGCTTATGACTTTGCAGCCAATCATGAGCTTGTTATATCCTTAGCCACATACTTTGCCGCATGACATGCATATAGAAGACTGGATGTCAGTATTATACTCATGTGTAGCCGCCACCACTACAGTAGGATGTACAGAGACACAGTCTACAGACAAACTACAATTTCTCAGTCATCTGCTTTCCTGCTGCAAAGTTGGACAACACTAATTTCATGTTAAATTTCAGGTTTTGGGTTAATCCAGCAGATGCATTCTGGTAGATGTATGCTGTTCAAGGTGCAAAGGGCTCAAGGAGGGAAGTTAACTTAATTTACTTGCTAGGATGATGAGAACAGTGAGACCTCGATTACACTTAGCTGCTATATACTATGGAAGGGTATAGTGTTCTTGATTATGCATGGCTACCTCAGTCTGCAGGCTGCTCCACCCTGTTTGGGTGTGGTCTGAAAGAGCTCTGATAAGATCACTCTCTCCAATATTAGTTGCCTAACAACTGACTTCACTAGGAGCTCCTGCTTTGTTCTTCTGTAACCAGTTGTTAGCCGTTTCTTTTCCTCAAGGCCCTGTTTTCCATTTCAGTCTTGCTTGTTGTGGCTGATTTGTGCAGCATTTTAAATCTTGAACGTTTTAATTCTACCATGAGATCCTATTTTGCTCCTGAAATCATGTCTACCATGGCTGCTTTACATAGTATCCTGACCCGTGTATGCTGTTACAGCCTATCAGTCTTTCAGAATGTCTTTGAGGAAATCTAACTCCAGTGTTTTAAACCATTCGAAAAATATCTTTCCCTACCTCATAGGTTTGCACCAAGTACTTGAGGATCTCGTGCCTCGGCTTTCATTGGGATCTATGACCGGAGACACTTCCCTCACTATTGCAACATTTGCTGGCCTCCTTCTGGGTCTCAAGCTTCATCATGTACAGTATCACAAAATCCCTCTGCAGCCTTCTGCTTCCTCTCTGCTTTCTCTTAGTCAGGACCTCCCTCCTTTCCTCCAAGTGGTACTTTTTATCAGCTATGTCATCCCGAGTGGGACTCACCATGGACTTAATAGAAACTTGAGACTTGGCTGAAACTTGGGATCTAAAATATGCATGTGACTTGTGAGACACTTGGGATCTTTGAGAAGCCACACTTCCTGGCTTCTGGGAGGAATGTTGTGCAGTGCTATCACTGTCACTCTCTTCATCTAGTTCCATGCCCCCACATGATTGGGCAGCTGGGCTGGGGAAACCAGAATGCTGCGGCCTCCTGGGAACTCTACACCCCCTAACCTCCTCAAAAGTGTAGATGCTCTTGAGCAATTCGGCATTACTTACCATACTGTCATGAGGGAGTTCCCTCTCATGAAAGAGTTCACGAAAGAAACATACTTTCAAGGTCTTCAATACAATCAGGATGAGTTCCTTGAAAGCAAAACATGCATGCAAATATGTCTAACGTTCACTGCACACACTTTTATTTAAGATGACTATGCTCTAGGACATGTATGCCTCAGATACCACATCTGCCACCACTGTGATGACATTACTTCTGCTCTGCAGGAGTGAGTGGTGGATGAACCGCTTTCTCTGCCCACACATTTCCACAAGCCATCAGTGATCCAATCATAAAGTTAAAACAAGCATAGCTAAGAGACATACCTCCTTCACCTTTTGTGGTAATGTGGACCCAGAAAAGGCTATGCTCTCAGAAGGGGTGTGAATTTCATTCATAAGCATCCCAAGTAGCAAAGTACGGCAGTCCACAATAAAAGGAATGTACATTCAATGTTCTATAAAAAAAAAAACACGCCATTGTACAAAACTATAAAACACTATAAAAACCGACCTTAGTAAAGGAAAGACATATTAATGCAGAATGTAATGGTGCAGTACTCTTGGATTTCAGTGAGGAAGGTTTTTTTGTGTGGGGAGCTGTGGTGCAGAGGGCTGTGGCTGCCCTCACTTGGCACTGGTGTACTTGATGACAGCCTTGGTGCCCTCGGAAATGGCGTGCTTGGCCAGCTCACCATGCAGCAGGAGTCGCACTGCGGTCTGGATCTCCCTGGTGGTGAAGGTCCTGTGCTTGTTGTAGTGAGCCAGGCGGGATGCTGCCCTGGCGATGCACTCGAAGATGTCGTTGACAAACGAGTTCACAATGTCCAAGGCCTTGGAAGAGATGCCATTTTTAGGGTGCACCTGCTTCATCATCTTGTAGAAGCAAATGGCATAGCTCTCTTTCCTGCTCCTCTTGCGCTTCTTCCCATCCTTTTGGGCGGCTTGGGGCCCTTCTTGGCCCCTGGGGTGGAATTGGCTGGCTCAGGCATGGTCTGCAGCTGGGGTTCACTATTTGAGGATTGGGAGAAATAAGGAATTTGAAAAGGACTTGTATTTCAGTGGAAACATATACCAAAGGGAATTAGCTAGTCTTTAGGACCCAAAAGGTGGACAGGGTCAGCTAAATCTACCTTAATGCAATATTCGGTGGTTCGACAACATTGAACCAGACTTCAAGGTGTACTGTAGTAGTAGCCAAACCACGTTCCGGTGAAGAAAGTCTTACCGGGTCAAGCAGTGAGATCAAGTTTAGTCAATTCAAAGTGAGAGCTCAGTGCAGTGGAGTTCAATGTTCATCTCATGCAGTTCGAGTTGCTCACAATGGCCAGGTCGAGTGCCCAGTCGGTGTGAGATGTTGGTAACACTGGTTCAGATCAGCAAGTGACACAATGCTCCAATGGCTCACGACAAAGGCTGTATGTTTCATGGAGTATCCTGGGTGTTCTGATATACAGGGATTGAAGCAGCCATGGTTCAAATTGGTCCACAGGGCTGACCAATTTGTCTGAGCTAGACAGGTGATGTACACCTATTTAGTACAATTCAATGGTGGAATACCAAAAGCAGCACTGATGGGTACCTCTGTTTCAAGTGTGGTGAACACAGTTTGAAATGTGCTTTGATCGATTCAGATACAATAGAAGGAAATGCTGGCTGATCAGCCCTAGGAGAAGATATGAGAGCCAATGCAGAGGGCAGGATGAAATCCTTCAGGGTCTGCTCTCCAAGCCTATGGAGGTTTGCTACAGGGTGGGAAGTTCTGGTCCTCAGAAATAGTCACCCCCAATGTGCCTTCAGAGTAGCTAGGAAGCAGACTTTGCCTCTGCCTCAGAGCACCTTCCTCTCCTCAATGGATGATGGATTTAGAAGGTCCAAACAATCTCGTAAATATGTCCCGGATGGTCCAAAGTGAATGGGGGACCCCAACTTGTATAGGAAAAAGCCAATGGATAATTGTACAAAGGCAAGCCTGCTTTAAGAGGTCCATTCCATGTCCTTGTGACAAGTGGTCCTTGTCTTCTTGCATCACACCCATAATGATTTGTGCTAAAGGAAGTGTAGGAGACAGGGAGGAAAGATAGGTACAGAGAGAGACAAGATGGTGGCACCATTCCCAATGTGTGCTGAGCTCCTTTTGGTTACACTTGCACACCCATTTCTTACACCCATAGAATCAAAGAACTTTGAAAAGCAGCACTCTTGTGTGAGGCTAGTTCCTTTGTGTAGGGTGAGCTCGTTGATTGCTGTTTCCCAGGACAGCTCCTGTTCAGGGGCTGTTTTGCTGGAAAGAGGTGTTAACTGGCCTGACAAAGTATACAAAGTTGGCAGTCCCACTGGCTTTGGCCCAGCTGGTGCAGCAGAGATAGGCAGTCTGGGGGGAATCCACACAACCTGTCCATGGCTGGCCTGACTTACAGTGCAGACACATATTTGATACAGATTCAGATGTGACATTAATAAATATATGAACCACCATATACCAAACTTAGGTGTGGATTGAAACTGCAACCAGGTTGGTGATTTACTATAGTTAGGTATTTTGAGAACAGAGGTACAAACATTCAGTTCAGCCCCGGCACCTCACAACAGAACTTCAACAAAATGCAAGTTATGCAGAATAATGCCATCAGATCAGCCTTAAACTACCCTAGGAATCAACACATTTCGGAAACCAGACACACACTAAAATGGCTTAAAATTAACCAAAGAATTGCACTCAAAACATTGTTCCTCATGCATAAGTGTTTATCTAACCAGGCCCCTATTTACCTGTCTAATACCATTTCCTGCCACACCTCTACACAGCCTACTAGAACAGCCCAGAAGCATTGTGTCAACATACCACACTTCAAACAACAACAAGCAGGCAGGGCTAGTTTCCCAGTCCTCGCGGCAAAGAAATGGAATGCCCTCTTTCTATCCTTAGGAGAGGAACCCTCCTACCTCGTTTTCCGGAAAAAGGTCAAAGTATTGCTCCATGAGCAAGACCTCAACTCGTTCGCATAATCACAAAATGCAATGTACAAATATATGTAATTTCTTTAATGAGTAAATTCTTGTTTGTGTAGTTAATATAATGATGTATCTTTCTACTACTCTGCTGTATATATGTAACTCCCCTCTACCATACTGTTGTAATCTTTTGTCTGTGTACTTTTGTTGTAACCTGTAAGCACATCACCCAGATGCCTCTGGGCATGGTGTGCGTTACAAATAAATAAACTACAATTAAAACTAAACTAAACTGCGATGAAGTGACTTGGCTGTCAATGCAGCAGTCAGTGGGGTGTCTTTGACCTTTGAACATGTTCTGTGCAACTAGAGAGCAGGTGTTGCAGATCAGGATACTGGTTCAGTAGTGGTGTTCCAGTATCCAACATGCCCTAACCAATAAAGTCGCCAACTTACAAGCCAAAATTGCCCTCAAGAAAGCCTCTCCAACACCTCAAACCCTTCAGAGTACAGCTCCCCCACCACATCTTAAACAAGAAATACGCTTTAGCTTCTCTAAAGTATTGACCATTGAGGTGGAGAAGGTCATACTGGGACTTAAACCGTCCAATTGCAAAGGTGATCAATGCCCGGCACAACTTATTAAGGATGCTGTGGGAGAACTCACGCCCTTTATAACCAAACTCATCAACTCCTCATTCACCACAGGTACTGTCCCGAACAATTTGAAAGAATCCTGGGTACTGCCATTGCTGAAGAAGCAAACCCTTGACTCGGCCATCACCACGAAATTCAGGCCCATCACGACCGTGCCATTTCTTCTAAAAATTTTGGATAAAGTGGCCT
This sequence comes from Ambystoma mexicanum, assembly GCF_040938575.1. NCBI lineage: Eukaryota > Metazoa > Chordata > Amphibia > Caudata > Ambystomatidae > Ambystoma > Ambystoma mexicanum. Next base: position 1,277,734,121 of record NC_090929.1, on the reverse strand, counting down.
ATTTTCAAATACAGAACTTCCTGGAATCTAACTGCCTACTTGGATCTCGTCAATCTGGTTTCCGCCCTCAGCATGGTACGGAGACGGCCTTAATTGATCTTAAGGCCCAAATAGATGAGTGTAGAGATAAAGGCCAAGCAGCCTTACTCCTCTGTCTAGACCTCTCAGCGGCATTCGACTTGGTTGACCACACAGTCTTATGCAGCCACCTAGACTCCGCTGCTCATTTCTCTAAGGAGGCTATAACCTGGATCGAGTCCTTTCTGAGTAACCGGACCATGAGAGTCTTCTCTTCATCAGCCTCAGCAGACCCGATCCCTATAACCTGTGGCGTACCACAGGGATCCTGTGTGTCACCCACACTCTACAATGTATTCACTAAGCCCCTCTTTGATGAAATGGACCATTTGGGTATCGCCTACACGAACTACGCAGACGATACCCAGATCCTCCTTCCGCTTTCAGGAGATTACGCCGTGGATCTGGCCTTGGTGAAAAGAATCTACAGCAATGTTCAGGCATGGATGGCCACCCATGGGCTATGCCTGAACGACGACAAAACTGAGCTTAGTATCTTAGGCACCCCGACCTACATATCCAAACTCAGCCCTGATTATGCTAACTTCTCTATTGATGGCAATAACATAAAAGTAGCGAAGGAAGTGAAGACCTTAGGCTTTTACCTAGATGCCACCCTGAACTTCTCTAAACAAGTCAACTCAGTAGCCTCTGCTACTGCATACACATGCAAACGTATCAGAGCCATTAAATAATTCCTCTCCACAGACAGCTAGCTGCCTTACGCTCGTCAGAGCCCTTATACTTTCCAAACTGGATTACTGTAACGCATTCTACTTTGGAGCGAATAAACACACTATCCATAAAATACAGGTTCTCCAGAACAATGCCTTGAGAGCAGCTCTTAAGATCAATAGAAATGAGCATATCTCCTCTGCAAGAAGAGAACACAAATGGCTATCAACCTTTGATAAAATCCAATTTAAGATTGCCTCCCTTTCTCACAAGCACCTTAATAATAATGCACCGCCATACCTCACGGACAGACTATGTAAACAAACCTCATCCAGACCGACGAGAACAGCCAACTCTAACTGCCTCCAAGTTCCACGATTCAGACTCTCGACTATAGGAGCACATAGCTTCCCAGTTAAGGCTGCACAATTGTGGAACTCCCTACCTCCTGGCATTAGAGAACCCCAGCCCTTCTCTAAATTCAGACAGAATCTGACCAAATGGCTAAAAGAAAATGATAAATAATTGCTCGGACTAACACCTCTCTCTTGACGCCTACCTTTTCTGTTCTCTGATTCGCTTACTATGTGCTTGTCTACTTGAACTCCTTTCCGGATGTATTGCGCCCACCCCAATACTATGCTACTTGATCATGTAATTTACATTGTACATACTTAATTCTATGTTACTCGTCTATTTAATTAACACTGTAAGCCGAACATATCCTTATCTGTTGCGCCCTGATGCCCCTGGGTCTGGTGCGCATTATAAATAAATAAACTAAACTAAACTAAGCAGTGGCAGTGCACAGGTGCACACTATGGTGTTCGCATGGCGTTTTCTGAAAAGGAGTGGTTAGCAGGACATCCTTTCAAAATAGAATTATCTGTATGATTTTATTACTACTAAAACGCAATAAATGGCTGTACTTACACACCCTTGCCAGATGCCAATCCTTCACAACCATCAATTATTTTAACTCTGTTTATTTACTTGACTTTCCTTATGCTTTGTGTCTGTTTTGCTTATAGCCAGCTCCTGCACACTGCAGTTCCTGTGACTAGCCTTCTTAAGATAGATTAACCAGATATGCACACTGCTTCTGCTATCAATTAAGTGTTAACTTCTAACTCTTCATTGTGTTCCCTTTTGCTCTCCTTACACCGAAAACCACATTTTAAGCAGGATCTCAGACAGCTAGCTGGTATTATTGATTCAAAATGTGGGCAAGAGAAGAATGTTAAGGATAAATTAAGGCAGTGCAAGAATTTGGCTTATTCAGTGCAAGGTGTATACAGGAACCTAAACAATGGCAGGAAATGCTTCTGGTTCTGAATAGTAAAACTACTTCTAAAATGTTAGTGTTTCTCTCAGAGAACCCTGATGTTCAGTTTTTAATTAAAATCTCTGACAGTGTTTAGATATCACATTTCAAACAACTTTACAATGTTGATGCTCCCCCTAAGTCCTATATTCCTACATAGAAAATTAACAATGTTACCCTGAAGATTTGGAAAGTTGTTTTGACACAATTGGGCATTTGTAACTCGATTTGGAAATTGAAAAGATACTTTTCAGTGTGGTTTTAAAAACAGCACCTCAGATGTGGGTTTCCATTTTTTCAAGTCTATATTCTAATACTTTACAAACAGCTCTGTTACCTACTACATATAGGTTTTATTACATCATTATTTTGTTAATAAAGGGCAGTAGAAATTATACTTCCAACTACAGACTAATTGTACTTGATGCCACAAGCCAGGTTACTGGTTACCCGCTGCATTAAGAAATAGAAAACCAGATCTGTGAGAACAATACATTTCTCCCATATCAAACAAGAATCCAATAGTGAATGAATACAGAAATCAATACTTTTCTTTTAAATATTTTCAAACATGAGGCAATGATATTTAAGAATAATGCAACCAATGTGGCTTTTTTGGAATTAATAGCTGCTTTTGGTAAAATCAACTTACTTCAATGATGGTACAACATTGCACTTTGGTGCATCCTGGAGTGTTTATTCAAACTGTTAATTTCATTTGACTCTAAGATCAGCATACAGGTTAAATTAATTTCTGAAGGCTCTTTATCTCATTTAATAGTACTGCAAATGGTACTTAAGCAGGGCTGTGCTTTGTTCCCTGCCTGTTCAATTTTTACTTGGATGATCTTGGTTGTGCACCATAAAAGATTAATAACTTCACAGTAAAGATAGGTCACTATCAATAATCAATATCTATGGTTGATGTATGCTGAAGTTCTAGCTATCATTGGTCAAACTCAAATTGATCTCAAGCTCTGTTTGATTGACACTTGAAAGTATTCCCAGGAAAATGGTCTACAAAGTAACGCATCTTAATATATATCTTCATAAAAGGGAAAATGTGTGTGTGCCTGTTCGAAATGTTCACCATACTTCCCAACATGCTAAGAACCTGAAATTTGCCATATGGGTAGGTTCCATGGTGTAGACAATGTAAAAAGTATAAAATATACATTTTTCTAATTGGTTTTATTTTTTAAGCAGTCTGCAATTCTTAACCCTGCCATATGAACAGCTTTTTTAAATGTTCTGAAAGGCCTTGCTGTTTAAGTCACAAGAACTAAATTGGGCCTCACTATATTCTATTGCCATGTTAATAAGGACAACATTTTATGTGAACATTTATAAGACTGAAGACTGTACTTTGCTGGTTAAGTTCATGTGATTGTGAGGATTTTATGTTTTGTATAGACTTCAATTGTGAAGTGCTCATTTAATTCTATGTTAATATACTGATATGGAAAGCAGAGAAAGGGCGCGGGTGTTAGCGTCCCGCAGTTTGGCCCAGGAGGGCCGCCATACCGAAGCCACGCCCCCCCCACTACTTCTGCTGATAACGGGACCCGCAGGGTGAAGCCCGCAGGAGAAAGGGCGCGGGTGTTAGCGTCCCGCAGGGTGTTCACGGACCCGTGGTGGTGTACCTGGACTGTGAGGTGAGACTGAGGCATTTACTGTGGGGAGGGCCAACAAAGCCAACAAGGCCTACAGCGTACTGTGTATTGTGGAGGGCTAGACCTCTATTACCCCCCCTGCAGGCGCTTAAGGTCATATCATGGTGGGTCTTCCCCAGGATGTCGCCAATGGAGCCATGGATGGTGGAGCCATTTCCTCTCCTTTCTCCCCACTTCACCTCTCTAAATCCTCTCTTCTATCGAGTCTTCAGGGACCCTCGGCCCCACTGGCGAATCGGAAGCCAATTAAGGGCAAAAGGCTGAGGGGAGGTATGTCGAGCAAAGCACTGGGGGCTATGCAGGCAAAGGGAACTTGCATTGGGAGTCTTTGTGGGAAAGGAGTTCCTGCCCATCTGTCCTCGGTCACTGCTTGCACTAAAGAGGGAGCCTCTTCAGAATCCTTGTTCAAGCCACTCTGCCCCCCCAGCTCGCAGGTGGGGCCCCTACTAAGGCCTTCTGGGACCTCCTGTGATCATGTTTCAATCCCTCTTCTTACATCCGGACATATAAGCCCATTTTTGGATGATCTTGGGACCCCTGTCAACCTGTTAACCCCTGGAGGGGGTCTTGACTGTGTGGCTACAGCCGGACTTCTGGATACCTTGGCCAACGGCTGTGAGAGGATCTCAATAGGGTTTTCGAAACTGATCAAAGGGAATGTGTCGCTGGCTCCATCTATGGTCCCACCTCTGTTGCCTTCTCTGGCACAGGCCCCTCTCCATCCATCTTCCGGCCAAAACCACGAGGTTATAGTTCCTCATACTGAAGCTGAAGCCCATTCCGCCGCCTCCCTTGTGCCCATGTTTGTGGTTCCTGTGGCTTTGGGTCCAGTTGACATGAGCGGGGGAGAGAAGTCCTGCCCTCCGTCCAGATCTGGTACTAAGCCAACCTCTGATGCTTCCCCAGGGGTTGGCTCTTTGCCCCGTCTTAGCCCTCCCTTGGCCTCTAAATCCACCCCAAAAGGAGAACATTTTCTACCAGCCCAAACTTCCTCTGATTTTGCAACCCTCCCTAGCTGTCCCTGGAACCTCCTGTTATCAGAGATGGTCGAGATCAAAAATCTTTTGTTAGTATTGATCAAGGGGACGCAGGGGACTAGGGGGGAGGAGGGTACGGGTAGGGAAGGTGAGGGCGCAGTAGGGTCCGGCCCAAGGGGTCCTAATCTTGACTTTGATAAAGGGATATATCCCTCGACCCCCTGTCTGTCCCTGGCTACCTCCGGGGCTAGGTCTCTCCAGTCCCTGAGGAGCCGACCAAAGCTAGGTTTTCCCCCACTGTCACCCCGAAGGAGGGAAACCACTGATCTAGACTCAAGGACTAAGCCCCCATTGTTGCAGCACCGCGTGGGGAGGAGGGCCAGTGCCTCAATCCCCAGTCCGGGCAGGCCGAGGTTGGGGCGCCACACTAATGAAGGCTGTAGTAGCTCCATGGTCCTCCTTCATGGTGTTCCAAAACCCACTTTTGGCATAAGGGAACCAAGGGACGCCCTGCGGAATAAATGTTTACATTGGTTGCGGGCTGTGGGGGAGTGTGGGTTCGTGTCCATGGGCTCTCTGTTGGAGTGTACCAGACTGTCCAATCCTTCAGCCAAAACGGACATTGTCAAACTGGCTTTTGGGAGCGCCCATCTGGCAAGGGCCGTATTGGAAAAATGTAATGGCCACTGGCTGATAGGGAAAAGTGGCATCACTGTCAGCGCACCCCCTATACCTGCCCTTGTGTGCCCTGTAAGAGCCCCCTCTGGGTTTAGTCCCCTTTCAGGGGCAAATCTAACCGCCTTGGGCCCGAGGCGCTATGGGAGATACCAGAGGGAAGGTGGTTGAGGGTTTCTGATTATTGGCCTAGCGATCTGTGCGGGGGCACTCATGGATGGTCTGGTTCTCTATTTGGGTGTGTTGTCGTTCTTCTTTTTTTTTGTGTTTCTCTATGCTTTCATGTATTAGAACTGTTTTTTAGGATGCACTTTGATGGCCTTTCAGGCCGAATAAAGTTGTTTGACTGACTGACTGGAAAGCAGTACAATATGATTGGGGACATTACTATATTGATTTAGAGTTCTTCATGATATGGTAGAATATATTAGCTATTTTACCAGCATGTATACTACTCAGTCTTGTTTAAAACATGTCCTAATAGGTTTTATGCACAACAAGCTATTTTAATACATTTGCATATATGGTGACTATTTAACAACACAAATTGTATTTAAATGATAATACATGTATGCATAATTTCTACTTCTTAAATTAACTCAGAAAACCAACTTGATTTTTGCGTTTTGTGCATATTGATACTATGACAGATACAGAAAAAAATATTTAGTCTGGTGCTGGGCAGGCATATATTCTTAATTATAGTTTTGAGAACTCATTGTAGAGCTTATGGTAGACTCGTTTTAACCTCTTTGTATATTAATTGTTATACATTGTTATTCATTTATTTGATCTTTTGCTTCTCCATACTTGTGCATTACAATTTGGATAATGACCATGAAACATTTATGATAAACCAAAACACACTAAATGAAATACAATACATACAAATGCATTAAATGCTATTCTAGGTTTCGATACTGTGCTTTACTCAGCAAGATAAGTATGATGCTTTTATTATGCTATATATCGGAAATGATCATTAGAAACAAACATTTTAAAATCTAAAAAAGATCTAATTTGCAATCTTCGTTCAATTCAATAATTCTTTGTTTTATATCTATTTTTGGTAAAAATATAATTTCATAAAATGTCCTCTCTTTTTCCCCACTGTAAAATTAATTGCCGGTTTTGTCTGTGAGCAGCATGGCAATGTTTCATTTTGCATGCTGTTCACTGATTAATTTGTAGTGTTGTTGAGACCATGCATTTCATAAGGATGCACAAACACTAATTATTAATAAAAAATAGAAAATAACATTTGTAGTGTTAGGCCATGTCTTTTGTACATCCGATTCCTTACAAGGTATATCAGAACACCCCCTGACAGAGCCTACACATCCTGCATCCAATCCACCCATATAGACAAGGTGCCCTTAATGTAATGGTGCCATTCCTCCAAATCACTCCCAATAACATCATTATAAGTGTGGCAGTCTGGAAACAAAGGTGATGGTAAGCTTACTGGCACCCTTGATTCCAGACCTCCACACTACGAGTTTGCCTGCCTGTCACAGCAGCCCCGGTAGGCAGACTCGTCACGGAAGCATCAGCATTGTTGGTAACATTACTTATGCTTCCGTGAACCCATTCCCATGGAGTCCTATGAGACTCGACGAGAATGGGACTAACATTTTCCAGCACCCAGCTTCCCGATCTGCCGGGATTTGTATTGTCCCGGTGGCACCAGGAAGCCAGGTGCCAGTAAAATGTTGCAAGTCCACCGGCAACCGGCTGGAAGCACCGACAGGGTTACCGTCGGACTCGTAATGAGGCCCAATGTATGTCCCCAAATAACAAGCAGGTCCCTACCTCAGGTAATTCCTATGTCACGGATGCCCTCATTCTAACTTTAATGCTTAAAAACACAGACCCATCCCTCCTCTAAGGCCTGTGTGCTATTTTCTAAGTTGCACTGCTGTTAGGAGTGGATGGAGTGGCTATAGCCAAAGAATAGTTAACAATGCAACTCACACCCATGGAGAGACAGAGAGATAGAGTGAGCCAGAGAGAGAAGGACAGTACAGGGATATATGGATAGAGTGAGAGAATAACATCAGAGTGGGAAGAAATATTGCTAAATTGGCATACAATATGATGGGTAGTTAGTCAAACTTATAATTCAATTCAATTCATATTCTCTAAATAAATGGAGTTGAGCATTTGGAAGGCACAGTTGACATAACAAAATTGCTCCAGGTGTCCCTGAATATATTGCTGCAATATCCTTATATGCGGATTATCTTTTACTGTGAGTAACCCTATGGAGAATATTCCGATTGTTCTATAGGTTTTGGGTAATTTTAAAATATGATCTGGTTTTCACATTATAGAGAAAAAACAATTGTATTCTACTTGGTGGGCCGTCAGAACGAGGACAGGAATCCCTTCCTAACTGGGGAGTGAAATGGGAGTCAGAGCCCTTTGTGTATTCAGCTTTGACAGACATTGGGAGAGGGCAAAGGGCGAGTTTCACAAATATATGGTGTGCTGCAGGCAAAAAGAGTACAGGAGGATTTAGTCATAAGGGACAATTGGGAAAGGGATGTGAGCTTCCCAGTTGTGGAGGCGGAGTGGACTAAGATATGGGAGCACGTGAAAAAGGTCTTGTGACATGTGAGGTTCAATAAATCCAATTCAATTTATTACACAGGTTTCATATGACCCCAGGGAGGCTGCATGCCATGAATACCATTATATCATATCATTTTCGCCGCTGAGAGGGACCCGCTGGCTTTTGACACATGATGTGGGCGTGTCGGATTATAACAACATACTGGAGAGGGTGGTCTCTCGAATTAGTGTGTTATTACGGAGCAACTATGAGCGTTCACCATCTGTATGCTTATGGGGGATAGTCCCGGGGGAAAAAGAAAGATAAAACCCTAAAAGGGATAGCACAGATTATGATGATATTGGCCAAGAGACAGGTAGCAAGATCATAGAAAAGTCCAAATTGACAGATCATACATAACTGGATTAAGGATATACATCCGTGGGGACTAGCAGAAGTAGAGATCTTATGACAAAACAGGGACCCAGAGACAGAAGAGGGGGTGGAGTTGGATTAGGGTCAAGTGCTGAATGACCATACTTCATCCCCAGACTTAAAACCTCAGTGAACAGAAGCTATACAGAATGAGAGGAAAAAGAAGGTATGCCACATGAAGGGGGAAATTCGAAGTATAATGGATAAGCTGGGAAGGTGGACATTTGATAGGGGAAGAGGATGAAAGAGGCAGGCATGCCCGAAATAAGGAGATGGGAGAGGGGACAAAAGGAGGAGGGTGGGGGACACGCACATTTTTGTATGGTGATTGGTATTGTAAGGCAGAACATGATTTGTTTCTCACTGTGACTGTTGGCAACCGGATTGTATATGTTCAAGAGACATGGGGCCTCATTACACAGTAGGTGGTAGCCATGGCGCTATTAGCGCCATGGCTACCCCCTTAGCGCATTCCGGGTCTGTGTTCCCGGAATGGGGACTTACCAGGTCATTCCGACCTTGACGGGACCGGTAAGTCCCCATTCCGGGAACCATTCCCCATTCCCATTTGAGCCTCTATAGGGCTCAATGGGAATGGGTAAGGAGCTAATAATGGTACCGCAATTTGCAGTACCGTTATTAGCTCTGAAGTCCCTTAGCGGGTCCCTTCCATAACACCTGGGACCTGCTAAGGGACCTCGTAGTTTACTGGCACCGGTGCCCTTACCGGTGCCAGTAATCCCTTACCGCCTAATGAGGCCCATGGTTTGTTAAGTTCTTGAAAAGTATTAGCACTTTTTTTAAAAAGTGATAGCGATAGTACTCATCTGTCCCACAGACATCAAACAGGTGTTGTATAGATCCAACATATCCCTTGAGAACAACAGGCACGAAACCAAACACCTTGATGCTAGGAAAGCTAACTTGAGACATTTAAAATCCACTTAAACTTTCATGTTGTGGAAAACAAATCACTCCTTTGGTCAGGAGTCTAACGTCTCTGTTGAATTATGGCAGATTTATAAAGAACTAAGATCATGTGCGATGTGCAGTCCATCTCCCAAAATTATTTCCATTTGATGGCAAAATAAATTAGAGCAGATTGACCCCTGCCTTGCACAAATTATCCAGGATAACATTAACACTCTGACTCCTGCTTTGACTTCCTTGGTTAACAGTTGTATTGAATCAGTGACTCTAACATTATTTCTAATTACTATGTTATTGTCAACCACTCTTTTAATGGAAACATTGTGAAAAGGTATTAACACAACAGCTCATTAAGTATTGAAGGTCCCTCTGTTACTTACATGGCCACACTTCAGGATTTAGTCCCTGTCAACTCCCCCTATACCCTCATCATCCTGCACCTCTTGGTGGCCTTCGACACTATCGATCACACTTTGCTACTCCGTTGCTTATAAGCAGTAGGTCAGGCCTGTTCCACTATAGACCTTCAATCATCAATTGTGATGTCTCTATCTCTGGCTCTTCCACTCTTATCGTAGACCATTAGACAACCTCATCATGACACACACTACCTCCTTTTAATCCTATGTAGAAGATACACAGATGGCACTCAGAGGTTGAGGATTACCATCTGATCTGCTTTGAAATCCTGCCCTGCCTGCTTCAAACTCAGGACTGCATGGTTGATAGTTTCCTCTGTCACAATTTCACCAAAAGTGAGATTATTTACTTGGCATCTGTATTTCTCTGTCTCTGCCCTTTCTATAGCTACCCTACATAAGGGCCCCACTGACCACCTCCTCGTAATAAAAGAACTTAGGAGGTAGCTTTGACAGCCTCAATGTCTGAGCACAGATACAAGAAATCACAAAGAAATCTAATTTTCAACTTGACATTTTCAGACATGTTTTACCACTCATGAATATGTCACAAAGAGAACAAGTGACATCGACATGGTGTTATCACAGTTACACTAGTCACTTAGTGAGTCTCCCTTAAAGGCATGGTCCGGTAAAACATTTTATTTAAAAAATAGATAGGCAACATAAAAATAAATACTAGCATTCTCTTTTTTAAAACTTCCTATGTAAAATTTTGAGCTATTCAAGCTCAAAATTCGCAAAAGCAAGCACATGGGCGCATCCATTTTGTGAAATGGATGCCCTCCTGTGCTGGCTTTTGCTTTTGCGGCACTAATGAAGGAAAAGCCAGCCAGCTGTAGTAAACAAAAGCTACCGCTGGGTGGCTTTCCCTTCATTAGTGCTGTACGCGGAGGACGGGGACCGGAGACCAGAGCAGGAAAGCTGTAGCTGAATCTCGGTAAGTGCTATTTATTTTTTTTTAAAAATAAGCACTAGCTGCGTTTTTTTTTCTAAGTTTTCCAGGCTGGAGTAGCCCGGAAAACTTAGAAATAAAACCGCAGCTTTAAAAACGTTGTATTTATGTTTGCGGTCGCTTTTGAAGCGACCACAAACATAAATACAACATTATTGTGTTGGAAAACGCTGCTGTTTTTCATTCCAAGTTTCTCAGGCTCCTCCGGCTCGGAGGAGCCTGAGAAACTCGGAAAGAAAAACCGCAGCGTTTTCCAACACAACCGCGTTGTGTTTCTGCCTGAATCTGCTTTCCCATTTGGGGCTCTCGGGCTCCCCGTGGGGTGCCCGAGAGCCCCAAATGGGAAAGCAGATTCAGGCAGAAACAACGCAGCATTTACCATTTACCATTTGGGGCTCTCGGGCTCCCCACGGGCAGCCCAAGAGCCCCAAATGGGAAATCAGCTGTAGGCAGAAACACTACGCGGCATGCAAACACAACCGCGTTTTGTTTCTGCCTGCTGTGGCTTTCACTTTGGGTCTCCCTCTGCGGTTTTTCTTTCCGAGTTTCTCAGGCTCCTCCGAGCCGGGGGAGCCTGAGAAACTTGGAAAGAAAAAACGCAGCGTTTTCCAACACAATAACGTTGTATTTATGTTTGCGGTCGCTTCAAAAGCGACCCCAAAAATAAATACAACGTTTTTAAAGCTGCGGTTTTATTTCTAGGTTTTCCGGGCTCCTCCCGGATGTCGCCATTGTGCACCCCAAATAGCTGGGATATGTGTGTGTGTGAACAACTTTATGATTTGCATCTGCAGCATTGAGCACAGTCCTCGCTCCCCATGGAAGCTAAGGTAGTTATTGCAGGATTGGAGAAATAGAATCAAACTTCCTAGCACCAACAATGGGAATGGATACCTTCTTTGGCTGAGTGTGGATGGCTTGAGGAATGCCAGTAAACGCAAAGTATTGAGAATTGGACTGTGAAGGAGCCAAACCTTAAACAAAAAGAAATAGAATGAAAAAATATGAATCTTCACCTGAGCATTAACTTGCTTAACATCCGGATTGGACCAAAGTGAAGAGTAAGCATGAATTTGGGTTTTCTTCCCCAGTGTGCAAGTCTGTGTGTGTGCGTGTGTGGCTGTGTGTGCCTTGCCAGTAACGCCCTAGCCCGTCAACTTCTAAACAGCCTTTAAGCATCTCTTCTTCTCACTGTTCCAGGATAGCTCTCATCAATTAGTTCATCTCTGGTTGCAACTTTCAGGTGATTCTCGTTTTGCATATTTTACCAGAGTTTACTATAGATATTAACCATCATTATCTATTTTAACCATAATCATTCATCATTATAGGTGCCCCAGGGAGTGACATGACAGTGTCTCATTGGCTAAACTCCAAGCTCTATTTCCTTATAGTGCTCAGAAATAAAGCCAATCCACAATCATCCCCGGACATCCCTTTGCACTTGTCTGCTGCTCCCACTCTGTACACCTTTCTCTTTTTTGTTATCACGCCAGATTCTAGGGCATAATGCTCACTCCATGTGCAGTTCCCATGCCTGACGCCACTTCCTAATATGCACCACCAGCTTGCCTCTCATGCTGGAGATGCACTCAATAGCCCTGTCTTTCCCTCATGTGCTACACTGCAGACACTGCATTACTGCCTCCTCGCCAGCCCAGCACCCACAAACTTTCCCAGGAACAATTCACGTTATAGTCCAGCCCCACTTGGACTACACTGGGTGAAAATAAACACGACCTGGCATTGATATGGCCTTTCGGTCATAACTGCCCAGTGTAGCCCATGGAAAAAAGGCTGTACATCTTTATTAAACATTTATCACAGCTTAATATAAGGTTGGACCTTGCTTCCAGACAGCGGCATTTTGTGTGGGAATGTGTTTACTATTCATTTTAGCTGGGTATAACATCTGTACTGCAGTGGAAAAGGAAAATGGAAATCAGCAATGTATTTATGTATTTATACAGAGGATGACTAAAGAACGTGCAACAGACAAGAAAACAGATTTGACGGGCAGCCAGTGAGCTTTTTGTAATGGGGTGAGTTTAACTGACATTCTTACCAGGTTGTGGGGGGCGTTAAATGGAATTGTTGCTGGGGACAGTGCTTGGGTGAAAATACAGAGATTAAGGGCAACCAGAATTAGACATTTCTAAATGCAACAAGGTATATGCTTGAGGTTTAGATAACTACCCTGAAAATGAATTATAACAAGCTTCATTGTCCCATGAATTCACAATTGCAAATAACTGTCAAACAATTACATCATCTCATAATGCATAAAAGCGTAAGGAACACTGATGCTGCTTGTTAGATCTATGTAATTGTATGCGTAGTATATCTTCAGGCCTCGAGTTATACATTTGACTTTGTATTGGCATCAAAGAGCCCTTCATTAGCTTAGACAAAAGGCTTTGGGGATCCTTAGCCAAAAGAAATAGTCCTTACTTTTGTTAACACCAGTGGTCAATAGCTTTAAAGAACAATAGACCCTTCCTCATGGTGGGGCATCTACAGGAGAAAAGAAAGAATTGAAAGGCACGTATATATCTTGGTTTGACAGATCATTATTTTATTAAATTTGCTTCTTTTAAATATTTCTAGCGAATCAGGCTTAAGTATTATGTTAAACCTGGCCAGTGATAAAGAATAGAACCAACCTCCCATATTTTACCTATGAGCAAGTGTTATAGAACTCTCCAGACACCCGATAGTTTTTGAAAATAAATGTTAGTCTACCTTCAGGAGCTGCAGAAATAAATAAAATGTCAGACATTTTAGACAATCAAGTATTGAAATCCTGGTGAGTCTTGTGAAGTTTAATTGGGTCCAGTTTCCCCAAATATATTCAGCTGACAATCTAGCCTATCACTTTAAAACTGGGAGACCCCGGGTTAATTGTATCTACATCTCTGATTAAAATCGTCCTTTGTGACCGGTTTGCATGGGGGTCATGGACTTGGTGCAAACTGGTTGTCAAAATGGAAGAAGGGAAGCTCGACCCACCTTGAGAGTCATGTGTTCAATAAATACTTGCCAATGACAGAGCTCTCAGACCTTTGGCAATTATCAATTGATATATTGCACTGTTGTTAAAACTGCTTCATTAAAAAACATTGCTTTTTTACATTTGACATGCATTAGAAAGCCCCCAGCGACACTCTAAGCACCAGGGCTTCCCTGGGGAAAAAGGCGGGTGCCCCTACAAGCAAATTTGGAAGTGAAGACGGTTTGTTGTTGTTACAAGGTTAATTGCTGATGTCCATCTATTTCAAGTACTATATGATAGTGATGGAAAATTGAGAAGCAAACTGTTAATGTACATCATAAATGCCAATAACATTTTTTTAAATAAAATTTCTGGGGACAAATAAAGCTCTTTAATTTCTGCAGAACTGATGTTTCAAAATGCTAGAAGTTTCTTTTGTAAGATGCTGAAGATAGTCATTCTTTCCTCACCTGACCTAGAATTCACGGTTTCTGGGAAGTAGTAAATGCATGTGCAGACCAAATGTTGAATCAAAAGATACATGCCAGTGACATTTTGTTTGGCTTTCAGATACCAGCAAAATGGTGTGACACAGTAAAAGGCTCCAATAAGTTATTATTTTATCTGATTCTGCTGGCAAATGTACATATTTGTAGAAGCTGGTTGAAGGAGGAACCGCCAAATGCTAATGTGTATCTCTTATCGATTAAAAGTCACTAGTTTGAGGTTGATCTGAAAAAAGCATATTGGACTTAAGCGGGCAACAAAAAAGAACAAAAACCTTTCACCTGTGGGTTTCATCTCTGAAAAACCATCCCAAGTGCTCCAGCCCCACCCTGCATCCCTCACCATGCCTTGTCCTCTCCCTTGCCTGGTCTCTCCGGCCTCACCCATCCGAAACCTCCATGGAAAGTTTACCCACTTTCCACTTCATGCCACCCTGCTTGCCTCCCACCCCTCCAGAGGTCTCCTGGCTTGAGTCACCTTCCTCCAGCACCCACTTTCACTTTCTTTCTAGCATGGTCTCATGCACCTCCAGTTCTGTTGGTTGGCTTCTGTGGGTGGAATTTTCTGTTCATTCTCTGTTCAGTCTCTTTTGTGGGCAATACATGAAACACTGTCTTAATATTTCCTAGTCCTATAATTACTGGACACTCACTGCTGGTTATGTGGACTAACAGTTCTCCTAACATGATCACAAGTTGAGCACATCGGCTGTTAGCCTAGACGTCACGTATTGTTGACTAAACAGGAAAGATGACCAAAATATGATTTCTTTGAATGGTTAATCAACTAAAAGGAGGTTGAAACAATTGTCTATTTGTAATTCATATGTTCCAGTGTATGATGAATATGATCAATATGAACATTTGCACCTAAACCGATAGGCTATATGGTCAGCATCATTTAGATTTCATCCAAACAAGCACACTAATATAGCAATCACCCCCACATTGGGGGACATACCTGGCTAGTAATAGCCTGAGCGTAGGCAAGGGTTGAGGGCCATTACCGGCCAGATAAGTAGCAACACGTGTGTGATAGGTATTGGTACCCTGGAGTTCCATGCGGGCTGTAAATATGTTTATTTTTTATTTTTACTGTAGATGGACTCACCATAGACATATAAAAGGGGCTCAGTACATTTTCCATTTCTAAAACAGGCACTGAGCTCGACAACAAATAGACAACAAATCAACGTGACTGGTTCAGTAGGCAAGTAGGAGGGGGCAGGGAAAAGGGTAGGTGATACCTTAGGGGTAGCATAGGTGCTGTGGACTTTGGAGTAGGGAGGAGCTGGGAGAATCTCTCTCTTTCTCTCTCCCTCTCTCTCTCCCTCTCCCTCTCTATTTCTCTTTCTCGCTTTCTCTTTCTGTATCTCTACCTCTATATATCTCTCTTTCTCTCCTATATTTTATTGCTTTTGCATTCGTTGGCTGACCACCCCCACCAGAAAAATGAAAAATGAACAATGAAAAATGAAAAAGGAAAAGGTACACTGTACTCTTATCAACTCTCACGTCTAATCACCTCTAATCCCCACCATCATGGCAAGTGACATCACTACCAGCCCCCACACAGCTAAAGAGCTTGCATTCATTTTCGGTAACCCAAAGCTGTCCTTGTAATGTCCTTGTTCCATCTTCATTACTGTGTGCAGTGTGTGAATATATGTAAATGACTGGACTGTGTCAATGGGAAGAACCTTTATGTTGGTCCACAGAGAACTTCATCTGGATAAAAACAATCTGTCCAGGAATGATATGTATGTATGCATAGCAATTGTTCATTGTATATGTATTTGTGTCCTGTGATCTCTAGCTGACAATGTTTTCAACCAATTTAAATCCAGTCTAATAAACTGATCTGGCAAATAGGATCTGATTCAGCATAGGACAATATCAGACGTTTGACCCACTGAGCTCAGTCTATGAAGAATAGTCCAAACTGTTGAACACATCTGACAGGCCGAGAGAGTTCAGAAGTGTGTTCTCATTGAACTCATTGCACTTAAGTAATTACCCCACCAGGGCTGTCTCAGTGCAAAACTTCATTTAGTTCAACACATTCCTGCAGTTGGCTAGTGACAATATTTTTCAGGATTTATGTGAAAAAAGAGGCATTAACAACTGGGTTATAACTACTTGGCATATCAGGATAAAGAAAGGTCTCTTTTAGTAGAGGTGTAATCAATGAATTCTAGACCCATGCCTTGAGTTGTTATCTAAGTTTTCCATGACCAGTGGGAGATGTTTATACTGCCCTTCACCAACAGGTGCAACCGTGTTTACCACGAAATGGGTATGCTTTGACTTCATTGTAAGTGCTGTGGATCTTCAATGGTGACTTTCCGCAGTTGGACTACTGGGCCACATAAAGGTCTTTAAGCGATTTGAGTTGGCATTACATGATATAGGGGTTACATATCACTGGCAAGTTACCAATTACATGAATGGCATTATTCTTCTTGTCAAAAATGATTTTGGTCTGAAGTCAATTTAGCAAATTTCACTGTAAGTGTGTAAACATAGGATTATTTTCTATGCTATGCAAACTTATAAATGAGTGTTTTTTTCAGAATTTAAGAATGTATAAATAACTGCTACAAAGTGTAGCTTTGCTTGACATGACAGTGCCTGATTACAATCCAGTCTGACTTTAGCAAGTTTAATTGCATTCTCTGATGATTTATTTACTATCACTCTTCATTAGTATTTACATAAAGGTGTATGGATAGTTATGATATCAGAGGTATGCAATGCATGGTACATATGTATCTCACTTTGTTTGCTTATTACTGAAAGGCTACTTTACAAGTGATGTCATTAACCTTATTATTATATAATTTTACATTTTGTCATTGTCAAGAGCAAGCAGATGGTGTTAACATGCATCTTACGTGAAAGGAAGGACGCCGACCGGCTTTAATTACCTAGAGAAAGGAGTTTTACTATAAGGGACAGGCTCTAAAAATATATTTATATTGGAATTATGGGTAAATTAAAAGCCAGGTGGCTGTCCAGTCAACAGGAGATATAGAAAGATACATCTTGTATAGGGGTGTCCTTAGTTATCAATCAGTGGAGCGCATGCCCACCACCACAGTTCGAGAAACTGTTGGAATATGTTGAAAACAAAATGTGAGAACTGATTAATTCAAATTCATAACCAAATATTCCTCATGATAATCTGCAACATTTGAAATCACCTAAGATTAGAAAAAGTTTGAGTGGTAATAGTCAGCTGCTCCCTCATTTCTTGATCAAACACTTTCTTGTGTGCTCAGTAAGGCCGCCCTGGGTGTATTTTACGTAAGGTAACACTAATACTAACATTTTAACAATTACTTTTAAAATGGAAATTAGTAATCCTGGTGGTTTTTGTGTTTTTATACCCTGTATATATACTACCACCAATCCACCAAATATAGTATCTTGATGGTCTAGATGGAGCATTGAAGGTCCAGGTACTGTAAAAAAATAGACTAGAAGGTTCTCCATAATAATGGGACTATCACAAAAAGAAAACAAATACTGAAAATGTTCTTTTTCATTATGACAAGCGAAAACCTCAAACTGTCTATGTGTCTGAGTCCCTTAGTAAAAGTAATCTACATCCTCTACTATGCACATTTTCACTATTGAAGGGGTCAGAAGGAGACATCAGGATACAGATGAAATTACTTTAGGGACATTACCCCTTTCCCAAAGGAGGTGTGGAGACTCATCTTCATAACAGAGTCATTTTAGGCAGACCTACCATAATTCTCAATTTACACTCCAATTTGTATTCAAGCATTCGTACATTTATGTTCTCTTTATTTCTCCTTCTCAGCCAACATGTGTTTCACAACATATGTGTGATTTCTAGAGGTGTTTATTAATCAAAAAGGTGTTTGTCAATTTTTGAGTTAAACAATTGTGTGACTGGAAGATCTCTTGCCAATATTGACTTGTCACCAATACTGCTGTTTGGTACCAGGTTCATTCTGCAGTCATTGCTCCATTTTGAATTCCTGACCATGGACCGAGCCACAATAGCATGAAATGTACATGTCATGAAACACATTCACAGCATCTTGGTTATTTATTTGAGTGTAGTACAAACAAACTGAGGGTTTGGCCAGCCCCCACACCCTTGTTATCTCTAGACACAGTGGTTGTGCTAAAACAATACACAATCCCAGTTGTTCGGTTTTGACAAACTAGTGCAAAGGAAGCAATATTAAGCATACACTAATTCAAGGAATAAACAATAGGTAGTCAAACTGCACTAAGTATACATTAAATATGTATCTATTCAGAACATTTTGTCAATTGAAAGATTAGATCAGATTTACTAACCCAAAAGAGACAAAAGTTCAGATCCTGCAGCATGCTCCCAAAATAGCAATCAATAAACCAATTACCGTAGAAATTCCTGTAAGCAAATTAAAACATCTTGGAAGAACTTGGAAGAAAATACTGATGTTAATTAATAGTACACGGAGCAATTGTTAAAATAAGTTGTTCCTTGCAATGTAAGTAAACAATATTAAAATTTGTAAAAAAAAATTAAAAAGGAAGATGCTACATGTTGGATATATTCTGAAGATCTTCTGAAAAAAAAACACCTCACAATATTCTTTTAAATATGTATTTGTGTGTATGTGTATTTATCTAATGTAGTATGGTACATACTGTGACACTGCCAAGGTATGTTGTATCATAGCTATGTTTGCATTACATTATTTAGGGATTTAATTCAGCATTCAAGCTTCATTGGATGTATTTAGATACTCTAAACCTCTTCAAAATATAGATAATACCCTCTATGATAATATTATGCCTCAATGTTACAGGTTATTAATTACATAGATATACGCATAATGTTCCTGATAGTAAGCAAACTTAGGGTCAACACAATGGAAGAAAGCATACTGAATGATTGTCTTCTGCACACAGTACCATGAAATCACAAATGTTTCCTTAGGCAAAAGAGGAGCAATTTGGAATATTTTGAAAATGTTCCAAACTCCACTAAAATGTCATAACTGGGCAATACGTCCAATGTTGGTATTTTCAGTGTGCCGCAGTAACTACTTGTTGAAATACTTTTCTCCAACCAGTCATCATTTACAAAGACACAAACATATGTCCACATATTTCAACTATTGTATATAGAATTATCAATGCATTTTTTCCTAGCAATGACTGTGACTTGATTTATTTTAGCAGTAGGATGGATTAATTAATTGACCTCAACATGACAAACTGAGATGATAAATAATGTATGAAAACGTTTTTAGGATCGTAAAACGTTTGTCTTATTAAGAATGTTTTCTTTCTTAATTGAAATTGCTTTTAAAGTGTATGCCATCCTTTCTGTGCAGCTTTGAAGCTGGCGGCTGTTGTGTACTTAAATGGCTTTTTTTTGTAAATGTGCACTTAATGTGTTTTAATAAATCATATCAAATCAACTAATTGTTAATGCTCAAGATAGGTAAAATAAGATAGATTTGAGGACATCATTGGTCTAATGGGGGTTTTGGCTGGTGATTTGGAGGCCCACAACCCTACAATCTAGATAGAACATTAACAGATGTACATTCCATTGCTGCTTAAGTTTTATATTTTCCTGTTCAGCCTCTGAGACCAGCAGAGCCACTCTTACGTCATTACAAACATGTGCCATGAATATGATTAATTTAAAAGCAGAGACATATTTAGACAGACAAAGCATTTCTTTCGTAATTTTCAAATTTTAAAAAGAAGAAATCAATTTGTTTGATTTGATCTTCTAGTTCTACTGTTTTTCAGTATCCTTTATTTTACCTCCATTGATGACTACAGTTTGAGGGTATGATCATGTTTGCTTAGACACATGCAACAGTATGTCATTTGCAAATACAACATCTTTACTGTCTATACCTTCACATACTTTGTTTTTAGTTGGACCACCAGTGGCTATTCAATTATAAAAGTATATCTAGAAGACAGAAGAGGGAAGACATTATCTGTTCCTTTTTAATTGAGGAAGATATCAGATAGCAGAGCATTCATTTCAAGATATTCCCTATGACCGCAGCAATGGCAATCCATTTAGGAATGATCCCCCATAACCGATTCGGTTCACCTTGAAAAAGAATGTATTGAGATAAGCTTACAATAGCTGCAGATGGGAGGAGGCAAATGTCTTGCAAAGGGAGACAATACAGTCATGCAGCGGGGTTATGCTTTTGCTGACAACATGTACCGGCTTCATGTACAAAAGGATATAAGTATGTTTTCAGATCAAATGTAGTTTCTGAGAATGCTTACCTTTTGATAATCCCTGTAGACCTCTGTGTATCTGTGCACACCAAATCAATTTTCTTCTTAAAACGTAGATAATAATCATGCCATCCTTTGAATTATGTCTAATTGCCCCGGTTATCAGATGTGGGATGATATCCAAGGTTTAGGGATTTCTATAAAACAAGAAAGATTTCTTTTTTAGTTGTTCATTTATCTGTTGACAGAAATCTTTAACAGGTCCCATGAAATCCATTGACAATTGATTACATTTATAAGGTAAAAGTCAGAGTGTGTACCAGACCATTTTAATAAAAAAAAGTGTAATTGAAAAATGTGTTACTATGTTGTGCTTGAGTGCAACATTTGTGTATCAGTCCTTTTTCACAGTGGAGTTGCTTGCCTCAATTAACAATCACATTAAGGAAAATCTCAAAGAAAAGTAACGTCCAAGTAGATATGCAGTGCCCGTCATTAAGATGTCAACTTTCTAAATGCTGAATATGGAGCCATCACATAAGAAAACATTGACTCCCTCACTTTCTGAATCACAATCCTGCATTCCTATATTCATTAATGAATATTGAACAGAGTGCAGTCACATGTTAACTAATGCATATGTATAGTAAAGCATTATGACATTTCTGGGGGAATGCAGACACTTAAAAAATTGGCAACTGATTAAAATAAATATATCCAACACAGCATAAACACAATATAAAGATAGGAAGAAATGCGGCATATGCTGTAAAGATTGCCATTCCAAGATGGCCACCACTATTCCATAGATGGTTTTCGCTCTATTTTTGGGCAGAGCAGCCTGGCAGGCCAGAAAGCAAGGGAGCCAGCTGCTAGAATTATGTAGCCAATTATTTTGCAGCTAAGGGGAAATGTTGTGTTAGCCAACATTAAAGATTTTGATGACTAGTACAGTAAAAATATTATAAATCATACTAAGCTAATTCTGAGAGAAATGAATATGACATGTTTTATAATGTATATCTGAGAGAAACCTGGGTCTGTAAAGTAGAAGTAGCAAACAAGGCAAGTTAATTTTATTATTGTCACCTTTCTCTACTTTGGTTGTGATTTTCTCTTTAGCTCGGGGGCTGCACATTTGTCTTGGAAGCAAGACAATGCAGCGCAGCACAGGCTAGAATCCCGATCCTGGGCTTAGAAACCTATCTCTGTTATTAAGTGTGTTATAAAAAAACAATTATAATAATAATATTCTCCATGCTCTGACATATTATGTCAGTTGTTCTCTGTAAAGATGTTAATATTTAATTGGTTCATGACAGTGGCAGGACTAGCGCCAAGATGCCCTCAGGCGACCGTTGCTCTTTAAAAGTGCTGTCAACATAACATAACATAACAGAGGCCATTAATCCTTCAATGTCTTTCATAAATCGCACATAATGTCATGCAAATGTTTTCTTTTCACTTATGTTGCTTTGCTTACTCTTTAAAACATGCCCATGTGGCTTTACTCAGCCTTTGATTTCTCTCTTAACAAAATGAGACTCTCATTTTACAACTATAGCAAAGCGTGTAAGCAATTCTAAATCAAATGTAGGAAGTTTCAATGAGAAATGCAATAGTTTGAAAGCCATCCAAAAATAGTTTGGATTAATTTTGAAAACACCATTTTTTTGACAACTTTATTTAAATCCGGTTCCAGCAGTTTACATTTATAGCTTTGCGCAGTGGTAATACCATTTCTTTTATACCCAATAATCTCCCCTCGTCCGCCTCCCCCATGAAATTGTTCCAGCATCTTGTTCCCTCCCTTCTGCGTCCTTTCATTCTTGCGGGCCTTTCCGACTGATCCGGTGGAGTGTCCCTTCTTTGGCCGAAGTGACCTTACCAGCTACCAGGTTGTCCCAGATCTTGGGCCACCGCAGAGGGAGAAGGGGCCCTTCCCTGGATTTCCATCTGCGAGTGAAATCTTAGCCACCAGTAACAGATGGGGGATCAGCTTTGCGGTTGATCCTGATCTCGGCTAGCAGTCTGGTAGCGGGGTACCTAGAAGAATCACCTCTGGAGTTAGCAGAAGTTTGCGGTGGGTGATGGCTTCTATTGTCTGAAGTAACTGTTCCCAAAAGGATTGTGCCAGTGGGCATTCCCACCACATGTGGAAGTATGTTCCTCAGGGGACACATTGTCTCCAGCAGTTTGGGTCTAGTGAGCTTTTGAAATGGTGCAGATGTTCCGGCCGGTAGTACCATTGATACAGCAGTTTGAGTGCTCCTTCATTATTGGTGATGCACCTGTAGGTCGTAATTGTTTCTGGACCAGATGTCGATCCAGGTCTGGTCCTCGATGTTGTGCCCTAGATCCGTTACCCAATAGGACCTTGTATGCATGTCTGATCACCAACATGTCCTCTTGTAGCAGCTTGTCGAGTTTGGTGATGTGTCCCCTCCTGGGACCTTCCGACAAAGAGAGTTCCAGGGGAGAAGCACCCTAGTGACTCTCTGTTTAATTAAAGGCTGAAGATCCAATGACGCAATTGTGCGTAGGTGTATCTGTCTGATTTTTTTCTTCTGTAGTGCACTATTCCAGATTCTTAGGGTGGCCCTGCTTGATGAGGGGATTGTTGGCCATTGTCTGTGTGCTGCCGCTGAGGTGTGTATTAGGTCGCTGAGCGGAATCAGGCTTTTAGCTTATTTAATATTAACCCATTTTGGGGGATCCGTGGGGTCAGTCCATGCCAAGGAGTTTGTCAGCTGGGCCGCTGTGTACTAGTTGCAGAGTTTGGGTGCTCCCATCTCACTCGATTTAGCTGCCCCTGTCATCACTTTCTGCGGGATCTGCGCTTTGCCCCCTTTCCATAAAAATCGGAAGACTTGTTTCTGCAGTTGGAGAAGAGGTTTTAGGGGGACTTCCACCAGTAGTGATGATCAGAGGTACAAGAATCTTGGCAGTAAGTTCATTTTGCATGCTGTCACTCTCTCCAGCAGTGAGATCTCCTGATCCTCCAATCTCTTGAGGTCTGTCTTTAGGCCGCTGAACAGGTGGGGGAAGTTTGCTGCACATCATTTTTTGGAGTCAGCTGCAATGTGCACTCCTAGGTGTCCTCCCAGGTATTTCCTCATTGGGAATGCTCACTGGTACCTAACAATGATGCCATCAATGGTGGTCATATCATCATCATACACCATGGCCTGTTCTGACTACAGAAATGCAAAAAAAAAGAAGCAGTGAAGAAACAGTGCTGAGGAACAGTAAACCGTGGAACATCACAATCATCAACATACGACTCACTCCCAATCTCATGCAATTCAGAAAATGCACCAAACCACTCCACTTCAAGGACCAACTTTTTCACCCCACATGAGACACACATGAACCCTTCTAGCCCGCCCTTTGTACTTTCCCAACCCCCGTTTCAGCACAGTTATACATACCAGCTTACTGCAAGTGTTGTAAATATAAGCTATTTCCGGCTTCCCTAAATGTGTGTGCCAGTAATAAATGCTATATTGTAAGGACTGTAACCCTCATAACCGCCTTTTGTGTGTCTGCAGCTCTACCAACGTACAGCACTCCATTGCTTCTGCAAGCTAGCTTCACACAGGAAATATCCACAGTAGAATATTACATAAACTTGTAGTATCGGGAATGGTAAGAAGACATCTGGATTGAGGTAAGGCATAGGAGACCGGTATATATAAAAGAAGTACATTTATTACTTAGTTACAGAGTTACAGGGCTAGTTATATAGAAAGGCAGGGAGCTAAACAGATGACATCCTTTCATTAAGGTTCTCCCATCCTGTGTCCCCAACTGTAGTTCTTGGAACCCTCAATTCCCATCATATTACATATGACATATCTGTATTCTACCATCAGCAGCACTGTGTGCACCCAGTGCAAATAGATAAGTACAACACTACACATCTCCCTCTCTTCAATTGAACACCAAACAAAGTATCACAACCCAAGCATTAAAAGAGGCTCTCAAAATTACACACTCCTGCAAATCCGTAAAAACCTATACAACATTCACAACCAAGAAAGCATATCCACATTCACGTAACTAACAATCAAAACAATCAAGTACACAAATCACCACCTGCCCGGGACTGCCACTCCCGGGCCTCACAACTGCCACTTGCGAGTACATACGTTCCTTGCCACACTCTCAATCATCAAAGCGTATCTCCTCCCACTCCACCTGCCACATGGAGACAAGGGTCTGCCACACCCAGCACAACCGTGTACTCACGCACCCACCAGGAACTATCTAACTTTCATACAAACCATATATCCTTATCACAATTGCCTCACAACCATAAGTCAACATCACCACCATTCCTCTCGGAAACACCTGTCATTTGCGCCATCAACTTCACATACAGACCCTGCCATAGGAAACAATGAAAAGTGGGAAAATGCAGAAAGAAAACTCACAAAACAAAGACCACATTAAAACAACGCAGCTGGAAAAGAACAGCGCGAGAAGAGAATACACCGCGAAAGAGACTGATCAGATCTTAGTCCAATTGCAAAAGATCTTTGAAAACAAAATTGTTTTGAATGCAGCCAAAAATTGAACGCATCCAAAGTTTAAAAAAACATGTTAGGCCAAGGAAAATAAACCGGTAATATATTCATATGCATGCCATATGTAATATTCCCAAAAATTGTATACATACCATGCAACATTCGTGTCACATTTAACCATAGAGCTCTCTCATTTAACATGAAAATCACTCTATATTTTCACTCATGTATTACATGGCATCAGAACGATGCTGTGCCAAATATATTGTACTCTAACATGGCATCAGAGCGATGCTGTGCCACTTGAATTATACCTATTACAATCCACATCATGGATAATATATTATTAATGAACATATTTCCCCTTTGTATTGATAACACATTTAAAATATCAATATGCATTGCAAATATATATGAAATGCAGCATTTCGGAGACTTGAAAATCCTATAATATTGTTAAACACTACACGCAGGAAAAACATTTTTTTTCTTTGTGTTGCTTGTTGGTTAGGTTGTTGGTGTGATATAGTGTTATGCATAAACCCGTACAACCACTCTTCCTCATAAAGTAAATGCAATCACTTATTACACTCAGTCACCCTTTCAAACATATCTTGTATCAAACAAGCATACAAGCATACAATGCACAGTGTGCCTTCCCAGCCATCCTGTCACAACACGTATATATTCACATGTAATATCACTGCAACATAAATGATTTCATCCTACACTTCAATAAGCAATAGCAGGGTAAGAAGACATCTGGATTGAGGTAAGGCACAGGAGACCGGTATATATAAAAGTACGTTTATTACTTAGTTACAGAGTTACAGGGCTAGTTATATAGAAATGCAGGGAGCTAAACAGATGACATCCTTTCATTAAGGTTCTCCCATCCTGTGTCCCCAACTGTAGTTCTTGGAACCCTCAGGTCCCATCACATTCCATATGACATAGCTGTATTCTACCATCAGCAGCACTCTGTGCACCCAGTGCAAATAGATAAGTATAACACTACAAAACTATAGCTACATACAGGGCCGCATTTCTCCTTCTGGAATGCAGAACGAGTGCCTGAGACCTTTTTACGTGTTCATTGAATGGAGGACTTCGGCTAATTCACATAGGTGCCTGGACCATGCAAATGAGCTCCCATTGCTGGTGCTCAGAGTGCACCCCTAAAGTTACTTTTGCATAGGAGAAAGGACACTTCAAGAGACACTCCTTAGGGACCTGTCAGGCGGTATATCACTACCCACACCCTACCTACATGGGGATGACTCTAGGCCCAGTTGGAGGCGAACCTCTCACACTGACAGCAAGGATCCTATCACACTGTGGGCCTGATCACGACTTGGCCATTACCACAGGCGGTAATAGCCCTACCGCCGAACTCCCTGGCGCGAATAGCGCCAGATCATGAGTTTGCCGGTAAAGTAATTCCTCATTCCCCATTGAGCCCATTCGGGAATGCCCCATTCCCCATTGGGCTCAATGGGGAATTTTCGCGCTCTTACCGCCGGCTGATTTCCCGCCGGCGGTAAAAGCACGAATTTTCAGCGGATTTCCCCCCAGCTCAGAACTGGGGCGAAATCCGCCGAAGCCCTAATTCAGCGGACCCTTAAATCTGGCGGTATTAGCGCTACCGCCGGATTTAAGGGTTACCGACGAAGTCGTGATCAGGCCCTGTGACTGCAAGAGCACAGATGTGCAATCTGTGGCCTGTGACAAAGCAGAATCTGGACCTACCACTCAGTTTGAGTGTGCTGCACCACTCCCTAGTGTTTTGAGGATGGGAGGCACAGCCAGTTTATGCTCTTGCAACAGGATTTTCGATAGCCACAGAGGCATAACTAGTTTCATTGTCGGGAATCCGGAGCAGAATTTGTGCGAACGTGACCTCTGAATGCGTCATTGAATAATTAGTTTGGGTTTTTGTCTGGCAATACATGACAGGATGCCTCTCAGAAGGTTGAATGTGGTCGAATGTCTTGGAAGGCAAACTCGCAAGCATTCTTATGTGAAGCTTAGCTTGAATTATTTTATGTTAGTATTGTTTAATTTTTCTTGGACAGCCACTGTGTAACACGTAACAGATCCCTTCTCTTACAGGCACGCAGAATGATGTAGCTCATTTTCTATCGAAAATATGTGCTAAAACGTATAACTCAATTCAAGAGGTTATTTGGCCCTTTAAGAACGAGTACCAGAGCGTGCTGCTATATCATATGCGAAGCCAAGCACCTGTGAGGTGGGGGAGGTGAGCACATTTGTTTCTGCTATTTTAAGCACGGTAGTCATTTGTAGAGTTGACACAAGACTCTTTCTTGCCAGTGCTTGCTGCTCGAAGCAGGTGGGTGCTCGCGTTCTCTTTTGATAGGCTTGCTAATTAAGCATGACACAGCTCATGTCGAAAAATCTCAAGAAACCTTCGACGCAAAAGAATGAAGAGCGATCGTTATACTCACATCAAAAAATATACTAGGAATAGGATCTGGGTTCGGCGCTTTAGGGAGCTAAAATAAACGCGTTTGATGACCAAAAACATTTTGACACTATTTCAATAGTTCTTTCATGAATTCAGTTCCCATAATTTAGTGCTTAGAAGCATTATGTTAACTTTGTAAAAGACAAAAACAAGTATGCATCAGCCTGTTACAAAGATCAGAGAGTTAAGCCCACTGCTGACACCTGTCTACAACTAGTTGGACAGGTTTGAATTTAGCCAGCTCGCCTTGACCTGTCATTCTCAGGAAAACATGATCACTGAGTAATAGCAACAACGGTTATTTCAGCTTGTTGCTGAAATGCTCACAAGAAGCAACACATCACGCTGCAAACTAGGCAGTTAACACAGTTCTAAATGCACTGCCATTCAGAAAAATAACATGCATTGGCAACGCCAAAGATTTTGGCTAAGCCAATAGGAGCTCTCTCGTCCATGCAGGATGTCACCATAGTTGAAAGCAGAGTGGCTAACGGATCGCTGCTATACAAGAGAGTATGCTGCCGCCTCTGTGGACTCACTGCTACTGACAGAAGGACCAGGGGGTGGGTAGGGGAGCATGACCATGGCTTACCTACTCTCTCGATGTGTGGATAGGAATGTGATCTCCCAAGAGTGTACATTCCCTAGCTTTTTTTTATGTTTATTTACAGTAAAATGATCCTGGGTAATACATCCCAAATTGGGTGGTCTGCTAAACAGGCACCCCTTTCATTAAACTCCCTGCCTAAGGCAAAGTGCATGCCAGTGCCCTGCTGCATGAGCAGCCAGATCCACAGTGCCTCATCTCCGTTGGCATAGGGCAGGCTCAGAGGTCACAGGTGCCCTGTTCCACAGCTGCTGTGGCAGCCAAGTCACAGCAATAAAGAGTTTGCATTTAAATTGGCACCTCTATTTCAAAGCCATCCTATTTATGATAAACTATCCACCTGGTGGCAGGAAAATCTGGACACAGAAACCATGCCTATTTTGGTAGATGGTTGGCAGTTCACGGAATTATTACAGCCACATCGATTTGTAGCATACCAGTGTCAGCATCGTGATCTCAGTCCGCTATGGAGGCTAAGTGGATTTCAGGCACCTGCCAGTCTGTGTTCCATTGAATGGTACAAAATACAGGATGCATGCTCTGGGAAGAAAGGTAACGCCTCTATTGCCAAGCCTGGGATTTCACAGCTCGAGATGCCCTAAGAGCCTGGCTTCAAAGAGCTAATTGTATAAAAAAGGCCTGACTCACACTACAGGTCTTCAAGCCATATAGTCTTGAAGCTTTAAACTGGGAAATGGGCAGCGCTATGACACTCAGGGAGCACGAGTGGGTTTAGAATTCCTCGATCTTACTTTTCTGTGTGCTTTACCCTCCTTCTAGCCCCTCAAATTCTTGCGGAACAAAGAACTATTAAAATGACATTGGTAGCAAAGGATCAATTATCACAAGGGAATCTTTTCCTTTTAAAAGAGGCCACTCATTCATTGATTTACGTTTGGACCTTTAAGGCCATAAGAATTAATGTGGACCTCTTTTGGGAGAGTTGATCTTTCCTAAGCACTCTGCCACTGAGATAAAGAAGGATTGATCCAAAGCAAACACTACTCCCTACCCACTCACTGGGCACATTGAGGGTGTCTCATGCTGAGGACCAAGACCTACAATTCTGCTTGCAAAACTCCCTAAACTGGGAGAGCAGAGACTGAAAAGCACTGCGCTTGTCTGGGAGCCCCCTGCAGTGGGTCTCAAACCATACTGAGAGCCAGAACTGCCATGATCCATATGTTTGCCATTCAAACTAACTGGAGCCACCTTTACAATGTTCAAAACCTTCAAATCAACAGGAACTGCTGCATCGAACCAAGCATCAAACTGCACAAACTTCGCATCACAGCTCTATTCAGACTGCTGTATCATTGCATCACTCATTGCCCCGAACCAGCGGTTCTCATTGTTTTGAACCATATTCAATTGGCAAACTATGCCTGGTGATACATTGACCTGCATCACTCATCACTGCCTTCGAACCTCATGGATCACTGTCAAAACAGACTTGCTCCTAACTGACCGTGATTAGTCACATTGAAACCTGGGTTGACTGGTTCCAAGTGTTAAAATCGTGTCAAAATGGCAGTTTACACAAAAATGTGCAGCAAAACAGCCGTGGTTTTGACATCGCAATCGCTGTAATGGAACCGGGGTTCACCCCCGCAATCCCTTTACCCATTATACCATTTAATGGGTGCGGGGGACCCCCGCTCCCCTTAAATGGTATAATGGGTACACATTTACCTGGTCAAACCACAGAATCTTTACACAGATTACTTTTTGCAGCAAATGTCCTACTGCACACCGTTTGACCCACATTGGAACATTGGAATCATGTACTTTCAAGTGACCTTGTCCCCCTTGTCTACCTTTTCAGGGGCCCTAGGAATTTTCAACTAGCCATATCCTTTTTTATCAACATGTTTGCATCTCTTGCCTGTTTCTTCCCTGGCAAAGTAGAGCTTATACATTCCTGTTCTGCATCTTCTGTCTACTTTTACAGGAGTGGTATTTGGATAGTGTTTTTAATAGTTAATTGTAGGACAGATGTATTTAATTAAAGTACATATTTGTATAGAACCTTGATTGGACATCCTTTTATTTTGAACTGTTGTTAGCAAGCTCCTAAAGCTGGCATTGATGGGGGAGGGGAATGCAATCATGATCTCAGCCTGCTTGCCTTAGTACTGGGATGCAGTGGTATCTGCATACAGATGTTGAACAGTTTTTTGTAAACTAATCATGTTGGCATGTTGTTGCTGTTTGGGTTAGTATTGTCTCACATCCACACCCCTTCATCCTTTCCTAAGCCCATATTACCACAAAAGGTGAAAGAGGTATATCGTGTGGCTGTGTACCTTTATGATTGGGATCACAGGTGGTTTGTGCTGGGGCTGAATGGGTGGTTTAGCCACTACTCATCCTTGTACTCCTGCAAAACAGAAGTAATTTAGTCATTCTACGCTTCACCAGATGCAGCATGTCTGTTTCAACCGAGAGCAGGACCAGAGATATGGTAAGGGCAGAGTGTACTCTGCCGATGCTGAGGGGACAAAGCTGGGAGAGCAAGACTGTGGCATCCCTCTCCCATTGCCTTTGCAGCAGAACAACATGGTTTTCCTGCTCTCCCACTGTCTCAAACGTTGTGTCTGCCCTAGCAATTTCTATGACAACAATGCTTTTCACAGAAAGGCCAGAGTATATAGGGGGAGAGCAGGGAGAGCAAGCTCCTAAAGCTGGCATTGATGGGGGAGGGGAATGCAATCATGATCTCAGCCTGCTTGCCTTAGTACTGGGATGCAGTGGTATCTGCATACAGATGTTGAACAGTTTTTTGTAAACTAATCATGTTGGCAAATTGTGTTACATGGGCTTAGCATCCAAAGCTCAGAGATTGATGTAGGCATTCAAGGAAAGAAATGGTGCATACCCTATAGTGATCTTTAGAGTGCTATGCATCTTGTCATATGGATACAATCTTGCCTTCTGTGATTGTTGATTAAAATCATCCACAGGAGGATCCGTGTGTCCTCTCAGAGGGAGAGATCTAGTCATCCCTGGATCATGAGAATACTGGGAAAGCTATTGTTTTTGATAAACTGCCACTTGCACAGTAAAGGCCCTTGTTTGGGTTCTGTTTCTGGTAAAAAAAAAACATTTTTTAATGACATGAATGAAGAAGGATGCCTTCCAGTTACAGCTACAAGGGTTGATTTTGCTCCAATTTATGCAAAAAAGGGACTGACGATTGTGGGAACTCCCAATTTATATCCCTGAGAGACGGCCTCAGGAAATTCTATTGAAAAATTCTCTTTCAATGGCTCAAATATTGAGTGGAGGAGACACCATTTTAACTCACCTACAAGCAGACTTCAGGAAAACTTTGAGACAGCAGATCAGGTTTTTCACATGCTGTTGCAAGTGCAGAAGTATGTCATCATAAAAAGTGAAACACTCTTTCCACTTTGTGTTCATTTAAAGACACCTTTCAACAGCGTGGTAATATCAAATCTATATGCCAACAACTATGTGGTAGTGTGATGTTGCTATGGTCTCACCCCATTCTCTTTAGAAATGGTGTTGAGGCAAGGCGTGTTCTAACTGCCATACTGTCCTCCAACTATCTACATTATCTGCCATTGGAAATAGCCAAAATGGAGACAGATGGCCCAGATTCAATTGGAAGCACATTGGTATCTTATTGTTTGTGGAGAACACTGTGGGGTATCCTTATAGGGATTGACACACATTATACTGTTCTACAGCATCATTGCTCTAAGAAGGCATAGACAATACATGCTAAGAAGGCCAACTCCAGGATATGCAATGCCAAAAAGAAATTAAGTATTCATCTTATCTGGAAGTGATGAAGACCCCCCTTCCTGATGCAGAATATTTTGATCACCTGTGTAAAAGACTCAGGAGAAATGGATCCTGGAATGCCCAGATGATCAAAAGTGAACTTTTGCTGAAGAGAAGAGGAGAGGTGACACTAACGTTTGCAAAAAGGTTTCCTTGTAGCGTGATCACCCCAACACTGCCTGTCTATAAAGCCCAAGAACATTCAGTCACATTACACAGTCAAGAACTGTGGGGTCATGTAAAATTGGATCCACTAATACAGATCAAAAACTATTTCCCCAAGAATCTATTCTTACTGCCCAAATGGAACAACCAATGTACCTCTCAAGAAGAAGTTGGGCTAGTAGGGATTGACTTGATTGCAACCTTAATGCCTATTTTATATTGGATATAATTATAGAGCTGGATGTTTATAGACTGGCCATCAAGGAGCTAATGAACTCCCCAAGAGAGTGCTCAGGGAGTTGGATAAGCAATTAAGCAAACATGAGCTATGCTAAACCTAAAAACGCACTGAAAATACCCAGCTGATGCAGGCAACGAGCCGTCCTTGCAGTATGGTATGGTATGCTATTGTTTATTTATATAGGCAAGTGTTTCAAAGTGCTCACGGAGGGTGACGACATGGGGAAAAAACAAACAGTCACTCAGAGCCCTTGAATTTCTGAGACGATAATAGTCTGCACAGGCAAAGTGCATAAAAAGTACATTTAACAGATTGGGGGACAGCAAATAGGCCTGACAACATTTCTGCAGTTTAGGACAGTGCAATTAAGGTGTGAAGACAAGGGAAAACAGACATACGATCTTCGGTGCAGTGCGTACAGATCAAGGAAGTGCACAGAGGGTCACATGTAGGGGGAGGATCAAGTGCACCCAGTTGGTTGAGACTGGGGTAAGTGCAAATAGAGGGTGTGGGGCCCTGAGGCAAGTGCGAGGGAGGACTGACGGGGATACCAGGGACCAGTAAGACTCTTAGGTACACCCGGCAGCCAGTTAGCATGCTGTACGGAGGAGGAGGGAGAGAGGGAAAAGCAGAGAACTAAGTTAGCTAGGAGGGAGCGAGAAGGAAGAGGATAACAGGAAAGTATTGAGGAGTTTCTGGAATTTAAGGAGAACTGGCTCAAGACAGAGGGTGGCAGGGAGGTTATTACAGAGGGTGGCACCTGCTGAGGATAAGGATCTCCCTCCAAATCTCTGATTGGAGAACTGGCTCACTCGCAGAAGGTTGGAGGTAGATAAGCGCAGGGCTCTTGAGGGACAGTATTTAGGTAAACATTATTGCAGGTAGGTAGGTCCGAGGCCCCAGAAAGCCTTGTGAACAATGCAAAAGTTCTTGAATTTGATCCTTGCTGCCATGGGGAGACATTGAAGGGATTTCAGTGGAGGAGAGATGCAGTCCCTGAGCTTGAGGCCAAGAATAAGTCTCATGTTTCTGTTCTGGATGAGTTGCAGAGGGCACAGAGCAGAAGAAGGGAGATTCAGTAAGAGGCTGTTGCAACAGTCCAGCCTGGAGAGAACCAGGGCTCTGGAGACAGTGAGCCTATGGGGGAAGGTGAGAAAAGGTAGAGTACCTCTGAGGAGGTGTAACTGATAGTTAGACTTTTCAGAGACGTCTTAAATGTGAGAGGAGAAGGAGAGAGTGGAGTCGAAGATGATCCCAAGTTTTCTTGCTTCGCAAGTGGGTGTAGGCACCGGGCCAAGGGGTAAATTATGCTTATTCGATATAAGCTTAACATGGCAGGCTCCAAAAAGGGTCAAGGTGAGTATGCATAAAAGACTATTGTTAATGACTCCAATCAAGCATTCCCACTAAGTCAGTGCCTTGTCTGGGATTGCTCAAGGGAAGCCCTTATTTATATATTTTTATGACAAGTTATAATATGGATGATGAACCCTTGTATAACGCCCCTCTCTTAGAATCCCCCTGACCCCACTGAGCCAAGAAGTAGGTTTGTTTTGCAAATTAAAAAGGTTTATTTGAAAAATTAAACAATAGATATATATCACACTTTTATAATAAATTAATATTTGATATCACACTTAGACATATGACAGTGATCAACAATGGATGATGTTATAATAGCACACTGGTTTAATTACTTAGGAGTAGTATAGAGGATAAGGTAGCTAAGAATGCTTTATGTTTTCAAGGAGATGCAAAGATGAATAAAAGGCAGTACAGAAATAAACTTGATATGATTTCAGCAAAAGATAATATGATCACTTTTTCTCTGACAATGCAATGTAAGGAGATGGAAGTAACACACACAGTCTTCCGGAATACAATCACAGTACAATACAAATTCAGTTCCCCCCTAGCAAGCTTATAGCACCAGGGATGATTTTGAAACACAGGCGAAAGACTTTCAGGTGATTTTGCAAGGGAGTGAAATATTCCCTATAAGAGATTCAGGGTGGGTGATAGCTACTTTAAATTAGTTCAGGATCACTTTAGCAATGCTCTATGAATGATTGTCAGGTTGCAAATGAATTTCAGCAAAGGAAAGCAAGAAGCTGCTATTTTGACAAGTGAAGAAATTTGAGCCAAATTGCAAATCGCTGCACTTTTTCCGAGTGCATCGAGCACGATTACGGTAAAAGTATGACTAGGAAGTCAGTTCTGGGTTTGTTGGAAAGCTTAGAATCTTAGCTTTAAAATGGAAGTTAAATCTCGCTTCTAGCACAAACAGTTTAAGAGATACGGATGATTTTATGAAGGTAGTTTTTCATAAATGAAATAATGATTCAAATGGCAAATGACACTTTTACAGGTTTAAAATCGGAGAAGGGAAACACGATTCTATGATGCAGTTTTGGGCAGGTTCAAATGTTTTGAATCAGATTATTTTAAGCTAAGAGATGGGTTCTGCACAGTTCTAGCTGGGTACTCACACTATAAATTTGAAAGGAATGGCCTCGTCATGGATCTGGTCAACAAGTTTAGCTGCGGTTCCCTCTGCTCGGCGGGTCAATCAGGCACCGGTTCTGTGCACAGCGGTCTGGTCTGGGTCTCTGGTTATGCTGGTCTGGATCAAGTAGATTCTGGATACTGCACTGCTTTCTGGGTACTGGTTCTGTTCTGGATACACAGGACTCTTAGCAAGCAGCAAACCGCACAACCTGGTGGTTGAATAGTTTGCAAAAGATTTTGAGGCCTGCTGAAGAGTTCAGCTCTTTGGGGTTTTTGTTCTGGAGTTAGTCTGGATCTCTGGAGTTCTGGATTCTGGAGTTCTCTGTCAGCGGGCTGCGCAGAAATTCAGTTGAAGGTTGGAAAATGAATGTCCCTGTCTAGCTTCCAGTGGCTCTTTTTATGTCTTTAGAAAGTGGGTGTGGATGCTAACTTTCTATGCCCAACCCACTAAGGGTTCTGATAGGTCAAGGATTTCTCTTTGACCTGATTTGAGAAGGGAGCATTGAGTCAGAGTCTTACAGTCTATTGAAGAAACGCCCCTTTGCTTTTACTTAGAAAATGATTTTTTCATAACTAACAGGTTTCCCAGATACACAGGCCGTTGACATTACATATACATATCATATAGCACATAAGGTAGTCTCTGTTCCAACTCTGATGTTTCTAAGAGCTTGCATTAAAAAATGACAACTTATTTAAATTTTTGGTAGCTTTTGCAACATTGGTTTTTCATCAAATCTTTACACAGACCTGTACCCTCTTCCTGAGCATATTAATCTAAGTTATCGTGTCTCTAGCATAAATACAGTGTTTGCAGCATTCATAATTCCCGTGGTTTTGCCTCAGAACATCACAGAGCGACCAGCCTAGTCTTAACACCTCTTAAAATGTGCACAGAAAAATCACAAGAATAATGATATTATTTATATAATTTTGCTGAGTCCGTACTATGAATTATCCATCTTTTTAAAATTATGCTCTGGCCCAGAGGGGTGTGGTTTCCCAAAGCACATGGTGGAATTTCTGGTTTGTCCACTTCCTCCAACTCAAGTTGCTCACAGAGGCACTGCCCCTCCCCATTTCTCTCAAGAGGAAGCCATTTACGACCCCCCCTAATTTAACATTTGCCTGAGCCAAGAAAGGCTCATTGTTCTGTTTCCCTCCAGCCCTAGGTGCTCCTCCCCTGATTCAATCAGGGAGGTGTCATCTCCTTTTGGTGGGGGCAGCAGAATGCAGCCAGGCCTGGGAAGAGTGGCTGAGCAAGTTTCAACTCCTGTCGGGGGTAGTTGCCGGGCAGAATTCAGTCTCTTTAAGCCAGGCTTCAGCTAAATGTCACTTTTGTTCCCAGTTTTTCTTCATCCAAATCAAACTTACAATTTTTACACATGCAGCTAGAATGCTGATTATAAGTTCAAAACTATGACATTTAACAGTTGCAAACTAGGTGACACTCAACAGTGGGTCACTCATTTATTTTAAACATGTAGATTTTAGTGTCTTTCAGTCCAATTTAACTTAGGCTACTGACAGCCACAGCTCAGCCAGTTTCATTATGAACATTGTTTAGGCTCTTTCTCGTTGCATATTTTGTATGCACACAAGTCTACCTTCTGCCAAATGTCTGCTGGTGTTCATTGAGATTTTTGAATATCGTGCAATGCTTAAAATATGCATTTTTAGCTTGCATTTCAGAGAAACAAAGGTGATTTCAATGCGTTTTTTGAGCCAACCGGCACTGCTGTTTTTCCTTTGGCACACATTTCAACCATTGCACTCCTGGCCAATCACGCTCCCACTGGTGGGTGGCAGGTCAGGTGAACATTTTGATGTGCGCCAAAACTGCGGTTTTCCTGGATTCTGGCGCAATGTGGGCTTTTTCAGCCATCTTGGATTTTCTAAGCCCACAGCACCAAATGTTGCAGCATAATAGTCCAAACGTGGGTCAGGACACCCAACAAGCCCCCTGCCCGACTGCGCTTTGATTTCGAGCCGAGGGGGAGTCGGGTGCAAAGGATGTTTTGATCCACGCGCTGGGATGTCCGCATCATCTTCTTCCGATTCCGCAGATGACAAAGTTCAGCATCTTTTCCTCCATCAGGGTGGATCGATCGGTTCTCCTCACCGGTCCTGATGGGAGTATTGGCCGGTACCCCGGGCCCCTCGGATCTTTGCTCCAGGTCCCCAGGTCATCCTCTGTGGTCAGTCTCCAGGTTTTCTTTCTCCAAGGATGACAAAGCAAAGCGGCAATACCTATTCGTAGACATTTCTCCCCCACTATTGATATAGTCGGGAGGCATATACATTTTGTAAATCAGTAGACATTTACATTCTTATTTAAAAAAAAACAGATATAATCAAGAATTATTCAAGAATCATAATATTTTAGAGACTATTAGCGCCATGGTTCATGCCGGTAAAATACGGGCGCCGCCTTGGTGGAAAGGGGAATTACCGCCCCATTCCAAGGTTGGCGGGGCGGTAATTCCCCCTTCCACCATTGCCCTTCCCCATTCCCATTTTTGCCCCATTGGGCTCGATGGGAATGGGGAAGGTGCTAATTACGGTACCACAAATTGCGGTACCGTAATTAGCTCCACTGGTCCCTTTGTGGGTTGGTTTTTAACGCCTGCAAATAGCAGGCGTTAAATTCCCCAACCCGCAAAGGGACCTCGTAGTAAGGCGGTAAGGATTTACCGGTACCGGTAAAATACTGGTACCGGTAAACCCTTACCGCCTACCGTGTAATGAGGCCCTATATGTGGGATATTTTAGGGTTGGAACTGAATTACTCTGGAGCGGCCCCCTCTGGTATTGTAGAGGACTCCTCGAGTTGTGGCAGAGGGTGCCTGGGATGGCAACACTTTAACTGATTTATATGGACCAAATTGTCTTCCCCTTCTGCCAAACTACCATTGGGGATGCAGATCTTGTATGCAACTGGGGAGACCTTGTCCACGATTTCTCAAGGTCCCTTCCATGTAGGCAAACATTTTCGCTGTTTGGCATGGTTCCTTTGGAAATTGTATAGATAGACCCGGTCTCCCACATTATATTCCTTCCTGGTGGTTTTCAAATCATAGTGCGTTTTCATACTCTCGGCTGTTCTTTCTAGATTCTGCTGAGCATAGGCAAAAGCATGTTGGAGGTGTTTCCTCAAATTCTCCACATACTCATGAGTTGTGGAGGCATTGATCAACGTCTGCTCTTGGGTTCTGTAGAGCAAATGCTGGGGAAGCACCATCTTGCATTCAGTCATCAGCTCAAATGGTGACATTTTAGTTGCAGATGAAGGGGTAGATCTGATGGCCATTAGGACCAGAGGTAATCGGATATCCCAACTTGGCCCAGAATCTGCCACAAACTTTTTTAATATGCTCACAATGGTCCGGTTGTAGCATTCTACTGCCCCAGAAGAAGCTGGCCGGTAAGCAATATGTAGCTTCCTGTTGACCCCCAGTATCTCCCACATCTTTGTCATTACCTCGCTGGTGAAATGGCTACCTCTGTCTGACTCAATCCTTTGAGGTAGACCAAAATGGGAAAAGATGTGGTTAATCATCAGGGCAGCTGCTGTTTCTGCCTTGCAGTTTGGGGCGGGGAGACATTCCACCCACTTGGTAAACAAGCATCTGACCTTCAACATGTACTTGTTTCCCCTAGAGGAGTGAATCATGGGGCCTATGAAGTAGATTTGCAAATCTGACCATGGCAATGTCATCCCCCTCTTTTGGAGAGGCGCCCGGTGTGTGAGGGATGTTGGCTGAAATTGTGCACACACAAGACACCCCTTCAAGTATTGGTCGAGGTCCTGCCCCATGTGTGGCCAGTATGCAACCTCTCTTATGATCTCAAGTGTTGTATGAAACCCCCTATGACCGGCGGTGGCCGCATCATGGGCGTGACTTAACATCAGGCTTCAGAATGAGGTAGGAACCACCCACTGATCATGGCCAGCTTGGGATTTCCTTACCAACAGACCGTCTTGGATTCGGAACATTTTTGGACATTTCATCAACACTCTAAGGTCCTCCTTCCCAATGTAATAGGTATCTGTCAGGGGAAAGTTCTCAGGGTCCTCAATGTGTTGGTAAAACTTACCAATTATTGGATCCCCCTTCTGAGCCGTAATTAAATCAGCATCAGGGGTCTCTTTACTCCATTGTGCAGTTGAAAGATCTTTGTGAGCAATTGTATAGGACCTGGTGATAGAAGTGACCTGGATTTCCCCGAAACAGGGACTCTATTTGTATTAGATCCCCTTGCATGGCCCCGGTTTTGGCCAGCTGATCAGCTAAGTCATTTCCAGTTTTGTCTGGTCCCTCTACCTTGGAATGACCCTTGATCTTTTTCAAGTAGATGGTCATCCCGTTCGAGGTGACCAGATCATCAATATTTTGGATTAACTTCTCATGTTTCAAGGGTTTGTTATTAGCACATAACATGCCTCTGGTTTTTCAATCAACCAGGTGCTCCACAAACCCGTTCCGTACATAATCTGAATCTGTGATTATGACCAGTTCGTGGAGTTGATGTTGGACAGCAGTGAGGATGGCCTGATGCACAGCCATCAATTCTGCAACCTGACTACTTCGGGGACCGATTTTGTACCCAGCGGAGGGTTCTGGGTACTCCTTCACCCATGCATTCCCTATGCCGGCCACCAGTTCTTTTTCCCCGTTGTTGTCAACATGGTAAGAGCATCCGTCCACATAGACAGTGGGCATCCCCTCACACTTGTCTTCTTCAAAGACTTGTGTGCGGAATTAAGGTATGCCTCCATGTTGTCCTTGATTTTTAGACTTTCATCCTTGAGACAGTTTTCTCTGGCACAATCATGCAAGTCAGCCAGACCTTGCGCGAGGGGACTCTTCTTGTTTTGGCCATATCTGATCTCCACAGGAAAGCCTTGCATTGACAGAATCCAGGAAGTAATTCGGGAAAACTCACATTTCCGGCCCGGATTCTGTCACTTTGGAGATATTGCAGAGGCTGGTGTGGAGTCTCCACTATGATGTGTTCCCCCTGGATGAACGGGCGGTAATTCTTCAATGCCCACACCGTTGCCAGGAGTGCCTTCTCACAATCGTTGAATTTTTCCTCCACAGAGGATAAAGTTTTGCTCACATAGGAGATTACTTTATTGACCTTCTCTTGCTTTTGGTATAATACTGCCGTCAAGCACGTATTAGAGAATCCTGTCTCCAGGAAGAACTCCTTGTTTCTGACAGGGTAAGCTAGACAAGGCACTTGAGAGAGGCTTCTTTTGAGTTGTCTTACTGCCTCTAATTGTTCTGGACCCCATTCCCACTTGACCCCCCCTTCAAAAGATGAATCAGGGGTCTAGTGATCTCTGCGTAGCCCTCAATGAAATTTCTGCTGTAATTAGTCAGTCCAAGGAGGCTCCTTAGTTCCCGCAGAGATGTGGGGTCTTTCTGTTTCTGAAGTGCTTCCACTTTCTTTTCTCGGGGACAGAGACCCTGAGGAGTAATCTCATGCCCCAAGAAATTAACACAGGTCCTACACCACTGTGCTCTCTGAAAGGAAAGTTTTGCTCCAGCGGCCCTCAACTGTTTCAGAACATAACGGATCACCGCTATGTGTTCTTTCACAGATGAACTTTTGATGAGGACATCATCTACATAAGCCAAGTTACCCCTCGCACCCAGGTCGGGCATGGCCTTATGTAGGAAAATGTTGAATTCATTGCCGGAGTTGAGGTATCCGAAGGGAGTCCGGGTGTACTGCTGGCTCCCAAAGGTAAAAGCCAGTTTGTATTGGTCCTCCCTACTGACAGGCACGGTCCAGCATCCATTGGTTAGGTCTATTGCAGTGATTACCTGTGACCCCTAAATCTGGGCCAGCCCTTGGTCAATGTAGGGCATAGGCCATCGGGAAGTATTGACCCGTTTGTTGAGCTCCCTAAGGTCGGCGCAGAGTCTCCACTGGCCGTTTGGCTTCAATATTCCCAGCACCGGATTATTGAAGGTGCTGTGTACTGGACGGATTATCCCCCGGGTCTCAAGGTTCTTAATTATTTCAGTAAGGGACTCCATGGATGCGAGAGGCAAGCGATATTGCTTTACAAACACTGGAGTCATGCCAGGGTCCGTGGGAATTGTTGTTGTGTGGATGTCGGTGCGACCACAGTCATATGAGTCTACCGCAAAGAGATCTTGGAAATCCAAGAAAACCTGTTTCAACTTTTGCTTCTGTTCCAGAGTCACACAGGCATCAGTTAGGTTGACTCTCTCTTCCACCATCTGCCTGAAACCTGGAAAGACTTCTGGTTTTGCTATCTTAGCGGCCTCCTCCAGCTGGGTGGAGAAGTCCCTGGTCAGAGTGCTGATTTGGACTGGAGGCTTCAGGTGGGAAAGGCATCCCTCATGGACCTGGAAAATCACCTCATCCCTCCTGAAGTCACAAGTCATATTTTCCTTACCATAAAGGCAAGAAGTGTACACCAGGAGGTTCCCCCCATGCCGGGTAAAGCTCCTGTCTGGTGTTGTATTGTCATCACTGTCACTGTCAAAACAGTCCTTGGGGATTGGTCCTAACAGTTAATTTCCTAAATCAATGGAGAAATGTCGGTCATCAACCGCCATTCCAAAAATGGTGCCTGTGGCTAGAGTAATACTCTTTAAGTCGCTGTTATCCACTTCTATTGGAATGGTGTCATGTTCTATGTTGACTAATGGTGTTGGGTTTACCCCTAACCCTTGCTGTTGGAGGGAAGCATTTAGATGAATATAAGCATTAGGGTTTTTCAATGTGTGTCCTCTTATAACTTTCACTTCCAGGGAGAATTGTCGGGTCCTTTCTGGGATGGTGACTTCCTCTTTAACCTGAATTTCAACTGCATAAGGTAGCAATTGAGCTGACCTTAATGCTTTTTCTGGATCATCAAAGCCCATGGGATTATCCACTAATCAGGACCAAGCTTTGAAGTTTATTAGGTCCAAACTAATGGCAAAGCGATTGAGAATATCATTGCCTAAGTAAAAGGCGGCAGTGGCGTCTCGCACAACCCAACAATTATGGACTATGCTCTTGTTGCCAATGGAAATTTTGAGCATACACCTGCTTGGCAGGAGATGTTTGGAATTGGGTGTTTCCAGATCCATTCCCATTTGTCTATCAGTTTGAATGTGGGAATGGCTGGATCTTTTGGGAGTTGGTGGAACATGGCTTCGCTGATGAAGCTCTTACCGTTGTTCACACACACTCGGGTGAGAACAGAGTCCTTCCCATCATTTAACTGAACAGGGATGAACAACTGCTCTCCAATTTGCTGAATATCAGCCAGGCTCTGAGCTGATTTCACATCTTTCTGGACCATAGGAGTGGGAGTTTCTGATTGTGGATTTGTAAAGAATTTCAGAGTGTTTCCTTCCAGCGTAGAATACCACCTTAAACTGGAAGGAAGGTTAATTTTCAGAAATAGAAAGGACCCCCCACCACCAGTCTGTTGTCCTACTGCTATTACTGTCACGTCTGGAATTTGGTTGTTCTGGAAGTGAAATTCTACTTGGTCAGATTTTTGTTCAACCATGTGGCATGTGCCATTTAAACTAATATGGTTGACACTCTGTTTTAATTTTATTGGTCGGCTAGTCTGAGTCCAGAGGACCTTGTTTATGCAATCTATTAGGGGTGACAACCTTCTCAGGAGGTCATTCCCTAGTAAACAAGGGGTGTCCTCTGGAGTCACTACTATGACTGGATGTTTCACCTTGTGTCGCCCAATTTTGATGTCCAAATCTGCAGTCCCCTCGACGGGAATTTCCTTCCCGTCAAAGTTCTGGAGTTGTCCAGGAAGAGAGGTGAGAGGAATACAGTAATTCTCCCCCTTCCTGCATTTAGTTCATCAAAGGCCCTTTTGGACAGAAGAGTAGCTTAGGATCCAGTGTCCACCAGTGCCAAAATTGTACCCTGCCCCTGTACTTGTACCGGGGCATAGTATCTTCCCTCTTTCTCCTCAATTGGGCACAGATAATGCACATTTTTGGACAACTGGTGGGCTAATTTTCTGGTTTTGGACATTGGGAGGGGAGAGATTTGGGCAGAATTCTGTGGAGAGTCATGGGAATCTGCAAGAAAAAGTTGGCAACTTGAAAGAGGATATTCGAGTTCCCCTGGTTCCGGTACTGGGCCGCCCCCCCCCCGCCTTTTTGGAGGCAGTCACCAGAATGGGTTTGCACCCGGGGATTTTGTTGCTGTTGGTTCTGGGATAGAATAATGGGCGGCGACAGCTCAATCTCCACATCTACCCAGTCTATTGATGCGGTTTTGGGTTGCCCTTGTTCCGGTTCTGGGCCGCCCCCCCTTTTTGGAGGCAGTCACAAGGATGGGTTTGAACCAGGGGTTTTCGGTCTTGTTGGTTCTGGGATAGAATGATGGGCGGCGACAGATCAATCCCCACATCTACGCAGTCTATTGATGTGGTTTTAGGTTCCCCTGGTTCCGGTTCTGGCCCGCCCCCCCCTTTTTTGGAGGCAGTCACCAGGATGGGTTTGAACCAGGGGTTTTTGGTATTGTTGGTTCTGGGATAGGATGATGGGCGGCGACAGCTCAATCCCCACATCTACCCAGTCTGGATTGGAATCCCTTGGGACCCATTTTTTCTTGGGAGGAGTTCCCCCATCTCTGAAGGAGAAGATCCTTTCCCCAGGATCCTCTTGGGATCCCTCTCCCTCAAATTGGAAGATCTGTACCTCCTCCTCAAAGTGGGTCTGTTTGGGTACTTTGTTTCTCCTGCCTCCTCTCTGCTCCTTGGGTGGCAGACTTTCAGGGTTAGGAGATTTTGTTTCCGGTTCCTGGGCTTCAAGGGGCTGTTTACAAGTGGGGAAGGAAGCTTCCTCTAAGGCTTTACACCCCCCTTCCCCTTGTGCCTCCTCCCTGGGAACCGGTGGGTTATCGGGGTGCTGTCCCCGTCATTGTTCTGGAGCACCAGGCCCAGAGTTTGGGGCATTCTGCGGTGGCATGCTCATCTGAGGGTTCTGTTGAGCCCTCAGTATGTGACCTAGATCCCGTGCACTATTTTGGACCTGGCGCTCTAACTGTGAAACCCGCTCAGGCTGATACGGGGTTCTATTTTCTCCACTGGGCTGATCCCGGGAAGGGTAGCTATACATTCTCTGGTAGTTCCCTGCGTTGGGAAGATTTGGGTACCCCTCCACCCTTGGCCTCCCCTCTCCCAGATTCGGTGGTCTGGGCTCAGGGAATTGGGGAAAGAAGGATGGATGATTTTGGGGCTGGAAGTTGGGTGGATACCTGGGGAACAAGTTCTGCCAGGATTTGGTGAATTTCTGCCCTCCTGGGGGAAGTGTGGAGGGAAGTTCCCTGGGTTGGGCGCTTGGTTGGACCCCCCCTTGGGCTGGAGGAGTCCACACATAACCCAAGATTGGACTGTTTCCCTTATAGCAGGGACTTACATAGTCAGGGGAGCGAGGGACCCCATTTGTGGGACTACCTCCTCCACTCCCTGTCTGTGACTGGCCCGAGGCCTTCTGGGCTTAGAATGAGTTTGTGCAGGCGGGTTCTTGGGCCCCCCATCTCCAAATCTAAAACGGGGGCAACCTTTACCTCGGTCACCTTGGCAGCAGCAGGGGTGCTGTTGGTTTTGGGGTTTTTGGGCTGATTCTTATTTTCCGCCGGTTTCTGCACCTCATAGATGCGGGTGGCTTGCTCAATGACCCAGTCTAAAGATCTTTTCTCGTGAAAATCTCTCACGAGCTGGGTCATTATGTATTTGGGTAAGGCATGGAAAAACGTATTATCAAATTCTTTA
This sequence comes from Ambystoma mexicanum, assembly GCF_040938575.1. Classification (NCBI taxonomy): domain Eukaryota; kingdom Metazoa; phylum Chordata; class Amphibia; order Caudata; family Ambystomatidae; genus Ambystoma; species Ambystoma mexicanum. Next base: position 1,277,689,547 of record NC_090929.1, on the reverse strand, counting down.
CTGTCGGTGTGCACCCTTTTGGTAGTCTGCGCAAAAGCACGCTTTAACTCCTGCCCAAATTCTTGTGGGGCCTGATCCTTCCCACATTGCAAATTGTAGGCTGCCTTGCGAGCCTCTTGAGGATTTCTATGAACAGAAAAATGTTTCAAGATGGCCGCCCTATCGGTGGACCATCTTGAATGATTTTGGTCCTCCAACTCCGCAAAGAAACTGGAGTATTCTGGGGAGAATGTCCATTTGACGTACTGGATGCAGCTACTGCTGTCCTTCAAATGGAAAGTCTCCATCATTTGCTCAAAGAGCTCCAAGTGTTCCCAAACAGAATACTTGAAGTTCTTGTGATTAGGCGTGATGACACTCCTGATTGCCTTAATCTGTTTTAAGGGGTCCTAAAGCAAGACTCTTTTTGCCTTATTAGCCTTTTTAGTTCGGGTAACCCTGGTTAATTCATCCTCAGACTCAGAAGCACTGCTCCCAGAGGTGCCCGTCTGATCTTCCAGGTTTTCCCGGATTCTGCGAGCCTGGAAATGGCTGGCAGAATGTGGGGACCTGGTTTCCTGTGTCCTGTGACGCTCAGAGGAGTCTTCAGATCCCTCCTTGCTACCAGGATTGGATGGGTACCCCCCCACTGACCTAACTGGGCAGAGGGCTTCAGGATGCCCTTGGTGGGCCTACTCTCCTGGGGTTCCCCACTAAATTGCACTGTGCTTGGGTGCCCCTAACCGGAGGCCCGCCCCGCCATTCCTGGGTGGTACTGGCCTATGAGCCCCATACTTTTGGCTGGATAGTAATCTGCCATCCCTGTGGCCCTGTGCTCATGTGCGCCAGGGGACATGGGGGTGGCAGAGTCCAGGGACTGGGAGAGGTGGAGGCCTCTGGTACTAGGGCTCCTGAGGTTATGCTCAGGGGCTTCCCTTTCCCAGCAAACTTCATCTCTATCAGCCCCTGCTCCCTGTTGCAATGCAAGAGCCTGCGCTTTCAATTCCTCAGATAAGGCCTTGCTAGACTATCAGTCTTTCCTGCATGGCTACCTTTTGCTGGAGCCTATCACTGTGCTGACAGAGAGCCTCATTTTCTCTCTGCACCTCCTGATTGGTCCTGGAATACTGGGCCAGTCTTTGCTGCAGGGTGGTTACCTCCTGGTTACCATCCCTACTGGCCTGCTCCTTTCTTGTCAGAGCATCTTCCACCCTCCTGGTGTGCTCTAACAAGTTCTGATGCTCTTTTTGGAGGTCACCTAGTCCCTGGAGGGCCAAGTGATTTTCTTGAATTTTTCTTTTTGAGTGGCAGACTTCCTGGCCTAAGGTGTCCCTTTCCCAAACTCTGCCTGGGTATCCAGGTCTTTCAAAATCAATGTATTGCTTTCCTCTTTCTCTCTGTCTAGTTGGATTTGCAGGGTGGCTACCTGCTCTGTGCATGCCCTGTTGAAATTGATCTATTGCTGCAGCTTTTTCTGGCACTGCAGTAAGGAGTCCAAACTGTCTTGGTGCTCCTTCTGCAAAGCCAGAATTCTGGTATCCTGGTCAGCCTTTTCCTGTTGCAGGATATCCATATCCTCGTTTATTTTAATGACGTACTGTCTACTATCATTTTCTGACTCCTGGCTCCTGTGCAGCCTCTGCTCAGAAGAGTCCAGATCAGATTGGGCCTTCCCTAATGCCAACAGTTGACTACTTGCCAGATCTTGGCCTTCAGCACATTTGTCCTGCATGGCTCCCTTATATAGATACAAATATGCTGCTATCCTGACAATCTTGTTGTGTTCATCTTTAGCTTTAGGAGTCATGTATAGTTCACTCAGGGCCACATGTAAGGGACCCTGATCTCTCCAGATATCTGACCCAGTTGTAGTGACCTGTTGTGTGATCGCCTGCAACCATACATTTTGGTCCTGTTCAGACCATTCACCTCTCACAAACAGTTTATGTAAGAGGTGCTCTCTTGCTATTTTGATGTCTACCAGTGTCGTCATTCTGGAAATTGATTTCCTTCCTGACTTACCGAAGTTGGTATTTTATTTTGCAAAACAGACCGTTTCTTGAGAGTGTTCCTTTTTGAGGGGTATTTTCACAGCATAGCACAGCATGGTGATCCAACAGGATTTATGTATCCTATCAGTTAGTACACTGTATTAAGCTGCACAAGCGGTAGATCTATTCCAGAATCCCCGGCTACGAGCCCCCACTCTGTTAATGACTCCAATCAAGCATTCCCACTAAGTCAGTGCCTTGTCTGGGATTGCTCAAGATAAGCCCATATTTATATATTTGTATGACAAGTTATAATCTGGATGATGAACCCTTGTATAATGCCCCTCTCTTAGAATCCCCCTGACCCCACTGAGCCAAGAAGTAGGTTTGTTTTGCAAATTAAAAAGGTTTATTTGAAAAATTAAACAATAGACATATATCACACTTTTATAATAAATTAAAATTTGATATCACACTTAGACATATGACAGTGATCAACAATGGATGATGTTATACTAGCACACTGGTTTAATTTAATTACTTAGGAGTAGTATAGAGGATAAGGTAGCTGAGAATGCTTTATGGTTTCAAGGAGATGCAAAGATGAATAAAAGGCAGTACAGAAATAAACTTGATATGATTTCAGCAAAAGATAATATGATCACTTTTTCTCTGACAATTCACTCCCCCCCTATGCAATGTAAGGAGATGGAAGTAACACACACAGTCTTCAGGATTACAATCACGGTACAATACGAATTCAGTTCCCCCCTAGCAAGCTTACAGCACCGGGGATGATTTTGAAACACAGGCGAAAGACTTTCAGGTGATTTGCAAGGGAGTGAAATATGCTAAAATTGATTTTAATTCCCTATAAGAGATTCAGGGTGGGTGATAGCTACTTTAAATTAGTTCAGGATCACTTTAGCAATGCTCTATGAATGATTGTCAGGTTGCAAACGAATTTCAGCAAGGAAAGCAAGAAGCTGCTATTTTGACAAGTGAAGAAATTTGAGCCAAATCGCAAATCGGGGTCCTTTTTCTGAGTGTGTCGAGCATGATTACAGAAAAATATAATGAATTGGTTTTGGGTTCGTTGGAAAGCTTTGAATCTTAGCTTTAAAATGGAAGTTAAATCTCGCTTCTAGCACAAACGGTTTAAGAGATACGGACAATTTTATGAAGGTAGTTTTTCAGAAATTAAATAATGATTCAAATGGCAAATGACACTTTTACAGGTTTAAAATCGGAGAAGGGACACACAATTCTATGATGCAGTTTTGGACAAGTTCAAATGTTTTGAATCAGATTATTTTAAGCTAAGAGATGGGTTCTGCACAGTTCTAGCTGGGTACTCACACTATAAATTTGAAAGGAATGGCCTTGTCACGGATCTGGTCAACAAGTTTAGCTGCGGTTCCCTCTGCTCAGCTGGTCACTCAGGCACCGGTTCTGCTCACAGCGGTCTGGTCTGGGTCTCTGGTTCTGCTGGTCTGGATCAAGTGGATTCTGGATAACGCACTGCTTTCTGGGTACTGGTTCTGTTCTGGATACACAGTACTATTAGCAATCAGCAAACCGCACAGCCTGGCGGTTGAATAGTTTGCAAAAGATTTTGAGGCCTGCTGAAGAGTTCAGCTCTTTGGGGTTTTTGTTCTGGAGTTACTCTTGATCTCTGGAGATCTGAATTCTGGAGTTCTCCATCAGCGTGCTGCGCCGGAATTCAGTTGAAGGTTGGAAAATGAATGTCCCTGTCTAGCTTCCAGTGGTTCTTTTTATGTCTTTAGAAAGTGGGTGTGGATGCTAACTTTCTATGCCCAACCCACTAAGGTTTATGATAGGTCAAGGATTTCTCTTTGACCTGATTTGAGAAGGGAGCAGTGAGTCAGAGTCTTACAGTCTATTGAAGAAACGCCCCTTTGCTTTTACTTAGAAAATGAATTTTTCATAACTAACAGGTTTCCCAGATACACAGGTCGTTGACATTACATGTACATATCATATATCATCATATAAGGTAGTCTCTGTTCCAACTCTGATGTTTCTAAGAGCTTGCATTCAAAAATGACAACTTATTTTCGTTTTTGGTAGCTTTTGCAACATTGGTTTTTCATCAAATCTTTACACAGACCTGTACCCTCTTCCTGAGTATATTAATCTAAGTTATCGTGTCTGTAGCATAAATGCAGTGTTTGCAGCATTCATAATTCTCCGGGTTTTGCCTCAGAACATCACAGAGCGACCATCCTAGTCTTAACACCTCTTACAATGTGCACAGAAAAATCACAAGAATAATGATATTATTTATATAATTTTGATAAGTCCGTACTATGAATTATCCGTCTTTTTAAAATGATGCTCTGGCCCAGAGGGGTGTGGTTTCCCAAAGCACATGGTGGAATTTCTGGTTTGTCCACTTCCTCCAACTCAAGTTGCTCACAGAGGCACTGCCCCTCCCCGTTTCTCTCAAGAGGAAGCCATTTACGACCCCCTCTAATTTAACTTTTGCCTGAGCCAAGGAAGGCTCATTGTTCTGTTTCCCTCCAGTCCTAGGTGCTCCTTCCCTGATTCAATCAGGGAGGTGTCATCTCCTTCGGGTGGGGGCAGCAGAATGCAGCCAGGCCTAGGAAGAGTGGCTGAGCAAGTTTCAACTCCTGTCGGGGGTAGTTGCCGGGCAGAATTCAATCTCTTTAAGCCAGGCTTCAGCTAAATGTCACTTTTGTTCCCAGTTTTTCTTCATCCAAATCAAACTTACAATTTTTACACATGCAGCCAGAACGCTGATTCTAAGTTCAAAACTATGACATTTAACAGTTGCAAACTAGGTGACACTCAACAGTAGGTCACGCATTTAGATTTTAGTGTCTTTCAGTCCAATTTAACTTAGGCAGCTGACATCCACAGTTCAGCCAGTTTCATTATGAACATTATTTTAAGCTCTTTCTCTTTCCAGATTTTGTATGCACACAAGTCTACCTTCTGCCAAATGTCTGCTGGTGTTCATTGAGATTTTTGAATATCTTGCAATGTTCAAAATAGGCATTTTTAGCTTGCATTTCAGAGAAACAAAGGTGATTTCAAAGCGCTTTTTGAGCCAACCAGCAGTGCTGTTTTTCCTTTGCCACACATTTCACCCATGACACTCCTGGCCCATCATGCTCGCACTGGTGGGTGGCAGGTCAGGGGAACATTTTGGTGTGCGCCAAAACTGCGCGGTTTTCCTGGATTCTGGCGCAATGTGGGCTTTTTTGGCCATCTTGGATTTTCTAAGCCCACAGCACCAAATGTTGCAGCATAATAGTCCAAACGTGGGTCAGGACACCCAACACTATGTAGGCATATGCTTGACCAATGCTCAGAATCCTACCTGGATGATATAGAACCCTTCACTAATACACAGTTATATTTCAACTTTAGACAAGGTGTTTTACCCATGAACGCCATTTGGGAGTCCACGGGGGTTGCATCTGCAACCCTTGGTCACTTACCTGCAACCCTGGCCACTGCCCCTGCGACCCATGAGGAAGGAGTGCAGAGGCAGTGCTCCTGTGAACAAGTAGTGCTCTCTTTTTCCTGGTTTCTGCTCTTGTGCACATGAGCCAGGAAGAGCTCAGAAGCAAGATCTGTACGAGTGCTGTCTCAAAGGTAAGTGGCAGGAAAATGTAATTTTGTATGTGTATATTGTATGTATACATGTTTGAATGAGTGAGCATTTGATGTATGGGCGGTTGGGTGTGTGAATGGATGAGTGAATTCTGTATGAATGCTGTTTGAATATGTGTTTAAATGTGTGAGTGAATTCTGTGTAAATGCTGTTTGAAGGTGTGAATATATGTTTGTATGAGCAAGTACATTTTTTGTGTATGCTGTATGAATGAGTGTTTAAATGTGTGTTTTTTAATGAGTGAATTAATGTGGGCAAGCTTGTGTTGGTTTTGTGCCAGCCTGGGAGGCTGATTTGCAATGGGTGCTGGGGATGGGTGAAGGAGGGCAGAGGAGGTGGTAGGAGGAGAGATTTTTTACTGGGCATCTATGATATTGTATCATAGATGCTCAGTAAAATACGTAACAGCACGACATGGCTAAATTGATTGCATGAAAATGTATTCTAGCCACGTAATAACACTTTCATGCTTGCATTAAAAGTATGATCAAGCAAGCATGATGAGTGTTATTACGTTGCTAGACTGACATTTTGATGCAATTGGTCTAGCCATTTCTTACTGTGGCATGACGTTTTTTACTGGACATCCATGATAGTATATCATAAATAAATGTCATGTCATGACACAGTAAGAAATTGCTAGACTTACTATGCCAAAATGCAAATCTAGGCACACAATAAAACTTATCAAGTATGCTTTAAAAGCATAATAAAGCAAGTGTGATACATGTTATTATGAGGCTACTATGCATTTTGATGAAATCAGTCTAGCCATTTCTTATTATGGCATGACATTTTTTTACTGGCCATCTATGATAGATATATTCACTGGGAAATTAACCAGAAGCTACATGCCTCATATTTGGTCCAATATCAGAAACCTCAGAGATTCCGTAGGGGGTTGAGATTTCCCACTTTATTTAAAGATAATCCTGAATTCGTCAAGAGATAAAGGATAACCTTGAATAACTGATTTTTGGACCTCATTTTATTAACAAGCTAGAAGTTAACATTTTCTTTACAGAACTTAGATAATGAAATTGGAATACTTAAAGATAATTTGACACAGTTAACTGATCAGGAAATTCTTACTAGGGTGCCAGAGGGATCTTAACAACAAGTTGGAGTTATAGCAGAAGGAATTAGAAACAAAGAACATGTGAACGTTCGAAAGGGACACACTAGATTATAAACTTGATATCATATTTTCCTGGCAGGAGTACTATCAACAAAAGACAGGTCGGAGAGGTTTTTATAGAGAACAGCGTCGGAGTGAGGAACAAACATCTCAAAGTACATCTTCAGAAGCACCCAATTTTGAGTCAGAATATAGATCAAAGACATCTGATGTTACAGAAGAGCCAATTGAAATTGATACAGTAGATAAATGGGAACAATCAACTAGTCATCAGGTGAATTTTTTAGAAGGAAGGGGCAAAAAGAAACACAGAGAAAAGCAATTCATCCTCCAAGGGGAGTTAAGTGATTGATAGCTAGAACTATCTAACTATCTAACTAACTAACAATTTGAGATTCAGACTTTACAAAAAGAACTATTATTTGTCCTGCAATACTCTAGCACACTACAAAAGGAAAAAAACAGATTTTTATAAACTGATGCGGAAGATGAAACAAAAAATCTTTTTTAACAGCATAGAAGATGAAGAATACTGAGAGGGCAAAAGAATGTGAAAAATTAGAGATGAAAGCTATCGGCTCTTTTTCACCATTGGTACAGAACCCTACATTGTAATAGTTCCAGAAATCGGCGCTCAAAGATTTTCAAAAAGTTACGTTTAAAAAGAGAAAGGGCTCCATCAGGAGTTGGTCGGTATCCCGGCGGTAAATACGCTGGGATACCGGCCAACAGCAATTAGTGTTACTGCAACTTGGCCCAGCGCTATTAGCTCTGGATCACAAGTTGCATTGGTGGGGTAAGTCCCAATTTCTTTGAGTCTATAGGGCTCGATGGGGCATTTTCAGCGTAACTACCATGGCGATAATTGTGCAGCGGTTTTTGCACAGGAAATGGGCAGAACTTCGGCACATTCACCTCCAGCTCAAAGGTGGAGGTGAATGCTCCGACTTTCCCCAAACTCTGGATTGGGCATGGCAGTTATGCGGCAGTGATAGTGTTACGGACACATTTTTACTGCTCCATCCAACTCCTGATGAGGTCAAAAGTTAGGTAATATTTCAGAAAATGAAAGGAAAGTTATTCAGAAATTGTGCAGGAAAAAAGAGATGATTTTCAAGCCAGCGAATAAGGGAGGTGCATTTGTGTGCATGAATCATCCTGAGTATGTAGAAAATGCAGAACAACAACTAAATGATTGTGTTGTTTGAATGGAAATTGATCATAAGCCCACCAGTGACATAGGAAAAGTCAATGAAGAACTATTGGTGAAAGCAGAAGAGAATTTATGTTTAACTCATGATACCAGTTTATTCTTGAAAAAAAAAGCATCCCATTACATCGATCTTTTATATCCTACCTAAGGTCCATAAAAAAACATACAAAAGCCACCTGGCTGCCCCATTGTGGCAGACACAGAATGTTTATATACATTACAGGAGAATTATCTCAACAGAAAATGAGTTCAGGGTGAAAAGTCAGTTTTTAAAAGAGCATTATTAAAATGTAAGTATCCAAGTGTTGCGCTGATGCCTCATTTCAGAAAGTACAACAGATGAGTAGAGATGATTTATTGATAGCTAAAGAGAAAAATTCTGGAACCACGTTTGGTGTATGTTACAACTTATTCACTACAGAGTAAGAAGATCAAACAGATTATCTACACAAATTGGCAAGGTATTAGACTGGACAGTGTTCTTCATAGACTTTTCCCAAATCTATCCATTTTGGCCTACAAAAGGAGTGACTCATGAAGAAATATTTTAGAAAAGGTATACATTAAGGATAAAGGTGGTAAGATACAATATGCTAAAGTTACTCAACCGTGTGGTCATTGCCAACTTTGCAATAATATTGTGAAGGGCAACACATTGAATCAACCATACACTGGAAAACAAATTACAACATACGAGTACCTGTGACTGTGACATAGTGGTTTACAGCATTCACTGTCCTTGTAGCTTGTCTTATATGGGCCAGACTATGAGAAAGGTGAAGGTCTGATAAACCAAGCATAGTTTAAATGTGAGGACGAAGAGTGAGAGGTCTCCAGTGGCTAAACTGTTACTTGAGGTGAGACATACTGTTGCTTATTAGGTTTATTATTCTGAAACAGGTAACGTTGCACACCAAGAGGAGGTGACTTGCAGACGTTGCTCTTGAAGAGAGAGATTTTTTGCATCATGCAATTGATTTCATCGGCCTCTAGATGCATGAATGTACAATGTGACTTAACTCCATACTTGGGTTCTTAAATAGGCTTTGCCGTTAGATTGTGATATTGGGTGGCTCACAAGACTGGCAAGTTAGAAATCGTGGCTTGGAGTACACATGAGACTGAGTGTCACTTCACTAAATGCATGATGAAGCAAGCATGATTAGTGTTATTATGCCTTTAGTAAGTATTTTGAAGAAATCAGTGTGGCTATTTCTTACTGTTGCATGACATTGTTAATGGGCATAGATGGCCAGTAAAAGGTGTCATGCCATAGTAAGAAATGGATAGATTTACTTCACCAAAATGCCAGTCAACACACACAATAACACATATCATGCTTGCTTTAAAAGCATGATAAAGCAAGCATGATTAGTGTTGTTATGTGACTTGGATGCATTATGATTAACTCATTCTAGCCATTTCATACTGTGGCATGATATGTTTTACTGGGCATCTATTATAAAGCAGGCATGATAAGAATGAGTACATGGCTACACTGCCATTTTGGTGCAGCCAGTCTAGAAATAATATCTTACTATGGCATGGCATTTTTTTTACTGATCATCTATGATGAAGCGAACATGATAAGTGTTATTACTGAACTGGCCTGCACTGAAGCAACCAGTTGAATCATGTTTTCTTTTTGTGGCATGACATTTTTAATGGCAAAGCCAATAGGAGCATGTACTTATGTGCGGGTACGGGCATATATTGGCTTAGCCAGTTTCAACATGTTTCTTATGGGATAATTACTCGCATTAGGCGCAGCATGAGTATGTTCTTATTTGGGAATACTGGCATATATACAGTACTGAGCCAGGAGGTTAGCTCAGGGGCAAGGCGTATGTCTTGGAAGCAAGACAACGAAGAGCTAAAAGGTTTTGAGACTGGTCTCCAGTATTAAGTGTATTATAAAAGCTAATTCATTAATTACATAGTTGTAGTGAGCATGGAAATGTATGGGGACAGTATGTGTGAACATGTTTTTATACTGGCAAATATTGTGGCATCATGTAAATGCACTGGGAAATGCTCTTGTGCACTGTTGGTGACTTGCTTCTATTGGATTTCTTTCCTGAACTACCCTGCAAAAACGATTGCAAACTGTCTGACTTTTTTAAACAATTTTTCACAGACAGTTTGCTGCATAATGCAACATTTAAACCTATTATTAAAGATGTTTCCCCTGGGGCTGAAACCCCCCTGAGCCATCTGTGATGGAATGGATTCTGCCTTGCACGAGTACAAGGATGGGCAGGAGTAAAATTGCCCACTCACCCATTATAATTATACAAATCAAAACACAATGCAATCATGAAGTTAAAACAGGGACAACCAAGAGATGCACCTCTTTTGCCTTCTGTGGTGGGCCGAGGGCAGGCTATACTCTTATGAGGGATGATAAGGTGAACCAGTAGTGACCCAAACAACACTGTATCACAGTCCAAAATAAAGGGAATTTCCAATCAAGGTTCTATAAAAATATAAACACTTTAATAAAACCCATGTGCAAGTAGAACGAAAAGAGATTACTGTACAAAAACCCACCTCAAAGAAATGACAGAAATGATGTGACAGACTGGAGAAAGTAGCACTTCAAGCTTAGTTGCACGGGTGGTACGTAAGGTACTACTAAAAAGGATTTCTTGGTGAAGACAGGGATGATTGTGATCTAACCAGTCTTTAGGGCCAGAGTGAACAGGGTGGCAGCTCAGTGTCACAGTACTTGAATTGCACGGGTGGTACGTAAGGTACTACTAAAAAGGATTTCTTGGTGAAGACAGGGATGATTGTGATCTAACCAGTCTTTAGGGCCAGAGTGAACAGGGTGGCAGCTCAGTGTCACATTACCTGAATTTGGTTCTTGGTGGGCTGACGCATCAGACCTGGGTTGAACATTGATGGGAGCTAATCAGGCTCAGTCGGGCATGTAGGATTGTGGAGGACCTGACAGCAAGCGATCATCAAGCAGGGTCGAATGTGGGTCCTTGTTGCTGACAAACAGCAGCAGTTCAAGTGGTATGGTATGGTGGTATGCTACAGAGAATTATAGAGCGCAACACAGACCTTAACAAGGCATTATAGTGCTAAAAGACTCAGATGACAGTGCTCCAGGCTGGGGTGTTCCCAAGAATGCTTCAAGGTTGGCCCTGCTTAGTCAGCATTAGCCGCTTGCAGAAGTCGGTGAGTGATGCTCAAGTGGATCATGTCGGTGGGTGGCAGTTGTGAAGTGGTGTTCACAGGGGCATCGAGGTGCAAGCAATGAGGCAGCAGTTTTTGAGCTAGCTGGGCTGAGCCATATGGTAACCTCTGGGTAGGATCAGCAAGTTACCCTCCAGAGATTTGGTTTGGTTTCCAGCATTGAGCAGATGATTCAGGCCTGGCAGTTGATGGGCTCTGCTAAGACATGATTCTGTGTCAGGCTAATGGAGATGCAGTGGAATCGTTCTGCTGTCTGGAGGAATGCAGATACCAGCACCAGCACCTTCCCTCTCGTTCAGGATGCAGGAAACACGGAGCAACCTGTTCGATGTAGGTGAACAGGGAACTTCGCCTGGGCTGGCCCTCCAGGTTGCTGTGAGGCCTTCGCGAAGGGCTCGAGGACAGGATATTCCACTTCAGAGTCTGCTCTTCTGGCACAGAAGATTTGTTGCAGATTGATTGGTCCTGTTCCACATCGCTGGTCACTCCTCATAGTCCGTGGGAGTGACTAGGGGACAAGTCTTCCTTCTGTATCGGAAGGATCCTTTAAGGATCCTTAAGGAACTGTAGGTATTCTATTGAAGGGTTGCAAGACTCCTCCTTTTAAGGGCACAAGTCCTCAGGCCATTGGTCTAATGCTAGCGTGCTTTAGGAGACCAATCCCTGCTCCTGGATTGAGTGGACTTTGCCCTCTTGATTTTGCACCTAAATTGTTTTGCTCCAGAGGAAGAGTAGGAGACAGAAAAGAGAAAGATAGACAGCAAAAAATAAAATGGTGGAAGGCTTCTTTGATTGTTCAGAGCACTCCTGCCTATCCTACTCCCATCCTCATTACCCCCAACTTGCAACAAAATAACTTTAGAATTGCAGCACCCTGCTGTAAGGCTACTCCTCCTGAATGGATGTGCTCCTTTCATACCTGGGCCCAGGACCGATGTCTGCTGTGCAGCGGTCTCTGGGGGAGAGGGTTACTGGTCCTCACAAACAGAATCAAAGAGAGGCTGGGTCCTCTGAGTTTCTGTCCTGCTGGGTGGCAGTATCGGCCCGGCTCACCCTAATAAACATTCCCTTCCGCTGCAGAGCTGACTCCCAGGAGCTTACACATGTCAATGTGCAATATCAATTGGTTTGTGGTGGCCACAATCATATGCATTGCCATGCAGTATGCCTAAACTCAGGCATAGCTTATTCTTAGAGTACCGTGCCACTATAATGGGCTACTGTCACTGTGGTGGTCAAGTGATATCTTGTGACATTTGAATCTGTTCAGTGCCACAAGCAGAGCGGGTGCTGCAGATGAGGCTACTGATGCAGTCGGGCACACATGTGCTATGCTTGACTTAGAATAGCAACAAAGGGGGAACCTAGTTAGCAGATACCCTCTTGGAGAAGGAATCACCCACTTCATTTTATACACTAAAAATAAAAAAATATTCAAGGTTCTGCATCCTTGCCAAATTTGGTTGGTTCAGGTTCCTTCACTATGCTTGGTCACGCTTGCAAATTTGTGGCAAATATTTATGCCCCACCAATTAAAAAATTCAACAGCCGACACTGGCATTGTGAAACAAACATAAAGAGGGGTCTTAGAACTGATTTTACTTTTGGAAATCACATTGTGAAATTTGCTTTCTCTAATGTGCCATATTCATACAGGCAGGATTGATGAGAAGTATTTGTCTGTATAAACCAGACAGACTGGATGCTCCAGATGAAGAGCTACCTATTTAGAGTCAACTGATTTGTTTCATTTTTCTGAAGCCTTTCAGTTTTTGCAAAAAAATACTCAGGGCTTTGAAGTTACTGTGGCATTGATTTTCCCATATCTAAGTAAAATAGTTTTTATTATATCCTATTTTTATGTAGAGCACTGCATGTTTGACTCCTGATGCATCCTGCTTTTAAGCGCTGTAAAAATAGTTATTAGTATAAAATGTAACAGTACTTAGTATATCAACCTTAGAAGGATGAATGACTGATTCATGACTGTTGAAATATGAACATGCATAGTGCAGGCTGGCACGTGTCAGAGATGAGCTTTTAACTTGTGTTTTATAAATTGTGCAGTTAAAAATAAATATCAGGATATCGACCCATCACCCTCTCCTGTTCCCTCCTGTCCATTTTTAAATTAAATGTAGCACTACTATTATCAGGTTTACTAGTGTTATGTTAAAAAGACATGTAGCCGCCAGAGCCAATGCATTACCAATAGCTCAGCCGGTTAAGTACTCACTGCTGGTAGTTATGTGTGTTCTGCAGGTCACAGGTGTGAGTCATAGCATGGTCTACTCAATTGTATACACTACTCACTGTATAGCACAGGAATATATGTTCAATGGCATTCATGGTCACAGCCATATAAGAGAAAAACACTTTGTGCTCACCCTCTTGGTCCTTCTGATGATGAACAATGTATGGTTCAAAACACATTGAGGTGTCGTGTGTTCCCTTTCAGGTTGCTTGTTATTATATTATGGATTAAAATTTGGTTGATAGATATTGCCTCTATAAACATGGAGTCATGATTAAAATCATTCTGTGGTAAAACAAGGAGCTAAAGGGTTCTTACGGTGTTTGGGGTTTTGTATCAGTTGGCTATTCCTCTGGCTTTATCTGATACCAGGTTTATAGGGAATTAACCCACACTGGGTGGCATTACTGAACATTTGAGGATGCACTTGGAATATTAAAGAAACAACTGGATGTAAGAGGACGGATGTAGGAGGCTATAGTGGCATTTCCATAACAGTGCCATTGGCCTATGTTGAATTTCATTGACATTTTATTGAAATGATTTGTAACTCACAGTACCAAGCTTAATTAACTGCATCTGAGTGCAGCTTATGAATAAACATGTACATTGTCCAGCCAGAAGCCTACTTTAAACCCATAAAGCCAGTCTTTGTAATATAATTAACCAAGAATGTCTTTAGTGACATTCGGAAATGAGTCATTTCTATTGATATTCCCGATCCTACAAGGGATACAGTTCCAGAGTTTAGGTCCGTACACTGAGAAACGTCTATCTCATCTGGTAATGCAATGAGAAGGAGGGATGATAAGCAACCACTTGTCTGGTGAGCGCAAGACATGATGAATTAGTTGGTACCAAGGTAGCCTCTCTGCTAGGGGCAAGAAAGTGCCAGCATTTATACACCGTGCATAAAATCTTGAAATGTATTCTTTCTTTGACCGGGAGCCAATGTGGCAATCACCTCATGCCGAGAGATAGTTGGATTTAGGGACTTTACAAATGAGTCTAACTCGGTCACTTTGGTTTTCTGGAGTTTATCCATCTGTCCCTTTGGTATGCCTGCTAACAGGCAGTTACCATAGTCCAGTTTGGACTTAATTAAAGTCCCCACCACTTTGGCATGATCTTGATGTGGGTTGTAAGGCAGGGATTACTATACTGACTGAAGTTTGGTACTTGCCTTACTGTTGCACCCTAAATTGGATTGCCAATTGCAACCCAAGTTCTTGATCTTGGAATCGTAGCTCAAATTAGAGCCCAAGAAACATGGGGAAGGTGGCCACTTGGCTTCCGTAGTCAATAAATGTTGGGGCCGAACAACACCACCTCTGTCTTGCTTGGGTTCAATTGTAGTTGAATCTGTGTCATCCAGTTTCCCACTTTCTTCAGATACTGGGCAAATTGGGGATGAGATTCCTTAAAATTAACCAATTTCAGGAAGATTTGTAGGTTGTCGGCAAAGGATTAAAAGTTCACATAATTGTCCCAAACTGCAGACAAGGTGGTCTCCGCTCCATATCTGGGATTGAAGCCGGATTGATGGGCATCCAGTAGTCTGAACTTCTCCATATGATCTTGAAGCTGGAGTGTCACAACTTTTTCAAAGATCTTCTCTTGCCAAGGAAGGCCCACTTCTGGGTGGGACATTTTCAGATCGTGGGGATCAAGCCGTGTTTTTTTCAAAAGAGGTGTTATAGTTGAACATTTATACTGTGGTGGGACACATCCCTGTGTAAATGATAAATTGATAAATGTGGTCATGAAATGTGTAATTTCCACCACTTTAGCCTGAGCAGCGAAGGCGGGCATCACAAAAAGGGCATAATTTGTAGGTTTTAGTTTCTTCATCAGTTTGATATTAATGTCCATAGTTATGATGCTAAATTAAACTGAGGGGCCCGTGAGTGAGATGCAACCTTAGGGCTCATACGGGCAAGGGTATCTATGTACAGTATCCTAATGCCAACAATTCTCCCCCCAACCTGAGAGTATTCCCAATCAAATGCACAAATATCAAGAACCCCGCATGACATGGCACAGAGGCAAATATGCCTCAGTGCTAGAAGACATCTTTGTCAGCGAGGGATTATTCATCCCGCAAATCAGAACTGGAAATAAAACAAGAAGGAGGCAGTGACCATTCCAGATTAGAACTATCCTTTCTAGATGGCCCTGAATTGTCTGAGCTATGCTACAAACAAGAGCTAGAAGGGACAAAAGGGAAAAGAAGACTGATGAAGTACAATCAAGAAGGGAAAGATTTAAACAAAAGATTACACAATATCTCGGAACAGATGAGCCAAGAGCTATCCCAACCAAGAAAATTCATGAATATAATATGGTCACTAGCCCCCCCAAAACCTCCATCGAACAAAGTAAGGCAGAAACACCTTCATAGCTTTGATGAAGAAGTCAGAGATGGAAGGAGAAGCCTGAAAAAAGCATCAGAAGAATAAAGATCCAAATGATGGTTCAAGAATTCTACACCTACCAAATAAAAATAATTAGACGAAACTATAAGGCCTGGATAAAGAACCATAAATCCCTCCTTCATCAAAGAGACGGGGAGCATATGTTAAAACTAGTCTCGGATTCAACGTCAAGAAGCTTCTGGTCGGCGATCCGAGAGCTAGACTCCCAGTATAACAGCACGCTATGCAACCTAGTGTCTGAGAAAAGATGGATAGAACATTTTACGAACAGCTTTGGGAAAAAACTAAAAGGATCAGATTACGAGCCATCAGATAAGAGATGGAAACTACGAGTAGAAGAGAATGAGATCATGGAGGCAATATCTAAGGCATCAACATTAAGAGCCGCAGGTCCCAATGGCCTCACTTACCAAGTACTCAGAAAAAACCCAACACTTTGGGCAAAAGTATTAAAAAGACTCTTGACTGAGATGCTACAGCAAAAGAGCTTTCCCCCGTCTTGGAAGACAGCAGTGATAATACCATTCTTCAAAGAGGGTACAGACTAAACCCCTCAAATTACCACCCTATCACCCTCCTGGATATCGAGAGCAAAATATTCATGAGGCTCTTGTTAAATGAACTCTTGATATGGGCAGAAAAGGAGGAGGTACTGTCCCGATGCCAAACCGGGTTTTCGAAAAGACCTACCAACGGTGTTGAATGGGATTATGCTAAACCTATTGAGCGAAAAATCATTGGCAAAGGGAGTGACACCACTATACGGGCATGGATAGACTTCTCCAAACTTTTGATCAGATTGATAGACCAAGGCTTTGGCACAAACTGAGAAAATAGGGGATCCCGGAGACAATCCTGTCAATGTTAATGGAACTCCACAGGCGAACAAGCGTAAGGGTGCGCTTGGACAACAAGGGCCACCTATGAGATCCAGTTTCAGTAGAAAGAGGGGTAAGACAGGGTTGTTTGGGGGAACCCACATTTTTCAACCTATTCCTAGCTGATGCAGGGGACTGTTTGAATTTTTCGGCATTGGCCAGCCCAGAAATTGGAGGTGAAAAAATATTCTGGCTGGCCTATGCAGACAACATTGTCCTGCTCGACAGAACCGCCATTGGCTTGCAGCGATTGTTGAACAGCTTGAGCAAATATGCAGAGGAAAACGGGTTGATAATAAATCACAAGAAGTCCAGGATACTGGTATTTAAGCACTCAAGGAAAAAGACCAACTTCAAGCATTGGGTCCTAGATGGGCATAAAATCCCACTAGTAGATGATCTTACATATCTAGGCTATAAGATCGATGCAAGCCCAGCAAACCACAAAGTAGAAAGAGATCTACTCTCCAAAACACTCTCCTTAATCCCCGATATGATTAAAATTAGAGGGAAGTATTGAAAATTCTCAGTGGTCCCAATGATAAAATATTATCTAGTTAAAATAGTGCCAATTCTACTAAATGGCCTAGAAGCCAGACTGCAGTTGTGGGACTTGAACCGGGCTAAAGTGGAGGGTAGAATTTGGAAGAGAGCTCTAAATCTACCGTGTAGCACACCAGGAGGACAGTGAGATTTGAACTGGGATTAACGGCCCTGAACTGCCTAGTAGAATGGAAGCTGTTGTCCTTCTACAGGGAGATTGCATATCCAAAAGGCGGCTCTCTGTATGAGGAGATCAAGAACCATCATAATCAACTGAAATTTGGGATTCTGCATCAGCTGGAATTGAAAACAAATAAAGCTTTAATTAAAGCGGGCCAAAGCCTGGAAAAATTGGAGAAAAACCCTGTGAACGTAAAAAAAGAGCTGGAAACGTTAGACTGGATAGAAACAATTGGGAAAACAAGATCATCAATCCCAAAGAACACCTTTCTGGTCATCAATAAGAAAATAGGAACCCTCCCAAGATACCTAGAAAAATTCCCGGATGAAAAAATCAGGAACAACTTTCGCAGAGCGAAACTAAACCTATTACCCACAGGGGAAATTTTGGAAAGATGAAACCAATCTGATCGGGCAGTGCAATATTGTGAAGGATGTGTGATCCCAAAGAACCAGTCCCTGAGAGACATCTAATGCTTGAATGCAAAGGAACATGGGATTGAAGACTAAGGATATTAGGAAGATTTGTAGAAAGAACTGACTGGCTATGGTCAGAAAATACCTGGCATAGAATAATAGCAGGACATGAAACACAGCTCACAGCAGCAGTGGTAAGATTTTTCCAATCAATACACGTGATGGACTGCAACAGTTCAACTAAAAAAAGGACTGAAGAAAGTAAACACAGATCAGTACCATCGCATAGACAGAAAATAGGGTCTTGCATTAACAAATGAACTAGAATTTGAAACATTCATTAGCTTGAGGGGGAGGGACATTTAAACAGAATTGAGTGAAATGGTTGTCTCAGTATTGAAATCATTGTAAACCTTAAACAAACGTATGCCCTAATGAACTGCGAAAGAGAAAGGAGGAAGGTTTGGACTCTAGAAGAGCTTTATTTCCACCATTTTGTTCTCTCTTCTCCGCATTTCCCTTTTCTGTCTCCTAATTCTTTTAAAACATTTTTTTTTTGGGTTTTCTTTGTTTTTCATCTTATTTTATTATTGTAATGTAACATGACAAAAGAAAACACATTGTAAAATGTTATATCAGAAAGGAGAATATCAAATTGTAAAGGTTTTTTTTTAATCTATTGTATGTAGTTTGCAAACCAAATACAAAAAAACCCCAAAAAAAACAAGAACAGGCTAAAACAGGTGTTGCATTAGTGCAGAGTGCTTTTGTGATTCAGTTAAAGCCTGTGGGCCTTGAGAGATGATGTCACTCAGGTGCACACTTCTAAGTCCACTGGATTTGTAGTGTAATTCTACAAGTGGATGTTTGCTAGTTCATACAATCTAATTTGTCATGCAAGCTGCAGACTGGCAGTTCAATACAGTAATCACAAGCCTCCCAACATTAAATTACATTGACAGCAATTTGTACAATACAAATCCTCAGGGGTCAAGTGCTAAAAATTAAAGTGGGGGGAATCATCAACAAATGCCATGGGATGCGACATCGCCAGAAGTTAGATATCAAGGTGAAATATGCACATTTCATTAAATTGGCTTTGAATAACCACCCAATTTAAACAGTACGAATGGCATTGCCTTTCATAAAATCAACACACACACAAAACCAAGCAAGGATATTTTCTTCTAATAGTGTTTTTGAAAGCGTTAAAAGGTGTGCATGTTTTAAACTCCAACAACCCATACAAATGTTTTCCCTGGGACTTGCGGTACCGAAATGCAACATTTCACCTTCAGTTGTTTGTTATTTTTGGTCAGGTTATGTAGTGCAGTGGTTAAGTGCAGGAAGGATGATCTGCTGGTGAGAGACTGAAGAAGATGGAAGCGTGATCCGTCCAGATTAGTGGTTGGGGTGGAGATTAGGTTACAAATAGCTGAATTGAGACCAATGGGTGCAGAGAGAAGGGGAAGGGAGGGAAAGGAGATGGGAAGGGAACAGGGGAGTTGGAGCGGGGAGAATGGGAGAAGGTAGGGAAGGAAAGTCAGGGAGGGAGTGGAGAAGCAGGGCTTTCAGGGAGGTGCGGAAGGATGAATAGGTGGGAATGGTTCTAATGTAGGGGGGCCAAGAGCTCAAAGGAACGGAAGCATGAGGAGGTGCATGGGGCAGGGTGTACAGTGTGTAAGAAGAGGTCAGCTGAGCAGAGTAAGCGGAAGGGAGTGTAAAGTGAGAGGATAGAAGAGAGATAGGGGGGACCAGTTCATGTAGGGATTTGAACACAACAAAATCAGCAGGGCAGGTGGAATTGTCATCCTCTACAATTCCTGCCTCACCATTTCACACTCAGAGGAACAAGCCTGTGACACAGAATGCAAATCTCTCCTGATATTTTTCATCACCCCCACTCTTACTCACAGCTTTCGACTCATATATAGACCCCAAGGCTATAACATAAATGTTGCTGAACCCCTCAGTGACTCCTTAGCAGCCATGACAGTTACTCATCCCTCCCACAGCATGCTAGGGGTATCTCAATATATGGTTTGATGTCCCGTATAACCCTATGACATGACCGATCCTGGGCAACCTAGAAGCCTGCCACCTAACTCAACTGTTATCAGGCCCCACACACTCCACAGACCACACCTTAGATGCAATCTTCAGTTCTTTTGAACTAATCTCCACCCCAACCACTTATCTGGATGGATCACGCTTCCATCTTTTTCACTCTCTCACCAGCAGACCATCCTTCCCCATGGACTAACCCAGGACCGTCCACCCGCCTCGCAATATGGAACAAGGTCAAAGTAACTCCCAGCTTGCCTCCCTTCCCTTTCTCCCACTCCAACAAGGTCAGCACTCCATCAGCCATTTTGATCAATGGTTCTCCAAAGCTCTTACACCTCGCACTTCTATCAGAACCACCTACAACAGGCAAGGCCCTTCCCCCACATGGTTCACTTCTACACTCAAATCCCTCAAAATACAAAACAAAATCGTGGAACGCAGATGTTGGACTAACCCTTCCCCAGAGAATAAATAAATATGATTTGAATGCGTGCAACAGATCAAATCCTACAGGGCGGACATTTGGAAGGCCAACAAAATCATTCTACTGGAACAGATTATCCAACACCCCCACACAGCAGGGAACTCCACAAGATCATCTCAGAATTCAAGGCCCCTCTTTGTGCATCTTTCCCCTACACCACACCCAAGCATTCTGTGACGTCCTCTTTGACTACTTCTATGACATTGCTGTGGTAAGAAACCACACCATCGGCTCTAAATTAGCAGTGCTGCCACCCTGTCCTCTTGCACCCTTGTCCGCAGTCACAGACCCACCCACACCCGCCCGCTCTTCTCCATATTCCCTCCCATCTCCCACCCTTAATTCCTTAAGCTTCTAGCCAGTAGCCATTCATCAGGATCCCCTGGAGATCCCTGTCCTCCTTCTCTCCTAAAAGATATCCTCTCCTCAACCTGGGCCACCAGCTTTTCAAGATCTATCACTAACACTTCCCTCACTGTGGGCCCATTCCCAGCAGCTTTCAAGACAGCCCACATCAAACCCCTTCTCAAAACACCCTCACTTGATCCCCTTCTACCGGCCAGCTACAGACCAATCTCAAACAACCGTTTCATAGCCAAACTATTCGACCAATCAGCCTACTCCCAGCTGTGTCTTTTCACTGAATCAAGCCTGCTCTTCGACCCCACCCAGTCTGGTTTCAGATCCATATCAGGAATTGAATCTTCACTAGTCTCCATCCGGGATTATCTCAAAAGTACCTCAGACTCAGAAGGCTGGGTTTGCTCTTATCCTTCTCTACCTGTCAGCAGCCTTTGGCACCATTGACCACTGCATACTCATGTACAGAGACCATACTCTAGGTATTGTGGATATCCTCTTTCGTCTCCAACAGGTAACACCCAATTAAATTCAATAAAACTGACCGTATGGACGCTTTGTTCGATTTGAGTGTTGATGTTTTGGTTGTGGCTGAAAATACTGAACATGAGGAGCAGAGGCTGCGAGGGTTTCCCCCGCTCTCCATGTTTGGTAGTTTGGGGGTTCAGGCACAGGGGTGTGCACTGCATCCTTAAAATTGGCAGCGGGGGACACAAATTGCTCGGGCCCTGTTTTTCATGAACTGTCAAAATAGGGGCACGAGCAGTTACACTGCGGGCAGTTTACCCGCGAACAAAACATTCACGATCAGACAACCCTGATTCCTCCAACAGATCACAAATGAAACACATGCATCCCTTCTCCTCGACTCTGTGCCTGGTTGACAATGGAGTACCAAAGGTCACCTCTCTATCACCCCTGCTCTTTAACCTCTACCAGAGCCCCCTATCTGCTCTCATCCATTCACACAGCCTGACTTGCTTCAACTATAAAGACACACCCAAACCATCTTCAGGATCCCAAAGGACACTTCCAATCACTCCCCCAACCTACCTTCATAACTTATAGAAATAGACCACTGGATGACTATCAACCACCTCCTCCTCAACCCTATAAATATGAAAACATGATCTGCAGGAAGATGACACTCTTCCCCAATCCACTCCTTGGCCAGCCACCCTAGCCCCCCCCCACCTCAACACAGTAAAGAAACGTGCTATGTACACTGACATATTCTCTGACAAATCGCCCCTAGCACACCTACTCTAACACAGTGGTCGATGTCATGACCATCGTCCTCTCTCGCCTTGACTATGCCAACTCTCTATACCTGGGTGCCCCATCATCTCATCTCAGAAAACTCCAATGGGTCCAAAACACTGCAGCCATTCTCCCCCTGCCCCTAGGCCATAGAGAGCACATAACACCCACCGTCCGTGTCCTGCACTGGCTCCCTGTCATGTGTTGGTCCACCTTCAAGGCTATGTGCATTACCCACCGTGCTCTGCCCAACACAGGCCCTGAATATCTACAACCCAAGATCACCTCCTACAGACCCAACAGAAACTTGAGATCAGGCACAGCTCTCTTCCTTGTCATCCCTTCCACAAAGTCAACCAGAACATGGGGATCCTCCATCTCCATCCAATCACCTAAAAGGAAATCAGCTACGATGCATGGGAACATATCACACTCCATCTAAATTGCAGATAGCCGTATCCCCACAAAGCCATGGCTACCCACCCACACACATCTGAAACCATACACTACTTGATCTCATATTGCACAACACCTCTGCCACTAGAATGCAGCTGAGTCCCATGACAATAATTCGGTCCAGCTGGACGCATAATAAGTCAGCTTAATTGGCATACTCTCCCGACAGCCTTCAAAGCACCCACCCACTAACCAGTTCTGCATGGGTAGCTAGCAGGAACTTGGTCATCCCTACTTACCTTTCTACTGGCAAAAATGCACACAATTTCACATACCTCAGACTTCGGTCCTCCAACAGTGTTCACTTACAACGCTTTGAAGCCATACCAATGGCACTAGATGCTATACAAATGACGTATTACATTACATTATATCTGTCTCAGATACCTTATATACTATATCTCTCTCAAATACCTTACATTATGGATTTCATTTACATCTAAGCCCATTCTATGCAGGCTCCTGTTGCCTTTTTTTGGTGTTGGTGAAATTTTGGGGCGCAAGCCACACATTTGCCGAGACCATTGTGTAAAAGAGACAGACATGGAAATGGGGCTCTGCATTGAGAATATCTGGTTAGCATAGCAACCAGCATTGCCAAGGAATAAAAATGGCCAATTCACTAAAATGTATTTTCCAAATTCCTCCGCTGTACTACCCAATGAGGAGCTCCCTAACAAGATTTGCTCCAATCAGAAGCTTTGTAAGAAGCAAGTTGGCAGGCTTTCCATTTCTCAGCTACCACCACCCACTCACCCACCCCACAATCGTTACATCCCACCCACCTTACCCCCACTCGCTCTACCCACAGCCATCCACCCCACTCTCTCTACATACCCACCCTCTCTCTACCCCATCTACCCTACCATCACTCACTCTCCTCCCAACCAGTCTACCCCACTCTCTCTTCCCCCATCCATGCATCATAATCTCACTTTTGATACCCCATGCACCCTAACCTCACGCTCTCTACCCAAAACCCACCAAACCCCCTGTCTCTACCCCTACCCACCTATTCTATCCTCACCCTCTCTACCACCCTACCTCCACTGTCTCTACCACCCTACTCCCACTCTCTCTACCCCAGACACCCTACCCCACTCACCCACCCAACCCCACTCTCTGTACCCCCACCCACTGTACCCCTTCTGCCCCCACCCACTCTCCCTGTCCCCACTCTTTCTACCACCACCCACCCTACTCCCACTTTCTCTGATCCTCTACCCCACTTGCTCTACCCCTACCCACCCTACCTCCACTCTCTCTAGCCCAACCTACCCTAACCCCACTCGCTATACCCCATCCAATCCCTGCCAACTTGAACCTCACTCCCCAGCCCCACTCTCTTTACCCCACTCACCTGACCGCTACTCTTTATACCCTCACCTACCCTAACCACACTCTTGCTACCGCCACCCACCCTAGCTCACTGTCTCCACCCCTACACACCCTACCCCACTATCTCTACATCACCCACCCTACTCCACTATCCCTAAACCCACCCAACTAAAAGACCCACTCACCTTACCCAGCTCTCTCTCTACCCCCTCCCACCCAATCAACTCTCTCTATCGCTACCCAGCTGGCCTACCGACTCTCTCTACCCCCCCAGACACTCAGCCTCCAAACTCTCTCTATCCCAATCCATCTTCCCAATTCTCTCTACCCTCACTGTCTCACCCTAGCAACTCTCTATAACCCCACCACCCTACCATCTCTCTCTACCCCATGTACCCTACCATTACCCACTCTACCCCCACCAACCCACCTCAAGCCCTCTCACCCTACCAACATCCACCGGCCCTCTCTCTCTTTCTATCCTCACCCACCCAAATGCCCTCGCTCTCTTGCCACCCATCCTAACATCTATTTCACTACTCAACCCTACCCCTTCTCTCTTTAGGCCCGCCACGCCCCCTAATTCCATCTCTCTGGCACCACCCATCCTACCCCCTTTATTACCCACCCACCTTAGCCCACCCTACCCCCTCTCCCATCCTTCCTCTCACACTCTTACTCTATTTATTTCCCTCACACACTCACCCTTTCTTCATCATATTTCCTCTTGCTCATCATTGATGGCACACTCTATCAGTGGCTACCTTCCTTGCTATATTCCCCCTTTCATTCAATTACACGCCTGCACCCCTTATTGCATCCTGCTTTGAAACTTTGCACTCTGCTCCTTGCACCCTGGTGCTTATAAATGCAAAATGCAAAGAAAAGCAGTAAACGACACATCTATTGGCATTGCTAATGCTTGTTTTAATTCTATTCATGCACATTAGATTGAGTTGCTTAATTATGTCAATACTGAATTTCTAAAACTTGGATTGGGGTTTCATGTTGTAACGCCCACCTTTAAACATAAAATCAATGACAATCCTGTAAAGTTGTTTTGTTCTCACATGTGGGAATACTTAAAAAGAAACACATGGTGCTCCTTATATTCAAACCATTGCATGTATGCTGCACAATACTTACTTCGGGTAAACAATTTGTCACAAAAGGTGTTGTTGTCATGATTTGTTTTTGACAAATTGCCTTTGAACACTTTGCAGGAAAATTGTAGGGACTGGACCACATGGTTGAACGTATCCACATGACGAAAGTAATGTTGAAACCCTAAAGCACTGTGAACGCTTTTAACTTTTTGTTTAATCACATAAAAGCGATATTTACATTAACTTTGTTGAGAGCGGTGGGTCTTAGGCAGTGCAGACGACAAGCATTTTTATATCTTACTTTTTTAGATGATTCGTACATTTTTGCCGCCATTCTTTCTCCTGTTTCTCAGTGTATCATTGTGAGACAATGTGATTTTTAACTTATATAATTGTTCACTTTATAATATTTCTTCTGGAACTTTATTTGTGTCCTGAAATAATAATGGACTTGACTTGGTTGCTGCACATTCTTCAGATGAAATACTTTCTAACATTTTTCAACAATATTTTTCCAAAGTTACACTTGTACAAAGCACTCTAAATAGAAGCCTGTCGTGAAGAGCAGATCCCTGACATTGTCCAGGCAGCGGCACCTCGGAAGGCGTCTACCCCACTGACTGAATGACAAAGTGATTATTAGCTGTCTTCACAGTGGAAGACCTATGCAATTTTTAAGTCAGAAGACAAATTGTATTTATACGACCGAACAAACCAGAAACCTAAGTAACAAGTTGCAATCTAATCAGCTACAGATTAAGTTTAACAAAATATATGTTGTGTTTTGCTAAATCAATGTATTGCCTAAATAGATCTTACTTGCTTAGGCACTATGTACTAGGGAATGGATAAGGAATGATGTTAGAAAACATGCTTACTCTTGGTTACAGACAGAATGGGCATCATTATGACCTTGGCGGTAACAATATGAATGGTGCCGGTCGGGCACCTGCACTGTTCATACCGTACTGCTGTATTACGAGTTCTCCTCGCCGGTTTCTGACAGCCCGCCAGGTCTTACCTGTGCGGCACCTGTGAGCAGAACTTGTGATTGCACTGGCACTGTTATCAACGGTGCTGGTGCAACCATGCTCCCCACCCCCATTCTGCCCCCAGAATGGAGATTGGGAGCTCGGCAATACTGCCACCCGCGAATGGGCAATTACTGGCCCATTCTACTCGTAATTGGCAGGTTATTGCCCAATCGCGGGTGGTGGTGCCGGTAGCGAGTTTGGCAGTAGCCATGCCTGTAAAACAGACATGGCTACTGCCAAGCTCGTAATGAGGCCCAATGGGACTAATTTACACCCCAAAAAAATGGAATGTAAAGTCTTTGTGCCATCACTAAGAATGCACAGTGAAATGCTATTGTGCAGTGAGCTGATTCACAAACTAAACTCTGCACACATTTTAATGGCACAACGGATAAACTGTAGCATTGTATACCACCACTGCATGCCCTCAGTTTAGCCCCTTACTGCATAGTGGGTCCACATTGGCCACAAAGGAGGCACCTTGGACCCACATTGCTCCATGATGGCAGGTGGTAAACAGGCAATTGCAACAAGTAGGTGGATCAGTCATACAGAACTCCTGAATGAATAGCTGCCCCCTAAAGCACCAGGCAATGCACGTGTGTGAGTGGCCCTATCATCTACGTGCTCACCAGAGAAACATCAAGTACACCAGAAAGAGGGATTGCCAAGTCGGAGACACCCCAACATGCTTCAACTTGCTTTGGAAGCCAATTACACCACAAACAAGCCAAACAACTGTGCTTATGGTAGTGGAACCGTGCAGCACTTGACTCTGAGGTAGCCATGCTTACACTGAAAGATGTAGTTGACCCACATGTGTGACCACTGCATCCTTAAGGGGGTAACCATCAATGGCAAATTGATAATGGGGCAGTATTTGATGAGTCAGTTGTACTCATCAATAGGTTTCTTGACAATAGCAAGCACTTCCCAGGCTTCAGTGTTGAGGTGAAGGTGCCGTGACTGAGGGAGCTGTGGCAGATTGCCAGCTAAGGGACAACTGCTGCAGGTGGAAGAGTCAGTAGTACGGGTGCAGGGAGAATGTTCACCATACATAAAGCGCCTGTCAGTGAACATATGCAATCTGTTGTGCTGTTGGTGACTCTTGTGCATGCAGACCCAGAAAAGCCACAACATGATGACAGATTCCATGGTATTTAAATGCTGCAAGAAATACTGTCTGAGTGTGTTGTAGAGAAACTCCATTTTGGTCCTCCCTTTGTTGTTCTCCTTTCCCCATTGTGCTAATGCATAATTTCCACATTAAATCGGACATCAGTTCACTGTGCGCAGCGTACACTTACCTGAGGTGGCCATGGATGAAAGTGGTGAACGAAACTGTCTATGTCAATCCTTCTCTACTGGCGTACCAGTCTGTTTAAGTGCAATGTTACAGAGTGTATTGGCATATAGGTGCATGTTGGTTGATGTGAGCAACACCGTCGAACATTGATTGGATAAGCAACTTGCAGTCATGGAACTTTCACTGACATCCCAATGAGAGGAGGAGGATGCTGAGGTGTACCCTAAAATCCAAGACTGCGAAGCGACTGACGAACCGTAATGCCTGTGTGCTGCCTTTTCTAACAATGTGGTTGGTTTGGCTAATGTGAACGTCAATTGTCACTTTCACCAACAAGTGCAGTGTCATTGGACACCCATACCATCGGTTGTGTAGGGTGTTCATGATGAGGAAGGGGAGGAAACATTTTATGTGTGGTGTCTCTATTTAGTACTGTGTCTGGTGCAGCGTGTTAAGAATGCACTGGACACCCTTCAGCAATTTCTTACAGGATTGCAATGAACATGTAACACAGTGAGGAAGATGGTGTTGCAGTGCATAAAAACCATTGTTGTGAGCAAGTCTGTGAAGTCTCTAATTGAACATTGATGGTCCTTGGGTGGGAGTGACATGAAGTTGAAACTGACCCTGCCCGTGGTTAGAGGTACATTAGTCTGCATGTGCATGAAACAGAGTGAATGAAGGAGGGGCCTTTCATCGGCCCTCATTACAACTCAGGCGTTAAGGGTTCACGCCACCGTTAACCCTTAACGCCTGATTCTGATTTTAACGCCTGCTTTTAGCAGGCGTTAAAATCCATGGCGCTAACCCGCCATGGTGCTAATTACGCCGCCGTAAATTACGGCAGCGTAATTAGCGCCTTCCCCACTCCCATTATGCCCTATGGGGCAAAAATGGGAATGGGGAAGGGAAAATGGGAAATGGGGATTTACCGCCCCACTCACCTTGGAATGGGGCGGTAAATCCGCCATCCACCATGGTGTAAACAGAGTTTACACCATGGTGGTAAAGTTGGTGCACTTAGCACCAAGGTTGTAATGACCGCCATCATCTCCCATGGACAGACTTAACAAAGTAAGCAGTAGCAATGTGAATGAGGACCTCTGGCCTGTGTGTGTGTGCGTGTAGGTGAGTGATATATAGGTATCAGACATGAAGGAATAAAAGTTGTGTGTGAGAAACGGAATCATACCAAAATGTCACCATGATTGTGGCGAAATTACTAACACTGTGGGCCTCATTACAACTCAGGCGGTAAGGGGTTTACGGCGCCGTAAACAGCACCAACCCTTACCGCCTGAGTACGAGGTCCCTTAGCGCCATGGCGGATTTAACACCTGCTTTTAGCAGGTGTTAAAATCCATGGCGCTAAGGGACCATGGAGTTAATTACGCCACCGTAATTTACGGTGGCGTAATTAACGCCTTCCCCACTCCCATTATGCCCTATGGGGCAAAAATGGGAATGGGGAAGGGTAAATGGGGATTGGGGACTTACCGCCCCGCCAAGGTCGGAATGGGGCGGTAAGTCCGCCAACCACCATGGCGTAAATGTAGTTTACGCCATGGTGGTAAAGTCACGGCCCAGGCGGTAACTTACCGCCTGGGTCGTGATGAGGCCCTGTGCCTGAGCCCAGTACAAAAAAAACCCAACCCCATTACTGCGCCCCAGCAGAGCCGGGATTACAGGGGTGTCCCCCGCTCTCCTTGGATGAAGTAACAGGAGTCAGTGGTTGGGGGAATGGGGTTAGGGAGTTGTCCCCCACTTACCATTATGGTTAGCAACGGATAACATAAAAAAAGGACCCTGTGGCATTAGCAGCATCCCTCATAAGTGGGCGGAACTGATGTTGCAGGGGAACAAGGACGTTGGCGGCGCACAAAGAAGTGCGCCACCATAAAGGTAAGTGGAGGGTGATGGCGTGCAGTTTTGAGGATTGCAGGCTGTGGGAGGCAGGCAAAAGTGATCTATCTGATCACAGTGCCGTGCCGTAATTGTTGTCAACATTTTCATCAACGGAATTACGGGTGACACAGTGATCACATAGATTCTGAGAATCAGCTTGCAAACATATGATGTGTGTCATGTAGTTGAATGCTTGTAAGGAAATCTCATTCAAATGTAGCAGGGGCAGTTGTTTGAGATAGCCACAATGATATGTACATGATATAGTCTGCGAGCAACAATGCCAAAACTAACTGGAGATGTTATGTCTGGGCTGTAGGGAAGAGAGTGGTCTTAAAATCATTACAGGGAGCACACCTGATGTGTAAGGAGCAGGGCACCTTGTTGTGCTACCTCATGGTCAAAATCGGTGTACTCAGGAATTATCCTGCAGCAGCTAAGCTCTATCCTTAGGGTGGCTGGCAGAGGGATGACCAGCAATGGGCATGGTAACACAGTAGGGTGGGGCAGAGTTGACATCAACTACAAACAGTTCGACGAGCTGCCAAGCTGCACAATGACCCTTGTCTTTCACAATGACAGACACCTCTGCTTCATGTTGCACATAGCAATAAACCAGGAAAGACATCACTACCAATATTCTTCCATAATGAAACACCCAGCAAAATAAATCACACCTGTCATCCAACCCTTGGTCCCCTTACACCGTGATGGCCTTCATGCCCCCTCAAACCATTTCTGGACACCACACTTACACACCAGAAAAGTGCCCTACATTTTGCTGCATCATTCTTTAAAGGACTTCTAAGTCTCTCGATACTGACTTCCTGTAAGAAAGGTTCTAGCTTTCATAAACATGTGTATCACATTGAAATGCCTAAATTAGCCAGATTCATCTGCTTTTGCCGACAATCTTAAATGTTGTACTTCCAAATGTCCTTTTAGAACTAATCAGACCCACCTAATAAGTATTCCACCTCACAAGCAACAAAGGCAAGGTGTATGGTCTATTTCAGTACAAGTTGATAAGTTGACTCCTTACCAACCTCATTATGCAACAAGACTAAACTGCTAACATTCAGGAAGAAATTGAAAACCTACCTTTTCCCCAAGAACTGATGCTATTAACCCCTTGGCATTATGCAGTCAAATCTAAGACAGTGCCAATAAGCCTTCGGGTGATAGCTGCACCTTATAGAAAAAACAACTTAACATAACGCAACATAGCATAACATAGCATAGTATCCCATACAATAACATAAGACAGAAAAACAACCCTTTTCAAATAGCTCTGGCTCACCTCAGACACAGGTTACTTTCAAAATAGCATACACCATCTACAAGCCTGTCATCCTCAAGTCCCAAAACCATCTTCCTGATAGCATATGCATACCTTCATGCCTACAATCCTGGAGAAGCAAAGACATGTGCAGACCTTCACTGTGCTGAGCAGGGGTGTTGCTAGGGGGGGCTAAGGGGGCTATAGCCCCTGATCTTTGGGTTGTAGCCCCAGATAGAATCTCAGGAGCTACAGCCAAAAGACTAGTTAGCCCCAGTCCCAACAGTTCCGACATCAGCGTAGCCCCAGGTCTTTTCCAGACCTAGCAACTCTCCTGGTGCTGAGCTAGGAAACAAGGAAAGTAACACAGGCCATCTTTGCCCATGCCCACAGACCCTGCAACACCCTCTCTGTTAACATCTAATTTGCCACCACACATGCAGCTCTCAGAAATTAGCCCAATACCATGTTACCCAAGAAATGGCTCATCAACAACACCTGCCTCAATGCACCTGCCATTTCCCCCCACCCTCTGAACCTGACATTGGACCTTGTCAACTCTCTGTTACATAACCTGGTTGCATGTACATTCCTTGCTGCATATTTGCCTGCACTGCCACATCTTTACTCCCCCTACCCCACTGCAATGATCCCTTTCCAGCTCCTCCCATCCCTGTTGACATTCAATATGACCAAAAAAGTGACCCATAGCTTCCCAAATCAAGCTCCACCATAATTAAAACACACAAATACAATCAATAGGAAGAATCATGGACATCTTCTCACAGCCTATATCACCTTAGGACTGTTAGGGTATTTCGAGGTATTTTGGTGAGCCTGTTGGAGTTTCTCATGAGCCCCAAATACATAGGACTACCTAATAGTATTCTTATACCTGGATCATAAGTGGTAAGCCAACAACAGGACCTGGTGCGCACAAAGCATGATTTCATTATCATGTGGTAATTGGGGCCTGTCTGGCGGTATATCAGAATACACTTACCAGGTCACCTGAACACTGTCATCCATGTAATCAGCCCTTTATGATATGCCCCAAATAGAGTGACCTGTCTTACCTTACATTTTACCACGGGTGGTAAAATAAAAATACCACAAGTGGTAAAATGAAAATACTTTACCGGCTTCACACCTGTCTGTATGATACCACAAGTAACTAGGACACACAACAAGTAGACCAAGGCTGACATACTTATTTTGCATATAATTGATGAGCAATTAGAATTTAGGAGATATAAACATGTCCAATGCACTGAATTGGGTTATCTTGAGAATCGACACAGCTAGGGAAGTGACTGAAAAAATAAAGATAGATCTACAGAATTTAGAGGAAGAAATAAAAAAAAAACTTGCCCCCATAGAGCTGTACAAGAAAAGAGCAGAAGAGTTATTAAAAGAAATGAAAAACTTCAAGGAAGACCTCATAAAAGAAAGAATCAAAGATATGAAAAAGATGTGCAGATCTTTAGCCATGAAAAAGCCTTTCGATATACTCAGGAGAACTACAATCCTAACGAACAAACAGGTATGGTCCAACAGAGACAGCAAAATGACAAACAAAGTGTCCTGTTCAGAAATACTTTATTCAGCTCTAGTGATTTGAGTAAGAACAGAGATGGAGGAGCACCCATGAGAGGTGGAAGATCTGGAAGACGTGGCCAACAAGGGAGACAAGGGAGATCCAGACCAAACAACAATAGAAGAGGCTATGCAGGTCAACATTTTTTAGAAAGGGCCCCTCAGAATTGAGACTTTGAACCCAGAGTAACCAGGAGCATGCAGGCACGCTGGTGAACCTGTCAGCATACTCACTAAATACAAATGAACAGAGAGTGTTAGAAAAAGGTCTGGGGTTTGTGACTACTAATCAGCATAACACATTTGCATTTAGGCAGGAATTCAATGACCTAATGAGAAAGATACACCTCAAACAATTTTTTGCAGATACATAGGTTGTTAATTCAGAAAAGTATAGTGGACTGAGGAAGAAATCCACGTTTATGCCGCCAGTACAAAGTACAAGTCAAGAAGCGAAGGTCTTCAAGAATTGAGTCCTTAGCAAGATTGAAGCATTAGAAAACAGAGAGAACAAATGTAAGTGTTACCAGAACATGAGTACAACTGACAAACTACTCTGACTTCACTCCTCAACAGTGACCGTATCATCATACGCAGAGCAGATAAAGGAGGGGCTATAGTCATCCAAGACAGAGAGGCCTACATTGAAGAGTGCGATAAACAAATGAAAGGAACTGTTACAGCTATCTAGTCTTAGAAAATAACCCCACAGACAGACTGAGTGAAATGATAAGCAATAAAGTGGAGATGACCCTAGAGAGAGGGTGGATCATTCATAAAGAAACAGAATTCTTGACGACAAATACGCCTAGAGTCCCACAATTCTATTCCACATCTAAGATCCATAAGACTATGGTCAAGCCACCAAGGCAACCTATCGTCTCAGGCCTCGATTCGGTCCTCGAGTCGCTGTCTAGATTTGCGGATTGATTTTTTCAGCCCTTAGTGAAGAAGATGTCTTCCTATGTTAAAGACACTACGCAAATAATCAAAGAAATGGAAGGAGTAGAATTTTATTCTAGAAATGAAATCCTGCTAAGCTTAGACGTGGTGGCACTGTGCACCAGTATTCTGCAAGACCTATAATTGGAGGTGGATGTTGAACGACTAAGACAAGTAGAACAGGAGACTAATACACCCACATCATTCAAAAAGTGGTGTGCCGAAATGGCCTTAAAAGAAAACTATTTCCGCTTTAACTGCAAGTTCTTCAAACACATTCAGGGTACAGCTATGGGGTCTACGCCAGCCCCTAGCATAGCAAACCTGTAAATGGAGTATTGTGAAGGGAAATACATTTATAACAACTCCAACCCTTTCAAGAAATACCTGCATAAATGGCGCCGGTACAAGATGACATACTTATCCTATGGACCGGTAGCGAGGTAGAAGCAGAACAGTTCCAAATGTGGTTCAGTAAACAGGACAGACATCGAAAGTTCACACATACTTTGAATCGCAATGAAATAAACTACTTGGATTTAACGATTAAAGCAGAGAATACTAATAAAGTCTTATATATCAAACTCTTTCACAAGCCGACGGATAAGAATGCACTACTGCATTACACAAGCTTCCACCCTAAACATACAAGAGATAACCTCCCCCTGGGACAATTTCTGAAACTGAAAAGGAACAGCAGTAAGCCTGAGGATTACAAATTGGAAGCTAACACACTGAGAGAAAAACTCCACCAAAGAGGTTATCCTGAAAAACTGACATTAACTGCCATGAAAAAGGCAAAGAATAACAATCGTGAAGCTTTATTAAATAATGAGAGAAGAAGATTGAAAATAGTGACAAGCTTGTGTTTGTTAATACATACAGTCATCTCTCTAACCGCATCCAAAAGACCATACATAGAAATTGGAGAATTCTAGAGAAAGGCAAACACCCACTTCCTAGACCGCTCATAGCCTTCAAAAGAAATAAAAACATTTGAGACCATTGTATGCGGAACAATGTAGTTCAGAAACCAGCAAATCAACATACTCTTACTGAAAGCTGGGGGATGCTAAGGGCAACAGGACATGTCCCATATGAACAATGTTCTAGCTACTCACAAACAGGAAGAAGCACTGAAGTACATCTAGGTTTACAAAAGCCACGGGCTCAACGAATACTAACTAATTGTAATTCATCTATGGTCATCTACGCGATCTGGTGCCCATGTGGCATATTATATGTCGGGAAAACAGAGAGAAAAGTCAAAATAAGAATAACCGAGCACAAAAGCTGTATAAAAAATTGGGTACAAGCAGCGCCCCTAGTGGATCATTTTATTGAATTAATCCAAAAGCCAACCATCTACAGTGGATAGTACTGTACCAAGTGCAACCTGAAGGTGAACTCAGTGTGAATAAAAAGAAACTTGCAACAAAATAATGTGAAATGATCTACTTGGCAAAAAGTGCTATCAATGGGTTGAACGAACATACAGAAGAATATACATGAAGGAGAGACAGTGCAAACTTAATGGCAGTATGTAAGTAGGCATAAGTGTAAGTGGTAAATGATAAAAGACAAAGGTATCAACTAATAAGACTTCGGACTTGTGTCAGTAGATAAGTATAGCTCATTTGGTAACGTGCACATGAATCATTAGTATTACAAAAGAGCTGATGTACATCAGAATACAGGCACAATGAAATTGAGTGCTGAGAATTCATCAGGACGGGTATTTGAGAAGAAACCCTGCTCAATGTGAAGCATTTATAGCTTGAAAGATAGAAAATAACAGTAACAGAACGAGAGCACTCTAGGCCGTATTACGTTGCCTCCGTTCATATACTTATGCAAGCAGACGTTAATCAGGAGTCAGCTGCAGTCGAAAAGACATGCAAGAGAACTGTTATTTTACATTTAACCACTGTGTATTCCTGGCTAGAGGGAGCATTGGTGAAAACTGTTTTGCCGTTCAAAACAGTGGCACTACCACTCCCATAAGCCTATGGGCTCTCCTTTCCCCCTTAGGACCTTAGGAAAAGGGGACAGTGTTAAATACGGGTTACGTTGGCAACCAAGAGAAAGCCATGCACTGATCATTGGGCATGAGGAAAGAGTAAACTGAGACGCCACAGATTACGGGTAAGAAGAACTAGTTGTTTACAGTGGGCAAGATGTAAGTTACTTCACCATTTTTAGTGGGACAGCCACAAGTTAAAATATATGCCGCTTCCTTTTCAGGATGGCGAACTGTAAGAACGTGAGATTTACACAGCGGGGAAAAGTGAACAACATTGTGTTTTCGCCACGTTGCTAAAACGGGATAAAATGAGGAACCCGTGAATAGAGCTACCTAATAATGATGTAAGCAAGCAAGTAATCCTTTTTAGACTTTTATAACAGCTGAAGGAGAGACAGTATTCAGACGATCCTCGTCTGAGGTCACAAAGACAAAAAACATGTTTCATGTCCTCCAAGGTGGGGTATTGTAAGAACACGCCAGCAACTTAGCGATGAAAAGAGAACAACATTAGTTTACCGCCGTGAAGTCAGGACGGCTAGTACAAGAGGAACACGGTGATACAGACACCCAAGTATAAGGTAAGCGAGCGGGTGATCTACTGTAGGTTCAACAATAGCTGAATGAGTGAGAACACTCAGAAGTTTGACCAGCAGGTGTTTGACATGTTTATGTTTATGTTTATTGTGTTTATATAGCACTTTACGCCAAAGCGCTGTGTATTATAACAACAAGAATACAATAACAGTAGAAGCAATTACAAGATATGAGTCAAACCAGTAATACAGGAACTAGAACAATTTACCAGTGGAGATAAATGAGGGAAGAAGGGGTGGAGAGGGGAATGGAGTGGGGAACAGGAAGTGAGATAAGCTGAAGGTGAGAGAGGCGGAAAGGGGACATGAGAGGAGACCAGGCAGGGGGAGAGAGGCAAGATGAGGAGAATAAAAGAGCGGTGGGGGAGAGGGAAGGGTGGAGGAGGATCACAGTATCAGGGAGGGGAGTGGAGAAGAAGAGATTTTAAGGAGACACGAAAGGAGGAATAAGTGGGGATGGAACGGATAGAGATGGGAAGGGAGTTCCAGTGGAGGGGAGCAAGGAGATGAAAGGAGCGAAAATGAGAGGAGGCACATGGGGACGGGGGAACAAGGAGAAGGAAGTGAGCTGCAGATCTGAGGGAACGGGAGGGAGTGTAGAATGAGATGAGAGAGGAGAGATATGGGGGAGCAAGTTCATGAAGAGATTTAAAGACAAGACAGAGGAAGTGGAATTTGAGTTGGGAATGAAAGGAAAGCCAGCCAAGTTGTGAGAGTGAGGAGGAGATGGAGTCGTGAGGAGAGAGAATACAGAGGGTGTAGAGGGATTTGAGGGGGGCAAGATGAGAAGCAGGGAGTCTGAAGAGGAGAGAAGAACAGTAGAAAAAAAGAGAGAAGAGAAGGGAGGAGATTAAAGGTTTTGTGGCTTGGAAGGTTAGAGAGGAACGTACTTTGCGAATATTGAAAAGGTGGTAGCGACATGCACAGGAAGTGAGAGAGATATGGTGGGTGAAGGAGAGGGAGGAGTCAAAGTAAATGCCTAGATTACGAGCATGGGCAGAGAGAGGAAGATTAGCGGGAGGAAAGTCAATAGAAGGAGGGGGAGAAAGAGGAGGAATAGTGTTGGAGGGAAAGAATAATACTTCAGTCTTGTCTGTATTGAGGGAGAGAAAGTGGGATGACATCCAGTTTTTAATGGCAGTAAGACATGAAGAGAGCTAAGATGGAGGTCAGGAGTGAAGGAAGAGAATGAGAGGAAAAGCTGGGTATCATCAGCGTAGAAGTGGTGAGAAATACCGAAGGAAGAGATGATAGGGGCGAGAAGGGAGGTGTAAAGAGAGAAAAGAAAAGGGCCAAGGACAGAGCCTTGGGTTACACCATAGTCCAGGGGGAGCATAGAAGAGGTACGACTGCCCCAGGAGATGGTAAAAGAGTCGTGGGAGAGGTAAGAAGAGAGCCAGTTGAGGACTGAGCCTTTAAAACCTAAAGAGGAAAGTTAAGGACGTGGGTGAGGGCAGTCTCAGGGGAGTGTTTAGGGCGAAAGCCATATTGAAAGGGGGGAAGGAGAGAAAAGTTGGTAATGCAATGCCCGTGTGATGCACGGAGTAGGAAATGAGATAAAACTTATAGAGTGATGTGGCACATACATAAAAAGCCAAGATGGATACATCCAGAGGATAGAAGTAGCAGGAGCAGACAAAAAAAAAGTGACACCTGGCTAAAGTAACTTAACTCCGCAGTGAAATTGAGGAATGGAAGTGAGGAATGGAGGATTGAATAATTGAGATCCCATGCCTTTATTCTGTGACATACAGGGCAAGAGCCAACATTATAGATATTGCATAAATGAGGTGCAAGCAACGGATAGAAGTGAAAAAGGAACACTTTTAGAAGTGGAGTGGATTGAATTTCACACTCAGAGGTTGGAACTTGGGTGAGTAGGCAGGGTAGCTGTGAGCAAAGATGGGTTCTAAAAATTGAGAATTATACTCTTTAAGTAAAAAACATTTTATTAGTGTGGTTATTTAAAAACTATAGAAATGGGAAACTAAAATCCCTGTTTTGCCTTTCTGTATTGTAGACCCAAGGGTAGAAATTGAAGTTGGACATGGAAGCCAGTAACTGAGCTACATGGAAAACGACATACTGATGTCCTAAAGATAGGATAAGAAGAAAAAGGCGTTTTATAATTGGGCTATGACTATATGTATTTGTACTATGCCTTAAAGGAGTGGAAAGGAATAATAGTGAACCCCTGAAGAAATTCTAGGATAATTGTTCTTAAATAGTAAGAGAGAAGGAGTGAAACATGTTTGGTTGTGAATGGAGATATGGAATGACTCTGGACATTTAAAATAGAATGTGAGTAAAGAGTTTTAATGAAAAGGTGAAAATATACTAGAATTGGTAGCTATCATTTGTTGAACACTATTGTTGTTTTTCCACCATACATGTACAATAGCGATTGTATTAAGATTGTAACATTTTAACTATTGTGTATTTAATAGTGATGAATACAAATTTTGTATAACAATGTAAGACGGTTTAATGACAAACATTTACACTGAGCCAGATGCAGTAAGAGTCTGAAGTGATATAATCATATGCTATTTGGGTCCACAATACATAACCTATGGAATATTAGTGTGTTATTACTGAATTTTCACATGGCATTCCCTGTGATTCAAAATGAAAACAAACACAGCTGCAAACGCATTTCATTTGTCAAACTTCCCCCATGGCAAATAGATTTTTCTCCCAATGGGCTTCAAGCACCCTTTTTTTGTACTAGACGGCAAGAACACTGCTACACTGACCTTGATGCTTATCACCAGTCTTGGCAGCTTATAAACCTTCTGTTATATCTGAAGCGTGTTGCTTGGACGGTGAATAAAAAACACAAGAAATAGCTGTCTACGTTTGTGAATGTAGAGCAACTTTTTTCAGCATGTGACCGCCTATAAAAAGGAACCCACCAACAACCAGATCACACACCTCACTTGGACTTGTGAACTCAGCAAAAAAACACTCCTGTGTGCCCTCGAACTGCAAGGCAGGAATTCCTACTCAGCTCAGCTGTTCAATGCTTGCACAGAAAGTCTCTTATCTGCTTCTCTCCCCTCTTGGCATGAATGAATTCAGCAGAATCTTCCGAGCCAGCCTGGGCAGATAATCTCAGCAAATGCACCACACTCCGAGAGCCCAGGAGGAAAGCCAACTGAGAAAGAGCACAGGAAGAAAGCCAACCCCCTCACTTCACTGCACATCCCTTTTAAACCAACCTCTGAGATCTCCCATGAAATGTATGTTTGCCTACAGACAATATAATACAATGCCTGCCTCTGACAGTGACGTCATAACCACTTCTCTTTGGCAAACTTCCAGAAGATTCCACAGAGCACGTGTTTAGCCTGTCACCTCTGCACAGAGATTCCGGCAGCAAATGGATATCAAAACGTTACGTATCTCTGCATTGGTTTCCTGCAGAGTGAATACAAACAATGGGGCTTCTTGAGCAACGTGGCTCTTCACATTCCAAATCTCCACCGTGTCACATGTTCTGCAGAATAAGTTGAATTCTTCATGTTTATTTTCTTTTGAATTTTTCCAATCACATTGCACAACCTGTACTGGTACCATTTCATGAAATGAGCAGGTCTGTTCCATTGAACTGCACCAATATTTTGCACAAAAGAGCTATGGACTGAGATATAAATATTAGCAGGGTATTAGAGATTTAGTAGCGTTGGGGCTAGGGGTTAATAATTGTTAATCTAATGCTTCATTGCAACTTAGCCCATCCTATACCATGGTGTGGTGCAAATGACAACACCAGCTTTTATGTAATGCTGAATTCAACCCCCCTTTTTCCCTTGTATGATTCTATGCACTTGTAATACTAACTCACACCAGATTCAGACCAGAGTCTCACGCCTCAGTCTCACACCTCTTGTCGTCAAATGGGATCAGTTTTAATTTTGGTGAAATGCAGACCTGGCTAAAATTCAGAGCCTCCTTTTTTCCTACAGGACCCACGCACCATTTATTATTAACTGCTAGCATATTTACCAAACACTGGAGGGTGCCAAGCAGAGACTCAAAACTGTGAAAACTGTGAACATGTCACCTGCTAACACTATTTAGTTACCATTTACATAAAGTGGATATGATATCCTGATACATATCCATGGTCACAGCAACCATGGACCCAGGTCCTGCAGGAACATGTCAATTTACCGAATGACACACAGAGTATAGCATCTAGCCTTGTGACACTCATAGCACAGACCCTAGAACATGGGGATGATGTGCCAAACAGATAGCAACATAATCACTAACCCACACAGACAAAGATTCAACAACAAGCGACAATATTCATTACATGCGCCAGTAATAATGTGTTTTACATGGTTTTATTTGTCTTAAAAGCCATAAAAGCATAAGATACATTACACATATGGTGAAAATGTATCATAAAATAAAATCAATTGCAGCAGATGAATGGATAGTACATTGGCAGCCAAATAACAGATGTAGCCATACTGGTTACAGAAGACGTTCCAAGACACTGAAATAAGCTCATAAATTGGTTCCAACCATGCTACAAGGTGGGCATTAAAAGACAATGATAACGTGCAGGTCCGAGCATTATGATCCTGACCGTCTGGGTTTCGCATATTGTTCAATCCTATTCTAAACATAAAGTGTCCTGTTCACCAGTCAACACATACCTTCAACCACTAGCAGCAAAAGTAAAGAGTAAACAAATCTTCCTATTGACAACTGGTCAAATTACCACTCAAAACTGGTCTAATACTTAAACACAATGTCATTTCCAATTTTTGCGGAATTCCACAGATGGCGACATACTATTCCAGGGCTCGAGTTGGATACTGTCCGTGTTGTGAGCCCTCGTGCTACACGTGCGGGGCTAAAATGATCAGCAGGGTGACAGGACAGTGAGATATAATCAAAACGGGGACTGTGCTGCATCAGTTTAGCCCTCCTAATCCCTGCCCGGTGTACGTATTTTGAAACAAAGACGATTATGTTTAAATCACTAGTGTCTTTGCAAAGGTCCAATGCTAGTTCTATCGACCTGATGTTCTTCAATCTAAATAATGGGAAAAGGTATCTCAATCTCAGATCCTTATGGCCTTCACAAAACAACAGAAAGTGAAGTGGTGTGTCTTCTGCAGCACCACAAACCAGGTATATAGGATCACTTGATGGCTTCCACTTTGCTGTAAAGGAGGCCACTTTCAAGGTGTTTGTGTGGAGCTGTATTAAAAGGGCACACGCAAACCTTGGACTGATCACATCTACTTATGGTTTGATGCTGGGGACTTGCTTTAGGCTTACGTACAAACAACCAGTACTCAACAGCATACAATAATATGCAACATCAGGGACTGTCATAGAAAATTAAGGAATGTAATAAAAAAGCACACAAGATAAGGAAAGTAAGAACATATCTATCAACAGATACCGAAACCTGTCAAACGAAACCTAACCTTAACCTTCTCAAATAATAAATGAACCCACACAACTATATACACAAACCAAAGCTCTATGTCCTCATATTATGCCAAAGCCCTGGCTGAGGCCAACTCTGCTTCCACACTGGCCTTTTGGAGTTGGGCATCCCTCCCTGGCCCAGGACATGGCAGCCTCATGTACTGCAGATCATGGCCTCCATCTCTCCTCCTCCTGCTACTTCACCTTTGTTAACACAGCTGCCACCTGTGAGCACACCCTTAGTCTGGTCTGCTGCATTCTCTGATGCAATAACCCCCACTGCTTGGAAATCCATTGCAGCCGCTGGTTCTCCCTCTGCAAAATTGATCAACTGTTGAGGGAAGAACCAATGCTGGCATTGTCCTTGAGTTACTGTTAGTCCACCGCAGCCTGTTCTCCAATTGGCACCATGTTAGGCCCAGAAGATGGACCTCCCCCTGTGGTTCAATCGTGAGTCCCACCTCATCTGCCTCAGTATGGACCTGCAACTCCTCCAGGGAGAAATGCACATTCGAAGAGGCTGATGGAAGGTCAGAAACAGAGGATCTATCGTATAGGACAGGTATGGACACCCAGTTGAGGTTACATGGGGCACAGTTGTGGAGGTAGAGGACAGGGCCATTAAAGTGACCTTTCCAAAGAGGCCAACCCTGCACAGTGCATCTGCCAGGTAAGTGAAGAGAAAGACCACCTCTCCGTGATGATGTGCAGCCTGCTGTTGAGTGGCAAGTGCAGCATGATGTAGAGGATTTGGCCAATACAATCTACCTGCCAGCGGTGGTAGCAGAGTTGCATGGATGGTCTCTTCAGCCAAAGAACTGGGCATTGTCTAAGTAGACGAATCAGAGAAGGTACATAGTGCTTCAGCCAATGAACCTGGACCAGGATGATGTGCTGACACCTTTATGATCTCCTGCAAAGTCTCCCATCTCACTCCCAGGTCTGCATCATGTGCATCTCATCAGATCCTCCACCCGACACCACGGGCATGCACTCAATGTCCTCCTCTCCCTGCTCTCCACACCCAGCCCTCACACCAAAACTAAGGTCTCCTGACTCTGTGTCTCTTCTGTCTCTTGGGAAACTGTAACACTCACCTGGTATCCATGGGGACGTCACTCAGCCTGTTCTGACCTCTTACGACCTCAAACCCTTCCTTGGAGTCTACTCGACTGGAGACTGGGCCTTGTTTTCTTGGAAAGTGTGCTCTCTATCCTGCTTTCAGCGCAGGGGCGCGTTGATTGATGCAGGCTCATTGCTGCCTAGTTACTTCACTGGCAAGAGACTGAGAGGTAAGTATAATGAGTCTTTTGAACAGTTCTCTAACTTCGTTCCTTTCCTTCCTTAGATGATGGCCGGTATCCGGGGATGGCGACGTGCTGCTGAGATGAGTAGAGCTGAAGGTGAGTGAGAGCGCAATGCGCAATGCAACCCTTTCGTATTTGTATTGAACTGAGTTCTTTTTCTGTGTCTTTTAGGTGACACAACGTTTTCAGCGTGGATGACGGTTATGAAGAAGAAATGCAGTGAGTAAGAGC
The DNA here is from genome assembly GCF_040938575.1 of Ambystoma mexicanum. NCBI lineage: Eukaryota > Metazoa > Chordata > Amphibia > Caudata > Ambystomatidae > Ambystoma > Ambystoma mexicanum. Next base: position 1,277,646,904 of record NC_090929.1, on the reverse strand, counting down.
GGTATGCGGCGCCCTAGATGTTTCCACGCTAACCTGGAGTGTCTTTTCCCTCTTGCAGATGGATGAGAAGTTCCGGAGACAGAGTTCCCCAAGAGCAGCTGGGATTTAGGTAAGCGTTTGAAGCTCGTACAGTCTTTAAAAATAAGCGAAGATTTGCTGAATGCTTACTAATGCCTTTTTTCTGTTCTTTTCCCATTTCCTTAGGAAGCAGCGTGCCGGGATGGGAATGACACTGCCGAAGATGCCCGCAGAGCAGAAGAAGCAATGAATGATGGGCAGAAGCACTGCAAGGTAAGGCTGTTCCTAACAGTGTTCTTGTTTTTAGAGGAGCTGAGCGCAGAAGAAAGATGCATGCCTACTGGAGACCGATCTGAACACGGTGAGTGTAACGCTGCCGGTGCAGAAAACACAAAGCATGTTTCTCAGCCTGGGCGTGGCTTAAATAGTCTCTGTGTATCCCAGGTGTCTCTGGGCTGAACCACACTCAAAAGACTAGACTGCACATGCAGTTCTGGGAACCAAAATATGTGGGGGCATCCATCTTGTCCCCATCAATGCACTACAAGTCCAATCCCCAATGTTATCCTATGGGAGTGAGTCTGGTGCCACAAGCGCCAAGTCTGATTCCAAGTGGGTCTTTGGAGGGATGGAGAGGCCCTTGAGGGTCATGTAGGTGATCATGGCCTGGCTCCAGCCTGACATCTTGGAGGGCTGGGGACATGAGGGGCAGGAATCATGACAAAACACTTCCCTGTCTACCTACTGCTGAGATATCCACCTGAGTAACCTCACTGATGTAATTTTCTCTAATGTGGTTTCAATTGGTTTATGGCATACATATTACAAGGGGTCTAAATATGTATGTGCACGTCTTCTCTCACCACCTCTGTCCCTTTCATGTTCAATGTGAACAGAAAGGGTGAGTAACTCCAATTATTTGGAGCATAGAGATAGCTTTCAAGAGGGAGTCGTGTACCACTTAAAAAAAAAAGAAAACTTTGATGAAATACCCATCAACTTTAAACAGGGTTTGAGAGATTTAGCTGGGTATGTCTCCAACAACATAATCCTAGCTTAGAAACTTAATGGGAGGCTGAGGATCAACATCCACCCGTTGACTTTCTGTTGCTACAGTTTTAAAGTAGGATATCTACTCAATGAGATTCCCTCCACCCCTTTCAAAGTGGATGAGTACATTTCTTATAGAATTCCACAGTTAATGTGCTTCATGAACCTATACATGTTGTGGAAGAAGACGATGGAGTAACTTGGTGTGGGGCCTTGTCCAATAATTATATGTGGAATCCTGCATCAATGCATTAACTCATAAATGTATAGGAGTGAATACCACCCTGCCTTTGCCTGTCTTATAAAGTGGGAGATGTTTCATGAACAGTAACACACTGTACATTGAACCGCTTTCATTATTTTTGATTCTACATACATTTTTTGAGACACAAGGGCTGTTTCTAAGTGGGACTCAAGCCCAGGAGTCCCTGGTACAGGAACACAATTAGGTGGCTTGGCTGGGTGTCTGTTGATTAGGAACCTGACTTTCGTCATAAGTGCACTGGCATTTCACTTGAACCACTAGTGGATGAGGTTAGGGTCCCAACCACTGAACCCTGCTAGGCGTGGCCCCTTGGGGAGCAGAAGGAGATGATGCTAAATCCAAGGGACGTGCTGAAGGATTTCAGAATTCCATAATAACCTTGTCTGCCCCACCGGCAATTACCTATGTTTGAAACCTTTGTGAAGTCACTATTTCAATGAGCAGTGTGTATTACTATGTATTTAACATTTCCGTGTACTTTATTCTAATATTTTGAAAGATTGTGCTCTTGATATTTGCGTGAGAGACAGAGCATTTCGTACATTGCAACTTTAGGGAGAGTTTGGCACTCACGGTTTGCATTCAAGGCTGACCAAAGTCTGCAGCCCGATTCTATTTCTCGCAGACATCTTGAGGTATACAAACCCAGGATTTGCTTTTCATGCATGTGACGCAAGAGGCGGGCATGTCACCAGGGAAGCATCAAAGGCAAGCATTGGCTAGCCAGGCTACGTTACCATAAACTTGACACAGTGTGCTATTCTGCAGCGTATTGGACGATTGTTTGAGACACTCACTTTGTTTGGACACACATATGCTCTCCCACATTTCTAAGACTAGGATTGCATCAAAAATACTAATCTCAAGTGCACTTTTTGATCTCTTCTATCCGAAATATTATTATTTTTTTTTTATTAAAATGTTTTGTTTGGTTTTACAAACTTTTCATTTATATTCTCACACAATTTTATCTAGATCAATTATGATAATGCGACAGTTTCTTTCATGTTTCTACATGCAATTAAGTCTCTTTTGTGATCTCTATCCAAAATGTAATTACTGTGATAATGAGCGATTTGTCCTTTCCTTGTAACAATTGTGCCCATCTCTCTTCTGTCGTCATTTTTTTCTGCGAAATCTTAAAAAGGTCTCTGTACAATTCTCTTTTTTCTTTCAATGCTGGGCAAATCATAATCAAGTGAAATAGGGTCTCTCTTTCTTCCTGTTTTCTACAAAATCGACATGCGGGAGATATATTAGCTTGTTTGTCGATCATCGCTAAATAGTCTCGTGTTGGTAAAATGTTGAGTCGAAACCGCAGAAAGAGATCACGGATCTTAGTATCTGAAAATTGTTGTAAGTATTGGGGAAGTTCGTTGAGTGATCTTACTTCATTTCTGCCTTTAAGATGTCATTTATAGCCTGTTTGAAGTTCTATTGTCTTTATCCAGTCATTTGTTTTTAGTTTTCGTTTCGCATGTTGTGGTCTTTTTGTCAGCATTTCATCCGTGATTTCTTGTAACTGCATTTTCTTTTTTATTTCCGCAGTCCATTTTGAGAATGCTGATACTTGCATCGCTTGTTTTTTTTCTTTTAAAATTTCTAGTGATGGAATCTTATCGTCAGATATTATTTTTCTATACAAATCCATCTGCTTCCATAGCACTATGGATTGAATGGATTGTAGTCCCAATTCGAATCTAATTCCGACTGTTGGAAATCCTTTAGGAAGAGCTAACATCTTTCGACAGTATATTCCTTCAATATAAGACCAGTTGATTGCTTCCTGGTTGACTAGGGTTTCACTTGCATAGATTAGTATCGGAATTCATTTTTGTTTATATAGCAAAGTTGTTGCTTTAGCCGAATATGTTCCATATTTCAAGTGGAAAAATCGCCCTTGTCTTACCAGGGATCTCGCTTTCCCTTCGATATGTTCCTTCCATTCGTTTTCATTCTTCGAAGGGTTAATCTAGGCACCCAAGTATTTTATTGTCTTTGTTGTATTAATTACTTGACTTTTTAAGATGAGTTTTCTGTTTTGTTGAGTTTGTGCCTTCTGTGTTGACAATTTCATCACTTTTGTTTTGTCAGTGTTGATTTGTAAATAATTTTCCACCATATATTCTTGTGCTTTGTCCAAGGTTTGTTGTAATCCTTTCACAGTTTTATCGAGAATGATGATATTGTCAGTGTATATTAGTGTTTGTATTGGTTTGCTGTCAATTTTAGGTGGATTTGCTTTGGTATTTTGGATTTTTTCTCCAAAGTCATGTGTATACAGGTTATATAAGCATGCTGCTAGGGGACATCCTTGCTTTAACCCATTCCAAGTTGGGATGGATTCAGTGACTGTTCCTTCAGATGTTACTCGTACTCGCACAGATGTATTTGCATACAGTTTTTTTTTATTGGATTTAGGATGTTGGAAGGACAGCCCCATGAGTTTAATTTGATCCAAGGTTTTTTCCTGTTCACAGAGTCAAACGCCATCTTTAAGTCTATGAAGAGAGTATAAATTTGTTGGTTTCTGGTAAATGCTTCTGTTTTTAAGATGTTCAATAACAAAAGATTTACATCCGTTCCAATCTTAGTTACAAAGCCTGTTTGTCTTTTTGCTTGTTTTCCGTTGATTGCTGCCCAGTTATTAATGCATAGGCAAGTAAGTCTTCAGTGCCAAAAGGTGAGAGAAACTAAAGGGTGTCCCTCCCACTATTCCTCAGGGTCTTGTCATCCAGGTGGCCAGGACACAGCCATCGCTTTTGGATCCAGTTCCTGGGGGATGGACCAACATGGGAGGTTCACCTGGGTGAAGGGTCTTCAGGGAGTTGGGGTGAGGCAAACGATAGAGAGATGCAGTATTCCCCTCTTTTTTTGTTCATCTACCCCATCCTATTTTATAGGATTTTCCGAAGTTCCAACCCCTCTCCCCTTGTTCACAAACACTGGGCTGAGGAAGAGGGTGACTGAGAGCAACCAGACTAACTCTCTCACATAGTACTGAACATGTCCCGTTAATCAGATCTGGCAAAGTCAGGACTTACACTAAGTGCATACACCTGATACCAGTTAACTCTCTTCACACAAATAAAGGCAGCATCTAAAGACACACTCTGAACAAGGTGGAACATGAGTAAAAGCAGAACTTGTGGGACAAGGGCACACCTACTGAAGCAGAGGAAGCGACTAAAGAAAGCAGTGGGCCGAAACCCCCAAGGGTTCCCTACTGGAGATCATTGCCTCTGATAGACCGCGAAAGACACGTGGAGAAGGTCTGATCCCAAAGGTGAAAAATGCATTGTGTCCCAAGGACGCCAGTAACCCTCCTGGCTGAACGGCAGAGTTGGGGGGTGAGGCCAAGTCTGTGGTACTAACCTTGACTCGTAAATTGAAAATAGCAAAACAAGAAAGAAGCACACCAAGCCAGTGAGTTGGCAAGGGACCTGAGAGACCAGTGTGTGTAAAAGTGAATGAAGTAGCAACATTATATCACAAATAAAGGATGCAAGCGTGTGGATGAGACATGAAGAAAGGCAGACCTGTGAATGAACTTTGAAGTAAAAAGCAGCTGTGAAATCAGCGATACTCAGTAATGGAGTGGTCTGGCAAAAGGAAGTAGCCCATTAGAAAGTCTCTGTGAAAGGCAGGCACATTGTTTGACGTGAACGGACAACGAAAGCAAATTAAGTGAAAGTAACCGTGAACTTTGAGCCAAAGTGGTCCTGCGGTGGTCTGGTATAGGAGCCATGTACATTCAAAAGTATTTGACTTCGAAAGGGGTCCGAGCCCGATTGAGGAAGACCCAAAGTATAATGAGCTTAGGGCAGGGTGTCCCCTTGCAAGTTTGTGTTGAACTGTGAGGTGTGAGCCCGACAGAAGGGGACCTTTGTGAACTTTACGTTGGAATGCATTTTTGAAAGTGAAGAAAGAGACTTTAACGTGGAAGTCCAGGCGAGCATCAATCCACAGTTTGGAACTGCTTAGAGCAGTCCCGGGAGGATAGCTCAGCAACAGCGTGCGCGTCTTGGAAGCAAGACGACACGAAGCAACAACAGGTTCGATCCCTGGGTCAGTGCTTAGAAACTTCTGGGTGTTTAAGCGTGTTATAAATACGTAACTAAGACAAAAAAAAAACACAATTACGCAACTAAGAAAAACAAACAATTCCTGTAACAGCGCCTCGATGCCTGCGGGCTGTGTGACCGCTTTATAAATGTAAAAAAAAAAAAAAAAGAGTGTTAGAAACTGAGGTTTAACGTGAGGAGGAGAGCTGGCTCAACTACTTTATTTTTAAACACCGATTTTTGCTTTGCACACATTTGCACCTGTTGTACAAGAGATGTGACATTAGGTTGTTGTTAGTGTTAAAATGGATTTCTGAACTCTGACCTGGTGTGCAGAGGTTCAGAAGGTCTAGTTTCTTGGAACAGGGTAACTTTCTGGACAAGCCAGACCAAGCATGGTGGCATTGGCGGTAGTCAAGACTAGGCCGCAGGAGGGGTGAGAGTGATTGAAAGTCCACAAAGAGCACAAACAGTAAACAACACCACAGATTATTCTCAGTGAGGTGTATGTATCAAAATACATATACATTTATTAAAGGCCTTTTAACTCAAACACAAAGTGAAACCACAGCAATATTAACAATACTAAACAACACTACACTAGAAAACATATATACAGTTATATTTGGCCTAAAGTAGTTTTACACAAGTAGTGATTCGCAACCTGAAACAGAAGGGGGTCAGACAGTGCAAATATACTTTAGGCAGTCCTTTAACAACTGAAACCTTGAATAATGGGCAGTACAATCCATAAGAAGTATGGAGCCCTGTGCTCAAAGGTACGTTCAGCGTGGCAGCACTACATTGTGCGGTTATGTACTAAACAGGTCTATTCAAGGACCTGTAGTGGCTCAGGAAGTTGGGTGAGATGATAAAGAATAGAGTTTCACTATTCAAGGATGGTCTCAATAAGAGGGCAGATTGATTTCCAGGAATCGGGAATAGGATGGTAGCACAGACTACCCTAACAAAGGAGAGTGGACCTTGAGGGACACTCATGAGTAAAAGTCTATGGATCCAGGGGCCAACAGTAAGTGTTGCAAGAACTCACTGACCCTGACTGTATTCTGGACTAAACTTCACCAGTCAAGTCTAGTTTGCTTGCAGGTTTGAGTCCAGCAGTTCATGTCTCTCTGGCTATCAAGGGCTGCGTTCAGGGACCTCAGTCTGTGGCAGAACAGTGGCGTTTTCTCTATTTCTGGGGAAGGGATCGGGCCAGTTCCACTGCCGCTGGTTTCAGGGCACAGCAGCAAGGCACCCACAAAGCTCGTCACCACAGCGCAGCGACACGGGTACCACGTAGACTCAGGTTTAGACAGACTCTCCAAATTCCAGACCTAGAAATGCTCAGTGTATGAAACTTGGGGGCATAGGGTGCCTTCTACCAAGAGATTACGGTTCCCAAAGTCTCAGGTTAAAACTCAAGATGGCAGCGGTTCCAAGGAAAAGGTCCTGTAAGAGCTGGTCAGTTTACTGGGTGGTCCAGGAACACTTCCGAAAAGGCTTGGTTGCAGATTAAGCAGGAGGTGCCGAGAGTAGTTAGTCCCACTACTCCAATGGGTCGAAGCACACTTGCAGGCTTTCTGTGATCAATGAGAAATAGGGGCTCTGACGGGACAACAGCAGGGTCAGGGTGCCAAACCTTCCAGCGGGTCACCAGCGGTTCCATGGATCTGCTTCTTTGGTTCAGGATATTTGGTTCCTTTGCTAAGTTTGGTATGAACTCAGGAGATCAATCTGGAATAGGTCTAGAGTGCCTTCTCTTATCCAGAATCTCCATTGCACCAAAATGAAGAGAAACCAATAGGAGATCTACTCATATTCAACCATTCCAGACTTGGACCAATCATGGACCACAGTGGTCCCAGTCATCCGAGCCCACCAGACATCCTGGCACACAGGATGTTTATTGGAACTAGACAGCTCCAGCCCATATCCTAGGCGCACACACCCAAAGCACGCAGAAGCATGGAAGTCTGCATGACCAAATAAGGAGTTTCCCGAGTCTGCTTGACCGGGTGAAGGCAAAGGGACAAAATGGCTAAAGGACAGAACAAAGGACCTGGTGGCATGGCCATTTTAGGCACTGGCCACTGTCCTGGGCCAAACACGGAAAACTTGCTTTGACCATAGAAAAGAGTAAAAAATGCTTTAAACATAACTGCTGCCACCATCTCCATCCTGGGCATACTTGAATATTCACCAAAAGTCCTTTGACAGTGTCTAGGGTCTTAAAAATGAAAAAGATACCCCAGTGCACTGTTCTGGAAGGTACATTGTGCACTGATAAAATGTTGCCAAGAGTGGCAACAAAGTGAAAGACTAAGGGAAACAAAGTCTCTCAGTACTGACAGTCTGATGCTCATGTCAGTTTCCCCTTAACAAGGTGAGCAAAATCCCAGCGGAGTACAGCAGAAGGCTGGGATTCACTAGTAAATGTCATGCGTGGATGGTCAGACAAACGCAAAAAGTTAGGGGGTTCAAAACCGGAGGGAAAATTACCCATAAAAGAAACCTTTCCTAACACTCTACCCTCCCAGACGAAGGACAGGGGGAACTAACCCACCCCTGGATGAGCTTTTTGTTCAGGTCGGTTAAACATTCGGGACAACCCATCAGCATTGCTATGTTGGACACCTGGCCTATGCTAAATTGTGAAGTCAAACCCTTGCAGGCTTATGGACCACCTGAACAACTTTGGATTCTCTCACTTCATGAGCCACTTTAAGGGCTTATGGTCAGTTTGCACAGTGAAGTGGGTCCCATAGAGGTAGGGCCTCAGCTTCCTTAGGGCCCACACAACAGAGAAACATTCCTTCTCTACTGTAGACCACCTGAACTCTCTGTTCTTAAACTGGCTACCGATGAATGCAATAGGGTGTTCCTTTCCTTGCCTTTCTCATCTACCTGTGACAGTACAGCACCAATCCCAGTGTCAGAGGCATCTGTCTACACAATAAAAGGTATTTTGTTTTCAGAGGCCCTTAGGACAAGGGCCTGGCACAAGAAGTAGTTTAAGCCAATGAAGGTCTTCCCACACTCCTGAGACCAAGAGACCTTCTTGGGTTTCTTTGTAGTTGTGTGAGCAGTCAGAGGGGAAGCTGTGGTGCCATAGTGTACCATAATGGTTCTGTACTACCCAATGAGACCTAAAATGGCTCTCACTGGGGGTTGAGTGGTGGGGGTAGGCCAGGCTTGTATTCCTTGCACCTTACTGGGTAGAGGCTGAATCATCCGTCCACATACTTCATGCCCAATGTAGACCACTGAACCTTCACCAATCTGGCACTAGCTGGCCTTTATGTTTAAGTCGGCCTTCTGAAGAGCCTGCAACCCAATCCTAAGGTGTTTCACATGATCCTCCTAGGTGGCACTGTAAACTGCTATATCATGCTGTTAGGCAAGGCAGAATTCATCCAACCCATTAAGGACATGATTCACAAGCCTTCTGGAGTTGAGAATGCTGTCTTCTCCTTGGGATGTTCTACTAGGGCTATTTGCCAATACCCTGCAGTGAGGTCAAATGTGCTGAGGTACTCGGAGGCAGCCAAGGTATCCACCAGCTCATCAGTTCTAGGCAGGGGGTGGTGAGAACCTAATCTAACATCTTGTTGACCTCTGTCTTGATGTAGGATCTCACCAACAATGTCAATCCCTACCCTCTCAAATGGTACCCCCACAACTGGGAGTTGTAAAAATGGAGCCTGAATTGTTGTGCCACTCTTCCCAGATAACTGGAAGGTGGCACAACACCTGCAGTGACTTTATACCTGGACCCCCATCTTGGTCCAGTAGAAGTGCATGGCTAATCTGTGCTTGTTCTTAAGAAATAAGAAAACAGCAAAGGTTCACTTATTCTGTGCTCTTCAGAATAGAAAAGACACCATATACAGAGTGTTCCCAGCGCGCCCGCTCCCAATGACCGCCATGGAAAGGGAAAACAGACTCTGTTTTCCGTTTCCCAGCGGCCATTTTTTTGCCTTTTTTTTTCTGTTCCGAAACGTGTGCTACGCTCTGGCCTGTAACTACGGCCCCGGGGGCATTACCTGGGGCAGTATTGGCCCACAGTCTCGTGGATTATTGCCACAGTAATCCGGGAGGGGTGAGCATTTTGTGCCTTTTACAAAGTAAGGGAGGAGTAACCAGATATTTGGTTTGTTGTTTGTTGCCAACGTGACCAGCAAGGGGGACTTCATGCGTCAGCTGCAAGAGGACGGGAGACTTGTTACATTGCGCTCGTGTTGGTGAGTAGGGATCTTTACTAGTGGGTCTGCCACATTAGATTGTAGGTCTGAAGAGGTTCACTAGAGTAGTGACCTAATCCCTCAATGGTTTTGTACAACAGTTTACACCACATCTGCTGACAATTATAGATACCTATCCTGATTCTACAGTGACAGTTTGAGTCATTTGACATATACCTTTAAGGTAGGGAGAGTTTCTTGATACTTTTACACACCTTGCGATACCGAATACGTTATACCTGTATTTAGTTAGTTTCAAAAAGGTTAGATTACTGGCTTTGGGATGCTTTATACATTAGACCAGTATTGAGCATCATTACTGACACTATGTTTTGTGATTGTATAGATCAGTCTCACAGACTCTAGAACCTTTTGCAACAAGGAGAAGATGGTATTGATCTCTGCCTATCATCCTTAGGTGAAATATCTACCTATTTGACCTATTTGATTGATTGTCAATCTTGGACCTCCTACTCTTTATCTTGTTAATGGGAATTACCTATTCTAGAACTCCACTGAGCCACATTATGTTTTCTACTTTTCCACAGATTGGGCCATATTGTGATGTGGAGATTATGGTGAAGAGTTACCCTCCTCGCTAGGATTGCTGTTTAGTTCATTAAAATGGTCCTCCATTTTAATCTAGGTGAATAAGGATCCTTAACATGGGAGTTTGATTTTTCTATGATTTTTATAATTTATTTTCTTGGTATTTAAATTGGGTATATGAGTAAATAATTGGCTAATACACTCGGTTTACCTTAGAGTAATGGAAGATTGAATCTATTGAATTAACGACTTAATTCTGCTCCTGAAGACGGGGAATACCCGAAATGTGTAGAGTTCTTTATTTATTTGTTTGACTACCTTATTAAATGAACAGTTTGATAGTGTATATGAATTACTGTTTTGTTTACACATATGTCTGACTTTTAATTTTGATTTACATCTTGAAGAATTTTGACTGGCTTCAGTCTATTAGTTGTGCAGGGGAAGCAAGGGTCCTTATTAAAGGCTCAAATTGTATCCATTGTGTCAGTGTCATAACTTGTGATACCATGCCTTCCCTACAAAGGGCAGTAATGGGTAAAGAGTGCTTGATATGAATGAAATATAATAACATGGCAAATCATATGTGTGCAGGTTTCACTTTAGTTTGGATTCTCTGAAGTGCTTGAAGGATCATTTGTGGGAAGCCGAATCAGGTCTAGTGAAGCATGGTATAGCATTATGTTTTTCCAAGTCTAGGGTGGTAGTTACAGTACTTGGCTATCGTATTTACATGGCTAATCAGTGAGAGCCTGTTGTTAAAGGTCATTGCTGTGTATATGCAGTATGGCACCTTAGTGCGCGTGTGTGTAAGCAGGCGATTCAACAGAGACGGAGACTGCCTGATGACATTTGTGGGTCATTTTTCTAGCACTAATTGTTTCTCCGGTGGTATCATCCTATCTACCATTGACTCTTCGATACCTGCTTGAAGGACAAGCCATGGTGCACCAGTATCCAAAATGCCCTAGCCAACAAAGTCACTGGTCTCCAAAACAAAATCAAATCCAAAATATTACAACTCTCAAATAGTAACGCTTTCATACCTAGCACACCCACCCCGACCAGCAATACTTCCGGCTTTACATTCAAACCGGTTACTATACCCGAAATCCAAAAAATCATAGCATCCCTTAAACCTTCTAATTGTAAAGGGGACAGCTGCCCCGCACAGATCATCAAAGATGCTGCGCTGACATAGACATAGCCCCCTTCATCTCCAAACTAGTAAACCTATCCTTCTCGATCAATTCTGTACCTAACAACCTGAAACAGTCATGGGTTCTCCCTCTCCTAAAAAAATATTATCTCGACCCGGCCTTTCCCACCAATTACAGGCCTATCACCACAGTCACCTTCCTCGACAGAGTTGCCTACCTGCAAATCCAAGATTACTTGGAGACCTATCAACTGCTATGCCTGCATCAATCTGGCTTTCGCCCTCAACACGGAACGGAAACTGCCCTTGTTGACCTCAAAAGTCAGATTGATGACATCAAGGACAAAAACAAAGCAGCCATCCTACTCCTCCTATACCTCTCAACAGCCTTTGACCTGGTTGACCACAAAATACTCTGCAACCACCTCTCTTCTGCTGCCCACTGCTGTCACGTGGATACAATCCTTCCTAGCCAACAGAACCATGAAGGTTTTCTCATCTGTGGCCGCAAAAGACCCCATCCCCATCACCTGCGGTGTCTCACAAGGGTCCTGCGTCTCCCCCACCCTCTATAACATCTTTACAAAGCCTCTCTTTGACAAACTGGACCATTTGGGTGTCACCTACACCAATTACGCAGATGACACCCAGATACTCCTCACCATCACTGGCAACTACAACACTGACGCCAACAGGATTAACGAAATCTTCGTCATCATTCAGGCCTGGATGGCCACACACGGCCTCTGCCTGAATGATGAGAAGACCGAGCTCCTCCTAGTTGGGTCCCCCAATAACCTACAGAAACTCAGCCCCGATTATTCCAACTTCATCATAGATGGCAACATCATTCCAGTTGTGAATAACTTTAGGCTTCTACCTTGACGCCAATACCAAACTCTCCAAACAAGTTAATATGACCACCTCAGCCACCGCTTACACGGGAAAACTAATCAGGGCCTGTAGACCTTTTCTATCTACTAACAGCTGCCTCATTCTGGCGAGGGCCCTCATGCAATTGAAGCTTGACTACTCTAACAGCCTCTACCTTGGTGCCAACCAAGCTATAACCAAGAAACTTCAGATCCTCCAAAATAATGCGCTGAGAGCAGCATTAAATATTGCCAGGAGAGAGCACATCTCCCACATAAGAATATCTTACAATTGGTTATCCATTCAACAAAAAATCAACCTAAAAACCCTCTGCCTCACCTATAAAGCCTTAAACCACCTAGCACCCCAGTACATCACCAACAAACTCACTCTTAAGCCAAACCCAAGAATCACCAGATCATCCAATACTTTCTGCCACATTGTGCCCAGATTCACCGCCAAACGAGCCAGGGACTCGAGCTTCACTGTCCTCCCCCCTCAACTCTGGAACACCATGCCACTGAACATTAAACTGACCAAATCCTTCCAATTGTTCAGAAAACTAGTCATTAGTTGGCTTCTGGAGAAGGCAATCCTCAGATAGACTAAGCTCAGTTCTAACTGTATATATTGTACATACTCGGAAATGTTTCCTACTACCTGCCTGTACTACCATATATGGAATATTTCCGCCACAATTGTATAACTGCTTTTATACTGTAACTATGTAACCTGTCCTTAAGCGTCCATTTACCCCTGGGTCTGGAGCGCTATACTAAATAAAATAAACAAACAAAGCCCGTTCTGTGATGCGGCCCAATAAGAGTCAACTCAGATTCTGCATCTAGTTTCAAGCACTCAACCGGGGCTCTTTTCACTTTTGATGGTCAATGAGACTGAGACTGCCTGATGAAATTTCTGGGTCATTTTTCTAGCACTAATTGTTTCTCCAGTCGTAACATCCTATGTACCACTGACTCTTATTGTAAAGCCCGTTCTGTGATACGGCCCAATAAGAGTCAACTCAGATTCCGCATCTAGTTTCAAGCACTCAACCGGGGCTCTTGTCACTTTTGATGGTGAATGAACTCCACGGTATCCTGATATCTGGGGACATGCTCTCATCTGTACTTAAAAAGGAGAGATGCATTTGCAGTCATGTACAAGACGTTAATGTCCTCAGCGTTCATTTGATCGACTGGCCATCCAGTTAATTGAAACGAGAGTGTTTGCCAAACTCTCGCAGCAGATGCAGCGCAAAACAAATGCTGTTGGCAGAATTAGAACAGAGGGAAAACCTTACAAATAAAGCTGGCTCCGTGTTTGCCTTGAGCATATGATGCTATTTATCTTTGTTCAGAGGAAATGTGGCAGACGCATACAGAGTGTGCCGCGTGTTTAGTCGCAGGTGCAGAATGGGGGAAAAGAAAACACATCTGTTTTCACTTGCTGGAATATTAGTATCTGTTAATATTTACAAGTGAGAGAATTCACTGTTCACAAGCATTACCCATCTTGAATAGTTGACAATGCACTTATTTGCTATCCTGACAGACATATATGAAAAATTGTAATGTTCAAAATATTGACCAAAATAAAAGACATATTAACATTTTCTTAATAAAACTTTCCCATGTAAAATGAGCAGCAAATCAGCTCTTAAGTCTTGATTCTATACAACTTGGAGGCATCCATTTTATATACCGAAACAGTGTTATCTGTTCCTTTAATTCAATGCTCTTTCAGCAGTAATCAAGCGCAAGCCCTCTACTGAGAGCTTGTGCTTGTTGCACCCGTAGAACAGAGAAGTGAAATACACGTTTTTTTTTTTTTAAGGCAAATTGGGTCCGGGCATTTGATGTTAATATCCCATCAAGAGGATGTCAATGATTTTAATGATTTTAATTTGGGCTAGTAGGTGTCACATGAGACACATATAAGGCAACAACTATTGCATTAGAGTACATATAGGGAGGAACGGCATATGAGGACAGATACCATGACTGTAGGGGTTGTTAGGTAAAGTGCACACCCATTGACTTCCCATGGGCATGCTCATTTATATGGCCATTGCCACCTGGTTCTTGCTCCTCCCAAAACACCTCCTCTTTGGGAACACTTTGTTCTCACTTTATTCCAGCCTTACCATCAAACGTTGTATTGAAGTGCCCGTCAGTGTTTTTTCAAAGCGTTGTTCTGAGAGCTAATGACTTAATTGGAGTCAACCCGCTACTGGCGTAATAAAAATGTCTTACCAGGTTTGCCTTCAGCCACTCGATGTATAAGCACTTTGCCAGTCCTTCACTGAAGTCCTGTTAAAAACAAGCATTGACTTATGTGTAAATATTAGGCATTTGCCATTCACTGCTATTAGATGCCCAGGTACTCGCACCATTTTGAACCTGCTGCCATCAATGACCATTTAATACTAATAAGACTGTACCTGGCAAGTGCCTTTCCCATGCCTACACAAAAGCTCAAACTGTTGGCATTGCCAATGCTTGTTTGTATCAGTTTCCATGCCATATTACTCATTACATTATATGTGGTAACACATACTAGTTTATCGCTCATTTTGGGCTTCTGGCTCGGTTTCAATAAAATATAGGAATTAGCTTACAGAGCTTCTCTCATGGCATTCTTCACCACCTCATCCGGGTATTCACTCTCTTAACAATTGTTTTTGCAAATATTTTGCTCATCCAAGAAATGCAAATTTGTTGGTGCATTTTCTGAGTATTTATTTGAATTGGTCCTACTAAAGATTCAACCACTAACTTGAAAGTCGGGAAGCCTTTTCCTGCCTGCAGATTTTGTTTAGAAACCTACTTGAAGACAACCATCCACGTGCCTCATCCACAGATCCAAACATGCCCAGAACCAAAAACATGACCTCATCAATCCAAAATTAAAAGTGTTGATGGTATGGGTTAATTCATTGTTAAAAATGTAGCAGAGAGTATTTTCCAGACCTCTAAATCAGCTCCATTAGTTTACATAATGAGCTGTGGAATTTGCTTGAGCTAGGATCCATATGGATCAATTGGACACGCGCATTTACTCTCATTCTATTGTTGCAAGCAGAGTAATAGTGCTTCAGTAATGTAAGTGCCTAGCATAGTGAGGAGGACATTTGCATGTACGGCAATGCTTCCCCAACATTCTTTTCCCTTTTAAATCAGAACATTGTGTGCACCACTCCAGGGATCTGAAATTAGCTACATTGTATGACGTATGCTTTAACCGAAACATACGTCTATGCAGACAGGAAACAGCGCACAGATTTAGACCTGCATTACTAATGCCACTAGGCTCAGGGGGTGGCTTGCTTTGGACCCTGACATTAGACAATATTTGTTATTAAATGCCGAAAAGTGATAACACAGCAAACCTAATCTCAATGATTTAAAAGTGTATCTGTGAACCGGTGTTCCGATATGGGATTCAAGTATCACTGTGCCAAATTGTTAGGTACTGTCATTTTGGTAAGGGTGTTGAAGCCCTGGCTTCGATGATTTGTATTCACAATAAAATGATGTGGATAATCCATCTCAAAAAGGGTGTTCTAATTAACAGATACCCTTTCATAAATGCTCATGCCAAAAGCACAGTGTACACTTATATCTTGCTGCATCAATCTCTTGATATGCTGCTCCAGCTCTTAAGTGACAGAGGGCAGGTTCAAAAGTTGCAGGTGCCCTATTTGACAGCTGCCGTGACAGCAAAGTCTCTAAAGAACGGAAGTTGCATTTAAATCTGGACATTTTATCCACAATCATAATCATTACGATGAACTATCTGGTGGCAGGGTAATCTCTTATAATAAACCATACCAGGGTTTTGGTATGGTGAGTGATGGTTCACATAATTATTAACCCTGCATCAGATTTGCAACATACTCATGTCAACACTGTAACCTCAGGCCAGCTATGAATAGGCTATGTGGATTCTAGTCAGACTGCCCATCTCTGCTCAGCCAGGAAAATAGGCTGGAATCTTTGTGGTGTCTCTTTTGATCCCTCCGTGGGTTTGGTAAAACCTCTTCACCCCACAAAACTCTCATCAGATGGACTCCTAGGAACTCCTAGGAATCATGCTACAAAGGGGCAACACCACAACAAAAGGGCAAGCGTCACACCATGGTGTTGCATACCAAAGGTCCTTTGAAGCTACAGGGTTCGGAAGGGGAAGGTGTTAGAACAGTCAGACAGAGAAAAAGGGACTGGAGGATGGGTTCCTCCATCCTGGTTTTCTATGGGCTTCTCTGCCCTTCGTGTCTCCAACATGTCCTGCAGAGCAAAGCAATTTCACAGGGAGTGAACCTTTAAAGCAGTCTTGCTTTTATTCAATCCTATGTCACCTTTACCAATGCAAGGAAGGAGTCTCCCACCCCTTCCTTAATTCATTTGGACCCTGTCAGTAGAGCAATCCTTTTCAAAGTCATCCAGTTGTGAGGTGAAGGCAGATGTTCAAAGGCATAGGCAAGCTCTACCCACTTGTCATCCCAGGGACACATTGGAATTGACTGCTGTTGGACCATGACCAGAACTTTCTGCCAGCTGCACTGGTACCCAGGCTCCTAACTGTAGGTAACAGACTCCTGCAGTTGTCAGCCTCCATGAAAAGGGAGTGAAGATGAAAAGGCCTACTCTTGACCCGGCGCATCTGGATTGGGTTCCACAGTACCAGAAGTAGTCAAGCAGATGGATTCCAGTATTCTACAAATTTGACCATGTTTAAATGTTTTCAAACAATCAGGACCTGTGGTACTGCCTATGGCACTCACTTTGAAATTTGAATCATTGAAGCATTGAAGCATGCCGCATCACCCCAACAGAACACGTCACATGTCTGTCTCTAACAAGAAGCTCTGCGCTAAGAAAGCCTTTGACGCTCAGTGCATCCAAACATCACCTCAAACCTTCAGGATCTTCGCAATAAACCAACCCAGACCTCACCTCGAGCTGCTGGAAGCATTGTTTTGCCTGGCGATTCAAGCCAACTACTGGCTTCACTGTTGAACCTAAAGTGGTGGCCACGTCAGACTATACCATTCTGACACAGCAGTGAATTGCACAGAACTACATATTGTATCTGACTCGACACTGACTCAAGGTGTGCATTTCAATGATGCTTTTATGTTGCATATGGGACACTGCACATTGGGCCCACTGAATTTCTGTTATATTTGCACAACAAAAGGTTAGAGGAAGAGGGGATGTCCATGCCAACTTGTTCCTCTTTGCTCAATTGTTTGATCTGTCTGGTATGTGTGCCTCGGCAGCCCTTGCTATTGTATTCCTATGTGTCCCAGCAGCAAATTAGCAGGTGATCAGTTGATGCTGATGGAACTGAGATGGAGTAATCGCACACCAGGATAAAGGCCAGCACAGCAGATTTGTCCAGGCATTCCTTTTACATTTTGGTACAGAGACATTTTACCATGTAGCTTCGCTCACTCATCAATTTCCCACTGGCATCCACATGCAATAGGCCTGCATATGTACCACTGCATTTATGTTGTGTGCCCACCTTCAGCTCCAGACTCAACTACTCTGATTCCCTCCATGCCATTGATGTCCATCATCATCATGACCTGATCTTCCCATGACAACAGCTCCAGGTCTGGGTTGTGCCATGCAGACCCTCGGTTGCTGAACAGCTTGCAGATGTACCTGCATAGGACCTAGACCATGGCCCATCAGGAGGGTTGCATTTGGGCTTCTAGACCCGATTGCGCTTGTGAGCCCACAACATGTGTTGATCAGGACCTGTGATGCATTGCACATCCTTCACTACACCCTCCATGAGGACTTTGAGCTCCTTGTCAGTGAAATTTTTGCTTGTGAGTGGTGGTCCTCATGGGTGGCCAGTGGAGTGGGCCAATTTACAAGAAAAGCTGTTCAGATGCTGGGTGGTGCACAAGTTAGGATCGCAGGAGTGGTATTAAGTAGGACTGGAGCTGGGGTTGACGATGATGAGGATCAAGTGACTTTGGGGCAAACAGGGGTTTGTGTAGACAGCTGTGAGGTTTGGCTGGTTGATGGTGCCAGAAAGAGTGGTGGGGACAAGAGTAGACTGTGCACAGCAGGGAGGTGTCCAAGTGGCAATATGTGTCCATGCACGGGATGGGGACACAGGGTCACTGTGACAGTCAAAGGAAGTGCATTAATAGTAATCAGGGGCAACAGCAGAGGGTGAGGGGGCATGCACTGGGATGTCTGGGTTTTAAACAAAACTTTGTGTGGTGGGGGGCGGAGGGGTTCTCTCGAGAAAATTGGGTCTTTCTGGGGAAGGGGGAGGGAGGTGTAGGCCCTGGGAGGTGGGTGTGTGGTGAAATGGACTAGGTGGGTACTGTTTAAAAAAACACATCTGGGGTGGGGATATGGTGTAGGGGAATGCCATGGGGAGGGTGGGACATTCAGTGGAGGGGGCGGGGGATGTCGACCCTGGGAGGGATGGCGGTGGGGGTGATGTGAGCTATGGTTAAAAATCTGGGTAAATCTGTGAGGCCTGGTGAAGGACTTCATGTGCAAATGCAGCTGTGTATCTGTACCCACTCCAAGTTCTGCTTGGCTATCAAGCAGAACCAGAAGCGGGTATGACACGCGATACACCAATACGATGCACCTGAGAGATATAAACACCTCAATTGTATGCCTGATGCTGCTTTGCAAAGTGGATCTACCTTTCCACTTTGCACTACTGCGTGAGGTGTAAAACATCCATTATTAGTCAAATATGTCGCGCAAGTATTTGGCATAAACGCAAGCGGTTTTCAGTGCACCTTTAACAAGCCCGTAGAAAATTAGCCCCATCGTGTTTACCAAATAGACTTGCTATGGTTTTGAATCCTCATTTTCTGATTAATAATAACCTGAGAAAATTTTAATTTAAAGTAAATAAAAAAGGTATTTGGACCAAAGGGGAATTTTCCATAGAAACCGTATTGAAAAAAATGTGAGTATTGGAGGGAAATCTATAGCGCTCTGCTCTAGGTTTACCCCCGCTGTGCCAGTGGAGGCCATTAGAATGAACTTGGTTTAACATCGTTGTCCACTCTAATAAAAGTCAAACAGAGTAATATGTAATTTATTTCTGGCGGACCATAATCATGATCATTTATTGTTCAGTCTCTTCTCCAAACTGATTAAAAAGGGTGAATTGACCAATTGCATTATTAAAGAGTTTGTGACTTCTTGCCACAAATTCTTTAAGGATATTGATTGAACCACGGAGGAAGATACTAATTTTGGTATCGTAACAATACATAGCATTGTAACAAAAACAAATTGTAAAGAAGGTATTGGGATCATATTGCGAATTTGGAATTTTTGACCACTAAGAAAATGTATGGAGAATACGTTAGACAGGGCTTGCCCTTTTTGATTCCTTTTAAATACATTACAAGATATAATGTTCCTAACTTACAGAGATATCAGATGAGAGTCAGATTTCATGTGTTAACCTCTGTTTATTTTGAGGTCCTGTGGTAGGACTTCATGTGGATTAAGACTATGGGCCTCATTACAAGTTTGCCGCTATTCCGCTGGTAATTTCGGCAGGATACCGGCAAACGCTAATACCATTACCAGCACTTGTCTGCCACTGTTACAGGCAGATTTCAAGTGTCGGTTTAAACTGTAAATCCCCATATCATCCATGGGCGTATTTTGCCGGTATTACCAGCATTGGTATTACCATGCCGGCAATACCAGCAGTTTTTTGCTGGTACGGGGCAGACGCTCCAAAGTTGTAGTTGGCCAGTCTGGTTAAAGTGTCAGTAAACTTCATATGCTAAACAAGTGTGATGCCCTATGGAATGAAACCTCATCAAATGTGTTTCAAAAATAGCATCTTTTTATTTTATTCTACTGAATTTTCATAAAACATGTAAATGCATCATCTCAAAACATAGATTCTTTTTACATACAATAAGTAAGACAAGAATTCATTTTTCAACATTATGGATAATCGTGGACTTATAAATTAGGAATTTTACAACCATAAATGCGATTGCACCAAAACATTTTTCTAAATCTATTTTTGTTGAGAAAAGGAATGTTTGTTTTATTTGCGTTTTTGAGAGATGCTTACATGAAAATCCGTTTTGCACAAAAAATTCTAAATATGCAATTGTTGAAAAATGAATTGTCTTAATTATTGTATGTATAAAGGATCTGTATGTTTTGAGATTATCATTTACATGTTTTATGAAAATTCAATATAATAAAATAAAATGATTTTTTAATAGGAACACACTCTCTGGCCTCATCATGCTATTTTTGAAACACATTTATTGAGGTTTCATCCAATAGGGCATCACACTTGTTTAGCATATAGTGACCCTCACCCCAGATGTCCATATAGTAGGGGTTCCCCACCTTTAGTTTGTTGGGTAAACTTCATAACCAGCACTTTTACTGTGTACCACCCAACTTATGATGAGGACCATTATGTCACCTCTTTGCCTCTGAAGTTAAAATTACTTGACATTTGTTAACTCTGTGTGCTTGTCTTACTTCCCTTTATAGTTCTGGTTATATGAAAATTGTGATAGACTTACGCAGAGTCCAAACTGATGGAAGTTTGGTTGTTTATGAACTATGGGAACAAGTCAGTCAGTATTCTCTTGTGGAATCACATGCAGATTTTATTAGATACATAAGAATAATTAACTATGAACACTAATTCGAGGTTATTCATAGATAAGTAAATTTTAATACGTTTTGTGCTTTCTTTTCTATAGAAATAGATATTAGACTGATTATTTATTAAGGTATATGTGTCTGTATTTAACTGCTTTGTCTGATTGAAGGTATGTGGATGCAAAAAAATGTAAAAGGTTTATTAGTTTGTAAACCATACGCACTAAATCATTAAAAACATAATATTAACAAGACAATAGCATCATAATGTCCATTCAGACGGCACTCATTTTGACTGATTGGAAAGCGTGGGTAAATAAACAAGCAATACCTAAAAGAAATTAAGCATTTCATAGGTCTTCATGCTCTGTGCAGTCTGCATCGGAAAAAAGTATTTTTTCTAACATAGATTTACTGTTATGTGAACACTTAACATGCGTCCTTTGCAGAGGATGTGCATTTACTTCACCAATGTCAAATGCAATTCAAAAGGTTTAAACATGATGTGTGTGTGTTACTTGTTTTTACAAGTAAAACATGTCAAACTAAGTAAGTCTGGACTGACATATGCATCTCTTTTTGCAATTGTTAAAACTGGTCTAAGTCAATAGGTAAGAATGCCCTTATTTATTTATTTATTGTTTGCCATTTAGTGCTTATACAATAAGAAAACAGTGTTTCAAAGCGCCCACAGGGCAGGGAGAGAGCAGGGGAGAATACATTATAACACAATATTTAAGAACAGAGGGGGGTGAACCTACTATGCCTTGTGAGTATTCAGAACGTGCAAGTGCAGAAAGGAAGAGGTAAGAGGTGGTAAGTGCTGGGGAGTCTGAGCTCAAGGGTGAGCCATAGACAAAGTGCTAGGAATGTTGAGTGCTACACAGCCTGGGCTGCGGGAGGTGTAAGTGAGAGCCTATGGAGCAGAGGGTGTGCAGATACTAAATGAAGTGAATAAAGAGGAGGTGGCAGGTGTGGGAGGTCAAGGCCCAGAGGATGTATAAGGGCCAAGTACACTGATTCAGCAACTGTGGGATTAGCAGAGGAGAGAAGGAGGGAAAGAGGAGGAAAAGAGGAGGGTCTAAAGCAGCTTCCGGAATTTGAGAAGATCCTTGACAAGGCGCAGGGGGAGGGGGAGGCTATTCCAGAGGTGGAAGCCCACAGAGGAAAGTGAACAACACACTGCCCTCTGTTTAGCAAAACGCTTTACACACAGAGAGTTCGTGCCAGAGGAGCAAAGTGGTCTGTAGGGAGAGTATTTATTGAAATAACATTGAACATAGTGTGGTCTCTTGGCCCAGACAGCCTTGTGATGATGCAGAGGGATTTGAATTTAATACATGCAGAAACCTACATGCAGCAACCGAGAGCCTTTGAAGACTTTTTAGTGCAGGAAAGATGCAGTCCCTGGGCTTAAGGCCAAGGATACGTCTCGCTGCCCTATTCCGGATAAGCTGAAGGTGTCGCAGAGTTGAAGATGGAAGGTTTAGTAGGCAGCTGTTACAGTAGTCAAGTCTAGAGAGAACCAGGGCTCGAGTCACATTGAGTCTCTGAGGGAAAGTGAGAAAAGGTAACATTTCTTTGAGGATGAACAGCTGATAGTTGGACCTCTTGGCAATGTCCTGAGTGTGAGGGAGGAAGGAGAGAGAGGAGTCGAAAATTACTCCAAGGATTCCAGCTTCAGTTGAAGAAAAAGGGGGAGAGCCCATAGACAAAGGCCAGAGTGAGGGGAAGAAGTAGGGAGCAGGGGTCCCAATGGGAAGGATCTCAGTTTTACAGGCATTGAGGCAGAGATCATTGGAGGCATCACTAGGGTGGGCTAGAAGGGCTATAGCCCCAGATCCTTTGCTTGTAGCCACGGATGAAGACGAGAGCAATACAACCAAAGGCTAGCCATGAACATTATTTGCCTGGAAACTAGGAAATGGAAATTCCTTGAGTGACTCCATGGGTAGATGCACGCCAGGAGGCAGCAATGTTCATGATTAGATTTAGAATCAAAGACATGAACATTGCTGCCTCCTGGGCTGGAGGGCTTGCATCTGCTCGTGCTGCTGCTGCTGGCTGTCCATGGCTGCACACTCTGTGCTTGCGCATAGGGAGCCGAGCCACCACCTGGGCCAAAGCGCACGTGCCCTGAGTCTCTCCCTTGCATGCTCACTTGCACAGTAGCAGGAGTGAGAGATGCCCCGTAGCCTGCAGACAGTGGACTGCGAGGATCTCCGATCTGTAGTTGCCACCACCTGCCTGTGTGACCCAGCCATCACCTACCCATCCTGGCTCCCCTGCCCCTGTGAAGAATTCAAGAGCTGCCGCCCAGGCCCCATGCCATGAGCAACTAGCCTAGGTAGGTATTGGTAATATATTGCTAGGCCTACGTTTGGCATTCAAACTAAACCAATCTTATTTTAGACAGCTCAGTCAACTGTCTAAAATAACGTCGATTCAGAGTTGAGTTTTACGCGGCTTGTGAAACATCTTAGTGCGTTGCTCTATGTCACCTGTTTTCATCTGGGAAATCCACCCAAAACACATGCATTATAATCGTAAGCATCTACATGTATTTGATCAGGCAGTCTTATATCACAAAAGAGATCTTCGATATTCCATCCCACCCAATTCTTCTTATCGATTACCTCTGCATGATCTATGGTCTCCAGCTTTATCCTTCCTTTTACAGTACGGTTGGTCGTCTGAGTCGGTCTCATGCCTTTTTGATTTCCAAAGTTTTTTCATCCATTACTTCTTCATTCGGTTTGTATTCACTTTGGTCTCTGTGAACAGATATGTTTTCATTTTACTCTCAACCTCTTTTCCCGCCATACCTACTTTACCGCCATCTCTTTAGTGCTGTATTTTGACATCCAGTTCTAGGTGAGTTCTAGGTGTTCCTTTCCATGGAAATTGCCACCCCTTGAGCTGTGTTCACCATTGTTTGGAATGTAACTATGTCATGATCAGGGCCCTGAGGTTCAATTAAAGAACAGTGCAATCACCTACCTCTTCCTTCCACTCACTCACTTCCTCCCTATCACACAGGGTACTGCAAACTTAGTATTCAGGAACTTTCATTGCCTCCGTATCACGCCATGCTAATGCCAGTTTAGTCTTTGTGCACTAGGACACATCCCCCCAGGAATCGCAACAGACTAAAAAGAGTGTGATAACCCGGGAGTCCAACACTGCCTCATTGCAATACCAGAGTGCCAGCCGTCTGTTTAGCTACCCACTCACATAGCATCACAAAAGGGCATTGCTAACCTAGTATTGACTAATTACACACGTGTGCCCCTACCATCACACCAAGGTACTGCTACCTTGTATTTAGCAACTCACCACTTGATCAGCAGCCCATCAGGGTACAGCCATTTGTAAATATTAATTAGGCAGTCCGTACTGCTTCATATGGACCTGTGAGCCTAGCGATTAACAGATTAAGCACACCCTGCCAGAGCATTATCCTGGAAATTAGGACATACTTGGAGTAGCACAGTAGATTATTGGCAGCCTAGTTCTGGGGCAACTGTGCTCCATCTCGGCATAGAAAAGTGCACGAGTCACAGTGTCATGAAATGCACACTCACTGTCTCATCATCACACTGGGTACAGCCAGCCTAGTAATTAATCCACGCTCACCCTCACATCGTTTTGCAGGTACATCAAGACCATTTGCTAAGCACTCCATCAGTACCTCAAGATACTTCCATTCTAGTAATGAAGCACAAACTGCTTCCATAGCACTCCATAGCACTCCAGGTTACTGCAGACCTAGTAATTAGGTACTTGGAACGAACGTTGTTAAAGGGTCATTATGGTTAAGTTGTGCTACTAAAAACCTACGAAATTCAGTAAAAAAACATTGTTAACGGGACGTTATGGTTCCAAGTAAAACTGAAAAAACCCTGAAATTCGTTAGTTATGGTAAGCTAAGCAACCATAACTCGCACCACCTCTGTGCATTGCTAAGACTAACACCCAGGACATCAAAGATGACATCACAAATGTCATTGATGACATCACTGATGACATCACATGTGCATTTACTTTTCATTAAAGCTCTGTACATGGGATTCTTATTATAATGTCATCTTTGATGTCCTGGGTGTTAGTCTTAGCAATGCACGGTGGTGGCGCGAGTTATGGTTGCTTAGCTTACCATAACTAGTGAATTTCAGGGGTTTTTCAGTTTTACTTGGAACCATAACGTCCCTTTAACAAAGTTTTTTTACTGAATTTCATAGGTTTTTAGTAGTGCAACTTAACCATAATGTCCCATAATGTCCCTTTAACAAAGGTTTTTTTTTACTGAATATACATATACATAGTGTGAATTTGATAGATGTTGACTAGGATTCCCTTACTTTATATACATATAACATGCCGAACCCCCTGCTAGTGATTTTGATGTCCGCGGACTGTGCATATGTCCACAGACGGACACGGACAACATCAACAGTACCCAAAAACTCAGGGGGTATCTTAGATGGTTCTATCATGCCATATAAACACTGAACAAGTTCAAAAAGCAGCACATAAACACATAAACACATTATATGTAACAATAAGTGCAACCTATATATGTAACACATCATCCATCCATTTAAATATCACGTGTACTAGAGTGGAATATACCAAAACAAAAAAAGAATATGCTTCCAACATAATTACCTCACAGAAACTGCACAGCTAGGAGCAACAGCAGACCTACACAACAGTAAGAACACAATTTACCAGAAACTAATAAGTAAACTTCATTTTTCTTATATATTTCTAAAATTTCTGTATTTGGTACACTAAAAGTAATATATATATATTTACACAGAAATGTCCAGTACTTTGGAATAGCTTGCAGAAAATGTCCCACGTGAGGAAATGTCTGAAGACAGTGATACTAATGGTAGACACTTCTCTATATAAGAAAATTAATAATCATTACTTTATGTGTACTTAACATATATATATATATTTTTTAACAGACCATACAAACATTAAAAATAATACAGCAAAAAAGACATTACAAAATACTCTACAGCGCATGGAACAAAAAATGTATATGCTTGTGGAAAATTTAAATCTTTGGAAACATTTTGTAGAGGACCACATAAAAGAAAAAATTAAATATCATTGTCCCACATGCACCTGTTCTCCCTCTCCATGTCCCAGTCAACTATCCCCAAACCCTCACCACCAAGAAAAACTTTATGTGAGACTGCCATCCCTTCATCCCCTCACATCCATCCTCTCCAAACCCCTAATTCCCCTGTATTTGTGTCAGTTTCTGCTTCCCCCTCTCTTTCATAAATGTTATATTTGTATATAATAATAAAATATTATATGTGTTGTTACTTCATTCCTTTGTGTCTTATTTTTTTTAAAAGGCAGCAGGGTGTCCGTGGACAGCGTGGGTGTCCGGAATGTCCTCAATTAACCAAAATGGGGGTGTCCTGCGGACACTGTACCTGTCCGTACTGTCCGAAAGCAAGATGGAACTGTTCTTAGAACGCATTTGGTGTCCGGAATGTCCGTAATTAACCAAAATGGAGGTGTTCTAAGGACACTATACCCGTTTGTACTGTTCGCAAGCAAGATGGAACTCTTCTT
Organism: Ambystoma mexicanum; assembly: GCF_040938575.1. Taxonomy (NCBI): domain Eukaryota; kingdom Metazoa; phylum Chordata; class Amphibia; order Caudata; family Ambystomatidae; genus Ambystoma; species Ambystoma mexicanum. The sequence goes on along the minus strand of NC_090929.1, from coordinate 1,277,620,433 downwards.
AGAACATACTCGGTGTCCGGAATGTCAGCAATTAATCAAAATGGCTGTGTCCTAAGGACACTATACCTGTCAACACTGTTCGCAAGCAAGATGGAACTGTTCTTAGAACACACTCGGTGTCCGGAATATCCACAATTAACCATAATGGAGGTGTCCTAAGGACACCATACCTGTCCGTACTCTCCGTAGAACATCTATGCACATGCGCACCACACCCATAAGTCCTACGAACATCACGCCTGTCCGTAACTGTCCGTCTCACATGTGTCGCACTTTTAATTAGTTTGAGGACCCAAACACTGTCCGTAGAACACACACGCGCATGTGCAGGACCGTTCCTACGCATTTGGTGTCCTGCGGACACCCGTCTCTTTCGCGGACATGTTCGCGACGTAACCCACACTGAGGGTGTGTCCTCATTTGCAGACACTGTCCAGGTCCCCGAACGTTTAAAAAGTACTTTTTTTCGACAATCCAAAGTGTTTTACAGTAAACATTCACCATTGCACATGTCCCAGACAATGTCCCTGGAGATCTACATACTTTTTGGAACTTTTTGAGCCATATTTTGGTGTTCGATCTGGCCGCGGACATCGCGGCTGTCCGCAGAGCACGCACCTGCACCCTTATAAAAGGCCACACTCCAGAGCTCATCTTCATTCTGTCTTTCTACTATTGAAGATTGACCTGCTTTTGCTGCCTTTGTTGTTGCATCATCAAACCTGATGGCATCCATGTCTGCTGTACTTCCAGCTTCTGCTGCTTCTGCCTCAGCACCACCCCCACCCCCTCCACCACCACCACCTCCTTAAGGGCCTGCAGAAGGGAACAGGCATGAGGATGTAGAGGAGGAGGATGAAGGGGATGAAGAGGATGAGGTAGTGGAAGTGCCTACTACCAGCACTCGCCGTGAGTCTTGGGTGTGGCGGTTGTTTACCATTCATGGTGACGTACCAAAAGAACGTGCAAACAAGGTCACCTGCAACCAGTGCAAAATGGTGCTGAGACATGGGAGGCATGGGTCGTACAGCTTTGGTACAACATCCATGAAGCAACACCTAAGGTCGTTCCACGGTGGGGCTGTTCTCAAGGTTGTACCTTGTGATAAACGTAGCAGGTTGAGTTCCTCTACAACATCCTCCGTTTCTGCTCCTGTCACCACACGAGACACTCCTGTGGGACAGCACATCCCTCCAGCTGCCTCACAGGCCATCCATGATGCTGTTGACCCTTACCTTTTGAGGGTCACAATATTGTGTATGTACTGCGACGCAGTACTCTGAGTGGGGAGAGTCTGCGGAGTGCTTTCGAGGCGGTGGTCACGGAGCATGAAAAGGTCTGCCCACTACCTAAATAAGGCCCACCCTACATCTTTCTCTATCCACCTGCCCTTTCTTATCCCCGTGGTTGGTATCCCTTCCTTACCCTCCTTTCCCCTCCTTTCCTTTTGTGTCATGTGTAAAAAACAAAAGAAATATAAAACAACAAAACCCCAAAAATAAATATAAAAAAAAAAAAAAAAAAAGCCTCTTTTCAGAGCCGCCTTTCACAGTTTAAAAAAGAAGTGACAAATAAATGCAGCAGGGCCCTTGCATTTTTTAGAAGTCCGCAGACAGTTCACGGACATATAACATTTTGGGGTGCTGCCCTATCAAAACCATTTCCTTTTCACTGGGATCAAGTGGTGACTTGCGGTGGCTCTCCATGTCGTCGGCTTTGGGCTGGCTGTGTTGCTTCGCAAACCAGAACAAACATGGGCTAATAGGACAGGGCCTTTATCCTGGCCTTAATCTTCCAGCTACCATGCCACATTGCGCAGGCCATTTTAGCAGGTCAGGCAGCGCAGAAAATACAAATGCAGGTGCCCATGTCGGAGGGGGCTGTGGGGCTAATCAAAGCTTGGGGAGCATAACACAAGGCAAATCCTTCTCTGGAATCACAGTGGGCATGGGCCACTGGGGCAGGGAACACAGATCAAAGTGGATCATCGCTGTTGCTGCAGTGTGAGTCTACTCTGCCGGAGGGCACATGAGGGAGATGGGCTCCAGCCCTTTCGACCTCAGTGGATGCATGGTGGTGGAGATCTACCCCTCTCGAGACAGTCCTGGCTGCTTAGTCAGCTTAGTCATACTACCAACTTGTGTCATACAGACCCGTACCAAAAGGTGGGTTACCAAATACCAAGCAGATAAGTGTTGTGTAGTCTCACACAGTATGACTGCACCAATTCTTACCAAAAGATGAGGTGTGCAATACATTACGAGCTATGCAAACTCCAGAAAGATGTTCAGAGCTGCTGCAAAAAGCAGATCCTTGCTCAGGGATACTAACACTGAAGGTGAGGAAATAGTAGCGGAGTGAAGAAAAAAGCAAAAGAGCATGGAAGACTTTGTGGTTGAACAAAGTTCTTCTCGGGAACATGTCTATGCAAAAGATGACTTTAGAACAAGTTATTTTTCCTGTGCTTGGATTGGATGATCTCTGAACTAGAAAATGGTTTCTCCAGTGTCAAAGAAGAGATGATGAGTGGAATTCAGGCGTATAGTCCACTTTCCCCAAACTTCCTATCTGAAGGTTTAAGGGAAATTGCAAACCATTACAACATACTCGTTAAGTCTGAGGATGCCCTTGTAGCAAAACATTATTTAGCTAAATAGAAACTGAATGGTCAAACTCTTTCAATGGCTCAAGTGTACAAACTTTTAGATCCTCTAATTTTTCCAACTGTAACAAAAAAATCGATTCAAATTGCTTTAACTGTGCCAGTGAGCAGCTGTAGCTGTGAGAGATCTTTCAGTGCTTTAGAGAGGCTTCACAATTGGCTCAGATGTACAATGGGGAAATCTAGATTACAGGACCTTGCTGTACTTTCAGTAGCGAGACGAGTGCTACAATCAGTTTCTGGATGATGCTATTGTTCATCATTTTGCTGGCATGCACGAAGGCAAGCACTTACTGTTACTCGTCAAAACGTGAAATTTAGCTATTTGAGATTGTGATATTATACAGTTTGTTAAATTATATTTCACGTGGTTTCTTTTAATCGATTTGTATGGGAATCCAATGCAGTATCTATGTACAGTTTAGTTATTGCAAAGGATCATATTTGTTTTGTATTATGTATCTTTGAATTTAAATGTATTAACAACCGTTGAAATTGGACTTTAATTTTTACTGCAGTATGTTCTGTCCATACTGCATTTCTACTAAATACAACTAAATGCAAACGCCAATGGAATGAAACCACAAATGTAATTGTTCAAAAAGGTATGTTGGAATTGAAAATCCTTTTCATTTGTTAGTGATGTTATGTTATACTGGGTATTTGTATCCCACTTGCTAGCTGCAGCTTATTAGTGGTGCAGTATTCAGCAGTCATTTGGATCACTAAGAAACATATGTACTTTTCTGGTTATTTTGGAAAAATTGTGCTGAAATGTGTATGATTTTGATAGCATTTTTTCAAAAATGTTCTAGTTAGGGGGAGAACCCCCACACCCTGTACCACCCTGGTCAAGTTGAGGCTTGCTCGCTCACTGCATTGGATTATTACATTTATGTCCCACCACTTCCTAAACCCACTAGCTAACCCCTGTTAATCCAACAACCAGCAGTAAGTGACTGTATGGTTAATGGAGCAAACAGATATCTCTACAGTTGCTGCTTAAATACAACTTCTCAATCCATGCCAAGTCTTTGGCTGTCCTGTCCATAGGCTTTTCTTTGTCTTATATAACCTCATAAAGTATTACATAGCACTACTGGATGAATGTTCAGGGTTTGGAGGGGCAACTCTTCCAAATTAGTATGAGCACTTTGAGCAGTATAGTTTGCAATATTAACGCTTGAAATTGCAACGCAGTGCGTGCGTTCATATCATGTAGTTATGTGACGTCCAAACTTGCAATGAGCTCTGACCGCAGATCTTTTACAAACCTAGCAATGCCGGATGTGGCACACCAGGACTGGATGGCAGATAGGCAATCAGGGATGATGGATGGTGCAAGAGGGTCAGCAGGGAATCTGAAGAAGAGTTGTGTGTTGTCTGAGTAACACCGGAAGTTGGAGCAGAAGGAGGAGATGAGGCGTGCAAGGAGAGCAAGGTAGATGTTAAGGAGCCAGGAGTAAGGTAGGTGTTAAAGAGCCAGGCGGACAGTAAAGAGCCCTGGGGGACACCAAAGGTGGAGATGGAAGTAAGAGAGGAGAAGGAGCTAAGGATGACTTGGGAGGAGCGGTTAGTGAGGATTTAGGCTAGCCAATACAGTGCCTGTTCCGAGATACCAAGTTTATCATGGAGCGTTTGTATGAGGATGGAATGGTTTACTGTGTCAAATGCAGAAGAGAGATCAAGAAGGATGGGGACAGCCGGAGAGTTGGAATCCAGAGATGCAAGAGCAGTTTCCGTGCCCTTGGATGCTCGAAATCTAGATTAATGGTCGTCAACGCCATCAACAGGTTCAGTGTGGGAATTGAGTTGGGGCAACCCCAGCTTCTCAAGCAGCTTCCCAGGAAGGGGGTGATTGAGATAGGCCGATAGCTGGCATGGCAGGTAGGATCAGAGGATTTTTTTTCAGAAGTCTGCCCACAAGGGAGTGCTTAAGGGGGAGGGGAAAGATCCAGTGACAAAAGAGTGATTGCAGAAATCAGCGAGGGCAGGGGCAAGAGAGCCAATGTTATCCTGGATGGTCCTGGATGCACAAGGGGATGCCTGTTTAGAAGATACCTTCATGGAAAGGACAGCTCTGGTTACTTCTTCAGGTGTGACAGGAGAGAAGGAGAAGGAGGAGGACGGAGGGGGGAGTGTGGTGGGGCACTTCTGGGATGTGAGGGAGTATAGAATGGGAGGTCAGAATGTCCTGCGGTTTTGTGTCAAAGTGTGAGGCCAATGTATTGCAGAGGGCCTGGGAAGGAGAAGGTGAAGAGGAGACTGCACATGGGTCGGTCTAGGTCCCTGCAGATTTTGAAATGTTCAGCCGAGTTAGTGGATGCGCCGGAGCCCCGTTCCTAGTTGTGGGCTCTTTTCTTTGCACGGATGGCGAGTCTGTATTGCGCTAGGCTCCAGGCGCATATACCATGCCATGGATTGTTAAACCTTTCAACCACAGGTATTTTGTGCAATATGAAACAGGGCAAAGTGTCTTTCCAAGTGATATAAGGGCTGTATGTCACTCGCCATTGACTCTCATTATTCATTGTCTTCAGGGGAAACCCTAACTCATAATGATAAAGGTGCATTGTTCAGTAGAATTTAGTAGAATTGAATTGACTAGTGTTTTTGTAAATTCCTGGTTTGTGGTGTTTATTTTTCCCACATCATTCCAGTTAATTTCAAGTTTAGCTTTGATGTATCAAATTAATTATGGATTCACTCAGTTAAAAACCATGTCATTGTAAGAAAGTGTGCCTGCACTCTGCAGTTATTTGAATGGCAGAAATCTTTATATGTTCTGATAAAATGGCAGCACATGTAGCCAGTGAATTCCATCACTGGGAATGTTTGCAGACAACTCCTTTCTATTTCTATATATTTCTATTAAGTGAAGAGTTTACCAATAAATCATCTTGGCACAAAACAATCAGTAAAAGTGAAAGACCTCTTGATTTGGGAATAGGGAATTTTTTTCTGCCCTTCTAAACTCTAAATTGTCTTCTAATGACCATTTGTTAATGGGAATATATATCCAAATAATTCCCAGATTTTATTGCGAAAGAACAGACACCAAACCTACTGGGTTTTTGGTTCTTTGCATCACATATTGGACCTCTCTATTGGAAATGTGTTTTTTCATTGGAATATATTGATCGAATGTGTTATCTAAGCAGTAGGATTACCCAAAGACAACGCTAAGGGAACTAAGCAAAAGAGCCCAGGCCGTATCAGATTTTGTATAGATTGCCAGTGCCGGAGTCAGATCATCAGGCAAAATTAGTTTTAAAAAGGTTCCTGCTTTGCATTCTCAATAAGCTTCATATTTGATAAGTTATATATTAGTAGCATTGGCTATTGTGAGTTCCAAACGTCAAATCTTGATAAGACAAAACTATTGACTGCTATCAATTCAGAAATGAATTCCATAAGGTGCCTTATAAAATGGCAACATTGATCAAAGCAATAACAACTGATAGCTGAGAGTTTGTGTGCAAAGATATGTTTGGAGTCAGCTATGAATGCAACATTATGTTGTTGTTTTGATCACCTGATATGGAGACATGCACTCATATATACAATGAGGCCAACATTGTGTATTCCATTAAGAAGTGTGAGGCAGGGTGCCCGATATTTACTGTTTCGTTTTGAGCGATTGATGCACATCTTGTGACTGAGGCGTGTGGTGCACTTTTGGAGTTGGCCAATTACTGCACTCTTGTTTCCCTCAATTAAGATAATTATTTACGTATCATAAGTGCAAATATAACAAGTGCATCTGATTTTTTTGACAGGAGAGGACAGAGGTAAAACATAACGATTCCTTAGTAGTGTACAGAGCCCAAAGCCCTGTAGAATGCAACACCACAATTAATGTATTGATGACTTAAATATTGGAATGACCACTGATTTAGCCTAATCAGTCAAAGAAGAACTTGTCCATCTAATAAACAAGAAGAAGAATGTTAATGAAAAAATCAACTAGGTGTGTATGAACATCAGCCCCGCCCCACCCCCCAATTAGTCAAGCAGCTTCAATACTCCTACACCTCTTTCCTTAGCAATTCAACAAAGGCCATCAGCCAAGCTGGTTACAAATACGTCAGTTATGCCATGTAGTTCGCCTGTAGTTTCCACAAGTGAAGTTTGGAAGGTACTCTACATTCAAGTAAGGGAGTTTGGAAATTGCTTCACAACTGGCTGGTAACAAAATGTCCCAATTTTATATTTATTATTTATTTATTTTCATGTTTATGTTTACAATAAACATTTTAGCAAAATAAATTTAGAACCTATAGACAGACTCTTTTGAGTTCCCTCTTAGATAAAGTACATGTCTTTGTCTGTGATCCTTTACGTTAGTCATGCCATTAGATTGAACACATCTGCTTCTTTTACAGCAATTATTCTAATACAATCCAATAAAATTGAACCATCCCAGTTAACAAAGGCATTTGGGTTCTTCCTAATAGTAGGTGCCACCAGTCTTCTGAGGATAGATTTCTAAACTTCTCTACGAAATGACTGAAGTATTCTGTACGTTTCAAGGTGAAAGTCAGACAGGTAGTGAATAGGTGGTAGAGGGTTTCTTTGAGTTCAGCTCTTTTGCAAAACCTGCATCCATAATTACTTATATCTCTTGGGATGAGGCTGCAATTATTTCAGTGGATCTATATAGATTGTATTGGATCCTCATGAAGGCTGTCCGTATTTTTGGGTTTGGACGTTTCCGAAGGTGCGGTTGAACCTCACCTTGTTTCCTTGTTTCTGTAGCCAATTGCATATGCAATTTTAGTTTTGTGACTTCCTCCATAGTCTGAATCTAATCACATTAAGATAGGCTTTCTTTCACCCTACCTGGTGTATTTATAACCCCATGCCCTTAAGTATTTGTTGGAGCTCTTTAGGAGTTACACTTTCGAAACAGGCTTAGTAACTTCCAATCAACTGAAAATTTGAGAGAACATAATCCCAGTTTTTTCCTTACCGCCTGGATGGGGATCGATCGGGGGAGCCCGAGCACTTTCTTCCAGAAGGACCGTTCAATGAGGGCTCACAGTTTTGCAGGTAGATCGAACAAAAGAAATCTATAATGGGTATAAGCGTGAATTTACAGAACTTCTTCCGTGTTTTCGCCTGACAAGAGAGCATGTCGGCTTTCTGTTTCTGGTATACAAAGGAGTTAGTATCTGTTGGACTTTGTGTAATCCAGATTCTCAAATATTTGAAGCGCGTAACCTGATCAATTTCTAGATGATTGAGGAACCATCTTACCATATTTTTCTAACCATGCAGCCTTTTTTCAGCATTATAATCTTAGTTTTGCTGATGTTGATCATTGAATGAGTTGCAACCACGTATTCTTTTAGACAATTTAGTTGTCTTTGGTGCCCTACTGCAGTATGGTCTAACAGTACCAAATCATCAGCATATAGAAGTTGGGTTATTCTCATGTCTCTGAGCTTAGGTGGAAAACCTCTGCATTCTTTCATGAATTCCTCCAGATCAGCAATTTAAAATGTATAAATGGCGAGTGCCAAAGCACAATCCTGCTTTACTCATTGAAATTGAAATTTTGGAAATTCTTCGGTTAGGTCCCCTTTCATAGATAGGCAAATACGTACGGGCGTGTTTGTATACAGACCTTGTATTTGTTCAAGCAGTTCGGGTGGGCACTGTTTCTCTGCCCAATTTCTCCCAGAGGAGTTGTCTATTCAGGCTAACAAAGGCCTTAGAAAAGTCCAAAAATGCCTGGTGGAATTTGCTATTATTCTAAATTATTTTACTTTTCAGTAGATTGATCAGCAATGCCAGATGGGCTGTTCCAATGCCTTTGACAAAACCTGCCTGGAAATGATCATTCAGTCCATTGTTCTGAGTTCACATGGATAGCCTTTTTTAGGAGTAAGGTTGCATATATTTTCCCCAGCACATCTAATAGCGCTATAGGCCTATAGTTATTTTGTTCCGAGTGGCTGCCCTTTTTAAATATGGAAATAATATGCGCAGTCTTCCATGATAATGGTATAGTTTTGGTCAGGAGAACATTTTTGAGCACGAGGTCAAGTATGGAGGCCCATTGGTCAGAATGTTCTCTTAGTACACTATTAGATAGACCATCAGGCCCTGGCGCTCGTGAAGAACTCAAACCTTTGATTAAAATAACCAAATCATCATGATCATATGGCAGGATCCAAGGAAAATATGTTTTTATCAGTTGCTCTTCTTTTTCACAAGGAGATGCAAACTGGGAACGGAAAAAAGTAGACTAAGCCGCTTCAGGTACACAATTCGCCTGCAAGACCATTTGAGTCTGATCCAGGACCATAATAAGGTACCAAGTTTCTGCCGAGGATTTATTGGTCAGAGAGAGTAGCATAGATTCAGCATCTTTCTAGTATAGGATATATCTATGACTAATATACCAGGACTTATAGCTGAATTTGTGATGTTCAATTTCAGTGTTCGTAGTGACAGACAGATATTTCTTCTTTTGCTGTCGCAAGAGTTTTCTCATCTCTTGTATTTTCTTGGCCGTTTTCAGCATCATAACGATGATGATGGACTTTGTCTTTGGCTTGCAAGCTGTTTTTAGTGCTGTAAGTTATCAGGATAGAAGTGTAGTGCCTCGTGCTTCAACTGTTATCCCTGCATGCATCTTATCTGATAGGGACCTAAGAGTTGGTGCTACTGCTCGAGCATTCATTTTTAGAGGATGACCATTGGTGGTCATTTCCACCTGGATGTTTGTTACAGATTTAAGTCTAGAAACCTTGTTGAAGTTATGATCACTTCTTAACAAAGTCAAAACTTGAAAACCCTTCAAACTCATAGTTAGGTTTTGTGAAATAAAGATGTAGTCAATAACTGACCTTGACACACCTCTTTTCCACGTAGGGTGCCTCTTCAGGTTTCTTTCATTTGTTACATGTAAGTCACATCTTTGTATCAACACAAGCCATAGATTAATCTTCTCTGTGTATCCTGAGTTGTATTCTGAATTATCAACTTCCTGCAGATGTTTCATCAAGGGGTAAGTGGCATTCAAATTGCCACTTAGAATAATAGGAGAATTACTACAGGTATAGGCTTCATCAATGGCTTTTGCTAAATGGTCCCACATTTCTTTTGAGCTAATATCTCTAGCACTCCAATAGATATGATGGGCCAACACAATTGCCGATTTTCGGGAATCACTATCCCTTCTCAATATAGAATTTTGAAGCAAAGGGCAGATTGTGGCATATTTAATTAGCTCATAGTTCGTTTTGTTGTTGACCAAGGTTAACAGACCGGCTGGCAGCCTTCCTGCATTTTAACATGAGTACCACTTCTTGTTTAAGAGGTCCTGGAACATTTCCATGATCGAGAGAGCAATTTATTATATGACACCGGACACCACTTATCAAATGAGCTGACTTTTGGTGAGAGCTTCAAAGAAGGATTTTGCAAGGAACCATATGCTCTGTTTTCAGGAATTGCTTTTCCTCTGTTAGTTCTATAAAATGAGCACATTTTACAAAAGCCTCCCCAATTATGTTGTATGGAATAACTATAAGTAGAATCCACTGTAACCTTGAGCCATGCACTTCGAAATCAGTATGAAGCATCTCTATTTTTAAATTAGTTTATGTTCAGAGGGTGTTACCTATCACCTGAGGTGTTAGATGTATAGTCAGAAAGGCTTTAGGTTCACAAAGCTCTTGCAGAAATGCACAGATTTTTAGGACATACTAGCTGTAGACAACATTAGCAGAGAATGTTTCTGAGTTTTCACAATTTGTTAGTTTATGATCATAAAGTTTAAGTTATAGTTAAGTGTGTCTTGTTCACTGTAGGATTAACTTAACTGTGCAAGATGTGCTCAGGATTACTAGTTCCAATGCGAAGAAATTCTTTTTTGGCCCCATCTTTCTTATTAAAGTTAATATAGACGGAGTAAGACTATCAATATAAATAACATGTTTATCTTGTTGATCAATTAGTGGTAATATTCTGTCATTGGTTGTAGTACCTGGAGCAGCTGATAGTAATAAGCTACAGGTGTCCACTGAAACTTAAATCCACTGGTCATAAAAAAGAATTGCACTCTAATTTGAGCAATGTTAATCACTCTTTTGATAGCAAAAGGTAAGGCACTGTGGCTGGAACAGCCAAGAAAACATTGCACACGTGCTGTAACATAGTTAAAGACAAAAGTAACAATCTGATGTAAAGTACGGCCAGCAGAGTGTGTTGCGTATGAACGCATGCAATCAGTGCTGGGAACAGAAATTCAGTGGCACGAAAGGAGTTGCCTTCATGAAAAAAAACTGATTAATGTCCCCAAAACATGTCAATTGATATTGATATTGATACTGATATTTTATTTCTATTGTGCTCATAAAAGGCAAGGGAAGGGGAGCAGGGGAGAAACAAAACAAGGATATTACTGGGCCCAGTGACATTGATAATACGCAAGTGCATGGTAGAGGGTGAGGGGAAAAGTGCACGGACAGTGGCAAGTGCTGGGTATAAGGCAGAAGACAGGGTAGGTCTGATAAGTGCAGGAAGAAAAAAAAAGGGGAGGGCTGTATAGGTACAGATATAGACCCAAGTGCAAGGGGTGGCCCAGAGGCAGTGCAGGAGGATGGCAGGGTGAGCAGGTACCTGGGCCCGGAGGACAGAGGGTGACCAGGTGCATGGTTCTGAGAGAGAACAGATCAGCAGGGGACAGGGGGGCGAAGGCAGAAGCAAAGAGGAAGGTCTTGAGGTGCTTCCGGAACCAGAGATGGTTCTCCTCAGGTTTTAGAGTGGCAGGGAGGCTTTTCCAGAGGGCGGCCCCAGCCGAAGACAGAGATCTACCCCCACTTTGTTTCTTTGAAAAACGACTGACCCTGAGGGAGCTAGAGGTAGAGGAGTGAAGAGCTCGACAGGGGAGTTATTTGCGCAGGGATAGCTCAAGGTATTTTGGACTCAGGCCCCAGAAAGCCTTGTGGACAATGCAGAGGGTTTGAATGCATCCACTGGGAGCCAATCGAGAGATTTCAGAGCTGGAGAGATCCGATCCCAGGGCTTGAGGCCAAGAACAAGTCTTGCAGTCCTGTTCTGGATTAGTTGCAGAGGGCGGAGAGTAGAGGCAGGTAGATTTAGAAAGAGGTTGTTAAAATAGTCCAACCAGGAGTGAACCAAAACTTGGGAGACAGTGAGCTTCTGGGAGTGAGTCAATGGTGTCTCTTTAGTAAGCTGAACTGAAAGGCTTTGAATATTGGCAAATGCTGAGTGTGAATAGAGCACTTGGTACCAAAGTAGCAAATCAAACAAATCATTTGCAGCTTTCATACTTTTTACAAATAGTGCTTCCGTGTGTGCAGAAGAAGTGCTGTCAATAGGTAGAAATGCCAGATTGTCCTTGTAGATCATAGTCAAACCACGTCCTCCTTTTTGGCTTCTCTGTTTTCTATGTGAAATGTATAAAAAAAAATCACTAACCGACCTGATTTCCTCACAAACCAGCATGCTGTTATATACATTACATTCATATTTAAGCAATAGACCATTATTCTTCACAGCTGAACATGCATAGACAAGAAAACAATGTAACACGTGTTTTATGCTTTTCCTAAGAAACTTGGATGTTTCAAAGAGATAGGGCCTGATTCATAAAAAGCTTTTTCCAGTGGGATTGACCACTCGAAAAATGCTCTTTGAACCAGACCCATAGAGTGGTAACGATTTTCGTTCTTGAGTGTTTCACCTCTTTTAATGCCCCCTGTGTACTAGTCTGAAAAAAGAAAACGTCTCCAATGTCACTCAGGTGGAAATAATAGTAATCAAGCTTTATCTAACTCTAAGTCATAATGCCAAAGGAGGGTGGGCAGAGTTCTGGCATGAGCTAGTGAAAAAGGGCTTGTCTTTCGCATGCCACTACCATACCATCTGCGAACGTCCTTGACACCATCCGAGACGTAATTTCACCAAAATTCCAGCGGTAGCGGAAATTACAACACATGACCATTGACTTCTGATGACATCACAGGAAGTGATGGAACATGAGCTTTCACCCCATGAGAAAACAGGAAGTGACATTACATAGCATTATTTCTGAGTACACTACGAAAAATTTGGTTACAATAACACTGTAAAGTGATATACATTTCAAACAAGAATGGATCACCATATGTATCGTTAATAGCAGTGTGCATAGGCCCATATTACCAAATCACTGTGAATGCAAGCAGGCGTCCAAGGCCAGATGATAATGATGTGTTATTATATAGCACTTACGCTTACGCGCTTCATATGTAACAAATATACATACAATATCTCCCACCCTGTGTTGGTACAAATTTATCAACCTCAGCAGGATGAAAGGCTGAGTTGCCCTTGCTTGGAGTTGAACCTGTAACCTGCAGATCACAAAAACATTGCAGCAGCCAGCGCTCAACCCACTGAGGTATTTTACTGGCTATAGCCATCACAAAACCAGCCACTCCACAAACTAAGAGCCAAACGCTGCTGGCTACAGTCGATGACCCTGAAGAGGGAAAATCTCCACAACAAGCCTCATTGTAAAAAAAATAGAAATACATTTTTTACATTTTCTTTTAGGGGTAGCAAGAAAGACCTCAGGGATTGCAGTTGCGACCCCTGGCAACTCATAAATGATGTCCATGGACACCATCCGGTTTGAATATCTGACATCACTGTAGCTTCCGCAGTTGTCCTGTAACATTTAGCCTGCAAGTCATTGATCCCAGTAGAATAAGGGCACAGAACCCAAGAAGAAATAATTGATCACATATTTCCATAGTAGAATGCCAGGACAAAACATTAGAACGATGCACGCAACCTTGAGAGGGTGAACTGTACAAAGCCACCATTGAAAGTATTCTGCTACATTTAAATTAAGATATATTCAGCTGATAATGTGCAATAAGTGCTGATGTCAATGGCAAGTGCTGCACCATTGGAAAAAGTGTGGACTCAACTAATCATATTAATGCATATTTCCAAATGTATGGGCTTAAAGAAGTAGGTTTCAGAAGAGTTTTGAAGTAGAGGAAATGCTGTGACGATTAGTAACAATGGAGGCACATGTCAAAAGAGTAAAGAAAAGGAGACAAAGGCCCTTATTACAAGTTTAGCTGTAAGTCCAGTGGTAAGTGGCCATTATAGCCTGAGAGGAGTTGAAAATGTTTAAGGCCAGCTTTAACTGTAGCGGTTGCGAATCCATTCAGATGAAGCTGGAATTTGCTCCAAACAACTGCTTCAATCAAATAGTCCTCTATAGACCACCGTCACTGGTCTCGGAGTTCATTAAAGGCTCTGCTCGCAACTTGCAAACTTAAGATCAACTAACGTGTCCACGTTGGTGGTCGGTGATTTTAATTACTGGCGTGGGAAAATGAAAGATAAAGAAGCCATTGTTTTAGAAAAAACACTAAAAAACGTAGACTTTGAGATAATTAACAATGAGCCCACAACACCGCAAGGGAACCAACTGGACTGGATCCTATCCATTAATCTTTGCACTCAGATGTGTTCTACGGAACCTTGTATCTGGAGTGACCATTACTTAGTCTGCCTGGACATAATACTGCAAACCACTCTCAAACTACACAACCCCCATATTAAGGTTGTTAGCAGAAATTTTAGAAATTTGAAAATAGATCAACTACAACCCTGTTTAGATAAAACATTACAATCTTTTCAGGTGCAGGATTGCTGCGAGACGCTGCTAAATAAATACACAACACAAATCCAAAAGGTATTTGTTAAGGTGGTGCCTCTAAAACCCAAGGTAGCTAGGAAAGGCTGTAATAACCAGAAATGGTACTACACAGAATTAGACAAAATTAAAATGGAAAAAAGGGCCATTGAAAGAAAGTGGCTCCAAGACAAATCCACGGAAAACAGAGACAAATAGAAGCTAGCCAACAAGAAGTATAGAGACAATATAAGGGTTGCTAAGGCAAACTTCTTCAATGAAGAAATTGAAGCCGCACCCAATACCTCCAGCAAACTTTTTGAAATCCCGAAAAGTGTTGAGAAACCTAAAAATCTCACCCCGCCGTTTTCACCTTCCAAGGTAAATTGCGATATTGTGCAAAATGCTTTTGCAGCCAAAATAGCGAAAGCAAGACAAAACATAATAAATGCTAGGAAAACCCTGCATCAGGAAACTCCGACAAAGGAAGCTATCAAATGTGGTGGACCTGAGACTTTAACTTTGCTACCATTACCAAAGCAGAGTTACTGGAAGTCCTAGGTCAAATGAAACCTATGTCTTGCGCTGAAAATGTGTTACTGCCCATTATTATACTCCATAATAAGGAACAATTTGCTCCTATTTTGTTGAGAATAGTCAATGCCTCGTTTAAGGAGGGAACAGTACCGAAGGCGATAAAGAAGGTCACTATCACACCGTTGGTAAAGAAAGTCAAGTTGGATCCTAAGGGCCCAAGCAATCTTCATCCCATTACCAACTCAAACTTCATACTTAAAATTATGGATAGAATAGCCACATTGCAGTTGCAAAAGCATGTAGAAAAATATACCTCCTTACATCAACAACAATCTGGATTCAAGGCTTCACATAGCACTGAAACAGCAATGTTGGACCTTCAAAATCATATGTTGGGTTTGATTGATAAAGGTAAAATAGGGATATTAATGCTGCTTGATCTCAATGTGGCTTTTGACCTGGTTGATCATCAGCTTCTAGTTAAAGCACTGAGAGACAATGTGGGTTGCTCTGAGGTTGTGTTGGAATGGTTGTTATCTTTCCTTACTGACTGCCAAGCCAAAGTGCACTGGGGAAAAAAACTACTCTGATCCAATCTCAATTTTATTCAGAGTCCCTCGGGGAGCAAGTCTCTCACCAATGCTCTTTAACATTTGCATGCGAAGTCTGTGTAACATCCTGGTGGAAACTGGAGTGTTCTTTATCAACTGTGCGGACGACACACAACTCATTATAGAACTAGTGGGTTCCCATATTCTGGATAGTGAGAAGATTGCAAAAGCGTATGGCAAAATCAATGAATGGATGCAGCTAAACTGGATGTGTCTCAATGATACTAAAACCAAACTCATGCTGTTTGTGTCCAGTCACACACTAGCTAAGCTGGGGAAGGAGTATGAGACTGTCCAGATAAATGAAGCCATAATCCAAGTTTCCAACCAGGTCAAAACCCTGGGTCTGATGGTGAACTCCTCGGTTAATTCAGAAGCATAGGTGAACTACCTGTACAAAAATACAGCCTATTACATACGCTTAATGAACGCCATTAGTCCATATATAAACGAAAGCAATATGGCCACAATTGCAAGGGCCATTGTGTTATCTAGGTTCGACTATGGCTATGCCTTACTCACTGGTGCATCTGCTAAGGACCTAGCCAGATGTAAAGTTATAGAAAATGATGCAGTGAGGCTAGTAAAGAATCTTAGTAGAGGGGATAATATTACCTCGGCCAGAAGATCACTACACTGGCTCAGGGTCGAGGAGAGGATAACATTCAAAGCCATGACACTTGTTCATAAGTGCCTCTTTGGGAAAGCCCCCAGCTATCTTAAGAATAGCTTGGCAATATACACCCCACAGAGACAGTTACGCTCCAAAGGTAAGAGCCTACTTATAGTACCCAAATACAAGCTCAAGACAGATATGGGCAGATCTTTTACAGTTCTAGCAGCTCAGCAGTTTAGAAAACTCCTGAAGACTCACCTGTTCAGGTAATGATGGTCTCGTCCTCAGTCACATCCTGAGACATGAACATAGTTACAGGAGGTGCTTTAGTTCTGTGTTTGTTTGTTAAAGCGCCCTGATGACTGTGGGCTGCCACGCTATACAAGTTGACATACATACATACATACAAGTCTGGCGGTAATTCAGCATGATGAAATTACCATTATCGTCATGGTGTCCAGTGGAATTAAACAAACCTTATGAGTGAACAGGTGTGCGCAAAAACCATCAGTGATAACAGTAATTCGATTAGGCAGAATTACAACTGAAAATCAATTCAGGACAGTAATTACATCAAATATAAGTCTAGTTACCATTACCATTGGAAAATCAGTAGAAATTATGCCAGAGGAATTACCCCAGAGCTGGTACAGTCTCAATTTGCAAATGGAAAGTTCAGTAGTGGCCATTTTGAAAAATACAATCCACCCAAGTGGTCGAAGTGTACAAAAAGAAGTAGTGGAACTATGTTCCCTACTGGCCTGCACCGCGCCCACTCCGATGCACAATAAAACCCCCCAAAAACATGTGCCTGCTCTCTAAGGAAAGGTCCTGTGCAGTGCACTGAAAGTGCAAGTTTCAACTTCTTCTTACACTTTTATTTTAAAACGAAACCATTCCGGAACGGTTTCTTTTTAAAATAAAAGTATAGGAATGGTAAAACTTAATTAAAATAAGTATAGGAGCACCGCTCCCGACCGCTCCCACCCACTTCAACCAATGATCCACCCTGAATTACCCATTTCCTGATGCCATCCGAAGACAGAAGTTGCGGCAAACAAAGTACAAAGGCAAGGGACAGGTGTAGAAATGTACCAGCGACAGACAAAATTCAGCATGGCAGAGCTACAAATCCTTGTTGATAAGTTTGTCACTCATTTGGAGGAGCTGTTTGGGCAAGATATGGACAACCTCAGGCCAGAGAAAGAAAGATTTCATTTGGTATGACAAGGGACAAGAGGGTGGTGGTTGGCACCCTATCTTGTTATTAGGACTACTGGAATATGTGGAGTGATCTCAAGGCTAAGGTCTGCAGCGTGTTGTCCATCCACCGGAAGAAAACTGCTGCACAGGTGGCGGCATAGTGGAGCCACTAAACCTCATGCCATGGGAGGAAAAGGAGAGCAACATCCTTCAAAGGGAAGCCATTGAGGGAATAGGAAATGATGAATTGGGAGCAACCAGTCAAATAGAGGCTGGTGAGTATGAACAGAACCTCTCCAATGACAATACATGACCTGACTCCGTAGCTAGTCCCTACCAAATGGCACTATGACCAATAGCACAGGAGCAAAAGGCATGTGAAATCGAAGGTGGGACAGCATGTCCACATAACTGTGTAAATAGAAATGTACCACATCATATACTGACATGTGACCCCATGCAATCATCAGACACGCCTATCAGGGAAGGCCATGCTCACGTGCCAACAGACATCCTCTGTGCCCACATTCATCAATGTAACACCCAATAGCAAATCAACCCAAATAGGAAACACTGAAACACATTACTGGCCAAAACATGTCAATGCAATGTGAGCAAGCCATCTGCCCCTGAGTAATCCACAGATGAGAGGGAAGTCCTGCTGCTAGGCTGTACAATGGAATAGTCTGTTACATTCCCTTGGCACACTCATTTTGGTAGACTACCAGCACCAGTGGAAGTGGTTTCAAATCTTGGTGTTTTGATTGATAGTCAATTGCCTTTTGTCCTACAGGTGGGTGCTTTACTAAAAGGGGCTCCCTTTCATTTGTACAATATTAATTGGTGCAGGCATCCTTTAGATATAGATCATCTGAAAGTCTTAGTCCAGGCAGAAGTTCTTTCAAGAGTGCAGTATTACTTGTCTATTTATCTTGGTATCTCCAAAAACTGACTGTTAAATCACAAGCAGTACAAAACAGAGTTGTTTGCACTGTCTTTGTAATGAAAAAAATGGGACCATATTTCCCAGATTCACTAAGAGCTTGGCTGGTTACTAATTGATAATTTGGTCCAGGAACATGCCCTCACTCAAATCTGGAAAATAGTGGCTGGGGTTGCGCCTGAATATCTATCTTATATGGCTGAACCTTACCAGCCCATACGTTCACTTGGATCCAGTTGCAAGAACCTGTTGTGGTGGGAAACGTCCACAAAGTATCTCTGGGTGGCAAACTTTTTTCAGTCCCGGGCTGCCATTTGTGGAACAACCTACCAATTGAAATCAGGAACAGTACTACACAAAACGTTTTTTAGCATTGTTTGAAACAACATCTTGGGTCCTTTTTGTACCATAAATATGGGGTGTCTGCTGCATAATGTATCATGTTGACTGTGCTGTCTTTTGCGTTATTACATTTTCTTGGCTTCTTGGTTGTTGTTTGTAAAGCACCTTGAAACTAGTTGTTCTGCTAATTGTTATGTGCTTGTAAATAAACTGTTACTACTTCAAATCTAACACCATGTCACACAGGAACCAGCCCTCATATCTTGCAACGTGTGTGAGCCTCAGAGGCCATATGCACTAAAGGTAGACTACACAACTTCCAGTATGTAAACTCACTGTAAGAGCATGTGACTCGGTCAAAATCCATCATAGTTCACAAGTGTCTTGCTATGCCATGAACAAGTTTGCATGATAACTGACTGCATATCCTTCATCAACCAAAAGGATTAAAGTCCACCCAGGGAGAAAATTCCAGCCCGAGTGCATCACAGAGCACTTCCACAGTTACACACACCTCAGCCTCCACACCTGCTGCCCACAGCCATGGTGCACGCAGGAAGACACCTGAAAAACAAACTCTTGATATAAGCAGCAGCAGCATGCTAGCCGCAGAGAGTAGCCAACCTTCCACCATCCTACCAAGTGTGGCTACAGACCCCGCTGACAGTATTGCTGATCCAATTTCTTGCCCACCATCTGCTGCCAATGCAGCTGGCACAGATGTTGAAGCTGTATTACCACCTGCTGCCAAGACCACTACTCTATCCACCCCTGTAGAAACACATGTGATCTTATGGCCCTAAATACGTAGCATATTGTGCAGTAGATGGGATGCAGATTAATCTTACACCCAATAATCAAACCAACTCAGGAAGAAGGCAAAGTTGTTTTACTGTTTTAACATCAATTGTCTAAAACGGGGAGTTACAACAGGCATCAACAGACATCGCACAGCATAATCTCACTCGGAGCATTTCATAAAAAATTACACTTATATAGTAAACACTTGTCATACGTGAGGTCACACTACGTGGCAAATAATAAAAACCTACGAGGGGTTGTGATACGTTCAAGGGGAACATCTAAGTATACTTTCTTTAAGGTTCGAGTTGTAATTAGGTCTCTACAGTCAGGTGGACAACATAGGCCCACCCCTAGTGCAAATCATCTTCAACAGCTATTTGACACACAGTATATCATTGGTTCTCAAACTATAAGGCCCTTTGTTATATGGCATTCTGCAAATGGTTTTCACGCTCATGCTCTTCTGGAGCATTCAGATCAGTAGCAGCATGCAAGCTAGTACCCCAGGTGTCAGTCGGTGGACTTTGACCGTGTCTCCCCACACAATTAGCCCAACATCTGTCATGCAGATTGTCTCTGAACTTGCCCTTGAAAAGTACTCTTGCTCCTGGGAACATATAGGAGTGTGAGCACGTGCTATCTTAAGTTTAGAGCTGCATGCCCAACTTCTATTTCCATTCACAGCCCACGTGACAGAAGACCGCAATAAGGCTAATTTTTTAGCATTTAATTGTATAAAATGAATAAAAACTTGGCACTCATGGTGTTCTTTCTTTTCACCTTAACAAGGGATGACTCAGCCTCTCACTTTCACTGTCCTTGAAGGATAGATAACAAGTTCTTGGCTGCTCCAGCTTTTGACACCAGGCCAGACAGCCTTTCTCAGTCTTTCCACAATTCCAGGTTGCTCTCTTGCTGCGACACAGCTTTCAGCCATCTTCTCCATTGGCTTGAGCTTACCAAAGTTGTGACACCGAAGTCTAGATTCTATATAGTGGTGGCACCGCTTGCAGTCTATTCACTACATGTAGCTAGCTTCTATTATAACTTAGTCTACTTGCGTTGCTGCATCTGTACAGTTATTAAACAGATTGCATTTTCTGCAGTGCTCATTCACATGTGCAATCTTTTCTTTGCATGTGAAAGTTTACATGATTCTTTACTTCATCATCAGTTTCTATAAGGTCAATACATTCTCCTCTTCAGGCAGTCTTCTCAGTGCATCATGCTCATCTCTTGTGACGTCACAAACTTCTCTTTCTTAGTGGATACCTTTGCTTGAAGGCTCTTTACGGAACAGTCACAGTCACTGGTGTTAAGCATGCATGACTTCTGACTTCCAGCATATAGGTAGTACAGGGGTGGGACTTCCTACAGGTGCATTCGGCTACTCCTCTACACATGACCCATATCACCTCAGCCACCCATGCGGTAACACAGGTAGCCACTCACCCGACCTTAACTCCCCTTCCTCACCTGAGTCATTGATCCAATGCCACCAGCATCAGGAACCTGACACAGGGACATATAAATATGGCCTTGAACCACTGAATGCAGGTTGTAGGAGGTACAGGTCCCCTTGCTTTAGTGCCAGCCCTGTACAAACCCCTAGGAGTGTACCACGGCATTCCTCGGATGCCATATGAAGAAGGCGCAACACAATTGAACAATGCCAGGAGCATATAGAAAACATAGCTGAGATGCAGCTCCAACACTGACAGGCGATCAGGGATTTAGTGCAGGGTTCATCCCCTGAATTGCAAAGGCTATGAACAGGTAGTGCCGTCACTTCTCAGTGACAACTGCAGTTAACACTGTGTTGGGCCAGAGGGTCAAGGAGATGACAGAGGTAATCTCTGCAGGTGCAGAAATCATGCAGAATACCCTGT
The DNA here is from genome assembly GCF_040938575.1 of Ambystoma mexicanum. Classification (NCBI taxonomy): domain Eukaryota; kingdom Metazoa; phylum Chordata; class Amphibia; order Caudata; family Ambystomatidae; genus Ambystoma; species Ambystoma mexicanum. Next base: position 1,277,599,152 of record NC_090929.1, on the reverse strand, counting down.
TCTTTGCCCTACAGCACGCCTGGGGCCAGGAGTCTCAGGCTTTGACCTCTGTCAACCCCACAGAGGGCTCACTATCTGGCAGTCCCAGTCACCTGTCTCTAAGGAACGTGGTGCGCACACATCCTGAGCAAGATTATATGCCCAGGAAGACATGTAACTGAGATGTAAATTGACTTGCCATTCATACAAGCCACATGGGAGGTGGGAAGGTATGGGTGTTGGCGATTGAGGGAGGTGAAGAGGTATAGCTGTTTCAATCAATGTAACATACATCACATTTACACTTAAACAGTTGTGAGGACAATAATTTGTGAGTGGGTGGGCGAAATTGAAAATGAGGCTATATACAAATGTGTGAGGTAAGTGCAATCAAATGTGTTTAAAAGAAATTGTCCCTGCTGCACAAGACATTCGTCCTTGCCCCCTTCAGGCTCACTACCTGATCCCCAGCATGTGTGTTGCCATCTTCGGTGGGAGGCATGCCGACATCTAGGTGCAGGGAGACATGTCACCTAATATACATGTTGTGCAGCATAGCACCACTACTACTATTTTCCGACCTTCTCTGGCTTATATATCAGGATGCCTTGTGTCGTGGAGTAGTTCAAAGGTTCATTCTATGCATGGCCTGGTCCTTATGTGTGCCCCATTGTAGGCCTCCTCCAGTGCTGTGCATGATTGAGGAAAGATGTAATCAGCCATGGAAGTGGTGGATATCCAGATTCCCCTGAAAAGGCAAAGGGCATTGCTGTTGGTAACAGAAATATGAGCATGTGTGGCATTTGGTCATGGCATATTGATCAATTTATGGCTCATTTGGGATCACAGTTGTTGTCTAAGCCTGCATTATTGTATGTCTTATGTGCCACAGGGGGAAATGGGCAATGTCACTTTGGGAATCACATGTTCACACGTGACTGCACCACCAGACGTAACAATCATACGCTGTAACAGAATTTGCTATGTACATGTTGTCTGTGGAAGTATTGTGCTGCGGTCTCATACCTGTGCCCTGAGGGGCGTTCAGATCAATTTGTGCACTTGTGTTAGTGTTCCTGCATTTGGGAAATTACATTCACGGTTTGCAGAGTACATCACTGAATGTCTGTGTTGAGCTGTAATCATGCATTGGCGAACGGTGCTGTTGCCTGTGTAGGTTTGGCTACCCTATGCATTGTGGTACATGTACTTAAATCTTAGTTGATATCTCACTTGATTTTGGATCATCTTTTACTCTCTTTCATGCTACAGCTTTGTCCTTCACGACCTTGTCTTGTCGGGTGGTGTGCCTTATGTGTTGTGTCAGAGGGCAGACCCTACATGCACCATGCTGTGACAGGACAAGCCATGAATTGTCAATGTAATGGGTGCCCCCCTTCCTGCACCATTTGCACTTGTCACACATGTATCTAATGTGTGATGGTGCTTGTACTTAACCAGGGCCCAGGTCCAATGCTCTCTGTGGGTCTCTAAGAGAGCAGGCAGTGTACTGTTTTGCAGGTCCATAGCATCATGGGGGGAACTAAGGAAGGGTCTGCAGCAGTGTGTCACGGTGAGGTCTGCATCACAGGTCCCCTACCTCTTCTGATGCCTGGGGGGCACCATGGCCACATGCATGCAACCCAGAGCTGTGATGGCATTGGGCAAGTGTGCAGCTGTGTAGTAGCATGCCTTTGTGGCATTTATTTTTGCTGGGGATGTGCAGGGAGATGTGCTGAGGTGCATGCTGCATGAGCTCATCCAAGACCTGGCCGAGTATGATGGAAAACATGGGCTGCAATATGCCATGCAGCATTCCCTCTGTGTGCTGGAAGGTGCCTGTGGCAAGAAAGTGCAGCACCAACCCAATTTTGAGCAGTGGTGGTGTAGGAGTTCTGATGCTAATTCTGCATTGGATGTCATCCTGTAGCAGGGTGAATAGTTCAGCAATGGTCTCCATGTAGAGGCAGTATAGTGTAAAAAGCCGGCCATCAGTTAGTACCTGGGCTAATGGTTTTATCCGGGGAACGGGTGCTCAACTCGCATGACATCTCATCCACGTTTCTGCTGCATGTAGTCTGTGGTGCTGCTGTTCCTGCCTCTGCAGCTTAGTGTAGAGCTGGAGGTGCTGGATCTCGAGGTTCACACATCCTAGTGGCAGCATGCTACTAGTTGTTGCTGTTGGGAAGTGTGTTTGGGGAAGGTGTGAACCTTATATTCCCTTTCTGAGTCCATAGGCTGCACCTGTATCTTCATTCCATTCACCTGCTTGCATGTACCTCCTCCTTTTGGGTGGAGGTAATTGCACTGTGCTTTTGTAGGATTGCCATAGTATTTCAGTTTATAATATAGCAAAATTTTAATTTCAATTTCTGATGCTGGTGGAAATTCTGCCGACATAATTACTGCTGTGCTAATTCTGCAGATTTTAGCACTAATTCCATTGGTGATGATTCCATGTGTGTTAATTCCGCTGTTGGGATTTTTGCCCATTTTCAAGCAGTGATAAAAGTGGAGGTAATTCCATATCCAACACTTTTGCCATCTACCGCCAAATTCTTGATGAGGGCATAGTGCTTAATCTCATAGTGCCGCAAAGGAAACACATTTCTATATTGCATACTCTCCATAACAAAGAAGAGAAAGGGCTCTAGTAACATTGATCAGAAATTTCTAGAATTTAAAATCCTCTTTGTCACAGGACCATCTACGATTGGATGATTTTTGTGTGAAATATAAGGTGCATAGGAGACCAAAAAATGGGAATGTAATACACTCTACATGGGGTGTGTTCTCTCATGAGGAACATTTTAGAAAGTGATTGTGAAATAGTGCCTATAATTATTTTGGGCTGATAATAGTGATTGAACATTGCTAGAGATTAAACACTACTACCCAAAGGAAAGCGTGTTTTTGTATTTTAACTTAAATATAGGCAGTTTATAAATACGCATATATTGTATATGAGTCACTCACAACTACTGGAAAATGTTCCTCTAAGGGGTTCAGAGCCACGTATTAAACAAGTCAAGCGACGAGACTCAGAAACCAGAGCTGGGATATTTTCCCTTGGTCGATAGTCACCTATGTACACTTTTAAGTTGTTTATGAATGTCTTTCAACGGATTCTGAATTCCAGAAGAAAGGTCTGGTCCTTTCCTCTAAGAGGGCCATCACTTCCTGTTTCCTGCATGACATGTGTGTATATTGGGGGTAGGCTGGAGTTGGGGTCTAGGCTACTTTTGCTGGGAGGGTCATGAGGGAGGACCCAAGCATCGTATGGGAGGTGTACGGGTGTGTGATGTAACAGTAGTGAAATATAACGTATATATTTCACTGTGGTGACCTCATAGCAGGGAGTTATGACAGCTATCCATAGTGAATTAATGGGTTCAATGGGACCCGTATGCAACATTAATAGATATTGACCTTTCAAATGCAGGACATCCAACTGTAGACACTCAAGGAACATATAATTACAGACATCATGAACTGATATATCAAACCATAGGGGACACAGGGTTTAAATGCAGCACACCTTGCTGTAACTGCTGTGTGTAATACAGAGCACTCATGACAATGAAACGGTGACCTGCCAGTCAATGGTCGGGGATTAGAGGGACAGAGATCTTGGGTGAATTAAGCCCTAAATAACAGCCCCAATGTCAGGCATGGGAATTTGCGTATGGGTTTTCGTGCGCCTTCAGCAGCTGGACAAAGTAAACAAAAGAAAGCGCTGGGACAGCCGCATTGGGTTGCCAGAAACGCGATCCGCGGCAGAGCCTGGTGGTTGCCATGGAAGCTTAGTGACACGTTGCTAAGGAGGGGTAACGTTTGTGCACTATCACGACGTTGATCAGGTGATCTTGGGTATTTAGTCTCTCCTTCTTAGTTGCTCAGCGCTTCTGATTGAGCATTTCTGGCGTTCTGTTTCCTGTCTCATAGTTCTACGATCTTTCCTCGTGTTTTGACCTGGATTCGTACTTGTTTTGGCTTTGGATTACCCTACTGTTTTGGCGACTTTTCCTCATAATTTTTCATGGTTCCTGGATCTCTGGCTTCTGTGACCTGATTTTGTTTTTGCTATCTCCTTGACTGTTGTTTGGCGACCTCTAGGTATTTTGGACTCGGACCGGCTTTAGGATTACTCTTTTTGGATTCTGAATTCACATCTCGTGTGCTCTGATATCTGCGACAGCCTCTGCTGCTCCGTGGGACAGCCTCTGCTGCTCCGTGGGGCAGCCACCGCTGCTCCGTGGGACAGCCTCCGCTGCGCCATGGGACAGCCTCCGCTGCACCGTGGGACAGCCTCTACTGCAACGCGGGAATTTGAACCCTTCGAAGAACTGTTTCCTGCACCGTGAGAGTATTGTTTATTATCGCGGATTGCTGAAGGTGGCTCGTGTCATCCATTCATTCTACGCATTCCCTCATGGATACTCCCTGGTAAGGAAACTCTTGTGTTAAAGTTCACCTAATTCAATATCCTAATTCTCTCAGGCACACAGCGTTACTTATAGAGAATATTGTTTGTTTACAGAACTTTTCTGGGCTTTTTATTAACCTGACTGTGGTAGTACTTACCTACTATTCAGTTCACTCAGGTTAGTGTATTGAGTTTTAGATTAGAATTGTGATTTCCAAGCCTCAGTCTTTTGGTACTAATTGTGTTATTTCCTCCTACAGCCACGTGGTCTCGGTGGGATATCCATTCTTTCAACTAATTGATTCCTTTGCGCTGTGTATTTCTTACATACAAAGGGGTACATTGGTGGGAAGAATTCTTCGCCTACACTACGGGTCAATTTTGTGAAGAGGAATTCTGACACCCAACTACTCCCATGGTGTTCCTATATTTGTGTTGTGCTGATGTTCCTTGACGACATGAGTAATAAGCAGGGGGGGACTCATCAACAAACGCAATGGAATGCGACGTCGCAAGAAATTAGCATATCAAGGTGAAATATGCACATTTCATTAAATTGGCTTTGAATAACCACCCAATTTAAACAGTACGAATTGCATTGCCTTTCATAAAATCAACACACACACAAAACCAAGAGAGGATATTTTCTTCTAATAGTGTTTTTGAAAACGTTAAAAGATGTGCATGTTTTAAACTCTAACAACCAATACAAATGTTTTCCCTGGGACTTGCAGTACCAAAATGCAACATTTCACCTTCAGTTGTTTGTTATTTTTGGTCAGATTATGTAGTGCAGTGGTTAATTGTCCAGCCTGCAAGCTGACGACTGCGGTTTGATCCATGAGGTTGTCTTTATTTCATAAATTCAAAGATGACATTCAGTGTTTCTCATTTTAGCTGGGGGGACTGAGTCCACCCTCTGAATAAAGTGGGGGGACTCTGCCCCCCTGCGTGTACTCTCGACTTGAGCCCTGGTAATAAGAGTAATAACTACCTGTTAGTGCTATCTAACAAGTTCTCACCTCCTTCACCATGCCAGGCTTTTTGCGATTTCGCTCTAGCTACACTGTAACAAATGTGCCCATATCACTTAGTTATATATGTACCAGAGCAGTTCCGTTCCGCCTATGTGTTTTGACAAGTTTTAGCCCTTTCACCTGCTGTCTACATCTATTTTCTGTGACGTTTTACGGAGGGCAATCTCCCGTACATCCTTATTTATGTCCTTTTGTGCCCAACCACCGCCATTGAACATGACAGTGCTGCTACCTACTTTGCCGACTCCCCCAACAATTTCTAGAGTCGTGCACTATCCCCATCATTTCCTGCACCCCACCAACATCCTATGCAGTTTACAACTCTTTCCTCTTATCCGGTGTCCATTCTCACCCCTTTCTGCCATTCCGCCTCATCAAATTTGACTCTGCTACCTCTTCCATCTTCCTCATATGAAAACAGAAATAGGAATTTGCCTGTCCATGTCCAAACATGAATTTGCCTGCCCTACGCAGACTAACTCATCTTTCGAATGCCTCGTCTACAAGCTCCCTCTCTCGCTAGCCATTCCCTTACTGTGGCTACCATCCATCAGCCACCTGGTCAGATCTCTTCCTTCCTCTATGAGTGGGCGGACCTCTCTTCTTCTCTCCCGGTCTCGACCACTCAACTCCTCTTTCTTGGAGACTCTTTCGCAACCTCTGCAACTCTCTCCCACTCTATATCCTCTGCTCTGGCCCAACTCCTTCTGGAGGGCAAACTCTGGATGTCCTAATCTCTACAGACCTTCCCCTTTCTATCCCTCTCACCACTCCTCTCTGCTGGAGTGATCACTTTCTCCATTCCTCCCAGCTCACTCTCTCCAACCCTCAGGCCAAGCCACCTCCAGCACTGCCACCCACCTTCTCGGTTATCCAACCCATGAAGCGTGTGTCAGTTGAGGCTTTTGCTGCCACATTTTCACCCCCCTCCTCCTTTGGCTGGCTCACACCCTGACACATCCCTTTCTATGCTCCATTCTGCTATATCTGATTCTCTTGATGTGCTTTCCGCTGTCATGAGGATCCGCCTGAAGCCCAAAGCCAAGTGCAACTCCTGGTACGACACTGACCTCGTCACCCTCAAATGCAAGTGCAGGGTGGCTGAGAGAAAATGGTGTGCGTCCGGTACATCCTCTGACAAACTGGCCTGCTGCCTGCTCCAAAGGCAATACAGACTCTCTGTTGGCACCAAGAAAAGAACTGACTTCGAAGCCTGTGTCTCTGCGGCATCTAACGACTCGGCCAAACTCTTTAAAATCTGCTAGGAGCTTGCCAATCCTGCTGCAGTCTCTACCTTTACTGTCCCCTCCCAGGCCCTCTGCACGGCTCTGGCTTCTCATTTCATTTAAAAAAATCAGGAAACCCTGTCCTCTCTCTCTTCCTCTCCCCCTCCTCCACTCCCTGCTCTTCCTCTGGCCCTTCTTTGGGCACCTCTCCTCCCTCCTTCTCTGCCTTTCCTCTGTTTTTCCCAGACAATGTTTCTAGACAATTCCGATCTATGAATGTCTAGTCAAAACAGATTCACCCCTGTTCCTCCAAAACAATCAAGGACCACATTGATACCCTGGCTCCTGCTCTGGCCAACTTCTGCAACCACTCCTTCACCACCAGAGTCTTGTCTTCACCCTTGAAGCACTCCCTTGTGCAACTTCTTCTTTAGAAACCCTCTACCGACCCGTCCGGCCCAGCTAACTATCGCCCAATCTCCATCACCCCTTTCCCGGGCAAACTCCTGGAAAAGCTGGCCACCTCCCAGCTTAATCTTCACACTGAATCTGTTGGTTGTCTCCATGACCATCAGTCTGGCTTCAGATCTGCCAGAAGCACGGAAACTGCTCCGCTGAACCTCTGTGAAGACCTGCTCTCCTAACTTAATTCCAACTCCCTCTGTGTCCTCATCCTACTTGATCTCTCTTCTGCCTTTGACATGATCAGCCATGACATCCTGCTCAAGTGTCTCTGTGATAACCTGGGTATCAACCATTAGGCCCTGGCTTGGCTGACTTCTTTCCTCTCCTTCTGACCCTCCCAGGTACAACTTGGGTCCTTCCTCTCCTGTATCTCTATCACTACCTGTGGTGTTCCCCAGGGGTCTAACCTCGCTGCCTGGCTGTTCAACCAATACCTGGCACTTCTTGCCAACCGCATTGGCGCTCTCTGTCCCAACTGTCAGTGCTATGCGGATGACACTCAGATCCTTTTCAGGCTCTCTTCAGCCACCTCTTTTCCTTCTCTCATCTCTGACTGTCTGTCTGCTAACCAGAAGTGGTGTACTGCTAATGATCTCTGCCTTAATGCTAGCAAGACTGAGATTCTCCTCGTCGGCACACCCAATCCCTCCTTTCCTGTTACTCTCTGGCCGGCCTCTTTTGACCTTCTTCCTGCTCCCACATGTGAGGCCAAAAACCTCAGGGTCATCTTTGACTCCACACTCTCTTTCTCTCCTCACATCTCTGATGTCTCTAAGAAGTCACACTACCAGCTGCACCTCGTCAGAGGTATTCTTCCTTTCCTCTCCTTCCCCCAGAAGCTCACTGTCTCCATAGCTCTAGTTTTCTGTAGGCTGGACTACTGCAGCAACCTCTTTTTAAATCTGCCTACCTCTACTCTCCCCCTCTGCATTTCATCCAAAACAGGACTCTGAGACTTGTTCTAGGCCCTCAAGCCAAGGGATCGTATTTCTCCAGGACTGGAAACTCTGCACTGGCTCCCAGTGGCTGCAAGGTTTAAGTGCAATACCCTGTGCATTGCCCACAGGGCCTTCTGGGGCCTGAATACCTTCAACTCTCTCTTCCTAAATGTCTTCCTTCTCTAGCTCTTTGCTCATCCGCCTCCAACTCCCTTAGGGTCAGTCGCTTCTCCAAGCAACGAGTTGGTGGGAGATCTCTTTCTTCGTCTGGGGCCTCCCTCTGGAACAGTCCCCCTGCCTCTCTGAAACTTGAGGAGAACCACCTCCGGTTCCAGAACCCCCACAAAGCCTTCCTCTTTGCATCTGCTTTCTCTCCTCCTCTCCCCTGCTGAACTCCTGGCTAAAACTGCACTGGTCACCTGGCTACCCTCTGATCTCGAGCCCAGGTCCCCTCTCTCTAGTTGCATATCTGCACTGCCCCCCTGGCGACCCTTGCAATCCGGGGTTGGTTCTGTATCCCTACAGCCCCCTACCAGCACTTGACACCTGATCCTGCACTTACCTTTGAACCTTCCACCAACTGGCTGCACTTCTTATTTATTGTTCTTATTTACTGTTTTGATTTATTTTTCTATTTATCCTATTTACTGCACTTCCCCTCCCCCAGCCCCTCACGCTCCCCCACTGCACTTGGGCAATGTCATTGTCATCTGGCCTAGTAGGATCATTGTCATCTTCTCCCTGTTCCCCTCGCTTGCCTCATCACGCCTTGAACACTTGTGTATAGGTGCATTATAAATGCCATATCATATCATATCACATGGTACCCACTCACCCAGAGCATTCTCAGTCACGCTCATACCCATTCACTCATCTATTACTGATCCATATACATTCCAACTTCATTCACACTGCATTCTACACACAGGCACCCACCCAGAACATTCACACACACACACACATAATCACATTCATACCCATTCACACACCCATACACCTTCTCTCACATCCACTCACACTGTATGCTCCACACATGCACCCAACGACCCATAACATTCACACCTGATACTCACCCATATACCTTTTCTCATGGTCACTCACACTGCATTCTATACACATGCATGAGCACCCACCCAGAACATTCAAAATCACATTTATACCCATGCACTCACCTTTCAAATTCACTCACACTGCATTCTACACCCACCCTGAAAAAAACCACACACACACACACACACACACACAGTACCTAATTCCTGTGCCAGCTGCAGTCAGCTTCGTCCAAGCCCTCATCCTGACTTGAAGTCGGGGCGAAGGCTAGGCCAGGCATCACCCCCCCCCCAGCCCTGTGTTGGCGGGGCTTCTCGCACCACAGGGCTTGTGAGGCCCCCCGTTACCCCAGTGGGGCAAGGTGCAACAAGCAGCCTCCGCATGACTTCAGTACCCGTTCCTTTAAACCATTAGCATACAAAGGTGGCAGGTATTGGCAGCCTCCATGTACCCCAGTATCAGGCATTGTCAAGTTTGTCGGGTACAGTGACACATATTGCTATCCTCCACAGGGCCTCAGAGATATTGCCATGCTTGAACATGATTCATAGTCTTCTTGAAAAGTGTAAAAATGAGGGGTTTATATTCAGCAACGCATTGCTTATTTAGGCCTTTTTTATGTTAGATTCTATTTGCAGGACTAAATACAGGCATCATTCAGACACAATGCTTTTTTAATAACAACACGTGTTGACAGAACATCTTAAGAACGTGCCAATAGCGAATGTTGTTTTTCACTTCACAAATGAAGATTGGCATCTGTAAATAGATCAGGTGCAGGAAAACATACAATTTAATTTGTCTTTTAGAAATAGTATGATGATTGCACTATAGACTCGGTACTTGAATAAAGCAGGTGCCATGCACTTGTTTGTTAAAGGGGCCTTGCAGTGGTGGGGAGTATAGAAGGAGCACACACTTCATATTCCTAATTCACCCCCAGCACACCCCACACTGCGCTCAGTTATTATGATATGTCTGTTCTTTTGTTGGTACAAAGCGCTGACCTGGGTACCACGACTCCATAATGTAATTATATTCAACATCTAACATTTTGCCTTTTTTGTTAAGCGCCACATAAAGAATTGCTAATGTGCTAGAACAAAGCCATTATTGTTTCAATGAATAAATCCATCGAGGTGTATTCGCTCTATTTATTCCTGTTCATTCATGCCGCATTATAAAACTGTGAACATGTGCAAATGTAACCTATAAAACATTTCCAGGGACTGGAAGCTAGACAATAGCCTTATTGCTTCAGTAAATCTTACCCTTTAACAAGAAGAAATACAGTAGGGGGTGTTGACTCAGAACCATAAACTTTGCCATGAAACTTGCCACGAGAATACATTGCACAGATTTACAGGACCTGCCCTGCGCTGCTTTTGTGCTCGGTTAATGATCTGGATACCAACATGGTGCATGCATCGCTAGATATTATTGCGCTTCTAGGGCCTGTAATCAATTTCATATTTATTCATGATTGCTGAAGAAAACGACACCACCCACACAGATCATTTGAGGCAATTTTACACTGGAGCAAAACACAGGGAAAAGAGCTGGTGACGGTGTGATTATGTTTTCTTTGTTAAGTGCTCTGGTGTACACTTGAACATTAGTACGCTTTCGCATTTTTTTACTAGCACACGCTGTGTGCTAATTCTTTTCTTTATAGATCAAACCAACTAAGGAAGTGTTTTCCCGTTCGAAGTTTGATCTAATCGGGGATTCTTTTATTGTTTTAGTTTGAACGTTTTTATTGGAACAAAGAGTAATACAAGCCACCTAATAACTACAGAGAATATTCTGAAACAATATTATGATGAAGGTTTTCTACAATCTAAAGTTAGAATTACATTTCATGAAGGCTAAGCATACTATATGGAATTGATGCAGAAGTAAACTAACCAATTAAAGGTATGACACATAGCAAGACAAACAATACACAAAAATACAGATATAGACGAACACTCAAAAAAGGAGGGGAGGGAGGGAGGAAAAAAGTAGGGAAATTATAAATAGATCTCAACTTTATCATACGTTAGGGGCTACATTAGATAAGAACCTTAGAAACAACTTACTCTTCACTTCATTTTTAAGTAGAAGGAAAGGGGTGTGAGGGGGACAATTCATCTTCCTAACCTATGAAGGTTACGTATAGAGTTCCACCACTTTTTATAATGAACACAGTCAAGATTGTTCCAATTGGACGATATAGTTTGAATTGCCACTAGAATAAGAAGGTAAAATAAATAGCAGGCATTACATTCCAAGACACCTTGTAGCAGAGCACTGCCTAGTGAAAGGATTTTTTTTAAAAAAAAGTCTTGTATATTGAAGATTAGCTTCATTGTGTTCCACACACTTTTCCAATACAATTTTAAGATGTCCGCAATTTACAAACATATGCTTAAATGATCCCTGAGCGGGTAGGGAGCTCCAACATCTGTCCTTCTGTGCAGCATTACATTTGAAGAGCTTTAAAGGGGTGATGAAGGCTCTGTGATGGAAAAAAATATATGGTTTGAATTAGGCAGGCGAATGTGGTAACCTTAGTAATGTCTTTCCAAACAAGGGGACATTTGTAATTTGTTATCTAATAAAGTACACTCTTGCTGAAACGCAATGTGAGATTCCCACCTAAATTCAAAGGGAGATTAATCAGAACGAATGTGTAGAAGATGGAGGCGCTAAAATTGAGGTTATGCATATGCTGTAGTCTTTCTTTATTGGGAGTGTCAGACTTGTATAATAATAGATCATAGTTTTCCATTATGCATTGATAATCATCGCATATTGCTGTATATACAAAATTGAGGTACATAATTTTCCAGAAAATTGTTTAAAGGTCACCGGAACAGCCAGTAAGAGTAATTGATCAATATACTTGATGCCCCAAGAGAGCCGCGGGTGCCAATAAATAGATCTACCATTAACTTGTATTAGCGTGTTAAACCAAAGATATTGTGATATAAATTGAGAGGGTTTTACAATAGAAGGATACATATAGGTTCTAAGGTAGCAGGTGGATTTGATCCTTGATAACAGGACAGTAGTGGTCTGCTTAATAATGTCTTTAATGGATGAGAAGACATGAATGCCTAAATATTTTGTTCCTTTCGGACACCACTTCTTGCAAAAAGATTGGTTATGATGTCTAGTACAATGTATTTTAAGAGGTAGAATTTCAGATTTATCTGTGTTTAATTTAAAACCAGGTGCTAGTGAGAATAGTGAAATGATGTCCAACAAATAATGTACAGTAGTATCTGGGTTTTTGAGGAGCAGTAATACATCCTCAGTATACAACGCTATATTAAATTGTATTCCATCATCAACAATGCCTTATATATTGTCATTTTGTCTGATTGTCTCCAGAAAGGGTTCCATCAGCAAAATAAAAAGTGTGGAAAGGGGGCAGCCTTGACGTGGACCTCTAAACAAGGTGAAGTATGAGGACATGTGTCTGTTAATAAAAATAGTCATTTTATGATTTGAATATAGGACTTCAATCATGGAGAGAAACGGGGTGCCAATACCATGCCATTTGAGGGCCTGCAACTTGTAATCCCATTCCACCCTGTCAAATACTTTTTCCCCATCAAGGGCTACAGCCGCACAAGGTTCTTTGGATACATGAGTAATGTCTAAGACGTCTACAAATAGTCTTATATTAGAGGAGGAAAGTGTACCCTTGACGTTCCATACCTGGTTATTTTTGAGTAAGTTAGGTAAAAAAGGGAGAAGTCTGTTTGCTAAAAGCTTGCCAAATATTTTGCAGTCAGGGTTTATGAAGGTTATTGGTCTGTAACTTTACTTGAATTAGGGAAAACGATTAACATAGCTTCTGAAAAAGATCCCTGAGCCTTGTGTGCTATAATTAAATGAGTAAAGAGTGTGTTGAATTTAGGCACTAATATATTATTAACATGTGCATAAAAGTCAATGAGGAAACCATCTGGGCCAGGGGCTCTACCTTTTTCAAGGTCTCTTATGGCTTTATGAATTTCACTAGGAGACATAGGGACATTCAGTGATTCAAGATCGACACTAGGATATGTAGAGTGAGAGACATGCCGAAGGAAGTCTTGACAGTGAGGATTATTAGGTTTTGATTCCGAAGAGTATAATTTTTGGTAAGATTTATCTGTCTAAAAAATTCCTATTCCCTAATTGATCTTGGATACCTGTGACCCTAGCTTTTCCCTTTTAGGTTTATTGTATGATGCAAGTGATTTAATAGCCTTTGTAGGGGAGGACTGGCCGCGAGGCCCTCCTCACCTGCAGCCTTCTCCCCAGGTGAGGACCATGACTCGGTGGCCGTCCCCTCATGCCACCCGGGCCCAGGTGGAGGAGGGGTCACCCGCCGACGACATTGCCCACACATATCCGTTCCTTGCATATACCAAAATTCAGTTAGGCCTAGAAGCCATCTTGTTTAGCAAACATGGCGTGAGTTCAGCACACTGTAACGAGGCCCCCACCTTTGGAGGGCCTTTCATGCATCTCCGCCGCCGCAGTAGCCCTGGTAGATCCGCTGCGAGCGTGTTCCCATGAGAAAGTCGGGTATGAGCTAACCCGAGATGCTAACACTGTAACATTTTATCGTTCACAATGTAATATTGCACCCCGCATGACCTGGTCCGCGAGGCCGGGGTGACGGGAAAAAAGCTGAAGCATCACTATCTGAAGAAAGTAGAAAATAATTCAAGTATTGGTATTAACGAACTACCTCTGTTTAAACAGATCCTGTAAACTGTGAATAAACCATAAAGATGTAACGTTACATGATACCACCCCAGGTCTGGACTAGTGCTGCTATAACCACAGAGAAAGATGTCGACCAAATGTATAGCCTTTATCTGTATAAGTGTTCTTACAATTTTATGTAGAAACCTGAACTCATATATGTTTTCTTAATCACCTAAAGCAGCGAGCATCAATTTCTGTAGGCCATAACCTAGAACTACCTCGTGTAACGTTTAATGTACATAAAATAATCACACCATGTAGTAAATATAATGTTAGGTAACGAAAAGGTACTCGGACCGACTGTATTAAAGAAATGTGTAACGAAATTGAAATATATATGTGTGTTTAAATAACATCAAAATAAGGCGGAACATTATAAAAGTTCTGCATTCAAAAGTTAGCAACGCACGAGGAAAAAACCTTTGTGAATATATGCAAGGCCATTCTCCCTCCCACCCTACCAAGCCTGCCAGATAAGGAAGCTAAGGCCTGTGCCGCGCTCCCTCACCTCCCCCAACCAAGCTGGAGCCGCTTCAGAGAGTCAGAGGCCCCGGTACCGCACCCAAGGCCACAGCCCGCCACCTGTGTTATTTACAGCACGGTAATAAACCCACGTTCGAATCCACTGATCTACCAGCACCCTCTCGTAAATCCCACAACCCCCCTAGACCGCCCCAAGAATCATGACGACCCCCATCACTGGGACAAGACACAGAGACCCATTTATATAATAACTTCTAACGCGGCAGACAGACATGTATCATTCGGCTCAGGCCCCAGAGCCCAGCCCCTCGACCTAAAATACCGGTCAATAGGACACAGGTAAATCTCACCCCAACCGACAACCACCGGACCTCTCACGAGGTGCATTCCTCATGTGTTGCGTTTATTCTATAAGACAAACTGCTGAGCGATTTATTGATGAACTTAGATGTCGTTTCTTGAATAACTGCAGTGTGCATGGCCTAGGGCAAACGAGTCAGGGAAGGTATTCATCTTTGTCACAGGCTGCCCCAGCATACCAACACCGCTCGGATGACCTCAAGCTGGCCTGCCAGGCCCAACCCAACCCACGAGGCTGACCAGTGACGTCCTCACGCCAAGACCAACCACGCTGCAGCAACACCTATAGTTAGTCGACGCCACCCAATCCCAATTAACTTGTGCCCCTATAGTGTGTAGGTTCTGATGACGTTTTTTGTATTAGAAATACGCCTGTCTTTGCTATTGTCAGACAGAGCGCTCTCGGAGGTTGCAGAGTTCTTTGCATGCCCTAATCTTTGGATAAACTCCCACTTACGCTCACCCGCACTCTGTCTTGGTCTTATTCCCACTATGGGAGAGTCCCTTATTGTCTCTCATTGCGGGGAGGATCGTGCTGAAATTGGGGGCGCTTCCCTTCAGTGGTGACCCCGATAGCGTGATATCTCCAAATTATTTTTCCTAACTCCTTTTTAACGACCCCCTTGTAGCACGAGAATCTCCGGTCGAGAAGGGATACGCACGGTGAGCCGGCTCCGGGAGGCTGCCCGCCAACGGCGACCGGCACAATAAGAAGTGCGCACTCAATGAGAAAGGGTACGCGATCCCGATTGGAAAAAAATCCCCTTTGAGTGCCGCTCGCCGGAGCCAGGGGCTGACCGTTGAGTTACCGGTGACACCGCCTGGACGGACCCAGTTTCGGAGACTATCGGTTCAAGACGGGCACGTGAGTACTGAGTGCGAGCGATCGTAAAGGGGAAGGGAGGGGAAATTGTGAACAGAGGAACGGGGACAGGTAGAGGAGAAGAATAACGGGGGTCTACTAAAGACGGGTCTTGAAACTTTCTTTATCTTTTCTTTGCATATGGCCATTAGGAGTAAGAAATAAGTGAAGTGGTAGAAGTGACGGAAACCTAGCTCCGAAAGGGGGTGGAAGGCGGCGCCGCATAGTGCTATCTAAACTAGTACTGGGAATATATGAAGAAGTAAGAAATAAGTTATTGGTGTCTGGCAAAGGGAGACACCGGGAATATTTTTTAGTGATTGCTACTCTCTCTATTTCTTTTTTCCATTCCACGGGGCAGGGGGAGAAAGCGAAAAGGGTATAAGGTAAATATACTTGTAGAAGAACTATAAAATAGGGAGCACATTTTTAGGAGTGGGGATTAAGTAGTGGCACGTACAGACGTGAACATAGTAACCTTAGCAGAAAAACAGGGACAGCTGGCCAGGGAGGAAAGGGAGGAAAAAAGACGAGGTGTGAGTGGAAAAGCATTGTGAAGGGTGCGCGCACCGTGTGAGTGTTGGAGACGAACGGTTGACCGCGAGGTGGCGCCAGAGAGTGTTGACCATAACTGGTATTTGATCAGTTGCGAGTGAAATCCCATGAGAGTGTATGGGAATGGGAAGGAGATGAGCTATGGTAAGTGAGAAGGGACTTGCGCAGTGAATAAAATTGGGTGATAATTTTTGAGACGTCCGCTCTTGTCTGTGCCATACAGGTATACATACACATATCTACACCTAACTAAAAGTAAAAAAAGGTGGACACGGCTGTGTTAGTGATTTAGAATATGGGGGCCGAAACTCCCTTGTCACATATTTGTAAGAGCTTACCGGGATACGCGGAACGAATAAATAAATATCACGATCAATGGGTAACAGAATTGAAAGGGGAGGGTCTGCCCCAGATTTGGCCCGAGGGAGGGTCTTTTGACAAAAGCGTTCTTGATATGGTACGAGCATCCATTAGCCTCAAGTATAAGGGGAAACAATGGCAAAATAGGAAGGAGATATTAGACCTCTGGAGATTGTTTGAGGAAGTACCCCCACCCAAAGCTCCGGCACCAAATAGTGATCTACCTTCCACCACAGATAATCCACTGATGATTCCAAGAGAGGAAAAGGAACAGCTAAGTACGGAACAACCTACGGAGGTGATTAGTTTGTACCCGATATTACCTAAACCAGCCCCCGCAGCAGGGTATAGCGACCCTACTTATGTGCCTCCCCCCACAACTGGTACACTACAAAGACCAACAGCCCCCCCGCCATACGAAAGCACCAGAGAGCGCACCCAGGGAAGCACACAGAGGGTGGATATAGAGAAGCTAACAAGTGACTTACAGTCAAGGCTTACTGTGGCAAGGGATGAACTCTCAAGAATAAAAGACATATGTGAGCGCACGGCGTGCGCCCCTATACAATCAGGACGCACGTCTAGAGCGTCGAGCGAAAGTAGACACATTGAGGAAGGATGGAAAAAGGGGGAAATACTGTTCAGAATTGAGGAAGAGCCGACACGAATAATAGAGATAGGAGCAGTAGAAGGGAGCATTGGTGATGTATCACGAGAGAGAGGGATCAGAGAGGACTTGTTATGTGATGTCAGAGGAGGGTTGGATGAGAGTGATAGGTTGAGTATGGCAGTAGGAGGGGAAAGCGAGGAGGTGGACGGTGCATGTTCGCTAGGGACTATAGACGACGAATGGATGGGACGACTAAGAAATAGGGTGGGGAAGATGGCGTCATTGGAGTCAGCAGCGACTAAGGAAAGGGAGGGTGCAACCGCAAAAGGGAAGTTACAACTTCCATTGATACACAGAGGGGGGGGGAGACCAAACTATATACCATGGGCTCAGATGGATAAGGCTAATTTAATGGAATTATTGCCCCAGCTGTCAGGAGGGGCGAGCAAGTGGATATATGCATTTGAGAAACATACCGCCGGCATACCGTTGGCAGTAGGCGATGTGAAAAGCCTACTAGTAACAGCAGTAGGAGATCAAGCGGACAGAGTATGGGCTAAGGCTGGTTTCCCGGCAGTGACGTTGGACTGTGATCTCCATGATGGGGCTTCCTTTAATACAGTACGAGCAAGGGTGTGGGACGCACTGCGGGAGACATTCCCAGATACCCCTGACCTACAGTCAGTAATGCAATGTACAATGAATGACGGGGAGGATGCTATTGATTACATTCTCCGGGTGCAGGAGATGTGGAGAGCGGAAACGGGCACGCCCTGGCACCAATCCACATCTCTATTTTATTTTATCATTAAGAGAGGGCTCCCAAAAGAGGTGCAGAAGGCACTCGATAAAATAGCGGGCGTTGAGGCAAAGGGGTGGCCAGAGATCCAAAGTATAATAGTGCACCATTGCAAAAGGATCAAAGAGAGAGAGAGGGAAGTAGCACAGAAAAGGTTGGCAGACGAGGCGAAGTTGGTACAATCAAAACTGGTGAAGGTTGCAGCAGCGGTAGCAGGGCTCCCACTCATGAGGGAGGGAGAGGAAGGAGAGGAGGGGCAAATAGCAATACAAGGAAGAATAGCAGCAAATTGGGCAGGACAAGGACAACGACAGTGGACTGAGCAGGAGCAGAACGGAGGTCCAACGTGGCAAGAGTGGGCCCCAAGAGGGGGAAGAGGTGGGTACAGGGGCCGAAGAGGAGGACAAGGGTATGGAGGAATGGGAGGAAATGGGTGGCAGGGTCCCAGAGGTCCACAGGGGAGCTGCTGGAATTGTGGGAGATGGGGGCACTACTCAAGAGAGTGCAGGAGCAGACAAAACAACGGGTTCCAGGAGATAGAACAGTACGGTCACCCCCACCCAGGAAGCCCCTATGGCCTCCCCATGGGACAATACCAACAACCAGAAAATGTAGGACAAAGAAGTAACGCACAACTACACGGACATCAGTACAGAACACAAAACCACCCACAGAATAATGACAATATGCAATACACGCCAGGTAACACTTTCGCCACAGTAGCTAACGGAGCTCCTGCTCCCGCACCTTACAGCGGGGTGTCAGTAGTTTCGGGGAACATTTTTGATCAAGGGGGGGCAATGAGACACCCCGCATAGGACAGCCCACAGAGAGCACTTGCGTGTCCAGTACTATCTACGACCCACAATGCATCAGAGGAACCATTGATAGGAGCGCAGATAGGAGACAAGCAGTTCATATTCATGGTGGATTCGGGAGCGGAGAAATCATGCATTAGAGAGGGCCGGTTCCCGTTATCTAATAGAACGTTAGAGACGCAGGGGTTCTCTGGGGCTGTAATTGAAGTTCCTTACACAGAGGCATTGGATGTGACAGTGGGGGGTAAAACAGTGAAAGCACCCTTACTGTACTATGAACACTCTCCCATTAATTTGCTGGGGAGAGATCTCTTAAGCAAACTAAATATGACAATATCATTCACAGGGAGCGGTATCGTATGTTCGACGCCAGGCATATGCCCCCTCCGCATATTAGCAGTAATACACGGCCACACAATCATGCAAGAGATCAGAGGGTTACCAAGAAACGAGGAGATGTTTGTTGAGGGCATGAGAACATTGGCTCTCATAGTACCAGAACTAAAAAGGATGGATTGGAGGATTCCAGCCGAATTCCTTTTCCGCCCCATAGCAAGCCCCGACACTGCTCCCGGGTCAGTGCTATCTTTGGATTTACACGCAGTACACGTGTCAGCAAACAGAATATGTGTGATTGGCGTGGACATGGAAGGATGTGAGTGGCGGACAGTACTGTGTACAAATGCAAATATCCCACTGAGGGAGCTCTCGGACGAGGAGCTATTTTCTGACACTGAGACAGATGGCGAAATAGTCATGGAACTAGCAATGCCGTGCGACATTGTAGTTACAACCAGGAAAACTCAAGTTGAATTAATGGCAGTAGTAGGAGCACCACACGCATTTTTTGATGACGACATGAGGTTAGTACCCACTAACATATGGACAAATGGCCCCCATGATGTGGGGTTATTACATGGGGTTCAGCCTGTGGTAATAAAACTGAAACCGGGAGCAATTCTACCCCGGGTAAAACAATATCCACTGTCACGCGAAGCAGAAGAAGGGATCAGAGAGACACTAGATGCACTGCTAGCACAAGGAATAATAGTGCCCTCAAACTCCCCATGCAACACATGCATTTACCCGATTAAAAAGGCGAAGGGAGGTTCATGGAGGATGATACAGGATTTACGCCCACTCAATGATGTGATTCAGAAGGAGTTCCCTTTAGTCCCGAACCCGGCGACAATACTGTGCAACATTCCGAAAACGGCATCCCACTTCACAGTTATTGACTTAAAAAATGCATTTTTCTCGATTCCCTTAGCAGAAGAGAGCAGGTACTTAACAGCGTTTACACTAGGGGGGAGGAGGTTCGAACACTGCAGACTACCACAAGGATATTGCGAGAGCCCAAGCATATTCAACAGGGTACTACATGAAGATCTGGGGAATTTGTCTGTAGAAAGCACAGTGATTCAATACGTTGATGATTTATTGATTTGTGCACAAACTGAGGAAGAGTGCAGAAAGGACTCAATAACACTCCTGACATTATTGGCCAATAAAGGGTACAAGGTGGACAAGGGGAAGTTACAATACTGTCTGACAGAGGTCCTATACTTGGGACAGCTGATATCAAAGGATGGCAAGCGAATCATACCAGACAGGGCACAGGCGATTAGAACAGTTGGGGAGCCCAAAACAGTAAAAGAGATGCAGAAATTTCTGGGTATGTGCAACTATTGCCGAGCATGGATATTGGATTATGCAGCGTACACAAGGCCCTTGTTACAGGCACTAAAAGAGGCACAGCAGGACAACAAACACATAGAATGGACAGGAGAGATGAACACAGCATTTAACTCACTAAAAGAGCTGATATCAAGCGCTCCAGTACTGGCAAATCCAGATTATGGGCGCGAATTCTTCTTATTTTCACACTGCAAAGGAACACTGATGACAGCAGTACTGACACAAAAGACATCGTTAGGGCACAAACCACTGGCTTACTATAGTGGCACCCTAGACGCAGTAATGCAAGGTCATTTCGCGTGCGAGCAATCCCTAGCTGCAGCCGCGTTCGCGATTGAGAAAAGTGCCACGATAGTGATGGGCTGTCCTGTGACACTGTTTGTGGAACACTCACTCTTTGCAATGTTAGAGCGATCAAAGAGCACATTGACGACACAGCGCGCCACAGCATATGAAATAATACTTTCCAGCGCAAACATCCACATAGTAAGATGTAAAACAGTGAACCCGGCCACATTCATCACAGAGGCGTGCACCGTAGAGGACATGCAGAACCATAACTGCGCTACGTACACAGGTGACGAAGGTCAGGATCAAGTGATTTTTGAGAATGCCCTGAACGAGGGAGAGGTGTATTTCGTGGACGGGTCAGCATCAATAGACATGGAGACAGGAGAGAAACATGTGGGTATGGCAGTTGTACGATTAGAGGAAGATGAATACGAGACACTAGTGCAACACCGCCTCCCATCACACTATTCAGCCCAAGCAGCAGAACTAATAGCGCTAATAGAAGCCTTGCATGCCGCCAAGGGGTGCGCAGTGACAATATATACCGACTCAGCATACATGACAACAACAGTACACGGCGGGTTGGCACGGGGGGGCGGAGAGGGTTTCGACGAGCAGATGGAACACCAGTTCAACATGCAGAATTATTGAAAGAACTGATTGAGGCCCTGCAAGAGCCCACGGCAGTGGCCATCGTAAAATGCCAAGCCCACACCACAAATACAGATTTTATATCTTTGGGGAACGCGGCAGCAGACGCCGCTGCCAAAGAAGCTTCGTATTTACAGAAAGGTGTAGTAGGAGAGTACATGTTGCACCACACAGCAAGCCAAGAGGTCCCCACAGGATACAACATGATGCCCACACAGGAAATAATAGAGCTGCAAGAGGGGGCTAGTGCAGAAGAAAAATTGCTGTGGACTAAGAGGGGATGCAGCAAATCGCCGACTGATTTATTGTGGCGACAAAAAAGTTCAGGAAAAGCGGTAATGCCAGTTACATTGTTAGAAATAGCATTTCAACAACTACACTTTCCCGCACATAACGCAAAGCAACACATAATGGCGGACATACAAGAAGATTGGTTTGCACCTTGCCTCCATGAACACATCACAAGGCTGGCTTTAGAATGCACGACATGTCAGATTTACAACTCAGGTATGACATTGCGCACACTGAGAGGAACGATACCAAAACCAAATGGCCCATTCAGAGAGCTCCACATTGATTATGTAGACATGGGAGAAAGATGTAACGGGGCTCGCTACATGATTGTGGTTGTATGTCCATTTTCGAGGTGGGTGGAGGCAGGCCCCTGTGCGCGCCCTGATGCGAAGGGCGCCGCGAAGTTCCTAGTGCGGGAAGTATTCCCGCGCTGGGGGATTTGCGACGTTATTCGCTCAGACAACGGCACACATTTTGTTAATGAACTATTCAAGGAAGTGACTACGCTATTGGGAATAAAGCACAAATTATGTTCGATTTGTCATCCTCAAAGTAATGGCGTAGTGGAAAAGATGAACGGTCTGTTAAAAAGCAGATTGTCAAAACTGTGTTTTTCCCTTAAAAAGACCTGGATGTACTGCCTGCCTTTGGCCCTGTTTGAGTTACGAAATCAGCCAAGTAAAGACCACCATTTGTCCCCGCATGAGATCGTCACGGGAAGGAGAATGCACACAGCGCATTCGCCTCTCCGTGAACGTTCTGATGCACACAGAAGTGCAGCGATATTGGGAGAGGAGTTCACAGAGTATTTGAAAAAACTGACACGGGCAGCGCGCGTAATTGCAAAGCAACTAGCCCCCCCCTCTACAAGAGAGGAGGGGAACACAACAGAAACAGAGACACTGCCTGAAAAACCATTACAACTAATGCCTGGTGACCTCATATATGTCAGAAGTTTTGTGCGAAGGTGGAATGCGCCACGTTTCCATGGCCCTTATGAGGTAGTGTTTTGCACACCCACAGCAGTAAAGGTGAAGGGCCTACGATACTGGGTACATTTGACAGACGTACGCAGAGCCTATAGCGCCGTGGAAAGTGAGGTGCAGGACGAGGCACAGGCAACTGCGGACAATGAAGTGGTGCAGAATGAATGATGGGAATTTTGTGTGCATTAAGTGATGAACATTGAACGCGACTGGCGCACGACAAGTGTACTGAAATAAATATGTGTATATATATATATAATTTTTTACAACTTTTGAAGGTTTTTGTGGTTTTTTTGTTTTAGAGAAGTTTTTTTTTTCCTCTCGACTTTCCTCTTTATATATGAAATAATGTACGGATAATAATGATTGTAAAGTTACCTTGTCTGTGGACACACCCCCTCCCTCACCCACTCCCATACTTTGTCGGAAAAAATAAATGTCACAACGTTATAAATGTTTACATGCTTGTACTTAATGCACTTTTATGTTTCAAACAGGATTTACTATGGCATCGAATGGGCAGCCTGCAACTAATAGATTTGTTAGATTTAGAGAAATGTTAGTAGATAGATTGACATATTCATACGAATGTGGTTTATCAATGTGTGTTATTGTGTTCTTCATCTCAATATTTTGCCTAGTGACATATTGGGTCATAGCGTTCATCTCTACCGAGATGAACGAGGGGGGAGGGGGGAGTAACACCACCCTTGCCCCTGGCACGAATTCAATTACAAATATGAATATTAAAGAAGGTGATTTTTTGGTCTGGGATGGATCACACCTTGTATGGGGTTACTACACTGCACCACCCACTGCTGCCCCGTTACAATCAAGAGATAAAGATATGAAAAATGACACAATGTCCCTACCTGAAATATATAACAGCCCCACTACCCTTCCCGCCCCAATACAAAACAGCGATTTGTTGTTTATTGAGGAAAATGGAAAGGTAATTACGATGACAGAACACAAGTTCCTATATGAGGAATTGGAAAAGGGGGGAGGGAATGAGAAAGGGGGGCCTATTCTTTCACCTATCGAAACTAAAAGGTATAGGAGGGGGGAGAGAAGTAGGCGAAGAAGAGAGACAAGTAGGAGGGGGTATGATGAGTACTATGGGTTAGGATTGGACAAGATGGAAGACCCACGACACCCCCACCAAGCAAATAAATGGTATGCAGATATGAGTACAACAGCTAAACAGACAACCAATGAAAGCTGCTATGTCTGTTCGCTCATCCCCCATGCATCAGGTACACCCAAAGTGTTGTTGCCAAGAGAATTGCCCATTGTGGATGCCCAATGTCTCCTTCATCTCACACTGTGTAGAATAAAGAACACCTTTCAAGCACACGATGTCTCTTTCAAAATGATACAGGACAACAAAACGTGCTATTCAAAAGCGTCTGGAGTGGTCTGTCTTAAAGAACCTTTCTTTGCAATACAAGGGACGCTGTTTTCCGAAAACAAATGGAAAGATGAAGAAGTACTGTGCAAAGCGGAAGCACTGAGAGGTGTCCAACCAGACAAGCTGCGGTGGATGGAAAAAACGTGCTTACCAATATGGAAAGAACACATCTCTAAACTAACATGGGTAACAGCGATGGAGAAACCCTTCAAGCTACAAAGTGAAATACAAAACGAACTATGTTTCAAGGGAGAAGGAAAAGTGGCAATGGGAGCGAACAAAAACTGTAACAAAACTCTCACCATCCCAGACATGAAAAAAGGAACAGCAGCACTAATGGACACATACTGGGTATGCGGGAATCAGGCTTACTTGCACCTTCCCCAGGCCTGGAGTGGCAGCTGCTCAATGGCCACTTTGCATTCGGCCCTAATGGTGATTCCAGAAAGTCACGTCGACGAAAATAAAAGGACGCAAGGAAACGTGAACAAGGATGCGACGTCTCCCACTGCAGAAGCGCACCTCTATGTCCTGTCCTCCGGAGGGAAAGAAGAGGAGCTATCACGGAACAAGCGAGCATCAAACCTCATATCACAAGCATCATCCGATTTATTGGCACAGATCCCAGACAGGTATCGCCTGTTCAGCTCCGTGGAAACATTTTTTGCCTCACTAGTTTCAAGTGTCCAAGCAAGAGCAAATGCAAAATGGCTCCAGATCACACGGTGGGAACTGATTCAGCTGGCCAATGACACTGAAGAGGGGTTCAACATAATAAAGGTGGAACTACGAGCTCTGCGACTAATGACCATGCAGAACAGGTATGTTCTGGACCTGCTAACAGCGATCGATGGAGGTGTTTGCCGAAAAATAGGAAGTGCGTGCTGCACGTTCGTACCTTCTGAAGACGCAGAAAATGGGTCCCTGTCCCACGTCATTGAAGCAGTACATAACCTGGGAGAGAAGATGAAGCTGGAAGGTGGGGCTAAAGATAGCTCATGGTTCGACAATATCTTCTCCTGGGTTCCCTCATGGCTTGGACTGGCGATGAAGTTCTTGATACCAGTTGTGGTGGTCCTCCTCGTGGTGTTCTGCCTGTGCCAGGTGGGCCTCCGATGTTGTGCTAACGCAGTCCCTAACGGTGCAATGATGATGGTGACAATGGGCAACTCTGGTGGTACAATTAAGGCGACACAAGAGGTACATGTACAGACAGGAACAGATAACATTCCCAGATACCAGTTAGTGCCTATGTGCCGTGATAAGTACATAGTAGATAAACTATGGCACACCACTATTAAAGAACCCCGAGATGTGGAACTGGAATGGTATGAGGAGGTCTGGGTAGACTTGGAAGGAACTGGTGACTGTATATATTTAACATGTACCCCAGATGAGTATGCTAGACGAGGTGAGAGCTTGAGGGGGGTATGCAGAGCCTGGATGCCTAGAAAAGGAACACCTGCATGGGATGACGCAGTGATAGAGGAGCAAGAATGTAGAAGATTAGAAGAGCTAAAGAATTCGTTACTTTAGTAACGAAAGGGGGGAAATGTAGGGGAGGACTGGCCGCGAGGCCCTCCTCACCTGCAGCCTTCTCCCCAGGTGAGGACCATGACTCGGTGGCCGTCCCCTCATGCCACCCGGGCCCAGGTGGAGGAGGGGTCACCCGCCGACGACATTGCCCACACATATCCGTTCCTTGCATATACCAAAATTCAGTTAGGCCTAGAAGCCATCTTGTTTAGCAAACATGGCGTGAGTTCAGCACACTGTAACGAGGCCCCCACCTTTGGAGGGCCTTTCATGCATCTCCGCCGCCGCAGTAGCCCTGGTAGATCCGCTGCGAGCGTGTTCCCATGAGAAAGTCGGGTATGAGCTAACCCGAGATGCTAACACTGTAACATTTTATCGTTCACAATGTAATATTGCACCCCGCATGACCTGGTCCGCGAGGCCGGGGTGACGGGAAAAAAGCTGAAGCATCACTATCTGAAGAAAGTAGAAAATAATTCAAGTATTGGTATTAACGAACTACCTCTGTTTAAACAGATCCTGTAAACTGTGAATAAACCATAAAGATGTAACGTTACATGATACCACCCCAGGTCTGGACTAGTGCTGCTATAACCACAGAGAAAGATGTCGACCAAATGTATAGCCTTTATCTGTATAAGTGTTCTTACAATTTTATGTAGAAACCTGAACTCATATATGTTTTCTTAATCACCTAAAGCAGCGAGCATCAATTTCTGTAGGCCATAACCTAGAACTACCTCGTGTAACGTTTAATGTACATAAAATAATCACACCATGTAGTAAATATAATGTTAGGTAACGAAAAGGTACTCGGACCGACTGTATTAAAGAAATGTGTAACGAAATTGAAATATATATGTGTGTTTAAATAACATCAAAATAAGGCGGAACATTATAAAAGTTCTGCATTCAAAAGTTAGCAACGCACGAGGAAAAAACCTTTGTGAATATATGCAAGGCCATTCTCCCTCCCACCCTACCAAGCCTGCCAGATAAGGAAGCTAAGGCCTGTGCCGCGCTCCCTCACCTCCCCCAACCAAGCTGGAGCCGCTTCAGAGAGTCAGAGGCCCCGGTACCGCACCCAAGGCCACAGCCCGCCACCTGTGTTATTTACAGCACGGTAATAAACCCACGTTCGAATCCACTGATCTACCAGCACCCTCTCGTAAATCCCACAACCCCCCTAGACCGCCCCAAGAATCATGACGACCCCCATCACTGGGACAAGACACAGAGACCCATTTATATAATAACTTCTAACGCGGCAGACAGACATGTATCATTCGGCTCAGGCCCCAGAGCCCAGCCCCTCGACCTAAAATACCGGTCAATAGGACACAGGTAAATCTCACCCCAACCGACAACCACCGGACCTCTCACGAGGTGCATTCCTCATGTGTTGCGTTTATTCTATAAGACAAACTGCTGAGCAATTTATTGATGAACTTAGATGTCGTTTCTTGAATAACTGCAGTGTGCATGGCCTAGGGCAAACGAGTCAGGGAAGGTATTCATCTTTGTCACAGGCTGCCCCAGCATACCAACACCGCTCGGATGACCTCAAGCTGGCCTGCCAGGCCCAACCCAACCCACGAGGCTGACCAGTGACGTCCTCACGCCAAGACCAACCACGCTGCAGCAACACCTATAGTTAGTCGACGCCACCCAATCCCAATTAACTTGTGCCCCCTATAGTGTGTAGGTTCTGATGACGTTTTTTGTATTAGAAATACGCCTGTCTTTGCTATTGTCAGACAGAGCGCTCTCGGAGGTTGCAGAGTTCTTTGCATGCCCTAATCTTTGGATAAACTCCCACTTACGCTCACCCGCACTCTGTCTTGGTCTTATTCCCACTACGGGAGAGTCCCTTATTGTCTCTCATTGCGGGGAGGATCGTGCTGAAATTGGGGGCGCTTCCCTTCACCTTATTGGAAAATTGGTAAATGTTTGCCTTATATTTTAAAATGTTTGCACAGGAGTATTGTGAAGTACAATTATTATATTGAAGTCTCAGTTTAATAATATCATTGAGGGTAGAAAAAGCTTTACCAGACACGTATTGAGATTCAAGTGATTTCAAGTGTTTAAGAAAAGTATCTGATTCTTGTGGGTTTTTTTGTTTTCTTGTAGCAACAAAACATATGCTATGACCTTCAAGTACGTCCTTTTAGCAGTCCCAATTATTGACTATAGACATATCTTGACTGTTATTCTCAGAGAAGACATTACTGTTCATTTGAGTAATGAGGGGCGTGAAGAGTACATTTTTCAACAGAACTGTGTTAAATCTCCACCTATTCAAATTATGACTGTTCTGTGTAGTTTATAGTTGAATATGAACTGGAGCATGGTCAGATAGTGCTATACATTCAATTTGAACATTAGGAATAATATTAGATATAGTATTAGAAAGGAATGCATAGTCTATTCTAGAAAAGGAATTATGGGGATTGGAGAAAAAGTTAACTCTAAATCAGAGGGATGAGCCAATGCGCCACATGTCAATGAGACCTAATTCTGATACAAATTTTAAAAATTGTTTATAGGTACTGGTGCTTTTAAAGCACACACTAGATATTCTATTGAGATAAAGATCCATTATCTCATTACAGTCTTCACAAATATTTAGATTATGTGGTTTGGATTGAATGATATGATTTCTTAATTCTAGACAAAAGAAGGATTAGGACAGGTGGGACCAGAAATGTTAAGAATTGTGTATTCAATGGATTCTACTAAAATCTTAAACAACAACCACCTTTCCATATTGTCGGAGTCAGTTCCTACAACTTAACATTTAAATGTGTTATTAATAAGAGCTTTGACCCCATCCTTTTTGCCATGCGCCACACTTGAAAAAAACTAGACAGACCCAATGGTGTTTAAGTTTGGCAGCTTCATCCTGTGAAAGATTTGTTTCTTGGGTACAAGCTATGGGTGGTCTTGCTCTCTTGAGGTGGGATAATACGTTCTGTCTTTTAAATAGGGTCAAGAAGTAATATTAAGTGGCATGTTTTAGATTGAGGTAAAGATACAAATCAAAATTTCTAAAATAAAAAACACAAATTGTTATTTGGGTTATTAGCTTAACATTATGATTAGAAGAAAAGTTAGATAGCCACTTATTATGAATATCCTTATTTCTTGCAAAAAAGATGCTAACATCAAAGGAGAGACACATGAGGGAAAGGGACAAACAAACCAGGTCAACATGGATAACTTCAATAACCAATGGTAAAAAATAACTATATAAAATAATGGCTAATAGGAAACAGCCACAGCAATTCATGTTGATAGTAATTAAACAGGGGTGGAGAGAAGAACCAAACTACACACCACTCAGGCAGAAGGTGCCAGTAAATGTTCAGAAGTAGCAAAGACTTTAGATCTTATGAATCGTTTTGCATAGTTGGTCTTGATGTATCCATTTCCTCCATTTTGTGGATTTGAATAAAATGTCTCAGATCTATTGGATATTCAAATGTAGCAGTGTGACCATTGAGGGTGACTTTGGGAATAGCTGGATGGATAATACCATATCTTGTGTTTTGTTGTATCAGAGCAGGTCTGAAGGTGAGTAGTTATTTTCTCCTAGCAGCCATTGCATTGGGCACATCCTGGGATATAAGGATGTTCTGCAATCCCCAAAAAGTTGCTTCATTTGCTTCACCTTGTTCATTATAAGAAGGAGATGAATATAATCCAAAAGAGCGAAGATGAGAGTTCTAGATGGGATGTTAGTGCTGTGCACTGTATTTATTGGGCCCACCCGATAGGCCCTCTAGAAATTTACAGGGTAATTCATAGAATTTCGCAGAAAAGTGTCGCAAGCGGCTGGCGCAGAGTGTCCGCGTGCGATTGACTGCGCCAGGCACGTGCGCTAAAACCGATTTCCGCGCACAGCGTATTCATGGATTTCATGCTCCCAAACCAGCCGTGGCGCAGAGTATCGCAGCGACCCTGTAGCAGCGCCAGTAACGCCCCCAAGAACGCCCTCGCGCAAGGAAAAGCCAGCAAAATCGCTAAATCATCGCAAAGGGCTGCGCTAACCCTGGACCAGTTTACAGGGCAGCCAAACAAGGAACGCAAAGCGGGTAACGTGCATATCAGGGGTACACGTGAAGTCATACACGCGATTAGCCAGGGTAAGTGTATTACAGGGGTACACGTGAAGTCATACACGCGATTAGCCAGGGTACGTGTATTACAGGGGTACGCGGGAAGTTTAACACGCGATTGGCCAGGGTATGTGTATTACAGGGGTACGCGGGAAGTTTAACACGCGATTGGCCAGGGTACGTGTATTACAGGGGTACGCGGGAAGTTTAAGACGCGATTAGCCAGGGTAAGTGTATTACAGGGGTACACGTGAAGTCATACACGCGATTAGCCAGGGTACGTGTATTACAGGGGTACGCGGGAAGTTTAACACGCGATTGGCCAGGGTACGTGTATTACAGGGGTACGCGGGAAGTTTAACACGCGATTGGCCAGGGTACGTGTATCACAGGGGTACGCGGGAAGTTTAACACGCGATTAGCCAGTGTAAGTGTATTACAGGGGTACACGTGAAGTCATACACGCGATTAGCCAGGGTACGTGTATTACAGGGGTACGCGGGAAGTTTAACACGCGATTGGCCAGGGTACGTGTATTACAGGGGTACGCGGGAAGTTTAACACGCGATTGGCCAGGGTACGTGTATCACAGGGGTACGCGGGAAGTTCAACACGCGATTAGCCAGTGTAAGTGTATTACAGGGGTACACGTGAAGTCATACACGCGATTAGCCAGGGTACGTGTATTACAGGGGTACGCGGGAAGTTTAACACGCGATTGGCCAGGGTACGTGTATTACAGGGGTACGCGGGAAGTTTAACACGCGATTAGCCAGGGTAAGTGTATTACAGGGGTACGCGGGAAGTTTAACACGCGATTAGCCAGGGTACGTGTATTACAGGGGTACGCGGGAAGTTTAACACGCGATTGGCCAGGGTACATGTATTACAGGGGTACGCGGGAAGTTTAACACGCGATTGGCCAGGGTACATGTATTACAGGGGTACGCGTGAAGTTATACACGCGATTAGCCAGGGTACGTGTATTACAGGGGTACGCGGGAAGTTTAACACGCGATTGGCCAGGGTACGTGTATTACAGGGGTACGCGGGAAGTTCAACACGCGATTGGCCAGGGTACGTGTATTACAGGGGTACGCGGGAAGTTTCACATGCGATTTGGCCAGGTACGTGTATTACAGGGGTGCGTGGGAATCATCACACGCGATTTGGCTTGGTACGTGTATTACAGGGGTGTGCGGGAATTATCACACGCAATTAGGCTGGGTGGGTCCTCACAGGTGTTCCCTGTACACCCTCCACAGCCCCTGCAGGCAGCCCACAAAACAGGGGACTACCCTGCACACCTGCTCATGTCCCCCTGCACCCCCACCCCCCAGCAGTGCAGGGGCACCCTCCACCAGGCCCCCACTCATGTCTCCCACCACCCCCACCCCCCAGCCACCAGGGTCACCCTCCACCAGGCCCCCACTCATGTCTCCCACCACCCCCACCCCCCAGCAGTGCAGGGGCAGCCTCCACCAGGCCCCCACTCATGTCCCCTATCACCCCCACCCCCCTGCCACCAGGGTCACCCTCCACCAGGCCCCCACTCATGTCTCCCACCACCCCCACCCCCCAGCAGTGCAGGGGCAGCCTCCACCAGACCCCCACTCATGTCTCCCACCACCCCCACCCCCCAGCAGTGCAGGGGCAGCCTCCACCAGGCCCCCACTCATGTCTCCCACCACCCCCACCCCCCAGCAGTGCAGGGGCAGCCTCCACCAGGCCCCCACTCATGTCCCCTATCACCCCCACCCCCCCGCCACCAGGGGCACCCTCCACCAGGCCCCCACTCATGTCCAACTCATGTCTCCCACCACCCCCACCCCCCAGCCACCAGGGTCACCCTCCACCAGGGCCCCACTCATGTCTCCCACCACCCCCACCCCCCAGCACTGTGGGGCACCTGCCAGCAGGCCCCCACCCATGTCCAACTCATGTCTCCCACCACCCCCACCCCCCAGCACTGTGGGGCACCTGCCAGCAGTCCCCCACCCATGTCCAACTCATGTCCCCCACCACCCCCACCCCCCAGCACTGTGGGGCACCTGCCAGTAGGCCCACACCCATGTCCAACTCATGTCTCCCACCACCCCCACCCCCCAGCCACCAGGGTCACCCTCCACCAGGGCCCCACTCATGTCTCCCACCACCCCCACCCCCCAGCCACCAGGGTCACCCTCCACCAGGGCCCCACTCATGTCCCCTATCACCCCCACCCCCCGCCACCAGGGGCACCCTCCACCAGGGCCCCACTCATGTCTCCCACCACCCCCACCCCCCAGCAGTGCAGGGGCACCCTCCACCAGGCCCCCACTCATGTCTCCCACCACCCCCACCCCCCAGCCACCAGGGGCACCCTCCACCAGGCCCCCACTCATGTCTCCCACCACCCCCACCCCCCAGCAGTGCAGGGGCACCCTCCACCAGGCCCCCACTCATGTCTCCCACCACCCCCACCCCCCAGCAGTGCAGGGTCACCCTCCACCAGGGCCCCACTCATGTCTCCCACCACCCCCACCCCCCAGCCACCAGGGTCACCCTCCACCAGGGCCCCACTCATGTCTCCCACCACCCCCACCCCCCAGCACTGTGGGGCACCTGCCAGCAGGCCCCCACCCATGTCCAACTCATGTCTCCCACCACCCCCACCCCCCAGCACTGTGGGGCACCTGCCAGCAGTCCCCCACCCATGTCCAACTCATGTCCCCCACCACCCCCACCCCCCAGCACTGTGGGGCACCTGCCAGTAGGCCCACACCCATGTCCAACTCATGTCTCCCACCACCCCCACCCCCCAGCCACCAGGGTCACCCTCCACCAGGGCCCCACTCATGTCTCCCACCACCCCCACCCCCCAGCCACCAGGGTCACCCTCCACCAGGGCCCCACTCATGTCCCCTATCACCCCCACCCCCCGCCACCAGGGGCACCCTCCACCAGGGCCCCACTCATGTCTCCCACCACCCCCACCCCCCAGCAGTGCAGGGGCACCCTCCACCAGGCCCCCACTCATGTCTCCCACCACCCCCACCCCCCAGCCACCAGGGGCACCCTCCACCAGGCCCCCACTCATGTCTCCCACCACCCCCACCCCCCAGCAGTGCAGGGGCACCCTCCACCAGGCCCCCACTCATGTCTCCCACCACCCCCACCCCCCAGCAGTGCAGGGTCACCCTCCACCAGGGCCCCACTCATGTCTCCCACCACCCCCACCCCCCAGCCACCAGGGTCACCCTCCACCAGGGCCCCACTCATGTCTCCCACCACCCCCACCCCCCAGCACTGTGGGGCACCTGCCAGCAGGCCCCCACCCATGTCCAACTCATGTCTCCCACCACCCCCACCCCCCAGCACTGTGGGGCACCTGCCAGTAGGCCCACACCCATGTCCAACTCATGTCTCCCACCACCCCCACCCCCCAGCCACCAGGGTCACCCTCCACCAGGGCCCCACTCATGTCTCCCACCACCCCCACCCCCCAGCCACCAGGGTCACCCTCCACCAGGGCCCCACTCATGTCCCCTATCACCCCCACCCCCCGCCACCAGGGGCACCCTCCACCAGGGCCCCACTCATGTCTCCCACCACCCCCACCCCCCAGCAGTGCAGGGGCACCCTCCACCAGGCCCCCACTCATGTCTCCCACCACCCCCACCCCCCAGCCACCAGGGGCACCCTCCACCAGGCCCCCACTCATGTCTCCCACCACCCCCACCCCCCAGCAGTGCAGGGGCACCCTCCACCAGGCCCCCACTCATGTCTCCCACCACCCCCACCCCCCAGCCACCAGGGGCACCCTCCACCAGGCCCCCACTCATGTCTCCCACCACCCCCACCCCCCAGCAGTGCAGGGGCACCCTCCACCAGGCCCCCACTCATGTCTCCCACCACCCCCACCCCCCAGCAGTGCAGGGTCACCCTCCACCAGGGCCCCACTCATGTCTCCCACCACCCCCACCCCGCAGCACTGTGGGGCACCTGCCAGCAGGCCCCCACCCATGTCCAACTCATGTCTCCCACCACCCCCACCCCCCAGCCACCAGGGTCACCCTCCACCAGGGCCCCACTCATGTCTCCCACCACCCCCACCCCCCAGCACTGTGGGGCACCTGCCAGCAGGCCCCCACCCATGTCCAACTCATGTCTCCCACCACCCCCACCCCCCAGCACTGTGGGGCACCTGCCAGCAGTCCCCCACCCATGTCCAACTCATGTCTCCCACCACCCCCACCCCCCAGCACTGTGGGGGCACCTGCCAGCAGGCCCCCACCCATGTCCAACTCATGTCTCCCACCACCCCCACCCCCCAGCCACCAGGGTCACCCTCCACCAGGGCCCCACTCATGTCTCCCACCACCCCCACCCCCCAGCAGTGCAGGGGCAGCCTCCACCAGGCCCCCACTCATGTCTCCCACCACCCCCACCCCCCAGCAGCGCAGGGGCACCCTCCACCAGGCCCCCACTCATGTCTCCCACCACCCCCACCCCCCAGCAGTGCAGGCTTAACCTCCACCAGGCCCCCACTCATGTCCCCCTGCACCCCCACCCCCCTGCCACCATGTGCAGCCCCCACCAGGTCCTCACAATCCCCAATCATGTGCGTAATGGTCATCCTCCACAGCCAAAAAGACCTACCAAGTAACCCATTCACCCACATGGAAATGGAAATCACATGTTACACCCCCAATGTACATGAAGCAAATGAACCCATGTCCGTCACACACATATTTTCAAATAGAATGGGAAAACACACAACATGACATGCATGAAACCAATGAGATGAAACCACACAGTGAACAATGGAAAAAAAAATGTATTGAAAAAAATACAAATGCCAAAGAAAGAAAACTAACTACAATGTAAATGTGAAAAAAGAAGCTGCATGTCCGCATAAAAACACAAAACTAGAAAATCAAATCCAAAAAATTATGTCCAAAGTGAAATGTAAAAACTCTCCATGCAACAAAGAACTATGTACAAAAATAACAAGGGTCCATCATCACAACTGAACTAAGGAAACCTCCTAAAAAACCTACCTAAATATCAACTATATACAAAAAGTGGAGCAGTGTCCGTCGACTCCAAATAATAATAAGAACGAAAGGAAACCTAAAACTAAAGAACTATATACAAAGGCGTCGGGCAAGTCCAGCGGCTCACTCTGTGGTGTTCCGGGCCAGGGCATCATCGAACTCCTGTTCGATGTCCCGGAGGCGGTCCAGTTCCATGGCCCCGAGGGTCCGCAGGGACGACGCCGTGTCCTCCTCCAACCCCCTGCGGATTGCCTCGAGGCACTCGGCCCGCCTCAGGGCCCTCCGCATGGAGTTCTCCGCCCTGACCATTGTGAGCCGCGCCTCTTCCGCCCGCCGCCGCTCCGCACCTATGGCGTGGCCCAACCGCTGCCACACGGAAGACACTCTCTGTCCTGGGTCCTCCTGCCCTCCGGCCGATGCCTGCCCCTCCGATGTCGAAGGCCCCGAGCCTTCATGGCTCCCACCATCTTGCTGCTGCTGCTGCTCTGCCTCTGCCCGTGCACTGCCTCCTGCTGCCTGCACATCCTCCGCCGGCTGGGGTGCAGTTGTTGATGTGGCCACCCCTGCTGGACGTCCGACTCCCGACTGTGGCAGGGATGCCTCCTCCACCAGCCTGGCCGCACTGTCAGAGGCAGCTCCACAGGGCACCCAGGTGACTGATGGGTGGGAAGATGGCACAGAGGACGACTGGCGCGTAGGGGGTCCAGTTGAGGAGGGGGTCGGAACAAGCCCCATCAGACGGAGGAATCCGGTCTGGGTGACCTGTCCCAGCAGGCTGACGTGGTCAACGAGCCATTCGAGATGACGTGCAGTCTCTCCATGAAAAGACTGCAGGTCACCTCGCATGGCCCGTTGACGCAACGCCACGCCAGCCAGGACAGGCTCAACCCGGACCTGGATAGCCACGTCCGCAGGCAGAGGAAGGCCAGTTGACGTCAGCTCATCCCCTGCCTGAAAACGGGTCTGGACGTAGGCATCCCTGCTGGTGCAAGATGATGCAGGGACAGGATCGGGGACAGGATTGCACACAGGCACCTCCGCGGCCGCCTGTGCTGCCTCCTGTCCCTGGTCCTGGACTGCACCACTAGCACCAGTGGGATCCCCACCTCCAGACCCCGTCTCTGGTGCTTGCGCGGCCCCCTCCTCCACCAAACCCCCCACCAACCTGGATGACTCTGTGCCATCTTCCCCTGTTGGGCCCTGTGGGGTCCCAGCTGCCCCTTCTGCTGCCGAGGAGTCCAACTGCAACCTCCGCCTCTTGGACCTCCCCCCGGCAGCTGCGGCCTGGGACGCGGCACCGGACTCCTCACTCCCCGACGAGATGACAACACGGGAGGGGAGCCGGGCCTTGCGTCTCCGGCTGGCGGTCGGATCCCCGCCGCTGTGCTCCACAGCACCTTCTCCGCCCTCTTCATCAGTTGACGCTGCAGACAGGGAGAAACAAAACACAGGCATCAGGGCACTGTACAATGGACACATACACGCATGACAGTTGCACATGAGTGGCATTGTCAAACCTCAGACATGTCATCACAATCCCCAACACACATGTCATTGCAACTGGCACACATGAGCCATACCACAGCCATATCGCAACTGCCACCACCATCCCTACACATACAACAGCATCAGCAGCCAAAGGGGAGCCATACATCACATGCAACACAGGAAGTGCACCACACATGTACACACACCACCACACTTGCATGCATGTCTACACCTCTGCCAAGTGTCGCACTGTTCAGACGGGCATCCATGTCACATCTGCCA
Organism: Ambystoma mexicanum; assembly: GCF_040938575.1. Lineage (NCBI taxonomy): Eukaryota > Metazoa > Chordata > Amphibia > Caudata > Ambystomatidae > Ambystoma > Ambystoma mexicanum. Next base: position 1,277,562,635 of record NC_090929.1, on the reverse strand, counting down.
ATCAGGCTTCCACATACCGCTGTCACATGCATCCATGTAGCATCACTGTTGCACCTTTGACAAATACACACACATGCACATGTACACAGTGCTCATACATGCAGCCGAAAACAACATACATGCCTGACATCACGGACATGTCTACTTACATACACATTCATCCAAACATGTGTGCACGCACAACTGCATTTGCCATGCAAGCCCACACACACAAGCACCATCCATGTCTCACACATTACAGCCCTCGCATGTGTCAGCCCCACGGCCCTGTACACCCCCACCCATCCTCCACCCCATACAAACAGATGTGCAACCGGCACAATGGGGAATGATCACCACACGCCCTGCTCACAACCAGGATGCATGTACACTCACCGCTCGACTCCAGACGGCTCTGCTTCTCTAGGACCTGGACGTGGAGCGCTGGGGATATGCGTTCCAGGACCCCCATCTGTTCTTCCGACAAGTGGCCCCAGCGCCCCTTGGCATCCGCTGCCTTCAAGAGGCGCCGGGCCTTGTTCAGGGTCCTGGACCTGAAGTCCTCCCAGCGCTTCCTGACATGTTGTAAGTCCCGGACTGCCACCCCCTCCGCGTTGATGGCAGTCACGATGTCTGTCCAGATCCGAGTCCGTCCTTCCTTGTCGGCGCGGGAACTTCCAAAGAGGGCATCATACTGCCCCAGGACTTGCTCCACCAGGACACCAACTTCGGTGGCACTGAAGCTGGTGCCCCTCTGCCTCTCTGGCCGGGGGTTGTCAGTGGTCACAGATGGTGTTAGCCCCGACATGACAACCCCAGAGGCAGGAGTGGGTGGGCAACTGGGTCCTGGGGCTGGGCTGTGGAGCGATGGAATTCCAGTCGGGAGTCTTCTGTTCCAGCAGGGGTGGTCACAGCAACAGCACCCCTGGCTGATGTGCAGGCAGCAAATGGCAGTGCACGTGGGCAGCAGGCAGTCAGGCAGCAGCAGATAGCAGGTGGGAGCGTGCTCGGGGCTCTGGGGGGCAGTAATTCGGCCTTCTGGGCAGGAGCGTGGTCTCCCGTGTGCTCACGCGTGGCCAGCTTGGTACGGAGTGAATTGGCACGTGAAAATCCTGCACGTCAGCGTGAAAACCGAGGAAAGGCCCTTAGCGCGTAAGCGCGTCAGCACGCATACGCGATTCCATTGGACCAAAGGCCCTCAGCGCGTAAGCGCGTCTGTGACGTGACCCGCACGGGTGTTTCCCACACAGCACGTGATGACAGAGCACACGTGGAAAGACTGCACGTCAGAGTCTCATCGCGTGTAATTGGACAAAAGTGCGTGTACACGCGATTGGCCTATGTACGTGTATATGAGGTGTGCGCGGACACTTACACACGCAAGTACGTCAGCGCACCTGTATCCCGGTGTACGGCCATTTCCACCAATCACACGCAATGAGACTCTGACGTGCAGTCTTTCCACGTGTGCTCTGTCATCACGTGCTGTGTGGGAAACACCCGTGCGGGTCACGTCACAGACGCGCTTACGCGCTGAGGGCCTTTGGTCCAATGGAATCGCGTATGCGTGCTGACGCGCTTACGCGCTAAGGGCCTTTCCTCGGTTTTCACGCTGACGTGCAGGATTTTCACGTGCCAATTCACTCCGTACCAAGCTGGCCACGCGTGAGCACACGGGAGACCACGCTCCTGCCCAGAAGGCCGAATTACTGCCCCCCAGAGCCCCGAGCACGCTCCCACCTGCTATCTGCTGCTGCCTGACTGCCTGCTGCCCACATGCACTGCCATTTGCTGCCTGCACATCAGCCAGGGGTGCTGTTGCTGTGACCACCCCTGCTGGAACAGAAGACTCCCGACTGGAATTCCATCGCTCCACAGCCCAGCCCCAGGACCCAGTTGCCCACCCACTCCTGCCTCTGGGGTTGTCATGTCGGGGCTAACACCATCTGTGACCACTGACAACCCCCGGCCAGAGAGGCAGAGGGGCACCAGCTTCAGTGCCACCGAAGTTGGTGTCCTGGTGGAGCAAGTCCTGGGGCAGTATGATGCCCTCTTTGGAAGTTCCCGCGCCGACAAGGAAGGACGGACTCGGATCTGGACAGACATCGTGACTGCCATCAACGCGGAGGGGGTGGCAGTCCGGGACTTACAACATGTCAGGAAGCGCTGGGAGGACTTCAGGTCCAGGACCCTGAACAAGGCCCGGCGCCTCTTGAAGGCAGCGGATGCCAAGGGGCGCCGGGGCCACTTGTCGGAAGAACAGATGGGGGTCCTGGAACGCATATCCCCAGCGCTCCACGTCCAGGTCCTAGAGAAGCAGAGCCGTCTGGAGTCGAGCGGTGAGTGTACATGCATCCAGGTTGTGAGCAGGGCGTGTGGTGATCATTCCCCATTGTGCCGGTTGCACATCTGTTTGTATGGGGTGGAGTATGGGTGGGGGTGTACAGGGCCGTGGGGCTGACACATGCGAGGGCTGTAATGTGTGAGACATGGATGGTGCTTGTGTGTGTGGGCTTGCATGGCAAATGCAGTTGTGCGTGCACACATGTTTGGATGAATGTGTATGTAAGTAGACATGTCCGTGATGTCAGGCATGTATGTTGTTTTCGGCTGCATGTATGAGCACTGTGTACATGTGCATGTGTGTGTATTTGTCAAAGGTGCAACAGTGATGCTACATGGATGCATGTGACAGCGGTATGTGGAAGCCTGATTGGCAGATGTGACATGGATGCCCGTCTGAACAGTGCGACACTTGGCAGAGGTGTAGACATGCATGCAAGTGTGGTGGTGTGTGTACATGTGTGGTGCACTTCCTGTGTTGCATGTGATGTATGGCTCCCCTTTGGCTGCTGATGCTGTTGTATGTGTAGGGATGGTGGTGGCAGTTGCGATATGGCTGTGGTATGGCTCATGTGTGCCAGTTGCAATGACATGTGTGTTGGGGATTGTGATGACATGTCTGAGGTTTGACAATGCCACTCATGTGCAACTGTCATGCGTGTATGTGTCCATTGTACAGTGCCCTGATGCCTGTGTTTTGTTTCTCCCTGTCTGCAGCGTCAACTGATGAAGAGGGCGGAGAAGGTGCTGTGGAGCACAGCGGCGGGGATCCGACCGCCAGCCGGAGACGCAAGGCCCGGCTCCCCTCCCGTGTTGTCATCTCGTCGGGGAGTGAGGAGTCCGGTGCCGCGTCCCAGGCCGCAGCTGCCGGGGGGAGGTCCAAGAGGCGGAGGTTGCAGTTGGACTCCTCGGCAGCAGAAGGGGCAGCTGGGACCCCACAGGGCCCAACAGGGGAAGATGGCACAGAGTCATCCAGGTTGGTGGGGGGTTTGGTGGAGGAGGGGGCCGCGCAAGCACCAGAGACAGGGTCTGGAGGTGGGGATCCCACTGGTGCTAGTGGTGCAGTCCAGGACCAGGGACAGGAGGCAGCACAGGCGGCCGCGGAGGTGCCTGTGTGCAATCCTGTCCCCGATCCTGTCCCTGCATCATCTTGCACCAGCAGGGATGCCTACGTCCAGACCCGTTTTCAGGCAGGGGATGAGCTGACGTCAACTGGCCTTCCTCTGCCTGCGGACGTGGCCATCCAGGACCGGGTTGAGCCTGTCCTGGCTGGCGTGGCGTTGCGTCAACGGGCCATGCGAGGTGACCTGCAGTCTTTTCATGGAGAGACTGCACGTCATCTCGAATGGCTCGTTGACCACGTCAGCCTGCTGGGACAGGTCACCCAGGCCGGATTCCGCTGTCTGATGGGGCTTGCTCCGACCCCCTCCTCAACTGGACCCCCTACGCGCCAGTCGTCCTCTGTGCCATCTTCCCACCCATCAGTCACCTGGGTGCCCTGTGGAGCTGCCTCTGACAGTGCGGCCAGGCTGGTGGAGGAGGCATCCCTGCCACAGTCGGGAGTCGGACGTCCAGCAGGGGTGGCCACATCAACAACTGCACCCCAGCCGGCGGAGGATGTGCAGGCAGCAGGAGGCAGTGCACGGGCAGAGGCAGAGCAGCAGCAGCAGCAAGATGGTGGGAGCCATGAAGGCTCGGGGCCTTCGACATCGGAGGGGCAGGCATCGGCCGGAGGGCAGGAGGACCCAGGACAGAGAGTGTCTTCCGTGTGGCAGCGGTTGGGCCACGCCATAGGTGCGGAGCGGCGGCGGGCGGAAGAGGCGCGGCTCACAATGGTCAGGGCGGAGAACTCCATGCGGAGGGCCCTGAGGCGGGCCGAGTGCCTCGAGGCAATCCGCAGGGGGTTGGAGGAGGACACGGCGTCGTCCCTGCGGACCCTCGGGGCCATGGAACTGGACCGCCTCCGGGACATCGAACAGGAGTTCGATGATGCCCTGGCCCGGAACACCACAGAGTGAGCCGCTGGACTTGCCCGCCGCCTTTGTATATAGTTCTTTAGTTTTAGTTTTCCTTTCGTTCTTATTATTATTTGGAGTCGACGGACACTGCTCCACTTTTTGTATATAGTTGATATTTAGGTAGGTTTTTTAGGAGGTTTCCTTAGTTCAGTTGTGATGATGGACCCTTGTTATTTTTGTACATAGTTCTTTGTTGCATGGAGAGTTTTTACATTTCACTTTGGACATAATTTTTTGGATTTGATTTTCTAGTTTTGTGTTTTTATGCGGACATGCAGCTTCTTTTTTCACATTTACATTGTAGTTAGTTTTCTTTCTTTGGCATTTGTATTTTTTTCAATACATTTTTTTTTCCATTGTTCACTGTGTGGTTTCATCTCATTGGTTTCATGCATGTCATGTTGTGTGTTTTCCCATTCTATTTGAAAATATGTGTGTGACGGACATGGGTTCATTTGCTTCATGTACATTGGGGGTGTAACATGTGATTTCCATTTCCATGTGGGTGAATGGGTTACTTGGTAGGTCTTTTTGGCTGTGGAGGATGACCATTACGCACATGATTGGGGATTGTGAGGACCTGGTGGGGGCTGCACATGGTGGCAGGGGGGTGGGGGTGCAGGGGGACATGAGTGGGGGCCTGGTGGAGGTTGAGCCTGCACTGCTGGGGGGTGGGGGTGGTGGGAGACATGAGTGGGGGCCTGGTGGAGGGTGACCCTGGTGGCTGGGGGGTGGGGGTGGTGGTAGACATGAGTGGGGGCCTGGTGGAGGGTGACCCTGCACTGCTGGGGTGTGGGGGTGGTGGGAGACATGAGTTGGACATGGGTGGGGGCCTGCTGGCAGGTGCCCCACAGTGCTGGGGGGTGGGGGTGGTGGGAGACATGAGTGGGGCCCTGGTGGAGGGTGACCCTGGTGGCTGGGGGGTGGGGGTGGTGGGAGACATGAGTTGGACATGGGTGGGGGCCTGCTGGCAGGTGCCCCACAGTGCTGCGGGGTGGGGGTGGTGGGAGACATGAGTGGGGCCCTGGTGGAGGGTGACCCTGCACTGCTGGGGGGTGGGGGTGGTGGGAGACATGAGTGGGGCCCTGATGGAGGGTGACCCTGGTGGCTGGGGGGTGGGGGTGGTGGGAGACATGAGTTGGACATGGGTGGGGGCCTGCTGGCAGGTGCCCCACAGTGCTGGGGTGTGGGGGTGGTGGGAGACATGAGTTGGACATGGGTGGGGGCCTGCTGGCAGGTGCCCCACAGTGCTGGGGGGTGGGGGTGGTGGGAGACATGAGTTGGACATGGGTGGGGGCCTGCTGGCAGGTGCCCCACAGTGCTGGGGGGTGGGGGTGGTGGGAGACATGAGTTGGACATGGGTGGGGGCCTACTGGCAGGTGCCCCACAGTGCTGGGGGGTGGGGGTGCAAGGGGACATGTGTTGGTGTTCAAGGAGACATGTGCCTTTGCTGGGGGGCATGCCCATGTTGGGTGGGCTGCCTGCGGGACATGACCAGGGATGCAGGGTAGTCCCCTGTGGTGTGGGCTGCCTGCAGGGGCCGTGGAGGGTGTACAGGGTACACCTGGGAGGACCCACACTGTCAAATCACATGTGGGACTCCCCGGCACCCCTGAAATACACGTACCGTGCAGAAATCGCGTGTAAAACTTCCCGCGCACCCCTGAAATACACGCGCCCAGGCTATTCGCGTGTAAAACTTCCCGCGCACCCCTGAAATACACGCGCCCAGGCTATTCGCGTGTAAAACTTCCCGCGCACCCCTGAAATACACGCGCCCAGGCTATTCGCGTGTAAAACTTCCCGCGCACCCCTGAAATACACGTGCCCAGGCTATTCGCGTGTGGAACTTCCCGCGCACCCCTGAAATACACGGGCCCAGGCTATTCGCGTGTGGAACTCCCCGCGCACCCCTGAAATACACGCGCCCAGGCTATTCGCGTGTGGAACTTCCCGCGAACCCCTGAAATACACGCGCCCAGGCTATTCGCGTGTGGAACTTCCCGCGAACCCCTGTAATACACGTAGCCCGCTCCCCCAGGCCCGATCGCGTGAGGAACTTCCCGCGCACCCCTCAAATTCACGCGCCCAGGCTATTCGCGTGTAAAACTTCCCACGCACCCCTGAAATACACGCGCCCAGGCTATTCGCGTGTGGAACTTCCCGCGCACCCCTCAAATTCACGCGCCCAGGCTATTCGCGTGTGGAACTTCCCGCGAACCCCTGAAATACACGCGCCCAGCCTATTCGCGTGTGGAACTTCCCGCGCACCCCTGTAATACACGCGCCCAGCCTATTCACATGTGGAACTTCCCGCGCACCCCTGAAATACACGGGCCCAGGCTATTCGCGTGTGGAACTCCCCGCGCACCCCTGAAATACACGCGCCCAGGCTATTCGCGTGTGGAACTTCCCGCGCACCCCTCAAATTCACGCGCCCAGGCTATTCGCGTGTGGAACTTCCCGCGCACCCCTGAAATACACGGGCCCAGGCTATTCGCGTGTGGAACTCCCCGCGCACCCCTGAAATACACGCGCCCAGGCTATTCGCGTGTGGAACTTCCCGCGCACCCCTCAAATTCACGCGCCCAGCCTATTCGCGTGTGGAACTTCCCGCGCACCCCTGTAATACACGCGCCCAGCCTATTCGCGTGTGGAACTTCCCGCGCACCCCTGAAATACACGCGCCCAGGCTATTCGCGTGTGGAACTTCCCGCGAACCCCTGAAATACACGCGCCCAGGCTATTCGCGTGTGGAACTTCCCGCGAACCCCTGTAATACACGTAGCCCGCTCCCCCAGGGCCGATCGCGTGAGGAACTTCCCGCGCACCCCTCAAATTCACGCGCCCAGGCTATTCGCGTGTGAAACTTCACGCGAACCCCTGAAATACACGTAGCCCGCTCCCCCAGGCCCGATCGCGTGAGGAACTTCACGCGAACCCCTGTAATACACGTAGCCCGCTCCCCCAGGCCCGATCGCGTGTGGAACTTCCCGCGCACCCCTCAAATTCACGCGCCCAGGCTATTCGCGTGTGAAACTTCACGCGAACCCCTGAAATACACGTAGCCCGCTCCCCCAGGCCCGATCGCGTGAGGAACTTCACGCGAACCCCTGTAATACACGTAGCCCGCTCCCCCAGGCCCGATCGCGTGTGGAACTTCCCGCGCACCCCTCAAATTCACGCGCCCAGGCTATTCGCGTGTGAAACTTCACGCGAACCCCTGAAATACACGTAGCACGCTCCCCCAGGCCCGATCGCGTGAGGAACTTCACGCGAACCCCTGTAATACACGTAGCCCGCTCCCCCAGGCCCGATCGCGTGTGGAACTTCCCGCGCACCCCTCAAATTCACGCGCCTAGGCTATTCGCGTGTGAAACTTCACGCGAACCCCTGAAATACACGTAGCCCGCTCCCCCAGGCCCGATCGCGTGAGGAACTTCACGCGAACCCCTGTAATACACGTAGCCCGCTCCCCCAGGCCCGATCGCGTGTGGAACTTCCCACGCACCCCTCAAATTCACGCGCCCAGGCTATTCGCGTGTGAAACTTCACGCGAACCCCTGAAATACACGTAGCACGCTCCCCCAGGCCCGATCGCGTGAGGAACTTCACGCGAACCCCTGTAATACACGTAGCCCGCTCCCCCAGGCCCGATCGCGTGAGGAACTTCACGCGAACCCCTGTAATACATGTAGCCCGCTCCCCCAGGCCCGATCGCGTGAGGAACTTCACGCGAACCCCTGTAATACACGTAGCCCGCTCCCCCAGGCCCGATCGTGTGAATAACTTCACGCGAACCCCTGTGATGCACGTACCCTGCAAATCGCGTGTGACACTTCCCGCGCACCCCGGTATACATGCACACGTATTTTTTGTCAGCGGGTGTCCGTGTTTGTGGGTACCCCTTTGCACGTCATTTTTCCTGGAGGGCCACAGTATGGGACATTCATCATGGCAGTATATAGGTGCTATTTGTTGGCGCACCTTTTGGCGCACATTTCTTACAGCTGCAGAGACGCTACCGCCTCCTTTCTTGTGGCGGTCGTGTTTGTGCCTGTGCGCTGGTTTGAGCGTGCGCTTTTTTCCCCTATTCTATTCCATGAATACGTGTTGTAGGCGAGCGTGTGGGCGTTCCGCGCACTTGTGCCCTGTACTTCCCCCGTGACGCCCACGTTTTGGCAAGTTGTTCCCCATTCCGAGTGTTACGCCCGTGTTCCGCCTACTTTTATTGCGTGCGCCGCGCTATGTGCGAATTTCGCTGTGGCCTGTGCGATTTTCGCTGTGACCTGGCGCACGCTGTTAGATGGCCTGTGCGCCAACGTGCGCCAACGTGCGCCGCGCACTTTTTTTTCGCACATCCGCTGGTTTTCTCGCGCACGGCCTTCCATGAATCGACGTGCGCTGCTTTTCGTGCGATTTTCGCACGTTCACTGCGATTTTCGCTATTCCACTGCGATTCGCACGTTTTTGCCCACTTGCGCCGCGCTAATTATTCCATGAATCGGCCTCATAGTTGCACTGACGTTGGAAGATCAAGGCACTTATGAAGCAAGGAATTAAGGAACAGAATAGGATTATCTGTTTCCATCCCTTCCAGAAGTACCACAATACGTAAGTAATTCCTTCTCTTTCTATTTTTGAGGATTTCAGACTGTTTTTGTAGAGATGTCACTGTGACTTCTAATGTCACTATTCTACTAGTAACATCCTCTGCATCACTCACTAGTCGTTCCGCCTCTGCCATTCTTGACTCAAAGGTAGACCAATTGTCATCAAGCTGTTGTAGTTTAGCATTACTGGCCTCCATGAAGGGCTTCAGAGTCACCTTTTTGCCTTTTGAGAGTGTTAGACTGTGGGGGAGACATGTCTTTGGCTTGACCTAGTTTGATGGCATCATTGGCTGACTTACTTAACTTAAAAGGCTTTAGCAGTTTGAAAACTGTAAGGTCAAAAGATGTACTCAGAGAATTTTGAATACGTAACCATGCAACTTAACCAAGGCACTCAAGGCATCATTATATGATTATCCATATTTATATGTGTTTCCATATATTTATTTTTGACTCAAATAATATGAATTAAATCATATATGCACACAGTGAATGCTGTCGTTGATGTAGATAATGTGAACCAATAAAGAAAAGTAACTGTAATACAGTAACATATTTAACAAAACACCAGCACTTTTGCTTAAAGCAGTGCCTCCAGGTAAGTGACAACTTCAATTTGTCATTTAATATATAAGCGCTCCTATATTCATTTAAACTTATGATTAGAAATTGCATTACCGAAAAATAGTGAAAGAAAAGCAGGCTGTGCAGAGGCTTCAGTTGGGATTTATACCCCCTCCCCTTCCTAATGGTTGAATATGATGAAGAAAAAAGTCATAGCACTAAACAAAAACGCTGTTGTTAAAGAACACACAGTACCTTTGTGTAATAGAATGTAGTTCCCAGACTTTGCTAGTATCAGAAGCCTGTGTTGTGAAGGAAAGGAGCCTCCAGCGTGTGACTGCAGCTCATGGTGCGCAACTGCCAAACAGCGGACAGGAGACATCGGCTTCAATAATCACAGGACCTTGCTACTTAGGGCCTTATTCATGAGCGTTTCAAAGACACACCCACCAGGCAGCACAGACCTCTCCAGAGATACCACTGCAGTTTTCCAAGTTCATGAGCAAATGGTGCTCTATTTATGAGAGAATATATAGTAACATTCAATAAGAAGTGAAACCGGAGCAGGAGTGCAAAGATTAGTGTGCCATCTTGCATATCGGGCATTATTAAGGCATTGTTTCATGCAGAATTCATTGTGTTCTTGGATTCATAGGGCTCACCAATCTCTGACCTGTTAAAACGCTGCCCTGCTGCTATTTTAGTTGAGCAAACATTTGCATTGAAGGAATATTGCAAAAAGGCTAAGTGCAGGAGTAGTTTCGTCATAGGGTGTATCCCCAGAGAGAAGCTGTTTAGCTACTTCTTAGAAATAGATCTCAAGCACTCTGTGCAATATTTGCTTTAACCCAACATAAATAAACTTCTTAAAAGGAGAAAAAGAGTCCACTGTTCAAAATATTGCTGGTTGTAAAATCATCAACGAGTTGAAAGATGTTTGGCAAGTCAATGGTTTATTGCTATGATGGCAGAACAGTGAACACATACAATCAGTGCACACTAATGTGTTATCACTGCACCATTCATTTTCTTGCCACTGTCTCACCTCACATGTAAATAATAGGAGGTCTACTCCTGCCCTGGTTCTGCACAGACCAGATTGAAGTTGTGGACAATTGAGCGATACAGCACTAGCTTTCTGTTACATGTATGAATGTTGAGAGACGTGTGCTACTCCAGGATACAAACATCATATGAACTGCAAATAAAGAAACAAAAGGTGTCAGTCAGTAATAGAATAAACAATTTTTGTGAGAGTGTCCATTAAGATCCTAAAGGTGTTTACAGGCAGAAAGTAGAATCTATACCCTTTAAGAGAGAGGGTTGCTGAAGGAGAAGGAAGGAGACCAGTGGGGCGGGGGCTGCTGTTAATGTAGATACAGAATAAAGAAGATGTACTTACTCACTGTTGACTGGTCCCTCTAATACTGGTGATGAGGATCTGGATGAAGCTGCAGTCCTGGCTTTCTGAGTAGTGGCCCTTGTCATTCTGCCGTTACTAAGATACTGCACCATAAACTACAAGTCGGCTTATGCAGTGCCAGCGCATTCATCTTGCTTTGTGGGGTCAGGTGAGGAGAGATCTGCTGGGTTGGCCCATCTGTGTGTCATGGAGGGCCCGGAAGTGGATTCAGGGCTCAAAGAGAGCCCAAATCTGTTTTCAGCAGCATAACACTCACGCTGTTGCCACCGTAAAAGGGGAGCCTGCGCACAGAGGCGCACACATTACAGTCTGTGTGCACTCTGATGTAGTGACACCCATTGTTGTGCAAATATGGAGGAACCCTAAACCCCAGGGGAATGCAGAAAGGGAGTGTTACACGGACAAGCTTTGTGAGATGCAGAGCTCTACCTCACAGAGCGCATGTTGTGAGAGCTGGTGGATGATCATAAACAGGGAGTAATGAGCCCCCCGGGGTCAATTCAGTGTGTGTACTGCTGCAACAGTTTAGCTTTATATTGATCTGCAGGGATAATGGCAATCATTCCTGGCTCGCTTTTGTTTCTTCAGGGCCCCGGGAAGCCAATCATAAAATGGGCAGACTGCATGGACTATATGGGGACAACTTTGGGGCAGACAGGAAAGATTCCCCCTTGAATAACTGTTTGTGTCACAAGGGGCAAATCATATTTAAGAGATTGCCTGAACCATCTGACATAGATCTGACATAGAGTTTGAAGAATGTAATATGTTTGAGGTGAGCCTCTTGAAGCTCGATAAACATTTTATAATTAGAGAGAACAACATCCTTGCTCGTTACCACTTTGCCATCAGGGAGAAACAAAACAATAGAGGAATATGTAACAGCACTTAGTGGACTGGTGAGAAAATAAGGGTTTGAACATTGCCGAGAGGAGCACCTCTGGGACCAATTGATGATAAAGTGCAGTAATTATAAAATCCATGAGGCACTATGTAGGGAAGGTAATATATCTTTAGAAAGGGCAATTTAGGTGCAAGAAATAGTGGAGCAAACAGAGTAATGCATAAAAGAACTGAATCATGAGCTTGGCGCTAGTGTTGGGGCACAAGGGAATGGTATAAACAGGCTGGAGAAGGTGAAGAGGCAAGGGGCAATGTATTGTTTTTCTAGGTAGATCAATCCTGTGTGGCTGTGATGTCATGGAAAGCACAGCACTTGCTCATGCTTCTGTAGCAGGCAATGTTATGCCTTGTGTTTGGTTCCGCCCAAGGACAGTTAGAGAGAATGAGAGACATGAAGCCTGGGTGGTGGGGGCCAATGGGCTCTCCCTGTAATACATAAGATCCTGCCTACTATCTCCTGTACCTGATGTTCTAGATGTAACCTGTATGTGTGCAAAGTATTAAAGTAACGTAAGCACTTACCATGCTGCCTCAAGAAACTTCATTATAACACATGCTAAATCCAGGATTAAGATTAAATAAAAACCTAAATATGAGGCACGAGGGGGACTGAACAGAAGGATCCATCATTGTGGAAGCACCGAATATTTAGTTAGTCATAAAGAGTGTTTCGTATTTCATGTGGTAGGTCGTGAGTGTGGAAAGAAAGAGTATATTCTGATATGTTGCAAGCATTGGTCCAGTTATAGTAAATCATTGCAAGAAATCACATCTTCTTTGTCAGGCTTAATTGCTTCCTGACATGATGAAGAGTTGAGCAATATTAATATGGTGGACGCTCATCTTAAGAGACCCAATCCGCAATCCTTGATTAAGGTGAATTGAATGGAAATCGCTATACTGACTGACAGCGAGGAAGACTATCTGCTAATGAGTGTGGAGACTTGGACAGAACAAACTGAAATGATGCACGATAAAAGAGTCAACCCTGGCTGCACATGCTTATGGTTAAACCCTCATATAGATTGTGGGATGCTTTGAACCAGCTTTGCAATTTGAAGGCAGGAAAGTGACAGGATATGTACAGGTTACTAAGAAAGGGGAGAATGTACTGTCATAAACGTGATCCTGAGCACCCAAATCAAGTTTTAACAATATGAATGCAAGAAGCAGTACGGGTGAAGTGTCAGGAAGTAGGGGCGTGGTATCCCTAAGTGCTCACAAAGGGGTCTGGCTGTCTCAATGGATGTGTGCACAAAATAATAATTAGGTGTGATGCAATACCAGTTAGTGTTAAAGTGTGAGATGTTGTGATATCACTCAGAGCAGAAATAAAGGATGAAATTAAGAGGCTACCGTGTGAAGGGATAACAGAGGAAGCTGAAACAGCAGATTAGATAAGTCACCTTGTGGTTGTGAGAAAGAGCAGTGGTGTGATCAGATTGTATGTTGATTCGAGGTCACCCAATATGAATGTGGTGCCAGAGAGGTTCCCTCTTCCCAAGATCAATGACCTGTTCACCCAGGTTTCTGTTGCAGCCATGCTTACTATATTGGATTTAAAGTTGACCTATCATCAGGTCAGATTGCATGACAGTTCAGTTTAGCTGATCATTTTCATTACGCCGTTTCATTTGTACAGCTTCAAGAGAATGCTGTTTGAGCTAATCTCTGCCTCCAGTTTCTTTCAGAGAGTGATGGATAAAGTCGTAGGCGAATTGGTAGGTGTAATATTCTAGCAAGATGACATCCTAATGTGGGGGAAGTATTTAGGTGAACATGACAAGATGTTGAAAGCTTTGCAGAAAATACTATCTGAGGCAGGGTTGACAAGGCCAATGGAAAAGCGGTGGAGAAGGTGAAAGCTCCTGGTAGTAAAGAGGAAGTGGCTCAATTCTTAGGAATGATTGAGCATTTTGGAAAGTACATATGACATTTGACCAATATGAAGAACATGAGAAACCTAACCAAAAAGAATGGGAGGTTTCCCTGGGATAAGCAGTGCAATGAAGAATTTAATTTATAAGGCAGGATTTCACAAAAGCTTCTGCATTGAAAGGATGTAAGGATGAGTTGAGTGTGTATCTTTATACAGATCCCAGTGAAAATGGAATAGGATGTGTTTTGATGCATAGGTGGGTAGCAGAGATGAGCACAACCATGTTTGCCTTGGGAACATTGAGGGATGCTGAGAGGAGATACTCGGTGGTGGAAAGGGAGGTGTTGGCGTTTGTCTGGGGAGTAGAAGTCATACCTCCACCTGCCTCCTACAGGTGGTAAGGACCAAGAGAGCCTGTGGATATGGACACTCCTTTCCAGTGATTGCGTCTAAGGCATGGACCAACCTACCATCATCCCTTAGAGAGCAAAGTAACCTCCTATCCTTCCGAAAACTTTTGAAAACAACACTCTTTGCTTAACTCTCGGCTCAACTTCACTGAACCTTTTTCTGCTTGTGTAGGAGAGCTTGGATGCCTGAGGGCTTTGGTGCTTTATAAATGATTTAACATAACATAACCTAACATATGTGTGGGGGAGATTATTCACTATAGTTAGGGATCATAAGCACCCATTTGTAAGTGTTTGGATGGCACATCGAGAAGAAATGTTTTCTGGATAACGGGTATGCATGGATTGAACTTTGAGATGGATTATATAAAATGAGAAAATAATGTTTTGGCAGATGTGGTTTCCCAAAACACTGCGGAGAACACATGGTAAGATACAGAGAATGAGATACAATAGGAAGGTGAGCCTGAGATCTTTTTAAATGTAATGGTGATGCATGAGGAAGTGTGGAACAGGAATTGTGATGAGACAAATTCAGCAAGAAGGTGGTTGAGCATGTATGCACAAGTTAGCCCAGAGAGGAGTTGTGTGATGTGGCGATTTAAAGGGGTTCCAAAGAGTGAGGCGCACATTAGGAATGGACTGTGACATATGGGTTAGATGTCACATTGTGGTGTGGTATGGAGGAAGCAGTGATGGAGAGAGCACATGAGGGGCATCTGGGGAATTATAAAGCCAAGTCTTTTATTAGAGAGGATGTCTAGTGGGATGGAATGGATGCAGACATTGAAAGGAAGTTGAAACAATGTGGGAGAAACTAGTAATGGCAAACTGATACCGTTTTCGGATTCTGTTTTTTGGAGGAAAGGTTTTCCCCAAAAGTTGATTTCAGATAATGGGCTGCAGTTTGTGGATTCTAGAAGTGAAAAGTCGACAATATTTGATGACAGGGGAATGTTTTGGTTGAGAAGTTTAATAGGACATTAATGGGTGTGATTAGGGTTGTAACAGCATCAGCTGAAGATTGGGTGTGGGCAGTGATGGAAAGGATTTTCCAATAGCAAACTGCACCAAATGATACCAGAGGAGTTTCACTTTTTGGAAGTTCGAGAAGACAAAAGCCCAACACAAGATTGTGTCTGGGGTGGTTGAATAGAGCAAGTACGAATGGAAAAGACGAGGAAGAATTTAAATGTAGAGTGGATAATTGATGTTCAAGGAAAGGTATTGTAGGACAGTATAAAAATATGGGCACATTTCTTCAGCATCTCAAACCTGCAAGAACATAGGCAGTGCAGAAGCCACTGTGAGAAAACACATTGAAATGAAGTAAGCTGCCCTATTTAACAAAATGCTTCATGCTCAGGCTAGCAGAGCAGCAGAATTCAGACTTCAATTAGGCCACAATACAGACACAGCCATGAAGCAAAGCAGCTCATTCAGGTAAAATCATTGCATGCAGGCCCAATTTAGCCTGGCATATACCTTTTTAACACAAGCATCCATGCACTTTTAACCCCAAAAAACTGTAGTTTTCATCAGCTTAAGAAATATGGAAGAGGTGTTCAGAGTGATAAAATACAGGAATGACGCCAGTTTGCATTAGCTAAACACATTACATGAGAATTCCAGATTTCGTCAGCCTTTCTCTCTCAGAGAGAAACCTCCCCCACTTCTGAGCATAACAAATCAGACAGGTCCTTATGGAAACACACACACTATATATTACAAATATAATATAATTGTGTGCTTTGCAGCTAAACCAGCATCATATCGCTTTAGTTAGACAAAACTATAGGAAAAGGGTATTCCTTATTTATTTCAGCTAAATGCAGCACACATAGGCCAGAATTTAGTCAGCTTTTCTCAAAGCACGAAACCCTTCTCTCAGAGCAGAATATTAGATGGTTCATTCCAAAGATTGCAACAGATCACACAGCCAGAAGTTGAAGGCTGTGCACTGATAGATTGGTGCAAGGTCTTTGGAAGCTTGCATAGGAGATAAACTCGCATCAGTGAAACGTAGAAAGTTACAAAACCCGGTAGGTGAAGACAAGGCATAGTGTGCATTCATTAGCCAAAGAGGATGCAAGCATCCGCACAAATTATAACATTATGTAGTCAGAGCTAGGGCAGACATAGCACCACATTACCCCCAACAGGATGAATTACAATTATAAAGATGAGAACAGTGGGTTGGTGCCAAACTGCACAAAGTTCCCTGAGAAAGGGAAGTCAATTGTTATATTTTGTCATGTGTAACCAAGCTGTCTGGTCTAAATTGTTAATTTCACTTCCACTCACTCTGGAACAGTCAGTGAGAAGGAAGACTTTACTGATACATGTGTCTACTGCTTCTGTCCATTTCGAACGCATGAGAAATCTGGTGACATCAACATGCAATGAGCTATCCAGCCTGCCACATGTTTACAATAAGCATTGGGCCTCATTACAAGTTGCAGGTCCAGATACAATGGTACCAGTAATCTTGCCCGTACCGCTGTTTCCGGACCGGCAAACTCTGACTTGTGCTCGTGGGTGCCTTTAATTCTGCCAGGTCTGACCATTGAAATGAAAGTGACCCTTGAGCACAGCATTTCGGATGCACAGACAGCATTGATAACGGTGCCTGTCCATCCAGCTTTCAAATTCCCATTAAGCCCTATGGGTCTCAAATGGGAATGGGGAAGATTTTTTTCAGCGCCCAGGAATGGGCAGATACCGGGTCCGGCAAGGCCGTAATGACCCGGTAATTCCCCATTTCTGGGTGCCAGAGAAAATGAAACTCCGGTGGTAGCCTGCCTGTTTTACAGGCACGGCTACCGACAGGGTTGTAATGAGGCCCAATATATACATAGTGCAGTGTTTCCTAGCCATTCATAGTAGAGAGAACCATTATACATGTAGTGATTTTGCTTTTGAGAACATGAGGTAAATATGTACTCACTCTATTAGAATTTGAATGTCTGTTTGATAGTCTATTGCAATGCATTGTTGTTTTTCCTGTATCTGATGTATTTCATTTTATGGCTCTCCTTGGATTATTTTATGGGCATTAGAAGGTACTTTCCATACAGTATGAGGTGCTGAATTGTGTGAGAGACATTCCCATGCCTAAAGGGACTATGGTAAATGTGAAGTTGGGTCAGAATTTGCAGAAAAGTATGGCAACATTTAATGAGGGTGGTGGTTCAGGAAGATCTTGGAAATTCAGTTAGGTTGGAAAATTGGGATGTATGGAACAACAGAAGAGTGAGGAAGGTGCCACTCTTCGTGAACAGATAGTGTGGGGAGATAATGTTGGTTTGTAAATATGGTTAGTTAAAGAAATAAAGATGTGCTACATGATTGAATGACAGTGTTGAGTGGTGTGTGCCACTCCAAGATACAAACATCATATGAATTGTAAATAAACAAAGAAAAGTTTCCAGTCCAGCACAAAATGTACAATGTATGTGAGAGCTTCCATTATTATCCAAAAGGTGTTTTCTGGAAGTATGAGGAATATATAGATTTGAGGAGAGAGAGAAGGGCTGCTGACGGAGAAGGAAGGAGGGCTGGGGCTTCTGGCAATGTATATACTGAATAAAGAAGATGCACTTACCCACTGTGCACTGGTCCCGACAATACTCGCCTCTCCTCATTATTTCAGTCATAGGAGTGTGTGGAAGTGCCACTGTACAACCGGCTTACTTGTTTTACTCCAATGTCTTCAGGTATTGGTGGATATTATGGAAGTGGAGGGTGATGGCTCTTTGCTACACCAACTCCTCCAAAACCTTTCCTTTGTCATGATTGCCTCTGTTTACTGATTATACAATGAGTGATGAGTAGGGGCTCTGTCACTACTCAGTCAACAAAGGCAGGAGCTGCTCCTGTTGAGAGGAGGAAGATTGGGGTAGAGGGAGTCGAAGAGAGATGAGGGAGGTTGCCGAAGGTCAGCCAGACCTTTAAAAATAGTACACAAGAAAGGGAAGCCCTGAGCAAGGTTGTGGAGCAGGTGGAACAATAGTTATTTGTTTAGCATTTTACAAGGCTAGCGATGAGTATCCCGGAGGGAAGTAGGAGAATATAACAAGAGTGCAGGTAATTAAATATAGGAGATGGCAGAATGTGGTGAGAAACAGTGGCAGGAAACATAGGAACATAAGGAAGAGGCGAGATATTGGTGTGGTAGTAAGATGTTGTTTAGATAGTTTCTGATCACTGTGATCCTGAACTCCTGCAGAGTTAATAACTAGGGGAGAAAAAGGAAATATGCAATGAATGAAAAACACACAATGAGATGTTGGGCAGACATGAACAATCAACATTCTCCGTTCTCCACTATGTGGTTCCAAGTGAATGTTTAAATGTGACTATGATTTCAGTTGGAAGCCGTTTGTGAAATAAATGCATGTTGGTTACATGGCTCCATCTCCAGTTCTATGTAGGTTTTACACTTGATAGCTACATTGCTTAACAATTGTTGTATGTTGAGTTCATATAAAGATTCAAATAGTACAACTGAAAATTATGTAACAAATTATTCTCTTTTTATTTTCTCATATTTCTTGTATCTTGTTTAGCATAGTGTTCCAGGTTGATTTTGTCATTTCACTTTACTATGGCATTGTTATGAAACAGGAAAGTAAATCTGAAAGAACAACGTTTTGAAAGTTTTGAAAATTATGATTGAAGGTAGAATTTCACACAACACTTGAGCGTAGTCAGCACATTTTCATAATTTGGATGCCAACAGTAGTTAAAGGAAATGCTATGCAAGGAACAGTAGCACATTCTAAGTGCTTTGCCAGGTGGTATCGTCCCAAGGCTCAAATTAAAGTTAATGGGCTTGAATTCAGCAAGAAAAACTGGTGAGGACAAATGGCAGACCAGGGGAGAGGTGCTGGCTGCCACAATGGAATGTGGGCCTTCCCGAAAAAAGGGTAACATTCTGGCCCACCTGTTTGGCCGGTATTTATTCCCCAGGAACTTATAAAATTTACACAAAATTGCAAAAGAAATGATCGGCAAGAGTGATCATTTACAAGAGGGTCGGCTATGTAGCAGAAGAGTGGGTGTGTTATGGACCATTATTTTGTGGCTACGCAATACCGAACAGGTATCTATGGAGGATTTAGGTGTGCATAATGTTTTGGTTTTTCTTATTTTTTTGCCTACAGGTTAATTTATTGTATGTTTGTGCAGGGGTGTTCCAGAGTTTTCGGATACGTTTTTACTTCACCATCTTTATAACTGGTCCAGGTAGAACTTGAGGCCTAACAGATGCAGACAGTTTTATGGTGTTAGAGGCTCTTTTGTGTGGCACATAGAAATTCATGTTACGTGGGGTAGATTGTAGGTCAGTCACTGTAGCTAGTTTGCTATTGGAGATGTTTTGTTTTCCTGAGCCTCATATCCACCATTAATCAGAGGGTTATGTTTTGAGCAATGTCCATGGAGGACAGTTTCGACTTACATAGATCAAATAACATACAGTTGAATTTGTAATGCCAGGTGAGAACAAAGACCTAAATAACAGTTTTGATATGGATAGATGGCAAAAGACTTTTAATTTGCCGACAAATATCATGGTGCAAAACGGAGCAATGTTGGTGAAAAAAATATGTACCTACTTCAAACATCTGCTTAGTTGAGGTCTTTATTTCTGAATCCTGAGAAATTGGATAGAATGGGATTGGCTACATCTAGTCTTTTCTGGTGGCCTAATGAGGGAATTTGAAGAAAATGTCATGTAGGCAACTAGCCAATTAACAGAGATTTCAAGATGGCATTGTGAAGGATTAGCATACGGCAAGTGTGTAGAAGTCCTAGCATTTTTTTATGATTATTAATATTAAGATGAGGCAACTAATTATATCTCAGAAAGGGTTGTTTTCTAACCAGACCCCCATTTCAATAAATTTCATGCCAAAAGCATAGTGTACACCTGTACCCTGCTGCATCAGTATCCTAATCTACAGCACCTGTTCTCTAGTGGCGCAGAGCCCATTCAGAGATCACAGGTGCCTCTTGACAGTGGAGGCGACTGTAAATTCACTTCAATATGGAGTAATAGCTGCACCTTTGTTCCCAAAACTACATAATTGTGATAAAATGCCATCCTGGTGGTGGTTAAATATTTAAACATAAGCTACACCAGAGTTTGTGGTATGGTGGATGATAGTTCATATAATTATGATAGCCATATCTTATCTGCATCATACACATGTCAACCCTATGAGCCCAGCCCAGCCATGGACAAGCTGTTTGCATTCAACATAGACTGGCTGTCGCTGCTGCATCCAGCAGGACCATAGCCAGTGGTGGCTGATTTTCTTTAGATCCTTTGTGAATTTGGGTAACACCTATGACCAGAAATACAGCCCCTCAGCATGTGCTTCCCTGAGAAACAGGAATCAAAGGGCACACCCTAAACAAAGACTTACGCCTCACATCAAGGTGGTGCATACCAAAGGGCAAGTAATGCCTTGGATTTAAACAGGGGGCGTAGTCAGAGGGCACACAGCAGAGTTGTGGAACTTATCCAGAACAGGACTGCGAGACTTGTCCTTGGCCTTAAGCCCAGCGATCGTATCTTTCCAGCACTGAAATCTCTGCACTGGCTCCCAGTGGCTGCGAGGATTAAGTTAAAAACCTTCTGCATTGTCCACAAGGCCTTCTGGGGCATGTGGCTGAAATACCTTCAACTCGCTCTTCCTAAATATCTTCCTTCTCAAGCTCTTCGCTCATCCGCCTCCAACTCCCTCAGTGTCAGTCGCTTCTCCAAGCAACGAGTTGGTGGTAGATCCCTCTCTTCTGCTGGGGCCTCCCTCTGGAACAGCCTTCCTGCCTCCCAGAAACTTGAGGAGAACCATCTCCGGTTCTGGAAGCACCTCAAAACCTTCCTCTTTGCTTCTGCTTTCTCTCCCTCTCTCCCCTGCTGAATTCCTGGTTGAAACTGCACTGGTTACCTGGCCACCCTTTCTGATCTCGGGCCCATGCCCCACCAGTTGCACACCTGCACTGCCTCCCTAGCAACCCCTGCACCTGGGGACGGTTTTCTTTATCCATACAGTGTCCCTACCAGCACTTATGTCTGCACTTCCTCGCACTTACCACCAGCTGGTCATTTTATTTATCTTATTTATTCTACTATCACATGTACTGCACTTTCCCCGCTCCCTTCCCCCTCACACTCTTCCTTTTTCCCCTTCCCATGCACTTGCGCGATCTGAATGACACCTGGCCTAGTAAGATCGTTATCTGTCTTCCCTCTGTTCCCACTCCCTGCCTCGTAGTGCCTTGAAACACTTGTGTATAGGCACATTTAAATGCCACATCATATCATATATCATTCCACCAGCTTCTTTCTCTTTGTACCTCTCCTTCCTTCCTGTCTCCTGCACTTCCTTTGGAACAAAGCAATTTGGGTATGATGCAAGGAGGCCAAGACCACTTGTCAAAATAACAGGGTTTGGACCCCTTAAATCAAGCTTCATTTTATCTAATCAACTGTGGGCATTTGCCTACAAATAAGGGGGCCTCCCACCACTTCTTTGTTTCACTTTCGGACTGTTCACGACATAAGAAAATATTAATGTGGTCCTCTTCTGTGAACCATTGAGCCATTGAGGTGAAGAAGGAATTTTCCAAGGCAGAGGCAAGCTCTGCTCCCTACCCACAAATCGGGGGTGACTCTTGTTGAAGACCAATACCTGACACTCTGCTCCAAACCTCCCAAGGCTGAAAGAGATGAATATGAAAGGACTAACCTTACCTAGAGCACCTACAGTGGATTTCACAACATCTGAAGAGCCAGAATGGACGGGATCCCTGTTTTCCCACATCAAACCCATCAAATCGTATTTCTTATAAGCTGCTGATAGGAAGATGTAAGACATTTTTATATGGGTTATTGTACTCTGGAGGTCAGCAGTTAAGTCTTCCTGATGCACAAGGACTTTTACAATGGTAGAATCCCATTAAATACACTTTGTGAAACAGGCCCTCAAGTGGTCAACATTTATGACAACTACCTGAGTTTATAGTACACCCAGTTTTTTATGTACCCTAAAAGAGCTCAGTCGGGTTATAAGGTTACTTTCATTTTGTTATTATACATTACTTAACAGATTCCTTTGGAAAAGGCAGTTTGTGCACTACAAATTTTGTCACAAGGCCTGCTTACAGGCCGTGTCAGGGAGGGGGGAAGTCCACCCCAAACAATCCCTGGTGCTCGCGCAAGTGTGTACAGAGCCCCTCCTCTCCCCACCTTCCCCTTAAGGATGATGATGACAGTGAAAACTGATGGGGGAAGGTTACAGTGGGAAGCAGAGATAAGCCACCATGCAGCAGATTGCACTGTGTTGCAGCAGACAGCCACTAGCCTAACACTGGCCATGCGAGAGAGGGTTGCAGCCAAGTATCCAGGGACCTACTCGCAATTCAGAAATGGAGGCCTTATTAATGAGGATCCCACCATCATACCAGAGACATTAAGATTGATAGGCTCATCAGAAGGCCTTATAAAATAGTGACCCCAGTTCCCCAGAAACTCTTTCACTTTCCTTGCCAAAGATGCTTTCAGAAAAGGGGGCGGGGCTTACAAGCCCCTTTTGAAGCCTCCCTAAGCACTCCCCATGCCAGATCCCCTTGTGCCAAGTAAGTGATCCGACAGGGTGAATAATCCGACAGGGTGAATAGCCAATCCTGCGAGGGGGTGGGGTATTTAAGGAGGTGTGTGAGTCTGCAAGTGTGTTAGTTGGGTGAGGACAGGTGGTGGAGAGGGATGTCCAAGAGATCAGAGAAGGTGAAAGCAGAAAGCAATGCAGAAACTATTGGTGAGAGTGGGTCTGTGGAGTGTTTGTGTGTGAGAGAGAGAAGAGTGGGAGAAGGAGAGTAAGAGTATGATCAGTTATCGTAGAGCACAGTTAATGGGAGAGTTAGTGGTAGTAGTTGGGAGTAAGGTATATTGTGGCAGGAGTGGTAGGAGAATGAGAGAATTGGTAGAGTGGTAGTCAGTAATAGAGAGGTGAGCAGGGCACCATGTGCCAATATCAGTTTTACACCTGCACACTCATAGACTGCTAATTGTGCTGTTAGTGTGTATGTGTGTGAGACTAGCTCTCAGCTGTTACCATTGTTCTGCTATACATGCCCGTGTTTTCTTAAGTGTACTTGTAATCAATACCTTTGACTCTGAGCAGATCTATAAGTTCTTTCTTGTGCTACTTCTGTCGGGATATTAGCATTCCTGACCTAAACGCTGCATGCAAGTCGCTGGAAACTTGCTTTTGAAGCAGCCTGACCTAGAAACATAAGAAAACCAGCAACATCCTTAACCTCGCTGGGCAGGGAAACTACATCTCCCAGGAGCCCCTGTTTTTCTCATATTGGGTGGCCAGGTGCACCAGCACTGGTTCACCAGAGTCCAGCCTGGTCTTCGATGGTGGCCACCAGATGCACTATGCACTGCAGGTAAAATATTTTCTCTGGTTGTTCTTGCTATTTTACAGACCTTTCAATTCATAGCCATGGGATTTTCCCAGAAATAATGTTGTTACTAGCTGCGCTGAAACTAAGTCGAGAAAGAACAGTTGGCTACCCCACCAGGTTTCAGGTTTGAGAGAAACCGTAAGCAGGGTAAAGTGCTCCTTATAGTAAAACATTAGGTGCTTCAGTGCCGGCGCTTCAGGAGCCATGCCGGTCTTGAGCCGGTCTTCGCCGTCCATGGCGTCCGGCACAGAAAACGCTGTTTGTAAGTACTAGTTTATCAACTACACAAACTCGATTCAAAAATAGGATTTCTCCCTCTAGATAAATTTCTCTTGGACTACCACAAACATCAGTGTTTAAATTAAGCTATAATAGCAGCACATAACACGACTGATAAGAAAGATAAACAATGCATGAAAGATGAGGGACTAGCCACCAACAGACACCAAAATAAAAACCGGCCAAGAGAGAATCAGTCTCCAAATCCAGCCGGAAAAATGAAACATACTCCAGAGCTAAAGATTAGCATACTTAATACCCGCTCACTGAACAAACATGCCCAATGTATCCATGATAGGATCATTGAGGAGGGCATAGATATCCTTTGTATCACTGAGACATGGCTTAAAGAACCAATAAGTCTTTGCAGTCCCAGAAGGATACGTAATTCATTGTGCCAATAGAGAATCCGGTCAAGGAGGAGGGGTAGGAGTAATTGCAAGAAGTTCTGTCCCCCTTTTCCCGGGTAAATCTACATGCAATGGCAGTGAAATTCTCCATTTAAAACACTCCCGACTGAAAACAGCTGCCTCAATTTAGTAGTAGTGTACAGACCACCTTCTACTTTCCCCGAGTTCAACAAAGAATGTTCTCACCTTCTTAACCTCCTTAAAGGACCAAACTGTGCCACGCTAGTTGTGGGAGATATGAACAGATGGTATGGCAATCCAGCAGACAAAGATGCTGTCAATCTAGAAATCTTATTGAAAAATATAGATTTCCATGTCACCAATAGAGAACCCACAATGGAAAACGGACATCAACTAGACTGGGTTGTAACAAACAACCTATATACAAACGACTTCCAGACAGAACTCTGTATCTGGTCTGATCATTTCAGCGTCACTTTCCAGGTCCACCCACCATCCCCTAAAGACAAAATTCCAAACCTACCATTGAAAGTAGCCCAAAGGAAATTTAAAAACATCAGTAGGGACCAGCTTGTATCCTGTTTAAAGGATATCAATGCCAATACCAAAGACGAAGACTCCTGTGACGCCATGATGACCAACTTACTCGACCATCTTAAGGAACTAGCAGACCAGAATGCCCCCCTCCAACTTAATACTCTCAGATCCAATGTTAAACCTAATACATGTGTTTTAAAGGAACTGTATCAATAAAAAGAGACAAAGAGAACATTAGAAAATGCTTGGAGAAAAAAAAACACTGCATAGAATAAAGAAAAATGAAAGAATACTGAGTTTAGATACAAGAAAGAGATAATTGAGGCAAAAATACATACATATTAGAATGCAACAGGAAAATTATTCAATATCCTGAAATCCATTGAGAAACCCAAGGCAATTTCACCCCCCTTTTCTCCGTCTCAACAGGAATGTGATAATACCCAGAAAGCCTTTTTTCCAGAAAATCGAAAAAGCCAGAGTTACAATCACAAAATCTCAATTAAACAAACCCAAAAACTTAAAACTGCCTCTAGAAGAGGCCCTTGATATCATCAAAGCCTTTAATTTCTCAAACATCAACTCAGATGACATGGAAAAAACACTTGCCTCTATGAAACCAACTTCATGCGCTGAAAACATCCTACCATCTAAAATGATATTAGAAAGCTCAGACATCTTCGCGCCCATACTATCAAGAATCATTAACACCTCCTTCAGGGATCAGTCAGTCCCTCAGGCCATAAAAAGGGTCACTGTAACTCCTTTGGTTAAGAAGCCAGGTTTGGACCCTAGAGACCCTAGCAACTGTAATTTCCTTTTGAAAATCATGGATAGGTTAGCGACCTCACAATTGCAGGTGCATGTAGAAGTTTCCGAATCACTTTATCCTCAACAGTCAGGATTTAGACCGGTACACAGTACGGAGAATGCCATGATAGACCTTCAGACAAAGATGCTTAGCTTCATGGACAAAGGGAAAGCAGGTATTCCTATCCTACTAGATCTCAGTGCGCCCTTAATCTGCTCGAAGTTGCACTGGGTAAAATGGCTAATTGTTCATCAGCAGCAAACAAGTGGATCATGTCATTCTTAAAAGAAGGACATCACGGGTCCACTGGGGAGATAAATTCATCACAGAAATAGAAATTCTTTGCGGGGTCCCACAGGGAGCCAGCATGTCACCTCTACTGTTCAACCTGTATCTTAGATTCCTATGCCACGTATTAGATCACATAAAAATATCTTTTTCACAAACTACGCTGATGATATGCAGCTAGTGATGGAACTCTTTGGGGACCACAAAAAAGAAATGTATAACCTACTCAGGATCTACTCCATCATAGAACAGTGGATGGACACAAATTGGATGTGCCTAAATGGCAAGAACACCGAGTTGATGGTCTTCGGGTCCCATAAGGCCAGAAACTCCCTTTCCCAAGATTACTGCTCATTCCAGATTGAAAACACACATATTAAGGTTCTGGATAAAGTTAAAACACTAGGCATAATGATGGAAGCATCATTAGGGGCAGAAGCACAGATACAATATATAAAAGAAAATGTAACTACTATCTTGGACTTCTCAAAGACATCAGACCATATTTGTTGGAGGGCAACTCTGCCACTGTGGCCAGGGCAACCATTCTATCTTGCCTTGACTATGGCAATGCCCTGAGGGTAGGGGCAAACAACAAATGCCTCCAACTCTATCAGATTATACAGAATAATGCGGTCAGGATCATTAAGTACAAATAAAAATCCGACCATATCAGTAACTCCAGGAAAGAGCTGCACTGGCTCAGAGAGATGCATCCATGGGAAAGCACCAGGGTACCTGAAATCTAAAATACACATATACGCACCCATCTGCAGATTAAGATCAGAGGACCAAAACAGGATTGCGGTAGCTACAGACAAACGCAAGCTAGGACTGGGCAAATCCTTTCCGATTATCACAGCAGGTCTATGGAATAATCTGCCCATTAACATAATACAAGAAGCTAATTACCTGTGCTTCTGGAAACTGGTGAAGACTTATTTCTTCAACTAAAACTCTCACTTTGGTCCGCTCAGACACACGCGCTAAGCACCCAGATTTTGTCTTGTTCAATTCTTGTCTGTCTCACGTGTCCATGTATCTGCGCCCGAGACTTGCGAGTTACCGGCACAATAGAAATAAATAAATAAATAAATAAATAAATAAATAAGGGAGGTGGCATTGCCCTCCTGATAAAATCAGGTGCTTGAATCGCACATCAAATGTGATAATTGTGAGATTATTCCAAACAGTCTCTAATGTTGCATCAACCATGTGCTTATCTACAGCCAACCTGAAACCATGCCTAACTTCAATGATGACCTTATTCACTTATTCACCCCCTAAACAGACCAAACAGTTCTACTATTATTCTTAGAGACATTCATTATTGGTTGGGCAATCCAAAAGACAGAGATGCCAGAAACTTGGAAAAATAGCTAAATGGCACAGATTTTTAAATCTTTACTAAGGAGTCAAAACATCTAAGAGCCAATGTCTTAGACAGGATCTCCACCAGTAATATAATTTTGGAAATCAATGACACAAGAGCTTGCCCTTGGTCGGATCATCATTTTGTAGAATTTGATATTCAATTACCCAGAACGCCACTAAAAAAAACATTTTCCTAAATAAAAATGAGTAGGAACCTGAAAAACATTAACTTAGAAGAACTAGAACTATGTCTTAAACAGATCATGCAACTCACTCACGACTCAGATTCACCTGAATTTCTTAAAACTCCCAGTTTCAAATCTTCCTGGATAGAGTTGCCCCATTACAATCGAGAAAAAATGGGATACACATGGCAAACAAATCTGGTATACATCTGCTCTGTTCCAGATTAAAGTGAAGAAAAGACAGCTTGAAAGAATCTGGTTAAAATACCCTACTTGTCAAAAGAAAGAGGCTTGGAACCAAATGCAGAATACATAAAGAAAAGAAAACCTATGAGGCCACAAGACATTCTTATAAAAAAGAAATTGAGTCAGCATGATACGACTCAAAAACATTGTTTGAAATCTATAGGAGCTTATAGAAGCCCAAATTACCACCTCCACAGTTCATGCCCACAAATGAGGACGGTAACAGGGTACAGCACTCATTCGAAAACAAAATTGCATTGGCCTGATCAAAGATCTCTAATTCACTAAAACAAACTCCTACCAATCAACATCCTTTTTCTGAGGATAATTCCCAGCTATGCATATTTTCTTTTCCTACCGGTCTCCAAAGAACTGATATTTGAATCATTGAAATCATTGGGGAGATTTTACCATAAACAATTCCTTGAAAGAATCTTTGCACCTCCGCCCCCTTCCTGGTGCACTTGGTGAACTCTTCCTTTAGTCATGGAAGCATACGAGACAGTCTTAAGGAGGTGGTAGTTACCCCTCTAACTAAGAAACTCGGACTAGACCAAAATAATTGAGTAATATGCGCCCAATCACTCACATTCTGTTTTCGCGTAAGGTCATCGACATAATTGCTACAAACAGATACAGCAACACCTGGAAAGTGCTAGCATTCTTCACCAAAAGCAATCTGGCTTTCGTGTTTTCCACCACACAGAGATATCATTAGTGGATTTACAAACCCACATGCTAAGCATGGTGGACAAAGAAAAATAAGCTCTACTTATAGACTTGTCTGCAGCTTTTGATTTGCTTGAGCACACTCACCTTCTGGACAGTATGCATCCTTTTGGGCAATGTTTCAAAGAGACAACAACTGG
This sequence comes from Ambystoma mexicanum, assembly GCF_040938575.1. Lineage (NCBI taxonomy): Eukaryota > Metazoa > Chordata > Amphibia > Caudata > Ambystomatidae > Ambystoma > Ambystoma mexicanum. Next base: position 1,277,534,063 of record NC_090929.1, on the reverse strand, counting down.
ATTCGTTCTTTCCTTGGTAATAGAAAATCTAGAGTATGTTGGCGAAAGGCAGTTTCAGCTCTCGAACTAGTACAGGATAGAGTCCTGCGGGGAGCCTGCCTGCCCCTTTCATTGTTTATTGTTTACATCAAGCCCCTCTGTGATCTTTTAACTAACCGGAATCTACATTTCTCAAACTATGCGGATGACCCGCAGCTCCTCATGGATTTGTGTGGAAACTATGAAAAGGATGTGGCAAATTCAAATCACATATACAAATTGATTAACATATAGATGACACAAAATTCAATGTGCCAGAATCCCTTGATGATCTTTGGCTCAACATTTACTATATCTAAACTCAGCCCAGAATACTCCCACAGGAATACCAGAAAAAATCAGTAAAAAATCCAAGATAAAATGAAGACCCTGGTCGTACACATGAATGCCATATTGAGCTCAGAGGCACATGTGGATGGATTATTTAGCAGGGAAAAATATCACCTGAAAGTATTCAGGCAGGCTAAGCCTCTCCTGTCTCAAAAGAACAGGATAGTTTTGACCAGAGCACTCATTGTGCCCCACCTGGATTATTGTAACACTCTTCTGGTTGGGGCAAATACCTGCTGCATTAAAAAACTACAGACAATACAAAATGAAGCTGTACACATCGTTTATGACATACCCAGCAGAGAACACATTGCCAGAGGAAAACGACATTGGTTATCGGTATGAGCTAGAATACGGTTCAATACTTACCCTGATACACACATAAATCCATGGAAATGCCCTGAAATACCTGAAGGCTAAAATCAAACCTTACATACCATCCAGACAACCCCGCTCTAGCAACACAGGCATGCTGACTGTACCCTGAAGTAAAAAATGTAGAGGTATGGGTAGATCCTTCAACATACTCTCAGTCCAAGCATGGAACTCTCTGCCAATAATTCTGAGATTATAAACCAAACAGCAACCTTTTAGGAAACAGTTTAAGACCCACCTGTTTGACTAATCCTTTCCCCTCTCAAATTCCTTTTAGTCATCTATAGAACTATATGCTGTGCGGTCTTTTGGTCTGATGTGTATATGTAGTGATGTTTCACACTTGTACACGCGTCACAAGAAAGCTAAGTACAAGAGTGTTGTTAGATCCATCTCAAGTTTTATTGTTGAGTGGAAATCATGTAATTCAGTTGGCCCTCTGTGATAACACGTGTTTCGGCATACACTATGATTTTGCCAAATCAGGGCAATTCAAAAATAAACCCACATTTTGTGCCATGTTTCTCATCTATTTCTTGAAATCAAAAATGTTGTGACATGGGTTAAATCCTTTCTGCAAAGATCTGAGTCCCTCTCGTCCGCACGTTCCAACATGCCACAAAATGTGGGTTTATTTTTTAATTACCGTGATTTGACAAAGGCATAGTGTATGCCGAAACACGTGTTATCACAGAGGACCAACTGAATTACCCTCCCCATTACTTGTCTATATCAAGGGATGCAAATAAGGCAGTGTATGGACAACTTAATATTATCGATTCTTCTGAAGCAACAAGGAGATGGCTCGAACACCAATCAAACCAAGGATGTATGGCCAGTGTAATGGAACAATTAGACGAGATGCTGCGGGAAGTTAACCCATTTGCTGAGTCATATAAATAAATGCATCAAACCACCGAGGCCAATCCAACAATGAATGTGTGCATGGTATGTTGAGTAGACCTAGACTGAGAAATGAGACATCATAATGCACCTACATCAAGAAATGAGGATGCTGCAATATCTGTTGGAGAAGACAGGAAACCACCTGCAAATAGAGACATATGCATATATCATACAGGTGACTGCTGCAAAACTACATCGCTGCTGAACAAGAATGGAGACCCTAGGGTGTAGCCTTTGCTTTTTCTGTGCAACGAGGGTGGTTGGCATGAGGAACTACAGCACATGAAAGAGTGGAGAACCGCAAGATGTTTCAGAGTAACAATGCATTATAGACAGCTATATGAAGATTGAAGGATATAGAATAAACTACTTATGCCATAATCAGAAAGGTCTATGAGTGGAAATGTACCGTGGGCTATTGGATGCAGTAGAAGCAAGCACCCAGAACCTGAACTTGAGAGCAGGGGAGATTATAATTCTACCTTTGCATTCCAGGGGAGCCCAAGATACATGCAACAAAACTATCAGAATGCCATGGCAATGGTAAGAATGTTTGGAAGACCTGATCAATTGATTACATTTACATGCAATTCTGCCTGTCCTGAGAGTGTGAATGCAATGGAAGGAAAGCAACGACCTGAACATAGACCAGATATAACTGTCGAAGAGCTCAGAAAAAAACGTGCAGAACTGCCTGACAACATTCTCAAGTGGAACATTCTTTGGCACTGTGATACACCTTCATTGACGTTATAGAATTCTAGAAACGTTGACCACAACATGTGCACGTACTCTTCAATTTTTCTACAGATTGTAAAATATGTACAAAGGATGGCATTGACAGAGTCGTAAGTGCAGAGCTACCAAATCCGAGGTTGTATGAAATCATCACTAAGTGCAAGTGCACTCAATGCATGATCTCTGTGCATGATGCAATATGATAAATAATGTATTGTGGCATGTATTGACCCACTCCGCTGTGCTATGCGGCATCAATCTGATAGTTATGGTGCAAGAAACAGCAACAATGGTGGGAAATCTTTGGTGAGCACCAAAAACCTCCAAAATCGCATCTTGCAACAACAAAAAGATGAATGCACAACATGCCTCCCATGGTCCATGTGTGGTGGAAAAGAGCACCACTACAGAAAATGTGCCAGTGCACTCCATGACCAGAAAACAGAGTGCAGAAAGAGAAGCAGCGCTTTGCAAATGAAACTCCAAAATGTGCCTATAAAGGACATTTGCTTTGTTGTTAAAATCTTCAAAATGCCTATACACAACACATTTAAAATCTTGCTTGGTGCTAAAATTCATGTAATCTAATGAAGCATGGCGAATATATAAAGTCCTAAAGTGTAAAGAGTAAAACATTTCTGCCGAAAAACTGGATTGTCTGTAAACTGACAGCCCCTGTCAAAATCTGGGTGCAGTACCCTGGGCTACCTGTGAATGACAGCTGTCAGATGACCTCCTGATGAAACTTCAAAGTATTTAAATGAAAAGTCTGCCAGATTAGCAAATATAAAAGAATTGTTGCTAAAGGGAATACAGATCTTAGTTGTGTTTTTGATCCCACAGATTTAAAGCTAAGAAAGTAATGTTATTTTGAGATGTGATGCAACAAGTTTGGTTTCTGCTGAATTTCTAATTAAGAATAAATTAGCCTGGCTCAGCTGCAACCCTTTGGAAGTGGAAAAACAGGTTTCTTCCAAGGGGAGGGGAAATCCTCTCAGCAGAAACTCACTGGGAGATGATAATTGGCGGTTAGCCCAGTCTTGTGTCTATACCGAAAGAGAGTGAATAATAGCAGAGCCTTCAGCCCAGGAAACAGAATTGTGAAACGGGTCATAAACTGCTCCTGGAAGGAACTTCCCAAGGGAAGGGGTTGCTCCTGGACTGCAGGGAGGGACAAAGGGGCAGGACCATTAGCTGTTAAGCATGAAAAATGAACAATTTATAAACACTCATATCTTGTGATTCAAAGTCGTGAAAAATATTAAAATAACAGATTTGTTAGTCTAATTTTTGGCTGCTTGTTTTAAGAGGCGGTAGAACTGTGTAATATATTCTGGACAGGAATGACAATATATCTGGTTTTATGTGAAATGTGTTAATGCTAAAATTGTGAAACTTTACACACATCCCTATGGTAAACACGCACATTTGTGGAAAGTTGCAGAAAGTTTGGAAAAAGACAAAATTCTGTAGAAAAAAGAAAACAAGATCCCACAGTTGCAGGATTTTGAGGAACAGCTACTGCATACAATATGGAATCTTTGTGTGTGATGTGTGTAAAGGTGACCAATGTAGGAATATGTATTCAGGATAAAATCCAATTTTGAGAACAGTGGCTAAAGGGAGGTTTCTAAGGACTGTAAAGCAAACCATAAAATGTGATGTCATACAGCCTTGATCCAATCGCTCAGATGCAAGGCCGAGATGAGGTTTTGATCCAATCCCAGCTCACAGGGGCTTGCTTAGTTAAGCCAGCCAATACGCCCATTTTGTGATGTCATTTGAAAGGATAAATAGAGACAGCTGACAACACATAGGGACTCACTGATTCACTCACTCACACACTTTGCTGATTCCGGTGAAGCACTCTGATCCAGCATTCTACATCCAACTTTAACATCCTTCCAGATGCCAAGACTCTTGCCAGCTGTATAGAACTATTGACTTTCTGCAAGCCCCACATTCTCTAACTTATTCTTGCAACCAAGTGAAGCGTTGTGTTGTGAGAAGGCCTTCTAAACTAGTATCCTGGAAATATCTGACTTGCTACCACAAGGCTTGCCTGAGGAATTCGCTATCCAGCTGATTTGAGATACTCACAAACAAGAAGGGCAGATCCTGTGCAAATCCGGTGACCAGCCTAGCTGATCAAGTCCTGCAACTGATGTGCTGTCCTTCCTTGATAGACCAGACCCAATCCATGACCAGAACTGATGGTCCAATTTATTATTGGAGTCAAGAGGCACAGCGAGTAGAGCGCTCGCTTTGACATCCGTGCAGAGCCTGCTGACGCAGGTTTGAATCCCGGCAGGGCCAAACTCAGCCTTTCATCCTTCCGAGGTCGTTAAATGAGCACCACACACCATGGGTAATAATAAGCAGCGCTCAGATACCTGAGGGTTTGTAGCGCTATATAAATGCGAAATTATTATTATTATTATTATTATTATTATTATTATTATTATTATTATTATTATTCTTTGAGTATTAATAGGAAGAACAGTGACCCATAATATATCTTCATTGTATGATCCAATCTCAAACCCATCTCATCTTTAATTCAGAACCATAGTATTTAATTGCCTTTTGGGGGGTTGAGGGGTGTTGCAGGGGGAACTCCTAACCATAGTGCCATCTGTTCCAAACCAACACAAAAGTATTCTTTTCTGTGCTGTATATGCTTTTGTGCTCATTATTTGATTCATAGTGTATTAAAGATATTATTCAGTGTTCTGTCACCCCATTGGTGATTGTTATTTACCTATTAAAATACATTGTGATTACATTCTAAATACATAAATAAACATTTACCTTTGCAAACTAGCCTGATTCGTGGTTCAGTGTGACAAGGGATGGTCTCAGGAGAAGGGTGTGATATGAGTGGTATATCAAAATATTGAACTATAAAATAAATAAGGGTTCATTTGTGCACTTAACGCTGGGCGTGCCTTGGGTGTGTGCAGAGATGAAATCATGTACAGCTTGGTGGCTCAGTGCCGGGTTCCTGAATTTGACATACCACTCATGACAGTCTAACACAGCATGCTAGCTGACGGGGCACATACACCTTGTTGGGTTACCATACTGTGCTACACTGTACAAGCACCCCTCAAAAGAAATTGGGCCTGTTTGAAAAAGTACAACAACCCTGACATAAGTCAGAAGGAAATTAATATTTCCGGAATGGCGACCCCAGTGGAAATTAATATTGCTAGGGAACACTCCCTGCACAAATTGTTTGTCATGGGTGAATGGCCAGAACAGGATGAACAGGTATGGCTGCAAGAAATAAAACAGCAAATCACTGCAATCAACCTGCATACCTGGCAGGATAAGAGTCCATTACATCAAGCACTTAGCAAAATGTATATGGCCCCTAAATAAAAAGAGGAGCAGTGCAAAATTGCCAAAATAGCGGCCTATCGGTACCTCCACATAGGAGTCATACAGGAAAAGCACGCAGACCAGATAGATTTGACAAAGAGGCAAGGGGAAGCACTGCACAAAATCCAGACCAATCTAGACTCTTCAGAGCAAAGGCTCCAGGATAGCCAAGAATCTGAAACAGCGGCTAGGCAGTATGCCACCAAACTCCAAGAAGATCTGGCTCTCTTACTACAAAAGAATTCAGAGCAAGATGCCCAGGTACAGACACTGCAAAAAGAGTATCAGGAAAGGTTGGACTCTCTACAACAGAGTCAACAGAAACTGGAGCATCAATTGAATTATAATAGAGTCTGTTCAGAACAGATTGGGCCTCATTACAACTCAGGCGGTAAGGGTTTTACGGCGGCGTAAACAGCGCCGACCCTTACCGCCTGAGTACGAGGTCCCTTAGCGCCATGGAGGTTTTAACACCTGCTTTTAGCAGGTGTTAAAATCCATGGCGCTAAGGGACCCTGGAGTTAATTACGCCACCGTAATTTACGGTGGCGTAATTAATGCCTTCCCCACTCCCATTATGCCCTATGGGGCAAAATGGGAATGGGGAAGGGTAAATGGGAAAATGGGAATTTACCGCCCCGCCAAGGTTGGAATGGGGCGGTAAATCCGCCAACCTTTACGTGACGTAAAGTCACGGCCCAGGCGGTAACTTACCGCCTGGGTCGTAATGAGGCCCATGGTCACCTTACAAAACCATCTAGAATCCTTAAAAGAGGAAAATAATAAATTAATTATGAAAGACCTAGAATCCCAAGCAGAGTTTGATGAGGAGCACCAGAAAGCTGGGGCATTTAAAAAACAGAGGGACAACCCGGCTGAGCAGAGGGCCACTCTAAGTCAGGAGAGTGATGCCTTACGCCAGGAAGTCAGCCATTTAAAAACAAAGTTGGAGGAAAGAAAACTGGAGGAAAACTGGCTAGTTTGGGAAATCAAAACTGATTATGAAAAGCTGTTAGAACACACCAGGTGGGTGGAGGATGCTCTGGCAAAGAACAATTAGACCAATAAGGACCAAACTCAGGAGGTGAGTCTCCTGAAGCAAAAATTGGCGGGGTATTCCCAAAGTGCCTTGTGGTCGCCCAGAGACCACTGTATTATTGTGTAGTGCCTTATGGTCGCCCAGAGACCACTGTATTATTGTGTAGTGCCTTGTGGTCGCCCAGAGACCACTGTATTATTGTGTAGTGCCTTATGGTCGCCCAGAGACCACTGTATTATTGTGTAGTGCCTTGTGGTCGCCCAGAGACCACTGTATTATTGTGTAGTGCCTTATGGTTGCCCAGAGACCACTGTATTATTGTGTAGTGCCTTATGGTCGCCCAGAGACCACTGTATTATTGTGTAGTGCCTTGTGGTCGCCCAGAGACCACTGTATTATTGTGTAGTGCCTTATGGTTGCCCAGAGACCACTGTATTATTGTGTAGTGCCTTATGGTCGCCCAGAGACCACTGTACCATCACTCTCAGCCCAGTATCTGACCTCGGTTTTTAGACCTACATCTGACCGTCGCACTTAGCCCAATATCTGACTGCTACTCTCAGACTAGTACGTCACTGCTGCATTAATCTCGCTAAGTATTTGTGAACTGTACTCTGCCAACTCTGCCCCGTATCCATCCACGGCAACTAAGTCCAGCCCACCTAGCTCAGCTAGTAGTAACAGTATGTACTTCCACATGCCCAACCCAGTTCACCTTGCACAATTCTCCAAACTGACAATTATCCTTACCATCATCTACACGACCATGCCTACAGTTCTGCCTACAGAGGGCCTTGGTGCCCACATACAACTCATCTCTAAACCCTGCAACTTAGAACAAAGGAAGCTTAGACTCCGGGCTCGACTACCTAAAATATTCGAACCTATTACTAAATATAACATTAACCTAGAACACCTCCGACCCAAAATATGCCGACCACTGGTAATCACCGCCCCTCTCAGACACCAACCACACCATAAAATCAATAAACTTATAGCCAAACCTCCGCTCACAGCACAGCTAGAACCTGAACTAAAAGCTGCTCTAATCAATGCCAGATCACTAGTCGCCCATGCCACTGACATAGCAGATATCATACGGGATAATAGCCTTGACTTCATTGCCATTACTGAATCTTGGCTCCACGATGCAGCAGGTCCGGCTCTCACTCTGGCAGTCCCAGAGAATTATACCATTCTCAGAGCTGACAGACCAGACTCGCGCGGTGGAGGAATTGCAATTATCGCCAAATCTAATCTCTCTATGAGGATCACACCCACACCCTCCCTCAAATCCTGCGAGCTTCTCTCTATCAAATTACCGACTGCAAACTCCCAAACACTAAATATCCACCTTATCTATAGACCCCCTGGCCCCGTCAGCACCTTCACCGAAGACATCACCACTGTTATCTCTGAGAAGCTAAAAGAATCCTCCCAAACACTAGTACTAGGAGATTTCAATCTAGGGCTCAACGATATCAACGACCATCATGCTACTGCCACAGGCAATACTCTGTCAGTGCTAGGCTTCACGCAGTTCGTGAATACTTCCACACATATCAAGGGAAGAACACTAGACTGGATTGCCAGTCACAACTGCTACCCCTCTATAACAGCCATCACCCCCCAAATATGGTCTGACCATTACCTTATCTCTTTCACCCTCAACACCAAAAGACCCACAGTCTTAACACCCACGCCAGCCACACCCACCTTAACGAGAAACAAGAAAAACATTACAGCCGACAATATTCTGCCCCACATCCTACCCAAACTAAATTCCCTACCTGACCACTCTGACCCAGGCATCCTAGTGGATGCATTCAACGCAGCCATGTGCTCTGCTCTTGACAGTATTGCTCCATTTAAACTTCGGATCAGTAAACCCAAAAAGCATTTGAACTCATGGTTTACACCCCACCTAAAAAACCTAAGACTACAGAAGAGAAAATGCGAAACAGCTTGGAACCGACATCCGACCGCTGAAAATAAAACTAACCTAATTAACATCTCCTCGCAATACAAAAGAGACATCATCCTGGCCAAACAAGAAACCTATAATAATAGGATCTCCCAATCCAACTCCAGCATGAAGGAGCTATTCTCCATCCTAAAGGAATTGGAAACTCCTATCACAGTACAGGATGACTCCATCAAAGACAAAACTTGGTGCACAGACATACAACTGGCACTAACCAACAAAGTATCCAACCTCCAAACAAAAATTGCCCTAAAGAAAGCCTCTCTGCCAACTCAACCTCTGATAGTCAAAATTCCCTCATCCAACAACCCAGAATCCACCCAATTCCGTTTCTCCAAGGTCTCAGTAATTGAGGTAGAGAAGACCATTTTGACCCTCAAACCTTCTAATTGCAAAGGCGACCAATGCCCCGCACAACTGATCAAGGATGCGGCTAGGGATTTAGCCCCCTTTATCACAAAACTTATCAATGCCTCCTTTACTACGGGCACCATCCCCCGCAATCTAAAGGAATCTTGGGTACTCCCCCTCCTAAAAAAGCAAACATTGGACCCCAACATTCCTACTAACTACAGGCCCATCACCACGGTTCCCTTCCTACTAAAAATATTAGACAAGGTAGCATACACCCAAATCCAGAACTTCCTTGAGATGAACCATCTCCTCGGCACCCGCCAATCCGGTTTCCGTCCGCAACACGGCACAGAGACTGCCCTTATCGACCTAAAAGCCCAAATAGATTCACTCAGAGACGAGGGAAAACTAGCTCTCCTCCTCCTTCTAGACCTCTCAGCCGCCTTTGATCTGGTGGACCATAAAGTCCTATGTAATCACTTGGACTCGGCTGCCCACTTCTCAGAGGAGGCTATAGTCTGGATTCAATCATTTCTTAGTGACAGGACCATGAGGGTGTTCTCCCCCGCAGCGGCAGCAGACCCTATCCCAATCACTTGCGGAGTGCCCCAGGGATCCTGCGTCTCGCCGACACTCTATAACATCTTCACCAAGCCACTCTTTGACGATCTTGATAATCTGGGTATCACCTACACAAACTATGCAGATGATACTCAGATTCTCTTACCACTTACTGGGGATTACGTCGAAGATCTGGCTCTGGTGAATAGAGTCTACAGCATCGTTCAGGCATGGATGGCCAACCATGGCCTATGCTTGAACGATGACAAAACAGAGCTCATCATCCTGGGCACGGCAGCCCGTATCTCCAAACTTAACCAAAACTACTCCGCCTTCATCATCGATGGCAACACTATCAAGGTCGCCAGAGAAGTAAAAACCCTAGGTTTTTACCTTGATGCGACACTATCTTTCACCAAACAGGTGAACTCACTGTCATCATCCACTGCCTATACATGCAAGTTAATACGAGCTGGGAAACCATTCCTTTCAGAGGACAGCTGTCTTATTCTAGCTAGAGCCCTCATTTTATCGAAACTAGATTATTGCAACGCCCTCTACATAGGGACTACCAAACAAATCATCCACAGAATCCAAGTGCTCCAAAACAATGCACTTAGAGCGGCCCTAAGTATCCCCAGAAGTGCACACATTTCAGAAATAAGACGAAAACACAAATGGCTTTCCACCCAAGAAAAAATCAACCTTAAATCTGCGTCCCTTATCCACAAATGCCTAAACAACAAAGCTCCCCGATACCTCTCAGAACGCTTCAACAGGAAAAATCCAACGAGACTCACAAGGACAGCCAGCCCCAACTGCCTCCTAGTGCCCAGATTCAAACTAGCCACCATTGGAGGTTCCAGCTTCCCAGTTAAGGCAGCACAGTTATGGAATTCCCTACCCCTTGCACTCAGATCTGACCAAACCTTCAATAACTTTAGAAAGAACACCATAAAATGGCTTATTGAGAATGCGACATAGCGTATGTCACTTTATACGTAACGTCTTCTTATAATGTTTGTACTAACCTGCTCTTACTGTTTGATCGCCATAGATTTGACTGTTTAGCTACGCCTTATCTGCACTTGCACTTGCCCTACCCTGCAGATTCGAAATGTCCACTATGCCTGTAACCTGTAACGTTAACTAATCTGTAACCTGTAAACGTTAACTAAGCTGTAAACCTCCTTGTTCTCTTGCGCCCTGCTACCCTAGGGCCTGGTGCGCACAATAAATAAATAAACAAACAAACAAACAAACCAGGCAGGAAGCACAGAGAGACAATGAGGCTCTCTGTGAAAAGAATGATAGGCTCCACAAACAGATAGCCATGCAAGAACTAATCATAGAGACCAGTAAGGCCTTAATAGAGGAGCAAAAGGGTCAGATTTTGGCATGTTATCAGGGAACAGGGGCTGAAAGAGATGAGGTAAGATGGGAAAGAGAAACCCCTGAGCATAACCTCAGGACCCCTGGCATAAGGGACTTTAATCCCTTCAGTGCCATGGACTCTGCCACCCTCATGTCCACTGGCTCATATGAACCAAGGGGCACAGGGATGGTAGACTTCAACACAATGGGAGATATGAGACTGATAGATCAGTGCCTCCCAGAAATGGATGGGCGGGCATCTGTGTACAGGTTGCCAAATATTGGGTTCAACCTCTCTGATCAGGGAGACTCCAGTGAGGGGAGAATCAGATAACTGGATCCTCAGAGATATCACCTACCAGGGGATCAGTCAGTCAAATTTGGTGGGGAATTCCATTAAAGTAGGCCCGCAAAGAGCATGTTAAAAACCTCTTCCCAGCTAGGACAGTGGCGGGGGGTGGGTACTCAGCCAATCCTGGGAGCATGGGAGAGTCAGAAGACTTGTCTGAGCACCACAGGTTTCAAGAGAATAGGCCCCCACATTCTGACAGCCACTCCCAAGACAGCCCCATCTGGTAGTAGTGCCTCTGAGTCGGTGGATGAGTGGACAAGGATGACCAAAACTAAAAAGGCCAACACCATTAATTGGGCCCTACTGAAAGATCCCCTGAAGCAAATCAAGGCTATTAGGAGTGTCATAATGCCCTACCATAAAAATGCCAAATATTCAGTTTGGGAGCACCTTGAATTGTATGAGCAAATGATGGAGACTTTCAACCTGAAGGACAGCCAAAGTTGTATTCAGTATGTCAAGTGGACAATACTCCAGCTTCTTTGCGGGGCTGGAGGATCAGAACCACTCAAGATGGTCCACCTATAGGGCAACCATTTTAAAGCATTTCTCAATACACAGAAACCCTCAAGAGGCCCGCAAGGCAGCCTACAGTCTGAAATGTGAGGAAGACCAGGCCCCACAAGAATTTGTCCAAGAGAAGAAACGTGCCTTTGCGCAGAATACCAGGAGGGTGCACACAGACATTAGGGAATTCATCAATACATTCTTTCATGCACTCCCTAAATACATTATGACCCAGCTGGTGAGAGACTTTCATGAGAAAAGATCACTAGACTGGGTCATTGAACAAGCAACTCGCATTTACGAAGTGCAGAATCCAGTAGAAAATAAAAGTGCCAATAAAAGCCCAAAACCAACCAACACCCCTGTTGCTGCTAAGGTGGCGGAGGTGATGGTTGCCCCCTTTTTTGATCTAGAGATGGGGGGGCCTAAAAATATTCCTGTGCAAAATCCTCCTAACCAAAGACCCAGAAGGCCATTGGGCCAATCCCAAACAGGTAGTCAGGGAGGTAACCCGACAAATGGGACCCTTAACTCCCCTGACTAAATCAGCCCCTGTTACAAGGGCAACAGACCCATCCTGGGCTATGTTTGGAATCCCCAGCCCAAGTGGGGGGATCCAACCAGGCAGCTGCCAACCCAGGAAACTTGCCTCTTCACTTTCCCCAGGAGGGCAGTAATCCCCCAAATGCTGGGTTGAGTTTCTTTCCCTGGTACCCACCAAACATCAACCCCCAAAACAACCCTTCTTTCTTTCCCCACTTTCTGAGCCCAGATAGCCTAATCTTGGAGAGGGGAGGCCAAGGGTGGAGGGGTACCAAAACTATCCCAACCAAGGGTATTATGGGAGAAGGGACAGTTACCCTTCCCGTGATCAACAAAGGGTAGACCAGAGAACCCCGTACCAGCCATAGAGGGTGTCCCAACTGGAGTGCCAGGTCCAGAACTTGGCATAGGATCTGGGTCGCATGTTGAGGGCTCAGCAAAACCTTCAAATGAACATGGCGACTCAGAACTCCTCAAATCAAGGGTCTGGTGCTCCAGAGCAATGAGGGGGAGAGAACCCTGACAACCCACCAGTTCCCAGGGAGGAGGCACAGGGGGAAGGGGAGTGCAAAGCCTTAGAGGGAGCTTCCTTACCCACTTGTGAAAAGCCCCTGGAAACCAAGGAACCGGAATCAAAATCTCCTGCCGCCGAAAATCTGCAACCTAAGGAACAGAGGGTGGGTAGGAGAAATAAAGAGCCTAAAAAGGCCTATTTTGTGGAGGAGGTTCAAATCTTCCAATTTGAAGGAGAGGGGTCCTCAGAGGATTCTGGGAAAAGGATCTTCTCCTTCAGGGATGGGGGAACTCCTCCCAAAGAAAAATGGGTCCCAAGAAATCCTGATCAAGACTGGGTAGATGTGGGGACCGAGTTAAAACCGCCCAACATTGAACCCCAGAATGACCAGCAAGAAAATCACCTTGTTCAAACCAATTCTGGTGACTGCTTCCAAAAAGGAGGGCAGCTCAGAATCAGAACCAGGGGAGCCCAAAAGTCCCCCCATATCCAACTGTCCCATTTTCTTTGCAGATCCCCAAGCTCCCACACAGGATCATGCCCAAACCTATTCTGGGGACTGCCTCTAAAAAGGGGGGTAGCAGAACCCGAGGAAGAAGAGTCCCTATCTCCCCAAAGCCCTTCTGAGGACTGTCTCCAAAAAGGGGGGACAGCCCCGCATCAGAAAAGGAGGAGCCCGAGACTCCCCAAATCACTGACTATGAAACTGTGTGCTCAGATTCCCAAACCATCCAACTCCATTCTGGGGACCGCCTCCTAGAAGGTGGGAGCAACCCAGAACCAGCACAAGAGGAATCTCAAACCTCACCAACCACTTCTGTTGACTGCCTCCAGAAAGAGTGGGGCAGCCCAGAAATAGAACAATGGGAGCCCGAGACTCCCCAAATAGCGGTGTGTCAAAATTCTGTGCTAGATTCTTCAACTCCAACACCGTCTTTTGACCCAACTATCCCGGTGTCAGAGTCAGAAATGAGCAAATTGACCATCAAGCTTGCCCAAAACACCCATTACCTTTGCCCCTTGGAGGAGAAGGAAGGTAGATTCTACGCCTCCATCCAGGTGCAAGGGCAATGTGCAATTCCAGCACTGGTGGACACTGTATCCCAAGCAACTTTGCTGTCAAAGATAGTCTTTGAGCAGCTAAATTCGGGAAGGGGGGAGAGATACTAAATCCTTCCCACCCCTCCCTCTGGACAGCTCCAGAACTTTGACAGGAAAGAAATTACTGTTGAAGGGTCTGCAGAGCTGAAAATTAAAATTGGGCGACACAAAATGAAGCACCTGGTCCTAGTTGTGGTGCCAGAGGGAACCCCCTGTCTATTAGGGAATTACATCCTCTGCAGGCTTTCTCCCCTCATAGATTGTGTAAACCAGGTCCTCTGGACCCAGACTGACAGGCCAATTAAATTAAAACATAGCATCAACCATTTTAGTTTAAATGGCACATGCCACATGGTTGAACTAAAAACAGACCAAATCAGGTTCTACTTTCAAAACAATGACACACCCAACATCACTGTCATAGCTGTGGGACCACAAAACGGTGATGAGAACTCCTCTCCATTTTTGCAAATCAGCCTGTCTTCCAGTCTCAAGTGGCATTCCACCCTGGAGGGAGATACATTGAAATTTTATATTAATGTACAATCCTAAAATCCCAACACCGTCTTTTGACCCAACTATCCCGGTGTCAGAGTCAGAAATGAGCAAATTGACCATCAAGCTGACCAAGAGCACCTATTATCTTTGCCCCTTAGAGGAGAAGGAAGGTAGATTCTACGCCTCCATCCAGGTGCAAGAGCAATGTGCAATTCCAGCACTGGAGGACACTGGATCCCAAGTAACTTTGCTGTCAAAGAGGGTCGTTGAGCAGCTAAATTTAAAGAAGGGGTGAGAGATACCAAATCCCTCTCACCCCTCTTCCTGGACAGCTCCAGAACTTTGACAGGAAGGAAATTCCTGTTGAAGGGACTGCAGAGCTGGAAATTAAAATTGGGTGACACAAAATGAAGCACCCGGTCCTAGTTGTGGTGCAAGAGGGAACGCCTGTCTATTATGGAATGACATCCTCCGCAGGCTGTCTCCCCTCATAGATTGTGTAAACCAGGTCCTCTGGACCCAGACTGACAGGCCAATTAAATTAAAACATAGCATCAGCCATATTAGTTGAAATGGCACATGCCAAATGGCTGAACAAAAACCGGACCAAATCAGGTTCTACTTCCAAATCAATGACACACCCAATGTCACCGTCATAGCTGTGGGAACAGGAAACAGTGATGAGAACTCCTCTCCATTTCTGCAAATCAACCTCCCTTCCAGTCTCAAGTGGCATTCCACCCTGGAGGGAGTTACATTGAAATTTTATACTAATGTACAATCCAAAAATCCCAAGTCCATAGCCAAAATTGATACCAAACCAGCACAAAACTTAGCTGGCTTTTGGAAGAGGTTGAACAGCTCTTACACCCGATTCAGTTAAATGACGGGAAGGAGTCTGTCCTCTCCTGAGTTGACTTGAATAGTGAAGAAAGCTTCATCAGCGAAGCATTATTCAAAAAAATCACAAATGACCAGACCCTACCTGCCGTAGAGTCAGTGCAGCAATGCGTAATGGACCTGGACAAGCCCTGCTCCAAACATCCCCTGCTTAGCAGTTGTATGATCAACATTTCTAGCGATGACAAAAGCATAATACATACTTGTTGGGTTGTACGAGGTGTTCCGTCTGCCTTTTATATGAGCCGTGACCTCCTCAACCAACTTGAGATTAATTTGGACCCTAGTTATTGCCAAGCCCGGTCCCAACTGGAGAGTAAATCTCAGGGCCCTGGCAAACATAAAGGAAGCCTTGCAGTCTGCACTAGTGCTATGGTAGGAAATGGAATTTCAGAAATGGAGGAGAAGTGACCATCCCAGGCCTCACCTACAGAATCCACCTGTTAAGACCATTAGTAAACATAGATGGGGAACATTGCCAATTGTTAAGGAATGCAAGTGTCTTTCCCACTGCTGACATCCCCAGAAGACGTGTGGACACAGTAGTGGGAACATTTATATAACCATGCTATGCTGTATTTCCTAGCATTTGGACTAAAAATCATCCCAAGAATCACCAAGGAAGACCACTAGAGGAGCGGGAGGAGAAACCCAAGGAATCCGGAGTGCCGCTCCATTTTCCCAACCAGAACCAGCAAGGAGAGCGTGTTGCCTCAATCACTGACGGGAGAAGCAACTGAAGTCTCCACACAGACAGAAAAGAACACCCCAATCTCCCGACTCCCCCTCGACTGGAAGTCAAAGTCAAGTCGGGAGGGGGATCTGTGAGATGTATTGACCCACTCCGCTGTGCTATGCGGCATCACTCTGATAGTTATGGTGCAAGAAACAGCAACAATGTTGGCAAAACTCTGGTGTGCGCTAAAAACCTCCAAAATCGTGTACTGCAACAACAAAAAGATGGATGCACAACCTGCCACCCATGGTGCATGTTTGGTGGGATAGACCACATACTACAGAAAATGTGCCATTTGGGCTCCTTTACCAGCAAACAGAGTGCAGAAAGAGAAGCAGCGCTTTGCAAAAGAAACTCCAAGATGTGCCTATAAAGGACATTTGCTTTGTTGCTAAAAACTCCAAAATGTCTATACACAACACTTCTTAACATTTTAAATGCCAAATATTCAGTTTGGGAGCACCTTGAATTGTATGAGCAAATGATGGAGACTTTCAACCTGAAGGACAGCCAAAGTTGTATTCAGTATGTCAAGTGGACAATACTCCAGCTTCTTTGCGGGGCTGGAGGATCAGAACCACTCAAGATGGTCCACCTATAGGGCAACCATTTTAAAGCATTTCTCAATACACAGAAACCCTCAAGAGGCCCGCAAGGCAGCCTACAATCTGAAATGTGAGGAAGACCAGGCCCCACAAGAATTTGTCCAAGAGCAGAAATGTGCCTTTGCGCAGAACACCAGGAGGGTGCGCACAGACATTAGGGAATTCATCAA
This sequence comes from Ambystoma mexicanum, assembly GCF_040938575.1. NCBI lineage: Eukaryota > Metazoa > Chordata > Amphibia > Caudata > Ambystomatidae > Ambystoma > Ambystoma mexicanum. The sequence goes on along the minus strand of NC_090929.1, from coordinate 1,277,517,053 downwards.
TACATTCTTTCATGCACTCCCTAAATACATTATGACCCAGCTGGTGAGAGACTTTCATGAGAAAAGATCACTAGACTGGGTCATTGAACAAGCAACTCGCATTTACGAAGTGCAGAATCCAGTAGAAAATAAAAGTGCCAATAAAAGCCCAAAACCAACCAACACCCCTGTTGCTGCTAAGGTGGCGGAGGTGATGGTTGCCCCCTTTTTTGATCTAGAGATGGGGGGGCCTAAAAATATTCCTGTGCAAAATCCTCCTAACCAAAGACCCAGAAGGCCATTGGGCCAATCCCAAACAGGTAGTCAGGGAGATAACCCGACAAATGGGACCCCTAACTCCCCTGACTAAATCAGCCCCTGTTACAAGGGCAACAGACCCATCCTGGGCTATGTTTGGAATCCCCAGCCCAAGTGGGGGGATCCAACCAGGCAGCTGCCAACCCAGGAAACTTGCCTCTTCACTTTCCCCAGGAGGGCAGTAATCCCCCAAATGCCGGGTTGAGTTTCTTTCCCTGGTACCCACCAAACATCAACCCCCAAAACAACCCTTCTTTCTTTCCCCACTTTCTGAGCCCAGATAGCCCAATCTGGGAGAGGGGAGGCCAAGGGTGGAGGGGTATCAAAACTATCCCAACCAAGGGTATTATGGGAGAAGGGACAGTTACCCTTGCCGTGATCAACAAAGGGTAGACCAGAGAACCCCGTACCAGCCATAGAGGGTGTCCCAACTGGAGTGCCAGGTCCAGAACTTGGCATAGGATCTGGGTCGCATGTTGAGGGCTCAGCAAAACCTTCAAATGAACATGGCGACTCAGAACTCCTCAAATCAAGGGTCTGGTGCTCCAGAGCAATGAGGGGGAGAGAACACTGACAACCCACCGGTTCCCAGGGAGGAGGCACAGGGGGAAGGGGAGTGCAAAGCCTTAGAGGGAGCTTCCTTACCCACTTGTGAAAAGCCCCTGGAAACCAAGGAACCGGAATCAAAATCTCCTGTCGCCGAAAATCTGCAACCTAAGGAACAGAGGGTGGGTAGGAGAAATAAAGAGCCTAAAAAGGCCTATTTTGTGGAGGGGGTTCAAATCTTCCAATTTGAAGGAGAGGGCTCCTCAGAGGATTCTGGGAAAAGGAACTTCTCCTTCAGGGAAGGGGGAACTCCTCCCAAAGAAAAATGGGTCCCAAGAAATCCTGATCAAGACTGGGTAGATGTGGGGACCGAGTTAAAACCGCCCAACATTGAACCCCAGAATGACCAGCAAGAAAATCACCTTTTTCAAACCAATTCTGGTGACTGCTTCCAAAAAGGAGGGCAGCCCAGAATCAGAACCAGGGGAGCCCAAAAGTCCCCCCATATCCAACTGTCCCATTTTCTTTGCAGATCCCCAAACTCCCACACAGGATCATGCCCAAACCTATTCTGGGGACTGCCTCTAAAAAGGGGGTGGCAGAACCAGAGGAAGAAGAGTCCCTAGCTCCCCAAAGCCCTTCTGAGGACTGTCTCCAAAAAGGGGGGACAGCCCCGCATCAGAAAAGGAGGAGCCCGAGACTCCCCAAATCCCTGACTATGAAACTGTGTGCTCAGAGAAACCCAAGGAATCCGGAGTGCCGCTCCATTTTCCCAACCAGAACCAGCAAGGAGAGCGTGTTGCCTCAATCACTGACGGGAGAAGCAACTGAAGTCTCCACACAGACAGAAAGGAACACCCCAATCTCCTGACTCCCCCTCGACTGGAAGTCAAAGTCAAGTCGGGAGGGGGATCTGTGAGATGTATTGACCCACTCCGCTGTGCTATGCGGCATCACACTGATAGTTATGGTGCAAGAAACAGCAACAATGGTGGTAAAACTCTGGTGTGCGCTAAAAACCTCCAAAATCGTGTCCTGCAACAACAAAAAGATGGATGCACGACCTGCCACCCATGGTGCATGTGTGGTGGGATAGAGCACATACTACAGAAAATGTGCCATTTGGGCTCCTTTACAAGCAAACAGAGTGCAGAAAGAGAAGCAGCGCTTTGCAAAAGAAACTCCAAGATGTGCCTATAAAGGACATTTGCTTTTTTGCTAAAAACTCCAAAATGCCTATACACAACACTTCTTAACATTTCAAATCTTGCTTGGTGTTAAAATTCATGTAATCTAATGAAGCATGGCAAATATATAAAGTCCTAAAGTGTAAAGAGTAAAACATTTCTTCATAAAAACTGGATTGTCTGTAAACTGACAGCCCTTGTCAAAATCTGGGTGCAGTACCCTGGGCTACCTGTGAATGACAGCTGCCAGATGAGCTCCTGATGAAACTTCAAAGTATTTAAACTAAAAGTCTGCCGGATTAGCAAACATAAAATAATTGTTGCTAAAAGGAATACAGATCTTAGTTCTGTTTTTGATCCCACAGATTTAAAGCTAAGAAAGTAATGTTATTATGTGATTTGATGAAACAAGTTTGGTTTCTGCTGGATTTTTAATTAAGAACAAATTAGCCTGGCTGAGCTGCAACCCTTTGGAAGTGTAAAAACAGGTTTCTTCCAAGGGGAGGGGAAATCCTCTCAGCAGAAACTCACTGGGAGATGTTAAATGTGGGTTAGCACTGACATTTGTCTACAGAAAGAGAATGAACAATAGCAGAGCCTTCAGCCAAGGAAACAGAGGTGTGAAAGGGGTCATAAACTGCTCCTGGAAGGAACTCCCCAAGGGAGGGGGTTGCTCCTGGACTGCAGGGAGCGACAAAGGTGTAGGACAATTTGCTGTTAAGCATGAACAATGAACAATGTTTAAAAACTCATTACTTGTGATTCAAAGTGGTGAAAAATATAAAAAGAACAGATCTGTTAGTCTAATTTTTGGCTGCACTTTTTAAGAGGCGGTAGAACTGTGTAACATATTCTGGACAGGAATGGCAATATATGCGGTTTTATGTGAAATGTGTTAATGCTAAAATTGTGAAACTTTACACACACATCCCTATGGTAAACACACACACATTCGGGGAAAGTTGCAGAAAGTTTTGGAAATTGTGTTCATGGCGAAAAGGACACAATTCTGTAGAAAGATGAAACAAGAGCCCACAGCTGCAGGATTTTGTGGAACAGCTACTACCTAAAATATGGAATCTTTGTGTGTGATTTGTGTAAAGTTGACCAATGTAGAAATATGTATTTAGGATGAAATCCGATTTTGAGACCATTGGCTAAAGGGAGGTTTCTAAGGACTGTAAAGAAAACCATAAAATGTGACATCATCTAGCCTCGATCCAATCGCTCAGATGTAAGGCGGAGATGAGGTTGCGATCCAATCCCAGCTCACAGGGGCATGCATAGTTAAGACTGCCCATACACCCATTTTGTGATGTCATTTGAAATGATAAATAGAGACAGCTGACAACGCATAGGGACTCACTGATCCACTCACTTTCCTGATTCCAGCGAAGCACTCTGATCCAGCATTCTACATCCAGCTTTAACATCCTTCCAGACCCAGTTGCCAAGACTCTTGCCAGCAGTAGAGAACTATTGACTTTCTGCAATACCTAAATTCTCTAACTTATTCTTGCAACCCAGTGAAGCGCTGTGGAGTGAGAAGGCCTTCTGAACTAGTATCCTGAAAATCTCTGGCTTGCAACCACAAGGATTGCCTGAGGAATTCACTATCCAGCTGATTTGAGATACTCACAAACAAGAAGTGCAGATCCTGTGCAAATCCGGTGACCGGCCTAGCTGACCCAGTCCTGCGCCTGATGTGCTGTCCTTCCTTGATAGACCAAACTCAATCCATGACCAGAACTGACGGTCCAATTTATTAACTTATTCTGTGAGTATTAATAGGAAGAACAGTGACCCATAATATATCTGCATTGTGTGATCCCAACCTCAAACCCATCCCATCTTTAATTCAGAACCATAGTATTGCTAGAACTATCTTTGCGCTGACTCTTTTCTCATCTGTGTTATTAGACCCTAACTTCGTACTGATTAAGAAAAGTAATTCCCAAACCAAACGGAAAATAGAGTATCTCACATGAATGTTTATGAGCGGCCGTGAATGACTGATTCCTGTGTGGTATTCTCTTTTCTGTAGTCCTTGATATAGTAGAAGAAAACCTATCTGCCATTTCTAAATCTGAATTTATGTTTTCCATCCTCGCTAAAAGCTCTATAACTCACTCAGTTTTTTTGATAGAAGGGAAATTTCAACTCCTACTTGTACCTATCCAAAACAGTAAAGAGTGCCAATGGCCCGTTATAGCGAAAATCGCGCAAGGAAAAGTTTTCCGCAAATTGAAATTCTGAAAGGTTTTTACACGTGTAAATAAGCTTTAAACTGCTTCCCACTTGGATGTTGAGATTTCAAATGTTTTCTTTTGACTTAATCATTGTTTGTGATTGTGTGCAACTGTTCAAAGCGGCTCACAATGGGATTTATAATCATTTAAGCATTTTTGGCCACATTTCATGTTTTTGCTCAGTCAATTCCAAAGACATTCTGACAGCTGAAAAGTTAATTCCGCTTTTCTCTTGTGTTTGAAGAGGGAACGTGGGAATGATATTCTGGTTGATTTGTGCTATTCCTGAATACCTGCTCTCTGCTCACATCTATTTAATTGCCTATTGGGCGTTGAGGAGTGTTGCAGGGAACTCCTAACCATAGTGCCATCTGTTCCAAACCAACACAAAAGTATTCTTTTCTGTGCTGCATTTGCTTTTGTGCTCATTATTTGATTCCTAGTTTATTCAAGATATTATTCAGTGTTCTGCCACCCCATTGGTTATTGTTATTTACCTATTAAAATATATTGTGATTAAATTCTAAATACATAAATAAACAGTTACCTTTGCAAGCTAGCTTGATTCCTGGTTCAGTGCGACCGGGAGGGGGGGGGGTTCACAGGAGAAGGGTGTAATATGAGTGGTATATCGTTCAGAATATTGAACTAATAGATAAAATAAATAAGGTTTTCATTTGTGCACTACATGCTGGGCGTGACTTGGGTGTGTGCCAGATTGAAATCACTTAAAGTATAAAGTGACTGTATACATAGGTGTTTCTAGGTACAGCAAGACAAGGAAGGGGAGACAAAGGGAGGACAAAACAAATGATCCTACTAGGCCTTGTTTCATTCAGTGTGAGGGGGAAGGGAGAGGAGAAGTGCCAGGGGGATGGAGGGAGGAAAATTCAATAGGCAAGCTCTGGTAAGTGCTGCCGGGATGGCCAGCTCAAGTAAGAGCAAGTAGGCAGGGGACTGTAGGGTTGCAGATACAGTCCTTAAGTAAGTGGGAGGGCCAGAGGCAGTGCAAGGGGCCACTTATCGTGAACATGCCTGTTGCCCATAAGGTTCAGAGGGTGACCAGGTAACCAGTTAGCACAGCAGACAGGTACATCAGCAGGAGAGAGAGAGAGAGAGAGAATGCAGAAGAGAAAAGGAAGGTCTTGAGTTGTTCCAGAACCTTAGGTGCACCTGCTGAAGTTTGAGAGAGGCAGGGAGGCTGTTCCAGAGGGAGGCCCCAGCTGATGACTGAGATCCACCCCCCACTCTCTGCCTGGGGAAGCGTCTCACCCTCAGAACGTTGGAGCGGAGGGCTTGAGAAGGAAAATGCTTAGGAAGAGAGAGATGGATGTAGTATGGCTCCTGGCGCCAGAAAGCCTTGTGACGATCCTTGGACTTGAGGCCAAGACAAGTCTTGAAGTCCTGTTCTGGATTAGTTGGAAAGGGTGAAGAATAGAGGCAGGCAGATTCAATTAGAAAGAGGGTGTGGCAGTAGTCCAGCCTAGAGAGAACCAGGGCTCTGGAGAAAGTGAACTTTTTGGGGAATGTGAGCAATGGATGAATACCTCTGAGGAGGTGAAGCTGGTAGTGGGACTTCTTAAAGATGTCCGAGATGTGAGGAAAGAAGGAGAGGGTGGAATTAAAGATGACACCATGTTTTTTTGCCTAGTAGGATGGTACAGGTAGAGGGCCCAGGGAGGGAAGCCAGAGGGAAAGAGGGAGCAGAGATTGTTGGAGACATACCATTCCTGAATTGCGGATAGACAGTCAGAAATGAGCGAGAGAGGAGGGGAGGCTGAGGGGAGCGTAAAGGAGAGTTGTCTGTCATCCACATAACACTGAAAGTTAGGAGACAAGGTAGAGATGAGGTGGGCCAGAGGTACAAAGTAAAGGTTGAAGAGCCAGGGTGAGAGGTTAGAACCCTGGGGAAAACCACATCTGGAGAGAGAAGTGGTTCAGAGAAAGGACCCCAATTGGACCTGGGTGGGGTGTTCGGAGAAGAAGGAGGTCAACCAGGTTAGGGCCTGACCCATGATGCCCAGGTTGTCATGGATATGATTAATGAGAATGGCATAGTTGACCGTGTCAAAAGCAGAGGATAGATCAAGGAGGATAAGGACAGAAGGCAGGCTAGAGTCAAGATTACAGAGCAAGTCCTCACTTCACAGATGTTCAGGAATACAGTTTCCATGCTTCTGCTGCTCTAAAGCCAGACTGGTGGTCACAGGGACAACCAGTAGAATCAGTACAGAGAGTAAGCTAGGAGATGGCCAGCTTTTCCAGGAGTTTTCCCAGTAAAGGAGTGATAGAGATCGGGCAATAGTTTGACAGAGAGGAAGTATCAGCAGAAGGCTTCTTAAGGAGGGGTACACACAGGAGTGCTTTGGAGGTGCAGGGACAGTCCCAGTGGCAAAAGCGTTATTTCAGAAATCGGCCAAGGCTGGAGCGAGGGTGTCAATTAAGGTCCTTGATGGTTCAGAAGGACAAGGGGAGCACCTGCTTGGATGGGACTTTCATAGATCGGACTTGTCTAGAAACATAGTCAGGAGAGAACACAGGGAAAGAGGAGAAAGGTGGAGGAGAGACGGCCGCATATGGGCCAACAGAGGGAGAGGGAGAGGAAGAGGAGAAAGCAGACAGGATGTCCTGAGTTTTAGCGGTGAAGTGAGGAGCAAGTGCTGTTCAATGGGCCTGGGAGAGAACACAAGTCAGAGGATGAGCCTGATGCCCTCCAATTCCTCTCAGCCACCCTACACTTGCATTTAAGGGTGGCGGGATTGGAGTCACACCAAAAGTTGCACTTGGATGTGGGCTTCAGATGGATCCTCATGCCAGGGGCAAGGACATAAAAAATGTTAGAGATAGAGAGATGCAGGTTGGAGTGTCAGAGTGTGAGTCAGCCGCAGGCATATGAGAAGGAGAGAAATTAGCGTCGAAAGCCTCCACTGACACACACTTCATGGGCTGGATGTGGCAGAGGTGGGGTTGTCGTCACGTGGGTGACAGAGAGTGACATGTGCCAAGAGAGAAGAAATTGGTCAGTCCAAGATAGAGGAGTGGTGAGATGGTTAGAGAGGGGGATGTCTGAAGATATTAGAGGATCCAGGGTGTGATCGGCAGAGTGTGGTGGGCCAGACAGTAGAATAGAAATAGAGAGAGAGCCACAGAGATTGCAAAACAGCCCTGAGGAGGGGTTAGAGGTGGAGTCAAGGAGAGAGAAGGAGAGGTCGGCCCATTGGGAGAGGAAGAAGGGAGACCTGGCCAGGTAGCCTGTAGATAGTGGCTACAGTAAAACAGAGGCCAATTGAGAGCCTGAAGACCAGGCATTCAAAGGAGTAGAAGGCCTGCATAGGAATGACAGAAGCAGGGATCCACTCTGGGAAGATCAAGGTTACTATACCTCCTGGATGGTTGGTTCTGGGTTCGGAGAGGATCTTGTAGCCATCAGGGAGGAGAGTGTCCAAACTCGTGACAGAGCTGGCTGTGAACCATGTCTCTGTGAGATGGAGGACATCCAGATTAAGTTCTTCGAGGAGTCGGCAGATGTCGGAGGAGTGTTTGACAGCAGAGCGAGCGATAAGAGTAGCGACGTGGAGCAGATTGCCACATTTGAAAGACTTTTGTGGAAGAGTACAGGCATGAGGTATGCCCTGCAGAGGTGGTAGAGGGGCTCGAGAGTGGGCAGAGGAGGAAGAAGGAGATGGCAGAGTAGTCAGAGAGGATGAGGAGGACACCAGAGAGATGGTGTAAGAAAGGAGGAGGCAGAGCAGCCAAAGAAGATGAGGAGGATGCCAGATAGCTGGTGGAAGAGTGAGATGGCAGAGGAGCCAGAGAGGTGTAGGTAGGAGTAGCCGGAGAAGAAAGGACATTGATAAGATGAGTGAAACATCTATCAAAATGGAGGAGATCGAGCTGAGGGCCCGGGACCAAGTCAGTGCCATTCAGATAGACATTAATGATGGTCTTGAAAGAGTGGAAGAAGGCCAGGAGAACCTCCCACATAGTGTCACCATTAATGGGAGAGGAGGAACAAGAGGAGAGAACAAAGACCATATGGGGATCCATAGGCTTGGAGAGGGAACGACAAAGAGGATGTTGGTAAGGGATTGTCTGGAGGAAGCATTGGTGTATGTATTAGCTATAGGGAGGCCTGCCTTGAAGACCACAACATCCCTTTTGAACCTCTTCCTACCAGACCTAGTGAGAGGGATAGCATAGGAGATAGAGTAGCAGTTAGAGAAGATAGGGGAGACTGAGAGCACCCTACAGGGGTGAGTAGAGGATCAGGAAGAGGAGGAAGCCCAAGCAAGAGGGTGGGGTTGGGAGACACACACTAGAAGCACATAAAAAGGGAGAGCAAAAGGGGAGGAAGGGTATAGTCAACGCAGAAAACAGTAGCAATGGGAATCACAGTTAGGTTGGGACAACCTAAAGAGAGTGAGACAGTGCAGTAATACAATAGAGACCACTGGGGGGAACAAGAGAAGTGAGAGGAGAAATTCCAACAATACAATGCAAACTATACAATACAATAGTGAGCCCTTGGGCGACCTAGACGAGGAAGAAAATAAATGCACTAATACAACTAAAAATCACAACCCAATAGTAACTACTGGAGGAACCTGGAGAGGTAGGAGAAGAGAGAAGTGGAGCCTGAGGTGTGAGGGGAAAATCACTCGTGGAGACGGGTGGAAAGGGGAAGGATGTGCAAGACTGGGAGAAGAGGAGGATGTGTTGCTAGGAGGACAATGCAAGAGTCAGGCACAAAGGGGAAGGATGTGCAAGGCCGGGAGAAGAGGATTCTGAGTTGCAAGGGGAACAGCGCGCGTGGAGTTGGGTGGAAAAAGGAAGGACATGCAAGGCCTGGAGAAGAGGAGCCTAAGTTGTGAGGTGGACAGGGCACGTGGAGTTGGGATGAAGGGGAAAGGATGCACAAAGCCAGGAGAAGTGGAGCCTAAATTGTGAGGAGAACAGCACACCTGGAGTCGTGTGGAAAGAGGAATGGCATGCAAGGCAGAGGAGTCGCATGGTGGCTACTCTCCATCCCTGCACCTTCTTACATTTTGGGCATAGATGGTCAGCGATTCCACTGCGTTCTCGCACTCTGCTGTGCAGCTACATCTTTGCCGCCAACTTGTCCTGTCAGGGCTTTGCCACAGAGGGTCCAATCCTTGGTTTTCAAAGGTTTCGATGCATGGACGTAGACACAACATATTACATGTTGACAGGTTTGATGCTGGAAATGCATTAGAGAGACAGGGCCTACATGTCCTTCTCCTGTTCTCCCTTATCATTTGTGTTCTGTGTTGTTCTCTGCATGAATGCAGTGCAGTGTGCTAAAAGGCTAGCTGCTTGCCCCAGTCCATATTCCTTGTTGTGGGTGTCTTGATGGAAGGAAATGGCTTGAATACACTGTGAGCCTGATTTGCCGCCTGCCTGTCTGAATGCCCTTCTGAATGATTGGCTGCCTGAGCATGGCTCAGCAGTGTGAAGCTGAACTCGAAACTTGATGCTTAACCTTGAGGTCCAGCTAGAAGAAGAAGGTTTTGCTGCTGCTTTCTGAAAGCTGTTGTGTTTTTCAAGGACTGAACCAAGAGAGGAACTGGCTAAGAGACCTCTTCCCAAGCTATGAGGGAAAATCATGTAAAAGCTAATCTTCACTAAGGCACCCTGGAAGCCAGTCCCGAAAGGCTGTCAACTGGAGACATCGACTGCCAAGGAATCCTGAAGTGAAGCTCCAGGACGTTGAAGTCCATTGTCGCGACCAGGGTTCAGAGGTTTGCCGTAACCACTGGAAGCATTGAGTCGTGTTGCCCAGAAGCGGGCACAGCATTATGCTTTGCTACTCGACTATCGGAGTCGCAACGCTCCACCCTTTGCCTAAGACATTTGAAACCAAGGACTCCCTTGCCATCACTGTCGACCGTTTTGTCCCGCTGAAGAAAGATGAGGTTGTCAATGAATCAAGGAGAATCTACTGGTGGGTTTCCCGCCACGCAAAGTCCACAAAGACCTATGAAGATCCGAAAGCCAGGCATGGTCAAGTCCCGATCGTCGAAGAAAATGCCAATACCCGACGCCCGGCTTACGTTCTTCATCAATCTGCTTTGAGGCAATGAACTCTTCTTCGAAGTGCACCGCAGACCTCATATTCACAGGATGTCCACAAACGATCGTCGATGAGCACTGGGAAGGTCAAGCTGTTAGGGTTTCTGAAGATTTTTCTCCCAGGCCAAAATTGCATGAATCTCCATAAAGGTGATACTTCTGTTCTGGTTCTGGATGATTTGTGGGATAACAACTTCACAAAATATCTAAATAAGCCTAGGACAAAGTCTGAAAGGGTAAATGAAAATGAGGGGTTGATGAGGCTGCGTGGGGGTTGGGGGGGTAAGAGTAAACAGAGTCCTCTGCAACTGTGAATGTTATCCAACGAGGACACCACCTTACACTCCACAGTAAGATATTTCAGTAGATTAATATACCTACTGCAGAGATATATGTTTAGCCTGCAGATCCCATGTTTGACTCTGGATAAGATTAACACAGCCTGTAATCCTTCTGAAGTAAATAAACTTAGTAAAGCTGAAGTGGGGAATTGCACGATTGCATGCCAGACCACCAATTGACAATGATACACCAGGGTCATTGAAGACTATGAAGACTAGGGAGCACACATCACAAAATCTTCATATTTGATATTATTTCCTGTATCATTTACGTACAAATTCTTTGTTTCATTCTACAGAGACCACCAAACTCAGGCACATGTCTGCTCTTCATCATTTAGAGGTCGACACATTGTGAATTCGTGAGGTTAATATTATTATAATATAAGGGATTGATAACAGACAAGGAACTCTGAAAAATGTAAAGGACTAGGGAAGCTAAGTCAATGATTAAGGGGTGTGTGAAGTTTCATCTGACAGAGCTTGCTTGTAAGAGGACTACTGAGGTTAAGTATTTAATAATAGGGAGAGACAATGGGTGCAAGTCTATGACCTCAGAAAGGCCAGTAGGGCGGATGTAGAGGCATTTACATGTCAAGCATTCATGATGTAGACTCTGATGTTCCCTAGAGGAATACAAGTTAGCAAGGTATGATTGCACAATATCATGAGCTCTGTACTTGGGCAAAACAAATAGCATATATCTACAATAGGCCTATAGGTGTAGGGATTGCCATATATGCTCTTAACAAGTGCTTCATATGTGCTGCAGCACAGACCCTTTGAAATGTGCATGCCACCATTGTGAATAAGGAGACATGCACATTTCTCAAAGGAATGCAAATATAAATGTAATTCTCTTCACATTTTATCTTTGCATTACTTTTTGAATGATTTTTTTTAAGTGTACAATTTTTGTGAGCTACCACAAAAAGCTAATGTCTCCTATACTAAAGAAAATGCCAGGTGCAAGCCTGTAGTCATTTAAACATGCTGCTTTCTTCGAGCATCTTGAAAGGAAAGGTTCTGAATGTATTACCTGTTTGAACAACATTAGACTTTTTTTGCTTTAAACTTGTTTGCAGGGAAATGTCTGACTTCTTTAGCCCGATGTTTACAGCCACATATCCATTGCAGGAATTGTCATGACCTTAATCAAAATCTGTCACCTGAATCCCTTAGAGGTTCCTGCATTTATTTAAAATATTGGTGATACAGGGTTCAGCTGACTTTATATGCCTAGGCTTCGCCTAGAAGTAGATCCACAACAATATTGCTGTTTTTTAGTAAACCTGTTAGGTGCATAGTGGCAGTGTTTTTTTCTTGAACTAAGTACAGAGATCCAACACGCTCCACAGCCTTGCTTCGGGTAAAGCCCTATTCGGTGCTGCAAAACCTGCTACAGCCCCAGGTGGGAATTTAAAATACATTTGTGGTTGAGGTTAGGCTCTGGCATGTAGGGATAATGAAAACCATGAAGTAAGAACTCAAGGGAACTGCCGTTAAGAAATGAACCAGTGATATAATGGTATCCTAGAGCCACTTTGTAGCCAGGATTCAAAGTTGTGGGCCTCACATTCAATATCAATATAAACCTGAGACAGCATTGCATTTAAGCAATATAAACCAGGCTACCAACTGAATTGGTATGGACTATACCAAATAGCCTCTGTGGCATTGTAGTTCCCTGTAACCTTCTGTGGCTACCAACAGCTAATAAATGCTTCAATCAAGAAACATAGTATGTTTAGTGTAAAGAAAATCCTGCTTTGATTTGTCCCTTTCTGTCCACCATGACTAAAAGATATTACCTATTAAAACAACAATTCTGTTTGGACAGTCTTTCATTGAGTCTTTATCTCCATCAGCCCACTCCTCTCCTAAGCTCTATGACTTGATTGTTTGGGCACTGCAACCACTGATTGAGAACCGCTAAGCTGATCAAAGCCTGTTTGACCAAATCTAGAACAGTGTGATGCCTCAATCCGATATCCTTGAGAAAAATGAACGTAGATGGAAGACAATCCCCCACCTGACTAGTTGATCTTTTGAAGCAAATATGTGAAGGTCGAAATCCTGGTCCCCAGAAAACTTGCATGAATGTACCTATCCTATAAATTGCAAGGTGCATTGTAGACAGGCAAGTTGTCTCACAATAAGGCCAAGTATGCGAGAGCACTTGCTTGTTGTATACCACATGAACATATCATTTTATTTTGCATGTGATTCATTTAGTTAGTATACCTGTGTGCAATACATAAAGCAGCTCTACTAAAGACCTACATTTATATCAAATCACATATCCTTATTTCCTTACGAGAATGCCAAGTATGAAGCGCGATCATTCCAGTCTTTTGGAACACTAATTTTGCCCAAACTGTTCTTTGAAAGGTGATCTTTGATTTTCAGGGTTAAGATAAGAAGGGATCCCCTTGGTAAGAATGCCTTCTCACTTACAGATCACAAGGAACATCCTTGTTGTCTCATGTTTGGAGAAATGGGGCTGATCTGTTCAACGAAAGCCTTCTGTCTAGGAGCATTGAGAAGATGTCGTAGTTGTTGTGACATAACAAACACCATAGTTCCAACGTTGTCAAGATGTTCCAGACCAAGGTGAGATGCCAGCAATGGGAGCATGCAACATATTTCCAGAACATGTGAGTCATTGCCTGCAGGTGGTATAGCAAGAACAACAAGTTGCCCTAACTTCTTTACTTCAGGGAGAAGTAATAGAAGTAAAGCTTGTGATATGCCGTCTGTGACATTGTCCAAGGAATGAATGTGTTCTTCATAGAGAACCTCTACATCACTGCAATTGTTGTGCTTTATATGCGATATTGAGCAGTCTTGTATGTCTCTGTTACGAAATTGGTGTCTTAATACTGAATGAAAAAATACATGCCATTGGGAATTATTTAACAAACACAAGGAAAATTTAATTAAATCAATGTAAGAAAGAATTCAATTACTGCAATCAACAAATACTACAGCAATAATAGTGATTATCCCACTATATAACACAATGTGCATTAATGAAAACAATTAGCTCTAATTAGCTAAATGAAATATTTTAAGATGGATTATACTGAAAAAAAACAATCACAACAGGCTAAAAATTCATGCAGCACCATATGTATCTGTATGAATCTGGCATAAATTATTTACAAGAAATGATACATTTTCCAAACACATTTTTTAACATGACTACAGAATCACATAACACACAAGAAAGAACAAACATGGTAAGATTTGGCAAACCTAATTTAATTTCTTTTTTATTCAATTGCATTTTTCACTGTAATTTCTAGAGAAAGAAAGCCATATTTTCAGACAAGGATTTTTGTCATTCCTCATATCAAGTCCAGAATCATTTAGATATTCAAGATCTGGTTAGACAAGGGCTCGATGGGTTGAGGTGCACATTTCAGTATGCTGACAAAATGGATTCTAGGACCACAGCTACATTAGGACCAATATTTGGAGTTGTAGAACATATATTCATTTTATCTTTCAATTATTACGGTTATTTTAAGTTTGTGTCCTTCATTAGTGATAGTTAGTATTATCAAAAACAGTCAGGGTACAGCTATATTTTCGGAGTGCATATGGACAGAGAAAAAAGGAAATGTACTCCACTTGATTCACTTAAGTAGTTCCTTAAGTTGAAAAAACATGGAGCCTGATTCACAGAAGTGTTATATAATGGTGCAATACCATTGGAAAATGCTCTGTGAACCAGGCCCATAGTACTTACAGAGTCATAAAATCCACAGTGAGGAAAAGTGCATGGAGCTGCATTCAAATCAATCCTGTATGCATCGAATAAGGTCATGTCCAGGACAAGTGTGCACACATGTCAGTTCATGCCATTGAAAATAGAACATAACTTGTAAACACGTTTCATATAAAAAAATTAACTGATTTCTAAGATTTAAAAAAAAAACATCTTTGGACTATAAACGGACTCCTTAGTTATGAAAAGGAGGAAGAGGCAAGCCACATAGCAGAGAACTCGAACTTAACTATTTATGGTGATGAGCTCCTGCAAAGTTCAGGATAGGAAGTTAAACCCTAGGGGAATTAGGAATGTTTAGGAAGGTCAGAAATGATTATTACAAAAAAAATAGAAGTCCACTCTTTAGTGTATTGAAGGGCAACATGGATAAGTTAGCCCTTGATTATGATGGTATCATGATGTATTCTTCCTATCCAATGTGTTCTAACTTGAACATCTTAATGTGTGCGTCCATCATTGTTAGGCACTGTTTCTTGATATTGGTTCAATATCACTAAGATCCAGAGAGTGGTTCGAATGGGCTGGGGGTACGATCTATTGCAGGCTCACCAAGTAACATATCTGTGCGTAACCCTCTACAAGAACCCAGTTGAGGTTGATCCTACGATCATTGTGAAAAGTTGTAAGGAAACACAGGGATTATTGGGAAAATGGTCCAACCTCCCAATTTCTATTATTGGGAGGCTTAATAGTTTGTTAATTATAATGTTGTCTGCATTTTCTGCATGTTTTCTACATATTCTCAGTCATTGTAATATTTGTGAGGGATTGTGAGTTAAGGAGCATACATGATAACATGATGCCCTTCACTTGCGGGCCAAAACAGACTAGATATAGTGGGCATTGATCATGCAGGTGTTGTGAAGGGGAGGCTCTATCTGTCTGAAATTAAATGATAAAACTGGAACTCCCTATCTAATAGATTTAAACTCTCAATATCACATTGTAGAGTCTGTCATGGGTGAATACACGTTTGCTGATCCTTTCTGTGACAAAAGTGAAATTCAGGAACCTGCAGGAACCCAGCATAAATGCCATGAGATTAGTACTCATTTTAAACAGCATATATATATATATATATATATATGTATATATATATATATATACATACATATATATATATATATATGTGTGTGTGTGTGTGTGTATTACATGGCCATGTAGTTATGGTTAAGTTGGTGTTTCCATAGGAAGAGCACTTTTTGGGTGGCTTAGAACTTCGCTCCCCCTGGAAGAATTCTCACCAAACTGCAAAAAAAGTATATGGCCCACTCTGAATTTTTTTGCAAAGTTTGGTGAGGATTCGTCCAGGAGGGGAAAAGTTATAGGGGGGGGGTCCCAAAACTTTTTTTTTCCCCATAGACTGAATGGGAAAAAAACTTTGTGCACGGCTACAGCCTGAACCGCTGGACAGATTTACACCAAATTTGCGTCAGGAGTGGCGGCCTGGACCCGAAAACGTGCTTTTGCAAATCTGGTGTAAATCCGTCCAGTAGTTTTTTTTAAAAATGACCAAAATGTAAGGCAAAAAAATTAGTGATATCTGTGTTTGCTTCGCGGATGGACTTCCCTGTTCGCTCCGTGGACAGCACCCTGATTGGGCCAGCGACTTGCGTCATGTTCGCGGACATGCAACGTGTTCGCTGATTGGGCGGCGTGGTGCGTGATGCGCGTCAGATTTTCTGTCGCGCCCGCCATCTTGCATTTGCGGACGTCCGCAGACAGCGCGGTGAAAGTTTGTTCAAAATGTGTATTTTGTAGAGTGTGTTGGTGGGTAGAAGTCTTTGGGGAGGATGGGGGAGTTTGAGATAGGTTCAAAGTTGTATTTTATTTATGTGCTAGACGCTGTTGTTGTGTTCGATTTGTCTGCGGACAACACGGCTGTTCTGGAATGTTCGTAAATAAACAGAATGGATTCGGTGTCAACTTGAAAGTGTTCTAAGAACACTCGTGGGGTCTTGGAATGTTTGCAGGGGGTGTCCTGGAGACGTTGTCTGTATTGTTCGTTGGCAAGGTGAAAATGTTTTAAGAACAATCGCGACATCCTGAAATGTTCATACATAAAGAAAATGGGGGTGTCCTGAGGACGGTGTTTGTATTGTCCTCTGGCAAGTTGAATGTGTCCTAGGACCTTCCCCCTGTCCGCGGACATAAAAATGGTTGCAATGCTTGCATCTATGGGTGTGATATTTTCTGCAGTGGTTGTGGCCAGGGTATAGAATGTTGGGTGCATGGCCATTTGGCCATGCACCCAAGAGTGTATGCCCTGGCCACAACCACCGCAGCATATCACACCCATAGTGGCTTTTAACTTTGGGTCAAAAACTAATTCATAAGGAACAATGTTATAAGCTTGTATGGGTGTGATATGGTGCGATGGTTGTATTTATCTTGTTATACGTACTATTTGGTTTAGTAACGGGAGTCCATGTTTTTCTTGTTCATTTCTGTAATAAAAAAAATAGCATGTTTCTTCTTTTTATTGACGCTCATATTTAGTAGATTACAAACCAGAGTACTGTGCAATTTGCAAAGTTTCTGTGTTTGTTGCTAAAATCATTGGGTCTGTGGGAGAAAAAAAATCCATGTTGGATTAAAAAAAAAAAACCCTTTTTCTGTTATGCTACAGTTTATTTATTTGTCTGTTTTCCGCGTTTACTTGTTCTTTCTGCCTAATGCTTTATGCATTGGATTGTTTCAGTTTTTGTGAGCAGTAAGATATTAGGTATTTGTTTGGATATTGTAAAATTTTGGCCCAGTTAGATACCACCAGGGGGATTCTAACTGTTTATGTTTTGATATAATTTCGTGGTATTGATTTATCTGTTTGCATATTTGTAAATTTTGGGACAGTTAGATACCAATTGGCGTATTCTAACTGTCTATTTTTTGCTCTATTTGAGTGGTATTAATTTATCTGATTAGTTGTTGTAGAATCTTTGGGCAGTTAGATTTTACTACAAGTGTACTTAAGGTTTAAGTACAGTTCAGTTATCAAATTTTGGTTTTAAGAACATTAAATACACGTTTGTAAGATTAGCTGGTAATCTCTGCTTTAGAGTAACGGTACTATCATTACATTCAAACCATCCACATTTTTTTTTTATATATGCAGTGTAGTGCCCTGAGTTGGTTGTGGCTCCTGCGTGGTAGATTATACCTATTGTTGTGAAGGTTTTCCTACCAAGTGATATTTGACCATGTGTGAATCCAGTCAGCTTGCAGTTGTTTTTTGTACTGTCTGCATTGTAACGTAGACGCATTAGTATTACGTATTTACTATGTGTTTGTATTAGTAATGTGGAGCAATTATCTGAATTGCAGGTAGAACATAATCTACCGTGGTTTGCATTTTGTACACGTTGCTGAAATGGAACGGATTCACAATTAGGTATTGATATATAGACAAAGCGCTCATTGGGGATTTGTTCTTGTGTCACATTGTTGCAGAGAGTGCATGTATGTTTCCACATGTATGAAATCTGGAAGATTTCATTTATAGGTAGGTTTTTGTTTTCCAGTACTAATAGTAAGTACATTAGAAATTCTTGTGGATCTTCCTGTGAGTGTATAGTGAATTTCACCATTCCAGCACAGTAGTCCAATTGTTGTCTTATTCCATAAACACTATACGTGTTGTCAGGATTGTTTGCTGCATTTCTGTGAAGTACTAACATTTGCAAACACAATGGGTCTGTACTGTGTAAGTAAATGTTGTCAACAATTGGTGGTAATTGAAATAGAATATTCATTGCTACATTTGCGTAGCAACTTACACCAACTATATTTGAGAATTTAAATGGTCCAGGTAGTTCTGTATCTAACTGCTTTTTTTGGAGTTTGTCTTCCTTCTTTAAAGAAGTACCTGGTTTACTCTCCCTAATTGATTCTTTTTTGCTTGTGGTACTTGATGGAGTTTCAGTTTCTTTTAGTCTCTTTGGAGGATTTGCATTGACACCCTGTTGCATTTCTGTTTGATTTAGTTTTCTTTCAGAACATTTTCCTTTTTGTGGAACAGGATATGTTTGTAGTTCGGGGGTGTATAGTGAACAAAGTCTATTGTAGTCTAAAATGCAAGGAATATCAGAGTTTACTTTACTTGCATCAAAGTTTATTAGAAATAGACCGTCAATTGTGCGTAGGCATGACAGTGCTACGTAGCTCATGCCTTCTTTAAAGACTGTGTTACCAATTTCTATCATTGCTTTGTCTAGAGTAAGACCTTGTGATTTATGAATGGTGACTGCGTATGCAAGTGTTAGAGAAAATTGTTCTCTGCGTACATACATGTCTTTGAAGAGAAGGAATCGAGCTGTTGAGCGTCCTATTCTTTTTACTTCTGAAAGTTTGTCAAAGAGAATATTGACAACCTGAATTTTGTTGTCACATGGGTATGTTTGAAAGTCAACAACTGTACCCAGTGCTCCATTAACTAGTCCTTGGTCCACGTCAAGGTTATGTTTAAGCATTACTCTGCAATTTAAGGATAATTTTAATATCTTTTCCAAGCCTGCTGTGTTTGAGATTAATTTTTCTAAACTATTTAGTCTTGCTGTGGCTTGGTCACACATGGGTAGTGTCATTCCATGTACATCTAGTTTGTCTGTGGCGCTAATTTCCATAATTGGTTGCATTTCTTTGCTTAACATTATTTCATTGAATTTGAAACAGCTTGCAAGAGTTGGCATTAAGGCCATACAATTGACATTTTTGTGGGCTAATTGTTCCATAACATCTGTAGCACATGCATTATCACCATAAAGTGCATGAATGTGCCGGGTTTTCAATATTGCTTCTGCTTCTCTAGAAAGTATACCAACTCTGATACTTTTTGAAGATGTTGGCATAAGTGAGATCTGCAGATTGGCGCATGTTTTCTGTTAATTCTCTGTATTGGAAATGTTGCCAAAGGTTGACATTTCCAATGCTGCCGACAGTTTTACGGAAGAGTTTGTGTCCTAATGTTTTAAAAATAGGCTCACCTTTTACAGGTGTCAATTGAAGAAGATCTCCGAAAACAATGATGTGTTTTCCTGCAAAGAGCTCTTCATAGTTTGTTTTGAGTACTTCTTGTAATCTGAGGTGAATCAAAGCCAACATTAGGTTGGACACCATGCTCACTTCATCTATTAGTAGCATTTTCATTTGTTTCAATTCTCTGTGTACTTCCATTGCAGCTTCTGCAGAAAGTTTGTAATAATCTAACTTATTTTGGTGTTCTACTGGCAGGAGTAGTAATCGGTGTAAAGTGACACCACCTATGTTGTAGGCAGCTAAACCTGTGGGGGCAGTGACAACAGCTGACAGTTTGTTGTTTGTCAATTGTTGAAGGAACTTACTGATGATTTTGATTAGGAATGTTTTGCCAGAACCAGCTTCACCACTGACATACGATAGTATAGGTTTGTAATTTTGGCAGGTGCATTCTTTGTTTTCATGTTGCACACCATGTGCAATTTCTTTTGTTATTTCTTGAAAAATGCTATGTTGCTCTTTGTTTAGTTTTGATTGTAGTGTAGTGAAGTCTTCTTCATCTTCATAGTGACGCATGGTGTTTTCTACTTCTATCATAGCTAATTCTGCCTCATTTGTTATTAGTGGTTCTCCCAGTGGTTCTTGGCTTCCTGTGACAGAAGGTTGACTACTTTCAGGAGTGTCCTTATCTAGTTGGCCTGGAGTTCCTCTTCGTGTTGCTGTTCATTGTGCAACATTGTTTTGTACTGTGCAAAGTTTACATCAGTTATACTGCTTTCATTGGCTTTGAAAGCGTCTTCATATGAGTCATAGGTATCTAGTATTTCTTCTTCTTTTCTCCATGGTTTGAAGAGTTGTAGCAGGGACATGTATTATATTTCTTTATGTTGAGGAGTCTTTAATGACAATTTGATATGATTAATTAAATTTGGTTTGGTGAGTTTTACTAAGCTGCCATCACAGTTTGTCACTTTGTATTTTTACGGTTTTGCTCATCAGGTTTTATATTATTTTTGTATGTGTAGTTTTGGGCTATGTGGTATAGACACATGGTTTCCAAAGTGGTACTCCTTTTTGGGTAGTATGTGTCCAATAAATTGTTTTTTTAAAATGCCTTGGCTGTTGGGATCATGTTTGGCTATTGTTTCTATATCTTCGTATGATTTTCGAACTCTTTTTCTAGATTTAGCTGGACCAAGACTTAGCTATACTATATTTGCAGATTTACCATACAATGCAGTACCAGTTAATCGATCAGCTGCTTCAAGGATCCACATTCTCTATGGGACAGCATTTTTATGCCCAAGCTGTATAATTTCTGAGGCACTGTTTTATCTGATGACAGGTCATTCCAGAGGTCTTGGAGCTCTGTCTTTTCTGATTTGGTTAAGTATGCTGTGGCATATCGTGCAACTGCAGTAGAATTGTCTGAAATGTACTGCACATCTATGTTTGCATTCCACAAGTGGGCAATGATTGCATTGTAATCATTGATATATTTTTCTTCTTCTTTTCTTTTTATGCAATATGTATTTTTAGGTGACTTACTTTTAACACTAAGTCTAACTGAAGACATGAGGTTGTTCACTTGACCTCTATTTGTAACTGGTCTAGGGAAACCAAATTGGCATTTGGTGTAGTATTTCCCTTTGTTTTTGTATTTGCGACGACAATATTTGCCACATTTGTGTCTTTGGAATTGTAAGATTTTTGCATGAAGATCACTATTTGTGGATTCTGACGGAATTTCACAAGTGACATATTTTTCAATAAACTGTAAAACAGTGGCATCACTGTCTTGACCAACTTTAGGAGCATCTTTAATCCATAAAAGCATGTGGACATGTGGCGCTCCTCTGGCTTGGTATTCTTTTCTCCAAAAGATGTGTTGCATTTCTCCAAGGGGAGGAACAGTTTTATTACAAATAAAATGTAGCATAGCAATGAAGCGATGGTGCAAATATCTAGAAACATTAACAGGATCCTGAGAACAAAGTTCTCCAGGTGTTAGTATATCTATGTTTATTTTGTTTTCGTTTGATATGCATAGGAAAATGTAAATCTTCCCATGCATATTCTGCGCAACTTAATATAACAAACCAAGTGGGTGCGCCAAGGTTTCTGATCATACACCGTACATCTCCATGGCGTCAAAACCAGTACTCTTTAGTACCTCGCATATTTGCAAATAGATTTGTAAGATTTGCCTGTAAAACCTCATCTTTTTGTTTAACTTTTTGTAATAATTGTGTGGCTGTCATATTTTGAAAGTGTGATCCTGATTTTAATATGTGTGCAACTCCGTAACATAAAGTTGCTAGTTCACTTTCAAAGAGTAGGTGGAATATGTATTCCACATTTTGTCGAAATCTGGGATCTTCAGAATACATTCGTAATGAGCGATATTCTGATGCTGATATTTGAACAGGTCTATCATCGTATCTTTCTCCTTTGCCAGTAGAAAAGAGTAGAGGAAAAGCACGTGCTTCTATACTTTTTTCCCATATGCTGTTTGGTGATCCTTTTGTTTGACGCATTTGGTACGTTTCCAGTGCATCTTCTATGGTGTCATTAGAGTGCAATGGGTGAATTGTATAATGGTCTAAAGTGTTTGCTATTGTAGCAGGATCTAGGAGCTCAAATTGACCAGTTTCTTGTGTCTCTTGAATTATTTCAGTTGTATCTTTCAAGTTTTCTTCGATATTAATTTCTTTGTAATAATCATTATTCTCTTTGAGATATTGCAGGGCTTCTCTAACTTTATGTAAATCTACCAGTTGTTGCCAAATTGTTTTGTCTTTTATAGGTACTCCATTTACCAAGATAATTAAAGATTGTTGCACTGGACGTTGCACTCCTAGAGTGTGCACATTTTCTTTTAGAGCTAATGGTAAATACACTACTTTTCCACAAATACCTTTCACTAATTCAGAGGGAGGTAATTTTGCAGTTTTTGGTTGAAGGCGTATTATTGCTTGAAATGGATGAACTGTTTGAATTATGATGCTCTCATATAAATTTAGTTGTTGAAGGAGTTTTGGTAGTGGATGTAATTCCAAGTTATTTGATATAGCACGTGAAGGAGTTTGGTTGTTGTCAAGTTTGGTAGTGCAGTAACTGCAAAGTATTATGGGGTCAGTTATTTCGCATTTGTTTTCTGCTATAAGGTAGAGAGCTAATTCAAACCATTTAGAATCTTCATTGTCTTCTATTTTGTATGAAAGGTCTATAGTTTTTGTGTTACTTTTATAACACGTTCTGTGGCAACATACACACACATGGTTTGGTACTTCAGCTGAAGTACTATGAAATTTTAGTATTTCTTTTTTGTATGTGTGTAGTGAAAGGTTGCCATGTGAAGATTTGTTACGAAGTTGGTTGACCGTTAATTCATCTTGTAAGTGGGTTTCATTTCCAAAATTATTTTTTCTGTATATACTCGATTTCCTCTAGTAGGTCTTTTGGTGTACCATGTAGAAGAATGTTATTTAAATTGGCTAATGCTAAAGCAGGACTTTTTGCATAATACAGTTTATAAACTAGATTTCTTATACTTGCATGATGTGTTGATATCCTTTTGATAATATGGAAGGTTGTTTTGCAAGTAGCTCCTGATATGCAGGCCAACGAATGTCCTTGCAGTCCTGTGTGCTTGCGTACTGGACAAGCATCCATACTTTGCAGTATTTTAATTTTGATTTTGTCTTTGCTTTTCACATATTGATTGAGGAATAGGCGTAAAGATTTGAACATTTTTTTGGGAATGTTACACATTGACGTGCATGGCCATGTGTAAATTAGATGTTCTGATTCAGTCGAATGAAGGGGTAAATCTAAGTTTTCAGGGCATATTTTTGTAAGGAGTACTTCTTGTTCCATTATGGTATTATTAACTTTTTCATAACCTCGACCACTGCTATGTATGGCAATTGTATTTGTTTGCTTTTGTTTGTACGCTTCTTCATAAAAGTATGGTTCTGTGCTTGTAGTGTGACTCCATTCACCTCCACAGATATTTAAGAAGTTATTTCTGTTCATATTTCGTTTATTGAGAAGTCTTTTTTGAAATTTAGTTATTAGTTTTGTTAGTGGTTTAATTCTGTTTAACACAACAATAAATATGTTTCTTTTGAGAAGAATTGCACTGTCTGTCAACGCTTCTAAGATTACTTTCCTACGATAGGTTTGAAGTGTTGAACCTGGTTTCTCTCCTGTTTTTATCAGATTTTGAAGGACTTTGTGACAGAACATTTTGGCTAATATACTTTTCTTGGTATGCTTACTTTGTACTATATCAAGATTTATAGAAGACGTTTTATTTGTAGTGATAGTTGATTTTCTGTTAATAGTTTTTTGGGTCGTTTTACTTTGTGATAGAGGAGGCAAAGTTTTTGCACTAGAAACTTCTTCTGTTTCACAACATGACTGTATTAGCTGTTGTGTTTCAACGTTTTTTACAAATTCTGCTATAGATGGGTGTTTATGTTGGAGACTTTTCTTTTCATTTGCTCTACTTCTGCGTCCCTTTCTACGGAGTTGCTTTTTGGTGGGCATTCTTTAGCGTCTATTGAAAAAAATACAGAAGCTATGGGTTTGGGTTTTCTGCAATGCATGTGTGTTGTGTGCATGATTGTTTGAGTAAGATGATAAAGATGTATGTAATGGTGTGTGATTGTGAATTAGGAAGTTGAACTACTAGGGATGGGTATTCTTCAATTAATGTGTTACTAAACTGGGGTTCAGATGACAGAAAAAAGTAAGCTGGTGGTGTGGAGAAGAATAAATAATATAGGTAAAGCTATACAATTAAAACATTTGTTTGTTCTACAACATCTACATTCTAGCGGCTGAGTTGGGTAATTTGTGTGCCGAAAAATAGGAATTTGAGGGCCATTCTGACAGGAGATCACTGTTTAAGAGGGGGGGGATTTTTGGTCAGAATGGTGCAGAATCTCTATTATGGTAACAATCTACTTACTTTTTTTCAAAAATGAGTAGTTTGCTTCTTAGTTGTTCTTTGTAAATCAAAATCGGCTGCTTCTATTCAGGAGAATGGGCTTCACTGCAATTGTAAAAGAAAGAAATCAGTAATTTGGTTGCTACATAGCACTGTTTTCATTTTAGACATAGATTTTTTTAAATTGAAATGCTCAGCGCCTTCCTGAAAACCATTAAAACTATATTATGACTAAGAGTAGGAAAGAAAATATCTTTACTATGGTTTGTGGAATTCATAATCTACCAACGTATACCACTATTCTTGTAACTAAGCTTTTCCACGTAATAGTGAGTCATTGTCATCATAGCTCTCAACCATGTGTGTCGCAAAGGCGGGTGAAATCACCTGATTTTGTTTTTGGCGGGTGAGACGCCCATTGGAACGAATGGGCGTGCAGGAGGCTTGGCGGGTGAGTCAGTCCTTTACAAGGTGGGTGACACCCGCCAAAAGCGTCTGAGTTGAGAGCTATGTGTCATAGCCTGCTTTTGCACGTAACAGTGAGTGAATGTCATAGTCTGCTTGTCCTATATAAATGTATGTAAGTACTTATACAAACGAAAAAAATTAAAACCAATTATGTGTTTGTACAAATATTATTGTTTGAGATTTGATCATAGAGTGTGTATGTTATTTTGTGTGATTATATGTCGTGTATATATTTTATTTCAAAAATGTTAGTTTAATAGTATTTGCATGTGTGTGTGTGTATGAAGAAATTAAACGATATAACGGTTTGTAAGTGACGGGTCATTTTAGGACAATGAAACAATGATCGTCCATTCATTTTTCAGATTATGGAAGGTAAAAGTCGGTTAGAAAATGTGTTCATGTACTGTGTAGAAAATATGCATACCTGTACTTTCTGTTCATGTATATGGATATGGACCACGCTGCAAGTAGAAATATTGGAGATTTGTATAGTATTTCTCGTAGATCTCGGTTGTCAATTATATGAGACTTGTACTCCGAGAGATACACCGTACATTTGTAGTGCTGCTCTATGATGATGCAGTTACATGTAGAGTTATTGGATTTGATTGGTGGATGGTCATGTGATTGCTTAGCTACATCCAATGAGGGAATGGCACAGAGAGTGAAATCGAAATGGTAGAAGGGCTGTACATGTTACGATACGTTCGCGGACATGGCGGTAGTTCTAGAACACCGCGTATTACGTCCGGGGAATTTGGGGAGGGGAGGTATGGAAATGAGATTGGATGAAGCAAGGGAAAAGTAAAGTTTAGTGAGTGTGTTGTGGTAGGAGAGGTTTTCTCAGATATTGTTTTTGCAGAGAGAAGAACAGATAGCTATGGCTGAGTGTTTCAAAACACAGATTGTATGGATTTTGGGAGACTCGTGGATTCATTGGTTGAAGGTGCATGCAGAAATCTGTGGAGTATCTATAGATCTTGGATTCCCACATGTGGAAGTGCACTGGCATGGAGTGCGTGGAATGAAGTGGTTGGACTTGCTACCTCTCTGTGCAACTTTGAAGATAGAGGAACATCCAGACATAATTGTAATTCATTGTGGAGGGAACAGTTTAGGACATGTGTCTGGAATTTCTTTGCAATTTGCAATGAAAGAAGGACTTCAGAAGATAATGGACATGTTTCCAAACTCTAAAATATTTTTTTCACGGATTGCGCAGAGACAAGAGATTTTGACATGTCCTCTTTTAACAATGAAAATATTTTGTTTCGTAGTACATATATTTTTCGCAAAGATGGAGTCCATCTTACTTATGCTGGCAATCAGATTTTTCTGAGAAATGTACAAAATGCATTGTAACCTTTTTTAGAAATACAGCATTCGTTTTGAAGTACGTCTTACGTAGTTGAAATGTTTTACATTCAAACACCTCCCAAAGGCTCTTTTCAGAGCCACCACTTCCTGTTAGAGAAAAATGCATTGGTTTCAATAGGGTAGCAATGCAATTGTTTTTCTGTTCGCGGACCGTCCGTGGACTTTCACGAAATGGAAATGGCTACGCTTTATGTATCTTTAACTGTGAAAGGCGGCTCTGAAAAGAGCCTTATTTTTTTTTGTTGATTTTTGTTGTTTTGTATTTTTTTGTTCTTTTTTATACACGACACACTAGGAGAGGAGGGAAAGGAGGGTAAAGGGAGGGGGACACCAACCAAAGGGATAAGAAAGGGCGAGCTGAGAGAGGAAGATGTAGAGTGGGTTTTATTTAGGTAGTGAGCAGGTCTTCTGGTGCTCTGAGACGATTGTCTCAAAAGCACTCCGAAGTTGCTCCCCCCTGCAGAGTACTGTGTCACAGTACACACATACAACTATGACCCTCGAAAGGTAAGGGTCATCAGAATTCTGTATGGCCTGTGAGGCAGCTTGAGGAAGACGCTGTCCCACAGAGGTGTTCCTTGTGGTGACAGGATCAGGAACGGAGGATGAAGTAGAGACGATCAACCTACTACGCTTCTCGCAAGGTACAACCTTGCGAATGGCCCCAGTGTGGAATGAGCGCAGGTGTCGCTTCATGGTAGTGGTCCCAAAGCTATACGAAACATGCTTCCCGCGACTGAGTACAATTTTGCACTCATTACAGGTAACAAGGTTCGCATGATACTTAGGACCGTTTCCATGAACGGTAAACAACCGCCACACCCAAGATTCACGCCGATGGCGGGTAGTAGGGATTTCCTCTACCTCATTCTCGTCATCCTCTTCTTCCTCCTCTGTATCCTCACTCCTCTTCCCCTCTTCAGGCCCTTGGGGAAATGGTGGTGGTGGAGGGGGTGGGGGTGGTGCTGAGGCAGATGTAGCACCATGTGGTAATAGTCGAGCCATGGATGTCATAGGCTTGGAGATGGAAATCTCAAAATCTGCAAAGTATGCAGCAAAATGCAGTGTGCTCTGCGGAATAGTCAGAAACACAATGAGAATGCGCTCTAGGGCCTGGTCTTATATCGGGGTGCTTGTGCGCGGGTCGCGGACATGCGCGCCGTCCGCAAGACAGATTGAACATCAAAAAAGGTTCAAAAAGTCACAAAAACTATGTAGAAAGTTAGGATTAGTATGTGGGATTTGTGGTATGGTGATTTTTTAATGAGAAATATTGTGGATTACTTGGAAATGTACTTTTAAACTGGTCTGGGACAGGAACAGTGTCCGCATTTAGAGCACGAGATGAGCGTGGGCGTGGTCACATGATTGTTTTGTGAGCATGTTCGCTAAGGTAGCGGTCGTCCGCAGGACACCCAATGTACAGACATTGTTTTGCGCATGCGTGTTGATGTTCTGCGGACAGTGTTCGGGTCCTGAACTAATTAAAAGTGCGTCACATGTAAAACGAACAGTTACAGACAGCCGTTTGTTCTTAGCACAGTTTAATTTATTTGCTAACAATACGGACAGACATAGCATTTCAAGCACACCTCCATTGTTGTTTATTTACGAACAATTCAGGACACCACGAGTGTTCTTAGAACAGTTTCTGCTTGCTATCGAACACTACGAATAGGCATAGTGTTCTTAGGGACACCTCCATTTTCGTTTATTTACAAACATTTCAGGACACTACGAGTGTTCTTAGAACATTTTCAACTTGCATGAGAACATTACGGACATATGTAGTGTCCTCAGGACAGTTACATTTTCGTTTCTTTACGAACATTTCCAAACAACCGCGGTGTCCGTGGACACCTAAATTGGTTTTATCACAAGGAACTGAAAGTAATTACAACACAATATAAGAAAAGTTACTTTATTTCATATATATATACAATTATGACTGGGAAGGTGGGGCAGAAACGGAAACAAAAACAGGAGAATTAGGGATTTCTAGATAACCGGGATCAGGTGAAGAAGGGAAGGAAATCTCATCGAAACGCTTTGGTCCATAGACAGGGTTTGGGGTTAACTGCGTGGGATAGGGTGAGGGGGGACAAGTGCAGGTTGGACAATGGTGTGCTGGTAGGGGTTTCACATAATTTTCCACAAAGTTTTTCAAATCCATAAAATTTTGCATAAGGTCGTCCATTTGTTGATTAATCTGCTGTAGAGTGATATCCTCTGATTGTTGTGTGAGATGCTTGGAATTTTTGTATCGTCTGTAATAAAAAAAATGTATATGTTAAATGTATACAAAATAATATTTATTAATTGGTTTATATAGTAAAGTGTGTACCATTAGGTGGACTATTTTCTAACATTTCCTCTCATGGGAAATGCTCCTCTAGCCAGTCGAGAGTACTACACATTTCTGTGAGAAAACAAAAAAGTAATATGTTTTTTTTTCTACTATAGAAAGTTTATAAATATATGAGTAAAAAGAAGTGCACTTACTATGTCTGGTGAGATATGTAATCAGTAGTGTAAACGTCTGGTCTTGCTGTTGGTTGTGGAGCGTCTGTGATGTAATTATGGTGGAAGCCACTTTATCTTCTTTTGGTATATTCCATTTTAAAACATATTGTATTTACATGAATGGTTAGTGTGTTACATATATGGGTAACATTTTTTAAGTCTTACTACATATACTTTGTATGTGTGCTGCTTTGTGAATTTGTTAAATGTTCCTATGTTATGATATAACTATTAGACATACCTCCCCAGAGTTTTTAGGTGGTGGTACTGTTGTCCAAACATGTCTGCGGACCGTCAAATTCAGTAGAAAGGGTTCAGTATGTTCCATATTATATGTACATAAAGTCAAAGTTATTATTGTTAAGTTGTGCTACTAAAAAACTATGAAATTCAGTAAAAGAAACTTTGTTAAAGGGACATTATGGTTAAGTTGTGCTACTAAAAACCTATGAAATTCAGTAAAAAAACTTTGTTAAAGGGACGTTATGGTTAAGTTGCGCTACTAAAAACCTATGAAATTCAGTGAAAAAACGTTGTTAAAGGGACGTTATGGTTCAAAGTAAAACCGAAAAACCCCTGAAATTCGGCAGTTATGGTAAGATAAGCAACCATAACTCGCGCCGCCACCGTGCACTGCTAACACTAACACCCAGGACATGAAAGATGACATCACAAATGTCATTGATGACTGAGGACTTGCATTCCGTGCCATTTCTTATTTGAAAAAGTTTGTGTGTTTATTCCTTCTGAGACTCTCTTATGGTTTGTTGGTAACTTATCTCTGAAATTCAGTCAAGCAATGGTATATGTATGTCTGTTGTGTTTTAATATTAACATAATAAAACATTGAATACAAAAAAAGAACCGTCACTCTTCCCAAGTCTCCTCTTGCACTGGTGACCCATGGCTGAATCCCTTGAAATCATGCACAGCAATCGCATTAGGAAACTGCCAACCGCCTGCTGCAGAACTGATTTTTCTTTCCCAGAGTATTGCTCTCCTGGCCCTTCAACGCTGTTGAGACTTTTCTTCATGCATTTCTTCATCCCTGGGCCTCTTCTCCATTTGAGGGTTTTCTTCCAATGGAACTCTAGGAACTGCTTCTTAGGCACCAGCTGTCCCTATTCACTATACTGGTCTCTTTTGCTCTCCACTCAAACTTGCCAGCCTCAACAGAAACGTCTTTACAGACCTGTCATTGCCTTTTCTATTTAGGTGAGGCTCTGTATTTACTCTTACCTAAAACTGTGCTACAGTGTGATACACTGTGGCAATTTCTGTTTGTCAAAGTTACTTGCCTGTAAGTGTATTGTTTTTGTATCTTTTCATTTTCCTTCATAAAAAGGTATTTTTAGAAATATTTACTGAATGACCATTCCTTACTTGGTATTAATGAAAGTGGTGCTGTATGTGTGAAACACCCCACTCCACCTCCCAAGAGTTAGGCCTGGACTGTCCTGTAACAACTACCACTTGGAGAGCCTGGTGAACTTGTGGGAATCACTAGAATGTCCTAATTCAGGAAGATACACCTTAAGACCCTGACAAAGGATACCGCACTGGTCACCTGGCTACCCTCTGTTCTCGGGCCCTGGTCCCCTCCCCGCCAACTGCACACCTGCACTGCCTCCCAGGCAACCCCTGTACTTAGGGGCTGTTTTTGTATCCCCACAGCCCCCACCAGCTCTTGACACTTGATGCCTGCACTTAACCCTTCACTTGCCACAAGCTGGCTGCATTTTCTACCTATTGTTTTATTTATTCTATTTATTTATTACTGTTGATCTCTGTTCTGCACTTCCCCGCCCCCCTAACCACCGCACTTACACTTTCCCCCCTCCCCTGCACTTGCGCAATCTTAATGTCACCTGGCCTAATAAGATTGCTGTCTCTGTCTTCCCTCTGTTCCCCTTCCCTTGCCTCGTCGCGCCTTGAAGCACTTGTGTATAGGTGCGTTATAAATGCCATATCATATCATATCCCTGAACAGAAGCACTGGAAACTCAAAAGAGAACAGCTGCATATATTAAGATATAACATCCATATTGATGGCCTCAATGAAAATGAGTATCTCTAATATTATGACAATATGTTGAATGAGATATGATTCAGTACTGTATAGATAGGCTTTATGATTGTATCCCTAGAGTGTGCTATGTTATTTTTGTCTGGAATTAATGGTGCTATTCCTATTATGACAGTATACGATTTCTATTTGTGGACAATTAGGCTGTTTGGGAAATTATATAATATGGCGAGGCAGAGGAACAATGGGACAAAATGAGTATGGAATACAATGATTATATACATTTGAATCGAAACATTTTCAGAGACTACAATCAACGGGTTTAGAAGTTCAGCCATATTATTATTGACAAAGTGATGCCTGGTTTCTCTTTCATCAAGCAGTGGGGAAGCTATTTTGTGTCGACAGGTGACTAAATGCTGAAAGTGATTGCAAAGATAATGACTAAATGAATGGAAAGTATGTTTATACACACATTCTATTTTCCCAGTATCTAGAAGATCTGTAAATAAGGTGCAATAGAATGTCCCGCTTCCTAGATGGCAGGATGTTAATGTATTAAGTAATAAGCCACACAATTAAGGGAAACTTAATCAACACTAGACAAAAAACTATTTTAACTTTCAAATCTGTCAGTAAGCATAGAAAGCATAGAGCATAGGTGCCAATATGATTTTGCATTATATATAAAAATGAATCACAAATTGGCGATATACCAATGGCGTTTAGCAGAACTACTAAATGTTGCACTTTGTAACCATAGGCCCTGGGGTAAGGAACACTTATGAAAAAAAAAGAACTTGATTGCACAGGAAAACTGGGGCACCACTTGAACTTTGTGCTAGAACAACATAATAATGTGACTAAACATACATTGAATTTTATATTGCATCCTAGGTCTCAATTCACATCACCATTTAAAGGATGTTTACCTACTGCCAGAAAGAGAGCATTTTAGAAAACACAAAATTTGTACTCGCAAAGGTTGAATCCTGTAGGAATCTTGGGGACAGGTGGCAATCTTTTTATTCTATCCTTTTTTTATTATTGTATTCAGTTTTAAAAAAAAAACTTTACAAATATAAAAATGGATTGTCAGTTAATATTTATACAATTTATTTTGGACAACATACCATGTGCTAAATGAACAGAGACTCTGCACAGAATATTCAAAAAGATATTATTTAAACTTATAATATTGCGTTATATATCCAATAGCAGTAGCCAGTTTAGCTACATGCCCCATACAGATATTTCAAATAGTTTTCAAATGTTATAGCTACAAATTATGACACCTCGTTAGTGAATTATATATTAGGGATGGAATGTGATCCTAAAAAAAACAGGTTCTTGGTCTGAGTGTTGCTTACAAAAGAGTGATGTTGCAGAGGGTCGACAGTTAAAGGCAACAGACACAGGGTCTCTCTTTTCCTTTCCCTTCTCCCGTTGGACGTTTTAAGGAATGCACACGTTTCATCCCCTTTCACACTGTGTGATGCCACACCGCTTTGCCCAGCTGCTTCCCACTGCGTTCATCCACTCCCTCATACTATCTTCCAGCCTGGCATCATCACCAATCATGGGCTCTAGCTCGCTGAGCTGAACCTTGACAAAATGTGCATTGGCCTGCAAGGCACGCACTTTTGTCAGTCACATCTCAGACCTGTGATTCGGAGGCCGCAATTGAAAACTAATAATTTGATCATATAATGTTAGTGTGGATTCATATCAACTTGAGTGCTTAATAACTATATGATGCTCATCTGTATCCTTGCTCTTTGAAATTAATTTAGTATGTATCATTGGGACTGGAGGATGATAATTGAAAAAAATCAGAAATACTCCTTATACACGGAGTGTGCAAGCAGACTTAGAAAGAGGGGTACTCGTCCCCTATATCTTATTAAATGTCCCTATTATAAGGGGCGAAATATCTACCTAAGATTCAGACTCAATCAACTCTCTACCTTAGAGCGTATATACAAATGGAATCATGTTAGAGATTTGATCATGGACGCAAACTGTGGCTTTTGTGTTTCCACAAGTCATACTGAAACCATAAGACATCTTGTGGTATATTGTCCTTATTTTGAGGAAAACAGATGCATGCTCCTGGGGAATACCATCCCGGCCTAACCTATATTGCAAAGATTGATATTTCAATCTTAGCGATGGATTTATCTTAATAAATGTGTGTACTTTTCTATGAATTCTTTGTAAATTAAGTTATGCCTAAAACCCTGAGGTTTATTATGCATTTATCTGTGTGCAAATTTGAAATTAGAGATAAGTGATAGTTAAACATGTAAGAAATGTGTGATGAATTTCCTTTTCATATTATACTTTAGGCTTCAAAATATGAATATGTACGGGGCTTTGTTTTTCTTAGCTGGCCATGTCCATTACGTCCATTAAGTGTATTTATTAAAAAGAAAAGGCCAAGCAAAATGTACTCCTTTTCAGAAAAAAAAACAAAGGTGTATTATTTCTGAGTGTAGTGTGAAGGTGCGGAGGTAGGAGACAGACACAGGAGTGGTAAATTTGTAATCATTTATTCAAGAAGAAATACTGGGAAAATCTACATAGCCCTATTTATAAGAAGGGTTTCTTTGCCTCAAACCAAATACTAAGGACTTTGTCAGGATGTCCATAAAATGTATATAGTTCACCGTCCTGTGTCCAAAATCGATTTCTGTCCATTATTATATTAATTAGACTACAAAGGAAGTGGGTCTTCTTGATCCAGAAGAGTGAATTAGAGTTCCAATCAGGGTTTCAATTTGGTTGAAAACAAAGTTGCAACATGTACTAAAACAAAGTTCCAAATGGTGCAAAACATATGTAGCAAAGTTCTCCGGCACAAAAGAAAGTGAAGTTCTAACTCAACATGTTGACACTGAGAGAGTGGCTCCCTTCTCTTGTTCTTAATCAGGTTTCTCACTGTCGTTACAAACACCAAGGGAAATGTCTCCCTTTCCCTGGCTTTCTTCCTAGAATCCACAACAAAGGCTTCCACCAGAATGTAACTAATCAATTTGCAAATAAAAAAGATTTGTAATGTGACTTTCAATATGCTAAGTAATCACCTGTATAGTATGGGTAAAGAGACAAAAAGGGTGAAGTATGGCAACAATGTGTCAATTAGAAGTATGTGTTAACAGTGTTCAGGGGGTTGCCTTGAAACTCACCAATAAAAATTACAAAAGTAGCCAAAAAGGAGTGTACGCAAGGCAAGAAGTAACAACTTTAATCTGGGGCCCAGTCGCAGCTGGGAAAGCAAAATTCAAACAGAATGTGGAACAGAACTGCATGAAATGCACTTCAAAGATACATCCCAAAAACAAAACCCTTTATAACATTAAGATCTAATTACCATCAATAATTTTGCATCATTAAAGTGTATCCCCGCAAGAAGCTGATTTGTGAAATCATATCATTCCCCTATAGAAGGGAATACATTATCTTCTATGATTGGGTCTCGCAAACCTTAACACACCACCCATAATTTCCCATTGTGATGTCACAATCCAACCCTCAATTCCCACATCATAGTGCCAATTCATTGAAACATTTGAGATGACCAGCAGATCTTTAGTCAACTGCCCCGGTTACCTCATCTACATTCTCATGGGAAAGGCTTCTACCATGACACTGCCAGAGCCTTGAACCAAGAACAAGCTACTGTGTTAATGTTACACATTAGGAACTTTGAAACTGCCATGGGTTTTCTGAGACCATCAGTAAATCAGGCTTCGTGAAATAATATGCAGAATTATGAAATGATTGCACATTCATAAACATTCCACATCATCCATGAGCTCTGTTTTATAACCTTGAAAAGTAACAAAGATTGTTTCTTTCCTACCATGCAATCCTGGGATCGTGGGATTTGCAATTTTCTAAAAAGCATATGTTGAGGCCTATTTGCAGCACCTCCACCTAGTGCTAAACCTTATATAAATTACCTGTGACCCATCTTTATTTTGTGTGTTTCTTTAACGTGAAATACTGTTATTTAGAACATTCTCCAGCCTACTTCAATTTACTGGGCCTCATTCCGAGGTTGGTGATAGTCATGGTGCTAGTTCAATGGGGACTTACTGGTGTAGTCCGACCTTTGCGGGACCGGTAAGTCTCCATTGAAAATGCCATTCCCCATTCCCATTTGAGCCCCGATAGGGCTCAATGGGAATGGGGAGGACGCAAATAACGGGCTGGCGTATGTTAAAGGGGTTAAAGGATGGACCCGCTAAGGGGCCTTGTAGTAGGGCGGCAAGGGATTACTGGCACCGGTCTCCTTACCGGTACCGTTATCCCTTACCACCCAACTTGGAATGAGGCCCACTGTGTGGCTTTCAAGGAAACCCCTCCCCTTTCAGAATGCTACTCCCGCAGCTGATAAGTTTGCACCTTTTTCATGCACTGAACTTATATTTTTACCACAAGAAAAAATAACATACACATTCAATAATAAGTCTCGTAGTTGAATGAAGCTCAAAGTATGAAGATGAGTCCACAAGAAAAAGCCAGAAAAGAGTTGTGACCTACAAAGGGTGTAGAAAAACTGAAAGAAAAAGGGAACTGAGTTGTGTGCTAAACCAGTGAGATAGTATAGAAAGTACAGCATAAAAAGAAGGAGAAGAAGGAGAAAAAATATATTCTTATCAGTTGAGAATCAATCTTCAAACCATTCTTAGTTATGACATATGCATGAATTCAGTGTTACATTCAATACAATTTTGAAAAACATATGCATGTTTTAATCATCCTAATGACATTCTTATCTAATTTGGTAAGTGTCAGGTATTTTCTCTTACAATAAATTACTTTCAAAATCAGGTCCTCAAACTATCTAGACAAATGCTAGGGCAGTTGGGAGAGGTTGAGTTTCTTATTTGGTCTTCTCAGTGGCATAACCATTTATTCAAGAGAAAAAAAAGCCAAAAACCTACCTAGTCCTATTTCTAAGAGGGGTTCCCTCACCTCAAAACCAATTCTAAGGACTCTAGCAGAATGTCCATCAAAAAAGTATATAGTCCACCATCCTGTGTCCAAAACTAATTTCTGCCCCTTACCTTAATAACTAATCTAGAAAGGATGTGATCCAGAATGGCGAATTAGAGTTCCAATCAGTGTTCCAGTTTGGGGGAAAACAAAGTTCCAACATGTACCAAAACAAAGTTCCAAATGGTGTAAAAAAAACAAAGTTCCACAGTAGGAAAGTTCTCTGGCTCAAAAGAAAGCAAGGTTCTAACTCAACATGTTGACACCAAGAGAATGGCTCCCTTCTCTTGGTCTCACTCAGGTTTTTCACTGTGGTTACACACACCAGGGGACATGTCTCCCTTTCTCTGGCTTTCTTTAGGCTCCTTACAAGAGCGTGCCTTTTTTCTTTTGGCTTCCCTCATGCAGTTCTCACAACACCAGGGAGGGTGCTTCCGCTCCCCTGCCTCTTCTTCACAACACCAGGGAAGACACTTCCCTTCCCTTGGTCTCTTCTTCTCTTGCCTTGTTTCACCTTGTTTTCAAAACTTTGGGATACAGATCTCAAACCCATATTGTTTTTTGTGATACAGACCTAGTTCACTAGCCTGCCAAGTACTGCCATGAGGAAGATGTCTGATGATGGTAATCTTCATTGTGGGCGGGGTCCCAGAACTATCTTCCTTGTTTTCTTTCTTGGGGCTAGGGAAGGGTACTTTGTTCCCCCAGTCTTTCCTTTTCCCCTGTTTAGCTGGGTCAGCGTATCCCACTGCTCTCTTCTGCCAACCATCCCGGTCACCCCTGTACCTTTGGGATATCTTCCGGTACTGTTTTGTCAGTCTTGAGTTCTTTCAGATTCCAATTTTGGCTACTGGAGTCTTTCCCCCTTTTCCGGTGTGCTGTGGCAGCTTCACAGCCTGTGGTTCTCCTTATTCCCGCACGCAGGGAGCATTAAGCTCTTTCTCAGGTCCTTTTGCAAGGTTTTCTCATCGGCTCCCCACAGTCTCCAGCATTTTGCCAGTGGGCAAAGGGCCCCGTTCCTTCTGACAGTGCCTCCGGTTCATGCTTACTCTGCTTTTGCTTCTGCATTCCTGCCCCTTGCTTCTTCAAGGAGGGCTTCTCTCACTCTTCCGGAGTGCGTCTTCACTTTCGTACTGGCTCTGGCCAGTAGGACTTGGGGAAACACTAGATTGCTAAATGTGGTTCTGGCCGGTAATCCTCATGCCTCCACATTTCTCCCTCATCACAGTACTGATATTTTCACTCCCTTGTGCGTCATTGAAGGGACTGCATTCTCATGAAAAGGGGCTCCTCCTAAAGGAAATGGGATGACATCCATGGCTTTGTCGGTAGGCAACTCTGCTCTAAAGTGTGCATTTCTCCTATCTCTCCCCTACTAAACACCAGAACATACTATGGGTCTTGGGTGAGGTTGCTACTGGGGCAAAGTACTATATGTTTGCCTTAGTTAACCAGAGCAATGTTTAAACAAAGGCCCAGCATAGAGTTAATGACAAGTGTGCATTTATATTTGTATGAAGAAGTGAATTCACTTTTTTCCTATCCACAAAGGAGTATACTTACCCAATCACCTTCATTTTAAAGTATGTCACCTGATTTGGTTTCATTTACATTCTCTTTATAAGCCCCAGGCCTTTAATTGGAATCACCTTTTCTCCATGAGCTAAAACTGGGTCCCCATCCAAAGCCATTTGACTTTGCCCTCTTCTAGCACTATATGCACGGTTACAACTGTAATACTTTGCCCATGGCATTGACCTATTGTGGTAATGTTTGTTTGATTTGTAGCACCTTATACAGGAAACTATCTTGGAGGC
Source organism: Ambystoma mexicanum (assembly GCF_040938575.1). Taxonomy (NCBI): domain Eukaryota; kingdom Metazoa; phylum Chordata; class Amphibia; order Caudata; family Ambystomatidae; genus Ambystoma; species Ambystoma mexicanum. Next base: position 1,277,479,398 of record NC_090929.1, on the reverse strand, counting down.
TAAACCACTGAATAACACTATTGAGTAGGAGAAAGGTTGGGTGCAAGAACAACCTGCCCAGAAACATGATGATGGTGCAGAAATGGAGCAGGTGCAAGAGGTGCATGAGAATGCAGTATCTGAGAGGCAGAGTGCTTCAGGTAAAACACAGAAACATTTGGGCGCATCCAAAATATTCTGCAGTGTCTCTTCTTGCATGCTACATTCGGCAGTGGATGTGAAATTAACTGTACGGCCAGATGTGCTGTTTGCACCTGATAAGGAACATTCTGTATCTCTCAAAATAGACTGGAGAGAAAGATCATGGGGACATAAATGCACAGATCAAGAAGTACGGTAAAACCCAGAATCAGTTACACACTACAAACACTTGTTGAAAATAGAACTCTAAGCAGGCATGTTAATTGGGAATTGCAGGGGAAGATTCAAAACATAGGACTTGTATTAAGGAATGGGAAATAGCACATCATTAATTTGCTGAAATGATTTGACAAGGGTAGTGATTGGGGAGATAATCATTTTCTATGGCCCTGGAGGCTGGTGTACTTAGAATACCTGGATGGCACCTAGCTTACATGTTTGCTACGTTAGTCAATTGGTCTAAATGATTAACTGCATTTCACCACTCTTCTCAGTACTTTAATGGGTTCAAGCTCAGGTTCAACAGTTTAAAGATGGCTTGATGATACTCAGTTACCATGGCATACTTCTTCATATGGACAGGTCAACAGCTTGACTTCATTTGGACAATGCTGCAGGATCTTTGATTTGAGAGGCTGATGGTTTAGATCAATGGATTGATCATGAACAGCATACGGTTTGTCTAGGGGTCTGAAAGTTGGTGGAAGTTGTTGAGGTGGCTTGGAGTGCTCAATCACATTTTTGGAGGTAACAGTTATTCCCCTCCACTTAAAAAATTCACCAGCTGGCACTGGCCATCGGACTGTGTTGGGAATGGGATGGGGGAAGCCCAGGGACTGTGGTGGGAGCAGGATGGGCGGGAACCATGGGAAAGTGGTAAGAGCAGGGTGCAGGGAGCCCAGGGTGTGTGATGGGGTGGGGAGAGCCCAGGGACTGGGTAGGAGTGGGATGAGGGATCCCATCGACTGAGATGGGAGCAGGTGATGGTGTGCAATACATACTGTCCATTTGGCATTTTTGGGGGGCCGGTATACCCACATTTTACTCAGGGGGGGCCCAGGCCAAAAAAGTTTGAAGACCACTAGTGTAACCTGATGAAAGCAGGTACAAATATTAGGTTGTGCAGGTCATCAGATGGATGAAAAAGGTCTCTAAGCTGGTCCGTTGTATAATTTCATCCCAAGTTCAAAGGTTGTTCAAAGGCAAAAACAGAAAGTTCAAATTGGCACACATTTCTACGTTCCTTGTGCAACAACTGCAGTTGCCAGAAGATGGAGATCCTCCCCAAGAGAACTACATTTGAGAGAGCTCTAATCTGGTTTCTTCGACAGAGGAAGATGGTAATTGAGGTACCACCATCTCTTTATAGGTTCCTTGGAATTATGGTCCTTGGCTCTCTGCCATAAGCAAGATTGTGGTTCTTCAGGTACATTTACCACTGTTCCCCTGGGATTTTCATGCCTTCTCTGTAATAGAATGAAGCCATGAGTCCAGAAAACCACCAGAAAGTAACCAAAAGAGTAGTCCCCTGTTAGGGTAATGCAAGGCATCTCCCTTTTGGTGTGTCTTCACTCTTTCAAATCAATTCCTGCCCCTGGTGGAATAGCTGAAGAACTGAAGCTGTGCATGTTGTAAGTTTAAACAGTATAGAAGGTACCGTCCTTGTTTTTGTTTAATTCCCATGCTGCCTTCGGTCTGCCCATCTTTGGCCTTCCCATGATATAAAGAGCACCGGCTGCAATCTCTAACACCTTTGCATGTATGTATGGGGTTTATAAAGCACACACCTGGCTTCGAAGAAACATAGGGCAGGAGGCACACACAGGGTGTTACAGGTTTGGTGTGTTGCAGCCTAGGTAGCTGGAATCCTTTGCCTCAGCTCCCTCCTGCTGTCCAAGCCCCAATAATCCGTTTTGGGGTAGACTGACTTATAGATGAACCCCATTCACAGATGGGTGATGTGTGAAAATTGACCACTGAAGAAAGTCCATTTTGGGCTCTGCTCAAGCCAGCTGGTGTGAGGTTCGGGAGAGAGTGTGGCAGGGTGAATCATCCACACAACACGTCACCTCTAATTGCACACAGGCAACATTTACTTTGTTCCGTAGTAAAAATTAGATCACATACACCATTTGCTCTGTTCGTACTAGATAACATTTTCATTAAAAAGTGCACTAATCCATTACTTAATCTGTAATTAATATGCAACAAAAGTAATCAATTAAACAAAGGTGTAGACACAACTTCATAACTAAAAGTGTGCTAGTCTTGATAAATCTTTCAGCAGAATTCAGCATCACCTGGCAAACTAGACTTAAGGATATTGGAAAATAGAAGCTGGTCAGGAACTAGAATAAATCCTTTTTTTTGCACAGCAGCAGGAGATATTGTTAGCACTTTTCAATTGAACACCTTGAAATCAGACCAGAGAGTGCACCTGCTGTATTAATATAAAAATATGAACCATGGACCTTACCTAAGTAGGTTTAATTTGGCATACCCACCAGTGCATTTACACCGGGAATAACATCTAAACAGTACTCTATTGAAATACCCAAGGAGATACTAAGATTAATCTTGCTGGAGTCAGTGCCACTAGGAACTACTCCCAAAGAGATTAGCCTGTTTGTGTGAAATGTGTATGGGCTTCGGAGCCCTTGCACCTTTTTGGGCAATGAAACACTCTCGTTCTCTACACCACCGAAGCACCTCCCCTGGGTTGCTGTCATGTTCATTTTTGTTAGAGGCCCTCTTCACTCATACCACACTACAACCCTCATGGAACCCTGGATCCCCACCCTCACTTTCTACCCCAGCACACTTACATAGTCGGCTCCGTACCTCTGGCCTCCAGGCTTCATCAGCATCGTCCTAACCATAGAAATAGCTTACACCTTATATTGTTTCCCATGGCAGCTCACATCATTGCTTTTTTTTCTTGTACTTTGGGCCTGCACACTATGTGTGGAGCCCTTCTCCTATCAAATAAATATATTGAAACTATTTGCACCATAGACAGAACTGGGGTTGCACATAGCAATCACATACATGGTTGGGGATGTACAATGCTGTTAACATCCTTGAGCCTCACCAAGGACCTCACTTCCCTTGGGACTACCTTAGGCTTGGGCTGGAGGGCCATTACCCGCCCTGTACATCCCCGGACGCGGGTGTGATCACAATATTCACTTTTGCCTACATTGTACTTGTGAATGTGACGTTGAATACCATCAAAGCGATACATAACCTATTTGGTGTTAGCTATTTTTGTAGATGAAGCTCTTAGTCAAACTCTCCTGTGTATTTTTCATACAGTTGAACATGTGGCATCAATGACAGTTCCAAATTATTAGTAATACCAGATTAACTAATAGTATAAACTCACTGATTCTTTTCCAAATTACGTTTTACGAGATGAATTCCTAATTTTCGTACTAATTAGTATTCAATTGCGTTAATGCGTTTCTCTAATTAATATTCCTTCTGTCTGCCTTCCCCTTTTTCTTGAAAGGGGTTAATGTTTTAATTGTTATAATTGCTATGAACATTTAATTTGAATGTCTATTTGATCCTTGCTATATTGCTAACTTAATGTCAATATTCTGTGTTGCACAATTTAGGTGTTTTACTATGTGACCCCTTATTTGATCTGATTAACATATCTTGAATTTAATTTCTTTGGCTTAGCTAAGGTATTCATATTTTACTTTTTTCATTGATATTCGAATAATACAGTCTCATAGCAGGACAACATAATACGGTTTCAGTGAACTGTGATAGCATAAAATACAACCTATTTAAATGCTTTTTCTATTAATCAACCTTCTTGTAAAATTCATGTTGTAATTAAAATTCAGTGGTAACACAGTCTTTTGGATAACATCAACACTTTCACAAATGCATTGTCAAGATCTACCCAAGATCTACCCAACCTCGCGTATCCATCTAGTTCAATATTCTGATGCCACCATGCATATTTACTTTGATACACGTTTCCGATCTTTAAACAGGACACAGTAAGTGTGAATTTGGGGGTGTGGACACACACAATAGGGAATACTGCAAGAAGAATAGGCAGATTACAGACAACAGTTCCAACAGCAACCAGTAAACACACTGGGAACCTAGAGAGTGGTAGAGAGCACAGTGGACACAGTAAACACATTACCAACAGATACCAACCATGGACTGGACCCAAGGGGGGGAGCAGCAGAACAGGGGAGCACAGCAGTTAACCAACAATGATCAGAGGAAAGGAGGGACAACAGAGGGGGAAAAAGACATGGAAAAGACACAACAAATAAGCTGTGAGAGGCACAGTAGTCTTGGGACACAGCAGGGACTGAAATCTTTACAAGTACGGCTAACCCCAAGATAGGAAAGCCTTCAGTTTCCCAGGGATAAAGCACAGTAAACCAGGCGGCTAGGTGGAAGTGCGTCCAAGGCCAAGCAGTTTAGTGGAGAGCAGCAGGGACTGCTCCCCCTACCCGCACCTTTCTTACATCATGGTTACTGCTGGTAAAAGACTGCACAGCATGCTCGCACGTTGCAAACCCTTCTTTGCCAAACAACTGCATTGCACAACAACCCGCCGTTGTCCTGTGTGTCCGATCCTCGGTTCTTAAAGGATTGATGCATGGAAAGTAGCGTAGCGTGCTATGAATTAACCAGCCAGCATCTCCTGTGGAACTGTGTCACACAGCAGCGCTCCCTTGCCCTGCATAGGCATAAAATTGCCTAGCAGGAGTAACCTGCAGAGGGAAAGGAAAACGGAAGCCATTCGTATAAATCACCAAAACATATAAAAATCAGGTCAAAATGCTGAGCATAGCCAGCTTCAATATAATGGGGAACAAACATTGAGATGTATTATTGAACAATCCTAATTGTAATTATTGTAAAATGGTTAATTCCCTGAGTAGGTCACAATTATTATGTCAGGAGTCTGGGTAACTCACTACACTGATCTATATGGCGCTCCCGCGAATGAAATTGAGTTGGTGGCCACGAACGAAGCATGGTCCTTGGGCATTGACATGGATGACATTGTGCTCCTTATACCTTTACTGCTGGAAGGAAAATGATCAAACACAATTGGTTGTTATTGGGCCAGAAATTGGAAATGGTGAATGACTTACAATATCTTAGTGTCATGATTTTTGCACAATATAATACGAGAAAAACGCATCTCATCTCCTGCTGCAAATGAAGCATTTCCATAACAGATTTGGAAAATGTGCTTTACTTATGGCGATAGAATGTGATGAGGGGAAATTGATCCCATCTCTAATGTACAGCCTATAAAGTTACCATGTATTGTTTGAGCTTGGTTTGATACTTTATGGAAAAGCATTTTAACCAAATAGAATACTGATGTCTGTGATTCACTTTGAATTGGGTATTACTTCATTGAATATGGGACTTTAATGAAAATGAATTTTGCACTCTAAAACATGTATTGACCCCCCCTCCCTCCTACTCTTTACTTGAGGATTTTAAGCATAATAATATGGAAGTAAGCATTGTTTATGGGACACAATGTTAAGAACTGTTGGATATCTGAGGGTTTGCCCTTGATAGAGTCAAGGAAAAAATGACTCTGTAGAAAAAGAGGCTACGGCAACAGGATTGGTGTGTGACATGTCAAGAAATGCAAAAATATTAGTACACGTCAGATATAGTGGCCACACATAAAAAACGATGGAAGCATACTCCTTATTTGGTGCAGTATGTTCATCTAGGCATAGAATTACCATTATGAGATTTAGATTAAACCTTCTCCACACGAGAGAAAACATGTGCTTCTTGGAGCAACCTGACATCATGAGCCCTATGTGTCATTACTGCTCAAAATAAACAGAAACTTTAAAACATGTTGTTCTTCACTGTGAAATACTTATGAAGTTAAGAATTCAGTTGGCATAAATGTGTAAGTATTTTCTCCTGTACACCATGGCTGTCCCTTTGGGAAAGGATCTTCAGTAATCATGTGATTGCACTTTAGGAGTCTTTCTTACAATTTATAGATATGATTAATTGTATATGTTTATAAAGGAATATTTTTAAATTCATTCATGCACATTGCTATTTTGATGTTTTAAAACACGAGTTAAAAGTGGATTTTAATGATGTTTATGATTGTTTTGCTGCTATTTGTGTTGTATGTGGTTTTCATTTTACTTTTTATAAATGTCTTGTTATCTTGTCTATGGTTCAAATATAAACCAAGAACACAAAGTAAAAAACAAAAAAGGTGGATCATTTATATCCCACATATGCCCCCATTAGGGTAGGTTAACAGTACTGTAAAATGAAATATCCCTCTGCATGGTGCTATCAAGCAGGACACATACAGCAGGACTCTATTCTTGTTGTTTTTGAAGCAAGATGTGCTGCAATTGCACTAAGAGATGAAGTCACCAAGGAGATCAACAGGTTATTTGAGAGTGACACTATTGAAGTAGCGAGAAAACAAATGTGTAGTCCTCAGGGCATTTAACAAATGTGTGATAGTGGACTGCCTTCTCCTGCCAAATATCGGGGATATGATCAGCCTCACAGAAGGAGCTAAGGTTGTTTCCACCTTTGATTTGGTCTCTGCTTATCATCAAATACAATTATACCCCAAATCCAGACGTCTCACCACCTTCATCAAACATGATGGCACATTGCAGAGAGAATTCCATTTGATCTAATGTCAGGTGCAGTGTCTTTTCAGAGAATGATGAAAGAGTCATTGGGAGACATCCCAGGGGTATTCTTTTACCAAGATGATATGTTAGTAATGGGATCCTCCACCAAGGATCATGACAACAAGTTCAAAATGGTGTTAAAGATATCAAATGATGTGGGACTCACACTACAAAAATCAAAATGTTTCAGAACTTCACATATTCATTATCTGGGTTATCAGTTATTAGAAAACAGAGTTTCCCCCAGACAAGGGTTAGTGTCAGCTATATTACATGTATCTCCAGCACAAATCAGACAGGAGGTCATGTAATTTTGGGATTAGTAGACTATTATTCAAAATGTATAAGGACCTTTTCAGACAAATGTTGTAATATTAGGGGCTTATGTAAAAAGGGTCCAATATTTGAGTGGAACACAGCGTGTGAAAATGAATTTACCGAGATAAAGAAATCTATTGTCACTGCTCCAATCCTATTACCTTTTGACCCTAACAAAGATACCTACATTATGACTCTTGCCAGCAGTACTAGGTTAAGGACAGTTCTCATGCAAGCGACTAAGCATGGTGACAGAATTATAGCATTTGCCTTTAGGGCTCTCAAAGAGGTTGAACAGAAGTACTCTGGGAGTGGAAAGATGCTCTATCAGTTGTATAAGGCATTCCAGAATTCAGAACATTCGTATGGGACAGCAGGTTCACTGTTATTAGTGATCACAAAACATTAGTTTCAGTATTTATGACAAAGGGCCTGGATGGTGTATCAAGAAGAACAATGAACTGGGTAACATCATTACAAGGGCATGAGTTTGTTATTATTCATGTACCAGGTAAAGAAAATATCACAGCAGATAATTTATCAAGATGTTCTTTAAACAAATGTGATGAAAACCCAGAAGAACCAGTACAAGAAGTATTTTGGGTATGTGGTGAGTCTATAAACCAGGATGAATAGGAACATAGTCTTAATGATGACCTTAAACCTAAAAAGTAAAATAATATGTGCTTACCAAATGGGTTTGATGGACACCTGACAAAGGTTTAGGAGCATTTAATAAAATAAACGAGCAGGGAGGATCATTCTCTGAAGTACTATCAGAAATAAATTAATTGACTTGGCCCATGAAAGTCACATGGGTATATCTAGAACCAAAGGTATGCTCTGTGCTGATTATTTGTGGCCAAATCTTAATTTGAAGGTTGAGAAATTGATGCAAAATTGCATTACTTTTTCCTCTTCAGATAAAGTACTCAAAACATGTGTACAACATCTTAAACCCATATAATTGCCTAATATTCTATGGGAATACATTGCTCTAGATATATTGCGTCACTTGTCATCTAGAGAAGGCAGGAAAATGTATGTGATAGTGACAATTGATTTATACTCCAAATGGGTAGAAGTTTGCACTGTACTTGAGGCAGACTCAAAAACATTTATGAAATGCATGAATAACACATTTTAAAGATAAGGCATTCCTAAGAAAAGTCTTACAGCCAATTGTGTTCAGTTCACATACAACAAAATGAAGAGTTTTTTGGACAACGTGGGTATTGAGCATGATAAATCATCAACATTTCATTCCTCAACCAATGGTATAATGGAGCGGTTCAACTGAACGCCATATGTCAATCCAGGGTGGAAAAAACTGGGAGAATGATACAGATAAACTTGCTTTAAAATATATGTTGACACCACATGCCACAATGGGTTTAATACCGTTTGAAATACTAAGGAGAAGATATGCAGGCAATCATGTTTGCCCCCCCACCTCGCCCTGGGTTGGGGAGGATGAATTTTATGGAGTGGAATGAATACAAATTAATACAAAGAGTTCAAAAGAAGACTGATGCAGCAAAAAGAGTGATACATTAAAAACATTCAACACAAGATTATCATGTATAGAACATGCTGACGAAGTATGGGTTGCAGACCAAAAGGTGCGCTCAAGGAAAAAAGCAAATTCCGTGGTCCATTTAAGGTTGATCGAATTCTAGATGATGGTGTCATATTGAATGTCACATTGAATGATGGGCGGACCTGCATAAAAACAGAATTGCTATTTTACCCAAATAAAATGGATTTAGAGGAAGGGAGGTGTGTTATATTGCTCTCATATTGTATTACTAGCTGTACCATATGTTGTTGCATGGATCTCTAGCTGATATGCACGTGGGGGTCTGCTATACGTTTGTGTATTTTTTATTGTGTCATAACTTCCTATTTATGAAAAATTGCAAAATCGATAATCTCGCAAAATCGACAAAATGATAGCACAGGGCCGGACCCCACTCCACCCCTGTGCAGGGCGAATGGGTGGGGTTGGTCGAGTTTCACTATCACCAGTGCACCCCAGACTGGTATGCTGACCTTGTGTCCTAACTTCCTATTTTTGGAAAGGTTGCAAAATTGGCAATCTCGCAAAATAACCTATACTGATAGCACAGGGCGGGACCCCGCCTGTGCAGGGCGAATGTGTGGGGTTGGTCAGATTTCACCATCGCCAGTACACCTCAGACTGGTATGCCTACCTCGGGCCAAAATTTCAGGCCACCAACTGTTGTTGCACTGGAGCCAACAATCGCGTAATCATCAATCTCCCAAAATCGCATACACTGATAGCACAGGCGATTTGTTGGGGTTGGAAAAATTTCACTATCGCCAGTATGCCCCAGATGTATATATATTCATTACTGGTAGGTATCATAATATTTAGGTTGTATATATCTTTACCTTATATGGTCATTGGTAACTGTTATTTCAGATTCAACTTTTTATCAACTGCTATAAATAAACTTGTTATGATGATATAACCATACACAGGCATACACAGTCCTGTAACTCTGGCAAATAAACATGTTTTGGTTTTTATGCTAACTTTATGGATGAACATGGTATGTGCACATGCTCTGTTTGAAAATCTGTCTGGCTGTTGTTGCCATGTATGTAGTAAATCACAAGAAACATGTGATATGGAAACTTCTCAAGGTTTCACTGTACTGTATATATATGTTTGCAACTCTCCCAGTACTGAGATTCATCTGCAGCAGGAGAGCTTCCATCTTTCATAAAATTAAACATTTTTTGGAGAGAAACGTACCTTGGCTCCTGGAAGTTCTTCACTTCAGTAACATGATACATTTTGTATTGTGCCTGCATTGGCACATTGCTGCGTACAATTTATAACGATCAGCCCAGTCCTAATTGACAGGGACCTCCTTTTGCATTGCATCGTTTCATTGACTTTGATAGGTCTAAGAACACAAATAGCCAATGTGTGCTCTGGCTTAATCGTTGAAGTTGGTCTCTCTATGTACCCATGGACAGTTTGAAGTAACCAATCAGTGACCAAATAGCACAGAATAAGAACACCTTCACAACCAACATTGTTTTTGGTTTTTAGGTAAAAAACAAATAATCGGAATTGGTATTTCATTATTTTTATATCATTATTGAAATGTACACTTTGATTTGGGTTAATTTCTTACATTTCTCACAGTACCTTAAATTGTTGAGTTTTGGTGGCTGAGTAGAGATGATGTCAGCCTCCTGTAGAGTTATTAATATTGCATCTTATCGCACCATGCATCTGTTCACATGGAACCCAGTTGCTGTCTGGTGTGAGCTGATGGGGAGTTGAAATGAGCGAGAGGGGCAGCTTTAACAATTACAGAAATTTAAAAAGTGAGCCCTAACAGCCCAAACAGTAGTACAGCTTTTAAAGTGTCTGTTTGTATTGGGATGTTGAGGGGGCAGCATTGGTTGTGATGGTGCACCATACTGTGCACACTTTATACTGGCGACCAGTGCAAAGTATTTTCTATGATATGATTATAACAACAAGTAAAAGGGAACATAGGACTGAATTTGGTACTGTAAAAAATATAAAATAAAATAAAATGATAAATTGCGTGTGTTCTGCAGTTCTGTAATTAATACACCAAATAAAAAATGCCAGGCAAGAAGCTTCGGGAGGAGTGAAGGGAGGATAGCTCCTTGGTAACGCGCGGGACTTGGAAGCAAGACCATACTGAGTAACACAGGTTTGAATCCCCAAAACCGATCTCAGATTAAGCATGTTATAAACAACATGAACTTGCATGATCCAAATGTACAAAGCATAGTTGGTTAATTCCCCTTCCCTTGCCTTGTTGATCATTGACACACACGTGTATAGGCACATAATAAATGACCAATACATTTTTTTTTAAAGTCTTTGGCGGAATGAGTATGCATTTCACAATTAGCTGTACAATATGTTGTGCTATGTTTGTCATATGTCTTGAAATAGAGCTAGTTATTCTTATATTTAGTTTCCAGTGATGAACATTGTGATGTCATCTGTGATTCAATTAATGTCATTGTTGTGACTGATGGCATTGATGTCATTCTTGATGTAATAAGAGATTTCATATGTAATGTCATCTGGGACGTCATCTGTGCTGCAGAACAGGGGTGCTCACAATTAAGGTGGCACAAGTTTAGAGTTTTGTTGAGTTAAACCATCACTATCACTTCAACTAAAGATTTTTCATGGATATAGATGTAATGTGTTATCTCATTATCGTTCACTGCTGTATTGCTATGTATGTGTTCATGGGCTGAGCAATTTGGGGGTCCTGTGAGCCTCATAGTTAAGCATGCCATCACTTCGAACACCTATCAATTTCAGTGGTTTCTCTTAACTCACTCTTAAGTATATGTTATTCACTGAAATTCAAGGGTTTTATTATGTTATAACGTTTCCAGATCCCACATGCCATTGCCACTCTTCAATCTGCAAGACTTATGATACAAGACTGTGGGTCATTGACCATGGCCTATGGCAGCTGTGCCCTACGGCTGTGGCCCATGTCTCCCTCCTGAGTAATTAACCATATAGCATTGCCACTGTTCACATTTCAACAATAAAGCTAAAGGGCCATGGCTATCAGCCACTACCTACAGCTGTGCCCCATGTCTCCTTTCCAACCAGTTGTAAATACCATGGCAGTCTGACTACCCCTTATTTCATCCCACTAATCTTTTCCACTGAATATTTCCTGCAATCACTGTGGAGCTACCTAGTATTTCAGATGTTGGGATGCACGTGCAAGGTCCTAGTCCGGTAAAGAGATTTAGACTGTGGCAAATATATTAGCAGGCATCCTAAAGCTAGCAGTTCTTGTTGGGCATGGCAAAATATGCATGTATCCAATTGTAGTTAGCTTTGGCACATATTAGAAACACCATACAGCCATAAGAAGGAGAAACAATGTATTCACATTGTGGTTTCAGAGGTTAAAGATAGGGTGATGTACCTAGCATTTAGTCGCAGTGTATGGTGTTATGTTTTAAGGCATGTGGGAGTAGGTAGCTGACATAAGAAGGCGTATGAGATGGAGTCAGAGAAGTGTTGCGGGAAAGGTGAGGTCCGGGGGGCTAAGGTAGCAGGAATTCCACCATTTTGAATTTTAGGGCATGTTGCAGGATGCAGCTTTGAAAGAATGAGAAACAGGGTCAACGTGGAACTGCGGCTCTTTCCAGTTAATCCTAATGCAAGTCCACCTTCCTTTCCACAGAGAAAAGTTATGATGTCACGGTCACAGGCAGCCGCGCTGTATTGATATCAATTAATTGAGTCCAGCTGCAGAGCTCGGAGGAACTGGGAAGGGATGGTTGGGTGCAGGCAGGAAGTGTAGGGCTGCACATTTTGATGCACATTCTAGGCCTCGCACCAACATTCCAAGCTCCACTGCTCACTCACATAGACACACACAGTAGATGTTAAGATAGGATACTACAACTATCATACACCATATTATGCATCACTTTGCTTAACATAGTTGCATGGAATAAAGGTTTCAATTACGAATGTGCTATAGGGGCAAATTCATGAAAAACAATCTGAGAACAGGAGCAAACTGGATGCGCCAACATGTCTGCTTGTGCACGCGTGCAAGTTGCACACATACGGTAAACAAAATGAAATCCCATTCACACAGCAATAAATGTGCACCTGTTCCAATAGTGTTGCAGAAGAAAACATTGAAAAAATAGAACGTATTTCCTGCCATGATCTCAAGGAAATGTGCATGTCCTCCAATTTGTCCCAGAAGGACTGCGCCGGATCATGGGCTTCGAGAAAGCGCACCTGTGTGAGATGATTTTCTGAAGTGCTTGGAGTCAGCAGGGGTGAGAAGTGGCTGTTTTGGATGAGATAACTCTCATAAAACAAAACGCGTAATTATGAAACATTTAGCTGTTGAGGAAATGGAAATAGGTTAATGAAGGATGTGTGAAATAATGAGCATGAGCAACATCGGTATAGGGCCAATTTCCAATACCGCAAACATAAACTGAACCAAAAGTGGTCATTGTCATATTCTTCAATCCACACATCTCATATTAATGTTCTCAAATGCAACCTTTTCTGTGTTTAATATAATACCTTATAGGAGTGACAGTTAAGTGGCGGAATTAGTATGCATTTCACATACAGCTGTACAATATGTTGTGCTATGTTTGTCGTATGTCTTGAAACAGAGCTAGTTACTCATATTTAGTTTCCAGTGATGAACATTGTGATGTCATCTGTGATTCCATTAATGTCATTGCTGTGACTGATGGCATTGATGTCATTCTTGATGTAATAAGAGATTTCATATGTGATGTCTTCTGGGACGTCATCTGTGCTGCAGAACAGGGGTGCTCACAATTAAGGTGGCACAAGTTTAGAGTTTTGTTTGAGATTAAGTTGTGGTTATTTACCATTACGGTGAGATGTTGTATTCCATAGTTGTCGAGTAAAAACTCTCGTATTGGGGTGCTTGCTGCTTGCCTCCTGGCCGAGGCCACGCACGTGTTTCGAGGCACACATAAAGCCAAATGAGCAAACCTGAGTGTTTTGCAAATGCTAATTGCGGATGGGGAACTCCCACGCCCCCTACTTCCCGCCACCATCTGGTCCCGTCTACATAAATGTGCAAGCAGGGGTTGAGAATGCTGGTGCCATGCTCTCATGGCACATGCTCATGGAGTCACTTGATGCTCTGCTAGTGGTGAAGGATGCTGAGATCCAAAAGAGCTTAGCATATAATAAGCAAGGAGGAAATGAGGCAGGAAATGAAAGAGCGGAGCACCTGTTCTTTTTGTGGTTCACGTCTCTTTGTTAGGCACAAAATAAACAAATGCAATAATGAAAAGAAAGGTTTAGAACGGTGTAATATGCAATAATTTATATTATTTGAGTGTATAAAATTTTTGTGGTTTTAGGTAGATAATAGTGGGTTTAGGAACTATGCCTTTTCTTTCCATATAACCCACTCTGAACCAGCTGGCACAAAAGGATGCACCATTATCCGCCATGTAAATGTGTTTTGTTTGTCACCAGCGCGTAAGTCACTGATGGCAACAGCACCTGCACTGGAAATGTCCACATGGTAAAAAGAACTGACAAAGCCCTGAATAGCCATACATATATGTGTGTTACAATCAGTAGCAAAATTGCAATCCTGGATTTATATGATCGATCTAGTAGTAAACCCATCAACATACAACTTTGGAGAATCATATCCATATATATATAATTAGTTATTACACTTGTGAAATGGTACTACAAGCATACCCTATGTTCGCCTAAATGGTGTCGAAACGATTCATATCCAGAAAATATATGCACTTAAATATTTTGTTTTTCTAACTGTAACCTTGTTCACTCTATTGAACATGAGATTGTCCCAATAACAGAGGATTTTCGACCGTGACCTCGGGCCGGCTTTCTCTGTGTTCTGTATAATTCTACAGCAGAGATTAACGCTATTAAGATAACATGCGCAACTGGCTGGACTTGTCGTGCCATCTAAACGGATGAGGAGACACCTGAACTGCTCTTCCATGCATCACTACAATCACTGTGGATATCCATCTTTGACACTTAGTTCCCAACGAACACTATCACCTTATCGAGGGCAGAGCAAGAATACTACTTCCTCCACTGCCCACCAACAAAGACAAAATGGGGCCCTATTCATCTCCGGCACCACTACTCACCTCTGCTGTCCCCCTTGCTATCCCTGTGGTCTCCCTTGCTATCCCTAAAAGAAAAGTGGAAAAAATGGTGCTAATTTTTTTTTTTGTAAGCTCCTGGGCTGTGGCCAGCACCATGTGGCTATTTGTTTCTGGAGTGGATGGCTTTCTTGTTCAGGCATCTTAAAAAAAGAGGGGGCTCCACAAGTGTAACACTTTGAGCAGTGATCCTAAATAAGAAAGAATAAGAATCACAAATCATTTGTCTTTCTGGAATTCTATATGATAATTGCTAGATTCATTAAAGGTTTATTTCAGCGTAAGTCACTGATTTAGTCTGTTCTTAAACACCTCAACTCACCCTTTAATCCTTCCGAGGTTGATAAATAAGTATCAACACAGGTTGGGTGATATTGTATGTATATTTGTTCTATATAAAAAGCCAAAGTGTGAGTGCTATATAATAACACATCATTATCATTTGTGCTTGGACGTCTGCTTGCATTCACAGTAATTTGGTAATCTGGGCCTACAAACTGATATTAATGATACATATGGTGATCCATTCTTTTATGAAATATATGTCACATTATAGTGATAATGTACCCAGATTTTGCGTACTGTACTTAGGAACAATGCTATGTGATGCCGTTTTCTATTTTGTCAAGAGTTGAAAGGTCGTGTTTCATCGCTTTCCGTGATGTCACTTCTGGGTGGGGTCAAATGACATCACTTCCTGTGATGTCATCAGGGGTCAAGGGTTGTGTGATGTCATTGCCACTACCCCAGGCATTTTGGCGAAATGACGTCCCTGCCCCTCAACCCGCAAAATAAGCAGCTTACCTCACAACACATACTTCCATCTACACCCACTACTAGGTATCTTATCAGCTTTGAACATGAAACACACAATGTATTCGTATTTTCATACAAACAAAGCCATTACCAAATAGATCCATTTAGTGATCTTGTGTGTTTTATCCATCGCAAATGGTGGCATTCTTATTACAAACATTTGTTTTCTTTGTTTGCGCCAATGTTGAGCCTAAATGTACTTTTCACGAATCCAATTGTGCCCAGAAGAACGTCCTACTGTACACGCCTCATGTATTTTATGTATTTATTTATTTATTTATGCATTTATCAGAGCGCACATAACCCATGGACGTCTAGGCGCCAGTTATCTTACATACCACTAGTATATATCGCAAACATAAAACATAGCCTAACTCAGTATGCTTAGTTTGTATCACATGCTGACTGCATCATTCGCATTAAATATTCCGTCTGAAATGCCATCAAACCACCTTCCCACCTTTTCTGCAGCAGATGCTGACACCTTTCCGAGGATTCGCAACATGTTACATTACCTTCTCTAATGCCTGGCACATTCATTACCAATGCTTGTGTAATCTGGAAGGCGCGCAAACGTTGTGTTCCTTGACTTCCTGTAACTTCCTAAGCAGAGGCCGAGGGCAATGCACCGTCTCTGTGTTCTGACAGGCAGTCTTGTGCAGAACAACCTGTTTGCTTTGTACCTGTGTACATTCAGCTAACTCGTCAAATCCTGCTTCCCAAATCGACACTGTTTTTAGATTTCAAATGAAGAGTTTTATAATAGTTCTTGAGAATGTTATGCCCTCCGAGTGGTGTTGCAACCTCAGATTGGACCAGCTATTCTTTTGAATGTGGCATTTTATTCCTTTGGGAGTTTAAATCCTCCTCTCCGCCCAGGGGCGTCATTTAGGGGTCGCCAGTGGTCGCAACTGCGACCTCTGAGGTCTCCATTGCAATCTCGAAAAAAAAATACTTTTTTTTTGTAATGCAAGCTGCTGGGCTGTGTGGTCAGCACCATGTGGCCCTTTACTGTGGCCCTTTACTTCTGGAGTGTCAGGCTTTCTTGTTCAGGCCCCTTAATAAAAAGAAGAAAAATAAGAACAGGAGTGCCACAAGTCTAAAACTTTTCAGCACTGACCCTGAATAAGAAAGAATAGGAATACCAAACTATGTGTCTTTCTGGAATTCTAGACAATAATTGCTGAACTCATTAAAGGTTTATTTTAGGCACACTTCAGGGGATGAGTCACTGATTTAGTATGTGCTTAAACGCCTCAACTCAGCCTTTCGAGGTCGATAAATGAGTACCAACACAGGTTGGGTGATGTTGTGTGTATATTTTTTCTATATAAAGCGCTTAAGCATAGGTGTTATATAATAACACATCATTATCATTTGGTCATGGACGTCTGCTTTCATTCACAGTAATTTGGTAATATGGGCCTATACACACTGATCTTAACGATACATGTGACAATCCATTCTTGTATGAAATGTACATCACATTATAGTGATAGTGTAACCATATTTTTTGTAGTGTACAATGCTATGTGATGCCACTTCCTGTTTTGTCAATGGGTGAAAGGTCGTGTTCCATTGCTTCCTGTGATATCACTTTGGGGTGGGGGTCAAATGATATCACTTCCTGTGATGTCATCAGGGGGTCAAGGTTTGTGTGATGTCACTTCCGCTACCCCTGGCATTTTGGTGAAATGACGTCCCTGCTCCGCCCCCAACTCTGTTCTGGTTATCTGTTAGCCTCCCAATCATAAACGTGATAGTAGGAAGCTACGTGCCATAAAATCAATTTGCAAATACATTTACGCCATGGTGGTTGGCGGACTTACCGCCCCATTCCGAGGTTGGCGGGGCGGTAAGTCCCCATTAACCCATTTACCCTTCCCCATTCCCATTTTTGCCCCATAGGGCATAATGGGAGTGGGGAAGGCGTTAATTACGCCACCGTAAATTACGGTGGCGTAATTAACGACAAGGTCCCTTAGAGCCATGGATTTTAACACCTGCTAAAAGCAGGTGTTAAATCCTCCATGGCGCTAAGGGACCTCAGAATCAGGCGGTAAGGGTCGGCGCTGTTTACGCCGCCGTAAACCCCTTACCGCCTGGGTCGTAATGAGGCCCTATGTCTGAAATGGGGGAGAAAAGAAAAGGGGATGAACCAACACAGAGAAATGGGCCTCCCATGAGCAGCCACCTCCAGACATGGTTTGGGGAGCAAAGCCCACAGAATAATGCAGTGGGGCAGCATAGCAATAAACAACCTGAACGGGGGTGGGGAGGGTTAAACACATTAGGGGCCATAGGGTCACTTACCACTGAGTTAAATACAAGCAAAACAAAGGAGATCACTGCTAACAAGGAGATCACGGCTAGTGAGCGCAGTATTGGCACAGCAGTTGACCTGAATACATAACTGCAAGCCTTAATGCCTGCAATAATCAAACAAGTAGAGAAAACCATGCAAGAAAAATTTAAGAAACCGTTAGCCTGGAATATAGATCAGATAGCGAAAGAGAAAATATGGGAAAAAGAATTCAGAGATATTTTCATTACTTGAGGCAGAACAAAAGGGGTACCATGTGCATAGGGACCTCAATAAAATTGAGGAGAAGAACATAACACGAAAGGCACAGATTACACACAATTATGACAACTGGTGCAAAGCATTTAACATTTTGGCATCCGTCATACTGGAGAATACTCCCAATGCAGGCATGGAGCTGTTCTCATACGGAAATAAGATCCAACAGGTTAGGGAAGATTTTGAGGGGGATGTATGGCTCCCCTATGACATTGAATTCAGAAGGCATTTGGCAACTCACACAGAGATAGATTCAGACCAGGTAGAGGCAAACATATATATATATATATATATATATATATATATATACGATATATATACGACCTATATATATATAGTACTGAAAACCAAATCAGCATGCTGCTCAGACAAACACACACGGCAGACCAAAAACACACACAATAACAGTACAAAAACCCCAGACAGAGAACAGAGGAGCAAAGGGGAACAGCCCTTTTGGAAAAAACAGCTCTGGGTGGCTAGGTCAAATACCTGTAGAACAATAACGAAGCCCACAACACAATTAAAAGTAACACCACTTGCTGGAAGTTTGACAAAGTGCAATACTGTTCATGGGGCAAAGATTGTAGGTACAAACATGCATTCTCCAAATGTGGGGATGAACACATCAGCAATAATTGCACCAAACTCCCCAGCAAGAGTACAAGGAGAGAAGACCCCTAAAATGAAGTCAGTAGTAGAAAGAGACAGGAAGAGTGAGGCTAAAGATGACAATATAGCCAGAGGGAAAATAACGCCAGGGAAAACACCCGTAAAAATAGACAATTTTAGAGAATTTCTGGCTATCCAGATAGACAGATAAGCCAAGCCATATAGATGGGCTTCACAAGGGGATTTTTCATCCCTTTCACAGGGCAGGGGTCAAGTGTAATATCAGTTAATTTAAAAATAGTGAGAGAAAACCCCACACTAGTAGAGCAGAAAATACAAAAAAATATCCAAACTGGGAAGAATTGGGGGGCCCTGGAGTAAAATTCCTTTCAAACAGTACATATGCTCACCACTGGGGTTAGTACCTAAAAAAGAACCAGGGCAATACAGGATGATACATCACCTATGATACCCTAAGGGCAAGTCAGTGAACGATGGAATACCCAACACTGAGACAGCAGTACACACTTCCAAGAGGCGATATAAATAGTGATAAATGCAGGAAAAGGGGTACTAATGGCAAAATTAGACATAGGGCCTGATTCATGCAACATTTTCCTATGGGATTTTGCTATTATAAAACACTTCCATGAATCAGAACCTGAATCGGCATTCAGATTGCTGCCGGTGCACCCCGAATCACAGCCTAGGCTGGGTTTTTCTTTTGGCGGAAATGTATACGCACACAAATGTCTACCAATATGTTGTGCAATATCATGGTCATTTTTTGAACAATTCAGTTCCTTTTCCAATGGGCTTTCTTAAAACAGAACCCAGGGGCACTAACCACCCACTACCTAGTTGATTTCTTATTGATAGGTCAAGCAGGGACAAAAGAATGTGAACAAGCATTGGGTAAAATGATAGCATGGGCAATACAGTGAGGCATCCCCTTGGCAGAGGAAAAAACAACACTCCCCAATACTAGCATAATTTTCTTGGGAATAGAATAAGATTCAAAAGCAGGCAAATGTAGGATTCCAGCAGCAAAAAGAAATGAGCTAATCAAAAACATAAACAGTCTAAAAACCAAAAACAAAGGTACAGTCAAAGAGCTACAATCATTAGCAGGGAGCCTAAACTTCACAGCGAGGATAATACCACAGGAAAAGCTTTTGCAAGAAGCTTGGAGTTAAAAACTAAAGGTATACAGAAACCCCACCTCCGCATA
The DNA here is from genome assembly GCF_040938575.1 of Ambystoma mexicanum. NCBI lineage: Eukaryota > Metazoa > Chordata > Amphibia > Caudata > Ambystomatidae > Ambystoma > Ambystoma mexicanum. Next base: position 1,277,459,279 of record NC_090929.1, on the reverse strand, counting down.
AGGTTAGGGGAAGAAGTGAAAAAGGACTTAGAAATATGGGAATCCTTTTAGAAGGATTTCAACGGAAAACGAATATGGCGAACACCATTAAATAGCAGCAAGAAACAGGTTCTGTTCACGGATTCTGCAGGAAGTAAAGGCTTTGGAGCAATGTTAGAAGAATCTTGGTTTGCAGGCCCTTGGCCAGAGCAATGGAACACTCATGGTTTTACTAGGGACATAACCTTGCTCGAACTCATACCCATATGGCTGTCGCTCTGAATATGTGGGGGGGAATGGCCAATTCAGAACTGACAGCATGGTCAGACAACATGGCAGTGGTGGGGATCATAAATTGAAGATCCACCTTCTGCCAGTTAGTGTTAAAACAGAAATACCCGAGGAATGCAGGGACATATTGGCGTATTAAAGCCAAACTCACCAAAGTCAATGCTGGACGGCAGGGACCAAGGTGAGCAAAATGAGAGCGCAGGCACCTCAGAAACGGGTGCCAAAACAAACAAGCCACAAAAAGTTGGCACAGCCCCTGACACAGGGTACTAATTCATCTGGCCAAAAGGGCTTTAGCATCGAATACTACAAGGCAGTTTAAGAAATGTCTAGAAACAGTATTAAACATCACACAGAGCATGTAGAAATGTTGACAACAAAAGCTATCAATAATTTTTAAGATGGGCATACAATCAGAAAATGAAAAAAAGACTGGGCTAAGAGGCACTTAGCAGCAGTATCATAGTTTTCAGAAATACAAGGAGATGCAGACCCAACCCACAGCACATTGATACCATATGCATTGAAAGGCTGGGGGAAATAGAGGGGGAGCACAAGGACAAAAGATACCCATTGAATTTTGATAAATTAGTAATACTGTTGAAAATACTAGAGGTGGTATGCAACAACAAGTACAAAGTAAAACTCTTCAAAATAGCTTTTTCCATGGCTTACTTTGGTGCTTTCAGGGTTAGTGAATTAATTGGGTCCAGCACCAAGGCTGTGGGCGGCCTGGGCATGCTGGAAGTACGGGTAGAAAGGGAATTTATGACAATGGACATACAAATGTCAAACACAGGCTGCAGCAGGCCATGTAGAAATCAATGTATTAAAGATAATTATAACTTCCCAGTTTGCATAATCAACCAATACCTCAAACTCTGTCCCGAAATCGGAGGAATTTTCCTAGTACACCATGACAGGAAGACCTTAAGCCAATATCAATTTCAGGCGGTCCTCAAAACAGCCATCAGCAAGGCAGGTTGGGACAGCAGAGAATTTGGAACACATTTGTTCCAGATAGGGGCAGCAACAACAGCATGTCAAGGGGGACTAGGGGCAGAAAAAGTAAAAAGAATAGGAGGGTGGAAATCAGATTGTTATAAATGATACACAAGGCCAGAGTTGATATAATCCATTACCTTTCTCCCCACAGACCACGGCACACCCCTCACATCAGCATGGATTGTAGGAAACTCATTTGTCTTTAGGACAGGGAGATGGTCCGAAGAGACAAAGGAGAAGCTGGTTTTTAGGAACACCATCACATCATGGTGGGAATACAGGGTTTTAATGTGTGAACAAATCTATGATAGGCTAGCAGACCTGGTGGCATTTAGAGACCCCCCAGAATTTTTAATCATACACTTGCACGGAAACGACCTGGTGGAGCAGGGCAGAAAGAAGCCAATGACCAAAATATGCTGCTCACTGGCGGGTATCACACACAACTGGTGGAGCACAGATTTATGGAAATGGGCAAAATTTCGCAAAGCACATGACATTGCAAGGCAAAAGCTCAGCAAAGGGATAGAAACATTTTGAATCAGCAGGGGGATCCATTTTATCCGGCACGCAGCCATAACACTGGCAGACTCCGAACTGTTCCACCCAGACAGAGTCCACCTATCCGTCAAAGGAATGGAGAAATTCTATGACGAAATGTTGGAGAACCTAGCAGCAAGATGGTGTAAGTAAGGCAACTTTTGGGGGAACCTGGACGGCCGAGAACCCATCCAGGTGTGGTGGCATGGGCCAGGTAGATGCACTGGCTTCTTGCACAAAAGATGACAATTTGTTGTTTATCATTATCTTTTGTTTGGATAAATACATTTACCCAATTGTGATGACATTACCATGTGCAATAAAACACCACAGCCTTTTTATTGCCACCCACAAACAACTATATCTCAGGTCGTTGTTGCCCAGCCACAAGGTACTGGTAACCAACACACCAAAGGGGAACAGTTCCGGACGGCTCTGCATCCTCTGATTAATAAATCCCACCACTCTTCTCCATCCCTGTTCTTATCTTGCAGCCTGTCTGCGGCCCGACAGAAAGCAGAAAAATTGGTGCCATAAAATTGATTTGCAAATACATCCATTCGCTTTTAAACCCTTTTTCTGCAGTAAGGGTTAAAGCCATCCTGTTGGTTGTTGCATAGTTTTGTGAATTGATGTACCCTTGTTGTCAAATCCATTTTGTCTACCACTTTGAAACACAAATCACCTGCTGTATTAGCGCCTTTACAAATGCACACTAAAATAAAATAAAATAAATATACCTAGATCCATCATTTACTAAGATGCATATGATAACATGTGCAGACAGATATCCCACCTTTGTTATCCCATAGGGGAATAGAATGGCATTAAGGTTGACAGCTTTACGTGTGAGCATAGATTCCCAGCAGCAATGGACTCTGCCTTGGTCTAGCAAACAAACTAATCCTCCATATTCAGTTGATTTAAAATAAAGCTAACAGACATCTTCGTTACTAAACTGCAAGGCCACATGACACCAGTATCGAGTACCTTTCACTGGCTCCCTCTACAAGACAGAAACACTATCAAGGCACCCTGTCTGACCCACAACATTTACTGGAAGAAAGATCAAAAGTACCTGTCATATGACATCACAACTATGCCTCTGTAAGAAAACGAATATCCTATTCAGTAATCAGTTTAACACAGCCTATATGAAAAAGCATACACATTAAACAAGTTACTAAATAATCAAGTGCAGCAATTATGAAACAAACAACCTGGAGACATCAAAGACTTGGAATACCCTTGTAAATTTACAAATGGCTTAAACTGGTGTTTCTCCAACTATCCAAGAAGCACATCATTCATAATCATTATTACTCGTATGGCATTCCTCTTGCACTTATGGAGGTCCAAGAATATCAAACTAGGGTATATTGAAGTGATGATACTTGAAACTTTGTATGTCCCAATCCCTTCCTGTGTTTAGCCAACCACCATTAATGTCCACCCCATTTACGTCACTGTGCCATGAAGTGAATTGTGTTTGCATGTCTGGCATCTTATACATCAATGCCACAGAATACCTGCACCCCACCACCTCTCAGTATATGCCAATGGCAAACACCTAAAAGCAACCACTTTCATCATTTACATTTCGGTTCTATGAGTCCACTATTGATTGGAGAGCTTTAGAATGCTATTAGTAGGACGTGTACCAGGGGAGATCACATGCTGTCAAGGCAGGTTCACTGTAGTGAAGTTGGAGATAATTATTGGAGAATACCATGATTCTTTGCTTTCTTCTGCCCCAATTTTCAAACGTATCCTTACACAAAAAAGAATGCAGACTACCAATTGCATACTGCATTTAAACATTTTTTGAATAAGGGTAATTTAGTTGTGTTTTTGTTTTATTAATTTGGTGACGTGGCTTAGGTTTACTAAAGTAGACTTCAAGTGAATATAAGTCCACGGTATGAGTGGAGAAAATGCGATTTTTGGGTGGTCAAGACTGTAGTCAGGTGCAATATATGTAACCAGGTTCCAGTATGTCAATCGGGTGACAATTTCAAAGCATTCACTAGTGCATACATGTGACTTGTGGATCCTGCTTGTAAACCAAAATGATCTGACCCTCGCTGGCACATTTTGAGTAAAAAAAAACATGCACTCTTTAATTGAGGGAATAATGCTGCTAATGTTGTGAAGAAGGTTGTTTTTAGGTCTTTCTTGAAAAGAAAGTGGATAAGCTTTCCCTAACTGGTTAACTGCTCCTGGGCAGTTAAAACATATTTTTGGGTTTGACAGGATATGAGGTTTCTAGCAGGTGTTATTTGGTCTTGTTTTAGCATGTTGAGACATGTCCAACATTTTTGCTCATCCTTTTCATTTTGTGTTTTTTCGATGAGCACAGTCTCAATTATGGTTCTCGTGTGTTTTTGTAGAAATGTGACAGGATAGATGATCTGGAAAATGTCATCCATGGCTGAGCTCTTGAAGTGGCTCATGGAACATACTCAATTGGAAGTTCTTTGCCTTTGCCACTGTGTTTGTCTGAAAACATAAGGCAGTTACGAATCAACAAACATGCTCAGAAATTTCCTTTCATAAAATTGGGTTGGTCATTCTTGTACACATCGTGGCAAGAGAGTTACATTACATTTCCAATGTATGTTGTATCGGTCCTGTTGACCATAAACGAAAATCAAACCTTGAGTGTTATCTGCCTAGAATAGTCGGGTGTCATGTTGGCATGTAGATTGTGACAAGGCCAAATCCTTGATATTGTCAGAAGGGGGTTGGACACGCCTCTCCAGGTGAGGTGGGAGGTGCAGGGAGGTCTCCAGAGGAGCATGCCACATATCTAAGGGCAAACCCTGCAAAGATGGAAGGAAGTGGAGGAGATTGTTGGAGCAGGTTAGTTATTGGCTTAGTAATTAATGTGGTTCTGCACTTTGAGTGTGCACGTTTGTGTGGCGAGTGAGTAGAATACGTTACTGTAAGGAGTGAATGTGAAGTGAATGGTACAGCGTGAAATAATTATACTTGATTAGTAGTGGGAGGAGAACAGTAGTATTCAGAGGAGCAGAGTAGTACTGGTAGGAGGAGAGTATTAGTAGGAGAGTAGCAGTGGGAGTAGGAGAGTACTATTGGTAGGAAGAGCGTAGAAATAGGAAGAAGATAGTAGTAATGGAGAGGGTAATAACATTAAACAGCAGAGGCAAGAAGTAGGTGGAGTGAAACATCTGAGGGTTGGAGTACTGGTGGGAGGAGTAAGACTGAGGGAATGGTTCTAAGAGTAGAAGAGAAGAGATGAGTGGGTGTGACTGAACTAGCCTGAATCCAACAGAGAAAGTGCATGGCACTATCCAGACTTTATTAGAACACTAAACATTACGTAGACTAGGGAGAGTTGAACATTCCCTGAGGGAGTCTAGATAGCTGGCATTTTATGGAATCACCTTTAGCAAAAGACAGGGATTTAGACAGTAGCGGTCAACATTCAATAACACTAACCAGATGTTACGGACAACTGGGATAGGGAGTAGGGTTGTGGCAAGACGAGAGAGGGATGACCCTATGACCCACAAAGAAAACAAAACCCCATGAACTGGTTAAATATGCACTGTGTTCTTTGCAATCTTTGACAATGTGAAGAAGCCTCTTTTATAAACATAACCTGACCAAGTTCTATGTGTCACAACATATCTCAACAAGGGTATATCTCATCACATCTTTGATTAATTAAACTGTCTTCATTGGATCGGCACAACTGTCTTCATTGTTTCTTTTTATCCAAATAGAGTAGCACACGCCTTAAAAGAACCTGTATACCACGTGTTGCTTTGCTTCACTGATGTGGCCACATTCTATATATCCCCTGGGGCAGCACTCAGAGCCTGTATCACAGGTGAACTCTGAACAATTCACAGTGTAATTCTATTTAGGAAAGCAGCAACCATCTTGTAAATTAGATCTCAATTCTCCACAATGCAGTCTCCACATTGAGTGAGAGAAATGGATGGTTGTTAAGATCAGTCCATTCATGAGGTCCTGCCACACCTAAACAAGGAGCTTAAGACAGACCTTAAAAATGTAACATTATTTTAACATTTAAAAAAGTGTTTAGCTTGTTTTTTTTTCTTCTAATTTAATTAATGTCTACATATTTTAATCATCATTGCAATCATCAAACTTAATTTTGGTTCAAGACTTTAAAAGTAAGTAAAATTGCTGTAATAACAATCCAAAGAGATAACAGTGAGGAATTGCCATCCGGCAATGGTGCAATGCCCTGGCTTTTTTGATTTGTATTTAATAATAAAATGATGCAGGTAATTCCATCTCTGAAAATGGTAATCTGTGGATTAGATGCCTCCTTTCTCAAGCTCCATAGCAAAAGCATAGTATGTTTCTGTGGCCTGCTGCATCAGTATCCTGGTTCGCAGCACCTGCTCTACCCTTGGCACTGAGTAGATCCAGAGGTCACATATGCCCATGTGACAGTGGCAATGACAGAAAAGTCTCTAATAGATGTTGTTCATGAGTCCTAACAGTAGGTGGGTTGCCTAAGACCGATATAAACATTTGTTCTGAGGGGGCACATCTGGGTACACAAAGGGATTGTATTTTTAAATCTGGGTGACCGTTTCACCAGTGACGTGAAAGGAAGAGCCAAACAGACAAAAGAGTCAACCATAAAGGGGAAAGTAGTGTGTGGGATGAAAGGACTCACAAAGAAATAGGAATCCAACCATTGGGTTGCATGCGTTTCGTCTATAGAGGAAACAAGTACAATCAGTGGCCTTGCATGACACATACATAAGGGGATTTGACAACACTGACATAATCTGTAAAGGAGAGAATACGTTCTGCTAGTTCTCTCAATACCAGCACCCGTCCATCCAAAGCATAGAGCAGTAAACTTGGGCTGGAGCACCTGGAAGGCTTCATAGTATTGGGAATTAACCTACTTCGCTCTCTACCTGGACAAACGATTTAGGAAAGATTAAGTAAGTCCACCAGTCATGGCTAGTGAGTTCTCACTATGTATTCCCTGGCTGGCTACATTCAATAGAAATGTACAGGGCACCTATGCTCTCCCTTGGACTTACTCAACAGGTGTATTTATTACCTATACTTGCTAAAATCCAAGCAAAATCATTACTGCTAAGGAAGTACAAACATGCAAGTAAGCACGTTGAACTGGTAAGACCCAGCAACCAAGCATGAATAAAGCCGTACATGCACCGGTTTATGGTTGAAGGCCTAGTTTTAGGATCACTGCTTTAGAATTAGTGCTTGGGAGATGGACACACAGCGATTTTGCAGAATGCCTAAAAGGTAGTACGATTTGGAAAGTTCAGATTGGCATTTTTACACCTACTAGAGAAACATTGGTGTTACAAATCACAAAGGCGTATACAATATGAGTGAGAGACGTGTGTGGGTACAGAATTATCTGGAGAATACTGGCCTCTTTTACTAAGTCCCCATAAATTGCACTGAAGGCACTGTCAATGTGCCTTTGCAAATGAGTCCCCTGAATCCAATTTTTGTCATTTATACTACAAAATGCAAAAGGCAGGTATAACAAGCATGCAAAATTACCTTTACATTTTTTGCACTTCACTGTACAAATTGAGTAAACAACACATGCCATTAAATTATGGAAGCAAGAATTTACAATGGATTCCTTTGCTGGTGTGAAAAGGAGGCAGATCTCATAGAACTCACAGCATTTCCGCCAGCATGAATATCTCATGCCTGTGTAAATGCTGTTGAATTTGTATCCCGTTCCGGGCCCGGTTTCTGCCATGCAAATGCATCAAACTGAAGATTAACATTAAATGAATGACCAAAATGTTTATGTGTGTATCTCAGCATGCATATTATGGTACACCGCAAAGAATATGAGCTCCAATGTGATGTTACCCTCAACGGATGAAACCTTTCCCTGATTTTCATTTGGGGGAATACGATTTTTTTAGTTTTTAGTATTTTCATTTGTTCTGTGATAACAGATTTGTTATTAGGCTTCAGATTGCCAATTTTTGTTTGTTTATTTCTAAAACATTATTGTTGATTTTAACAGTGTACATGTTTTAATGGATCATGTTTCTTATCTCCAAAAAGTACAATGTGAAGTGAAAATGCTTGAATGTTCACCCCCAAAAAATACTGTACATGACTTAACTTAAACGGTCACGGTGCAACTTGTAGCATAAGAAATTAATATATATATGTATATATTTTTTTGGCTCAACACTAGCCTTTACAAAATCTCATAGAAACATACAATCATAAATCTAAAAATAAGAAAGTAAGAAAGAAAAAAAAACACTTGACAATTCAATAAATACATTACAAACGAAACAAACAATATGCTGAAAATGGAGTTTCCCTCTAACTACCAACATCATGTACTTGCCTTAACTTAGCTTTTGATCTCTAACCCTTTTCATTATTGTGGCTGCATTGAATTTCAGACAATTATTTCACAAGTTTTTAACACTGTACCACTGCTGATGTCAATGCAGCATTATGGGCTGACATGAATCTGTCCCAAAAAAATTCTGAAATGAGACCTTCTTTGTGCCGCACAAATCTCCTGAAGAGTGGTAGTCATGGAATCCATGTACCTTCACGCTCCATCAATAAGTGCCTGAGTGATTGTTTTGCTGGAGCAATACAGATTTTGCATTGTTGTTTTGCTCTATCTCCTTGCTTTTGCCTTGCTAACACTTCTCCACAGTGTGCCAAGTTTAGCCTTATCCTTAGGAAGTTGTTACTTGTCGAACTCTCTGGAAATGTTATGAGATAGCCTGAGAGGCAACCTAGTTTTTTCTCACCCTGTAAAAAGGGGTTTATGGAAGAAGCCATTCTGACTTTCTCGGTTGTTTCTATCCAATCAATGGATTCCAGCTTCTTCTTAACTTTCAATGGATTAGATATAAGGGCGTCTACATCCAAGTCAACCTTAGATAGGGACTCTCTCCCTTTACGAAATGAATATGTTTATCCAATTGCTTGAGGATGTAGGACACTTAAGAATAATATTTAAACTGGACCAAAAATACTTCATACTGATTATTATGACGGTATTGCAATACATTGTGCTATTATTGAACAATGCATAGTCAATTAATATTTTATGGACTTTGTAAATACTACCATTGGACAATTTCAAATACCATGAAGTAAATAAGTTGGGCTACATTCTCTGATACAAAAAGAATAATAACACAAGAAGATTCCCCAGATACCAAATATATTATTTATTGCTATTATGACTAAGAAAGCCGAGAGGTAGGAAAGTTGTGTTTCTTTTTTTTACCTTGCAATTAAGCATTTACGTTGTTCTACTCTTTGCTTGGTGTAAAGCTGGACCAAGTGTATTGACTGGTTAGAATTGCAGTCTCATGAGAGATTGACGAATGTCCATACTCGTAAACCGGATGTGAGCATCCCTTGCAAAAGAAAGCTTTTAGTAGGAGTGTTCTTGACTGACATCTGCTATATTGTTGATTGTCTTGTTAATTTGATGGACACTCATAAGAAAGAGGTACATCACTCCTCAAGTGAACAGAGGTGACATGCACAGAGGTGTATAATCCTGGTGCATGCTTATGCCTGGGCATAACTACAAGGAGCAAAGGTTGCTTGTGTAATAGTGTTTATTTTATCATTTTTTATATTAAAACAATGGCTGTGGCTTAGGGAAGAAGAAGACATTTCCAAAGTCTCTACGTTGTGATTTAAATGTGTAAGCAATATTATTTGTACACATAAAATAATACTAGTGTTTTCTAAGCGTGATACATTGTTCGGCAAAAGAAAAGTTACCCTACCCTAGAAAGTGAATCAGATCATATAAGAAATGGTGATATCTTGTGATCCTTTATGCACTAGTAAAACACAGGAATTCATAAGTAAATAACTATTGATACCTCCTAAATGAAACAGTGAGCAATCTCATGATACATATTTCATAAATGACATTGTAGGTGGTGGCTACACTCTAACATTGAATACATAGCCCAAGTGTACAAGGGTGTATGCAAATGTAGCACATTTTAAAGTCTGCTACAAGAGAAGCAGGAATGGATGAAACAAAAGGTCAGGTATCAGTACTCTGTGCAGGCCAACATTTGATTAAAGAAAAACAACTTAAGACGGGATTTCAGTCTAAGCAGATGAGTTTGGAATCCTAACATAGGTAAAATGAAATTGTTTTCCCATTTGGTATGTAAATAATAATAATAGTAACCCCAAAAAAACATTTATGGATTCACCTCAATCTTGATCAGGAAATGTGCATTACATAAAAAAGAAGTAATGGCCTGTGCTGGTTTTGCCCTTAAAACAATAAAAATGCATTCAAATTAGCTAATTGCATTCAAGAACCTAAAAACGAACATTTTCAAATAGTCATTTGGGAAAGTGTGAGATAGTACTACAATAGGTTTGTCCTCATTGAGGAATGGACTGGCAACCTCTCATTCAGCACAGTAAAGAACGATTGCTTTCTCACCAAAACAATCATCCCCAAACTCAGGAAAATCCATCTCACTTCCAACTCCTAACAATGAAACAACAGCAGTCCTGCAGTGTGACACATATTTCACCACACTTCGGATTTTGAGTTTTAGTCAATTACAATTCAAACCAATGGCTTTTTTTATTGTCAGGTACTTTGAACGTTGGCAGTACTGGTGTACCCAATATTTAAAAAAAAACGATTACCAATAAATACTTTGGGCCTCATTACGAGTCCGGCGGTAACCGAGCCGGAAAAAATGGCAGGTTACCGCCGGACTCGTATTACCATTCCGCCTCTGTGATTCCCGGAATTACCGGGTCATTACGACCCCGGTGACCTGGGAATTTTGAAGGATGAATCATGTAAGTCCCCATTACCATGGTGTCCCATAGGACTCCATGGGAGTGGGGACGTGGAAACACCGACACATGTTGTAATGGTGCCGGTGTTTCCATGTCCGCCTGCAGGCGGCTGATGTTAAACCTGCCAGGTCAGACATGGCGGCAGTGACACCTCCCGGCTGCAGAACTCGAGATCAGCCGGTCTGGAAAGAACGGTGCTGGCGGATTTACCACCACCGTTCTTTCTGGACCGGCTGACTCGTAATGAGGCCCATTGTTAGGATTGTACCAAGGTCATCTGCATGCTTAACTCATGAACATTTATTGAAATAGTTGTTTAGGATGAAACTAATAATGAGTCTAGAACATCATAACATCTATCTATGAATTTCTTCCATGGAACAGTGATGACACACTTAGAGTGTTTTAACATTTCCTGGACTCACCTGTTTTGTTCACTCATGTAACAAGCACTACCTACTCTCAGAGAAATAGCGCACAAGTAATCCTTTTTGGGTAGCAGCCAAGACAGCTTCATTGACTTGCAAGACAATCTGCCGAGCTACATGTTCTTTTTACCAGAAAAATACAGTGACAATCTGCCCCACCCACCAAACCTCACTTTTATAGGTCACGACCTTGTGACCAAATGTCTGTTGCTGAAACCGATATCTCCACCATGCTTATCACCTGAGCTGGATCCCGCTGGAAGTCTCACACACAGATGACAGATTTGCAACTCTGGTGCCTCACACAGAACCGCTGCCTCATCAGCTTCCACATTTCAATCAAAATAATTCACTTGGTCCCTTAAGAATTTAATTGGGAAACCTATAACTCACTTCTAAAAAATCAGTCCACTCTTACTAGCTGGAAAAGGAGGAAACGTCACACAGTTCATTCTAAACATTTATGTAAAAAGAAATACATGGCAACATAAAGTATTGTAACCGGGTTTTGAACGGAGTGAATTCTTCCAATTTGGCAGCAGAGAAGCAGGGTCTAAAGATTCCATTGTAAAGCAAGCAATGCCCAAGTGCCACACGCTGAAAGAAGCAGAATGCAATCATACTATATGATGTCTTAATGTGACTATCAGTATGCAGATATCAGTGTGCAAATATTACCGGCCGGAGAGCTGCATGAAGATGAAGTCTGGCAGCTCATACTATTGTTTTTGCTCCTGGTGAGAAGCCACAGTCTTTTTTCCCTGCCTCTCATCTTAAGGAGGAGGAGGGTTTAAAAACCCTTTCTGGCCAGGGAGCGGCCGCAGAGAGCTGTGTGGAGGTGCAGTCTGGCAGCTCATACTCTTTTTTTTGCTCCTGGTGAGAAGCCGCAGTCTTTTTTCCCTGCCCCTGATCATAAGGAGGAGGAGGCTTTAAAACCCTTACTGGCCGAGGAACGGCCGCAGAGAGCTGCATTGAGGTGCAGTCTGGCAATCCGACAGCCCGGACCCAGGGCCAAGATGGCGGCATCAACAATGAAGATCGCTGAGACTGAACTGAGTGACAAAGTACTAACGGCAAATACGCTAGAGAAATGGAAAGTGGGATCGGCAATGGAAGAGGAAAGAATGGAAGACGAGGGAGCCTCATCAGAAGAAGCTGGTCATCTTCTGCGGAGTGGCCGTGTTACAATTAAAGATGGGCAGGATCACCCGCCCCGTCATGCGGGCTCTACAAAAGTTCTGCCCGCCTTCTTTCCCTCTGACTCCCCTGACCTATAGTGGCGAGACCAGGAAAGGTCCTTACTGTCCTGATTCACCTGACACTAATGTTAACTTTACCTTAAAAAGTGTGCCATCGGAGGCAAAACTCAGTCCCCCAAACCCCCCACTGAGGTCCCCCACAAACATCGCTTAACTTTGAACTGTTGCGAGGTGCGCGCCCACGAGCGGGTGACTCCCCCGCATGGAGCTGACTCACCCGCAAGTCTGAACAGTGTCTTGGTGTCAGTAGGGATGCATCTGGGGCAATGGGGCTTTGTGAGGTGGAGGCAGGCGAACACTACTGCTCGTCCACTGTGACACCAGCACCGGCGCACTCTGACTCTACTCCAGGAGGGGTGCTGAGTGCGGATGTGGCACAGAGAGCGAAGTTGAGTGTGGCAGTGGCACCAGGAGAGCCTAAATCCAAACAGAGCCTTGATCCTCCTCCCTCTAACACAGGAATTAACAGCACAGACAGTGTACAGACCCCTTCCAAGCAGTATGATAATCAGCACATCGGCAAAAAGGAAACACTGCATACCCATGCCCAAAATTTGAGGGAAGTGGCCAAGGCCTACGAAGGGGCTTTACTATCAACTCGAACTAGCGATGACCAAGGGAATGAAGTTCACCCGGTCACAGCTAGGGGCGAACTACCTAGCCCACAGCTTGACCTAACAGACTTCAAAGAAAATCATCTTTCCAATGCAACTTTAACTACTTCAGAAGACCTCTACAAATTTGATACAGACGATCCCAATATCTTAAAAGAACATATATTTGGTGACAGATTTGAGTGCTCTGTGCTGGAGAAACTGTAATGAGAGACTACTGGAGGTAGGCCCCCCAGCACTCTGCATGTCCTACCATCCAAGTCAGAATCTGAAAGATTCCTTCGACAGTCAAGTTTTCACAAGACTCCGGAAGCACCTTGTGCACAATGCTCCATATCAACAAAAACCAGTGTAACCTTAACATCCACGCCACACCACAGGGCTGCCACAAAAACTGAACTCATGAAACTGATTGCAAACACGCCCTACACAAACAACCCTATCAGCAAATTCTTCAACAAACTGGGCAGAACGCCATCTATCAATGTAGGTGAACTATCCGATGTCGAAATACAGGAGGAATTGTTTGCATCAGCTGGTGAGAACGTCTCCCTTAGAATGACAAGACTGCCACCGTTACAGTCAGCAAACCCTCGATCCCAATACGTTGGCACTTTGGTCACGCCAAGACACCGGGCCCCGTCAGCTAAACGTATCAGTCGCAAGCTTCTGCCGTCCTTCAGGGTCAAAAAAAGGATTCCCAGGGAAAAAAAACAATGGCTCCCCAACATAAAATGACAGAAATGGTCAACGAACCATGGATCGTCAGTCTAGAACCCCTGAAACTGGTTAATGCTCTACCTTACACACCTCTTCATCAGACGGGCCTTAAAGAAGACCAATCGGCTGACACCACCTTAAACTCCAAAGAAAAGACAGGTATTAAACAAATGGAGGCAAATCCCTCTCTGAAATTGACTCTACCAAACTTCAGAGAGGATATTCCTGTGGATATATCAAGATCCATACTTGTCACCCCAACACAAGGGAAACCACAAAGAGATACCCCTAGGTCAATGGAAAGAAATTTGCTGGGAAAGAAGTTGGGCATATTTGCCATAATGTCTCCAGTGACGATAACCCTGGCCCTCTTTGGAAAGCTATATGAATCATTAAATGAAACATTAAAAGAACACACATTCATGACAGCTATCATGAGTGCCAAGCTTACCCATCTTGAGGGTTACATCATGGCTGCAGAAGCTTGGAAGGCGAACACAAGAGACCACGGATCTATGACAGAGACTATTCAAACACCAACCAACTTGTCAGAGAAGCAAAAACAAGAGGTTTTCCTGTTTAAAAAGCAGTTGGTAGAGGCTGGAACGCAAACGCCCCTAATATTAAACCCAGAAAGAACAAACAAGAAGGTCCACGCAAAGGAGGTCACCAATTCAAACAGGTTGAATCGTCAGGTAACTCCAACCAGAATAATGCCGGGTCCCAACAAGGGAAAACCGCCAAGAAAGATGGGGAGAAAACCTTGAGGGAAGTGAAACGCACGCCATCTCCAATCGTAGAGAAGCAATTGGATTGTCACCTGTCAAAAGCAAGATCAAGATCGTCAACTAATCCTAACCAAAAGCTAGGTGGAAAATTGGGTCATACCGAATTTGGTTCGAAGCAAAACAAACCCAAACATGAGGACATTGAAGATCTGACCGGTACAAGCTTAAGAAAACTGCAGGTGAAACAAAGAAAAACAGCAGCTCAAGCACACTTGGGCTCAATAAAAATCAGTCCCGAGAGCCTCTGAACAAAAGCCACAAGTTGACAAACTGCAATCTCCACAGGGAGAATACCCTCAAGGCTAAATAGATTCTAACAAAATGGGTAACTTAATGGTAAAAAAAAATCTCCAAAACAGGCAAACTCATCGACCACAAGGAGAGACACTGTAGAGCCCCAAGAAGATTTGGGAAGTGACATGATCGACCTGTCTAATATCAGTGTCTACTCCATAGAAAATTCAGACTCAGAAATTCCCCCTCCAACAGGAAAAAAAAGAAAGGTCCCATTTGCTGAAGATGTACCAACTTTGCCTGTATCAAGGAAGCATTGTTCCGACAACCACACAGTGTCATCGAAAGGGTCTCACAAAAAAACTAACAAGGGCCCTCCTGAAAGAAATCGGATCAGCCCCGAAAGGAGAACCTTACGCTGCCTGTCAGGCTTGAAGCTAAACAAAGGTTTACCTAAAGGGGATAGAGGCCACAGTGAACATCAGGTGGTTAGCCCTGGGAACCGTCGACCTACGGGTTTTAGGTACAATGAAGGCTTGCTAAACAAGGAAAGAAAACACAGGGAAAACTGGCTTCCCAACTAAAGAAACAGAGTGAAACTCACTTATTCCCATGAGCAGAGCCACTTCTCCCGATCCAACGGTGCCAACAGTCTGGGCGTAAAATCCACAGATAAAGCAAACAGACACCATCGAAGAAATTCCCACCTTCCCTCATACTCAGCTTCTAAACAAATTCGAGCATCAGCACTCTTTACACATAAGAGCCAGGCCACAAGAACTTTAAAGTTAGAAAACTACTCAAACACAGACGACAAAACCATTTTGAACAGAAGAGCAATGCTGAAGCTCTTCAAGAGAACTATGAATGAAGATCAGATCAGTAGTGAGGACATAAAGGTCGTAGAATTCGCCCATAAACGGCGGACCGACAGCATCTTCCTAAACATCACATCGCAAACTATAAAGAAAGTTTTGCTCTCGGCTGCTGGCAAACTACAGAAGATAGGTTACCACCTCTGTGAAACAATGTCGGAAGAAAGAGGACTTGATAATCATAACGCAAAGTGTGAGAAAAGAGAGCGGTCAAACAAGCCTAGCTGCCACAAGGGGAGAGAAAAAACCAACCCAACATCGACTGTGAAAAACCAACCACAACATAACCCAGTGAGGATCTCAAGAACGAGAGATGGAGTCCGCATAGATGACAGAATACCTTCCATCCATCGATGCAAGCAGGGTACGAACTACAACGAGGTCCTCATCAACGCCCCCTGGAACAGCCTATCTTAATACAGAGAGAGATGTCTCTCGCAACCCATCAGAACCAAGAGCCAAGCACGAGAGCAACAAAAAAAACCAGGAAAAATTCGACTTGTGTCCTTCCAACAACAGAACAACATAAGGCAAGTGATAAAGACCATAACAGATGGGCCTGGATTCCAGCTGCATTGTCTCGATACACCAGGAAGTAGCAACTAAAAACAACTTCCAACTAATGGGAAAGCTTCACAATGCAGACTAACCATCGGATCTTAGAATACTAGAGGCCACTCCCACCTTACTTAGGTGGGAGAGATTAACATCAGTCAATTCGACCTCTTGAGCCTCCTTGAAACCTGGCTCCTCCTTCCGCCAATCATAGACGGTTTCAAAACCTTACTAGCTCCTGCACTCAAAGGAATCAAAGGTCGCCCGATATCCGGCCTCCTAATAGCAGTTCGTATAGGAAGGAGCTTGAGAATAGAATGCAGCCTGATCTCATCGACCTTTATTCAAGCGGCTCTGCTGGTATGCAACCAAAGGTGGAGCCCACTTAAGATCACAAAGGCAGAACTCAGATTATTAATAAACATATACTGGAATCCCTCCACACAACCAACTAAAGAATTCCTAAATGATCTGGACTTGATCTTAATGGAGGCAATATGTGGCCACAATGTGGACCACATTCTGATATGTGGAGATCTCAACTCATCAATTCCAGAAACAGGAGGAGAAAACCCAGCGAAGCCGAATTTAAGTCACCAAAGAGTCCAATCGATCTCGAGAGGATGTGCATGGGCCGACCTTCGGGACTCCCTGGACCTGTACAACTTAAACCAACTAGATACATCCACTAACCCTGAGCCTACTTGGGAGAGTGCAGGCCGTAAGAGCACTATCAACCACATCTACACCTCAAAAGAATTATATTCACTCATAGATTCATTGAAAGTGATCAAAACCACTCAAACTGGCCACAACCTCTTAACAGCATCTTGGCCATCATCCAAAGACACACCCCTGGCAATGCCGCACCAGGTCGAAGTCAACCTGCAGGGTACTTGGCTAAAGCTCACAAAAGAAGCCCTTAGTCTGATTACAACTATCTACAAAGGAAACCACCTCTTAGAAACAGAAGACTTGAGAGTAACAAACTTGGACTACTGCCTGCTCTTCATCCCGCATTTACAGTAAATACCAACAAGAAGCGGCCCTGGTAATGCGCACTTGCACAGACGCAACAAAAAATTAAGGGCAAGGAAAGCCAGTTCGAGAAAGGCCTCAAGATTGGCCAAAATGGAGCCTTCCTCAGACAACGTTGCTCGAGCTATGGAATTGAGGAAAAGCTACAAAAATTGGCTAAAAACTTCTCGATGGAGACTTTACCAAATGGATGCAGAAACAATGCTAGGTGCTATCTGCAAGAGAAACTCCAAAGACTTTTGGTCTATTGTCAAACAAACAACAGCTCCCACAGCTTCAGCAATCTTAAGTATCATCAGTGAGGAAATATGGACGAAGCACTATACCGACCTGTTCAAACAGTCAATAACAACTGTAAACAACGGGGCCTAACAAGCCCCCTGCGATTGGGTCATTCCATACGACAAGTCAACCATCTTGAAAAAGATAAAGCAGCTGAACAATTCAAGAGCGCCGGGCCCTGACGGAATATCCAACATCCATCTAAAGAAAGACCCGGAAGACTGGCTGCCTTGATCTTTGAGATCTTTAATAGATCTCATGTCACCGATTTATAAGAAGGGACCAAAGAACAACCCTAAAAACTGAAGGCCAATAGCTTTACTTGGTGTTATTGGCAAGAAGCTATTTTTAACTATGATCTTGGATGAATTTCAAGTCTGGCAGAAAGAGTCTAAAACAGCCGACTCTTACCAACCTGGCTTTGTAAAACATCTGAATACCTCAATCAACATCATGCTGATTAACATCCTAAAGGTGCGAGTGATGGAAGGCCAGCCAAAAATATTCATAGCATACATAGATTTGGTCCAGGTTTTCGACAGTGTTAATAGAGCAAAACTGTGACAGAAACTAGAGAAATCTAGATGTCCAGCTAGCATTCAAGACCCTATCAAAGCATTACACTTTGACATCTCAATGAGAGTGCGTCTGAATGCTGCCGGCCAACTGTCCGTCCTCATAACAACTCTGAGAGGGGTCAAGCAGGGATGCCCATTGGCCCCCACCCTTTACAACACTTATATGGCCGACATTTTGGACATCAAAAACAAAGCTCGTTCTTTTCCACCTACAATAGGGGAGGCTAAGTTCACCAGGCTCCTCTACGTAGACGATATAATACTCCTGGACCAAAGAGCCATTGGTTTACAGCGTCAATTAAACAGCCACTCGATGTACCTAAAGAAAAACGACCTGGATTTCAATGCAAACAAAACCAAGGTGATGATCACTGAAAAGAACAAAACAAAATTCAACAGAAAATAGAAGTGGTCTATGAGTTCGGAGAAACTGGAACTGGCAAAAGCCTTACTTTCTTGGGGGTCAAAATATCCCGAAGCTTCACGGAAGACACTATGCAGGAACACATATTTGCAAAAACAAGAACACTTGCAGTCCAAGCTGTGATCTTGGAAAGAAAGGTAGGGAAATTTTAATTACTACCTCTGATAAACTTTTTCAAAGCAAAAGCTATACCGGCAATAACATGGTGCCGAGGCCATGCCTCAATTACCGTCCACATTGTGGATAAAACTCGAAGGCCTATTCTGGCGCCACGTCTTGAGATTACCAAGCTCGACCCCCATGGCTGTAATTCAAAGAGAACTGTGTTTGCCATCAATGAAATCAGTGGTCGAGAGGAATACAATGCTTTTCCTGGGAAACATTTTAAGAAAGCCAAGACCAAAAATACTTGACATACTCCACAAAGAATTGACCAATGGAAAAAGCAGGACGCTAACAGCTTGGCTCAAAGGCTGTCTTGACCTGCTGGAAAAAATTGGAAGCTCCCAATGGGACCTCGAATATATCCTTGATAAGTCAAAGGAAAATTGAAAACTTGGTTCAAAGGAAAATTGAAAACTTGGCATTAAATTGTTACACTCAACAGAGCAAAGGAGTATAAGTCATCTGCACACTTGACATGGGACACCCAAAAGTGAATTAAGTCCGAAAATACTTAAAGAAATTCCCAGACAAAGTGCTTCGAACAACGTTCCTCAGGGCTCGTCTCGATGTTCTGAAAACGAACAAAGTGTTGCACTTTCGAAAACAATCTAAGTGCAACACATGTTGTTTTTGCAAGAATCCAAATTTCCCCGAAACAGTGTGCCATCTCCTCATGCTATACTCAGGGACCACACACTCCAGACTCATATACCTTCAATCGCACAGGTACCAACATCTGACATTAACTGACGAAGCCTGGTGGAACTGGATGATGTCTGGCGAGAACACTTCCCTGACCATAGCCACAGCCTCTTCTTCTTCCAGAATGAGATGAAATATTCCTTTAAGGTATTAGGTCTCATAGATGTTTGTAGGTAGCAAAAGATATTTTCAGGTGCAGCGGTAGAGTGTGGCAAAGAGACAGGTCCTGCAAAGGAGGGTGAGTTAATGGTTTCAATCCAAAGGACATGAATAATGGATCCGTGATACACGGGTCATCAAACCACAGGCTGGCATCCCTCGAACGGAATAGGAGAAATATTGTGAGGGAATGGAGGTCCAAGAAACCAATGGTTTAAAAGAATCAGAACTTGAATATCATGCATGCGACAAACAATCTAGACTCAGCCCTAGAGCACGCCTTCCTTACAACATTAAGCAATGACTACTCAGTCATCCTCATCCGTGTTGGATTGATTGTTGCTGTTTAATAACCAGATTATATCGAAGTAAGCAGAAGGAACTCTGTCAAAACACAGTAGCTAAGAGGCTTGGGCATGTTTTTCCAGAACCACAGTGGAAAGTGCTCCTAGAACATGGCCTTTACTGATACCCAGGCATAGAATACACACCATAGTGCAAAGTGTCTTTCAGTTTAAACATTCCATGTGGTAGATTGATTTCATTTGGGCCCCACCTCCCCCCCCCCACTGCCCCCCTATAATGTTGGCTTCCCTGGGTAGCATCTTATTTCATTATCTGTGAGTAACCCAAATGTGAGGAAAGGGGTTTATGAGTATTGATATTACTGACCACATTAAACAACGTTAATGCGTGACTGTGAGGTAGCCAATCATCACGGTTAGGCTTAACCACAAGTCCTGTGCAAACAGTTGGGTGTGGATTTGGGAACAATTCAGAAATCATTCACTTAACACTTCGAGCATGGCATCTGTTGAAAGCTATCCATGAAAATGTATTGCCTTACAGTGAATCATTAATCATGTTTAATGTGGATATTATTAATAATACGAATAAGAATATTACTAAAATTAACATAATAATGGTATCCTGTTTGTTTTTATATAGCATTTCATGACGGATTCTTCCACAACTAATCACTGTAAATCAAGGGTGCACAATATACGCCCGTGGGCCAAATGCAGCCTTCACATCATGAGTTCTGGCCCTCCAGACCAGTGGCGTTCAAGACTAATGTGCAGCTCCTTTCTGGTCCTTTTCCTCTCTTAACGTAGGCATTGCTTAAATTATACCATGAAAAAGAAATGGGGCCTTGAGTCTGGACACACAGTAAATTTACAGTGTAAATGGAGCTGCCCTTTTCGGCAATCACATTTAGGAATTGCTGGGTAGCCCCACCTGTGAAGTGAACACTTCAGTGATGTGCTGTTCCCTTGGACAGCCATTGAAGATGAGAGTGACATTTGAACATATCAGATTTGCTCTCACTGGAAATGCTTGTCTCACTTAGCCTTTCCACCAAGAGAAATTCTTTAGGACAATTGCAAGTCAGATCAGGCAAAGCATTTCAGACGTGCAGGGCCTCTAATTAAGCGACCAAATGGATAGCACAGACCAATGAGCAAACAAGACATTAAGGGCAGTATTACACAAACTATATCAGTTTAAAAACCCCGTTTCTTCTAAAAATAGCTGACTGTTAAATATTTCCCCTCCTATACAACCTTCCCAAAGGAATTACGGAAACATGTTGTGAATGAGACGAGTGCCAGCACAAGTTGACCACAACGATATGTACAGAACTGCCTTAAAACATATTTTTTAAACAATCCAGATAAACTACTTACAATATCGAGAACGGCTTCATTAAGAAAAATGGAAACACAACACCATGTGAATACACTGTTAAAAACACGTACAAATACATATAATGTTAGGGAATGTTTAAATATCAATAGAAATTAGTTTGCCATATGTAGTACAACACATTGACCGTTGTGGCTGACATTGCCATTCCAAGATGGCCACAACTGTCCTGCAAGTTGTTGCTAGGTGAAAGGCAACAAATGAGCAAATGATCTGCTTTGATGTGCATGTGTGTATAATACAGAATTGTCGTTTGCAGTCACAGGTAAATGCTCCAGGTGAGATCACATTCACTGGAAAAGACAAGCTATGTAGCCTTCCTAATCCCAAATGAAATCCTAAAATAATATCTTATCCTAATTGCTGGATACTTTTAAGTATGACTTTGTCAGACAATCATACATCTTTCAAAGATCTTACTCATTTTCATTTCTCCTCACATTTTTGAGGTTCTGTGTCACTGATATGATTAAAATATGTACATTAGCAGGTTGCACACTTCATCAATTTTATTTCCACCAAGGTATTTTCCTGTCGTCTAAACACAACATCACAACACACTGCAGAAAAAATATATTACATCATAATGCCAATGCTGTGGGAATATAATTTTGCTTCTATTTTGTTAACACACAAATTATGACCAAAAAAAAAGTGATGGGAGGAAAGTTTTGAACACATCTGAACCACTGGCACGGCTCTGAACAACATACTACACCACCGTTTTATAGCCCAACTCCGTTCCTTATGGCACATTGAGCAAGGGACCCACATCTGGGCATACCCTCTCTCACACAGGGAGACAAACTATGACAACAAAAGTGATGGGTGAAAGGTTTGGAACACACCTGAATCACTGGCACATTTATGGGCAACCTTTCACACCTAACCTTTTTTAGCCCAGCTGTGCCATTGCAAAAGGGGTACAGCCGGGTACTACCACCAATGGGAGCAGTCCAGCCCAAACTGCCAGGCCATTTACCATCTGCACTGAAACACAAGCACCCCCAGATGCTACTCCTCATTGATGATGCCCAATGAGGTCAAAACATGTCTGGGGATGCTTGTGTTCTTGTGTGGAATGGATGTGACCTAGCAGTTTGAGCTGGACTACGCCTTTTGGGTGAGAACAAGTCTGATTTGCATATGATCTTTCCCCTCCTGTAGTGACTTGGCAGGCTGAAAAAGGATAGTCTCAAGGATTGCCCAGAGTTTTGCCAGTAAGTGAGATTAATGATAAACCCTCCAGCCATCACCGTTCTTTTATAACATAAATGCCAGCAACAAAGAAGCAGCAGAATGACTGCAGGTGGTGTCACTGGTTTCATGATCACTAAACAACCAGCAGGGTAACCAGATTTCAGCCAATAATACAATTTTCCACAAATAAACAAAGAGCAACCTGAGGCTAAATCCTTCCTTTCTGCTGCCAACCATGAATGCTCCATCCTCTTGTTCTCATTGTGTTTAATTAGTTAAGATGCTAATTATAAATTTATTATTTTAGATTATAGATTGAAGTGACATTATCCAATAGGCAAGGAAATAAAGGGCCCAAATGCAAATGTTGGGTAGGTATGGAAAAACTGGATTGGGTAGAAACAATTCCTTACCCCGGGGCAATAATAAACCTGAGCATAACTGAAAAGCAATGAATGGAGGAGATAAAACTTAAATGTAAACACTTGACCACGCAAGCACAACTATTCCATAAGAGATATGGGAAACAGTCACTAACTCCAACTATCACTTTCTGAAAGCAAAAAGTGATTCCCATTCTCACTTATGTGGTGGAGGCAGCTAGGTCCCTTCCGGTCCATTTTTGGGAAAGAATGGAAGGGTCGTTCTGGAAAAAGGTACTTAGACTTCCCAATAGCCTTCCGATTTTGTTCATTAGATTTGAACTTGGATTACAATCTATCCAATGGATAATTTGTGGGAAACCCTGACATAATTTCGGAAAAGCACTGAAACAGACTGCCTTATGCCTTGGGAGATTGTGAAGAATAGAGATCTAACAAATAAAGATCTCACTCTTGATAGTTGGAACTAAGATTGCTCTGAAAAACTGAGTGAGCTGGACCTAACCTGGGAAACGCTGGTGAGAAACCGAGGGAAAATACAAAAACAGATAATGAGGCTAGATTGGATTGGTACCCAAGAAAAAAGATTAACGATCAAAGTGGCCTTGAAATTGGATTTGGATATTAAATCCGCTAATCAAGTGCCTGCCTACCTTTTGAAATTCCCAAGCCCTAAGTACCATGATCTTTTCATGAGACAGAGGCTAAATATCTTGCTAACAAAAAAGGTGCTAAATATCAGAAGGCAATCACAGGTATCGGAGCCTAAGTGTAGATGCTGTAAGGCCCAGGGGATGATTGAGTCGACCAAGTATTTAATGATTGAATACCCAGTGCTGAACACACTGAGAATGAAATATTTATCGGAGTGTGGCGAGCAGCTTAAATCATTAACATGGAAGAATGGTGGAATATGTTGAAAAACCGTCAATGATGTTTGCTGCTTTGAAATTTATGGAAACAGCTTTATTGACGAAGGGAGACTGAGGATGTCCTTATGCTTCTCTCCTGTTTTTTTTCTTCTTTTTGATCATATCAGGGAATTGGAAATGAAATGGAGGGAGGATATTATGCTTTTGTTTTGATCTGTGTTGGATTGTCTATTTCTGAAAGGTTTGTAATAATCAAATGCATAATAAAAAAACATATATATATTACATTGTCCTCATGTACTTTTAGGACTGCATTCTATCTGACTTATGGGGATAGTGAGGGTGCTCCAATTAAGTACTGTACTTGTAAGGGCATTAAGGCTGCAGCAGCTAGGTGCATGCACTGCTACATTGTGTTGGCATTGCCGAGTCATCTGAGCAAGTTCAGAAGGATTTTTCTCTATCACCACAACACAGTGAGGATGAATAAGACTGACAATGGACTAGCCACACACGTTACATCTTTGCTGGTGTGCACTCAATGACAAGTAGACTTTTGGTCAGTTGGTTTTCATAGCCTGAATGTTCCAGACATCAGACAAACATACAGCTTTGTGAAAGTTGTATGGTACAGAGTGCATGTCCAGAATTATTTTTTTTCCTCAGAAAGTGCAGTTGCTGACTCTCACTAGCGCAGCCGAGATGCTTTGCATCTTAATTCTCTGTTGGGAAGATTATTGATAAGTTTGTATATGGTAATCAACAATACTCTTGATCTCTTGCCACAACACTGAGGTTCCTATATTTTCTCCACTTATGTTTCCATACCCGTAATAACCCTAGATCTACATTTTACCATTGCTTAAATGTGGCCTGTGGTCAAAGGATTATCCTGTAATACCATCTTATAATAGTTGAGGCCCCTCATTATGAAGGAACTAGAGTCTTGTGTATTGTGACGAGGGGGAGAGGGATGCAGAGTGAAGTAAATTGCCATAGGTAACCTCATGGAAGTCTAAGCACCCTAAACATAGAGCATTTAACTTCTAATTGGGACATCACCACTCAAGAAATCAAGACCAACTGGGAGAATGTTGGCTAGCCTCACTGCCATGCCACAGATGAAAAGAACACCAATAGAAATAATATGCTCTCCTCCTTGATGGCCTCCTAGGCCTCTGTATTGACTTTGGTGCATCTTCACTAAGCCTAAGATTCATCAACCCAATTTGTCAACATCTGTACTGAGAGTCTGAACACTCACATTTACTGAAATACCAGTGTGAGCTGTCATAAGGAGGACTGAGCCAGATGCAGGGTACTGTGACTGAATCCTCAGGATTACAAACCTTTACCTCCTAACAAGATATGTACTACCAAAACCAGATCTGCTTCTTCCCTCATTAATTTAGCTTTATGGTAGGTAAAGGTGGAAATGCATATATTGATGATTCGGCCATAGGGTGTTGCATGCCAATATGAATCTTTGGCATAGAGTTGTGGGAGCAGCACAATTTTGAGTGTGACAACATGATCTTTTATTGCAACTGTATAATTGATACAGACGTCTTTGTATAGCGCTTTAGATAGGCAAAGGTAGAGTGATGATGGAAATGTGCTTAGAGTGTTTGCTCCTTTGTTGTGTATTTCCCTGTTATCTACAGCTTTAAATGACTAGATTCAATTTCAACCTACACAGAATTATAAGCTCCATAAACACCGGGGATCACACCCTAGCGTCACAGATAGCACAAAACAAATCTGACTCTTTAAGATGGTTCAAGGTTTTTTATTTTCTTTTATGGGCCTTGCAATGCCTCTCTCTCTCACCTGCCCACGACCCTCCTCTCTAACAGAAGCATCCATAACCACTGGTTACTGCATCTAATTTTCGACCCCTGCACTCTCTCTACCTCCCTTGTATGGTGATTACCTGTATGCAGGCTGCTTAACTCCCTTATGGCTATCCTAGCTTTCCCCACTCTAACCAAATATTAGTCTTCTAATTGACGTTTGGCAAATGATGTTGGGAAGGGGTTAAATCCGACTCACCCCCTTAGGCGTTTCAGAGTGAGACAAGCCCCATTATGAGAATTGTAATGGACTATGGGAGGAGGTGGGCATCAAAGTATCCCCACATGATCACCATATTATGATTATTAGATGTAGAATATGCGCAAACAAGCCCCATTTTATTATGAACAAGTGCCATTTTATTAGCCATAATTGGAACAGAAGGCCTGCAAAGCCACGAAAATATTCAGCGCTTAGACTGCATGGAGAAGCCTGATTAGGATCAACACCACAGTGAGATGTGCTGCGCTTCCAACCTCCAAGAAACCCGCCTTTGTTGTACATGATATTGCCAATGTGTTTATTTAGAAGGAATGTATCCTGCAAGGCCATGAGACAGAGCCAGGTTCCTGAACGTGCATGCGTAACGTGGCGTGGTTAAAGCAGGCCTCTGACCACCACCCAGCCAACAATGAGTTACAGTCTTCATAATTGTCTGAGATTCAAGACCCCCTGAATTCCACGATAGTGGATGACGCCAGCCCACCATCCACAAACTAAATAGCCATCAAAGATCTAAAGAATATGACTGTGCCATTCAAAGTTCACAACAACATGATTTATTCTGCGAGGTACAGGGATGAATACATTATAGTCCAAAACGAGGGTGGAGACCTTGGGTGCAGACGATGGGATAAGGAATTAATGAAAAATGTGTGGGTTAGCATGGTCTAAGACTTCTCTTGTGCCAGTCCCCGGGCCTCCCACGTGTACAGTGTAATGGTAGAAATAACAATGTTGCATAGTCTGGAAATTAATTGGTAGTTTGACCTTGGTTCCCTGGAGATGATGATTCCAGCAGCAACCACGCGGATGAAGACTAACAGATGAAGATGGACCAATTGACTGGCATCCTATATGGAGCAGACCCTATATGTGTAGCGCCCATGCAATAGGGATAGTGAAGTCTATTGTTTGTTACTAGGTCACGAGTGACGCTGTTCGAAGTTATAATGTGTTGTCTCAGGTTCGAGAGCACAGAACGTTCCTTAGCAGCAGAGTCCTTTGCTGTTGCTTATTTTGTATGGGAATAAAAATGTTTTATCCTTGCAAGTGTTTCTTGGAACTTTTTCCCTAGTGGGTTGTATTTTCTCTGGTGTGATCGATCAGGGGCTTGCCTTCAATGACTTGCACTTGCACTGTTCAGGCTGGTTCGGTCACACCAACTCCCATCTTCTCCTCTACTCTTAGCCCCACTCACTCTGACTTACTTCTACCACCGGTCCTCCATCACTCACATTTTTAATTCCTCCTACTCCTTGCCTCCACCCTTTCATATTACCACTCATTCCACTCAAATTCCCTATCCCCTCTCTACTACCCTCCTCCTCCCACTACTACTCTTCTCCTTCCACTACTACTCTCCTCCCACCAATACTACGTCTCTGTCTCTGTGACCAATCAATGTATGAAGTGCTGACACTGGTTCTTTCCTTGGGCATTTTCTGTTCCTCTTCATTCTCATGTTGATATTTTCAGAAAGTAAACAAAAATGCTTGGAAGCATATGTGCTTAGTGTTAAGGCTGGAGATAATGGTCTGCAAAGAAACATACTGGCACACGGGGGGAATAGGAAGTGTATCCCTCTCAGCTACCAACCTTCCACCTCAAGGATAGGACTGGCTCTGGATCTCTCCCATGTAGGCCTGCACCCCCTGGCTGACATGGGCTCTTGCCCCCCTCTTGACAAGGACAAGCTAATGGCCTTGTCGCAATGGCCTCTCAGTGCCTGAAAGGCCTGAGGGGAAAATGTCAATGTCCTGATCTAGTGGACTATTTCAGCAGAATGAAAGAAGTATGCATATATACTATTGCAGAGTACACATTCACATATGACATTTCATCCAGGTTTCCATGATTTGCAATATTGCCTTCCCATTTAGTAGGCCCCTTTGACTCCCAATCTGAACTTATTGCCTCAATATAGACCCCCACTTGCCCCAACCCAATCAGACTCTTTCGATAATCAGGATAGCTGAGACTTGTGATATGTTCCTGGCTAAGTTAAATAAAGCCCTCGACCATTCGACATTTATCTTAAAGATTCTTTTATTATTGCATGAGAAGAAGATTGTCATGCTACTTAACACTGAGAAGACATACTATATAATGAGCTGCAAAGCCACAAAGTGCTGCTAACAAAACTGGGCATGTGAAACTGCAGAGATAATCCTGTAGTGTGAAGCACAAAATGATGACAGACTTGTACAGCTAAATGGACCCTCAAATGGCGTGCGCCAATGTACCTGTCAGGTCCCGCAGTGTATTGCAATGCATGACTAATGTAAAGCATGGTTAACGTAGCCTCAAGTAAAGGCCACTAACAGCTCTAGCAGCATTTATCAGACAGTGCCAAAGGTCAGTTGTCATGTTTAAAGCTCTATTATAGCGGCCTTGGTCAACTTTCATGGTAGCAGACCTGATTTGCCCAAGTAATGTGTTTATGCGTCTTTTAGGAAGCGTTATATACAGTCTTGGCCGTCAGTGGAGAGTGGCTCAACTTACAATGATCGAACTAAAATACAGAGTTATCTGATAAGACTTCCTGCTGTGTGTGCCATATCACTGTGACCATTCTGGACCTTGAAGTCCTCGGACTGGTTATCTCCTTGGTTCCTTCCGTGCCAGAGTACAAGCTGTCAGCTCTAACTGTTCAACGTTGGGGGTGTGTGCGGCACAATGCCAGGGAGGTCCACTCCGTACTGTGCCCTGGGCCATCTGATGAAGTAGCAGAATCCTTGCTTCTGCAGTTAATTACTTGACAGACAAGGTTCCACTCTACAGACAATGCATTCCCCTGTTTGAGGAAGAGATTCCAGAAACTATGCCTCGCATGTAATCTGTGTTTAATGGCCTTCCATTGCATTACATCTTTTGGGATTTAATGCATTTTACATCGCAATCGCCGACCCTGGGATTCCTTGCATTTCCAGAAAATCGCTGCACTGTTTCTGGAATTTTATTGTTATGAAGTGTGACATCCCAGGTCATGGAAATGTCGTACATCGTAAGCAAAGAAAAGGGACGCCTTGAGTACAGAAGACCAGTACTGGATTACCATACTGGTGTAGCAGGTCTTTATTGATGAGTAGCACAGGTATGGTCAGATCCCTAATCTGTGCCTCACCCCTGTGTTACATAACGACTGGCAATGACAAGGGGACTCAAACACGCATGTGCAAAGCACAATAGATGAAACAAACTGAAGAAGTTAGGATTTGCGTGGAAATGAGGATTCCAAATAGGGCCATATGAAAGGGAAAGACCCTACACCCACCCAGGATGACATTAAGGAAAACCTTCAACCATCGACCTGAATGCTGATTAACATAGGGTGCCTCTCCATCTGGACTCGAGGACCTTCATTATGTACTCCTCCCTTTTCAACCCACATCCTCTTGGGATCTATTTGGGCTAGTGCTATCAAGAAATAACATCAACCGTTGGCCTGGCTGTGTTATTTCTAACCAGACTCTAGAAATTGAATGTCTCCAGAAATTGAATGACATAACTGCAGTTGTGAATGCACGACTGGTGTAATTAAAATGTCTTAAGCAATTATGCATTTTACAATTTAATTACAAGCATTGATAAAGCCAACAGTTTTGATTGTATATACATATTTTCCAGGCACTGCATCAAATGTCCAGTTAATCACAAGATTTTACTGGTTTTGGCATCTTATGGTGAGGTAGTAGATTTGTGTCAGTGCCTAGCAAATGCATAACCCATGTGTCATAATGTCATCTGGGGTAGATGACAGGTGTAGAGGCAGGGTGATGATGTCATATGGAAATCTGTGTGTGGATGCATAGTGTGAGGTCATATGGAACCTGGAGTGTTGGCGTGAGGGACCTGGAGTGTTGGTGAGACAGGGTTCTAAGGGTTCTACAGTGACAGTTGGTGTTGCTGTGCTGGCTGAGGCGGATGTCCTACTACTTGCTATCTAGCTTCCTATTTTATGATTTTCCTGTGCTCACAGTCAGGAATAATCTTACCTGATAACTTACCTCCTGACTCCAGCGTGGTGTGTGAGTGGCGCTCCCCATTACTTCACTGGTAATGAGGATGTCTTGGCTGCTGGGAAGGGGCAGCAGGGGATGAAGTACTGCCTTACAGGGCTGACATCCATCCAGCAAGGTGCCAACAGCTGGAGGATCCTGCAGGCCGGAAGGTGCAGGAACAGCAACTGTCCAAGGCTCAAAACCCAGGCAGGATGGCTTTGGGGGACTACCTAGTCAAGCGGTCCAGGCGAGGTGGTACAACTGGTGGTGCTGTTGATGTCTGTGGTGCCAGGCGGACACTGGTCTGACAGGTGGGCAGAGGTGGCCTGGTGTCAATGGTGGTGGCCTGTGGATGCTGTCCGGGTGGGCAGTTCAGGAGGTGACAGTGCTTGAATCCGGATGTGAGGGGTGGCCTGCTTTGCTGGTGGCCATTCTGCACTAGCAGGGGGAGGACCAGGCCGTGTAACGTGGCGTTTTGGGCATTTCTAGATAACTGACACCTGTGCCGGGCTGCGCAGGAATTTGGCTGGGCAACATTTGTCATTGAGCTGAAGACTCAAGGGAGGTCCTCACCGGAGTGATGGTGGCGTCTGGAGCATAGGAGGAGGTGAGCGCCGGAGTGGAAGCTCTGTCAACAATGGTCCATGAGGCAGTAGCAGAGTGTCCGGGGGCCGCCGCGGGGTCCGAGAGAGGTTCGCCGGAACTGGTGGGAGAGGTGGAGGATTTGTGTGACTCTGGAGGTGTTGCCGGGGCCGTGGGAGGAAATAAAATGATGACGTTGGCTGTTGCGTTAACCTCCACACACAGCCGACGTTCTAGTCAGGTGACCGGAGAACCAGGTGCCTTTTATGTTGCGGATGTTAAACGTTGCTGTGAACAGTGGGGAAGGCGTTCTACTGACACTATGGAAGAGACAGGGAGGCATGCTGCGGAGTCAAGGAGTGTGTGGTTTACCAGAAGGATGGAGGCAGCTGTGGATACTTAGGCTTTTCTTGAGTTTGGGCTCTCGACTGGATGTATGGCAGCGGCGGCAGTGAGGGGCAAAAGGAGTTGTTCCGAGGTGGGCTGTCCTAGTATAGCCGTGTGGAGGGCCTGGTGGATACAAGTCTGAGGTGTGCTGTTTGTGCAGCGAGGGTGCTGCACAGGGGGCAAGTTTGTTCACTGTGCAAAACATCCATTGGAAGTTTTAAGGAGTTTGACTCTCATTTGTGTTTTTTCTCATGCTACTCAAGAGACTCACGGTTGGAGATGAGGAGTAGTTGTGTGGGGAGGCCTGTTTTATTTTTGCATATTGTTTCTGTCAGTGTTGTGGCCTCTGGGATAGTACCTGCTCAGTGGGTTGGTATGTGGGTTTTTGTTAGAATGTTTAAGGCCTGTCACTGGACATATGTTGTGTTCATGTTTGTGGCCTTTTCCTGTTTAGGGGGTTCATGGGTTTGTTGTGTTATTTTACTGTGACATTGTTTTCCTTTGCAGGGTACTATGTGGACACGACGGTGCAGGGGTGCACGCGTGTTGGGTCTTTCATGGACTTGTGGGTGCGGTGATGCATGGGTTTTTGTCAGTTTGACAGTTTTGCAGTGTTAATTTTTCATTTGGACATGAGGGTGCGGCACTAGCACTGGGAATCAAGCACTGTGACTCTTATGCTGGTACTTGTTCTGAGTGGCGGTTCCAGGTTTGGGGTTTAGCACTTCCTGTAGTTGCATGTGTTCCTGTTGCTATGTTGAGTGTGTTGTTCGTAGGGGATTTTCCCCCGGTGGATTTTACTCAATTCTCAGGATGGCCGGGTGGGTTCTCGGAGTGTGATGTTGGCATGTCAGTGAGGTGCTGCAGGGTTGCAGTGAGGTGCTGCTGGATCATATGACTTACCTGTCCTCACAGTCAGGATTATGATAGGAAGGTAGATAGGAAGTGCTGGTACTTCCACCCCAGCCGGCACAGCAACTTCAACTGTCGCTGTAGAACCCTTAGAACTCTATCTCACCAACACTCCAGGTCCCTCACGCCAACACTCCAGGTTCCATATGACCTCACACTCTGCATCCACACACAGATGTCCATGTGACATCGTCACCCTGCCTCTACACATGTCATCTAGCCCAGAAGACGGTATTGCACTTGTTGGTGAGACAGGATTCTAAGGGTTCTATAGTGACAGTTGGAGTTACTGTGCTGGCTGGGGTGGATGTCCCAGTACTTCCTATCTACCTTCCTATCTTATGACTTACCTGTGCTCACAGTCAGGAATAAACGTACCTGATAACTTACCTCCTGACTCCAGCGTGGTGTGTGAGTGGCAAAGCCCATTACTTCACAATGCTTACACAAAAAACAACACTGTTGGCTTTGTCAATGGTTGTAATGTTTGCTTATCATAGAGGAATGACTATTCTAGTAACTTAATGTGATGCGTTTTGATTTCTGAAGCTCTTCGTTTTACATCTGACGTGGAAAGGGTGCGAATTTCCTATTCCTTAGGATCAATATGTGGTTTATTTTACCCGTGGAGATGCCTCAGAGAGTCGGATGTGTCAAGAAATCTGTACTTCTGAAACGTTCTGTACTGGTGCCTGTTGTAATTAGAACGTGGAAAGCAGCCCACGCGGCGGCACTCTAAATGACAGCGCACAGTCAAAAATGCTGGCAAACACTTTACAGTGAATTACATGATGTTTCTCCAAGTCTTTCCCTTGCAATAAGAACACAAAAGTGATACTCGGCAATAACAATTCAGCCGCACAGTGCTCTTTAAATAAATTGCAGAGTGCACCTGTGTTACCTTCTGAATGTTCATATCAACACACACTGTAATGCTTCACACACAGTTGAAAGTGCCATGACAGATTCGTCGTGCTCTCAAGAAGATATGCGTTGCATTCCAGACGCAAAATGATTGCTCGCTCAGTCGGTACTATTAAGTGTAAAGTACTCCTGAAGGATGATTATAGAACTGACAGTCTATTTACAAAACATTGAGGCATCCATCACAATATGCATATGATATTATTTGGTTGAATGACACTTTCATATGGAGTGACATTCGTAGTACTCCTTTTAGACAGTACCAGTAGCATGCATCGACACTGATAACAGATTAGTTTGGATTCTCTCTCACTAATATGCCCCTTTTGTACCAGTCAAAAAAGATCATGCATTAAAAAACAACATTTTTACCCTGATGCCTACAATCCAGACGGGGATCATCCTCATAGTCGTTCCACAGATGTTAGTGAATGTTAAATGCAATGGAATCCAGTGAGTGTTGAATATATGTGAGGATAACAGTTCAGTGAACATGCTCTGTGATTTCAGTAGGCAACTATATATAGAATCAAAGAGGCATTGTTAAAAAACGAGTGTGTTTTGTGTAGGAGAGTTCTGCTTCTTGCTCAGTGCTATAATGGCACGGGTCCACCTGCAAAATGCAAATTGTTGACTGTGCACACGAGAGAAATGTTTAAACAAAGTAAAATATTTCCCCAATGTGTACCCATTTGTGGGGCCGTTACGTATAATTCAAGAGACTGGTGTGATGCTAATGAAATGCAGAGAAATGCAAATGGGAGCGTTGGAACTCTTGTCCCATTCAAAAATAATTCAGCAGGCACCTGAACATATATTGGAGTATTAGAACAGAAATGAGCAATTTCTGGATTACATCACAGTGAGCCTCATTACGATGAAAGCGGTTGAAGGTTAACAGTGACGGTAGAGCTGACGGCGCCGTTAACCCTCCAATGCCTCATTACGAGGTCTGCTAGCGGGTACCGCTAAGGACATCTGGTAAAACCAGGCATCCTTAGCAGGACCCGCTAGCAGACCAGGATGCTAACAACGGATTTTAACGGGCCCGTTGTTAGCATCCTCCCGATTCCCATTGAGCCCTATGGGGGCTCAAATGGAAATGGGGATGTACTGGGTCCGGTTTCCTGGAATGGGGAAGTACCGGGCCCTCCAAGGTCAGAATGGCCGAGTATTTCCCCATTCCAGGAACCCGAACCCGGTACCCAGTATAGGGGTAGCCATGCCACAAAAAGCAGCATGGCTACCTCCATACTTGGAATGAGGCCCGGTGTCATGTTCATGTGTAACAATCACAGAGAAGAAAACAATGCACTTCTGTATTATAAAAATCTTTCTTTTGTTTTCAACAATTGTGTCTTGCATTACATTTTATTTTCCTAAAATAATGGGAAGTGTAATGAAGAAAAGATGCATCATTAGAACTTCATTGTTTCTTGGCATGCATTTTACTCAACTTTGAATAACATTGCATTTATATTTATCTCTGTGCAAGTCCCTGAGTCGTCTTGGACACTAGCCCTAACCTGAGAATGTCTGTCACAAGACAGAGAGAGACCACACAAATAATCCCCCGATTTATTTTGCTCAAACTAGTGTTGCCCCATAACATTAGCCAGATAGCAACTAGTGTATAAATACAAAGAAGGCTGTAACCTCAATCAATTTTAAACCCTTCATAAAACATTCATTTAACTGAAGCCATGGGGCTGCTGCAAAGGAAAATAAACTAGCCTGAACATGTATTAATGCCAAGAAAGAAAATCCATGTGTGATGCACCGACAGTGACAGCTGCAAGCTGATATCACCATTTATACTTCTTGCCAAACTGAACAGAAAATTAATGTGTTACATTTACACCCATTAATAAATAGACATTATCTCTTACACCCCACATACATTTTGCATAGTATTTTAATGCCCTACATGATGGCTGGCCTCCGGGTATGTCTGGACAGCGATGCCTGATGCCAGCTTTTTCCTCCCCAAAAGAAACGCTCTATGCTAGGCTGAATTGCTGAAGCACAGCCGTAGGGAGTATCTAATGCAGGGAAGAAGGTTTATGATGTTTCCCCTTTAGCCTTTGAATGGTGTTGCCCATCTTGTGTGTGCATTCAGACCCCACTGCCTTCTGAGGATCTGGTCTTCTGAGGATCTAAGATATAGAACAAAGAACACTGTTGTAGTAACTGGGTGCTATTGTTTCCTCCTACAACCCACCTACTAATGCCTATGCCCGAAGGTCTGTGTACATGTTCCTGTGAAGGTGTTCTCTTCTCTGTAGGTAATTCTCTGGCTCTTCCCCAGATCTTGTCCAGCAATGACCTGGAGTCAGTTCAAGTGGGCCTTGAGGCGTAGAAGAGTTAATCTGCACTCCTTTGTGGGGAGCGTCCGCAACACAGGGGTTAATAGCTCCCCTGTCCATTCTTGCGTGTCATTATTTTTTTTTCAGTAATAGTCTCAGTGCCTCAGGTGAGGAGTTCCTTTACTCCTTTCAGCAATGTTCTCTCTCTTTTTCTTCAGGTGAGATATGTCTTCAAGAAGGCGGGCTGGCTGTGGAATATGAAGGATGTGGTGTGCCCACTAGGACACGTGATCAGGTAAGTATTTCGTATGGAGAGAGCAGGTGCAGTGTACACACAGAAAGGGGTGCATTAAGCTTATCCTTTCTCCTTGCTGCAGGTGCGGGTCTCAGAGCCCTGCAATGGGATTCCCGCACTGGTGCGAACAGAGAACAAATCAGTAAGTCCTCTTCATTCCAACCTTGTACCTGGGGCTGTCAGACACTTTCAGTTTCCCTGGTCTTTACATTTTCTGCTTCTTACTCCTCTCTGCTAACCACTTCCTCTTATTCTTTCCTCACGACAAACTCCTTCTCTTCATCCTTCGGGCCTCTGATGCCCTGAGAGGTGGTTCCAGGCTTCCTGGAAAGTCTGTCACGTGTTGCTGAACATGGACGCCTTAAGTAGGCTCTCACGTGTAATTACACAAATGTCTCATACTCTCGCAAGATCTGATTCCGAGATCTTGGATGTCCCCACAGAGAGATCCTGGGTTGTCTGACCCTTGTCTGGCCTCCATTACCTGACTAGGGATGCCCAGGTGCTTCTCCCTGGTCCCAAGTTTGCAGTCTTGCCTGCTGGCCCCAGGGTAGCCATGACAAGTGTATGATGGAAATAAAATAAATACACATCACACAGGCACAGGTAGCATCCTGAATTCGTCCTTCCGACATATAGATGATAACAATATTTATTTTATGAATCTCACATGTTCACTTACAATTTTACCTGGCATAAAAGAAATGCCTCTTCATGTGATTAGGAGTGACATTCCTTCCCACCTTTGCAGTCATGTGAATCGGTAGGAAGAGCCCTTCCTTTCAAGTCACAAGATGTTGGGAGAAGTTTTATATTATAACATAGCTTGCACACAGATAGCAAGAGAGATTATAAAATATTTTGAAGCATATTTCTGGATACAACTGGAAGGAGATAGCTGGCTGATAAGAGAACTGAGACCCATTGGAGACTGGTTTCCAGGTAGGTTGGAGAAAACAGTCCCTCATAGAGAGAGGAAAAGGCCATACTTTGGAAACTGATTTCCAAACAAGCAGCTAAAGGGGACCTTGCTGATGCAGCAACTCCATACTCAGAGGGTCTTAGATGATTCTCCAAAATGAGAAACCCCAGTTAAAATGAAAGTAAGAAAAACATGATATGTCCGATACTGTGGTCCACAGTAAATACTGGGAATAGAGGGCTGGGAGGCAAGGGGGTTCCTAATCTGACAGCGACACACGTGCAGTATAATTGCACTGTGTTCTCTGTTTGAAATTGAATAGAAGTGAAATGTCATTTCTTTGAAGCCCAATGCATTTGTGTATTGCAAAGCACAGAACTGCCAGGCTATTATGCAAGTCTATGCAAAAAGGGCAAGCATACTCGTCCTTGGCACTTAAGGGGTTAACGCTATCAGCATTTTGTACAACTTAAATGCAGATTATTTTTGCAAAATTAGGCATCATTCAAAATAGAATACATTGATCCTGTCGGCATAGATTTATGCGGGCCACCTCTGGTGTGAGATACAGCCATACAATGTGTTGTGGATGAGAAGTAGCTCATAACATTCAATCTAGTCACAAAAAATCATGCAAAGTGTAAAACCCATTCAAACCCCTTTCCTGAAATGGACAGATAGGCCTATGAGTAATGTGAATGGGCAAGGGTCCTTTAAGGTATTTATTTATTTTGCATTTATTTCAGTGAACAACACCCTCTGGCATCTAGGCGCTGGTTACAGAAAGTGCAAAGTACGTTTAGCAAAGTGCAAGAATATGCATATTAGTTACAGATTCAATTGGTGTGTCTGACCTCATGGCACGGGGTGCTACATCGGGCATGCAGTCAAGCACATAAGAAAGAGGAAGTATGAGTGTGTAGAGACTGGCAAAGCCTCACCTCATGGTACAGGGCTCCATCGGGCATATAGACAAGCAAATCCAACAACATGGGTATACGTGTATCCAGTCTGACAAAGCCTCACCTCATGGTACAGAGGCTGCATCGTGCATGCTGACAAGCAAATTCAGAATGTTTGGTTGTAGATAAGGTATGTTTCAAGTGCAGCCGAGGCTAACAGGTCATAATACACAGCTAGTGAGATGGCATAGTCTAGCAAAACAGCACCTCATAGATGTAACTGTTAAACAAGTAAGCAAGTACAGAGTGGATTGGGTACATAATTTGGAGGGGTCTAGTCTTATCCAGTTATTCACTTGATAAGTCACAAATATATTTACCAAAGCGTGTACAAATTGTACAGCATGCTCTAGGAATAACATTATTGTTGGAGGCTGAGGGTACATGGGGGATACTGAGCAGATATAATATAGCGGGGTGTTAGAAAACGGGTTATATATGGCACATTTGGCAAGGGAGGAGAGCTGTGAGCCAGAGGAACCATGACCAGGTGACTACAGCGTTTCCCGCCATCCCGCTTCCTTGCAAATACTATGTGGTAAGTTTATAGGGTTTTAGCCAAGGACATTAGGGAGTTACCATTACAAGGATAGATATGAGACGAGCAAACAATACTTATAATGTGCATATGCAAAGCCACACCGAGTGGCTGGGGCTATGTTGAATGTGCACACACTGAGAGACTGGGTGGTCTGATAGTAGCGCTGCACTCGGACAAGTGTGAGGTGCTGTTTCCAAAGTCAGTCAGTGTGCAAAGTGAGTGAATAGGAGATAATGGCTCCTTACTGTTATATGCATTGTTTACAAGGTAATCTGTTTGTTATGGCAACGATTGTCAGACGGAATGTCCTGAGGTTGATGAAAACTGAGTATTGGATAACATTAGTATTCAAATAGTAAGATAGGTCCAAGGTGGCGTACACATCAGTACAGCCTTGCTCGTCCGCCTTTCTTGTGTGCCGGCTGCACCATCCGGCTGGCTACAGTCTCCTCCAGTAGTGCACATCCCGCCCTATCAAGTTGGTCCGTGTAGGAGGGCATCAGAAAGTGGTTTGCTTCCATGGTGGAGGTTGGGAGCATGGCGGTGGACATCCTGCTGTGGAGCATAGGCTCACACATGGCAATGGAGTGAATTATGGGCAGTGCAGTCATTAGATGGAAACAAGGCTACTCAGCCTTGTTTTCCTCCTACTGGAGTGGAGTAAAAGGTCCTTGTACATTTTACTGGAGAATAATACAAATCCAGCTCAAAATCGTGTAGCTCTGAAAGCAAATAAATAGGAATAGATTGAAAGCTGCACATATATTTATAGTTTGAAAGCAGTACACACATATATTCCTTGAAGATTGCACAAACATGCTCAGAGAAGATTACACACACATGTAAGAATGGCCAGAACTGCATTTAATATACAACAAGTTTGTTCATTATAACTGGTAGGTGGAATGGGGAAAAGAAAAACTGTATTTTGATGTATTTCAAAAAGCAATGTTATGCCTAGTGATGACATTTTTTGTGGAGTAAAGGATTATGCAATACATTTATCAACAAGAAATAGAAGTGTATTTAGAATCACTAGTATTTTGAGTAATATATATATATATGTATTTATATATATTCAGTGAAAAAAACTTTGTTAACGGGACATTATCGTTAAGTTGCGCTACTAAAAACCTATGAAAATGAGTAAGAAAAACTTTGTTAAAGGGACTTTATGGTTCAAAATAAAACTGAAAAACCCCTGAAGTAAGCTCAGCAACCATACCTAATGCCACTATCGCGCACTGCTAAGACTAACACCCAGGACATCAAAGATGACATCACAAATGTCATTGATGTGATGACATCACTGATGACATCACATGTCTGGCTCCCTCTTTTTTCCTTTACTGACATATCTAGGCCACATGGTTTTCTTCAGTTACAGTTACAAACTAACAACTCAAAAGGTACTATATGTGTAGACCTATCCTTCAAGTATGTTCTTACAGTAATTCCCTTAGGGTCCAGTCACAACATATGAAACATATACATAGAAGAAGACACAGGCTTGAAAGGCAGCAATCCTTTCTGTGCATGAAGATAATCAGTAGGGTTATCAGCACTTTCTGATAGTTCTGTTATTTTTTTATTACTCTACTTTCCCTGTATATGCTCACATTTGTATACATTGTACTCACACTACTTTCTTAGGGTCCATACACATCATGTGATACATATACATAGGAGAAGTAGCAGCTTTGAAACAAAACAATAATTTCTCTGCATAAAGATAATCAGTTATGTTATGAACACTTTCGTGTACTACTGCTGCTTTTTTACTTACTTCACTTTTCCTGTATATACTCATATTTGTATGTGTTGTTGTTTCTTTGTGTTTGTATGTAAAAATGAAATTATATAGTAAGGGGGTTTTATTAGCTACTTATTACATGTTGCACAGTACGCAAAACTCTAATAAGAAAACATTTATCATTTCACAATTCAACATGGTAAGATTATGAATACTGCACCTCCATCATGTATGCTGCACACAATGCTTATGTTTATACATGAGTAGCTTGGTAAACTGGAAAGAACTCTGTAATAGAATGCTATTTATATCAATGCATTGCTTAATGCACTACGTAGCTCATGAATTTTATACCAGTGATCCTCGACACTTTTTTGACAACATTATAAGAATCCCTTGTGCAGACTTTTCATGAAAATTAAATGCACATGTGATGTCATCAGTGATGTCATCAATGACATTTGTGATGTCATCTTTGATGTCCTGAGTGTTAGTCTTAGCAGTGCAAGGTGGTGGTGTGAGTTATGGTTGCTTAGCTTACCATAACTTGCGAATTTCAGGGGTTTTTCGGTTTACTTTGAACCATAAAGTCCCTTTAACAAAGGTTTTTTTTACTGATGTTCATAGGTTTTTAGTAGCGCAATTAAACCATAACGTCCCTTTAACAAAGTATTTTTCACTGAATATCATAGGTTTTTAGTAGCACAGCTTAACCATAACATCCCTTTAACAATGTTTTTTTCACTGAATATAAATATAGATAATGGAAATGTGACAAATGTTTACTAAGACTCCCTTACCTTACATTAATGTTACATAGAAATTGCTAAACCCCCTGCCCCACTAGTGATTTTGATGTCCGCGGACAGTGCACATGTCCGCAGATGCACGCGGTCACCCATCAGCACTATCCAAACACTTAGAGGGTATCTTCCATTATTGTATCATAAGAAGTGGAACTGTATTTGTAGGACAACAACCACCCACCAAAGTCGCATTTCCAATATAATTGAATATACCAAAACAAAATAAATATGCCTCCAACTGAATTACCTCACAGAAACTGCACAGCAAGAAGCAAGAGCATACTTACAGACCAGTAAGAGTAAAAGTTTGTAAAAAAGTAATAAGTACACTACATTTATTTCATATATTTATTCATTTTCTGTATTATGTACACTAGAACTAATATTGATTTATTTTAACACAGAAATGTCCAGTACTTTGGAATGGCTGGAAGAGAATTTCCCACGAGATGAAATTAGTGAACAGAGTGATAATAATGGTAGACACAACATTTCTCTATATATGCCAATTAATAACCATTCCTTTATATGTACTTAACACATTTCTTTTAACAGACCAGACAGCCAATAAAACTAATATACCAAAAGAGATAATAGAAGATCCTCTCAAATGAATGTAACTGAAAATGGATTTATTACTACAACACGTCAATCAACTAAAAGAGTGTATTGTGGACCACATTAAAGAAAACATTAAATACCACTGTCCCACTTGTACCCGTTCCTCCTCTCCATGTCCCAGCCAACTATCCCCAAACCCTTCCCTCCAAGAAAAACGGTACAATGGAACTTCCATCCCTTCCTCCCTCCCATACATCATGTCCAAACCCCTAATTCCCCTGTTTTTGTTTCAGTTTCTGCTTCCCCCTCTCTTTCCTAATTTTTCTACTGTTAAATAATAATAACATTTTAAATGTGTTCTTAGTATGTGCCTGTGTCTTATTTTTTTTTTAAGGCAGTCAGCGTGTCCGCGGAGAGCATGGCTGTCCGGGGTGTTCTCAATTAACCAACATGGGGGTGTCCTAAGGACATAGTACCTGTTCTTACTGTTCTTAATTAAAATGGAGGTGTCCTTAGAACACACAAGCTGTCTGCCTATCTGCAATCACCCAAAATAGGGGTATCCTAATAACACCCCCGCTGTTCGTAATGTCCGCAACCAG
The DNA here is from genome assembly GCF_040938575.1 of Ambystoma mexicanum. Classification (NCBI taxonomy): domain Eukaryota; kingdom Metazoa; phylum Chordata; class Amphibia; order Caudata; family Ambystomatidae; genus Ambystoma; species Ambystoma mexicanum. The sequence goes on along the minus strand of NC_090929.1, from coordinate 1,277,418,001 downwards.
AATTAATATATCCGTAGAATACATATCCCGTCCGCCTGTCCGGAAAGTTTTGATGCACATTTATTTTATTCGGGGAGTTCAACATTGTTCATAGAACACCCGAACTCCCGACAACATGCACATCACACACTTGGGTCCTATGAACATCGCGCCTCTCTGCAACTGCTGCATGTGTGTTGCACTTTTAATTTGTTGGGGGACCCGAACGCTGTCCGTAGAACACCTGCACACATGCGTACAATCAGCACTGCGCATTTGTTGTCCTGCGGACAGGCATCCCATTTGCAAACGTGTCGGCAACATTATTATGTGACTGCACCCATGCTGAGCATCTGTCTTTGTTTCCGTACACCGTCCGGGTCCCCGGACATTTCAAAAAGTGCTTTTTGATCAATCCAAGGTGTTTTACAGTAAAAGTTTACCATTGCACATGTCCCAGACAATGTCCCAACCGATCTACATACTTTTTGGAACTTTTGGAACCCGTGCTTAGTGTTAGAAGTGTTTGGGGACGGCGCGGGTGTCCTCGAAGCACGCCCCAGCACCCCTATAAAAAGCCACACCCCAGAGCTGATCCACATTCTGCTTTTGGATTTCCAAGATTTACAACAGGACAGATGTGCAAGTTGCTGTTCTTGGTTCCTAGCTCCTGGTTATTTACCTTCCAGATGGCATCCCAAATTGCTTCTGCTGCTACTGCTTCGGTATCAGCACCCCCACTCCCTCCACCACCGCCATGTCCCCAAGTGCCTACAGGGGGGAACAGGCGTGAGGATGCAGAGGAGATAAATGAAGAGGATGAAGAGGATGAGGTATTGGATGTCCCTACTACTAGCACTCATTATGAGTCTTGGGTGTGGCAGTTATTTACCACCATTGATGGAAAGTCAAAAGCTCAAGCAAACAAGGTGATCTGCACTCAGTGCCACATGGTGCTGAGTCGTGGCAAGCCTGGTTCGTATAGCTTTGGTACTACATCAATGAAGCAACACCTACAGTCATTCCACGGTGGGGCCATTCGTAAGGTTGTACCTTACGATAAACGTAGTAGGTTGAGTTCCTCTGCAGCATCCTCCGTTTCCACTGCTGTCACCACAAAATACACTCCTGCGGGACAGTGCATCCCTCCAGCTGCCTCACAGGCTATTCATGACGCTGTTGACCCTTACCTTTCGAGGGTCACAATATTGTGCATGTACTGCAATGCAGTACTCTGCAGAGGGGAGAACCTTCGGACTGCTTTCGAGACTGTGGTCATGGAGCATGAAAAGGTCTGCGACCTACCTAAATAAGGCCCACCCTACATCTTCCTCTCTCCACCTGCCCTTTCTTAACCCTTTGGTTGGTATCCCTTCCTTACCCTCCTTTCCCCTCCTTTCCTTGTGTGTCGGGTTTAAAAAAAAACAAAAAATATAAAACAACAAAAACAAAAAAAGGATCTTTTCAGGGCCGCCTTTCACAGTTTAAAAATAGAAGTGACAAATAAATAGTGCAGGGCCCTGTGCATTTTTTAGTAGTCTGAGGGCATCTAAAATATGTGCATTGCTGCCCTGCCACAACCATTGCACTTTTATCTGGGAGGAAGTGGTGTTTCTGAAAAGAGCCTTTTTGTGGTGTTTTTTTTGTGTTACGAATGGTCAACACCTACTGCAAAATGACTTGCTCTAATTCCAAAAAAGGTCTCAATGCATTTTGTATGTTTCGCAGAAAAATCTGATTGTCAGCATAAGTAAGATGTGCTCCATCTCTGTGAAATATTTGTATTCCAAAAAAACATGTTTTCATTCTGAAAAAAGGACATACCAACATCTCTCAAAAAGGCACAAACAGCCTTGTTAACATTGCGCCTTGTTTTCTCCATTTGTGGACCCAATGAAAAAGAACACAGCCACATTTTTCTCTGCGCAATACAGGAATAAATTACTCCGGAGTTTGGATACATGTCTATGACTTTCCCAAGTCCTTCTTTCATTGCAAATTTCAAAGAGATTTCAGACACATGTCCTAAACTGTTCCCTCCACAATGAATAATAATAATAATGTCCGGATGATGCTGTTCCACCAAAGGAGCACAGAGAGGTACCAAATCCACCCACTTCATTCCATGCACTACATGCCAGTGCACTTCCACAGGAGAGAATCCAAGATGTGCAGCCACTCCACAGCGATCGGCATGCACCTCCAACCAATTTATCCACTAATCTCCCAAAATCCAAACAATCTGCTTTCTGAAACACACAGCCATAGCTGCTCTTCTATGAGGAAAAAGACCTGCTGACAAACTCTCTCCTTACACAACACACCCAGTAAACCTTATTGAGCAATCCCTTGCTCTGTTCAGTTTCATTTGCATGCCGCTCAACCCCAAAATCCCTGTACGTAATACGTTCTGTCCGCAGGCAACCGCGCTGTCCATGGGTAAATTGAAACATCCGAGCGTGGGGGATGAAATATTAAATAGTGTGCCCCATTTCCCCTTTGAGATTGGCTCAGAAAAGAACATTTTTTTTGTTTTCTTTTGCAGATGCTTCAGAAACACCTTTTAATTTCTATTTTTTTTTCTAATTTTCCTCCAAAAATATTCACATTAGCTTCTCCAAAGCAATCCTTACATTCCAAAACAGCACAGCATTTGCCATACAAGATGACAAAATGCCATCTTCCTTAAAGTAATCCAAAACAACATAACCGATCTAGTCATAAAGCCAAACCTTCCTCGTAAGCACCTAGCAACATTTTGCTGAGGACAACAAACAGAACTATTGTCCCATATTCCCTAGGTGTCACCCCAGAAAAAATAATCTTGGCATTTGGAAGGACTTTCATGATTGCCTGAACCACATTGTGCAGAGTTTGCAACAAAGTAGGGCCACTAACATAGCCCAAATGCACAGCACCTAGGTGTAGGACAACTACATGTGGACTATGAAACCTAGCCAAATCCTGACAAACTACTAGAATTGCCTGAAAATTCAAATCAGGCACAGTGCTCCACACCACATCCACTCCTTTTGTGTGAAAATGGTTAGCCACATTCCTAGATTTTGCACACTGCTCCAAACCATTCACAAACATATCTCCAACCACCAACACCCTGACTTTCTGTACCTCCACCATCTTCACTACGCACAGCCTCTCTCAATACGAAGCAGAACCTCAACACCTGATTGGCCAATCCTCAAAATACACTCCCACTTCATGCTCAGAAACCCCGGATGTAGCATGTCCTGTCTGTGAACAGCAGTGCTGTCCGCAGAGAGCGTAAGTAACACTAAGGGCAGCCCTTCTACCCTTTCTACTGCACTCTGCACCATTTCCTCATTGGCTACTGTTAAGCAGTCACACAATCATCCACCAATCACATCCTAGAACTCTACATCTAACTCTGTCATCACAGATCAGCATTTTAGATGTACTATTGATCACTCTCAGTACAATTCGGCTGTCACTGCAAAGGACCTACAGAAACAACTACTATAAAACTTCCCAAGTTTTCCACTTGCAGATTCAAGCACATCCACATGCAAGAACACAGACTACAGGTATGAATATTTTCTACAAGAAAGAAGGTGGGTGAGGCACGCACTCCCGGTCCTGGTCAATTGAACCTGTTGCAAAAAATATAATAAGTAGCTGGGTCAAATGCCAAAATGGACAAATATTCACAGGGTTAGATCCCTTCTGCTGCAAATCAGGTACTCAGTAATAACAGGGTTAGATCCCTTGCTGCAAATCAGGTACTCAGTAATAACAGGGTTAAATCCCTCAGCTGCAGTTCTGTGGTCTGTAGTTGTTCTCCTCCTAGCGCTTTCTTATCTCAAATAATCATCAGGGAGGCTGTTGAGCAGGTGTGTCTAATTAGACTCAAAGGATTCTGGTAGCTGTAGTGAAAACTTTTTTTCTGTTCAGGTGACCAGCAATCGGCACCCCTCCAAAGAACAAGTCCTTCCCAAATTTGGGGGAGGGGAGAGAACCATCTTTATGATTCTCCAAAGTGGGGCAGAGTCACCCCGTGGCGCTGCCTCTGGAGCCCGGGACTCCCATAGCATTCAGTACAAGAAAGAAGGTGGGTGAGGCGCGCACTCCCGGTCCTGGTCAATTGAACCTGTTGCAAAAAATATAATAAGTAGCTGGGTCAAATCCCAAAATGGACAAATATTCACAGGGTTAGATCCCTTCTGCTGCAAATCAGGTACTCAGTATATAGAATATTTTCTACACAGTACATGTACAGCTCTTCTAGAAATACAATACATCCCAGCAGCATAACTCAGCGGCAATGTGCATGTCTTGAACGCAAGATGACACGAAGCAACACAGATTTGATCCACAGGTCCGCGCTTAGAAACCTCTGGCTGCTTAACCGCGTTATAAATAGGCAACTAAAACAAAATAATTATGCAGCTAAAAAACAAAAAAATCATGTATCTTTGCCTGGATGCCCACAGGCTGTCTAAGCTCTTTAAAAATGTAAAACAAAATAAATAAAAATATTAACAGAGTAAATGCCACTGACCCTTTGTAAACTGTAAAATGAACTTACTGTCATTTCTCCCATCTGCTATGATGAAGTCTCACATCCAAACCTTTCAGCTCTTCAAATTTTTCTTTACACACACACACCTATCTATTAATATATTGTTTCATATTATAAGATGTGAATAATAACAGTATAATTATGAAAAAGACTGTCCAGTGTGTTATAAAATGACACGCAGCCAAGATTACATACATCTTCATTCAAGCGCACACACAGACAATATCATTAGAAAGGCTCCCAGATCAAACAACACCACTGCCTCTATATCAAATCCTTCTGCTTTATTACCCACACCTTCACAAAGGCATACATTAAATGCTTTTATGTACACTCTCTGCCATTTACCCTGTAAAAATAGCGCAAAATGCATATGAATATTTCTTCTATCTCGTAACATCCATTAACATAACATTAAAAAAAACAAGTGTAATCTATACCTTACATATTCAACTAACAGATTCTAAATAAAATATACAGGATGCACATAGGCAAAGAAAAGTGCAAAACAATGTCTACATTAACAAAAGTGCTATAAACACACATATGCACTAACTTCTTCCTTTTACACTTTTAGTGAACACCAGTCCCCTGAAAAGCAGCAGCATCTCAAGTACGAACAAGCACTTTGAAGAACCCTACTCTTTCCATACAAAAAAGTAAGTACAAAACTAACATAATGTTCTAACTGTTACTCAAACACACTAGCATTGCAGTGTTGTAGAAGAAACAAATATATTAACCTTTTACCGTTAGATGTAGTATTAGTGCTTCCCCTTGCCCGCTACATACTTTATATTGTCATCTGAAGCCCAGTATAGTAAAACACAAATACAAGAATAGCCTTCCCAAGTTGATGTACATGCCCATTGCACAATCACACACCTCCACTCAGCCAATCAAGCACAAAGCATGCATACATTGCACAACAGCCCAACCCAGACTTTCTTTTTTCTCCAACAGACCCCAAAGAATGCCTATCAAAAAGCAACTCTGTAGAAAGCAATGCAGAAGTAGAGCAAATCAAAATAAAACTGTCCAAAATAAGCATCCATCTCTCGTAGATTTTGTAAAAAAAGTTCAAACAAAACAGCTAATACAAGCTTAAGCAAAACAAAACAAGCTTTCAGTACAGAAACTTTCCCACCTCTAGCAAAATGTAAAACCAAACAGAAAGTGATTAACAAGACTTCAACTACCATTATTGCTAACACTAGACCTATAAATCTTGATACAGTGGCAAGTAGGCATACCAAAAACAATGTTTTACAAAAATGTTCTGCCACAGAGTCTGTCAGAACATTGTAAAAACAGGAGAGAAATCATTGACAACCTTAAAATATATCGTAGAAAATTAATCCTAGAAGCTCTCTAGACAGTGCAATCCATCTCTAAGGGAAGTTATTGATTTTAGTTTTAAACACGATGAAACTACTAACAAAACTAACTGATAAACTACAAAAAAGACTTCCCAATAAACGGAATGTCACCAAAAATAGCTTCTTAAACATCTGTGAAGGTGAATGGAGTCACACCATGACCACAGAACCATAATTTAATAAGGAATCATATAAACAAAAGCAAACAAACCCAATTGACAGACATAGCAGTGGACGAGGGTATGAAAAACTTAATAACGCCTTATGGAACAAGAAACTCTGCTCACAAAAATATCCTGAGAAAACTCAGGATCACCTCCCCAATCTACTGAACCAAAACTTCCAGTCTACAAATGGCCATGCACATCAATGTGTAACATTGCCAAAAAATCTTTAAAATCTTTACGCTAGTACCCCAATCAATAAGTAAAGAGCAAAGACAAATTCAAAATGAAACTACTACAAAATATGGATGTCTGTCCAGTGTGCAAATACACTGGACTAAAAGGACATTTATTATGCATTTCAGGACCTATTTGCAAAAGCACCTTCCATCATATCAAAATGATATCAACACTTCAATGAACTATAAGAAGTCTAGTGCAAAAACTCATAAAAGTCCTACCTAAGCACAAGCCAACTTAAATAACAGTTTTCTACATTGTACAGCCAAACAACTACTCAAAGAAATAGACCGTATCCAGAGAAAATATTTTGGAATTGAAAGCCACTTAACCCTTTAAATGCCAGTGACGAGCCGGCTCGTCGGTAAAAACCGCTCCAGGTTGCCACCGACGAGCCGGCTCGTCGGTGGCACTTAAGGGGTTAATGAGGGGGAAAATGTTGGCGGGTTTGGGCGGTGAATACCGCGATTTAAAAAAAAAGCCATTGGCCCTGGGGGGGAACCTCAATGGCACTTAAGAGGTTAAAAAATGGAATAGCTGAACAACAAACTAGCAACTACTGTACAAATAGCAACCTTCTATTAAACACATACAAAAAAGAAATACTAAACTTTAAAAGTACCTCTGCTGAAGTACCAAATCATGTCTGCGTGTGTTGACGCAGGACTTCTTATAAAAGTACCACAAACACTATAGACATAAAATACAAAATAGAAGACAATGAAGATTTGAAATGATTCCAATTAGCTCTCTATATTATAGCAGAAAACAAATACGACATTACTGACCCCTTAATACTTTGCAAGTACTGCACTGCAAAACTTGACAACAAGCAAACGCCTTCATGTGCTATCACAAATAACTTGGAATTATTCCCACTACCAAAACCCCTGCAACAACAAAATTTATATGAGAGCGTCATAATTCAAACAGTGCACCAATTCCAAACAAAAACAGCAAAATTGCCTCCCTCTGAATGAGTCAAAGGCATTTGTGGCAAAGTAGTTTATTTACCATTAGCTCTGATAGAAAATGTACACACTCTAGGAGTGCAACGGCCAATACATCAATCTTTAATTGTCTTAGTAAATGGCGTACATGCAAAAGACAAAACAATTTGGAAGCAACTCGTGGACTTACATAAAGTTAGACAATACCTGCAATATCTAAAAAACAACAATGAATACTACAAAGAAATTAATATTGAAGAAAACCTGAGAGAAACCATTGAAATAATTCAAGAGTTACCAGAAACCGGTCAATTTGAACTTCTAAATCCTACTACAGAATCCAATATCTTAGACCATTATACAATTCATCCTTTACACTCTAAAGACGGTATGGATGATGCACTTGAAATGTACCAAATGCGACAAGCCAAGGATCTACAATCAGCATATGGGAAAAAGTATAGAAGCACAGGCCTTTCCGCTACCTTCTTACTGGAAAAGGAGGAAGGTACAATGATAGACACACACTGATAACAGCATCAGAATATCGCTCTCTAAGAATGTATTCTGACAACCCCAGATTCAGACAAACCGTGGAATCCATATTCCACCTTCGCTTTGAAAGTGAACTAGCAACTCTCTGCTACGGAGTTGCATACACATTAAAATCAGGTACCCATTTTCAAAATATGTCAGCTATGCAATTATTACAAAAAGTGCAAGAAAAAGATGAGGTATTACAAATCTTTTAGCAAACATGTGTGGTACAAAAGAATACTAGTTCCAATGTCACAGAGATGTACGCTGTATGATAAGAAACCTTGGCCCATCCACTTGGTTTGTAACATTAAGTTGTGCAGAATATGCCTGGGAAACAAACATAGATATAAAAACACAAGGAGAACTCTGCTAACTAGATCCAGTAAATGTATCAAGATATTTCCATCATCGCTTCATTGCTATGCTACAATTTATTTGTAATAAGACAGTTCCTCCCCTCGGAGAAGTTCAACATTTCTTTTGGAGAAAAGAATAGCAAGCCAGAGGAGCACCACACATCCACATGCTATTATGGATTAAAGATGCTTCTAAATTTGGTCAGGACAGTGATGCCACTGTTTTTCAGTTCATCCAAAAATATGTCACTTGTGAAATCCGTTCACAAACAACACATAGTGACCTTCATGGACACATTTTACAATTTCAAAGACACAAATGTTGGAAATATTGCAGTCACAAATATATAAAGAAAGGGAAATATGCCGCTTTGGTTTCCCTAGACCAGTTTCAGCAACAAGTCAAATAAACAACTTCATGTCTTCAGTCATTCTGAGGTGGGCGGTAAGGGGTTAACGCCACTGCATTACGAGGGCCTTTAGCGGGTCCCACTAAGGGTGGCTAGTTTTACCAGACGCGCTTACTGGAAGCCACCAAAGGATCAGCATGCTAACAATGGGCCCGTTATTAATGGGCCTGTTGTTAGCATGGTCCCCATTCCCATTGAGCCCTATGGGGGCTCGAATGGTAATGGGGATGGGTTCCCTGAATGGGGAAATACCGGTATCTCCAAGGTTGGAATGGCCCAGTAATTATGGTATGCGGTAAGGGGGCAGCCATGGTGCTAATAGCGACATGGCTACCTCCAACCTCGGAATGAGGCCCATAGTGTCAAAGGTAAATCACATAAGAACACATATCACATAAAAAGAACAGAAGAATCAAAATACATTAATGATTACAATGCAATCATTGCCCTCCTATGGAATGCAAACATAGATGTGCAGTACATTGTAGACAATTCCATGATATGTCCTAGCCTACTTAACTAAATCAGAGAAAACAGAGATTCAGGACCTCTGGGATAACATATCATCTGAAAAAACACTATCACAGAAATTGTACAGCTTAGGCATAAAAATGCTCTCTCATAGAGAATGTGGCTGCTATGAAGCTGCAGACCGTTTAACTGGTACTGCCTTGTATGGAAAATCTGACAATACAGTATGGCTAGGTCTTGGTCCTGCTAAATCTAGACAAAGAGTTCTCAAATCATAGGAGGACATAGAAACAATAGCCACAAATGATCCCAACAGCCAAGACATTTTGAAAAACATTGTACTAGACACACACAACCCAAACAGGAGTACCACTTTGGAAACCATGTGTCTCTACCACGTAGCCCGAAACGTCACATACAAAAATAATGTTAAACCAGATGAAAAGAAAGATAGATACAGAGTGGTAAATTGTGAAGGCAGCTTAGTGAAACTTACCAAATGCAGCTTAATTAATCATATCAAATTGTCATTAAAAATTCTTCAAAATAAAGGACTATATTACATGTCCCTGCTACAAATTTTTAAACCATGGAGAAAAGAAGAAGAGTTACTGTATACATATGACTCCTATGAAGACACTTTCAAAGCAAATGAAAGCACTATAACAGATGTAAACTTTACACAGTACCAAACAATGTTGCACAATGAACAGCAACACGAAGAAGAACTCCAGGCCCATCTACAAGTGGACCCTCCCAACAGTAGTCAACCTTCTGTAACAGGAAGCCAAGAACCACTTGGACAGCCACTAATAGCAAATGAGGCAGAACTAGCCATGACAGAAGTAGAAAACACCATCTGTCAGTATGAACAAGCTACAGAAGACTTTGCTGTACTGAAATCACAACTGAACAATGAGCAGCGTAGCATTTTCCAAGAAATTACAAAACAAATTGAACATGGTGTGGAACATGAAAATAAAAACTGTACCTGCCAAGACTACAAACCTATACTGCTATACATGAGTGGTGAAGCTGGTTCAGGCAAAACATTTTTAATCAAAATCATCAGCAAGTTCCTTCAACAATTGACAAACAACAAGCTTTCAGCTGTTGTAACTGCCCCCACAGGTTTCGCTGCCTACACATAGGCAGTGTCACTTTACACCGGTTACTACTCCTTCCACTAGAACACCAAAACAAACTAGACGATTACAAAATTTCCACAGAAGCTGCAATGGAACTACGCAGAGTTTTCTAACAAATGAAAATGCTGCTAATAGATTTGGTGAGCATGGTCTCCAACCGAATGTTGGCTTTGATTCACCTCAGATTACAAGAGATCCTCAAAACAGACTATGACCAGCTCTTTGGAGGAAAACACATTATTGTTTTCGGAGATCTTCAATTAACATCAGTGAAAGCTGAACCTATTTTTAAAACCTTACGGCACAAACTGTGCCATAAAACTCTTGGCAGCATAGGAAATATCAACCTTTGACAACATCCAATACAGAGAATTAACTGAAAATATGTGCCAGTCTGCAGGCCTCACATACGCCAACATTTTAAAAAGTATTAGAGTTGGTGTACTATCTCAAGAATCACATTCAATATTAAAAACAAGGCACATCCATACACACTATGGCCATAACTCATGTGCTACTGATGTCATGCAACATTTAGCACACAAATATGTCATTTGTATGTCCTTGATGCCAACTCTTACAAGCTGTTCCAAATTCAATGAAACAATGTTGAAAAAAGAAATGCAACCAATAATTGAAATTTGCTCCACAGATAAACTGGACGTACATGGTATGACACTACCCATGTGTCAACAAGCCACAACATGACTAAATACCCAAGAACACTCTATCTCCAACAGAGCTGGTTTGGAGAAAACATTAAAATTATCTTTAAACTGTATAGTAATGCTTAAACGTAACCTTGACGTGGAGCAAGGACTAGTTAATGGAACACTTGGTACAGTTGCTGGCTTTCAAACATACCCACGTGACAACAACATTCAATTGGTCAATATTCTCTTTGACAAACTATCAGAAGTTAAAAGGATAGGATGCTCAACAGCCCACTTCCTTCTTTTCAAAGACATATATGTACGCAGAGAACAATTTTCACTAACTCTAGCATATGCAGTGACCATTCACAAATCACAAGGTCTTACCCAAGACAAAGCATTAATAGATAGTGGTAGCACAGTCTTTAAAGAAGGCATACACCATGTAGCACTATCACGCTTACGTACACTTGACAGGATATTTCTAATCAACTTTGATGCAAGTAAAGTAAATGCTGATATTCCTTGCATTCTATAATACAATAGGGTGTGTTCACTCCACACCCCCATCTGAAAACCTATCCTCTTCCACAACAAGCAAAACATTGTAAATGAAAACTACTTCAAACAGAAACGATATAGGATATCACTACAATTCCTTCAAAGAAAAAAAAGAAACTAATACTTCATCAAGTACCACAATCAAACAAGAATCTAGTGGTCAAAGAAACTCCACTACTTCCTCAAAGAAGCAACACACACTCCAAAGAAATTACTTCCACACAGATCTATCAGGTCCATTCAAATTTTAAAATGTAACTGCTGTAAATTGCTATGCAAATGTAGCAATAAATATTCTATTCCAATTGCCAACAATTATTGGGAACATTTACTTACACAGTATAGGTCAATTGTGTTTGCAAATGTTAGTCCTTTATAGAAATGCAAAAAACAATCCTGACAACATTTACAGTGTTCATGGAATAATACAAGAATTGGACTACTGTGCTGGAATGGTCAAATTCACTATAAACCCACAAGAAGATCCAAAAGAATGTCTAATGTGCTTACTACAAGTCCTGGAAAACAAAAACATACCTATGAATTGAATCATTCAGATTTCATACATGTGGAAACATACATGCACTCCCTGCAACCATGTGGCACAGGAAGAGGTCCCTAATGAATGCTTTGTGTATGTGTCCATACCTTACTCTGAATCCATTTCATTTCAGCAACTTGTGCAAAATGCAAACCATGGCAAACCATCCACACCCCCATCTGAAAACCTATCCTGTTCCACAACAAGCAAAACGTTTGTTTGTTTGTTTGTTTGTTTGTTTGTTTGTTTTATTTATTTACATAGCACTCCAGACCCAGAGGTAGAAGGGCGCTTAAGGAAACAGTTACATAGTGTGATATATACATTTTCATTATACAGAAATGTACACAATTTACAGGCATAGTTATGGAAGCAGCAAAGTTCACAGAGGTTAGATAGATGAGGTATGTGCTACTCTTTGTTCAGTAGCCAACCAATAACATGTTTCCTGAAGTTCTGAAAGGACTCAATTGTTACGCTCACCTGACTCCCACGGAGGGGCTGGCCTGGTTCGCGCTGCTGTGACCTCTTCTAAGGTGATGCGCAGGGTTCGGAAGACGGACTGGACCGGGCTCCCAAATCTGACTTGCCTGGCTCGCAGAAGTATCCTTCTGTAGGCGAAAATAGGGGATTAACTGTCTGCAGGGTAATGCAATTGGCCTCCCACTTTCCCCTCTCACCCTCCTCGAAACCCTTCTGTGATTTCTCGTAGCGTCTCACCTTAGGGTCTGGAAGGAAGAGCTCTCCATCCTGCTTCTGATGCAGGGGCGCGTTGGTATCCAGTTACTTCACTGGATTTTCGGATTGGTGAGAACCAAACTTGCTTGGCTTTCAGGTAAGTTTTTTTGATAAGAGGTTCCCCTTGTGTCCATGCATTAAAGTACTAATGCTAGTGTCTTTTTCCCCATAGGGGCTTGGGTACGGTATGCCGGGGAACAGGCACCGACCCGAGATGAGAGGTGAAATCCTTGTAGAAATCAGGTAAGTCTTTAATGAGTGTTTTTTGGTAATGTCTTTTCATTGACTCATTAACGCTGATGTCTCTTTTTCCCCTTAGGGGCCGGGGTCCGGAAATTCCAGGATGCGGCGCGGACCCGAAATGAAGAGGGAATGAATCAACAGGTAAGTCTTAACATGGAGATTTAGCTTTCCTTATTCCCTTCTCTCTCTCACCTTTTGTTCTGGTCTTTTTCTCCCTAGGCGCTGGGGCGTGACTACGAATCCAGATGATCGCTGCTGAACATGGAGGCGCCCTGTAAAGGTGAGTGGAATGTGGCGCTGCAGCGATCGACGCAATGAGCTTTTAAATTAAAGTCTTCCTTTTCAGGATTGTCGGCGAGATGTCTCCGGGATGCGGATTTAGCAGGTAAGGACTTTTCCTTCTTCTGTCCTCTTCTTCTCTTCCTTTGCAGGTGATCCAGGATGCTGGCAGGCATGGCAGAAGTCAAGATGCAGGAGCAACACGGTGAGCGTCCAGCTGCTAGATGCAGAACAATGCGAAGCACGTGTGGTTGTTCGTGTGGGGTTTAAATAGCCTTGGAAGAAGTTCCAGGTATGTATCCTTCCTCCAATCAGGTATGTATCCTTCCCCGGCCATGCCCGGATGGTAAATTAGTCCCACAGGTAAAGTAGTTCCTTTCAGGCCTCAAGGAGGCCGGGATCCTGCAGCATGGTCTGCATCAGGTAAGTGCACCCAAGCACTCTCATAATGAGCCTGATGTCTTTTATGAGCCTGGTGCCATAGGTGCCAGGACACTGTCCAAAGGGCCCCTATATGGGGTTGCTGGGTCCTTCCTTGGGCACTGGACATCCGCTTTCGGGGATGCAGGGCTTGAACCGGCTCCCCGGGAGCGGGCATCATGACAGCGCTCCCCCCCAAGGCCCCTCCCAACCCCTGGGGGTTTTGGTTTGACTGGGAAGAGTCAGTGGAATTTCCTGACTACTCGAGGTGCATGCACATGGTCGCTGGGTTCCCACGACCTCTCCTGAGGTCCGTACCCCTTCCAATCAATTAGGTAGAACAGTTTTGACCTAAACATTTTTGAGTCTAAAATGTTCTTCACTTCGAATTCGGGCTCCCCATCTATTAGAATAGGTTCTGGAGGTTTGAGTAGTCGTGTTCCGGGTACCACTGGTTTCAGAAGTGACACATGAAAAACAGGGTGAATTCGCATAATAGCTTGTAAATCAAGTTTACCAGCCACTGGGTTAATTATTGCCGTAATAGAATAAGGTCCCAGATATTTTGGGTTAAAAGTTCGAGGCCCTTTGAGTGGTAAATGTCTGGTAGCTAACCACACATGATCACCAATCTGATACGGAGGTGCTTCACTCCGATGTAGATCAGCATTCTCCTTGTATTTTCTCTTGGCTTGTTGTAAATGCGTAGTTGCCTCTTTGAAGGCTTGGGTAATTGTAGAATACAGATGTTCTACTGCAGGCATTCTGAGGTTCTGAGGTGAGTCAAGGTTTGAGGTTCGAGGGTGATGCCCAAACAAAGTATAAAAAGGACTGTGGCCAGTTCCTGAGTGTACCGAATTATTATATGCGTATTCGGCTATCCAAAGAATGTCTTTCCAGTTGCTTTCAGATTGCTGTAACATACACTGTAAGTACTGTTCAAGGGTCTGATTTGATCTCTCGGTCTGACCATCGGTCTAGGGGTGGTGACTGGTCGATAATCTTACGTCGATCTGCGCCATTTGACAACATTTGCGCCAGAAGTGGGAAATGAATTGGCTTCCCCGGTCAGAGATTAGTACAGATGGGAATCCATGTAGCAGAACAATATTTTCGAGGAATTCTTTGGCTAGGACAGAAGCTGAAGGTAAACCTTTCAAAGGAATAAAGTGGGCCATTTTGGAAAACAAATCCACAATTACCAGAATAGTATTGTACCCCGAACAAGGAGGCAGGTCCGTAATAAAATCCATTGATAGGGTGTGCCAGGGTGTTGGTGGTATGTCTAGAGGTTGAAGGAGACCGGCTGGTCTTTTCTTTTGACTTTTATTTTGGGTGCAAACACCACAAGACATCACAAAAGATTTAACATCTTTTCGCCAAGAGGGTCACCAAAATTGTCGTTTCACCTTTTCCTCTGTCTTGGCAATACCGGGGTGTCCCTCTATTAATGTATCATGATAACCGGAAATAACTAGTTCGTGTAATTCCTTATGTGGAGGAATAAGCGTCCTTGGAAATAAGGTAAACCATTATCTATGGTAAAGTCTGATCCCTTTTGTATCCATTCCTGTAAGGTTGTAGGGTCCAGGAGATTTTTCACTCTGGCTTGAATGTCTTCAAGCGTCTGTAACAAAGTCATGCCTAGAATCCTCTGTTCGGGAATTATTGGTACTGGTTATGAGTTTGTATCAGATTCTCCCATTCCAATTCGGGATAAGGCGTCTGCTTTGCCATTCTTGCAGCCAGGTCGATAGGTAATCACGAAATCAAATTCAGCGAAAAACAAAGCCCATCGGAGCTTCCGTGATGACTGAGCCTTGGCGGTTTTCAAATACTGTAAATTCCGGTGATCAGTGATCATTGTGATGGTATGTCGAGCGCCAAGCAGATAATGCCGCCAGGCTTTAAATGCGGACTTATTGGCTAACAGTTCTTTGTCCGTGATTGCATAATTAACCTCGGGTGCCGAGAATTTTCTGGACCAAAATGCTACGGGATGCAGTTGGTTGGTTTCGGGATCTCTTTGGGACAGGACAACTCCCATGGCTAGGCTGGATGCGTCAGTCTCGACGACATAAGGGAGATCTGGACGCGGGTGTTTCAATATAGGTGCAGAGGTAAACTTAGCTTTTAAATCCTGAAAGGCCTGCTCGGCTTCTTCAGACCATTGAAAACGTTTATTTTTCCTCAAGAGTGCAGTAATGGGTTGTACCACGCGTGAAAATTCCGGGATAAACCTGCGATAGAAATTGGCAAAGCCGAGCATGCTTTGAACCCCTTTTACAGAGCTAGGTGATGGCCATTTGAGGATGGCATCCACTTTTCTTGAGTCCATTCGGACTCCTTTGGGTGTCAGGATGAAACCTAGAAACTCGACTTCTGTGGTATGGAAAACACATTTCTCCAATTTAGCAAATAGTTTGTGTTGGCACAGTTTTTCAAGTACTGCCCTTACGTGTTTTCTGTGATCAGATTCCGAAGAGGAGTACACCAGAATGTCATCGATATATACGACAACACAAACATCGATAAGTTCCCCAAGGACATCATTCATGAAGTATTGGAAGGCAGCCGGCGCGTTACACAATCCGAAAGGCATCACCTGGTACTCGAATAATCCGTATTTAGTACGGAAGGCAGTTTTCCATTCGTCGCCTTCTTTAACTCGTACCAGATGATAAGCTCCCTGGAGATCTAACTTGGTGTATATGCAAGCGTCCTTCACCTGGTCAAGTTCAGGGATCAGAGGCAGAGGATAACGGTTTTTAACCGTTATCTGGTTCAATGCGCGGTAATCGATACAAGTTCTAAGGTCGCCTTCTTTTTTGGGCATGAAGAACAAAGCCGAGGATGCCGGGGACTTTGACGGGCGAATAAAACCATTAACTAGGTATTGATCCAAATATTGTCTCAAATGCAGATTCTCAGGTTCGGTAAGGGCATAAATCCTGCTACAAGGGGGTTGTGCACCGGGCACCAGATCGATTTGGCAATCGTACGATCTGTGAGGAGGTAACGTGTTGGCCTGTTCCTTTTGGAAGACGTCCTGAAAGTCTTGGTATTCCGGAGGTAGTTGCATGGAGGCAGAGGTTACAGATGCTAGATTAATCTTCAGGTTTTCTGGGTAGCAGGTTTGTGTACAATCCGGGAAAGTTATTATCTTAGCTCACCAAACAATTCGAGGATTATGTGTCTCTAACCAAGGGATTCCAAGAATAACCTGAAACTGTGGAGCCTTGATTACATCAAACACAACACCCTCCCGATGGCCGTCGGGACCAATAAGAGTCACCTCAGTAGTGGAATGTGTTACCGGTCCAGAGGCAATTTCAGTTCCATCGACTGTGGTGATGACATCTTTGCTGGTTTTAGGACAGAGAGGGAGGTTCATCCTAGAGACCAATTCACGATCCCCATAGTTTCCAACAGCCCCACTATCGATGTATGCCTTTATTGCATGCAACCGCTTAGGCTGTTCTGGATCTACGAGAACCATTGGCACAATGAAATGCGAGGTCTGAGAGTTAGTTTTCAAGCTCGGCAAACAGACCCCTACACTTGTCGGGCGGAGTCGTTTCCCGAAACAGAGTCTTCATGGTTTTTATCAGCGGCTCCTACCGCCTTTCGGGGCGGTTTTGCCGGGCAATCTCGTAGAAAGTGTCCAGAATTCCCACAATAAAGACATAATTTTAACTGCCGCCTCCTTTCACGTTCCTTTTGAGTTAAGGGTCCTTTAACCCCTCCAATTTGCATAGGCTCAGAGACATCAACTCCCTTGGGATTAGCATGGGTCTTGACCAACACCCGGGTCTCAAACCTGGACCGATCTGCTTTTCTGTTTTGAAGTCTGTGATCCAATTGGATCACTAAGTCTATATACTCTGTGCATTCTTGAGGCGGATTTACAACTTGGGCCAAGACATCTTTAAGTTCTCTGCGAAGGCCTCGTTAAAACAACGTGACTCTTTTATCCTCTGGCCATCCCGTTTCCACAATTAGTCTATTAAAGGTTGCAATATAGGATAGGAGGTCCTGATTGCCCTGTCGCAGGGATAGAAGTTTGTCATCCAGAGCCTGCCCCTGAGAGTGTCAAGCAAATAACCTTTCTATGCTTGCTTGAAACCTTTGAAAATCACGGAGAATCGGGTCATCTTGAGTAACCAGTGGAACCGACGAATCGGCAGCGCAGCCGCTGAGATATGACAATACAAAAGCTACCTTGGTCTGATCATTAGGGAAGGCCCCAGGTCTGCATAGGAAGTGCAAACAACACTGATTCATGAATACGGCAAATCGTTTGGGGTCCCCAGCAAAGCGTTCGGGTGGGGCCAGCGGCATGTTTCCAGGTAGATTAATCTGCACAGGATTACTGGAAACCACAGGAGCGGGGTTCCCTCCGGAACCGGGTAGAGGAGTTTGCCCAGCTTGACCTTGCAAAAGCTGTCTGGCCAGGTCATCAGTTCTTTCCTTTGATATTATTAATTCCCTCCTGAGGGCATTAGTCTCTTGACGAGCGTCATGTACTTCGGCCCGTAATTCCCCCAGTAATTGGGCCAACTGATCAGTCTCAGAACTTTCCATAGCGCCTGGGTGGGAATTTGTAGGAAGGCTTCGCGTTCTGTTACGCTCACCTGACTCCCACGGAGGCGCTGGCCTGGTTCGCGCTGCTGTGACCTCTTCTAAGGTGATGCGCAGGGTTCGGAAGACGGATTGGACCGGGCTCCCAAATCTGGCTTGCCTGGCTCGCAGAAGTATCCTTCTGTAGGCGAAAATAGGGGATTAACTGTCTCCGGGGTAATGCAATCGGCCTCCCACTTTCCCCTCTCACCCTCCTCGAAACCCTTCTGTGATTTCTCGTAGCGTCTCACCTTAGGGTCTGGAAGGGCAAGCTCTCCATCCTGCTTCTGATGCAGGGGCGCGTTGGTATCAAGTTACTTCACAGGATTTTCGGATTGTGAGAACCAAACTTGCTTCGCTTTCAGGTAAGTTTTTTTGATAAGAGGTTCCCCTTGTGTCCATGCATTAAAGTACTAATGCTAGTGTCTTTTTCCCCATAGGGGCCTAGGTACGGAATGCCGGGGAACAGGCATCAACCCGAGATGAGAGGTGAAATCCTTGTAGAAATCAGGTAAGTCTTTAATGAGCGATTTTTGGTAATGTCTTTTCATTCGCTCATTAACGCTGATGTCTCTTTTTCCCCTTAGGGGCCGGGGTCCGGAAATGCCAGGATGCGGCGCGGACCCGAAATGAAGAGGGAATGAATCAACAGGTAAGTCTTAACATGGAGATTTAGCTTTCCTTATTCCCTTCTCTCTCTCACCTTTTGTTCTGGTCTTTTTCTCCCTAGGCGCTGGGGCGTGACTACAAATCTGGATGATCGCTACTGAACATGGAGGCGCCTTGTAAAGGTGAGTGGAATGTGGCGCTGCAGCGATCGACGCGATGAGCTTTTAAATTAAAGTCTTCCTTTTCAAGATTGTCGGCGAGATGTCTCTGGGATGCGGATTTAGCAGGTAAGGACTTTTCCTTCTTCTGTCCTTTTCTTCTCTTCCTTTGCAGGTGATCCAGGATGCTGGCAGGCGTGGCAGAAGTCAGGATGCAGGAGCAGACACGGTGAGCATCCAGCTGGTAGATGCAGAACAACGCGAAGCATGTGTGGCTGTTCGGGTGGGGTTTAAATAGCCTTGGAAGAAGTTCCAGGTATGTATCCTTCCTCCAATCAGGTATGTATCCTTCCCCGACCACGCCCGGATGGTAAATTAGTCCCACAGGTAAAGCAGTTCCTTTCAGGCCTCACGGAGGTCGGGATCCTGCAGCATGGTCTGCATCAGGTAAGTGCACCCAAGCACTCTCATAATGAGCCTGGCGCCTATGGCGCCAGGACTGATGTCTTTTATGAGCCTTGCGCCATAGGCGCCAGGACACTGTCCAAAGGGCCCCTATATGGGGTTGCTGGGTCCTTCCTTGGGGACTGGATGTCCACTTTCGGGGACGCAGGGCTTGAACCGGCTCCCCGGGAGCGGGCATCATGACATCAATAGTTTTTATGTTTAGTGGTAGGGTGTTCCAGAGTTGGGAGGCAAGCACTGTGAAGCTAGCACCTCCGGCTCTTTTTAAGGTAAATCTAGGCACTGTCAGGCGTATTGGATGATCTGGTCGTTCTGTAGGCGGGTTTCATGGTAAATTTATTTGTGAGATATAGTTAGGTGGTTTAAGGCCTAGTATGTGAGACATATGGTTTTCAAGTCGATTTTTTGTTGTATGGAGAGCCATTTGCACGATTTCCTAGTAGTGGAGATGTGCTCTCACCTGGGGATGTTGAGTGCTGCACGTAGTGCATTATTTTGAAGAACCTGTAGTTTGTTAATTATATATTGGTTGGCACCTAGGTACAGACTATTGCAATAGTCCAGTTTGGCCTATATGAGGGCTCTGGCGAGTGTGAGGCAGCTGTTAGATGAAAGGAAGTGTCTTCTGGCCCTGATCAGCTTGCCCATTTATGCAGAGGCTGAGGCGGTCATGTTAGTTTGTTTGGAGAGGTTGGTGTTGGCATCAAGATAAAAACCCAATGTTTTCACACGTTTAGCAATGGGGATGGTATGGCCATCAATGATGATGTTATTGCATTTAGGGCTAAGTTTTGATGGGGGGGGAGATATTGGGGGAGCCGACAAGGAGAAGCTCCGTCTTCTCATCGTTCAGGCATAGGCCTTGTAGGGCCATCCAAGCCTGAATGATAGAGAAGATTTCATTAATCCGGGTGACGTCCGCATTGTAGCTGCCTGAGATGGGGAGGAGTATCTGGGTGTCATCAGCATAGTTGGTGTAGTGACACCCAGATGGGCCAGTTTATCGAATAGAGGCTTTGTAAATATGTTATACAAAGTAGGGGAGACACAAAAGCCTTGTGGGACTCCGCATGTAATGGGGGTGGGGTCTGCAGCAGCTATTGTAGAGAAAACCCTCATGGTTCTATTCGCCAAAAAGGAATATATCCATGTGATGGCGGAGGAGAAGAAGTGAGCTGCGGTGGATAGGCGGCTGCAGAGGATTTTGTGATCAACCAGGTCGAAGACCGCTGAGAGGTCTAAGAGGAGAAGGATGGCTGCATTGCCTTTGTCTTTGATTTCATCAATCTGGCTTTTGAGGTCAACAAGGGCAGTTTCTGTTCCATGTTGAGGTCTGAAGCCAGATTGACGTATGCCTAGCAGTTGGTTGGATTCCAGATACTGCTGAATTTGGAGGTAAGCGACTCTGTCCAGGATTTTTCACAGGAATGGGACAGTGGTAATGGGTCTATAATTGGTGGGTATGGCTGGGTCTAGTGATTGTTTTTTTAAGAGTGGGAGTACCCAGGATTATTTTAGGTTTCTGGGGACTAAGTTATTGTTTAAGGACAGGTTAATGAGTTTGGTGATAAAGGGGAAAAGATCTCTAGCTGCGTCTTTTATGATCTGGGCAGGGCAGTTGTCCCCTTTGCAATTAGATGGTTTTAAGGAGGTGATGATTTATTGAACTTCAAGAGTAGTTACCTTCTTGAATGTGAAGCCAAACTTGGCATCGATGAGGCATTTGTGAGCTAGGGCTGGTAGCCTTGTTGCTGGATAGCTGTTGATGTTTGTCCTCAATTTTATTTTGGAATCCTGTGATTTTGTTGTTAAGGGCGCTCTGGATGTTGGTGCACCAAGGTTTGTCTATCATGCAGGTGTCTATAGGGGAATTGGGATTTTCGAGTTCCTTTAGAATTTTAAATAGTTCTTTAGTGCAGGACCCTGTCTGATCTATCCTAACATTGTAGGCATCTTTTTTAGTGCAAATGATCTCCCTTTTATTTAATGAATATATATTCGTAAGATTAGATTTATTTTCCATTGATGAGTTGGTTTTCCATAGGAGTTCTGCCTTGGCTTTCTTTTTTCTGAGTAGTTTAAGATCTGGGGTTTACCATGAGTTCAGGCGAGCTCTTGGTTTACCTTTGCGTAGTTTCAGTGGGGCGTTAAGGGTGGGTAGGACCAAGGGTAATAGGGCCTCGGCAGTAATATTGCGTTTGTTTCTTGTCGGACAGGCTGGTGCTATGGGGCACATTTTGGGTACTACATGATTAATGTTAATTTCAAGAAGGATGAGATGGTGATCTGTCCATACAAGAGGTTGGGTGTCCTTGCAGGTGGCGTTGCAGTTAAGAGTCGCTACCCAGTCGATAATTCTACCTTTCTGGTGGGTGGGTAGAACATTGAGTTGTGCAAAGCCATGCTCAGTTAGGGCGTTGGCTAAGGATGTGGCTGGGGCGTCATTAGGGTCATTGTAACCAAGGTTGAAGTCTCTGAGGATGATAATTTGTGCTAGTGGCTTGGAATTTTCAGCAATGAGCGAGGTGGTGTCTTCTTCAAAGACTCCTGGTGGGCCAGGGGGTCTATATATAAGGTGGAAGGAGATTGTGCTATTGGGTGAGGCTTGCAGCTTAACTGTGAGTAGCTCACAGGATTTGAGTGGTAAGGAGGAGACTGATCTGAAGTCTAATGATGATTTAGAGGTGATCGCTACTCCACCTCCCCAGGCATTGGGTCTGTCAGCCCTGAGGACAGAACAATTATCTAGAATAGCTAATGATAAGTATGGTCCTGACGCTTCATGTAGCCAGGTTTCAGTTAGGGCTAGGAAGTCAAGATCATTGGATAGAATGATGTCAGCGATTTCAGTAGGGTGGGCAAGGGATCTGACATTGAAAAAGGCTCCTTTTAGTGGGAGTGGTTTAGGCTTGTTGGGTGGCTTATGTTGCTTGTTGATTTTGGTGTTCATTTTGGCATGGGAGCGGATAAGGCCGGAGGCTTGGGTGTGGCGGAAGGCTTGGTGATCAGTTTAGTGTAGTTAGGCTTAGTAGTGGGTGAGGCTCTACCTGGAACACTGAGTCTAAGATAATCGAGGGTTTTGTTAGAGGTTGTGTTGGCTGGGAGGTGTGGTGAGGGTGGTAGTTAGGTGGGAAGGGAGACAGGGATGGTAGGAAGGGCGTGGTGCAAGGGATGGGGGTAGTGTCTTGGACATCCAAGTTTGGCTAAGCCGTCCTTGAAGGCTATGTAATTATTGCCGCTGCAGGGTACAGTCATGCGTGACGCAGAACGGGAACATGATAAGAGTGAACCCGTGGATTCATGGTCTGGCTACAAGGTTACGCAGTGCAGGTGGCCTGTGTTGTAGAGCTAGTAAGGTAGATAAATCAGTGGCTAGTTTATTGTGGGTGAACAACACCAGATGGAGGCCTGCAGGTAGCCAGCTATGGCATGGGCAAGAGGTAGGCCTATAGGGTTATTTTAGTCCTGGCAAGGGGTGGTATGTGCATAAGGTAGGGCAACACCTAGATCTATGAGCATCACCTAGATTTGAGGTACCACTCTAGGCTAAAATACAGATATACAGCACCTAGATTCAAGGCTAAAATACAGTTAGACAGTGCCTAGGTTCAGAGCAAAATACAGTGAGGTAGCACCTAGATTCAAAGCAATACACTTTGGCAAGAATGCAGTGAGGCAGCACCTAGATTCAGGCAATACACTTAGGCTAAGATACAGTAGTATACAAAGCTAAGATACAGTGCGACAGCACCTAGATTCAAAGTAATACACTTAGGCTAAAGTACAGTAGGGGAGCATCTATGTTTGAGGTAGCACTCTGGGTTGGAGTACAGTGAGGCAGCAGCTAGAGAGGACAGTATCACTTCCTAACTTTGGGGCATAGTGATGCGGTTGGGATAGGATGACAGAGATTGCCAATCGCGTTGGCATGAAAGTAGCGAGCAGTGTAGACGTGGCTCTACTAGATAGTGTGCTATGGAGAAGTAACCAGCGGGGAACTAGCCAGTGGGGACATGCATGTGCAGTAGGTGGTAATAATAAAATATAGGTAATCTACAGTGGCGCATGGGCCTGGGAGCAGAATTGGAAGTATGTGGGTACACATATGCAATGAATACTTAATTAACGAGGTGGCAATGCATTTGCCGAGTCTGATGAGGGTTCAGTGTGGGTCCATCAGGCATGCAGATTGTAGCGTCGCCGTTCTTATTCTGGGTACCTATGAGCAGCGCCCATGTTCGTAGGGGCAAAAGACACCCGGGCAGAGTTTTGGGGCCTGGGCTCTGGCAGCCTCTGGTCAGGCTCAGGTCAGGAGCCTTAGTGAGTGCCTTGGGGTAGTGCTGGCTTCGCCTGCCGGCGCTCTCTGATAGGGCACTCAAATGTGCTGTGGCCAATGGGTGGTGGCGGCATCAGGGGCCTGGGCCAGGAAAGTTAGCATAGATTGGCGGCCATTTTAGAGAGTGAAAATACTCGTGGCTTCTTAGGTTGTAAAAGAAAACTACTTCAAACTGAAATGATACAGGCTATCACTACAATTCCTACAAAGAAAAAAAAAAGAAACTAATACTTCATCAAGTACCACAATCAGACAAGAATCTAGTGGTCAAAGTAACTCAACTACTTCTTCAAAGAAGCAACACACACTCCTAACAAATGACTTTGTCGCAGAACTATCAGGTCCATTCACATTTTCAAATGTAACTGCTGTAAATTGCTACGCAAATGTAGAAATGAATATTCTATTCCAATTGCCACAAATTATTGAGAACAATTACTTACACAGTATAGACCAATTGTGATTGCAAATGTTAGTCCTTTATAGAAATGCAACCAACAATCCTGACAACACTTACAGTGTTCATGGAATAAGACAAGAATTGGACTACTCTGCTGGAATGGTCAAATTCACTATAAACTCACAAGAAGATCCACAAGAATTTCTAATGTGCTTACTACAAGTACTGGAAAACAAAAACATACCTACACATTAAATCTTTCAGATTTAATACATGTGGAAACATACATGCACTCCCTGCAACCATGTGGCACAGGACGAAGTCCCTAATGAACACTTTGTGTATGTATCCATACCTAACTCGGAATCCATTCCATTTCAGCAACTTGTGCAAAATGCAAACCATGGCAGATTATGTATTACCTGCAATTCAGATAATCACTCCAACTTACAAATACAAACACATAGTAAATACCTAATAGTAATGCTTTTAAGTTACAATGCAGATGGTACCAAAACAACTGTAAACTGAAAACTGACTGGATTCACACATGGTCAAGTATCACTTGGTAAGAAAACCTTCACAGTAATAGGTATAATCTACCACGCAGGAGCCACAACCAATGCAGGTCACTACATAAAAAAAAAAGAATTGTGGATGGTTTGGTCAGCAAATCTTGTAAACACTTACTTAATATTCTTAAAACCAAAATTTAATACATAGTATGTGTATGAACATAAGCAAAATTTCACCTTCAAAACTGTGCACAGTTAGAGTACACCAACATGTATCTAATTGTCCCAATATTCTGCAACAAACAAGCACATACATAAATACCACTAAAATCAAACAAAGAATATACAGTTAGAATATGCCAACAGATATCTAACTGCCCCAAAAATCTGCAACAACCCAACAGATAGAAGATTAGCAAGAAACAAGAAATAAACAGTAAAACAACGAAAGAAATATATTGTACCACAACATAGAAGGTTTTTTTTTAAAAATCCAGCATGGATTTTTTTCCCACACACCCAATGATTTAGAAAACAAACACAGAAACTGAGCAAATTGCGCAGTACACTGGTTTGAACTACAGTAGTTGTAAGGTACTAAATATGAGGGTACACAAAAATGTCTATTATGCAATGCAATAACTCATTATGAACTACCTGCTCTAACATATGATCTTTTCTTTTATCACAGAGATTGAAAAAGTATGTCTGTTCCAGTTACCCATGTCATGAAAGAAAATGCATGCAACCACAACAAACTCAACTAGTAAGTATCAAATAAATACACTCAGAAACACTGCTCTCCTTGTTACAAACTCTACAATCTTAACTGCATAACCTAGCCAAAACTTCACATACAAACTCTTCAAATGAAACAGTACACACACTTTTGTGTTGTGCATATTTGATGGGTGTTTGATTCTATGGGTGTGTTATGCTGTGGTGCTTGTGGCCGGGGCCTAGAGTTTTGGGTGCATGTCATATGACCTACGGCCTTCGGCCATGCACCCAAGACTCTAGTCCTGGCCACAGCCACTGCAGCATAACACACCTATACTACCAAACATTTTGACTGTGGTATGTGGCTGCTTATAGATCATATTAATAATAACCGATGCTGTACTAACAACTGAAAACCAATATCATACTAAAGTAAATTAGCTAATAGTGCATTCATTATGTCCGTGGACAGCCGCTACAACCACGGGCATGGTGAAAACATCAAGGGCACCTGCCACCTAAACAAATACAGTATTTGACCCATCTCTTACTCCTCAACCCTCCCCAATCACTCCTGCACACCAACACACTCCCCAAAATTGTATTTTGCCTCTGTTCGCCGCCGCGCTGTCGACGGATCCAAGATGACGGGTGCATCGAAACAATGTGATGCACCTCACGCCTCACCCCAGCCAATCAGCAAACACATTGCCGTGACGCAAGTCGATTATCCAATCGGTGTCCTGTCCGCAGAGCGATCAGGGAAGTGTGTCCGCGGAGCAGACATAGATATCACACATTTTTTTTCCTTACGTTTCAGCCATTAAAAAAAAGCTACTGGACAGATTTATACCAAATTAACAAAAGCACGCTTTCAGGACTATGCCACGGCTCCTGCCACAGATTCTGTGGAAATCCGTCCAGCGGTTTGTGTTGTAGGCATACGCAAAGTTGGGAAAAAAAGACATTTTGGGACCCCCCCTATAACTTTTCCGCCCCTGGACCAAACCTCACCAAACTTTTGCAAATTCAAAGTGGGTCATGTACTTTCTTTGCAAAGTTTGGTGAGGATTCGTCCTGGGGGAGCGAAGTTATAAGCCTCCCAAAAAGTTCTATTCCTACGGGATTAGCAACTTAACCATAACTACACAGCCACTACCGTGGCTGTGTAATATATATTCAATGAAAAAAGTTCAGTTGCAGGGACGTTAAGGTGAGAAATACAGTGTACAAAATCCCTTGAAATTCAAAGAAAAAACTTTAGTTGCAGGAACATTACATTGAGAAATGGTCGGTGTACTTGGCCAAATATATGTACACACATTAATGGATACTAATCATGGACTTCAGACATGTCACTGGCCACAGGCTTCACCCATGTGCACTGTACAGGGGGCACGATGAAAGGTGGCTTTAGCTAATTTTCAGAGGTTCTGTTGTGTTAAATTCTCACTTCCCTGCAACTAACGATTTTTCCTTGAATTTCAAGGATTTGTTACAATGTATTTCTCACCATGATGTTCCTGCACTAATGTTTTGTACTTGAATTTCAAGGTTTTCTTTTACAATCTATTACTCACCTTAATGTCCCTGCAATCCTGAACGTTTTTCCTTGAATTTCAAAGGTGTTGTTATGCCATACATAATTGACGTTAATAATACAGACAATTGGGCTAATGAAAACAATATATTATGTGTAGAAAGTAAAATATAAAGAAATTGTACAACCACATTCCCCCATATAAACCTTCTATTAAAAAACTCGGTTTGCATATGCACTTAACTTTTTAAAGTATTTTTCATTTATATATACTGTTGATAAATAAAAAGTTATTAAAGTGTTACAGTAACTGTGTAAAAAGACTACAAACAAGATATCCTAAAATAAATCTTTATAAGTCAACTGCCCATATACATATAGATATGTTGTTGTTTTTTAAAGCATTAGTTTTATAGCCATGGCTGTCAAAATACATGCTCGGATAGATGCAACAGCTGGGGGGCTCTGTTCATGACTCCCACATGCGATAATCACGGCTATAATAAAATACATACCGATATGTAGTTTCTTTAACACACACTGTATTTAAAGGCTCAATTAAAGGTCTTTGATCCGTGTTTACAGTATGTGTTTTTTTTGTCTATTTTAATAACTGAAAAGTTGGCCCTGAAAAGGACTGTTTTGGGAGATAAGAAAAAAAGAAGCAGGAAATAGCAAGGGAAAAATACTAGGATTCAAACATATAACAAACGTTTTTAAAAAGTTCATTTTTTTGCATTTTATATTTTGTACCTTGTTGTGAGTATTTTTATTCTAAAGAATGGGGTAAACAAAATGGATACTTACAAATATACCTAGCATTGGCAATTGTCTGTATGTTCCAAAGTGCCTTGGCCAAAGTGTCTAGGGTGCCAACTCCCACCTCGATCATACTGTAACAGGTTTTGCACATCACAATAAAATTAGAAACATCGGGTGCAGGCAGGATGGACTGAGGTTGCGTGTTTCTTGGTGGAAAGTAATTGGTAAACAAATAGGAAGTCTGTGGAACATATCACAAATACTACTGTGCTGATCTTGCTCCATGTGCTTTGACCTTATGTTTAAAATGAGCCTTCCTATAGGATTCATCCACTTCATCCCACAAGATACTGAGTTAACGTGGATGTCTCCAAGCTTTGTGATGGCTTGGGTGAAGGTCCCCTCCGCAAAACCTTATGGCCGAAATTACACATGACCTCCTTCATCTCCTTTTTGTGTTGTCCCTTTACATGGAAATATTGCCAACTGACAGCTACTTTTTTGTGCACATTTTTTCTTCCGCAGCGGTAAAGCTGAAGCCACACACACCACCTCAACATCACTGCTGGTCTCAATCATATTGAAATGCTGATTGTGGAGGAGAAATAAAAAATGTAAATAACACAACACAAAAAGGATTCTGTCACTTAATATCAAAGTAAAAAAGTATATAACAAGCTAAAATACCAACAACTGACAAACTACAAATCACAAGACAAAGGACAAAGGTATAGGAACAATAAAGGTAAAAAAGGGATGGAAAAATCAAAGTACTGCTTTTAAAAGTTCCTGAAGGCACACAATGAAGTTCTCCCACCAAGAGACCAAAAGCAATGAAAGAAACCATGAAAAAGTGTTTCGAAGAGGGATGCAGCGGTGATTACGCGATATAGCCAAATGGAGTATGAGTTCCGTATATGTGGGTACATCAAAGCGCAATGACATATTCGCACCTAAATGATTGACCAATCACATCGCCCAATGAAGTTTTTCAACTGCATGTGGCGGTAGCCACATCAAAGGAAGGCTCAATCACTTCGAAGGTTACATTCACGCGCCTCTTTTTAACAGCCAATCCCATTATGGGTTGTGTAGATGCATCATCAAACAAGCTAATGAGACCCTATCTGTGCAAAATTAGCCAATAGGACATTGAGCTCCTTCAACGCGGCTACACATCTTCGCACCTGATATGCTAGACAATCATATCATGCGCTGCGGCTCTGTGTCTACACGCGATTCTTATCCATGTCAACCAACAGTCCACCCGTTGCAATGTATTGAGGTGGGTAGTACGCCCATGACGTTTGAAAAATAAAACAAACGTGCAAAATTAGCCAATAGGATGTTGAACTCCTTCAATGCAGCTATGCATCTTAGTGCCTCATGTGCCACCCAATCATATCATGTGCTGTGGCTCCTTGGCTACACTTGATTCTTATTCGCATCAAATAATGCACTAATCACACATTGCAGTTTATTAATGTGGCTATGCCCACGCCGTATCAGGTCATCCATGCAAGTGAACTGTCCAATCAGCGCGTGTAGCATTGCATACCCATGAATAATCACCCCACCCACAAAAAAAGTTTATATTGAAAATTGCAACCAGTGCTTGTTAGTGAAAGGTTATCCAAGTAACTGCACACACTTTTGGCAACTTAACCCTTTCATCCTTTTTCCTTTTTACCCACTTTTCAACTCAACCTCTTTTCCCTTGTCTTGCGATTTATTCAGTTTTGTCTATATTTGTGCTTTCATTTTTTTATTTATTTTTTTTATTTTTTTAGACATTGGGCCTCATTAGGACCTTGGTGGTCCTGTAATGAATGGTGCTGGTACGGGACCATCACCGTTCATTTAGGGCTGCCCTATTACGAGGATTGCTGTGTGACCCGCTAAGGACACCTGGTCAGTTGTTAGCATCCGCCCCATTCCCATTGAGCCCTATGGGGCTCGAATGGGAATGGGGAATGTTTTTTTCTGGAACCCAGAAAAGGGCAATAACCAGGTCCGCCAAGGTCGGCATGACCCGGTTATTGCCCTTTTCTGGGCCTCGGAAAAAAATCAGCCAGGGTCCTAATGAGGTCCATTGTCTTTTTAATATTGTCATTTTTATTGTTTTACATATTTGTCCCCGTTGGCCATTTCGACATGTGCAAATATGGTAGTAACAGTAGTGATGATGGTGTAACTTGGGTCCCAAATTCGTTGAAACCAAGGAAGAAAGTACTTGGAATGAAGACTGTCGCAGACAGTTGGCGATTCTTCAAAGTGAACAAAACACTGGGGGTCATTACGAGTTTGGAGGTAACCATGGCACTATTAGTGCCAGGGCTGCCTCCAAACCCGGGTCTGGTCTGGTTGAATGGGGACTTACCGGGACATTCTTACCTGTGCGGACCTGGTAAATCCCCTTTCAACCAAACATTCCCAATTCCCTTTTGAGCACCAATAGGGCTCAATGGGAATGGGGAAGGCGCTAATTACGGGCCCGCAAAGAGCGGGCACGTTATTAGAGCCCTGGTCCCTTAGCGAGACCCGTAAAGGATGTCTGGTCAGACCACATATCCTTTGCAGGTCCCGCTAAGGGAACTCGTAATTGGGCGGTAAGGGTTTTCCAGCACCGGGTTCCTTACCAGTGACCGTTAACTCTTACTGCCCAAGTCGGAATGAGGCCCACTGTTTGAAAAAAGAGGCAGAGTATGCACTATGCACTTTGTGCAATAACACTCTATAACAGGGCCCTTTTAACATTCCATCATAAAGCCTAGGAACATCAATAACGACAAATCATCTGGTGCAAGCACACTGGGATGATGTGGAGGATGCCTATAAAAAATCGCATGACTACACAAAATCAAAATGCATGGGCCTCATGCATTTCATGCATGGACATCAGCACCACCTGCAGAACCTGCATCCACCAGTGGGACATTACTGACAATGAATGAAGCCTCACCATGTACTAACATTTTACTGACTCCCAATCTCTTGGTGATGAGAGACTACTGTGAAAGATGCTTAGAATGGGTAGCCAAGGGAGGTGCCACATTTGAGGATTGAAAGAAATTCATATCTGAACACCAGATTAACTGCCGTACTGAATGTTTTCTTAAGTGCCAAAATGCCCCACAAATATATGTTTCTTTTTATTTTAATTTCCTCTGTTACATGGTTCATCCTTATGTGTTTTCCTACCCTGTTGCACCCTTCTTTCCTTCCCACAAAACGGCCCTTTTAAGGGCCACCCTTTAAGTTACAAAAATAGATACAATTGAACACAGACTGAAAAAATATAATACAATATTTTTTGTAATTTATTTTATGCAGTTTGAGTGCCTAAAACTTCCCAAAATGTTTCTTTGTAACCGCGGTTACAATGTTAACATGGGAGCCATTTACTGCAGATCAAACCACTCCAGTCGCTGCTTGTGTTAGCTGCACAAGCATAACCCTGCAACTCATTGGCTGAACCTGTAGCCACAGCTAAAATTAAAAATATTTCAAAATACAAATGGTTGTCTACACATATGTGCATTGCACATATATTTACAAATATATACATGATTTATCAAATGTTTAACTCAATACCTTTATATGTGTTGTTTTCTTTCTTCAATATTACTAACTATGAAACAGAATGAAATGTATTTTATAAGTTAAAAAAACAAGAATATTGATGTTTTTCTTCTTCATAATGGTACTAAGTGAATACTGAATGTATTCCCAGTATACAACCAATAAAAGGTTGTAATCATTAATCATACAATAAAGGGAAGAAACTTGGAGTTGGAGAGACAAACAACTCTACTCAGTTCTTTGAAAAATGTAACAATAAATATATATATATACATATACAAATATATTTTTGAAAAACTGTGGCTTTGAAAAACCTTGCTCCACCAGGGCGACTCCTTACAATCCCGATAGTTATACGTGCAAGATTAAAAGTTTCAAAATCCGGTCAATGAAGTCGCAGGTCAACTGTATAAGGACGGTAAAAAGCCTAACCGTCCCATACGTTGAAGAAATTAATTAATGAAAATACAGGACTCTGCGCCAACAACTCAAGTTGAGTTAAATCTTAGATTATGCTTTATTGATCATCCATGACCATTGAGCCCATAATTGATAACATGTTTCGGCTCCACTGAGCCTTTTTCAAATCCGGGCTACCCATAATTGTAATATAGGACATACAATATATCATAGTCAAAAAACAATTTGTATGAACGACATCATAAAGTATAACATAATACCAGTTTTCAAATATCGTGACCACAAAATATGCATAATAACATGAAAGAAATTAGACAGAAAAACAAGGATGGGCAAAAGGGAAGGGTTCATGGGTGTAGAAAAATAGGCAAACATATCATAATACATTGTTATGTTTGAGTAAACAGAAAAAGAGCACAAAAAACAGAAACAAAAACACAAACAAAAAGAAAAAAGAACCCATTAGTAATCATTATTCTTCAATTCATTGAATAATATAACCAAATTCTGCAATGGTCCCTTGAGACAAACTGACAACTTGGTGGATGTCCTTACCCGAAATTTGAGGTAACCAGTTCTTATGACTATTTGTCCATGTAGTAGTAACGGGGTGCAATCCCCAATATCAATCTAAACAAAAAATGTAAGTAGCGAAGGTAAATAAAACTGATTGTCCAATTTAGAATATACATTAATTGTGTATATCAAGGTTGCCTGTGGCAACTAGGCATTTTCATGAGAATAAATCCCGCCCTTCACCAAACGGGCAAAACAACTCTTCTTAATGGTCACAGGCCATTTCTGCCTTATTCAAAACAATTCATTATAAGTTCCGTAGTGAAGACAATTGTAATTAACCATCATTACGTGAAATGATGACGCATTTCCAATTATAGAACACGTATATCAAGTACGGAAAGCACAACATATAGCTTATTTTGTTGCTACTCGTCAAGTACCATTAAAGCTAAATCTCATTGAAAAGTAAACCATGAGATAAGCGGTCCTCTCTTACCAGTTCCTGGAACACAAACAGTCACACGCGTCGGCAGGTAAGCCGAACGCTTACCAGGTATGCCTTCTTATACTAGGCGTCATCACTGTGCGCGGTTACCACGGCGACGCAAGGACAAGCGTCGTCATTGAAAACCGCATTCTATCCCCCAGCATTCTACAAATTACATATGCTATATAATTCAAAATATTTGAATAAAGCCTGAGAAACTAACAAAGCATGTATACGCTTCTCCTGACCCAATTTATATTTGTTGAATACTTAAATGGTTACTATCACAGTAATGTATAATCACGGGCACTAATGCACCTAACTACAAAAGGTTGGTGAGCATTACACGCAACATTCAAATAAAATACTGAGCTACCAATTATGATGGGGTATCCCTTTAACAACACCCTGAAATACATGTAACCTCCATGTTCAAATGGTTGTAATACGAGGCTGACTCATGCCTGAAAGTGTAGTCAACTGCAATCATGGCCCATTTATGCTGAATAGACGTGTACAGTGCCTTCACATCTAGAGTATTAAGTATTCAACAAATATAAATTGGGTCAGGAGAAGCGTATACATGCTTTGTTAGTTTCTCAGGCTTTATTCAAATATTTTGAATTATATAGCATATGTAATTTGTAGAATGCTGGGGGATAGAATGCGGTTTTCAATGACGACGCTTGTCCTTGCGTCGCCGTGGTAACCGCGCACAGTGATGACGCCTAGTATAAGAAGGCATACCTGGTAAGCGTTCGGCTTACCTGCCGACGCGTGTGACTGTTTGTGTTCCAGGAACTGGTAAGAGAGGACCGCTTATCTCATGGTTTACTTTTCAATGAGATTTAGCTTTAATGGTACTTGACGAGTAGCAACAAAATAAGCTATATGTTGTGCTTTCCGTACTTGATATACGTGTTCTATAATTGGAAATGCGTCATCATTTCACGTAATGATGGTTAATTACAATTGTCTTCACTACGGAACTTATAATGAATTGTTTTGAATAAGGCAGAAATGGCCTGTGACCATTAAGAAGAGTTGTTTTGCCCGTTTGGTGAAGGGCGGGATTTATTCTCATGAAAATGCCTAGTTGCCACAGGCAACCTTGATATACACAATTAATGTATATTCTAAATTGGACAATCAGTTTTATTTACCTTCGCTACTTACATTTTTTGTTTAGATTGATATTGGGGATTGCACCCCGTTACTACTACATGGACAAATAGTCATAAGAACTGGTTACCTCAAATTTCGGGTAAGGACATCCACCAAGTTGTCAGTTTGTCTCAAGGGACCATTGCAGAATTTGGTTATATTATTCAATGAATTGAAGAATAATGATTACTAATGGGTTCTTTTTTCTTTTTGTTTGTGTTTTTGTTTCTGTTTTTTGTGCTCTTTTTCTGTTTACTCAAACATAACAATGTATTATGATATGTTTGCCTATTTTTCTACACCCATGAACCCTTCCCTTTTGCCCATCCTTGTTTTTCTGTCTAATTTCTTTCATGTTATTATGCATATTTTGTGGTCACGATATTTGAAAACTGGTATTATGTTATACTTTATGATGTCGTTCATACAAATTGTTTTTTGACTATGATATATTGTATGTCCTATATTACAATTATGGGTAGCCCGGATTTGAAAAAGGCTCAGTGGAGCCGAAACATGTTATCAATTATGGGCTCAATGGTCATGGATGATCAATAAAGCATAATCTAAGATTTAACTCAACTTGAGTTGTTGGCGCAGAGTCCTGTATTTTCATTAATTAATTTCATATACAAATATACCTTTCACAGAAGTGAACTTTTCAACATCTGGTTCAACTCCACTGGGATGATGAGAACGATACAGGTACAACAAAATGCAAGAAATTACTAAAATGAACTTACAAAACACCATTAACTGTATTAACTCACAGAAAACTCAAAACGGCTAAAAGTACTGAATAGCTAAAACTGCATTAAAATCACAACAAATAAAATCAAATAAACCTTCAAAATCACATGAATACAAAATCAAATTGCCTACTTATAAATGCCATCGATTGAGAAATCTAATTTTGCAGGTCCATGTTAGTGAACGTTAAAAAATACATAAAAGAACACTTGACACACAATCAGAGCAGATGAACAAGATGATAATAAACACCATTTGATAGCAGGAAGTAATATAAATAACACACACAACCTTGCAAATAAACCTTTAAACATGTAAATATTGAATAACACTTGCTTTCACATCACCCACACTCCTGCCATGTACACAGGCAGAGTTCTGCATTCAAAAGGATGACACTGCAGAAAATGGTGGCTTTTATACTTTCTAAAATGAACACCAAAAACAAGCACTATACACAAATAAAACTACTAAAATGGATGACACATTTTCACCACATTCTATCACAGACAGCTACAAAAATAGAAAAGTAACAACAAACGTTTTCTTTTTACAAAATGGTTTATTACAAACCTTACACATATCACTCCAAAAGAAAAAAAACATATAATCATCACTCTTAAAATCATCATTTAAATGCAATTTTACATTTTTTCATAAGATTTATCTATACATTCAGAAATGTACAATTGGTATAATCTACTAAAATAATTCTATCTACAATGCATTCTTACATTAATCAATCATCAATCAATGTCTTGATCTTTCATTCCAAAATATTGCACGTTTTCAAGAAGTGAACCACTATAACAAGGAGGATGGCAATCCTTGCAAAAGTTATCTCCAGAAAGATGTCGAGTTCAGTGAGTCAATCGAGTGAACAAACTTTGAAAATAGATCTTTCCTTAGTGGCTGGAGTACCTCACTATGAATCAGTAAGTGCTTTAGGGTTTCTACCTCTACAGGGCAATATCTGCATACAGCAGTTTTGTGGGTTTTCCGTATAGCTTTAATTTCACAAGTTTGTAGGATGCTAATTCGGAACCTTAAGAAGATGTCTCCATATCGACTATCTGGTGACTGCATTAAGTATTTCTGTAAGGGTCCTTTCTTTTTACATTCAGAGGAAATTTCCCTGTGCAAACTATACTGCAACCTATTATCACATATGGTAATCCAATCCATTTCCATTATTTTCTTTTTGACTTGGACTGGGTTATCACAGAGTAAGTAAATTGTGCTTCAAATTGCAATAATATGACCTCAGGCTTTCTTTTAAGTCAGCAATGACCCTCTTTCTTTTTGGCATTGAATTATGCCTAATAAGGTTTCATAGATCAAATTCTTTATGCTCACCTCTGCTCATCAATATCTTGAGGTACAGGAAAATAGTCCTCAGATATGCAACAGAAAAAAGGGAATTCAGTTCTAGTTCATAGCGAATTAGGGTAATGAGGGCACAATTGGGAGATGCAAAGCTTTCCTCCACATCAGACCTTCGAGTTTGTCTAGTTCCAAATCCTCAACCCTACAGTAAATATCTAAGGCATGCAGCAATGCCGGAATTGCTTTTGGTGTGTAAAATTGAGTAAGCACCCTAATAGAAAAGCAACAGTATTTGTTAATAATGTATGTCATTTGTACTGCTAATTGTCTGGCCTTTGCCCATAACTTTTCTCTATAAGGCTTGATTTCGGAGGGTCTTACTAACAGAAAACCTAGATATTTGACATTTTTAACTGGTAAAATATGTTGGTCATTCAATATTCCCTTACATGTATTCAGCTTATATCTGTCACCTTTAAAACTCAAGATGCAATACTTCTTGGGATTGATTGTTAGTGTGTTTAATGTTGTATATTCTTCAAACCTCTTCAACAATCGCTGGAACCTTACCTATGTTGTATCAAGGAGTATATAATCTGCATAGGTGACACAGAAACATCGCTCATCATCTAGTTTGGGGATATAAAGGCAGCTCTGTACAAGAAGTCCCATAGATCAGGCAGATATAAGTTGAAGAGGGATGCTGCTAGGACACATCCTTATCTCAATCCAAAATGTGTTTTTATTGGGGTTGTTACCACACCCTGATGATTCAGTCTGACTTTAATCATTGTGTTTTTATGTAAATGGATAAGCATATCAAGAATGTGTGTTAGAATACCCCACTCAGCAAGCTTTCTCCACAATCCAAGCTAAGATCTATGCTGGCGACATACAGCGGACCTCCACCTGCCTTACATCCCTGATTAATTAGGGATTGGATAAGAAGACTGCTTGCGTCTGTCCCTATTCCATGCCTAAAGCCTGTGTGAAATTTTGATAAAATATTTTGGGCTTGAGTCCACTCCTCTATTTCTTTCAGAAGGCATCTGGCAAAGACCTTACTCTCGATTTCCATCAATCCTATAGGTCGATAATTCACTGTATCATTTTGGTTTCCTTTTTTAAATATCAGAACTATTATGGAAAGTCACCATGTAGTTGGAATATTTGTGGTTAGCAGAAGATTTGAAAATAGAATATAAAGTATTGGTGCCCATGCCATCAGTTCTTCATTTAGTATAAGGTTACATAAACCATTTGGCACTGGAGTGCAGGAATTGGATCCAGTTTGTCTGCTGTGTTCAAGGGTCTCTAATGAGACATCTAGAGTCCATTTATTATTATGTTGTTCAATGGGTTCCACATCAGGGCCACTGTATAACTTAGAATAGTATCTGAACCAGGTCTCCTCAGAAATTGGATTGAGCATTGTTTGTTCGTGCCTCCCATTATTATGATTTATTAGTGTCCCAAAAATGTTCGCATTTTTGGTCAGCAGAGTTTTGAGCATTAGTTCACTATCTTTCTGCGGGAGGAGATATCTATTGCCTTTCATCCAGTTTTTGAATATCTGGTTAACTTTTTGTCATGACCCTCGCCCAAAACCCCCTCTGGCAAACCAATTGGCCAGGTGGAGTCAGGACTCGGGCCTCTAGAGCCTGGCATCCTCTTCAAAAGCCCTCATGGGGCCAGTCCTGGCGCCTATGGCGCCAGGCTCATACACCATGAAAAAACAATGTGCTTGGGAACTACTTTATTGTATTGTCAGCCAACATGGAGGCATCCACATAGCTTGGTTCCCAAGAACCAAGCTTTGCGGTCTAGTGTTTTGGGTGTGGTAGCCTAGGGACTACTTTTCCTGGACTATTTTGTTGGGGCTATTTAAACCACACCCAAGCAAGACAACACGCTTTGCGTTACTTTGCAGCTTGCAACGTGACGCTCACCGTGTCCAGCTATTCCCTCGAACCTCAGAGAAGCAGAACCTGCAAGGAGACAAAAGGAACATCATTAGCAGCAGCATCTTACCTGCAGTCTTCAATTTTAAACACTCGCAGCTACTGAGAACAGCTTCCTCGAATCTGCACGCCTCTCGTACAGAACGACCTGAAAGAGGAAGATAGAGGCAACATTAAAGAAAGCATTAGAGACATTTACAAATTACAAACTGCTCAAAAGGCTTACCTGGCTGGTCGCCTCTCGGCTGGCACCACTCCGGACATTCCACTCGCGCTGAAGAACACCGCGACCTACAAGGAAGGAAAACACAGGTTAGCAAAGGAAAGACTTTGCAGCGCTGCGCATAGCGCTTACTTACCGCATCATAGCGCTCTTAATGCGCCAACATTTACCAGCGGTGCTCAACCAAGCCAGTTCGGCGCGCTGAAGCTCCGCATACCTAAGGGAGAACCAAGCGACATTTTAAACAAAGAAAGGCATGCAGGATAGCAACAAAACTAAAGAACAGCAATAAGACCTACCTGAACAATATCAAATGGGCCGGCGTCAGTGAAGTAACTGGACCGCACTTGCCCATGAAAGACAATGTGCCCCTGCAAAGAAGGCAGTACGGAGAGCACGTCTAATTCTACCACAAGATGAGGAGAGGGCGCCAGAGGGACTGAAATCATACAGGGGTGGAGGGAGGATACTTACCCCAGTCGGTCAGTCTTGAACACAGTCCTCCTGTATTTTCAGGCAGAACCTTCCCCACAGACCACATCACGGCAAAGCACAGAAGCATACCAGCGAGTAACCCGGCTGGGTGGTGTCCCTGTGGATACCAGGTGAGCGTAACAGAACGCGAAGCCTACCATAACAAATCCACCTGGGCGCCATGGAGACATCAGAAATTGACCAATTGGCCCAATTACTAGGAGAGATTCGTGCTGAGGTTCATTCTGCCCGACAAGAGACTAAGGCCCTCCGGAGAGACTTAATAGTGACCAAAGAACGCACTGAAGAGATTAGCAGACAATACTTGCAATCACAGGCAGGACAGACGCCTCTACCTGGAAGCAATCCAATGATGCAAAACCCCGCCATACCACCCACTCCGGTACAGATCACGTTACCTGGAACAGTGCCCCTGGCACCACCAGAAAAGTTCTCAGGCGACCCACGGAAGTATGCAGCATTCATCAATCAGTGCCGCCTTCATTTTCTTTGTAGGCCTGGAGCATTTCCAAACGACCAAGCTCAGGTAGCTTTTGTTTTATCATACCTGAGTGGTAGTGCAGCAGATTGGTCGGTGCCGTTGGTAACCCATGACGATCCTCTATTACATGACTTTGGGGGTTCCAGAGAGAAATGGAAAAAAGTTTTGCTCGCCACACCCAGGAACAAGCAGTAGACAATGAACTCTTGTCCCTCCGACAGGGGAATCAGGACTTGTTAACATACATTGCCACCTTTAACAGACTGGTTGCCGAAGCTAGGTGGCCAGAAAACACAAGAACCACGCTATTCCATCGAGGCTTACGAGGCGAATTAAAGGACGTCTTAGCCCAGGTAGTTGATCCACCCAGAGACTGTGCAGAATTCCTAAATCTGGTCATGCAGCTAGACCACTGGTTGCAGGATCGAAAGGCAGACCGGTCTAAGACGGACCCTCGTACTGTGTATGTTCCACCAATCGAAAACACACCCTGTGTACCTGAAAATGCTGTAGAACCCATGCAGATTGGAGGGATACGGCTTCCATTAACAAAACAAGAGCGGGACAAAAGAAGACAACAAAACCTTTGTTTGTATTGTGGGAAACCGGGACATTTCCTGAAAGACTGTCCAGTAAAACCCCCAAGAAGAACAGTAAGGGCCACAGAGAAGGATGAAGCTAAGGAATTGGCGAACTACCAAGCTCGACAAACGTAGAGGTCAGTTTGTCGAGTGAGAAGAAAGAGTTGCTGACCTCGCACTTTGCAATACCAGTGATCTTAATTAACCACCAACAGTCGTCAAGAATGCATGCCGTTGAAGCATACATCGATGGCGGAGCAGTTGGAAATTATATTGATCAAGAACTGGCAGCAGAGATGGGGCTTCCTTTGTGTTCTAAGCCAACTATGGACAAGGTAACCACCGTGGATGGGACAGAAATCGCTTCCGGACCAGTATCCCAGTGCACAGCCAGGGTAACCTTGCTGTGCCAGGACGGACATCGGGAGTCTATTTCATTAGATCTCATCAAGGCACCACAGTTCAGGCTAATACTAGGGATGCCATGGTTGGTTGCTCAGAACCCTTTAATAGACTGGCGGGCACGAAAATTAACCTTCCCCGGTGACTGCTCCCCTGCCTGCTATTACCAAGAGGAGAAACCCGACGTCTGTATCCCCATGACTCCCCGAGTGACAGTATCAACCCTGGGAGCAACTAATACCTTGCCAAGTGAATAGCATGATTTCCAGGATGTTTTCCGAAAGAACCAAGCCAATACATTGCCGCCGCACAGGCCCTATGACTGTCAGATCAATCTTGTTCCTGGTGCACAAATCCCTTGCGGCAGGATCTATGCTCTCACAGAACGAGAAAACCTTCATTTGAAATCCTATTTAGACCAGTACCTTGCAAGGCAGGACAGAGAGCACGCCTAATTCTACCACACGGTCAGGAGAGGGCGCCAGAGGGACTGAAATCATACGGGGGTGGTGGGAGGATACTTACCCCAGTCGGTCAGTCTTGAACACAGTCCTCTTGTATTGTCAGGCAGAACCTTCCCCGCAGACCACATCAGGGCAAAGCTGAGAAGCATACCAGCGGGTAACCTGGCTGGGTGGAATCCCTGTGGATACCCACTGGCGTAATAGGGGCCCCTGCAACCACTGCAGTGTGGGGGGATTCCACAACCAAATGTCCTTGAAGGGGGCCCCACTTGGACTAAAAAGAAATATAGATTTTTTTCACTTCTTTTTTTTTTTTACATTTTCTTTTTTAATTCATTATGCATTTCTAAAGAAATGATTTCTGTAACAGAAATAATTTCTTTATGAAGGCCGAGTGAATACAAAAAGTCTGGTGGCTACCCCCACCCCATGACATGAAGACCCTAGGCTGGAGGCCTCCATGTCATGGGGTGGAGAAGCCCTATGACTTCAAAAATAAATAGTTTATTTTTGAAGTCACTCTGCCTTCATAAAGAAATTATTTCCGTTATGTTTCAGTCCTAAACGGAAATAATTTCTTTATGAAGTCAGAGTGACTTCAAAAAGAAACAGTGGGCCTCATTACGAGCATGGCGGTAGCCGTGCCTGTATGGCAGGCACGGCTACCACCATGCTCGCTACAGGCACTGCCTCCCCCGATTGGGCAATAACCGGCACATTACAAGATGAATGGGCCGGTAATTGCCCATTCGCGGGTGGCGGTATTGCCGGGCTCCCGATCCCTATTCTGCCCAATAGGGCAGAATGGGGGTGGGGAGCATGGTTGCGCCGGCACCGTTATCAACAGTGTTATCAATCATGCCGTTGATAACGGTGCCGGCGCAATTACGAGTTATGCTCGCGGGTGCCGCACAGCCCGCCAGATAAAACCTGCGAGCAGAACTTGTAATGGGGCGGGACGGTATGAACGTT
Source organism: Ambystoma mexicanum (assembly GCF_040938575.1). Lineage (NCBI taxonomy): Eukaryota > Metazoa > Chordata > Amphibia > Caudata > Ambystomatidae > Ambystoma > Ambystoma mexicanum. The sequence goes on along the minus strand of NC_090929.1, from coordinate 1,277,376,419 downwards.
GCAGGTGCCTTACCGGCACCATTCATACCGTCACCACCAGGGTCCTAATGAGGCCCAATGTATTTTTGAAGTATTATTGCTCCCCTCAACCCATGACGGGTGCGTGTGTGAGTGTATGGCGAAAGAGTGCACACAAATGTATGGGTGGCTGGGTATGCGTGTGTGCGTGTACGATGAAAGGATGCACACTTAAATGTATGGGTGGCTGCCTGGGTGTGCCTGTACGGCGAAAGTGTCCACACTTAAATGCATAGGTGATTGTCTGTGTGAGGGTATGGTGAAAGGGTGCACACTTAAATGTATAGGTGACTGCCTGTGTGAGTGTATGGAGAAAGGGTGCACACAAATGCATGGGTGGCTGGGTGTGCGTGTACGGTGAAAGGCGGCACACTTAAATGTATGTGTGGCTGCCTGGGTGTGCCTGTATGGTGAAAGTGTCCACACTTAAATGCATAGGTGATTGTCTGTGTGAGGGTATGGTAAAAGGGTGCACACTTAAATGTATAGGTGACTGCCTGTGTGAGTGTATGGAGAAAGGGTGCACACAAATGCATGGGTGGCTGGGTGTGCGTGTACGGTGAAAGGATGCACACTTAAATGTATGGGTGGCTGTCTGGGTGTGGATGTATGGTGAAAGGGTGCACACTTAAATGTATGGGTAGGTGCCTGGGTGGGTGCCTGTGTGGTGAAAGGTTGCACACTTAAATGTACGGGTGGCTGCCTGGGTGTGTCTGTATGGTGAAAGGGTGCACACTTAAATGTATGGGTGGCTGCCTGGGTGTAAGAGTGCACTCTTAAATATATGGATGGCTGGGTGTGCGTGTTTGTTTGTTTTATTATTTGTAATGCGCAAGCATACCCTAAGGTAACAGGGCGCAGCAGTTACATGTATATGCGAAGCTTAGTTACAACAACAACAATATATACATACACACAGTAATAGTAATAGCACAATTATATACATATATACAAATAAACACATGTAGGAACAGTATGTACATATGGCAGGAATATGAAAGGACTTGACACCTGGATGTGTTTGAAGGCCTGCGTTTTCAACCATAAGACAACCTTAGATCGGAAGTTTTGATAGGGCAAGTGTGTGTGGATATATGGTGAATGGTGTGTGTGCTTGTGTTCAGGGGCGCAACAAAATCTTCATTTCAGGGGGGCTAACTTTTCAAATTTTGGGAGAGGTGCTAACTTCACGTGTGGTGGGGAGAACACTTATTTGTGTGGGGGCATCTAACTTCTTTACGCATTTTAATGAGACTAGTGCAGCTTCAATGTTACAAGCAGTTAACTCTCTCCTTTAGGTTGGAAAGCACCCACTTATGGGTTGCTGTGAGAATGACTGGTCTCCTGTTTCCGCTCTACCCTTCCAATCACTCCCCTGGCATACAAGTACTAAACCCACATCACAATTTCAATTGCTTAAAACATTTGGCATTTGAATGCAGGTACTAACAGTGAAATGATGTACATTAGTAATTGCTGGGCAGGGCCCTTGTTAACAGCAAAACCTAGGTGCCGTTTAACATCTGTGTCCTTTTCTGTCCGGCAACTGCTCTGAAGGTCAGCCAGGTCAAGTCAACATAGCCTACAATTTCAGTGGGGGTGGGGAGAGTGCTGAAGCCCAGTCAGCTCAATGGTGTTGCACCACTACTCGTGTTTAATGCCTTGATTAATTATTGGTAATCTTCTTTACACCTAGCCCTATTCTTCCTCATCCCAGTACTTGTCTATGAGGCAGTACTTGTGTATGAGGCACTCTGCCTCATACAAAAGTACTGGGATAAGGTAGAGGTACATGAAGGTAATGCCTGATTTAGCTACCTGTAATCTTCATTATTCCTAGTCCCACTCTTCCTCCAGTACTTACCAGTGAGGCAAGGAGCCTCATACGTAAGCACTGGGACAAGGAAGAGGGACGTGGAGGTAATTCTGGGCCAATAAGCTGATTTCGGAGGTTAAGGTAGGGGATGGGAGGGAGAAGGGATGTGTGGGGGGTTGGTATTGTGCAATAAATCATAATGATTGTCCATGTCCATGCTAAGCAGGCATGATATGTGGTATTAGTGGCTAGAGAGGTATTTTGGTGCAGCCAGTCTAGTCATTCCTCAGTTTGGTATGACTTTTTTTAACTGGGCATTTCAGATAAAGCAGTCCTGCTAAGTGTAATTACCTGGCTAGACTGGCATTTGGGTTCTGCCAGTCTAGCCGTTTCTTACTGCGGCACTGTATATTTTTCTGGGCATCTGTGATAAAATGATATGTTATGATATGATAAGTCATTTATGACACACATGTACACAAGTGTTTTTAGGCACGACAAGACAAGAGAAGGAAAACTGAGGGAGGACAAGACAAATGATCTTACTAAGCCTTGTGTCATTCAGATCGTGCAAGTGCGAGAAGGAGAAGTGCAAGGGGAAAGGGAGGGGGGAAGTGCAAGGGAGAGGGGAGGGTAAAACAGGGCAGCAATGCTCTGAGTAAGTGCCGCCAGGGCAGCGCGGCTCTGGGTAGTGCAAGGAGAACAAGGGACTGTAGGGTTACAGTTACAGCCCCTACCTGCGTGGTAGGCCTGGAGGCAGTGCAAGGGTGACTGATCAAGAAAGAGCCTGGACTCAGTGAGACAGAGGGTAGCCAAGCAATCAGTTGGTACAGCGGACAGGTAGGTCAGCAGGGGAGGGAAAGAGAGAAAGCAGAGGAGAAGAGGAACATTTTGAGCTGCTTCCGGAACTTCAGGTTGTCCGGCTCAAGTTTGGGAGGGTCAGGGAGGCCATTTCAGAGGGAGGCGCCTGCAGGGGAGAAGGATCCACCCCCCCATTCTCTGCCTGGAGAAGTATCTAACCCTTAGGGATCGAGAAGGAATGTATTTTGAAAGATAGCATTGGATGTAGTGCAGATCCCAGCCCCAGAAAGCCTTGTGAACAATGAAAAGGTTCTTGAACTTGATCCTTGCAGCCACCGAGAGCCAGTGGAGAGATTTCATGGCTGGAGAGATACAGTCCCTGGGCTTGAGGCCAAGGATAAGTCTCGCAGTCCTGTTCTGGATTAGTTGCAGAGGGTGGAAAGTAGAGGAAGGCAGATTGAGAAAGTGGGTGTTCCAGTAGTCCAGCCTAGAGAGAACCAGAGCTCTGGAGACAGTGAGCTTCTGGGGGAAAGTGAGAAATGGAAGAGTCCCTTTGAGGAGGTGCAGCTGGTAGTGGGATTTCTTGGCGACATCCGAGATGTGAGGAGAGAAAGAGAGAGTGGAGTTGAAGATGACACCAGGAATGAGCGAGAGAGGAGAGTAGGCTGAGGGGAGCCTGAAGGAAAGCTGAGTGTCATCCGCATAACAATGTAAGTTAGAGGAGAAGGTAGAGATCAGGTGGGTCAAAGGGGCCAAGTAGAGGTTGAAAAACCAGGGTGAGAGGATAGAGCCCTGGAGAACGCCACATGTAGAGAGAGGTGGCGGAGTGAAAGGGACAAAGTTGGACCTGCGAGGGGCGGTCCAAGAGGAAGGAGGTCAGCCACTCCAGGGCCTGATCCATGATGCCCAGGTTCTCACTGAGTCAATTGATCAGGATGGTGTGGTTGACTGTGTCGAAAACAGAGGAAAGTTCCAGGATGTTGAGGACAGAAGGAATGGTGGAATCAAGGTTAGAGATCAGATCTTCACAGGTGTTCCGGAGAGCAGTTTCAGTGCCTCTGGCAGCTCTTAAGCCAGACTGATGGTCATGGAGACAACCAACAGATTCAGTGTGAAGAGTAAGCTGGCAGTTGGCCAGCTTTTCCAAGAATTTGGGAGAGGGGAAAGTTACAGTGGCAAAGGAATGATTACAGAAATCGGCCAAGGCTGGATCGTGTCAATGTGGTCCTTGATGGTTCTGGAGGAACAGGCGAGCACCTGTTTCGATGACACTTCCATAGATGCGACTTCTCTAGAAACCTTGTCAGGTGTTAGAGAGAAAGAGGAAAAAGGAGGAGGAGAGGGAGAGATGGCCAAAGGGGGCCGAGAGAGGAAGAGGAGATAGTGGACAGGATGTCCTGTGTTTTAGCGGTGAAGCGAGAGGCCAAAGCCCTACAGAGGGCCTGTTGAGGGAACAGGAGAGGTAGAAATCGCAACAGGATTGGCAAGTTGCTTGCAGATTTTAAAGAGTTTGGCTGTGTTGTTAGAAGCCGTAGAGACGCAGGCTTGAAAGTGTGCTCTCTTCTTGATGAGTCTTATTGCTTCGACTGGCATTTTGGTGCAACCAGTCTAGGTATGTCTTAATGTTACTGTAATGTTATTATGTGTCTACACTGGTCTACATTGTGCAGCCAGTTGGACATGTTTTCATTGTGGCATGGCATTTTTAATAGCAAAGCATTAATGTTCATGTGCACTGTTGGTGACTTGCATGTTTTGGATTGCTGTTACCCTACACAACAATAGCAAACACTGTGGCTTTTTAGTAAATTTTTCTGAGACAGTGTGTTGTATATTGCATTAAAACACATATTTATATCTTTCTCCTAGTGCAGTGTGTGGCATACCCCTTCAGCAACACGTTTGTGCGTATTGCACAAGCCTGGTTATCTAGGGCAGCCCAGAGTGTGGCGCGACCTTGTGTTACGCCACTGTGGATACCAGGTGAGCGTAACACTTTTTTTTTAATATTGAAAACTTTCAATTAAATATTCAGTTGTAGAGTTTTTTTTTAATTTGTTTTCTCATTTATTTTTTTCTTTTGTTGAACCTCTTCTATGTATCGATGTGGAGGATTTAGTTGTGAGGCTAGCATCATTAGCTGGGCACAAAGATTGGAAATGTCTGTAGCCGTAATTCCATCATTTCTCGCTCAACTGTGGTTGTAGAGCATTACTCTCTAATTAATCAATTCATTTGCTCCATACCTTTCTGGTGCCAGCCTAATCTTTTTTTTTGTGTGTTTAGAGACACATTTTTACAGTTAGTTAAAGATACAGGAATACTCAATTTTAGATGAAGTATTCATTTATCCTGATCCCTTTCTTGGCTGGTAAGTACTTCTAACCTTATTACTGTACGGGCTAGTCCCTCTGAAGCAATTGCATAGTCCAGCCAAGAGTGGGAATCTCTACCATGCCAACCAATAACAAACAATGAAACTCACAGAAATCAATTTTTCCCCTTCCCAGCAATGTTCATAGCCATGGCTATGAGAAAGGCTGCAGATCTTGCTTTGTATCCACGATTACCCGCACATTTTTATGCAAGCCCAAAATCAAACTAAACAAGCCCCCTCCACTCCCTATGCTGCTCCTCCACTCCTCTGGTCTCTCCCATTCCCCCAAAAATCTCAATGCATCTATGATCCTACTCCACCCAAAATGTCTCATAGCCGTGACTACCACACGTACACAAATACACAATGTGCCGTTTGCCACAATAAAGGCATGGCTGCACAGGGTAACAAATCGACCCGCAGGTGGCACCGCCACACACTGGGCCTCATCACGACTTTGGCGGTAACCCTTAAATCCGGCGGTAGCGCTATTACTGCTGGATTTAAGGGTCCGGCAAATCAGGACTTCGGCGGATTTTGCCCCAGCTCTGGCAAATCAGGACTTCAGCGGATTTCGCCGCAGCCCTGAAAATTTGCGCTCATACCGCCGGCGGGAAATCCGCCGGCGGTATTGGTGTGAAATTTCCCCATTGAGCCCAATGGGGAATGGGGCATTCCCGAATGGGCTCAATGGGGAATGGGGATTAACATTACCGCCGAACTCGTGATCCGGTGCTATTAGCGCCGGGGAGTTCGGCGGTAGGGCAGATAGCACTGGCGCTAATAGCGCCGGCGTTACCGCCCAAGTCGTGATGAGGCCCACTGAGTGGCTGCTGGACAACCGCGGATATTATAATTGTACCATCAACCAAATACAAACTCCAAAACACACACACATCATACATACCCTGCTCATAAAAACTTCTATAAAACATAGAAAGACTGCAGATATCATGGCTGGTTTGAAAACTGTGTGGCTGATCGGAGACAGTTGGCTGTTTTGGTTACTGGCTTTTTCTGCAAAAGTAAATATTAACATGGACCTTAGATTGAGAGATTTTACAATGAAATGGTTTGGATTGCTGTGAAAGCATTGGTTCCAAGTCTTTCCAACATTTTTCAGTCTGAGAACTACAGGGCAGCCAGACATTATACTAATTCATTATGGAGGCAATGATGTTGGGAATGCATGAGGTGTGTCCCTTACTTTAATGATGAAATAAGACATGGGAAAACTAACAGAACTATTTCCTCACACCATCTTTATCTTTTCCAATTTGACTCAGAGGCAACAATTGAGAAGGACCACCAGATTTAATGTTAAAATTGAGATATCACACAGAGATGTTGATAAAGTAGTTTCAGCATTCATGAGAGACCACACCAATTATGAATTTCAAACAACATACAGTTCTATATGGCCAATTTCTATAGAAATGATGCAGTACACCTGAATGATGAAGAAAATCTTGTGTTCCTTCATAACATCCAAACAGTACTCGAAATGTGCTAAAGTCCTACACTTAGTGAACTTATCTCATGTAAATACAAAAATACAATAACATATTAACGAAAAAAATGTTTTTGATTAAACCCGCCGCTACAGTTCATTGACTTTTATTATAACTGCAGTTATAAATTGTAAGTTAAAAGGGGGGGGGGTAATTTCAGTTTTTAAAATACAATAGCACTTAAAAGATCAAACAGTACAACACAGTTCATGTAGTAATGTAAAGTAGGTGACATTAAACATAGCAGGGATTAATACACAGTGAGAGACTCGTGAAAATGTGATTGTTTAAGTTGTGAGATGTGCAGATCCTGTACAATTGTGGAATTATTCTGCCTAAAACGTGTCTTGTCAGATGCTAGTGGGAGGGATTATTGGGAGATTAAATGACAATTTAAGGCAGACACACCACTATACAGACTTTTAATTTGAAACAGCCAGTTGGAAAGGAGGGCTTGTGAGACGTGTCATTTTCCAATGGGAATGAAGACCAATGAAAGACATAGACCAATAGGAATTGGGCATACTTAGCTTTGCCTTATGTGTGATTTTTGCTGGGTATTTATCTCAAAAACATTGGAAGAAGAGAGAGTTTTGGGCGTGGGGAAGAAGCAAGAGAGCCCGTCTGATAGCAGAGAAGCATGTTTGGATTCCAATTGGATGTAGCTGATGCGGACATCTTTTTAAAAGGGACTTATGCCTGATGGACTGAATACAGAGGCTTTTCACAAAATCAGGGTTTTCCAAACAGGTGCACAAACTCAAGTGAGAGATTACCTGATGGAGCTGGCCGCCAGAGGCTAGTGTGTGTCCCTACCTGTCCTAGGCCTTTGAAATACATACAATAAGTGAGTGACTAAGCCCCAACATTATTTAGATATTTTTCTCATGAATTATTAAATCTCAGATAACATTTAACATAATTTTGAGATCCCTGTTTAAATGTTAGACCACTAAAAGAGAGAATAGAGTGCAAGGTGCATGCATTTTGTGTAAAACAGAAGCCTTGGGTAGAATCACAGTATTAAGAGTTTCTCCTGTAATGCGAGCTTTCTGAATGTTTAGACACATCAAATTGAACATGAAAATGATTGGTGTCTGCCCTAGTAATTGAACTCTATTCCTTACTGAACACATTGACTAGCTGTGTTGTAAGAGTGAACCAGATTTATTGAAAATGGTGATCAGTGGGGGACAGACAAGTACTTTCCAGGAATGAGCTTCAGTTCTGAAACCTTTATTTCATTGCACATAATGTTTTACCTGGAATTGATCCTAATAGACTTGTAAAGCAAATGGCTCACCTCTCAGTGCTTTACAGGAGATATATAGCTTCTGAGAAGTAAAACCTTTAAAACAGAATTGTGTTAATCATGAAAATTAATACAAATTTAAAGACAACGTAAAAATAAAAACTTTTTTCTCCAAAGTGAGAGCTTTTCTGCAACTCATAGTTTCATATCCAATTATAACACAATACATTGCAATCACCCTTCTGCAATCCTCCATTTTTGCAGAAGAATGGGAGAGTGGAAACTTGTTTGCAAACGTTTGAAGCAGAATCTCCAAATGTCAGGATGCAGTCTTTGTGATGACTGCTGAAGAATGTTATCTTTTGTAAGGATTGTCACAAAAATGTTGGTTTTATCCTGGTCTACCTACTCTTTAGGAAATTCAAAGGAGAGTATAGAATTGCAGTGAAATACATGTCTTAAGCAGCTTCTGTACAAAAAAGGCACCTTGGCAAAAAGCAAGCAGCAAACGTTTTCAAATAAATTTAGTTCCTTTCAAATTATAATTTTCAAAAATTCAAAATGAAATCATGAGTTGTTTTCCTTATACATGTTTTTATCAATTTCAGTTTCCATGTCTGCTATACCATGTTTTTATCAATGTCAGTTTCCATGTCTTCACATTACTCATGAATTTTTCCCATAGTCGTTTTCATAACAATTTTTAAAGATCTTGTATATTTGCGGGTAGGGGATTGGGGGCCGGTGGGTGGCATGGTGAGGTGGTGAGGGGTGTGTTAGCTGAGGATTGCATGGAGAACCCCCCCATTAAAAGGACCGGGCTGAAGCTGGGGTTTGAGAAAAACAAGCTATATTCATAAAACTTGTCCTGTACCCTCACAGACTCCACATTCTTGATATATGCTGAGGATAAACCCCTAACACTATTCCCCGTTTGAAGTGCCAGACACGTATGCCAAACCGGTGTGCCACCCTGTTTCACCCTTGCATATAATCCCTCTTAAGAAACTATAAATTCAGTTCTGTTGTTATACACCACGAGATTGATTGCAAATCATGAAACAAGGAGACCCTCACTTATCCCCCCATCCGCGCACAGAGACGCCATGATTTGTATGTTTACGATCCTCGCCCTTGATCAAATAGCACTGGTTGCTGCAGACTGCACAAGGCAATGTTCAACACCAATATGTACTCAATGATTTTCTAAACATGTATAATTTTATGCATGACCTATCAGTATCACCATATGCAGGGCCTTTTTATGGTATGTTGTACAGTATGTATAGAGTAGTTTTCTCAATCGTGTATATGTATATATTTGCTGAAGATTGAATCATGTAACCCATGTTATAAGTGGTGCATTGTACACCCTGTTATTGTATTTACACACAAATTAACCTGTTCCTAACTCATTAATATGCTCCATGTGTGTGTGTGTGTGCGTGTTCCCATCCCAACTAAACAAGGCACGGCCAGCAATAATATAGGGCCTCTTCTCACCTCTTTAGCAGCGCCATATACCAGCCCCCACCCTTCTCCCCCTCTCGCCAGGCTGAGATGTGAAGCTTTGGGCCTACTGGCGATATGATGCTATGATTGTAACCCCTCACCTTCCCCCTGGTGTCAGCACAAGGTATTCCCCCTCCTGGGGTCCCAGGCCCTTCTCATCCCACCGTCTCACTGTTGTATATCGTGTGTCCTCTGACTGGAAAGCAGTCCAGTTCACCCCAACCTCGACTGACCATGATGGCCATATATTCACTCTTATACTAACATACTACAAAGATATCCCTCTGCTAGATCTAATGTAATGAAAGTAACAGATGTATTCTTGGAATGTGCCCCCTTACTAGTGACTCAAACCCATGAAAGCTGCTCACCTATTGCTCAACCTTCGAATAGTATTTTGTCTCCAAAACGATGACATACTCACCTTCAAGTTACGTGTCATTTTTTCCTGTGATGTTAGAATGACGTTTTGTAGGATTTACTGGGCATAGTGATTTACAATTACCACTCAATGAGTATGTGTGGCCGCAAGGGCTAATGTTAGAATAGTCGAGATGTATCAATCAACCATCATCAGACCAGAGTACCACTCCGATGAGCCCAGCTGACCTGCAAGCATCAAGCAGGCACCACGTGGACCTCCGCCAATCCTGGAGTACCGGGCTTAAACATTACATGGTGTCTAGTCTTCACCACCCAATCACCACAACTTATGTGCCCCCTATAGCTTACTTCATCTGTGATGCAACTTTGAAATAAATGTGAATGTTTGCTGATGTTTGGCAAAGCGCTCTCTGAGTTTGCAGAGTTCTCTGCTTGCCCTATATTGATTTAGATAAACTTTTACTTTTTGACTCCACCCGCACTTGGTCTTGGTCTCATTCCCATCTGGGGTGTGTCCATCATTGACTCTCATTGTGGAGTTTTAAATGCCTTTGTGGGGGACACTCACTTTCAATTGGTATTCCCTAGGATGTGATTTGTCCTTTCGTTCCTTTTGGCACGAGACGTCCCCGGCCACAGCGGAGACCCACAGCGCACCGCCTCAAGAGAGCTGCCCGCCTACGGCAACTGGTACACTTAGATGTGCGCACGCAGTAGGGCGAGAGGGTACGGGTCCCACTTTGCAAAACCCATAGTACCGCTCGCCAGAGCCAGGGGTGGCCATTGAGTGTGGGGCAGCGCCTGGACGGACCGGCTCTGGAGGGTCGTGGATCAAGACGGACATGTGGGTATCAAGTGTCAGCGACATTAAAAGGAGTTGGATGTAGAGCGTAGTATACACGGTCAAACTGAGTTAGAGGGGCTCTTGGGAGTACAATAGATACTATCTTATTCTTTTTTCTTTTTCGGCATATGGCCATTAGGATGAGTTAAGGAGATTACAAGGTGAAAAGGGAAGACGAGAACCTAGCTCTGCAAGGGGGTAGAAGGCAGTGCTGCATAGTACTACTTGACTAGTACTGGGAATAAGTGGAAAAGAGAAGAAATCAGTGGGAGTCTTGCATAAAGGGAAGACTCAGAGTACAGTTTAACGCTTTATCCTTTTCCTTTTCTGATCACGGGAAGATATTCAGACAACCTAAGGGATAGGGGTGTAAAGTGCTGGGGTAAGGGAGATCCTTATTAATAAGAGCATTGAGAGAAGACAGGGAGGGTGAGTGTGTGTTATGTGTTGTATGTGAACTGTCTATTGGTCAATGTTATGTGCTGAATTTGTTATGTCTTTTGTGATCACTGCGTTTTGATAATTGCTAAAATAACTGTACTGATGTCCTATGAATAAGTGGTCATTGTAAGTGTGACACCTTTTAAGACTCGGTGTATAAGGTGTATAGAAGTGGTGTATCAACAACAAAATACTGGTATAGTTAGCATTGTAACAACATAACACACACACACCAGCCAGAGGTACAAGGGGGGATGAGAACTCGACATGGGTGTGGAAACACCACTGGCCCATATTTGTCAGAGTTTACCAGGTTATGCAGAGAGTATAACTAAATACCATGATCAGTGGATCACGGAATTAAAAGAAGTGCTACCACAGGTTTGGCCCAAGGGAGGATAATTTGATAAAAACGTACTGGATATGGTGGCCACATGCATATTTGTAAAATATAAAGGAAAACAATTGCAGAATAGAAGGGAGATATTAGACCTATGGAGGTTATTTGAAGAGGTGCCTCCAATAAAAAGGAAAGAGCAAATAAAGCAACAGGTTCCATCTCCCCTGGCAATAGAGAATGATGGGAAGGGGGGGAGAAAAGGACGGGGCAGTAGAGCTTGTATGAATATACCCCCTCTCAAACAAAGCAGTGCCAGCTGAGGGATACAGTGACCCAGTGTATGTGTTAAACCCCACATCCCCAACCACACCATGACCCACTGCACCCCCACCATATGAGTGCCCAAGAGTGAGTGAAAAGGTGAGTACCTCGGCAATAGATATTGAAAAATTCACAGAAGATTTAGACTCTAGGTTATCAATGGCCCGGAGTGAACTGTCTAGACTAAGAGGTATGTGCAAACATAGTTGATCTGGTACTTCTAAGGTCGACCAAACACGGATATCACAGAAACCCGACAGATCCATAGAAGAAGGGTGGAAGAAGGGGGAGATACTATTTCGAATAAACAATGAGCTAACACGGATAATAGAGCTAGAGCAACACATGCCTGAAGGGGAAACAAGGAGAGATGTTATGGCATCGGGAGGAGCGGAAGAACTGTGGTGTGACATAGAGGAAGAGGAGTTAGAAGGAAGGAGAATAGGGATTGCAGCAGGAGGAGTACCGGTGAGGCTAGATGAAACACCTCTGGGGCAGGTAATGGAAGAAGAATGGAATTGAAGGCTAAGAAGCAGAGTGGGGAGGATGGCCGTACTGGGAAAAAGAGGGACGAAGGTGAGTATGTGGGAAAGGGAAAAAAGGAAGGTTGCAGCTGCCACTGAGGGAGGAGGAAGACCAAATTACATACCATGGGCACAGATGGACAAAGCAAATTTATAAAAAATATTACCCCCACTTTCAGGAGGTGCAAGTAAATGGATATATGCATTTGAAAAGAACACTGCAGGGGTGCCGTTGGCAGTAGGTAATGTTAAACGCTTGCTGGTGTCCGCAGTGGGTGATCAAGCTGATCGGGTTGGGGCAAAAGCAGGCTTCCCAGGAATAACATTAGATTGTGACCGCCATGATAGCGCTTCCTTTAACACAGTAAGAGCAAGAATCTGGGACGTATTAAGAGACACCTTTCCAGATACACCTGACTTACAGTCAGTAATGCAATGCACAATGAATGACGAGGAAGATGCAATGTCCTTCATTTTATGGGTGCAGGAGATGTGGAAAGCGGAGACGGGCACGGCCTGGGATCAGTCAACCTCCCCGTTCTACTTTATAATAAAAAGAGGGCTCCCAAAGGAAGTTCAGAAAGTGCTTGATAAAATAGCTGGGATTGAAGCCAAAGTCTTGCCCGAGATACAAAGCATCATAGTACACAATTGCAAAAGGATCAAAGAAAGGGAGAAGGAGATAGCACAGAGAAGACTGGCAGACGAGGCAAAATGTATTGAGACAAAACTAGTGAAGGTCCCAGCAGCTGTAGCCGCACTCCCCACAGATATGTACAGAGAGGAGGAGGAAGGGTCAACAGTAATATAAGCAAGAATGGCAGCCAATTCGGCAGGAAATGGACAGGAGCAGTCGAATGGTAAGGAACAATAAGGAGGTCCAAAGTGGCAATTGAGGAGCGCCCGCAGAGGACGAGGTGGGTACAGAGGGCAAAGAGGGCGTGGCTCAGGATACAGAGGGTATGGTTGGTATGGAGGCCCAGGTCCAAGGGGAGGACAAGGGAATTGCGGACGATGGGGACATTTTTCAAGGGAGTGTAGAAGCAGACCCATGAATAATTATCAAAATGAACACCAGTATGGCCATCCCCACCCAGGAAGCCCACATGGGCTGCCAATGGGCGGTGAAGGGAGAGAAGAACAACAGGATCAGAGATACACAGATGAGCTTAGGGCACCGCTGCATAATGTTCAACAGCATCCACAATACTGCGAACACATGACCCATGTACAAAGTAACCCTTTTGCCATCACGGCAAATGGTGCACCTACACCCTTTGGTGGAGTGGCAGTGGTAACGGGGAATGTTTCTGACAATGGGGGAATGACAAGGCATCCAGCATAGGACAGCCCACAGAGAGCACTTGCATGTCCAGTACTATCGACGACCCTCGATGCAGCTGAGGAACCATTGGTGTGGGCAATAGGGAATAAACAATTAATTTTTATGGTAGACACAGGAGCCGAAAATCATGCCTACACGAAGGCAGGTTTCCGTTATCTAATCATAAATTGGAAATGCAAGGGTTCTCTGGGGCGGTGGTCGAAGTTCCTTACACAGAAGATTTGGATGTAACAGTGAGTGGGAAGACAGTAAGAGCACCTTTACTGTACTATGAAGAGTCACCTATTAACTTGCTGGGGAGGAATCTCCTCAGCAAGCTCAATATAACTATATTGTTCACTGAAAGAGGGATAGTCTGCTCAACCCCGGGGATCTGCCCATTGCGAGTAATGTTGGTAGTACACACACGAGCAACAGCACCGGAGGTACGCGGCATACCAGTTGATTCAGACATGTTCATTCAGGGCTAAAAACACTAGCACGAGTGGTCCCTGAGTTAAAGCACCAAGAGTGGAGAGTGCTCACAGAGTTTGTTTTCCGCCATATCGCATGCCCAGAAATAATGCCAGGAATAGTGATGTCCTTAGATTTGCATGCAGTACAGGTATCCGCGCAAAGAATAGCGGTCATAGGAATGGACATACATGGGTGTGAGTGGCGAACAGAATTGTGCAGTAATGCTAATATTGCAGTGCAAGATTTGTCCAATGAGGACCTTTTTACTGATTCAGACAGTGATGGGGAGATAGTGATGGAGATTGCGATCCCCTGCGATATCATGATACAAACAAGACAGGTACTAGAACAGCTAATGGCAGTGGTAGGGGTGCCACCTTCCTTTTTCAATGATGACATGCAACTGGTGCCACAAGAACTGTGGACCACAGGCCCACATGATGTGGGTCAGCTGCGCGAGGTAACCCCAGTAAATATAATACTCATACCAGGGGCATTGCTGTCCCGAGTAAAACAATACACCCTGTCCCGAGAAGCAGAAGAAGGGATAAAAGAAACAATATATGCCCTGTTACTGCAGGGGATCATAGTGCCCTCAAATTCACCATGTAATACTTGCATCTACCCCATCAAGAAAGCGAAGGGCGGGACGTGGAGGATGATCCAGGACAAACGCCCCCTTAATAAAGTCATCCAAAAAGAGTTTCCATTGGTCCCAAATCCTGCATCAATTTTGTGTAGTATACCAAAAGACGCATCATGTTTTACAGTGGTGGACTTGAAGAACACATTTTCTCAGTCCCACTGGACCCTGGGTCCTAATATTTGACAGAATTCACCCTGAGACAGAAAAGATATGAGCATTGCATATTACCTCAGGGATACTGTGAGAGCCCAGGTATATTCAACAGAATTCTGCATGAAGATCTAGGGAATATTGTCACAAAGAGCATGATCATTCAATATGTGGATGATCTCCTGATTGGCGGGAAAGATGAAGATGAGTGCAGGAAAGACTCTATTACTCTTTTGACATTGTTGGCCCATAAAGGTTACAAGGTGGACAAGGAGAAATTACAATACTGTCAGGAAGAAGTGTTGTATCTGGGTCAATTAATATCAAAGGATGATAAGAGAATCATACCAGACAGGACAGCTGCAGTACACTCTGTAAATGAGCCTAAAACAGTAAAGGAAATGCAGAAGTGTCTCGGCATGTGCAATTACTGCCGTGCCTGGATCTCCGAATATGCAGGATACACAAAACCGTTATTGCAGGGATTTAAAGAAGCACAGAGGGAAAACACAGAAATACAATGGACAACAGAAATGCATGATGCTTTCAGCACATTAAAATAACTGATCTCAAAAGCACCAGATTTCACAAACCCAGATTATGAACGCAAGTTCTACCTATTTTCACATTGTAATGGGACACTTATGACAGCAGTGCTAACACAAAAAACATCGCTGGGTCATAAGCCTCTGGCGTACTACAGTGGAACGTTAGATGCAGCCATGCAAGGACACTTCGCTTGCGAGCAGTCTCTCGCTGCCACAGCGTTTTCGATAGAGAAAAGTGCAACGATTGTGGTGGGATGTTCTGTGACACTGTTTGTGGAACATTCACTATTTGCAATATTAGAAAGATCAAAGAGCACACTGACAACACAACGAGCAACAGTTTACGAGATTATCCTAGCCAGCGCTAACACCCACATAGTGAGATGTAAAACAGTTAACCCTGCATCATTTATCACAGAGGCATGCATAGTGGAAGACATGCAAACACACGATTGTACTACCTACAGAGGAGAAGATGGAGACATACCCACAGCAAGTGAAAATGCAGTATCTGAGGGAGAAATATACTTTATAGATGGGTCAGCATCTATAAATTCAGAGACAGGAGAAAAACATGTTGGGATGTCTGTTGTGCGACTAGAGGAAGGTGATTAAGAAGTACTTGTCCAACAAAGGTTACCTGCCCATTACTCAGCACAAGCAGCAGAGTTAGTAGCACTCGTAGAAGCACTACATGCAGCAAAAGGATGCGCAGTAACAATTTACACAGACTCTGCATACATGACCACAACAATGCATGGGGAATTGACTAGATGGTGGAGCAGAGGCTTCCACAGAGCAGACGGATCCCCAGTGAAGCACGCTGAGCTACTAAAAGAATTGATAGAGGCGTTAAAGGAACGTACAGTTGGGGCCATAGTGAAATGCCAGGCCCAGACAAATAACAATGAGGTCATATCTTTAGGAAACGTGGCAGCAGACGCTGCTGTAGAAGAGGCATCATATTTAACCAAGGAAAAAGCAGGTGATTACATATTACAGAAACATGTGGAACAGGATCACCCGGAGGGGTATAATTCCATGCCCATTTACCAGATATTAGAATAACAACAAGGGGCGATGGTTGAGGAAAAGGAGTTGTGGGAGAAAAGAGGATGTAGCCAGTCATCCACTGACCTCCTTTGGCGTCAATACAATACAGGTAAAGTAGTAATGCCCCATAAGCTACTGGAAATAGCGTTTCAACAGCTTCACTTCCCAGCTCACAATGCCAAACAACACATTGCAGCAGAAACACAGGAAAATTGGTTTGCTCCGGGGTTGCAGGAACAAATATCAAAACTGGCCATGTAATGTACAACATGTCAGATGTATAATTCAGTGATGACACTCAGAACACTGCGAGGAACACTGCCCAAACCAACCGGCCCATTTAGAGAGTTGCACATTGATTATGCCGACATGGGCGAAAGGTGCAACGGATCACGCTACATGATAGTGGTGGTTTGCCAATTCTCAAGATGGGTGGAGGCAGGGCTGTGCACCCACCCAGATGCAAAGTGCACTGCAAAGGTCCTAGTGCGGGAAGTGTTTCCCTGCTGGGGAATTTGCGACTTAATACGCTCAGATAATGGGACACATTTTGTCAATGATCTGTTCAAAGAAGTAGCAGCAATGCTGGGAATAACAAATAAATTGTGCACTATTCATCATCCGCAATCGAACGGCAAGGTTGAGAAAATAAACAGCCTCCTGAAGGGGAGATTGTGGAAATTGTGTTACACGCTGGAGAAAAACTGGGTGTACTGCTTACCCCTGGCCTTGTTTGAACTGAGAAATCTACCCAGCAAGGACCACCATTTGTCCGCCCATGAAATTGTGACAGGAAGACGCATGCATACAGCCCACTCCCCACTCCGCAGACACTCGGTTGCTCACAGAAGTGCAACAGTACTAGGGGAAGAATTCAAGGAATACTTGATTAAGCTCACCAAAGCAGCTCGTATGATTGCCAGACAGCTAGCACCCTTGTTCACACAAGAAGCAACAAGTGACACAATAACACCAGCAGTAGACAGTCCAACAGGTCAGCTAATGCCAGGGGAGATGGTGTATGTGAGATGCTTTGTGCATCGGTGGAATTCTCCAAGATTTCATGGCCCATATGAAGTGGTGTATTGCACACCACTGCCGTAAAGGTGAAGGGGCTGAGATACTGGATACATTTGACAGACGTACGAAAAGCTAATGAAAGTGTAACACAGGAAACAGAAATGGGAATGGCAGAAGAGGAAACACAAACTTAATAGGGAACAGGTGTAGATTGAGAAGTACAAACGTGACAGAAGGAAGAAGCACTAAATGAAGAAATGAGAGTGATGTATAAAAAAGTAACGTTAATGTAAGAAAGAAAGATTGCTCTCTCTCACCTATAGCAGTTGCCCAGTGTCTCCTTCATCTCACATTATTAAGTTTCAAGTTTATTTTTATACATATAGCCAAACAAATGCTTTGTATAACATGATTGACAATACATCACCATTGTTAAAACCAAGTTAAAATCAAACACATGTCTCATAATTCATATATATATATATATATATACAATGCAGTGCATTACATGATAGAATCAGTCAATACAACGTAAAATCAATACAATCTTTCTATAAAAAGCAGTCATGAAATATATCAAATTTAGGTCATTGCCACACAAAAATTGAGGCCACAGTGTTTCTATTTCACTCAGTTCGAAATTATTGTTATAGGACTTCATGTGTTTATACCGCACAGCATACAGACTTTCACACATAATCAGTAGATGGTGCAGTGTCTCAATTGTTTAATTTCCGCACAGGCGACACATGCGCTTCGTGCGGGCTAACCCCATTTGTGCTCCTTGTGTTGTGAGCGCCAGCGATCTATTAAATTTAAGTAAAAGGTATAGCCAGACAGTTTGCGGGCTTGGGTAAGCATTAATATAGCTTGGTGCGCAACTTCTAGTGATGCGTTCTTGACAGTAAAATCCACTATGTGATTTAGTGGCAAGGTTGATTAACTGTTGTTCATAGCATATTTCTTTCATTACTCTTTTCAGTGTCGACTTAATGCTGAAAATACTTAGTTAAGTTTTCTTTGTGTAGACTATACACCAATCCAGTTTGAGAGTAACTTTTTTAGTTTGCCCATAACACCAAACGAGGCAGTCCCGTCAAGTCTCATTAGGGCAGCGACATAGGGAACAATTATGGTGTCCATGTTCAGGCGGTTTAACTTCTCATAGTTTAACACACAATGACTGGTGAATACATATGGCATCCCTAGCAGATCAAATTCTAGGTAGATATACTCAACACTTGTGTTGGCTGGTAGGCGGAACAGTTTGCGTAGCAAACGAGCCTCAAACCGCTCCACCGACTTGATGATGTTATGGCCCCAAATAGTTATTGCATACAATAGTATAGATCTAATTTTATCTGTATATATAGACAGTACTGCAGATACATAGTAGCCACAATTTCTGCCAATAAATATGCTCAGTGCATTGGTTGAAGAGATGACCAGTGTTCATTCCATTTCACACGATCGTCCACAATAACACCCAGATATTTATAGGATGTTACTTGTTCTACTCTTTTACTATTCAGTTGCCACACATATTTTTTTGGTTTTCTTTTTTTTGTGAATGCCATCACTTTGCTCTTATCGATGTTAATTTGTGGGCCATTATCAGAGCAATATGTACCAAGGGCATCTAGCATATGCTGGAGACCAGCAGGAGTGTAATCCAGTAAAATGAGATCATCCGCATATGCTAGCCAACCGAAAATTACATCTGAGATCTTCACAGGGTTCGCTGCACTAAAATGGAGTGCCAATTGCATGTCTGCCAGGTATAGGTTGAAACGTACTGCAGCGACCATGCACCCCTGTTTTACTCCTCTAGTTGTTGGCATGGTCGTAGATAATTTACCTTCGGCATTTAGACGAATCCGCACTGTTGTATTGGTATGCGGCATCATAAGCATCCGAAGAAGACCCAATGGAATTCCCCAACTATGCAACTTCTGCCACAAACGGTTTCTCTGCACCATGTCGAACGCTGCAGAGAAATCAATATATGCGCAGTATGCGTCCAAACTTCGTTTTAGCCAAGCATGTTCAACCGCAGTGGATAATAATAACAGGCCGTGCACGGTGCCCGATCCTTTTCGGAATCTGATTTGGTTAGGTGGTAATATTTTTTTTTCGCTAATCCATACATTTAATTCCTGCAAAAGGACTCAAGCAAAAATCTTGGATGCTATATTGAGCATAGCCAGTATACGATAGTTATTCGGGGAATCCCACGCACCCTTTTTGTGTACTGTTAGTATATGGGTAGATTGCCAAGAGTGGGGAATCGATCCGGTGGCACCTATCTGTGTAAACAATAAGTGTAAAGCAGCTGCCCAAAGTTCAGGCTGCCTTTTTATTAAAAGATTACACACACCGTCGGGCCCAGCGGCTCTTGAATTTTTTTACTTTGTGATGATCGCTATTATGTCTAATATAGAGGCATGGCAGAATTTTAAGAATGTTGTCATTGGTGACAGAGCGATCCAAGGTGCTACTTATAAGGCTACACCATTGTTCTTCTGTTATACAGTTAATGGTGAGAGGACGTGGTTGTGAGTGTTGGAGTAATTGCCATATACTAGCGGTATCACCATTTCTAGCTTTTTCAGCAATTTGTTGCCATGATTTGGCACCACACGCTAGCTTATGTTGTGCCAACCATTTCCTATAATTCATTTTAGCCATTTTAATTAGTGAGGGGACAACCAGTGAAGATGTGCAGGGAACATTCTCAGCTAAAATCATTTGTATGTCTTTCCGCAACCTTTTTTTGGCGTCACTGATGGCAGTGTCAAATCCATCTTGACGCTTAGTTGGGAGGTTAGTATGTTCCGCACAACTAATATGTGACGGTCTTTCATCAACCTTTTCTTTTATTTTCAACATCATATCAGAGAAATTCGACAACATGGCCTCCGCTTCATTCTCACCACCAGAACCAATGTGTATGAAACTTGGTAGCAGGGCAGACAATACAGTATCTGCTCGGTCAATGTTACGTTCATGCCATCGAATGCAATTCCCACCTTCATTAAGAGATATTTGGCCATTTCCATCATAATCAACAGCTGTTTTAGACTGCCGTGGAAACTTCAAGAGCCAGCACAACGGGACATGATCACTTTCATATCTAGTGACCGTGCTCATATCCCTTATGTATGGTATACCTTTTATGTTTGATAATGCATAGTCAATTGTTGAGGCCGAACAACCCTCAATTCTAGTAAAGGCCATATCATGATCACCAGGTGTCAACCCATTAAATTTCACTATCCCATGTGCCGCTAACATGGAGTGCCATTTTGCACCCTGCTTATTAGATTTCATCATGAGCAATGCCACAGAGGCAAACTCAGAGGAACAGTCCGCTGTGAGAGGGAGATGACCAATTTTCCCATTAAAGTCACCCACTAACCACACTGGCATTTCATGATTATATCTCTGTAACACTGCATCAACTATCTTGATGTTCACGGCAGACATTGCCATGTTCGGCGGATCATATACATTTATCAGCAAGATATCAAGAGATGACAGCATTGTAACCAGGATATTCTCAGACGACTGGTTTAGTTTGACTATCCGCCATGGAGGGTGCACAGATACAAGAAGGCCACCTTTTGGGCGGCCTATTATACCTTGAGTGGCTATCTGATGAACTGTGCTCCTACCATCTATTTGTACCTCAGCTAACAACCAGGTTTCCTGCAGTGCAACCACACTAAATATGCTCATCTTACTCATCAAGCCATCGATGTTGAACAGGTGGGTATGCCCTCTGGTGTTCCAGTAAAAGAGCATATCCACCATGTTGCATCACTGTGGCTCAGCGAGGAAATGAGCCTTAAATGCCACTGGCAACTACTGCCAGTAACCATCAGGAGGATTATTAGTGGGTGCTGCCGCTAGGGAATCTTTAGGATCTAGCGGTACACTACCCAAGTTGGAGGCTCCTTTCTGCACATTGGGGTTAGGCACAGCTGATGTGGGAAGTAGGTTACCATTTTGGGGCACTTGCTTGTCAACATTAGATATGCTAGGTGTTATTTCGGTTTCATTTTTGTGTAAAGGAATTTCGACACGCAGAATCTTATAGCCCAACCGTAAAAAGTCGGCTTCAAAGCTTAGTACATAGTTCAGAGAAGCTTCTACTATGAAAGGTATGTTTGTTATAAATTGATCTTTTATTACAGCCTGATCTACTATGCGTATGTCATCAGAAGTAATACATTTCAACGGGACGATGGACTTAAATATGCATAGCACGGCTGATCTATTCAGCGGTGTCGAGGATAGATCTTGATACAGTTGCATTATTTGCAGGACCGGTATCATCATTCCAGATACTATAGGATTGATACTTTCTTGCATGTTGTTATTTGCTACTTCGATACTCTGCGGATTTGCCCTTACTGCGGGTAGGGTCGGTTGTTTGTCAGGTATCTTATGATTACTAGCTTTTTGAATGGGCCATTTCGATTTAAGTGCTTTACTGTGTTGGTTTTTGGTGGATTTAGGTCATCTTGGTGTGTTTGTGAGCCTATTTTCTACTATGATTACTTCCACTTCCTCTGCCGTAGATGGTGGAACCGTTAGTACAGAGTTCGCCACTGCACTTACGTCTGAGAGAGCAACAGCAGGGCTACATTCATGGGTATTACTTGTAGCCTCTTGTGCTGACAAAAATTTGCTGCTTTTTTGTGGCCCACGGGAGCACCTACGACCATACATAAATGCATGGTGGACAGGTGCCAATCGCGGGGCACTGTTTTTTTTCTTCTGTTTTTTTTTTCCCTTGAATACAGAATCTGATAGTGGGTTTACTTCACGTGGGGATGTGCATGGCATCCCACCACAGCTAGTATGACAGCATTCACGCATGTTCTTGTGGATGATCAGAGATTGGATATTAATCTTCTTTTCCAAATTTTCACACTTGCTAATTAAGAGTGTCAGCAGATTTTCGAGAGCATAGAACATATCCTCGGAGTTCATGCTTATGTCATTGGGGCTAGTCACCTGAGCATCACAGGGATTGGCCAATACCTTAGTTATAGGAAAGTGAAAAGCACTATTCGACTTAGTGTCTATAGGATGAAGGCGAAAGAAGGAAAGCTCAGGCGGAGGACATTCATGCTTTACTGGTGATATGGTGAGTGCACCGGGGTCCGAGGGATTGATATCACTTTGAGGGCCACAAGGTTTACTGGGGGGGGTGAAGTACATGGGAGTAGCAACAGCCTCCAAAACAGATTGCTCACAGTCAAAACCCATGTATTCCACCTCAGGGTCATCCAATGAGGAATCAGGAATGTCAATGCACAGGGGCATCCCCATTACTGGTGGAGCATGAACTAAGGCTACATCACCATTGTTGCGCTCATGGGCATTTTGATCATTGGTTCTACATAGTGGTGAAAAAATAGGGGCGGTGGGATTTAGTCTACCTCTAACTATGTCTCCAGTAGCATCGCACAGCAAATGCTCAACACAAGTTAGTTGTGAAATCAGTAACCAAATTTTCTTTTACAGACTCCAAAGCAGTGTTGGATATCTCTGTTTGCGGCATTTTACTGTAGTATTCAGTTATTTGTTTGCACTTGGGCAATACTAACCTCGGATTGGAAAGGATTTTCGGAATGCATATCCGTCTATTCCGAAGGTTTTTATGAAGAGCAAGTTCATTCGCATACTCATCATTACTACTTACAGGGGCACCCGCCAACGTTGTAATATGTAGGTAAAAGAGTGCATTAAATATGGATATTAAATATAGACAATGCCCTTAGGGATTCCCACTACCCCCCCAAAATCACAATTGAGCCTGTTACTCTGGGAACTGCTTTGGGGTCAGCACAGGTGAACTGCACTATTAAAAGAGTCTATATATGAATATAAATATGAATATGTTAAAATAATTTTAACAAGACTATATGTGCATATGTTCAACAAGACAGTCACAAAACAGTCACTGGTCCACTGTTTTCATTAAATCACATTAATTCGCATTAAGTCATATACAACAGGTATCCTAGATGTATTAGAGATATATTAGAGCAGTTGTTTAAGCAGTTATTTAAGCTATGCAGCTAGATGCAACCAAACGCAGCTAAACACTCATGTGCTTATATTCTCTTTTGCAATCCGCATGAATCAGGTCACAGTTACAATCACAATCATTTCAAGCAACCTGCACTTGTCTACACTGACCTCATGATACCACCCAGGACATTGCCTGGGTTACAACTCCAATGACTGCAACTGCTATTCCAAGCCTTTCTAAGATGCCAGCTCGACAGCGTGGACACGGCGTGATGTGCGCAGCATTAAACCAGGCAGTAGGCAGTAAGCAGATGGTAGCAAATGGTGGCAAAGGACGGAGCGGTGTCTCAATACTACAGACTACCGAAATCCGCGGCCAGCAGTAAATGCCAAAATAAAATATGTTTTTTTTACATTAAAAATAGCAGGTAGACACACTGCACGCAGCACACGGGCACGGACACAGACACACTTTGTCGTGCACTTCGCTGCGCTCCCTTATGTGGGCTCATGTTCCTAAGTGGGCGGAGCCTATAATAAAACACAAAATTGCACTGAATTAGGCTAATATGGGGTTCTATATTTCCCAAAAGCACTCATATGAGATAAAAAGCACATTATAGTCCATGTGTCCATAAAAAAGGCGTACCAAGAGGGCCAGTTCGAGTAATCCAAAACAATGTATATCCAGGGGCCAGTAGGATAGCAGACACCAGACACACTTCGTTGTGCACTTCCGTTGTACGCGCGTGCTTGTGCGTGCGTTCGCTCCCTTATGTGGGCTCATGTTCCTAAGTGGGCGGAGCCAAGAGCGCCAGTTCAAGTAATCCAAAACAGTGTACATCCAGGGGCCAGGAGGATAGCAGACACCAGACACACTTCGTCGTGCACTTCCATTGTGCCCGCCAAACTTCCGCTGTGATTAAGCAGCTTGACAAGCATAGAACAGCTTTAGAAATATATCCCCTTGCATTCCCCCTTGTCAGTCCTATCCTCGATGGTGGGGCTGGGACCGTGCTCCCCCCGATCCACACCCTGGCCAACTTCAGCCGCTTCAAGCAGAGGCAGTCTGAGATCCTGCAGGTAAGGATTCATCTTGCATTATGCAGAATAAAGAACACCTTCAGGCACATACCGTCTCTTTTGAAATGCTACAGAACGAAAAAACATGCTAACAAGACCCGAGGGGGTGGTGTGTCTAAAGGAACCATTTTTAGTAATTAAAGGAACACTATAATCGAACAATAAATTGCAAGATGAGCAAATCACATGCAAGGCAGAGGAACTACGAGGGTTGACAGTCGAAAAGTTGCAGTGGATCGAGAAAACATGCGCTCCGATATTGGCCCAACACATTACAAAGCTCACGTGGGTAACAGCCCTGGAAAAGTCCTTCAAACTGAAAAAAGAATTTATGTACGACCTGTGCTTTCTCGCCGAAGGAAAAATAGACATGGGCACAAATAAGAACAGTAACAAAATGCTCATCAACACAGACATGAAGAAAGGGACAGCAGCTTTAATGGATACAGACTGGGTTTGTAGTAAACAGGGATACTTGCACCTCCCGCAGTCATTAGGGGGCACATGCTCTCTGGCAACGCTGCATTCCGCCCTGATGGTGGTCCCAGAGAGTCATATTCAAGATGGGAAGGTGCTGCCGGCCGTCCAAGAACCAGAAGCTCCACAACCAACCGATGAGGCCTCAGTGTATGCCCTATCCGCGGAGAACATGCAAAACCCAGTATACAGAAAAATAAGGTTGTCCTATTACATATCCAAGGCATCCAAATAACTTTTGTAGCAAATACCAAATACCAGACAGGTTCCGGTTGTTCAATTCCGCTGAGACATTTTTTGCCTCCCTCATCCCATGTATCTAAGCGTGAGCCAATGCAAAATGGGAACAAATTGCGTGCTGGGAGTTGATCCAAATGGAAAATGACACAGAAGAAGGATTCAATGTGATCAAGGTGGAGCTAAGGGCCCTGCGGTTGATGACAATGCAGAACAGGTATGTCCTAGACCTGTTGACAGCCATGGATGGAGGTGTTTGACGAAAAATCAGGAGCGCATGTTGCACTTTCATACCTTCTGCAGAAGCGGACAATGGAACTCTGTCTCACGTTATTGCAGCGGTGCACAACCTTGGCGAGCGAATGAAGGAAGAAGGAGGGGTACAGCCAAGCTTGTGGTTCAATGACCTTTTTTCATGGGTAGCTTACTGGCTCGGGATGACAGTAAAACTATTGGTACCCATCATCATTTTTTTGCTCCTGATTTTTTGTGTGTGCCAGCTGGTTCTTCGGTGATGCGCAAATGCAGTCCCTAATGGTGAAATGATGATGGTGACAAAGGGCAACACTAAAGAATTGGCACAAATGACACATGAAGCACAAGTACAAACAGTTG
The DNA here is from genome assembly GCF_040938575.1 of Ambystoma mexicanum. Taxonomy (NCBI): domain Eukaryota; kingdom Metazoa; phylum Chordata; class Amphibia; order Caudata; family Ambystomatidae; genus Ambystoma; species Ambystoma mexicanum. The sequence goes on along the minus strand of NC_090929.1, from coordinate 1,277,350,603 downwards.
AGGATCCTGGGCCCAAATATAGAATGGTACCACTGTATTAAAATGGGTACATAGTAGATAATTTATATCACACGACAATAAAAGAACCACGTATACTAGAATATTATAGGAGGTATGGGTAGACTTGGAAGGAGACGGGTGGTACATATACATGACTTGCACTCCTGATGAATATGCTAGAGCTGGGAAGAGCCTCCTGGAGTGTGTAGGGCCTGGATGCCACGAAAGGGAACACCTGCCTGGGACGAAGCGGTAACTGAGAGGAAGAACGGAGGAGGTTGGGTGTATTACAATATTTGTTACTTAAGTAACGAAAGGGGGAATATATGGGTCAAAAAGGTCTCCACGGCCCCCCTCCCCTCCATTCCATCAAGCATTCAGACTACGACTCATTCAGCAGCCACCCATGTGCCTGTGGCCAAGGATGCAGGATGACTGCGGGCCGACACATGTGGCTGCAATGCTCATCTAGTAGGATGGTACCAGACTTTGAACATGACAATTTAGGCCTCACTGAGACAAGCTGTCTGCAGGGCTGCAGCTCACCCCTCCTGACCGCGCACAGCGAGCCCTGTGCTTCCCTTGCCCTCCTCCCCTCAGCGCCTCTGCTGCAGGCCCGTTCTCACAGGATGCTAGGCGCAAACATGTTACATGACAAACACTGTATCTTTCACCTTTCGCAGTTCATCATTGACCTGCAGATGACCGGCTGAAGCTGCGGTTTGAGAAAAACAAGCTATCTCCATAAAACTTGTCCTGTCCCCTCGCAGGCCCCACATTTTTGATATATGCTGAGGATAACCCCCAACTCTGTTCCCCATTTGACGTGCCAGACACGTATGCCAAACCTGTGTGCCACCCGGTTTCACCCTTGCAGATAATCCCTCTTAAGAAACTATGAATTCAGTTCTGTTGTTATACACCACGAGATTGATTGCAAATCATGAAACAAGGAGACCCTCACTTATCCCCCCATCTGCACACAGAGACGCCATGACTTGTATGTTTAAGATCCTCGCCCTTGATCAAATAGCACTGGTTGCTGCAGACTGCACTAGGCAATGTTCAACACCAATATATACTCAATCATTTTCTCCATGATCTATCAGTATCCCCATATGCAGGGCCTTTTTATGGTATGTGGTACAGTATATATAGAGTAGTTTTCTCAATTGTGTATATGTATATATTTGCTGAGGATTGAATCATGTAACCCATGTCATAAGTGGCACATTGTACAGCCTGTTATTGTATTAACACACAAATTAACCTGTTCCTACCTAATTCAAATGCTCTGTGTGTGTGTGTGTGTGTGTGTGTGTGTGTGTGTGTGTGAACTGCCCAACTAAACATTGCACAGCCAGCAATAATATAGGGCCTCTTCTCCCCTCTGTAGCAGCGCCACATACCAGTCCCCACCCTTCTCCCCCTCTGGCCAGGCTGAGATGTGAAACTTTGGGCCGACTGGTGATACAGTGCTATGATTGTAACCCCTCACCTCCCCCTGGCATAAGCACAAGGTATTTGTGTGCCCTCTGACTGGAAAGCAGTCCAGTTCACCCCAACCGCGACTGACCATGATGGCCATATATTCACTCTTATACTAACATACTATAAAGATGTCCCTCTGCTAGATCTAACGTAATGAAAGTAACAGACGTATTCTTGGAATGTGCCCCCTTACCAGTGACCCAAACCCATGAAAGCTGCTCACCTATTGCTCACCCCTCGAATAGTAATTTGTCTCCCAAACGATGAAATACTCACCTTCAAGTTACGTGTCATTTTTTCTTGTGATGTTAGAATAACGATGTGTAGGATTTACTGGGCATAGTGATTTACAATTACCACTCAATGAGTATGTGTGGCCGCAAGGGCTAATGTTAGAATAGTCGAGATGTATAAATCAACCATCATCAGACCAGAGCACCACCCCGATGAGCCCAGCTGACCTGCAAGCATCACGCAGGCATCACGTGGACCTTCGACAATCCTGGAGCACCGGGCTTAAACCTTACATAGTGTCTAGTCTTCACCACCCAATCCCCACAACTTATGTGTCCCCTATAGCTTACATCATTTATGATGTAGCTTTGTAATAAATGTGAATGTTTGCTGATGTTTGGCAGAGCGCTCTCGGAGTTTGCAGAGTTCTCTGCTTGCCCTATATTGATTTAGATAAACTTTTACTTTTTGACTTCACCCGCACTTGGTCTTAGTTTCATTCCCACCTGGAGTGTGTCCATCATTGACTCTCATCGTGGAGTTTTAAATGCCTTTGTGGGGGACGCTCACTTTCACTAGACTCTACTAGGCTACAAGCAGGAGCTAAATAGCTCTCCTCAGGTCAAACCCTGAATTGCCACCAACAGAACACATGTGTTAGGCAAAGCTAAGAACAAGCAATTGTTAATGCACACTGGTGGCTATATTGATAAACTTGATTGCTGATGCATGCAGTTCAAAAACTCTTAAATTTCAAGATTAAAACAAAACCAATGCATGTACATCATGTAACCTGCATGCATGCGTACAACATACCTAGTCTCATTTTTATCACTGAGTGGTGTAAAATATTTAGAGATATATGAGTTATACTGAACACATTAAGATTATGACAAATAGCACAAGGTTTAAGTCTTTGCAGCTCAATGTAGACATGCAAGTTTTGGTCAATACACATTATGGGGTTGAACAAATATATTCTAAAGCTTCTACACCATTTATATTGTGTCTTATTATCCTGAATGAAAGTCGGGCAGGTTACTTGCAAGTTTTTCTGACCATGCATATTACGATATATAAAGAAATATAAAGAAAAAAAAAGCCAACTACTGACAACATTTAACATATGAACATGGGTGTAAAGACAGTGCATAAAAATGATTTACTTCCGGCATTCTCTTTACATTGGATGTGAATGGGAATTTATTCATGGAATAAGTTTCTTTTAGTCTTGGCAGCTTCATGGACGCTTCCTGAGTACTGAATATGGTGCATTTTAAATACTGGGGCATACAAGCACACATGCCACAATGTATACCAACAAAGAAACTCAATTTTGTCTTTAGTTACTCCCTATCAGTCAGTATGTAATATCTACCAAGAGATAGCTATTCAGCACAGCAACCTGAATTCTTCTAAACCCACTCCCTATGTCAGTAATCCTGTTGCTTTCTAGCAATAAACCCATATCAACTCACATCTAAGTTCACACGTTTTTCTACAACATCACAACCATGCTCCCCAATGCATCTCATACACCCACAGCGATGATCCAACTTTCCAAAAATGCAAGCAGCCATTTGGGCAATACTGAAATCTCCAGCTCAAGTGACAGGCACTGCCACAATCAATGTTTCATTGTCCGTAACCTCCACACCAAAATCTCGAGGACACTCAGATGCTTGCCAGCACTTTTTGTACAACTAGTATCTCATTGGGAGGAGGTGGGATACCCTCAGATAAATAGGGAACTTAGACCCAGGAATGCTTGTGGACATCCTGGCCGGACAGGGAGCACACACCTTGCTCAGGTATTTAGGGTAACTTTGTACGGGGCATGCATCTCGAGAAAACTCTCAGTTGTGAACTTAGGGCAGGGTGCTGCCCACTTGCTTGCCAACTCTTACGATGTAAACCTCCTGACAGAGGTACTGCCATAATCTCTTAGTACATATGTACGTACTCACCAAAAACGGAGCACCTGTGTAGCACCACTTTCTGCTAATGCCACCACTTCAAATATCTTCTCCATGGGCAACCATTCTAATGCTGGCACACGCATAACAGTATCTACAGCTGCTACCAGGTTTGGTCATGGACAAGACAGAGGGGTTGCATCATTTGCAACTGTGTGTGCACGTGAACATGTCTTTCAAGAGTTATAGAGCCTGTAAAACACTCTCCATGTCCCTTAATCAGACTTCTGTGGCAAGCACCTACGGAAAATTTACACTTGGACTCTGCTTCGTCCACAAATGCTAGTGTTTCTGTCGGTATACATGCATTTCGCCGACCTATTTTTGGTCGTGGTACTTTTCATCGCCGGATTTTACATCGCCAGAAACCCCGTTTTTTTTTTATTTTTTATTTTGGGGGGTGTTTTGTTGGGGTTGGGGTATTATTATAATAGTAAGGAGGGATATGGAGGGGGGAACCCCTCCCCAGAATAAAAAAAAAACACAAAAACAGGGTTTCTGGCGATGTAAAATCCGGCGATGAAAAGTACCACGACCAAAAATAGGTCGGCGAAATCACGTAGAACCGTTTCTGTCATGCTTGCCCAGCATGCTAAGATTCAGTGCCACTGATTTTCTTTCTCCTATATTCTCCAAAGCCAGGGGATGCCAAAGAATGAAGATGTTAGCTATTCACAATTTCTTACATGTTCTATGGAAAAAAGGGCTTTGTGCTATATTTTGCACAACTCACAGTCAACACTCGCACATGACAGCAATCTGCCAACAAAAGCACCACACTAATTGAAGCATGCCACTGTGCACGTCTATGGTATTTTAACAAATCACTCCCACCAGCAGTTAACTCAGTCTCCCCAGGCCAGTCTCACAATGCTGACTTCCATTTGAGGGAGCTTGGACTCTCCTTTTGGGCTGAAATACACACCAGGAGTCACGCCTACAACCCACTGGCTTCCTCGACTTGGGTACTTCCAGCCTGTACACATAAATACACAAGCATTTCCATGTATCTCCCATTCTATTCCACAAATAGCCAACATCTCATCTCTCTCTCTTCTCTTGCTGTGCCCAAGGACTGTTAGGCTGCCAAAATAGCATGGTGTTGTGTGAGACCACATTAGATTACGTTACATAAATTGGGCCTCATTACGAGTCACCCGGTCCGGAAATAACAGTGGCGGTAAACCCGCCGCCACCGTTGTTTCCGGACCGGGTGATCTGGAGTTCTGCAGGCGGGAGGTGTCATTACCGCCAGGTCTGAACTGGAGAGTTTAACACCACCCGTCTGCAGGCGGACGTGGAAACACCGGCACCATTACAAGATGATGCCGGTGTTTCCAGTCCCCATTCCCATGGAGTCCTATGGGACTTCATGGGAATGGGGACTTACAGAATTCCGCCTCCGGAAAGTGCAATGTTTGGAAATAACAGCAATTCATTTCTTTCCTAGGATTTATAGAAATAGCCGGCTTTTTGGAAATCATGCACACTTTTTTATGCTGTGTACAGCCATTTCTATTTCTTGAATACTGTCAAAGCAACCAATGCAAAAAAGATAATGCTTCTGAACCGTGGTTCAAACGGTTAGTAGTTTTCCTGACAAAGCTTCTGCTTCACAGTAGTACTAAAATGAAAGTACTTTACCGATTAAATTGTGCTTAGAATAAATGGCTGTGACTACCTGTCAAAACATTTGAATTCTTGCACATTTTGGAGTCCATCAAAGATTATAGGGACTCATTCTAAGTCGGCCAGTCCGGTTAAAAAGTGCCAGTATTTGTAGATACCAGCACTTTACTGGTCCGGTCCACTACGGGTTTCATGATGGGGAAGCTGTGTTACCTCTACCGTAAGGCAGACACCCTACTGGCAAAAAATGGCCTCATTACCGGCATTGCCGGTAAATCCCCTCATGGGGCCTCATTACGAGGTATGCCGGTAAGGGAAAAATGATGCTGGTATGTAAATACCGGCATCATTTAACGTTCCGTAGCATTCTGACCCACAAACCCGGTATTAACGGCACCGTTATTTACTGTGCCGCAAATAGCGGCAGAGGCGAGTACACGCGCCTCTTCAGGCAGGAAATACCAGCATGCCGGTAATAGGTGCCAATTACAACCCACGCAAACATGCAAATACCGGCATTGCGAACCCGGTAATAACGGGCTGTATGATGCCGGCAAAACAGGCATCGCTGACCATCCGCAAACAGCAGCCAAGATACAAGGCACCTACCACAGGTGCACACAATCCCCACAGGTGGAGTCAAAGGAAGCTGTGCCGGTATGAACTGAGTACACCCACACACCACAACCCCCCCCACAGATGTAGGCAATGTAGAGTGGCCCAGTACAAAAGGAGCACACCTACACACCACACCCCTTCCTACACCAAAATGCTACCACTAGCATTTGCAATCATGGCGCAGGAGGACATGCCTATACTGCTACAACTACAGCAACAACAGCAACAACAACAACAACTACAGCAGCAAGAACAGGCAGCACAGAGGAGACGCAGGAGGAGAAGGAGGGTGAGACAGGACCAGCAATTACCACCAGCGCAACCACCAGCGCCTCGTAGGCAGCCACCAATCCCTCGCAACAGACCCAGCCCGTTCAACCTAACCCCTGAGCAGATCCACACCCTGTACCGGTTGGACCGTGACACCATCACCACCATAGTGGACATGATACAGAACGACATTGCCAGCCACATACAAATGCGCACTGCCATCCCCCCACTACTAAAGGTGGTGTCTGTGCTAAACTTCCTGGCCACAGGCACCTACCAACACACAGTGGGCCAGCTGCATGGCATTTCACAACCACTATTCTCACGCATGCTGAACCAAGTGCTGGATGCCCTCCTGAAGCACGCAAGCACCCACATATCCCTACCACGGACTGCCCAGGAGATAGCCGAAACCAAAGTAGGCTTCCATGCACTGGCAGGCATGCCCAATTGTGTTGGTGCCATCGACTGCACCCATGTGGAATTGGTAGTCCCCCATGCCATAGAGGCGGTGTACCGCAATCGCAAGCAATACCACTCCATTAATGTGCAAATGGTATGTGACTCCAGCAAGATCATCACCCATTGCTGCGCCCGATTTCCTGGATCCACACATGATGCCATGGTACTGCGCAACTCCACGCTACCCCATCACATGGAGCGACATGCTGGACCACGTGCCTGGCTGCTCGGTGAGTTGCACAACAGGCCCATGGCCATGCTGTGGGGTACTCATGTGTGCGGATGCAGAAGGGGGGGGCTACTGCACCCGGGTGGGAAAGGAGGGGGGGATACTTCAGCAGGGTGGGAAAGGGGGGATACTTCACATGGGTGGGAAAGGGGGGGTCAATAGTACACCTGGGTGGCAATAGCCAGTGAGTGGAGAATGAATGCAGAGCTAAACACTCCTCACCTGACCCAGCCAAATGGAAAATGACACATCACTGGGCCACATATCACAAATAATGCATATGGATGACAACAAGTAAGAGGCACAACCGGGGCACCATGGTTATGGCAAGCAATGCATGACTGAATAGGATGGCAACTGTGGCAATGCGGCTAGTGTGACCATGCATAGTGAAGAGTATACAGCATGAATTGGAGGCTAAACACTGTCGCACTGCCACAGCACATCTGCCTCAGCATGCATGATTATACCCTGCATCATCTATTCAACCCCATCCAGTGTTCCACACCTCTTTACAGTATACATTCCATATAGGTGACTATTTGGTACACGTACAGGGACATGTGCATGCCCACACCAAATAGCTGCTGCCATGACCGTGCTCCCTGAAGGTGGCAGTTCAGATGGCACCTATTTGTATCTGCTTGCGGGTGATGGAGGATATCCCTTGAGGCCGTGGCTACTTACCCCTGTGCGGAAGCCGCAGAACAGCCATGAAGAGGAGCACAATCGTGTGCATACTCATACCCGTGTTGTGATTGAGCAGACCTTTGGCCTGTTGAAGGTGCGGTTCCGCTGCCTAAGCAGGTCTGGTGGGGCACTCCTATATAGGCCTGAGAAGGTGGCAAAGATCACCATGGCCTGTGTCATTCTGCACAACATGTGCGTCTGAAGGAATGTACCACTGCCACCTGACATTGACATGCATGGGCCGGGTGAGGATGAAGGGGATGGAGACGGAGGCGAAGGAGCCCCCCTGCCAGTACGTGATGCACAGGATGGCCATGCTGTACGCCAAGCACTAATTGACGAATACTTTTGAAACACAGGGACGATGAATGACTTGTGTCAGTCAGACACTGGGCCAATGTGAACATGCACAAAGGGAATGTTGGTAGTTGGGCACTGAACACCGTAACCCATTAAATGGACGAATACGAAAAATAACAATGTCCAGCCATGGAATTTTCTCATCACAACTTGTGTATTATTTGTAACAGCAAAACTGTGGCCACTCCCCCCTCCCAGAACCCCGCAACAACCTCCCTCACCCACCCCACATACCTTAGTGAATAGGCCAACAAACTCCCTCACCCACCCCACAGATCCCAAATGTCCCCATGTGTGCAACAAACAGTGTTGCCTTCACCATTGTAGTTCCTCACATTTTGTCATTTCCCATAATGTCATTTCTTTGCGACTTTTGGGTCTGGGGGTGCCATGGCCGAGCGCCGTGTGCTCCTGCGCGTTAAGCGCACAGGGCTTGATTGCACCGAGGTGGAAGGGGTTGACATGGTGGAGGTGTCTATTGTCAGTCCCCTGGCTGGGCCATGGTGCGGCTGCTGCTCTTGCGTGATGTTCGCAAGAAGGGCCTGGGTCAGTGACCCCATGCACTCCCTGAATGCACACGTGGATGCCTAGACGGCAGCTGTATTGGCAGCAATGGCCGTGGCTATGGCCTTCATGGCCTCATCACCAGCGACGACCTGTTGTCGCATTATCTGGAGCATTTCTTCTTGGCGGGTCTCTACCCTTGCCAGACGGACCTCAAAGGGGGTTTCAGCCGCAAGTGTACTGGTGGCTGGCGGGGTGGTGGCTGGCGGGGTGGTGGAAGGCAGGGTGGTGGCTTGCGGGGTGGTGGAAGGCACCTGCGTGGGGTCCTCGTCCTGGGCACTGTCCTCCTCGAAGATGACAATGTCCAAATCTCCAAGGTCGGAGTCATGCAGACATGGGTCATCCTGGCTCTCAGTCTCCGCAGGTGGGGGGGTGCTGGCAATGGGCGTTGGGCTGGGCGTTCCGGACATTACCTCTGCCTCTTCAGCCACCTCTGTGGACACGACGTCCGTGGTGGCCGTCGGAACAGCTACCACTGTCGCAGCAGGTGCCCTCTGCAGGGTTGATGCCTTGCGTGGCACACTGGGTGTGGCTGCAGGCAATTTCTTGGACGAGGGGGTGGCGGTGGCCCTGGTCCCCTTGCGTGCACTGGATGTGCTCACACCCCTGCCTTGTGTTCCACCTTCCTCATCGGTGCCTGGGAGATAGAAGAGATGCAGGTCATCAGTGATGTTGCCAAATGGCAGCTGTGATGTTTTGCGGTGTGATATTTTCATACATTCAGGCACAATTTAATTTCTGTTGTGTGGCATTTGGTGTACTCAGGGGACATGTTGGCAATCATTGCATGGCTGGTGGCATTGGATTGTTTGGGTGTCTGTGGGGGGGGGGCATGGGCATGGTTGGGTCATGTTGCACCTCTGTTGGGATTAGAATTTTCACTCATCATGCGTGTGGTGCAGGGGGTGGCACTCATTATTCTATTGATGTGTTGATGTCGCCTTGGGACATGCATTGGCTTGCCTAATCTGACTTCAACATCACTTGTGTCACATCCTGTTTTGTTATACGTGGATGTGATGGTTCACTCACCTTCCTCTGTTGTAGTTGCTGCGGCAAACTCCTGGTCTCCTATCCCTTCTATGGATTCCGGGTCAATAAATCCACTTGCGGTCTCCTCCCATGCGGTGAGCTTTACAGGGGAGTGTGTGCCACCACCTGTCGCCATTGCGGCCCTCAGGTTCTCCACCAGGATCTTCCGGACCCGAAGGTGGAGGTCCTCCCAGTGCTTTCGGCAATCCTGTACGCTCCTTGGGGTGCTCCCCACTGCCGTCACCCTCGTAGCAACCTCCTGCCACACCTCTTTTTTTTCGGGTTTGGGCCGCATGCTTAAGGTCTGTGCTTCTGATGATGTCAGCATGCTAGCATGCTGTTCGAGGGTGTTTGCCAGCATTGTCAGTTCAGCATCACAAAAACGCTGCTTCCTCTTCCTTTGGGTGCTTTTTCTGGTGGCCTTCGACATCCTGATTGAGTTGTGGCACTCAACAACACGGGTGTAGTGGTGGTTATGGAGGATGCCAATGGATTGTGTTTTTAAAGATGGCTGGCGGCCCATTACCTGTTCCTGCGCGATGATGCAATTTCCGGATCCGTTTTTTACGTACACGGTGATACCGTGCCGGTATCACCGTGCCGGTATTCAGGTTTTGGTATGAAGCGGTAACGCTATGGGTGGGCCACGCGATGCTGGTATAAGGGGTTTGTTGGCACTTTACCGGCATGGCAGGATTGCCACTACCGGCATGGGGGAACGCGCAGGCTCGCGCACTCGTAATCACCCGCTGTTAGCGAGTTCATACGTGCACGGACACGCTCATTCCGGCATGCAGGAAATGGCCCCCTATTACCGGGCAACTCGTAATGAGGCCCATGGAGTCTTATGGGAGGCACTCCATGAATGGGGATTTACACCGTCACTCAGACACTTTGGATCCAGCCGCAATGCCGCTGGGTACAGTGCCGGAAACGGTATCTACACTTGCCGGCATAGGTCAAACTCAGAATGAGGCCCACAGTGTTTAAAAAACATCTAAACATGATCTCTTCCGCAAACCAAAAGCAAGCTGTACATGATTGTGGACTCTTGAACACCAGATGCTTGCACAACGACACTGTCCAGAGTGATTTACCAAATACATTTTTGAATCTGTATAAGTGGTTGGCACATTGTCTGCATTCGTATCTTTTGCCAGCATCATGAGAATAGAAATACAGTTCATCTCAAAGCAGATGTCAGGATTCAATGACTGTGACGTCATTTCCCTGCCAACAGGACAGGAGTCATCCTTTCAACAATGCATTTTTTCAATGTATTATACTTTAAAAGACACCTCATTCAATTGTTTTCAAAATCTATGGGGGTCGTTACAAGGTTGGTGGTAGGGTTTTAACGGGGCCAGTAGAGCTGTCGGCCCCGTTAACCCCCTACCGCCGCATTCTGAGGTCCCTTAGCAGGTCCCACTAAGGCCGGCTGGTAAAACCAGCCACCCTTAGCGGGAGCCTCTAAAGGACCAGGGAGCTAACAACGGGCCCGTTATTAACGGGCCCATTGTTAGATCCCTCCCCATTCCCATTGAGCCCTATGGGGTTCGAATGGGAATGGGCATGGGTTCCCTGAATGGGGAAATACCGGGTCCTCCAAGTTTGGAATGACCCGGTAAGTCCCCATTCAGGGAACCCGGACCCGGTATGCGGTATGGGGGTAGCCATGGTGCTAATTGCACCATGGCTACCGCCATACTCGTAATGAGGCCCATGGGGTTGTAGGCACTTAATGCAAGCATGGGAATATTTGAATGTCGGGACAATGTGGGACTAAGGGACTACAGCTTATTCAAAATAAAGCCCTTCGGGCGGCCCTTGGATTAAGGAAGTCAGATCACATCTCAAATATTAGAAGAAACCATCACTGGCTCGCCATCAAAGCCAGGGTCACATTCAAAGCCCTGTGCGTCACATTCAAATGCATCCACTCTTGTGTCCCCATATACCTCAACCACGCCATCACCAAAAAAGTATCAAAGAGGCCCCTCAGATCTAACAGTCAACTACTCCTAGCCATCCCCCGTTACAAGACAACCAAGGCAGGAGGCAGTAGTTTCCAATACCTCGCACCCACATATTGGAACACTCTTCCCCACCCCATCAAAAATGAGCAAACGTTCTCAGGCTTCAAGAAATCCCTGAAGACGTGGCTATTTAACCAAGACTAATATCCCCTTCCATGCTTCAGGAAATATCACTGTACTGAAGCCCTGCATTAAATGTCTTCATGTATGATTATCTTGTATTCACATGCACTGCGCCCGATTGGCAATTTCTAAGAAATGTTTTAACCAAGCTGTCTGTAACATCGCCGTGGTACCCAAGGGTTTGGGCGATTAATAAATGCAATAAATAAATAAATAAATAAATAAATAAATAAATAAATAAAATAAATAAATAATGTTTGTTTGACGGGGCACAATTGACATTTATTGATGTGGTGCTTGACTGTCCAGCTGGTCCTTGCTGTTGTTGCAAATCTTCTTACTCATCTCCCCTCAAACCTCATCACTGCAATGATGTCGATGAGGACAGGGATTGAGGCACGCAGGTGACTACCATAAGAGTCACCAGCTGATTTGGATGTGCAGAGAAAAGGACATTGCAAGACAGGCTGGTAAGTGAAAGCAGCAGGTTATGATGACAAAAAGTTGGTGGGCAATGTGTAAGCTGAAGGTAAGGGAGTAGCAGAGTTGCACAACATTTAATGCTGAGGAGAACCAATGCAAGCAAAGTGAAGGCATAATCACTAAGCAAATGAGAAGCACAAAGAGGGGCATTGAAACAATTGTAGAGAAGCATTCACATTGAAGGATTGTATTTGATTCATTTATTTATTTTTACATTTATAGTTGCGTGCCAAACCCTCAGGCATCAGGCCACTAGTTACAGTGAGTGCGAAGTGTTACAAGCATAGAGGTTGATCTTGAAAGGCATACTCTGGCAAAGCCACATCTGATAGTAGCGGGTGCTACATCAGGTATGTATGCGAACAAGCAAAGTTAAAGTAAGGTAAGTTGCAAGTAGGTTGCAATTTTGGCATTAAGCTTTAGAGTCAAAGAACTGGTGTGTTACAGACATTGTATACGAGATGCACTAAGCAAAAAAAGTCAAAGACAGTGAGTTTCAGATGGGCTTAAAGGTTGGGCCCTAAGCTAACAAGTCACAACCTGTGAGTTCCAGGGAAACAACACGATTAGCACAAAGCAGAAGGGTAAAAATCAGTTTCCAACCAATTTGATAGTTTAGCACTCGGCTGACCGGCAAAATAAGATGCGTTGCAGACAATATATAGGTGTAACGATAAGACAAAGAGTGGGACACGTTATGTTTCAAATAAATTGCAGATTTAGCAGTGATATCAGGTGTGATCGGTTTATATAGCAGCAATAGCAATAATCTGAGGTACACGATCGGAAGGTTTCGCACACGCATCATGACATAAGCCTGGGAAATAAAATAGCAAGAGAAGCAAGGAAAAGAGGGGGAATCGAAAATGTCTTAGTGTTTCTTACTAGGGAGCTATGACTAGTACTGTAGAATGAAACAAGGTCCTTGTGCAGTATTAAAGGACTATTGCATGGTAATACTCAAGAACAGAAGATACTCTAGGGTAAGGGACTTTACTGGCTGATAACAGCCATAGGACAAGCAGAACCTTCAACCACAACTTCTATCAAGGTTCCCAGTGCCTCTCCATGCTGGCGGCAGCCCCAGACAAGGATTCTACAGCTGTTAGCAGCCAGGGCATGTGAAGCAGAGTGCAAAAAGCATGGGATTTTAGAAAAATAAGCTTCTCACAGCCTGTTTGCCAAATTCCATTGAAAAGTTCCAAGCAAAGATAGCCACCCTCAACATGAAAAATGTTCACCAGCTATTTGTCAATCGTCAGTTGCAGAGAGAGAAGGGGCTGAAAAAATAGCACGTAATGGCATACCATGGGTAATTGGTTTGGTGAGTTACGGATGCAGACACAGACAGGGGATTCCATTTGGAGGGTAGGAACAGAGAACATGGCAGTATGCGGGAGAGGTACTGGTGCCCAGAAGGGGATACAGGCTTTCACCTGAACTAAAGCCAGAATAAAATGTCACAATGTTGGACCACTCAGTTATGACTGAACAAAACGTTGCTCCTGGGCCAAAGGATCTTACAGATCTCAGAATTATAGAATTTGCTGACTTAGCAATGGAAAACCACCTTTACACAGATATCACGCACAATGGTTCTGCCAGCCCCTTCAGCAGGGTTATCCAACAAACATGTGACGCATCTTATTTGGACTCTCCATCCGACCTAACCAACATCATTGACAAATATTCCATTACCAACGATCCAGACGGCCATGTCCGAGTTAGTTCGGATTCCTCCGTTGATGTATCAGACCTGGAAATGCAGCTATGCACCACACTCTTCGGGATGTGGATGAAAATATGTGGTTGACTCACCTGACAGTTTCAGATCTGAACATGGTTTTGAGTTTCTTTGTTGCCTTGTATGACAACATATGGAATGACAAAGTCCACATCTTTAGCACTACTGGAAGTAAATGGCAAACTTGATCTGCTAGGCCTTATGCAGCATTTCGACCTATGCTTAGCTTACACAGAAGGAGGGTCTTTACTGGGTAATCCCGTCGCCGCCAGTGAGGTTATTGTGATTGCAGATGATTCAGTCCAAACTATTGTGGCCTACACTCCAGCACCCGCTCCCATCCAAAGTAATACTCTGAGGGATGCTTATGGCTGGCCCAAACGAACACCTATGGACCGACTATCGTCGATTTGACAAAGGAAATTACAATTACCCCTATCCTGGTTAAACCAATAGGAGACCAACGTGGACATGATAAGAGTTACCTGTCCATTCCGAACAAACTAACCAAAGCAAACATTGCTAAAAATGTTCCATGGTCATCGTTCTTTTGCCACAAATTTGCTGGCAACGGCGACACAAGCTTTTGTGCCTCTGACTAACAATGCCAACTGCAGACATTCTTTTGGAGAATGCACGACTACTACCTGAAGTGGCGACCTTTGTTCCATCAAGTGGCTTGACCACTGGTCGACAGAGCGCATATAGAACCACGGTTAATTGTGACTTGGGAGAAGTTGGTCTTTTCATCACCTATAAAAACAGCTGTTAGAACACTTCCTCCTTTAAGCAAACAGGAACAGTTACTGCATACTCTTTATTGCCCCAATTGCTTGAAGCATTTTCACACTAAAATTAGCTCCTTTTCAATGCCAGCGGCCTATGATGCCAGATTAACTTCCATATCTAACAGTCAGGTGATCTTACAACATACACCGCTCATACCTGGTTTACTGAAATCCACTGGACCAGGTATAGGCCCGGAGGGATCTCTCTCCACTAATATGTACCCTACGATAGCTGCAGGGGTGGAGAACCTCTTGGGGAGACTTTATAAGCCCTATTCTTTTCAGGGTAATAGGGATAATGTGTGCGGTCCTGAGCATACCAAACATAAACCAATGGGGCCGATGAACTATGAACCAGGCAGTTGAGCAGCGAGATTTTGCACCGGGTAAACCAGAGTACATATTGAAGTTATCGAGTTTAATGGGCTCTGACATCTCAATTTGCTTAAATAGAACTAATATACTGCTTATTTTTGGAGAGATTACAGCTTTAGCCCTCCTCACTGATATTGATCAGGTTTCCTTTCCGGACAGGGATCACCCTGAGACAACTATCATCAACTTTAACTCAAACCTGGTGAAAGAGTTAGTTTTCTCTAGTAGGCCATGTCTACAAGCCCTTGGCTTTGAAATTTCTGTTGTGAGTGTACAAGATGACACACATTATGGTACACCCATCTCAGCAGGGGATGCGTATAATTGTAAAATGCTGCCATTCAGGCGGATGGCAATAACATCAACTGGCCATCACTCACATCAAAGCTCTGGAGAAAAGTGTCCCCATAGCCAAACTCTGTGTGACCCCCCTGTTAAAAGAGATATCCATGTATGTATTCAATCATGGAATACTAGGACAGTCACCACCTGTTTACTACCCATGTAACTGGGGGAACCTTAAAAGAGGCTAACTATATTCTCCTGCAGGCAGGAGACTTGGCTGGCTGAGACCACCATGCTAGATGGTTTTCAGGTCTTTTACCAAACAGCCAGGGCAAGTAAGGGAGGTTGGGCATTGGGTGGGCTGATCACTGCCATGGAGTCTGATCTGGATATGAATGCTATAGTTTTGGATGACCTTCTATTTGGGGCCATGGTGGTGTCCTTGTCTTCTCCTGATATGTCAGTTAAGATCTTACTGGTTAACATCTGCTGGCAGAGGGGGGTTTCGGACCTTGAATACTTTTTACAGGTGATTTCAGAATGCATCACATTGTGGTTAACAGTGAACCTCAAGAGTCATTTTTGCTGGGGACCTATTGCGAACTGTGACTTTCAGGATGAGGATAACGAGTTATCAGAAATGTCCTCCAATATGTCCCTCAAAAACTATAAAATAAAAATGGGAAGATGTTGGTACATGGCTATTGAGGCTCTGGGTCTCCTCCCTTTGAATGGGGCTGCTTTTGGAATGATAAGCAATATGCATACTTGGTTTAGACGAGAAAGCGCTTCCAATTTGGATTCTTTGTTTGTTGATGATTGTATGTTGAATAGCTGTACCTTATGTTATGTGCTTTGGAACAACTGGACTGACCATGGTATTCTAAAAGAACAGTTTAATATGATACTGAATTCCATGGAATGCTCCCAGTTGTCTAACCTAAAAGTAAACACCTCTGGCTATGCGATCCGATGTTCAGATCCAAACAATGTGATTTTAAATTGGGAACTCCAATGCACGATGCTAGCAACTACGCTTAAGTAGAAAATGGAGGTCACCAATGTTAATAACTTTGATAGTTTCATGCGTGAAATGATTAAACGTCTGAAAAATAGCACTGGGTGCAGAATAGTGAAGCCAAATGGGAATCCCTATGTTTTTAATGAGGAGCTTGACATAGCAAAGACTACCACGAGGAAAGAGGCTACGCAGCTAAATACACTATCCATGGACTCTACATTAAAACTGAAGGCTATTAAAAGATAATAGTAAGATCTTCTGCTCTCTCCTACCGACCCCTCTGGAGAAATGGGCTACAAGTATGCACAACCTGAATACATTTCAGACCAGTTTTCACAAGGGCCATTCAACAAACATTAATGTCCTAATATTAAAAACCTTGCAAGAATCAGCATGGTCAGAGCTTGGTGGGTGTAGCTATTTGGCATCAATAAATTTGTCTGCAGTGTTGGTGGACCGAATAGACTGTGGTCTAACTTACTTAATTGGAGGATGCCTGACGGCCTTCTACGATTGTTAATGGACATGTAAGAGAACTCTGGGGTCCAGATCAGATTGAACAAGGAGGGAGATCTTTCTGAGAGAATTAGCTCCTCTGTGGGGCTGAGTCAGGGCTGTGTTTTAGCCCCACTGCTGTTCAATCAGCACATGTCAGACGCACAGGAGCGGCTTGAGAAAGCAGGTCTAATCACTCCAAATGTTGGCCCGTGTAAAATATCCTGCATGACCTACACTGATGATTTTCTACTTTTTGAAAAATCCAAGGTTGGCCTCCAGAGATTATTGAATACTTTTTCAAGTTATGCTAAAGAGAATGGGCTATCAATACATCTCAGTAAGACAACCAGGTCTAAAACACATTCAGGAGAAATTGTTCCAAAAAGCCAACTTGCTGTATAACCAAGCTATCGAGTTAGATCGTAAATATGGACAGTTTTCCTTAAAATCGGTACTTGCACTTTACGAGGGTAAAATCGTCCCAAGGCTTTCTTATGGCTTTGAACTTTATGGGAATTCCATCTTTAAAGTTCTGGACCTTATTGAGGCTAGATTTTGCCATAGGGTAGTGAAGTGCCCTAATGCGATTTCTTTGGCAGCGATCAGATTCGATTTCGGTATATTCTCCTTAAGAGCCTGAGTCGAATGGCCTATGCTTGCATTATTTGCAAAGTTGAGTTCTCCAAACCCTGGTATTGCATAGGAAGTTATGGACCAGACACTGAGGAGTCCAATTAGTTTTCCTTTTCACTCGAACTTCTTTGCTGATTTTGGCAGAAAACGTGAAACTTTATTGTCCGAATTATCTTTGGATGTTGACACACTTATGAGGAATGTAGCTAAAGTTAAGAGGACACTGATGGATCATCATTGGATTATCACAATCGAACTCTTCCATTCCTATCCTTCCACTTCCACTTAGCCCATGAGCTTAGAGAAAATGGGGGTCACTCTCTACCATGTTCTCTGTTCCCGTCTCGAATCTATAGGTCCATGTTGATGAGATTCCGATGGAATTTACTCCCAACAAGTGAAATTCAGCTTAGGAGAGTCCTCATCCCTGTTAGTAACAGTGGCTGTAGATTTTGTAATGCCCCGGCCAAAACTATTAAGCACTTGCTGTTATACTGTGAAGGTCTAACAGACTGCAGGATGACATTTATGGAAAGATTTCAGGTTACTGATTTTATGTTGAATAATGTCACTCTATGGTAGAGATGTCTAAACCCCGAGTACACTTGGGAAGGCTTAGCGATATGGGCATTTATTAAGGTTATGGCCTTGAATTGGCTTATTTAAAATTTAATTTACTGCTATACGTATATTGTTTTAATGTTCTATTTATATTGCTCAATTTATATATTCATGTATTAGCATTATGTTTTGATATGTATTTATGTGCAAAGTGTAATGTTTTTTTTTCTTATTGCCTGAAATTTGTTTTACTTGTTCCATTTGTAATGTGTTTTTTTTAAACCATATACAATACAAAAAACGCCAGGATTCCTGGCCATCCTGCTTGTGCAGGTGCTAATAGTCAACTCAGAATAGCAGCACACACCCCAAACACCAGCAACGCAGTTAACCAGAGTTGTACCTTACACTCTGTACCAAAGCTCATGCACCTGCTACCAAGAATGACATGGAAACAATGGCACAAGCTGTTCAGGAAATGGGTAATTGAAATCAATGGAAAAAAGTACGTTGTACACAACATTTGGTTTTCATAATTTCTTGGAGCTGAAGGACAAAGCCGTTTTGATCACACTATGAGGATAATAGAGCATTGTGGAACAGAAGGTGAAGAATTTGCCCAATCAATTAAGTGCTTGAACTAACGATTTCGTGAAGAAGGCCATTTTAAATACGGAGAGACAACGGTTTACTTTAAAATGTCAAATAATTATCAAGCCAACAGATGACTATGGGCCTCATTACACGTAGTGCGGTAAGAGTTTACCGGTACCGGTAAGGGCACCGGTACCGGTAAACCCTTACCGCCTTACTACGAGGTCCCTTTGCGGGTTGGTACTTTAACGCCTGCTGTTTAGCAGGCGTTAAAAACCAACCCGCAAAGGGACCAGGGTGCTAAGTACAGTACCGCAATTTGCGGCACCGTAATTAGCGCCTTCCCCATTCCCATAGAGCCCTATGGGGCAAAAATGGGAATGGGGAAGGGCAATGGGGGAAGGGGGAATTACCGCCCCGCCAACCTTGGAATAGGGTGGTAATTCCCCTTTCCTCCAAGGCGGTGCCGGTATTTTACCGGCATGGAATAGCACCTTGGTCCTCCGCCTACCGTGTAATGAGGCCCTGTGTGTTTACCCTTTGATTGGGGTAAGCGAAAGAAGATTCTAGTCTGGCCCAACCCAAATATTTGGCTCTGGCTGGGATCTGTGTAATGTGTGACAGAAGAACTAAATCAGAACCGAGCCATGCATGAAACTACTTTGTCAACAAATAATACAATTCTGGGAAAACGTTCTGTGCACACTAGGTCAGTTTATCGTGCAGTTATCAAGATACCTTCATTGGGAAAATCTACTGCATGTCAGTTTCTTTAATAATTTCAATACCTGCATACATTTGGTTGCACCACGTCAGTGGATGTGTCAGTAAGTGACTTGTTTAATTTATGGAGGAGGTCTGAGATAAGCAAGGACATGCATCATAGCACCCCTACAATTGGTAGGCTGCACCACGAAATATGGATGTTATTATTGTATTCAGATATGTGGCTCCCATAAAACATGTTCTAGCAGGTTCTCAAGACTGCAAAGATGAACCAAAGGTACAAATACTTTCTGATTTAGTTGGGAGAGATATTGATGAAACTGAGAAACTGGCCTCTGACCCTTAGATGTATCTGCCTGAAAGAGAGTTCACATAACTAAACGATTGCTGTCTGGGCTGACCAAGGACTGACGTGATCAGAAGAGACCCCATGTAAAGCGTGAGTAGCCCATTCAGAGCTGCCTTTTCTTAGAATGTTGGGAATTCACCCCAAAGTTTATATCTCAAAGTCTTCACTCCTAAACCTTAAGCCATGGATCCATTCATAACTATTTACCACTTACCCTTTTCTCGTAACCTATCACCCTTCAAAACTAGTCCTCACCCTTTGAACCTCTCCTCAACTATGTGTGCCTAACCATTTTCCCATCACTAACAATCCTTTATACTAGACCTTGACCCTTAAACCCTAACCAGTATCCTTAGATATTCACACACAAACCTGCAATCCTAACACTTGATTCCTCAATCCTAGTCCACACACCTTTGGGAAGTCACTCCTCACTTGTCACCATAGTCCTTTACCCGACCCCACAGCTATACCTTCATTCAGTCTCCTAAGTATTCATCCTATCTCATTATTCTGGCTCAGTGACCATAGCCATTCACCTCCCTCACCCCCTCACAGTTACCTTTTGCTGCCCCTACACGCATGCATAATCTTCAAAACCAGTGTTATAAATGACAAAGTAATTACTTGTCATGGTTCCTCCTATCTAGTCAATAAGGTCATAGCCTCTGGCATCCACATGAAACCAGGAACTGACTAGATTAGAACTAACCGTAGGTTAGGGATTATGTAACTCACATATATTTAACAGTGTTTGGGCCCCTTTTCAATCCCAACGCCCCAGGAACACAATGGTTGATGAGCAGGAAAATCTCAAATGTATCCATGTTAATCCCAAATCCGGTTTATTCTCCAAAATCAGGCATTGTAATTTCTTACAAATCCCACTAGACCAGCAGGGCAAGTTCCTTCATTTACATATTTGGTCTGAGAGAAATGTACTCGCCCCATGGTGACAGGTTATATAATATTTAGCAGTGGTTTCTGAGAGCCACATTCTAAGTCACTAAAATGTACTAACCCACACTGCAAAGTAACTGAATGTACAAAGCAATGTTTGAAGTACATCTGTAATGCCAGTATCTACAGGCAAGCGAAAATTGTTGCAATTACTAGCTATGTTATGCTAGGAAAAACTGTTTGGTTTTAAAAAACAAATGAATAACATGTGTATATGTGCTACATGTGCTCTGGGTGTTCTCTAGATAACAGACCACTGACAGAGATCTGTTTATAGTGTGCTGGATCCTTTCACGGCCCGTGTTCACAAGGTGGGGCAGTCCCTGTTTCATACTGGTTCCTTCAGACAGTCATGTAGGCCATGTATTTCCCAGGTGAAGTCGTTCATCTGATCTGTACCTTTTTTCCAATCTGAAGCCTTCTGTGGTGATAAGGGGATAAAGATCAGGTTGTTTTTCTGTGATTTTTGGAATCAATAAGCTGCCCTTGCCTCCCTTTTTTTCGCTGTGAACACAGAAGATAAGTGCAGCATTCTCAACAGACGATATAGTCTCACAGTACTCTGTCCTGGCAAGACTATACTCAGACTAGCAATTCTGGCTTGCAAGTTTGAGGTTGGTTACTGGTTGGATATTGAGAAAACTAAGGGGATCATTCCAAGTCTGGTGGTAGTTCCATGGAATTATCAGTAAACTACTGTCAAATGGAATTACTGTTACCGCTACTTGGTCCCGTGGGTTTGTCATGGGATTGCAAGTGGTGGTAGGCGGTGTAAATCACAATTTTCTAAGAGTCCATAGTCTATGGGGGTTTCGGTAGAGTTACCACAAGCAGTAATTCTGCTGATTTTGCCAATTCTTTGGCAGAAATGTGGAGGATTTACCTCCAGCATTTTGCTGGAGGTAAATCATCCTTTTCTTCGCCATACTCAGAGTTTGGTAGAGCTTTTCTTACCACTCCACCACTCTGTTAATATCATTAGGGTGTGGCAGGCCTTGCACAAACTCTTCTGAGCAATTTGGAACAAACATATACTGTGCTCACTAGGATCATTAGCCACTGCCCTGGGAAGAGTTGCTCACATACACATGACAATCTTGACCGCATTGTTAAATATATGTTTTGTGGAAGGATTTATATGAGCAAATTTAACCCCGGATGGTGAGTAGTATTGAGGAAAAAGGATTGTATCCTGGCTGATGTGCCTAAAGAGTTTGAAATGAGAAGGAAAGTAGAGGCAAATTGGAACAACGATGAAGAATTCCAAAACAGGAGAAATGACACCCGTTACGTTGTGAAAGGAAAATGGTTGTTTTGCCAGGGGTGGTGGCAAAGAGCATCAAAGAAAAGTAAGTACTTTTAATATTTGGCGAATGGCGCAATGCAGTTTAAAGAGCATGTTAAGTTAAATGAGCTGTGGAAGACTTGAGAAAGTATTACAATATTCCTGACTATCATTTCGGAAACTAAGAAGGGAGAGCAATGAAAGATTATCACATAACAAGAGAAGGTGTCATGGATAGTAAGCAACAAGGAAAAAAAGAGGAAGGAACAAGTGCCATTGGGGAGAGAAATAAAGTAAATCATGTAAGAGTGTTACTTTGTCAATGCATCAATGGTGCATTCATGGCAATGATACACACCCATAGCACCAAGATGCCTTTAGTTGAGATACACACATATATTATTATATTGCATATAAGAAATGTGTGCAATTTACACGTGGCCATTTTATTAGGAATTTCTTCTTCCAAAACTGCCTGATTACGTTTGTTAGAAACCATTTGACATTACAAATGGGAGACACGTTGTAGCTATGAGTATATTTGGTAAGTATGCAACATGATTGTAGTAAGTGCTTAGTGTAAGGCTAGAAATGAATGTTGGGGTAGTGGCGATGTAATGAGGTGCCACTGAGAGGTATGTCCTATTCCATGACCTGATGATGTTCCCCTTGAAGATCTGTGCCCTTTGACAGTGGGTCACAGCTCTAGGGGAGGAGAACTGCAGATACATTAATTGGCTGTTCTGTAATAGATATATCACTGCAAGAGACAAAAGGCTCTCTTTTTAGCATTTGTTATCATTTCAGAAGGAAGGCTCTCCAATACAGTGCTCTTCTTTTCCCCCAGCCACATCAGCGAGGAATACATCCCATAGGACTGGCATGTGAGGTGAGTTTCCCGGAGGGAAAGAATGGTCTCTGATGCATTGTTTGATATTGTGTCTTCATTGACCTGTTTTTTGCAACCAAAGCACTATTAGTTTGGTGATGTGACTCATGTTCTTTGTGTATTTAGTGTTGGCCATAAACAAAACAAATATGTTCATAGAGCGCCCTGCCTCATTGGGCATCATTACGACCATCCCAGTCCGGTAACAACGGTGCCAGCAAGCCTACCGGCACCGTTGTTACAGGACCGCCATAGTAAGACTCCGTGGGTGAGTGCTGTCCCGCCCGCCAGGGTCAGACCTGGCAGGCGGAACAGTACCCACCGCAGAGTTTCACGGAAGCACCGGCAGTCTTATGAGACTCAAATGGAATGGGGATTAACAATTACCGGCGACTGACTTCCTGGAATGCCAGGGTTGTAATCCTCCTGTGTTTCCGGCAAGCCAGGTGCCAGTAAATATTGCAAGACCGGCGGCAACCTGCCGGTTTTACCAGCACGGTTCCCGCCGGACTTGTAATGAGGCTTATTGTCAGTTAATTTGGCTATCCAATATGAGCTTCAAACTTGATTTAATATACTCTCTCAAAAGCATGGATCTTAAAAGCCAGGAGTGAGTGTTGATGCCTATTAAGGACCAAGTGCTGAGGAGATCACATGCTTTTGGGTAGCCACAAAACATTTAATGCAATACAATGCAGAAAATACGTCTTCTGCTGTGGTGATATGCAACTAGAAAGGACATTATATAGTATTTGCACCCGGGCAAGGGCGCTGAGCCAATCAGGTGGCTGGACCAGCAGACAGGAATACACAGTCCCAGTAACTCCAGGCCATTTACCGGGTGGTGCTTTCTTTTTTCTTAGTCTTTTTATAGTGGGGAGGCAACAAGGAGCATCTCCCTGTTGCCTCCAACACTTACCTGCAGAACCAGGGCATTGCTCTCTGATCCCAGAGGGCAATGTCTCCTGTCTGGCTGTAGGCGGCAGTTCATTTTTTATTTTTTCATTGGGAGATTGGCTAGCAGCGCAGATCTGCCGATGAAAAATTGTGAAAGCCATTTGCACTCCGGACGAACCCCTGGGTGTGAATTGTTTTTCATTCCCTGCCAGTTGGGCAGACATGGCCTTTAACAGCCCTAAACCCTAGGGCCATTAAAGGCCATGTCAGCCCTCCTGGCAGGGCATGAAAGCCAGACAAATGTCAATGGGATGGTTCCATGTAATAATGTTGCGGCATTATTGCATGGAACATGCGGGGGACACCCCCGCAACCCCCAAACCTTTTTTGTTTTCTTTTTTTTTAACTTTTTTTTTTGCCCCTGTCCCCATATATATGGTCACCCAAATAATATCGCCACAACATTTTCCCGGCGATATTATTTACGGCAACCATATATATGGCGATATTATTACCTGATACCAATGGGATGTATAAATTGCATTGCTACCTTCAGATTATGGTCGAACTTTATATGTTATGTTAAAGCTCCTTTTGAAACCCTGTCCACATCGGTCCCAAGTGTTAAACTGATATTTTAAATGTAGTGGAGGATGCTTCAACCAAAGTTCATAACAAACAAGTGAACAATAATGCTTCCAGGCTTCAGAAATACCATGGAGACTGGTTAGAGGTTGCATTTGCATGGCTCCCAGAGGTGCTCACGATATTGGGGTTATACTGTCTTTTGACCCTAAAGTGTTGAGAGCATATGTATTATTGAATTTCAGATGAGAATTTATGACCACCAGAAAGGTGCACAAATGTTGGTGAAACTTTTACTTGAGAATGCTGCTTCATTCTGGAGCACAAACGTGAAATTCAGATATGTGATAACAAAATGGTGCACAGATTACAACAGAGGGTTTTCTAGGAAAGACTCACAATTTTAACTATCTATACACTAGGGTGAAAAAAGACAGCGTAAACATAGACATTCAAAATCATGTCAATAAACAAGCACTGTCCAAGAGTACACCATATTAGCAGCATAGTAGGCCTAGCTCCTAGAGCTATCGGTGCAAGCATGAGACAGAAGGGGTGCAGCCTCACCGGAAACATCTGAACAAATCCCCAGGAAAGACATGTAGTGGATTCCCAGAACAATCTCCTAACTGTGACAGAGCAAAAATAAAAACTGGACATCCAAAGTTCTCAGCAAGACTAAAGACTAAATATAGGCAACATGTAGAGGCGAGCAATTGTAGATGTTCACATGATACCACTAACAGGGTCAATTCAAAGAAAGCTTCAAATGCATGTTTCCATCTTTGAATATTTTACCATTTCCATTCCTTTAAGGAATTTTCAGGGTGAAATTCTCTCCGAGCACCAAAGTGCCTACTAGGTGACTCGCGTTTATTAGTGCTGGCTGTTCAGTCCCAACACTTTGTGCATAAGATCACCGGTGATTATTTTCTGAATGACACAACCTTAAACGTGCATCCTCCTCACTTTGCGTGTGTGTGATTCATTGTTAATCAGGCCCATTATGTTTTGCCAGGAGTTAGGATAGCACGGACCCTTTCATCAATGAAGGCAATGTAAATAAACTGCATTATCATCATTTCGCAGTAACATGGAGCTCCGATGAAAGCGTGCATGATGTGAAGGTGCTACATTCCTTGAGCTCTTGTTAAGAGGCATTAAGAGCAGCTGAACTTGTAGAAAGTAGAAGGAAGTGTAAACCAACTAATGTGCACAGGATTACATTTGGAATGGTTTGCTGCTGTTTTATGTATGCAGCCAGCCTGTGGTTTGCCAAGCAAGTTCTAAAGTGCTTTACGAACAAAGAATGTGTGTTTTGTGTCCTTGTTTGTCTGATTGTCGAATTTATGCAGGATGTGAGGATGGAAGCATGCCAATTAGGGTAGTTGGCCACACAAAGTCTGTCTCTTTAATTTCCTTAGTTCATATACAATCCATATATGAATGTGTTGCTCGTAAATGACATTGGGGGTCATTACGAGTTTGGAGGCAGCCTCAAACCCGTGTCTGCGTTCGGGTAGCCGAAACGGGGACTTACCGGGTCATTCCAACCTTGGAACCCGGTAAATCCCCATTCTGAAAACCATTCCCCATTCCCATTCGAGCCCCAATAGGGCTCAATGGGACTGGGGAAGGAGCTAATAACGATCCCAAAAATATTAGCTCTGTGGTCCCTTAGCGGGTCCCGCTAAGGGTGGCTGGTAAAACCAGCCGGCCTTAGCGGGATCCTCTAAGGGACCTCGGAATGCGGCGGTAGGGGGTTAATGGCACCGGCATCCTTACCGGTGCCGTTAACACCCTACCACCATACTCGTAATGAGGACCATTGAGTCTTTCAAGATGTCACAGCTAGCTTTTGTGAGCTTTTTCATGTGCCAGCAAAATAGTCACCAACTGGCTTTTCTGTTCATTGTGATAGATGCTGTTTCCTTGCCAGTTAGTCCTGGTTAACAGTGGCTTTGACTATATTCACATGGTAAACAACACTTTTCCATTTTGTGAATATTATGAGGTGATCTCGATGCCTAGTCGTCTAGAGCAGATGCGCCACAAATTCGACCATTTTTATTGTTTTGTTGTTTGTGATTTCTGTCTGACTCAATGTGTGTGAAAAATAAAGATGGGTTACTCCCTCATCGATCAGTGTACCCCTTTAATAATATAGAAGAAAAGATTGTGTCCATATATCAATAACAATCAATTGCATCTGGGTGGGTATCGGCTTTAGAGAGCAAGGGACGCCATGTTTTTGTTTTTCCTAGCAGAGACGTGAATTTCGGCCAAATGGCTTTTGGGAGGCTGGCAACCTTCGATAACATGTAAGTGTGGGGGTATTTATCTTCATTGTCATAAGATATAACTTTGAAGGTTACAATTTTGAAGATTTCCAGACATGCCTTCAGCCACAATTATTTGTGTTTGCAGGTTTTGAGAGAAACATTTCTGAAATAATTATTTGATTAGTCATGGTATCAATACCAGTATAGAGGTAAGAATTGTTAACCAATTTTGAGTGTTGACATAACGAGTGCAGTGCTCACACAGCTATATTTTGCATTTTTGAGCATGATAGAGTGCCGAGTTGGGCAATAAGTGAGATTGACATTAATGTTCATTTTGCATTCTGATTCTTCTTGGGGTTTTACGTGATCACTTTGAGATAAGAAGGAAATTGTATACAAAGTATACATAATAAAGATGTGTTGTATTATAATGGGGTCATTGTGTTTTTGGACCAGCTACACACTGTGGTCGGGAAATAAATCAAAGGCAAGCATGGTGATGATAACTCAAAGGGTCACTAGTTCATCTAGTTAGTTAATGGTGTGCACAGTTATCAGGTACCATGGTGGTAAGATTATCCTAACCAAATTCTCGAATGGTAAAATCATAGTCATACGATAATCATGAACTTAGACCAAAACCCCAATGACCATATGGGGTTCAAGATCAGGCATAATGTCAGCACGGCTCATATGAGTATCATTTTTGGTGCAGGTTCCTCCTGGGTGAATGTACGTGACTGGTTCTGGGTGGCATCTATTGAAGTATCTGATTACCTGTTTCATGGCAATATTGTTCTTGTCTTCTTCTTTTCTGCTCCTTCCTGGTTGCAATCCATGGTGGGAATTGACATAACGATTATGTGATATACGAATGAATTTGATGGATGTAACAGCTCAATTGGATCATGTACATTATGTGGTAATGTATATTTTTATGTTACATCTTTATACACTTTTGTCTGATTTATAATTCCTTGTCAATATCTGTTGACTTTTGAATGTATGGTATAGCTAAGCCCTGACAATGACCACTGTCAAAGTGTCGAAATACCTGTCGGCGGCATACCAGTACAATAAGACTTTCTTTGGACTAACTACTATAGTCAGCATATATGATTTAAGGGTGTAGCGCACATGGTTGATGGATCATTCTTTACTCGGCTTTAATATGTGCACAGAGGTTGCATCTTCTGTTTTGGCACGTGTGTGTACCGTGTTCTGTTGTGCATCCGGTTATTCGGCTTCTCACAATCATTTGGAATTGCTGCAAAGACTTCCCTCAATCTTTATTCATTCTGCAGTATCACTTGAGTATTCCTAGCAATCTTAGGTAGGACTTCTGTATGGGGCTGGTACTATAGCAGTAAATGGACCATAATAACTGCTCTGTTTTTGTGAGTATTACACTAGGTAGATTATTAGTATTCTGGAAGATCTCTGGAGCTGACCATCCATTTGTGTGGGGTCGCAACCATGCATTCTTTCCAAGCAACCCATGTTCTTTTTGTTCCTATTTACTGCATCGGAGCATATTTGATTTTACCAATTTGCTCGCTTCAAGTAAGTGGTATGTTTGTGTAGGCCAGGAGGAAACTTTCAGTCAAATCTGGCTGGTGAAGTGTGTGGAATATTGAAATCTGTATTTTCCAGTCTGTTATTTTGAGTACTAACTTACTCTTAGCTTGGTATAGTTTTAGGAATGACTTCTCCAAGAAGTAAGTGCCTGTTTCTGAATCCATGCTAAATGTGAATTAGTAGTTTCACTCTATCTAGACTTAAGACAGTCATCATCGAACATACCATCCTGGGATGGTAGGGGAGATCTGAGTATTATACTTCTCTTCAGTACATGTCAATGGTTAATGCTGCAGGTCCAGCTGCATTGTTAATGGTAGCAGTCTTATCAATCAATGCTTCAGACCACATGGCTTCACCTGAATACATTGCAAAGAAGAAAACGCATCCAAAGATAATACCCCTTTCACAGAGTTAGACATCTCCTTTAGTAACTCTGTCTGCATTGAACAACCCTGATATGCAGTGGTTTTGTCTGGTACTTGTAAATCTCCGTTTATAGCAGTTATTGTATATGTTGCAGTTTTGGTTTGTTCTCATCTGCCTCCAACTCCCTCAGGGTCAGTCACTTCTCCAAGCAACAAGTTGGTGGTAGATTGCTTTCTCTTTGGCTGGTGCCTCCCTTTGGAACAACCTCCCTGCCTCTCTGAAGAACCTCAAGACCTTCCTCTTTGTTTCTGCTTTCTCTTCTTCTCTCCCCTGGTGATCCCTTGGCTGAATCAGAAACTTCACTGGTTACCTGGCTACCCTCTGATCTCAGGCCCAGGTCCCCTCCCTGCCAGTTGCACACCTGCACTGCCCCCCTGGCAACCTTTGTACTCTGGGACTGTTTCTGTATCCCTACAGCCCCCTACCAACACTTGGCACCAGATGTCTGCACTTACCCTTGCACTTGCCACCAGCTGGTCGCATTTTTATTTATTGTCTTTATAATTTTACTTTTATCCTATGTAGTGCACTGCCACATCTCCTTTTACCCCACACTTTTTCCTTCCCAATCCCTGCACTTGCACAATCTCAGTGTCACCAGGCCTAGTAAGATCGTTGTCTCTGTCCTCCATCTGTTCCCCCTGCCTTGCCTCGTCGCACCTTGAAACACTTGTGTATAGGCACGTTATAAATGCCATATCATATCATTATATCATATGGAACAATTAGACTTATTTCACTAGACTACAATTCCACAGAAGATACAAAGTGTGAAACCCTCTTTTCACCGACTTTCCTGAGGCACCTGACACAATGTTCCTGTTGATCCAGATACTTTGTTCCCAGTGATCTGGCAGTCTCGTAGTGGGCATGGGCAGCAGACACAATATACGGTCATTTAGAAAAATCGCTTCTTTGGATGCTTCCATCTAGTTTGATGATACACTGAAACCGTACCCCCAGATACTATCACTTAATGTTAATTGTGTTACCGCCACCTGGTCTGGCGCTATTAGCACCGGATTACAGGTTGGGCGATAATGGGAAATCCCCATTTCCAATTGGGTCCATTGGACCCAATGGAGCATTTACGGTGCAATTACTGCACGCTAGTACCAGCAGCAGTAATTGTGCCGAAAATTGAGCGCTAAATGGGATTTTCACCTCCAGCAAAATGCTGGATGTAACACAGCCCATTTATCTCACAACTCGTTATCAGGCCAGCCCTTAAATGCAGCAGTATTAGCATTACAGATGCATTTAAGGGATACCGCCCAACTTGTAATCAGGCCGGCTCTGAGAGTAGCAATTCCAATTACAGCGATTGCAAACAGTTCACAATGTGGTGGTTTGATAGTGTTTTCGAGTGCCTACGTTTTCATCAGTGTCATCTCTTCGTATTCCTTTACATTGGTTGATGGTAGGTCAAACAATTAACTTTAAAGTCCTTTATTTAAACAACAAATGTGCAAACAGACTTGGCTCCACATACTTAGCAGTTGGGATTTCCTTTTAATAGCAGACCAGATCACTCAAATCAGAGGTCAAAAAGTTATTAGTGGTACCCTCATCCCTTTGAATTCAAAGAGGTGATAGCCTCTTGCAAGCAGTTTGATATCATCTTGTGCCTACTATATAAAACTACTCACCCACCTTAGACCATTCATATCAGAAAAGAGTGCAGAAACAATTGCACGAGCAATTATAGGCGCAAAGATTGACTATTGCTCTAGCCTCTTGATAGGCATTGATAAAACCACATGTAATAAACTGCAAGTAGTCCAAAATGGAGCGGTACGAGTGGTTAAGAAGCTCGACCGAAGAGATCGTGCCACTGAGGCAAGGAGGAGCCTGCATTGGTTACCCATTCACACACGTATCCTTTTTCGTATCCTCACTATTACGCAGAAATACATTCAGGGAAAAATGCTGCTATACCTGCAAGAACTTCTAGCCTACAAAACTCAGACTAGACCACTTAGATCTAGCCAGCAGAATCATTTGGCTTTCCAAGATGCAGAACAGTGAAAGTCGCCAATGCTGGTTTTTATGATTCGCACCGAAAGCCTGGAATGACCTCCCCCTAGAAATATGCTGCATTGAGTCCCTTGATATTTTCAAAGGGAAACTCAAGACCTACTTGTTTGCTTAGCTACTGCAGGAATGCCTCTTCTTCTCTTGCACGTTACTCATGCCCATCCGTTAATTGTTGTCTTTCTTGTTGCGCCCTTAAGCCCAAAGGTCAATGGCCGCGCAATATAAATTTATTAAAGTAAAGTAAAGTAAAGTAAAGGCCTTTTTCTATTTATGGACTGGGATTGTGGAATTCCTTCCCCCTTGATCTTAGAAACATGACCTCCTTGCTTGCATTCTGCAAGGCTCTTAAAATATATCTATTTCAATCACCTATAGCTTTGCCTCTTTATTCTAAGACCTTTAGTGTATTGGTTTGTACTATTATGACCTGCACCTAAATGGACTTAAATGATCCATCAGCTATGAGCTGGTATTTTGGAGGACATAGAGAGTTCAACCGAGGAATTATGCAATAATCCTAAGAAAGTAAAATACGGACTGTTCCAATGTGATTGGATTAAAACGAAGGAATCCCTACACTCTTACAGCTACCTTCAGCATCTGCATGGAGAACATAAAAAACTGGGTAAATTAGCTCTATTCCTTAGTATTTACCTGGTCAGACCAACTTGGATGAGCTTCCTACATTTTCGTTGGAACTTAGTTCTCAATACATATTTGCTTGCACGATATGGTATGATTACAAAGGATCACGTGTTTTGTAGATTCTGTACATATGGCATAGACAAAGTTCTCCATTGGTTGCTTGACTGCAGGGCACTCTCTCAACTACATGCTATATATTTAAGAAAATGTTATGAATTTCATGAAATGAACACGGTTGAGGGATATCCTTTTATATGGAGCATCCTTTTAGCTCATCAAACTACCTTATTAGTGGTTGCTGTCACCGGATTCATTAGGGCATTGTATTTCTATATTTGATAATTGCTGATATGTTTATTCCATTTTATTTCCTTTTTCGTTTTTTGTTAAGAATTCGTTATGATGGTTAAAAGGTTAGTTAGATTTCTAAGTTCTACAGTGATTTTATATATATTTTTTTTAGTTTGCCTTTAATTTTTTTATTCTCTTTATCTGTCTACGATTTATTGTTTGTGAAAAGAAATAAGCATTTTTTAACATGAGTATTGTTTAACATTATAAAGGTTTTAATATTTCATGTATGATATGTATGTGTATGAATGAATGTTATATGTAAAATGATTAAAGGTTGATTTTTGTTTCAAACATATAATTAACATAATAAAATGCACTTAATTCTTCTTGGATGTGCATGACAAATACAAAATACAAAAATACAAATATAAACAGACGCCAGATCAAGGCAAACCCCGCTCTGTACATTGTATTGGATTGGATTGTAGTTGTCATTTATATAGCGTATTTTTCCCATTTGTATGACCTCAACGTGCTTTGTTGTAGGAATTACCTCAGGGACCGAAGTCCAAAATATGGGAACATTCTCAGAAAGGCTTAATATGCATGTGTGCATTTGTCCAATATTAGGAATTGGGTGGGCTGGCAAGGCTCCAGTAAGCAACCCAAGTAGTCAGGCATGTGGATGGGTGCTGAGGGAGGTCACCGCAGAGTGCTAGTGCAGGATACTTGTTATGTGTCCAACTAGACCGAATTTGTCATAGGTTGTCACTGTGGTCTAATGGCAGAGGTGTTGAGGCAAGTGTGGTGTAAGGAGTCGAAGACGTAAGTATCCAGCTAGACCGAATTTGTCATAGTCATAGCTGCATTCTAATGTGTGTGGATGGATAGCTGTGCCTGCAGCAGGTGTCCACTGAAGTGGTGAATTCTACGTACCTTAACGTTCTACGTACCTTAAGCCTGGATGGAGCTTATCGTTGATCTCGCTGTTTGTTCAGGTCGTCTGTATGAAAAGAGAAGATACTCTTCTTGGCTCCTCTAGGAACTATGGACAGCCTACCCTCAAAGTCTTCTAAGGGCACTAGCCCAGCTTACTTAGTGCATCTTCTAGGCATGACAGACAGACTACCATAAGATCTTAGGGTCATGAGATTCACTAAAGGCTACCCATATACTCTTACTATATATCTTCTAAGCTCTATAATTGGCTACATTCAGGCCTCTTCTAAGTTCAATATCAAAAATACGTGCATATACATCTGTGTGTGTCATGAGCACTGGCCCAAGAACACAGACACCACACCATCAAGTGATGGGGTAATGGGTCACAGGGCACATATACACAGGGGCCCCAGCTGAACTCAGTCCTGGCGCCTAGGGTGCCAGACTAATGTAAGGATGTAAGCAGGAACACTTTATTTTTGTGCCAGAGTTCTTCATTCACAAGAACCTTTCCACATGCTTTTATTCAGGAACACTTTCCATGAGCATACTGTTGGGGTGTGGCTCTCCAGGCCCAGGATGCACATGCAGACTCTAGGAGTGCAGGGTGTGGCAAGCAGGAGAGGATTATTGGGCGTTGCCCCAGGAGCACAGTTATATATGCTGTTCCATCCCTAATGCCAGCGCTTCGCGTTACTTTGCATTCTCATGCAACGTGACGCTCACCACAGCTTGGACCAGCTTACTTACCCTTTTGGAACCCATTGTTTATCCTGCGTACTCACCTCCTGGAATCCGGCATTGATCATCTCATCTACATACTTAACTTCTGAAACCCAGCGATCTTGATCCTGATGCGGCGCTCCTCATCCACGAATTCGGGTCCTGTGAAGAAGACGAAAGGCAAGGTAACAAAGCTATCACTCCTCAGCCTTGGGTCACGCCGCATTCAAACCACGCGCGCATCCCTAGAGACCACTCACCTGTTACCGGACCATTGTGGGTTAATTCCTTGTTCGCTCCGGCTGCCATCATCAGCTCCACAACTGCTGCAGGGTCCGCAATACCACCTATACGGGGAGAGAGCAAAAGAACGACATTAAAGAAGGAACGGACAACAATGCAGGAACAAACCAAACAAACACAGCATAAGCAGGCTGAAAGCAAAATGAATTACACGAACATAACGAAAGCCACCAGTCGAGGAAAGACAAAGACAAACAGAAACACTCACCTGGCGAGTAGTGGATTAGTTGCAGCTGGACTGGACTACCAGGCACAGGGACCAGTGAAGGAACTTGGTCCCAGTCAGACAAGCGCCCCTGCCAGAAGTATCAGGACGGAGAGCTCATCAATCAAGATAATCAGGTGAGCCTTCTAGTGGCAGAACAACCTACGGGAATCACGTCCTGGGTGGAAGGGTCTGGAAGGGTACCTGGATCACAGACTGGCATATTCACGTTCCCTTATGTTCTCACAGGAGCAGTCGTGAGCAGCACTACCAATTGCTGCAGTAACTGTATAAGTGCAGAGGGAGAAGCCAGATAAGGACAAACTAATCCCTGTGAGGGCTGCAACCGTGCCCCAATGCCTCTGCAGAGAGCAGGTGAGCGTAACAGTGTTATTACAATGGCTAGCTTAAAAATCTTCTAAGTGCAATGGATAGGTTATTGTCATATATATTTGAGTGCAATGCACAGGCTAACCTTATGAAGTGCAACACAAATGCCCACTCCCAAGTCCATCTAAGTGCAGCAACCTGCCCACCCTCAAATCCTTCTAACCTTAACAGTTCTTCTGAGTGCAATATATGTGCTACCATCCCAAATTCTTCTAGCGCAGTACCTGCGCTAGCCTTCACAGTTCTTCACAAGCAATACATCTGCTAGCCTACACTATTTCTTCTGAGTGCAATATATGTGTTACCCTTCAGCATTTCTACTAAGATAGCGTATCCAATCTAATACTAACAGCAATACATGTGCCAGCCGTCATAGTTCTTCATATGCAGTATCTCTGCTAATCTACAGAATTTCTTCCAGGTGCAGCACATGTATTAACCTATCCAATATCTTCTAACCCAAATCCAACTAAGTGTGACACATTTCCCAACCCCAAATACAGCTGAGTGCAATAGATTTCCTACCTCCAGATACAGCTGACTGCAATACATTTCCTACCCACAAAATCCATCTCAGTGCATCAAATATCCCACCCCAATAATACAGCTGAGTGCAATATATTTCCTATCCCCAAATAAAGCTAAGAGCAGTAGTTTTCCTACCCCAAAATCCATCTAAGTGTATCAGATTTTCTACCCCCAAAATACAGCTAAGTGCAATACACAGATAACTCCCAATTCATCTATCGAACTGTCAAGAGAGCCGCAAGTAATCTATCCAAGTTATAAAATGATGGTGGTAAAATTGGAAGGAGTGGCATGGTTTCAATTAAGCACAGTAATGGGTGTGCTCACCACCTGTACCAGCTCTACCTCAGTTGTCACTGCAGAGTGCTCCTTCCGGAAACCATGGGCAAACAGGGGCAAACAGGCAATGGAGCTGGCTTGAGGGGCACAGCCTTTTGCCTCTGGCCTTTAGCCAAAGGCATTTGTAACCTGAAAGTTGCCAGAAAATTAGTGAATTTAAGGTGAAACTCTGAAATGCACACAACCTTGTTAGATAACCAACCATACAGACTCCAACCAGAGAGACAAAAGGATGATGCTGGAGGTCACTTCTTGCTGCATAACCCTTGTGCAGTAAGACCTTAGGTGTAATGGTGAATTATCAGAGGAGAATAAAGGAACACACAGAGGCCTGAGCTGACAGAATAAAGAAAACATACCAGAAATGAGTGTGGATGGAAGTCATGTGATCAAATAAGTTAATATGTGCAATGAGCTGTGCAATGGTTAATTTTACGCAAGTATCAGTATCAGAGTCCAATTAGTACAATTGGTAAGATCAGACACATCATTCCTATGGATGACTACCACACTGCAGTCCAAGCACTAGTTACCTCCAAAGTGGACTATGCCAATGCTCTCCTCACTGGACTCCCTGGACTCACTGGACTCTCCAGGAACATGTATTTCCCCTACAAACCACACAAAATGCAGCAGCCAGACTCATCTTTCACCAACCCAAACATTGCCACATGACAGCAGCTCTCGCCCATCTCCAATGGCTCCCGGTGCCCCAAAGAATGTCCTTCAAAGGACTCTGCTTTGTTTTCAAATCCATCCAACACACAGCATTCTATCCTAATCATTCTATCCCTCCCTAAAAATATTTTGAACTTCTGTTTTACTGCCTACCTTTTCAACCTTTGAAACTTGTATGGTGCTCTGATATACTCAGGGTAGGCTCAGTCCTGAGCAGAATGCCAAGAGGTAAATACACAAATTGAACCAGTTGTTCTGATACAGATTGCCAGAGCAATGACAATCTTGTTTTATGGATTGATTCATTCACTTGGTCTGCTTGTCTAATTGAAATATATATTTCACAAGCCCTAGAGTGGACAATAACACTGAACAACATTGTCTAAGAAATGTGTGAGCCATGATCTGAAAATTAGGTTTCCTCAAGACAAAGCAGAAGACAAATGACCCTAATCCTGTCAAGAGGGGATGGGGACACCTCTCGGACTGGGGTGGGAAGCTTACCAGTGTGGAACCCAGAGCCAGTCCTACCACATGTTAGGCAGAATCATATGCAGTACCATTTGGGAACATCACACACAATTACGACTACAAGTGACAGTACAAATTCACCTTTGGTACAAGCCTGTACTACACAGTAAACTGGTAGTGATGACTGAGCAGCCAGACTTATCTCAAGAGTAAAGTGAGCAGTATCAATAGTTACACAAAGGACAGCAATTACTATGGTTCAAACAAACACTGACTCAAGGTTTCTGAAGACTATACATTTATTTACACATCAGTTGTAAAACAATTCACTAAAGTAAAGCAGAAGAAAAATCACACTCTTAATATACTACACACCACCCAATAGATTCTGGACAAGTTAAGCGCAAAATGAAATGTGAGCAAAATGGCACTCCAGCAATTTAAACGGGAGGAAAAGACAAGGTTAGACAAAAATTAGGCAGCACCAACAGGTAAGTAAGCAAGGCAATCTAGAAAAGGCTACTACAGTGAGGAAATCAAATCAAGGGGCCTGAGCAAAAGTCAATGGACCAGACTCTTTGCAGAGGATCACACAGTTCAAAGTAGTTCACTGTTAAGTATTTGCCAAGAGTTCGCAACGAGGTTGGTCGGGAGAAAAGTTACTTTAAAGAATAGAGAAGGACAAGCCCTCGGATTGGCGAAAGATTTCAAACACTTTCACCGTGGTCGAACGGAACGAACAACTGGGTTAGAACATTACCTTTAGAGCAGAAGAATGCTGTAGCTGAGACAGACGTTCCTGGCAGGTCCTGCAGGCTCACAGTTCCTGAAGCGACTGTCAGACTGACAAGAAGGAGGAAGACTGGAGGGTCATGCACTGTCCAGGAAAGAAACCAGCAGCGGAGCAAAGCAACAAATAAAAGGTGCACTCCTTAAAACCCAGGCAGGGTCCGGTCATCCTGGCTATCCGATTCACTGTAGCTGTGCACAGCAAATTCGACCAGAGGAGGGAGGCCTGGCTTGCAGTTTGGTGAACTGGTTAGTCCCACCAGCTCAAGGGGAGAAGATTCCTTGCAGATCTTCCCTGTCGTCGAAGTATGGAGATTCGGAACCGCAGCAGGGCTTCACCGGGAGGTTTAGTCGTGGTAGAAGTCCTCTTCTGTCAGCTTCTCTTCAGTTCTCTCTATCCAGTGGTGGCTTTGCCTTCTCAGTCCCAGAGACCTGCTTTTTATGCAGTTTCCCCCATTCACACAGCCTGGCTGTCAATCACACAGCAGGGTGGCTGTCCTGGCAGGACAGTCACCACAGCCAATCATACAGAGTGCGACATGTGTCTCCAAGGAGACCCTGTGCAGGGAGTCTGATACCCCTCCCTCACATCCCGTCCCCCTCAGACATTCAGGCACCTAAGGAGCGCTTCTGGGCAGAAGCCCGCCAAAGGACAGCGAACAAAGAAACCAAACCTGGTTTCACACGCAGAGTAAAACACGAGAAAGACCTTTACAAAAAGAAATAGTGAATAAACCCAGCCGGAACCAAATCAAAGTAAATGGGGTTCAGCGGATTTAAGTTTGTGGCTAGTAACTTAGCCCAAAAAGGGTACCACGGCTATTTAAATAGACTGTGGTAGGAAAAATAGGGTAGATACCACTGCCATCAGCCAAATCTTAAAGAAAGGGGAACAAAATAATATTCCATGAGAGACAGACAAAAAGGGATAACTATTAACCCTTTCCAGAACTCTATGTAAGATAATTTGCACTGGGTCTGTGAATTTAAAAAGACTAATAAAGTCAATGGCAACTTTACATGTTCTGGGAGACAGAAGTCAGTCCCAGAAAATGGAGTTTAAAGTCTGAAAAAGACAACCCTGTGTCACTGCACTAAACATGCTGTGTAACACACAGTAAAAAGATGCCTATGGAGTAGGTGAAGCTCCACAGTCTATGAACACAAAATGTTAAAAACACACAGCAAAACATATGTAAGAGTGAGAAAAAAGGCACACACTCTTACCAGGTGAAAAAAATAAATCCTAGAAATCCAGCAAAGCTGCTGAGGGACTCAGTAGGTAAGGGAAATGAGCCATTCTGCAGAAATCTCCCTAACACCACAGAGGGGGAAGGTAGCAGTTGGCAGGAACCCAGTACCACTGTTGATCACCCCATACCTGTCTTGGAATATATTGACCAAGTCTTTTCTGACTCTTGTAGAAAAAACTACAACTACCAGCACCCAAGAAACCAACACACTGCCGAACACAACAGGAGAGAGAGCGAGAGAGAGAGAGAGAGAGAGAGAGAGAGGGGGGAGAAAGAGAAAGAGAGAGAGAGAGAGAGAGAGAGAGAGAGAAAGAGAAAGAGAGAGAGAGAGAGAGAGAGAGAGAGAGAGAGAGAGAGAGAAAGAGAGAGAGAGAGAGAGAGAGATCTGCAAGCTATGGTTCTGCCAAACAGAAAATCGGGAAAGCCTTCACATTGCTCGACCATTAACTAGACGAGCCTCCAGGGCAGCTTGAGCAATGGCTATACCCACTGAGCATTCCAATCCATTCAGATACATTTCATACTTATGGCAAGGCTGTGGGACAGGGACCTTACAATGGCAGCTTACAAACTGTCCCAAGATGACATTACATGAAATGGAATTGCACTTACAGCAGGCTGACATTGTTTATCTGTGTTG
Organism: Ambystoma mexicanum; assembly: GCF_040938575.1. Taxonomy (NCBI): domain Eukaryota; kingdom Metazoa; phylum Chordata; class Amphibia; order Caudata; family Ambystomatidae; genus Ambystoma; species Ambystoma mexicanum. The sequence goes on along the minus strand of NC_090929.1, from coordinate 1,277,311,687 downwards.
GACCTGCATGAGAAAAGTAGATGGTGCTTGGACCCTCTGTTATGACTTGCAGTGTCTGTAACACCTGGCGTGCTTGGAAAAGAAGGCAAGATTGCCCAGGGTATCCAGATGGATAAAACCAATAGGGACAGAAGGAGTGAGGATAAAAATGAACAGGAAACAGGAAAGCGTGGATTGTTCACGTGAGGTCCGATGAGGACGAGGTGGCAGACTGAGAGAGAAGAAGGAGAAGGGATGGTGGAAAAGTGTCTGGAGGAGATTTGCAGAGAAGGTGAGGTATTGGTTGGTGAGAGAAAGTGTACTGTGCTGTGATTGTGCATTAAAGATGTGTAAATGAGTAGAGTAGTGCAAAAGTAGGGAGTGAGTGAGTGATGACTGAGGGAGTGAAAATAGGGTGATGGTAGATAAGGTAAAGGTGGATTAGTGGAAGAGAGACGAGGAGAGAGAAGTGCGAGAGGGCAAAGCAGTAGAGGCTGGAGCAGGGATAGTAAGAGTATTGTGGAGAGGGGAGAGTAGTAGTGGTGTAAAGAGTTGTAGTGAAAACAGGGTGAGTTCTATGAAGGAGAATAGAAAGAAATAGGATCAGAAGGCTGAGGAAGGTAAGTGAAAGATACATCAGCGTGGCAGAGGAGGAGGTAGCAGGGAGAGAGAGAGGAGAAAGTGGGTGGAGTCGGAGGAAGGAGAGTAGGAGGTTAACAGGAGAGCGACAGAAGTACATACAGTGAGTAATTTCAGGGTCCAAGAGGGAAAAGACTGAGTGAGAGGGGTAGTGTAAGAGTAGGGAGTGAGTGTGAGGTGACAGAGAGGGAAAGGAGTGTGATTGAGCAGAACCTTGAGTGGAGTAGTGATAGTGTGAAGAGGGGAGAGTAGTGAGAGTGTGAAGAGCAGAGATCAGTAGTGATGTGGAGAGAGGAGAGACAGAGTAGTGTAGAGAGGAGAGGAGTGGTAGTGGTAGGAGTAGGAGAAATAGTGTGTAGAGGGAGAGTTGTAGTAGTATTAGTGTGGAGAGGGGAGGGCAGTAATAGTTTGGAGAGGGGAGTAGCAGTTGTGCTATGGTGAGGGAAGAGTATCAGTATGAGCAGGGGGGGTTGTAGGCAGTAGCGAAGGAAGAAGGGAGATCAGAGGGTAGATGCAGGTGAGTGAGGGATACATCTGAGGGACTGAGGAGGAAGTATCAGAGAGAGAGAGAGAACAGAAGGTGGGTGGAGTAAGAGGGACGAGAGAAGGAGAACTGGAGAGGGTCGGAAGTACAAAGGGAGGGGAAAATTAAGGCATGAGAGAGAAAAGCCTGAGTGGGGCTTGAGTGTCTGGAAGGCACCCCTACAATCCCTAAAACTAACCCAAGAAGAAGAGTAGGTCACATCTACAAAGTCCGTGAGGGAGCTATGCACGTAGATCATTTGCCTTCAGGCAATCACGTTGAGATCATTATAACTTATGTAGCATGGGTGAGGTGCTATATTAGGCCTTCAAAGGGCACTGATATGTTGCAGTCATGCCGGAATAAACCTAAGGTGGTAACAATAAACTACCTTTTGGTAGAGTGCATGGTGTGGTGAACCAGACATAAGACTCAGACCGGAGGACATGGTTCAAGGATAAACTTTTATTTACATTCTAAAAAATGCCGCAGTAGCCCCTTTTGTTAAAAGCGGAGTTCCGCTCCTAACAGCTTAAATGAAGGTGCTTCTCAGGGTGTCAATAACCTGAAAAGGAAACACGAAACGAGAGAACACCTCCTAGCTCACCCTCTCTAATGCAGACACTCTTTAGGCTCAGATGTTTGTCTCAAGACAGGGTGCCTGGCCTGAGTCACCACAGCAGCTTTCAAAAGAAGAAATCAAAAAGATCAAAATCCAAATCTGTAAAGTTCAAAATCCAAGTCTGTCTCAGTTTCTCTGGTTAAAATGTCACTCAGATCATGAAAGGTTTTCAAGTGCTCAAAAAGGGTGTCCAAAACAAGGTTTTTAAATGGTCAAAAAAGATTGCTTAGTTCAACAAAGGTTTCAATGCTTCAGGTCAATGGGGTAGTCGACTTCTCCCCCTCCAACAATGCTTTATCTTAAGGTCAAACTAGCTCAGGCGAGCCTTCACACTGCGGGTTCACGTGGACATTACACTTTTCAATTCAAACGCATGGCTCTCCTGGACTTCAGTATTTGTTGCAGTGCTTTTGTCCCTCGGGACACCTCGGCCCTTGTGCATTATACCTCCCTTCTTCCTGCGCAGCCCACATACCTCTTCTCCTGTGGCACTTACGTTAGGGAGCAACAGTGGTTCTGGCATCAGTGGCATTCAACTCCACCTGCTCTAGTACTGCTTCATATTTTGGTGGCCTTCTCGAGGCCATGCCAGTGCTTCTGGTTTTCTCACTCTCAGTGGCTCCCTGCCCTGGACCTAATGAGATTTTGTCCGCAGCATTCCTGGATTCAGCAGTGTTTCGGGGGCTCCACCCACCAGGGGAGTTGCTAGGTCTGGAAAAGACCCGGGGCTAAGCTGATGTTGGAACTGGTGGGACTGGGGAATAGCCAGTCTTTTGGCTGTAGCTCCTGACATTCTATCTGGGGCTACAACCAAAAGATCAGGGGCTATAGCCCCCTCAACTCCCCCCTAGCAACGCCCCTGCCACCCACTATGTCCTCTCGGTGACCCTGCCTCCAGGCTGCATTCATTCCATGCTCCAGCAGCAGCGTCGGCTCGGTGTATCTCCTCCCCTGCCATTCGGATGGGTGTCAGGGAATCTCTGACTCCAGTTGAGGGCTTTGTGGTGTTTATAGGAGTCTCTGCAAGGAGAAGCTGTGTATGGTTGAATAGAGGATGCCATGCTTAAGGAGTGGTTAGAATGAATATCTGCTAAGGAAAAAAGGCTTTATCATTTTAACAACCTTTATCACCCCCATGTAAGCTGAAACTACAGATTTAAAGGGAGACTGTATTCCAATGTGGTAGCTCTTTTCCCATAAGAGTGAGTCACTCCCAATGAGGTCCAGCTTGCTCAAACCCCTAGGGACGGTGTTTTGAATGGTCTCACCTCGCTAGCGTCAATGGGGGTGGCTCCCCCTAGGGAGAAAGGACACATACCCTAGATTCGTCACATATGTCACAAATGTTGTACGGAAAAGGTGAATCATTGATTTTGTCAGAAACATTGAGATGATAAACTTGTATTCGTTTTGGCCTTGATAGATTCTGATAATCAGATTTATTTTGAAATTGCTACACATAACTTTTGGAAAACACAGGTGTTTACCAATTGAAAGTCCACAGAGGCGATGGAAATATATGTTCCATTTATCTAGAATATTATGAAGATTGTGAAGTGCTTGTAAGTCTTACAGTTGTTTATGTTCCTTTATTTATTGTGAAGAGCATACTGGGAGGTAGGAGATAAAGTACACCTGGAGAGATGAATACTATATAGATGACAGTGCATGTCAATGTGCAGCACATGGACCAAAAACACTACTCCTTTTACAGATGTGTTGCCCACCATTCTGCTCAAGCACACCAGGGAAAACCTACTTGATGTTGTCCGCAGACAGGTGTCAGGTATCAGTACCTTGTATCAAAATCTTTTTATCCTGCCACTTCTGCCTTTTGGTGCACTTACGGACACGTTTCAGGTACCCTTTGGGTTGGGCTCAGACCATTTCTATGGGACTTAGGACCTTTATTCTGCCATAGGCACATCCACACATTGGTCGTTATCACACTCTAAGGTACTCCCCAACTATCATACCACAGCCAAACCCCATCCTAATCTGAAACACATGTAAACTTGTGCATGAGATGCTCAGGCCCACTCTCACTTACTTGCTCGCCTCTTCCCCACCAACTAACAAAAGGCCAGATGACACAGCTAAACACTACCATCTGTGCCTCCTCCACACCATGGCCCAATACGCCCCCCTAAAATTCAATATACCAAAACCGCAAAAGTATGTCATTTGCTGGTTTTCAGATGACCTCATCACACTCCCGAGAAACAAGAGAGCCTTAGAGCATGCCTTGCTAACCGCATTAACCTTAACAATGCCACCAAATGTATGACAAATCTGTGATCTCCCACAAAGCAAATTCCTACAATACCAGACTATCCAATGTGGTCTCTAATAGAGAACTGGAAAGCCTACAATACCAGACTATCCAATGTGGTCTCTAATAGAGAACTGGAAAGCCCTGTTCCCGTCACCACCCAGACTAGGCCAGACAAAGATTGTTGTACTACCATCCAACTGACCCTTGTCAACAAAATTGATCCGCTACGCAATAATATTTCAGTCAAAAAAATTAAACTCACCTCCAATTCACCTATCCCATTTGCCCTGAAGCTCCCAACCCACTCCAATGCTAACTCAACACCCCATTTCTCCTTGTCCCAAGTATCCCAAGCCACAGTGCTGGATATGATCCAGTCGCTTAAACCCACTCATTTTAAAGATGTCCTCGCACAGGTTGTTAAGCTCTATGTGACATCTGTGACCCCTATCATCACTGACTTTGTCAATTTTTCTTTCAAGCATAATATCATACCCATCAACATTAAACCAGCTTGGGTCATGCCAGTCCTCAAAAAAAAATCCTACAACTGTGCATTGCCCACCAACTATTAGCCCATCACCTCTGTACCCTTCTTGCTCAAGAGTTCATAGAATCCCACCACCTGTTAGGAGCATGACAGTCAGGGACCGCCCCAAACACCGTAATGAAACAGCCCTGCTTGACCTCAAAATGCAGCTAAATTCTATTTGCGATGCAGGTAAGTTAGTGATCCTCCTCCTGTTGTGATCTAATCAGAGATTCTTTCAGTGATGTAATAGATGATGATGTCACCAGTGATGTCATCAGTGTAGTCATAGCCTGTACAATGGGGGTGTGAAGACAAGGTGGCGTTAGCTGAATTTCAGTAATTTTGTTGCATTAAGTTATCACCTTAATATCCCTGCAACTAAGGTTGTTTCCTTGAATTTCAAGGGTTTTGTTATTCCTTAGATTTTTCCCACACCAGTGGCCATTGCCTTCAGTCATAGCCAGTCGTCACGACCTTCGCCCGTGCACACTGTATATTTTAGAACACTACCAGACCACTTGCCATGGCATCGGCCATGCCCACTGTTCATTTTAAAAGACTAGCAGACCAATAGAGTGATTTTTCACCCCAATGTCACTGTAGTTGTTAAAAATATGTATATTATTTGTTTCACTTAATTTCCATAACCTTTGGCTATGAATTACAAATACCCTTGGTTATTTTTATACCCATGGCTATCTGTAGTCCATACCAAACTAGGCATCCAGGTCTTCCATCTGTGCGGAGAACAACCCTTCTCAACTTCAAAGCAAGGAAGGGGCCCCCTCAGGCCATGTTGCTCTAAGTGGTCAAGTGGTCTTGTAACTTGTTCTCATCTATTAGTCTATTAGGCAACATGACCTAATGTGGGGCTGGAACCTTCCTGCTTTGAAACTAAGCATGGTGGGTCCCTGTTACTGCATGGATGGGAGTCCCAGATGCCTGTTTCCAGTGTATAAACTACAGATTGTTGAACTATGTGTAGTTTTATAGCTGTAAAAACAGCTGGAATAATATTTGTTTTTTTTCCCCCCAGGCCTCTCCAAGTGCCCCCCTCATATGTGAAAGATCCCCCCACTCCCTGTATGGGCTCCTCACCTCCCCTGTCCTCTCTCATACCTACCACAGTACACAGTGCTTCTGTGACACAGTTTGCTTTGAGAAGTCGGCTATTTGCGGCTATAACGAGATTAGAGAAAAACAATGTGATGCACACTCAATGTCTAGAACCCCGCCAACTCTAAAATTTCACTTGGTTCCCTCTTACCTCGCCCACCTGTCGCCTAATCCCATTTCCATGTATTTTGACCTGCAAATGGCTTTTTTTCTGTGTTTCCTTTTCCGATATCCTCGGTTAAAGCCATGGCAATTTCTTGCGTTGAGAAAAAAAAAAAGATAGTGAATGTTTAATTTATAAACACTTGGTTTATTAGTAATTTACCCAAGATAAAGCTGTCTATTTTGAAGAAGGGACACCCCATTCTCCATCAAATATTTAAAAAAACTACTGGACAGAATAACTCCAAACCACAAAAAGGAATCAAGTCAAAACTTTGTGCCTGAGTTGTTTCACACCTAGCCCAAATCTGTCCAGCGATCCAAAAACAATTGACCTTTTGTGTCTATGGGAAAATGTTAATGGGTTCTAGGCTGCAACTTTTTTTGTTTGTTTTTGATTTTTCTTAATAACATTTTAATTTTTTAATTCCCCAAATGTGTACTCTGGGGTGGGGGGGCAGAGAGGGAGGGGGGTCATACTTAGTTGCCTTCACAAATGTGATCATATCCATCACACGAGTCAAAAGTTATTATCAATTATTTTTTCTGGGTTTCCTATGACTATGACTCACCTAAACTATAGGGGGCAGCAGCCACCACCCTATAATATATAATGTGGCAGCAATAGCCGTCGTATAGTTAAAGTGAGTCAGACTTCCATAGGAACCTCTTAAAATTCGAGTCACATATTTAACCAAAATTCCGAAAGTAATTAGGTACTTGTGGCCCCCCCACAGACTGCAAAGTTTTGTAAAGATTCATTGAAAAATAAAAAGGTTTTAAGAAGACAAATACATGTTTTCCAAAGTTGCGGCCTACTTTCCATTCATTTTCCCATAGACAAGCAAGGTCAATTTATAGACTGCTGGACGTGTTTGGACCAGGTCCAAAACAACTAGGACATGAAGCATTCAAAAGCGTGCTGGAGAGCATCAAGTGACATTTGGGAGTTGTAAGGGGTCTAGAGACTGAGTTTGCAATACAAAGCTTTCTGTTGCTTTGGCTATAGCTGCAAATAGTGGCCATCTTAAAGCGAACTGCATCACAGAAACAAGCGTGTTATGGAACAAAGGCAGAGGGCAGGGAAGGTGTCCATCTGGAGATTAGGGGGAGCTGGCACTGATGAGGGGGGCATTATTTGCGCCATATTTGCAGGTGAAAAATCACTGCCCATGGATGGTCAGTGACAGGGTAGCCATCCAGGTGTCCCATCCATACAGTATTCAGGGCAGACCCTTCTGAACTTCAAAGTGGGGAAGGGGCCAGCCCCATCAGGCCTTGTTGCCTGATAAATGAGCCAAAGTTACAAGACCACTTAGAGAAACAAGCTGTCCCTTTCCTTGCTTTGACGCTAAGCAGGGCCAGTCCTGCTTTGAAGTTAAGCACAGTGAAGCCCGGTTACTGCAGGGATGGGTGACCCAATGGGCACCCAAATTGTTAATATTTTTAAACTGTGCTACTGTCAGTTCTTCAAGGTTTTGCACCCAGAGACCATTTATTTGCCTTTTGCTGAATTGAATTCTGGTATTTGAAGTCTCCCAATCAATAATTTAAAAAAATACATATATTTACTGCCACACTGGGTTTCCCATTCAGGCAGTAAGTGGAACCAACCCTGCTTAGCTTCAAAACGAGGAAGGGTTCAGCCCCCTAAGACCATGTTGCCTAATAAATAAACACACCTTACAAGACCACTTAGAGCAACATAGCCTGAGGGGGCTGGGTCCTTCCTTGCTTTGAAACTAAGCACGGTTAGTCCCGGTTACTGCATTGATGGGAAACAGTCCACCGTCCTGAAGCCATGTGTTTTCCTAGTTTTAAGTATCTACTAACACACGTGAACTGCATTATTTTTTTAAACCAGTCTACTGTCAGTCCATGAAAGCTTTGCACTCAGAGACAATTTTGCCTTTTGATGAATTGTATTCGGGTATTTGTAGTCTCCCAGTCAAGATGGGGGAATAATGTCACAACTGTACACTGTTTACCAAACAGAAGTCAATAAGGATTTAACTATTTGAGTGACACTATGGTATGTGTACTTTTCAAGTTATCTTTATGAAGCAGAGTATTGTTGAAGCCAGGCATGGTGATGAGGAGGGGAAATCATGAGAAGCCAAACAAGTCATGAGTATTTGCCCACCACGTGGCAAGAGAGTTTGCAATCCTGGAAGCACTTGTTTCGTATTCCAGGGAATATTTTTTGACTGGTTGCTGGGTTTAAAAGGTGAACACCTTTTATACTTTACCCAAAAACATATAGGGGACTAATACTCCTCTGCGCACACCACTCTTAAATTTCTTATTTTTTAATATTTTGAATTAAAGTATATTCTGAAATGCTGTTGCTGCAGGGACTACCACCAACAGACTCAAAGTCCCCTAACAAGCCTGACACAAGACAGTGAACAAGAAAAATGGTTTGGTCTGTCCACTGCGCATATCCCTCCAAGCTTCTGTTAACAAATTATTTTAACACAGTATTTGCTGTAATCTAAAACTTAATTTCTACCCACTTGTTGATACCAATTATACACTGTTCACACTTTCTTTCAAAATATGAATTGTTTTTATTCCATTGTGGTGATTGTCTGAATCCTACCAACACGTGTTTCAACCTCACAGTACATAGGTCCCCATAAGGGCTCGTAAATCACCTTTATACAATATATCATTATCATTTCATCACACCAGTATATAGAATTAAATCACAATAATTTCATCACACCAATACATAGAATTAAATCACAATTCAAGTAGCATCATAAGAAACATTATGGGCCTCAATACGACCCTGGTAAAACAGCCACGGCTGCCGCCAGAGTCATTTTTTTTCCGCCGTCCTGGAATGGGCAATTACCGGGGTATTACAACCCGATAATTGCCCATTCCAGGGCGCTGGAAAGAATTCTTCCCCATTTCCCATTTGAGCTCCATAGGGCTCAATGGTAATGGGGAAACCGCATGCACCAGCACCATTTGTGAATGGTGCCAGTGCATGCAGCATGCTGTGCTCGCGTGTGCTGCTCTGCCCATCATGTCCAACCTGGCAGGCAGAACGGCACCCGTGAGCACAACTCGTAGTTTGCTGGTCCGGGAACTACAGTACCAGCAATCTTACCGGTACTGTAGTTCCCAGACCGGCAAACTTGTAATGAGGCACATTGGCCCTCATTACAACTCAGGCGTTAAGGGTTTAATGGCGCCGTTGGTGCCGTTAACCCTTAACGCCTGATTACAAGTGTCCCTTTGCGGGTGGTGTTTAACGCCTGCTTTTAGCAGGGGGAAAGGAGCCAATGTTGTCCTTAACAGTTCTGGAAGAACATGAGGAGACCTGTTTGGAGCAGACCTTCATAGAGTAACAACCCTAATGACCTTGTCCGATGTGATAGGTGAGAAGGAGGAGAGAAAGACTGATGGATGAATGGCAGCTGTCTGTGGCAGGGGGATAGGAGCTGGGGAGGGAGAAGCAGGGGAAGAAAGAGTGCTCAGGATGTCCTGGAGGTTTGCAGTGAAGTGGGTGGCCAATGCAGTGAAGAGGGCCTGAGAGGGAAGAGGCGAGGTGGAGACTGCAGAAGGTTTGGATATTTTCTTACAGATTTTAAAGAGTTCAGCCATTTTTGTTGGATGCTTCAGAGATGTGAGCCTGGATATGGGTCCTCTTCTTGGAATGAATGGAGAACTGATACAGCTTTTTGAGAAGGCGACAGGCCAGTTTGTCCAAAGATGAGCTTGAGGTCTGCCACTTCCATTCTGCAGCTCTGCATTTGCGCTTCAGGGGTGCTAGCTCGGAGTCGTACCAGGTGTTACTCTTGGTGGCATGTTTCAAGCAGATCTTCATGACTGGGCAAGAATTTTAAGAGGTTATTGATGGCAAGGTGGAGGTTGCTGAGAACAGAGTCAGAGGTAGCATCTGCAGTGGGCGAGGATGTCGGGTGGATGTTTGTGAATGAGGGTGGTGGAGCTGGGGTCGGTGCAGTCAGCTGGCCGAGAGGACCAAGGTGAGAGGAGAGGAGGAAGTGGTCTGGCCAGGGGAGCAAGGTAATGAGTGGGGTGGAGAGTAAAAGATCAGTGTGGATAAAAGCATCAAGAGTATGTGCAGCCGAGTGGGTATTACCAGAGGGGAGAATGTAGAGGGAGAGTGAGGTGCAGAAGTAACAGAAGAGAGTGGATGCCGTGATAGAGGAATTTGAAGTCACTCAGTAGAAGGAGTTTAGAGGAAGATGTCAGGAGAAAGTAGGAGAAATCAGCCCATTCTGAGAGGAACATGGTGATAGAGCCAGGTGGCCTATAGATAGTGGCAATATTCATGGAGGCGGTAGGCGAGATGACCAGCTTTCAGACCAGGCTTTTGAAGGAGGAATATAGCTGGGTAAGTATGAGGGAAGAAGGGACCCATTCAGGGAAGATCAGGGCAACCCCACCACCAGCACGGTTAGGGTGAGGCTTAGAGATCATTTTGTAGCCATCAAAGAGAAGGGAGTCAAAAGCAGTGACTGAGCTGGCATTAAACCATATCTCAGTGAGAGCAAGGAAATCGAGGTCAAGGTCTTCCAGGAAGAAGCAGAGTGTGCATTAAGCGTGGCTAGATGAAGCAGGTCTCTGCCTTGAAAGCTTTTCCAATGAGGGGTACAGGGGCATGGTATACCAGTCAGAGGAGGAAGAAGAGGGACAGATAGAGAGGAAGAATTAGTAGGTGCAGGAAGGAAGTTGATGAGCAATGGCAGGTGCCGGTCGAAGAGGAGGAGGTTGTGTGACATTTATATGGAATCAAAAATTGAAAATGCTGTGCGTTAAAAAAAAAATCTTTTTAGGAGCATTTTGTTGAAAGAAAAAAAATGCATTTGTGCATTTACAGCAGCACTGTGTGTAACTATTTTCTAAAAGAAAGGAAAAGCAGATGCAAAAGATTTGTAGAATATTTTTAAGTGGGAATAACGTGTTGAAAAAATACTTAAAAAAAAATACAAACAAACCTGTACTATGTCTTGTTAGATGCAGATGTTATTGAAGCTGTGAATAGAAATCTTGTGGAGTTTCACAGTAGTTTTTGATGCAGTTGGCTGGTAGTAACAGGAGATATGTACTCTGAGAGTTCAGAAGTGTTGAACTGAGATGACAGGGTTACATGTACAGTTTTTGGATGTGATTGCTAGATGGATGTGTGATTGTTTGAAAGCAGCCAATGAGGGAGCGTTTCAAACATAAAAAACATAAAAGTAAAAATGGTAAAAGAGCTGCCCCGTGGTATGGGGTCCGCCGAAACTGCGCTAGTCCGCGGACATGCACATGTCATCCAGGTCAGGTCTTTTAAGGATGCCTGGCATGAAAGGGGGAATGCGGAGACAGCGGGCAGTTGCAGTGGCCCATAGATATTGTGGGATTAGCCAATCAGGTTTTGTGGTTGTGGTGTGCTGGAAGACAGGGTGGCAAGGGTTTTCTTTGTTGTGTGCAGAGTGGATGGCTATGACTATGAAGAAGCAGAGTGTGTAGATGGTTGGAGATTCTTGGATCAATTCATTCAAGGTTTACACTGAATCTCGTGACATCTCTGCTACTAGTGGAATGGAAGAAGTGAATGTTTGTGGTATGCAGTTTGTGGGTTAAACTGGGTGACCTTATCACCCTTCTGTGATAGTATGGCTCACTTTAAACATCCAGATATTATTATTGTGCCTTAGGCCATGTCCCAGACAATCTGACTACTGACCATGACAACGAGGGACCAGCAATGGCGTTAATGTGGGCATAGTCACCAGGGACCAGCTATGTGGTATAGTGTTTCATAATTTGTATATGTTTGAACGGGGAACAAAATCTGCTTGTGGGTACATGTTGAAGTGCTGGATGGGGGTGCAGCAAATATGCACGAGGAGGGTCAGCAAGAACTTCAAAGCTTGATTTTGCAAATATGTCCTGTGTTTTATTTCTTTGAAAGTGTGAAAATGTAAGTACATAACACAATGATATAACATTGGTGTCTCTGCAATGGGCCTAGCCGTCAGCAAGGAGAAATGTGTTTCTGTAATTTGCTTATTGGGGCATTTAGCATGGCCGAAGCAGTAGGTTTGAAAGGGCAAAAATATTCTGCTTGCGGTTGCTGCCTGAAGTAGTGTACGTTGTATGCAAACAAGCATTAGCAAGGACCTGAAAGCATTTTTTGTCTTGTGTTTTATTTTCCAAAAGTGTAACAATGTAAGTAGAATAACTAGTGATATATATTTGGTGTCTGGGTAGTGGGCCTGGCCCTTGGCAAGCACAAATGTATCCTCTGATTTTCTTATTGGTGAATGCAGCATGGCCGAAGCCCATTGCCCATGGATTTGGAGACTGGCCATGGCTGCATGCCATGAGCACTGGCCCTGGGTTACACTATTAGGGTATAGCAGCCACTGAGCTAGGATGCAGGATAGGTGCAGAGAATAATAGTTGTGGTTTTTTTGGGCTGGGGTCATGGTTGAGCCTTATGCCGTAGGCAATTGAACGATGATTTGCATCCCCAGTATGCGCTGCTGATAACAATAGACATAATTATGTGTTGCAAAAAATATGTTTATTAAAGGAGGTTTATAGTTTCTTTATATATTTGAAAAATGGAAAAATGAATTAAGCAATAGAACCCGAGCGTCCGGGGCATTACCGTCCCAGGTAATGCCCTGGGGCCCATAGGTAAGGACCCGTGCGAAGCGAGCGCCTTACCGAAGGCCCCGGGGCATTATCTGGGACGGTAATGCCCCCGACGCGAGGGTTCTATTGCTATTAGTACCGCGGCCCGCAAAAATTGCGTGACCGGGGCACTAAAAGCTTTTTTAGTTGCAGTGTTTCGGCGCTGCGGCGTTTCGGGAGAAAAAAAAGAAAAAGAAAATGGCCGCCGCCATGGAAAGGGAAAACAGAGTCTGTTTTCCCTTTCCATGGTGGCCATCGGGAGAGGAGGCGCTGGGAACACAAGTGTTCCCAGCGCGTCCGCTCCTGAAAATGGATAAAAAGAAGGTAAGTGGGGTTGGGAGGGCGGGAGTGGGACGAAAAAAAAAAAAAAAGTACCTGCGTCCCGGCAGGGGACGAGGGAAGCCTCCAGCCGTGTGGAGGCGCAGAGCGGGGATGGCCCCGCTCCGAGTCTCCACACGGCTGGAGGCTTCCCTCGTCCCTCGCTGGGGACGTAGGATCAAGAAGGTAAGTTGTGGGGGCGGGTGGGAGGGAGGGAAGGGATTTAAAAAAAAAAAAGACGTACCCGAGTCCCCGGCGGGGGCGAAGGCAGCCTCTCAGCCGCGGGGAGGCTCGGAGCGGGGATGGCCCCGCTTCGAGCCTCCACATTGGCTGAGGGGCAGCCACGCCCCCCGCCGGGGACAAAGGCTGTGGAATACCGACGGAGGGATTCCCGGACAGGTAGGGACCTGGCGAGAGCCAATCAGAATGCTTGTTGCATTCTGCTTCGCTCTCGCCGGGTTACTAATAACTTATATACAGTTGTGTAACATCATGAGACATTTTCACTTATAAAAACCTATTAAATTGACAGACAAAACATTATTAAAGGGATGTTACGGTACGATGCATCCCACCCTTGGGACTCCTTTGCTCCAGAAGTTTGCCATTCGTGTCCCACTATGGCATCCCTTGGCATTTCCCTACTGGGTTCTCATGAGCACTTGCCTATCTGTACTGCCCCTTCTAGGTTTGCACTGCTCTCACTGCACAATGCATATGTGCATTTATAGGAGCACTGTGTACAATTATTTTGTATAAGTAAGGGAAATGCAGATGCAAAAGATTTGTAGAAGATTGTTAAGTGGCAGTTGATGTGTGGAAGCGTAATCTGGTCATAGGGATATATGTACAGTTTTTGGTGGATGGATGCATGACAATTTGAAAGCAGGCATTGAGGGAGTGTTACAAATATGAAATTAAAAAGGGCAGAAGGGCTGCCCGGTGCAATGGTGTGCACGTGCCATCCGGCTCTTTTAATGAAAGGGGACAGTGGAGACCGTGGATACTTATAAAGTTCCATTGATTACGGTCCCTATTGTATGCTAGAGAAAAGTATTTGGGACAGAAATATTTTTCTGTCCTTTTATATTTTTCTCTAGTTGGAAGTTATAGGAGGTCCAGGGACTGAGTTTGAGAAACATCAGCTTTCGGTAGCCACGGCTATAGAATCAAATACCTGAAGTTTCAAATGAAACTCATTGATGGAGACAGGTTGTGTCAAGGGGGCAATAGGAAAGGGTAGGGGAATTGAGGAGACATTGGTAGCAGTGCGGGGAGCTGATAGTGAATGGGGGGACAATCGTTTTCCCCGATAACCACAGTTATATAGGACTACAGATAGCTGCAGGTACCATTAGTTCCATGCCCGTGGCTACAGATTGTGGGGTGTTTGTGTTTTATTTCTTTTTAAAAGTAATTTTATAGGTATAGTGACTTAAGTGGTGACAAATCAATGGCCTTGTCCAAAGGCCATGGCCAGGGACACAGTAGGTATTTGGAAGTCTTATTTATTTTGGGGGGGTGTTTCCAGACTTTCTTACATGTGAGACTGTGGAGTTAAAAAGAAGAAAACTGTAAGAAAAAGGTCAATACAAAAGAAGTGTGGTTCTTAAAATGGAAATCTTAAAATGGAAATTCTTAGAAGAAAAATATAACAAAGTAAATGGCGTACTGTTTATTTACATATATTCATATACATGAAGTAAAGTATATAATTTTTCAAAATTAATAGGTAGCCACTTCAGCCACTGTGCTCTAGTTTTAGCTGCCCTATTCAATGTATTGTAGCTTCTGTATTCTCACCCATGTTACTATGTCTTGTGTAATTGTACCCATTAAATGTATCCGCTTCACTCATTGATTTATTAATGTTAAATCCGTTTATTTTCTCCCAATGACCCAATGATTACTATTTGTGAAGTTACCAACAGTTTTGTATGCACAACTTGTATCTTATATAGTGCTTGTGGTGCACTACATATGAGAAATGAGGGTAAAAAAATGTGACTATTTAATTGTGTTTCACAAAGTGGGCCTCTTTATGAGTCCGTCGGTAACCGCGGCGGTAAAATCGCCTGGTTACCGCCGGACTCGTCTTACCATTCCGCCTCCGTGATTCCCGGAATTACCGGGGCATTACAACCCCGGTTTTCCGGGAATCACGGAGGCGGAATGGTGTTAATCCCCATTCCCTCGAGTCCTATGGGACTCGATGGGAATGGGGATCATGGAAACACCGGCAGCATCTCGTAATGCTGCCGGTGTTTCCTCGTCCGCCTGCAGGCGGGCGGTGTTAAACCCACCAGGTCAGACCTGGCGGGAACATCACCTCTCGCCTGCAGGAGTCGGTATCAGGCGGTCCGGAAACAACGGTGGCGGCGGGTTTACCGCCACCGTTATTTCCGGACCGCCTGAGTTATAATGAGGCCCAGTGTGTGGGTTTTCTAACTAATTGTAATTTATTTATTTTACAGATATAAGGATATTACTGTATCTTTCCATTTCTACATGCAGTGACAATTTTCAAAGCCTCTCTACCTTAGAAATGTACCATACTACCACCTCTTTATTCTTATGCAATTTACATATATATGGGGATGTCCATATTTGTTTAACCATATATGCATAACCATGGCTACCATATAACCCAATGGGGTGTTGAATTCTGGAGGCACAGTCAACTGTAACAATGAACGGATATGTATATATGTATGAAAACATATGTGACCCACCCCCTAAGTATCATCTTGTAACAATGGCTATAAAAAAAGTCAATGAACTCTAGCCGTGGTTATACTGAAAGAAATTGTGGGATTTGTTTTCATTATATTTGTGTATTTATATGTGATATGTAGTACTGGGTACACTGTTTTGGGGTACACTGAGTGTAGTGTTTTAGCACATTTGGAGTACTGCTTTGATGTTATGAAAAAAAGTTGCATTACCTTCGTCTGCTAGGTGTACTCCATCATGAGTATACACATTGGTAATGTAGAACTGGATGTTGTAGTTTGAAATTCATTATTGGTTGTGGTTTGTCATGAATGCTAAAACTAGTTTATTAACATTCTCTGTGATTTTAAATTTGACCATAACATCTGTTGGTCCATCCCCATTTCTGCCTCTGAGTCAGATTAGAAAAAATAAAGACGGTGTGAGGAAAAAGTTCCATTCGTTTTTCCAAGTCTTGGTTCATCGTCAAAGCAAGGGACACACCTCGTACATTACCCAAATAATTGCCTCCACAATTAATTAGAATGACAACTGGCTGCCCTGTACTTCACAGACTGAACAATTATGGAAATATTATGTAAAAAGTAGATACATTTGGTGCCTTTTTAAAAATAAATAGCAGCGGCTACGACATCTAGCAATAAAATGTTGAGCTCTGTCAGAGGAGGTTATAGTCATGGGTACCAACATGGTACCAACACGGCATATGGAACGTCTTGTATTTTTGGCGGCTGCAGCCATGGCTACAACTATCGCCTTAGCCGCAGGAATAGCGATACCAATTTCTGTGCATTGATCATGATATTTCATGGATTTTACACTATACAATTTTACATGTATTTCTGATTATATGCCCTCATGTGTTCCTTTGTGTTGTTTGAATTTTTACACCTCGAAATATGTCTTTTTGAATCTGCAAAAAAATTATGGGTAGCCGTGGCTACCGGCAGTTACACAGACCCACGGATATTAAAGCTCCAATTGGATTTTGCCATTATAACATGGTTGTTATTACAAGTACTAACCGACTGATCCTACTCGCAGTTACAACTTTATGGATGTTTCATCACAGATTTGTACAGATCTTTCTGTTTGGATGTTCTCACCTCAATGCATGTGTGATATAAATCTGAAACCTTTGCAATATGTGTTTTTTCAATGTATGGAAATTATTTTCGTGTATTCACGGCTATGGCTGGTCTCTCGTTGTAACCGGGGGTATAGCCGTGGCTATGGAATTTGACTAATTTAAAATATAAAATGTTGGTTTTGTTTAATTGGCTTTTTATATGTTCTAAAGAGTAGTGTTTAGAAGGATTGTGGTTATAACGACAAAGCTGTTGTTACTTCAGGCCAGTAGGATATCATGTATTTTGACAGTTTATGTCACTGCGGTTATAATGTCCCCTTCTGTATCTATGGCACCAAATGTGATGTAAAGCAATATGTGATTGGTTGAATGAAGATATATTATGAAACCTCTTGTTGTATTGGAGGTTGCTGTTTACTTACATTGTACTGAGAGTGACCTGTGTCATTAGAAGTTCTCAGGTTGAAGACTGCACATTTTATATTTGAGTGGATATTTGTGGAACATTTGTATAGGTTGAAAAATTGATAGACATATTTTAAACTCTTCCACTGATTTCCCAGGTCCTGAAGCTTTTTCAAAGGATTGCAGAGGAATACATGATTTTCATTTAACATCAAACAGGGATGTGGAAGAAATTGGGGAATACTTTATGAAGCATTGGCTACGTTCATTTTTTTGGTTCGAGGATGGTGATGTGGAAAGATTAGCAGGATGTATGATTAGAGGAGAGCGATTTGTGGTAGGGAGTAGAAGAAATTATATTTTTGGGAAAAGGCATTTAATACAGCCTCTAAGGAAAGTGCACAGAGACACACTGAATTTGTTTTTGACTTCTTGAAATTGACCTCATAAGGGAACTGCAAAGTTGAACACATTGTCAGAATAAAAGAAAGTATAACATGAAGGCAGTACTCTGAATGTGCTGAAATACTACATTCAGTCCTTTTAAGGACTACCTATTACATATGTATATGTAACTCACTCCTCCAAGTGTCATCTTGTAACTGTGGCAAATGAACTCTAACCGTGGTTATACTGTTATACTGAAGAATGTTTTTGGATGTTCTTTCATTGTTTTTGTGTATTTGCATGTGATAAGTAGTCCTTAAAAGGACTGTTTTGGGGTACAATGAGCATAGTATTTTAGCACATTTGGTGTACTGCTTTGATTTTATGAAGGAATACTATATTACCTTCATTGGTTAAGTGTACTCAGTCATGTCTATACACTTTGGTTATGTAGGACTTTATGTTGTTGTTTGAAATCCATAATTGGTTGTTGTCTGTCATGAATGCTAGCATTTTTTTATTACTATTTCTCAGTGATGTCTCCATGTTACCATTAAATCTAGTGTTCCATCTCCATTTTTGCCTCTATCACAATGAATTAGTATGATGTATGGCTGTCCTGTACTTCTCAGTCTGAACAATTTTGGAAATACGTGTTGCCAACGCATTCCCCGCAGTCAAACCCATTTAATTGTAAAAATCCCTCAAACATAGCTCCATGTTAATATTTGGTTCCGACAAGCCAGTAACTGAAATAGTCAACTGTCCCTGATCATCCACACAGCTTTAAAACCAGCCATGATATCTTCAGTCTTTCTCTGTTTTCAGGAAAATGACTCCTACTTTGAATTTGTACTAATTTGTAAGAGTAGGGCATGTATGATGTTTTTGTTTCAGTGTTTGTGATTGGTTGATTTTACTCCTGTAATTTTGTAGTTGTCTCTGATGGGTTACGTTCATAATGTGTTGGACATTTTAGTATTTTGCAAAGTAAATAGAGGCCTCTTTTTGTGGTTTTGATTTTGGAAAGTATAAAAGGTTCCATTTTCTGTCTTTTTTTGCTTTTGATTGTGAAAGCCATTATGTACAATACTTTCATTCTTTGTGCCCAAAGCATCCTTTACCTGTTTTTGAGCCTCATCCACCCTACCTAACTCCAATCTTCTGTATCTGAACTACTATGTATACTTTCTTTATCATCATCCACTTTAAATAACTCCATGAGCAATCATTGATTGTATTGACACATTTTAATTACTATTGTATTACTACTGTCTCTTTTATCATTTATATTTCATATTCAGATTTGTTTTATTAAAAAACAAGAATTCTTATAGCCGCAGCTATAACAAAAAGTGGTACAATTGGTGTATTGAGAATCCCCCCTAGCAACAGCAAGGACTGGGGTGCTTACTTGTGGCTATCCACCTAGTGTGCAGCGTTACCACCCAAAGGAAAAAGTAGGGCCCTGTGCAGCCACGGCTATATACCAGCAAATGGCATGTCAAGTGCTTGTGGACGTGTCGTAGCAGCAGCTATAAGAGATTTTGGTCAGAGATAAAAAAAGATTTCAGTGAGTTTGCTTGTTATTGGTTGCTGTTATTTGTGTAGCTGAGTATGATAGGTTGTCCTGAAAATTGTGTCATCCATTTTAGTAGTTTTATTAGTATATAGTCCTCTTTTTATGGTATTCATTTCTGAAAGTTGAAAAGCCACCATTTTCTGCAGTTTTATCCTTTTGATTCCAGAAATCAGTGTGGCTGATGTGAACGTAAGTGTTAATAAATATTTAAATATTTGTAGGTTTACTTGAAGTGTTGTGTGTGCTAGTTATATTAACCACTGCTATCAGATGGTGTTCATTGTCATTTTTTTCCTCTGCTCTGATTGTGCAGCAAGTATTTTCTTAATGTATTTTTTAACTTTCACTAACATGGACCTACAAAATTAGATTCGTCAATAAATGGCATTTATATGCAGGCATTTGGTTTTGTTAGTGAAGTTGGAAGTTTATTTGATTGTATTTGTTGTAATTTTAATGCACTTTCATGATGAAGCTATTGTCTGCGAGGTGGTACAATTGATGCAGCTTTGGCAGTTCATTTTAGTCATTTTTTGTATTTTTGTATTTTCTTGTGGCTACTTTTTCAGTATCTGTTGAAAGAAAGTTGGATTCTTTGCATTTATTTTCTGATTGGGTCATTATTATTTTTATGGTGGGCAGGTGCTGATAGGATTCAACTACTTGACATGCTCTGTGGCAACTGAAGAAGTTGTTTAGTTAACTCCAGTGAAAAGTCATCCTGCATTCAAAATATAGGAGTGGATGAAGAAAAACTGAAGAGATAACTTGTCATGCGAAACAAGGATTAGGTAAAAAGATAATGCACCTCTGTGACAATCTTAAGTTGTTGCATCTTTTATGGAAATCAAATTGTGGCTTATGGAACACTGTATTTGCTTAACAGATTTATTGGTTGCTGGTAGTTTAGCAAAAGGTTGAATTGAAGCATTACCCACAAAAGTTGAGGGTTGACTGTTGAATGTTTCCCACTGGTGGATGAACTTGCTGGATATGGTGCTGAATGTGATGTACTGCATGAGGCACATGCATTTTCATTTTGTGGTGCTCGTGCGATTTTTTGGTTTGCATTGTTTTCATCATCCCAGTGGATTTGCACCAGATGTTGTTCAGTTAACTCCCGTGAAAGGCTAACCCATATTCAAAACATAAGAGTGGATGTAGGTGGTGGTGGAGGAGGTATAACTTTTCTACATTCATTATCCTAGTGCACCTATAACAATGGTTGATAGGTACAAGTGTTCCTTAGATTTAGACTGGAACATTGTTCACTAAAAGGACTGTTTGTAATGATCAATATAAAGTAATTTTCTGGGGAGTTGTAGATATCTTGTCTATGGGATCTTGGGTGTCCTCATTGGTCATGGGTACTGCTTCTATCTGTGTGATTGTTTTGTTTCCCATGTTCTCAAGTTTACTTAAACTACCACATTATCTCTTGTTTTCCAATTTTACTTAACCTACCCTATGCACTCTGTTGTAATTCCTTAGCATAATGCCCCTTATATATGTATGTTCATTGATTATAGTAACCGTTTTTATACTTTTATTGTACACCTATTGTGTTAGTGAATAAGGGATGGCTATGTACATTATGTTTGGAGATAATCATTTCTCAATGGGCTAGTGTGGCATCTCCAGTGAGAAGCCAATTGTGCCATAGGCAGCACATTACTCTCATAACTGAAACATTGGGAGCAAGTTAAATAAGAACAGGTGGAATTGGCAGGGCTGCAGAAGTTGAGGGTTCATTTACTGTCAGTGGCGTCCCACTGTAATTGCCACCCTAGTCTAGTTTTGAATGCTGCACCCAGTGTTGGCAATTATCCTGTTGTTCTGAAATAGCCTTGTCCAAACCATCTAGGGTGGTTTCTCTCATCTTGATATAGCTGTGACAGGTTTTACACATTACCAAACAATTTGACAAATCAGGTGCAGCGGGGAAGGGATGAGGTTGGGTGTTGGTTAATGGAAAATAATTAGTGATAGTATTTGAACAATGTGGTGCAGATGATAAATCCTACTTTGCTGATTTTGTTACTTGCGCTTTGACTTTATGTTTCATATGAGCCTTCATATATGATTCTTTTACTTCACCCCAATGTACACAGACAAGATGTTGAATGAAAGTTGAGGTTCCCAAACTTTGCGACAGTTTGTTTGAAGGATTCCTCTGTAAAACCTTTCCATGGAATTTGCACACCACTTTCTCAATCTCCTTTTTGCTGTGTTGGTTCTTCACTCAGTAATTTTGGCAACAGTAGGCAATTGTTTTCTGTGCACTTTGCTTTTTTTATGGAGCTAAAGGTGAAGCCACTCACAGCAGTTCAGCCTTATTTCACTTTGCTGTATTGTCAACTATATGTGGTGCTCTTCATTCTGCTATGATTGGCAGACAAGTTTAAACGTCTAACAGAGGAGGACAATATAAAACCACAGAGCTAAGATGAAAAAGACAATGTTACAAAAAATGTAAAGCACATTTTTATAAAAAGTACTAGTGTTTCTTCCTGTGTGTTTGTTTTCTATTCCATATTCTCTGTATATTCTTTTGATCTCAAAGTCTACTTACCCTACCTCGTCCGCTCTATTGCAACTACCTAGTATAATCTCCCCTGTTTATTCTTACTCAGTTTGTATATCGGTGTTCATGTATTGTAATGGCAGTTTTAATACTTTTTAGATTATTGTATGTTTTTTTTTAATCCATTTTGGATTCTTCCCCAATGACCCAATGATTAATATGTGCAAAGAGAGCAGCAGTGTACTGTGCACTAAAGTTGCATCTTATATTGTGTACATATTGCACTATATATGAGGGTAAAAAAGGTGTTTCATTGTTTTTCATGCAGTGTGTTCTTTACCAAATTGTGTTTTTTTTTGTTGCAGATAGAAGGATAGTAATGTATATGAACTTGGCTGCATGCAGCCAAGTTAAACCCATCTTCAGTATCCTAACTATTATGTATACTGTGCTTTCCGTATCATCATCCACTTTAGATAATTCCATGAGCAGTCATATGTTGTAGTGATACCTTTTAACTACCATTGTATCACTACTGACTGTTTTGCCATTCCTATTTCATACTCAGATTTAACAAAAACAAGATCTTATAACCGCAGCTATACAAAAAGGGTGTGATTGGTGTATTGAGGATTGCGCCTAGCCAGAGCAACACAGAGCTTGTGTGTTTACCCGCTGCTACCCAGCGGCCACCTGGTGTGCAGCTTTGCTACCGGTGGGTAAAAGTGACACCCTGTGCAGCCGTGACTACATGCTAACAAATGGCATGTCAAGTGTTTGTGGACATACGGTAGATGAGGCTAGTAGCAGCCGAACGGGCGAGGCTCCTCTATAACCATGGCTATAATTGACAAGTGATTGGGTCCATCAAAGCTTCTTGCCATTTCATTGCTTGTTGTGGTAAGCATGGATATTATTATAACCACGTCTATTGGACCATACATTCTCTTTGCAATAATCATATTGTTATGTGAATGATAAAGCTCAGAATGTCATCTGTGTTTCTTATTTTCTTTTCTTAGGTGATCCTTTGTCTTATTTGAAGTTCTGAAGGTTGGCTTAGTTTGATTTTAAGTAATGTACATTTTGCCACTGTTACAAGGCAAGATTTGTAGATTGTCTATTTGTGCAGCTGTCTGTGATAAGTTGTGGTGAAAATGTGTTGGTCATTTTAGTAGTTTGTCTAATATATAGTCTTCTTTTATTTCTTGGGTAGTATAAACACCACCATTTTGTGTAGTATTCTCATTTTTATTGCAGAACTACCACAGTACAGTATGCTGAGTGTTTTGCTGTTGTGGAAGTAAGTACCAATATAGAATTAAATATTTAAACATTTGTTTGGGGTGTTACATGTCAGATACATTACCACTACTGTCAGATGGTATAAATTGGCACTATTTTGCCCTAGGCAGTTTATTTTTCATGCATTTTTTTACCTTTTACTTTAAAGGAATAGTGCGCTCAAAAATATTATTGTCCCAAAAGATGGGCAATAATGAAAAACATGCATTAAACATCATTTTAAATAAAGTTCCTATGTAAACTTTTGAACAAACGAGGCTCAAAGCGTTTACATGGGAGCATCCATTTTGCCATTTCAGGCAGCCTCCTCAGCTCATGTTAAGCTCTGCTACTAAACAAGCAGCAAAAGCCCCCTACTGGGAGCTTTTGCTTACGGCAGCCATAACAGAGCTGTAAATGGAGAAGGCTGCCTTCACTTACATTTTACGTTTTCAGTGCCCCACAGGCCCAGGGAAGCACAGAAAACGTAAATGAAAGGCAAAAAGCAATGGCACAGCAATTCTAAATACAACGTTGTTGTATTTGTGATTGCTGTGGTTAGAAAACCACGGAAATCATAAATACAACAACGTTGTATTTCTGATTGTGGCAGCTTTCGCTTTGAGTCTCCTGGGTGAAATGTAGAGGCAAAATGTACAACAAAACACTCAAATATCAAGAGAGATAGCCTAATGTGCAGTATGCATCTAATACACTGCAAAGATGCAGGAGGAGGAGAGAAAGTGGCGGTGAAAGCCTCAACTGACACATGCTTCATGGGTCGTATGACAGAGTAAGGTAGGTGGCAGTGCTGGAGTCAGCTTGGCCTGTGGGGGAGAGAGAGGTGGGAGGAAAGGAGAAAGTGGTCACTCCAGGAGAGTGGAGTGGTGAGAGGGTTAGAAAATGGGAGGTCTGAGGAAATCAGAACACTCAGGTTGTGCCCTGCAGAGCGAGTCATGCCAAACAGAAGCATAGATAGAGAGAGAGAGTCAGAGAGGTTGCGAAAGAGTCACAAAGAAGGGCTAGTAGCATCCAGGTGGATGTTCAGGTCTCTGAGGAGGAGAAGTTGAGATGAAGAGGCAAGAAAAGAGAAGGAGAGGTCCCCCGACTCAGAGAGGAAGAGGGTGACCTTGCCAGGCGGCCTGTACATAGTGACCACAGTGAGAGAGAGGCTAGGGGAGATAGAGAGCCTTCAGACCAGGCATTCAAAGGGGGAGGAGTCCTGAATTGGAATAACAGAAGCTGGGATCCACTCTGGGAAAATCAAGGCTACACCCCATCTGGGACGGTTGGTTCTGGGTTCAGAGATGTATAGCGATCAGGAAGGAGAGTGTCAAAATTCATGACAGAGTTGGCGCTGAAGATATTCGAATGCAAAGGTGATGTGTGCCCTGCCACAATCATTAAGAAATGTGCTGACATCCTAGCCCCCTAGCTCACAGCCTTCATCAATGCACCCTTTGCCTCTGTACTGGTCCCACCATGTCTCCAAGAAGCTTGAGTACTCCCACTCCTAAATAAAATCACTAGACCCCCTCAGACCCTAACAACTATATGCCCATCAACACAGTCCCTTTTCTTCTAAAAATCCTTGACAGAGCCGCCTACCTCCAGATTGAGAACTTCCTAGAAGAAAACCACATACCAGGCCTACGCCAATCAGGCTTCCGACCTGGCCATGGCACCAGATCAGCGCTGTTAGACCTAAAAAACAGATGGATAAAATTAGGGACAAAGGAAAACCTGCTCTGCTGCTCCTTCTCAACCTATCAACCACCTTCAACCTAGTGGTCCACAACCTCACCACATCGGCCCACTTCTCGCACGTGGCAACAACCAGGATCACCTCTTTCCTAGAGACTAGAAACATGAGAGTGTTTGCACAAAATGCGAGCACTCCGACTCCCCCATTCAATGCAGGGTCTCACAGGGCTCTTGCATTTCTCCCACTTCATGAAATATCTTCACCAGACCACTTTTTAATATCTTAGACTCCAGCGGTATAGCCCATACCAACTATGCTGATGACACCCAAGTCCTCTTCCCCCTCACAGGTACCTATGAGGAAGATTCTAAAGCCCTCAACAGAGCCTACTCCATCATCCAGACTTAGATTGCGGCAAACGGCCTATGCTTCAACAGGGACAAGAACTAAATCCTACTAATAGGGCCTCTGGCAACCCTAAAGACACTTTCCAACCAATACTCCACATTCCTGATAGAAAACATAAAAATCCCAGTCTCTCCCGCTGTCAAGACCCTAGGGGTATACCTAGAAGCCACCCGCTCCATGTCCGGCAAGTCAGTGCCATTGCATCATCTGCAGCCTACTCCACCAAACTAATGAATGCAGCAAAACCCTTCCTCTTCACAGTAAGCAGTCTTACCATAGCTAGAGCCATCATAGGTACTAGGCTGGATTACTGCAATGCCCTATATGCTGGCACATCCTCAAAAACCTGCAAAAACTCCAAATCACCCAAATGAATGCACTTTAGGCAGCTCTTAGCATCCCAAAAAGAGAAAACATCACGATAGCGAGAAGCTCATTGGCTGCCCATCATAGAGGACTTTTGTTCAAAACATTAGCCATTACTCCTAAGTTCCTCACTAACTCAGCTCTGCCTTAACTTTCCCAGAAAATAAGCAGAGCCCACTCATCCAGGCCAACGACAACACCATACACCGACAGACTACTGATCCCCAAAGTCAAACGTGCTAAAGCAGGAGGAGCAATCTTCCCTTTTGTAGCAGCCAAACATTGGAACTCAGTGTCCCCTTCACTCAGAGCTGAACCCTCCCATGGAACCTTCGGCAAAGCACTCAAAACATGGCTGTTCAAATAAGACCACTCTGTATTGTGTACTACCTCATGCCAACTGCAACTGCATGTATATACCATGTACTATATATCTGAGATTCCTGTAACAGCACCACAATGCCCTTGGGCTGCTGCACGCTTTATAAATGAATAAAATTAAAATTAAAATAAATAAATCTTACCTTCCCAGAAGAGTATGCAATGTTTGCCATACCCAGCATTCTTCTGCCTGTCAATTGGCAACACTGGTGGGCATTATGCCTCATCAAACCTCTGTACAGAGATGATGTTGAAAGCGGGAGAAACAACGCTTTGATTACTTGCTGGCAAGCTTTATCACACAAAGTCATTCACATCACTCCACAGTCCCGACACTTTACGAGTCATAGGACCTCATTCCGAGATTGGAGGTAGCCATGGCGCTATTTGCGCCATGCAGAGGTCGAAGTGGGCGGGAGCGGTCGGGAGCGGTGCTCCCATACTTTTTATTTTTAAGTCTCACAGTACCTATACTTTTATTTTAAAAAGAAACCGTTCCGGAATGGTTTAGTTTTCAAATAAAAGTGTAGGAAGAAGTTGAAGCTTGCACTTCAGTGCACTGCACTGCACATTCCCATAAACAGCAGGTGTGTTTTTTTGGGGGTTTGGATTGTGTGTGGGAGGAGGCGCAGGGATAGGGTTTGTGGGGAGAAGGGCAGACCAGCAGAGAACAGAGCTCCACTACTTCTTTTCGTACACTTCTACCACTGGCGCCATGGCTGCCTCCAATACCGGGTCCAGCACCGGTATGGTTCAATGGGGACGTACCGGTGCATTCCGACCCTGGAGGGACCGGTAAGTCCCCATTGAACCAACCATTCCCCATTCCCTTTTGAGCCCCCATAGGGCTCAATGGGAATGGGGAAAATGCTAATAACGGGCTGGCGAATAGCGTCCACGTCCTTTACGGTTCTCGCTAAGGGACCTCGGAATTTGGCGGTAAGGGATTACCGGCACCGGTCGCCTTACCGGTGCACGGTATCCCTTACCGCTCAACTTGTAATGACCCCCATGGACTGGGGAGCAAAAAGGAGCATGCAGGCATAATGTCCCTATTATGCCCCTGTCATCTGAATACCACTTAGTCCTGCATAACCTAGTCACTGGTCTCATGCACAGACTTTGAGGTTTATATAATGGGTCAATGGGGAGTGTGGTAGCCATTTTGCACACATTCGCAAAGGGTGGGGGATACTTACAATCATGAAATAATAGAAGAGCAATCATTCAAAACATCTGGTAAAGGAGAAGTACTCAGGACTGTTATGAGTAAAAAGGCACACAGCACTAAAACCCGAACAAGCCTCAGCTGTCATCTGCACAGTCATGACTTGTGTCCAAGTACCAAACAAGACCAGAGCAAGAAGAAATCCATAGCTATATTTTGCTTCTGCACCCTCTAAAACACAAATCCAAAATAGGCGATGCTTCCCCACAACACACAACCTATACCAATACATGTTATCATCCCCTATTCTAGACTGTAGATGGTAGTCCAGTGTCCTATTGTTCTTCGCACTTAGGGACTTCTAGTTCCAGATTGCATATCATAAATCCAGGACATCAAGTCCCTGAAGGCAGGAGGAAAAACTGGGAATAAACTATCACATCCCCAATAGAATGTGTTTAAATGGTACCTGCCACAATGCAAGCTTTGCTTAGTGGCACTCCAAAATGGCGGGGAGGGGACAGGCATACAGAGATAAGAGGAGGTACACATAATAAGGTCACTGGAAGTTCTTGGGATATTCCGAGCAGTGTAAGTGTGAGGAGGGAAGTACAATGGGCTGGCTGGCTGGCTGGCATCTGACAAGTGCAAGGCACACAACCTTAAACAACTTCATGAGCTTCATGATACTGATGACCCCAGAATCTAACCAGTCATAGACAGGGGTAAGTGGACTCCCAAGGGGCTCACAGTTTAAACATTCCAAGGGTATAAGCAGTGCACCTCCAAGAGGTGTTCCCTTAGCCCAGGAGGCTCTTTCAATGGAGGGGCAATCTGAGCCAAGATCAGTCTAAAAATGTGGGTTTTAAGAGTGTTCTGAATTTCCTTCCTACCTGCCCACATACAAAAAGCCCATAAATGGAATCCAAATGTTGGCAGATACATACACATAAAAAAGGAGTAAGAGTCGTGATGATGAGATTTCTACACTTATTGACATACCAAACTTGATCACAGGCCCAATTGTGCAAACACATATTTAGTTATCTGAAGCTATTTCAAACAGCTTCATAATAAGAAACACAGAGTCACGAGTAATCATATGGATCTGTGTGCAGCACTAGGGGAAGAATGTCTTAATTAAGCATTCATCAGAAATGCATTTATAACCACAACCCAACACAGATTGAATCTTGATGGTGAAAGCATGCAGAGTACTTAAAAGAGCAAATAAAATCATTAGAAACTGTTTTAAAATGAAGAAAAGAAAAAAAATTTGTTTTTTTAAATATCGAGAGTAATGTAACTTTAGCAGTAATATAGTGGAATAAATGTTGGAAAAATACATAAGGGTTAGGGTGTATGAAAAATGTAAGAAATATGAAACATTGAAAGCCACATCCTGCTCATGTTGAAAATTATTACATCCCGAAAACCTAAGAAATGAAAACGTTCCAGCTTAATGATCAGAACTCCTATATCAAGCGTACAGCATGTGTCCAAACTTAAGAGGCACTCGATCCATGTCCCAGTGGGGGAAGAGGAGTGCTGAGAATAAGAAGAAGGGAGTACATTTAAAATAAAGAGAGTCAGGTCATATAAGATTTGTATTCTTCAAATAAATGTTGACTCTGATCTTTATAGATGCCTTAAACAAAGGAGGCAGAGATTGAGAATTGTAAAGTTAACATCCAGCTTGCAGAAAAAAAGCACAGGCCGTGAAGCAAGGACTGCAAACAGTGTAGTGTATATTAGCAAACTTTCTACACCGGGCGTGAGAAACACATATAACGTCCTTCATCCACTTTCAGTTCTTTTATCCCAGTCCCAAGGTTGACCACCCTTTTGTGCCCTCATGGTGTTTTGAACCAATGCAATGTTCATTCACATAAACGTCTGGAGAATGTCTTTGTATTTGACGTAAATGCTTGACTGACTCTCTTTTACTGATCATTGAAACCGACATGTAAAAATAGATATTTTAATCTCGCACTATGTGGCAGGCGATGATACATATTACTTCATATGCAAAACAGTCTTACTACTCACACAGGGATGCTAAGACTGCACACATGTGCTTCAAATACTCATTTGATGAGGGTCTGCGGTTCTTGCTGTGTGACTCCCTTCATAACTGAACTGTGTGGAGCCGGCCATTGAACAAGTAGTGAAGTATTGCTTGGTGAAAGGAGCACAACTTTCCATTAAGGACATTCTACAGAAAATGCCCCCTCTAAAATCGCTGTAGATTATTCTCCTGCCAATTGAACAAACTTCCTTTCCATCTATGCCCACTACTCCACATGTGTCAAGGGATCTAGCCCCACTGCATACTCCAGCCAATGGGATCTTAAATGTTAGACCAGAAAAAGGTAAGCATTGCTTGTATTCCCTCACACAACCAATGCAGGCAAAAGATTTAGCCTCAGAGAGCACCTCACAACCACTCATAACTCTGACCTGTACCCAACTTCTAAATAACTGGACAGCCCGGGGACTGTCCTAAAATGTTGCAATTATGCTGTGATTAGTATGAAGGGTTTGCTAGGTCAGGCTATGGGTAAAGGAATGCCCAGCTGAATGGTAATCAGCACTACGAGAATACACTGAGGTTTTGTGTTTTGCATGGATAGTATCAAAGTGAAGCAAAGCAAACAAGACTCAGGAGTCATATCAGAAATGGACAAAGGAAGGTGCCATTTATTGCTGGTTTGCAAACCACATAAACGGACAGCACCCCATTAGCCTACCAACCGAACTAACGCAACCCACCTCCAATTCATTTTCCCCTTATGTTTACCATGGTCTAGCTCATCCCAAGAGAGATAATTTCTGATTGACCTCTCCTGCCCCAAGACATAACAATATCTCTTCTTGCATATCCACAAAGTCTGTCTTCCGTTTCCATCTCATTTCTCATTATTTTGTGAACCTCTGCTTCCGGGTCTGTCTCTCCGGTCTGACAATATATCTCTGCTGAGGTGCAAGGCACAGGGCCGCCACCCCCTGATGCACTGCCGGCTGAGAATAAGGTTCCATTATTCTAACCGGTAAATACTGGCAAAATCTGAAAATGATGGGCAGGTGGACTTCACCCAGTTCCTGCAAGTGCTCCTGAAAGTTCCTCAGCCGTCCTACAGCACATGTCCCACTAGGGAGCCCTTAAGGCAAGCATTGTCTCAAGTCAGCATATGGGGAGTATATATATATATATATATGTTATGGTTAAGTTGCACTACTAAAAACCTATGAAATTCAATACAAAAACTTTGTTAAAGGGATGTTATGGTTCCAAGTAAAACAGAAAAACCCCTAAAATTCACCAGTTATGGTAAACTAAGCAACCATAACTAGCGCCACTACCGTGCATTGCTAAAACTAACATCCAGGACATCAAAGATGACATCACAAATGCCATTGATGACATCACTGATGACATCACATGTGCATGCACTTTTCCTGAAAACTCTGTACAAGGGATTCTTATTATAATGTTGACAAAATAAATGTCACGGATCATTTGAATAGATGTCTTGAGGTATGTAGTGCTTTAGACAATGCATTGATATAAATATTATTCCATTATGAAGTTCTTTACAGTATACTAAGCTACTCATGTATAAATATAAGGATTGTGTGTAGCTTACATGAGGGAGGTGCAATATTCATAGTCTTCCCATGTTGAATAGTGAAATGATAAATACTTTCTTATTAGAGTTTTGTGTACTGCAACATGTAATAAGTAGCTAATATAACCCACTTCCTATATAATTTCATTATTACATACAAAACACAAAGACACAACAACACATACAAAGATGAGTCTACACAGGGAAAGTGAAGCACACAAAAAAGCAGTGCTAGAACTAGAAATTGTTCATAACCTACCTAATTATCTTTATTCATAGAAATGATTGTGCTGTTTCAAACCTACTACTTCCCTATGAATAACTATCACATGATGTGACTGCACCCTAAAGAGAGTAATGAGAAAATATTAAATATCATTGTCCTACATGCATCTGTTCCCCCTCTCCATGTCCAAGTCAACTATCCCCAAACCCTTATCACCAAGAAAAACGTTATGAAGAGACTTCCATCCTTTCATCCCCTCCCATCCATCCTCTCCAAACCCCTAATTCCCCTGTATTTGTGTCAGTTTCTGCTTCCCCATCTCTTTCATAAATGTTATATTTGTATATAATAATAAAATATTATATGTGTTGTTACTTCATTCCTTTGTGTCTTATTTTTTTTTAAAAAGGCAGTTGGGGTGTCCACGGACAGTGCAGGTGTCCGGAATGTCCGTAATTAACCAAAGACGGGGTGTCTTGAGGACACTATACCTGTCCGTACTGTCCGCAGGCAAGATTAAACTGTTCTTAGAACACACCAGGCATCCGGGATGTCTGTAATTAAACAAAATGGGGGTGTCCTGAGCACACTATACCTGTCCATACTGTGCGAAGGCAAGATGAAGCTGTTCTTAGAACATACCAGGTGTCCGGGATGTGCGTAATTAACCAAAATGGAGGTGTCCTAAGGACACTATACCTGTCCATACTGTTCAAAAGCAAGATGGAACTGTTCTTAGAACATGCGCGGTGTCCGGGATGTCGATACCTCACTGTGAATATGTTCCATTTCAGCAACTTGTACAAAATGCAAACCATAGCAGATTATGTACTACCTGCAAATCAGATAATCGCTCCACCTTACAAATACAAGCACATAGTAAATACATAATATTAATGCTTCTACTTTACAATGCAGATGGTATGGTACCAAAAACAACTGCAAACTGACTCGATTCACACATAGGGCCTCATTACACGGTAGGCGGTAAGGGTTTACCGGTACCGGTATTTTACCGGAATCGGTAAAGCCTTACCGCCTTACTACGAGGTCCCTTTGTGGGTTGGGGATTTTAACGCCTGCTTTTTGCAGGCGTTGAAAACCAACCCGCAAAGGGACCCAGGGAGCTAATTACGGTACCGCAATTAGCGCCTTCCCCATTCCCATTATGCCCTATGGGGCAAAAATGGGAATGGGGAAGGGCAATGGTGGAAGGGGGAATTACCGCCTCTCCAACCTTGGGATGGGGCGGTAATTCCCCTTTCCACCAAGGCGGTGCCGGTATTTTACCGGCATGAACAATGGCACTAATTGCGCCATGGTTCACCGCCTACCGTGTAATGAGGCCCATAGTCAAGTATCACTTGGTAAAAAAAAAACCTTACACAACAATTGGTATAATCTACTCTGCAGGAGCCACAACCAAAGCAGGTCATTACACTGCATATATAAAAAAAGAATTGTGGATGGTTTGATTATAATCATAGTACCATTACTCTGAAGCAGAGATTACCAGCAAATCTTATAAACGCTTATTTAATCTTCTTAAAACCAAAATTTTATAACTAATCTATACATAAACATTAACAAAACTTCAATTAGAAAACTATAAACTATAAACAGTTACAATACATCAACAGGTATCTAACTGCCCCAAAATTCTGCAACAACCAAACAGATAAATCAATACCAATAAATTATAAGAAGAAATAAACAGTTAGAATATGCCAACATGTATCCAACTGCCCCAAGAATCTGCAACAACCCAACAGATAGATTAGCAACTTGAGAATATAAAGAAAAAATGATAACCAGTTACAATTCAACAACAGGTATCTGCAACAAACCAACAGATAGAACATTAGCCAGAAACAACAAGAAAAAGCAGAAAACAAAGAAAGAAATGAACTGTACCATAAAAAAGTTTTTTTTTTATCCAAAATTCATTTTTTTTCTCCCACAGACCCAATGATTTAAGCAACAAACACAAACACTGAGCAAATTGCACAGTACACTGGTTTGTAAACTACTAAATATGAGGGTCGAAATAAAGCCGAAATGTCTATTATGCAAGGTAATAAGTCTTTATAAACTACGCACACTAACATGATCTTTTCTTTTAACACATACATTGAAAAAGAATATCTGCTCCAGTTACCCAAGTCATGAACAAAATATATTCAATCGCAAAAAATCAAACAGTAAGTATATTACAATAAATACAACTCATAAATACTGCTTGATAACACAACCATTGAAGCAAACATCTAACCATACACCACAATACAAAATGTTTACTTCCATGGATATTTTATACTGCAGTGCTTGTTACCAAACTCTACAATCTTAATGACATGACATAGCCAAAACTTCACATACAAACTATACAAATAAAACAGTACACAAACTGTACATTCACAAATATTTGATAGATGTTTTATTCCATGGGTGTGATCTATGGGTGTGATATGCTGTGGTGCTTGTGGCCAAGACTCTAGGCCCTGGCCACAACCACCACAGCATATCACACCCATAGATCACACCCATAGAATCAAACATTTTAACTGGCTATATGGGCCACTGCATTGCATTTCTTATGCCCGCGGACAGCCACTGTGTCTGCGGACATCACAAACACATCAGGGATGCCTGCCACCTAAACAAATACAGCATTACACCCATCTGTTACTCCCCCACCCTCCCCAAGCACTCTTACACACAAACACACTTGCCAAATTTTTATTTTGCCCCCGTTCGTTGCTGCGCTGTACGCGGGTGCATCAAAACAATGCAACGCACCTCACGCTTCATTCCAGCCAATCAGCGAACACATCGCATGTCCGCGGACATTACGCAAGCCGATTAGCCAATGGGTGTCCTGTCAGCGGAGCGAACTGGGAAGTGTGTCCGGGGAGCGGACATAGATATCACACATTTTTTGTGACCTACTTTTTGGTCATTTTTTTAAAAAAACTGCTGCTCCTGCCACAAATTTGGTGAAAATCCATCCAAGGGTTTGGGCTGTAGGCGTGAGCAAAGTTTTTTACACCATTCACTCTATGGCAAAAAAAAGATGAGGATTCGTCCAGGGAGAACAAAGTTATAAGCCGCCCAAAAAGTGCTCTTCCTATGGGATTAGCAAGTGATAATTCAGGTCTTCACATATATTCCCAGGCTTCTCCCATATCATTATTCACCTTCATTTATGATCAATGTCATCACATGCCTTTATGGCATAATCCCAACCAAAGTCTTGCCCCCCCAAACCCACCCCGGTGGTTATCACTGTTCACAATAGCATACATATGTAGACATTTAGCATTGAAAATGTATACAAGCTTCCACTGATAAAGCAGCCATCACACCACAAATGGTGATCATAAAACCAGAAAAACTAATAAACTTCAACCCAAAACGTTTATTTCGCAACTAGTGCATGATATGATCAAAATAATAAACAGTATAGGCATAACATGTGAAAGGTAGTTTCAGAATAAATCTTGTGACTTTTAATACCAAAATGCAGTGAAACTTAAAGTCAAAGTATTTTGCCTTCAGCCCCCAGATTTTCAGGGTTTCTCTTCCTGCGGCAGTAGTCACTAAGGTGCAACAACGTCCTTTAATCAAATTAATCAAAAGAAAAGTATTTTTTTCACAGTGCCTGTGCATGCCTATTCCAAACTTATTTTGATGGTTAACCGCACACTGTTTTGAAGGAGATGTTTCCACTTTCTTTCCTTCATTTATGGTCAGCTTTGGCCTTGGCATTCTCTTGTCCTACTGGCCCCTTTGAGGTATTCACTTGTTACTCCATGGTGATGTAGTCTTCTGCAAGGTAATTGAATTCCTCTGTAACAAGAGACAGCAGCTTTTGTAGGAACCAAGGGACATCCCACATATATGGGAGAGAGCCGAGCAAGGTCAGGAGGGAACATAGGTGTCCAACTGCTCTCTCCCTTTCTGGTTGCCTAGATATTCCAACCCATATTCCCAATGAGTGGGCTGCCATTTTGTTCACCTCCATTTCTTTAAGTGCCTCTATTTCCCAGTCTTCTTCATCTCTCCTTCTCCTCTCTCTCTGGCATGTCATCCTCCACCTTTCAATTCTTTCTAGCCCCCTCAACAATTCACTATTCTAATAGGCCTCTTATCAACTCCTTGCTCTCCAATGCTTTTTCGTTCTGGAAACAACCCACCAGTAATACTTGCACTGCACTCAACTACTTCAGCCCACTTGGCACTCCTAACACCCTTCTAACATTTTTCACTGCACCACACTCTCTTTCTTCACCTCTATGAGAACAGTTGCCAATATCCCAAATTGTCTAAGCTCTACGAGCACTACAAGAACTGCCTTTCCTTCACTCCTGTAGGCACTGTTGTCAATATTGAATGAGGCTGTTGTTAGTACGCTATAGATTGTGCCACTGATAATTGTTGTTAGGGTGTAGGGTGCTGCTACTCTAGTGAAATGGGCCAATAAAACATTAATTACTGGCAAAAACATTCCATTAGCTGCAAGCGCTTCTTGTAAGACATATGTTTGGCTATATTTTTGGTATTTCGAAGTATTTTGTGGCATAGTGGTATTGTTGCTACTTTGTGGTATTTTTGTGGTATTTGTGGTACTTCGTGTTATAGTGGTGAGCCTAACTTCAGAGTACCCCCTGATGTTTGTTCTTATACTGGAATCACTACTGGACTTGGTACACTCTAAACAATGAACTGATCTATTTTGTGGTATTGTATATACAATGCCACATTATGTC
This sequence comes from Ambystoma mexicanum, assembly GCF_040938575.1. NCBI lineage: Eukaryota > Metazoa > Chordata > Amphibia > Caudata > Ambystomatidae > Ambystoma > Ambystoma mexicanum. The sequence goes on along the minus strand of NC_090929.1, from coordinate 1,277,276,198 downwards.
CTTTTGGCTTGCATCTCAGAATACATTTATCATGTAAATGAAACACGAACCTTTATTCAGAGCCTCTCAGATGAACACAATTTACAGTGACTAACTTTCATATTTTACCACATGTTCTGCATCCCTCTGTATGCCAACCCAATAAGGCTGAGCATAGAATAAGTACACTGAGGCTAATTCACCTTTTTTATTATTTTTTATTCTTTATCATACAAGTTGTATTTGAAACACAAACTATTCCTTTCCTGCAATGGGTTTCAAAACATTCTATTTGCGATAATGCCCATAGTTCTGCCAAGAATTGGCCTTGAACTTCGCAACAAAACTTGCCAGAGCACCGGCTTCTGTCAAATCTGAGTCTTTTCACAACACAACTTGGAGATACATGAACACACTTATATGCCTTTAAAATGTCATTTTGCAGCACCTCAAAATTAAATGATTTACTCACTCTACACTCTCGGATCACAAATTATTCACACATCAGCCTGCTCCTTACATTAACTGAACTCACCAAGATAACTTCTTTAAATGTGTCTTGAATAGCTTGTGACCCCAATCTAATTGTCGGACAGAAGAACTTTCTTACATGTGAGACTGTGGAGTTAAAAAGAAGAAAACTGTAAGAAAAAGGTCAATACAAAAAGGAGTGTGGTTCTTAAAATGGAAATCTTAAAATGGAAATTCTTAGAAGAAAAATATAACAAAGTAAATGGCGTACTGTTTATTTACATATATTCATATACATGAAGTAAAATATATAATTTTTCAAAATTAATAGGTAGCCACTTCAGGCAACGTGCTTTAGTTTTAGCTGCCCTATCCAATGTATTGTAGCTTCTGTATTCTCACCCATGTTACTATGTCGTGTGTAATTGTACCCATTAAATGTATCCTCTTTACTCATTGATTTATTAATGTTAAATCCGTTTTTTTTCTCCTAATGACCCAATGATTACTATTTGTGAAGTTACCAACAGTTTTGTATGCACAACTTGTATCTTATATAGTGCATGTGGTGCACTACATACGAGAAATGAGGGTAAAACAATGTGACTATTTAATTGTGTTTCACAAAGTGTGTGTGTTTTCTAACTAATTATAATTTATTTATTTTACAGATAGAAGGATATTACTGTATCGTTCCATTTCTACATGCAGTGACAATTTTCACAGCCTCTCTACCTTAGAAATGTACCATACTACCACCTCTTTATTCTTATGCAATTCACACATATATTGGGATGTCCATATTTGTTTAACCATATATGCATAACCATGGCTACCATATAACCCAATGGGGTGTTGAATTCTGGAGGTGTGGTCAACCGCAACAATGAACGGATATGTATATATGTATGAAAACATATGTGACCCACCCCCTAAGTATCATCTTGTAACAATGGCTATAAAAAAAGTCAATGAACTCTAGCCGTGGTTATACTGAAAGAAATTGTGGGATTTGTTTTCATTGTATTTGTGTATTTATATGTTATATGTAGTACTGGGTACACTGTTTTGGGGTATACTGAGTGTAGTGTTTTAGCACATTTGGAGTGCTGCTTTGATGTTATGAAAAAAATTTGCATTACCTTCGTCTGCTAGGTGTACTCCATCATGAGTATACATATTGGTAATGTAGAACTGGATGTTGTAGTTTGAAATTCATTATTGGTTGTGGTTTGTCATGAATGCTAAAACTACTTTATAAACATTCTCTGTGATTTTAAATTTGACCATTACATCTGTTGGTCCATCCCCATTTCTGCCTCTGAGTCAGATTAGAAAAAATAAAGACGGTGTGAGGAAAAGGTTCCATTTGTTTTTCCAAGTCTTGGTTCATCGTCAAAGCAAGGGACACACCTTGTACATTACCCAAATCATTGCCTCCACAATTAATTAGAATGACAACTGGCTGCCCTGTACTTCACAGACTGAACAATTTTGGAAATATTATGTAAAAAGTAGATACATTTGGTGCCTTTTTAAAAATAAATAGCAGCGGCTACGACATCTAGCAATAAAATGGTGAGCTCTGTCAGAGGAGGTTATAGTCATGGGTACCAACACGGTACCAACACGGCAATGGAACGTCTTGTATTTTTGGCAGCTGCAGCCATGGCTACAACTATCGCTTTAGCTGCAGGAATAGCGATACCAATTTCTGTTCATTGATCATGATATTTCATGGATTTTACACTATACAATTTTATGTGTGTTTCTCATTATATGCCCTCATGTGTTCCTTTGTGTTGTTTGAATTTTTACACCTCGATAATATGTCTTTTTGAATCTGCAAAAAAGTTATGGGTAGCCGTGGCTACCGGCAGTTACACAGACCCACGGATATTAAAGCTCCAATTGGATTTTGCCATTATGACATGGTTGTTATCACAAGTACTAACCCACTGATCCTACTCGCAGTTACAACTGTTTGCATTTTGGGGCAGTGATCATGTTACTTATGGATGTTTCATCACAGATTTGTACAGATCTTTCTGTTTGTATGTTCTCACCTCAATGCATGTGTGATTTAAATCTGAAACCTTTGCAATATGCGTTTTTTCAATGTATGGAAATTATTTCCGTGTATTCACGGCTATGGCTGGTCTCTCGTTGTAACCGGGGATATAGCCGTGGCTATGGAATTTGACTAATTTAAAATATAAAATGTTTGTTTTGTTTAATTGTCTTTATATATGTTCTAAAGAGTAGTGTTTAGAAGGATTGTGGTTATAACGACAAAAATGTTGTCACTTCAGGCCAGTAGGATATCATGTATTTTGGCAGTTTATGTCACTGCGGTTATAATGTTCCCTTCTGTATCTATGGCACCAAATTTGATGTAAAGCAATATGTGATAGGTTGAATGAAGATATATTATGAAACCTCTTGTTGTATTGGAGGTTGCTGTTTACTTGCATTGTACTGAGAGTGACCTGTGTCATTAGAGGTTCTCAGGTTGAAGACTGCACATTTTATATTTGAGTGGATATTTGTGGAATATTTGTATAGGTTGAAAAATGGATAGACATATCTTGAAATTGACCTCATAAGGGAACTGCAAAGTTGAACACATTGTCAGAATAAAAGAAAATATAACATGAAAGCAGTACTCTGAATGTGCTGAAATACTACATTCAGTCCTTTTAAGGACTACCTATTACATATGTATATGTAACTCACTCCTCCAAGTGTCATCTTGTAACTGTGGCAAATGAACTCTAACCGTGGTTATACTGTTATACTGAAGAATGTTTTTGGATGTTCTTTCATTGTTTTTGTGTATTTGTATGTGATAAGTAGTCCTTAAAAGTAATGTTTTGGGGTACAATGAGCATAGTATTTTAGCACATTTGGTGTACTGCTTTGATTTTATGAAGGAATACTATATTACCTTAATTGGTTAAGTGTACTCCATCATGTCTATACACATTGGTTATGTAGGACTTTATGTTGTTGTTTGAAATCCATAATTGGTTGTTGTCTGTCATGAATGCTAGCATTTTTTATTACTATTTCTCAGTGATGTCTCCATGTTACCATTAAATCTGGTGTTCCATCTCCATTTTTGCCTCTATCACAATGAATTAGTATGATGTATGCCAACGCATTCCCCGCAGTCAAACCCATTTAATTGTAAAAATCCCTCAAACATAGGTCCATGTTAATATTTTGTTCCGACAAGCCAGTAACTGAAATAGTCAACTGTCCCTGATCATCCACACAGCTTTAAAACCAGCCATGATATCTTCAGTCTTTCTCTGTTTTCAGGAAAATGACTCCTACTTTGAATTTGTTCTAATTTGTAAGAGTAGGGTATGTATGATGTTTTTGTTTCAGTGTTTGTAATTGTTGATTTTACTCTTGTAATTTTGTAGTTGTCTCTGATGGGTTACGGTCGTAATGTGTTGGACATTTTAGTATTTTGCATAGTAAATAGAGGCCTCTTTTTGTGGTTTTGATTTTGGAAAGTATAAAAGGTGCCATTTTCTGTCTTTTTTTGCTTTTGATTGTGAAAGTCATTATGTACAATACTTTCATTCTTTGTGGCCAAAGCATCCTTTACCTGTTTTTGAGCCTCATCCATCCTACCTAACTCCAATCTTCTGTATCTGAACTACTATGTATACTTTCTTTATCATCATCCACTTTAAATAACTCCATGAGCAATCATTGATTGTATTGACACATTTTAATTACTATTGTATTACTACTATCTCTTTTATCATTTATATTTGATATTCAGATTTGTTTTATTAAAAAACAAGAATTCTTATAGCCGCAGCTATAAAAAAAAGTGGTACAATTGGTGTATTGAGAATCCCCCTTAGCAACAGCAAGGACTGGGGTGCTTACTTGTGGCTATCCAGCACCCACCTAGTGTGCAGAGTTACCACCCAAAGGATAAAGTAGGGCCCTGTGCAGCCACGACTATATACCAGCAAATGGCATGTCAAGTGCTTGTGGACGTGTCGTAGCAGCAGCTATAAGAGATTTTGGTGAGCGATAAAAAAAGATTTCAGTGAGTTTGCTTGTTATTGGTTGCTGTTATTTGTGTAGCTGAGTGTGATTGGTTGTTGTGAAAAGTGTCTCATCCATTTTAGTAGTTTTATTAGTATATAGACCTCTTTTTGTGGTATTCATTTTTGAAAGTTGAAAAGCCACCATTTTCTGCACTTTTATCCTTTTGATTCCAGAACTCACAGTGTGCACATGGCAAGAGTGTGGCTGATGTGAACGTAAGTGTTAATAAATATTTAAATATTTGTAGGTTTACTTGCAGTGTTGTGTGTGTTATTATATTAACCACTGCTATCAGATGGTGTTCATTGTCATTTTTTTCCTCTGCTCTGATTGTGCAGCAAGTATTTTTTTAATGTATTTTTTAACTTTCACTAACATGGACCTACAAAATTAGATTTGTCAATAAATGGCATTTATATACAGGCATTTGGTTTTGTTAGTGAAGTTGGAAGTTTATTTGATTGTATTTGTTGTAATTTTAATGCACTTTCATGATGAAGCTATTGTCTGTGAGGTAGTACAATTGATGCAGCTTTGGAAGTTCATTTTAGTCATTTTTCTGTATTTTTGTATTTTCTTGTGGCTACTTTTTCAGTATCTGTTGAAAGAAAGTTGAATTCTTTGCATTTATTTTTTGATTGGGTCATTATTATTTTTATGGTGGGCAGGTGCTGATAGGATTCAACTACTTGCCGTGCTCTGTGGCTACTGAAGAAGTTGTTTAGTTAACTCCAATGAAAGGTCATCCTGCATTCAAAATATAGGAGTGGATGAAGAAAAACTGAAGAGATAACTTGTCATGCGAAACAAGGATTAGGTAAAAAGTAAATGCACCTCTGTGACAATCTTAAGTTGTTGCATCTTTTATGGAAATCAAATTGTGACTTATGGAACACTGTATTTGCTTAACAGATTTATTGGTTGCCGGTAGTTTAGCAAAAGTTTGAGTTGAAGCATTACCCACAAAAGTTGAGGGTTGACTGTTGAATGTTTCCCACTGGTGGATGAACTTGCTGGATGAGGTGCTGATTGTGATGTAATGCATGAGGCACATGCATTTTCATTTTGTGGTGCTCGTGCGATTTTCGGTTTGCATTCTTTTCATCATCCCAGTGGATTTGCACCAGATGTTTTTCAGTTAACTCCCGTGAAAGGCTAACCCATATTCAAAACATAAGAGTGGATGAAGGTGGTGGTGGAGGAGGTATAACTTTTCTACATTCATTATCCTAGTACCCCTATAACAATGGTTGATCAGTACAGGTGTTCCTAAGCTTTAGACTGGAACATTGTTCACTAAAAGGACTGTTTGTAATGATCAATGTAAAGTAATTTTCTGGGGAGTTGTAGATATCTTGTCTATGGGATCTTGGGTGTCCTCATTGGTCATGGGTACTGCCTCTATCTGTGTGATTGTTTTGTTTCCCATGTTCTCAAGTTTACTTAAACTACCACATTCTCTCTTGTTTTCCAATTTTACTTAACCTACCCTATGCACTCTGTTGTAATTCCTTAGCATAATGTCCCTTATATATGTATGTTCATTGATTATAGTAACAGTTTTTATACTTTTATTGTACACTTATTGTGTTAGTGAATAAGTGATGGTTATGTACATTATGTTTGGAGATAATCATTTCTCAATGGCATCTCCAGTGAGAAGCCAATTGTGCCATAGGCAGCACATTACTCACATAACTGAAACATTGGGAGCAAGTTAAATAAGAACAGGTGGAATTGGCAGTGCTGCAGAGGCTGAGGGTTTATTTACTGTCAGTGGCGTCCCACTGTAATTGCCACCCTAGTCTAGTTGTGAATGCTGCACCCAGTGTTGGCAATTATCCTGTTGTTCTGAAATAGCCTTGTCCAAACCACCTAGGGTGGTATCTCTCATCTTGATTTAGCTGTGACAGCTTTTACACATTACCAAACAATTTGACAGATCAGGTGCAGGCGGGAAGGGATGAGGTTGGGTGTTGGTTACTGGAAAATAATTAGTGATAGTATTTGAACAATGTGGTGCAGATGATAAATCCTACTTTGCTGATTTTGTTACTTGTGCTTTGACTTTATGTTTCATATGAGCCTTCATATATGATTCTTTTACTTCTCTCCAATGTGCACAGACAAGATGTTGAATGAAAGTTGAGGTTCCCGAACTTTGCGACAGTTTGTTTGAAGGATCCCTCTGTAAAACCTTTCCATGGAATTTGCACACCACTTTCTCAATCTCCTTTTTTCTGTGTTGGTCCTTCACTCAGTAATATTGGCAACCATAGGCAATTGTTTTCTGTGCACATTGCTTTTCTTATGGAGCTAAAGCTGAAGCCACTCACAGCAGTTCAGCCTTATTTCACTTTGCTGTATTGTCAACTATTTGTGGTGCTCTTCATTCTGCTATGATTGGCAGACAAGTTTAAATGTCTAACAGAGGAGGACAATATAAAACCACAGAGCTAAGATGAAAAAGACAATGTTACAAAAAATGTAAAGCACATTTTTATAAAAAGTACTAGTGTTTCTTCCTGTGTTTTTGTTTTCTATTCCATATTCTCTGTATATTCTTTTGATCTCCAAGTCTACTTACCCTACCTCGTCCACTCTATTGCAACTACCTAGTATAATCTCCCCTGTTTATTCTTACTCAGTGTGTATGTCAGTGTTCATGTATTGTAATGCCAGTTTTAATACTTTTTATATTAGTGTATGTTTATTTTTTTAATCCATGTTGGATTTTTCCCCATTGACCCAATGATTAATATGTGCAAAGAGAGCAGCAGTGTACTGTGCACAAATGTTGCATCTTATATTGTGTACATATTGCACTATATATGAGGGTAAAAAAGGTGTTTAATTGTTTTTCATGCAGTGTGTTCTTTACCTAATTGTGTTTTCTTTTTTTGCAGATAGAAGGATAGTAATGTATATGAACTTGGCTGCATGCAGCCAAGTTAAACCCATCTTCAGTATCCTAACTATTATGTATACTGTGCTTTGCGTATCATCATCCACTTTAGATAATTCCATGAGCAGTCATATGTTGTAGTGATACCTTTTAACTACCATTGTATCACTACTGACTGTTTCGCCATTCCTATTTCATACTCAGATTTAACGAAAACAAGATCTTATAACCGCAGCTATACAAAAAGGGTGGGATTGGTGTATTGAGGATTGCGCCTAGCCAGAGCAACAGCTGGTGTGTTTACCCGTCGCTACCCAGCGGCCACCTGGTGTGCAGCTTTGCTACCGGTTGGTAAAAGTGACACCCTGTGCAGCCGTGACTACATGCTAACAAATGGCATGTCAAGTGTATGTGGACATGCGGTAGATGAGGCTAGTAGCAGCCGAACGGGCGAGGATCCTCTATAACCATGGCTATAATTGACAAGTGATTGGGTCCATCAAAGCTTCTTGCCATTTCATTGCTTGTTGTGGTAAGCATGGATATTATTATAACCACGTCTATTGGACCATACATTCTCTTTGCAATAATCATATTGCTATGTGAATGATGAAGCTCAGAATGTTATCTGTGTTTCTTATTTTCTTTTCTTAGGTGATCCTTTGTCTTATTTGAAGTTCTGAAGGTTGGCTTAGTTTGAGTTTAAGAAATGTACATGTTGCCACTGTTACAAGGCAAGATTTGTAGATTGTCTATTTGTGCAGCTGTCTGTGATAAGTTGTGGTGAAAATGTGTTGGTCATTTTAGTAGTTTGTCTAATATATATTCTTCTTTTTGTGATATTTCTTGGGTAGTATAAAAACCACCATTTCGTGTAGTATTCTCATTTTTATTGCAGAACTACCACAGTACAGTATGCTGAGTGTTTGGCTGTTGTGGAAGTAAGTACCAATATAGAATTAAATATTTAAACATTTGTTTGGGGTGTTACATGTCAGATACATTACCACTACTGTCAGATCGTATATATTGGCACTATTTTGCCCTAGTTTGATTTAGTGGCAGTTTATTTTTCATGCATTTTTTTACCTTTTACTTTAAAGGAATAGTGCGCTCAAAAATATTATTGTCCCAAAAGATGGGCAAACATGCATTAAACATAATTTTAAATAAAGTTCCTATGTAAGCTTTTGAACAAACGAGGCTCAAAGCGTTTACATGGGAGCATCCATTTAGCCATTTCAGGCAGCCTCCTCAGCTCATGTTAAGCTCTGCTACTAAACAAGCAGCAAAAGCCCCCTACTGGGAGCTTTTGCTTACGGCAGCCATAACAGAGCTGTACATGGAGAAGGCTGCCTTCACTTACATTTTACGTTTTCAGTGCCCCCCAGGCCCAGGGAAGCACAGAAAACGTAAAATGAAAGGCAAAAAGCAATGGCACAGCAATTCTAAATACAACGTTGTTGTATTTGTGATTGCTGTGGTTAGAAAACCATGGAAATCATAAATACAACAAAGTTGTATTTCTGTTTGTGGCAGCTTTCGCTTTGAGTCTCCTGGGTGAAATGTAGAGGCAAAATGTACAACAAAACACTCAAATATCAAGAGAGATAGCCTAATGTGCAGTATGCGTCTAATACACTCCAAAGATGCAGGAGGAGGAGAGAAAGTGGCGGTGAAAGCCTCAACTGACACATGCTTCATGGGTCGGATGACCGAGAAAGTAGGTGGCAGTGCTGGAGTCAGCTTGGCCTGTGGGGTAGAGAGAGGTGGGAGGAAAGGAGAAAGTGGTCACTCCAGGAGAGTGGAGTGGTGAGAGGGTTAGCAAATGGGAGGTCTGAGGAAATCAGAACACTCAGGTGGTGCCCTGCAGAGCGAGTCATGCCAAACAGAAGAATAGATAGAGAGAGAGAGAGTCACAGAGGTTGAGAAAGAATCACGAAGAAGAGCTAGTAGCAACCAGGTGGTTGTTCAGCTCTCTGAGGAGGAGAAGTTGAGATGAAGAGGCAAGAAAAGAGAAGGAGAGGTCCGCCGACTCAGAGTGGAAGAGGGTGACCTTGCCAGGCGGCCTGTACATAGTGACCACAGTGAGAGAGAGGCTAGGGGAGATAGAGAGCCTGCAGATCAGGCATTCAAAGGTGGAGGAGTCCTGAATTGGAATAACAGAAGCTGGTATCCACTCTGGGAAAATCAAGGCTACACCCCATCTGGGACGGTTGGTTCTGGGTTCGGAGATGTATAGCGATCAGTAAGGAGAGTGTCAAAATTCATGACAGAGTTGGCGGTGAAGATATTCGAATGCAAAGGTGATGTGTGCCCTGCCACAATCATTAAGAAATGTGCTGACATCCTAGCCCCCTTCCTCACAGCCTTCATCAATGCATCCTTTGCCTCTGTACTGGTCCCTCCATGTCTCCAAGAAGCTTGAGTACTCCCACTCCTAAATAAAATCACTAGACCCCCTCAGACCCTAACAACTATATGCCCATCACCACAGTACCTTTTCTTCTAAAAATCCTTGACAGAGCCGCCTACCTCCAGATTGAAAACTTCCTAGAAGAAAACCACATACCAGGCCTACGCCAATCAGGCTTCCGACCTGGCCATGGCACCAGATCAGCGCTGTTAGACCTAAAAAACAGATGGATAAAATTAGGGACAAAGGAAAACCTGCTCTGCTCCTCCTTCTCAACCTATCAACCGCCTTTGACCTAGTGGACCACAACCTCACCACATCGGCCCACTTCTCGCACGTGTCAACAACCAGGATCACCTCTTTCCTAGAGACTAGAAACATGAGAGTGTTTGCACAAAATGCGAGCACTCCGACTCCCCCATTTTATGCAGGGTCTCACAGGGCTCTTGCATTTCTCCCACTTCATGAAATATCTTCACCAGACCACTTTTTAATATCTTAGACTCCAGCGGTATAGCCCATACCAACTATGCTGATGACACCCAAGTCCTCTTCCCCCTCACAGGTACCTATGAGGAAGATTCTAAAGCCCTCAACAGAGCCTACTCCATCATCCAGACTTGGATGGCGGCAAACGGCCTATGCTTCAACAGGGACAAGAACTAAATCCTACTAATAGGGCCTCTGGCAACCCTAAAGAAACTTTCCAACCAATACTCCACATTCCTGATAGAAAACATAAAAATCCCACCCTCTCCCGTTGTCAAGACCCTAGGGGTATACCTAGAAGCCACCCGCTCCATGTCCGGCAAGTCAGTGCCATTGCATCATCTGCAGCCTACTCCACCAAACTAATGAATGCAGCAAAACCCTTCCTCTTCACAGTAAGCATCCTTACCATAGCTAGAGCCATCATAGGTACTAGACTGGATTACTGCAATGCCCTATATGCTGGCACATCCTCAAAAACCTGCAAAAACTCCAAGTCACCCAAATGAATGCACTTTAGGCAGCTCTTAGCATCCCAAAAAGAGAAAACATCAAAATAGCCAGAAGCTCATTGGCTGCCCATCATAGAGGACTTTTGTTCAAAACATTAGCCATTACTCCTAAGTTCCTCACTAACTCAGCTCTGCCTTAACTTTCCCAGAAAATAAGCAGAGCCCACTCATCCAGGCCAACTACAACACCATACACCGACAGACTACTGATCCCCAAAGTCAAACGTGCTAAAGCAGGAGGAGCAATCTTCCCTTTTATAGCAGCCAAACATTGGAACTCAAGTGTTCCCTTCACTCAGAGCTGAACCCTCCCATGGAACCTTCGGCAAAGCACTCAAAACATGGCTGTTCAAATAAGACCACTCTGTATTGTGTACTACCTCATGCCAACTGCAACTGCATGTATATATACCATGTACTATATATCTGAGATTCCTGTAACAGCACCACAATGCCCTTGGGCTGCTGCACGCTTTATAAATGAATAGAATTAAAATTAAAATAAATAAATCTTACCTTCCCAGAAGAGTATGCAATGTTTGCCATACCCAGCATTCTTCTGCCTGTCAATTGGAAACACTGGTGGGCATTATGACTCATCAAACCTCTGTACAGAGATGATGTTGAAAGCGGGAGAAACAACGCTTTGATTACTTGCTGGCAAGCTTTATCACACAAAGTCATTCACATCACTCCACAGTCCCGACACTTTACGAGTCATAGGACCTCATTCCGAGATTCGAGGTAGCCATGGCGCTATTTGCGCCATGCAGAGGTCGAAGTGGGCGGGAGCGGTCGGGAGCAGTGCTTCCATACTTTTTATTTTTAAGTCTCACAGTTCCTATACTTTTATTTTAAAAAGAAACCGTTCCGGAATGGTTTAGTTTTCAAATAAAAGTGTAGGAAGAAGTTGGAGCTTGCACTTCAGTGCACTGCACTGCACATTCCCATAAACAGCAGGTGTGTTTTTTTGGGGGTTTGGATTGTGTGTGGGAGGAGGCGCAGGGATAGGGTTTGTGGGGAGCAGGGCAGACCAGCAGAGAACATAGCTCCACTACTTCTTTTCGTACACTTCTACCACTGGCGCCATGGCTGCCTCCAATACCGGGTCCAGCACCGGTCTGGTTCAATGGGGACATACCGGTGCATTCCGACCCTGGAGGGACCGGTAAGTCCCCATTGAACCAACCATTCCCCATTCCCTTTTGAGCCCCCATAGGGCTCAATGGGAATGGGGAGGGCGCTAATAACGGGCTCGCAAAGAGCGTCCACGTCCTTTACGGTTCCCGCTAAGGGACCTCGGAATTTGGCGGTAAGGGATTACCGGCACCGGTCTCCTTACTGGTGCCCGGTATCCCTTACCGCTCAACTTGTAATGACCCCCATGGACTGGGGAGCAAAAAGGAGCATGCAGGCATAATGTCCCTATTATGCCCCTGTCATCTGAATACCACTTAGTCCTGCATAACCTAGTCACTGGTCTCATGCACAGACTTTGAAGTTTATATAATGGGTCAATGGGGAGTGTGGTAGCCATTTTGCACACATTCGCAAAGGGTGGGGGATACTTACAAACATGAAATAATAGAAGAGCAATCATTCACAACATCTGGTAAAGGAGAAGTACTCAGGACTGTTATGAGTAAAAAGGAATACAGCACTAAAACCCGAACAAGCCTCAGCTGTCATCTGCACAGTCATGACTTGTGTCCAAGTACCAAACAAGACCAGAGCAAGAAGAAATCCATAGCTATATTTTGCTTCTGCACCCTCTAAAACACAAAACCAAAATAGGCGATGCTTCCCCACAACACACAACCAATACCAATACATGTTAACATACCCTATTCTAGACTTTAGATGGTAGTCCAGTGTCCCATTGTTCTTCGCACTTAGGGACTTCTAGTTCCAGATTGCATATCATAAATCCAGGACATCAAGTCCCTGAAGGCAAGAGGAAAAACTGGGAATAAACTATCACATCCCCAATAGAATGTGTTTAAATGGTACCTGCCACAAAGCAAGCTTTGCTTAGTGGCACTCCAAAATGGAGGGGAGGGGACAGGCATACAGAGATAAGAGGAGGTACACATAATAAGGTCACTGGAAGTTCTTGGGATATTCCGAGCAGTGTAAGTGTGAGGAGGGAAGTACAATGGGCTGGCTGGCTGGCTGGCATCTGACAAGTGCAAGGCACACAACCTTAAACAACTTCATGAGCTTCATGATACTGATGACCCCAGAATCTAACCAGTCATAGACAGGGGTAAGTGGACTCCCAAGGGGCTCACAGTTTAAACATTCCAAGGGTATAAGCAGTGCACCTCCAAGAGGTGTTCCCGTAGCCCAGGAGGCTCTTTCAATGGAGGGGCAATCTGAGCCAAGATCAGTCTAAAAATGTGGGTTTTAAGAGTGTTCTGAATTTCCTTCCTACCTGCCCACATACAAAAAGCCCATAAATGGAATCCAAATGTTGGCAGATACATACACATAAAAAAGGAGTAAGAGTCGTGATGATGAGATTTCTACACTTATTGACATACCAAACTTGATCACAGGCCCAATTGTGCAAACACATATTTAGTTATCTGAAGCTATTTCAAACAGCTTCATAATAAGAAACACAGAGTCACGAGTAATCATATGGATCTGTGTGCAGCACTAGGGGAAGAATGTCTCAATTAAGCAATCATCAGAAATGCATTTATAACCACAACCCAGCACAGATTGAATCTTGATGGTGAAAGCATGCGGAGTACTTAAAAGAGCAAATAAAATCATTAGACACTGTTTTAAAATGAAGAAAAGAAAAAAAGATTTGTTTTTTTAAATATCGAGAGTAATGTAACTTTAGCAGTAATATAGTGGAATAAATGTTGGAAAAATACATAAGGGTTAGGGTGTATGAAAAATGTAAGAAATATGAAACATTGAAAGCCACATCCTGCTCATGTTGAAAATTATTACATCCCGAAAACCTAAGAAATGAAAACGTTCCAGCTTAATGATCAGAACTCCTATATCTAGCGTACAGCATGTGTCCAAACTTAAGAGGCACTCGATCCATGTCCCAGTGGGGGAAGAGGAGTGCTGAGAATAAGAAGAATGGAGCGCATTTAAAATAAAGCGAGTCGCGTCATATAAGATTTGTATTCTTCAAATAAATGTTGACTCTGATCTTTATAGATGACTTAAACAAAGGAGGCAGAGATTGAGAATGGTAAAGTTAACATCCAGCTTGCAGAAAAAAAGCACAGGACGTGAAGCAAGGACTGCAAACAGTGTAGTGTATATTAGCAAACCTTCTACACCGGGCGTGAGAAACACATATAACGTCCTTCATCCACTTTCAGTTCTTTTATCCCAGTCCCAAGGTTGACCACCCTTTTGTGCCCTCATGGTGTTTTGAACCAATGCAATGTTCATTCACATAATCGTCTGGAGAATGTCTTTGTATTTGACGTAAATGCTTGACTGACTCTCTTTTACTGATCATTGAAACCGACATGTAAAAATAGATATTTTAATCTCGCACTATGTGGCAGGCGATGATACATATTACTTCATATGCAAAACAGTCTTACTACTCACACAGGGATGCTAAGACTGCACACATGTGCTTCAAATACTCATTTGATGAGGGTCTGCGGTTCTTGCTGTATGACTCCCTTCATAACTGAACTGTGTGGAGCCGGCCATTGAACAAGTAGTGAAGTATTGCTTGGTGAAAGGAGCACAACTTTCCTTTAAGGACATTCTACAGAAAATGCCCCCTCTAAAATCGCTGTAGATTATTCTCCTGCCAATTGAACAAACTTCCTTTCCATCTATGCCCACTACTCCACATGTGTCAAGGGATCTAGCCCCACTGCATACTCCAGCCAATGGGATCTTAAATGTTAGACCAGAAAAAGGTAAGCATTGCTTGTATTCCCTCACACAACCAATGCAGGCAAAAGATTTAGCCTCAGAGAGCACCTCACAACCACTCATAACTCTGACCTGTACCCAACTTCTAAATAACTGGACAGCCCGGGGACTGTCCTAAAATGTTGCAATTATGCTGTGATTAGTATGAAAGGTTTGCTAGGTCAGGCTATGGGTAAAGGAATGCCCAGCTGAATGGTAATCAGCACTACGAGAATACTCTGAGGTTTTGTGTTTTGCATGGATAGTATCAAAGTGAAGCAAAGCAAACAAGACTCAGGAGTCATATCAGAAATGGACAAAGGAAGGTGCCATTTATTGCTGGTTTGCAAACCACATAAACGAACAGCACCCCATTAGCCTACCAACCGAACTAACGCAACCCACCTCCAATTCATTTCCCCTTATGTTCCCCATGGTCTAGCTCATCCCAAGAGAGATAATTTCTGATTGACCTCTCCTGCCCCAAGACATAACAATATCTCTTCTTGCATATCCACAAAGTCTGTCTTCCGTTTCCATATCATTTCTCATTATTTTGGGAACCTCTGCTTCCGGGTCTGTCTCTCCGGTCTGACAATATATCTCTGCTGAGGTGCAAGGCACAGGGCCGCCACCCCCTGATGCACTGCCGGCTGAGAATAAGGTTCCATTGTTCTAACCGGTAAACACTGGCAAAATCTGAAAATGATGGGCAGGTGGACCTCACCCAGTTACTGCAAGTGCTCCTGAAAGTTCCTCAGCCGTCCTACAGCACATGTCCCACTAGGGAGCCCATGAGGCAAGCATTGCCTCAGGTCAGCATATGGGGAGTATATATATATATATATATATATATATATATATATATATATATATATATATATATATATATATATATATATATACATACACGTTATGGTTAAGTTGCACTACTAAAAACCTATGAAATTCAATACAAAAACTTTGTTAAAGGGATGTTATGGTTCCAAGTAAAACAGAAAAAACCCTGAAATTCACCAGTTCTGGTAAGCTAAGCAACCATAACTTGTGCCACCACCGTGCATTGCTAAGACCCAGGACATCAAATATGACATCACAAATTCCATTGATGACATCACTGATGACATCACATGTGCATGCACTTTTCATGAAAACTCTGTACAAGGGATTCTTATTATAATGTTGACAAAAAAAAGTGTCACGGATCATTCGAATAGATGTCTTGAGGTATGTAGAGCTTTAGACAATGCATTGATATAAATAGTATTCCATTATGAAGTTCTTTACAGTATACTAAGCTACTCATGTATAAATATAAGGATTGTGTGTAGCTTACATGAGGGAGGTGCAATATTCATAGTCTTCCCATGTTGAATAGTGAAATGATAAATACTTTCTTATTAGAGTTTTGTGTACTGCAACATGTAATAAGTAGCTAATATAACCCACTTCCTATATAATTTCATTATCACATACAAAACACAAAGGGGCCAATTCATAGAATTCGGCGCACAAGTGGCGCACGCAGCTGGCGCACAGTGTGCGCGTGCGAATCCCTGCGCCAGCCGCGTGCGCCAAAACCCATTTCCGCGCACAGCGTATTCATGGATTCCAGCCACCAAAACCAGCCGTGGCGCATAGTGGCGCAGCGACCTTGCAGCAGCGCCAGTTACGCCCCCAAGAACGCCTTCCGCGCAGGGAAAAGCCATCAAAATCCCCAATCCAGCGCAAAGGGCTGCGCTAACCCTGTACCAGCACGGCAAGCGGGCTACGTGTATTCCAGGGGTTCACGTGAAGTCACTCACGCGATCGGGCCTGGGGGAGCGGGCTACGTGTATTTCAGGGGTTCGCGTGAACTTTTTCACGCGATCGGGCCTGGGGGAGCGGGCTACGTGTATTTCAGGGGTTCGCGTGAACTTTTTCACGCGATCGGGCCTGGGGGAGCGGGCTACGTGTATTTCAGGGGTTCGCGTGAACTGATTCACGCGATCGGGCCTGGGGGAGCATGCTACGTGTATTTCAGGGGTTTGCATGAAGTTCCACACGCGAATAGCCTGGGCGCGTGTATTTCAGGGGTGCGCGAGAAATTCTACACACGATTGGGCTGGGTACGTGTATTACAGGGGTGCGCGAGTAATTCTACACGCGATTGGGCTGGGTACATGTATTTCAGGGGTGCGCGAGTAATTCTACACGCGATTGGGCTGGGTACGTGTATTACAGGGGTGCGCGAGTAATTCTACACGCGATTGGGCTGGGTACGTGTATTACAGGGGTGCGCGAGTAATTCTACACGCGATTGGGCTGGGTACGTGTATTACAGGGGTGCGCGAGTAATTCTACACGCGATTGGCCTGGGTACGTGTGTTCCGGGGTGCTGTGAACTTTCACACGCGATTGGTTGAAATCCACGTGTGTTCTGTCATCACGTGCAATGAGGGATACACCCTCGCACGTCACGTCACAGACGCGCTCACGCACTGAGGGCCTTTGGTCCAATGAAAATGCGTATGCGTGCAGACGCACTTACGCGCTAAGGGCCTTTCCTCGAATTACACGCTGACATGCAGATTTTTCACGTGCCAAATCACTCCGTATCAAGCTGGCCACGCGAATACACACGGAAGACCACGCTCCTGCCCAGAAGGCCGAATCACTGCCCCCCCCAGTGCCCCGAGCAGCCTCCCACGTGCCATCTGCTGCTGCCTGCCTGCCTGCCTGCTGCCACCGTGCCCTGCCATTTGGTGCCTGCACATCAGCCATCTGCAGGGGTCCAGTTGCTGTGTCCACCCCTGCTGGAACAGTAGACTCCCGACTGGGATACCATCGCTCCACAGCCCAGCCCCAGGACCCAGTTGCCCACCCACGCCTGCCTCGGGGGTCGCCATGTCGGGGCAAACACCATCTGAGACCAGTGGCGACCCCCAGCCAGAGAGGCAGAGGGCCACCAGCTTCAGTGAGAAGGAAGTTGGTGTCCTGGTGGAGCATGTCCTGGGGCATTATGATGCCCTCTTCGGAAGACCACGCGCCAACAAGGAAGGACGGGAGAGGATCTGGGACGATGTAGTGGTTGCCATCAACGCGGAGGGGGTGGCAACCCGCGACATCAAGCACATCAAGAAGCGCTGGGAGGACTTGAGGTCCAGGACCCTCAATAAGGCCCGGCGCCTCGCGGAGGGGGGCCGGGCACGCCTAAGTGACATCCAGATGAGGGTCCTGGAACGCGTAGACCCAGCGCTCCACGCCCAGATCCTTCGGAGGCAGACCCATCTGGAGTTGGCCGGTAAGTGGCCAAGCATTGCTGTGTGAGACAAGGCATGTTGCAGTGTGCTGGTTGTCTGATACCTGCCTGTATGTGTGACATAGGCCATGTACGTATGTGTGTGTGCAGGGACATCATGGTCAGGCATGTGAGTACAGTGATGTGTTCTATTGCAACATGGGGGGCTCTGTGCGGAATGGACAAATGGAAGCATGGCAGTCTCTGTTCCTGGACATGGGTGGGGGTGAGGGATGGGTGCTGGTCCCATGTACACGTATGGTGTCCATGTGTGTGTGTCTGACCTGCGTGTCTGTGACTTGTAAATGCCATGGATGCATGACACATGTCTGTGACAATGTTCAGATTCACTGATGCAGCCTAGTCATCCTTGTATCCACTGCGTCTGTGGTGTACGAGACCAGATGGATGGAACTACGGTGAGGTGTGTGCATGTGATGGCAAGACCCATGATGCATGTGAGTTTAAAACCAACATTATATGAATCATGAGTCCCTTGGTCATGTATGCCAATGTCCATGGCATGCGCATGCCTGTTACTGTATGTGTTTTGCCTGCACTGACCCATGTGTTGTGGAGGGACATGATGGAAGTGATGTATGACAGTGCCACTCATCTGCTGTTGCTTCCTGTCTAGGGGACCATTGTACAGTACCCTGATGCTTGTGTTCTATGTCTCCCTCTACACAGTGGCAAGTGAAGAAGAGGGCGGAGAAGGCGCTGTGGAGCAGAGCGGCGGGGATGCCGCCACGGCTGCAGCGGAAGGGGTGGGTGAGCCCCCACACGGGCTTGCACCGGCGGAAGACGGCATGGAGACATCCAGGTTGGTGGTTTCCACAGAGGGGGAGGAGGCCGCTACTGAGCCACACATGGGGCCTGGTGGGGGCATCCCCGCTGGTGCAAGTGGTGCAGTCCAGGGCCAGGGGCAGGAGGCAGCACAGGTCGCCGTGGAGGTGCCTGTGCATGTCACTGTCCCTGACACTGTGACTGCACCACCATGCACCAGCAGGGATGCCCCATCCCAGGCCCGTCCGCAGGTAGGGGAGATGTCCATGTCATCTGACACTCCTCTACCTGCGGACGAGGGGACCCCTGGCCGTGTGGAGAGGGTCCTGATTGGTGTCGCGTTGCGCACGGCTGGCATTCGTGATGAGGTGCATGCTTCCCGGGAGAAGCATGCACATCATCACGAAGAGCACCGTGCGTACGTGAACCATTTGGGAGCCGCCATGGTCGGGGGTTTCCTACATGTGTGTGGCCTTCTGGCGACCCTCTCCTCCTCTGTGGGGGCTATGCGCCAGTCGTGCTCCATGCCGTCTTCCGGCCCAGATGCCACCAGGGCCCCCTGTGGACCTGCCCCGACCAACGCAGCCAGCTCGGTGGGGACCCCATCCCTGCCACAGTCGGGAGTCGAAGGTCCAGCAGGGGTGGACACACCAGCAACTGTCCCCCTGCAGATGGAGGATGTGCCGGCATCATCTGGCAGGGCACGTGCACGACGGCATCGGTGGATTCCATCAGCCGGGATGCCGTCGTGCTGGCAGAGGCAGTGGCGTCGGAGGCAGCAGCAGGCTCGACGTGGGAGGCATCATGGCTCGGGGCCATCAAGATCAGAGGGGCAGGCATCGGCCAGAGGGCAGGAGAACCCTGGGATGGCAGTGTCTTCCGTGTGGGAGCAGTTGGTCCAGCGGATAGGTGCGGAGCGGCAGCGGGTGGAAGAGGAGCGGCTCACCATGGTCAGGGCGGAGTTCTCCATGCGTCGGGCGTTGAGGTGGGCTGAGTGCCTTGAGGAAGCTCGCAGGGAGTTTGAGGTGGACACGGGGTTGACCCTGCGAGACCTCGGGGCCAGGACAGAGTCCCGCCTCCGGGACATCGACATGGAGTTCGATGATGCCCTGGCCGGCAACATCACAGAGTGAGCCGCAGGACTTGCCCGCTGCCATTGTATATAGTTATATAGTTAGTGGTAGGTTTCCTTTGAATTTTTTTTTTTTATTTGGTTGCGATTGGACAATGCGCCACTTTTTTGTATATAGTTCAGTTTTTAGTTAGTTGACATAGTTAGGTTTCATTTGGTTGGGCTCATGGACCCGGGATTGTCTTGTAAATGGTTCTTCTATGGATTTTTTGATTTTTTGGATTTTTTTCATGGACATTCATCTTCTTTTTGTTGTTTTTCTTTGTGGTTTTTCTCATTTCATTTCCATTCTAGTTGATTTTCAATACATTTTTACTTTCATCCTTCAATGTGTCGTATCATCTCATTGCTTTCATGCATGTCATGTTGGGTGTTTTAACATTCACTTGCAGCCATTGTGTGTGACAGACATGTGTTCATTTGCATTATTTACATTGGGTGTGTAACATGTAATTGCCTTTGATATGTGAGTGGATGTGATAGTTGGTTGGGCCTTTTGGCAGGGGAGGATGGCCATTACGGACATGATTGGGGATTGTTGGGACCCAGGTGCAGGGGGGCATGGATGGGACATGGGCGAGGGCCTGGTGGAGGGTGCCCCGCAATGCTGGGGGGTGGGGGTGGTGGGGGACATGAGTTGGACATGGGTGGGGGCCTGCTGGCAGGTGCCCCACAGTGCTGGGGGGTGGGGGTGGTGGGGGACATGAGTGGGGGCCTGCTGGGGGGTGGGGGTGCAGGGGGACATGAGTGGGACATGGTTGGGGGCCTGCTGGCAGGTGCCCCACAGTGCTGGGGGGTGGGGGTGCAGGGGGACATGAGTGGGACATGGTTGGGGGCCTGCTGGCACGTGCCCCACAGTGCTGGGGGGTGGGGGTGCAAGGGGACATGAGTGGGGGCCTGCTGGGGGGTGGGGGTGCAGGGGGACATGAGTGGGGGCCTGCTGGGGGGTGGGGGTGCAAGGGGACATGAGTGGGGGCCTGCTGGGGGGTGGGGGGGCAGGGGGACATGGTTGGGGGCCTGCTGGCAGGTGCCCCACAGTGCTGGGGGGTGGGGGTGCAAGGGGACATGAGTGGGGGCCTGCTGGGGGGTGGGGGTGCAGGGGGACATGAGTGGGACATGGTTGGGGGCCTGCTGGCAGGTGCCCCACAGTGCTGGGGGGTGGGGGTGCAAGGGGACATGAGTGGGGGCCTGCTGGGGGGTGGGGGTGCAGGGGGACATGAGTGGGGGCCTGCTGGGGGGTGGGGGTGCAGGGGGACATGAGTGGGGGCCTGCTGGGGGGTGGGGGTGCAGGGGGACATGAGTGGGGGCCTGCTGGGGGGTGGGGGTGCAGGGGGACATGAGTGGGACATGGTTGGGGGCCTGCTGGCAGGTGCCCCACAGTGCTGGGGGGTGGGGGTGCAAGGGGACATGAGTGGGGGCCTGCTGGGGGCCTGCTGGGGGGTGGGGGTGCAGGGGGACATGAGTGGGACATGGTTGGGGGCCTGCTGGCAGGTGCCCCACAGTGCTGTGGGGTGGGGGTGCAAGGGGACATGAGTGGGGGCCTGCTGGGGGGTGGGGGTGCAGGGGGACATGAGTGGGGGCCTGCTGGGGGGTGGGGGTGCAGGGGGACATGAGTGGGACATGGTTGGGGGCCTGCTGGCAGGTGCCCCACAGTGCTGGGGGGTGGGGGTGCAGGGGGACATGTGGCTTGGCTGGGGGGCATGCCCATGGTGGATGGGCTGCCTGCGGGACATGACCAGGGGTGCAGGCTAGTCCCCTGTGGTGTGGGCTGCCTGCAGAGGTCGTGGAGGGGGTAGAGGGGAGACCTGGGAGGACCCACACTGGCAATTCACCTCTTCAACTTCCCGCACACCCACGTAATACACTGCCCCACTCGCACAGGCCCCATCGCGTGTAGGATTTCTCGCGCACCCCTGTAATACACGTACCCAGGCCAATCGCGTGTAGCATTTCTCGCGCACCCCTGAAATCCACGTACCCAGCCCATTCGCGTGTAGATTTTCTCGCGCACCCCTGAAATACACGTACCCTGCTGAAATCGCGTGTGGAACTTCACGCGCACTCCTGAAATACACGCGCCGAGGCTATTCGCGTGTGGAACTTCACGCGCACCCCCGGAATACACGTACCCAGCCCATTCGCGTGTAGATTTTCTCGCGCACCCCTGTAATACACGTACCCAGCCCATTCGCGTGTGGTGTGTGCGCTGAGGTTGTGCGCTTTCACTGTGCGCATCGCGCACGCCTTTCACGATGTTGCAGTGACTTGTGCGCCATGCATGGGTTTGGCGCACATCCCGAGGTGAACACGCGCAGGGACTTCCATGAATCGCACGCGTGCGCCTGTTTTTTTCCGCTTGCGCCTGCTTGCGCCTGCTTGCGCGAAGATTTTCGGCGCACGTTTGTTCCATGAATCGGCCCCAAAGACACAACAACACATAAAAAGATGAGTCTATATTGTGGTATTTTTGTGGTATTTGTGGTACTTCGTGCTATAGTGGTGAGCCTAACTTCAGAGTACCCCCTGATAATTGTTCTTATACTGGAATCACTAGTGGACTTAGTACACTCTAAACAATGAACTGATCTATTTTGTGGTATTGTATATACAATACCACATTATGTCCTTTTGGCTTGCATCTCAGAATACATTTATCATGTAAATGAAACACGAACCTTCATTCAGAGCCTCTCAGATGAACACAATCTACAGTGACTAACTTTCATATTTTACCACAGGTTCTGCATCCCTCTGTATGCCAACCCAATAAGGCTGAGCATAGAATAAGTACACTGAGGCTAATTCACCTTTTTTATTAATTGTTATTCTTTATCATACAAGTTGTATTTGAAACACAAACTAATCCTTTCCTGCAATGGGTTTCAAAACATTCTATTTGCGATAATGCCCATAGTTCTGCCAAGAATTGGCCTTGAACTTTGCAACAAAACTTGCCAGAGCACCAGCTTCTGTGAAATCTGAGTCTTTTCACAACACAACTTGGAGATACATGAACACACTTATATGCCTTTAAAATGTCATTTTGCAGCACCTCAAAATTAAATGATTTACTCACTCTACACTCTCGGATCACAAATTATTCACACATCAGCCTGCTCCTTACATTAACTGAACTCACCAAGGATAACTTCTTTAAATGTGTCTTGAATAGCTTGTGACCCCAATCTAATTGTCGGACAGAAGAACTTTCTTACATGTAAGACTGTGGAGTTAAAAAGAAGAAAACTGTAAGAAAAAGGTCAATACAAAAAGGAGTGTGGTTCTTAAAATGGAAATCTTAAAATGGAAATTCTTAGAAGAAAAATATAACAAAGTAAATGGCGTACTGTTTATTTACATATATTCATACACATGAAGTAAAATATATAATTTTTCAAAATTAATAGGTAGCCACTTCAGGCACCGTGCTCTAGTTTTAGCTGCCCTATCCAATGTATTGTAGCTTCTGTATTCTCACCCATGGTACTATGTCGTGTGTAATTGTACCCATTAAATGTATCCTCTTTACTCATTAATTTATTAATATTAAATCCGTTTTTTTCTCCCAATGACCCAATGATTACTATTTGTGAAGTTACCAACAGTTTTGTATGCACAACTTGTATCTTATATAGTGCATGTGGTGCACTACATACGAGAAATGAGGGTAAAAAATGTGACTATTTAATTGTGTTTCACAAAGTGTGTGTGTTTTCTAACTAATTGTAATTTATTTATTTTACAGATAGAAGGATATTACTGTATCTTTCCATTTCTACATGCAGTGACAATTTTCACAGCCTCTCTACCATAGAAATCTACCATACTACCACCTCTTTATTCTTGTGCAATTTACACATATCTTGGGATGTCCATATTTGTTTAACCATATATGCATAACCATGGCTACCATATAACCCAATAGGGTGTTGAATTCTGGAGGTGCGGTCAACCGCAACAATGAACGGATATGTATATATGTATGAAAACATATGTGACCCACCCCGTAAGTATCATCTTGTAACAATGGCAATGGGTTTCAAAACATTCTATTTGCGATAATGCCCATAGTTCTGCCAAGAATTGGCCTTGAACTTTGCAACAAAACTTGCCAGAGCACCGGCTTCTGTCAAATCTGAGTTTTTTCACAACACAACTTGGAGATACATGAACACACTTATATGCCTTTAAAATGTCATTTTGCAGCACCTCAAAATTAAATGATTTACTCACTCTACACTCTCGGATCTCAAATTATTCACACATCAGCCTGCTCCTTACATTAACTGAACTCACCAAGGATAACTTCTTTAAATGTGTCTTGAATAGCTTGTGACCCCAATCTAATTGTCAGACAGAAGAACTCCTTATCTGGTTTACTCCCTTTTCACCTGAAACAAACCCTCTACTAACCTTTCTGCGACACCCTTCTCCCGAAGTCAACCAGAGCAATAGACAGACTGGAACCTCTCCTTGGACAGCTGTCAGCTACTAAGCCAATATGTGAGAGAAAAATCCTCAATTTCTTTCTGCAACCCTCTTTAAGCCTTTTTCTGAGACCTCATGTGTCATTCAAAAACCACCTCACTTTTTGTCAATCAGCCAATCCAGGAATGTTCAGACCATGTCCATCCCCATCGCTTAGAAATGGAAGCAATCGCTACACCTCAGTGCTCTTTTTCTGCTCCAAAAGGTTTTGAAACAATGCAATGTTTGTATCAGAATGGATCTCTTATTCCACACTTCTGATTTGTCACGTCCCCAATCAGACACAGCACAGCTTTAAGCCTGCACATTTAGTGTATTTAATTTTCAAACTGCAATGCATTTCCTTCAATCTTCACCAAGTTTATATAACAGGCATGGACTGGTTTGCATTAAATGTTAGTATGGGAATCTGTTATATTTTAAATGGCTAAGGTAAATCAGTATGTTAGTTTCATGTCCATTTTTATTTTAGTGCAACTTAGCCCACAACCATGGTTTCATGGTGCAAAGTGATTATTTTTCTAGAATGTGCTCTGTGCCTTCCCAATATTGGCATCTATTAGATTCAGAGTGAGTCACACCATTGGCCCTAGTTAAAATTCAGATCTTTGCTAAAATGTGGATGTTGAAATGTGGAGCTATCCTTGTTGAAATTCAGAGCACGTTTCCCTACACATTTCCCTACATTCCCAAATGAAATGATGATACATTTAAAAGCCATCAAATATTGCATTAAAAAGCATCACAATGGACTAAGCCTCAGTTGCAACTCTATGCAAGCTTGATCTTCTACAGTTATTTTCCTTGCTTTGTTAAGTGACACCCTGTCAGTAGTCCATGAATTGTCTTAGTTCTTTCTTTGTGCTTGTTTATTTTTTATTAACTCTTTAAATCTAGTCCTGAAATGAAACTTTTTCTGTTCTTTCTGGATCAACAATCCTTCTCTTGTTATAAATTTGTTAGCGAAATGGATGTTTATAAGGTTCATGATTCTATGTTATCTAACCTTCAGTATAGCGGGTTACAACCCCGTTCTGAGCTGGCAATCCGTTCTGAGTCAGCAATCCACTGTTTTCAATATTGCCAGTCTCCTCGCATCTTTGGGTGCTATCAGCACTGACCTAACTGTCTTCAATCTGTTTGGCCCTGTTGTCACGAACGCCACCTTCCTTCTCTTCTCTGTGCACCACTCCCTTCCCTCCTTTACAAGTGCCACCCTCTGTGGCCATCACTCTTCCAATCCTTATTAGCACATCCAGTTCCCTTGGATCCTCAGCTTGGTTTCCAGATTCTCTCCTCCAACTCCAGCAACAAGTGCGTCCCAGCTGTCTCTGCCTCCTTTCCAGTATCTTGAGCTCTGATCCAACTGCACATCCCCTTGCTCTCCCCTCCTGCCTTCTCTAAATCAAATCCTGTCTCTATACTACTCTCCCCATCTCTTACTCAAAATGCTCACATTGGCAGCCTGTGTGCTCCTATTGCGCTGTAATCCCATATTCCTTACTTATCTGGTGAAAGGAGTGCCAGGTGTGTTAGCTGGAATGGGAATTGGCTGTTAGGCCTACCTGGCTGCCAAGGTTCGCAGCTATGATATGGGATTTTGGACTCTCTCATACCCCCTCTTGAGTGGGCATCTCTCTGCTTTTTCGGTGCATGATTTGATTAGGCATGTTTGTGATTGGAGTACAGCACAAACACACTTATCAGTGTTGAGGTTTAAGAATGGCATCATTTAACCAAATAGTGTGACGATTTATTTCGATTACACTCTTAAGTACAATGCATTTGTATAACTCTTCCATTCCCAGGGTACTATCATGTGCTTTGCCACTCACACAAAATGCAGGTTATTGCCCTCATGTGCCAATTGAGTGGTATAGTTTGTAAAATGGTATCGTTAACAATATATGTCTAGATACTTACACTCTATTTCGAGATTTTATTTTAAGCCTAGGTACTCTAGTCAAATGTGTCTATGCCTTCAGAGGACATGGTACTCCTTTTATGTGGTATGTATTAGCATTAATGGCCAAGTATAATACTATAGTGAGGAATTTCCATCTGTACAGGGTGCAGAAGCCCTAGCTTTTTATTGACAAAACGGTGAAGGTAATTCCATCACTGAAAGGATACTCTTCTAATCAGATTCACCTTACATAAACTCCATGCAAAAGCATAGTGTAAACTTGTGGTCTGCTGCATCAGTAGCCTGATCTACAGCACCTGCTTGCCAGTTGCAGAGCACAGATTCAGGGATCACAGGTGCCAATTTGACAGCTGCAGTGATAGCCAAGTTTCTGCAGCGCAGGTGCTGGAATCAAGATATGCAACCCTATTCCAAATTATACATAACTGTGAGATTGCTGCCCTGATGGCACACAAAACTGAAATGTAAGCCATACCTGAGTTTAGGGTATTGTGATCAGCATTTCTCATAGGCATTGAAGCCGTGCCAATTGAATATCACACATGTGTCAGCCCTGCAAGCTCAATTCAGCTTTGGGAGGGTTATGTGTACTCTCCTCTGACACTTCACTGCTAGCAAGACTGTAGCTTTGGAGATTGCTTCTTTGTATTCCTCTTTGAAGGCAAGAAACACCCTCTCAAAGTGATAGACGAAATCAAAGGGCAAACGCAACGTCAAAAGGAGTATCCTCACAGTAGAGAAGGCAATAGCAAAAGGCCTTTGAATCTATTGAGAGGGTAAGTGGGCGGGTAAGTGTAGACAGTGTGAGCTCTTCACAACTGCAAGAAGTTTTGACCATATTGTTTATCTCTGCCTCTATCTTTCTTTCCTTTCCTCTCCACCTCCTGCAGCATAAAGCACTTTGGGTCTGATTTTCATTTGTTTCAAAAACAGGGATGGGAGCCGTAAAACAGACTAGCTTTAGTCCAATCACCTGAGGTATTTTCCGGTTAAAAGGAGCTTTCTCACCACTTCTTTGAATGATCTCTAGACCTTAAAACCTTCAAGAAGATTCTATAACTTCTTGATATGATATGGCATTTGTAACGCGCCTATACACAAGTGTTTCAAGGCGCGACAAGGCAGGGAGGGGGGACAAAGGGAAGACAGACAACGATCTTACTAGGCCAGGTGTCATTCAGATCGCGCAAGTGCATGGGCAGAGGGGAAGTTAAAGTGCAAGGGGAAAGGGAGAGGGGAAAGTGCAGTACAGGGGTAGTAGAATAATAAGATAAATAATAAGGGCCAGCTGGTGGCAAGTGCAAGGTAAGTGCAGACAAGTACTGGGAAGGGGGGCTGTAGGTATACAGATACAGTCCCGCAGTGCAGGGGTTGCCAGGGAGGCAGTGCAAGGGGAGAGTGGCTGGGCCAGGGACCAAGATCGGTGAGAGTGGCCCAGTTGCATATTCGGTGCAGTTTCAGTCGGAATTAAGCAGGGGAGAGGGGGAGAGAGAGCAGAAGCAAAGAGGAAGGTTTTGAGGTGCTTCCGGAACTGGAAATGGTTCTCCTCAAGTTTCAGGGAGAGAAGTCCATTCCCAAGTCCTCCAGTTGTGAGGTGAAGGTAAGTGTTCCAAGGAAGAGGCTAGCTCTGTCACCTAACCATCCCTAGGGACAGTTGTGGGTCTGCCGGCCAGACTGCTACTTAGAATCGTACCAGTCTTCAGAACCCCTGAATGTGTTTTCCAGCTGCACCCATGTTTGGGAGCCCGAGAACATCCCTAATGTTCGGGAGCATGAGAAATTGGCTCATCTTGTCCATGAGCCGCAGAGTGGGACTCACAGCACCTGAAAGCCAAGACAGTGAGTTTTCCTGCCACTTTGCCGTCCAACGACTGTGAGCTGTGATTAGAACATGTTCTACCTAGATAAAATCCTCATGACCTTCAGAGCTGCCTTTCACACTTGCTGATCTTCGAACTGATGTCCCACCCATTCAAACCTGTTCCTCGCTGAACTCTGCCATTCGAAAGCGCATTGCTGCCTCAGCTCAAACAATGACGTACCACTGCATCTGCACTGCTCAAACCACTGTCCAAACCTCCAGCTTCTTATTGCTGAATGAGACAGCGATCGGACGGACACTGGAGTTCTTCCTGAACTGCGTCCTTGGAGCCTCCGTATCAAACGGACTCACCTGTACATTCTGTCATCAGCCCATCAGCCTTCAAACCTCAACTGCCGAACAAAACCTGATTATCTCCATGATCCATATCAATTGAGTAAGATTTTGAAGCACAGCCTTCTACAGTTCAACCTCACTTTGACGTCTGCTTTCCACAGGACCACGGCGATGGCCACCTTTGGAAACCACATGAGACCGTTTAACAGCAATGAGAAGCCTGGTTCTCTGTTTTCAAACTGCAGAGACATTGCAAAAGGTATTATTTCCTGATATCCACCCATCTGCTCCTTTTTGGGTCCTACGGGATGGCTTGGTCACATTAATCCCTTTTTGCAACTCAAGAACATATCCTTTTGAAGATTGTGAGTTTTATAGCCTTTTTTCCCCCAAGTCTCACTAGCCCGAGTTCTGTATCTTGCTATCTTGTGTATTCTCTGTTTGTTCTACCAGGATGGGTTTATGTAGTGTTTTATAGCTAGTTACTGTGTTATAGTGTGTGTTTAATGAAAGTATACACATATTTATAGAACTTTGGACATTTCTTCATTTTGGTCTGTTATATTTTGCTGTTTGGATTGCTCTTCAACCACATTCAAAACCCTCTTGAGGGTATATCCTTTCCTCGTCCCACGTTACCTGCTCAAACCACTGTCCAAACCTCCAGCTTCTTATAGCTGAATGAGTCAGCGATCGGACAGACCCTGGTGTTCTTCCCGAACTGCGTTCTTGGAGCCTCTGTATCAAACCGGCTCACCTGTACATCCTGTCATCAGCCCATCAGCATTCAAACCTTGACTGCCAAACAAAACCTAATTACCTCCATGAGCTATATCACTTGAGTAACATTTCAAAGCACAGCCTTCTTCATTTCAACCCCGCTATGACATCTGCTTTCAACAGGACCACCACGATTGCCACCTTTCGAACCACATTAAACCATTTAACAGCAACGAGAAGCCTGTTCTCAGTTTTCAAACTGCCAAGACATTGCAAAAGGTATTATTGGCTCATATCCACCTGTCTGCTCCTTTTTGGGTCCTACAGAATGACTTGATCACATTAATCCCTTTTTGCAACTCAAGAATATATCCCTTTTGAACATTGTTTTATAGCCTTTTTTCCCCAAGTCTCACTAGCCCGAGTTCTGCATCTTGCTATCTTGTGTATTCTTTGTTACTTCTATGGGGATGGGTTTATGCAGTGTTTTCTAGTTAGTTACTATTTTATATTGTGTCTTTAATGAAAGTATACACATTTTTATAGAACTTTGGACATTTCTTTTTTTTTGGTCTGTTATATTTTGCTGTTTGGATTGCTCTTGAACCACATTCAAAACCCTCTTCAGGGTATATCCTTTCCTCTGCCCACGTTACCACAAAAGGCAAATGAGGTATATATCTTAATAGTGCCTGTTTGACCTTTCACATACTGTTGGCTCTTGGTTTATAAACGTGAGAAGGCTGAGTATGCACTTTAGCCTTTATTCACCCTTGTACTCCAGCAGGGCAGAAGTCAAATCATCACACCTACCATATGCCCAGGTGGGTCACTAAAATTGCATGCAATGCCATGATGCCCATGTTCTATAAATATATGTTTTGCTATTCCCATACTCACACATGCAAGCAATCACAAGCATGCATACACCCATACATTCACAGACACAGATGCATATTTGGCCAACATTGTACAGTCACAAACATCTCAAATGTGCATATACGCACATGCAGTCACTTACACGGGCACACGTAATGGACGTGCTAAGAAATGCATGCATACAGACAGTCACACACAGATGAGGGTTGCAGGATATGTGCCCCTGACGAGGGTCTAAGTGACCCTATCTTGAGTCTATGAGGAAGCGTCCCAAGCGGAGCATCTGAAATGCTGTGTCCTACAAGTACAGAGATGAGCATGTGTTCCAGGGCAGGGGCCATTGTAAGCACTGATTAGTTTTGAAAAATAACATAGCCACTAATACAATATTTGCAGCAAATAGAATGTCGCTAAAGGAATGCTTTCTACTTTCTGAAAAATATAAAGCATTTAATTTAGAAAACATGTTTAAATTGTTACATACCTTTTTAATACGGGGTATAATTGGCCTATGCAAAACAAGGCTCTAGCACGGGTGACTAATGCTCTGCTAATCTCTACTAGAGACAAACGAACGTGGGACCGACCAAAGCTTGCTAATAAACACAATCTGAATAGTTTGAACATCCTAAAAAATTATAACATTATTCCCGAAGACTGCTAGGTTCAAAAGAGTAACTAGGAAGAATGGGGTTTATATTTTAAAATAATGCCACGTGGTAAATCTCCATTGGCATGTTCTTTATTCTCTCATAGGTGGTAGCACACAAACAGACCATACATTGAATGGTAGGTACGGATGACTATCAAAAAGCATATTCCCAAATACATTTACTGTGATCTGAGCATAATTTAGGGTATTCCGGATCGCATGTTTGCCATTTACAAGTAACTATATTATTTGGTGCCGAGAAAGTTGGGGATAAGCCATCCTGCAGCCCCTCCTCACAGACATGAGACCATGTGGAATGGGCATAGAACAGGAAAGCCACTGTCCTTCCAGTGTCACATTTCCAAACTGTATTCCCATGTGAATAGGGGTCTATAGAGTTCAGGATGAACCCATGACAGACTACCAGAGCCTGGACAGGAGAGGGTGATTGATAGAAAGGAAGTCCTTTCTCTCAGTTCTTCAAGAGGTAGTACATTGATGGAGCTAAGGCAGCATGCTCAAGGGAAGGGCCGATCATCTGTTACACAATGACTTCACAAGGAGCAAGGCACTCTTGGAATTTCTTCACAAGAAGGATGTCACTCCACAGGGGAGATGTTCCCATTGGATCTGAGGGGTACCTGGAAGTCGCAAATGATCTACTACAATCAAAGCAGACATACATTGAGTGTATTATGTTGTATTGTATTTGTCATTTATATAGCGCCTTTTTCCCATTTGTATGGCCTCAAGGTGCATTGTGGTAGGAACGTCCTCGTGGACTGAAGTCCAGGTATGGAAAATTCTCATAAAAGGCTTAAAGAGTGCATGTGCATTTGGCCAATATTAGGAATTAGATGTGATGGCTTTGCTCTAGTAAGCAACCCAAGAGGTTAGGCATGTAGAGGGGTGCCGAGGGAGGTCACAACATGCCACTAGTGAAAGAGACTTGATGTTTCCCAAACAGACCGAAAGTTTTCATAGGTTGTCACTGTAGTCTAATGGCAGAGGTGTTGAGGCAAGACTAGTGTAAGGGTGAAGCCATTACATGTCCAGCTAGACCGAATTTGTCGCAGTCGTGGCTGCATTGTAAAGTGTATGGTTGGGTAGCCATGCCTGCGGCAGATGTCCACTGAAGTGATGCGGTTGCACATACCCCAAGCTCAAATGGAGCTTATTTTGATGGCGCTGTGTCATCCATTTGTCTGTGGGGAAAAGAAACCAGCTACCCTTGTAGACTCTATGGACAGGTAACCCGTGTATCTACTAATCACAATAGACTGACTCTCCTAGACGACTAGCTTCTAAGTGAGACATACAGGTGACCATTGGATCTAGTATAATGGGATTCTATAAACGCAATAGATAGGTTACCTTTATAGTCCAACTCAATATATTCTAAGTTCTATAAACCCTACCAACAGAAATTCACTAATGAGATATCAAGGATATCTGCATTTAACCACTGTGCATTGCAATGGCTAACTTAAGAATCTATAAGTGCAATGGAGGGTTGCCAACATATACCTTCCAGCGTAGAGGGTGGGCTAACATTACAAGGCACAACACAAGATGTCCACTACCAGATCCATCCAATGCCACACACTGCCCACTCTCCAATCTGTCAAAATAATACAGTTCTTCAAAGTGCAGTAAAAGTGCCAGCCTTCAAAGCTCTTCAAGTGCAATATGTGTGCTAAATTTAAAAGATTTCTTCTAAGTGCATGTGTTGACAATCACGTTCTTTAGGAGCAGTACACAAGTTAGCTTTCACAGTTCTTCACTTGTAATGCATGTGTCATCCTACCCAATTCCTTCTACTAAGTTCAGTACAGTTGCCAGCCAACACAATTACATTTATGTGCAGCCCAATTTCTAGGCTTGACAGTTCTTTAGGTGCAAAGAAAGTGCTAGACATACCCAAGTTCTTCTAAGTGCAAAGCATGAGCTAAACCCACCCAATTGCCTCCAAGTGTAAACCAGGAGCTAGCCTCTGCAGTTTTTCTAAGAACAATACATGTGCTATCCTACACCAAAGTTCTAAACAAAATAGGTGTGTTTTCCTACAAATATCTACCAAGTGCAGCATATGTGTTAACCTACCTGTGTTAGTCTTCCAAGTGTTATACTAAGCTACCTGCATATCTAAGTGCAGGCTCATGGCTATCCTCACTGGCGTTGAAGACTAAAGGTGGGCTAACATCAACAAAACTAACTTTCAGGTCCAATACCAATACCAATACCAAGGCTGTGTGCAGTGGCAAGCTATACTGAAAGATCGTTAAGCACAGGGGAGGCCATCCTGATAAATATTTTAGTTGCATTGAACAGTCTGTCCTCAGAGGACTTCAGGCGTATTGGGGTGACCACACTCTGTGTTTCAAGGCTCGAGATATTCATAGCTCAAAGCCACCTTCCTTTGTGGTTAAGATATCTGTTCAGAGGATTGCGAGAAACCCTTTCTTTAATGTTCCTGTGGAAAAGAAGGGAAACTGACACGAAGAAACTGGAGTTTGCCTGTGACTAATGACCAGAGAAAAGGACAAGTATGTACCCAGATGGAGACAGCGTAGCGTAACTTCATTCAGTCTGCTAGAGAACTCTGGTGTTTTGTGGTTCTCTGAAGGAGACATAGAGGTCACCAAAATTCAGAGATTTTAATTGTGGAAACTGTTTTTGCTAAGCAGATCATCAAAGTCTTCAAACTGCAGTAAGTGACATCATTCCCACTTATTTTGCTATCATATGCCCATATAGTCTAACCATATAGTCTCTCTGCACTTGCATTCTCTGAATGCTCACAGGGCCTAGGAGGTTCCTTTTTATCCTCCAATGCATTTATAGTTTTCTATCCCTTGATCCCTCCCTGTTGCCCTGAAGGCATGTTGAAACACAATTTACTTGTTGTATAAGCACCTAACAAATGCACAATGAAATACAAAATAGCATATCCTATGATAAAACTGAATAGGAATGGTTTTGTAAAACATTTAAAGATGTTGGCATGTGTATTGATAATTGAGTGATGAACTGCAAAGGACTTTATCTTCTTGGCATTGTTAAATATTTCCTCAACTTCCCTGATAAAAAATATAGTCATGTGATTATGATAAAAGCTTCATTTCTCTGCTAATGAAAATAGATTTTGTCAGCATTGAGCAAGTTGTTAACTTTGCTGGATTTCTAGGATTTGATATTTTTTACCTGGGAAGAGTGTGAGCCTTTTTCCCAATCTTCCCTGTATTTGATGTGTGTTTTACTTTTGTGTTCTTTGGTTATGGAGTTTTAAAACAACTCGAAGGGCATCATCTTTTTCTGTGTGTCACACAGCACCTTCAGTGCAGTGGCACAGGGATGTCTTTCAGACTTCCTAAGGTTTAAATACCTTCTCTGGGACTGACTACTGTCTCCCAGAGCATGTAAAGTTAAATTGACTTTACTAGTCTCTTTAAATTTACTGACCCAGCACACACTATCTTCCTATAGAGTGCTGGAGGGGTAGCCTAGCTTCCCCCGAGTCAAAACACTCATGTAAAAGTCAAATGTCACCCTTTCCTACTTTAAATGGCTGGTGGCATTGGTTTAGATCAAACTACAGTGATTTTTCCAGACCGCCAACAACAGTAGCTAAAAATGGGGTCAGCCATGTTTTTCAATATGGCGCCCAAGACCTATCTGTAAAAACAGACTCCGATTGACTTTTTTTGCCATTGCTTTTAGGAAAGGTCCTTCTTGTGTATGACGGGAAGCCCTGCTGCAGGTTGAATTGCCTGAAACTCCATCGACAAGGTTAACTTCTTCCCTTGAGTTTGGTGGGTACCACCAACTCGTAAGCCACCTAGACACCATCCCCATCTGGTTGAATTTCCATCATAGTGCTTTTGAAAACCAGATAGCCAGATGGAAGGAAACTTTAAGGCACTTTCATCTGAAACCGATGTCTTGCTTACCTTTTGGTCTCATCTCTGGGCAGTGCAGGAACCTCTGGATGTCCTCCTTCTTGTCCCCATGACTGAAGCTCAGGAATAGCGAGATCTGCTCGAACTGCCAGGAACAACTGCCTCAGCTACAGCTCTTCTTCAATACAAAGGTACTGTGCAAATGCGGCCCGGAAATCTTTTAGGCCATTGCAAAAGTTTGTGGAAACGTTCTCAACTTCGAAGACTTGTCCTTTCCTAAATGTTCGTAAAAATATTCGCCTAGCCAAATTCTTCTAAACCTCGTGGCAACAACATAACGGTTTACTACCAGAACTGTGCTATCCTATACAAAGACTCTGAACCATTGACTTTGGCCCAGGCCTATGAACTGAATTGCTGGTTGTAGTTTACTGAAACCCTTTGCCCTGCCTATGCAAGTATGTGTGCTGTCTTTTCTCATAACCTTGTCTTTCTACTCCTTTTGAAAGTATCTGAAGTGCCATTTTGCTCCCACTTCAGGGGAGCTGAACCTGTTCATTTACTTACCGGTTGTGTATTTGTGGTTTATTAGTGTGTGATATTGAGCTGCTCTTGCTAGTGTAATGTTTTCAAACTGACTGTGTAAATAAATGTATATTCTTTTACCAAGAAACCCAAGATGTGTTGCTAGCTTGTACTTTTCAAGGTTGAATTCAGCTGCAGAGCCAACTTAGCCCTTCATCTTCCCAGGGCACATACATTAACAACCACTAAAGTGGGTAACTATTAACCCCTATTGTTAAACTTAGAAGCTGGAGGAATCCAAATGAAAATCTACATAAGCTGAAATAGGGAACCAGACCAATTCCAGGTGTTGATGATGTGCATACAATATTGTCTGAAGCATAACATTCAATGACCAGATAAACAGTCAACATAAAAAACCTATCATGGGGACCATGTCTGCTATAACACATGCCAGCCATGAGTGGGCTACTGGGACCAAACAGTGGGATTGTCAGTTTGTCAGATAACAATTAAACGGAAACAACAGTTTGGTAGGATAATGACATGGACACAGTTTCCTCAAAATCTAGTATTTTGGGATGCTGACAAGAAAGTACTGTTTAAGAACATACTTTTACTCAATGACAATCCATTGAACTTGGAATTTATACACCAGTACATTACAAAAGAGACTGGCAGGCTTAATATTACATTGAAGGATATAATATTGAAACATGCCTTATTCATTTGTCGAAAAGCACATATGTGATTCTCTCTGCCCCTAGTCATCATCGAATATCTGAAACACAGCCTTATGTTTGAAAAATGCCTTTGCATGAATGAACTATTCCAGTGAACAGAAATGCATATTAGACAGTTAAATGGTTTTGGCCTGTTTTAAAGTAAGTAAGCAGGCTTTACAAAGACAAATATCAACACATCCTTTGAAAAAACATAAAATGTGAAACAATTCTCCTTTAAAAACAAAGTAATATCGAACATAAAAGAAATGTTGAATAGCGTAGGGAAATGTAATCTCACATTTGCTTTATAACTTAATATAGTTGCCAAGCCTTACCTATAAGACACGTTTTGACCCAACATTGGAAACTTTGATGCTTATTGCAGACATCAGGGGAGAGACTGGACTAGCCCTAACAAGTACTTCTCCAGAAACACTTTCTTAAGAGGCTCAATATCACCTAGCAATTGTACAGGACTGAGATGTTCAATTAACTATAGTTCATTTTGAAAGAGGGGTCTTTATCAGGTGCCAAAAATGGAATACATCCACAACAGGTTTAAGCAACAACTATTACAAAATATGAAATGACTCACTAGAAATGACGGATCTGTGCAAGGATAATGGGCACATTTGCAAACAGTGCTCTATTAGAAGCATTATTGGTATATTACAATTGAGGATTATTCAACATTTGTGAGTTGGAAGAAACAAAGATCAATACTATCCCATTGCGAAAGATTTTTCAGAAATTCATGAACCCAACATGATTCATTGTAATTGAGTGGGATAGATTCAATGCCCAAAACATGATCGAAGAAGGTTGAGTTAGGACATTTTGTAAACTGGAACTGCAATTAAATAATTGAGTAATCCTTGATACAGTGGTACATGACGGGTCAAGCTTAACACATCTAACTGTCATATGTCTATTTGGGAGAACAATATAAAACAACAAGTAATCACTTATCACATACAAAGTGATAAATAAATACTGCACAAACAGACAAATATAAATGAAAGCATGAATCACCAGGATTGTCAACTCTTTCAGTGCATGTTGTCCTCACAAGCTACACAATGGATAGATTACATTGAATCCTAAATTCTGCATACAATGGGGATTAGTCACTCTGATAGTGAGCCCAATTGTAGCAAATATCACACTTTAACAAGAAGATGAGGGTACAAAATTAAAAACATTTGACTAAAATCTACTTAAAAGACAAATGATGAAGGGTGAAAAGCAAAAACCTTGTTTTGAAAAATAGATTGAAACATTAAATTTTGAATGGCCCCCTTCATTGATGTGTAATTGTAATTGGAGAACATAAAAATTACATGACCTCTACAAACCATCATAGCTTTTGCAGCCATGTAAAGCAGGAAAAGCCAGGGTGAAGGGAGAAATCTATCTTTCTAAGAAGATATTTAAGCAAATAATACACATGCTTTATCATGATGGCAATTATTATTTATAGTAGTAGTAATAGAAATAGAAATACTATTATTGTTATTCAAACAAATGTGTGTACTATTTAGTAGTGTAACCTTATTTTCACTATCTTCCTACACAGCTGCCAGCAACCTCTGTGCTTCTGTATCTGACTAAAATACTGATCATAAACTCCAGTCATGCATGCCTCTTTTATCCTCCCAAGTCAAGCTTGTTGGAAGCCCTAAACCAAATCTATTGGAAGTTCAAGAATGTCTGATCTCCCATATCAATGGAAATAAGGTAAATGCAGGGATTACACAAGTAAGTTTGCCCGAACGTACTTTTTTATTTTCTTTTTTTTTTAAATTACATTTGCTCATACCGCCAAGACCCGGAAGTATCACAGCGCTAGTACATGTTAAAGTAAAGGCAATACAGTCATGAGATGGTAAAACAAGCCTTACGCATATTTGTTGAACATTACAGTGTTCTGTTTTTTTCTGAAGATTAGATGTGAGTGTTTTTCTTGGATACACGGCGAAAGGGCGTTCCGGAGAGTAGGAGCTATGATAGTGAAGCTTGCTCTGCCTGCTCTTTTTCTGATGAATATAGGTGTTGCTAAAGTTAAGGCAGTAGAGGAACGTAAGCTACGTGGTTTGGCACTTTTGGAAATGCGCTGCTCAAGGTAGGTAGGTGCAACGTTGTGGATGCATTGGTGTGGTATTGATATGATCTTGAACTCAATACATGCTTTTATAGGCATGCAGTAATCCTAGAGCATCATTTGGGAGATGTAGTCCATGTGGTTCATACCCCAGACTGCCCAAAGGGCGTTATGTTGGATCAATTGAAGTTTGGTTAAGTTTTTGGTGAGGTTCTTGAGAGGGTTCTTTGAGTAAGGGTGTCACCCAGGCTTCTTTAATAGCTTTGGGGACCCGAGCAAGAGGCTTGATGAATTTGGCAATGATAGATGTGAGGGGGTCAGTGCACATCTTGTTGAGGTGGAAGGGGCATATGTATCCTTTCCAATTCAAACATTTTAGGTGCTGGATGATGGTTTGGGTGTCAGAAGGAGAGACACTGGAAAAGTGGATGGGGCACATTGGTCATAGAGTGATCTACTAGGTGGAGTGAAGACAAATCCTTTGGCGAAAGCAAGGTTTTTTTAGCATTGTTTTGTCTCTGAGATTGTGGGTTTTGTTGGCCAAGGCAGACACGATGAGGTAGCACCAGGCTTTGTTTTTTGGGAAGTTGGTGATGGGAGATGCTGGGGATTCAAGTTCCTTAAAGAATTTAAAGAGTTCCCTGGTATTGGAAGTGGCTTCACTGATCCTAATGTTGTAGATGCGGTATTTGGTAGTGATGATAGCAGTATTGTAGGTCTTAGCAGTGGAGAGAATGGCCTCTTTATGTACTTGGGATGGGTTCTTTCTCCAAAGGGGTTCCTGGGCCCTTTGCTGTCTGCAGAGGTTGCTTAATTCATCAGTGAACCAGTTGTGGTTTATTGGTTTTGTCTGTAGCGTGGTTTTGAGAGGTGCATGATGGTCAGGAGTGTGCAGGAACGTGGCATTATAGGTGGTGAGGTAGGTTTCGGGCTCATTACTGTCAGGCTATAATTATAATTGTTTGTTTGTAAAGCACTTAATACCAGAGAATGGTTTCTAATTGCAGGATCGGGATTCAAGCCTGTGTTGTGCTGGGATGTTTTACTTTCAAGAAGAATGTGTTGCCCCATAGCTATCCCCCTCCCCTATAATGCAAGGGAGGTGCAAATAGTTGCTTTGAGCATCTCCTTGGTGAGTTTGCTGGTTTGCCTCGCAGTAATAGGAAGGCGATTGGTGACTGTGTGGGCTGTCATAGATTTAAGTGTGAGGGTGAAAAGGATCAGGGTAGGGGGTCAATGGTGGTCACCGTTAAGATTCAGGATCAAATTGAGGATCCACCCTTTAATATGGGTGGGGGTGGTAATGACTTGGGTGGGATTCATCTCTTGTAGTGTGGCGCCGAGGGCCTTGGAATCAGTGGAGTCATTGAAGCCTAGATTAAAATAACTGAGTAGTATAAGTTTTGTATTTGGTTTGAGCGGCATGAGGAGAAGAGGGTTGGCAATGTCCAGGGAAGTGAGGTTGTTGGGCTGGCGGTAGAGGAATGCGAGTTTAATGGTAGTTTGCCAGTTTGGCAGGCCTGTCTGATATGGCAATGGAATATTCATTGGGGATGGCGAGAGATAGTGCAAGTCTAGCTGCACCAGCAGTCATCTCAATTCTCTCTGTTCTGTTAAATGTTTTCAAATGAAAAGAAATATAGAGGAAAGCCCTGAGGGTACTAGATCACATTTTCTGTAATATTTGGGGTGTTTTCTTGAGTAAAATCATAGGCCCCCACAGCCTTTGGCAGTGTGCACAAGACAACAGGAAGGCCTACAATTTTTCAGATGGACCATAAAAAGCAAATTCCATTTCCTACTTGAGCAGTGGCCTAGCCCTATGGTTAAGAATGCATTTTCTCCCAAGATGCGTAACTGGGGCATGGTGCTACCAGAGTCTGAAAGCAATGGCCATCTCCATCCTTCACTAATGCTTGCAAATATAACTAAAGTAGCTTAATAGCAACACATTGGGCCTCATTACGACCCTAGCGCTCCCGTAATGAAGGGTGCCGGTATGGGACCGGCACCCTTCATTACGGGAGCGCCTATTACGAGGTTCCCTTTGCGGGACCCGGAACAGACGTCTGGTAAAACCAGATGTCCTTTCCGGGTCCCGCGAGGGGAAGAGGGAGCTAATAACGGGCCATTTGTAATGTGCCCGTTATTACCTCCCTCCCGATTCCCATTGAGTCCTATGGGGGCTCAAATGGGAATGGGGAATGGTTCCTTCAAGGAGGAATTACCGGGTCCTCTAATGTTGGAATGACCCGGTAATTCCCCATTGAAGGAACCCGGTATTTTAGCCCGGTATGGTGGCAGCCATGGCACTAATAGCACCATGGCTACCTCCATACTCGTAATGAGGCCCATTGTGTGCCACAAAACTCCTAAAAACGAAAGAACTGTTTTCCAAATCCTAAATAATCTGTTATTTTTTTTTTTGCCTTTTTTATTTGGATTCTTTCATGATTTACATAATCCAATGCACTACATTGAATGATTAATTTGGTGAATACAAGTCAGCAAAGGGACTGGCACACACAATCTGCAATGTATCTCTTGCGCTACTATCACAATTACCAAAAACCAGCAGACACTTTCCTTAAGGAAGCACAACTGTGACTCAGTAGCAAAACATGAATAAATCTTGT
Organism: Ambystoma mexicanum; assembly: GCF_040938575.1. Lineage (NCBI taxonomy): Eukaryota > Metazoa > Chordata > Amphibia > Caudata > Ambystomatidae > Ambystoma > Ambystoma mexicanum. The sequence goes on along the minus strand of NC_090929.1, from coordinate 1,277,235,532 downwards.
GAGCCTTCATAGTTGTGATCTCTGTGATGTATGCATGTGAGTGTACGTGAAGACCCTGTTGCTTAATATAAAGCAAAATACAAACATTTGGTACGAGAAAAAATAACAGCTTTCTCTCTAGAGTGTGTTAATAGCAAATGTCTACATATTTCTCTTTCTCTCTATCTCGCTCGCGCTCTATGGCTCTCTCACACATAACACACATCAAAATGTCAAATTCAGATCAACATTTAGAACTCGGTATCAACATCAAGACAGTAATTTTGCAGTTTGCTTCCAGTAACCATTAACTGCCACTATCAATGATCCATCTTCCCTATGAAGGATATGAGGCCAGCGTATTTTAGTGTTCAATATTTTTTTAACATACGTGCTCATAAAACAGACACACGCGGCAATGAATTTCTCACAGTAAATAAACATATGTGTCAATATTTCAACTGCAGCGCTTCTCTTACAAATCTTGCCTTTTGCTCCTGGTTTCTTCCTGCATTGGCAAAGTTCTATGCAAGTTAAAAAAAAAAAAAGATATGAATCCCATAAAAGTTCTTCATTAGATCCTTAAATAAATTGCTTTAAATGAAACATGCAACTCTTCTGTTCTGGAAAATCATATGTGCATTCAGTGGGTCTTTTGTTTGGTTTATATTTACAATTATACATGATACATCTAAGCTCATGTCGGACTTAAGCTGATCCTTTGTTAGCAACAGCATTGATTGCTCTTGGCCTAAGCAAGTGTTTGCCACAGTTCCACGATGCTTTCCGTTTTACCCATGTGATCATTGAAAGTACACCAAATTCTGCCAACGTAAGCAGTTACCAGGGGCCATAGACACAAAACGATGTCAAAGCGTTTTAATGTTTTCAAAAGGTGGCCATTTTTAAATGCCAATGCTTGCCCCAATTAGATTTGTTGGCATTTGCTAGTTAAAATTGTTGATCACATCAATGGCAACACAACTGATGTGTTGAAACACAATTTGTTTCCCTCAATTTATTTTCTAACTAGAGTACTACAGCATATTTGGAGATGTGAGTTGTGACAAGTTAAACCTTTATACGGATGGTATCTAACAATAAAAGGTTGTCAGCATAGGCTAACCAGTGAAAGTGGGCAGAAAACGTGTTGCCATTTAGATAAAATATCTCTGGGAGATCAACTATACATAGGTTAAGTACAGTTTGTGACAATACGCAATCCTTATTTAAACTCTCAGCAGTTGAAATCCCATTGGTAGTAATGCACAGGTTATCTAATGAAAATGTTATGATGTGTCCGGTATAGCAACATCAACATCCATACCAGAACTTTAGGAGGACAATATAATAATCCGACCAGCCATGTTTTGAAGTTACCAGAGGTATTGGTGTAAGAAGATAGATAAATTGCTTGAGCCGTCATTCTTTTCATGCAAAGGGTTAATACACTCTTTTGCCAGGAAACCAGTATATGACCCACTTTAATTATATCTTTCAGTAGCTGATGTAGAACTCTGGCCCAATCATGTCTTGGGAGGATTGCTCAGTGGCAAGGTGCTCGCCTTGGAAGCCTTGGAAGCAAGATGACACGGAGCAACACAGGTTCGCTTAGAAACCTCTGGGTATTAAGCGTTTTATAAATAACCTATCATATTATATAATTTACCACAGGCACTGGAAAAGGATGCTGTCTTCCACTAAACACACTCTCAAAACATGGGACTGGGCTGTTAGGGAGAATTCTCTACTTGTGCTAATTTCCCTTACCTTTTGAGACCCCTAGCAACTTTGCTAGATTTCTGGGATTTGATTTTTTTACCCAGGAAGAGTGTAAGCCTTTTTTTCCACCCTTCCATGTATTTTGTGTTTTACTTTTGTGTTCTTTGGTTATTGAGTTTTAAAACAACTCCATTGGCATCATCTTTTTCTGTGTGTCTCACAGCATCTTCAGTGCAGTGGCACAGGGGTGTCTTTCAGACTCCCCAAGGTTTAACTCCCTTCTCTGGGACTGACTACCGTCTCCCGAGCATAAATTGGCTTTACTAGTCTTTTTAAATTTACTGACCCAGAACACACTATCCTCCTATAGAGTGCTGGAGGGGTTGCCTAGCTTCCCCTGAGTCAAAACACTCATGTAACAGTAAAACATTACCCTTGCCTACTTTAAATGGCTGGTGGCAGTGGTTTAGATCAACTACCGTGATTTTACCGACCGCTAGCAACGGTAGCTAAAAATCGGGTCAGCCATGTTTTTCAATATGGCGCCCAAGACCTATCTGTAAAAACAGACTCTGGTCATCTTTTTTCGCCATTTTGTTTAGGAAAGCTCCTTCTTGTGTTTGTCTCTGCGCGCCAAACCAGGTTTGCTCCCTTTGTTCTTTGGCCTTTGGCGGGCTTCAGTGCTGAAGCCCTCCTCTGGCGCCACGGTGTCTGGGGTGGACAGGATGTGAGGGAGGTGCCGGGAACTCCCTGTGTTTAGACTCCTAGGAAACCTGAATGTACTCTGGCGTGATTGACTGGCTGGCTGTCCAGAAAGGACAGCCATCCTGCTGTTTGAGTGACAGCCAGGCTGGAATGAATGGGGGAAACATTTTAAAAGCAGGTCTCTGGGACTTGGAAAGCAGAGTCGACCACTGGAATGAAAGAACCGAAGAGGAGAGGAAGGAAGAGAACTGCTGCAACTCCTGGATGACTGGTGAAGCCATACTGCAGGTCCGAATTGCCTGAAACTCCGACGACAGAGAAGCCCTTCGAGGTTAACTTCTTCTGTTGAGTTTGGTGGGAAGAACCAGCTCGCAAGCCACCTGGACACTGTCCTATTCTGGTCGAATTTTCATCAGAATGCCAATGAAAAGCGGATAGCCTGGGGAAAGGAAACCCGCTTGTGGACTGTAAGGCACTCACACTTTAAACCGACGTCTTGCTACAGCTTTTGACCTCTTCCCTGGGCAGTGCAGGAACCTTCCGACATCCTCCTTCTTGTCGCCATGGCTGAAGCTCAGGAACAGTGAGATCTGCTCAAACTGCCAGGAACAACTGCCTCAGCTACAGGTTTCTTCATTGACAAGGTACTGTGCAAACGCGGTCCGGAAATCTTTTTGGCCATCGAAAAAGTGCGTGAAACTTTCCTCAACTACGAAGGCTTATCCTTCTCTAAACATTCATCAAATTTTTCTCCTAGCCAAATCCTTTAAACATATGTGGCAAAGACTTAACCGTTATATACCAGAACTGTGCTATTCTATACAAAAGACTCTGAACCATTGACTTTGGCCCAGGCCTATTGAAAAGAATTGCTGGTTGTATTTAACTGGAACCCTTTGCCCTGCCTATGAATGTATTTGGGCTGCCTTTTCTTATATCCTTGTCTTTTCCCTCCTTTATTAAGTATCTGAAGTGCCATTTTGCTCCCACTTCATTTTGAAGCTAAACTTGTTCAGTTACTTACTGGATATTTGTGGTGTATTAATGTCTGATATTGAACTGCTTATGCTAGAGTAATATTTTCGAACTGAGTAAATAAATGTATATTCTTTTACCAAGAAACCTTGAGTAAGTGTATATTTGAATCACTGTATTTGTTGGTCCTTTGTGTAACTTGTTCTACTGCTCACTTAAACTCTTGAGAAAAGTCTGGCTGCTCAGCCATCGCTACCACTTTACTGTGTAGTACAGGCTTGTACCAAAGGTGAAATTGTGCTTACACTTGTCCTAATTGCATGTAGTGTTCCCAAAGGGTACTGCATGTGATTCTGCCTAACACGGGTTTCAAGGCACAGGGGCATCCCAAGAGGGCTGGGTCCTTCCTCCCCAATATTCCACAACCCGGCTTTCTCGCCAGGGTACCAGCCACTGAATTTCCAAAATTTGATTGCGGGGGGTCTTGAGTCTCTGGGGCAACTTTTTGAGGGGAACCAACCTCGCTCATTCGAACAATGCAAAATAGCCTTTCAACTAACTGTAGTGGATAAGTTCCCCTACATTCAATTGTAACATTGGTGCTCTCACCCGTCAAGCAGCAGTACGTACCCCGAACCCGCTCAAACTCCCCGTAAAAGATCTCCTGCCACATGGGAAAATTTCCACCCCCTATAAACTTCTGCAAGAAGACTTTCTGGCTGCAAGAGCACCATACATGTTGCAATGGGAGGCAGACCTGGGGCACCACTTGGAAGACCAGACATGGGTGGATGTTTGGGCAAGGACACACTCCTTATCCTTCTGCATCACCAATAGAGAGTGCGCCCACAAGTTACTCCTGCGCTGGTACTACCACCCCCTTAGGTTACATCACATTGACCGGTCCCTGGACCCCTCCTGCTGGTGCCTGTGTAGTCAGCAGAGATCATACTTCCACATGTTAGCATGCGTCACATCTAGATAGAATTGTGAATGTTAGCTTGCGTCTCATCTGGATGGAATCATGAATGTTGGCTTGCGTCGTATCTAGATAGAGTTGTGGATGTTGGCATGTGCCAGTCCTAACCTTAGCATGCGTCACATCTAGATAGAATTGTGAATGTTGGCATACGTCACATGTTAGCATGTGCCACGCTTTGATGCAATAGTGAATTTGGCCAACTAACCAATCCACTAACAATTTCATCCGTCTGCATACACCTCTAAAAGTCTAACCAAACACAACCACAAGCCTTAAACGCAGCAAACTGCACAAACTTCACCACACTGCAACAACAAAACAAACTGCACATAGACTTGCACAACAAAACACAACGACTAACGACCATAAAGGCTGGAATGAATGGGGGAAAACATTTTAAAAGCAGGTCTCTGGGACTTGGAAAGCAGAGTCGACCACTGGAACGAAAGAACTGAAGAAGAGATGAAGGAAGAGAACTGCTGCAACTCCTGGATGACCGGTGAAGCCCTACTGCAGGTGCTGAGGTGCTCGACCACAGTCATTTCTGAGTACCAGGTGTATTGTTCTTCTTAATTATTTATGTATGGATGTCATGCCTACCTCTCCGCCCTTTCCGTCCTCTCCAGCTGGCTCCGGTGTGAAACCCAAAAATTCCTGTTTTCCGGCTTCCTCAGCCTTGAGAACGGCTAGACCGTTCTACACTCAATGGAAGTTATCTGGGAGGCGCTAATCCAAAAGCATGGATCACATGACCAACGCGATGACGTTACGTTAACGTGTGTCCTACGCACGTCAGCTGACTCCATTTAACGAAGCGGAAGTCTTGCAACCACGCTTCTGATCGTTTGTTGTTCATTTCGCGTTCCGGAGCTTACTTCTGCCTTTCGCAGACGTTTTTTCTTCTATTTCCTAAAATACGGTTGCCATCCCGCGTTCCGACGCATTTCCCAGCAACTTCCAACTTTTCTTGAACTGCATGTTTCCTCCGCGCTCGTACGCGGTTCTCCACTCCTCATTCAAACGGAGTCCCACCATTCACCCGCAACATCTTCCTGCTATTTCTATTAGAAGCTTACCGCATTGTTGCTCCACACCGCAGCTTCCTATTGCTGTATAGAGACTTCAGCTGTCTACCCGGCAGCATCAACACCCTGCAGATTACGGCTCTGCCTCATCTACCAAGATTCTGCATTCATCGACTTCTACTGTATTAAGGACTTTTACCTCCTGGATCAAGATTCTAATACTCTCCTTCTACATGTGCACTGGACTCTGGACGCTTTCCTGTGTGTGCACCAACCCGTCTCTAGTGCGGCCCTCGTTCCGCTCGTGTTAGATCCCTCACTACCCTTTCCTTGCCGTTGTTTCCTTGGATTCTTCGGACTTCTTGAGACTTCCTTGGCTACACACCCAGGTTTCCTTGGCTACACCTCCAGGTTAGTGTGTTCAACATAGGTTCTTATTGTCCTTCAATTCCAATCATCATTCTAAATTCGTTCCTCTTTACCAACAGCCTGGTGAATCTTGGTCCACTCACGCCCTTCCCACTAATAGCTCTATGTGACTGTGGATTCTACTAGTCAGAGAGTGACATTAGTTAGATGGTTCTCTTTTGATACACTACGCCCTACCTCTGACATCTTCCGGTGGAAGAAGACTTCGAGTATATCCTTTATTGCTACCAGTCTGTATCCTTTTACAAGAACCTCTGAATTATTCTCCTGTATCCATTGTGTTTCAATTCCTAACAGAATCAGAAGCCATGTTGGAGGAATCTGACCCTCTATCTGTCCTCACCCAATTTGTGGCGGATTTGAGACAGGAAATGATTACAGCTCAGGATACCATGCGTCATCGTGTGGACGTGATGCAGGACGCCATACATGCCTCCTCACAAGGAAGGGCTGCCACTGTTTCTGTTGCCTTCACTTCAGGTGCATCCGCACCACAAAGATATCTGTCCAGGTGTTGAGGCCAACCCAATTCCCTTTGGCTCCACCTGAAAGGTTTACCAATGCTGTCTCCACTTCCTGTGTAGACCCAGTTCATTTCCGGATTTGACAAACAAAGCAGCCTTGGTATTGTCGCATTTGGGAGGCACTGCTGCAGCTCGGGCAAACCCGTTGTTGGAGACCAATAGTCCTCTATTATACGACTGCGATGAATTGTTGTCAGCTATGAGTAGGGTGTTCGACATGAGATACTCCACTCAGGCAACTGTTTTGGAACTGCTGAATCTACAACAGGGTAGCCAACCGTTAGTGGCCTATCTCGCACGTTTCAATCAGTTGACAGCGGAAACACAGTGGCCTGAAGATAAGAAGACTGCAGTCTTCTATAAAGGACTATCCGAGGAACTGAAAGACGCCTTGTCAACAGTTCCTGTTGTCCCATCAGGATATATGGAGTTAGTTGATCTAGTTTTACAAATCGATGCTCGGAGAACCGCCAGAAAAGGAGAAAAGAATCCCTTCTTTTCCGTACCAAGTCTTCCGGGGGTTTCTAAGCCTCCTTCTAATGAGCCTGAACCCATGCAAATAGGAGCTATTCGAGGTCGTTTGTCCGCAGCTGAACGAGAAAACCGCCGTAAGAATAACCTATGCATGTACTGCGGTTCAGCGGAGCATCTACTGATTGCTTGCCCTAAAAAACCGGCAAAAAAGTCGGGAAACGCCAGAGCTCGGCAGTAGTGGGAGTCCCTATGCCGAGTATCAAGACGGACTCCGCCTTGTCACTAAATGCTTCCATTGCGGTTATGGTGTCTCTGAGTTTCAACAACAACACAGTTCAAACCCAGGCCATGATAGACTCTGGTGCAACAAATAGCTATATGGACATTGCTTTCGCCAGACAGTCAACCATTCCTATGACCACTAAAAGAGTACCTGAATCAGTCAAGACAGTCGATGGTACTGCATTGTCTTCTGGTCTGGTAACAGAAGAAACATTGCCTATAACTGTGTCCCTACCTGACGGTCACACTGAAAATATGTTTTTTGACATAATTGCGGCACCCCAATATCCAGTGATTCTTGGTCTGTCTTGGCTTAAATTACACAATCCTGTGATTGATTGGGTCACTGGTCATATCCAATACCCTTCGGATCATTGCAATGAACACTGCTTCTTGGATTCCGGCGGCGTTCATGATACTCCTGTCTTGGCCTTCCTCGAAGGGTTGTCAAGAATAAACTGTCTAACATCACCTAAATCACTGATACCTCAGGAATATCATCAATATGCTGATGTGTTTGACAAAGGAAAGGCCGAGGTATTGCCACCACATTGTCAATGCGATTGTCCAATTGAACAGATTCCGGGTGCTAAAACACCCACCGGTCGAGTTTATTCCCTTACCAAACAGGAAGACACTGTCCTGAAGAAATAAATCGATAAAGCACTCCGGACTGGGTTTATACGTCATTCTCAGTCTCCGGCTGCATCCCCTTTGTTTTTCGTCCCTAAGAAAGAAGGGGACTAAGACCCTGCTTTGATTACAGGGCCCTCAATGCCATAACAGTGAAAAACCAGTATCCCCTACCTTTGATTGACGTCCTGTTGGATCAATTGGGCTCTTCAGTGATTTTCACTAAACTGGATTTGAGGGGTGCTTACAATCTTGTAAGGATTAGGGCAGGCGACGAGTGGAAAACCGCCTTCAAAACCAGATATGGTTTATATGAGTACCTCGTCATGCCTTTCGGTCTGTGTAATGCCCCCGCGACCTTTCAGTTTTTCATGAACGATATATTCAGCGATTACATGGACCAATTCGTGCTCATATACCTGGATGATATCTTGATTTACTCTACATCTTTAGAAGAACACGTACAACATGTATCCAAGGTACTTCAAAGACTAAGAGAGAACCTTCTATTTGTCAAAGCAGAGAAGTGTGTCTTTCACTCCCGAGAGGTAGAGTTCTTTGGCTATGATATTACTAATCATGGCGTAAGAATGAGCCGTTCCAAGGTAAAAGCCATCCTAGACTGGCCAGTCCCTGTTTCTATCAAATCCTTGCAATCTTTTCTTGGATTTGCAAATTTTTATAGACGTTTTATCCATTCTTTCTCAAGAGTGGTGGCACCGCTTACTGCACTAACCAGCCCAAAAAATCCATTCCACTGGACAACAGAGGCTCAAGAGGCTTTTGATCTACTCAAGGAGGGGTTTACCACGGCTCCGGTTCTGCAGCACCCGGATCCTGAAATGCCTTATATCGTTGAGGCGGACGCCTCTATTCAGGCCATAGGTGCGATCGTTTCTCAGGTATGCAAGGACTCTGGGGTGGAACACCCAGTGGCGTTTTTCTCCCGCAAGCTGGCCCCATATGAAAAGAACTACACAGTGACTGAGAAAGAATTGTTGGCCATCAAAGAGGCGTTACTCACATGGCGTCATCACCTTCTTGGTGCAAAACACCTGGTAACCATTTACTCCGATCACCGTAATCTACAGGCCATCAAAACCATGAAGTGCCTTACGGCCCGCCAGGCCTGTTGGCATTCGTTTTTTGCCCAGTTTGACTTCTGCATCTCCTACAGACCCGCAAGCGAAAACACCAAAGCAGACGCGTTATTCCGTCTGCACTCTGGGGTAGACAGCGGAGATATTAACAAACCACTTCTACTGGCTGACCACGTGGTCTGTGGTTGTTCGGTTAAACCTTCATTGAAGAAGGATATCCTTGATTGGGTTACACGTAATCCACGGGAAATACATGACCTTTGTCTTGATGTTAAAGAAGGGCTTCCATTCATGAATGGACTCCTGTATCTACCAACAGAAGAAACACGTACCAAAGCTTTGCATTGGGGTCATGATTCTTTGGTCGCGGCTCATCCGGGTCAAAAGAAAACGTTGGAACTCCTACGACGTTGGTGCTGGTGGTCCACGATGTCCAGAGATGTCGTGGATTACGTTTCATCATGCGCTTTATGTGCACAATGCAAAAACTCATCCAGTAAACCTATGGGATTATTACATCCATTACCGGTTCCTCACAAGCCTTGGTTTATGGTTTCCATGGACTTCGTAGTCGAACTACCTTCTGTTCATGGTTATGACACGATCTGGGCAGTAGTACTCGACTACTTCACTAAAATGGCTTTGTTCATACCTTGCCAAGGTATACCAAATGCTAAGATCCTGGCTGATATGTTCCTAAAGCACGTCTTTCGGTTCTTTGGTTTGCCTTCAGTTGTTATTACTGACAGGGGCTCGCAGTTTGCATCCCGGTTCTGGAGAGCACTGACTTCTGCTTTGCTTATGGAGGATCGCATGTCCAGTGCGTACCATCCTCAAACTGATGGGCAGACAGAACTGGTTAATGGTACTATGGAACAATACTTACGTTGTCTCTGTCTTCAGTACCAGTCTTCTTGGTTTTCACTGCTACCGGCGGCTGAGTTTGCATACAATAACTCTTGCCATTCCTCCACGGGTATGTCTCCATTCTATGCTCTTTATGGGCAACACCCACGGTCCATCCCAGTGGACTTACAGCCGATTGATACGGTTCCTGAGGCGACTGACAAATTAAAGGCTCTGGCCGCTCTTCATACCAGACTAAGGGGGCATCTATTAAAGGCCCAAACAAGTTCTAAATACTATGCCGACCAACATCGGTCGACTGCTCCGCTGTACACCACTGGTATGTCTGTCTGGTTATCTACCAAAAACCTAAAGATCCCTGGGAAAAGAAAACTACTGCCTCGTTTCATTGGACCATACAAAATAACACAGGTGATCAATCCTGTTGCTATACGGCTGGATATGCCCGCACGCTGGCGGGTTCACCCTGTGTTTCATGTGTCATTGGTCAAGCCATGTGCATCAAGGACTCGGTTGCCTGTTCGACCCTTAGCGGTTTCGGTGAAGGGCACTGATGAATATTAGGTCCGTGCTATTCTAGTTATGAGGATGCGAGCCGGGGTTCCTCACTACCTTATTGATTGGAAGGGCTACGGTCCGGAAGACCGGTCCTGGGGGCCCTTGTCAAATATCCATGCTCCTGCTTTGTTACGTCGCTTCCATGCAACAAGGGGTGTGGGACGCCCTTTGGGGGATGGCACTGCCATGCCTACCTCTCCGCCCTCTCCATCCTCTCCAGCTGGCTCTGTTGTGAAACCCAAAAATTCCTGTTTTCCGGCTTCCTCAGCCTTGAGAACGGCTAGACCGTTCTACACTCAATGGAAGTTATCTGGGAGGCGCTAATCTAAATGCATGGATCACATGACCAATGTGATGACGTTACGTTAACGTGTGTCCTACGCACATCAGCTGACTCCATTTAACAAAGCGGAAGTCTTGCAACCACGCTTCTGATCGTTTGTTGTTCATTTCACGTTCCGGAGCTTACTTCTGCCTTTCACAGACGTTTTTTCTTCTATTTTCTAAGATACGGTTGCCATCCCGCGTTCCGACGCATTTCCCGGCAACTTCCAACTTTTCTTAAACTGCATGTTTCCTCCGCGCTCGTACGCAGTTCTCTACTCCTCATTCAAACGGAGTCCCACCATTCACCCGCAACATCTTCCTGCTATTTCTATTAGAAGCTTACCGCATTATTGCTCCACACCGCAGCTTCCTATTGCTGTATAGAGACTTCGGCTGTCTACCCGGCAGCATCAACACCCTGCAGATTACGGCTCTGCCTCATCTACCAAGATTCTGCGTTCATCGAACTTCTACTGTATTAAGGACTTTTACCTCCTGGATCAAGATTCTAATACTCTCCTTCTACACGTGCACTGGACTCTGGACGCTTTCCTGTGTGTGCACCAACCCGTCTCTAGTGCAGCCCTCGTTCCGCTCGGGTTAGATCCCTCACTACCCTTTCCTTGCCGTTGTTTCCTTGGATTCTTCGGACTTCTTGAGACTTCCTTGGCTACACACCCAGGTTTCCTTGGCTACACCTCCAGGTTAGTGTGTTCAAAATAGGTTCTTATTGTCCTTCAATTCCAATCATCATTCTAAATTCGTTCCTCATTACCAACAGCCTGGTGAATCTTGGTCCACTCACACCCTTCCCACTAATAGCTCTATCTGACTGTGGATTGTACTAGTCAGAGAGTGACATTAGTTAGAAGGTTCTCTTTTGATACACTACGCCCTACCTCTGACATCTTCCAGTGGAAGAAGACTTCGAGTGTATCCTTTATTGCTACCAGTCTGTATCCTTTTACGAGAACCTCTGAATTATTCTCCTGTATCCATTGTGTTTCAATTCTTAACAATGGATCATACTGCTTATATTTTTGTCCCTGAGACCTTGTGACATTCACTTGTCCCTCAATGGACACTGTGATATTGTGTTTATCTATGCCCTATAGAAACTCAGGAGATCTACATCATTCCCCATATTATCAATCATTGCATCCCTTACAACGTGTAACTCAACCATTGTGGTTGATACTCCAATTTCTTCAATCTTAGCATCAAATAAACTGTTATTGCGATTTTCTGAGAAATTGATTCTAATGTGCGCTCTTGCGTCTGGCCACCTAATATGAGTATGTTGTACCTTCAATGTTACATAAAGCGAAAGTGGTTGTTATTCCCCTACGCTATCATATGAAGTGATTCATTTATATACGAATACCTCCGCAACATAAAGGTGTAGTCCAACACTGAAGTAAAATGGAAATAATGTGGCTGAATATCCCCTACCCTTTATGAACCTAGTAATCATTCTAATGTGAAGTGATTCAAGGGATGCCAGCTAAAAATAGTCTTTTTTGTAGGGCATTTCACCTTCAAATCCCATATGATTAGTATTTTATTATTAGGACTGAAATCTCTGCATTCCATCATCAGGTCACATATCGTAACTCAAATACCTAACCAATGGGAATTCTCATGTGGATTAAACAAATGAATCGGGAGAAATTTCAAGTCCATTGAATCCTCTAGATCAGTAAGTAGCACTGCTGATAGATTAGAAAGTGCTTGCCTTACTTCAATTTTACTTACTGAATAAGCATTATTTAACACGAATTAAGAGTTGCCTTTTTATTTGAATTCTGCACTTATAACAGCTGGTTCCCTGGTAGTTGCAATTTTATCAGTAATCATAGGTTCAATAGCCCAACCTCCAGTAGCCCAAAAATGACAAGATCAGCAATATATTCTCTAGTGGGGCAAAATGCAAACGCTGTAGGGTATTCCATGGGAGGGCGCTCTGGACATTAGGGACATTTTTGGTGAGTACATCAATGGATTGGCTTATAGTAACGCTGATTGTTATTCCCAACCGGAAGTGCTTCTCCACTGTCTCATAGGTGACCATATTAAACGGCAAGCAAGTCTCATGTGCTCCATCTTTCATCCACTTTACTTTCGTTCTCTTGTGACTTGGCGTTCTCCCTCCAGCAAGCCTTCCAACCTGCTCATTGTAAGGACTATCTACTTCCTCCCAATATAGTGAGTGAGTCTCTGTAGATCATAGTCAGTTCCACTAGCAGTGCTGACTTAAAAGATGATCTTAAAGTCAGACCCCTATGGCACACTAAAATCTCCAAAAACTCAGCAAAGGCCATAGTACCGACTCACCACTGGGGATGCAGTGAAAGAGATCCAAAAGTATCCCCCAATTTAATGGCAAGAACAGAAGTCAAACTCCGGTAAAAGAGACACAATTTCCAGCACACACGCTTCGGAATGGTTGCCGAACTGGGAAAAGGGGGAGGGATTGGGTATTACTGCATCTCTAGGAGCAGGAGGACACATAAGCAAATGCAAGAGTCGAGAATGCTATGAAATCATCACGTTCTCTGTGTTAAAAATGCACCTGAAATGATTCTACTCCTTAATAAAGGCATTAGAGCTTCAACATACATCCGAAATTGCTGGCTTGCGTTCTTCTTTTTAATAGCTAATTCCGCTGCATTATATGTTTTTACGTTCTTATAAAAATAGCTTTTGCTGCATTTCCTCCTTGTGCAAGCAAGCACAAATCCGAACCCGTCCCAGTGGGCAAAATAAAGCCATGTTAGATGTTTGTGTATCCCCATTGGCTTTCACTTGATTAAAGAAATCTGCTTCATTATGGAAGCGAAGTAGAACAATTCCCCGAAGACTCAAAGTAGAATTTTCCATATTTATTACCATGCAAGGATTAAAACGCAAAACCTTGCTTTCGTGAAAACCTGACCACCGGGGTTTAATTTAACTGATGTACCGCTGAGAAGCGGCTAATAATGTACATGCGGTACGGATCCAGCACACTTGCGAAGAACCGTGCCACAGAATATTGTCTCTGGCAATACTGTCATACACAAGCAGGGTATATTTGTGTACACGTGCAAGCATGGAATAATACATTTAACACAATATCCAATAGTGCATGGCCTACCAGGAATCACTTCATAACATGCCAGTTTGAGTGTGTTAAAAGTAGCACGAATCATTCTTGAGGTGGATCCAAGTAATTTTCTTCAGGATGCAGTGCAGCGGCTTTAGGAACTGGGGCTAGCGTGAGAATGCAGCAGGCTATGGAAATAATAAGCCTGATCACCTGCTTCATTCTCCAATGAACATGTCACATTCTGAACTAAGAGTCAAGCAGAAGCGCGCAGGAGGCCATGCATGACCCCAGATTTAGATAACGTAGTTTGCCAGGAAAAAAGCATGCAGATTATTTAGGCTGCCATTCAATAGAACTGCAAATTTGTCATGCACAAATGAACGCGCAGCACAACGTGGAAATACAGACTTACTGCAGTCAATGAAACTGTGGTACTGAACAGATCGATCAGAATGGTGTCCTGCGCCCTTCCGCATTTTCCTTGGCAATTGATCGAGTACTAGAGAATTTAGTACTAGCAAATATGTACACACAATGCATCCATTATTTACCCCATGTAAAATAAACTGCGGAAGATATGGGTTAACCGAGATACAATCAGACAGGTACTAAGAAGCAAGACCATTTACAGCTTTGTAGACTAGGAGAAGGAACTTGATAAGAGAGAGGTTGGGCATGAAGAGGGGGGTCTGGGTAAGCTGTAGAGTGCAGGTAGCAATGTTCAGGTCTTTGTCTCGAGGGAGAAAGGAGTAAAGAGGAGGTCCAAGGCTTGGGCAGTAGTCAAGTTTGCTGAGCACAAAAGGGGAAATTGGTTTTGTCAAGTGGTGTTTAAGAAAAGGGTGCATTTTCAGAATGTTGAGAATTATAATACAAGCACTAGATGCAGAAGTAGTGATTAATTGGTGCAGTCGCAGGTCACTATAAAAAAGAACCCCACGAATGTGAGCTTTGGATGAGGGAGCAAGAATGTGAGGCGGGAACGAGATGGGAAAGGGGACGGGAGGGATGGCACAGGAAGCTTGGAGAAAGATGACTTACGGTTTTGAAGAGTTCAGCATGAGGCACTGGCGATTCATTGAGTGACAAATTGCAGTGAGACATCTTGTAATCTTTTCCAAGATGACTGTGGTGAAGTCATGAAAGGAGACACATATTTGAGTATCATCAGCAAAAAGGTAATAGGGAAAACCAAAGAATGCCATAAATCTTCCTAGTGCAGAGGTGTACAGGCAAGAGCGGAGGTCCAAAAACTGTTCCTTGGGGATGCAGACAGGGAGAGTGGTGGGTTCAGAAGTTTCAGAGTTCCAAAAAATATTAAACGAAAGTAACTGGGTGATAGACTGCTGTGACATTTGGATCAGCAGAGGGTTTATTTAATAGGGGTAAGACAGTTGTAGAGTTGAAGAAAGCAAAAAAGAGTTCAGCAGAGAGGGAGTTTGAAGAGGTCAGAGAGACAAGGGAACATGATTGAGACTTCAGGCCCGATTCGTGGAATGTTTGCACAGTTCCAAGTGAATTTCCACTGCTGAAAAGTGACTTCCGGGCAAAGTCAGCACATAGTCATTTTTGCAGTACAAAAGGACTTTGCCCGGACTTTGTAACCCAAGAGAGAGGGAGGATAGTTGGGGGAACAGAAAGTGAAGGGGTGGATGGCTGGGAAGAAGCAGGTGTAAGTTCTGAGTTAGGCTAGAATGGGGCTTTGGTTACCAAAAGATAGTTAACAGACCCAAAACAGTAATGATCCTTGGTCCTGTGAGGAACAGAATCACCAGGGTCAATGAATAGTCAATGGGTGGAAGGATCCCTATGCATGGAAGCAGAAGTCAGGCAAAGGTTAAGCTTAGTGAAGTCCTGGATTGAGCAGAGGTTCTGCCCCAAGGTCTTTTCTGGCCCTAAAAGGCCCAAACAGGGAACTGCCCATTGCTGCTTTTGTTCCATGGCTGCAGAGACCCGGGCTGGACACCCAGGGTAGACGGAATAAAGGAGGCAGTGTGTCACCTGTTCCTCTGGGAGCCAATTACTGCAGACGGTGAAGCCCTGTCTGAATGGACGAGTGCTAAGGTGGGTTAGTTAATACAGTGAGATGATTGGCAGACTCCATATGGTCTGTCCAGTGGAAGTCTGAAGCAGACTTTGCCTAAATATTACCTCATTCCCTGTGAATAGTTCTTAAGCAGAGACCAGTGTGCCTAGCTGACTGAGTGAAAACTGCTTGAAGCTGTGAAATTCCATGCCAATACTGCACTTAAACGAAAGACCCAGAGTGAGTATCAATGTCCCAATGAAATAGATATATGTCCTGAAGAATCCTTTATCAGGAAGCCCCACTGAAAGTGGGGGTCAGGGAGGCTGGAAGGGATGTCACTGGGAGACTGATGTAAACTAGAATGTCGTAGCATTTTTCAGTGCAAAATGCACCTTGCTTTCTGATCCTATTCCAGGCTAATGGGGAAGAGATTTCAAATAGAATCGTGTTAGCATTTTCTGTGTGAAATGTGCATTGTCTTTTGACAGTACTAAGAAATATAATCTGTGTATTTTCACAGGTGTATTTTGAAAAAGGAATTGTGAACTGGTGTGCATTGCTTCATAGTTTTATGGGGGGTTATTACATTGTATGGCATAAACAATTATATAAAACATTCTGAGTACAGTTATGCCATTCTAGTGGGATGAGAGAGAGTTAGGTGTGTTCCTGTTAATCCCAGAACATGATACAATTTAAAATGACTATATAAACCCTCTAAGTGACATTGCACAGAGAGGAAAGGACACTGTATTAGATAGTTTTGATCATTGAATTGAATTGTGGGATACTTTCCGTACTTTCAGAAGATCATAACTTCATGCTCATATATTGTGTGATAGAACACATATTGTGTGCTCTCTAAAAACGAAAGCAAAGCTTCACTAACATTATTCCTGTAGATTTGTAATGCTGCCTACAATATTTTGACTTTTACATACATGCCTACAGTAGAACATAACAGTGCTGTATGCATATAGGAGAGTACTACATAAGTGAGCAAACATATTTTGATATTGTTTCCATATTTTTGATGTAGAATCATACTCTCTAATACTAACATTTGTTGTTGATCTTGGAGAAAATAACTTTTCTTTATTATATTTTCTTTAATCAGTGCGTATAAGAAATTATGTGCAAGCCGACAGGTAGCAACATAAATGTACATTGTCCTTGTAATCTAGAAAATTTTAGGGTGGCGATAGCCAACCTATAGTTAATGTGAGTCGGACTCCCATAGGAACCCCTTAAAATCCTATTTTTGATAACTTTTGATCTGAGTAACGGATATGACCAACATTTCAAAAGTGATTAGGGACGTGCGCCCCCAGACTGCAAAGTCTCATAAAGATATTTTAACAAATAAGAAATGTATTAAGAAGACAAAACACATTTTGTTTTCCAAAGTTGCTGCCTACTTCCCATTCATTTTCCCACAGACAAACAAGGTACATTTTTGCCGAACCGCCTGATGGATCAGAAACAACCTGGGCATGAAGCATAGTCAAGGGTATGTATAATTCAGTACCTGTGATTACAGTGTTTTTTTAAAGATATTTTTACAGCTATAGTGACGTCAGCTGTGAAGAATCACTGGCCAAGACACAATTGCCACACAGATCTTCCATCCATGCAGTAACCAGAACAGACCCTGTTTAGCTTCAAAGTAAGGAAGAGGCCAGCCTCTCAAGGCCATGTTGCCCAATAAATAAAACAAGCTTACAAGACCACTTAGAGAAATAAGCCAGCCATTTCCTTGCTTTGAAGCTAAGCAGGGTCAGTCCAAGTTAGTGCATGGATGGGCACCCAAATTATGTATTTTTTTTAATTGTGTGTGGTTTGGCTTGTTCTATGCACTAGTTACTTAAATATTTGACAGAGAAGGGGGTGCTCTCTTCCCAAAAATTCATAGTTATATCTCCCATGGTGCATTGCAGAATCCTGGTTTTCAGAAATGAAAAGACTGCCATCTTGTTTTTCTCCTGATGCGAGAGAGAACCGCGGCTATAACCAAGGATGTGGGAAAATGAAATGCAATAAAACTGCTATTTGTCAGTCAAAAAACATGCAAATGCCATCAGGCTAGAGGTGGGGGGTGGCTAGAGGGCACCAAGTGACATTTGCGAGTTGGAGGGGGTCTAGGGAAAGAGTTTGCAACATAAACCTTTCTGTAGCCTCGGCTAAAGATGCAAATAGCTGACATCTCAAAGCAAACTGTGTCACAGAAGCTGCATGTGTTGTGGGGGAAAAGGGAGAGGGCAGGGGAGGTGAAGAGGCAATCTGGGCAGTGGGGGGAGCGGATACAGGTGAGGGGGCACTTGGTGTGGGCCTGAGTGGCAGAAAAACATTAGTTTTGGGTCATTTATCTGATATTCGAGGCTATAAAGGACTACCGATAGCCAAGGGTATGTGTAATTCAGTACCCGCTGTTTCAGTTTTTAACAAAAAGATATTTTTACAGCTATATTGATGCCAGGGTGAAAAATCACTGGCCAAGACACAATTGCCACCCAGATCTACCATCCATGCATTAAACAGGACAGACCCTGTTCAGCTTCAAAGTGAGGAAGAGGCCAGCTTCCCCAGGCCATGTTGCCCAATAAATAAGCAAGCTTACGAGACCACTTAGAGAAATGCTCCAGCCCTTTCCTTGCTTTGAAGGTAAGCAGGGCCAGGCCCAGTTAGTGCATGGATGGGCACCCAAATTATTCTTTTTTTAAACCATGCTACCGTCAGTCCTTGAAAGTTTTGCACCCAGAGACAATTTTCTGGCTTTTGTTGAATTGCATTCTGGTATTTGTAGTCTCTCAGTCATAAAAATAAATAAATATATATCTTTACAGCAACAGTGAGTTTCTCATCCCTGCAGTAACTGCAAAGTTCCCTTCTTAGCTTCAAAGCGAGGAAGGGGTCAGCCCCCTAAGGCCATGTTGCCTAATAGAGGAGCCACCCTTACAAGACCACTTAGAGAAACATCACTTAAAGGGACTGGATCCTTCTTCGTTTTGGAAATAAGCAGGGTCGGTTCCGGTTACTGCATGAATGGGAGGCAGTCCACAGTCCTGAATGCCATGTGTTTTCTCAGTTCTAAATATCTCATACCACACAGCATCCACATCATTTTGTTTTTAAACCATGCTCCTGTCAGACTTGAAGGTTTGCACTCTTAGACAATGTTTTTGCCTTTTGCTGAATTGCATTCTGGTATTTGTAATTTCACAGTCAAGATGGAGGAAATAATTCCACAATTGTATGCTTTTTGCCTAACATAGTTCTATAAGGATTTATATATTTGAGTGTCACTATGGCATGTGTACTTTACAAGTTAGCTTTATAAATCAGAGTATTCCTGAAAGCCAGACATGTGGGTGAGGAGGGGAATGATGAGAGGGCAAGTAAGTCGTGAGTATTTGCCCTTGATGTGGTAGGAGAGTTTACAATCCTGGACAGTAGTGCAGTTAATTTCCCCTGATTGTGGCTGCTTTTCAGCCCACCAGTAAAGGACACATATGGATGGACAGCTCAGAGGGAGGACACAACCCTTTGGGTTTTTTAGGCTGATAAGGTTGCTCAAGTATTTGAATACCAGGATTTTACTCAGGTTGTCATCTTCCCAGTACAGACACTTACCCACAAGACCACAAGCACTTGTTTCATATTGGGATTTTGTTTTGCATGGAATATTTCACTACAGATTGCTTGGTTTAAAAGGTGAGCACCTTTTATACTTTGCCAGCATATGTATTGGAAGATTTCCTCCCTCAGGTCATTTTTCTGGTGTCTGTTAATTTTTTTTAAAATTCCAATGCTATTTTGTTTTGCACACTTTCTTCTAAGGAGAAGACCAATTGAACTACATTTGTATATTTCACTTTAAAATATATGATCAACTACTGTGCATACATTCATGGGTACAAGCTTTTGATTTTCGCTCTGGGGGCATAAGTACCTAAGTACATGTTATTCTTGCAATTGATCAATGTTTACATTTTTCAGTGTTGTGCTGCTTAAATTGAGTTAGTTGGGGTCGTGTGATGTATCCCAACTATCACCAAGATACCAACCATAAACAAGGGGCTTGTAGCACCCTGCTTAACCAAAGTCTGTGAATCTTTGCAAATGATGTAATCTCACTGCGCATTGACTGAAAACATTGTGAGTTCTCAAAGCCTGCAATCTTTTATATATAATAAAAAAATATATATTGTTACAGTTACAGTGACATCAGGGGTGAAAAATCATTGGTGACCCGGGTCTCCCATCCATGCAGTAAGCAGGAACGACCCTGCTTAGCATCAAAATGAGTAAATGCCAGCCCCCTCAGGCCAGTCTGCCTAATAGCCTAATAAGTGAGGCAAGGTTACCAGACCACTTAGAGCAACATGGCCTGAGGGGGCAGGCTCCTTCCTGACTTTGAAGTTTAGCAGGGTTGGTCCTGATAGCTGCCTGGATGGGAGACAGTCCACAGTCTGATGCTGTGTTTTTTCTTGATTTTAAACATCTCATCATACACTAAGAAAACACATGGCATCAGCTTTTTTTTTAACCATGCTGCTGTCAGTCCTTGAAAGTATTGCACTCAGATGCATTTTTTTTAACCTTTTTCTAAATTGGATTTTCATATTTGTATTTTGCCAGTCATTGGGTCGGGGTTGGGGGAGATATTGGCACAATTGTACACGTTTTGCCTAACATAGTTAAATAAGGATTTATATATCTGAGTGACACTATGGAATGTGTACTTTTTAAGTTATCTTTATAAAGCAGATTATTGTTGAAAGCCAGACATGAGGGTGAGGAGGGGAAATTATGAGAGTCCAAGTAAGTCATGAGTGTTTGCCCGCGATGTGGCAAGAGAGTCTGAAATCTTGGACACTGGTGCAGTTATTCTCCCTTGATTGGGGCTGCTTTTCTGGGCACAAGTAAAGGACAAACGTGGGTGAAGAGTGTACGTTTATTTCAGAGGGTGGATGCCACACATGGGGTTTTTTGAGCTTGGCAAGCTTGCTCAGGTATTTGGCTAATAGGGCTTTACTCAGGTTGTCATGTTCTCAGTATAGACACTTCCACACAAGAACACAAACACTTATTTCATATTGTTTTTTGTTTTTTTTATTTTTTATCACAGAATATTTCACGAGAGATTGCTCTGTTTAAAAGGTGTGCACCTTTTAAACTTTGCCAGCATATTTATTGGAAGATTTCCTCTCTCAGGTTATTTCTCTGGTGTCCGTTGCTTTAAAAAAAATCCATTGCTATTTTGTCTTGCACACTATCTTCTAAGGGGAAGGTCAAATGAACTACATTTGTATATTTCACTTTAAGATATATTCACATACTGTGCATATAGTCATTAGTGCTAGCATTTGATTGTCGCTATGGGTGCAGAAAGTACCTGGGCATATGTTATTCTTGCAGCGGTCATCTTGTTCCCATTTCTGTGCTCCTTAAATGTGTTTTTTTTGGGGTTGTGCGATGACTCACAACAGTCACCAAGAGACTGGCCATAAACCAAGGGCCTTTGAGCACACTGCTTAACCAAAGTGTGTGGTCCATGGCAAATAATGTAATATTACTGTGCATTGATTGTGAGTTCTCAAAGCCTGCAATCTTTTACACATAACAATACTACTGTCAAAACAGGAGAACATCAATTTGTGATTGATGAACGTGTTTGAATGATGGGTTGCAAGTGTTTTAAAACATAAAGTGGCAGTGCCCACCAGCTATGGCCGTAGGGCATGGCAAGTGGTCTGGAGGCATTCTAAAAATCTATGGAATAACAAAACCCCTGAATTTCAAGAAAAACATTAAGTTGCAGGGATGTTAAGGTGAGCAATTCATTGTAACAAAACCTTTGAAATTCATGGAAAACACTTCAGTTGCAGGGACGTTAAGGTGAGAACTTAATGCAACAAACCCCTGAAATTCAGCTAACGCCACCTTAATGTAATGCCCCCTGTTTCGGAGCCTATTACCACAATGATGACATCACAGATCACATCACTGAGTACATCACTAATTACAGGTTGTAGGAGAACACTGATGACATTACAATTCACATCACTGATGGCATCACTGGTGACAGCACTCATTACATTGCAAATAACTGACTACATGAATAATGGAATTCGACATAACATCATTTATAAGTTAGCTCATGAAAACTTTGATTACCTTAATAACAATTTAGGCAGTGGACTTGGCCATGACAAAGGCTGGGGTCACTGGCCAACACCCAAGGCCAAAGCTAGTTACCGTTTGGTGTTCAAAAATTCTAATGTGCAGGGTTAAATGCAATGCCTATTTGCCCATCACTGTTTTAAAATATACAGTGGTCAACGTTGAAAGCTGTGGTCAGTGGCCATGGCTAAAGGCCATAGCTAGTGCCCATAATATGTTAGAAGATACCATTGGCACAGTCAAAGGTTGTGGTCACTGGAAAGTATTGTGTTGAAGACCATGGCTAGTGGCTGGTTAGTGTTGTATAATACACAGTGGGCACGGCCAAAGGCCAACACTTATTGCATTTTATTATTTTAAAATATGCAGTGGACATGGCCAAAAGATGTACAAACTGCTCAAGATCAAAGGCCATGGCTAGTGGCCCATTTATATGTTGGAATATATAGTGGGTGCAGCTAAAGATTGTGGCCACTGTCCAGTATTGTGCTAAGGTCAATGGCTAGTGCCTGATCAGTGTATATAATATACTGTGGACATGGTTAAAAGTTGTATCAACTGGTAAAGGCCTAAATCTATGGTTGGTACATGTTATTGCTTTAAAATATTCAGTACACATGGATGAAGGTTGTGACCACTGTCGATAACTGAAGGCCATGACTAGTACCCATTCATTTGTTAAAATATATTTGGCCATGGACACTGACCATGGCTGAAGGCCATGATTAATGGCAGTTAATATTGTAATGTTATTAGTGATGTGATCTGGGATGTCATCTTTGTGGTAATAGGCTGCACGACAGGGCACGCACAGTTAAGGTGGCTTTGGCTGAATTTCAGGGGTTTTGTTGCATAACGTTCTCACCTTAATGTGCCTGCAACTAAATGTTTTTCCTTGAATTATATGCATATATAAGTGAGATGTCTATTAATGTATGTTTGTTGCCAATTAGCAATATCTGTGTTGGCCATTTTTCTGTAAGACATGCTCTCTGTAAATTGTAGAATTGTAGTTGGTGATTTTAAATTTAGGCTGGCACACAACACCCGGAACTGACCAGAGAAACTCTTACTACAACAAGAGAGACGATGCTAAGACAAATAGGACACAAGCAACACCCACAAGGACAGAAATCAGCATCCTAGCCAACTCCACCCAACAACCTCGCCTGCCCAATAATTGCTAACAGGTATCATACTTTTATAGAGTTGTGTGAATGTTAGCACTTGCCACACTTGAACTAAGTTGTGAACATTGGCATGGGCATTGACCATATGGAGTTGTGAATGAAGGCAGGTGCCACCCCTGGACCTAATTGCAAGCGTTGGCATGTGCCACATTTCAAAGTGGCTGGGAGAGATACCCTGCATAAACAACTGAATAAGATGATGAATACCAACTACCCGCCACATATGGATGGAGTAGCCTTGGCTAATCAATGCTGCACACCGACTGGATTAGGAATGCTCTCAGGGCCAGATTTTAGAAATAGGAGGCTGGGGTTTCTAAAGACAGCCAATGGGTAGGGGCCATTAGGGGAGCCAGACTTATGGATCTCTTTTATGAGTGTGATGAAAGAATCTGTGCCAATGAGTCTAAAATGGTTGTTTCTTGTTGCCATTATGAGGTTTTCTGTATGAAATGGTTGTTGATTGTCGCTGGGGTAGTTGTATCACGGGCTACTGGCCATGGTTGATTTTGTCCCTGAACTGGTTTGAGACGTCATTGCACAGCTTCTGTAATGGTGTGAGGGTATTGTTGTGCAGTAAGGTGACAAAATTGTAAACAGGGAATGCAGAATCAACATACAGATATGGAGCATGCCAGAGGGGAAGCATAAACCCCTTGGGGCCTGTAAAGGAAGGTAAAGACTATAGTTGTAAACCTCATGGGAACTCAGGAAGGAAGCACAGATCTTCTTTGATAGAATACACAGAGGAGGTGGATCTCCAAATGTAATATTACGTAGTGTTGATCTAGAGGTTCCTGTTCATCAAGTTATATAAGATAATTGAGCGTAATACAAATATTTTCTAAAAAGGATTGTCCATTCTATTTCATTGGATAAATCATACCAGAAGACAATTTAAACTACACTGGGAAAAATGTGGTGATAGTGGATACATGAATGTAATTGTGGAGGAAACATCTTCACTTAATGATGCCATCAAGCTAGTGTAGAAAGCGAGCAGGACCAAATCACTGAGAAGAATTTGTGGAGGTTTTGTTTCCAAATATTTTCTTACAAATTGGGTAAAGATAATGCAATAGCTGATATTTTTGTGAAATTGGATACAGTTTCATAGGATATGCAGGCAGTTCTTTAGCAGAAAAAATTAAATATTCCAATTCTCCAGATGCCAGATCACTATATATACATTTTTTTAAATGTCTTATTCTTCCAAAGCTTGTTCCTGGTTGGGCGATAGCTGGATTTTTGCGTGTAACAACATCATGTTAATTGGCTTTCATTTTGATTGCTTATTAGAACATCATAATCATGTCATTTCGTC
This sequence comes from Ambystoma mexicanum, assembly GCF_040938575.1. Lineage (NCBI taxonomy): Eukaryota > Metazoa > Chordata > Amphibia > Caudata > Ambystomatidae > Ambystoma > Ambystoma mexicanum. The sequence continues at coordinate 1,277,211,139 of NC_090929.1, read as the reverse complement.
TTGTTTTTTTTCTTGTTTTGCTTTTCTCCTCTTTTGTGTACTGTTGCTATCTTCCCCTCTTCCTCATCCTCAACGCTATGGGCATATCCTACACCAACTACGCTGACAACACGCAGATCCTCCTCACTCTCACAGGGAACTATGACACTGACTCCCTGACCCTCAACAACCTCTACAGCACCATCCAAGCCTGGATGGCAGACAACGGTCTATGCCTCAACTCTGACAAGACGGAACTCCTCCTGGTAGGTTCCCCCCACACACTAAAAAATCTAGATGCCCAATTCAGCCACTTCACCATTGACTCCATTAAAATTCCGGTCTCCGACTCTGTCAAAACTCTGGGAGTCTACCTGGACTCCAGCCTATCCATGGATAGACAAGTCAGCGCAATAGCCTCAGCAGCTGCATATCATGCCAAACCTATCAACGCAGTCAGACCCTTTCTCTCCAAAGAGAAGTGCACCAACATAGCCAGAGCCATCACCGGCTCTAGGCTAGACTACTGCAACGTACTCTTTCTAGGAACCTCCAACAAAAACTTAGAGAGACTACAAGTAATACAGAACAATGCTCTCCGGGCAGCCCAAGGCATTGCTAAAAGAGAACACATCTCTGAAGCCAGAAAACTAGCCCACTGGCTCCCAATAAAGGAAAGGATCGTATTTAAAGCCCTGACACTGGAAAGGATCGTATTTAAAGCCCTGACACTGACCCACAAGTGCATTCACCTCACTGCTCCAGCATACCTCTCTCAAAGGATCCACCCCGTCTCCACTACCAGGCCAACCAGATCACCGTACACCAACATGCTCTCGGTGCCACTCGTAAAAAGAGTAAAAGCGGGTGGATCCAGCTTCCCCTATCTCACGCCCACTCACTGGAATGCCCTACCTCCCACTATCCGAGGGGAGGCCTCCCTCACCACCTTCCGCAAAACTCTGAAAACTACCCTCTTCACATAAGACCGGACACACCAGCACGAATACTTATCATATATGTTGTAATATACGTCCCAATGCAATATCTGTAACAACAGTATGATATGTTGTAGTATTCATAATGTGTTAACAATCGCTTTCATGCCTGTACCATGTAACTAAGTTATTGCAAGTAACAGCGCCTCAATGCCCCTGGGCTTCTTGCGCGCTATATAAATATAAATAAATAAATAAATATGTCAAATGTCATCCTTCCTAACTTTGTACCAAATCATTAAATTTTGTAAAGCGCCTTGGAGCAAGTGGCTATAGAAGTAAATAAAATACAAATAATTGTAAATAGTTGTGCCACTTCACTGATGAAGTGTCTAGTACACATTAATACCACCTTAACAGGGAAACAACGCCCATACCTCGTATGCCAGCCATGGCCACTGTTCTTCATTGACATCAAGAGGTCCCAGTCAGTCCTAAACAAATCCTTCACTTTGGATACATGTGTAATACAATGTAGCCATTTCACTTTCAGGTCCAAGTTCCAATGTGGTCTTTTGTGCTAGAGCCAAGTTCTATGCGTGTATGTCCCCTATTCGCATAAGCTGCATACAAATGTACACCATCCTGTGTGTTGTTTTATGTTCTGTATTCTTCCATTGAAATGATGCAGCTTGTAAATATCGTTTTTGCTGTTCACTATCCTTATTATTGCTACTGTGTAGGTATGTGTATTGTGTGTGCCTCATATTGCGTCATCTGGATATTTTATATGCATGGCACTCACTGCAGTTCTGCAGGTCATCCTAATACATGAACAAAGAACCATCACACATGTAAAGGCAGCATTTATAATTAAGTGTGAATTAATTATAATATATTACTTTAATAGCAATACATGGAAGTAAATAAACTGCGAAGCATTTAAGGTGACAATGTGAGCCGCAAATAGGTAACGAAATAATACAATTAAAGAAGCACGTTTCAAAGAAGTTGCAATTTTTGCTGACCTCTTTTTATATAAAAAGCAAAAATCTATGTCAGTATTTTCCGCTTACCAAACAAAATCCTTCCGTCGTTATGTGATACATTTTCAGGTCAATTAGATTTTTTCAAAACATGTAGTGCCTGCTAGTATTTTCTGAGAAGTAATGATATTCAGTTACTGCTCCAGAAAATTGCAGGTACCGATTTCCCAGGAGAACCTGCAGTTCTGCAGCACGCGGTGCATGTCAGCGGCATGCAAGCAATACATGGCACACCACGCTTTGCACTAAGAGTCCAGATGACACGCATTTCTTGGACAATGACATTCTCATTAACACTGAGGTCAACTATTCACCTACTCTGATAGGTTTACCGTGTACATTATCAATCCATTAGAGTACTACTTGTCGAGTCAAAGCCGTTTTCGAATTTTGTTATATATTTGGATGGCATGCCTGTACAATGTATTTTATATACAAATAACGGAAAATTCGTAATTAAATTAACTTCTTCAATCTTTCATTCATTCTTTTATTCATACTTGCATTCCGTTCTTGTGTGAACTTAAACTTAAAACATAAAATTACACGTCTCAGTCTCAGGAGCTGTATTGAATTAGTTGGATCAAGCTTAAATAATCACGCTTGAAGGATGAGAGCAGCAGTGTTCGACCAGATTTGCTTTGCAATGAAATAACTGTGAAGAGTCAATTTCGAATAAGGAGTCATTTCAGACCCAGGCCGAAGCAACGAAGTTAGTGTCAAGCTAATGAGGTGCAAATATTAAAGACTACGGGCCAGATGTTGATTAACCGCTGTAACCCGCCATTATTATTTAATAGACCATTACAGTGATGCAAGTGGTGGGGTAGGAAGGCCTTTCTGTGTGTGTGGAACATCATATCAGACACAATGGCAGGTTATCATGTCTTTTTCAGCTCTGGTGTCCCATACGTTCTTGCCGCCCTGGATACCAAAAATCTTGTTTATGTTGCTCAGGTTCATTATTCCCTAAATTCTAAATGCACTTTTTGCCGGAGAAATGCTGAGAGTAGGTTCACACATAAGTGTTGTTAGCACATATATATTAGCCCAAAAGAATTATATATTTTTTTTATTAAGTGCATTTGGTTGAACGTTGTGACCTTTTAAACTGTGTTAAAAGCATAATACGATATACAGTGTACAATAGCATCAAATACAACTATATTAATTAAGATACAATTCATCAATTGCAAACTAAAAACACACCCTATAATATAATTTAAATACATTTCCCTGAAAAGAATCATCAACGTTAAAATTTCAAAGCAAACCGACTATTTACCAGCCACCAGTTGCCTAATATGCAAAGCCTGCCGACGCGATCACCAGAGACTCAGCACTGAAGATCAAACTCCACAATCGATCTGAAGAATGTAGCCCAAATCTGCTCTAACCTTTCTCTTTTTCCATACTGAGAGCTTCACATGGGTTAGGATGTGTCGCGGGGACTCTACTTGTTTACATCATAGTCTCCATAATCGTTCTCCGCAAGGAATACCTGACCAGACGCCCCTATTTTCTAAAACAGGAAGAGTGTTAAGACAAACAGATAGGATACATGTTTTCAGTGCCGATACCCAAAGCTTTGTGAGATAATGCTTTGGGCGATCTATACAAAAACCCTGATGTGAATAGGTCTAATGTCTGCACAATTTAGCCAGATGATTCAATGCCTGGGCAATATCATGAAATGTAGACTTTTTTAAACCTAGAGATTTGTTTCCCAGTTACCACTTGTAGACGTACAAAGGACTGAAACACATTGTAAGTTTCAACCTTAACGACATACTTATTTGTCATAAACACTGCATCTCCAATCCAGGAAGTACCCTGTCACTTACACCTGAATATCTGGGCTATGTGAGTACTTCTCACCCTTAGAACACTATTGATAATATGAATATCTGAACTTTCACATACTAATTGAAGTGAACTAAGAATCCACTCACATGTATCCACAGAGTCAAGATTGTGAATATCTCTATGTCCCATGGACTTCCCTCTCCTGATTTAGGATTGTGTATCTCAGATCCGCTCACAATAAGGTAGGCTACCTGTTGTGTTGATGACTATTAATCCCACAACATCTAACGTAATCATCTAACGTTATCATCATTAATCATAGATGACAACTTATTTTAATTATTGCAGTAGGTGGACCGATGCCCATCTCCAATTAAGCAATTGCTTGTGATTAGAAGAAGAAGGCTTCCTCAACCTTACTGTCCCTATGCAGTTACTCAGGTGAATTTTAGTTTGTATCCTAGAATTCAGACTTATGTAATTAACTACTCAATACTATTGTGACTGTTTGAACCTTGCTTACTTACTATATATATATCACACAGCCACAGTAGTGTGCGTGTAGTTATGGTTAAGTTGCTGTTTCCATAGGAAGAGCACTTTTTGGGTGGCTTATAACTTCGCTCTCCCTGGACGAATCCTCACCAAACTTTGCAAAGAACGGATATGGTACACTCTAAATTATATCGCAAAGTTTGGTGAGGTTTGGTCCAGGGGGGGCAAAGTTATAGGGAGGGGTCCCAAAATGTATTTTTTTCCCATAGACTGAATGGGGAAAAAACTTTGCTCATGCCTACAGCTCAAACCGTTGGACGGATTGTTACCAAATTTGTGGCAGGGGCTTAGTCCTGAAAACATGCTTTTGTACATTTGGTGCCAATCCGTCCAGTAGTTTCCTTTAAAATGACCAAAGAATATGTCTCAAAAAATGTGTGATATCTATGTCCGCTCCGTGGTTACACTTCCCTGTTCGCTCCGCGGACAAGATACCCATTGGCCATGGGGGTAGCGTCATGACCGCGGACATGCAACGTCTTTGCCGATTGGCTACAGCGGGCCGTGATGTGTGACAGAATGTGTGGATGTGCCCAACATCTTGGATCCGAAGACAGCGCGTTCACTACCAAAGGCGAAATGCCTTTTTGGAAAGTGTTTTGCTCTGCTACAGTCCGTGGGGAGGATTACAGAGTAAGAGATGGGTTAAATACTGTATTTGTTTGGGCGGTAGGTGTTAATGATGTGTTCACCATGCGAAATGGTGTTTGGGAAATTATTTTCATCTCCTATAGTGATTGGGGAGGTTCAGAGAGTAAGAGATGGACGAAATACTGTGCTTGTTTGGGCTGCAACTGTTAATTATGTTTTTTCAATTGCTGCCTTGTTCAGGATATTTGTACGTTCAGAAAATGAGGGGTGTAACAAGGGTAATATTTCAGTACGTGCTGTGTGCAGGCACCTTGAAAATGCTCGAAGGACACGCATGGTGTTAGTGACCATTAAAATTGAGTACATGTCATTATTACATTACATTTTCATATGGGTCTCTTATTGATTAGTACACCACCATGGTTGTGACATGCTGCGGTGGTTGTGGACAGGGCCTAGAGTCTTGGATACATGGCCGTAGGCCATAGGCCAAAGGCCATACTTCCAAAACTGTAGGCCCTGGCCACAACCACTGCAGCATGTCACAACGATAGATACACCTGTAGTATTGATTATGGATTACATGGTTGTGTGGACTGTGTGCTGTGTTGGGTGCTTGGCCGAAGGTGCACCCAAAAACAAAGTTATAAGGGCTGCAGGTATAAGCCAGTGCACACCAACACATTGTAATATTTATGGACATACAGCTAGGCATGCAGTCTCTGGTGAGATCAAGTGAAGCATACCACTCCTATCAATACACCCCTTCCACTACACATCACTGAGGTTGTAGTGGGCAAGATGTAGAGTTTTCGCTGCATGGCTGCAGGCTGTAGCTCATATACAATACTTCTAAAACCCTAGGCCCTTTCCAGAGCCACCACATCATCTTATAGCAATGCATACACCCTTAGTATAGGTTAGCATGTTAGATGGTTTTGGGGAGGGTGTACAGTGTTGGATGCATGGCCGAAGGCAATGCACCCGGAAACAACCTTATCAGCAGTGCAGTTATAAGGCAAGGCACACGTATACATTCAAATGTTTATGCGCACCTATCCAAATGTCTAGGTCCAGCCCACAAGCACTGCAGCATATTAGACAGGCACGTTAGTGGCAGTGTTGTTATGGTGCAGTTGCTGTTTCCATGGGAAGAACACTTTTTGCAGCTTTATACCCGTGGTACCCTTGGACGGTTTGTTACCAAAGTTTGCACAAAAAGAAAATCTAACACTCTGACTTTCTTTGGAAAGTTTGGTGATGTTTGGGGCAGGGGGGCGAAAGTTATAAGGGGCAGGGTTTCTCAAAACATCTCTTTTCTCCTTAGATTGAATGGGGGAAAAAGTTTGTGCCCGCAAACATGTGGCTCTTTCCCTAATTGGTTGTAGAACAGCGTGAAATACATCAGCTTTCTTTTGTGGCTCCCATATATATTTTATTCATGTTTTACTGTACGCGCATATCGCCAGAAACTCATCCAAAAGAAGACAGCATTGGACTTCTCACACTCATGTTATAGTATTTCAGAAGGTGACCTTTGTGGGGGGCAGAATGGGATGTGTAAGTACAAACTGAAAAAGTGGACTTTTCTTGTCACCAAAGTGATACGTTTAAATGGAAGTTTCTACTCACTGTACCACGATTAATTACGGCGTGTGAGTTACAATGTTTTTGAAATTAAATTGCGGTCAGACTGGCGTTGTAAGTTTACAAAACTAAGGACACCATTTGCATTGTTTGCTGGAAACAGCGCTTTTGGGTGTATATTGGAGTAGCAGTTCTCATAATTGGATTGCAGTATGTTGCTTCAAAGAAAGAATGTATTTGGTTTCTCAGTGAAGGCCACATGAGTTGCTTTTTCGGTTGACCGCTCAATACGCCCGCGCATCCGAGTGAATGTATAAGGGGCAATTGTTTTTTGACTTTGACTGAAAGGGAAAGTTAGTAGCAATTCACGGAATGAAAGGGTAAAAAAAAATAGCAATTGATAAGGTTATGTTTTTAAAAGTTTGCAAGGGACTTGCAATATCAGTATAGAAAGATTCTTCGATGCAAATACATTGGTGTGTGACTTGCACAAACAGAATGGAGGCAGTAAATACTATTTAAGTTTATTTTTGCCCACTCTACAGCCACCCGTGCTTTATTGTACCTTTACCGCACATCTAATTGTGCTAATATAATTGCCGTATTATCTTTATGCACTGTTACATTTTTCCTGTAACTTTGCAGAGTGACCAGGTTGTATGTGTGTAGCTTATGAGTGCACTCATCCTTTTTTAGCATTAATATTTTTTATTTGAAACAGTAACTTTGTCCTCATAACTTTGGGTGTAACTTTGCACATTTTTTTGGTATTCTTTGAATTGAGGAGACGTAATTTTTTTTTTAATTGTCCTTTATAATTAATTTCATAAACGATTTATCCTCTTCCTGTGTAGTTGGTATTTTTTTTACTCTTACGGCTAGGGTGGCCAACTGTCCCGGATTTCGGGGGATTGTCCCGCAATTAGGTGCTCTGTCCTGTGGTTTGCAGAGTTGCTGTCCGGGACGCAAGTTGTCCCGAGTTGCCTCGGAAGAACCTGCCTCCAGCACAGCCACTTTGCAAACTGAAGGGGTCATGTACACAGCACGGCGCTGCCGCCTGCTACTTTTTTTGTCCGCCGGCTCTGCAGCCCTGGCTCCTTTTGAGCCTGCAGTTAGAGCTGTAACGCTCTGACATCTGGCTTCATTGAAATGTTAATGCTTTGTTCCTGGGGTCGTGATGGGCATGTTTGCAGTTAAAAAACGTGACAATCCCCTCCCAAGGACAAACCTTTTGCATTTCAATTAAGCCAGGAATTAAGAGCCATTGAAAAAAAATTACATTTACAAAGGGGCGGGCCAAGTGAATGATGTGATGTCATAACCGCCTTGTGGGCAAGTGTTCTGTGAAAGATTATCAAAGAGTTGGCGACCCTACTTACAGCGCATGCAAAATGTCGCCATTTGTAGACTGCTACTATAGGTTCTCATGGAAATTAGTAACATTTTACTAACATGTCATGTTTGAACACGTATATTTGTGTAGTACTTTGCACATTTTCTGTGTCTTTTTTGAAATTTTTTGGTAGAGGTTGGTTATTGACACGTACTTTCTGTAACTTTTCCCGTCTAGGTATATCATGCCATACTGTGTCTGCTATGGTTTTCAAATGCAGAGTGAGGGCTTCTTCGGACAGCAAATGCAACTGCTGGTGAGCGGTTGCCTGTCCATAATAATTATGTGGAATGAGACTGTAAGTCCGATTTGTCCGTACGCTGAACTTGCTATTCGGAGAAACGTTACTTCATTTATGGTGCTGTAGGCTCCAGGTCATGACGACTTCTGGGAAATAACTGTGGAAACAAAGCGACTGCTTCAACGAAGAGTTAAAATATTTTGTATGGCAAAAAAACAACGTGCTCCTCTTCTTCACCATTTCCTAAGCCGCCCTTAAAAGCATTTTTATGATCATATTGAAAATGGGCTTACTCCGATGGACTCTGCCAGTTTGTTGTTAATTAAACCTACTTTGCAAACACTATAATGTTCATGTTTTCTTTTACCTTCCACTGTTTTATTTCCAAATGTAACTTATTAGGTTGTACGTCGCTGTATGTTTATTTACAAGTGTTGCATCACGTCACGTACTTGTGCTTTGAGCAGCCTACCATGGAAAGGGAAGAGGGCGTATGTATGCAATAACTGACTTCCCTTTCTATGGTGGCCATTTTGAAATAGGATTTTGTTTTGTAATCCAAACTGCCAAAGCCACCCCGGATTACAACAAGTAGGCATACTTTTCAGTAGCACACGTTACTGCTTTCCTAATTCAGACTATTACTGCCAAAGATTATTTAGCCTATGTACTTTACTGAGAAATATGCAGTAATTGGAGTGTATGCCAATTCTTTTTTTTTTTTTCTTACACTGTGAAAGACCGTTATTAACGCATTATTTCCTTTGTTTATGGGCGACTTTCTTTTTTGGCATGGCAGGCAATAAGGCAATTTGTGAACGGCAATGAGCAAAAAGGCAACAAACGGTAATATGGGTCCGTAGATGTACGGTGACAAATTTTATCCATTTGTTATGTGCAAGGTAGCGCCACTGTTTCTTATGCTTTCACATTACACCACTGTTGCTGTTTCTTAGGGAGGAAGGATGCCTTTAGCTGATGTGTTTTTCAGATAACTACAACTTTTGCTACCGATATATAATTTGTAGTGCATTGCTAATCGCTGCATACCAATAAATGTTGGCGTTGTGTACGGCAAATGTTGGAGGTGGACATTGCTACATGATTATAAAATGTATTTCCACACAGCCCACGAGGCATAGACCGTACAGTTAAGTGTGTACAGCTTCTGTGACATGTCACGGTGTAGTATGCCAGCATACCTTCATGTGGCATTTTTCACAAGGTGTATACTGTTTACCAAACGACCCTTGCTAAAGGGATGTTATGTTACGTTGCTCTCCTGACAACCTGTGACATGCAGTACACAATTTTGTTCTTAACCAGACCTTATATTTACATTGACCTACTAAAAACCTGTACAATTCACTAAAAGAAACTTTGTTAAGGGGATGTCATGGTTAAATTGCGCTACTGAAAACCTGTGAAATTCACTAAACAAACTTTACAAATGAGCCATAATACAAACGTGCCATTATGGTTCCAAGTAAAACTGAAAAACCCCTGAAGTTCCCCAGTTATGGTAAGCTAAGCAACCATAACTCACGCCACCACTGTGCACTGCTAAGACTAACACCCAGAGTCGCCTTTCACAGTTAAAAAATAGAAGTGAAAATAAATGAAGCAGGGCCCTTTGTATTTTTTAGAAGTCCGCGGACAGTCCGTGGAAATCTACAGTTTTGGGGTGCTGCCCTATCATAACCATTGCAATTTTTTCTGGGAGGAAGTGGTGGCTCTAAAAAGAGCCTTTTGGTGGTGTTTGTGTTTGAAAAATTATAAATACTCAACACCTACTTCAAAATGGATGCTGTAATTCTAAAAAAGGTTGCAATGCATTTTGTATATTTCTTAGAAAAATCTGATTACCAGCATAAATTAGATGTACTCCATTTCTGCGAAAAATGTATCTACTACGAAACATTATATTTTCATTGTGAAAAGAGAACATGCCAAAATCTCTTAGAAAGGCACAAACAGCCTTATTGACATTTCACCTTGCTTTCGCCATTTGTGGACCAAATGAAGAAGAACGAAGCCACATTTGTCTCTGCGCAATCCGTGAAAAAATTACTTGAGAATTTGGGAACATGTCCATGAAATTCCCAAGTCCTTCTTTGATTGCAAATTGCAAAGAAATTCCAGACACATGTCCTAAACTGTTCCCTCCACAATGAATTACAATTATGTCTGGATGTTGCTCTGTCTCCAAAGTAGCATAGAGAGGTAGCAAGTCCAACCACTTCATTCCACGTACTTCATGCCAGTGCACTTCCACATGTGGGAATCCAAGATCTACAGCTACTCCACAGCTTTCCGCATGCACCTTCAACCAATGTATGCACGAGTCTCCCAAAATCCAAACAATCTGTTTTCTGAAACACACAGCCATAGCTATCTGTTCTTCTCTCAGCAAAAACAGTATCTGAGAAACTCTCTCCTGTCACAATACACCCGCTAAACTTTCCTGACCAATCTCTTTCTATGCTCATTCTCATTTGCAAGGCTTGCCAACCCAAAAATCCCCGGATGTAACATCCGATGTCCGTGAACTACCGCTATGTCCGCCGACATATCGTAACATGGACTGCCCTTCTACCATTTCCACTTCACTCTTTGTGCCATTCCATCATTGGATGTAGCTAAGAAGTCACATGACCATCCACCAATCACATCCAGGACCTCTACATCTAACTGCATCATCATAGATCAGCACTGCAAATGTACTGTGAATCTCTCTGAGTACAAGTGTCATTTCATTAGAAAGTACCTTCTACAAGAAATACTGTACAAGTCTCCAAGATTTCTACTTGCAGCTCCATGCATATCCATATGCATGAACACAAACTACAGGTATGCATATTTTCTGTAAAATACATGAACACATTTTCAAGTTTCATATAAACAGATTAACTGACTTTTAGCTTGTATAATCTGTAAAATGAATTTACTGTCTTTTTTTCAATCACCTAAAATCAACTGTCACTTACAAACCTTTATACTATTTAATTTCTTTTTACACACACACACTCAAATCATATTGAACTAACATTTTTGAAATAAAATATATAGACTACATATAGTCAAACAAAATTGCATGCACACACTATGTTCAAATCTCAAACAACAATACTTGTACAATATCATAAACATTTTTTAATTTATTTAATTACTTACATTTATATAGGGCAAGCAGCCCATGACATTGAGGCACTAATACTTGCAAAAGCTTAGTTACAGGAGTAGTGGTATTCAGTGGTACATTATGAACTTCACAATGCATACTAAAGCTATTTTGTTTGCTACAGTTAGTCATTGAAATACAGTTTATTCATTAACAACATATGATATGTATTCAACTGGTGCGATGTATCTTATGTGAATAAGATAGTTTTAATGGTTTTGAGGAAGGCGCTGAGGATGTCAATTAAAAAAATCAATGTCTAAATTAAAAACAGTGGTATGTACAAACAAAATTACTAATATATTTATTTTACAATTGCAGTGAACACCATTCTCCAGAAAAGAAGCAACCGATTTTGAAGTACAAAGAACAAGAATACCACCATAATATTTGTATTATTACTCAAACAAACTGTAAAGTAAATTCATGCTATTTCTGTGCCTAAAAATAGAGATTGTGCACCATTCTCTCCAAAAATCCCCATTTCTTAAACAGCGATTTGCATCCAGAATGGCTCACAAATTCCTATTTTTCGACACACAAATGACCCAACTCAGCTGCTAGAATTTTGATATTATATAACAAACAACTGTTTTAATTGTATAGCATTAGATTTACTATTTATACTTCTCCACACCACTAGCTTACTTTTTCTGTCATCTGATCCCAAGTTTAGTAGCACATTAATTCAAGAATACCCATCCCTACTATTTGTAGTTGCCCAATGCACAATCACACACCATTACATACATCTTCATCATCTTACTCAAACACTCATGCACAGAGCACACATACATTGCAGAACACCCCAACCCATACCTTGTTTATTATTTTCAACAGACCCTAAATAATGCCTACCAAAAATCAAGTCTGTAGAAAGCAACGCAGAAGTAGAGCAAATGAAAATAAAAGTGTCCAACATAAGCATCCATCTCTAGGAGAATTTGTAAATAAAAAGTTGAAACAAAACAGCTAATACAGTCATTTAGTGAAACAAAGGAAGTTTCAAGTACAAAAACTTTGCCTCCTCTATCAAAATGTAAAACAAACCAGAAAACAATTAACAAAAAATCAGCTATCACTCCAGATAACACTGCTTCGATAAATCTTGATATAGTGCAAAGTAAGCATGCCAAGGAAAGCATTTTAGCCAGAATGCTCTGTCACAGAGTCCTTCAAAATCTTATAAAAACAGAAGAGAAACCAGGTTCAACCCTTAAAACCTATCGTAGGAATTTAATCTTAGAAGCGTTGATAGACAGTGCAATTCTTCTCAAAAGAAAGTTATTTATTTTAGTGTTAAACAAAATGAAACCACTGACAAAACTAATGACTAATTACAAAAAAGACTTCTCAATAAATGAAATGTCAACAGAAAAAACTTCCTAAGTATTTGCAGAGGTGAATGGAGTCACACTACAAGCACAGAACCATACTTTAATGAAAAGCATACAAACAAAAGCAAACAAATACAATTGCCATACATATCAGTGGTCGAGGTTATGAAAAAGTTAATAATACCATAATGAAACAAGAAGAACTCCTTACAAAAATATGCCCTGAAAAATTTGAATTACCCCTCCATTAAACTGAATCAGAACGTCTAGTGTACAAATGGCCATGCACGTCAATGTGTAACATTCCCAAAAAATGTTTCAAGTCTTTACGCCAATTCCTCAATCAATATGTGAAAAGCAAAGACAAAATCAAAATTAAACTACTGCAAAATATGGATAACTGTCCAGTGCGCAAGTACACAGGACTAGAAGGACATTCATTGGCCTGCATTACAGGACCTACTTTCAAAACCACCTTCCATGATATCAAAAGGATATCAACACATCATTCAACTATAAGAAATCTAGTTTATAAACTGTACTATGGTAAAAGTCCTGCTTTAGCACTAGCCAATTTAAATACCATTCTTCTACATGGTACAGCAAAAGACCTACTTGAAGAAATCGACCATAGCTAGAAAAAATATTTTGGAAGTGAAAGCCACTTACAGAATGAAATATCTGTAAACCAAATTAGCAACAATTCTACACATGGCAGCCTTTTACTACACACATACAAAAAAGAAATACAAACATTTAAAAGTACATCAGCTGAAGTACCAAACCATGTGTGTGTATGTTGCCGCAGAACTTTTGATAAAAGTAACACAAAAACTGTAGACCTATCATACAAAATAGAAGACAATGAAGATTCTAAATGGTTTGAATTAGCTCTCTACCTTATAGCAGAAAACAAATACGAAATAACTGACCCGTTGATACTTTGCAGTTACTGCACTACAAAACTTGACAACAACCAAACTCCTTCACGTGCTATCACAAATAATTTGGAATTATATCCACTACCAAAACCCCTACAACAACTTAATTTATATGAGAGCATCATAATTCAAACAGTGCACCCATTTCAAGCACTAATATGCCATCAACCAAAAACGGCAAAATTACCTCCCTCTGAATCAGTGAAAGGTATTCGTGGAAAAGTAGTGTATTTACCATTAGATCTAAAAGAAAATGTGCATACTCTAGGAGTGCAACGTCCAATGCAGCAATCATTAATTATCTTAGTAAATGGAGTACCTACAAAAGACAAAATAATTTGGCAACAGCTGGTAGATTTACATAAAGTTAGAGAAGCCTTGCAATATCTTAAAGAGTATAATGAATATTACAAAGAAATTAATATTGAGGAAAACTTGAAGGATACAACTGAAATAATTCAAGAGACACAAGAAGCTGGTCAATTTGAGCTCCTAGATCCTGCTACAATATCAAATAATGTACACCATGATACAATTCATCCATTGCACTCTAATGACACCATAGAAGATGCACTGGAAACGTACCAAATGCGTCAAACAAAAGGATCACCAATCAGCATATGGGAAAAAAGTATAGAAGCACGTGCTTTTCCTCTACTCTTTCCTACTGGCAAAGGAGGAAGGTACGATGATAGACCTATTCAAATATCAGCATCAGAATACCGCTCATTACGGATGTATCCTGAAGATCCCAGATTTAGACAAAATGCGGAATACATATTCCACCTACTCTTTGAAAGTGAACCTGCAACTTTATGTTATGGAGTTGCACACATATTAAAATCAGGATCCCACTTTCAAAATATGACAGCTACACAATGATTACAAAAAGTGCAACAAAAAGATGAAGTTTTACAATCAAATATTACAAATCTATTAGCAAATATACATGGTACTAAAGAGTACTGGTTTCGACATCATGGAGATGTATGTTGTATGATCAGAAACCTTGGCCCACCCACTTGGTTTGTTACATTAAGTTGTGCAGAATATGCATGGGAAGATTTACATGATTTCCTACGCATATCAAACAAAAACAAAACAAACATAGATATACTAACACCTGGAGAACTTTGTTCTCTGGCTCCTGTTAATGTTTCAAGATATTTTCACCATCGCTTCATTGCTATGCTACATTTGATTTGTAATAAAACTGTTCCTCCCCTTGGAACACTTCTTTTGGAGAAAAGAATACCAAGCCAGAGGAGCAACACATATCCACATGCTTTTATGGATTTAAGATGCTCCTAAATTTGGTCAAGACAGTGATGCCACTGTTTTACAGTTTATAGAAAAATATGTCACTTGTGAAATTCCATCAGAATCCACAAATAGTGATCTTCAAGCACAAATTTTACAATTTCAAAGACACAAACGTGGCAAATATTGTCGTCGCAAATACAAAAACAAAGGGAAATACTACACCAAATGCCGATTTGGTTTCCCTAGACCAGTTACAAATGCAGGTCAAGTGAACAACTTCATGTCTTCAGTTAGACATAGTGTTAAAGGTAAGTCACCTAAAAATACATATTACATAAAAAGAAAAGAAGAAGAAAAATATATCAATGATTACAATGCAATCATTGCCCACTTATGGAATGCAAACGTAGATGTGCAGTACATTGCAGACAATTATACTGCAGTTGGACAATATGTCACAGCATACTTAACCAAAGCAGAAAAGACAGAGCTCCAAGACCTCTGGAATGACTTGTCATCAGATAAAACAGTGTCTCAGAAATTATGCATCTTGGGCATAAAAATGCTCTCCCAAAGTAAATGTGGATGCTATGAAGCAGCTGATTGTTTAACTGGTACTGCATTGTATGGTATATCTGAAAATATAGTATGGCTAAGTCTTGGTCCAGCTAAATCTAGAAAAAGAGTTCTAAAATCATACGAAGATATAGAAACAATAGCCAAACATGATGCCAACAGCCAAGACTTTTAAAAAACAATTTATTGAACACATACTACCCAAACAGAAGTAATACTTTGGAAACCATGTGTCTATACCACATAGCCCAAAACTACACATACAAAAATAATATAAAACCTGATGAAAAAAGGTAAATATAGAGTCACAAACTGTCAAGGCAGCTTAGTAAAACTCACCAAACCAAATTTAATTAATCATATCAAATTGTCATTAAAGACTCCTCAACATAAAGAAGTATATTACATGCCCCTGCTACAACTCTTTAAACCATGGAGAAAAGTAGAAGAAATACTAGATAACTATGACTCATATGAAGACGCTTTCAAAGCAAATGAAAGCACTATAACTGATGTAAACTTTACACAGTACAAAACAATGTTGCACAATGAACAGCAACACGAAGAAGAACTCCAGGCCAAACTAGATAAGGACACTCCTGACAGTAGTCAAACTTCTGTAACAGGAAGCCAAGAACCACTCGGAGAACCACTAATAACCAATGAGGCAGAATTTGCTATGAAAGAAGTAGAAAACACCATGGGGGTAATTCATAGAATTCAGCGCACAAGTGGCGCACGCAGCTGGCGCACAGTGTGCGCGTGCCAATCACTGCGCCAGCCGTGTGCGCTAAAATCCATTTCCGCGCACAGCGTATTCATGGATTCCAGCCACCAAAACCAGCCGTGGCGCACAGTGGCGCAGCGACCCTCCAGCAGCGACAGTTATGCCCCCAAGAACGGCTCTCGTGCAGGGAAAAGCCATCAAAATCCCCAATCCAGTGCAAAGGGCTGCGCTAACCCTGTACCAGCACGGCAAGCGGGCTATGTGTATCACTGTGGTGCGCGGGAAGTACCTCACGAGATTGGACCCGTGCAAGCAGGGTATGCGTATTTCAGGGGTGCGCGGGAAGTTCCACACGCGATTTCAGCAGGGTACGTGTATTTCAGGGGTGCGTGGGAAGTTCCACACGTGATTTCAGCAGGGTACGTGTATTTCAGGGGTGCGCGGGAAGTTCCACACGCGATTGGCCCTGTGCGAGCAGGGTACGCATATTTCAGGGGTGCACGGGAAGTTCCACACGCGATTTCCGCAGGGTACGTGTATTTCAGGTGTACGCGGGAAGTTCCACACGCGATTTCAACAGGGTACGTGTATTTTAGGGGTGCGCGGGAAGTTCCACACGCGATTGGCCCCGTGCGAGCAGGGTACGCGTATTTCAGGGGTGCGCGGGAAGTTCCACACGCGATTTCCGCAGGGTACGTGTATTTCAGAGGTGCGCGGGAAGTTCCACACGCGATTTCAGCAGGGTACATGTATTTCAGGGGTGTGCGGGAAGTTCCACACGCGATTACAGCAGGGTACGTGTATTTTGGGGTGCGGGGGAAGTTTCACACGCGACATCAGCAGGGTACGTGTATTCCAGGGGTGTGCGGGAAGTTCCACACGTGAATTGCACGTGTGGGTCCTCCCAGGTGTTCCCTCTACACCCTCCACGGCCCCTGCAGGTGGCTCACACCACAGGGGCCTACCCTGCACATGTCCTGCAGGCACCCCATCCACCATGGCCATGCCCCCCTGCCAACCCACATGTAAACTTGCACTACTTCCCACCAACGCATGTCCCCCTGCACCCCCAGCCACCAGGGGCACCCTCCACCAGGCCCCCACCCATGTCTCCCACCACCCCCACCCCCAGCACTGTGGGGCACCTGCCAGCAGGCCCCCACCCATGTCTCCCACCAGCCCCACACCCCAGCAGTGCAAGGTCACCATCCACCAGGCCCCCACCCATGCTTCCCACCACCCCCACCCCCCACCCACCAGGGGCAGCCTCGACCAGGCCCCCACCCATGTCTCCCTGCACCCCCACCCCCCAGCACTGTGGGGCACCTGCCAGCAGGCCCCCACCCATGTCAAGCCACCCCCACCCCCCAGCAGTGCAGGGGCAGCCTCCACCAGGCCCCCACTCATGTCTCCCATCACCCCCACCCCCCAGCCACCAGGGGCAGCCTCCACCAGGCCCACACTCATGTCCCCTATCACCCCCACCCCCAGCAGTGCAGGGGCAGCCTCCACCAGGCCCCCACCCATATCTCCCTGCACCCCCACCCCCCAGCACTGTGGGGCACCTGCCAGCAGGCCCCCACCCATGTCTCCCACCACCCCCACCCCCCAGCAGTGCAGGGTCACACTCCACCAGGCCCCCACCCATGTCTCCCACCACACCCACACCCTGCCCACCTGGGGCAGCCTCCACCAGGCCCACACTCATGTCCCCTATCACCCCCACCCCCCAGCAGTGCAGGGGCAGCCTCCACCAGGCCCCCACCCATGTCTCCCTGCACCCCCACCCCCCAGCACTGTGGGGCACCTGCCGGCAGGCCCCCACCCATGTCTCCCACCACCCCCACCCCCCAGCCACCAGGGGCAGCCTCCACCAGGCCCACACTCATGTCCCCTATCACCCCCACCCCCCAGCAGTGCAGGGGCAGCCTCCACCAGGTCCCCACCCATGTCTCCCTGCACCCCCACCCCCCAGCACTATGGGGCACCTGCCAGCAGGCCCCCACCCATGCACCCCCCAGCAGTGCAGGGGCAGTCTCCACCAGGCCCCCACCCATGTCTCCCATCACCCTCACCCCCCAGCCACCAGGGGCAGCCTCCACCAGGCCCACACTCATGTCCCCTATCACCCCCACCCCCAGCAGTGCAGGGGCAGCCTCCACCAGGCCCGCACCCATGTCTCCCTCCACCCCCACCCCCCAGCACCGTGGGGCACCTGCCAGCAGGCCCCCACCCATGTCTCCCACCACCCCCACCCCCCAGCAGTGCAGGGGCAGCCTCCACCAGGCCCCCACTCATGTCCCCTATCACCCCCACCCCCAGCAGTGCAGGGGCAGCCTCCACCAGGCCCCCACCCATGTCTCCCTGCACCCCCACCCCCCAGCACTGTGGGGCACCTGCCAGCAGGCCCCCACCCATGTCTCCCACCACCCCCACCCCCCAGCAGTGCAGGGTCAGTCTCCACCAGGCCCCCACCCATGTCTCCCACCACCCCCACCCCCCAGCAGTGCAGGGTCACCCTCCACCAGGCCCCCACCCATGTCTCCCACCACCCCCACCCCCCAGCACTGTGGGGCACCTGCCAGCAGGCCCCCACCTATGTCTCCCACCACCCACACCCCCCAGCACTGTGGGGCACCTGCCAGCAGGCTCCCACCCATGTCTAACTCATGTTCCCCATCACCCCCACCCCCCAGCACTGTGGGGCACCTGCCAGCAGGCCCCCACCCATGTCCAACTCATGTTCCCCACCACCCCCACCCCCCAGCACTGAGGGGCACCTGCCAGCAGGCCCCCACCCATGTCTCCCACCACCCCCACCCCCCAGCAGTGCAGGGGCAGCATCCACCAGGCCCCCACTCATGTCTCCCATCACACCCACCCCCCAGCCACCAGGGGCACCCTCCACCAGGCCCACACTCATGTCCCCTATCACCCCCACCCCACAGCAGTGCAGGGGCAGCCTCCACCAGGCCCCCACCCATGTCTCCCTGCACCCCCACCCCCCAGCACTGTGGGGCACCTGCCAGCAGGCCCCCACCCATGTTTCCCACCACCCCACCCCCCAGCAGTGCACGGTCACCCTCCACCAGGCCCCCACCCATGTCTCCCACCACCCCCACCCCCCAGCACTGTGGGGCACCTGCCAGCAGGCGCCCACCCATGTCTCCCACCACCCCCACCCCCCATCACTGTGGGGCACCTGCCAGCAGGCCCCCACCCATGTCCAACTCATTTTCCCCACCACCCCCACCCCCAGCACTGTGGGGCACCTGCCAGCAGGCCCCCACCCATGTCCAACTCATGTTCCCCAGCCAACATGGCATCACAATCTAGATCCCTGGTCCCTATGGTCAGCCACCAAATGCAAAACACCCACCCGAGTATTGCATCCACCCACTCATAATTGGCAATTACATGACAGAACACCAATTGCAAGTTCCGAAACAAACACATTTCCCTCACATACACCCAATGGGTGTCAGTGAATCTCAAAACCCATATCATGATATGCATGAAACCAATGAGATGATACTAAACATTGAAGTTCGATAACAAAATATGTATTAAAGGAAACATAAATAGAATCAAAAATAAAGAAACAGAAATGGGAATGTACAAAAATGAAAAGAAGCATGTCCGTAAAAAAAAGCAAAACCAAAAATCATAATCCAAAGTAATGGTGTCCAAAGTCACTGTCCACAAAACAAAATCCAATGGGAAATAAAATTGAAAACCATTGCTCCATAGTTAAAATGTGAAAGAAAAATACAATCCAACAGTGAACTATGTACATACGAACAAGCTAGGGTCCATTATCCCAACAAAAGAAATGAAACCTATCTAACTACACTAACTAATAATATAAACTGTATACATAAATGTGGCCAATGTCCAAAAGGTCCAAAATAAATCCAAAAAAAAAGGAAACCTAACACTACCTGCATAACTATGTAAAAGGGCAGCGGGCTAGTTTGACGGCTCACTTTTGGATGTCCCGGGCCAAGGCATCATCAAACTCCTGCTCAATGTCCCGGAGGCGGTCCTCCTCCGTGGCCCCGAGGGTCCGCAGGGCCGTCGACGTGTCCACCTCCAAACCCCTGCGGATTGCCTCGAGGCACTCGGCCCGCCTCAGGACCCTCCGCATGGAGTTCTCCGCCCTGACCATCGTGAGCCGTGCCTCTTCCACCCCCTGCCGCTCCGCATCTATGGCGTGGCCCAACCGCTGCCACACGGAAGACACTCTCTGTCCTGGGTCCTCCTGCCCTCCGGCCGATGCCTGCCCCTCCGATGTTGAAGGCCCCGAACCTTCATGGCTCCCACCACGTTGCTGCTGCTGCTGTGCCTTTGCCCATGCACTGCCTCCTGCTGCCTGCACATCCTCCGCCGGCTGGGGTGCAGTCGTTGATGTGGCCACCCCTGCTGGACGTCCGACTCCCGACTGTGGCAGGGATGCCTCCTCCACCAGCCTGGCCGCACCGTCAGAGGCAGCTCCACAGGGCACCCAGGTGACTGATGGGTGGGAAGATGGCACGGAGGACGACTGGCGCATAGGGGGTTCAGTTGAGGAGGGGGTCGTAGCAAGCCCCATCATACGGAGGAATCCGGCCTGGGTGACCTGTCCCAGCAGGCTGACGTGGTCAACAAGCCATTCGAGATGATGTGCAGTCTCCTCATGAAAAGACTGCAGGTCACCTCTCATGGCCCGTTGACGCAACGCAACACCAGTCATAACAGGCTCAACCCAGACCCGGATAGCCACGTTCGCAGGCAGAGGAAGGCCAGTTGTCGTGAGCTCATCCCCTGCCTGAAAACGGGTCTGGACGTAGGCATCCCTGCTGGTGCAAGATGATGCAGGGACAGGATCAGGGACAGGATTGCACACAGGCACCTCCGCGGCGGCCTGTGCTGCCTCCTGTCCCTGGTCCTGCACCACTAGCACCAGTGGGATCCCCACCTCCAGACCCCGTCTCTGTTGCTTGCACGGCCTCCTCCTCCACCAAACCCCCCACCAACCTGGATGACTCCGTGCCATCTTCCCCTGTTGGGCCCGTGGGGTCCCAGCTGCCCCTTCTGCTGCCGAGGAGTCCAACTCCAACCTCCACCTCTTGGACCTCCCCCCGGCAGCTGCAGCCTGGGACGCGGCACCGGACTCCTCACTCCCCGACGAGATGACAACATGGGAGGGGAGCCGGGCCTTGCGTCTCCGGCTCCACAGCACCTTCTCCGCCCTCTTCATCAGTTGACGCTGCAGACAGGGAGAAATAAAACACAGGCATCAGGGCACTGTACAATGGACACATACACACATGACACTTGTACATGAGTGGCATTGGCAAACCTCAGACATGCCATCACAATCCCCAACACACATGTCATTTCAACTCGCACACATGAGCCATACCACAGCCATATCGCAACTGCCAGCACCATCCATACACATACAACAGCATGAGCAGGCAAAGGTGAGCCCGACATCACATGCAACACAGGAAGTGCACCACACATGTACACACACCACCACACTTGCATGCATGTGTACACCTCTGGCAAGTGTTGCAGTGTTCAGATGGGCATCCATGTCACATCTGCTAATCAGGCTTCCACATCCGGCTGTCACATGCATCCATGTTGCATCACTGTTGCACCCTTGTCAAATACACACAGATGCACATGTACACAGTGCTGATACATGCAGCTGAAAACAACATACATGCGTGACATCACGGACATGTCTACTTACATACACATTCATCCAAACATGGGTGCCCACACAACTGCATTTGGCATGCAAGCCTACACACACAAGCACCACCCATGTCTCACACATTCCAGCCCTCGCATGTGTTAGCCCCACGGCCCTGTACACCCCCACCCATACTCGACCCCATACAAACAGATGTGCAACCTGCACACTACTGAAAAATCACCACACGCACAGCTCACAATCAGGATGCATGTACACTTACCGCTCAACTCCAGACGGGTTTGCCTCTCAAGGACCTGGACGTGGAGCGTTGGGGATATGCGTTCCAGGACTGTCATCTGTTCTTCCGACAAGTGGCCCCGGCACAACTTGGCATCCGCTGCCTTCAAGAGGCGCCGGGCCTTGTTCAGGGTCCTGGACCTGAAGTCCTCCCAGCGCTTCTTGACATGTTGGAAGTCGCGGACTGCCACCCCCTCCGCGTTGATGGCAGTCACGATGTCAGTCCAGATCCGAGTCCGTCCTTCCTTGTCGGCGCGGGAACTTCCGAAGAGGGCATCATACTGCCCCAGGACTTGCTCCACCAGGACACCAACTTCGGTGGCACTGAAGCTGGTGCCCCTCTGCCTCTCTGGCTGGGGGTTGCCAGTGGTCTCAGATGGTGTTTGCCCCAACATGACAACCCCAGAGGCAGGAGTGGGTGGGCAACTGGGTCCTGGGGCTGGGCTGTGGAGCGATGGAATCCCAGTCGGGAGTCTTCTGTTCCAGCAGGGGTGGTCACAGCAATAGCACCCCTGGCTGATG
Source organism: Ambystoma mexicanum (assembly GCF_040938575.1). Taxonomy (NCBI): domain Eukaryota; kingdom Metazoa; phylum Chordata; class Amphibia; order Caudata; family Ambystomatidae; genus Ambystoma; species Ambystoma mexicanum. The sequence continues at coordinate 1,277,188,470 of NC_090929.1, read as the reverse complement.
TGCAGGCAGCAAATGGCAGGGCACGTGGGCAGCAGGCAGTCAGGCAGCAGCAGATGGCAGGTGGGAGCGTAATCGGGGCTCTGGGGGGCAGTAGTTTAGCCTTCTGGGGAGGAGCGTGGTCTTCCGTGTGCTTACGCGTGGCCAGCTTGATACAGAGTGAATTGGCATGTGAAAATCCTGCACGTCTGCGTGTAATTCGAGGAAAGGCCCTTAGCGCGTATGCACGTCAGCACGCATATGCGATTTCATTGGACCAAAGGCCCTTAGCACGTGAGCGCGTCTGTGACGTGGCGCACGCGGGTGTTTCCCTCATTACATGTGGTGGCTGTTTTGCATTTGGAGGCTGACCATAGGGACCAGGGATCTAGATTGTGATGACATGTTGGCTGGGGAACATGAGTTGGTGCCTGCTGGCAGGTGCCCCACAGTGCTGGGGGGTGGGGGTGGTGGGGAACATGAGTTGGACATGGGTGGGGGCCTGGTGGAGGGTGCCCCACAGTGCTGGGGGGTGGTGGTGGTGGGAGACATGGGTGGGGGCCTGCTGGCAGGTGCCCCACAGTGCTGGGGGGTGGGGGTGGTGGGAGACATGGGTGGGGGCCTGGTGGAGGGTGAACCCTGCACTGCTGGGGGGTGGGGGTGGTGAGAGACATGAGTTGGACATGGGTGGGGGCCTGGTGGAGGGTGCCCCTGCACTGCTGGGGGGTGGGGGTGGTGGGAGACATGGGTGGGGGCCTGCTGGCAGGTGCCCCACAGTGCTGGGGGTGGGGGTGGTGGGAGACATGGGTGGGGGCCTGGTGGAGGGTGCCCCTGCACTGCTGGGGGGTGGGGGTGGTGGGAGACATGAGTTGGACATGGGTGGGGGCCTGGTGGAGGGTGCCCCACAGTGCTGGGGGGTGGGGGTGGTGGGAGACATGAGTGGGGGCCTGCTGGCTGGTGCCCCACAGTGCTGGGGGGTGGGGGTGGTAGGAGACATGGGTGGGGGCCTGGTGGAGGGTACCCCTGGTGGCTGGGGGTGCAGGGGGACATGCGTTGGTGGGCAGTAATGCAAGTTGACATGTAGGTTGGCTGGGGGGCATGGCCATGGTGGATGGGGTGCCTGCAGGACATGTGCAGGGTAGGCCCCTGTGGTGTGAGCCACCTGCAGGGGTCGTGGAGGGTGTAGAGGGAACACCTGGGAGGACCCACACGTGCAATTCACGTGTGGTGCTCCCAGCGCACCCCTGGAATACACGTACCCTGATGGAATTGCGTGTGAAACTTCCCACGCACCCCCGAAATACACGTACCCTGCTCAATCGCGTGTGTGACTTCCCCCGCACCCCCGAAATACACATACCCCGCTCAATCGCGTGTGTAACTTCCCGCGCAACCCCAAAATACACGTACCCCGCTCAATCGCGTGTGTATCTTCCCGCGCACCCCGAAATACACGTAGCCTGGACATTTGCGTGTGGAACTTCCCGCGCACCCCTGTAATACACGTACCCTGATGGAATCGCGTGTGATACTTTCCGCGCACCCCTGATATGCACGTACCACGCTCAATCGCGTGTGTAACTTCCCGCGCACCCCCGAAATACACGTACCCCGCTCAATCCCGTGTGTAACTTCCTGCGCAACCCCGAAATACACGTACCCCGCTCAATCGCGTGTGTAACTTCCCGCGCACCCCGAAATACACGTAGCCTGGACATTCGCGTGTGGAACTTCCCGCGCACCCCTGTAATACACGTACCCTGATGGAATCGCGTGTGATACTTTCCGCGCACCCCTGATATGCACGTACCCCGTTCAATCGCGTGTGTAACTTTCCGCGAAACACCGAAATACACGTACCCCGCTCAATCGCGTGTGTAATTTCCCGTGCAACCCCGAAATACACGTACCCCGCTCAATCGCGTGTGTAACTTCCCGCGCACCCCGAAATACATGTGCCCCGCTCGCACAGGCCCAATTGCTGTATGTTGCCACTTTTGTAATGCGCAGGGACGCTACCGCCTGCCTTCGTGTGGCGGACGTGTTTCGGCTCGTGCGTGTCTTTGGCTGTGCGTGGCTTTGCCCTATTCCATTCCATGAATACGTGTGGTTCGAGTGCGTGTGGGCATTCCGTCTGCTTCCCTGCTGTACATCCCCAGTTACGCCCTTATTTTCACGCGTTGTTCCCCATTCCGCGCGTTACGCCCCGTGTTCCGCCAATTTCTGGTGTATGCGCCGAGGTTGTGCGCTTTCACTGTGCGCATCGCGCACGCCTTTCGGGATGTTGCAGTGACGTGTGCGCCATGCACGGGTTTGGCGCACATCCCGAGGAAAACACACGCAGGGACTTCCATGAATCGCCTGTTTTTTTGCGCTTGCTCCTGCTTGCGCCTGCTTGCGCAAAGATTTTCGGCGCACGTTTGTTCCATGAATCGGCCCACATGTGTCAGTATGAGGATAAAGAAGACTTAACTATAATACAAACAAAACAAAACTATGAGCAACGTAGCATTTTTCAAGAAGTAACAAAAGAAATTGCACATGGTGTACAACATGAAAACAAAGAATGCACCTGCCAAAATTACAAACCTATTCTACTGTACTTCAGTGGTGAAGCTGGGTCTGGCAAAACAGACCTAATCAAAATCATCAGTAGATTCCTTCAACAATTGACAAACAACAAACTGTCAGCTGTTGTCACTGCCCCCACAGGTTTAGCTGCCTACAACATATGTGGTGTCACTTTACACTGATTACTACTCCTGCCAGTAGAACACCAAAACAAATTAGACTATTACAAACTTTCTACAGAACCTGCAATGGAACTACGCAGAGTATTAAAACAAGTGAAAATGCTATGAACATTTCAAGACACCGCGAGTGTTCTTAGAACATTTTCAACTTGCCAGCGAACAATACGGACAGCGTCCTCAGGACACCCCCATTTTGTTTATTTACGAACATTTCAGGACACCACGAGTGTTCTTAGAACACTTTCAACTTGCCAGCGAACAATACGGACAGCGTCCTCAGGACACCTCCATTTTGTTTATTTGCAAACATTTCAGGGCACGGCGAGTGTTCTTAGAACACATTCAACTTGCCAGCGAACAATACGGACAGCGTCCTCAGGGCACCCACATTTTGTTTATTTGCAAACATTTCAGGACACCACGAGTGTTCTTAGAACACATTCAACTTGCCAGAGAACAAAATGGACAGCGTCCTCAGGACACCCCCATTTTGTTTATTTGCGAACATTTCAGGACACCGCAAGTGTTCTTAGAACACATTCAACTTGCCAGCGAACAATACGGACAGCGTCCTCAGGACACCCCCATTTTGTTAATTTACGAACATTTCAGGACACCGCGAGTGTTCTTAGAACACATTCAACTTGCCAGCGAACAATACGGACAGCGTCTTCAGGACACCCCCATTTTGTTTATTTGCAAACATTTCAGGACACTGCGAGTGTTTTTAGAACACATTCAACTTGCCAGCGAACAATACGGACAGCGTCCTCAGGACACCCCCATTTTCTTTATTTACGTACATTTCAGGACACCGCAAGTGTTCTTAGAACAGTTTCAGCTTGCTTGCGAACAAAACGGACACATATTGCGTCCTCAGAACACCTCCCATTTTGTTTATTTAGAACATTTTAGAACAGCCGTGTTCTCCGCAGACAAATCGAACACAACAAGAGGGTCTACTACAAAAAACATTTAACCTATCTCATACTCTCCCACCCTCCCCAAAAAATCCTACACACCAATACACTCTACTAAATACAATTTTTAAACCAAGTTTCACCGCGCTGTCCGCGGACGTCCGCGAATCCAAGATGGCGGGCGCTACCGAAAATCTGACATGCTTCACGCTCTACGCCGTCCAATTTAGCGAACACATCGCATGTCCGCGGACATCACGCAAGCCGATTGCCCAATTAGAACACTCTCCGCGGAGCGAACAGGGAAGTGTGTCCGCGGACCGAACACAGACATCACTAAATTTTTGTGACCTACTTTTTGGTCATTTTAAAAAGAACTAGTGGACAGATTTTCATCAAATCTGCAAAAGCACGCTTTCGGGACAAAGCAGCTACTCCTGGTCCAAATTTGGTGAAAATCCGTCCAGCGGTTTGGGCTGTAGGCACGAGCAAATTTTTTTCCCCATTCAGTTCTAATAACAAATTGTTATAAATGTCTTCAAAGTTTGATGTAATCAGTGGGTCATTGGTGCAACTATCCGGAACAGTTGTTTCCTCGATGGCAGTAGAATTTATTACTGGGGGCTGATTTTATGGAAAAAATGTGGTGATCATACCTTTTTTTGCCACAATGTTATTCTTTGGTTTTTTTTTTATTTGGAAAAATGTTTTGGGACCCCCCTTATAACTGTGCCCCCCCTGGACGAATCCTCACCAAACTTAGCAAAATAATTCAAAGTGGACCATATACTTATTTTGCAAAGTTTGGTGAGGATTCGTCCAGGGGGAGCGAAGTTATAAGCCGCCCAAAAAGTGCCCTTCCTATGGAAACAGCAACTTAACCATAACTACATGGCTACTACCGCGGCCATGTAATATATATATATATACACATACACACACATTCACACTTTGATGGGATATAACATTGACATGTTTCATGATTAATGATTGTAAATATCTATATTCACCCAAAATTGTTCACTGGCCTGTTTCAGTATAGATGCTGTGCAGGGAACAGGAGTGTGTGACACTTCAGGACACTGATCTTTTCTTGATCTGCAGTAGGAACTTAGTGTACCAGAGCTGCCTTTTTTCAAGACAGTTGAGTCTGGTTCAACGTTTGCAGGCATTTTGCAGGCATTTTGACTACGTATTCACTTTGAATAGGCGTGCGCTCCATTTGATCACAGGTGCGTTAGGTTTGCATGACAGAGTTGGATGAACCTGAAATAAGCCGCCTACACATCACAGGTGCTTGTTGTTAGTCAGGCTCTTGCAAGATGGGAGCTGCGGATGCAGAGATGTGAGGGGCAATGAGTCTCTCACATTCCGTATCCCTGTTATTTTAAAAATGTAGCACTGTATATTCTTAACACATGTTAAATGATGGGTGATGAAATCACGTTTGAATTGCCTTTCAAAGTCAAGGGAATACTAAGTGAACAGTAACTTGTGGTTAATATGGCTTACTGTGATGTTAATTTAACACAACTGTGATGGCATTTGGCGACCATTAGAAAACAGAACTTGAAACTGCATTGTTTTCACTGTAAGTGCAATCTTACTCCAGTACCCTTTCTCTTTTATTATCTCTCTCTCTCTCTCTCTCTCTCTCTCTCTCTCCATCTCACACACACACAACCACACAGACACATACACACACACACACACACACACACGTGAACACTTCCCAACGTTTTTCAAATGCTTTGTTTTAAAGTTTGAAGAATAGATTTTGAATACATAGGCTTTTCACAGTAAATATGTAGAGATTATGGGAACACTGTGTTAAATGCTTGGATGATTTATAAAGTTAAATCATACACCACTGTGTACTAAATTAAGTGCATTCCACGTTTACGGATCACGTATTTACATGTATTTCTTAAACTATTAATGAAGTAGCAAACAATTAAACGAAAATAGACAGCCTGTATACTATATGTTATAAATGGGTCACCACCAACCTCAGTCTTCCATGACTGTTCTCAGAAATTGGTGAAAAGACCACAACTCTTCTAATTCTTCTAATTGCTCTGTTCTTAAACAGGCTCACAACATTCATAAGTTGGCTATAACCAAAGCCAAACAAACATTCTGTGTTCAACACTTTTAAGAGGGTACAAGCTCCACATGAAACTGTTAAGGATGCTGGACAAGCTGTGCCCTTTATCACCTACAGCTGTGCCCTCCATGATGTGGCACAATGTTATTCAAGCTTTCTTCCAGGATAAAGCCAAGAATATTCCAACAAACGATATTAATTCTAAATTGATGGAAATTAAGCTAAAACACAATTATATGTTTTAATTGTGGTCATAGCAGATCGGGAATCTTCATTAATCAGCATGCTACCTACTAATTCATTCGAATCACACCTTCTGAGATCATTATTATAGTGACTTATCTCATCCCCAATAATTGCCCAGTATACCCCGGTCTGTAGTTTTGTGGTTGTTTAGAATGTGTAGATGTGTTGAGTTCAACAATCACCAAGCTTATTAACCCTTCCATTAGGAACCTTCATGTTACTAGACAAAATATGCAGGTTAACCCTCTTATTAAGAAACTGTTTGCAGAGTCTAAAGTCTCTTACGAACCGCTGAAGTCTCAGTACGTGTACGTTTGGCACGAATTTGTATTATTTTTCACCCTACCGGCAATAACTACTTTATCACACGATGAAGCTCAGCAGACAGCGGAAATGCACGCTGCGTAGTACTCTGAAAAAGAGAGGTAAAAGAGCGTACAGCCTTAATCCAATTGGTACTCTCCCATCCCTGAAGGCAAAGTAAGATAAACCTACCTGGTGGGGGGCACTACAGCCTAAAATATCTGGGTTTCTCCTATCCGCTCCAAATACTAAATCCCCAGAACCAAGTGCAATAGAATTTACTGCCGCAGCAGATACTGTCACCCAAGTGGCCCTAAGGCCAGGATCCTTTTCAATCGATACCAATCAATCCCTTTTAAAGGTGTGCTTGGGCCTCCGGCGTGACTCCCCTGGCACTGCTATAAACTTCAAATGAAGAAGAGCACGGTTTTGGGAACATCATTGCCTCCAACCTGTCCGCCAGTCCGGGCTTACGTAGACTGGCCTCAACGCCAGATTTCATGGATTCTTCGAGCGACGATGAAAGTATTGCTTTAACTAAGGCAATTACTTTGCAAAAGAAATGGAGATTGACATCACCCAACTGAGAGCCATTACTACATGTGTAGGCAACATAGAAGTGCTCTGCCTGCTTTGCACCACTATTGCTGAAGAACAGCGTGACTTGAAATTCATCTTGGCAAGAGTTGTGGACTCACTATTAGAAGCTCGTAATACCCCTCCCATGGGCACTACCAAATCGGGTCTAGCACACTCTAGGGAGCTAGTGACAGTTAAGCCTGCTCCACCGCTAGAGCCAACCATTATGATTGACAGCGATGTGGAAGCCCGCCTGTCCCCTTGTGTCTGAACCGCCTATTAAAACTTATGCATTGTGTAGGAAGGAGCAATGCCTGCGCTGGTCTTACCTCAGGAGTGGGGGAAACCTGTACGGAAACTGAGTCATGGACACCGCCCTGATAAGGCTCCGACCCACTTTGAAGAACAGCCAGGGGTGGAACCTGACTCCGCTTCCAAGTCTGTCCAACTGCATATTCGGGATAGTAGCGAAATGGCGAAGCAGGGTGAAGCTGCCCCCAATAAAAGGGGTCAGAGTAACACAAACACAAGCAGATGGCTCTATCAGGGAGGTAGATCTGTGGAGCCTGACAGATGGATAGCTTGTACCGAATGGGTCGAGACAAGGGGTAAATATACACCCCCTGACAAATATTTTAGAGCCTGTGTCACTGCCACTGAACTCTGATTTCTGTCTCCACACAGTGGGTCGACCTCAGGCCAAGGCTCAGTTGGGCAGCTCAGAGACATCTAATATTACTGCCTTGTCTGGGGTAGCCTTGCCTGCCAACAATCAAGACCCTAGTCAGACTGAAGCATTCTCATTAGCTCAAAGGTGCACACATGCTGAAGGCCAAGATTGCGTGCTGGTAGGGGGATGGGTTAAATTATCAGAACTTAATCCAACCTCGAATAACCCATTTTTGAATCATTCTAATCTATTGGTTGTATACTCTCTAATACCCAAACTCACTGATCTGAGCACAATTGACATGACCCAAATTGAACTACCCAGGGTGGAAGACTATTACAATTGGGCATTGATCGAGTTTATATCACCGGCGGTGGTGTCTTTGTTATGTTCAATCACTGGTGAACTTCACAAATTGGGCTTTGAATTAACTGTCTGCAGGAAACATGTAACAAGTGCATACCATGATTTAGGACATTACACCACGTCAATGAAGAGCTCCTTGGGAAATTTTGGGGGGGGGGGCTTTAGGAACGGAAAGAGTTTATCTAAGAGCATCACTTAAACTAACCAAATCTGGTCCCGTCAAGTCTGCAGGTAGAGTCCATTAGTTGCTCAAAACGCTGCAAGTGGGTAATAATTGAAACTCAGTCGAGCAAAAGACTTTACATGGCTATGTTGGAATACCAGAGGCCACAGTTCTTTCCTCAAGCATCGAGAGGGGATAGTGCACCTGCAGAATTGTGACATTTCTGTACTACAAGAGACCTGGCTTACTAGCCCCTTTCATTTGCATGGGTTTCGAACCTTGAACCGGAAAGCCATTAAATTGGGTAGAGGCTGTACTAAGTGTGGATGAGCCTTGGGAGCTAGATTGCATATTGACATACAGCCTTTTCCCTGAGACCCTATTAAACCTTATGTTCTACCCGCAGTTATAATGTTTCCTGAACACTCATTGCAACCTATTTTGGCTATAAATGTTTACTTTCCCACCATGGCCTATGACCGTGAAATTAACTCCATCTTTAACATTATGGAACAAATGATTTATGATGGGGAGGAGATGCGCTCCAAAGGCCTTCAGATCATTGCGGGGGACTTTAACACGCCTACATTATACTGTCACCCTGTTATCCAGGCTATGCATGGCACACCCAGGATGGAACTCAGAAATTTGGGAACATTCTCCTCAAGGTGCACTAAATGGGGTTGTTTTGACCTGCTATGTCTTAATGTCGAAATAATGTCAAATAATTTAGAGGTAAGAGTATGCAGGACACATGGTATAATAATGTCTCTAACTCCTGTTTGGAATATGTGTTGGTGGATTGCTTGCTTTGGAACCACTGTGGGGCTCTGAATATTCAACATAATTCATTGAGCAATCATGTGATCCTTACATGAAGCACCTTGTTGGTTAAGCCCATTAACATCACTTACCTAGGCACTAAGCTTACTATCAATAACCAACACAATTGTATTGTTTGGTCAGACACTAATGTTGGTAGGCTTTCTATTTTTTTTTTAATCAAACACAGTACTGCAACCTTGAATTGGCTCAAAAGCAACGAGTGGAATTTCCAAGTCTTCATGAATTTGTTGGGGCAACACCATTGTCTGTTCTGGCAGGACAATTCCTGCTTGAACACACGAAGTGGCCAATTTGATGGGGCTAGTCAGAAAAGCAAACATTAATATAGAAACTCCATAGTGGCCATTATTAATTACCCAGGTATGGCTGACTCTGAGAGGAAATCTCGACTCAGCAATCTGGCAACCAAATATAAAAACTGAATAAAAATACATAAGGGCATATTGAATAACGCTTATTCAATGTTTCTGTTTGATTTACTCAAGATGAATGATAATAAGAGGTTGAGGCCTTTATTAGGCAATCTCTCAATGAAAATTCAAAATATGATGAAGTCTCTGTCTCTGAAAAGGACTGGGTGACTTTCATCAAGGCTCTCAATCATAAAGATGCTGCCCGAAATACTTGCAGACAGATTAGAACCCCTAATACTAATGGTGTGCATGACTTCGATCAGCGGGACATCCTCCTGATTGTTCAAGCTCTAAAAATCTCCAGAGCTTCTGGCCCGGATGGGTTTGCTAATGTAGTGATCAGGTCATATCCTGAAATGTGGTCTTGTGCTCTGTTTGAAATGTTTGTTGACATATGGAGGTCTGGTATTATTCCATCCAGCTGGCAAACTTCCATATTGATTGTAGTATTTAAGAAGGGCCCCAATAACAATCCGTCCAACTATCGACTGTTAGCAATGTTGGACTTTACCTCAAAAATGTTTGCCTCTTTACTTCCAAAAAAAAGAAATGTCTGGGTAGAAAAGAACCAGCTTCTGCATACATGTTAAACAGGCTTCTGCAAGAAGCATTCAACTGTGCACAACATCTGTGTTTTACTAAGTATAATATCAGAAGCCATGCACATGAAGCGTAAGCCTTTATATGTCTGTTTTATTGATTTCTCAAAGGCTTTCGATACAGTGAATCGATCTTTGATCTGGTCTAAATTGCAAAAATGGAACATTGATCCACCATTACTACATTTCATTATGTCTCTGTATGCAGACACCACTGTTAGAATTGGCACCAACTGTGAGGGGCATTTGACCCAGTAAATTGAGACAAATGTGGGTCTAAAAGAGGGTTGTGTGCTTGCACCTACATTATGTAATTTGTAATTGTCAGACATGGTGCAGGCTACACAAGTATCATCAGCACAGATATGTTTAATCGATTTTAATACAGCCGACACGTGTTTCGACCCAACTTGTCGTTTTCATGGCTGTCAACATAGAACACAGTTCGCAATGAGAAACACAAAAAGAATTGGTAACAACACATTTTTAGACAATGAAATGAGAACAATTGGTAAAAAAAGAAAGCAAAAAGGCCAAAATAACATACCGAAAATCAGGTGTTGGCAACAGGTTTGGGTGGAAGCCAGACAGAAATAAACCATAAATAAGGAAATATATTAGATTACATACTGCCTCATCACGAGTTTGTCAGTAACCCTTAAATGCGGCAGTAACGCTAATACCACTGAATTTAAGGGTCTACCAAATCCCAGGTTTGGCAGGATTTACCCCTAGCTCTGAGATGGGGGCAAATCCGACACGATTTTGCTGATTTTCTGCGCTATTACCGCTGTGCTAATATTGCCGGCAGTAGTTGCGCTGAAAATTCCCTATTGGGTCCAATGGGGAATGGAGAATTCCTGAATGGGCCCAATGGGGAATGGGATCTTACCATTCCGCCAAACCCGTGATCCGGCACTAATAGCGCCGGGGTTTGGCGGTAACTCTAATAGCCGTGGCGGTAATACCACCGGGATATCGCCCAACTCGTGTTGAGGCCCATAGTCTCGAAAAATCTACTTGTCACATTCAAAAGCATATCAGTTGAACTGCAACAGCATCTCACTTGAACCGTTGCCTCCATACCATGGGAAGAAATGGATAGAAAAAGAGAGTGAGAAAAAGAGAAAAAATAGTAAATACCGAACCCAAGTGGGAGAAAGATAATCCAGGTTCTGAGAGTTACCAAGTACCCAGGTAGAAATAGTATTAACTATATTAGTGTGGAAAGCAATAAGCCCTCCACCACCAATCAGACATTGTTTCATAAACATGCACAGACATTGCTTCACCGAAAGACGTTCATTTCGTGATTGGTATTTAAACCAATAGTAGTTGAGCACAGAAAACAAATGATTTTACATTCAATTTGTCTAGGTTTTAGCACTAGGTCTCCACCACGTTAACTTTTTTTGGCTTGCATCGACCAATAAATCTCAGATCTGACATTTCTCTTTTTCTCACTCTCTTTTTCTATCCCTTTCTTCCAATTGAATGGAGGTACAGGTTCAAGTGAGATGCTATTGCAGTTCAACTAAGATGCTTTTGAAGGTGGCAAGTTGATTTTTCAAGATTATGTAATCAAATATATTTCCTTATTTATGGTTTCTGTCTGGCTTCGCCCAAGCTTGTTCCCAACACCTGATTTTCGGTATGTCATTTTGACCTTTTGCTTTCTTTTTTTTACCAATTGTTCTCATTTCAATGTTTAACAATGTGTTTTACCAATTCTTTTTGTGTTTGTCATTGTGAACTATGTTCCATGTTGACAGCCTTGAAAACGACCATTTGGGTCGAAACACGTGTCGGCTGTATTAAAATCGATAAAAAATATCTGTGCTGATGACACTTGTGTAGGTGTGACTATCGCCTTAAGACCACAACCTTTAGAGCTATATATGTGGTGGGCTTTGCGCGTTTGACTTAATTCCCAAACCAATTGTGACTACTAGTTATCAACATTGACAAAACTAAAATTTTGCACATAAGAAGGGGATTAACACATGATATTGGGCCTCATTACGACTCAGGCGGTAAGGGTTTTACGGCGGCGTTAACAGCGCCGACCCTTACCGCCTGAGTACGAGGTCCCTTAGCGCCATGGAGGTTTTAACACCTGCTTTTAGCAGGTGTTAAAATCCATGGCGCTAAGGGACCATGGAGTTAATTACGCCACCGTAATTTACAGTGGCGTAATTAACGCCTTCCCCACTCCCATTATGCCCTATGGGGCAAAAATGGGAATGGGGAAGGGTAAATGGGGATTGGGGACTTACCGCCCCGCCAACCTCGGAATGGGGCGGTAAGTCCGCCAACCACCATGGCGTAAACGTAGTTTACGCCATGGTGGTAAAGGTACGACCCAGGCGGTAACTTACCGCCTGGGTCATAATGAGGCCCATTGGCTTCGTCTGGAGACTTAATGCCTCCCTGATTGAAGTTGTGAGCAATTACCTGTACTTACGTTTCCCTATTAGATTGCATCAAAGTAACAGGTACTTCAAGGACTTCTATCTGCCTAAGATTATGAGCATGTGGTTGAAACTAAAGAAATTCATTTGTAGAAATGGGGGTTTAACATCGAAAGATGATTGTTGTACATTGCACCTCTATTGTCCCTGGGATATTATATGGAGCGTTTCTTTTGTCTGAAGACAATAGTGCTTGGCTAGAAACCCTGCAAGGGAAAGTTTTAAGGTCTAATTTAAGAGTTCTTCAGTCATTACCATCATAGGCTTTAAGATTGGAATTAGGTGTCCAATCTTTAATATCGACATGTCTGATTGCCAGATGTAAACTATGGTGCTCAATGTTGTCTTCTTGCCCGGGTCTCTATTGTCACTTGTAGCCGAGCCAAATATGTCCACAACTAATGCTTTTATTGCTGGCCTTCAGGGCACTGTCAGTAGTCAGCTATTTGCAATTGGTATGTCTCTCACTGAGGTCATGGATAACACCAAGGGTCTGGACCTTTAAAAAAATAAAACTGCTGTTTGGGACATTGACATGAGCCTGACATTGCTATCATCTAAAATAAATGCATTACCCATATTCTAGTCAGAGCTTTACTTCTAATAAACCTTGTATTTATCTGACACAACTCTCTAATCCGCAAGTAAAGCATTTTATAGCATATTTAAGGTTTAACATCATCCCTACCAATGAACAACTTAGCAGGTGAGGGGTATCCCACGTGAAGAAAGGCTATGTAGGCTTTGCAAATTGACAATAGAGACCTCTCGCCATTTACTCACCAGTTGTTTGACTATGACCGACTTTTATCAGAAGAGTTATTCAGTGGAGCCAAGTCATGAATTGTTTTCTTAAACCAACCAATTCTGGAACAATATTTACTGTGCAAGGTCAATTGTTTTTACGACTGAAGCCTTTTATATTTGGAACGAGGCACTGAAGCTGATAGATAACTGAAATATGGTGTCGCAAAAAGTTAATATTGTTTTAGATTTGAAAGTAAATATAATGTATGTATTTTAGGATTCTATGCATATTTTTAAAAAATGTAATGTGATACTTATTCAATTGAAGGAACTTGCATCTTTTATTTTGGAGTTATATGCTAAAGGTTTTGATTAACCATTGCACAATAAAAGAAATGTTTAAAAAACATTTGAGGACTAACAACATTTGCTTGGGGTTGGCAATGGGTTCTGCCCTATCAAAGGCACTGAGCTGGCCTCTGCTGATGTGAAGAGTAAATCTACGGTAGATTTTGGATCAGGGAAAATCAGGATTAGAAATATTATTGGATTCGTCTGCATCTTTTGACACTTTTGCCTGCTCTAATTCAGTGCATTAGGGAAGTGGTGATGGCGTTGGATAGTGCATCTCATTAAATTAAATAAGTTCAAGGGCTAAGAAAGAAAGCAGGATTACAAACCTATTCATTTCAATATTTAGTTTAAGCCTTTACATATTTTGCCACTTGATCTGTGTGGCACATTTCAGATCTATGCAGAAATTCTGGTGAATATTATTGCTAACTCTGCTATCTCTGCTAATGATCTCATTTTATTGAAACAACTGAGATTTGAAATCATTATGCCACTATTACCCGTGCCACTCTCAGAGCAAGGCTTGATTGCAGCACACTTTTTTGTGTAGGTATAATCAACATAACCTCCATTGCATACTACCCTTGCAGCTCAGCCCTGCCAGAATCACATCCCTCCTGCGTTGAGGAAGCTGCACTGACTTCCTGTAAAGGCACCCACATAGCTCTCTGCGGCCGGGATCCTTCGAACCAAAACCTGCCACACTATGCATCCAATGAGCAAGGGCATTTGGCAGAGCTGTCTATATGTTCAGAGCTAAACAATGGAATCTGCTTCCAGAGGAGATACCCCACATTGAAGATCTCCATTTGTGTAGGTAGAAAATAAATCAAAAACGTCCTCTTGTGAGTTCTCTGCTTTTCACCTAACTCTGGAGGACATTGTGCATAGATACCTTTGATTTGTCAATGCAGAACCAAATGTGAAATATCACATATTTATTGATTGGTTATTGTGCTTTTTGCTGCATGAGGTTTCTATGTATTGTGCAATCAAAATATATGAACCGCATGTAGCAAAAACATTTTGGAGGTAGAAGCAAATGGCTATTTTGAGGGCAGATTCATTGGTGTCCAGTTAAAGTACCTAATTCAAAAGGATCGAATGCCAAAGGTCAGAGTCAATTTGACCTAAAACAAAAGGGTCAGATTTTGGGTTTTTTTAAAATAATTTTTTGGGGGTTTTCGTTTTGGAAAAAAAAGTGGTTTTTACCACAAAAAAGGGAGATTGGGGGGGACCCCCCCCCATACAAATAAAAAAAAATCGACCCTTTGGTTTTCGGTCTTTTTGATTCGACCCTTTGGTCATTCGATCCTTTGCATTCGAAACTTTGACCTAGAACCCAGATCATACTCTCAAGAATGTAGAGTAGAACAATGTGAATGTATACCACTACCTTTCCCATTAGGGGCTGTGCATCTCTCCTACCCCACCCAGAAATATACATAACACATTCTCTCACATCATATGGTATGAGGCATCCTGCGTAAAGTCTAGTTTGGTATTGCTTTTATGTTATTTAATAAATATGCCGGATTGGATTCTCTCATGTAGCCTTGCATAGTCTTTTATCTGTTTTGCCAAAGCAACATATGCTCAATCTTTCAAGTAAGTGGATGTAATCCTTCACAAAAAGAAGGTGCTCACATACACATTTGGCCATACTGACCAATCAGCAGTCCCTAGCACAAACATGAAGGTATTGTTCATAAACTGCCTCACACGGAATTTGTTGGTCCGAATCAATGATGAATGGAATGCGTATTTCCTTTAACAAGGCACACAAATATTACTGGAAGGGGATGTTAGTATTAACTAGGTATGACAATATCCTGGAAGTCATTGTGATGGCCATAAGGACGTCTAATATACGTTGGCCTCATCCAGAACTGCACCGCTGCCCTCATGGTGTAGGTCCTCATATCCTCCTCTAGTTGTGTGCTGTATCACTTTGTTGGACCCGTTTGATTACAAATACAGGGAATTTTAGGATTTTCAATCGTACCACTTTCCTTCACATCACTTTCAGTCATGCATAGTTGCATTCCTGTGTGGTGATGTAGGAGAGGCAGCTGTAACGTTGCATGCGTGGTCACCACATCAGATGTCACACTCATCAAAGTTGTCACATGGGCAGGGCACAAAAGGTTTTCTGAGCACTGCACAAGAGCAGCAGAGTCAGCCCCCGCCACCCCTCTGGGGGAGCCAACACACTGCACCTGTGGAGTGCAAGGCTTTTTGAAACCCCATCAAAACACCATAGCAACCATGCAGGAAGCACAGATGTGAAGATGCTTGGGAGTTGGTGTTCAGACAGATAGTACTTTCTGTGTGGAGCAACCGAATTGGTGGAGCTACAAAAGCTAATGAAGCACCTAGAAATTATTTGGAATGCCCAACAAATTAGTAGACTTATACTCACATAGAGAGGTTCCAGAAGCGGAGGTATACTGTTACTCTCTTCCCTAAAGATCCATGACCTGTATTATGCAGATTTAACCCGGCTACATAAATAATCCTCAAAAAGAAACCACCACTATACAATAATTGTGCATGTAAGCAGACCATGATCCTGCTTCCCAAACACCGACGTGTAATGTCCATTTACTGAAACTGGGTGTGTATTGTATCATTAACTGCTGAGAAAGCAGTGGTGTACTTGGCGGATATCAGCCAGCCAGCCTGTCAAGGCACTTACATCTCGTAGTACTCCAGGGCTCCTTCTCTATTTAAAAAAGGGAAAAGGGTCCGAGCCAAAAGGGCTAGCTAAGTTCCCTTATAAGAAAAATACAAAAAAGGATGGCGTAGTGAAGAAAAGGGTGTAAGACTCTGCTACTGATGGTTATCTCTGTACCAAGGGGGAGTTGGGGACTGAGAAGCGGGAACAGGCAAGTGGTGTGAGGGAGGAGAAGGTGGAGGGGATGGCAGCTTATGGCTTGTGAGGCCTGGGAGCAACAGGGGAGGGAGATGAGCAGGTGATAAAAAACATGGTGGACTGGTGAGAGGTGCCGCTAGCAAAATATCAACAGGCCCATGTCAGCTAATCAAGCCTGCGTTCCAACCAATGGGGTTGCTCAGCGCTTCTCCACAGGGTGCTATTGTCACTTGCTGTTAGCATAATCAAGTCTAAACTCCTCAATGGATTGATTATATTATGCCAGTGTAGAGCAATGTGATGGAAAATTTCTACTGACAATATGACAATATTTATCCCTTAAAAACACTAATCAAGCCATAGTTTACAGTCAGGGTGTGCAACGGTTATTCTGGGTAAGTGGTCTCTTTGCAACTACGGAGAAACCGAGATCTTCACATCACCCCAATACAATCAATATCTAGCTATCAAATGCACTTAAGCCACTCAGTGCTAGCCTTTGTGATTGAATGTATTACCCAGTCCTGTCTCCACTGGGCGCAATTGAGACTTTAAGTTAGATGAGGACCTCTCTATAGGACCCCACATAGGAGCAGTAGCCAGCAGCTACATTTATTATGTTAAATTAGTTTGAAAAATGCTTTCTCACCTCCTTTGTGTCCTCGGAATCACTGCAGTCTCTGCCTTGGTCTCTTCCCACCTTGATTATGACAATTTCCTCTGTTTGGGATTGCCAGATTTTCTTCTACACTACCTGTAAACAATTAACCTTCACTTGCATATCTCGTCACAGGTGTTTCCTATCACACCTACTGTAAACCAGGGCTAGCTTCACTGCAATGGCTTTCCATTTGTGAAAGAATCAAATGTAATATCCCTTGCATTATTTCCAGTGCCAGTCATAGCAATGACTCCATAAGGACACATTTCAGATCCATACTCCTTCCCGGCCACTACGTTTGTTTACACATAGGCTGATTAAAATACCTCAGTAGACTTGGTGGCCACTCTATTTCAGTGTCTGGTACTTCCCTTTGGAATAGACCTCTAATTCTTTTAATCTTGAACATTTACTGGCATTTACAGGTGCCTGAAAAAATGTATCTCTTTCCATCTTAAAGCTTTTTCTTAGTCCAACCCACACATTCCTCACAAAACATGCCTTATCTCGAGGGTGGTTGTTTGTCAAATGCTGCTGCACCCAACCTCCAACAGAACCATCTTAAAACTGCAATCTAGCAATCCACAGAGTGTGCATAAACAGCCCCAGCTCTGTTTTCACATTCCTATGTGTGAAGGTGGCTTGCTTGTCACAAAACGTACATTCGGTTATTCGGATTTCTGTTAAAACATGGGTGGTAGGGGAAGTGGTTTCCAAGTTTTCTTATGCAGGGACACCCTCCACGCCCTCAGTAAGAACAATGTTGCTGAACCCCACCAAATAGTAGAAGTATGTATATTTTCTATTAACTTTGTACCACTCCCCCCTCCACAACCCACTGGACATCCTCTGCCCCCCACTCAGGGGCCAGCTGTACAGTCAGAACACCACTGTCCTGGGGGTATCTAGACTTGTATATCTCACAGGACGCCAAACCAATGATGCCATGGTATGCCCCGGCATGACAGTGTTATTCTCACATGTCAGGATTGGCACCATGATATTGTCAAAGCTTTACTTCCTGAGCCCAGTGTCTTATGCATTCGACAAGGACCAGGCTCATTTACTAAAACATGTGTAGAACCAGTGTCTTGCACATTCAAAGGAAATGTGTACATGCAACGTATCAGAAGATATATCATTGTACAGTTGCATCGCAAGGGAAAGTCACATAGGTAGGTGCCTAATGCAGCATATTAAAACTTTGAAGACCATAGCAGTTACTGCTTTACACCCCAGTAAAAGAGATGCATGCTCTCAACGTGAAATAACATTGCAAGTTTAAAAAAAGGCTATTTCGTTTTGTCTGTTTCATGTGGCTGTAGGGCTCATATTAAGCACCTACCACCACAATGGAACTATGCCTGCCTATTTGAAGGAACTCATTATTCTCAAGACAAATGTCAGAACATTTAGATCTGAAGAGTCGAATTTTCTCACGGTTCCTCTTCTTAAACCCAAGAAGTCCAGGGATGCCCCTGTGTATCTGTTGCGCCTCAGACTTGGAATTCTCTCACTCCCTCGCTAAGAGTCACTACATCAACTGAAGTCTTTAAGAAAGGGTTGAAAACTGCCCTTTTCTCCTAACTCCTGATCTCGCCTCTACAATCTGACCCTTTCGGGACTCTGTTGTCTGGTTATTTTGTTTTCCTATCTATGTTGTGTATTGTAAGTTAATGGTTGTTTATGCTTCAGTGCCCTTAAGTCTTTGGGTATCTAGTTGCGCAATACAAATTCAATAACATAAGATAGCATAACATAACTACCGAAATGTACTACCACTTCCCCCTATACGTGTATCATCTGAGGAATATATGCAGCTGCAACAACTCAAGGTGAATATTTTGGAACCATTTTTATAAGCACCAAGTCATTGACAATGAGTTGAAAATTGGGAACTTTTTTTTAACGGAACCCCCCACGCTTGGTGTCCGATTCATAGAAAGGTTTGCGTACCGCAAAGTGAAAAAGTGCACTTTCTGCCACGCAAAACTCATGTTGCCAATTAATGGATCGGACTTTGCGTTTGTCTGCACTCATTTTGCGTGGGTACTTTCCTACGTTGCGTGGTGATGAACGCTTTACGCGATACACTGCGCAAAGTGTAGGAAGGGCCAGTGCAAAGAAACAAATAGGGTGCAGAAAATGCATATTCCCAATCCCGTGTGCAAAATGAGGAAGAACGAGGAATAACGAGGATGTGTTGAGGAACGCACCACGTAAATAAATTACATACCCAGTCAAGCACAAAAAGGCAGCTGATGGTGAAGAGGCAGCAGGTGAGGGAGGCGAACAGCATCATGACCAGTGCCAAGGTGAAAGAGAGGCGGCAAGGAGGTGGGCAGCAATCCTGGAGGATGCTTGCAGGGATGCCGAGGTGGAGGAGAGGTGTATGGTTGAGGGCCTGGAAGCCCTCCAGGCAAGATCAGTAGCCCACCTTCGGACAGAGGATGATGCGAGTGACTCTGCCCTGGTGGGAGCATTGCAAGACATTTGAGCCCGCTGCCAGTAAATATAGTTATAGTGTTAGGTTTCATGTTGGACTTTTATCTTAATTTCATCCTTGGACATTTTTACCCTTCCCCATATTTTATTATTGTAGTGTCAATATTTTTAATACAAGTTTATGAATCTAGATACCAGACTTCTCACAGTCTCTTTGCCCATGTGCAAAATCACTTTTTCAATGTTATCCAAATGCTTTTGTTTTATGACTCGGTTGGAGCCTCACTGTGGATGTGTGGGCTACACTCTTCATTTGTGCGCTCGATATTCAGTAGCTGCATCCCTCCTAAAGCATGGCCACACACCCACACACACCTGCAGTCACCCACTACCTTCTCTCTTATTGTGCTGCACATTTTCCACTCAAGTGCTGCATATTCACATGTTGATTAATCTGTCTGGCTGTACACGTTATCCGTCTCCTTGCCTCGCACGCTCTCTGACAGCCTTCACATCACCTACCCACAAGCCTGTTCTACTTGTGTCACTTGCAGGGACTTTGCCACCTCTGCCTACCTACCTACCTTCCTTCCTTCCTTCCTTCCTTTCTGCAGGCTGCAATGCACACATGGATTCAAAATTACTCACAACAATCTCCGATATCTCGGCTTAGGTGCTACATGGGCATTTACCTACAGCGCGTTGATGTCATTGCAATGGCACATAGGCACAATTATACGCAAAAATGCATTCCATTGTTTACTATGTCAAGTGTACATGGAGTGGTTAAAGTGTAGCTGGTGCTACTTTATGCTGTCCTGTTGATGTGCAACTTGAGTGTGGTGCACCAGGGAGTGCTGTAGGGAGCTACAGACATGGATTTAACAGCAATGCTCACAGTTGTCCATATTGCAGTTGGAAATGTGGCAGGTGTACTTCATGTTTGAGGCAAGCTGGAGGAGTTGAGGTATGTTGTTCAATATTGGACTGGTAGGGGTGCAAATATGCAAGGGCAGCCTGGTGTAGTGGGCTATGGTGAGTGGAGGTGTTGGGAGGCAGGAGCACTTGAGGGTGCAGCCTGGGGTGGGTGCAGAGGTGAGTGGGGGTGGTGGGAGGAGGGAGACTAGCGGGGGCAGCCTGGGGTAGTGAGCCAAGGTAAGTGTGGGTGGTGGGAGGTGTGAGCACTTGAGGTAGCAGTCTGGTGTGGGTAGCAGAGATGCATGGGGGTGGTGGGAGGAGGGAGGACTAGCAGAGGCAGCCTGGGATAGTGTTCCAAGGTGAGCGGGGGTGGTGGGAGCACTTGAGGAGGCAGCCTGGGTTTGGTGTGTGGATGTGAGTGGGGTGGTGGGAGGTGTGAGCACTTGAGGGGGCAGTGTGGAGTGAGTGGTGGAGGTAAAGGGGGTGGTGGGAGGTGTGAGCACTTGAGGGAGCAGTCTGGGGTGGGTAGCAGAGATGCATGGGGGTGATGGGAGGAGGGAGGACTAGCAGGGGCAGCCTGGGATAATGTTCCAAGGTGAGTGAGGGTGGTGGGTGCACTTGAGGAGGCAGCCTGGGTTTGGTGTGTGGATGTGAGTCGGGTGGTGGGGGGTGTGAGCACTTGAGGGGGCAGTCTGGGGTAGTGGGCCAAGGTGAGTGGGGGTAGTGGGAGGTGTAAGGACTTGAGGAGGCTGCTATGACTTAGTGGTGATGGGCCGCATTCTCGCCAGATGCTGTTTGAAACTAGGGGGGATGGTACATAGTTTGGGTGCTACTTGAACTTAGTTGGTGACGGTATGTAGTGTGGGTGCTGCATTGAGTTATGGGGGATGGTCTGCAGTTTTGCCAGGGTAATGCCTTGAGTTACTGTTGGCTGTTCGTAGTTTTGCCAGGGCGTTGACTTGAGTTACAGTGATGGTTCACAGTTTCGCTGTGGTTCTGCCCTGAGTTACGGGTGTTGGTTCTTTTAATTTCTTTTAATTACATTTTTTCCAGGGTGCTGGATGCTGGTGCAAAGTCAGACGCAAAGGTTGTTTGTTGGTGCTAGTTTTTGTTATTGTGGGGAGTGTTGTGGACATTCTGTGCGCACCTCGTCGTTTGCACTGCAGGTTACTTTGCACTTTAGAATCCATGAAATTGCAGACAGCGCATTTTCTCATGTGCAAGTAGGCACAATGGGCCTCATTCCGAGTATGGCGGTAAGGGATAGCGGCCACCGCTAACGAGAGCGGTGGCGGTAATCCCTTACCGCCATACTCCGAGTTCCCTTTGCGCCATGGAGGTTTTAACACCTGCTTTTAGCAGGTGTTAAAAACCATGGCGCTAAGGGACCTTGATGTTAATTACGCCACCGTAATTTACGGTGGCGTAATTAACGCCTTCCCCACTCCCATTATGCCCTATGGGGCAAGAATGGGAATGGGGAAGGGTAAATGGGGATTGGGGAATTACCGCCCCGCCAACCTTGGAATGGGGCGGTAATTCCGCCATCCACCAAGGCGCTGCCGATCCGGGTACGGCGTCAACCAAGGCGTTAATAGCGCCATTGGTTAGCGCCGTACTCGGAATGAGGCCCAATGTGTTTTATGCCACTAAGTAGTTTGTGGGGATGTGGTGCTTTTTCTATGAATTTGGCCCTTGATCTATTGCAAAGGCACCCAAAGCTGGGAGTACCTCTTTCCCCTGTATTGTTTCGTAAGTATATAATATCTGGTGGCAGTAGCACCTCGACTTTCCATAAATAAATCAATAACTACTACAATAGAACTTTGTCAGACATAGCTTTAACGTTGCAGTTTCTGTAAATTCCTTGTTAAATTGATGCTAAACTGGCTGCACGTGTGCTGGTATTCGGCTGTCAGTGGATTTGCATTTTCTCGGATGTCAACATCCTGCAGTTATCAGTGTTTGTGGAAGGGGTGACATTGTTTTGAAGAAATGCCAATTGACCATGGTGTAGAGAATTTGCTCCTCTGGGTTGCCCTTGCCTCACTTCTTCACTGTACTTGAGGATCAGAAGGTGGAGCTTATGTGTGTTCTTGAGGCAGTCAAGAGATTGGATAGTTGTGATATGTGGGAGGAATGCATTCCAGTGGAGTGGGGAAAGTAAGGAGAGAGTAGGCAGGATTAGATACAAGAGGGGTGGGGGAGAAAGAACGTAGCATGGGAGGGGAGATGTGGTTACGCAAGGTGGAGTGGTAAGAGGCGGATGGTTTGGATTATAAGGAAAAGGAATTCAAGGTTAATGTGATTTTTCACCAAGAGCCAACCGGCATTGTGGCAGTGCATAGAACTGGGGGAGGATTTGCGTATGTTGTAGAGGACTTTGTTAAGGGAAGGGAAGGAGTAGTGGGGGAGACCAAGGAGTAGGCTTGAGCAGTTATTGGTTTTGCTGAGCATAAAGGTGTAGATTAGCATTTTTTTGCAGAGTGGGTGGTGAGGTGGAGGCATTTTTTCTAATGTTGAGGCGACTGCATCTCTCAGAAGTGGCAGTAGTTGTAATGAACTGTTGGAGTTTAAGGTCGCTATCAATGAGAACACCAAGGATGTGAGCCTTGATTGATGGAGTGAATATGTGTGCTGCAAAGGATTTGGGTGATGGGCAAGTGGGATTAGCTGTGGAGGTGGGAAGACATATAATTTCCTCGTGGGAGGTTGCGGGGGATGGATGCAAAGGAGAAACACATCTGGGTGCCATTGCCATAGAGGTGGCTGTGCAAACAGAAGGGGGAAGTGAGCTTGCCCAGGGCGGTGTTGTAGAGTGTGAAGAGGAGTGGGACAAGGACAGATCCCTGTGGGACACCAGCAGAAAGAGGAGTGGGATGTGGTATGTGGATTCTAAAAGATGTAGAATGACAGGTGTGCTAACCACAGCACGAGCTCCTGCTTCGAAGGATTCAGGCACTTCATTTGGATGAAATTGTAGGATTTGTAAACAGCTTGTCCACCAAAAGTCCACAGGAGGGTCAGCCTGTATTAAGAATTCCTTTATATATAACTAAATAATATGGATATCAAGGGCAATGCAGTCACTTGAATGGACACAAATCAAAAACCTTTCAGTAATAAAAATGCCAAAGTTTTGATGAAGTGCATTCCAAATGCCGATACGGAATAGCAGGGCATCATGCCTGGTGTACGACGAATGAGTCGAATGCCATGTAGTGCCTCATTGTTTTTGTAGCCGTCAATAAGTGTACTCCTAACTGAGAAGTCTGAATTGGGACATGCTTTTCCCAAGTGGCTCTCTGATGTGCAAATATGTTCCCACTGTCTGCTGAACTCTCATGCACCTCCGCCAATGTGCACAGAGGGTTTATCATACAGTGGTATATAATGCATGCCCGCATAATGACAACGTTTCAAATCATAGTCGATTGAGAACTTCAGAAATAAAGTCCGTTGCTGTAGTAACACTTAAACTTTAAAGCGCAATGTATGGTGTCCCAACTTGTCTGCATTTCACATATTACAAACAGAACACCCTTTGCCCAGGAAAAAAAAACAAAAAAACTGAATCAATCGAGTAAGTCATGCACTATGCCCAGTTCCCTATGCTGTATTGCGCTCGACAAAGATCGCATAATACAAAATACACCGTTTTCGGTCAGGGATTTATTTGAAGGCAACGATTTTACCTCTGGCGGATCCATGGAGTGGGACTGTGCCTCTGTGTTCAGAAAGGATGTCCGTGAATGCGCGAAAGAAGTGCACTCGAATGGAGTTCAAAAATGCAGGAGCACCCCTCCTGCGGCTACTCCAGTGTGTCCGTGCTGCAGCTTGGTCCAATGCAGGAGCACCCCTCTTGCTTCTATTCCAGTGTGCCTGTGCTGCAGCTTAGTCCAATGCAGGAGCACCCCTCTTGCGGCTACTCCAGTGTGCCTGTGCTGCAGCTTGGCCGACGCAGGAGCACCCCTCTTGCTGCTACACCAGGGTGTCTGTGCTGCAGCTTGGCCGACGCAGGAGCACCCCTCTTGCGGCTACTCCAGTGTGTCCATGCTGCAGCTTGGTCCAATGCAGGAGCACCCCTCTTGCGACTACTCCAGTGTGCCTGTGTTGCAGCTTGGTCCAATGCAGGAGCACCCCTCTTGCGGCTACTCCAGTGTGCCTGTGCTGCAGCTTGGCCGACGCAGGAGCACCCCTCTTGCTGCTACACCAGTGTGTCTGTGCTGCAGCTTGGCCGACGCAGGAGCACCCTTCTTGCTGCTACTCCAGTGTACCTGTGCTGCAGCTTGGCTGACGCAGGAGCACCCCTCTTGATTCTCCTCCAGTGTCCTTGTGCTGCAACTTGGTCGGATGTCAGAGCACCCCTCTTGCTGCAACTCCAGTGTGTCTGTGTTGCAACTTGGTCGGATGCAGGAGCACCCCTCTTGCTGCTACTCCATTGTGCCTGTGCTGCCGCTTGGCCGACGCAGGAGCACCCCTCTTGCTGCTACTCCAGTGTGTCTGTGCTGCAGCTTGGTCCAATGCAGGAGCACCCCTCTTGCGGCTACTCCAGTGTGCCTCTGCTGCAGTTTGGCCGACGCAGGAGCACCCGTCTTGCTGCTACTCCAGTGTGCCTGTGCTGCAGCTTGGCTGACGCAGGAGCACCCCTCTTGCGGCTACTCCAGAGTGTTTTTGTGGCAGCTGGGTCCGATGCAGGAGCACCCCTCTTGATTCTCCTCCTGTGTCCCTGTGCTTCAGCTTGATCGGATGTAGGAGCACCCCTCTTGCTGCTACTCCAGTGTGTCTGTGTTGCACCTTGGTCGGATGCAGGAGCACCCCTCTTGCTGCTACTCCAGTGTGTCTGTGTTGCAGCTTGGTCCGATGCAGAAGCACCCCTCTTGCTGCTACTCCGGTGTGTCTGTGCTGCAGCTTGGTCCGATGTAGGAGCACCCCTCTTGCTGCTACTACGGTGTGCCTGTGCTGCAGCTTGGTCTGATGCAGGAGCCCCCCTCTTGCTCCCACTACAGTGTGCCTGTGCTGCAGCTTGGTCCAGTGCAGGAGCACCCCTCTTGCTGCTACTACGGTGTGCCTGTGCTGCAGCTTGGTCTGATGCAGGAGCCCCCCTCTTGCTCCTACTCCAGTGTGCCTGTGCTGCAGCTTGGTCCAATGCAGGAGCACCCCTCTTGCTCCTACTCCAGTGTACCTGTGCTGCAGCTTGGTCCGGTGCAGGAGCACACCTCTTGTTGCTACTCCAGTGTGTCTGTGCTGCAGCTTGGTCCGATGCAGGAGCACCCCTCTTGCTGCTACTCCAGTGTGCCTGTGCTGCAGCTTGGTCCGATGCAGGAGCACCCCTCTTGCTGCTACTCCGGTGTACCTGTGTTGCAGCTTGGTCCATGCAGGAGCACCCCTCTTGCTGCTACTCCGGTGTGCCTGTGCTGCAGCTTGGTCCGATGCAGGAGCACCCCTCTTGCTCCTACTCCAGTGTACCTGTGTTGCAGCTTGGTCGGATGCAGGAGCACCCCTCTTGCTGCTACTCCAGTGTGTCTGTGCTGCAGCTTGGTCCGATGCAGGAGCACCACTCTTGCTGCTACTCCAGTGTGTCTGTGCTGCAGCTTGGTCCGATGCAGGAGCACCACTCTTGCGTCTACTCCAATGTGTCTGTGCTGCAACTTGGTCCGATGCAGGAGCGCCCCTTATGCCCCTCACTATCACTCCTGTGTGTCCGGGTTTCGCTGGATGCAGGAGCACCCCATCTGCCCCTCTCTATCACTCCAGTTAATCAAAGCTGCAGCTTCACAAGTTCCACGAGCACCCCCTCACTACCACTCCCGTGTGATCGAACTGCAGCTTTAGACAATTCAGGAAGAGCCCCTGTCTCCATCACTGGAGGTCCAGAATCCCGCAGCGGCAGCTTCAACGCATCCAGAAACACCCCCTCTACCCTCACTGTCACACCAGCTTGGTATAGTTTCAAGCTGGCATCCTGCAGCCTGCTCCAGCTAAACGCACTAACAGCAGCCACGTCGCTATTAATGAAACCGCCCCATTGCCGAGCTAAGGACCAGGAGTGAAGAAACAGGAAAACATAAAAAAAATAAGTAGGTCACGCCAAGCAGCGTCTGACACCGGGGGTCCTCCTTTTATTGTGAATTAATATTTGCATGCCTTCATCTCTGCGAGGAAGAAGCAGCGCTCCGCGAGAGGCTGCTGCTGCGAAGTGTGACCTGCCTGCCGCTAGCAGAATGCCATCCCACATGCGAGCGGGATGAATCAAACTGGAGAAAAAACAAACGGCTCATCTCGGGGCGATGTAAGCCAGCTCCTGATTGGTGCGCCCAAAGGCCTCAGCCTATGATTGGCCAGCGCACAACGCTCCTTGTTTCATTCCCCTCCCTGTATGTTTTCTCTTCGTGTCAGATATCGTGAGCATTTCTTCTCAGAAGACAGCTTGAGTCTGACTGCTGCGCTTAGTCTCGGTGTGTTCTAAGCATATCGTTCTTTCTTTCAGGCAGCCCCGGTTATCCATTGCAAGGCCACGTTTAGTGCATTCAGCAATGAGGTTACAAATGCTGATCGCCCTTGTCAGCTACGGTACATGTCATGTTTTAAATATTGATATTGTGTAACAGTAAGCAATCCAAATAAACACACTCGTATCAGATGGCGATTTACAGTGAAATGCATTAGGTCTGTTGATACTGGCAACGGCGTGCTCTGCCTTTGCTGCCCTCCAGGGAGAGTATTGATTGCCATGTACAGTATATTTAAAATGAAGCCATGTAAGCCTTTTATCAATTCGGATCATAATATGCCCGAGTCACAATGCATTATTTAACAGTGTGACAATTACAGGTCAATGAAGCGAGCGAGACTTGCCTCTTATCGTAAAGGCATTCATATGAAATGTTCTCGCCCACACAATGTTAACTAATGTATATTTTGTAAAATTCGGAATGTAAAGCGAAAACTATATTCAATGCATCAAAACTAACAGTATACAGATTTTCTAACAACAGCGCATTTTATTAACATCTTCTTAGTAGCCTATTTATCAGACATTGGCATTTAAAGCAACACGTCATCATATCATCCAAAGTAGACATGCTTCTGCGCAAGTATCCTCCACTGTTATCCACCTAGAAAGGCCTCGTTCATCCCCACACCTCGCTGTGACATGATTTCCCCCCAGGCAACACTTGACAGCTCCGATGTCCTGTGCCGCTGCTGCCTCCACATAAATGACACCGAGAGAGCAGAAGCTAAGTGCCTCGCTCCACATGTCTATTACAGGCAGTTGTTATACGCGGTCTATTACTAGCCAATAGGACATCACAACGAGTTACCTGTTTCATCGTTGTAATAGTTATTTGTTTATTTAATTGTTTGCTTGTTTGGCGCTTATTCAATGAGAAATACGGTTTCAAAGTGCAATATAAAGGGTGCTAAATGCATAAAGCGAGTGAAACAAACACAACCCTGCAACATGCATCCAACCAGACTGCAAAGCTTATATAATAACAATATCGCTGTTTTCTATCGCAATTCAGAAAGGATCCCTCCTTCTAAGTACTGTAATTATGTATATACATCTCAGTACCATTACTGTCAGCGTTTTTCAGATCCAGTTGCCAAGGGAGGAAGCCCACTCTGTGTTAAGGTAATACGTTTAGCGTGTTCTCTGGTGTAGAGTTAGTCGTGCGTCTGTAGAGGTTCAAACCGGTTACTTAGCTTCTTCGGCCACCTTTGTAGCTGTTGTCCAGCGATTAAACCTAAGCATAAAAAAATGCGTATTGATTGGTACCAGATAGATCATTATTAACATACTGTTCACTTGGAATACCTACTGCACAGTCAATAGAAAACAAGAGAAAGGGGACCACACAATCCTAGAGCAGGACTACTGGCCATGCGTGTTCCAATGCCCTGGTGTCAGTGGGGGGTACAGGCAGTCTGTGGGATCAGGATCGCATATTGGGCAAGTGCTGCAGTTAAGCGTCGCAAGCTGCACTTCTTTTTTCACTTTCGAGGTATATCTGCATCTCCCAGGATTCCTGAGGCATGCTGGCATGCGCTACACTCGTCACATGCCCCAGTAGATTGCAGGGCGCCTCTCCCTAACATGAAAGTTTAGAGAGCATAGTAAATATACTGTATTGCAATACCACACCAAGGCCAATGAAGTGTGCAAGCTGACATGATTTGTATTTTAGAATGCAGCTCCTACAGTACCACGTATAACTTGCACAGTTGGTAGGAACAGCAGCCCACACTGTACACAGAAATAATCTGCAATTATTGATGAACCCACATCCTGGCCACAGGACCAGCTTCTACAAAATGTATTTTCAGCTGGAGCTGCCCTTCCCTCCACCACCCATTTACGTCCGCTCTCTGAGGACTGCGGTTTTTGGTCCATCAGTGCCAACTTGGCAGAACAACGCCTTCCCTACGGAGTGTGATCAACGCCCTCAAAGTGACCCCCTCCCATAGCATTGTGGCAGATAAAAAGTATGGCATTTGCATGATAGAATGTGTGTCATTTGCAGTGCTTAAAAACCGAGGGTTAGATTGTCAAGTCCAACTGTGCTGCTGGTTTAATTATGAACATAATATTTGCTAAGACTTGATATAATCTAATGGGACCATTTTCTAAATGAAGGAAAAGTTGCAACTTTGCCTGCACTTATTTGCGCCAAGATAAATTACTGGTGTATTTCCTTTTGCTATGAATGACAAATCCAAAAGTTCTGTTGTATTTGATAACGTTTTTTATTTTGAATTTTCAGCCCCTCTTGGATGACACGTGTTTCGGCGTACAACCAGCACCTTTTTCAAATCCGGGCCTTTAATGTGTCATTACGGTTCACACAAAGCATAATGTTCTTGTTGTAAATGAAGCACTTTTAGTCTTGGGCTCAATCCCACCTGAAAATTCTGATGCTCGCGTCGAGTTTCCTGGAAAATTCAAAATAAAAAACTTTACCAAATACAACAGAACTTTTGGATGCAACTTTTCCTACAGTTTATAAACGGAGTAGATGAACTCAGTGTCTGCGTAGTGACCTACACTCATGCAACGAAGAACCAACCACAAAAGACAAAAACCATAAAAAGGCTAATAATGGTTGTTTACGAATTGTTCGTTTTACAACTGTTCGAATTACAATTGACCTTTTCACAATTGACCGAATTGTGAAGGTCAACTGTAAAATATATGTGGGGGGGAAACCCCCCACAACCCCCACCTAACGCCAAACCCCCCAAAACCCCTATATATATAAATAAATATATATTACCAAACAGATATATATATATATATATATGTTTATATATATATATATATATACGGTCAATTGTGAAAAGGTCAATTGTGACCCTTTAAATTCGGTCAATTGTTCATTCGAACAATTGTAAATGAACAATTTGGGTAATACCGTAATAATCACCAAGTAACCCCGATTTGGTTGCGAAGGTACAGGCCTATGATATCTCAAAAAAGTTCCTCAATGTTAAAAACATTTCTAAATGAAGACCAGCAGGTTCTGCAACAAGCCGTGGATTATGATTCTACAAAAGCTGGCCTTCTCTGATAGACAACCTCTGGAATGTCAGTTGCCTTCCATGATATGGGAGAACCTGAGCCATCAGAAGAATGCCAAGCAGAAAGGGACCCAGAAGGACAAGAACATCTGAGCAGCTCCATGTAGAGTAAGGTCATCTTTATTGCCCTTGCTAAATTGCTAAATTGTGGCACTTGACTATATAACAGGGCGTGTCTCTTTCCTATCTCTTCACCCATTGGAAACTGCTTAATGTTCAATTTTTCACTTTTTGCCTTGGAAGGTTGTGATGCTGCCTGGGGATACAATCATGCATTTCTTTTTTATTTCCCGTAGAAGATTCCCTAACAGCTCGTCCTACTACAAGTGACTCATTCGCTATCTATTGGCAATGGAAAGGTTTGATTCGGTACAGGTACAGGCATGGACTGTCCCATAGGGCAATGCCCAAAGTACTGGCCCAACATTCTGATGTGGACCAGTATTTCCGGTCAAAATGTGTCTATTTTTTGGCCAAAGTTACTTCACTTTGCAGTTAATTGTTTTGACTAATGTTACTGAACGGATACTCCTTAAAATTAAAAAAACTCCTCTTGGATACTACACAAAAAGAAGCCTTCACAAAAGGAACAACATGCCATTTGTGGCTAAGAGCTACTTTCACATTGCTGCCAGAACCAATTCTATAACCCATTCCCACACTATATGGCTTCAACGATACTGTCTGTTGTGTTCTTCCCATTTCTGAGGTTCCATCACAATAATATTCTGTATATTTGTTTCCTTGAATGGCAACCATTCTACCAGGGCAAGACTTTTTCTTGAATGAAGTGTGCCCCTGAATGACACCATTAAGTAAGAGAAAGGTCATTGGCCATATGACGCTGTCTGCGATCTTAATGATGCTTCTGTAGTTCAGCAAGTGCAGGAATGACACTCATATTGAGAAGGACCTTTGTGGCCTACAAAATAAGTCCATCATGTTTTGGGCGGTCTGTGTAGCATGTGCTCATGGGTGCAGACAATTTACTCAAAACTATGCACCAAGAAGTGACATTTGTACCTCTTAAGGAACAATATGCACCAAATAATGAGGGCAGCACAAAAAGGTCATGATAGCACGGCTGAAATACACTTACAACATAACATTGAGGAATAACCCCATCCTGAAGAGCCCACGACCATGACTCCTGAATTCCATTATTTGTGCCCCATCTTCACAGTATCCTTTGATATCAGTGCAATTGATCTTTGACTTCAGCACTGTGTACCACTTTATCAATTAACCAAGTACCTCCAATCCTCTCATCAATACCCTGCCCACTACATCTGACAGTGAACACCCCTCTGGGCACTACCTATCCCACTGACAGCATCATCCATCGTAGCTTCATCCACAGCACAACAAACCTATTGACTGGTCATCGCCACTCCAGAAACGCCCATCCTTCCTTGCAGCCCCTTGCCATGCTTGCTCCGCAATCCCTCTTCCTTCTTCCTGACCATGGTTCAAGGAAGAAGGGCAATCGTGCCTTATGGTTCTAGGTCAAAGTTTTGAATGCAAAGGATCGAATGACCAAAGGGGCGAATCAAATGGACCGAAAACCAAAGGGTCGAATTTTTTATTTTTGGGGGGAGGTTTCCCCCCAAACACCCTTTTTTGTGGTAAAAAGCACTTTTTTTTCCAAAACGGAAACCCCAAAAACAAAAAAAAATTAAAAAAAAAAAATTCTACCCTTTTGTTTTAGGTCAAATTGACTCTCACCTTTGGCATTCGATCCTTTTGAATTTGGTACTTTAACTGGACACCGTGCCTTATTCCCGGACTGTTCATTGCAAGCCATTACTCCAGAGGAGGCGCATGTCATCCATAGTATCTACAGACATTTTCTGAGTGAGGTGCACACAAAATGTTCAAACAATTAATCCTGTTTGAACAGTCTCAAGATTGATATTAAAAAAGTCAACTTTGATTGGTTGGACAGCAAGGGATCCCTATCTCTCAATCTGAGTAACACAAAACTGTTCATCATGCATGTGCTCCTCATAGGGATCACACCGAGCCCTTTAAAGACCAGATAAACACATTGGTGTGGATGGGACCATCTTTCCATCCATTCTTGTGTGCTTTATCCCTTTCCCCCTTTCAAGTAGCAACTGGCCCTCACATCCACATCTGGCTAACACTCAAACACTCTGCCAGAAAAACCACAAAGACCTCTTCTCAGTTGTACCCCAAACCAATGAAGACTTTTACAAAATGACTACTGCTCTGCAGGAGTAGAGGGATGAGTAGTGACTGAACCGCCAACTCAGCCCCACAGTATTAGTAGCCTGAAGTGATCCCAATCATAAAGGTAAAACAGGCACAGTCAGAAAGGTATACCTCCTTCACCATGTGGTAGCGTATGCAGAGGTCAGTCTATATATTTAGTAGGGCTGTGAGACGATAGTAGTAGCATACAATATAACCACAACAGTCCAAAATAAGAGAATGTCCTATCAAGTTTCTGTAAAAATATCGTCTTGAAATGAAACAATAAAAATGCTAAATAACTACGTAAAAACACAGGGAAATCTCATCCCTGTAAACAAACCCAGAAATGCAGCCTGTTGTAGAATAGCACTCTCCAGGGACGACTCAATTGGTACAATGTCAGTGTTCAAGGAGATGTCTTGTGAGAAAAAGGCAGACAAAGGGGACTTTCAAATCACTATAGTCTTAAATGTGCACTGGGGGGCAATGCCACTTTACAGTACTGTATTTTATTCTTTGGGACTCAACAGCATCGGGCCACACCTTTTGGCATCAAACTAGGAGTCTGGGTGCTTTCAGAAACAGAATGGGATTGAGTTGTGGAGCGGGATGACAGGTTATAATGACGTGGTGTGGTTTGGCAACAGCATCATCTTGAGGGCTGAAGACACTGGGAATTGCAGGTGGTGTCAGGTTGGCAGCACTGAAAGATTCTGTGCCCTTGGCATGGGGAAGCAGACTTCATTGGCAAGCAAGCTCGGCTTGATCAGAACGTGCCTCATCAGCACAGGCCATGCTGCCAGCTGATGATACCACCACAGACACTGAAGCGCTCCCTGCATAAACCCAGATGCGGCTCCCCAGTGCCTCCACTGGGCTCCATGAGTGGCTATACCAGGACAAGATAGCCACAGCCATCCACAACCTCCCAGCCACCACCGTTCCTGCTCCGCTGGCCCACGAGATGCCTCCCCTTCCCTGTGCACTGCCCCCTGATGCCACTGATGGCTGCTAAGCCATTCCCCTACCGATGCACATCTGAGCCAGCAGACGATGCCAGCACACATCCAAGGCACACATATAAAGCACTAGCATGTCCGTGCCTGTCTGGAATCGGCCGGTGCAACAGTGTTTCCTGCTCGTGACCGCGACTTTGCTCCCACTATCTGGCTTCGGCAATTGCTCACCATACACCAGCATACTCCAGCAGATCCTACTCCACCTCCCAGTAAAGCCTTCTTCTTCAGCCCTCAACATCATTACTGCCCCCCGGCCAGTTACCAAAGTAAGAACAACAGTACAACATTTAACTGTGTTTCATACTCTGATGGGCTCTTCAGCCACTCCTCTTTCTGCTCGTACTCACACCTAGCCTCCCCAAGACCAGTCCCATCTCACCTAGCCCCTGCCCCCTCACAGCCACAACCAGCCTACCCACTATGGCACTACATCTCTCCCCTCTCCCTTCTTACCCCCACTCATCGCGCCTAACCTCAGCACAACACATACATTCCTCCACCTATCTCTTCACACCACATTCCTCCCCCACTCCTCCTGAACTACTTCATCCAAAGTTCACACAGCACACCACCTTCCATGACTTTCCCCCACTCACTCCCCCACCCCATCAGGGAAATAAAGTCTAACCTCAGCATGAGAATTCATACCTCGGAACTGGTGCCAGGCATCACCCTTTCTAACTCTGACCCAGCCAGACTGCATAGACTCTCAATCTGCATCTCTCTCCCTCCCCCATGCCACCTAGACCATCAACCTTCCCCCCTCACAAGTCAATCACCCAACAACTACTCTGCTACCACCTCAGACATTACTAAGGATGCCCCAAAGCTCAAATGTGCCCTACTCAATGCACGCTCTCTCTGTGCCCATGCCACACAGATACACATCCTCATCCTGGAACATTACTTGGATGTCCTAGCCATCACAGAATCCTGGTTCCACAATGCAGCTGCTCCAGCACTATCAGTAGCTATACCCTCAGGCTACTCCATCTGAAGATCAGACCACCCAGATAAACAGGGTAGAGGTGTAGCAATGATCTTCAAATCTACAATCCCACTCAGAGAAGTCCCCCTCCTATCCATCCAGGGTCACAAACTACTACCGAACAAATTCACTCCCCACTCCCAAACCACATTTATCATGCTCCTCCTCTACCACAAACCCAACTCAACTCATTCACCCGACACTGATATCCCCCAACTCCTCTCAGCCCTGATTAAGCCCCACACCAGGTCCTTACTAATAAGAGACTTCTATCTAGGTTTCCAAGATGCTTCAGATGCTAGAACATCCTCCTTTGCCTACTTGGCTATTCACTTCATGAACTGAGCTTCACACAAGTGGTCTCCACCCCCACCCACATCAAAGCGTGCAGCCTAGACTGGCTCCTCTGCTTTAACACTTCCACGTTCATCTCAGTGATCAATCCCTTGCCATGGACTGACCACTCGCTCATATTATTTCACCTACCCACTTCCCAACTCATCATCATCCACTCACCTCAACCCCTCCAGCCCATTCTCACCTGCAATGCCCACAGACTTACCAAAGCTACACTCGCTCCTACCCTATGAGAACACCTCCAACCATTCAATCCTCTCGAAACCAAACCAGAGGCCACAGTAACTGCCTTAAACCATGCAATTTCTCTCACCATGGACCACCACGCTCCTTCCAAACACAAATTCCTCAAACCCCCCAATCACACCAGCCCATGATTCTCACAAGAGCTTGTCTCTCTTTGGCAGACATAAACGTTTGATTGAACACACATCCAATCCATTCTTGAAACATACAATACTGCTGTCACATCATACAAGCATGATCTCATCTCCACCAAAGCTAACTCCTACAATACCAGAATCACATAAGCTTGCTCCAAATCCAGAGAATGTTTGCCATACTCAAAGAACTCAAGAACCCCCTTCCCATTACATTATCTACCACCAAAAACAATGCCTGCTGTTCAGCTGTCCAAACTCAAACTGAAAATCACAATGAAAAACAACAGCAACCCACCCACCATGTCTCAACACACTCCCCCATCATTCTACTTCATCACAATCACACCAGACAATGTCCATAAGACCATCAAACACCTCAACCTTCCAACTGTAAAGGTGATGCCTGCCCTGCACATATCACCAAACTATGTGCACCTACCCTTGCCCCCATCATCATTGACTTCATCAACACCTCTTTCACCACAAGCTGTGCACCCACAGACCTTAAAGCTGCCTGGATATCACCACTCATCAAGAAACCCACTCTAGACCCCTCGCTTCCCACCAGCTACTGACCCGTCAGCACAATCCCCGTCCTACTCAAAATTCTGGACTGAGTTGCCTACTTCCAAATCCAATCGTTCCTCTTACATTCACAGCTTCTAGGCTCTAGACAATCCAGCTTTAGACCCAAGCATAGCACCAAAACTGCCCTCCTGGACCTTAAAATCCAGCTGAATAATTTACATGACACTAACACAATAGCCATTCTTCTCCTACTCGACCTCTCCACAGCCTTTGACCTTGTGGACCACGAAATTCTTTCCCAACACCTAATCACTAACTTTCACTTTTTCCCCAGAAGCTGCTGCTTGGATTAATGCCTTCTACAGCGATTGCATCAGCAGAGACTTTTCGGGCAAAGCCATGGCAGACCGCATCCCAGCCACGTTATGAGTGCCACAAAAATCCTGCATCTCTTCCACCCTATACAATACTTACACAAAGCCCCTCTTCGACCACCTTGACTCGCTCACCACCCCCTACACTAGCATGGCTGATGACACCCAAATCCTAATACACACCTCAGACAACTACTCCCAGGACGTTGACCTCATCAACTCCACATTTAGCATCATTCAAAACTGGATGGCCACCCATTACCAATGCATCAATAATGAAAAGACAGAACTCCATTGTAAGCCCACCTCACCTTCTTAAAAACCTGGACCTGGCCTACACCACTGTTCTCATCAACAGCATTGATTTCAAGATTTCTAAACATGTCAAGACGCTTGGGGTTCATTTTGCCTCCATGCTCAACATGATGAAACACGTCAACACCCTCTCCTCCTCCACTGTCTACTCTGACAAACATATTTAACTGAGCTGCAAATTCCTCTTTCCTCCCAACTGCTGCATCTGGCACGAGCGATCAAAGGCAGCAAACTTGACTATTGAAATGCTCTACTCCCAGGCACATCAGATAAGAACCTGGCCAAACTGCAATTATGACAAAAAATTGTCCTCTGAGCTGCCACAGGTCTAAAATCCCATGACCATATCACCGCCACCAGATGCAAAGCCCACCGGCTCCCCATAAAAAGCCAGAATTGACTTCAAAATTCTATGCATCAGACGCAGGTGCCCCCACAAAAGGCCCCACAGTAGTTGAACAACAGGATCAGCAACAAGACCTTGGTATGCACCCTCAGGTACCCTGTCAAGGTCCTCATCCAAACACCAAGATTCAAGTGCAAGCACGTGGCAGGCTCCAGCTTTACGGTCATAGCACCTGAAATTATGGAAATCCCTCCATAACCACATCAAGAACGAATCCTCACACCTCGCCTTCAGAAAGCTCCGGAAAACGTGGCTCTTTGACAAATATGACTAACTTTGAGAACTTCCACTTTGACGCCCTATTTTTACCACTGCTTTGTTCAAGCACCCTGATACCTCCAGATCTGGGTGCTATATAAGTGCAATAAATAAATAAAATAAACAAATAATGTTGGCTTTAAGCTTAAAGAAGAGGGTGTCCAGGCAGTAGTGTTGGTTTAGGGATGCTGACCCAGCAGCTCTCAGAATCAGCGACAGGGGTCACTTCTTTTGTTCTGCAGTTGATGTAAACCCCAATCCATCAGCTCCAGGACAAGGTAAGTCCTTCTGTTGCCCCCCCCCCTCCAGGGAACTTGGGTCCAGTGCAGCCAGCAGTTGATGTCTTTGTTCAAATCAGACCCCCTCCCAAACTGTTCTGAGGGGATGGC
This sequence comes from Ambystoma mexicanum, assembly GCF_040938575.1. Classification (NCBI taxonomy): domain Eukaryota; kingdom Metazoa; phylum Chordata; class Amphibia; order Caudata; family Ambystomatidae; genus Ambystoma; species Ambystoma mexicanum. The sequence goes on along the minus strand of NC_090929.1, from coordinate 1,277,151,242 downwards.
TCGAAGGCAGAGAACATTTGTAATCGATTACAATCCCAACAGAAGTACAAAAGTGTATTCTTCTCCATGGTGTCCAAAGATGAACCAATGAATTTGGAGTGTCCCTTCATCATTTGAAGGCAAAATGCCATAGGGTAGTGGTTCAAATTGTTGGGATACATGATTATATCACCGCCCCCATCAAACCATTCAGATTGCGGAAAATATATTAAAATGCAGATAATGTGCAGAGGGTTGTGTGGGGAGACCTAAGGGTAGAAGAAGTTGGCGCGAGACACATGTACTTTAGGAGTTCACACAGCGGAAGACTAACCATTGCATTGCGAAAGTGTCAATTAGCATACGTTGCATGTGTGTGCCATGCATAACACAAATTGGTGCTACATTTAAGAGTAGGCCTGAATTCTTGCAGGCTGTGTTGGAGAGACAGAACAATGAGGCCTCATTTTTTTGCATGATTATAACATTCCAATTCACAGGCACGGCAAGTAACACACACGCAGACCCACATACAAATGTATCAAGTTAGCCCCTTAAACAGTTAGGTAGGAATGTCAGAAGTTGAATGGGAGATGGGCTTCGGCCCATTATGAAGGCCATAGTCATGGCAGAGGTCTTGAGCTGCCAAAACAGGAACTGAGAAGAACAGTTATTTTATTTGAACTACCAGATGTATACGAAAAGTATTTTTAAATCCTTCATGAACTGGATGGATTAGTGGGACACCAAGTCTATTTCCCAGGAGGGGTAACTTCTACAGGGGGTGGGGGAGTAGAGCACAACAAGGTCTGTGATTTGTTCCAGGGAGAGTAAAGGGTGATGCTAAATTATAAGATTGCGAGGGGGAGGCATGATGGATGCGCCTACCTTTCTGGGAAGAGAAATGAGTTACCTCATAGGCAAGGACCAGGCAGACATCGAGGATTTCTGCAGAATTTATGTTGACGACCAGGTGCACGTGTAACGAAACAAAAGAAAGGTCACTATCTATTAGTAAACAAACTCACACCAAAGGACTCTTTTTATCTACCTATAAACAAATATAAGAAGATAACACTATCAAAAATGATGTTTCATACATAAACACGTCAATTGTATTAATACATCAGAGCGCAAGTCTAACAACCTGCTGAATCATACCAAAAACATTAAAAACCTATACACAAATCATTGTGATTCAATACATCAATCTACATACATTATCACATATGCAAAGTGAAGTCACAATGACTCCACCATACCAGTGATGGTTTGCTCAACCTAATTTGCCACTATGTGCATATTGGCTCTATCAGACGACCAGCCGCACATCACGTAGTTAGGAGTGAAGATAGGCTGATGACTTTTAACTTTGACCAAGTACCTTGCAGCGCTTTGAGCTTGTTATAACCTGCTGTAAAATGTCCAATCACCATTGTTGTAAAAAGTGAACTTTGCTTCGAGATATCACACCCAGATTGATTTGCTTGCAGGGCAGGAAATTGTGGGAACAGAAAAGAGAAGAGAGCCCTAATAGAAAGCAAGATGTTGGGCCCCTACTACAGGCTTATCTTCTCTCACTGGCTATGTCACCCACACCTCCTTACCATGCCGGATAGCTTCAAAGGCATTTCAGTGATCAGCCCCCTGGTGTGAGGCAGGTTTTGTTATGAAAGTGCTGCCTCTGAAGCACTGGTCCCTGAGGACCTCCTGTGGCAGAATTCTATGCCTTGAGAGAATGGTTTGTCCCTTCCTCCTGGAGATTCAAAGGAAACAGAATCCTGGCCATTCCTCCACAGGGAGAAGTGGAGCCACTCAGCCTTGACGTCAATAGACATCAGTCCTGTCACATCTGGGATTTACTCACAGATGTATTGCTTTTAGTTACACTTTTGGCTCTTTAGGCCTTTTGTGGCAGCATAGAGTACACACAATTGAAACACATAATATTAAAAACAGCACAGATAAAAACACAATGACAATCCAAAAACATTATTAGAAACTAACAAAATACAGATTAAAACATGTCAACAATCCAGTGGGAAAATGGATAAAAAAACACAATAAATACCATCAACCTGAAAGCAACATGACTAAAAACAAATGACATCATAAATGTACACACACATAAAAATTAAGTTGTGAATCACTGACCTGCCCATCCACAAAAGAAGCTATTAAGTGCAGGGAGTGCAAGGTGAAAGAGAAGAATAACTATTTCTATCATCCTCGCTCGCAGCCCTGAAAAGGCATAATACTCAAATCCCTTAGCTCAGAGACTGCTGATTTATTATGCTTTGCAGCTTAGTACCTCATATATAAAACGTGCAATTTATTTAGTGATGATCCCATCAAAAACCCCCATGAGGTATGATAGAGTGGCATTATGGTCCTCTAAAAGACATTCTCTCCTTAATAGGGGAAGGATACATTGCGACCTTAGGAAATTGTATTCTGAACATTCAAGAAGAAAATGTGGCAAGTCTTCCACCTCTGCCTTGCACATTTTACATTTTGGGCTTGATAGACCAATCCATTTAATGATGCTAGAGGCTAAGGGTAAGATGTCAGCTCTGGTGAGGGCAAAGTGGGTTCTGATCTGGGAATTGGCGAGCATTGACAGATATGGTTGATGAACTCCACCTGCCACAAATATGCCAGCACAGCCTACATGGGCCAAGCGTGTAGACTCCTCCCTCCCCTTCCTTGATCTTGCCTCATGTGTTTCTTTTAAGTTTTGATAATAGAGGAGCCGTGGAATGATAATGAGGATCCAACATACAGCTTAGAGCCAGCTCTGAAAGTTCCTTTAGCTATTTTTTTCCATTAGGGTGAAATAAAGGCCTGAGAGAAATGTTCACTCCGCGCCAAATCTACCAACTCACTTGGAAACCGCCCCCTTGACAACATACTTGGACTGTCAGTCCATTACCCTACTTTCTTAAAATCAACAGCAGTATAAAGGGTAGATGAGGAAAAACAGTTTGGTAAATAGTTGCTTGTAAAAATATGCTGACCCTGCAGACAGAGATGTCAAGACCCAACAGCTCAGCAGCATTTGCAACAATGCCTTCAAACTTCCCCTGATATACAATTTCTATTTCAGAAGTTATCCTTATGCCTAGTTGATAACAGCTTGCCATGCTATCGATGCTTTCCTGGAAGCTGAATTGATTTGGGCTTTCCATGAGAGGTTTGAGGTGAGGACTAGGCCCAGATATGAAAAACAACCTCCTATTTACATTCCACTTCCAATTTAAAGATGGGTTTTGATTTACCTCTATGCAGCTTATTGGGGGTTGTTACTTTAGAATTTGAAATTTAATTTCAAATTAAATGATTTGATGAGCAATGCAATATTCCAGCATGTAGTTGAGCTGCGAGGGCATTTGGCGTCCTTGCAAGGAGGCCTGATTCATCTGCGTAAAGTAGCACAGGCCTCCCTCCAATGCGGAAATGCCTCTTGCAGCAGTTTTGACAAATTTGGCCATGATATTTATGTATAGGCAGAAGAGAACAGGAGAAGCAGGCAACCCTGTTTGACACCTTTCACTGTCTGAATGTTCTGAGTGAGTTGACCATGGGGACCGGATCTGATCTGTACTGAAGTTTTGGGGTATAGTGTCCTGATGATGTCTAACAGGTGTCGGTCCATTTCCATGGATGTCAGCTTCACTCACAGCCTCTCCCTGACCACTAGACAGATGAAAAATCTATTAAATCTACATAACGGGACATTTTCTTCACTATAGCATATTTATTTGACAAGTGCTATAGGATGAAAACCTGGTCCATGGTGGAATGTCCTGATCAAAATCCCCCTTGTACCCTGTGCAGTATTGCATTATCATCAGAAAAACCTATGTAATTCTTGAAGGATTACATGAGAAAATATTTTACAGTCTATATTAAAAAGACTGATTGGACAATAGGATGTAACCTATTTTGTAGGACTCTACTTATGAAGTGGAACAATTGTAGAGTTTCACCAGGATGATGGATATACCCCACTGCTTAAAAAGAGGGGAAAGACAACTTTAAAAAGCTGGATCCACCAGTAACGTAGGAGCTTGAAGACTTCCACCAGAATCATGTTAGGGTCTGGTGCTTTGCATCTTGAAAAATGGTCGATAGACGTACAGATCATAGCTTCCATAAAATGTGATGTTTCAGATGGACAGATTTTCACAACAGAGGGGTTTCCCATCACACTGTGTAAGGTAGAGGACTCCTTTCTCCTGGTAATGGTTGAGTCTGATGGAACTTGACCTAAATGTTGCACTTGGGGATGAAATGTCTCTGCCCCCCTTTCCCCAAAGTTTTGAGAGAAATGAGTGACCTATGAGACGTTTCATTCGACATGTGAGTTGTATTTTCCTAGTCCCTAAGACACAACTGTCCAGAATGTTTTCGAGTCTCTCATTTGCTGCCCTTACTAGGTTATGCCAGCTGTGACTCCAATACACTTACTTTTTGTTTTGGGTGATGAGTGATTTATAATTTATTTCCTAGTTGTGCCAGCCTCTACTGTCCCCCCACCTTGTCCAACCATAGATTGCAGCAAACCCTTCAAATCAGCACATTCATTATCAAACCAACTGACGTTTTCAGAGTCTCAAGACCTCTTAGTATTGTTTACTGTCTTATCTTTGAATGCATAGGGCAGAAGGGAGGTTGTCAGTTGATTGTATATCTGACAAATGTACAACCCCAGAAAGCGGACCGCACTCAGTCCCCCCACAAGCACTAAAGATTTTGTGCAAACCCTCACTTATGACAATCTGATTAAATGAAACAGATGTTGATTCCTGAACTCTGGTACCCCACCTGACCCCCACTTCATTTGACAGATCCATAAAGGCCAAGTCTTCCATGTGCCCTTCCCAGCAGGTACTATCGTCTAAATGTTAGGCCAGACAAAGGGTGTTATGGTCACTTTCCACCCTCGGACAGATCTCAGATTCACCTCAAAATGCCTGTTAGTCAATATGAAACAGATTGTAATCAATCACAGAACTTGACCCTCTTTCTTTGTGAGTAAGCTTGGAAGGAGCGACTGGCATTAGTGTATTTTGTGCAGAAACTTTTACATCAATCTTGGGCTGGCCATGACTCAAGATTGAGATTCCTTGCGCAGCAAATCTTTCGAACTGTGCTTTATCGATCCCCCAACATGGGCCCACTTTGGCATTTATGTCTCCACATATGATAGATTTACAATTGTCATCTAGCGGAGCAATGACCTCATCCTCCAAAAGAGATGATAAGAATGAAAATTAGTACATGTTTTTACATTGATGACACTATGCTTTTTCCCATCTAACTCAATCCGGTCAACCACCAATGCAGATTTGGAGTTAAGTTGCTGTTTCAAAGCAGCATGGCTGCAAGCACTGGTACTACAGGATATCTGTAAAACCACCCCCCCATGTTTCTTGATGAAAATCATTTTCCTCACTTTTATAAAAGTTTAGATAGCCCCCTAGAGCCCATGGGTCCAAGAAACAAGTTTCCAGCAGTAGGAAGAGATCAAAGCTGGATACAAAGTCCTTGAAATCCGGATCCTCCAATTGCCGAGGTATTCCAGCCACATTCCCACTCACTAGCTTTACAGCAAGTCAAGGGATCGAAGTAGTCCTAGTTACAGGTCTGTCAGAGATAGTGTGAAAGTTTGCCGCAGGTAATCACCTTGATGCTGTTAGAATAGAAACAATGCATAGATAACTGCAAGCCGATTTGCCAGACGAGAAGAGCAGTCGAGAAGGGTTGTGATCCTCGGGCCCGACGTTCTTTCTGGGGGCTTTTGAGACAGTCGATACGGGGGCTATTTGGGTATTTAGTTGCATTGTACACTGTGAGATTGAGTCAGTTCCTTTAGACAGAGCTTCTTGCTCTCTCCCAATGGTGGTACTACTACTAATGGCACTTGAGTGCATGGAGCAGGAATCACCCTGACACTGACGTGATATCAGATTATTGAGGCTTTAAAAAAAATAGTGTGCACTTTTCATTTGCCATGCCACCATCCACACATGGCTTGTATTACAGATTATCCTGCCACTGTACTGATTAAGGCTGACAATCATTATACTTTTCATCAGAGGTGCAGAAGTTAAAATTGCTACTTCTGCCTGAAGTGACTCGGTGACCCAGCAACTGTCAGGGAATCAGAAGTGACCTTTGAACCTGCTCTGTGCCAACACAGAGCTGGTGCTGTCATGCCAGTAAACCGCTTATAGCAAGGCACCTCTGTGCACTATAAGTTGTCCATAGTGCATTTAAAAAGCGGATTTTGATTACCATCCCCCTTTCAGAAACTTAATTACCTGCCTCATTTTAATTGAACAAAACTAAAAAGCCATGGCCTTCACACCATCACAGATGGCAAGCCATCACACAGACATATGTAACCCTTTATTTATCTGTGTATTCATGTATGTATTACTGTTTGAGTCAATGTTTGAAAATTTAAAAGGACATAACAAACACATTTTTTTCAACTGTTTTCGATTGGGCAAACCTGCAAAACATTGTTAAATACTTTATATTACTACATTATGTTGGCATGCACTTGCTGAAGCTGGGAAACCATAGCTCACAAGATATTTCAGATTTTGGGTGACATTACAAGTTGCCGGTATCCTGCCTGTAATTCCAGCTGGATACTGGCAAACTGGCCTACTGTTTCCACCACCTGATATCCCGGTATTAGTGGGATATGACAGGTGGTAGAAAGGGCGGTAAAACCCCATTCCATGGAGTTCTACAAGAATCCATGGAGGGTATGGCCGGTATTTCCAGCACCGGTAATACTGGTGCTGTAAATACCAGCTGCTTTTTGCCATTGTGGGCCCGATTTACCTCCAGCTCTTTGCTGGAGGTATATCAGTGACCCTCACCAGCAAACCTGTTGTTTGCCGGTCTGGAAACACTGCCGGTCATTTTACAGACAATTTACCAGGACAAGCAAAGTTATAATAACTCCCAAAATTACTCCCATCAGCCCTCACAATTGAAATGGGAGCTTTCATCCAAAACATTTGTTTAACTGCAGTAGAGACTAAGGCCATCACGTATCTGAATGAGATTGGTTTATGGGCAGATGGCAAATGTAAACATGTCACAACAATTGACATTACTAACCACTACTAAACACATTACAATACCACTGTGTGCTAGTATATGCTCACTGAAGCCACAGAACCAGGTTTTAGATTTCTCAAATTCAAACTAAGATATGTGGTATATTTCACATGCTTCTTATGTCTGGTCTTCAAATGGCAAGTGAGGGATAGTCATTAAGCAGACTGAAATCAATGAGGGTCAGAAATATAATATTGGGGTTTTGTGACAAAGACAGGTTTGTTAAGGTAGGTTCCACAGAAGAGGACACATCGATACAACATAGCCCAACCTTAAATTCACTTCTGTTAGGGTTCCAACAACACAGTCTCTGGGTGAAACACAAAGGGGTTTGGTTTTCTTCGTCCTCAACTTTGGCTTCCTGTTCTGGGATATGTTATTAATCTTCAGTCACAAACAGTTTGGGGTCTTAAGTGTCCTGATATGTCTTTCTTGGTCCTGGTTCCAATGATTTGTGTCCTGTACTGCTCATCCTGGCTTCTTGGAAGAGCCGACCACCTAGATCTCAAGCCATCAGTGTTCCTGCACGATAGGCTAGGGTAGCTGTTGTATATCCAGCTGAATGATGCCTAACTAGGTGTAAGAGCTTCCACCAAGAGGCTGGTTAACATACACTGATCTACCAGCTGACTCCATTAATGTGCTCCTCCTTTCTTAAAAGGGGAACTTGTATTGATCCCCAAAACCATTGTCTTTGCCTCCTTGATAATCTGTAATGGTATCATGCCCATTCTACTTCCCTCTCCTATCTTTGATAACATCCATACTGCTCCCCGTTTACCGTCTCTACGCTCACTACATATTTGTAACTCTGACCCTTCTCAACTCAGCCCTGGAAGGATTGTAAAATGTCTGATTGTCCTCCTTATTTTTGCTCTCCACTTTCTCCTTTCTTCTGTCAACAGTATTATCCTTCAGACCCCACCTCTCATACCCAAATATCTCTTCTCTTCTCTGCCAAAATACATCTCTCCTCCTTTCTTGCTGTTTCCTCCAACCTCCCATCTTCTTCATCTTCCCCATTCTCCCCTGATTATTCTCACTTCTACCGGCTTTCTTCCAATGATGCTATCCTTCGCCTACTCCCTAGATCTCACCTCCTACCTGCTATCCAACAACTCCTTGGAGTGCATATCTTATTCCAGCTCTATATTTTCCACCAGCTCTTACACTTCATTGCTCTTCCCATCTTCCTTTGCCTCCTTATTTTCCATGCTTCTGTCCCTCTCACTTCAGTATTTTTACGCCCCCTCCTCCAGCTGGCTCTTGAGTTCCTCTTTATTCCAGTATGCTCTAACATTGCTTCTCACCTAACAAACCCCCTTTACTTGTGTAAACTACTTACACAAAACTGTTAAATAGGGCTGGGTGATGTAGAGGTTTTGGTAAATCCCCTTGAGATATCTCTGTCCCACAAAAGAGCAGGCCCATCACTTCTGAGCTCTGTTTCTCATGGCTTCACTCGGTATTGCCTCATTGCTTATGCAGTTTGAAAGATCGTAGGTTACTCAATACAAATTAGTTATGGGTGATCTTTGGTGATGTGTGTCTATGCTTCTGAATCTGATCATACACATTCCCTGCCCTAGTACTTTTTATAGTCCATCTCTCTTGCTAATCCTACATTTGGGATTTCATCAACACTTGAGCTCCCAAGGGTAGCATGCCAGGAGCTGGATGTATTGCTCCCCACAGGTGATATATTGATATATCTGTTTTGAGCATTTTTGGGTCTGGTAGTACAACAGGAGGGTTGATGTCTCAGAGGGATTATTTACACTGTGTGTGTCACTTAGAGGGACTGTAATTGCAATTTTTCTCCACTGTGATAAGCGCCTGCTAATCTACCGGAGGAAAACGGGCAGATTTTAAACTCAACAATACCTTTGATGAGGCGTATTGTGTATCATCAAGTCCTCTCTGTGCTAATGCAGCATTGGCATCCACACAGTTTAAATGCAACTTAAGGAAATGTTCTATTCTGGACCACATACCTATTGTTTTAAAGAAGCAGTGGGAGCAGCCTCCCTCTTCATCTCCTTCTTCTTACTGTAGCAAAAAAGTCACAGATATTAACATCAGCCAACCTGACTAGTACCTCAGTTCTCAACTCTTTTATGATGTGTCACTTTTTGGAACCACTATCTGCAGAATGTTTCTCTTACTCATTATTCAGAACTGATGGCAGTCCAGTCCCATTTATCTTGCCTTTCTGAGTCTGTGTCAAGGCTACAGCCTTTCCCAGTATGGCCTGAGGAAGCCCAGGAAACTGCATGTGCTTCCTCTTTGACCGATTCCATGCAATGGCTGCACTCTTTATAATCATGAGATCCTCCAGTGGCAGCTCTATCATGTACACAAGGAAACATCTCTCTGTCATGAGATCAATGATTACAGGAGGCCCTGTGGACAATAAAATGTGAACAATGTGTAGAATGATAAACTCTTAGTCTCATTTGAGATAGATGGGGTTGCTCTGCAAGGAATCATCATTGGTCTCGCTTACATATATACTTCAGCATAAAACATTCTTCATTTGCAAACACAAATTCACATTGCCTTAAAGCTGCTGCACTCAAATAGCATATGATGTATGCACATTTCCTGTAGAGATGGGCCCAACTAGTAATGCTCCCTGGTAATATTTTTGAAGTTGTTTGAGTTTCCCGCGCTACTGAACTCCACAGGCCACAGTAAAATATGAATTGTGCCTCCTTCCAATGTGTACTAGGCCCCCACCTGTAGATGAGCATCAGTTATTGTTCCCAAAAGACAATGAGGCAGAAATCTTGAGCCGCATGCCAACAGAGCTGCCAGTAATCCCCGTAGATTGACTGTGGCAAAATAGACAAGCATTGGCAAAACCAATAGTTTTGGCTTTTGGGTATTCACCTTTTTTTTGCATTTATTTTTAGCATTGTATACATTTTTAAATTCTGTTTTTTTTTGTAAAATATGTATTATTTTTTCTGCATTGTTCACATGTTTAAAATCTTGTTTTTCCGTATTTGATGGAAGCAGATGCAAAATGGTGCAGGCATATGGCCATCTAATAGCAGTATCTGGCAAATGCATCCTTCATATACACAAGCCAAACGTTTGGCTTTTTCAAAGTCCCCACAATTGCTGGATTGGGACAGCAAACATGTTTCAGGATGAATATTGGCAAATCTAATAGGCCGGCCTTTAAAAATGTTTACTGTGAAAATGCTTTTGCCTGTACAGTAAAGATGGGTCGTGTGCAGGTAGATGGTCTTCTGCACGGCTGCCATACTTGTATGGAAAAGGCCTTATCAGAAAAGGCTGCTCTACTTCTGTACTGCCATGTCTTTGAACAGAAGCTAAATATAACGTATCCACCATAATTGACTGCTGTTTTTCTTTGTTGGCACTCCATGCACAACAGGGAGCACAGGGTGCCTACAAATGAAAACAGCAGATGGTTATAGCAAATACATTTTATTTCCACCTACCTAAACAAAAAAACTGTTTCAATAAATATCAAACAAAAAGAACATATTTAAACAGACAGACACACAGCCTTAACTCTCCATGCCAAGCCCCAAAAACCCTGCTTAGCTGCAAACCAGGATGTGATGAACGAAAATGGCTTACTTTGGGGAAGAAAGCGCATACTCTACAGCCAATTACATCCTACTGACATCACTAACATACTGCACAGCCAATCAGGTACTGCTCACATCCTACACCCACACTCACAAGGAAGTACATGGACATTTTCAGAGACAATTTTAGAACAAAACGTATCTATAACAGTAAGCAGCTTATTTTTAATCCAAATTAAATATGAATATCTTACATAATTTAAAAGCACTAGTATATATTTTTGAAACATCCGTTCAAAGTCTCCTCCCTGTCTCCTCCCCACCTCATGTATCTTCAGATGCCTGGGCTCCATCCATGGCTACAATAAACATATGGGGCCTCATTACAACCCAGGCGGTAAGTTAACGCCTGGGTCGTAGCCTTACCACCATGGTGCAAACTACGTTTACACCATGGTGGATGGCGGATTTACCGCCCCATTCCAAGGTGAGTGGGGCAGTAAATCCCCATTTCCCATTTTACCCTTCCCCATTCCCATTTTTGCCCCATAGGGCATAATGGGAGTGGGAAAGGCGCTAATTACGGCACCTTAAATTACGGTGGCGTAATTAGCACCATGGTCCCTTAGCGCCATGGATTTTAACGCCTGCAAAAAGCAGGCGTTAAAATCACCATGGTGCTAAGGGACCTTGTAATTAGGCGTTAAGGGTCGGCGCTGTTTACGGCGCCGTTAACCCCTTAACGCCAGACTCGTAATGAGGCCCATGGACATCAAGGTTTAGTGCTCTGGCACTCAGCATGTGGATATATTTTGTTTGTCTTTGTTTTGTTGGCCTTCGATACTCACCGGATAGGTTGTAGTACTTGCAAAAGACTCACATGGCAGTCATCATCCTCCTTTAGCTTGAGTTTAGTTTTGGTGGTATTTATCACAATGCTCAAGTTGTATTCCAACGCAAAGGTGAACACTTTTCAGCATACGATATTTTGGATTACTACATGTGGTATTTTAAATATATTAAAGATAGATGCTTCTATTACCCTGCGTTCCTTGTCCGGGTGATATCTTCCAGACTGCGTTGCAATTTTATTTAAATAGCTGCCTACAGGGGAGAATATTGAGGCACCTATGGGAGCAGTATTGGCCATGAACAGTTGAAACTGCCTTCCTTGATGGACAGCATCACAAAGTTGCAAGATATGCTCAGTTGGGAAAATAGAGTGTGCCAGTGACCCACTAAACATCCATTTTCTCTGGAGAACCTAGACTCCAGGGGGGCATCACAGGGGTTACCGTAACCCACTTTGGAATGATGCACCTTTATCCCTTCCCTCTCCCATAATTGAGGACCAGCTACTAAAAGAGGTTGGGGAATGTTGTAATTAGTAGGCACATACTTCTCAGCACTCATTGTAGCGGTGTAGACCACCAACTAATGGCGCTGCCTTATGGAACATAGCCAATATCTTGAAAACATGTTATTATTAACATTATTATTATTATTAGTATCATTAGGGTATTTATTGAATACAGGCCTAGTTTTGTGAAAGAAACAAAGCACTTTTCAATCATAGGAGGAAGAACACAGTGAGGGAAGCAGAGAAACAAGGGAGCGGGGAACTGACAACAAGGGAGGGTCAGGGCGTGTAATTTGGCAGCACAGGATATACAAGCAACCAGGGCAGGAAACAGTGGGGCACAGATCACCCAGTCTCAGGTATAGTGGGAAGTGGAGGGCAGTTGAAGAACAACATACAGTTGCAAGTGACAAACAGTTGGGAACTGGAGTGTGACCATCACCTACCAAGCAACACTTTTCTTAGGAACACTTTACTCTTTGGGAGCAGCACTGGGTCTATCCCTCCCCCACAATGGGAAGCTGCACTGTTCAGTATTCCATCCCACCACTGTGGTTCATCTACTTATGCAATTGGGGAGTATTGCTTCTCAAAAACACATCCTGCAACTACAAGGATCAGAAATCCCAGCACTCATGAGAATGATACAGACCATCAGCAACTAAAACTACCTTCCTGCAAAGAGCAAGAGTCCCAAGAGTGCTAACGGAAAAAAACACCACACAGTTACAAGGTATGCACAGCAGAGAATGCTAGTGTGCCCCTCTCCCATCAAGCAGCCATTTGGGCTTGAATGGGGCTAGTCGACCTGGCATTGGAATTCTCCATTGAGGTAATTTGACAAAGCAATGGGGGAATGTTTGGTCCCAACACGTCACTCAAAAAGCCCTTAGGACAATAAGGTGCAAGTGGCACATGAGACCAATCCCAATTTTTTGAAGAAATTATTTTAAAGTCTTTTTTTATTCAAATGCAAAAGTTAGTAAGCAACATGTATATTTACAAATAAAAATTTGCAAACAACTTATTCAAAAGACAACAATTCAAAGAGTCAGCCCCTTATATCAGTAACCCTGATTTACTATTGTGTTACCTAGATGTCCTATTCAAAATCTTTATACAATCGTGTTTTAAAATCGCCACAGCCAAACTTCACTACATTCGTACCTATCACTACGTGTTTCTTTCCACTCAACAATTTAAAAACAGTTATTTGAGAAGTTCATAGGGGTAGAGACGATGCTCATTTATATAAATATTATGTCACCACTAATTTAGGTAGATAGTCATTTTCTTATTCATACAGTCTCTAGTCTGAATATTGCAACAGCTCTGTTTTTAAAGTACACTATTGTTCTGTTTAACTCCAATACGCCACCTGCAACAATAAGGGGCCTCATTACAACCCTGGCGTTGGACCATGGTGCTATTAGCACCATGGTCCATGCTGGATTCCGCCATGGTGGATGGCGGATTTACCACCCCATTCCAAGGTTGGCAGGGCGGTAAATCCCCATTCACCATGGCCCCTTCCCCATTCCCATTTTTGGCCCATAGGGCTCAATGGGAATGGGGAAGGCGCTAATTACGGCACCGTAAATTACGGTGCCTTAATTAGCACCAAGGTCCCTTAGCGGGTTGGACTTTAACGCCTGCAAAAAGCAGGCGTTAAAGTGTGAATCGGGCGTTAAGGGTTTAATGGTGCCGCAGCCTTTTACGGCGCCGTTAACCCCTTAACGCCAGGGTTGTAATGAGGCCCAGTCTTAAGATCCCATGGTGTACTTTTCACAAATGTACTGTGAGGATATTTGCTCCTCCCACAGGGTTTAGACATGAATATTCACCCTTTTAGTGGTGGCATTCTTTTTGGACATTACTCCACGTCAATCTGTGCAGTATCTTCATAATAGTAGGGGCACTAAATTCAGCTGCAGAAACACGATCGCATATGACGACTACTAAGGGTACTACACTTAGCAAACCCTACACCATCTTTTATTCAAAAAACGTCTAAGAGGACTTACTTTAGTCGGCTGTGGAGGGACGCTCAGTAACACAATTTCAGCCTCCATAAATGTCTCTATGTCATATTGTGTTGCAAGATTTGAGTCTGTAACAAATGAACACAAAACGCTCCGACTCGTGGTAGCAAACTTTGTGTACTCTATATAACTCATTACGGAGTATCTAGGACCCTCAAAGGGTATATATTTTTATATATACATATATATATATATATATATATATATATATATATATATATATATATATATATATATATATATATATATATATATATATTACATGGCCTGCGGTAGTGGCCATGCAGTTATGGTTAAATTGGTAAATCCATAGGAAGAGCACTTTTTGGGCAGGTTATAACTTAGCTCCCCCTGGACGAATCCTCACCAAACTTTGCAACAAAAAGGTATATAGCCCTCTCTGAATTCTTTTGAAAAGTTTGGTGAGGTTTGATCAAGGGGGGGCAAAATCATAGGGGGGTCCCGAAATGTCTTTTTTTTCCCATAGACTGAATGGAGAAAAAAAGTTGTGCACGCCTACAGCCCAAACCGCTGGATGGATTTTCACCAAATTTGCAGCGGGAGTGGCGGCTTGGTCCCGAAAGTGTGCTTTTGTAAATTTGGTGAAAATCCATCCAGTAGTTTTTTTTTTTTTAAATGGCAATGATCGGCTTGTGTCGTGTCTGTGGACACACAACGTGTTCGCTGATTGGTTGGGGTGAAGCGTGAGGTGCACCATATTCTTTCGATGTGCCTGCCATATTATATCCATGGACAGTGCAGCCTGCAAGTGAGCATACATCCAATTTTGGGGAGTGTGTTGGTATGTAGGAATGCTTGGAGAGGGTGCGGGAGTATGAGATGGGTCAAATGATGTATTTGTTTAGGTAGGAGAAGGCTGTGATGTGTTTGTGATGTCCGCGGTCACCGCGGTTGTCCACGGACATACTAAACACTGGGCGCACTACTGGTTATTTTACTTTACTATGATGTTGTTTTTGGGTCGTTAGTAGAGCATTGGGTGAAGAGGGTATTATTCAAGAGTATGTGTG
The DNA here is from genome assembly GCF_040938575.1 of Ambystoma mexicanum. Taxonomy (NCBI): domain Eukaryota; kingdom Metazoa; phylum Chordata; class Amphibia; order Caudata; family Ambystomatidae; genus Ambystoma; species Ambystoma mexicanum. The sequence goes on along the minus strand of NC_090929.1, from coordinate 1,277,136,121 downwards.
TTGGTTGTAATTATTATTTTAGAATGTTAATTGAAGTGGCTAGGTTTTGAGGTGGATGTGTTATGTTTTTGGGTTGTGGTATTTTGGTAGGTGTTTGCTTATATGGGTGTGTTATGCTGCGGTGGTTGTGTCCAGGGGCCTAGAGTCTTGTGTGCATGGACCCAAGACTCTAGACCCTGGCCACAACCACTGCAGCATAACTGTACCATGCTACCAAACATTTTAATTGTGGTATGTGGGCTGCTTAGGGGATATGTTTTAAAAAATGTGAGTACTGATTGCCAGTAGTGTGATAGTGTTTATAGGATAGTGAGATGATGTGTGTTAGTTTGTTAGTTGGAATGTGTTCAGATTGTTGGAATTGAAGACTGTAGGCATTTTGGGTTGTATTTTTTGGTGAGGTGTTCGTTTGCATGGCTGTGTTATGTTGCAGTATTTGTGAGTCTAATTATTATATACATACTGTTTCCTTTCTTGAGGTTGTATGTTGAGTTTTGGCCAGGCCATGCAGTCAAGATTGTAGTGTTTGGCAACAAGAACTGCAGCATAAGATACCCATGGAAGCAAACATTTTGGATTGTGGTCTATGGTCACGTGTTTGCTTGAATGGGTGTGTTATGCTGTGCTGTTTGTGAGTCCAATCATTATATAATTACTGTTTCACTTTTTGTGGTTGTATGCTGTTTTTTCATGACATGGGTAGTTGGAGCAGACATTTTTTTTCAATCACTGTGATAAAAGAAAAAAATACATGTTAGGGTAGGTAGTATATAATGAGTGTTGCATTGCATAGTAGACATTTCTGTATTTGGTCGACCCTCATAGTTAGTACTTTAGAGGTACTATAGTCCAAACCAGTTTACTGCTCAATTTGCTCAGTTCCTGTGTTTGCTCATCAAGGGGCTGATTCATGGAATTTGTGCGCCGAAAAACAGGGATTTGTGCACCATTCTGCCGGCAAATCCCCATTTGTTAAACAGGGATTTGTGGGCAGAATGGCACACAAATCCTTGTTTTTGAGCACACAAATTCCATGTATAAGCCCCTTAATCATTGGGTCTATGGGAAACAAATCCATGCTGGATTAAAAAAAAACTTTCTGCATTGTGGTACAATATATTTATTTTATTGATTTCAGTAGGAGGAATTGAATAGGTGTATGCTTTTTGATTTGGAAGTGGTGATAGTATTGTTGCAATTAGATAGCAGTTGGTGTATTCTATTTGTTTATTTATTTTTCTATTTTACTGGTGTTCATTTATCTGTTTGCTTGCTGCAGAACCTTGGGGCAGTTTGATACCTCTTGGCATATTCTAACTATTTATTTCTTGTTTCATTTTAGTGGTATTAATTTATCTGTTTGCTTGTTGCAGAATGTTGGGGCAGTTAGATACCTGTTAGCATATTCTAGCTGTCTATTTCTTGTTTAATTTTAGTGGTATTAATGTATCCGTTTGCTTGTTGAATAATCTTGGGGCAGTTAGATACATGTTGGCATATTCTAACTGTGCATAGTTTTGAAGTTGAACTTGTGTTTATGCTCATACACAGATTACGTATTACATTTTGGTTTTAAGAATATTAAGTAAGCGTTCAGAAGATTTTCTAGTAATCTCTGTTTTACAGTAATGGTAGTATCATTACATTCGAAACATCCAAAATTCTTTTTTACATATGCAGTGTAGTGACCTGCATTGGTTGTGGTTCCTGCGTTGTAGATTATACCTATTGTTGTGAAGGTTTTCTTACCAAGTGATACTTGACTATGTGTGAATCCAGTCAGAGTATAGTTGTTTTTGGTACCATCTGCATTGTAACGTAAAAGCATTACTATTACGTATTTACTATGTGTCTGTATTTGTAAATTGGAGCGATTATCTGAATTGCAGGTAGCACATAATCTGCTATGGTTTGCATTTTGTACAAGTTGCTGAAATGGAATGGATTCACAGTTAGGCATGGATACATATAAGAAGCTTTCATTAGGAACTTCTTCTTGTGCGACATGGCTGCAAAGATTGCATGTATGTTTTCACATGTATGACATTTGGAAGGTTTCATTTATAGGTATGCTTTTGTTTTCTAGTACTTCTAGTAAGTACAGTAGACATTCTTGTGGATCATCTTGTCTGTTTATAGTGTATTTCACCATTCCAGCACAATAGTCCAATTCCTGGCTTATTCCAGAAACACTGTAAATTTGTCAGGATTGTTGGTTACATTTCTATGAAGGACTAACATTTGCAAACACAATTGGTCTTTCCCGCGTAAGTAAATGTTGTCAATAACTGGTGGCAATTGGAATAGAATATTGATTGCTAAATTTGCGTAGCAATTTATACCAGTTATATTTGAACATTTGAATGGACCTGACAGTTCTGTGTCCAAGTCATTTGTTCGAGTGTGCGTTGTTTCTTTGAATAAGTAGTTGACTTTGTTTGTGCAGTACATTCTTCTTTGGTTTTGGCTCTTGATGAAGTAGTTGCTTCTTTTAATTTCTTTGGAGGAATTGCTGTGAGATCCTGCATAATTTAAAAGTGAAGTTGTTTTCTTTTGCAAAGTTGTGCTTTCTGCGGAACAGGATAGGTTTTTAGATGGGGGTGTAGAGTGAACGTAGTCTATTGTATCCTAGAATGCAAGGAATATCAGCATGTTCTTTATTTGCATCAAAGTTGATTAGAAATAGTCTGTCAAGTGTACGTAAGCGTGATAGTGCTACATAGTTCTTGCCTTCTTTAAACACTGTGCTATCAATATCTATCAATGTTTTATCTAGGGTATGACCTTGTGATTTGTGAATGGTGACTGCGTATGCTAGAGTTAGAGAATATTGTTCTCTGCATACATACATGTCTTTGAAAAAAGGAAGCGGGCTGTTGAGCGTCCTATCCTTTTAACCTCTGATAGTTTGTCAAAGAGAATATTGAAAGCCAACAATTGTACCAAGTGCTCCATTAACTAGTTCTAGTCCACGTCAAGGTTACGTTTAAACATTACTCTGCAGTTTAAAGATAATTTAAATATTTTCTCCAAACCAGCTGTGTTAGAGAAAGAGTTTTCTAAGGTATTTAGCTTTGTTGTGGCTTGTTGTCATACCATGCACGTCCAGTTTGTCTGTGGAACATATTGCTAGTATTAGTTACATTTCTTTTTTTAAACATTGTTTCATTACATTTTGAACAGGTTGCAAGAGTTGGCATCAAGGACATACAGTTTACATTTGTGTGTGCTAATTGTTCCATGACATCAGTAGCACATGCATTATGGCCATACAGTGCATGGATTTGCCTGGTTTCAATATAGGTTGTGCTTCTTAAGATAGTACACCAACTCTAATACTTTTCAAAATGTTGTCGTATGTGAGGTCTGCAGACTGATGCATGTTTTCAGTTAATTCTCTGTATTGGAAATGTTGCCAAAGGTTCACATTTCCTATGCTGCCAAGAGTTTTACGGCATAGTTTGTGCCCTAAGGTTTTAAATTCCCATTCTGGGAACCCGGTAAAGGAACCCGGTTTGGCGGCAGCCATTAGCTCCATGACTACCACCAAACTCGTAATGAGGCCCATAGTGTTTTCCACTTCTGTCATAGCTAAATCTGCCTCATTTGCTATTAGTGGCTGTCCAAATGGTTCTTGGCTTCCTGTTACAGAAGGTTGACTACTGTCAGGAGTGTCCACATCTAGTTACACATGGAGTTCTTCTTCTTGATGCTGTTCATTGTGCAACATTGGTTTGTACTGTGTAAAGTTTACGTCTGTTATAGTGCTTTCATTTGCTTTGAAAGCGTTTTCATAGGAGTCATAGGTATCTAGTAAATCTTCTTTTCTCCATGGTTTAAAAAGTTGTAGCAGGCACATGTAATACATAGGGGGATTAAATATATTCATACAGAGAATTAGAGAGAGTTAACACATTTTAAGTAAAATATGTTAACTCTCTCTATTACTCTGTCTGAATATATTTAATGACACTGTTGTTGGCTTTTTTGCAATTTGACACACCTAGTACGTGTAGAGGCGGGTAACTGTTGTGGAATCCCCCTATGTATGCATTTATTTGTCCTCCTCCACACAGTCCCCGTACAAAAAAAGAGGACTTAGTAGCTCTATTTCTTATATTTCGCAGGGACATGTAATACAGTTTTTTGGTTGAGGAGTTTTTAATGACAATTTCATATGATTAATTAAGCTTTGTTTGGTAAGTTTCACTAAGCTGCCTTCATAATTTTCTACTCTGTATCTACCTTTCTTCTCATCTAGTTTAATATTATTTTTGTATGTAAAGTTTTGGGCTATGCGGTATAGACACATGGTTTCCAAAGTGGTACTCCTGTTTGGGTACTATGTGTCTAGTAAATGTTTTTCAAAATGTCTTGGCTGTTGGGATCATTTTTGGCTATTGTTTCTATGTCTTCATATGATTTCAGAACTCTTTTTCTAGATTTTGCAGGATCAAGGCTTAGCCATGTTATATTTTCAGATTTTCCATACAAGGCAGTACCAGTTAAACTGCCTGCTGCTTCATAGCAGCCACATTCTCTATGGGAGAGCATGTTTATGCCTAAGCGGTACAATTTCTGCGATATTGTTTTTTCAGATGATATGTCATCCCAGAGGTCTTGGAGCTCTGTTTTTTGTGCTTTGGTTAAGTAGGCTGTGGCATATCGTGCAACTGCAGTGGAATTGTCTGCAATGTACTGCACATCTATATTTGCATTCCATAGCAGGGCAATGATTGCATTGTAATCATTGATGTATTTTGATCCTCCTCCTTGTTCTTTTTATGTAATACATGTTTTTAGGTTACTTGGCCTGTTGTTGAAACTGGTCTAAGGAAAACAAAGCAGCATTTGGTGTACTAAGTCCCTTTCTTTTTATATTTGCGGCAATACTTCCCACATTTGTTTCTTTGAGATTGGAAAATTTGTGCATGAAGGTCACCATGTGTCGTTTATGAAGGGATTTCACAAGTGACATATCTTTGGATGAACTGCAAAACAGTGGCATCCCTGTCCTTACCAAATTAGGAGCATCTTTAATCCACAAAAGCATGTGGATGTGTGGTGCTCCCCAAGCTTGGTATTCTTTTCTCCAAAAGAAGTTTTGAACTTCTCCAAGGGGAGGAACAGTTTTATTACAAATAAAGTGTAGCATTGCAATGAAGCGATGATGGAAATATTTTGATACATTTACAGGATATAGAGAGCAGAGTTCTCCTGGTGTTTTTATATCTATATTTGTTTTGTTTTTGTTTGCTATGCATAGGAAATTGTGTAAATCTTCCCATGCATATTCTGCACAACTTAATGTCACAAACCAAGTGGGTGGGCCAAGGTTTCTTATCATACACCGTACATCTCTGTGACGTCAGAATCAGTATTCTTTTGTGCCATGTATGTTTGTTAAAAGATTTGTAATGCTTGACTGTAAAACCTCATCTTTTTCTTGTACTTTTTGTAGTAATTGCGTAGCTGACATATTTTAATGTATGTGGAACTCTGTAGCATAGAGTTGCTAGTTCACTTTCAAAGAGAAGGTGGAAAATGTATTCCACGTTTTGTCTGAATCTGGGGTCTTCAGAATACATTCATAAAGAGCGGTATTCTGATGCTGTTATTTGTATGGGTCTATCATCGTACCTTCCTCCTTTTGCAGTAGGAAAGAGTAGAGGAAAATAATGTCTTTCTCAGTTTTTTCCCATATGCTGATTGTAGATCATTTAGCATGTTGCATTTGGTACATTTCCAGTGCGTCATCTATGGTGTCTTTAGAGTGTAATGGGTGAATTGTATAATGGTCTAAAATATTGGATTCTGTAGCAGGATCTAGAAGTTGAAATTGACCAGTTTCTGATGAGTCTTGAAAACCTTCAGTGGTTTCCCTCAGGTTTTCTTCAATATTTATTTCTTTGTAGTATTCATTGTTGTCTTTTAGATATTGCAGGGCTTCTTTAACTTTATGTAAGTCCACGAGTTGTTGCCAAATGTATTGTCTTTTGTAGGCACACCATTTACTAAGATAATTAAAGATTGATCTATTGGACGTTGCACTCCCAGAGTGTGTACATTTTCTTTGAGATCTAATGGTAAATAAACTACTTTGCCACAAAGACCTTTCAGTAATTCAAAGGGAGGTAGTTTTGCTGTTTTTGGGTGAAGGCGTATTATTGCTTAAAATGCATGCACTGTTTGAATTATGATGCTCTCATACAAGTTAAATTGTTGTAGGGGTTTTAGTAGTGTGAACAATTCCAAGTTATTTGTGATAGCATGTGAAGGTATTTGGTTGTTGTCAAGTTTTGCAGTGCAGTAACGGCAAAGTATCAAGGGGTCAGTAATTTTGTATGAGTTTTCTACTATAAGATAGAGTGCTAATTGGAACCACTTGGAATCTTCATTGTCTTCTATTTTTTACAATATGTCTACAGTTTTTGTGCTATTCTTATAAAAATTCCTGGGGCAACAAACACACACACATGGTTTGGTACATCAGCAGATGTACTTTTAAACTCTAGTATTTCTTTTTTGTATGTGTAGTAGAAGGTTGCCATTTGTAAAGTTGTTTCTAGTCTGTTCTAGTAAGTGGCTTTCACTTGCAAAATATTTTCTCTGGATATGCTCTATTTCTTCGAGTAGTTCTTTGGGTGTATCATGTAGAAGATTGTTATTTAAATTGGCTAGTGCGAAAGCAGGACTTTTGGCATAGTACAGTTTATGAACCAGATTTCTGATAGTTGTACGGTGTGTTGATATCATTTTGCTATGGTGGAATGTGCTTTTGCAAACATGTCCAGAAATGCAGGCTAATGAATGTCCTTGTAGTCCTGTGTATTTGTGCACTGGACAGGAGTCCATACATTGTAATAGTTTTATTTTTAATGTATCTTTGTCTTTCACATATTGATTGAGGAACTGGCATAAAGAGTTGAAAGATTTTTTGGCTATGTTACACATTGATGTGCATGGCCATTTGTATACTGGACGCATTGGTTCAGTGGAATGGATAGATGATACTAGGTCTTCTGGGGATATTTTTGGGAGCAGGGTTTCTTGTTTCATAATAGTACTATTAAGTTTTTCATACCCTCGTCCACTGCTATGTATGGCAATTGGGTTTATTTGCTTTTGTTTGTATGCTTCTTCATTGAAATATGGTTCTGTGCTGGTGGTGCGAGTCCATTCACCTCCACAGTTGTTTGCGAAGTTATGTTTGCTGATATTCCATTTATTGAGAAGTCTTTTTTGTAGTTCAGTACTTAGTTCTGCTAGTGGTCTCATTCTGTTTAAAACTAAAATAAATAATTTCCAATTTTGGGAAGGATTGCACTGTCTAGGAGAACTTCTAGAATGTATTTTCTACGGTAGGTTTTAGGGGTTGTGAGTTATTTCTCTCCTGTTTTTATGAGGTACTGAAGGACTCTGTGGCAGAACATTTTTTGTAAAATAATATTTATTGGTAGGCTTACTTGTGGCTACATTGAGATTTATAGGTGCAGTGTTAGCACTAGAGGTAGCTGCAATCTTGTTAATCACTTTCTGTTTCATTTTACATTTACAGGCAAAGTCTCTTTACTGGAAGATGTTTTGTTTGGCTTAGTGACTGTATTAGCTGTTTTGTTTGAACTTTTTGTACAAATTCTTCTAGAGGTGGATGCTTACTTTGGACAATTTTCTTTTTTTTTTATGTTGTCTACTTCTGTGTTGCTTTCTACAGAGTTGCTTTTTGGTAGGCATTCTTTGGGGTTTGTAGGAGAAAAAAAGAAAGTGTGGGTTGGGATGTTGTGCAATGTATGTGCGCTTTGTGCATGAGTGTCTGAGTATGATAGTAAGCATGTATGTAGATGTGTGTGATTGTGCAATGGGCTGTTACTTCAGATTGGTAAGGCTAGTCTTGTATTTGTGTGTTACTATACTGGTGTTTAGATGAAAATACAAAGTATGCAGCTGCTGAGGGGCAAGCAGTTATACTGATTCTAACGCTGCAGGGTTAATACAATTGTTTCTTCTACAATACTAGAATTCTATAGTGTTTGAGTAACAGTTAGAACATTATGGCAGTATTGACTCATATTTTAGGATGGAAAGAATAGGTTTCTTCTGAGTTCTGGTTTGTACTTTAGATGCTGCTGGTTTTCATGAGAGTGGTCTTCAATGCAATTGTGAAAGACATAAGTTAGTAAATATGTGTGTTAGTAGCACTGTTGTTAATGTAACCATGATTTTTTTTTTTTTGCAGTAGCAGTGCTTTCTGATAACTGGCACAGCATGTAGATGCACTTTCCATTGTCTATGTGCATTCTGTATATTTTACTTAGAATCTGTCAGTTGAACGTGCTTTAGAAATGATTACAATAGTATGCACACAGAGCACACTTGGCTTTTTATGGCAGTGTTATTGGATGTTAGGAGATAGGAGAAATAACTGTATGTTTTTCTTGCTATTTATAAATGGTAAATGGAAGGAACCGTCGGGAAAAGCATGCAATGTATGCATTTTTGAAGGTGTGGGAAATAAAGTAGCAGGATTTGATGGGTTCAACAGCTTATTACTGTCCAGGATAGTTGTAGGGGGGGAAGGTTGAAATAAGAAAACCTGGAAAAGTGACAATGGGACAAAGCAAGTTTACCTGACTGCAGGTGATTAGCAAACTACTGGGTGGTCCTGTGGTGCTTGGAGATGGGAGAGTCTGAAATAAAGTAAGGGTTGCAATGAAGGGTGTGGCGCTTGCGTTGCAGACTGAAGGGAAGGGGGAGGTGTTGTATGTGTTGGTTTACTACATTGTTCGTACATATTTATACATGATGTGATAGACATGACTGCACCTGTGTATAGTTGAATGCTGTGGTAAATTCTAAAATGAAAGGGGCAACCAGCTGGAATGAGAGAGCTGTGTAGATTGGAAGAAGAGTTGTAGATGCAGTGGTGTTGTTTCAGTTGGGAGCCTTTCAAATGATATTGGCTATCTGTGTGCATGAATAAAGATTAATGTTCTCATCCAGGCTGCGTGTCATTTTATAACACACTACAATGGCTTTTCCTACAATTATACTGTTATTTCGCACATCTTTTGACATGAAATGCCACTTTGTTAGACAGGTGTGTGTGTTGTGTCTGATTACTATTATAATCATTTCTAAAGGAAGATCAAATGATAGATTGTGTATCCAGATTGTATAGAAAGGAAACTGTATGTACATCCTATGTACTATAGTGCATTCAATGCTATTATAGTTGAAATGTGGATACATAGTTGGCAGTGGTTACACAAATGACAAAATGAATGAAGAAAATAACAATTTGCACATTGCAGTTAATAATATGGGTAAATAAAAATTTGGAGAGCAGACAACTTTGCAAGTGACAATTGATCAGAGTAGATGGGAAAAATGACAGTAAGCTTGTTTTACAGGATACATAGGATAAGTGTCAGTTACTCTGTTTATATGCATTTATACAAGAGATGTACATGTACCATACATGCAAATCCTCTGATTTCGGTGCAAGACTCCCGATTTTTCACTGAAAAATATTGTTATTTTTCACCTTCTCCCGCTGAAAATACATCTTTGCCCAATGCATTCTTATGACACAAATGTTGTCTCCCGATTTTCCGGAGGAATTGTCCCTCCCAGTTTGGTCGCTATGTTGGCATGTATGGTGCACTGTGCAAAAAATATTCATACCTGTACTTTGTGTTCATGCATGTGAATGTGCATGACTCAGCAAGTAGAAATTTTGGTGAGTTTACTGGTAGTTGCTGTGGGTGCTTAGCATTTACAGCGCAATTGTACTCGGAGTGATCAACAGTACATCTAACGTGCTGACTTGTGATGATGGAGTTAGATTTAGAGGTCTTGCATGTGATTGGTGGATGGGTGCCTGACTGCTTAACAGTAGCCAATGAGGGTATGGTGCAGAGAGTGAAGTGGAAATGGGAGAAAGGCTGCCCCAGTGTTACTTACATGCTCCACGGACAGCGTGGCTGTTCGCAGACAGGACATGTCACATCCAGGGCTTCCAAACATGAAATGGGATTGTATTTTGAGGATTAGCTAATCAGGTGTTGAGGTTCCGCTTTGAATTGAGAGAGGCTGCGTGTAGTGAAGATGGTGGAGGTGGAGAAAGTCAGGGTGGTGGTGTTTGGAGATATGTTTGTGAATGGTTTGGAGCAGTATGCAAAATGTAGGAATGTGGTAAAGAATGTTGATGTAAATGGAGTGGAGGTGGTGTGGAGCACTATGCCTGGTTTCAATTTGCAGGCAATGGTAGAAGTTTGCCAAGATGTGGCTGGGGTTAACGTTTCACATGTGGTTGTCCTGCACTGTGGTGCTTTGCATTTGGGTTATGTCAGTGTCCCTACTTTGTTGGAAGATCTGCAAAACTTGTTGCAGTAGTAATGCAACTACTTCCAAATGCAAAGATTATTTTATCTGGTTTGATACCTAGGCTAATATGGGACAATAGTTATGTTATTTCCTCAGCTCGGTGCTTAATCAACTGAAGAATGTTGTCTTTTATGACTACAGCTGGCATGTTCTTTTGCAACAATGAGAACATTGACTCTGGTAATGTTGATTACTTTAAAGAAGATGGCATGTCTTTATCTTTTATTGGAAATGCCATGCTGTTTTGGAACATTAGGGTTGCTTTGGAGAAGCTAATGTGAAAATATTTGGAGGGAAACATGCAAAAAACAAAGAAATACAATATAAAAGGTGTTTCTGAAGCATCTGCAAACCCCTCCCCCAAAAAATGGCTCTTTTCAGAGGCAACCTCAAAGGGGAAATGGGGCACACTATTTAAATTTTAATTCCCCATGCTCAGATTTTTCGATTTGTCTGTGGACACCGTGGTTGTCTGCGGACAATGTGTATTTTTGAGGTTGAGAGGCATGCAAATGAGACTTTCCAGAGCAAGGGATGGGTCAATAGGGTTTACTGGGTGTGATGTGTACGCAGAGACTTTGTCAGAAAGTATTTTTCCTCAGAGGAGAGCAGATAGCTATGGCTTTGTGTTTCAGAAAGCAGATAGTCTAGATTTTGGGAGATTTGTGGATACATTGGTTGGAGGTGCATGCAGATCGCTGTGGAGTGGCTGTACATCTTGTATTCCCTCATGTAGAAGTGCACTGGCATGGAGTGTGTGGAATGAAGTGGCTGGATTTGGTACCTCTTTGTGCTACTTTGGTGACACAGTGTCATCCAGACATTATAATTATTAATTGTGGAGGGAACAGTTTAGCATATGTGTCTGGAATCTTTGGAATCTTTGCAATTTGCAATGAAAGAAGGACTTCGGAAAGTCATGCACATGTATCCAAATTTCAGAGTAATTTTTTCCTGTATTGTGCAGAGACAAATGTTGCTGCGTTCTTCTTTATTTGGTCCACAAATGGAGAAAGCAAGGGGCAATGTTAACAACCCTGTCTGTGGCTTTTTGGAGAGATGTTGGTATGTCCTCTTTTCACAATAAAAACATTTTGTTTCGTAGTACACACATTTTTCACAGAGATGGAGTACATCTTACTTATGCCGGCAATCCGATTTTTCTGTGAAATTTACAAAATGCATTGCAACCTTTTTTGGAATTACAGCAATCCATTTTGCAATAGGTGTTGACCATTTGAAGTTTTCAAAACACAAAAAAACACCACAAAAAGGTTCTTTTCAGTGCCACCACTTCCTCCCAGAGAAAAGTACAATGGTTGTGGCAGGGCAGCACTGCACAGATTTTAGAGGTCCGCGGACCTCTAAAAATGCACAATGCCCTGTGCATTTCATTGAACCTTCTCTTTTTGAACTGTGAAATACGGCTCTGCAAACAGTCTTTTTTTTTTGGTTTTTGTTGTTTTATATTTTGTTTGGTTTTTTAAACACAACACACAAGGAAAGGAAGGGAAAGGAGGGTAAGGAAGGGACACCAACTACAGGGATAAGAAAGGGCAGGTGGAGAGAGGAAGATGTAGGGTGGGCCTTATTCATGTAGTAAGAAGTTCTTCTCATACTCCTTGATCACAGTCTCAAAAGCACTTCGAAGGTTCTCCCCCCTGCAGAGTACTGCATCGTGCACATGCACAATACTGTGACCCTTGAAATGTAAGGATCAACAGCATCATGCATGGCCTGCGAGGTGGCTGGAGGGATGCGCTGCCCCACAGGAGTGTCTCCTGTGGTGGAGGGAGCGGAAATAGAGGATGTTGCAGTGGAACTCAACCTAGTATGTTTATCGCAAGGTACAACCTTACGAATAGCCCCACCGTGGAACGATTTTAGGTGTCGCTTCATTGAGGTACTACCATAGCTGTACAAATCTGGTTTCCCACGACTCAGTTCCATCTTGCACTGATTGCAGGTCACCTTGTATGCACATGCTTTTGGTACTCCATCAAGAGTGGTAAATAACCTCCACACCCAAGATTCACGGTGAAAACTAGTAGTAGAGACTTCCACTAACCCATCCTCTTCATCCTCTTAATCACTCTCCTCTGTATCCTGACGCCTGTTACCCTTTGCAGACCCTCGGGGAGGTGTTGGTGGTGGAGGGGATAGGGGTGCTGCTGAGACAGCAGTAGCACCAGCAGCAGCAGCCATGGATGCCATCAGGACAGCTGTTTCAAAGAGCAAGAGCAATCCAATGCAACAAGGAGCAGTCTCTAGCCTTTAAGCCCGAAAACAGAATAAGGAGCAGCTCTGGGCTGTGGCCTTTTATAGGGGCGCTGGGGCGCTCTTCGCAGACACCCGGGCTGTCCCAGGACACTTCGAACACCAAGAAAGTGCTAAGAAAATTCCAAAAAGTATGCAGACCGCGAGGGACATAGTGTGGGACATGTGCAAGGGTGAACTTTCCCAGGAAAATACCTTGCATTGCTGAAAAAAAAACACTTTTTAGGTGTCTGGGGGCCCGGACAGTGTTTGTTATGCTTAGCGCATGTGCAGTCACATGATGATGTCGAGGACACGTTGGCGAATGGGACGGCTGTCCATAGGACACCAAATGCGCAGGGTCGGGTCTATGCATGCGTGCGGGTGTTCTACGGACAGTGTTCAGGTCCCCGAACAAAATAAATGTGCATCACAACTTTGTGGACAGGTGGACGGACTATGTGTTCTACGGACATATTAATTCTGGTTACGGACAATGCAAACAGGGGCGAATGTTCTTAGGACACTTTATTTTGCATAGCTTCGAACATGCAGACAACTTTAGTGTTCTGCAGACACCCCCATTTTGACTATGGCCAATTCGAACAGGTATGGTGTCCTTAGAACACCCCCATTTTGGGTAATTACGGACAGGTGGACATCTTGTGTGTCCTAAAGACACCTCCATTTTGATTGCCAACAGTACAAACAGGTATAGTGTCCTTAGGACACCCCCATTTTGGTTAATTGAGGACATCCCGGACAGCTGTGCTGTTCGCAGACATCCTAACTGCCTTTTAAAAAAAAATAAGACACAGAGGAATATACAAACAACACACAATATTTTATTATTGTATAAAAGTATAAAAATTATGAAAGAGTGGGGAAGCAGAAACGGATACAAATACAGGGGAATTAGGGGTTTGGACAATAAAGAATGGTAGGGGTGGATGGGATTGAAGTCTCATCATAACGTTTTTCTTGCTGGGGAGTTTTTGGGGATAGTTGGCTGGGACATGCAGAGCGGGTACTGGTACATGTGGGACAGTGATATGCATTGTTTTTCTCTTATATGGTGCTCCACAAAGTTTTTTAAAACAATGACATTTTTCATTAACAGATCCATTTTTAAATCCATTCGCTCCAGAGGATTTTCTAATGTCTTTGTTGGTATATTATTTTTAATGTCTAAATGGTCTGTTAAAAAAAAATGTTAAGTTCACTTAAAGTAATGGTTATTAATTGGATTATATAGAGAAGTGTAGTGTCTACCATTAGTATCACTGTGTAAAAAAAAAATATTAGTGTTAGTGTACCTAATACAGAAAGTTTATAAATATATACTATAAATGTAGTGTACTCACTAGTTTCTTGCTAAGTTTTGCTGTTACTACTGGGTAGGTGTCCTGTTGATTTTTGCTGTGCAATTTCTGTGAGGTAATTCTGTTGGAGGCATATTTATTGTGTTTTGGTATATTCCACTATGTTGCATATGCTATGTAATTGGACTGTTGGTGTCTTACATACACAGTTTCACTTCTTATTTATTATTGAATGTAGTTTATTTACGTGCTGCTTTTTGAACATGTTTAGTGTTTTTTTGGATAATATTACAAGGTAAGATACCCCCTGAGTTTTTAGATAGTGTTGATGTTGTCCACGCCCATCCGCGAACAGGAGCATGGTCCGCAGATATCAGACCCACTAGCTCAGGTAGGGGGTTCAGTATGTTCTATTTATATGTATATAAACTAAGGGCATCCTAGTAAACAATTATCAAATTTACATTAGCTATATATCTATATTCAGTGAAAAAACGTACAGGAACGTTATGGTTAAGTTGCGCTACTAAAAACCTATGAAATTCAGTAAAAAACTTTGTTAAAGGGACGTTATGGTTAAGTTGCGCTACTAAAAACCTATGAAATTCAGTGAAAAAAACGTTCTTAAAGGGACGTTATGGTTCAAAGTAAAACCGAAAAACCCCTGAAATTCGCCAGTTATGGTAAGCTAAGCAACCATAACTCGCACCACCACCGTGCACTGCTAAGACTAATACCCAGGACATCAAAGATGACATCAAAAATGTCATTGATGACATCACTGATGACATCACATATGCATTTACTTTTCATGAAAAGTCTGTACAAGGGATTCTTATTGTCATGTTAATAAAAAAGTGTCAAGGATCATTGGAATAAATAGCATGAGGTACGTAGTGCATTAAACAAAGCATTAATTGAAATAGCATTCTATTATGAAGTTTTTTCCAGTATACTGAGGTACATTTGTAGAAACACATGTATAGTGAGCATCAGACATGATTGAGGCGCAATTTTATTATTATTTTTCTTATTGAATTCAGCTGAGTAAACTCAGCTTTTTCAAAACACTTTTAAATTACATACTTGAAAATTCACAGTTAGAAAAGTCAATGATACATGCAAATTATGAAAACAAAATTACCTATATTACAATAAAACAATAAGAAAAGGCACCACAAATACATTAGAAATAATTTGGACAAATAAACAAATGAATCTAATAAAACAAACAACAACAAAGGATCTACTGCACTATTGGACTGTAATCAATTAATATAATCGATTCAGCCAAGGCTGTTGGAGAACATCCCTCTAGTTACAACTTAAAATGTAAATGTCATGCAACATCATAAAAAAACTTTTGGATCGCTACTCGACCTCAGTGTCATTGACATACCTAATTTTAATGCATTCAAAAACTGAAAAGTAGCTATTCGAATGCTCATGACTTTGGTGTCCAGAATTGTTGCCCATCGATTTTCAGGGGACATTAGACCAAAGTAAGTCACGTGCCGGTTAAAAGATCTTATTCTCAAAGCTGTGTGAGCCAGACAATCCACAATAATATGTTTCAACGTTTCTTTGGCATCTATATCACAGCAAAATCTACAATAGATTTCTTTTGGATCAACAAGTTTCCGTCTGACAAGAATCTCTCGTGTTAAGTACAAATTGAATCAGAGACGTTGGATCGCAGATCTAAGTTGCGGAGACAGAGCCCTACACATGTATGCTTCCAAGACATTACGCTTTTTTGATCAAAGCCATGGGCCCTAAAGTCCTTATATGTGAGGCATTTAGTTCTGGTCTCTATCCAGTCTAGCCTGTAGATTTTTTCCTTTGCTCGATCCGGGTTGGTCACCAGCATGTCAATTGTCGCATCTGCCTTTGCCATCATTTCGAATATGCATGCGGTCCAGGTTTGCACAAAAACATGGGAAGAGGATAGCATATAATCAGAGAGGCATGCTACAATGGTATCATTTTGGATGTGTAACAGGCATTTGCAAAATAACTCACATAGGCGACACTTGTAGACAGTCACCAATGAGGTAAGACCCAGCTCGTGTCGCAGCCACGGCCCAGGTATGAATAATGTGAGGCGGAGGACACACCTCCAAAATTTGGCCTCTAATTTATTCAGAAAAGACGCCGGAATAATATTTTTGGTCTCTAATCCATATAGAATGATAGGCATCACCTTTTGACGCCAATATGTCACTGCTTGGCAAATAGAAAATGTGCCATATTTGTAAAAGATAAGCCGTGTCTGCGAGATGGCTGAGGTAAGCTTGTGGCCGAGCATTCTTAGCTGTGAATCAACATGAGGCAATCTATCAAATAAAAGACCCAAATATAGATAAGTGGGAACAATCTCAACACTCACGTTTTTGATTTTCCAATCCATTTTTGCTCTATGGTTTAGCCTTGGCACATACAAGCACACATCACAGCCTGTATTTTTTTTTAGATTAATGATTAATTCATTCTTATCTAAATAGGCTCTTAAGGCCGACAGTATTTGTAAACCTGTGCATGTTTTTGACACCGAAACTAGGTCGTCAGCATACCACAAAGCCTTGACAACCAGACCCTTAAGATTGGGAGAATCCGAACAGGTTTGAGAATCTTGCTATGATAAATACAAAAATTATAAATCCTTTCTTATTAGAGTTCTGCATACTGTAAACATTTAATAAGTACCTAATAAAACCCACTTGCTACATAATTGCATTATTGCAAACAAAACACAAACAGACTACAACACACACACAAATATGAATATATACAGGATAAATGAAGTAAACAAAAAAACAACAGTATTACCAGACAATCTTCATACCTAGCTAATTATCTTCATGCACAGAAATGATTTCTCTTCTTCAAGGCTACTACTTCCCTATGTATAACTTTCACATAACGTCACTGGACCCTAAGGAAAGTAGTGTGAGTACAATGTATACAAATATGAGCATTAGTGTTCATAAACATACTGATCATCTTCAGACATAGCATTGCTGTCTTCCAAGTCTGTGTTTTCCCTATGTATATGTTTCATATGTTGTGAGTGAACCCCAAGTGAATTACTGTAAGAACATATTTGAAGTATAAGTCTACAAATATAGTAGTTTTTGAATGTTTAGTTCCTGACTGTTACTTGCCTAGAAGGAAAAAAGAGGGAGCCAGACATGGTATGTCATCAGTGATGTCAGCAATGACATTTGTGATTGCCCTCCCCCTGACAGCGGTAGTGTATTTTCACACAGTGTCCTCAGTCCGGACAACTCCGCTTGGGTGTTGTTCATTTGGACTTGGAAATCTTTGGTAATGCGTCCTATGTGGGTTGCTTCTTGGGCCATATGAACCCTTAGGGTTGTAAGGGGGAGTGGATGCTACTGCTGGCGTAGTCATCCAGACCTCATTGTTTGGCAATAGCATGGCTAGTGCTTTTTCCACAGCTTTCTTACATTTGGGATTTCATCAACACTTGAGCTCCCAAGGGTAGCATGCCAGGAGCTGGATGTATTGCTCCCCACAGGTGATATATTGATATATCTGTTTTGAGCATTTTTGGGTCTGGTAGTACAACAGGAGGGTTGATGTCTCAGAGGGATTATTTACACTGTGTGTGTCACTTAGAGGGACTGTAATTGCAATTTTTCTCCACTGTGATAAGCGCCTGCTAATCTACCGGAGGAAAACGGGCAGATTTTAAACTCAACAATACCTTTGATGAGGTGTATTGTGTATCATCAAGTCCTCTCTGTGCTAATGCAGCATTGGCATCCACACAGTTTAAATGCAACTTAAGGAATTGTTCTATTCTGGACCACATACCTATTGTTTTAAAGAAGCAGTGGGAGCAGCCTCCCTCTTCATCTCCTTCTTCTTACTGTAGCAAAAAAGTCACAGATATTAACATCAGCCAACCTGACTAGTACCTCAGTTCTCAACTCTTTTATGATGTGTCACTTTTTGGAACCACTATCTGCAGAATGTTTCTCTTACTCATTATTCAGAACTGATGGCAGTCCAGTCCCATTTATCTTGCCTTTCTGAGTCTGTGTCAAGGCTACAGCCTTTCCCAGTATGGCCTGAGGAAGCCCAGGAAACTGCATGTGCTTCCTCTTTGACCGATTCCATGCAATGGCTGCACTCTTTATAATCATGAGATCCTCCAGTGGCAGCTCTATCATGTACACAAGGAAACATCTCTCTGTCATGAGATCAATGATTACAGGAGGCCCTGTGGACAATAAAATGTGAACAATGTGTAGAATGATAAACTCTTAGTCTCATTTGAGATAGATGGGGTTGCTCTGCAAGGAATCATCATTGGTCTCGCTTACATATATACTTCAGCATAAAACATTCTTCATTTGCAAACACAAATTCACATTGCCTTAAAGCTGCTGCACTCAAATAGCATATGATGTATGCACATTTCCTGTAGAGATGGGCCCAACTAGTAATGCTCCCTGGTAATATTTTTGAAGTTGTTTGAGTTTCCCGCGCTACTGAACTCCACAGGCCACAGTAAAATATGAATTGTGCCTCCTTCCAATGTGTACTAGGCCCCCACCTGTAGATGAGCATCAGTTATTGTTCCCAAAAGAAAATGAGGCAGAAATCTTGAGCCGCATGCCAACAGAGCTGCCAGTAATCCCCGTAGATTGACTGTGGCAAAATAGACAAGCATTGGCAAAACCAATAGTTTTGGCTTTTGGGTATTCACCTTTTTTTTGCATTTATTTTTAGCATTGTATACATTTTTAAATTCTGTTTTTTTTTGTAAAATATGTATTATTTTTTCTGCATTGTTCACATGTTTAAAATCTTGTTTTTCCGTATTTGATGGAAGCAGATGCAAAATGGTGCAGGCATATGGCCATCTAATAGCAGTATCTGGCAAATGCATCCTTCATATACACAAGCCAAACGTTTGGCTTTTTCAAAGTCCCCACAATTGCTGGATTGGGACAGCAAACATGTTTCAGGATGAATATTGGCAAATCTAATAGGCCGGCCTTTAACAATGTTTACTGTGAAAATGCTTTTGCCTGTACAGTAAAGATGGGTCGTGTGCAGGTAGATGGTCTTCTGCACGGCTGCCATACTTGTATGGAAAAGGCCTTATCAGAAAAGGCTGCTCTACTTCTGTACTGCCATGTCTTTGAACAGAAGCTAAATATAACGTATCCACCATAATTGACTGCTGTTTTTCTTTGTTGGCACTCCATGCACAACAGGGAGCACAGGGTGCCTACAAATGAAAACAGCAGATGGTTATAGCAAATACATTTTATTTCCACCTACCTAAACAAAAAAACTGTTTCAATAAATATCAAACAAAAAGAACATATTTAAACAGACAGACACACAGCCTTAACTCTCCATGCCAAGCCCCAAAAACCCTGCTTAGCTGCAAACCAGGATGTGATGAACGAAAATGGCTTACTTTGGGGAAGAAAGCGCATACTCTACAGCCAATTACATCCTACTGACATCACTAACATACTGCACAGCCAATCAGGTACTGCTCACATCCTACACCCACACTCACAAGCAAGTACATGGACATTTTCAGAGACAATTTTAGAACAAAACGTATCTATAACAGTAAGCAGCTTATTTTTAATCCAAATGAAATATGAATATCTTACATAATTTAAAAGCACTAGTATATATTTTTGAAACATCCGTTCAAAGTCTCCTCCCTGTCTCCTCCCCACCTCATGTATCTTCAGATGCCTGGGCTCCATCCATGGCTACAATAAACATATGGGGCCTCATTACAACCCAGGCGGTAAGTTAACGCCTGGGTCGTAGCCTTACCACCATGGTGCAAACTACGTTTACACCATGGTGGATGGCGGATTTACCACCCCATTCCAAGGTGAGTGGGGCAGTAAATCCCCATTTCCCATTTTACCCTTCCCCATTCCCATTTTTGCCCCATAGGGCATAATGGGAGTGGGAAAGGCGCTAATTACGGCACCTCAAATTACGGTGGCGTAATTAGCACCATGGTCCCTTAGCGCCATGGATTTTAACGCCTGCAAAAAGCAGGCGTTAAAATCACCATGGTGCTAAGGGACCTTGTAATTAGGCGTTAAGGGTCGGCGCTGTTTACGGCGCCGTTAACCCCTTAACGCCGGACTCGTAATGAGGCCCATGGACATCAAGGTTTAGTGCTCTGGCACTCAGCATGTGGATATATTTTGTTTGTCTTTGTTTTGTTGGCCTTCGATACTCACCGGATAGGTTGTAGTACTTGCAAAAGACTCACATGGCAGTCATCATCCTCCTTTAGCTTGAGTTTAGTTTTGGTGGTATTTATCACAATGCTCAAGTTGTATTCCAACGCAAAGGTGAACACTTTTCAGCATACGATATTTTGGATTACTACATGTGGTATTTTAAATATATTAAAGATAGATGCTTCTATTACCCTGCGTTCCTTGTCCGGGTGATATCTTCCAGACTGCGTTGCAATTTTATTTAAATAGCTGCCTACAGGGGAGAATATTGAGGCACCTATGGGAGCAGTATTGGCCATGAACAGTTGAAACTGCCTTCCTTGATGGACAGCATCACAAAGTTGCAAGATATGCTCAGTTGGGAAAATAGAGTGTGCCAGTGACCCACTAAACATCCATTTTCTCTGGAGAACCTAGACTCCAGGGGGGCATCACAGGGGTTACCGTAACCCACTTTGGAATGATGCACCTTTATCCCTTCCCTCTCCCATAATTGAGGACCAGCTACTAAAAGAGGTTGGGGAATGTTGTAATTAGTAGGCACATACTTCTCAGCACTCATTGTAGCGGTGTAGACCACCAACTAATGGCGCTGCCTTATGGAACATAGCCAATATCTTGAAAACATGTTATTATTAACATTATTATTATTATTAGTATCATTAGGGTATTTATTGAATACAGGCCTAGTTTTGTGAAAGAAACAGAGCACTTTTCAATCATAGGAGGAAGAACACAGTGAGGGAAGCAGAGAAACAAGGGAGCGGGGAACTGACAACAAGGGAGGGTCAGGGCGTGTAATTTGGCAGCACAGGATATACAAGCAACCAGGGCAGGAAACAGTGGGGCACAGATCACCCAGTATCAGGTATAGTGGGAAGTGGAGGGCAGTTGAAGAACAACATACAGTTGCAAGTGACAAACAGTTGGGAACTGGAGTGTGACCATCACCTACCAAGCAACACTTTTCTTAGGAACACTTTACTCTTTGGGAGCAGCACTGGGTCTATCCCTCCCCCACAATGGGAAGCTGCACTGTTCAGTATTCCATCCCACCACTGTGGTTCATCTACTAATGCAATTGGGGAGTATTGCTTCTCAAAAACACATCCTGCAACTACAAGGATCAGAAATCCCAGCACTCATGAGAATGATACAGACCATCAGCAACTAAAACTACCTTCCTGCAAAGAGCAAGAGTCCCAAGAGTGCTAACGGAAAAAAACACCACACAGTTACAAGGTATGCACAGCAGAGAATGCTAGTGTGCCCCTCTCCCATCAAGCAGCCATTTGGGCTTGAATGGGGCTAGTCGACCTGGCATTGGAATTCTCCATTGAGGTAATTTGACAAAGCAATGGGGGAATGTTTGGTCCCAACACGTCACTCAAAAAGCCCTTAGGACAATAAGGTGCAAGTGGCACATGAGACCAATCCCAATTTTTTGAAGAAATTATTTTAAAGTCTTTTTTTATTCAAATGCAAAAGTTAGTAAGCAACATGTATATTTACAAATAAAAATTTGCAAACAACTTATTCAAAAGACAACAATTCAAAGAGTCAGCCCCTTATATCAGTAACCCTGATTTACTATTGTGTTACCTAGATGTCCTATTCAAAATCTTTATACAATCGTGTTTTAAAATCGCCACAGCCAAACTTCACTACATTCGTACCTATCACTACGTGTTTCTTTCCACTCAACAATTTAAAAACAGTTATTTGAGAAGTTCATAGGGGTAGAGACGATGCTCATTTATATAAATATTATGTCACCACTAATTTAGGTAGATAGTCATTTTCTTATTCATACAGTCTCTAGTCTGAATATTGCAACAGCTCTGTTTTTAAAGTACACTATTGTTCTGTTTAACTCCAATACGCCACCTGCAACAATAAGGGGCCTCATTACAACCCTGGCGTTGGACCATGGTGCTATTAGCACCATGGTCCATGCTGGATTCCGCCATGGTGGATGGCGGATTTACCACCCCATTCCAAGGTTGGCAGGGCGGTAAATCCCCATTCACCATGGCCCCTTCCCCATTCCCATTTTTGGCCCATAGGGCTCAATGGGAATGGGGAAGGCGCTAATTACGGCACCGTAAATTACGGTGCCTTAATTAGCACCAAGGTCCCTTAGCGGGTTGGACTTTAACGCCTGCAAAAAGCAGGCGTTAAAGTGTGAATCGGGCGTTAAGGGTTTAATGGTGCCGCAGCCTTTTACGGCGCCGTTAACCCCTTAACGCCAGGGTTGTAATGAGGCCCAGTCTTAAGATCCCATGGTGTACTTTTCACAAATGTACTGTGAGGATATTTGCTCCTCCCACAGGGTTTAGACATGAATATTCACCCTTTTAGTGGTGGCATTCTTTTTGGACATTACTCCACGTCAATCTGTGCAGTATCTTCATAATAGTAGGGGCACTAAATTCAGCTGCAGAAACACGATCGCATATGACGACTACTAAGGGTACTACACTTAGCAAACCCTACACCATCTTTTATTCAAAAAACGTCTAAGAGGACTTACTTTAGTCGGCTGTGGAGGGACGCTCAGTAACACAATTTCAGCCTCCATAAATGTCTCTATGTCATATTGTGTTGCAAGATTTGAGTCTGTAACAAATGAACACAAAACGCTCCGACTCGTGGTAGCAAACTTTGTGTACTCTATATAACTCATTACGGAGTATCTAGGACCCTCAAAGGGTATATATTTTTATATATACATATATATATATATATATATATATATATATATATATATATATATATATATATATATATATATATATTACATGGCCTGCGGTAGTGGCCATGCAGTTATGGTTAAATTGGTAAATCCATAGGAAGAGCACTTTTTGGGCGGGTTATAACTTAGCTCCCCCTGGACAAATCCTCACCAAACTTTGCAACAAAAAGGTATATAGCCCTCTCTGAATTCTTTTGAAAAGTTTGGTGAGGTTTGATCAAGGGGGGGCAAAATCATAGGGGGGTCCCGAAATGTCTTTTTTTTCCCATAGACTGAATGGAGAAAAAAAGTTGTGCACGCCTACAGCCCAAACCGCTGGATGGATTTTCACCAAATTTGCAGCGGGAGTGGCGGCTTGGTCCCGAAAGTGTGCTTTTGTAAATTTGGTGAAAATCCATCCAGTAGTTTTTTTTTTTTAAATGGCAATGATCGGCTTGTGTCGTGTCTGTGGACACACAACGTGTTCGCTGATTGGTTGGGGTGAAGCGTGAGGTGCACCAGATTCTTTCGATGTGCCTGCCATATTATATCCATGGACAGTGCAGCCTGCAAGTGAGCATACATCCAATTTTGGGGAGTGTGTTGGTATGTAGGAATGCTTGGAGAGGGTGCGGGAGTATGAGATGGGTCAAATGATGTATTTGTTTAGGTAGGAGAAGGCTGTGATGTGTTTGTGATGTCCGCGGTCACCGCGGTTGTCCACGGACATACTAAACACTGGGCGCACTACTGGTTATTTTACTTTACTATGATGTTGTTTTTGGGTCGTTAGTAGAGCATTGGGTGAAGAGGGTATTATTCAAGAGTATGTGTGTTGGTTGTAATTATTATTTTAGAATGTTAATTGAAGTGGCTAGGTTTTGAGGTGGATGTGTTATGTTTTTGGGTTGTGGTATTTTGGTAGGTGTTTGCTTATATGGGTGTGTTATGCTGCGGTGGTTGTGTCCAGGGGCCTAGAGTCTTGTGTGCATGGACCCAAGACTCTAGACCCTGGCCACAACCACTGCAGCATAACTGTACCATGCTACCAAACATTTTAATTGTGGTATGTGGGCGGCTTAGGGGATATGTTTTAAAAAATGTGAGTACTGATTGCCAGTAGTGTAATAGTGTTTATAGGATAGTGAGATGATGTGTGTTAGTTTGTTAGTTGGAATGTGTTCAGATTGTTGGAATTGAAGACTGTAGGCATTTTGGGTTGTATTTTTTGGTGAGGTGTTCGTTTGCATGGCTGTGTTATGTTGCAGTATTTGTGAGTCTAATTATTATATACATACTGTTTCCTTTCTTGAGGTTGTATGTTGAGTTTTGGCCAGGCCATGCAGTCAAGATTGTAGTGTTTGGCAACAAGAACTGCAGCATAAGATACCCATGGAAGCAAACATTTTGGATTGTGGTCTATGGTCACGTGTTTGCTTGAATGGGTGTGTTATGCTGTGCTGTTTGTGAGTCCAATCATTATATAATTACTGTTTCACTTTTTGTGGTTGTATGCTGTTTTTTCATGACATGGGTAGTTGGAGCAGACATTTTTTTTCAATCACTGTGATAAAAGAAAAAAATACATGTTAGGGTAGGTAGTATATAATGAGTGTTGCATTGCATAGTAGACATTTCTGTATTTGGTCGACCCTCATAGTTAGTACTTTAGAGGTACTATAGTCCAAACCAGTTTACTGCTCAATTTGCTCAGTTCCTGTGTTTGCTCATCAAGGGGCTGATTCATGGAATTTGTGCGCCGAAAAACAGGGATTTGTGCACCATTCTGCCGGCAAATCCCCATTTGTTAAACAGGGATTTGTGGGCAGAATGGCACACAAATCCTTGTTTTTGAGCACACAAATTCCATGTATAAGCCCCTTAATCATTGGGTCTATGGGAAACAAATCCATGCTGGATTAAAAAAAAACTTTCTGCATTGTGGTACAATATATTTATTTTATTGATTTCAGTAGGAGGAATTGAATAGGTGTATGCTTTTTGATTTGGAAGTGGTGATAGTATTGTTGCAATTAGATAGCAGTTGGTGTATTCTATTTGTTTATTTATTTTTCTATTTTACTGGTGTTCATTTATCTGTTTGCTTGCTGCAGAACCTTGGGGCAGTTTGATACCTCTTGGCATATTCTAACTATTTATTTCTTGTTTCATTTTAGTGGTATTAATTTATCTGTTTGCTTGTTGCAGAATGTTGGGGCAGTTAGATACCTGTTAGCATATTCTAGCTGTCTATTTCTTGTTTAATTTTAGTGGTATTAATGTATCCGTTTGCTTGTTGAATAATCTTGGGGCAGTTAGATACATGTTGGCATATTCTAACTGTGCATAGTTTTGAAGTTGAACTTGTGTTTATGCTCATACACAGATTACGTATTACATTTTGGTTTTAAGAATATTAAGTAAGCGTTCACAAGATTTTCTAGTAATCTCTGTTTTACAGTAATGGTAGTATCATTACATTCGAAACATCCAAAATTCTTTTTTACATATGCAGTGTAGTGACCTGCATTGGTTGTGGTTCCTGCGTGGTAGATTATACCTATTGTTGTGAAGGTTTTCTTACCAAGTGATACTTGACTATGTGTGAATCCAGTCAGAGTATAGTTGTTTTTGGTACCATCTGCATTGTAACGTAAAAGCATTACTATTACGTATTTACTATGTGTCTGTATTTGTAAATTGGAGCGATTATCTGAATTGCAGGTAGCACATAATCTGCTATGGTTTGCATTTTGTACAAGTTGCTGAAATGGAATGGATTCACAGTTAGGCATGGATACATATAAGAAGCTTTCATTAGGAACTTCTTCTTGTGCGACATGGCTGCAAAGATTGCATGTATGTTTTCACATGTATGACATTTGGAAGGTTTCATTTATAGGTATGCTTTTGTTTTCTAGTACTTCTAGTAAGTACAGTAGACATTCTTGTGGATCATCTTGTCTGTTTATAGTGTATTTCACCATTCCAGCACAATAGTCCAATTCCTGGTTTATTCCAGAAACACTGTAAATTTGTCAGGATTGTTGGTTACATTTCTATGAAGGACTAACATTTGCAAACACAATTGGTCTTTCCCGCGTAAGTAAATGTTGTCAATAACTGGTGGCAATTGGAATAGAATATTGATTGCTAAATTTGCGTAGCAATTTATACCAGTTATATTTGAACATTTGAATGGACCTGACAGTTCTGTGTCCAAGTCATTTGTTCGAGTGTGCGTTGTTTCTTTGAATAAGTAGTTGACTTTGTTTGTGCAGTACATTCTTCTTTGGTTTTGGCTCTTGATGAAGTAGTTGCTTCTTTTAATTTCTTTGGAGGAATTGCTGTGAGATCCTGCATAATTTAAAAGTGAAGTTGTTTTCTTTTGCAAAGTTGTGCTTTCTGCGGAACAGGATAGGTTTTTAGATGGGGGTGTAGAGTGAACGTAGTCTATTGTATCCTAGAATGCAAGGAATATCAGCATGTTCTTTATTTGCATCAAAGTTGATTAGAAATAGTCTGTCAAGTGTACGTAAGCGTGATAGTGCTACATAGTTCTTGCCTTCTTTAAACACTGTGCTATCAATATCTATCAATGTTTTATCTAGGGTAAGACCTTGTGATTTGTGAATGGTGACTGCGTATGCTAGAGTTAGAGAATATTGTTCTCTGCATACATACATGTCTTTGAAAAAAGGAAGCGGGCTGTTGAGCGTCCTATCCTTTTAACCTCTGATAGTTTGTCAAAGAGAATATTGAAAGCCAACAATTGTACCAAGTGCTCCATTAACTAGTTCTAGTCCACGTCAAGGTTACGTTTAAACATTACTCTGCAGTTTAAAGATAATTTAAATATTTTCTCCAAACCAGCTGTGTTAGAGAAAGAGTTTTCTAAGGTATTTAGCTTTGTTGTGGCTTGTTGTCATACCATGCACGTCCAGTTTGTCTGTGGAACATATTGCTAGTATTAGTTACATTTCTTTTTTTAAACATTGTTTCATTACATTTTGAACAGGTTGCAAGAGTTGGCATCAAGGACATACAGTTTACATTTGTGTGTGCTAATTGTTCCATGACATCAGTAGCACATGCATTATGGCCATACAGTGCATGGATTTGCCTGGTTTCAATATAGGTTGTGCTTCTTAAGATAGTACACCAACTCTAATACTTTTCAAAATGTTGTCGTATGTGAGGTCTGCAGACTGACGCATGTTTTCAGTTAATTCTCTGTATTGGAAATGTTGCCAAAGGTTCACATTTCCTATGCTGCCAAGAGTTTTACGGCATAGTTTGTGCCCTAAGGTTTTAAATTCCCATTCTGGGAACCCGGTAAAGGAACCCGGTTTGGCGGCAGCCATTAGCTCCATGACTACCACCAAACTCGTAATGAGGCCCATAGTGTTTTCCACTTCTGTCATAGCTAAATCTGCCTCATTTGCTATTAGTGGCTGTCCAAATGGTTCTTGGCTTCCTGTTACAGAAGGTTGACTACTGTCAGGAGTGTCCACATCTAGTTACACATGGAGTTCTTCTTCTTGATGCTGTTCATTGTGCAACATTGGTTTGTACTGTGTAAAGTTTACGTCTGTTATAGTGCTTTCATTTGCTTTGAAAGCGTTTTCATAGGAGTCATAGGTATCTAGTAAATCTTCTTTTCTCCATGGTTTAAAAAGTTGTAGCAGGCACATGTAATACATAGGGGGATTAAATATATTCATACAGAGAATTAGAGAGAGTTAACACATTTTAAGTAAAATATGTTAACTCTCTCTATTACTCTGTCTGAATATATTTAATGACACTGTTGTTGGCTTTTTTGCAATTTGACACACCTAGTACGTGTAGAGGCGGGTAACTGTTGTGGAATCCCCCTATGTATGCATTTATTTGTCCTCCTCCACACAGTCCCCGTACAAAAAAAGAGGACTTAGTAGCTCTATTTCTTATATTTCGCAGGGACATGTAATACAGTTTTTTGGTTGAGGAGTTTTTAATGACAATTTCATATGATTAATTAAGCTTTGTTTGGTAAGTTTCACTAAGCTGCCTTCATAATTTTCTACTCTGTATCTACCTTTCTTCTCATCTAGTTTAATATTATTTTTGTATGTAAAGTTTTGGGCTATGCGGTATAGACACATGGTTTCCAAAGTGGTACTCCTGTTTGGGTACTATGTGTCTAGTAAATGTTTTTCAAAATGTCTTGGCTGTTGGGATCATTTTTGGCTATTGTTTCTATGTCTTCATATGATTTCAGAACTCTTTTTCTAGATTTTGCAGGATCAAGGCTTAGCCATGTTATATTTTCAGATTTTCCATACAAGGCAGTACCAGTTAAACTGCCTGCTGCTTCATAGCAGCCACATTCTCTATGGGAGAGCATGTTTATGCCTAAGCGGTACAATTTCTGCGATATTGTTTTTTCAGATGATATGTCATCCCAGAGGTCTTGGAGCTCTGTTTTTTGTGCTTTGGTTAAGTAGGCTGTGGCATATCGTGCAACTGCAGTGGAATTGTCTGCAATGTACTGCACATCTATATTTGCATTCCATAGCAGGGCAATGATTGCATTGTAATCATTGATGTATTTTGATCCTCCTCCTTGTTCTTTTTATGTAATACATGTTTTTAGGTTACTTGGCCTGTTGTTGAAACTGGTCTAAGGAAAACAAAGCAGCATTTGGTGTACTAAGTCCCTTTCTTTTTATATTTGCGGCAATACTTCCCACATTTGTTTCTTTGAGATTGGAAAATTTGTGCATGAAGGTCACCATGTGTCGTTTATGAAGGGATTTCACAAGTGACATATCTTTGGATGAACTGCAAAACAGTGGCATCCCTGTCCTTACCAAATTAGGAGCATCTTTAATCCACAAAAGCATGTGGATGTGTGGTGCTCCCCAAGCTTGGTATTCTTTTCTCCAAAAGAAGTTTTGAACTTCTCCAAGGGGAGGAACAGTTTTATTACAAATAAAGTGTAGCATTGCAATGAAGCGATGATGGAAATATTTTGATACATTTACAGGATATAGAGAGCAGAGTTCTCCTGGTGTTTTTATATCTATATTTGTTTTGTTTTTGTTTGCTATGCATAGGAAATTGTGTAAATCTTCCCATGCATATTCTGCACAACTTAATGTCACAAACCAAGTGGGTGGGCCAAGGTTTCTTATCATACACCGTACATCTCTGTGACGTCAGAATCAGTATTCTTTTGTGCCATGTATGTTTGTTAAAAGATTTGTAATGCTTGACTGTAAAACCTCATCTTTTTCTTGTACTTTTTGTAGTAATTGCGTAGCTGACATATTTTAATGTATGTGGAACTCTGTAGCATAGAGTTGCTAGTTCACTTTCAAAGAGAAGGTGGAAAATGTATTCCACGTTTTGTCTGAATCTGGGGTCTTCAGAATACATTCATAAAGAGTGGTATTCTGATGCTGTTATTTGTATGGGTCTATCATCGTACCTTCCTCCTTTTGCAGTAGGAAAGAGTAGAGGAAAATAATGTCTTTCTCAGTTTTTTCCCATATGCTGATTGTAGATCATTTAGCATGTTGCATTTGGTACATTTCAAGTGCTTCATCTATGGTGTCTTTAGAGTGTAATGGGTGAATTGTATAATGGTCTAAAATATTGGATTCTGTAGCAGGATCTAGAAGTTGAAATTGACCAGTTTCTGATGAGTCTTGAAAACCTTCAGTGGTTTCCCTCAGGTTTTCTTCAATATTTATTTCTTTGTAGTATTCATTGTTGTCTTTTAGATATTGCAGGGCTTCTTTAACTTTATGTAAGTCCACGAGTTGTTGCCAAATGTATTGTCTTTTGTAGGCACACCATTTACTAAGATAATTAAAGATTGATCTATTGGACGTTGCACTCCCAGAGTGTGTACATTTTCTTTGAGATCTAATGGTAAATAAACTACTTTGCCACAAAGACCTTTCAGTAATTCAAAGGGAGGTAGTTTTGCTGTTTTTGGGTGAAGGCGTATTATTGCTTCAAATGCATGCACTGTTTGAATTATGATGCTCTCATACAAGTTAAATTGTTGTAGGGGTTTTAGTAGTGTGAACAATTCCAAGTTATTTGTGATAGCATGTGAAGGTATTTGGTTGTTGTCAAGTTTTGCAGTGCAGTAACGGCAAAGTATCAAGGGGTCAGTAATTTTGTATACGTTTTCTACTATAAAATAGAGAGCTAATTGGAACCACTTGGAATCTTCATTGTCTTCTATTTTTTACAATATGTCTACAGTTTTTGTGCTATTCTTATAAAAATTCCTGGGGCAACAAACACACACACATGGTTTGGTACATCAGCAGATGTACTTTTAAACTCTAGTATTTCTTTTTTGTATGTGTAGTAGAAGGTTGCCATTTGTAAAGTTGTTTCTAGTCTGTTCTAGTAAGTGGCTTTCACTTGCAAAATATTTTCTCTGGATATGCTCTATTTCTTCGAGTAGTTCTTTGGGTGTATCATGTAGAAGATTGTTATTTAAATTGGCTAGTGCGAAAGCAGGACTTTTGGCATAGTACAGTTTATGAACCAGATTTCTGATAGTTGTACGGTGTGTTGATATCATTTTGCTATGGTGGAATGTGCTTTTGCAAATATGTCCAGAAATGCAGGCTAATGAATGTCCTTGTAGTCCTGTGTATTTGTGCACTGGACAGGAGTCCATACATTGTAATAGTTTTATTTTTAATGTATCTTTGTCTTTCACATATTGATTGAGGAACTGGCATAAAGAGTTGAAAGATTTTTTGGCTATGTTACACATTGATGTGCATGGCCATTTGTATACTGGACGCATTGGTTCAGTGGAATGGATAGATGATACTAGGTCTTCTGGGGATATTTTTGGGAGCAGTGTTTCTTGTTTCATAATAGTATTATTAAGTTTTTCATACCCTCGTCCACTGCTATGTATGGCAATTGGGTTTATTTGCTTTTGTTTGTATGCTTCTTCATTGAAATATGGTTCTGTGCTGGTGGTGCGAGTCCATTCACCTCCACAGTTGTTTGCGAAGTTATGTTTGCTGATATTCCATTTATTGAGAAGTCTTTTTTGTAGTTCAGTACTTAGTTCTGCTAGTGGTTTCATTCTGTTTAAAACTAAAATAAATAATTTCCAATTTTGGGAAGGATTGCACTGTCTAGGAGAACTTCTAGAATGTATTTTCTACGGTAGGTTTTAGGGGTTGTGAGTTATTTCTCTCCTGTTTTTATGAGGTACTGAAGGACTCTGTGGCAGAACATTTTTTGTAAAATAATATTTATTGGTAGGCTTACTTGTGGCTACATTGAGATTTATAGGTGCAGTGTTAGCACTAGAGGTAGCTGCAATCTTGTTAATCACTTTCTGTTTCATTTTACATTTACAGGCAAAGTCTCTTTACTGGAAGATGTTTTGTTTGGCTTAGTGACTGTATTAGCTGTTTTGTTTGAACTTTTTGTACAAATTCTTCTAGAGGTGGATGCTTACTTTGGACAATTTTCTTTTTTTTTATGTTGTCTACTTCTGTGTTGCTTTCTACAGAGTTGCTTTTTGGTAGGCATTCTTTGGGGTTTGTAGGAGAAAAAAAGAAAGTGTGGGTTGGGATGTTGTGCAATGTATGTGCGCTTTGTGCATGAGTGTCTGAGTATGATAGTAAGCATGTATGTAGATGTGTGTGATTGTGCAATGGGCTGTTACTTCAGATTGGTAAGGCTAGTCTTGTATTTGTGTGTTACTATACTGGTGTTTAGATGAAAATACAAAGTATGCAGCTGCTGAGGGGCAAGCAGTTATACTGATTCTAACGCTGCAGGGTTAATACAATTGTTTCTTCTACAATACTAGAATTCTATAGTGTTCGAGTAACAGTTAGAACATTATGGCAGTATTGACTCATATTTTAGGATGGAAAGAATAGGTTTCTTCTGAGTTCTGGTTTGTACTTTAGATGCTGCTGGTTTTCATGAGAGTGGTCTTCAATGCAATTGTGAAAGACATAAGTTAGTAAATATGTGTGTTAGTAGCACTGTTGTTAATGTAACCATGATTTTTTTTTTTTGCAGTAGCAGTGCTTTCTGATAACTGGCACAGCATGTAGATGCACTTTCCATTGTCTATGTGCATTCTGTATATTTTACTTAGAATCTGTCAGTTGAACGTGCTTTAGAAATGATTACAATAGTATGCACACAGAGCACACTTGGCTTTTTATGGCAGTGTTATTGGATGTTAGGAGATAGGAGAAATAACTGTATGTTTTTCTTGCTATTTATAAATGGTAAATGGAAGGAACCGTCGGGAAAAGCATGCAATGTATGCATTTTTGAAGGTGTGGGAAATAAAGTAGCAGGATTTGATGGGTTCAACAGCTTATTACTGTCCAGGATAGTTGTAGGGGGGGGAGGTTGAAATAAGAAAACCTGGAAAAGTGACAATGGGACAAAGCAAGTTTACCTGACTGCAGGTGATTAGCAAACTACTGGGTGGTCCTGTGGTGCTTGGAGATGGGAGAGTCTGAAATAAAGTAAGGGTTGCAATGAAGGGTGTGGCGCTTGCGTTGCAGACTGAAGGGAAGGGGGAGGTGTTGTATGTGTTGGTTTACTACATTGTTCGTACATATTTATACATGATGTGATAGACATGACTGCACCTGTGTATAGTTGAATGCTGTGGTAAATTCTAAAATGAAAGGGGCAACCAGCTGGAATGAGAGAGCTGTGTAGATTGGAAGAAGAGTTGTAGATGCAGTGGTGTTGTTTCAGTTGGGAGCCTTTCAAATGATATTGGCTATCTGTGTGCATGAATAAAGATTAATGTTCTCATCCAGGCTGCGTGTCATTTTATAACACACTACAATGGCTTTTCCTACAATTATACTGTTATTTCGCACATCTTTTGACATGAAATGCCACTTTGTTAGACAGGTGTGTGTGTTGTGTCTGATTACTATTATAATCATTTCTAAAGGAAGATCAAATGATAGATTGTGTATCCAGATTGTATAGAAAGGAAACTGTATGTACATCCTATGTACTATAGTGCATTCAATGCTATTATAGTTGAAATGTGGATACATAGTTGGCAGTGGTTACACAAATGACAAAATGAATGAAGAAAATAACAATTTGCACATTGCAGTTAATAATATGGGTAAATAAAAATTTGGAGAGCAGACAACTTTGCAAGTGACAATTGATCAGAGTAGATGGGAAAAATGACAGTAAGCTTGTTTTACAGGATACATAGGATAAGTGTCAGTTACTCTGTTTATATGCATTTATACAAGAGATGTACATGTACCATACATGCAAATCCTCTGATTTCGGTGCAAGACTCCTGATTTTTCACTGAAAAATATTGTTATTTTTCACCTTCTCCCGCCGAAAATACATCTTTGCCCAATGCATTCTTATGACACAAATGTTGTCTCACGATTTTCCGGAGGAATTGTCCCTCCCAGTTTGGTCGCTATGTTGGCATGTATGGTGTACTGTGCAAAAAATATTCATACCTGTACTTTGTGTTCATGCATGTGAATGTGCATGACTCAGCAAGTAGAAATTTTGGTGAGTTTACTGGTAGTTGCTGTGGGTGCTTAGCATTTACAGCGCAATTGTACTCGGAGTGATCAACAGTACATCTAACGTGCTGACTTGTGATGATGGAGTTAGATTTAGAGGTCTTGCATGTGATTGGTGGATGGGTGCCTGACTGCTTAACAGTAGCCAATGAGGGTATGGTGCAGAGAGTGAAGTGGAAATGGGAGAAAGGCTGCCCCAGTGTTACTTACATGCTCCACGGACAGCGTGGCTGTTCGCAGACAGGACATGCCACATCCAGGGCTTCCAAACATGAAATGGGATTGTATTTTGAGGATTAGCTAATCAGGTGTTGAGGTTCCGCTTTGAATTCAGAGAGGCTGCGTGTAGTGAAGATGGTGGAGGTGGAGAAAGTCAGGGTGGTGGTGCTTGGAGATATGTTTGTGAATGGTTTGGAGCAGTATGCAAAATGTAGGAATGTGGTAAAGAATGTTGATGTAAATGGAGTGGAGGTGGTGTGGAGCACTATGCCTGGTTTCAATTTGCAGGCAATGGTAGAAGTTTGCCAAGATATGGCTGGGGTTAACGTTTCACATGTGGTTGTCCTGCACTGTGGTGCTTTGCATTTGGGTTATGTCAGTGTCCCTACTTTGTTGGAAGATCTGCAAAACTTGTTGCAGTAGTAATGCAACTACTTCCAAATGCAAAGATTATTTTATCTGGTTTGATACCTAGGCTAATATGGGACAATAGTTATGTTATTTCCTCAGCTCGGTGCTTAATCAACTGAGGAATGTTGTCTTTTATGACTACAGCTGGCATGTTCTTTTGCAACAATGAGAACATTGACTCTGGTAATGTTGATTACTTTAAAGAAGATGGCATGTCTTTATCTTTTATTGGAAATGCCATGCTGTTTTGGAACATTAGGGTTGCTTTGGAGAAGCTAATGCGAAAATATTTGGAGGGAAACAGGCAAAAAACAAAGAAATACAATATAAAAGGTGTTTCTGAAGCATCTGCAAACCCCTCCCCCAAAAAATGGCTCTTTTCAGAGGCAACCTCAAAGGGGAAATGGGGCACACTATTTAAATTTTAATTCCCCATGCTCAGATTTTTCGATTTGTCTGTGGACACCGTGGTTGTCTGCGGACAATGTGTATTACAAACAGGATTTTTGAGGTTGAGAGGCATGCAAATGAGACTTTCCAGAGCAAGGGATGGGTCAATAGGGTTTACTGGGTGTGATGTGTACGCAGAGACTTTGTCAGAAAGTATTTTTCCTCAGAGGAGAGCAGATAGCTATGGCTTTGTGTTTCAGAAAGCAGATAGTCTAGATTTTGGGAGATTTGTGGATACATTGGTTGGAGGTGCATGCAGATCGCTGTGGAGTGGCTGTACATCTTGTATTCCCTCATGTAGAAGTGCACTGGCATGGAGTGTGTGGAATGAAGTGGCTGGATTTGGTACCTCTTTGTGCTACTTTGGTGACACAGTGTCATCCAGACATTATAATTATTAATTGTGGAGGGAACAGTTTAGCATATGTGTCTGGAATCTTTGGAATCTTTGCAATTTGCAATGAAAGAAGGACTTCGGAAAGTCATGCACATGTATCCAAATTTCAGAGTAATTTTTTCCTGTATTGTGCAGAGACAAATGTTGCTGCGTTCTTCTTTATTTGGTCCACAAATGGAGAAAGCAAGGGGCAATGTTAACAACCCTGTCTGTGGCTTTTTGGAGAGATGTTGGTATGTCCTCTTTTCACAATAAAAACATTTTGTTTCGTAGTACACACATTTTTCACAGAGATGGAGTACATCTTACTTATGCCGGCAATCCGATTTTTCTGTGAAATTTACAAAATGCATTGCAACCTTTTTTGGAATTACAGCAATCCATTTTGCAATAGGTGTTGACCATTTGAAGTTTTCAAAACACAAAAAAACACCACAAAAAGGTTCTTTTCAGTGCCACCACTTCCTCCCAGAGAAAAGTACAATGGTTGTGGCAGGGCAGCACTGCACAGATTTTAGAGGTCCGCGGACCTCTAAAAATGCACAATGCCCTGTGCATTTCATTGAACCTTCTCTTTTTGAACTATGAAATACGGCTCTGCAAACAGTCTTTTTTTTTGGTTTTTGTTGTTTTATATTTTGTTTGGTTTTTTAAACACAACACACAAGGAAAGGAAGGGAAAGGAGGGTAAGGAAGGGACACCAACTACAGGGATAAGAAAGGGCAGGTGGAGAGAGGAAGATGTAGGGTGGGCCTTATTCATGTAGTAAGAAGTTCTTCTCATACTCCTTGATCACAGTCTCAAAAGCACTTCGAAGGTTCTCCCCCCTGCAGAGTACTGCATCGTGCACATGCACAATACTGTGACCCTTGAAATGTAAGGATCAACAGCATCATGCATGGCCTGCGAGGTGGCTGGAGGGATGCGCTGCCCCACAGGAGTGTCTCCTGTGGTGGAGGGAGCGGAAATAGAGGATGTTGCAGTGGAACTCAACCTAGTATGTTTATCGCAAGGTACAACCTTACGAATAGCCCCACCGTGGAACGATTTTAGGTGTCGCTTCATTGAGGTACTACCATAGCTGTACAAATCTGGTTTCCCACGACTCAGTTCCATCTTGCACTGATTGCAGGTCACCTTGTATGCACATGCTTTTGGTACTCCATCAAGAGTGGTAAATAACCTCCACACCCAAGATTCACGGTGAAAACTAGTAGTAGAGACTTCCACTAACCCATCCTCTTCATCCTCTTAATCACTCTCCTCTGTATCCTGACGCCTGTTACCCTTTGCAGACCCTCGGGGAGGTGTTGGTGGTGGAGGGGATAGGGGTGCTGCTGAGACAGCAGTAGCACCAGCAGCAGCAGCCATGGATGCCATCAGGACAGCTGTTTCAAAGAGCAAGAGCAATCCAATGCAACAAGGAGCAGTCTCTAGCCTTTAAGCCCGAAAACAGAATAAGGAGCAGCTCTGGGCTGTGGCCTTTTATAGGGGCGCTGGGGCGCTCTTCGCAGACACCCGGGCTGTCCCAGGACACTTCGAACACCAAGAAAGTGCTAAGAAAATTCCAAAAAGTATGCAGACCGCGAGGGACATAGTGTGGGACATGTGCAAGGGTGAACTTTCCCAGGAAAATACCTTGCATTGCTGAAAAAAAAACACTTTTTAGGTGTCTGGGGGCCCGGACAGTGTTTGTTATGCTTAGCGCATGTGCAGTCACATGATGATGTCGAGGACACGTTGGCGAATGGGACGGCTGTCCATAGGACACCAAATGCGCAGGGTCGGGTCTATGCATGCGTGCGGGTGTTCTACGGACAGTGTTCAGGTCCCCGAACAAAATAAATGTGCATCACAACTTTGTGGACAGGTGGACGGACTATGTGTTCTACGGACATATTAATTCTGGTTACGGACAATGCAAACAGGGGCGAATGTTCTTAGGACACTTTATTTTGCATAGCTTCGAACATGCAGACAACTTTAGTGTTCTGCAGACACCCCCATTTTGACTATGGCCAATTCGAACAGGTATGGTGTCCTTAGAACACCCCCATTTTGGGTAATTACGGACAGGTGGACATCTTGTGTGTCCTAAAGACACCTCCATTTTGATTGCCAACAGTACAAACAGGTATAGTGTCCTTAGGACACCCCCATTTTGGTTAATTGAGGACATCCCGGACAGCTGTGCTGTTCGCAGACATCCTAACTGCCTTTTAAAAAAAAATAAGACACAGAGGAATATACTAACAACACACAATATTTTATTATTGTATAAAAGTATAAAAATTATGAAAGAGTGGGGAAGCAGAAACGGATACAAATACAGGGGAATTAGGGGTTTGGACAATAAGGAATGGTAGGGGTGGATGGGATTGAAGTCTCATCATAACGTTTTTCTTGCTGGGGAGTTTTTGGGGATAGTTGGCTGGGACATGCAGAGCGGGTACTGGTACATGTGGGACAGTGATATGCATTGTTTTTCTCTTATATGGTGCTCCACAAAGTTTTTTAAAACAATGACATTTTTCATTAACAGATCCATTTTTAAATCCATTCGCTCCAGAGGATTTTCTAATGTCTTTGTTGGTATATTATTTTTAATGTCTAAATGGTCTGTTAAAAAAAAATGTTAAGTTCACTTAAAGTAATGGTTATTAATTGGATTATATAGAGAAGTGTAGTGTCTACCATTAGTATCACTGTCTTCACTCATTTCATCCTGAGGAAAATTTGCTTCCAGCCAAGTACTACATATTTCTGTGTAAAAAAAAAATATTAGTGTTAGTGTACCTAATACAGAAAGTTTATAAATATATACTATAAATGTAGTGTACTCACTAGTTTCTTGCTAAGTTTTGCTGTTATTACTGGGTAGGTGTCCTGTTGATTTTTGCTGTGCAATTTCTGTGAGGTAATTCTGTTGGAGGCATATTTATTGTGTTTTGGTATATTCCACTATGTTGCATATGCTATGTAATTGGACTGTTGGTGTCTTACATACACAGTTTCACTTCTTATTTATTATTGAATGTAGTTTATTTACGTGCTGCTTTTTGAACATGTTTAGTGTTTTTTTGGATAATATTACAAGGTAAGATACCCCCTGAGTTTTTAGATAGTGTTGATGTTGTCCACGCCCATCCGCGAACAGGAGCATGGTCCGCAGATATCAGACCCACTAGCTCAGGTAGGGGGTTCAGTATGTTCTATTTATATGTATATAAACTAAGGGCATCCTAGTAAACAATTATCAAATTTACATTAGCTATATATCTATATTCAGTGAAAAAACGTACAGGAACGTTATGGTTAAGTTGCGCTACTAAAAACCTATGAAATTCAGTAAAAAACTTTGTTAAAGGGACGTTATGGTTAAGTTGCGCTACTAAAAACCTATGAAATTCAGTGAAAAAAACGTTCTTAAAGGGACGTTATGGTTCAAAGTAAAACCGAAAAACCCCTGAAATTCGCCAGTTATGGTAAGCTAAGCAACCATAACTCGCACCACCACCGTGCACTGCTAAGACTAATACCCAGGACATCAAAGATGACATCAAAAATGTCATTGATGACATCACTGATGACATCACATATGCATTTACTTTTCATGAAAAGTCTGTACAAGGGATTCTTATTGTCATGTTAATAAAAAAGTGTCAAGGATCATTGGAATAAATAGCATGAGGTACGTAGTGCATTAAACAAAGCATTAATTGAAATAGCATTCTATTATGAAGTTTTTTCCAGTATACTGAGGTACATTTGTAGAAACACATGTATAGTGAGCATCAGACATGATTGAGGCGCAATTTTATTATTATTTTTCTTATTGAATTCAGCTGAGTAAACTCAGCTTTTTCAAAACACTTTTAAATTACATACTTGAAAATTCACAGTTAGAAAAGTCAATGATACATGCAAATTATGAAAACAAAATTACCTATATTACAATAAAACAATAAGAAAAGGCACCACAAATACATTAGAAATAATTTGGACAAATAAACAAATGAATCTAATAAAACAAACAACAACAAAGGATCTACTGCACTATTGGACTGTAATCAATTAATATAATCGATTCAGCCAAGGCTGTTGGAGAACATCCCTCTAGTTACAACTTAAAATGTAAATGTCATGCAACATCATAAAAAAACTTTTGGATCGCTACTCGACCTCAGTGTCATTGACATACCTAATTTTAATGCATTCAAAAACTGAAAAGTAGCTATTCGAATGCTCATGACTTTGGTGTCCAGAATTGTTGCCCATCGATTTTCAGGGGACATTAGACCAAAGTAAGTCACGTGCCGGTTAAAAGATCTTATTCTCAAAGCTGTGTGAGCCAGACAATCCACAATAATATGTTTCAACGTTTCTTTGGCATCTATATCACAGCAAAATCTACAATAGATTTCTTTTGGATCAACAAGTTTCCGTCTGACAAGAATCTCTCGTGTTAAGTACAAATTGAATCAGAGACGTTGGATCGCAGATCTAAGTTGCGGAGACAGAGCCCTACACATGTATGCTTCCAAGACATTACGCTTTTTTGATCAAAGCCATGGGCCCTAAAGTCCTTATATGTGAGGCATTTAGTTCTGGTCTCTATCCAGTCTAGCCTGTAGATTTTTTCCTTTGCTCGATCCGGGTTGGTCACCAGCATGTCAATTGTCGCATCTGCCTTTGCCATCATTTCGAATATGCATGCGGTCCAGGTTTGCACAAAAACATGGGAAGAGGATAGCATATAATCAGAGAGGCATGCTACAATGGTATCATTTTGGATGTGTAACAGGCATTTGCAAAATAACTCACATAGGCGACACTTGTAGACAGTCACCAATGAGGTAAGACCCAGCTCGTGTCGCAGCCACGGCCCAGGTATGAATAATGTGAGGCGGAGGACACACCTCCAAAATTTGGCCTCTAATTTATTCAGAAAAGACGCCGGAATAATATTTTTGGTCTCTAATCCATATAGAATGATAGGCATCACCTTTTGACGCCAATATGTCACTGCTTGGCAAATAGAAAATGTGCCATATTTGTAAAAGATAAGCCGTGTCTGCGAGATGGCTGAGGTAAGCTTGTGGCCGAGCATTCTTAGCTGTGAATCAACATGAGGCAATCTATCAAATAAAAGACCCAAATATAGATAAGTGGGAACAATCTCAACACTCACGTTTTTGATTTTCCAATCCATTTTTGCTCTATGGTTTAGCCTTGGCACATACAAGCACACATCACAGCCTGTATTTTTTTTTAGATTAATGATTAATTCATTCTTATCTAAATAGGCTCTTAAGGCCGACAGTATTTGTAAACCTGTGCATGTTTTTGACACCGAAACTAGGTCGTCAGCATACCACAAAGCCTTGACAACCAGACCCTTAAGATTGGGAGAATCCGAACAGGTTTGAGAATCTTGCTATGATAAATACAAAAATTATAAATCCTTTCTTATTAGAGTTCTGCATACTGTAAACATTTAATAAGTACCTAATAAAACCCACTTGCTACATAATTGCATTATTGCAAACAAAACACAAACAGACTACAACACACACACAAATATGAATATATACAGGATAAATGAAGTAAACAAAAAAACAACAGTATTACCAGACAATCTTCATACCTAGCTAATTATCTTCATGCACAGAAATGATTTCTCTTCTTCAAGGCTACTACTTCCCTATGTATAACTTTCACATAACGTCACTGGACCCTAAGGAAAGTAGTGTGAGTACAATGTATACAAATATGAGCATTAGTGTTCATAAACATACTGATCATCTTCAGACATAGCATTGCTGTCTTCCAAGTCTGTGTTTTCCCTATGTATATGTTTCATATGTTGTGAGTGAACCCCAAGTGAATTACTGTAAGAACATATTTGAAGTATAAGTCTACAAATATAGTAGTTTTTGAATGTTTAGTTCCTGACTGTTACTTGCCTAGAAGGAAAAAAGAGGGAGCCAGACATGGTATGTCATCAGTGATGTCAGCAATAACATTTGTGATTGCCCTCCCCCTGACAGCGGTAGTGTATTTTCACACAGTGTCCTCAGTCCGGACAACTCCGCTTGGGTGTTGTTCATTTGGACTTGGAAATCT
Organism: Ambystoma mexicanum; assembly: GCF_040938575.1. Lineage (NCBI taxonomy): Eukaryota > Metazoa > Chordata > Amphibia > Caudata > Ambystomatidae > Ambystoma > Ambystoma mexicanum. The sequence continues at coordinate 1,277,094,970 of NC_090929.1, read as the reverse complement.
TTGGTAATGCGTCCTATGTGGGATGGGGGGTTGCTTCTTGGGCCATATGAACCCTTAGGGTTGTAAGGGGGAGTGGATGCTACTGCTGGCGTAGTCATCCAGACCTCATTGTTTGGCAATAGCATGGCTAGTGCTTTTTCCACAGCTTTCTTATGTGGAAGGTAAAGCTGTCCTAGCCTTTGGCCAATGCCACCTGAATTTATGTGATGACCAATGCTAGACTGTCTTGTGTCCCATAAATCAAGAAGAAGACTGCATTGGGAGAGCCTTCTCTCATCTTCGGGCAAAACTCTAGACCTTTCTTCCCAACACTCCACCTGGGGCCACAACTCCTCTGATTGAGGCAGTACCTAAAAACCTTTCTTTAAACCATGTAACTTCCTCCTCGTAACCTAGCTTCTACTGTTACCCTCTTGCGCTTGTGCTCTGAGGCCACCCTTGAGAAGTAGCGTGGAACAAGAACAATAAATGAATACCTTACATTTATTGAGATGATGTGCCTCATTGCGGCTTTGGCGGTAGCCAGGCCGCTATTTGCGGCATGGCTGCCACCAAAACCAGGTTCGGGTCCGGCTTCCCAGAATGGGGAATTACCGGGCCATTCTGAGTTTGGAGGGCCCGGTAATTCCTCCCTCTGGGAACCCGGGCCGGACCTTCCCCATTCCCATCTGAGCCCCCATAGGGCTCAATGGGAATGGGAGAGGGAGCTAACAACGGGCCGATTACGACTGGCCCATTGTTAGCTCCCTGGTCCCCTTACGGGACCTGGTAACGACACCTGGTTTTACACAGCGTCCTTACCACCTCCCGCGAGGGGACCTCGTAATTTTGCTTAATGGGATTAACGGGTCTGCCTCCATTAGCGGAGCCTGTTAACCCATTACGCAAAAGTCGTAATGAGGCCCGATGTCGTGTATTCTGCTCTACCTGTTCCTTTTATATAATAAAAATAAAATGGGATAAATAATACATTATAAGAGGAAGAAGCCCATCATACTTTTTCAAAATCCTGTTGGTTTATTTATCTTCATCAACAATAAGAGGTGAAATACAACCAGAAAGTGATGTAGCAAGCAGTGTCAAGCACTATCAATCCACCTCTCTCTGCCAGCAGCAGTTCCCTGGTGGCCTACATCACCAGATTCTGTAGAAGCCTGCCATGAGAAGGGACTCACAACAGCCTAGTCAATGTTATGATAGACTCTACCATTCTCCCTGGGCTAAACTGGTAAGCTCAGCCAAAATCAAGCATTGGCAATGCCAACAGTTTTTTCTTGTGAGTAGGCATGGAAAATGCATTACCAGTCACTGCTTTTGCGATATTAATTGTCCATAAATGGTAGGAGTTGCAAAATGGTGCTAGTACCTGCAACAGCATTGTCTGGCAACTGTCTAATACTTATACAGAAAAATGTTGACTTCATTGAAGGACACACATAGTGCATATAAATTGAGTGACTGAAGGCAGACCCGGTTGACATTTATATTACACCAGTAATGCATTTACAACTCCAATTAATTCATTAATTCTCAGAAGACTGCTTTGAAAAAACATTATCAGGCACTTCGAGCACAAAGGTTGATGGTAAGACTTGATAAAGCTAGCTCAAACAGTTCCCAGGAGGATGTGTTTTGGGAGGGGCGAGGCCGGAAGTGTGTGGGAATAGCCAGAGGGATTAGCACAGCCAGAGGCAGTCAATGGGTGGGTAAATAAACAAATAGACCTAGAGGCATTGTGCCCCTAAGCATATGCCTATTCTCCCTAGCTGTAATCTAAATCAATAGTTTCAGTTTAGTTTTCCAAAATGTAAAAGGATCCAGGGTCCATACGAAGAACCCTTTTATTGTAGATAAGATTGTGACTGCAGTGAGAGGGCACATAGACAATGATAAGAACCTCATTATGCTAGGTAAATCAGGGAACCTGCAGAAAAAATAGTATGGATAACTATGAGGCCGCAGGAGAAACATCGAAAATGCATTAAGGTATAAGCACCCTCTGGTCAGGGGTTAGTCATCTCATATAAGCACCCTCTGGTCAGGGGTTAGTCAGCTCATATACACATACTTCGATATTTAGGTTGAGTTCACTTTATTTTGTGAACAATCATGATTCCAAGGGTGTGTGACCCCAATGTTCCCTTTCAATTGAACATTCAACTAATTGCATGTTTAGATGGACACATATGTATGGTGTAGCCTGTAAGTGATTTCAATCCGGCACACGCCCAAGTCAAGCCCAGCGTGTAGTGCACAATTGAAACCCTTATTTATTTTTGTCTATAAGTTCAATATTCTGAACGATATACCACTCATATCACACCCTTCTCCTGACACCCCCTCACCCCCGGTCACACTGAACCAGGAATCAGGCTAGTTTGCAAACATAAATATTTATTTATATATTTTTTTTAAATGGATTCACAATATATGTTAATAGGTAAACAACAATCACCAAAGGGGTGACCGAACACAGAATAATATATTTTAATACACTAGGAATCAAGGAATGAGCACACAAACACAGATGCAACAGAGAAAAGAATACTTTTGTGTTGCTTTGGACAGATGACACTATGGTTAAAGGTTCCCCCTGCAACACCTCTCAACCCCCCAATAGGCGATTAAATAGATGTGAGGAGAGAGCAGGTATTCTGTAATAGCACAAACCAAACAGAAGATAACTCCCACCTTCCCCCTTCAAACACAAGAGAAAAACGGAATTGACTTTTCAGCTGTCAGATGGGTTCATAATTTTCTTTAGAATTGTCTGGGCAAAAACAACAAATGTGGTCAAAATACTTAAATTATGAAACAATTCTTATGGGAGCCGCTTTGAACAAATGCACACAGTCACAAACAATGATTTAGTCCAAAGAAAACATTTGAAATCTCAAAGTCCAAGTAAGAAACAATTTAAAGCTATTTCACATGTGTAGAATTCTTTCAGAATTGCAATTTGCGGCAAACTTTTCCTGGTGCGATATTCGCGATAACTGGAGAATCACACTGATTTGCAGTGCGGTTTTGGGTTCTATGGATAGCTATGGATGTAAGGTATAAGTACATTTTGTTTCTTTCATAAAAACTGAGGGAGTTATAGAGGTTTTACTAAAGGTCATTTTTGTAAAATTAGGCTCGAGGATGGAAAACAGAAATGCACTTTTGAAAATGACAGTTACGTGGCCAGCATAACCCTTCACGTGTGATACACTAGTTTCCATCATGGATTTACTTTTCTTACTCAAAATCACTAATGACTTATGATTTTATAAAAAAAATGATAAAAATCAGCGCAGAAAAGGTTCTGACAAGACTATGATTCTGAATTAAAAGATAGGATGGGTTGAGATTGGGGTAAAACAATGCAGAGATACTAGAGGTCACTTTTCTTCCTATTAATAGTCACAAAATAAGTTACTAAATTGGACCATCAGTTCTGGTCATGGATTGGATCTGGTCTAGGACGAACAGCACATTAGGCATGGGATTGGATCAGCTAGGCCGGTCACCAGTTTTGCACAGGATCTGTCCTTCTTGTTTGTGAATATTTCAATCAGCTGGATAGCGAGTTCCTGAGGCAAGCCTAGTGGTGGCAAGCCAGAGAATTTCATGATACTGGTTCACATGGCCTTCTCATCCCACAGCGCTTCTCTGGGAGTTTGGGAATAAGTTTTTGGATTAGGCCTTGCAGAAATCAATAGCTCTCTAATGCTGGCAAGTGTCTTGGCATCTGGATCTGGAAGGATGTTAAAGCTAGATTTAGAATGCTGGATCAGCGTGTTTCGCCGGAATCAGGAAAGTGAGTGGATCTGTGAGTCCCTATGTGTTGTCAGCTGTCTCTATTTAGCTTTAAAATGACATCACAAAGTGGGTGTAGGGGCCGGCTTAGCTAAGCTTGCCCCTGTGAGTTGGGATTGGACCAAATCTTCATCTCCCCCTTGCATTTGAGTGATTGGACCGAGACCGGATGATATCACATTTTATGGTTTGCCTTACAGTCCACAGCGACCTCCCTTTAGCCACTGGCCTCATAATCAAATTTTATACTAAACACACATTTCTACATGTGTCATCTTTATACAAATCACACACAAAGATGCCATATTTTATGTACCATCTGTTCCTCTAAATCTTGCAGCGGTAGGATCTTGTTTCAACTTTCTACAGAATTTTGTCCTTTTTGCTATGAACACAATTTCCAAATGTTATGCAAATGTCTACAAATGTGTATGGTTAACATAGGGATGCGCGTGTACATTTTCACAATTCTAACATTAATACATTTTGCATAAAACCACATATATTGCCATTCCTGCCCAGAACATGTCATACAGTTCTACCGCCTCTTCAAACGTGCAGCCAAAAAATTAGATTCACAACTCTGTCCTTGGTATATTTTTCACCCTTTTGGATGACAAGTTATGAGTCTTTAAGAATTGTTATTTGTTCATGTTTAGCAACAGATGGTCCACCCCTTTTTGTCTCACTGCATTCCAGGAGCATCCTCCTCCTTGTTTGCTCCTTCCAGGAGCCATTTACGACCACCTTCACACCTCCGTTTCCTGGGATGAAGCTCTGTCACTGTTCCATCTCTTTCTATAGACAAAAGTCTGGGTTAACCCACATTATCACCTCTCTGTGAGTTTCTGCTGAGAGGAAGGCCCTCCCCCAGGGAGAAACCTGCTTTTCCAGTTCTTGCAGCTCAGCCAGGCTAATTAACTTCTTAAATCCAGCAAAACCCAAACTTGTTGCATCAAACATAAATACATTACTTTCTTGGCTTTACATCTGGGGGATCAAAACACAACTAAGATTTGTATTGCTTTTAGCAAAAATCCTTTTTATGTTTGCTAATCCAGCAGACTGTTTAGTTTTAGCTCACTTTAAAGTTTCATCAGTAACTCATCTGACAGGCTGTCATTCAGGTAGCCCAGGGCATTGCACCCAGATTTTGACAGAGGCTGTCAGTTTACAGACAATCCAGTTTGTTTGATGAATGTTTTGCTCTTCACATTAGGACTTTGTATGTCCCAATGCTTCATTAGATACATGAATTTTAGCACCAGGCAAGATTTTAAATGTTGAAAAGTGTTGTGTTATGGTCGTTTTGGTGTTTTTAGCAACAAAGCAAAGGTCATTTGTAGGCATATTTTGCGTTTCACTTGCAAAGTGCTGCTTCTCTCTCTGCACTCTGTTTGCTGGTCATGGAGCCTACTGGCTCATTTTCTGTGGTGTGTGCTCTATCCCACCACATATGAACCATGGGTGGCAGGTTGTGAATTCCTCTTTTTGTGTGCTGAAGCATACATTTTTTGTAGGTTTTTGTAGATTTTTGTCACGCACAAGGGTTTTTCCGCCATTGTTGCAGTTTCTTTCACCATAACTGGCAGGGTGATGCCACATAGCATAGCGGAGTGGGTCAATACATCCCACAAGCCTATACATTTGCAAATGGGGCAAATATATTCTAAATAAAAGTTATTTTATGCTACAATTAAATCTTAAGATCTCTGGAGAAACGTATGGTATTGATTGTTTTCCTCTACAGCAGCTCGCATGAATTCCTTCTATTCAGACCAAGATGATATCAGGGAAATAAGTCTAAATATATAAGCATATGTCTCATTGGATTCTCCATTTCGAACCTCATTACAGCTATTGTGGTAACATTTTCCAAATACTGTTTTAGTGTCTTCCATAATACAGTCTTTTTTTTAAAAAAAGCACTGCTGTTATTTCAAGAGAATGAACCAGAATTAAGGACTGCAGTAGTAGAGGTGCGTGCAAAGTCTACTTGAAAATCCGAAAATCTTTACCTACTACACCCTTGTAAAATGCCCCCAGAAGTTTTAAAAGTTGCTTTTTTACAGAAAGGAAATGCATGTTGTTCCTTTCACCACAAAAATGAAAATGCTTGTCAGTGAAAACATTGGGTAAAAAAGTGGCCATCTCCGAAGTCCCCCCTTCTCAGGACTTTTCACATTTAATGCTTGAAAACGTTCAGAGAATACACTCTTGTGCATTGAAATACAATAGTACAGTAAGAACTTGATCCGTTTTAATTCCCAAAACAAAGGTAGAAGATAGCAATGGAAAAAATATGAATGAAGATGGGTTCATTGAAATTCTCCTGGAGATATTTCAGGGAATACCCATTATTGCCGTTATTCCAATATTCCTGTCACTAGGCAGATGGTCAAGATTCCTTCCAAGTGGTGGTAATGCTAATCAGAGCCTGTAGGAATACACCTCGCAAATCTACTCAAACTGTAAGCTGGACTTGCAATAAAAGATGTAAAACAATCCATGAAAGGCACAATGGTTCATGAAGCTGTCTCCCTGATTTCATTTAATGCATCATATATGATACAGTCACAAGACAATAAAAATCAAGTCCGCTCTGCACAACAAATTCATCATTGAAACCTTACAAGCACTTCATAATCTCAGTTTAGCAAAAACAAATTTACTGTAAGGACTATTCAAACGTCACTTCAAGCTTTAGTGTTACTTTCCTTGGGAGCTTAGTTCCTGAGCTATGTTGAGTAGAAGGTTTGAAGTTACCGTAGGGCCATATGTTCTCTCACATCTTTATACTTGAAAACTAAACTAAACTGTTGGAAGATGTGCACATCAGGAAGAGTAATGAAATCTGCCATACCTTAATGACAATGCTTGTTTTCTAGTGAGCATTAATGATAATACAATAAGTCATACCCGATAGATTAATTTTCAATAGCCCCATCAATCAAAAACACTTTTTACATTTCCTCTAGGGTTTCACTTTTTTAATTTGGTTGCAGAATTGTGGTATAGACTCTGAGGAATAGAACTTAATATTGAAAGTCATGTTCAATTCTTCACATTGTAGGACGTAGGATTTGGTACGGGACTTTGAAAGAGGAAGAACCTCAGGTGTGGGCCGATTTACCCCATGCCCAGACACTCTGGATAAATGGATTGAGTTTTTCAGGATTTGTCATTTAAACCACATGGTTGTCTTTGTACATGATTTCTGATCAATATTTTGGAAAGAGAGTGACACTGAGGTGTATACCATTTGACAAACACAGCAAGCGTATGGGAACACAATGGAAAGATAGGAAGACAACAAAAACTGTCATTTCATGACACATCCGACTCTTAACAAATTCTGACATAGGATGACCGGTAGACAGACAGGATTCTCAATGAAATAACACTTGTGCATGCTAATTAATTTTTTACTAAGACACGTGATCCTAAACATGCTAGCCTAGAAATCCCACTTAACACAATCAAATGTCTTATCAGACAGAAGGGTTAAATGCCCATGATTAAATATTGTTTTTGCACACACTCTGAACTCTTAATGTTCCCCTTACCTAAAACATCTGTGGAATCCTACCAGTCCCAGTCCAGTTTCCCTCTCCTCCATGAGCAAAATATGAATGAGACAGAGCACACGGCACTTTCAATTTGGAGATCACATAATATAGATGATTGAGTGTGTCCAGCCTTTAACAGTAAGTGGCGAGTCCCTTGTGGGTTTGTAGTACAAAAAAAAAGTAAGATTAAATTTAGGAATTGTTCAGCTGCAATATCGGATTCTTTTGTCCTGAGGCTGATCAAGCCTACGAAAGTGATAAAAGGAAAACTTCAGATTCCGATTTTGTTGTGCCAAATATTGTATATATAATAAAAAAATATGTAAATGTTCTTTGGTCAGTTTGTAATATTCAAAGAACAGAATGTTGTCTACTTTAAACAATTCATTGGATTGGTATTTGCATGAACTCCTCAACATGTGTTTCCCCGTCTTTCTCTCCGACGGTTCATCAGGAGGTGCAATTTTGTTGTTATTTTGGTCCTAGAAACTAAGACAAACCAGGCGATCAAATTTGTGAATTGTACTTTTAAACTAATGTTAGAATAACAATTTTGGTACTTATACTTAAAATTAGTCTTTCTTTGGATTCTAATGCTCATGTTCCATCAAATTCTTTTCTATGTCAATTAGTATTTATGATCACAAGTTGAGTGACCAGGAGTGACATAAAAGAGGATTGAATCACAAAATCATAAGAAAATAAAAGGACGGGCGGGAGAAAAGAACACCCAAACACGGACCGCATGCATGTAAGGGATTAGTATATCAGTTTGTTACAAGGCGAAAAAAAGAAGTCACCTCTAATCAATTGCCAACCCGAAGGCACATCTGTCTCTTTAGGTTGATATGAATTTCATGGCAGGGACATTTTCTGTTATGAATGGTATACAGTAGGACTCTATGGCCCAATTCTCTGCCATTACTCACTATGGAGGGTTTTGATTAATCAGACTCTTATTCAGTTAATCGAGAAAGAAAGTCAAGGCAAACGTCAACTAGCTGTTCTCTCCATTGTGCATTCTTATCCACCATTCTTCTCCTGTTAGCGATTTCCAACCCCATGTGTTTGGTTCTAGCTTTTCTCAGTTATGGACAAAATAGGACGAGATGTTTCAGGGACTCTTCTGTATTGCTGCAGAATCTACATGATCGGTCTTCATCTGATTTTTTTTTCTCATGTTTTGTATTTCTTTGGTTCAGAATAAGTTTAATCTGAACCTTACAAATTTTGTTCTTCGCCTCTTACAGGGAAATCGTTCCGTGTACTTAGGTAGCATATTTATTTTTTTTGTTTCCCATGCAGCGTTCTTCATGCACTTGTGTTGTGCTCTCTGATTGATTGTTTCAATCCAATCTTGTTGTAGTAGTTATTTTTTTTTACCGCATCTGGATTTTGAAGCTGTGTCTGTTTGTCTGTGTTCAACTGTGTGAGGAGTGTTTCACTATTTTTTCTCCACTTAATCAAGAGTGTGTTGAACCCATGTTCAGCCAGTTTGTCTAAGATCTTAAATTGCGGCAAGCGCTCCACTCCTGCCACCTTTCTCTACTGCGTCAACGTATTCCACACCACTCTGCATTGATGGAGGTCAGACCAATCTCGTACCTCATGCAGGCTATATGGAAGCCCTTTGGCAGTTTTAGGATTATTTTACAGAATAAATGTTCACACTGCGTCCAGAGAGTATACGGGCAGTCAAACAGGGTTTCCACTCCATGTATGAGTGCAGGGATAACTTTGTTTATATAGAAGTTTACCACTGGCTTTAATTAGTATTTCCCATATTTTTGTGTATGGTCGCCCCCTGGGCAGCAAGTTGTTGGCACTTTGATACAATTTTTCTTGTCATTGGCACACTGGTGATGTTTGAGTTTATCATTATTCATAAATATGATGTTTGTGATACACATTTCAAACTTTTCTTCCCCAACTTCCAATGGAACTGTTCTCTTCTTTTTTTTAGATCCTTGTAAGTTTTTTTTAGAATTAGGATCTCCGTCTTTTAAACATTGATTTCTAGGCCATTGGAGTTGATGTATTATTTCAATGCTGACAGCTTCCTCTGTAGGCCAATGGATGTTAAATCCAGAAGCACAATTTCATCCACGTATATCATCCAGTTGATTTGGTTTCCCTTGATTTTAGGTGGAAATTATTTTGTTTCTTCCAGGGTTAGGCCCACATCTGCTATAAATAAGTTGAAAAGTGTTGATCCCAGTGGACACCCCTGTTTCACACCTTAAAAGGTGTTGATGGGTGATGTCAATTGTCCATTTCTGTCTAGGCATATTTGAATTTGAATATTGGAATACAGCTCTTTGATTGCGCTAATTAAACTGGCTGGGCATCCTCTATTTACCATTTTTAGTCCAGAGCATCTCTCGATCAACCCTGTCAAAGGTGTGAGCCAGGTCTATGAAGGCAATATAGATGGGTGTCCCCTTTCTATTTGCCTCCATTTTTAATAGGTTTAAGATGAGGAGGTTGAGACTTCAGCCCACACCTTTAACAAAGCCTGTCTGCCGTCGATCAAAAGCTCCAACAAATATGATCCATGATGTTAATTGGCCTAATAGTTGAGTGGCAAGGATTTTTCCTACCACATCTAGCAATGTTTTGGGACGATCATTTTTAGGCTCTGATCTTGAGCCCTTTTTGAAAATTGGCACAATTATTGCTTGTTTCCATGAGTACGGTATTCTGCCTTCTTTTAATATATTTTTGAAAAGTTTGTAGCAGAAGTCTGCCCATTCGTGCAAATCCTTTTTCAATATATAATTTGTGAGGCGCCTGAGATGAACTTAGTCTCTAAATGTTGTTAATATGTCCTCTCTTGTAATCACAATATCCCAATGGCTTAGTATTGCGAGTCCAGGGTCGGGGAATGTACCTTGCTTCTGGAATAAGTCTGTGTAGTGTGAAATCCACTGCTCTTCAGTCACAATATTGCACTGACACACGTTTTCTGGAATTTCCATTTCAATGATGAGGGCCCAGAAGGCTCTGGAGTTTCTCTGTGCTAGGCTCCGTAACATATTTTCAGCGTCTCATTGTTCCATGGCGCTTTTGTGCCACGTAAGCCAGTTTTTGTATTGCAATTTCTGTTTTCTTTTTTCTACCTCATTATTTGGTAAGTGATTTTACTTGTCTGCTTCTCCCTGGGTGGGACTATGATGTCTGCTTCTCCCTGGGTGGGACTATGAGATGTTTGTCTGTTCTCCACTCATTTTCTCCATCAGGTTTGTTTCTTATCTTTCTTTTGTTGCCCAGACTTTGCTCTCGACCTGTCAGCAAATTCTGCTCGCAGGTCATATGTTTAAAGGTGACTTGTGTCTTTTGTTTCATATAACTTTTCTGTGCTGGTGTTATCACTCTAGATATAATGCATTTTATTCGATCTTCAATTGTGGCATGTTTGCCCCTTTCTGGGGTCATCATACTCACTTCTCGGTTAACGTTAACGGCCTTCTTGAGCGAGGATGGAATAAAGCATACTTGTTTAGTCCGTTTATCAGTGAGCTTGGCTCCCGTGGCAGGGTAGCAACCTTTTCTTCTTCTGAGTCTGCGCATAAAATGATTATGCCCTTCTGATAGTTCTCAAAAGGCTCTTCATCTTCCTCTTCAGTTGTATCATATGTTGCAAGGTTTAGTAGTTCTTTCATCAGTGTTACATCTTCCCTTTCCTTTACTGATAGATTTGAACTTTTTTACTACTTTCCTCAGTTTTATCATTTGTTTGTTCGATTTTCATTCCTTCATTCCTTCGTTTTCATTAACTTTTGTTTTTTTTTGGTTGGTAGTTTGAATCGTGGCATTTAATGCTTTGATATTTCTAAGAAATTTGCAAGAGTTTTTTACATTTCTATTCTTTTGTTTTATCATGTTTTTCATTTTTTCTTTTACTTTTGGCATGCTTTGGTGGCTCAGTTCTTTGAGTTTTGGTTATCTCCTTTTTTGCTTTTTCAAAAATTGCATAAGTTTCATTTGTTTGTTTTGCTGCTGTTTCATCCTCAGTTGGCACAGGGTTTGTCCCCGTTCCGTTTGTATTCGCCAAGGTCGAGGGACGAGCCACCTCCAAATCCACCACTCGTTCAGCATTAAGTGAATTTGGGTCACACTTGGCTTCATTAACTTGTAAGATTCCAGACATTTCATGCAATCCAAACAAGGCGACACTGCAGCACTTGGATGGTAACTCAACTGCTGTGCTTTGGAGGCGCGCACTTGCACCAACAATTTCATGATCTTGGTTTTCTGTGATCTTTGAAGAGTCATCAGTAGTTAATGAGCTATGTCTTAGGCTTTCGTTGCTCACTCATACTACTTCCGAATTCACAGATGGCTGGACGTCTCTTGGTGTGTGGTTTCTTTTTAGTACCAGTAAGGCTTCCTTTTCAACCTCCGCTAGTAATATTTTATCGTCTCCGGTGTTCCTTGGTTTTATCGAATCTCTAAAGTCAAATGAGGAGTCAGAGGACTTCAGAAGTAGAGTTCGCACGTGTGTTCTCCGTCACTTGTGTTCTTGCTCTAGATCTTCTCGTGAACTGCAACTTTTTGTTTTCCTTAGCCCCATTCATTGTGATATTTCTTTTCTGTGAGCAGCATATCGCTGGAATGCGGCTGGAGTCAATCTGACATCTTTGTGTGGCTTGTCTTTGATTTTGAGGCCTATTTTGTATATCTTCCTTGTACTTTTCAGTCAAAGTTTCCTGGCCTTTCATGTTGCTTTCAGTCCTAGTTTCTGGAGTCTGGCCATCAATATATTTTTGGACTGCTGAATCAGAAATGTTGCAATTTACTTTGGTGTTTAAGGCTATCAAGACTTTTATCAGTTGGTCAGCCACTGCAATTCAGTTGCGGCGTGCGCTCAAGAGTGTAAGCTCTTGTTCCTCCAACCCAACCAATGTATCAATTGATGGCACCATTTTGCTTTCAGAAATTGGGGGCGTGTCTCCCTCTCGACCATTACTTTTTGTTTTCTGGTGCAAGTTATAAACACTTTTTTTGACATGCTGTTGTTTTACCTTGAAAACATTGTCTTCCATTCCCTCACTATTGGCCCGACTTTGCTAGCTTTCCATGATGTTACTACTTTCCAGTTTATCTTGTTTTGGGATCCAGTCCCACTTTTCACTCGAGTTCGGTATCTGTACTATGTCCTGATTCTCGTTATACAGCTCACTCACAGAGGGAGTCACTGATTTCTGGATCACCATGCTGTTTGCTTCCATTTTGTTCTTGTTCCACTCTAGGATGGCAGTTTTTTTCCTCCATATTTTACTTTGCCCTGTGTCCGATTTAGCATAGTTTTCAATCGGTATGGCACACTCCTTCACCCTCCATGCGAGGACTCGTAAAGGGGGGATTATGCATAGATCACTGTCATCTGATTTTCTGAGCGGCATGTTTCCCACCCAACTTTGGTTGCGAGCTGGCAGCTTTGGGTCACTCGACATCTGCCATAACTGTTGAGTGGCGTCATAATCTGGTAGCACTGGAGCCACTTTCATTAACTCTGCTATTTCAGTCATGCCTTCCATTGGTTCCATTCCTTTCTTGTGAATCAACAGGTAGGGAGGCCAGGGAGGGGAAGGAGGCAAAAAGGGGGAGGAGCGAAGATGGCAGAGTCTGGGCTTTGGCACCGGCAGCAAAAAACTGACACAAGGAACACTCCCACACCACTCTGTAGTATTAGCATAGTTATGACTTGGTCCTCCTATGGAGACATATAGAATGGATGAAATGTATGTAATACTCCTTCTATTTCCATAGTTTTCTAAACATTATTATAAATCGTAGCTAACCCATGCTGTATTGCATGAATAGTAAAAAGTTATGTGCATTGCTTCAATTCTTAAGCATCTCCCTCCTCGTGGTACGATTGCCGCTTGTGATCTGAAAATGGCTGTCTTTTATAAAACGTGATGGCGTGACCACGTACGTGTACGCAATTATGTCATACGTTGTGCGTACGTAGCCACCATCTTGTTTTGGGAAACTTTTATTGTTAGAACATGTAGCTTTGCTTTTACTTTTATTTTATTGCGGTTTTTAACTCAAAGTTTACGACTCAATGCTTTTTTGCTGAATAGTTTGCCCAGTTTGTCTAGATAGATTTTGGCTCTTCAATTATTTAATGCGTGTTGTGTAAGTATATTCACAATAGATTGCGGAGTGACGATTATTATGCTAAGTCGATACATATAAATGAATCTTACTTTTTGTTGGATCTTGGGCTATATGTTTATTCTATATAATGTTTAATTTTACCTAAAATGAAAAAGACATGCGTTACATTTTTATACACATTATATCTATAATTTGTCCTCTGCTTTTACATCGAGACTGGGAGGCTATTCTATATATTATATGATTTTACCTGGAATGAGAGAAACATGCATTGCAATATTGTACACATTGTATATATAAATTGTGCTGTTACATATTATACATCAAAGAAAATGGTACATTTCCTGGTCCATGTTCAGGCCAGAATGGCAGGTGTCCATTATACAAATCCAATAGGATTCACATCTTCTTAGCATATTTTCTAAATGTCCCCCTCTAGGCGTTAGTTGTAGTTGTTCTATTTTGTGATGCTCATGGAAATGGAGTGCCAGAGGAGATCTGAGATCATTGTTGATGATCGCTCTTATGTGTTCACCAATTCTTATCTTGAGTGTCCTAATTGTGCTTCATATGTAGAGTTTTCTACAAACACATTGGATCCCATATATGATGTTCTTGCTGTTACAATTTATTAGATGTTTTATGGGTTTACTTTTCCCATTTGGTATTTGGATACTCTTTTTGGCATTGTCTGAGTGTTTTCACATTTGACAATTTCCACATTTATAATTGCCTACTGATGGTGGCTGCAGCCACATTGTTGAAGAGACAGTGTAATCTTTTTTGACCTGTCGAAAGTGTGACGGACTAAGCATTTCTTTTAAATTATTTTGTTTTGCGGAAAGTGATACTCGGTTGGTTGTCCAATAGGCATTGAAAGTCAGTGTCCACGTTTAGTATATTCCAATTATTAATTAATGCTTTTTTTTATTATATTGTTGTTGGTACAGTATGTTGTTATGAATCACACCTTATAATTTTGTTTTGTTTTTTCCAATTTCATTTTGTTTTGGAGAAGGTCTTCTCTTGTTCGAAATTTTCAGGGTAATTCATAGAATTCAGCGAACAAGTGGCGCACGCGGCTGGCGCACCGTGTGCACGTGCGACTTTCTGCACCAGCCGCGTGCGCTAACATCCATTTTCGTGCACAGCGTATTCATGGATTTTAGCATCCAAAACCAGCCGTGGCGCAGAGTGGCGCAGCGACCCTGCAGCAGCACCAACCCCTCCCCGTGCGCCATGCACAGCGCACAAATCCCGTACATGGTGCACAGGCCCCGAACCACAAAAACACCAGTAAAACTCCCGGCGCACCCCTCCGAATACATGTACACCCTGGCGCGGGGAGTTTCCCACGCAATTGCCCTGTGCGAGCGGGGTACATGTGTTACTGGGGTGTGCGGGAGGTTTCACACGCGATTGGCCCTACGCGAGCGGGGTACGTGTGTTACTGCGGTGCGCGGGAGGTTTCACACGCGATTGGCCATGTGCGAGTGGGGTACGTGTATTACTGGGGTGCGCAGGAGGTTTCACACGCGATTGGCCCTGTGCGAGTGGGGTACGTGTATTACTGGGGTGCGCGGGAACTATCACACGCGATTGGCCCTGTGCGAGCAGGGTACGTGTGTTACTGTGGTGCTTAGGAACTTTCACATGCGATTGGCCCTGTGCGAGCAGGGTACATGTATTACTTGGGTGCGCAGGAAGTTTCACACGCGATTGGCCCTTTGCGAGCAGGGTACGTGTATTACTGGGGTGCGCAGGAAGTTTCACATGCGATTGGCCCTGTGCGAACGGGGTACGTGTTTTACTGGGGTGCGCGGGACCTTTCACACGCGATTGGCCCTGTGGAGCGGGGTACATGTGTTACTGGGGTGCGCGGGAGGTTTCACACGCGATTGGCCCTGTGCGAGCGGGGTACGTGTGTTACTGGGGTGCGCGGGAGGTTTCACACGCGATTGGCCCTGTGCGAGCGGGGTACATGTATTATTGGGGTGCGCGGGAGGTTTCACACGCGATTGGCCATGTGCGAGTGGGGTACGTGTATTACTGGGGTGCGCAGGAGGTTTCACACGCGATTGGCCCTGTGCGAGCGGGGTACGTGTATTACTGGGGTGAGCGGGAACTATCACACGCGATTGGCCCTGTGCGAGCGGGGTACGTATGTTACTGGGGTGCGCGGGAACTTTCACATGAGATTGGCCCTGTGCGAGCAGGGTGCATGTGTTACTGGGGTGCGCGGGAACTTTCACACGCGATTGGCCCTGTGCGAATGGGGTATGTGTAATACTGGGGTGCGCGGGAAGTTGCACGTGCGATTGGCCCTGTGCGAGCGGGGTACGTGTGTTACTGGGGTGCGTGGGAGGTTTCACACGCGATTGGCCATGTGCGAGTGGGGTACGTGTATTACTGGGGTGCGCAGGAGGTTTCACACGTGATTGGCCCTGTGCGAGTGGGGTACGTGTATAACTGGGGTGCGCGGAAACTATCACACGCGATTGGCCCTGTGCGAGCAGGGTACGTGTGTTACTGTGGTGCTTAGGAACTTTCACATGCGATTGGTCCTGTGCGAGCAGGGTACATGTATTACTTGGGTGCGCAGGAAGTTTCACACGCGATTGGCCCTTTGCGAGCAGGGTACGTGTATTACTGGGGTGTGCAGGAAGTTTCACACGCGATTGGCCCTGTGCGAACGGGGTACGTGTTTTACTGGGGTGCGCGGGACCTTTCACACGCGATTGGCCCTGTGGAGCGGGGTACATGTGTTACTGGGGTGCGCGGGAGGTTTCACACGCGATTGGCCCTGTGCGAGCGGGGTACGTGTGTTACTGGGGTGCGCGGGAGGTTTCACACGCGATTAGCCCTGTGCGAGCGGGGTACATGTATTACTGGGGTGCGCTGGAGGTTTCACACGCGATTGGCCATGTGCGAGTGGGGTACATGTATTACTGGGGTGCGCAGGAGGTTTCACACAGGATTGGCCCTGTGCGAGCGGGGTACGTGTATTACTGGGGTGCGCGGGAACTATCACACGCGATTGGCCCTGTGCGAGCGGGGTACGTATGTTACTGGGGTGCGCGGGAACTTTCACATGAGATTGGCCCTGTGCGAGCAGGGTGCATGTGTTACTGGGGTGCGCGGGAACTTTCACACGCGATTGGCCCTGTGCGAACGGGGTATGTGTAATACTGGGGTGCGCGGGAAGTTTCACGCGCGATTGGCCCTGTGTGAGCGGGGTACGTGTGTTACTGGGGTGCGCGGGAACTTTCACACACGATTGGCCCTGTGCGAGCGGGGTACGTGTGTTACTGGGGTGCGCGGGAGGTTTCACACGCGATTGGCCCTGCGCGAGCGGGGTACGTGTATTACTGGGGTGCGCGGGAGGTTTTACACACGATTGGCCCTGTGTGAGCGGGGTACGTGTATTACTGGGGTGCGCGGGAGGTTTCACACGCGATTTTGCTGTCAGAGCGGGTTACGTGTATCCAGTGTGGTGTGTGGGGAGTCCTACATGTGAATTGGCAGTGTGGGTCCTCCCAGGTGTCCCCTCTACCCCTTCCACTGCCCCTGCAGGCAGCCCACACCACAGGGGACTACCCTGCACCCTTGGACATGTCCCGCAGGCAGCCCGTCCACCATAGCCATGCCCCCCAGCCAGGCCACGTGTCACGTTGCACTAGTGATCACCAACTCATGTTCCCCAGCACCCCCACCCCCCATCAGTGAGGGGCATCTGCCAGCAGGCCCCCACTCATGTCCCACTCATGTCCCCAGCAAACCCACCCCCCAGCAGTGCAGGGCACCTGCCAGCAGGCCCCCACTCATGTCCCCCAGCATCCCCACCCCCATCAGTGAGGGGCACCTGCCAGCAGGCCCCCACTCATGTCCCACTCATGTCCCCCAGCACCCCCACCCCCCATCAGTGAGGGGCACCTGCCAGCAGGCCCCCACTCATGTGCCCCAGCACCCCCACCCCCAGCAGTGAGGGGCACCTGCCAGCAGGCCCCCACTCATGTCCCCCAGCACCATGAGGGGCACCTGCCAGCAGGCCCCCACTCATGTCCCACTCATGTCCTCCAGCACCCCCACCCCCATCAGTGATGGGCACCTGCCAGCAGGCCCCCACGCCCCCCCAACATGTCAACATGACCCACAATCATGGCCCTCATGGCCACCAAAATCCCATGGCACGCCACGCCTGCCCAAATAACCAACCAAGCATAACATACACCCCACATTCAAATGCCCATTACATGAAACAACCCAAATGGCATGTATGTACATCAACACATGACCGTCACACACACACACTGGTTGTCATTGATTGTGTAAACCCACATTTTCACATGCATTAACCCAATGAGCGAATCCCACACATGGAACTAAAATATGAAAATGTATTATGTACAAAAATAAAGCAATGAAATGAAAGCATAACAAAATAGCAATCATGAAATGAAAAGCATGTGCAAAAGATGAGTAAATGAAAAGTACAACCAATCCAAAGTAATCCTAAAGAAAAATAGTCAAAACTCTCCCTCCACCAATGCAAATCCAAAGGAAACATAAAAAGAAAAACCTATTGATCCATGGTAAAATCAAAAGAAAAAGTTCAAAATAATCCATTGTCCAACTATGTACAATCCATTGTCCAAAAGAAAAATCCATCAAACCATGTTCAAAATCAAATAAAAAGTTCAAATAAATCCATTGTCCAACTATGTACAATACATTGTCAAGGGTCCTTGAGCCCACCGAAAGAAATGAAACCTACCTAAGAAACTACGTAATAAAAAATATATATTTTCAAATGTGTGTGGCATAGTCCATTCACCACAAATCAAAGGAAAAGGAAAAGGAAACCTAACTCTAAAAACTATTTACAATGACAGTGGGCTAGTCCGAAGGCTCACTTTTCGATGTCCCGGGCCAGGGCATCATCGAACTCCCGCTCAATGTCCTGGAGGCGGTCCTCTTTCAACGCCCCGAGGGTTTGCAGAGACAATGACATGTTCACCTCCAACTCCCTGTAAATTGCCTCGAGGCACTCGGCCCGCCTCAGTGCCCTCAGCATGGAGTTCTCCGCCTTGACCATCGTTAGCCGTGCCTCTTCCACCCGCTGCTGCTCCGCATCTATGGCGTGGCTCAACCGCTGCCACACGGAAGACACTTCCAAACCTGGGTCCTCCTGCCCTCTGGCCGATGCCTGCCCCTCGGATGTTGAAGGCCCTGAGCCATCATGGCTCCCACCTTGTTGCTGCTGCTGCTGTGCCTGTGCCTGTGCCCTGGCTCTTGCTGCCTGCACGTCCTCCTCTGGCTGGGGTGCAATTGTTGAGGTGGCCACCCCTGCTGGACGTCCGACTCCAGAATGTGGCAGGGATGTGTCCTTCACCAGCCTGGCCGCAGGGTCAGAGGCAGCTCCACAGGGTACCCAGGTGATAAATGGGTGGGAAGATGGCATGGAGGACGACTGGCGCATAGGGGGTTCAGGTGAGGAGGGGGTCGGAACAAGGACCAGCAAATGGAGGAATCCGGCCCTGGTGACCCATCCCAGTAGGTCAACGCGGTCAACGAGGCATTCGAGATGACGTGCAGTGTCCACACGAAAACACTGCAGGTCACCTCGCATGCCCCGTTGACGCAACGCCATCCCACTCAGGACAGGCTCAACCCGGTCCCGGATAGGCACGTCCGCATGGGAAAGGAAGGCCAGTTGTTGTAAGCGGATCCCATCCCTGAAAACGGGTCTGGACGTAGGCATCCCTGCTGGTGCAGGATGATGCAGTCACAGGATTGGGGACAGGATTACACACAGGCACCTCCGCGGCAGCCTGTGCTGCCTCCTGTCCCTGCACTGCACCACTAGCAGCAGTGGAATACCTACCTCCAGACCCCGTGTCTGTCCCTTCCACGGCCTCCTCCTCCACCAAACCCCCCAACAACCTGGATGACTCTGTGCCATCTTCCTCCGTCGGACCCTGTGGCCGTGCCTCTTCCACCCGCTACTGCTCCGCATCTATGGCGTGGCTCAACCGCTGCCACACGGAAGACACTTCCAATCCTGGGTCCTCCTGCCCTCTCAGCTGCCCCTTCTCCTGTCGAGGAGTCCAACTCCGACCTCCGCCTCTTGGACCTACCCTCAGCAGCTGTGGCCTGGGACGCGGCACCGGGCTCCTCACTCCCTGACGAGATGACAATCTGGGAGGGGAGCCGGGCCTTGCGTCTCCGGCTGGCAGTGCGATCCCTGCCGCCTTGCTCCACAGCACCCTCTCCGCCCTCTTCATCAGTTGACGCTGCAGACAGGGAGAGATAGTACACAGGCATCAGGGCACTGTACAATGGACTGATACACACATGGCAGTTGCACATGAGTGGCAGTATCACACTTCAGATATGGCATCACAATCCCCAACACACATGTCATTTCAACTCGCACACATGAGCAATTCCACATCAATATTGTACCAGGCAGCACCATCCATACACATACAACAGCATGAGCAGCCGAAGGTGAGCCTTACATCACATGAAACACGGGGAGTGCACAAGACATGCACACATGCCACCACACTTACATACATGTGTACATCTCCACCAAATGTCGCAGTGATGAGATCGCCATCCATGTCACATCTGGCATTCAGCCTTCTACATGCCAGTGTCACATGCATCCAAGTTGCATCACTGTTGCACACTTGTCAAATACACACACATGCACATGTACACAGTGCAGATACATGCAGCTGGAACAACCATCCACATGTGACACCACAACCATGCCAACGTACATACACAGAAATTCAAACATGTGTGCTCCCACCTCTGCATTTGGCCTGCATGCTTACCAACACATACACCATCAATGTGTCTCACAGGACTCACATGTGTCAGCCTCACACCCCTGTACATACACATCCCTACATGGCCCTACAAAAACACATGTGCAACCTGCACACAACTGGCACACCACGACACGCACAGCGTCCAATCAGTATGCATGTACACTTACCGCTTGACTCCAGACGGGTCGGCCTCTCAAGGACCTGGACGTGGAGCGCTGGGCGTATGCTTTCCAGGACCCTCATTTGGTGGTCGTACAGGTGGCCCCGGCGCCCCTTGTCATCTGCTGCCTTCAAGAGGCGCCGGGCCTTTTTGAGGGTCCTGGACCCAAAGTCCTCCCAGCACTTCTTGACATATTGTAAGTCGCAGACTGCCACCCCCTCCGCGTTGATGGCAGTCACTATGTCCTTCCAGATCCTGGTCCGTCCTTCATAGTCGGCGCGCAAACTTCCAAAGAGGGCATCATACTGCCCCAGGACTTGCTCCACCAGGACACCAACTTCCCTGGCAGTGAAGCTGGTGGCCCTCTGCTTCTCTGGCTGGGGGTTGCCAGTGGTGCCAGATGGTGTTGTGCCGACATGGCTACCCGAGAGGCAGGAATGGGTGGGCAACTGGGTCCTGGGGCTGGGCTGTGGTGCGATGGTATCCCAGTCGGGAGTCTTCAGTTCCAGCAGGGGTGATCACAGCAACTGCATCCCTGGCTGACGTGCAGGCAGCAAATAGCAGGGCACATGGCCAGCAGGCAGTCAGGCAGCAGCAGATGCCAGGTGGGAGCATGCTCGGGGTTCTGGCGGGCAGTAATTCGGCTTTCTGGGCAGGAGTGTGGTCTTCCGTGTGTTGTTGCAAGGCCAGCTTGATACGAAGTGATTTGGCACATTAATAAATTGCACGTCAGTGTGTAATTGGAGCAAAGGCCCTTAGCGCGTAACCGCGTCAGCACACGTACGCGATTTTATTGGACCAAAGGCACTTAGTGCGTAAGCGCTTCTGTGACATTACGCGCGCCAGCGTTTCCCTCGTGACGTGGGCATAGTGGTTCAGTGCACGTGAAAAAACAGCACGTCCGCGTGTGAATGCGTGTAATCCGAGGAAAGGGCCTACGCGCGTAAGTGACGTGACGCGCGCGGGCATTTCCATCAACACGGGTGCATGGTCATCGTACATGTCCAAAAATTGCACGTCCGAGTGTAAGCTCGTGTAATTGGAGGAAAGGGCCTCAGCGCGTACATGCGTAAGTGACGCTGTACGTGTGGGCCGCTTTAAAAGATACATGTAGGACCCTATTTCCTTGTACGTGCTTTTCGTGGAGAGCGAGTGGGTGAATTCTGTACTTCTTGTCGGTTCACACGCGATTACTTCACAGCGTTTCAAGTTTGTACTCCCTGTTACCTCTGACAGCGTTCATTTTTTTTGTTGGGCCTGTTTCCTCAAACAGCATTCACTTCTTCTTTTGTCCTGTCTCCTCAGACAGCGTGCAATTCTTCTTTGGTGGGGGTGTTGCCAACGCGCACACGTGCTTTTTTTTCACATTCTTTTTCCAGGCAGACGGTGAGTCGCGCATGCATTTACCAACTGTGCTTGCCCCGTGACGCGTACCCCTTCAGAGGTCATTGTAGACTGCGTGTAACACGCGTATGCTTATTTTGTGTTTCTGGGTGCCACAGCGTAGTGCGGGTTCATTTTCCATGCACGTGCTCTATGAGGGGTTGCGTGCACGTTACTTTTTGTTTTCGGGGTGTCTGTGCGTTGTGTGACCCGTCATCTTCCCCCAGGGGTCACAGACAGCCTTGCTAGATCACTAGGGTACGAATTCCATCTAGTACCCTACCCCTTTCACCCCCAATTGCCCAGGACAATTGTTTACTGCAACTCCCATACGCACAACAACATCAGTGCCACGGTTGGGAGGTGACAAAGCGGTAATGGAGGCAAAGGTGGCTGACCTCCAAAAGGTGGGTGTGGTGGGCACGGTAGGGAATGTGGCCAGGACTTGCAGGGTGCCCCTAGACCCCCATGTGTGGAGGACCAATCAGGGACACCCATGCTCCCCCCCCATGGTTGAGGGATACGTGGCTGACACCATCCCAGCTCAGCCCTTGTTGGACCAGCCCATTTTGGCACCTGACCTGGCACAGGATGACTCCCAGGCTGACTTCCAGTTCAGCAAGTCTAAGCCACGTGTGCCGGTGCAAGTTGGTGTCACCAGGCCATGTGGATCTGGGCAGCGATGTCATTTGCTGCTCCATGTAGGCAGGGGGGGAGGCTGCAGGGGCAGCTGCAGCTCTATCCAGCCCAGCTCTGAGTCTCCCAGCCGGGACAGTGTCGATCCTGGTCCATCAATCTGACATTGCCCCCGCCAACATCACACTTCAGCCAATGCCTGCACCAAGACCTATGGTCATTGTGCCTTCGCACACTCCCAGTACCCAATCCACCTGCGCTTCTGCCCCTACTGACCAGAGCGGCGCAAGCCAATCAGGCTCCGCTCCACCTTTGAAAAAGAGGAAGACGGGTGCTCTGGCACTACAGGCTGAGACCCCAGACACGGCTACACAGTCCGGCACGTCAAGGAAGCCTAGCTTTAATAACGCCGAACTTGATGCACTTGTGACCTATGTGTCAGCACATAGCCGCGAAATGGTGGTGACTGCAGGGTGCAAGACCACACCTGGTCAACGTAGGGCACACTGGCAGACCATCACGGACCGCATAAGTGCCCTTGGATTTGTGAGGCGCACAGCTGATGATTGCTACAAGCGGTGGAATTACCTGAAACGCAGGGCAAAGGACAAGCTGGCCTCAAATCATGCCGCTACTCTGGTGACTGGCGGTGGGTCTCCACCAGAGTACAACGAACTCACTGAACATGAGTCTGTTGCTGGGACCTTCGTCACAGAGGAACAGATCCAAGGTGTGGGAGAGCTACCTGATTATGACGCATTGTCCGGTGAGTGCCCATGCATGTGTGTATAATCCATGTGTATGTTGTTTGGGTGACGGGTTCTGATTGAGTGCCAGGTGAGGGTGTGTACTCCTGAGTGTTATGGGTCACCCATGTGCTTCCTCCAATACATTCACATGCCTTTGATTTGGGTATGACAGTATCCCTTCTGCCCACAGTAGCCAATTAGCCCCATGTTACTGCTGTTGCACTTGAACTATCATCTTGCAACAAAATTGTTCTGATTTTTTCTGTGTTCATTCAGGCTGATTGTTTAGATTGTCCCATTTTTCATATGCTTTTTTCATCCCTAATGCCACATATGTGACATGCTTCTGTCATTGTTTACACCCCACATTGCGGCACTTTAGTTACCTGGTTATGTGAATGATTAGACCATTCAGTGCGATGGAGTATTGGCCTGCTGAAATTTATTTTTAGGGCCTGTTTGCATGTGGAACATGATAGTTGTTTCCTGCCATGTTGAAGTGACCAACCATTGATGTGTACATCTGCCTACAATCGCTGTCTTATTGTACACTGGATGTGTTGCAGTGTGTGGCACATGCATATTTTGCAACACTATTCTACATTAATCTTCTCGTCATGTCCATGTGACATGGATGTGTGACAGTACTCATTCACTGACATATCGCTGTAGTTGTCTAATTTACCATAGCTATGCTACATGACATCTGTGTGCTGGCATGTGTCATGTATGTGTATAGGACCTGCCACTCACAGGCTGATGTGTGATGCCAGTGCTACACGACATGCTGCAAATGTGTTGCTTTTGTATCTTGGTGTCCTCATTGTCTGCCTTTTTGACTCCCCTTCAAACTCATTGACAGTCATGGATGCCAGGGTTATAGTCATGTGGGACATGTGTAAACCATGTACAGGATTTCTGTCTTGTCAGGCCTATGTGTGTGGTATGGTGCTCATGCCTGTTTCCATTTCTTGTATTTCATGTTTTTGCAGTTGACGATGCACTTGATCCTGGTGAGGTTCAGGAGATGGTGCAGACCCAGGAGGATTCTCAGCCACGACGAGGCATCAGTGGGGGACGTGGTGTGGTGGTGGGTGAAAACACTTTGGTACTGCAGACCATACTGTTGAGGGGTGTCTCTGTGTGCAGCTCCCCAGACCTCTATTCAGGTGCTGAGCCGGATGATGAGACTTATGTGATGTTGCAGGTAAGTGTTTCTGGCAGGGATTCTGTTCTGTCCAACCAGGGGTAGAACCCTCTATTATCCCCCCTGAAAGGCAGATGGAGCAACAACAGCAGGCAACAGACTCCATTTGCCAATCACACAGGGAAGACATGTTGGTGTCCAACAGGGACCATTGGGTGGCACTGGAGACTCTGCGCAAATCCATATCGATAGAGTCAGAGGGCCACAGGGAAGCCCTGAGGGTGGAACTCCATAACCTCAGGCAGAGTCTGCTTGAACTTGAGGCTTCCCGAAATTTCAGGACAGAACAGCAGCTGGAGCGGCTCACACGTTTGCTCTCAGCTGAGCTGCAGGCAACACGTGAGGAGATCCGGGCATCCCACAAGGCCATGCGTGCAGAAGTGCAGGCAACCCGTGACATGCTGCATGGGGATCTCTGCACTTTAATCCTCCAGAATCAGACCTTCCAGACCCGCATGCTTGCTGCCATGGAGGACCATACCAGGGC
The DNA here is from genome assembly GCF_040938575.1 of Ambystoma mexicanum. NCBI lineage: Eukaryota > Metazoa > Chordata > Amphibia > Caudata > Ambystomatidae > Ambystoma > Ambystoma mexicanum. Next base: position 1,277,070,007 of record NC_090929.1, on the reverse strand, counting down.
TTTGCGTGGGCTGCCTCCCATAGTGCCACCACCTCCTGATGCAGCAGCAGAGGGTGAAGGGAGCGAAAGCAGTTCTCCCACAATGGCATAGCCGTGCAGGCCATGAGCCCATGGAGGTATTTTTTTTCCCGCAACATCCATGCAGGTTGGTGTTGGCGTATACCCTGTCCTCGAACCGCCTGGGTAGCCTCCCCCCCCCCCAGGCCCCAACATGGTCATTTTTTTTTTTTTTGTTGCCTTGTGTGGCTTCATTGGGCATCCACTGTATTCTGGCTGGGCACATGCAGGCTTGTCCTGAGTTTGGGTTAGATGCTTGGGTTTCCTGACACACACACCCCTCCTGCTTCCCGTTTCCATGGCCTTGCAAAGGGTGTGACCAAGTGACAGTGACTTACACAGTGACATTGGGCCACCATGAGCTGTGTGGGCAGTCTGTAGTCAATACTGTGTGTACTTCCATAGTGGGTATTGTTGTTGTATTGTACACTGCATGGTGTATTGATATGTGCTTGTGCATTCATGTCTTCCTCCTAATTTGCAAGTTCCTTCTTCATGTCTTCACAAGGCCGTCTCCTTTGCAGATGGAGTTCATGTTGTATGCAGTACACTGACACATTTGCGTGGCAGCAACACTCTACAGTTGGAAGGGGTCGATGTGCTGGCCTACTCATGTTGTAAGACTACCACTACTTTGACTTAGTACTGTCATGTTTTTGCAATGATTCATGGTTTGTTGCTGTATTGTGTTGGTGGTAAATATTTGTCCATGTGTGCTGTTTGTTATTGATTACTGGGAGCATATTGTCTACGGGCAGTTTCCATTTGGGACAGTGCACTTTGTGACACTTGTGTTAGGTCTTGTGCATTGTTTTGTTTGCTTTCACAAAGCATGGCATGCCATGGTGTGTTGGGTGGTGGAGCTGGGGAGAGGTTGGGTGACATGGCGCTATTTTCATGTTGTATTTTGCAAGGGGGTAGTCATTCATGCAGCATAAATGTGTGCTTTTTTGTGACACAGCATTGGTTGTCTTTCGGCAGGTAGAGATGCACACAATGTAACTATTCCAGGTGACCAATCTCAGGCTGGTATGGTTGTGACAGTTGACTGTCCCTTATTTCATCATCATTGATTGTCGGCTGGTATGTGCCAGGGCTGTGTGCACTCCACAGGGGAGTGATTTGATGTGAAGTAATTAGCCCCCAGCTGCGTACGGGCTGCCTTACCACGTGCCCTTTCCCCTCCCATGTGCAGCGGCTGTGCTTGTGGTTGGGGATGTGGGGGCACCACCATGTCCACCGGCAGGCCCCGGCGTGTTGCAATGTTGTGCAGGGCACATGCTGCCACTATGATCCTGCACACTACTGGGGGCGCGTATAGCAGCTGCCCGCCAGAGCGGTCAAGGGAGCGAAAGCATGACTTCAGCACTCTGAATGTGCGCTCCACTATGCTCCGGGTTGCAATATGGGCTGTGTTGTATCTTACCTCGGGTGGTGTGGTGGGGTCCCGAATTGGCATCATCATGTGGGTGCTCAGTGGGTAGGCACTGTCCCCTGGGGAGGTGATGATGGGTATCATTAGTGGGGTTGTGACATTACTCAGTATCTGACATGCATGCATGTGCAGGGGCATTTATACTCACCAAGCAGCCATGTATCGCCATGCCGCCCAGCTTCTAGGTCCCGGTTTAGGGTTGACATTCTGTAAATGAAACTGTCATGGGTGGATCCTGGATAGTTGGCATATACTGAGGTGATGATTCCCTTGGTATCACATACTACCTGCACGTTGATGGAATGCCAGTGCTTGCAGTTTCTGTAGATGTGCTCAGTTGTCCTGGGAGGACATAGAGCCACATGGATCCAGTCAATGGCACCTAGCACTTTGGGGACGTGTGCCACCCGGTAAAAATCCTGGATGACAGCCTGCCTTTCTGCAGGTGTTCTGGGCAGGTATATGTGCCTGCAGACTGATGGGCGTGCAGTCATGATGGCCAACACCTGGTGCAGGCAGCGTGACTGCGTGGCCTGTGAGACCCCCCCCACTATGGCACTTGTCCACTGAAATGAACCTGTGGCCAAGAAGTGCAGTACATTGAGCACCTTTTCCAAGGGGCTCAGTGCTTGGGAGCACAGGGTGGGTGATGTGAGGTCATCCTCCCACTCACTCACCAGGTCGGGTATTATGTGAGGTGGAAACCTGTACCTCCCATACACCTGGTCATCAGGCATCCCAAAAAGGCTGGTTCTGGGTGTAAAAATTCTGGCCCTGACTATCCTCCTTCTCCTGCGGTATCCCACGACCACTGCTGCGAGGACGGTATATTCATCTTGGCGTCTGAGCTTGTTTGTTGTTTGCGCGCACTTTTATGCTGCGCGGGTCCACGTACGTCTGCTTCCTGCTGGCGTACGTGTTTCCAGATTAGCGTGTCTTTTTAGGCGCAAGCGTTAGCCCCGTTCGATTCCATGAATACGTGTTGTAGGCGCGCGTGTGGGCGTTCCGCGCATTTGCCTACTGTACTTCCCCCGTGACGCCCACATTTTCACGCGTTGTTCCCCATTCCACGTGTTACGCCCCTTTTTCCGCCTACTTTTGTTGTGTGCGCTTCGCTATGTGCGCTTTCGCTGTGCGCGTAGCGCACGCTGTTTGAAGACGTGTGCGCCAGCGTGCGCCACGCAGGATTTTAGAGAACATCCATGGATTTACACGGGCACAGACTTCCATGAATCGCTGTGCGCGGGTTTCACTGCGATTTTCGCACTTACCCTGCAATTCGCACGCTTTCGCAGGAATTTTCAGCGCACATTAATTCCATGAATCGGCCTCTTTGTCTTTTGGAACGTCTTTTCTAAATGTTTTTATTTGTATCCTCTCTGTTTGAATTTGTTGATAGTATTGATTGCATGTTTTACAAATGGGCCATGCCAATGGTTCCACATTTCTAGTTTTGTACCTGTCAATGAATAACATTGTTTAACCAATCCACTAACATTTTGACATACTTTTTACCATGTATATTAATTCTGGAAATAGGCCTTGAGCTCCTCTCACATTAGTTTAAATACAGTTTACACATATTAAACACAATCCATAAAACGTTCGCTCATGAATCCAATCTTTAACCTTCCTATTTCATATAAATACAAATGTGTTGATACCAGATTTATACAGACAACATTAAAACATACACAATTCAAAATTCATCATAACCAATACATCCAAATTCTCAGTTAAAATTCATGTAACACCTAAAATAAGAATTACAATCATTATAAACCCAACATTACCATTCAATAAACTCCCCGACCGATCAGTGCAAATTATGCAGAACCATTAACCATACTCTATAAAGTGCCATGTGCAGGGTGTTGTTACTCCTTGTATTTAAAAATCGCCTTCAAAATTATAATCGAGTACAAATCATGCACTTGATCACCCAGATAACGCGTATACATAGGGCCCAGATTTCAACATTCCGTCAGTACATGTTTGGCCAATTCCAATTTCTGAGGTTTCTCACATATGCAACAGTATCTCTCCGACTGGGATAGCTTTAATTCTGAACCTAAGACAGTGAGAACTGGTAAGCAGTTTATTCATTAAATAAAGATACACTTTCCGAGGTTCTAAGATGGACAGATTTTTAAATATGTTTGTGCTTACTGGTACGTATATATAATCTCAGCAACAAAAACATATGTTTTTAATGAAGACAGATGGATAAAGTTGAGACACAAATTCCAGTAGTCAAATTATTTCTCAAATGCAACCTTTAGAAGATAATAATTTTCATCCCAATCTGGTCTTCAATCAATACTGTCAAATAACCTTCTTATTGTCTCCTCATATTTTGCTGAACCCTATTTTCCATCTCCACTCCCAATGAATGTGATAGTTGACCTTTGGGGCTTCAATGGCTTTAATATATAATATGGCTCATTTCTACAATACTGTGGTTTCTAGCGAAATAAAGCCCACTTCCAACCGTATTACTTAGGGGCACAAGTTGGAATACCCAGCATTTCTTTATGGAAATGACCCTCAATTCTCTGAAGCCATACCAGTTTAGAGATGGTTAGACTTTCCGGCCTGTATGACACAGTCGGGCCTAAACATTGCAAATATAAGCATCTAGCCCCCTCCAAATTAAAGCTGCATGTATGCCTAATTAAGTGAGTGATCAATGAGGTTAACAGTTCGGCTTTTCAAATGTGGGAGTCAATACACGCATCGCACCCCCTCTGGGATTCTAGCTCCACTCCTGGGTATTTGTAATGATCAGTATATTCACTAACGCCTGCCTCAATAGTGAGTCTGGGCCTCATTATTCTTTGAACCTTAAATACTCCTATTAATGATGAGGTGGTTTTCCTCAGCCTATTCCCATAATTCTCTGACGACTCTTGTCAAGCCAGGGAAGGTATGGTCTGGGATCACAAGATCATTGGTATATGACAGACAAGGAAAATGAAATGTATCAATCTTAGGCGGGCACCCCCGTGAATCCAACAGCCATTTTGATAAGTCTGCCAAGTACAGGTTGAAACGCAGGGAAGCCAGGACACAGCTCTGTGTAACCACTTAGTATAGGTATCGGGCTGGTCAGGGCACCCTCGCCCTCCAACCTCACCTGTATTGTATTATCCTCATGTAGTGACTAAACAAAAAGGAGAAAATATTAAGGGCATCCATAAAATTCCAACTTGAGCCACAGCCTCTTTCTACACACTAAGTAGAAGGCGTACAGTCTGGGATTTTCCTTTGTGCACGCCCTCTCCATCAAACAATCCATCAACCCCAGGATACAAACAGTCGAGTAACCTGGCCTACATCTGATTTGAAACCTGTCCAAAAGGTCCGACCTCTCTCCCAACTTCTGCATGTCATGAAGGATAAATGTAGCAAAAAGCGTCCCGGCGGTATCAAGCATAGACAGTTGTTTATAGTTTCCAAGCATTGAAACAACCCCTTTTTTGGACACAGGAATTAAAATTGGATTTTGCTATGAGCAAGGGATTTTTCCAGTTCTCAATACCATTGATATAAGATTCGCAATAATCCCGCACATGTGGTGGCATCCTGTATTAATATAACATTAGCAAGTTTGTTAGGTCCAGAGGCCATGGAAGCATTGATTATACCTATTTTATTAATGATATCCTCCATGGAAATCCCTATTGTGGGATCGTGGATATAGCTGTTAATTTCACATTCCTTTTTAGGATTCTCTTGACCTGAGTAATTGACTAACTGGCCGATTCATGGAATTAATGTGCGCCGAAAATTCCCGCGCAGAGGTGCCAAAACGTGCGATTCGCAGTAAAAGTGCGAAAATCGCAGTGCAACTGCGAAAATCGCAGGAAACCAGCGCACATCGATTCATGGAAGTCTGTGCGCGAGAAAAACATTGGATGTACGCTGAAAAAGTGCACGGCGCACGCCGGTGCACAGCTCATCCAACGGCGTGCGCCACGGCCGCAGCGAAATCGCACATAGCGCGGTGCACATTACAAAAGTAGGCGGAACACGGGGCGTAACACTCGGAATGGGGAACAACGCGCAAAAATGTGCGCGTCACGGGGAAGTACAGGAGGCAAGTGCGCGGAATGCCCACACGCTCGCCTACAACTCGTATTCATGGAATCCAATAGGGCAAACCAGCGCACGGTCAAAGACGCGCACAGGGCCAAGCAAGTATGCCACAAGAAAGCATGCGGTAGCGTCCCTGAGCCTGAAATAAATGTGCGCCAAAATGTGTGCTAACAAAAAGTACCCATATACAGCTATGATGAATGACCCATACAGTGGCCATCTAGGACAAACGAGGTGCAAAGGGGTACCGACAAACACGGGCACCCGCTGTGTGAAAAATAGCATGTGCGTGTATTACGGGGTTCGCGGGAAGTTTCACAAGCGAATTTGCAGGGTACGTGTATTTCGGTGTGTGCGCGTGAAGTTCCACACGCAATTTCAGCAGGGTACGTGTACTCCGGGTGCGCGGCAAATTCCACACGTGAATCCAGCCGCCTATGTGTATTTCGGGGGTGCCGGGGAGTCCCACACGTGAATTGGCCGTGTGGGTCCTCCCAGCTGTTCCCTCTACACCCTCCACAGCCCCTGCAGGCGGCCCACACCACAGGGGACTACCCTAGACCCCTGCACATGGTCCGCAGGCAGCCCATCCACCATGGCCATGCCCCCCAGCCAACCCACATGTCACCTTGCACTACTGCCCACCAACGCATGTCTCCCAGCACCCCTACCCCCCTGTATCCAGGGGCAGCCTCCACCAGGCCCCCACTCCTGTCCCCCTACACCCCCACCCCCTGCATCCAGGGGCACCCTCCACCAGGCCCCCACTCATGTCTCCCTGCACCCCCACCCCCCAGCACTGTGGGGCACCCTCCACCAGGACCCCACTCATGTCTCCCAGCACCCTCACCCCCCACCAGTCAGGGGCAGCCTCCACCAGGCCCCCACTCCTGTCCCCCTACACGCCCACCCCCATGCATCCAGGGGCACCCTCCACCAGGCACCCACTCATGTCCAACTCATGTCTCCCTGCACCCCCACCCCCCAGCACTGTGGGGCACCCTCCACCAGGCCCCCACTCCTGTCTCCCAGCACCCCCACCCCCCACCAGTCAGGGGCACCCTCCACCAGGCCCCCACTCATGTCTCCCTGCACCCCCACCCCCCAGCACTGTGGCGCACCCTCCACCAGGCCCCCACTCATGTCTCCCAGCACCCCCACCCCCCACCAGTCAGGGGCACCCTCCACCAGGCACCCACTCATGTCCCACTGCACCCCCACCCCCCAGCACTGTGGGGCACCCTCCACCAGGCCCCCACTCATGTCTGCCTGCACCCCCACCCCCCAGCACTGTGGGGCACCCTCCACCAGGCCCCCACTCATGTCTCCCAGCACCCCCACCCCCCACCAGTCAGGGGCACCCTCCACCAGGCCCCCACTCATGTCCCCCTGCACCCCCACCCCCCTGCATCCAGGGGCACCCTCCACCAGGCCCCCACTCATGTCCCCCTGCACCCCCACCCCCCTGCATCCAGGGGCACCCTCCACCAGGCCCCCACTCATGTCTCCCAGCACCCCCACCCCCCACCAGTCAGGGGCACCCTCCACCAGGCCCCCACTCATGTCCAACTCATGTCTCCCTGTACCCCCACCCCCCAGCACTGTGGGGCACCCTCCACCAGGCCCCCACTCATGTCCCCCTGCACCCCCACCCCCCAGCACTGTGGGGCACCCTCCACCAGGCCCCCACTCATGTCCCCCTGCACCCCCACCCCCTGCATCCAGGGGCACCCTCCACCAGGCCCCCACTCATGTCTCCCAGCAAACCCCCCCCACCAGTCAGGGGCACCCTCCACCAGGCCCCCACTCATGTCTCCCTGCACCCCCACCCCCCAGCACTGTGGGGCACCCTCCACCAGGCCCCCACTCATGACTCCCAGCACCCCCACCCCCCACCAGTCAGGGGCACCCTCCACCAGGCCCCCACTCATGTCCCCCTGCACCCCCACCCCCCTGCATCCAGGGGCACCCTCCACCAGGCCCCCACTCATGTCCCCCTGCACCCCCACCCCCCTGCATCCAGGGGCACCCTCCACCAGGCCCCCACTCATGTCTCCCAGCACCCCCACCCCCCACCAGTCAGGGGCACCCTCCACCAGGCCCCCACTCATGTCCAACTCATGTCTCCCTGTACCCCCACCCCCCAGCATTGTGGGGCACCCTCCACCAGGCCCCCACTCATGTCCCCCTGCACCCCCACCCCCCAGCACTGTGGGGCACCCTCCACCAGGCCCCCACTCATGTCCCCCTGCACCCCCACCCCCTGCATCCAGGGGCACCCTCCACCAGGCCCCCACTCATGTCTCCCTGCACCCCCACCCCCCAGCACTGTGGGGCACCCTCCACCAGGCCCCCACTCATGACTCCCAGCACCCCCACCCCCCAGCACTGTGGTGCACCCACCACCAGGCCCCCACTCATGTCCAACTCATGTCTCCCAGCACCCCCACCCCCAGCACTGTGGGCCACCCTCGCCCAGGCCCCCACTCATGTCTCCCAGCACCCCCACCAGTCAGGGACACCCTCCACCAGGCCCCCAATCATTTCCAACTCATGTCTCCTTGCACCCCCACCCCCCAGCACTGTGGGGCACCCTCCACCAGGCCCCCACTCATGTCTCCCAGCACCCCCACCCCCCACCAGTCAGGGGCGCCCTCCACCAGGCCCCCACTCATGTCTCCCTGTACCCCCACCCCCCAGCACTGTGGGGCACCCTCCACCAGGCCCCCACTCATGTCCCCCTGCACCCCCACCCCCCCAGCACTGTGGGGCACCCTCCACCAGGCCCCCACTCATGTCCCCCTGCACCCCCACCCCCTGCATCCAGGGGCACCCTCCACCAGGCACCCACTCATGTCTCCCTGCACCCCCACCCTCCAGCACTGTGGGGGACCCTCCACCAGGCCCCCACTCATGTCTCCCAGCAGACCCCCCCCCACCAGTCAGGGGCACCCTCCACCAGGCCCCCACTCATGTCTCCCTGCACCCCCACCCCCCAGCACTGTGGGGCACCCTCCACCAGGCCCCCACTCATGACTCCCAGCACCCCCACCCCCCAGCACTGTGGTGCACCCACCACCAGGCCCCCACTCATGTCCAACTCATGTCTCCCAGCACCCCCACCCCCAGCACTGTGGGCCACCCTCGCCCAGGCCCCCACTCATGTCTCCCAGCACCCCCACCAGTCAGGGACACCCTCCACCAGCCCCCCAATCATTTCCAACTCATGTCTCCTTGCACCCCCACCCCCCAGCACTGTGGGGCACCCTCCACCAGGCCCCCACTCATGTCTCCCAGCACCCCCACCCCCCACCAGTCAGGGGCGCCCTCCACCAGGCCCCCACTCATGTCTCCTTGCACCCCCACCCCCCAGCACAGTGGGGCACCCTCCACCAGGCCCCCACTCATGTCTCCCTGCACCCCCACCCCCCAGCACTGTGGGGCACCCTCCACCAGGCCCCCACTCATGTCTCCCAGCACCCCCACCCCCCACCAGTCAGGGGCACCCTCCACCAGGCCCCCACTCATGTCTCCCAGCACCCCCACCCCCACCAGTCAGGGGCGCCCTCCACCAGGCCCCCACTCATGTCCCCCTGCACCCCCAGCACTGTGGGGCACCCTCCACCAGGGACCCACTCATGTCTCCCAGCTCCCCCACCCCCCACCAGTCAGGGGCACCCTCCATCAGGCCCCCACTCATGTCCCCTTGCACCCCCACCCCCATGCATCCAGGGGCACCCTCCACCAGGCCCTCACTCATGTCTCCCAGCACCCCCACCCCCCAGCCGTGCGATTTGCCTGGGTACATGTATTCCAGGGGTGCGCGGGTAGTCTCACACGCGATTCCATCAGGGTACGTGTATCATGGGTCCGCGTGAACTTTCACACGCGATACCAGCAGGGTACGTGTATTTCGGGGTGCACGGGAAGTTTCACACGCAAATTTGCAGGGTACGTGTATTTCGGTGTGTGCGCGTGAAGTTCCACACGCGACTGGGCCTGTGAGAGTGGGGTACGTGTATTCCAGGAGTGGGCGGGATTATTTACTCGCGACTGGGCCTGGGAGAGCGTGTTACATGTATTCCTGGGGTGGGCGGGAAGATTTACACGGTCGCCTACAATGCGCCAAAAAATAAAAGGAACAATCCTGAAACACGTATGCCAGCATGAAGCAGGCACACGTCCTGCGTAGCATAAAAGAGTGCGCAAACAACAAACAAGCTCAGAGGCCAGGATGAATATACCGTTCCTAGAAGCAGTGGCCGTGGGATACCGCAGGAGGAGGAGAAGGATAGTCAGGGCCAGAATCTTCACACCCAGAACCAGCCTATTTGGTATGCCTGATGACCAGGTGTATGGGAGGTACAGGTTTCCACCACACATAATACTCGACCTGGTCAGTGAGTGGGAGGATGACCTCACATCAGCCACCCTGTGCTCCCAAGCACTCAGCTCCCTGGAGAAGGTCCTCAATGTACTGCACTTCTTGGCTACCGGATCATTTCAGTGGACAAGTGCCATAGTGGGGGGGGGTCACAGGCCACGCAGTCACGTTGCCTACACCAGATTTTGGCCATCATCACTGCACGCCCATCAGTCCGCAGGCACATATACCTGCCCAGAACACCTGCAGAAAGGCAGGCTGTCAGCCAGGATTTCTACAGGGTGGCACAATTCCCCAAAGTGCTAGGTGCCACTGATTGCACCCATGTGGCTCTACGTCCCCCCAGGGCATCTGAGCACATGTATAGAAACCGCAAGCACTGGCATTCCATCAACGTCCAGGTAGTATGTGATGCCAAGGGAATCATCACCTCAGTATATGCCAACTATCCAAGGTCCACCCACAACAGCTTCATTTACAGGATGTCAACCCTAAACCGGGACATGGAAGCTGGGCGGCATGGCGATGCATGGCTGCTTGGTGAGTAGAAATGCCACAGCACAAGCATGCATGACAGATACAGAGTAATGCCAATACCCCACTAATGATCCCCATCACCACCTCCCCAGGGGACAATGCCTACCCTCTGAGCACACACATGATGACGCCAATTCAGAACCCCATCACGCCTCCCGAGGAAAGATACAACACAGCCCATATTTCTACACGGGGCATAGTGGAGCGCACATTCGGAGTGCTCAAGTCACGCTTTCGCTCCCTTGACCGTTCTGGCGGGGAGCTGTTATACGCTCCCCCAGTAGTGTGCAGGATCATAGTGGCAGCATGTGTCTTGCACAATGTTGCAACACACCGGGGCCTGGCTGTGGACATGGTGGTGCCTCCACATCCCCAAGCACATGCACGCCCGCTGCGCATGGGAGGGGAAAGGGCACAGGGTGAGGCAGCTCGTACGCAGCTGGTGGCTAATTACTTCACATAGAAAGCACACCCCTGTGGAGTGCACACAACCGTGGCACATACCATCTGACAATCAATGATGACTCAATCTGACAATTATGATGAACAAAGGGACAGTCAACTGTCAGAACCATAGCAGCCTGACATTGTTCATCTGGAAGTGTCACAATGTGTGCATCCCTACCTACACAAACACCACCAATGCAGTGTCATCAAAAGACACACTTCCATGCAGCAAAAATGAATACCCACTTGCAAAATACAACATGAGAACAGTGGCATGTCACCCAACCCCTCCCCGGCACGGCCACACAACACACCATGGCATGTCATGCAATGTGAGAGCAAACAAATTAATCCCCACAACATGCCCCAAGTGTCACCAACTACAGTGTCCCTAATGGAAACTGGCCACACATGAAATGCTCACAGTAATGCAGGACCAACAACACACATTACCAAATACTTACCAAGAATACCAATCACCTACAAAACCTCCAACCTACCATAAACATGACAGTATGGACTTAAAACATTGGTAGCCTCACTACCTGATAATGCCAGCACTTCGAACACTTCCAACTATACAGTGTTAGCGCCACGCAAGAGTGTAGGTGCACTGCTTACAACATGGACTCCAGTCCCAAAGTAGACCGCCTTGTGAAGACATGAGAAATGGACCTGCAAATTAGGAGGATGGGATGGATGCAGAGCCACAAATCAATACACCATGCAGTGTACAATACAACAACAATATGCACTAGGAATGTATACACAGTATTGACTACAGACTGCCCACACAGCAAATGGGAGTCCAACGTCACTGTGTAAGGCAATGTCACTTGGGCACACCCTTTGCAAGCCCATGGAAACAGGAAGCAGGAGGGGTGTGTGTCACACAAACCCAAGCATCTGACCCAAATTCAGGACAAGCCTGCATGTGCCCAGCCACAATACAGCGTATGTCCACGGGAGCCACACAAGGCAACACACTGTCCAAAAAATCAAAAATCAAAAATTAAAAAAATAAATAAATAAATAAAATCAAAAATGGCCATTAATGGGCCTGAGGGGTGGGGGAGGCCACCCAGGAGGTACGAGGACAGGGTGCACACCAAAACCCACCTGTGTGGATCTTGCGAAAAAAAAACACCTCCATGGGCTCATGGCCTGCATGGCTACCCTATTGTGGGAGAATCGCTGCTGTCGCTCTCCTCACCCTCTGCAGCTGCATCAGGAGGTGGTGGCACTATGGGAGGCAGCCCACGCAAAGCCCTAGTCTGATCCTCCATGGCAGCAAGCATGCGGGTGTGGAAGGTCTGGTTCTGGAGGATAATTGTGCGTAGGTCCCCATGCAACAACTCACGGGATGCCCGCATCTCAGCTGAGAGAGTACATGTGAGCCGCTCCAGCTGCTGTTCTGTCCTTGTGTTAGCTGAAGCCTCAAGCTCAACCAGAGTTGCCCTGAGCTGACGGAGTTCCACCCTCAGGGCTTCCCTGTGGCCCTGGGATCAATGGAAATGGCTTCCCGCAGAGTCTCCAGTGCCGCCAGCCTGTCCCTGTTGGACTCCAACATGTCCTCCCTGTGTGACTGGCTAATGGAGTCTGTTGCCTGCTGTAGTTGTTCAATTAGCCTTTCTTGGGGGACAATGGAAGTGGCCACCCTATCCATGGCCTGAGCCATCATCTTAGTTGATGCTGCCTGTTGGTTTGCCATACCGTATATGGATTGCTCCCATGCGGTATTGCCAGGTGGCGTACGGCCACCACGTCGGCGGGCACCACACCTGTCTGGGGCAAGGTGAACTGCGCCTTGCTGTGCCGGCACTGCCTGAGGCTGCAGGACTGCATTCCCCCTCTGATCTGCTGGCCCAGGAACAGGATCAGATGTAGCGGAGTGTGACCCTGCATCCGTAACCACCAAAGACGGACCTACCAACACTGACATCCCCATTGAGGGTTCTACCCCTGGTGCAGGTGGGTTGGACAGTACAGAATCCCTCCCAGAAACACTTACCTGCGACGCAACATAGGTCTCATCATCCGAATCGACACCTGAATAGAGCTCGGGGGAGGTGCACCCAGAGACACCCCTTGAGATGACGGCCTGCAGCAAGTGTGGGTTCTCACCCACCACCACACATCGTCCCTCACTGGTGCCCGGTCGAGCCTGAGACCCCTCCTGGGTCTGCACCATCTCCACAACCCCAGCAGTATCAAGTGGGTCATCCCCGACAAAGACATGAAAGAAAAGAAATGGGAACAGGCATTAGCAACATGGAACACAATTAGGGCTGAGAAGCAACAGAAACAGTACTTCATTGACACATGTACCACATGACTATAACCCTGCCATGCATGCACTGTCACTGCGTATGAAGGGGAGGCAAATGGCACACATTGATGACACCAAGATGGAAGACCAAAAAATTTGCTGCATGCTGCCTAGCAGTGCCATCACACATTGGCCTGTGATTGGCATGTCCAATACACATACATGACACATGCCATCACACAGATGGCATGTACCCTAGCCATGTCACACATGTGACAATAGGACTGAGAAATACCTAGTGAAAGTGGTGGAATGCAGACAATCAGCCTGAATGAACACAGAATAACATGTTGTGGTAAGATGACAATTCAAGGGCAACTGGCGTGAGGTTGGGCTGAATGTCTACTGTTGCCAGAAGGGATACTGCAACACCCAAATCCTGGTGCGCAGAATGGATTGGATGAAGCACATGGGTGACCCAAACCACTCAGGCACACACCCCCTCACCTGGCACTCAATCAGAAGCACTCTCACACACACCATGCACATGGATGACACACACATGCATGTGCACTCACCGGACAATGCCTCGTAATCTGGCAGGTCTCCCACGCCTTGGATCTGTTCCTCCGTGACGTAGGTCCCAGCAACATACTCATGTGGTGTGAGTTCTATGTCCTCTGCCGGAGACCCATCTCCAGTCACTAGAGTTGCGGCATGACTTGAGGCCAGCTTTTTCTTTGCCCTGCGCTTAAGGTCATTCCAGCGCTTGTAGCAATCATTAGCTGTGCGCCTCACGAATCCAAGGGCACTTATGAGTTCCGCAATGGTCTGCCAGTGTGCCTGACGTTGTGCAGGTGTGGTCTTGCATCCTGCAGTAATCACCATTTCGCTGTCATGTGCGGACACATACTCCACAAGTGCATCAAGTTCGACCTGATTGAAGCTGGGCTTCCTTGGTGGGCCGGACTGTTTAGCCGTGTCTGGGGCATCAGCCTGTACTGGACGAGCACTCTTCCTCTTCCGCTTGGAAGGTGGTGGTGATACTGAGTGTCCTCTCTACACTAGGGGCAGGAGCCCTGGTGGACTGTGGACTAGGAGTGTGGGAATGAACACTCACCATGGGACGTGGTGCAGGCATTAGCTGAAGTGTGATGTAGTCAGGGGGAACGTCAGCAGGATGGATTAGGACCGACACTGTCCTGGCTGGGACACTCAGAGCTGGGTTGGATGGAGCCGCAGCTGCCCCTGCAGCCTCCCCACCCTGCCTACTCGGGGCAGCAGATGACATAGCTGCCCCTGATCCATGTGGGCTGGTGACACCAACGTGCACCGCCACACGTGGCCTAGACCTGCTGACCTGGAAGTCAGCCATGGAGTCACCCAGTGCCAGGTCTGGTGCCACAATGGGCTGGTCCAACAAGGGCTGAGCAGGGATGGTTCAGCCACGTTACCCTCAACCGGGGGGGGGCATGGGTGTCCCTGACTGGTCACCCACACATGGGGGGCTAGGGGCACCCTGCAAGTCCGGGCCACGTCCCCTACCGTATCCACCATGGCCACCTCTTGTGGCTCGCCCATCTTTGCCACCCTTACCGCGTGCTCGCCTCCCAACCATGGCACTGATGTAGTTATGCGTATGGGAGTTGCAGTAAACTATTGTCCTGGACAATTGGGGGTCAAAGGGGTAGGCCACTAGATGGAATTCGTACCCTAGTGCTATAGCAAGGCTGTATGTGACCCCTGGGGGAAGGTGACGGGTCACGCAATGCACAGGCACCCCGAAAAAGGGAGATAATGTGCACGCAACCCCTCCTAGACGACGTGCGTGGAAAAAAGAACCTGCACTACGCTGTGGCACCCAGAAACACAAAAATGAACGTATGCGTCTCACATGCAGCCTAGACTGACCTCTGAAGGGGTAGGCAACACACGATGCAAGCACAGATGTCAAATACGTGCGCGACTCACCGTCTGCCAGGAAAAATCGCATGTAAAATACGCGCGTGTGCGCGTTGGCAACACCCCCGCCAAAAGAAGAATTGTACGCTGTCTGAGAAGACAGAACAACAGGAGAAGTGAACGCTGTTTGAGGAAACAGGCCCGGAAACAAGACAAGAAGAGAAAAAGCTGTCAGAGGTAGCAGGGAGTACGAACTTGGAACGCTGTCAAGTAAATCGCGTGTGAACCGACAAAAAGTACAGATTTCACCCACTCGCTCTCCACGAAAAGTACGTACAAGGAAATGGCGTTCTACACGTACCTTTTAAACATGCCCACACGTCCAGCGTCACTTCCGCGTTTACGCGCTAAGGCCCCATCCTCCAATTACACGCGCTGACACTCTGACGTGGAGTCATTGGACGTGTAACATGCACCCATGTACAGGGAAACGCTCGCGCACGCACGTCTCAGACGCGCATACACGCTGTTGGCCTTTGGGCCAATGAATTTGCGTACGTGTGCTGACTCGCTTACGCTCTAAGGCCCTTTCCTCGAATTACACGCAGACGTGCTGGATTTTCACGTGCCAAATCACTCCGTATCAAGCTGGCAACGCGTAAGCACACGGAAGACCACGCTTCTGCCCAGAAGGCCGAATTACTGTCCCCCAGAGCCCCGAGCACGCTCCCACCTGCCATCTGCTGCTGCCTGATTGCCTGCTGCCATGTGCCCTGCCATTTGCTGCCTGCACATCAGCCAGGGGTGCAGTTGCTGTGACCAACCCTGCTGGAACCGAAGACTCCCGACTGAGATTCCATCGCTCCACAGCCCAGCCCCAGGACCCAGTTGCCCACCCACTCCTGCCTCTGGGGTTGTCATGTCGGACACTGCAACATCTGGCACCACTGACAACCCCCGGCCAGAGAGGCAGAGGGGCACCAGCTTCACTGCCACCGAAGTTGGTGTCCTGGTGGAGCAGGTCCTGGGGCAGTATGATGCCCTCTTCGGAAGTTTGTGCGCCGACAAGGAAGGACGGACTCGGATCTGGACGGACATCGTGACTGCCATCAACGCAAGGGGGGGCAGTCCGCGACTTCCAACATGTCAAGAAGCGCTGGGAGGACTCCAGGTCCAGGACCCTCAACAAGGCCCGGCGCCTCTTGAAGGCAGCGGATGCTAAGAGGCGCCGGGGCCACTTGTCGGACGATCAGATGAGGGTCCTGGAACGCATATCCCCAGCGCTCCACGTCCAGGTCCTTCAGAGGCAGACCCGTCTGGAGTCCAGCGGTAAGTGTACATGCATCATGATTGTAAGCTGTGCATGTGGTGATGTGCCAGTAGTGTGCAGGTTGCACATGTGTTTGTATGGGGCCGAGTATGGGTGGGGGGTACAGGGCCCTGAGGCTAACACATGCGAGGGCTGTCATGTGTGAGACATGGATGGTGCTTGTGTGTGTAGGCTTGCATGCCAAATGCAGTTGTGTGGGCACACATGTTTGGATGAATGTGTATGTAAGTAGGCATGTTTGTGATGTCACACATGGATGTTGTTTTCAGCTGCATGTATCAGCACTGTGTACATGTGCATGTGTGTGTATTTGACAAGGGTGCAACAGTGATGCAACATGGATGCATGTGACAGCGGGATGTGGAAGCCTGATTGGTAGATGTGACATGGATGCCCATCTGAACACTGCGACAGTTGGCTAAGGTGTACACATGCATGCAAGTGTGGTGGTGTGTATGCATGTGTAGTGCACTCCCTGTGTTGCATGTGATGTCTGGCTCACCTTTGCCTGCTCATGCTGTTGTATGTGTATGGATGGTGATGGCAGTTGCGATATGGCTGTGTTATGGCTCATGTGTGCGAGTTGAAATGACAGGTGTGTTGGCGATTGTGATGCCATGTCTTAGGTTTGCCAATGCCACTCATGTACAACTGTTATGTGTGTATGTGTCCACTGTACAGTGCCCTGATGCCTGTGTTTTATTTCTCCCTGTCTGCAGCGTCAACTGATGAAGAGGGCGGAGAAGGTGCTGTGGAGCACAGCGGCGGGGATCGCACCGCCAGCCGGAGACGCAAGGCCCGGCTCCCCTCCCAGGTTGTGATCTCGTCGGGGAGTGAGGAGTCCGGTGCCACGTCCCGCGTTGCAGCTGCCGGGGGGAGGTCCAAGAGGCAGAGGTCGGAGTTGGACTCCTCTGCAGCAGAAGGGGCAGCTGGGACCCCACAGGGCCCAACGGGGGAAGATGGCACGGAGTCATCCAGGTTGGTGGGGGGTTCGGTGGAGGAGGAGGCCGTGCAAGCAACAGAGACGGGGTCTGGAGGTGGGGATTCCACTGGTGCTAGTGGTGCAGTGCAGGACCAGGGATAGGAGGCAGGACAGGCCGCCGCGGAGGTGCCTGTGTGCAATCCTGTCACTGCATCATCTTGCACCAGCAGGGATGCCTACGTCCAGACCCGTTTTCAGGCAGGGGATGAGCTCACAACAACTGGCCTTCCTCTGCCTGCAGATGTGGCTATCCGGGTCCGGGTTGAGCCTGTTCTGACTGGTGTGGCGTTGCGTCAACGGGCCATGCAAGGTGACCTGCAGTCTTTTCATGAGACTGCACGTCATCTCGAATGGCTTGTTGACCGCGTCGGCCTACTGGGACAGGTCACCCAGGCCGGATTCCTCCATTTGATGGGGCTTGCTCAGACCCCCTCCTCAACAGAACCCCCTATGCGCTAGTCGTCCTCCGTGCCATCTTCCCACCCATTAGTCACCTGGGTGCCCTGTGGAGCTGCCTCTGGCGGTGCGGCCAGGCTGGTGGAGGAGGCATCCCTGCCACAGTCGGGAGTCGGACGTCCAGCAGGGGTGGCCACATCAACGACTGCACCCCAGCCGGTGGAGCATGTGCAGGCAGCAGGAGCCAGGGCACGGGCAGAGGCACAGCAGCAGCAGCAACGAGGTGGGAGCCATGATGGCTCGGGGCCTTTCGACATCGGAGGGGCAGGCATCGGCCGGAGGGCAGGAGGACCCAGGACGGGAAGTGTCTTCCGTGTGGCAGCGGTTGGGCCACGCCATAGATGCGGAGCGGCAGCGGGCAGAAGAGGCACGGCTCATGATGGTCAGGGCGGATAACTCCATGCGGAGGGCCCTGAGGCGGGCCGAGTGCCTCGAGGCAATCCGCAGGGAGTTGGAGGTGAACATGTCGACGGCCCTGCGGACCCTCAGGGCCATGGAGGAGGACCGCCTCTGGGACATTGAGCAGGAGTTCGATGATGCCCTGGCCCGGAACATCCCGAAGTGAGCCGTCAGACTAGCCCGCTGCCATTGTAAATAGTTATGTAGTTAGTGTTAGGTTTCCTTTGGTTTTGCATTTTTTTTGGACCTTTTGGACAATGGGCCACATTTTTGTATATAGTTTTTTTAATTAGGTAGTGTTATTAGATAGGTTTCATTTCTTCTGTTGGGATCATGGACCCTGGATTGTTTATCTGTATATAGTTGACTTGGATTTTCATTTTTTTTTATGATTTACCCATGGAGCAATGGTTTTCGATTTTAATTTTCCATTGGATTTACTTTTGTGAACTGTGACTTTGGACACCTTTCCTTTGGATTATGATTTGTGGTTTTACATTATTTCACGGACATGCTGCTTTTTTTTTTAATTCCCATTTTTGCTTGTTTACTTTTGATTCAATTTACGTTGCTTTTAATACATATTTTTTCTTCAAACTTCAATGTGTAGTATCATCTCATTGGTTTCATGCATATCATGATATGGGTTTTGACATTCACTGACACCCACTGTGTGTATGTGAGGGACATGTGTTCATTTACAAACTTGCAATTGTGGTTCTATCATGTAATTGCCATTTCTAAGTGGGTGGATGCAATACTCGGATGGGTGTTTGGCATTTGGAGGCTGACCATAAGGGCCAGGGATCTAGATTGTGATGACATGTTGGCTGGGGGACATGTGTGGGGGCCTGGTGGAGGGTGCCCCTGGATGCAGGGGGGTGGGAGTGCAGGGGGACATGAGTGGGGGCCTGGTGGAGGGTGCCCCTGACTGGTGGGGGGTGGGGGTGCTGGGAGACATAAGTGGGGGCCTGGTGGAGGGTGCCCCTGGATGCAGGGGGGTGGGGGTGCAGGGGGACATGAGTGGGGGCTTGGGGGAGGGTGGCCCACAGTGCTGGGGGGTGGGGGTGCTAGGAGACATGAGTGGGGGCGTGGTCGAGGGTGCCCCTGGATGCAGAGGGGTGGGGGTGCAGGGGGACATGAGTGGGGACCTGGTGGAGGGTGCCCCTGACTGGTGGGGGATGGGGTGCTGGGAGACATGAGTGGGGGCCTGATGGAGGGTGCCCCTGGATGCAGGGAGGTGGGGGTGCAGAGGGACATGAGTGGGGGCCTGGTGGAGGGTGCCCTACAGTGCTGGGGGGTGGGGGTGCTGGGAGACATGAGTTGGACATGAGTGGGGGCCTGGTGGAGGGTGCCCCTGGATGCAGGGGGGTGGGGTGCAGGGGGACATGAGTGGGGGCCTGGTGGAGGGTGCCCTACAGTGCTGGGGGGTGGGGGTGCTGGGAGACATGAGTTGGACATGAGTGGGGGCCTGGTGGAGGGTGGCCCTGACTGGTGGGGGGTGGGGGTGCAGGGAGACATGAGTGGGGGCCTGGTGGAGGGTGCTCCACAGTGCTGGGGGGTGGGGGTGCAGGGAGACATGAGTGGGGGCCTGGTGGAGGGTGCCCCTGGATGCAGGGTGGTGGGGGTGCAGGGGGACATGAGTGGGGGCCTGGTGGAGGATGCCCCTGGATGCTGGGGGGTGGGGGTGCTGGGAGACATGAGTGGGGGCCTGGGGGAGGGTGGCCCACAGTGCTGGGGGGTGGGGGTGCTGGGAGACATGAGTTGGACATGAGTGGGGGCCTGGTGGTGGGTGCACCACAGTGCTGGGGGGTGGGGGTGCAGGGGGACATGCGTTGGTGGGCAGTAGTGCAAGGTGACATGTGGGTTGGCTGGGGGGCATGGGCATGGTGGATGGGTTGCCTGCGGGACATGTGCAGGGTAGTCCCCTGTGGTGTGCGCCGCCTGCAGGGGCCGTGGAGGGTGTCGAGTGAACAGCTGGGAGGACCCACACGGCCGATTCACGTATAGGACTGCCCGGCACCCCCGGAATCCATGTAGGCTGCTGGATTCGCGTGTGGAATTTCACTTGTACCTTGGAATACACGTACCCTGCTGAAATCGCGTGTGGAACTTCCCGCGCACCTTGGAATACACGTACCCTGCTGAAATCGCATGTGGAACTTCACGCGCACCCCAAAATACACGTACCCAGAGCAATCACGTGTGGAACTTCCCGCAAACCCCGTAATACACGGACCCTGCTGATATTGCGTGTCAGACTACACCTGCAACGCTGATATACACGTACACAGGCGAATCACACTGCTGGGGGGTGGGGGGTGTGGTAGGAAGGAGTGGGGGCCTGGTGGAGGGTGCCCCTGGATGCTGGGGGGTGGGGGTGCTGGGAGACATGAGTGTGGGCCTGGTGGAGGGTGCCCCACAGTGCTGGGGGGTGGGAGTGCAGGGGGACATGAGTTGGACATGTGTGGGGGCCTGCTGACAGGTGCCCCACAGTGCTGGGGGGTGAGGGTGCTGGGAGACATGCGTTGTTGATCAGTAGTGCAAGGTGACATGTGGCTTGGCTGGGGGGCATGGCCATGGTGGATGGGCTGCCTGCGGGACATGGGCAGGGGTGCAGGGTGGTCCCCTGTGGTGTGGGCTGGCTGCATGGGCCGTGGAGGGTGTAGAGGGAACACCTGGGAGGACCCACACTGCCAATTCACGTGTAGTGCTTCCCGTGCACCCCTGAAATACACGTGCCCTGATGGAATTGCGTGTGATACTTCCCACGCACCCCTGAAATACACGTAGCCTGATGGAATCGCATGTGATACTTCCCGCGCACCCCTGAAATACACGTACCCTGCTAATTTTGCGTGTGATACTTCCCGCGTACCCCTGGAATACACGTGCCCTGATTGAATTGTGTGTGATACTTCACACGCACCCCTGGAATACACGTGCCCTGATGGAATCGCTTGTGATACTTCCCGCGCACCCTTGAAATACACATACCCTGATGGAATCGCGTGTGATACTTCCCGCGCACCCCTGAAATACACGTACCCTGCTGATTTTGCGTGTGATACTTCCCGCGCACCCCTGGAATACACGTGCCTTGATAGAATTGCGTGTGTTACTTCACGCGCACCCCTGATGTACACGTACCCAGGACAATCGCGTGTGATATTTCCTGCGAACCACTGAAATACACGTTCCCCGCTTGGCATTTGCTGTTTGGCAGCCCTGTGAACTGGTCCAGGGTTAGCGCAGCCCTTTGCGATGAATTGGGAATTTTGAAGGCTTTTCCTTGCGCGAGGGCGTTCTTGGGGGCGTAACTGGCGCTGCTGCAGGGTCGCTGTGCCACTCTGCGCCACGGCTGGAATCCATGAATACGCTGTGCGATGAAATGGATTTTATCGCACGCGGCTGGCGCAGTGTATCGCACGGGGACACTGTGCGCCAGCCGCGTGCGCCACTTTTGTGCGAAATTCTATGATTTACCCTGTATATGTTTGTACCATTGTGTCTCAATTATGGGATTAAAGGTCTTTTTATTCTTATTTCTTTTAGCCTCACCCAATAGGTTCCAAACACTTCTCGAGTTTCTTGAGCTTAGAACCCCAATCATTCTCTGCCATTCTGCGCCCCAATATGTGGTACGCCTCCAATGGACCCAATTTCTCTATTTGTTTTATATAGCTTTTACATTAGCCAGCATATTGGGTGAATGGGTCTGATTGGATCTTATTTTCCGCATATCTCTATGCATGACTCTTCTCCTATCTCTTATTGGTTTATCATAAGTAACAGTTACATTGTCTCTTCTCATGATTAGAAGGGTTATCATGTAACAAATAATTTCCAGTTAATTGTAAGAACCAATCCTCAATATCATCAGGGTCCATTATCTTAAAGTTGATGAGCAGTTGAGGACCAGTTTATCTAAATACTATTAGCCCGTTCAATATTTTGGGTTGACCACTTAACATGATTTCCAGTGTGCCTCAACACCAACAATTTTCTTTTTGGGATTTCTTAAGCCCTCCATGCAGAAATTCACAGTGATAGTAGCGTGATCGCTTCATTCATTACATTTCACACCCGTGCTTAATATTTTAGGGAGAAATATTGGATTAACAAAGAAATAGTCTACCGCAGCTTTTTTCTTTCCAACTCGCCAAGTATTGACCCCTGTGCGATCGCCTTTTGTAGGCCTGTTTTTAAAACTCAACCCTCAAAAAACTTCATCCAATTCTTACCCTCTTGATTGGGCTTACTCTGGCTCATAGTACATCTGTCACTAAGGGCCTTGTGGTTCAAGGTTTCTCCTGCAAAGGCACAATGGCAATTCAGATCACCCCACAGTATGATTATATCTGTGTTTTCACCCTTAATAGATCAGTCAATGCATCCTGTATAATCTCCCTGGTGCCAGCTCCGAGAGGGTTATATATGTTAATGATCAGTGCATGACGGATCAGGTCTGGATTCATACCATCCACCTCAACTGCAAGAATACATTCCAGATCATTTACCTTATTTACCCTTTGAGCACTGAGGGTGTGAGTTATTCCAATAAGCAGACCCAAAAAAGGGTCTTCCCTGTTTACCCTTTCTGGCAATAGGTTGGTAGATAGTATACCCGTCGACACACACAGTTTTGACATCAAGCAAGTCTCTTATAGTATACAAATCTGGTTCTGTAACAAGAGAGATAAGGCACCACTGGAGATCAGCAGATGTCCAAACCCTTGTGTGTTCCAAGACACAATGGATATAACTCATTGCTGTTTTATCAGAACCGCTGGTAGCGAATCAGCCAATCAATTTAACATACATTGTATATGTGACATTTTTGTATTTTCATTATTTGGGAGGAGATTTTTCAGGAGCACAGAATGCCATATACCTTTGTTATTTACATCATGTATAAACAATTCAGGATCTACTTCATCAGTCTCCACATCCAATTCAACACCACAATTCAATAATTGCATATAATGATTGTGAATCAATGATACTGTGTCTGAATTCTTGCAATGGATTTGCGTTACACTGGAATGTATACTTTCAAGGGGTTCAAATTATTCAGTCATCAGAGACTAAAACTCGTAATTATGGGATCTGTTTTAATACTGATAGGAATGCATAAAGATGAATTAATTTATTTATTTCTGATTCAAATTGTTCATGTTAAACATTTTGTCAAGCACCCCCCTTTAGAAGATGGAATCAAACCACCCCCCAAATCTCTCGGAGCATTTATTTTAATTGTGCCAATTTTGGCACACTCTGGAGTGGAGTTATGTTCTGAACTTTCCACTCTGTTAACTCCCAAAATATTAATCTCATGCACTGATTTTCCCGGATCTTGTTCAATAATTAAACTGGTCACAGACTTATCATTCATTAACCAGCTTCTTAACTTGCCCAGTTGTTAAGATTGGCGCTTCTTGGCATGAGACAACTTTCCTTTGTCTTTCCTAGATGCCGTGACTTTATCACGTAATCGTTTTACGTCCTCGGCAGTTTTGAGCTGTAACTGTGCCTCTCGAGCGCGCAAGGCCAATCACCTTTGTTTCCTTGAAAAAAATATATCTACAGTGAGTCTGGGATAGCAGTTTCTTCATTAAGTTGACAAATTGCATTCACTTCCTCCTCATTAGGTTTATTAGAGAATCTCTTTGCTGGTTTCCCACTTGTAACTGTCTCACTTGGAATTCCAACTGAATTAAGTTCTAAGCCAGGAAGCCCCTTGCCAGATTTCGTTGGAGATACTCCATGCGGTTTCAGGTTGTCATGAATTTTACTGCACAGCTTCAGCAGAATCTTCACCACAAACTGTATTGTAACCATAAAGGAATGTATTTCCGCATATGGTACAGTACTTCTGTTAGTTTTGTTTGCCTGAACAACTGAGTCGGAATGAACAAATTAATTAGGTGAAACTGACAATCGATTGGGATCCTTTATAAAAGGCACAGCCTCCACACCCCCATTAGGCTGTGATTCAACTGAATTGATGGTCGTATTGCCTCCAGGCAACCTCTATGCTTTGCTGTAAAGAATAGCATGGATCTAAGAGAGAATTATTGTGAATATCCTCTAGCGCGGAAGGATCATCGCTTGCATGGCCATCATTGTCTAAACATGTTATGTTATTTACTGCAGTTGTTATTTCTAGTGGCTGGGCACCACTGAGTATGGAAATTGTGTCCACCTGAAATAACAAGATAATTTCACCCCATGAGTTGTTCATTCTTTCCCCCAGCCTCATAGTTTCTGGGCTTTGACCTTGGGGTTGCTTCATTGAAGTTTACATTGGGTGGCCGTTCGAGGCCGACCTTTCTTTGCGTAGATTATATCTAGTCAACATCAATTTACTTTTGCTTGGCATCAGTATACTGCTGCAAGTTCTCCATACAAACGTTACCGATTGACACGCGCACTTACATAAAATTGAAATCACTCACTTTGTAATGTACAGTCACTGCCACTGCAGAATGTGGCACTGTGGGACAGTGAGACAGCACTCTCTCAACCACTTATCCAATGTGCACCCGCCAATGCCAGCGGGACACCGACTTTATCTGGTTTCTGGGTTTGGGGGCGGGTCTAGCAGTACTTGTCCAACGATTGAATGGATGTTGTTCTTTTTCGTCTGCAATCTGAGGTCCAGCAGCGCTTGGCCAATCAGATGTATGAGTATCATTCAATTTTTTGCTTTTTTTAAAAACTCAGAATCAATTAATACGGATAAAACAAAAATTCACAAACTTTTGTGCTTAATCTTGTACATACAAACACTTGTAGGGAATCCCTAGGTTAATGGAAAAACACCAGAAAAACATTGGTCGACCAATTTCAGTGTCCAAGAGGCAATACCCCTTGTGGGTTTGGATTCTGCTTGGGGCTACATTTTGGAGTAAGGGCCTCTATACCTTTGCGGTCTATATCAAACCTACTGATAGGAGGCACCACGAGGATAATAACCAGCACAACCTATGTCTCTCTTCCCCCTCCCCATACCTGTTTTCCAAAAGGTGCAGTCCCTCCCTACTACCAAGCAGTTTACTTGGTGCCAATTACAGCACTGCAGTTTTTTCATCGGGGCCAAGGGAAAAACAAAGAGCAAGGGACAAGGCCAATGGAATGGAATGCCCAATGGCAGAACCAGTCCCCACGTGTAACACGCAGCCGAGGACGTGGATGGACCGGTGCCCCCCTGCCCTAAACAACCCTAAAACCTCTAGAAATCTAAGAAATTCAAAAATGAAAACGGTGACTTGGCAGATGGATACTGAAAGGGGTACACAATCTACCCCAAACTTAATGGGAGAAAGACACAGACCAACCCATCAGATACAAGTACCTATAATTCAGACAATCACCCCTTCACATGAGATGTCGCTGGTGATCAATCTCTCTAAAATTGTACTTACACAGGACCAACGTACACTATTGGAAAAGGGACTCTCGTTTGTACCAACCTCACAACATGATCCATTTCAAACCAGGATCGAGGCAGCACAACTGATCCGCAAGATCAGGCTAAAACAATATTTTGGTACAGCTGTAGACACTGAATCTCCAAGACCAGTAGAAAAATGTGCGACAGACTTAAAGAATAAATCAACATTCTATCCACCACCGAATGGGATCTCCCCAGAATCTATCACCTTTGAAAAGGCTCTTTTCAAAAGTATTGAAAAACTTGAAAAGGTACACCGGCAGGTCTTCCACAATTTCACAAAAAAAGACAAAAGTGCTCCCAAAGCACTGGTAGAGAATGACCAGATAGTAATAAAACCAGCAGATAAGGGGGGGAGCAACTGTGATACAGGACGTCGCAGATTACAACCTGATGGTCAAAACCCTCTTGGAAGACCGCACCAGCTATAGACAGTTGGGAAAATACCCCACCGAGGAAATTCAGAACCTGATTCAACCCATCCTTGAGGAAGCCATCTCAGAAGGCCACATTAGCCTAAAAGAATATTAATTTTTGTCTCCCAAATTCCCAAGAAGACCAGCGTTCTACGCTCTACCGAAAATTCATAAAGGTACAACACCCATTCCGGGAAGACCTATTGTATCAGGAATAGGATCGGTGCTGGAGCCCTTGTCGGAATTTGTGGATTTCTTTCTACGACCAAGAGTGAATAAAATGCGCTCGTACCTGAAAGACACCACAGCGGCATTACTCCTTCTAAAAAATCGACAGTTCGACCCAAACTCTCAGCTTCTGGTCACTATGGACATTGAATCATTGTACACCCGAATTCCACAGATGGCCACATTACAAGTGGTTGATAGCATTCTTAGAAGCCTAGATCCCCCTTTAGAGACCCCAGTATCCTTGATCATGCAATTAGCTGAAATAGCACACACCAAGAACTTTTTTCTTTTTGAAAAAACATTTTTCGAACAAACATCAGGGACAGCAATGGGAGCAACCTTCGCGCCCAGTCTTGCCAATCTGTATGTAGCCGCATTTGAGGAAGCTAGTATCTACTCTGAAATGAATCCATGGAAAGTCAACATTGAGTTGTGATCACGTTATATAGACGATGTCCTGATGATTTTCAAAGGGACTGAAGGAGACCTCGGTAATTTCATGCTGTGGTTAAACGAACAGAATAGACATCTAAAATGCACGGAAACACACAGTATAGCTAAGATACATTTCCTAGACCTCCAACTGGAAGTACGAAACAACCTCATAGCCACTGTGGTCTTTAATAAACCTACCGACAGGAACTCACTCTTAACATTCTCAAGTTTCCACCCAGCAAGTCTGAAGAACAACTTGCCCTTTGGCCAATTTCTAAGATACAGAAGAAATTGCTCAAATGTTATAGACTTCGAAAGACAATCGGAGCATTTGGCTAACAAACTACAGACAAGAGGGTACCCCAAAAAATCTATAAAGCAGGCTAAGAAGAGGGCACGTAATATACCATGCGACACCACCTTAGAACAACATGAAAAAACTACGAATTCAGAGGATAAAATCACTGCAGTATTTACATTCTCACCGTTGACCAACAAACTAAAACAAGAAGTTCTGAGGTTATGGCCCATCCTGAATGTAGGTGAATCAAATTTGGACATCCCGCGCTTTGCTATGAAAAGGAACAAGAGTTTAAGGGACTCTCTAGTGAAAACCTATAAAGAGAAAAACCTACCTATACAAACACTGTGGAACCAAGAAAAACCAACAGGACACTCACCATGCGGATCGTGTAGTGCCTGCCCTGGTACCACTAGAACAAAAACGATAGACATCGGCTGGCGTTACCCATGGACACAAAGAGAAATGACGAACTGTAATACCAGAAATGTTATATACCTGATCACATGCCTGTGTGCGTTAAGATATGTGGGTATGACCACTCGCCCAATTAAAATAAGACTGGCAGAACATTGTTCGTGTATACGAACAAAGAAAACCACGGCACCCATGGTAGAGCACTACATAAAGAAGGAACACAGTCCCACGGATATGAAATGGACCATTGTGGAGAAAATAAAGATACCAACAAGAGGAGGAAACATCCACGATTTGCTCTTTAGACGCGAGCAGTTATGGATATACAGACTAAGAACAGACATAGAATTCCTAAATGAATCCATGTGCTGGCAAACTCTTGCTACCCTCTAATCATTATCATCTTTGGTCTATTGCCAGTGCTGTGAAAAGTGTATGTGATATAAGTCTGTGTATCCTTTGATATGTGTATCTAGTATATGAATTCTGAACCGACTGAAAAGCATCCATGTGGGTTCCGGGGTAATAGTTTCTACTATTCAATTGAGATTCGATCTAGATGTCAAAGATTTTGTGGGCTGAAAGTGTTGTTTCTCTATTTCAATTCATACACAACATGTATTTGTAGAGCTTTTTATCTGTTATCATTGTAATTTTGGAACTGACTGGAAATCTCGATAGTCAGCATGAATGAACATATTGTTATATTATTATCAATATCCAACTCACACAGAAATCATGCTATGGTTTGTTATGTGCAAAGATTGTTTTGTAATTTTTCGTATTCTTTAATCACTCGACTGAGAAAAAAAATGTTATTTGTCGAAAATGTGCCGACTTTTCCCCAACCTTGACAGTGCCTTGAGCCCTTGTGTGTTCTTTGCGTGAACGCATCATTTTAGTTACCTCTCACTTGATATAGATATTCTTTTGATAATTTAATACCCCTACCGATACACTATTGATACAGTCGATACTTTTCCAAGATGGCCGCCTAGTCGTGGCCCCTCTTTGGAGTTTATCCTCACGGCGTGTCAGACTGAGGTCGACACGCCATGCGGATCATGTGACCACCACGTCATAAACAGAACGCCCAGTACGGTAGCCGACTATGAGCTACGGCACGACTGCAGCGTTCCGACAAGCGAGTGGAAGGTAAGCAACTACTATGCCTTTTCACAATCCATCACTATAATGATTCACGCACAGAGAACGGTGACTGTTAGCACATCTCTTGAACTTAGTCTGCCTAGAGCATATACGCAGCCATAATAATTCCGCGACCAGCCGCTATTAACCAACGATATGAGTGAGTTTAGCAATAACATGCGGTGAGTTCTCGGTGCCAGATCATGGCCCCCATAGCTCACGCATTACTGGGCTAAGAGCCACTGCACATCAACCAAGTGCAGAGAAACAATGAATGACTGGGAAATTCGCTCGAGGGTACCCAGTTGGGCCAACCCTGTACCTCAGGCCAAGCTCTCCGGGAGCTGTACTGTATGGACAGCAAGCTAGGTTCTAAATTGTAACTTTTAAATGACTTATTTCTATCACACTATAATGTTTATGTAGTGAGATATTGACAGTGCCTGTTATGGTTCAAGCACTTACAGACCATCCTTTTTGTAGGTGGGCAAACAAACCCAGTGGATTCGCAAATTAAAAAACGCATGTTACCCGAATCCAGGACCCTGATAGATGGGATTTGATTAAAGCATTATTGGGTAAGATACAGATCCTATATCTTTCCTTGTTTGAGAGCACTGTTGGGACATATTTCTAATGGTATTCTCCCTCTCTCCTTCTCTTCCCATCCCCACACCCTGTTTTATGTATCTCACAGGGCGACTCTCCACTCCTGGATCTTAGAGACCCAGTTCTCCCATGAAGAATTCTACAGACCACACAATAAAAACCAGTGCGCGTCTATAGCCCTGAAGAAAGTGGTGACATCCAGTCTCAATACCACTGAAACCGGTTGGCTTTTTTTGCGACCTGAGTAGTCAAATCTGGATCAGATAAGATCCCTACATCAGTTTTCTGGTAGACCCTACCACTAAGAAGGGATCACCCTATTGTTCTCTTTTCTTTCTTCCAACCTACTGACCAACGGAGCTCATATATTAAGGAAACAAATCTCCGAACCCACTCAACAACAGGAGTCAGCATCAACAACCACCGTCTTTTTGGTATAGGTCCGAGATTCTATTCTATTTTTAACCATTTCTTTTTAAGAAAATAATTTGTTTTAACTAGTTGCAAAATCCAAAAAACGAAAATAAAAAAATGAATGTTTATTTGGAAAACAACACAGTAAACTACATAAAATAAAATTTGTGGAACTTTAAAGGCACGATTCAACAATCAATTACCTTGGATTAATTCTAAGAATGAAGCAATATATGAATAAATATGACTCAGATCCGAGTGTGATATAAGCCAATTACAGCACAACAGGCCCTGAAGAAAGTGGTTCCACTAACACACACCACTGAAACCGGTCTGCCAATGTTTTTCTGAGGTGTTTCAACTCACCTAGGGATTCCCTGCAAGTGTTTGTGTGTACAAGATTAAACACACACATTTGTGAGTTTTAGTTATATTTGTTTTAATTGATTCTGAATTAAAAAAGCAGGGAAATTAGATCTCATGCTAGAACTCAAGCACTCTTCATCTAGCGATAGGGCAAGCCTCTCTCTGCCCCCTCACCCTAGATATGTTACTCACCGCCGGCATCTAGGGACATACAGCACCATGAGTGCACAGTTAGTATGGTTGGACGGTCCTTTAGGTTGTATATGACTACATGATTAACTAACTAGCGGTTTATCTGTACAGTGCTTAAATTAATACTTTAGGGCTCGTGTACAGGTTACATACCCACCCATAGTCCTTTTGTGTGTTTTTGTCATTTTCTCAGCCTGCAATCTGGGGTTTAGCAGTGCTTGGCTAATCAGATGTATGAGTATGATTCAATTCAGCCAGCAGACCGTAGATAATCAATAATTCAATGAGTTTCAGTGAAACACTAAGCGTGTCCCACAGAGAGACAGCACTCTTCCAAGTAATCCTCCAAAGTGCTATTGTTTAAAGGGTTGATCACTCCCTGCCTGGAAGATTGCACACAAGTATGCTCTTTCCAAATATCTGCATTAGCAGATCCAAAGCAGGCACTGAAACTAATTATAATGTTGCCCCTATCGCCACAGGCGTAGACCTAGACTCAGGCCATATAGCCCTGAAAGTATTGTTTTGTTTTGCATACCATTAAGTGCATAATTATGTATACTCTTGTTATGGGATTTACCACAATATCGACTTCTATACTCTCCAACAATGTATTGCCACACCTTGTAGAAACCCAACAATTCCACTAGGAATACACTATAACTCATGAATACAAAATAGTAATTGTAACATGCCTTCATCCTTCCTTGTCTCAATGCCACCACTCCTTTTTCGAGTGACCTATTTCAGTAACACTGTTTCCAACAGCTTTATGTCTAAGCCTGTTATACAGAGACTGTTCCTCTGAATCCCTAAAGAGGGACAACCTATCCAAAACGTGTTCTTCCTGACTATGTGTTTCAATTCACATTGCAATTTAAACACAATCGCTTTTCTCATATTGCTCTGTTTTGGGAAGTAAAATGTTTTTTGTTTTTGTTTTTAAAGCTTTAAGTTTCTTTTCAAATCAAGCTAATTAAAGAGATCGCACTTTTTTTCTCCAGGATGAGTACCTTATTTATATGTCCTCGTAAAATCTTCCAGGGAATCCCAGGATAAAACCAAACTAGAAAGGCTTTTCAAGTTAAAATCAATACAGAATTAGACAGATGTTGCAAGCATTGAAACAAAGTTGTTATCTGACAGAAAGGGTCTTCAAACCTCTATCTTCAAGAACGTGAAGGAGCATTGCCCGGAAATATGTCAGTTATTGTCAGAGCTAGATGGGAAAGGCACATCCTTTTTTGTTTTAATTTTAAACATTGCTGCAAAAATACATTTAGGAGCATATGTAGCCTGGACAAAGAGTTATGTACCTCTGAGTATCAGGTTGTTGTGCCATGGGAATCAACATTTTCCAAATATCCACTATGACTGGATCAGTGATTAGTTTCCTCATGGTCAACATGGAGAGCAGAATCACCAACTGTTTCAGGATTGTATTTATTCAGTGCTTTATAATGTGCCACATGTATACATGATGGTTCTCTCTAGGCTTGACTTCCAGTGTTATGCTGTTGACACCCAGCTTTCCTTTAAGCTTCCATCCTCCACCTCCACCCCTTCCTCTCTCATACCTGATTGCCTGATCGCAATTCAGACGTGGTGCTCCGCTCATGATCTCATCCTTATTGCTAGTAACACGGAAATCCTTCTCATTGGGACACATGCTCCTTGTTTCCACCTGACTCTCTGGCCACACACCTACAGTCCCCTCCCCTCACCATCTTGAGAGGCAAAAAACCATGGGGTTATCTTTGACTCCTTTCACTCCTTCTCTCCGCACATCACAGACCTTGCCAAGAAGTCCAACTTTCAGCTCCACTTCCTCAGAGGAATTCTCCCTTTCCTCGCCTTCCTCCAGAAGTCAGATCTCTGGTTCTCTCTAGGATTGACTACTGCAGCAGCTTCTTCCTCAATCTGCCTCTTTATTCCCTTCACCACCCTCTTCAACTAATCCAGAATAGGTCTGCAAGACTTATCCTTGGCCTCAAGCCCAGGGACTGCATCTCTTGAGCCCTAAAATCTCTCCACTGGCTCCCAGTGACACAATGATCTAAATCAAGACCCTTTGTATCATCCACCAGGCTGTCTGGTGCCTGGGACCCCTCTACATACAGCTTTCTCTCCCTTAATACCTCCCTGCTGGAGACCTTCGGTCCTCTAGCTCCAACTCTCTGCAGGTCAGACGCTTCCCCAAGCAGAGAGTCGGTGGTAGATCTCTTCCTTTCAACAGGAGCCTCACTCTGGAATGGCCTCCCTAACCCCCTCAGTCTTGAGCCAGATCTCATTAAGTTCCAGAAACTTCTCAAGACTTTCCTTTTGTTCTACTCCTTCCCCCCCCCACCGAGCTAATGTTTCCTCTTCAGCTCGACTGGTCCCTTATGAGTCTTACTGGGGCCAGGACCTCCTAGACCAGCCCCCCAGCATTCCTACCAGCACTTGCCTCCTTGATCAGAGCCCCCAGCATCCCTACAAACACTTGGCCTCGGGCACCCCTCCCGGAATAGCTTGCATCTAGGCCACCCCTCCTTCGCACCTCTCCGTTTCCCACTTCCCCTGCACTTGCCTTTTTTGGCTCCCCTCAGTTTTGCTCAGCCCCCTGAGTACCCCATTCCTGCACTTCACCGCCTCCCCTCTACCCCTGTCCCCTCTCCAACCCTACCCCTACTCCTCTCTACCTTGCTCTTTTTGTCTCTACACTTGCACTGTAATAATGTCACACAGCCTAGTGCACTGGCTACTTCAGTAGTGCTACTGTTGGTTATGTTTTCGCTATGTCCCCAATCACCCTTTTTTTTGTCTTGTGGCACCTGGAAACACTTGTGTATAGTCTCCATACAAATGTCCACTAAATAAAAAAATAATACTTCAGAGGGCAGGGGTGACGATTATGAGATGTAAGGGGAACAACATTCGTCTAAGGGACGGCAAATGCAAAGGGTCATGTAAATCGTAGTAATTCCAAGTTTTTAGCAGGATTCAAGATAACATCTGATTCTCACCTTGGTTAAGTATGGGCATGTTTAAAGAAACAATCCAGGTAAGTGTGTAAAACATGACAAAAAAAGGAGGAAGCACCCTGCGTGCTAGAAAAGTAGGACATTCAGGGACTAGGGGACTAGCGCCAGTGTGTTGATTGATGATGTGTCTGCCCCTCACACTGGAGAGACCTTTGTGAAAAGCAAGATATTCAGAGGTCTCCTAAATTGATTCTGATGCAGGGCAAGCGTCTACCTGGTAGACTTCAGTTCACTATAGGATCTGGCAGCGCTTTTAAGTGGGATTGGAAACGAGGGGGGCTATCTTTAGGGGCGGCGGCCTAAGTGTAACCATAACTAGGCCACACCCCCTAATGAAAACCCCCCCTTAACTAAGTGGTGGGGGGCTGGTAAAAGGACTGGAGTTGGGGCGCACTGGCATTATTACTTTTGATGCGACCAGCCCCTCATTTTAAACAAAAGAAGGGGCTGGGCGCACCAAAGGTGTGACAGTGGTGCCCCAGCTCGCAAGCAGCAGGCAGCCCTTTCATTCAAGGAGCCCTATTGTGCAACGCTTTAACCAAGGGCTCCTTGAATGAAAGGTCTGCCTGCGGCTGATGGCTCTGTACTCAGAAACAGCAGGAGGGCTGGACTGCCCAGCTCTCCTCGTGTTTTCGAGTAAAGTCATCACACAACATTAGCCAAGGTGCTTCATGCTGCGTGATGACTATTTACTTGCAAACAAATGTAGAGCTGGGCAGTCCAGTCCTCTTGCTGTTTCTGAGCAAACAGACATCAAGCAGCCCGTGTAGCCGAAGTGATGCACGATTACACAGGCTGCTTGCAGGTGATAACACTTCCATTTAGGAAAAAGCAAAGGCAGCAATGCCTTTTCTTTTTTCTAATCCGAAGTGATTTCGCCTGCAAACAGCCTTTGGCTACATAAAATAGCAAATTGTTAATTGTAGTATGGCCAGTATTGTTACTGCTGATGACCTGCGTATTACAAGTCACAATTAAACCAGTCATATAAACTTTGATCGCTCATGGGGCCAATACATAGGTATTGATTAAGAAGAGATGAGAAAAAACAGAAAGAAAAAATTACAATAAAACAGCAGCCCAGATCTTTAACAGCTTATTGACAAGCACTGACTGTTCAGTTTGCTTTGCTTCTGTGCTCCTTTGCGGCCAATGTTGAGCGAGCTACCTCAGTATCTGACATTTACCTACCTATGCGTCCTCTTTTAGAGATGTGGTCACTTTTCTGCTGACCTGCTCACTTTTTCTTACAAGTCTTTGCTGGTTTATTTCGTGTTCCCAGTTTTGCTGATGCTCACAAAAGTTTTATGTGACCTCTCAGCTGCAGTTGAAAAGTAATCTTGTAATCTTGAGCCCCTCTTTGCTGGTGCTGTCAAACGTTCTGTTCAGTCTAGCATGACTTTTTATCAAAATAATCTTGCGTCCCATTTTTTTCGGTTCAGACAAAAGTTATTTTTTGGGTCTCATGGGCAATTAAAAAAGGTAATCTCATATCCATTTTCGCTCGTGTAGCTAACAGTTATCGCCTGTTCAAAACGAATGGGTCTCGTGTGTTTTAAAATGTAATCTCGTGTCAAATGTATTCCGGTGCTCACAAAAGTTATCTGTTGTTATTCATGCAAAAAATTTTTTATAGAAGTTATCTTGTGCCCAATGTTCTCTGGTGCCGGAAAAAGTTATCGCATGTGCATTTTAACAAAGTAATCCATTTGTATTTTTGTATTTTCTTTATTTGTAACGCGCACCTTGCCCTCGGGCACCTGGCCGCATATCTTATGAGAGGTCACAGCAGATATATAATAGAGCGGCATATAGTACATCAAATACAAGAGATATCTCTTCTCTATTTACAAAATGTACAATGTTTACAAAAGTAGGTATATACAAGTCATATGAAAGGGGGTTTACATTAGCAGTACAGAGAGGGGTCAGGAACCATGCTGATTGCCACTGTTCTGGAGCCACAGTTTAGCATTACATTTGAAGGGATGCGGGGAGGATTCGGACCTGAGTGTGGAGGGCAGTGTGTTCCATAATTTGGTTGCTAGTACCGAGAAGCTGCAGCTGCCCGCTTTCTGTCGCTTAAACCTGGGGAGGGTGAGGCAGTTGGCTTGGGCAGATCTCTGCGGTCGAGTGGAGGTGCGGGGTGCAAATCGGTTGGAGAGATATGTTGGAGCCTGGTTAGAGAGACACTTATGGGTAAGTGTCAAGGTTTTTAGAGAGATTCTTTGGGCTACTGAGAGCCAACCCATGTTGCGTCTGGTGTCTGAGATGTGGTTGTTTCTGGGAATATTGAGGGCTGCTCTCATGCCGTTGTTCAGGATGACCTGCAAATTATTTAGGTTCTTTTGGCTGGTACCTAGATAGAGCGCGTTGCAGTAGTCGATCTTGGACATGACAAGGGTTCTGGCTAAGATGATGCAGTTAGCCGTGGAGAGAAAGGGGCGACAAGCGGTAATCAGTTTGCACGTGTAGGCAGAGGCAGATGTAACTGAGTATCTGGGTCTCATCGGCATAATTTGTGTACGTGATGCCCAGATAGTCAAAAATATCAAAAAGAGGTTTGGTGAACACGTCGTATAGTGTGGGGGAAACACAGCAGCCATGGGGCACGGCGCAGGGGACAGGTGAAGGTTCAGCGGCCGCGGAAGGGGAGAAGACTTGCATGGATCTATTGTTAAGGAATGATCTGATCCAAGAAGAGGTGGCAGCATCTGAGAAGATGGCGGTTGATGCCCTATGTTTGTCAGTGCTCACAAATGTTATTTCGTAGGTATCATGAGCATTTTAGAACATTAATCCTGGCCAGGGGTCAAGTCCTAAAAATTAAAGTGGGGGGACTCCTCAACAAACGCATTTTAGGTGGGGGACTCAGTCCACCCTCTGAATAAAGTGGGGGGACTCCGTCCCCCCACATGTACCCTCGACTTAAGCCCTGATCCTGGCCTTATATTTGTTGTTGCTCATATAATATGTCCATTATTCAAAATACTCTTTGACCTATCCACTGGTGCTTTGAAATCTATCCCCTGTACCCCACCCCACCCTCTACTGCTTGAAATACAGTGAAAATGACCACCATGCACATCACTGGTTCCTCTATCTATGCGCAATGTTACTATATCTCCTGCCGAAGTGAGGTAACCCAGAAAAATGCTTGGGAAAAAAGCAAAAAAACGATTCATTTAATGCAATCCTGTCATCCTTATCACAGTCACCTAAACTAACAAATACTCGGGAGGCACTGTGACAGACATAGTGCATCCCTGGTGGCACCACACCATACACCCATTGCTACAAATGCCAACAGGAAATTATTTATTTATTTATTTATTGTGCATTTGTAAGGCGCTTTACATCAAGAAATTGTATTTCAAAGTGCCCACAGAGCAAAGAGGAGGGAACAAGGGAACACAAGACACTGGAATAATGTAACAATGGTAAGAGAAAGGCAGAGGCGGTCCTACTAGGCCTTGTGACCATTTGGAATGTGCAGGTGCAGAGAGAGAGAAGGGACAGGGGAGGTGGGCCAGTGCTAGAGGTTCCACAGAGGGTGGAAGTGCCAGGGAGCCAGATGCAGGGCAACTGAAAAGTGCCAGGTAATGACCACTTGGTAGGAGGGTGGCCACCTGTAAGTACAATAAGTGCGGGCCTGTGAGACAACACAGGCCAGCGTGTACCCAAAAGCAAGTGCAGGGGGAGGGCCAGTGATTGAAGTGGGTGGGAGTGTTTGGGAGCGGTGCTCCTTTACTTTTTAAGAAAAAGTTTTACTGTTCCTTTGAATGTATTTTAAACAGAAACCGTTCTGGAATGCTTTAGTTTTAAAATAAAATGTAGGAAGAAGTTGAAACATGCACTTGAGTGCACTGCACTGAATATTCCCTTAAACAGCAGGTGTGTTTGTTTGGAAGGTTGGATCATGTGGCAGGGGGCATGGCAATGGGGTTTGCGGGGAGCAAGTCAGCAGGAAACATAGTTCGCGACTTCTTTTTATACACTTCGAACACTGTGGAGGGAGGTGGCTGCAGGCGATTGCACAGAAAGCTAGGGCCCAGGAGGACACATAAGGGCACAGGCCACCAATCCCAGTGACTGGGGGTTAGCACAAGGGGGGGGAGGAGGAAGAGGAACGTCTTGAGGAACTTGCAGAATTTGAGGAGATCCAGCTCAAGACAGAGATGAAGACGGAGGCTGTTGAAGAGGAGGGAGCCAGCCGAGGAAAGATATCGACCACCAGCTTGCTTAGTGCATCTCTGCCCACCCTCCTAGGGTCCCCTCGCCTCGCTCTCTTGTGAGGCAAAAAAACATTGTGGTTATCTTTGACTTTTCTCTCTCCTTCTCTCCACACATTACAGACCTTGCCAAGAAATCCAAATTTCAGCTCCACCTCCTCAGAGGAATTCTCCCTTTCCTCACATTCCCCCAGAAGCTCAATGTCTCCAGAGCTCTAGCTCTCTCTAGGCTTGACTACTGCAAGAGCCTCTTCCTCAATCTGCCTGTTTCTCCCTTCACCCTGTTCAACTGATCCAGAATAGGGCTGCAAGATTTATCCTTGGCCTCAAGCCCAGGGATTGCATCTATCCAGCCCTAAAGCCTCTCTTGGCTGGCTTCCAGTGACCATAAGGATCAAAGTCAAGACCCTTTGCATTATTCACAATGCTGTCGTAGGCCTGGGACCTCTCTGTATCCAGCGTTCTCTCCCTAAATACCTCACTGCTAGAGTCCTTCAGATCTCTAGCTCCAATTCTCTGCAGGTCAGATGCTTCTCCTTCAGCGGGAGCCTCCCTCTGGAATGCCTTA
This sequence comes from Ambystoma mexicanum, assembly GCF_040938575.1. NCBI lineage: Eukaryota > Metazoa > Chordata > Amphibia > Caudata > Ambystomatidae > Ambystoma > Ambystoma mexicanum. The sequence goes on along the minus strand of NC_090929.1, from coordinate 1,277,031,902 downwards.
CGTGCCCCTCTCAGATTTGAGTCAGCTCTCATTAAGTTCCAGAAACTTCTCAAGACTTTCCTTTTTTGCTCCTCCTTCCTCCCACACCATGCTAATGTCCCTCTGCTGCTGCCACAGGTCCCTTATGGGTCTTACAGGGGCCAGGCCCCCTTGGCCAGTCCCCCCCAGCATTCCTACCAGCACTTGCCTCCTTGACCAATTCCCCCAGCATCCGTACAGGCACTTGACCTCAGGCACCCATCCCTCGACTAGCCTGGATCTGGGACACCCCTCCTTCACACTTCTCCCTTTCCCACTTCCCCTGCACTTGCCCTCGTTGGCTCCCCTCAGCATTTGCTCAGCCCCCTGGGAACCTCACTCCTGCACTTCACCCCATCCCCTCTACCCCTGTCCACTCTCCAACCTTACCCCTACTCCTCCCTTCCTTTCTCTTTTTATTCATACACTTGCACTGTAATGATACCACAAGGCCAAGTGCGACCATTATTGTTGGTTCTTTTTCCCTATGTCCACAACCTCACTTTTCTAGTCTTGTGGCACCTGGAAATACTTGTGTATAGGTGGCATACACATGTCCACTAAATAAATAATTGATACTTTCATACTTCAGAGTGCAGGGGTGACAATTATGAGATGTAAGGGGAACAAGATGGGTGTAAGGGAGAGAAATGCAAAGGGTCATGTAAATCATAGTCATTCCAAGTTTTTAGCATGATTAAGGATAACATCTGATTCTCACCTTGGTTAAGTATGGACATGTTTAAAGAAACAATCCACGTAAGTGTGTAAAACATGAGAAAAAACAGGAGGAAGCACCTTGGGGATTCCCCTTGTTCATGATGGTTCTTTAGAATGGTAGGACATTCAGGGTATAGAGGATTAGCACCAGTTTGTTGATGGATTGTGTGGCTGCCCCTCACACTGGAAAGACCTTTTTGAAAAGCAGGATATTCAGAGGTCTCCTAAATTGATTGTGATGCAGGGTAAGAGTCTACAGCAGCACTTCAGTTCAATATAATATCTGGCAGCGCTTTAAGTGAGGTTAGAAATCGAGCAGGTCTCTCCTTAGGGTTCATGGCCAACAAACACCCATACCTAGGCCACGCCCGCTAAGGAGATTCCCCCTCACCTAAGTGAGGGGTTGGTAAAAGGAGCAGAACTGGGGCTCACTGGCATTATTACCTTTGATGCACCCAGCCCATCCTTTTAAACAAAAGAAGGGGCTGGGGGCATCAAAGGTGTGACAGTGTGCCCCAGCTCACAAGAAGCAGGCAGACCTTCCATTCGAGGAGCCCTGTGGTACAATACTTTAACCACGGGCTTCTTGAATGAAAGTTCTGCCTGCTGCTGACGTTTCTGTTGGGACAAACTCCCAGGTAGGTTCGGGGGCTACTTGGAGTGCGCAGACTCACGGAAGGCAAAACACGACAGGCAAAGCAAGACAGAATATTATCAAAGCTAGATCCTCTGCTAATCTAGACACCTGCCCTTTAGTAACAGATAATTCTGCTAGAGAGCAGTCTTTTAAATTTAGCTCCATCTCAGAGTCAGAGATGTTAGAGGTACTGAATAACATGAAGCCAACCACTTGTGCAGAACATATCCTGCCTCCAAACATCATTCTACAACATAAAGACATCTTTGCTCCTATTCTACAGAGAATAGTGAACTCATCTTTTCAAGAGGGCATAGTGCCTAGAGATCTTAAGAAAGTTACTATTACCCCTCTAATTAAAAAAGCAGGTCTGGATCCCAAAGACCCTGGGAATCTCCGTCCAATAACTAATTCGAACTTTGTTCTTAAGTTATTGGACAAGGTAGCTACACAACAACTGCAGCATTTTTGTTGAGAATGAGGAGATCCTGCATCAACAATAATCTGGATTTAGAGCATCCCATAGTACGGAAACTGCCATGCTGGACCTGCAGAACCAGATGCTCAGCTTAATGGATAAAAGCAAGTTGGGAGTACTTATGCTTTTGGATCTAAGTGCCGCATTCGATCTGGTGGATCATCGCCTTCTTATCAAGGCGCTTAGAGAGAATGTGGGTTGCTCGGAAGGAGCCATTGATTGGCTCTTGTCTTTCCTCTCGGATCGCCAAGCAAGAGTACATTGGGGCAGTAGTTTTTCCGATCCGTATGACATCTTATTCGGAGTCCCACAAGGGGCCAGTCTGTCCCCCATGTTGTTTAACATATACATGCGCACATTGTGCAGTCTACTGGTGAATGCGGGGGCGTTGTTTACTAATTACGCAGACGACACCCAACTCATTCTGGAACTGGGTGGCAGCCACTATGATTCAGACAGTGAAATAATAGCCAGGGTTTATAAGATAATCGACGATTGGATGCAGGCAAACTGGATGTGTCTGAACGACTCTAAAACCGAGCTGATGCTGTTTGGATCAAGTCATCAGCTAGCGAACTTGGGGGCTGAGTATAAATCGTTTAAAATCAAGAATGCCACTATCCAGGTGGTCCAGAAAGTGAAGACCCTGGGAATAATGGTCAACTCACAGGTGGATTCTCATGCCCAGACTAGCTACCTACAATAAAATACGGCATATTACTTAAGGCTCATGAAAGCCATTAGGCCGTTTCTTAATGAGGGTAATATGGCCACCATAGCCAGGGCCATTATACTATCAAGGCTTGACTATGGCAATGCCCTGTTATTAGGGGCCTCCTCTAAGGATGTTTCTAGTTGTCAGGTGCTTCAGAACAACGCGGTTAGGCTGGTAAAAAATCTGAAGAAAAGAGATCATGTTCCTGCAGAGAGAATAGCCTTGCATTGGCTCAGAGTGGAGGAGCGTATTAAATTCAAAGCTCTCTGCCTGGTGCATAAATGCCTGTACGGCTCTGCTCCTGAGTATCTGAAAAAGGGCTTAGTGCTTCATACCCCCAGTAGGAATCTTCGTTCAAAGGGTAAATGTCTGTTGATCGTCCCCAAGTTAAAATTGAAATCTGGGCTGGGCAGTTTCTTTTTGGTGCAGGCCCCCAGCTTGTGGAACAGTGTTCCAGAAACACTCAGAACCGTTACCAACCTTACTGTTTTTAGGAAAGGGTTGAAGACTCATCTTTTCAGATGATGAACTGGGATACGGGGGATTATGACCACCTCATGGCTTAGCGCAGACGTTCCTATTGTATTGTTTTGTTTTTAGAACCGTTACCAACCTTACTGTTTTTAGGAAAGGGTTGAAGACTCATCTTTTCAGATGATGAACTGGGATACGGGGGATTATGACCACCTCATGGCTTAGCGCAGACGTTCCTATTGTATTGTTTTGTTTTTTGTTGTTTGCCTAAGCGCCCTGATGCCCACGGGCTATCGGCGCTATACAAAAAATAAATACATACATACATACATACATACCTTCCCCCAGAAGGAATGCAGACCCAGCCAGACAGCAAGTTCAAACTGTGGTTTATTACAGCCAAAACCAACAGGGATCAGTACGAGGATCAAAGAAATCCAAGAACCACTCAACGTCTCCTGGCTCGCAGGACAGTTTTGTTATTCCATTGAGTCACGATGATGTCATAACCTGGGCCCATCTCCAGAAAACCTAACATCAACTGGGATTGGGTGTTGAGTGATTGTCCCCCAATAGCAGACCCTATACCTGTTAGTCTACTGGCTCTCATATGTCAGGTGGTTGGCCTGGTTCTTCCTCAAATTACTACTTCTAAAAAATGTTGCAGTGTGAGGGTCTTACTATTGGTTGTTGCCTGTTGCTAACCATCCCTCGGATAGTTAACTGTGGTTGGCTAGAGCTGACATCCCCAGGTCTGGCAACCAAAATGATTCTCAGCTCTTGGTGTACCTTCTCAAGGTAAAAAGAACAACTATGTGTCAGCATTGTAACATGTGTGTACCAACCACCATAGTCTGTGAGAGTGATTGTTCACATCGTGGCCCACTTTTCTCTCAATTAAACTTCTTTGTTGCAAGCCTCTGTCTGGCGGCGTGAGATCGCTCCTCTTTCCCATTGTCGGTTTCGGTTCATCATCTGGGTCTGCCGAATCACGTGTTCAGAGACTGTGATTTGAGCTCCTGAAGCTCTGAATTATGAGGATTTATTTGTCCTTATTGCAGCTGCTGTTACTGCTGTTCAGGGAATGGAAAGTCATTGATATAGGTGCCCCTTGGCACAGGCCCTGTCTCACACGTTTGCTCCTCTGTGCAGCCTGAATTCAGCTCAGCTCAGCTCTTGCTGAGGTCTTGTGGCCTGTTGTAATTTTCCTAAGCCATAGCATGGCTTCTACATGTCCGTGATATTCTATAGTTCCCATAGGTTAGTTATACATGGTTCTTTCAGGTCCCATAGGTGCTCCTGCAGCTCCATAAGGTTATTTGCGTACAAGCATCTGCAAGCCTTTACTCAGGATCCTTTGATTCTTGTGGTTTCTGTGTTGCTGCAGTTAAGCTAATGACAAAATAATAAAAGCAAAGACAGTATTTATATGTATCTGTCCTCTGACTTGTGGAAGTGTTACACCTGTGTTCTTCATGTATTTGGGTGTGTGTTTGTGTCCCAATGTGCAAATGGCATGTGTGCTTCCTGTCTAATGCTGCTATGTTGTAGTGTCTCTAACAATGTCAGTAATGTGGCTTCTTGGCGATTTAGTCGCTACTGTCAATTGAAGTCTCACTAGTTGCAGCCTAAGGTTCTTCGTCCACTCTGGGCATGGGTTGTAACATCCTAATCTGTACAGCTGGCTAAGTGGGTACTTCTCGACGTATTGATCGATCATAGGATCACTAGAATTTGGTCTGTAATAATATGGGCAATCACGGTATCTTCTGTTCTTCTTCTGTGTCATGTACTTCATAGGAGGAGGGGCAGGGGGAGAATTTGCCCATCCCTATTCAGTCACTCCCTCTGGTTGACTTGTCAACCACATCCTTACATGACCGTCCTTTTGCTGTGGGCTGCCATATCTTTGTTATTCCTCCGAGGTGTCCATAATAATTTGTGCGGTCATCGAATGACCAGAGCATATAACCGCATCATCCTTTGGGGATGCAACAAGCCCACTTCAATTCATAGAACTTTGGATCATGGGATGGAAATAGGTCAAATTGCGCAAATCTTCGTTCTTAGCTTATCTCGGTCTGCAACAATCTCATCCTTTGTTCCTCCTATGTATACATCCATCAGGATCTGGATTCTAATAGCTTCTTCTGCTGTTTTCTTGCATCTTCCAATGCATACCTTGACCCCACATATGGATGCTGCTCCCGGCACGAGGGCTCCAGCTAACACCAGCTAACACCTTCCGTTCGTCTGACAGCCATGATGGCATCCATGACCATAAATATGCTAGCAAGCTCTTGTACTTCCCGGTTCCTCGTGCTTCATCCTCCATCTTTGCATGCCTCAGTGCCAATTGTTTAAACTGCATCTGGGAGAGTTCCATTATCTTGGCTAAGCCCGCACCAGTGAAGGGCGCGTTGCAGATTGCTGTTAGCTGTGGCTGCGCTCTAGTTGGACTGAGAACCTGGAACTCACCTACTCTTAGCTGGTGTCTCAGACAAGCCGCCTTACTCGCTGCCTTCTTCTCCCTCAACAAGACCTACATCGGTGCCGTGTTGCTGCGCGGTAGCTCTGCCCCCTCCAGGAAGTGAGGGATAGAAGTAGGCAGAGCCACCCTTGCGGCGTTACGCCTGCACCAGTGAAGGGCGCATTGCAGATTGCTGTTAGCTGTTGGCTGCTTGGTTGACGGCTGTCCGGCCCCTCTCATTAACCCAGCCAGCCCAAACAGTTCCTGCCTCTGGTGACCGGAGACTGCGGGCCAAGAGCCTTTGATCCGGTCACATCATCAGGATGACTTTTCAAGATAAAACTAAAACTACTCCCACCAACAACAATGAACGACAAGCCGTCGCAGATGCCATACTTGAAGAAACAGATCAGCTCCTACGTAGCGGACAAATTACCACGCTTCTAAACCCAGACACTCCAGTGCATTCTGATCTGCCGACTCGGCTAAAGGCTAGCTCTTCTACGCCTCACCTGGATCCGAATTTAACTCCTCCCATTGTTCCTTCCAAAACATTGCCTGTGTTCCCAAACTTTAGCCCACCAATCCCTCCTTTGAGATCCCCTCACAAACTACGGTCTCCCCAGGGTTGGCAGGGAACTGGTGACACAGAGAGGAGTTCGCTCCCGCCTACCATTGCAGCCGACCCTGCAACTGACCTCGCTGCAGCCGATCGAGCTGCTGCTGTGGAGTCGATCAATCCAATCCAGAACCAAGGGGGAGCCCTGGGGGCCCTGTGTGCCGGGATGATCCGGCAGGTGGAGATGCCGCAAGGAGTGCAGAAGTGTAGGGCAGAGGAGCAAAGAGTATCATATCCAATCCCACGCCCACATCTTGATCCCATGGCCATGACCCCTGTCTCCTCTGCCGGCTCACACTGGCCCACTAAGCAGCCTATGAACCAGCCAATGATCCACCTTTCTACAGGTTAAAAATCTTTGTGAGACCATGGAGAAATTAAAAATTATAAGGAGGATATTGTACCATATACCACCTCAAACGAAAAAAACGAAACACATACAGTAACTGCCAGAGGTGAACTCCCAAGACCCCAGTTGGATCTCACAGATTTTAAAGAAAATACGTTGAATCCCTGCCTACTCCTGAGGATCTTGATGACGATCCTAATCTCCTGAAACCTCACAACCTGGCCCCAGAATTTGGAGCATTTGCATTTGAACCTTATTCAGGTGAACCAACTGATCACATCCGTGCTTTGACTCAGGCCTGCCCATTGCCCAAGAAAAACATTGAGGAGCCTAGCAGTCCTCAGGAGAGGGCCCCCCACGTACTCCTACGATCAAAACATCAAAATCAAGTATTACTTTATCTTCCCCCTCTCAACAGAGGGTATTCACAAAATATCAACCAAGGAAACGGCTTTCAAATAAATTACACAGTAAGAATCATATCAGCAAATTTTTCAGCAAAATGGATAAATCATCAGCAGCACCGCCAAAGTTTCTGATGCTAAAATCTTAGAGGGGATGCCTATATCCATTAGTGATAACGTCCTCACTGGGAATGGAAAGGATTCCATTGCTGCAGATGATAACTCCACTACACCCTTACATTGGCACTATAAGGAAATAAAACCACCTAGCCCAGTCTGTATGATCCACCAAGCGAACACTCTTTTTTTCCCTTTGGGTCATAATTCATAGTATCAAACAAGTAAAGCCACCTTTCCACTTAATACAACAGATAGTGCCAAGGTCCATATTGATCTCAAAGATGACCAACGGTCAAATTCTATTTCAAAACCTAAAGTAACGTCACTCATCAATCAAAACGCTTCGACTCAATGTCCAAAACTGACCTTATTTACTCCAAGAGAAGTTATTCCAGTGGATATAACAAGAGCCACACCTCCCCCGTCGTCTCAAGGGAAACATCAACGAGACACACCCAGTTCCACGGATAAAAATTCACCTGGGAAAAAGATGGACATTTTTGCCATAATGTCGTCGATGACGATTGCATTGGCAACTTTTGGGAAATTGTATGAATCTTTAAACAAAACCCTAAAAGAACATACCTTCATGTTTGCCACCATGAGCTCGAAGTTATCCCATTTGGAAGGCTATATGATGGCCACTGAAGCTTGGAAGGCAAACTCGAGAGATCAGGGATCAATGACAGATAGTCTGCACACGCCAACCAACCCAATAGAAAAGAAAAAACAAGACATTTTTCACTTCAAAGGAAAATCAGTCGAGGCAGAAACGCAAACATCATCAATAATATCTTCAGAACGAGACATTATAAATAACTTGAGAACAACGATCAACATCTGGGGAGAACCACAAAAAAAAATCCAGAGAAACCAATGAAATCCTTATCTGACGATTCGCTTTCTCCTGGAAGGTCACCCTAAAATAGTTAGCACAAGAGTACTCCCGGAGTGCCCTCTAAAGCCTGGTGACACGGTTGGTCGTACAAAGGCAGGCTCAAGAAAAAAGTCCCCCAAACAAGACGACCCCCTAGATTCGACTGACAGCACTTTAAGATCGAGCCGGGTTGATCCAAAAAACTTGGCTGGAACAAGCAAATCAGATGTCATCACAACCCAGTCTAGAGAGCCCCAGGTAAAAAAACATCCTCCCTCTCGCAGCAGCACCCAAAAAGCAAACCCTTCGGAGGCTAATGTGACTCTAATTAACTGGGTAACCAAAACTGAGAGAAAAACATGCTGAATCAAATCAACCTAAGAACTCCAACAACCTCTATTGCAGTGAATCCTGATGACGCAGACAATGATTCAATTGATCTATCTAAGATCAGTGTTTATTCTATAGAAAATTCGGGATCCGAAATTCCAGCACCGACAGGAAAAAAAAGAAAATTCTCATTTGCAGAAGAGTCCTCACGCCAACTAGGAAAACTGAACCATAGTCCCAATAAAAACAACAAAGCATGGAAACAGCCGGTAAAAAAACCAAGGGGTCAGAATCAGCTAGAAAACGTCTCAGCCCTGAAAGAAGGACCTTACATTGGCTCCAGGGCATAAAACTAAACAAGGGCACTCACTTAGAGGGTAAACGTTTTAATGATTACTTGGAGGCTAGCCCAAGATCACAAAGATCTAATTACATAAGACACGACGAAAACTCATCCAATGGTCCAACCAAACTTGAGAAACAAGGGCCTCCTAATGTAAAGGAAAGACAGAACCTCCACCGTTCCCGTGAGCTAAACCATTGTCTGCAAAAAAATAGCAATGTCAGCCTGCAGAGAAAGTGGGTGGATAAAACCGACTGCTATCGTAGAGATACACGGTACTCACCTTCCAGCTGTCAAACTCGAGTGTCAGCAGTTTTCACTCACAAAAGCAAAGCAACTCGAATGCTAAAATTAGAAAAGGTAGCAAACAACAAGGACACATCCATCTTAAACAGAAGAGAAATGCTTAAACTACTCAAGAGGAGCCCTAATAAACCACAATTCCATAGTGAAGACATAAAGGTGGTAGAATTTGCCCACAAAGGAAGGTCTGATAGCATATTTGTACATATTACATCACAAACAATAAAGAAAGCTCTTCTCTCACTTGCGGCCAATTTACAAAAGATGGGCTACCTCCTCCGTGAAACCACATCGGAAGAAAGATGTATAGTTTCCCATAACACAACGTGTGCAAAAATGTGCAATTAAACACACCAAGAGGGCATAAAGAGACGGATAAAGTCAAATTAACCTCGTCAGAGAAGGGACACTCGCAAACATATTCAGCCGGCTGTTCAAATCCAAGTAGAGTCTCTCAGGCTAAAGAAAGACTTTCATCAAGAACTCAGTTACACGAAACTACCCGAGTTAGATCTACACGGCGACGATCTGTGTCACCTTTCAGCTCATCCTTCTCTAATACCGAAAGAGATGACACACGAAAACCTGTTGGTCCTCGACTAAAAGTAGAAAGTTCAAACAAACCTAGAAAGAACACCCCAGACGCACTCTCATCACAGAAGACCAGTAAATATCATAACAGATGGGCGTGGATTCCAGCAGCTTTGTCACGTTACACCCGGCAGTAGCAGCCACAAACGCTCAAGGATAAAACACTTCAATGCACAATAAGAATTGGTTCATGGAACACCCGTGGGCAATCCTACCTTACTCGGATGGGAGAGAATAACCTGGGCCAATTTGACCTGCTGACCTTTTAAGAAACTTGGCTCTGTCTCCCTCCGACTATAGACGGCTTTAAAACACTTCTTCCCCCCCGCATTGAAGGGACCCAAAGGATGCCGGAGCTCTAGTCTCCTGATGGCTGTACGGATAGGAGGAAGCCTGAAAATAAAGATTAGCCTTGTATCATCGACCTGCATTCAAGCAGCTATTTTGACCTGGATTCAAACCAGGACATCTCCGGCCCCCACAAGAGCAACTTCAATCCTAGTTGTGAATGTTTATTGGAACCCGGGGGTTCAATCTACTAAAACATTCAAGTGAACTCCACACTAACGGAGGCAGTGAGCTCCCACAACATTGACCATATTCTCTTATGTGGTGACCTCAATTCAACTATCCCTGTCCAAGGGGGGGCAAAGGTCGTAAAGCCATACATATCTAATCTAAAAACCAAATCAACTTTGAGAGACATCTCCTGGGCAGACTGTATGGAATCCTGGGACCTACACAACATAAACCAATTAGACACTTCCTCAGAGCCGGAACCTACGTGGGAGAATGGAGTCCTCAAGAGCACTATCGATTACATCTACGCGTCTAAAGAACTCTATGCTCTTATTGACTCATTCAAAGTACTCAAAACCACTTGTTGTGATCTCAACTTTCTAGTAGCTTCCTGGCCTTCCTTTAAAGCTCCATCAATGGTAATGCCACATCGGCTATATGTCACCACCCGTGGTACTCTCCTAAAAATCTCTACTGAAGCCCTTGCCCAAATAACCTCAGCATACATGGGCAACCCTTCAGATAAAATTGACGATGGAAGACCACTAAACCTGGATTACTACCCACTACTTGTGCCACACCAAAGACGGAGACTTACAAGAAATGGCTCAGGCAATCGCCATCTTCACAGTTATAACGAGGAAATCAAGCAAAGAAAAGTTGGCCTTAGAAAAGCATCAAGACTAGCTTCACTTGTTCCATCAGCTGAAAACATCAACTTAGCAGTGGAGTTAAGAAAAAGCTATAAAAACTGGCTACAATCGGCAAGATGGAGCTTATACCAACAAGATGTTGAATTAATGCTAAGGGCCACTTGTAAAAGAAACTCTAAAGACTTCTGGTCTATTGTTAAACAAAGAACAGTGCCGTCATCCACTGCAATCCTCTGTACCATCAGTGAAGACGCCTGGACAAAACAATTTTCTGAACTGTTCAAACAAATCCCTAATTTGCAAAACAATAGGGGCAATCAAACCCTGGCCACTTGGGACATACCATATGACAAACCTAGCATTCTGAAAAAAATAGAGAAACTCAATAACTCTCAAGCTCCTGAGTCTGACGGAATAGCTAACATCCATTTAAAACAAGATCCAGAACAATGGACCTCTTTGATCTTCGAGATCTTTAACAGATCCAAGGCCTCCAGAAATATACCCGGATCATGGAAGACGGCTACCATCGTTCCAATCTATAAGAAGGGCCCGAAGAATGACCCCAAAAAATATAGACCCATAGCGTTACTCGACTTTATTGGAAAATTGTTTGGAACCCTGATCCTAGAGGCATTTCAAGCCTGGCAAAAAAGATTCCAACACAACGGATCCATTTCAATCTGGATTCGTTAAACATCTAAACTCCTCGATTAACATCCTGATGATAAACATACTGAAGGTCAAACTTATGGAAGATCACCCAAAAATATTCATTGCTTCCATAGACTTGGTGCAGGCGTTCGACCGTATCAACAGAGTGAAACTTTGGGAAAAATTAGAGAAGGCCTCGTGTCCAGCTTCTATCCTTGATCCGATCAAAGCACTACATTCTGAAACTGCAATGAGGGTGCGCTTAAATCCAGAAGGTCAACTATCCTCCTCCATACCTACAGCAAGGGGGGGTCAAGCAAGGGTGCCCCATGGCACCTACCCCCAATAACGCCTATATGGCTGACATCAAGGATAACGAAAACAACATCCGTTCATTTCCACCATCGATAGGGGAAGCCAAATTCACCTGGCTCCTCTATGCCGATGATATAATACTCATGGACCAGACAGCCATAGGTCTTCAGTGCTAATTAAACAGCTTGGCAACATACCTCAAAAACAACTACGTGGACTTTAACCCGAGTAAAACAAAGGTACTCATCATGGAAAAGAATAACACCAAATACAATAGAAAACCCCACTGGTTTATGAACTCAGAAAAGTTGGAAGGGCTCAAGAGCCTCACTTAACTGGGGGTTAAAATCTCACGAAGCTTCATTGAAATATCTATGCAAGAACATCTCTTTGCAAAAACCAAAATTCTTTCAGCCTAAGCAAGAATCTTAGACAGAAAATTTGGAAAATACTCATTACTCCCGGTAATCAACTTCTTTAAAACTAAGGTTATGCCGGCAACAACCTCTGGGGCAGATGCTATCCCTCAATTAACATCTAACTTGTGGCCCAAACTCAAAGGCTTATTTTGGAGACAAGTTCTGAGACTTCCATCCTCAACACCCATGGCCATAATCCGAAGAGAGTTATGCCTCCCATCAGTGAAATCAATAGTGGAGAGAAACACACTGCTTTTCTTGGGAAACATCTTACGAAATCCACAACCCAAAATTATTGAGATCCTCCACAAGGAATTAATCACTGGCAAAAGCATTACCCTTAAAACCTGGGTGAAAAAGCATCTCGATCTCCTAACCACAATCAGAAGTTCAGAATGGGAGCTTGAGTTCATCCCTGACAAAGTTAAGGAAAATATGAAGCTCTGGGATTGGATTGTGACCCTGGACAGAGCTAATGAATACAAATCATCTCTGCATCTCTTTTTGGCCTCGCATAAAGTGAACGAGACCAGAAAATACTTAAAATAATTCCCTAACATAGGGCTCCGAACAATACTCTTGAGGGCACGACTAAACCTTATGAAAACAAACAAATTATTACATCGTCGTAATCAATCAAAAACTGACAGATGATGATTCTGTGAAAACCCTCCATCTACTGAAACAGTGCGCCATCTTCTCACCCTCTGTCCAGGAACCACACATCTTAGACTCACCTACCATCAACCTTTCAGGCTTCAAGTATCAACATTATCAGAAGAAGCCTGGTGGTTCTGGTCTATGAGTGGTGAGAACGTATCGTTGACAAGAGCTACAGCTAAATTCCTTCAGGAACTCGACTTGGACTCAAAGTACATTTCACAAACAGGGAAGTAAGAAACTTAAAGCTTCATTCAAACAAGGAAGTCACAAACATTGTAAAAATTGTCTAGTTACAATAAAAAAATATATATCTTTGTCGTTAGCAGGTATGAATGTGCAACTTAAACTCCCAATCTTTGTGCAAACACTTTCCATTGCCATGAGGAGGTCCAGAACCTATCTATTCTGGAGTGCCACCAACCTTGTTGCTCTGAGCTCTTCTTTAATGGCGTTGAACCCATTCACTTTTGAGTTAATAGTTACCATCAGCTCCCAACGAGTGATCTGTAACCATTTAGAATGAATGTATGTCTGTATTCCTTGTATTATTGATGCAGAGAACATTGGTGTTGTGCTAAATAGTCTGTGCTCTGCTGGGATATCATCCAGTGCCATTTCTGATGCCCCAGAGAAGTAATTTCCCCCTCTCTTCACTCTGCTCAATCCTGCCTGCTTCTCTGCCTTCTCTGTCTGGGCTGTTGGTGCTATCTTGACCAACCTCTTCCTTTGTCTATTATTCCTCTTCAGGAACTCATCGAACTTCACATCTATTTTGATTACCACCAACAAAAGCATATTGATGTGTGCCAGGGAACATTCCCCTCCCCACTCAGGTGGCAGTTTCTGATACACCTTTGATCCACACGCCCAGTAGTCATCCATTAGACTGCCGTTCCTGCACTTATTGCTGGAAGCTGTTCAATTGTCTTGCATCCTGCGTTTTTACCAACTTCAACATCACCATTGTTCTGATAGCACAGGGCTGGTGTCTTCAGGGGAATTATTGTTATTGGTCCAGCTTTTTTCTCCACCCACGTCAGCAAGTTTGTGTTTGTATCCCATTTCTTCAGGCATTTGTCATGTTCTTCCTGCACCTTGTTTACTGCTGACTGTGCAAATGTCAGTGCCTTGCTTCCCACAACTCCATCTTCCCAACCTTCATTAGTGTATACTCCTCTATACACTAATATCTGTGGCCTTTCCCAATATCCAGGCTCTCCTCCTATCTCCTTCACTCTTGTCCAAGGGCATGGCAACTCATTCTGCGTGATAGTCTTTGTCTCCCCTTTCTCGGCTCGATCAGTTATGTACTGCAATCTGTCATGTAGCTGCCAGTAGTTGTTCATGTCTAATGTCTTTATGTAATTATCTTCATATGGAAAAGTCCCCTTGGACATCCATCTCAATGCAGCTGTCTTCCCTTGGAATCTTCCTCGGGCTTACACCATTGTGAGATACATCAGGCACTGTGCCCTTGCTGCAGGTATTTCAGTTGCTATGAATGTTCTAAAAGCACTCATGGATTAGGGGAATAAAGAGCAGACATAGGAGCTCTCCCCAAGGTTTCCTTACCTACTTTGGTCATGTGTTTATACCAAATGTTATTAGATACTTATGCTGTGTCACTGAGATACATGTCAACTCCCTTCATGTCTGTTTCAACACTTCACTTACCTCTCCTTACCTTATCAGCAGTGTCTTCTCTTCCACCCGACATAGTCGTTCCTCCTGCCTGGGTCAGGGAAATGTTACTAGAGGGTACAGCAGCAGTGATAACAGCAAAGTAAAGTTGTCAAAATACAATTCTCATTACTCCACTAGGAATCAATAAACACACCATGGTAATAATATTCTTTATTGTTTCTTTCATGACGACTTACTTTGCTGGGTCCTTGCAGCCTGATGAGGTGATAATGTTGCCTGTCTGAAATTTTCAAAGAAAAGTGTTATTATGTTAGTGTTTGTCAGTACCCTCAAGCTCTGGGAACTAAATAGTCACTGATGGCAAAAGCAATGACCTCCTCCCAGACCTTTCTTCCTGAGGGATCTCCTCGGGTGGCCAACATTGGTAATCCACCGTTTTCAAGTTGTGGGTATGTTTGGAGCAGATATTCTACAAAGACAAGATAGTACACTGCAACGGATCAGACTCTGAATCGATCGTCTGAGAATCCTTATATAGTGCACCAATTGATTGGAGAATGTGTCAGGCTGATGAATGGTAGGTAACATTGGGACAATTTCTGAAACAACACTCTCTACATTCACATAGACCTGCATGTGAGGAAAGAAAAATAACAAACAGATAGTGTTTTATTTATCAATGTCTACAAGTGTTTCTGTTGCAGCCGCTGCTTGGGAACGTTGAACCATAGGGTGTCCTGCTCTCCCTAACTCTGTAATGTCCACTCGCACTTGTAGTTCATCAAAGTCCTGAATGTTGCCGCTGTCGGTTATTGCAATTCTGTTGCCAGCTGAGACCACTCCTTTGTAGGGTTGATGTCCTCGATATGTTTCCACACAGTTTTCCCAGCGAGTCTCACTGTTCTGTCTCACAGTTTTCCCAGCGAGTCTCACTGTTCTGTCTGCGATAGCCTCAACTACATGGGGGCCAGAAAACGTCTGCACATTCCAGCGCTGAATAACGTTTTTGAGAAGGACAATATCCACCACTTATACTGAATATTTTTGTTTGTTGTATGGTTCTATGTCATCAGGGTCTATCTATTCGTTGACTTCAGGCCTGCCCTGGATCTGCTTTATCTGGCGAGAGAAAAAAGAAGTGCTAGAAACAAGAGAAGTAATACATTCAAACATTTTCTGTCCTAACACATCTGCACTGTTCTCACAATCGTTCAGTGCTCTTGTGGGAGGAGCCAGGGGAAGATGCATGCGCAGTCCTGTCGGACCCAGACTTATTGCGCAGTTCCAATAATGCCAGGCACAAACAGTGAAGCCTGTTTTTCTTGGTGCTCTGCTGAGTTTTGGCTATGCACTCCTTTAGGAGTCCATTCAGGTTGTTCACACATGCCATTTGTTTGTAGGTTGGACACACAGGCGAATTAGTTCTTGATGCCTAGCAAGGCTGTGATATGCTGAAACAATTCATTGGTGAAGTGAGGGCCATTGTCAGACCGCAGGACCTCACACACGCCCCATCTTGGGAATACTTCCCTGACCAGGAATTTGGCTGCCCTGAGGGTATCTGTGCGGGAACATGGCCTAGCCTCCATCCATCTGGAGAATGGGCAAACAACCACTATCATGTAGTGATGGCCTTGACAAACTTGGATCATGTCCACCTTATCCATGTGGCAATGAAGAAATGGGCCTAGAGGTCTTGGTATGGCTCTTCTCACAACTCTCAAGGTATGTCCGGCGGTATACCGCTGACAGGTCAAGCAACTGCTAATGAAATCAGCTACATATTCATTCAAATTTGGGCTAAACCATGTTTATCCAATGCTTGTAGCAATGACCTCCTTGCCTGTGTGTGTTGGGTAATGCAATTGTGCTAATGCTGTCTTCAATAATGCCAGTGGCATGACCACTTTCTCTGTGTTGTTCTGTCACGATAGGGCGTCGGTCAGGGACATAAAACATCCCCTTTTTATCCATAGCTCCTTTTCCTCCTGTGGTGCCGCTCCCTGCAGTTCCATGATCTTTGTCTCTGGTAGTGAATTGTATCCTTCCATCATCACCATGTTCCCCACTCCTCCGTGAGCCTTTCGACCCTCCTCCAGGTTCCCCAATTTTCCAAAATATTCTGCACAAATTGCTTCATAGACTGCTGCTTTGTTCCCTCTCGAGTATTCACCTTTTGTGTGGGCCTGGCACTTAACTAGTGCTAACTCTTTTGGATATGCAATCACCTCAATCAATTTGACTAGTAATAGTGCATGCTGCACCGGGGTCCCATCTGCTCTCCTGAACCCTCTGCCTAACCATTGTGCCAGTCCAGAATGTACTGTTGATGTGATGTAAGTCAAATATGAGTAAATTGTCACATTTTTCTCCACGATATGTTCTAGTGCTAATATGAGAGTTACTAGTTCTGCTGCTTGTGTTGAATGATGGGATGGTAGCTGTGCACTCACAATTACCTCACTTGTCCCGTCCTCTTTCAGTCTTACCACTGCAGTCCCAGTCCTTTTGATCCCATCAGTCTGGTCAATTGTCGATGAACCATCAATTTGCAGTATGTCTCCCCCGCAAGTGCATCATCCTCCACCTTGCATGTCTCACTGAACATCTCTATGTTCTTTGTGCAGTCACGTGCATAGTCACCTACCTGGAGAACATCTGCCAAGAATAGTGCTGAGTTTACAGTCTTGCATCTTACTATCTTCAGTCCCACATTTGATAGTGTCACTTCGTACCCTGATGCTATCTGTGTAGTCAGTGTACTCGATGGCTTATGCAGTATTGCAAAGAGGGTGTGCTCCACGTAAAGAGTGGTGGTGCACCCCATTGTCACAGCTGATGATCTTTCCACTGTGAAGGCTGCAGAAGCCAGTGATTGTTCGCATGGGTAATGTCCTCTTATTACTGGGTCAAGTTGTCCACTGTAATAAGAAATTGGCTTATGGCCCATGCTTCTCTTCTGAGTCAGTAGCACTTTTATCACTACACTGTCAGTGTTTGAGAACAAGAAAAACTCATTTTTGTAGTCTGGGGTCCCTAACACTGAAACTGCACTTATGGCTTCCTTCAGGTACTGAAAAGTCTCAGTCATGTCTGTGGCCCAGGTCAGGTCAGTGGGCCTCATTCTAACTATGCTGGTCTGGTAACAACGGTGCTGGTAAGCCTACCTGCACCGTTGTTACCGGACCAGCATAGTACGACTCTGCGGCTGGAACAGCGCCCACCTGCAGAGTTATTAACAGTGCCAGTGCTTCTATGGTCCCCATTTACTGACTTAAATGGGAATGGGTATTTACAATTACTGGCGCCTGACTTCTCGGACCACCGTGGCCTTAATGCCCCAGTGTTTCCGGCAAACCAGGCGCCGGTAAAATGTGCAAGTCCAGAGGCAACCTGCCGGTCTCTGTTCCCTTCTGTGCATCTTTCAGGGCACTCTATAATGGCCTTGTGTATGTGCTGTAGTCAAAGACCCATACTCTGCAGTAGTTAGACAACCCCAGGAACTGTTGCATTTCCCTCACTGTCGTGGGCTTGGATGTTTTGCGTATTTTCTCTGCTCCTTTTGGGGCAATGTGTCTGCTGTCCTTAGATATCATCTGCCCAATGTAGAGCACCCCCTTCTGGCAGTATTGTAGTTTGGCCTTGTCCACCTTGTACCCCTTGTCAGCAAACACGGTCAGTATGTGCACTGAGTCCTCTCTGCAGGATCTTCGGTCTCGCTGCAAATCAAAATGTTGTGTACATATTGTAGAACTGTGCTCTCTGTCTCTATGTTGCTCAGATCCACCTGAATCACTCTATTAAAGATGGATGGTGACTTGCAGTACCCCTGTGGCAAACAAGTATGTTTCCAGTTCTGGTTTCGGTACATAAAGCTGGTGAGGTCTTGTGAGTCTGGGTGTAGTGGCACTGAGAATAATGCATTCTTCAAATCAATGACCATGAAACAGATGGCTTCCGCTGGAATGCCACACAAAATTGTCACCAGATGTGATGCTGCTGGATATTCTGCTTCTGCAACATGGTTAAGAGGTCTTAAATCCTGAATAAAATGCCATGACACCCTGTTGGCCTTGCACACAGCGTACACTGCCGTGTTGCATGGAGATTCTGATGGTAACAGAATACCTCTCTCAATGAGGGCATTGATTGTCTCATAAATGCCCTCATCTTCCTCCTTGCTTAGGGGATACTGTTTTATGCTTGGCGAAATTGCACCTGGTTTCAGCCTGATCTTTACTACCCCTATGCTCTTTATGCACCCCACGTCATAAGGACGTGTGGTCCATAAGCTGTCCGGTACCCTGGCCATGTCCTCCTCCAAAAATGGGGGTGGTGCTTCCAGAGCCATCACCATTCTCTGTGGTACTTCACTGTAATTGATCTGTAACCAAAATGTTACACTCATTTCGAACATCATCTCGAATTCCAGTCTCTCTTCTCCAAATAATTCATCATCTGTCACTGTTGTTAGCTTGCACCTTTCTGCAACTGCAATGATAGCTCGATATGCCCTCCCAATGTCATCCATTGCATACACTCCAATCCAATCCTCTTTCACCAAAACGGCCTCTATCTCTATGGACACTATTGTTCCCTCTGGCTTGTCCAGTGGTGTCTCTTGCATTAACAGATACTCATTTAGTACTCGCCACACCTTCCCTGCGATGCCTGGTATCCATGCAATGGCAAGGTCAGTCCCATATTGAAACATCTCTGGGCCCAATGGCACCCCCTTCTGTACTGTGTGTCCACAATATTCCTCAACAATTTATTTTACATTCAACATGTGTATGCCTGATATTGAGCGCAATATGCCTTTGTCTGTGAATGAGATAGTCATGTTTAGTCTGCTAATGATGTCACATCCCAAGATGTTAACAAGTGTCCGTCGAGAGTAAAGTAGAGGTACTGATAAGTCGTGATCACCTATAGATAGTGAGATGTTATCAGTAAAAGGAACCCCTTCTCAAGACCCAGAGAATCATTGAGTGTTTTTGACATCGCCTGACAATGCAAATGTCCATTCCCTAATGCATGACCTAGTCGCCCCAGTGTCAACAAGAAAGAAACACGTTTTGTCACCTAGTGCACCCCTGTGTGAGGTTCCTCTGCAGGGTTGGGTGTGATCGATAGGATGGGACACATCAAGTTCTTCTGTGGGCTGTCCTATTGAGGGTACATAGATAGTCTGTTTCCTGTAAAGGGATTGTTCCCCACCATGGTGACCCCTCCAAGTCTTCAAACAGGTAATGTCACCACTGTGTCCATGTGCTCTGTTGTGTCGCAATCCTGTATTTGTGTGAGCTGCTGTGTGTTCCCCCTGATCTGTGGTGATTCTAAATACTGGGGCAATTTTGCTGCCATTTGTGGTACCTGTGTCTGTATCTGTTTCTGCACTGGTGCGTGTGATTGGACTTGTGATATTTTTTGATATGTTCCTTGCATCTGGCCTTGTGGCTGTTTGTCCTGTGCATAATAATCTTCCTTACCCCCCTGAAAGGGCTGCTCGCCTTGCCCTCCCCAATTCTTTTGTGCCCCCCTGAATCGACAGGCCTGTGAAATGTGTCTTAGCTGTCTGCAGGTCCAGCACTGTAGTGGCTCCCTCCCTTGTCCTGGGAAACCCCTCAGAAAACCCCCTCCCTTCCCTGAAATCCCTGCTGTGGGCCGCTCTGCCCCATGCACCCTCCTCCCATGAGTGGTGTGAACTGCTGTGGTTGTTGATAGTGCTGCTGGTGGGCTGGTGCTTGTGGGGTAGGGCTGGTTATGACTGCCCCTTCCATTGCATACTTTGATAGCCTCCGCTGTACTAGTTTGGCCTCATCTGCCTTTCTCTCCTCCACCTTTTGCTTGACCCTCTCCTGCCATAACCTCCAATGGCACACTATTGTGAGATGTATTTCTGCCCATCCCTTTGCTTCCATCCCCACACATTTCCTCAGACTATTTTGTACTGGCTCTGGAAATCCTTGCACTAAAATATGATAAAATATTGCTATTGTTTTGTCCAACGGCTCTTGAGCTCTTGAATCTTCTAAATGTACTGAACAGGGTCTTCATCCTCCCTCATCTTGCATGACATATTGCCCCATTGTCTGACCTGCCTGGGTATTGTGTTTGTAATACTTGCCATACCGCCGCCATGCAATTTGCAAATGTGGACCCATTGTTTGCCATGTTCTGTGTCATCACCCCTGGGAACCCCGCCCTCTTCCATATGTCATCAGCTGCGTCTCCTAGTATTGATACTAATAGTCCCTTTACGTCACCCACTGCTAACCTGTGACCCGCTGTCAGCTTCTCCATCACAGAAATCCATTTCCCCGGTCCCCCGCTCGATGATGATAACCTGCACTTGACATTCTCCATGTATATGTATGTATGTGAATATGCTGCCCTTTCTTCAGGTGTCCTTCGGTACAGTCTAATTTATCGAGGCACTCCCTCATCCTCAAAGTCTGTGCACATCTCTGCTGGTTCTAGTGTTGGTACTGGTTTGCTTTCATCATATGCTCTAAACAATCGTCCTCTTGAACGTGCTAGTGCTGTCTCCTCCCTCCTATGTCCTGTGAGATCACTTAGTCTATTAACATAGGTGTTATGTGTGGTGCAACTGTCATTTGCCTGCTGTGCTTGCTCTTCTGCATTGACCCCTCCTTCCCCCTGTGCATGGGACATACACTCCCATGATGGCCACTGGTCTGTCCCCGTGGATTGTGACCGGTGCTATTCCCCCCTCTCAGCCCCACTGTATTTGTCATCATTGTCAGATCCTGTGTCCATGTTGCTACAGAAGTAATCTGCAAAACGTAATCTCCTCAATGTCAAGTGTGTGTTAGGTTTCAGGCTAAGATCGATGTCTATCAAATCACATTTGCTGCTTCCCGCCCAGGCCCCTAAACCTGTTCCACTGCCTCTTGCTGCGCTCCTGCCTCATGAATTTGTGCTATCTGGCTCTTCTCGCCTTTCCTCCTCGTGTTTATTTCTTTCCCTCTCCACTACTAGCTTTTCCTTCACCGCTCTAATTGCTCGTTAGTCTTCCTCCTTACATACTTGTTCCCTTGCTAGTCTATCCAACTGCAACTTCCTCTGTTCCCTCACTGCCAACTTATGTTTTTCTTGCTCCACTATCTACCTCCTCCGCTCTGCCTTCTCCAGTTCTCTCTCCTGTTTCTCCCTCATCTCCCTTTCCACTCTCTTCCTTTGCTTCAGATCCCGTTCAATCCTTTCCTCTTGTTCATTTTCCAAATGCTCCCAATGCCTTTTCTTTTTTCTTTTTTCTAATTCAAAATGCTGACATCTGCAGGCTGCTTGTGTAACTGCAGTGCTTCAGCTACACAGCCTGCCTCAGGTGTCATCATGGCTGGGGCTAGTCGCGGGGTGGGCCCCTGGCAGGACCTCGGCTTGGGCGCCCTTTTTGGAGACTGGCTGGGCTCGGCCCCAGCTAGCCCCAGCCCGCTTTAAGCCCTGGGATCTGGTATGATAACACAATTTCCACTTCCTAATGACATTTTAAAAGCAAATCTGTGACAGCACATTAAGAAAGCTGGGTCTCCCTTATTGACAGCAAAGAGAGACACATTATATATTCAGTTTCCTTGATTTTAACTTCAGCAAAATCTGTTCTACGATTTGTCAGGTACATTTTGATACCTCTTACGTGACCTCAAGTTGAGGATTTTGATAATCTGCTATTCAGGGATACACCAAGTCACAATACAAAGATAATACATTCCAATTTCTATGAGCCTCTCTGACTCTGCACCCTACCAGGCGTGCTCTGCACACTGCCCCTCCTTCACAATTGCTGCCACCTCAGACACACCGCCACAATTCTGCGCATGGGGCCTTCCGCGCACCAGCACTTGTTCACCTCTTCTGCCAATCCCAAGTTCTCAATACTAACTCCTCACCGTCTCAGAACTCTGTGTCCTATGTACAAACCTAAGGGTGACGTCACCAAACTATGAACACTTTATAGCTAATCAAATATTGCATGCACACAAAAGTTGCCTGTTACTTCCAACACCATACAAGCCCCACCCCACAGGTGTCTTCCACCTCTCCAGGCAGAGTATACCAATATTCTCTTGTGATCGAACTGCACCTGTTGCATCACCTAACGTGTGAAACACCTCACACCTGGAGACTTAACCAGTCAATTCACCTTCCGCAATCTAGGATAGCTCCAACTAACTCTCACAGGAATACCATCATCTATGACCCGAGCTAAAAAGCCCAACCCAGAGGAATACTTTATTAACAAACTTTTGTCATCTACATCCCGAAGTTTGACAGTTTCACCAGAACCTTTCACCTCTACGACCAAACATGCCCTTAACTTAGAAAAGGGACTTCTACCACTGCTCCTGTACCTGCATGTCATGATCTCTGCTTCCAAAAGGTCAGGGTTTTCCCAACTCCCTTGGAAGCAGATCCATAACCCAGGTTCTGAGTGCCAACCAGTCCCAATTGGGACCTTTTGGACCCAGTCCTGGCGCCAGTGGCACCAGGCTCATAAATATGCCCAGTCCCAGCGCTGGAAGCGCCAGGCTCATAATGCTTGGGTGGACTTACCTGCAGCAGACCATGCTGCTTACTTGCCTGCCAGTTGAGCCTCTGATCCTCTTCTGTTTGGAACTACTTTTCCTGTTGGGTGGGGCAGGAGCCACTCCCTAGGTTCAGAACACTGGAACTCTTCTGGAAAGCAGGAACTCTTTTCTTACCTATGCGTGGCTGTGGAAGGAGACACCTAAGCACTACAGGAGGCTATTTAAACCACACCCGATGGATGAATCTTGCTTTGCGTTATTCTGCATCCTCTGCAGCAGAACGCTCATCGTGTCTTCTGCATCTGATCCTGGGCCTAAGGAAAAAGGCTTACCATCCTGAATCCAGTCTTCAGCAACACCTATAAAGACAAGAAAGAACAGGTTAGCATTACGGTCTTCAGTGACAGCGCTTCACTTACCTGGTCCATCGGCTGTCACCAACGCCTCGCGCTGCATTCCGGCATCTGAAAGACAAAGGCTTACCTACTCTTCGTGCGCTCCGGAGGTCTTCGCACTGCATTCCGGCATCTGAAAGACAAAAGCTTACCAACTCTTTGCACGCTCCGGAGGCCTTCGGCGCTGCATCCCGCATCTGAAAGACAAAACAAGGTGCGTTTAAAGACATTGGGGAACTTTAATACTCACGTGCCATTACTCCTTTCCACATCTAACCCAGTGGGTATTCCGGCACCCTGCAGCCGCTCCGAACTTGTACCTGCAAAATAAAAAGACAGTTAGAGCGCATCGTGAAGCAGGCAACAAGCGCTTACTTACGTGCTTCCAGGCGCTTCTATTCATCACACGGGCTCCATCTTCAACTCACTTCAGCCCATCATCCGCCATCGCCGGAACCCTGCAAAACAAGAGACATCATTACTAAAGACTTTTAAAGACATTAGAATTACTCGAAACTTACCGTTCGTGCAGTAAACGACGGACAGCAGTCCTCTGAAGTCAAGAGGCCTGCTCCCCTTATCCAGTGAAGAAACTGGTTACAGCACCCTGCCCCGAGGCAGATGGAGAGCACGGCGTTCACTTACCTAAGGTGAGAGCGTTAACCTTCGGGGTTCTACAGGAGAAGAGAAAGGGAAGAAGAGAGAGACATTCAATAACCCAGTTCATTAATCCCATATTTTCTATCTGCAGACATCTTACCCTTCGAGTCAGACATACAGTGCACAGAGGTCCAGCCCAAAGAGCCAGCCGTGTGTTACACATCACCTTTGAAGATACGGTATACGCCCAGTCAAGACCGGCGCCTCTACGGGAATCAGGTGAGCGTTACACTGCACCCCCAATAGTACTAATAAATGCTATCACAATACTTCAAAAATACTCAACAATACTACACGATACCCAATGGTACTCAACACCCTCCCTCACACCCACACTTGCTGTCAGTCTGCATCAATACTTACGTTCATGTTGCACTGGCGCTGTTCGGCTGCCGGCTACCCATCAAGGTGCTCTCCATCATGTCGTGTCTGCCTGGACAACTCGACAATCTTAGTCTGTTTGATTTCCACACGGCTCCTTATGACCTTTAAATGGACACGCGTATTCCAGTCCTTCTCGAAATATGCAAGGGTTCCACAACCTCTCAAGTTCGGCAGTGACGGGGTCAGTTTAGTGCCAAGCTGGCACAGCAAACCATCCTCTCTCTACCAACTTGTTGGGACAAACTCCCAGATATGTTCAAGGGCTACTAGGAGTTCACAGACCCATGAAAGGCCCAACACCTTCCCCCAAAAGGACTGCAGAGCCAGCCAGACAGCAAGTTCAAACTGCGGTTTATTGCAGCCAAGACCAACAGGGATCAGTACGAGGATCAAACAAATCCAAGAACCACTCAATGTCTCCTGGCTTGCAGGCCAGTTTTGTTATTCCATTGGGTCACAATGACATCACAACATGGGGCCATCGCCAGAAAACCTAACGTCACCTGGGATTGGGTGTTGAGTGATAGTCCCCCTATACATGTTAGTCTACTGGCTCTCGTATGTCAGGTAGTTGGCCTGGTCCTTCCCAAATTACTACTTCTAAACAATGTTGCAGGGTGAGGGTCTTACCATTGGTTGTTGCCCATTGCTACCCACCCATAGGCTACTTAACTGTGGTTGGCTAGAGATGACGTCCCCAAGCCTGGGACCCGAAATGATTCCCAGCTCCTAGTGTACCTTCTCAAGGTAAAAAGAGCAACTATCGGTCTGCATTGTAACATGTCTACCACTATAGTCTATGAGAGTGCTTGTTCACATTGTGCAACACTTGCCTCCCGATGTAACTTCTTTGTTGCAAGCCTCTGTCTGGTGGCATGAGATTGATCTTGTTTCCCGTTGTCGGTTTCAGTTCATCAGTCTGGATCGATACTTACGTTCCTATTGCACTGGTGCTGCTCGGCTGCCGGCTCCCCGTCAAGGTGCTCTCCTCCCTGTCCTGGTCTGCCTGGACAACTCGCTTATCTTGGGCTGGATGACTTCTAAATGGCTCCTGATGACCTTTAAATGGGCATGTGTATTCTCATCCTTCTTGAAATATGCGAGGGTACCACAGCCTCTCAGGTCTGGCGGTGATGGGGTCGGTTTAGTGCCAAGCTGGCACAGTGAACCATCCTCTTGCTACCAACTTTTTGGAACAAACTCCCAGGTAGGTTTGAGAGCTACTAGGAGTTCACAGACTCACAGAAGACCCAACACCTTCCCATAAAAGGAATGCAGGCCCTGCCAGACAGCAAGTTCAAACTGGTGTTTATTACAGCCAAAACTAACAAGGATGAGTACGAGGATCGAATAAATCCAAGAACCACTCAACGTCTCCAGGGTCGCAGGCCAGTTTTGTTATTCCATTGGGTCACAATGGCATCACAACCTGGGCTCATCGCCAGAAAACCTAACGTCAACTGGGATTGGGTGTTGAGTGATAGTCCCCCTATACATGTTAGTCTACTGGCTCTCGTATGTCAGGTAATTGGCCTGGTCCTTCCCAAATTACTACTTCTAAACAATGTTGCAGGGCGAGGGTCTTACCATTGGTTGTTGACCATTGCTACCCACCCATAGGCTACTAAACTGTGGTTGGCTTGAGATGACGTCCCCAAGCCTGGGACCCGAAATGATTCCCAGCTCTTAGTGTACGTTCTCAAGATAAAAAGAGCAACTATCGGTCTGCATTGTAACATGTCTACCACCATAGTCTATGAGAGTGCTTGTTCACATCGTGCAACACTTGCCTCCCGATGTAACTTCTTTGTTGCAAGCCTCTGTCTGGTGGCGTGAGATTCATCTTCTTTCCCGTTGTCGGTTTCGGTTCATCAGTCTGGATCGATACTTACGTTCCTATTGCACTGGCACTGCTCAGCTGCCGGCTCCCCGTCAAGGTGCTCTCCTCCCTGTCCTGGTCTGCCTGGACAACTCGCTGATCTTGGGCAGGATGACTTCTAAATGGCTCCTGATGACCTTTAAATGGGCATGTGTATTCTCTTCCTTCTCGAAATATGCGAGGGTACCGCAGCCTCTCAGGTCCGGCGGTGACGGGGTCGGTTTAGTGCCAAGCTGGCGCAGTGAACCATCCTCTTGCTACCAACTTTTTGGAACAAACTCCCAGGTAGGTTTAAGAGCTACTAGGAGTTCACAGACTCACAGAAGGCCCAACACCTTCCCACAAAAAAAGGAACGCAGAGCCAGTCACACAGCTAGTTCCAACTGCTGTTTATTAAAGCAAACACGAATAAGGATGAGTACGAGCATCGAATAAATCCAAGAACCACTCAACGTCTCCAGGGTCGCAGGCCAGTTTTATTATTCCATTGGGTCACAATGACATCACAACCTGGGCTCATCTTCAGAAAACCTAACGTCAACTGAGATTGGGTGTTGAGTGATAGTCCCTCTATAGCAGACCCTATACATGTGGTCTACTGGCTTTCATATGTCAGGTGGTTGGCCTGGTCCTTCCCCAAATTACTACTTTGAAACAATGGTGCAGTGTGAGGGTCTTACCATTGGTTGTTGCCCATTGCTACCTACACCTATGATACTAAACTGTATACGGCTAGAGATGACGTCCCCAAGCCTGGGACCAACAATGATTCCCATTTCTTGGTGTAGCTTCTCAAGGTAAAAAGAACAACTATGTGTCTGCATTGTAACGTGTGTGTACCACCATAGTCTATGAGAGTGCTCGTTCACATCCTGCAACACGTGTCTCTCGATGTAACTTCTTTGTTGCAAGCATCTGTCTGGCGGCGTGATATTGCTCCTCTTTCCCATTGTTGGTTTCGGTTTGGCATCTGGGTCTGACGAATCACATGTTCAGAGACCGTGATTTGAGCTCCTGGAGTTCTGAATTACTCTGAATTATGAGGATTCATAATCAGCTGGTGTTGCTGCCATTCAGGGAATGGAATTTCATTCGTATCTGGTGGCCTTGGCAACAGGCCCTGTCTCACACGTTTGCACCTCTGTGCAGCCTGAATTCAGCTCAGCTCTTGCCGAGGTGTTGTGGCCTATTGTAATTTTCCCAAGCCATAGCATGGCTTCTACATGTCCATGTTATTCTATAGTTCCCATAGGTTAGTTATCCATGGTTTGTCAGGTCCCATAGGTGATCCAACAACTCCATACGGTTATTTGCATACAAGCATCTGCAAGCCTTTACTTAGGATCCTTTGCTTCTTGTGGTTACTGTGTTGCTGTGGTTAAGCTAATGACAAAATAAGAAAAGCAAAGACAGTATGCATATGTATGTGTCCTCTAACTTGTAGAACTGTTACGCCTGTGTTCTTCATGTATTTGGGTGAGGGTTTGTCTCCCAATGTGTGGATGGCATGTGTGCTTCCTGTCTAACACTGTTCTGTCGTGGTGTCTCTAACAATGTCAGTAACATGGCTTCTTGTTGCTTTAGTCGATACTATCAATTGAAGTCTCTGTGGTCGCAGCCTGAGGTTTTTCGTCCACTCTGAGCATGGGCTGTACTGCTCCTAATCTGTAGGGATGGGAGAGTGGGTACCTCTCGACGTATTGATCTATCATCGGAGCACTAGGAATTGGTCCGAAATAATATGGGCAATCCTGGTATTTCCTGTACTTTTCTGTGCCATGTACCTCATAGGACAAGGGGGAGGGCGATAATTTGCCCATCCCTCTTCAGTTCTGAAATCAGAAATAGCAGGATGGCTGGATTGCCCAGTCCTCCTGGTATTTTCGAGTAACTTCTTCACTTTGCATGAAGCCAAGGTGCTTCATGCTGTTTGATGACTATTTACTTGGAAACAAAGGTAGAGCTCGGCAGTCAAGCCCTCCTCCTGTTTCGATCCAGATATACCACAAGCGTTTTCACCCATTAGCTCACTGGAATAACACAATCTGGTACAATCTGGTACTGTGAAATGACTGTATGTAGGCTCCAGCTTACAGAACCGTTGGCTTGAACCCACCAAAAGGAATTCTGTACTGCTGTTGGTTAGGGCCAAGGAGTTAGCATGCATCCATTCCTGGATCATGTCGTATATCTGGTTGATCAACTGGGAATACCTTTCGTAGACACCCGATAGCTAGAAGAGCAACTGGGGGGTGTCTGCCTAGTTAGTATGTACAACACCCGCAGCATCCAGGAGGTCTAAGAGCAGCTGGGTATATAGATTAATAGATGTTGGGGAGAGACAGTCACCCTGCAGTACTCCACAGGTCAACCACTCACGGGGTGACTGAAATCCCTTAACAGCCACAGGTGCTGTTCTTTGGCCAAGAAAGCAATTTTTCCCAGACTCTTGAGCAATGAGATCAAAAGTAGCCGATAGTTTGAAAATCATCAGACAGAGCGACCTTCCGGGATCCACAATACTAGCCAAATGATTTTTCAGGTCAAGCATGGCAGTTTCAGTACCATGCATAGCACGGAAACCAGCCTGTAAATCAACTAGTAAGCGATGCTTTACCATCTGGTTCTGAAACTGCAGATAGGCTGCCGTGTTCACCATCTTTAATAGGAAAGGCCATACTGTACTTGTCACTCGAAATTCCTCTGTGGAATATATCCCAGTAGTTGATGACTGCTCATCTACAGTAGTGTATGTGCAGGCATACAAAATCCAGGACAATGATTTCATGCATTTGCTTTTTGCAGTAATATTATCTTTAAATAAGATTACATACACATGTCAAAATATACCTTTTGAGTCTTTTTTTTACATTATAGTAAGTGTTCAAACAGCACTCTATGGGATTGGAAAGCCAAAGAGAGGAAGAGACATACTATGTTATGAATGCAGGTGGAAATCCCGTGTGACCAATCAACCCTCCAAAGGCAGTCATCACATAATCCATATAGAATCCATATAGGGGCACAAACTGACTAGGCAAGCAATCTCTCTCTATTCGATTACCATATGAACGACATCAGTAAACCCCAACACCTACCAATCAATGTAAAAGACAATGTTAAAATCCTCCCTTTGGCCTCCATTACACTGGAACCCAAAACACTGGGATTTTTACAAAATGAGGCTCTATGATATGGCCACAATATTGGGCATCCGAATTACAAGGCATCAATCCTCCCCATTCTTTGAATATAGTGGATACGTGCATAGGGTGTGGTCACATCCAAAATAGCAATTTGTGAATTGTAGAATAGCCAGTATTGTTACTGCTGATGACCTGCGTATTACAAGTAAAAATTAAGCCAGTCATATAAACTGCAATCACTGCTGGGGACAGTACAGATGAGAGAAAACAGAAAGAAACAGATAAACAATAAAACAGCAGCCCAGATCTTTAACAGCTTATTGACAAGCACTGACTGTTAAGTTTTCTTTGCTTCTGTGCTCCTTTGCGGCCAATGTTCAGCGAGCTACCTCAGTACCTGACGCTTACCTACCTACTCGTCCTCTTTTAGAGATGTGGTCACTTTTCTGCTGACCTGCTCACTTTTTCTTACAAATCTTTGTTTGCTGGTTTATTTCGTGTTCCCAGTTTTGCTGAATATCACAAAAGTTTTCTATGACCTCTCATATGCAGTTTAAAAGTAATCTTGTAATTTCGGGTCCCTTTTTGCAGGTGCTGATAAACGTTCTGTTGGGTCTCACATGACGTTTTAATAAAATAAACTTGCGTCCCATTTTTTTCGGCTCTGACACTCCTCTGTGAAAGACAAAAATGCTAGTGGTAGTACACATTTCCAAACAATCATATCAACAGCAATGGCTCATCAGTCAACAGAACCCACACAGATTTCTCTGCAAAGTAGAATCCAAGGAGTCATAACTGTTAGGGCCGAGCTTAGACCTTACGAGAGTACTACATACTCCAAGAGAAGCACTATTGCAACCTATCATCAGAACCACCAGCCAAGACATCATTACCTGCGTGACCACCTGTGGCCCTGATACAACCAAGATCAAGCAGATTATCAAGCTATTTTGGCTGCTGGTCTAACTTAATATTCCTGATTAACCCTACCCCAGGATGGCCCTTAGAATATCCCAAAATCTTAGTGAGTACCTTACCCACGCCCAGCTTACCAAGAAGCCTACCAGAACTTCATTCTGGAATCTTAGAGACATCTCAGGGCATCATCCCTGTGGGACATGCTCTGCATACAAATTTACTAGGAAAACTAAAACCTTTGAAGTAGCAGGTTAAGACTGGACCCTGAGGCATTTTTCCAATTGTAAAACCATGAATGTTATCTACATCATAGAGTGCCCTTGACGTGGGTCAAACCACCAGGCCAGTGAACGAGAGGATAGGGGAACACTGCTCTGAGGTGCCAATGTAAGACTGAAGCTGTCCCTTTGGTCTCCCACTTCATTGAACATAAACACAGTGAAGATGACATTATATGTTGAGTCATCGACAAAGTAGAAAACAGTACAAATGTCAGCAATTCACTTAAACACAAGGAAGCGTGGAGGATGTTCAAATTGCAATCGTTCACTACAGGACTCAGAGGCAAAGCCAGTGAGCCCATATAGCTGACCACTACCAGTCAACATCTAGGCATTTTATCTTCCCCAGAACTACAAGGGCTATAACACCCGCACCAGAAAGCTACATGCTATCTCCCCCAATACTGGCAGCCCTTTGCCATAATAATCATAGTGTATGCACTTTGTAGTCATGGCAATCCTAACCTTTGGTGTCACAACAAACTCCACAGCCAATCTTCATGAGCCGGTTGCCATGACACAGCAGCCCGCTCATATACACAACACTTCCCAATTAAGGTTACACATGCGCGGCTCTCTTGTTCAGGCCTAACAATCTTAACGGGCATGCATTCTTTCATCATCGATAGCTCTGTTGCCCTTGAAACGGCCACGAGTAGGACACATTCAGCAGCACATGCATTGCTGGCAATGTCCATACGTGTGATAGGAGGTATGCTGCTACATTCCCTCTACCCTCCTCCTGTTTCGCCTCCAGCCGACCCGGACTGCCATTAACCTCAACCATTCTTTTTCAGCTTCCCACGGTTCATGGCTCCGTTGAGATCCAGGAGCAACAGGTCCCCATGCTACAGGTCCCTCCTCCAATGTGTCCCGCCAGCCTCCAGGTACGCACTTTAGCAATTCAATCCTGCTGCAGCGGACCGCGCCGTGAGCTCCCATTAACTCCCAGACACCATGTATAGTTTCTTCACATTCAGGTACCCAAGCTACAATATAAGTGCCCCCTCTATTTTCCTCTTACAGAGAGCTTCCCACACAGCCCGTGCTACTGCTCCTGCTTCCACCTCACAAGTGGTACTTCCATGCACAGCATCAACGACTCGTCAGCAGTCCAAAATACCAAACAGAATTTCCCATTCTACCCCTCTCCCTCCCTGGGGAGTACTCACAAGGTCAGTGATGCCCAAGTAGGAAACAACGCTTTCTTCCATTTTATTTTCCTTTTTGCCTACCCTTCTATTTACCAACACTTATGTTTACCTTTTAGCTCTTACCACACTTAGTACCACTGTGTGCTCTTTCACCAGAGAGACACAATCCAAGGCCCAGAAGAAGGCATCCCCAATTGCAGCCGAAACATCCATGGACCCAGTAACAACCCATCTGTAGAGTCCACAATACACGAAGGGAACAATACCCTGACGTAGTCCTAGGATTGGTCACTTCTTGTCTACAGCTTGACTTATGTTAGGTCAAAGAATAGGACACCCAGATAGACTCAATAATGTTGCTGAATTGTTGTTCTATGTTCAGTATGCTTATACTTGCGTAAAACTATTTGTTTGTTTCAACTACCGTCTATAAGCACTGCCATGCTAAAAACATGTGTGGTTTACATATTACATTATGCACCATTGTTTTCTTAATGTTGTATGTTTTCTTTTGAATGCACAAATACATAAAGATAAACAAGTGGAAAAATAGCTAAAAAAGAAAAAATAATAGTGAAAGGAAAACTGCCAAAAATGAAAAAGCACCTTACCAATGTATCAGTATATGTAAACAGGAATAAAACTGATTCTCCCAATTTCTGAGGGCCGTTTTTGCACAAAGTCTGCTGTAGAGAATAGTATTACCTGTAGAACACTATGAACTTAGTACCAGGTATTTGAAGGGTTTGTAAGGCTGACTTATTCCAGCTATTTTGTTTGAGAATCTTTCCAAACATTAATGACTATATGGTAATCTAGCAAGTGGCAGGACACTTTGCATTTCATACCTTTTTTTAGCCCTTAGTCTTTCCACGTAGTGGCTCCCCTCGTGACCTATACCCTATTCTGGATTAGCTGGAGGGTTCCCAGAGTGGAAGAAGGTAGATTCAGGAGGAGGTTATTGCAATATTGAAGCCTAGAGAGAACCAGGGCTCGGGTAACATTGTGCCCCTCGGAGAGAGTGAGAAAAAGGACAATTTCTTTGAGAAGGAAGAGCTGAAAGTGGGACTTCTTGGTAATGAGCTGAGTGTGAGGGTGGAAGGAGAGAGAGGAGTCAAAGATGACTCCAAGGTTCCTGGCTTCAGAATAGGAAGCAGGGGGAGCCCAGTGAGGAAAGCCAGAGTGAAAGGAAGGAAGTAGATTCAGGAGGAGGTTATTGCAATATTGAAGCCTAGAGAGAAAAAGAGCACGGGTAACATTGAGCCCCTGGGGGAAAGTGAGAAAAGGGAGAATTTCCTTGAGAAGGAAGAGCTGAAAGTGGGACTTCTTGGCAATGTCCTGTGTGTGAGGGAGGAAGGGGAGAGAGGAGTCGAAGATGACTCCAAGGTTCCTGGTTTCAGAAGAGGAAGCAGGGGGGTGCCCAATGAGGAAAGCCAGAGTGAAAGGAAGAAGGAGGGAGCAGGGGTACCGATGGGAACGATCTCAGTTTTACAGGCAATTAGGCAGAGATTGTTGGAGGTGCACCAGGACTGGATGGCAGATAGGCAGTCAGGGATGATGGAGGGTGGAAGAGGGTCATAGGGAAGTTTGAAAAAGAGCTGTGTGTCATCTGTGTAACACTGGAAGTTGGAGGAGAAGGAGGAAATGAGGCAGGCAAGTAGAGAAAGGTAGATGTTAAAGAACCAAGGGGAGACGATGGAACCCTTGGAGACACCACAGGCGGAGAAGGAAGCAGGAGAGGAGAAGGTGCCCAGGATGACTTGGGAAGAGCAGTCAGTAAGAAAGGATGTTGGCCCGTCCAGTGCCCGTTCCAAGATACCAAGGGTATCGTGGAGCCTTTGTATGAGGACAGAATGGTTGACTGTGTCAAAGGCAGAGGAGAGATCGAGAAGGATAAGGACAGCAGGAGAGTTGGAGTCCAAATATGCGAGCAGTTCTTCACGGGTGTTCATAAGAACTGTTTCTGTGCCTCTGGATGCTCGAAATCTAGATTGATGGTTGTGGAGACCATCAACAAGTTCAGTGTGATAGTTGAGTTGGGGCAATACCAAGTTCTCCAGCAGCTTGCTCAGGAAGGGGGTGATGGAAATAGAGCGGTAGCTGGAAGGGCAGGTAGGGTCTTCTGAAGGTTTTTTCAGGAGTGGGCACACAGGGGAGTGCTTAAGGGAGGGTGGGAAGGATCCAGTGACAAAAGTGCAGGGGCAAGAGAGCCAATGTTATCCTTAATGGTTCTGGATGAACAAGGGGAGACCTGTTTAGAAGAGACCTTCATAAAGCGGACAACTCCATTAACTTATTCAGGTGTGACACGATAGATGGAGGAGAAGGAGGAGGGTGAGAGGCCAAGGGAGACAAGGGGGTGTGGGATGAGGTGGGAGGGAGGGTAGCAAGGGTGTTAAGGATGTCCTGAGTTTTGGTGGTGAAGTGTGTGGCCAGTGCGTTGCAGAGGGCCTGGAAAGGAGAAGGGGAGGAGGAGACTGCAGAAGGGTCGGCAAGTTCCCTGCACATCTTGAAAAGTTCAGCCATGTAGTTGGATGCCCTGGAAACCTGTGCCTGTATGTGTGCACCTTTCTTGTCACGGATGGAGATTCTGTATTGCCTTTGTGGCAGACGGCAGGCCAGTTTGTAAAGGGATGAGACTGAGGTTTGCCACTTCCGTTCCGCCACCCTGCACTTTTGTTTCAGGGCCGCAAGTTTGGAGTAGTACCAGGTGTGACAACTTAGAGGCAGGTTTCAGGCAGATCCTCATGACTGGGGCAAGAATGTCACAAGTGTTGGTTATGGAAAGGTGGAAGTTGCTGAGAGCAGAGTCTGAGGTAGTATCAGGGTTAGGGGAAAGGGGGGATGAAGTTGGAGGTGAAGGCAGCAGCAGACAGTCGTTTCATTGGGTGGAAGTTAGTGAACGAGGTAGGCAGAGCTTTATGGGAGGTGGTCAGAGGACCAAGGGACGCACGTGGGAGGAGAGAATGGTCTTCCCAGGAGAGAGGGGTGACTTGTGAGGTGGAGAGAGAGAGATCAGAGTGTATGAGGGCATCCGGAGTGTGTCCAGCTAAGGGCCTTGGCCCAGAAGGGAGAATGGATAGGCAAAGAGAAATGTAGAGGTCAGAGAAGAGAGTGGATGCAGGGGGAGTCCAGATGGATGTTGAAATCACCCAGGAGGAGGGGGTTGGAGGTGGATGAAAGTAAGAAAGAGCAGAAATCAGCCCATTCAGAGAGGAACAGGGTGGTGGTGACTGGATGCCAGTAAATGGTAGCAATGGTCAGGGTGGAGATGGGAGAGATGGCCAACTTGAAAACCAGGCGTTCAAAAGAAGATTAGAGAAGGGTGGGTAAAATGGAAGAAGGGAACCCAATCAGGGAAGATGAAGACACCCCCCCCTACAGTCCTTAAGGGTCAAGGCTTGAAGATGATTTTGAAGCCATCAGGGGGAGGGAGTCAAAAGCAGTGACTGAGCTTGTATTGAACCATGTCTCGGCAGGGGTGGTGTGTAAGTGACTACAATCCAGCACTCCAACTAAGTGAATGCCTAGTATGGGATGCCCAATGGAAGCACTTATATATATATTGTTTATGTCAAAGTTCTTAAATCTGGATGGTGAACCCTTATATAATGCCCCTCTCTTTGAATACCCCCTGACCTCACTGAGTCAAGAAGTAGGTTTGTTTTGCAAATGAAAAGATTTATTAGAAGAATTAAACAATATATATATATCACCATTTTCTGGATAAAATAATATTTGATAGCACACTTATGAATATAAAAGGGATCAATAATGGGGAATATTACAATAGCACAATCTTTTTAATCTGAAAGGAGTTGGAATAGGGAGGATAAGGTAGCAGAGAATACTTTTATGGTTCAAGGAAATGCAATAGAGGGAAGGAATGCAACACAGAAATAAACTTGATATAGTTTCAACAAGAGATAATATGATCACTTTTTCCCTTGTGACAACTCACTCCCCCCCCCCTATGCAATATGAATAGATGGAAAGGAGAGCACACAGGTTTCACGAATACAATCATGAATGCAGTTCAATACCAGTTCCCCCCAGCAAGCTTAGAGAAAACCGGTATGATTTTAAACAGGCAAAAATACTTTTGAAGGTGGTGGCAGGGAATGTGAAAAATATACTAAAATTATTTTAATTCACTAAAGAAGATTAAGAATAAGTGATAGTTACTTTAGATTGGTTCAGGTCAACACTAGCAATGATTCATGAATGATTATCAGGTTGAAAACAAAATTCAGCAATTGAGAAGAAGGAGCAGCTATTTTGACAGAAAATGAAATTGAGATAAATTGCAATTCACAGCACTTTTTCTGCATGTGTAAATCGCGATTACAGAGAAACTATAATTGGAATGTTTTAGGTTTGTTGGAAAGCTGAGGATCTTAGCTTTAAAATGACAGTTAGATTTCGCTTCTAAGACATACGGTTCAAAAGATATGGACGTTTTTGTGGAGGTAGATTTTCAGAAATAAAGTCAAGAGTTCAGAATGACAGATGGCGCGTTTACAGATTTGAAAGCAAGGCTGTTGAACAGTTTGGTTAGGTTGCTGGATTCTGAGGCCTGCTGAGAAGAGTTCAGCTTTTGGGTTAGGCCCCTGTTTAAGGTTCTAGAACTGGGTTCTAGAGTCTGGTCTCTGAATCTATCTGGAATCTGGAGTCTCTGGAGTCTGGAGTCTTTGTCTGGATCTGGTCTGGCAGAGCGCTTCGCAGGAATCGGGGAGTAGTGGAAAGAGAAGTCCCTTTCTGGGTCTCAGCAGTCTCTTTTTATGTGTTTTCAAAGTGGGTGTGGAGGCTGACTTTCTATGCCCAACCCTCTAAGGATCCTGATAGGTTAGAAGATTCTCTCTGCCCTGACTGGAGAAAGGAGTAGTGAGTCAGAATGATGCTGCCATTTTGCAATCTAGTGAAGAAACTCCCCTTTGCTTTCACTTAGAAAATCTCTTTTACCCAAAAAACATATTTCCCAGATACACAAGTTGTTGAGAATACATGTACGCATCACAAATTAATTAAGGTACATTCTGTTCCAACTTTGATTTTCCTAAGAGCTTTAGTTCAGAAATGACAACTTATTCACGATTTTGGTAGGTTTCGCAATATTGGTTTTGCACCAAATCTTACACAGACATACACACCCTCTCTGAGCATATTACTGTAAGTTGTTATGTTTCTAGCATAAACATTGCACCCACAATATTAATAAATCCCGGGGTTTGGTCTCAGAATACCGGACGGATTTCAGCTTAGTCTCAAACTGTGAGTGAATTTTTCATACTAAGAATCCCGAAGTTGTCAGCTTGATACAATATTTTAGAAGCATTTTCCTTAAACATATATTTGGTGCAATATTAAATCCACAACCCAGTCTGGTCCGCCCTTAGAAGCTTGGTGAGTCAGATGGTCACATGGCTTGCCTCTGCCAGGGCAGCTGTTTACAAGTCACACCCAAATCAGCAAATCCTATTCAGCTGAAATAATCCATTGTCTTGACTGAGGGCAGCTGACCAGGGTGCCAATCTCCATCTGATTAACATGACCATACGATATCCTGCCTTCTGGTGTAGGGGCTTGAGGTGTGAAGGGTTCTCATGGGAAAGCAAACCTTTGGAAGTCTGAACTGCATCAGGCTGCCTCCTAGTCAGTTGCAACTTAGTTCCTTATAAAAAAATATAACATTATAAACTTTAAAATAAGCAATATTTCTTTAAACCAAGTCTTTTTCAATATGAAATCGCTGGGTGGCACTCTATATGGCATTTTGATGGAATTCTCTTGCTTGGCATATTTAGCTTCTGAAATACAGCTCTCCTGTCAGAATTTAGATCGCCAGCGCCTGTCGGAGGCGAACAACGGTACTGCACCCATTTTGACAGCTGTCTATTTTTTAAAAGGGGATTTTACTTTGATAGCATAGGATTCTTGCTAATATTGTATTGATGTGGATTCTTGCAGTAGATTGATGTGGAACACCCCCCAAGAAGGTTGGATGTTTTTGTTGGTGTTGTGAGCCATGATTTTTTCAACAATTTTTTGACACCAAATAAAATGGATTTTTGAACAGATCTGTATTCCTTTGCAATCAGCATTGCTTTTTCCAAGTGGTTTCAGGCTACTGTGTGGGTATCCCAATGGTGGTTTTAGGCAGTGATCTCCTGTGCTCACTGACATAGGCAAAAGTAGATGGCAGCCTATCTTTCAGATTTTTACTGCACATTTTTGGATGATTTCTGGCGAGCAGCATGCTTTCCGGTGGCCACTCTAATGTTTCTGCTGCCAGCGATGCACACTACTGTTATAGGTCTTGGATGCATGGGTGAAAACATCCCACAAGCCCCCCTCTTGCGATGGCGATGATTGTCAATCAATGGAACTCGCAAGACTGGGATGTTAGCCTCATCTTCTTCTGATTCCGCAGATGGCAAAGTTCAGCATCTTTTCCTCCATCAGGGTGGATCGATCGGTTCTCCTCGCTGGTCCTTATGGGAGTATTGTCCGGTACTCCAGGCCCCTCAGATCTTTGCTCCCGGTCCCCAGTCGTCCTCCTTGGTCAGTCTCCATGGTTTATCTCTCCTAGGATGACAAAGCAAAGCGGCAGAAACATATTCGTAGACATTTCCCCATCACTATTAATGTAGTGGGATGGCAATACATTAGCTGATTAATATGGACCCACTTATCTTCCCCCTCTGCCAAACTACCTTTGGGGATGCAGATTTTGTAGGCGAATTGTGAGATCTTGTCTACAATTTCAAAAGGTCCCTTCCAAGGTAGGCAGAAATTTCCACTGTTTGGCCTGTTTCCTTTGGAAATTGTATAAGTAAACCCGGTCTCCTACGTTGTATTCTTTCCTGGTAGTCTTCAAGTCATAGTGGGTCTTCATGCTATCGGCTGATCTTTCTAGGTTTCGCTGAGCATAGGCAAAAGCTTGTTGAAGGTGTTTTCTTAAATTTTCAACATACTCATGAGTTGTGGAGGCATTGGTCAATGTCTGCTCTTGGGTCCTGTAGAGCAGATGCTGGGGAAGCACCATCCTGCGTCCAGTCATCAGCTCAAACTGTGACATTTTAGTTGCAGGTGAAGGGGTAGATCTGACGGCCATTAGGACAAGAGGTAAACGAATATCCCAACTTGGCCCAGAATCTGACACAAACTTTTTTAAGATGCTCACAATGGTTTTGTTGTAACGTTCTACTACACCAGAAGAGGCTGGCCGGTAAGCAATGTGTAGCTTCCTTTTAACCCCCAGTATCTCCCACATCTTTGTCATTACTTCGCTGGTGAAATGGCTACCTCTGTCTGACTCAATCCTTTGGGGTAGTCCAAAATGCGAAAAGATGTGGTAGATCATCAGGGCAGCTGCTGATTCTGCCTTGCAGTTTGGGCCCGGGAGACATTCCACCCATTTAGTAAATAAGCATGTCACGGGCAGCGGCAGCAGCAGAGCAGCGGACCGGCGAAGTGAGAGGCAGAGGCGGGCAATTTGAGGCAGCTGAAGGACTATCGCTGACCATGTGTGGCGGCATTCACATCTCCCGAGCTGCGGCAGTGAACGCTGGCTAATGTGTGATCTGCTCTCTTCCGTCAGGTCCAGGGCAGCCGCAGGAGGCGCCCGGACACTCAGTTAAGTGTTTATGTGTGTTCTGTGTCCTCCTGGGCCGCGGCGGTGACATGTATTGAGCAACGCTTCAACTCGTTGTTGTCCGGACGTTTTGAGGAAACGTCCGGACCATTAGTTAAGTGTGCCTTCTTGAAGTGTGTCCTCTTAATAGTATATTTTGTTCTACTTGCTACTATGAACCATATGTTTGGATGTTACGGTCTGAACTACGGCATGGACATGATTGCTAACCATAAACGACCAAAAGTCTGCTAAGTCTGCATTCCTCAATCACATTGTTTTCTCCACAAGGGGAAAGCATCGTTCTATGTACAGGGGTTTGTGTCAACCCATAACTGAGGCATGTTTTTGTCTCAGTGTCGTTGTTTACTATATGTTTGATGTAGCTTTAAGT
The DNA here is from genome assembly GCF_040938575.1 of Ambystoma mexicanum. Taxonomy (NCBI): domain Eukaryota; kingdom Metazoa; phylum Chordata; class Amphibia; order Caudata; family Ambystomatidae; genus Ambystoma; species Ambystoma mexicanum. The sequence continues at coordinate 1,276,992,188 of NC_090929.1, read as the reverse complement.
CATGCTTTGTAAGTCATGGTCACTAACATTTGAAAGGTCATGTGTACTGCTTCATGTGTTTTGTCAAACTTATGTTATGTCCTCCTAGTTTATGAAGGGAGAGTCAGGTTAGGTTTCCAGGGTATTACAGTATCAGGTCAGGAATTGTATGTGATTTTGCTGTTTATGTCTAGTTGTCTTCCCTTCCTTACCTTTATTAGTCCATCCCTTTTCCCTAACTCCTTCTTCCCCCCATTGGCTGCCACGTGGCTACCTGTACTTCAAAAATCCAGGTGCCCGTGGCAACCACAGTGGGAGGGTAGATCCATCCGGCTTCTGTGGTTTGGGAGAGGGGATTGATATCCTCCTCCCTTAGTTCTATTGTGACAGAATCATCAGCCCCTGATTTCGGGATTACTGAACCACCCAGGCCAAATTGAGAACCCTCCCGCTTTAGCAGAAGTGCTGAAGGCACTACAGGATGTTCAGGTGGAATTGGTACATGTAAGACAGGAGTCTAGTACTTTGAAGGCTCAAGTGCAAGGATTGGTAGCACAATGGACTCTACTGTTCTGCCGGTAGAGGAAGCAGGGTCCTCTACCGGCAGAACAGTAGCTAGAGCGCCCACTGTAGTGGTTCAAGCTTCTAGTAGTGTGCCCTTGGCAGCGCCCGAAAGATTTTCTGGAGACCCTAGAAAATTCATGATGTTTTTGACCCAGTTTAGGTTACATTTTCTTTGTAAACCCTCTGCATTTGAGACTATTCAAGTGAGGACTGCCGTTGTAATTTCAAACATAACAGGAGATGCAGCAGCTTGGGCGATGCCATTGGTACAAAAAGATGACCCGTTACTTTATCATTGGGATAATTTTTTGCCAGAATTTGGTTGATTGTTTGATCGAAGGGAAGTGTCATTGGCACAAGATAAGGAGTTATTGGCACTAAAACAGGGTACCAGAGATTTGGTCTCTTATGTGACACACTTTAATAGACTGGTAATTGAAACAGATTGGCCAGAAAATAAACAGACAGCTTTGTTTTATCAAGGATTGAAAGAAGAATTAAAAGATGCTATGGCACAGGTAGAGCCTCAGCCCAACACGTGTACAGCTATGATTGACTTGGCATTAAGGTTGGATCATCGGATGAATGAGCGAAAGGGAGACAGGAAAAAAACAGAGGTGGTACCCTTTGTACAGTTGGATAGAGTAAGGGTGAACAGGAATGGTGAGGGTGAACCTATGCAGATTGGAGGGGTGAGGGGGCCATTATCGGCTGTGGAAAAGGAGCAGAGAAAAGCGAATAATTTGTGTTTGTACTGTGGTCAACCTGGACATTATATTCTTACTTGTCCAAAAACTCCCAAAAAGGTAGGTGGCGGAGAGAAGAGCAAAGGCGAGTCGGGAAAAGGCTTGGGCCGGCCTTAGGGGGAACTCAGGTGTCAGGCTCAGTGGTAGAAAGGTTCTCCACTTGGGTATCAAATACTACACGAAAAGGTAACTCCCATTTGTATATTCTAGTAACTTTCTTTTTTGCCTGTACAAAACAAATGGTGTGAGCCATGGTAGATTCAGGAGCAACTGGAAACTTTATTGACATTGACTTGGCCAAAAGGTTGGGGTTGCCATTAAGAGAAAAGACTCAGGTGGAAGGAGTGCAGTCGGTGGATGGGTCTCCTTTAATATCAGGACCCATTTGTCAGCAAACTCAACCCATAGAAATGAGGTGTCAGTAAGGACATGTGGAGGAAATTGTACTGGATTTAATCGTAGCTCCCCAGTTTGGTCTTATTTTAGGAATTCCTTGGTTGTCTCAGCATAACCCAAGAATTGACTGGGCAGCTAGGGAGTTTTTTTTTGAGAATCCAGAATGTATAGGTCACATTGAGGAGGAGGTGAGTCTGGCATTGTTTTTGGCAGATCAGCCAGTGGCAGTTCAAGTGGTGGGGGCTGTGGGGTTACAGGTTCCGGCTCAATATCAAGAGTTTGTGAATGTTTTTGACAAAGGATGAGCAGAAGAATTGCCACCCCATAGACCATATGACTGTGTCATAGAGTTAGAACCAGGGGCTAAATTGCCATGTAGCAGAATATACGCATTAACGGAAACAGAAAATCAACATCTGCAAGAGTATTTGGATGATATGTTACAGAAAGGATTTACTCGACATTCTACACCAGTCTCATCCCCATTGTTTTTTGTTCCGAAAAAGAGGGTACGTTGAGGACATGTATTGATTATCGTGCATTAAAAAAGGTGACAGTAAAGAACAGATATCCGCTACCTTTAATTTCTGGACTGCTGGATCAAGTAAAGACAGCAGTGGTGTACACAAAACTTGATTTACGTGGAGCATATCATTTGATTTGGGTCAAGGAAGGGGATGAGTGGAAGACTGCATTTAGAACTAATTTGGATTATTTGAATATTTGGTTAAGCCTTTTGGTTTATGTAATGCTCCTGAGGCATTTCAGTTTTTTATGCAGGAGGTATTAAGTGAGTTTTTGGACATTTTTGTTATTGTATATATTGATGACATTTTAATGTATTCCAATTCACAAGAGCAGCATGTGAGCCATGTAAGGGCAGTGTTAAAGAAATTACAAGAACATCAGTTATATGTGAAATTAGAAAAAATGTGCTTTCCACGTGAAAAGAGTGGAGTTCTTGGGTTTCATATTGACCCTGGAAGGGATAATTATGGACAAAAGCAAGGTGCAAGCAGTTCTGGATTGGCCCACACCCCAGTGTATTAAAGATATTCAATCTTTTTTGGGTTTTGCTAACTTCTATAGATGATTTATTACTAATTTTTCACAGACTGTGGCACCTCTAACAAGATTGTTAAGAAAGGCAACATGTTTTTGTTGGGATGTGGGGGCTGAAAAAGCTTTTCAAGAACTAAAGATGGCATTCACCTCAGCCCCAGTATTATGACATCCAGATCCTGATAGGATGTTTCAAGTGGAAACTGATGCGTACAATGTGGCAATAGGTGCAGTGTTATCTCAGAATGATCCAGAAGGGATTTGGCATCCAGTGGCCTACTATTCACGAAAACTCACTCCATGTGAACAAAACTATTCCATCACAGATAAAGAACTATGAGCTATAAGGGCAGCCTTTTTGGAATGGAGGCATTATTTACTGGGAGCCAAGCAGCAGGTGGTGGTAGTGACGGATCATAAAAATCTACAGTATTTCAAGACAGCTCACACATTGAGCCCTAGGCAATTAGGGTGGTCCCAATTTTTCAACGAGTTTGATTTTGTGGTGACCTTCAGGCCGGGGAAAAGAAATGGAAAGGCAGATGCATTATCTCGTCAACAAAATATGGACAATGTGGTACCGGAGACAAAATCTATAATCCCAGCAGAGAAGGTGGTAGGTGCCGTTGTCTCCAAGTTGATGAAGCAGGTGAAACAGGCAATGAGGAATCAAAAGAATCAGAGTTGGGGAGTGAATAATCCCTTGGAAACAGTTAAAGAAAACCTCCCTTACTAGGATGGGCGGTTATATTTGCCTAATTTGGAACTACAAAGATGCATTGGTGTCATAAGTCACCCTTGGCCGGACATTCGGAAAGTAAAAAAACACAGACTCTAGTAGAAAGATACTTTTGGTGGCCAAATATGAGACGAGAGGTAACTAGGTACGTGCAGGAATGTGAAACGTGTACGAAATAAAGCAGATCATACCAAGAAGTCAGGTCTACTTAAACCATTGCCTATTCCAACTAAAATATGGACACACATATCAATGGACTTTATCACAGATTTACCACCAGATGATCAGTATGATACAATATGGGTGGTAGTGGATTACTTATCTAAAAAGGCTCACTTTGTGCCTTGTAGAGGCATTCCAGGAGCAGGGAAGTTGGCTGAATTATTTCTGCAGCATGTGGTTCGACTTCATGGATTACCACGTACTATTGTTTCAGATAGGGGGCCACAGTTTACATCAAAGTTCTGACGCGCCTTCTGTTAGATGCTGGGAATCAATTGTGCCCTGTCCACTAGTTATCATCCTCAGACAGATGGACAAACGGAAAGAGTGAATCAGACGCTTGAACAATACTTGCGCTGTTATTTACATGACGGAATGGAGTTGTGGGTTCAAGCATTATGGTTAGCTGAATTCACCTATAATAATACTGAACATGCTTCTTTGGGAATGGCTCCCAATGAGTGCCTGTATGGGCAGGTACAGGAAATGTTACCGGAGCAGCTACCAGATGTAGAAATCCTTCCAATACTCCAAGACAGAAAACAATTGCTTCTGACCATCAGACAGAAGGCTCGAGACAATCTTGAACATGCAAAGACTCAATATAAGATGTATGCAGATAAACAGAGACAGGAGGCTCCTCAGTACAAGGTTGGGGATAAGGTGTGGCTATCCACACTTCATTTGCCTCTAATAGTATCTCGAAAATTTGCTCCAAAATGTATTGGACCCTATGAAATTGTCAAAAATGTGTCAGAAGTTGCTGTAAAATTACTTTTGCCTAAAACTTTAAAAATCCACCCGGTATTCCATGTGTGTCTGCATAAACCCGAAGTGCCTGGAACACGTGCGCAGAGACCTCCAGCCATTCACAAAGAGGGTCAGGTGGAATATGAGGTAAAGAAGATTTTGGACTCGAAAAGGAGAAGGCAAGTTTTATGGTATCTGATCCAGTGGGCTGGATACGGACTGGAAGATTGTTCCTGGGAACCTGCTAGTACAGTTCATGCTCCTCACCTGGTAAGAATGTTTCATGCAAAATATCCAGAAAAAGCAGGTCCTGTGAAGAGCCCTGGAAGGGGAGGTACTGTCAGGAATCAAGGGTTGTGGTGCAGGAGAAGACGTTTATTGCCTAGATAGGGGAAAACACTAAAATTCCCAGAAGGCATGGGGAATGGGTGTAGTTTTCTGAAGCGCACCGGTAACCAGCTGCAGGCACTTTGCATTAGGAGAATGTGCTTTTAACGGCTGCCCGCCCATGCTCAGGTGCTGATGATTGATGTTGGAGAGCACGGGCAGCGGCAGCAGCAGCAGCGGAGCAGCGAAGTGAGAGGCGGAGGCAGGCAATTCGAGACAGCTGAAGGACTATCGCTGACTATGTGTGACGGCATTCGCATCTCACGAGCCACGGCAATGAACGCTGGATAATGTGTGATCCGCTCTCTTCCGTCAGGTCCGGGGCAGCCGCAGGAGGTGCCCGGACACTCAGTTAAGTATTTATGTGTGTTCTGTGTCCTCCTAGGCCTAGGCCGCGGCGGTGCCATGTATTGAGCAACGCTTCAACTCATTGTTGTCTGGACGTTTAGTTAAGTGTGCCTTCTTGAAGTGTGCCCTCTTAATAGAGTATTTTGTTCTACTTGCTGCTATGAACCATATGTTTGGATGCTACGGTCTGAACTACGGCATGTACATGATTGCTAACCAGAAACTACCAAAAGTCTGCAAAGTCTGCATTCCTCAGTCACATTGTTTTCTCCACAAGGGGAAAGCATCGCTCTATGTACAGGGGTTTGTGTCAACCCATAACGGGGGCATGTTTTTGTCTCACTGTCATTGCTTACTATATGTTTGATGTAGCTTTAAGTCATGCTTTGTAAGTCATGGTCACTAACATTCGAAAGGTCATGTATACTGCTCCATGTGTTTTGTGAAACTTATGTTATGTCCTACTAGTTTATGAAGGGAGAGTAAGGTTAGGTTTCCAGGGTATTACAGTATGAAGTCAGGAATTGTATGTGATTTTGCTGTTTATGTCTAGTTGTCTTCCCTTCCTTACCTTTATTAGTTCATCCCTTTTCCGTAACTCCTTCTTCCCCCCATTGGCTGCCACGTGGCTACCTGTACTTCAAAAATCCAGGCACCCGTGCCAACCACGGTGGGAGGGTCGATCCATTCAGCTTCTGTGGTTCGGGAGAGGAGATTGATATCCTCCTCCCTTAGTGCTTTTGTGACACCTAAGCCGGCCACAAGTTCTTTCTCCCCGTTGTCAACATGGTAAGAGCATCCATCCAAATAGACAGTGGGCATTCCCTCACACTTATCTTCTTCAAAGACTTTGTGTGGGGATTTAAGGTATGCCTCCATGTTGTCCTTGATTTTTAGATTCTCGTCCTCGAGACAGTTTTCAATGGCACAATCATGCAAGTCAGCCAGACCTTGCGTGAGGGGACTCTTCTTGTTTTGGCCATATCTCACCTCCACAGGAAAACCTTGCATTGACAGAATCCAGGAAGTAATTTGGGAATTACTCACATTTCCAGCCCGGATTCTGTCACTTTGGAGATATTGCAGAGGCTGGTGTGGAGTCTCCACTATGATGTGTTCCCCCTGGATGAACGGACGGTAATTCTTCAATGCCCACACCGTTGCCTTCTCACAGTCATTGAATTTTTCCTCCACAGAGGATAAAGTTTTACTCGCATAGGAGATTACTTTATTGACCTTGTCATGCTTTTGGTATAATACTGCAGTCAAGCATGTATTAGAGAACCCTGCCTCCAAGAAAAACTCCTTGTTTCTGACAGGGCAAGCTAGGCAGAGCGCTTGTGAGAGGCTTCTTTTGAGCTGTCTTACTGCCTCGGATTGTTCTGGACCCCATTCCCACTGGACCCCCCCTCTTCAAGCGATGATTCAGGGGTCTAGTGATCTCTGCGTAGCCCACAATGAACTTTCTACTGTAATTAGTCAGTCCGAGGAGGCTCCTTAGTTCCCGCAGAGTTGTGGGGTCCTTCAGTTTCTGAAGTGCTTCCACTTTCTTTTCCTGGGGACAGAGACACTGAGGAGTAATCTCATGCCCCAAGAAATGAACACGGGTTCTACACCACTGTGCTTTCTGAAAGGAAAGTTTTGCTCCGGCGGCCCTCAACTGGGTCAGAACATAACGGATCTCTGCTATATGTTCTTCCACAGTTGAGCTTTTGATGAGGACATCAACTACATAAGTCAGGTTACCCCTCTCACCCAGGTCGGGCATGGCCTTATGTAGGAAAATGTTGAACTCATTACCGAAGTTGAGGTATCTGAAGGGAGTCCGGGTCCATGTGTACTGCTGGCCCCCAAAGTTAAAAGCCAGCTTGTATTGGTCCTTCCTACTGAAAGGCAAAGTCCAGTATCTATTGGCCAGGTCTATTGCAGTGAATTCCTGTGACCCCTGGATCTGGGCCAGCCCTTGGTCAATGTAGGGAAGAGGCCATCGGGAAGTATGGACCCGTTTTTTGAGCTCCCTAAGGTCGGCGCAGAGTCTCCACTGGCCGTTTGGCTTCAATATCCCCAGCACTGGATTATTGAAGGTGCTGTGGACTGGACGGATTATCCCACGGGACTCAAGGTTCTTAATTATGTCAGTAAGGGACTCCATTGATGCGAGAGGCAAGCGATATTGCTACACAAACACTGGAGTCATGCCAGGGTCCATGGGAACTGTTTATGTGTGGATGTCGGTGCGACCACAATCATGAGTCCACCGCGAAGAGATCTTGAAAATCCAAGAAAACTTGTTTCATCTTTTGCTTCTGCTCCAGAGTCACACAGGCATCAGCTAGGTTGACTCTCTCTTCAACCATCTGCCTGAAGCCGGGAAAGACTTCTGGTTTCGCTATCTCAGCGGCCTCCTCCAGCTGGGTGGAGAAGTCCCTGGTCAGAGTGCTGATTTGGACTGGTGGCTTCAGGTGGGAAAGGCAGCCCTCGTGGACCTGGAAAATCACCTCATCCCTCCTGAAGTCACAAGTCACATCTTCCTTACCATAAGGGCAGGAAGTGTACACCAGGAAGTTCTCCCCATGCCGGGTAAAGATCCTGTCTGGTGTTGTGTTGTCCTCACTGTCACTGTCAAAACAGTCCTTTGTGATTGGTCCTAACAGTTCATTTCCTAAATCAATGGAAAAATGTTGGTCATCAACCGCCATTCCAATAATGGTGCCTGCGGCTAGAGTGATACTCTTTAAGTCGCTGTTATCTACCTCTATAGGAATGGTGTCATGTTCTATGTTGACTAATGGTGTTCGGTTTACCCCCACCCCTTGCTGTTGGAGAGAAGCATTTAGATGAATATAAGCATCAGGGTTTTTCAATTTCTGTCCTCTTTTCACTTTCACTTCCAGGGAGAATTGTCGGGTCCTTTCTGGGATGGTGACTTCCTCCCCAATCTGAATTTCAACTGCACAAGGCAGCAGTTGAGCTGACCTAAATGCTTTCTCTTGGTCATCAAAGCCCATGGGATTATCCGCTAATCGGGACCAATCTTTGAAGTTTATTAGGTCCAAACTAATGGCAAAGCGATTGAGAATGTCACTGCCTAAGTAAAAGGTGGCAGTGACGTCTCACACGACCCAACAATTATGGACTATGCTCTTGTTGCTGATGGAGATTTTGAGCATACACCTGCTTGGCAGGAGATGTTTGGAATTGGGTGCTTCCAGATCCCTTTCCCATTTGTCTATCAGTTTGAATGTGGGAGTGGCTGGATCTTTTGGGAGTTGGTGGAACATGGCTTCGCTGATGAAGCTCTTACAGTTATTCACACACACTCGGGCGAGAACAGAGTCCTTCCCTTCATTTAACTGAACAGGGATGAACAACTGCTCTCCTATTTCCTGAATATCAGCCAGGCTCTGAGCTGATTTCACATCTTTCTGGACTATAGGAGTGGGAATGTCTGATTGTGGATTGGTAAAGGATTTCTGAGTGTTTCCTTCCAGTGTGGAATACCACCTTAAACTGGAAGGAAGGTTGATTTTCAGAAATAGAGAGGACCCCCCATCACCAGTCTGTTGTCCTACTGCTGTTACTGTCACTTCTGGAATTTGGTTGTTCTGGAAGTGAAATTCTACTTGGTCAGATTTTTGTTCAACCATGTGGCATGTGCCGTTTAAACTAACATGGTTGACAATCTGTTTTAATTTTATTGGTCGGCTAGTCTGGGGTCAGAGGACCTTGTTTACGCAATCTATTAGGGGTGACAACCTTCTCAGGAGGTCATTCCCTAGTAAACAAGGGGTGCCCTCTGGAGTCACTACTATGACCGGGTGCTTCACCTTGTGTCGCCCAATTTTAATGTCCAAATCCGCAGTCCCCTCGACGGGAATTTCCTTCCCGTCAAAGTTCTGAAGTTGTCCAGGAAGAGGGGTGAGAGGAATTTGGTAATTCTTCCCCCTTCCTGAATTTAGTTCATCAAAGGCCTTTTTGGACAGAAGAGTAGCTTGGTATCCAGTGTCCACCAGTGCCAAAACTGAACCCTGCCCCTGCACTTGTACCGGGACATAGTATCCTCCCTCCTTCTCCGCAAGGGGGCACAGATAATACACATTTCTGGACAACTGGTGGGCTAATTATCTGGTTTTGGACATGGAAAGTGAAGAGATTTGGGCAGAATTCTGTGGAAAGTCTTGGGAATCTGAAAGAAAAAGTTGGCAACTAGAGGTATATTGCCATATTTTGAACCTGGCGTCCTAACTGCAAACCCGCTCAGGCTGATACAGGGTTCTGTTTTCTCCCCTGGGCTGATCCCGGGAAGGCTAGCTATCCCTTCTCTGGTAGTACCCCGGGTTGTGAAGATATGGGTACCCCTCTATCCTTAGCCTCCCCTCTCCCGGATTAAGTGGTCTGGGCTCAGGGAAGTGGGGAAAGAAGGATGGATGATTTTGGGGTTGGAAATTGAGTGGATACCTGCGGAAAAAGTTCTGCCCAGGGTTTGGTGAATTTCTGCCCTCCTGAAGGAAGTTAGGAGGGAAGTTCCCTGGGTTAGGTGCTTGGCTGGATCCCCCCCCTTGGGCTGGAGGAGTCCACACATAACCCAGGATGGTTCGGTTTCCCTGGTAGCGGGGACTTACATAGTCAGGGGATTGAGGAACCCCATTTGTGTGACTACCTCCTTGACTCCCTGTCTGTGATTGGCCAGAGGGCCTTCTGGGCTTAGAACTATTCTGTGCAGGCATGTTTTTAGGCCCCCCATCTCCAAATCCAAAATGGGGGCAACCTTTACCTCTGCCACCTTGGCAGCAGCAGGGGTGCTGTTTGGTTTGGGGCTTTTCTGAGCATTACTTTTATTTTCTATGGGCTTCTGCACCTTATAGATTCAGTTGGCCTGTTCAATGACCCAGTCTAGTGACCTTTTCTCATGAAAATCTCTCACTAGCTGGGTCATGATGTATTTGGGCAAGGCATGGAAAAAAGTGTTAACAAATTCTTTGCTATCCGTGCGCACCCTTTTGGTAGTCTGCGCAAAGGCACGCTTCAACTCTTCAACTCCTGCACAAATTCTTGTGGTGCCTGATCCTCCCCACATTGCAAATTGTAGGCTGCCTTGCGAGCCTCTTGGGAATTCCGGTGATCAGAGACATTTTTCAAGATGGCCTCCCTATATGTGGACCATCTGGAATGATTTTGGTCCTCCAGCCCCGCAAAGAAACTGGAGTATTCTGGTGAGAATGTCCATTTTACGTAATGAATGCAGCTACTGCAGTCTTTCAAATGGAAAGTCTCCATCATTTGCTCAAAGAGCTCCAATTGTTCCCAAACAGAATACTTGGAGTTCTTATGATAAGGAATGATGACGCTCCTTATTGCTTTGATCTGTTTTAAGGGGTCCTTAAGCAAGGCCCTTTTTGCCTTATTGGCCTTCTTGGCTCGGGTAACCCTGGTCCATTCATCCTCTGACTCAGAAGCACTGCTCCCAGAGGTGCCCGTCTGATCTTCCAGGTTTTCCCGGATACTGCGAGCCTGGGAATGGCTGGCAGAATGTGGGCACCTGGTCTCCTGTGTCCTGTGACGCTCAGAGGAGTCTTCAGATTCCTCCTTGCTGCCAGGATTTGATGGGTACTCCCCACTGACCTAACTGGGCAGAGATTTTCAGGATGCCCTTAGTGGGCCTACTGTCCTGGGGTTCCCCACTAAATTGCACTGTACTTGGGTGCCCATACCCGGCTGCCCACCCATCCATTCCTGTGAGGTACTGGCCTATGAGCCCCCTACTTATGGCAGGATTGTAATCTGCCAACCCCGTGGCCCTGGGCTCATGTGCACCAGGGGACATGGGGAGCCAGCGTCTAGGGACTGGGAGAGGTGAAGGCCTCTGGTACAAGGGGTTCTGAGGTTATGCTCAGGTGTTTCCCTTTCCCAGCAAACCTCATCTCTATCAGCCCCTGCTCCCTATTGCCATGTGCTTTCAGTTCCTCAATCAAGGCCTTACTAGACTCTATCAGGTCAGTCTGCATGGCTACCTGTCGCTGGAGCCTATCATTGTGCTGACAGAGAGCCTCATTCTCTCTCTGTGCTTCCTGGTTTGTCCTGGAGTAATGGGACAGTCTTTGCTGCAGGAGGGTTACCTCCTGGGTACTGTCCCTACTGGCCTGCTCCTTTCTTGCCAGAGCATCTTCCACCCTCCTGGTGTGCTCAAATAAGTTATGATGCTCTTTTTGGAGGTCACCCAGTCCCTGGAGGGCCAGGTGATTTTCTTCCATTTTCCTTTTTAAGTGGCAGACTTCCTGGCCTAAGGTGTCCCTTTCCTCAGTAAGTGCCTGCATCTGTGCCGCCAGGTCATCCCTCTGCCTTTGAGGGGCACAAGCTTTCTGGCGCTCTTCCTCAAATTCTCCCTGGGTGCCAGGTCTTTCAGAAATAATTTGTTGCTCTCTGCCTTCTCCCTATCTAGGTGGCTTTGCAGGGTGACTACCTGCTCTTTGCATGCCCTGTTGAAGTCCAGTTGTTGCTCCTACTTTTTCTGGCTCTGCAGTAGGGAGTCCAAACCTTCTTTGTACTCCTTCTGCAAGGCCAGGAATCTGGTATCCTGATCTGCCTTTTCCTGTTGCAGGATACCCATGTCCTCTTTTATTTTAATGATATACTGTTTACTATCATTTTCTGATTCCTGGCTCCTCCTGACCGTTTCCTGAGAGCGTTCCCTTTTGAGGGGTGCTTTTACAGTGTAACACAGCGTGGTGATCCAACAGGATTTATGTATCCTGTCAGTCAGCACACTGTATTAAGCTGCACAAGTGGTAGTTCTAAACCAGAAGTCCCCTTATGAGCCCCCACTCTGTAAGTGACTTCAATCCAGCACTCCAACTAAGTCAATGCCTAGTCTGGGATGCCCAATGGAAGCCCTTATTTATATATTTTTTTATGTCAAAGTTCTTAAATCTGGATGATGAACCCTTATATAACGCCCCTCTCTTTGATCCCCCCTGACCTCACTGAGTCAAGAAATAGGTTTGTTTTGTAAATTAAAAGACTTATTAGAAGAATCAAACAATATATATATATATATACATATATATATATATCACTTTTCTGAATAAAATAATGTTTGATAGCACACTTATGAATATAACGGATCTACAATGGGGAATATTACAATAGCACAATCTCTTTAATCTGAAAGGAGTTTGAATAGGAAGGATAAGGTAGCAGAGAATACTTTTATGGTTCAAGGAAATGCAATAGACGGAAGGAATGCAACACAGAAATAAACTTGATATAGTTTCAAAAAGAGATAATATGATCACGTTTTCCCTTGTGACAACTCACTCCCCACCTATGCAATATGAAAAGATGGAAAGAAGAGCACACAGGTTTCAGGAATACAATCACAAATGCAGTTCAATTCCAGTTCCCCCCAGCAAGCTTAGAGAAAACCGGTATGATGTAAAACAGGCAAAAATACCTTTGAAGGTGGTTGCAGGGAATGTGAAAAATATGATAAAATGATTTTAATTCACTAAAAAAGATTCAGAATAAGTGATAGTTACTTTAGATTGGTTCAGGTCAACACTAGCAATGATTCATGAATGATTATCATTATCAGGTTGAAAACGAAATTCAGCAATTGAGAACAAGGAGCAGCTATTTTAACAGAAAATTTAATTGAGCTAAATTGCAATTCGCGTCACTTTTTCTGCGTGCGTAAATCGCGATTACGGAATTGTGATTACGGAAAAACTATAAGGAATTGGAATGTCGTTTAGGTTTGTCAGAAATCTGAGGATCTTAGCTTTAAAATGACATAGATTTCGCTTCTAGGACATACGGTTCAAAAGATACAGACGTTTTTGTGGAGGTAGATTTTCAGAAATAAAGTCAAGATTTCAGAATGGCAGATGGCGCTTTTACAGATTTGAAATCACAGGATGGACACAAAATTCTAAATGCAGTTCTGGACAGGTTGGAATTGATGAGATAAGATTACTTTAGACCAAGAGATTGGTTATGTACAGTCCTAGACTGGATACTCACTCCTAGTTTTGGAATAGAATAGACCTCGTCACATATCTGGTCAGGTTTGGGCTGCGGTTCTCTCGCCACCGGACAGGTCTCAGGCCCTCTGGGTTCTGCTCACAGCACGGCCTCTGGTCTACTATCGGCACTGCACGGCGGTCTGGTCTGGTCTCTTGAACTGGATCTGATGGGTTCTGGATACAGCTCTGCTTTCTCTGGATCTCGGTTCTGGCACGGGGTTCTGGGCTAGAATCGAACAGCACGGCAAGGCTGTTGAATAGTTTGGTTAGGTTGCTGGATTCTGAGGCCTGCTGAGAAGAGTTCAGCTTTTGGGTTAGGCCCCTGCTCAAGGTTCTAGAGCTGGGTTCTAGAGTCTGGTCTCTGAATCTATCTGGAATCTGGAGTCTCTGGAGTCTGGAGTCTTTGTCTGGATCTGGTCTGGCAGAGCGCTTCGCAGGAATCGGGAGTAGTGGAAAGAGAAGTCCCTATCTGGGTCTCAGCAGTCTCTTTATATGTGTTTTCAAAGTGGGTGTGGAGGCTGACTTTCTATGCCCAACCCTCTGAGGATCCTGATAGGTTAGAGGATTCCCTCTGCCCTGACTGGAGAAAGGAGTACAGAGACAGAATGATGCTGCCATTTTGCAATCTAGTGAAGAAACTCCCCTTTGCTTTTACTTAGAAAATCTCTTTTACCCAAAAAACATATTTCCCAGATACACAAGTTGTTTAGAATACATGTACACATCATAAATTAATTAAGGTACATTCTGTTCCAACTTTGATTTTCCTAAGAGCTTTAGTTCAGAAATGACAACTTATTTGCGATTTTGGTAGGTTTCGCAATATTGGTTTTGCACCAAATCTTACACAGACATACACACATCTCTGAGCATATTACTGTAAGTTGTTATGTTTCTAGAATAAACATTGCACCCACAATATTAATAAATCCCTGGGTTTGGTCTCAGATCATCGTACGGATTTCAGCTTAGTCTCACACTGTGAGTGAATTTTTTCATATTAAGAATCTCAAAGTTGTACATTTCTGTCAGCTTGATACAATATTTTAGAAGCATTTTTATATTTGGTGCAATATTAAATACATAACCCAGTCCGGTCCGCCTCTAGAAGCTTGGTGAGTCAGATGGTCACATGGCTTGCCTCTGCCAGGACAGCTGTTGACAAGTCACACCCAAATCAGCATATCCCATTCAGCTGAAAGAATCCATTATCTTGACTGAGGGCAGCAGACACCAGGTGCCACTCTCCATTGGTTAACATGACCATGCGATATCCTGCCTTCTGGTGTAGGGGCCTGAGGTGTGAAGGGTTCTCATGGGAAAGCAAACCTTTTGAATTCTGAACTGCATCAGGCTGCCTCCTAGTCAATTGCAACTTAGTTCCTTGTAAAAAAAATATAACATTATAAACTTTAAAATAAGCAATATCTCTTTAAACCAAGTCTTTTTCAATATGAAATCACTGGGTGGCACTCTATATGGCATTTTGATGGAATTTTGCTTGGCATATTTAGCTTCTGAAATACAGCTCCCCTGTCAGAATTTAGATCGCCAGCGCCTGTCGGAGGCGAGCAACGGTACTGCACCCATTTTGACAGCTGTCTATTTTTTTTAAAAGGGATTTTACTTTGATAGCATAGGATTCTTGCTAATATTTTACTGATGTGGATTCTTGCAGTAGAGTAATGTGGAACACTCCCAAGAAGGTTGGATCTTTTTGGTGGTTTTGTGAGCCATGATTTTAGCAATTTTTTGACACCAAATAAAACAGATTTTTGAACAGATCTGTATTCCTTTGCAATCAGCATTGCTTTTTCCAAGTGGTTTCAGGCTACTGTGTGGGTATCCCAATGGTGGTTTTAGGCAGTGATCTCCTGTGCTCACTGACATAGACAAAAGTAGATGGCAGCCTATCTTTCAGAGTTTTACTGCACATTTCTGGATGATTTCTGGCGAGCAGAATGCTTTCCGGTGGCCACTCTAATGTTTCTGCTGCCAGCAATGCACAGTACTGTTGTAGGGCTTGGATGCGTGGGTGAAAACATCCCACAGGTGCTAGGTCAGGAATAGGTCTGGGCTACGCTAATGTTGAGACTGTCGGGACTCTGGTCTAGATAGCCTTTAGGTTGTAGCTTTTGGGCTTCTATCCGGGGCTACAACCAAAAGACCTGAGGCTATAACCCCCTCAGCCCCCCCCCCCAGCAATGCCTCTGTGTCTCAGTAAGAGCAAGAATGTCAAGGTAAATGTCCTCAAGAAGGAGGCAGAGTGTTAGTTTGCTGAATGGGCATTAAGAGTCACCGGATGGAGAAGGTCTCTGCCTTTGAAGGTTTTCTGAGGTGGAATGCAGGGGCGTGGTATACCAGCCAGAGTAGGGAGAGAGCGTAGAAGGGGGAGATGCAGGAGAAGGAAGGAAGTTAATGATGGAAGGCAGGATCCGGTCAAAGAGAAGAGGTTGGGTTGTGGGCCCTGAGCCAAGATAGTGCCTGAGTGATAGACAATAGTGAAGCAACGTGCAGATGAGAAGCCGGCAAAGCAGACTTCCCACTTGGTGCCACCGTTAATGGTAGAGGATGTGCAAGGTGAAAGAATGGAGATGAGATGAGAGGCCCATAGATCTGGAGAGGGGACAGAGAAGAGGATAGTAGTAACATAGGTGTCTTCAAAGGGAAGTCCAGGGTTTGCACTCAAGGTGACATTTTTGTGCTTTTTCCTACTGGACTTCGTGAGAGGGGGGGACAGGTGATAAAGTAGCAATTAGAGGCGATGGGTGAGATGGAGATGGCCATAGAGGCAGCAGAGGCTAGTCAAGGAATAAAAGAAAAGAAAAGAAAACATCTGTGAACATCTGTGATGACCTGCTCTCCTACCTTGACTCTAACATTCCCTCTGTCCTCATCCTACTTGATCTCTCTTCTGCCTTCGACACGGTCAATCATACCACGCTTCTCAACCGTCTCTGTGACAACCTGGGTATAGCCGATCAGGCTCTGGCCTGGCTGACCCCTTTCCTCTCCGATCGACCCTCCTTGGTCCAACTTGGGTCCTTCCTATCATCTTTCTCCCTCTGCACCTGTGGTGTTCCCCAGAGGTCTACACACTTTCCCTGGCTTTTCAACCAATACTTGGCTACTCTTGCCCACTGCATTGCCATTTACTGCTCACATTTCCAGTGTTATGCTAACAACATTCAACTCATTTTCAGGCTTCCCATTGCCACCTCCTCTCGTTAACTCGTCTCTGATTGCCTAACTGCCATTCAAGATTGGTGTGCCACCAATGATCTTTGTCTAAATGCCAACAAGACTGAGATCCTCCTCATTGGTACACCTTCTCCAACATTTTCCCTCACTCTCTGGCTGGCCTCCCTTGGCCCTCCTCCTAACCCTGCCTGTGATGCTAAGAACATCGGGGTCATCTTTGATTCCACACTTTCCCTCTCTGCCCACATCTCTGATGTCTCTAAAAATTATAACTTTCTACTGCACCTCGTCATAGGCACTCTCGCTTTCCTCTCCTTCCCCCAGAAGCTCACTGTCTCCCAAGCTCTGGTTCTCTCTAAGTTGGACTACTGTAACAGCCTCTTTCTAAATCTAATGGCCTCCACACTCTGCCCTTTGCAACTAATCCAGAACAGGACTGTGAGACTTGTCCTTGGCCTCAAGCCCTGGGATCATATATCTCCAGCTCTGAAATCCCTTCATTGGCTCCCAGTGGATGCAAGGATCAAATTTAAAAGCCTCTGCATTGTCCACAAGGCATTCTGAGGCCTGGGTCAAAAATACTTTCAACTATCCCACTGTAAATACCTCCCCTCTCGAGCTCTTCGCTCCTCTAATTCTAACTCCCTCAGGGTCAGTTGTTTTTCAAAGAAACACACTGGGGATAGATCTATGTCTTCGTCTTGGGCCTCCATTTGGAACAGCCTCCCTGCCACTCTGAAACTTGAGGAGAACCATCTCTGGTTCCGAAAGCACCTCAAGACTTTTCTCTTTGCTTCTCCCTTTGCCACCCTTCTCCCCTGCTGATCTGTTTTCTCTCTCGGCATTGCGCACCTGGCCACCCTATGTCCTCCGGGCCCTGGTACCTGCTCACCCTGCCACCCTCCTGCACTGCCTCCAGGCCACCCCCTGCACTGGGGTCTTTATCTGTACCCATACAGTCTCCCACCCACTTTTCTTATGCACTTATCAGATATACCCTGTCGGCTAAACTCAGCACTTGCCACTTGCTGGCTGCACTACCACCATTTGTTGCCTTTATTTATTTATCTATTTTATTTTATGTATTATCATTTATCTGCTTTATCCTGTGTCCCGCACTTTCCACTTCTCCCCCTTCCTGGCACATTTCCCCTTTTCCCCTTTCCCATGCACTTGCTCGTTCATAATGTTACCGGGCCTAGTAAGATTGTTGTTTTTGTTCTCCCCTGTTCCCCTGCCTTGCCTTGTTGCTCTCTGAAACACTTGTGTATGAGCACGATATAGATAAAATATCAATTCAATTCAATTTAAATGAAAAGAAAAGAAAAGAGGCTGCACAGCATAGATCTAGCTAAATCACAAGGGGCCAATACGGAATATTCACATGGCATAAGTGCAAACCTGAAAGGTATTGAATTTCAGGAGACAATAGGTATACAAATGTAAACGTGCCCACAACCTAATTTCATCTTTTAGAGGAGGCACAAAAGAAATGCAAAAGAGGGGCAAGGTTGAAATGTACACACTACCTAAATTCGAATTTTAAGGAGGCACAGAAGCAATACAAGAGAGGTGCACATTTGTAAGGGTACACACAGTTAACATTTGAATTTTAATGTAGGTGCAAGAGCAATGAGGAGAGGTGCATAGTTGGAAAAGTACACACAGCTTAAATTCGATTTTTAAAGGAGGCACAAGAGCAATGCAAGAGTGGTGCACAGTTGAAAATGCACACAGCCTAAAGTCGAATTTTAAAGGAGGCACATGAGCAATGCACGAGTGGTGCACATTTAAACAGTACATTGCCTAAATTCGAATTTTAAAGAGGCACAAATGCAATGCAAGAGAGGTGCACATTTGTAAAGGTGCAAACAGCCAACATTCAAATTTTAAAGGAGGTGCAAAAGCAATGTGGAGAGGTGCACAGTTGTAAAAGTGCACACAGCCTAAATTTGAATTTTAAAGGAGGCACAGGAGCAATGCAAGAGTGGTGCACAGTTGACAATTACACACAGCCTAAATTCGAATTTTAAAAGAGGCACATGAGCCATGCACGAGGGGTGCACATTTAAACAGTACACACAGCCTAAAATTCGAATTTTAAAGCGGCACAAAAGCAATGCAAGAGAGGTGCACAGCTGTAAAAGTACACAGAGCCTAACTTCGAATTTTAAGGGGGCACAAAATCAATGCAAGAGAGGTGCACATTTGTAAAGGTGCACACTGCCAACATTCACATTTTAAAGGAGGCGCAAGAGCAATGAGGATAAAGGTGCACAGTTGTAAAAGTACACACAGCCTAAATTCGAATTTTAAAGGAGGCAAAGGAGCAATGCAAGAGTGGTGCACATTTGAAAAATGCACAGAGCCTAACATCGAATTTTAAAAGAAGCACATGTGCAATGCACGAGTGGTGCACATTTAAACAGTGCACACGGCCTAAATTTGAATTTTAAGTAGGCACGAAAGCAATGCAAGAGATGTGCACAGTTGTAAAGGTACACACGGCCAACATTCAAATTTTAAAGGAGGCTCAAGAGCAATGAGGAGAGGGGCACAGTTGTAAAAGTACACACAGCCTAAATTCGAATTTTAAAGGAGGCACAGAAGCAATGCAAGAGTGGTGCACAGTTGAAAAATACACAGAGCCTAAATTCGAATTTTAAAGGAGGCACATGTGCAATTCACGAGTGGTGCACATTTAAACACTACACACAGCATACAATTCGAATTTTAATGAGGCACAAAAGCAATGCAAAAGAGGTGCACAGTTGTAAAAGTATATACCCAAAATTCTATTTTAAAAGGAAGCACAAGCGCAATGCAAGCGAGGTGCACAGTTGAAAAGTGCACACAGCCTAAATTCGAATTTTAAAAGGAGCCAATGCAGTGAGAGGAGATGAAGGTTAGTAGGTGCAAGGCAGAGTAATTATGAAAAGTAACAAGGCTCAGGAAGATTGGTGGAGGAAGCAATGGCAGAATTCAGTCATCACTCACTTATTGGGCAGCAGGGGGATGTAGTTGTCCAATGATAAAGTCAGGAGGCCGGGCCATAGTCGGTGGTAGAGTTTGCCTCTCAATGGTAAAGGTAGGCCCACTCAACAGAGGAGCGCAACAAGTCCATCCACATCACCTAGCTCTCCCTCGTGATCCACTGCATTGGCAAATGAGGCCCCCACAATTAACCCATGTCTACATGACAGGACAGCACCGATATCCAACTGCTTCCTGTCTGTATTGTTGCTCCTGGTCCCAATCCCGATTGGGGGGGTATCTTTTTCAGGCCTTCACTTTGATCGCCATTGTTCTACTGTGTCATCATGGATAATATCCCAATTTAGCCGAGCTCTTCGTTGGGACGAGCCCCCTCTCTTCTCCCCACTCGCACCTCTCTTTCTACATCAGTGTTGTGGCCCATAGCACCCCCTGGGAACAAGCACTTTGCAATGGGTAGCCAAAAGGCTGCTTCCTTCAGTCCCTCCTTCTTAGTGGAGCGGGAGTGGGAGCCTCCTGACCACCCCCCTGCTTCCTTCCTCCAGTGTGCTACTAAGTTTGTCCCAGGACTGTTCTCTTAACTCACCAGGCGTCGGGCCCTACTGCAGGCCCCTCCACATGGCCCAGTCAGTGGGGCTCACACCGCAATACGGTTCCACGTCTGCTGTCGCTGGGGTCCCTGGGGCCAGAGCAGCCCCTCTTAGAGCAGTTGTATTGTGTATTGTGTGGGAGGTCTGGTACACATTTTGGTATATCTTCCCTGTGGGCCCATATAAGAGAGTATCATCCACGTTCTTGGCAAAGGTTAGGGGGCCAGGACAGCCCCCACCTCTCAAATGTAGGTATTGAGAACATGTGCATCAGAATTCCCTAGCACTGCACCAGATAATCCCACTGTTCTCAATGCTGGGCCTAACCAATTACTTCCCATCTTGCCATATGAAGGACGAAAGAATAGAATGGTTGGCACATCAACTCCTTTAGAGGTGCATGTAGAGCAGATACTATCATAATCATCCTTCCGCCCCTTATTCGGCACTGCAAGAGGTAGAATAAAAAAGCATAGTTTATTTCTTTGGCTAGTTCAATAATATAAGGTTGCATTATCCTCAAACAATAGGATCCCCAGGCTCTCACCACTCAAGGTGGGTACATCTCACCAAACTTAGTTATTTCATTGGCTGGCTCATTAATATAAGGAGTAAAAAGAAAAGGGAGCCATTGCACATACCTACGGAACCCCTTTTCAACTGAGAAAACTCATGCTGCCTCCCCTCCCAAGCCACAAAAGACTGTTTCACAGCGATCTCTGTGCATACTGCATATTATTTTTAAAATATTTACTGTGATTTTAATATAACGCAGTGTTTTCCAATGTTGATATCCAGGGATGCTATCAAAAACTGCTCTTAGGTCTACAAATCAATGTACATCTTAGTGTCTTTGTTTTGTGTCTAACAACTTTCTGTAATAGGTTAAACTATCATGCTTGAATCATTTGATTGCCTTTGCTAGGGGATTTTAATTGTGTTTCAACCTATTACAAAAGACACAAAAAGTTCTGCATATTCAATGACAATCTTTGCAATAGATTTACTGCACTACTCCTTTGTAGAAAACCAGATCTTTAGACAGTTCTTTGGCCTTGTTGATAACTGCTGGGAAATTCGTATTTCCCACTACCTCATGAGTACTTCAGTACAATCCCTCAGCGCCCATGTCAAGGAGGCAGTGGGAATGTCACCATAACAGTCAGAGGGTGAGAAAGGCCCCCTAACAATCGAAATATTAACCAGTGCTCAAGGCCTGGATTTCATGGTCATCACCAGGTACTAGGCACCTTCCCCCATACCTCTCATCAGCAAATCCCAGGACTGTAGCTGCCAAGTGCCATTTGACAATGGCTCAGTGTTTGTATGGAATGGTGAGGAAGTAATCGCTAGGAGATGGTAAAGGAGGTTGTGGCACATTGGCTTACTCCTTGAGATTTACAAGTGTGCTTTGAGGCAAATGACAAAAGATCTATTGTTGTATCTGCCACAGGAAAGACATCATTATGGACATGCCCTGCTATGCACATGTCCTCCATCTTATGTTAACCACTTCATTTGCCAGTAGCATCCACTAGAAGTGATGGAAAGTGTGATGACCGGCTACTGCAATAAGCAGACCCAGCAAATGAATGGTGCCTACTTAACACCTAGATGGTGGCAAACGTGACGTGTGTATTTGTTGGAATTAGAACTATTAAACATGGTATATGAACTACCTGTCTGGAATTTCAGAAATATGGCAATTGGCCAAATCGGCCCTGAATCTGCTCTGAACCGACCAGTGGTATCCACATATTTTGTCGGAGAAAGGGGTGTATAGAGTATGAACTGGTATGTTGTATTTGTCAATCGTTAAAAGCCAGGGTGGTAACTTTTAAACAGCATTCGCGTGATGATGAGGAAAATGCAGGGGGCTTGAGATTAGAGATAGAGATAGGTTATGCTAGGCATGTGTAAGGATTTACTAAAGGACGTCTAATAGACCAGATGAAACAGGAAGAAACAGCCAAATGTCAGGGATCAAGGACCCGGTGCTGGACTCCACAACTGAAAAGAAGTTAATTGTACAGTGCGCCCTCATTCTCCACAACTTGTGACAATCTTTCAGGGGGTACCATGATGAGCGTTTGAAAAATTGATAAATGTAAGAGGCTTTGGGAGAGACTGCTCCACCAGTCTGGTTTGCTATAAGTATTTGGCTTCCCACAAGCATTAGCAGACCCACTGTGGGCCACATAGTTTATGCCGATGTTCTCAACAAACACCAACTGCATTGTGATAATGATACACTACGATTCTCAATTGGCAAGCGATCAGGTGTCCATTTGTAATTGTTTAATTAACTGTCTAAACTGTCCCAATGGTAACCTGCAGCATAGACATGTTTTTACTGTAGCAACTCTCATACTTATGGAGACGCCTCAATGACACACACGAGAGTGCTTATTTTAAGAAAAAATATCAAACATCTTACCACTGAATACTATGGTGGGATTAAATAGCAGGTGTATCTATTGGAGGTCCATTTACCATATTCCTCATATGATTAATATTTTAGTGGCATTCAGCAGTAGTCACAAGTATGGAGGGGCATGTGGAAAGGTGGTGGAGACTTTGACTCTGATAGTATTGGTTGAGTGGATTTCAAAACCAAATATTTAATTTTTTCTTCATGTCAAAATTAGTTTTCTCTTCTAGCCAGCAATGCCACTCACTGAGTTCAAGTACAACACAAAGAAACTGGAGGTTATTGTCAATTTATGAAGCTCTGCCAACCAACATAGCACCTAAGTGAGTATTAACACTGGGCCATGCAAAGTGGAGACTTTGAATTGATTTGGCTCTACCGACAAGTGTTGTCACTTTCTGAGTCCTAGAACCGCAGTCACAATCAAGAGGTTTTGCCTTAATGTATTTGTCTCTTTCTTCTGGCTGAACTACTCATGCATTTTTTCTCTACTCTCCAAGTTTTCAAAGTCTCGTCTTTTACTATCCTCTTGCCCATTCACCAAGAAGAACCTATGATGGTGCTGCAGGATTTGCTTCTTTATGGCATCCACCACTGCCACGTGATGCTGCTGGCTGCCAGGGATGTCATTTAGGGGTCGCCAGAGGTCGCAACTGCGACCTCTGAGGTCTCCCTTGCAACCTCGGTGGTCTCCCTTGCGACCTCTAAACATTTTATTTTTTTAAAACACATTTTTTTTTTAAATGCAACCTCCTGGGCTGGCCAGCACCATGTGGCTCTTTACTTCTGGAGTGGCTGGCTTTCTTGTTCAGGCCCCTTAAAAAAAAGAAGAAAAATAAGAACAGGAGTGCCACAAGTCTAACCCTTTCAGCACTGACCCTAAATAAGAAAGAATAAGAATACCAAATAATGTGTCTTTCTGGAATTCTATACAATTGCTACACTCATTAAAGGTTTATTTCAGGCACACTTCAGGGGGTGAGTCACTGATTTAGTCTGTTCTTAAACGCCTCAACTCAGCCTTTCATCCTTCTGAGGTCAATACATGAGTACCAACACAGGTTGAGTGATATTGAGTGTATATTTTTTCTACATAAAGTGCTTTTGCGTAAGTGCTATATAATAACACATCATTATCATTTGGTCATGGACATCTGCTTTCATTCACAGTACTTTGGTAATATGGGCCTATACACACACTGATTTTAAGGATACATATGGCGATCCATTCTTGTATGAAATGTACATCACATTATAGTGATATCATGTAACCATATTTTTCAGAGTGTACAATGCTATGTGATGCCACTTCCTGTTTTGTCAACAGGTGAAAGGTTGTGTTCCATCGCTTCCCGCGATATCACTTTGGGGTGGGGTCAAATGACATCACTTCTTGTGATGTCATCGGGGATCAAGGGTCGTGTCACTTCTGCTACCCCTGGCATTTTATTTATTATTTTTATTTTTATTTATGTATTTATAACGCACCAACCATAATCTCCTGCTCAACCATCAAACCTTCCCCTCTTTGGCTATCTTTCCCTGCTGCTCTTGGAGTCCCACCTCCTCCTCTCCAAGGACAATGCGAAGGTACTTGCCCACCTTCTTCAGGTACTTCTCAAGTCACTCTGCCGCTGCCTCCAGATTTTGAGGATTAGTAGCCACATCCTCCTCCTCGTGCTGGGCTTGGCCCTCCTCCTACATCATCTCACCATCCTCAACCACCATCTGCTTCCCCTCATTGTCTGTGTAAAATTCCTGGCTGACTACCTTAGCCTTTGACATAGAGATTGAAGAGGAATACAACGCCTCACTTAATACCGGCACTACCTCCAAATAAAAGGACATGTTGCCTAAGGAACCAAGTGCAAAACATGCGTGCTTAATGTGACTATTTCTGCCTAAGACGTCTATGTGCAAAATACCAAACAAGTGACAAAAACTAAAAAAGGGATCCCCGCTTCACTCATACAGTTGGAAAAGGTTCTCGTGAAACAAAAACATTGGGTACAGTCATTGAACAAAGAAGAGGAAAAACGATTGGGTTAGCACACAGAGTTTTTCGTTACACACACAGGAAGGGAAAGATTTACTAAACTTGTCTTTTAGAATGTGTTGGGTGACACAAAGGGAAAAAGGAATAGGGGAAGGTATAAACGAAACATTTTTCTATTTTTCTAATAAAATGAAAAGGAGTAAGAGTTCAAAAGGAATATTAGAGAGGGAACCTAATACACATGCACAAATAGACAAACATTGATAAAGTGGTGATCCCGAAACATTAAAAAAACAGCACCAATGACTGAACACCTCCTCCAAAACCAACTGCCCCGGACACTCGTATCTCGGCAGCCATGCAATGCCCAAGCAAGATATACGCTGGCCTTTAACCTGTTTTAGAATAGCTTTGGGCCTCTGATTGGCTGGTGCAACTGCCCACATAAGCCTCAGGCTTGCGATTGACTGCAGGCCTCCCACCGACCTTGAGACCTGAGGTGGGCCCGGCCCCTAGGAAATTCCTTGAGAATTCAATGGAAAGAAACGCTCAACGTTCCCCCTGTGGCCATATTGTGAAGATAAATGACAGCGAATGTATTAAGCAGTCAAAGACAAGCTCTCTGCCCGTGACCCATGCTCTTTGGAGTAAAAGTGGCAACATCCCTGCCATTTAATTTTGAAACGAAAGCTGCGGCTTGAATGCCTCTGAATTCGAACCAATGTTTCCCACCCGTGAAAAACAGGCAGATGCCGTAGAGTTTCATTGTAATGCCGGCCACCATCTGTGTACATAGCGACCAGCATTACATTGGCCCTCATTACGACCCTGGCGGAAATCGAAAAACGATGGCGGAAATGCAATACCGCCATCGAATAGCGCTCGGTGCGACTATGACCCGTCACCGCAAAGTACGAAGCCATTAGCGACACCGTAGTGAACGCCAACGCTAACTGCACCAAGCACGCGCGCGCGCCATGCCAAACCGTAAACACCACCATGGCGCAAGGGTACGCCAATTCCGACCCTAGCGGACATGTACCTAACGCCATCAAGCATGGCGGAATGTACCATTCCGCCATGGTGAGAAGTACGGCATCGCGAATCAACCGTAAACGGCCCCACTGAGTGCCTGTACACCGCTCCCTGCCCACAAAGTACAACTCCCCGTAGGTGCAATGAAGTCACAATGCAACCAGTGAAATGTACAAGTCACCCATGCATGCCAACGAACAAATGAAACACAAGAGGGGCCAATGGGAGCTGCAGGGCACAGATGGCACGAATACAGAAGCCATCCCAATGGACATGACCACAGTCCCCCACCAAGAAACGCACGCAAACACAGGCACCTGTGACCAGCAATATTCCGAAAATCACATCATTCCACCAGTCCACCTGGCTGACCGGCATCTGTTACACAAAACCCAATCCCCCGCCCCTGAGCATGACAACATTGGCAGCCCCCATCCCTGACCTCACGGGCTTCGTAGGCAAACGCGCCCAGTACAGTACCACGCAACTAAACTCCGAAGCTGGAACCCAATGCAGATCTCCTCACAATACATCGCTCCCCAAATAGGAATATGCCACATCACTTGCAAAGAAGAACGCTACACGGGCCAAATCAGAATAGAAATTTAATGCACAACAAAATCACCAAGCCCATACAGCCATCAGGCCATGAACTCCAAAACACATTTCACCATTGTGGGCTGCATCCGCAAGAAATGACCAGCCACTACTTGTGTGACGCCCTGTTCCATCATGGTACACAGAGCCACATTCACGTACGAAAAGGCAACATGGAAGCGCACAGAACCGCAGGGCCGTCCCAATGGGGAGGCACTAGTCCAGCTGAAAGGCCGAAATGTTGCTCCGAGCCACCAGTACTGCGTAAGGGCATGTGGCCCATTGGCGATCGTCCCATAAGATCGTAATGCTGCTCCACTGATTAACACGAAGCAGCAGGTGTCGGGAGTAAAACCCATCTGCAGGAGTGGCATACAGATGGCAGTGGCAAAAGGGGAGGAGATACCTGTCAACCAAAAGAAAAGAAAAAGAACAGAATGGCCATCAGAACTACATTCCAACAACTCACTTCAATGATCACACTAAATCCACAGCCATATGCATGCTAGCCCACTCCAAAGGTTCATCACCACCCAAAAACCACTTGCGACTCATAACTATCTATATCGAGGTGTAAACACCATCACAAACGAGTGTACCTGTGCATGCGTCTGTCAAAACAGAATCCATCAGATGGGATTGGTAACGTGCATGGACACAAGTGTCTGAGGGCGCGTCGAGACAGGGAGGGCTCAACAAGGCCAGACAGACGATGGTCCCACTATGGTAGCCCTGCATCACATAGCGTAGGGGAGGCGGATAGATCCCAAGAAGCCCTGTACATGGCAAACTCTGTATCAAATCACCTGCCCATGCATCCATTCATCATTCCCTCATCCCGGGATTAAAACGCCTGAATATTTACTCACATAACATTAGAAATATCCATTGAGTCTGTGCGTTATGCAGCCTGCAAAATCCACAGTGCCCCAGCCCGTAATTCCAGTGTTGTGAAGTAACATGTATTTGGGAACGTCCGGCCTCATCGCCCACGTCGCTATTGCGCATCCCAAACTATTCATATCAATCATTGCTTCCTCGCCATGGCCCCTGTCTCAAGGACATTGAACAATAGAACGTTATATTTGCAGTCAGACCTGTGGGCATTTCCTCGCCGCTAGCTGAAAACCGAAAGCGCCGCCCTTCGAATTCCTCATTTGCAACATCACGTCGAAGAGGCATCTGTGGCCGTTTGGAATCACTAATTAATCCATCGAGTGCGGCTGTGTGTGAAAATGGCAACTGCCTTCACCCACAAATGGGACGCCCCGCCCGTCGTTGCAACTCGGTACAGTGATGCATGAGGGCCCACCGTTACTCGAGTACTACGTTCCACTGACCCTTCACAAGTCTGTTCGCGACTGCACAGATAGTATGTGAAACAATGGGACCATAGCCGAATGTACATATCAACAAATGTTACACGGCCATCGGGTACAAATACATGATTGCAATAGCAAGATGCCATTCCTCGAATTGCAGCGTTGTGTGCGGGACGTGCTCGGCCAAAGGGGAGAGCAGTTTGCCCAGGTGGAATGAATCACCACAGGTGGAGGCCATACAGCCTGAAAACACATAAATTGCACACCCAGTCTCCTCCCACAACCACACCGAAATGCTACCGGCAGGACTCGCGATGTTGGCCCTGGGGGACATGATAGCACTGCAAGTACTCCAACTCCAAGAAGAAGACGAACACCAACTACAACCGGCCGCACGGAGGAGACGCAGGAGGAGGAGGAGGGCAAGGCAGGGCCAGCAAGGGCCGCCAGCACAGCCACTACCACCACGCAGGCAGCCCGCAATCCCACGCCTCCGAGCACATCCGTTCAACCTCACTGATGAGCAGATCCACACCCTCTACCGTCTGGACCGGGACACCATAGCCGCCATTGTGGACATGACACAGGCTGACCTTGTCAGCATGATAGATAGCCCAACCGCCATCCCACCCCTACTGAAGGTGGTGTCTGTACTCCACTTCCTGGCCACAGGCACCTACCAGCACACAGTCGGACAGTTGCATGGCATTTCTCAGCCACTGTTCTCACGGACACTATTGCAAGTGCTCGATGCCCTCCTGCAGCACGCAGACGACTACATCTCCCTACCACGCTCGGAGCAGGAAATTACCAACACAAAAGTGGGATTCCATGCACTTGCCGGCATACCGGGTTGCATTGGTGCCATCAACTGCACCCATGTGGAATTGGTCGTCCCACATGCCATGGAGGCCCAGTACCGCAACCGAAAACAATTTCATTCTCTGAATGTACAAATGGTGTGTGACTCCAACAGGATCATTACACATTGTTGTGCCAGATTCCCTGGATCAACCCATGATTCTATGGTCTTGAGGAACTCTACAATACCACGCTACATGGAGCGACACGCAGGGAACAGATCCTGGCTACTCGGTGAGTCACATTACATGCATGATAATGTGGGGTATGTGATTCGGCAATGACCTGGCAGGAAGGGGGGGGGGTGTGCGTACGTAGCAATGGCATTCCACATCATACGTTTATCGTCCACATACAGGTGATGCTGGATATCCACTGAAGAGATGGCTCCTCACACCAGTCCGGAACCCACGGGACCAGCATGAGGAGGACTACAACCATGCCCACTCACGTACCCGTGTAGTCATCGAACAGGCATTCGGCCTACTGAAGGGTCGTTTCCGCTGCCTCAGCAGGTCTGGCGGGGCACTCCTGTACCGCCATGAGAAGGTTGCATAGATGGTGATGGCATGTGTCATGCTCCACAACATGTGCGTACGTAGAAATGTGCCCATGCCCCCTGACGCAGAACTGCAAGCACCTGATGATGGTCATGATGAGGGTGGGGATGTGGCAGCACCTCAAGGAGTCTGCGAGGCACCGGAGGGCCGTGACATTCGTCAGCATCTCATTGATGTATGCTTCTAGCACTCACGCCTGGTGGCTGATACATGGACACGGGACTCGTGGCACTGTGTGTGTCTGGGACATGCACAATATGGACTGTACGCCTATGATGGCCTAGTACACAAAGATCAATGTCCACACATCTCATTGGTTGATCGTGCACTGTTTATGGCATATGTGATATCATATTGAACACCCTATCGACCCGCCACCCAAGTGAGCCCAACACACCCCCTCCACCCTCCTACCTCCCCCCCGAACACCAGTGTCCAAAGATGCTCATTGTCAGTGGGCAGTCGCTATTGCAAGCCCCCTCTGCGGGTATCAGGGGCACCCCTGCCTGTGGAGCGCAGGTTCCTCCCAGATCTACGTTGGGGGCTGCCCTGGACGGAACTTGCAACGGATGATGTCTCTGCCTGCTCACGTCCATGCATGTCCCTAAGGGTTTGCGAGAGCTCAGTGAGCACACGGCGCACTGCGGCAAGTTCGGCACATACGTCTTTGGACGTCGCATGCAGTTCCCCCCTCAGGCTCTCGGTGCTTCTCTCCATTTGTACTCTCAGGCTCTCGGTGCTACTCTCCGTTTGTGCCCTTAGTGTCTCTGTACTTCTCTCCATTTCTGCCCTAAGTGTCTCAGTTGATGTTTCCATGTCTGCCTTAGTGCCCCCACATTCATCGGCATGGTCCTTGAGGAGCGTGGCCAGTTGCTGCTGTTGCACGATTAACTGGTCGAGGGACTATTGCCTCTGCTGGGCCATGGCCATTTGCGGGGGTGTCACAGAGGGGCTGTTGTCCTCATGTTGCCTTGCCACAGGGCTTGTGGGGGATGGCCAGTCGTCGTCTTGTGGGTGCCCCTGCGTGGTATCCTCATGTTGTACGGGATGGGACAGACAGGGGGATTGGGACAGGTCATGGATGGATCTGACTTCGACATCCCCGTCTTCTGTGTCGGAGCATGCTGCCATCAATGGGGTGTCACCTATGGTGCTGCTGCCACCAGAGGCAGTGCCTTCTGTGGCATCCGTTGGGGGGACCTGTGGTGGTGGTGGTGTGGGCATGCTGGCTGCTGGGGTGCCTGTTGATGTTCCCTCCTCTGTGCTGCCACCTGATGTGTGCTGCTGCCGTGTCTTGATGCGTGCAGCTGAGGTGGAGGGTCTTTGGCCGTTGGTCTTGGCCCTCTTTGCAGGTGTGCTGGTAGGGGTGTCCTGATGCTCGTCGTTTGGATCAGACCCTGTGGTGGAGTAAAGGAGGGCGAGGGTTATTAATGGGTCTGTGGGTATTGGAATGGCATTGTATCACATGCATTGGGGTGGTACCTGAGGGTGATTTGGGTCGGGGCCTTGGAGGTGCTTTCATTTGTGTGTGGAGTGAGGGTGCAGTTGTTTGGCAGCCTGCAGTTAGGGTGTGCCTGCTGCACGTGTAGTGCGTTTTTTAGGGGTTTTTAATTATTTATGTATTTATTGTGGGTTTTAACGTGCGCTATCAGGCCGATGTGTGTGGACGTTCTCCTGGACATGTGTTTCTGTTGCACTATGTGGACACATGGTACCTCACATGATTGGACATTGTGGATTTGGCATTGTTTTATTTGGCCCACCTATCTGAATCTTCGGATGTCTGCACTCCTTTCTCCATCCCTCCGACTCCCTCTATGCTCTCCATTCCGATGGTGGAGGCACAGATTTCTTCCCAGGGGGTCAACTTGATGGGTGAATCAGGGCCTCCCCCGGTGGCTGTGGCAATGTTGTGGTTGGCAGAGAGTATGCTGCGGACGCGTATCCGCAGGTCGTCCCATCGCTTTCGGCATTGCTGTGGGGTGCGGGGTGCGGTCCCCACAGCACTTACCCGCTGTGCCACCAGAGCCCATATGGCCTTCTTGTTTGCAAGTGCCGTCCTGGTCATTTGCGTGGAGAAGACGACGGCAGCATTCTCCTGGAGGGTCTCTGTTAGCACGGTGAGTTCCTCACGGGAGAAGTGGACCTGCCGCTTGCGGTCGCACGCTTTCTTCGCTACTTTTCCCATTTTTCTTGGTTTTCGCTAGGGTGGATGACGGGTTGGGGTGTGTCTCTGGGTAGTGTTTTTAGTGGTTGTGTGGTTTTAGTGGTTTTATAGGTGTACGGCGGGATGTTTCCCGTTCCGGGCCCATGTTTTAACTTCCGTTTCCGTATATTTCCGGTCACCGTACTTTCCGGTAGGCGCACACTGCGGTGTCCGCTATGATGGGTGGCGGTATTGCACCTAGGGCGCCGTACGGCGGCGGTGTGGGCCGTTTTGGGGTCATTTCCGCCATCGCGGACTTTGCACTTCCGCCATGCCGTGGTGCTCGTGCCCGATGGGTCGGAATGGGCCGCACTTTGCTCCATCGTGCAATGGCGGAAACGCTATTTACGCTGTGGCGGTCCGGTCAGTCACTTTCCGCCAGGGTCGTAATGAGGGCCATTGTGTTTTCTGACAGAGGTGTAGTACGGCAAGGGAATCTGGGACCAACAGATTCGTGCCTTTTCTACAATCCCTCCAGAAAAGAATGAACACCCCACAGAGTGGGCTTCAGGTGGGCAGTCCTTTCTGAGGGATTAGCATCAAACTTAACATGATGGGGTTTGCGCACTCTTAAGATTGAGCAATGCGCAGAGGTAGTGTAGTTGCAGGCCAGTTTTCACGTACAGTGACTAATGCTCTCATGCGAGGTAGTACAGCCCTATTTTCTTTCAAATGCGTACAACATGTGGGACCAAAACTTGTATTATGTGGTCATTATGGGTCACTGTAGTGTAATGTTTTTTTCCAGTCACATCATTCATGTTATAGACTAAGGTACAAATGTATTTTAAATGACTTTGGTTAACAAAAAAAATAAAAAAAGGTTACCTGTGCGCATAACTACACATCACAGAAATTAACATTCTTTGGCAATACCGTCCGAGTTGTGCTTCTATCTTGCATTTGGAACACCCTTCATGACTGCCCTGCCCTTTGAAACGATATACTAATTACAAAGAATGTGCCATTATGCAAGCTTATCAGATGTTTCACTTTTAGGATGTTTTCGAAACAAGCAGCGTTTTTCGTAGTAATATATTTTGCACTGAATGGCTCTCCGTTTTGTGCTTTTTAGAGAAAGGGCGACAGGAGTCCAGAACTTTGCCTTCTTGCCGAAGGCGCATATGACTTCTGCGAAAACCATTCAGCACAAAAAATAGTTTAAACTCCAGTTCCATTTTGTCAATATAACTATTGCGCTGTCCCAGCAGAATAGCCCTATTTGCAGTTTATATCAGAGATATGCTCAACTACATTAGACACGCCGCCAATACATTCTGCAGGTGCCCACACATGACTAATTACGGACTTTAGAACACGTGTTTGACGCTACCTTCGCTTCTGTCCATCCGACCAATCCAGGGCTGTCTCCCATATATCTTCTAGGATCTCATTGGGCATTATTTGACAACGAAACTGCAATTTTGCCGAAATGCCATTAAAGGTCTGCATTCACAAGAGTGGATTGCTGGCTGATGATGTCGTTGTCAGGCGATGATTGCGCAAAGGCCGTTCACAAGCCAAATGAGCGGCCAGCCAGTGAGTAATCATTAACACGGAAGTGTTTTTCCCTTTATAGATGCAGAGCATTTGCCAGAGCAGAAAATGCTGGGACAAATAGACGTGCAGCTTGGGGAAGAAACCGAATGTAGCCAGCAGATCTGCTTTCTGACATGCAAAGACACAGTAAAGGACCAATCGCATATTCAAAACCTGGTATTACCAATTGATAATGTGTGTGCAATTGTCATCTGGTAAGGCTGTAAAAGCCCTGGATTTTGTTGATGTGTATTAAATAATAAAAAAAAGTGGTAGCAAGTGGTGTTTGCTGGTGTTGGAAGAAGAGTTTGGCTGTATTTGCTACTACTGGACCTTTAACTCCCCTGGAGGCGGAGTCGCTGCACTACATCCTGTTCACCACATAAAACCACTTCCTCCCGCGAAAGCGGAGTGAAAGTGGTAGCAAGTGGTGTTTGCTGGTGTTCGCTGAGGGAGCTACCTATTACCAGAGGAGCTGCACAACGTCGGCCCCGAGTGAAGGTCTCTGGGGAGCACAAATGAGAAAATAAGTTTACCAAAAATATAAAACAAAGGAGAGCCTAAAGTTAGTTGGTGGTGTTCGTGAGGGGAGGTAGTGAGAGGCGTCGGTAAGGTAAGATTGCTGCTGACGTCCCCCTTTAAACATAAATCCTCTCAATTCTACTTGATTCTTGACATTTGACTGCTTAAAATTTAGTTCCCTCCATTCTAGTACTTGTACTCTTATTCCCGTTTAGCTCTTGTGCGTGGAAACGAAAACGGCAATACATAATATAACACCTGGAGCCGGTGGAGGGGCTTGTCTAATGTCTGTTCCGGATAGTTACCCACAGACTCGTCTCCATCCCAGACGCTGTACTTCTGCTATCGAGCAGAGATTAATGCGGGGGGAGCCGGTGGAAGCTTTATTATGTGAAGCAACGGGCCCCTGTCCGTATCCTGCTAAGAGATCCCGGCGCTCTTCATTTAGTAGCAGTGAAGTGCATGTGAATGACTTGAAATCACTAACAATACACAATTCCACAGATACCGCCAGACACAATAAATGTCCCCAAACCTCACAAACCCCCCACCTCTGCATGGAGC
Source organism: Ambystoma mexicanum (assembly GCF_040938575.1). Lineage (NCBI taxonomy): Eukaryota > Metazoa > Chordata > Amphibia > Caudata > Ambystomatidae > Ambystoma > Ambystoma mexicanum. Next base: position 1,276,958,556 of record NC_090929.1, on the reverse strand, counting down.
GAGTGGGTTGGCAGGGTGCTTGGGGCTGGTTGGTGTCTCCTCCGCTGCTGGGCCCCTGGATGTGTGCGCGGACCGGGCTGCGATGGACCCGTGTGCGGGTGCGGCTGGGTTGAAGCTAGAGCTGCGAGGGGAAGAGCTTCTTCTTCTCCTGATGAGGTGGTTGCCATAGAGGATGAGCGAGAGCGGGAGGGGAAAGGCTCTCGAGGGGACTTGGTTTGCCGCCACCTGGTGGTGCCGCGGCGGTCTGCTAGTGCTGGCTAGTGCTGGCTGTGCAGCTAATGACGTAGAGTTCCCTGATACTCTCAGCGCCCCACACACTGGAATTGTAATCCTACATGCTCAAGGGTTGAAAAGTTCACGAAATCCCTTTGACGCTCCTGATTGAGTGAAAGTAGTTACGGGGAGCTATGAGGACATAGCAGTTATTGCAGCTCCGGGATCAAGTAACTGTGATGTAATTGCTAATACCGCTACTGAAAAAGTAACGTCAGAAAATATCTGTACACCTGTTTTGCCTAAACAAATCGAATCGAATCTATTGTGCAGCAAAGATGTATTGGTCCCTAACAGAATAAAGTGGGATTCTTTTAATACTCAAACTGGCAATAACAAAAATGAAAATAACTCAGCTGGGATGAATGCTGCGATGGTTGAACTACCTAATGCTCAAATGCAGGCTGATCTTAATTCTTTAACACCTGAAGCTATAATTGCTGAACATGTTATAAATGAGCCTGATGTCGAATTCTGTACTCTTAAGGAGGCTGTATCTAAGGGTCTGATTGATGAAGCACTGTGTGTGGGGAATAAAAGGTCCTCTTTGGCTGTGGCTGACCAATTATTAATTGACTTGACAACACTAAATAAAAAATTACTATTAGGAAGAGCAACTGGAATTCCCTGTTTTACTAGTGATAACATCAGTGATGTCTTTCCACTGACAAACGGGGCTAAAACTCTGGAGAGAGTACTTAGCATCTCACCCAAAGAAAGAGCAACCGGCATAACATCTGGAATAGCCAAGAGAAGGCGCTCGGATGTGAGCCCTTCAAATGAAATACTTAGCTCACAGAAAAGAGTGCATGTACACTCCCATAACCACCTTATTGAACCAAAAGTGACGTCTACTTCTACTAGCCAAAAATATCAAGAAGCTGATGATGATATTGATACATCTTCTGATGAGAATTATACAAACTCATCATTTGTGGAAAGATCATTTCCAAAGGTTCGAAGGAGGATTGGCCAGAAGTCATTGAAACCTAACAATTATAACAATTGCTTAAATGTTTCTATGGAAAAGTTGTGTGCGGAGCTGGTGCCAAAAATCTCACTAGCAGTCACAATTGCGACAGCCCCATTTTCCAAAATGTACGAACAATTTAATGAGAGCTATAGGGATCAAAACACCCTGCTGGCAATGCTAAATACCAAATTGGCGAACATAGATCTGGAAATGCGTGAAATGAAGTATCAATCTCACAAAGATCTGCGCTCACTAGAAGGGTCAAATGCCCTATTGAGTGAACTCTTATGGAACTCAGCGGATGACAAAAGACTTCTGGCTGATGTTGCACGAGAAGCTTTACTGATTTTGAAAAAATCTCAACAGACAGTTCACAAACATGAAAAAGTTACTACTTCAAAAGAAAGTAGAAATAGCGCTGTAGATTCCAATTTAGGGCAAATAGCATCGGATAAAGCTTCAGGGGAAAACCCTGGCATTAGTGGGGTGATGTTGACTGCTCCCACTATCACAGCCGGCGAGTTACCTGGTCCTTGCCTATTGATCTTAACATCTCATACTGTTCCTATAGACATGATGCCTGTGGCAGCCTTAAACCAGGTATGGTCACAAAATCAGAATGCCACAATAAACAACCTAAATTCCTGTGAGTTCAGGAAAATCACCTCTGGACAAAGATTGGCAACTGTTGATGGAGGTCCTTGTTCTCAAATAAGTGAATGTATCTCCCTCCCGATAGAGGTTGAATTGAACAATACTGAGTTACCGTCACAAAATAAGAATGAAGCCCTAAATGACAAGGAGTTGGCTCATTTGAAGGGATCCACTGTCAAAACTGTTGGAATTTATCCTATCTTCAGAACGAAAGTACAAACAATGGCAGAGAATGTGAAGAGCCCTACAGTGAAATCAGGGAAATGCAAGAAAAAAACAAAAAACATGATTGGATTGAAGAAAAAAATAATGGGAGACGGTTCTAGAACATTTTTGAGAAATTTAAAATCTTTAAATTCAACAGTTATGAAATCAGTACCGGCAAAAGAAGCTGGTCCAGAAGGCTGTAAACCTCAACCAATGTCAGAGGAGAAAAGCTGTAGGCGTACGCCAACCTCTGACCCAATGAACTCAGATTCTTCTGACGATTTAATGAATATATCAACGTATGAAATAAGTGATGAAGAGGATGGTAGGAACGATGAAGAGGATGACGCAAGTGAGGAAACATTAGTAGGCAAAAAGGATGTGCCAAGCACGATCAAGCCACCAAATGTTACAACATTGCCTGTCATTGTATGCCAAAAACATGCTAAAAATCAGAAAAAGGACTGTTTGACAAGAATAGTTGAATTTAAAACCTTTCCGATGCAAGAAATTGATGAGGCCATTCAGCCTCCATTTGAGGACACTGTGCGATTTCAAACGCTGGAAGAAAAAAGGATAAGCATGTATGAAAAGTCACGATCTGCGGATATAAATGCACAAGAAGTTGAGAAAATATCAGACAAATGTCTGAGTGATGAGGACATTTCCTTTAAAATGATTCAACAACTATTGCTCAACCAATCTACTAAACCAAGGGCCCAGAATAAGGAAATGAAAGTGAATGATGAAAAGGGTAATAAGGACTCTCATAAATTGACCCAGAAAAACAAATTGGAACAAAATACAAAACTAAAGGTTGCATCGAATTATTACATTGCATTAAAAAGGAATCACAGCTACAGTGATGGTTTAATTCTGAATAGAACTAATGTAATGACATTGTTTCAACATGTCCCAGAGTTACAATCTATATCGTCAAGTGACATTAAAACAGTTGAATTTGTCAACGAAACCCAAACTGATAGAGTAATTCTACATATCCACTCAAATTACAAAAAGGATCAAATTCTTGATGGTGAAGCTCCATTAAAACGATTGGGATTTATCCTGTCTGAAGTGAAGCCTGAGAATGTTAGTAGGCTGTGTCCATCGTCTGTGGAATGATCTCCTCAAAATCGTTATCAAATTGGAGAAAAAAGATATCGGAATTCAATTCCAGAGGGAAAAGAAAAAGTGTCCCCAATTGCTTTGACCCCTATGGCCACACGACAACCGCTGGGCTGTGTCACTGAAGCACAGGAAATGATGGCTAACTTGAAGCAAATTAAGATAACGGTGCCGCTTGATGAGTCTGACAAAAACAAACAAACGGGCTTGCACGATGGCATAGATGCCGTCGCCATTCCAGATAATTGGAGTTGGCTGGCTAGTGCTCTGAGCTTCAATAAGCCAAGTTAATGTCAAAAGTATACAGTAAATAAGGACATAGAAGTTGGGTCTTGGAACACTAGGGGTTTTGGACATTTATTAAAAGAACAACCCATAGAAGTAAGGGAAGTAGACATATTGTGTTACAAGAAACTTGGATTTCATCCCTTCCAGTTGTCGATGGATACGAAATAGCAATGAATCCAGCGATTAGACTTTCAAAAGGAAGACCGATAGCGGGCTTGATAACTCTGGTACACAGAAGATGTGGATTTCGGATTACAGAGTCCTTTAACATTTCACATTATATCCAGGTGACAGTAATTGATCGAGTCGGTAAAGAGATTGAGATGGAACAGAGGCTATATCTAATAAACATTTACTGGCAACAAAAAGCGACAGGGACCTGGACCTTTGCTGACATGCTATGTGATGAAATCGACAACATAATGTCAGCTATCGAATCACTGAACATTATAGTATGTGGTGAGTGGAATCTCGACCTTGTTGCATTACTAGATTTGGGCATTGAGTCGCAAAAATTCTCAAAATGTGTAAGAAAAGCAAAATTGGCAGCACATATCCAAGAGGAGTTGAATTGCAGAGAACTTCAGAGGCTGAATGGATTCATTGAAGGAGACATACCCCCAAAGCCAACGTGGAAAAGGAATGATCAAAGTTCAGTGTTGGACTATGTCTATGTATCCAAAAGGATATTTAAGAATATAAGATATCTAAAGGTCCATGAAATGTTAAACAGTGATCATGACTTGGTAAAATTTGGGATCCGAAATTACCAAGTACATAAAGATCTAATCTCAAATGCCCAGGATCTTGAAATAACTCCGGGACAAAATCGTTTGAGATTAAACATTTCAAACATTATTGAGTTGACAAATTGTGTGGCAGAGGAAGGTAATATGAATTATGTTCCGTTCTTAGAACAATACAGAGGAGGAAGGCTCTTGAATGGAAAATATAGTTTTACACCTCTCCACTGCTTCGATCAAGAAATTATGTCAAATAAAAGGGAATTGCGACGGAAAATCCGCTCCCTGAGAGCCAATAAGAAGGAAGATAATCAACTCGAGATACTCAAAATCAAAAGAGCCTACAATAACTGGATAAAAAGTCATAGAAGTATAATGCTACAAAATGAGCAAAGCTAATGCAACAATGCTTAGCGAAGAAAACATCACGAGATTTCTAGAAATTAGTAAACAACATGGAAGTGCAACAAGAAACGCTGCTAAGTAACATGGTGAGCGAAGCACAATGGATCAGCATTTTTTGTATATTATTCAAGAGTAATGGCCACACAAAGGAAGTTAACTTTGATGAAGATCTGCCATGGAATATAATCATCGAAAAATCCGACATCCTGGACAACATCAAAAGGCTAAGCTCGTCTCGGGCAAGTGGCCCTGATGGTCTAACAAACCACATGCTAAATCAAAACCCAGACGAGTGGGCTGTGTTTTGTGAAATAGTCTTCAATATCATCATAAAGGAAAAGAAGATACCGATGTCATGGAAGAGTGCTATAATCGAATCGTGTCGATTTTTATAAAGAGAGTTCGATCTGACCCTAAAAATTACAGGCCAATTGCACTATTGGATATTGTCGGAAAAACCTTCGCAACTCAACTCCAGAAACAACTGACATCATGGATTAAAATCTCTGGAGCATTTGACACAAGACAATCTGGCTTCATCAAAGGTGTTGGCTGTAACCTGAACTTATTTATGATCAATTGCTTAAAAATGGAAGCAATACGAAAGAAAAAACCCATCTTTGCAGCATTTATAGATCTTGCTCATGCGTTCGATGCTGTTGATCGTAATATGTTATGGGAAAAATTGAAAAACAAAAATTGCCCTGAAGGACTTATCCGTGCAATAAGACAACTTTACACGGGTACTAATATAAGAATCCGTCTTGACAGAAAAGGCTCACTCTCCTGTGCTATAAAAACTGAACGAGGAGTGAAACAGGGATGCCCGTTGGGAGCGGTCCTCTTTAACTTCTTTATTGCAGATGTGGAACGGCTTCTGACGATATAAGATCTTTCTCGCCAAAAATTAACAACAACAATATTGACTGGATGCTTTATGCTAATGATACTGTGCTTATTGATTTAACAGAAATTGGCTTACAACGGAAATTATCCGCTCTACATTCTTATATTAAAGAGAATGACATGGTAATTAACAGCAACAAAACTTTGATCATAGAACTAAAGAAATTACAGGGTCAAAAAAGCATTCGAAAAAGAAACTTCCAATGGAAAATTGGCTCAGATACCTTTAAAAGAGTTGCTGAAGTAAGATACCTTGGTGCCACAATAAGCGCAAACATCAACGATGACCCGTTGGCAAAAGCGATAAGGGCAAGAGCTAAGCAACTGACTTTACAAGGATTGCTTGTTAACAAAAAATATGGTAAATTTAGCCTAAAGCCAGTCATCGATTTTTATAATCTTAAGGTGGTACCAGCCCTAATACACTGTGCGGAGACTGCTCTGGGATGCTCTTACAACAACTGGGAGGTATGTGAACATCTCTTTTGGAAAAAAGTCCTACGCCTAGGAGATGGAGTGCCCAAAGCATGTATAAAGTATGAGCTCGGATTAACATCAATCACAGCGAAAATCACATGGATCTCTCTATCGCTTTATGGCAAAATAACGGATCCGAACTCAACTCCTCAATTTCAAATTCTCAAATTAAATCAGGGAAGTGATGATAAAGCGATTCTAAATCTCTGGATAAGAAGTTGTAAGAAGGTGCTGGAAACTCTTAACACACCTGAGGAAACTCTGGCGCAATCCAAACAAGGTGAAATTGAAATTATGGCAATGGGATTGGTTCGAAACCTGTCATCAAAGATCCTTACACCAATGCATGCAAATTGTGCCAATAGAAGCTAGAGCTTATAACAAACCTGCACGATACATTCTAAAATTCCCAGATAAGAACTACAGCAATGTATTTTAAAGATTTAGGCTAAATCAATTTGAAACTAAGGAGATTTTAAGATTAAGGAACGAAATAGCAGAAAATGATCAACTCTGCAGGTTTTGTATAAATAAAAAAGAGACTCTAAAACATCTGGTAGCTTTTTGTCCGGCACTACAAGAAAAAAGATCCTTGACCTTTGGAACTGAAATTGGAAAAAGATCCAAATGGAGCTGTGATGATTGGTGGTCAGATTTATTTGAAGGAGTAAATAATAAACTGACATATGCTCTGATCCATTTTTTAACTCATGTGAAAGACGCTCTAGAGTCTTGAAAGCACTAAAAAGATAATTTACGATGCAATAAACTAGGGTTGGGACTTCGTGTGCCCTGGGGATGGATGCATTGGAATTTGGAATTCTGAAGTTACACTCCGGCATAAAAACTATTGAATTTGAGGAATCTATGAAGAGCTGAGCTCTGTGGAATGCTGGAGTTGTTTATTTCTTGACTTGTAGTTGATTAGTATTCTTGTCCTTCTTGCAATTGATCTTTTTTCTTGAGTTGGTTCAAATGTGCTGAAGTCCTTTTAAAAGTTTGTAACAAACTGATATAAAACAAATAAAAAAAATAGAAAAATATAATAATAAAATGATGCAGGTATTGCCATCTCAGAAAGGGTGGTCTGTTAACCAGCTCAGCCTTTTATTAAACTCCATAATAAAAGCATAGTGTAAACCTGTGCACTGCTGCATCAGTATCCTGATGAACAGCCCCTGCACTACAGTGGCACAGAGCAGGTCCAGAGATCACAGGTGCACTGATTGACAACTGCTGTGACAGCTAAATAATTGCAGTGCAGAGGTTGCAATTAATTCTACAACTTTGCTCCAAAACTATCTTACTACTCAACTGGTGGCAGGATAATGTGGAAATATAAGCCATGCATATATTGATATGGTAGGTCACATAATTAATAAACCACACCTGATTTGTGGCTCTCTTGCTCTAAGGATGCTGTGAGACCCACTGCAAAGGGCTCCAGGACACAGTCAGTCCTTTTCATTCTCTGCTCTCTTAGCCAGGGGAGGTTTTCTAGCAGAGTGGCAAGTCTTTCTCCTCTTCAAGAGTCACACCCATGAACCCTGGGAGTGTGTAGCGAGCAGTGTCTGACTCTGCCTTGGAGCACTCCTTCTTCACCTCAATGGCTGAGGATTTTGGAAAGATAAACCTTCCCAAAATAGGTCCAAATTATTCTTTCTGGTGTCCTTGAAGGTCCAAAAGTGAATCCAAGAAGCAGTGGGAAACTCCCTCTCTCGTAGGCAAAATGTCACATGGGATTGAAGGAAAGCCAACCTGCTTTTATGGGTCCAATCCTTTTCCTTCTGACAAGTGTTCCTTGCCTTCTGATGCCATAATCAGAGTGCTATGCTCCACTGGAAGTAGGGAGAACAGCAAGGAGAAAAAAGCCCACAGAATAGTATTAGCAATGTGTTCTTCCTCAAACCCACTTGTATTCCCTGACTGTCATAACCCCACCACATCTCAGCCTGCAGCTTCAAAGGCTCTCTGGTGCCCAGACCCCTAGTCAGATGCAGGACGTTCTTATTGAATGCTATGATACTGTAAGAAAACACGTCCACGCTGCCTCTGCCAATATATGGCAGTAGCCACATAAGAACATATTCCTGTTGGCTTTACCTTTAAAAATGCCATGCTACAATACAAACATGTCCAACTGGCTGCACAATGTAGGCCAATATAGACACATAACATCTTATCATGTTAGCTGTATTCTTGATGCCCAGTAAAAATGCTAATGCCACTGTAAGAAATAGCTAGACTAGCTGCACTAAAATGGCTGTGTAGCCACGTACAGACACTTATTATGCTTACTTTATCATATATACCCAGAATAAATGCCTTGCCACAATACGAAATATACTGGCTGCACCAAAATAACACTCTAGTCACATAATTATTGCTTGCTCTAGAATAGATGCCCAGTAAACAAATGCTATGCCACAGTAAGAAGTGGCTACACTGAATGCCCCGACATGCCAGTTTAACCATGTAAAATAACATCATCATTTATTTTTTAAACACATTTTTACTGGGCAGATGCTCAGTAAAAAATGTATTGTAGCTACGCCCCCAAACACACCTCCTACCACTAGACTCTCCCTAGCACTGCACAAACACATGTGCAGACACACATTTCCACAACATTTACTTGTTCATTCAGACATAACATTTACACCTGCACCCATGCATCATACATTAACTCATTCACTAAAAGATTAAAATCAAGGCTTACTACCACATAATAGAAATATGCCAGTCACAAGGTCAAAGTTACAATTGCATTTATTAACAAGTAGCTACTCGGTTCTCAACACCCCACAATGTGTGCAAGCAGACACGTTAGACGAGAGAGAGCGAACATTTCATACGTACATACATTTACATGGTTTCTTCACAGCCCCGGACACATCATCCAACCCCCCTTCATGTAATGCAAAGCCTAGGGTTTGTGACCTGCCTACGTGACTGATTTATACTTAAATATCATTACTGCATACTTTGCTGTTTTCCCACAGACAATTTACTATTTGGGAGCGGGGTGGATTCGTATGTGGGGCCGCCATATCATGTTTTGTTAGAATAGGGTATAAGGTGACATTTGTTGTTTTACTCGCTTATTGTTATCTACTGTTGGTCCTTGGGTCTAAGGTCAGTTAGGCCAAAAGCTGCGAAAATAAGGTTTTCTGCGGAGGAGCACGTCCAGCTGCTCATTATTCTACTTTACTGCTTGTACGGCGGAGAAGGCACTGTTGGGACAGATGGCACCTAAATTACTGATTAGCAGAGCTCTTGCTAAGCTTCAAGGTCCTTCAGTGTAGGATAAACAATTCACTTTAGCAGCTTCAACATTCCCGTCTATGTCAGCACCATAAAGCAGCATAAAGTAGACTAAAGTTCACACAGTGGCCTCTTGCCGTGTTGAGGCTAAAAACACAATATCTGAGCATGGAACAGAAAGCAGGGAGCGATCAAGATGGCGGGTAAATCAAATAGCCAGCTTATTTGAGGTTCATTCATTGCGACATTACAGGTGTGATGTGAATGTGCTTAGGCCAACATTTACTATCAGGCGGTATTAGAGTAAATACGTTTTTAACAAATCCTCCATTTGGCCTAAGCCAAGAGCATTATCCAAACATAGCATCTTCCGAAGACCACATATCATCATCAGAAAACTCTGAATTGCTATCTTCATAAACATTGATTGACATTAATTCTTTAATGGTGACATCCTGCATTATCAAGGCATTAGTGACTTTTCCCACCTGATGTGTATTAGCTTTTAGTTTACCAACAGCTTGTGCACAGCTATCATGGAACAAATGACAGGAAGACACTGCATGCAGCAACAACATAATAGTACAATGCCGAGAATCACCATCAGAAATGCAAATATCTTCCAGCACCAAGTTCATAAAAGGTCCCAGAACCATGCACTAATATTCCAGTTTCCCCCTGGAACATGTATTTCAGTACTCAAGGTGTGCAATCTCTTTATTGCCTTGAATATGGTGGAGGAGGAACTGTGTACAAAAATGCAACACGCGGATCCCACCATTTTGCATACCCCACCACGCTCAGCCAGAATGATGTCTAGTACCATCCTGTTCTGGAGAGCCACTAATCGAATAGCCTTTTGTTCTAGTGTCATATTCAATAGGATGTTGATAGTTTCATTGATAGTTTTCTCTAAGCGTAACAAGCAGTAGTTAGAGGGAGTGGAAGTATGTACCAACCCAACCCCCTTTCTCCATGTTGTGTCAAATATGAGCAAACCCAACACTTGGTCTTATTTCAAATGACATGTGCTGCATTCATTATCATCAAGAGGGTGTTGTTTTGATAACCCCCTCTATGTCTGAGGTCTCGAGTACAAAGAGTATGCGAATGCACATCTGATGGAGACACAGTGGAGACATTTTCAGTTGGTAATAGAGTATGAAGTGGATGCACACTTTCTAAGTACCATAATACAGGTATCAATCTGATTGAAATACAAGCTGTTATTGTGATCAGTATCCATTTGGTCCTAGGGGTCCATGGCCCTTGATAGACAGGCCCATCATCAGCAAAACGGTCAGTGTCATCATTAGTACGAGTGGCCCCAAACATGGGCATAGTTTCTCAGTGTCTGTTAAGAAGCCTCACTTTTAGGCTTTTTTAGTTCATCCGTAGGTGGCACTTCAACACATGGCCAATCTTGCTTGAAGTAGCTTTGCCGGTCCCTGCCTCTTATCACATGCAGCAGAGGAATGAGGAGGGACTGGCTCAGCGTTGGTTTCTTGTGGGTTTCTTTCGGGTGCAGAATCCTAGCTGCACTTTCCTATTCTATTACAAAATGTAATGTTAGGCCTTAAATCTAAATCCTGTTTCGTGGTCACAGATTGTACCTTTAAATACCAGGTACAGAATGATCAGCAAACACAGCGTGTCGCTCTCTGAAGAGGATGAAGAAACAACGTTAGACGATGGTGAAGAAAAGGCTGCTGTCTCCCCAGGCCCCACGAGCTCAGGAAGCAATTTGATAGCACACTTGGTATCCTTGGTATTGCTCAGAGCTTGCTCACTTGGAGCGTCGGGATCATCAATTTCCTTCTCATCCCATTTGTCATTGGGCAAAGGAAGAGGAACTCTTTTCACATGCATCGTGTGGATCCAATGTCGCTTGCTGCTCACTTGTACAGCTGTTTGTGTAGCCAAAAGGATCTGGTAGGGCCCCTTCCAGCGAGTTGCAAGACAGGTGCCCCCTCGACATTTTTCACCAAGACCCACTCACCAGGCCGAAGTCGGTGACCTGGACCCTCATATTTTACAGGGAGGGCTGCTCATACCTGTTGGTGAACCAAACGCTAAATTTTGAGTCAACCGATCACAATAATCAGACAAAAGTGTATATTCAATGTCCTTCAATCGTTTTGGTCTCAGTGCATTCCATACATTGGCTGGTATCCCCATGACAATCTCATAGGGGGAGAGCCCTGTTTTTGACTGTGAAGTCGTCCGCATCAATAGTAATGCTATTGGCAAAGCATCAGGCCATTTCAGTTTGCTGTGTGCACACACCTTGGCAATTCTTCAAAATACCGTTGTGACGTGCACCAGACCGGCACTCTGAGGGTGTCTGGCCAAGTGGAAACATTTATTGATCTGTAATCCTGCACATATTTGCAGAATGACAGCAGAGATAAAGTGTTAGCCACTGTCGGACCAAATTACACTCGGCAAGCCAACCTATACAAATATTCCATAAGCATGGTCTTTGACGTTGATATTGCTGTGTTGTCTTTTAGTGGGAAAGCTTCTACCCATTTGCTAAAGGCACAAACTACAACCAAGCTATATTAATAGTTTTGGCAACATTCCATCTCAATAAAATCAAAATGAATCACTTCAAATGGCATGGAGGGAGGACCAAAACTGCCCTATGGTTTTGGCGTTCCCTTTCCGATATTGTTTTGTAAACATATCATTCAACTCTGAACCAAGCGTTCAGCAGCTTTCTGGATATTAACGTTCTGCCGGACGGGATCTAACTGTTGACAAATCTTTTTAGCACATATGTGTGTTGGGCCATGAGCCAGGGTGACTATAGCAATGACATAGGTGTTGGGCAGCATCCATCTCTGTTTCTTGTTGTCCACCCAACAACCCTTATCATCTAGACCCACTCGACCCTCAGCCCACTGTTTGATTTCTTCTGGGGTAGCTTCAGCCTGAATTTCTTTTACACTGCTAATCCCTTCCTCCATCATGCAAGTATCAGTAACCCATCTTGCTGAATCGAGCACATACATTTTCGAGCGCAGATCAGTAGCAGTCTGTTTGGCTATCCTTTCAGAAAAAGCATTTCCTCTTCCTACATCGTCCGTCACTTTCTGGTGTGCGGCGCAGTTCAATATTGCTAGTTGTGTAGGAAGTGAAAGTGCTGATAGCAATTGGACTATCAGAGTGTCATGTTGAATTTTCATCCTGTGTGATGTGAAGAATACCCTTTCAGCCCATAGTCTTCCAAAATTATGGACCACCCCAAATGCATACTGGCTATCTGTATAGATGTTTACACTAAGCCCTTCAGAAAGCTCACAAGCTCTAGTCAATGCGATAATCTCTGCAGCTTGCATAGAATGTGCGGAATTCCTTTGCTCTCTACAACAGTGTTTAATGTGGTGATTGCATAAGCAGCGGTGGATGTACCATCCGGTAGCTTAAAACAGGACCCATCACAATAGCTCCCCTTGTGGATTCTTTAAGGGTGTATCAGTCAAATCAATTCTGCCCTCAGTTTCTTATTCTGTAACATAAAGGCAATCATGTGACATTTTGTCAATGCAGTCTGTCTCTTGTGGAAAAGGAAATAGTTCAGCCGGATTCAATGAACAACATCTCTTAATTTGGATATGCAGTGCAAATAGAATCAGCTCATACCTTGTTAGTCGAGCTGATGTGAGATGTTGAGTCTGCGTTCTGTTTAATAGAACATCTACAGAGTTTGGTACCATCACGGTTAACGAATGACCTAAAACCACACCCTCACTTTGTTTTACTGTTGCAGCAGCAGCAGCTGCAGCTCTCAAACATCGTGGCAAAAAGCATGCAACAGGGTCTAACATTGAGGAAAAATGGCCACACAGCCTATTCTTGCACTCATGTTCCTGTGTTAAAACAGCCAGAGAACAGCAGTCTCTCTCATGCACATACAAAACAAAGCCCTTCTCATAATTTGGTGTGCCCAAAACTGGCGCTGAACACAACGCGGCCTTAAGCAGATCAAAAGCGTTCTGGAAATCCATGTCCCACGGTAAAGGCAAAGAAATGTCCTTCTTTGTCAGTGCTAGCATAGGTTTTATCAACAGTGAAACATTCGGGATCCATTGTCTACAATATGAAGCCATGCCAATTAAAGCCCTGACCTCCTTCTGTGTATTTGGAACAGACATATCAGAGATGAAACAATACTAACTAACAACTGGCGTACCAGAGAACCCTACAGAAATGTTGCTCTGCCCTAACAGTGGAATATCTGGAATCCGTGGGTGATCAATAGAACACTTCTGCGCCTCTGTATCTAATAATAAGACATGCACTCCATTCCCCACCGTCATTTCAACATAGGGCCCTTTATGATCGACAGGGATAGGTATTGGTTCCAGACCCTGCTTCAGGCTGTCCTAGCGGAACAATACATCATCAGACGTGAAGTCCTCAGAAAAATTAGCATTTGATGGATTATCAAAAATGTTCCCGCTATTCGCATTCTTTTGCTGCCACCTTGATTATCTTGCGGCAGTACCTGTTGGTTCTGTGTAAACTGATTTCTACCAGGACCCCCTATCCCAGGACGGCCCCTAGATCTCCTACTCATGGTGCATATGCACCATTTGATCTCTGCTGAGGGTACGGGCATTGTGCTCACCAATGGCCCTCTTGTCTACAATATGCACATTGGTTTATATGTAAGGAAGCCAGTTATGCGCCATCCTGTGGCATACATTGGCCTCTAGACTGTGGAATGCAGTAGTCACAGCAAGCCTTCCCGTTACACTGGTATTTCATTCTGGGTGCAGCGATAACAGAATACAAGTGGCCTCTAGGCATTTCAGTTTAACATACCATACTTTCACAGGAAAGTACGTGGAGCCAGATATTTGAACAATATATTGAATTCAAGTGGGCTGAAAAGGATTATTTGTTATGTTTTTAATCCTGCAAGTAGGCTATGGCTACAAGTTCCAAACCCAAGGTGGGGAATCCAAAACAGATGACTATGTCAATACACATGAAGCCCATGTCCTCGAAGGGAAGAGATATCACTCTCATATACCTATCTGTGCGGAACACTTCTATCAATTAGCAGTAGAGTTTGGGGCAAACAACAAGTGCGCTAAAGTTAGAATATTTTCATGAAGGCACAAGATAAATCGCTTCACATAATTCTATTGTTTAGCCTCTCATACTGATGGAACTGGAAATTAAGGGGGGCAAGCCATATTTACTTGCAGAGCTATTCCATCATCCCTTCAATGTTGCAGCCTTGGCAGTGGATGCAAACTTTGAGGCCCTGGACATAATAAGGGTTGTGATGTGTTGTGATTTATTGTTTACATCCTTTCTACCTTGCTGCATTGGGGCTCACAGCTTCCTTCTTCCATACCTTTCCAAAGTGTTATATATTGTTGTATTAGAAGTTGGAATCTCACATGGTTCTGGGATTGTTATGTTTGACTGTAAGAACTGCTGAGAGACAGTTGAAATAGATATTGGTGGAGTTGGCTGCAGCCTTACCTTAACACCAATGCTTCCTGAATAAAAGCATACATCTTGGAGAAATTCTATTAGTGTGGTGAAACTTATTTCACTGGCGAGGAGGCTGTTTTTTTTGACTGCAGTAGAGTGAGAAGAGCGACAATCTGCGTGTGCAACTGGTGAATCCCAGCATTGCTGAAGTGCCAGACTCTTGGGACTTCAAATGAAAATGCTCTCACACTTCTGCTGAGGGGCTGTGTGAAGCCAGCAAAGAGGCAGCCATGCCACGGCAAAGACCTGCCACTGAGAGGCAAACACTGTCCCCCCCAAGACGACAACCCCGAATTTTCGTGTTTGTGAGCATTGATTTCGGAAGGCCCACTTTAGAGGAAGGGACCTCTAAGCATCATGGTACGTGCTTCGGTCATCTTGGCAACACCAGGTTGCAACGCATTGGGCGCCCCGGACGAAGCAACACGGAATGGAGATAGCAGAGTTGCCGCTGCATGAGACTGATTTGCTGGAAGCAACAAAACATGGTGCAACCATCAGCAGCATCGGCTGTTCTAGAGAAAACTGCAAAGATTTCATGAATGTGCATGAAAGAAGGGAAGTTGTTTTGAAGTTGATCTCCAGTTAATTTATTGTCAATTAACTTCTGTGAAACTCAAACTTAAGGCTATCATGGCCAGCATACCTGCACCTGTGTTTTTTCTCACACAACCTGAGCATCACTCATCAAGTGGAGAGAGTGGAAAGAAGTCTATGGGCCGAATTGTTCAATAGAGAGAAAGGATGCCCTTCTTTATCATTGTTTAGGTAGCATGGGACAAGATGTCTTCAAGAGGCTTCCCGAACCTACGCAACCCTCTGACACCGCATACGTATTGCTAATCTTAACAAGCATTACAAGGTCAAGGAGAATAAGATCTTAGCCAGGTATCACTTTGGGACAAGAGAACAAAAGAATGGAGGGACAATTGAAAACTTTGTCACTGCACTTCATGGGCCAGTAAGAAAATGCTGTTTTGGACACTGACACAACGAGCATATCCATAACCAGTTAATGATAAAGTGTACCGATCATCACATCAGGGAGGAGTTGTGGAAAGAGTTAGACCCCAACTAGACAGAACGATTGAGATTGCTAAGCAGGTGGATCATACAGCACAATGCATCAGGCAGCTTAGAGCAGATACTGAGAGAGTCAGCCTTGAAAATAATTCTGCTGGGGTCAGTGCTGTAGCTGCAGGAAGAAGTAGTAGACAGAGGAACAAGAACTCAGTGTTCAAGAGTTGCTGTTACCAGGAAATCTAGACATTTTGGAGGAAAGAAAGAATACTCTGGGTTTTGGAGGAGTGATGGGCGCGATGATGATGTCCGAAAAAAGATACTTGTGATTCTCTACAGAAAAGATCTTTTAGATGCGTGAGTTTGCAACATCTTGCCAACTCGAGAGAAGGTACAGCTGTGTATGTGGAATGGCGGATATGCAAAATGCGGGGTCATTTGGACAAATGCTGCAGGTTGGGGTCCTCAGTGTGCATGAAAATGAGGGAGATAAAGACACTTCAGATGGTGAATTTGTAGGACGTGTGCAAGTCATCCAGGTGATAAATGCTGTCTCTGGAGTGAAATTAGAAAAACCTAGGTCCTTTGTTAAGGTTACTGGGAAAAAAGTTCTCATGTTGGTTGAAAGTGCAGCTGACTACAACCTCATAGGCAGAGATACTTTTGAGAAGGTTTTCAGAAATGCTTACTTAAGGAAGCATCCATTAAGGCGAATGCTTATGGGGAGAACCCTATTCACGTAATTGGACAAATGGAAGCAGTTCTGGAATTCCAGGGTATATTGGCTGATGGGAAGGTGTATGTAATAAATGTTGTATATATTTGCTCTCTTGGAGCAGTCAAGCTGCCCTAAGAATTAAACTTGATCCCAATTCAAGTTTGCATAGAGAGGATATTAGGCACACTTCTAATTCAATTTATGTATATTCTTATTTTATTTTATTGGTTTATACAAACCTGTACAATAAGAACAACATGTAAGCACACATGTTCACATATGTCATATAACAGACCCCAACAGACCATCCATTTCCATAGCTTCCTCATCAAGCGTCAACATACACTATTTCACCCAATGTTACTTTTTACAGGAATTGTTCCTTCTGTTGATGTCAAACAGTTTTCAATTATTTCCAATAACACTGTTAAAGAAAGTATTAGTTTTATATCAGTTCCCTGAAACATCAGCCTCCACCAGTCGTCTGCACATAAAGATGGATGGTTTAGGCTCCAAGGACCCAAATGGATAGTCCTCTCAGATCTTAATTCAGTACAAAATAGCACTAAATGTTTAAGTGATTCATTTGCGCATGAACACAACCTACATTCAGGTGTCAGGTGGCCATAACCCTTCCATAGACGAAGCCGATCAACAGTTTTAAACATGTTCAGTCGAAATAGTATAAACAGTCTCCGTGCCTGCGGATTTGGAAATAATACCACATAGCTCTGAAGAGTGTTAAAAGCACGTGCCTCTAATGGCATGTCACTCATTCGACTAGCGGCTGACCTTTCTACACAAGTTTCATCCCAATCTGCTCGCCAGATTTTAAGTTTGGCTGTGTCCGGGTTCTCATGAAGCAAATCAATTTTGATGTCATATTTTTTTAGGATTTCCTCACATCTGTTACTCCACATATAAGCAATTTTGGAGTTAGTAGGTAAGACGTTGTGAAAGATATCAAAATTGTGGAATCTGTGCACAAATGTTGGTCTTTCGGTACAGGTTCTACAGGCTCCAACATATTCTAGCATGCAGTGATATTAACGCAAGCTCATACCTTATACATGAGGTCTTCACTCCCCTAGGGAGGTTTAGTACTTTAGTCCAAAAACAATTTTCTAAGGAGGCCCAGGTCTCATAGGAACAGCCAAGGGCATTTTCTGCCCCGTATATCACAACCGGAATGACCTTCTGTTGATAGAAGGACAAGACCGGTCGTAATGAAAATGTACCAAATCTCTTATGAATGATCAGTGCCTGGCTTGCTAGTTGTTTACATTTACGTTTAGTTTCCTCAAGCCAGGGCCCATCGTTTATGCCAGGGCTTATTGTCATCCCCAGATACTTAACACTCTTAGAGATCTGAAGCGTTTCTTGACCTAGGGACCATTTTATGTTTTTTCTGTTGGACACTCCACCGCCATTCAGGTTCTGCAGGACCAATATTTCGCATTTTTTGGTGTTGATCGCTAGGTTGTTGGATGTGACGTATCATTGCACGGCATTTAGTTTTCTTTGCAACCCGATAGGCGTCACATCCATGACGATCAGGTCATCTGCGTAAAGCAACCAGCTTAGATGTGTGTTGGCGACTTTTGGCGGAAAAGACTTAACCTCGTTGATTGAATCGCTGAGATAAAGAGGCTAAAAATTGCTGCGGCCAACGGACGACCCTGTTTTACTCCTTTAAAGGTGTCGATGGAGGCGGTTAGAGAACCAGATTGGTCCAGACGAACTCGAATAGATGTCTTTGTATGGAGTTCTCTGATGGCTGCAATTAAATCCGACGGGCACCCCCAACTCTTCAATTTGGCCCACAAGAGCGCTCTGTCAATGGTGTCGAATGCGTAAGAGAAATCTATAAATGCTAAATACACCTTTGTGTTTGATTTGATAGCCTCCATTTTAATTATGTTTAGCAAAAATAAATTTTGCGAACAGCCCATGTACTTAACAAAACCTGCTTGGCGTTTATCCACATGGGTTGATGTTATCGTCCAGGCTACTAGTTTCTGCTGTAACATTATGGCGTAGATTATACCCAACACATCCAACAATGCAACAGGCCAGTAGTTTTTTGGATTAAGTCTGTCACCCTTTTTAAAGATAGGTACGATAATCGCACACTTCCAAGTTTTGGGAGTCTGATGGGTTTGGACTATCCTTTTAAAGAGTGTCTCACAAAATTCTGCCCATATCTCTGGAAAGTGTTTAATAATAAAGTTTGTGAGCCCGTCCGGGCCAGGTGCTTGTGAGTTTTTTGCTTTTTTGATTATGTCCACTATATCATCTTTTGGAAAAACTAGAGCCCAGGGTTTGGACGTTTCCTTTGTTGGCGTTTCCAAGGACTGAGTTGAATGATATAAGGCTCCAAAGTGGATTATCCAATCAACTTCTGACACCATACATGCTTGGATCGCGTTTTGAGGTGCATGCAAGTTGTTAATGAGACACCAGAAATCCTTTGTGTTTTTATTTTGCAAGATCCTCAGTATTAGTTCAGCATCGTTTTGCAGCATGACATGCTTGTGTGATTTTACCCAGTTTTTGTACCTTTGCTTTGCAGCCTTAGTTGTTTGCATACGGGCATGTTCCTCGTGCGTTTTAGCGTATCTTAACTCACTACGTAACAAACGCTTGTGTTTCAAAAGCTCCAAATCGAAGCTGTGAGCACATACATAGGACTTGTTTTTGAAGCCCGCATTTTTGGGTTTAAATTGCATCAATAGTTGGTCATATTCCAAGGATCGACTGACGTGGCGATACTCGCTTGTTAGATGTTCAAGCTCGAGCAATTCAATTTTGCACAGAGAGGATATTAGGCACACTTCTAAATTCAACCAGGGCACGCTATTAGGCACACTTCTAAATGCAACTTTGCACAGAGATGGTATTAGGCACACTTCCAAATTCAACCAGGGCACGCTATTAGGCACACTTCTAAATGCAACTTTGCACAGTGATGGTATTAGGCACAATTCTAAATTCAACCAGGACACGCTACTGAGCACACTTCTAAATTCAACCAGGGCACGCTACTGGGCACACTTCTAAATGCAAGCAAGGCACGCTATTGGGCACACTTCTAAATTCATTTTGCACAAGAGAGGATATTAGGCACACTTCTAAATACAACTTTGCACAGAGATGGTATTAGGCACACTTCTAAATTCAACCAGGGCACGCTATTAGGCACACTTCTAAATGCAACTTTGCACAGAGATGGTATTAGGCACAATTCTAAATTCAACCAGGGCACGCTATTAGGCACACTTCTAAATGCAACTTTGCACAGAGATGGTATTAGGCACACTTCCAAATTCAACCAGGGCACACTTTAGGCACACTTCTAAATGCAACTTTGCACAGAGATGGTATTAGGCACAATTCTAAATTCAACCAGGGCACGCTCCTGGGCACACTTCTAAATTCAACCAGGGCACGCTACTGGGCACACTTCTAAATGCAAGCAAGGCACGCTATTGGGCACACTTCTAAATTCATTTTGCACAAGAGAGGATATTAGGCACACTTCTAAATGCAACTTTGCACAGAGATGGTATTGGGCACACTTCTAAATTCAACCAGGGCACGCTATTAGGCACACTTCTAAATGCAACTTTGCACAGAGATGGTATTAGGCACAATTCTAAATTCACCCAGGGCACGCTATTGGGCACACTTCTAAATGCAAGCAAGGCACGCTATTGGGCACACTTCTAAATTCAACTTTGCACAGAGAGGATTCAAGCAAGGCGCCCTACTGGGCACACTTCTAAATGCAAGCAAGGCACGCTATTAGGCACACATCTAAATGCAAGTTTGCACAGAGAGGATATTAGGCACACTTCTAAATTCAACTTTGCACAGAGAGGATATTAGGCACACTTCTTAATTTAACCAGGGCACGCTATTGGGCACACTTCTAAATGCAAGCAAGGCACGCTATTGGGCATACTTCTAAATTCAACTTTGCACAGAGATGGTATTAGGCACAATTATAAATTCAACCAGGGCACGCTATTGGACACACTTCTAAATGCAAGCAAGGCACACTATTGGGCACACTTCTAAATTCAACTTTGCACAGAGAAGATATTAGGCACACTTCTAAATTCAACCAGGGCATGCTATTGGGCACACTTCTAAATGCAAGCAAGGCACGCTATTGGGCACACTTCTAAATTCAACTTTGGACAGAGAGGATATTAGGCTCACTTCTAAATTCAACTTTGCACAGAGAGGATTCAAGCAAGGTGCGCTATTGGGCACACTTCTAAATACAAGCATGGCACGCTATTAGGTACACTTCTAAATGCAAGTTTGCACAGAGAGGATATTAGGCACACTTCTAAATTCAACTTTGCACAGAGAGGATATTAGGCACACTTCTAAATTCAACCAGCACACGCTATTGGGCACACTTCTAAATGCAAGCAAGGCGTGCTATTGGCACACTTCTAAATTCAAGTTTGCAATGAGAGGATATTGGACACACTTCTAAATTCAACTTTGCACAGAGAGGATATTAGGCACACTTCTAAATTCAACCAGCACACGCTATTGGGCACACTTCTAAATGCAAGCAAGGCGCGCTATTGGGCACACTTCTAAATTCAAGTTTGCACAGAGAGGATATTAGGCACAATTCTAAATTCAACTTTGCACAGAGAGGATATTAGGCACACTTCTTAATTTAACCAGTGCACGCTATTGGGCACACTTCTAAATGCATGCAAGGCACGCTATTGGGCATACTTCTAAATGCAACTTGCACAGAGATGGTATTAGGCACAATTATAAATTCAACCAGTGCACGCTATTGGACACACTTCTAAATGCAAGCAAGGCACACTATTGGGCACACTTCTAAATTCAACTTTGCACAGAGAAGATATTAGGCACACTTCTAAATTCAACCAGGGCACGCTATTGGGCACACTTCTAAATGCAAGAAAGGCACACCATTAGACGCACTTCTAAATGCAACTTTGCACAGAGATGGTATTAAGCACAATTCTAAATTCAACCAGGGCATGCTATTGGGCACACTTCTAAATGCAAGCAAGGCACGCTATTGGGCACACTTCTAAATTCAACTTTGGACAGAGAGGATATTAGGCTCACTTCTAAATTCAACTTTGCACAGAGAGGATTCAAGCAAGGTGCGCTATTGGGCACACTTCTAAATACAAGCATGGCACGCTATAAGGTACACTTCTAAATGCAAGTTTGCACAGAGAGGATATTAGGCACACTTCTAAATTCAACTTTGCACAGAGAGGATATTAGGCACACTTCTAAATTCAACCAGCACACGCTATTGGGCACACTTCTAAATGCAAGCAAGGCGCGCTATTGGGCACACTTCTAAATTCAAGTTTGCACATAGAGGATATTAGGCACACTTGTAAATTCAACTTTGCATAAAGAGGATATTAGGCACACTTCCAAATTTAACCAGGACACGCTATTGGGCACACTTCTAAATGCATGCAAAGCACGCTATTGGGCACACTTCTAAATTCAAGTTTGCACAGAGATGGTATTAGGCACAATTCTAAAGTCCACGATGAATTCCCCCTTTGTATGCACAACTATACACAGATATGCTATTCGGCACACTTTCTCTAAGCAACAATATCACAGCAATGCTGTTAGGCGGGTTTTCTAAATGCAATGCTACCTCAGTATGAAGATGATTATAGTAGGGTGTCCAGTCATAATATCGAATGTAATAATTTCGAAAGTCAAAATGTCGAAAAAAAAATGTCGAATTACAAAAATGTCGAATTACAAAAATGTCGAATTTTTTTCGATTTTTTTTCGAATTAATGTTTAAATAAATAATTAATTAATTATAGTTTATAAAACATAATTTTTTTAAATGGTTAAAGGTATATCAATGGTGGGTGGGGGGATGGGGAGGAGGGGGGTTTGGGGTAGGGGTTTGGGATGTTTTTTTTTTAATAATTAATTATTTAATTAATGTTTAATTAAATATTTTTTTTAAAAAATTAAAGGTATATCCATGGGGGATGTTGGGGGGATGGGGAGGAGGGGGGGTTGGGGTAGGGGTTTGGGATGGGGGGTTTAGGGGGGGACCCCCCGCAATAAAAAACATTAGTATGTGTGACATTTTACATAGTTATTTTAACATTGGTTTTTCGATTTTTTTTTCGACATTTTATTTTCGAATTAATGACTTTTTCTATTATATGTATGTGTTTTTGACATTTTTGCATTCGACATTTTTTTTCGACATTTTTGTAATTCGATATTATTTTTTCGATATTATGACTATAAACCTTATAGTAGTTTAGCTTCTAGGGTTGGGTGGTAGGGTAGTAAGGCGTGAAGTAATTGCTTCTGTCCTGCCCTTGCCACACTTTCTTGTTGTCGGCTTCTTGCTTCTCCTGATGATACCTGCAGATACGACTTGGCGCTGTCTCTGTAGGAGCCGTCCTTTGCCTCAGGTCCTTAGCCGATGGGCTGCCGGGCAGAGGGCTGCCCTGGGGGAGCTGGTAATGGAGGGGAATCTTTTGTCTCAGCCAATCAGGAAGTTAGGATCGGTGGTGGGCGGCATGGTAGGTGGGGTGGAGGGAGGAAAAGGCTGCAGCAACCAGGAAGTTAGGATCATGCGAGCAAAACTACCAGCAAAGTACTAAGGGACACGGGGACTCTGGACAGGAAGATAAATAAAATTTGCCCTCAAAACTTTGGTATCACTAAGCGCAGCTGCGCCACTCACCTCGCTCGCGTTGGAAAGTGTGATCGCGCCATTGCGCCAAGCCCTGTTGTGATAAAGGATGTTGAGGCTGTGTTCCTGGCTCTTTCATTTGGATAACAAGAGCGGACTTGGACTTTGCTCAGCCGTAACATATGGACTGTGCCACCTGGCTTTGGAGAAAGAAACAGCGTTTTTCTTTTTCTTTTCATGTGTTTTTGTTGTATTTTTTCGTTGCGCAGGTGAAAATCACCGAATTTTGCTAAGTGCTGAGAGCCCCTCCCATTTCTCCCAGCACTCCTTATCTATAAGCGTGATCGTGGCATTGCACGCGCCATTGTGACAAGCCCTGTTGTGATAAGGGCTGTTGAGGATGTTTAGGGCTGTGGTGGGCAAGGTGAGCACGATGTCACGCTGCATTTGGTTGGAATTTCACAGCGATTTATTACCTGATGATATCACGCCCCAAACATGTGTAGTGGCATGATGTGATTGTGTAACTAACGCGCATTGTGCCAGTAGGCAAATTCACTGGCCTTTGTTCAATTGTTGTTGTCGGTGATTCCAAATAATAGTGTATGCATGTTGCGAGTTCATAAACATCATTTATATACGTTAAAGACTAACATGACTTCAAAATTGGAAACCCTTCAACTTGTGCAACGATTAAAAATGCACGCTGCTTAAGAAGAAACATACCGGCAACAGAACAAATAGTTATGCGCCTATATCCCGCACAAAGGCGTCTTTAGACATACGCTCTTTCTACTTAGCGGGCTCAAGCAACGTAGCATTGAACAAGGTGGATACGAATGAACCAGCTCTTTCACATACCAAAGTTTAGTCACAAGCTTGGATTCACACAAACATAACGGACAACATGATGGCATCTGTGCCTGCCCCATATACACAAGAAACACATGGCGATGTTCAAACTTTAGCAGTAGCATAACCAATTGCGCAGGCTACGGTCCTAAGCTTGGGCGCCAGTATCCTGCCGCTGAAGAGTGCAATAATTATTCCAGTAATAGATGACTTGGTTGCAATTGACTCTACATCAACAAACAAAAGTGCCAGCTTTGCAGCTGATACTGATCAAGGCACGTCTGCAAAATTCTTAGCAGACAGCATAACCCACACGCCGGTAATAGAGAGAGATGACCCAGATAAATGTGTTGCGGTGAACTCATCGCACTATTCATCACTTTCACAATCAACAAATGTGTTTCCTGTTTCCTCACCTCTCTCAATCATGTTCTCTGACCATTTACCTTCAAGAGTATCCACCAAAAATAGATCATTTGCTGCAACCCCTGTAGTTCATTCGACCCTGCAGCCGACTTTAGTGGCTATGAACTTAGCGCTCACTACAATGCTTAAACTTTACGAACATATGGATGCCAAGTTGCAGTCTCAGGCAGCCACACTTCACACCATATCTAAGGAACAACTAGAGACTAATGTGATTCTAAATAAGCTTTTTTTTACAAACACAAGCATGACAAGTAATGTCTGGCGATATTAGAAACATGTTGCAGTCACCCCTTATTCCATTTGGTCACAATGAGATAGGATTTAAGAAGACAATTGTAACCTCTGTAAACTCTCGGCTCTCCCTTCATGATGGTTTGCAAATTGTTAGAACTTGCAAATGTAGTAAAAGCGTAAATGAACAAGTGCAGTTGGAGGTTCCTGTTTTGGACGTTGTGTCAAACACAATTGTAGTGACCCCGAATGTTCTCAACACAGCAGAGGCATCGGCGTATTTTGGCATATTCACTAAAGCATCCAAAAAAATATATAAGAAATAGGTAAGAAAAATTGAGTTATATTGACTGCTAAAAAACTAAAAATATTAAGAACCTTTCTGCTCCATCTAGTGCTGCATCTAAACACTTTATTAAAAGTCTATGACAACCTAATAAACAAATTACAGATATGAGTGTTGCTATAATAAAAAAATACATGAACATCATTGATAAAGATTGCAATATATCCAAGAAAGGGAGTTTGCCAATACCACTGGAATCTGAATCGCATGAGCCACTAGACGAATTACTGGAGGCTATACAAAAAATGACACACATACAAATAATGCACTGAAGGAAGTAAGGGCCTTACCATCTGTACCTCAACCATTAGTGTGTGATAATCAACTTATGTCTGAAGCATCCAACTTACACGAAAAAAGGGCTTGCTGATATGGAAAAACTTATGCTGCATTTTTTCTCTGGTCCTGGAAATGCTGTGCAACGAAAATACAATGTAACTATGCCTGCTGCACAAGTTCAATCTCTTATGTACAGATTACTGACAGCAATCAGTATACACCTAGTATAAGACAGAAGGAAAGAACACATATTGAGCATAATACTAAATCGATGAAGGATTCTCGTCAAGCTCCCAAACATTTTCCACTACACACACTGATAATACCGTGTAGATCTGGTCTTCATCAAAGATATGATCTGAACAGGACATCAGTCTTGAACATTCTAACTGATGTATTCACGTTAGAGGACTTAACCATCTCTGACATAGAGCGGGTTGACTTCTTACAGGAAACTGACTTAACAAGTTCTAGATTATGGATTCGTTCAGGTGCTATTTTAAATTTTATTTGGCAGGCTAAAGATGAAATATTCAAGTTGGGTTTCACATTGATTTATGAGCCCTATCAAGATTATAACAGTATGCTGGAATATTCCAAAGGAAACCCGACATCAAAGTTGCGCCAACAAACTGGAATTATCAATAGACAAATGATTCACAGTCATTAACCAGAGCTTATCAAAGTCGAGTTAACACCCACCAATGATGCAATGATGATTTGTATCCATTAAAGTTAGAATCTAAAACATCACTATCTCTTCTATCCTGGTACACCCAGGATTGAATTATATTGAATTCTAAAAACTGCATGCCTTGCCCTAGTAAGAACAAAAGCCTCATCCCTCTCCCCCTCTTACCCCCCTACCCTCTCGCACACACCAGTTGAAACAAAGACACTAAAGAGGAAACGTACCTGGTCCCCCTCAATCTCTCAGCAATCATCTCCTCCCCGTCTCGACCCACCACCTCATTCCCCCAATCATCACCCTCCCCCCTCGCTTCACCCTGCCTGAAACCCTAACCCCCCACACTCCACCTTCAAATCCCCCGTGCCAAACCAAATCACCCTAACACACGCGTCCATCCACTCCCACCCGAAACCTGCCAACTTTTCTGCCCACCCACTTTTCCCATCGTTCATCAACCACCCCACCCCTCTCGCTCTCCAGTTTCCACCTTCTCCCCTCACCCCCCATCGCTGCGGCTCTGACACCAACCTCACCTACCAAAGTGAATTGCACCCTCTTTAATGCCCGATCCGTAGTAAAAAACAGACACAGCATCTTTGACCTCCTTGCCTCTGACAAACCAGACCTGGTTTTCATCACCGAAACCTGGTTCTCTGACGACTTCGCCCCTATAGCCAATGAAGCCTTCCCCCCCGACTATTCCCTCCTTCCACTGAACCGACCCTCTAGAGGAGGAGGAATAGCGTTCGTCTTCAAGTCTCACTTCCACGCCTCAATCATCGACAACCAACCTTCCATTCCTTCCTGCGAATCACTCCTTGTTAAACTATCCCTTTCCCCTTTGTTCTCACACAGCTTCCTAATAATCTACAGACCCCCTGGCTACGATAGACAATTCTCAAACAACCTCTGCGACTCTATTGCCACCCTTCAACTAAACCATCCCAACCTCACCCTTCTGGGAGATTTCAACATATGGCTCGACATCCCCACCAACCCTATGACACTCTCTGTGGTTGACGGCCTTGATGCGATT
The DNA here is from genome assembly GCF_040938575.1 of Ambystoma mexicanum. Lineage (NCBI taxonomy): Eukaryota > Metazoa > Chordata > Amphibia > Caudata > Ambystomatidae > Ambystoma > Ambystoma mexicanum. Next base: position 1,276,931,413 of record NC_090929.1, on the reverse strand, counting down.
AACCTCCAACCCCATATAAACAGCCCGACTCACTATAAAGGACACACTCTGGATACATTTAACCCCCCCACCCCTATCATCTGGTCCAATCACTTCATTGTTTCTTTCGCCATTCGCTCATCTTACCCGCTTCCCGTATCCGAACCTGATATCTAAATCTGCGCAAATGCTGGAAAAAACTAACAATCCGTCCTGACCTAGCCGACACACTCCTCCTGCCTCCTCCACCGACCTGCCAATGCAATAATCAACTAACCCCCGACGCCTTTGACTCATGGCTCAACACCTCACTAATGCGGCTCACATCGTCTTGCAAACCATCAGCCTGCCGTGGTCTGTTCCCTAGATGGTTCACACCTGAATTGAAGACCACTAAACAACTATATAAATACCAAGAACACAAATGGTGGAAAGACAAAACCCCCCTGAGCAGATCCACCTTGGCCCGGCACCTTCGTCAGTACAAGGCTGAAATCCGGAAAGCAAGAAAATCCCATTACAACTGCCGAATCCCAAACTGTAGAAACCCCAGCAAATAACTTCACAAAATCATCACCACCAAATTCAGCAAACCATCATGCACTACCACCTACCCGACCCCCTCACAATTGATGTGCGACTCACTCTCTCTCCACTTTCACACCACAGCTCTCGAAAGAACAAACGCCCTAACCAACAAACTAGTTCTCTTACATCCACCAGGCAACCCTCCCCCATACCAGCCAACCCAGCGCCTGCGACCACTACGCAACCAACGTTCAACTCCTTTAGTCCAATATCACCCGACCAATTTCTCAAACTTCTCTCTGCCCACAAACCATCCGGCTCTCCACTAGACTCTTGCCCGGCCACACCCCTCAAAGAAATGTTTGCTTCTACCCGCGCAGGAGAACACGCAAGATCCATCATAACTGACTCCCGACGCATTCAAAATGGTTCATGTCAAACCTCTAATTAAAAAACCTTCCCTTGAACCTCTCGAGCCCAAAAACTACCGCCCCATCTCAAACACCAGGTTCCTTGCCAAACTCATTGACGGAACCGCCTACTCCCAAGTAAATGCCTTTGGCGAAGCCAACAATCTCCTAGAGCCCGCACAATGAGGTTAGAGAGCCCGACACGGAACTGAAACCACACTAACCTCAATCTTGGATGACCTTAAAATCACAGCACACTACGCGGGATGCGCCGCGTTAATCTTTCTTGACCTATCCACAGCCTTCGACGCAATCAATCACTCAATCCTCGTTGACCGCCTCCACTCCCTAAGAATTCGTGGAACCACTCTCAAATGGATAGCTTCATTCCTCAGAGATAGGTACCAAGTAACGCTACTCTCCACCTATTCCTCCTAAACCCGACCAGTCGACACGGGAGTTCCACAAGGAGCATGCCTATCAACCCTCCTGTTCAATCTCTACTTGGTCAGCCTCCCACGAATAATTTGTTCACACAACATCCTGTGTTACAACTATGCTGATGACACTCAACTAATTCTAAAACCCCTGAACTCAAAACCCAACCGCCGACCTGACCTCGCTTCCTGCCTCCTCAACATAGAGCTCTGGATGACCAGAAACCACCTCTCGCTAAACCCCTCCAAAACCGAAATCATGGTATGTGGCAACTCCAAACTTCTTCCACACCCACTACCCTGGCCATCTGCCATGGGCAACTCACTGACTCCCTCTAATTCAATAAAAAACCTTGGATGCACCCTAGACTCTCACCTAACACTCTCGCGCCAAGTCAACAACGTCTCAAAGTCCTGCCACTACCACCTTAAAACTCTCAGGCACATCTTTCCATACCTCTTCTTTCCCAACAGACCCTCCATGGTCCAATCAATTGTTATATCAAGACTGGACTACGCTAACCCCCTCTACCTCGGAGTCCACGCATACCAACTGAATAAACTACAAAGAGCACAAAACACTGCAGCCAAACTGCTACTAGCGCTCGGCCCGAGAGACCACATCTCCACAGCCCTCAAAACTCTGCACTGGCTCCGGTTTCCCGAAAAGTGACCTTCAAAACCTTATGCATTTCTCACCGAGCACTGCATAAAACCGGACCTCAATATCTTCAAGACAAACTAAAACCCTATGACCCTCCACATACTCTAAGATCAAGCTCAGCCGGCCTCCAAGTCATACCTAAAACAAACTCAGTCAGGTTAGGTGGATAATCATTCTCAGCCTTGGCCCCCACGCTGTGGAACGCACTCCCACCCCACATCTGCCTCACTGCAGTCCTCTTGGCTTTCCGCAAATTACTGAAAACTTGGCTCTTCCCCTAAAACCAACCCCGTAATCAAACTAACTCAAACTGAATAACAGCATCTCAATGACAGCAAGCATCCTTCCTTTATGAGCCTGACGCCTGTGGCGCCAGGACTGATGTCCAACATGAGCCTGGCGCCAAGGGCGCCAGGACAGAGTCCAAAGAGCCCCTATAAGGGGCCGCTGGGCTTTTACCCGGGGGCATGATGCCTGCTCCTGGGGGTGCTGGGCCTGGCCTGGTGCTCCAGGAGTAGGCATCATGACAGCACTCCCCCCAAGGCCCCTCCCAAGGTCGTTCCCTCTGGAGGTTTCGGTTTGTTTAGGAAATTCCGATGGAACCTTTTTACCAGCCGAGGTGCATGTACGTGGTCGCTGGGTTCCCAAGACCTTTCCTGAGGCCCGTACCCTTTCCAATCAATTAGATAGAAAGTTTTGATTTTGAGATCTTAGAATCCAAAATGTTCTTCACCTCGAATTCAGGCTCCCCATCTATCTGGATTGGTTCTGGTGGCTTTATTAATCTGGTTCCTGGTTGCACTGGTTTCAAAAGTGACACATGAAAAACGGGGTGAATCCGCATGTTAGCTGGTAGATCGAGCTTGACTGCCAATGGGTTAATTATAGCTTTGATCGAGTAAGGGCCCAAATACCTTGGATTAAAAGTTTGAGGTCCCTTGAGCAATAAGTGTTTGGTAGCCAACCATACTTGACCCCCTATTTCATATGGAGGCGCCTCACTCCGATGCAGATCCGCATTCTTTTTGTATTTCCCTTTCGCTTGTTGCAAATGTGCAATTGCATCCTTGAAGGCTTGAGTTATCGTGGAAGAGGTATCGAGGTGAGTCCAGGTATGAGGTACGAGGGTGATGTCCATATAGGGTATAAAAGGGGCTTTGTCCAGTTCCAGAGTGTACCGAGTTATTGTATGCATATTCGGCCACCCAAAAAATATCCTTCCAATTACCCTCTGATTGGTGCAACATACATCGTAGGTATTGTTCAAGGGTCTGGTTCGTTCTCTCCGTCTGAACATCAGTCTGTGGGTGGTGGCTGGTTGAGAGTCTTACGTCGATTTGTGCCAGTTGACAACACTTTCTCTAAAAATGAGAAATAAACTGGCTTCCCCGGTCGGAGACTAGTATGGACGGGAATCCATGCAAACGGATGATATTTTCGAGGAATTCCTTGGCTAGGACAGAAGCTGAAGGTAATCCTTTCAACTGAATAAAATGGGCCATCTTGGAAAATAAATCCACCACAACCAGAATATTATTGTATCCATTACAAGGGGGCAGGTCCGTGATAAAATCTAGTGACAAGGTGTGCCAAGGTGCTGGTGGAATGTCTAAAGGCTGAAGAAGACCGGCAGGTTTTGTCTTTTAGCCTTTGTTTTGGGCGCAAACTCCACAGGACATCACGAAAGATTTAATATCCTTTCACCAGGAAGGCCACCAGAATTGTCGTTTAATTTTTTCCTCAGTTTTGGCAATGCCAGGATGTCCTTCCATCAGGGTATCATGATGACGGGAAATAACCAGTTCTTGCAATTCCTTTTCAGGCAGAAATAAGCGTCCTTGGAAGTAAGGTAGGCCATTGTTGACCGAAAAGTAAGACTCCCTTTGGATCCAATCCTGCAAGGCTGTAGAGTCCAGGAGTTGTTTTACCCGTGCTTGAATGTCTTCAAGGGTTTGTAAATAGGTTATCCCCAAAATACTTTGTTCGGGAATTATCGGCACAGGTTCTGAATTTGTGTCTATTTCTCCCATTCCTATTCGAGATAGTGCGTCCGCTTTGCCATTCTTACAGCCGGGGCGGTAAGTGATTACAAAATCGAACTCAGCAAAGAACAAAGCCCATCGGAGCTGACGTGACGATTGAGCCTTGGCAGTTTTTAAATATTGTAAGTTTCGGTGATCAGTGATCACGGTGATGGTATGCCTGGCGCCAAGAAGATAATGCCGCCAAGCCTTAAAGGCGGACTTAATGGCTAATAATTCCTTGTCGGTGATTGCGTAATTTACCTGAGGCGGCGATAACTTTCTGGACCAAAATGCTACAGGGTGCAGTTGGTTGGTTTCAGGGTCTCTCTGAGACAGGACAGCTCCGGATTCGACTATATATGGGAGATCGGGACGCGGGTGCTTCAAAATAGGTGCGGACGTGAATCTAGCTTTCAATTCTTGAAAGGCCTGTTTGGCTTCCTCGGTCCATACGAAGCGTTTATTTTTTCGCAAGAGTGCAGTGATGGGTTGTACCACAAGTGAAAATTCCGGGATAAATCTGCGATAAAAATTAGCAAAACCAAGCATGCTTTGGACACCTTTCACCGAACTAGGTGATGGCCATTTGAGGATGGCATCCACTTTTCGTGAGTCCATTCGGACCCCTTTAGGTGTCAGGATGAATCCAAGAAACTCAACCTCGGTGGTATGGAAAACGCACTTTTCCAGCTTTGCAAACAGTTTGTGCTGGCGCAATTTCTCAAGGACGGCCCTGACATGCTTTCTGTGATCAGATTCCGAAGAGAAGTACACAAGAATGTCATCAATATATACGACAACACAAACATCGATGAGTTCCCGAAGGACATCGTTCATGAAGAATTGGAAAGCAGCAGGCGCGTTGCACAACCCGAAAGGCATCACCTGGTATTCGAATAATCCATATTTTGTATGGAAGGCCGTTTTCCATTCATCGCCTTCTTTTACCCGCACCAGATGATAAGCCCCCCCGGAGATCTAACTTGGTGTATACGCAAGTGTCCTTCTCCTGGTCAAGGAGTTCAGGGATCAGAGGCAGAGGGTAACGGTTTTTAACAGTTATCTGGTTCAATGCGCGGTAGTCGATACAAGTTCTAAGGTCGCCTTCTTTTTTGGGCACGAAGAACAAAGCCGAGGATGCCTGAGACTTTGACGGGCGAATGAATCCATTGGCTAGGTATTGATCTAAATATTGTCTCAAATGCAGATTTTCAGGTTCAGTAAGGGCATAAATCCTGCTACAAGGGGTTTGTGCACCGGGCACCAGATCGATTTGGCAATCGTACGATCTGTGGGGAGGTAACATGTTGGCCTGTTCCTTTTGGAAGACGTCCTGAAAGTCTTGGTATTCCGGAGGTAGTTGCATGGAGACAGAGGTTACAGACGCTAGACTAATCTTCAGATTTTCTGGGTAGCAGGTTTGTGCACAATCCGGGAAGGTTATTCTCTTCGCTCGCCAATCAATTCGAGGATTATGTGTCTCTAACCAAGGGATTCCGAGAATAACCTGAAACTGTGGAGCCTTGATTACATCAAACACAACTGCCTCCCGATGGCCGTCCGGACCTATAAGTGTCACCTCAGCAGTGGAATGTGTTACCGGTCCAGAGGCAATTTCGGTTCCATCGACTGTGGTGATGACATCTTTGCTGGTTTTAGGACGCAGAGGGAGGTTAATCCTAGAGACCAATTCACGATCCACATAATTTCCTATAGCCCCACTATCGATGTATGCCTTTATTGCATGCAACCGCGTAGGCTGTTCCGGATCTACGAGGACCATTGGCACAATGAAATGCGAGGTCTGAGAGTTCGTTTTCAAGCTCGGCAAGCAGACTCCTACGCTTGTCGGGCGCAATCGTTTCCCGAAACAGAGTCTTCATTTTTATCAGCGGCTCCTACCACCTTCTTGGGCGGTTTTGCCGGGCAATCTCGTAGAAAGTGTCCAGAGGACCCACAATAAAGACATAATTGCATCTGCCGTCTTCTTTCACGTTCTTTTTGAGTTAAAATGTGTGGATGGAACGGGTGAAGTGGATCGAGCAAATTAAAAATATAGTTGGAACAGAGGAAGTATGGAAGTATGGGGTTGGAACAAGTGTACTATGTGAGTGGAACGGATGAACTGAGTGAAACAGATGAACCGGGTGGAACGGAAGAACCAGGTGGAATGGATGAACCGGGTGGTATGGATGAACCGGGTGGTACGGATGAACTGGGTGATATGGATGAACTGGGTGGATTGGATGAACAAGGCAGAAATGATGAACAGGGTGGGATAGGTGAAAAGGATGGAACGGGTGAAATATGTGGACGGAAAGGCTGAAGTATGCAGAATGGAAAGGTGAATTATGTGGTTAGAACGAGTGAAGTATGTGGATGGAACGGGTGAAGTATGTGGATGGACTGAGTGAAGTATGTAGTGCGCGCGAGTGAAGTACTTAGATGGAACGGGTGAAGAATGTGGATGGAACGGGTGACGTAGGTGGATGGAACGAGTGAAGTATATGGATAGAACGGCTGAAATATGTGGAAGGTACTGGGGAAATATGTGGACGGTACGGCTGAAACATCTGGAAGGAATGGATGAAATATGCAGAAGGTACTGGTAAAATATGTGGAAGGTACGTGTGAAATATGTGGAAGGAACGGGTGAAATATGTGGAAGGAACCGGTGAAGTATGTGGATGGAAAGGGTGAAGTATGTCAATGGAACGGATTAATGGGTGTAGAATGGGTGAAGTGAATGGAACGGGTGAAATGGTAGAATGGGTGATGCATTTGGAACTGGTGGTGGGTGGAACTGGTGAAGTGGGTGGAACCGGTGAAGTGGATGGAACATATGAAATGGGTGGAACCAGTGAAGTGGATGGAACATGTGAAGATGACGTATGTGGATGGATGATGCATGGAGAAATGATAATCTGGGTAGAACAAATGAAAGAAGCATTGCATAAAATTCTTGGAGTGCATAAAATTCTTGGAGTGCATAAAAGATCTTGGAATACACGGAACGGATTAGAGTACATGGAACAGATTAGAGTGCATGAAATGGTTTCAAGTGCATGGAACGGTTTCGAGTGCATGGAACGGATTGGAGTGCATGGAACAGATTGGAGTGCATGGAATGGATTGGAGTGCATGGAATGGATTGGAGTGCATGGAGCAGATTGGAGTGCATAGAATTGCACGACTTACATGGAATGGTTTGGAGTGCATGGAACGTTTGAAAGAGCATGCAAACCACCAAATCACATCTCCATGCTTACTCTCTTCTTTACACCACCACTCAACTAGAACACAGCAATACTATGACAGCATTGGGTATAGCTGTTCTCATACCATCAGCTGCCTCATACTCCCCATCACTCTAAATAAACACTGCTGGTTACACACCTTCCAGCCAGGCGTTCTCCTCAGGCCTAATGCAGCCAGAATCGGTCTGCATAAAACCAGCCAGAACAAACACATACTCTTGATTTGAAAGAGCATGCAAACCACCAAATCACATCTCCATGCTTACTCTCTTCTTTACACCACCACTCAACTAGAACACAGCAATACTATGACAGCATTCGGTATAGCTGTTCTCATACCATCAGCTGCCTCATACTCCCCATCACTCTAAATAAACACTGCTGGTTACACACCCTCCAGCCAGGCGTTCTCCTCAGGCCTAATGCAGCCAGAATCGGTCTGCATAAAACCAGCCAGAACAAACATACTCTTGATCTCTAAGCCACCACAACTACCGCTAAGAAGCAGCTATCACACGAATGCCACACCAGCTACACACATATCTGGTGCTCACACGCACCTTTGACTCTCTCTATTCTCTCTACTGACTTAAACTTCGGGTCCGAGGACGTTCACCCTACCAGCACCTTGAGACAATACCAATGGTACATAAGGCGCTATATAAATGCAAAGTAACATAACAAGTAACATAACGTAACCAATGCCAGTCAAACCATGTACATGAGTGCTGCTAATTGTATAGATGTGATCAATGTTTGCTCCAAAGAGAATGATTTGGGAGAAGGTTGTGAGGATATTCCCACCTGGGCACCCCATATTTGTCCAGACAAGGTAGGTTATTTGTCCAAGTTTATGTGCATAATCAGACTTAAGTCTGGATCTGTTCCTATAGTAGCTGAGGTCAGGCCAGTCTCATTGGCTTTACAGATGGAGGTGGAGGTGGAACTCAAATGCATGACAAAGGCAGGAGTTAAAGAGCCCACCGAAATGTCAGAGTGGGTTAGTCCCATTGTTGTAGCATGCAAGGGCAACAGGGCTATTAGGTTGTGTATTGATCTTATGGGACTCAAAAAGTCTGTGATTGCAGAAAAGTTTCCATTGCCAAAGATCAATGAGCTCATATCTGATCTGTCTGGGGCCAAGGTATTTTTGTTGCTTGATTTGAGATATGCTTACCTCCAAATGTCACACACCCAGACTCACGTTCTCTTAAAATGTTCATTACCCACGATGGGATGTTCAGATGTGTGTGAATGCCAGTTGGTTTGGTGGCAACTGCCAGTGTGTTCCAGAGAGTCATGCTTGTCTTGCTTGGTGGCTCATCAGGAGTGACATTTTACAATGATGACACCTTGATATGGGGTCAGGATTTAGCAGGCCATGATAAGAGATTGCACAGTGTCTTTGAAAAGTTGAGTGACGGGGACTCAATTTGACCTTGGAGGAATGAGGTTGACTATCTTGGGTATAAGTTGACAGGAGAGGGCGTGAAACCCAATGAAAGTGCATTGGAAGGAATCTCAGATATGCTAGCTCCTAAATCTAAGGCTGAAGTAGCCTCATTCTTGGGACATGTTGAATATTATTTCTAGTTTGTTAGAGGCCTAGCAAGTAGAACCACTGAGATGAGGAAACTTACAAGGAAATGGAAGATGTTTCTTTGGTCTGCCAAGTGCGATGAGGAGTTAAGTGATGTGAAAGAGTATTATGTATGCACCCGTATTAAAGGGGTTCAAGGAGGGGCTTAAGGCCATAGTACACACTGATTCCAATAACTTTGGACTAGATGGGGTATTACGGCAAGAGGATGGAAACGGTTATGAATGCACATTGGCCTTTGCCTCAAGGGCCTTGAGGGATGTGGAAAGGAGGTATTCAGTGACTGAACAAGAGGCATTGGCTGTGATCCCGGCTATTGAGAAGTTGAAAGTGTATTTGTATGGGCAGAGTGTAACGCTCACCTGATTCCCGCAGAGGCGCCGGTCTTGACTGGGTGAATGCCGTATCTTCAAAGGTGATGTGTAACACACGGTTGGCTCTTTGGGCTGGACCTCTGTGTACTGTATGTCTGACTCGAAGAGTAAGATGTCTGCAGATAGAAAATATGGGATTAATGAACTGGGGTTATTGGGTGCCTCTCTCCTCTTCCCTTTCTCTTCTCCTGTAGAACCCCAAAGGTTAACACCCTCACCTTAGGTAAGTGAACGCCGAGCTCTCCATCTGCCTCGGGGCAGGGTGCAGTAACCAGTTTCTTCACTGGATAAGGGTGCAGGCCTCTTGACCTCAGAGGACTGCTGTCCGTCGTTAACTGCACGAACGGTAAGTTCTGGGCACTTCAAATGTCTTAAAAGTCTTTTGTAATGATATCTCTTGTTTTGCAGGGTTCCGGCGATGGCGGATGGCGGGCTGATGAGAGTTGAGGATCGAACCCGCGTGAGGAATAGAAGCGCCTGGAAGCACGTAAGTAAGCGCTTGTAGCCTGCTTCACGATGCGCACTAACTGTCCCTTTTATCTTGCAGGTACAAGTTCGGAGCTTTAGAGAAGCTGAAGGGTGCTGGAATACCCACTGGATTCGGCGTGGGAAGGAGTAATGGCACGTGAGTAATAAAGTTGCCCAATGTCTTTAAACGCACCTTCTTTTGTCTTTCAGATGCGGGATGCAGCGCCGAAGGCCTCCGGAGCGTGCAAAGAGCTGGTAAGCTTTTGTCTTTCAGATGCCGGAATGCAGTGCGAAGACCTCCGGAGCATGCGAAGAGTAGGTAAGCCTTTGTCTTTCAGATGCCGGAATGCAGCGCGAGGCGTTGGTGACAGCCGATGGACCAGGTAAGAGATGCGCTGCCACTGAAGACCGTAGTGCTAACCTGTTATTTCTTTGTCTTTACAGGTGCTGCTGAAGACTGGATTCCAGGATGGTAAGCCTTTGTTCCCTTAGGCCCAGGATCAGAAGCAGAAGACACGATGAGCGTTCTGCTGCAGAGAATGCAGAATAACGCAAAGCAAGATTCATCCATCGGGTGTGGTTTAAATAGCCTCCTGTAGTGCTTAGATGTCTCCTTCCACAGCCACGCCTAAGAAAAGAGTTCCTGCTTCCCAGAAGAGTTCCAGTATTCTGAACCTAGGGAGTGGCTCCTGCCCCACCCAACAGGAAAAGTAGTCCCAAACAGAAGAGGATCAGGGGTTCAACTGGCAGTTAAGTCCACCCAAGCATTATGAGCCCGGCGCTTCCAGCGCTGGGACTGGGCATCTTTATGAGCCTGGTGCCACTGGCGCCAGGACAGGGTCCAAAAGGTCCCAATTGGGACTGGCCGGCACTCAGAACCGGGGTTATGGGTCTGCTTCCAAGGGAGTCGGGCAAGTCCTGATCTTTTGGAAGCAGAGATCATGACACAGAGTTTTGTAGTAAAGATGAATTACAAACCGTTGATAAATATCTTCAACATAAGTGGGCTTGATGGTGTGTCTCGGAGCATCTTGAAGTGGGAGACGTGAGTTCAGAGGTTGAATTTTATTGTTGAGAATGTTGAACGTAGGAGGAACATCGTTGCTGATGCCTTGTCACACATTCCAGTTAGGAGAGATAACACAGTGCTGGAAGGATGACTGGAGTGAGGAGATAAAGGACACTTTTTGTGTTGATGCGCTGGGAGAAGAAGTGTGGAGGAGTGCTTGTGAGGGGGGATGAAGTGCATCAAACTGTGAAACTTAATGTCTTGGAATGTTGGAAGGGAGATGACATGTCTGGTTGTGATGTATCTGTTATGAAGAGGTTTAAGGGAATCAAAGGCAAACTGTCTGTTCAGATGAATATGAACCTGTGTTCTTGATCTGGGGAACAAGGTGCATATAGGTGTTTCGAGGACGAAATCCACCATAAGGGCTGATTTTTGGTGGCCCCACTTGGATGCAGAGATTGAATGGAATGTAGAGCGGTGTGTGAGTTTCTGTGGTAGTGATAAGATTTTGAAGACTCATGCTCCGCCGATGATTGTTCCAGAAGTTCCACGTGTCCTGTGGAGAGTGATAGTGATAGCAATAGATTTGTTGGGGCCTTTGAGTTTGTCAGGCATGAGGGACAGCTATATGGTTGTGGTTGTTGGCATGTTCTCCAAGTGTAAGGTCCATCATGTCTCCTGGAAACATTATATACCAGCACCACCATAGCTGGTTTAAGCATAATTGCCCATTTTGGGTTAGGCAATCAGTATGTGGCCTGTGTGTTCCCTCCACATTTTTGTTCCTCCGGTGTAGTCATAGTCACTCCATCTCTATGCCTACACTTTTCTAATCAAGACCATGTAATTAATTGGTGTCGGTTCTGTCCATGACCTGGTTCCACTGTGACCTCGAGACATCATCTCATGAAGGTAGCACTTCTTTCTGTCTGACACCTCAGGTCTACCCCAGAGAATTCCACTCGGGTTGAGAGCAGGCTGTTGTTTGTGTCTATCAACTTATCTTTTTTTAAATGATGTTATATATTGTTTTTTGAATTGGAGTTTATATATCGTTTCATGTTGTCACCAAAGTTAAGGGAATTCATGTACTTATGTTTTCCTTTTCTCCTTTTTCCCTCCTTCCCCATTTTTAGAATGTAAACTTTTTACTCCTGATGAAGACGTCACTATAATAAAGTACATACGTTGAAACCGTTGAAACCAGTAGAGTGTGAATTGGGATGAGGTCGTGTCCGGAGACTTCTGGGACCCATCTCAATTGCTTAGGCCACTGACACTATCTAATGTGGCTCTACAGATTTATTGAACATTCTTTTCTATAAATCTTTCTGATGAATCATATTTCATGAATTTTCTTATAGATTTTATATTGTATACCCATTGGTGGTTGGTATGAGTGGATTGTTGGATGGATGTATGTGGATGAATGCTTGGACGTTTGAATAGAATGGATTTTACTATTTAGATGTGCTCTTTTTAATACAAAGTTGTTTCCTGCTATGTAAATTGTTTTTTACAAGTGCAGATTAAATCATGATTTGTTTCATACATTAAAATTGTATCAGGTTCAATAGAAATGCTTGATACCAAACCTTTGAATTGTATCCTTTGGATGCCTTTCTACAATTAATTATTATATTAATACTCCTATCCAGAGTGTGGGGTCTCCTGTGTCTTTCAGAGAATACATGTTCTCCAAGTGGCCAGAGGTAGGAGTGTTGTGGGAAGTTACCACTTCCAGTATTGTGAGGTTTTTCGAAGGGGTGTTTTAGAGGGACGGTTTTCCCTCTTCTCTGATTAGTGACAATGACCAGCAATTCACATCAAGAGAGTTTGAGGGATGGTTGAAATCAATTGAGGTGGAGCATAGGAAAACAGCATTGTATCACCCTCAAAGTAATGGTTGCATGGAGTGATTCAATAGGACTGTTATGGATTAGGTCATGATCGCCGTTGCCAACAGTAAGTGCTGGAAGGATGCCCTTTCGGAAGTACCACGTAACTTCACATCCCACTACAGGGTATCTCCCTTTGAGTTGTCCACAGGTTACAAACCCAACACTTTATTAATCCCTGGGTGGTTGAAGAGGTCAATTTTGGTTCAGCTTGATTCAGAGAGAATCAGAGAAAGGATTGCCAGGAGAGGTGATTTATCCAAAGAATTGCATGATGAGAAAAGGAGCAGTGTTCTCACAGATTTTGAGAGTGGGGCCAGGGTTAAAGTGTGCCTTCCAAGGAAGGAAAGGATGTGAGACAAGAGATTCTCTTCTGAAAGGATTGTTCAAACGTACTATGACAATACTGTCAGAGTGTCTGTAGGTGAAGTTTGGAATAAAGAAAGTTTGGCTTTGCTCAAGTGATCATTTTCTTACGGCATTGATTCTTATGTGCATTCTATTTCAACTGTTGTTAATCTTACATAACTATCCTTTGTCTTCATTTTGCGCCCCTTCATTAACGTGTTTTTGTGTTTCTGCAAGGGGGGAAGGTGTGCTGTGACTTATTGTGTACATCCTTTCTACCTTGCTGCATTGGGGTTCACAGCTTCCTTCTTCCATACCCTTCCTGTGTGTTTTGTCATGTTATGTTAGAAGTTGGAATCTCACAAGGTTCTGGAATTGTTATGTTTTACTGTAAGAACTGCTGAGAGACAGTTGAAAGAGATCTTGGTGGAGTTGGCTGCAGCCTTACCTTAACACCAATGCTCCCTGAATGAAAGAGTAAATCTTGGAGAGAGTCTATCAGGGTGGTGCAACCTATTTTAGGATGCATTACGTATAGAAAATCAGCAGAATACTAACATCACTGACCGGAATTGAATAGTCTCAACAGATCCTGTGTATTGTAATCAGGGTTACCAAGCTCAAAAGCTTGAAAGGACTGTGAAATGCAGGCCAGTATGTGTCTTAACCCAAAACCACCTACTCTGATGTTTCAAGTTTGGTGGGGATAACATCCATGGAAGTATAACAGCAAATGCATTCTATGCATTTAGATTAGAATTTGGGTCAAAAGCAACAAAGAAAATATTTTCAGATTTGAGTAATGCAGCCATTTCTGAAGGCAAACTACACTGCCACCAAGCCAATATGCTATCCAACTATAAGATTGAATCATAACTGTATCTATACATAGTGGTGTAATTGTCCATCATGCTTATTATCAACAGACACTCCATGTCAAGACAAGCCTGCCAAAACATATAATGCCTAAATCTTTAAAGGATTGCCATCTGGCAAGGGTGTGGAAGCACTGGATTTGTTGATGTTTGTGAAATGTAAAATTATGTGGATAACTCTCTCTCACAGAGGGTGGTCTTCTCAGCAGACCGCTCCCTTTTCCACAAACCCCATGCCAAATGCATTGTGTACACCTGGGCCCTACAGAATCATCAGTATCTCGATCTGCAGCACATGTTCCCTTGTGTCACAGAAGGTCTAGTGAAAACAGGTGCCTTCTGACAGCTGCACTGACAGTCAATCCATAGCAGCACAGGGGGTGCTTTAAAGCTAGCACCCCTATTTCCAAAACCACATAACAATGAGAGTTGCTGTCCTGGTGGTAGTTTGTATACTTTAAATATAGGCCACGCCTGAGTTAGGGTTTTGTGGCTATCATATCTCATACTTATTACAGCCACATCAATTTGATATTATATTTGTGTCATCACTAGGAGCCCAGCTCAGTTGAGGAAGGGTTATGTGTATTCTGGGCAGACAGCCTAGGCATGCCAAATGACAGGACAGGAAAGTGCATGGCTATTCTTCTCATTTTTATCCTTTCTTAGGTCGGGTAACACCTCTCTCCAGTGAGCCAACCTCCCAGCAGGAGCTGGCCTTGGAAGCAGCAATCAAAGAACATACCCATCCCAAAAGGGTCATGTTTCATTTGATTACATGTGAGAGTATTCTTGAAAATTGTGAGATGGAGTTGCACCAGCTTTTAGTAGATAAGAGAATTACAGGACATAGAGAGCTGGCTAAGACTTCCAGATAGGTATGTGAGTACTTAAGTCCACAGAAAGGTTCAGGAGACCACATCTAAGCCAGATGACAAGGGGCATGATAAAAGTAAACCCAAGGAGGATAAGGGCAAGGGCCCCCAACATCCTGCTAGGAAAAGGTACCAAAGATTTGATGGGAAATTGCACTCACCTACATCTTCCACTCCCACATAAAGGAATAGTGGGGGCACCCATAGCAATGGGGAACCCACACTCACAGTCCCACAGTCTCAGTGCTTTCAGTGTGAACACTGGAGACATAGGAAAGGGGATCCTGCCTGCAATGGTAGACAGAAGCTGCATGTTGTTAGTGTTACCCTCTTGGAGGAAGAGAAAGCGGATATAGTCAGTGTGCGCATTTTAGATGATGAAGTTCCACTAGGCCTGGGATTTGCTGAATTTATCCTAGTCTCTTTGGTGGGAAAGGTAGTAGGGCCATAGTTCCTGACAATAGAGAGATCTTCTAAGACCATGTGTTCATAAATCGTAGCAGAGCCCCATGACTTGCTGATGCTGCTGCGAGTATCACCGTTTTCCAATGATGGTGGGTGTGAAAGGGTCAAATCATCCCTGGTCCTCCTAAGCTAGTTAAGGGGTTTGATGGTTTTACCTGATGCCCACTGGCTGTCATGGAGTTCAATTGGAGTTGAGAAACCTCTCAGCTCTGTACTGCTGTCAAGGACACAATTCCTGAGGACTGTCTGTTAGGGAATGACATGCCTGAAGCAGAAGCCATTGACACAATCACATGACCTAGGGCCAAAGCAGCAGGCCATTGATCCTTAAGGCCATGGATCCAGGGGGCTTCCAGCTGGAGATGGTGAAAAGCTGGCACTGTTGATACTTCCCAATGCAGACCCAGAGCACACAGTAGCACCTGTTCCTGCCAGAGAGGGCTTAGTGGCAACTGATGTGGCTACGTCAATGACACCATTGTAGATTAGGTCATAAATCTACTTTCATGGCTACTGGGATGATAATTGCCGTAATGGTATACGGTCCTAAGAATCTGGGATGAAAGGTACGGGTTCTTTTGATGGGTACGAATTTAGCAGCTAACCAAACTTTGTCTCCTACTTGATAATCAGGGCCCTTTTTCCAGTGATTGGTGGCCAAATCTCTTTTGTTTTTCTTTGGCATGAATAAGGTGTTCCTTTGCCCTTTTGAAAGCCTTGGTAATGGTTGTATGTAGAGTCTTTACCGCTGGCATTTCCAAGCTGGCTGGAAGGTCTAGTTCAGAGGTATGTGGATGTCTGCCATAAAGGGTATAGAAGGGCGTTTGTCCCGTGCTTGAATGCAAAGAATTGTTAAATTGCATATTTGGCTATCCATAGTAGGTCTTTACAATTCCTTTGTTCGTGGTGCAGCATGCACCATAAAAATTGCTTGAGTGTCTGATTGGTTCTCTCGGTTTGGCCGTCTGTTTGGGGATGGTGACTGGTAGATAGCCGAATGTCGATCTGCGGCATTGCACAACATTTTTTCCAGAAATTTGAAACAATCTGGCTGCCTCGATCAGAGACCAGAACCGAAGGGAAGCCATGTAGCTTAACCACGCCCTCCAGGAACACTTTTGCTAAAGTGGCTGTATCTGGGAGGCCTTTGAGAGGAATAAAATGGGCCATCTTCAAGAATAAGTCCACAACTACAAGGATGGTGTTGAACCCTTGGCTTGGAGGTAGATCAGTGATGAAGTCAAGGGAAAGAGTGTGCCATGGAACTGGAGGAATGTCCAATGGTTGTAGGAGACCAGATGGTTTTTGTTTCTGTGATTTATTTTGTGTGCAGACACCGCAGGACTGAATATACTGAATGATGTCCTTACGCCAGGTAGGCCACCAAAAGTTCTCTTTCACCTTAGCTAGGGTTTTGGCGATCCCAGGATGCCCTTCGATCAGTGAATCGTGATAGTTTGAAATAATATGCTGTTTTAATTCCTTCTTGGATACATATAGGCGATCCCTAAAAAAGGGTAGATGGTCCTTGATGGTATATTGTTCTCCTTGAGTTTGCCATGCGAGGAAGGCATCAGGATTCATTGTCTGTTGGATTTCTTTTTGTAGTTCTGCTTGTGTTAAGGCTGTCGTGATACCCAAGAGTTTGTCTTCAGGTATAATAGGTACTGGGTCTGGAGTTGTATATACCATTTCATCTATGCCCATGCGAGATAAGGCATCCGCCTTTCCGTTCCTGACTCCTGGTCGAAATGTGATTACATAATCATATTCGCCAAAGAAAAGGGCCCACCGTAATTGGCGCAAGGACTGGGCCTTGGCTGTTTTGAGATATTGCAGATTTCGGTGGTCTGTGATGACTGTAATGGTGTGTCTGGCCCCCAGAAGGTAGTGCCTCCAGGCTTTAAAGGCGGATTTGATAGCCAGGAGTTCCTTGTCCGTGATGGCATAATTAATCTCTGGAGGTGAGAACTTTTTCGACCAGAAGGCCACAGGATGTAGCTGGCCGGTTTCCGGGTCTGTCTGTGAAAGGACAGCCCCCATTGCTAGACTGGACGCATCAGTTTCAACGACATAAGGAAGGTCTGGATGAGGATGTCGCAGGATTGGAGCGCAGGTAAACCTTCGTTTAAGTTCCTGAAAGGCTTCTTCTGCTTCTTCGGTCCGAGCAAACTTTTTATTGTTTTTTCGTAATAGTACAGTGATTGGGTGCACAACCTGAGAAAAGTCTGGGATGAAACGGCAGTAGAAGTTCGCAAAGCCAGCATGCCTTGTACCTCTTTCAGAGACGTCGGTGAAGGCCATTTAAGAATGGCATCTACCTTGTGCACGTCCATTCTGAGTAAGGATAAAACCAAGAAACTCTACTTCGGTGACGTGAAAAAAGCATTTTTCAAGCTTTGAAAACAAGCGATATTGACAGAGCTTAGTGAGGACTGAACGAACGTGCCTGACATGATCTTGTTTCAAGGCTGAGTATACTAACATGTCGTCTATGTACACTAAGGCGCATACATCAATCAGCTGCCTTAAGACGTCATTCATGAAATTTTAGAATGCCGCAGGAGCGTTGCATAACCTGAAGGGCATGACTTGATATTCAAAACAAGCCGTACTTAGTACGGAAGGCAGTTTTCCATTCATCTCTTTTCTGACTCGGACCAGGTGGTACGCTCCTCGAAGGTCCAATTTGGTTAAAATCTTGGCATCTTTAACTTGGTCTAGCATCTCAGGGATAAGTGGCAAGGGGTAGCGGTTCTTCACGGTTCTTCACGATGATCTGGTTCAATGCACGGTAGTCAATACAGGTTCTCAAGTCTCCTTCCTTTTTTGGTACAAACAACAAAGGACTGGCTGCGGGGGACTTCGAAGGACGGATAAATCCGTTTGCAAGGTACTGGTCTAAATAGGATTTCAAATGAAGCTTTTCCAGTTCTGTGAGAGCGTAGATGCTGCCGCAAGGGATTTGTGCACCAGGAACAAGGTCGATCTGACAGTCATAGGGCCTTTGCCGTGGCAATGTATTGGCTTGATCCTTTCGGAAAACATCCTGGAAATCATGGTATTCACTTGGCAAGGTATTAGTTGCTCCCAGGGTTGATACTGTCGCTCCGGGAGTTATGGGGATACAGACGCCGGGTTTCTCCTCTTGGTAATAGCAGGCAGGGGAGCAGTCACCAGGGAAGGTTAATTTACGTGCCCGCCAGTCTATCAAAGGGTTGTGAGCAACCAACCATGGCATCCCTAGTATTAGCCTGAACTGAGGTGCCCTGATGAGATCAAATGAAATAGACTCCCGATGTCCGTCCTGGCACAGCAAGGTTACCCTGGCTGTGCACTGGGTTACTGGTCCAAAAGCGATTTATGTCCCATCCACGGTGGTTACCTTGTCCATAGTTGGCTTAGAACACAAAGGAAGCCCCATCTCTGCTGCCAGTTCTTGATCAATATATTTTCCAACTGCTCCACTATCGATGTATGCTTCAACGGCATGCATTCTTGACGACTGTTGGTGATTAATTAAGATCACTGGTATTGCAAAGTGCAAGGTCAGCAACTCTTTCTTCTCACTCGACAAACTGACCTCTACGTTTGTCGAGCTTGGTAGTTTTCCGATTCCTTAGCTTCATCCTTCTCTCCGGGCCGGCTGTTTTTCTTAGGGGATTTACTGAACAGTCCTTCAGGAAATGTCCTGGTTTCCCACAATACAAACAAAGTTGTTGTTGTCTTCTTTTGTTCCACTCTTGTTTTGGTAATGGAGGCCGTATCCCTCCAATCTGCATGGGTTCCACAGCATTTTCAGGTACATGGGGTGTGTTTTCCCTTGGTCGAACATACAATGTCCGAGGATCCGTTTTAGACCCGTCTGCTTTTCGGTCCTGCAACCAGTGGTCTAACTGCATGACCAGATTTATGAATTCGGCACAGTCTCTGGGTGGATCAACCACCTAGGCTAAGACGTCCTTTCATTCGCCTCGTAAGCCTCAATGGAATAACGTGGTTCTTTTGTTTTCTGGCCACCTAGCTTCGGCAACCAGTCTGTTGAAGGTAGCAATGTACGTTAACAAGTCCTGATTCCCCTGTCGGAGGAACAAGAGTTCATTGTCTACTGCTTGTTCCTGGGTATGGCGAGCAAAATGTTTTTCCATTTCTCTCTGAAACCCCCCAAAGTCATGTAATAGAGGTTATTCATGGGTTACCAACGGCACCGACCAATCTGCTGCGCTACCACTCAGGTATGGTAAGACAAAAGCTACCCGAGCTTGGTCGTTTGGAAATGCTCCAGACCTACATAGAAAATGAAGGCGACACTGATTGAAGAATGCTGCATACTTCCGTGGGTCGCCTGAGAAGCTTTCTGGTGGTGCCAAGGGAACTGTTCCAGGTAACGTGATAAGTACTGGAGTGGATGATATGGAGGGGTTTTGCATCGTTGGATTGCTTCCAGGTAGAGGCGTCTGTCCTGCTTGTGATTGCAAGTATTGCCTGCTAATCTCTTCAGTCCGTTCTTTGGTCACTATCAGGTCTCTCCGGAGGGCATTAGTCTCTTGTCGGGCAGAATGAACCTCAGCACAAAGCTCTCCAAGTAATTGGGCCAATTGGTCCATTTCTGATGTTTCCATGGCGCCCAGGTGGATTTGTTATGGTAGGCTTCGCGTTCTGTTACGCTCCAGGGATGCCACCTAGACGGGTTACTAGCTGGTATGCTTCTCAGCTTTGCCCAGATGTGGTCTGCTGGGAAGGTTCTGCCTGAAATTACAGGAGGACTGTTTTCAAGACTGACCGACCGGGTTAAGTATCCTCCCTCCACCCCCGTATGATTTCAGCCGCTCTGGGGCCCTCTCCTCACCTTGTGCTAGAGTTAGGCGTGCTCTCTGTCCTGCCTTTTTTGCAGGGGAGCGTTGTCTTTCATGGGCGTGTGCAGTCCAATTACTTCACTGACGCCGGCCCGTTTGATATTGTTCAGGTAGGTCTTATTGCTGTTCTTTAGTTTTGTTGCTATCCTGCATGCCTTTCTTTGTTTAAAATGTCTCTTTTTTCTCCCTTGGGTATGCGGAGGTTCAGCGCAGCGAACTGGGTTGGTTGAGCCCCACTGGTAAATGATGGTGCATTAAGAGCGCTATGATGCGGTAAGTAAGCGCTATGCGCAGCGCTACAAAGTCTTGCCTTTGCTAACCTGTGTTTTTCTTCCTTGTAGGTTGCAGTGTTCTTCAGCGCGAGTGGAATGTTCGGAGTGGTGCCAGCCGTGAGGCGACCAGCCAGGTAAGCCTTTTCAGCAGTTCGTAATTTACAAATGTCTCTACTGCTTTCTTTAATGTTGCCTCTATCTTCCTCTTTCAGGTCGTTCTGCCCGGGAGGCGTGCAGATTCGAGGAAGCTGTTCTCAGTAGCTGCGAGTGCTTAAAGATGAAGACTGCAGGTAAGATGCTGTTGCTAATGATGTTCCTTTTGTCTCCTTGCAGGTTCTGCTTCTCTGAGGTTCGAGGGAATAGCTGGAAACAGTGAGCATCACGCTGCAAACTGCAAAGTAACGCAAAGCGTGTTGTCTTGCTCGGGTGTGGTTTAAATAACCCCAACAAAATAGTCCAGGTAAAGTAGTCCCTAGGGTGCCACACCAAAAACACTAGACCGCATAGCTTGGTTCCTGGGAACCAAGCTATGTGGATGCCTCCATGTTGGCTGACAACACAATAAGTAGTTCCCAACCACGTTTCTCATGGTGTATGAGCCTGGCGCCATAGGCGCCAGGAGTGGCCCCAAGAGGGTTTTTGAAAAGGATGCCAGTCTTTAGAGGCCCGAGTCCTGACTCCACCTGACCAATGGGTTTGCCAGAGGGGGTTTTGGGCGAGGGTTGTGACACTCACTGACACCAAGACGCAGAGGAAGACACATAAGGTCTTCCATGCCAACCGTCAGAAGCCCCTTACAGCCAGTAATGGTCTGGTCACAGATTATGACTTGTTGCATACTGAGTTAACTGACTGATCTCTGGAGGAAGTCCAGTTCTCCCTGGACCTTACTTAGCTGCAATTTCAAGACTGTCAGCAACTGCTAGGCCAGTTTGCAAGTCTGTTCTCACTGACTTGAGGAAACAATGATTGAAATCAATACAAAGACAGAAAAGCCATGAAGAGTATGATTCACCAGATGTCTGACAAGACCACAGACTTCATCCAGGAGGAAGCCTTGAAGATGTTGGCCTTGTGTTTTATTGGTCCACCCTGCAGCCCCTGAGCTATCTCAGCGGTACTGCTCCTAAAAGGTTCAGTAGTGGGAAAACAGAGGTCTGTTTTTCAATGGGTTCAGAGGGCTCAACTCTTTCACCAAGGCAGATGCACACCCCATACCTAAGGCAGACAATCTCATTGACAGATTAGGCACTGCCAAGTTCACAAGCACTTTTGCGCTCATCGCACGGTACTGGCAGGTCTTTGTGAGGGTATCCGGTTATATTTTCGAAAACTTATTTTCGAAATACCATTTGGTCGCAAACAATTTGTCAATTTTTTTTTCTCAAATGCATTATTTTTTAAATTATATATTTTTTTGTTTTTCGTAAGTAAAAAACAAGTGTCAATTGAAAAAAGGGGGGTTAAGGGGAACCCCCCCATTTCGAAAATAAAATAACAAAAAAAAACATTAAAAATGTTTTTTTTCCGCTATTTGGTGCCGACAAAATGGTATTTCGAACATATGGCATTCGAAAAAGTCACTATAAACCCTGTGTGACTGATAAAGATATGGAGATATGGAGAAGTTAGCATGTTCCACTCCAGAAGGGTGCTATCATTTCACCCTTATGCCTTTTGGGTTAAAAAATGCCCCTGCAACTTTTAAGACGAGGGTAAACTAGGTATTTTCAGGACTAGAGAACTTCAGTGTTGCCTACCTAGATGCAGTTGCTATATTCAGCCATAACTGGGAAGTCCACCTATCATATTGAACTAGGTTCTTCAAACTATGCAGAAGGTTGGCTTGACTATCAAGGCCTATAAGTGCCAGATTGTGCAGAGAACTGTAACTTACCTAGGATATCAATTGGGTGGCATTAAGAAGCTGCCTCTCCAGGCCAAAGTCCAGGCAGTGGTGCATTGGGATATCCCCACTACCCAGACTCAAGTGAGAGCCGTCCTTGGCCACATGGTTTATTACAGCTTATTTATCAAGGGATATAGGACACCTGCCCTTCCCCTGATTGATGGCATGACAGAAAAGTTGCCAAAGAATATCATCTGGACTTCTGCTTGTCGACAATCCTTCCAGAGTTTGAAGGATGGCATTTGCAAGGCCATGGTTCTAAAGATCTGGGACTATGAGCAAGAATGTGTAATTTAGACACACACCTGCAAATTCAGACTTGGGGCAGTGTTAATACAACTGAACTTTGAGGGGGAAGAACAACCTTGTACATACCAGTGCCTGACCGAGTGAGAACGCAAATGGCCCACGATTGAGATGGAGGCTTTTGTATTTGTTTGAGCAGTACGCAAGCTGAAACCCTATATTTGTGAACTCCTAGGAGCAAATGGCCCACGATTGAGATGGAGGCTTTTGTATTTGTTTGAGCAGTACGCAAGCTGAAACCCTATATTTGTGAACTCCTAGGAGGCTTATGGCCATGTAGGGAGAGGGCATGAAGTTATTGTGTTGGGCCATATCCCTGTAGGGTTTGTGCGTGGACATCCAACATAAATCTGAGGTGCAGCACTCCAATGCAGATGGCCTCAGTAGGTATTTTCATCAAGAAGACGAGACAGACCCTTAGAGGGGTGAACCTCAACCTTTGTGGATTGGCGGGGTGTGAATGATGACCATCTGCATAGATGTAGTAGCCCTGGCTATTTTTGATTTTTATTAAACATAAAATGATGTGGGTAATTCTTACAAAGAGAGTGTGGTCTGTGGACCAGACCCAGCTCACCAGAAACTCCATGCAAAAAGCATACTTTAGACCTCTGCCCTTCTGAATCAGTTTCCGGATCTGCAGCATCTGCTACCCTATGGCACAAGCAGGTTAAGTGAGCACAGGTACTCTCTGAAAGCTGAACTGAGAACAAGCCATTGCAGCACAGGGGCTGCATTTAAGATATGCTAACATGTTCCCAAACCCACATGCCTATGAACGTTTCTGTCCTGGTTGCTAACTTTAAATATAGGCCACACCCAAGTTAAGGTATAGTAGCCATCATCTCCCATACTTATTACTGCCACATCAATTTGATATCATACCTATGTCAGCACTGTGAGCCCAGCTCAGTTGTGGAGGTGTTAAGTGTATCAGATATCCTGGCCCTGCTAGGTGACAGAGCAGGAGACTGTATGACTATGACTCTCCTTTTGATAATTTGTTAGGTTGGTAATGTCTCTTTCCAGTGAGCCACCTTCCAGCAGAAGGTGGCAGGGGAGGCAGGAATCACACATCCATCCCAGAAGGACTAGAATCACAGCAGAGTGTTGCATAACAAAGTGACCTTTGATGCCATTGACAAGGAAAGGGAAAGAGCTAATGTGGACAGGACACGCTCAGACCAGCTGGTGGAAGATTCCATCATCTTCTTTTCTTTCTTTTTATATCATAACTGATTTATATCATGCATGTGTCAGCACTGTGAGCCCTGGCCAACTGTGGAAGGACAATGTGTATTCTGGTCAGACAGCCTGGCTCTGCCAGACTGCAAGGAAAGAAACCACATGGTTTTGCCTCTGCTTTGATTCTTTGTGAGTTCAGATAACACTTCTCTACAGTGATGCAGCCCCTCAGCAGGGGATATCCTGGGAAAACAGCATCAAGGGACACACCCTATACAAAAGGACTATGTTAGGGAGAATTCTCACAAATGTGCTAATTTCCCTTATCTTTTGAGACCCCCAGCAACTTTGCTGGATTCCTAGGTTTTTAATTTTTATCTGATGGAAAGAGTGTGAGCCTTTTTCCCCACTCTTTCATGTATTTTGATGTGTGTTTTACTTTTGTGTTCTTTGGAAATGGAGTTTTAAAACAACTCCATAGGCATCATCTTGTTCTTGTGTGTCACACTGAATCTTCAGTGCACTGGCACAGGGGTGACTTTCAGACTCCCCAAGGTTTAAATACCTTCTCTGGGACTGACTACTGTCTCTCAGAGCATGTAAAGTTAAATTGACTTTACTAGTCTTTTTAAATTTACAGATCCGGCACACACTATCTTCCTACAGAGTGCTGGAGGGGTTGGCTAGCATCCCCTGAGTCTAAACACTCATGTAACAGTCAAATGTTAACCTTTTCTACTTTAAATGCCTGGTGGCAGTGTTTATTAATAAACTACCATGATTTTTCCCTACCGCGATCACTGGTTGCTAAAAATCGGGTCAGCCATGTTTTACAATATGGCACCAAAGACCTATTTGTAAAAACAGATTCCGGTCAACTTTTTTTGCGGTTTCTTTTAAAAGGTCCTTCTTGTGTCTAACTCTGTGCGCGAGACCAGGTTTGGTCCCTTAGTTTGTTGGCCTTTGGCGGGCTTCAGTGCTGAAGCCCTCCTCTGGCGCCTGAGTGTCTGGGGTGGACAGGATGTGAGGGAGGTGCCCGAAACTCCCTGTGCTTAGTCTCCTAGAAGACCTGAATGCACTCTGTTGTCATTGGCTGGCTGGCTGTCCGGCAAGGACAGCCAACCTGCTGTGTGAGTGACAACCAGCTGGAATGAGGGGAAAACTGTTTAAAAGCAGTCCTCTGGGACTTGGAAAGCAGAGTCGACCAGTGGAACGGAAGAACCGAAGACGAGCTGAAGGAAGACGACTGCTGCATCTCCTGGCCCACAGGTGAAGCCCTGCTGCAGGTCCGAATTGCCTGAAACTCCATCGACAGAGAAGCCCTTCAAGGTTAAATTCTTCCCTTGAGTTTGGTGGGAACAACCAACTCGTAAGCCGCCTGGACTCCGTCCCCATACTGGTCGAATTTTCTTCAGAGTGCTGTTGAAAACCGGATAGCCAGTGGGAAGGATACTAGTTTGTGGTCTTTAAGGTACTCATACCTTAAAGTGATCTTTTGCCAATCTTGTGGCCTCTTCCCTGGGCAATGCAGGAACCTTCCGATGTCCTCCTTCTTGTCCCCACGACTGAAGCTCAGGAACAGCGAGATCTGCAGGAACTTTCAGGAACAACTGCCTCAGCTACAGTTCTTCTTCATTTTAAAGGTACTTTGTAAGTGCGGTTCAAAGCTCTGTTTGGCCACGGTGAACGTTTGTGAAACTCTCACAACTTTGAAGGCTTGTCTTTCCCTAAACCAACACCTAACTTTTCATCTGACCAACTACTTCTAAAAACCGTGGCAAAGGCTTAACCATTTACTACCAGAACTGTGCTATCCTATCCAAGACTTTGAACCATGGGCTTTTGCCCAGGCCTATTGAATTGAATTGCTGGTTTAGTGAACTGAAACTATTTGCCCTATCTAGAATGTGTGCTGTTGATTCTTATAACCTTGTCTTTTCACCCATTTTTAAAGTAACTGAAGTGCCATTTTGCTCCCACTTCAGGGGAGCTGAATTTGTTCAGAAACTGATTGGTTGTGTATTGTAGTGTATTAGATTGTGATATTGAGCTGGTTTTGCTAATGGTATGTTTTACAACTGACTGTGTAAATAAATGTATATTCTTTTACCAAGTAACCTTGAGTAAGTGTTTGTTTGAATCACTGTGATTGCTAGTCCTTTGGGTAACCTCTTGTACTGCTCACTTTACTCTTGAGATAAGCCTGGCTGCTCAGCCACTGCTACCACATTACTGTGTAGTACAGGCTTGTACCAAAGGTGAAATTGTAATTACACTTGTCGTCTTAATTGTGTATAGTGTTCCCACAGGGTACTGCATGTGATTCTGCCTAACAGACTACCCTTGCACATGTGTGTTACATACCAAATGGCCTTTGATGCTATGGGTCTGGGAAGGGGTTACGGTTAGTATAGACAGATTGTGCTCAGCACAGGTGGGGAAGGGTCCCTCCATCTTTTTTCTTTATGTACCCCTCTTTCCTTTCATAGTCCAAGACTTGGTTCAGCACAAAGCACTTTATCTATGATGTCAAAGGACAAAGCTCACTTGTCACAAAGCCTGGGACTGGACCGCTTAAAGCAGGCTAGCCTTTGTCCAGTGACGTGTGGACTTTTGCCCATAAAAGAAGGACCCCCACTCTTTCTTTGATTCACCTTTGAAATTCAAGACTTAAGGAAGAATCAATTTGGACCTATTTCGCAAGAGTTTACCTTTTCAAAGCTCTCAGCCATTGGGGTGAAGAAGGAGGATTCCAAGCCAGATGCAAGCTCTGCTCTCTACCCACTCCCAAGGCACATTGGGGGCCATTTCTGTTGAGGAACAGGGACTGCCACTCTGCACCAAACCTCCCTAGGCTGGAAAAGAAAATCCTGTAAGCACCACCCATGTCCTAGAACTCCTGCACTGGGTTCTGCAGCATTCTGTGAGCTAGAACAGCCAGAATCTTTCCTTTCACAGTCAAACTATCTCAAGCAACATCTGACCTTCTTTTGATTCCAGAAAGCGAACAGGAACCACCAGTTCTGTCTTTCACACTTACTCAGCTCCAATCAACTGTGCTTGCATCATCTAATTGGCTCAGCAGTGTGGACTCCAACAGTGTTTAGCTGCATGCCCGGCTTAATCACCAGCACACTTCACACTTGACTGTGAATTTTTCTTTTAGATACAACATCAAACCACCAGGAATTCTCATTGCAGATCGACTGTAACTTCTGAATCATTGTGTTACATATCAACCTGAACTATCTGCACTCATCTTCTGTTAACACGATCGATCATTGAACCACTCCTGGTGATCCCTTTAACCAACACTGCCGTAGGCTGCATTGGAACCGGATGAAGCACCCACTCGACCCACCTCAATGCCAGCATGCTGCCAGTTCCAATGCGACTCAACACTTTCAACACCAGTTTGACCTGCAGGCAACATCTTGAAGTCCAGCTCAATGCTGGGGAATAGAAAATATTCAATTAAGGTACTCTGAACTGACCCTGTCCCACTGGCTCATCATTTGGTGCCCTAGAGACTGACTAAGTCACACCTGCACCTTTTCTACTAAAAGACATATACTTTGAAATTGATTGCGGTTACTAATTCGCTTTTCATCCCTGTTTTTTATTACCCAGGGTGCTGCATCCTTCTATCTTTTGCACATTAAGTGTTCCTACTTAAAGTTTGGACTTTTATATTGTTTTATCTGTACAAATAATTAATAATTAATTAAAAAATATATACATTTTTATAGAACATTGATTGGAGATTCTTTTTATTTTGGAACTTTTTTACATTGCTGTTTTGGTTTCTAGTGAATCACATTCACACCCTGTCTAAGAGCATAGCCTTCCCTTTGCCCATGTCATCAGAAAAGAGAAAGGAGGTATATCTCTTGGCTTTGCCTGTTTTACCTTTATGATTGGGATAACTGATGGTTTGTAGAAGTGTGGGTGATGAGCAGTGGGCTTAGCTACTGCTCACCAGTATATTCCTGAAGAGAAGAAGTTATTTTGTCACAGAGCGCCCCATGCCCACTCATTAACACCCCCTGCTCTCAGGACCCCCTGATCACCTTGCCCACAGGAACCCCTAGCACCCCTGTTTACCGGAACGCCTGATGCCACTGCCCACAGAAGCCCCTGACTACTGTTGGCCCCAAATCCACGGACACACCCTACCCCCTGCTCCTGACACCAACATCCAACCAACCACCACCTACAACCTCCCTTACTTGTCCCAGAGTTGCCACATCACATTGTCTGCTGTGCCTCAAACCCCTGTCCAAATTGCCTGCTCCCGAATCTTCAACCACTCCAAGCATGACCAGTAAGTAGGCCACCTTTCCTGCACAGCTCCACCAGTACTATGCCACAGCAACAATGCCCAAGGTTCACTTTTGAGGAGATGAGGGTCTTGCTGGAGGGTGTCACAAAGGAGCCTGACAGATGCATGGGTCCTGGACATTTAAAGTTCCCGCAACAATAACACAGCAAGATCTGGAAGGACTTCTTGCAAAACCCAAATGCTGCAGCAACATGACCTTAAAAGTTGGCTCAGATCCAAAAGCGCTACAAGTACCTCAAAATGTATGTTCAGAAGCTGGTAATGAAACACTGCAGGTAGTGCCCGGTGACATTAGGTATTGTCTGTCATTAATATCAGATTCCTTGAGGGAATTGGAGTAGAAATTAGGGTTTGAGGTGTCTCAGCTGCATGCAAGGGACACAGTAATGCAAAGCATCTTGAGTAAAGAATGTGAAAATTCAATACCAACCTATGGCCCAAAATGAGCCCACATATCACCAAGACACCTCCCTATGTAAATATCAATAGGGAGACCTGAGATCAACCACTTATGCAACCCCAAGGGATCTCTGCCTGTGATGTTGCCTGTGCCCACATACGCCGCTTCACATCAATATGGGCAGGTGGTGACCTTTTGAGATGAATCAAGTGCAAATGCACACCTGAGCTCATGTCTCATTGTAAGTATGCCTGCCAGCTACATTGAACATATGCTGTAGGCACCATTTTGGTGGTGAGCATCACAGCACAGACATCACTCACCCACACATCTTATACTATGGACATGGAGCTGATTGACATGTGTGCTATGTGCTATGTGCTGCTTTTGCATCAATACTGAATAACTCACTAAGCTGTGGTTGACTTATAATAGCACAGTAATCTCACCAAGCCCCAACATGCCTGGTGACATGTTATACATGTGTAGGGGACTTTAAACTTACATGCTTCACGATACATGGTGGAAGGCACATGAAAGGGTGCCGTCAAGACATGCACCTCTCCCATTAGAGGCTATAACAGGACAGACAGGCACTTTCCACACAGGACACAAGCATTGGCAATGCCAATAGTTTTGGCATGTACTGCTGTTCTTTGCATTTTGTACTTATAGGCACCTAGGTGCAGAGGAGAGAGTGCAATGTTTGAAAGGAGGATGTGAAAAGGGCTGCAGGTGTGCAATAGAATGAGAAGTAGGATCCATTGATTGAGGGCACCATCGATAATGAGCAAGAGGAAATATGAGTGAGAAAGGGTAAGAATGAGGGGGTAAGAAAAAAGTGAGAGTGTGAAAGGAAGGAAGAGAGGGACTTGGGCAAGGGGTAAGAGAAGATAGGATGTAGTAGAGTGGGTGGTCGGGTAAAAAGAGAGGTGGCTGGGTTGAGTAGATAAAGAGGGTGTAGGATGGATCGCAGTAGGAGAGGAGGTAGGGTGGGTGCAGATAGAGAGACAGAGGGGGTATGGTGAATGGGTGGTGGTCGAGAGAGGGGGTGGGGTGGGAGACTGGTGTAGTAGAGAGGGTAGGGTGGGTGGGTGGGGTAGAGCGAGTCAGGGTTGGATGGGTGGGGGAAGAAAGAGTGGGGGTGGTAGAAAGAGTGGGAAGTTGGGAGGGAGTAGAGAGAGTAGGGTTTGGGTGGGTGTCAAGAAAAAGAATGGGGTGGGTGAGTGGGGATTGAGTAGGTGGGGTTAGGGTGGGTGAGTGAGGGTAGAGAGTGGGATTAGGGTGTGGGGGTAGGATGGGTGGGTAAGGGTAGAGAGAGTGGGTGGAGTAAAGAGAGTGGGGTTAGCAGTAGAGAGAGTGGGGTAGGGTGGGTAGAGGTTGAGAGAGTGGGAGAAGGGTGGGTGGGTGTCGAAAGAGTGGTGGTAGGGTGTGTGTGTGCAGTTGAGAGTAGAGGTGGGTGCGTGGCGATAGATAGAGTGGGTGTGGGGTGGGTGGGGTAGATCGATTGGGTGTGAGGTCGGTGGGGCTGGAAGGAGTGGTGGTAGAGAGGCTGGGGCTAGAGATTGTGGTATGTAGGATGTAGGGGTGTAGGGCGAGTCTAAGCAACCAGCTTTCAGCAGAAGCACGCATAGGAAATAGAAAGCAGATGCAGGAATCTGAATTATCTGACCTACATATACAGAATTCTGCAAACCCAGCCCAGATTCTCGGGAGGATAGTTCAGGCTCAAAGCACTCGCCTTGGAAGCAAGATGATGTGTAGCAACACAGGTTTAATCCCGGGTCAGCACTGGGAAACCACTGGGTATTAAGCGCTTTATAAATAATCAATTACAATTACATTGTGGCCACAGAAGACTTGTGAAAGGAATTTGGCTCAAGCATCCATCCAAACAGAGAAAAGGACTTAGCAAATTCCGCCGCAGTCTGGCGAGTGCTTCCAGAACAAAAGAATAAAGTTGTATTAAAACACATGAATTGCAACAGGTATAGATGCTTCTTACGGTGATCAAAGATAAGTGTTCTGAACTTGTGTTGGAACTTCGTTATCCCATGATGCTTGGGGGAGAAGACTGGTGATGGTCATTTAAGGTATGGATGCGATCTACGAGACTGACATTTCTTGTGCTATGTATCATTCAGTTTAAATTTAAACGTTCTGTAAGGGGCACAAGTGTTTCGAGTTAGGGTTGAAAAGGCTGCTTACCAGGATTTGTTTGTGCACATGGTTTATTTCTGAATTTACAGATCAAGTTAGACATGTGGTTCTATGTTATGCTATGTTATGTTACTTGGCATTTGTATAGCGCCTTATGTATAATTGGTATGATCTCAAAGCCTGGTAGTTTGAACGCCCTCTGGAACCCTAGTTCAAGTCAGTAGAGAGAGAGCGTGTTGTACGGTGCATGGGTGATAGCTGATTCCTAGCGATAGGTGTGGTGCTGAAGAAATCAGTTGGATGTGTTCAGTCTGGTGGGTGGACACTTAGACTGGGTTCTGGCTGCGTTAGGCCTGAGGGACGCCTATGCGAACAGCTAGCCAGAATGTGCTCAACTAGCTGCGTTTTATTAGGGTGATGAGGTGATCATGGAGTTGTGTTCGTATGTGAACAGCTAGGCCGAATTAACAGGGGTATAGCTGTGTTCTGGTTGAATGATGATGTATAGTAGAGAGTAGGCGCAGTGGTGTGATATGGTGGTTATCAGTTTAAGCGCCTGGGACCAGGCACGTGAGCAGGACAGTGTGGATGTACAAGCGATATACGGATATGTAGCGACACAATGGATACAGGTTTAAATGGGATACAGATATATATGGGGATACAGGTAGATAGCATATAGGGGATACAGATATATGGCAACATCATGGTGAACAGGTGTTGCCTCCATCTGTTCCATCCGATCCATTTACTCCTTTATTTTCTCTGTTTGATCAAGTCTGACATATAATAAATTAATCGTGCTGATTGTTTGGGGGTGAGGTAGAAATGTGGCTTGCTGGCTGCCACCTACACTTGCAGTAGAAGGGGCTTTTTGTACAGTAATCTTCCTTAGCACGCGCAAATGCTGACTGTGCAGAAACAACGTCACCTAAGAGTCATTTTAGCCAGTTTGCAAATGCAAGTAACAGTGGCACACTAAATGAATACCCGGATTTAGAATCGAATGTTCTGAGTTCTATTCCCGCAGTAGGGGAACAATATAGGCCTGGGTGCAAATGGAAAAAAATATATATTTACGGTTTAAAAATATTTTGTGTCAGTAGCTTACTGAGTCGAAATATTAAATATTACATGGTAATGCTTCCGTTCCATAAAGCTGCAGAGTCCAAGACAGAGAAAAGATTGCACAAAAAGAAATAGCGTAAGTTGTAGGCATCGCCAAATAAAATGGCTTTAGTTACTAAAATGCACAGGATTAAACAGACTTAAGGAACAGCAGCTTTGAGATGAGAGGCATGTTGTCACTGCACAGCAAATTGAGAAGATGGGAACGGGAGCTTCTTGGATAGAACAGAGCCACTTACTGATTTTGTCCTTGTCTCTGGAAAATGGAAAGCAGCAGAGCTAGCCAATGGCACCTCTCCTTAAATGTCCAATACGGGAACGGGCAGAAAGTGATCTCCTTTCTGCCACTTCACTACACGGCAGTATAGAAAGAGAAAAGAGATCTAGATGTGAACAACCTGTGCCTCTCAGCGAGTCTGCTTTAACAGCAGACCTTTTGTTACGCATAAAACTGTGCATTAACCTAGAACTAAAATCTAGACTAAAAGGAGTACAGTTACAATAGACAGGACCCCACAGTAAAGAAAAGCTACATTGATGGGGAATCTTCAGGAATAACAAGACCATCAAAAGAGGCACATAGATGTATTCATAAGTAATCTTGCGCATTTTATTTTGATTCACACGAGGACATCTGACACTCACAAACAAAAGGCGACGGACAGCAATTCAGGCTTCTTCCACTATGTGTCTGTTGCTTAAACCGCTCCAGGGCTCGAAACACTACGCCATGACAACTCTAACTAGAACAACACCTTCAAATAAGTACACTTTGCAAAAAAACTTATCCATAACAGTAACTTGTTTATTTTCAATCCAAAATAAATACAAATATAGAACATAAAGTAAAAGCTCTAGTGCATATTTTTTTTAAAGATTCAAACAAGTGAAATTACTTTTTAGAAACATTAACATATGGCAGCCACCATTTTGGAAGTAAAAATGGCTGCCAAATTCAGCACACAATACAAATGCAGGGAAAGAGTGCAAAAGGGGTGTGGTTCTGGTGGAGATGGGTGGGAATGGGTGGAAAATCATATAGATTTAACTTAAAATGGGCATTAAATGGGTGGACACATAGCCAAAGGTCACAAATCCATCCTCATATGTCATCTGCATTGAAATGCGTTAGAGACCCTCATTCAAAGCCCCATTTGAAGCTCTTATGTTAAAGCTCTCATTTTAATGACAATTTTGGCTTAAAGGTAGCGCTTTCAGTGCCACCTAATAGCCAATGCTAATAAGGACGCCCTCATGAAGCACAACACATTCACAAACCTCTTTCCACACATATAGCATGTATGCTCTGCACTCTGGACAAATGAGGGATCATGTGTCTTCCCCAGTGATGAAATGTGCAATGACCCTGACCCACAAGTCAGACCCAATCCAACAATGTCAGCATGCACTGTAAAATGTGAATTCTTTTCTTTTTTATTACTATCATACAGTTATATCAATAATATTTAATACATTTCACATCATCATTTCATCACCTTCATTTCATCACTCTTATTAAAAACAGGGAAAAAGAGCATAATTATTCTTCTAAAATCACAATTTTTTCAAAAGAAAAATTTCCACATTTTAGTAATACAGATAATACATCCCTCACTTATTCCAAGCATAGAAATTTCCCATAGAGCATCGGACAGATCGCACCCTGCTGCTCTGGTCGCCTATGCTCGTAATTCTGCCATTGCATTACACTCAAAGAGGAGGTGACAAACCGATTCCAGTTCAAACTCGCCACACACGTGACAGAATCTATTTCTTCTTGGGATCTTGTGCCATCCCCCAAGGATCTCAAAACATTTGACTGCATTACATTTTAAAGGCATGATTACCAATGAAATTCTGAATTTAAGAAGGGATCAGCTGTCTGTCGGTTATATATGGGATGAACCATTCAGCAGTAGATTTAGCGGCCAGATTAAAAATCAACTAACTAATCATGGATAACAGCCTTCAGTGAGGCCTTCATAGTTCTTATATATATATATATATATATATATATATACATTAAGATTCATCTCCAAGGGGTCCCCCTGAGATCTCCTATTCCATATATGAGTTATCTCCCTAATGGTTCCTGAGGTACATGGCTACATGAAGGTGAATTTAGTGGGGAACACTTCAAACACAACCCCAAGAGTGTGTTTCTCTGACTGTGTCCTAGTTTCTAGTACAACGTCGAGCAGTTTAACATGATACACTCTCGGGATTAAGTCAAACTCCAAATAAAGCATTTTGGATGAGACAAGCAAAGGTAATCTTAAATTATTTTTTCAAAATTGCAATTTCAAGTTTGGAAACAGCCTACAATGAACCCAAGGCCCATGCCAAAGCAGCATAGGTAATGATAGGTAGAATTGTCATGCAATACAGTTTAACCAAGGATCCCACAGAATATCTTCCTCCCTTTAGAGCAAGGGAGCAGATACCCCCAGTGTTTGTGCTGTTCGAACCTTGTGTTTATTCAGAAGGAGAACACTTGTGAGTTTTGTGTCAAGAATGATTCCTAGATACATATACTGGGTGACAACCTCAATAGGAACTCCTTTCAGTTTCCAATTTACTCATGCCACTCGTTTACGTTCGAAATCGAACACCACAATCTTGGTTTTAGAAGTGTTCACTTTGAGAGAGTTAACTGCTGAGTAGATATTGAGATTATCCAATAGTATTTGAAGTCCTCGTGAAGTTAAATCAAGGAGGACAATTTCATCAGCCTAACTCATCCATTGTAACACTTCATCACCAAGTGTAGGTGGCATATAATTCGGATCTACCAAGGCCTCCCCATGTTAGATAGATATAAGTTAAACAACATGGGGGCTAAAATACAGCCTTGCTTTAGTCCCATATTAGTGTTGATACAATTCGAAGTTCCCTCATTTCCCTCTAACCACACTTTAACCTCTGTCTCAGCATGCAACATAATTATCATTTTTAGTAAACCAGTTTGAATCCCCCAACTGATGAACTTCCCCCACAGTCTTGCTTGATCAACCCTATTGAAAGTGGCACTGTAGTCTACAGATGCCCCGTAGACAGTTCTTTTAAGGATCTGCCATGATTTCTGTATAATGGTTGTAAGAGCTAAAGAATTGACTGTGGTAGTGCAGCCTTTTCTATAGCCAGTTTGATTTCAGGGCATGATGTTTTCAGCCTCAACCCAACTGGTCAATTCCTCAAGAAGAACCCTAGTGAACACCTTTACTGGAAGTCAAGCATCACCAAAGGGCGATACTTACGAGAGTCAGCATAGGATCCTTTATTTTAAAACCGGAACAAGTATGCTGTCATGCCAGGATTGGGGCAGAGTTTGGGTAACATTAAAACAAGAAAAAATGTGGTGGAAGACATCTGCCCACAATGAAATGTCTTTTTTTAATCATCAAATTGCAAAGACCTTCTGGGCCAGAGTCTTGGGATGACTTGCTGATACTATCAACCTAGCAGCTTCTTCACTTTTCTTTTTGAACTTCCAAATCCCAGGCAGATGATGAATGCTGTTTTGTCTCAAATTGCGACCACCGAGGTTATCAGAAATAAATGCTACCCACTCAAGCTCAGAGACTCCATTGATATGAGAGCGGATCAAATTATTTCTGTTTGTGATCTGCCAAAATGTCCATGAGTCGTTTGTTAAAAAAGTTGAAACCAACT
Source organism: Ambystoma mexicanum (assembly GCF_040938575.1). Taxonomy (NCBI): domain Eukaryota; kingdom Metazoa; phylum Chordata; class Amphibia; order Caudata; family Ambystomatidae; genus Ambystoma; species Ambystoma mexicanum. Next base: position 1,276,895,969 of record NC_090929.1, on the reverse strand, counting down.
CTCCCCACAGTTGGCATTCTCTCAGATAACAGTGTAGCCTCAGCCACTTGTTATATTTGGCCTTGATTAGCATCCGACCAATTGCATGTTGTGATTGATCAAGAGCAGAGTGGGCCTCTTTTTGTCCCTAATCATGTTGTCATAGCCATGTTGGTAGATTGTATTCACTCTATTGGCCCTCCTGTTATTTCCCACAGTTTTGGGAAAAATACTCTCATTAATGAGTGGAACAGACTCTTCATATTTTGTCATTGTTGAAGAGACCAAAAGCCTGTTACGGTCAGGTTGAATTATGGACCGAGGAGGTAGACAATCTTTGAATACTTGATGAGCAGCGGCCGATGCAGTATCTATTTTTGTTGATGTCCACACAACTCGAGTCGATGTGGTGGTGGTCGAGACTGTCCCTGTTGTGTGATATCCAAAGCCAGCCCTTTCAATATCAAAGCTCATGATGATAGCTAAATAATCACTCTCTGTACGATGACGTATGCACATATCAATTGTCAGAGAAGGTTGATTGACCACAAAAACACATAATCTATTATACCAGAACTTTTAATGGAAATCCTTGTGTACTGTGGAAGACAGTAAGAAGGTTGTGATACGTTCATCATAACAAACCCTCTGGAGTAAAGTATAGTCGCCCAGTTAATGCCACGAGGGCAGAGGCAATCAAGCCTGGATTCGAAAACTATTCCAGAGGAATGAATATCATTTGCTTCAACCCCAAGTCTTCGATTGCATGGGATCCTAGAATTGAAATCTCCACACAAAATAGTTGAAGCGGCACAAGTAACGGAGTCAAGACATCCCTCTAGATGTTTCAGAACTGCAGCCTGGGGCACAGCATAAGGGGGGTTCATAGATATTAACAAGAATAATGTTTTTTCCCCTGGTTACAGCAGTTAAGGTCAGCCTGCCCGCAAGAATATTAAGGGAGTCACAATGAATCTCAGTAAGTGCTAAGGGCTTACTTGCATCCAAAATTTAGGCCACCCTTAGGCACACCCATCCAGAACTAAAGGCTCAAAGAGCCACGTCTCCTATAATGCAATTACACTGAAACCATCAATGTGATCTAGGAGGCCACATGGTTTGATACCCGATGGTGTTCCACCTGAGGAGAAAAAAAGAACTGTTAGGAACCCTGCGATTTCCTCAAGCGGACCATCCCTGCCAACCATTCCCAGTGCTCATCATCATTAGTTGACCCAAACCCTCCACCCACCAGACCTGGCAGTGCCGAGCAAGTGCTCTCAAGAGCAACTGGTGGTCATGTTAAAAGTTGTGATGGAACATGGGATTGGTTACTATCTTCCCGAGCATTGGTGGCAATTTTACGCCAATCAGACGCTCCACCTCGATATTCCAGACCTGGACGTTTTTTACAGTTCAATTCAATACATTCATAACCACCCCTCAAAAAGAGTTGGGTATGATCAGCGACATAATCAACGATCCCATCAGAAAAGAAGTAGACCAAAGATGTAACAAATCATTTTTCCACACATTGATATACAGTTTTAATATCAATACTCCCAATGATGCATAACGGAAAGATGAAGTGAAACAATTCCATTACCTGTGCGCGGTTTAAGTAGTCATGTCTATCTTTATGAAAAGGGCTTCTAATTTGCAAAGCCTTCCCTGTTTTTTCAATATTACGATCAAAATCTGACATGAGGGATGCTGCTGACATTGGTTTGAACCTCTGTCATTGTGACAGATTTACCCTTAGGCTCGTAAGTAGGAGCCCTGGATGAAGATCCATAGTCGAAACGGCAGGGATGTTGAACAATTGACTCAGATAATACAAGGGTAACAGTTCTCGTTGGGTTTTGTTGCTAATTGCCCCATCCTTATGATTATTTTGGTGTGCCCCTCGCCTCCTAGTACCCACGTTAGGCGGGACAGTCGTGGACGGGCCTTGAGTGACTGACTTGATCACATGTCAACAGGAGCACTCGGGGGACACTTTTGTTCTCAATAGAGAATAATGTTTGCACAGCACAGTTGTTCAGAGGCTATGCCCATTCCCATGCTCCTTTCATGTAACAACTCTCCTTATTACTTTTGATGTTCCTTTCCAAGTGTCATCTTTCTTTCTTTCTTCCTATCCACTTTTTGAGATTGCATCCTTACTTATTACATCCGGTGCTCCCTTTGGAGTGATGAATTTGCATATCTCTTCTTGTGTTCTTTTTATAGTAACATTTTTACTTTTTATAACATGTTGGTCAATGTTTGCCCCACTATCAGAGAGCTCTGTCCGTTAAAAATAGAAAAGACCTTCCCAGTGCCAGAACCAGTATTAATAACTGAGCTCAAGACCTCTCTAGGCCTTTTTAAATACCGTTTTTATCGGCTTACCTCTTTGCCTGGCAAATGACCTTCCTTTTTTTCCGTGAGTGCCAAGCAGCTGCCAAGCAGCTGATACACCAACAGAAGAAAGCTCCTCGTTGGCAGCTGATACACCAACAGAAGAAAGCTCCTCGTTGGCAGCTGATACACAAGTAAAAGAAAGCTCCTCGTTGGATGATGATGTAACTACCAGTGTTTCTGGAGATTGATTGAGAGGTGCTGGTGGCTTATACGTGGGCTTGTTTGTTAATATCAACAGCTCCATGTTAGCTCCCTTTTTTACAAGGTATCTAGAATGCTAAATGACTTGGAGACCATCAACAATTCTGTGTCAACACGTGCCAGCATGATGTTCACCTTACTCCTATGTAGAAGGGCAGATGTGACTTCCACACTCATAACCACTGTGATATGCCCACAGCACCCACTGAACACCATGGGCCTCATTACGAGAATGCAGGTAGCCATAGAGCTATTAACTCCATGGCTGCCTCCATTCTGGGCTCCATTACTGGGTTCCTGCAATGGGGACTTACCGAGTTACTCCGATATGGGAGGACCTGGTAATTCCTCCTTGCAGGAACCCATCCCCATTCCCATTGAGCCCCCATAGGGCTCAATGGAAATGGGAAGGGAGGTAATAATGGGCAGATTACCTCTGGCCCGTTATTGCCTCCCTCTTCCCCTCATGGGACCCGGAAAGCACGCCTGGTTTTATCAGGCGTGCGTTCCGGGTCCCGCGATTGGAAGCTCGTAATCGGCCCTCCCGGAATGAAGGGGGCCGGTCCCGTACCGGCCCCCTTCATTACGGGAGCGCCAGCTTTATAATGAGGCCCCATGTCTATAAACATTTTAGTTGACTGCTTGATGACACAGACCTGGGGGGGGCTATTAATTGGCAGCATCCATGCCCGTGTACACACATGGAAGAACAGAAAAAGCAAAAAGCCATAAGGGCCCACATCTCTCTGTTGCACACCAAAGATATCATCTGGGAAATAGGGGTCCAAGGTTTGTTATGGGAGTAGCAGTAGCACCCCTAGTCCTCCTCCTTCATTCCTAAACAATAGGCTTGTGGACTGGCGTGAAATCCTCTTGCCATCAATGCCTGTCAGTGGGAGCGGGATGCATATGGTATGTACGAATTAGCTCAATATGAAGCAAGAACAGGGTGTCAGGGACATATATGTGCACTGTGCAGAGAAATGAATTACATCACTGAAGGGACCTATATGCATGTAGTTGATTGTGTACAATGGCACCTTGTGACAAGTCCAATAAATCACACAACAGTGGCATACATGGCAACATGGATTGGCTTATGGGAGCATGAGCACAGTGGTGTTTATGCATCTCTACAGTATATTGCAATGTGCATATTTCATGATGCACCTTCTCATGGCTAATGGGTGGATGCATGTGCTGGAGTAATGTCACTAACAGAAATTAGGAATAAATGCAGAGGGTACTGTGCATATCGAGAAATTTCATTAAATGTGCATGGTCCAAATATGAAAGGCGTACTTCGATTTCTTGTGTTACACCTACACAGTGCATAGTAATGCCTGGCTAATGCAGTGCTAGCCCCTCATACTGTGCTGTTGCTCATGGCCAATTTACATCGGATTGCATGCCCATTACTGTGGGTAAATATTACTCCAGTAAATTACAATTAAGTCGATTACATACAGAGCTCCCACTTTCTAGCTTGCATATATGCTCTATTTGTGAACAGTGTCCACATTGTCACATGTACCATCAACACTGACATTGGGCCTCATTACGAGGCAGACGGTAAGGGATTACTGGCACTGGTAAGGGCACCGGTGCCAGTAATCCCTTACCACCCTACTACGAGTTCCCTTTGCGGGTCCTTCCTTAACGCCTGTTTTTTTCAGGCGTTAAGGATGGGACCCGCAAAGGTACTCTAGAGCTGATAACGGTACCGTAATTTGCGGTACTGTTATTAGCGCCTTCCCCATTCCCATTGAACCCTATGGGGGCTCAAATGGGAATCGGGAATGCCCCTGGCGAGTGGGGAATTACCGGTCCCCCCAACCTTGGAATGGACCGGTAATAGCTCTATTCGCCAGGGCTGAGTCGGAATGAGCTAATAGCGCCATGGCTACCTCCAACCTCGTAATGAGGCCCATTGTCTTTTGATTCACAGTGAATTGCGATGATAGCACAGAGGAGGAGGATGTGGATGATGATGACAGGGACGGCGATGACACCATGTAGCTGGCACGCCAACCTGTCCAACATCATACAGAGGAGTGCTCTGCAGGACACAATGCCACCATCAGTTGGCATTATCAAGCCAGGCCCTTCTCCAGCTTTACTGCAAAGCTGCATGTCCATGGAGACCAGGACACTGCCACCACCCGTCATTGTGGCCGCATGTGACATTTTGCTACTGAGGGCTATGGACACCCTGGTGGTGGTGGAAGATATCACTGCCACTCATGTAGATACATCTCTCCCAAAATCAGGCAGGAGTGTGCTGGACCTCTTCGAGGAACCCTGGGACATCGGCCAACTGAGGACCATACACAGATAATTTCCACCCCACATCATGTGCCCATTGCACCTGCCCCTTTGACTGGTGGTCTCTAGGCAGATATCATTGAGATACTGTCAGTCATGAAGGCAACCCAGGCATAAATAGAGGACAGTGGGTGGGAAATGCTGGAGACCTGCTCTTCACTTGGGCCAATGTTGAGGGATATCCAACTGTCCCTGGAGGATTTAAACCATGACATGGAGGCAGCTAATCAGTTTAGGTGAGACCTGCTGGAGGATGCACTGGCAGCAAGGCAAGAGGCCAGGGGCGATTCTTGGCTTGCTCGAGGGCTCTACAGCCTCTGCTGTTGCAGCATCTGAAGAGGCCTGCGCTTAGGCATGGGAGAATTCCCATCTTGCTAGGGAGCAGGCAGATGTGCTCCTATCAGAGGCCTACAATGGTGCCAGGGAGGATGATTGACTGGCATGGGAGCAAGAATCAGCTGCCACAGCAGTCACTGCATAGGCCTATACTGGGGCCTGGGAGGATGCCTGTCTAGCCCGAAAGTAGCCCACTGCAGCTTCTGCAGTGGCCTGTGCCCAGGCCAGGGTGGATGCCCAATTGACTTGAGAGCAGGCTGCTGCTGGTTCTGTTAATGATATTCCCTGGGGAGATATACCTAATCTTGTGGTATTCTTTTGTTTGTGGCAAAATGGTGATATAGCGTTTTGGTGGTAATAATTAGTATAATGTATTTATTTATTTATGTATTTATTTATTTACAAACAAACAAACATTATGTCTCATTACCATTTCCAGACAACATACAATTAAATGCGAAACAAATAAAAGAAAAAGAAAAACAAAAATAAAGACTTTGTATATAAATCCCAGTCATCAAAATATACTGGATTACACCTCTGAAATGTCCTGTCCATCAGCTTTGCACCACAAATGCACATAATGCTGTCATCAGCAGAATTCCTCCAGTCCGGGACTCTGTGGAGCCTCCTTCAAAGGCATCATCTTTACGGCATCTCAGGCTCCTTATCTTTACCCCCTTTTCATCGCCCTTGGGGGCTTTTTCCAGACCTCCGATCCAGTGGCATCCTCCAGGGGTTCAGCACTCCAAGGACCCGGTGCTGCAGGAGCAATCAAATAGTTTTCTAGAGTGAAAAGAAAAAACACAAATGAAGTACCTAGCACAATACATTTTTCATCCCTCTTCCAGTGGAACACCTAAAAATGTAATTGGAATTATCGGTAAACAAACGTCTGCCATGCTGGATCACCTGAAAATAAATGTATCATTATATAAATCAAAACATATATCTCACATCATGCAACCAAAACACTTCAAAAATATACATTGCACGCATTATAGCTCTTCATGCTATAACCCCTAAACATTTTCCAGGTATCTTTAAGTTTTATGTTCATTCCCTTTATAGAGCAATCTTTCACTCTACACCCATTATTTTCATCTTAACTGCCCTCTACTTGCTCAAGTCTTTTCAAATCATGTTTTGGGTGGAAAGACTTTATTTGATTTACATGAACAAATGGTTCCACTGTCATCTCACCCTACTTTTTGACTATCCTGTATACCACTGGGGAGACCTTGTCTATTATTCTAAAGGGCCCTTGCCATGCTGCAAGAAATCTCGAGCTTTTCTGTCTACTCTTTCCAAAATTAAATGTATTAATCTGATCTCCTACCTCATACTCCTTTGTAGATGTCTTCCTATCATAATATGTTTTTGCACTGTCAGCAGCCTTTTCCGGATTCCACTGCACACATGCAAATGCATGTTGTAAGTGCTTCCTCAACCCTTCCACATATTCATGAATTGTGGATGCATTTACAAGTGTTTGCTCATGGGTCCTGTACAGTAAATGTTGTGGCAACACCGTTTATCTTCCTGTCAGTATTTCATGAGGGCTGAGATTTGTTGATTTAGTGGTAGTCGATCTAATGGCCATCAATGCTAAAGGCAGCCGAAGATCCCAACTAGATCCTGCTTCAGCCATAAATGTATTTAATATATCAACATTTGACCTATTGTTCCTTTCGACTCCACCTGAAGAAGAAGGCCATTATGACATTTGTAATTTCCTTTTTACACCCAATATTTGCCAAATTGTGGTCATTAATGCGCTACTGAAATGGCTTCCCCGGTATGACTCTATCCTTTAGGGTAACCCAAATCTTGAAAAAATATGATTCACCAGTAATGTGGCTGTTGTTTGTGCACTGCAATCTGGTGCTGGAATGCATTCCGCCCATTTGGACATTAAATAAACCACTGTTAACAAATATGTATTCCCCCTGATTGATTTTTATACAGGCCCGACAAATCAGACCATGGAAGGGTGAAACCTTTTTTCATTAATGGTGCTCTATGTGTAGGTGAAGCAGGTTGACATTGTGCACATACCAGACACCCTCTGGTGCAGCTCAACATCTTGAGACATGTCTAGCCAATATGCATAATCTTTTAAAATTTCAAAAGTTTTCTGGGAGCCCTTTTGTCCTGCAGTTATCGCATCATGTGCATGATGTAACATCAATCCCCGAAATGACAATGGCACCGCCCATTGTATTTGACATGTCATGAATTCCCTAATCTTCAGTCCATCTTGTAATCTAAATCTCTTTTTGTTTTTCAATAACACCCCCAATTCTTCTTTCCCTTTACAATCTTCAGTTATGGGATTTTGTTCTGCATCTAAAAAGTAATTTTAGAATATGCCTAAAATTGGATCTTGCTTTTGTGCTTTGATTAGGTCCTGAGCTGGGGTATCAAAACTCCATTGCACAACAGGTTGTTCAACTACTTTTTGGAGTGTGTTATCGCATCTACCTGTATTTTACCAAGTAGGTGTTCAATGGGAAATAACTCTCCCATAACAGCTCCAATTCTAGCTCATTGATCTGCTTTATCATTCCCCTCCTTGTCCTATGGTGACTTTAAATGGCCTCAAATGTTTCTCCAATGTATTATTAAATTATTTTCTGACACAAGTTTGTCAATGGCTTGAATCATCTTGCCATGTTTAAGAGATTTTGTTACATGGGAGCATACCTTTTACCTTCCAGCCATGTAAATACTCTACAAAAGTATTTTGTGTATGATCAGAATCAGTCACTAGAACTATCTCTTTGAATGTATTGTCAACTGCATTAGCTACTGCTTTGTAAATGGCAGCCAATTCTGCTACTTGACTACTTCTAGACCCGATCCTCATGCTCACTCTTGGAATGTTCTCACATTAAAACCAGATATTTCCTATTCCTGCCGCAAGCTCTTTTTCTGTGTTATTTTACACACAATATGCACAACCATCTGCATACACAGTTGGCAAATCTTACCATATATCCTCATTGAATGCCTTGTGTAGAGATTGGTCAAATTCATTCAAATTGGATTCTATTTCTGCTTCATTTGGTGCACATTTGTCTACACAATCATGCAAATCCACTAGTCCTTGGTCAACTGGACTTATTTTGTCCATATCGTACTTCCACATGAAATCCCTGTAATGCCAATGTCCAGGGAGTAGTTCTGGACTGCACCAAATTCCCTGATCTGATTCTTTTACTTTGTAGAAACTGTAGAAGTTGGTGATTGGTTCCAATAATTACTCTTTCCCCTTGAATGATGGGACAGAAATGCAATGCCCACACAGTTGTTAGTGCTCTTTCACATTACCTGAACTTAGTTTTAACCTGGGATAAGGCCTTGCTAGTATACATAATAGTTCTGCTATTCACATCATGCCTTTGAGATAACACTGCTGACATACACTGGTCAGTGAACCCTACCTCTACAAAGAAATCCTGGTTCTTTATGGGATATGCTAGACATGGCTCCTTCATGAGACAGTCTTTCAGCCTAGCCACCGCTTCACACTGCTCCTTTTCCCACTTCCAGGGTACACCCTGTTTTAATAATCTGATTAAAGGTTGTGTAATCTGTGCATAATTTTCAATACATTTCCTGTTATAGACTGTCATGCCTAATAAACTCTTCAATCCTTTCAAATTAGTAGGATCTTTCAATTTCTGTATTGCCTCCACGTTTTTCTTTTGTGGATTCAACCCATTCTCAATCACCTCATGACCTAAGAAGTTCACCTTCTTTTTACACCATTGTGCTTTCTGTAAAGATACCTTGGCTCCGGCTTTCGGTAACTGGCTAATCTCATTGAAATGATTTTTTCGATTCTCGTTTTTAATAAGCACATCATCAGCATAAACTATTTTCCCTCTCTTGGCTGCATCTGGGAGTGCCTTCCCCAAAAATATTCCAAATTCACTCCCACTATTAACATATCCAAAAGGTGTCCGGGACCATGCATATTGGGATTTGTCAAAAGGAAATGGGAACACATTTTGGATAACTTCCTCCAGTGCTACACACCAGTATCCAGCAGTAATATCTAATGTGGTAAACACCTTTGACCCATGGGCCTGCGCAAGACCATGATTAATAAATGGAAGTGGCCACCTTCAAATAGGTACTGTCTTGTTTAACTCTCGTAGGTCTGCACAAAAACACCATTGGCCATTATGTTTTAACACACCCAATATGGAAGTATTTGAGGTGCTACGAATGGGCCTAATAATTCTTCTGGACTTTAAATTCTTAATTATCTCAGCTAATGATTCTAAACATGCCAGCGGCAATCGATATTGTCACACAAATACTGGTTCCCTACAATGGCCCTCTGGTAATGTGGCAACATGCACATCTCTTAATCCACAATTGTATGGGTCTTTGGCAAAAACCTCTTTAAATTATTTAAATATTTCTCTCAACTGACCATTTCTTTTTCATTTGTGCATGTGTCTGCAACCTGAACAAGCTCTTGGAGCGTTTTTGAAAAATCTGGGAAGTCCTCGAATGGAGGAACCTCTGTGCTCTTCTCTAACCGTGTGGCTGCATCTGTTTGTAGAGTTGACACATTTAAGTAATTTGTAATATTGACCTCCAGTTCAATATGCTGTTTTTCCATTTTGTTTTCCCGTACATCAAATAGAATGCAATTATCTTGATGACAGCACACTGTCTCACTTGATTCAAAAGTATAAACAGACTGAATTTTAAATATTCCTTTAGGTTGAGAGTCTGGCAACTCACCGTGCACATTCACATATCTTTCAGGAATATTCCCAATCACTGCATTATTCAAATCTGAAGTATAATAAGATTTTTGTATTGAATTCCTAATGCTGAATTCTCCTCTAAATGAATGTCCTGGCATCCTTAATTATCCACCAGGATTTTAATGGGTCCATCTCCAATCTCTACAAGTGGTGTGTATTCACATTCTAGCCCTTGTTGCCTCATGGATTCATTTAAGCACACAAATGCATCAGAATCTTTCATCTGTTGTTCCTTTCTGTGTTTTAACACTATTGTAACTTGTCTGGTAAAAGCAGGGATGGTAATGTCCTTTCTCACCTGTAATTCAATCACATATGGCACCATCTGTGTGCAAAGATAAGCTTGTCTCTTGTCTTCATATTCAGGTGCAGGTCCCCCCAGCCTGGACCCCACCTTGTGATTAAGGAAGTCTAACATCATTGACTTTCTGTGCATAATGTAATTTCCCACACAACATTTATTTTGTGCCCCACTCAGTATCCACATGTTGTGATGGATAGTCTTAGGACCAATTGTGGTTCTTAGCATGCATCTTCCTATGACCCTATTTCCTGACTCCGGATTATCTAACACAAACATGTGTTGGTTCTTTATTCTGAATTTCGGGATCTCCTCCCTGTCAATAATTTGCTGAAGTACTTTATATTTAATGAAACTTCTTTCCTGCTCAAGTGCTAAAATTGCTTCTATCACTTCAGAATGGCCATTTCCACAGATAGAAATCCATGGCTGTCCATCTTCCATGTGTATTTTAGAAAGTGTTGTAATGTGTTTTTCTGTGTTTATCTCTGGAGTAACATTTTGCTTGCACTTCTCTTCCTTTAAATAAAAGCGCAATGTGTTTTCATTTATTTCTGTTGGCCATTTTTTCTTAGGGTCCAAATAAATCTCCAGAGACTGCTTCTCTTTTTCACCTCCCATTTCTCCCTGACACATGAGAATGACAGTGACACTTAGCACACAGCCATTCTGAACATACACTTCCACTGCATCATCTGAATTAGCCACTGTATGGTATTCTTTTACACTGTTGTTTTATGACATCACCTTCTTAGGCCTCAACAGTTTTTTTGTCTCCGGACCATAAAGCCCTATTTACCCCATCAATGAGGGGTGACAACCTCTTCAGACAATTTGTTCCCATTAGGAATGGTATTTCACTGAGAGATGTGATCAATACTTCCTGTCTCATCTTGTGTTTCCCTATCTTTATGTCAACACCTTCGATAGGTATTTCTTCACCAGTCAAATTGTGCAAAGGGCCTTCATTTTTTCTCACTTCTATATGATTTTGTGGGGATCTCCCTTCATTGATACTTTTTGCCAACTCTTTGGACATGATCGTGGCCTGTGCCCCTGTGTCAATCATCGTACATGCATTGCATTTTTCTTCCACAGTGATAGGAGCATAAAACCTGTCCTCAACTTCCTCTAGCACACACAAAAAGTGTGAATTTTTGCTGAATTCAGGACTCACCTTTCTTAGCCCTTTTCACTTCTCGCTAAACACATGGGCATGTGAAATTATATTTTTCCCTTCTTTTTGTCCACTTCAATTTGGATTCCTTGGCCTATTGTTATGGGCTCAGAGCCCATTTGGACTGCGGCAACTGACTGTCCCTCAGTTCTGGAGCTATAAGGTTTCTCACCACAGCCTTATGACTGAGCCACATGGCAGCCTGTCATTTTCTCGCGCATGACACCTATCTGAGTTGTGCACAGTGCCTGTCCTTTTGGTCTCTTGGAATATTTGTGGCTCAAAATACTCCTCAGGTGATTGGCTGCACCCTCCTTTTGAAGTACCGTTTTTCCTGTCTGGATTTTACAAGTATTCGGACTCGCAAGGGAGGATATTTTAACAACTAATCATACCTCTTTATTAGGTGTTTTATCTTCACATAAAATATTCTTTTTAAATCTGTCTCTCTGTTCCTTAGGTTTTTCTTGTTCATTTTCCCCTTTTTGTTCTTCACCTGCACACACTTCGATAGTCTGGTTCAACTCTAAATTGATCCACACTCCTTTTTTGTGTGTGTGAGCATCCTTTGTCTCACTTTCATTTGTTTGTATTCTTATTCGTGGGTCAACAAGGAAATCAGGACCGTTACACAAAGATGATACATGGGCTTCTGTATTGTTACCAGTGCAGGGGTTATTACATAGTCACTTGCCAGAATGCACAAATCACTCCTATGGCATTCTGTGCCTTCACTTGGCTGCTGTCCTTGGGCTGCAGAGAGTTTTCCTATTTGCTCAGACAACATTTTAACTTGGGCCTCTAGGCATTGAAATCTGTCCATGTCCCTGGATTTCTCTCTTTGCGGCCTGTGACGATATTGGTTAAATTCGCCCGGATTGGGCGTATTCTTGTACCGCTCAGAAGATTGTTTTCTATTTGGGTGGTTTCTGAACTCATGGGTCATAGGTGGTGAGGAATGCGGTGTGACCATTCTTTGAATGTGGTCGGCTGGTGGTGGTGACTGGTTATAATGGTGCAGAACATAATTGCTATTTTGTCTTTCATTTGGTGGGAATTGCCCCCTTTGTTGTTCTCCATTTTCAATGAACCTATCCACATACTGTGATCTTTCTTGGTGGCCATATACCATTGTATTAGGGTCAAACTTGCTTTGTGCCCCCAGTGTCTGGTATGGGCCATTGTGCATTTGATTTTGATTGTCATTCATGCCTGACATATCATCCAAACATATTGGACTAATGTAGGTCTCTCTATTGGTCGGATCAACTGATTGGAACCTAGGGGCTTGGGGTGGCGTCCTCTGTGAGGGCGCGCCCCTCTGGTTAGGTGTCATATTGTTCCTTGCTTGAGTTTGCGCTGTTTCAAGTGGCATTTATGCAGACTTTATCCCCATTATTGCTGATGGGGACTCTTTAGATTTTGATTTTGTCTCTCTTTTCCTAGACCCTCCTTCTCTCTGACAATAGATTACCTCATACAGTTTAGTCCTTTGTTCTACTATCCACTCTAATGATTTTTCTCCGTCAAATTCGCAAATCAACTGTGAAATAATGTCTTTTTGGAGACCATAAAAGTATGCAGTCTTAAATTCTGCAGAATTAAGACTAAAAGACATATCATAACAGGAAAATGCTCTTTTTAATTCTTGCAGGAACTGGCGAGGTGACATATCTGGCTTTGCTGTAATTGTATGCGCTGCTTTCTTAGCCTCTTGCATCGACTGTTAAGGTGTGAAATGATGTCTAACTTATTTCTCAAAGTCTGCCAATGACAGATTTTCCTGCTCATCGAGACCCCGAATGACACTAGCAGCTGCAGAGTCAAGCGTTAGATGAAAGTACTCTCTATGCTGTTCCCTAAGTATCTGAAGGACTTTAAATATATTCTGTACTGTCTATAGGTGGTCATCCATGCAACAATTACCTCCCTTTTTGAATGGTTTAATCAAAGTCTTGATTGATTTTACTATTTTGATGGGGCTACTTGGTGCATTCTAAGGTGCATTATTTTGTCGCTCATATCTTTTCTCAGGTGGACAGGATTGATGATGGAAATAGCTATTGGTACATTGTTCCCTCGGACAGAGCTGAGGCTAATCTCAAATGTAGTGCCTTGTCGCTTTTCCTGACATTTAAAACTAAATATTTGCTGTTCAAAATCTTTATACTGTCTATGAAACTGTTCTGCCTCCTTGCAAAGGTTAGAGTTCTCATCACTAATATTGTTAATCACGGCCTGCATTTCACTTATTTGCATTTGGCACTGGTCAAACTCCCTGTCCTTCTTGTCATTCTCCTCTAAATTTTTTTTATGTTTAAAATGTTTTTATTAGTGATAATTAATGTCAAGAATTACAGGAAAAGATAATAAAACTTTTTGGGAAATTACATAACATATTACAATCAAAGAATGTGCACTTTAGATAACCAACAGAAGTTATAAACATCTTAATAAAGTAAATGAATCATAGATGAAATTTAGATGATGATAATATTAAGGGGGATTTAAACACCAAAACTCGACAAGAAACAAGAGGAAAGAGAAGGATGTGAGGAAACAACTATAAATGCTTATCAATTATATGTTAACATTTAAGAATTTAATCTATTCCATTTCTTATTGAACTTATGCAAATAATCAAACATTAAAGCTAAGTAAAATAGAATTCCACCATATGTTGTATGAAGGATTGGTAGTATTTTTCCAATTGCATGAAATATTATAAAAAGCAATATTAATAAACAAGTTAAATAAAGAAGGAGAGTCAATTTGACTAATAATCAGATTCTTTAAAGAACCAATAATTATATTTGCAAGTGCTAATGATTTTGAAAAGAGAAAAATTAACTGCATTTGACGCCAAACTTTAGACCAAAAAGCATAACCAAATGTACAGTTGTAAATTAGCTGTGTAAAATCAGCATTGGGTTCATTACATGACCAACATTTGTTGGAAGCACCTGCTAAACTCTTAGCAATACGGGATGGAGTGAGATAAACTCTGTGGAAAATAAAAAAGTAATTTTGGGTGAGATTGGCTGTGGCGGATGTGGAATGATATCATTTCCAAATTCTAGTCCAAATATCCGGGGAATGTTGTAAGTTCCATTCTGTTTTCCAATATCTGATAGTATTAAGATTAAGTGAATTAGTGGAGGGGGGTCATTCAGAAACATATATATTTTAGTTGCTTTGTTTGAGGGAGTATTGATTAGGAGATTTAGAAAAGGAGAAGGGGATTTCTGTTTAAAAGTAGATATACATTTAGTAATTGATTTGATTCATGAAGAGTAAGAGGGGAGATCTGAGGTGGGCAGATTGTATTGTGCACATATAGTCGAAAAGGGGATAACTGTTTTATATTGAATAAGCTGTCTCACGGCTTTAATTCCTGAAGTATACCATCTATGTATATTCGATAGATTTGATTAAGTGATTTTTTTTTGTTGAACCATAAAAAGTCATTTTCAGGTAAGATATTATTAAAAGAATTAGGAGGAAGTTGACTCCAAATAGCCTTGAGGAAGTGAAGTGATGGATAAGAGGTAGTTTTGGGCCAGGAGGATGTAATTAAGAAATGCGAAAGAGAAAGTGGGGAAATATTATTGGCTTCAATGACTATCCACATAGGAGCTTTGTTTAAGTGGGACTCATGATGATTAAAGGCTGCAAGTTGTTTTAGAGTGAAAGCTATATGATAGAGTAAACATTTTCGAAATGTGTCTCCCCCAAGGGATTTGGGGAGTTAGACAGGCCGATTCATGGAATTAATGTGCGCCGGAAATTTCAGCGCAAGCGTGCGAAAGCATGCGAATCGCAGTGCCAGTGCGAAAATCGCAGCGAAACCCGTGCACAGCGATTCATGGAAGTCTGTGCACGTGGAAATCCATGGATGTGCGCCAAAATCCTGTTCGGCGCACGATGGCGCACACGCCTTCAAACAGCATGTGCAAAGCGCACAGCGAAAGCACACATAGCGCGGCGCACACAACAAAAGTAGGCGTAACACGGGGCGTGACACGTGGAATGGGGAACAACGGGTGAAAATGTGGGCGTCACGGGGGAAGTACAGGAGGCAAGTGCGCGGAACGCCCACACACTCGCCTACAACACGTATTCATGGAATCAAACGGGCTAACGCGTGCGCCAAAAAAGACGCGCTAATCCGGAAACATGTACGCCAGCAGGACGCAGGCGTATGTGGACCCGCGCAGCATAAAAGTGCATGCAAACAACAAACAAGCACAGACGCCAGGATGAATATACCGTTCCTAGCAGCAGTGGTCGTGGGATACCGCAGGAGGAGGAGGAGGATAGTCAGGCCCAGAATTTTCACACCCAGAACCAGCCTTTTTGGGATGCCTGATGACCAGGTGTATGGGAGGTACAGGTTTCCACCTCACATAATACTCGACCTGGTGAGTGAATGGGAGGATGACTTCACACCACCCACCCTGTGCTCCCAAGCACTCAGCCCCCTGGAGAAGGTCCTCAATGTACTGCACTTCTTGGCCACTGGATCATTTCAGCGGCGGACAAGTGCCGTAGTGGGGGGGGGGGTGTCACAGGCCATGCAGTCACGCTGCCTGCACCAGGTGTTGGGCATTATGACTGCACGCCCATCAGTCCGCAGGCACATATACCTGCCCAGAACACCTGCCGAAAGGCAGGCTGTCGTCCAGGACTTTTACGGGGTGGCACAATTCCCCAAAGTGCTAGGTGCCATTGACTGCACCCATGTGGCTCTACGTTCTCCCAGGGCATCTGAGCACATCTATAGAAACTGCAAGCACTGGCATTCCATCAATGTCCAGGTAGTATGTGATGCCAAGGGAATCATCACCTCAGTATATGCCAACTATCCAGGGTCCACCCACGACAGTTTCATTTACTGAATGTCAACCCTAAACCGGGACCTAGAAGCTGGGCGGCATGGCGATACATGGCTGCTTGGTGAGTATAAATGCCACAGCACATGCATGCATGTCAGATACTGAGTAATGTCACAACCCCACTAATGATACCCATCACCACCTCCCCAGGGGACAGTGCCTACCCTCTGAGCACCCACATGATGACGCCAATTCGGAACCCCACCACGCCACCTGAGGTAAGATACAACACAGCCCATATTGCAACCCGGGGCATAGTGGAGCGCACATTCGGAGTGCTCAAGTCACGCTTTCGCTCCCTTGACCGTTCTGCCGGGCAGCTGTTATACGCTCCCCCAGTAGTGTGCAGGATCATAGTGACAGCATGTGTCCTGCACAACATTGCAACACGCCGGGGCCTGCCGGTGGACATGGTGGTGCCCCCACATCCCCAACCACATGCACGCCTGCTGCGCATGGGAGAAGAAAGGGCACGGGGTGAGGCAGCCCATACGCAGCTGGTGGCTAATTACTTCACCTAAAATCACACCTCTGTGGAGGGCACACAGCCCTGGCACATACCAGCTGACAATCAATGATGAGTACATAAGGGACAGTCAACTGTCACAACCATACGAGCCTGAGATTGGTCACCTGGAAGTCTTACATTGTGTGCATCCCTACCTACACAAACACCACCAATGCTGTGTCATCAAAAGACACTTCTATGCTGCTAAATTCATTACCCCCTTGCAAAATACAACATGACAACAGCGCCATGTCACCCAACCCCTCCCCAGCTCCGGCATCCAACACACCATGGCATGTCATGCTATGTGAAAGCAAACAAAGCAATCCCCAAAACCTGACACAAGTGTCACAAAGTACACTGTCCCTAATGAAAACTGGCCACACACAATATGCTCCCAGTAATGTAGAACTAACAACACACAGGACCAAATACTTACCAACAATACAATGCAGCAACACGACCTCAAACATAGGAAAAACATGACAGTACTAAGTCAAAGTAGTCGTAGTCCTACAACCTGAATATGCCACCACATCTACCCCTTCCAACTGTAGTGTTGCAGCCTTCCAAATTTGTCAGTGTACTGCATAGAACATGAACTCCATCTCCAAAGTAGATGGCCTTGTGAAGACATGAGGAATGAACCTGCAAATCTGGAGGGAGACATGGAAGCACAAGCACATATCAATACACCATGCAGTGTACAATACAACACAATATCCACTAGGAATGTATACACAGGATTGACTACAGACTGCCCACACAGCTCATGGGAGTCCAACGTCACTGTGTAATTCACTGTCACGTGGGCACACCCTTTGCAAGCCCATGGAAACGGGAAGCAGGAGGGGTGTGTGTCTCACGAACCGAAGCATCTAACCCAAATTCAGGACAAGCCTGCATGTGCCCAGCTGAAATACAGTGGATGCCCACGGGAGCCACACAAGGCAACACACTGTAAAAAAATTGAAAAAATCAAAAATAAAAATTCAAAATTCAAAAATAAAAAATGGCCATGTGGGGGCCAGGGTGGGGGGAGGGGGCCACCCAGGAGGTCCAAGGACAGGGTGCGCACCAACAGCCACCTGTGTGGATGTTGGGAAAAAAAACACCTCCATGGGCTCATGGCCTGCACGGCTACGCTATTGTGGGAGAATTGCTGCTGTCGCTCTAATCACCCTCTGCTGCTGCATCAGGAGGTGGTGGTGCTATGGGAGGCAGCCCACGCAAAGCACTGGTATGGTCCTCCATGACAGCAGGTATGCGGGTGTTGAAGGTCTGATTCTGGAGGATTAAAGTGCAGAGATCCCCATGCACCACCTCACGGGTTGCATGTATTTCTGCACGCATGGCCTCCCGTGATGTCCGGATATCCTCACGTGTTGCCTGCATCTCAGCTGAGAGCAAACATGTGAGCCGCTCCAGCTGCTGTTCTGTCCTGAAATTAGTGGAAGCCTCAAGGTCAAGAAGAGTCTCCCTGAGGTTTTTGAGTTCTTCCCTCAGGGCTTCCCTGTGGGCCTGGGACTCTATTGAGATGGATTGGCGCAGAGTCTCCAGTGCCACCCGTCGGTCCCTGTTGGATGCCAACATGTCTTCCCTGTGTGATTGGCAAATGGAGTCTGTTGCCTGCTGTAGTAGCTCCATCTGCCTTTCAGGGGGGACAATGGAAGTGGCCACCCTCTCCATTGCTTGAGCCATCATCTCAACTGATGTTGCCTGTTGGGTTGCCATACCGTACATGGATTGTTCCCATATGGTATTGCCTGGTGGCGTATGGCCACCGCGTCGACGGGCACCAACCTGTTTGGGGCAAGGCGATCTGCGCCTTGCTGTGCCGGCACTGCCTGAGGCTGCAGGACTGCATTCCCCCGCTGATCTGCTGGCCCAGGAACAGGATCAGATGTTGTGGAGTGTACCCCTGCATCCGTACCAACACTGACATCCCCATAGAGGGTTCTACCCCTGGTGCAGGTGGGTTGGACAGAACAGAATCCCTGCCAGAAACACTTACCTGCGACGGCACATAGGTCTCATCATCCGAATCAGCACCTGAATAGAGGTCTGGGGAGGTGCACCCATAGACACCCCTGGACAGAATGGTCTGCAGCAGGATTAGGTTCTCACCCACCACCACACCACGTACCCCACTGGTGCCCGGTCGTGCCTGAGAATCCTCCTGGGTCTGCACCATCTCCTCAACCTCAACAGCATCAAGTGAGTCATCCCCTGCAAAAACATGAAAGACAAAAAATGGAAACAGGCATTAGCACCATAGCACACATATAGGCCTGAAAAGCTACAGAACCAGTACATGATTTACACATGTCCCACATGACTCTCCCATGCATGCACTGTCACTGAGTTTGAAGGGGAGGCAAAAGGCAGACACTGATGACACCAAGATGGAAGAGCAACACATTTGCTGCATGCTGGGTAGCACTGTCATCACACATTGGCCTGTGAGTGGCATGTCCAATACACATACATGACACATTCCATCACACAGATGGCATGTACCATAGCCATGGTACATTCCACAAGTACATCCATATGTCAGTGAATGAGTACTGTCAGCCATCCATGTGAAATGGACATGATAAGATGAAAAATGCTACATAGTGTGACAAAATATGCATGGGCCACACACTGCAACACATCCAGTGTACAAAAATACAGTGATTGCAGGCCGATGTACCCATCAATGGTTGTGCACTTCAACATGACAGGAAACAACTATCATGTTCCACATCATGTTCCACATTCAAACAGGCCCCAAAAATATATGTGATCAGGCCAATACTCAATCAGCCTGAATGGTCAAATCATTCACCTAACAAGGTAACACATGTGGGCCAACGTGAGGTTCATCAATGACAGAAGCATGTCACATATGAAAAATACAAACAATGTTGTTGCAAGATGCCACTTCAAGGGCAACTTAAGTAATGTTGCGCTAAATTACTACTGTGGGCAGAAGGGATACTGTCACACCCAAATCCAAGGCCGCTGAATGTTTTGGATGAAGCACATGGGTGACCCATACCACTCAGGCACACACACCCTCACCTGGCACTCAATCAGAACCCGTCACCCAAACAGCATACACATGGATTACACACACATGCATGGGCACTCACCGGACAATGCGTCGTAATCAGGTAGTTCTCCCACACCTTGGATCTGTTCCTCTCTGACGAAGGCCCCAGCAACAGACTCATTTTCAGTGAGTTTGTTGTCCTCTGGTGGAGACCCACCGCCAGTCACCAGAGTAGCGGCATGATTTGAGGCCAGCTTGTTCTTTGCTCTGCGTTTCGGTCATTCCACCGCTTGTAGCAATCATCAGCTGTGCGTCTCACAAATCCAAGGGCACTTATGCGGTCTGCGATGGTCTGCCAGTGTGCCCTACGTTGACCAGGTGTGTTCTTGCACCCTGGAGTCACCAACATTTTGCGGCTATGTGCTGACACATAGGTCACAAGTGCATCAAGTTCCGAGTCATTACAGCTAGGCTTCCTTGACATGCCGAAGTGTGTAGCCGTGTCTGGGGTCTCAGCCTGTTGTGCCACAGCACCCTTCTTCCTCTTTTTTGAAGGTGGAGCGGAGCCAGAGTGGCTTACGCTGCTCTGGTCAGTAGGGGCAGAAGCACCAGTGGACTGGGTAGTAGGAGTGTGGTAATGCACAATGACCATAGGTCTTGTTGCAGGCATTGGTCGCAAGGTGTTGTTGGCATGGGGAACGTCAGTTTGATGGACCTGGACCAACACTGTCCTGGCTGGGAGAGTCAGAGCTGGGGCGGATGAGCTGCAGCTGCCCCTGCAGCCTCCCCACCCTGCCTACTTGGGGCAGCAGATGACATAGCTGCCCCAGATCCATGTGGCTTGGTGACAACAACTTGCACCGCCACACGTGGCCTACACTTGCTGACCTGGAAGTCAGCCTGGGAGTCATCCTGTGCCAGGTCAGGTGCCACAATGGGCTGGTCCAACAAGGGCTGAGCTGGGATGGTCTCAGCCACGTTTCCGTCAACCATGGGGGGGAATGGATGTCCCTGATAGGGCCTCCACACATGGGGGTATAGGGGCACCCTGCAAATCCCGGCCACGTCCCCTACCGTGCCCACCATGTCCACCTTTTGAAGGTCGGCCTCCTTTGCCTCCCTTACCGCTTGGTCGCCTCCCAACCATGGCACTGATGTTGTTGTGCGTATGGGAGGAGCAGTAAACTATTGTCCTGGGCAATTGGGTGTCAAAGGGGTAGGGTACTAGATGGAATTCGTACCCTAGTGCTCTAACAAGGCTGTCTGTGACCCCTGGGTGAAGATGATGGGTCACGCAACTCACAGGCAGCCCAACAACTAAAACTAACGTGCACGCAACCCCTCGTAGACCACGTGCATGTTAAAATGAACCGGCACTACGCTGTGGCACCCAGAAACACAAAAATAAGCATACGCGTAATACACACATCCTACAATGACCTCTGAAGTGGTACGCGACACACGGGGCAAGCACAGTTGGTAAATACCTCCGGGACTCACCATCTGCCTGGAAAAAGAATGTGAAAAAGAAGTGCGTGTGCGCGTTGGTAACACACCCCACAAAAGAAGAATTGTAGGCTGTCTGAGGAGACAGGAGAAAAGGAGAAGTGAACGCTGTTTGAGGAAACAGGCCCAAAAAAATGAAGAAAAATTAAAGCTGTCAGAGGTAAAAGGGAGTACGAACTAGAAACGTTGTGAAGTAATCGTGTGTGAACCGACAAGAGGTACAGATTTCACCCACTCGCTCTCCACGGAAAGCATGTACAAGGAAATGGCATCCTACACGTAGCTTTTAAACCGGCCCACACGTACACGTCACATACGCGTGTACGCGGTCCCTTTCCTCCAATTACACACGATGACACTCAGACGTGCAGGTTTTCCACGTGGGCTCTGTCATCACGTGCTATGAGGGACACCTCTGCGCGTCACGTCACAGACGCGCTTACGCGCTAAGGGCATTTGGTCCAATGAAACTACGTACGTGTGCTGACGCGCTTAGGCGCTAAGGGCCTTTCCTCGATTTACACGCAGACATACAAGATTTTCACGTACCAAATCACTCCGTATCAAGCTGGCCACGCAACAACACATGGAAGACCACGTTCCTGCCCAGAAGGCCGAATTACTGCTCCCCAGAGACCCGAGCACGCTCCCACCTGCCATCTGCTGCTGCCTGACTGCCTGCTGCCTACGTACCCTGCTATTTGCTGCCTGCACATCAGCCAGGGTTGCAGTTGCTGTGACCACCCCTCCTGGAACCAAAGACTCCCGACTGGTATACCATCGCTCCACAGCCCCAGGACCCAGTTCCCCACCCACGCCTGCCTCTGGGGTTACCATGTCGGGCACAACATCATCTGGCACCACTGGCAACCCCCAGCCAGAGAGGCAGAGGGCCACCAGCTTCACTGCCACCGGAGTTGGTGTCCTGGTGGAGCAAGTCCTGGGGGAGTATGATGCCCTCTTCGGAATTTCACGCGCTGACAAGGAAGGATGGACCAGGATCTGGATGGACATTGCGACTGCCATAAACGCGGCGGGGGTGGCTGTCCGCGACTTACAACATGTCAAGAAGCGCTGGGAGGACTTCAGGTCCAGAACCCTCAACAAGGCCCAGCGCCTCTTGAAGGCAGCAGATGCTAAGGGGCACCGGGGCCACCTGTCGGAACACCAAATGAGGGTCCTGTAACACATATGCCCAACACTCCACATCCAGGTCCTTGAGAGGCAGACCTGTCTGGAGTCGAGCGGTATGTGTACATGCATACTGATTGTACGCTGTGCGTGTCGTGGTGTGCCTGTAGTGTGCAGGTTGCATATGTGTTTTTGTATGGCCATGTATGGATGTGTATGTACAGGGTGGTGATGCTGACACATGCGAGTCCTCTCATGTGTGAGACAAATTGATGGTGTATGTGTGGGTAAGCAGGCAGGACAAATGCAGATGTGGGAGCACACATGTTTGAAATTCTGTGTATGTACGTTGGCATGGTTGTGGTGTCACACATGGATGGTGGTTCCTGCTGCATGTATCTGCACTGTGTACATGTGCATGTGTGTGTATTTGACAAGTGTGCAACTGTGATGCAACTTGGATGCATGTGACACTGACATGTAGAAGGCTTAATGCCAGATGTGACATGGCTGGCGATCTCATCTCTGTGACAGTTGGTGGACATGTATACATGCATGTAAGTGTGGTGGCGTGTGTGCTTGTGTTGTGCACTCCCCGTGTTTCATGTGATATCAGGCTCACCTTCGGATGCTCATGCTGTCGTATGTGTATGGATGGCGTTGGCTGGTGCGATATGGCTGTGGAATTGCTCATGTGTATGAGTTGAAATTACATGTGTGTTGGGGATTGTGATGCCATGTCTGAAGTTTGACACTGCCACTCATGTGCAACTGTCATGTGTGTATCAGTCCATTGTACAGTGCCCTGATGCCTGTGTTTTTTCTCTCCCTCTCTGCAGCGTCAACTGATGAAGAGGGAGGAGAGGGTGCTGTGGAGCACAGCTGCAGAGATCGCAACGCCAGCCGGAGACGCAAGGCCCGGATCCCCTCCCAAGTTGTCATCTCATCAGGGAGTGAGGAGTCTGGTGCCTCGTCCCAGGCCGCAGCTGCCGAGCATAGGTCCAAGAGGCGGAGGTCAGAGTTGTACTCCTCGGCAGCAGAAGGGGCAGCTGAGACCCCACAAGGTCTGATGGAGGAAGAAGGCACAGAGTCATCCAGGTTGGTGGGGGGTTTGGTGGAGGAGGAGGCCGTGGATGGGACAGACATGGGGTCTGGAGGTAGGGATTCCACTGGTGCTAGTGGTGCAGTGCAGGGGCTGGGACAGGAGGCAGCACAGGCCGCCGCGGAGGTGCCTGTGTGTAATCCTGTCCCCGATCCTGTGACTGCATCATCCTGCACCAGCAGGGATGGCTACATCCAGACCCGTTTTCAGGGAGGGGATCCGCTTACAACAACTGGCCTTCCTCTCCCTGTGGACGTGGCTATCCGGGACCGGGTTGAGCCTGTCGTGAGTGGGATGGCGTTGCGTCAACGGGGCATGTGAGGTGACCTGCAGTGTTTTCGTGAGGACACTGCACTTCATCTCAAATGTGTCGTTGGCCACGTTGACCTACTGGGACAGGTCACCAGGGCCGGATTCCTCTGTTTGCTGGACCTTGTTCTGACCCCCTCCTCACCTGAACCCCCTATGCGCCAGTCGTCCTCCATGCCATCTTCCCACCCATGTATCACCTGGGTACCCTGTGGAGCTACCTCTGACCCTGTGGCCAGGCTGGTGGAGGAAAGATCCCTGCCACAGTCGGGAGTCGGACGTCCAGCAGGGGTGGCCACCTTGACAACTGCATCCCAGCCAGAGGAGGACGTGCAGGCAGCAAGAGCCAGGGCACAGCAGCAGCAGCAACAAGGCGGGAGCCATGATGGCTCGGGGCCTTCAACATCGGTGGGGCAGGCATCGGCCAGAGGGTAGGAGGACCCAGGACTGGAAGTGTCTTCCGTGTTGCAGCGGTTAGGCCATGCTATAGATGCGGAGCGGCAGCGGGTGGAAGAGGCACGGCTCACGATGGTCAGGGCGGAGAACTCCATGCGTAGGGCTCTGAGGCGGGCCGAGTGCCTCGAGGCAATTCGCAGGGACCTGGAGGGCCAGATGTTGTCATCCCTGCGAACCCTCGGGGCCATGGAAGAGGACCGCCTCCGGGACATCGAGCAGGAGTTCGATGATGCCCTGGCCCGGGAAATCGGGAAGTGAGCCGTCGGACTAGCCCGTTGCCATTGTAAATAGTTTTTAGAGTTAGGTTTCCTTTTCGTTTTCCTTTTATTTGTGGTGAATGGACAATGCCACACATATTTGTATATAGTTGTATTTTTAGGTAGTTTGTTAGATAGGTTTCATTTGTTTGGTTGGGCTCATGGACCCTTTTCATACTCCAACAATGGATTTATTTGAAATATTTTTTGGGAGTTTGCACATGGATTAATGTTTTTTAAGAGCTGAAGGTATGTTTGAATTTTGGGAATGAGCTACAATGTTAAATAATAATCTTGATTTACAAGAATCATGACGTCCTTTATTAAATCCTGATTGATCCTGACCAATGAGATAAGGAAAAAGGGTTTCTAAATGTTTAGAGATAATTTTTGCATCCATTTTGGAGTCCGAATTAATAAGAGATATGGGCCGATAATTTTTGACATGTCCAGTTTCTGAAACAGAATAAGAAGGGCTTCACTGAAGGATCCTGGTCTTTGTCGATGTTAATAAAGTGGGCACATAATTCTAAAAATTTTAGGAGCAATAGAATCGACAAAGGATATATAGAAGTCTAGAGTGAAACCATCAGGGCCCGGGGCTTTGTTGGGTTTAAGATCATGTATGGCTTGTTTAATTTCAGCAATAGAGATTGGTAAATCCAGGGGAAAAGAATCTACTGTGTTATGCATATTTATTTTTTTATTATTTTGTAGGAATTAATTTATATTGTCAGATTTAATAGAGGAATTGTTTGAAAATAAATTAGAATAGAATTGATAAATGGCGTCGGTAATATCCTTTGGATTCGATAATCTTGTACCATCTGGGGAGGAAATGTGAGTGATAATCAATTTTTCTTTTTTCTTCTTGAGATATAAAGCTAACATTTTGGCAGTTTCATTAGAATTATTATAAAGTTTTGTTTGGATCTGAATATGGAATTGGCAGCTTTGTCCTTATGGATTTAATTAAATTCAAAGCCTTTAGTTATGAGAGTTTTCAAAAAGGTCGGATTCAGATTTGCATAATATGATTTTGCACGTTCTTTTATTGAAGTTAAGAGCAAACCTTTACAAAAAAAGAAGAACAAATCTCAGATACTCAAATAATTTAAATTAGGTCATACATCAATAAGATAGAACATTCTTAAAATACATTTGCATAATAGATGCATCTAAAAAAACCAGATCAGTATTAAAATAACCACTCACAATCGCTCAATACTATCCAGATACCCGAAACATAGTGCTTTCCATAGATGGACAACTTCCCTTGTGCATTTCTTTAATATAAAGCATAATGTTAAGCCCAACACTCATATATACACAAATCTGTCCGCACATGGCATTTCCAATTCCAATGATAACAATGGTTACTAGAAATGGTTGTCCATTACACAAGTGTATTACTCTCCCCAGTTGTTACTAGACCACACACTCTAGATAGAAAGTCTACTATTGCAATTTTAAGAGCTATTGAATTACCATGCTTCATCTTCCACCAGAGACTTTCAGCATCAACCCGCCCCTGGTTAAGCACAAAATGCCCAAGTTATTTAATTGTTTGCCAGTTGTAAGGTCTTACAATGTAGAAGCAGGTGTCATAATGTTTCTTTATTCACTTTATTATTACAAAAGTGACAAGGATAGCATATTCTCATGGGCCCTTTACCAGATCTAATTTCCCTTATTTCTCCTGTTGTACACACATTAAAACGATATCTCATATAGCAATGTCTCTCATTTTTATTTTTATTTGGGAATCTTTTTAGATAGGTTTCCAGCTAACCAAGAACTTTTTGGTGAGTAACAAGTTATGTAAACATTTTTGTTGAAGTAACCCCCGTTATTGTCTCAAACCAATAGGAGAATTGCAAGAATTGTTTTACCCTGATCGGATTCTCTATCAGGGTTTTACAGGAAAGGCCTATTTTCTCAAGAGTTTCATAGCTCAATATTTGGAATGTTACAAGTACATTGGACTTAGTGCTATGATACAGAAGATCACCTCCCATTATTCTATATAGGTTATCCCCAGAATCTACTATTAGCCTTCTGAACAGTGAAAGTTTGTGCCACAATACATGATATCCCAAAGACAGTAGGCCTAACTCATACCTATTTGCCACACTCGGGACAGCAACTAGTAAACAAAACAATACACTTTTCCAAATTTTTGCTTCCAGTTTTCGAAACATAGATGTTGTCAGCTCTTGGTGACATTCCAGTCTGTATATAATCTTTGGTAAAAACTTCAGATTGTAATAGCGAATAAGGGGAATCACTGAATAAAGTTTCCTGACCACATTTCCTGTCCATTTTCTTCATTTGGACAAACTGCAGGGATACTTTATGCTCCAAAGAAGCTAAATATACGCTCTTCTAACATTTGTCAAAGATTGGAAAGCCTACAAATTTCATTTCACTTTTGACATTAAGCTTTATGTCATCTATATGCCAAACATAGTTCTTTAGAGTTTTATTGGAGCTTAATTTCATAATTGTTGTTTTACTAGCATTGATTTTCAAGCGATTTTTTTTTGTGTAAGAACAGAATGCTGTAATCATATGCTGCAATCCCATGCACAACTGATCAAAAAGAAGGAAGTCATCAGCATAGGCACACCATGGAATCTTCCTTCCATCAACTTTAGGAGGAATGAATGAGGCTGCATTCAGGCAATTCCCTGCATCAGATATGTATAAATTAAACAATGTTGGTGCGAAAATGCATCCCTGCCTTAGACCATTGCATATTTTAATCAGGCCATATAACAGACCCTCCAGACTCAAATGCACCTGCACATAAGAATCTGCTTGTAAGTGAATTAAGATGGAAAGGATATTGCTTGGGAGACCTAAGTCGTGTAGTTTTTGTCACAAGACGTCTCTGTCGACCAAATCAAAGGCCATTGATAAGTCAATGGCTGAAAGATATAAAGGTGGTGCTCCCTTTTTCCATGCATTGTGCTGTAGGGTACATAACAAAAGGCCTCCTGGATCTGTCACTAGATGTCTATGAAAGCCAAACTGTTGGGCACTCAAGGTCTTATACTTTTCTGCCCAGTCCTGAACTTCTCTCAATACAGGACTTGCAAAAATCTTGGAATCCACATCTAAGATTGCTATTGGCCTGTAATTCTTAGTAATGTTTTTGTCCCCTGTTTTATAAATTGGCACAATATATGAAAGATGCCATGTGGAAGGGATCCTCTTTGTGCTAACAATGTCTTCAAACAGAAATGAGAGGGCCCTGGCCCACAACCCACAATTCCCCTTCATAAGAGCGTTGGATAAGTTGTTTGGGCCGGCGGCTATGGAAACACTTGCTTTTTTAATTTGTGCTTCTATGTCTGCAACAGAAAAAGTTACTTTCCAGGGCAATGATAGTACGGTGTCCCAGTTTTTAGTGGGTCATTAAGAACATAGATTTCCCCGAAATGTCCCGACCAAACATGTTCATTGATGGGATTTGACTGTGAGATAGTATAATTGGTCTCTGAATTATAGATCAGCAGCCAAAAACTTCTGCTTCAGCCGTCTCTCAAGGCGAGCAGCATGTTTTCATTATCTTCTTGTATTAGATTAAATTTATGATTCTTCACCAATTTCTACGTATCTGTTTTAGTCTCTTTAATTCGGTTGTAATATAGTCCCATTCAAGCCCGGAGTTCTTTATACGTCTAGTCTCTCTATTATATGCATTTTTCATCTCTTTAACTTGGGTGTTGTATTGATGTCTATGTATGCCTCCAGGCACAGACTTATTCACAGTTTTGCTTGGCAAAGAACCAATCACTCCATCCACATAAGCACCAAAAGATCTATGTGTATATAGAGCTCACTT
This sequence comes from Ambystoma mexicanum, assembly GCF_040938575.1. NCBI lineage: Eukaryota > Metazoa > Chordata > Amphibia > Caudata > Ambystomatidae > Ambystoma > Ambystoma mexicanum. Next base: position 1,276,867,400 of record NC_090929.1, on the reverse strand, counting down.
CTCCTCTATTGTGGACCGAGCATAATTACTCTCAAAAAGTTCATTCACTTTGAAGATATTACCCTGGTGCCACTTGAACCTTGTCTTAGTTGTATTGACCTGTAGATTAATTGCTTGGCACTTAAATTCTGAGTGTAAAATTTGGAAGGTGGGTGTCATCTCCAGTAAATATTGGGTAATGAAAATGTAGTCTATTACTGAGGACCAGGTCAGAAGATGGCTTTGTGAGTCATCACTCTCTCTAGCAGAAAAAAGACCCCAATCAAGAAAAAAAAGCATCCCATTGATTAGTCTGTTCAAATTTTCTATCGGTTCTCCCTTCAAAGCCGGCTCTCTCCACTGCTACAAGAGAATTTGAGACGTGTTCAATATGAGTGTTTAAGTCCCCCACCACCACAATCTGTAAGCCTATTATGAATCCCTGTAAGGAGGCTTTGAATGCATCCCAGTTGTTATAAATCGAAGCATGTTGGGGAAGATTATTAAAAAAAAAATCTTTAATGAAAGTGTTGGTTTTATCGATAAAGGATTAATGCTTCAGAAGAAATGAGTTGAATCTCCATCTCGGTGACAATTTATTAAGAACTTACTAATAAGCTAACTAAACCACAAAACCAATTCAAATTTAGGTAAATATCAACTTTTGAGACCGGAACCATCATCACTTCACTCAAACCTTCGAGGTGTCTTAGTGATACTTGTCCAGCACTGATCATTAAAGAAGTGGCCAAGGAGCTTGCTCCTTTCGTCAACACTTTTATAAATTCATCCTTTAAATCATGCTTCATCCCACCAACTTCAAAGACGCTTGGGTACTCACCCTCCTAAAAAAAACCAACCTATATCCAAACATCCCGACCAACTACAGGCCCATCACAACAGTACCGTTCCTACTTAAAATCTTAGATAGAGCCGCCTATATCCAGATCCAATCCTATCTGGAGCTCAATAACCTCTTAGGCACCCGACAATCTGGCTTCAGGCCCAGAAACGGAACTGATACTGCCCTCCTTGACCTCAAAAACCAACTGGACGACCGCAAAGACAAAGGTGAAATATCCATCCCCCTTCTCCTAGACCTGTCTGCCGCTTTTGATTTGGTGACCATAAAGTGCTACATAACCACCTCCAATCACCTGCCAACTTCTTAAATGAAGCTAAAGCCTGGATAAACTCTTTCTTAGAACATAGAACTATAAGAGTGTTTTCACTCTCCTCATCTGCTGACCTTGAACCAAACAACTGTGGGGTACCTCAGGGGTCATGTGTCTCCCCCACTTTGTACAATATCTTTACAAAGCCACTCTTTGATATACTGGACAATCTGGGTGTCTCCTATACCAATAACGTTGACGACACCCAGATCCTTATACCTATCCAGGGAGACTACTAGAAAGATGTAGCTTTTATAAACAAAATTTACCAAATCATACAAACATGGATGGCCACTCATGGCCTATGTCTCAATAACAAAAAGGCCAAACTCCTTATCATTGGTTCCACCACTAGAATGAACAAACTCCCTCACCTTTACAAATCTATAACTATTGATGACATTAAGATTAAAGTCGCCAACTAAGTAAAAACTCTGTTTCTACTTAGACTCCGCCCTCAACTTTAAAAGCAAATAAACCGCACAGCCTCTGCATCCAGCTACACATGCAAATTAATCTACGCTTGTAAACCATTTCTGACTACCGAAAGCTGTATTACGATTGCACAGGCTCTAATTCTTTCCAAATTGGATTACTGTAATGCACCATACTTAGGTACCAGCAAATACTATACCAACAAACTCCAAACCCTTCAAAACAATGCCTTGAGAACTGCCCTATGTCTCCCCAAAGGTCAACACATCTCTGAACGAAAAGGATCGACTTAAGATAGAGTCAAGCTTATAACACTAAATCTGACATATAAATGCCTCAACAACAATGCACCTATATACCTTACTGAGAGATTCATTAAACATACTTCTGAAAGCCCTATCGGAAAGGCACAATCCAATAAGCTCAGAATCCCTAACTTTAAACTTAAAAAGACGGATGGTTCTAGCTTCCAAGTATTGGCATCTAAACTGTGGAACTCAATACCAGACTCCCTCAGAGAATCACCCTCCCCTCACTCATTCAAATCTAGCGTCAAATGATGGCTGCACTCTTGTGATGCTTGACACCTGTGTCCCTGACCTGTATAAATTTACATTACTGCACCTATTCTGTATATTTCACACCTTATTGTAAAAATGTAAATGTTCGCTTTACTCCCCATTGCATGTATATTATCTCATATTGTTTTTATCTTGCCTTGTTTACTTCTTTGCATTGTAACCAAATTCTTGCAAGAGCTCAGATGCCTGACAGCCCGGTGCACTCTATAAATAAATTAACAATACAATACAATACATTCTTGTTTGAAGCTCTAAAAAGTCTCAGCAGGCAGACTTGTACAATTCTCCCTTCTTCAAAAATGTCCTGCAATGATTCCTTCCGTACTTCTTCACATATGCAGTCCTTCCATAAAACTGCATTTTCTGATGACCACACCCCCTGGGAAATAGCTTTGCCTCAAGGTAGTTCGGCAGCTAAGAGAAATCTGCTTCAATTTGTGGCATAATGACAATGTGCACAATGCTACAAAATTACTTCACAGGATTAAGTGCAGAGGTGGATGTGCCCATTAACTGCTTTAAAGTTCCCACAGGCCAACACATCAAAATAGGAGAGATATACCTGATCTTGCGGTATTCTTTTGTTGTGGAAAAATGGTGATATAATGTTATGGTGGTAATCACCTACATAAAGTGACAATGTTCCTGTCAGAATGTCCTAGAATCTGTATTCCATCCCAGGTCCTCGCTAAAAGAAAGTTACCAGACGTATTACACTTGGATTTTGTGAGTGCCACTTGTTGTTCCCAGCAACTTATCTATGAGGCTGGGCTGCTGTCTTGATGGCAGATCTGTTCAGCTGTAAACATGCACAGCCGAAATACCACACACTCACACACACTACCTATACAGTCCACAATATATAATTTTCTTGAAAACCTTTACTTAACACTCTTTCCTTTTGCGAGCAGATTAATAGGCCAATTCATGGAATTAATGTGCGCCGAAAATTCCCACGCAGAGGTGCCAAAATGTGCGATTCGCAGTAAAAGTGCGAAAATCACAGTGCAACTGCGATATCGCAGGGAAACCTGCGCACATCGATTCATGGAAGTCCGTGCGTGAGAAAAATATTGGATGTGCGCTGAAAAAGTGCGCGGCACACACCGGCGCACAGGTCATCCAACGGCGTGCGCCACGGGTGCTGCGAAATCAAACATAGCGCGGCGCACATCACAAAAGTAGGCGGAACACGGGGCGTAACACTCGGAATGGGGAACAACGCGTGAAAATATGGGCGTCACAGGGGAAGTACAGGAGACAAGTGCGCGGAACGCCCACACGCTCGTCTACAACTCGTATTCATGGAATCGAATAGGGAAAACCAGCGCACTGGCAAAGACGCGCACAGGGCCAAACAAGTAGGCCACAAGAAAGCAGGTGTAGTGTCCCTGCGCCTGAAATAAATGTGCGCCAAAATGTGCGCTAACAAAAAGCACCCATATACAGCTATGATGAATGATCCATACAGTGGCCCTCTAGGACAAATGAGGTGCAAAGGCGTACCGACAAACACGGACACCCGCTGTGTGAAAAATAGCGTGTGCGTGTATTACGGGGTTCGTGGGAAGTTCCACATACGATTTGCCTGGGCACGTGTATTCCGGGGTGCGCGGGAAGTTTCACATGCAAATTTGCAGGGTACGTGTATTTCGGTGTGCGCGTGAAGTTCCACACGCTATTTCAGCAGGGTACGTGTACTCCGGGTGCGCGGCAAATTCCACACACCAATCCAGCAGCCTATGTGTATTTCGGGGGTGCCGGGGAGTCCCACACGTGAATTGGCCGTGGGGGTCCTCCCAGCTTTTCCCTCTACACCCTCCCCGGCCCCTGCAGGCAGCCCACACCAGAGGGGACTACCCTGCACCCTTGCACATGTCCCGCAGGCAGCCCATCCACCATGGCCATGCCCCCCCAGCCAACCCACATGTCACCTTGCACTACTACCCACCAATGCATGTCTCCCTGCACTCTCACCCCCCAGCATCCAGGGGCACCCTCCACCAGGCCCCCACTCATGTCCCCCTGCACCCCCACACCCCAGCACTGTAGCGCACCCTCCACCAGGCCACCACTCATGTCCCCCTGCCCCCACACCCACCTGCATCCAGGGGCAACCTCCACCAGGCCCCCACTCCTGTCCCCTGCACCCCTACCCCACTGCATCCAGGGGCACCCTCCACCAGGCCCCCACTCATGTCTCCCTGCACCCCCACCCCCCAGCCGTGCGATTTGCCTGGGTACGTGTATTCCAGGGGTGCGCGGGTAGTCTCACACGCAATTCCATCAGGGTATGTGTATTATGGGTCCGCGTGAACTTCCACACGCGTTACCAGCAGGGTACGTGTATTTCGCGGTGCGCGGGAAGTTCCACACGCGAATTTGCAGGGTACGTGTATTTCGGTGTGCGTGTGAAGTTCCACACGCGACTGGGCCTGTGAGAGTGGGGTACGTGTATTCCAGGGGTGGGCGGGAATATTTACTCGCGACTGGGCCTGGGAGAGCGTGTTACGTGTATTCCTGGGGTGGGCGGGAAGATTTACACGGTCGCCTACAACACGCCCAAAAATAAAAGGTCCAATCCTGAAACACGTACACCAGCATGAAGCAGGCGCACGTCCCGCGCAGCATAAAAGAGTGCGCAAACAACAAACAAGCTCAGACGCCAGGATGAATATTCCGTTCCTAGCAGCAGTGGCTGTGGGATACCTCAGGAGGAGGAGAAGGATAGTCAGGGCCAGAATCTTTACACCCAGAACCAGCCTATTTGGTATGCCTGATGACCAGGTGTATGGGATGTACAGGTTTCCACCACACATAATACTCGACCTGGTCAGTGAGTGGGAGGATGACCTCATATCACCCACCCAGTGCTCCCAAGCACTCAGCCCCCTGGAGAAGGTCCTCAATGTACTGCACTTCTTGCCTACCGGATCATTTCAGCGGACAAGTTCCATAGTGGGGGGGTGTCACAGGCCACGCAGTCACTGTGCCTACACCAGGTGTTGGCTATCATCACTGCATGCCCATCAGTCCGCAGGCACATATATCTGCCCAGAACACTTGCAGAAAGGCAGGCTGTCAGCCAGGATTTCTACAGGGTGGCACAATTCCCCAAAGTGCTAGGTGCCATTGATTGCACCCATGTGGCTCTACGTCCCCCCAGGGCATCTGAGCACATCTATAGAAACCGCAAGCACTGGCATTCCATCAACGTCCAGGTAGTATGTGATGCCAAGGGAATCATCACCTCAGCATATGCCAACTATCCAGGGTTCACCCACGACAGCTTCATTTACAGGATGTCAACCCTAAACCGGGACATGGAAGCTGGGCGGCATGGCGATGCATGGCTGCTTGGTGAGTAGAAAGGCCACAGCACATGCATGCATGACAGATACAGAGTAATGCCAATACCCCACTAATGATCCCCATCATCACCTCCCCAGGGGACAGTGCCTACCCTCTGAGCACACACATGATGACGCCAATTCGGCACCCCATTTCGCCTCCCGAGGTAAGATACAACACAGCCCATATTGCAACACGGGGCATAGTGGAGCGCACATTCGGAGTGCTCAAGTCACGCTTTCGCTCCCTTGACCGTTCTGGTGGGCAGCTGTTATACGCTCCCCCAGTAGTGTGCAGGATCATAGTGGCAACATGTGTCCTGCACAATGTTGCAACACGCCGGGGCCTGGCTGTGGACATGGTGGTGCCCCCACATCCCCAACCACATGCACGCCCGCTGCGCATGGGAGGGGAAAGGGCATGGGGTGAGGCAGCCCGTACGCAGCTGGTGGCTAATTACTTCACATAGAAAGCACACCCCTGTGGAGTGCACACAGCCCTGGCACATAACATCTGACAATCAATGATGACTCAATCTGACAATTCTGATGAATTAAGGGACAGTCAACTGTCAGAATCATAGCAGCCTGAGATTGTTCACCTGGAAGTGTCACAATGTGTGCATCCCTACCTACACAAACACCACCAATGCAGTGTCATCAAAAGACACACTTCCATGCAGCAAAAATGAATACCCACTTGCAAAATACAACATGAGAACAGTGCCATGTCACCCAACCCCTCCCCGGCACGGCCACACAACACACCATGGCATGTCATGCAATGTGAGAGCAAACAAATTAATCCCCACAACATGCCCCAAGTGTCACCAACTACAGTGTCCCTAATGGAAACAGGCCACACATGAAATGCTCACAGTAATGCAGGACCAACAACACACATTACCAAATACTTACCAATAATGTCACCTACACAACCTCCAACCTACCATAAACATGACAGTACGGACTTAAAACATCGGTAGCCTCACTACCTGATAATGCCAGAACTTCGAACACTTCCAACTATACAGTGTTAGCGCCACACAAGAGTGTAGGTGCACTGCTTACAACATGGACTCCAGTTCCAAAGTAGACCGCCTTGTGAAGACATGAGAAATGGACCTGCAAATTAGGAGGATGAGATGGATACAGAGGCACATATCAATACACCCTGCAGTGTACAATACAACCACAATATGCACTAGGAATGTATACACAGTATTGACTACAGACTGTCCACACATCATATGGGAGTCCAACGTCACCGTGTAAGTCAATGTCACTTGGGCACACCCTTTGCAAGCCCATGGAAACGGGAAGCAGGAGGGGTGTGTGTCACACAAACCCAAGCATCTGACCCAAATTCAGGATAAGCCTGCATGTGCCCAGCCACAATACAGCATATGCCCACGGGAGCCACACAAGGCAACACACTGTCAAAAAAATCAAGATTCAAAAATAAAAAAAAAATAAATAAATAAATAATCAAAAATGGCCATGAATGGGCCCGGGGGGTGTGGGGGAGGACACCCAGGAGGTCCGAGGACAGGGTGCACACCAAAACCCACCTGTATGGATCTTGCGGAAAAGAAACACCTCCATGGGCTCATGGCCTGCACGGCTACCCTATTGTTGGAGAATCGCTGCTGTCGCTCTCCTCACCCTCTGCAGCTGCATCAGGAGGTGGTGACACTATGGGAGGCAACCCACGCAAAGCCCTAGTCTGGTCCTCCATGGCAGCAAGCATGCGGGTGTGGAAGGTCTGGTTCTGGAGGATAATTGTGCGGAGGTCCCCATGCAACAACTCACGGGATGCCCGGACCTCCGCCCTAGTTGCCTGCATCTCAGCTGAGAGCGTACGTCTGAGCCGCTCCAGCTGCTGTCGGTCCTCGTGTTAGCTGAAGCTTCAAGCTCAACCAGAGTTGCCCTGAGCTGACGGAGTTCCACCCTCAGGGCTTCCCTGTGGCCCTGGGACTCAATAAAAATGGCTTCCCGCAGAGTCTCCAGTGCCGCCCGCCTGTCCCTGTTGGACGCCAACATGTCCTCCCTGTGTGACTGGCTAATGGAGTCTGTTGCCTGCTGTAGTTGTTCAATTAGCCTTTCTTGGGGGACAATGGAAGTGGCCACCCTATCCATGGCCTGAGCCATCATCTCAGTTGATGCTGCCTGTTGGTTTGCCATACCGTATATGGATTGCTCCCATGTGGTATTGCCAGGTGGCGTACAGCCACCGTGTCTGTGGGCACCACACCTGTCTGGGGCAAGGTGAACAGCGCCTTGCTGTGCCAGCACTGCCTGAGGCTGCAGGACTGCATTCCCCCTCTGATCTGCTTGCACAGGAACAGGATCAGATGTAGCAGAGTGTGACCCTGCATCCGTAACCACCAAAGGCGGACCTACCAACACTGACATCCCCATTGAGGGTTCTACCCCTGGTGCAGGTAAGTTGGACAGTACAGAATCCCTCCCAGAAACACTTACCTGCGATGGCACATAGGTCTCATCATCCGAATCGACACCTGAATAGAGCTCGGGGGAGGTGAACCCAGAGACACCCCTTGAGATGACGGCCTGCAGCAAGTGTGGGTTCTCACCCACCACCACACCACGTCCCTCACTAATTGGCCTGAGACCCCTCCTGGGTCTGCACCATCTCCACAACCCTAGCAGTATCAAGTGCGTCATTCCCTGCAAAGACATGAAAGAAAAGAAATGGGAACAGGCATTAGCAGCATGGAACACAATTAGGGCTGAGAAGCAACAAAAACAGTACTTCATTGACACATGTACCACATGACTATAACCCTCCCATGCATGCACTGTAACTGCGTATGAAGGGGAGGCAAATGGCACACATTGATGACACCAAGACGGAAGACCAACACATTTGCTGCAGGCTGCCTAGCAGTGCCATCACACATAGGCCTGTGATTGGCATGTCCAATACACATACATGGCACATGCCATCACACAGATGGCATGTACCCTAGCCATGTCACACATGTGACAATAGGACTGAGAAATGCCTAGTGAAAGTGGTGGAATGCAGAAAATCATCCTGAATGAACACAGAATAACATGCAACTATGTTGTGGCAAGATGACAATTCAAGGGCAACTGGCGTGAGGTTGGGCTGAATGTCTACTGTTGCCAGAAGGGATACTGCAACACCCAAATCCTGGTGAGCAGAATGTATTGGATGAAGCACATGGGTGACCCAAACCACTCAGTCACACACCCCCTCACCTGGCACTCAATCAGAAGCACTCACACACACACCATGCACATGGATGACACACACATGCATGTGCACTCACCGGATAATGCCTCGTAATCTGGCAGGTCTCCCACGCCTTGGATCTGTTCCTCTGTGATGTAGGTCCCAGCAACATGCTCATGTGGAGTGAGTTCTATGTCCTCTGCCGGAGACCCACCTCCAGTCACTAGAGTTGTGGCATGGCTTTAGGCCAGCTTTTTCTTTGCCCTGCGCTTAAGGTCATTCCAGCGCTTGTAGCAATCATTAGCTGTGCGCCTCACGAATCCAAGGGCACTTATGAGTTCCGCAATGGTCTGCCAGTGTGCCTGACGTTGTGCAGGTGTGCTCTTGCATCATGCAGTAATCACCATTTCGCTGTCATGTGCGGACACATACTCCACAAGTGAATCAAGTTCGACCTGATTGAAACTGGGCTTCCTTGGTGGGCCGGAGTGTGTAGCCGTGTCTGGGGCATCAGCCTGTACTGGACGAGCACTCTTCCTCTTCCGCTTGGAAGGTGGTGGTGATACTGAGTGTCCTACGCCACTCTGGACACTAGGGGCAGGAGCCCCGGTGGACTGTGGACTAGGAGTGTGGGAATGAACACTCACCGTGGGACTTGGTGCAGGCATTAGCTGAAGTGTGATGTAGTCAGGGGGAACGTCAGAAGGATGGACTAGGACTGACACTGTCCTGGCTGGGACACTCAGAGCTGGGGTGGATGGGCCTCAGCTGCCCCTGCAGCCTCCCCACCCTGCCTACTCGGGGCAGCAGATGACATAGCTGCCCCTGATCCACGTGGGCTGGTGACACCAACGTGCACCGCCACACTTGGCCTAGACCTGCTGACCTGGAAGTCAGCCATGGAGTCACCCAGTGCCAGGTCTGGTGCCACAATGGGCTGGTCCAACAAGGGCTGAGCAGGGATGGTGTCAGCCACGTTACCCTCAACCGGGGGGGGGGGGCACGGGTGTCCCTGACTGGTCACCCACACATGGGGGGCTAGGGGCACCCTGCAAATCCTGGCCACGTCCCCTACCTTATCCACCACGGCCACCTCTTGTGGCTCGCCCACCTTTGCCACCCTTACCGCGTGCTCGCCTCCCAACCATGGCACTGATGTTGTTGTGCGTATGGGAGTTGCAGTAAACTATTGTCCTGGGCAATTGGGGGTCAAAGGGGTAGGGTACTAGATGGAATTCATACCCTAGTGCTCTAGCAAGGCTGTATGTGACCCCTGGGGGAAGATGACGGTTCACGCAACGCACAGGCACCCCGAAAAAGGGAGATAATGTGCACGCATCCCCTCCTAGACCACGTGCGTGGAAAAAAAAACCTGCACTACGCTGTGGTACCCAGAAACACAAAAATGAACGTATGCATGTCACACGCAGCCTAGACTGACCTCCGAAGGGGTAGGCAACACACGGGGCAAGCACAGATGTCAAATACGTGCGCGACTCACTGTCTGCCAGGAAAAATCGCGTGAAAAATACACGCGTGTGCGCGTTGGCAACACCCCCGCCAAAAGAAGAATTGTACGCTGTCTGAGGAGACAGGACAACAGGAGAAGTGAACGCTGTTTGAGGAAACAGGCCCAGGAAAAAGACAAGAAGACAAAAAGCTGTCACAGGTAACAGGGAGTACGAACTTGGAACGCCGTGAAGTAAATCGCGTGGGAACCGACAAGAAATACAGATTTCACCCACTCGCTCTCCACGAAAAGCACGTACAAGGAAATGGCGTTCTACACGTACCTTTTAAACATGCCCACACGTCCAGCGTCACTTCCGCGTGTACGTGCTAAGGCCCCATCCTCCAATTACACGAGCTGACACTCTGACGTGCAGTCATTGGACGTGTAACATGCACCCGTGTACAGGGAAACGCCCGCGTACGCACGTCACAGACTCGCATACGCGCTGGTGGCCTTTGGGCCACTGAATTCGCGTACGTGTGCTGACGCGCATACGCGCTAAGCCCCTTTCCATGAATTACACGCAAACGTGCTGGATTTTCATGTGCCAAATTACTCCGTATCAAGCTGGCCACGCGTAAGCACACGAAAGACCACGCTCCTGCCCAGAAGGCCGAATTACTGCCCCCCAGAGCCTCGAGCACACTCCCACCTGCCATCTGCTGCTGCCTGATTGCCTGCTGCCCACGTACCCTGCTATTTGCTGCCTGCACATCAGCCAGGGGTGCTGTTGCTGTGACCACCCCTGCTGGAACCGAAGATTCCCGACTGGGATTCCATTGCTCCACAGCCCAGCCCCAGGACCCAGTTGACCACCCACTCCTGCCTCTGAGCTTGTCATGTCAGGCACTGCAACATCTGGCACCACTGACAACCCCCGGCCAGAGAGGCAGAGGGGCACCAGCTTCACTGCCACCAAAGTTGGTGTCCTGGTGGAGCAAGTCAGTATGATGCCCTCTTCGGAAGTTTGCGCGCCGACAAGGAAGGACGGACTCGGATCTGGACGGACATCGTGACTGCCATCAACGCGGAGGGGGTAGCAGTCCGCGACTTCCAACATGTCAGGAAGCGCTGGGAGGACTTCAGGTCCAGGACCCTCAACAAGGCCCGGCGCCTCTTGAAGGCAGCGGATGCTAAGGGGCGCCGGGGCCACTTGTCGGACGATCAGATGAGGGTCCTGGAACGCATATCCCCAGCACTCCACGTCCAGGTCCTTGAGAGGCAGACCCATCTGGAGTCGAGCGGTAAGTGTACATGCATCATGATTGTAAGCTGTGCATTTGGTGATGTGCCAGTAGTGTGCAGGTTGTGCATGTGTTTGTATGGGGCCAAGTATGGGTGGGGGTGTACAGGGCCGTGAGGCTAACACATGTGAGGGCTGTCATGTGTGAGACATGGATGGTGCTTGTGTGTGTAGGCTTGCATGCCAAATGCAGTTGTGTGGGCACACATGTTTGGATGAATGTGTATGTAAGTAGGCATGTTCGTGATGTCACACATGGATGTTGTTTTCAGCTACATGTATCAGCACCGTGTACATGTGCATGTGTGTGTATTTGACAAGAGTGCAACTGTGATGCAACATGGATGCATGTGACAGCGGGATGTGGAAGCCTGATTGGCAGATGTGACATGGATGCCGATCTGAACACTGTGACAGTTGGCAGAGGTGTACACATGCATGCAAGGGTGGTGGTGTGTGTACATGTGTAGTGCACTCCCTGTGTTTCATGTGATGTCTGGCTCACCTTTGCCTGCTCATGCTGTTGTATATGTATGGATGGTGCTGGCAGTTGCGATATGGCTGTGGTATGGCTCATGTGTGCAAGTTGAAATGACATGTGTGTTGGTGATTGTGATGCCATGTCTGAGGTTTGCCAATGCCACTCATGTACAACTGTCATGTGTGTATGTGTCCATTGTACAGTGCCCTGATGCCTGTGTTTTATTTCTCCCTGTCTGCAGCGTCAACCGATGAAGAGGGCGGAGAAGGTGCTGTGGAACACAGCGGCGGGGATCGCACCGCCAGCCGGAGACGCAAGGCCCGGCTCCCCTCCCAGGTTGTGATCTCGTGGGGGAGTGAGGAGTCCGGTGCCGCGTCCCAGGCCGCAGCTGCCGGGGGGAGGTCCAAGAGGCGGAGGTCGGAGTTGGACTCCTCAGCAGCAGAAGGGGCAGATGGGACCCCACAGGGCCCAATGGGTAAAGATGGCACGGAGTCATCCAGGTTGGTGGGGGGTTTGGTGGAGGAGGAGGCCGTGCAAGCAACAGAGACGGGGTCTGGAGGTGGTGATTCCACTGGTGCTAGCGGTGCAGTGCAGGACCAGGGACAGGAGGCAGCACAGGCCGCCGCGTAGGTGCCTGTGTGCAATCCTGTCCCTGATCCTGTCACTGCATCATCTTGCACCAGCAGGGATGCCTACATCCAGACCCGTTTTCAGGCAGGGGATGAGCTCACAACAACTGGCCTTCCTCTGCCTGCGGACGTGGCTATCCGGGTCCGGGTTGAGCCTGTCCTGACTGGTGTGGCGTTGCGTCAACGGGCCATGCGAGGTGACCTGCAGTCTTTTCATGAGGAGACTGCACGTCATCTCGAATGGCTCGTTACTGCGTCGGCCTACTGGGACAGGTCACCCAGGCCGGATTCCTCCGTTTGATGGGGCTTGCTCAGACCCCCTCCTCAACTGAACCCCCTATGCGCCAGTCATCCTCCGTGCCATCTTCCCACCCATTAGTCACCTGGGTGCCCTGTGGAGCTGCCTCTGACGGTGCGGCCAGGCTGGTGGAGGAGGCATCCCTGCCACAGTCGGGAGTCGGACGTCCAGCAAGGGTGGCCACATCAACGACTGCACCCCAGCCGGTGAAGGATGTGCAGGCAGCAGGAGCCAGGGCACGGGCACAGGCACAGCAGCAGCAGCAATGAGGTGGGAGCCATGATGGCTCGGGGCCTTCGACATGGGAGGGGCAGGCATCGGCCGGAGGGCAGGAGGATCCAGGAAGGGAAGTATCTTCCGTGTGGCAGTGGTTGGGCCACGCCATAGATGCGGAGCGGCAGCGGGCGGAAGAGGCACGGCTCACGATGGTCAGGGCGGAGAACTCCATGCGGAGGGCCCTGAGGCGGGCCGAGTGCCTCGAGGTAATCCGCAGGGAGTTGGAGGTGAACATGTCGACGGCCCTGCGGACCCTCGGGCCATGGAGGAGGACCGCCTCCGGGACATTGAGCAGGAGTTCGATGATGCCCTGGCCCAGAACATCCCGAAGTGAGCCGTCGGACTGGCCCACTGCCCTTGTAAATAGTTCTGTAGTTAGTGTTAGGTTTCCTTTGGTTTTGCATTTTTTTTGGACCTTTTGGATAATGGGCCACATTTTTGTATATAGTTTTTTTTATTAGGTAGTGTTATTAGATAGGTTTCATTTCTTCTGTTGGGATCATGGACCCTGGATTGTTTATCTGTATATAGTTGACTGTTGGATTTTCTTTTTTTTTATGATTTACCCATGGAGCAATGGTTTTCGATTTTAATTTTCCATTGGATTTACTTTTGTGAACTGTGACTTTGGACACCTTTCCTTTGGATTATGATTTGTGGTTTTACATTATTTTACGGACATGCTGCTTTCTTTTTTTCCCATTTTCGTTTGTTTATTTTTGATTCAATTTATGTAACTTTTAATACATATTTTTTCTTCAAACTTCAATGTGTAGTATCATCTCATTGGTTTCATGCATATCATGATATGGGTTTTGGCATTCACTGACACCCATTGTGTGTATGTGAGGGACATGTGTTCATTTACAAACTTGCCATTGGGGTTGTATCATGTAATTACCATTTCTAAGTGGTGGATGCAATACTCGGGTGGGTATTTGGCATTTGGAGGCTTCCCATAAGGCCCAGGGATCTAGATTATGATGACATGTTGGCTGGAGGACATGTGTGGGGGCTTGCTGGCAGGTGCCCCTGACTGGTGGGGGGGTAGGGGTGCAGGGGGAGATGAGTGGGGCCTGGTGGAGGGTGGCCCACAGGGCTGGGGGGTGGGGGTGCTGGGAGACATGAGTTGGACATGAGTGGGGGCCTGGTGGAGGGTGCCCCACAGTGCTGGGGCGTGGGGGTGCAGGGGGACATGAGTTGGACATGAGTGGGGGCCTGGTGGAGGGTGCCCCACAGTGCTGGGGGCTGGGGGTGCAGGGGGACATGAGTGGAGGCCTGGTGGAGGGTGGCCTACAGTGCTGGGGGGTGGGGGTGCAGGGAGACATGAGTTGGACATGAGTGGGGGCCTGGTGGAGGGTGCCCCACAGTGCTGGGGGGTGGGGGTGCAGGGGGACATGGTTGGACTTGAGTGGGGGCCTGGTGGAGGGTGCCCCACTGTGATGGGGGTTGGGGGTGCAGGGGGACATGAGTTGGACATGAGTGGGGGCCTGGTAGAGGGTGCCCCACAGTGCTGGGGGGTGGAAGTGCTGGGAGACATGAGTGGGGGCCTGGTGGAGGGTGCCCCACAGTGCTGGGGGGGTGGAAGTGCTGGGAGACATGAGTGGGGGCCTGGTGGAGGGTGGCCCACAGTGCTGGGGGGTGGGGGTGCTGGGAGACATGAGTGGGGGCCTGGTGGAGGGTGGCCCACAGTGCTGGGGGGTGGGGGTGCTGGGAGACATGAGTTGGGGCCTGGTGGAGGGTGCCCCACAGTGCTGGGGGTGGGGGTGCAGGGGGACATGAGTTGGACATGAGTAGGGGCCTGGTGGAGGGTGCCCCACAGTGCTGGAGGGGTGGGGGTGCAGGGGGACATGAGTGGGGGCCTGGTGGAGGGTGCCCCACAGTGCTGGGGGTTCTGGGTGCAGGGGGACATGAGTAGGGGCCTGGTGGAGTGTGGCCCACAGTGCTGAGGGGTGGGGGTGCAGGGGGACATGAGTGGGGGCCTGGTGGAGGGTGCCCCTGGATGCTGGGGGGTGGGGTGCAGGGGGACATGCATTGGTGGGCAGTAGTGCAAGGTGACATGTGGTTTGGCTGGGGGGCATGGGCATGATGGATGGGCTGCCTGCGGGACATGTGCAGGGTAGTCCCCTGTGGTGTGGGCCGCCTGCAGGGGCCGTGGAGGGTGTCGAGTGAACAGCTGGGAGGACCCACACAGCCGATTCACGTGTAGGACTGCCCGGCACCCCCGGAATACAGGTAGGCTGCTGGATTTGCGTGTGGAATTTCCCTTGCACCTTGGAATACACGTACCCTGCTGAAATCGCGTGTGAAACTTCATGCACAACCCGAAATACACGCACCACGGACAATCGCGTGTGGAACTTCCCGCGCACCCCGAAATACACGTGCCCAGGGCAATCGCGTGTGGAACTTCCCGCACACCTTGGAATACACGTACCCTGGTGAATTTGCGTGTGGAACTTTCCATGCACCCCGAAATACACGTGCCCAGGGCAATCGCGTGTGGTACTTCCCGCGCACCTTGGAATACACGTACCCTGCTGAAATCGCATGTGGAACTTCCCGCGCACCCCATAATACACGTACCCTGCTGATATCACGTGTGGAAGTTCACGTGGACCCATAATACATGTACCCTGATGAGTATGCGTGTCAGACTACACGCGCAACCCTGATATACACGTACACAGGTGAATTGCACTGCTGGGGAGTGGGGGGGTGGTAGAAAGGAGTGGGGGCCTGGTGGAGGGTGCCCCTGGATGCTGGGGGGAGGGGGTGCTGGGAGTCATGAGTGTGGGCCTGGTGGAGGGTGCCCCAGTGCTGGGAGGTGGAGGTGCAGGGGGACATGAGTTGGACATGTGTGGGGGCCTGCTGGCCGGTGCCCCACAGTGCTGGAGGTTGAGGGTGCTGGGAGACATGCGTTGTTGATCAGTAGTGCAAGGTGACATGTGGCTTGACTGGGGGCATGGCCATGGTGGATGGGCTGCCTGCGGGACATGAGCAAGGGTGCAGGGTAGTCCCCTGTGGTGTGGGCTGGCTGCAGGGGCCGTGGAGGGTGTAGAGGGAACACCTGGGAGGACCCACACGGCCAATTCACGTGTAGTGCTCCCCGCGCACCCCTGAAATACACGTGCCATGATGGAATTGCGTGTGATACTTCCCACGCACCCCTGAAATACACGTACCATGATGGAATCGCGTGTGATACTTCCCACGCACCCCTGAAATAACGTACCCTGCTGATTTTGCGTGTGAAACTTCCTGCGCACCCCTGGAATACATGTGCCCTGATGGAATCGCGTGTGTTACTTCACGCGCACCCCTGATGTACACGACCCAGGACAATCGCGTGTGAAACTTCCCGCGAACCACTGAAATACACGTTCCCCGCTTGGCGTTTGCTGTTTGGCAGCCCTGTGAACTGGTCCAGCGTTAGCGCAGCCCTTTGCGATGAATTGGGAATTTTGATGGCTTTTCCTTGTGCAAGGGCGTTCTTGGGGGCGTAACTGGCGCTGCTGCAGGGTCGCTGCGCCACTCTGCACCACGGCTGGTTTTGGAGGCTGAAATCCATGAATACGCTGTGCGATTAAATGGATTTTATCGCACGCAGCTGGCGCTGTAACGCTCACCTGGTTCCCCCGGAGGCGCAGGTCTTGATCTGGCGAGGGTACTGTCTTCAGTGTTAGGCGCAGGGTTCGTTTTGCTCCCGGACTGGGCCCCCTTCCCACCGACAGTTTAAGCTGAAGAGTGAGATGTCTGCAAGGGTAAACCAAGGTATTAGTGTTTGGAAGGTTCAGAAAGTTCCTAGCCCCTCTCGCCCTTTCTTTCCCAGTGGAACTGGGTTGATATTGCGCTTACCTTATATAGGTAAATGCCGGGCTCTCCATCCTGCGTCGTATGCAGGGGCGCTGGATCCAGTTGCTTCACTGGATGCGAGCTCTGCCTCTTGATAGCAGAGGATTTGCTGAGAGCGAAGACGCCGTTAATGCACGAGCGTGCCTTGTGAGTATTAAAGTTCCTTTTGCATTGTTCTCTTCTCTTTCAAAAGTCTTAAGTCTGTAAAGTCTATGTCTTTCCCTTTTCAGATGCTGTGACGATGAAGATTATCCTTCTAATGGCACGTAAGTAGAAAGACTGCACTAGCGCTGGAGAATGCTCCGTAATGTCTCTTTTGTCTTTGCAGGTGCTGAGGTGCAGCGCGAACAGATTGAAAGCGAGCATAACACAGGTAAGCAGTCTTGTAACTAAGCGTTACTAACCGGTGTATCTTGCCTTGCAGGTGCCGGAATGCAGCGCGAGCTGAGTTGGAACGGGCGTAACACAGGTAAGCAGAACTTGTAGTTGAATATTACTGACCGATGTTCTCTCTCTTTGCAGATGTCGGATGCCGGAAGAGAAAGGCAGAAAAAGGCGCCTTGGATGCTGCCGTTGGATTAGGTAAGTAGATTCACTGCCTTTACTTTAGCCTAACCTGTGCCTTTGTTTTGCAGGAGCTGCAGAAGACTGAAGAAGACTGAAGATTGGATTCCAGCAGGTTATTTCGTGTTCACAGGATCTGGAGCTGGAGGTTTCCTGGAGCTGACACGGTGAGCGTCCTGCTGCAGATGCAGAATAACACGAAGCACGTGAAACCAATCGGGTGTGGTTTAAATAGCCTTCTGTAGTGCTTAGGCGTCTCCTTCCACGGCCCCACCCAGGTAAGAAAAGAGTTCAAGATTTCTAAAAGAGTTCCTGTGTTCTGCTTCCAGGGAGTGGCTCCTGCTCCACCCAGACAGAAAAGTAGTTCCAGGCAGAGAAGGATCAGGAGACCAGTTAGCTGGTAAGTAAGCAGCATGGTCTGCTACAGCTAGGTCCACCAAGCACTCTTATCCAATATGAGCCCGGCGCTTCCTGTGCCGGGACCAGTCACCATCATGAGCCTGGCGCCACTGGCGCCAGGACAAGGTCCAGAGGGTCCTTATAGGGACTGGCTGGTTCCTGGGATCAGAGTCATGGGCCTGCTTCCAAGGTCGTGGGGCAAGTCCTGACCCCTTGGAAGCAGGGATCATGACAGCACCCCCCCTCAAGGCCCCTCCCAAGGTTGACTTCTCCGGAGGTCTTGGTTTGTTAGGAAATGTCCGATGAAATTTCTTGATTAGTCGGGGAGCGTGTACATGTTCTGCAGGTTCCCAAGATCTTTCTTGGGGGCCGTAGCCTTTCCAGTCAATCAGGTAGTGTAGTTTTGATTTGGAGATCTTGGAATCCAGGATATTTTTGATTTCAAACTCAAGTTCTCCGTCAACTAGGATAGGTTCAGGAGATTTAGTCAATCGGGTTTCTGGTTGAACAGGTTTTAGTAGTGAAACATGGAAGACTGGGTGCATTTTCATGCGAGGGGGTAAATCCAACTTGACCGCTACTGGATTTATTATGGCAGTAACAGAGTAGAGTCCCAGGTATCTTGGATTAAAGGTGCGTGGTCCCTTTAGGGGTAAATATTTGGTGAATAACCAGACTTGATCTCCTATTTGGTATTGAGGGGCTTCCTTTCGATGTTGATCTGCTCCTTTCTTGTATTGTTCCTTGGCCCTTTGAAGGTGGGTAATAGCTTCCTTGAAGGCTTGGGTGATGGTTGAATGTAGGTGGTCAACTGCTGGTGTTCCAAGATCCTGAGGTGGATCCAGGTTAGAGGTTTGAGGATGATTACCATACAAAAGAAAAAACCGGGTCTTTCCGGTTCCAGAGTGGACTGAGTTATTGTAAGCGTACTCGGCTATCCAAAGGATGTCCTTCCAAGTTCCTCCTGTCTGTTGCAGTATGCAGCTTAGGTACTGTTCCAAAGTCTGATTGGTCCTTTCGGTCTGACCATCGGTTTGTGGGTGGTGACTGGTGGAAAGCCTCACATCAATTTGAGCTAACCGACAGCAACTCCGCCAGAAGTGGGAGATGAATTGACTTCCTCTGTCTGAGATTAAAACTGAAGGAAAGCCGTGCAACCGAACGATGTTTTCAAGAAATTCTCGAGCCAGGATTGCTGCTGACGGTAACCCCTTTAGTGGGATGAAAAGTGCCATTTTTGAAAATAAGTCTACGATTACCAGGATTGTATTGTATCCGGAACAGGGAGGTAAGTCGGTGATAAAGTCCATGGAAAGGGTATGCCAGGGATGAGGTGGAATTTCAAGTGGTTGTAAGAGGCCTGCTGGTTTTTCCTTAGGACTCTTGTTCTGGGCGCACACTCCACAGGACATGACAAAGTTTCTGAAGTCTTTTCTCCAAGATGGCCACCAAAAGTGACGCTTGACCTTTTCCGAGGTCTTGGCCATACCCGGGTGTCCTTCCATTAAGGAGTCGTGATAACAAGAGATGACTTGAGTTTGTAAGCTGGTACAGGGTAGATAAAGTCGTTCCTTGAAGTATAATAAGTCGTTCTTTACTGTGAAGTCTTCCCCCTGAAGTTGCCATTTTTGTATGTCCGTTGGAGTTTCAAGTTGTTTAACCTGGGTTTCAATTTCTTCAATGGATTGCATGCTGATCAAACCCAGGATTCTTTGTTCAGGAATAATAGGTACGAGCTCGGGGTTAACCATGTGTTCCTCTACTCCAATTCGAGAGAGGGCATCCGCTTTACCATTCTTATTGCCTGGTCGGTAGGTGATTATAAAATCAAATTCGGCAAAAAATAATGCCCAGCGAAGTTGTCTGGAGGATTGAGCTTTGGCTGATTTAAGATACTGTAGATTACGATGGTCAGTAATGACAGTGACTGTGTGTCGGGCTCCTAAGAGATAATGCCACCAGGCCTTAAAGGCGGACTTAATAGCCAACAGTTCCTTATCGGTAATGGTGTAATTGATTTCTGGGGCTGATAATTTGCGAGACCAAAACGCCAGGGGTGCAACTGGTTGGTTTCTGGATCTCTTTGTGAAAGCACTGCTCCCATAGCAAGGCTGGAGGCATCGGTCTCGACGATGTAAGGTAGTTCCGGGCGGGGATGTTTTAAAATCGGGGCGGAGGTAAATTTAGTCTTTAGCTCCTGAAAGGCTTGTTCTGCCTCGGTAGACCATTCAAAACGTTTGTTTTTTCTGAGGAGAGCTGTAATGGGTTGGACTACCCGAGAAAAGTCTGGAATAAACCTGCGATAGAAGTTGGCGAAGCCCAACATACTTTGAACCCCTTTTACAGATGATGGTGAGGGCCACTTGATTATTGCATCTACTTTCCTCGAGTCCATGTGAACTCCGTTAGGTGACAAAATAAATCCCAGAAATTCGACCTCAGTAACATGAAAGACGCACTTCTCTAATTTTGCAAAAAGTTTGTGTTTGCGGAGCCTCTCCAGTACTGCAGTTACATGTTTTCGGTGTTCTGCCTCAGAGGACGAATAAACCAGAATGTCGTCAATGTATACAACTACACACACATCAATGAGTTCACAGAGCACGTCATTCATAAAGAACTGGAATGCGGCCGGTGCGTTACACAACCCGAAGGGCATCACTTGATACTCGAACAGTCCATACTTGGTACGAAAGGCCGTCTTCCATTCATCGCCCTCCTTTATTCGCACCAAATGGTAGGCTCCTCTGAGGTCTAACTTAGTATATATGCAGGCGTTTTTGACTTGGTCAAGTAGTTCTGGGATCAATGGCAATGGATACCTGTTCTTAATTGTAATCTGGTTCAGGGCACGGTAGTCTATACACGTTCTTAAGTCTCCCTCCTTTTTTGGCACGAAGAACAGAGCTGAGGAGGCCGGGGACTTCGAAGGACGGATGAATCCGTTAGCCAGGTACTGGTCCAAATATTGCCTTAGGTGGAGATTTTCAGGTTCAGTAATGGCATAAATCCGACTGCACGGAGGAGTGGATCCGGGAATCAGGTCTATCTGACAGTCGTATGATCTGTGGGGAGGCAAAGAATTAGCTTGGTCTTTCCGAAAGACATCTTGGAATTCCTGGTATTCAGGAGGCAGTTGCGGACTCTCAGAAACAGTTGCAGCTAGTTTGGTGGAGAGCTGAGGGTAGCAGGTAGAAGCGCATTCTGGAAACCGGATTGTCTTTGCTCGCCAATCAATTTGAGGATTGTGTTTCTCCAACCAAGGAACTCCCAAGATGACTTGAAACTGAGGGGCCTTGATCACATCAAACACGATCTTCTCTTGATGCCCATCTTGGCTTACTAACGTTACTTCCATGGTGGTGTGAATTACGGGTCCGGAAGCTATTTCCGTCCCATCCACGGTGGTAATGACGTCTTTCACCGTCTTTGGACAAAGATATAGATTCATCCTGGCGGCCAGCTCACAATCCAAGTAATTCCCGATTGCGCCACTATCAATGTATGCTTTAATGGCATGCATACGATTAGGTTGTTCAGGAGTCACGAGGACCATGGGCATGATGAAATGCGAGGTCAAAGAACTGGTTTTAACGCTCGGCAAGCGGACCTCTACACTTGCCGGGCGAGGTTGTTTCCCGGCTCAGAATTCTCGGTACCTTTATCAGACGCCCCTACTATCTTCTTCTTGGGCTTCACTGTACAATCTCGAAGAAAGTGCCCTGAGTTTCCGCAATAGAGGCATAATTGTAGTTGTCTGCTCCTTTCCCTCTCCTTTTGGGTTAAAGGTCCTTTTACACCCCCTATTTGCATGGGTTCCACGGAATCAGTTCCTTTCGTAGAACTTTGCGGCCTTGAAAAAAGTCAGGTTTCAAATCTGGATCGATCGGCTTTCCGATTCTGTAGTCAATGATCCAATTGCACTACCAGATCGATATATTCGGAACAGTCTTGTGGAGGATTTACCACTTGAGCCAGAACGTCTTTTAATTCCCCACGCAGACCTCTGTAAAACAGTGTGATCCTCTTATCCTCCGGCCATCCGGTTTCCACCACTAGTCTGTTAAATGATGCAATATAAGTCAGAAGATCTTGATTGCCCTGTCGTAGTGAAAGAAGTTCATTGTCCAAGGCCTGTCCCTGATAGTGCCTTGCGAACAGTTTCTCCATACTGGCTTGGAAGTCCTGGAAGTTATGGAGAATGGCGTCATCTTGAGACACTAAAGGAACAGACCAATCTGCGGCACTGCCACTGAGATAAGAGAGCACGAAGGCCACTTTAGCCTGGTCCGTTGGAAAAGCGACGGGTCTGCACAAAAAGTGCAAGCGACATTGATTGAAGAACACAGCAAACCTTTTTGAATCACCTGAAAAGCGTTCGGGCGGAGCCAAAGGTATATTTCCTGGTAGATTGATTTGTACCGGATTCGAGGAAGCTGGAGGAGCGTGGCCCCCACTTGGGGTTGGTAGAGGAGTTTGTCCAGCTTGGGCTTGCAGCAATTGTCTAGCCAAATCGTCTGTTCGCTCTTTGGAGACCACTAACTCCCTCCTTAGGGCATTTGTTTCCTGACGTGCAGCGTGTACTTCCGCCCTCAACTCCCCGAGTAATTGGGCCAACTGGTCTGTGTCTGAGGTTTCCATTGCGCCTGGGTGGGAATTTTGTGGTAAGGCTTCGCGTTCTGTAACGCTCACCTGGTTCCCCCGGAGGCGCAGGTCTTGATCTGGCGAGGATACTGTCTTCAGTGTTAGGCGCAGGGTTTGTTTTGCTCCCGGACTGGGCCCCCTTCCCACCGACAGTTTAAGCTGAAGAGTGAGATGTCTGCAAGGGTAAACCAAGGTATTAGTGTTTGGAAGGTTCGGAAAGTTCCTAGCCCCTCTCGCCCTTTCTTTCCCCGTGGAACTGGGTTGATATTGCGCTTACCTTATATAGGTAAATGCCGGGCTCTCCATCCTGCGTCTTATGCAGGGGCGCTGGATCCAGTTGCTTCACTGGATGCGAGCTCTGCCTCTTGATAGCAGAGGATTTGCTGAGAGCGAAGACGCCGTTAATGCACGAGCGTGCCTTGTGAGTATTAAAGTTCCTTTTGCATTGTTCTCTTCTCTTTCAAAAGTCTTAAGTCTGTAAAGTCTATGTCTTTCCCTTTTCAGATGCTGTGACGATGAAGATTATCCTTCTAATGGCACGTAAGTAGAAAGACTGCACTAGCGCTGGAGAATGCTCCGTAATGTCTCTTTTGTCTTTGCAGGTGCTGAGGTGCAACGCGAACAGATTGAAAGCGAGCATAACACAGGTAAGCAGTCTTGTAACTAAGCGTTACTAACTGATGTATCTTGCCTTGCAGGTGCCGGAATGCAGCGCGAGCTGAGTTGGAACGGGCGTAACACAGGTAAGCAGAACTTGTAGTTGAATATTTTACTGACCGATGTTCTCTCTCTTTGCAGATGTCGGATGCCGGAAGAGAAAGGCAGAAAAAGGCGCCTTGGATGCTGCCGTTGGATTAGGTAAGTAGATTCACTGCCTTTACTTTAGCCTAACCTGTGCCTTTGTTTTGCAGGAGCTGCAGAAGACTGAAGAAGACTGAAGATTGGATTCCAGCAGGTTATTTCGTGTTCACAGGATCTGGAGCTGGAGGTTTCCTGGAGCTGACACGGTGAGCGTCCTGCTGCAGATGCAGAATAACGCGAAGCACGTGAAACCAATCGGGTGTGGTTTAAATAGCCTTCTGTAGTGCTTAGGCGTCTCCTTCCACGGCCCCACCCAGGTAAGAAAAGAGTTCCAGATTTCTAAAAGAGTTCCTGTGTTCTGCTTCCAGGGAGTGGCTCCTGCTCCACCCAGACAGAAAAGTAGTTCCAGGCAGAGAAGGATCAGGAGACCAGTTAGCTGGTAAGTAAGCAGCATGGTCTGCTACAGGTAGGTCCACCAAGCACTCTTATCCAATATGAGCCCGGCGCTTCCTGTGCCGGGACCAGTCACCATCATGAGCCTGGCGCCACTGGCGCCAGGACAAGGTCCAGAGGGTCCCTATAGGGACTGGCTGGTTCCTGGGATCAGAGTCATGGGCCTGCTTCCAAGGTCGTGGGGCAAGTCCTGACCCCTTGGAAGCAGGGATCATGACAGGCGCAGTGTATCGCACGGGGACACTGAGCGCCAGCCGCGTGTGCCACTTTTGTTCGAAATTCTATGAATTACCCTGTAAATACAATGACCCAAATGCCATGAAATGTGTCAGACACAAAATTATTTTATAATGTGCTTTTATCTTGACAGATAACTTACCATTTGTACACAGCAATCCCTACATGAAATATATTTGTCATTGCAAATGTGGAAATCACGATTTAAAAATAAACACCACTCAATAATAGAATGAACTGTAGTCAGCTCACCCCGACCTTGGATTGTGGGACTTGGCAGAAGCCATTCTTAACAACAAAACCTTGTAACCTTTAGAGAACCATTTGTTTGTGACTTTGAACTTTATACATTAAAAAAGACCCCTTCTGGCTAATAAAAAAAACCTCCATCCATTCAAGAATGCAGGCCCTCACTTATGGACTGGCATAACTACCTCGCACATGGGAAGATTATTGCACTGCTATCCCTGGAACACCCCTCTGGCTCGGCTTGGCAACAAATGTAGTGTTGCGACCTCCGAATACTATGCCAGGATAACTGCTCCCCCGTCTATCATCTGCCTCTTGCTATCTCCCAGTTGTCCCGCTCTGCTCTCTCAGTCTCCTGCTCCTGCTGTTCGTCTGACTACACCCGCTCTCTCCCTTGAATTTAAGTGCTGTCCCTGTCAATCACTAGGACCTGCCTCCCTTCGTGACGTGCACCCATCACCCGAGCTGGTCTCAGTATTTTTCCCCTTGAAGGATAGTTTTACAAGATATTTGCAGCAATTATTTCCTGCTCATACAATGGTGCTTTCTTAACAGTGCATATTTTCCTCGCAGTTTATGTAATGAATTACAGCCAGTAAACTTTGCTTGCCTGTTTTCTCTCCATTGTAAAGAAGCCCCTCCCTTCTGACATTTCATCTGAGCCTACTTTGCACTGATTTGTTAATGATAGGTTACAAATTATGGGGATAGGTTGTTAATTGATTAGTTCAGGTTAGCATATACGCAGTTCAAACCGGACAGATGACCTGTTTACCCTGAAGTGGACCATTTTAAAACATGCCATTGCCAGAATGTGTGTCTTTCCATTTGTAATGTGCACCAGCTATTTGATGTCTGTATTTCCAAAAAGCACCCCCTGCCACTATTTACTGCCTCCTCTGTGTCATTGTTTCTCAGGATGCCTACACTAGTGCTAGGGATAATGCCCAACTGGCCCTAGAGCAGACCTACAGGCACAGTCAGGCTGCATGTGATGGTTACAGTGACACCGCTCCAGCAGTGCGCCATTTGAGCTACTTCATGGGTCCCCTCTGATGTCGGATGGTGGAGGTAAGCCTGAAATATATTCAGTCAGAGGCTGCCATCACTGACATGCTGAGCTGCCAGGAGCCATCCCTGACCCTATGCATGAGTTTGTGTGTAGGGATTCAACCTCTTCCACTTCGGTTCTCACCTCTGCCCCATTTGGCACAGCAGTCACCTGCAAGGCCCACCGCAGCCCAGCACCTTTGCCTTTAGCTGGTTCTCTGCCCACCAACAATGACTAGACAAGACCCACCATTGAAGCAGCCAGGGCAAGGCAGGCAATCCACCTTCCCATGACCCCTGCCTGCAGAAATTCCCCTTCAAAATTTAGCATCTATTTGAGTTTGTAGTACTGAGCAGATTATTTTGTACTCTGTTGTTTTCTGTTCTTTTTGGGCTTCTAACTGCACTTCTCATCCCCAAATTGTGCCCCTTCCTTGTCCTGGTAACCCATTAGTAATCCTTTAGATTACCTCCACCTCCTTTTACTTGACCTGGTACCCCATTAAATAACCAGTACAATACCCCACCTCCGTATTCCTCATCGCTGTTGCCTATTAGTTCATTACATTATCCCCCACCTCCCATTTCCTCATCATGGTAACCCATTATTAATCCATTAAATTACCCCTGTCTCCCTCTTTCTCGTCCAAGTACCACATTAGTAATCCACTACATTACCCTGCTTCCTAGTCCTTCTACAGTAGCGTCATGAACCACTACTGTACATTATTAATTTACATCTTGACATTGAAGGTGGGAATGGCTAAAGAAACGATTCAAAAAATACAATTCATGGTGACCACTGTCAGAGGTGTTTTTTCTGGAAAACCTGAGGAGGATCCCACAATTAATGCTACTTCCAGTTGTAACCACTGAATTGGGCAGATTTACAGAAATACCAAGCAGAGGAGCAGGTAACGTCCACCATGGTATTTCATTATGAAAATCCATCCAACTCTAAATGAGGTTCAGCAGATGGTCGGGATTTCTTGAAAGTATAATGGATGCTTACTTATAAGTCTAAAATGCTGCCGTGCTATGAGCCAGAAGGCCCACGAACCATAATCCTATCTCAGTCAGCCAAGTCCCAAGCACCATTCGATAGACTTAGCAGAAAGGGTGATTTAAAATCTTTGTATGTGTGATCAGAGATTCACTCCTATATACATCCAAGAGACAGCGCCACTGTACATCTAGGACGTCTAGATTAATGGTGGACACTTTGCTTTACCGAGGGTGGGGGGGTAGCTGAATTCACTGACGTGTGTGATATGCTTTGGTAGAAATTGACACAGGTTATTTGTCTCGGAGAAAAACTTCCAAAACCATATCATAAGCTATGTAATCAATCCCAATGACTTTAAATTTCCCAGACTGACATCCGCCGAAACAGTTTGCTGATATGCGCAGTACACATTACATTTTACTGACTCTTACATTTGTAAGGCAATTGACCTGTGCATTTAGAACCCCTGTTTTTGTGTAAAAATGCTGCCACGTGCATTCGTCTTGGCTCGACATGAGGAAACTGGACAGGACGTGTGTAGCCACATGGGCGGTATCAATTATGAAGGTATAACTTATACTAGGAAGCACTTCACTGGAAAACGATTTTAACAAATGTGGCATATCCAGAAATGTCTGCAATTGGGAACATAAAGTACATGACAACACCTAACATCAGGGTGACATCAATTCAACCGTCTCTATACAATCCTATATGCAATTATCCTCGTAGCCAGGATCCAAATACATTACTTTGGCTCTTTTGTGGAGAAAACGAAAGGTGTAAAGGCACTTTGGCATGTGACAAATACCTTGGAATTATTTACCCAGTTCTTTGAAAGTCTCAGTCAATCTTTGTGTCTGCGCGCAGCCTTTGTATCTATTCACCCAAGGGGAAGGACCATTATGGCTTTTTTTCATAATAAAATATGCTATCTGCTGTAACTTTAGAGATAACATTGGCACATAAAGAAGAGAAAATACAGAAGACTGGCTTAAAAATTGCACACAAAGGCAAATGAGGAGTCGTATCAATCAACGGAGCGAAACAAAGATTAGGCGATAAATGATCGGGCTTGCAGGGAAATAATTGGATGGCACGCGGCGAGCGCATCTCCTCACTGATTCACTTCATATCTGAATGGGGGCCGTTTTCCATGCAAAGGCGTCCATTTCTCCATTTGTCTGAGTGTTCGAGTTTGCCGCGTTGTAATTACATTCGTAATGTTGGCTGTCAGAACGGTATGTTTAAAAGACCGTTTTCCTATAGAGATTTTTATAAATTGAAGTGTTCCGAAAAGAGAATTTGATAGTGGCATGAAATTTTTAACCAGATGTAAACTGAAACACATAACGCATGAAAGTGTCTACAACAAGAAAATAGCCACACTAATACACACAAATGGTTAAATAGTCAAAAACGAAGGCTGCCATGTATATGGATTATTTGCAGAATTAATACTATGGCATAGTGGTTTAAAATCTTCCTGTTTCAAGTGGGAGCCACCCAACTCACTCCAAAGAATTAATTTCGTTATTTCGTTCACACCAGAACTCGGAAGTACATGAGAGTGTATCAAATCAACAAGGTACACTGCAAGTTACACTGCAGGTTCCTTGGCAGTAAACTGGTTGGAACCCCTGTGGAACATCTACTTCAATAAATCAACATTACAAATGTAAATCATTTAAACGTTGATTTGCTCAAATGAACACATTTTAATTGTTGACACCAAAGTAGTCCAATGCATTTCGGATGGGACATTGTTGGGTTGTGTCTGATTCTCATCAACTCAAATATCTTAGTTATCCAGGAGAATACCGTCCTGGTATCAGATAGTGGCCAATGTGTAATCAATGTCGTGGGGGTTCTACACCCATGTATGGAAGCCGAATGTGTGCTCCACTATGCAACTAGCAGCAATATGTGGTGCATTGAAGCGGGCCTTACCTGGGTTTGAAGGATTCCTGATGGGTGTATGGAGGAATGGTGATGGGCAATGCTGCATGGGCATCCCAAAAGCGAGGCAGGGTAACTGCTGTTCACATCGGCAGCTGGGAGAGGGGCAGCCCGAGCCTACCCGCGCCTGCTCCTCTCCTCCCCCTAGCTACAGAGACACGCAGTCTCGGCAGCTCAAAAGCCATGGAAGGGTAAGGTGCCAACAGTCATCGCACCCTTCCTCCAAACAGCAAGGTGCTAAGCGCAATAAGGAAAACAACCATCAGGCAGGGCCCAGGTTCAAATATCTGCCCCCACCAGGGGGTCAGACAGTCGGCTATCCGGCCGGGGGCTGCAACAACAGCAGCCCCCTTCACATACACAACAAAGACCCAGGGCCTCCCTGGGTCCTATAAATGAGAGCAGCATGCTCAGAGAAAACACAATCTGTTTGTGGACCCTGAACGGGGACCCAAGCAAACAGGAGGTTCACTGTTTACTCAGTGTCTTCCAAATCTTCTTGCTTCTTTAGCAATTCTTGAAGTTCTCTGTACATCACAGAGTCTTTTCCCTTCCTGAACATTGTACTGTTCAAAGCATTTGCAATACAGCTTTAACGAAGGAAGAAGCGGCAACCGAACGGCCAGCGCAGACGCTGTCAACTTCAACATTTTCGGCATAGAACGAAAAGCGAGCGGCGAGCGTGTCCAAAACACAACAAACAAAGACTCGTGCTGCGGAATCATCCCCAAAACCAGTGGGAACGAAGGAGAAGTGGCACTCGAACAGCACGGCGCGGACGGTTTCCGATTCAACACTTTACAGATGAGCCACCGCGCTGGGGCTACGAGGGAGGAAAAATAGACATTTATGTCCGGAAGAGATACATTTTATTACAGTGGACCGGAACCCCTGCGTTATAAGGCAGACGGGGCAAGATAACACAAGCCAGTTTTAAACTCGGGCAGAGTCACAAGCCAGCTTGGGATCTCGTCTTTGCTTGACAGCCACACAGAGCTGGCGAACACAGTTCCAAGCTCGGCGGGCCCAAAGACTGCAGATTTAAAATAATTTCTGTAATATTACAGGGTGACCTCACAGCAAAACCAATTATTTAAATCCAGTAAATCAAGCCTGGGGGCTGCCCAATTTTCTGAAACCCTAGCAAGAAGGCACCAGTCAACAGTTACCCAGCACGGGCAACAAATAGAATAGGCGCAAAGAACTCGCTGATAACAACGGTTTAACTCTGTGATAAAACCCTTTTTCTTTTTCCTATAGAAGGCATAGAAAAACATGGGGCCCAAACGGAAAACACAGGCACCCCCAACACCAGCGCAGAAGCCCAAATCACTACAATTGCTAGCAGCCATTGAAGCGGCAGAGCACTACGGATGGGCATGGGTTAGAGAAAACATGTACGGCCTACGCAGGGAAGGAATTACCAGCCCACCCAGCCAGGAGGAGGTTTCTGTACCATTAAAAAGGAGAAAGATATCC
This sequence comes from Ambystoma mexicanum, assembly GCF_040938575.1. Classification (NCBI taxonomy): domain Eukaryota; kingdom Metazoa; phylum Chordata; class Amphibia; order Caudata; family Ambystomatidae; genus Ambystoma; species Ambystoma mexicanum. The sequence goes on along the minus strand of NC_090929.1, from coordinate 1,276,837,521 downwards.
GAAGGCACCAGAAAAGGTACCAAAAAATTGTCAAAACTATGCGAGAATGTAGCGGAATTACAGCAACTAATGGTAGAAATAAGGGGGAAACAGACACCTCCCACAAGGGAACCTGGGGCCTCAAACCCCACCATCGCAATAGAACCTACAATAACGGTTGCCAACCCACCCGTAACACTACCTACAGCAATCCCGCCACAACAAGCACAGCAGTTGCCAATAGCGCCGACAGCTATAAATACAACAGCCTCCACAACTCCAGCAACTGATCCAACAGGTGCCCTAAAGGCATGGACAACCCCAGGCGCAGACAACACGGGTGCGACAGGGACACCCGGCAGCAATACAACTGACATTGTAACAATCTGTAATGCACAATTAGACCAAAAAATGAAATTCTTCCAAACAGAGATATTAAATAGATACAAAGGATGCCTGGCATGGAACATTGATACCACAATCAAAGAAGCTATATGGGCCAAAGAATTTATAGAAATCTTTTCCCTAATAGAAGCCCAGCGCAAGGGGAAAGACACTTTCAGAGACCCCAAAAAAATAGAAGAAAAAGCTATTGCCAGAAATGCCCAGGTCGAACAAAACTGGGACAACTGGTTACAGGCCTTTGCCATCTTAGCAACAATATATGAAGAAAAATTCCCCATGGATGGTAGGAAGATTTGGGCATACGTTGATAAAATAAGGGAAGTAAAAGTAACACAGAGGGGGAAGACATGGCTGGCATACGACATCAGATTTAGGAGGAGCATGTCAGAAAGACTGGCCATTGAGTGGGATGAAGTCCAGAACGATTTATACACCCTCAATGCCGAACCTCCCCAGGAAGAAGATACCATGCATTATTCTTCCAAAAATAGCAAAAATGTGCAAGTAAGCAAATCCCATGACAATGATAAATCCAAAAAAGGGGAGCAGCCCTTTCGGAGGAACCAGCCTTGGGCGGCTAAAAATAATGCCCACAGACAGAACAAACAGCAGGCTGTCAAATCCAACATCCCATGCAAACATTTTGGGAAAATCCAGTGTACATGGGGCAAAGAATGCTGGTACAAACACGCCTGCACAAACTGCAACGGCGACCATGCAGCAAGCAACTGCACCAGACTACCAGCCAAAAAAGAATGATATCCCAATTTTAGAACCAGGACGAACGCCCATCAACCCCGGCAATTTTAGGGACGCCCTAAACAGCTACCCAGACAAGGAAACCAGCAGGATAATATCACAGGGTTTCACCAAAGGGTTTTTCATCCCATTTAAGGGCACTGGGTCACAATACATCCCGATGAACCTAAAGTCAGCCAGGGACAACCCCCAGATAGTAGAAACCAAAATCAAGAAAGAACTGCAATTGGGCAGGGTAGCAGGACCCTGGGACGCCATGCCTCTAAAAGACTATTTAATATCTCCACTAGGCCTCCAAAAAAGAATCCGGAAAAATTAGACTAATCCATCACCTATCCTACCCTAAAGGCCAGTCTTTAAACAATGGCATCCCACACACAGAATCTGCGGTATCTTACACGCATTTCCAAGAAGCAGTAAGGCTCATAAAAGAGTGCGGCAGAAATGCCTTGATGGCTAAACTGGACATCAAATCTGCTTTCAGACTCTTGCCAGTCCACCCAGAGTCACAGCAGTGGCTAGGTTTCACTTTTAACAACAAATTCTACGTAGATAGATGCCTCCCCATGGGGTGCACAGTATCCTGTGCACTATTTGAGCAATTCAGTTCCTTTTTTCAATGGGCTTTCCTAAAGCAGAGACCAGGGACAAAAATAGTGCATTACCTAGACGATTTCATGGTCATAGGGCCATCAAACTCCGAGGAATGCGGCCAGGCTTTAGCAAAACTGGAGCACATGGCCGCTCAATGGGGAATTTCCTTAGCGGGTGAAAAAACCAGACACAAACATAATCTTTCTGGGCATCAAAATAGACTCGGCAAAGGGGCTCTGCAGAATACCCAAAACAAAAATATCATAACTCCTGGCTAAAATCCAAAACCTGATAATGAGAGAAAAGGGGACTGTAAAGGAAATACAATCCTTAGCAGGCAGCCTCAATTTCGCATCCAAAATAATACCTCAAGGGAGGATATTTTCCAGAAGCCTGGAGTTCAAAATCAAATCACTCACAATATCACACTTGCATATGCGGCTAGGCAAAGAGGTGAAACAGAACCTGGAAACATGGGGAACATTCCTCAGAGATTTCAACGGGTCTTTACTTTGGGGAACGCCTTTAAATACCCCAAACAGGGTCCTATACACCGATGCACCCGGGAGGGAGGGGTTTGGAGCCATACTAGACTCCGAATGGGTGGCAGGACACTGGCCCAATTCATGGCAAGCAGCAGGGTGGACAAGAAACATCACCATACTAGAAATATTTCCCATCTGGCTAACATTACACATCTGGGGCAGGCGACTAGCGAATACGGAACTTTTGATCTGGTGCGATAACATGGCTGTAGTGGGCTCCATAAACAGAAGGTCTACGAAATGCCCTTTAGTACTAAAAGTATTACGAGCCATTACAACAGTCACATTACAAGTAAACGTTGTACTCAAAGCGAAGCACATTTCAGGGGCAGATAATAACATTGCTGATGCCTTATCTCGTTTCCAGTGGACAAGATTCCGAGAGCTAGCGCCGCACGCCCAAGAACAGATGACGCCAATACCAGCAGAATGCTGGGCAATAATGGGAAGACAAGAATAACGGCATCAACACCAACGCCAGAGAGCACAGGCTGGGATGCCCAACGAAAACCAGGCACCTCTAAAACGGGTGCCAACAACACATCGGCATCAACGCCAGCACCAGAGAGTGCAGGCCGAGATGACCAATACAAAGCAGGCACCTCTAAAACGAGGGCCAACAACACATTGGCATCAACGCCAGCACCAGAGAGTGCAGGCCGGGATGACCAATACAAAGCAGGCACCTCTAAAAGGGATGCCAGCAACATATTGGCATCAATGCCAACGCCAGAGAGCCCAGGCGGGATGCCCAACAAGAATCAGGCACATCAACAACGGGTGCCAACAACCTCACAGGCTTCCTAACAGAGATGGCAGAGAGGGTGGTGGCAAGCACCACAGCAACACAGTACAGTAAGTGTTTGCAAACAGTATTTATAGCCACAGGTGTCAACCACGTAGAACTAATAACGATTAAAGATATAGAAGGTTTCAAAAGGGATTGGGCAAAAAGACACCTGGTGGCAATTTCATACTAGACTCCGAATGGGTGGCAGGACACTGGCCCAATTCATGGCAAGCAGCAGGGTGGACAAGAAACATCACCATACTAGAAATATTCCCCATCTGGCTAACATTACACATCTGGGGCAGGCGACTAGCGAATACGGAACTTTTGATCTGGTGCGATAACATGGCTGTAGTGGGCTCCATAAACAGAAGGTCTACGAAATGCCCTTTAGTACTAAAAGTATTACGAGCCATTACAACAGTCACATTACAAGTAAACGTTGTACTCAAAGCGAAGCACATTTCAGGGGCAGATAATAACATTGCTGATGCCTTATCTCGTTTCCAGTGGACAAGATTCCGAGAGCTAGCGCCGTACGCCCAAGAACAGATGACGCCAATGCCAGCAGAATGCTGGGCAATAATGGGAAGACAAGAATAACGGCATCAACACCAACGCCAGAGAGCACAGGCCGGGATGCCCAACGAAAACCAGGCACCTCTAAAACTGGTGCCAACAACACATCGGTATCAACGCCAGCACCAGAGAGTGCAGGCCGAGATGACCAATACAAAGCAGGCACCTCTAAAACGGGTGCCAACAACACATTGGCATCAACGCCAGCACCAGAGAGTGCAGGCCGGGATGACCAATACAAAGCAGGCACTAAAAGGGATGCCAGCAACATATTGGCATCAATGCCAACACCAGAGAGCCCAGGCGGGATGCCCAACAAGAATCAGGCACATCAACAACGGGTGCCAACAACCTCACAGGCTTCCTAACAGAGATGGCAGAGAGGGTGGTGGCAAGCACCACAGCAACACAGTACAGTAAGTGTTTGCAAACAGTATTTATAGCCACAGGTGTAAACCACATAGAACTAATAACGATTAAAGATATAGAAGATTTCAAAAGGGATTGGGCAAAAAGACACCTGGTGGCAATTTCATACTTTACGAAAATACGGGGCGATTCAGACCCCACCCAGAACGCCCTCATCTTTTATGCAATGAAGGGATGGGGCAGAATAGAGGGTCCGCAAGTGGACACCCACCGACCCTTTGATTTCAGCAAACTGGTGCAGATAGCAAGCCATTTAGAAGCCATATGTTGGTACCCATAGAAGATAATGTTATTTAAAACAGCCTTTTTCCAAGCCTGCTTCGGGGCTTTCCGGGTAGGAGAACTCATTGCTTCCAGCACCAAGGCCACAAACGGCCTGGGCGTCATGGAAATCAGGGTGAGACAGTAGAGTGTTAACATAGAAATGCAACAGTCGAAAACGGGTGCAAAAAGAACCATCAATATTTGTTGCATCGATGAGGCAACAAACTGCCCAGTTTGCATCACCAACCTCTATTACGCACAACGACCCAAAGTGGGGGGGAGTTTTTTAATCCACAAGGATGCATCGGCCCTAAGCCGCTACCAATTTAAAGGAGTGCTGATAAAAGCAATCAGCAGAGCAGGGTGGGATCCCAAACAGTTCGACATGCATTCCTTCAGGATAGGTGCTGCCACTGCAGCATGGCAAGGAGGCTTAGCTCCGCAACTACTAAAAAACATAGGGGGATGGTTGTCAGACTGTTATAAAAGATATATCAGACCAAAATTGATATAGCCATCCGCCCTAAAATTTTCTATCTTTTCCCTACCTCCCATCACCACAGAAACAACAGGCGAATCGAGGACCACACTCCGATCAGCAGGGATAGTTGGCCACTCATTTATTTTCAGGCAGATGGGCAGAAGAGACCAAAGAAGGGCCACCTTTCAGAAACACCATTACTTCATGGTGGGGATACCGAGGCTTATGCTGGGCTGATGTCCACGAAACACTAGCAGAACTGGTGGCATACAGAATTCCTGATCATCCATCTAGGGGGCAACGACCTAGTCAACAAAGCTAGACGCATCCTATGTGAAGAAATCTGCTCCTCCCTAGCATGCATTTAGCACAACTGGAGGGGTACTGAAATATACTTCTCAGCCATCTTACCAAGAAAGAAATGGCTAGCGGCCAACTCCTATAAATCTATAGACATATCCAGAAAAAAACTGAACAGGACGATAGAGAGATTCTGTATGACAAGAGGACTGGGTTTCATAAAACACCCAGCCATTACACTAGGCAACCCAGACCTTTTTCTCCACAATGGCACCCATCTGTCTAAACAGGGCATGGAGCATTTCTTTCGGGAAATCAACACAACACTTGCTCATAGGGGCTGTCTCTAGGGCATACTCTTGGGGGAACATGGTCAGCCGTCAACCTGCCTGTGTGTGGCGGCACGGGTTCGAGGGGGTAACCTCAGGACCTGGTGCTCAAAAGTATGATACCATTAGGATATGTGACATTGTTATTTCCATGACCCATATCTGTACAATACAATCATATGGCCTTTTATTGCCAACACTTGATACAAGTTGTGAGCCTATCATTATGGGTGAGGGTTTGGGGTTCGGCCATTACTAATGCATGCATATGGGTTCAGCAGTTATGGGCAATGCTGCATGGGCATCCCAAAAGCGAGGCAGGGTAACTGCTGTTACCATCGGCAGCTGGGAGAGGGGCAGTCCCAGCCTCCCCACGTCTGCTCCTCTCCTCCCCCCAGCTACGGAGACACGCAGTCGCGGCAGCTCAAAAGCCACGGAAGGGTAAAGTGCGAACAGTCATCGCACCCTTCCTCCAAACAGCAAGGTGCTAAGCACCATAAGGAAAACAACCATCAGGCAGGGCCCAGGTTCAAAGATCTGCCCCCACCAGGGGGTCAGACAGTCGGGTATCCGGCCAGGGGCTGCGACAACAGCAGCCCCCATCACATACACAACAAAGACCCAGGGCCTCCCTGGGTCCTATAAATGAGAGCAGCATTCTCAGAGAAAACACAATCTGTTTGTGGACCTTGAACGGGGACCCAAGCAAACAGGAGGTTCACTGTTTACTCAGTGTCTTCCAAATCTTCTTGTTTCTTTACCACAGAACCCGCCCACCCTACAAAAAGGGGAGAAGAGCAAAAAGAAGTAAAAGGCACTGTAAGGTGCCCACAACAAGTCGTGGGACACAAGAAGGCGGCACGGGTCCGAGGGAGTAGCCTCAGGACCCGGTGCCCAAAAGTATGATACCATCATGATATGTGACATTGTTATTGCCATAACCCATATCTGTACAATAGAATCCTACGGCCTTTTATTGCCAACACTTGATACAAGTTGTGAGCCTATCATTATGGGTGAGGGTTTGGGGTTCGGCCATTACTAATACATGAATATGGGTTCAGCAGTTATAGCGGGTGGGCACTGCCCCCTGCAAATGGATAAATGGTACATATAGTTTAATTTGGGTGCTGTGGTAGGTGTATGTTTTACATGTGGTTGTTTTTGCGTTTATTTGAATGTGTCTGATGGGTGAGAGTCAACAAGGTGTCACATGTTGGCAAAGGTTCCAAATGACAGAGTCTGAAGGATAAAGGAATGGCGTAGGAATGAACAGCCATGCGTGTTGCTGAGGGAAATTGGCATTTGCATGGATTATGTGGCCATTTTCATGTCAGATGACCTGCACATGCATTAATTACATTTTTTCCTATTATTGCATATTGCATAATTTTTGTCAATTTGGTTAGTTTTTGTGAGTTTGACCAGTTCCTCCCAGTCCGCACTCATGTCACACCGCTTTCAACAAATGAATGAGTTATTTTGCTTATTAAACCCATGTTTCCCCTTTTTTGAGCTGGACTTTCCTTTTCGCTAGTGTTGCGCTAACGCTGTGGACTACAATGTGCTCAGCTAGGGTGCAATGTAGGAAGGGCCAGCGTAAAGTGTAATCTGTGAATTGCATTCAGACCTTTTGGCCCACGCAAAGTGTAATTCGTCAACGCAAATTACAGTGCATGGCGCAAAACTATATGTAAATTAGGCTCAATATGTTTGCCACTGGCCTGGTGTGTACAGTCCCCACTAATGTAATGTTGCTATGCTTGCAAAGTTCTTATTGGAACCTGAGATTTTTACACAGAACCAAATCCCATCAGTTTAAAGGGCCCTAATTCACAAGTCCTCAACCATTCTCTTTACGGGGCAAAACCATGTGGTGTAAACCTTTTTTGCCTAAACCACTTCTTGTGTTTTAGACACATTGAAACCGACATACCTGACAGGCTTCAGTGATCGAAGAGGGCAAGTCCTGCGCAAACATAACACACTGAGAATGGCTGTCTCGAAGTGGCAATCAGTGTGTGTACCAAAACCGAAACAGCACACTGTAAACCCATCCCCCTCAACATGTTGCAAACATACACAGACACAGGACAACTCTAATACATGCCTCACAACAACACTACCCAGAAACAACATATGGACTACATTGCAGTGCCGTCATCACTTCTGCATGTGACCTGCTGTAAGGACTTCCTTGCTGATCCTGTACAAACACCATTGCCTGATGTTCTTCCTCAGACATCAAACCAACTTCTGTAAAGGAAGTCTTTCTGATCCTTGCTCAAATTTATTAGGCTAATAGTAGTATTTGTATTTGTATTTATTTGAAGAACAGGGTTGTCAAAGAAGAACAGAAAACATTTACAATAACACATTTGCAGTTGGTGGAGGCATTCCCACGAAGGGTGCCTGTAAAATAGCACAAAGATGAGAACAAGTGGCGTGCCGGTTTGTGAGGGTGTAAAAAAGTGCGACATGTACCAGGGACAAAACAAAGAGAATTTTCTTTTAGAAAACAGGTGACTTACAAAAGTAGCATTAACATACAGGGGCAATTGATTCAAAGCAAAGAGGAGTACTATTTACATGTACAAAATTACATGATTAAGCGTCACTGTAGGATGTGGCGGGGTCAGGTAGTGAGGATGGGAGAGAGGAGAGGGGTTTCTCCTGTGCACCAGGACCCCCAACCGGCCCATAGAGCTGGGGCCTGCCCAATAGCACTTTAAGATGGAATAGCAGCACCCGTGAGATGGATGGGGATGCAGATTTATACTCAAGCATCAAATCAATACTGACAACTCAACGGTTTGGCAAAGGGAGTCTGTTTAATGACAAGTACAAAAAATGGGGAGTTATGTGAATATCAGTGGATGCGAGATCTTCTCTCTCGCTTCACAACTCCAACGAACTTCATAAAAAACATAACATTTATAATAAAGACTTGTCATCATTGACGTTTAATGCTTAAAAGTTGGCATGCAATTCTATTGGTTATAAGAAAGTAACTTTAATATAGGTACTATATCTGTATATGGTAATGGAGTAAGGGGATTGGATAAACATTGTCAGGTGGGGCATCTAAGCCCTTCCTTCAAAATGGCTACCGTAGACATCACTAAAAGTATGACGTCCCATTGGTTCTACTAACTATAGGACCCTAGATTACTTGGTCCATTATGATTGGGATGGCACCAACCCCACTCATACTTTTCAACTTTGCTTAGCAGCACGCAGAGTGGTCAGCCAGGTGCAGGGTTCCCCCTAGCTCCCCCGGCCTTCCTCCAATTATTGTTACAATCAATCATCACTTTAGTGGCCATGTGTCAATTATTTCACTGTGGTTGGCCTCGAGATGTGAAGGGTTTTGACCCATGCTGAATCAATAGACTGGGTAGATGTGGGGATGAGCTATCGCCGCCCACATTCACGCCAGAATCCAGGAGAACTGCGCAGTTGGCACAAGACCACTCCAAAGATACAACCTTCTTGTGGGGGGTTCCACATCACCACTCTACTGTAAGGATGCCATCAAAACAATGTTAAGCAAGGGTCCTATACTATCAAGCAAAAGACCACTCTATTGAAATGCAGTAATTCAAGACAGATCCCAAAAATGGATGCAATACCGGTACTCACCACTATCAGAAAGCCGGCGTTTTAAAACCACCAGACTTTTGTGTAAAACTGAACAGAGGAACCCAAACCAGGCCAAGGAAAGACTTGCTAAGAGGTGGATACAATGTAAAACTATATTCTGAAATGACTTGAAGGAAGTCATTATTTAATGTATATGTAAAAATTGTAAGTTTGATTTACACTGGGAACTAAAGTGACATTTAGCTCAATTCTGCCTGACAACTACCCCCGACAGGAGAAACCTGCTCAGCCACTCTTCCCAGGACTAGCTGCATCCTGCTTCCCCACCAAAAGGAGATGACACCTCTCTGATTAGATTAGGGGAGGGGCACCTGCAGGAAGTTGAACAAAGCCCTGTCCTGGGCTCAGGCAAATGTTATATTGGGGGGGTCATAAAGTGGCTTCCTCTTGGGGGAAACTGGGAGGGGCAGTGCCTCTGCTAGCAAGCTGAGCTTGGGGGAAGTGGATAAACCAGTTATTCCACCATGTGATGTGGGAAGTCACACCCCTTTTTGACCAGGGCATAATTTTAAAAAGATAGATAACTCATAGTGCGGACTGGTCAAAATTATATAAATAATATCATTATTCTTGGGAATTTTCTGTGCACGTTTTAAGAGGCGTTAGGACCCTGTGGTGTATTCTGGGGGGTTGCTAGCGGAAAATAGGGTCTTACTCCACATGTCGGCATGTTAAAAATCTGACACTTCATCAATTAATGTCCATACTCCTTGCGCGCATTTGTGTAATTTTTGGTAAATGTCCGATATTGGTAAACCGACCAAAAAGCACAAAATGTTGTCATTTTTTAATGCAAGCTCCCAGGAAGATCAGAGGCGGACAAGCATGGACCATAAGGAATATATAATGTGGACATGTAATTTCAACAAATTGTGTATCTGGGAAATATGTATTTGAATAAAATATAGATTTGTGGGCAAATTGACCAGGGGAGGATCCTCTGACCCATAAACAGACCTCATCATGATGACAATCTATTTCCTTCCCCCAATCATGGGAGAGGGGAGAACTGGGCCAATGACAAGTGAGAGGGGCAGGCTCAGTTATGCCACACACACACCCACTCCCAAAACACATAAAAAGAGACTGCTGGGACAGGTAGAGACATTCATTTTCCATTTCTGCAGAGCATTTTGATGGCCAACATCCCATCCAGACAGAGACCAGAACAAGAGACCCATAGACTACAGAACTTTGAACCTAGAAGGCCCACTGCAAACAAAAGTATTCTCAGCAGGCCTTCAGAATCCAGTAAACCTAACCAAACTATTCAACAGCCGGGCGAGCTGTTTGAATTCTTTGCCAAGAACTTTTGCCGGAACCGCAGACCAGACCCAGACCACTGTGAGCAGAACCAGAGATCCAGAGAGACCAGAGATCCAGAGAGACCAGAGATCCAGAGAGACCAGAAAGGTGCAGTGCTAATCCAAACTATTTTAACCTAAGTAGAACTGCCTCCTAGAAATCCTGTCATCTGTCATTCTAAAGCTGCGAGCTGTCATCTGTCATTTTGAGTTTTACTTTCAATCCGAAAATCTACCTTTATTAAATCGTCCGTATCTCTTGAACCGAGATTTAACTTTCCTCTGAAGAATCTAAGCTTTCCAACAAGCCTAGAACCGACTTCCTACTCCTTATACTTTTACCGCAATCGCGATTTATGCACTCGCAAAATTTAAAGCGATTTGCGATTTGGCCTGATTTCGTCATCTGTAAAAAGATAGCCGCTTTTGCCTGAACTGCTAAAATTCGTTTGCAACCTAATAACCATCCCTGAACCATTGTTAGGGCTGACCTGAACTGATTTAAAGTGTCTACCACTCACCCTGAACCTCCTATAGGGAATTAAAAGCAATTTTAGCATTTTTCACTTCCTTGCCACCACATTACAAAGCACTCTTGTCTCTGTTTTAAAAAGCATACCTGTTGTCTAAGTTTGCTGTGGGGGGAACTGAATTCCGTATTGTATTTGATTGTATTCCTGAAGACTGTGTGTGTTACTTCCATCTCCTTGCATTGCATATAGGGGGGGGGGAGGGTGAATTGCCACCAGGGGAAAAGTGAACATATTATCTCTTGTGAAACCACATCAGTTTATTTTCTGTACTGCATTTATTCCACCTTGCATTTCCTTGAAACCATAAAGCATTTCAGCTACCTCATCCTCTATACTACTTCTAAGTAACCAAATCAGTTTACCAGTAGAACATTATCCACTGTGATCACTGTCATATTTTAAGTGTGATATCCAATATTAATTTATTATAAAAGTGTGATAGATATATATTGTTATATTTCTCAAACAAACCTTTTAAATTTGCAAAACAGACCTACTTCTTGGCCCAGTGGGGTCTGGGGGATTCTAAGAGAGGGGTGTTATATAAGGGTTTTCATCCAGAGTATATGAACTGGACCTAAGAATATATCAATAAGGGTTTCCCTCAGCATCCCAGACTAGGCATTGACTTAGCTGTAGTGTTGAAGTGAAGCCGCTTAACAAAGTGGGGGCTCAGATGCGGGATATTCTGGGTTAGAATTAGCTTAATACAGTGTGCTAACTGACGGGATACATACATCAGGTCGCATCACCACGCTGTGGTACGCTGTAAAGCACTCCTCAAAGGAACGCTCTAAGGAGAAGGTCTGTTTTGCAAAATAAAATACAAACTTCTGTAAGTCAGGAAGGAACTCAAATTCCAGAATGACGACACTGGTAGACATCAAAATAGCCAGAGAGCACTTCTTACATAAGCTATTTGTGAGAGGTGAGTGGACTCATCAGGACCAAATGGTCTGGTTGCAGGCAATCGTGCTACAGGTCACTGAAACAGGGTCAGATAAATGGAGAGATCAGGGTCCATTACATGTGGCCCTGAGTGAATTATATATGGCTCCTAAAGATAAAGATGAACACGACAAGATGGTTAGGATAGCGGCATATTTGTATCTATATATGGGAGCCATGCAGGAAAAATGTGCTGAAGGCCAAGATCTGGCAAATAGGCAACAGATGGCGTTAGAGAAGGCCCAATCTGATCTGGATTCTTCTGAGCAGAGGCTTGCTCAGGAGCCAGTAGTCAGAAAATGACAGCAGAGAGTACATCACTAAAATAAAGGAGGATATGGATGTGCTGCAACAGGAAAAGGCTGACCAGGATACCAGATTTCTGGCCTTACAGAGGGAGTACCAAGAAGGTTTGGACTCCCTACTATAGAGCCAGAAAAAGCTGGAGCAACAATTAGATTTCAATAGGGCATGTGCTGAGCAGGTAGTCACCCTGCAAAGCTGCCTAGATAGGGAAAAAGAGGAGAGCAATAAACTGATTTTGAAAGACCTGGATACCCAGGCAGAGTTTGACCAGGAGCGCCAGAAAGCTGGTGCCTTCCAAAGGCAAAGGGACGACCTGGCGGCACAAATGCAGGCTCTTAGTCAGGAAAGGGATACCTTAGGCCAGGAAGTCTGCCACTTAAAAAGGAAAATGGAAGAAAATCACCTGGCCCACCAGGGACTGGGTGACCTCCAAAAAGAACACCAGAACTTGTTAGAGCACACCAGGAGGGTGGAGGATGCTCTGGCAAAAAAGGAGCAGGCCAATAGGGACACAGCTCAGGAGGTAACCCTCCTGCAGCTCTCTGCCAGCACAATGATAGGCTCCAGCAACAGGTAGCGATGCAGGAGAGACTGATAGAGTCTAGTAAGGCCTTAACTGAGGAACTGAAAGCGCAGGCTCTTGCATTGCAACAGGGAGCAGGGGCGGATAGAGATGAGGTTCGTGGGAAAGAGAAACTCCGGAGCATGACCTCAGGAGCCCTAGTACCAGAGGCCTTCATCTCTCCCAGTCCCTGGACTCTGCCACCCCCATGTCCCCTCGCGCACATGAGCCCAGGGACACGGGGATGGCAGATTACTATCCAGCTAGAAGTATGGGGCTCATAGGCCAGTACCTCCCAGGAATGGATGGGCGGGCATCCGGGTATGGGCACCCAAGCACAGTGCAATTTAGTGGGAAACCCCAGGAGAGTAAGCCCATTAAGGGCATCCTGAAAACCTCTGCCCAGTTAGGTCAGTGGGGGGGTACCCATCAAATCCTGGCAGCAAGGAGGGATCTGAAGACTCCTCTGAGCATTACAGGACACAGGAGACCAGGTCCCCACATTCTGCCAGCCATTCCCAGGCTCGCAGAATCCGGGAAAACCTGGAAGATCAGACGGGCACCTCTGGGAGCAGTGCTTCTGAGACAGAGGATGAATGGACCAGGGTTACCCGAACCAAAAAGGCCAATAAGGAAAAAAGGGCCTTGCTTAAGGACCCATTGAAACAAATAAAGGCAATAAGGAGTGTCATCACGCCTTATCATAAGAACGCCAAGTATTCTGTTTGGGAACACTTGGACCTCTATGAGCAAATGATGGAGACTTTCCATTTGAAGGACAGCAGTAGCTGCATCCAGTACGTCAAATGGACCTTCTCACCAGAATACTCCAGTTTCTTTGCAGGGCTGGAGGATCAAAACCATTCAAGGTGGTCCACATACAAGGCGGCCATCTTGAAACATTTTTCTGTGCACAGAAATCCTCAAGAGGCTCGCAAGGCAGCCTACAATTTGCAATGTGGGGAGGATCAGGCCCCACAAGAGTTTGTGCAAGAATTAAAGCGTGCTTTTGCGCAGACCACCAGAAGGGTGCGCACGGATAGCAGAGAATTTATCAATACGTTTTTCCATGCCTTACCCAAATACATAATGACCCAGCTCGTGAGAGATTTTCATGAGAAAAGATCTTTAGACTGGGTCATTGAACAGGCTACCCGGATCTATGAGGTGCAGAAGCCCATCGAAAATAAAAATAATGCGCAGAAAAACCCCAAAACCAACAGCACCCCTGCTGCTGCCAAGGTGGCATAGGTAAAGGTCAGCCCCGTTTTGGATTTGGAGATGGGGGGGCCTAAAAACCTATCTGCACCTAATAATGCCAAGCCCAGAAGGCCCTCGGGCCAGTCACAGCCAAGGAGGTAGTCCCACAAATGGGGTCACTCACTCCCCTGATTATGTCAGTCCCCGCTACAAGGGAAACCGACCCATCCTGGGTTATGTGTGGACTCCTCCAGCCCAAGGGGGGGGATCCAGCCAAGCACCTAAACCAGGGAACTTCCCTCCCAACTTCCCACAGGAGGGCAGAAATTCTCCAAATCCTGGGCAAAACTTTTTCCCAGGTATCCGCCCAATTTCCAGCCCCAAAATCATCCATCCTTCTTTCCCCAATTCCCTGAGCCCAGACAACCTAATCCGGAAGAGGGGAGGCCAAGGGTGGAGGGGTACCAAAATCTTCCCAACCAGGGGTACTACCAGAGAAGGGATAGCTACCCTTCCCGGGATCAGCCCAGGGGAGAAGATAGAGCCCCGTATCAGCCTGAGCGGGTTTCACAACTTGAGCGCCAGGTCCAAAATATGGCACGGGATCTGGGTCACATACTGAGGGCTCAACAGAACCCTCAGATGAGCATGCCACCGCAGAATGCCCCAAACTCTGGGTTGGTACTCCAGAACAATGACGGGCAGCACCCCGATAACCCACCGGTTCCCAGGGAGGAGGCACAAGGGGAAGAGGGGTGTAAAGCCTTGGAGGAAGCTTCCTTCATCACTTGTAAACAGCCCCTGGAAAACCAGGAACCGGAAACGAAATCTCCTGCCCCTGAAAATCTGCCTCCAAAGGAGCAGAGGGGGGATAGGAGAAACAAAGTACCCAAACAGGCCCAGTTTGTGGAGGAGGTACAGATCTTCCAATTTGAGGGAGAGGAATCCTCAGAGGATCCTGGGAAAAGGATCTTCTCCTTTAGAGATGGGGGAACTCCTCCCAAAGAAAAATGGGTCCCAAGGGATTCCAATCTAGACTGGGGAGATATGGAGACAGAGCTACCGCCGCCCATCATCTCATCCCAGAACCCACAATACCGAAATCCCCTGGTTCAAATTCATCCTGGTGACTGCCTCCAAAAAGGGGGGCGGCCCAGAACCGGAACTAGGGGAACCCACAATGGCTCTGATTTCCAGTTGTCAACTTTTCTTTTAGATTCCCAAGACTCTCCACAGAATTCTGCCCAAATCTCTTCTCTTGCAATGTCCAAAACCAGAAAATTAGCCCACCAGTTATCCAAAAATGTGCATTATCTGTGCGCCCTTGAGGAGAAGGAGGGAAGATACTATGCCCCGGTACAAGTAAAGGGGCAGGGTACAATTTTGGCATTGGTGGACACTGGATCCCAAGCTACCCTTCTGTCCAAAATGGCCTTTGATGAACTAAATGCAGGAAGGGGGGAGAATTACCGTATTCCTCTCACCTCTCTTCCTGGACAACTGCAGAACTTTGACGGGAAGGAAATTCCTGTCGAGGGGACTGCAGATTTGGACATCAAAATTGGGCGACACAAGGTGAAACACCCGGTCATAGTAGTGACTCCAGAGGGCACCCCTTGTTTACTAGGGAATGACCTCCTGAGAAGGTTGTCACCCCTAATAGATTACGTAAACAAGGTCCTCTGGACCCAGACTAGCCGACCAATAAAATTAAAACAGAGTTTCAACCATGTTAGTTTATACGGCACCTGCCACATGGTTGAACAAAAATCTGACCAAGTAGAATTTCACTTCCAGAACAACCAAATTCCAGACGTGACAGTAATAGCAGTAGGACAACAAACTGGTAGTGGGGGGTCCTCTCTATTTCTGAAAATCAACCTTCCTTCCAGTTTAAGGTGGTATTCCACACTGGAAGGAAACACTCTGAAATTCTTTACCAATCCACAATCAGACACTCCCACTCCTATAGTCCAGAAAGATGTGAAATCAACTCAGAGCCTGGCTGATATTCAGCAATTTCGAGATCAGTTGTTCATCCCTGTTCAGTTAAATTATGGGAAGGACTCTGAAACACCCAATTCGAAACACCCCCTGCCAAGCAGGTGTATGCTCAAAATCTCCATTGGCAACAAGAGCATAGTCCATAATTGTTGGGTCGTGCGAGACGTCACTGCCGCCTTTTACTTAGGCAGTGAAATTCTCAATCGCTTTGCTATTAGTTTGGACCTAATAAACTTCAAAGCTTGGTCCCGATTAGCAGATAATCCCATGGGCTTTGATGATCCGGAAAAAGCATTTAGGTCAGCTCAATTGCTACCTTATGCAGTTGAAATTCAGCTCAAAGAGGAAGTCACCATCCCAGAAAGGACCCGACAATTCTCCCTGGAAGTAAAGGTTAAAAGAGGACAAAAATTGAAAAACCCTGATGCTTATATTTATCTAAATGCTCCTCTTCAACATCAAGGGTTAGGGGTAAACCCAACACCATTAGTCAACATAGAACATGACACCATTCCAATAGAGGTGGATAACAGCGACTTACAGAGTATTACTCTAGCCGCAGGCACCATTATTGGAATGGCGGTTGATGACCGACATTTCTCCATTGATTTAGGAAATGAACTGTTAGGACTAATTCCCAAGGACTGTTTTGACAGTGACAGTGATGACAATACAACACCAGACAGGATTTTCACCCGGCATGGGGGGAACTTCCTGGTTTACACTTCTTGCCCTTATGGTAAGGAAGATGTGACTTGTGACTTCAGGAGGGATGAGGTGATTTTCCAGGTCCATGAGGGCTGCCTTTCCCACCTGAAGCCTCCAGTCCAAATCAGCACTCTGACCAGGGACTTCTCCACCCAGCTGGAGGAGGCCGCTGAGATAGCCAAACCAGAAGTCTTTCCAGGCTTCAGGCAGATGGTGGAAGAGAGAGTCAACCTAGCTGATGCCTGTGTGACTCTGGAACAGAAGCAAAAGTTGAAACAAGTTTTCTTGGATTTCCAAGATCTCTTTGCGGTAGACTCATATGACTGTGGTCGCACCGACATCCACACAACAACAATTCCCACGGACCTTGGCATGACTCCAGTGTTTGTGAAGCAATATCGCTTGCCTCTCGCATCCATGGAGTCCCTTACTGAAATAATTAAGAACCTTGAGTCCCGGGGAATAATCCGTCCAGTCCACAGCACTTTCAATAATCCGGAGCTGGGAATATTAAAGCCAAACGGCCAGTGGAGACTCTGCGCCGACCTTAGGGAGCTCAACAAACGGGTCCATACTTCCCGATGGCCTCTTCCCTATATTGACCAAGGGCTGGCCCAGATCCAGGGGTCACAGGTATTCACTGCAATAGACCTGACCAATGGGTACTGGACCGTGCCTGTCAGTAGGGAGGACCAATACAAGCTGGCTTTTACCTTTGGGGCCAGCAGTACACATGGACCAGGACTCCCTTCGGATACCTCAACTCCGGCAATGAATTCAACATTTTCCTACATAAGGCCATGCCCGACCTGGGTGCGAGGGGTAACCTGGCTTATGTAGATGATGTCCTCATCAAAAGTTCATCTGTGGAGGAACAGATAGCGGAGATCCGTTATGTTCTGACACAGTTGAGGGCCGCCAGAGCAAAACTTTCCTTTCAGAAGGCACAATGGTGTAGAACCTGTGTTAATTTCTTGGGGCATGAGATTACTCCTCAGGGTCTCTGTCCCCAAGTAAAGAAAGTGGAAGCACTCCAGAAACTGAAGGATCCCACAACTCTGCAGGAACTAAGGAGCCTCCTGGGACTGACTAATTACAGCAGAAAGTTCATTGAGGGATATGCAGAGATCACTAGACCCCTGATTCATCTCCTGAAGGGCGGTGTCAAGTGGGAATGGGGTCCAGAACAATCCGAGGCAGTAAGACAACTCAAGAGAAGCCTCTCACAAGCGCCTTGCCTAGCTTACCCTGTCAGAAACAAGGAGTTCTTCCTGGAGACAGGGTTCTCTAATACGTGCTTGACGGCAGTATTATACCAAAAGCATGACAAGGTCAATAAAGTAATCTCCTATGCAAGCAAAACTTTATCCTCTGTGGAGGAAAAATTCAACGATTGTGAGAAGGCACTCCTGGCAACGGTGTGGGCATTGAAGATTTACCGCCCGTTTATCCAGGGGGAACACGTCATAGTGGAGACTCCACACCAGCCTCTGCAATATTTCCAAAGTGACAGAATCCGGGCCGGAAATGTGAGTAATTCCCGAATTACTTCCTGGATTCTGTCAATGCAAGGCTTTCCTGTGGAGGTCAGATATGGCCAAAACAAGAAGAGTCCCCTCGCGCAAGGTCTGGCTGACTTGCATGATTGTGCCAGAGAAAACTGTCTCAAGGACGAAAGTCTAAAAATCAAGGAAAACATGGAGGCATACCTCAATTCCCCACACAAAGTCTTTGAAGAGGACAAGTGTGAGGGAATGCCCACTGTCTATGTGGATGGATGCTCTTACCATGTTGACAACCACGGGGAGAAAGAACTGGTGGCCGGCGAAGGGAATGCATGGGTGAAGGAGTTTCCTGAACCCTCCGCTGGGTACAAAATTGGTCCCGAAGTAGTCAGGTGGCAGAGTTGATGGCTGTGCATCAGGCCATCCTCACCGCTGTCCAACATCAACTCCACGAACTGGTCATAATCACAGACTCGGATTATGTACGGAACGGGTTCGTGGAGCACCTGGTTAATTGGAAAACCAGAGGCATGTTATGTGCTAATAACAAACCCTTGAAACATGGGAAGTTAATCCAAAACATTGATGATCTGGTCACCTCGAATGGGATGACCATCTACTGGAAAAAGATCAAGGGTCATTCCAAAGTAGAGGGACCAGACAAAACTGGAAATGACTTAGCTGATCAGCTGGCCAAAACCGGGGCCATCCAAGGGGATCTAATAGAGATTGAGTCCCTGTTGGGGGAAATCCAGGTCACTGCTATCACTAGGTCCCAGACAAATGCTCACAATGATCTTTCAACTGCACAATGGAGTAAGGAAACCCCTGATGCTGATTTAATTACAGCTCAGAAGGGGCATCCAATCATTGGTAAGTTTTACCAACACCTTGAGGACCCTGAGAACTTTCCCCTGACGGATACCGATTACATTGGGAAAGAGGACCTAAGAGTGTTGATGAAATGTCCAAAAATGTTCCGAATCCAAGACGGTTTGTTGGTAAGGAAATCCCAAGCTGGCCATGATCAGTGGGTGGTCCCTACCTCATTCCGAAGCCTGATGTTAAGTCACGCCCATAATGCGCCCACCGCCGGTCATAGGGGGTTTCACACAACACTGGAAATCTTAAGAGAGGTTGCATACTGGCCACACATGGGGCAGGACCTCGACCAATACTTGAAGGGGTGTCTTGTGTGTGCACAATTTCAGCCATCATCCCTCACACACAGTGTGCCTCTCCAAAAGAGGGGGATGACACTGCCATGGTCAGATTTGCAAATCGACTTTGAAGGCCCTGTAATTCGCTCGTCTAGAGGAAACAAGTACATGTTGACCGTTACATGCTTGTTTACCAAGTGGGTGGAATGTCTCCCGGCCCCAAACTGCAAGGCAGAAACAGCAGCTGCCCTGATGATTAACCACATCTTTTCCTGTTTTGGACTACCCCAAAGGATTGAGTCTGACAGAGGTAGCCACTTTACCAGTGAGGTAATGACAAAGTTTGTGGCAGATTCTGGGCTAAGTTGGGATATCCGGTTACCTCTGGTCCTGATAACCATCGGATATATCCCTTCATCTGCAACTAAAATGTCACAATTTGAGTTGATGACTGGACGCAAGATGGTGCTTCCTCAGCATTTGCTCTACAGGACCCAAGAGCAGACACTGATAAATACCTCCACAACTCATGAGTATGTGGAGAATTTAAGGAAACGCCTTCAGCATGCTTTTGCCTATGCTCAGCGGTATATGGAAAGATCAGCTGATAGCATGAGATCCCACTACGACCTGAAGACCACCAGGAAGGAATATACTGTGGGGGACCGGTTCTATCTATACAATTTCCAAAGGAACCAGGCCAAACAGCCAAAATGTTTGCCCACATGGAAGGGACCGTTTGAAATTATAGACAAGATCTCCCCTGTAGCGTACAAGATCTGCATCCCCAAAGGTAGTCTGGCGGAAGGGGAAGACAAGTGGGTACATATAAATCAGCTAAAGTGTTGCCATCCCAGGTACACGCTGCAGCAACTGGAGGAGTCCTCTGCAATACCAGAGGGGACCGCTCCAGATTAATTCAGTTCCAACCCTAAAATATCCCACATATAGTCTCTAAAATATTATGATGCTTGTAAGCCACTGTCTCTGAATTATATCTTGTTTTTCAAAATAGGAATGCTATGTCTATTAAAGTATAAAATGTATATGTCGCCCCACTATATCAATAGTGGGGGAGAAATGTCTATGAATAGGTATTGCCACTTTCCTTTGTCGTCCTAGGAGAAAGAAAACCTGGGGACTGGCCAAGGAGGACGCCCAGGAACCGGGAGTAAAGACCCGAGGGGCCTGGGGTACCACCCAATATTCCCATCAGGACCGGCGAGTAGAACCGATCGATCCAACTGGGTGGAGGAAAAGATGCTGAACTGTGCCATCTACAGAATTGGAAGAAGATAATGCGGACATACCAGCACAGGGCTCAAAACCTCCTTTGCACCCAACTTCCCCTCGACTTGAATCAAAGCGTAGTCGGGCGGGGGGGTTTGTGAAGGGTTTTGACCCATGCTGAATCAATAGACTGGGTAGATGTGGGGATGAGCTATCGCCGCCCACATTCACGCCAGAATCCAGGAGAACTGCGCAGTTGGCACAAGACCACTCCAAAGATACCACCTTCTTGTGGGGGGTTCCACATCACCACTCTTCTGTAAGGATGCCATCAAAACAATGTTAAGCAAGGGTCCTATACTATCAAGCAAAAGACCACTCTATTGAAATGCAGTAATTCAAGACAGATCCCAAAAATGGATGAAATACCTGTACTCACCACTATCAGAAAGCCGGCATTTTAAAACCACCAGACTTTTGTGTAAAACTGAACAGAGGAACCCAAACCAGGCCAAGGGAAGACTTGCTAAGAGGTGGATACATTGTAAAACTATATTCTGAAATGACTTGAAGGAAGTAATTATTTAATGTATATGTAAAAATTGTAAGTTTGATTTACACTGGGAACTAAAGTGACATTTAGCTGAATTCTGCCTGACAACTACCCCCGACAGGAGAAACCTGCTCAGCAACTCTTCCCAGGCCTAGCTGCATCCTGCTTCCCCACCAAAAGGAGATGACACCTCTCTGATTAGATTAGGGGAGGGACACCTGCAGGAGGTTGAACAAAGCCCTGTCCTGGGCTCAGGCAAATGTTATATTGGGGGGGGGGTCGTAAAGTGGCTTCCTCTTGGGGGAAACTGGGAGGGGCAGTGCCTCTGCTAGCAATCTGAGCTTGGGGGAAGTGGATAAACCAGTTATTCCACCATGTGATGTGGGAAGCCACACCCCTTTTTGACTAGGGCATAATTTTAAAAAGATAGATAACTCATAGTGCGGACTGGTCAAAATTATATAAATAATATCATTATTCTTGGGATTTTTCTGTGCACGTTTTAAGAGGCGTTAGGACCATGTGGTGTATTCTGGTGGGTTGCTAGCGGAAAATAGGGTCTTACTCCAAATGTCTGCATGTTAAAAATCTGACACTTCATAAATTAAAGTCCATCCTCCTTGCGCACATTTGTGTAATTTTTGGTAAATGTCCGATATTGGTAAACTGACCAAAAAGCGCAAAATGTTGTCATTTTTGAATGCAAGCCCCCAGGAAGATCAGAGGCGGACAAGCATGGACCATAAGGAATATATAATGTGGACATGTAATTTCAACAAATTGTGTATCTGGGAAATATGTATTTGAATAAAATATAGATTCGTGGGCAAATTGACCAGGGGAGGATCCTCTGACCCATAAACAGACCTCATCATGATGACAATCCATTTCCTTTCCCCAATCATGGGAGAGGGGAGAACTGGGCCAGTGACAAGTGAGAGGGGCAGGCTCAGTTATGCCACGCACACACCCACTCCCAAAACACATAAAAAGAGACTGCTGGGACAGGTAGAGACATTCATTTTCCATTTCTGCAGAGCATTTTGACGGCCGACATCCCATCCAGACAGAGACCAGAACCAGAGACCCATAGACTACAGAACTTTGAACCTAGAAGGCCCACTGCAAGCAAAAGTATTCTCAGCAGGCCTTCAGAATCCAGTAAACCTAACCAAACTATTCAACAGCTGGGCGAGCTGTTTGAATTCTTTGCCAAGAACTTTTTCCGGAACCGCAGACCAGACCCAGACCGCTGTGAGCAGAACCAGAGATCCAGAGAGGCCATAGATCCAGAGAGACCAGAGATCCAGAGAGACCAGAACGGTGCTGTGCTAATCCAAACTATTTTAACCTAAGTAGAACTGCCTCCTAGAAATCCTGTCATCTGTCATTCTAAAGCTGCGAGCTGTCATCTGTCATTCTAAAGCTGCAAATTTTCACCTGTCATTTTGAGTTTTACTTTCAATCCGAAAATCTACCTTTATTAAATCGTCCATATCTCTTGAACCGAGATTTAACTTTCATCTGAAAGCTTAGAATCTAAGCTTTCCAACAAGCTTAGAACCGACTTCCTACTCCTTATACTTTTACCGCAATTGCGATTTACGCACTCGAAAAATTTACTGCGATTTGCGATTTGGCCTGATTTCGTGATCTGTAAAAAGATAGCCGCTTTTGCCTGAACTGCTAAAATTCGTTTGCAACCTAATAACCATCCCTGAACCATTGTTAGGGCTGACCTGAACTGATTTAAAGTGTCTACCACTCACCCTGAACCTCCTATAGGGAATTAAAAGCAATTTTAGCATTTTTCACTTCCTTGCCACCACATTACAAAGCACTCTTGCCTGTGTTTTAAAAAGCATACCTGTTGTCTAAGCTTGCTGGGGGGGAACTGAATTCTGTATTGTATTTGATTGTATTCCTGAAGACTGTGTGTGTTACTTCCATCTCCTTGCATTGCATATAGGGGGGGGGGGTGAATTGCCACCAGGGGAAAAGTGAACATATTATCTCTTGTGAAACCATATTCTTTTCTATACTGCATTTATTCCACCTTGCATTTCCTTGAAACCATAAAGCATTTCAGCTACCTCATCCTCTATACTACTTCTAAGTAACCAAATCAGTTTACCAGTAGAACATTATCCATTGTTGATCACTGTCATATTTTAAGTGTGATATCCAATATTAATTTATTATAAAAGTGTGATAGATATATATTGTTATATTTCTCAAATAAACCTTTTAAATTTGCAAAACAGACCTACTTCTTGGCTCAGTGGGGTCAGGGGGATTCTAAGAGAGGAGTGTTATATAAGGGTTGTCATCCAGAGTACATGAACTGGACCTAAAAATATATCAATAAGGGTTTCCCTCAGCATCCCAGACTAGGCATTGACTTAGCTGTAGTGTTGAATTGAAGCCGCTTAACAGAGACTGCATCTCCTGTCTGGAAAAGTTCTGATATGTTCCCTTGGCCCACTGCCATGCATAGGTGTGAAAGTCTCACTTCTTCTCGCTCTGGGGGTCACGTGATTCAGACACTGTGAATTTGCCTCTTCTTCATGTAATTTTTGTATTTGATTTTCGTTTCACCCACCACCTGCCTTCAGTTTCTTATGTTGACTTTTCTGAAGCAGGATATTCTGTTCCTTGCTTTGATTAATTATAGTGAATGTTTGTCTATTTTAACTGACACGACCTTGGCTTTTTTGGCATGATTTGCCTCTGCTGAGTTTCTTTTCTGCCGTTTATTCTCGATTTGTTAAATATGAAGCTCTGCTCGTGATCCTTTAGTAACCTTTGGTTGATTCTGCTTCTTATGCATAGTGGAAGAATACTTATATAATGTTCTTCTTTTGAGGTAGATATGTATAGGTGATGCTTGCCACAAGCTGTCTTCCACTAAGCATTGCAAGCCACACAATTTTCTTAGCTTTCTTGCAGTTCCAAGCATAAGCATATGTACATGTGTAAACTGGTCTAATATCTTTATCATGCTCATGGCATAAGTTTCTTACATTTGGCAGCTTCCTTTCACTTTATGTTCACGATGTCCCTTGCCCATGGCGTTTCGTCTCTTTATGTCATTCTCTGGTCATCATACCTTCTATACGTGAGTCAGTCTGGGTTCTTGTGATGTCACCATTCGTCTTCCATTAAGAACTTTTTGACTTCTTCAGGTACTGTACTAAGACAATCTTCATTTCGTTTCATTTGTTGATATGGTTTTCTCAATGGGTAACTTACTATCCATTTTTCCTTGGTATCGGTACTTCAATAGGCGTTGTTCTTCTGATGGGTACTGGACAGAGCCCCACTGCAGCTCTTTGCTGCTTTATTTGCTCATCATACGTCACATACTTTGGCGTGAACATTCCTCGCTCTTTATTTGGTTCATCAGTTCCACAGATCTCTTCTTTTTCAGGTGAGCATTTGCTTTCGGGAAACTGTCAATGTTCAGATCACTTTTTGGAATCACCAATGCTGGAACATGGACATTCACTAATGTGCATATACCTCCCCAGTTTCTCGGCAGTCTGATGTATGCTTTGGATCCACATGCCCAGTAATTGTCCATAATTGCTGCAGTTCCCTGCACAATTCCTGGAGCATCAAAGATTCGTCCACAGTTCTGATTCTCTCTTCCTTGTGCCATTATTCCTGAAGCACAATTTTGAGCTTTCCAGTGGTACTATCTGCAGGGATCCTCCTCTATCTTCGACCCATGTCAGCAGTTTTAAATGCCTTGGCCACAATGACTTGCATATCCTTTGTGCGTTTTCAATTGCTTCTTTGCAGGCTCCAATGACCATCCATGGCTGTTAGCACCATGGCTGCCTCCAAAATCGTGTCCGGGTCCGTGTTCTGTGAATGAGGAATTACCGGGTCATTCCAACCTTGGAGGACCCGGTAATTCCTCATTCACAAAACCATTCCCCATTCCCATTCGAGCCCCCATAGGGGTCAATGGGAATGGTTGATAGAGCTAATAACGGGCCTGTTAATAACGAGCCCGTTATTAGCTCCTTGGTCTCCTCACGGGACCTGGAAAGGACATCTGGTTTTACCCGATTTCTGTTCCGGGTCCTGCGAGGGAACCTCGTAATAGGGCGGAATGGGTTTACCGGCACCGGCACCATTACCAGTGCCGGTAAACCCATTCTGCAAGGATCGTAATGAGGCCCTATGTGTTTTGTCTTTCCATGGTTTCTTGTTTTTATGTCCTGGACATAGTCATATTCATTTGGATTGGTCGCTTCAGTTGCCCATTTCAGTGAGGCATCACTACCCATGAACTGGCCTTTGGTCTTGCACATTGCCACGTGAGACAGACAGTGTGCTGTCTGGACATCAATTTCTACAGCTATGAAGATCTTTGACTTCCCCATGCTGTAAAGTAGAAGTGCACAAAGTATTCCCCTTCTGAACTTTGTATCCAACTTCTTTCATTTGTTGGCACCAGATGTTGATTCCCAAATGTGCTGTGCTGTCCAAGTAATCGTTTAGTTCGCTGTCATCTCTTTGTATGCTTCTCGTGATTCTTAAGGTTTTCATGTAGTGTGCTACAATTACATCCTTGAATGCATCCATTTGGCTTTTCCTTGCTGGAGGATTCTCAGGTATCCTGATCGATGGTGCAGGTCTCTTCATCTGCACTAATTGAGTATGCACAAGTCTGGCAATTATTTCCTTCTCCTCTTGCATTCTTTTTCTTTTGGTTATAAATGTCCATATCCACTCTGCCATTGGTCCAGTATATGGCTGTAGTGTAGAACTCGTACTTGTCCCCTTCATTGGATCATGTGTGCTCATCAATGCTGTCTCGGTTGGTTCATTCTCCAACTCCTTTTGACTCATCATGACATCCGCTTCCTTCCTGTGGCTCTTAACTTTGCCAGTCGTAGAGCTTTGCATTGTTGGTTGTCCAACCTTCCCCTCTTGTTTGACCTGTGATTCTGCAGTTATTGAGGCTAGGCCTGGTGTGTGTGCATTCACTGTTTGCATGCGTGTGGTTGTCATTAACCCTCTTCCATTCATACTTTGCCGACCCTCTCTCCGGCTTTTCAATTGGCTTGTAGTGTAGGAGATTTTGTCTTATTGGGGTAAATTCGGGATTTGGCTGTATTTTCTTACCGTAAAAATATTGGCAGTACTTTGGCAGTAAACTAGTCTTACATTTAGAGTGGGTCTGGTATCACACTATTTTAGTGACCATGGCCCTCATTCCGAGTATGGTGGTAGTCATGGCGCTATTTGCACCATGACTGCCTCCCATACCAGTACCGACTCTGGTTTGGTTCAATGGGGACTTACCGGTCCATTCCGAACTTGGTGGGACAAGTAAGTCCCCATTTACCAAACCATTCTCCATTCCCATTTGAGCCCTCATAGGGCTCAATGGGAATGGGGAGGGCGCAAATAATGGGCCAGCGTATGCCAAGCCCGTTATTTGCGCCAGGTCCCTTAACAGGTCCCGTCCTTAACACCTGGTATCCCTTACCGGCCTACTCAGAATGAGGGCCCATATCGTGTTAGCTTGGATTTTGGTAATTTTACTGGTATATTACCTTGCAGTATTTTCAGAATTATCTTATTCCTGTGGTATAGTGGTGAGCATGTTTTCTTATGATACTATAACCCCATCATAAAACAAGCCTTTCCTTTCTGTTAAAATGCATCCTAGTCGCCTGTAGAGAGCCCCAGACTTAGAACACTTCAGAGAACACAATGAGTTTATTCATATAGCCACATATAATTTGTGGCTGATATTACTGGCTTATGTACATCCAGTAATCTATGTGCCGGATTAGGCACCCCTTCCTTTCAGCATGCAAGGAAGGAATCACTCATCACACTGCACACAATTTCCTACTTTGTAGGTGTCTATTACTGACTTTCTCTTGTTTGCTATTTCAATTACAGTGGTAATTTGGTAAATGCACTACTGCACTGATATAAACCTCCCCTCTGTACTTCACTTATGAAAATAATTCACAGATGCATGAAGGACATGAAAGTCTCAGGTTTTTTTTATCTGCACTTTGTGTTACATTATAGTTACAAACCACCAAATCTTACCACCTATTTACAGCATCACCTGCAAGATATGAAAGAACAGAAGAAACAAACAGGTATTTTGCAAACATGAATTTATGTCCACACACTTTGTATATAGAAAGATAAAATAAACATACAATGATTACTAACTTCTTCACTGCCAATGGATTCTAGCAACATACGCTCACCATTCTTTTTTTTTTCCTCACTTGGCACAAATCTCTTACCAAGGCCAGTGATCTGAGATCCCCGCACAACCTTGCTGTCTTTTACAGTCTGAGTGTCAGTGCAAAACTCCTTTCATGTGTAGGGAGTGCCCACTGATTAGATTCAAAGTCAGCTCTTGACCCTCTGAGATAGCCCCATCTGTCTGTCTCCTGAACCCAGCACGAACTGCCAACTCTCCTCACTTTTCTTCTTTAGGAAAACTCTGATTCAGCCCTTCATTGACGTGGCTTGTCTGCCTACAATTTCTACCAATCAGAATAAAAAGAATGTGCCCTGTGCCAGCCTTCGTTTTCAAAACAATGAAGATTTGATTTCCAGAGCAACTGTTTCATTTTGGTTCTTGCATATTTCTGCTCTCCACATGCTGAAGAAAATGCTAGCATGCGTTTCCTCGTGGAAAAAACGAATTTTAAACAGTGCACCCAAAACATGGATTGTAACTGCATTATCATGTTAGAAATTAGAACTTTAGTAATGTTAGTAATGTTAATCAGTTATGTATTCCAATGTAGTCTTCACACATGAAGAATCAATATCAATTCTGCACCTCATTATTTTAACCTGGCAGTACACTGTTTTTTTAAAAATTTGTTTATGTGTGCTCTGAATGCCTGGCCTGCAGTTGCAAACTGGGCCTGGCTGTGTTTCTCTACTGTATTTTGTATGCTGGCAAAATACTGTATATTATATGCTGGTAATAAAACCCCATATATACCCTTACATATTCCCTCCTTTTTCAGACAATTCTGGCTAACTAACCCATAATTACAGGAAACCCCAATTCTTCTTAATTTTTTCGTAGAATGTATGCACATTGGGATATCTTTAATTTCCCATTGTTGCTAATAGTATAAGCAACATCCTCATCTTTATAGACAAAATAACCAGCCATCCTTCCATCACTAACACTAATACTGCCAAGCACACCATAGTGCGTTCCACCCAGGTTCCCCAATTAAACATATTCACCTATATTACACCCAGACTACTGACTGTAATGTTATTCTTCCTCAGATTCATCTTAATAGTGTGCTTTTCCTTATGACTCAATAAAAATTCTACATCCGGATCTATCGGAAATGTATCCCTTTGAAATAACTCAATAGTTTCCACTTGGCTTTCCCAAATATCATTTGCAATATGGAATAGTGTTAGACCCCCAACCGAGATGATTGTATCTTTTGGAACCTGCAAGTAAAATACATTATATTTCAACTGCTTCACAACAAACGTTCCATGATTCAAATGGGTAAAAGTATATTTTTTCAGAGAAGTGCTGACCAACCATCTATTTCTAACCAGTTTAGCTTGTGATAATTCCTCAGCACCCAAATTGCTAATGACCACTTCACATCCCCCTGATACACGTGGGTCAGGTTTTAAACCACAGATAGCATCTGTAGCATCAGGAACAAATGGTTTACCTGGACACATGTAAATTTGTTCTTTAAACCTTAAACATGTGTCCAGATTTGGAATCAAGTAAACCTCAGGCTCCCATGACTGAAATGCCACCACCTCTGGAATTATAATTTTTTTGTATTTCCCCTCTTCCATTCTTCCAAATTCACATATAGTGGCATTGCACTGCCCATTTCAAATCTAATTTTAACCTGCATCATTTATATTTCTCTATTTGTGATTCTCTCCATCATCTGATGAACAATGTCATGCGAAACAAAATATAATGGCATATGTCCTTGAATTAATTGGGAAATTGCAGTTTGAACCTCCCTCATGTAATTTGTCAACAACCTATCGAGAGGATTTATTGCATTCATAATATCGCTCAATATTCATTCATGTTTAATTATCACCTTTGTACTGTGTTGTAGAATTTCAGCCTGTTCTTTTAGTAATACAACAGTCTCATTAACAAATTTCACTTGCTCATCCAATCCACCCGTAATTCCATTCAAAGCCTTTTGGATCATGTCCAGATCATAAGTCAATTGTTGTGCTTTGGCACTCAATGTCCCTACTGAAATGGCATCAGCTGTTGACATCGTAGTACCTTTTACAGCTCCAATAATAGACATTACCAGAGAGACCACAAGCAGTATTGCCCCTTTTCCCCTCGTTTTCTTTATATCTGCTGAATTCACAAATGTCTTTTCTAATTGCATTACCATGTCTCTTATTGTCTGCTTAGCGTCCTCTTTTCTCAATTCTAGCCAATTTCTAGCCTGATCAGTCACAATTCCAGTTTTGTTAATAAATCTTTCAATCAAATTGTCAGGGTTCATGGGTATGTACATGTTCTGGTAAATCAACCTCCTGTTACCCATAATAAACCCAGGAGCTTCCTCCACTGCAATGCCAGATGCTGGTCCAGGTTCAATGATAACCTTTGCTCTTTTGGATTTAAGACCCCAACAATCATAAGGATCATCATCCATGTTGCTGGTGCAATTATCATTGTAATCCGTCCTGCAGACTTGGTCTTTGCCCCCACCCGGGGCTTTTTTGGGACTTCCTCCCGTGGACTCCAGGACTCCATCATCTCTCGCGTCCTCCGGTCCTGCGAACTACTACCCCAACCAAATGTCAGTTAGTTTTCTAAATTAAATAGAAAACGGACAGATTAAGTACATAACATAATACCAATTTCACCCTTTCTATCACTTTGTCAAAAACAAAATGTGGTCCAAAACATTCCGATTGACTCTTCCAATATCTGCAAATAAACGCATGTTAAAGAGAAAACAATAATATACATATGACATTATCATACAGCAAAATAATTTTTATTTAGAACATTTCAGCATTGTACCATAGTAAGTTAAACTGATTCAGCACCCTCTATCAATATTTATTAACTCAACTTTCTCAAATGTGGTATGTTCATCTGCATTTATCTCCACAATAAACATTATATCTATTTTTTTTATGGAAAATAGTCACTGTATCTTTCTTTTCCATGTACTCAGGACGCTTAACCTGTCTCTACCTGCTCAAGCCTCCTGATTTCATGTTTAGGGTGACAGGGCTTAATTTGGTTGACATGAACAAATTGTTCTGTCTCCATTTCACCCTCTGTCTTTAATATCTTGTAAACTACCGGGCACACCTTATCCACTATCTGAAATGGCCCTTGCAAGAAATTTGCAGGGTAATTCATAGAATTTCGCACAAAAGTGGCGCACGCGGCTGGCGCACAGTGTGTGCGTGCGAATGTCTGCGCCAGCCGCGTGCGCTAAAATCGATTTCTGCGCACAGCGTATTCATGGATTTTCGCCTCCAAAAACCAGCCCTTGAGCAGAGTGGCGCAGCGACCCTGCAGCAGCTCCAGTTACGCCCCCAAAAAACGCCCCTAGCGCAGGAAAAAGCCATCAAAATCCCCAATCCAGCGCAAAGGGCTGCACTAACCCTGGACCAGTTTACAGGGCTGCCAAACAGCAAACGCCAAGCAGGGAACGTGTATTACTGGGGTTCGCGTGAAGTTTCACATGCGAAAGGGCCTGTGCGAGTGGGGTACGTGTATAACTGAGGTTCGCAGGAAGTTTCACATGCGATTTCAGCAGGGTACGTGTATTACGGGGGTTCGTGGGAAGTTTCACACGTGAAAGGTCCTGTGCGAGTGGGGTACGTGTATAACTGGGGTTCGCGTGAAGTTTCACACGCGATTTCAGCAGGGTACGTGTATTACAGGGTTTTGCAGGAAGTTTCACACGCGAAAGGGCCTGTACGAGTGGGGTACGTGTATAACTGGGGTTCACGGGAAGTTTCACATGCGATTTCAGCTGGGTACATGTATTACGGGGGTTCGCAGGAAGTTTCACACTCAAAAGGGCCTGTGCGAGTGGGGTACGTGTATAACTGGGGTTTGCGGGAAGTTTCACACGCAATTTCAGCAGGGTATGTGTATTACAGGGTTTTGCGGGAAGTTTCACACGCGAAAGGGCCTGTGCGAGTGGGGTACGTGTATAACTGGGGTTCGTGGGAAGTTTCACACGTGATTTCAGCAGGGTACATGTATTTCTGGGGTTCGCGGGAAGTTTCACACGCGATTTTGCTGTCAGAGCGGGTTACGTGAATTTCAGGGGTGTGCCGTGAGTCCTACACATGTATTGGCAGTGTGGGTCCTCCCAGGTGTTCCCTCTACACCCCCCACGGCACATGCAGGCAGCCCACACCACAGGGGACTACCCCAAACCCCTGGTCATGTTCCGCAGGCAGCCCATCCACCATGGGCATGCCCCCCAGCAAAGCCACATGTCAGCTTGCACCCCCACCCCCCAGCAGTCACGGGCACCTGCCAACAGGCCAAAACACATGTCCCCCTGCACCCCCACCCCCCAGCAGTCAGGGGCACCTGCCAGCAGGCCCCCACATATGACCCCTGCACCCCCACCCCCCAGCAGTCAGGGGCACCTGCCAGCAGGCCCCCACACATGTCCCCCTGCACCCCCACCCCCCAGCAGTCAGGGGCACCTGCCAGCAGGCCCCCAAACATGTCCCCCTGCACCCCCATCCCCCAGCAGTCAGGGGCACCTGCCAGCAGGTCCCCACTCATGTCCCACACATGTCCCCCTGCACCCCCACACCCCAGCAGTCAGGGTCACCTGCCAGGAGGCCCCCACACATGTCCCCCTGCACCCCCACCCCCCAGCAGTGAGAGCACCTGCCAGCAGGCCCACACACATGTCCCCCTGCACCCCCAACCACCAGCAGTCAGGGGCACCTGCCAGCAGGCCCCCACTCATGTCCCACACATGTCCTCCTGCACCCCCACCCCCCAGCAGTAAGGGGCACCTGCCAGCAGGCCCCCACACATGTCCCCCTGCACCCCCACCCCCCAGCAGTCAGGGGCACCTGCCAGCAGGCCCCCACACATGTCCCCCTACACCCCCACCCCCCAGCAGTGAGGGGCACCTGCCAGCAGGCCCTCACACATGTTCCCCTGCACCCCCACCCCCCAGCAGTCAAGGGAACCTGCCATCAGGCCCCCACTCATGTCCCACACATGTCCCCCTGCACCCCCACCCCCAGCAGTCAGGGGCACCTGCCAGCAGGCCCCCACACATGTCCCCCTGCACCGCCACCCCCAGCAGTAAGGGGCACATGCCAGCAGGCCCCCAAACATGTCACCCTGGACCCCCACCCCCCAGCAGTCAGGGGCCCCTGCCAGCAGGCGACCACTCATGTCCCACACATGTCCCACTGCACCCCCACCCCCCAGCAGTCAGGGGCACCTGCCAGCAGGCCCCCACTCATGTCCCCCTGCACCCCCACCCCCCAGCAGTCAGGGGCACTTGCCAGCAGGCCCCCACACATGTCCCCCTGCACCCTCACCCCCCAGCAGTCAGGGGAACCTGCCAGCAGGCCCCCACACATGACCCCTGCACCCCCACCCCCCAGCAGTCAGGGGCACCTGCCAGCAGGCCCCCACACATGTCCCCCTGCACCCCCACCCCCCAACAGTCAGGGGCACCTGCCAGCAGGCCCCCAAACATGTCCCCCTGAGCCCCCACCCCCCAGCAGTGAGAGCACCTGCCAGCAGGCCCCCACACATGTCCTCCTGCACCCCCACCCCCCAGCAGTCAGGGGCACCTGCCAGCAGGCCCCCACTCATGTCCCACACATGTCCCCCTGCACCCCCACCCCCCAGCAGTCAGGGGCACCTGCCAGCAGGCCCCCACACATGTCTCCCTGCACCCCCACCCCCAGCAGCCAGGGGCACCTGCCAGAAGGCCCCCACACATGTCCCCCTGCACCCCCACCCCCAGCAGTCAGAGGCACCTGCCAGCAGGCCCCCACAAATGTTCCCCTGCACCCTCACCCCCCAGCAGTCAGGGGAACCTGCCAGCAGGCCCCCACTCATGTCCCACACATGTCCCCCTGCACTCCCACCCCCCAGCAGTCAGGGGCACCTGCCAGCAGACCCCCACACATGTCCCCTGCGCCCCCACCCCCAAGCAGTCAGGGGCACCTGCCAGCAGGCCCGCACACATGTCCCCCTGCACCCCCACCCCCCAGCAGTCAGGGGCACCTGCCAGCAGGCGACGACTCATGTCCCACACATGTCCCACTGCACCCCCACCCCCCAGCAGTCAGGGGCACCTGCCAGCAGGCCCCCACTCATGTCCCACACATGTCCCACTGCACCCCCACCCCCCAGCAGTCAGGGGCACATGCCAGCAGGGCCCCACACATGTCCCTCTGCACCCCCACCCCCCAGCAGTCAGGGGCACCTGCCAGCAGGCCCCCACTCATGTCCCATACATGTCCCTCTGCACCCCTACCCTCCAGCAGTCGGGGACACATGCCAGCAGGCCCCCACACATATCCCCCTGCACCCCCACTCCCAGCAGTCAGGGACACCTGACAGCAGGCCCCCCACATGTCCCCCTGCACCCCTACCCCCCAGCAGTCAGGGGCACCTGCCAGCAGGCCCTCACACATGTCCCCCTGCACCCCCACCCCCAGCAGTCAGGGGCACCTGCCAGCAAGCCACCACTCATGTCCCACACATGTCCCCCTGCACCCCCGCCCTCAGCAGTCAGGGGCACCTGCCAGCAGGCCCCCACACATGTCCCCCTGCACCCCCACCCCCCTGCAGTCAGGGGCACCTGCCAGCAGGCCCCCACACATGTCCCCCTGCACCCCCACCCTCCAGCAGTCAGAGACACATGCCAGCAGGCCCCCACACATATCCCCCTGCACCCCCACTCCCAGCAGTCAGGGACACCTGACAGCAGGCCCCCCACATGTCCCCCTGCACCCCTACCCCCAGCAGTCAGGGGCACCTGCCAGCAGGCCCCCACACATGTCCCCCTGCACCCCCACCCCCCAGCAGTCAGGGGTACCTGCCAGCAGGCCCCCACATGTGTCCCCCTGCACCCCCACCCCCCAGCAGTCAGGGGCACCTGCCAGCAGGCCCGCACACATGTCCCGCTGTATCCCCACCCCCCAGCAGTCAGGGGCACCTGCCAGCAGGCCCCACACATGTCCCCCTGCACCCCCACCCCCCAGCAGTCAGGGGCACCTGCCAGCAGGCCCCCACTCATGTCCCACACATGTCCCCCTGCACCCCCACCCCCAGCAGTCAGGGGCACCTGCCAGCAGGCCCCCACACATGTCCCCCTGCACCCCCACCCCCCAGCAGTCAGGGGCACCTGCCAGAAGGCCCCCACACATGTCCCCCTACACCCCTACCCCCAGCAGTCAGGGGTACCTGCCAGCAGGCCCCCACACATGTCCCCCTGCACCCCCACCCCCCAGCAGTCAGGGGCACCTGCCAGCAGGCCCGCACACATGTCCCCCTGTATCCCCACCCCCCAGCAGTCAGGGGCACCTGCCAGCAGGCGACCACTCATGTCCCACACATGTCCCACTGCACCCCCACCCCCCAGCAGTCAGGGGCACCTGCCAGCAGGCCCCCACACATTTCCCCTGCACCCCCACCCCCCAGCAGTCAGGGGCACCTGCCAGCAGGCCCGCACACATGTCCCCCTGTATCCCCACCCCCAGCAGTCAGGGGCACCTGCCAGCAGGCGACCACTCATGTCCCACACATATCCCACTGCACCCCCACCCCACAGCAGTCAGGGGCACCTGCCAGCAGGCCCCCACTCATGTCCCCCTGCACCCCCACCCCCCAGCAGTCAGGGGCACCTGCCAGCAGGGCCCCACACATGTCCCCCTGCACCCCCACCCCCCAGCAGTCAGGGGCACCTGCCAGCAGGCCCCCACTCATGTCCCATACATGTCCCCCTGTACCCCTACCCTCCAGCAGTCAGGGACACATGCCAGCAGGCCCCCACACATGCCCCCCTGCACCCCCACCCCCAGCAGTCAGGGACACCTGACAGCAGGCCCCCACACATGTCCCCCTGCACCCCTACCCCCCAGCAGTCAGGGGCACCTGCCAGCAGGCCCCCACTCATGTCCCACACATGTCCCCCTGCACCCCCACCCCCAGCAGTCAGGGGCACCTGCCAGCAGGCCACCACTCATGTCCCACACATATCCCCCTCGCACCCCCACCCCCAGCAGTCAGGGGCACCTGCCAGCAGGCCCCCACACATGTCCCCCTGCACCCCCACCCCCAGCAGTCAGGGGCACCTGCCAGCAGGCTCCACTCATGTCCCCCTGAACCCCCACGCCCCAGCAGTCAGGGACACCTGCCAGCAAGCCCCCACTCATATCCCCCTGCACCCCCACCCCCCAGCAGTCAGTGGCACCTGCCAGCAGGCCCCCACACATTTCCCCTGCACCCCCACCCCCCAGCAGTCAGGGGCACCTGCCAGCAGGCCCGCACACATGTCCCCCTGTATCCCCACCCCCCAGCAGTCAGGGGCACCTGCCAGCAGGCGACCACTCATGTCCCACACATATCCCACTGCACCCCCACCCCACAGCAGTCAGGGGCACCTGCCAGCAGGCCCCCACTCATGTCCCCCTGCACCCCCACCCCCCAGCAGTCAGGGGCACCTGCCAGCAGGCCCCCACTCATGTCCCATACATGTCCCTTTGCACCCCTACCCTCCAGCAGTCAGGGACACATGCCACAGGCCCCCACACATGTCCCCCTGCACCCCCACCCCCAGCAGTCAGGGACACCTGACAGCAGGCCCCCACACATGTCCACCTGCACCCCTACCCCCCAGCAGTCAGGGGCACCTGCCAGCAGGCCCCCACACATGTCCCCCTGCACCCCCACCCCCCAGCAGTCAGGGGCACCTGCCAGCAGGCCACCACTCATGTCCCACACATATCCCCCTGCACCCCCACCCCCAGCAGTCAGGGGCACCTGCCAGCAGGCCCCCACACATGTCCCACTGCACCCCCACCCCCCAGCAGTCAGGGGCACATGCCAGCAGGGCCCCACACATGTCCCTCTGCACCCCCACCCCCCAGCAGTCAGGGGCACCTGCCAGCAGGCCCCCACTCATGTCCCATACATGTCCCTCTGCACCCCTACCCTCCAGCAGTCGGGGACACATGCCAGCAGGCCCCCACACATATCCCCCTGCACCCCCACTCCCAGCAGTCAGGGACACCTGACAGCAGGCCCCCCACATGTCCCCCTGCACCCCCACCCCCAGCAGTCAGGGGCACCTGCCAGCAAGCCACCACTCATGTCCCACACATGTCCCCCTGCACCCCCGCCCTCAGCAGTCAGGGGCACCTGCCAGCAGGCCCCCACACATGTCCCCCTGCACCCCCACCCCCCTGCAGTCAGGGGCACCTGCCAGCAGGCCCCCACACATGTCCCCCTGCACCCCCACCCTCCAGCAGTCAGAGACACATGCCAGCAGGCCCCCACACATATCCCCCTGCACCCCCACTCCCAGCAGTCAGGGACACCTGACAGCAGGCCCCCACATGTCCCCCTGCACCCCTACCCCCAGCAGTCAGGGGCACCTGCCAGCAGGCCCCCACACATGTCCCCCTGCACCCCCACCCCCCAGCAGTCAGGGGTACCTGCCAGCAGGCCCCCACACATGTCCCCCTGCACCCCCACCCCCCAGCAGTCAGGGGCACCTGCCAGCAGGCCCGCACACATGTCCCGCTGTATCCCCACCCCCCAGCAGTCAGGGGCACCTGCCAGCAGGCCCCCACACATTTCCCCTGCACCCCCACCCCCCAGCAGTCAGGGGCACCTGCCAGCAGGCCCTCACACATGTCCCCCTGTATCCCCACCCCCCAGCAGTCAGGGGCACCTGCCAGCAGGCGACCACTCATGTCCCACACATATCCCACTGCACCCCCACCCCACAGCAGTCAGGGGCACCTGCCAGCAGGCCCCCACTCATGTCCCCCTGCACCCCCACCCCCCAGCAGTCAGGGGCACCTGCCAGCAGGCCCCCACTCATGTCCCATACATGTCCCTTTGCACCCCTACCCTCCAGCAGTCAGGGACACATGCCACAGGCCCCCACACATGTCCCCCTGCACCCCCACCCCCAGCAGTCAGGGACACCTGACAGCAGGCCCCCACACATGTCCACCTGCACCCCTACCCCCCAGCAGTCAGGGGCACCTGCCAGCAGGCCCCCACACATGTCCCCCTGCACCCCCACCCCCCAGCAGTCAGGGGCACCTGCCAGCAGGCCACCACTCATGTCCCACACATATCCCCCTGCACCCCCACCCCCAGCAGTCAGGGGCACCTGCCAGCAGGCCCCCACACATGTCCCACTGCACCCCCACCCCCCAGCAGTCAGGGGCACATGCCAGCAGGGCCCCACACATGTCCCTCTGCACCCCCACCCCCCAGCAGTCAGGGGCACCTGCCAGCAGGCCCCCACTCATGTCCCATACATGTCCCTCTGCACCCCTACCCTCCAGCAGTCGGGGACACATGCCAGCAGGCCCCCACACATATCCCCCTGCACCCCCACTCCCAGCAGTCAGGGACACCTGACAGCAGGCCCCCCACATGTCCCCCTGCACCCCCACCCCCAGCAGTCAGGGGCACCTGCCAGCAAGCCACCACTCATGTCCCACACATGTCCCCCTGCACCCCCGCCCTCAGCAGTCAGGGGCACCTGCCAGCAGGCCCCCACACATGTCCCCCTGCACCCCCACCCCCCTGCAGTCAGGGGCACCTGCCAGCAGGCCCCCACACATGTCCCCCTGCACCCCCACCCTCCAGCAGTCAGAGACACATGCCAGCAGGCCCCCACACATATCCCCCTGCACCCCCACTCCCAGCAGTCAGGGACACCTGACAGCAGGCCCCCACATGTCCCCCTGCACCCCTACCCCCAGCAGTCAGGGGCACCTGCCAGCAGGCCCCCACACATGTCCCCCTGCACCCCCACCCCCCAGCAGTCAGGGGTACCTGCCAGCAGGCCCCCACACATGTCCCCCTGCACCCCCACCCCCCAGCAGTCAGGGGCACCTGCCAGCAGGCCCGCACACATGTCCCGCTGTATCCCCACCCCCCAGCAGTCAGGGGCACCTGCCAGCAGGCCCCACACATGTCCCCCTGCACCCCCACCCCCCAGCAGTCAGGGGCACCTGCCAGCAGACCCCCACTTATGTCCCACACATGTCCCCCTGCACCCCCACCCCCCAGCAGTCAGGGGCACCTGCCAGCAGGCCCCCACACATGTCCCCCTGCACCCCCACCCCCCAGCAGTCAGGGGCACCTGCCAGAAGGCCCCCACACATGTCCCCCTACACCCCTACCCCCAGCAGTCAGGGGTACCTGCCAGCAGGCCCCCACACATGTCCCCCTGCACCCCCACCCCCCAGCAGTCAGGGGCACCTGCCAGCAGGCCCGCACACATGTCCCCCTGTATCCCCACCCCCCAGCAGTCAGGGGCACCTGCCAGCAGGCGACCACTCATGTCCCACACATGTCCCACTGCACCCCCACCCCCCAGCAGTCAGGGGCACCTGCCAGCAGGCCCCCACACATTTCCCCTGCACCCCCACCCCCCAGTAGTCAGGGGCACCTGCCAGCAGGCCCGCACACATGTCCCCCTGTATCCCCACCCCCCAGCAGTCAGGGGCACCTGCCAGCAGGCGACCACTCATGTCCCACACATATCCCACTGCACCCCCACCCCACAGCAGTCAGGGGCACCTGCCAGCAGGCCCCCACTCATGTCCCCCTGCACCCCCACCCCCCAGCAGTCAGGGGAACCTTCCAGCAGGGCCCCACACATGTCCCCCTGCACCCCCACCCCCCAGCAGTCAGCGGCACCTGCCAGCAGGCCCCCACTCATGTCCCATACATGTCCCCCTGTACCCCTACCCTCCAGCAGTCAGGGACACATGCCAGCAGGCCCCCACACATGCCCCCCTGCACCCCCACCCCCAGCAGTCAGGGACACCTGACAGCAGGCCCCCACACATGTCCCCCTGCACCCCTACCCCCCAGCAGTCAGGGGCACCTGCCAGCAGGCCCCCACTCATGTCCCACTCATGTCCCCCTGCACCCCCACCCCCCAGCAGTCAGGGGCACCTGCCAGCAAGCCACCACTCATGTCCCACACATATCCCCCTCACACCCCCACCCCCAGCAGTCAGGGGCACCTGCCAGCAGGCCCCCACACATGTCCCCCTGCACCCCCACCCCCAGCAGTCAGGGGCACCTGCCAGCAGGCTCCACTCATGTCCCCCTGAACCCCCACGCCCCAGCAGTCAGGGACACCTGCCAGCAAGCCCCCACTCATATCCCCCTGCACCCCCACCCCCCAGCAGTCAGTGGCACCTGCCAGCAGGCCCCCACACATTTCCCCTGCACCCCCACCCCCCAGCAGTCAGGGGCACCTGCCAGCAGGCCCGCACACATGTCCCCCTGTATCCCCACCCCCCAGCAGTCAGGGGCACCTGCCAGCAGGCGACCACTCATGTCCCACACATATCCCACTGCACCCCCACCCCACAGCAGTCAGGGGCACCTGCCAGCAGGCCCCCACTCATGTCCCCCTGCACCCCCACCCCCCAGCAGTCAGGGGCACCTGCCAGCAGGCCCCCACTCATGTCCCATACATGTCCCCCTGCACCCCTACCCTCCAGCAGTCAGGGACACATGCCACAGGCCCCCACACATGTCCCCCTGCACCCCCACCCCCAGCAGTCAGGGACACCTGACAGCAGGCCCCCACACATGTCCACCTGCACCCCTACCCCCCAGCAGTCAGGGGCACCTGCCAGCAGGCCCCCACACATGTCCCCCTGCACCCCCACCCCCCAGCAGTCAGGGGCACCTGCCAGCAGGCCACCACTCATGTCCCACACATATCCCCCTGCACCCCCACCCCCAGCAGTCAGGGGCACCTGCCAGCAGGCCCCCACACATGTCCCCCTGCACCCTCACCCCCAGCAGTCAGGGGCACCTGCCAGCAGGCTCCACTCATGTCCCCCTGAACCCCCACGCCCCAGCAGTCAGGGACACCTGCCAGCAAGCCCCCACTCATATCCCCCTGCACCCCCACCCCCCAGCAGTCAGTGGCACCTGCCAGCAGGCCCCCACACATGTCCCCCTGCACCCCCACCCCACAGCAGTCAGGGGCACCTGCCAGCAGGCCCCCACACTGGTCCCCCTGCACCCCACGCCCCAGCAGTCAGGGGCACCTGCCAGCAGGCCCCCACACATGTCCCCCTGCACCCCACCCCCCAGCAGTCAGGGGCACCTGCCAGCTGGCCCCCACACGTGCCCCCCTGACAGGTCATCACAATCCAGACCCATGCCCCTCATGACCACCCAAATCCCACCCCAGTCCAAACACCCCACATTGAATTCCCAAAGACATGAAAGAAAATTCATAACCAGCATGGCCATGAATCAATGTCCCTCAGACCCACGCAATGATGACACATGACTGTGAAAAGATCAACATTGTGACATGCACAAAACAAATGAGATAAAACCACATCAGTAAAGTATATAATAAACGTGTATTCAATAATTAACCAAATGAATAAAAAAAATCACACAATAATGGAAATAATGAAGAAAAAGCTGCATGTCCAAAATATTCAAAAAAAATGTGTGAAAGAAGAATCCAAATCAATCCAAAAGCAAATGGGTCCAAAGAGTCTGTCCGTCCAACCAAATCCTAAGTGTAAAAATAAGACACTTCCATTGATCCATGGTAAAAAAGAAACTTAAATGAAGTGAAATCCAGTGTAGAACTATATACAAAGTACAAATCCAGGGTCCATGAGCCCAACCATTGAAAGGAAACCTACAAAAACCCTATCTAATGAACAACTATATACAAAAGGGTGGGGCATTCTCCAAGCGCCCCAAATGAAATGAAAACCAAAAGGAAACCTAACACTAATTAACTATATACAATGGCAGCGGGCTAGTCCGACGGCTCACTTCCTGATTTCCCAGGCCAGGGCATCATCGAACTCCTGCTCGATGTCCCGGAGGTGGTCCTCTTCCAAGGCCACGAGGGTTCGCAGGGACGATGACATCCGGACCTCCAGGTCCCTGCAAATTGCCTCGAGGCACTCGGCCCGCCTCAGAGCCCTTTGCATGGAGTTCTCCGCCCTGACCATCGTGAGCCGTGCATCTTCCGCCGCTACCGCTCCGCATCTATAGCATGGCCTAACCGCTGCCACACGGAAGAGACTTCCCGTCCTGGGTCCTCCTGCCCTCTGGCCAATGCCTGCCCCTCCGATGTCAAAGGCATCGAGCCATCATGGCTCCCACCTTGTTGCTGCTGCTGCGCCTGTGCCCGTGCCCTGGCTCCTGCTGCCTGCACATCCTCCTCCGGCTGGGGTGCAGTTGTTGAGGTGGTCACCCCTGCTGGACGTCCGACTCCCGACTGTGGCAGGGATGTGTCCTCCACCAGCCTGGCCGCATGGTCAGAGGCAGCTCCACAGGGTACCCAGGTGATACATGGGTGGGAAGATGGCACAGAGGACGACTGGCGCATAGGGGGTTCAGGTGAGGAGTGGGTCGAAGCAAGGTTCAGCAAACGGAGGAATCCGGCCTGGGTCACCTGTCCCAGTAGGCTGACGTGGTCAACGAGCCATTCGAGATGACATGCAGTCTCCCTATGAAAAGACTGCAGGTCACCTCGCATGTCCCGTTGACACAACGCCACCCCACCCAGGACAGGCTCAACCTGGCCCCGGATAGCCACGTCCACAGGGAGAGGAAGGGCAGTTGTTGTAAGCGGATCCCCTCCCTGAAAACGGGTCTGGACTTAGGCATCCCTGCTGGTGCGGGATGATGCAGTCACAGGATCAGGGACAGGATTACACACAGGCACCTCTTCGGCGGCCTGTGCTGCCTCCTGTCCCGGCCCCTGCACTGCACCACTAGCACCAGTGGAATCCCCACCTCCAGACCCCGTCTCTGTCTCTTGCGCGGCCTCCTCCTCCACCAAACCCCGCACCAACCTGGATGACTCTGTGCCATCTTCCTTCGTCGGACCCTGTGGGGTCACAGCTGCCCCTTCTGCTGCCGAGGAGTCCAACTCCGACCTCCGCCTCTTGGACCTACCCTCGGCAGCTGCGGCCTGGGACGTGGCACCGGACTCCTCACTCCCTGACAAGATCACAACCTGGGAGGGGAGCCGGGCCTTGCGTCTCCGGCTGGTGGTGTGATCCCCGCCGCTGTGCTCCACAGCACCCTCTCCGCCCTCTTCATCAGTTGACGCTGCAGACAGGGAGAGATAGGAGACAGGCATCAAGAAACTGTACAATGGACTGATACACACATGCCAGTTGCACATGAGTGGCAGTGTCAAACTTCAGACATGGCATCACAATCCCCAACACACATGGCATGCCAACTCACACACATGAGCAATTCCACAGCCATATGGCAACAACCAGCACCATCCATACACATACAACAGCATGAGCAGCCAAAGGTGAGCCAGACATCACATGAAACACAGGGAGTGCACTAGACATGCACACACGCCACCACACTTACATGCATGTGTACACCTCCACCAACTGTCACAGTGATGAGATCGGCATCCATGTCACATCTGGCAATCAGTCTTCTACATATCAGTGTCCCAAGCATCCATGTTGCATCACTGTTGCACCCTTGTGAAATACACACACACGCACATGTGCACGGTGCAGATACATGCAGCTGGAACCGACATCCATGTGTGACACCACAACCATGCCAATTTACATACACAGTCATTCAAACATGTGTGCTCACACATCTGCATTTGGCATGTAAGCTTACACACACATGCACCATCCATGTGTCTCACACATGAGAGGACTCGCATGTGTTAGCCTCACAGCCCTGTACATACACATCCATACATGGCCCTACAAAACCACATGTGCAACCTGCACACTACTGACACACCACCACACGCACAGCTTACAATCAGTATGCATGTACACTTACCGCTCGACTCCAGACGGGTCTGCTTCTCAAGGACCTGGACGTGGAGCACTGGGGATATGCGTTCCAGGACCCTCATTTGATGTTCCGACAGGTGGCCCCGGCGCCCCTTAGCATCCGCTGCCTTCAAGAGGCGCCGGGCCTTGTTGAGGGTCCTGGACCTGGAGTCCTCCCAGCGCTTCTTGACATGTTTGAATTTGCGGACTGCCACCCATTCCGTGTTGATGGCAGTCACGATGTCCGTCCAGATCCTGGTCCGTCCTTCCTTGTCGGCGCGCAAACTTCCGAAGAGGGCATCATACTCTCCCAGGACTTGCTCCACCAGGACACCAACTTCGGTGGCAGTGAAGCTGGTGGCCCTCTGCCTCTCTGGCTGGGGGTTCCCAGTGGTCTCAGATGGTGGTGTGCCTGACATGGCAACCCCAGAGGCAGGTGTGGGTGGGCAACTGGGTCCTGGGGCTGGGCTGTGGAGTGATAGTAGCCCAGTTGGAGTCTTCAGTTCCAGCAGGGGTGTTCACAGCAACTGAACCCCTGGGTGATGTGCAGGCAGCAAATAGCAGGGCACGGAGGCAGCAGGCAGGCAGGCAGCAGCAGATGGCGGGTGGGAGCATGCTCGGGGCTATTGGGGGCAGGAAAATGGCCTTCAGGGCAGGAGCGTGGTCTTCCATGTGTTTTCGCGTGGCCTGCTTGATACGGAGTGATTTGGCACGTGAAAATCTTGCATGTCAGCGTGTAATTCGAAGAAAGGCCCTGAGCGCGTAAGCGCGTCAGCACCCGCACGCGATTCCATTAGACCAAAGGCCCTTAACGCGTAGGCGCGTAAATTACATTACGCGCGCGGGCGTTTCCCTCATAGCACGTGATGACAGAGCACACGTGGAAAAACTGCACGTCCGAGTGTCATCGCGTG
Source organism: Ambystoma mexicanum (assembly GCF_040938575.1). NCBI lineage: Eukaryota > Metazoa > Chordata > Amphibia > Caudata > Ambystomatidae > Ambystoma > Ambystoma mexicanum. Next base: position 1,276,793,388 of record NC_090929.1, on the reverse strand, counting down.
TAATTGGATGAAAGCGCCTGCGTACACGCGTCTCTGACATGTACGTGTGGGCCGGTTTAAAAGCCTCGTGTAGGACGCCATTTCCTTGTACGTGCTTTTCGTGGAGAGCGAGTGGTTGAAATCTGTACTTCTTGTCGGTTCACACGCGATTACTTCACATCGTTTTTAGTTCGTACTCCCTGTTACCTCTGACAGTTCTTTTCTGATTTTTTGTTGGGCCTGATTCCTCAAACAGAGTTCACTTCTCCTTTTGTCCTGACTCCTCAGACAGCGTACAATTCTTCTTTTGGCGGGGGTGTTGCCAACGCGCACATGCGTGTTTTTTTCACTTTCTTTTTCCAGGCAGACGGTGAGTTCCGCACGTACTTAGCAACTGTGCTTGCCCCGTGTGTCGCGTTCCCCTTCAGAGGTCATTGTAGGCTGTGTGTATTACGCGTACGCTTATTTTTGTGTTTCTGGGTGCCACAGTGTAGTGCGAGTTCATTTTTTCACGCATGTGGTCTACGAGGGGTTGCGTGCATGTTTATTTTTGATTTTGGGCACTATGGTACAAATTCCATCTGGTATCCTACCCCTTTGACCCCCAATTGCCCAGGACAATAGTTTACTGCAACTCCCATATGCACAACAACATCAGTGCCATGGCTGGGAGGCGACCAAGCGGTAAGGGAGGCAAAGGTGGCTGACCCTCAAAAGGTGGGCGTGGTGGGCACGGTAGGGGACGTGGCTGGGATTTGCAGGGTGCCCCTATGCCCCCATGTGTGGAGGAACAATCAGGGACGCTCATGCCCCCCCCATGGTTGAGGGAAACGTGGCTAACACCATCCAAGCTCAGCCCCTGTTGGACCAGCCCATTGTGGCACCTGACCTGGCACAGGATGACTCCCTGGCGGACCTCCAGTTCAGCAAGTCTAGGCCACGTGTGGCGGTGCAATTTGTTGTCACCAATCCACGTGGATCTGGGGCAGCTATATCATCTGCTGCCCCAAGTATGCAGGGTGGGGTGGTTGCAGGGGCAGCTGCAGCTCCATCCACCCCAGCTCTGACTCTCCCAGCCAGGACAGTGTCAGTCCCAGTCCATCAAACTGATGTTCCCCCTGCCAATATTACCCTGCAACCAATGCCTGCATCAAGACCTATGGTCATTGTACATTCCCACACTCCTACTACCCAGTCCACCGGTGATTCTGCCCCTACTGACCAGAGCGGCGTAAGCCACTCTGGCTCTGCTCCACCTTTAAAGAAGAGGAAGAAGGGTGCTCTGGCACGACAGGCTGAGACCCCAGACACGGCTACACACTCTGGTACCTCAAGGAAGCCTTGCTTTAATGAGGTTGAACTTGATGCACTTCTGTCCTATGTGTCGGCACATAGCCAGGAAATGCTGGTGACTGCAAGGTGCAAGGCCACACCTGGTCAACGTAAGGCACACTGGCAGACCATCGTCGACCGCATAAGTGCCCTTGGATTTGTGAGGCGCTCAGCTGATGATTGCTACAAGCGGTGGAATGACCTGAAACGCAGAGCAAAGAACAAGCTGGCCTCAAATTATGCCGCTACTCTGGTGACTGGGGGTGGGTCTCCACAAGAGGACAACAAACTCACTGAACATGAGTCTGTTGCTGAGGCCTTCGTCACAGAGGAACAGATCCAAGGTGTGGGAGGACTACCTGATTATGAAGCATTGTCCGGTGAGTGCCCATGCATGTGTGTGTAATGCATGTGTATGTTGTTTGGGTGACGGGTTTTGATTGAGTGCCAGGTGAGGGTGTGTGTGCCTGAGTGGTATGGGTCACCCATGTGCTTCATCCAAAACATTCAGCGGCCTTGGATTTGGGTGTGACAGTATCCCTTCTGCCCACATTAGTAATTTGAATCAACATTACGGCAGTTGCCCTTGAAGTGGCATCTTGCAACAACATTGTTTGTATTTTTCAGTGTTTGTTCAGGCTGATTGTTTCAATTCTCCCACTTTGGCTACACATTCCTCAGCCCTATTGTCACATTTGTGAAATGCTTCTGTCATTGATGAACCCCACATTGGACCACATGTGTTACCTTGTTAGATGAATGATTTGACTATTCAGGCTAATTGAGCATTGGCCTGTTCACAGGAATTTATGGGGCCTGTTTGAATGAGGAACATGATAGTTGTTTCCTGTCATGTTGAAGTGACAAACCATTTATGTGTACATCGGCCTGCAATCACTGTATTTTTGTACACTGGATGTGTTGCAGTGTGTGGCACATGCCTATTTTGTCACACTATGTAGCATTTTTGATCTCATCATGTCCATCTCACATGGTTGGCTGACAGTCTTCATTCACTGACATGTGGAATGTACCATGGCTATGCTACATGCCATCTCTGTGATGGCATGTGTCATGTATGTGTATTGGACATGCCACTCACAGGCCAATGTGTGATGGCAGTGCTACCCAGCATGCAGCAAATGTGTTGCTCTTCCATGTAGGTGTCATCAGTGTCTGCCTTTTGGGTTCCCTTCCATCTCAGTGACAGTGCATCCATGGGAGGGTTATAGTCATGTGGGACATGTGTAAATTCTGTAAATCATCTACTGGTTATGTAGCTTGTCAGGCCTATTTGTGTGCTATGGTGCTAATGCCTGTTTCCATTTTTTGTCTTTCATGTTTTTGCAGGGGATGACACACTTGATGCTGTTGAGGTTGAGGAGATGGTGCAGACCCAGGAGAAATCTCAGGCATGGCCGGGCACCAGTGGGGGACGTGGTGTGGTGGTGGGTGAGAACCCAATCTTGCTGCAGAACATTCTGTCGAGGGGTGCCTCTGGTTGCACCTCCCTAGACCTCTATTCAGGTGCTGATTCGGATGATGAGACCTATGTGGCGGCGCAGGTAAGTGTTTTTGGCAGGGATTCTGTTTTGTCCATCCCACCTGTACCAGGGGTAGAACCCTCTATGGGGATGTCAGTGTTGGTAAGTCCGCCTTTGGCGGTTACGGATGCAGGGTCACACTCCACAACATCTGATCCTGTTCCTGGGCCAGCAGATCAGAGGGGGAATGCAGTCCTGCAGCTTCAGGCAGTGCCGGCAAAGCAAGGCGCAGATCGCCTTGCCCCAAACAGGTGTGGTGCCCGCCGACGTGATGGCCGTAGGCCACCAGGCAATACCGCATGGGAACAATCCATTTACGGTATGGCAACCCAACAGGCAGCATCAGTTGAGATGATGGCTCAAGCAATGGAGAGGGTGGCCACTTCCATTGTCCCCCCTGAAAGTCAGATGGAGCTACTACAGCGGGCAACAGACTCCATTTGACAATCACACAGGGAGGACATGTTGGCGTCCAACAGGGACAGACAGTTGGCACTGGAGACTCTACGCCAATCGATATCAATAGAGTCCCAGGGCCACAGGGAACCCCTGAAGGTAGAACTCTATCACCTCAGGGAGACTCTTGTTGACCTTGAGGCTTCCACTAACTTGAGGACAGAACAGCAGCTGGAGCGGCTCACACGTTCGCTCTCAGTTGAGATGTAGGCAACTCGGGAGGAGATCCGTGCATCACGTCAGGTGCTGCATGGGGATCTCCGCACTATAATCCTCCAAAACGAGACCTTCCACACCTGCATGCTTGCTGCCATGGAGGACCATACCAGAGCTTTGCGTGGGATGCCTCCCATTGCACCACCACCTCCTGTGGCAGCACCACCTCCTGTGGCAACAGCAGAGGGTGATGATAGCGACAGCAGCAGTTCTCTCACATTGGCATAGCCGTGCAGGCCATGAGCCCATGGAGGTGTTTTTTTCCCAACATCCACACAGGTGGGTGTTGGTGCGCACCCTGTCCTCGGACCTCCTGGGTGGCCTCTGCCCCCCCTGACCCCCACATGGCCATTTTTGATTTTTAATTTTTGATTTTTGTTTTTTTTTGTTTTTTTGCAGTGTGTTGCCTTGTGTGGCTCCCGTGGGCATCCACTGTATTCCGGCTGGGCACATGCAGGCTTGTCCTGAGTTTGGGGTAGATGCTTGGGTTTGTGAGACACACAACCCTCCTGATTCCAGTTTCCATGGGCTTGCAAAGGGTGTGCCCAAGTGACATTGACTTACACAGTGACGTAGGACTCCCATGAGCTGTGTGGGCAGTCTGTAGTCAATACTGTGTATACATTCCTAGCGGATATTGTTGTTGAATTGTACACTGCATGGCGTATTGCTATGTGCTTGTGCATCCATGTCTTTCACCTAATTTGCAGGTTAATTCATCATGTCTTCACAAGGCGGTCTACTTTGGAGATGGAGTTCATGTTGTAAGCAGTGCACTTGGACATTTGCGTGGCAGCAGCAGCACTGTACAGTTGCAAGTGGCCGATGTGCTGGCATGATCAGTTTGTAAGACTATCACTACTTTAACTTAGTACTGTCATGTTTATGCTATGTTTGAGGTTGTGTAGCTGCATTGTATTGTTGGTAAGTATTTGGTCATGTCTGTTGTTAGTTCTACATTACTGGGAGCATATTGTGTGTGGGCAGTTTCCATTGAGAACACTGTACTTTGACACTTGTGTGATGTTTTGGGGATTGCTTTGTTTGCTCTCACATAGCATGACATGCCATGGTGTGTTGGGTGGTGGTGCTGGGGAGGGGTTGGGTGACATGGCACTGTTGTCATGTTGTATTTTGCAAGGGGGTAATGATTTTTGCAGCATAGAAGTGTGTCTTTTGATGAAACAGCATTGGTGGTGTTTGTGTAGGTAGGGCACACAATGTAACACTTCCAGGTGACCAATCTCAAGCTGGTATGGTTGTGAAAGTTGACTGTCCCTTATGTCATCATCATTGATTGTCAGCTGGTATGTGCCAGGTCTGTGTGCACTCCACAGGGGTGTGATTTTAGGTGAAGTAATTATCCACCAGCTGTGTATGGGCTGCCTCACCCCGTGCCCTTTCCCCTCCCATGCGCAGCGGCAGTGCTTGTGGTTGGGGATGTGGGGGCACCACCATGTCCACGGGCAGGCCCCGGCGTGTTGCAATGTTGTGCAGGACACATGCTGCCACTATGATCCTGCACACTACTGGGGTAGCGTATAACAGTTGCCCGCAAGAACGGTCAAGGGAGCGAAAGCGTGACTTGAGCACTCCGAATGTGCGCTCCACTATGCCCCGGGTTGCAATGTGGGCTGTGTTGTATCTTACCTCGGGTGGCGTGGTGGGGTTCTGAATTGGCATCATCATGTGGGTGCTCAGAGGGTTGGCACTGTCCCCTGGGGAGGTGGTGATGGGGATCATTAGTGGGGTTGTGACATTGCTCAGTATCTGACATGCATGCATGTGCTGTCGCATTTATACTCACCGAGCAGCCATGTATCGCCATGCCGCCCAGCTTCTAGGTCCCGGTTTAGGGTTGACATTCTGTAAATAAAACTGTTGTGGGTGGATCCGGGATAGTTGACATATACTGAGGTGATGATTCCCTTGGCATCACATACTACCTGGACGTTGATGGAATGCCAGTGCTTGCGGTTTCTGTAGATGTGCTCTGATGCCCTGGGGGTACGTAGAGCCACATGGGTGCAGTCAATGGCACCTAGCACTTTGGGGAAGTGTGCCACCCTGTAAAAATCCTGGATGACAGCCTGCCTTTCGGCAGGTGTTCTGGGCAGGTATATGTGCCTGCGGACTGATGGGCGTGAAGTCTTGATGGCTAAGACCTGGTGTAGGCAGCGTGACTGCATGGCCTGTGACACCCCCCCACTATAGCAGTTGTTTGTTGAAATGATCCAGTGGCCAAGAAGTGCAGTACATTGAGGACCTTATGCAGGGGGGTGAGTGCTTGGGAGCACAGGGTGGGTGATGTGAGGTCATCCTCCCACTCACTGACCAGGTTGAGTATTATGTGAGGTGGAAACCTGTACCTCCCATACACCTGGTCATCAGGCATCCCAAAAAGAATGGTTCTGGGTGTAAACATTCTGGGCCTGACTATCCTCCTCCTCCTCCTGCGGTATCCCACGACCACTGCTGCTAGGAATGGTATATTCATCCTGGCGTCTGTGCTTGTTTGTTGTTTGCGTGCACTTTTATGCTGTGCGGGTCCACGTACGCCTGCTTCCTGCTGGCGTACGTGTTTCCGGATTAGCACGTCTTTTTTGGCACACGCGTTAGCCCCCTTCGATTCCATGAATATGTGTTTTGAACGTGCGTGTGGGCGTTCCGCGCACTTGCCTCCTGTACTTCCCCTGTGATGCCCACATTTTCACGAGTTGTTCCCCATTCCGCATGTCACGCCCCCTTTTCCTCCTACTTTTGTTATGTGTGCCGCGCTATGTGCGATTACGCTGTGCGTGTAGCGCACGCTGTTTGGAGACGTGTGCGCCAGCGTGCGCCATGCAGAATTTTGGCGCACATCCTGGAATTTCCTCACGCACGGACTTCCATGAATCGCTGTGCACGGGTTTTGCTGCGATTTTCACACCGGCACTGCGATTCGCATGCTTTCGCACGCTTGCGCTGAAAATTTCAGCGCACATTAATTCCATGAATCGGCCTGATAATTTTTCAGAGAAGTGCTGGCCAACCATCTATTTTTAACCAGTTTAGCTTGTGATAATTCCTCACCACCCGAATTGCTAATGACCACTTCACATCCCCCTGATACACCTGGGTCAGGTTTTAAACCACAGATAGCATCTGTTGCATCAGGAACAAATGGTTTACCTGGACACATGTAATTTTGTTCTTTAAACCTTAAACATGTGTCCAGATTTGGAATCAAGCAAACCTCAGGCTCCCATGACTGAAATGCCACCACCTCTGGAATTATAATTTTTATGTATTTCCCCTCTTCCATTCTTCCAAATTCACATATAGTGGCATTGCACTGCCCATTTCAAATGTAATTTTAACCTTCATCACTTCTATTTCTCTTTTGTGATTCTCTCCATCATCTGATGAACAATGTCATGCGAAACAAAATATAATGGCATATGTCCTTGAATTAATTGGGAAATTGCAGTTTGAACCTCCCTCATGTAATTTGTCAACAACCTATCGAGAGGATTTATTACATTCATAATATCGCTCAATATTCGGTCATGTTTAATTATCACCTTTGTACTGTGTTGTAGAATTTTAGCCTGTTCATTTAGTAATACAACAGTCTCATTAACAAATTTCACTTGCTCATCCAATCCACCCTTAATTCCATTCATAGCCTTTTGGATCATGTCCAGATCATAAGTCAATTGTTGTGCTTTGGCACTCAATGTCCGTACTGAAATGGCATCAGCTGTTGACATCGCAGTACCTTTTACAGCTCCAATAATTGACATTACCAGAGAGACCACAAGCAGTACTGCCCCCTTACACCTCCTTTTCTTTATATCTGCTGAATTCACAAATGTCTTTTCTAATTGCATTACCATGTCTCTTATTGTCTGCTTAGCGTCCTCTTTTCTCAATTCTAGCCAATTTCTAGTCTGATCAGTCACAATTCCAGTTTTGTTAATAAATGTCATGATCTCTGCTTCCAAAAGATCAGGACTTGCCCGACTCCCTTGGAAGCAGACCCATAACCCCGGTTCCGAGTGCCAGCCAGTCCCAATTGGGACCTTTTGGACCCTGTCCTGGCGCCAGTGGCACCAGGCTCATAAAGATGCCCAGTCCCAGGGCTGGAAGCGCCGGGCTCATAATGCTTGGGTGGACTTACCTGCAGCAGACCATGCTGCTTACTTACCTGCCAGTTGAACCCCTGATCCTCTTCTGTTTGGGACTACTTTTCCTGTTGGGTGGGGCAGGAGCCACTCCCTAGGTTCAGAACACTGGAACTCTTCTGGAAAGCAGGAACTCTTTTCTTACCTAGGCGTGGCTGTGGATGGAGACACCTAAGCACTACAGGAGGCTATTTAAACCACACCCGATGGATGAATCTTGCTTTGCGTTATTCTGCATTCTCTGCAGCAGAACGCTCATCGTGTCTTCTGCTTCTGATCCTGGGCCTAAGGGAACAAAGGCTTACCATCCTGGAATCCAGTCTTCAGCAGCACCTGTAAAGACAAAGAAAGAACAGGTTAGCACTACGGTCTTCAGTGGCAGCGCATCTCTTACCTGGTCCATCGGCTGTCACCAACGCCTCGCGCTGCATTCCGGCATCTGAAAGACAAAGGCTTACCTACTCTTCGCATGCTCCGGAGGTCTTCGCACTGCATTCCGGCATCTGAAAGACAAAAGCTTACCAGCTCTTCGCACGCTCCGGAGGCCTTCGGCGCTGCATCCCGCATCTGAAAGACAAAAGAAGGTGCGTTTAAAGACATTGGGCAACTTTATTACTCACGTGCCATTACTCCTTCCCACGCCGAATCCAGTGGGTATTCCAGCACCCTCCAGCTTCTCTAAAGCTCCGAACTTGTACCTGCAAGATAAAAGGGACAGTTAGTGCGCATCGTGAAGCAGGCTACAAGCGCTTACTTACGTGCTTCCAGGCGCTTCTATTCCTCACGCGGGTTCGATCCTCAAGTCTCATCAGCCCGCCATTCGCCATCGCCGGAACCCTGCAAAACAAGAGATATCATTACAAAAGACTTTTAAGACATTTGAAGTGCCCAGAACTTACCGTTCGTGCAGTTAACGACGGACAGCAGTCCTCTGAGGTCAAGAGGCCTGCACCCTTATCCAGTGAAGAAACTGGTTACGGCACCCTGCCCCGAGGCAGATGGAGAGCTCGGCGTTCACTTACCTAAGGTGAGGGCGTTAACCTTTGGGGTTCTACAGGAGAAGAGAAAGGGAAGAGGATAGAGGCACCCAATAACCCCAGTACATTAATCCCATATTTTCTATCTGCAGACATCTTACTCTTCGAGTCAGACATACAGTGCACAGAGGTCCAGCCCAAAGAGCCAACCGTGTGTTACACATCACCTTTGAAGATACGGCATTCACCCAGTCAAGACCGGCGCCTCTGTGGGAATCAGGTGAGCGTTACAATAAATCTTTCAATCAAATTGTCAGGATTCATGGGTATGTACATGTTCTGGTAAATCAACCTCGTGTTACCCATAATAAACCCAGGCGCTTCCTCCACTGCAATGCCAGATGCTGGTCCAGGTTCAATGATAACCTTTGCTGCTTTGGATTTAAGACCCCCTACAATCATAAGGATCATCATCCATGTTGCTGGTGCAATTATCATTGTAATCCGTTGTTAGGGAGAATTCTCTGTTTAGGCTGAATTTCCTAACCTAGTGAGTCCCCCAGCAGCTTTGCTGGATTTCTGGAGTTTGTTTTTTTCCATCCTGCCAAGAGTGAGACTCTTTTTCTCCCACTCTTGGACATGAATCTGTGTAATTCCTCTGAATGTCAATGTGTTCTATGGGCTATGGGGTCTTTTACTCCATAGGGTCTCATATGTTTTACTATGTGTGTTACAACGCACCCTCCATGCCGTAGCCTGGGGCGTCCTAGCAGACCTCCATCATAGACTCCATACCCGGGGACTGACTACTGTCTTCCCGGGCATGTAAAGTCACCATTGGCTTTACTAGACCTAAATTTACTAACAGAACTAGTACAAACCATCCTATTGTGGACGTACTAGTAGGGGTAATTCGATTACTCCTGGGTCTGTAATTCAAGGGGGCACTGTCCCGTCCCCCCTTGTCAAGTTTTGGCTGGTGGCAGTGGAAACTACTTGTTATATTCGACTCCGAATGTAACCCTATGGGATTCTTCCCATTGTTGGAGATTGATACTTTTTCTCGTTAATCTCTAACATACCACCGGTTACTTATCTTAAATAAGTTTATCGGATGGTATTTTCTGCCAGAACGCGGTTTTGAAAATGGCGTCTGTGTTCATCTCTGTGACTCCTAAACCAAAGGTTGAGCCCTTTGTTCCACTTTTGGCGGGCTTCTGTACAGAGACTCTCCAAAGTGGTGCCATTCTGTCTGGGTTACCACAGGGGTGTGGGAGGGGGTTTAGGCACCCTGGACCGAGTTGCCTTGCCAACTCCGGTTGCACTCTAGTGTGATTGGCCCAAGTGGTGAGCCACCCCGCTCACCACTTAGCGTGTTTTGATTGACAGCTAGGCTGAATGAATGGGGGTTTTCTGCGAAAAAAGCAGGGCTTTTGGGACTGGATCTTCAGAAGTCGCCACAGGACCTAAGAATCCGACGAGGGTAAAGCTGAGCCGACCTACAATGACGACACCTCCGGTGGAGCCCTGCGGAACCGACTCTCCACTTCCCGACGACAGAGGAGATATCCCTGCCGGAGAGTCTCTTCCCCTGACTGTTGGGAACAACCAGTCCCCTTTGCTTTTTCTTCGCTCCAGGACACAGTGGTCGAATTGCCCGTGCAGAGCACCTCGGCAACCGGATAGCCACTACCCCTGTACCGCGACTAAAAGGTGGTGCCTTGTGACGGAGCACTCCGCGGCTGGTCTCTTCCCTGGTGGTGCACTGGACTTCACTTTTCTTCGACAACGAGATCATCTCTACTCTTGGCAAAGACTCGACGTGCATCCACCACCAGCAACATCTGCCCCCGCCGGAGCTGTCTCTCCACAAACAAGGTACCGTGTCCACCTGGCTTCCCTTTCTGCCGGATTGAGTGAGGTGTCTTAATCCTCGCCTTTCCATTGGGTCGCCTTCAAGCTTTCTTTAACTTGTTGTTCTGAACTGGTCCAATCTTTCCATAACAATTTGCGATAAAGACTCGAAGCGCATTTCCACTGAGACACTTTTTGGGACATATCGCCTTGCCTCTCTCCAAGTGGGCCTGGCCTCTGAACTTTGTGATCTGCAGTAGACCCTGCCTTACTTGCCTTGCATTTGTCCGTAAAGTATTGGTACCGAGTTGACTTCATAACCTGCCTTATTTTTCTCTCCCGTCCTAACGAATACTAGAGTGCCATCTAGGTTAAAGCATACACCTCTGTCTGCAAATAAGTGATGCCGTTGAACCTAGACTTGTAGAACTATTGTTAGGGGGATTGATAGTTTCTTCGTAGAGTAATTGTGATTGAAATCGTTTGCCGTATTGAGTGCCAGAGTGTTTTCTATAGATGTGTTCTTATAAATAAATAACTATATATCTTTACACCGAAGCCTTGTTGCGTGTTTGCTTGTCTTACTGTGTGGATTGCCCTATTTTGTATACTCCACATACTGCCTAACTCTTCTTGAGGGAAGTCTGACTGCTCAGCCACACCTACCAAGTGAATCTGTGTGGTACATGCTGCTACCAAGTGGGTTTACTGCCAAACACTTGTAGTCCTAAATATTTTGCAGTGGTCCCAGAGGGAACTGCACAGGTTTCCGCCTAACACTGGTGGCAGGGTGGGATTTGTATCGAGTATACAGTTTAGAGTGCTTTTCGACACTTTAGGATAACTAACCACAAAGCTTAGCACTAAAAAGCAACTTTCAAAAACATGTCTACTATGGAAGCTTACAGTCAAGAATCCTTGTCAGGTGAAAATACTGAGAATTTACGAGCTCTCTGTAGGCAAGAGAATCTTTCTGTAAGAGGCAAGAAGTTAGAACTGATAGCGAGATTGCTGGAAAACCAAAGTCTAGGCACTGGTTCAGAGGAACCAACTTCTCCAGCAGATGTAGATAACAGTGATGGTGTTGATCTAAATCGTAATTTTGATGATAGTGATGAATAGGCTGAAGAGGAAGGAGAGGCTAACGAAACTGTCTCCCCTGCTCCTCTACCTGCCTTACCAGCTGTACCTACGGGGCCTATAACAGGTCCCACATTAAGTCCTCAAGTCCTTGAACTAGAAAAAATGAAAATAGACTTGGAATTCAGAAGGATTACTGCTCAAACTGAACAGAAACACCAAGAAATGCAACAAATTCTTAGGCTCCGAGAAATGGAGCTCAAGCATGAGTTAGAAATGAAAAAGTTGTCTGTCGAAACTGCTTCTGTCTCTGGCTCCTCTAGAAGCTCCAGTCCCAAAAGACCCCGGATGCCGAAGGAATTAGTGGGTATGTATGAACCAAGGTTGGATGTATTGGATTGGTTAAAACTGTTAGAGTACAATCATGGGCTCCAGGACACCACTGGGAATGATCTACTTCCCTGGTTGTTCTCTAGGCTCCCCCCTGTTGCGACTGATGTGGTAATGGAGTTAGGGGAGGTGGATAAGGCGGATTACAAAAGTGTGAAACTAGCTTTGATAGCTAGATTCGGGAAGACCCCTTCCCAGTATCTTAAGAGGTTTAGAACCCTCAAAAAGCATGACGGTACCCCTTGGGCTACCTGGGTGAGTGAAAGGTTGAAAAACTTAGAGGGATGGATTAAGGGTTACAAAGTGAACACTTATGAGGGTATGAAGAATCTTTCTATGTTGGAGTCGATTTATGATGCCTGTTCTCCCGAGCTCAGACAGCACTTGGCTGATTCGAAGGAATTAGATTCACGGAGCCTAGCTAAGGCTGCTGACTTATGGGTTGCCAACAGGGCTACTCATAAGGATTCTGGGGCAACTCAGAAAAAGGATGAGGGAAAACAGCCTAAAAAAGACTCAAAAGAGAATTCAAATAACCCAAATTCCAAAGAGGGCCCCAAACAAAACCAGAAGGGTAAGCCCCCGGAAAACCGCAGCAGAATAGTGTTTCTTCTGGTGCCAAACCGGAAGGAGGCCAGAACAAGCCACCATTCCAAAAAGCATTCGGTAAATGCTTTGTTTGTGGCTCGACTGACCACGTGAAAGGAGATTCCAGATGTAAGGGTAAACCTTCAGGGGTCCAGCTTGTCTCCTTAGGCTTCGCTCCAGAGGAGGAAGTCCAAATGGCAAGTGGAAACTTTCTACTGCTAGCTGACGAACCCATTGGAGTCTCAGCCAGCGTTTCTTTAGTATCTCTGGGGTTGTGGGAACAACAGAATTTAGACGTCTATAATTCTATCCCCGATAATACTAAAGAGTATTTTAAGGACAGTGTCCAGGTGAATGGTCAGGAGACTTCTGCCATTATGGACACTGTGGCCAGTATAACTGTGGTGGATAAATCATTTTTTCAGGCTGAGGATGTTGCTAAGGCACCCAAACACCTCAACAAGTTAGCTGGAGGGCCTGTGCAGATGCTTCCCTAATTACCAGTTCTCATCCAGTGTAACGACATGACTGTGAAGATACCTGTCAGCATACAGAGTGAGGTACCAGGACGCGTACTGTTGGGTAACGATTTGAAAACTCTCTGAGTTGTATGACATACTCCCAGACCTCCTAGTAAACGGTTACAGGAGCTAACCAGACCTTCAAGAGAGAGGACCATGCGCGGTACTCTCCAGGAGATGATGAAGAAAGAAATCAGTCCTGCTCCACTGGAATTGTCGGCCGCTGTCTCGAAGAAACCAGAAGCGAAAGGGGAACCTAAGACTTCTACCCCGAAACCAGCAGCCCGCATTCCAGTGCAGCCAACAAGGACTTCCCCGCGGTTGTCCAAAAATACACCCATAACTCCACCTCCAGCTGAGGCTTAGAGGGAGGTACAACCCTGTGTGGTAGAATTAGACTCTGACAAAGAGCTAATGGAAGGCCAGGAACTCATTGGAGATCTGGATCCTGTTGACCATCCTGAGCTGCAGTCTTTACTGGCAGAAGGTGGACCCAGCAGGGCAGACTTCAGTAGGGGACAGAGAGAATGTCCAACTCTGGAAGGTCTTCGCCACCAGGCCGAAGCTCAGGCTGAAGGGCAAGAGCCTGGGAAATACAGGTTGCACTGGGAAGATGGCCTCTTCTACAGTGAACCGACCGAGTCTGCACCTGGAGACTACAAGCGGCTTGTAGTACCCCAAGAGAACAGACCACAGTTCTTGAAGTTAGTCCACGAGATTCCTTTGGCTGGTCACTTGAGTTTCAAGAAGACTAAGGAAAGGCTATCTCTCTACTTCTATTGGCCAAAGATGGGGGCTGAAGTAGAAAAAAACTGCAGGAGCTGCCACACCTGCCAGACCTCTGGTAAGGTTGCCTCCAAGAATGTGGCACCTTTAGTGCCTCTCCCAGTTGTGGGAGTCCCGTTTGAGAGAGTAGGGATTGACATTGTTGGTCCCCTTGATCCTCCAACCTCCTCAGGCAACAGGTTTATACTTGTTGTAGTAGACCATGCTACTAGGTATCATGAGGCAATTCCTATGAGGACTGTTACAGCTCCGGCTGTGGCTAAGGCCCTCCTTGGTATTTTTACCAGGGTCAGGTTTCCTAAGGAAGTAATCTCTGACAGGGGGTCAAACTTTATGTCCCACTACATGAAGGCCATGTGGAAAACCTGTGGAGTTACTTACAAGTTCTCAACAGCTTACCACCCACAAACCAATGGGTTGGTAGAACGGTTCAACCGAACCATGAAGAGCATGATATGTGCTTTAGAGGAACCCCTTAAGCGTAAGTGGGACCTTCTACTGCCATGCCTTCTCTTTGCTTATAGAGAAGTCCCTCAGGAGGGAGTAGGTTATTCTCCCTTCGAACTTCTCTATGGTCATCCCGTCAGAGGTCCATTGGCCCTGATTAAGGAGGGGTTAGAGAGTGCTCCTTCCCCCAAGCCAGTCAGAGTGACTGACTACGTGATAGGTCTCCGGAGGAGAATGTCGCACATGATGACAGAAGCAAGCGATAACTTGAAAGCTGGACAAGCATTGGTCAAGCAGTGGCACGATCAAAAGGCTAACATGGTTGAGTTCGCTCAAGACCAGCTCATTCTTGTTATGATCCCAACAAGGCAGAGGGCCTTGCAAGACAAATGGATGGGACCCTTCAGAGTTGTGGGTAAACTCGGAGAGGTCAACTATCTGGTGGACTTGGGCAATCCCAAGGAGGCTCCGACAGTCTTCCACACCAACCGACTCAAAGCGTATGTCTCCCGACCTGATGTAGGAGCGTTGCTTCTAGCATCATCCAAGGAAGAAGAAGAGAGTGAAGCTCTTCCGGATTTCCTCAGAGGCTTACCTTTGGACGAAAAAATTGAAGGAGTAAATCTCTCTTCCAATATGACACCCGAGCAACAAGAAGAGTGCAAATCCATGTTGAATCAGTTTGTCTCTCTGTAGTCGCTTTCACCAGGCTTGACCCCTTAGGGCCAGCATGACATACTCACTGGTGACTGTCTGCCAGTCAAAAGCAGAGGATACCGAATGTCAGAAAACGTACGAACCCACATCAAAGGTGAGGTCAGCAAGATGCTTGATTTCGGGGTATTAGAGCCCTCTACTAGTCCATGGTCTAGCCCAGTTGTGTTAGTACCAAAGGCCGGATCTAAAGAGCTTAGATTCTGCGTGGATTATAGAGCTCTTAATGCAGTCACCAAGACTGATGCCCACCCTTTGCCAAGAACAGATGAGTTGGTGGATAAACTTGGCGCCGCCAAGTTCCTCAGCACATTTGACTTGATGTCAGGCTATTGGCAAATAGCCCTGACAGACATGCCAAGGAGAAAACTGCATTTTCTACCCCCGTTGGCTTATACCAGTTTAAGGTAATGCCTTTCGGATTGAAGAATGCACCTGCTACGTTTCAACGGATGGTAAATCAGGTTCTGAACGGGATGGAGGACTTCTGCATGGCATACTTGGATGACATAGCAGTGTTCAGCAATTCCTGGGAAGAACGTGTAACCCACCTGAGAGATGTTTTGCAGGCTCTTGGACGAGCCAATCTGACCATAAAGGCGAGTAAATGCCAAATTGGACAGAGTAAGGTGTCTATCTTGGACATGAGGTAGGAGGTGGAGAAATAAGGCCTTTGCTCAGTAAGATTGACGCTGTGCAAAATTGGACAACACCTACCACTCAAACCCAAGTGAGAGCCTTCCTAAGACTCACTGGGTATTACAGGAATTTCATCGAGAACTATGGGACCATAGCTTCTCCACTGAATGTCATCTCCTCGCCCAAATTTCCTAAAAAGGTTAGATGGAACGAGGAGTGCAATCAGGCTTTTGAAAACCTGAAAAAGGCTCTTTGCCAAGCCCCAGTACTCAGAGCTCCTGATTACCGCCAACACTTCATTGTGCAGACAGATGCTTCAAATGTAGGAATAGGTGCCGTACTCAGTCAACTGGATGGGAAAGGTAGGGAGCACCCCGTTTGCTTCATCAGCCGCAAGCTGAAGGATCCTGAGACAAGGTGGGCAACAATCGAAAGAGAGTGCTTTGCTATCGTGTGGGCTCTGAAGAAGTTTAGGCCGTACGGTATGGTTCTACTTTTGTCATTCAGACTGACCACCAACCCTTGAGATGGTTAATGCAAATAAAAGGGGAAAACCCGAAACTATTGAGATGGTCGATCTGCCTGCAAGGGTTTGATTTCACCATTGAGTACAGGTCAGGGTGTCACCACCAAAATGCTGATGGTCTCTCTAGGATGTATGTCATCGACTAGAGATATGAGATTCATCCAGGAGTGGATTAAATCCTCCTGTCCCTTAGTCTGGGGGGGTGGCGAGTGTTAGGGAGAATTCTCTGTTTAGGCTGAATTTCCTAACCTAGTGAGTCCCCCAGCAGCTTTGCTGGATTTCTGGAGTTTGTTTTTTTCCATCCTGCCAAGAGTGAGACTCTTTTTCTCCCACTCTTGGAAATGAATGTGTGTAATTCCTTTGAATGTCAATGTGTTCTATGGGCTATGGGGTCTTTTACTCCATAGGGTCTCATATGTTTTACTATGTGTGTTACAACGCACCCTCCGTGCCGTATCACTGGGGCGTCCTAGCAGACCTCCATCATAGACTCCATACCTGGGGACTGACTACTGTCTTCCCGGGCATGTAAAGTCACCATTGGATTTACTAGACCTAAATTTACTAACAGAACTAGTACAAACCATCCTATTGTGGACGTACTAGTAGGGGTAATTCGATTACTCCTGGGTCTGTTATTCGAGGGGGCACTGTCCCGTCCCCCCTCGTCGAGTTTTGGCTGGTGGCAGTGGAAACTACTTGTTATATTCGACTCCGAATGTAACCCTATGGTATTCTTCCCATTGTTGGAGATTGATACTTTTTCTCGTTAATCTCTAACATACCACTGGTTTACTTATCTTAAATAAGTTTATCCGATGGTATTTTCTGCCAGAACGCGGTTTTTAAAATGGTGTCTGTGTTCGTCTCTGTGACTCCTAAACCAAAGGTTGAGCCCTTTGTTCCACTTTTGGCGGGCATCTGTACAGAGACCCTCCAAAGTGGTGCCATTCTGTCTGGGTTACCACAGGGGCGTGGGAGGGGGTTTAGGCACCCTGGACCGAGTTGCCTTGCCAACTCCGGTCACACTCTAGTGTGATTGGCCCAAGTGGTGAGCCATCCCGCTCACCACTTAGCGTGTTTTGATTGACAACTAGGCTGAATGAATGGGGGTTTTCTGCATAAAAGCAGGGCTTTTGGGACTGGATCTTCAGAAGTCGCCACAGGACCTAAGAATCTGACGAGGGTAAAGCTGAGCCGACCTGCAACAACGACACCTCCGGTGGAGCACTGCGGAACCGACTCACCACTTCCCGACGACAGAGGAGATCTCCCGGCCGGAGAGTCTCTTCCCCTGACTCGTGGGAACAACCAGTCCCCTTTGCTTTTTCTTCGCTCCAGGACGCAGTGGTCGAATTGCCCGTGCAGAGCACCTCGGCAACCGGATAGCCACTACCCCTGTACTGCGACCAAAAGGTGGTGCTTTGTGACGGAGCACTCCGCGGCTGGTCTCTTCCCTGGTGGTGCACCGGACTTCACTTTTCTTCAACGACGAGATCATCTCTACTCTTGACAAAGACCCGACGTGCATCCACCACCAGGAACAACTGCCCCCGCCGGAGCTGTCTCTCCACAAACAAGGTATCGTGTCCGCCTGGCTTCCCTTTCTGCCGGATAGTGTGAGGTGTCTTAATCCTCGCCTTTCCATTGGGTCGCCTTCAAGCTTTCTTTAACTTGTTGTTCTGAACTGGTCCAATCTTTCCATAACAATTTGCGATAAAGACTCGAAGCACATTTCCACTGAGACACTTTTTGGGACATATCGCCTTGCCTCTCTCCGAGTGGGCCTGGCCTCTGAACTTTGTGATCTGCAGTAGACCCTGCCTTACTTGCCTTGCATTTGTCCGTAAAGTATTGGTACCGAGTTGACTTCATAACCTGCCTTATTTTTCTCTCCCGTCCTAACGAATACTAGAGTGCCATCTAGGTTAAAGCATACACCTCTGTCTGCAAATAAGTGATGCCGTTGAACCTAGACTTGTTGAACTATTGTTAGGGGGATTGATATTTTCTCCGTAGAGTAATTGTGATTGAAATCGTTTGCCGTATTGAGTGCCAGAGTGTTTTCTATAGATGTGTTTTTATAAATAAATAACTATATATCTTTACACCGAAGCCTTGTTGCGTGTTTGCTTTTCTTACTGTGTAGATTGCCCTATTTTGTATACTCCACATACTGCCTAACTCTTCTTGAGGGAAGTCTGACTGCTCAGCCACAGCTACCAAGTGAATCTGTGTGGTACAGACTGCTACCAAGTGGGTTTACTGCCAAACACCAGTAGTCCTAAATCTTTTGCAGTGGTCCCAGAGGGAACTGCACAGTTTTCCGCCTAACATCCGTCCTGCAGACTTGGTCTTTGCGCCCACCCGGGGCTTTATTGGGACTTCCTCCCATGCACTCCAGGACTCCATCATCTCTCGCGTCCTCTGGTCCTGCGAACTACTACCCCAACCAAATGTCAGTTAGTTTTCTAAATTAAATAGAAAATGGACAGATTAAGTACATGACATAATACCAATTTCACCCTTTCTATCACTTTGCCAAAAACAAAATGTGGTCCAAAACATTCCATTGACTCTTCCAATATCTGCAACTAAACACATTTAAAAGAGAAAACAATAATATAAATATGACATTATCATACATCAAAATAATTTTTATTTAGAACATTTCAGCATTGTACCATAGTAAGTTAAACTGATTCAGCACCCTCTATCAATATTTATTAACTCAACTTTCTCAAATGTGGTATGTTCATCTGCATTTATCTCCACAATAAACATTATATCTATTTTCTTTATGGAAAATAATCACTGTATCTTTCTTTTACATGTACTCAGGACGCTTAACCTATCTCTACCTGCTCAAGCCTCCTGATTTCATGTTTAGGGTGACAGGGCTTAATTTGGTTGACATGAACAAATTGTTATGTCTCCATTTCACCCTCTGTCTTTAATATCTTGTAAACTACTGGGTACACCTTATCCACTATCTGAAATGGCCCTTGCAAGAAATTTAGAGTTTTTATGTTTACTTTTTCCAAAATGAAATTTATATATCCGATTACCTACATTATACTCTTTCACAGATGTCTTTTTTATCATAATATGACTTTGCACTATCAGCAGCTCTTTCCAAATTTCGCTGCACAAATGCAAATTCATGTTGTAAATGCTTCCTCAGTTCTTCCACATATTTGTGAACTGTAGATGCACTCACAAGTGTCTGCTCATGTGTACTGTATAATAAATGTGTGGCAGTACCGTTTTCCTTCCTGTTAACGCCTCATGAGGACTGATACCTGTTGCTTTAACAGGAGTCCATCTGATTGCCATCAATACCAGGGGTAATCGTAAATCCCAACTGGAACCTACCTCCGTTACAAACTTCTTTAATATCTCCACGACAGACCTGTTGCAACGTTCAACATTTCCAGAATTGGTGGGCCGATGTGCAATATGCAGTTTCCTTTTTACCCCTAATAATTGCCACACCTTGCTCATTAAGGTGCGTGTGAAATTACTTCCTCTGTCTGACTCTATTCTTTGTGGTAATCCAAATCTTGAAAATATATGATTTACCAACAATGTAGCTGCTGTTTGTGCACTACAATCTGGTGCAAAAATACACTCTACCCATTTTGACATCAGACAAACCACGGTCAAAAGATAACGGTTTCCCCTACTCGACCTCTTTCCAGGCTCTACATAGTCAATTTGTAAATCTGACTATGGATGGATTAAACCTCTTTTTATCAGTGGAGCACTATGCATTGGTGATGCAGGTTTAAATTGAGCACATACTAGGCACCCCCTTGTATATAATTCCACGTCTTGGGACATGTGTGGCCAGTAAGCATAATCTTTCAGTATTTCTAAAGTCTTCTGTGAACCTCTGTGTCCTGCAGTTATTGCATCATGTGCATGGTGTAACATTAGTCCTCTGAATGAAAGGGGTACCACCCACTGTATCTGTCCTGTTATGGATTCCCTGATCATAAGTCCATCCTGTAGTCTAATCCGTTTTTTATTCCTTAATAACACCCTCAACTCTTCTTTTCCTGTACAATCATTTTCAGTTTGGGGATTTTGTTCGGGGTCCATCAAATAATTATAATAGATCCCCAATATCGGATCATCTTTTTGTGCCTTAATCAGTTCTTGATCTGCAGTATCACAACTCCATTGCACTACTGGTTGTTCTACCTCTTTTGGGACTTTAGAGTGTGTAACTGCATCTATTTGTATTTCACCAATTAAGTGTTCAATGGATAACAACTCTCCCATAACAGCCCCAATCTTGGCTAATTGATCTGCTTTATAATTTCCCTCCTTATCCTCTCCTGGTATTTTTAAATGTCCACGAATTTTCCTCCAGTATGCCGTTAAATCATTCTCTGACACCAATTTGTCTATAGCCGGTATCATTTTCTCATGCTTGAGGGGCTTTTTTATTATATGTGAGCATGCCTTTCCAGCCAGGCAAATATTCTACAAAGCTATTTCATGCATAATCAGAATCAGTCTCGAGGACAATTTCACTGAATTTGTTCTCAACTGCAGTAGTGATTGCTATATAAATGGCTGCCAACTCTGCTATCTGTCTACTCCTAGCCCTAATTCTTATCCCTATACTAGGAATGTCTTCACATTTCAACGAGACATTTCCTATCCCTGACACCAACTGTTTATTGCTGTCATTTTCAATGTGAAAGGCTCATCCGTCAACATATACAGTTGGTAAATTATTGCATGTATTTTCATCAAATGCTTTGTGTGGTGACTGTTCAATCTCCTGCAAACTAGACTCCACCTCTACTTCATCTGATACACATTCAGCTGCACAGTCATGTAAATCTGCTAACCCTTGAGCAATTGGGCTCTTTTTATTCTGGCCATATCTCACTTCTACAGGAAATCCTTGCAATGTCAATGTCCAAGAAGTAATTCTGGACTGTGCTAGGTTGCCTGATCTAATCCTTTTACTCTGTAAAAACTGCAATAGTTGATGATTTGTCTTAATGATTACCTTTTCCCCTTGGACAATGGGACAAAAATGTTGCAATGCCCGCACAGTGGTCAGAAGAGCCTTTTCACATTCACTGAATTTAATTTCCACCTGAGAAAATGCCTTACTCACATAAGCAATAGTTTTGTGGTTCAAATCATGTTTTGGAGATAACACTGCTGACATACAATGCTCAGTGAAACCTATTTCTATAAAGAAATCTCTGTTTTTTATGAGATACACCAAGCATGGTGCCTTTATGAGACATTCCTTCAATTTAACAACTGCCTCAGATTGCGCCTTTTCCCATTTCCAGGGCGTATTCATCTTCAATAGTTTAGTCAATGGTTGAGTAATTTCAGCATAATTTTCAATACATTTCCTGTTATATCCTGTCATTCCTAATACGCTTTTTAAACCTTTCACATTTCTAGGATCTTTCAATTTCTGTATGGCCTCCACCTTTTTCTTTTGTGGATTTAGCCTATGTTCAGTTAACTCATGACCTAGCAATTTCACCTTTTTCTTGCACCATTGGGCCTTCTGTAAAGATCCTTTAGCACCTGCATTTTGCAATTGGTCAAGTACATGTCTAATTTCATCAAAGTGATTTTTTAAGTTTTCATTTTTTATCAGGACATCATCTACATAAACTATGGTTCCTCTTTCCACTGCATCTGGCATAGCCTTTCTCAAAAATATGCCAAAGTCGCTCCCACTATTGACATACCCAAATGGTGTTCTAGACCAAGCGTATTGCGTTTTATGAAATGAAAATACAAATACATTCTGAATGTGCTCTGCCATTGGCACACACCATTATCCAGATGTAAGAACTAATGTGGTAAACACCTTTGACCCATGCACTTGAGCAAGGCCTTGATCAATGAATGGCAGTGGCCATCTAGACACTGGCACTCTTTTATTTAATTCTCTCAGGTCTGCACACAGACGCCATTGACCATTTGGTTTTAATGCACCCAAAATAGGAGTGTTGGAGGTACTATGAATGGGTCTGATATTTCCCCTAGACTCCAAGTTTTTAATTATCCCTGCCAATGACTCTAAGCATGCCAGTGGCAATCAATATTGGTGTACAAATACTGGATTTCTACCACACCCCTCTGGTATTGTGGAAACATGTAAATTAGTTAGGCCGCAATCATATTAGTCTTTGGCAAAAACGTTCTTAAATTCCATAAATGTTTTTCTCAATTCATTCTTATCCTCTTCGCTATCTGCTAACAGACTCTGCTCCTCTACCATTTTCGGAACCTCTGTGCTTTCTTCCAACTGTGTGGCTGTATCTCTCTGTAAAACTGCCACTTTTAAATATTTTGGCATATCAGCTTCTATTTCAATGTGCTGATCCTCTGTTTCATTTTCATTTAAGTCAAATACTATACAATTCCCCTGGTGACAGCACACTGTCTCATTGAAATCATAAGGGTACATAAATTGAATTTTGAAGATCCCTTTGGGTTGAGAATCCAAATATTCTGGCAACACACCCCGTGCAACTACATATCTCTCAGGGATATTTCCAGTCATCATGTTATTGAAATCTGCTGGATAATATGATTTTTTTTTATGGCCATTCCTAATAATTAATTTTCTTCCGAATGAATATCCTGACATCCTTTATTATCCACCATAATTTTGCCGAACCCATCCCCAACATCTATCAATGGGGTACATTCACAATCCAGGCCTTGCTGTTTCATGGACTCATTCAAGCACACAAATGCATCAGAATCCTTCATTTGCTGTCCATTCTTGCACTTTCGTGTTATAGCAACCTGCTTGGTAAATGCAGGGATAGTAATATCCTTCTTCACCTGTAATTCAATTGCATATGTTCCCAATTGTGCCCAATGATACGCCTTTCTCTTGTCTTTAAATGTGGGCGCAAGCCTGCCTAGCCAGGACCATATTTTTTGGCTAAGGAAATCTAACACCATGCACATTCTGTGCATGATATCATTGCCCAGATAAAAACCATTTTGTGTTCCACTCACTATCCACACATTGTGGTAGATAGTTTTTTGTCCAACATTTATCCTTAGCATGCACCTTCCTGCAATTCGATTTTCAAAATAGTGCTTGTCCAAAGCAGAAATATATTGGTTTTTAATTCTAAATTTCGGGATCTCCTCCCTTTCCATACTTCTCTGCAGTAGCTTCTCATTAATAAAACTCCTTTCCTGTTCAAGTGCCAAGGTGGCTTTTATCATTTTAGAACGGCCATTTTGTACCAAAGTGAATCCATGGCTGCTCATCTTCCATGTGTATTTCAGCAAGGGTGGTGATGTGTTTTTCTGTGTCTGCTTTAGGAACGGTGTTCTGTTTGCACTTCTCTTTTAAATAGAAGTGCAATGTGTGTTTGTTTATTTCAGTTTGCCATTTCTTCCTAGGGTCCAAATAAATCTGCATAGATTGTTTTTCCCTTTCATTTTGCATTTTGTCCTGACACATCAAAATAACAGTGACACTAGGCACACAGCTATTCTGTAGGTACACCTCCACTACATCAATCAATTTGGCAACAGTATGGCATTCATTTACACTGCTGTTTTGTGACTTTATTTTCTTGGGCCTTAATGGTTTTTTGGTTAAAGACCACAGAAACCCATTTACCCCATCAACGAGAGGAGACAATCTTTTCAGGCAATCTGTTCACATCAAGAATGGAATTTCACATATAGATGTGATCAATACCTCCTGTTTCATTCTGTTTTCCTATCTTTATGCCAACCTCAGTGACACCCTCGATTGGCACCTCCTCACCATTAAAGTTATGCACTGGGCCTTCACTCTGCCTCACTTTGATCTGATTCTGTGGAGATCTCCTTTCATTTATACTTTTTAACAATTCTTTGGACATAATTGTGGCCTGTGCGCCTGTGTAAATCATTGCAAATGTATTGCATTTCTCTTCCACAGTAATGGGAACATAATATATGTCTTCAACTTCCTTTAATACACACAAAAAGTGTGAAATCTTACTGATTTCAGGATTCGCTTTTCTCAGACCCTTCTCACTTTTGGCTAAGCACATCAGTAAATGAAAGGACATTTTTCCCTCCTTTCTGTTCCATTTGAGAAACCTTACTCATCTCCCCATACTCCGAGGTCATTTGGAGTGTGGCCACTGTTCGCCCTTCCATTCGGGGATCATCAAAGTTCACAATGCAATTCTCCAAATAAATATGCATATAAACATCACCTGATAACTTGTTATTTTCTAATTCTGGGCATTTGTAGGTATTTGGCATGATACCAGTCTTTTTAATTTCCTCAAAAATCTGTGGCTCAAAGAATTCTTCAGGTGACGGATTTGTACCCTCCTTTTGAGTACTTATTCTTCCTACCTGTATTTTATTATCATCTTCATTGTCTAGGAAAGACGTTTTAACATCCACACTTACTTTCTGATCAATTATTTTATCCATGCATGAGTTGTCTTTCTTAAATCTGTCTCTTTGTTCTTTTGGAATTTCATGTTTTTCTCGTTTTCCTTTTTCATTTGTGCAAGTTTCCAACATTTGATTCAACTCCCGGTTAAACCAAACCTCTTTTTTAGGTGTATTTGCAATTTCTGCCTCATGTTCATTTACATGTATTTTCATTTTTAAATCATTAAACAGCTCAGAGTCATTATGCAAAACCAGATCAGGGAAATCTGTCTTTTTATCATTGCAGGTGTCATGAATATTTAGTCACTTATTATCTGAAGCCACCCAGTCACTTCTATGGCCTTCTGCCTCCTCCTTTGATGACTGTTTTTGAGCCGTACAGAGCTTTCCTATTTGTTCAGCCAACATTTTTACTTTCGCATCGAGACACTGGAATCTTTCCATCTCTCTAGAATCTTCTCTTTGCGGCCTATGCCGATATTGGTTATTTTCCCCCTGATTAAATCTATTCTGGTATGTCTCAGGAGAGGGATTCCTATTTGAGTTGTTTCTGAACTCTTGATTCATGTGTGGCAGAGAGCGGGGTATACCTGTTCTTTGGTTGTAATCCCCTGGTGGTGATGATTGATTGTATTGATGTGGTGCATAGTTCATATTCTGCCTCATGTCCTGTCTCTCATTTTGTGAGTATTGTCTCCTATGCTGATTCCCATTTCCAGTAAATCGATCCACATACCGGGGTCTGTCCTGATTACCATATATCATGGTGTTGGGGTCAAATCTGCGCTGTGTCCCCAATGTCTGATAGGGACCATTACTTCTTTGATCCTGGTTTTGTCTCATATTATCGTTCATACCTGACATATCAGGCCGATATCCTGCCCGGAGTCTGTCTCCTAAATACCTAGGGCTAATGTAGCTCTCCCTATTACTAGGATCATGTGACTGAAACATCACCGCAGACAGCGGCAACCTCTGTGGAATACCCCTCTGTTCAGGTGTCACATTATTTTTGCCTGGACTTTGAGCGGACTCAAGTGACATTTTAGCTGACCTGATCTCTATTACTGTTGCCAAAGATTCTTTATATTTTGATTTGGTATCTTTCATTTTATCACCCTCTCTACCCTGACAGTAGAGCACGCCATATAGTTTTGTAATTTGGTGCACAATCCAGTCAAGGGACTTCTCATGATCAAATTCGTGGACTAACTGTGATATAATGTCTTTCTGCAAACCATAGAAATAAGCATTTTTAAATTCATTGGAATTGAGATCAAAAGATACATCAAAATGAGAAAAAGCTCTTTTTAAGTCTTGCAAAAATTGGCAAGGGGATGCATTTGGCCCAGCTGTAATCATGTATGCAACTTTTTTGCCTCCTGTCAAGACTGGAATGGAGAAAATTGACACCTAATCTCTTTTTCAAATTCGGCCCATGTCATGTTCTGCTGTTTATTTAATCCTCTGATTAAACTCGCTGTGGGAGCGTCCAGATTTAAGTGAAAGTATTGTCTATATTGTTCAATAGGTATATGGAGGGCTTTAAATATATTGTGCACTACTTCTAAGTGGTCCTCTATACAGCACTCCCGTCTTTTTTTGAATGGTTTGATCAGAGCCTTGATTGATTTCATTATCTTGATAGGACTACTCAGCGCTATGTTTGGGATTGCACTACTTTGTGATTCAACCCTTGTTTCAGGCGTATGCGATTGGTGGCGACCCCCACTGGGTGTGTCAAACCCCCCAAAGGCGCTGCAACCAAGCTCAGACACCGGCACAGCCACTGGGGAACTATCCCCCCATGTGGAAATGGAATTCACCGCAATTCCATTGAATGTGGTGCCCTGTCATTTATCCTGGGACCTGAAAGTGCATATCTGCTGTTCCAAATCCTTGCTCTTTTTAAGGAGTCGATCTGCCTCCTTAAGCAAGTAAATGTTTTCATCACTCATCTTATTAATCACATTTTGCATATCGCTCATTTGCATTTGGCATTCATTAAACTCTTTGTCTCGCTTGTCTCTTTCTTGAAACATTTTAGCTATCTCTTGTTCAGCATTCTGAAGCTCACCTTCTTTCTCGAAATGTTCTTTTTGTAAAATGTGCATTTCAAAAATAACCTCATCTTTATCTTGTCTAATATGACCTACCAGTCCTTTCAAGTGTTTGAATTCTTGCTTACTATCCTCAAACTGTTTCTTCCTTTGGGACAACTGAGTGTTGAGTTCTTTACACTTTGATTGCATGTCCTTTTGACATACCTCCAGTTCTGCTCTTAACTTTTCCTCCTGTTCACTAGCTCTGTCTAATTCAACTTTTAGTCGGATAATCAGCTTGGCATAATTTTCTTGCATTCGCATTCGCAGGGACCTATTTAAAATGAACCATGTAGAGTAGAGCGCTCGCTTTGACATCGTGCAGAGCCTGCGAACGCAGGTTCGAATCCCAGCAGGGCCAAACTCAGCCTTTCATCCTTCCGAGGTCGATAAATGAGCACCACACACCGTGGGTAATAATAAGCAGCGCTCGGATACCTGAGGGTTCGTAGCGCTATATAAATGCCAAATTATTATTATTATAGTCGTATCAGACAATCTTTCTCTGCATGTTTATCAGCAGCATTTAATAATCTCAGAAGGCAGACCTGTATTATGCTACCTTCTTCAAAAATGTTGTCCAATGGATCTTTCTGAACTTTCCCATATATACGGTCATGTCACTCTGTGGCGTTATTTGATGATCATGTTCCATGTGCATATCGTTTTGCCTCCGGATATTGCACCAACTCTGGGAATGTGGCCTCCATTTGAGACATTCTGAGATTCACTTCCGGTGTCACACTGCTATTACAAAGTGGAACACACTTGCCACACCCAGTAGATGCTCTACAGTCACGTTCCTGGGCAACGCACCATATTTTGTAGGAGATTTTGTCTTATTGGGGTAAATTCAGG
This sequence comes from Ambystoma mexicanum, assembly GCF_040938575.1. Lineage (NCBI taxonomy): Eukaryota > Metazoa > Chordata > Amphibia > Caudata > Ambystomatidae > Ambystoma > Ambystoma mexicanum. The sequence goes on along the minus strand of NC_090929.1, from coordinate 1,276,765,789 downwards.
ATTTGGTGGTATTTTCTTACAGTAAAAATATTGGTGGTAATTTGGCGGGAAACTAGTCTTACATTTAGAGTGGGTCTGGTATCACACGGTTTTAGTGACCATATCTTGTCAGCTTGTATTGGCAGTAATGTTATGGTAACTTACCTTGCGGTTTTTTCAGAATTATTTTGGTATAGTGGTGTTTTTTTATTATACTATAACCTCATCATAAAACAAACCTTTCCTTTCTATTAGAATGCCTTCTAGTCACCTGTAGAGAGCCCCAGACCTAGAAAACTTCAGAGAACCCAATGAGTTTATCCATAGAGGCACCTATAGTTTGTGGCTGATATTACTGGTTTATGTAAATCCAGTAATCTATGTGCCGGATTAGGCACCCCTTCCTTTCAGCATGCAAGGAAGGAATCACTCATCACATTGCACACAATTTCCTACTTTGTAGATGTCTATTACTGACTTTCTCCTGTTTGCTGTTTCAATTACAGTGGTAAATTGGTAAATGCACTACTGCACTGATAGAAACCTCCCCTCTGTACTTCACTTATGAAAATAATTCACAGATGCATGAATGACATGAAAGTCTCAGTTTTTCTTATCTGGACTTTGTGTTACATTATAGTTACAAACCACAAAATCTTACCACATATTTACAGCAGCACCTGCAAGATAGGAAAGAACAGCAGAAACAAACATGTATTTTGCAAACAAAAATTTCTTTCCTCACACTTTGAATATAGAAAGATAAAATAAACATACAACTATTTCTAACTTCTCTGCACTGCCAATGGATTCTAGCAACATACGCTCACCATTCTTTTTTTTTTTCCTCACTTGGCACAAATCTCTTACCAAGGCCAGTGATCTGAGATCCCCGCACGACCTTGCTGTCTTTTGCAGTCCCGGTGTCACTGCAAAACTCCTTTTCATGGGTGGGGAGCGCCAACTGATTAGATTCAAAGTCAGCGCTCGACACTCTGAGATAGCCCCGTCCGCCTGTCTCCTGAACCCAGCACGAACGGCCAACTCCCCTCACTTTTTTCTTTAGGAAAACTCTGATTCAGCCATTCATTGACGTGGCTTGTCTGCCAACAATTTCTACCAATCTGTCACGACCCTCACCCAAAACCACCTCTGGCAAACCCATTGGGCAGGTAGAGTCAGGACTCGGGCCTCTAGAGCCTGGCACCCTCTTCAAAAGCCCTCATGGGGCCAGTCCTGGCGCCTATGGTGCCAGGCTCCTACACCATGAAAAACAATGTGCTTGGGAACTACTGTATTGTATTGTCAGCCAACATGGAGGCATGCACATAGCTTGGTTCTTAAGAACCAAGCTATGCGGTCTAGTGTTTTGGGTGTGGCAGCCTAGGGACTACTTTACCTGGACTATTTTGTTGGTGCTATTTAAACCACACCCGAGCAAGACAACACGCTTCGCGTTACTTTGCAGCTTGCAACGTGACGCTCAATGTTTCCAGCTATTCCCTCCATCCTCGGAGAAGCAGAACCTGCAAGGAGACAAAAGGAACGTCATTAGCAGCAGCATCTTACCTGCACTCTTCATCTTTAAAGACTTGCAGTTTCTGAGAACAGCTTCCTCGAATCTGCACGCTTCCCGAACAGAATGACCTGAAAGAGGAAGATAGAGCCAACATTAAAGAAAGCAGCAGAGACATTTACAAATTACGAACTTCTCAAAAGGCTTACCTAGCTGGTTGCCTCTCGTTGGCACCACTCCGGACATTTCACCCGAGCTGAAGAACACCGCGACCTACAAGGAAGGAAAACACAGGTTAGCAAAAACAAGACTTTACAGCGCTGCACATAGCGCTTACTTACCACATCATAGAACTCTTAATGCGCCATCATTTACCAGCGGGGCTCAACCAAGCCAGTTCACCGTGCTGAAGCTCCACATACCTAAGGGAGAAAAAAGAGACATTTTAAACAAAGAAAGGCATGCAGGATAGCAACAAAACTAAAGAACAGCAATAAGACCTACCTGAACAATATCAAACGGGCCGGCATCAGTGAAGTAACTCGACCGCACTCGCCCATGAAAGACAACACGCTCCTGCAAAGAAGGCAGGACGGAGAGCACGCCTAATTCTACCACAAGATGAGGAGAGGGCGCCAGAGCGACTGAAATCATATGTGGGTGGAGAGAGGATACTTACCCCAGTCGGTCACTCTTGAACACAGTACTCCTGTATTTTCAGGCAGAACCTTCCCCGCAGACCACATCAGGGTAAAGCTGAGAAGCATACCAGTGAGTAACCCAGCTGGGTGGCGTCCCTGTGGATACCAGGTGAGCGTAACACAATCAGAATAAAAATAATGTGCCCTGTGCCAGACTTTGTTTTCAATACAATGAAGATTTGATTTCCAGAGCAACTGTTTCCTCTTGCTTCCTGCATATTTCTGCTCTCCACAAGCTGAAGAAAACGCTAGTGTGTTTCCTCATGGAAAAAATGGAAAAAATGAATTTTAAACAGTGCACCCAAAACATGGATTGTGCCTCATTGTGCATAGAAGACTGCATTGTCATGTTAGAAATTAGCACTTTAGTAATGTTAGTAATGTTAATCAGTTATGTATTCCAATGTAGTCTTCACACATGAAGCATCCAATATAAATTGTGCACTTCATTATTTTAACCTGGCAGTACACTGTTTTTTTTTATGTGTTCTCTGAATGCCTGCAGTGTTTCTCTACTGTATATTGTATGCTGGCAAAAATGTTGTATATTATATGCTGGCAATAAAACCCCATATATACCCTTACAGTTGCCATAAATGTGTGTGTTGCTAATCACATCCATCTCAAGTCCATTCATTCCACCATCAGACCTCCTAGGGACGTCCTAGGGACTGGAATGACTATATAAGGTCTGGTTGCCTTCGTAGGCTTCATGTGTGCATCATTAGGTGGGTGCACTGGAATTTGAACGCTTTGCGCACCAATAAAAAATGCAGTTCTAATCGTCAGTGACAGTAAAACAATGATGCATATAATATATAAGTACATAACACCCCAAAAGGGTGTGGCTAGAGAGCCATGTGAAGAGGAAGTGCTCCTGGAGGAGCTTTCGTTCATCCAACATTGATCCACATTAAAAGTGTGTTTGCAGAAAACAGTGGCAGTCAGAAAGTTAGGGTTATAGACATGAACCTCTGGTGCTCGATTGGATGTGACTGGGCACCTGCAGAACGAGGAAGAATGGCAGAAACGGGCATAAAAAGACTGATGCGGCCAGAGACGTGCAGATCCAAGATGGTGGACTCCTGAACAAAGAGGCTTGCCGGAGGGGCTCGATACTGGCCCGGGAGACCTTAAAACACAGAGGAGACTGGGCAGGATAATCAATGTGAGAGGCTTATCAAACCAGACGGCCTTGTCATCGTTTGCCACGTTCAGCGGTGCCCAGCGGGACAGTAGTTCAAGAAGGTACGGTGCCCACCTCACACAGATGCTGTCTGCGACCCGCCTGCCCCTTGTGTGTAAGTGGACACGAAATTGAAGGGGCCGCAGTAGAAGGTGGCACACATCTACGTCTGACAGACCGGCAGTGCAACAGTTGCAGCCGGAGATGGAAACACTCTGCGGCTGATACATTCTGGCAGCTACAAACATGGAAACCTGAGAGCAGTGTGACTGGCGTCTTTCATTGCTCGAAGGACCCTGAGACATAAGCCGTTGAAGCAACTACAGACAGGGCCCTGCGTGCCACTTGAAGGGAATTTATGGACAAGAGAACCCGAGGGGTCCAGCTGCAAAATGTCAGTCAAGTGAAGGTACAAAGGAACAGATCCGTTCTCGGAAGACGAATGCAGAGATGCCTGGGTAGGCCATGTGAGGAGTGCAGAATTCAGAGCAGCACAGCCCGGACGCCCCAGGCGCACAACATGGCACTGTAGAGCACGGGCCCTAACATCGGGTTTACATAAAATCGCGAACACTCGAGATGACACAACGGTGTGTAGCGGAGCTGGTAGGCGGCATGGAAGACAGGGGAACTGAAATACATTGAGCAAGCACACTACTCACTGCATGTGTGTGGTGCATCAGTCACACTCAGTCAATCGAGGGCATTGAGAGAGGCCAGAGAAGCACAGCTAAGAAAAGTCTTGATGTCATGCAGAGTGAGGCCGTGGGGAAGCCACAAAGTTGAGGACGGATGGCCTCTGGGAGTGTGGTTGCTGCCGAAAACCTAAGTGACTGGGAGTCACATACGAATACACAATGGCCTTGCGGAATGAATGAGGGCACCCAGCGAGGCCACCGCCTAACAGTAGAGGTGACCAGGACAGGACATTATTGTGCAGAGTATATGTGCGCCTACCCCGGCACACGGAGAGACACACCTCGACCGTACTAAGCCGGACAGTGCCCCAGACCTGAAACAATGGGGCACGCCACACCACACCAGGGTGGTGCCCGCAAATAGCATCAGAGTAAGCCATAAATGGAGTCCTAGCCCCATGCGGGGCAAGGAGTGCCTTAGATTGAAGCGCTAGCCACCACCATAAAGCACCAGGACATGCTCCACTGCGGCACGGGTGCCAGAAGATGCATACCCGGAGCGAAAGTTAAAAACCATAAACACATACAGATGAGAAGCATGCAGACCTAGTAAAATAAGCCATCCTAGTGCAGCCTGGCGGCAGCCCTAAGGGCAGACATACAGCATGCAAGACACGCAGGGAGAGACAACAGTGCTGGCAGTGAAAGCAAGATGACATCCAGAACGATAAAGACGAAGGTGGAGCAGACCTCGCTGGACATTTTCTCCAAACCCAGCCAGACTAAGGAGGGAGCTAGTCCCAAGGCGCTAACCACGCCAGGTAAAGGGGAACCACCCAGAGGGGATCAGTAAATCCTAGAGCCTATTGCTGCGCTGCAATTAGCATGGGAATCGAAACTTGAAGCCACAATAGGGGAACTGAAAATCTCCCTGGATGCAAAGATTGACGCGGTTAGCATTGATGTCTATCTCCTGAGACAGGATGTCAGATCTATAGCCGAGCGGACATGAGCACTGGAGAAGGAAGTGAAAGTCAATGCTGAAACTAGCAAGGCAAACAGTAATGAAATACATATCCTACAACAGAAAGTAGACAAACTGGAAAACCGCGCCGAAGAAGCGGAAGGTAGGGCGAGGAGAAATAATGTCCTAATTGTGGGGCTCCCTGAATGCGAATAGAATCCCGACCCTAGGAACTACATTGAAACCGTGATATTGCAGGAAATAGGGGCAGGGTTGCTCTCCCAAGGATTCGCAGTGGAGAGGGCACACAGAGCCCTGATTAGGAAACCTCCTCCTGCTGCTCCACCCCGCCCGATAATAGCTAAAATATTGAGCTACAGAGATAGGGAAAAGATACTTCAGTACTTTCGGAATGGTGGAACAATCAACAGGGCTTCGGCGACCATCACGGCTTACCCGGATTATACCTTCCAGGTGCAAAAGCGACGCTTGAGATTTTGTGGCGGTCAAGAGAAGGCTGAGAGAATCCGGCTTGAAGTGCAGACTGCTTTACCCAGCGAAGCTCAAGGTCCTACGTAAGGACTAGGCCTTCTTTTTTGAGAATCCGGAAGAAGCCATGACATGGATGGACGGGATAAACTGCACAGATGATACAGATGGTCGGAGGCGGACGATTAGGATAAGTGAATGGCTGTTTTATCCCTATTGAGAGAAGGGACTGGAAGGCAGTGGTTAGTTATGACCTAAGTAAATGTGAGCGATACAGCAGGAGGAGTTGGGACGGAGGAGAAGGGTAGTTTAACTTGGGATTTGCGGTTGAGTACGGCCACCTGACATTGTTATAAGGGGGTGATACCGGAAAGCGCGACTTCAACCCCAGTAAGGAGTTTAGGTAGGACATTTTAGTGTAGTATCCGCCGGCTGTGCCCTCTGCACCTGGAAAGCCGGGTGGAGATTGAGATGCGTGGGAGCCTAAGATCCAGGTATGGAGCAGGGCAACAGTTGGGAGGGTTACGAGGGGAGGAAGGGGGAGTTGTAAGGGGCGTGGGGAGAGGTGGGAAGGGAAAGGAAGGGGGGAGGGAAGGAGGAGGCTGCTGAAAGGCGGCGCAAAGAGTCTACAATCTAAACTCAGCCTTAACATGAGGAATATGAAGAAGACGGTGGGTGGAGTGGGGTATGGCTAAAATGTGAGATTTAAGGATTGTGACTTGGAACGTACGTGGATTGAACAGCTATATCAAATGGAATAAAATTATGATGTACTTAAAGCGACAAAAAATAGATATAGCAATGCTGCAGGAAACTCACCTGGCTAAAGAGAAACTGAAGGTGATAGAGAGAAAATGCAATGGGACCACGGTGGGAGCCACGTACTCAGCGTATGCCAGAGGGGTTCTTACATGGATAGCATCCCACGTCCCTTTTAAATTGCTACAACAGGTGACAGATGCAGACGGCAGACTGGTAGTGGTGAAGGGGCTGGTGGGCAACAAAGAGGTCAATATCAATAACGTGTATGCCCCGAACAACTATACTGAAATGTTTTTTAGACACATGTTCACTAAGATCAGCCTAAACATGGATGGATTGGTGATAATGGGAGGAGATTTCAACTGCACGCTAGATCCTAAGCTCGACAGATCTGATGATAAGATAACCAGACCGAACCCAGCGGCAAAGGCCCTAGCTACACTTATACAAGACTTCCAACTGACCGAGATATGGAGATGGCTTCACTCACAACATAGGGGATACTAACATTATTCGGCCCCACATGATTTGTATACTAGGTTGGATTATATATTCGTGGCTGGCTCCCTGGTGGAGGATATCAAAAATGAGGAGTACAAAGCAGTGGTCCTATCAGATCATGCACGTTTGGTCGTAATGTGGCAGATCTCACCGCCCAGACCGAAAATACCGACGTGGAGGCTCAGAGATGAGGCACTTAAAGATATCATATTTAGAGAAGACTTAAGGAAGTCCATACAGGAATATTTCAAATTAAACATGGGTATTGTTCGGTCAGAGGGACACTATGGGAAGCATTTAAAGTGATAATGAGGGGGTAAGCAATCTTGAAGTCAAAAGGACTACAAGGGGGCATTTTAGCAGAGCTGCAAAATACGGAAAGGGAGATTGAAGATAAAATGAAGGATGGGGTGGATTCCCCGGAAAGGACTAAGGCTATACAACAATTACAAGAAAAGTGCATAGCCCTCTGGGAAAGGCTGAGCAACCTGAACTACAGGAGATATGTAGAAAGACAGCATGCAGAAGGGGATAAGCCAGGGAGACTGCTGGCCTGGCTGTGCAAAAGCGAAGCACCTAGACAGGCGATACGAGAGATACGTAAGCAGGATGGCACAGTGGAGGTCATCCAAGAAGGGGTGAACGAGTGCTTCCGCGAATACTACCAGAATCTGCATTCAGACAAGATGGTGGAGGAAGACATTGACATAAGAGAAACACTAAAGGAGATTATTCTAACCAGACTAGAGGAATCAGATAGGGAAAGGCTGGATACACCACTCACGTTGGAAGAATTAGAAAATGTAATTCAAACTCTACCCACTAATAAAGCTCCGGGAGCAGATGGGCTCCCAAGCGAATTTTACAAGACATATATGGCAGATCTGCTCCCTCCATTGTTGGCCATGTTGAATGCAGCGTTTGACAGAGGCAGACTGCCAGAGTCTCTCAGGGAAGCGATCATAGTCCCGCTTCTTAAACCCGGTAAACCGGGTACGGATTGTGAATCCTATAGACTGCTTTCGATGTTGAATCAGGATAGTAAGATCCTTACCGCGTTGATGGCTAACAGACTGAGCCGATAATTAACACCCTGATACTCCATGACCAAACGGGGTATGTCCCCTGAAAGGGCATCTCTGACAACCTCCGGAGGCTACACCACATTATTGATCAGACGGCCGAGAGCTCCCACAAATTAGCAATAATATTGCTTGACGCATTTGCTGGGGGTCCTAGAGAACTATGGGATAGGGCTATAGTATTTACGGTGGATCACGATACTGTATAGTGAACTCATTGCTAGAGTCCGTACAGGATAGTTTATTTCAGACCGATGGACGTTGGGTAGAGCAACTAGGAAGGGATGCCCCTGGTCCCTGATGCTATTTATTTTAGCGCTTGCACCGTTAGCAGCGTATCTTAGATACCAGTATGGGGAAGTGGGCATCAAAACAAAAGGAGGACAGCATTTTATTTTGTTATATGCGGATGACATGCTGCTGTACCTACAATACCCGGGAGAAAACTTGCAGTACATCGTAGAGGTTTTTGAGCGATATGTGCTTCTTTCGGGCATAACTGTTAACCCTAAGAAATCCACCATATTACCCTTAGGCAGGTATAGCGGGGTGCTTGGGAGGCACTACCATTGTTGCAGATTGGGTGGGTGGTAGATACCTTCAGATACCTGGGAGTGAACTTATATCATAAGGTCGAGGATGAGCATAAGAACAATAAGGAGGAGGCAGTCAAGAGGCTAGAACGGAACATGGCATTCGGGACACGGCTGCCCCTGACCATGATGGGGAGGGCGGCACTGCTCAAGATGGTAGCATAACCGAGGCTGTTGCACAACTTTGCAAATGTCCCATATTTAATACCTAAAAGATTTTTCTCCAAGTTGCAAAGTATATGGAGGGGGTTTATTTGGCATAACTCCAGAAATAGGGTAGCCCTATGGAAATTACAGAACCAATACGATCCACAGGAATCAGACTACCCAACTTTGAGGTGTACTACCTAGCTGGCCAACTTCAATATGTGGTAAAATGGCTCTGAGGACACTGTGTTAGGAAAGATTTCATAATTGTAGGTAATTTTCCTTCCATGTGGCAACCCCCAAACTTTTTGCTGTTGTTTTACACCCTGATCTAGACTTTGCCAGAGAAGTGCTGCCTTCCGCCGCACTCCTCTGGGCTTTCGCTCAATTCTTCTGGGGAAACTGACATGCCCTTAAGACAGTCAGTACTGGGAGACTTTGTTTCCCTTAGTCCTTTCCTCATGTTGCAGCTTTTGTGCAACATGAAAATGGAGTGCACCGTAACTTACATTACCGCGCTCTTGGGTCTCTAGTCATTCCAATGGCCCTAGAAACCTTTGCTGGACTTATCATGAAATGTGCAAGTGTGTCACGGACGGGACTGCTGGCAGCTATCGTTTCTTTGTGTTTGGAACCCCTTTTTGCCATGTTAACCGCGCTTCCCGCGTTTGGCCCAAATGGGTGGCCTGGCCTCCAAAATGGCCATGCCACGAGGTTCTTTGTCCTGTCCGCTGACCGTCTTGCCCCTTCACCTTCCCCCATATCGAGGTGACCCGGGACAGTCCTTATTTGGTCATGCACTTTCCCGCGAAACACAAAGCTTTCGCGGGCTTCTGCATACCTTGTGTGTGCCTCCAGGATGTGAGCTGGGATGTCTGTTCCCAATACACATCCTGGGTGCCAGAGAGTCTAGAGTGTCTTGAATGCCTGGGACCACCGTGGTCCGTGATATGTCCACGTATGGTGTGAGTGTTTTGTGAGCAGATCTCCCATTGGGTCCTCTCCGTTTTGGCGCAAAGGGAACTCTGGATAAGAGGAGGCTGGAAACACCACTACCATGTCGATCTCCTGAGTTCTCATGAACAAAGGATAAGGAGCCAAGTATCCTGCAACTAAGAAGCTGAGTCGAGGAATCGCTGGTGACCCGCTGAAGGTTTGGCACCCTGCACTGCTGTCGTCCTGTGAGACCCCTCTGCCTCTGATTGAACGAGAAGGCCTGTACTGGCGTTTCGACCCTTTAGAATAGTGGGAACAACTATTCTCGACATCTTCACCAAATCCTGTACGTAAGCCTTCGGAAGCGTCCCTGGGCCATCCAGTGGACTGACCAGCCTACACAGAAACCTTGCTCTGTCACCGCCGTCTGGCTTACTGCTAATCCCGTGTCCTCGGCACTCTCACACGATTTGTACACTTGGCATTCCCAGGTCTGAAGTGAGACATGTGCTTTGGGACCGGAATACCTGCGGTTGCCGAGTTGCCCTGCTGTGGTAACCAACCTGTGCGTGTTCACTGCATTTGGGACACCCTCGACCCTGACTCCTGCTGTCACGGAATCTACATGGCGTCGAGACATCCTGCTGATCGCATCTGAACCTGCCAGTATCGAAACGGAACCAGAGAAGTCTGGGTCTGCCTGCATCGGGGACACACCACACCGGAGTCCAGACTATTGCACCTTATTTCCTAAATGAGCAGATGTGGGTGTCTGATCCCCCAAAAGGGAAGAGATTGCCACTGCTGGCATTGGGCAGGGAGATCTGGCACAGAGCCTTCAGAACGATGGGGTGCCCATTACCGTGCTTCCAGCAGGTCCCTTTGTTGACCCTGAAAAGGGTGGATGGACAATTGAGGAAGACTATTAGGGAACACTAGAAACCCGTGGAAGTGACAACCTTAGGAGACATGTGGAAGGAGGAGGGAAGGATAGAGTTTGAAGCGTTAAGGGAGGATACAGGCTTACATAGTGGTCAGTTTATCACGTACGCTAAGCTACGGAGGCTGGTAGAGAAGACATGGTCGGAGATAGACTTGGCCCAGAAGCCAGATGATGCCATAGAAATGCTTCAAACAGTGTCGGAAGGAGGCCATGAGGTCTCCAGAATTTATGAAATACTGTTGTCTAAGGTTGGGAAGGAGGTGGTCCAACTAAGGCGGGATTGGGAAGAAGAAAGGGGGGAGCTCATAAGTGATGGATTATGGGAGAGGATGCAGAGATACAGTGTTGAAGAATGTCAGATTACAGCCGTTCCAGCTATATATCACTCATAGGGCATATATGACCCTCATGAAGGTTGCCAAGTTTGCGAATGCAGTTACACAGTATTGCCCAAAATGCGGGGAGGAGAATGCCGGGATGGCACACATGTTCTGGGCCTGCCCTGAAATAGCCATAAACTGGTGAGAAATAGTGGACCGGTTGACCAATAAAGGGATTAGACTAAAAGTGGATTACTTGTGGGCATGAATGGTGGGGGGCTTTCCTAGACCACGTAAACTCAAGCATGTCAGCAAATTAATAGACCTGGCATATATTTCAGCAAAACGCAGGAAAGCCACGGGGTGGAAGGCGCAGACCAGACCGAGGGTGGAAGCATGGTGGAGGGACCTTCTGAAATGGGCAGATGCTGAGACAGTGGCTTGGAGGGAAGCAACGTGTAGAGGGGGGAGGAGGAGGTGGGAACGCTGATGGCCTGGCTACAATTAGTTGCTTCCATATCAGGTCTGGCGCCTGGAGAATCAGAATCGGAAAGCTCCCAGGATGGTGAAGGAGATTCGATGCTGCGAACTAATGGACTGTGGTTGTAGATAGCAAGACTCTGAGTGGGGGGGGGCGGGGTTTGGGGAGGAAGGTGTGAGGGTTTGGTTTATGCAACATGTTAAGGTGCACTGTATGTTGTTTGCTGTGGAAACCAATAAATATATATTTTTTAAAGTACATAAGACCCCTATAGGTCAACCTACAGCATTTACTTCCAGAAATGTATGAGCGCCTCTCCTCCTCAGGGAGGATGAGGTTGCTGCTTTGAATTCCCATCTCGATCATCTGTTGAAAGATACTAATTCTTAATACACTCTTAACCAATATTATTTTTGGATTCTGCTGGTTCTGCTTGTTAGTTGCAGGTACTAAAACAATTGTTCCTCTTTGCCTGAACAATGGATTGTCTATTATATCTGGCTAGAGTTCTCTTGCTAGTCTATGGGAAATGTCAAAATCAGATAATGATTTAGCAGGTCTCTTTACTGTACATGTTCAAAATATACAAGTTCCCAATCAGTGCTTCTTATTTGCTTCATTCCCGAAGACATCTCGTTTTCTCAGTATACTCAAGTGAAGTCTCTGGTGATATCCTTTCAATCTGTCCCTCGGCGGAAAGTTAAAAATCTTCTCAGATAGTTCTGCTGATGGTTAGAAAGTTCTACTTGCATCACGATACCATGCAAGAGCATGCCCATCTGCACAGAATTAGCTGGGTCTCTGATGAACGTGAGGACATCAACACCGACAGGTCTCCCCACAAGTTCTGGAAAATCCTCGATTAGGCGAAAAAAGATGTTACTTGACAATCTGCTATCTTCTAGCAATAGGGACATTTGTCCTGCCTTTGCTGAAGTTTGGGACTGTTTGGCAATCACTCACTGTGAACAGTTTCTGCAATGTCGGTGTGCATGAAGAGCAACTTGCATAACTATTCCATTCAGGATAATGCTTAAACCTTCTGTATATGCTGGGTCTCGAAGAAATGTCAAAATGTCTGTAGTTCTTTCGACAAGATCTGGACAGTCTTCAATTAAACGAAAGAACAGTACATTGATAAGATTATTCGCTTCTTCCTCTGCTTGGGACATTTGGTTTTTCCTCATTGTATTCCGGAAGCCGGAGGAACTGCTCGGCAATTACAGTAAGCAGCCTTCTTATAGTCTTTTCATTTTCAGGATCTTGAAGAAAGTCAGTGATACTGGTGAGCCTCCCCACCAGTGACGGGTAAGATGTCAGCACTAGATCGAAATATGTTAACACGTCCTTGGTGATGTCGCTACTGTGGGACACCATAAATGATTCCAAACAAAGTCTCTGTGTTGAAAGAATCTGGATATGGTATTTGTTTCCAATTTATGTGTCCTCGTTCAAAATTTGGCATACTCTTTTCTTGTCAAGGCTGCAGTGTGCCTCAGTCCAAAGTTCAAAGTCAACAGACTATGGTGTGGCTTACGCGTGCAATTTTCTTCTTCACCCTGCAACTAGGATGCACATAGTGTCAGTTTTTATGTCCTTAACCTCTTTTTTGCTCAGAGGAATCTTCAAAATAAGGCCACAACTTCGCACAAAAGGTCCTTTGTCGTTGCTTTGCTGCTGGTCATGCATCCGTCTTCCTCATCATGGATCTCGTCTGCACTTGCTGTGGTTCTTCCCCATCGTACGTAGTCTCTTCGCGGTGGGCTCTTCTCCCATGCATGGCTTGATGTCACCCAAAAAGATCCATGCTCTTCTTACTTGTAGCTTCACTGAAGAGGGATTGCAGTATTCCACTGTAAAGGGACCGTTAAACCTTGGCTCGTCCCACTTTTTTCTCGTGTTGTTCTTCACCAGGACGGTGTCTCCAGGGAAGATTGATGAACTTGATCACTTGTAGTATCTCCTTCTGTGTTCTGTGCTGCCCTGCACCCTTTTCGTCGTCGCTACAGCTGGCCTGAAATTACAGTAAGTCAAAATGTCATGCAATTCAAGTAATTTTGCAGTTCAGACCCTAAGATTCCTCTTGTTGGCTAGCATCACATCTAGCTCTGTCTCAGGGTGTCAGAGGAGTGCACATCCTTCCACCTGTTGCTATTTCGTGCGGTGTAAGATGATGGTCAGAACCAGGCTGGTTTAGAGTAAGCTTCATCTTGGCTATCCTTTCCTATAACAAGCCATTGAGCTTCTCATGTATCCTGTTACCTTGTGGGTGATACGCCGATGAGAAATTGTGCTTTATAGCAAGCAACAAGCTAATCTGTTCAAAAACTTTGTTGACAAAGTGAGCTCCATTATCTGATCTCATGACTTCACATACTCACATACCCCCACCTGGGAAATACCTCTCTCACTAGAAATTTGGCAGCACAGGAAGTGTCTGGGTTTGTACATGAACCTGCCTCTATCCATCTAGAGAATGGACACACCACAACAATAAGATACCTGTACCCGTTACATACTTGAATCATAACAACGTAATCGACATGCAAGTGCTGAAAAGGTCCATTGGGCCTTGGGATGACTCCTCTAATTACTTTTAGTGTGTGCCCAGCTGTGAACTGTTGGCAGATTATACATTTCATCATAAAAAATGCAACGTGCTCTGCTAAATTCGGTATAAACCAGTCTTCAGCAAGCGTTGCCTCGAGATTCTCTTTAGTCATATGCGCTGGATAGTGCAACTGTTCCTATGCTATTTTTAACAGGCCTATAGGCATCACCGGTTTACCAGTGCTGTCCTGTCGCCACAATCTTTCGGAGGGGTTTAAAGAACACCCTTGCAGCTTCCATAGATTTTTCTCCTCCTGTGGGGCCTCCCCTTGGAGTTCCATTAAGTGCGTTTGCCCCATGTTATTTTAGCTTTCAGGTTCACTTAGTGCGACAATCATTTTTTCGTTCACATCAGTGATTTCCACATCCATGATCGTCTCGCCTTTGGTTGCCATACGTTTGGCTTCCGTGTCTATTGCTTGATTTCCTCGTGAGATTAAATCTGCCCCTTTCGTGTGCGCGGCACATTTCACTACTGCTATACCCACTGGGAGCTGTAGTGCCTTGATGAGTCTGTCCAATAAGGTTGCGTGCTGCACTGGGGTGCCGTCTGCTCGGAGGTAGCCCCTCCTTTTCCAGCGCACTAAGCCTGCGTGCACTGTTGATGTCACATAGGCAGAGTCACTGTACACAGTTACTTCCTGGTCTGCATGATTCTCAATCACGAGTATCAAAGCCAATAATTCCGCAGCCTGTGCTGAATAATGTGATGGTAATCGTGCACTAATGAGTGCTCGAAATTCTCCATTTGCTGTGTGCTTCATCACAGCAGCGCCTGTATATCTTTGCCCATCATTTTGATCGATTCTTGAGGAACCGTCAACAAATTTCTCTTTCTGCCAATGCATTTTCTTTCACTCTGGGAATTTCGTCATAGAATTCCTCATAATTGGCGCAGTCATTGATCAGCTCTCCTTCAGTGACTGGCTCTGCTATGAACATAGCTGGGTTCACTATTTTGCTTCAGACTATTTTAATCAATGGATTCGATATGATCACCTCATAGGCAGAAGCTCTCTGAGAATTCAATGTGCCCTTTGGTTTCTCGAGAATAGCAAATAGTGCGTGCTCGACATACAACGTCATGGAGCATTCCAACAATGGTTGTACCCTTTTCTATGGCGAACGCTGCGGCAGCTAAACTTTGTCCGCAAGGGAAATGACCTCTCATCACTGGGTCCAAATTTCCACTGTAATATGCCAGGGGTTTGTACCCCAGTGTGGTTCTCTGTGTGAGCACAGCCATCATAACGCTGCCATTTGTGTGTGAAAACGAATAGAATTCTGCTGCATAATTGGGAATCCCTAAAACTGGTGCTGTGCAAATGGCTCTCTTGAGTTCGCCAAACCTTTCTTCCATGGTTTCAGACCAATTTTACCTTTTGTCACCTGTGCCTCCTTTAGGGCCTGTAACAAGGGCTTGGAATATGTGCTGTAGTCAAAGAGCCATGCTCTGACATAATTGCAAATACCTAAAATGCTCTGCATCTGCTTTATTGTGTGTGGCTTTGCTGTGTTCAGTATGGCTTCAGCCCTTTCTGGGGTAACCCTTTTCCCCTCATGTGAGATTGGCTGGCCTATGTACAGCACTTCTTGCTGACAATATCGTAATTTCTCTTTGTCAACTTTATATCCTTTCTCAGCCAATATGGTCAATAGCTGAATAGAATTGTATCTGCGTCTTTCCTCTGTAGTGCTGCAAATCAAGATGTCATCCACATATTGCAAGATTACACTTTCTAATGCAATATTGCTTAGGTCCATCTGCAGGACCCTGTTGAAAATAGAAGGAGACCCACAGTACCCCTTGGGTAGCCTCGTGCTTTTCAGACGCATTTGTCTGAACGTAAATGACGTCAGATCTTGTGAGTCTCGGTTCAATGGGATTGAGAAAAATTCATTTTTCAAGTCAATCACCGTGAAATATTTTGCCTCAACAGGTATATTACATAGAATTGTAGCCGGGTTAGGGACTAAAGGGAACTCGGCCTCTACAATATAATTTATCAGACGTAAATCCTGGATTAAACGCCAAGACCCTCCCTTTGATTTTTTAATCAGGTAAACTGCAGTGTTGCATGACGACTCTGATGTCACTAAGATGCCCTGCTCCACCATAGCCAAAATTATCTTAAAAATCCCTTCATCTGCTTCCCTGGACATGGGATATTGTTACGCTTTTGGTAGAATTGCTCCTGGATTCAGTTTAATTGCTACTTCTCTGACTCCTTTCAATAAACCTACGTCATAGGGGCCTGTGGTCCATACTGAGACAGGCCCCTGGGCCATATCGTCGTCAAAATATTCCGGACAGTTCTTTGCCAACATCATTCTTTGAGGCACTTCTCTTTTGATCAATTTCACCCAGAAGGTGAGATTTACCTCAACCTTTGTTTCTCCCCCATCTGTTTGCTCATCAAACAGATTGTCATCTGTGACATCAGTCAATCTGTACCCTTCTTCAATGGCGATTACTGTGCACCATTGTCGGCCTTCATCATCACAACCATCGATCGAAGCCATTTTCCCTCATATCGCAGCTGTGTATATCACCAAGGGAAATACTTGTCCCTTTTCGTCATGCATAGGTATTCTTGGAATAAAAAGAAATTAATCTGGGATTCTCATGGTTTTGTCTGTAAGGCCTGGCAGCGCTGCCATTAGCACACTTATTCCATACGTGAATATTTCTGTCTCTAATGGGGTAGCTCTCATAGCTGTGTGTCCTTCGCATGCTCTAATAATCTCGCATACATTCAAATAATCCATTCCTGGAGTTGAACATATTATGCCCTTCTCTGTGAACGAGATTTTCATGTTTAACTTTGTCATTAAATCTCGACCCAAGATATTTACTGGGGTTTGTCATGAATATAATAGTGGTACATTCATATCATATTCTGCTATGGAGACTGGAAGTGTGTCTGTAAAAGAAACAGGACTTGTCGCACCTGTGAAGCCCTGAGTATTTATAGCATCGCCAGATAGAGTGTAAGAGGATTCAATTCAACACTACAGCTAAGTCAACGCCTAGTCTAGAATACTGAATGAAAACCCTTATTGATATAACTTTATGTCCAGTTCATGCGTTCTGGATGACTACCCCTATATAACACCCCTCCCTTGGAATCCCCCTGACCCCACTGAGCCAAGAAGTAGTTCTGTTTTGCAAGTTAAAAGGTTTATTTGATAATTTAAACAATAGATATAGATATCAGACTTTATAATAAATTAATAATTGAATAGCACACTTAATCTGATATGATAAAGATTAACAACGGAGAATCTGGCACTAGCACACTTCTTTATAATCACTAAGGAGTTGACATGAAATGGATAAGATAGCAACAATACTTTTATGGTTTCAAATGAATGCAATGTGGAATGAAATGCAGTCCAGAAAATAACTTGATAGGATTTCAGCAAAGACAATGTAATCACTTTCTTGGACAATTCACCCCCCCCCTTTTATGCAATGCAAGGAAATGGAGGGAAGCACACAGTTCTCAGAAATGTAATCAATGTAATTCAGTTCAATCCCCCCCAAGCACGCTTAAAGAAAACAGATAGGAGTTTTGAAAACACAGGCCCAAATGCTTTTATATGTGCTAGCAATGGATGAGAAATATGCTGGAAATGCTTTTAATTCCCTTTCAGAGGTTCAGGGTGAGTGGTATCTAGTTAATATTAGTCCAGGCTCACTCTTGCAATGATTCAGGAATGATTAGCAGGTTAAACGAATTTCTGGCAAATGGAAGGCAAGCAGCAGCAGATTTTTTTACACGTGGAGAAATTTGCAAATCGCGGTAAAATTCGCGAATGCGCCGGGCGCTATTACAGAAGAAATACAAGGACTATCACTATCGTTTTGGGGTCCTAGGAAAGCCTAGGATCTCAGCTTCCAAATGAAAGTTACTGCAAGTCTCTAGCACAAACGGTCGCGGAGATATGAGCGATTTAGTGAAAGTCGTTTTTCAGATTTGAAATTTTAAAGTTCAAAAAGACAAGTGCAGCTTGCAACTAGAAAATGACAAGTGACAGCTTTACAAATGACAGGTGACAGTTAGGAGGCAGTTCTACTTAGATTAAAATAGGAATGAATTATATTATTTTAACTAAGAGATTGGTTCTGCACAGTTTTCTAGGTACTCACACTATATTCTTGAGTGAAATGGGCCTCGCCATGGATCTGGTCAGGTTTTAGACGGGACCCTGGTCTCTGCACTTCACAGTGATCTGGGTCTGCTCTCTCTCTGGATCTGCTAACAGTGGTCTGGATCACTAGTTCTGGATAGATTGAAGTCTCTAGGTTGCTCTCTGAAGGTTGAGGAGGTAAAGTATGGATTTTCCCGGCAGAGCTTCCAGCTGCAAATGGATTTGAAGGTCTCTATCTGTCCTGTCTGTCTGCTTTTATGTGTTTAGAATGTGGGTGTGTTCTAGCATCACTGACCCTACCTCTCTCTCAGCTTCTAATTGGTCAAACTTCCATTTCTCATTTGATTGGGGGAGCTAAGTTGTGTCAGAGTGATGTCATTTTACAGCCTGCAGAGAGTCCACTCCTCCTGTCAACTTACACACAAATCTAGATTTGAAACAAATACATATTTGCAGAGGTACATATTGTTTTAAAATCATATGCACCCATCATGCATTACAGGAGGTATACCCTGTTCAAACTCTGCTCTTCCTGGGAGCTTGCATTCAGAAATGGCAATATTTTGCACTTTTTAACTGATTTTGCAATTCCGGACATTACCCCAAATTTACACACATGTGCGCAAGGAGTATGGACATTAGTTGATGAAGTGTCAGATTTTTCACATGCACACATTTTGAGTAATATCCTCTTTTCCGCTAAAACCCCCCTGAACATGCCACCGGGTCCTAGCACGTCTTAAAATGTGGGCAGAAAAATCACAAGAATTATGGTGTCATTTATACAATTTTCACATGTCCGCTCTATGAGTTATTCATCTTTTTCTAAAACCATATTCTGGCTATAGAGGTGTGTCTTTTCAGGTCACATGGTACAGAAACCAGTCTTTCCAGTTTCTGCCAAGCTCAGAGACCCTGCCACTCCCAGCTTCTGCCAAGAGGAAGCTCCATTTACGACTCCCGCCAATAAAACATTTGCCTGAGTCAGGACAGGGCTTTGTTCAATTTCCTGCAGAGCCCAGGTAATTCAATCAGGGAAGTGTCATATCCCTTTTGGTGTGAGCAGCAAAAGGGCAGCTAGGCCTGGGAACACAGCTGTGACTCAAGTTTCACTCCTGATGGGGGTAGTTGCCAGGCAGAATTCAGTTCCTTAAGCCAGGTTACAGATAAAATGTCACTTTTTGTTCCCCAGTTTAAGTCAAGACATTTTTTTTACATATGCAGCTAGAATGCTGATTCTAAGTTTAAAACTATGACATTTAAACAATTGCAACCTATGTGACACTCAAAGTAGGTCACTCATTTCTCTTAAACCTTGAGATTTTTAATGTCTTTCAGTCCAAATTTACTTAAACTGCTGAAATCCACAGTGCAGCCAGTCTTGTTATAAACCTTCAAGTCACTTCAGAATATAACTTTAGATTGTATCCACCTCTCAGTAAGTCTTTCTTTGGCCTGTTTTGGGTTCATTTATTCAGTTTTGCAAAAAGTAAAATCTGGTGTTGTTTTAAAATGCCGGCTTTTGGATAGTGGTGAGTACTGGTACTGCACCCCTTTTTGGGATTTAAGAAAATGAATTCCCAACAGTTATGGGTTTGCTTTTGGCAATCAGCATTGCCATTCCCAATGGTTTCAGACTACTGTGTGGGTAGTCCAATGGTGGTTTTAGGCAGTGTCCTTCTGTGCCCATAACATCGGCAAAAATGGGTGGCAGCCTATTCTTCATGCATTTCCCTGTGCATTTTCTGGGAAGCTCTCGCCATCATGATGTTTTCATGTCAGTACTGCACAGTTTTGAGGTATGGCTCGGATGCATGGGTAAATACATCCCACAAGCCCCCCTCTTGCGATGGCCATTCTATTTCACGAATGGGACTCGCAAGACCTGGGATGTTTCCTCATCTTCTTCCAATAGATGGCACAGTTCAGCATCTTTTCCTCCATCCGGTACTGATCGATCGGTTCTCCTCGCCGGTCCTGATGGGAAGATTGGGCGGTACACTGGGCCCGTTGCGTCTCTGCTCCCGGTCTCCGGATCGTCCTCCTTGGCCCGTCTCCCGGTTTTCTTTCTCCTAGGACGACAAAGGAAGAGCGGCAATACCTATTCATAGACATTTTTCCACCACTGTTGAGATAGTGGGGCAGCATATGCATTTCATCATAACGAAACATTACATTCTTATTTTGAAAAAAAACAGTATAACTAAGATACAGTTTCATGCAAATCACAATATTTTAGAGACTAGATGTGGTATGTTTTATGGTTGGAACTGAATTAGTCTGAGACAGTGCCCGCTAGGATTCCAGAGGATTCCTCCAGTTGTTGCAGATTGTGCCTGGGATGGCAACATTTCAACTGGTTTATGTGGACCCACTTGTCTTCCCCCGCTGCCAAA
Organism: Ambystoma mexicanum; assembly: GCF_040938575.1. Taxonomy (NCBI): domain Eukaryota; kingdom Metazoa; phylum Chordata; class Amphibia; order Caudata; family Ambystomatidae; genus Ambystoma; species Ambystoma mexicanum. Next base: position 1,276,745,390 of record NC_090929.1, on the reverse strand, counting down.
GGACCTTTGGGGATGTGGATTTTGTAGGCCACAGGGGAGATCTTGTCGATGATCTCAAAGGGTCCCTTCCATGTAGGCAAGAATTTCCGCTGTTTTGCCTGGTTCCTTTGGAAGTTGTATAGATAGACCCGGTCTCCCACCTGATATTCCTTCCTGGAAGTTTTCAGGTCATAATGGGTCTTCATGCTATCAGCTGATCTTTCTAGATTCCGCTGAGCATAAGCAAAAGCATGTTGAAGGTGTTTCCTTAAATTCTCCACATACTCATGAGTAGTGGAGGCATTTATCAGTGTCTGCTCTTGGGTCCTGTAGAGCAAATGCTGCGGAAGCACCATCTTGCGCCCAGTCATCAACTCAAATGGTGACATTTTGGTTGCAGATGAAGGGGTAGATCTGATGGCCATTAGGACCAGAGGTAATCGGATATCCCAACTTTGCCCAGAATCTGCCACAAACTTTTTTAAGATGCTCACAATGGTTCGGTTATATCTCTCTACTGCCCCAGAAGAAGCTGGTCTATAAGCAATATGCAGCTTTCTCTTGACCCCCAGTATCTCCCACATCTTTGTCATTACTTCACTGGTGAAGTGGCTACCCCTGTCTGACTCAATCCTTTGAGGTAGACCAAAACGGGAAAAGATGTGGTTAATCATCAAGGCAGCTGCCGTTTCTGCCTTGCAGTTTGGGGCTGGGAGACATTCCACCCACTTGGTAAACAAGCATGTCACAGTCAACATGTACTTATTCCCCCTAGCAGAGCGAATCACGGGGCCTACAAAGTCGATTTGTAAATCTGACCATGGCAGTGTCATCCCCCTCTTTTGGAGAGGCGCACGGTGCGTGAGGGATGATGGCTGAAATTGTGCACACACAAGACACCCCTTCAAGTATTGGTCGAGGTCCTGCCCCATGTGTGGCCAGTATGCAACCTCTCTTAAGATTTCCAGTGTTGTGTGAAACCCCCTATGACCGGCGGTGGCCGCATCATGGGCGTGACTTAACATCAGGCTTCGGAATGAGGTAGGAACCACCCACTGATCGTGGCCAGCTTTGGATTTCCTTACCAGCAAACCGTCTTGGATTCGGAACATTTTTGGACATTTCATCAACACTCTTAGGTCCTCTTTCCCAATGTAATCGGTATCCGTCAGGGGAAAGTTCTCAGGGTCCTCAAGGTGCTGGTAAAATTTACCAATTATTGGATCCCCCTTCTGAGAGGTAATCAAATCAGCATCAGGGGTCTCCTTACTCCATTGTACAATTGAAAGGTCGTTGTGAGCATTCGTCTGGGACCTAGTGATAGCAGTGACCTGGATTTCCCCCAACAGGGACTCAATCTCAATTAGATCCCCTTGGATGGCCCCGGTTTTGGCCAGCTGATCAGCTAAGTCATTTCCAGTTTTGTCTGGTCCCTCTACTTTGGAATGACCCTTGATCTTTTTCCAATAGATGGTCATCTCATTCGAGGTGACCAGATCATCAATGTTTTGGATCAACTTCCCATGTTTCAAGGGTTTGTTGTTAGCACATAACATGCCTCTGGTTTTCCAATTAACCAGGTGCTCCACGAACCCGTTCCGTACATAATCCGAATCTGTGATTATGACCAGTTCGTGGAGTTGATGCTGGACAGCAGTGAGGATGGCCTGATGCACAGCCATCAATTCTGCCACCTGACTACTTCGGGGACCAATTTGGTATCCAGCGGAGGGTTCTAGGGACTCATTCACCCATGCATTCCCTACGCCGGCCACCAGTTCTTTCTCCCCGTTGTTGTCAACATGGTAAGAGCATCCATCCACATAGACAGTGGGCATTCCCTCACACTTGTCCTCTTCAAAGACTTTGTGTGGGGAATTAAGGTATGCCTCCGTGTTGTCCTTGATTTTTAGACTTTCGTCCTCGAGACAGTTTTCTCTGGCACAATCATGCAAGTCAGCCAGACCTTGCGCGAGGGGACTCTTCTTGTTTTGGCCATATCTGACCTCCACAGGAAAGCCTTGCATTGACAGAATCCAGGAAGTAATTCGGGAATTACTCACATTTCCGGCCCGGATTCTGTCACTTTGGAGATATTGCAGAGGCTGGTGTGGAGTCTCCACTATGATGTGTTCCCCCTGGATAAACGGGCGGTAATTCTTCAATGCCCACACCGTTGCCAGGAGTGCCTTCTCACAATCGTTGAATTTTTCCTCCACAGAGGATAAAGTTTTGCTCGCATAGGAGATTACTTTATTGACCTTGTCATGCTTTTGGTATAATACTGCCGTCAAGCACGTATTAGAGAACCCCGTCTCCAGGAAGAACTCCTTGTTTCTGACAGGGTAAGCTAGGCAAGGCGCTTGTGAGAGGCTTCTTTTGAGTCGTCTTACTGCCTCGGATTGTTCTGGACCCCATTCCCACTTGACCCCCCCCCCTTCAGGAGATGAATCAGGGGTCTGGTAATCTCTGCGTAGCCCTCAATGAACTTTCTGCTGTAATTAGTCAGTCCAAGGAGGCTCCTTAGTTCTCGCAGAGTTGTGGGGTCCTTCAGTTTCTGAAGTGCTTCCACTTTCTTTTCCTGGGGACAGAGACCTTGAGGAGTAATCTCATGCCCCAAGAAATTGACACGGGTTCTGCACCACTGTGCTTTTTGAAAGGAAAGTTTTGCTCCGGCGGCCCTCAACTGCGTCAGAACATAACGAATCTCCGCTATGTGTTCCTCCACAGATGAACTTTTGATGAGGACATCATCTACATAAGCCAGGTTACCCCTCGCACCCAGGTCGGGCATGGCCTTATGTAGGAAAATGTTAAACTCATTACCGGAGTTAAGGTATCCGAAGGGAGTCCGGGTCCATGTGTATTGCTGGCCCCCAAAGGTAAAAGCCAGCTTGTATTGGTCCTCCCTACTGACAGGCACAGTCCAGTATCCATTGGTCAAATCTATTGCAGTGAATACCTGTGACCCCTGAATCTGGGCCAGCCCTTGGTCAATGTAGGGCAGAGGCCATCGGGAAGTATGGACCCGTTTGTTGAGCTCCCTGAGGTCAGCACAGAGTCTCCACTGGCCGTTTGGCTTCAATATTCCCAGCACCGGATTATTGAAGGTGCTGTGGACTGGACGGATTATTCCCCGGGACTCAAGGTTCTTAATTATTTCAGTAAGGGACTCCATTGATGCGAGAGGCAAGCGATATTGCTTCACAAACACAGGAGTCATGCCAGGGTCCGTGGGGATTGTTGTGGTGTGGATGTCGGTGCGACCACAGTCATATGAGTCTACCGCAAAGAGATCTTGGAAATCCAAGAAAACTTGTTTCAACTTTTGCTTTTGTTCCAGAGTCACACAGGCATCAGCTAGGTTGACTCTCTCTTCCACCATCTGCCTGAAGCCTGGAAAGACTTCTGGTTTGGCTATTTCAGCGGCCTCCTCCAGCTGGGTGGAGAAGTCCCTGGTCAGAGTGCTGATTTGGACTGGAGGCTTCAGGTGGGAAAGGCAGCCCTCATGGACCTGGAAAATCACCTCATCCCTCCTGAAGTCACAAGTCACATCTTCCTTACCATAGGGGCAGGAAGTGTACACCAGGAAGTTCCCCCCATGCCGGGTAAAAATCCTGTCTGGTGTTGTATTGTCCTCACTGTCACTGTCAAAACAGTCCTTGGGGATTGGTCCTAACAGTTCATTTAATAAGTCGATGGAAAAATGTCGGTCATCAACCGCCATTCCAATAATGGTGCCTGCGGCTAGAGTAATACTCTTTAAGTCGCTGTTATCCACCTCTATTGGAATGGTGTCATGTTCTATGTTGACTAAGGGTGTTGGGTTTACCCCTAACCCTTGCTGTTGGAGAGAAGCATTTAGATGTATGTAAGCATCAGGGTTTTGCAAATATTGTCCTCTTTTAACTTTCACTTCCAGGGAGAATTGTCGGGTCCTTTCTGGGATGGTGACTTCCTCTTTAATCTGAATTTCAACTGCATAAGGTAGCAATTGGGCTGACCTAAATGCTTTTTCTGGATCATCAAAGCCCATGGGATTATCCGCTAATCAGGACCAAGCTTTGAAGTTTATTAGGTCCAAACTAATGGCAAAGCGATTGAGAATGTCACTGCCTAAGTAAAAGGCGGCAGGGACGTCTCGCACGACCCAACAATTGTGGACTATGCTCTTGTTGCCAATGGAGATTTTGAGCATACACCTGCTTGGCAGGAGATGTTTGGAATTAGGTGCTTCCAGGTCCATTTCCCATTTGTCTATCAGTTTGAAGGTGGGAATGGCTGGATCTTTTGGGAGTTGGCGGAACATGGCTTCGCTGATGAAGCTCTTACCGTTGTTCACACACACTCGAGCGAGAACAGAGTCCTTCCCATCATTTAACTGGACAGGGATGAACAACTGCTCTCCAATTTGCTGAATATCAGCCAGGCTCTGAGCTGATTTCACATCTTCCTGGACTATAGAAGTGGTAGTTTCTGATTGTGGATTAGTATAGAATTTCAGAGTGTTTCCTTCCAGTGTGGAATACCACCTTAAACTGGAAGGAAGGTTGATTTTCAGAAATAGAGAGGACCCCCCATCACCAGTCTGTTGTCCTACTGCTATTACTGTCACGTCTGGAATTTGGCTATTCTGGAAGTGAAATTCTACTTGGTCAGATTTTTGTTCAACCATGTGGCAGGTGCCGTTTAAACTAACATGGTTGACACTCTGTTTTAATTTTATTGGTCGGCTAGTCTGGGTCCAGAGGACCTTGTTTACACAATCTATTAGGGGTGACAACCTTCTCAGGAGGTCATTCCCTAGTAAACAAGGGGTGCCCTCTGGGGTCACAACTATGACCGGGTGTTTCAACTTATGTCGCCCAATTTTAATGTCCAAATCTGCCGTCCCCTCGACGGGAATTTCCTTCCCGTCAAAGTTCTGGCGTTGCCCAGGAAGAGAGGTGAGAGGAATTTGGTAATTCTCTCCCCTTCCTGCATTCAGTTCGTCAAAGGCCCTTCTGGACAGAAGGGTAGCTTGAGATCCAGTGTCCACCAGTGCCAAAATTGTACCCTGCCCCTGTACTTGTACCGGGGCATAATATCTTCCCTCCTTCTCCTCAAGGGGGCACAGATAATGTACATTTTTGGACAACTGGTGGGCTAATTTTCTGGTTTTGGACATCGCTAGCGAAGAGATTTGGGCAGAATTCTGTGGAGAGCCTTGGGAATCTGAAAGAAAAATTTGGCAACTGGAGATCAGAGCCAGTGTGGGTTCCCCTGGCTCTGGTTCCGGGCCGCCCCCCCCTTTTTGGAGGCAGTCACCAGGATGGGTTTGAACCAGGGGATTTTCTTGCTGTTGGTTCTGGGATGAGATGGTGGGCGGCAGTAGCTCAGTCTCCACATCTCCCCAGTCTGGATTTGCATCCCTAGTGACCCATTTTTCTTTGGGAGGAGTTCCCCCCTCTCTGAAGGAGAAGATCCTTTTCCCAGGATCCTCTGAGGATCCCTCTCCCTCAAATTGGAAGATCTGTACCTCCTCCTCAAACTGAGTCTGTTTGGGTCTTTTGTTTCTCCTACCCCCCCTCTGCTCCTTAGGAGGCAGACTTTCAGGGGCAAGAGATTTTGTTTCCGGTTCCTGGGTTTCCAGGGGCTGTTTACAAGTGAGGAAGGAAGCTTCCTCCAAGGCTTTACACCCCCCTTCCCCTTGTGCCTCCTCCCTGGGAACCGGTGAGTTATTGGGGTGCTGCCCCCGTCATTGTTCTGGGGCACCAGGTCCAGAGTTGGGTGCGTTCTGCGCCGGCATGCCGGTCTGAGGGTTCTGCTGCCTCCTTGGCTCCCTGTCTGTGACTGACCCGAGGACCTCCTGGGCCTAGCATTATTAGGTGCAGGTAGGTTTTTAGGCCCCCCCATCTCCAAATCCAAAACGGGGGTGACCTTTACCTCTGCCACCTTGGCAGCAGCAGGGGTGCTGTTGGCTTTGGGGTTTTTCTGGGCATTACTTTTGCTATCTACCGGTTTCTGCACCTCATAGATCCGGGTAGCCTGTTCAATGACCCAGTCTAAAGATCTTTTCTCGTGAAAATCCCTTACGAGCTGGGTCATTATGTATTTGGGCAAGGCATGAAAAAATGTATTAATGAATTCTCTACTGTCTGTGCGCACCCTTCTGGTGGTCTGCGCAAAAGCACGCTTTAACTCCTGCACAAATTCTTGTGGGGCCTGATCCTCCCCACATTGCAAATTGTAGGCTGCCTTGCGAGCCTCTTGAGGATTTCTGTGAACAGAAAAATGTTTCAAGATGGCCGCCTTATAGGTGGACCATCTTAAATGATTTTGGTCCTCCAGCCCCGCAAAGAAACTGGAGTATTCCGGGGAGAAGGTCCACTTTACATATTGAATACAGCTTTGGCTGTCCTTCAAATTGAAAGTCTCCATCATTTGCTCAAACAACTCTAAGTGCTCCCAAACAGAATACTTAGCGTTCTTATGGTAAGGCGTGATGACGCTCCTGATCGCCTTAATCTGCTTTAAGGGGTCCTTAAGCAAGGCCCTTTTTGCCTTATTGGCCTTTTTGGTTCGGGTAACCCTTGTCCATTCGTCCTCGGATTCAGAGGCACTGCTCCCAGAGGTTCCTCTCTGCTCTTCCAGGTTTTCCCGGGTTCTGCGAGCCTGGGAATGGCTGGCAGAATGTGGGGACCTGGTCTCCTGTGTCCTGTGCAGTTCAGAGGAGTCTTCAGATTCCTCCTTCCTGCCAGGATTTGATGGGTACCCCCTCCACTGACCTAACTGGGTGGTGGTTTTCAGGATGCCCTTAATGGGCTTATTCTCCCGGGGTTCCCCATTGAACTGTACTGTACTTGGGTGCCCATACCCGGATGCCCACCCCTCCATTCCTGAGTGGTACTGGCCTATGAGCCCCATACTCTTAGCTGGATAGTAATCTGCCATCCCTGTGGCCCTGTGCTCATGTGCGCCAGGGGACATGGGGGTGGTAGAGTCCAGGGACTGGGGGAGATGAAGGCCCCTGATGTTAGGGCTCCTGCGGTTATGGTCAGGAGTCTCTCTTTCCCAGCGGACCTCATCTCTATCCGCCCCTGCTCCCTGTTGCAATGCAAGAGCCTGCATTTGTGCTTTCAGTTCCTCAGTCAAGGCCTTACTAGACTCTATCAGTCTCTCCTGCATCGCTACCTGTTGTTGGAGCCTATCATTGTGTTGACAGAGGGCCTCATTTTCCCTCTGTGCTTCCTGGTTGGTCCTGGAGAACTGGGCCAGTCTTTGCTGCAGGAGGTTTACCTCCTGAGTCCCATCCCTACCGGCCTGCTCCTTTCTTGCCAGAGCATCTTCCACCCTTCTGGTGTGCTCTACCAAGTTCTGGTTTTCTTTTTGGAGGTCACCCAGCCCCTGGAGGGCCAGGTGATTTTCTTCAATTTCCTTTTTTAAGTGGCAGACTTTCTGGCCTAAAGTGTCTCTTTCCTGACTGAATGAAAACCCTTATTGATATAACTTTATGTCCAGTTCATGCGTTCTGGATGACTACCCCTATATAACACCCCTCCCTTGGAATCCCCCTGACCCCACTGAGCCAAGAAGTAGTTCTGTTTTGCAAGTTAAAAGGTTTATTTGATCATTTAAACAATAGATATAGATATCAGACTTTATAATAAATTAATAATTGAATCGCACACTTAATCTGATATGATAAAGATTAACAACGGAGAATCTGGCACTAGCACACTTCTTTATAATCACTAAGGAGTTGACATGAAATGGATAAGATAGCAACAATACTTCTATGGTTTCAAATGAATGCAATGTGGAATGAAATGCAGTCCAGAAAATAACTTGATAGGATTTCAGCAAAGACAATGTAATCACTTTCTTGGACAATTCACCCCCCCCCTTTTATGCAATGCAAGGAAATGGAGGGAAGCACACAGTTCTCAGAAATGTAATCAATGTAATTCAGTTCAATCCCCCCCAAGCACGCTTAAAGAAAACAGATAGGAGTTTTGAAAACACAGGCCCAAATGCTTTTATATGTGCTAGCAATGGATGAGAAATATGCTGGAAATGCTTTTAATTCCCTTTCAGAGGTTCAGGGTGAGTGGTATCTAGTTAATATTAGTCCAGGCTCACTCTTGCAATGATTCAGGAATGATTAGCAGGTTAAACGAATTTCTGGCAAATGGAAGGCAAGCAGCAGCAGATTTTTTTACACGTGGAGAAATTTGCAAATCGCGGTAAAATTCGCGAATGCGCCGGGCGCTATTACAGAAGAAATACAAGGACTATCACTATCGTTTTGGGGTCCTAGGAAAGCCTAGGATCTCAGCTTCCAAATGAAAGTTACTGCAAGTCTCTAGCACAAACGGTCGCGGAGATATGAGCGATTTAGTGAAGGTCGTTTTTCAGATTTGAAATTTTAAAGTTCAAAAAGACAAGTGCAGCTTGCAACTAGAAAATGACAAGTGACAGCTTTACAAATGACAGGTGACAGTTAGGAGGCAGTTCTACTTAGATTAAAATAGGATTGAATTATATTATTTTAACTAAGAGATTGGTTCTGCACAGTTTTCTAGGTACTCACACTATATTCTTGAGTGAAATGGGCCCCGCCATGGATCTGGTCAGGTTTTAGACGGGACTCTGGTCTCTGCACTTCACAGTGATCTGGGTCTGCTCTCTCTCTGGATCTGCTAACAGTGGTCTGGATCACTAGTTCTGGATAGATTGAAGTCTCTAGGTTGCTCTCTGAAGGTTGAGGAGGTAAAGTATGTATTTTCCCGGCAGAGCTTCCAGCTGCAAATGGATTTGAAGGTCTCTATCTGTCCTGTCTGTCTGCTTTTATGTGTTTAGAATGTGGGTGTGTTCTAGCATCACTGACCCCACCTCTCTCTCAGCTTCTAATTGGTCAAACTTCCATTTCTCATTTGATTGGGGGAGCTAAGTTGTGTCAGAGTGATGTCATTTTACAGCCTGCAGAGAGTCCACTCCTCCTGTCAACTTACACACAAATCTAGATTTGAAACAAATACATATTTGCAGAGGTACATATTGTTTTAAAATCATATGCACCCATCATGCATTACAGGAGGTATACCCTGTTCAAACTCTGCTCTTCCTGGGAGCTTGCATTCAGAAATGGCAATATTTTGCACTTTTTAACTGATTTTGCAATTCCGGACATTACCCCAAATTTACACACATGTGCGCAAGGAGTATGGACATTAGTTGATGAAGTGTCAGATTTTTCACATGCACACATTTTGAGTAATATCCTCTTTTCCGCTAAAACCCCCCTGAACATGCCACCGGGTCCTAGCACGTCTTAAAATGTGGGCAGAAAAATCACAAGAATTATGGTGTCATTTATACAATTTTCACATGTCCGCTCTATGAGTTATTCATCTTTTTCTAAAACCATATTCTGGCTATAGAGGTGTGACCCATTTTTCTTTGGGAGGAGTTCCCCCCTCTCTGAAGGAGAAGATCCTTTTCCCAGGATCCTCTGAGGATCCCTCTCCCTCAAATTGGAAGATCTGTACCTCCTCCTCAAACTGAGTCTGTTTGGGTCTTTTGTTTCTCCTACCCCCCCTCTGCTCCTTAGGAGGCAGACTTTCAGGGGCAAGAGATTTTGTTTCCGGTTCCTGGGTTTCCAGGGGCTGTTTACAAGTGAGGAAGGAAGCTTCCTCCAAGGCTTTACACCCCCCTTCCCCTTGTGCCTCCTCCCTGGGAACCGGTGAGTTATTGGGGTGCTGCCCCCGTCATTGTTCTGGGGCACCAGGTCCAGAGTTGGGTGCGTTCTGCGCCGGCATGCCGGTCTGAGGGTTCTGCTGAGCCCTCAGTATGTGACCCAGATCCCGCGCCATGTTTTGAACCTGGCGCTCTAACTGGGAAACCTGCTCAGGCTGATACGGGGCCCTGTTTTCTCCCCTGGGCTGATCCCGGGAAGGGTAGCTGTCCCTCCTCTGGTAATACCCCGGGTTGGGAAGATTTGGGTACCCCTCCACCCTTGGCCTCCCCTCTCCCGGATTCAGTGGTCTGGGCTCAGGGAATTGGGGAAAGAAGGATGGATGGTTTTGGGGCTGAAAGTCGGGTGGATATCTGGGGAAAAAGTTCTGCCCAGGGTTTGGTAAATTTCTGCTCTCCTGTGGGAAGTTTGGAGGGAAGTTCCCTGGGTTAGGTGCTTGGCTGGATCCCCCCCTTGGGCTGGAGGAGTCCACACATAACCCAGGATGGGTCGATTTCCCTTGTAACGGGGACTTACATAATCAGGAGAGCGAGGGACCCCATTTGTGGGGCTGCCTCCTTGGCTCCCTGTCTGTGACTGACCCGAGGACCTCCTGGGCCTAGCATTATTAGGTGCAGGTAGGTTTTTAGGCCCCCCCATCTCCAAATCCAAAACGGGGGTGACCTTTACCTCTGCCACCTTGGCAGCAGCAGGGGTGCTGTTGGCTTTGGGGTTTTTCTGGGCATTACTTTTGCTATCTACCGGTTTCTGCACCTCATAGATCCGGGTAGCCTGTTCAATGACCCAGTCTAAAGATCTTTTCTCGTGAAAATCCCTTACGAGCTGGGTCATTATGTATTTGGGCAAGGCATGAAAAAATGTATTAATGAATTCTCTACTGTCTGTGCGCACCCTTCTGGTGGTCTGCGCAAAAGCACGCTTTAACTCCTGCACAAATTCTTGTGGGGCCTGATCCTCCCCACATTGCAAATTGTAGGCTGCCTTGCGAGCCTCTTGAGGATTTCTGTGAACAGAAAAATGTTTCAAGATGGCCGCCTTATAGGTGGACCATCTTAAATGATTTTGGTCCTCCAGCCCCGCAAAGAAACTGGAGTATTCCGGGGAGAAGGTCCACTTTACATATTGAATACAGCTTTGGCTGTCCTTCAAATTGAAAGTCTCCATCATTTGCTCAAACAACTCTAAGTGCTCCCAAACAGAATACTTAGCGTTCTTATGGTAAGGCGTGATGACGCTCCTGATCGCCTTAATCTGCTTTAAGGGGTCCTTAAGCAAGGCCCTTTTTGCCTTATTGGCCTTTTTGGTTCGGGTAACCCTTGTCCATTCGTCCTCGGATTCAGAGGCACTGCTCCCAGAGGTTCCTCTCTGCTCTTCCAGGTTTTCCCGGGTTCTGCGAGCCTGGGAATGGCTGGCAGAATGTGGGGACCTGGTCTCCTGTGTCCTGTGCAGTTCAGAGGAGTCTTCAGATTCCTCCTTCCTGCCAGGATTTGATGGGTACCCCCTCCACTGACCTAACTGGGTGGTGGTTTTCAGGATGCCCTTAATGGGCTTATTCTCCCGGGGTTCCCCATTGAACTGTACTGTACTTGGGTGCCCATACCCGGATGCCCACCCCTCCATTCCTGAGTGGTACTGGCCTATGAGCCCCATACTCTTAGCTGGATAGTAATCTGCCATCCCTGTGGCCCTGTGCTCATGTGCGCCAGGGGACATGGGGGTGGTAGAGTCCAGGGACTGGGGGAGATGAAGGCCCCTGATGTTAGGGCTCCTGCGGTTATGGTCAGGAGTCTCTCTTTCCCAGCGGACCTCATCTCTATCCGCCCCTGCTCCCTGTTGCAATGCAAGAGCCTGCATTTGTGCTTTCAGTTCCTCAGTCAAGGCCTTACTAGACTCTATCAGTCTCTCCTGCATCGCTACCTGTTGTTGGAGCCTATCATTGTGTTGACAGAGGGCCTCATTTTCCCTCTGTGCTTCCTGGTTGGTCCTGGAGAACTGGGCCAGTCTTTGCTGCAGGAGGTTTACCTCCTGAGTCCCATCCCTACCGGCCTGCTCCTTTCTTGCCAGAGCATCTTCCACCCTTCTGGTGTGCTCTACCAAGTTCTGGTTTTCTTTTTGGAGGTCACCCAGCCCCTGGAGGGCCAGGTGATTTTCTTCAATTTCCTTTTTTAAGTGGCAGACTTTCTGGCCTAAAGTGTCTCTTTCCTGACTGAGAGCCTGCATCTGTGCTGCCAGGTCGTCCCTCTGCCTTTGAAGGGCACTAGCTTTCCGGCGCTCTTCATCAAACTCTGCCTGGGTATCCAGGTCTTTCAGAATCAGTTTATTGCTTTCTGCCTTTTCCCTATCTAGGTGGCCTTGCAGGGTGACTACCTGCTCAGCACATACCCTGTTGAAGTCCAGTTGTTGCTCCAGCTTTTTCTGGCTTTGCAGTAGGGAGTCCAAACCTTCTTGGTGTTCCTTCTGCAAGGCCCGAAATCTGGTATCCTGTTCTGACTTTTCCTTTTGCAGCACATCCATATCCTCCTTTATTTTAGTGATGTACTGTCTGGTCTCATTTTCTGACTCCTGGCTTCTGTGCAGCCTTTGCTCAGAAGAGTCCAGATCAGATTGGGCCTTCTCTAACGCCATCTGTTGCCTTTTTGCCAGATCATGGCCTTCAGCACATTTATTCTTTATGGCTCCCATATATAAATATAAATATGCCGCTATCCTAACAATCTTGTCGTGTTCATCTTTGGCCTTAGGAGCCATATATAGTTCACTCAGGGCCACATGTAATGGACCCTGATCTCTCCATGAGTCTGACCCTGTTTCAGTGACCTGTCGCGTGATGGCCTGCAACCAGGCATCCTGGCCCTGCTCAGCCCATTCACCTCTCACAAATAGTTTATGTAAGAAGTGCTCTCTGGCTATTTTCATGTCTACCAAGGTCGTCATTCTAGAGATTGGTCTCTGTCCTGACTTACAGAAGTTTGTATTTTATTTTTGCAGAACAGAACTTTTCTTGGAGTGTCCCTTTTGAGGAGTGCTTTACAGCGTAACACAGCGTGGTGATCCGACCGGATATGTGTATCTGGTCAGCTGGCACGCTGTATTAATCTGCACAAATGGTAAATCTAACCCAAACGTCCGGCCCGAGCCCCCAATTTGTAAGAGGATTCAATTCAACACTACAGCTAAGTCAACGCCTAGTCTAGAATACTGAATGAAAACCCTTATTGATATAACTTTATGTCCAGTTCATGCGTTCTGGATGACTACCCCTATATAACACCCCTCCCTTGGAATCCCCCTGACCCCACTGAGCCAAGAAGTAGTTCTGTTTTGCAAGTTAAAAGGTTTATTTGATCATTTAAACAATAGATATAGATATCAGACTTTATAATAAATTAATAATTGAATCGCACACTTAATCTGATATGATAAAGATTAACAACGGAGAATCTGGCACTAGCACACTTCTTTATAATCACTAAGGAGTTGACATGAAATGGATAAGATAGCAACAATACTTCTATGGTTTCAAATGAATGCAATGTGGAATGAAATGCAGTCCAGAAAATAACTTGATAGGATTTCAGCAAAGACAATGTAATCACTTTCTTGGACAATTCACCCCCCCCCTTTTATGCAATGCAAGGAAATGGAGGGAAGCACACAGTTCTCAGAAATGTAATCAATGTAATTCAGTTCAATCCCCCCCAAGCACGCTTAAAGAAAACAGATAGGAGTTTTGAAAACACAGGCCCAAATGCTTTTATATGTGCTAGCAATGGATGAGAAATATGCTGGAAATGCTTTTAATTCCCTTTCAGAGGTTCAGGGTGAGTGGTATCTAGTTAATATTAGTCCAGGCTCACTCTTGCAATGATTCAGGAATGATTAGCAGGTTAAACGAATTTCTGGCAAATGGAAGGCAAGCAGCAGCAGATTTTTTTACACGTGGAGAAATTTGCAAATCGCGGTAAAATTCGCGAATGCGCCGGGCGCTATTACAGAAGAAATACAAGGACTATCACTATCGTTTTGGGGTCCTAGGAAAGCCTAGGATCTCAGCTTCCAAATGAAAGTTACTGCAAGTCTCTAGCACAAACGGTCGCGGAGATATGAGCGATTTAGTGAAGGTCGTTTTTCAGATTTGAAATTTTAAAGTTCAAAAAGACAAGTGCAGCTTGCAACTAGAAAATGACAAGTGACAGCTTTACAAATGACAGGTGACAGTTAGGAGGCAGTTCTACTTAGATTAAAATAGGATTGAATTATATTATTTTAACTAAGAGATTGGTTCTGCACAGTTTTCTAGGTACTCACACTATATTCTTGAGTGAAATGGGCCCCGCCATGGATCTGGTCAGGTTTTAGACGGGACTCTGGTCTCTGCACTTCACAGTGATCTGGGTCTGCTCTCTCTCTGGATCTGCTAACAGTGGTCTGGATCACTAGTTCTGGATAGATTGAAGTCTCTAGGTTGCTCTCTGAAGGTTGAGGAGGTAAAGTATGTATTTTCCCGGCAGAGCTTCCAGCTGCAAATGGATTTGAAGGTCTCTATCTGTCCTGTCTGTCTGCTTTTATGTGTTTAGAATGTGGGTGTGTTCTAGCATCACTGACCCCACCTCTCTCTCAGCTTCTAATTGGTCAAACTTCCATTTCTCATTTGATTGGGGGAGCTAAGTTGTGTCAGAGTGATGTCATTTTACAGCCTGCAGAGAGTCCACTCCTCCTGTCAACTTACACACAAATCTAGATTTGAAACAAATACATATTTGCAGAGGTACATATTGTTTTAAAATCATATGCACCCATCATGCATTACAGGAGGTATACCCTGTTCAAACTCTGCTCTTCCTGGGAGCTTGCATTCAGAAATGGCAATATTTTGCACTTTTTAACTGATTTTGCAATTCCGGACATTACCCCAAATTTACACACATGTGCGCAAGGAGTATGGACATTAGTTGATGAAGTGTCAGATTTTTCACATGCACACATTTTGAGTAATATCCTCTTTTCCGCTAAAACCCCCCTGAACATGCCACCGGGTCCTAGCACGTCTTAAAATGTGGGCAGAAAAATCACAAGAATTATGGTGTCATTTATACAATTTTCACATGTCCGCTCTATGAGTTATTCATCTTTTTCTAAAACCATATTCTGGCTATAGAGGTGTGTCTTTTCAGGTCACATGGTACAGAAACCAGTCTTTCCAGTTTCTGCCAAGCTCAGAGACCCTGCCACTCCCAGCTTCTGCCAAGAGGAAGCTCCATTTACGACTCCCGCCAATAAAACATTTGCCTGAGTCAGGACAGGGCTTTGTTCAATTTCCTGCAGAGCCCAGGTAATTCAATCAGGGAAGTGTCATATCCCTTTTGGTGTGAGCAGCAAAAGGGCAGCTAGGCCTGGGAACACAGCTGTGACTCAAGTTTCACTCCTGATGGGGGTAGTTGCCAGGCAGAATTCAGTTCCTTAAGCCAGGTTACAGATAAAATGTCACTTTTTGTTCCCCAGTTTAAGTCAAGACATTTTTTTTACATATGCAGCTAGAATGCTGATTCTAAGTTTAAAACTATGACATTTAAACAATTGCAACCTATGTGACACTCAAAGTAGGTCACTCATTTCTCTTAAACCTTGAGATTTTTAATGTCTTTCAGTCCAAATTTACTTAAACTGCTGAAATCCACAGTGCAGCCAGTCTTGTTATAAACCTTCAAGTCACTTCAGAATATAACTTTAGATTGTATCCACCTCTCAGTAAGTCTTTCTTTGGCCTGTTTTGGGTTCATTTATTCAGTTTTGCAAAAAGTAAAATCTGGTGTTGTTTTAAAATGCCGGCTTTTGGATAGTGGTGAGTACTGGTACTGCACCCCTTTTTGGGATTTAAGAAAATGAATTCCCAACAGTTATGGGTTTGCTTTTGGCAATCAGCATTGCCATTCCCAATGGTTTCAGACTACTTTGTGGGTAGTCCAATGGTGGTTTTAGGCAGTGTCCTTCTGTGCCCATAACATCGGCAAAAATGGGTGGCAGCCTATTCTTCATGCATTTCCCTGTGCATTTTCTGGGAAGCTCTGGCCATCATGATGTTTTCATGTCAGTACTGCACAGTTTTGAGGTATGGCTCGGATGCATGGGTAAATACATCCCACAAGAGAAAACTTGCCTTCACGTATACATGAGCGTGTTGCACCTGTGTCAACTAAGAAGGAATATTCCTTATCCCCTATAACAACATCCATTCTTGGTTCCTGGTGAGGGTCTGGTGTCACTGATAGGATAGAACACATCAGGGTTCCCAGTGAGCTGTCCTAGTCCATATACAACTTTGTCCCACCTTGCGTAAATGGACTTCCTCCATCACCACTGTTACATCTTATTCCAGGGTTCGCAGCTTGTCCTGCACTTACTGTCTGTGACAGTTGCATCAATGATTGTTGCGACTGTCCTTGTGCAAGCTTATCAAATTCTGAGGTTGCACACTTTGCTGCAGTCCTGGCATTTGTTGTTGTACCCTGTGATTCTGTGCAATTCCATTCCCTCTCTCTTCCTTGGTCGTTTTGCACCATGCTTTGACTTCTGCATGTGCGTGCTAGATGCCCTGTCATCCCACACAACAAACATATTGGCGGTGGTCTGATTATTTGGCCATTTGACATATCTTGATTCCCATTTTGCATGTTTTGAAAGCCTCCTTGATTATTCTGAAAACCTCCCTGATTACCCTGCCATCCTCTTCCCCTAAATCCTCTTCCCATGGGGTAAAACCCAGTATTACCCTGATTATTATGCTGTGGACTATTGACCTGCTGCAAGCTTGCTATGTCTGTGCTAGTTATCATTGCCCCTTCAATGGCATACTTTGACAATTTCTTCTGCACTAATTGTGCCTCTTCACCCTTTCGTGCCACCTCTTTTTTGCAATTCTTTTCTTGCAGCAGCCTGCAATAGTGCGCTATGGTCAACTGTATTTCAGACCATGGTTTGACCTCAATTCCTACCAATATCTTGAGCTGTTTCTGTACCGGATCTGGCAGCCCTTGGTAAACCATGGGTATAGATTTCCCCCAAGATTCAAGAATCTCGAGTACCCACCCGTCTTGGAAATTATGGTTGTAAAGCAAAGGGTATTCCGACTCCTTCATTTTCTGAGTCATGATGGCTCCCATGTCTGAAGTATCTGGATATAGCAATCATAATGCTTTCCATACCGCGGCTCTGCAATTGTTACACGGTGCTCCTTCACGCGCAGTATTAACTGTGGTCACGCCAGGTAACCTGCCTGTGTCCACACATCATCTGCTCTATCACCAAGTATGACGATTAAAAGACCTATGATATCCCCTATAGCTAACGTGTTGCCTTCCATCATTTTTTCTAACTTGTGTATCCATTTTCCAGCTCCCGATGTCAACATTGGAAGCTTATTTTTCAGGTTTTCCCGATCCATGTATAGCCATGGAATATACTGTGGTCTCGTTGCACCTTTCTCAAGCAACGGATATTGGGGCACATAGCCCTCTCTCTCTTCTCTCATTGTTCTTCTGTCTATTGCAGGAGTGATGTTCCTACATCGCCCCCTACCTGGCAATGTCCTTAGCCAGCTCACATAGGGTGGTGGAGACACCCCCCTCTGGCCATGAGATACTTCTTCGTGTCGGTCTTACTGTGTGACTGATTTTTATGCCCTCGGTGCAGACCACTAGAATCTGACCATCTTATCCCTTTCCCTCCAGAGAATTGTTTTTCGTGTCTCCTCTCTCCCTACTTTTCCTCATGCTCCTCTCTTTCAGTGTCTGTGCCCAACTCGTTCAACTTCTCGCATCCTCCTTATTCTTACTGATTTCCAACCTATCTAGGGACAACTCTCTATTTCTACTACTTCGGGAAGCGTTCTCCACGTTGTAAAGCTGAGTGCTCTCCAGGCGCTCGTCGTCCCCCTCCCCTTGTGGTACTTGTTCCAGCCCCATTTCATCATATATTCTGTCAATCGTCTCTCCGATGCTTCTGGTGTCGAAGTCATCCTCAATATTTGCCCTTGACGTGCCTGGTACTGAATCGTACTCAGGAAAGAATTCCTCTATATCTTCCCAATCTACTACTGGATCAGGTTTTCTAACCTCCCTTTCCAGATATTCAAGATCGTGTGCTCCTTGTCTACGTCATCATCAAATTCTCTGCGCTTCCTCGCTTCTTCCCTGATCCTATCTTCTTCCTCTTTCTTTGTGTTTCTACATTCACTTGCCCTTCGGATTTCTTTATCCCTACGTCCCTGTATTCTTTTCTCCTGTTTCCTTTGCTCTTCTTCTATTCTTTGCTGCTCCTGTCTGTCCTGATCATCAGCTGCTCTCTGTTTATGATTGTGTAACCTTTCTTGCTCTTCGTGATATAACTGTTCACGTCTCTGCCTGTCTTTTTTCCTTATTCTTTAGTCTCTCAATCCATTTTCTTTTTCCTTCTCCTCTCTCTGTAACTCGTCTAGCTTCCCTTTTTGTTTTGCGTCGTCAATACCTTTACCATCGAGATTCAATAAAGTCTGACCTACCATCCATTCGTTCTGTGTGAATGCTATCTCATCAGTTCTATCCTTGTTTCCTTTCCATCTTTTGCCCCCTCTCTCTGTGTGGAGAGATGTACTTGCTTGTGTTTGGTCTTTTCTCTTGTTCTCGCATCTCTCCTTGTTTTCTTTGGACTTATATCTCTATCTCTGTCAGGGTTTTCATCACTACTTTGCGTAGGTGACTCATAGGCCGGGTTGCTATACCCTGTTGCTGCTTTAAGTTCTCTAAGCGGGTATAACCCTTCGTCCTTACTGTCTTCAGTTTTAGTTTCAGTTTTAGTTTCAGATGGGTCGGGTGGCGTGGAAGGCGTCTCACCCCCCTGTGCATATGTTAAGTAGCCAATATAACGGCGGCTCCTCCTCCTTATCCTGTTGATACATCTTCCAAAGCTCTAAACTACCTAGGTGTTTGTCTAACTTTTTCCCAGTCTATGTAGCGTGCAAGTATGTTGTCATGTGCTGTAGGACAGTCTTAGACAATGATCCACCCTAGGGCCATGGCATAAACATCTTGTTTGTGGTTCCTTTAACCCCTTCTGCACTGTACTTTTTCAGTTTAGGTGCATGTTTTGGCAACTGTTTGCACAGCTGTACTGATGGAGTCATGCCTTCCATGCTGAAATCTGTTCACTTTCTCTTTATATAACACTTGTTATGTCTCTCGTTACTTAAACAATTTCAACAGTATGAGCGAGCACCAATCGCTGCAAGCTCCAATCCCTTTTTTTCCACAAAATTTTATATCTTCTATTTTAATCAACAAACATAAGGTTGGATTCTACAATATTTCAAGTATCCAATAACGTAATTTTTATGCTAGTTCCTCAAAGAAAACATTTCGTCTTATGATGTCATAACAAATAACACATAAGACAGACGTTAACAGACTAGATGAACTCCAGCTGGCTACACAGATCTCTGCCCCTAATGTTACCCTGACATGGAGTGCAAACTCATCCCTTTCACAAGCGTCTTTAACCGCTGTGGTGACCTATTTGTTCCTATTTTATTCAGGACTATTGATGCAAGCTCCTTCTAGCCGCCATATTAAAGGGTAGGAATTTAGTCGTAACCTCTCTCTTCTCGGGTGTCCCACCCGGTATCCTCCCTCTTCTCGGGTATCCTCCCTGGTATCCTTTTTTCTTCTAAGTCACTCTTTCAATCACTATTTACTTCCATATATATATATATATATATATATATATATATATATATATATATATATATATATATATATATTCAAAGAAAAATCTTTGTTAAAGGGACGTTATGGTTTCAAGTAAAATCGAAAAACCCTAGAAATTCGCCAGTTATGGTAAGCTAAACAACTTGCGCCACCACCATGCACTGCTAAGACTAACACCCAGGACATCAAAGATGACATCACAAATGACAAAGCTACATGACTCAAGTGGAGGATAGAAACAAGATAAGTTGGTTATCCTACAAAAAAAGGGCTTTTTTAAATGTACCCGTTGCAAATATCTGCAAATATGCTAAAACGTGTGGCTCTTTCAAACATCCCATCACCGGCCAAATGGTTCCCATATCGGGCAAAATCACCTGCGAAACAGAATATGTTGTCTATGTGCTTACCTGCCATGTGATAAGTGGTACATAGGGAGCACCAAATGTAAATTAAAGACACGCATTCAACAGCATGTAGGGCAATAACCAACAGTGATGCAAACTACCCGATGGCCAAACATTTTGCAGAATGCCACGAGAAGAACATGGGAAGTTTCGGGTTCTTTGGCATCCACAAAATTGAGACAGGGCCCAGAGGAGGTGATAAAGAAAAAATCCTGAGGCAAAAAGAGACTCGCTGTGTATTGGACTTCAAAAGCAAATTCCCAAACGGACACAACATAGACAAAGAACTCTATACATTTTTAGGCCATTGATAGACATTTGGATAACCCCCTTCTTTTTCCTTGTCCCCCATTTTCCCTCTCTTCTTTATGGTTCCAGGAAGTATACACAGCAAGACAGAATGATCCACCTGGTACCTGTAATTGTCTAGTTTAAAAATATCATATTATGCTAATTTATTTACCCATATGAAACGATCCAGAGGAGCACAGAAATGTATCTCCTTCTTACATTGTTTTTAATCTGTTTGTACATATCCTTCAACTATTAAGTGGTTGTTTTTCTAGGTTTGATTTTTACACACGTGTGATATCTGATTCTTTTCTGAATCAAATTTTGATTTTTAATATTTGGTGTAGAGCAATTTTGGTAGCTGCCGAGTTTCAAGGTTCAGGAGATAATCTAGTGTCCTAAAATAATAGGGACGTGTTGAAATGCAGAAATGTATTAATTAGCGGCAAGCAAGCCGCACTATGTTATACAGAACTCACAACGCTGGCACTGGGACCAACATATGAATGTCTTGGTTTTATGTCGTTTACACTTTGCACTTTATAGTGATTGATGCACTTTACTATGTGTCTCTCGCACTATGCACTTTATAGTGACCGATGCACTTTTTCATGTGACTGTATATCTAACAGCAATCTGTGTGTTGGTTTTGGTCATGACAATAGATAAAGTATGCCCATATGGGACATAAAAGTGTGTGTTTCAGCAGGGCAGCTATTGCATTAGGCACTTTATTGAGAAGTATGTATTTTTGGGATCCTCTTGCAAATCAGCAAAAAAAGATGTTTATTGAACATTCATGCTGTTTATTGATGTCAGTATGCACAATGCACTTTATGCTGATCGATGCACTTCATCATGTGACCTCTCACTCAACAGCTATTTGTGTGCAGTTCTCATTGCAGTGGGCAATCGAAAACTTGTGTCCACATGGAATATAAAAGTGTCAGTCCCAGCATTGTAACTATTGCATTTGATATTCGACTCATAGGGATACACCAGAGGATCTTTCTGCAAGGTTGTACCTAATAATTATGTTGCTCTTACTGCAAAATGCTGACTACTGTTTAAAGTGCGTACAGTGCACTTGATGCCAGGGACCTTAAGGAAGAAGCAGTCCCAGCACTACGCTGTTGACTCCCCTCGTCCGTAATGTCCAGTACGTTGTAATCTTCCAAATGAATTATGAGGCGGAAGTCTAATGTATGGACAAGGATAGTCGCAATGGCAAAACAACTATTTCCATGCCACGACACATGCACTGTGCGAGTATGTTGTGATGTTGTAAATATGGACATCTGTCTGTTTTGCGTAATTGCCATCTAAACAAACACTGTGTAATGAACCATAAAATGCATTTAAGCATATATTCGGAACTGAAGGGCTCCATTGGGGCACTCTCAAAAACTGCAGAGGCTAAAGTGGTTAAATTTTATAATGTTTTATAATGCACACCTAAGGAACTATAAAAATACGGCACAACCAAATAGATCCCTAACTAGTATTGTTGATAGGGACTGTTCTGGTTAAAATATAAGCAATAGCCACTTTCAACCATATTAACCACCTTTGCGTTACAAACAGGCAAAGATGGCCACCACGTCTTCGCTGCATAGAGAGTGCGCCTACCAATGGAGTCCTTCCTCCATTTCGGTGAAAATGGTCGCCTATTGCTTTACACCATTTCTATAAACTCACTGTTGTATGGGGACTCATGGTTGTGATCAAGCGGCGAGTTGAGCCACGAAATGCATTAACGTTCCCAACGCGCACCTTTATCATGCACTTTGGGAGTGGCACATTTTGATGGCCTTTTAATCTTTGTATCATGCTGCAAGGCACTAATAAAGACGTTAATTTGTACAACACTTTGGCGTCCGGATTTCTTTACTTTATGGATGTGGAGAGTGCCACTCACCCTGCCTGATGTCTATCAGTGCCCAGAAGATATATATATATATATATATATATATATATATATATATATATATATAGATATATTCATTCTACTCGACTTCTAATTATATTTTTGTTCTCCCTCCTCCCTTTGTAACCTTTCCCTTACTTGTTCTAAGGCATGCACTTTTCGCCAAAGCATTTAGTCTTTTTCACTCACCGTTCACATGTTTCCTCTCTGGATGCTCGGGATCACCGCCTCTCCTGAACTTCACCCGCTCAGCTAACCGTAGGAGTGGGAAGGGGTTACGTGGGGAAACACAGGTTCCTTCAGACCTCTGCCTGCAGGTTCTGCTTTTTACTCTTACCAATATCCATGGGGAGCTTCACAATCTACTCAGCCGGATGGCAAAGGACTCATGAAATTGCCGAGGACCTAGAGTTACTTTATGTCGATGGTCAATGGGTGTCTTATCTAATCGATAATCGATAAACCATCCTCCGCTACCAAGTGTGCACCAGGACCCCCAACCGGCCCATAGAGCTGGGGTTTGCCCAATAGCACTTTAAGATGGAAAAGCAGCACCCGTAATATGGATGAGGATGCAGATTTATACTCAAGCATTAAATCAATACTAACAACTCCACGGTTTGGCAAAGGGAGTCCATTTAATAACAAGTACAAAAAACGGGAAGTCATATGAATATCAGCGGATGCGTGATCTTCTCTCTCGCTTCACAACTCCAACGAACTTCATAAAAAACATAACATTTATACTAAAGACTTGTCATCACTGACGTTTAACGCTTAAAAGTTGGCATGCAATTCTATTGGTTCTAAGAAAGTAACTTAATATAGGTACTATATCTGTATATGATAACGGAGTAAGGGGATTGGATAAAAACTGGCAGGTGGGGCATCTAAGCCCTTCCTTCAAAATGGCTAATGTAGACATCACTAAAAGTACGATGTCCCATTGATTCTACTAACTATCGGACCATAGATTACTTGGTCCATTATGATTGGGTTGGCACCAACCCACTCATACTTTTCCACTTTGCTTAGCAGCACGCAGAATGGTCGGCTAGGTGCAGGGTGCCCCCTATTTCCCCCGGCCTTCCTCCTATTATTGTTACAATCAATCATCACTTTAGTGGCCATGTGTCAATTATTCACTGTGTTTGGCCTCAACACTGCAACTCCTGTCTGGAAAAGTTCTGATATCTTCCCTTGGCCCACTGCCATGCGTAGGTGTGATAGTCTCACTTCTTCTCGCTCGGCTGGTCACGGGATTCAGACACCGTGAATTTACCTCTTCTTCATGTAATTCGATTTTCGTTTCACCCACCACCTGCCTTCAGTTTCTTATCTTGATCTTTCTGAAGCAGGATATTCTGTTCTTTGCTTCAATTAATTGTAGCTACTGTTCATATATTTTAACTGATACAACCTTGGCTTTTTTGGCATGATTTGCCTCTGCTGAGTTTCATTTCTGCCGTTTATTCTCGATTTGTTAAATATGAAGCTCTCCTTGTGTGGCCTTTAGTAACCTTTGATTGATTCTGCTTCTTATGCACAGTTGAAGTATACTCATATAACATGCTTCTTTTGAAGTAGATATGTATAGGTGGTAATTTCCGTAATCTGTCTTTTACTAAGCATAGCAAGCCACACAATTTTCTTAGCCTTCTTGTGGTTACAAGCATATGTACATGCATAAACTGGTTGAATATCTTCATCATGCTCATGACATGAGTTTCTTACATTTGGCATTGTCCATTCACTTTAGGTTCACAATGTCCCTCGCCCATGGTGTTTCATCTCTTCATGGCATTCTCTGGTTGTCATACCTTCTATATGTGACGTCACCATTCGTCTTCCATTAAGACCTTTTTGGCTTCCTCAGGGACTGTATTTAGACGATCTTCATTTTGTTTCATTTGTTGATATGGTTTCCTCAATGGGTACCTTACTGTCCATGTTTTCCTTGGTATCGGTACTCCAATAGGCGTTGTTCTTCTGATGGGTACTGGACAGAGCCCATTGCGGCTGTTTGCTGGTTTATTTGCTCATCATACGTCACATATTTTGGCATGAACGTTCCTGGTACTTCAAAATGGACGATTGGACTGCGGCCTGTACTTGGGGCCTCCTCTACACTCCTACTTTAGCAAGTAAGTACATTTTCAGGTGAGCTTTGGACAGATCCACAATTGTGATGGTCTTAATTGTAACATGTAGTTGGCTCCAGTGAAATGGAGTGAGAATGGGTGAAAGAGAAGCAGCCAGAGGGGGCATGGGTGTGTATGGGATGGTGAGGTGGAGTGCAGAGGAGGACCGGAGGGAACGAGATGGTGAGTAAACTGAGATATAATTAGACAGGTAATGAGGAGCAAGTCTACAGAATGCTTAGGATGAGGAACTTGGAAAAGAGAGGGGTTGTGCTTGGAGAACCAACCAGCCCGTTGTTGGTAGGTAGAAATGTGGGAGGCTGTTGGTTGTAGAGAGTGTGGGGAGCAAAGATAAAGACTTTGTCTGGAGGGAGGAAATAGAAGATAGGTAGACCTATGGAGAGTACAGTTTTTGCTGATTGGTTAGTAAGAAAAGGAAACATTTGCTGGATGCTGAGGAGGTTAATATGAGCAGCAGAGGAAGTGATAGTGATACATTGTTGCAGTCATCGGTCACTATCAATGAGGACCCCAAGATTGCGAGCCTTGGTTGAGACAGCAATAAAGTCAAGGGGAAGGAGATAAGAGAGAGGAGACCAGGGACGGCATTGGAAGCCAGGAGAATGCTGACGTCAATTTTTTCCGAGTTCACCTTGAGACAGGGGAGAGCCACCCAGTGGCGAACTGCAGTGAGGCGGTCAATGGGTGAGACAGCAACTTCCTGCTTCTTGAGACCCCCTGTGAGAAGCACCCCACACCTTGTGCATATGCCAATCTCTAACAGAGCATCCCCACATTGAGAAGGAAAACCCTTCATATTTGTTTAAGGAAATCATTGCTGATCTTGCCCGGGTTCAATCATTTAGCAGTGGTGTAGAATCTTGTAGCAACATTAACCAGAGACCCTTACATAGGAAAGAGCCTGAGGGACTGCTGCATTCGAGATTTCAGTGTCATTGGACTGTCCATTCTGGCCACCCTACCCCTGGCAAATTATACTTTCTATTCCTGTCAGCATGCTGATCCTCTCTCCCTTGCCTTAAGCCAAGGTGCTGCACATTTGAGGATTCCTCACTCCATCTTCTGTCTTGACTATTACTCGTTCCATTTTAACAAACCCCCTGTAGGGTTGCAGAATCACTCTGATATCAAGATCCTGGTGTCTTCTCCTATGATTGCCTAACAAATGCATTGATGGGCAGTATAACAAGCAGGTCAGTGAGTGCTGCACCATAGCATGTGGAGTTTGGTTTGAGGCATTCCTCAACCTGCAAACCAGTTTACTAAGAAAGGCCAAATGGGTAACTGTGGCCCCAAATTTGAAGTTGACCTTTGTCAGAGCGAAAGTTTCATAACCCTTAGCATGCAGCGTGTGGTAATTGAGTGGCATTTCCAGATTTCCCACTCCCCTCATCAGTCAACTTGTAGATGCCAGTTTTGTTCTGCATGGGACAACATGTAACAGTTAGAGAGAAGAAATGGAGCGTGAGTAGACATTGGCAATGTGAGCTACTGAAAAATAGGTACATGGCTGCAAGAGGCATGCGGTGTGAGTGCAGGGTTGCAGGTTGTATTCCCTTGTTATGCCTACAACCCTGTTACTCTCACAAACCAACTCCCTTAATTGATCTTCTACCTCCTTACACTGCACACATACGCCCTCCCAATGGCATCCACAGGCCTAGCTGTTAGCACATAAACACTACCTGAACCATCTCTCACATGTAAGCAGCTATCCGGACCCCCAGCGCAGTAGCCTCTCAGAAGTTGCCTTCTTTACCAGACTAACATACACCAACATTTCTGGCCAAAAACAATAGAAACTTTCCACCTGCACCCATCAACACCACTGGTATTGCAACTGCTTCCCCTACTGTCCCACGAATGTACCACCAAAGTCCACCACACCCCCTTCATTTTACTGAGCCAAGTGCATTGAGGTCATGTATAGTGGCAGAAGGTGGCTATATAATACTATTACCACATGATAATGTGCCATGCTGTGAGGGACGTTTTGCCAATATACAATATGGTGTGCTGCAACCACACTGCTGAATAATGGTAAGAGACCAGCACAATTTCCAAACCATGTGAGGGCATTTAATTCACAGTGCAAGTATGCTGTATGTGTCACTTTGATCTATGAATCACAACATAAATGGTTCTTTGGGAGAAATAAGATTGTAAGATGAAAAACTTGAGTGTCGAAAAATTTAAACGCAACAGGTGGGGAAACAATGTGCTACCTATCCCTAAGGAAGAACACCATTACCCTGAAGGGAGTGCCTGTCCCTAGATGGCAGATGATGCAACGCCTATCTAACAGGGATAGATCACGAGGAAACTGTCCCTCAGTACTACCAATTATATAGGTAAATCACAATTCATTCAAATCTTTTTTTCACGCAAAAGTGCAGCAACGTGCAGTACACAGCCAATAGGATCTTGTGACCAACAAGACTTGTTATTAGATCTTGTAGTAATATCAAAAATGTTTTATTCACCCTCGGGCATCAATTTTGCCACATGCAGATGGTTGTGTCTGAAAAATTCGGAATATTAAAACATGTCCCCATGTCTATGGGACAACTGTAAAAGGCTCACGGAGTGTGAGTAATCTCTGCTGGAGTGTATTCCCTGCAGGTGTTGGGAATATCTAAATGGTCATGGGAGCACCCAAGACCAGGAGGGTCGACCGGTTTCAATGGTACAGTAGAGTTACACCATCTTCTTCAGGACCAATACTTTATTCTGTAATGAATACGATTCTGGCATGTCTCATAAATGAGGCAGCGTTGGCCGGCTGCTCCATCCCCTGTTGTTGAGGGCAAGCAGCACAGATACTGAAGATCAGCGTGTAAAGGGGAGCAGCTGACTGCCTGGTCACAGGCTTTGGTTCTGAATTGGTAAGGAGAAGCACCATCTGATCTAATCGCCAGTACTCCCATGACTATAAAGATATTCCCAAAACCTGTGGGGAATACACTCCAGCACTGTTGATTTCACCAGCCATAGCTATCTGACCAGTCCTAGTTGATGGTCCAGCATGATCTGCCTCCCCTGCAAAATAATAGACAACTATCAGACAGATCAACACTTACACACTTACACTATCAGACACCTCAACACTAACACACATAGGCTACAATGACCAAATAGTGCCCATCAATGACCCAGCATCACATGCATGATAAAACAGCCCATTGGCATCTTACAAAAATCCCATATGACTTACTCACAGAGCACTGAACATCCTGACTTGTATTTATTTATTTGTACATTTATATAGCAGCGCAAAACCAAAGCAGGCAACCAAACACTGTGGCATCTTTGTTTTGGCATTAAAAATGGCAATTAACCACACATACAGATTTGGTCACAGTCTGGTGCCTTTTACCTGACACTCACCGGTTGGCCCATTGGAAGGCAACACCTGGAGAAGAAATGTATGGCAATTTTCCTGTATGCCCCATTCCTGCAAAACCACCCATACTTCCTCATATGACAGGGCACATGCGCCGCATATATCCAGGTCAAATGAACTACTACTCAGTATCCATTCAGGATCATTGCTACCCTTACCCCTGTCCAATGTGTGTGCAAACTTGAGGAAGAACACATTCAGACTGAGGATGGGGTAAACAGCAACCACTCTTGGATCTTTATGTAATGTCAATGAGTGAACATCTACAATGGCAGGTAAGTCATTAAGTCTGTGGGTGAATGTACTGGCTGTCCTGTGATACACTCCCAGGTAAATGGAGCAAATATGCCACACACCCGCAAATTGAACAGTACTCTTGAGATCCTCAAGTGAACACAATAGGGGGCTCTCAATCAAGGCACTGTGAGAGGTGGCTATATCCATACCTACATATATGGGTATATCGGTTGAAAAAATGGCTTCTGGCGGTATCACACTTAAATGTTGTGCCATATGTGCATATGAGCTCTACCTATTTACTACCAAACAATGCATGATAGGACATGTGGGATTTACCTTCTTATCACCACCTTCTCCTTCATACATTACATAAGTACATTGGTAACCTTGCTCATGCACCTTTGTAGCTGCAACATATGTTGCGTGACTCAAAAGTGGACATAGCCACAAAGGACATCACTCCATATTTCATACTCACCATCTGGCCAGGGCATGATGACTGGCATTCCAATACTGCCACCTCAGGATTTTGGGTGAGCACAAGACACCAGATGGCATGCAAAACATTAATTGTACTGCCTACTCACTGTGTGGCTGCTAGGCGTACTGATGACATGACACCTACATGAACAGCTGTACATTGTAACTCACGAAAGGCAACAGTTATCGGCCCGTATGCCCATCCCTAGACATGAAGCTGGGATTGTCCAGTGAACCATACATGTTTATTTATTTGTTTATTGCATTTATTATACACCCAAACCCAGAGGTATCACTGTGTAGTTACAGACACCTTGCATATATATATATATTACAAATCATAGTACATTTCACAGAGTTACATCATGATGCAGGTTGCAGTACAATAGTTTACTGGCGTTCAGTACTGTCAGGAGGGTGCAGGAGTGAGAGATGTTCAAGAGGATGTCTGGAACTTTCTGTCCTTGCTGACAGGGTGAGGAGGGGGGCCATTGGGCTCAAATTTATTTAATAACCACGTTTTGAGTGCCTTCTTGAAGCACTGGCGAGAGGGATCAATTATTGCATGGAGTGGGAGTGTGTTCCAGAGTGTGAGGGCCATTACCAAGAAGCTACTTCCACCTGCTCTGGAGCATTTCAAGCATGGGATAAAGAGATGTGCATTGTTATTGGATCTTAATGTTCTCATGGATTTATTCGGGGTGACAGTGTTGTTGATGTACGTGGGGGCCTTTTTGGCAAGACATCTGTGACACAAATTGTTTCGAAAATGATTCTGGCTTTAATGGGAAGCTAGTGGGCTTCCCTCCTGATGTCGGAATTTTGATCTGATTTTTTTAGTCCAATGGCTATTCACAATGCTTTATGTTGCTTTCAAAAGACACATTACCTGTTACTCTACTTTTCATTAGTGAGCAAAAAGGGCATGAATGAAAGGACAGAAATGCTATATTGTCCCTGGGATGAAAGTTTTATCATGCTTGTAACACCCCATAACATGGGATAGGGCATGTTCACATGACATGAGGAATGAGGGGAGGAAAAGACACAGAAAAATTCCATTTACATATGGACACATTGAAAGTGCAGAGAACAACAAATAAATCCTGCACACATGCCGCTCACCTGATGTGGCCACATATGTGTCAATGTCTCCAATGCCAATGACCTGCTCACTTGTAATGAGACCACTGACCACCTCTTCGATTTCAATATCTGGGGGATCATCCACATGTTGCCTGGGCTGAACTAAGTGTTCAACTGAACTTGCCTTTTGTTTGCTTGTAAAATCACCCATGTACTTGGAGACTTCCGTGGAAGTCAGCACATCCTCCTGTCCCAGGCTCCACTGCTGCAGGACTACGTACCTATTCTAATGCCTAGACAATGCCAAGTTCTCCAGCTGAAGAGACTATCCATGACCACAGTGTTGCCACTGCTGGTAGGTGGATTGTGACAGACCAATGCTCTAAGTGATGTGGTGGTTGCATCATGCAGTGCAGTCTCTGTGCACCACCTTCACAGTGCACTCCATCTCTTACCTGCTTGGTTCCATGGGTACTTGCTTCTCTATCCTCAGTGATGCTGATTCAGACTGGACAGGAAACAGCGGCCCATGGCATCAGGATGGGGCAGATTGTTCCGTGCCTGGGCACCATCATGACAGAATGAGGCACACATGTGTGGGGCCCATTCTAGCACGCCTAAGCATGTGCAAATGAAGCAGCATGCATTTTGCCATGCCCACCACATGTTACTAACCATGGAGGGGGCATCTCAAAAGCAAGCATGCATCACACTGCACTTGTGTCACAACAAGGTTTGGTGCTTTAGTACTTTTTTCTCTTGATCTATTCTTAGTACCTTGGTTTCTCCTTATATGGCCCTCTCTCCTACTCCTGCTCCCTGCCTGCGTCTTCTTCTACATCCCTTGCTCTTTGCCTGGCCTGATCTTGCTTCCCTCTGCATCTGGCTTGTTCCCCAGCTCCCCTGGACTCTTGATACTTGGTCATCACTTTTTGTACATCTGAATTTATGGACCAGCAATCAGGACCTCCATGTCAGTGTTCGCACTGTCTCTATACCACATTAATACTGGAATGTCGTCACATGGTTTCGGGAGGGCTCCCGGTCGGTATCCGGTGTCCATCCTTGGGAACGGAATGAACACACCTTATTACATTGCCTAATACATGGAAGAACTAGACATTCTGGGCATCACAAAGATGAAAACACTGACCAAACCCTCATGCACACGTTGCCAGCGAGACATGCAGCTTGATACTTAAGAATAGGCTGCACTGAAACACAGAGTGGTGCTCTCACTCTTCACTTACCTGGCAGATGCATGATCAGATGTGATCCCTTCAGAAAGGCCACTTCAATGGCCCCTTTCTGAACCTCCACATCTGTGCCTCAGACAACCTCAAGTGGGGCCTCTGTTCCTTACATCTGCTCCGGCTCCTCTGCAGATGTCCCATAAATGTCGCGTTTGGATGTACCTTTGTCGCTGGTGGAGGATGATGTCCATTTAGACGCAATTCAGGTGCCTTCTGTGACTTCCATGCTCCCTATCAGAGAACAGGCTTTGGTGGCCAAAGACAGTGAAAGCATGGGTTCCTCTCTTTTCAGCCAGTCATCTTTGTGGAGGGAACACCGTGCCAGAGAAGGATTGCCAGGCAGAGAAAGTGGTTGTGACACAGAAGGTGGGACATTGCCACCAAGACTTATAAGAGGGCACAACAGGTGAGGTACATAACCTGTGGAAGGCAGGAAGCCAGTCTAAGGGTGCAAACAGGAGATGGCAGCTGTGTTAGAGGTAATGAGGCAGCAGGAGGAGAGGCGACAGCCCAGGCTACAGTGTTGGAGGATGTCACTGTCATGGCCTGGGCCGTGGCTGAGGATTTCATGGCTTGTGACTGGGCTGCGAACATGGAGGAGTCTATCAGCGCTGCCAAAGACAATGAGGCGAGAATGAGGCAGGCCCGGGACACCCTCCACGTGGGAGGAAAGCCCAAATCCAGTAGGCAACCGTGGAGTGAGAGTTGGCCTTGGCGTGAGCATTAACGGTAGTCTAATATGACACGGACCTGTAATTATTGTGTGTAGATGCTTGGTTTCCTTATTATTTGGAATTGGAATAGGTGGGTTTAGGTTTCATTTAACATTATATTCTCTTTTTTTGTACATAAGTTCTTATTTTTCAAGTCTTGTGTGCTTTTAGTACACTACTCAGTTTTCTATGTCTATCCATATGCCAGGTGCTGCTTTGTTAATGTAGCATATGGTGTGTGTGTTCACCTGCTGTTTATATCTGTATGATTTATTTAGTGTGCATGTCACTATCTGTTCAGGCACTCAATCTCCATGTTCCAGCAGGTTTTGTGGTATAAGTAGCACACGATTCAATGCTATACTCTGTCGGTCATTCTGGTAGTGCAATTGCTAATGCAGGACATGTGTGCTCGCTTCATTGCACTGTGTAGGTATATCAGCGTATAATGGCCACTTGTCATAAACAGTCATTGATCATTGATAGCAGGTAACATGTTCGCAGTGTTCCCATTTTTGAGTGTCTGGCAAACACATATCTTGATTTGCAGCTTCCAATTTTTGCTAGACATGCAAGCAGTTTATTACTGTAAAATTAAGAGGTGATGTGGGTGATGAGATGATTTTTCATTTTATTCCTATTGATTTCATTTGTCTGTTTCTTTATGGTGGACCTTGATTCAGGAAGGTACAGTTCTCTTACATTTTCATGTGAGGATGTGCGCATGGATGGGAACAGGTGGGGGCGGGTCACTGGAGGTGTGTACGGAAGTGACAACGAGGATTTGAGATAAATATGCTGCAAGGCATGAACATTCAACCTGCTGTTGTAGAAGGGGCTTGAGACAATTCAATGTCAGGTTCGGTGTGGAGTGGGGGCGGGGGTGCATGGAGGTAGGTGTTGCGGCGGCTCCATTGGTTGTGGAAGATGTTTTTGGGGTTGTTCCTGAGAGGTGCAAGTGTTGTGGCAAGTCTGATATTACAGGTGAGATTGTTGCAGGATCTTTGGTCCAGGACATAGAAGACCTGCGCTCCTTTCCTTCCTTCCTGGCTCAGCAGAGTGGAAGCCTGCAGATCTACTTGCTTCTGCTACATTGTAGGGCTGAAGGGATGCATTTGTTATAGAAGGTGTCTTTGGGACATGAGGGGGGCAGGCTTTTAGATGGTGCATGCTATTTTGAAGCTGAAGTGTGTTTGAGGTGCGCACCAATGCTGTTTGATGAGGATTGTAAAGCTGCATTAGACTTATCACTCCTTTTATGGATAGTGGTGGACCATGTAGAACTCCTTTCTGGCGGGTAAGGACGTTTCCACAATGTATTCTAAGGGAAATGAACGGCATGGATGTGGGTTGGGATCAGATTTTGGGCGGAAGGTGTGATTTATTTCGCTGGAATGAGGTACTAGCGATTAATTATGGATGCTAATTGTTAGTGAACTTTTTCCATGTTTGTTGCTGGGTGCACCTTGGAAGAGAGCTGTCAGCTGTTGTGGGAGACAATGCCATTGCACAAGTGTACAAGGGGACAGCTTGTGGAAGTGGCTGTAGTTGATGTGAACTGTGCCACAACCACCTCTGCTGCCTTGCCACTTGCTTTTTATTTTTGCACGCTCAGGTCACTGGCCATCCTTCTGCGAGATGTCTTTAAGCGTGTACTGACATACTGCAATATAGTTCCTGCGTGGACACCTTTGGACCATGAGTTAGCTGCTCACAGATCAGTTGTGCTCCCTCTAATAAGTAAACAAACCTTTCACTCCCTGAAGACCTGACGTATAATTTGCACTCATTGTTGAGATTGCTGTTCACGGACATCATCATGGACATGGCATCATGGCTGCCTCACATATGCCCCATAGGGCCAATATGCACCACGACAGCCCCCACTACATCATGAGTGATGTTCCCCTAAGTCAACTCAACTACATGACGTTCATAATACATTTGATGGCGGACCCCACACACAACATTTACTCCTTCATTACTGTGATGCTGGAAATGCTTTGGAGGGACAGCTCTGTGTCCCCCTAATCCCTTTTGCTGTTTTTCTGTGTGGTTTTCTGTCACAGGAGTCCAGTCTGGAAATCTGGCAGGGCAGCTCTCCATTTTTATTTTTGATGAACAAGACCCATGGATACCGGTGTGGCACCCATGGTAAGCGGTACCCCTTGGAACTCCTAGACTGTGTTATTGGGCACCACCTGTGTTGCTCACAGAGCAGCATCTGGGCTGATGACAGATACATGCTGACTCTGCAGTGGCTCTGGTACTCCTCAATTTTTTTCGATACCCACCCCTTCCATAGGAATCTATAGATTCCTGAACAAAGGCAAGATTGCCACTGCATACCACACAGATTTCTGCCTTCCCTCTTGTTTCTCAGAATCCTGAGAAAACCAGTGGCTTCTTCTTCCAGAGGGGGTCCTTCCTTGGGGGGCAGCATCGAGTAAAGCTGAGAGCCTCCACCACTTTGCTTTCCAAA
The DNA here is from genome assembly GCF_040938575.1 of Ambystoma mexicanum. Classification (NCBI taxonomy): domain Eukaryota; kingdom Metazoa; phylum Chordata; class Amphibia; order Caudata; family Ambystomatidae; genus Ambystoma; species Ambystoma mexicanum. The sequence goes on along the minus strand of NC_090929.1, from coordinate 1,276,711,494 downwards.
GCACACATGGCACTGTGATGAGGAAGAGGGCTTCCTCCCTCAGGGTCTATCCTGGAGTCTCAGAATTGTTTTGAGCGCAGCTCCCCTGTTGCTTTACCCCGAAAAGTATTCTGCCCCTGTTTTAAAGCAATTTGCCTGCATTTCTACATTTGTAGTTTGAAGTTAAAACAGTGCTTAGTAATTTTGTTGCATTTTAGTACAATTGCCAATTGGTGCATTATTGCTGAAGCTAAGGATAACTGTGGTACCACATAGTTTTGTATGTATTGTGTTGACTGTTGAAGCAGTGTTTCTTGAGTACAAAGTGAGTCTTATTTATTTGTATATATTCACCTAAACCTAATGTTATCTAATAAAACAACTGTGTTAGCATATACAATAGTTTGTGGATATTCCCTTGTGGGGGGCTTGGGGATTCACTGTACATAAGGCCTAGCCTGCATCAACTCCGTTAAGTCTCTGCCTTATTTGCTCATCCATTGCTATAATTGGAGAGCCTTGGCCTGGGAGTCTCTGTGCCTCTATCCCAACCATATAGGGGTAGGACCACAGACACCGCCCTTCAGTCTTTGTAATCACTGACAACTGTATGCCACTCACCAACATCCACAGGGCAGATGAAATCATTCATATTGGATACTGCTTACTATGTCCAGTTCATCCATCGTAGACGGTATGAGGCCCAAGGTATCAATCACTATGGTTCATGTTCATGCACCCTAATCTACCTCCCTCTAGACCGCAGGCTTGTTGCTTCTAATCTTTGGTGGCTTTCTGCTTTCAGCTACACACACAGTCATTTTAATCTTGATCTCACTCCCATCCAATGCAAGTCAATACTCAATTAGAGACTTCACAGATATTCTCAACACAGTGGGCCTCATTACGGGTCCGCAGTAACCCTGCCGGTGCTACTGACGGGTGGCAACAAGACCCTGCCACGACCCTCGCCCACAACCCCTCTGGCAAACCCATTGGCAAGGTGGTGTCAGGACTCAGGCCTCTAGAACCTGGCATCCTTTTCCAAAACCCTCTTGGGCCACTCCTGGCGCCTATGGCACCAGGCTCATACACCATGAAAAACATGTGATTGGGAACTACTTAATGTATTATCAGCCAACATGGAGGCTTCCACATAGCTTTCTTCCAAGGAACTACGCTATGCGGTCTAGTGTTTTGGGTGTGGTAGCCAAGGGACTATTTTGTTGGGGCTATTTAAACCACACCTAAGCAAGACAACACGCTTCGCGTTACTTTGCAGCTTGCAACGTGACGCTCACCATGTCCATCTATTCCCTCGAACCTCGGAGAAGCAGAACCTGCAAGGAGACCAAAGGAACATCATTAGCAGCAGCATCTTACCTGCAGTCTTGATATTTGCCACTCGCAAGCTACTGAGAACAGCTTCCTCGAATCTGCACGCCTCCCGGACAGAACGACCTGAAAGAGGAAGATAGAGGCAACATTAAAGAAAGCAGTAGAGACATTTGCAAGTTATGAACTGCTCAAAAGGCTTACCTGGCTGGTCGCCTCTCGGCTGGCACCACCCCGGACATTCCACTCGCGCTGAAGAACACTGCGACCTACAAGGAAGGAAAACGCAGGTTAGCAAAGGCAAGACTTCTAAAGCGCTGCGCATAGTGCTTACTTACCACATCATAGCGCTCTTAATACGCCATCATTTACCAGCGGGGCTCAACCAAGCCAGTTCGCCACGCTGAAGCTCTGCATACCTAAGGGAGAAAAAAGAGACATTTTAAACAAAGAAAGGCATGCAGGATAGCAACAAAACTAAAGAACAGCAATAAGACCTACCTGAACAATATCAAGCAGGCCGGCGTCAGTGAAGTAACTGGACCGAACACGCCCATGAAAGACAACGCGCCCCTGCAAAGAAGGCAGGATGGAGAGCATGCCTAACTCTACCACAAGGTGAGGAGAGGGCCCCAGAGGGGCTGAAATCATACGGGGGTGGAGGGAGGATACTTACCCCGGTCGGTCAGCCTTGAACACAGTCCTCCTGTATTTTCAGGCAGAACCTTCCCCACAGACCACATCTGAGAAAAGCTGAGAAAAGCTGAGAAGCATACCAGCGAGTAACCCGGCTGGGTGGCATCCCTGTGGATACCAGGTGAGCACTGGCCCACTATGAGTCTGGTGGCTGGGAAGTCAGGCACCAGTATATTTGCTAATCCCCATTCCCATAGAGTCCTTTAGGACTCTATGGGAGTGGGGACATGGGAACACGGGCACCATTAGCAACAGTGCCCGTGCTCTCATTAAGAGTCTGCCTACCTTGGCTGCTGTGCCCGGCGAGGTCAAACCTGTTGGGCCAAGCGGCTCCGGCAGGCAGACTCATAGTTTGCCGGTCCAGAACAAGGGTGCCTGTGAGCTTACCGGCACCCTTGTTTCCGGACCTGCAAGCTTATAATGAGACCCAATGTCTCTGATTCCCACAACACCTTATTCCTCAAGGACTTCCATGTTCATGGCAATCTTATGACATTTGTCTGAATGAAGGTGTCCAGTGCATTTGGAACCCTCTGAGCCAGCCGCAGTACATTATAGAGTCAACGCATGTTAGAGGTTCCATCACCATCCTCATCATGAACACCCTTAACACACCTTGTTGGTAAATGTGACAAATTACTGTTACGCTCACCTGGTCCCTGTGGGGGCATTGAGGCGTGGTTGGAGCCCTCCCTGGTCCTGGCTCCCGTGGATCAGCTCTCTCCCCAACCACTGCATTGTCGAGGACCCAGGACACTGGTTCTGCTCCTGAGAGTAGATGAAAGGCGGTGAAAATGGCGTGGTGACGTCGGAATTCCCCTCAACCTTTGCGTGCCAGAAGGTTGTGAGCAAGAGTTTGCCCATGCAGTTTCACCTGTTTTGATTGAAAGATGAGCTCTCCGTCCTGCTTTCTTCCAGCAGGGGCCCTGTAGATGGACCTAGTTGCATCACTGGTCCTTGGCGTGAAGGTCCAGACCGGCTGCGACCATTCCATCTTGAAGTTAAGTTTTGTAATTATGATTATTGTTCGTATTGACAGTGTGGATCTTCCTCCATGATTAATGTCCGTAACCCTATATTGTCCTTTCTCTCTCCCGTAGGTATAAAGATGACCCAGGAACGTTTGATGACAAAAGTCTACTCTGGAGGAGCTATGAGAGGTAAATGGCCTCTAACTGAAGCTCGCTGCTTAGAGTATGACAGTCTATGCAGGTGCTAACGTTGTGTTTCCTTTCCCTCTGCAGGTGCAGCTGATCGGTGCTTGATGGGCAGTTTCCGAATTCCGACAGGCAGCTGGAGATGAAGATCCTTGAGAATGGTGCGTCAGAAGAAGATCCTGTGTTGATGGAAGTTTCGGGACTGGTAAGCATGCCGGGCGGCACCCGTGAGGATCTGCAGATCCAGGTAAGATATGCGCATGGCTGCTGAAGGGGAAGCGATAGCAGTGCTTCCATCGATGGTGCAGCTGACCCAGGTAAGATGCGCTCGTAGTTGCCGAAGTGAAGCGATAGCAGTGCTTCCAGCGAAGGTGCAGCTGACTCAGGTAAAATGTGTGCAAGGCTGCAGAAGCAAAGCAGTGGTGTGGCTGACCTCAAGGTAAGATGCTGGAGTAGCTGCAGAAGTGAGGCAATGTTGTGGCTGACCTCAAGGTAACATGCTGGAGTAGCTGCAGAAGTGGGGCGATGGTGTGGCTGACCTCAAGGTAAGAAGCTGGAGGGTTCTGGAGACTGAGGATACACGTGCTGAAACAGGTAAGGTCTTCTGAACGGCAGTAAGCGTTACGCTGCACTAGCAGACTAACACGAAGGGCCAGCATGCGGGTGGGGCCGGTTTATATAGCCTGGTCACAGCCACTCCCTTTAGGCCCCACCCTGAGACCCACCTTGCCACTCCTCCTGCCTTCTGCACATGCCTTCCATGCATTGCTAGGGCCACGCCCTGCCCAGATGCACGTGCCTTCAACAGTCTGTGTGCAAAGCACACTTTATCATAAGCTTGATGCCAAAGGTGTCAAGACTGGGTCCATTGGGAGCCTGCAGGATGTGAAGTGACTGGCAAATGACCAGGTGCCATGACAGCACTCCCCTTCAAGGCTCCTCTTAGGATTATCCTTACCTCAGGTCCCTGTTTGGTGGGGTTGTTCTGGTGAAATTGTTTGATGAGTCGTGGAGCATGGACAAATTCGGCTGGTTCCCAAGTATGATCCTGTGGCCTGTAGCCCCCCCGGTCAATGAGATAATAAAGTTTTGAGCCTACTTTCTTGGAGTCCAGGATGTTTTTTACCTCATACTCCAGTTCCCCTGCGATAACCTCTGGTTGAGGTGGTTTTGAAATTTGTGTGTCCGGTTTCACAGCATTTAGAAGAGAGACATGAAAAACTGGGTAGATTTGAATGTTGGTTGGTATATCAAATTTCATGGCTGCAGTGTTTATGATGGCCTTAATCGGATATGGTCCCAGGTATTGTGGCCAAAATGCACGTGGTCCTTTTAATGGAATGTGTTTGGATGCCAAACACACTTTATCCCTGATGTGATATTGTGGAGCCTCTCTCCTATGTCGGTTGGCAAATTTCTTTTGTTGATCCTTAGCACGGTTCAAGTTTTCAGTGGCTTCTTTAAGGGACCGAGTGATTATCCTATGCAATGATGTAACAGCCGACATCTCCAACTCGTCAAGGGGATCAAAGAGGATGTTCTTGGGTGTTGAACATTCATTGTGTAAAATGGGGTCTGCCTGGTGCTGGTTTGAATAGAGTTGTATACAAATTCACTTAGCCAGAGAATGTTTTTCCAGAACTCTCCTGTTTGTTGCAACATACATCTCAGGTATTGTTACAGGGTCTGGTTCGTCCTTTCCGTTTGACCATCAGTTTAGGGGTGATGACTCGTGGAAAGCCAGAGGTCAATCTATCTCGCAACATCTTTTCCAAAAGGCCGAAACGAACTGAGTTTCCCCAGTCAGAAACCAGTTCAGATGGGAAAACATGCAGTCGAACGATTTGTTCCAGAAATACTGTGGCCAGAGTAGCAGCAGTGGGAAGTCCTTTCAGTGGGATAAAATGTGCCATCTTGGAGAATAGGTCTACCACTACTAATATCATATTAAACCCATCACAGGGTGGCAGGTCGGTAATGAAGTCCAGTAACAAAGTATGCCATGGTGTCGGTGCTACTCCTAATGTCTCAATAGCCCTGCAGTGTTTCGTTTTTGGGCTTTGTTTTGTGCACAGACACCGCAAGTGGTAACAAACTGGGTTACATCCTTCCTCCAAGAGGGCCACCAATAATTGCCATGGATTTTGGCTCTAGCCTCGGCAATTCCAGCGTGTCCTTCCATCAGTGACTCGTGATAGTTTGCTATTATTTTGGTGCATGTTCCCTTGTCTTGAACATATAGGGCCTCATTACGACCCTGGCGGTCCCGAAATGAAGTGTGCCGGTACGGGACCAGCACCCTTCATTACGGGAGCGCCTATTACGAGGTTCCCGCTGCGGGACCCGGAACAGATGTCTGGTAAAACCAGATGTCCTTTCCGGTTCCCGCAAGGGGAACAGGGAGCTAATAATGGGTCGTTATTAACATGCCCGTTATTAGCTCCCTCCCCATTCCCATTGAGCCCTATGGGGGCTCAAATGGGAATGGGGAATGGTTCCTTCAAGGAGGAATTTCTGGGTCCTTCAATGTTGGAATGACCCTGTTATTCCCCATTGAAGGAACCCGGTATTGGAGCCCGGTATGGAGGCAGCAATGGAGCTAATAGTACCATGGCTACCTCCATACTCGTAATGAGGCCCATATTCTTCCCTGGAAGTATGGCAGATTATCCTTGACAGAATATTGATCCCCCTTACTCAACTATTCCTTCTGGGCAGTCTGGTCCATCTGACGTTGGGGATCAATTTTTAAATCTTCCCAACAGGTAGTTATGGCGATCGGGTGTTGAATCCGTTCTGGGATAATGGCAATGGGGTCGACAGGATTGAAGGCATCTTGGTCCTCTCCCATTCTCGATAGGGCGTCTGCCTTTCCGTTATACACTCCTGGTCAGACCAGGTGTTAAAGGAGGGACCCGCTAAGGGACCTCATAGTAGGGCAGTAAGGGATTACCGTCACCAGTATCCTTACCAGTGCCCAGTATCCCTTACCACCCTACTCGGAATGAGGCCCACTGTGTGTTTGGCCCCTAATAGGTAGTGTCTCCAGGTCATGAAGTCTCCTTTGATTGCCAAGAGTGCTTTGTCGGTAATTGCATAGTTCTTTTCGGGTGCTGAAAATTTGCGAAACAAAAATGCTATGGGATGGAGTTGCCCCATCTCAGGGTCCTTTTGCGATAGCACGGCTCCCATGGCAATGCTGGAGTCATCCGTTTCAACCACATAGGGTAGATCCGGTCGAGGATGTCGAAGTACAGACGCCGAGGTGAAGGCTTGTTTCAATTCCTGAAAAGCGCTCTCTGCTTCAGTGGACCATAAGAATTTCTTATTCTTCTTAAAAAGGGATGTGATCAGATGGACGATCTGAGAGAATTGTGGTATAAACCATCTGTAAAAATTAGCAAATCCCAACACGCATTGTACCCCTTTGGTAGAAGGCCATTTGAGGATAGCCTCAACCTTGCGTGTGTCCATTCGAACACCCTGTGGAGTAAGCATAAATCCCAAAAATTCGACCTCCGTGACGTGGAAGGAGCATTTTTCCAGTTTTGACAGAGCTTTTCCATCACAGCTCTTACATGGCCCACATGATATTCCTTGGACTGCGAATAGATGAGGTTATCCTCGATGTAAACAAGAATACAAAACTCCAATAGTTTGTGGAGTACGTCGTTCATAAAGAACTGAAATGCCGCTGGTGCATTGCATAACCCGAAGGGCATAACCTGATGCTCAAAAAGTCCATATTTGGTCCGAAATGCGGTTTTCCACTTGTCGCCACTTTTAACTCGTACGAGGTGATAAGCGCCCAGAGGTCTTGCTTTGTGTAGATCCAAGCGCTCTTTACCTGGTGGAGTAGTTCTGGGATGACTAGTAGAGGATACCTATGTTTAACTGTAATTTGGTTCAAAGCCCTGTAATCGATGCACGTTCTGAGGTCTCCTCCCTTCTTGGGTACGAAGAAGAGCGCTGTGGATGCAGGGGACTTAGATGGACAAATAAATCAGTTCGCCAGGTACTTATCTAGGTAGGTTCGTAGGTGTTGATTTTCTTGCTCAGTCAAGGCATATATTCGACTGCACGTGATTTGGGCCCGGGTATCAGGTCGATCTGGCAGTCATAGGATCTATGCGGGGCCAACGTATTTGCTTATTCCTTTTGGAATATGTCCTGAAAGTCCAGATATTCCAGGGGTAAGGTGCTTGCAAGAGCCAGAAGTGCCTTTGCTTTGGTTTTGGGCTTCTGCAAGTTCTTAGGATAGCAGGTTTCGGCGCATTCTTGTGGAAAGGTCAGCACTCGTGTTTTCCATTCTATTCTGGGATTATGGGTCTCCAGCCACGGCATTCCTAGGATCATCTGGAACTGTGGTTCTCCAATAACATCAAAAAAGATGTCTTCTTGATGACCATCCTGATATAACAGCCAAACTTTTTCAGTGTGTTGCGTTACTGGTCCTGAGGATAGTTGCAGCCATCCACTGCAGTTACATTTTCCGCCTGCGGTTTAGGCTGAAGAGGAAGGCCTATTTGTGCAGCTAGATCCAGATAAATATAGTTACCAACTGCTCCACTGTCGATATATGTCTCCAAGCCATGTACCCTTGATGGTTGCTGAGGGTGGACGATACGTACCGGAATAACTAGGTGCGAGGTCTGAACTGCTTTCTTTATCTCACTCAACAAGGGGACCCCTACCCTTGTCGGCGTTGGAGTTTTCCAGAGCTGAAGCCTGGTCTTGCTCGTTATCGTTCTTTTCCGTTGCACCTGCAGTTTTCCTGGGAGGTTTTGTTGGGCACTCTCGCATAAAGTGTCCAGCCTTGCCACAATATAAAAAAAGCTGTTGACTCCTTTATTCCCTCTCTGCCTTAGATATGGGGGCCCGTAACCCCCCAATTTGTATGGGTTCAGCCGCTTCATGGGCCTTGATGTGGTTATCCCTGGTTCGCATGTAGATTGTTCTCCCTTCAGTTCTTGTGTGATCTAATTTCCGGTCTTGTAATCTACGGTCCAGTTGCAGCATCAGATTAATGTAGTCTGTACAACCTTCGGGAGGATTGACCACTTGGGCTAGCACATCCTTTAATTCCCCACACAATCCTCAATGGAAAAACGTGGTCCTTTTTTCTTCGGGCCAGTTGATTTGTGCAATGAGGCGATTAAAGGTGGGTATATATGTCAATAATTCCTGATTTCCCTGTCTTAGAGACAATAGTTTGTTATCCAGAGCTTGTCCATGGGAGTGTCTTGCAAACAACATTTTCCATTTCCTGCTGGAACCCCCCAAAGTTGTGGAGTACTGGGTCGTCCTGATCGACCAATGGTATTGACAATTCTGCAGCACTGCCTCCCAAATATGAAAGTACGAAGGCCACTCTGGAACTGTCATTCGGAAAAGCCCCTGGATGGCACATAAAATGCAGGTGACAATGATTCATAAATATCGCGTATTTGTTGGGGTCGCCAGTAAATCGTTCAGGTGGATCCAACGGGACAGCCCCTGGGAGAACCACCTGCACTGGTGGTGATGTTGGCAAAGGGGTTGGGGCAATCCCAGGTAGTGGAACTTGCCCCGCAGTGTTTGAAGTACCTGCTTTGCCAGTTTGTCAGTTCTTCCTCGTGCAACAATAAGATCCCTTCTTAACAAATTAGTCTCTTGTCTGGAGGCATGTACTTCAGTATGTAATTCCCCCAACAATTGAGCCAACTGGTCAGTCTCTCAAGCATACATAATGCCGAGGCAGAGATTCGGAGAGGCTTTGCGTTCAGTTACACTCACCTGGTCTCTGCGCGGGCATCGAGCGTGGTTGGAGCCCTCCCTGGACCTGGTTCCCCTGGATCAGCTCTCTCCCCCAGCCACTGCATTGTCGAGGACCCAGGACATTGGTTCTGCTCCTGAGAGAAGATGAAAGAAGGTAAAAATGGCATGGTGATGTTGGAATTCCACTCAACCCTTGCATGCCAGAAGGTTGTGAGCAAGAGTTTGCCCATGCAGGCTCACCTGTTTTGATTGAAAGATGAGCTCTCCATCCTGCTTTCTTCCAGCAAGGGCACTGTTTATGGACCTAGTTGCCTCACTATTCCTTGGTGTGAAGGTCCAGACCGGCTGAGACCACTCCGTCTTGAAGGTAAGTTTTGTAATTATGATTAGTGTGAATCTTCCTCCATGATTAATGTCTGTAACCCTATATTTTCCTTTCTGTCTCCCATAGATATGAAGATGACCCACGAACGTGTGATGACAAAGTCTACTCCTTAGGAGCTAGCAGAGGTAAATGGCCTCTACCTGAAGCTCGCTGCTTAGAGTAAGAAAGTCTATGCAGGTGCCAACCTTGTGTTTCCTTTCCCTTTGCAGGTGCAGCTGATCGGTGCTTGATGGGCGGTTTCCGAACTCCGACAGGTGGCCGGAGATGAAGATCCTCGAGAATGATGGGTCGGAAGAAGATCCCATGTTGATGGAATTTTCCGGACTGGTAAGGATGGCGGGCAGCACCTGCGAGGATCTGCAGATCCAGGTAAGATGCAGAAGGGGAAGTGATAGCAGTGCTTCCAGCGATGGTGCGGCTGACCCAGGTAAGATGCGCAAGTAGTTGCCGAAGTGAAGCGATAGCAGTGCTTCCAGCGAAGGTGCAGCTGACTCAGGTAAGATGCGCGCGAGGCTGCAGAAGCGAAGCGGTGGTGTGGCTGACCTCAAGGTAAGATGCTGGAGTAGCTGCAGAAGTGAGTCGATGTTGTGGCTGACCTCAAGGTAACATGCTGGAGTAGCTGCAGAAGTGAGGCGATGGTGTGGCTGACCTCAAGTTAAGATGCTGGAGGGTTCCAGAGACTGAGGATACACGTGCTGAAACAGGTAAGGTCTTCTGAACGGCGGTAAGCGTTACGCTGCACTAGCAGACTAATGCGAAGCGCCAGCATGCGGTTGGGGCCGGCCCAGATGCACGTGCCTTCAACAGTCTGTGTGCAAAGCAAAGCACACTTTATCCTGAGTTTGGTGCCAAAGGCGCCAAGACTGGGTCCATTGGGACCCTGCAGGATGTGAAGTGACTGGCCAATGACCAGTGGCCATGAAAGCGACTTTTATATGAGTCACAACAGTCCACTCATCCACATCCATGGAAAAGGAAGCAAACAGGCATTGAGATCATGCAGTAGCTTCCCAGTATTGGCTGATGGGGTAATCCTCAACACCACCCTCCTCTCATGGGGGGATATTTGTAAAAGTTCCAGGACTGCAAGCTGCTATCACAATGACAGTTCACCAGTGTTACCTGCCAAGTTGAACCACCATGCACCTGTGTGCACTTCCACAGCCTGGTATAGCGAAGGCCTCATCCTCTAAAATGGAAGTCACAGTAGTGAAGGAGTGACCATCCATGGGCACCTCAGATAAATGTGTGCGACAAACAGTGAAATAATATCCAGTGGGATGTGCTAATGATGCACTGGCATCATAGGCAAAGACAGCAGCAAAGGCATGTTAATCCTGGGGCCATAAACCATTGCATTGAATGTGTCCATTATACACACATATAAAGGGTCACAGGGTATTTGGATACCATGTAATGTATCGTAATGTAGTGGGATTACTGGGACCACATGCAGATGAGTCATCAACTTCAAAACTGACTGCCTATGTTCAGTGACGTGAGCATTTTCCATGGTGTCCATCCTCCCTGCATCCTTCCTGCATCTGTACTCTGGGCTCTACCATCTGTAGCAGGTGTCAGCAGCTCCTTTAATCACAGAACTTCCACCTCATCACTGAGGCCTGTAAAGTGCTTGCAATTGTCAAGTAACCAAAAGTGGGCCCCCAATATACTCATCAAGGACTGCCACAATATGCCTTTGTGGGGCTCCACCTTGAGGTTCCAGTGGCTCCAACAAATGTGGGCCACATGTAAGCAATGTTGCCTTAGAGTCAGGTGCTACACAGGCACTACTAACATGAATACTGTTGTTTGAGCACTTTGTGATGTAAATAACTTTCATTTCATGGTGCTGTATTTTGGGGTGACTCACACTTGCAAGTCCCTCTTGCTGGTATAATTGATGTTTGTATGATGAGCGATTGAACGATAGGGGCCTTTAACAGTCTGCCTTGATGTGCTTGGGTGGGCACTATCATCTTCATATACCCCTTCCTTGTCACAGTATTTATTGTATGAAGGTGTTCCATCTTCCATCATATCCCCTCTTTAAAGAATTCATCTTTTGGATTGTTTATTTGCCTCTCTCCCTCAAAGCCCAAGGCATATTTCACCTGGCTAATCCCATGATCATCCAGTTTTCTTCCTGTCCTTCCAGACAATAAACCCTGTAGAGGTCTCCTGTTTTCTCAATGAGTTGACCTCAATGCAGACATTTGTGGGTCAAAGTATGTGGTGTGTGATTTCTAGCACATTCCCTGCAGGGGCTGTACTTCAGGAGAGTTGGCAGGCTCAGGCTGGTGAGCATGGGACGCCCCTGAAGTTCCTGCTGGGCTGTGTGCCAGGGTTGCCCAGGCTTGTGGGCTTGTGGGTGACTGCAGATAATTATGCCAAACCATTCAACCAACAGTGCCTGAGGTAATTGGGAACCACGCTTTGGCCATGATTTAAGGAAGAATCCCTTGTATTGGCAGCTCCCCAACACACTTCTGCTTGCATTTTCCGTTAGACACAGTCTTCTTATTTGTGGAAGCCTTGCCCCCGGACATCCTCTGGGAAACCCTAGGAGGAACCAGCTCCACAGTTGGGATACCACTGTCTACATACTGACTCCTGAAGGAATATAGGCTGCTCTTGCATTTTGATTGTGTGTCATGTTAAAAATTGTGGGAAAACTGTTACTAATTTTCTCCCTGTCATTCTCCAGAAACCATTCTATTAGTTGTGAGGTTGATGTCATTCTAATAGGGTATGCGGGGAACTGGGTCCAGTGTTGTTGAAGTAATTTTGCAATGCCTGTTCTCTGAATCAGCCTACTTCCTTCATAGGCTCCGACCTTTGATTTATTTATTTATTTATTCATATTTTTAAAGCGCACAGCAGCCCGTGGGCATCGTGGCGCTGTTACAGATGTACACATAAAGCTGGTTTCAGTGGAAGGCAGAATGGTTACAGGCAAATTACAATACATTATAAAATAGTTTCCATTACAAGAGCATGTTTGGATACATGTACTGGCATTATAGACATAACATTAAAGCTACAGAAGAGTGAGGGTAGAGACAAGGGTAAGGGTTATGCGAATAGTGTGGGTTTGAGGGATTTACGAAAGGAGTACAGAGAGGGTTCTGCTCTGAGTTGAGCACCTGAACTTGGAGCACCTGAACTTGGATCATTCAAGTGCTTTAGTAGCAATCAGGATCTGCTTCGGCAACATGTTTAATATTGCTAAGGGTCTGCATTTGGTCACTTTGGCAACTGGCTCTGCTTTTCTCATATGCTTGCGCCCTCCCTGTATCCTTTCCTAGTGTTCGCACGACCTCAACCCCTTGTACCCACCCCTCTTCTTCTCTCCTCTCCCTACCTACTCTATGGGGTATCCAGCTGTTTTTTTTTTTAATATATAGTTTCGAAAGCCAAAGTTTCGAAAAAAATGCATCGAAAAAATGTTTTTTTTTTAGGTAAAGTTTTTTTTTTTTTTTACTAAAATGGCTGTTAAGGGGTAAAAAAACAGGGGTTGAGGGACCCCTCCATTAATTTTTTTTTTAAAAAAAAAGCCTTTTTTCAATGCATTTCTTTTTGAAACTTTGCCATTTGAAACTTTGGCATTCAAAACAATCACTAGGAACCCTCTATGGTGCTCTCTGTCTCTCCTACCTTTTCTTACTGCTTCTCTATCGACTATCCTGCTCTCCTCACTACATCTGGTAGGAATAAGTTTAGAAAGGACATCCTGGTCTCCAACCCAGGCCTCCCTACCGTTGACACCTATACCAGTGCTTCCTCCAGGCAAACCGTCACCAATATCCTCTTTGCTGTTCCCTCACCAGACCTATAGGATCTTCATATGGTCTCTGTGCTTTCTCCTTTTATTGCTTCTCCCATTAATGGTGGCAGCCAGTAGCAGTCCCTCCTGGCCTCCTTCCACTCCTCTATGGTCATCATTAATGTTTACCTGATTGGTATCGTCTTGGTCCAAGGCCCTCACGCCAACCTTCTCCTCTTTGATAGATGCTTCAAGAGCCTCATCAATTTCCTTTCTTCTCCTGCTGTCCCCTTTCTTCCCTCCACGGCTTCCTTGACTCCCCCTGCTGTCTCCTCCTTGGCTACCTTGCCCTCTCCTCCTTCCTCTTGTGTCCCCCTCGGGCTTCTTCTACACCTATGCAGGGCATAGCTCTGATTTGTACCCCTCCCCAGAACTCTTTAAAGGACGACAACCTTCTCCACATTGCCACTCTAAACTCTCGCTCAGCTTTCAAACATTCCTCTGATATCTGCCACCTCCTTGAAGAACTTGATGTCAATGTCCCCGGTCTGACCGAGACATGGTTCACGGCCAGGTCTGTCACGAGCTTTGACACTCTACTGCCTGACGGCTACAAGATCCTCTCCACGGCCAGGTCCAATTGTTCCCGAGGGGTGCAGCCCTTATCTTCCCTGACACTCTACTGCCTGATGGCTACAAGATCCTCTCCACGGCCAGGTCCAATCGTTCCAGAGGGGGTGCAGCCCTTATCTTCCCTGAGTGGATTCCTGCTTCTGTCATTCCTACGCAAGGCCTACTCCTCTTTCAAATTCCTAATATGCAGGCTTGCTCTCTCTCTCTCCTAGCCATTCCCTTTATGTGGCTACCATCTATTGGCCACTTGGTCAGATCTCCTCCTTCCTCTCTGAGTGGGCAGACTTCTCCTCTTCCCTCCTGTTCTCGACCACTCAACTCCTTGTTCTTGGACACCTTAACATCCACTTGGATGCTTCCTGTCCTTCCTCTGGACTTTTTTGCACCCTCTGCAACTCTCTCTCACTCTCTATCCTACCCTCTGGGCCAACTCACTCTACAAGACACACTCTGGATGTTTTGATCTCTACAGACCTTCCCCTTTCTATCCCTCTCACCACTCCTCTCTCATGGAGTGATCACTTTCTCCTTTCCTCACAGCTCACTCTCTCCACCCCTCAAGCCAAGCCAACTCCAGCACTGTTGGTTATCCGACCCATGAAGCCTGTGTCAGTTGAGGCTTTCGCGACCACTTTCTCACACCCTGACAAAGACCTTTCTATGCTCCACTCTGCTATATTGAATAGTCAATGTTCTTGCCCCTATCATGAGGATCCGCTTGAAGCCCAAAGCCAAGTGCAACTCCTGGTATGACTCAGACCTCGACACCCTTAATCGCAAGTGCAGGGTGGCTGAGAGGAAATTACGTGCTTCATGTACATCCTTTGACAAACTGGCCTGCCACCTGCTCCAAAGGCAATACTGACTCTCTGTCCGCAGCAAGAAGAGAACCCTCATCCAAGCCTGCATCTCTGCAGCATCCAACAACTCGGCTGAACTCTTTAAAATCTGCAAGGAGCTGGCCAATCCTGATGTACTCTCTACCTCTCCTATCCCTTCCCAGGCTCTCTGCACTGCCATGGCGTCTCATTTCATCTCTAAAAACTTAGGACATCCGGTCCTCTCTCTTTTCCTCTCCTCCTCTCCTCTTCTTCCCTCTACTTCCCACTCTTCCTCTGGCCCTTCCGTGCCACCTTTCATCCCTCCTTCTCTGCCTTTCTCCTGTTCTCCCCAGACAATGTTTCTAGACAAGTCCAATCTATGAAAGTCTTGTCAAAACAGGTTCTCCCCTGTTCCTCTAAACCATCCAGGACCACATTGAATCCCTGGCTCCTGCTTTGGACGACTTCTACAACCGCTCCTTCGCCACTGGTGTTTTCCCTTCCCCTCGAAGCAATCCTGTGTGCATCCACTTCTTAAGAAAACCTCAGCTGACTCCTCCTGCCCTGCTAACTACCACTTAATCTCCATCACTCCTTTGCTGGGCA
This sequence comes from Ambystoma mexicanum, assembly GCF_040938575.1. Taxonomy (NCBI): domain Eukaryota; kingdom Metazoa; phylum Chordata; class Amphibia; order Caudata; family Ambystomatidae; genus Ambystoma; species Ambystoma mexicanum. The sequence goes on along the minus strand of NC_090929.1, from coordinate 1,276,696,359 downwards.
AACTCCCGGAAAAGCTGGCCATCTCCCAGCTTGATCTTCACAATGAACTTGTTAGTTGTCCCCACGACCATCAGTCTGGCTTCAAAGCTGCCAAAAGCTTGGAAACTGCTATCCTGAACACCTGTGAAGACTTGCTCTGAAACCTTGACACCGATACCCCCTGTGTCCTCATATTACTTGTTCTCTCTCTGCCTTTGACACAGTCAACCATGCCATCCTACCAAACTGTCTCTGTGATAACCTGGGTATCACCGATCAGGCCCTGGCTTGGCTGACCTCTTTCTTCTCCAATCAACCCTCCCAGTTCCAACATCCTCTCCTCTATCTCTATCTCTACCTGTGGTGTTGCCCAGGGGTCTAACCTCTCTCCCTGGCTGTTCAACCAATACCTGGCACTTACCTGGTAGTAGGTTGGACTACTGTAACAGCCTCTTTCTAAATCTACCTGCCTCTACTCTCCGCCCTCTGCAACTAATCCAGAACATGACTGTGAGACTAGTCCTTGGCCTCAAGCCCTGGGATCATATCTCTCCAGCTCTGAAATCTCTCCATTGGCTCCCAGTGGATGCAAGGATTACATTAAAAACCCTCTGCATTGTCCACAAGGCTTTCTGAGGCCTGGGTCCGAAATACCTTCAGCTATCCTTCCACAAATACCTCCCCTCTCGAGCTCTTTGCTCCTTTACCTCTAACTCCCTCAGGGTCAGTCGTTTTTCAAAGAAACAAGCTGGGGATAGATCTCTGTCTTTAGCTGCGGACTCCCTCTAAAACAGCCTCCCTGCCACTCTAAAACTTGAGGAGAACCATCTTCGGTTCTGGAAGCACTGCAAGACCTTCCTCTTTGCTTCTGTCTTCTCTCCCCCTCTCGCCTGCTGATCAGTTCTCTCTTGGCATCGTGCACCTGGCCACCCTCTGTCCTCTGGGCCCAGGTACCTGTTCACCCTGCCACCCTCCCGCACTGCCTCCAGGCCCCCCCTTGCACTGGGTTTTGTATCTGCACCCATACAGCCCCTCCTTTTGTCTTACTCTACCTAGCAGACCTACCTTGTCTGCTGCCTTAAACCCGGCACTTGCCAATTGCTGGCTGCACTACAACTGTTTGTTGCTTTTATTATTTATTTATTTCTATTTATCTGTTTCTCCTTTGCTCCACACTCTCCACTTCTCCCTTCCAGGCACTTTTCCCCTCGCCCTCTCCCATGCACTTGTGCATTCTCAATGTCACTGGGCCTAGTAAGATTGTTGTTTTGTTCTCCCCTGTTCCCCTCCCTTGCCTGGTCACCCTCTGAAACACTTGTGTATGAGCGCAATCAAAATAAAATATCAAAATCAACTTCTTGCCCACTGCATTGCCACTCTCTGCCCCAACTTTCAGTGCTATGCGGATGACACTCAGCTCATTTTCAGGCTCCCTTCCGCCACCTCTTCTCCTCTCATCTCTGACTGTCTGTCCACTATCCAGGAGTGGTGTGCAGCTGATGATCTCTGCCTGAATGCCAGTAATACTGAGATTCTCCTCATCTTAACACCTGCTTCCTTCTTTCCTATCGTTCTCTGGCCGGCCACTCCTGGCACCCTTCCTTCTCCCACCTGTGAGGCTAAAAACCCCTGGGTCAACTTCGACACCACACTCTTCTTCTCCCCTCAGATCTCTGATGTCTCTAAGAAGTCACACCACCAGCTGCACCTCCGCAGAGGTATTCTTCCTTTCCTCTCTTTCCCCCAGAAGCTCACTGTCTCCAGAGCGCTGGTTCTCTCTAGGCTGGACTACTGCAACAGCCTCTTTCTAAATCTGCCTGCTTCTACTCTCCAACATCTGCAACACATCCAGAACAGCACTGCAGCACTTGTCCTTGGCCTCAAGCCCAGGTATCATATCTCTCCAGGACTGAAATCTCTGCACTGGCTCCCAGTGGCTCAGAGGATTAAGTAGTTCAAAACCCTTTGCATTGTCCACAAGGCCTTCTAGGGCCTGGGGTCCTGATACCTTCAACTCTCTCTTCCTAAATATATTCCCTCTCGAGCTCTTTGTTCATCCGCCTCCAACTCCTTCAAGGTCAGTCACTTCTCCAAACACCAAGTTGGTGGTATATCTCTTTCTTCGGCTGGGGCCTTCCTCTAGAACAGCAACCCTGCCTCCCTGAAACTTGAGGAGAACCATCTCCATTTCTGGAAGCATCTCAAGAGCTTCCTCTTTGCTTCTGCATTCTCTCCTTCCCTCCCCTGCTGAACTCCTGACTGAAACTGTACTGGTCACCTGACTACCCTCTGACCTGGGGCCCAGATCCCCTCCCTCACCAGCTGCACACCTGAACTGTCTCCCAGTCAACCCCTGCACTTTGGTTATGTTTCTGTATCCCTACAGTACCCACCAGCTCTTGACACCTGATGTCTGCACTTACCCCTGCACTTGCTACAACCTGGCTGCACTTTTCACCTATTGTTTTATTTATTCTATTTATGTATTACTGTTGACCCTATGTACTGCACTGCCCCCTCCCACTTCACTTCCACATTTTCCCTCTCCCACTTCCTCTGCAGTTGCACTATCTCAATGACACCTGGCCTAGTAAGATCCTTGTTTAGGTCTTCCCTCTGTTCCCCCTCCCTTGCCTCATCATGCCTTGAAACACTTGTATATAGGCGCGTTATAAATGCCATATCATATCATAACCCTTTTCCCCTAATCACAAAAAGTGATCAATGATGCCCCGATATTTAACAGGGCTTTAGTAACAAACCCTAATGTCCATAGGGATAGGATCACTCTCCTACATGCTGGTCATGCCACCTTGACTGAGACTGTTCTGTTGGACCTTAAGGCCAACATTTGCCGTGTTGTTGACTCAGGTCAGGTTGCTGTGTTGATGCTTCTCGACCTCTCCGCACCTCTGGACCTTGTTTTCCATTCTCTGCTGTTGGAGAGAATGGGGACCATTGCTAACTGTTCCAGTAGCGCCTTGGGATGGCTGGCCTACTTTTTGTGATCCCGCTCTGCCTATGTGGCCTCCTGTCACTTGCCAAACTCCTTACATGCTGTGTCCTGCAAGGGTGCTTGCCTTTCTCCCACCCCCTTTAACCTCTATCTTCGTCCTTTCTTTGATCTTCTGGATCTCATCAGCGTGGGTTCCACCAACTACACCGGTGATACCCAGATATTGATTGAGCTGACAGGCGACTATGAGAATGATTGGTCTATGATCACTTCTATCTGTACTTTTATTGAGGAGTGGATGATTAACAACTCACTGGCCCTTAACGGGAACAAAACCAAACTTATGATGGTGGGCACTACCCAATGCCTTGGAAAACTAAATCTCAGGAATGCCGCCTTTGACGTTTCTGATACCTCTATTAAAACCAGCCCCTGGGTCAAGACTCTTGGTGTCTATTTTGATGCCGTTCGCAGCATGAATAAGCACGTTAGCCAGGTGAAGAAATCCTGTGACTACACTACTCATCTCATTAGGCAAATCAAGCCCTTCCTCTCTACAACTAATACTGCTAACATCACTGTTGCTCTGGTCAACTCAAAACTGGACTATGGAAATAGTCTATTGGCAGGCACAAGCCCTTCCTCTCTACAACTAATACTGCTAACATCACTGTTGCTCTGGTAAACTCAAAACTGGACTATGGAAATAGTCTTTTGGCAGGCACAAGCCCTTCCTCTCTACAACTAATACTGCTAACATCACTGTTGCTCTGGTAAACTCAAAACTGGACTATGGAAATAGTCTATTGGCAGGCACTTCTGTGCCCAACCTGGCCTTTTTATAGGTGGCTCAGAATTGTGTTGTTAGAGCTGTTTGTGGTCTGGTGAGAAGAAATCACATCACCCAGGCTTGTAGATCCCTGCGTTGGCTTCCAGTTAAAGATCATGTCACCTATGATATGATATAATATGATATGGCATTTATAACACGCCTATACACAAGTGTTTTAAGGCGCGACAAAAGTGTTTCAAGGCACGAATTATACAATTCTTCTCCTTACTTACAAGTGTCTCAGTGACAGAGCACCTCCTTCTCTGAAGAAAAGGATTAGGTGACCCTGTATCTTCCGTCCTCCCCGATCTAGCAATTCAAATACACTCGAGCAGCCTCGCTATACACTGGCTTGATTTGGTGGCATCTGCTTTGATGTGGAACATGCTGCCTAATGATCTTCGTCTTTGCCCTGAACTTTCCTCATTTAAGAAATCTCTAAAAATGTATCTCTTTAATTCCAATGACTAAGCTCCTTACTTCTTCCTGTCTCCTTTTGGTTTTCTAAACTTCCTGTTTCATCTCTTAGATGCTGCACACTGAGGCGCATGGGCAAGTTGCGCCCTACAAAAGATTTTTTAACATTAACATTAACATTAACATCAGAAGTATGTAAGCACTATATGGCTGACAAGAGCCTCATCACGAGTTGGGCAGTATCGTGCCTATAATACCACCAAACTGTAATAGCGTTAGCAACCCACTGGTCCAGTGGTATTACCACCAGATTATGGGTTGGGAATTGCTGGTAAATCTCTATTCAGTCCATTGGATCTAATGGGACATTTTCAGTGCTAATACTGCGCCCTAATACAGCTGGCGGTAATACCACGAAAAAAAGGGTGCTAAATGGAATTTTAACCTCCAGAAAAAAGCTGGAGGTAAAACAGCCCATTCCGCGCCCAACTCGTGATAGTGACAGCCCTTAAATGCATTGGTAATAACATTACCACTGTATTTAAGGACTACACCCCAACTCATGATGAGGACCAAAGTGTATTCCTCATTCACTGAGTCTGATGTGAGGTGTTTTGTAACCACTAACACCATTTCTTAATCATGAAGCATTTAGATTGCATTATCTGGCAGTACCGCCAAACTCAATTAATGTTAATGCATGATGTAAGAATGCATTAATATAAATGGTCTGCATCATTTAGAGTCTTTAAGGCACAGTAGTTAGTCTCCGTTTTGGAGTTCCATTGGAATACATGCTGTAATACTCCATGGGAAATATTGCACCCAAAAAGGCATTTTTGTGGAGATAATGACCTCCACAACAAAAGCAGGCAGTTCTTCTGGGTTTTGGTATTGAACAACTTATTTTTCCTTGCTCTGCTAGGTTGCCTACATATCCTGCCCTGCCCTCCACACCGTAGCAGCCTGCATCCCTGGGTCGGCAAGCCTCTATTAAACATGGCCACCACGCATGGCTCATCTAACAGCTTACCAGCTCAATCGGAGCAGGGCCACCCAATTGGCTGGCCATGGGTTCTCTCCAAGCAAACCCCGGGCAGCAGACGATCGCCGGTTCCCTCAAAGGGCCTCCTAAAAGGGTTGGGCATCTCGCTGTCTGGCTCTGTTTGGGCCTGGAAGTGCCATGAGGGCCCCTTACTTCATTCCAGGATATGACCGTCATCAGCTTCTGCGTGGTGCTTCGTTGATCATTGAAACGCATTGCAGTACTACCAAAGGTAAGAGCACCACCGTGTGCTTCACTTGCAAGCCTCTTCAAACCTGGATGTACTTTTCCTTTCATCACAACCCAATGTGTGGTCTCCCTGTGATCCTGTCTTCTGCTGCTCCCGCTGCATTTGAATGCTTTGTTGGGAAAGTTGAACCTAGATTCCTACGATTGAAGGCTGCTCTTCATGCACCCCCAAACTCCTCTACTTCGTTCCCTATCAACTGTACTTTCTGGCTTTTCAATCGCCGTGCCACTAAAGAGACTTCCTGTCTCTGTGAAAGAATTATTTTTTGCCACCTTGTGGATTTTCGAATCTACCTGGGACTACATCTCTTCTATCTTAACACCATCTGCCCTTGTTTGCTTACCAGTCCACCTATTAGTCATTGCACATGGACTAACTCTCTCCATCACCACTCCTACGCATAATCTTCAAGTCTCCTTTCAGTGCCATCTTTAACTAAAAGTTGCCATATTTGCTCTGTCTGTTGCATCGGTCTAACAAAACCTCTCTTTTGTAATGCCTGCACTTCTTGTGATGTGTAGCTTGCTGTGGTCCAAAACCAGTTATTCATTGTTTTCTACTGCATTTTCACGCCTGCACGAAATTCGTAAATAGGTGTGTTTTGAAATCTGTGCACTTACCTACTTATTTTGTCACTCCTGTTATCTTGCACACCTGAAGTAGCCCGGGTACCATGAGGCGTGGCTTTGTCAGAATGTGCACTCATACTTATTTTGTCTCTCATTTTATCTTGCATTCCTGAAGTAATGCCCCCTACAGTTAAGTCAGACTTACCAATTCATTCTGTAACCAATATGTTCTTACACTTCACCATGTGTACCATGCATTTTCTGTAACTAGTGCCTAGATGCCTGTGGGTTTTTTGCATCTAAATAAATGCTAAATAAATAAAAACATAAACATAATTAGGCGAAGAAGTAAAGCATATGGTATTTCCAAATAGCACCTGTTTTACCACTGCTGCTAAATTCCTAATTCAGTTTAATTTTGCAGATAGATGCTCTGGATCTGTGTTCTCCTGACCACTTCTGTCATGAAGATTAACAATGCAGGGAGTGGATTTTGTGTAAGTTGATTACTGAACATTTGAATATGACAAAAATAAAACAAAACATCACTGTAATTTTCAAAGAATCAGATATTACATATTGTTTAGATGTTATATGTTAGTGATTCATCCAATTACATAAGTGTTCAAAGGAGCAGGTGTGGCCTGTTTCACACGTTTCTTAGATGACATTTTAGTAGGAGTGAAGTGTGGCTATGAATGTAACCATCTAGGAGATGACTGCACAATGACTGAACAAATATCAATAACAATACATAACTGTTTGTTTTTAGAATTGGAGTGTGGTTATTATATGTTAATACTGAGTTTCCATTAAACCTAAAATTCATAATAGAAAATGCTAGAAATGTCTCTTTTAAAATCTAAATGTTGTTATATTTTATTATATTATTGTGTACATTGTACTGTATTTGCATATGTTTAAGAATAAACCCTGAAGAAACATTTGTTGAACTATTATTTAATGTACTCTGTTCATCTTCAGAATGATAAATTATGAAGGGCATCTGCTGTCCCAAATGGATTTATTAAATTACTTTATTTATTGGTTTTTTTTCAGCATATCAGGCCACGTCTTTCTTTCAAGTGCTATGCATGCTCTTCAGATCAGGATGCAGTGCAATCCTTGTATATACAAGCAAACATTATATTTAACAAATGGCCATACATTTTGGGATCTGGTGACATCCCTGAATAGTGTACTATATAATATTTTCCAATCAGGCCCCAAAACGTACATATTAAACATTTGTGTTAACACTCTGCCATATGGATTAATGATTTACAATAGGTTTGTCATAAGTTGCATGAGAGGACTACAATATGAACAGTAGCTACAAATGTGCATTCCAAGTATTGATTTTGACAGATTTGTCAAAAACAGTGGGAAATATACAGAACATTACTGAAACTTTTCAGAATGCTTTTTGGGGTTTATATTTTCACTGGAAACCAAACAATCACGATTTATTTTTTAGAAAATGCATTTCTTTATTTCTGTGTGGAAAGCACAAAATAAGAGATTGCAGAAGCAACAAGTCTATCTGCTAGCCTTCTCCAGTTTGCTACATCCTTTTTCAAAACAATTGTCCTGCTTTGTTTAAATGAGCCTGTGGTCACATTACCAGTATCAATATTAAAACATAGCAGCAGAAAGCAAAACATTAAAAAACATGTGTAATGTTTTGTTAGACAGGAACATTGCTTTGCAAAGATATTTTTGCAAACGCGATAGCAGAAATAGTTCCGGATAAATCACTGACATCTTATCATTTGGGCATTGCCAATCCTGTCAAACACAGCAGTTCTTAAGTAAGTGACAGACAGAACAAGATTGGCGTCAGTTAAAATGTAAACAAACAAGATGTTCTGTTCTAATGTTCCTACTGATTACAAGAAGGACTTCATTATCTGTTAGAATGTGACGGGCTAACAGGGAAACAGATGGGACTTAGCCATTAAAACGGTGTCCAGTCAAAGTTTCGAAACAATAGTTTCGAATGCCAAAAGTTTTGACACAAAAGTGCCAAAAAAAAAAGTTTTGAACTTATTTTTATTATATTAGTTTTTTTTTTTATTTCGTATTGTAAAAGAAGTGCTTTTTTTAAAAAAAATCAGGGGTTTGGGGGGAACCCCTCCCCCCAAAAAAAAATCTAAACTTTTTTTTCAGCACTTTTGTGTCGGAACTATGGCATTCAAAACTATAAACCCATTAAAACACATCAGTTTCAGAAGCCTTGTGTCTCATATTTATATATAATTTCCTCTATGGGTGAATTACATCTACTCGTACTGAATAAATGCTGCACATGGCGTGCAGAAAACACTGCATGGACAAATACTAAAATGACTTATTACCTATATTATGTGAGCTAATATGTTTACACCTAATGTGATCAGTACAAATAGCACTCTGTTCGAATACTCAAATGTTGTTAATATATGTTTTCTTTCAGGTTTTAACAATCACGGTTTAATACCCAACTATTGCTTGAGCATACGTAAGCTAACCATCCAATATCTAAATGATGCTAGAACTATGAACAGGGATGCTTAGGTAACATATAACATCCACCACTGTGTTTTCAACATCCACCACTGTGTTTTTAACTGACCCAGTGGATGGTAGACAGCTCGCTTATATAATAGGTTTCTGACTTATTATAAAAATAGACTGCTGCATTAGCACTCTCACGAAAAATTGAGCAAATGTGCATCACAGGCCAACCAATGTGAAATGTACGGATCAGAACTACCTAATTAGACACACCTTCATTTTGCGATCCATTATGGATTAATACTGTCCCTGCGCACAATGATCTTTAAATAAAGTGAAATATGTATTAATTAAATTTGCGCAATTCAACATCAACTATGAACACTCATGGTCACCGGATTTATATATATTTCTTAAACACATTTGTTGCAATGATTGGGAAACTTCTGGTACGTATTTATTGGTAACACAATAACCCAATCCCAAAATATGGCGCTTGTATTATCCTAGCGCCAGTAGAAACAATAAACATACGTCTGAGGGAACGTTACCATGACGACGTAACAACAATGTTAAATACATGACTCAGACGCCATTCGGTGTCCCAGTCACCAGCCAACGCATGCAGATTCTAGGATCGGATAAGTACAAACGGTAAGAGACCATCAGCAAAGTACAACTTTTTTCTTAAACTGGAATCTGAAAGCGCTGATGCATAGCTGGCAGAGTGCACGTGAAGCTGTTGAAATAGACAATGATGCAATTCGATCAAGTAACACTCACAAAGATCTTTACTTTTTGTAAAAGCCGCTCAACGCGGAACATGAGACTAATATAGAGTTGTTTGCCACTAATGAGTTGGTTTCAACAACTAAACAACCTTAAATCTAAATTAATGTTTGTATGAAGGAGGATAACTTAGATGCAACACAAATAATCAAGGAGGTCAAATATCGTCTGCACATCTAAGTACACTCAGACCAAAACGACTTTTCTCATCAATAAGAATGTTTATTATACATTTATTAATGCACATTCTTACATATACAGGGATTTAACCCATTTATTTTCAAAGCAGCAATTTAAGAATATACCTGAGACTCACACAAGAAGGTAACACAACCTATCTATTACGAACAGTTATATAGATATGCAAAAGACCATTTTACAGGCTTAACTCACCCCAATCGTCTTTGTCTCGTGTCTCCCTTCTCTCTCTCATTTTTGTTTCTGCATTTCTCTTAACCCATCAATCCTCCCTGTTACCAACCCCTGCTGTTCTGTGTTTTTATTGCACAAATGTGAATATGTGAATCAACATATATTTTTGTCGTATACTTTTGTCTTATGGTTTAAACATTCAATGTGTATTTATTTATTTATTTCTCACACATATGTGGGAATTACTGTTGAATACTACTTGTGATCATTATAGATTGACTTACATCAAGAAACAAGCCCTGATTTGATAAAGGCTTTTTTAAGACGATACACGTATCATCACCAAGGGCATTCATGATTAAATATACTTTGGAACACTAGTATGGCACAGTCTGTTATCTGAGTATTTCTTTAAATATACTTATTGGCAGTGGTTTGTTTGGCTTTTTAACCACGACTCAGTAACACGAGACATTTGGTTTTAGACACCTGAGCTAAACTATCTCTATGTTTAACATATTTGTGTCACCTTGATTGACCGGCCCTCCTAAGCCAATACCCTTTTACAAACTCCTAATTTATTTGAAAGACACATAGCTGCTGCTCAGTGTCGCCACCAACAGGAATAAAGGGAGAAGAAACATTCAAAGCTCTCCAAGTCCATGGCAGACAACTTTGCCCCACTGCTCCATGTGGCTCTCCGCGTGAGCCTGCAGTATTTATTTGAAAGGCACAAAGCTCCTGCTCAGTGTTGCCACCCAAAGGAATGAAGGGAAAAGAAACACTTAAAACTGTCCAAGTCCATGGCAGACCACTCTGACACGGCACTCTGTGCAGCGCTCCACATGAGTCTGCAGTATTTATTGGAAAGGCGCAGAGCTCCTGCTCAGTGACGCCCCATAGGAATCTTGGGAGAAGAAACACTCAAATCTGTCCAGGTCTAGGGCAGACCAATCTACCACTCGACTCTATGCGGTGCTCTATGCAAGTCTGCAGTATTTATTTGAAAGCAACAGAACTCCTGCTCGTGTTGCCGCCGACAGAACAAAGGGAGAAGAAACACTCAAAATTGTTCAAGTCCATGGCAGACCACTCTGCCACACCACTCCGCACGATGCTCCGCACAAGTCTGCAGTATTTATTTGAAAGGCACAGAGCTCCAACTCATTATCTCCACCCACAGGAATGAAGGGAGAAGAAACACTCAAAACTGTCCAAGTGCACAGCTGACCACTCTGCCACATCACTCTGCACGGCGCTCCATGCAAGTCTGCAATATTGATTTGAAAAGCACAGAGTTGATGCTTAGTGTCGCTGCCCACAGGAATGAAGGGAGAAGAAGCACTCAAAACTGTCCAAGTCCATAGCAGACCACTCTGCTTCACCACGCGTGTGAACAATGGTGCTATGACTTAAATCCAACTTCACAAAAGAATTACCAAGTTCATGATTCTGAGGAGTTTTTGGGGGACAGAAAGGTTGACTGTTTATTTGGCCTGTGTTCCATGTACATGAGACCCAAAAGTGAAATCCCAAAATGTGAGTTTTTGTATTACAGCTTTGTTTTGTGCCTCAGAGAAGGCGCTGTGTGTAATTATTTGGTGCAAATAAACATTGGACATATTATTCAATAAATATATATTCTGTCTGTACCCCAGCCTGGTTCTTGGTTTATAGGTGGCACAGTTTCTCTTGGTGTTCTGCTGTGTTTTGGCTATGCATTCCTTTAGGAGTCCATTCATGTGTTCACACAACCGATTTGCTAGTGGGTGGTACGCACAGGTGAATTTGTGCTTGATGCCTAGCAATGTTGTAATGTGCTGAAACAGTTAATTGGCGAAGTGAGAGCCAATGTCAGACCACAGGACCTCACACACACCCCATCTTGAGAAAATATCACTGAGCAGAAACTTGGCTGCTCTAAGGGTGTCAGCATGGGAACAGGGCTCAATATGAGTCACAAACAGGGCTAGATAGAATCATACTCATGATATATGAGGTTAGTCTCTATATTGTTACAAGATATCTGTGAGCTGGCTCAATCTCCATTCAACGCAGAAGACCTACCGCGCTACTATTGGCACTCTCCAAACCTTTACACAGCTGGCTGCGATTACAGTCAGTCCTATTTCCATGGAATGCATCAATCAATCAATGAATACAATTGCTGGATTTACTTTGTGAATACTATTAATTCACTCACCTGCTCAGCCTGCTGGAAGAAATCAAACAGGCCTGGCTCACATGCCAATTCCAACTCATGGTCTTGAATGTCAACTTGTCACAATGAGATCCTGCGCAACCACAGCAAGAGTGCCTAGAAGCTCAGCTGAACTCTGTTGATCATCCAAAGAAAAGACCAAAGGTATTTTGAAGAGTCTCAGTCTCCCTGGTTCATTTGAATGTCCCACAGTGACATTTAAGCCCCCCTTATCCACGTTATAAAAGACAATGGGCCTCATTAGGAGGCAGGTGGCCACATAATTAACGGTGCTGGTATGGGACAGGCACCGTTCATTACGGGCTGCCCTATTACAAGGACTGCTGCCGGACCGGCTAATTAATGACTGGTCAGACCAGGCGTCCTTAGCGAGACCCACTCGCAATCCTGGATGCTAACAACGGGCCTGTCATTAACGGGCCCGTTGTTGGCATCCTCCCCATTCCCATTGAGCCCTATGGGGGCTCAAGTGGGAAAGATGGAATGTACCGGGTCCGGGTTGCGCGAAAGGGATTTACTGGTCCTTCCAAAGTCAGAATGGCCCGGTAAGTCCCCTTTTGGGTGACCCAGATTTCGAACCCGGTATGGGGGTAGCCATGCCGCTTTTAGCGGCATAGCTACCTGCATACTCGTAATGAGGCCCAATATCTTGAACAATTTACAAGTCTGCTAAGTCTCTTTGCTGAACACCCATTCTTATCAATCCAGAGTGCCCTCTCACATCAAAGTTCTGAATTCTTTTTATTTCTTGTATATGGGTTGGTTTTTAGTGTTTTAATTAGTTTGTTTGCATGGATTGTTTTATTTGAGTTTCTACATTTTTGACCCTTGATTGGATTTTCTTTTATTTTGGATCCATTGTTCTAAGGCTGTTTGGGTTTCCTCTGTCATCAGCTCACTACCCTCCTAAACATATAGCCCAACCTTGGCCCACACTACCAACGAAGATAACGTTGGTATCCCTGTCAGGCAGTGCCTATTTCAGCATTGTGATTGGGATCACTGCATTTAGTAGTGGAATGGGGCTTTGTAGGCAGTTTAGCCACTTCTCATCACTGTTTTCCTGCAGTAGTTATTTTGTCACACCGCCAAAATAATAACTGAATGCCATCCAGACACCAGCAAAGCTGACTGAGCCTTTCATGACACACACCCACCTGTCACAAAGCAGTCCTCTTCTGCTGCATCTCTCCATCCATTTGTTTGAAGCATCTTCCTCCTGATTTCCCATCCTGTTAACTTCCATGTACTCCTTTTCTTTCTAGCAGCAGACTGCGGGCTTGATACCACTGGCAGTGGCACAAGGATAAGCATAGGTGCTCTGATACTGCTACAGTGTTGGTGTTATGCAGTATAACAGCATATTGACAAGGCAGAGCATAGAATCCACATGAAGTTCATCAATTGAGCACCAAAGTACACGTAAGATGTTTACCTTAGTATGCATAGCAACATGATGAGGCATTAATATATCTATTTTTTATTACACGAGGCACAAGAAGTATTGCTCTTTTAGTTTTTCAAACACTAGATCATGGAAGAATGATTAACCCGGCCTAATTAGCTTTTGACACTGCCCAACATAGAAGACTTAAAGGCAAGTTTGGCAACAAAGCCGGGTAACTATGCTATGTCTTGACACATCAAAAAGAGGAACATGTGTGCCTATAAACTGATCGGGTAGCGGCATGGTGACAAGTACTAGGCTCAACGCTGTTAAATAGCTTCATCAGCGACATTGTGACCTTTGACATGACACGTATATAGCGTTTTACACAATTAAATATAGGTAGCCAAGATTACTATATTCCACCTTTAATTCAAATCTCATGAAATAGGGCCTCAGTTACTAGTCCGGAGAATCAAGGAGGTAACAGGAAGAAAGCAACAGCACGTTCACTCACATCTACATCCAATGAGTTGACATATTTCATTCCATGCGGGAAAGCTGTGCACATAAATATGCAGACGGTGCCCCACTTTTCCTGTCGCAAAAAAGGATGCATTATTTAAGGAAGAACCATTTTATATAGGGCATCGCACGCATAGAAATCATTTATCTGCTGTGGAGCAACAATTCCAACTGCATTATACAATGCTCACCCTTACATAATGGTCGGGGCTGAGGTTTCCGATTTGGGCTCTGCAAACCCAGAACACAGAAGGCAGGTTCCCCCACTGAGTGCTCTTGGGAAAGCGACTACAATTACTCCCTACGCCACACACAAAAGCTCCCTCCTGCAAGGAGATGTCCTGTTGAGTGACCTTAGCATTTTTCATATATAATAGGGAAATTGTATTTAGAGTCAGAACATCTTAACTGAACCCAGGAGTGTCTGACCCGCTTCAATGCGATTCATAAATGATAACACTTTTGAATGAGGCAGGTTCACATTGTTTAGTATCTCAGCATTCGAGACACATTTTAATAAGCTCCATCAATGTCCTACTGATTTGACATTTATATGCCGGCAGGCATTTTAAAAGCAGCATCTACAAGTAGTTAGCATTTCTGCATGGCGTGTGTCCTCTAAACAGCAGCCTTTGCAATCGGCACGACCATTCCATCTGTTCATGCTTTCTTTCCACTGCATGTCCGGCTGAATTGCATCTGCAAATTGCTATCTACATTCTGAAACAGATTCACCCTGCTTGTGCTAATGGCATTTCCTTCCACTTGATAAATGGACAGGTCCATGCTTATTGTTTTGCACAGCATGGCTATAACTGCTTACATGAAATGATTTTCGAATCATCAATAAGCCTTAACTTTGAAACCTGGCCTAATCGGAATTGTTTGCAGTTAAACAATGCTTCATGGTGTGACAACAATAAAGCGAACACTCGAAACCGGATTGCCCGTGAGCAGCCAACTGCGACCGCTTAATTTAGGGCAGAGAAAACGGTGCACACGTTAACACGATGCCAGCAGGCAATGGCTGCATAGGAAGTTGCGGCAGTTGAGAACTGGTGCTGTACTGCAGAGTAAGTGTTGTTATCCTGGCTACGAGGTCACCTCACCACCGGGTTTATCATGTTGTTATCCTGGCTATGCGGTCACCTCACCACCGGGTTTATCATGTTGTTATCCTGGCTACGCGGTCACCTCACCACCGGGTTTATCATGTTGTTATCCTGGCTACGCGGTCACCTCACCACCGGGTTTATCATGTTGTTATCCTGGCTATGTGGTCACCTCACCACCGGATTTATCTGTGGTCTGTCTTCCTTTCCTCTTACTGAAAGCATGTGGGGACCATAAGGAATCCTCAGTCTTATCGTGAGTTCAGGTGGAGGATCGCCTTCCACTTTTCTTGATGTATGTCTGACCTGTATTGATAATCTTGCTATCTGGTGACTGACCACAATTTATATATTAGTGTTATTTTTCTCCATGGTGTCCCACTGTAAGGTGCACCCTACTGTGATTTTGTTTCATAATGTCCCACTATTATTCTATCTCCTATTGTAATTCTACTCCCTGGTGTTACACCATTACCTGCTCTATTGTGATTGTGTTCCTTGATGTCACACTATCATTTTTGCCTTACTGTGATTCTACACCCTGGTCAATTGGATTCCCTGGTGTTACACCATAACTTGTGTTCTACTAGGATGTAGTTCTGTATCCTGGTCTCCTATTGTAATCCTTCTCCATGGTGCTCCATTGTAATGTATGCCCCACCTTAAGTTGCTCCCTGACACATCCGTTTGATGCCATAAGTTGCTCATCAGGTCCCTCACCATCCTTCCTGCATTAACATTCTCTACTTCTATGCACAAACACACTAAGTATTCCATTTAAGCCACTCAGACACATACATCGATTATGGCTCCCAAAAGACGCACCATAGCAGAACTCTACACCTCTACAAACACCTTCTAGAGAATAATCCCTGTCAATGCATTTTAGCACAATGGGGAGACAAAGCTCCCATCTGGACACAAATGCCCCTGTCCTTTCCTAGATATAAAATCACGCACATTGCTCAGAGTACTGTCTGCATGCCTCAGCACACAAATAAGGTTACCTTGCCTTTTCGCTCTCTCCCACCTAACATAATCCCCACCCCCTCTCTATCAGTTCCAACAGAGTGCCTGGAGACCATGTAAATAGCAGCAGAGTGAGCTATAAATCCCAATAACAACAAATAATATCTTGGTTATTGCTTCTGTAAATAAAGAGACACGCGTAACAATGTGTGTTTAACCACGGAAAGGGAGCCGCCACAGAAACCAGCTCACACAATTCATACTGCCCACGGCACTCCATGCATTCTCTTTCACACAGCAAACACACATTCATTTGTGGTTCCCAAACCTTAAGTCACCAAAGCCTGAAGGCTTCTGTTTGGCTGCAGCACTCCCAAAAGTAATGTGGTGATGAGAGCTCAGCTATGTATGGTGAGCAGGACCCGTGTCGCCTATCTCTGTCTTTAGCCCAAAGTTGTGTTGATGCTTTATGGGGTAGTGGTCAGAGTTTGGCAGCGGTGGGGCCTACACTTGGATACACATGTTAGGACTAAATGCTAAAAAAAAATGTACTGAATAGTTATGCACGTAAATGAATTCTGATTCATCCTTTTTCAGATATGGTTCTTGGGGTAAGAATGATGAGAGCAAGTGTGAAAGCATGAACCTATCAGGCCAAGAGCAGGAGGGGACACAGGAATGCATGCGGTATGTATTCTTATTATTTGTAAAGCGAGAAGGCTGATCCAACATGCATGGCTAAACACTGACACATATTTGGAAATGAAGCTTGTCTGAGAAGAGTAGGAATATATCCATTTTAATCTATGTACCATGGCATTGTGCAAGTACTCTGGAGCCAGGTACCATGACTTGGTGCACAGGAAAACAAAGCTACAGGCTCTAATATGAAGTCTTGTGCAGTTTAGAACCAAAAAATGATGTATGAGGTTGCAGTACCGTAGGTCGTTCACTGGTGGTATTATGATATCTGGCACTAACACATGACTTCATCATTCAAGTACAATACATGTTGTTAATACTTGCATCTGTGAAGTCTTGCAGAAGTAATTTAAGTGTAAACGGGCTACCCTTGTGTTAAGACGGCCGACAAAGTCCCAAATTACACAAAGGGTCTGGTGTCAGTTCAAACTGCATCTATTAATCAAAGAACTGATCAGGGCGAGTCCGGACATGCGATGACCCACTATTTTATTGTAATTGTTATCTTGGCCAACAACAAATGTAACCTATCGAATCAAAAAATGTTGATACAGGTAAAAGAAAAGCATACATTTCCTATATAGAAAAACAACCAACAGTGCAGGTCTGTATCAAGACAGATAATGTAAAAAGCCTGTAGGCTTGAGCGTTGCTTAAGATTGTCCCAAAATTGAAATACTGTGCAGGTAGGAATCTAGCATATATGAGGCAAGTTCACAGCTGTGTGTTGAAATGATCTGTAACACACAAGACATGTCTAGGAATTAGACATTGTCTGAGGCACCTGAAACTATAGGCGCTTCTAGAAGAAGACCAGTGGGGTCAAATACCTGATTGATATGACCCGATATGGACGAGAGTTGTAGAGTCCACTTCCTTTGGGTTCAGTTCTATGGGTGCGGCCAGCAGTGCGTGCTGTAAAGTTAAGAAACGGTGGGGATCAATATGGTACCTATGGCCAAATCTTGCCGCTATATCCCGAACTAGGGCCTTCTAACCCCTGTGTCTTGAAACACCCTGTAGTAATGGTTCCAGTGTTTATAGATAACATCTGGCAGAGGGTCCAAAGATCGGAGAGTTAATGGCGCGGCATATCTAACATAACGTGTCGCTGGGCCCTGCTCAGAGCGTGTGTATTCGAGTGTGCATGAGCAAATTAATGAAAAAGAAAGTGGCGTGTCTGGGCAGTAAGTGTCTAATATAGCATGTGACAATGCTTGGAGCGTCTGTATACCTAGGTGCACCAGCGATTTCAGAGAAACTGGGGTGTCGTCCCGTGCGCAATACGTGTCAAAGAATTATGTCAGAGGTGCTGCCCCAGAATGGCAACCTGTGATGCCAGGGAATCAGAGTTCTTACCTGGGTGTTAATTGTCACTCTGTATATGAACAGTGTCATTTGCCAAGCAGAGTGCATGGCCCAGTGGTGTGTTTATACGGTTGTTATGGTTACCAGGCCCCAGGACCATGGTGGCCATCTTGTAGTATCAAGATTGGTATAGTGGTTCAGAGAAAACACTAGGTCTCATTCACAGGGGGTAGTCCACCAGCGCATCTACATTGCGTGTGTGGATTTACAATGCATTAACAAGTTTATCCTCGGACACAGGGGTAATTACAATAAAGATTAATCGCAGTGCATTTACAAGGTCTTACAATGAACAGATGATCACAGACCCATTTACGGTGCAGGTTGACGCTTAGGAATATTCTGTTCATGGATCATATCAGTACAACATGATTTATCCTTAGGCACATGGGTGATTACAATTAAAATGAATCCCTGTGTTTATACAAAGTCTTGTAATGAACACATGATAACTGTTGTTTACAGATAGACATATTTATGATACATGCAAACACATAAATGCTGTACCTTGCATAGGAATATTCTTTCATGAATCATATTGGTACAACATGATTGTTCTATGCAAAATAGTGCAATCAAAGTCCAAATGATGTCCCTATGCTCAATATTGAAGCACAATTTGCATTGGTACAATTATTAATTCAAATCTATTCCCCTGCTTTATCATTGGTGCCGTTATCAATCAATTCAAGTGTACTATACACTAGAGGTGACAAGTCTGTTTTTCTGAAGAATGGTACAGTTTCTAGAAGATCTCTTTGAACAACTGGAATCCTCGAGTGGACACTGACCAGGGAACCAAAAGCCAGTAAGTTTATTCTGAAGTGATCTGGAAGTACTACCAACTGATCTGTTCGGCTATAATACTGGCGCTATTGACTTATTAGGTTGTTCCACTCGACTGCCACGTTAAGCACTATCTGGGCGCTGTTCAAGCTGTATATCCACCTTTGTTTCAGCTTGCCCAACTGTTTGGCTAAGTCTCTGCACCTCCTGTTGGAGGTAAGCATCTGTAGAACAAATCATTTTAAGTCCTGAGACAAACAATGACACAATCACACTGCACGTAGTCCTGAATCGTTTTTAATGCTGTTTGCTAGGGTTAGTCTGGTTTGACTATCCAAGTGGTGTGAACATTGTAATCGACCTTCCCAACATGGGATTACTGTTAAGTTTCTATTTAAACAATATATCTAACCATGTAATTTTGATCATACAATATTCCTGTAATAAGGTGCACACTGGCAATACTGAAGTTACATTCTATGTCGCATTACTATGTATATAGTGGACTGTGTCACATCAACCATAGTGGATTGGAGTCACCTAATATAGACATGCTAAAGTGCAATGTGTGACGGGCTTCTTCACAATCATCTATACATGCGAATATCATAATATAGAATTAGCATACAATTTAGGGTGCAGCTCTATGCCACATCAATGGTATGGCATTGAAGATCATATCAATTTAAACTCACACAGATTGTTACAAGTGACTGGCCTTTTTTACAATTACCCACATATGTGAATGCCATAATATAGAGCTAATATACATTTATTGTTGCAGTTCATATCTGTTACTAAGGTAACCACATGGTTTCCCAATAGTTGACCGCAAGCTTATAAGGCTTTAGGACACTGTACATCGGTTTGTATACATATAATGGGGCACGCGCGTTACAGGGATGCACAATGTTGCTTAAGCAATACAGTGAAGCAGCTTATATTTTGGAATCTCATTTCGCTATACTGGCGACAGAAGACATACCAATAATTTCACACAATCATATTACTGTATCATTGTGTTTAGTGAAGCGATGCTGTGCCCAGCCTGACTAAAATGGCGGTTGAGCTGGGACCTGCAGTTGTGCTTGTTTGAACGGTCAAGAGGCCGTATGACTTATATTCCTAAGGAAACAGCAGAAGCGGCTTACGAGCCCAGACACTGCTGCCGAAAGCCCTTGTCCAGGTAGGATTTGCTGCATTGGTAATGGTTCATGCGGTTAGTTACGTGATGGTGTACCAAGCACGGGTCTAAAAATAGGGGATTTTTAACACTCATATGCAACGCTTACATGGTCTTTCTATTTGTTTAATTTATGTGTGCCATTCCGTTGATCATACTGGAACGGTGGGATTTTCAGATCACATCTGGGCACTTATCGGTTGGCTAACAAAGAATTGAAGCATCACAATTGTGAGAACATATAGGTAATGCAAAATAATTATTTTTTCTTTGTTTGCTGATCTCTGTGTGCATTTACATATGTATATTCCTTTCATATATGAAATGGGTGAATGCACCTGTCTTGCAATGAATTAGGTGAGTGATTTCACATGGTTATGAGCATGTCAAAAATGTACAAAAACTGTACATTATGCCTGAATAGTACATTTTCAGGGGGCACTATTTATGTGAAGGTTTTAGCAAATTTACACTAACTAACCCTCAATTATTTCTTTAATTTTCCAGTATGGATCCACTACACAAGGAATGCTAAGGTATATTTTCCATAGCATTTATATGGGTTGATGTGACACACCACATGTTATATCTATATATTCAGTAAAAATACTTTGTTAAAGGGACGTTATGGTTATGTTGTGCTACTAAAAACCTATGAAATTAAGTAAAAAACCTTTCTCATAGGTTTTTAGTAGCGCAACCTAACCATAACGTCCCTTCAACAGTTTTTTTACTGAATTTCATAGGTTTTTAGTAGCACAAGTTAACCATAACCTCCCTTTATCAAAGTTTTTTTTTACTGAATATACATTTTCATAGTGTGAATTTGATAGATGTTTACTAGGATTCCCTTACTTTATATACATGTAACATAGAAAACATAGAACATACTGAACCCTATGCTAATGATTTTGATGTCCGCGGACTGTGCGTATGTCCGCAGACGGACGTGGATGACATCAACACTACTCAAACACTCAGGGGGTATCTTAAATTGTTCTATCATGCCATAAAAACACTGCACACGTTCAAAAAGCAGCACATAACCACATTATATATAATAATAAATAAGAAGTGGAAGCTATATATATATAACACATCAACCATCCATTTAAATACCATATGTAGTAAAATGAATATACCAAAACAAAAAAGATATGCCTCCAACATAATTACCTCACAGAAACTGCACAGCTAGGAGCAACAGAAGACCTACACAACAGTAATTATACAATTTACCAGAAACTAGTAAGTAAAGTAAATTTTTCTAATATATTTCTAAACTTTTTGTATTAGGTCCACTACAATTAATATATTTTTGTTTTTCACACAGAAATGTGCAGTACTTTGGAATGGCTTGAGGAAAACTTTCCACGTGAGGAAATGTCTGATGACAGTGATACCAAGTATAAGCAAATTAATAATCATTACTTTATGTGTAAATATATATTTATTTTTAATAGACCATACAAACCTTGAAAATAATACACTAATTATATTATATAATAATATAAATAAGACACATTGGAAAAGACTCTGCAACACATGGAACAGAAAATGGACAAGCTCAAGGAAAATGTCAATGTTTTATAATAGTTTGTGGAGGACCACATAAAAGAAAAAATTAAATACCATTGTCCCACATGTACCTGTTCCCCCTCTCCATGTCCCAGTGAACTGTCCCCAAACCCTTAACACCAAGAAAAACGTTTTGATGAGAATTCCATCCCTTCATCCCCTCCCATCCATCCTCTCCAAATCCCTAATTCTCCGTATTTGTATCAGTTTCTGCTTCCCCCTCTCTTTCATAAATTGTGTATATGTATATAATAAAAAAAATATTATGTTTCTTTTAATGAAATCCTTTGTGTCTTATTTTTTTTTAAAAGCAATTAAAGTGTCTGCGGACAGGGCGCCTGTCTGGAATGTCCGTAATTAACAAAATGGGTATGTCCTAAGGACACTATACCTGTCCGTACCATTCGCAAGCAAAGATGGAACTGTTCTTAGAACACACCCAGGGCCTCATTACGACCCAGGCGGTAAGGGGTTTACGGCAGCGTAAACAGCGCCGACCCTTACCGCCTGATTACGAGGTCCCTTAGCGCCATGGAGGTTTTAACACCTGCTTTTAGCAGGTGTTAAAATCCATGGCGCTAAGGGACCATGGAGTTAATTACGCCACCGTAATTTACGGTGGCGTAATTAACGCCTTCCCCACTCCCATTATGCCCTATGGGGCAAAAATGGGAATGGGGAAGGGTAAATGGGGATTGGGGACTTACCGCCCCGCCAAGGTCGGAATGGGGCGGTAAGTCCGCCAACCACCATGGCGTAAACGTAGTTTACGCCATGGTGGTAAAGTCACGGCCCAGGCGGTAACTTACCGCCTGGGTCGTAATGAGGCCCCCAGTGTCCGGGATGTCCGTAAATTAACAAAATGGGGCTGTCCTAAGGGCACTATACCTGTCTGTACCGTTCGCAACCAAGATGGAACTGTTCTTAGAACACACCCGTGTCCAAGATGTCCGTAACTGAACAAAATGGAGGAATCCTAAGGACACTATACTTGTCCGTACCGTCCGCAGCCAAGTTGAAACTGTCCTAAGAACACACGCGGTGTCTGGGATGTCCATAGTCAAATAAAATGGAGGTGTCCTAAGGACACTATACCTGTCCGTACAGTCTGCAGAACATCTACGCACATGGGGACCACACCCGTAAGTCCTGCGTAACTGTCCGTCTCACTTGTCTCACACTTTTAATTTGTTTGAGTACTCGAACACTGTCCATAGAACACCCGCGCGCATGCGCACAACCATTCCCATGCATTTGGTGTCCTGCGGACACCCTTTACTTCTCGCATGTGTTCCCAACATGTGACCGCACCCACACTGAGCGTGTGTCCTAATTTACGGACACTGTCTGGTTCACCAACATTTTAAAAGAACTTTTTCAGACAATCCAAATTATTTTACAGTAACAATTCACCATTGCACATGTCCCGGAAAATGACCCTGGCTTTCCACATACTTTTTGGAACTTTTTGAACCTTTTTGGGTGTTCCCTCTCTTTGTGAAGCGCACCCCTCAACCCCTATAAAAGGCCACACCCCAGAGCTGATCTTCATTGTACTTCTGGCTATTGCAGACTGAGTTCTGATGCCTTTGCTGCTCTTGCTGAGATTATATCATCAACCCTGACTCCAATCCATGGCTGCTGTTGCTACCTCTGCCTCAGCACCACCCCCAAACCCTCCACCACCACCACCTCCCCAAGGGCCTGCAGAGGGGAACAGGCGTGAGGATGCAGAGATGAGGATGAAGAGGATGAGGTCGAGGAACTCCCTACTACCAGCATTCGCCGGGAGTCTTTGGTGTGGCTTTTGTTTACCACTCATGGTAACGTACCAAAAGCACGTGCGAACAAGGTCACCTGCAAACAGTGCAAAATGGTGCTGAGTCGTGGGAGACATGGTTCGTATAGCTTTAGTATGAAATCCATGAAGCGACTCCTAACGTCGTTCCACAGTGGGGACATTCGCAAGGTTGTACCTTGTGATAAACGTAGTAGGTTGAGTTCCACTACAGCATCCTCCGTTTCCGCTCCTCTCACCACAAGAGACACTCCGTGGGAGAGTGCATCCCTCCAGCTGCTTCACAGGCCATTCACAATGCCGTTGACCCTTACCTTTTGAGGGTCACAATATTATGTATGTACTGCAATACAGTACTCTGCAGGGGGGAGAGTCTTCAAAGTGCTTTTGAGACTACTGTCACGGAGCACCAGAAGACCTGTTACTTACCTAAGTAAGGCCCACCCTAGATCTTCCTCTCTCCACCTGCTCTTTCTTATCCCTGTGGTTGGTGTCCCTTCCTTACCCTCCTTTCCCTTCCTCTCCTAGTGTGTCGTGTGTAAAAAAACAAAAAAAACAACACAAATCCAAAAAAAAGGCTCTTTTGTGAGCCGCCTTTCACAGTTTAAAAATAGAAGTGGCAAATAAACAGTGCAGGGCCCTGTGCATTTTTTGGAAGTCCGTGGACAGTCCTGGGACATATCAAATTTTAGGGTGCTGCCCTAGCAAAACCAATGCACTTTTCTCTGGGAAGAAGTGGTGGCTCTGAAAAGAGCCTTTTGGTGGTGTTTTTGTGTGTTTGAAGAACTTGAAATCGTCAATATCTACTGCAAAATAGATGACTGTAATTCCAAAAAAGGTCGCAATGCATTTTGTACATTTCTCAGAAAAATCTGATTACCAGCATAAGTAAGATGGACTCCATCTCTGTGAAAAATGTATGTGCTACGAAACATAATATTTTCATTGTGAAAAGAGGACATGCCAACATCTCTTAGAAAGGCACAAACAGCCTTATTGACATCGTGCCTCGCTTTCGCCATTTGTAGACCAAATGAAGAAGAACGCAGCCACATTTGTCTTTGCGCAATACAAGAAAAAATTACTTGGGAATTTGGAAATATGTCCATAACCTTCCCAAGTCCTTCTTTCATTGCAAATTGCAAAGAAATTCCAGACACATGTCCTAAACTGTTCCCTCCACAATGAATTATAATTATGTCTGGATGATGCTCTGTCTCTAAAGTAGCACAGAGAGGTACCAAGTCCAGCCACTTCATTCCACACACTCCATGCCAGTGCACTTCCACATGAGGAAATCCAAGATCTGAAGCTACTCCACAACGTCTGCATGCACCTCCAACCAATGTATCCATGAGTCTCTCAAAAACCAGATAATCTGTTTTCGGAAACACACAGCCATTGCTATCTGTTCTTCTCTCAGGAAAGAGACATTCTGACAAAATCTCTCCTTACACAACACACCCAGTAAACTTTACTGACCAATCCCTAGCTCCGCTCATTCTCATTTGCATGCCTCTCCATCCCAATATCCCCGTATGTAATACGGACTGTCCGCGGACAACCACCATGATCGCGGACATATCGAAAATCTGAGTGTGGTGAATGTAAATTTAAATAGTGTGCCCCATTTCCCCTTTGAGGTTGGCTCTGAAAAGAACCGTTATTTTTGGGTTTTTTTGCAGATGCCTGACAGACACCTGTTATTTTGTATTTTTAGTTTTTTTTTCTTCTTACTTTACTACTAAAATCTTCACATAACCTTCTCCAAAGCAACCCTTACATTCGAAAACAGCATGGCATTTCCCAAAAAAGATAAGGAAATGCCATCTTCTTCAAAATAAACAGCATTACTCAAATCAATATTCTCATTATTGCAGAAAAACATACCAGCTCTAAGCATGAAAGCACACATGCCCCTGTTGATTGCACACCTAGCAATGTTTTGCTGAGGACAAAAAACAGAACTATTGTCCCATATTCCCCTAGGAAGTAATCCAGAAAAAAGTACTTTCGCATTTGGAAGGATGTTCATCACTGCTTGAACCAACTGTTCCAAATCTGCCAACAAAGTAGGGGCACTGACACAGCCCAAATGGAAAGCACCATAGTGCAAAACTACCAGATGGGGACTGTTCATCCTGTGCATATCTTCACAAACTTGTAGAATTCACTCTACATTACAATCAGGCACAGTGCTCCACACCAACTCCACTCCTTTAACATAGACATTTTTTGCCACATGCCTGCATTGAGCATACTGCTGTAAAGCATGCACAAACATACCTCCGAGCACCAACAACCTGACTTTCTCATCCTCTGCCATCTTCACTACACACAGTCTCGTTCTACACAAATCCACAACCTCATAATCTGATTGGCTGATCCAGACAATCCCCTTTCCATGCAGCATTTGCAGGAAAACCCCGGATGTGGCACGCCCAATCCGCGGACAGCCACGGTGTCCGCGCAGCGCGTAACTCTTAGCCAGCCCTTCTATCCTTTCCACATCATTCTTGGTGCCATTCCCTCATTGGATACAGCTAAGCAGTCACACAACAATCCACCAATCACACCCAATACCTCTACATCTAACCCCATCATCAGAGTTCCGCACTTCAAATGTACTTTTGATCACTCTGAGTACAAGTCTCATATCATTGGAAAACACCTACTACAAAAACTACTCTGCAAGTCTCCAAGATTTCTAGTTACAGCTGCATTCATATCCACATGCATGAATAAAAACTACAGGTATGCATATTTTATTCACAGTACATGTACAACACTTATGAATCCATATAAACATAGTAATGCCACTAAACCTGCATGACCTATACATACATGCCAACCCTCCCGATTTAGGCACGAGACTCCCAATTTTTCATTGAAAAATCACACTATTTTTTACTGTCTCCCGCATCACCTATACATACATGGCAACTCTCCCAATTTAGGCATGAGACTCCCGATTTTTCATTGAAAAATCACACTATTTTATACTGTCTCCCGCATAAATTAATGTTAATCCCAATGCAATCCTACGGGAAAAATAAATGTTCCCGATTGCTGTGGTGAAATCTCCCTCTCAGGGGCTCCCGATTGTTGTCATGTCTGCCTATAAAATGAACGTATTCAAATTTTTCCCATTTACTATAATCAACTGTCACTTCCAAACCTGTTTGCTATCTACAACACAGCTTTAAAAAACCAAGTGAATTTCATACACTTAAAATTCTACTCATTTGCAAAGCATGTTGAAATAACATATTGTAAATAAAATATAAAGGCTACACATAGTAAAATGAAATGCATGCATACACTATGTTCAGATATCAAACAAGAATACTACTACAAAAGCATAAAAATCAATGTCTACATTAACATCAGTGCTATAAACACACAAAATTATTCACTTCTTTCTTTTACAATTGCAGTGAAGACCACTCTCCTGAAGATCAGTGGCACCTGAACTACAAACAACATATCCACAGAAACCAGCTCATTCCACAAAAAAAGAGTAAGTACAATACTACCTTAATATTCTTACTGTTCCTCAAACTCACTGTGTGGTTCATTCATGTAATTTGCGCACCAAATAAAACAGCGATTTCTGAACCATTCTGCCAACAAATCCCCATTTATGAAACAGGGATTAGCAGGCAGAATGGCACACAAATCCCTGTTTTTTGGAACACAAATAACATTCTCAACCCCTAGAATGTTAGTGTTACAAAACAAAGAACTGTTTTAATTGTATACCATTAGGTTTACTATTATGCTTCTCCTCACCACAAGCTAACTTTCTACTCTCATCTGAACCACAGTTTAGTAACACACAAATAGAAGAATAGCCTTCCCAATTAATTGTAGCTGCCCAATACAAAATCACACACCACCACATACATCTTTGCCATCATACTCAGACACTCAGGCATACAGGACACATACATTGCAGAACGGACCAACCCATACCTTCTTTTCTTTTCAACATACCCCAAAGAATGCCTACCAAAAAGCAAGTCCATAGAAAGCAATGCAGAAATAGAGCAAATGAAAATGAAAGTGTCCAAAATAAGCATCCATCTCTACCAGAGTTTGTACAAAAAGTTCAAACATAACAGCTAATACAGTCATTTACCGAAACAAAACAAGCTTCCAGTACAGAAACTTTGCCTCCTCTATCAAAATGTAAAACAAAACAGAAAATGATTAACAAGAATTCGGCTGCCACTACTGCTAAAACAGCTCCAATAAATCTTGATATAGTAGCAAGTAACCATACCAAAAAAAGGATTTTAGCAAAAATGTTCCACCACAGAGTCCTTCAGAATCTTATAAAAACAGGAGACAAATCTTGCACAACCCTTCAAACCTACTGTAGAAAATTAGTCTTTGAAGCTTTGATAGACAGTGCAATCCTTCTCAAAAGAAAGTTATTCATTTCAGTGTTAAACAGAATGAAAGCACTAACAAAACTAACTAATAAATTACAAAAAAAACTTCTCAATAAACGGAATGTCAACAAAAATAACTTCTTAAATATCTGTGGAGGTGAATGGAGTCACATCACGAGTACAGAACCATATTTTAATGAAGAAGCATACAAACAAAACCAAACAAACACCATTGCCATACATAGCAGTGGACGAGGTTATGAAAATATTAATAATACCATAATGGAACAAGAAATACTGCTTACAAAAATATCCCCAGAAAAATCAAAATTACCTCTCCATTTGACTGAACCAGAACGTCCACTATACAAATGGCCATGCACGTCAATGTGTAACATTCCCAAAAAATCTTTCAAATCTTTACGCCAGTTCCTCATTCAGTATGTGAAAGGCAAAGACAAAATCAAAATGAAAGTGCTGCAAAATATGGATACCTGTCCAGTGCGCAAATACACAGGACTACAAGGAGATTCATTAGCCTGCATTTCAGGACCTATTCGCAAAAGCACCTTCCATCATATCAAAATGATATCAACACATCATTCAACTATAAGAAATCTAGTCTATAAACTGTACTGTGCTAAAAGTCCTTCTTTAGCACTAGCCAATTTAAATAACATTCTTCTACATGGTACACAGAAATACCTACTCGAAGAAATCGACCATATCCAGAGAAAATATTTTGGAAGTGAAAGCCACTTACAAAATGCAATAGCTTTACAAAAGTCTAGCAACAATTCTACACTTGGCAACCTTCTACTACACACATACAAAAAAGAAATACTAAAACGTAAAAGCACTTCCGCTGCAGTACCAAACCATGTGTGTGTGTGTTGCCGCAGAACTGCTTATAAAAATAACACACAAACTCTAGACGTAACATACAACATAGAAGACAGTGAAGATTCCAAATGATTTGAATTAGCTCTCTAACTTATAGCAGAAAACAAATATGAAATAACTGACCCCTTATTTCTTTGCAGTTACTGCACTACAAAACTTGACAACAACCAAACTCCTTCACGTGAAATCACAAATAACTTTGAATTATTCCCACTACCAAAACCCCTGCAACAACTCAATTTATATGAGAGCATCATAATTCAAACAGTGCACCCATTTCAACCAATAATACACCTTCAACCAAAAACAGAAAAATCACCTCCCTCTGAATTGGTGAAAGGCATTTGTGGCAAAGTAGTTTATTTACCATTAGATCTGAAAGAAAATGTACACACTCTGGGAGTGCAACACTCAATAGAGCAATCTTTAATTGTCTTAGTAAATGGTGTACCAACAAAAGACAAAAAAAATTGGCAACAACTCGTAGACTTACATAAAGTTAGACAAGCCTTGCAATATCTAAAAGACAATAATGGATACTACAAAGAAATACATATTGAAGAAAACTTAAGGGAAACAACTGAAATAATTCAAGAGTCACCAGAGACTGGTCAATTTGAACTTCTAGATCCTGCTACAGTATCCAATATTTTAGACCATTATAAAAGGCATCCATTACACTCTAATGACCAATCCACCAATCAGCATATGGTAAAAAAGTATAGAAGCACGTGCTTTTCCTCTACTCTTTCCTACTGGCAAAGGAGGAAGGTACGATGATAGACCCACTCAGATAACAGCATCTGAATACCGCTTGTTACGAATGTATCCTGAAGATCCCAGATTTAGACAAAATGTGGAATACATATTCCACCTACTCTTTGAAAGTGAACTAGCAACTCTATGTTACTGAGTTGCACACATATTGAAATCAGGAAACCACCTTCAAAATATGTCAGCTACACAATTAATACACAATGTGCAAGAAAAAACATGAGGTTTTACAATCAAGCATTACAAATCTGTTAGCAAACATGCATGCTACAAAAGAGTACTGGTTCCGACGTCACAGAGATGTATGTTGTATGATAAGAAACCTTTGCCCACCCACTTGGTTTGTTACATTAAGTTGTGCAGAATATGCATGGGAAGATTTTCATGATGTCCTACGCATATCAAACAAAAACAAAACAAACATAGATATACTAACACCCGGAGAACTTTGCTCTCTAGATCCTGTTAATGTTTCAAGATATTTCCATCATAATTGCATTGCTATGCTACACTTTATTTGTAATAAAACTGTTCCTCCCCTCGGAGAAGTGTAACACTTTTTTTGGAGAAAAGAATACCAAGCCAGAGGAGCACCACATATCCACATGCTTTTATGGATTAAAGATGCTCCTAAATTTGGTCAAGATAGTGATGCCACTGTTTAACAGTTTATCGAAAAAATATGTCACTTGTGAAATTCCATCGGAAGCAACAAATAGTGATCTTCATGCACAAATTGTACAATTGCAAAGACACAAATGTGGCAAATATTGTTGTCTCAAATACAAAAACAAAAGGAAATTCTACACCAAATGCTGCTTTGGTTTCCCTGGACCAGTTACAGGAACAGGTGAAGTGAACAACTTCCTGTCTTCAGTAAGACATAGTGTTAAAGGTAAATCACCTAAGAACATGTATTACATAAAAAGAACAGAAGAATCAAAATATATCAATGATTACAATGCAATCATTACCCTCTTATGGAATGCAAACATAGATGTGCAGTACATTGCAGACAATTCCACTGCAGTCGCACGATATGTTACAGCCTACTTAACTAAAGCAGAAAAAACAGAGCTTCAAGACCTCTGGAATGACCTATCATCGGACAAAACACTATCTCAGAAATTGTACAGCTTAGGCATAAAAATGCTCTCTCATAGAGAATGTGGCTCCTATGATGCTGCAGATCGTTTAACCGGTACTGCTTTGTATGGAAAATCTGAAAATATAGTATGGCTAAGTCTTGGTCCTGCTAGATCTAGAAAAAGAGTTCTCAAATCATATGACGAGATAGAAACAATAGCCAAAAATGTTCCCAACACCCAAGACATTTTGAAAAACAATTTAGTAGACACATACTACCCGAACAGAAGAACGACTTTGGAAACAAAGTGTCTATACCACATAGCCCAAAACTTCACATACAAAAATTATATAAAACCTGATGAAAAAAAAGTTAGATATAGAGTGACAGATTGTGAAGGCAGCTTAGTGAAACTTATCAAACAAAGCTTAATTAATCATATCAAATTGTCATTAAAAACTCCTCAACATAAAGAACTATATTACATGTCCCTGCTACAACTTTTTAAACCATGGAGAAAAGAAGAAGAGATACCAAAAAAACTATGGGCCTCATTCTGAAGTTGGTGGTAGTCATAGTGCTATTTGAATTCATCCAGGGAGAGCCAATGGTGGCTTATAACTTCAGTGCATATAACTTCGGTCTTGGGTGCATGGCCATGGCCTTCGGCCATGCACCCAAGAATCTAGTCCCTGGCCACAACCACTGCAGCATATTACACCCATGGTGGCGTATAACTTCGGTGCTTATAACTTCAGTCTTTGTTCCGATGCACCCGCCTCCGGCCATGCACCCAAGACTCTAGGTCCTGGCTACAACCACATACTCTAACCACATACTCTAACATGCTCTTTTCTTTTATCACAGAAATTGAAAAAGAATATGTGAGTCTTGGGTGCATGGCCTGTGGCCATGCACCCAAGACTCTAGGCCCTGGCCACAACCACTGCAGCATATCACACCCATCGATCACACCCATAGAATCAAACATTTTAACTGTCTATATGTGCCCACCAATAATACACTTTTTACAAAGTTTGGTGAGGATTTATCCAGGGAGAGCAAAGTTATAAGCCACCCATGGTGTCTTATAACTTTGATGCATATAACTTCGGTCTAGGCCACAACCACCGCAGCATATCACACCCATGGTGGCTTATAACTTCGGCGCTTAGAACGTCAGTCTTGAGTGCATGGCCTTCGGCCACCCAAGACTCTAGGCCCTGGCCACAACCAAACCACTGCAGCATATCACACCCATAGAATCAAACATTGTAACTGCAGCAGATGGGCAATGTTTGTGTCCACGGACCCTGCGCATGTCCTTAGTACAGTTTCGACTTGCCTGCAAACAGCACTGATGGGAATACTGTCCTTAGGACACCCATAATTTTCACTAATTACGAATATCCCGGACAGCGCGGGCATGGCGAATACATCAGTAGCACCTGCCACCTAAACAAATACAGTATTTAACCCATCTCTTACTCCCCAAACCTCCCCAAGTACTCTTGCACACCCAAACACTCCCCAAAACTGCATTTCGCCTCTGTTCGCCACCGCGCTGACGGTGGATCCAAGATGGCAGGTGCATCGGAACAATCTGACGCACTTCACACTCTTCACCATCCAATCAGTGAACACGTCAGTGAACACGTCACATGTCAACGGACATGACGCGAGTCGATTAGCCAATCGGTGTCCTGTCTGCGGAGACCTACTTTTTGATCATTTAAAAAAAAAAACGACTGGACAGATTTTTACCAAATTTACGAAAGCACATTTTCGGGACCATGCCGCAGCGTCTGCCGCAAATTTGATGAAAATCCGTCCAGTAGTTTTTTTTAAAAAAACTACTGGACGGATCCGCGGAAAAAACTTCCGCAGACAGGACACCGATTGGCTACTCGATTTGGGAAAAAACGAAATTTTGGGACCCCCTCTATAATTTTGCCTCCCATGGACTAAACCTCACCAAACTTTGCAAAAATAATCAGGGTGGGACATATACTTTTTTGGGAAAGTTTAGTGATGATTTGTCCAGGGAGAGCGAAGTTATAAGCCGCCCAAAAAGTGCTCTTTCTATGGGATTAGCAACTAAACCATAACTACACAGCCACTATCGTGGCTGTGTAATTTTTTGATTTTATCCTTGTATTCTAATTAATATACATGTCTGCTTATTTTCGTGCTTTCTTTGTTGGACATTCAATGGATGATGCAAAATAAATCCTTTACTTGCAGTATAATTTGGGACATACATCATTTTGATATGTTGGTGTTCGTCACGTTTCCCCCCATGCCATCTAGGGTTTCTTTGTCCTGGAATTCGTTATGTTGCTTTCAATTACTATCAATCAATATTGTGCTATGTGCTATAATATGCCAGCCCTCGAAGAAAAGCAGAGCTTGAAACATGTGCTGGCTGGTTAAAAGCAGACTAACCCTAGCAAACAGCATTAAAACGATTCAGGATTACACGCAGTGTGATTGTTTCATTTTTTTTCTTTGCCCTTTAATGTTGGAGTCTTGAGCAGGCGCTCCACACTGGATATACCTACCCGCTGCTGTGGTTTATCCAGTGGTCCAAGTGTACGAAAAGAAGTAGTGGAACTATGTTCTCTGCTGGCCTGCCCCCGCTCTCCACAAACCCCATTGCTGCACCACCTCCCACACACAATCCAAACCCCCAAACAAGCACACATGCTATTTAAGGGAATGTTCAGTGCAGTGCACTGAACTGTAAGCTTCAACTTCTTCCTACACTTTTATTTTAAAACAACGCCATTCCAGAACAGTTTCTTTCTAAAATAAAAGTATAGGAACAGTGGAAGTTAAAAATAAAAAAGTATAGGAGCACCGTTCCCGACTGCTCCCGCCCACTTCGACCTCTGGGTTTATCTACTTTCTGGAGTGCATACCACTAGTATCCTGTACAAGCGCTTGGGTTTACAATTCTCTTCTGCCTTTTGGATTTCTCACTTTAAGTCCTGGTCGGTGTACCTTTTCAAGGTATAGTGGTCCACTAGGGGCTTATCCGCAACCTTGTTGCAGATGCATGAGCAATATCCAAAAATGCGTTATTTGACTGGTCTTATGGACTTACCAAAGAAGATTAATTTACATGGACACTCAATTACATATATCACTGTCATACTATTGCAAGTTGGTGAGTGTCTTACAAGTCCAGTGGGTCTTGCCATAGCCAAATAGTTGTTTGGTTTCAGTGAATTGGCAAGCAACACATTTTCCACATTTGTAGTGTCCCTGGACAGGTGGAAGTTCCCAAGAAATCTCCAATGATTTTTGTTTCTCAGGTTCTCGGTATGTGTGTACTTAGTGTACCGCAAGTTTTTTTTTTTTTAAAGGCAAATTAGGGTATTTTGGAATGGGTCCCTGCATTTTGTATGAGTTGATTCTTGGTACGTCGCTAAAACCATAAAACCATAAGACCAGTCAAACAACGCATCTCTGAACATCGCTCATTTATCCACAACAAGGTTGCGGATAAGCCCATTTTGGACCACTCTACCTTGAATAGAAACACCAGCTAGGACTTAAAGTGGTTTGTTCTGCAGATGCTTGCCCCCAACAGGAGGGGGGGAGACTGAGCCAAACAGTTGTGCAAGCTGGAACAAAGGTTGATATACCGCTTGAACAGTGCCCAGAAGGGGCTTAGCTTGGCAGTCGTGTGGAACTGTAACGCTCACCTGATTCCCACGGAGGCGCGGGTCTTGGCAGGAAGCTGTCTGTGACTCGAAAAGTGATGTGCAGGACTCGATTGGCTTCTGGGGTCGAACCTCTTCGCACTGTGTGTCGGACTCGAAGAGTGAGGTTTCTGCAGGTGAAAGAATATGGGGGTTAATGGTCTGGGTTGTCGAATGTCCCTCTCTCTCTCTCTCTCTCTCTTCCCAGCTTTTTCGTAGAGCCCCCAGGTCAACGTGCTCACCTTATATAGGTGAATGCTGGGCTCTCCATCTGCGTCTGGTGCAGGGTGCCGTTGCCAGTTCCTTCACTGGTGAAACACAGGCTTCTTGAATTCAGAGGATGGTTACCGTCGTTATCTGCACGAGCGGTGAGTTTCTGGACACCTTTTGTCTTTATAGTCTTTACATGCGTGGCACGTTTATATGCAGACTCTGTATAATGCTTCTCCCTTATGTATTGCAGGGCTCTTGAGATGAAAGATGAAGTGAAGCGCCTGGAAGTTTGCAAGTATGGCAAGCGCTCTAACTGTCTCTTTCCTTGCAGCTTAGTTCGTGTTAAAGAGACGCTGGAGTATTCGCAGGCGTCTTATTGCGACGAGCATGATGGACGTAAGTAAATACCTGCTTAATGTCTTTTCTTTTGCCTTTCAGATGTTGGGTTGCAGGGCCGGAGTCCGCGGAATGCCAGTAAGTTGTTAACGATACTTTGTCTTCACAGGCGGCGATGCAGAACGAAGAAATCCGGAATTCACAGCGTGCCGGTAAGTATGGCAATGCTTTTGTTTTTGCAGGTGGAGATGCGGTGTGAAGAAACGGCCCCAGCCGGTGGATCAGGTAAGTAAGCACTGCGTTTAAAGTTCGCGTTGCTAACCTGTTGTTTCTGTTCTTTGCAGGTGCTGATGATGTCTGGATACTGAAATGGTAAGTAGTATTCTTGCAGGTCCAGGATCGGAAGAAGAAAGGCCGGAGCAGACTCGGTGAGCGTTCTGCTGCAGATGCAGAATAACGCGAAGCACGCTTCATCTATCGGGTGTGGTTTAAATAGCCTTGGAGTGATGAGGCGTCTTCTTCCACGGCCCCGCCTAGGTAAGAAAAGAGTTCCAGTTTCCAGAAGAGTTCCAGTGCTGTATCCAGGGAGTGGAGCTGCCCCACCCAGGTAAGAAAGCAGTTCCTGTTCTCAGATGGCTTCTAAGTGGCTGGTAAGTAAGCAGCATGGTCTGCTGCAGGTAAGTCCACCCAAGCATCTTCACACCTATTATGAGCCCGGCGCTTCCAGTGCCGGGACCAATGGTTTTGATGAGCCTGGTGCCACCGGCGCCAGGACAAGGTCCAAAAGGTCCCAGTGGGGACCGGCTGGTGCTTAGGATTAGGGTTAGGGGCCTGCTTCCAAGGACGTTGGGCTGGTCCTGGCTCCTTGGAAGCAGTGATCATGACAGGAACAACCCAATAATTCAATAGCGCTAGTGATATAGCGAAAAAGATTAGGTGGTAGTACTTCTGGATGACTTCAGAATAGAATTACCAGCTTTTGGCTCCAAGGTCAGTGTCCACTTGAGGATTTCAGTTGTTCAAAGAGACCCTGTAGAAACTGTACCATTCTGTAAAAGTATACTTAAACAAAGAGATAGGACACAAAACTACTACAATACAAGTGTAATACTGAGACCCTACACGTATTCCTAAATAGAACACACATACTTATATCTTGAAAAAATAGATCAAGTACAACCAAATACAATAAAATATATATAAATGTATTCATCACAATGGAAAAAAATTGAAACATTAGAAAAATAGACCCATATTAAAGCACAACAATTGGTCATAAAAATACAATTAAATTATTCATTCAAACCATTCTTCATCACACATTTATACCTCATCCATAAACACAACCTTAGCAGCAGATCACAATATCATAAAACAAATGTGTTTTCAATGATGTACATAATCCCAACATGTAACATGTTTCAATTCTTGTCACCATACAATGGCTGAACTCTCTTCAGGGGAAAACAAACACTTCTTTCTTGTAGTATACAAATTCTTTCAATGTTGTGCAGTAGGGGTCCTAAGCACATCCACCAATAGATGTAGAACACACCAGCTGTAAGATATAAGGGACAGAAGGGACCTAAGTACTCAGTATTCACAAAACATAGACTCAACATCATTCACCATCTCTATCAAAGACGAGGAGTAAAAGAACAGCCCTGTCATCGCTAGTGTGTAGTACACTTGAATTGATCCATAACTGCATCAATGATGTGTCTCCGTGTACAAATCAGCAGTATACCTTTACATTTTGCTTGAATATTGAGCATAGGGACATAATTTTGACTTTGATTGCACTATTTTGCATAGAAGAAGTATGTTGCACCATTATGCAGCATGCCCTTTCACATTGACGGTACCAATCAACCCTTGCTCTGGACATTAATGATATCATGTAGAAGGGAGAAGGTGGGCGGCTGTTCAGGCAAGGAGGGAAATTGGTTCCAAACTCATTTCCAAACTGAAAATACATAAACACATCTAACGGGGCAGTCCTGCCTATTTTCTTAAATGCCTCTAGTGATAAAAATGTTCCATCCACTTGGCAATCACCAAAAGTAGCTATGCCAACCTTAGCAACTAAGTATATGCAAATCTGGTCATGTGCAATCCCCATCCCAAGAACATATCTTGCCGGAATCAAAGGAGATTACAAAGTTCCAACTCGCAGTTTGTCGGCTATCTTCTGCCAAGCTGCATAGGTACAAGAGACAACTTTTGTCACCAGTGGTTTGCATAATATGCGCTTAATTATCACCATCCGAGATAAGGCGGGAGTGGCCACTGCCCTTTCTATATGAACTTGTGGTTGAGAAGGTTGTGTTGCATACGAAAAGGATTCAAAATGGGACTGAGCCACCTAATAATACCTCTTAGAGTCTGAAAGTGCCAGACCGCCCTTTGCCTATGGGTGTGGCAGAGTATTGCACTTTACCATACACTGTTTCCCCGCCCAGAGGAGGTCCAATAAAGTTCCACAAAGCCATATGAAAGAAATCAGCATATAGCAACGTTCAAGTAAATGTTTAAGAATTTCAGTGATGTAACCATTTTTTGCCTGCAGCGCGACCCATTAATGAGAGAGGAAGACCGCACCATCTCTGTACTTGATCTTTGAGGGCATCCATTGCTCTACCATAATTTCTCCTGAAGAGTACCTCTGGATAAGTAAAGATTTAAATTCACAGATATCCGATGTTATGCCACTCCCACCAAACCCCAAAGTAATCAGCGAAGGCCTTCGTGACCTCAGTTAGGGGAAGGAACACCAATTTACTGTGATTGATTTTCAAAGCAGCAAATTCATCAAATTGGGTCACCTGGTTTACGTTCTCAGTGGATTTATTTTAAACAGTACTATATCATCTACATATAACGAAAATATCAGTTTATGAGAATACAATTGAATCCCTCTATGCAAGTGCTGATCTCATAGCAGGGATGCTAAAGGCTCCAGAACCAGAGGAAACAGCAGCGGGGAGAGGGGACTTCTCTGCCTAGTCCCCCTTCCCATTACCAAGGAATATGACAGGCATCCGTTCTTAGTGATCCATGCTGGAGGGAAATTATATAAGAGAGCCACCAGGGCAACACATCTTGAACCCAATCCCATTTTTTCAAGTGCCAAAAACAAATATGGATATTCAACAGAGTTAAACCCCCCCTGCGGCATTCAGAAGCACTTACACTTCTGGGACATCCTGATCAAGTACATTGAAATCTTAAATAATCTATGTAAACCATGCATGGTGTTCCTTCCAGGAACAAATCCCAATTGATCAGCAAGAACCAAGCCCTGCACAAGGGGAAGAAGTCTGTTTGTCAATTATTTAGCATAGATTTTGTTATCAACATTAATAAGGGATATTGGTTGATATGATAACAATCACCTGGCAGTTTCCTTATATAGTAATGTTATTGTCACCTCTCTAAGTGGTGCAGGAAGGATTCCCTGCTGTACAGATTCTGAATACATCTGAAGTAAGTGAGGCGTGTGCTAGAATGTTTTAATATGCCTTATAAAACTCTGTCTGGGCCAGGAACGTTTGACCCTGGATGATTCTTAATAACCCCCTATAACTGCCCTAAAGATAAGTCACGATTAAGGGCCTCCCGTTCTCCCTTGGTCAACTAGTACAACTCAATTTCCTCTAAGTATTGTTGCATAAATGCCACAGAGTGGGTCTCTCTCTGGGTGTACAGGTTGCTGTAAAATGCTCGAAATACTTCCACAATGTCCGGCATCTCATATTTATACGCCCGATGTTGGTCTTTAATCAGGTTTATTTGCTTGGGTTTTTTTCTCTTGCAAGCATCAATTTTAGCAATGCCCCCGGCTTTTGGCCTTCCCCGTATTGCCATATAAAATGAGCCTGGTTCAAATATTTAACTTCTATCAATGCGTTGGTGTGAAAACTCTCGTCGAAAGTCTGCCAATATGCCTTTGTCCACAGTTAATTGGAAGGCATCCTCCAGTTCTCTAAGCCTGGATTCATTGTATTCCAGTTCTCTCCTAATTAATTTCAAAATCTCTGCCTCCTTGGCTATGTACACCCCACTAATGTAGTAGTTGAAGGTTTGCCACAGCATCCCATGTGAGAACACTGAACCTTCACTAACAGTAAAAAAGGTGATTATCTCATCATGTATTTCACGTTGGAAAGCCATGTCTTTAGGGCTTCAGCTTTGAAGCACCAGTAAGCCCTCCCCTGTATCTCTTCTGAAACAGAACTCTCCAGGGTAACTGGAGATTGATCTGACTAGGTCCTTGGTAGGATCTCACAGTCCTCAAATTGGAGTGCTGCTGTCCTTGAGACTAATATAAAATCTGTTTGCGAAGCCGTGTCATGAACCATGTATGAATGGTATAATCTCTCTGCGTATTATGCTTCAGCCTCCAAATATGGTCCATGACATATATAAAGCACATGTCCTCTAATATATGGCCAGCCATAGATCACCACAGCAGACCTATATTGGAACTATCTATTTTATCTATTTAGTACCTAAAACCATATTAATGTCACAGCCCCAAAACACTATTGAGTCTCCTTTTGAGGCTCAATTTCGACTTATTTGATGCATTTCAAACCAATGACATATTTTTGTGACCACTAAACAATGTAACACTTCTCTATCGCCACTTCAGACAGGAACAACTGATAACTCTAAAGAAGGAGACCTACAACACAGAGGGGAGATATTTAATCTCCCCGAAAATGAACAAAATGGTTTGATGGTAAAAGCTGGACAAGCTCATTGAATCTGTATTGCCTAGGGCATTGGGCCTCATTCCGAGTACGGCGCTAACCAATGGCGCTATTAACGCCTTGGTTGACGCCGTACCCGGCCCGGCAGCGCCTTGGTGGATGGCGGAATTACCGCCCCATTCCAAGGTTGGCGGGGCGGTAATTCCCCATTCACCAAGGCTCTTCTCCATTCCCAAATGAGCCCCCATAGGGCTCAATGGGAATGGGGAAGATGCAAATAATGGTGACCGTTCATTACGGTCACCGTTATTGGCTTGGAGGCCCCTTTGCGCCCTCGACTTTAACACCTGCTGAAAGCAGGCATTAAGGGCGAGGGCGCAAGGGGAACTCGGAGTATGGCGGTAAGGGATCACCGCCACCAGTCTTGTTACCGGTGGCCGCTATCCCTTAACGCCATACTCGGAATGAGGCCCATTGTCATTGTTTTCTACATATGGCATGCATTTATATCTATTCTTTTTCTTTTGTAAAGGGAGAAGGCTGCTCAATAAGGAACGGTTAAACACTTTTAAATATTGGGCAAGAGGGGCATTTTGATACGCGTCAGTAAACCATCATTTTAAGCTGTGTACCATGACATTGTGGAATGCTGTGGAGCCTATCTCCAGCAAATTTTGTACAGGGTTAATGTACTATTATTTCAAATGCTTTAATATAAAGCATGGTGCAGTCACCACCCTCATTCGATGTACAAATTTGCAGTACCGTAAGCAGTAAAAATGTGGCAGTACACAGACTGGTGCAAACCAGCAAATTCCTACAGCTGTCCATTGTGCATGTGGTTAACAGGCGTGTGACGAAATGAGTTCTGCCCCAGAGGAGTACAAGGGAGAGTAGTGGTTAAAGCATCAACTCAGCCCTCAAACTGCTACATAACAAGAGTGATCCCAATCATTAAGGGAAAACAGCCACAGTTAAGATATTTACCTCCTTCACCTTTTGTGGTAACGTGGGCAGAGGGAAGGCTCTAAACTCAAGAGATGTGTGAATGTAATTCAGAAGGAATCCAAGCAACAAAGTATAACAGTAAATAAGGCTTATTGGTACTGTTCACGCTCAGGCTCAACTATGTCAGTCATAGTGGTCTAGATGGGGAGCAGGAGTGGAGCTGGGGTCGAACTGAGGTTTGTTGCAGTTCGAAGAAGTGCAGATCGTGAGGACCACCGGGGTCAATTTGACAGCGAAGATGCTGGAGACTGCATGTGCAGTTCGAGGTGGGTGGTCCAATGCAGCATCGAGGGTTGCGGTACAATGAGGCCACCAGGGTTGATTCGACTGGCAATGCAGATAGGCAACGAATATGCTGGTGGTCTGAAAAGTAGTTTGAAGTGGCTTCAGCAAAGTGCAGATCACAAAGGCCACCAGGGTCAGGTCAACAGCAAAGATTCTGGTAACTCAATGCAGATTTTGACTTGTTTAACTCTGGTGCAGCTCTCCAAGGTTGCAGTTCAATTGGTCCCCCAGGGTCTGGTCAACTGTCATTGAAGATTGGCAACAAAGATGCTGGCTGTTCGAAGAGTGGTTTGGAGGTGGGGGTACAATGATGAGTTTCAAGTTTGAGCTGAGGTAATGAATGGCTCAGCTGGCCTGTGTGGTGGTGAACTGCTTAGAGAGTGCACAATAGCTGCTAGAAGATCTATTGAAAGCCAAAGGCAGCTCCAAATGGTCCTATTGGTTCGAATACAGTCGAACAGCCCGAATCACGGTTTGCAGAAGGTTCAACAGCAAAAACACAAGGATCTTGGCTTGACTCTCGGGTTGCCGTGAGTCCCAATCCAGGGACTCGAGGATACGATTTGTCCTTGTTCCCGGGCTCCCAGCATACACTTCCAGGATTCTTTCACATGGTGAGGGCCTGGGCAGCAGTTTGGCTGGCAGAGATACAGGTTTTACTGCAACAGCAGGTTGCAGCCACTGTGCCCTGTGGATGGATAGGGAGAATAGCGTGGCTCCCTCTTAAACTTTCAGTGTTCACCATTGGTGGAGGGATTTGGAAAGTCAACTCTCCCTACAGAGGTCCAATGAATTTGTGCTTAGATGCTTTTTCCAAAGTGGATCTACGAAGAAATGGGCAACCCCTTCTTTTAAAGGCATAGGGCAACAGGTGATAGGACAAAAGCAAGCCGACTTCAATGGTCGAATCCCTGTTCTTGGAACAAGCAAAGTTTTACTTCTGACATCACACCCAAAGCACTTTATGTTAAAGGAAAGGAAGTGGGGAATGGGTAAGGATGGAAATGAGATAAAGAGAAAACAAGATGGTGGAATATTCCTCGGGTGGTCTGAGCTCCTTCTGTCTACACTCCGCCCTCTTCCCTTGTCAATGGCATAAAAGGGCCCCTTTGGTATGCAGAACACTTGTGTGGGGCTAGTCCTTTTTTGAAGGGTATGCCCTTTGATTCCTGTTCCCAGGACAGCTTTCTGCAGAGGGGTTGTCTCACTGGGGAGACTGTTACCTGCCATCACAAAGGATCAAAGAGTTACAACTCCCAGAATTACAGTCTTGCTTGGAGAAACAGAGACAGCCTTACTGGGGGGACTACACATAACCAGACCACAGCTCCACTGGGATTCCAAGACTGACACATGAGTAATAACAAATTGGTGTGGTTCAGATATTTAGGAGAGATGCTAGCCACCATACCTCAAACATAGTTATGTTGTTTTTGGAACAGGGGTGCATGCTTAAATGAAGCTCCATCCTGCAATTACTTGGCAATCAAAGAAAATGTTCAATGGGTCACTGTGTCCCTTGAACCTGCTGTGTTCGACTGGAGAGCAGGTGCTGCATATTAAGATTTTGATCCGGTAGGGCAAAGGTGTGCAATGTACTTTTGATATTGAGCTTATGAAAAGTGGATATGTTTAGCAAATGACCCTTTCTGACATGCAATCACCCATATTATTTTATTAATTCAATCAAAATAAAAAAAATCCAGGGCTTATATAACCTTGCCAGGTGGCAATCCGTCACAAGGTCACACTTTGCAGTCTCAAAAAAGTTATGTAACTGAAGCCATGCTACTCCTGTTTCACTTTTGCCCAGGTGGAATCAGTGAATTTGTTTTATTTTTCACAGTCTTTTGCACAAGCAAAGTTATTCCACTACTTCAAACCTCTAATAGGCGGCGTTGTGCGGTTGGCATTAACTATGCTTGTATGGAGTGCACTACCTCAAGCCATTCATTTTATTAATTGACCACTTGTAGAATCTTTATGGTATAGAAATATGTCTTGAAAAGAACACACACAAATGTGTTCCTATATTTGTATTTGTTAATGCAGACCCTGGGCCAGACTCTCAAATATGAGTACAAATGAAAGGAGCACAGAGAATTCAATCCTTTCATTTGCGCTCATTGCTGAAATGCTTGAGTTACCTTATTCTTAAAGCTGACCTGACTATTTCTGGAGGTGCTGGACAGTAGCGCCAAGATGCACTGTCCACCCCCTTGAATACATTAGTGTCGGGAACACAATCCTCACACTAATGCATGCCTCTAAGCAACTATCTGGTTGTTGTGAACACATTTCACTGGGACAGGCCATTAAAAGGTGCATCTTGGTGAAATGACCAAATAAATAAACATTTCCATCCCTGTTTTGGAGATGGAAATGCTAGTGTGACAGCCACAGTTTCAGCGGTGGCTGTCAATCTTCAAAAACAACTAATGACAAGTTCAGAAATGACCCTGCCATGAGTTGCGGCCTAAACCATAGTTTCTGGACATTTTAAAGCACATCCCATTTAGGAAATTGGGATGCACTTTAAAATGCCCAGAAATGCCCCCTTATTTGCACAAATGCGCAAAGGGACAAAACTGAACATATGAATGTGCGCATCTCAGATGCGCTAATTCAGATGCACTTTTTGAATTGTGCTGAAACATGTTTTGGCTCAAGTGAAGAGCTGCACTAGTGCATCTCCTACTTGTGCCAAAACAGTTTTGAGAGTCTAACCCACAGTTTTCATTCGATGTCTTACTATTCATACATTTCTTATTGTACTAAGTGTTTCTAAGTTTGTCTGCACATGCAATGGCTACTAAATACACATCTGCATCATGTAACACACAATTTGATTCCGTAAACATGTGTGTTCCCAAAGGACTCAAGCAATGATAGCCTCCAAGCATGTGGCATGGAGGGCATTATGTTTGGGGGCCACAGGTGAAAGGCAAGATATTTTCTATTAACACATCGTAACCTCTCCCAAACTAAATTGCACAGTCTCTGTGTCCGTTCAATCCCCAATGGGTATTCCTATTTTGATGAGGAATTGCACCAAATTAGGGCAGTTTTACAAACATAATTACTGTGACAAATTGACTTCTACCCTGCAGCAGTACACGGATGAGTAGAGGCTAAAGTGCCACTCAGCCCAAGAACAAACACAATCGTAAAGGTAAAACAGGCACAGTCAAGAGATAAACCTCCTTCACCTTTTGTGGTAACGTGGGCCAAGGGAAGGCTATACTCTGAGGAGGGGTGTGAATGTCCAATCGAGCTTCTATAAGGATATATACTTTAATCAAACAGATCATGTACTATAATATCTGACTAGAAAACACTGTAAAATCCGACCCCTGTAGAAAGAACACAAAATATGCAATGTAGAAAATATGCAGAATTCTGGGTAATGAGACAGGGGAAGAAAGGACAATAAAGACCACAATGTTCAAAGGATATAGTCTTGAGCTTGCAAAGGGGATTAAAATGGCCTATCCATTCTCTAGGGCCTAAAGAGGGTTGATGGGTGCAGATATTAGTCAATAATACATTTGAAAAAGATCTTGGTGGACAGATGGCATCTAACCAGGTTTTTTGATGTCGATCACGGGTTCTCTTCAGTTTGAAGATGGAGCAGTCGCGGTGGCCTTTGGCAAGCTGCAATTGAGCTGGTTAGCTGGTAAAAGGATGTGAGGATGTGCAGGCAACTCAATTTAATGCAG
Organism: Ambystoma mexicanum; assembly: GCF_040938575.1. Taxonomy (NCBI): domain Eukaryota; kingdom Metazoa; phylum Chordata; class Amphibia; order Caudata; family Ambystomatidae; genus Ambystoma; species Ambystoma mexicanum. The sequence continues at coordinate 1,276,651,881 of NC_090929.1, read as the reverse complement.
AAGCTCTGAGGTCACTGTTTGGAAAATACTGGGGTCCAGTCGATCCACTTACAGGAGCAGCAATGAAGATGTAGGTGCTATGAATGGTCATTTGAGAAATGCAAGGCAGCAGTGCTTTGTTGGTTCAAGCCGAGGCAACAACGTGCTTTAGCGGGCACAGTGCAGTGGTGAATGGAGCCGAATAGACAAACAGCAGTTCACACAACAATAAACACCAAAGGCAGCCTTGCGGGGGACTAACAGCATTTTGAAGAACAATTAATGCCATAGGCAACGTTGCTGGTTCCAGAAAATTCATTCAGTGCCGATACCCTCGAATCATGGCCTTCAGTGGGTCCACATTGAAAACAGCGATCTTGGCTGTTCTGGCCTCTACATGCTATGAGTCCCACTCCAGCGTCTCAAGGGCCATGGTTAGTCCTCTCATGCTCCAAAGATTGGGGAGGCTGGCACATACCTTCCATGGACCTGCAACACAGTGAGGCCCCAGGCAACAGGGTGGCTGGCAGATATGCTGTTTTAGTCAGGCAGCAGAGGTCATACCCTATGGTCCATGGGAGTAATTAGGGGAAGGATCTCACCTCTGCCTTGGAACACCTGCCTTCACCTTACAACTGAAGAACTCTGGAAAGGGCTGCTTTCCCAACATGGGTCAACAAAATCTTATTTCAGGATTAGAGTACACATGATTATTCCAAGAAGTGGTGTGAGACCCCCTTCTTCCAAAGGAGAAAGCCCACAGGTGATTAGACTAAAGCTAGCCTGCTTTAAGGGTCCAATCCCTGTTCTGGAAAGCAGTGGAAATTGCCCTTCCGACCTCATACTCTAAATGGAGTGGACATGAAGGATAGAAAGGCAGAGAGAAACAAAATTGCAGAATCTTCCACAAACTGTAAAGATATCTCCCTGGCTATACTATCTCCACCCCCTTCCCTTCTCAATAGAACCAAAGTCCTTTAGAAATGCAGCACCCTGGTGTTATGCCTATCCCTTTGTGAAGGGGTGTGCCCTTTGATTCCTCTTCCCAGGCCAGCCTCTTCCTATGGAATGGCTGTCCTGGGGAAAGGGTGTTACCTGCCCTTACAATGTGACAAAGAGAGGCATTCCTCCAAGGCTACAGTTCTGCCAGTGGGCAGGGGTGGCCTTGTCTGGAACAAATGCACATCAACCTCCACAGCTGAGAGTGTCTCACATGAGCCGACACATGTGTGATAGCAAATTCGATGTGGCTGAAATGATAGTAAGTAGGGACATGTGCCATACTTTAACTCAGGCATAGCGTTATCCTTAGAGTTTACCCTGCCACCATTATGGGATATTTATGATCATCATAGATTTGGTACAAGGGTGCATATTGTAAATATAGCACTTGTGCTGCAGAGATTTGGCTGTCAAATGGGCCTCTGAACCTGCTTTGTGCCACTGGTGGCTTATGAAAAGAGAATCTCATCAGCAGACTATCTTTTCGGAGATGGTATTATTTGCATCATTTTAATACTTAATACAAATTAATAAATCCAGGACTTTAACACCCTTGCCCGATGGCAATTCATCACAATTACTCTCTAAATTGCAGATTGTTTACATAATGTGCAAAATGGAACAACAATTTTAAACAAGTGTTTTTTAGCTGGTGTTTCTTGTTTTGCTCATGACAGCACAGTGCCCACTCTAGGACATGATTACACATTAGGGATGTTGACATCACACTCACCCATGCATACAATCAGCATTGCGTGGTTGACAGCAGAGATATTTCCACCTGCTCACTTTAAATGCAGAAACTGTGGATAGGTCAGTTTACAAACTCAAAACACCACTCCTATGTCTTTTACAATAATATTATGGTATACGGTATTTGGCAGTGCAGCAATTAGCGTTTGCATTTCAGTTGCTGCATGAGACAATGTTAAGCCTTGTAGTTTACCTGTGGCTTTAGGACCAAATTAGATTAAAGACAATCCTGTGAGTCTCTTTTGCCCGCATCCTCTGCTCAGGAAAGGAAGAGACAACTCCCTTTGTAGTATCCAATATGTTGTTAATCTGCGCAGAGACTCAGAATTCAATTATAGTCCATAAAATCAGTCCATGTACTTCATATCAAGTGTATTTGTTTCCAACAAATGATTTATTGGATGAAGCCAACAAATCAACAGCCGACACGTGTTTTGACCTATCGGTCGTTTTCAAGGCAAATCAGTCATGTGCTAGAATCACTTGTTTTGAGTTTACAACTTCCATCAGATGTCCTTGACCATAGTTATGGTGCAGTAACTGTGGTGTGCCCAAAGTCTTTAAAGCCAGGTAAACAAGTATTATATCTTATGGATTCAAATACCCAAGTGTGCATATGCATCGGGATAGGTCCCGCGATTAGGTTCCGGCCAATAGGTCGAAACACTTTTTGGCTGTTGATTTGTTGGCTTCACCAATAAATCATTTGTTGGAAACAAATGCACTGGATATGAAGTACATGGGGTGATTTTATGGACTATAATTGAATTCTGTGCAGATTAACAACATATTGGATACTATCATTGAGTTGTGATCCTGGAGGGGAGACAGTTTTGTTACAACTGCTGCATATGACCATCCATTCTACTGAGACAACTAGCGCACCCATCAAGTCACTCCCTTGACTCCTGTATTTTGAATATAACTCCCTTTGTAGGCCCCACTCAGTAATGTATGGGGATAAGTCCCCCCGATCGCCTGTGGTTCTTATACCCCTACCCAAATGCCCTACAATGTTTTCTTGGAAGAAATAAAGAAACTTAAAATAGAGGGACTCTTAGTACAGATAGGATTTATGCTGCAATCAAATCGAATTCTTAATAGTGGGGTAGCGTACTGGCTGACCTATTCACAAACAAACAGTCTATGGGCTCCCACATATTGCAGATTATGAACAACATGGGGTTTGAACCTAAGTTACTAAGGGTAATCTAGATGTGAACCAATAACCCACTGTGTGTAGAGAGGCACAGATTCATCTTATCAATGATGCCCAACAAGGCATGAGCACTTGTCTTGGGGTGCTCTTGGTACACTTGTTCAGAGGAAGATTGCCTAGGGATCCAAAAGAATATTGCTCCTCTGTGAAAAGTACAGGGAGCTAAAATGTGGTTGTAGACCCCGCTGAGTAGAAACCATTCTGTATAACAGGTTATTTGGCTGTGTATGTCCTCATGTGAGGGGTGCCCTTGGTTGTTCAGACCTGTTCACAAACAACCTTCAGCTGAAAGAAACCTTTTAAGACATGGGTGTACAGTAATTTTCGGCGGTTTTTAAAAATAAGTCTTGGCAATGGCAACAGCTCTTGTTTTGTAAATGTAGAGGGTACGTTATGTGTATTCTTAAGCACCTACATTTCAAAAAAAATTAATCTCCACATTTGTAAAGCCTGACCTATTGGCTGTGTCGATACTTATTGGTTATGGTATGGGTAGAGGTGACTCAGAAACCTCTATTTGCATAATTTGTTGACCAGAAGCGATTTTCATACAATTCTAAGTTATTTAGGTCAATTATATTACAGTGTTGAAGTAGTGAGTGATCGATGCGAATATACAACATGGAAGATAATATCAGCTTCACTGACATCTGTAGTTTGAGATGGTCTTTTATCAAGATATACATTCATGACCTCAATGAAAGCATACTAAAATCATATATGTGTTCATGAAACTCAACAAAATAAATGAAAACTATCTTGAAATAAAATTATAATGTTATTCAAAACATTCAAGACATCATGTGGCATGTCATATTACATATTCACACATTTCTTAAACTCTTCCAAGTATCAATACATCCCATCTATTTGTTAAGCATACTAAGATCCATCACTGGTGGCTATCTACGGCTGACCAACTTTTAGTTTCTACTTGAACACGTACATTTATGACAGACATGTTATGGATTTTATGAGCTCATAACATGTACAGAAAACAAACCATTTCATAGTGAATTTATAACAATTTCGACTTATAATCTATAATAATAACAACAACAATAATAATAATAATAATAATAATAATAATAATAATAATAATAATAATAATAATAATAATAACAATAATACAAATAATTATATGAATAATGATGAATAATAACAATAGTAATATTACGCATATTAATACAAGTGTTTTATTTGGTTTAGTTATAACTGGGAATCCAGTAACAGAGCACTTGGTAGCAATGTTAATTATTAACATTTTTATTTTAGCTACAATATGGTGTTCAATTCATCGACTTATTGGAACAGAGAGAGTGAGAAACGAAGTCATCCCGACAGGGTTATCAAACTCCTGACAAACAGCGCTTCCTGTTCCTTTGAGGAGTTTGCTATGCTTGAGCTATCCTCTGGACCACAGACCCAGTAACATTCTTCTATGTTTAGACACTTTAATGGTGCCTGAATGTCTTAATTAAGGGATTGTTTCCAATGCGTGCAATTTCGATTGTGGAGGTGTATGCCACTATACAGTAGACCTATGTGGATGTAAGATAGCTCATTCATTCTAATAATAATCCTATGCTCTGTCATTCTTGTCATTCTTGTCTTCACCGCTGTTGTGGTTTATCCCACATAAGGTAAACTACATTTGAATTTAATTACATAAACATATTCACTCACACAGGTTGCATAATGTTTAATGAAAAACACTGTCCAATACAGATATAAATTCACTCTGACACCTACATCGTCAAATAATTATGAATACATGATAGACATGAATATTTACAATTTTTGGCATTGGCTTACAGAGGAGAGAGATGTGAAGTTTTTTTAGAAGAGTAATATTTGATTATTATGGCAACTGGGAATGCTAATGGCATATTTGCTAGGGTGACCACAACTGAAGAATCAGCCGATTGTGCTGGACATAGAAAAACGACATTGAAGATAAACTACATCCGAGTTTAAGGTAGATATACCGTGTACCATGTCTATGGACACAGCCATCCATCCATGCACTTTAGAATGCAGCTATGTCTATGCAATCTGGTCTAGCAGCTTGCATAGCCGTCCACACTGAAACCCCTGACGTACCTCAACACATCTGCCATTAGTATACAGCGACAACATACAAAAATGTTTGGTCTAACTGGGCACACATTAAATCTCTGGCACTAGCACTCTATCCTAAACCATCAACAGCACCCATCCATGTCCCTGACTGCCAGGTTGCTTAGTGGAGCCTACCAGGTCCACCTAAGTCCTAACCTGGCAAAATGCACACAAACATCTTAAAAATTAACTTGTAGAATCTCCCACACATGCACTTCGGTCCTCGAGGGTGTTCCAACCACGAAGCCCATTGAGATCATACAAATGGGGAAAGGGTGCTATATAAATGACGAATACAATACAATACAATGCAATATGTTGGCTGCATAGCAGATTGTTATTTCTTGTGTCCTGCCACTCACTAGGCATTTCTCTGGCAGCATATTTCAGAATAGGCAAATGCTAACAAAGGAAAACTGCAAAACCCTCTAGTTTGTGTCATCTGGGTCACAGTCACAGTTCTTGTACCTCATCTCAGTCCGAATTCTGCAAAGTCCTTGTACTTATAATAATAAATACTTTATTGTGGTACAATCCATAAATAGGATTTTACACAACATATATTTCATACATTACATAAAACACACAAAACATAACTATGTATATATATATATGAGCATAGTACAAAAATATAAAAATATAACAAGTATATATATATATATATATAATACAATGAATAATTCAGTACAATACAAAAGTGTATATAGACTCTAAGAGCTCCATCGGATCCTGGCATGTATTGACTTGCCAATTTGACTTTGACTTTGCAATTTGGGCTAGGTCGCAAATGGAGTTGTAGTATCAGTTTTGTTATATTACCTGAGGTAGGGCTGTGATATATGACCATACCCTAAATAATGCAAGCTGAAGGCCAAGTGAGTCGGTATTCAGACAAACTTGCCAGAATTCGACCTCCTTAAACGCCTCATAATTATGAACCCATTTTTCATATGCATTCATGTATATGGGGCCCATTTTAGGGCAAAGTGATAGTAAATGTCTGGTGGTTTCTGGTGCTCCTTCCCCATTGCAGATACGACAGAGCCTGGCCTCCTGTGGGATCTTCAATCAAGGGCCTCTGATGGTAAGGACCGGTAGCTGGTTGGTTCTTAGTCTCAGCAAGAAATGTCTTACTTCAGGAGCCGGGCTTAAGAACAAATAGCGCTGCGGTTTTAGGTATCTATGTATAACGTGTGTGACCGGCTCATATCCCTTCAGCTTGGACAAGTGGTCTGAGTTCGCATACCAATCCCACTTGTTCAGTTTGTTCTCAAATGCCTTTTTTTGGTGGATGTAATGTAAATGCAGCCGTTTTTCATAGGCCCAATCAATCTCCCTGAAAAGGGATTCATTCAACTCTTTATACGTAAGGCCCTGTGGATATTTTTCTGTATCAAAGTTGTTCCCTGCCAGCCTCAGTAGTTTGCAACTGGGCTCTGTCTGAGATTTCAGATAGAAAGCACCCCGCAAGGGAAGTGCCCTACCTCGCAGTGAGATGAGACACAGTTCTAGGCAAAGATGTTGGATCGAACAAGAAGGTCCCAATCCAAGCACCATACGCCAGTAATGGCCTTCCAGAATATTTAGTCATGTACGATCTTGCATAGCCAGTGCCTCCAGTCCATACAAGATTGCAGGTACAAAGCATTGTTGGTGTAGTTTCAGTATGCCAGCCATACTGAATCCTGCTGAGCCCTTTTCAAACTTGCAAGCCTGGAGGGTGAGAAGTTCTGCTCTCCGTATCTTGTGTTTTTTAATGGCTTCATAATCTGTAGGTGCTCTAAAGTCCAATCCCAATTAGGGATATTGCTCCACCACCTCAATTTTTGGTATCTATCCCAGTGCAATAGGGTCCCTTACGTGTGATAGTCATTATTATCGTTTTCTCCACATTGATTACGAGACCTAGCAGTGTTGAATAGTCTGATAATTGATTCAACATGTTCTTTATACTGGTCATCGTGCGATCCAGGAGGATCATGTCGTCTGCATAGAGCATTCCTATCATAGGGGTCTTTCCTAATTTGAGGGTGGCAGTTTGACTTTAAGGACATGTGGGCCAGCAGGTCAGCTATATACAAGTTGTATAGCATGGGTGTAGTGACGCACCCCTGCTTTACCCCCATATTGATGTTAATTTTGTCATTTACATCGCCTTGGACCCTGGTGGAGGTGTTACTATGTAAGGCTATTAGTATGTTTAAGATCCACCTCGAACAATCCATGGCCTTTAATTTAGCCCATAAGATGTTCTGCCCCACTAGGTCAAAGGCACTACTAAAATCTACAAAGGCGATGTACAATGTTGCCTCCTTGCTGTTCGTAGTGTTGTTTATTAGTTGGTCAAGCACCCTGATATTATGGGTAGTACTTGCCCCTGGTCTGAATCCCATTTGTGCATAATTAAGGATGTTGTTTTCCTTGACCCATTTTTCTATTTCTTTGAAAACCAATGTGTTGAAAATGTTACTAGTAACACCTAACATTGAAAGTTATCGATAGTTGGCTGCTTTTGTCCGCTCCCCATTTTTGTACACTGGGATTAGTACAGATTTCTTCCAGGAGGACGGTATCTGACAGGTTCTACATATTCTGGAGTACAGAGTGAGTAATAACTGGGCCCAATTGTGGGGATCTTTTTTAAGTAATGCATTGGCTAAGCCATTTGGGCCAGGGGCATTGGACAATTTTAGGTTCATGATAGACTGTTTTTTGATCTTATAGCTCAGGGGGAGGGGCCAAGTCCTAACATCCACCAAACTACTGGTGGTACTCGTGTTCTCTTTGTAGAATTTATTGGATATGTAATCTACCCATTTATCCCCCAAGATGGGGTCAAGGACCCTCAGCTTCTGATCACCCTCCGCCTGGGCCAGAATCTGCCAAATTCTGCAACTATTTTTACTACATAGTGCTTCAGGAAACTTCCGCCATTTAATTATTTTTAATTTTTGGCGATACCCTCTTAGCCACCTTTGGTATTTTTGATTTATTTCTGCAATCTCAGACTTTGCCACACCCTCGTCTATTTGGGCAGTTTTTTGCACTGTTATACTTCTAAGGGCCCATCGCATCATGCATTTCTGGTCTCTTCTGTTAGCATCAAAGGTTGTGAGACCCCCGTTCTTCCAACTCAGCCCCGGGACAGGGCTGCCTTTAAACAGTGAATGGGTTAGATGTGTTATCCAACATTCAATATCTTCAGGACTCTTTCCCCACATTAGCTGTTTAATGTTGGTGTGGTTTGGGAATGTTATACTGGTCATCTTTTCAATATTACGCTAGGTCCACCTAATCTTGTTTGCAGCGTGGTTAGGTATTATCTCTCTCTATATACCCCCCTCTGCACATTCCCCACCTCCCTCCACACTCAATGTTAATGAACCATGGTCACTATAGTTGTTCAACATGACATTTAGATGCACAACATGGGTCAGAAAACACTCAGAGATGGCTATGTAATCAAGTACAGAACACTTTTTTCCTACTGCCCACATTTCTTTGCCTGGCATATCCCCCCCTAATATGACCATTTAAAATGGTCAGGTTCCATTCCTTTAGGATCTCGAGCCATAGTTTGCTTTTACTGTTACTCTGATGTAGGGGTATTTCGCAGAGATTCTGCACAAAGGGGTAATTCCCACGTCCCTCGGGATCGAGACATTTGGCATTCAGATCTCCGCTTAGAATTATGGCAGTCACTTCTTCACCGTACACCAAGCGGTTATCAATGCATCAAGTTTATCCCCCAGGGATTCAGTAATCAATTCCCCAGGTGGATCATAGATGTTAATGATCAAGACTTTGTGGTATCCTGTCCAACCACCCGGTGGACTTATCTGGATCGCCAAGATATTACCTCCTGAGCCATCCTGGTAGATCAGTTTAGGGTTATATGTAAATTTGACAATTATCAACAGGCCCCCTATCGGTCTGCCCCGTTCTCCCCTTATAGCCATAGTTTGATATGTTGCATAGCCATCAAATTCCAAGTCCAATGTTACCCACGTTTCCTGCAACAGGAATAAGTCATCGGTCAAGAGAGTATGTCACGTGAGGCCCCCTCACTCATCCAATGACTAAAGCCCCTCGTTTTCCAACTAGTGATGGTCGAGGTTCATCCTCTTTTTTTCTGTGCGAACATTCCTTGTAGCCATTCCCATCCTTGTTCACCACTAAGCCTTTGTGTAGTTTTTGTTGATTTTGTTGCTACAGGGCTAGTTGAGCATGCACAATTATATTTTTGGCAATTTTCCACTTTCTACTCTGTCAATATGGGTACGTCCAGCAAATATCCCAAATATTCCAGCGATGTTCGGTTTGCCCTTATCATAGCAGCAGTTTCAGGGAGGAAGCAATGAATAGTTGTAAGTTTCCCTCCTTTTATACGTGAGGGTTCGACAAAGTCAACATCACTGGAGTTTAGGATTCTTAACGATGGAATTTTGGAAAATAGGGCGAAGAGTGTAGGTCGATTCAATTGTGTGCCAGGTTTACCATTCTCCACCGGCGATATGGTCACATTTTTGCTGTCAGCCTTGGTCGGCACCATTCTCCCGCCCCCTCCCCATGGTGGATAAATCGAGGGCTGGGCCAGGCAAGGCTAGCGGCTCCTGCATAGGTACTGTCACCGGATGGGATGGGACTGGGCCAGTTGGCGTTGTAAGGGGCCGACTGGTCAGCAGTTTGCTGGCTTGTCTGGGACAGCTGTTCATCTAGAGCCAGCTCGTCAGGGTACCCACTGTTTGAGCCGATCTTCTTTTCCTTTGTGCTGCTCGTTTATGCTGCTTCTTGGATATGTTTTTACCAGGAGGACGTGGTGTGGAATTCCGAGGAGGTGGATTATTTGTTTTCTCAGCAAGTTTATTTGCCAGTCTTCTCTGTTTCCTAGATGGGTGTCCCCCAATTTCTGATTCCTCCTCACTTTCCCCGGGGGTACCCTTCTCCTCCTTGGTCACAGTCTCCTTATCCACAGTCTGTGGTGGATTTGCCCTGGCCTCTCTATTTTGTGGGACAGCTGTTGCCGGTATATCCCTCAAGTCAATACAGGGGATTATGGGTGTTTTGTTGGTTGGTCTCAGATATTGTGGAGGGCAAGGATTACCCTCCACTGTGCTTTTAAATCCTCATGCATCGTTCCACACAGTTTTAATAGTATTTTGATGGCAAAGTTGAGTGTGGCATTTCCGGATTGTGAAGTATCATGTGTGCTAAATTCCGATTGCACGGGTTCACATATCGAATTTGCTGAGTCAAGGGCCATGTTGGGACTGGTAGATAGGCGTGGTGCGTTGGGGACTGAGGCAGGTGTGGAGACAAGGCTGGGGTACTTAGATCAGCCTCGGTTTGCGATGCTGAGGATACCAGAGTGGGTTAATCCTTTTCCCCTGATATGGGGATGTCCACTGGTTCTTCCGGAGTAGATGTGGCGACTCCTTTCACCACCTGTGTATCCAATATAATATCACTGGTTGTTGGGTCCACCGGGGGCTCTTTTCCTGCTGATTTCCCCTCTTGTGTTCACACACGTTCTTGTAATGCGTAGCAAAGTTGTAATAGGGAATCATTGTCTAAATCTAGGGGAAGGTAACTACCTTCTCCCTCCAGTTGTGATGCATTGTTTTTATTGGAACCAGTCAGTGCCTCTCCTTCCACTGATTTACTTGGGAAGTAGGCGTCTAATGTTCCCTTTTGGGGACCCAGCAGCTTGTCTCTGGTTTCTTTTGATCCCCCACCTTCTGAGGTCATCTTACTGCTTGTGTCAGTGGCCCCTTTGTTGGACCGTAGGCCGTAGGGTTTCTTCCCCCGTGTCGTAGCAGTTTTGTTACGATTTGCCGCCTTTCCCATCATTTTAGAGTCTTTGTTGGCGGGCTTAAGCCGGTAATTTAAGATTCCCCAGGTGTGCACTGGACACAATAGATCACCTGTAGCCGGGATTGGGGTAGACCGTGGGCTATGGCAGCGAGCCTCTCACACTCCCAGGGTCTATACAGAGGTCTGCATTGGTTCAAGGGCTATGGCAGTTTACAACTGTCACACTCCCAAGATTCCCTTCCCTTTCCCAGCTGGGCAGGCTATCTGGGCTATCTGGTTCAATTAATAATAGCAGCAGTCTCAGTATACTGGCTATGTCCAGGACCATGTGTGTTGCAGCAATTTGTGCACAGTACCTGTTTTCGAGATTCTTCGACTTCTTCCTCACTCCTTCCTCGCTCCCCGAGGAACACGAGAAACACACTGCACACACTGCTCGCTCCGCATTGAAATGCCTATTTAAAGGCAGGTCCGCCCTCTACAGAGGGAAAATAAACACAGTAGACAGACTGCAGCTCCTCTGTCAGCCTGGAAGCTTGTAGGAATCCTGGCCAGAAACACGAGAAACACACTGCGCACACCGCGCGCTCCGCGTTGAAATGCCTATTTAAAGGCAGGTCCGCCCTCTCCAGAGGGAAAATAGACACAGTAGACAGACTGCAGCTCCTCTGTCAGCCTGGCAGCTTGTAAGCATCCTGGCCAGAAACACGAGAAACACACTGCGCACACCTGTACTTATCACATCCTCTCACAGATCTAGTCCTAGTCCAAAAAACAGTATTGGTTTCAGTATCAGTCTTTGTTCTTGTAAAGGTCACAAACCTACTGAACCTAGTCATAGTCTCATAGTTTTAATCCTCATCAGAGTCCTATTCCTGGTCACAGTCAGGGTGCCTTCAAAGTTATAGTCACAGTTTTTGTCCTCATGTCAGTCATTGTCCAAATCAAAGCACTTGTTGGCCTAGTCCTTGTCAAAGTCATGCTTATAATCTTAGTCCTCATCACAGTCCTTACCCTAGTCATTGTCCTATTGCAAGTCCTTATCATATTCCTTGTCCTCGTCCTACTTCTAGTCCAAGCCTTCTACAAATTCCAGGTTCTAGTCTTAGACACAACCCAAGTTACAATCTTAGTCCTAGTCATTTTTTCTTGGTAAAGTCTGAAGTACAGTCATAATGCTGGTGCTTGTGACAGTCTTACTCCTCATCACAGTTCTGGTAATATTGCAAGTGCTGGCCATGGTGGCCATGGTCCAAGTTCATGTCACAGACCATGACAGTTATTTTCCTCATGGCAGTCATTTTCCTTATCAAAGTTGTAGTCCTCTTCAGAATCTTAGTTCTTGCCCTCATCATCCCTTCCTCATTGCAATCTTAGACTTTGTCAGAGTCCTTGTCCTTCTAAAAATCCTGTCCTGTTTAAAGTTCTAGTGCATGTTACATTCCTTATACTAGTCCTTATCCCAGTCCTAGTCCTCATTTCAGTTCTTATCCTTCCCACAGTAGCAGTCCTCTCCACAGCCCTACTCCTAGACCTTGTCCTTGTTAGTCCTAGTCCTCATCGCAATCCTACTCCTCATCATAATACTAGTCTTTGTGACAGTCGTAGTCCTCTTTACAGTCCATCTCTTCATTTCCATCATATTCTTAGGCCTTGTGATGCCAGCATTGGTCCTCATCGCACTCCGAGTCCTCGTCACATTCCAAGTCCTAGTACTAGACACAGTCCTGGTTATGGCCTTTATCCAAGTCCTTGTTCTTGGCACAGTCCTACTCCTGGGTCTAGCACAGTAATATTCCTTCTCACAGTTAAGCATACCATTTTAGCCTCTTCACAGTTCTAGTCACAGTCCAAATGCTAGTCATGGTTTGAGTCCTTATCTCAGAGGCATAGACCACAAAACAGTCTGTTTCCTTATGCCACTCCTTGTCCTTATCACAGTCCTAATCTTCTTCTGAGTCTTACTCCTCATTCTTATCAGTTCAACTTAATGGCAATCCTTCTCTTTGACAAGGTCCTAGTCCTTGTAACAATCCTCTTTAAAGTCCAAGTTCATGTCACAGTTATCATTATAGTCTTTTCCACAGCCTTAGTCGTCATTGCATGCATTGTGCTTGTCACACCATTAGTCCTCATTACTTCTCTACTCTTAGTCCTCAGCCTTGTTAGTTGTAGTATTCATCACAATCACATTCCTTGACACAGCTCTAGTATTCATCACAGTCCTACTCCTCTTTGCAGTCCAAGTACTCATTCTCATATTCCTAGGCCTTGTCAAGCCAGCCTTAATCCTCCTCCCAAGCCCAGTGATACTCATAGTTCTTGCCACCGCCCTGCTTCTCATCATAGCCCTAGAACTCACCACAGCCCAAGGCCACATCACAGTCTTAATCATAGTTACAGTCCTCATTGCAGTCCAAGTACAACTTTCAGTTGTAGTCATCATCCTTATTACAGTCGTAGTAATCGTGACTGTGAGAAATTTCACCATCCGCACAGTGGGTGTAGGATAAAAAAATGTTTGAAATTTTAACTGAAATTGAATGATGGTAGATCAACCTCCGGAAAATGTGCGGGGATACACATTTACTATGCTCATTGCATAGACCTTTTTAATCTGGGAGGACACAACCTACAGGTGCAGTCCCCCATGTCATATTTAATTGGGATCTGACAGGTGGAGTACATGATGCATCTCCAGAAAGAGGATGGCCAAACCTTCCCCCTGTGATGGCCAGTCTACTTGACTAACAAAGGCTCCGTGGATCCACTATGTCCTTTTGTTGAGCACTGTAGCTGGTGGTAGCATGCACATACTAATTAGAGTTTAATTCAAACAGGCCCACATGGAGCCTGGCTGAAGAGGCTAACAAAAGAGACAGGAAACCCCAACACGCTTTCGTATGCACTGTCTCAGCCTGATTCTAGCTCCCACCCTTAGTTTCGATCTATAGTAGAATGCCATGTCTGGGACTGCGTGGGACTGTAAAGTAGTCATCCTGGCAGGGGGATCCCATTCAGAAAGTACGAGTATGTGGTTTGACAGAGCCAGCAATTCTGGCCTTGCTGAAGCTTCAAGCTTCAAGCTTCTGGCCTGTCGCTTTAATCGGGAACCACAGAGAGCTCCATTAACCAGAGGGACCCTCTGATCTACAACAGACAGGAAGATGGGTAGGACTTAATATTATATGTTTTCACCCCTTTACCGTCCTGTTGCAAAGCACTCTAGTTATTACCTCACGCATACAGGAGACTGTTGATGGGGACCCAGGATTGGTTCATTAAGATCAATCCCTGTGGTCCAATTGGCTTAAAAAAGAGGGCTGATCCCCTCATTTGGCAAATCATCTGAAGGTTTCACCAGAAGAAGAAAGAATAATAATATTCTTGGACCCTGGCGGAAAGTACAGTCAGCCTTACATCTTCTGTCAGTGAAGGAAGGCCAGAATCTCCAAGAGGCAAGAAATATCCTTCCCCTAATCATCTCCCAGGGAACAAAGGGAGATACCGAATCAAGAGGACCCTCCAGCAACTTCAAAACTGGCACCCAGCCAGCACTCAGTATGCCCTGCTAGTCTCTGCAGCAAGGTTCCTAGGTGGAAGTGCCAGATAGTCTCTGAACCAAACCAAGGACAAGGCAGTTGCCTTCAACATTCTCCTCAGCTTTGGACCATCCTGCTTAAAGGACGACACAAGCCCAGTGAAGAAGCTAGGAGGAGTGCATCAACAAGCATCTATCGCTGTCTGCTTTAAAGGACACTTTCGAGCCAGTCGAGTTCCTTGAGCTGCAACCAACTTGCTGACCGTTCTTATTCCACAGTTGCTAAAGCCGTCCGAGACACCTCGATCAGTACTTCAGAACCGCCGACCAGCACTGAGACAATGATTCCTGATCCCAAGCCGCAGTGTAGACCAGGCTCCACCCATCATTCCTTCTTCACTAGCCAAACTGCCAACCGCCTAAAAGCCTGTGCTTGTCTCCTATCTTGAACTCTGTTGCAGAAGCTGCAAAGCACCCCTGTTGAGCACCAATAACTCCTACAGCACAAGGTACATTGTGGTTCTGTACGCCTGATCCTTTTCCGAAGGTCCCAGTGACATTTTGTACGTGTCATGATCTCTGCTTCCAAAAGGTCAGGGTTTTCCCAACTCCCTTGGAAGCAGATTCATAACCCAGGTTCCGAGTGCCAACCAGTCCCAATTGGGACCTTTTGGACCCAGTCCTGGTGCCAGTGGCACCAGGCTCATAAATATGCCCAGTCCCAGCGCTGGAAGCGCCAGGCTCATAATGCTTGGGTGGACTTACCTGCAGCAGACCATGCTGCTTACTTGCCTGCCAGTTGAGCCTCTGATCCTCTTCTGTTTGGAACTACTTTTCCTGTTGGGTGGGGCAGGAGCCACTCCCTAGGTTCAGAACACTGGAACTCTTCTGGAAAGCAGGAACTCTTTTCTTACCTAGGCGTGGCTGTGGAAGGAGACACCTAAGCACTACAGGAGGCTATTTAAACCACACCCGATGGATGAATCTTGCTTTGCGTTATTCTGCATCCTCTGCAGCAGAACGCTCATCGTGTCTTCTGCATCTGATCCTGGGCCTAAGGAAAAAGGCTTACCATCCTGAATCCAGTCTTCAGCAACACCTATAAAGACAAGAAAGAACAGGTTAGCATTACGGTCTTCAGTGACAGCTCTTCACTTACCTGGGCCATCGGCTGTCACCAACGCCTCGCGCTGCATTCTGAAAGACAAAGGCTTACCTACTCTTCGTGCGCTCCGGAGGTCTTCACACTGCATTCCGGCATCTGAAAGACAAAAGCTTACCAACTCTTCGCACGCTCCGGAGGCCTTCGGCGCTGCATCCTGCATCTGAAAGACAAAACAAGGTGCGTTTAAAGACATTGGGGAACTTTAATACTCACGTGCCATTACTCCTTTCCACATCTAACCCAGTGGGTATTCCGGCACCCTGCAGCCGCTCCGAACTTGTACCTGCAAAATAAAAAGACAGTTAGAGCGCATCGTGAAGCAGGCAACAAGCGCTTACTTACGTGCTTCCAGGCGCTTCTATTCATCACACGGGCTCCATCTTCAACTCACTTCAGCCCGTCATCCACCATCGCCGGAACCCTGCAAAACAAGAGACATCATTACTAAAGACTTTAAAGACATTAGAATTACTCGAAACTTACCGTTCGTGCAGTAAACGACGGACAGCAGTCCTCTGAAGTCAAGAGGCCTGCTCTCCTTATCCAGTGAAGAAACTGGTTACAGCACCCTGCCCCGAGGCAGATGGAGAGCACGGCGTTCACTTACCTAAGACATCTTACCCTTCGAGTCAAACATACAGTGCACAGAGGTCCAGCCCAAAGAGCCAGCCGTGTGTTACACATCACCTTTGAAGATACGGTATACGCCCAGTCAAGACCGGCGCCTCTACGGGAATCAGGTGAGCGTTACAGTACGACCCATTGCCCCTTTGTGTTGAAACAAAGAATCCATGAACTATGGCGATTCATTATTATACCGACTACCCTCTTTTCAGTATCCAGAGTGCATCCCTTTTCCTTCTTTGCAAGTGTCTGTCCTCTGCATTTCTTTACAAGGTGGTTTGCATTTCGTAGTGTGCTACAATTGTCTGTTGTGACAATAAAAAAGTAGATTTTTGTAGATAACCTTACCTGAACTGTCCCTTTTATCATTGGGTAATAATTGTATTTTCACTGTGCTGATACTAACCAATGATCCACAACCTTTTGAGGATAAGCCTGCTGTCTGGCCACTTTACCAAAATTGGACAATGAGGTGTATAATTTGCTTGTGTTTCCAATCAGTTTGGATCCCTTCTGATGTTCTAGTGGTGTGGGGTTGATTGATGGTTTAGAAACCGATATTCATCCCTGGACCACTGGTGCTGCTGAAGTTGATTTGTCATAGTGACAGTCACAGTTATAGTAATTGTCTCAGTCCTAGTCCTCATCAGTCCAAGTACATGCCAAAGAGCTAGACCTCACTATAGTCCCAGTCACAGCCTTAGTCCTCATCACAGTCCTAGGCAAAGACTTAATCACAGTCCTAGTTCTTTTCACAGTACTGGTCACAGCTCTGGTCACAGTTCTAGCCCTCTTCACATTCATAGTCCTAGTTGTCATAGCAGTTCCAGCCCTAGTTCTTCCTCTAAGCATAGTCATAATCCTCAGAACAGTCCTTGTCCTCATCACAGTCCTTTTCACAGTCTTAGAACAATTTGCAGTCCTAGCCTGAGTCCTCATCAAAGATCTGATCTCAGTTCTGGTCTTCATCACAGTACTAGTCCTCACTACAATTGGAGTCATGGTATGGTGTCAGTGTGATGACTTGAATGGCGGCGAGGATCTTAGAACAAGAGATGGATAGAGCAAGGGACTAGAAGGTGGACAGGAGAAGGAGCATAGCTCTTAATAAATACATTCTTGATGTTAAGCCCCTCATTGCAAGTTGGCGCAGACGGAGAAAAAGAAAAGAGCTTTGCTCACCTTGACAAGGGGCCTGTAAATGGAACTGATACTGGAGTTGGCAGCACAATGAATTATGTTGGCAGCACACAAAGCAAAATTGACAGCCGTGTCATAAGCTACTGAGTGGAAGATAGGCAATCCATTTTTGGATTACATCCACACATTAACTTGCAAAGTCGGTGGTGGCTCAAGCATGGTACCAGAACATAATGCTATACAATTCAGACATGTGCCATCAATGTTTACACGCATGGCCTTGGCATTTCCAAGCAACCACATATGTAGACAAGGCCATACGAAGTCGAGATAAACAAATGCAGCAAAACGTAAGACTGGTGTTTGAACACACTTCCCAAGGCCGTAGCCTCCAGAGAAGCATGCACAAACACACACTATGAAGTGGAGGGGACATACAATAAAAGAATATTGTCAGAGGAAGAATGAATTAATATAATCTAGGGGGCGGTGTGAGAGGAAGAATTACTGTAGCACCAAACACAGCTGAGAGTGACATCTGGAGCTTGAGAATAATGAAAAATATCAATCCACCAATGGTGTTGCTTTCAGAACCAGGTGACCCATCTTTTCCATGGAGCAGATGGAAAACATGTTTGAGTATTATGCCACAATACTAAGTGTGCACAAACTATGGTATGGAGAGAAGAGCGCCACTGCTCTTACATTACTTGTGAACCGCAGGAAAAAAGCAATATGACGATTTACTGGAACTCACAGAAATCCAATCATTACATCTCAGCAAAGTATAAAATAAATGGGTTAAAAAAAAGGTAAACATTAAGAGAATGAAACATGGATAATCTTGGAACTGTACCATTTTGGGACAAGTATACCGGAGAAAGGGGAGAATATAAAGCAGTGCATTACAGCTCTCAGAGCTCTTGCCAAAATCTGCAATTTCGGTCCCTAGATGGAAAGATGGTGTTATCAAATTATTTTGGAATGTAGGCATGTAAACGTAAGAAACAAATTATAGCGCAAGAATGACCCCTGCTTGGTCGAGGTCCTACACACACAGCTATGGTTGAACACGTTGATTCCTATGTGCGGACTTTGGAGAATAGATACCGGCAGCCAACTTTGAAACAAATAGATTCATAACATAGTGCAGAGAGTAAGGTTTCCAAAATACAATCTACTCAAAGTCATCCAGAACAAAATGGCAAAACCAACTACTGGCGGTGGTGGTGGACCATAAAATCACACTTATTCAGACCAATAAGAGGCCCAAATCAGGGGAGAATACAATGTTCCAACTAGTATGAACAAAGGAGATGCTACAGGTGTAATAGTACAGGTGTAATAGTAACCTACACTGGGCAAACAACCCAATTTGGACTCCCGGGTACAAATCAGGATGAATACACAGGGTACTTTGTACACACCAATCGCCACATTTAAGAGTTTAAGGCAAGGGTGTGTCCTTCCTACATTTCTTTTTAATATGTTTATTTCGGACTTTGGACGGGACCTACATCAAGTAAGATCTTTCCCTCCAAGGCTGGCTGGACTATGTGGATGATCTAGGCCCCCTGGATTGCACACAGTTTGGTCTTCAATGCTTACTTAATGCTCTTTTAGATTATATAACTAATAATGATCTCAAAATCAACCCATCCAAGACTAGAATATTAGCCTTTTCTAATAAACATAGAAGTTCCCATACGTTTACATGGAGCCTGCATAAATCCCCAGTTGAAGTTGCAGAGTCCTTCTCTTTCCTTGGGGTTTCTATGTTTGCAAAAAACAAGACAATTGCTTATTATTCGAGGCTCTGTGATAAATGTATCATGCTAGTGAATTAAGCTAAGTGAATTAACATCTGATACGGATGCTTCTCATTAATGCAGGGCTTGAAATGTTTTAAATCGAAAAAAGCATGCCAATCGTCACACATGGAGTGATGAGACCTATGATTGGGGACTTTTGGGATAAACTAGAGGATGCATTCTGGTCAAGAGGCGTGTACACAGTTTGACTAATGGTGCCCTGATCACTGTAATAAGATAGTAATTGGGCCTAGTATCGCTCATCGCTATGGTAAACTGGAAACATCTCTCCTTATATAGGAAGGTTCTTAATCCTCCTGAATCTTTGTTATTTAGTGCATTACACTTTACCATGATGAATTCCTCTGATGGAGATTACTTCTCTGGACTTCCCATGGAGATTCACTGTTGGAATCCATCTTCTCTTCCTGTCGCAGTTACAAACATTCTTCGAAATAAGGACTGGCTATCCATGGGAGGAGGCACAAAGAAGCACACACTCTATTTGCATATATGTCAAATGGAGACACCTTTACGAACTCTTAATCTCCCCCTTCTCTACTTGTTCTCCTACCCCCCTCCAGCACTATCTGAAATGTCGTCAGCCTGGCCTAGTACAATAGTCGCTTGTTTTGCTCTTCCCCCTCCTTCCTCCTCCCTTCTCCCTCACCTCTTGTAAATTCCGGCTCTACCAATAATGTCATCAGGCCTAATACGTTAGTCACCTGTCTGTTTCCCATTTCCTTCCTAGCATTGTCTTAGGTCGTGCACTATCTGAAATGTCGCCAGGCCGAGTACGATAGTTATTTCACATTCTTGTTGTTCATGGCCTGTAAGAATGTCATTGTACTTTTCCGTTGTTCCCTCCCTTGCCTTGAAGTGCTTTGAAACACATTGTGTATAGGCGCTATATAAATAAACATATCATATCATATCTACCACTGTACCTGAAAATGTGTCCTGAAGCACAGAGCATGTTATAGTTATTTATTTATTTATTTATTTATTTATTTATTTATTTATTTATAATGCCCCAGAGGCCGCGGGCATCAGGTCGCAACATGTATAACACAGACAAAAACAACCGGCTTACAATTTAAACAAACAGTAACATCTTGAGACGTTTCCTAAAAGTGGTCATGTTTTGTTCCATGCACATCTCAGGGGGAAGTTTGTTCTAAACGAACCCTGCTTGTACCGTATACGAGCATCCATTGCCTCTAAATCGTTTACTGTTAAGCTGGGTCAGTAACATTGAGTCCTTACACCGGGTAACTCTGGCACGTTTTTTGAGCATCAGACATCTTTTAAGTACGCTGGTGCTTGTCCATATAAACATCTGTGAGCAGTAGTACTCATCTTGAGGCATATTCTAGCCTCAAAGGAAGCCAATGCATCTCCCCCCTATGTATAGAAATTGGGTCTTGCGTTGCTGTGCCTTTGATGATCCACACTGCATCATTTTGGAGAATCTGTAGCTTTTTGATGCAACCTTTACTCGCTTCAGCCAATAATTCACTACAATATTCAAGCCTAGGCATTATAACAACTCAAACTAGTGTGGTGCAGTTCGCCAGAGAGGCATGGCTTCACTAATCTGAGCAGTTTCATATGATATTGAGATTTATTAATTACACTGTTATTATAGGCTTCAAAACAGAGAGATGTTTCAAAAATCTCCCCCAAGTCTTCACCTTGGATGCTGTCTTAACATAGTGTCCATCTATGGCTAATCCCTCTTACTGAATGGCTAGTTTGGCATGTGCTTGTGTTGATCCAAAGATAAGGAACTCTGTTTTGCCGCATTAAGACAAAGTCTGTTTGCCGTCATCCAATTTTGTACAGACGTATACATTTGTACAATGTTCGCCATGTCTTTCTCGTAATTTCTGCTGAGCTCCATAATGATCTGAATATCATCAGGATAATTCGTAAATTGCACACCTAATGAGTACTTGAGGTCACATGGGGCGACAGAATATATTGAATAGTGCCAGGGAGAGGCAAGCCCCTTGTGGTACACCACAATGAATTAGCTCAGGCTTGGAGCATGCATTACCCCAAATTATTCTTGATTTCCTATTTTGGAGAAAGAATCTGATCCAGTCTATTGCTCCACTGGAGCACCCTCCCTGGTCCACAAGCCTACTGAGCAGTTTATCATGATCCAAAAGATCGAAGGCTGCTGATAGATCTAAAAACATCTGCAGCCCCGATTTACTCTTGTCCATGATATTAAGCATTTCAACTTGTAAACCCAAAAGGCTGCTTTCTGTACCATGTGAGGGCCTAAAACCCGACTGCCTGGAATGAAAGATCCTCTTGCTTTCCACATATACCTGAAGCTGTATAGTCGTTGATTTGTCAATCATTTTCAACAAAAATGGTAAATTTGTTATAGGTCTTAAATTACTGAACTTTTCTGATCTTGCCCTGTTTTTTTTTCATCAAGGAGGTGACAATCACTATTTCAGCAAGTCTGGCACATGATTGGTTGCAAATGTAGCATTGGCAAAACAAACTCAAAAAGGGTCAAAAATCCCCCCATGTTCAAGGACAATTCTTGATGGAATAATGTCTCCAGAGCATGTGGTGTGGTGCATTTTCTTAAGAACTTTCTCCAACTTACCTCCAGATATAGCTTCAAAGGAAAGGGAGGGGGCGTTAATATATGGTGAGACCGCAGCAGCTACAGACATAGCACATCATCCTGAAAATCACCTTTTAAAGGAAGCAAGTCCAGACCATCCAAACAAGCTTGAAGTACAAGCCCACAAACTCTAGCAGATTGGGAGAAACACCTTAGAGATCCCGGGAGATACCACTTGGAATCTAAACATTCTGAGTCAAAATCACCCAAAATTATAAAACACACATTAGATAATTAGACATGATATTCAAATACATTGG
Source organism: Ambystoma mexicanum (assembly GCF_040938575.1). Classification (NCBI taxonomy): domain Eukaryota; kingdom Metazoa; phylum Chordata; class Amphibia; order Caudata; family Ambystomatidae; genus Ambystoma; species Ambystoma mexicanum. Next base: position 1,276,629,802 of record NC_090929.1, on the reverse strand, counting down.
TAATGCTTGCTAAAATATCTATTAAAATAGGTGTTGCAGGATTAAAATACAAATTTAAAACAATCAGAACACACAACATTTGCCTGAGTGGATAGAACCATGTTATTTTGCATCCATCATGTCTGTCTGGCCCACTTGTATAGCCTCAATCTTTGAATCAAGCGAGATGTGCCAGGCACAAAATAAACCACCATAAGGTTGGCCTTTTAAGCCCTTCCTCATGGGCTCATGAATTACCGTGAACCCATCAGCCAAGGGGACATCAAGCATAAAGGATTCTTGAATACATATTAGGTCTGCAGTTTATTGTAAGAACAAAGGTGGTTAAAGCCACACGTGTTCCACAACACTAACCTCACCGGGGAGATACAGCGGGTGCCCCCTTGAAGTGGATCGTAGTGGTGCAATGAATAATAATGTGGGACCAATCATAAGTCATGTGGCGATTCATTTCTGTCCAGAAATGTTATTGGTCTTTTGCCCAGCAACCAATTGTACATGTATCTTTAAGGGTCACGAGGGTTAGATTCTAAACCTACATCATCCCTCTGACCAGGTGAGTCTGAGCCCTCCTGCGGCCAATCTTTCGATAACAAGTAGCCCATGTTAAAGAGACATTCCCCCTCAGCCATAACTATTATAAACCAGTGTTGAATAAAAACTTATTTTCACCATATCAACACGGCAGAAGTCTGAAAAGAAGATTCTGGCTATATCTTAGGAAGAAAGAGATTGAAGGCTAGGAATTTGCACAAACAGAGTGAAAATGTATTGGTGAATCGGGGAATTGAGTTCTTTAACCTTAAAAGTCGGATTCAAGCATACATAACTCAACTGATCCCCCAAGGACAGAGGCGGACCACCAGATGAAGAAGCTGTGCCTCCCTCAAGGACCTCATCTCTTACTGGAAGTCTAAAAGTAGACCCCCCTGAGGCAACCCTTGGTAGTCTTACTGGGCCTGAAGACAGACCTCCCAACCCGGGTCCATAAGCTAAGGACTTCCTTCTTTCTTCCATGGTAAGGAAACTCTGCGGAGCAGTATCCAATTGGTCGGTTGACTCTTCGACTGACACAAATGAGCAGGATGGTGGGTCAAGTTTTTTAGGAATGGGATGCGGGACAGTACAAGGACCCAGGCCCACTTGACTGTTGTCTTCTATCGCCCCAGATGTCAGAAGAGAAGGAGAAGCAGATACCTACTGCAAGCAAGACTGAATGGCTTCTCTGTGTCAGCATCGATGGAATAAGTTGACAAAGAGGAGATATTCAATTCCACCTCGGTAGCATCAGCCTTCTTTGGTTTAAGATACGATGTTATCAAAGATTTGTTATTAGCGTCATGGGAAACCAAGGAAGGGTGACCAAAAGATTTGCTTAGTCTCAAAGGCAAAGTCTTGCCTTTCTCACAAACTCTACCCCCCTTCTAGGATGCAGCTCATGCCTGGACGTCTTGGGGCGCTTCTTCCTCAGAACATTTTTCAGTCTGAGCCTTCAAAGTTCATAGGAATTTTAGGGAACCTCTATGGGTCCTACAAGGAATCGACTTGGGATGAGTACAAATTTTCACTTTCTTCCTCCTTCTACAGCCAACCACCATGGGCACTACTGAAGCATCCCTAGCAGTTGCCCTGGGAGGCGACATAGCACACTCTTCCTCTGAGATTCATTGTGGGGGAATGGAATCTAAGGATGCAATAACGCAAGAGCTAAAAGCCTTAGCTGGAACACACTGACAATAAGCAGCCATTCCTTCCTCAGAACCTCCTAGCTTATTGCCTTAGTGGAAGTTAAGGAAGAATTGAACTCGGAGGTTTGACTTTCAACAGAAGCTGAATTCACTGAGGTCGACATGCCACTAAACATTGCATTTTTGCAAGTAGCCCCCAGGGCAATCAGTGCCACAATGAATCCCTCTATAAACTTCACTTTGGTTAGCAAGTCTTTTAAAGATGAACAAACCTCTCTTAGTGCATACATTTTCATATTATGCCCCGATCCATAGTGTCCAAAATCCGATTCAGGTCTGGAAAGGAAAAGGCATCCACTATAGGCTGTTCCTGGGCCTGTAGATCATGGCCCATGGTGCTGCTAGCAGACCTCGCCTCTGTAGATGGAGATGAACAGAATGTTTCAGCAGGCCCGGTTGATTGAAGAAGGTGTGGGCATCAGGTATTTGTGGCCTGAGGTGACAAGTAGTGGAAAACATGCCCGCCTCTGGACTTGGCGATGCAGATGGATAAGAAAAAGCTTTGTAAAGTTTAACCTCCTCCATACCTCACAGATGAGTGGGGATCCATACATAGGTTGAATAATAGGACCACCCAAGGAGACGTAAACTCTTTTGGCAAATTTGGAAGCCACAATAGGAGCCAAGATAGATACATCGGAAATTAAATTGGAGCCCACGCGTTCAGCCAGATCCTCAGGGTCAACATGAGTCAATGAGACTGAGCGGTCTACATTAGATGGTGCATCTGTTGGGTTCATTATAGTAAGAGATTTTGCTGTTCCAACATATTAGACCCCCCCCTCAAACGATCATCAGATGTTTCCCACTTACAGGCCATGATCTTTCCACTGCATTAGCCCGGAATAGTTAGTGAGAAGCTGGTAGCAAAGAAAAGGATGGGAGAAAATAAACTGATGATACCCCGTTTGAGACTCATTACCGGCACAGTAACCTGCACTCCTTAAACCTCTGTCTGATAGTAAGCTGTTTGGCCAGACAGTAATCTGGAATAGTGTGTCCTATCAGAGAGCTCAAAGGCACCCTGGCCCACAGTCTCTCTCTCTCTGTGAATACTAATGAACCGCTATTAATGATAGGCAAAATACTTACACACTATGCCGATGTTTGTTATTGTGGAGGGCTTGTGAAGAAATCGTGAAATAAGAGTGAGGTAAGGGGGTTATCGAGCCGACATGCTCCCATGCCTCCAATTGACTGGAATATACAGGAGGAGCAATTAGTCTTACCACTGGACCAAATGGGGGTGTTGAAAGGAAGACCTTTGAATAACAGCAGCCATAGCCCACAGTGGCAAGGTTGGAGCAAAATCAGGATACGCGTGCGAGAACCGAGCACTCAGGCACACTGCCCATGTTGCTCCACTTCCTGTCAGAGGTTTTGGGGAATCACAGTAGATACAGTAGAATTAGGACAAAGGGCTCTGTAGCGGGCTGTCAATAAGGGCTGATGTTTTCGTCTGGCTGCCCAAAAACCGGCAAAGACTCTGCACACAGGAAGCCACAGGACACCAGGTTTATTAAGGCCTCTACTTACTTATACCACCATGTTTAACAGCTATTTGGAACCAAAATTGACAAAACATTGAACAACCACCAACAGGGATTTTTTTAATGAGTTTTCTCTGCTCATTTCAAAGCAAACCACAAATGTCATCTTTTCTCTCCTGATGAACCATTTACAAAAGAATGGGGAAACACATGTTGAGAGAATAAACTATTATAAAATATCAAATTGAAAAAAAAACACTAATTGAGCATGTTATCAATTAGAAACAACCATTTGAAAGAATACACATGGGAAAACTGTTTTTGTACCAAATTACTTTATTAACATTGGACTTCATTCAATAGAAGTGTTTTAGGTGTGAAATGACACCAGAATATCAATAATAAAAACTCTGAAAAGAGCACAAGCTCTTAAATGACTCAAGACTGTGTCAGCTTGTTTGTTCATTACTTGACTCACCAGAAAATAAGAACTATTTCTCTTCTTGACTTCTGAGGTTGGCGCATTGAGAACTATTCCCATACAATCCCTCCCTTTACAAGGCTCTGCATCACAATCCTTTTTCTAAAGTTTACCATAGTCCTTGCACTGTTACAATGCCTACCCCAGCCCTATTCCTTGTCCTCATCTAGTGCTTGTCCATGTCAGTCCAAGTTCTAGTCACAGACCTATCCTCAATATTGTCAATATTGTCAGACCTATCCTCAATATTGTCAGTCCAAATTTTAGTCACGGTCCTAGTCCTGGTCAGTGCCAGTCCTGAGAAGTAATTGTTTTTTTTTCTTCAGATTCTTAGTCTTTGCCTTTTCATAGTTTTCATCACAGTTCTGATCCTCACCACAATCCAAGTCCTCATCACTGTCCTTGGGGCTCTTTACAACTATGCCAGTCTGGAATTAATGTGCCAGTAATTCCATTTACTGGCACGTTCCCGGACTGGCAGAGTACATGTTTGCCGGTGGTGTACCCTGATTTACCTCCAACCAATAGCTAGAGGTAAATCAGGGACCCCACTGTCAAAAACAGCTGGTATTACCAGCACTGGTATTACAGTCTGAGTGTTTGTCATTTTAGTCCTCATGTTAGCCCTTGTCTATGTTTCATCTGAGCACTTATCACATTCCTAGCCCTCATCATATTCCTAGTGCCATTCCCTGTAAATCCTAGCCATGCTCACAGTACTAATCCTCATTAGAGTCCTACTCCCTGCCATAGTGACAGTCGTAACCCTCATCAAAATCTTAGTCCTGGTCCTCATTACAGTCCTAGGCAAATTAAAAATTCTAGTCACAGTACTAGTCCTTGTCACAGACCTTCCAACATCCATAGTCTCAATTATTCTCACAGTGCTAATCCTTGCCTGAATCCTATACTTCTTCAGATTCCTAGTTCTTAATATAGGACTAATTACAGTCCCTGAACTAGTTCCTGTACTGTTTCTAGTCACTGCCCTAGTCCTCACCACAGTGTTTCTCCACATCACAGTCAGTATCAGGTTGCTAGTCCTAGTCACTATGCAAGTCCTGGTCACAGTCTTAGTGCCTCATCATGAGTTTGGTGGTACAGATACCACCAACAGGATTTTCTGTTACACCCAATTGGTCCATCGGAAATTACAGCCGGATTACAAGTGGCCGTATGGCGGTGTTAGCCCCCATTTAATGAGTCCATAAGCTTCATGGGGATTTTGGTGGAATTACCGACAGCGGTAATTCTGCTGGTGGTAATTCTGCCAAAATGGACTTTTTTTGACAGTAAGGTTGTGAAATTACCTTCAGTATTTTGCTGGAGGTTTTCCTCCACCTTACCTCCAAAACCATAGTTCGGCGGTCAGGTAAGGCTGTGGTAACATATTCCTAGGCCTCATGAAATTCCCCGACATAGTCCTTTTCATAGTCCTCATTACAGTCCTCATCAATCCTTCTCTGTCCTCATCCCAGTCCTCCTCTCAATCCTTGGTCATCATCTTAATACTCATCACAGTCCTCATCACTTACCTAGACTTAGTAACAGTCTTAGCCCTCACCATAGCCTTCATTCAACTACTTATCACAATCATAGGGATTATTGCCACAGTGCTATTTGAATTTACCATTCATTATTCTAGTGTTTGTTACAGTCCTAGTCCTTGTCACAGACCGAGTCCTCCTCACAGCCATAGTCCTCATCCCATTATTAGCCATTGACACTGTCTTAGTCCTTGTCATAGTCACAGTTATAGACTCTTTGTCATAATCAGGCACAGTCAATCTCACAGTCCTATTCTCTCTCAGAGTTACATTTAATTTCTGTCATCATCAATCTCTGTCAGTCATAGCCATGGTCAATCTGTGAGTCATAATCTCAGTTTCACCTATGGATTTTCTGTCTCTCTCTGCCACAATACTTCAGAGCCACAATGACTCAATACCTCTTTAGGTTTCAGTCTATGTCACCGTCTTTCTCTGTCATGGTATTTGTCTTTCACTCCCCCTGTAGTTTGATCTATCAATACATCTCTTCATCCTTTCTCCCGCAATATGTTCTTTATGGTCTCTGTCTCTCTCGCTCCCTGCTCAGCCTCAGTCCCTCCGTCTCTTTATATTTCTCTATCTCTCTACCCCTCTCTCTCTCTGATGCTGTCTCCCTCTCTCTTTTGGGATATTTCTCTCTTACTTGCTCTCTTTCTTTATCATTACCTTACGATGATCCCGTGTTGCTGATGGCTTCACCGCACCACATCGTAAGGTAGGAGGTTTTCCCCCTCCTCCTTTCATTGTCTGCTCTACTTTCAGCTCCCTCTTTCCTTCTCACTCCTTAGCAGGTCACCAGTTACTTTTATAATCTACTCTGTCCCATAACCGCACTTAAGCTGTTTGGTCGTGATTTCCTCATCTCTGCTCCTTGTTTCTGCCTGCCGCCTCCACATGCTGTGGTTATGTGTTCCTACATCCTTTCTCGCGCTCCTGCTCTCTCCCCATCCCACCCTTTTCACTTCTCCCCTTTAGTTGCAGCTGGGACATTCACTGGTTTCCCGGGATGCAGCGTTCCTTCTCACCAATCTACCCTTATCAGCTTGCCTGGTCTGGTCTATTTCTACCCTTCTCTCAACATTTTTATCTTGACTGTTCCTGCGGATTCCCCTTTTCTACTCATTCTTCTTCTTTCTTACATGCCTTGGTTTCCACTGCCCCCTATTCCTTCTAACAACCAATGCTGTTTTACACCATGATGTGCCCCTATGTACTGCTCTGACTTGATGTATCTTGTGATGTTCCTTGTTTGCCTACCTTCTCCCTCCTGCCTGACTTCCTTTGTCCTGTGCTTTACCTATTTGCACTTATGGATTGTCTTTCTTCAACCCCTTGCTGTGTGTTGCATTTACCTACCTTAACCAATGATTGACTTTGAAACCGTGCATTATGTTGCATTTAACTACCTGCAACCACGGACTGACTTTGAAACTGTGCATTGTGTTGCATTTAATTACCTGTAACGAATGATTGACTTTGAAACTGTCCATTGTGTTGCATTTACCTACCTGCAGCCACTGATCGACTTTGAAACTGTGCATTGTGTTGTATTTACCAACCTGCAACCAATGATTGTCTTTTAAACCACTCTGTGCTTTGCGTTGATATACCTGTTTCCACTGATTATCTACCTTATACCTGCATTGGGATGTAGCCTCCACACACAGGTTTTCTATGTTGCATTTGACCTTTCTTGTACCTGCACTTTGTAATCTTGTTTTGCATTGTAGTGTACATCTCTCCTCATCCTGCACTTCCCCTCCACCTCTTGTTAAGCACTTGCTCACTCCGACTCTCCATGCGGTCTAGTAGGAATGCTTCTTGTTATTTTTCACCCCTTCCTCCCCCTCCTGTTCTTCCCCTCCTCCACTTCTCCCTTGGTTTCATGCTATAGCACTTGCACATTGCAAATGTTTCAAGACCTTTTAAGAACATTTCTGTTTTATCCCTTGTTCCCTTTTCCTCAGCTCTACCCTCCCACCCCCCGCTGGCTTGATACAAATTACCAATAAATAAATAAAATAAATACCATGGGCCTGGTACTCACAGTGTTCCAGTTGTGCATAGGGGGCTTTCAGGTAGTGATATGCTTGCTTTAGTCATTCCATGGGGCCACTTTGCATCTCCTGCTCATATTGCTCCTGTTTAATGCAGTGTACTGTCTTCACAGACCCCATGTAGTGTGCATAAATGGTTGTCCATGCTTGTGTCTGATGTCATTGTGGGACAGGTTCATGCTGTGCATAATGGCACCACAACCGTTCAGCATATGAATGCTTACTGCCCCCATGTGCACTCTCAGATGTGGCCCAGTATACCTTTTCCGCTCAAGCGCAAGATCCTTGTGAGTCAGTGTGGTGTAGTGCTTTCTTGCCATTGCCTGCTTCAGGACGATGGACGGGTGGCAGCTGTTACTCCTGGCGATGCCATAATCGCTGAATGACTACTGGCATGTTTGCCAGCCAATGCTGCTTTTTCAGTCTGCCAGAATGACGTCCTTGTCATGGCACTGGGTTGTGTTTGCATTGTGTCATAATGTGTTGCACAAATGATCACTGGTGTGCATATGGCAAGCAAATGTTTGGTTATATGTCACATGTCTTGTACCCCGCATGGTTACTGGTGTGGGTGGCCATGTTCGGAAGAGATGTGACCCGAAGATGCCCGCTAGTCATGTAATCCAGGACTGACAAGAGATGTTGTCCCCTGCAACAAAAGACAGTAATGCAACTATTTGAACACAACACATATTTACTCTGAATTCACCAACAAAACCAGATGTCCAAGATACTGAAATGATTTGGTGATGTTCTAAATTAACAGGGCTCATCTGAAACCACAAAAAATCAGCCAAGTGAAAATGTTAGGTCAGAAGAAGGAAAGATGAATTATCTGGTTACTGTAACCGGTCAACCATGCCAGGATATTCTTTATTGATTATAGATTGATTGATTATAGATACCGTTTTAAAAAGAATAACATCCCAATCTGAATGCACCCCAGTGATTTGCTACTTTTAAATTTGGTTTCCATAGTTGTGGGTCAAATTGGAAGAGATCACTGTATATAGGCGTAGCAAAATAGAATTTTGACTAAGTCAATGGCTAAGAATTAACAATTAGACAAATTAGGTTAGAGAGAAGAGTATACTTTTCTATCCCTTTAAGATAAGCGGCACATGCCCTAACTCTAGGTGACAGAATTAGAGACAAATACATCATATACTACAGACATGAAACATTGAACTGTTCCTTTTTCTTTTTGATATAACTGTATTTTTTGGGGGGTTGGGATTATTCTAACAGCCTTTTGATTGGTTATTAGTGGGTGGACATGTGGACATTGTTGCAGATTCCTGTAGTGCTGAAGGGTACTTGCTTGTTTGAGTACTGCTGTATGTAATGGTCCTGCCGTTGTTCTCCACATCTTCACACCTCATCCTGATACAAATTTAGTAATGTGCAGGAATGTTGTGCAGGTATGGTTGTGTTTGCGTATGTGGATATTGTTTGATTGTGTAGTGTAAGGCTGTGGGTGTACCAGTGTGCATGCAGGACACATGTGTGTTTGGTATGAGTTGGCATGTCCACATGGCTTTCATCATAGACACCTACTTGTGTTCGGTCACTGTTCCTTTCCAAATGCATAAATGCTCATGTGAAGAAGCTTTTCACTAGCTTCTCCCTCACTCGTGCTGCACTTACACTGTGCTCCCCCTAGGTTGGTAGCCTGGCACGTGGCTATGTCCTGAGGTCAGGTATCATGTTGGCATGTATTCCCTTGCACACTGAGTTGTTATGTAGGATGTAACAAGCATTTATGATGTCACACACAACGTGTGGCCTCTACAGGAGCACACCTCACAACAGTGTAGGCATCAGAATTGGGACTTAATGGTACCTATGCACAACTTAATGATGGCCCTGGTGAGCCTGTATGCCGTATTGTCCCTTTGCTGTTGCGTACTGGAGGGAAGCCTGTAGGTTGTCATGAGGTAGGTTTGCAATGGGTAACCAGAATCAGCTGCCTGAGGAGGCACAGCACATGGTTGATGTTAGTGCACATTGGGTGTCCCTTCATGTGGAATGTTGGATGCATGCAAGATAGTTAGCTTTGTGTGGACCCTGTGATTGTGTGCATGTGTTGAGATTTCATGTGGCTGTGCGTTTGTGTGTGAGTGTGAGGCTGTTTGTGTGTGTCAGGACATGGGGGCATGTCAGTGTATACAATTTACAACTTTGCACACAAGCAGGAACACCTGGATATGTTGCTCTCGGCCACAGAGCCTGTTGACAGGTCAACGGTATCAGATACCAGTTGGGCATTGACCGAGTGCCCTCAGTGGCAGTTGCAGTAGACATAAGCAATAGCCCGGGAGGCATAGTGCAACATGGGTGCGGTGTATGGTATTAATGACCATGGGGAATCACTGCGCTGTGTAGAATTGTCATGCCACCTTCCTGCATTCCTCTTGGGTTGAGGGCATGTGGACATGTAGTGGGCTGCGTGATGTGATGGATGTCACTACCTGGTGCAGGGAGTATGACTAGGTGACCTGCGATATGCCTGCAGTATTCCCAAATGTCCCCCAATGATGCCAGTGGTGAAGCAATGCAGGGTGGCCATGAGCGTCACATGTGCCTTGATAGCATGTGAACATGCAATGGTGGGGTGCAAATTGCCATCCAAATCCGGCAACATATCTATGATGACGTGCTGAGAGAAGTGATATATTTGCAACACCTTCATATTGGCCATGCCATAGAGGGAGACCATGGTGCAGAAATCTCCCTCCCTCTATCTTCTACTTGGCTGGTCAGCTGCAGCTGCGTCCTCACATTCAGGGGCCTAGGGCAGTATCGCCAAGTCACGGGGATACATTTCATGTGATGGAATCTACAGAGTAGCACTGGGGTCCTTTATAATGGCATGTAGGGTGTCATGATATGTGTGCAACTGTTCATCATCGCTGTATAGTTTGAGTTGTTCATAGCTGTGTTGGATTTTGTGTAGCTGAGGGTGTGGTGTTCTGGTGTGTATTTGTTTGTGGCATTCTGTGTGTGTTTTGCATTGGGGTGTTGGTCCTGTTTCCGGATATGTGTGTTTGTTTCACATGTGATGTTGCACTATCTTTGAAGTGTTATGTGGTGTCTTAAGGGATGTGTTTTGACATTTGGTAGTCCATCATCCTATCGGGTTCCTTACAGGCTGTTATGGTTGATGTTATTCATTTCTTTTTTGGCAGAGATATGTATTTTTATGAATAGTAAGTGTTTTTTTTTAATGTATATTTGATTTGCCGTGAATTCTGCCCTTGGTGGAAATTCCACATTTACTTACCTTTATTTTATTGACTTATACCTTCCATTGCAAATGGCAAAAGTTATTTTAGTAAATTGGTGTAAGTTACTTCCACGTACGTTATGTCATATTTCTGGCATAACTTTTACTTACGCTACTTATTTGGCTTAGTAAGTCGGCCCATAACGTAATTGGATACGTTTGGTGCAACAAAACCCTTGAAATTCAATGAAAAAGCTTTAGTTGAAGTGACATTATGTAGGATTTAATTAAATACATTCCTGAAATTCAGCTGGTGTTGGGAGTAATGCCACTTTAATTATAACCCCCACCAAATGTGCAGCTTTTAAGTCCACAGATGACATCACAAATTATATCACTAATGTCATCCCATATGACATCATCAATGGCCTCACTGATGCAGCTGATGTCGCATGACAGTAAAATAAATACAACATTTAAAAAGAATCTTGCTGCATCTCAAAAAAAATATGTACTTAGGTACACAGCTTGTTTGTGGTTTACATGTAAAAGTACTATTCGTTTAAATCTAAGTATGACTATATGAATGTACAGTATCCTATCATGTCAACCATTTATTTTTTACCAAAATTTCACAAGCAATATCTCAAATTTCCTCCCTGTCGCCTTATCATGATAGGGATTGGTTTACTCTCCGAAAGGATCTCACACTACATTGACATTCATCACAATGCAATTCGCCTCATTTATCCGTGATACTAAACATATAATCCAACAACTTAACGCAATACCATGGCAAGAAAACTACCGACTTGTGACATTGGACGTTGTCTCACTATACACTAGGATTAAGCATAATCAATGTATTACGACAACAGAGTTGTTCCTAAAAACACGGTCAATATCATTCAGAGAACAAAACAGCATGATACTGGAAATGTTAAACTTTGCCCTCAGCAACAATGTCTTTTGTTTTGAGAAAAAACAATCTATAAACAACTACAAGGGACCACAATGGGGTCTAAAGTTGCCCCCTCGCATGCAAACCTTTTCATGGTCTTTTTCAAACTCAATCACGCAGGGAAACACAAGGCCTTTAACGATTCCAGAATATTGTTTTCTGGGGTTGTTATTTTGACAACATCATTATGATTTGGGAAGGAGAAACTCTAGAACTCAACTCATATTTGAAATATCTCAATGACAATAAATATTATCCACGGTTCACCATAAACCAAACTAAAGAGAAAATTCAATTTCTGGATCTGGAACTGTAAACAGACAAAAACAATATTCTAACTAACCTTTTCACTAAACCTACAGCCGGCAACAGTATTTTACATGCAAACAGCAACCATCCGAAACATATTATTGCCAATATTCCACATGGAGAAATCCTCAGGTTGAAAAGGAATTGTAGTACACAGACAACATACGAAACTAATATTGACCAAACAATAACAAAATGTAAACAGAGAGGATACAAACATCGAAAACTGAAAGAATCAATCACAAAGGCTGAAACAAGAGAATTTCTATAACAATACAAGCTGAAGAATTCACATACAATGTCAACTATGAAATTCATCACTGCATACAGTTCTAATGCTTCAATCTTAAGGAGAATCCTTAGTAAACATTGGAAGATCCTGAAACTGGATGATAAAGTAGTAAAACATATAGATGAAGTCCCACAAACTTGCTACCAGAAAGCACCAACTCTGAAAAACATGATAAGTCTGAGTCATTTAAAACCTCTTCAAACAAAAGATCTCAGGAGTTTATTGCATTACAAGCCCATCTATGGAACCTACAAATGGGGAATCTGTAAACTCTGGCCCCAAATGGTAAATGGGATGAAGAGTATCACTTTACCAAATGGAAAAGAGATATCTCTGACACAGCTTATTAACTGCAACAGTACATTTGTCATTTACGGAATACAATGCATTTGCATGAAAACCTACATAGGAAGCACTAACAGATGCCTGAAAACCAAAGTGTTTTAACATTTACGGCAATAAAAAACAAAGATCTGAAATATCCACTTGCAATGCATTGCATCATTGGACATCCAGATCTAAATGTTGAATAACTAATAATGTATGGACTTGAACAAGTGAATGACCCACCAATAGGCGGAAACAAAGAACTCATATTACGGCAAAGAGAAACCAAATGGATATGTCTCATTGATACCTGTGACACAGGTCTAAATTGTGACAATGAGTTTTACAATTGGTTATAAATGTATTTCAATTTTTAATTTTCACCGTAGCCATAAACACATGGGTCACTCTAAAATATTTGACCCATAGTCTCCATTTCTTGTGCCTCTTTAAGAAAAATGTTCTCTCTTACGACTAATGTTTTTCAGCTAAATTTAAATGCATTTATTAGAGTAATAACAACTAATAATCCACACAAATCTTTAACATGCTCCAATACTCGTTAAAGTTAAGAATAAGCAAATACATTTTATCCTTGCTCTAAATTCTGCTTGGAATTGGCGCCAATCAAATTTAAGAAAGGTTAGATCCTTTCCCCTAAAATATCACCTAGATAGATTACCATAATCTCAAGAATAGTGCTAACAGGAATGATTCTCCTAATTAATATTCAAATTCCAAAGAATTTCATCCAAAATGGCTGCAACGCCAATAAATGCAATGAAGTAATCACGCATGCTGCACACGATCGTGATGACGTCATCGCAACATCTCCTGGCAATTTAAAAGCCCACGAAATTGATGCAGCATTGTGCAACAGATCTGCTGCTCCGTGAGAAGGACAATTGGATCTCTCACCTTTGACAGACATTAGCAAATACAAGGTAAGCGCTCTGAAACTAAATCCTGACTTGTTTAGTAAAGATAAAATACTTTTAGTCTAGTTGAAAAATATATTTTTCCACTCATAGGAGTGACTGAGTGGTTGCAATTAACTCTTTCTTTATTTAGGCCAGTGACTGACTATAACTGGACCTTCCATAACACCTAAAAATAACTAAAGGAAAATCATTCTAATAGTAAACAACAAGTTTGGCAAAAAAGAAAAGAATATGGTGAGTAGCCAGTTTTGAATCAATCATTATAAGGAATCAAATGTTCATAAAATAGTGGAAAATACAAACAGTTAAAAATACAATTTGCAAACAAGATTCTAAAGTGGATTGCCTGCTTCTGGTAAATTTTTTCCTTGCACAGTTATTATATTTTCACTATTGTTTTCTATGTAATATTATTTTTTGAAACCTAAGTCAAGTATGGTAATACCTGTCTTTATTTATAGAAACTCTCCTGAGGATCCCTTTGACTATAAAAAGGGTGAAACACATGTAGAGAGTCCAGAAACATGAGAGTTTGGAAATATTTTGAATGAAGAACCTTTACTTTCAAAAGAATAGTGCGGAATCACAATCTTTTGGCTCTCACACACTAAAATCTAACACTCTGTTGGTTTGGCGCAACTGGGAGTATACTCAAAACTGAATCATATTTTCTCTATCTCTAGTAATCAAGATAAAAGTATAAACCCAATAGCTGACCACCAAGAACTGCTAAGCAAACACTCGATAAACTATTTGGATTCGCCCAAAGAAACAAGTCCTCACTTTTGATCACCATCTCTGAATATAAATTAAATCTAAGGAATCCCTATACGCCTGAGTAACTAGCTATTATGAGTACTTATCAAGAACACATACTCTACTACCATTATCACTGTATTCTTTAATCCATCTGCTATGCAAATCAGAATTTTGGAGTAGTGTAATCATGACTTTGCACCAGTACACCTAAGATGACTTACATACAGGGGAAGAAACAGTTTCTAAAGCCCTTTATTCTACATGCCACGCAAACCTACTGTCAGTATATTGAAGGAAAAGGCTGCCTTTACCACGTCAAATGTTAAACGTTATAGTAAGAGGCCTGGAAATGTCAACCACGTAAAAACAGTTTAATGTTGCAAGGGCACAGGGTTATCAGGACAAGAATAGATAATGTACTGTACGGAATGAAGTTGTGAGCTTAATAGTGCATTGCTTTAAACCTCCATTTTGGCAAATGTTTTTGACCATGTCTCCCATGATCCTTCTCTGTTGACAATGCTGTGTATGAATTTTGGAATTTGTAATTGAAAACATGGGTAGATCTTAAGTTTGCAGAGCTCTGCTGTATTTTGTCTGATATTGTAGATTTTTATGAACATGTACTATTTTCTGAAGTTGTTCTACCATTTTTTACAGTGGTTGTTTTTTTCTAGGATATTCAAACGTTATTAGATACATTACATTTAAGCTAGAATGCCTTTTATTTCTCAGTTCGAAATTTGTAAGGATTAGTTAGAAATGTGTAAGAATCACTGGTAGTTATCAGTGCCATTATTGAGGAGGTAATAAGTGCTGTTTTGGGAGTTTTTGAATATGATGTCATCATTGATGTCATTTTAGGAATCATAAATCTGTTCTAGCTACCAGCGATGCCATTGATGATGCCATAGGTGATGTTATATGTGATGTCATCAGTTATGTCTTTTTTGATGTCACTCATGTCCTTAGGAGCTGGCAATGGTGGCACAAAGTTAAGACGGCGTAGCTCCCAACACCTGCTGAATTTCAGTTTTTCAAAAAACATAAATGTAACCGACACCTTAATGTCACTTCAACTAACGAATCAAATAAATAAAATGAATTATTCTTTCCAGGTTATCCCACAACCCCTAAACCCCAAAATGCCCCACAAATGTTAGATTCATTTAGGAAATGATACATTTGATCTTATATATACTTTTGAAAGTCTGTCTACCTGTTTGCCCGATATAGAAATGAAAGGAGAACTATCTAGCGGGCTCCAAAGAGGCCTCAAAGCTATTGGCTCAACAAACAACAACAACAAAAGTAAACATGTGCTTATCAAGCGACAATAATACAAGCTACAAGTACAAGAAATCGGGGAAAGTTAACAAATTAACACAATAAAAACTATATGTGTCTAAGCTTAGTACAAGAAATCTGGAAAAATAAGACAAGAAATCCATCCAGTTAGTCTTAATGACAGTCAAGAAGTACACATCCCAGATGCCATTTTTTTTTTATTCAATCATCATATCACCCAAGAAGCAATTACTTCTGGAGACAACAGAACAGAGACAAGCCAAACAACAGGCTGATTCAGCCTTACAGGTAGCATAAAAATAGCTGGAGACACCAGTGCAAAGGCAAAACAGACAACAGGCTGATGCAGCCATGCAGACAGCACAAATACAGCAGCAGAATCCACAATGAAAGCAAATCTGACAACAGCTTGACGCAGCTAGGCATGCTTCAAAATAACAGCACGAGGCACAATATCAAGGACAAACAAGAGTCCAAGGTAAAAGGGAGAAGGCAAGCTGATGTCACCTTTTTGTTTATGTCACTGTTGGAAAGACATACATTGTGTATACTGAGGTCTTCAGTGACAATGTTAGTAATTCCTAAATATGTACATGTATGCAAATGAATTGATAAAGTGTGCAGAACTATTTAGCCAAATGCCATGTCTCTTTGTTAACTGCTCGGAAAACCACATGAAAAGTTGGGGTACATTTTAGCCCAGGCAAAACCGGGTATATCTGCTAGTTTTATTATAACAACATATAATTTAATTTATCTTAAAATTCTTCCCCTTCCACAAATAGCATTTAATGTGCTTGCCACATATTCATGTTTTAGATTTGTGAAGTAGATACGCGTGTATGTTGATGCTCAACACAAAAAGAGATCTGACGTACAACTAACATTGAAGAGCGGTTCGGTCGAGAATCTAGATTTCTGGGAAAATAATATGAATTTTTTCGCCCTTCCACATGTTTCCTTTTCAAAGGTAACTCGACCACTATCTCTTTTTCATGCTCTTTCCATCATTCTTTTATCCACTACATTTTAAATCTCTTGAAAACTGTTCAATATTTCAAAAATCTTCTTACCTCCAAAGAAAGCAGACTTTCTCTGTGCAGGACACAGTAATTGAAATTGTTCATTTGAAAAGCACGTATACACTAGTGAAGTGCTTCAAAGTGCTTGAAGGTGGGAAGGGAACAATGAGATATTGTTGTCATTCTTATGCCTTGAAGATTCTGAATGATCTCACAGCAATAGCTAGCATAGGGAGAGGAAACATACAAGAAAAACAGGTTTGGTAGACAATGTGCCTATGCATGCAGGCAAAGCCAGCTAGGGAGGGGAGATAGAGGAGGACATGACAGACAAACATGCTATGCCTAGTACATACAAGGTTGTGCAAGTGCGCAGACAGACGTGCGAGGGAGGGAACAGGCACAAGAGCGCCTAGTCCACAGGGTTCGGGATTAAGGAGTGGGTCCCACTCTCATGGAACAAATTCCGAGTGCAGTAGTGTAGGGCACAGTGCACAGCCCAGGGGCAAGTGCAAGGCTGGCGGGGGAGCCTGGGACCTTTGTGGCTCTTGGGATGCACCAGACGACCAGTCAGCTGACTGAACAGGATGAGAATGAGAACGAACGAGGGAAGCAGGAGAGAGGAGGGAGGAGATTAGCAAGGGAGAAGGAGAGAGAAAGGGGAAGAGAAGAGGAATGTCTTTAGGAGTTTCTGGAAGTTAAGGAGGTCCCTCTCAAGATGGAGAGAGGCAGGTGGGCTATTCCAGACAAAGGCACCTGCAGAGGAAAAGGATCTACCACCAGTAGGCACTTACACTAGGTCACTTCAATAAAGGCAAGATACATTTTCAACAATCACTCACTGCTAGACCAGATCACTTTCAAAATAGCAAACATAGAAAATGGACAATATTCCAACAGCACACAATGAATGCCTCCATTATCTCAAAAGGATATACATCACCTTTTTCCATTCTCCTGAAATGTCGGCCAAAATATAACCTCTACCCCATTTAAACAACCACTCAGAATGCATTTCTTACCCTCCCCAAACACACATATAAAGGTGACAACATCAGCCTTGTGTCCCGACTTTCTCTAAGGATCCCTCACACAGAAGAAATAAAGCAGAGCCATAAACAATGTTCATCATTGGATAATCATGGATGTATGGCTTATGGTGTACATAAGGTACAGACACATTAAAGCAGCTGCCCTTTTTGGTCAGCTATCTGAGGCATCCTAGGAGCTCTAAACAGGCCTATTTCATGCTGGGTCTGCAGTCGTTGGTTCTCCATATGTTTTGGACTACACCGCTCATCAGTCATAGCCAGCATATATAATAATGAAGGAGCACAGGGATTTTAGTCCAAAGCATCTGAAGATGCAAAGGTTGGAGATATCTCAAGGCAACATGTGCACCTGTCCATACCAGGGAAGGATACACAATAAACAGTATTCAGAAGGCTATTCAGCTGGATTATGTGCTTCCTAGTGATCTCAGGGCAAGGTTCCAATAGCCAAATGTTATCATGCAATGATAGACAGATTTCTTACCTTCATGAAGTTTTCGATCATCCCACCCTGGTCCGTTCACAATGCTTTTGTTCTGTAAAATCATAATTATAGCAATACCCGGCCCCAGCCTCTGCAACGATGGATATCTGCTGTAAATGCATTCTGCCCCATGTGTCCCTGTACATTATAAACACAGGCCAAGAGCCACAAGCCAACACTTTGTTAGAACGGGCACTCTTGAAGATTTAATATGCAGCATCTGTAATGTAAGGTGCAGCTTGTCAAAATGTGATACACAGCACGTTGCACTGCAACCCCTAGTGGACCCCAAGGTTTCCTTTAAACCTAAATTCTATTCCATATGGGGGTGAGACCGCACACCCTTCTCCCAGCACTGTTATGCTTTTTTTCAGCTCCACATTCGGAAAGGGGGCACCACACAATGAATTGACATTACATAGACATTCCTGCCTGTGTCCTATTGTAACTAGCCGTTCCTTTTTAAATATTCTATACTATGTACTGTAAAACCATAACCCAATTTAATTGTTTGCAATATTATTGTAGCCTTGTCATGGCATTGCAACCCACAGATCTAACATCTGTGCCAATTCAACATTTAAAATGTCTTGTCTAAATGCATAGCACATGCAGTAAAGATGTGTTGGCAATCTCTAAAATGTAAAGCAAGACACGAACATGAACCCTCAAATAAACACTATGATGGTGTTGCTTTCCTGTGAGTGGAGGAATAAGGCTTTCCTGTGAGTGGAGGAATAAGTGCAATATAATTAGGAAGAATGGTGCCCTCTTACCACTTATAGTGCTATGCAGTTTGCAGAGAGCCAATAGCAAAAAGGGAACCATTCTAGTTATGAGGTGCATGATGATGTTTGCAGCTTTATCATGCTTGCTGGATAAAGGGGCTGCTTGTGCACATCTGCAAGGCAGACCACTTACACCATAACATGTTGATTCGATGCAAGATGTACATATTGTACAGCAGATGATTAAACCCGCCAATCTACACTATTGGATGCAGAGGAGGGGTTAGAGTTTGTGTGCACGTATGCATTCATAGGATTTATAAAGATGGAGCCTAATTCGGCAGAAATGGGGTGCTGTACGTATGGGACACTCCACGGGTGTTAGGGTGCTGGAGTAGCAGAGGCACGGGGAGCAGTGAGGGTGGAATTTCAGAGGGGAGAATTATGGTTGAATAAGTGCACAGGCAAATGAGAACAAACAGATCTCGTTCAGGGATGTGTACTTCATTGTATGGTGTACACAACCTGCTGCTCTAAAGCTACAACAAAGCTGCCTTTTCTGGCACTCATTTGCAAAGTCAAAAGGTCTGGCTTCAAAAATTTTAAAGATACGAGTTTTGTTTTCTCTTTTGCGGACTTTTCAAACAAAACATCTCACCATCTATAGGGTCAAAACCTGAAATATTGGCCAAACTGTACTTCGTCCTGTAGTCAAGCAACAAGTGGCGAGGAGGGCAGTGCAAAAACCCTTAAGAAGCAGTATATGGAATGTCAATAAAGTCACAACTCACCTATTGCAGGTTTCTAATTGAACAACTTACTGATTATATTATAGTTGGCAGATGTATTATGCTGCACTCTGTATTGTATTTATTTTCGTATTTGAGAGCTTTCGTTTTCTTTCACCACTTCCCCAGCCAGGGATGACATGAAGACTCTGAAAAACATTACTGCATTACAGCTTAAATAGACCCTACTGGGAATCTTTTTTTTATGTATGCCTGCCGGTGTACCTGATTTGTAGTTCTGCTCAGAGAGGGGTGAATCAGATGTTCAACCCCATACAGATTTGTCAAGGTCTGATTATTATGATGTGTTAAGTGGGGAAGTTGAACTGAAAAGAAGGGAAAGAAGGAAGAAAAAGAAAACATCCTGTTAGAGTGACTCGATTGATAGTAATGTGGCTCTTGGAAGGGGGTCTGTATCATCAGTTTGTTGAATAGATCAGTGGTGTCCTGGATGTAGCTGGGTGTCTCTTTTACAAGTGTCTATAAGATGTTCTTGAACCCGACAGATATATATTACATGGCCGTGTAGTTATAGTTAAGTTGCTAAACCCATAGGAAGACCTCTGCTTGGGCGGCTTATAACTTCGCTCCCACTGGGCGAATCCTTTGCAAAATCAAAGTTTGGGTAGGTTTCTTCCAGGGGGGGGCAAAGTTATAGGAGGGTCCCATTTTTTTCCCTATACACTGAATGGAGAAAAACTTTGCTCACTACAGCCCAAACCGCTGCACAGATTTTCACAACATTTTCGGCAGGAGCAGTGGCTTGGTCACAAAAGTGTGCTTTTGTAAATTTGGTAAATTTGGTAGAAATCCATCCAGTAGTTTTTTTTTTGACAACCAAAAGGTAGGTCCAAAAAAATGAGTGATATCTGGGTCCGGTCCATGGACACACTTCGATTTTCACTCCGCAGACAGGACCCTGATTGGTTAGTGGGTCTCCGTCATGTCTGCGGACACACAACATTTTCACTGATTGGTGGGGTGAAGCGTGAGGTGCGTCTCATTTTCTTGATGCATCAGCATTGTTGGATCCATGGATATCTGCGGATAGCGCAGCTTAGAACAGAGCAGAAATCAAATCTTGGGGAGTGTGGTGGTGTGGAAGAGTAACTGGAGAGGGTGGGGGAGTGAGAGATGGGTTAAATGCTGTATTTGTTTAGGTGGAAGAAGGCGGTGATGTGATCACGGTATCCGCGGTCACTGTGCTAGTCCACGGACATACCAAACACTGGCCACACTGTTGGGTATTTTACTTTGCTCTGAAGTATTGGTTTTGGGTATTTAGTAGAGTATTGGGTGAAGAAGGTATGTATTGAAGAGTTTGTGCATTGGCTGTAATTACTGTTTTATCATGTTAATTGAAGTGGATAGGTCTTGAGGTGGTTGTCTTATGTTTTTGGGATGTCGTCAGTGGGCGGGTGTTTGCTTGCATGGGTGTGCATCGGCCATGCACCCAAGACTCTAGGCCCTGGCCAAAACCATTGCAGCATAAAACACCCATGCAAGCAAACCTTTTGGGTTGTGGTCAGTGGGCAGGTGTTTGCTTGCATGGGTGTGTTATGTTGCAGTGTTTATCATTCTAATCATTCTATACTTACTGTTTGCTTTGTTGAGGCTGTCTGTAGTTTTTTGCATGGTACGGGAAAATGTAGCAGGCACTGTTTTTTCATTCTCTGCAGTAAAAGAAAAGATCACATGTTAGGGTAGGTAGTTTGTAATGAGTTAATTCTTTGCATAGCAGACATGACTGTACTTTGTTGACCCTCATAGTTAGTACTTTACAAGTACTATGCTTCAGACAAGAGTACTGTGCAATTTGCTCAGTTCCTGTGTTTGTTTGTATAATCATTGGGTCTGTGGGGAAAAATAAATCCATGCAGGATTAAAACAAAACTTTCTACGTTATGGTACAATCTTTTTCGGTGGTTGATTTCAGTAGGAGGAATTGAATAGGTAAACAAGAATATCAGAGTTCGGGAGGATATCTCGCGCTCACACCAATAAGTTTTTTATGAAACCTATTATCACTGTTACTAAAATTCCTCAGGATAGGTTCAAAAAAGTCTTCAAGTTACACAATGCTCGTCAATTCAATATAATGTAATTTATCTTCCAAGGTAAAGAACAGCCGACACGTGTTTCGACCCTTGGTCGTTATCAAGGCCTCTCTATGTCATTTAGTAATATCTTCCATCCCTATGTTGTAGACCCTGAAAATCTATGTTCTTAGAATACCAATTGTTCCAATAGTCTTTATATTCGAAATGTTTTAGGTCCAAAAATGGCTTTCACCTCACCAGCTCCAGACAGCAGGACGCGGTATCCAGCGCACAGCCGTTGTTACCTGGATACCGCGTAGGGATACCAACATAGGGATGGAAGATATTACTAAATGACATAGAGAGGCCTTGATAACGACCAAGGGTCGAAACACGTGTCGGCTGTTCTTTACCTTGGAAGATAAATTAAATTATATTGAATTGACGAGCATTGTGTAACTTGAAGACTTTTTTGAACCTATCCTGAGGAATTTTAGTAACAGTGATAATAGGTTTCATAAAAAACTTATTGGTGTGAGCGCGAGATATCCTCCCGAACTCTGATATTCTTGTTTACTTTGTACAAACTTTGTGGGAAGTTTGAGGGAGTGATATCACTTGCTGCCGACCCCATCTTTCTTATATATATTTTTTTGAAGTACGAGAGTGGAAAATAGCGCACGCAATTTGATAGCGATCCCACTACATTTGGAATTGAATAGGTGTATGGTTTTTGGTTTGGAAGTACTATTCCTGGAAGTACTATTGGAAGTACTATTGTTGCAGTTAGATACTAGTTGGCATATTCTAATTGTTTATTTCTTGTTGCATTTTAGCAGCATTTATTTATCTGTTTGGTTGTTGCAGAAATTTGGGGCAGTTAGATACCTGTTGGCGTATTCTAACTATTAATAGCATTGAAGTTGTTGAGGGTATTTTTATACGTAATAAGTGCTGCAGGGTTTCCTTAGAACAATGTATATTGCAGTATTCTAGTTGTAGTTAGATACCAGTTGGCGTATTCTAACTGTTTATAGTTTTCCCTTCTGAAAGTTATGTTTTCAAGCATGTTTTCTCTTGTTGATGAATGTATACATTATTGTTTGATAGCTGTTGTCTTATCCTATTGTTTATGAATTTAAAGGTTATTGAGGACATTTTGTAGATGTTCATACTAAGATTAGGGAGTACATTTTGGTTTTAAGAATATTAAGTAAGCATTTCCAAGATTTTCTGGTAATCTCTGTTTTAGAGTAATGGAAGTATCATTACATTCAAACCATCCATATTTCTTTTTTGTGTATGCAGTGTAGTGACTTGCATTGGTTGTGGCGCCTGCGTGGTAAATTATGCCTACTATTGTCAAGGTTTTATAGCCAAGTGATACTTGTCAATGTGTGAATCCAGTCAGCTTGCAGTTGTTTTTGGTACCATCTGCATTGTAACGCAAAAGCATTACTATTACGTATTCACTATGTGACTGTATTTGTAAGGTGGAACGATTATCGGAATTGCAAGTAGCACATAATATGCTATGGTTTGCATTTTGTACAAGCTGTTGAAATGGAATGGATTCACAAATAGGTATGGATACGTACACAAAGCGTTCGTTAGGGGCTTGCTCCTGTGCCACATGGCTACAGAGAGTGCATGTTTGTTTCCACATGTATGAAATCTAGATTTCATTATATGTATGTTTTTGTTTTCCAGTACTTGCAGTAAGTACATTAGAAATTCTTGTGGATCTTCTTGTGTGTTTTTTGTTTTTTTAGTATTTTATTATGTGTCCTGGACCCGAGAGTATCATATAGTGAATCTGACCATTCAAGCACAGTAGTCCAATTCCTGCCTTATTCTAGAAACACTGTAAGTGTTGCCAGGATTGTTGGTTGCATTTCTGTGAAGGACTAACATTTGAAATGATAATTGTCCTGTCCCATTTAAGTAAATGTTTTCAACAATTGGTGGCAAGTGCAATAGAATATTGATTGCTACATTTGCATAGCAATTTACACCAGTTGTATTGGAACATTTGAATGGACCAGACAGTTCTATGTCAAAGTCATTAGATGGAAGTGCATGTTGTTTCTTCGAAGAGGTAGCTGCTTTTGTTTGTGCAGTAGATCCTTCTTTGGTTGTGGTAATTGATGAAGTATCAGCTGCTTTTCATTTCTTTGGAGGTATTTTTGTGAGATCCTGTATAATTTGAGTCTGAACTAATTTTCTTTTACACAGTTTTGCTTTTTGAGGAACAAGTTAGGTTTTGAGATGGGGTTCTTAGAGTGCACATAATCTATTGTACTCTACAATGGAAGGAATATCAGTGTTTACTTTACTTGCATCAGAATTTACTAGAAATAGTCCTTCAAGTGTATGTAGACGTGACAGTGCTATATAGCTCATGCCTTCTTTTAACACTGTGCTGCCAATATCTATCAATGCTTGATCTAGGGTAAGACCTTGAGATTAATGAATGGTGACAGTGTATGCTAGAGATAGAGAACATTGTTCTCTGCGTACATACATGTCTTTGAAAAGAAGGAATTAGGCTGTTGCACGTCCTATCGTTTTAACTTCTGACAGTTTGTCAAAATGAATATTGACAAACTGAATGTTGTCACGTTGGTATATTTGAAAGCCACCAATGGCAGCAAGTGCACCATTAACTAGTCCTTGCTCCACATCAAGGTTAGGTTTAAGCATTACTCTACAGTTTAAAGACAATGTTAATATTTTCTCTAAACCAGCTGTGTTAGAGCTAGAGTTTACTAAGGCATTAAGGACATACAGTGTACATTTTTGTGTGCTAATTGTTCCATGGCATCAGTAGCACATGAGTTATGCCCGTAGAGTGCATGGATGTATCTGGTATATTGTGCTTCTTTAGATAGTACACCCACTCTAATACTTTCAAAATGTTGGCATAAGTGAGGTCAGCAGACTGATGCATGTTTTCAGTTAATTCTTTGTATTGGAAATGTTGCCAAAGATTTACATTTCCTATGCTGCCAATAGTTTTACGACATAGTTTGTGCCCTAAGGTTTTAAAAATATGTTCACCTTTCACTGGTGTTAATTGAAGAAGATCTCTGAAAACAATAATGTGTTTTCCTCCAAAGAGCTCTTTGTAGACCGTTTTGAGGACCTCTTGTAATCTGAGGTGAATCAAAGGCAACATTAGGTTGGAGACCATGCTCTCCTCATCTAATAGGAGCATTTTCCTTTGTTTCAAAACTCTGTGTATTTCCATTGCAGCTTCTGGTGAAAGTGTGTAGTCGTCTAATTTGTTTTGGTGTTCTACTGGAAGGAGTAGCAATCGGTGTAAAGTGACACTACCTATGTTGTATAAGGCCAAACCTGAGGGGCAGTTACAACAGCTGACAGTTTGTTGTTTGTCAATTGTTGGAAGAACTTGCTGATGATTTTTATTAAGAATGTTTTCCCTGAACCAGCTTGACTACTCACATATAGCATTATAGGTTTGTACTCTTGACAGGTACACGTTTTAGTTTCATGCTGCTTACCATGTTCAATTTGTTTAGTTACTTCTAGGAAAATGCTATGCTGTTCATTGATTAATTCTGATTTGAGTATAGCAAAGTCTTCTGTAGACCCTTCATACTGGCAGATGGTGTTTTCTACTTCGGTCATGGCTAATTCTGTCTCCTTTGCTACGAGTGGCTGTCCAAGTGGTTCTTGGCTTCTTGTGAGAGAAGGCTGACTGCTGTCAGGAGTGTCTATATTTAGTTGTTCCTGGAGTTGTTCTTCCTGTTGCTGTTCATTGTCTAACATAGTTTTGTCCTGTGTAAAATGTATATCTGTTACAGTTCTTTCATTTGCTTTGGAAGAATCTTCATAGGAGACATGGGTATCTAATAGATCCTCTTCTTTTCTCCATGGTTTAAACAGTTGTAGTAGGGCCATGTGTTATGCTTGAGCTAAAACATGGCACTGGTGCGCAGTGTATTCTGGGGGCACTCAGAACCATAATGGATATTTACTTCATGCCTCAGTGAAAAGCTGTATTCATTTTGCTGAGAGCTGAATTTACTTTGCTGAAGAAAACATGCTTTCCAAACCTGGTATGCAGTCAAGGACATTCTGCTCGGAAAGCTGGCTTTGTTATGTCTTGTTTTGAGTTATGGGACTGTTTTCCGTGGCGATTGTTCTTAGAGGAGGGAAGCGCTTTGCTCCTTGAGGTTACTGTCGGTTGACTCAGCTGGCAACCAACGGTTGCCCATCAATGCGCAAGTGCATTGCCAGAAGGTTCAAGAAATTACCACCCCTTTTTGAGGAGTGCATATATGTGGAACCCCTCAATGGTCAGACAGGACAAATATAAAGACCTCAGTCGGAAGGGGGAAGCCTTTGTCCAGCATACCTGTGGGCTGTTGTGCTCTCGGCCTTGCTGGTATCGGGGTCTTCCAGCCGCTTCTGGCGAGATGAGGGATTCAGTTACGCCCACAGTGATGTATTTTCTTTTAAATTCTCTGTCTTTTTTGTGATTTATTTCTGTGTTATCACTTGTTGCTTCCAAGCTTTGAATAAATAGCCGTAAAAGTGCTCATTATTTTCTAAGCGTGTGTGTGGTTGTAAGTCATTGCGTCGTCTACCTGCGTTTAAAGTATTGGCTCTGCAATTGCGCTGGTGATTAATGACTGTCCGTGCACTCTGTGCGAGCAATACATTTTGGCGCTGTGAGCAGGGTATTTGTGATGAATTGTTCCAAATATTAAAGAATCTGTTTGAACGCAGATAGGCTTTGTTTAAATTGCAAGCGAAAGTAATTTGGCAGCGAGTGTTGTACTGTGTTAATCTGTTTTTTTTGGTGTGTGCATGCCTGCGCAAGTGACTGCAGTGTGGAAAGTAAAAAAATATATATATATAAAGAGGTTTTGTACATTATTGTAATGATGAATAGTTTGTTCAGGAAAAAAAGCGTTCCCGCTGGCGGTGAATGTTCTGATGCTATCATTCCAGGCTGGGCTAAGAGCCTATATGATAAATTGGCCCATGTGTGGGCATGCGGCACAGGGCTAAGTGAAACATGGGATCAGGGATTGGGAGATGCTGATCCGTCTGATGTAATGTTGTGCTTACAACAAGTTTCAGTGGAAAGGGGAAGGGAATGCACTGCGCTCGGTAGGCGGGTATGGGTCCTCCTGAATGCCTATAGGAAAATACATCAAAGGAATTTGGAAATGAAAAATGATATTTTGCGATTGGAAAGAGAGCTGGCTGCAGAAAGGCAGATTGCGTTAATGCAGCAGATTCAAATAAAACTTTTTAAAGATAAAGCCAACACATACCAGGCCGTGGCCGAGAGGGCAGTAGTCAGAGTAGCCCGGTATAAGTATAGGAAAAGACGGGGAGGGGTCAACCAAAGAAAGGTGGCAGCTGTAATCTCTACCGCCGGTGTGGACTGGGATCTGGATAATTGGGATGGTGACATTTTTAACTCAACCATTCCAGAGAGCAGTTTGGCAAATGAGTCAGATCCCAAAACGGAATTTAAGCAGAAGGCAGTGGTGGCTAAGCCATTTAGAAGATGGCGAGCCGGGCCCCACCCACAGAATCCTGCGGGCGGGGTTGTGGATTCAACCACGCTGGAGGATTACACCCAGCAGGAGGTTGGGGAAATTATTACCCGTTTGAGGCAAAAATCAGGGGAACCTTTATTGACATGGATGGTGAGGTTGCTAGATGGGGCGCTGCGGGGTTGTTGGTAGATTCCACGGACTCACTGCATTTTCTACCTTTTTCAACTGACACCAATGTACAAGAGGTCTTAAGGGCAGGGCCACCCCCTGATGAGAATGGCCAAGATTCACAGGTGCCTTTGTTGCACCTAGCATCCCAAGCATGTAACCGTAAATACCGTAAATTTGGCAGCGAGTGTTGTACTGTGTTAATCTGTTTTTTTTGGTGTGTGCATGCCTGCGCAAGTGACTGCAGTGTGGAAAGTAAAAAAATATATATATATAAAGAGGTTTTGTACATTATTGTAATGATGAATAGTTTGTTCAGGAAAAAAAGCGTTCCCGCTGGCGGTGAATGTTCTGATGCTATCATTCCAGGCTGGGCTAAGAGCCTATATGATAAATTGGCCCATGTGTGGGCATGCGGCACAGGGCTAAGTGAAACATGGGATCAGGGATTGGGAGATGCTGATCCGTCTGATGTAATGTTGTGCTTACAACAAGTTTCAGTGGAAAGGGGAAGGGAATGCACTGCGCTCGGTAGGCGGGTATGGGTCCTCCTGAATGCCTATAGGAAAATACATCAAAGGAATTTGGAAATGAAAAATGATATTTTGCGATTGGAAAGAGAGCTGGCTGCAGAAAGGCAGATTGCGTTAATGCAGCAGATTCAAATAAAACTTTTTAAAGATAAAGCCAACACATACCAGGCCGTGGCCGAGAGGGCAGTAGTCAGAGTAGCCCGGTATAAGTATAGGAAAAGACGGGGAGGGGTCAACCAAAGAAAGGTGGCAGCTGTAATCTCTACCGCCGGTGTGGACTGGGATCTGGATAATTGGGATGGTGACATTTTTAACTCAACCATTCCAGAGAGCAGTTTGGCAAATGAGTCAGATCCCAAAACGGAATTTAAGCAGAAGGCAGTGGTGGCTAAGCCATTTAGAAGATGGCGAGCCGGGCCCCACCCACAGAATCCTGCGGGCGGGGTTGTGGATTCAACCACGCTGGAGGATTACACCCAGCAGGAGGTTGGGGAAATTATTACCCGTTTGAGGCAAAAATCAGGGGAACCTTTATTGACATGGATGGTGAGGTTGCTAGATGGGGCGCTGCGGGGTTGTTGGTAGATTCCACGGACTCACTGCATTTTCTACCTTTTTCAACTGACACCAATGTACAAGAGGTCTTAAGGGCAGGGCCACCCCCTGATGAGAATGGCCAAGATTCACAGGTGCCTTTGTTGCACCTAGCATCCCAAGCATGTAACCGTAAATACCCCATTACCACAGATTGGCCTAGCGAGGAAACAAAGTGATATACTTTGAAAGAGGCAATTCAAAAGGTCAGAGAGCATGCTATGAAAGAGGCAATTCACGTAGAGGCCCCAGAACACATGGGGGCCATGCCGCTCTCAGTTTCAACTAGAAACATGGTGATTAGAACTGCACCACCCGCATACAAAAGTGTCATTATGACTTTGCTCGTAGGAATGACGGGCAAACCCACTGATGAGGTAGTGGATGCCATTCGGCAACTGCCAGATTTAGGGGAGTGGGACAAGAGTGATGACAAGCCACGGGAGAGAGAGGGGCATAGTGAGAGAAGAGCTGAAGGCAGGAGGCAAGATAGTAGAGACTCCCAAGTGTCCAGAAAGGACATGTTTTTGGCTTTGTTAAAAGATGGTGTGCCACGAGAAGAAATTGATGGCATTGAAACCAGAGTAATGTATGAATTATTCAAAAAGAGAGGGCTTGCAGCCAAAGAGCATTATAAACAGGTTAAGAAACAAGTAGTAACCAAGCCACAGGGGGACACCTCACCTTCCGCTCCTCCTGAGGAAGAACAAGAAGAAGTGTCTATGGGGACACCTTCCCCGTACCAGCCAACATACGCTGATTTGAGGAAGGTGGTGAGTGCAATGCTAGAGGCAGAGTCAAGTCACACTCATTCAAAATTTGACCAGGGTTACGGCCAAGCTCCGGCAGCGTCTGCTCGCATAAAAGTTGATAGGCGGCCCCATGTTAATCTTAAGATTTTTTGGGGGCCAGGAAATACGCAAGGGGTGCGAGCATTGATAGACACCGGGGCGGAGGCCTCTCTGATTCATGGCAATCCAGCACGATTCAAAGGTAGACAATTTACTATTACAGGTCTCGGGGGAAAGGAGACCCCCGCAGTACATACTGAAGTGGAGATGAAAATAGGCAATTTGAATAGGCAGAAATACCATGTGTTGATTGTCCCAATAACTGAGTACATAATTGGCTTTGACATTCTGGAAGGGTTGACTTTGGGACCGGAAGGTAAAACGTACCAGTTTGGGTTGAGTGCACTGACCTGCCCACCCATTACCATAGGCAAATTCAAGATACCCCAGTGCAAGTGCCTGTGGCAACCAAGCGGGTAGCAATGAAGCAATACCGCATTCCTGGGGGGCACAAGGACATTTCAGACACCATCAAAGGGTATGTGGAGGCGGACGTGTTACGCCCTATCACTACCGCATGGAACAATCCTCTCTGGCCTATCAAAAAAGGGAATGGGTCTTGGAGGATGACGGTGGATTACCGTGAGTTGAATAAACACACTCCTCCCTTAGTGCCTGCGGTCCCAGATGCCATTACCTTGATTGAGAATGTCCAAAAGTCCGAGGGGACTTCGTATGCAGTGATAGATTTAGCCAATGCATTTTTCTCTGTGCCAATTGCTGAAGAGTGCCAAGAGCAGTTTGCATTTTCTTGGAGCGGGAGTCAGTACACCTTTACAAGGTTACCTATGGGGTACATACATAGTCTGACTATCTGTCACCGGCTGATGGCAGAGCACTTAGACAAGATACTGTGTAAACCTGATATTCAAATCTCTCACTACATTGATGATATTTTGATTCAGGGCAAGGATGAGCACAATGTACAAAACCAGTTAGAAGTCATTATGGAAGGATTGAAGAAGGAAGGGTGGGAGATTAACCCGAATAAAATTCAAGGCCCAGCTGAAACAAATTCCTAGGGATTCAGTGGCATAATGGGCATCGAGAAATGGTGCCGAAGGCCCGACAGAAAATACTTGAGTTCACCACTCCAATGAACAAAAAGCAAGCTCAGCCGTTTATAGGGTTGTTTGGGTTTTGGAGACAGCACTTTCCCCATTTAGGGCAGATACTGGCCCCCCTCTACAAAGTGACACGAAAGAAATATGAGTTTCAGTGGGAGGAAGAGCAGCAGAAAGCATTTGATTTGGCAAAAGACACCGTGCAGCAGGTGCTTGATCTATGGCCATTGAAGGAAGGCGAAGTGGAATTGAATGTGTTTGTACAAGACAATTATGCTAACTGGAGTGTGTGGCAGAAACAGGACAGGAAATGTGTGCCATTGTGTTCTGGAGTCGTAAGTTACCCGATGCTGGTAACTCATACACTCCGTTTGAGAAGCAGTTGCTGGCATGTTATTGGGCCCTTGTTGATACCGAGCAAATGAGGGTGGGCCATGATGTATTGATGAGGCCAGAAATACCGATCATGCAATGGGTACTAAGCTCTCCTAAAACACATAGAATAGGACATGCTCAAGAAGCCAGCATAATTAAATGGAAATGGTACAATCAAGACAGAGCCAAATCAGGGAAGGGTGGAGCTGTAAAATTTCATGAGCAAGTAGCCAACATACCGCCCTCAGATTACATACCACCGGAAGTGCCTGAAAAACGCGAGTCTCCCGTGAAATGGGGAGTACCTTATGGCGATTTGACCGTGGAGCAGACAGAGCATGCCTGGTTCACGGATGGCTCAGCCCGATATGTGGGAGCAGAGCGATACTGGAAAGCAGTGTCGTACAATCCCAAGACAAAAAAGATTTTGACAACGTCAGGGAAAGGGAAGAGCAGTCAGTTTGCTGAGCTTTACGCAGTTTACCATGCATTGAAACAAGAGACCCCTGGTCGATGTCATTTGTACACGGATTCATGGTCAGTGGAGAATGGGTTGGCGGGGGGTGGTTGCCAACCTGGCAAAAGAATGGGTGGAAGATTCATTCAAAAGAGTTGTGGGGAAAAGAACTGTGGCAAGATATTGCAGAAATGTTATCACAAAGTGAAGTCACTGTGTATCATGTGGACGTGCATTGTGCTACAGACTCATTAGAACGTTGCTTTAATTCTGTTACAGATGAGCACACCAAGATTTCATCTGTGGATGCGGAGGCTCGGGAAGATGATTTGGAGGGTTTGGCCAAGTGGGCTCACCAGAAATGTGGGCACCTTGGAGAAAAGGCTACTATCAGGTGGGCACAAGCTCGAGGAATCAGTATTCCTTTAGAGGTAGTGAAAACGATCATTTTGCAATGTCCAGTGTGCCAACACCAACAGCATAGGCCTATCCCTCAGATTGTTCGGGGTACATTGTGAAGAGGAAAATTACCAGGTCAAATTTGACAGATTGATTAGATTGGCCCCCTGCCAATCAGTAAATGTTGTCAGTATGCATGCACTATTGTGGATACCTACTCAGGATACATGATGGTTTTGCCGTGTAAGCGTGCCACACAACTGAACACCATTAGGTTGTTAGATCAGATCATATTGCATTACAGAGTGCCTTTGCAGATTCAAAGTGACAATGGGTCACACTTCAAAGGCAAATTGATTGAGGAATATTGTCAGGAAAAGAGCATTGAATGGCTCTACCATGTGCCTTATTACCCTGCCACTTCAGGGCTGATTGAACGAATTCATGGTTTGTTGAAAGAACAGCTGCGCAAATATGGAGATGGCAATTTGGCAGGCTGGCGTAATTGTGTGTTTGGTGCAGTGCAAGTGCTAAACAATAGGCCTGTGAATGAGCATGAAACTCCTTTGATGCGGCTAATGACTCCTGCTTTACAGATTCAACCCAACTCAGTCAGAGAAACCCTATTGTACTGGTAAATTACCCCGGGTTCTTTAGCTCCCTATCGGGCGACTCCAGAGTCAGCAGGGGTAGACTTGCATTCCCATGAGGAAATCAGATTAGACCCAAGAGGGATTGTTGTAATTGAAACAGGGATTGGAGTACAAATTCACCTAGAGCATATGGGATGGATTGCCCCTAGATCTGGCCTAGCATTGAAGGGAGTTCAAGTGTTGGGAGGGGTAATTGATGGTGATTACCAAGGAGAGATCAAAGTCATCCTGATGAATAGTGGGGACCAATTGTTACCAATCCACAAGGGTGATCGGGTGGCCCAATTAATTATTATCCCCGTTAAATTGTCCATGATTAAGAAGGGGGAGCCTCCTACTGTGTTAACTACCCGTGGGGATCGTGGTTTTGGCTCTTCAGACAGTATGGTACCGGGTGCGAAGGTGTGGGTGGAAAGGCCAAGTGGCCCACCAGTGCCCGCAGATGTCATTGCATCAGGCAAAGACCAACTATTTTAGTAATGGAGCCCGGTAGAAAGAAATGGCAATATGTGCCCGCAGAGAAATGTTACCTGAGAGAGTGATTTACAACACTGATATCTCTTTTCTGGGTTTGCCTTATAGATCCTGTGTCTGGCTGGTGTAATTGTGGGACTAAATGGACTCTGTTCGGAAGAGTTAAACGGCATGCTGCTACAAATGAAAAATGTCACATCTGTGCCAGCGATCAAGGAGAAACTGATAATGATGAGTAATGATGTCCAAAAGGAGCCCTATGCCGATGCCGAAAAGCCAGCCAGACCGAAGACATGGATTCGTGAAATGCGACAAACACGTCAGGTGCAAGTGAAAAAAACATTGATGCCAGTTATGCAAGAGGCATCTTTAGGACGGAGAAAACATTCTCCCATGATCACCCAAACGGGGAATATGTGGACATACCTGGCACATCAGGTGCTCAACATTACGCACTTTTGCCTTACTGACGTACCCAATGCTGAAGCCTTACTGACTACATGCTTAGTAGCAGTGCCGACGCCAGTTCTGGTTCTAAAGCATATTTTTGGCGTCACGCACAATGACTCTTTGGTTCAAGATTCCGATATCAGGCAATCCTTTTCCGTCTATGAGTACTGCAGGTTTTGCCAGGAAACAGATCGCAAATGGAGAAATTTGACACGTATTATAACCTATAATATAACTCAAGGTGATGTGTGTTACCTTATGACATGCAATGCAAAGGAAATTGGAAAATGCAAACAGCTCAATTTAACCAAACAGCAAAATCAAACTGTGTTAGAGAAACGATTGTGTTCACGAATTCCACGCCCATGTACCAGTGTAAATAACACTATGGCCCTCATTACGACCCTGGCGGAAAGGGTTTTACGCCAGCGTAATGCATGGCGTACCTTTCCGCCTTACTACGAGTTCCCGTAGCGCCATGGTGATTTTTACGCCTGCTTTTTGCAGGCGGAAAAATCCATGGCGCTACGGGACTTGTCGTTAATTACGCCACCGTAAATTACAGTGGCGTAATTAACGCCTTCCCCACTCCCATTATACCCTATGGGGCAAAAATGGGAATGGGGAAAGGTAAATGGGGATTGGGGACTTACCGCCCCGCCAAGGTCGGAATGGGGCGGTAAGTCCGCCAACCCCCATGGCGGAGTTGGCAGCTCTGCGCCATGGACCATGGTGCAAATTGCACCATGGTTCTCCGCCAGGGTCGTAATGAGGCCCTATGTCTTGTAATCATACAGTGATAGCTGCCAGTCATCTGAATCATGTGAAACTTCCAACAGGATGGCTCTTTTCATTTGGCAACATCACATACACTTATATTCCAGCTAACATATCCGGAGGTCCATGTGCCTTAACTCGATCAGGACTAATGATGTTCCCTTTACACCCAGCGATATCTCGAGGCAAAAGGTCAACTTTTGAGTCTGTGGGTCTATCCCCCGATTGTGATTCACATGTGCATTTTCTATCAGAAGCTGAGGTTCTAGCATTAACCCTTTCATTAGTGGGAGTTTGGGGTTTAGCTGCTGGGGGTTACAAATCTTTAATCAAATTAGCATGCTTAGTAGTCATAGGACTGAATCATACTTCTCAAGCATTAGAAGAATTACTCCTTGATAGCAAGGTTATTAGAAAAGCAACTTTGCAAAACAGGGGTGCCGTTGATTATCTATTGCTAAAGCATAATTTAGGTTGTAACGCAGTTGAAGGTATGTTTTGTTTCAATCTAAGTGACCATTCACGATCCATTGAAAGTCATATTCGAGGTTTGAGGGATCTCATTTCTCAAGTGTCCCAAGATCATACTGGGAATTGGTGGGATTGGTTATTTTCATGGATTCCTGATATTGGGGGTACACTGCGTTACGCTTTTGCTTGTATTTGCATTATATTAGCTATCATAATAGCTTGTTGTTGTTGTATTCAATGCATTCCCAACTTAGTTTTAATATTTCGTTGGTTTCAGAGACCGGCTCCTCTGCCACTGGGCTATGGAAGATAAATATCCAAGGGTGGAATTGTTATGCTTGAGCTAAAACATGACGCTGGTGTGCAGTGTATTCTGGGGGGCACTCAGAGCCATAATGGATATTTACTTCATGCCTCAGTGAAAAGCTGTACTCATTTTGCTGAGAGCTGAATTTACTTTGCTGAAGAAAAAAAGCTTTCCAAACCTGGTATGCAGTCAAGGACATTCTGCTGGGAACGCTGGCTTTATTATGTCTTGTTTTGAGTTATGGGACTGTTTTCCATGGTGCTTGTTCTTAGAGGAGGGAAGCGCTTTGCTCCTTGAGCTTACTGTCAGTTGACCCAGCTGGCAACCAACGGTTGCCCATCAATGCGCAAGTGCATTGCCAGAAGGTTCGAGAAATTACCACCCTTTTTTGAGGAGTGCATATATGCGGAACCCCTCAACGGTCAGACGGGACAAGTACAAAGACCTCAGTCGGAAGGGGGACACCTTTGTCCGGCATACCTGTGGGCTGTTGTGCTCTCGGCCTGGCTGTTATCAGGGTCTTCCAGCCGCTTCTGGCGAGATGAGGGATTCAGTTACGCCCACAGTGATGTATTTTCTTTTAAATTCTCTGTCTTTTTTGTGATTTATTTCTGTGTTATCACTTGTTGCTTCCAAGCTTTGAAGAAATAGCCGTATAAGTGCTAATTATTTTCTAAGCGTGTGTATGGTTGTAAGTCATTGCGTCTTCTACCTGTGTTTAAAGTATTGGCTCTGCAATTGCGCTGGTGATTAATGACTGTCCGTGCACTCTGGGCGAGCAATACACCATGTAATACAGTTCTTTATGTTGAGGAGTTTTTAATGACAATTTCATATGATTAATTAGGCTGTGTTTGGTAAGTTTCACTAGGCTGCCTTCACAGTTTTTTACTCTGTATCTACCTTTTTTTTTCAACTGGTTTAATATTATTTTTGTATGTGAAGTTTTGGGCTACGTGGTATAGACACATGGTTTCCAAAGCGGTACTCCTGTTTGGGTAGCATTTGTCCAGTAAGTTGTTTTTCAAAATGGTTTGGCTGTTGGGATAATTTTTTGCTATTGTTTCTATGTCTTCATATGATTTGAGCACTCTTTTTCTGGATTTAGCAGGACCAAGCCTTAGCCATACTATGTGTTCAGATTTTCCATACAAGGCAGTGCCGGTTAAATGGTCTGCGGCTTCATAGCAGACACATTCTCTATCGGAAACCATTTTATGCCAAAGCTGTACAATTTCTGTGACAGTGTTTTGTCAGATTATATCTCGTCCCAGATGGCCTTCAGCTCTTTTTTCTCTGCTTCGGTTAAATAGTCTGTGACATATTGTGAAACTGCAATTGAATTGTCTGCAATGTATTGCACATCTATATTTGCATTCCATAGGAGGGCAATTAGTGCATTGTTTTTTTATTTTTTTTTATTCGTATTTATATAGCGCACAACAGCCCGAGGACATTGTGGCACTTGTTACGTACAAAGCTTAGTTACTTAGTTACATGGTCATTAGCAATATATATACAGGTTGCAATATAGTTACATAGTCATTAGCAATATACATTCAGGTTACAATATAGTTATATTACATTTGCGTTATATTACAATATACATGGCAGAAGTGGAGGAGGCAGTCCTCCACTTGATAGTTGAGGAGAGTGGCCTTGAGGTTGTTGCGGAAGACAGAGATGGAAGTTTCAGCTCTAAGGGTGGCAAGGAGTGAGTTCCAGAGTTTCGGTGCAATATGGGAGAAGCCTAGACCTCCCGCGGTGGCTCTCTTTATGCGTGTTATGTGTAGCTGATTGGTGTACTGAGCTCTGGTGGGGCGAGTGGATATGGTCCTTGATATTGCTTCAGATAGGTATGCTGGAGAGGTTTTGTTGATGCACCTGTGAGTGATGGTGAGGATTTTCAGAGTAATACAGTCTTTGACCTGGAGCCACCGTGCTTCAGGTCTGGCGTGGGATATATGGTCTCTTCTAGGGATGCTCATGGCGGCTCTGAGGGCATTGTTTTGTATGGTTTGCTGTCTGTAAATGTTTTTGGCGGAGGTGCCAGCTAGAAGGGCGTTGCAATAATCGACTCTGGTTCCTATAGTTGCTCTAGCTATGGCCAAGCGGTTTGGGGTGGGTAAGTAGGGTCTAATGGCATTGATGAGTTTGGTGCTGAACGCTGATGCAGAGGCTATGGTGCTGGCTTGTTTGTTCATCGATAGATTTGCATCAATGTGAACACCTAGAGTCTTGACAGATGATGATACGGAGATGGTTGAATTGTCTATGTTGAAGTTGTTGTATTGGGGGCTTAGTTTCGATAATGTGTTTGTCTGGCCCGGGATGAGACTGTCAGTCTTCTCCCCGTTAAGACAGAGGCCATAGATTGCCATCCAAGCTTGGATGGTGGCATAGATGTTGTGAAGGGCCGTGGCGTCTTGGTGATAGAGTCCAGATAGGGGTAAAAGTACTTGTGTTGTCTGCATAGTTTGTATATGCAACACCCATGGAGTCAAGTAGGTCGAAGAGGGGTTTTGTGAAGAGGTTATAGAGGGTGGGGGGTGTACAAGATCCTTGGGGGACACTGCAGTTTATAGTGGTAGGATCTGCGTTAGCTGTGTCGGAGTAGACCTTCATGGCTCTTCCTTCAAGGAAGGAAGTGATCCAGGATGCTGCTTGATTAGAGAAATCGGCTGCATGGGGGAGGTGGGTGGTGAGGGTTTGGTGATTTACCAGGTCAAAAGCAGCTGATAGATCGAGGAGGAGGAGCAAGGCAGGTTTGTCCATGATCTGTGAGATTTGATTTTTTAGGTCTAATAAGGCGGATTCTGTTCCATGCCCGACACGGAAGCCCGATTGTCTTTTGCCTAGTATGGAGTTAGCTTCTATGTATGATTGGATCTGGATGTGAGCTGCTTTGTCCAGGATTTTTAGGAGGAACGGGACTGTCGTTATCGGTCTGTAGTTGTTGGGTTGCGCTGGGTCAAGTGTGGCCTTTTTTAGAAGTGGCCGCACCCAGGCTTCCTTGAGATTGTTTGGGACAGTTCCTGTTTGGAAAGATGCGTTAATGAAGGCAGTAATTAAGGGTGCTAGGTCATTGGCGCATTCCTTGATGATTTTGGGAGGGCAAATGTTTTCTTTGCAGAGGGATGATTTGAGGTTTTTGATGAGATTAAGGACCTCAGGTTCAGTGACGTTTCTGAAGGAGAATTGAGCGTGATTGAGATCTACGCTTGTCTTGTGTAGGGTGGTTGGTTTTTTGGTTTGGGAGGGCTTTGCAGTGGTTTTGGATTTTGTTCTGGAGGAGTTTTATTTTGTTGAGCATGGCAGACTGAATGCTGGCACACCGGGCTTTGTCTTTAGTTATCTCGTCAGCGGTAGCCGGAGGAGTGACTAATTAATTGAAGATTACGAATAGCTCTATAGCTTGGGAGTTGGCCTTTGAGATCCTATCATTGAAGGACTTGGATTTTGCTGCTAAAATGGCTTTTGTATATTGGAGGGCTATTTGTTTGAAGAGGCTCTTATTTAGATCACTCGGATCCGTTTGCCAGTTTTTAAGCGACTGTCGCTTTTGAGCTTGGAGGGTTTGGAGTTCTTCCGAGAACCAAGAGTTGCAGTGAAATGATTTTTTTTCCTTCTCACTTTCAAGTGGGGCTATAGAGTTTATGGCATTGGTGAGAGTATCATTGAAGATAGCTGATAGTATATTTGGGTTCTGAGAGAAAGGTGGTGCTAGGCAGGGGCTTTTAAGGTGGGGACGCAAGTTGTCTGTGTTGAGTTTTTTTAGAACTTCTTATTGTGGCAGGTGGTGTGTGGGTGAGAGTCTTAGGTTTAGGGTTGGTGGGGATGAGGAATTCGATGCATGTGTGGTCCGTCCAAGGATGGGCGGTGTTTGAGGTAATGTCGGATGCACAGTTGTGATCCATGACCCAGTCAAGGGTGCGGCCTTTGGAGTAGGGCTGAGGACTTTTTGGGAGAAACCTACCTCTGCGAGTTCTTTAGCTAGGGTTGCGGCGGATTTATCCTTAGGATCATTGTGTCCTAAATTTGTCTCCAAATAGAAGGATTTTGGAGGACTTTTTAATGTTGTTGCTGAGTCGATGGGAGAGGTGCTCTTGGAAGTCAGCTGGGAGTCCGGGAGGTCTGTATAGGATGTGGATATTGATTAGATTATTGGGGGAGAGCGTAAGCTTGGCTGATAGGATTTCAGCATTACCACCCCATGTACTATGGTCTGTTAATCTTATGGATAGTGAGTCTTTGTGGATAACGGCGACTCCCCCTCCAATCTTATCACATCTATCTTGCCTAAGAATGGTGTAGCCTGTGGGTAGGGCTAGTGGGATGGCTGGGCAGGAGGCATCATTGAGTCAGGTTTCGTCAGGATGCAAAGTAAGTCCAGATTAAATGTGGATAGTAGATAATTTATCTCGAGGGCATGTGCAGGTAGGGAGCGTGCGTTCAGTAGTGCACATTTAAGAGGTGGGTGTTTTGTGCCTTTGATGTTTTTATTTGTACTAGTATGAGGTGAAGTGTGCTTTTTGTGGTGTGTGGTAGTGAGGAGCTTAGTGTGAAGTAGTGTATAGGCATGTTGGGGTGGTGGGGGAGAGGGGCAGTGCCTATGCTCATCTTAGTATGGGGTAGTGATGCAGTGCGGGTGCCTAATCTGGTGTTTCTAGTCATGATGGGTGTGAGTGAGCAGAGTAAATACCTAGGAAGTGATCGATTTCTGAGATTGCAGAGTCTGGTGGCTAGGTTAGGTGGCCGAGACTGTGTGATGTTGTAGTCTGGTGCTGCGGCATGTGAATTTAGTGCCGGGCGCTGGGTGAGGTGTGCTGGGAATATGTGGGGAGGCATAGAGGCCATTATAGTGAGGGCTATAAGGATGGCTGTTAGGCTGGCTGAGCGGAGTGTGGCAGGGAGAGTGCGGGAGAGTGAAACTATGCTATGATTGGGAGGTGCATTCTTGGGCATCATGATCGTAGAGAGTGGCTGTGTGCGTGTGTGTGTGTGTGCAGCTGGTGTGTGCTGATGGTAT
This sequence comes from Ambystoma mexicanum, assembly GCF_040938575.1. Taxonomy (NCBI): domain Eukaryota; kingdom Metazoa; phylum Chordata; class Amphibia; order Caudata; family Ambystomatidae; genus Ambystoma; species Ambystoma mexicanum. Next base: position 1,276,590,098 of record NC_090929.1, on the reverse strand, counting down.
GTGACAGAAATGACAGGGGGATCATGCGACTCGTGCTAGGTAGTTCAGAGGCAGGGCATAATAGGTAGCAGTTCAACAAAATACAATGCCTAAATTCGATTTTCTAAGTGGGGCAGGCAGAGGTTAAATGGTAGCAGGACATAAAAGGTAGCAGTTGGCTGCAGAAGAGGATACAGTACAAGCGGATAAGCAATACTGGTAAATGCGCTAAATAGTATAGTGAGATATTATATATCAACAATAGACCAGGTGATAGCACGCAATTGTCCAAAGTCAGTGAAAAGCAGAGGCACCCATGAGGTGTACTGCATGAAGGGATTAGGTGGAAAAGTTAGGTTCTAGGGTGGTGTGGGCAAGCTGCAGGGTCAGGGCAGGCTTACCAGAAAATGGGCAGAATCGTTAGCCCAGGCCTCAGGTGCCTCCGGACAGGCTCCAGACCACTGGCATAACAGGGGCCCCCGCAGCCCCTGCAGTGCGGGGGGCCCCCACGCCATCGTGCCTGAGGGGGCCCCTCTCCCAGTCCTAGCAACATCACTGTGCTCAGTGCTCTGTGCTGCTGCTACAGCTGCACTACAGTTCTCACTGGGCCACGGCGCCGCCTGGACTGGCAGTGGTGAGGGGTGAACTTGAACACTTCAGTTTGTCAGGAAGCAGGCATTGGCAACAGTTGCACAATGCCGAGGCGAGCTGGAGCCCACAGCGCATGCACAGCTATGGCAAGCTCTGCCTTTGCACGTGCCACAAGCTCTGTCTTACAGAGGAAAGCGAGGCGAGCCTGACCCTGACACCACGTGACGTCCGTGCTGTTGGAGAAGGTGCAAAGAGTGAGTTGGGTCTGGTCACCGTCACCCGCCTGTATCAGACAGGACAGGATCGATTCGGGACTCTCAGATAAGTAATTTTGAAATTAATTTAACTGCTAAAAGCACAGCCAGTGTCACCTCAAGACTGAGAGCATACATCTGACAGTTCACGGCCATGGTCGTCTGTTACTGCAGCAACACTTGCAATGCTGTCCGACCGGCCCACATCCAGAGATGCGGATGTTCGCTGGGCTCCCAATGGGGCTGTCTGACATGTGTGCAACGAGTCGTATCTCTTTCCCTGTGGCTCGAGTCCTGTGCTTATGTGGAACTCGGCTCAGCCAGCGTCCATCCCCTTTCAAGGCTACGGAGATGCTGTCTTAAGACTCTCGTCTTCCTCCAAGTGTGAAGATGTAAACACTAAAATGGTGCTCTTAAAGTGGCCATTAAATGAGTTGTTTTATTTTTTATTTTGGTGCGCCCACCTACTTCAGCCTTAAACGATGTAAGCAGATGAATTCAGTGAATGCATCCAGTATTTATTTGTTTACATTTTTAATATGTATTTCTTATTATTATTCACTGTTTTTGTCAGTGTAATTCTTTAAGTAGTGTTGAACAGTATTTTTAACCTACTAGGATACACGGCAAGCACGTGACTCCGTGGAATGTGGCATTACGTAATACATCTAACAGCTGACATATATGCGTGTTAAGCATAGCATAAGCATTAAAGACACATGTACAACCCATTCCCATTGTGCTTGTAGCCTCATGGATAGAACACACAAGTGGAGCCCCTCAATCATCTGGGACCATGTGATTGCCACGAATGCCCCATGCAAGTGGTGTAGACTTCATTTCATCACATTGCAGGCCAAACAAACATATATTGACATACACAGAAAGTACAAACTTTGCATAGTCATTGCTGCCCGAGTCCTTCTGGCGATTACTAGTAAAACCTTTTGAACATTGGCAATTGTCCTGAAGCAATGCCTCATTGGAGTATTTCAACCCAAAGCATCTTGGTACCATTGATCAGTTCAGCCTTGTTTATGTGTTCAGGAACCTGTTTCGAGAACCCCTTCAGGTGCGCCCACACCATTTCAGTCGTATTTAGGTCTGGAATCTGACCCCATTGATGGTCCTGGCTCTCAATAAACCATGCAGTGCCGCAGTTCTTGTCATGTACTAGACTTGGTTTTTGGCGTGCCCTGGTGATAAGATGGGTGCACCTGCAGGACCAGAGCCACACATATCATGTACTATTTGAAGAACGCTGCCTGTGTCATTTTGTAAAAAGTGTAAATTGCACGCAACACCAACATTAGCACTTACTTGCCTTTGGGTCCCCGGCATGTACAAAACAAAAGAGTAAAAACAGGCAAAATTGCCTTGACGCTTTCATTTTACTCTCTGTTTTGTAAAATATATGAGAGCTGCCTGCAAGAGCACTTTGCAGAAGACATATGCAATGGATTCCATTGGAATAAAGCCAGTTTCATCAGTTGCTAAAAACAGGAGGATTCCATGGCAATCCTTAAATTGTATGCCTACATAGAAATCGCATGTAGGCATAAAAGTGTGTACCCTTTGAAGTCAGAGAAGGAATGTAGAGAGGAAATGCTAATTTCATATGGTGCTTCTCTGACCTCAAACGGCAGCAAAATGCCCTGCAGCGTAAAAGCGAGGCGCTAATGGATAATGTCTTGCTTGTTGTATGCCTTACCTTTGCACTCCAGGGCTTGTTAAATGACCCTCTAAAGATGACTCTCAGAGCGTCACCATGCTTGGAATTGCCCCTCCATATGAGGTCTTTAGACGGGTGCTTTGTTTGTGGCTTACCAGGAAGGGGCACCTTCGTCTAAATTGCCGCCTGGTTGATCGTCAGAGTGCTGCAGATGTCTCATCTGTGATTAGATTGTCGTCTAAGTCCTTGACTCTCTCTTTAACATGCAACACCACTTCTCCGTATTCACATCATGAATCATAGGTGACATTTTGTACTTAACAGAAACATAGCATTACCTCAGCCCTGCACAAAATATAAGGCTGCTCGCCTACTCCCTCAGGCTACAGCCCTGTTACAGTTCTGACGCATAACCCCCCATGCACCAGGACCCTACAGCTTCCCCGGAAATATACCAGAACTTGTATTCTGCTTTAGCCAGTATAAAACGAGGACTAGAAGTCACAGATTGGGGAGGAAGGTTAGCTCAGGGGCAACGTGTTTATCTTGGAAGCAAGACAACGCAGCGCAACACAGATTTGAATCCCAATCCTGCGCTTAAGCGCATTATAAAAGAACAATTATAATTATAGCATGCAAATCAAAAGCCAGGGCTGCACAGTCCAGGGGTTTTAAATGTCACATATGTGACTAATTTTGTTGAGCCAATCTCAAAATGGACCACAAACATGCCTAGATGTCACTTGAATGTGCTATGTAAGTAAAGGGGCACCATGTGCAAGAGCGGAGCGGCTTTACTCTGACATAGGCCAGCCCGGGATGTTTTTTCAGAGTCTGCAGGCAGAGATTGCTTAGCCTATTTTCCAGGCCTTTTCCCTTTTAGACGTCTCGATTTCTTGTCTCAAAGGTTGTAAGTTCCTGTTTTACACAGGTCATTGGAGCCAGTTGATTTATTTCTACCAGGCTGGGAGTGGGGCAATTTATAAGCGATGGCTCATTTAACAAGCCATTGTTTTTATGCGGTATGTGCTTAACATTTCAGTGTTAAGAACTGAAAGTTACTTGGGGCATTTTTCTTCACCAGGCCACAAGTGTCAGTTAGCTGATTAAACCTATGCAAAAGAGAATTGACGGGCCACACAGACAAGTTGAACTATTTTCTTTATTTTCATGTCTCTTTATTTGACACACCAAACCTTTTCTTGTATATCACTTTTAGTTACACATGTCGCATCCCAGGGAAGGTTAACGTGTCATTTTCTTGCTTAAGTATTCTAGTAGCTGCTTTGGGACGTGGACTAAATGCATCAGCTTAGCAGCAAAGGTCTTTTCATTTTCTAAACAAGCCAATGACTGCCTAGCACACACACCGGATAGCACTTCAATACCACTTGACACCTTGTTTAGGAAAACAGAGTTCACCATGCAGACAGGAGTCCATGGCAAATCAATGCAGTGATATGTGTGCAGCGATGATTTGTGCACTGCCTAAGCCACCATCCTGTTGGTTAATGGCATCTATGTGGTGCTCCCTTATGCAACAACACATATACCTGTTGTTTTCTGATGTATCCAATGTCCATACAAGAGCACACTGGAATGTTTTGTGTATGTGGCTCTGACGAACATGCCATACTGTGCCCACACTTAAACACAAAAAGCAATCAAAGAAGTTGCCTCAAATTGTACATCCACTATGCCAAACGCCCATTCTAGATTGCCACACCATGGCTTTCACTAGCTGCAGGCCTGCACTAATAAGAGATGCTAATGCCAGCTCTGTTAGAGCATGGGCCTGCTCTTTTCTGACGTAATAACCCTGAGCCCTGCGTAATAGTGAGGAGGTAGTGGCTGAGGAACTGTGGACCCTTTACCATGCATTAGAAGCCGGTTTTGTTTAAAACACTTAATCAGCTTATTACTGGTCAGACTAAAGTTTGTAAGAGATACAATCCTTTCTGTATAGCCTTTCTGTGCATTGTTTATTGGGTCTCTTGTGTGGTATCCTGTCCTGTCTGTAGTTATAATTCCCTAGAGATGTTTCCTTGTTGGGGTTGGAGATGCTTTCACTGAGATCCAGCCCTTCCTCATCTAAAATTCTTCAGAAACAAGAAGCAAAAGAGCCCTTGTACCCCATTTCAGTGATTGATGTAGCAGCTATTTAATACTTGCATCCAAAAACTTAAACTGTCCAAATGACCATGTGGTTAGAAACATTTTAATGTTAGGGTGAGTATTGTGAACCGTGATGTGAGCACCAAGCCATGCATCGGTTATGAATTTAGAGATTTGCACATACAATCCTTTTATCACAAACTTGTTTATCCAATATAGAGATCTCTGATCACTGTTATAGTCCTGAAATGCTCGGTTTTAATGCAAAGCATACATCAATCCTCATTGATGCTATTTGTCCCCTTTCCCACTCTCAGAGAGGTATTTTGAAAAAGTACAATAAGAGTCTACCAGACTGTCCATGTTGGAATGATAACCTACTATCAGAAAATAATTCATATGGTTAGTCTAGTATTGCCCCTTGCGAAATACAAGTGAGGTGGTACGAATAGAACACCTACAACACAGGGCCAATGGTCAGTGGGCCCTCAGACCCCGGTAAACTTATCACACTGTAGTGTGCCAGTACTGACAGTTTGAAACTGCATTCAGGCAAGGGCAAGGGCAAGGCCTTCCCTAATAACAGGTGACAGAAAAAATCATTTACTTGGGCAGCAACAGCTATGTTTTCACATTGTAATTCAAGTACTTTACAGAAGAATTGTAATGTAATGAAACCAGCTTCATTTATATTGCAATCAATAATTCATATTGAGGAGGGGTTTTGTCGCATGACAAAGGTGTAGTTTGGGAGTGACGTGAGCCAGTCGGGAGGCGCATTCTGATGTTTCGCCCTGGGCACCAAGTTGGCTAGAAACTGCCCTGGATAAGGTGGAGAGGTTTTGTGCATGCATCCCTCATATAGGAGCCCTTTATCTATTCAATGGTATTCAGTATTCCCTTCTTATCACCCGCTGCAGGGAATAGGCAGGTTACGGCTGTCAGCATCAGTGTGATGGATGGAGCCTCGCGCTAGACTCACAGGGCCTAACATGGGAGCAAGGTTTGCGTAGGAGAAAAAAGGAACAGGCTTTCAGCATTGCTGCCGCGTCTACAAAGCAACAGCCTGGATGTAGCATGAGAGCCACTAAGGGACCGCACAGACTGAAAAGTTATCAGTTGCGTGCAAATCCCTTATGTCTCAAAGCACGGTGAGGGAGGGGGGATATGAAAGTAAAGTGGGAGCAGAGAAGAAGGAAGTATGAAGTCAGAGAAGGGAACTCTAGATAAGCACAATTTGTGCTGGAGGGTAACATGGGTATTTCCAGACAAAAGTACCAATGCCAACATTCCACCCAGGTGTCAGCATTCTTACAGAGATTTTAAGAAGTGGAGTACTGAAGTACCACCCACACCAAGTCAGTGTCCATCCTGGCTCATATAAAGAAGCTCCTAGATCATGTTTCACTCCCGGGCCACTACAGTCTGCGGCCTGATGCAGAAGAACATTTTATATGTTACCTCAGTCCCACTGATAGGTATACATTATGAATTTTAGAGTTGAATAATCATGTACCATTTGGCTGAAATATATTTGATGTGTGCAACTCACTTTCAGTATCGGGTAGCTTGTGTGGGTGTATGTCACTTTGGGCCCAGAATACCAGATTAAACTGAGATTAATGAATCAATTGCACTCTCCACTGGCCTGAAGCGTGACACACAGAAGGCTGTTGCAAGTCGACCAATGCACAACACTTCGGGCCAGCAGAATGAAAAATGGAATGAAGAAGCAGTGGAGGCCAGTGAGGTTAGCAAAGGGAGCTCAGGTGGTTAGGAGAGAGGCAAGACCTGCAGAGCCCCGCAGCCCAGAGGAAGTGTGGGTGAGCCCTTAAAAATGGGCAGTGGGGGGACTCATTAACATACCAATTGAATATGGAGTCAACAGTGATGCATCAAACAAAACATGGCAGGTATCCGATCAGTCAGTGCTCAGTCATGTAAAATTGGAAATTTGCAAAGCGAATTGGCGAGGTTGTGTAAATGAAGAGGGTCTTTTTTTCACAAGGTCTTTTGTCCCACAGAACATAAAAAGGTTATCCTTTACATTTGCAAAACCTGGCTTATTGGCTTTACCAGTACTTGCTATATATGATATTATATGGCATTTGTAATGCGCCTATACACAAGTGTTTCATGGCACGATGAGGCAAGGAAGGGGAAAGAGAGGGAGGACAGAGACAACAATCTTAATAGGCCAAGTGACATTAGGATCATGCAAGTGCAGGGGCGGGGGTAGAGGAAAGGTGCCAGGGGAAAGGGGAGGTGCAGTGCTGCACATGGGATCAAAACAATAACAAGAAGTGTGGCCAGCAGTTGCAAGGTTAAGTGCAGACAGCAGGTGTCCAAAAGTGCAGGTAGAGGCACTGTAGGCTTACAGATACAGACCCAAGTGCAAGGGTTGGCGGGAGGCAGTGCGGGTGTGCAACTGGGTGGGTAGCCACCTGGGCCAAAATCAGAGGGTAGCCAGGTGACCAGTGCAGTATCATATAGGAAATCAGCAGGGGAGAGGAAGAGAGAAGGCAGAAGCAAAGAGGAAGGTCTTGAGGTGCTTCCAGAACCAAAGATGGTTCTCTTCGAGTTTCAGAGAGGCAGGGAGGCTGTTCCAGAAGGAGGCCCCAGCCAAAGAAAGAGATCTACCACCAACTCATTGCTTGGAGAAGTGAATGACCCTGAGGGTGTTGGAGGTGGAGGAGCGAAGAACTCGAGTAGGAAAGTATTTACGAAGAGATGGTTGGAGGTATTGAAGACCCATGCCCCAGAAGGCCTTGTGGACAATGGAAAGCGTCTTTAACTTAATCATTGCAGCAACTGGGAGCCAGTGCAGAGATTTCAGTGCTGGAGAAATATGATCCCTGGGCTTGAGGCCAAGGACAAGTCTCGCAGTCCTGTTCTGGATGAGTTGCAGAGGGTGGAGAGTAGAAGCAAGCAGATTTAGAAAAAGGCCTTTGCAGTAGTCCAGCCTAGAGAGAACCAGAGCTCTAGAGACAGTGAGCTTGTGGCACTGAAGTGAATTCCCAATGCTTCCATGACGGCCCGATTGCCATGCTCTGCATTTTCCCTGCAGACTTATTATGGATGTAATCATTTTTTTCTGACAAACACCAATCGTACACGCTCCATTTATCAGTTCGATCACATCCTCATCCCATGAAGACCTGCTTGAATTAAGCACTTTCATTCTGACAAGAATTTTAAAAAGTTGTTTCAACAGGCGTGATTAGCACACAGCCATCCCACCCCCAGAAGTCCCTGACCCTGTGTATAATAACTCACAGTAAATATCTCCACAACATAAGCATTTTATTAGCTTACCAATGCTAGTTCATGATGTGCCTAATTTGTTGGTATGAAAGCAGTTCGCTATTAATGCATTGTGCTGCTTGCACATTTTATTTCGCAAAATGCTTGTGTGAAACAATGACTTAAAACAATGGTGTGAAGTGTACAGCAGTCTATTTATAGTAGTGTTTCATCTATGTCTCTACAGCCTTCAAGGTACAGAGCCAGGCAGCAAGGACACTTATTGTGCTGAACAGGGGGATTGTGACTGACTCTGTGACCACCATCTTGCAGAAAGTATATCAAAAATGTAAAGAGGAAGGTGTTTCACATTGTCTAATGTGTGGCTAATGTCCCTCTCCTTGCACTCCTCCATTCACTACTCCTTCCCAATTCTCTTGCTTGCTTCCCTTGCACCACTCATTTGCACTCCTCTTCTCATTTACCCTGGAATGTGGAAAACATTTTGTTCATGCACTTGCTTAGCAGGGGGCCCACAGACACTCCCAGTGCAATGCCTTTGCAGTGGTCACTATATATATCAGTGACAGCAAAATGAAACACCAAGAATTAAAGAGCCACATTTATTCCATTCATACTTTGACACAGGTAAAATAACTGTTTCATGTTTATTTTTCTATTGCACATTTAATATTGCTTGTGATTAATACTGCATGCACTCTCCATTTTGAATGTTGGCAACTTTGCATGTATTATATGCATGAACAATTTCAAATATTTCTCCTTACTTAGGCCAACAAATATCCAGAATAGAGGCGATAGCTTACAAGGGACAGCACAAGCACCATTTAAATTAACTACAATCATCTACAAATTTATCAAGTGAGAAAATGAGTAAACAAAAAGTATTTAAGTGGTGCTCAAAAGCGACGTAAAGATAGTGATGAAACTCTTATGAGCAAACAACCAAAAATGGAATCTATATTTAAGCCTAGAAGCAGTGGTCAGGCATTATCCTGTGCAGAACAAGAACCACAGATGCCACTGCCAGTAGAACAACCAACCTGCTCTGGCCAAAATATAGCTGCTTTGCCACCAGTAAATACCGCTATACTGCCTACAGTTCAAGTGCCATCAGACCGACCATCCTGCTCTGACCAGAACTTAGCTGCTTTGCCTTCTGAAAATACTGCTTCATTTCCTGCTGTTGAAGTGTCAACAACCTGCTCTGGTCTAATGTTATCTGCTTTGCCTCCAGTAATTACTGCTAATTTGCCTACAGTTGAAGTACCAGTAGAACAACAAACCTGCTCTGGCCAAAACATAGCTGCTTTGCCACCTGTAAATACTGCTATATTGCCCATGGTTCAAGTACCATCAGAGCAACCATCCTGCTCTGACCAAAACTTAGCTGCTTTCCCTTCTGTACATACTGCTTCATTTCCTGCTGTTGAAGTGCCAACACCCTGCTACAGCCGAATGTTAACTGCTTTACCTCCAGTAATTACTTCTAATTTGCCTACAGTTGAAGTGCCAGTAGAACAACCAACCTGCTCTGACCAAAACTTAGCTGCTTTGCCTTCTGTAAATACTGCTTCATTTCCTGCTGTTGAAGTGCCAACAACCTGTTCTGGCCAAATGTTAGCTGCTTTGCCTCCAGTAATTACTTCTAATTTGCCTACAGTTGAAGTGCCAGTTTGACAACCAACCTGCTCTAACTAAAAGTTAGCTGCTTTGCCTTCTGTAAATACTGCTTCATTTCCTGCTGCTGAAGTGTCAACAGAACAGCCATCCTGCTCTGGCCAAGATTTACCTGCTTTGCCTTCTGTAAACACGGCAAAGTCAGTGATAGTGATGTTCATAGATCCATTAACTGTTGATGAATATGGAGGGACTGAGACAGTGACTGTAATAGAATCTGACAGTGACGTTGAAATCATTTCATCGACTCTCCCAGATGTATTCCCTACAGATAAAGCTAATTTTCCCAATAGCTTTGACCATAATACTGCTTTAAAGAAATTAATTCTTAAAAATGGTCCCTGCAAACCAACAGGACCCTTCCCAAGAGATTTAAAGAAGAGGTGTTTTTCAAATGAATACTATTACACATTAACAAAGGCAGGGAAAAGGGTACCCCGAAATTGGCTATGCTACTCAGTTCAATTGGATTGCGCTTATTGTGAGCCTTGTTGGCTGTTTGGTGACAGAAGACTTTCTTCCCAACAAAAATCATGGGCTGTCGGATTAAGACTGGCAAGGTATTTCTAGGAAAATTAAAGAGCATGAAATGACACAATCTCATTTAGGGGCTTGTGTTGTTTATGACATGTGGAAAAATGATAACACAGTTGGCACAAAAGTGCAATCTGAATACCGAGAGCAGGTTAACTATTGGACTAAAATTCTGAGAAGAATTATTGATGTCACCCTCACATTGGGTACATGTAATCTAGCTTTCAGAGGACACAGGGAAAAAATAGGAGAGACAGATAGTGGGAATTCTTTGTCAATCATAGAGCTGTTAAGCAAGTATGACCCAGTTCTTAATCAACTAATTGAAAAAGACACAAGAATAAAATATCTAAGCCCAAAAATACAAAATGATCTAATTGAATTGCTTTCACCTAAAGTACAAAATGAAATAGTCACTGAAATCAAAGATGCACAATTTTACTCCATCATCATGGATACGACACAGGACATTAAAAAACAAGACCAGCTAAGTCAGGTATTCAGGTACATTACAGTCATCCATGATGAGAATGAAAAACCAATTGAGGTGAAAATCAATGAATGTTTTTTAGGTTTTCACAATATAAAAGACCAAAGTGCAGGAGGCCTTACAGCAGAAATTCTAAAAATGATTGAAAATAAAGGATTGTCAATCGAAAAATGTAGAGGTCAAGGATATGATGGGGCTAGCACTATGAGTGGGATATACTCAGGTGTCCAAACTAGGATACGCTCTATAGAGCCGAATGCTGTCTATGTACACTGTGCTGCTCATAATTTAAATTTAGTTTTAAATGAAGCCTGCATGAATATTTCTGAAATTAGAACATTTTATGATGTTGTGCAGCGAGTGTATACATTCTTCAGTGACAGCATCAAAAGGTGGGAACTTCTTACCAATTCAAGGGAAGTAGCTTTATCTTCAAATCCCACATTGAAAAAACTGTGTCCAACACGCTGGGCATCAAGACATGATGCTCTTCATGCCCTATGTTTTCGCTTTCTGGATGTCATGAAAGCACTAGCTAAAATAATTCTACTGTCAAAAAAAGGAGATGAACATACTGAAGCTACTGGGCTTAAGAAATGCATGGAGACATTTGATTTGAGTTTGTTGTCATGGTTGTAGTACAAAGCAAAGTTTTAGAAAATGTGTACATAGTTTCAAAACTGCTACAATCTAAGAATACGGACCTTTTGCAAGCTGCTGGTATGTTGAAGAGCACAACTACAACATTTGTAACTCTCAGAGGACAGTTTGACGATATTCAAAAGACTGCCTGTTCTCTTGCAACTGCTTGGGGAATTGTACCAAAATTTACTGAAAAAAGAATCTGGTACACAAAAAAACATTTTGACAAATTGTGTGAAGACAAACGATCATCCAACCCTGAAGATAATTTTAGGGTATCAGTATTTTACACCAATATTGATATCATTGTAACACAGTTACAAAAAAGATTTTCAGGTATAGATACTATTGTTCAAAGATTTAATTTCATGACTCCATCGGAAATTCTGAAAGCAACTGATGATTTGTTTTTTAAATCCGCAGAATCCCTTGCAGCTCAATACAAGGATGACCTATCCTCAAACTTCCCATTGCAACTTCTAAAATTTAGGACTGCATTGAAAGGAACAATGAAAGATTTGCAGACCTTTTATTTTTGAAAAATAGTGGAATTCTGCCTAGAGTTTTGGATGTTGCAACAGCTATTAAACTTTTCCTAACCATTCCAGTAACTGTTGCTACTGCGGAACAATCTTTTTCTAAGCTAAAATTAATAAAAAAATACCTTAGAAGTTCCATGACACAGGAGAGACTGACAGGACTGTCCATTTTGAGTATAGAGAGCGAAAGAACAAGGAAAGTAGATGTTAAGGAGCTAACAGATGAGTTTGCACAAAGAAAAGCAAGCAGACAAACTTTATTCCAACACAGTACTAGAGTTTCAAAGAAAGGTGCCAGCAACATTTAAATTCTAATCCAAGGTGTTACTCAAAATCACAGATCAACATAACCTCTCCTTCTTGATTGCAAGTGCGGTAAACTGCCTAACAAAATTGCTCTTTTATCTAGTCATAAAAGCATGTTCTGGAATGCATGGATACCCAGAGAAAAACAATGTTAAGAAAACCACAAACTTAAGTAGTGGAAAAGTAAAACAGAAAAGTCATGTTCATACTTGCAGAGCTTAAACTGTGCTTGACTAACACCATGAAAGTGCTTAACCAATGGCGGCATGATGACTGTGCTTGACTAACGGTACAAAAAGCGTCTTTTGCCCTAATACTCTACAACTTTAATTTTCCAGCAAACCAGTCATCAATATGTAGTTCAGTGTGAGTGCAAAACAGTAATCGCTGTAGTCCATTTTGTCAACCAGTCAAGCCGTCAACAGGCAAATGTGCCAGCAAGCATCCAACAGTCTGAAGTCCAGGTTGCCAGCCAAGACGTTATCAGTCCAGTGTACCAGCCAACAGCAAAGCAGTCATTAGTCTATGGTCCAGTGTGCCCGCCAAGTAGTCATTATTTCTTCCAGCCAGACAGTCAGTCTACATTTTCCAGTTGAGCAGTCATCTGTCAAGTTTGCCAGCTAAGCAGCCAACAGTCTGTAGTCCAGTGTGACAACAAAGCAGTAATTGATGTAGTCCAGTTTGTCTGTCAATCAAGCAGTCAACAGTCAAGCTTTCCAGCCAAGCAGTCAACAGTGAGGCTTTCCAGCCAAGCAGTCAACCGTTACGTTTGCCAGTCAAGCAGCTATGAATCTGTAGTCCAGTGTGACAGCAAAGCGGTAATTGTTGTAGTCCAGTGTGTCTTCCAGTCAAGCAGTCAACAGTCAGGTTTTCCAGTCAAGCAGTTAACAGTCAGGTTTGCCAGCCAAGCAGTCATGAGTGTGCAGTCCAGTTTGCCAGCCAAGCAGTCACCAAGCTCTAGTCCAGTGCGCCAGTCAAGCAGTCATCATGTTTTGCAGCCAGTCAGTCATCAGTCTACATTTGCCAGATGAGCAGTCAGCTGTCAGGTTTGTCAGCTAAGCAGCCACAAGTCTGTAGAACATTGTGACAACAAAGCAGTAATTGGTGTAGTCCAGTTTGTCTGCCAATCAAGCAGCCAACAGTCAAGTTGGTCAGTCAAGCAGCCAACAGTAACATTTTCAAGCCAAACAGCCATGAGTCTGTAGTCAAATGTGACAGCAAAGCAGTCATTGGTGTAGTCCAGTTTGTCTGCCAGCCACGCAGTCTACAGTCACATTTTCCAGCCAAGCAGTCAACAGTCGAGTTTGCCAGCCAGGCAGTCACCAGGCTCTAGTGCAATGTGCCAGCCAAGCGTTCATCAGTGACAATCAGGTTTACCAGCCAAGCAGTCAGTCTCCAGCCCAGTGTGACAGCCAAGTGTTTCATAGATATGAGGTATTCATTATTTGTAACATTCCTTTTTTCTCCAAAAATGTCTTTTACAAGTGATGTTGAAATTACTTTAATTAGCAGTTTTGTTTTTAGCAACCGTTCACTTAGCATTTTTAACAATGAAGTAGTGCATCTGATTATTTGTTAGGAAACAAATCTAAAGGCAGTTCATATACAGATACATTATCACTTTAAAATCATAGTTTAATTTGCTAGATGGTTAAATGTATGATGTGTATGTTGCTTGTAAGGTACTTTATTTCATTCTTGTTTCTTTCCTCAAATTATAGTTCTGGACTCCAGGTGCAAGGATCTTCCACTGTGACCATGTTAATTGAAGGGACTTCATTCACTAAATCGATGCGCTGTCACACTGTTTAGCTGGTGAGACCATTTTGCCCTTTCTTTACCCTGCTCAATTGCCTTTTTTGTTTCCCATTGATGTTTATGCACTGTCTATATGCTTATTCTTTGTATTTATATGTTAATATACATATGTCATTAAGATTGTTTTATTTTTGAAAACCTGCAATTCCAAATTCCCAACACTTGGTTTGGGATAATGACTATTTTGTGACTGACAAAAAGAAGCATATATTTTATAATATTTTATTTTGATCACTATACTCTGATTTGGGGCTTGTTATCTTTATCACTTCCTTATGTATATTTGCTTAGTTTGGATGTATCGTAAGATAACATAAGTATTGCATTATATTCTGACTGTGCCATGTATTAGATACAATACATTGTACATTAATTGGTAGCAATGTTTACAAAATAAAAGTGAGAACGTTGTACTTGAGTGCAGATGCTCGTCAAGGTATGAGTGGGAGTAATGGCTATGAGTGGAGCATAAATATATGAGTGGAGCAAATTTGTATGGGCGGGGCATATTGTGGTAGGCGTGGTCTAAATTGGTGGGCGGGGCATACCTATGTTGGGGCGGAGCTTAGGGGGGCCCCCAATGGGAGGTCTCGCAGGGGGGCCCCCATTGGGAGGTCTCGCAGGGGGGCCCCCATATTTTGTGTTACGCCACTGCTCCAGACAGGAAAAGTTCCTTGTGATGAGGATCTTTTGGATGAGGGGGCCGGCGTTTGCCTGCCGGCACCTGATTGGCCTTCTGTAGTTGCAGTTGGCCAATGAGGGCTCTCCTGGATGTCATGTGGTCGCCTTCTTGGTAAGGAGGAGGTTGGCGGCCATGTTGAAGCAGTAATCATTGATGTACTTTGATCCTTCTGTTCTTGTTATGCAGTATGTGTTCTTAGGTGATTTGCCTTTGACACTATGTCTAACTGAAGACATGAAGTTGTTCACTTGTCCTGTTGTTGAAACTAGCCCAGGGAAACCAAAGCAGCATTGGGTGTAGTATTTCCATTTGTTTTTATATTTGCGCCGACAATACTTGCCACACTTGTGTCTTTGAAATTGTGAAATTTGAGCATGTGGGTCACTATGTGTAGTTTGTGAAGGGATTTCACAAAAGACATTTCTGAATGAACTGCAAAACAGTAGCATCACTGTCCCAACCAAATTTAGGAGCATCTATAATCCACAAATGCATGTGGATGTGTGGTGCTCCTCTGGCTTGGTGTTCTTTTCTCTAAAAGAATAGTTGCACTTCTCCGAGGGGAGGAACTGTTTTATTACAAATGAAGTGTAACATTGCAATAAAGCGATGATGTAAGTATCTTGATACATTTACAGGATTAAGAGAGTATAGTTCTCCTGGTGTTTTTATGTCTATATTTGTTTTGTTTTTGCTATGCATAGGAAATTGTGCAAATCTTCCCATGCATACTCTGCACAACTTAATGTCACAAACCATTTGGGTGGGCCAAGGTTTCTTATCATACAGCGTACCTCTGCGTGTCATCGGAACCAGCAGTGTTTTGTACCACGCTTGTTTGCTAAAAGATTTGTAATGCTTGACTGTAAAACTTCATCTTTGTCTTACACCTTTTGTAGTAATTGCGTATCAGACATATTTTGAAAATTGGTACCTGATTTCAATGTGTGTGCAACTCCGTAGCATAGAGTTGCTAGTTCACTTTCAAAGAGAAGGTGGAATATGTATTCAATGTTTTGTCTGAATCTGGGGTCTTCAGAATACATTTGTAAAGAGCGGTATTCTGATGCTGTTATTTGTGTGGGTCTTTCATCGTACCTTCCTCCTTTTCCAGTAGGAAAGAGTAGAGGAAAGGCTAATGCTTCTACACTTTTTTCCCATGTGTTGATTGGAGATCCTTTGGCTTGCCGCATTTGGTAAGTTTCCAGTGCATCATCTATGGTGTCATTATAGTGCAGTGGGTGAATTGTATAATGGTCTAAAATTCTGGATGTTGTAGTAGGATCTAGAAGTTAAAATTTGGCAGTTCCTGATGAGTCTTGAAATATTTTGGTGGTTTCCCTCAGGTTTTCATCAATGTTTCTTTGTAGTATTCATTGTTATCTTTTAGATATTTTAGGGCTTCTCTAACTTTATGTAAGTCCACTAGTTACTGCCAATTTGTTTTGTCTTTTGTAGGTACGCCATTCCTAGGATGATCAAAGATTGATCTATTGACATTGCGCTCTCAGAGTGTCTACATTTTCTTTGAGATCTAAAGTCAAATAAACAACTTTGCCACAAATGCCTTTTAGTAATTCAGAGGAAGGTAGTTTTGCTGTTTTTGGTTGAAGGCGTATTATTGCTTGAAATGGGTGCACTGTTTGAAATATAATGCTCTCATACAAGTTAAGTTGTTGCAGTGGTTTTAGCAGTGGGAATATTTCCAAGTTATTAGTTATAGCATGTGAAGGTATTTGGTTGTTGTCGAGTTGTGCAGTGCAGTATCTGCAAAGTATTCAGGGGTTAGTCATTTCTTATTTGTTTTCTGCTATAAGATAGAGAGCTAATTGGAACCATTAGGATTCTTTATTGTATTGTACATTATGTCTACAATTTTTGTTCTATTTTTATAAAAAGTCCTGTGGCAAAACACACACACACATACACATACACACACACACACACACACACACACACACACACACATGGTTTGGTATTTAGAAGATGTGCTTTTAAACTTTAGTATTTCTTTTTTGTATGTGTGTAGTAGAAGCTTGCCATCTGTAAAGTTGTTGCTACTCTGTTCTAAAGATATTGAATTTTGTAAGTGGGTTTCACTTCTAAAATATTTTCTTTGGATGTGTGCTTATTCTTCGAGTAGTTCTCTGGCTGTACCATGTAGAAGAATTTTATTTAAATTGGCCATTCCTAAAGCAGGACATTTGGCATAGTACAGTTTATGAACGGGATTTCTTACAGTTGAATGGTATGTTCCTAACATTTTGATATGATGGGATGTGCTTTTGCAAGTAGGTCCAGAAGTGCAGGCTAATGAATTACCTTGTAGTCCTGCGTATTTGCGCACTGGACAGGAGTCCATAGTTAGTAATAGTTTTATTTTTAATTTGTCTTTGCCTTTCACATACTGATTGAGGAACTGATGTAAAGATGTGAACGATGTTTTGCGTACATTACACATTGATGTGCATGGCCATTTGTAGACTGTCTATACAAGGGTGAGAAAAAGATTACCCCTAATGTTAGGTGACATTTGTATACTGGACATATTGGTTCAGTGGAATGGAGAGCTGATGCTAAGTTTGCTGGGTATATTTTTGTGAGCAGTGTTCCTTGTTCCATGATGGTATTGTTAACCTTTTCATACCCTCGTCCACTGCTATGTATGGCAATTGGGTTTGTTTGCTTTTGTTTGTATGCTTCTTCATTGAAATATGGTTATTTGCTGGTTCTTTGCTGGTGGTGTGACTCCACTCACATGCACAGAAGTTTGCAAAGCTTTCTTTGTTGATATTCCATTTGTTGAGAAGTCCTTGTTGTAGTTTAGTAATTAGGATTACACTGTCTATGAGAGCTTCCAGGATTCATTTTCTGTGATAGGTTTAAGGGTTGAGCATGATTTGTCCACTGTTTTTATAAGGTTTAAAAGGACTCTGTGGAGGTACATTTTTGAAAAATATTTGTTTTGGTATGCTTAATTGTGGCTACATCAATATTTATAGGTGCAGTGTTAGCACTATTGGTAGCTGCAGCCTTTGTAATACCTTTCTTTTTAGTTTTACATTTTGAAAGAGGAGTCAATGTTTCTTTCCTGCAAGCTGCTTTAGTTCGCTTAGTGACTGTATTAGCTGTTTTGTTTGAGCTTTTTGTATAATTTCTGCTAGAAGCGGATGCTTATTTTGTACATTATTATTTTGATTTGCCCTATATCTGCGTTGCTATATATGGAGTTGCTTTTTTGTTAGGCATTCTTTGGTGTCTGCTGGAGAAAAAAGAAAGTGTGGGTTGGGACATTGTGCAATGTATGTGTGCATTTTGTATGAGTGTCTGAGTATGATGGTAGGCATGTATGTAGAGGTGTGTGATTGTGGAATGGGCTGTTACTTCAGGTTGGGAAATCTATTCTCGTATCTGTGTGTACTGTACTGGTGTTCAGTTGACAATACAAAGTGTGCACCTGCTGAGGTGCAATCAGTAATACTGAATATAATGCTGTAGGGTTGATACAATTGTTTGTTCTACAATACAAGAATACAGCAATGTTTGGGTAACAGTTAGAACACTATGACAGTATTGCACTTACTTTGTTGGATGCAAAGAGTGGGTTTCTTCTGGGTTCTGTCTTGTACTTCAGATGCTACTGGCTTTCAGGAGTGTGGGCTTCACTACAATTGTGAAAGAAGGAAGTTAGTACACATGTGTGTTAATGGCACAAGAATTTCACTTGAAGAAAAGATTAGTTACATTTGCAGAAGGATTTCTTTCCGGGAAGAGGTACTGGGTGTGTTAAATTGCATAGCTTTGTATATGAATGGGGATTTTGGAGCATCAGCATCATTGCTAAGGGGGTTAGTGGAGTATTTATAGGTGTGTCCTAAGAGGTGCACGTTTGAAAGTGTGTGTTCCTGTTGCACATTTTAGTGTGATTTGGATTAGTGGAAGTTGTAGTAGGGCAACAAAAAAAGCTTGGAAAGATGTACAGATTGAAAAGGTGAATGTTTTTGTATGTGGACTTGCATTAATTTGTCTGTGCATAGCCGCTTGCTACATGAGTGCAGGAACCTTTCAGTTATTTGACTTATTTATCCACATTTCTATTAGCACTGTTTTGAATGTAAACATGTTTGTGTTTGGTTTTGCAAGAAGGGCAAGTGGCAGGCACTCTGTTTAAATAAATGCATATTACGTACTTGCAATGCTTTGGTAAAATACAAGCTGGTTTCCTGTTTTGTTTGCATTCTAGGAATTTCATAATAGTGTGTTAAGAGGTATGTGGTTGTGAAAATGGCAGAAGGGAATAAGAGAATAACAGTTTGGACATTACATTGAGTAATATGGGTAAATTAAAACTTAGAAAGCAGACAGATCTGTAAGAGAACTTGATTATAGGAGATGGGAGAAATGATAGTATGCTTTTTTTGCAGATTATGCAGTGTCAGTGGCAGGTACCCTGTTCACATGCATTTATAAAAGAGTTGCAAATGTACTGTAAATAAATATTCACAACTGTAGGTTGTATTGATGTATGTAGATGAGGATGAATCTGGAAGGAGAAATCTTAGAGATTTTTAAAGTACTTTTAGCTGTAGGTGCTTTGCAATCACAGGAGACTTGTACTCAGAGTGATGAACAGTTCATCTAAAGTACTGAATTGTAATGACAGAGTAGAGTTATTGTATGTGATTGGTGAATGGTTGTGCGACTGCTTATGTGTAGCCAATTATAGAGTTGTGCAGACAGTGATGTGGAAAGAGGAAAAGGTCTGCCCCCGTGTTGCGGGGTCCGTGGACACCGCAATAGTTTGTGGACAGGGCGTGCCACATATGGGACTTCACAGCATGCCTGGCATGGAAAGGGGACTGTGGGGATTAGCAAATCAGGTGTTGAAGTTGTTCTTTGTAGGAAGAGAAGCTGTATGTAGTGAAGATGGCAGAGGTGAAGAAAGTGAGGGTGTTGGTAGTTGGAGATCTGTTTGTAAATGTTTTAGAGAGGCATGCTATGTCTAAAGATATGGCTGCCAATTTTGATTTTGAAGGAGTGGAGGTTTTGTGGTCAACTGTGTCTGGTTCCAATTTGCAGGCAGTGGTTGGAGTTTGTAAGAGTTTCTCCATGTGGGACAGTCCAGATGTAGTGGCACTGCATTGGGGTGCTGTGCATTTGGGATACATCAGTGCTCCTACTTTGTTGAGTGCTGTTGAAAAATTGGTTAAGGCAGTGATGGTGGTTCTTTCAAGTGCCAAAGTTATTTTTTCTCAAATGTTTCCTAGGGAGGCATGGGACAATTGTAATGTTTTCTGACCCCCGCAAAATGGTGCAAGTTCTCTGGTGAACAAAGGCATGTATGTTTTAGATTTTTAGAGCTGGGATGTTGTCTTGTAATAATGACAATATTGTTTCTCTTAATGGTCATTATTTCAAAGCCGACGGCATTTCTTTATCCATATTGGGAAATGCCATGGTATTTGAAAATATAAGGAACTGCTTTACAGAGGATAATGTGAAGACATCTGGAGGAAAATAAGTGAAAAAACTGAAATAATATAACAAAGTTAAAGGTGTTTCTTTAGAAACAACTTTAACAAAGGTTATTTTCAAAGCCACCATCAAAGAGGAAATGGAGTACCCTGCTTAAATTTTCTTTCCCCACCCTCACAGATTTCACAATATGTCCGCGGACACTGTGGTATTCTGCGGATCGCACATGTTACATACAGGGATTTTGAGGCTGGCAGGCATGCAAATGAGACTGTGCAGGCCAAGGGATTGTCAATAAGGTTTATTGGGTGTGATGTGTAAGGAGAGAGTTTGTCAGAAAGTCTGTTTCCTGAGAAGAGAGTATATACCTATGGCTGTGTCTTTCAGAAGGCAGAGTGTTTGGATTTTGGGCGACTCCTGCATAAATTGGTTGGAGGTGCATGCAGAGCGCTGTGAAGTGGCTAAACATCTTGGATTCCCTCATGTACATGTGCACTGGCATGGAGTGTGTGGAATGAAGTGGCTGGATTCGGTTCCTCTTTTGCCACTTTGATGACACAAAGTCATCCAGAGATTATTAATATTCAATGTGGAGGGAAGAGTTTAGGACATGTCTCTGGAATCTCCTTGCAGTTTGCAATGAAAGAAGGACTTGGGAAAGTCATGGACATGTTTCCAAACTCCTGAGTAATTTTTTCTCGTATTGCGCAGAGACAAATGTGGCTGCGTTCTTCTTCATTTGGTCCACAAATGTATAAAGCGAGGTGCAATGTCAATAAGGCTGTTTGTGCCTTTCTAAGAGATGTTGACATGTCCTCTTTTCAGAAAAAATATGTTTTGTAGTAAAAATGTTTTTCGCAAAGATGGAGTCCACCTTACTGATGCTGGGAATCAGATTTTTCTGAGAAATATACAAAATGCATTGTGACCCTTTTTGGAAGTATGGCAATCCTTTTTCCAGTAGGTGTTGACCACTTGAACTTTTCAAAACACAAAAAAACCCTACAAAAATGCTCTTTTCAGAACCACCAATTCCTCCCGGAGAAGAGTTCAATGGTTTTGGGCCCTGTAGCATTTTCTTGGCACTTCTATTTTTAAACTGTGAAAGCTGGCTCTGAATAGAGCCTTTTTGGGGTTTTTTGTCGTTTTGTATTTTTTTGGGGTGTTTTTTAACACGACACCCAAGGAAAGAAGGGGAAGGAAGGGAGGGTAAGGAAGGGGCACCAACCACAGGGTTGAGAAAGGGCAGTTGGAGAGAGTTTGATGTCAGGTGGCAGACTTTCTCATGCTCCCAGACCGTAGCCTCGAAAGCACTTCAAAGTGTCTCCCCCCTGCAGAGTACTGTCATGATGCCTACCTCCAAGGAGCCAGGTCCGACCCAGCAACCCCAGAGGCAGGCATCATTTCCCCCAGGGGAGTGCCAGCGGGCCCAAGCTGGGGCCCTTTGGACGCAGTCCTGGCACCTTAGGCGGCAGGATCATGTTGGACCTCTGTCCTGGCGCCTTAGGCGCCAGGCTCATAAAGCTAGACATGTGTTCAAGTGTTTTACTGTGCACTTACCTGATGCAGACCATGCTGCCACATCCAGGCCCTCTTGAGGCCTGAATGGAACTACTTTACCTGTGGGACTACTTTCCACCCGGGTGTGGTCGGGGAAGGATACATACCTGATCGGAGGAAGGATACACACTTGGAACTTCTTCCAAAGCTATTTAAACCACACCCGATCAGCAACTCACGCTTCGTGTTGTTCTGCTCCTCGCAGCTGGACGCTCACCGTGTCAGCTCCTGCATCTGGACTTCAGCCACGCCTGTCAGCATCCTGGGTCACCTGCAAAGGGAGACAAGAGACCTTACCAGCTAAATCTGCACCACGGAGACATCACACCGACGATCCTGAAAAGGAAGACATCATTTTTAAAAGCATTTCGTTACGATCGCTGCAGCGCTGCATTTCACTCACCTTTCCTGGGTGCCTCCATCTTCAGCAGCGATCATCCGGATACACAGCCACTTCCCAGAGCCTAGAGAAAAAGACAAGAATAAGAGGTGAGAGAAGGAAGGGAATAAGACTTACCTGTTGGGTCATTCCCATTTCATTTCGGGTCTTGCCGCTTTCAGGCATTTTCCGGACCCCAGCCCCTATGGGGAAAAAAGACAAAGACATTGAATGAGCGTTTGCAAAGACAGTTCCCGAGAGCTCATCCAGAACTAACCTGCCATTTACTGGAACTGGAACTGCACGTTTCACTTCGGGTCGGCGCCATATCTCCGGCATTCCGAGCCCCGGCCCCTAAGGGGAAAAAAGACATAAGCATTAGCGCTTGCTGCAAAAAGACAATGAACATTATTATTAAGCTTGTACTTTTGAACTTGAAACAGAACTTTTACAGAGCCTTACCAGAATAGTCAAGCTTACCTGAACTCCCATCAATCCTCAATCCAGTGAAGTAACTGGGTTTCAACGCGCCCCTGCATCAGAAGCAGGATGGAGAGCTCATCCTTCCTGACCCTAAGGTGAGACTTCACGGGGAATCGTGGAAGGGTATCGTGGAGGGTTGGAAGAGAGTGGGGGGATTAAGCATAACTCAGTCAGTAGGTAATACTCCCTTTTCACGCACAGGGGAATATTCCTTCGAGCCGGAGAAGCCAGAGTAGAGGGCACTTCCTGTCCATCTTCAGAGTCCTGCGCTTCACCATTGAAGAAGCATCAGGACTCGAAGCCAGACCTGCGCCTCCGTGGGAATCAGGTTAGCGTTACAGAACGCGAAGCCTACCCACAATTTCCCACCCGGGCGCTATGGAGACTTCCGAGACTGACCAGCTGGCCCAGCTTTTGGGGGAATTACGGGCAGAGGTGCACTCAGCCCGCCAGGAGACTAACGCTCTCAAAAGAGAACTGATCTTATCCAAGGAAAGAACAGATGACCTAGCCAAAAGGTTATTACAGGCCCAGGCAGGGCACACTCCTTTACCTAATTCCAGAGACATTTCCACATCAATGGGTTTGAGTAACCCGGTACAAATTAATCTACCTGGACACATGCCTTTGGCCCCGCCTGAACGTTTTGCGGGGGATCCCAAGAAAAATGCCGTCTTTATGAACCAATGTCGTTTACACTTTCTATGCAGACCCGGAGCCTTCCCTAACGACCAGACCAAGGTAGCCTTTATACTATCTTACCTCAGTGGCAGTGCTGCCACTTGGTCTATTCCATTGGTAAATCAGGATGATCCCATTCTCCAGAATTTTCAGGGCTTCCAGGCCAGCATGGAAAGATTGTTCGCTGGACACTCTCAAGGACAGGCCCTTGATAACGAACTGCTATCCTTACGACAAGGTAATCAGGATCTTCTGTCCTACATAGCCACCTTTAACAGACTGGTTGTGGAAACTGGATGGCCAGAAAGCAAAAGGATCACATTGTTTCATCGAGGCCTGCGCGGAGAGCTTAAGGATGTTCTAGCTCAGATAGTAAACCCACCCCAGATCTGCGCAGACTACATTGACTTGGTGGTTCAACTTGATCACAGACTTCAAAATAGAAAAGCAGATCGGTTCAAGTATGAAAACCGAGCACCGATCAAAACCCACGCTAACTCCAAGAGTACTGACGTATCTGAACCTATGCAAATCGGTGGTGTTAAAGGACCATTAACGCAGAAAGAACGAGAGAGAAGGCGGCAAATGCAACTTTGTCTGTATTGCGGGACTTCCGGTCACTTTCTTCGAAATTGTCCAGTTAAACCACTTAAGAAGGTGGTTGGAGCTACTGATAACGAATTAGTGACACCTGATTCGGGAAACGACCTAGCCCGGCAAGCGTAGGGGTCCGCTTGCCGAGCTTGAAAACTAACTCTTTGACCTCGCATTTTGTCATGCCAATGGTGCTCGTGGACCCAAAACAGCCTCAGCAGTTGCATGCTATAAAAGCATACATCGACAGTGGAGCTATTGGAAATTACATAGACCGTGAATTGGCTTCCAGGATTAAGCTTCCTCTCCGCCCGAAAGTAACCCAAGATGTCATTACTACAGTAGATGGAACCGAAATAGCCTTAGGGCCTGTAACGCATTCCACTGTTGAAGTGACACTGGTGGGTCAGGATGTACATTGGGAAGCAATCGTGTTTGATGTGATCAAGGCCCCACAATTTCAAGTAATTCTTGGAATTCCTTGGTTAGAAACACATAATCCCAGAATTGACTGGCGAGTAAAGAAGATAAGTTTTCCTGATTGTGAACCAACTTGTTATCCAAGAAATCCAGCTATGGGTCTAGCCTCAGCAACTTCAACCCCTGTACAGCTACCGTCAGAATACCAAGAATTCCAAGACGTTTTTCAGAAAGAACAGGCTAACACGTTACCTCCCCATCGGTCTTATGATTGCCAAATCGATCTGGTACCCAATGCTCAACTACCTTGTAGTAGGATTTATGCTTTTACGGAACCTGAGAACCTGCATTTGCGTCAGTATTTAGATCAGTACCTAGCCAATGGTTTTATTCGCCCGTCCAAGTCTCCTGTCTCTTCAGCTCTGTTCTTCGTGCCAAAAAAAGGAGGCGACCTTAGAACGTGTATAGACTATCGCGCCCTAAATCAAATAACGGTTAAGAATCGTTATCCTCTGCACTTGATCCCTGAGCTTATCGACCAGGTGAAAGACGCTTGTGTGTACACCAAGTTAGATCTCCGAGGAGCTTATCACCTGGTGCGCATAAAAGAAGGCGACGAATGGAAGACTGCATTCCGCACCAAATTTGGGCTCTTCGAATATCAGGTGATGCCCTTCGGTTTGTGCAATGCACCTGCCGCCTTTCAGTACTTTATGAATGATGTTCTTCGGGAACTTATCGATGTCTGTGTCATTGTTTACATTGACGACATCCTGGTGTACTCTTCTTCAGAATCTGATCACAGAAAACATGTTAGGGCAGTTCTTGAGAAACTGCGCCAGCACAGACTATTTGAAAAACTCGAAAAATGCGTTTTTCATACCACAGAAGTTGAGTTTCTCGGATTCATCCTGACACCTCAAGGAGTCCGAATGGACTCGCGAAAGGTGGACGCCATCCTCAAATGGCCATCTCCAAGCTCGGTGAAGGGAGTTCAGAGCATTCTCGGCTTTGCCAATTTCTAGCGAAGATTCATCCCGGAATTTTCCCGAACAGTCCAACCCATCACTGCTCTCCTAAAGAAAAACAAACGCTTCGAATGGACTCTTGAGGCCGAACAAGCCTTCCAGGACCTGAAAACCAAATTCACCTCTGCACCTGTATTGAAGCACCCGCACCCAGATCTCCAGTACATAGTGGAAACTGATGCATCCAGTTCGGCCATGGGAGCTGTCCTGTCGCAAAGAGACCCAAAAACTAACCAACTGCACCCAGTAGCCTTTTGGTCCATAATAATTTTCTCCTCCTGAAATCAATTACGCAATTACCGATAAAGAGTTACTGACCATCAAATCTGCTTTCAAGGCTTGGCGTCACTACCTTCTCGGGGCAAGACACACCATCACCGTAATTACGGACCACAGAAACTTACAGTATTTAAAAACAGCCAAAGCTCAATCTTCACGACAACTCCGATGGGCTCTATTCTTTGCGGAATTTGATTTTGTAATTACCTATCGCCCTGGCTGCAAGAATGGAAAAGCGGACGCCTTATCCCGGATTGGCATGGAAGAACCTAATTCGAGCTTAGAACCTGTGCCCATCATACCTGAGCAAAGAATCTTAGGCTTAACTTCATTGCAAACTATTGAGGATATCCAAACGCAAGTAAAACAACTTCTAGACTCTTCAACCTTACTGGAATGGAGTCAAAAGGGTCCTCATTACACCGTTAAGGATGACTTACCCTACTTCCAGGAGCGGTTGTTTCTGCCAAGTAAAGAATTGCAAGAACTTGTTATTGCCCATCATCATGAATCTTTAATGGAAGGACACCCTGGTATCGTTAAAACGGAGGAAAAAATCAAACGCCACTTCTGGTGGCCTTCTTGGAGAAAAGACATAAAGTCTTTTGTACTGTCTTGTGGAATTTGTGCCCAAAACAAGGCTCAAAAGAAAAGGCCAGCCGGCCTACTTCAACCCTTGGATATCCACCGGCACCATGGCACACCCTGTCAATGGACTTTATAACAGATCTGCCTCCTTGTGCTGGTTACAACACAATCCTTGTAATTGTGGACCTATTCTCCAAAATGGCCCACTTTATCCCTTTAAAGGGTTTGCCTTCAGCTTCCACCTTGGCCAAGGAATTCCTGGAGAATATAGTTCGCATACATGGTTTCCCTTCCATATTAGTCTCGGATCGTGGAAGTCAATTTATCTCACATTTTTGGAAGAAGTGTTGCCAACTAGCACAAATAGATGTGCGATTATCCACCAGCCACCACCCCCAGACCGACGGACAAACCGAGTGAACCAATCAGACTCTCGAGCAATATCTTCGGTGCATGTTACACCAATCCGAGTTAAATTGGAAAGACATCCTTTGGATCGCAGAATATGCATACAACAATTCAGTGCATTCTGGAACCGGACAAACCCCCTTTTATACTTTGTATGGTCACCATCCTCGGACCTCTGACCTAGATCCACCTCTGACCCTGGAAATGCCCGCAGTAAATCATCTGCATTCCACAATAACCCGAGCCTTCAAAGAAGCTGCAACTCATTCACAGCAAGCCAAGAAAAAGTATAAAGAAAACGCTGATTTGCACCGAAGTAAAACTCCTCCTTACCAAGTAGGAGACCAGGTATGGCTAGCAACTAAACATTTACCCCTCAAGGGCCCGCGAACCTTCAATCCCAGATTCATAGGACCTTATCCCATCAAAGCTATAATCAACCCAGTGGCCTTTAAACTGGATCTACCGTCCAACATGTGTATTCATCCAGTTTTTCATGCATCACTTTTGAAGCCAGTACAACCAGGAACCCGATTGTCCAAGCCTCCAGATCCAGTTCAAATTGAAGGGGAATTAGAATTCGAAGTTAAAGACATTTTAGACTCCAAGGTGGTAATGTCGAAACTTTTCTATCTTGTTGACTGGAAGGGATATGGACCTCAGGAGAGATCGTGGGAGCCTAGTAACCATGTCCACGCACCTCGATTAGTACAAAGGTTTCACCGGAGATTTCCGAACAAGCCCAAACCCCCGGAGGGAAGAACCTTGGGAGGGGCCTTGAGGGTGGGTACTGTCATGATGCCTACCTCCAAGGAGCCAGGTCCGACCCAGCAACCCCAGAGGCAGGCATCATTTCCCCCAGGGGAGTGCCAGCGGGCCCAAGCTGGGGCCCTTTGGACGCAGTTCTGGCGCCTTAGGCGCCAGGCTCATGTCGGACCTCTGTCCTGGCCCCTTAGGCGCCAGGCTCATAAAGCTAGACATGTGTTCAAGTGTTTTACCGTGCACTTACCTGATGCAGACCATGCTGCCACATCCAGGCCCTCTTGAGGCCTGAATGGAACTACTTTACCTGTGGGACTACTTTCCACCCGGGTGTGGTCGGGGAAGGATACATACCTGATCGGAGGAAGGATACACACTTGGAACTTCTTCCAAAGCTATTTAAACCACACCCGATCAGCAACTCACGCTTCGCGTTGTTCTGCTCCTCGCAGCTGGACGCTCACAGTGTCAGCTCCTGCATCTGGACTTCAGCCACGCCTGTCAGCATCCTGGGTCACCTGCAAAGGGAGACAAGAGACCTTACCAGCTAAATCTGCACCACGGAGACATCACACCGACGATCCTGAAAAGGAAGACATCATTTTTAAAAGCATTTTGTTACGATCGCTGCAGCGCTGCATTTCACTCACCTTTCCTGGGTGCCTCCATCTTCAGCAGCGATCATCCGGATACACAGCCACTTCCCAGAGCCTAGAGAAAAAGACAAGAATAAGAGGTGAGAGAAGGAAGGGAATAAGACTTACCTGTTGAGTCATTCCCATTTCATTTCGGGTCTTGCCGCTTTCAGGCATTTTCCGGACCCCGGCCCCTATGGGGAAAAAAGACAAAGACATTGAATGAGCGTTTGCAAAGACAGTTCCCGAGCGCTCATCCAGAACTAACCTGCCATTTACTGGAACTGGAACTGCACGTTTCACTTCGGGTCGGCGCCATATCTCCGGCATTCCGAACCCCGGCCCCTAAGGGGAAAAAAGACATAAGCATTAGCGCTTGCTGCAAAAAGACAATGAACATTATTATTAAGCTTGGACTTTTGAACTTGCAACAGAACTTTTACAGAGCCTTACCTGAATAGTCAAGCTTACCTGAACTCCCATCAATCCTCAATCCAGTGAAGTAACTGGGTTTCAACGCGCCCTTGCATCTGAAGCAGGATGGAGAGCTCATCCTTCCTGACCCTAAGGTGAGACTTCACGGGGAATCGTGGAAGGGTATCGTGGAGGGTTGGAAGAGAGTGGGGGGCTTAAGCATAACTCAGTCAGTAGGTAATACTCCCTTTTCACGCACAGGGGAATATTCCTGCGAGCCGGAGAAGCCAGAGTAGAGGGCCCTTCCTGTCCATCTTCAGAGTCCTGCGCTTCACCATTGAAGAAGCATCAGCACTCGAAGCCAGACCTGCGCCTCCGTGGGAATCAGGTGAGCGTTACAAGTACTGAGTCACAGTACATGCACAATACAGTGACCCTCGAAAGGTAAGGGTCTACTGCATCGCGTATGGCCTGTGAGGCGGTTCAGGGATGCGCTGCACCACAGGAGTGTCTCTTGTGGTGGCAAGAGCAGATAATGAAATTACATTTGTGATGTCATCTTTGATGTCATGGGTATTAGACTTAGCAGTGCACAGTGGTGGCACGAGTTATGGTTGCTTAGCTTACCATAACTGGTGAATTTAAAAGGATTTTTGGTTTTACTTGTAACCATAACATCCCTTTAACAAAGTTTTCATATATATTTATATATATATGTTTAATTCCCTGTGAAATAGAAGCACAAGTGAGTATTTGTTGCCAACATGCTCTCTACAACGGAAAAATGTCCCCTTTCTGCTTCTATGTTCTGAGAGACGACTGCATAAAAAGGCACTTGTGCAGATGTAGTGCATCGTGCCTCGAATCACTTCTATACAGGCACGTTATAAATGATTTATCATATCATATCATGTGAGTCCCTACAATTCAACACAACAGCACATCAAAGTTTAGAAAATGTTTTAAACAATTACAATGCTTATCAAGACATGTCGGCCTACCATGAAAAAATACGTTTTAAAAACCCCACTCTTTGATGCAAGTTATCCTTAGTCACTTGTAACCTCTTGACTGCGGAAGGCGTGACTCTTCTTGTCCTCTGCAAGATCAAACAGTTGCAGTAGATGTAGACGGTCTTATTTTAGCATCACCCCATTCATTTGGGGACCTGCACTTGCGTGTGTCCTTTAACTGCAGTTAATGGTTAAATAGACACATATTCTGTAACTAAAGACTGTAAAGAAATGATAGACTATGATCACCATTTGCATTCATTTTGGATAGCTTGTTCTTGATTACCTGAAATAAAACTACAAAGAACTATTGTGAAAATTAAGATATTATGCTTCATCTGAAAAGAACAATGTTATTAAAGAACTGCTTTTGAAAATGCAATCCCAAACTATCAAATGTCTTTCGCTTCTCTCGCTCTGTAATTGCAGTGGAGTTTCCGAGGTACTCTCGCAAGACCCCGGGGTACCTTTTCACACAAATCCTGACATTTCATGCTCATGTTTTACCCATTTGTCAAATTTACCGGGAGGTCATATCTTTGAAATGTAACTTGACAGAGTCCAATTATAGTCTAATGGTCAAGATCACAGAAAGGGCAGCAGGAAAACAGAACTTGAAACCAGTTAGAGTGGAGACTCGGCCTGTCAGCAACGCCATGCCCTGCTGTTGTACTTCAATCGAGTACTGCTCCACAACAGCACACACTCGAGTGTTTTTTATACGTAAAAGAAGGGAAGATACACTAGAGAAAAGCAAAACACAATGTTTTGGAACAGCTCTTAATTGGGAACCGACACTGGCTGGTAATTCCTCTTGGATGGATAGAAAATGGTTCTGTTGCAGGAACAAGTAAACTGTCGTCTTCCTATGCAGACATGTCCTCGTTAATGCAGCTGCATATTTTAAGCTGGCAATTGTCTTCTGTTATTGTATTTTTGTTATAACAACAAAAAATCCCTCACGATTTTCCTTCTGTGTAGTTTTTTCCTCCTCGGCACTCATGAGAGCTTAAGCACACCATTGCTGGCGCTAGCCACGTAAAATAAAGTCAGAAGAAAATAATTCCCCATCAAACCCAAATCATCAAATTACTGAATAGTTTGGATGATTTGAAAGAGTTGGAGTAATCCAAAACTTGGGGTGGTTCAGGTTTGGTTATGAAGTAAGTTTGTCTTAAGACTAATAGTTTCTTGAGTACCTGTATCCGTATATCCATTGCCATGTTTGTGGTGGCAAGTAGCCATCACTGGTTATTGGATACAAGGCTGGTACATTTTGGCACTGAATCAAATCCCAGTCACATGGACACACATTCATGTAAACATTATGCATGAGTGTCAGGCTATATTAAAAGTGATTCTACAAACATATTGCATGGGCACATACTTTAAAATGACGGCAGTGTCAAGCAGACCATGTGGGATTTCACCGTAGAGAGGAGTACAGCACATTGAACCAAGAGATTAATCGGGCATTCAAGGGTGGTGCGATGTTGAAAAATTCGATGTTTTGAAATATTGTATCGTAAGTGGCCTAAAATTCGAGTTATACCCGGAAATGTCTTCCTTTCCATTTTAAAGAAAGCATTTTATATGGGGAGGAGCATTAAATGAAGCCAGAATATTGAGGCACAATGCTTTTAAAAATCCTCGTTGTACAAATTCCACCCCGGAAGGCGAAGCTGGCCAGTTCCAAAGACCGGGACTCAAGGCCACCATCACTCTTTGCAGCTCTCCGCTGCTCGCTGCAATGGACGCCGACCAGCCCAGACATTGTCCTGTATGAGCTGTCCCAACTCAACGGTAAGTCGAATACCTTCATATGTACCACAGGCTCATATGTTGTTGTTTTGGGGGGCCTTGCCTGCCTGCTATGCCCGCATCACCATCCCATCCCCTGCCCTACCCCGTTCCTCCCACCTACCACCCACTCCCAAGATCCAATGCGCATCAATCCCAGGTTTTATTATAGCATGCCCCACGTTAGGACCCAATTAACCGGCCACGAAAATAGTGCCTCCACAGCTGCTGATACTTGCAACCTCCACGAGGCGGCCGGATACAATATATATACCACAGCACAGCTTTTTTGGTTGTTTAATTAAAGTAGAACCTTGATTGGACATTTGTTTTTATTTAGGACTCATTCTTGCTGTTCTGATTGCTAATGTTACCACTTCGTAACCCTCTTAGATTATAGTCTCCCCTCAGCCAATTTTTCCACAAACGCCATAGGAGGTGTATCCATCAGGCTGAGTCTGTTTTGCCTTCATGTTTGGGATCAATGCTGGTTTAGTATTAGTGGCAGGGCTGAGTAGGCAGTTTAGCCAATGCTTATCCACGTACTATTCCAGAGAGTAGTCATTTCTTCACAATGACACCATTTTGGATGAAACTAAAAGGCCTGTTACTTAATGTCAGCAGGATTGGAGGAAACTGAATACCTCCATATCGTTCTCAAAGGCTCTACGAGTAGGTGACTTGCCCTAACCAGTAGGCCTGCGCAAAGTTCCTAAAAAGGCATTTGAAAATGTTGAGGCTCTGTGACTACCAGAGATTCCTGAATTTTTCAGGAGCCAATGCTCGAACTTAAGGTTTTTTTCAGTTTTTTATATGCTCTGTGGGATGCGACGAGGCCCCTAAACAGGGTAGCACAAAAGCTTTAAAGCATAAAAACACCCTGCTTCCCTAAGCCAGTTTTACTTTACAAAAAGCATACATCAGCTCTAAGTCACTGCCACAATTGCAAGTTTCAACATAGAGGAAGGACTACCTCCTACAGCAGGTGCTCTTTATTTTAATTCACTCCCACAATCAGCAATTTAGGGTTGTTTGGAAAGTAATCCTAGCTGCAGGCGAGAGAGGATTTCTATTTTGTTTAAAAATTATTGTGTACTGCCCTGTGGAGATCCTCAAATCACCTCTCCTGAATCTGGTAACAGTTTGAGGGGATTGCATGAACATTGTATCACCCAAAAATGTGGGTGATTTTCGGCCACATAAATTTGCCCAAGCTTTTTAACGACTACAGAGGAATCTGGGAACTCATTTGTACCCACCTACAGTGGTGAAAAGCATGGTCTCCCAGCTGAAGCTGCTTAGAAGAATCATCCCAATATTTCAGCCCAATCCCCAAACTAATCTTGTTGGTGAGGGAACAGATGCCATCACAACCAGATCACCTATTGCCATCTGCAAATTCCATGGCATGGAAATGCATGAAAAAGACAAAAAAAGGAGAAAGTAATAGATGCAGGGTTAGGGCAGTGAAGGGCTGGTCAGGCAGGGTAAAGGGACGAGTCGCAAGAATGCATAAGGTTGGCCGCCGACACTGGTTTGGGCAGATTCAACACCATCCTAACCATCTCTTCATTTCTGAGTTTGTATGAAGCTGATGCTGAAGTTCTGCCAGCTGTGCATCTGAGATTCGCTGAGTATTCTAGCTTCTCCAACTCAATATCACTGCTTTTTCAGCAACTTCTGTGTGCTTCAGGCTTCTGCTGCTGGAGAATCTCTGTGTCAGCCAGGCTTGCTTGCTGCTGAAGTCCAGCCTTCACCTCTCTGCATCCGAGCCTGCTGAGTCTTTCACCACCACCGATCCGACATCGTCGGCCATCCCAGTGTGTTCAACCCACAAGCTGTCATAGCTTGCAACCCGTACTGCATCATCAAACCCAGCACCAACGCTCTCAAACTTGATGCGGACTGTCACCGAAAAACCCTAGACTCCTAGTTTGATGCACTGAAGCCTGACTCAGTACTGTTGAGCCCCAAAGACAAGAAAAAGAACACAAGAAACTGTGAAACTGCCTTCTCCCCCTGGTCTACTTTGGGGTCCATGGTTATTTTTAAGCCCACCTGCTCTACCTTATCTATATTCTTTTGCAGGGTTGAGTCTTCTTAGTGGTGTCTGAGTAGTCTTTTGCATTCTAGTGTTTGAATAAAGGTCTAAATGTTTATAAAACCTTGTTTGGCTATTCTCTTATGTTGTACTATTGTACTTAAATGGTTTAGGTTGCTACTGTTATCAACTAACAGCCCTCCTGAAGAGTATAGTCCACCCTTGGCCTGTGCTAAGGGGAAGGGGGTATACCTGCCGGGCTGTTTCTGTTTCACCTTTATGACTGGAATCACTAATGGTTTGATACTAGTATGAGGCTGGAAAGGTTGTTTAGCCAATACTCATTGCTCTACTCCTGCAGCTCAGTAGTCATATCTTCACACTACCTGTAAATTAAACATTAGAGGCATAACGTTTTAAGAAACTAGTTTGGTTTTATTAGTGATTTGTCCATGCATAGGCAGAGAAACTCTATTCTTGGGTTTTCAAGGGATAACCTCGTACCATTGCCCTGCATTTGAAGAAGATTCAATAAACTGAATATGGTCAATGACAGGACCTTTTACTGGTAAAATTCAGCTTTTACCAGTCTCACCACCATGATTCCCAGTAAATGGGATATTGAAATGTGCATTCTAGAGATTTAATGCACATACTGTGTACAGTTGTATAGTCAAGAAAGAACTATTTATTACAATACCAAGAGGTTGAATTCCCTTTCTCGCAATGCTCAAAATTGAAAATGTATGTACGGAAATGTGTTTTTGTTTTTCATTAAAAAAGCAGCACGAGGAGATGCTTTGCCACGTTGCAATGTGAGTGCACTTTCTAATGATATTTTCATCAGATGTGCATGGGCTTCCATGATCCAGATGAGAGGCGAAACATTATTTTGCAATGATGCCAAAACTAAATGAAAGGCATATACCCACAA
Source organism: Ambystoma mexicanum (assembly GCF_040938575.1). NCBI lineage: Eukaryota > Metazoa > Chordata > Amphibia > Caudata > Ambystomatidae > Ambystoma > Ambystoma mexicanum. The sequence goes on along the minus strand of NC_090929.1, from coordinate 1,276,556,038 downwards.
GTGGGCTTTCAAACGTGAATACCCAAGTATTGTGGCATTGCATTCCGGAATGAAATAGGTTCCTTCCAGTTGCATATACCTAGTATACTTCTTCGAGGTTATACCTGCTCATATACTATTAAATACGATTGTGTAAGTATTTACTGGTCGAATCATGGAAAGCGGATTTACCAAATGTAGTATCTTAGTAGATAAGATCTATATATATGCTTGTATCAGACTTTGACCTTCTCCTGGTCCGCTGCTTCAATTTTAACCTACCTAAACAGCATTGATCTCTACAAAAGTAAGCAAAGGTTGACCAAGGTATTACTTAAAACCCCCATGACACTGAGAAATTACTGCTCCCATTTGCTGTTAGAACATAGGCTGAACATTCCTCATTAGAAAACAAACCAACAAGTTATTTTAGAAGACCTGCTCCCAACATTGTTGCTGATATGCAGACTTGTTTCCTCACAATGCCCTTCCACCTGCCTTTATCAGATGGAACTGTCTTAAATAAGATTGTTAGTGTTCCAGGAAGTTACTTTGTTATGATATGATATCATATGACATTTGTAACACGCCTATACACAAGTGTTTCAAGGCGCGACGATGGTAATGTTCTACAATTTCATGGCAGGGATGTGTTCTTGTATGATTTTTCTGTTGCTATGGGCCAGCTTTGTGAAAGAAGCTAGAAGGTAACTTGGATAAATGTGGCGTTTTTTACCCATTCCACGGGCAACACCGGGGATAAAGGCCTGCAGCCCCAGTTAATGGCCATTAGCACGTGTTAAGGATTCCAATCGGGCGTCACACACTGGACCAGGACACTTGGTCTTAGCCTGGGATGTGGTGCACAATAGGAATGTTTTTTCTTTAATTTCAGCAAATTCAAATTGAGCCGTTACCCAACCCGTCTCACACCCCCTTTTTACAAATACCCCGGGTCACAATGGACCAGGAACCAGGCCGGTTGGTGAAAATATAATACTTATTTATTTTTAAAATCCACAAAAATCACACACATTTTAATATTGGGTAGCAATCACCAATGGGGTGACAATGGAAATGGAAGTAATGCACTTGGTTAACCTTCTAGTAGACAATATCCAAAGCACAAGTGAATAGGAGCCCTTTTTGAATTAGGATGGATAGCACCCAAGTTAAGGTTTCCCCCTGCAATGTTCCCTCAACCCACAAATAATCGAATTCTGAGTGGATAGAAAGAATCAGCAGACAGCCAGGGAGAAGAGGCAGAATCAAAATCAGACCTTCCCTCACAAAATAAGAGGCAACAACTTTGCTAAGGCCTAAAATGACACTCAGATTTTGTCAAATAATGAATTATATGTGTGTTTAAATAATGATATACATATGTTTATCACAGTATTAGGGATGTTATCGCACAATCAACCATAAGGTAAGGTATCCCAAAGCATACAGTTCACAAAACAGATTGAAATTGAAAACCCAGTGCAGTCAAATCACACGTTGGAAAGTTACATTTTTACACAGAAGTAGTTTTAAATGTAAAAACGTTTTTTAATAAAAACAGGTGAAAAACACTGAATTTGAATGTGGTTGTAGGGCTGGGGGATAGATGTATATCACAAGGACAATGTAGAGGTGAAAGGAGGGGTATAGCGGGTGAATTGAGAGAGATTTGGAAGGTAGAATGAGGTTTTTGGGAAATTAAAGCAGTTAACAATGAGAAAATCGGTTTTGAAAGAAAGGCAAATTTTACTTAAAGTAAATTATTTAGACTATATTGTTAAAGAGGGATACAGTAAGATCCAAGGTTGATTCACAGCGTCAACGTGTCACCCCAGCATACAACTTTATGTGGAAATTAGTTTGATTACTCAAAATATGACTAAGGAGTTACTCGAGAAGATGAATGAAAGAATTGCGCTAACACTAGAAAACAAGAACAGGGTGCACAAAGAATTAGGACAGTTTAGACAAGTTATCACGGTATGGATAGGGTTGCCTAGAGAGTGGAACAAAATCAAAAGTCAAGATGGGGTAGACTATGTCTCATGGGATGTGGGATACGCAAAGTCCGCTCTTAAATTTGGGATTAGGAACAGTCAACCTCTTCTGGTCACAAAAGATTCTGGTTACCGGATTGCGGACTCTCCTGGCAAAAGACAGTTGAGCAAAGGTCTGGTCACCGGATAATCAGGACAGCTGGATGGCAGGGTTCCAGCAGGCATGCAGTTAGTGGGCAAAAAGCCAGGTTGGTCTCAGGATGCTTCCCAAAAGAATACTGGGATTTTTAATGGGGTTTCAGGATTGAGTCCTTGCTGGGATGGTCAGCAATGCTTTGGCCGTGCTGGGATAGTATCCGCTATGCTTTGGCTTTTTAGTGGGATCTGGAACCTGGCAAGATGAATGTAGAAGATCAGAAATGCAAGCACAGGTAATTCAGGAAAGAGTGTGTCCAGAGTTCTGTCAGGGGTCCTTTTTATAGAGCATGGTGACATCATTGAATTATATGGCAGGGCAGGCTTAGCTAAGCATGCCTCTCAAAAACTGATTGGTCAGGGGTGTTAGTTACCGCCTTCCTATCAACTAGTTGGGGTTCAAGGGCCTGATGTCAGATTTATGATGTGAGTTTTACAATGTCCAGAACCTCACACACTTTAGCTAAAATCCAGTTTTGCGATAACTGGCACATTTGTACAGTTGGGGCATCTTAACAAATTACATAACTAGGTTACATATTTCCTGCAGAACATGCCAGTCCAACTCTACAATTTGTAAAACATTGTTTCACCCTTCTAATAATCTTTGGTCATTTTTAGTGTGAAATATTTGGCCTAAAATTATATAACTTAAGTTGTGTGTACATATTATCATGGGGCCTATTTCTGTTAATTATTAACGTTCCATCATATGTCATTTCCCCATGATTCACATTCTTCTGGCATTTGTGTCCCATATATACTATTCACAGCCAAGATATCTTAATTGAAAGCCACAAAAATCATATTTAAACTGTATAACTTTTACATTTTTGCAAAGTCCTGTTGCAAGGAGAAAAGTCTTACAAGTTTAATTTATAAAATAGTCTCTGGAGGCAAATGTTCAGTAGTGTTCCCCATATATGGGCATAGCTTCCAAGACTGCTCTTGAGTTGGCTCTGAAACTCCCACCAGAAGTCACAGGGAGGTGTGATTTCTCACTTCACACATCCGTTTCCCAGATCTCCATTGTAAGACCCACGTCTGCCAAGGTAGCAATTATCACTTGTGTGTTCTAGGATCTACTGTGAGGGGCCTTCTGCTGCTAGCATCCCCGCCCCAAGCAGAAACCTGTTTGGGTGGTTTTCCCCCATGTAGCCACTGTTTTATAATTCCTTATTTTATTTCTTTTTGTTATAAATCAGAATAAAGCCTGTTGAATAAGATCTCTCACATATCTTTCACAGCAAAAGCACATTTACATTGCCAGACAAGGACAGGGCATTATCCAACATACACTTTTAAAACAGGTACTTTCCTTTATTTTCAAAAGTACATTTAACACGGTGTGAGGCCTGCTGGCATTTTCCTTCCAAAAAGGTTCCATCTGAATTTCCCACATTGTTCTGTATCCATAGTTAGTTTCTTGTAGGCAGCAATTTGTTTGAAACACAAATGCACTGAAATTGACATGGACCTAGAAAGCCAGAGCCTTTTTGATGCATTGATCCTTGACATTTTGTATCCAAAAAGTAAAACATTTCCCATGTAGCTGAAGTAAAGCTTCTTTTGATGTCTTCAGATTTGAACAACAGCCTGTCATTCAGGAATACTGCTCTTGTCTGCTAGAGCACAATGTGAATGTGAATGGGCATGGCAAGGTCTCATTAATAAAAGTATTGTGATGAGGTACAGAGGAAAAAGAGCAACAGAGAGGCATCATTTTAAAATTTAAATATTTCCCTTTTTCAAATGGGAACGTTGGGCGTTGCAGCAAAGCAGCACGACTTTTTCACTCCCCTTCTTTTGTACATGTAAGAACACACTGGCAGGTCTTCTCAGCATGCCCCCTTGTTTCATCCTGCCCAATATGTGCTTGGCAAGACGGTGCCACCATCTTTTTGTCGTTTGCAAAATGCAGTTTTGGTATGATGCAATGTGCTCACAGGAGTCAGCTCAGCCATTTTGCTGCTTCTGCTGAAGTGCAGCTTGTTTATGGAAGGGAGTACAGCTGAGTGGGTAAATATGTCCCACACACCCTGGGTTACCAAAGCGGCAACCCGGGGTGCTAAAAAAAAAGGATTTTCTTCCTACAACGGGATGGCGTGCGCATCCCGTTGTAGGAAGGAAAAACCTTCACCAACATGGCCACCATGTAAAGGAAAGGTGGGGCTCCATATGGAGCCCCTCTTCCCTTTCCATGGTGGCCATGGTAAGCTGAGAGGATGGTGCGGCTGCAGCAGCAGGGGACACTGCAGTCAAAATAAGGTAAGTGGGAGGGCTATGGTGGTAAAAAAGAAATAATACAGGGGTGGGGGAAGATGGTGGTGGGGAGAGTCGGCCGTCAGGCGGCTTGGAATGCCAGCTTGTACCGGCGGTTCAAGTCTGCGTTCCTAGCCACCTAATTGGCTGACTCCCAAGCCCGGGGTGCTAATGTTTATTATAACATCGGAACGTGGGCATGGCCATTATTAACAACAGGGCTGCAGAGGCCCTTCACCACTAGTAGCACCTGTGGTGCGAGAATCAGCCAAATTGGTGGCTCTGATCACAGGCTGAATCATGCAATCGAAGGCTGCATTCCAAGCAACCTGATGGCTGCACCTGCTGCTCTGCCATCTTGCACCCACCCTCCCATCCCTTTTGGGTCTCTGGTCCCTTCTCACTGCCTACTTACCTGATTCATTCAGTGGCGGTGCCTCTACTGCCACCGCTGCTGCCAACCATATCCCCGAAGACCGCCATGGAAATTGTAGAGGGGCTCTGCATGGAGCCCTGCCTTCCAGCTCCACATTAGCCATCTTAAGTAAGTATTTGTTTGAATGAACAGGACACCACAATCCATCCAGTTAATTCAAACAAAATCGATTCATGTTAGCAGCTGAGGTTCCAGGATTGAAAACCTGGGGTTCTAATAGCAATAAGACCCAATTTGGTGGTTGGGATCGACAGTAACAGCATCGGGCCCATCCATATGACTTGGGCCCCGGGTTGTTATCACATGATCCGGCCTGCCGGATCACATGTTATTGCAATATTGCAAAGCTTAATATTTCAAACACAAAATTTCAGCTCAATGCTCATTGTTTTTTCTTAGCCAACATTCCACCAGAACAATGCTTACTGCAAGGTACTGTGCAACTTCCTCAACTGTTTTGATTTGTTTCTAAACGTTTTCATCTTTTAAAAACAAAAAAAGGACAATCTTTAATGGCATTATAACGCTGGGTAGGAGGGCTGCAATAAATTGTAAATTGTCAATTACTCTTGTTATGAGTTGTTGGCTGATAATACATGTTACAGCCCTCTCCGAAGGGATGGCATGCCCCAATACAGCCTGAGTCTATGAATGCTTTGTGGCATCTATTTTAGAGTCGAAGGTGTGTCTACCTTAGTGGTGACCCTGCAATAAGTGACATATTGCTATGTCACAATGGTAGTATCAGGTTTCTGACCCTGCATCTGGAGTGAGGTATTGTGTGTCCATATCTTGGAGTGTGACCTGGATGTAATAGAAAAAGCAAGGGTAACTGAGGGGAGAGCTTCCAGTTATGGAGCCAGATCTGACATACATTGGCATAACTTCTATGGAATTTCAAAGGCTGTGGTTTTCATTACATTCTGTCAACAGGTAAACTCGAACGTAAGGCCCATCCAGCAAACTGTGCTTACTGCCATAGCCTGCCAACATCTTGACCCATAAACATCATGGTCTTTCAACATTCTCGTCTATCAGTGTCACAATCTCTCTACATCATACATTCTCAATGTCATTGCCTCTCAACTCCGTGTTCTCTTAACGTCATGACCACACAATGGCATTGCCACTCAATATTATTGGGGGTCAACGTCATGTTTTATATAGCTCCTCAATTATCACCTTCTGGGTGCTTGTTTACAAAATGCATTTAAGAAACATATGAGTACAAATTAAAAAAACGCAGTATGAGGAGAGAGGTTAGATGCTAAAATTAGAGTGAAGAGAAGTGCTACATACTTGTGGACACAGTATAAGACTATGGTATTATTGCAGGACACTAGAAAGAGAACAAGATGCCAGGGTGAGGTAGGGGAAAGAATGGAAGAGTATTAGGAAGTGATGTGTAGTAAAGCAGATGGGAAAAGAGCCAGTCCATAGATTACATTACACTGTGTAGCGGTCTGCCTGGTTGGAGTCACCAATTTACTACAATGGCAGTGCCCTGAATTGTGAAATGATTCTTTGAAAAGTTCATTCTTTTATGGACTTTCAAAGTCATTGCATGACAATGTTCGGAACTCTCATTGTATAGGTTCCCTTAATGGCAATACTCCCTTAATGTTGAGGCCATCTCAAATGTGAGTCTCCAGCAAAACTGAGGTATGCTCATTGTAGTGATGAGAAGGACGTGCTAGTGCTTTGAGGGACTCCCAGAAGGGATCAGAGCTGGTCACACAAGTGCCATGGTAGGGAATTCCTCCCCCTGGGCCCTTTTTAAAAGCTATGAACCAAATAATATTGCTCCAACGTAGTCATGGAGCACTCCAAGGAAGCTTCAAGCTTGACTCAAAGTTGAATTTTCCACTTCTACTCGAGTCTACTTATTAACATCTTCTGAAACATCTGACATTTTATTACTGTATTATTACTGTAAGTATTATAATAATTATAATAATAATTATTATTATTATATTTATTGAATGAAGACTTACCTTCGGGAAGCAATAGAGCATTTTTACAAGTCATAGGGTGAAGCACATGTCAAGAGGATCAGGTCTCAAGGGATCAATACAGGGGAACAGGGAGCTAAAAACAGGGAAGGGGGGTTGAGCAATCAGGCAGCAAGAGCTCTGCAAGCAACAGGGCGAGCAGATCGAAAAGTCTCAGGTTAGGTTTGAGGAGCCATTGCTTGAAGAGGAGAGTCTTGAGCTCCTTCCCAAAAGTAGAAGCAAGGCAGAAAGTGTGGTTTACAGGGAGGAGGTTCGAAAATCTGGGGGCATCGACAGAGATGGCCTGTCTTCTGGTTCTTTCCTTCTTGCACTTCCAGAGTACAAGTGCCAACTTGTTATGGCTTTTGTTGGATCAAAGGCCTTTAGAAATGCTGAGCTTCTCAGTGAGGTATCTTGGGGTTTTGAGGGTGGCAATTATGTAGGTGATGCAGCAGGAGTTGAAGGTGATTTGTGCTTGCAACAGAGGCCACTGAACTTGCAGAGTCCTTTGATGACTTGTGCGGCAGTATGAATAACACATCTCAGGGGTGCCAGGGTGGTCATCAGAGGCCCTTCCATGAGAGCATTGCCACCATTCAGCTGGGAGAGGACCAAGGCGTGGGCAGTTGGATGAACACTGACAACCTTTCCTCTCTCTCCCACCGTCCCCTTCTCTTCCCTATTCTATGTACGTGTTAGTTCATCTGTGTTACCAAATGTACACCAACCTCACTCCCTTGTATTTTTACCCATCCGGCCCTATTTCCAATCATTTGTATGGCAGAGAGGAGGGGAGGAAAGCAACTTGCATTTCCACCACCTTCCTTCCTCTTCAACATACACATGCTCCAGCATTTCCACAGGCATGGATTTTAATGCCTGCAAATTCTGGAGATCCCTATCGGGTCTGCCGGTCTTATGCACCAGCATAAAGCCGGCAGACCCCAGAGGGATCCATTGTACACACTGCCTGCCATGCTCACATGCTTGTATGTCGGGCTGCATTTTGTTGTAACTGTGAACACTGCTTAACATGAAAGACTGCAGGCCTGGCAAACAGCGGTCACAAGTAAAATCAAACGCTGTCCAACATGCGAGCATGTCAGGCAGCATTTAATTGTAACTGTGCGTGCTGCCTGCGAAGCCTGGATGGCAAGCAGCGTTCACAATAAAAAGTAAACAAGTGCAAATGTGCAAGGCAAACGGCGACATGCATGCATTTACGTCCCCTTTTGCCCTGCACATTTGCACTACGCCATGCAAATAAAGAACATTTTGCAGTGGGGACCTTGCTGCATCTGAGTGTAATTGTACCGTCAAACTATGTTTTGGAGCAGCATGAGCACCAGAGCAAATGTCATGAGTAGCAGAGAGTCTATACAAGCTCAACTTACATGACAGGGCACTCTGATGTGGAACATATGGTTCAATGTTAAATTGGCTGAAAAGTACTTGTTTATATACAGTGAAATGGATGTACTTGAAATGACATTTTACAGAATGTTAGGTTTGGAAATCACCTCCTACTTAAAATTCATGGCGCATTTTACTGTCATGCATCTTCGAGGATAATGACAGGTACATCAACGCCTATGTATGTATTTGCCGGATGTATGATGCGCGTGACTCTGCTTGCGGCTAGCATCATAGCACAGGACTGAACATTGCTTCCTACACGCAACAAGATTTGCCAATGATGCTTTCACGAAATACGCATATCAGTGGATATGCCTCACAGTTCCAAACGGCTGGAGGCTACCGTAATGAGCAAACAATGACAACAATGCGTATTGTCTGCATCTTCATTAAATATCAGGCCGCCTCTTATGGTCATCCAAATGTGTGTAAACATGATCGAGAAGCCATGTTATAAAACGAGCTTTAGAATGGCTAAACAACACCTGTGCTATTTGAGCATGGATAATTGCGCTGGAGTGCACTGTCAAACGACAGATTGCAAAGCATTTGGACACGCATGAGAAATTAATGGAAAGCAACGTGGTTTGGGGAAAAATGGGCATTGTCAGACATTTCTCGTCTATTTACTTACATCCAGCACCGACTTTAAAATGCATGTTCTTGATCCTGCTCTACGTTTTTGGATATACCGATTCAAATGTTGTTGTTCGTAATTCAGAAATGCGGAAAAGTGAGGCAGTGGTCCAGCACACAGGTACTTGAAGAAGACATGTGTAAGATTGAAAACCAACGATGTCACAGAAGCAAAGAATTGGTGAACAGAATCATTTCCATGTGAATTCAAACATTGGACATCCATGACCACAAGCCAGATCATGTCTGATGGTGATAGCAGAACGATGTGTAGTGTACAGAGCTAGAGGAAACAAGGAAAAGTGTACATTGTACTGATAAGCACAACTTTTAGAAACCGAGCACATAACAAAGCACCCTGATTAGCCAAAAAGAAATGTCATAAGTCCCAGTTTTTTTTTTTTTAAACAATGGAATTGTCACTGCACAACGAATTAGTTTCTCGAAGATGACCCAAGACTAGAGGATTAAATCTGACCAGAAAAATGGGCGGCATGGCAATATGAAATGGAGTGTGCTAATCTGAGGCGATGGGGTAATTGAGGAGGGCCTTTCCCACATTCTGCACCAAAACATGTTGCATAGGTTAACTTTTTGTTGGACCTGTTGCTGTTATAACACAAGACACATACTGTTAAAACACATTATTCAATCAGAATGTTTCTTCTAATAAAGTGCCCTCCACGATCCTATGGTCGAATATCATGTCCAGAGTCTGTTTTTGCTGACAACTGTCAGCTAACCTGACCTAAAACTCAAGTGTCATAAAGAAAAGAGCATCTCATTACGAAGGAGGGATCTTCGGCATAAGGGGCATCAGGTTATGGGCATGAGTCCAAAAAACATTAAACTGCAAATGTGAAGGAAGAGTAGGCCATTGAAGTAGCAGAGAAATGAAGCTATGCCGGGCATAATCGCTAAGTGCCGGAGATGAAGGCACTCATCGGCTATATAGTGGGACAAGGTGAAAACCGCTGCCAGAGTAGAGAAGACATGTGCAATGTGGAAAGAAGGTCCTAACAGGAAGCCACCAGAGATTAACAATTCTGGGACAGACACAATCTGATGGAAGGAGTCCTGACATGTGGACCCAAACCTGGGAGTAGACTGAGAGATAAAGAGAGAGAGACGAGAAGTAGGTGACACCTAAAATCCAAAGACAGGTGCCAGAGGTCTGTGCGAAAAAAATGGCTGAAGGCCCAGATATGGAGGAGACTCAATTTAGACTAAACTTGTTGTTGAAAGCTTCATTGAGGGAGGCACTGCTCGCTGGCAGTGGACATGTTACTTCTTACAATGCATTGATAAGACTACATTGGGAAGAAAATGCTGTGTAATGGTACATGAAGTTTGAGTTCCCAGTGTACATTGAGAATGCTACATTGAGAAGAAACAGTGCATGCTTGAACGTGTAGAGTAAGTTGTTTGAGTAGGCTCATAAAGCAGCACTGAGAATAAACTCACACTTTGAAACCTTGAGTATGAGTTCCCAGAGTACATTGAATACAATTAAACACTGATCAAGGTTTCCTTCTCTTCCACCTGTCACATTCATAATTAGCCATTGTCACTGTGTGGGAAATCAGATCTTATGAGGCAAGGGGCTTCTTGCGCTCAATGATATTGATGAAGAATTAGTTTGATGAAACAGCTTTGCAGTGCACCCCAGCAGTAGGCGTTTACTGCAGCTCAACACACATTGTCACTTCAACTTCTGTTAAGAGGAGCTTTTAAAACTGCAACAAGGGCACATCAGCGTGTGCAGTGTGTCGGGGCAGTTGTTGTGGATTGTTGATTTGTTGGTTAGGTGAGCTGCACCAGATCCTTACTGATGTGAATTGTTCCTCTCCCCTTCTAATCGTCTGTGCGGGAGTATCCCTTTGCCTACTCATTGAATGGCTTACGGGGAAAACTGGAGTAGCTGGCCGTAGAATCAAAGTGCAGATTCTGGGAATAATTAACTATGCACGGTTCTATGTTCATTCATCGGCCGTTATTTTTCGCGGCACATTTTGCCGAAATTTCTTGCACAAAGAAGATCAACTTTCTTTTTTTTGGGGGGGACCCCCCAAATCCCTCTCCCCATTATTTATTCGCCATACCCCACCCTACCACTCTAACACTTATATGCCCCCCCACATTATTTTATATGATTTTTTATCGAAAAACTTTTTGGGCAAAAAGTGCAGTGGAAAAAAAAAACGGGCGATGAATGAATGTCGTACCCTTTACAGATATAGCAAACAGAGCGAATAGAGTTTAAAGTTATACAAGTTAAAAAAGTTTAAATATCTTTGGGATTCACGGTTCTTTATGGACCAATTTGACTTTTGTGTGGATCCTCTGAAAAAAGGCCCTGACCAGGGGAGTTGCTAGGTCTGGAAAAGACCCGGGGCTAAACTGATGTCGGAACTGTTGGGACTGGGGGCTATCTAGTCTTTTGGCTGTAGCTCCTGAGATTCTATCCGGGGCTACAACCAAAAGATCAGGGGCTATAGCCCCCTTAGCCCCCCCCTAGCAAAGCCCCTGGCCCTGACAACTGGTGAGGGTAATTGGGCTTCAATCGATCTCATCCACGTGCAATGTTCCTAACCTAGTGTAATTTGATTTGCGAAAGGTATTATTCTAATCAATTCCTCTGCACGATTTACAACCATGATTGTGTAACAAACTGTTTTAACTTGTCCAAATCCATGGTCTGCTCTGCTTTGTAATACAAGTGTACTCCCATTACAACAACCGTTGTTAAAGATCTTCTGGAATAGACAGCTGAACAGTGTGCAGTCCGTACCAAGACGGGAGGGACCTTTGTTTTGTCTTGTAATCTGAATGCAGACTGTTAGGCTATTGGGGGGCTCCGGAAGAGAATGGCTTTGGCATTTCCCTTAAGACACCTGTCCTCCCCCCTCCCCCAATTATTTTAGTTTTAGTAGTCATGTTTTTATTTTGGTCTATTAAAGTGACAAGTGCTTGAATATCTGACTTTTGTATTTATAGCTTTATCGGCTTTAAGACAATTAGACATTCTCGCTTTTACACATTCTGGCAGTCTTGTTATTTGCAACACTTGATTTTTTTGTTTTGATATTTCTACGCATTTATTGTATGTTGAGTACACTTTTTATACAACTTTAAGAATTACCAAAAGTTGTACGGAGAGTACAACTCGAGAAAAGGAAGCAAGACTAATTAAAGGGGAGAGGCAAGAAACTAAACCTGCAGTTAGGGAATACTGAACTTTTAAAAAAAAAATCAAGGGTGGTTTTGGAAAATTAGCACACACAGAGAAACTCTGAGAAACCTCAAGTGATCAAGCCTCATTGCCTTCTTGTATGACTAGTTCTACTGTGCGCCAGACTGCTAATGATGGACACACGTGAGACTCTAATGCCTGGATTACACATTACTCCAGTCTTCCTGACTCATCAAAGTCCTTACAGATGGAAGGCACCTTTGCCTTCCAGGCAGTTTCTAGAATGTTCCCTATAAGCACTATCACCACTATCACTATTACCAGGGCTAATAAAGCAACTCCTCTCCTGTGTTTTCCAGACCTAAGGCAGCCATCAGTTAGGACCTGGGGGGGTGGGTGGGATGTAAGGACTGTAATGAATCGGTAGGACTGAGTAATGAAGATTACCATTCCTAATCCAGACATTACCTCCAGCCCTCCATCCTCATCACAGTCCTTGCAGATTGAAGATGTAGCAAACAGTACATGCCTACCCTCGGCTGCCCCAGCGAAGCAAAAAACAACAACATAGACATGAAACTGAATGCAGAGTGTGTTTAATACAGAGAACTGTAGGAATTAAGATTGCAAAAGATGCACAACCTTAGAGCCAACGTCTGAAGACAGGTCACTGCCCATGGATATGTGGTAGTGCCTGAATAAAGTGTGAGGAGATGCCCGTGCTCCAGATGTCCCTAAGGGAAGACGGGGGAGGGGAACTTCTGTTGCAGCATAAGCCGTCACTATGTCCGATTGCACCAATTTGCTGAGGGTAAAAGATGCAGGCTTCTTTCCGTTGGAAATTCCACTTAAATTAATGGATAGATAATCATAACTCCTAAAGGATGCTGTTCAATCCACATATATCCAGAGATCTCAGACCAAATCCAGAGCATGCAGTTCTTCTTCAGGAGACTGTGGTGAAAGTAAAAAGATTGGTAGAGCAAAATCCTGGTTTCAAACAAAGGACAAAGTGATTTTAGGCACAAAAGATTGATCTGTCCGTATAATGACTATCTCACGGGTAAAGGGGTGAACTGGATGAACTGTTTCCTCACTAATGGTACTCCCAGTTAGCCTATATGCCTAGCCAAAATGATCACCACCATGACAAATACCTTCCAGGAAAGAAATTTGAAATCCACCTTCACCAGAGGTTCAAAAAGTGGACTCTGAATTTGTTGCAAGACCAGGACCAGAGTCCACATAGATAAAAGAGATCTGGTAGGAGGACACTGAAGAGCAGAATATTGAAAAAGGTGCTTGACAAAGGCCACCAACCCCACCATGGATGCCACTGGCTCCCTGAAGGCCCGTTTAGCCACTGACTGGGACTTGAGGGTAGGTATCGTGAGGCCCAGTCGCAAACCATCCTTGAGAAACTGCAGAACTTCCCATTGATCTATCGAGATCGGCTGCTGTTTCTTAGCTGAGCACCACAGCTGGAAGGTGGCCCAATGGTGTGATGGTATATGATCATAGAGTTTGTGGATGTTAGGATCTCTGAATAGTGGATGCCATATCTCTGGGAATGCCCAGTGCAATTCAATTTCCAGGCAGTCAGGTGGAGGCATCAAGCAGACTCCTGGGCAGTGGGAGCCGCTTCCATAGGGCGGTGGGGCACCCCCCACCCAGGGGAGCACAGAGTGTGCTGAAATGCAGCGAACAGATGTTCATGTTCTTTTCTCTATAGTTTTGCAATCTACATCCTTTTTGAGCAGCACTGTGTCCCGTGAAATAAATCCAAACAGTAAATAAATAAACAATCTACTGCTCCCAGGCTATTAGCCGTCTTCATGGCTGGCTGGGCCTGCTGCAGAAGGGCACGTTCCCTTTTATGCATCTTTTTCCACTGTAGAGTGCGTGGAGCTTTTATCTCCACGCACTCTACGTAACACCATGTCAATGAAGATGCTGGTGGGGTGCTAGAGGGGTGGCCCACCAGTATTATTCTGTGTGCAAACAGCACACCTGTCAGGACCTCCTTGGCAATCGGCACAGCAACAATTAATACTGGAATGCCTTTGGCTGCTAGTCAGCCAAAGGCATTCATGATTGTGCGGCTGGGCGCACGTGTGTGGTGACACCATCCTGTGCAGCCTTCTCGTGTGGACAGGGATTCTGAAGTTGTAAGTCAAGGCAAGGCTTGAAGGTAGCCCACCGAGACCAGAGAAGAGAAAAGAAGACCAGGGTCCACGTCACGCGGCCTACCTCTGTCTCCGGTAAGTGAAAATACGAGAGAACTTAACTTGGTGCCCACCCGGCCTTCACTCCCCGGACAGTGCTCCCAGCCCAGGACAGTCCTGGTCTTCCTCTGGAGCCCTGCCCTGGGGAATGCAGGGGCCGGGGCTAATTGAAGTTCTAAATGTTTGTGCGTGTGGGCGGCCTGCCATTCCCCAGGACAGTGCTCCAACTTCCAGACCATCCTGGTGTCCTGCCCTCGGGAATGCAGTTCCTAGTTCTCCATGTCGATGACATCAAGGGTCTGGCAACTTTCCTCCCATGCCCAAAGTGTTGTCTTTCTTTTAAGTGGGATGTGATATATTGTTCCTGCAAATGTATTTAAGGCACGCCGCTGCCGTTTGCATGACCTCCAGCCTGATCTGAAAGAGAGTGGGTTGGAGTCCCCCTCTCTTTCAGATGAGGTCGTGCAAACGGTGGTGGGTTAGGTTTGTGGGGAGAGGCCGTGTGTGGGCCTGGTGCATGGTGCAAGCTCGTAATCTCTGTTAACTGCGTGCACTGACAAAAAAAACATTACTTTGGATGGAAATGGAATTGGAGAAAACACACACCCATACATGATGCCAGCATGCCACATGTGGTTCAAGAGACGTTCCTCCGTGGCTGTTTCTACTTGCATTCTGGGACATGTAGTTATGGATTTGTGATGTGACGAGCAAAGCGAAATTTTGGCGTGTGTGTGTTAGGGAGACATTTGTTGACAAAGTTGGCTGGCATCCCTTGTCGGGGAGCAGCATTCTGATCCCTGCATACCAGCTTCATTTCAGCAGATTGGGCATAGTTATTCCAGCACAAGATAAAATCAGACACACTCCATTGAAATCAGTAGTGCACTGATGGCTACCATTGCAAATTTCTGCTGTGCAAATGGGAGAATGATAGAGATACCATCAGATTCATTGCACGGTCGGTGAACGGCACGGATCCATGTGCGTTCTTTAGGTTCCCATGCCTTTCACTGCAGCATGCAGTCTCTTCATGAATCTGTCTCCATCGTATGCAGAGTTGGAACAGAACATGTGTGAAGGAGCCTAACCTGGCAGTCATATATTGAATTGCCCGCCTGTCACATCATCCTCACTTAGTAACGTTTTCCAGTATTGCATGACACCATGGGTGATGCACGTATTTGTCAGGCTCAACACCATATTGACAATGGTTTTACAGTGGGCTAAAGTAATCGTAACATTATTTTACGCTGATTGTGTGTGTTTGGCTCAGACACTATCACACTTGCACACGTAAGAATACTATACCACCATTAGTATTTAAAACCTAATGCTTTTTATGTCATATTTCTGTGGGTTTGGACAGTAAATGGGACATTTTGGAAGCCATTTTTCAAATATGTCCATGTGGGGGGGCCACACTCCCCTTGATGTGGGTTGGACTAGCATGCTGCGCTCGCTGGCTCACAAATTTGCCAGGTGAAATGTGCGCCCCACCACCTTTCAAAGTCACCAGCCGCCACTGCTCCTGGGGCTTTGCTGAGTTGTGAAGTGACGATGTAAGTGTTGGTAGACGTAATGGAGGTTGAGAATCCAAGCCATCCATCGGCAGTATGGAGCAGTTAAAAGGATGCTGCACTTCCCTCAATTGATCTTCTGAGGGACTCTCACCAATAGAGGAAATGTGGGAAAGGCCGCTAGCCATCCATGATGCAGGCCCTGGATGAAAACTGGAAGTAGGGAGAAGAGCAGCAGCTGGGCCGGGGGTGTTGAGGTGGGTTGAGGGGGGCAAGGGTCCCCCTGGTTCCTCCAGGTTGCACCCATATGCTTCGAGTAGGGTTGGCACTCAGTCAACCAACATGTGTTAAAATATCAGGGCGCACGCCAATTCTGACTTGTTGCTTGGCAACCAGCTTGGCACTGCTGTGTATGGCACTGACGTGCCCCAGAAGGACTTGAATACCCAGCAGTCCAAGGTATCCACATCCTTCCTGGGTGTGCCGGCTCTGCACGCATAGTGCTTGCGATTATTTGCTGGTGTGACAGAAGAAGAGGAGATGTAAGGTCTGTGTGTGTGTGTGTATGTGTCAGAATGTGTTCTTTGTGATTGTGTGTGTTCTGTGTATGCATGCTTGTGTGTGTGGTTGAGTGTGTGTGTGAGTGTGACCCTGCCAGCAAATTGCCATAAGTAGCCCATTAAAGTGAAGCAAATATTGTTCAGAGCTTCACTCTTCATTTTTAAATGGCAGAATCCAATGCCGCAACCTTTTGTTTCTGCCTGCATAGGACTGTGTTTTGTAGCCCATGGAACATTGCCAAGCATTAAATAGCGTTTATTTTTAAAAGGCCTAAATCTCCTGGATGGGTAGCATGTGCAAATTATGTTGCACTGTAAAACTACATTTTACACTGCCAAAGAGAATGGCTTTCAACTTTTTTGTCTCAGCCCTTTAAAGCACCCGTTGCCTTTTTTACCAACCTTTATTTTATTCTATCAAGTTTTAATGTTAGTAAAATATATATTCGCAGGCCATGCAACTTAGATGTTTTTTAAATTCAAAGCTCTGCTTTGTCATCCTATATTTTCAATGGTTTCATGCCCACTCCATATCTGGACATGCTCCTCCCATTCTAGAAATATTTTTTATTCACATTTGTACATTTCTATTTTTCTTTTATTAACTTTAAAATGCCACAACCCATGCCAACCCTATTTATAGCTCAAGCCTCTCCTTTACATTTTAAAGTTATAACGGCGTGCCTTAAAAAACACAATCTCCCTTTTATATTAAAACTATATGAAAAGCCTTATAAAAGGATGACGTCAGCTACTCTGCCTAGTTTTATATTACATCTATATAAACAATGGTATCAATGACGGTAACTTTATATTAAATCTCTATAAAACTGTTATAAAATAATGACGTTGGCTACTGCGCCCAGATATTACATCTATATAAAAACGGTTATCAAATCATGATGTCAGCTACTCTACTTTATGTTACATCTAAATACAAACTCTCATTAAGTCATAACGTTGGCAACTGTGCCGAAACTTATATTAAATCTCTATAAAAAGTATTACAATATCATGGCGTGAGCTATATATTTAAAAACCAAACCTACGTCCGCTTCATCAACACGTCACCATGACCAAACCCAAACATTCACCCTCCAACATGCAGCGCACACGCATGCGCCCAGACACATTGTTATATAAACTTTTTATTCACTTTATATAAAATGTTATGAATATCATTTTTAATATCAAACTACAAAAACACTTTATATCAAGAAATATACATTTGATATTAAAGAGATATCATCTTTGATATCAATTGTATATTAAATTTATATCAAGTTTATATCAACAATCATATAAAAACAAAGGCAGGACTAAGGCAGGAAGCACTGGGAGTTCCCACCTGTCAGCCCTTTAAAGCACCCCTTGCAAAAAAGGGGGCCCCATATACTACTGATGTCTTCAAAGGAGAATATCTTGAGGTAGAGCTGTGTGTGATCTGCGCATTTGTAATTGTGGATGTTGTGTAGGGGTTGGTGGGGTTTTAGCAGTTCCATGTAAACATTGAAGATCACGGGGCAGAGGATGGATCCTTATGCTACTCCACAGATGATGGGTAGAGTTAGTGATCTGCAGTTATCCATTTGAACGAACTGGGGGTGATTAGCAAGGTAGGGTATGAACCAGAGAGAAATAAAGAAATAATGTTTGTGTTAGACACATTCCCTGTCTGGCTCTGGTTAATTTGTGAATATTGCAGTGGCAGTTGGGAGGTCTCAACTATAATATGGTTCTCCAGAATTAAAAGTTGGTAATTCTTCAATGTCTATGCCAATGCCAGGAATACTTTCCCACACATATTGAACCTACTTTCTCCACTTGCCTTTGTCTTACTCATATAGGAGATAACCATATTTAAGTGGTCATTATTCTGATACACTTGCTAATCGATACCTTACTGTCACAGAACCTCCTGAAATGTCTTACTTTCTGACATTTGGAACGTGCAAGTACAGTAGCAGGGAGTGGGGTCCAATGCTACGTGCGAGGACGGGGCTGGACTGGGTCTAGAAGGGGTGCAGCCCCGCCAGGCAGGTTACAGGGCGAGGAAGCCCAGGAGAGCAAGTGCAGGAATGGGGTTAGAAATCACGGGAGACCAGGGGTTGGGGTAGACTGGGCGAGGAGGGCACGGTGCCTTGTATGACTCAGATAGAACCAGGCAGCCAGTCAAAATCAAAATGCGACAGAGGGGGAAATTAGCAGGGGAGGGGGAAAGGGAAGGAAAAAGAGAAGAGGAAGGTCATGAGAAGCTTCTGGAACTTAAGGAGATCCTGCTCAAGCCTGAGAGGGGCAGGGCAGGCCATTCCAGAGGGAGACTCCTGCAGAAGAGTGAGATCTACCCCCCACTCTTTGCTTGGAAAAGCATTTGATCTGCAGGGAGTTGGAGATAGAAGACTGAAGGGCCTTAGCAGGGAGGTATTTAGGGAGAGAGAGTTTGATGTAGCAGGGTCCCAGCCCCAGAAAGCCTTCTGGATTATACAGAGGGTCTTGCACTTAATCCTCACAACTACCTGGAGCCACTGGAGAGATTTTAGGGCTGCAGAGATGGGGTCCCTGGGCTTAAGGCCAAGTATAAGTCTTGCAGTCCTATTCTGGATCAGTTGAAGGGGGCAAAGGGAGGAATTCGGCAGATGGAGGAAAAGGCTGTTGCAGTAGTCCAGCCTAGAGAGGACCAGAGCTCTGGAGACAAGGTGAGGAAAGGGAGAATGCCTCTGAGGAGCTGCAGCTGAATGTGGAACTTCTTGGCAAGGTCTGCGATGTGAGGAGAGAAGGAAAGCGATGAGTCAAAGATGACACCAAGGTTTTTTGCCTGACAAGAGTGTGAGGGGTGGGAACACAAGGAGGGCGGCCAGAGATTAGGAGGGAAGGAGGGAGCTGGGGTCCCAATTAGAGAGATATCAGTTCTACTGCATAAGGGCAGGGATCATCAGCAGCACACCATGCCTGGACAGAAGTCATATAGTCAGGAATGAGAGAGGAAGAGGAAGAGCCAATGGAGGAAAGCTTTAAGGAGAGCTTTGTGTCATCCGCATAACACTGGAAGTAAGGGGAGAAGGTGGAGATCAAATGGCCAGAGGGGAAAAGAAGATGTTAAAGAGCCACAGCGACAGTATAGAGCCCCACAGGATGCCACAGGTGGAGAGTGTAATAGGGATAGTAAAGAGGCCAGTTGAACCTGGGATGATCTTTCAGAGAGCAAGGAGGTCAACCAGGCCAGTGCCAGATCCATGATGCCAATGGTGTCACAGCAACGAATCCTAAGGGTTTCACAATTGATTGTGTCAAAGGCAGAGGGAAGATCAAGAAGGATGAGAATGGAAGAAGAGTTTGAATCCGGAGACGCAGTGGACAAATGCCAGTTACAAAACTGCATCAAGCAGTGTGTTCTGCTTTGGCAAAATTGTGCATGTTCCTTTGTCACATCAGTAGTGAGCTAAAGAGGTGTAAGAAAAATGTATCTGCAGGTAGGGCATATTGGAATCGGTGCCATATGCATAATGTATGCACATGGCCATTAACAACTATATTATTCAATGAAAAGATGTCAGTATTTCTGCCACCTTATGTTCTATTTTCTATTTTTATAGAAATTATGAATGCCAAATCTCTGGCTTTTCCTTTTCAGAGTTAAAATATTATTGTCAACATAAACTTCTTTCTTCGTGTACTTGAAAATGTTACAATTGCATTTTGCATGGGCTGGAATCTAGAGTACTTACGTCAGAAATGCATGGCCTTGAGAAATCAGTCCAATCCACATTTCTATCAATGGTTACTTTGCACAAAAACTATGTTTCGACCTACTTGGGTGCACTTACAAGTCACACTTGACTGGAATAATCTGTTTTTTCAAAAATACAAAAAAGTTGAAGTTGTTCCAGTCCAGCCACTGAAATACATTAAAGAAATAATTATGTAGCCCTTGAGTGAGGTGATGCGCCAAAAAATAGAGCAGCCCAATTCACAAAGGGCATCAGAGATGCGCTCATTCAGAGGCTTTCTCCACCCGTTGCTCATTTGCGCAAATAAGGGGGCGTTTTAGGGCATTTATAAAGTGCATCTCGGAATCTCAAATGGCATGCGCTTTTAAATGTTCTGAAATGGGAGTCATCACCCTGCACCTTTTGAAACAGGTGCTGAGGGAAGCCCTAATCATGACGGTCATGCCTGGCCCTGTCATGATTTGTTTTAAGTGTGACCACCGCGGTCTAAAATGTGGTGCTGACACTTGCATTTCCATTTCCCAAGCAAGAATGGAAATGCTTTTTTTCCTCAGACATTTCACTGAGGCGGCCCTTCAATGTCTCAGCAAGGATGCGGTTGCTGGGTGCCTGTCATACATAAGATGTGCAAGGGTTCTGGACTGCGTATGTTCTCACCACTATCCAGCCCCTACTGAAATGCTCAGGTAAACTGTGCATAAGGTGGCCTGAACCTTTCTAAAAGCAGTGCTTCTTTTTGATAAATCGGGTCCATTGTGTCTGGCTAATGGCCAGGCTCTAAAATAAAAATGTGAAAAATCATTTCTCAATTTTTTTTTCACACAATAATGGAAGTTGTTTCTTTAAAGTCCACACTGGTACTTGATTTTCAGAAAACTATACTATTTTATTTGGCCCTTCATCAAAAACAGAACCTTTAACTCCTTTCTCCATGCTTGCACCAAACAGAAAGAGGAGTAGCCATGGTATTCTGCTTGCTGGAGACGTTTCTTATGTTTTCTTGTTAGGGAAGCTCGTGGTAAATCAGAAACAGTCTCATTACTCGTCAATATTGTTCTATTATGGAATCCATTTGGGTTAAATACATCCCTAGATGTTTTTCCTTATCTGACATATCTATTTTCTTGCTCGTAGCAGAATTTAAATTCTTGACTTGTAAAAAAGTTGTTCGGCAAACATCAGCATATATAAAGTTGCTGCTCCATTTTATTCAAGGTATGGTAAAGTGCAAAATGCAAACCACTGATGGCGGGCAAGGTTTCACTTAAGAACATGTTGCATCACAGTTGTCAATGCGCTCGTTGTCGCTCTTGGCTTGAGCACTGTTCAGTTTTCTTCAATGTTGCCAGCTGGATAGATGCACATATTTTTGTTTCTTGTTTATTCATTGTGCAGAGAATTTGTACAGAATAATTTGGAAGCAGCATTCATTTTTTGGCAGAAAATAAGAGAAGAAATACCTTTCGCCTCATCACGAGTATGGCATGAACCCTTAAAGGCAGCGGTAACTGCATTACCAATGAATTTAAGGGCTGGCCAGATCACGAGATGGCAGGAAAATGGCATTTTCACCTCCTGCTTTTTGCTGGAGGTAATAATTACCATTGCCGACCCTATTAGCGCATCACTTTTTGCACAGGTGCTAATAGCACCACCCCAAACCAATGGGAAAGTATAGCCATGCCGCTCCTTGTGATCCAGTGCAAATTGTGCCACACTGAGTAGCAGTAATGCTAATAGCATTGGGCGGTATCCCGGCACAATTAGCGATGGGATACCGTCCAACCTCTGGTAGAGCCAGTCTCTTTAGTTCTGGTTTTCTGCAGCTTAACTTTACCTGTTCCTTAAATATGAGTTCTTCTCTGTGGTTTCTTGGGGAGGGCATCTTTGCTGTCAAGGTCTCCCTACCAAACAAAGCGGGGGAATTACTTCTACTCAATATGTGCTGGAACCCTGCTAAGCACTCCAGGCATGATTTTCTTTAGTCTCTCTCCTCCATATTGGGTACTTGGTTATTGGAAGGCAATCGACCCGCTATCATTGTGGGAGGGGACTTGAATGCATATCGTGGCAAGGGCAATAAGAACAATCAATTCTCATGCACCCCACGTGTATCCAATCATGGTATGCTTTCATGCATGACTGGTATCTGCATCTTCCTTATCCTACAGGAGCAGTGACAGCCTCCACTTACAGCTGGCATCGGGGTTCCTCAAAATCCTGGATAGATTACTTTTTTTTCAGCTCTACTCTAGCTTCAATAAGTAGTAATCGGTCCTTTGTGGACCCACTTGTTGGAGATCACTTGATCATCAGATTTACAATGAAAATGTCAGTTGGGACGCATGAAGTATGGCCTTTGTTGGTTCCACTACTGCCAGACAGAAATGGTCTGGCCTGTCGTTGGGATAGGTTAACCTATAACAAACTAACCAGGCTTCTTCTCAACGCTGTGATGAAGGGGGTTGATGAGATACCTTCTTCGAGTTGGCGCATCATAGGCAGGGATGTCAAACCCCTGGACGTTTGTATCATCGAGTGCATCAGTAAGGTTTCCTCTCAGTCTGGCACTCGATCTAACAATAATCCTCATTTGCATCAGTTTGAGTTAAGAATAAAACAGTCTAGGGCCCAAAAACGGAACGATATCAAGTCTACATGCATGTTTCCTCAGACATTTCACTGAGGCGGCCCTTCAATGTCTGAGCAAGGCTGCGGTTGCTGGGTGCCTGTCATACATCTCTGGAAGACTAAGTAAAGGCCAAGAAATGAGCTTGCCAACGGCATAGGAACTTTGTTAGATCTGTAAAATTTGAATGATATCTAAGAGATAATAGTTTCATCTTAAGAACCCTATTAAAATCTAACTCTTGACATTTCTGGGCGTGTATTGAGAACAATCTGGGCACTAGCAACTCTTCCACATACGATTCCATTGAGGAAAATGCCTGGGTGCACCTTTTTGCTAGGAAATGGTCTATTACGACCAAGTTTGTCAATCTTGCAGATCCTGCTGGAGGCAAGGCTGTAGCTGGGGATTGTCCCTGGGACATTGAGGATCTAGTGTGGGCCATAAATAAATTGAAACCTTCTCAGGCCCCCGGCCGGACGGCCTCCCTCTATTTGTCCTCAAAAAACATCATGTTGCCTGGGCTTCCTTCCTCAAGTCACACTTTTAACTTGTGACACACATTGTCCCAGAGTCTTGGTCCCAATCTATTATCATCCCTATTTATAAGAAGGGGGATCCTACTGACCCTGGCAATTATAGGCCCATTGCCCTGATATATGTGGTTAGTAAAGTATTCACCAACTTGCTGCTCAGAGACTCTAAAACCTGTCCGGGTAACTTAGACATCTTATCTCGCTTTCAGGTCGGCTTCCGTAAACAGATGGGCACCTCCCCATAAATGCAGGAATACCGAAATATCTATTACATAAAACCAAGAGTGATGATGGGGGCAACATCTACATGGCATCTTTGGACATGTCGTCAGCATTTGACTGTGTAATCCGTGAACATCTCTGGGCCAAACTGATTAGATTAAGGGTTCCATTGAAGCTTGTCCAGTTTATTGCGCTGTTACATCACAATTCCACTTAGAGAATTTGTCTCAATAAGGAAGGGGCGGTGAGCAGACTGATCTCTGTCCATTTGGGTCTCAAACAGGGTTGTACTGTGGCCCCCACGCTCTTTAGCATCTATCTATCCAACATGGGCGACCTATGGTGTTTACATGATCTAATTCAAGTTAAACTGGGCCACTTGGAGATCCATTGGGTGGCCTTTGCAGATGATACTATATTATTTGCTAGGGCTGTCTCTGGCCTTCAACAGAAGCTTAACATCTTCTTTTCGTATGCCGCAGTGTCAACGTGGCTGCTAATGGTGCCAAATCGAAGGTGGTGATTTTTTCTAACCAAACCAAGCCTATAACTATGTGTTGGAGTTTTGGGGTTGAAAGGGTTGAGCAAGTGATCTCTATTCAATATCTAGGTTACAATTTAACAAGCATTTGCTCTTTGGTTATGTGGAAGGCAGCCCTGAAGAATAAGATCACCTCTTTCTGCTCATATGAAGTGGATTTTTGAGCAACTTTGCGGTTTTCCATCAATCCTGCACTTAACTATTACTTAGGCAAGATTGAGCCGGTAAAACTATATGGGCTTGATATGGCAGCCATAAATCTGGCCCTTACCTTGATTCTCTGCAGGGACAAATTTGGACGAATGTGTTGTGTCTCTCCTCAGCCATCCACAATTCCATCTTACGCCACAAATTGAACCTTATCTCACTTCAGGTCCGATTTCACTGGCACCAGTTGCTTATATATTCTAGGTTATTGTCTCACCCGCCAAATTCTTTTTATACTGACTTGCATCAGATTTGGGTAGAACGTTCAGTGAAATCAGTTGTTCTGTATACTGACACCATGCATGACATATTGGAGAAAATTGACTCCTCAGAGTTAGAACTCACAGGTAATCCAGATGCTACTAAGAATAAACTCTTCAGGGAAGACTTGAGGATGACACTCAATGCATGGTCTTCAAACTCATCCTATCAGGAGTATGCAAGGTTTCCACGTAAGAAGGGCCAATTGACGCGTATCTGAAGTGCTTTCCTTTTAAAAAGTCAAGAAACATCTACATGCACTTCAGATTTAACCAAATTAACAGCAAGGAATGGCACAAATATTGGGTAAATTCTTCATTGGAAGGGGAGGCTTAAACTGTTGCTTTTGTAAGTCTATGTCAACCATTGAGACCCTAAGACACTGGTCTCTAGAGTGTCGCGCCATAAGCACATTTCGGGCAGTCTCCTTCCCAAAAGAATTGGAAAAACTGTTTATGGTCACGAATTGTTATGGGGAAACTGATGTTCGGTGAGAACCTTTCCCTAATCATTGCATTGGTATGCTTCCTGAATGAAATTGATCCTGTGTGTACTTAGTAGGAAGCAAAGACAATAGACTTAAGCTTAGTATGCATGAATGTTTTATTTGAATTACATTGATTTCTTTTTTCCACCTTTGTATATCCTTTCAGGCATGCTGTAAACTGTAAAGGGTATGATTTGTTGTCATGACGCTTAATCCTGTTATGTATATAGATGATTCTGTTTATTTATGTGTCTGTTAAATAATTGTGTGTGTAAGGTTTCATGTAAATCAAAACATAATAAAAAAAATGTGTTCTTAGACTATCCAATCTGTTTTTAAAAATGTATTTTTCAAAGAATTAGGAATGCATGTTTTCCATTTTATATAAGTAACGCTTCCAACACACGTCTTAGCATATACAAAAAAAAAAAAAAACATTATTCTAAAAAACAGTTTTGTGAGTACAATCTGAGCTCTCTTTTAAATACACGGACGTACTCCATGCGGACTTTGATGAAAATGTCTTACAAAATGACTAGCTTACCTCACCTTTAGCGATGTAAAACGAGCCACCTGCAGATTCAAGGAGCTGAAATAACAAAATGCTTTAGGCCCAAATGCTTAACTTTCCAATGGTAAATAAAAACACGCGCTACAGTGTGTTTTATTTAGATTTTACTTTCAAGCTCTCACTTGGAAATGTGTAACATGTTCAACATTACGTTTCATTCTCTCACCAGTGCTGTGTGCAACCCAGTTTGTAAGGTATGATATGATATGACATGATATTTTATTTATATCGCGCTCATACACAGGTGTATCAGAGCGCGACAAGGCAAGGTCACCGGTCACGCCGCGCACCCTATATATCTTGTGGACACCTTGGGCAGCTCATCTCTTCCCCACAGGTACTGCTGCCGTCTGCTATTGAGGAAGCATTTAATTCTAAACGGCACGCACGGCCGTATTGTCTCACCTTTTGTCTCCCTATTGGATTTCTTTGTAGCACTTCTCCTCTCCCTTGCATTCTGCATTTTTGCGAGTGCTTCAGGAACCATATTATGTGATTGTGGGCACGAGTGGCAGAGAGCAAAGCACTCTCATTGTTGATTGTTGTGAGGGACTGAATCGAAAGTAGTTTCTGTGAACTACATTTCCCAGGATCCCTAGGGTATATTTCCTTTGTCCAGGCGCTTCAGCGCCGGCGCTTCTGGGTCGCGCCGGTCTTCACCGGTCATCGCCGCAGCTCGCCGCAGCTCGCCGGCTCTCGGGAAACCTCGGCTTTTAGCGGGGGGTTCAATTACGTTGGCAAGCAAACGCTGCTCCCTTTCAAGTCAGTTGCTCACGTATTTTGCATTAGGTCCATTATGTGCCTGAAGAAAATATCACGCCAATCCAACATGAAGTTCAAGATCGCACCCTTGCTGGTGCTATCTTTCTCCCTTCTCAACACATGCTCGCTATATAAGCATGGTGTGGAAATCTCCGACCTAACTAATGAACTCAAGCCTGACTTTTTCGGTATAACTGAAACCTGGCTCAACCCTGACCTTCCCACCCAAGCCACACTCTCCACGCCCGACGACTACACCCTTTTTAGAGCAGATCGTCTGCAGGGTAAAGGTGGCGGAGTGGCCTTGTTATGTAAATCAAATCTTGATTGTTATGAAATTCCTCATACCTCTCCAGAAGGCTGTGAGAGTTTATGGGTAAACATAAAAACCTCTCCACATACCACTTTAAACACACTCACGATCTATCGCCCACCCAAAGTCATGCCCCTATTTTAAGAACAGCTCAGTGACCTACTGGCTCAGATCTGTACCACTTAAGGCCCAGTTATCATCATGGGTGATTTTAACTATTGGGCCAATGACCAACAGGATAAAACTGGCACCAATGTGATGGATACCATCGCCTCCCTTGGCCTTACCCAGTGGATGAAATCCGCCACGCAAAGTAAGGGACATACTTTAGACTGGCTCCTGTCTCAAAATGCCAATATCTCTGACATCTCGACCACACCATGTATTTGGTATGACCACTTTCTTATTCAAGCCAAGATTCCACTACCCTCCCCTCCTCCTAAACTTAGTGCCAACCCACGCATACAGAAAATGTCTCGCAACCTTAAAAATCTTACAGCTCCAAATTTTGCCACACTGCTGTCTTCCAAACTTCAACCCCTTGACAACTTTGTTGACTCCTCGAAACTTATCAATCATCTGTCCACCAACATCAAAGAAACAGTTAACGACCTTGCCCCATTGAAAATGAAGACAATAAAGACTGAAACCATAAAGAACACCTGGTTCACTAATGAAATTCTTGTGGCCAGACAAGAAAAACGAGCGCTCGAAAGAGTCTGGAGGAAAGACCCCAATGATAACACTCTAACCAACTACAAAAAATCCATCCTTAATTATAAAAAACTCATCACAGAAGCTAAGGCCACACATTATAACGCAAGGATAGTGAATGCTCAATCCAACACTGGGGAACTTTTCAAAATCTTAGCGGAGTTCCAAAGTCAGCCCCCAACTACTAATAATATCATTAAGGACAATGGCCCTCATTACGACCCTGGCAGAAAGTGACTGACCGGACCGCCACAGCGTAAATAGCGGCCCATTCCGACCCATCGGGCACGAGCACCACGGCATGGCGGAAGTGCAAAGTCCGCGATGGCGGAAATGACCCCAAAACGGCCCACACCGCCGCCGTACGGCGCCCTAGGTGCAATACCGCCACCCATCACAGCGGACACCGCAATGTGCGCCTACCGGAAAGTACGGTGACCGGAAATATACGGAAACGGAAGTTAAAACATGGGCCCGGAACGGGAAACATCCCGCCGTACACCTATAAAACCACTAAAACCACACAACCACTAAAAACACTACCCTGAGACACACCCCAACCCGTCATCCACCCTAGCGAAACCAAGAAAAATGGGAAAAGTAGCGAAGAAAGCGTGCGACCACAAGCGGCAGGTCCACTTCTCCCGTGAGGAACTCACCGTGCTAACAGAGACCCTCCAGGAGAATGCTGCCGTCGTCTTCTGCACGCAAATGACCAGGACGGCACTTGCAAACAAGAAGGCCATATGGGCTCTGGTGGCACAGCGGGTAAGTGCGGTGGGGACCGCACCCCGCACCCCACAGCAATGCCGAAAGCGATGGGACGACCTGCGGATACGCGTCCGCAGCATACTCTCTGCCAACCGCAACATTGCTACAGCCACCGGGGAAGGTCCTGAATCACCCATCAAGTTGACCCCCTGGGAAGAAATCTGTGCCTCCACCATCGGAATGGAGAGCATAGAGGGAGTCGGAGGGATGGAGAAAGGAGTGCAGACATCCGAAGATTCAGGTAGGTGGGCCAGATAAAACAATGCCAAATCCACAAAGTCCATCCATGTGAAGTACCATGTGTCCACATAGTGCAACAGAAACACATGTCCAGGAGAACGTCCACACACATCGGCCTGATAGCGCACGTTAAAACCCACAATAAATACATAAATAATTAAAAACCCCTAAAACACGCACTACACGTGCAGCAGGCACACCCTAACTGCAGGCTGCCAAACAACTGCACCCTCACTCCACACACAAATGAAAGCACCTCCAAGGCCCCGACCCAAATCACCCTCAGGTACCACCCCAATGCATGTGATACAATGCCATTCCAATTCCCACAGACCCATCAATAACCCTCGCCCTCCTTTACTCCACCACAGGGTCCGATCCAAACGACGAGCATCAGGACACCCCTACCAGCACACCTGCAAAGAGGGCCAAGACCAACGGCCAAAGACCCTCCACCTCAGCTGCACGCATCAAGACACGGCAGCAGCACAAATCAGGTGGCAGCACAGAGGAGGGAACATCAACAGGCACCCCAGCAGCCAGCATGCCCACACCACCACCACCACAGGTCCCCCCAACGGATGCCACAGAAGGCACTGCCTCTGGTGGCAGCAGCACCATAGGTGACACCCCATTGATGGCAGCATGCTCCGACACAGAAGACGGGGATGTCGAAGTCAGATCCATCCATGACCTGTCTCAATCCCCCTGTCTGCTCCATCCCGTACACCATGAGGATACCACGCAGGGGCACCCACAAGACGACGACTGGCCATCCCCCACAAGCCCTGTGGCAAGGCAACATGAGGTCAACAGCCCCTCTGTGACACCCCCGCAAATGGCCATGGCCCAGCAGAGGCAACAGTCCCTCGACCAGTTAATCGTGCAACAGCAGCAACTGGCCACGCTCCTCAAGGACCATGCCGATGAATGTGGGGGCACTAAGGCAGACATAGAAACATCAACTGAGACACTTAGGGCAGAAATGGAGAGAGGTACAGAGACACTAAGGGCACAAATGGAGAGTAGCACCGAGAGCCTGGGAGTCCAAATGGAGAGAAGCACCGAGAGCCTGAGGGGGGAACTGCATGCGACGTCCAAGGACGTATGTGCCGAACTTGCCGCAGTGCGCCGTGTGCTCACTGAGCTCTCGCAAACCCTTAGGGACATGCATGGACGTGAGCAGGCAGAGACATCATCCGTTGCAAGTTCCGTCCAGGGCAGCCCCCAACGTAGATCTGGGAGGAACCTGCGCTCCACAGGCAGGGGTGCCCCTGATACCCGCAGAGGGGGCTTGCAATAGCGACTGCCCACTGACAATGAGCATCTTTGGACACTGGTGTTCGGGGGGGAGGTAGGAGGGTGGAGGGGGTGTGTTGGGCTCACTTGGGTGGCGGGTCGATAGGGTGTACAACATGATATCACATATGCCATAAACAGTGCACGATCAACCAATGAGATGTGTGGACATTGATCTTTGTGTACGAGGCCATCATAGGCGTACAGTCCATATTGTGCATGTCCCAGACACACACAGTGCCACGAGTCCCGTGTCCATGTATCAGCCACCAGGCGTGAGTGCTAGAAGCATACATCAATGAGATGCTGACGAATGTCACGGCCCTCCGGTGCCTTGCAGACTCCTTGAGGTGCTGCCACATCCCCACCCTCATCATGACCATCATCAGGTGCTTGCAGTTCTGCGTCAGGGGGCATGGGCACATTTCTACGTACGCACATGTTGTGGAGCATGACACATGCCATCACCATCTTTGCAACCTTCTCATGGCGGTACAGGAGTGCCCCGCCAGACCTGCTGAGGCAGGGGAAACGACCCTTCAGTAGGCCGAATGCCTGTTCAATGACTACACGGGTACGTGAGTGGGCATGGTTGTAGTCCTCCTCATGCTGGTCCCGTGGGTTCCGGACTGGTGTGAGGAGCCATCTCTTCAGTGGATATCCAGCATCACCTGTATATGGACGATAAACGTATGATGTGGAATGCCATTGCTACGTACGCACACCCCCCCCCCCTTCCTGCCAGGTCATTGCCGAATCACATACCCCACATTATCATGCATGTAATGACACTCACCGAGTAGCCAGGATCTGTTCCCTGCGTGTCGCTCCATGTAGCGTGGTATTGTAGAGTTCCTCAAGACCATAGAATCATGGGTTGATCCAGGGAATCGGGCACAACAATGTGTAATGATCCTGTTGGAGTCACACACCATTTGTACATTCAGAGAATGAAATTGTTTTCGGTTGCGGTACTGGGCCTCCATGGCATGTGGGACGACCAATTCCACATGGGTGCAGTCGATGGCACCAATGCAACCCGGTATGCCGGCAAGTGCATGGAATCCCACTTTTGTGTTTGTAATTTCCTGCTCCGAGCGTGGTAGGGAGATGTAGTCGTCTGCGTGCTGCAGGAGGGCATCGAGCACTTGCAATAGTGTCCGTGAGAACAGTGGCTGAGAAATGCCATGCAACTGTCCGACTGTGTGCTGGTAGGTGCCTGTGGCCAGGAAGTGTAGTACAGACACCACCTTCAGTAGGGGTGGGATGGCGGTTGGGCTATCTATCATGCTGACAAGGTCAGCCTGTGTCATGTCCACAATGGCGGCTATGGTGTCCCGGTCCAGACGGTAGAGGGTGTGGATCTGCTCATCAGTGAGGTTGAACGGATGTGCTCAGAGGCGTGGGATTGCGGGCTGCCTGCGTGGTGGTAGTGGCTGTGCTGGCGGCCCTTGCTGGCCCTGCCTTGCCCTCCTCCTCCTCCTGCGTCTCCTCCGTGCGGCCGGTTGTAGTTGGTGTTCGTCTTCTTCTTGGAGTTGGAGTACTTGCAGTGCTATCATGTCCCCCAGGGCCAACATCGCGAGTCCTGCCGGTAGCATTTCGGTGTGGTTGTGGGAGGAGACTGGGTGTGCAATTTATGTGTTTTCAGGCTGTATGGCCTCCACC
The DNA here is from genome assembly GCF_040938575.1 of Ambystoma mexicanum. Taxonomy (NCBI): domain Eukaryota; kingdom Metazoa; phylum Chordata; class Amphibia; order Caudata; family Ambystomatidae; genus Ambystoma; species Ambystoma mexicanum. The sequence continues at coordinate 1,276,524,679 of NC_090929.1, read as the reverse complement.
TGTGGTGATTCATTCCACCTGTGCAAACTGCTCTCCCCTTTGGCCGAGCACGTCCCGCACACAACGCTGCAATTCGGGGAATGGCATCTTGCTATTGCAATCATGTATTTGTACCCGATGGCCGTGTAACATTGGTTGATATGTTCATTCTGCTGTGGTCCCATTGTTTCACATTCTATCTGTGCAGTCGCGAACAGACTTGTGAAGGGTCAGTGGAACGTAGTACTCGAGTAACGGTGGACCCTCATGCATCACTGTACCGAGTTGCAACGACGGGCGGGGCGTCCCATTTGTGGGTGAAGGCAGTTGCCATTTTCACACACAGCCGCACTCGATGGATTAATTAGTGATTTCAAACGGCCACAGATGCCTCTTCGACGTGATGTTGCAAATGAGGAATTCGAAGGGCGGCGCTTTCGGTTTTCAGCTAGCGGCGAGGAAATGCCCACAGGTCTGACTGCAAATATAACGTACTATTGTTCAATGTCCTTGGGACAGGGGCCATGGCGAGGATGCAATGATTGATATGAATGGTTTGGGATGCGCAATAGCGACGTGGGCGATGAGGCCGGACGTTCCCAAATACATGTTACTTCACTACACTGGAATTACGGGCTGGGGCACTGTGGATTTTGCAGGCTGCATAACGCACAGACTCAATGGATATTTCTAATGTTATGTGAGTAAATATTCAGGCGTTTTAATCCCGGGATGAGGGAATGATGAATGGATGCATGGGCAGGTGATTTGATACAGAGTTTGCCATGTACAGGGCTTCTTGGAATCTATCCGCCTCCCCTACGCTATGTGATGCAGGGCTGCCATAGTGGGACCATCGTCTATCTGGCCTTGTTGAGCCCTCCCTGTCTCGACGCGCCCTCAGACACTTGTGTCCATGCACGTTACCAATCCCATCTGATGGATTCTGTTTTGACAGACGCATGCACAGGTACACTCGTTTGTGATGGTGTTTACACCTCGATATAGATAGTTATGAGTCGCAAGTGGTTTTTGGGTGGTGATGAACCTTTGGAGTGGGCTAGCATGCATATGGCTGTGGATTTAGTGTGATCATTGAAGTGAGTTGTTCGAATGTAGTTCTGATGGCCATTCTGTTCTTTTTCTTTTCTTTTGGTTGACAGGTATCTCCTCCCCTTTTGCCACTGCCATCTGTATGCCACTCCTGCAGATGGCTTTTACTCCCGACACCTGCTGCTTCGTGTTAATCAGTGGAGCAGCATTACGATCTTATGGGACGATCGCCAATGGGCCACATGCCCTTACGCAGTACTGGTGGCTCGGAGCAACATTTCGGCCTTTCAGCTGGACTAGTGCCTCCCCATTGGGACGGCCCTGCGGTTCTGTGCGCTTCCATGTTGCCTTTTCGTACGTGAATGTGGCTCTGTGTACCATGATGGAACAGGGCGTCACACAAGTAGTGGCTGGTCATTTCTTGCGGATGCAGCCCACAATGGTGAAATGTGTTTTGGAGTTCATGGCCTGATGGCTGTATGGGCTTGGTGATTTTGTTGTGCATTAAATTTCTATTCTGATTTGGCCCGTGTAGCGTTCTTCTTTGCAAGTGATGTGGCATATTCCTATTTGGGGAGCGATGTATTGTGAGGAGATCTGCATTGGGTTCCAGCTTCGGAGTTTAGTTGCGTGGTACTGTACTGGGCGCGTTTGCCTACGAAGCCCGTGAGGTCAGGGATGGGGGCTGCCAATATGACTGTTTGAATGTTGTCATGCTCAGGGGCGGGGGATTGGGTTTTGTGTAACAGATGCCGGTCAGCCAGGTGGACTGGTGGAATGATGTGATTTTCGGAATATTGCTGGTCCCAGGTGCCTGTGTTTGCGTGCGTTTCTTGGTGGGGGACTGTGGTCATGTCCATTGGGATGGCTTCTGTATTCGTGCCATCTGTGCCCTGCAGCTCCCATTGGCCCCTCTTGTGTTTCATTTGTTCGTTGGCATGCATGGGTGACTTGTACATTTCAATGGTTGCATTGTGACTTCATTGCACCTACGGGGAGTTGTACTTTGTGGGCAGGGAGCGGTGTACAGGCACTCAGTGGGGCCGTTTACGGTTGATTCGCGATGCCGTACTTCTCACCATGGCGGAATGGTACATTCCGCCATGCTTGATGGCGTTAGGTACATGTCCGCTAGGGTCGGAATTGGCGTACCCTTGCGCCATGGTGGTGTTTACGGTTTGGCATGGCGCGCGCGCGCGTGCTTGGTGCAGTTAGCGTTGGCGTTCACTACGGTGTCGCTAATGGCTTCGTACTTTGCGGTGACGGGTCATAGTCGCACCGAGCGCTATTCGATGGCGGTATTGCATTTCCGCCATCGTTTTCCGAATTCCGCCAGGGTCGTAATGAGGGCCAATAAATGGTGTCAGGGCATACATGATGCCTTTCTACTCAAGATTGATTCTCACAAAGAAAAAATAAATAGAGCTCTGGGCAATGTAACATCCCTGCAAATTCCCACAGACACCGTTCTGCCCAATACCTGCGAAAACAACATCCCTCAATTCTCCTTCACACACTACTCCGAGGATGAAGTACTCAAAAACATAAAGGACCTTAAAGACACGTCCTGTCCTGCTGTTGACTGTCCCACAAGCACTCTGAAGGAGTCCTTAGAAACTCTGGTTCCATGGATTACCAAACTGGTCAATCTCTCTTTTGATGAGGGCCTAGTACCGGAACTGCTAAAATCAGCGTGGATCACACCTTTATTGAAAAAGGAAAATCTTGATCCAGCGAACAACGACAATTACAGGCCAATACCAATGTGCCATATGTTCTCAAGATAATTGACAAACTTGCCTATTTACAGTTACAAGCCCATGTCGAAAAATATAACATCTTGGGTACCCGTCAGTCGGGCTATAGGGCTCGTCACGGGACTGAAACAGCAATGCTAGATCTTAAATCTACCTTAGCTAGCATAGCTGATAACAATCAAGCTGCGTTGCTCATGTTATTAGACCTCTCCGCAGCCTTCGACCTAGTTGATCACAGCTTACTGGTGTCAAGGCTCGGGGAGGTCGCCAACTGCTCCGTAATTGCATCCAGATGGATTGCTTCCTTTCTGGGTCCCAGAATGGTGAGGATCTGTGTTGGCGATAATCAATCTTCTCCAATATCTCAGACATGCGGAGTTCCTCAGGGCTCCTGCCTATCGCCTCTGCTTTTCAATCTTTATATTCGTCCCCTTCTTGACCTCTTAAACAAATTAGGAGTGCAATACACAAACTACGCTGATGACACTCAGGTGGTCATGCAGCTAAGTGGTGCCTATAGCAGCGATACAGTAACCATCAATGAAATATACAAAGCCATACAAGATTGGATGGCCTGCAATTCACTTGCCCTGAACGACAAAAAAACTGAACTCCTCATCGTGGCATCTAAAAACACCCAGGCGAAACTCGACTCCAACTATGCTAGTTTCCACACTGCCGACAATACCATTCTCGTCCAGAAGAAAGTCAAGACCCTAGGCGTCGTTCTTGACGAAGAACTTTCTATGAAGTCCCATGTCTCCAGCATTAAATCTAGCTGCGGTCTTATAAATAAAAGAATAGGCTACATTCGACCATTCATCTCGGAAGAAAACTGTGCCCTTCTGTCCACTGCACTGATCAATTCTAGATTGGATTATTGCAACAGCCTCCTAGCGGGCACCACAGCCTCCAATATTCAATCATTACAAGTGACTCAGAACAATGCTGTTCGTAATATCTTCAATCAGTCCCGTCGTACACACTTCATTGGCTTCCCGTTAAACATCGGATAACGCACAAGATATTGACCACGACCCACAAATGCCTCAGCCACTGTAGCCCCACTTATTTGTCAGCCCGCATTAGCATTAAATCTAACGCGAGGAACCTTCGTTCATCCTCTGCTACTATTCTCAAGCATCCAAAATACAGGACAGCCAAATTTGGAGGTACCACTCTTGACGCTCAAGGTCCCCTTCTATGGAACAAACTCCCAGCCCAGATGCGGCAGAATCAGGACTACACTGCATTAAAACGTGCTGTAAAAACCCACTACTTCAATCTGGAATAACTCTTTGACACCTCTTTCTTCTTTGCCATATGTGTTTGTTTGTTTGTTTGTTCAGTTTTATGTGCGCCCTGAGGCCTACGGGCATGTTGGCGCATTACAAGAATTAGAATAAATAAATAAATAAATAAGGGAGGGGAACAGGGGAGAACGAAATAACGTAAGGTAACATGAAACCTCTAGATTTAACGTGAAGCTATTAATACATTCTTTAAAAAATCATTTTATATGGCTTTCAGCTGCCAAAATATTATGTAGCAGCCTTTCACACATTTACACTACATGGAATTTCAACTAGGGCGTTAAAGCCGTGTTCATCTACAGGGCCAAGCCCAGGAGGGTGCACAAAATGACTCTATGGATGGTTTGGTCTACAACTCCCATCAGACCGGGCTAGCACAGCCCAAAGCAAGGAAGTCACAGTACAACTAATATAGGATGCCGCAAGTTGGCGAACTAGTCGTAGTCATTGCATGCTCTGGGAAAATAAATGACTACATGAACTACGATGCATTTAGACTGCGCAATGCATTTAAGAATGCCCAGGGAAATTCTGGACAAGGCTGGATAAAAGTCTGAAAAGGTCAGGCATTTGCTGATGAAAGGGTTAGAAAACTGAACCTCACAGGACCCTGGAGTAAGCCCTTCGTTGGCAGGATGGCAGAGTAATAACATCTATCCCTTCACCCAATTTGGCCCCCGAATGCTTGCATTAACTCATGCCTTTAGTAACTCTTATTAGTATGATATGATATGATATGATATGCCATTTATAAAATGCGCCTATACACAAGTGTTTGAAGGCGTGACGAGGCAAGGGAGGGGAACAAAGAGAGGACGGACAGCGATCCTACTAGTCCAAGTGTCATTCAGAACACGCAAGTGCATGGGGAAGGGAAATGCAGTACATGGGAAGACGATAACAATAAGTAAATAATGGCCAGCATGTGGCAAGTGCATGGGTAAGTGCAGGAATCGGGTGTCAAGTGCTGGTAGGGGGACTATAGGGATACAGAACAGTCCCCAATTGCAGGGGTTATCAGGTGGGCAGTTCAGGTGTGTGACGCTGGTGGAGGAAGGACCTGGCCCGAGATCATAGAGTGTCCAGGTAGCCATGTCAGTTCTGGTTACAGCCAGGAGGTCAGCAGAGGAGAGGAGCAGAAAAGGCAGAAGCAAAGAAAAGGTTTTTAGGTGCTTCCGGAACCCGGAGATGGTTCTCCTCAAGTTTAAGGGATGCAGAGAGGCTGTTCCAGAGGGAGGCACCAGCCGAAGAAAGAGATCTACTACCAACTCGTTGCTTGGAGAAGCGACTGACCCTGAGGGAGTTGGAGGCAGATGAGCGAAGAGCTAGAGAAGGAAGATATTTAGGAAGAGAGAGTTGAAGGTATTGAAGCCCCAGGCCCCAGGCGACCTTGTGAACGATGCAGAGGGTTTTGAACTTAATCCTCACAGCCACTGGGAGCCACTGCAGAGATTTCAGTCCTGGAGAGATACGATCCCTGGGCTTGAGGCCAAGGACAAGTCTTGCAGTCCTGTTCAGGATAAGTTGCAGAGGGTGGAGAGTAGAAACAGAAGATTTAGAAAGAGGCTGTTAAAAGAGTCCAGCCTAGAGAGAACTAGAGCTCTGGAGACAGTGAGCTTATGGGCGCGCTGCGTCCATGGAAAACACTGAACGACGGGAAACACTGAACGTGGATTGGTTTGTTTCTGAGCCATACCACAGTGTTATAGTGTAATCCCATGGACGCACAAATGTCGTTTGCACGCCGGGTAGACTCTTTTTTCAAAGCAACCTTGGAAAGGGAGAAGGGACCACATGTAGCCCCTTCTCCCTTTTCCGAGGTGGCCTTTTTTTATTTTTATTTTTGTCCCATTCATTTGTACGGAGCAACTTCGCCCAAAATGGCGTCTGTTAGGCAGAATCATATGCAGTACCCTTTAGGAACACTACACACAATTAAGACTACAAGTGACAGTACAAATTCAACTTTGGTACAACTTTGGTACAAGGCTGTACTACACAGTAAAGTGGTAGTGAAGGCTGAGCAGCCAGACTTATCTCAAGAGTAAAGTGAGCAGTATCAATAGTTACACAAAGGACAAAAATTACTATGGTTCAAACAAACACTGACTCAGGTTTCCTAGTAAAAGAATATATATTTATTTACACACCAGTTATAAAACCTTTCACTATTATCAAGCAGTTGAAAAATCACAATCTTAATACACTACACCACACCCAATAGATTCTGGACATGTTAAACTCAAAATGAAGTGTGAGCAAAATGGCACTCCAGTAATTTAAAAGGGAGGGAAAGACAAAGTTAGACAAAAGTTGAGCAGCACCAACAATTAAGTAAGCAGGGCAATCTAGAAAAAGTAACTACAGTGAGGAAATCACATAAGGAGGCCTGGGCCAAAGTCAATGGACCAAAGTCTTTGCAGAGGATCACACAGTTCAGAGTAGTTTGCAGTTAAGTCTTTGCCAATAGTTCAGAATGAAGTTGGTCAGATGAAAAGTTACTTTAAAGAATAGAGAAGGACAAGCCCTCAGATTGGCAAAAGATTTCGAGCACTTTTTCCGCAGTCAGACAGAACGAACGACTGGATTTGAACAGTACCTCAAATGGAGAAAAAGGCTGTAGCTGAGGCAGACATTCCTGGCAGTTCCTGCAGACTCACGTTTCCTGAAGCAACTGTCGGACTGACATGAAGTAGGAAGACTGGAGGGTCTTGCACTGCCCATGGAAGAAACCAGCAGCAGAGCAAAGCAACACATTAAAAGGTGCGCTCCTTAAAACCCAAGCAGGTTCCGGTCCTCCTGGCTATCCGGTTCACTGTAGCTGTGCACAGAAAATTCGACCAGAGGAGGGAGGCCTGGCTTGCAGTTTGGCAAACTGGTTGTTCCCACCAGCTCAAGGGGAGAAGATTCCTTGCAGATCTTCCCTGTCATCGAAGTTTGGAGATTCGGACCCGCAGCAGGGCTTCACCGGGAGGTTCAGTCATAGTAGAGGTCCTCTTCTGTCAGCTTCTCTTCTGCTCTCTCGATCCAGTGGTGACTCTGCCTTCTCACTCCTAGAGACCTGCTTTTTATGCAGTTTTCCCCCATTCACACAGCCTGGCTGTCAATCACACCGCAGGATGGCTGTCCCGGCGGGACCGTCACCACAGCCAATCACACAGAGTGCAACATGGGTCTCCAAGGAGACCCTGTGCAGGGAGTCTCAAACCTCTCCATCACATCCTGTCCCCCTCAGAAATTCAGGCGCCTAAGGAGGGCTTCTGTGCAGAAGCCCGCCAAAGGAGGGTGAAAAAAGGAACCACACCTGGTTTGGCGCACAGAGTAAAACACGGAAAAGACTTTTACTTAAAGAAATGGCAAATAAACCCAGCCGGAACCAAATAAAAAGTAATTGTGGTCCAGTGGGTTTAGGTTCGAGGCTACTAAAATAGCCTAAAACAATACCAAGGCTATTTAAAATAACCGCGGTAGGAAAAAATTGGGTAGATACCACTGCCACCAGCCAAATCTTAATGAAAAGGGAACAAAATAATGTTCCATGAGAAACAGACAAAAGGGATAACTATTAACCCTTTCCAGAACTCCATGTAAGATAGTTTGTACTGGGTCTGTGAATTTAAAAAGACTAATAAAGTCAATGGCAACTTTACATGTTCTGGGAGACAGTAGTCAGTCCCAGAAAATAGAGTTTAAAGTGGGGAGTCTGAAACAGACAACCCTGTGTCACTGCACTGAAGGTGCTGTGTAACACACAGTAAAAAGATGATGCCTATGGAGTAGGTGAGGCTCCACAGTCTATGAACACAAAAATGTTAAACACACACAGCAAAACACATGTAAGAGTGGGAAAAAAGGAGGACACTCTTACCAGGTGAAAAAAAAATCCTAGAAATCCAGCAAAGCTGCTGAGGGACTCAGTAGGTAAGGGAAATTAGCCATTCTGGAGAATTCTCCCTAACAGTGGTCTGTTGCTCCGAACTAATGAAGCAGTATGTGCGGCCTAGTGTTCCTAGAACCAGCGCATACTGCAACAAAAACTTTTCACACAGCAAAGACATGCCGCTTGAAAAGGTTTCGTAAGCCATTAGTGTTCTGAGTCTGCAAACTCAGGAAAACCAGTATACCGAGCCTGCAGACTCCGGAATACTAATGGCAATAACCGCCTCACCGGTGGTACTGACCTGCCGGCTCGGTGGTTATTGCCACATTATGTATGGTTGGTACACTGAAAATGATGTTTGAACATGGAGGGCTGCAGCAGAGTACTGGGTGACATTTTGTAGACAACATAAACTAACTGTTAAAGTAAATGCCACTGCAAAAATAAATAAATCAAATCAATTATACATATGTAACACTGATCAGGACATGAATACAAAAAAAAAAGGTAGCAGGCGCCCCTCTCTCGAAAGAACATGGCATGATAACCTGGTCAGTGGATTTTAACCACTTTGAGAGTCTGCAGCCATCGCTTTTTGTTCACTGTACTTTTCACAAAGGAGGAATAGCATTTGCATATCAGTCTTTTTCCCACCCACAAGGGCAGTCCAGCACCGAAATGCCAGACAGACCACCTTTGAACAAGAGTATCAACAGCAACCCCATACAAGTGTTTCAGCCTTGTTGGGACTCATCAATGAGGTGTAGCTGTGCCTCTCTGAGCACAGTGAGCAAGAGGTCCACGTCTGTGTTCCCCCAGGTAGCTTAGGGTGACCAACCCCAAGTTCCTTGCAGAAATACAAAAAAGGTAGCAGGCACATCACTCTAGAAAGAAAATGGCATGAACACCTGTTCAGTAGATTTTAACCACTTTGAGAGTCTGCAGCCATTGCTTTTTGCTCACTGTACTTTTCGCAAAGGAGGAATATCCATTTCCATATCAGTCTTTGTCCCACCCACAAGGGCAGACCAGCACCAATATGCCAGGCAAACCTCCTTTGAACAAGAGCACCAACAGCAACCCCATACACGTGTTTCAGCCTTGTTGGGCCTCATCAGTGAGGTGGACCTGTGCCTCTCTGAGCACAGTGAGCAAGGGGTCCACGTCTGGGTTCCCCAGGTAACTTAGGGTGACCAACCCCAAATTCCTTGCAAAAATACAAAAAAGGTAGCCGGGGCACCTCTCTAGAAAGAACATGGCATGACAACATGTACAGTGAGAAAAAAATGATGGCTGCGCACTCTCAAAGTGGGAAAAAAACACAGAACATGTTCTTTCTGCAGAGGACTCTCAGACCCAGTCTGAACAATCTGTAGCAGCACAGGGACTTTCCAATACAGACATGGTCTATACATGTAATTACAGGTATAGCAGTGGCATACAGCAGGGTGAAGTACTGAACAATTTATCACGCATGTAGAAAAAATCCTTATAAATCCCATGGGTTTGCAGTAGTAAGTCACTTCATAGTCCCACTTTATTTTGTAATGTTTTAAAATTGTATATAATGATTTAATTCAGACTGGTCCCTTTAAGGAATTTAAAATGGAGTAGGAGGTGGAATAAGGGGGCCATGACATTTCTAGCTTTCCTGTCTTTTGCTTCTTTTAGCGACAGTATCCATCATCGGCTTTCTTCTGGTCTTTCTCCCTTCCACTCCTGGATGACCTCTAGATTTCTCTTGCTCAACCTTTTGGTGATAGAAATGGTATTTTTGCCAGCTAGCCAATCTATTCATGCTCCCTTATCCATCGTGTTCCCTTCTTTAAATGTGTTGGATTCCCCCCAGGCTTACCATCTTGTATTTATCGTTGGCTCTTCTCTCTCCTTACAACCTCAAATTGCTTGTATTGTTCATTCCTGTCAGTTTCCTTTATATAACATCAGGAAAATGAGTCCCCTTCTAACCTTTTCTTCCGCAAAAAACTCTTCTTCAAACCTTATTTTTATCATATCTTAATTATTGTTGTTCCCACTGCATCGGTTTACCTAATGAAATAAATAAACACACCACTTTGGTGGACATCTTCCGCAGGCATGGCTATCCAACCATGCACTACAACGTACATCAAATTTTGGTCTAGCTGGGTACATATTGAGACTCTTGCACTAGCGCTCTGTCGTCACCTCCCTGAGCACCCGTCCACATGCCTGACCTTGGGTTGCTTACTGGAGCCTAGCCAGCACTCAGAAGTCCTAATCTTGTCCAAAGGCAAGGCACACATGCATTTTAAGCCTATTCTTAGAACTTTCCCAAACCTGGACTTCGGTCCTCGAGGAGCATTCCTACCTCAAAGCGCTTTGATGCTATATAAATGGGAAAAGGCACGCTATTCTTTATTCCTTACTTTGTATTTTATTTTGTCTTCCATGGTCATTTCCCCTTATCTGGCTCTGCTTCAATGTCCCCAAATCAAACAGCATCTCGAGTCTCCCTTCTTCTGTCTGATCTTTAAATCCATTCATGCCTTGGCTCCTCCATGTCTCTGCTCTCTGATTTTGCTTATACTTTCCATCTAGAGACTTATGTTCTGCTTCTCAGTTTCGTCTTTCTGTTCCTAGACCTTACTGTGCACCTTCTCGGTTTTGTTCTTTTCAACTTCTTGCCCCTCTTCGTTAGAATTTTCTGGCTCTTCCTATTTGCTCTTATGATACTCTTTTCCAATTAAAAAAATGCCTAAAACTCCATCTGTTATTTTCTGTCTCTTAACCCTTCCAGAAAACACCTTTGTTGCATTGGTTTGTAATTCATGCTCTTTTATGCCATTCTTTTTGTACCGTTGTGTTGACATTTTTGTCAAGCGCTTTGGATAAAATAAGCAAGAAAGGGGAATAATGGAGAATGTAATTCCTATCCCTTCAAATTAAGTAATTTCCTACAAGGTTACAGATTAAAAGGTGGACAGATTTAGGGTCTGATGTACAAATCCTTTTTCAATGGGGCTTTCCCATTCAAAAGTACTTTTGTAAATCAGGCCTTCAGAGATGCCAATAGGCAGCACAAAAGTGAATAAATAAATAAAAATAAATACATGGGTAAACCAGAGGAATATTACAGAGTGTAATTCCTATTCCTTCATATTCGTTTTGCCTGAAAATAATGAGAAACACAATGCTTAATGTGCTTTTACTGTCCATATGTCTGGGACAAAAAAATAAAATGTCATAATGCCGAACATGGGGAGCAGGGGTTGCGGGGGTGTGCCCCTCTCCTCTTGTTGTGCATTATCGTTTCAAGGGTTGCGGGGGACAAAAAAAAAAGAAAATATCATCTTCAAACTTACCGCTTTTTCCGCCTTGAAAGTTGCCTGGTTCCTATTTTTTTATCATTCCGGTTAGCTTGGTGGGTTCTCTTCCTCTCATGGAAAACAAGGAACGTTCAATCGTCTGCCCGTATTTCGTTTCACTTGCTTCCTGATTTCATGCTCTTGCGGGATCTGTTGGGAGATTAGGTGAAATGAATGCAACACAAAGAACGCCACATCAAATGTAAGCATACATGCGTATACGCATTTCATATTTTTTCCTCGATAATTGTAATGGGTGACTACACCCTATGTAAGAGCCCAAGAACATTACTGGGTGGCTGCACCCTATACATAAACAAGAACCATAAGAGGTGGTTGTGCTCTGTGAAAACACTAAGATCATAAGTGGACAGCTGCACACTGTACAAACATCTTAGTACCTATGGGGTGGTTGAGCCCCTGGGAGAACTTGTGAACCTTAGACAGTGTCTGTGCTGTGGACAAACCTGAGAACCTTATGGGCCAGCTGCACTCTGTTGTAGAAACTAAGAGCATTAGTGGGAGGCTGTGCATTGTGAAAAACCTAAGAGAAACCCTTAGTGGGAAGCTAAACATTGTGGAAAATATAATGTGGGGTGGCTGCACACTGTTGGAGAGCCTGAGAAAGTTAGTGGGTGGCTATGACAGTGAAAAAAACAACAACCTTAACGGAACAGAACTCTGTAGAGGAAACCAAGAAGATTAACAGCAAGCCAACGCAGAGAAAAGAAATGCTGAGTAACGGGATCTAACCCCTGGAATAGATACTGTAATCAATGGATAGAAGAATACCTATTATGTAACCTGCCCTGATTTGAAAAAGGCGAATAATGCCATAACACGTGTCATCACTAAGGGCACACTGTGATTTCTTTTGTTAAATATTGGTGATACAAATGTATCTGGTGCAGGTCTATAAGAGTATTTGATTCCTTGTATTTTGTGTGTGCTTCTTTGGCTTTTTACCGTCTTACTCTCTGAGACACGACAATGAAGAGAATTTACCTATTGGTATAACCAACTAATTAAACAAGGCGAAAGTAGTAAACCTGAAGGGTGTCGCCAAGCAGACCAGTCCTTACAAAAGCCATACCTTTTTTACAAGAAGATGAAATGGTGTCTGATCTGTATATAAACCTGAAAACCTTAAAGGGTGGCTGCACCCTGTCTTAGAAACTGAGAAACATAGTGGGTGGCTAGGCCCTTGATGCCATTCATATCACCTCTACCTTCTAGAACCTTTCCTCCACCCCAACGGGAGTGTCCTAGATCCCCTGCCAGTAGGAGTTGTGGTAGGAATAGAGATAGAGAAAAAAGGTTCATGTCTTTATATCGAAAATGTTAAAGTGAAACACACATATATTGAGTATTTTATAACGAAAAGCTGTATAACAAATGCATATTTTTTTTGGGAAGGTTTGCCACCAAACACCCTTTACCACCCTTAAAAATTCACCCCAAACATTTCCCAAAGAAATGTAACCCTTTACCCCACCCAAAAATACATTCGGTATACAGGTTTTCATTATAAAGTACTCGATATAGGTGTTTTTCACTATAACATTTTCTATATAAACACTGCATACCGAGAAAAACATATACCTGTCACTATGCATCAGATGGGAGAGTAGGAAACAAACCCCTGCAATGTGTAGCCTCCTTCACCCATCCACAAAGGACTAATTTACTAAAGTCTTGTATTTTATTGAGAGTCCAGTGCTCAAACCTTCCACTCACCTCGTCCTTATCAAAACATGCACCATATAAATTATTACAATATGCAGTAATTCAAATAGATGACCTGCACTTAATACATGTGCTCAAATGCTTCTGACTTGAGTCTCAATAATGAACACTCAATGAATGCTCTCACACTCTCCTGCATAGTGCAATTCTTTTTATTATAAGAAATAAGTAATAATCATTTCCAATATTATTGTAACTATACATAACACACTGAATATGCAAAAAGTTATAAATGAATATGCAGCTATAATTTTCTTTGCCTCTATGTCTCCTCAAGATCAGTCAATCATCTCAGAAGCATAATAGCTACTTTAAAATTAACTGACTACTTCATTAATTCTCACTACACAACCTCATAAAATTAAGTGCCTTCTCAATACCTCTCCTGTTTCCCAATGTGATATTAAGAATGGACAAAGCAGGTTCTCATACTCACTAATGTCCTCTGAGGATAGAGAGACCAGAGCTGAAGGCTGGTGGTCTGGAACCTGGATGATGGCGTGTGGTCTCTTAGAATAAAGCAACAAAAAATATAAAAAATGGGTTAAAGTTTTAGAGCCTCATTACAAGTTTGGCCGTACAGGACAAAAGTGGCAGTAATTCCATTAATGTCACTTTCCTGCAAAACCAAACTCCAAGTTTACCAGTGTGGTGGCCTGATTTACCTCCAGCAATGAGCTGGAGGTAAATCAGGCACCCCACGGGCAAAAACCATCCAGTATTACCTGCAATCCCCCCATGAAGTCCTAAGGCTCAATGGAATGTGGATTTACGTACTGTTGCCGGCACCTGTAATATACCAGTAATTCTGGCATTTCAGGCACCAGTAATGGTAGGTCTGTTGGCCGGTATTGCACCAAAATTACCCGCGAAATATCGCCAAACTTCTAATCAGGGCCTTAGTGTCATTTGGAGTGGATCATGATGCAATCAACAGCCAATTTCCATGGATGGTGAACTGATTGTGATAGGTTGGAATGCTTTCTTATGCAGCTCAATCAATAAAAGTAATTCTTATCAAAAGCAAAAAGAAAAAGCATTTTGAGTCTCTGGAACCCATAACTGCAATTGCAGATGAGTCTGGGTCCTTCAGCTCTGCCTGCCTGCAGAATCATGAACAGCTCTGACTGACCCCACCAGTAGCCAGCCTTTTATAGCATCAGAACCGTTGTTTACCCAAGGCACGAAGCCAATTTATCTCTAACGGCACAATGTCAATGGCATGAAGCAGAATGATCTCTCACCCCATCAGTCAACCTCCCTCATGTCTGGCCTAACCCAGAAGCATTGAAATGCCTTGTAGTCTTTTAGTACTGTGTTATTCTTAAAAGGTACAGTCAGTACTATTTACCAAAATGAAAGTAATAACTGGAACTCAACCAAGACTAAGGTCGGACTGGGGCAAGAAATAGGCCCTGCCACCCAAAAAAAGAGGCCCAACCCTCGCCTCAAAAAAGTCGCCCACCACTCGCCTCACGACCCTTGACCTCTGATGAGATCAACGGAAGTGATGTCATTTTACCCACCCTGAAGTGACATCCCGGGAAGCGATGAAACATGACCTTTCACCCCTTGCCAAAACAGGAAGTGGCATCAAATAGCATTGTTCCTAAGTACACTACGAAAAATATGGTTATGATTTCACTAATGTGAAATACATTTCATACAAGAATGGATCACCCTATGTATTACATTACATTACATTACATTAAATTTGTAGTGCGCGCTATTGACCCTCAGGCATAAAGGCGCAGATCAGACAAACAGGTAGTATACAACATTAAAACACAAAGACGTATCCTCTTGAGATAAGAAAGGTAAGAGAAGAGAGGGGAAGACCGGGTGAGGGGAAGACCGAGTGTTTACAACTGGGTGAACCCTTGAGATCAAAATTGCAGGATTCTAGATAATGGTGGATTGAGGAGTCATAGCGGATAGGTTCTCCTAGTATAGATTAGGTAAAGAGATGTGTTTTAAGTTCTTTCTTAAAGACATACAAGGAGTTCTGATGCCTTAATCGATCCGGAAGTTTATTCCAGAGGGAAGGAGCCCTGACATTAAAAGCCTCGTTTTCTACCTTAGAAGTCCTACTTCTGGGCTGTACAATCAGGTTTTGAGTTCCTGATCTAAGAGAACGTTGGTTGGGTTTCTCAATAATCTGATACTGTAGGTAAGTGGGCACAGCTTGTTGCCTACACTTAAAAGTGATAACCAGAACTCTAAAGACTATCCGAGATTCCATTGGAAGCCAGTGAAGAGATCTTCTGGCCTCAGTTATATGACTGTACTTAGGGAGTCTAAGAACTACTCTGACTGCCCAGTTCTGGACAACCTGCAATCTGCGTAATTCGAGTAGACTAATGCCTAGAAGAAGACTGCAGCAGTAATCCAACTTTGCCCCAATTATTGCCCTGGCAATAGTCTCTGCGCATTCTTGTGAAATCATAGGCCTTAGGTGTGAGAGAAGCTTAATATAGTAAGCAGCTCCCGCCACGACTGTGGAAACATGAGCCTTCATGCTTAAGGTAGAATCCAGGGTAACTCCTTGGATTTTAGTTTTAGGCAGTGGAGAGATGATGTCATCTCCTAGTTTGAAGGAACAATAGGCTGTATCAAGGGTTTTTAGAGCCCTTGGACTACCAACGATCAGTAGCTCTGTCTTGCTACGGTTCAGGACAAGGAAGTTTTCCAACATCCACTGTTCAATTAGGGTAAAGATTATATTTACTTCAAGCTCATCCCTCTCATGGGATCCTGTTAGTGGAATGACGCATTGAGTGTCATCAGCATAATTTGAGAAAATGACCCCCTCCTCGTCTAACATGAAGAAGAAAGGTGCCACGAAGAGGGTGTATAGACAAGGTGATATGCTCGCCCCTTGGGGGACTCCTTATAGCACCGATATTGGAGTGGCTTCTGCCGAAGCCGTGCAGACTCTACTGCTTCTATGCTCCAAGAAAGATTGGACCCACTGTGCTGCTGAGACTGAGAGGTTGGCTACATCTTGTAATCTGGGAATAAGAATAGAGTGTTCAATCAGATCAAAAGCGGCTGATTGATCTAGGGAGATTATTAATGACAGTCCCTTTTTATCCATATCTCCCAATAGTTTCGTTTTAAGCTCTAAGAGCACTGTTTCCATTGATATCATTGATATCTGTGTGTATAGATCCATATTGTCAAATTACTGTGAATGCAAGCAGACGTCCAAGGCCAAATGATAATATCTTATTGTATTGCACTTACGCTTAAGCTCTTTTTTTAAAGAACAAATATGTATACAATATCACCCAACCTGTGTTGGTACTCATTTATTGACCTAAGAAGGATGAAAGGCTGAGATGGCCTTGCTGGGATTCAAACATGCATATCAAACACAGTGAGCGCTCAACCCACTGAGCTATCATATTGGCTATAGTAAAATGAGTAATTATTTTGTAGTAGATACCATTAAACTGGTAACTGAGATTTAACAGCAGACAAGTTGAGTTTATCTGCAGGTCTGGTGCAAAGTTGGCTGCATGTCAAGCCTGCATGCATCTACCTTCGGGCATTAGAGGTTGGAAAAAATAGGGAAAGCAGTGCACTCACAGGAAATCCCATACTCTGAGCACTCGTTACCTCATACATGCAAACAAACATCCTGAACAGTATGCCAGGGTGATGGGAAAGATAGACACATTACAACAAAGTATTCATTGTGGCAGAATGAAGTCAATGGCCACGTGATGTGCTATGGTCAAATATTTCTACACAGTACAGAAGCTTTTAGGCACAAGGATTTTGTCAAGTGACCGAGGACACCGATATGGAATGTCTTGTGATGATCGTAACAGAGACAGCGGCAGAAAAAAAAAATATTACTGCAACTTGCGAAAAGCAAAATGCATAGTCCTAAATGGATGTACAACAACAGGTTGCTTTCAACTTTGCAAAGTGCAAGAAATGTGTTGCTTCCTGCAAAGTTGAAAGCAACTTAATGTGTGTGCCAGCGCCACTGTGCCGTGGACCCAGCCAGGCCCAGCCCAGCCCTGCAGGCAGCCTCCAGGCTCCAGCCTGCCCTGCTGCCCATACAGGTGTTAGTTTCATTTGCAGACTGGCCGGCCCACTGCCCCTCAATTTTGCATGCTGCAGCAGCATGTGAATGATGCATGCATCATAATTTCTGATGCACACATCATGCATGCAAATCAATCATCAAAGCAAGGTAACGTGTTACCTTGCTTTGATAAATTATGCTGCCCCCCCGTCAGCCCTTCTCTCCCCCTTCCAGAGTGCAAGTTCTGCTATCCTGGGCCTGGCTGCCTGCTGGCGTGAGCCACGGCACACAGTCACACACTGGTGGACACGGTCTTGCAGAGGCATGTCCTCTAGCCTAGTTTGTGTCTGCCATTACACTTTGTGTGCAGGGAGCTAGGCTCTCCTCTGTTCCTGCAAAAGCAGGGACTTAGTTGCAGTTGGTATTTTAGCTGTGTTTGAGCAAGGACAAGGTACTGCTCCTCTCTGTTACGCAGAGGTGCAACCACTATCTTCTCTTCTTTGCAGTGTGTGTGCAGGGGATGCCGGATCCTCTGTCCCTGCAGAGGCAGGAACTCTCTCCTAGTACATGTCTTCCCTGTCACTGTGTGTGCAGTTGGGAGAGTGCTGGGCTTTTTCCCTGTCCCTGCAAAGCCAGGGACTCTCTCCGAGTAGGTGTCTCCCCTGGTACGACATCAATGCTCAGCTCACACATGCTGTCACAACGGCCCTTTGCATGGGGGGCACATGTCCTTCCATGTGTCCTTCCTTCCTCTGACCGGAGCTATGTCCTTGAGTGCACTTGCTGTGCCCAGCATTAATTATTGTGCATAGGTCCTTTGGCGTGCTTTTAAAGGGGTGTCAGAGCTCCCTGCATTAATCCAGGCCAGGTTTCCTGCACACAAACCCAATACCCATGAGATAGTCAATGGAACTGAAAGTGCAACCTCTTCTGTGGTGGGGCTCAAAGTGAACACTATATATCTTGGTTTGCAAGAAGGCAATCATTAGTTATCAATGGAAAAGTTACTGACTTCTGTTGTTTTTCTTCTCAGAATCGTGGTTTCTTTGTTTTTCTTGTATCTCTGGCTGTTCCTATGGCTTCCACAGGAAAAAGAAGAAATGCATGGAGAAGTATATTATATCATTCTTTTTAAATTGAGATTGTGTTGCTTGTTAATCATTGTATGCATTATTTCACTCTACAGTGCATGTTTGTTATTAGACAATATTTTGGATAACATATATGTCCGTTTGGTGTAGGTCCTTCTCATTTGTTGTCATGTGCCCTACCTCCTGCCCCATTAGCACATCATCCTTTAGGTGTTGTAGTATCCATTGAATGTGTAAAAGCAATTATTGTGTTATGTTTGTTTTCTTCTGATATGTAGGTCATCAAACTTTTAATTAGAGTTGTTTATGATGGTCAAGTTCTTGAAAAGGGCATCGATGTTGGAGGATAAGGTCTAGATTCTTAAGTAACGTACCTAGTTAATAGATTGACGGTGCTTATTAGTAAATCATGTGTTTTATAATTGGTTGGTTGGAATGCACATCAACAATTGTTGATGAAATGATGCACTGAGCTTCTTTGTTTTAAATTGAGACATGTTAAGTGTTTTGTGATATGTATATACTAGGAATGTATACATTAATAATTTTGTTCATTTTGTTCATTTATCAGTTGGGTTGTGGTGAATTTATGACCATGATAATTAAATATTTAATGGTATTAAACAGTTGAGGAAGGGTCATTTTCCCAAGCAATAATGACCCCTTCCAAGGTCTATAAGGCTGTTAGCACATATTTGTTGTAGGAATATATGTTTTGGAGTTTTGGTGGCAAAGTAAAAACGTTGCTTCCATAGTGAATAAAGTAAATAGACATGCTCAATTAGAAAATTAAATGTGGTTTTATTTTGTAGTGTTTAATTAACTAGGTTGTCTTCATAAGGTAAGTATTTTAATTCCAAACGTGCTTCATTTGGAGTTGGTTTAACATGAGCATGCATTAGGGGCCCTGTTAAAGTGACTGGTCAATCTTGTGATAGCATATTCTCTTGTTTTAGCGTTCTCTCTGGTTTGATAAATAGGATGTAATCCTGAACAAAAAAGATCTTACTTGAAAGGAATTGTCTTATGCTTTGGTATGATATTTAAGTCAGAATGTTCAGAATGTAGTCAATACCAGTAGTTATTGATAGCGCCCTGAACATTCAGATTGTTTGAGAGTATGTCAATAACGATCTCCATGTGCTAATAGTACTAATGATTTGGGGTGTGGCAATGGCTCTGTGTATGCATGCTCTTTTGCCATACGTAAATATTAACCAATTGAAATATTTCCCTAGAACAACAATACTATGGACCCGACTCATGGAAATGTGCGCATAGATCCCGCAAAGTTCCAGCGCCGAAAATTACTGTGCATGGTCCTACGAGCAAAGTTTCCAATGCGCGGTCCACATATTCATAAATTGAGACTTTTTCTTTGTTTTGTGATATGTATTCACTATGACTTTATGTTAATTGTGTTGATTTATCAGTTGGGCTGTGGTGAATGTATGACCATGACAATTAAATATTAAATGTAATTAAACAGCCCTCGCCGAGGCCCTTGCTTCGATCAGACCTACCATGGCTCAGGCTGGCAGACGTTACCAGCCATGTCCAAACCACTGCAGGGGCAAGAAAGCCATATTCTTATCTGTTTCCCAGGTACATACTCGAGGAATAGAATTGATGCGCCGCCAGAAGGGGTACGTGTGCTATTTACCATTATTAACATCAAAATATTTAAGAGGTGTTGGTCTCATACGAAATTGTTTCCGTTCCTTTTCAGATTTAATACTAATAAAGAAAAATAACCGACCACAGAGTGGTACTTTAATATGACAAGACGACTGAGACATTGTGCATGGATTGAAGAGAAAAGCAGCAGGTATATATTTATAACTCAAAAAACTCTTGCTTAAAAGATTAATTTTATGGGTGTAGGAATGTGAATATAAAATGTAATATAAAGCACTAGAAATGTAGTAATCCCTTTTCCGTTGTTCGCATGTTCGACTTGATAACTCAAGTGTGGTAACTCCTCAGAAGTTGATGCCAAGAAACAAGGTCACCTACTATGTCATGATGAGTTCATGCAGAGATTGACACTGATAACAGAAGAATTAACTCAGGCATGACAAATATTATGTTTAACATAATCTGCATATTAGAAACTGTCTTAGAAACCCCTCTGTGATTATAATAAAGTTTCATGTAAATAGCCTTTTGAAGACATTGCATGAATGCCATCCGGGAGCGAAACATGTTAGGCAGAGATAGAAGTTCTGCAAGTAGAAACTTCTAACACTACAAAAAATTGAAATTGATATCCGCTGGAGCTACAGTTGTAATATTGTGTACTGATCTTTTAAAGCATATACAATGGTTGTAATTAACGGTATACTGGCTGCATAGAACACCTATTGGGCATAAGCTATATAACAGCGTGATACTAACTTACGAAGGCTCATGTTATGCTTCATTTTACAGAAGGAAGATGTTTTGTATTATGTGTTTGTATTATGTGTCGCACACACACAGTATTAGTATAAACACATTGTGTGTGATGGTTTTATTTAAATATTCAATGAATTGTATGATTATAAACGACATTTACTTTATTGATCACATTTATATGAGATGGGCTTGTGCTCAAGACACACAGAGTGAGTGGGTGGATTCTTAAGCATTATTTATGGAACTGTCATATCCCCTGCATCAGGGATCAAGTCGAGGGTACACGCGGGGACGGAGTCCACCCACTTTATTCAGAGGGGGACTCAGTAGCTAAAAGAGAAACATTGGTTGTCCTCTTTGAATTTATGAATTATAGCCGCCCTCAGGGATCAAACCGCAGTCATCAGGTTTGTTGGTCGGACACTTCACCACTGCACTACATTACCTGAAGAAAAATAGCAAGCAACTAAAGGGGAAATATCCCATTTTGGTACTGCAAGTCCCAGGGAAAACATTTTATTTAAAACAAAAATATTTCGCCTTGATAAGCACATTTCTGGCGACATCACATCCCATTGCGTTTGCTGATGAGTCCCCCCACTTTAATTTTTAGGACTTGACCCCTGCCCTGCATACAATTTTCAACTTTTTTTGTGCAAAGAAAAACAGTTTTTAAAAAACAGGCAAAAGGGCGTTTACTATTTAGTTTATTCTCTGTAAAACATGCAAATGCTGCTTGCAAATGACTCTATACAGACAGCATTTACAAAGCACACCTAATGAATCCGCCTGCTTTCAGGAGGTGATAGAAATGTGGATTCCATGGGAATTCTTTCTTTTTAACCATGCATGAAAACTGCAATGCCTTGGAGTTGGACATATTTAACACCTTGCTCCTATGACTTATGGTGCATTCCAGGGCTTGTGAAATAACCCCCTTGTGTGCAATCACATACTTTAGGTCCCGACTGTCTCTCTGGGCATCTAGTACGCTGCTAGTGAGGCTGTGAGAACAGTGATGTGTCATAATTCCTCCAACATCTCGATCAGACCTTGCAGTTAGTCTGACATTTTGGCAAGTGAATCATTTACAGAGTATGGCATTTTCATGTTTTTTCGTTCATTGTTCTGTTTATGTGAAGTGTGAACCTCATTGGTGTGGTAATCTTGACAGTGAATCACCAGGAAGTGTTGACATTTTCAGGGTAATTCATGGAATCAAGCGCAGAAGTGGCGCATGCGGCTGGCGCACAGAGGGGGCATGCGCCAGCCGCGTGCGCCAAAACCCTTTTTGACGCACAGTGTATTCATGAATTTAAACATCCATAACCAGCCGTGGTGCAGCGGGCGCAGTCACCCTGCAACAGTGCCAGTTATACCCCCAACCCCGCCCCGTGTACCAAAAACATCCGCACAAATCCCCTACATGGCGCAAAGGCCAGTGGACCAGCATACAGCCCCCCAACAATGAAATTGCGCTAAAAACGCAGCTCAGTCCTCACGTGACAACCCAATTGTATGCAAAAAGTTCCCCCTGTGGTGTGGGTTGGCTGTGGGGCATGGTCAAGGTGGATGGGCTGCCTGCAGGGCATGGTCAGGGTGGATGGGCTGCCTATGGGGCATGGGGAGGGTGGATGGTCTGCCTACCGGGTATGGGGAGGGTGGATGGGCTGCCTACTGGGGCATGTCCAGGGGTGATGGACTGCCTGCGGGTCATGGACAGGGGTGTAGGGTGATCTCCTATGGTGAGGGCTGCCTGCGGGACATGGACAGGGGTGTAGGGTGGATCCCTGTGGTGTGAGCTGCCTTCAGGGGGTGCATGTGGCTCCTCACCACACTGTTGCTTGAATCTGGGGATATGCTGTTAGGGAGAATTCTCCTTCTAGGGCTAATTTCCCTCACCTACTGAGTCGTCCAGCAGCTTTGCTGGATTTCTGGAGTCTATTTTTTCCACCTGGTAAGAGTGTACATCTTTTTTTTCCACTCTTACATATGTTTTGGCCTATGTGTGGTTACTCATTGTGTGATCTTGGGCACTGGAGCACACCACTCCAAGTGCTCCTGTACTTGTATTGGTTACACCGCACCTTTAGTGTAGTAACCCAGGGTTGTCTTTAAGACTTCCCCACTGACTCCATTTCGCTGGGGCTGACTACTGTCCTCCAGAGAAAGGTAAAGTTGGCATTTACTTTACATAGTCATTTTTACCACAGACCCAGTACACCCAATCTTACATGGAGTACTGGAAAGGGCTAATCTGTACCCCTTTTCTGTCTGTACCTCCCTGAGCATTCGCTCTTTTAACATTTAGACTTGGCTGGTGGCAGTGGGATCTACCCTAACTTTTCTACCGCAAATATATTAGATAAACGTGGTACTGTTCTTGGATATTATATTAGCCTCGAACATAAACCCGCTTGACCAAATCGTCTTTCTTTTGGCTCCGGTTGGGTTTATTCGCCATTTCTTTTTGTTAAAGTCCTTCTTGTGTTTTACTTTGCATGGCAACCTAGGTTCGCCTTCTTTGTTCACCGTCTTTTTGGCGGGCTTCTGGAGAGAAGCCCTCCTCAAGGCTCCTGGGTGTCTAGGTGGGCTGAATGTGAGGGAGGGGTGTAGTCACCCCCTGCACAGGGTATCCTAGGAAACCCAAGTCGCACTTTGCCATGATTGGCTGAGGTGGTTGTCCCGGCTGGACAACCCCCCCGCTGCGTGATTGACAGCCAGGCTGTGTGGTGTGAATGGGGGTTTTGTGCATAAAAGGCAGGGTTCTTGGGCTAGGAGTCAAGAGTCGCCTCTGGAACTACAAGGAACCCAAGAGAAGCGGAGAGAACGACGGCTGCTGCAACTACCCCGTCCCGGTGAAGCCCTGCTGCAGTCCTGAGCTATCTACCCTTCGACGACTAAGAGAAGATCCAGTCCGGAGTCTTCTTCCCTTGAGCCTGGTGGGGATAACCAGCTCATCTTCTTCAGCCAGAGATCTCTGCCGTGGTCGAAATCGCTGCAAACTGCTGTAGTGGTTCGGATAGCCACCCGCTGAGCCTCTCCTGTTTTTAAGGAGCACACCTTTTCATTGTCGCTGCTGCCGGCTTCATCCCTGTGTGGCGCAGACCCCCTTCAGATGTCCTCCTTCACAACGAAGCTCCAGGAATCGTGGGTCTGCGAGAAACCAACAGGAACAACTGCCAGGACTCCAGCTGCATCGTGGAAATAAGGTACTGTGTTCTACTCGAGGAAACTGGGTGAACCCCTTTTCTTCATCTTCAAGACTCGTCCTTGTCTTCCCTCCTTCTTATAACTTTTGCTTCCGGACATTGACAATATTCAAGTACTCTTGGGCTATAAGGAATCGTGAAATGTCTAATGGTGTGATCTTCGGCACAGGCCTCCGGTGTCATCTAAACCTGGCTCCAACCCTTTGACTTTTGAATTCCTGTTTCTGAGTGTTTCTCGATACTGTCTGCCTAACCTAAATATTGCCTGTAATTTTTGCCTCCAACTCCCTCTTGGTATCTTAGGTGCTAAGTGTGTTTTTGCCCCGGTAGCATTTCATGTCACGGATACGCGTTTATTAACTGTCAAAAAGTGATCGCACCCGTATCTGCGGTATCGTGTTTTGTTCACAACACCAGTTAATTCAAACACAGGGTACTTACCTTGAGACTTACTGTACAAAGTGAATTGGTTAGTTGTAGTATATTTAACGTGTGGTTTTGTTTAAAGTTTAATAGAGGTGTTGTGTTTATAACTGATGGTTTAAAAATAAATGTACTTGTATTTTTTACCTGAAACCTTGAGTCAGTGTTTGCTTGAGTCACAGTAATTGTGGTCCCTTTGTGTAATCTCTGCTACTGATCATATACTCTTGAGATAAGCCTGGCTGCTCTGCTGCTGCTACCACTATAACTTAGTAGTACAGGCTTGTACCAAAGGTAAAACTTGTATTGCCACCTGTAGTCTTAATTGTGTGTAGTCGTCCCTAAGGGCCCTGCACAGGATTCTGCCTAACATAAGCGAGTGAGCTTTCCACGTGAATTCGGTGGCGCGAGCGGGTTACGTGTATTCCGGGGTACGCGAGTGAGCTTTACAAGTGATTTCACTGGTGGGAGCGAGTACGTGTATTCCAGGGTATGCGAGTGAGAATTGCACGCAATTTCCCTGGCGCGAGCGGGTCACGTGTATTGCGGGGTATGCGAGTGCACATTACACGCGACTTGGCAGTATGGGTC
The DNA here is from genome assembly GCF_040938575.1 of Ambystoma mexicanum. NCBI lineage: Eukaryota > Metazoa > Chordata > Amphibia > Caudata > Ambystomatidae > Ambystoma > Ambystoma mexicanum. The sequence goes on along the minus strand of NC_090929.1, from coordinate 1,276,499,851 downwards.
CTCCTGGGTGTGCCCTCCTCCCCTCCCCATGCCCCACAGGCAGCCCACACCACAGGGGACCACCCTATACCCCTAACCATGCCCCACAGGCAGCCCACACCACAGGGGACCATGCTACACCTTTGACCATGCCCCGCAGGCAGCCCATCCACCCTGACCATGCCCCGCAGGCAGCCCATCAACCCTGACCATGCACTGCAGGTAGCCCAAATGGCACCATGCACTTGTGAGCCCCAACTCATGTCCCCCCCACCAGTGACAGGCACCTGCCAGCAGGCCCCGACTCATGTCCCCCCCACCCCACACCCATTGACGGCAACCTGCCAGCAGGATCTGACACATGTCCCCCAACCCCACCCCTAATGAGAGCAACCTGCCAGCAGGCCCCGACTCATGACCCCCGACCCCCATTGACGGCAACCTGCCAGCCGGCCCCGACTCATGTCGACCCATCCCAACCCCAATGACGGCAACCTGCCAGCAGGCCCCGAATCATGTCCCCCCACCCCACCCCCAATGACGGCAACCTGCCAGCAGGCCCCGACTCATGTCCCCCACCCCACCCCCATTGACGGCAACCTGCCAGCAGGCCCCGACTCATGTCCCCCCACCCCAACCCCAATGACGACAACCTGCCAACAGGCCCAGACTCATGTCCCCCCCACCCCAACCCGAATGACGGCAACCTGCCAGCAGGCCCCGACTCATGTCCCCCCACCCTTGCCCCAATGATGGCAACCTGCCAGCAGGCCCGACTCATTTCCCCCCACCCCACTCCCAACGACAGCAACCTGCCAGAAGGCCCCGACTCATGTCCCCAACCCCACCCCCATTGACGGCAACCTGCCAGCAGGCCCCGACTCATGCCCCCCCACCCCACAACCATTGACGGCAACCTGCCAGCAGGATCTGACTCATGTCCCCCAACCCCACCCCTAATGAGAGCAACCTACCAGCAGGCCCCGACTCATGACCCCCGACCCCCATTGACGGTAACCTGCCAGCCGGCCCCGACTCATGTTGACCCACCCCAACCCCAATGACGGCAACCTGCCAGCAGGCCCCGACTCATGTCCCCCCACCCCACCCCCAATGACGGCAACCTGCCAGCAGGCCCCGACTCATGTCCCCCACCCGTCCCCCATTGACGGCAACCTGCCAGCAGGCCCCGACTCATGTCTTCCCACCCCAACCCCAATGACGGCAACCTGCCAACAGGCCCCGACTCATGTCCCCCCACCCCAACCCGAATGACGGCAACCTGCCAGCAGGCCCCGACTCATGTCCCCCCACCCTTGCCCCAATGATGGCAACCTGCCAGCAGGCTCGACTCATGTCCCCCACCCCACTCCCAATGACGGCAACCTGCCAGAAGGCCCCGACTCATGTCCCTAACCCCACCCCCATTGACGGCAACCTGCCAGCAGGTCCCGACTCATGTCCCCCATCCCACCCCAATGACAGCAACCTGCCAGCAGGCCCCAACCCATGTCCCCCTACCCCACCCCCAATGACGGCAACCTACCAGCAGGGTCGACTCATGTCCCCCCACTCCACCCCCAATGAAGGCATCTGCCAGCAGACCCCGACTCATGTCCCCCCACCCCACCCTCATTGATGGCAACCTGCCATCAGGCCCCCATTCATGACTCCCCACCCAAGCCCCAATGACGGCAACCTGCCAGCAGGCCCGACTCATGTTCCCCCACCCCGCTCCCAATGACGACAACCTGCCAGAAGGCTCCATCTCATGTCCCCCATCCCACCCCCATTGACAGCAACCTGCCAGCAGGCCCGACTCATGTCCCCCCACCCCACCCCAATGACGGCAACCTGGCAGCAGGCCCCAACTCATGTCCCCCCACCCCACTCCCAAATACGGCAACCTGCCAGCAGGATCCGACTCATGTCCCCCCACTCCACCCCCAATGAAGGCATTCTGCCAGCAGGCCCCGACTCATGTCCCCCCACCCCACCCCCATTGATGGCAACCTGCCAGCAGGACCCGACTCATGTCCCCCCACCCCAACCCCAATGACGGCAACCTGCCAGCAGGCCCCGAATCATGTCCACCCACCCCACCCCCAATGACGGAAACCTGGCAGCAGGCCCGACTCATGTCCCCCCACCCCACTCCCAATGATGGCAACCTGCCAGCAGGCCCCGATTCATGTCCTCCACCCCACCCACATTGACGGCAACCTGCCAGCAGGGCCCGACTCATGCACCCCCCACCCCCAATGACGGCAACCTGCCAGCAGGTCCCGACTCATGTCCCCCCACCCCACCCCCATTGACGGCAACCTGCCAGCAGGCCCTGACTCATGTCCCCCCACCCCACCCCCAATGACGGCAACCTGCCAGCAGGCCCCGACTCATGTCCCCCCACCCCGCACCCAATGACGGCAACCTGTCAGCAGGCCCCGACTCATGTCCCCCCACCACACCCCCATTGAAGGCAACCTGCCAGCAGGCCCTGACTCATGTTGTCCCCCCAACCCTAATGACAGCAACCTGCCAGCAGCCCCTGACTCATGTCCCCCCACCCCACCCCCAATGACAGCAACCTTCCAACAGGCCCCGACTCATGACCCCCCACCCCCATTGATGGCAACCTGCCAGCCAGCCCCGACTCATGTCCACCCACCCCAACCCCAATGACGGCAACCTGCCAGCAGGCTCCGACTCATGTCCCCCCACCCCCAATGACGGCAACCTGCCAGCAGGCCCCGACTCATGTCCCCCCATCCCACCCCCATTGACGGCAACCTGCCAGCAGGCCCCGACTCATGTCCCCCACCCCAACCCCAATGACGGCAACCTGCCAGCAGGCCCTGACTCATGTCCCCCCACCCCACCCCCAATGACGGCAACCTGCCAGCAGGCCCTGACTCATGTCCCCCCACCCAACATGCTGTCAGAATAGAGGCCCATCTCAGAAATGCAAACCCTAATCCCACCCCACGCTGCAGCACCCCAGTCCAAACACACAACCATATATTGTACCCACTATAAGTATCACGCCTTGACATTTCAAAAAATCACATGCATGCACCCAAAGACATGTCCAACAGAGCCACACAGTGGTGACACATGACAGAGACAATTGACAGTGACATATGCACAAAACTAATGAGAGTGGACCACACCAAAAATGAAGATTTGTGAAATGTATTAAGAAGAAAACAAAATGACAAAATCAAATCCACACATGCAAATGAAGAAATTATGAATGCAATACCAAAAAGAAATTAAAATCCAAGTAAAAACAAAAATCCAAGACATGAAAACAGAGAAGTGGTCCATCGCCAAAGTCCATAGAAATAAATCCAAAATTGAAAAGCATAAAAAACCATTACTCCATGGGATGACGTAAAAAAGAAAGAATGTACATGTCCGGAACTATTTACAATGAAAATCTGAAGGGTCAATGACCTCAAAACAAAATGAAACCTACAAAAAACCCTATGTAAAACACAACTATACAAAAAGTGGATCCAAGTCTGTGTACTACAAATCATAAAAAAACAAAATGAAACCTTAACCTAAATAACTATACACATAGGCGGTGGACTAGTCCGACGGCTCACTTTTTGATGTCCCCGGCCAGGGCATCATCGAACTCCACGTTGATGTTACGGAGGCGGGCCTGTTCCCTGGCCGCGAGGTCTCACAGGGATGCAGCCATGGCATCCTCCAACTCCCTCGAGGCACTCAGCCCGCCTCAAAGCCCGGTGCATGGAGTTCTCCGCCCTGACCATTGTGAGCCGTGCCCACTCCGCCCGCCTCCGGTCTGCATCCATTTGCTGTCACAACCACTGCCACACGGAAGACACTCCCAATTATGGGTCCTCCTACCCGCCAGCCTATAACTGGCCCCAGGAAGTTCATGGTCCTGAGCCATGATGCCTCCCACGCTGATCCTGCTGCTGCCTCCAATGCAACTGCCTCTAGCACCATGACAGCATCCAGGCTGATGGAATCCCCCAGTGCTGTTGTGCACGTGTGCCCTGCTTGTTGATGCCTGCATGTCCTCCATTTGCTGGGGTCCAGTTGGTTGGGTGGCCACCCCTACTGGACCTCTGACTCCCGACTGTGGCAGGGATGTGTCCTCTACCAGCCTGGCCACTGGCTCAGCTGCAGCTACACAGGGGGTCCACGTGATACTTGAGAGGGAAGACGGCACGGAGGACGATTGGCGCATAGGGGGTTCAGTTGAGGAGGGGGTCGCAAGAACCTCCAACACATGGAGAAACCCAGTGCCGATGACCTGTCCTAGTAGTTCGACGGGCCCCAACAGGTATTCGAAATGACGTGCATTGTCCTCATGAGAAGCCTGCACGTCATCCCGAATACCACGTGCGCACAACGCCAAACCAGCCAGGACAAGTTCAATCAGGTCACGGATTGCCACGTCCGCAGGGAGAGGAAGGCCAGTTGTAGTTCGCACATCCCCTCCCTGAAAACGGGTCTGGACGAAAGCATCCCTGCTGGTGCCGGATGATACAGTCACAGGATCAGGGACAGGATTTCAGACAGGCACCTCCGCTGCGGCCTTTGATGCCTCCTGTCCTTGCCACTGGACTGCACCACTAGCACCAGTGGAATCCCCCCTTCCAGGCCTTGTGCGTGGGGCTGTCATGGCCTCCTCCACAACCAAACCTCCCACCAACCTGGATGACTCTGTGCCATCTTCACCCTGTGGGGGCTCAGCTGCCCCTTCTGCTGCTGAGGAGTCCACCTCCAATCTCCGCCTCTTGGACCTTCCCTTTGGCAGCTGCAGCCATGGACGTGGCACCAGACTCCTCACTTCCGGAAGATATGATTACCTGGGAGGGGAGCCGGGCCTTGCATCTCCGGCTGGCAGTGGCATCCCTGCCGCTGTGCTCCACAGCACCGTCTCAGCCCTCTTCATCAGTCGACGCTGCAGACAGGTAGAGATAGAACAAAGGCATCAGGGCACTGTACAATGATCTGTTTTACACACAACAGTTGCACTCGAGTATCACCCTCCCCAACACTCATATCATTTGAACCCACACACATGCACAAATTAACTGGTATCGTGCAACAGGCATCGATACACACGTAACTGCATGAACAACCAAAGGTTGGCATGACATCACAAGCAACATGGGAGTGCCGATCACATGCACACACGCCACCAGACAGACATGCATCTGTACATCTGTACATCTCCACCACCTGTCACAGTGCAATCATCAGCAACTAAGTCATATTTGCCAATCAGGTACCCACATTTCCGGCTCACATGCATCCATGGCGTCTCACAGTCACACACATGTCAAACACACACACGCACATGTACACTGTGCATGTCTATGAAGGTGGGACCAGCATCCATGTGTCACACCCCAACCATGGCATAGTACATACACAGAAATGCAAACATGTGTGCATCTCCACATGCAGTTGGGCATCATGCATTGGAACACATACACCATTGATGTGCATCACACATGACTGGACTCACATGCAGCACGGGCATGTCCCTGCACACACAAATCCATACATGGGCCATGTCAGACATATGTCCAAGCTGCACACTCCTGCCACACCTCATAATGCACTGAGTCCAATGAGTACGCAAGGACACTTACTGCTCGGCTCCAGATGGGTCTGCCTCTCGAGGACATGGAGGTGAAGCGCTGGGTGAATGCATTCCAGGACCCTCATCTGGTCGCTGCTAAGCAGGACCCAGCACCCCACTACATCTGCTGCGTCCAAGAGGCGCCGGGCCTTCCTGAGGGGTCCTGGACCTGAAGTCCTTGCAGCGCTTATTATGGATGTGTTTCAGGTCACAGGTTGCCACCCCCTCCGCGTTGATGCCACCCACGATGTCCAACCAGATCCTCTCCCATCCATCCTTGTCAGCGCATGCTCATCCGAAGAGGGCATCATAATGCACCAGGACTTGCTCCACCAGGATGCCAACTTCTTCTGCAGTGAAACTGTCAGCCCTCTGCCTCTCTGCCGAGGGGTTGCCACTGGTCCCAGATGGAGTTTGGCCCGACATGACAACCCCTGAGGCAGGTGTGAGTGGGCAACCGGGTCCTGGTGCTGGGCTGTGGAGCGATGACTCACCAGTCGGGAGTCTTCTGTTCCAGCTGGGGTGGTCACAGCAACTGGACCCCTGCAGATGGCTGATGTACAGGCACCAAATAGCAGGACACGTGGCCAGCAGGCAGGCAGGCAGCAGCAGATGGCTCGTGGGAGGCTGCTCAGAGCTCTGGAGGCAGGAAAATGGCCTTCTGCGCAGGAGCATGGTCTTCCGTGTGTTGTCGCATGGCCAGCTTGATGCAGAGTGAATCAGCATGTGAAAATACAGCACGTCAGCGTGCAATTCGAGGAAAGGGCTTAAGCGCGTAAATGACGTGATGCACGCAGGCGTTCCCCTTGGCACGGGTGCAGAGTGAATCCGCATCGTTTTAAAAACAGCACATCCGCGTGTGAATGCATGTAATTCGAGGAAAAGACCTGAGCGCGTAAGTGACGTGACATGCACAGACGTTTCCCTCGGCGCGGGTTAAAGGTAAGCACGGCCCAGCAGTTCGCTGCACATGCTTTTGTGGAGACCGACGCATGTGTTGCTACTTCTTGTTGTTTCACGTGCCATTATTTCACAGCGGTTTGAGGACATACTTCTTCATTTGGCGGGAGTCTTGCCTATGTGTGTTTTTCTTTCCCACACTAGTCAGACGGTGAGTCGCGCATGCTATTTTTCCCACTGCGGGCCCCCCTGTGTATCGTGTATCAATGCAGTCAGACTCTTTCTCTCTTAAGAGAACTGCACCAACATAGCCAGAGCCATCACCGGCTCTATGCTAGACTACTGTAACATACTCTTTCTAGGAACCTCCAATAAAAACTTAGAGAGATTACAAGTAATACAGAACAATGCACTCTGAGCAGCCCAAGGCATTGCTAAAAGAGAACACATCTCTGAGGCCAGAAAACTAGCCCTCTGGCTCCCAATAAAAGAAAGGATTATATTCAAAGCCCTGACACTGACCCACAAGTGCATTCACCTCACTGCTCCTGCATACCTCTCACAAAGGATACATCCCGTCTCCACTACCAGGCCAACCAGATCACCGTACACCAACATGCTCTCTGTGCCACTAGTAAAAAGAGTAAAAGCGGGCGGATCCAGCTTCCCTTATCTCGTGCCCTCTCACTGGAATGCCCTACCACCCACTATCCGTGGTGAGGCCTCCCTCACCACCTTCCGCAAAACGCTGAAGACTACCCTCTTCACATAAGGCCAAACACATCAGCACGAATACTTTTCATGTATACTGTATTATATGACCAAAAGCAATATCTGTAATAACAGTATGATTTCCTGTAACATTCATAATGTGTCAACAATCGCTACCATGCCTGTACCATGTAACTAAGTTATTGCAAGTAACAGCGCCTCAGTGCCCCTGGGCTGCTTGCGCGCTATATAAATGTAAATAAATAAAATTGTTTAACCGTTTTCAAGGTCATAGTAGCCTGTGTGTCCCACAGGTACGCGTTTTCTGTGTTCCTGGGTGCCACCGCGTACTGTGGAAGGTTAATTCCACACACGCGGGCTACCGGGGGTTGCGTGCACAGTTTTAATGCAGATTTGGGGTGCCTGAGCATTACCTGACCCGTCATTTTCTCACAGCGGTCACATACAGCCTTGCAGGAGAACAAGGGTGATATTTACATCACGTACCCCGCACCCTTCACCCAATTTGCCCAGGACAATTGTCGTGTACACCTCCCACTGGCACTAGTACATCCCTGCCATGGTTTGGAGGCCACAAAAGTTGAGGGGCGCCTCCGTTGGACATCCTCCACATGGTGGGCATGGTGAGGGATGTGGCCAGGGTGACCAGGGAGTAAGGGGAGTCCAGGGTGGCCAGGGTGGCTGCAGAGGGGGAAGAGGCAGGGGTGTGCCACTTCGGCAGGATGTTCTGCCACAAGTTGGTGCAGTCATGCCACCACGCCCTGCGGTTCTGGGAGATGTAGCTCTTACATCTGACACTGGTGCCCATGTGACCCGGCAGTCAGTTTCATCTACTGCCACGGGCCCAATGGTAATGGTAGCTGCAGGTGCATCTGTGGCGACCACCACCCAGGCTCAGGGTCGGCCAGCGCATGATGCGTTGGCACCTGAGGGGTCCCAGGCTGAATTCCAGGTGGTCAGGAGGAACAAGCAATGTGCGCCCAGGGATCCTCTGACCGAGGCACATGTCCCTGGGGCAGTGTTGTCATCTGCTGCCCCGAGCAGCCGGGTGTTGGCAACTGCATGGGCAGATGCAGCCAACACCACCCAGGCCATGAGTCTGCCAGCCAGGACAGTCTCGGTCACAGACCTTGGTACTAGGGCTGTTGTTGCGCTGGGTCCTGTCAAGAGCACCCAGAAGCCACTGACACAAATCAGGGCTTTCGTCCTAGTTCCACCTGCCACTCCCTTGGTCCAGTCCACCAGCGCCACTGCCCCTACTGATCAGGGTGGCATTTGCCAGTCAGGGTCCGGACCACTGTCCAAGAGGAGGAAGGTTGCTCCTGCGCAAGAGGCGGGACCCCAGACATGGCTCCGGCCTGCGGCAAGTTGAGGAAGAAGCCTTTCGACAAGCACAAACTGGACTTCCTTTTGGACTACGTGTCAGAACACGAAGACAATATGCTAGTGGGCCCAAATTGTCATACTATTCCTGGCCAGCTTTGGAAACACTGGAAGCATGTTGCGGATGGTGTTACTGCATTCGGATATGAGGTGCGCACAGCTCAGGACTGCAAAAAGCATTGGGATGACCTCTGATGCTGTACTAAGCAAAAGTGTGCCTCAATTATTCCATGACTCGGGTGATTGGCAGTGGGGCAGCACCTGAGGAGGAAGAACTCACTCTGTACAAGGTGATCACTGCAGAGTTCATCCCAGCAGAATTGGTTGAAGGAGTAGGAGAGATGCAGGATTATGATGCCCTGTCCGGTGAGTGTTGTTGCGTGTTTGTCCAGCCCATGTGTGGTTTTTGTGATGTGTTGTGCTTGACTGCCACTACATGCTATGTCTACATGGTTCTCATGTGTGAATCATGCAATGCTTCATTAATGCGTGCCTGTTTAATGCATGCTGGACATGTGAAGCAGACGGGGACTGTCCTCATCACCACACATACACCCTACTCACATGCTAGTCACCGGGTGCCCCTCTGGTCCATGCTCCAGCTCACTGATCTGTCTGCATGTAGCCTGTGGTGTCTTTCCAGTCACCACTCAGACTATGTCATTGCATGACTGATGTGCATGTGTGTTCAGCCTGCATGCGGGTACCACATGGGGGCATCCTTCCTTGCCCCTCCACCCCCCTGCACCTCAATTTAACCATGACACTGGTGGGTAACATGTTGGACTACTGCAATGGCCTGTTCCATGCTCCTGTGTACATGCACACCTCCCCCTGTGAGCCTGCCAGACACATACTGTGGGTTACATCCTTTGTCCTTGATGCAGGGTGTCTCACTCAGACTGTGCAGATGGCAGATGCTCCCCAGGGACATGAGTGCCCATTCATGCTCCATGTGCATTCTATGCATGCCCCTATGAGTCCTTGGCAGGAAGATCATTGTGGTATGTGTCCAGGATTACATACGTATCATGGAATTTGGCCATCCATTCCATGCTCACTCTGGCTCAGTACTGCATCACGCACATGTTTAGGGTATCATTTCTGTTGGGGCACAGGCCTCCCCCTGTGGCAGGCTCCCTGACTCTGTTCAACTGGTGTAGTGCCTTCTGCATGAATGGTTGTACTACTGAAGGTTCATCATGTGCCCTGCTTACTGTCCCATTCTCATCTGCTGTGGTGTCAGTTGACTGAGATGATGCAATTGACTCTAGCCAACACTGTCTGCCAATACACAGTTCTGTGGTGAACCTTTCATTGCCATGCAATGCCTCCCTGCATTTTCACTGAGGGGGAGGGGTTACCTGTAGCCATGCAACCCAGTGCATGCACATTGCACATGATGGCTGAACTTTCCCTTACACTGCCGTCATGTTTAGTGATTGACATCAAAACGTACTTGTTGATGTAGATTGTTGGTAACGTACACATGTTCTGCACTGCACCCACACACTTCAGAGCCAAGTTACACCGTTCTGCATGCCTACTCACTGCTGCAATGTCAAAGTGACCTGGTATGTATGTTCAGATTTTCATCCCTTCACTGTTATGAAACGCACTAGCACAGGTGCATCCTGTGACACGTGTTCTGCATAGGAACACCTTAGTGGCTGTATAGCAAAGTTGATAGTTCAATCTGCAGGATATAATAACTGGTATAGGCTGCAGATTGATTATAGCCTGCCAATCGGGTTGTAATTACTGTGGAGCTCCCTGCTCGTGTGTATGTGTACACTTTCACATACATCAAAGCAAGCAGCGTTGGAGCTGTTTGCTTTGCTGTATAGGATGCTGTTCATATACACCATACGGGTGTATTTGAACACTTTCACATATACATATGCAAGCAGCTTTAACATTGTGTAGTGCAACATTGCAGCTACTTATTTAGGTGTGTGCAGAAGTGTTGATTTACACATGTGTTCTCAGCAGCATTGTTGTTGAATAACGAATATGTGCTTATTTTACGTAAATGCTGCTGAGATTTCAGCATTGCGCCCGTTATGTTCAACAGGCACGAACCTGAAGGTGCACTGTCGTGCAGTACGCATACGCCCAGGCCCGCTTAGCAAATCTGGTGGAGCCTGGGCGTGGTGATTTGACACATTGAATAATGTTTTTTGGAACATTCAATGCACAAAGTGCTGAATGAGGCCCTGAAGGGTTTTCTGGGGACTTTCAGGACCAGCAGATCGGACTGTACTGGGCGTTATGGTCCCTCAAACCTCACTGTAGGCTCTTTTTTTTCTCGGGGCATTCACTATGTCTTCAGGGCCCATGACGCCTGGTACGGGCCAAGCTGCAGATGGATGTAGCTATATTGGTGATGATGATTTAGCGATGCATGTGTACATGCATATTACGTGTGCCATGGTGTGTTTTTATTCACTTGCAGCTGTGGCCATTCGGCTGTTCAAACATGCTGATGCTATGTGCCATCTCTTTGTTGCCATCTGTCATTTCTACCTGTGATATGTGCCTGCCAGAGGTGGTGTGCGATGGAGGTAATATACTACATTCAGTACATGTGTAGGCTTCACAATTTACATGCATCCATTTCTGCTTTCGGGATGCCATCGCATGTCAATGCCACTGGATGCATGCCGTAATTTGAGTTGTGTGTGACATGTCTGCGTCATGCGTTGGCTGTCGATGTGATGTCTATGTGTGTGTGGGTTATGTGCTGCTGACATGTGTACTCATGTCTCTTTTGTTCACATTACAGGTGATGATGCAATGGGGCCAGAGGATGGTGATGTCATTCCAGACACAGGGTTTCTTTTACATCAGCAACCTGGCACAAGTGAGGGTCGTGGGGTGGTAGATCACGAGAACCCACTTGTGCTCCAGACCATCGTGTCCAGGGCTGGCAATCAGTCAAACTCTGATGATCACTCTGAGTACAATGTTGAGTTGGATGCGCATCATGTCCATTCGTCGCCGGTGAGTGATCCTGATGTGGATGATCTGTCCGTGACACCTGCACTGAGGGGCCAGACAGTGTTGGAACATCAGCCTGTGGTGGTCCTGGATGCACGGTCACACTCCACACCAGTTGCTGATGTGCTTGGGGCAACATGTCAACAGAGGGATGTAGTCCTGCAGCGTGGACGGTGCCAATCCGGCAAGGACCATGGCTCCTTGGATCCCGCAGGTGTAATGTCCAGAAACGCGGTGGCTGTGCACCACTGGGGTACACTGAGTGGGAGCAATCCATGTATGCCAGTTCAGAACAACAGGGGGCAGCTATTGATAAGATCGCTCAAGGCATGGAACGTGTGGTCCAATCCATGCTCCCCCCTAATAGGCAGATATAGCTCCAGCAGCAGGCAGCGAGAGTCCACAGGCCGCTCACTCAGGCTGGGAATGGCAGCCTCAGACAGGGCACACCGGGCTGAAATGGTGTCTCTGCACGAGGCACTTGCTGCTCAGGCAGAGGCACACAGGGAGGCCCTGAGGGATGATCACCAATCCCTCAGATGTATTCTGGGTGTGCTCCACATGTCCCAGAGGCAGCAGTCAGAAGAGAGGTTGGAGCAGCTTGAGAACACCATCTCAGCTGAGCTACGTGCATGTCAGGAGGTGCTCCAGATGTCATGTGAGGCCATGCAGGCAGAACTCAGACATACACGGTCTACCTTGCAAGAGGAAGCATGCGTATCATGTGAGGTGCTGCATGCTGACCTACGTGCCATTGCCACACGGGTCTGGGCTTACCAGACCTGCATGCTTGCTGCCATCGAGGGGCAAGCTGCGGATAGGCGTGCTTAGGCAACTGTGCCACGTCCACCTTCTGATTTTCATCCAGAGGGTGAGTATGACAACAACTTATCTCCCACACAGGTCGGGCCATGCAGGCTTTGAGCCCATGTAGGTTTTTTTTTTATCTCAACATCATCGCATGTGGGTGTTGAGGTGCACCCTGTACCTCCCGTTCCTCCCTAACCCCGAGGGTTGAATGCAGCATTTTTTTTTTAATATAATATTGTTTGTCTATTGTGCATTCATGTGATGGTGTGGTGCTTTGTGGCTTTTAAAAGCATCCACTGTGTGTTCTAGCTGGGCCCATTCAAGCTTGTCTCGTGTATGTGTTTGTGGCTTGGGGTACAGACACATATGCCACTCCTACTTCCCCTTTCCATGGGCTTGCAAGGATGGTTCGGTGTGACAGCAAATTATACAAGGGTGTTGGACTCTCATCATATCTGTGGCCAGTCTGCTGTACTACTTGTGTTTGCACCCCTAGTGGGGATTATGGATGTTTTCTCCACGGCACGTCTGCAATCAATTTTGGTGAGTACATTTTTGAACTGTGCATTTATTGAAGTTGATGTCACGACCCTCGCCCAAAACCCCCTCTGGCAAACCCATTGGCCAGGTGGAGTCAGGACTCGGGCCTCTAGAGCCTGGTATCCTCATCAAAAGCCCTCACGGGGCCAGTCCTGGCGCCTATGGCGCCAGGCTCATACACAATGAACAACAATGTGCTTGGGAACTACTTTATTGTATTGTCAGCCAACATGGAGGCATCCACATAGCTTGGTTTCTAAGAACCACGCTATGCTGTCTAGTGTTTTGGGTGTGGCAGGCCTGGAACTACTTTCCCTGGTATTACTTTACCTGGGCTATATAAACCACACCCTGACTGCAGAACATGCTTCGTGTTACTTTGCAGCTTGCAACATGACGCTCACCGTGTCCAGCTATTCCCTCGAACCTCGGAGAAGCAGAACCTGCAAGGAGACAAAAGGAACATCATTAGCAGCAGCATCTTACCTGCAGTCTTCATCTTTAAACACTCGCAGCTACTGAGAACAGCTTCCTCGAATCTGCATGCCTACCGGACAGAACGACCTGAAAGAGGAAGATAGAGGCAACATTAAAGAAAGCTGTAGAGACATTTACAAATTACGAACTGCTCAAAAGGCTTACCTGGCTGGTCGCCTCTCAGATGGCACCACTCCGGACATTCCACTCGCGTTGAAGAACAGCGCGACCTACAAGGAAGGAAAACACAGGTTAGCAAAGGCAAGACTTTGCAGCGCTGCGCATAGCGCTTACTTACTGCATCATAGCGCTCTTAATGCGCCATCATTTACCAGTGGGGCTCAACCAAGCCAGTTTGCCGCGCTGAAGCTCTGCATACCTAAGGGAGAAAAAAGCGACATTTTAAACAAAGAAAGGCATGCAGGATAGCAGCAAAACTAAAGAACAGCAATAAGACCTACCTGAACAATATCAAACGGGCCGGCGTCAGTGAAGTAACTGGACCGCACTCGCCCATGAAAGACAACGCGCCCCTGCAAAGAAGGCAGGACGGAAAGCACGCCTAATTCTACCACAAGGTGAGGAGAGGGCACCAGAGGGACTGAAAGCATACAGGTTTGGAGGGAGGATACTTGCCCCAGTCGGTCAGTCTTGAACACAGTCCTCCTGTATTTTCAGGGAGAACCTTCCCCACAGACCACATCAGGGTAAAGCTGGGAAGCATACCAGCGAGTAACCCAGCTGGGTGGCGTCCCTGTAGATACCAGGTGAGCGTAACAGTTGATTGTGATGTTTTTTTCATTTCTAGCCTGTATACGTGATTGATGCACTTCATGCTGTAGATGGTAGCCTACACCCTTTAGCTGTCAAAGCCACACTGATGGTGGGAGGGGGCCGGGTGGTGACAATTTCAAGTTGGTACGTGTTAGGTTCAGCCCCTGGAAATTGTGGCAAAGGTGGAAGCATTAGGAATGTGACCCAAGAACCACAACTCACGTTCCAGTCCTCACCTGAGATGTCCAACTAGACTACTTCTATGCTCTGTTTCGTTTGGACAGCACGTTGTATCTGTCTTCCCTCTTGGACTTCGCTGCTGCATGACAGCACCGTTTGTCTACTGGACTATAGCTCTTTTACTCATTTTTCACACTCTGGTGCCTTTGGTCCCTGTTTTTCTTCCTGCTACTGTTCTTGTTGCAGATCTGTCTGCCCGTCTCTCGGGCCGTTATTTTCACGGACTCGTAGACTGCCTCGGTTTGCCTCGGTACAATTCTGTACCACAGCATCTCTCGCTCTCTCTCTTTCTCCTCCTAAATGTCATCTATTCCATCCATACCTTTATGATGACTTTGGCTTTTTACCAAAGCTATTTAACTGTTCTGGCTCTTAACTTGCTGTCAGCTGTTTCCGGCAATCTCGCATTCACTCTGCCTTTCCAGACTTGTGCTGTCTCTGCCTTTCTCCGTTCACGCTATCAAGGATTGATTGGGTTTCAGCTCAACCATCCAGTTGTGCCAGTCTCCTTGGTTATTTTCTACTCAAGTTTCAGCTCTACCCATCAGTTGTGGCATCCTCATTAATTGTTGTCTACTCAAATTCCTACCCATCCTGTTGAAGCCATCTACTGGAGACTCTTCCAGGGTTTTTTGGTGCCTAGAGGCTTTTTTCCCTGGTTGGGGTTTTTGGCTCCTTGGAGTTCTCTGCGATTTGGTATTTTTACCGGTCAAGGTGGCCTCTGAGGGGGCTAGACCCTATTTACACGAAAGGGAGAACAAGGAAACCAAGGGGAAGGGGGATCCTGAAGCCAGGTAGACTAGAAGGAAAAAGCCGACGGACCCCAGAGACAGTACTTCTGAAGGTCAAAGTGATGAGGAAATGAAGGAGGGGCTTTTGTTGTCAGACAGTAGACTTGGGCTACAGTGATTGGTCACTGTCTGACATTGTCAATGTAGGTTCCTATGTACATGATGTGTTCTGCTGATCAATGGATGTTCCTGGGTTGGGTTGACTTTTCAGGTGTCAGGGGATTGGTGTGGTTTTACACACTTGGGTGTCCACATGGCCAATGGTCAAATGTGATGTGTACAGGACACTGAGGGTCACTTCATTTCACATGCATGTATTGTGTGCATGTCCCTACTGACACACACACTTACAAAATGCACCACCACACATACATCCACCCATCCATGCCCACACGTGCACACAGATTGCCTTCTCTGCCATGCTGTGTCCCTGCAGCGCATGATCACTTGCAATTTTAGGATTGTGTACATGCATCACTGGGTAATTTTAGTTGCTTGACCTTTTTTATATGATGCTTAAGGTGTATCCCCGATACAATGGCCCCTCACTGTGCTGTGTGCTGAGCGGTGTGTTGCAGGGGACACACACAGCACACAGTTTTGGGATTTTGCGGATTTGGATTGCCCAATGTGCATGCCAACAGGCATTCTGTCTTTTGTTGATGGTACCGCTGGTGGCATGCATTTGTGTATAACTTTGTATGTGTGGGAGGTTGATCGTAAGTCATTTCATCTGATTCCATGTCAGGTATTATTCTCTCAGGCCTGTTTCCATTTATGACATGGCACTTTGTAACTAATTTGTCATGTGTTGTGCATTTGGTTTGCTCTTTTGCTGTTGCATGCCATGTCATGGTGTGGCCAACAAGGGTAATGGGGGTTGGGAGGGTTTGGGTGACATGCCACTGATTTTCATGGCCTGTTTTGCAGGGGATAGTGGGATATGCACCTTGCATGTGTTCCTTTTGGTGACACAGGATTGGTTATGTTTAAGTAGCTAGGGATGCACAAAATGTAGCACTTCCGTGGAAACATTATCAGGGTGGTAAGGTTGTGACAGTTGACTGTCTCTTTGTCATCGTCGATTGTCACCTGGTATCTGCCCGGCCTGTGTGCACTCTGCCGGGGTGGGAGTTTAGGTGAAAAATGTGGCCACAAGCTGGGTCCGGGCTGCCTCGCCATGTGCCCTTTCCCTCCGATGAGCAGCACCGGTGCATGTGGTTGTGTATTTGGGGGCACCACCATGTCCACATGTATGCCCCGCCGTGTTGCAACATTGTGCAGGACACATGCTGCCACAATGATCCTGCACACTACTGGGGGCGCATATAGTAGGTGGCTGCCAAGGCAGTCAAGGGAGAGGAAGTGTGACTTGAGCACTCCGAATGTGTGCTCCACTATGCCCCTGGTTGCAATATGGGCTGCGTTGTATCTTACCTGGGTGGTGTGGTGGGGTTCTGTATTGGCATCATCATGTCGGTGCTCAGAGGGTAGGCACTGTCCCCTGGGGAGGTGATGATGGTTGTCATTAGTTGGGTTTGTGTATTTGTCTGTGTGTGACATGCATGCATGTGCACAGACATTTCTACTCACCAATAAGCCATGTGTCACCGTGCTTCCCAGCTTCCGGGTCCCGGCTGAGGGCAGACATTCTGTATAGAAAACTGTCATGGGTGGACCCGGGATAGTTTGAATCGACAGAGGTGATGATTCCCTTGAATCGCATACAACCTGCACATGGAATGCCAGATCTTGCGGTTGCGGTAGATGTTCTTAGTGGCCCTAGGATGACGTAGGGCCACATGGGTGCAATCTATGGCACCAAGCACTTTGGGGAAGTGTGCCACCATGTAAAAGCCCTGGACCACGTCCTGCCTTTCTGCGGGTGTTCTGGGCATTTATATGTGCCTGCGAAACGAGGGGCACGCAATCATGATTGCCAACAGCTGGTGTAAGCAGCATGACTGCGTGGGCTGTGAGACACCCCCAACTAAGGCAGTTGTCTGCTGAAATGACCCAGTGGCCAAAAAATGCAGGAATTTGAGCACCTTTACCAAGGGGCTCAGTGCTTGGGAGCACAAGGTGGGTGATGTGAGGTCATCCTCCCACTCAGTGACCAGGTCTAGGATGATATGAGGTGGAAACCTATACCTGCCATAGACCTTGTCATCAGGCATCCCAAAAAGGCTGGTCCTGGGCAAATAAAATGCGGAACCTGGCTATTCTCCTCCTCCTGCGGTGTCCTAGGATCACTGCTGCTAGAAATGGGACATTCATTGTAGCTGTATATACATGTTTGTTGTTTGTGCGCACTTTCATACTGCGCGGGGCCGCTCCCACTTGCCTTCGTGTGGCGGACGTGTTTACGGCTGTGCGTGTCTTTTGGTGTGCGTGGCTTTTCCCTATTCGATTCCAAGAATATGTGTTGTTCGCACACGTGTGGGCGTTCCATGTATTTCCCAGCAGTACTTCCCCAGTTACGCCCTCATTTTCACGCGTTGTTCCCCATTCCCTGTGACCCCCCCCTTTTTGGTGTGTGCGCTACAGGTTGGGTGCTTTCGCTGTGCGCATCGCGCACAGCGTTCGAGATGTCATAGTGACTTGTGCGCCCATGTGCGCCACAAGCGTTTTCGGCACATCTCCCTGGAAAAACACACACACAGACTTCCATGAATCGATTACGTGCGATTCGCACGAGTGCGCTGGATTTTTCTCACTTGTGCCACCGATTTCGGCACACAATTATTCCATGAATCAGTCCTTGTAATTATTTCACTCCCTCCATAGTCATACCTTTCTCCTGGTTAGTGATTGCAGACATACGCCACATGTAGGGTATAGTTCATGTACATGTGTGGATTGTGTATTTAACTGTGGTGTGCATTTTGACTATTAGTTCTGTGTATGAGATGATTGCTCAGAAAATCTGATAAGCCCTCAGTCTTCATTTGATTTTTTGGCTGGGTCAGATTTTAAAATATCCCTATAGACCGAAGAAGGGTCATTATCGCGGGATAATGAGCTGCCACTAAGTTAGGGCAGAGGCGAAGCCGAGGGCCATAGGTACGGAAGGGTCAATATCCCAAGAGATAATGCCATTTCCAAGGCCTATAGGGCTATTAGCACATAGTTGTAGTAGCAATATATGTTTTGGAGTTTTGGTGGCAAAGTAAAAACGTTGCTTCATTAGTGAATGAAGTAAATAGACAAGGCCAATTAGTAAATTAAATGTGGTTGTATTTTGTAGTGTTTAAATCACTAGGTTGTCTTCATACGTTAAGTATTGTAATTCCAAACTTAGTTAAACTGAAGTTGGTTTAACATGCGCATGCATTAGAAGCCCTTTTAAAGTAAACAGTCAATCTTGTGAAAGCATATTCCCTTATTTTAATCATTTTAAATATTTCACTAGAAATACAATACTATGGACCCGACTCATGGAAAAGTGTGCATAGATCCTGCAAAGTCCCTGCCGCCAAAAACAACTCAGCACGGCCATATGCGCAAAGTTTCCAATGCGCGGTTCACGTATTCATGGAATACAAATCGCAAAGCAACCGGACCTGCAAAGAAAACCAAACTGCATGAGGAACACCCATTACACACCCCCCACACAAGCCAAATCCACAGCCATAGACTAACCTTTGTGAAAACCTCCACCCCCATCACTGACCACCAACCAGCACCTCAGCCACACTATGCGAGGTCCCCCTTAAGTAAAGGCTGCACCCCAGTTAATTTGCGTGAGGTCCCCCATAAGTAATGGCTGCACCCCTGCAATTCTTCACGCGGTCCCACATCAGTAACAGCTGCACTCCTGTGATACTGCATGTGATCACACGTATGAAACGGCTGCACCCCGGCAATCCTGCACGAGGTCCCACGTAAGTAACTGCTGCACCTCTGCGATTCTGCGCGAGGTCCCGTGTAAGAAACGGCTGCACTCCTGTGATACTGCGCAAGGTCCCACGTAAATAACAGCTGCACCCCTGTGAAATTGCAAACCTTCCGCCCTATTCTCAACACGCTCAAACTGCTGGCATATACCCCTACTGCACAGCTGCCCCCTCAAGTCCAGACACCACCCACGAGCCCCCCTCACCTCCAACACAACCTCAGGCATCCCCTAAGGTCCTCACATCAACAACAAACCCTGCACACCTCTGACACTACCCCAGGCTGCGCCTCAGATCTTCACACCACCCACCAGCCCACTCACCTTAGACACTACCCATAGACAGCACCCCCACGTCCTGAAACCGCTCACCATCCCCCCTCACCTCCACCACTAACCCCAGGCAGCACCCTCAAGTCCTGATACCACCCACCGGCCCCCTCACCTGTCTCACTATCCCCAGGCAACACTCTCAAGTCCTCACACCACCCACCTGCCCACCTCACCTCCAACCCTACCCCCAGGCATTCTGTCAGGTCCTCACACAACCCACCAGCCCCCCTCAACTCCGACACCTCCCCGAGGCAGCCCCTCAGGTCCTCACACCACCCACCAGCCCTCTCACTGCCAACACTACCCCAGGCAGCCCCACAGGTCCTCACACCACCCACCAGGCCCCCTCACCTCCAACACTACCCCCAGGCAGCCCCACAAGTCCTCACACCACCCACCAGGCCTCCTCACCACCGACAGTACCCGAGGTAGTCCTCACACCACCCACCAGCCCCCTCACCTCTGTCACTACCCCCAAGCAGCACCCTCAAGTCCTGACAACTCCCCACTGCCCCCTGACCTCCACCACTACCCCCCAGGCAGCATCCTCAAGCCCTCACACCAATCACCAGCCCCCTTCACCTCTGACACTACCCCCAGGGAGACCCTCAGATCCTCAAACCACCCACCAGCCCCACTCACATCCAACACTTCCCCAGGCAGACCTAACACCACCCACCAGCCCACCTCACCTCTGGCACTACCCCCAGGCAGCCCATCCGTTCCTCACACCACCCACCATAACCCCCTCACCTCTGACACTACCCCCAGGCAGCCCCTTATACCACCCACCAGCCCACCTCACCCCCGACACTATCCCCAGGAAACCCCTCAGGTCCTCACACCACCCATCAGCCCCCCTCACCTCTTACACTATACGCAGGCAGTCCCCTGGTCCTCACACCACCCTCCAGCCCCCCTCACATCCAACGCTATCCCCAGGCAGCACCATAGGTCCTCACACCACCCACCAGCTCCCCTCAACTCTGACACTACCCCCAAGCAGCACCCTCAGGTCCTCACACCACCCACCAGCCCCCCTCACCTCTGCCACTACCCCTGGCAGCACCCTCAAGTCCTCCCACCTGTTCATTCAATAAGAGTTAATTCCTGCTTTCCCCTGGTGAGTGACCAGATTGCAAAGGCCTTTGGAAGAAGGGTGAAACACCACACAGAGAATAGTTATTGTTGCAAGACTGCACTGTTCCCAAATGTTTCAAGCAGGAGATAGTGAACACTATGTTCCCAACATTACATAATTATAAAGGCAGTGAAGGACATGCTTTTGTGCGAACAAGGCATATAGACAAGACCTAGCCAGGGTAGTGAACAAGGTAAGAGTTACACTGCCTCCACTGAGAGGTGGTAGAGCTATTGGAACTGTGGCTGACAAGCTAAATAGAGCAAATAAATCCAAGAAATGAGTCTTCATGAGCATTGTCTCAGCTGTGTTTTTTATAAAGTCACCTTGTACCCATGAGAGATATGGGAGGATGTGTGCCAGGAAAGCAACGTGTTTGAAGATGGGAGTTGTATGAAGTGTTACTAAATGTACGTCTGTAAGGTCTGAGACTCGCTGAGAGCAGTGGCGGCTGGTGAGTTTGAAAGCTGGTGGAGTGGAAATATCCCATGGGGAATTTGGGAGTGAGCGTGCGCAGTGCGCGAGCCCATACCACACAAGTGGGGAGCAGGGGGTGTCCTCCCCTCACGAAAATATTCGAAAAATGGCCTCCAAAATGTACAATTTACTGTCCAAAAACACCAAAATATGACATAAAAAGCATTAGGTTTTATATACTAATGGTGGTACATTATTATTCCGTGTGCAAGTGTGATGGTGCATTTTACAGCAGCTTGTATTGCGAACAGTTGGTACTATGGTGTGTACATAAAGAAATTCATTAAATAGATAGTCAATAATGATGGAAAAATATAATTTTGAATAAATATGCTGAATAAATATTCTTTAAAATGAGCTGACCAAGTCGCTTCACACTTTATTAAAAATCTCTATACTGTGTCGCAAAAGGAGCCAGAGCGGAGGCAGTGTCTGGGCTGAGCCTGAGTCGTGACATGAGCATAGCCCTAGATATTTTCCAGACATAGCAACAACCCTGAAGTAACTTATCAAACTGGTCCACATTGGCAAAGCATTTCCATTTGCTGATGTATGGCTTCATAGGCAGGGGTGCACATTATACAGGTCTCTGCGTCACCTACCATGGGAGAAGCATGGATTATGGAGTGATGAAGTAGGAGGCCACCTTTCCAACACAGTGTCCTGATGGCACATTATAATTTTTGCCTAGAAAGCACACATCTTTTGTCTCCAGATGAGAGCAGAAAACACGAACTTCAGCCACAACGTCTCACACAAGATGTTTGCACGAGACAAGACATCAGCATGCATGATGTCACCATGGTAAAGGCTTCATGTTAGCATAACGGACAGGATAAGATAAACACTGCATATGTGAAAGATACCAAACAGCAACCTGCAGGACACCATGTAAACACCCGCAGCACGGCCTTCACCAAGAATCCTGGACACTAGTAAATGCTGGGCGGTGAGCAGCAGGCAATAACAACATGGTTGTGCACAAGCCGTGACACTGGCACTGCATCTCGCAGTGAGCTGTAGGTGCAGTGCCGCGGCCACCCACCGTTACAAGTTAAGTAAACTCGTAGTCTTCCCCATGCAGCATGATTCATGCCACATAGTGAAGACTAAGGGCCTCATTACATGGATGGCGGTAACCATGGCACTAGTAGCCCCATGGTTGCAGCAGGTATTTTACCGATTCCACCTTGGTGAATGGGGGAATTACCGCCCCATTCAAAGGTTGGCGGGGCGGTAATTCCCCATTCACCAAGGCCCTTCCCCATTCCGATTTGAGCCCCCTTAGGGCTCAATGGGAATGGGGAAGGAGCAAATAATGGTACCGCCATTAGCGGTACCGTTATTTGCCCTGAAGTCCCTCAGCGGGTCCCTTCCTTAACGTGTGGTCTGGCCACATGTTAAGGACGGGACCCACTGAGGGACCTCGTAGTATGGCGCTTACCGGTGCCGGTAATCCCTTAGCGCCATCCGTGTAATGAGGCCCTAAGAGTTTACTTAACTGTAGTGAATTAACACGTCCACAAACCCAAGCCTACCCTTGACTTAACTTTGGTGACGGACCGTCAGGTAAGGCTACACACGTCGATGGGCCTGGTTCTGGCCTGGGCGCAAGTTGGAAGAAGTCCACCAGCAGCTAAGCTTCAAAGAAGGAGGTGAGGCAATGGCACATTGGTTCCACCCACACACGGATTGTCATTGGCTGGCAAACAGCCAATGATAATCCACAACCTGGCTGTTGCTATGCTGCATGGCTTGGAGTCCAGGAGGACTCAGAGACTGGTGCACTGTTTGCACACAATAGTAATAGTGCGGGGCCACCCCTCCAGCGCACCGCCAGCCTCCTGAATGAGAGGATGGTTACATGGCAGAAAGAACGTACATCAGGACGCACCCCGCCACTGGGCAGCAGCAGGCCTGGCCCAGGCCAGCAGCACATCATTGCAGAGTGGCAGATTAATGAATAAATAATCGATCTGCCGCTCTGCACAACATTGATTTACATTTGCTGACACAGGCACAGCATGAAGAATTGTCTCTTCTCTCTCCTCTCTCTGTGGGGGGGGTGGCACCCCCCAGCCCTATGTAAGTGGCCGCCACTGGCTGAGAGGTGCCAAGTTGTCTGGTCTCATGAGAAAGTCGTATTGTTTCCATATTGTTGTCAGAGGGTACTGACTTCACTGTTCGCACTCGCTACAGGGTTGGGTCATCTCCGAGGGCATGCACATCAAGAATTTGCCTTGGCCACTGGGAAAAGTCCATTGTAGCAACAGTAATAACGATAATGTTGTCCAATCAAAATAGAGTATTTTATGCTGACTATACAATTAGGTCATATGGAAGGAGGCAGCATTCAAATGATCATGGATAAGGTGCTGACCAATGAGTTTGGATTGTATAGGTTGTGTTTAGATTTCTGCATAGGTGTTAGCCAATGGGGAATGTGGGATTAACATGCACTTGATATTTGTAAGAAATTTTGTTTTGGGCTTTTTTGTGTATAATAACTGTAACTAAAATGGGCGTGTTGAGAGCGGTTTCAGTTTTTCAGTTCTACACAGCTGACTGACCCTCCCAGACATATTTGCATGTAATAAAACTTGTTTTTCTTGCAAATCGTGCACTTCTTATTGATTCCTTGGATTGTTTTTATCGATTGTTTTTTGGGCCTACCTTACATTTTTAAGGGGAATCGCAGTCAGCCTCTTTTAAACGATCCGAGAATTCTACGTTGGATCTGTATATTCTTTGCGAGACAAACACATTTAATTATTACTTTTACATTTATATGATTGACCCAATGTCGTGAAATTTTTCACTTTTCACTTTGGATTTTATGGAAAGCTGGGTATGTTTATTGATGTTTCCAGCTTGGCTTTACAAAGTGAGGAAAATCACTTTGTAATAATGACGAGTAGCTCTGCACAAACTTCCCACAGTCTGGGTATCAAGAGTCAAAGCTTTATTTTAGGAAGCACAATAGCAATTATGTTCATGTTTAGATGTTAGGGCCAAGAGATTCAAAAACCTGTTGATTAGCTAAGCTTTGATTCTTCGATTCACTCCAATCTGTTATGTTGTCGCACACTCCTGCATCCACTGCAGTCCATGCAGTGCATGCCAATACATTAACAAATTATTCTCTGTGATGCATAATCTTGAAACAGCACAGGACAGGGTGACACATTTTCATTTCCTAGGCCAAACTGTTCAAATTCCTAATGGCAGTCTTCTCTCGTCTCTAAAATGCTGCAGAATCCCACTAGAAAAAGTTGGACAACCAATCTTCAGGAAAAAGCTTCTTCCTTATCTCTCCTTTGTTTTCTCACCACAATTGTCTCACAAACATTCTGTTCAGATTGTCATTCAGTTTTCTCATGTCAGTATTCTCAACTGTTCCTTCCTTGCTCTCTGTGTTGAGTGTCTCTGAATCTCAGTATGGTTTATTTGTTACATTCTAGTTCTGTAGTAAAGTCTTGAATGAGTCTCATCGCTACAATTTCAGAATTCCACATCCTACTGTCATCAATGAGAACATAGTTTCTTTTTTGATCATTTATACTTGTATTGGGATAGTTTGTTTCAAAAGGTTTCTGAGTTCTTATGATCTATTCCTACTTTGGAAAGAAAATTCCTGTCCTTTCTTCCTAACGCTTCTTTTACTTTTGGTGCCTTTTCACATGCCACACTATGCCCTTCACAAATATGTCCATGGGCTCTCTGATGTCAGTTAACCAAGTCACACCTCCCATCATCCTCTCTTGGCTGCCAGAATATCAGCAGCTACAGATAACAGTTCCATGAGTTTGGGATCCTAATTAGAAATATCTCCAAATGTATACTTTCTTTGATGAATATATTTGCTCTCTCCACTTTCCATTTGGCTTGTGTGTGAACTAGAGTGGCCCTACTTTGCTTGATGTTGCACGCTTCCAGGAAGGATACCATGTTATGCAAAATCAGCTGTAGACCAGTGTTTGTAGACAACCAATTAGGAAAACCATCTCAGATGAAGATGTCTCTCAACACGTCAATTACTGTTCTCATTGTCATGTTCTGAACAAAGCAATAGGCTATCCTCTTGTAGAGGGAATACAGCATGAATATGCTATTGCAGCTATCAGGATAGATCTGACCCAGTAGGTCTATAAATTCTGGGCCTACTTTATCCCATTATTCCAGTGGCAAATTTTTGCTTTGTAGAGGGACCTACCTTCTGTGCAGGTTCTTGACAGTAGTGTGACATTTGTTGCACTTACTTATCTAAATACATTGTTGCCCATCTGAGACCACATCAGGATTCACTCATACTAGCATTTACTAGGGTGACATTTAAGTGTCACTATTGTGCCTTGGCAATGATAATAGCTCTAACTATAAAAGGAGGGACTGATTTGTCCCTTCCATATACTTCATGCTCTTTCAAAGAGGATTGCTTATTTGCCTATTGGGTGCTAGCACATGTAGAAGAAAGCCCTCTTCGAGTCAATGGTAGACCAAAAGCTGACAATACCTCTACAATGTGGCACGATATTACATGTCAACTTGTTGAGCAGCTATCAATCCAGTTCTTGTCGCCATCAAAGCAGTACATCAGTGACTTGACTAGTTCAGGATGCTATTCATCACATTTGCCCCCCTCCTGCTGTCCTTAACGGTGTTCCCCAGTGATCAATGCTTCCTCCTAGGGTGCACCTTAAAGCAGTGTTTGTCCTCAGTGTTGGAGTCGAAAGGACTGGATGGGGTTTTTTGATGGAATTAACATGAGGGGTAATACCACCATAGTAATTCCAACGATATTGGCTTTAAAGTGAAGGATTTACCTGCAGCATGATGCTTCAGGCAAATCCTCCACTTCAACACCAAAGTCGGAAATCATCAGTGCAGTAAAAATGGCAGTAATTGCATTACTGCCAAAAATGTGGTGATAACAGAATTAACACCACTTTTTAACTGCACCGCCAAACTTGTAATGAGGCTGTATATCTTCTATTGACAGTTGATTTGAGCGTTCTCACGTAGTAAAATCTCTTAGCTTCTATATTGATGATAAGTTTACTATGAAAGACCATATTATGATGAAATTGAAAGCTGCTATCAAATATCCCTGCTCAAGCATATTAAGCCTTTATTCATTATGAGCTCTTTCATAATGTAGTGCAAGCTCTGGTGTTCTCCCATATTGATGGCGTTAATGCAATTCTTTTTGGTGCCTCCCACTGGGCCTTGTATTATCTCCGATCTTCCCTTCCTGGCACAGCAAGACCTTTTCCTGGTTTCACACATTTTGTCTGCGCTTGTTGGATGGAAGCATTTCACTAAAAATCGGATGCTTGGCTAATAAAGCAATTTTTCAATCAAAGCTTCCTAATTTAGCTGAACGTTTTCGAATTTCAAGTGGTAAGCTAAACACTAGAATGAAAGATATTCTTTGTCTTATTAGTACCCGGTAGGGGCGTGGCTGGCTTTGTCCTCCCAGCTAATGGGAGGCTCAGAGCAGGGGCATTACCATACGGTAATCCCGCCACTCTGAGCCTCCTCAGGGCTGGAGGCCGACATATCTTCTGCTGGTGAACAAGGTAAGTCCCACCCCCCCGTGTCCCCACTCCCCTTTGCCACAGAGTTCGCTCCCTCCCACCCCACTTACCTTCTCCTTTCTTGTCCTGTGCCGGGAACATTAGTGACATGACACCATGGAAAGGGAGAAGGGACTATGGAGTCCCTTCCGCCTGTTCCATAGTGGCCATCTTTTTTTCGTTGTTTTTTTCAGTTGTGAAACGCTGACTGAAGCAATCTATTGCTGCCATGGTCCAATGGGCCGGGGATACTAATAGCAATAAGCCCCTCTCTGGGGCGTGGAGAGGCATTACAGCTTCAGGTAATGCCCTGGGCCCTGTGGCCCTGTGTTAAGGCCCTCATTTTGTTCTGTAACTTTGGGCCCCGGGCACTACCAGAAGCGGTAATGCCCCCCACCCCGCAGCTCGATCTTACTGCTTAAATATTGCCAACGCTAATCTGATAGAGGTTTCAAACAGGCTTCCTGTTTTTTCCATGATTAAGGAACAATCTCCCTACTGATCTTCCAATAACCCCCTCTTGGGTTCAACATTTATGAAGAGTGGTTTCAAGCAAAGTTCTGCTACAGGTTCTTTAATACAGTGAGATAATTTCATGGATTGAAATCCTGGGTTGACGTTTTT
The DNA here is from genome assembly GCF_040938575.1 of Ambystoma mexicanum. NCBI lineage: Eukaryota > Metazoa > Chordata > Amphibia > Caudata > Ambystomatidae > Ambystoma > Ambystoma mexicanum. The sequence continues at coordinate 1,276,472,547 of NC_090929.1, read as the reverse complement.
CTTTTTTTTTACTTGGAATATCGCATATTTATGTACGACTGACAAATTCCTCTGCATTTAACAGAATGTATTTATAAACTTTAATCCTGTTTACGCCAGGTATATCATGTAGTGAATTATGTGATTTAGTTATACCTCTGTTGATGGTTCCTAGTTATGTGTCTTAATCCACATTGGCAAATAGAAATTGTTATGTGATAATAAAGACCCCAGTTCCTCAATGAGTTCATCACACTTAAAGCACTCTATGTGTCCTTGCATGTCTCTGCCTGTTGCTAATTGTACTAGGATCCCCAAGACTTTGGAGGGCAATAGTTGATATTCATCTTTTGAATGAGTCTGCACATTTCACGCTAATGTCGGAAAATACAACCAAGGCAAATTAGAAACAACCCCAGGGACCCGATAATGATACTAATTACCAATTACCGTACAGTTAAATTCAACAAACATGGACATTAAAGAACTGTTTTCAGGGAAGAGATTGATTACCTGGGTTCAGTGCTCCTTTGGTATCAAGAGAATGTTAATAAAAAACAAGATTCTTGCTTTCTAGAAACAGCGTAGCCTTCAATAAATCGGGATGGGGAATGCTGTTCTAACAATTGCCATTTTCTATTTGCAATATTTGCAGTTCAGAAATGCAATACAATAAGCACCACTTATTAAAGGGAGTACTATGCCAGATTCAATTTGAAAGATTCGGAGCCAGGGAAGCATTGCAAGCAGGTAAGGGATTTTTAAATATATGCAAAAGGATCTTTTTTTTAAAGAACCAGTTCCCCCAGTCCGCAATCCCCCCTCAGCCACCCCCCCCGAACATGTGACCAGCCTAGTTCTGCTTGTCCTTACGTGACTTTAGCCTCTTAAACCAGGGCCCCACTGAGGGGCAGTGGCTAATGGTGTGCTTTGGTTTACTGGTTTTTTGGTATGCATTTGCCCCAAATTGCTACCCTTGGCACTACAGCGAGATTTGCTTCATGCCCTGTTAGGATATGCGTGTGTATGTGTCTGTGTGTGTCTCTTTCTTTGTGGGGTTGTGAGGACTTGTGTATGATAACATGCACACGTTGGTGCAACTCGATTTCACTGCAGGCAGCTGAACCTGAGTCCCCACAAGGTCATGACTTCCAAATGTCTTAAAAAGCATCTGCGAGAAATGTCACACATTTTTCAACAAGACCTGGTAGCTAGTAGGCAGGCACCTGTGTTTAATTTGGTGTCTTTATTTTCTCAGCTCTGTTCCTATAGACAGAAGGTGGTACTGCATGAATTTAAACACATCAGCATTCTGGTGTCAACATTATTATCAGTCAGCATAGAATATGTTTTTTTTAAAAAGCTACCATCGCATCCAGCATACAATTGTCTTCAAATGCAAAGTCCACTCATTAAAAGGTTCTCCTTTGATTTCAGTGATGTATACATTGAATTAAGATCTTTCTTTTGCCCTTTCTGTAAAGTTAAGAATGTTTTTTTACAAATTTTAGAGCATAATTACACATTATTTGATTCATTTTTCTTTATTTGGGCTCCCACAATACTTCAACACTGCCGTTTATTGATTGGCTGCGCTATGGTTAACCAGTCATAATGTGACTTTCTTTCCTTGCAGCTTTTGAAGTTAGTATTTGGTCTAGCTGCCCATACAGGTGAATTGTATTGTACATTTTCACATTAATAACTGCCTTGTTTTCTTACTAGTTATGCAATGTAAACAGCTTTCCTATAATACGTTACTAGCCAAATCCACAAAGAATCAGGCTTTTCAAAATCGTGCAGATGATGCCATGCGTGTTCATGTGTTATGTGACAATGGTGAACTGTATGTACATTCAAAGGATTCATGCCCCATAGCAAAGTATGTGCTGGTTGTCACTTTGAGAAACCCAGGGTTAGCACCAAGTTATTCAGAAGTCTGGAGCAACAACGTGGCTGCAGGTAGGGCATTTGCTTATAATGGTCATTAAATGGCAGGACATGTAGACTCGTCAAAAATAAAGGGCAGCAGTGGATCACACTGAAAAGGTCTGTGTTTCAAGAATAAACATAGAAGGTGCTGGAAATGCCCATGTATTAATTGCACAGACCCCCATACCTTTCTCAAGCAGGTACAGGGGGATGTATTTATATTGAAACTCGATATGGCAAAACAGCTCTTATAATGCACAATTATGCTACAATATCCACAAAGATATTGAAGTCCACACAGAGATCATGTGCAGTGATACTAAAGTCCCCACATGGATGGTGTGTGTGTGTTGATATCAATGTTTTCACAGCAATGTTGGTCGATGATTTCAATACATCCACATAGTGTATGATTACATAAATGTCTCCATTGGAGTTATGCCAAATGTACCCACAAAATTAGATGTAATTCTAATGAAGTCTCCGCAAAGTTGGTGTATAACGATATTGAAGGCTCCACAATGAGGGTGCATGGTGAAGTCGAGGCAGTGATGATGTGTATGGATTTTTAAGTTTCTCAGAGATTGTGTGTAATGCTATTGATGTCCAAAAAGTAATGGTGTGTGATGATCTTAAAGCATCATAAAGTGTGTGATCATATTAATATTTTGACAGTGAGGTTTTTTAAAGTTATTGAAGTGTGCATGGGCAGGGTGTCTGGTGGATAATGACTGAAGATATTGTTGTCTGGTGGGCAGTGAAGAGGTTGATAACCTTTCTGGAAACTTCTGATGATATTGGATTCCCCTCAAGGTTGGTTTGTGATGATACTTATTTCCATTGTAATTATATGAAAAGACCTTCTAAGAGATTGCATAATTGTAGTGGGCTCATTATGAGTATGGCCATAATGCTGTTAATTTTCTGTAGAATTCCTGGCAACCCTGTGGTTAGTTAGTGCCATTATGCCTGGAAGATATACCATTGAATTGCAATTGGTGGTAAGGTAGTGTTGATCATGTTCAAAGACCTTGGCCGTGAGGCCAGCGGTGCGGGCTGCACTCCTATATCCACTTAGGAGTGGCTTATTTCAAGTGAGTCAGAAAATCAATCTCACTGGTACACACAATCTGATGCAGAATGCTTGTGTTATATATATACGATTTATTCGAACAAAAAAGCAATTGTTGTCAATTAATATCTCCTCTTAATGCAAATGCTTTCTGGGATAGGCCAATGCATTTCGGACTAAATCCTTCATCAGGGCCTGTATATAGTCATAAGTTACACAAGTTAAAGTCACAGTAATACCAAAAAAAATAATTAAAACAAGCAATATCAAGTCCATAGTCAAAGTTGTCAAGTATGCACACAGGTGCAAAACATAGCAGTCAATAAATATCACATTACCAGAGCGTTTATCCCACATATAAATAAGTAAATATGTATCACCAATAACATGAAATAAAAGTGCCACCATTTCAAACCCATTAGTGCACAAGCCAGAAGAAATATTAAATGTACGTACGGAAAAGAGGAATGTTGAAATATTGAGCGTACAACCATACCAAAGGAGAGAAGACAGAAATGTCATTTAGTCATTACCCACGGTCACATCGCTTAGGCATAATGCTAGGGAACTGATATTTACACTAACCTGGTCTCCCTGTAAATAAATGAAGTCTTCAAAAATGGCTGTGCGTTCACTAGCAGAGATCGCAGTATTTCCTCTGGCACGAACGATTTTCAAAACAACAATCTATAAATATATGTATCCATTAGGTATTACTCATATAGGGTCTACTCTTCTTATCATCCATACTGCTGGAGACACGAGCTTACCTGATGCTGTGTATACACTCGTCTCAATACACGGTGAAGCCGCAGAAACTCGCGTTTCACTGAATGTCTACTGTTGTTAAAAGATTACCATGGAACCCCCATGGTGCTAATGCCTTTGCTAGGCCAACCAAAAATGGCGGCCATATTGGAGTGGTGTATTCGCTGCCTATCTCAAATGAATCTTAGTGGAAATTCGAGTGTACATCACAACAATACATAAATCCTCTAATTTGGGATTGACACCTAAGCCTGTGCGTCCTAATTCTGAAATATAGATGAAAAAATAAAAATTAAGAAAAATCCTATTACATAGAAGAAGAACTATACTTAACTAGACTGATACAATAAAGAGTCTTCAGTGTACAAAATCTAATGCTTATGTTGTGTCTGTCTATCGTGGGCACGGGAAGGAGCGGAGGTAAAACGGGATAAGGAAAAGGAAACTGATGTATCAACGTGTCACGTCCGTGTGGTACGATGGAAAAGACGTTGCTAAACAACGGTATCTGGAATCACTGCTGTCTGAAATCCTCAAGTGTGGCAGTGCTGCAGTGCTGGTGCCTAATTATTAAAGAATATATCAGAGAAAGTGTATTTTAAACAAAAGTAAATAGCGAAGACACACATGTTACTGTGAGCTAATATACTTCAAAAGTATATCTTACGTGGACACGTGTACGAGCGAAAAAAAGAGAAAAAGAAAAGAAAAAGAAGAATGACTACTCGCTTGTCACGTACGTGTAGTGTAATAGAGAAAAGAGTGGTAAAATAAGGAATGAAAAATAAAGAATAAAGTATAATAAACTGCTGTCTGGGATCCTCATGAATGGCGGCGAGTGCACCTCTATATTCAAAGAAAGTGGGTAGGATAACTATGAGAGCTGCTCAGTAGCTAAAACTCAGAAAAAAACTCCCTTCTTGTTATCTGCAGTAATTCATATTACGTTACCGAGTGCCAAATTTCACCCCACAGCACAAACCTTTTACTTAATGTAGCATGTTTAGGAAAACATTGGAATCATCCAGAATATTAGAATGTCAATCGATAAAATCACATAGTAAACCCCTGTGAATGTCAACAAAAATAGCTGTGGTAGCTCTAGACCAACTTTACAGACCAAATCCATTCATACTACAAAATTGAGTCTCATCTCTCAAAAACCCCGATCCTAGTTGGATAATACATTAATGTGGAGAGTCTGTCATCCTGTGTGCTAGCATGGACTTTCAATGAATTCTAACACATAGTTATAACATCTCAAAAAGAAAACATTCTCATAGAAAGCAACTTAAATCCAACTCCTCGTTAATTCCATCAGGAGCAAGAGCATCCAATTTGTCTACCCAAAAGGCTTCTTGTTGTGCCCTCCATTTCTTCATATCTTTGTTATGTCTTTTCGTGGATAACACCTCCAGTACTGCATATCTCAATTGTGTAAGAGAATGTCCATTTGCTTTAAAATGTCTAGCCACAGCCGAAGTCATGTTATTATTGCGGATGCATGATTTATGTTAATTTATTCTTATCCTTATTTTACGTGCTGTTTCTCCTACATAATAGATGCCACAAGGGCATCTAATAGCATAGACAACATTCTCTGACAAACAAGTTGCATGGTACCTCAACTTAATTTTTGTGCCAGTTTTAGGGTGCATTATTGTATTTCCCTTCATCACATTGTTACAATTGCTGCAACTCATACAGGGATAAGTACCGGGGTGCTTATCTGGTTTTCTGTTCGAGTCTTTGCCTCTTGTGTTCACCAGCATATTCCGTAAATTGTTGCTTCTTTTGTAGGCAAAAATGTAGTGTTGATCCCCATATTTGCAGTCTGTAGGATTCCATGGGTATTTTTGAAAATGTATGGTGAGCGATAATTCTATGGAAGTAATTCTGTTGATTTTAAGTTCACTCAGAAATTGTTTGTGTGATGACAATGAATGCCTTAAAGGATGGTGATGAATTATAAAACCCTCCAGGGTCATGTGCAATATTACCGATATCTTTTCATGGAACAATTTTAAGGTCACCACCCAGGGCACAATGATCATTGATAAAGAACCTCCTACACAGCAAGAGGGTCTTTAGTAATATTTGATCACCAACAGTATGATTTGAAGTCCCTGCCCAATATCTAATCTTAAATGACTGACAGGGATGATGTGCAATGATTTATGAAAGGTGACAGGTATTATGTGTGATGATTTGAAATCCCTAATGTGATGTTATATGTTGATGCCAAAGCCCCTAAAAACATAAAGTACAGCGATTTCTATAACCCTAATGCGCCTCTCCAACTTTGAATTGTATACCTTTAAATCAAACAGAACCATTTATATTCTTGCTTCTTCAACAATATCTATATATCCATTATCATAACTGAACCTAAACAAATTATTTCCAAATTAACTCATTGATTTCTACATTATTGCAGTTTATAAATTGGACTGCTCTCTACCTGTATCTATACATATATTTGTGAAAGTATGTTTGTATGTTCAGGGTTGTCTCCAGCCCCAAATCAGTTGGTGGGCTGAAACTTTGGCCCACTGTCGGCATACCAGTCTGGGGTGTACTGGCGATAGTGACATTTGACCAACCCCACCCATTTGCCTTGAACAGGGTGGGGTCCAGCCTGTGCTATTAGTATAGGCAATTTCGGGAGATTGCTGATTTTGTGATTTTTGGCTCCAGTCCCACAACAGTTGTTGGGCTGAGATTTTGGCCCAAGGTCAGCATATCAGTTTGGGGTGTTCTGGTATTTGTATTTTATTTATTTGTATAGCGCACCAGGCCCAGGGGCAACCGGGTGCATCACTTGGTTACAGCATAAGAAAAACAGACAGAGCAGTAATTACTAGAGTTTGCAGGAAATAATACAAAATATAAAGGTATAAAAATAGCAATGATAGGACAAGCAGATTGTATATACAAGGGTACGGCTATGTACAAATTGAGCAAAGAACCCGGAGCTAGATGTCTTGGGCGGCAAGCCAAGTTTTAGTGAGGTGTTTGAATCTCAAGAAGGAGAGTTCTGCTCTAAGCTCGTTGGGAAGCGTGTTCCATAGTTTAGCTGCCATAATAGGGAAGCTGGCTCCACCTGATCTTTGGAGATTGAAACGTGGAACGAGAAGGCAGTTTGAATGAGCCATTCTGCGGGGTCTAATGGAGTTATGGAGGGCAAATCGGTTGGCCAGGTAAGAAGGAGCTTGGTTATGAAGGCATTTGTGGGTAAGAGCCAGGGTTTCCAGGGAGATTCGGTGTGGGATGGAGAGCCAGTGAATGTTGCGTCTAGTGTCCGATATGTGTTGGCGCCTGGGAATGTTGAGGGCAGCTCTAATTGCATTGTTTTGGACAGTTTTCAGCTTGTTTAGATTGCAACGATTGGTGACTAGGTACAGTGCATTGCAGTGATAAGTCTTAGATAATACAAGAGTCCTCGCCAGGGTAACACAGTTGGTTGCAGTCGAGTCAATGTAAATCCCTAAGGTTTTTGTGTCATTGGCAGTAGGGATAGTATTCCCATCAATGGTGAAGGACTTAAACGCAGGGTCGAGTTTGGAGAGTTTTTGCGGTGAACCAAGGATAAGGAGCTCTGTCTTTTCATCATTAAGGCAGAGTCTGTGTTGTGCCATCCACGCTTGGATGACCTGGTAGATGATATTGATAGCGAGGGAGTCAGCAGAGTAGTCGCCTGAGATGGGGATTAGTATCTGGGTATCGTCGGTGTAGTTGGTGTAAGTGACACCCAGATAGTCCCAGATATCGAAAAGGGGTTTGGTGAACACGTTATACAACGTGGGTGACACACAAGATCCTTGTGGTATGCCACAGGAGAAAGGTGCAGGCGGGGCGGCTGCTAGTGGGGAGTACACGCGCATTGATCTATTGTCTAAGAAAGAGCGAATCCAGGTTGTAGCTTTATCAGAGAAGTGTGCAGCTGATTTAAGGTGGTCGCAAAAAAATGTGTGATTGATGAGATCAAAAGCCGCCGAGAGGTCCAAGAGGAGTAAGAGAGCAAGTTTGCCTTTGTCTTATAGATCTTCAATCTGTGTTTTTAAATCTATGAGAGCAGTTTTGGTGCCGTGATGTGGCCAAAACCCAGATTGCCTAAATCCCAAAAGTTTGTTAGATTCAAGGTAATCTTGGATTTGTAGATATGCTGCACGGTCGAGGATTTTTAGTAAAAACAGGACTGTGGTGATTGGCCTGTAATTTGTGGGTATGCTAGCGTCCAGGGTAGGTTTTTTCAATAGGGGGATGACCCACGCATCCTTTAGATTGTCGGGTACAATCCCCAAGCTAAAGGAAGAGTTGATGAACGTAGTGATGAATGGCGTTAGGTCGTGAGCTGCTTCCTTAATAATGGGCGCCGGGCAGAGGTCACCTTGGCAATTGGACGGCTTAAGGCTGGCGATGATCTTTTCCACTTCGGAAATGGAAAGTGGAGAGAAGCTAAAAGGATGGAGTGGTTTAAGGTGGGGATAGGGTTGGGTTGTGGGTTGGATTGTAGGCTTGTTTGTCTGTTTTTGATTTGGAGAGAGGCAATCTTGCCAAGGAGAGCCTCTTGGATTTTGGTGCACCAAGTGCTATCTTTGATGCAAGTATCTGGTGCAGTGACAGGAGTTTCAAGTTCTTTTAAGATTCTAAACAATTCTTTGGTGTTAGATTTGGCTTGCTCGATACGTTTATTGTAGGTGTCTTTTTTTGCCTGGAATATGACTTCCTTGTAGTTAAGGGTGGCCAGGAAGAGACACAATTTGTTGGCTGCGGACTGGTTGCTTTTCCAATGTGATTCCGCAATTCGTTTTTCTTTGCGCAGGGTTCTGCGCTGGGGAGTGAACCAAGAGTTCAAGTGAGCTCGAGGTTTGGGTTTTCTCAGTTTGGATGGGGCGATAATGTCTAAGGCTTTTTGCAAAGCGAGGTTGAAGGTGTCGACCATAGCCGTGGGGTCGGAGCATGAACTAGCCTGGACATTGAGAGCAGGAAGGAGGAGGGGGAGGAGTCTGTTGCAGGTAATGTCACGTTTATTGCGAGTGGCAGTAGCTGGTGCAATGATAGGAGAGGGGATGGCAGGTTTGGACTGAATGTTAAATGTAATTAAATTGTCGTCGGTCCAAGCATACTGTTGGTTAGAGATGATATGGATGGGACAATTGTGGGAGGCAAGCCAATCAAGGGTTCTGCCCTTGGTGATGGTGAAATCTGTAGCCAATTTATCACAGTGCACTCCTCTTATTCCTTAAAATTTGATAAAGTATAAATTTAGTAGTGGGGTGCCGGGGAGAAAACCAACCCTGACCACATGGTTATCTGTTGTCTATAGTATAGTTTATACAACCTAGTGTCAGGGTTGGTTTTCTCCCCGGCACCCCACTACTAAATTTATACTTTATTAAATTTTAAAGAATAAGAGGAGTGCACTGTGATAAATTGGCTAGAGATTTCATGTAAATCCCCTATTGATAGGGTGTGACACTATAATCTCAGTAGCACCCACAGAGCCAGAGACATCGGGAGATGTCATTTTCTAAAATCAACACATTAACAGAAAAACATGCTACCACTCTAGCATTCAATGAAGAAGAAGCCAACCGGATATTAGACCAGTATACCAACAACAAGCAATCCAGAGAAACTAATAAATCAGTTAGAACGCACCATTAGAAGAGAAATATCTCCAAACAGAAGTGGGAGACACCATTGGAAGTATCACACAGGTGAATATTTTAATGGATCTAACTAAAGAAGTTAATATGCTAAAATTTGGACACTCCATCTGGGTATATATTTTTAACTGGATTAGTGTAAAAGGATTGAACTATTCTTATTTATCTGGTATTGTTGGCATTAAGTTGAACAGGCAATTCTGATAATGAGTGAGAAACCGTACTGAATTAGTTAAAATCACCTGGTTAATTATGAGATCATAATTAAAGTGACAGTGACAGTGAAAAACAAAAGAATAATGGAATTTAAAACCTGTAAATCTAAATTGTTTATTATAGATGGAACTACAAGACCTTTGAAGAAAATAGACAACTCCTGAAGAAGGGGAGCATCAAACCCCAAAACGCGTAGAGACACAAGTTAACGGATTGTTATTCTAGAAAATATTGCCCAAATGGGTTATTATTGAATAATCAAACGTCATACTGTATATTGTCTATTTCGAATTGTGAAATGATCAACAAAGTAAAATTTGAAATTCAACAGTTTGGTATTATGTATGGTCTAACATAAATGAATAAGTGTGTATATATACATTTCTTTGAGTAAAGAATTTTTATAAGACAAGAGTTATTAGCAAAGTGTTATTTTTGAATTACAGAATTGAATATATAGGAATCATTCACTAATTGGTTGGGTTCACAATACTTTTTGGGTGTGCAGGGAACGGGAGAAATCCACAAGTGTGTGGTTATCTGTTGTCTATAGGATGGTGAAATCTGACCAACCCCACCCATTCGCCTGCACAGGGCGGGGTTCGGCCATGTGCTTTCAGAACAGGCGATTTTGGGAGATTGCCAATTTTGCAACCTTTCCAAAAATGTGAATTTAGGACACAAGGTCATCATCCCAGTCTGGGGTGTACTGGCGATAGTGAAATTTGACCAACCTCACCCATTCGTCCTGCACAGGGGTGGAGCGGGGTCAGGCCCTGTGCTATCTGTATAGGCAATTTTGGGAGATCACCGATTTTGCTATTTTTCAAAAATAGGAAGTTATGACACAATAAAACATACGCAAGGCTATAGCAGACCCCCTCATGTATGTCAGCCACCGATCTGTGCAACACCGTGTGGTACCGCTAGTATTTATATACTGATATACTGACTGCTGAGTATTGTGGAAATAGCTCCTGTGCATGTACAATGCTGCGGGATCGCTTGAGGAGAAGAGGGGGTGAGGGCAGTAGAGTCAGACTATACTAGCCCTCACCTAGACAAAAAGTAGGGAGCTCACCCTACTTTCTAGTAATAAAGGATGAGGTATGTATAAGGGGGCGGGGAAGGGGGTGAGAAATATGATTCACTGAAGCAATATGGGCTACCAAGAACAGACGCTCAGAAGAGGAGCAGACATGTTATTCCAGTGAATTTGCCTCACACAATTGGTCGTGAACTGCAGGTTTAGGACCTACACAATGAGTTAGCGCACACCGAATCTAGAGATGATCCATCTGGTAACCTACTTGTACCTACTCAAAATAGGTTTACTCTGTTCGATAACAATGTAGACTCATTTTATGTATTATATAATTCCCGCTCAACCTGCACAAGCAGCAAAATGAATGCCCCTTTTCATACACTTTAGCTAGAGGAGCAGGATATTTACAGTAGGACATTGCAAGGTCGTGTGGCCTATGAGAGCTGCTTTACACCACATATAGAAGTGACATGCAGCTGTGATTGCAGCAAAACACTTTGAATTATATATAGTTACACAAATTATTGTCTCTCGCACTGATGAAATTTCATCTCTAAAAAAAACACCTTTTCTGTGCATATGTAGGAAAAAGGTAAAGAATAGCATTGAAGAGGTTTCAGAATGTCTAGGAAATTTCACACTACCTAACACCACTCGCCCAGATAATGTGCCCCATCGGCCTATTATTCAGCAACAGAATAGGATAAATCCTATACCTCCCACTAACACACAACCCTGAAGATATAGCCCTAAATACCCCACCAGGCCAGCCATAATAGAATTAATGTATCGGCCCTGACAATAAAAAAGTGGGTCCTGAACCAAAAGTATAGTAGAACTCAATAGCGGCATGCAAGAAGATCCCACGTCACATGACCGTCTCAGAAATGAACAAGATAGAAGTAATTTGCAGGGACCACCAGTGTATAGTAGGATACATGCAATCTCTAACCCTAACCCAATTTGATTAAATGCTGGATGGACTTTGGAATATCTGCAGAAAGTGCCAAAGCTCGGCCTCGACATATCACCCTGACAAAAATGTGGTACACAGTGATCAACGATGATATACAGAGTCGCACTAGAACATCAATGCCACGGGCTGAGGATGAGGATTGCAGTTGTATTGAATTTAGGGATGCTAGTTTAGCTCATGGTTTACTCTCGATTGATTTCAGAACACCCCCCTCCCGGTTCCAACATTGAGTTATGTACCTATCCCCCTAGCAGTGATAGGTGAAGACCATCGATGCTGAATCCTGATCCATCTATCAGTCTTTTGTCCACTGATGCTGATAAAGGTAATTGCATGGCAGCACTGGATTGACTAAACGGCAGGCACTCTTGTGCAATAGGGGCCCCCTGCCTGATGCTGTTTATGATAGTAACCAGGTTAACCAGAGAATTGTTGAAACGCTGACGTGGATCATCGCTCGCCTAAAGAAAAATGTATGGAATAGTGATTGAACACTTAATTAGGGAACACTAGGTAATATTTGTTCATGAGCCATGGGCAAACAAGCGTTACCACGTACAGGGCTATTCATTCTTTAAAAAGTTAGCTTTACAAGGCACGAGAAGTCGTCCAAGCAGGGGGCTCTTGACTTGTATTAACTCTCCCCTTAATTGGGGCATTAAGGTGGTTATAACCAGTGGTTGAAGTGAGCGGGATCGGTCAGGAGCGATGCTCCTCTACTTTTTTAAATTACCTTTTGCAGCTCCCATACTTTTATTTTAAAAAGAAACCGTTCCGGAACGGTTTCGTTTTAAAATAAACGTATAGGAAGAAGTTGAAACTTACACTTTCAATGCACTGCACTGAACGTTCCCTTAAACAGCAGGTTCAAGTGTTTGGGGGGGGGGTGTATTGTGTGTGGGAGGGGGATGTGGTGATGGGGTTTGAGGGGAGTGGGGGCAGGCCAGCAGGGAACATAGCTCCACTACTTCTTTTCGTACACTTCTACCACTGGTTAAAACTGGCTCAAGAAATGTTTAAGAGCTAAATATAGGTATGGACACTGACTCTGCAACCATATTATTTACCATCTACATTCGCTCTGGCACAAAGGATGCTATTGCAGTGACGGAGAGGCAAATTTCGCAGGCTAAAAGCCAAAAGCTGAAAGTTGACCGTATGTTTTTGACAGGGGATCTCAAAATATAATTTGAAACCACTTGAGCTATTCCGTGGCTAATTGGATGATGAGGACTCAGCCTGGGTTATCCCAGTATTAGATGCTGAAAGAATGAAACGATACCCATAAATTTGCTGTGCAGGTAGCACGTACTCTATGTGGCCTGGCGTTTGCAACGGGTGGGCAAGCATCAGCCAACTAATACAACCTTTGTGATGAGGAAGAAGTCAGCCCATATTGACTATTGATTAATTTAGACAAAGCACTGGGCATTTAGTGTCATCACTTCAAATGCTCGAGTGCCTAGAGAGCGACCATCATCCAATTTGCCATGAGCTATGTAATGAGACTTGGCAAATGACAGTTCCTTCTGAAAGGGGCACACACATAGGCATATATATATCTGGGCATTTCAGACGCAGAATAGGTTAGGCGAACTTGGAGGAGAATAATGTATTTCCACAGATAAATGCCATTATCTTACCCATATAGAAGAACCCTTAGGTGGTCCCCCAAGCAATACAAATGGTATAAAGTTGTGCAAATATTTGGTAGCGTTTGTAAATACCATGGAATTGATATTGATATTTTATTTCTATCACAGTCATACACAAGTGTTTCAGAGCACGACAAGGCAAGGGAGGGGAACAGGAGAGACCAAAACAAAAATCTTACTATGCCGAGTGATATTGAGAACGCGCATGTGCATAGGAGAGGGGGAGGGGAAAAGTGCAAGGAAGGGGGGAGAAGTGGAAAGTGCTGAGCAAAGGAGAAACAGATAAATAATAATACATAAATAAATAATAAAGGCAACAAACAGTGGTAGTGCAGCCCGCAAGTGGCAAGTGCTGGGTTTAAGGCAGTAGACAGGGTAGGTCTGATAAGTACAGGAAGATAAAGGGGGGGGTCTGTATGGGTACAGATACAGACCCCATGCCACGGGTGGCCCAGGGGCAGTGCTGGAGGTTGGCCGGGTGAGCAGGTATCTGGGCCTGGAAGACAGAGGGTGGCCAGGTGCATGGTGCCAAGAGAGAACAGATCAGCAGGGGAGAGGGGGAGCGAAGGCAGAAGCAAAGAGGAATGTCTTGAGGTGCTTCCGGAACCGGAGATGGTTCTCCTCAAGCTTTAGAGTGGCAGGGAGGCTTTTCCAGAGGGAGGCCTCAGTCAAAGACAGAGATCTTTCCCCAGCTTGTTTCTTTGAAAAACGAATGACCCTTAGGGAGTTAGAGTTAGAGGAGCAAAAAAGCTCAAGAGGGGAGGCATTTGCAGAGGGATAGCTGAAGGTATTTTGGACCCAGGGCCAGGAAAGCCTTGTGGACAATGCAGAGGGTTTTGAATTTAATCCTTGAATCCACTGGGACCCAATGGAGAGATTTCAGAGCTGGAGAGATACGATCCCAGGGCTTGAGGCCAAGGACAAGTCTCGCAGTCCTGTTCTGGATTAGTTGCAGAGGGCAGAGAGTAGAGGCAGGTAGATTTAGAAAGAGGCTGTTACAATAGTCCAACCTAGACAGAACCAGAGCTTGGGAGACCATGAGCTTCTGGGGGAAGGAGAGAAAAGGCAGAGTACCACTGAGGAGGTGCAGTAGGAAGTTTGGCTTTTTAAAGACATCAGAGATGTGGGCGGAGAAGGAAAGTGTGCAGTCAAAGATGACCCCGAGGTTCTTAGCCTTGCAGGTGGGGGTAGGACGAGGGCCAAGGGAGGACAGCCATAGAGTCAGGGGAAAGGATGTTGATGGTGTGCCGATGAGGAGGATCTCCATCTTGCTGGCATTCAGACAGAGATCAATGATGGCATCCCAATCTTGAATGGCAGTTAGGCAATCAGAGATGAGAGAGGGAGAGGAAGTGGCAGAGGGCAGCCTAAAAATTACTTGAGTGTCATCAGCGTAGCACTGGTAATTTGAGCATAAAATGGCAATGCAGTGGGCTAGAGTTACCAGGTATTGGTTGAAAAGGCAGGGAGAGAGGCTAGACCGCTGGAGAGCACCACAGGTAGATAGGAAGATAGATGATAGGAAGGACACAAGTTGGACCCGGGAGGGTCAATCAGAGAGGAAAGAGGTCAGCCAGGCAAGAGTCTGATCAGTGATACACAGGTTATCACAGAGACGGTTGAGCAGGATGGTATGGTTGACCGTGTCAAAGGCAGAAGAGAGATCAGGGAGGATGAGGACAGAGGGAATCTTAGAGTAAGGTTGGAGAGCAGATCTTCACAGATGTTCGGGAGAGCAGTTTCCATGCTTCTGGCAACTCTGAAGCCAGACTGGTAGTCATGGAGATAGCCAACAGAATTGGAATGAAGGTTAAGCTGAGAGATGGCCAGCTTTTCCAGGAGTTTGCCCAGTAAGGGAGAAATGGAAATAGTTAGCCGGGCAAGAAGGATCAGCTGTGGGTTTCTTGAGAAGAGGATGCACAAGGGAGTGCTTCAGAGGAGTGGGGAAGGATCCTGACGCAAAAGAGTGGTTGCAAAAATCAGCAATGGCCGGAGCGAGGGTTTCAATGTGGTCCTTGATGGTTTTAGAGGAAAATGGATGAACCTGTTTTGAAGAGGCTTTCATAGATCGCACTTGTCTAGTGACCTCATCAGGGGAGAAAAGAGGAAAGGACAAGAAGGAGGGTGGGGGGTTGGCTGAAGAAGGGTCAGCAAGCACAGACGGAGAGGGGAGAGGAGGGGGAGGGGTGTGGAGAGGGTGGACAGTATGTCTTGGATTTTTTAGATAAAGTGAGAGGCAAAGGCATGGCAAAGAGTCTGGGAGGCAACAGGAGTGGTAGAGACTGCAGCAGGGTTGGCCAGCTCCTTGCAGATTTTAAAGAGTTTGGCTGAATTGTTAGATGTCTCAGAGAGACGAGCTTGAATGTCGACTCATTTCTTGGTGCAGACAGAGAGTCGGGTTTGCCTTTGGAGCAGGTGACAGGCCAGTTTGTCAGAAGATTAACAAGAAGCCCTCCAATTCCTCTCAGCTGCCCTACACTTACATTAAAGTTTAACTAGGTCGGAGTCATGCCAGGAATTGCACTTGGCTTTGGACTTCAAACGGATCCTCATGACAGAAGCAAGAACATCAAGAGTATCAGAAATTGAAGAGTAGAGCAGAGACAGGGCTGTGTTAGAATGTGAGACAGCCAGAGGCGGAGGGGAGGGGGGGATAAGGTGGCAGCAAAAGCCTCAACTAACACACGCTTCATGGGCCGGATGTCCGAGAAGTTCGGTGGCAGTGTTGGGGTAGGCTTGGCTTGGGGGAAGAGAGGGAGAGATGAGAGGAAAGGAGGGAATGATCGCTCCAGGAGAGAAGAGTGGCCAGAGGGATGGAGAGGGGGAGGTCAGAGTAGATCAATACATTGAGTGCGTGCCCTGCAGAGTGAGGCGGGCCAGAGGGGAGGATGGACAGGGAGAGGGAGTGGCAGAGGTCACGGAAGAGTACAGAGGAGGAACAAGGAGAGTCTAAATGGATATTGAGGTCACCAAGGAGGAGGAGTTGAGTGGTAGAGGCCAGGAGGGAGGAGGATAGGTCCGCCCACTCAGAGAGAAATGAGGTGATTTGACCAGGAGGCCGGTAGATGGTAGTCACAGTAAGAGAATGGGTAGGAGAGAGAGAGAGCCTACAGACAAGGCATTCAAAAGAGGAGTAGGACTGAGTGAGAATGATAGAGGCAGGAATCCACTCAGGAAAGATCAGGGCTACATCCCCACAGGACCAGGACAATCTGGGTGCGGAGAGGATCTTGTAGCCATCAGGGAGGAGAGTGTCAAAGCTCATGACAGTGCTGGCCGTGTACCATGTCTCAGTAAGACCAAGGACATCATGGTCTAGTTCTTCAAGGAGGTGGCAGATGTCAGAGGAGTGTTTGACAGCAAAGCAAGAGTTGAGAGTGGCAATATGAAGAAGGTTGCCAGCCTTAAAGACCTTCTGGGATGGGTACAGATCAGAGGTACACCCTGCGGAGGAGCAAGAGCCCTAGGAAGAGCAGAGGAGGAGGAGAGAGAGGGCAGGGTAGCCAAGGGGGGAGAAGAGGGAACAGCAGGAGATGAGAGGAAATTGATGAGGCAAGGGAAGCGCCTATCAAAGAGGAGGAGATTGGCCTGAGGGCCTTGGACCCTGACTGTGCCATTAAGGTAGACCTTAATGATGACTTTAGAGGAGTCGAAGGAAGCCATGAGTACATCCCAGCAAGTGCCACCATTAATGGGAGAGGAGGAGATAGGACAGAGCACAGAGATCATATGAAGAGTCCATATATCTGGCGAAGGATCGACAAAGAGGATGTCGGTGAGGGTCTGTCTGGAGGAAGTATTGGAGTAGATGTCAGCGATAGGAGACCAGAGTTAGAGGTCAAGATATTCTTTTTGAACTTCTTCCTACCAGACTTAGTGAGAAGGGAAGGATAGTCAATGGAGAAACAGTTGGAAAAGATAGAAGAAACAGAAAGCGCTATGGGGTTGGAAGCAAGGAGAGGATGGAGAAACTGGGGGGGCTAAGGCAGGTAGGTGTGGGACTAAAGAGAGTGGTGAGGTCACTGGCTGGCAAATTACAGAGAGCCACCAGTATACAAGCAAAATACAGAGAATTTAGCAATGGGCAGCAAGATTTGACTTTCTAGCAAACAGCAAAAACAGCAAGATTTGACTTTCTAGCAAAAAGCAAAAACAGCAAGATGTGACTTTCTATGAAAAGGCAAAAACAGCAGGATTTGACTTTCTAGCGAACAAGGCTAAAATAGCAAGATGTGACTTTCTAGCAAAAGGTAAAAGAAGCGAGATTTGACTTTCTAGCAAAAGGCAAACACAGTAAGATTTAACTTTCTAGCAAAAAGGCAAAAAAAGCAAGATTTGACTTTCCAATCAGGGATTCAGATGTTAGCAAAGGGTTTTAAGAAGCACTGCACATCAGGATGACAACATGGGAGTAACAAGCAGAAAGAACAGTGATAGTCAAAGGTGGTAGGAGTGAGTCCAGAAGGATTGTAATTAATTAATTAATTTTGTGAATGCCCTTAACACCAGAGACCAGTCTCTAAGAGATGCACCGGGTTTTAAAGCTGTCCGGCTCTGCATTGTCTTGCTTCCAAGACAAAAGCATTGCCCCAGAGCTATCCTCCCACCCCCTAACCGGGGATGGGATAATCTTAGAAAACAGTTCCATTATGCATACCAAATGGTATGATAGAGAATGTCAAGCAGCAAACAAGGCACTCCTTTTAGAGCTCAAGAAAATACAGGGATCAAATAGAGACAAATGTTGGATTTCAAATATTAGTATTAAAAACTGACAACTAAGAAAGAAATGATCTTTTGAAGTAAAAATGTGGCAAGAACTGCTGGATGCAAGCTTGGGTAAAGATACCTCGATTTTCTGGAAATGTATCACCTTTGGTAATAAAGGTATCCATACTATTACAGAGGGAAATATTGCTGGAGGGGTGTGGTATGGGCATTTTTCCGAACTTTACAAGAAGCACTGACTGCCCTTTATGTGCTTACCTGGACTAGATGGAGCTGAACCACTATTAGCAAGAGTGGTTGCTCAGTGGGCTGTCTTGCTGTCTCCCACGCTGTTCCTGTGTCCTGTGTCCAGTGTGAAGATCGATTTTGGATTGGACTTGCTTCTGTGGAACTGGAACTTTGTGCATTGTGTAACCAGTCCATGTCATTGACGTTTTTTGGGTCATTTCTCGACTTCCTGCCTGCCTCTTTCCCAGCAACCTCCTCATAAACACCAACGCCGCGCGTTTAGCGCGCGCATTCAGCAAGAGTGGTTGCTGAGTGGGCTGTCTTGCTGTCTCGCGTGCTGCGGCTGTATTTTGGTATTTCCAAATCAGGTGGCTGGTGATTTAAAATGACTACGACTGTTAGTAAAAAATTTAAATTAACCTCAGGCATGCCTGCAATTAATCCTGGCCAACTATTTAATTTAGAGATGGCGGCGATCAAAATTGGTCATAAGCTTAGCCGCAAAAAGCAAAATTTACAGCGCTCAATGTCACTTTCATCTGACATTCGTCTGTATTATACCCAAGATATGATGTGCAGTAAAGAGAGCGGGTCCATTTGATATCGCAAACTCTCCAAGAACATACTGTTGATGAATTAACTTGGTTAAATACGATGGAGGAGAGAGGTTTTGTGATGCTGAATGGTGCTATTGTGGGGGATATTCCCGCTAAGAGTACATGGAGTAGGGGGTCACAGCAAGCAATCCTTGATTATGTTTTTGTCCACAAGACTTTTCTAAATTGTGTACAATCCATGCACGTGGTTGCAACTAAACGTAGTGATCATAATAAGCTCGCTATGTATTATTCAAGAACACCACCAGTAAATCTATCAATGGTTGGGACCTATGTACACTCTAATCTTGTAAACAATAGTGGTACCCGAGTGAGATGGAACATAAATCGATTAAATCAGTTTCATGAGGCGCTTATTGGGTCAACAAACTGTTATGTGACGGTGATGCAATTGTTTAAGCAGGTAAGAATGCCGGACTTGAGTATTCGACATAAACATTGTCATCTCTTTATCAGTTCAGTGTAGAAAAGCTGAATTCCGAAAAGATCTACGTAATCTTAAATTTGTACCAATAACCAATCGTTCTTTAGTTAAAAAACAACTAAAAGCATCCTATAGAACATGGTTAAAGGGTCAGAGAGCTGTATGTTATCAACAAAATGGGGAGGTTATGCTGTCTCAAATTATTAAGAAGTCCACTAGTGGCATATGGGCTTGCCTGAATGAGGCTAAGCATAAAACACAGGATGCTGTACAAATAAATGCTATTCCTAATGAGATCTGGAAAACCTATTGTGGCAAGCTCTATTTATCGCCTTTTCCAAACTTGACCCCGAACACACTTTCCCAAGGCTGGTCTCATTATTTTACCATCTCTATTGAGGATATACAGATATGTATCAAAAACTTGAGTCGCTCAAGGGCGGTGGGCCCAGATGGTCTTCATAATGGTACTCTCAAAGATCATCCAAAAGAATGGGCAAGGATCCTTCATCAGATATTTAGTAAAATTCTCTTGACTGGGGTTATTCCCAAATCATGGAAGAAGTCCATCATCCTACCCATATTTAAGAAAGGAAATCGTGATGATTCAGCTGCATACCGCCCTGCCTGGGAATTTTTTTTGCACGATTAGTCTTGAATAGATTTAACATTTGGCTGGATGCAAATAAGTATCGAGACATGTTTCAAACAGGGTTTTTGCCTGAAAATGGGACGACTGTAAACATCATTACTCTTACAAGTATCATTCAAAAGGCATCCCAACAACATCAACCACTCTATACAGCCTTTATAGATTTTAAAATGGCGTTTGACGCTGTACCTTGTGAACTCCTTTTTAAAAAACTGATGGATAAAAAATGTCCGTGGTCAATTGTCAAATGGCTTATTGACTTGCATACAGATACCTCAATACAAATCAAACTATCCAGTGATGGTCTCCTGTCCGATCCAATTAAGACTGCATGTGGGTTGAAACAAGGCTGCTTATTAGCCTCAGCTTTATTTACCTTCTTCATCTCAGATATTGGTGTAGATTTTAGCAAAATTGTGGCTGATCCACCCAAAATCAATGGCGTTAATGTAAATTATCTACTCTATGCTGATGATATGGTGTTATTCTCAAAGACCCCCAAAGGGTTACGTGCACTTCTGTGTGCGTTGGATATATACACCAAAAAGAACTATATTACCTTCAATTTAAGTAAAACAAAGGTTATGCAGTTTGGTAAAAGCAAGCAAAGGAAAGCCACATATAGATGGCCTTTACAAAATGTTAACCTCTCATCAGTCTCCTTTTATATCTATTTGGGGGTCTATATAAGTAATACTCCAGATAAGCATGCTAACCATCAACATCTAAAGCAGCGCTTAACGACTGCAATATCACAATGTAGACTAATAAGAAGCAAATACTGCAAATTCTCTATAACACCATTATTGGTCTATTATAGACAGAAATTTACCCCGGGAATTCTCTATGGTTCGGAGGCTGTCTTGAGAAAATCCTACCAATACTGGGCCATATTAGAGGGTTGTTATTGGAAGCGTGCTTTAAATCTCCCCTTGTCAGAACCCATTTGTATCTTGCGACACAAGCTAGGACTTCTGTCTCTTTATGCCATCTACAAATGGAGGTAATGCTTGTTGTATCGTAAGTGTATACTAAGTGTTAACCAACCAGGGTTATTAGGTATGATTGCAGTGTACCTTTTAAGATCTGACGATGCATTTGCGGTTTCTTGGAGAAGTCACGCCGAAAAAATCATCATTAATATCGGTTTTTCATTAGCATTATTGCTAAGAAATCCCGATAAGGCGTAAAAACGTACATGAGAGGATGACTGGATAAAAACATGGTCAGCCAATACAAAAAGTTTAAGATTATTCCATTTGCCTTAAAATGGTATGGGGAAACAGAAAGTTATTTAATTCTGTTTCCTCATTCCCGACAGCGGGATGATTACCTAAGGTTTCGACTCAATATTTGGCCCACAAAGGAACTTCTGTGTGACCGCAGAATCATTTAAAAAAATTATGTTCAATGTCGGTTTTGCAACCTTGCCATTGAAACAATGCAACATTTATGTGTTGAATGTCAAAGCTTGCAAGCGAAAAGAATTGTTTATTTTGAACATCTGTTTTCTGGGTATATGACCATGTCTAAAAAATACTGCTGGAATCTGTTATTTCATAGTCATTTGAAAGTTATCATGTATGCCATATTGAATTTTCTGTATAGTTTGGGACTAAAAGGTAAAGTCAGTATTTTAAGTTGTATCTAAGGTGTTCACTATATAAATTTTAGTCTCAGGGGCCATCCTATCGATTGTATTTTGATGGGTATCTATTTGTCCTGTTTAAAAGCATAAGTATATGTATATATCTACTTTGCAAATTAATTAGGTAATTTTGTATATGGTTTTGAGTTGTGTTAATTTTTCTTTTAAATCTAAATATGTTATGTATATTTTATGTTGAAAAATCAAGTTTTACTTGATTAAAACAATTTTCAATAAAAAAAAAAGTATTAGCAGAATACGCTGAACTGAAATTTACTCTGGCCAAAGTTAGAAAGGCAATTACTAACCAAACCAGCCAAAAAAGCAGGCAAGTCCAGATACAATCCCAATTGATCTCTATAAGGTGGAAGCAGGCATCTGGTAACCTATTTTGTTACAACATTTTAATGCTGTGGCAGATTAATCACTGTTCCATCGTCCAGGTCTTGGACTGTTGTATAAAAAGGGTGCTAACTACTGCCCCATATCCTTATTGGATTCTGCCAGTAAGGTTAATGCAAAGGTAGTATGAATGCACCTATCTGAATGGGTAACTGAGAAGCAAATGTTAAGCAATCTCCAGGCAGGGTTTCAACCTGGTATGAGCACCATCGATCAGGCATTTAGGTTGTTCATGCTGGTTCAAAAGTAGATCTCACCGAGAAAGGTAAATCTGTACATGCGATTTGTTGACTTATGCACAGCCCTCCACAGTGCACCTAGATCAACATTCTGGGAAGCACTAAGTGAAGTAGTGATCCCAACAGGTGTGCTTAGGGCTATTCAAAGAATACAGCTACCGTCTCTCAAGGGATGTCACTGCACCCTCGAATATTGAATCTGGCCAATGGCAGAGCTGCATGCTGGCACTTAGTATGTTTTTATTTCTATTAATAGGCTCATTGACCGCACTACTACTCTCCAAACTGGTGCACCCACATAAGCAAGGACGGGAGGATAGCTCTGTGCAACACACGGGTCTTGGAAGCAAGACCATGCTGAGCAAACACAGGTTTGAAACCTAGGCCCGAGCTTGGTAAATAAAATAAGAAAAAAAATGATTGCGTTATAAATAACCTGCCCTTCCACAAAGAAACTAGCACCTAGATACCTACAGGTTATGTGAGCTGCAAATAAATGCAAAAACAAGTGATAGGATCCTGCTGCTATTTTATGCAGACGGCACAATACTTATATGTCTTGCACCCATTGGTCTTATGAACCAACTCTCTGCTTTGAATGAGGGGTGTCAGGAAAATGGGCTTACCATCAACATGGCCAAGAGTAAGGTCATGGTTTCCCATCCCCCTCACAAAAAGCCACGAGGTCTATGTCTGCAGATCGATGGTTGTTGTATTGAACAGGTCTATAGGTATTATGGTCTTTGAGTCTGTTTTGCAGGTGGATGGACCTGACCGATAAAGCATGCCTTACGCTTGAAAGAAATAGTAATGCGATTTTGAAATGTGCAAAATCGCATAGCAATGGTGCAGTTTCACCTGCTTTGAAAAGATTTAGGGGTCGATTCATGGAATTAATGTGCGCCGAAAATTCCCGCGCAGAGGTGCCAAAACGTGCGAATCGCAGGAAAAGTGCGAAAATCGCAGTGCAAGTGCGAAAATCGCAGGAAAACCAGCGCACAGCGATTCATGGAAGTCCGTGCGCGAGAAAAACATTGGATGTGCGCTAAAAATGTGCGCCGCGCACGCCGGCGCACAGGTCATCCAACAGCGTGCGCCACGGCCACTGCGAAATCGCACATAGCGTGGCGCACATCACAAAAGTAGGCGGAACACGGGGCGTAACACTCGGAATGGGGAACAACGCGTGAAAATATGGGCGTCACGGGGGAAGTACAGGAGGCAAGTGCGCGGAACGCACACACGCTCGCCTACAACCCGTATTCATGGAATCGAATAGGGCAAACCAGCGCACGGTCAAAGACGCGCACAGGGCCAAACAAGTACGCCACAAGAAAGCAGGCGGTAGCGCCCCTGCGACTGAAGAAAATGTGCGCCAAAATGTGCGCTAACAAAAAGCACCCATATACAGCCATGATGAATGGCCCATACAGTGGCCCTCTAGGACAAATGAGGTGCAAAGGGGCACCGACAAACACGGACACCCGCTGTGTGAAAAATAGCGTGTGCGCGGGTTCCTGGGTGCGCGGGAAGTTCCACACGCGATTAGCCTGGGTACGTGTACTTCGGGGTGCGCGGGAAGTTCCACACGCGATTAGCCTGGGTACGTGTACTATGGGGTGCGCGGGAAGTTCCACACGCGATTGGCCTGGGTAGGTGGGGGTGCGTTGGTAGTTCCACACGCGATTGGCCTGGGTACGTGTACTACGGGGTGCGCGGGAAGTTCCACACGCCATTGGCCTGGCTAGGTGGGGGTGCGCGGGAAGTTCCACACGCGATTGGCCTGGGTACGTGTACTTCGGGGTGCGCGGGAAGTTCCACACGCGATTGGCCTGGGTACGTGTATTCCGATGTGCGCGGAAGATTCACACGCGATTTCTGCAGGGTACGTGTATTTCGGTGGTGCCGGGGAATGCTACACGTGATTTGGCCATGTGGGTCCCCCCAGGTGTTCCCTCTACACCCTCCACGGCCCCTGCAGGCAGCCCACACCACAGGGTACTACCCTGCACCCCTGCTCATGTCCCACAGGCAACCCATCCACCATGGCCATGCCCACAAGCCAACCCACATGTCACCTTGCACTACTGATCAAAAACACATGTCTCCCACCACCCCCACACCCCAGCCACCAGGGGCAGCCTCCACCAGGCCCCCACTCATGTCCCCTATTACCCCACCCCACAGCAGTGCAGGGGCAGCCTCCACCAGGCCCCCACTCATGTCAACCACCTCCCCCACCCCCCAGCCACCAGGGGCAGCCTCCACCAGGCCCCCACTCATGTCTCCCACCACCCCCACCCCCCAGCAGTGCAGGGGCAGCCTCCACCAGGCCCCCACTCATGTCTACCACCACCCCCACCCCCCAGCCACCAGGGGCAGCCTCCACCAGGCCCCCACTCATGTCTCCCACCACCCCCACCCCCCAGCAGTGCAGGGGCAGCCTCCACCAGGCCCCCACTCATGTCCCCTATTACCCCCACACCCCAGCAGTGCAGGGGCAGCCTTCACCAGGCCCCCACTCATGTCTACCACCTCCCCCACCTCCCAGCCACCAGGGGCAGCCTCCACCAGGCCCCCACTCATGTCTCCCACCACCCCCACCCCCCAGCAGTGCAGGGGCAGCCTCCACCAGGCCCCCACTCATGTCTACCACCACCCCCACCCCCCAGCAGTGCAGGGGCACCCTCCACCAGGCCCCCACTCATGTCTCCCACCACCCCCACCCCCCAGCCACCAGGGGCACCCTCCACCAGGCCCCCACTCGTGTCCAACTCATGTCTCCCACCACCCTCACCCCCCAGCCACCAGGGGCAGCCTCCACCAGGCCCCCGCTTATGTCTCCCACCACCCCCACCCCCCAGCCACCAGGGGCAGCCTCCACCAGGCCCACACTCATGTCTCCCACCACCCCCCAGCCACCAGGGGCAGCCTCCACCAGGCCCCCACACATGTCTACCACCACTCCCATCCCCCAGCCACCAGAGGCAGCCTCCAACAGGCCCCCACTCATGTCTCCCACCAACCCCACCCCCCAGCAGTGCAGGGGCAGCCTCCACCAGGCCCCCACTCATGTCCCCCTGCACCCCCACCCCCCAGCAGTGCAGGGGAAGCCTCCACCAGGCCCCCACTCATGTCTCCCACCACCCCCACCCCCCAGCAGTGCAGGGGCAGCCTCCACCAGGCCCCCACTCATGTCTCTCACCACCCCCACCCCCCAGCAGTGCAGGGGCAGTCTCCACCAGGCCCCCACTCATGTCCCCCTGCACCCCCACCCCCCAGCAGTGCAGGGACAGCCTCCACCAGGCCCCCACTCATGTCTCCCACCACCCCTACCCCCCAACAGTCAGGGGCACCCTCCACCAGGCCCCAACTCATGTCTCCCACCACCCCCACCCCCCAGCAGTGCAGGGGCAGCCTCCACCAGGCCCCCACCCATGTCTACCACCACCCCCACCCCCCAGCCACCAGGGGCAGCCTCCACCAGGCCCCCACTCATGTCTCCCACCACCCCACCCCCCAGCAGTGCAGGGGCACCCTCCACCAGGCCCCCACTCATGTCTACCACCACCCCCACCCCCCAGCAGTGCAGGGGCAGCCTCCACCAGGCCCCCACCCATGTCTACCACCACCCCCACCCCCCAGCCACCAGGGGCAGCCTCCACCAGGCCCCCACTCATGTCTCCCACCACCCCCAGCCCCCAGCCACCAGGGGCAGCCTCCACCAGGCCCCCACTCATGTCTCCCACCCCCCCACCCCCCAGCAGTGTAGGGGCAGCCTCCACCAGGCCCCCACTCATGTCCCCCTGCACCCCCACCCCCCAGCAGTGCAGGGGCATCCTCCACCAGGCCCCCACTCATGTCCAACTCATGTCTCCCACTACCCTCACCCCCCAGCCACCAGGGGCAGCCTCCACCAGGCCCCCACTCATGTCCCCTATTACCCCCACCCCCCAGCAGTGCAGGGGCAGCCTCCACCAGGCCCCCACTCATGTCTCCCACCACCCCCACCCCCCAGCCACCAGGGGCAGCCTCCACCAGGCCCCACTCATGTTTCCCACCACCCCCACCCCCCAGCAGTGCAGGGGCAGCCTCCACCAAGCCCCCACCCATGTCTACCACCACCCTCACCCCCCAGCCACCAGGGGCAGCCTCCACCAGGCCCCACTCATGTCTCCCACCACCCCCACCCCCCAGCAGTGCAGGGGCAGCCTCCACCAGGCCCCCACTCATGTCTCCCACCACCCCCACCCACCAGCCACCAGGGGCAGCCTCACCAGGCCCCCACTCATGTCTCCCACCACCCCCACCCCCCAGCAGTGCAGGGGCAGCCTCCACCAGGCCCCCACCCATGTCTCCCACCACCCCCACCCCCCAGCAGTGCAGGGGCAGCCTCCACCAGGCCCCCACTCATGTCCCCCTGCACCCCCACCCCCCAGCAGTGCAGGGGCAGCCTCCACCAGGCCCCCACCCATGTCTACCACCACCCCCACCCCCCAGCCACCAATTGCAGCCTCCACCAGGCCCCCACTCATGTCTCCCACCACCCCCACCCCCCAGCAGTGCAGGGGCAGCCTCCACCAGGCCCCCACTCATGTCTCCCACCACCCCCACCCCCCAGCAGTGCAGGGGCAGCCTCCACCAGGCCCCCACTCATGTCTCCCACCACCCCCACCCCCCAGCCACCAGGGGCAGCCTCCACCAGGCCCCCACTCATGTCACCCACCCCCACCCCCCAGCAGTGCAGGGGCAGCCTCCACCAGGCCCACACCCTTGTCTCCCACCACCCCCACCCCCCAGCAGTGCAGGGGCAGCCTCGACCAGGCACCGACTCATGTCCCCCTGCACCCCCACCCCCCAGCAGTGCAGGGGCAGCCTCCACCAGGCCCCCACCCATGTCTACCACCACCCCCAACCCCCAGCCACCATGGGCAGCCTCCACCAGGCCCCCACTCATGTCTCCCACCACCCCCACCCCCCAGCAGTGCAGGGGCAGCCTTCACCAGGCCCCCACTCATGTCTACCACCACCCCCACCCCCCAGCAGTGCAGGGGCACCCTCCACCAGGCCCCCACTCATGTCTACCACCACCCCCACCCCCCAGCCACCAGGGGCACCCTCCACCAGGCCCCCACTCATGTCCAACTCATGTCTCCCACCACCCCCACCCCCCAGCCGTGCGATTTGCCTGGGTACGTGTACTTCGGGGTGCGCGGGAAGTTCCACACGCGATTTGCCTGGGTACGTGTACTACGGGGTGCGCGGGAAGTTCCACACGCTATTAGCCTGGGTACGTGTACTTTGGTGTGCGCGTGAACTTCCCCACGCGATTAGCCTGGGTACGTGTACTACGGGGTGCGCGGGAAGTTCCACACGCGATTAGCCTGGGTACGTGTACTTCGGGGTGCGCGGGAAGTCCCACACGCGATTGGCCTGGGTACGTGTACTTCGGGGTGCGCGGGAAGTCCCACACGCGATTGGCCTGGGTACGTGTACCTCGGGGTGCGCGTGAACTTCCACACGCGATTGGGCCTGTGAGAGTGGGGTACATGTATTCCAGGGGTGGGCGGGAATATTTACCCGCGACTGTGCCTGTGAGAGCGTGCTATGTGTATTCCTGGGGTGGGCAGGAAGATTCACACGTTCGCCTACGACGTGCCGAAAAATGGTCCAATCCTGAGACACGTACGCCAGCATGAAGCAGGCGTACGTCGACCCGCGCAGCATAAAAGTGCGCGCAAACAACAAACAAGCTCATACGCCAGGATGAATATACCATTCCTAGCAGCAGTGGCCGTGGGTTACCAAAGGAGGAGGAGGAGGATAGTGAGGGCCCGAATTTTCACTCCCAGAACCAGCCTTTTTGGGATGCCTGATGACCAGGTGTATGGGAGGTACAGGTTTCCCCCACACATAATACTGGACCTGGTCAGTGAGTGGGAGGATGACCTCACATCACCCACCCTGTGCTCCCAAGCACTCAGCCCCCTGGAGAAGGTCTTCAATGTACTGCACTTCTTGGCCACAGGATCATTTCAGCGGACAAGTGCCATAGTGGGTGGGGTGTCACAGGCCACGCAGTCACGCTGATTACACCAGGTCTTGAACATCATCACTGCACGCCCATCAGTCCGTAGGCACATATACTTGCCCAGGACACCTGCAGAAAGGCAGGCTGCCACCCTCGATTTCTACGGTGTGGCACAATTCCCAAAAGTGCTAGGTGCCATTGACTGCACCCATGTGGCACTACGTCCCCCCAGGGCATCTCAGCACATCTATAGGAACCGCAAGCACTGGCATTCCATCAACGTGCAGGTAGTATGTAATGCTAAGGGAATCATCACCTCAGTATATGCCAACTATCCAGGGTCCACCCACGACAGCTTCATTTACCGAATGTCTACCCTAAGCCGGGACCTAGAAGCTGGGCGGCATGGCGATACATGGCTGCTTGGTGTTTATGAATGCCACTGCACATGCATGCATGTCAGATGCAGAGTTATGTCACTAGCCCACTAATGATACCCATCACCTCCTCACCAGGGGACAGTGCCTACCCTCTGAGCCCCCACATGATGACGCCAATTCGGAACCCCATCACGCCTCCAGAGGTAAGATACAACACAGCCCATATTGCAACCCGGGGCATAGTGGAGCGCACATTCGGAGTGCTCAAGTCACGCTTTCGCTCCCTTGACCGTTCTGGCGGGCAGCTGTTATATGCGCCCCCAGTAGTGTGCAGGATCATAGTGGCAGCATGTGTCCTGCACAATGTTGCAACACGCCGGGGCCTGGCCATGGACATGGTGGTGCCCCCACATCCCCAACCACATGCACGCCTGCTGCGTATGGGAGGGGAGAGGGCACGGGGTGAGGCAGCCCGTACGCAGCTGGTGGCTAATTACTTCACATAGAAATCACACCCCAGTGGAGTGCACACAGGCCTGGCACATACCATCTGATAAGCAATAATGACTCACCCTGACAATTAAGACGAACAAAGGGACTGTCAACTGTCAGAACCATAGCAGCCTGAGATTGTTCATGTGGAAGTGTCACAATGTGTGCATCCCTACCTACACAAACACCACCAATGCAGTGTCATGAAAAGACACTTCCATGCTGCAGAAATGAATACCCACTTCCAAAATACTACATGAAAACAGTGCCATGTCACCCACCCCCTCCCCGGCACGGCCATACAACACACCATGGCATGTCATGCAATGTGAGAGGAAAGAAATTAATCCCCACAACATGCCCCAAGTGTCAGCAGCTACAGTGTCCCTAATGGAAACATGTCCACACATGAAATGCTCACAGTAATGCAGGACCTACAACCCACATTACCAAATACTTACCAAGAATACCAATCACCTACACAACCTCCAACCTACCTTAAACATGACATTACAGACTTAAAAATTAGCTAGCCTCACCACCTGATGATGACAGCCCTCCGAACACTTCCAAGTATACAGTGTTAGCGCCACGCAAGAGTGTAGGTGCACTGCTTACAACATGGACTCCAGTTCCAAGGTGGACCGCATTGTGAAGACATGAGGAATGGACCTGCAAATATGGAGGATGAGATGGATGCAGAGGCACATATCAATACACCACGCAGTGTACAATACAACAACAATATGCACTATGAATGTATACACAGTATTGACTACAGACTGCCCACACAGCTCATGGGAGTCCAATGTCACCATGTACGTCAATGTCACTTGGGCACACCCTTTGCAAGCCCATGGAAACGGGAAGCAGGAGGGGTGTGTGTGACAAAAACCCAAGCATCTGAACCAAATCCATGACAAGCATGCATGTGCCCAGCCACAATGCAGCGTATGCCCACAGGAGCCACACAAGGCAACACACTGTCCCAAAAAAAAAAAGAAAAAAAAATATAAAAAATGGCCATTAATGGGCCCGGGGGCGTTGGGGAGGCCACCCAGGAGGTCCGAGGACAGGGTGCACACCAAAACCCACTTGTGTGGATCTTGCAAAAAAAAACACTGTTCCTCCATGGCTGCAAGCATACGGGTGTGGTAGGTCTCGCTCTGGAGGATAAGTGTGCGGAGGTCCCCATGCAACAACTCACGGGATGCCCGGACCTCCGCCCTAGTTGCCTGCATCTCAGCTGAGAGCGCACGGGTGAGACGCTCCAGCTGCTGTTCTGTCCTTCGGTTTGTTGAAGTCTCAAGCTCAACAAGAGTCGTCCTGAGGTGAAGGAGTTCCAGCCTCAGGGCTTCCCTGTGGCCCTGGGACTCTATGGAGATGGCTTCCTGCAGAGTCGCCAGTACCGCCCGCCTGTCCCTGTCGGACGCCAACATGTCCTCCCTGTGTGACTGGCAGATGGAGTCGGTTGCCTGCTGTAGTCGCTCCATCAGCTTTTTCGGGGGGGGACAATGGAAGTGGCCACCCTATCCATGGCCTGAGCCATCATCTCTGATGATGCTGCCTGTTGGGTTGCCATACCGTAAATGGATTGCTCCCATGCAGTATTGCCAGGTGGAGTACGGCCACCACGTCGGCGGGCACCACACCTGTCTGGGGCAAGGCGAACTGTGCCTTGCTGTGCCGGCAGTGCCTGAGGCTGCAGGACTGCATTCCCCCTCTGATCTGCTGGCCCAGGAACAGGATCAGATGTTGCGGAGTGTGACCCTGCATCCGTAACCACCAAAGACGTACCTGCCAACACTGACATCCCCATTGAGGGTTCTAACCCTGGTGCAGGTGGGTCGGACAGAACAGATTCAATCCCAGGAACACTCACCTGCGACGGCACGTAGGTCTCATCATCCGAATCAACACCTGAGTACAGCTCGGGGGAGGTGCAGCCAGAGACACCCCTTGAGAGCACGACCTGCAGCAGTTGTGGGTTCTCACCCACCACCACACCACGTCCCTCACTGGTGGTCGGTCGGCCCTCAGACCCCTCCTGGGTCTGCACCATCTCTAAAACCCCAGCAGTATCAAGTGTGTCTTCCCCTGCAAAGACATAAAAGAAAACAAATGGAAACAGGCATTAGCACTATGGCACACAATTAGGGCTGAGAGGCTACAGAAATAGTACTTGATTGACACATGTCCCACATTACTAAAACACTCCCATGCATGCACCGTCACTGCGTGTGATGGGGAGGCAGATGGCACACATTGATGACACCAAGATGGAAGATGAACACATTTGCTGCATGCTGCCTAGCAGTGGCATCACACATTGGCCAGTGATTGGCAGGTCAAATACACATGCCATCAGACAGATGGCATGTACCCTAGCCAGGAAGTGAAGAGGGAGAGGAGGTCACCAATTGTTCATTCAGTCCAGTTTGTTCATATGATTGATTATTTTCATTGTAATGGTTCAAATGTTTAACCTGCAGCTGCCAGTCAAAAATGGTCCTATAGCACAGGGACATGTCCAAACTAATCATGTCCACGAAACTGAGCCAGTCCACTGTACCATAGCCATGTCAGACATGTGACAATAGGACTGAGAAATCCCGAGTAAAAGTGGTGGTATGCAAACAATCTGCCTGAATAAACAGAGGTAAATAAGCAACAGTGTTGTGGCAAGATGACACTCCAAGGGCAACTGGCGTGGTGTTGGGCTGGATGTCTAATGTTGGCCGAAGGGATGCTGCTATACCCAAATGCTGTTGCCAAGAATGTATAGGAAGAGGCACATGGGTGAGCCGAACCACTCAGGCACACACACCCTCCCCTGGCACCCAAACAGAAGCCCTCCCACACACACCATGCACATGGATGACACACACATGCATGTGCACTCACCGGACAATGCCTCGTAATCTGCCACTTCTCCCACGCCTTGGATCTGTTCCTCCGTGACGTAGGTCCCAGCAACCTGCTCATTTGGAGTGAGTTCTATGTCGTCTGCTGGAGACCCACCTCCAGTCACTAGAGTTGTGGCATGACTTGAGGCCAGCTTATTCTTTGCCCTGCGCTTCAGGTCTTTCCAGCGCTTGTAGCATTCATTAGCTGTGCGCCTGGTGGGGATCCGGAGTGTCCTGCGCCGCTCTGGACACTAGGGGCAGGAGCGTGGGATTGCACACTCAGCATGGGAATTGGTGCAGGCATTATCTCAAGTGTGATGGTGTCAGGAGGAATGTCAGCATTATGGACTTGGACCGACACTGTCCTGGATGGGTGTGTGAGAGGTGGGGTGGATGGAGCCGCAGCTGCCCCTGCAGCCTCCCCAGCCTGCCCACGCGGGGCAGCAGATGACCTAGCTGCCCCAGATCCACGTGGCCTGATGACACCAACGTTCACCGGCGCACGTGGCCTAGACCTGCTGACCTGGAAGTCAGCCATGGAGTCACCCTGTGCCAGGTCTGGTTCCACAGTGGGCTGGTCCAACAAGGGCTGAGCATGGATGGTGTCAGCCACGGTAACCTCAAACAGGGGAGTCGATGTGAACTATTGTCCTGGGCAATTGGGGGTCAAAGGGGTTGGGTACCAGATGGTAATCGTACCCTAGTGCTCTAGCAAGGCTGTATGTCACCCCTGGGGAAAGATGACGGGTCACGCAACGCACAGGCACCCCAAAAAAGCGAAGTAAGGTGCACGCAACCCCTCCTAGACCACGTGCGTGGAAAAATAAACCTGCACTACCCTGTGGCACCCAGGAACACAAGAATGAACATATGCGTGTCACACGCAGCCTAGAATGACCTCTGAAGGGGTACGCGACACACGGGGCAAGCACAGATGTTAAATACGTGCGCGACTCACCGTCCGCCAGGAAGAAAAGCGTGAAAAATATGCGCGTGTGCGCGTTGGCAACACCTCCGCCAAAAGAAGAATTGTACGCTGTCTGAGGAGACAGGACAACAGTAGTAGGGAACGCTGTGTGAGGAAACAGGCCCAGGAAAAAGAGGAAAAGAGAAAAAGCTGTCAGAGGTAACAGGGAGTACGAACTGGAAATGCCGTGAAGTAAATCGCGTGTGAACCGACAAGAAGTACAGATTTCACCCACTCACTCTCCACGAAAAGCACATACAAGGAAATGGCGTTCTACACGTACCTTTTATACACACGTCACAGATGCGCATACGCAATGAGGCCATTTCCACCAATTACGCGCTTTGACACTCGGACGTGTATCTCTTCATTTTTACACGCGCCATTCTCTACGGCCATGCGCGTGACGTCACAGCTGCGCATGGTGGCCTTTGGGCCAATGAAATCGCATATGCGAGCACACGTGGTAAAACTGCACGTCCGAGTGTCATCGCGTGTAATCGGAGGGAAGTGAGCGTACACGCGATTGGCCGGGGTACGTGTATTTCTGGGGTGCGCAGGAAGTTCCACACGCGATTGGTGGAAATCCACGTGTGCTCTGTCATCACGTGTAATGAGGGAAACACCCGCGCGCCTCACGTCACAGACACACTCACGCACTAAGGGCCTTTGGCCCAATGAAATCGCATATGCGTGCTGACGTGCATACGCGCTAAGGACCTTTCCTCGATTTACACGCAGACGTGCAGGATTTTCACGTGCCAAATCACTCCGTATCAAGCTTGCCACGCGTAAGCACACGGAAGACCATGCTCCTGCCCAAAAGGCCGAATTACTGCCCCCCAGAGCCCCGAGCAGCCTCCCACGAGCCATCTGCTGCTGCCTGCCTGCCTGCCTGCCTGCTGCCACCGTGCCCTGCCATTTGGTGCCTGCACATCAGCCATCTACAGGGGTCCATTTGCTGTGTCCACCCCTGCTGGAACAGAAGACTCCCGACTGGGATACCATCGCTCCACAGCCCAGCCCCAGGACCCAGTTGCCCACCCACTCCTGCCTCTGGGGTTGCCAAGTCGGGCACTGCAACATCTGGCACCACTGGCAACCCCCGGCCAGAGAGGTAGAGGGGCACCAGCTTCAATGCCACCGAAGTTGGTGTCCTGGTGGAGCAAGTCCTGGGGCAGTATGATGCCCTCTTCGGAAGTAAGCGCGCCAACAAGGAAGGACGGACTCGGATCTGGACGGACATCGTGACTGCCATCAACGCGGAGGGGGTGGCAGTCCGCGACTACCAACATGTCAAGAAGCGCTGGGATGACTGCAGGTCCAGGACCCTCTTGAAGGCCCGGCGCCTCGTGGAGGGGGGCCGGGGCCGCATGAGTACCATCCAGATGAGGGTCCTGGAACGCGTAGGCCCAGCACTCCACGCCCAGATCCTTGAGAGGCAGACCCGTCTGGAGTTGAGCGGTAAGTGGCCAAGCATTGCTGTGTGAGACAGGGCATGTCGCAGTGTGCTGGTTGTCTGATACTTGCCTGTATGTGTGACATAGGCCATGTATGCATGTGTGTGTGCAGGGACGTCATGCATGTGAGACCAGTAATGTGTGAACCACACGGTTGGTGCATGTGTTCAAATGCAACATGGGTTGCCCTATGCGGAATGGCCACATGAAAGCATGCCAGTCTCTGTGGAGCAAAGCGGCGGGGATGCCCCCACGGCTGCAGCGGAAGGGGTGGGTGAGCCCCCACAGGGGCTTGCAATGGCGGAAGACGGGGTGGAACCATCCAGGTTGGTGGTTTCCACAGAGGAGGAGGAGGCCGCTACTGAGGCGCACATGGGGCCTGGTGGGGGCATCCCTGCTGGTGCAAGTGTTGCAGTCCAGGGGCAGGGGCAGGAGGCAGCACAGGTCGCCGTGGAGGGGCCTGTGCATGTCACTGGCCCTGACACTGTGACTGCACCACCATGCACCAGCAGGGATGCCCCATGCCAGGCCCGTCTGCAGGTAGGGGGGATGTCCATGTCATCTGACTCCCCTCCACCTGCGTACAAGGGGACCCCTGGCCGTATGGAGAAGGTCCTGATTGGTGTCGCATTGCGCACAGGTGCAATTCGTGATGAGGTGCGTGCTTCCCGGGAGGAGCATGCACGTCATCACGGAGAGCACCGTGCCAACGTGGCCCAGTTGGGAACGGCCATGGTCGGGGGTTTCCTACATGTGTCGGCCAATCTGGCGACCCTCTCCTCTGTGGAGACTATGCACCAGTCGTTCTCCATGCCGTCTTCCGGCCCAGATGCCACCAGGGCCCCCTGTGGACCTGCCCTGACCAATGCAGCCGGCTCGGTGGGGATCCCATCCCTGCCACAGTCGGGAGTCGGAGGTCCAGCAGGGGTGGACACACCAGCAACTGGACCCCAGCAGATGGAGGATGTGACGGCATCATCGGGCAGGGCACGTGCACGACGGCGTCGGTGGATACCATCAGCCTGGATGCCGTTGTGCTGGCACAGGCAGTTGCGTCGGAGGCAGCGGCAGGCTCGACGTGGGAGGTATCATGGCTCGGGGCCATCAACATCAGGGGTTCAGGCATCGGCCGGAGGGCAGGAGAGCCCTGGAATGGGAGTGGCTTCCGTGTGGGAGCGGTTGGGCCAGCAGATAGGTGCGGAGCGGCAGCAGGCAGAGGAGGAACGGCTCACAATGGTCAGGGCGGAGAACTCCATGCGGAGGGCGCTGAGGCGGGCTGAGTGCCTCGAGGGTCTTCGCAGGGAGTTGTACCTGGACACTGCTTTATCCCTGCGAGACCTCGGGGCCAGGGAACATGGCCGCCTCCAAGCCATTGAACAGGAGTTCGATGATGCCCTGGCCCATGACAACATCCAGTGAGCCGTTGGACTATCCCGCTGCCCATGTAAATAGTTATGTAGTTAGTGTTAGGTTTCCTTTGTTTGGACCTTTTGGACAATGGGCCACATTTTTGTATATAGTTATTTTTTATTAGGTAGTGTTGTTAGATAGGTTTCATTTCTTTTGTTGGGATCATGGACCCTGGCTTGTTCACCTGTACATAGTTCACTGTTGGATTTTTTCTTTTTACCATTTACCCATGGAGCAATGGCTTTCAATTATAATTTCCCATTGGATTTTCTTTTCTGAACTGTGACTTTGGACACCATTCCTTTGGATTCTGATTTTTGGTTTTGCATTTTTTCATGGACATGCTTCTTTTTACTTTTTTTACATTCCCATTTCTGTTAGTTTATTTTTGATTCAATTCATGTTTTCTTTAATACATATTTTTTGATCAAACTTCAATGTGTAGTATCATCTCATTGGTTTCATGCATATCATGATATGGGTTTTGAGATTCACTGACACCCATTGGGTGTATGTGAGGGACATGTGTTCGTTTCCAAACTTGCAATTGCAGTTCTATCATGTTATTGCCATTTCTGAGTGGGTGGATGCAATATTCGGGTGGGTGTTTTGCATTTGGAGGCTGACCATAGGGACCGGGGATCTAGATTGTGATGACCTGTTGGCTGGGGAACATGAGTTGGACATGAGTGGGGGCCTGCTGGCAGGTGCCCCACAGTGATGGGGGGTGGGGGTGCAGGGGAACATGAGTTGGACATGAGTGGGGGCCTGCTGGCAGGTGCCCCACAGTGCTGGGGGGTTGGGGTGCAGGGGAACATGAGTTGGACATGAGTGGGGGCCTGCTGGCAGGTGCCCCACAGTGCTGGGGGGTGGGGGTGCAGGGGAACATGAGTTGGACATGAGTGGGCGCCTGCTGGCAGGTGCCCCACGGTGCTGGGGGGTGGGGGTGCAGGGGAACATGAGTTGGACATGAGTGGGGGCCTGCTGGCAGGTGCCCCACAGTGCTGGGGGGTGGGGGTGCAGGGGAACATGTGTTGGACATGAGTGGGGGCCTGCTGGCAGGTGTCCCACAGTGCTGGGGGGTGGGGGTGCAGGGGAACATGAGTGGGGGCCTGGTGGAGGCTGCCCCTGGTGTCTGGGGGGTGGGGGTGGTGGTAGACATGAGTGGGGGCCTGGTGGAGGCTGCCCCTGCACTTCTGGGGGGTGGGGGTGCAGGGGGACATGAGTGGGGGCCTGGTGGAGGCTGCCCCTGCACTGCTGGGGGGTGGGGGTGGTGGGAGACATGAGTGGGGGCCTGGTGGAGGCTGCCCCTGGTGGCTGGGGGGTGGGGGTGGTGGTAGACATGAGTGGGGGCCTGGTGGAGGCTGCCCCTGCACTGCTGGGGGGTGGGGGTGGTGGGAGACATGAGTGGGGGCCTGGTGGAGGCTGCCCCTGGTGGCTGGGGGGTGGGGGTGGTGGTAGACATGAGTGGGGGCCTGGTGGAGGCTGCCTCTGCACTGCTGGGGGGTGGGGGTGGTGGGAGACATGAGTGGGGGCCTGGTGGAGGCTGCCCCTGGTGGCTGGGGGGTGAGGGTGGTGGGAGACATGAGTTGGACATGAGTGGGGGCCTGGTGGAGGGTGCCCCTGACTGCTGGGGGATAGGGGGTGGTGGGAGACATGAGTGGGGGCCTGGTGGAGGCTGCCCCTGCACTGCTGGGGGGTGGGGGTGCAGGGGGACATGAGCGGGGGCCTGGTGGAGGCTGCCCCTGCACTGCTGGGGGGTGGGGGTGGTGGGAGACATGAGTGGGGGCCTGGTGGAGACTGCCCCTGGTGGCTGGGGGGTGAGGGTGGTGGGAGACATGAGTTGGACATGAGTGGGGGCCTGGTGGAGGGTGTCCCTGACTGCTGGGGGGTAGGGGTGGTGGGAGACATGAGTGGGGGCCTGGTGGAGGCTGCCCCTGCACTGCTGGGGGGTGGGGGTGCAGGGGGACATGGGTGGGGGCCTGGTGGAGGCTGCCCCTGCACTGCTGGGGGGTGGGGGTGCAGGGGGACATGAGTGGGGGCTTGGTGGAGGCTGCCCCTGCACTGCTGGGGGGTGGGGGTGCAGGGGGACATGAGTGGGGGCCTGGTGGAGGCTGCCCCTGCACTGCTGGGGGGTGGGGGGGGGTGGGAGACATGAGTGGGGGCCTGGTGGAGGCTGCCCCTGCTGGCTGGGGGGTGGGGGTGGTGGTAGACATGGGTGGGGGCCTGGTGGAGGCTGCCCCTGCACTGCTGGGGGGTGGGGGTGGTGGGAGACATGAGTGGGGGCCTGGTGGAGGGTGCCCCTGACTGCTGGGGGGTAGGGGGTGGTGGGAGACATGAGTGGGGGCCTGGTGAAGGCTGCCCCTGCACTGCTGGGGGGTGGGGGTGCAGGGGGACATGAGTGGGGGCCTGGTGGAGGCTGCCCCTGCACTGCTGGGGGGTGGGGGTGGTGGGAGACATGAGTGGGGGCCTGGTGGAGGCTGCCCCTGCACTGCTGGGGGGTGGGGGTGGTGGGAGACATCAGTGGGGGCCTGGTGGAGGCTGCCCCTGGTGGCTGGGGGGTGAGGGTGGTGGTAGACATGGGTGGGGGCCTGGTGGAGGCTGCCCCTGCACTGCTGGTGGGTGGGGGTGGTGGGAGACATGAGTGGGGGCCTGGTGGAGGCTGTCCCTGGTGGCTGGGGGGTGGGGGTGGTGGTACACATGGGTGGGGGCCTGGTGGAGGCTGCCCCTGCACTGCTGGGGGGTGGGGGTGGTGGGAGACATGAGTGGGGGCCTGGTGGAGGCTGCCCCTGGTGGCTGGGGGGTGGGGGTGGTGGTAGACATGGGTGGGGGCCTGGTGGAGGCTGCCCCTGCACTGCTGGGGGGTGGGGGTGCAGGGGGACATGAGTGGGGGCCTGGTGGAGGCTGCCCCTGCACTGCTGGGGGCTGGGGGTGGTGGGAGACATGAGTGGGGGCCTGGTGGAGGCTGCCCCTGGTGGCTGGGGGGTGGGGGTGGTGGTAGACATGGGTGGGGGCCTGGTGGAGGCTGCCCCTGCACTGCTGGGGGGTGGGGGTGGTGGGAGACATGCATTGTTGATCAGTTATGCAAGGTGACATGTGGGTTGGCTGGGGGGCATGCCCATGGTGGATGGGCTGCCTGCGGGACATGAGCAGGGGTGCAGGGTAGTCCCCCGTGGTGTGGGCTGCCTGCAGGGGCCGTGGAGGTTGTAGAGCGAACACCTGGGAGGACCCACACGGCCAATTCACGTGTAGTACTCCCCAGAACCCCTGAAATACACGTACCCTGCTGAAATCGCGTGTGGAACTTCCCGCGCACCCCTGAAATACACGTACCCTGCTGAAATCGCGTGTGGAACTTCCCGCGCACCCCTGAAATACACGTACCCTGCTGAAATCGCGTGTGGAACTTCCCACGCACCCCTGCAATACACGTACCCTGCTGAAATCACGTGTGGAACTTCCCGCGCACCCCTGGAATACACGTACCCTGCTCGCACGGGGCCAATCGTGTGTGGAACTTCCCGCGCACCCCTGAAATACACGTACCCTGATGGAATCGCGTGTGGAACTTCCTGCGCACCCCTGAAATACATGTAACCTGCTGAAATCGCGTGTGGAACTTCCCGCGCACCCCTGAAATACACGTACCCTGCTCACACGGGGCCAATCGCGTGTGGAACTTCCCGCGCACCCCTGAAATACACGTACCCTGCTGAAATCGCGTGTGGAACTTCCCGCGCACCCCTGAAATACACGTACCATGCTCGCACGGGGCCAATCGCGTGTGGAACTTCCCGCGCACCCCTGAAATACACGTACCCGGCTCGCACGGGGCCAATCGTGTGTGGAACTTCCCGCGCACCCCTGAAATACACGTACCCTGCTGAAATCGCATGTGGGACTTCCCGCGCACCCCTGGAATACACGTACCCTGCTCGCACGGGGCCAATCGCGTGTGGAACTTCCCGCGCACCCCTGAAATACACGTACCCTGCTCGCACGGGGCCAATCACGTGTGGAAATTCCTGCGCACCCCTGAAATACACGTACCCTGCTGAAATCGCGTGTGGAACTTCCCGCGCACCCCTGTTATACACGTACCCTGCTGGAATCGCGTGTGATACTTCCCGCGCACCCCTGAAATACACGTACCCTGCTGAAATCACGTGTGGAACTTCACGCGCACCCCTGTAATACACGTACCCTGCTGGAATCGCGTGTGATACTTCCCGCGCACCCCTGAAATACACGTACCCTGCTGGAATCGCGTGTGATACTTCCCGCGCACCCCTGAAATACACGTACCCTGCTGATTTTGCGTGTGATACTTCCCGCGCACCCCTGATGCACACGTACACAGGACAATCGCGTGTGGAACTTCCCGCGAACCACTGAAATACACGTTCCCCGCTTGACGTTTGCTGTTTGCCAGCCCTGTGAACTGGTCCAGGGTTAGCGCAGCACTTTGTGATTATTTGGGGATTTTGAAGGCTTTTCCTTGCGCGAGGGCGTTCTTGGGGGCGTAACTGGCGCTGCTGCAGGGTCGCTGCGCCACGGCTGGTTTTGAATGCGAAAATCCATGAATACACTGTGCGCGGAAATCGATTTTAGCGCACGCGGCTGGCGCAGACATTCGCACGGGCACGCTGTGCGCCAGTCGCGTGCGCCACTTTTGTGTGAATTTCTATGAATTGCCCTCATAATATGCTGGCTAGAGCTGAGGCAGTATACCGTTCTGAGTTTTGGGGGTTCACTAAGAATGTGGACATTCAGACAAGTGAGCATCATTTCTTTAAAACATCATTGAATTTCCCTCTTAGCACACCTAATGTTACCTTACACTTTTCATAGGTGATGTTGTCTCTTTTAACCCAGTTTTATAGTGGGTGAGGTTGCGGTCTTCACATGCATTGGGAAAAATTAGGGAAGCTATGCTTGACTTTCGGTCACAAGATGCAGTTGTGATTTACCCTGGTGGACACATGTTAAAATAAATCTAGGAGCACTAGGGCTGATAAACCTACGGCAAAATAACCAAGACATAGTAAACAAGACCAAGGTTATGTAATAAAGTGCATATAGTGCTTTGACACAAGACAAGGCTATTGCCCAGTGCAACAACAGAGTTGTTGCTAGTTCATACCTTTCTTGGTCTTCGGCAGTCAGGCTTCAGGTCAAGACATGGCACCGAAACGGCACTTCTTGACCTCAAAAACCAGATGGACGACCTCAGAGATGCAGGCAAACCTGCTCTACTCCTCCTTTTGGACCTATCAGCTGCATTCGATCTGGTGGATCACAAGACCCTATGCCACCATCTTGCCACCACAGCCAACTTCTCCCCGACTGCCTGCAACTGGATAACCTCCTTCCTGCAGGACAGAGCAATGAAGGTCTTCTCTGACTCTTCCTGCGCTGACCCTAGCATCATCCAATGTGGCGTCCCACAGGGATCATGCATCGCCCCCACCCTCTACAACCTCTTCACGAGGCCGCTGTTCAAGATCCTTGACGCCCTGGGCATCTCATACACGAACTATGCTGATGACACTCAGGTGCTTATCCCCCTCTCCGGGGACTACCTGTCTGACCTGAACACGCTCAACTCCACTTACACCACGATCCAATCCTGGATGGCAGAAAACTGGTTATGCCTCAACAGCGAGAAAACCGAGCTTCTGCTGATTGGCTCCCCGTCCACCCTGGGCAAGCTGGACAAGCAATACAACTCCTTCACCATAGATAATATTCCTATCCCTGTCTCCCAAACAGTCAAGACCTTGGGTGTCTACCTGGACCCGAACCTGAACATGAACAGGCAGGTCAATGCCATTGCATCCTCCTCAGCCTACTACTCCAAACTGCTCAACGCAATCAGACCGTACCTCTCCCAACAGAATTGCCTGACTATCGCCAGGGCAATCATTGGCTCAAGAGTGGACTATTGCAACGCCCTTCTAATAGGGACGTCAGGAAAAAACCTAGCTAAACTCCAACTAGTCCAAAATAATGCCCTAAGGGCCGCCACTGGACTATCACGCAGGGACCACATCTCTGACCTCAGGCGTCAGGTCCATTGGCTCCCAGTCAAGGAAAGAATCCTGTTCAAAACCCTTGCCCTCACGCACAAATGTTTTCACGATCAGGCCCCTACATATCTCGTCCAGAGATTTTCTAAACCCTGTGCTTCCAGGCCCTCTAGAGAGGCCTATTCCAATTTACTAACTGTGCCAAAAACCCGCAGAGTGCGTGCTGGTGGCACAAGCTTTCCCACCATGGCATCCACCCTCTGGAACTCCCTTCCACCGCACATCAGACGACTCGACTCTCACACTGCCTTTCGCAAGGCCATCAAGACTAGTCTCTTCAAATAATGTGCCTGTTCTTTGTTTCGCTACCCTGGACCTATGTATCTGTAACTCTGTATGTATATTCTAAGAACTCCTCTGGGGTGGCTTTTTTGTAACCCTTAATCAAGCCTTCTTATGTACCACTTATCAGCGCCTCTATGCCTTAGGGCTGCAGTGCGCTTTACAAATGTAAAAAATAAAAAATGAATAAAAATAAATAAATACCGGTCTCTGAAAAGAAACACTGTTTTTGAGCGTTACCTAGATGAGATGAAACCCACTTATACATAATTTAAGCGCTCTGTATATGTTTAGGTCTAGGTAAGATTCCATTAGCATGTACCCTTTTTTCTGGGGTTATGGAGATTCTGATGTCTGCCTAGTTTGTACCATGGACAGGGGATCTATTGAACTTCTTTTTTTCTGCCAGGGACATTGGGCCGCATTACACGGACGGCGGTAACCATGGTGCTATTAGCGCCATGGTTGCCGCCGTTATTTTACCGATTCTGCCTTGGTGAATGGGGGAATTACCGCCCCATTCCAAGGTTGGCAGGCGGTAATTCCCCCTTCACCAAGGCCCTTCCCTATTCCCATTTGAGCCCCCATAGGGCTCAATGGGAATGGGGAAGGAGCAAATAACGTTACTGTCAGGTGTATTGACCCACGTTCAAGTTATTATGCTGCAACCTTTGGTGCTGTGGGCTTAGAAAATCCAAGATGGCCGAAAAGCCCACAATTGCACCAGAATCCAGGAAAACCGCGCAGTTTTTGCGCACACCAAAATGGTCGCCAGACCCGCCACCCACCAGTGCGAGCGTGATGGGCCAGAAGCGCCATCAGAGTGAAACGTGGTGCCAAAGGAAAAACAGCAGTGCCTGTTAGCTCAAAAAGCGCTTTGAAATCACCATTGTTTCTCTGAATGCAAGCTCAAAATGCCTATTTCAAACATTGCAAGATATTCAAAAATCTTACTGAACACCAGCAGACGTCTGGTAGAAGGAAGTCTTGTGTGCATACCAAATCTGGAAAGATGAAGAGCCTAAAATAATATTCATAACAAAACTGGCTGAGCTGTGGATGTCAGCAGGTTAAGTGAAATGGGATTTAAAGCCACTAAAATCTAAATGTTTAAAATAAATGAGTGACCTACTTTTGAGTGCCACATAGGTTGCAACTGCTTAAATGTCATGGTTTTGAACTTAAAATCAGCGTTCTAGCTGCATGTGTCAAAATTGTAAGTTTGATTTGAATGAAGAAAAATGGGAACAAAAGTGACCTTTGGCTGAAGCCTGGCTTAAGGAGATTGAATTCTGCGCGGCAACTACCCCCGACAGGAGTTGAAACTTGCCCAGCAACTGCATTCACAGGCCTGGCCTGCCTTCTGCTGCCCCACCAAAAGGAGATTACACCTCTCTGATTGAATCAGGGGAGGGGTACCTGGGACTGCAGGGAAACAGAACAATGAGCTTCCCTTTGCTCCAAGCAATTGCTAAACCAGGGGGTCGTAAATGGCTTCCTTTTGGAAGGAACTGGGAGGGGCACTGCCTCTGTGAGCCAGCTGAGCTTGGAGGAAGTGGGCAAACCAGAAATTCCCCATGTGCTTTGGGGACTTAACCACACCCATTTGGACCAGAGCATAATTTTAGAAAGATGGATAATTCATAGTACAAAATTGCCAAAATTATATCAATAATATCATTATTCCTGTGATTTTTCTGTGCACATTTTAAGAGGTGTT
Source organism: Ambystoma mexicanum (assembly GCF_040938575.1). Classification (NCBI taxonomy): domain Eukaryota; kingdom Metazoa; phylum Chordata; class Amphibia; order Caudata; family Ambystomatidae; genus Ambystoma; species Ambystoma mexicanum. Next base: position 1,276,428,557 of record NC_090929.1, on the reverse strand, counting down.
CGGACTCCGTGGTATGTTCTGGGGTGTAGTAGCGGAAAATAGGGTATTACTCCAAATGTCTGTATGTTAAAAATCTGACTCTTCATCATCTGATGCCCATATTCCTTGTGCACATTTGTGTAAATTCTGGAAAAGTTTAGAGATTGTGTTCTGGATGAAAAGGGCAGAATTCTGTCAGAAGTGAACACAACATCTTACAAAGACAGGGATCGGATGGTTTGGCGCTACAGAAAATATGTTAACTGGACATATAATATTAGAAAAATTGTACATAGATAAATATGCATTTAAGTCAAGAATAGATTTGTGTGCAAAGTGACAAGGGGAGTGTTCTTTCTGTATGCCATAAAAATGATGTCTCATGACAAGGGATGACTCACAGCTCAGTTCCCCAGTCAGAGGACAGAAAATCCTCTAACCTATCAGGATCCTTAGAGGGTTGAGCATAGAAAGTCAGCCTTCCCACCCATTTTCAAAAGACATAAAAAGAGCCACTCAGACCCAGGTAGACACATTCACTTTCCACTTTCTTGTGAAGCACTTTGACGGATGACATCCAAATTCAGGCACTATCCAGAGACCAGAACTTAGAAAACCAGACTCCAGACTCGAGAACTTTGAAACAGAAGGCCTACTGCAAGCTAAAAGTATTCTCAGCTGGCCTTAGAATTTTGCAAACTGATTTACCCCAGACTTCCAAGGGGCACATCAGAATAAAACAGCCGGGCTGTGCTGTTTGATTCTAGCCAAGAACTTTTTCCAGAACCAGAGATCCAGACCAGCAGAGCAGAGAGAACCGCAGCTAAACCTGTTGACCAGATCTGTGACGAGGCCCATTCCTTCCAAAATTAGGAGTGAGTATTCAGCCAGAGCTGTGCAAAACCAATCTCTTAGTTTAAAATAATCTCATCCCATCAATTTCAACCTATTTAGAAATGCATAAAAATTGTGTGTCCATTCTGTGATTTCAAACCTGTGAAAGTGTCATTTGTCATTTGAATCTTACTTTATTTCTGAGAATCTACCTCCACTAAATCGACTTTCTACTCCTTATAGTTTTTCCATAATCGTGATCGACGCACTCGGAAAAAGTGCCGCGAATTGCAATTTGACTCAATTTCTCCACCTGTCAAAAATAGCTGTCTTTTCCTACAACTGCTGAAATTCGTTTTCAATCTGATAATCATTCCTGAATAATTGCTAGTGTTGACCTGAACTAATTCAAAGTAGCTGTCACCTACCCTGAATCTCCTATAGGGAATTAAAATCATTTTTAGCATATTTTTCACTTCGTTGCAAATCACATTTAAAAGTATTTCTGCCTGTTTTAAAGCATACCGGTTGCTTTATGCTTGCTAGGGGGGAACTGGAATTTGTATTGCATTTGATTGTATTCCTGAAAACTGCGTGCTCCCCTTCCATCTCATTATATTGGATAGGGGGGGGAGTGAATTGTCAAAAGAAAAAGTGATCATATTATCTCTTGTTGAAACCATATCAGTTTATTTCTGTGCTGCATTCTTTCCATCATTGCTTTTCCTCGAAACTATAAAAGTATTCTCTGCTACCTCATCCTTTCTATACTAACTCCTCACTGATTGAAAAGAGTGTGCAATTGTAACATTACCCATTGTTGATCAACATTATATTCATAAGTGTGCTATCAAATATTAATTTATTCATGAAAGGTGTGATATATATATATCAACGTGATCAAGCGCTCAGGGAAGCGCGGAACGCGTCGTTAAGGACACTGCCTAGGCGTCCTGTATTGTCTGCTGTGTGTGCTTGCCTCATATATATATTTTTGTACTTTTCATTAAAACTCGATCTTTTTCATCTAGTTGGATTCGAGATTTTTTTTATTTTTTTTTTGTTGGGATCTACTGACTTCATGCATGGAGTGCAGGTTTTTCTATCCTCCATGTGGTAACATATATATATATATATATATATACATTGTTTAATTTTCAAATAAATCTTTTAATTTGCAAAACAAACCTGCTTCTTGGCTCAGTGAGGTCAGGGGGATTCAAAGAGAGGTGCGTTATACAAGGCTTTATCATCCAGATCTATGAACTTGTCATAAAAAGATATAAATAAGGGCTTCCCTTGGGCATCCCAGACTAGGCATTGACTTAGTTGGAGTGCTGAATTGAAGTCACTTAACAGTACCGCTATTAAGTCACCGTTATTTTCCCTGAAGTCCCTCAGTGGGTCCCTTCCTTAACGTGTGGTGTGGCCACACGTTAAGGACGGGACCCGCTGAGGGACCTCGTAGTATGGCGCTAAGGGATTACCGGTGCCCTTACCGGTGCCGGTAATCCCTTAGCGCCATCCGTGTAATGAGGCCCATTGTCAGTTACATGAAACCTTTCCTAAGAAGACATTCCAAGAGACATGTTAATAACGCTATGTTCTTATTTAAGCCAACTGAGAATAGGGACATCACTTTTTCCGTTCCCAGGTTTCTTTACAGTATTTTGCTTGTGAGGGGTACATTTGTTGCAGTCATAACTGAGGATGGCTGAATAAATATGCACATTTGAGCCTGCATCTCTATAGATGTAGGCAATTGTTTGGTCTCGCAAATCCTGTGGTTGTAATTATATGCACATTTGCACATTGCCTGATTGTTGTATTTCTGGACACGTTTTCTGTTATTTGCTCTACTGGGTGGCACTGCTTGCAGGTCTATGATTTGGATGAATTATATAAACTTCACACTTTCATTTTTGTATTATGTCCTTAAGTATGTACTTGTGTATTAGCGTTTGTATGTATGTACAGCAAATGATTTATGACTTTTTGTCAAAATAAAATTAAAATGATGATGATGATGAAATCCCTGCAGTAAATGGGTTTGGTAATAGTGAAGTACCCACAGGTTATATATTGATAGCTTGATAGTGATGGTGTGTGAGGTTTGTTTAACATTCACAAGGAGGGCATGTGATGACATTTAAGACCCTGAAAGGATGGTGTGTGATCATTTTGAGGTTTTCACAGGGATGTTGAGTGATGGCAATGGAGACCCCCACCTTGATTATCCATGCAATTTTGTGTAATCATATTGCATGTTTTATAAAGTCCCCACAAAGAAATTCTGTGCTGATATTGTAGTTTCCACAGGAAAGGTGCAAACAGCTTGGTCACAGATCTCCGCACTCAGAAAAATTAAACCTTTCTTACCCTGCTTGTCTTTTGCATGGTGGACCTTCTCTCTCCACACTGTGTGAGTCTCACCGGCTCCCCCTCCCTGCCAGGATCACCTCTGGAGGATTCACACTTCACAAAGCAAAACTGTCAAAATGTTGCATTCTAAACAAGCCAGTGAAGCGAAGACTTGCCAGCAGTTCTTCTCCTGCCATGCTTCAGCCATCTGGAACTCAATCCCGGCAGAGGCTGGAAATGACCCCTCCATCCTCTAGTTCAGCAACACAATAAAAAGGTGGCTCTTTATATAAGTTATACCTGGATGTATAGTTTATTGACTGCAGCAAAATCTCGTACATAAAACTGACATCTTAAGCGTGTGGATGTATTATCCCTTCATGGCTCCATTCCTATTTGTAAAAATACATCCCTATTAGTATATTTTCATCTTCTTTTCCCATCCTCACATGTGTATTAAAGTGCCTGTCTAAAATCCTCAAACCAATTCTTACCACCTCATTTATCATATCAGGCGGCTGCAACTCCTTTCTTAGACCGAAGGATCTGTGGTTCAAGGAACATCTGTATATTCTTACACGGAAGTTCCAGTTTCATTGCAGGGTTAATTAGGAAAACTAGACATTTATTGCCATTCATTTGCGTCTAAATCTGGTGGCCATTTCTAGATGGTATTTTATATGATCAAACCCCAGGCCTAGTAAAGACCCATCCCTATTAGTATATGTTAAACTTCTGTGTCCAGCCTTATATGCATACTGTGCTGGCTAGCTGAAATTCCCAAACCAGTTCTTACCACATAATTGCTCATATCGGGTGACTCACTACAGCTGCTTACTTGTAGTGAGGGGTCTGTAGTCCCAAAACATCTGTGTATTCTTACACAGAAGTCCCAATTCCATTGCAGGGTGAACTACGAAAACTAGACAGCTATTTATCCGTGGGTCTGTAAGTGACTTAACCATAGAATAATTTAACTCACAAGTGTCATTGATTATACAAATTGGTACGGTGGCACATATTCCAATTGGTTTGGTGTGATTCATGTCAATTGTATGTTAAAGGTTTATCTGCCTCATCACGAGTTTGGCGGTAACCCTCAAATGCGGTGGTAACGTTATTACCGCCACATTTAAGGGTCCGCCAAACCACAGGTTTGGCAGGATTTGCCCGAAGCTCAGAGCTGGGGTAAATCCACCTCGAATTTGCCGTTTTACCGCAGTATTACTGTACTCTAATACTGCCAACAGTAGTAGCGCATGAAAATTCCCCATTGGGCCCAATGGGGAATGGAGAATTCAGGAAGGGGCCCAATGGGGAAAGGGGAATCACCTTTCTGCCAAACCCATGATCTGGCACTAGTGCCGCCGTGGGGTTTGGTGGTAATGCTAATAGCCAGGATACTGCCCAACTCGTGATGAGGCCCATATGTGTTTATAGAATTTTATGTTTTGTAGTATATTTCAGAAATGTTATGCCATTCAATACTCTAATCGATACCAGCCGTGTTACTTTTACTCATGAAAATGTAATCCTGTTCTCTTCTTAAAAGTTCCATGTTCAGATCATTAGTGTTATTACCTTTTACCTGCTGAATCAATGTCCAAAAGATTATGGTCAAATTTGTCAAATTTGCTAAAATGCTTGACCAATGGAGATTCTTCTACTTTAATTGTTAGACAGCTCCTGTGTTCCATAATTCTTGTTTTCTCTTTTCTTGAAGTCTTTCCAACATATTGCTTCCAACAGTGACACATGTAGACCACATTTTGGCATTTGCAATTGGTGAAACATTTTTGTGTCTATATCGTGGGCAGTCCAACATCTATTTCTGTAGATTTCTTAGTAAGATGACAAACCCTGCATTTATCAAAAGGGTAATGACCAGTAACGGGGGATAAACCCCACATTTGCCTTTCTCACTCTGATATTGTTGGACAGAACCATTTCCCTTATATTCTTGCTTCTCATGAAAGTAAAAATGGGGCGTTCACATTTCTTTTCTGGTTTACCTATAATCCTCCAGTTTCTATTGATGACATTTTTTATCTTATAGGATAAGGGAGTGAATTTGTTAATTATCCATAAATTAGTAATTTCATACTTCCCAGATGTGGGGTCTAGCAAGGCTTCCCTCTTGTTATTAAAAGGCCTCTTGGCAGCTCTCTTCACTGTTTTGCTAGGGTATCCTCTAGCTAGTAGCTTATGGCTTAGTTCTCCTGATTCTTGTTAAAAAACCTCAATAGCTCTGCTATTATGTTTCAACCTCAAGAATTGCCCAAATGGCAACGTTTCAAAAAGGTGTTTGGCTTGATGACTATGGAAAAGTAATAGCGCATTTCTGTCCATTGATACGGCTTCATTCTTATACGTCCTCCTTCATGAAACAAACGTATATCTAAAAAGTTAATCTCTCTGTTATTTCATGTTATGTTATTCATTTCTCAGTGCGCTGAAGATGAATAGACAAATCAGAGAGTCAATACCAGGGAAACAACAGCATGCATAGATGTATTCTAATCATTGGATTTAAAGAAAAATGTCTTAACGGCTTTCTTAAAGCCAGAGAGGCAAGATGCACTGCGAATATAGATGGGTAGGGAGTTCAAGAGAGTTGGAGCCTGAACAGAAAAACAGCATCCACCAAAATACTTAACCTTGAACTGAGGGACAAGAAGCCTAGAATAGTCAGTAGACCTCAGGATACGAGTGACGAGAGTCTTAGCTGTTAAATAAATAGCTAGGAGCTTGGTTAGAGAGACATTTGTATGAAAATGTTAACATTTTATGAAGAATCTTATGAGAAATGCGATGGTGAATAGGCAACCAATGTAAGTCTCGTCTTGGCTGGGTGACATGGTTATGTGGGCCTAGAATAGAAATTGTCCTTACTGCATTATTCTGAACTACTTGGAGACTATGAAGGTTCTTTTTCAAAGTGCCTTTAAGTAGACCCTTGCAGTAGGCATGTCGAGAATTGACTAGCGCAGTTCCTAAACAGGCAGTATGTTCAGAAGACAGATAAGAGGTAATCTGCCTCAAAATCTTGTTGGTGTAGGTACAAGAAGAGCCTGCAATCACAGGCTCTGTTTTATCATTGTTCAGAGATAACGAATTGAATCATGTCATAGACGTTGTTGACAAGAGATAAATCTGTGACTGATGTTGTGAGGGAATTTTAAATATCTGTTTTGATCAATTATCCATAGCAGGAAAGCTGCTGCTTGGTCCTTACAACCCTTCCATATGCATAACATATCATCAAACCTTTGGCAAATTTCGCTGGCTAAAAGCAAAAAGCTGAAAGTTGACAATATTTCTTTGGCTGGGGCTCTCAAAATATCATTTGAACCACTTAAGCTGTTCCATAGCTTATTGGATGATGAGGCCACAGCCTTGGATATCGCAGTATTAGATGGCGAAAGAAACATTACAAGGAACCCAAACAATTGCTGTGCAGGTAGCACATACTCTGAATGGGCCTTTACGCAATTTAAAACCCATTTGTGAACAATATAGTAATTTTCAAAAGGTTTATTGATGATTGACAATTTTGCAAGAAGGATTTCTGTTGTTTCCATGTGGAATTTTTAAAGACATGTAGTAAAGACAAAGGCCTTGATTCATGGTATTATTTGCGTGTAAAAAAGGGATTTGTGTGCCATTCTGCGCGCAAATCCCTTTTTGATGGATGGAGATTTGCGGGCAGAATGGCACGCAAATCCCTGTTTTCCACGCAAATAACGTGTGATGCCCCTGTCTTGGGTGAGTATGTTTTTCCTTGGGGGGGGTTCAGTACATGTTTTAGTTTCATGGATTCCACAAGGTGATGGTGGGTATGGCTGGCGCTTTTTGTGAATTGGGATCCTGGTAAATTGAAACCACAAAGTATGATGGTTATTGAGTGTGACCTGGGCAATGGATGAGATGAAATGTTTCTGTCTGTGTGAAAGTCCAAAGTGCTCTTTGAGTTCACAGGCACATGCTCCCTTGACAAGTTTCTGCAAACTATGGAAATGTCCCACATTTGAAAAATCAGCACTTAAGATGGATCCTTATAAGAACACTTCTCTGTTAAAGAGGGACAGAATGGCAAATTAATGTATTGTATTGTAATTGTCTTTTGTATTGGGCCTTTTAACGTTGGTATGGTCCCTTTGCGCTGGCATGGCAGGCTGGCACACAAACGGCAAGTTAAAGCTGTAATGAACTGTGTGTGATAGAGAGACAGTATCATCATAAGCATATCTTTTTTCTACCAGACGATCAGACTATAGAAAGTTTGAAGAAACAAAAGGATGAACTAGAAGAAAGTAAACTGTATCAAGGAGTGAGGATGAAATAGAAGGTAAATGAAAGGAAGGATCGAGGCAAGGTAGCGAAAATAATAAAGGTGATATCAAATAAATGTTCACACAGTGCACCGATATTGTTGTAAATGTGCCATCCCTCACATTGATCATTATTTGTGCACCCAAGTATTCTGAAGAAAATATATTTCTCCCTGAAAAACTTGAAACTATACATAGGGGGTCATTGCGAGGGGGTCATTACGAGGTGGGCGTTAAGGGTTAAAGGGCACCAGAAAGGAGACCGGTGCCGGTAAACCCTTACCTTACCGCCCTATTCCGAGGTCCCAGCTGTTCCCTGCGGGTCCCGTTGAGGGACCTTGGAGCTAATAATGGGCCCGCAATTTGCGGGCCCGTTATTAGCGCCTTCCACATTCCCATTGGGCCCTATGGGGGCTCATATGGGAATGGGGAATGGTAAACTGAATGGGGACTTACTGGGACCGCACAGGTTGGAATATCCCGGTAAGTCCCCATTCTGCCAGACCGACCCGGACCCGGGTTTGGAGGCTAATAGCGCCATGGCTACCTCCAAACTCGTAATGACCCCCATAGTTTACCAGAAATAGTTGCAACAACACTAAGGGCCTCATTACACGGTAGGCGGTAACCATGGCGCTATTAGCGCCATGGTTGCCGCCGGTATTTTACCGTGTCCGCCTTGGTGGATGGCGGAATTACCACCCTACTCCAAGGTGAGCGGGGGCGGTAATTCCCCATTCACCAAGGTACTTCCTCATTCCCATTTTCCCCCATAGGGCTCAATGGGAATGGGGAAGGGGCTAATTACGGTACCGCAAATTTCGGTACCGTAATTAGCACCAAGGTCCCTTTGCGGCACCCTACTTTAACGGCTGGTAAAACCAGCCGTTAAGGTCGGGTCCCGCAAAGGGAACTCATAGTAAGGCGGTAAGGGTTTACTGGTACTGGTGCCCTTACCGGTACCGGTAAACCCTTACCGCCTACCGTGTAAGGAGGCCCTAAAATACAGTGACATTGGGGGTCATTACGAGTACGACGGTAGGGGTTTAACGGCAGCGATAAGGATGCCAGTGCCGTTAAGCCCCTACCGCCGCATTCCGAGGTCCCTTAGCGGGTCCCACTAAGGGACCAGGGAGCTAATAACGGGCCTGCTATTTGCAGGCCTGTTATTAGCACCTTCCCCATTTCCATTGAGCCCTATAGGGGTTCGAATGGGAATGGGGAATGGTTTTCAGGTTGGAATGACCCGGTAAGTCCCCATTCCGATAACCCAGACCCTGACACGAGTTTGGAGGCAGCCATGGTGCTAACAGCGCCATGGCTACCTCCAAACTCGTAATGACCCCCATTGATTTAAAATACCCCCACATCTAGGCAGTTTTAGCTATTCTGATATATTGGTCATTCAAGCCTATTTGTGGACTTATTCATTGTGATCTGTCAAGTGTATTTTCCACTCACTGGCCCTCATTACAACACCGGTGCTAAACCATGGCGCTATTAGCACCATGGTTGTGCCGGTGTTGTAACGGGTCCGCCCTGGTTCAATGGGGAATTACCAACCCATTCCAAGGTTGGCGGGGCGGTAATTCCCCATTGAACATTGGCCCTTCCCCATTCCCATTTTCGCCCCATAGGGCTCTATGGGAATGGGGAAGGCGCTAAGTACGGTACCACAAATTGCGGTACCGTACTTAGCACCAAGGTCCCTTTGTGTGTCCCTAATTTAACAGCTGGTGTAGACGAGCCGTTAAGGTCGGGTCCCGCAAAGGGACCTCGTAATCAGGTGCTAATGGGTTAACGGAGCTGCAGCCTTTTACGGCGCCGTTAACCCTTTAGCGCCAGGGTCGTAATGAGGCCCACTGTCTATGTGTTCCCTTTAAATGGCCAATATGTTGGTTTTACAAAATTGTCCCCGTTTTTTTTGGAAAATCTTTGTGGGGTTCATGCCAAAAATGGTTAAACTTTCTTTTGTGTGTTTTGTGATGGTTGTGTTTCAATTTGTATACCTCCTCTGTCTACTGTCTCTATAACTTAGGTTGCCTAACAAAAGATACCATGTCTGACTGTAATGAGTAAAGTTTGAGTTCCTTGCACAATAATACAATAACAATAACATGTTTTAAATATTGCTTCATGCCTGATTCCTCTCAATTCTAAGAATTGTAATATTTCCTGTTATTGTTACACGTATAATTATACTGAAATGTCTGACCTAGGAGGAAGAGGTGCTGAGTCAGCCTTTCATACTTCTTCACTGATGCTAGACTGAAGGGCATTCAAAAATTCTCGGTGAACTTGCCAGCAAATGTACATATATTTTGATAATCTAAAATAGGAATGAAACAATAGCCACAAACTAAAGTTGGTTCTAACCAGGCCCATCATCTAGTAGGTGCTCGGAGATGGCTTTAGAGCTCTTATATCCCAACTAACATTGCTAGTTCCAATATACATCTTCATCTATCATGTCATATTAAAAAAAGCTCTGCTCAAAAGAAAAAAAGAACAGTAGCTCAGTAGTTAACATATGGGTTTGGGTTTACCAACAGCATGGTAGCAGGTTTAATCTCTTCATTGGGACTTATTATAAATGTGCCAGTATCCTGGTGGTAACACCGGCGAGATACCGGTAAGCAAATATACTGTTACCGGCACCTGATATGGCAGAATTACCGCATATTACAGGTGCTGGCACCAGTAGGTAAATCCTCATTGGAAGTGGGGAGTGTTGGTATTACCGGCACTGGTAATTTCCGGTGCCGGTAATACCAGTGTTTTTTTTGCCAGTAGGGTTCCTGATTTACTGCCAGCTCTTGGTTGAAGGTAAATCAGGCTATCCCACCTGCAACCTGTACTCTAACAGTCATAAACGTGCTGGTAAACGGAATTAACAGCACAGTATTTCCAGAACCGCAGAGACGTAATGAAGCCCAATTGTCTCAAAAATGCTCAAACTTTAGGGTGTGGTGTCTGTTGGAAGGATAGAAGTCCCTGTTTTTGTTTGCAATAATGTTTACAATAATACAATTATGTTTCTATTTTTATTTTCATAACAAATGACTCAGAGAGAGATAGAGCAACATATATGTTTCTCCAAACTGGCATTGAGAGTGCCCATATGTATCTTTACAAGGGAGTGTGGAAGCCCCTCTACTGAGAGCGAACATGGGTCAATACCCTGTTCTATGTAATTTCTTCCAATCAGGAGGGTCTACAACCAAATTTTAGCTCACTGCACCCTTCACAGAGGAGAAATATCCATTTGCATATCAGTCTTTGTGCTAACCACAAGGGCAGTCCGGCACCAAAATAGGCTTTATTGGGAGGATGGCCTCCTCTACAGTGAACCTACTGAATCTACCACAGGGGACAACAGGAGACTGGTAGCTCCTCAGGAGGTGAGACAAAAGTTCCTACAGTTGGCACATGAGTTGTCTGTTCAGTTGAGTTTCAAGAGGACCAACGATAGGCTATCTCTGTACTTCCACTGGCCCAAGATGGGTACAGATGTAGATAGGTTCTGTAGGAGCTGCCACACTTCTCAGACTTCTGGTAAGAGTGGACTCAAGAATGTGGCACCTTTAGTGCCCCTTCCTGTGGTGGGAGTGCCTTGTCAGACGGTGGCGATTGACATTGTTGGTGCCCTAGACCCTCCAACTTCCTCAGGCACCTAAGTTATATTGGTTGTGGTAGAGCATGCTACCAGGAATCCTGAGGCAATACCTATGAAAACTGTTAATGGTCATGCAGTGGCTAAGGCCCTCCCTGGTATTTTTACCAGAGTGGGGTTTCCTAAGGAAGTCATCTCTGACAGGGGATCAAACATTATGTCCCACTACATGCAGTGCATGTGGAACAATTGTGGAGTCACTTACAAGTTCTCAAAAGCCTACCATCCCCAAACCAATGGGTTGGTGGAGGGGTTTAATAGTACATGAAGAGCATGATAGGTGATTTAGAGGACCTCCTAAGAAGAAAGTGGAACCTTCTACTGACATGCCTTATCTTTGCTTATAAAGAAGTCCCTCAAGCAGGGGTAGTTTTTAGCCCCTTTGCACTTCTTTATGGTCATCCAGTCAGCATCCTGTTGGCCCTTATTAAGGAAGGGTTGGGGTGTGCTCCTTCCCTACAGCGTGTGAGAGTCACTGACTATGTGCTAGACCTCAGGAAGAGGATGGCATTGATGATGACAGAAGCTTCTGAAAACTTGAAAGCTGGTCAGACTCTGGTCAAACATTGGCGCGACCAGAAGGCCAACATGGTGGAGTTCACTCAAGACTGGTTAGAATTGGTTATGGTGCCTACAAGGCAGAGGGCCTTGCAGGACAAATGGATTGGACCCTTCAAGTTTGTAGGCAATCTTGGATATGTCAATTATTTAGTGTACTTTGGCAACCCTATTGAAGCCTCTGGAGTCTATCACACTAACCGTCTGAAGGATTGTTTCCAGACCAGAACTAGGAGCTTTGCTTCTAGCCTCTGTTCAAGAGGAGGAGGAGACTGAGCCACTCTCTGATCTCCTCAACCTTCAAATGAGACAATTGAAGGAGTAAAACTCTCTTCAGATTTGACTCTGCAGCAACAGGAGGAGTGCAAGGCTCTGTTAAATCAGTTTGCCTCCCTGTTTTCTCTGACACCAAGCTTGACCCCTTGGGACCAGCATGATATTCTCACTGGTGACAGTCTCCCTGTCAAATGCAGGGGCTACAGAATGTCAGATCATGTCAGATCCCATATAAAGGAGGAGGTCATGAAATTGCTCAACCTTGGGTTATTGAGCATCTACCAGTCCATGGCCTAGTCCAGTTGTACTAATACTAAAAGCAGGAGCAAACGAGTTGAGATTCTGCGTGGACTACAGGGCTCTTAATGCAGTTTCCATGACTGATGCCCATCCTTTACCCAGGGCAGATGAGCTGGTGGACAAACTTGTTTCAGCCAAGTTCCTCAGTACATCTGACCTGACCTCAGGCTAATGGCAGATAGCTCTGACAGACCATGCTAAGGAGAACACTGCATTCTCCACCCCAGAGGTTTATACCAGTTTAAGGTCATGCCTTTTGGACTTAAGAATGCATCTGCTACATTTCAGAGGATGGTGAATCAAGTTTTGAATGGGTTAGAGGACATCTTCATGGCATATGTGGATGAATTGCAGTGTTCAGCCTCCCTTGGGAAGAGCATCTTCACCACCTAGGAGAAAGCTGAAGGACCAAGAGACAAAGTGGACAACTATAGAACCTGAATGTTTTGACATTGTGTGGTCATTGAAGAAGTTTAGGTCACACTTGTATGGTTCTACTTTCATTTTTCAAACTGACCCTTGAGATCGTTAATACAGATGAAGGGGGAAAATCCAAAATTGCTGAGATGGTCAATCAGCCTCCATGGGTTTAATTTCACTATAGAGCATAGTTCAGGGTGTAATCACAATAATGCTGATGGTATCTCCAGAACGTATGACCGACTGGAATAAGAGATTAATCCAGGAGTGGATTAAATCCTCCTGTCCCTTAGTCTGGGGGGGGGAGATGAGTGTTAGGGAGAATTTTCATTTCTGTATTAATTCCCTTCAACCTTAGAGACCCCTAGCTCTTTTGCTGGACTCTGGACTTTTTCATTTTAACTCCTGAGTGAGTAGGGCCCTTTTCTCCCTCTCTCATGTGTTTTTACATGGTTTGGATTTTGTGTTTTCACGGTTTTTGGAGTCTAACTCCATAGGGATCTGCTTTTTGTATAGTGACACACAGCACCTTCAGTGCAGTGTAACTGGGAAATCCTTTGGATTTCTCGTAAGGTTTAAATACCCTTTCTTGTGTGTACTACAGTTCTCAAAAATAGTGAAGTGAAATTGACTTTGCTTAACTTTTCCCTTTGCAGGTCCAGCACACACCATTTTATGTGGAGTGTTGGGGGGTTACTTAGTAGCCCCTTATCCTACTTTTCCATGTAACATTTTAATGTTACCCTCACTGCTTTTAATGGCTGGTGGCAGTGGTTTAATTTTTCCTACCATTGTGCTTTTCTACCGCAGGCTGAACCCTCAGCTGCAGAACAGCACGCCTGGGTGACCTTTTTGTCAAAATGGAACCTGTCTTCTTTTTTCACCATTTTCTGTTTGTGAGGACTTTCCTGGCTTTTACTCTGTGTGTTGAGACAGGTTTGAGCCCTTTGTTTATTCTGCCTTTGGCAGGATTCATCCCTGAAGCCCGCCCCTGGCTCCAGTGTGTCTGGAAGAACCGTGTGTGAGGGAGGGTTCCCTGTCCTTTGTCTCTAGGAGTGCCTTAATGAAACTAGTGCTGACTGGCTGGGTGGGAAAGCCGCCCTGTAGTGTGATTGACAGCCTAGGCTGTGCATGAATGGAAGAAACCTGCTTAAAAGGTGAGGGTTGTGGGGCTACAGGCAGAGTCTACCACTGGAATAACATCCGAAGAAGAAACCATGAATAAAGCTTGCTGCAACCTCCCAGACCTTCAATTGCCTGGTGAAACCGTGTTGCTGTGCTGACCTCCTTTTTCACCTCAACTAACCACAGAGACAAACTCCTCTTGTGCACCATCCCCAACTTGCTGTGCCTCTTCGTTGCTGCCTAAGCTCAATGCCAGGGGTTGAGTGTCCATAATCAAGTGCAACATCTGCCGCAAAACAAATCTGGCTAAAAGCTCCAGGAGCCTACTAAGGACCCTCTAGAAGCTAGACCTACAGATCCAGAGTCCCCTCAGCAGAGTGCAGGAAAGAGGGAGCACGGAAAGTCCAACCAGTGTCCATTGTTCCACATCAGTGCTGATGCCCACGACTGAGGCTCAGGAACAACGGCCTGCTTGGCTGTAGCAAGACAAAATCGAGCTGGACTCCTTTCTTCCAACCAAAGGTACATTTTCAGTCCCTGGGGTACTTACTTTCCCACCTTAAGTTGTGTGGTCTCACTTGAGACTTTCACCTGCTTAACTTGTTGAGTTGATTTCAACTCCATTTTCACAGGCTTAACACCCTGTGGCCCTATAAGTGATTTTTTTCTGAACTCTCCAACTTTGTGCAAGACTTTTATCCAAGAAGTGCATCAGATCCATAGACTGTGTCCAAGTGAAGTTGGCTGTCCTGGCTCCCTAAAGGCACTCCTCTATATCCATTGACTTTGATATTGCTTCTACCCCAAAGGTTGTGGCTTGTTAAACACTGGCACTGCTGGGAAAAGCTCACGTAGGCTTCAGTGGAGGATTTGGTTGTCCTCACATATTCAGAAAATTGGTTCTAACCTTTTTGGTTCCCTAAATCATTCCTTTATTCAACTCTGAATCTGCAAAGTATGCTAGTGTAATATATAAATGCAAATACTATCCTTGTGATTGAAGTCACCTCCAGGTGTCGGAAAAATGTATGAATCATATCCAAAGATTAATCACTGGCTTGTTTGATTCTGAAAAGTCATTTCAAAGTGTATTCGTATTATTACAATCTTTTGCCTTTTTAAAGAATGTTTATTTAAAACTGATGTTAAATAAATAAATAACGGTTTATAATTGAAACCTTGAGTGTAACTTTTACTTGGCTACTTGTATTTACGGATATCAATTGTACAGCTCTACAGCTCACATTTACCCCTTTTGAGATATGCCTGGCTGCTCAGTCACAGTACCAACTTGTGTAGTACAGACCTATACCAAAAGGTGGGTTACTTAATACCAAGCAGCTAAGTCCTGTGTAGTCTCACACAGTGTGACTACACCAATTCTTACCTAACAGTAAGGTTTGTGGGACTCCATCATTTCAAGATAATGTATGTCCTTCTATAGGGGAATTACACTACTACGCCAATCAGCTTTGCATGAGGGACTATCCTAACGTTGTAATATGTTTTGATGCTAATCAGTTTGTATGATGACAAACGCTTTTGTCTTTGGGGTGTATCTTTGACAGCACTTTTCATGGAGTTCTGTTCCACATTTTGTTTGAATTTTCACTTTCTCAGCTGTATTTGAGCCCAGAATAAATTGTGTTACTTCTTGCCTGGTGTACACTCTTTTTTAGACTGCTTTTGTAATTTGTACTGCTGAGTTACAAGGCGACTAGTAGTACAGTTCTATGTTCACCTCAGGCCCCCTCAGAACTGAAACTCAGCCCTTACAAATGCTTTGTCTGCCAGGGAGTGAGGGAATATTAATGTTTGACTTAGTTGCAGCCCCTCAGTTTGGGATAATTTCGGGAATGCCCTGGTTAGTAGCTCATAACCCCACCATAGATTGGGTGGAATGTACTTTGTCCTTCAACACCAAATACCAAACAATGCACGGATCACGTACAGGACTTGACAGGCCCGAATATGTTCCTAGTTGAGAAAATAATTGGGATGGTAGAGAAAGTGCTTCCTGAGGTCTATGCAGAATATGCTGAAGTATTTGACAAAGGAAAAGCAGAATCATTATCGCCACATAGATCATAACTGTGTGGCACATTTAGAAGCCATTGCCAAACTACCATGCAGCTGGATATATGCTCTCACAGAACAAGATAATCAATATCTATTTAAATACATTGATGACATGCTAGTATGTGGGTTCATGTTCGTGTCCAAATCCCCTGTATCTTCACCTTTGCTTTTGTTCCCAAGAAGGAGGGCACTTTGAAAACTTGTATTGATTATAGTGCATTGAACAAGGTGACCACAAATAACAGATTTTCATTGTCACTGAGTTCTGTCTTGTTGGATCAGGTCAAATCAGCAGAGATTTACACCAGATTGGATTTTATTATTATTATTATTATTATTATTATTATTATTATTATTATTATTATTATTATTGAATTTCTTGTTACGTGCATCAAAGGCCTCAGTGAGCATACAGAGACAGACAAATGACATAAACACACATGGTCGAGAGAAATAGGTGGCAGGTATCAAGTAGAGTAGTATTTAGTCCTAGTCCTTTGAGTTAAAGAGATGGTTTTCAGTGACGTCTTGAAGTTTACAAGGCAAGGGATCTTGGTAGGGAGGGAATTCTATAGGTTTGGGGTGCAAACATCGAAACTAGGGCACCAACATGTTTTAGTTTGTGTCTAGGAATGTTACGTTTGTTGGATCCATTGGAGCATAGGGTTCCCCTACCTGGATCCCTATTTAGGTGTTTTATAAGGTATTCCAGTGATTTTCCTGTTAAGCACTTATGAATTAGAGTGAGTATGTTATGGATTATTCAATGACATACAGGGAGCCAATGTCGGGATCTCTTAGTTTACGTTATGTGATCCATTCTACTCTTTCCACATACGGCTCTTACGGCTCCATCAAATGATATTCACATTAATTTTTGACATTCCAGCTGATAGAATGCAATAATCTATAAGAGAATTGACCAGTGTAGAGGCTACTAGTGACAGATTGTGCATGACATGCATGGTTTCATTTGTTTTAAAGGTTTGCTTACATAGGCACAGGAGGCTTTTACCTGTAGAACTTGTTTTTTCATGCTAAGTCCAGAGTCCAGGAGAACCCCCAGGATCTTAACATACGGGCTGACCTGGATAGAACAATTAGCAATGTTGAAATGACTATATTTTCCATCCAGTTTTTTTCAGTCATTGATCTGAGCCTACGAGCATCATCTCGTTTGTTTTGTTGTTAAGTGCAAGTGAATTAACCATCACTCAATTCTGGATGATGTTGTATATTGTTTTAACAGTCATAGAGCTCTATCATGAGTTGGGCGGTATCCCGGTGGTAATTGCTCAGCTGGGTGTCATCAGCATAGTTTGACTCCTCAATGCCAACAGCATCCAACAGGTCAAAGTGAGGACGTGTGTAAACATTAATAAGTGTGGGTGAAAGACATGAGCCTTGGGGGACAACACATGACAAAATAAGCCTCCTGTAGTGACCCTAGCTGATCTAGGACCCAAGAAGGATGCTATCCATGCAATGGTTTGATCTGAGCAATGTGTGATCTTTATGACAAATACATAATGCACACCTAAGTTTAATTATTCAAAGTCTGAAAACTATTCAATTAGGGTAGAGATAAAGTGCTCCATTTTTTAAGTTGCGGGGGAGAAGAAATAGCCCTGACACATGGGCTGACAATAATGCAATACAAGATAAAGTTGCAAAAATAGGGAACTCCCATCCCCTGCACACTTTCACCTGCTGAAAATCAGCCAAGGATTTAATAAATAGTTAAAAAATCAAATGATCTTAGTAAGATTATTCAGTTTCAGCAACCGATATTTTGTAAATGCACTAAATTTTCAATGTATTTCAACAACATATGCTCACAAAAGATAATGATTCAATAATAAGTATGATTGGTGTGACCCAATGCGTTTTGAGCTTTCAACTCTTCATCAGGGGTCTTGACTGGTTCATATTTCTACAAATAATCAAGAAAATATTATTACGTAAATATGTTCATCCACATTATTTAATACAATAGACAGCATGTCAACTTATTATGTTACACATTTTCAAGAACACGCTGACAAAGTACACATTCCAATCAAGAGTCTTAACATCATTAAATTCAAACGTGGGGCTATTCATCCCTAATGATAAATCATTACACAATAACCAGCTCTAATTTGCTTAAAATGTGGTTTCAATAATTCACAAGAGATGAAGGAAGAAAATCTCAAATCCAAAGTCTCACATGGCTTCTTCCCAAAATGGATATCAGATGAATGCATCTCCACTATCTCGTGTTATCATATAACCAATGTACTCCTATATATAGAATATATCCATAACGTAAAGATTCTACTTGCGTGTCAATTTATGTCTCTTGAAAAACATTAAATTCCACTGATCTTTAAATCATGAGACTCATCTAGTTAGATTTATCTTAAGTTGAACATTAGTGTAATACTCCAGCCAGAATCATAAGAGTCTGGGAAATTAATACTTTGGTGAACTGTGGGATAAACGGTCACTGTAAAAATCAGGTGTACTCCATCAATCATAAAACATTGCTTGCTTTATGTAAACATAAGCGTCCATAGAGTAATCAAATGCTACACTCACCCCATCATGATGGTGTGTATAATTTGCACTCAACAGGTCACAGACTTCTCTGTTGCTTTAAAATGGAAACCTCAACAATCTTCCCCTATTTTAAGAAGACAGAGGTATGGAACAGTAGAATCATCTACTGTCTTGATTTTTGGAATAATCTCAACATCTGTTCAACATGAAGTTTAACTTGGCAGATCAAAGTCAATCTCTAATACAAATATTAACCAAAAAACGTCTGTAGACCTACAGCGTGACATGCCATCTTCCTAGAGCAGCCGTGATTTCAAAGTACCACCATGGCTGCCATTTAAGGCGTCTTACTGTCAGTGCATGATAATGTCATCCTGTTATACTGGACTTGTCAAGCATATGCTACACATGGTGCTTGAATGTGAAGGAGTTTAGAAAAAAGGACAGGGTAGGACAGGTTATAGGACAGTGTAGGTCAAGATATAGGAAGTGTAAAACAATAAAAAGAGTGTTGAGGGTTATTTGGCATCAGGACACAGGTGTGTCTCACAGGGTGTGTGGAAGTGTTTTCCACAACTTCCCGTACCTATCTATTTTTGTTACCCTAACCCCATGTCCAGTGTTCCTAATTCCTTCTACCTATTACAACCTCTCTCTAACCCTCTTCCCCCTATTGGCTGCCTCGTGATGACCTGCTATTCAAGAAATCAAGGACCTGTACCAACCAAGGTGGGAGGGTTGTACTCCATTCGGCTTCCGTGGGTGTAGCTACCACTCTGGGCCTAACAAGAGTGCAGGTTTTAGTTCCCAATTAGCTAGAGAATGCTTAAACTTGTAGCCTGAGCTCTAACTTCTGAAAAAATAGATTGTGTTAAGTTTTGAATAATGTTACTGTTATACATACAATGTCCTACCTTTATTTTGATCACATTGATTCAGCGAATGAAAGAGAAGCAGATATTTGTTACCCCATTTGGCAGTGCTAGATCCCAGATACATCTTCATCCATTACACCTTTAAAAGACATTGTTTCAAAGTAGGTAGCTGTTTGGTTAGATAATGTGTTTACCAACAGCAAGGTTATAGATTCAAGACATCCATTAGCTAGAAAGTACATACACTTGTAGGGTGAGCCGTCCACTGCAATTTGTTTACTGTTATAAAATGTTGTTTTATCTTATTTTTCATTACAAATGGCTCATAGGAACCAGTGGCTATGTCTGTCCCAACTGCAATTGCCAGTTACCACATGAATCTTCATTCACCATAGATTGCCATGTCAATAATGAAAAAAAGGTAGGTTTACTAACAGACAAGTCACAGGTTCGAGCCCCTCAGTGTCTTAAAAATACTCAAATTGGTAGGTTGATCTCGCTATTATGATGTCACGTTTTGCTTCTTAGTGTTATTTTCATTACAACGCACTCAGAGAGAATCGGCTATGTTTTCTAAAGGGATATCAAGTAGCACAGCATTTATAACATGTTTTATCGAATAGCAATGTTATAAGTGCAAGTGCCCCGTTGGCTTGAAAATACCCAAGCCAATAGCTAAGCTGTCCATTGGGCGGTAATGGGTAAAATGCATAGTTTGCAATGTGTTTTACTATTATAAAAACATTGTTTTATCTTTTAGAGAGCAGCAGCTATGTTTATCCCAAATGGCATTGAGATTTCCCATATGCATCTGCATATGCATCTGTATCCATTACACTTTTGGGATCCATGGCAAAATGTAAAAAGAATAGGGCCTCATTACGAGTTAAGCGGATGTACCATTACTGCCATGCATCAGGAGGAATTACCACTGAATTACAACGTAGTGGTTGTGCGCACACGGCAATGGTGGTAACGGCGAATGTGCTTTGTGGAGTTACCACGGAAAACCCTGTGGTACAATGTAAATCCATATATAAATTGTGGAATTACCGTTACCGCCATGGCAGTATGTGGAAATTCCACCTGCGCTAATTCTGAGTGTGGAAATTCGTCATCGCCATAAAAGGAAGTTCCACAGCAGCCATTTTGAAAACACACTCCATCAAATATCTTGAGATAGGAGTGCCATCCAGACACCCAGCTAACGCCAAGCATTTCCACAGGAAAGGGCAAATCTAGGGTGCCCGATATGAGGCAGCGGGAGCCAAAATTCAGCAAGCAGGAGCTCAAAGTGTTGGCAGAGCAAGTGCTTGCCAGCTCAGATGAGCTATATGGCCCATCTCACAGGAAGATCAGCCAACAGCACAAAAACCACATATGGTCAGAAATCTGGGACAAGGTGATGGCTGTAAGGCACGTGCAAAGTAACGTAGAGGACATGAAGAAGAGGTGGACTGACCCTCAAGTCCAGGATCAGCACCCTCTTCATCAATTACTGCTGGGAGATCACTGCCTTTGACACCTTGGGAGGAGATGGTCAGTGGCATACTGTCCATGGCAGGGATCGAGGGCCTGGGCATGGCAGATCTAGGAGCCAGCTGCCAAGCTGAATGTGTTGAGTACCACAGTGACACATGCAACGTTGACTGCACAACCCTGCTGGCAAAAAGCAATTGCCACACATGTGAGGTAACAGGCCCCAATGACAGCAACCAGTGACCACAGGACACCACCCTCACATGACACCCATGCAGTGCCAACATAGCCACCATGCAACCTGTCCATGCCCATGGATACAGTTGATAGTTGTGTTGCAGTCACATGCACCTCAGCTACAGTGGCCCATGTGCAGACACATTGATGAGTAGACATCTGACAACAGGGCCACCTGACCCACACACAACCCAACACACTCCACCCACCAGACTGCACCACCAGATAAATGCCACCAACAGTCCAGATGCACCACTGCACAGGATAGCCCATGGCCCAACTAATCCCTTTGATGCACTGTTAGGGAGAATTCTCAAGAATGTTCTAATTTCCCTTACCTTTTGAGACCCCCAGCAACTTTGCTGGATTTCTATTATTTAAAATTTTACCTGGAAAGAGTGTGAGCCTTTTGTTCCCACTCTTTCATCTATTTTGACGTGTGTTTTACTTTTGTGTTGTTTGGATATGGAGTTTTTAGCCAAACTCCATAGGCATCATCTTTTTCTTGTGTGTCACACAGCACCTTCAGTGCAGTGGGCCAGCGGTGTCTTTCAGACTCCCCAAGGTTTAAATACATTCTCTGGGACAGACTACCATCTCCCAGAACATGTGAAATTAAATTGACTTTACTAGTCCTTTTAAATTCATAGACCGAGCACACACTATCTTCCTATAGAGTGCTGAAGGGGTTGCCTAGCATTCCCTGTGTCTAAACACTCTTGTAACCCTCAAATGTTACCCTTTCCTCTTAAAATGGCTGGTGGCAGAGGTTTTAGAACAAAGTACCATGATTTTTTCTGACCGCGAACACCAGTAGCTAAAAATCATGTCAGCCATGTCTTTCAATATGGTGCCCATGACCCCTCCGTGAAAACAGACTCCGGTCATCTTTTTTTGCCATTTCTTTTAGGAAAGGTCCTTCTTGTGTTTAACTCTGCATGCCAAACCAGGTTTGGTCCCTTTGTTCGATGCCCTTTGGCGGGCTTCAGTGCTGAAGCCCTCCTCTGGCGCTGAGTGTCTGGGGTGGACATGATGTGAGGGAGGCGCCCAAAACTCCCTCTGCTTAGTCCCATAGGAGACCTGAATGCACTCTGGCGTGATTGCCTGGCTGACTGTCCGTCAAGGACAGCCACCCTGCTGGGTGAGTGGCAGCTAGGCTGGAATGAATGGGAGAAAACCTTTTAAAAGCAAGTCTCTGGGACTTGGAAGGCAGAGTCGACCACTGGAACAAAAGAACCGAAGATGAGCTGAAGGAAGATGACTGCTGCAACTCCTGGACCATTGGTTTGCCCTGTGAAGCCCTGCTGCAGGTCCGAATTTCCTGAAACTCCATCAACAGAGAAGCTCCTTCAAGGAAGACTTCTTCCCTTGAGCTGGTGGGAACAACCTACTCGTAAGCCACCTGGACACCATCTCCATACTGGTCGAATTTTCATTGACCAGTATAGTGCTGTTGAAAACTGGAAAGGCAGTGAGAAGGATACCAGTTTGTGGGCTTTAAGGCACTCACACCTTAAACCAATGCTTAGCCAAGCTTGTGACCTCTTCCCTGGGTAGTACAGGAACCTCCCGACATCCTCCTTCTTTTCCCCATGACTGAAGCTCAGGAACAGCGAGATCTGCAGGAACTGCCAGGAACAACTGCCTCAGCTACAGATTTTCTTCATTAATAAGGTACTGTTCAAACGCGGTGTGTAAATACTTTCTGCTGCGATGAAAGTTTGTGAAACTTTCCCATCTTTGGAGTCTTGTTCGCTCCTAAACCAACATATAACTCTTTTTCTGGCAAAATACTTCCTCAAACACATTGGAAAAGACTTAACCGTTTACTACCAGAACTGTGCCATCCTATCTAAGACTCTGAACCATTGACTTTGGCCTAGGCCTATTGAATTGAATTGCCAGTTGTAGTGAACTAACCTATTTTCCCTGCCTATGAAAGTAATTGAGCTTTAATTCTTTTTAACCTTTGTCTTTCTACCCCTTTTGACAGTTACTGAAGTGCCATTTTGCTCCCACTTCAGGGGAACCTAACATGTTCAGAAATGTATTGGTTGTGTACTGTAGTGTATTAAGATTGTGATATTGAGCTGCTTCTTACTAGTGGAATGTTTTCCAAATGACTGTGTAAATAAATGTATATTCTTTTACCAAGAAACCTTGAATAGTGTTTGTTTGAACTACTGTGATTGCAAGTCATTTGTGTAACCTCTTGTACCGCTAACATTACTCTTGAGATAAGTCTGGATGCTCAGCCACTGCTACCACATAACTGTGTAGTACAGGCTTGTACCAAAGGTGAGATTGTGCTTACACCTGTAGTCTTTATTGTGTGTAGTGTCCCCAAAGAGTACTGCATGTAATTCTGCCTAACATGCACCTCCAAATATAGCAGGCCAACCCACACCTGACCGTCCTTACACAATGTATGCCATGTACACAGTGGCCGACAGATGATGCCAGCCCCCCGAGGAGGTACAACACACAGTAATGACAATGTACAAGTGACAATGAATGTTTTTATCCAAAGCACATCAACAACAATGTGGTAATGCACATGTCAATTTGTCCCATAAGGAACCCAAAACACCTAGGAAATGTCCCCAGAGGCTGGACCATCCAGGACACCAGCAACAACCACTGGTAGCAAGCAGCCAGGCCAAGACAGTTCAGGGAGTGCTACTGTGCCACCCAAGAAGAGGCACCAGTTCACCAGGCCACTGACAGACACTCCTGCCATCCATACAGACAAGCCCATGGGGCCAACACAGACCCCAGGTGTGCAATCTGTGCCACCAAAACATGTCCAGGACAGTGCCACATAAGGCCCGACTGGGGACACACAGGTGTGTCAGGGTGAGGATGGAAGCCAGCAATCAGAGCAGACCGCTGCAGGCACGGATGTAGATCAGTATGAGGGTGTCTCCCCTGCATTCAGCCACCTACATTCCCCTGCCTGCATGTTTTCCACCGAGCCCCCCCGAGCAGCCTCTCACCACTGCACACACCACCATCCCAGCATGATGTCCACCGTGCCCTGCGCTATGCAGAAAACTCACCAGACGATCAGGACAGGAATGCTCAGCATCATGGCCAGCACGGGGAACATGTGCACATGCTAACACCACTGCCTGTGCCTGCCCCCCCACTCCAGGCCATATGGGACTGTCTGGACTGGATTGAACAGAGGCAGGCAGAATGTACAACATAGCACAGAAGCAGTTTGAACATGCTGAGTCCATGCATGACTGCATCCAGGGGTCCTCATGGTGGTTGGCGCGGTCAAACGACCATCTATGCAGGAGCACAGTCACATGCAAAGGCAGCCTGTGTCTCACCAGCCTGAGGTTCCGGGAGCTGGGTGAACACATTTCCTCCTCACATGAGACCATGGCTAGAGCCATACATCTGAGCCTAGAACATATATGGGGGAGCATGCCGGGTAAGCTCACAATCTGCTACTCCTACTGAGGGGTCAAGGCAGAGCACCCTGCCCAGACGCTCACGATCACGCGACACACATGCTGACAGGCCAACAAACAAGGGGTTAAGCACAAGTGCTAATGCGAGTCATAGTTGATGTTGGGGGTGGGGGTGGTGGTTGTTCTTGGGTGTGGGGGTTGGTGGTTGTTGTTGGGGAGGGCTGTGGTGGTGGTTGTTGTTGGGTAGGGGTGGGGGGCAGTTGTTGGGGTGGGGATAGGTGGCTATTGTTGGGAGTGGGGTGGGTGGTGGTGGTTGTTGTTGGGGTTGGGGGTGGTGGTTGTTGGGAGTGGGGATGGGTGGGGGGGTGGCAGTTCTAGTAGGGGATGTTGTTGGCTTGTTGACAGTATTAAACACACTTGAATCTTCTTCATGTTGGTAGTATACATTTAATGCAATTTAGACAGATGCATTCATTGCATGTATGGGTGTCATGTCTCTGGTGTTTTGTATGAGTTCATGGTGGACCATCCGTCCTTCCCTTGCTTCCCCACATAAAGCCTGGGGTGCCTGGTTCACTCCTCCAGCCTCTTCCTCATCAGAGCTAGAGGGGGGGCCATTGTCCTCATCTACGGGCATTACCACATTTCTGCGTATGCACATGTTGTGCAGCATGGCACACACCACTATGATTTTGCCAACTTCTTCGGGGCTGTACATCAGTGTGTGATGTAGGCACCTGAACCGGGATTTCAGAAGGCCAAATGTTCTCTCAATGCAAGATCGTGTTCTCCTCTGTGCATCATTCTAGGCCATATCCTGTGGTGTGGCAGGGTTTCAAATGGGGCTTATTAGCCATGGTAGCTGAAGCTATCCAGTGTCACCTGCAAGACATGAATGGACTGTGTGAGACATGGCGTTGTGTTGACCACGGTACAAGTGCATGGTCATGACGTGAATTCTCCTATGTGCAAGTCTCGTGGAAGGGCACAGGGCACCTTGTGTACATAGGGGTTGTTGGGGCATCGTCAACATAGCTAGCTTGCAGTCATATGCATTTTAGGTGTCGCCAGTCATGTGTACTCTTTCAATAATGTGACATTGGCAATGCACTGGTCAGCTATGGTGTGGCACTGCACCATGTGGGGTACATTGATATGCCAACATTGGCTGTAAGTTGACATGATTGAGTGGTGCTGCCTAGCATGGCTGGATGCCCTGATTCATCACATATTTCAAGTCTGTGACCTGGTGTGGGTCAGTAAGGGTGCCTGGCCTATACTGGGTGTCATTTTGCATCATGGTACTTGTGGTACATTCAATTCACTTCTACTGATGTGCCCCATGTGCATGTGAGTGCTTTTGCCAGTGAGGTCTGAGTGCTACTTACCCACAAGTCAGGTGTGCGGTCCTGTGTGCCTCTCCATGTATGCAGGCACGGTGATGTTGCACAGAATAAGTGCATCATGTGTTGCACCAGGATATCGGACACAACAGTGACTGATGGTGAAACCGACATCACAGGTCATCTGCACATTCAAGGAGTAATATTGTTTGCGGCTGCGGCCTGCCTTTTGCTTGTCTCTGGTGGTACCAATGCCACATGGGTGCAGTCCAATACCGCTATTGTGTTGGGCAAATGTGATGTGCTGTAGTACCTTGCCTTTGCTGCATACACCCGTGCCTGGGTGATGGGCATGGAGATGTGCTGGAGTGCATGCATCATTAGGGCATGCAGGACATGGTCCAACACCTTTGAAAATGTGGGCTGAGACATGCCATGCAGTGCCCCTACTGTGTGCTGGAAGGCATCTGTGCCACAGAAATGTAGGATGGACACAAGCTTCAGCAGGGGGGGTGGCTGTTCTGATGGAAATGGCACTCTGCAGTTGTGCCTGTGTCAGGGAGACCAGGTCTGCGATGGTTGGACGGTCCAGTCTGTAGGAGGTGACTAGTTGCGTGTCCGTGAGTGTTCATGGGGATGGTCTTACACATGAGACTGGTGCCTTCCGCTGCATGTGTCTTCTATGCCTTGGTTGTGCCAGTATCATTCCATGCTGTGGTCCAGGATGCTGCTGTAGTTCAATGTAGAGTAGCAGGTTGTGGAGACCATAATCTACATCTGCATGTG
Organism: Ambystoma mexicanum; assembly: GCF_040938575.1. Taxonomy (NCBI): domain Eukaryota; kingdom Metazoa; phylum Chordata; class Amphibia; order Caudata; family Ambystomatidae; genus Ambystoma; species Ambystoma mexicanum. The sequence continues at coordinate 1,276,401,938 of NC_090929.1, read as the reverse complement.
GCTGCATGTTGCTTGGATGTGTGTTGAGTGTGGGGGTGGGCCTTTTATAAGCCCCCTGAGTGGATCTGGTGCACCCGGGCACTGATTTGTGACACCTTTTTGCATTTACCTCCATCTTTTTGGGGGTGGTAATTGTGATGCGTTTTTCACAGAATTATCTCAGATTTTTGGAGGGAATTCCACTGTTTTTGGCCTCGTAATATCACAGTAATGGGTTTTACTTTTTTGGGTGTAATTTCGCATACAGAATTATCTCTAGCTCGGATTCTGCAAATTATTGTTGGAGTTACTGCTGGTGGTTTTCTGCCCGTGGTAACTCCGCATGAGATGTTACCGCCAAATATTCTGGAAACCATAATTTGGCATAGTGGTAAAGTTGACAGTAACAGTGTTATCGCCAACTTTACCACTTACTGCCAAACTGGTAATGAGCCAGAGAGCAAGTAGCTAAGTGGTTAGTGCTCATTCATACATATGGCAATATTGCATGCTTCAGCCTCTCATCGGCATGCACATTCTCAAACTAGTAGGGCCAGTGCACTCTACTGTGGAAACATAGTTACAGTGTTTCGTTTGTAACGCTTTTTACTGTTATAAATGTATTGATTTATAGTTATTTTCATTACAGATGACTCTGTGAGTGAGAAGCAGATTTTTTAATCCCAACTGACATTGTTTAATTCCCAGATGCATCTTCATTCATTACAACTTCAACAGACATCTCATAATGAAACCAAGCTAGGTTCTCTAAAAGGTGAGACAGTAGCTCAGGGGTTAGATAATTGGTTCACCAATAACAAGGGTGTAGATTCATGACCCCACCCCCCGCACTACCAATAGTCTCGAAAGCACACACACCTGAACATTCCATTGGGCTTTGAGATGAAATTAGAGACATCTTGCACTTTTTAGTGATTTATACTGTTAGCAAAACATTGTTTTATTTTTCTTTTCATTAGAAATTACCCAAAGAGAGAACTGTAGCTTTGTCTATCCAAACCAGCATTGCTTGTTTCCAGACACATATTATTGTGGGCTGCGGTGCGTTACAAATATGTAAATAAAGAGAAAAGAAAATCCATTACACATTTGAAGGACATGTCCTAAACCAAAATGTTATGCACTTTGATGAGGGACATGGTAGATCCGTGGCCAAAGCATGGGTATACATGTTGGAAGAAGAGGCGGGCACCACATAGTTCATGACTGTCCTATATATTCTTAATTTGATAAATGTGAGGAGAACGCTCAGCTGAAGAAGATACAAGCTTCCTATGATTATGGATAAACGGATGGAAGGCTCAGAACACAAGCCCTGAAGATGGAGCACAGCTCCGTCATGGAAAATGTTTGCTTTAAGAATTTGTGTGTTCTTTTGACTTTACGAACTGGATTAAACCACTTAGAAAATCATGCAGATTAATGACAATTATTAAAATGTTCCAAACAAAATGCCAAGAACACTGGAATACATATGTATAAAGAATTGGAATGAACATGATTTAAAACATTGCAGCTCATTAGAGCAGTGTGGGAGCATCTGGCACTACTGGGTAGCTACACCTGTTTTTTTTTTGTTTGCAAAGCATCGGTATGTCATTAGTATGTTTGTAGGTAGAAGTCCAGCCTTTAGCTAGAAAGTGCTCAAACAGATAGCTTGAGATGTTCAGTGTGACTGAATGCGTCAACATTTCAGTTTGTAATGATTTCTTTCTGTTATTAAACATTGTTTTATGTTTAATTTCATTACAAATGACTCAGAGAGAGAGCAACAGATATGTATAACCCAATCAGTATTGCTAGTTTCCACATGCAAATTAATTAATGTTACATTTTAAGGCCATGTTGTAATGTAAAACGCTATTCCCTTTCAAAGGATCCTCAGTAGCTCCTTTGACAGAAAATGGGTTTACCAATATCAAAGTTGCACATTCAAGACTCTTAATTGGTTTGAAAATGCTCTCACTGATAGGTTCAAATCTTAAGTAGGAATAGAGAGGTAATTTATTTTAGTTTTAAATATTTTATTTCTATTATACAAACATTGCTTTATGTTTTTTTTCAACACAAATGACTCAGAGGGAGAGAGTAACAGATATCTGTAGCCCAACCAGCATTATCTGAGAACGTATTGTTAGTTCCCAGATGCCTCTTCATGCATTACACATTACACTTTTCGAGGCCATGTCATAGTGCTAAAAGCGAGAGACCAAGTAGCTCAGTTGTCAGAGACTGGGTTTACCAACAGCAAGTTTGCATGTTAAAGTCCCATCACTGTCTGGAAATTGCTCAAACTGGTAGGTACAGTTCCCTACTGGGTGCAAATTGGGAATTTAATTACATTCTCATGTTTCTTTGTCATAAGACATTGATTTATATTTTCAATACAAATGACTCAGAGAAAGAGCAACAGATATGTTTATACCAACCTGCATTGCTAGTTCCCATATGCAAATTAATACAGTGCACCTTTGAAGGCCATGTCTAAACACCAAAAGCTATTCTCGCTAAAGAGACTCCCAGTAGCACTATGGGCAGAGGATGGGTTTACCAATAATAAATGTGTATGTTCAAGTCCATTCATTGGCTTGACCATACTCAAACCAAAATGTTGAAATGTCCAATGGAATCAAATGTGCACTTTCTTAGTTTTTGAATTATTTTTTTTGTTATAAAAACATTGTTTTATATAAGATTTCATTACACATTAATCAAGAGATTGGTCAACGGATTTGATTATCCTAACCAGCATTGCTAGCTTCCAGATACATTTTCATCCGTTAGTCCTTTTCTTTAAAAAGGAGAGCAAGTAGCTAGGTGGTCTGAGTCTAGAATTACCAAGGGCAACGTTGCATGTTCAGATCTACTCAATGGCTTGAACATGTTCAAATTGATAGATTGCAATGTCTAGTGGGAGATAAATAGTTTTTTATGTATTTATTTATTTGTTCGCTTGTTAGACGCTTGTACAGCAAGTGCATACTGTTTCAAAGCGCCCACAGGGCAAAGGGAGGGAACAAGGGAGTGATAGACATTGAATGCACAACAACAATACACAGCAGAGGAGGGGAAAGGAAAAAAGGATAAACCTACTATTGCTTGTGAGTATTCAGAATGTGCACGTGCAGCAAGGAGGAGGGCTGAGAGGGTAGGTGCTGGAGTGTCCATGCTCATGAGTGAGCAGCAGATTAATTGCATGGTGTTGTAAGTGCTACACGGCCTGGAGCCGTGTTGGGTGTAAGTGTGAGCCTCCAAGGTGGAGGCAGTGCCAAGGCAAGTGCAGAGAGTGAACAGAAGCTGGGTGATTGGGTTTGGTAGGTTAGGGGCCCGAGGATGCATAAGGGCCTGGACACCAATCACAGCAACTGTGAGATTAGCAGAGCAGAGAAGATGGGAAGTGGAGGAAAAGAGGAAGGTCTTGAGGAGCTTTCAGAATTTAAGAAAGTCCTGCTCAAGGCACAGAGAGAGGGGAAGTCAGTTCCATAAAAGGGAGCCAGCTGAGGAAAGCGATCAACCTCCTGCCCTCTGTTTAGCAAAGCACTTTACACAAAACAGTTAGTGCCAGAGGAACGTAGCGGTCTGGAGGGAGAGTATTTAGTGAGATAAAGTTGAAGATAGCGAGGTCCTCAAACCCAGACAGCTTTGTGGATGATGCAAAGGGATTTGAAATTAATCTGTGCAGCAACCTAGAGCCAGTGAAGACTTTTCAGGGCAGGAGAGATGCGGTCCCTGGGCTTAAGACCAAAGATATGTCTTGCTGCTCTATTCTGGATTAGCTGGAGGGGTCACAGAGTGGAAAAAAGTAGATTCAGGGGAGGTTATAGTCAAGCCTAGATAGACAGGGGTCAGGTAACATTGAGCCTTTGGGGAAAAGTGACAAAAGGGAGAATTCCTTTGAGAAGGAATAGCTGAAAGTGAGACTTCTTTGCAATGTCCTGAGTGTGAGGGAGGAAGGAGAGAGAGGAGTCGAAGATGAGTTTTCAATGTTTATGTTACAAAAAAGCAACATATAATATTATCCCAACCAGCATTATTAGTTCCCAGATATATATTCATCTATTACACCCTTGACAGCCATGAAATAATGCAAAAATGTATTCATTATAAAGGGAGACCCTGTAGCTCATTGCCCCTTGCATGGGATTTCCAATGGCCAGGTTGCAAGTTCATGTCCGCTCATGTTCTTGAAAATGCTCCACCCAATAGGTAAAGGTATCCCCAGTGAGCAAAAACAGGATGTTTTTAATTTTGTATTGTTATGTTATATAAGATTGTTTTATATATATTTTCATTACACATTACTCAAAGGTAGAGCAACAGATTTGATAATCCCATACAACATTGCTAGTTCGCACGTGCATCTTCATCAATTACTTCTTTGAAGGTCATGTGAACATGCAAACAAATATTGCTTCTAAAGGGAGAGGTAGTAGCTCAGAGAGCAGATCAAAGGTTTACCAATAGAAAGGTTGGATTATCAAGTCCCCCCATAAAAATGCTAACATTGGAAGGTAGAAATGTCAAGGTGGCGCCTATAGGGACATGTTTTGGTTTTGTAATGCATTTTAAAGTTATGATAATGTTTTTACACTTTGAAACGACAACTCACAAGGTGAAAAGCAATGTTTTCTATAATTTAAAAAAACTGTAGCTCAGTGATCAGAGGATGGTTTAAATGGTAGCTAAGTTGCTGGTTCAATTGCCCTCATTGGATGGAAAATGTTCAAGCTTGTAAGTTTAGATGTCAGGGGGGAGGAGGGGAATGACCAGCAGCCGACATGTTGGCAGCTTAAGTTCGATGTGCCACTCATTGACATGATTTCTCTTAATCTTAACAACACTTAATAACTATCATGAACCTCCAATACAATGGGCCTCATTACGACCCAGGCGCTAATGGGTTAACAGCAACGTAAAAGGCTGTGGCGCCGTTAACCTATTAGCGCCTAATTACGAGGTCCCTTTGCGGGACCCGACCTTAACGGCTGGTGTAGATCAGCCGTTAAAGTAGGGACCCGCAAAGGGACCTTGGTGATAATTACAGTGCCGCAATTTGCGGCACCGTACTTAGCGCCTTCCCCATTCCCATTGAGCCCTATGGGGCAAAAATGGGAATGGGGAAGGGCCATGGAGGAAGGGGGAATTACCGCCCCGCCAACCTTGTAATGGGGTGGTAATTGACCCTTTCTCCATGGCAGGGTCAGTAACTTACCGGCATGGACAATGGTGGTAATAGCACCATGGTCTTCCGTCAGGGTCGTAATGAGGCCCAATGACTGATGAATAATGCTCACATCAGCATGCCCACTGGTGCTCTCAACATGCCGAAACATCACTACAAAGCAGCGTCATGAACTTAATGGCAGACACACACTCCTAAGCTAATTTTCGAACATTCCTTGCCAGCCTCTGTAATGCACCTCTGCTTGTTTAAAACAGAAGAGCGATGAAGAACAGAGCTTTCAGCTAACGGCTCCCACTAGATTCTCTCCTCTCATGATTAAAGCTTTTCCTTATTTACAGAGCAACGCGATGTGGGGAAACGTATTTATTTATTTATTTATTTATTTAATATTTATATTGCGCCGGTAGCTCGCGAGCCTCGGGGCGCAGAAACAAGGACACGAGAACGGACGGAACAGATAGTGATTAGACAGAGCAGACGGGACAGTCACATAGAATTAAGCTAACTGAGGTATATGCCGTGATGGCCGTTTATTTGAAGATATGGGTTTTTACCTGTTTGCGAAAACGCGAGTAGTTGGTTTCCAGTCTAAGGTGGTCTGGTAGGTTGTTCCAAAGGTTGGCTGCAAGGGTACTTACTGACGGCTGACGGAGGAATAATGGTTGCCTCCTCAGCAACCGAATTACTGAGGCAATTTCCACATCTACTGTAAGGTGTGCTATAACAACTGCATTTAACGGTCTCAATGAATACATGAAAGCACTGATTCAAGGGGTTTCTGCCATGTGTGTGTACATACTATTTTTTTCTAACAGTCATTTTGGTTGTAACATACACATCACCCAGCTATACAGATGGCTAATGCACAAGACATGCTATTCAAAAAGGTGGGCCCTCGTGGTGAATTGTCTGTGTAACATAACATAGATTTTTTTTACAGGACAGGAGCTGTCTAATATAAGCACATATTTGAGCATTCTAGATCAGAACACATTAGCCATACAAGAAGATTTTCTCTACTTTAAATAAGATTTCAAATCCTTTTCCAAAAGAATGGATGGAGCAGAAGACAGAATATCATTGGTGGCAGACAGAATTGAAGTTCTAGAAAACATGCAGATGAGACTTAAACAACCAGAATTATATAACACTAGGCTGTAAGATCAACAATGTGTGTTTTTATGGTATACCTAAAAAGATGGAAAATAACAATCCTATTAAATTTATGAAAAGCTGGAAACCTAACTAGCAGAATTTGGGAGCAAAATCCCCAAATGAATGAAGCAGCATATGCTCCTTCGATGTACTGAAGATGTCCTTGAGCGACCATTCGATGCTTCGCCTAACTGTAACTGTGGGTGCCCCTTGGGCCATGTGTGTACGCGGACCGATCAATATGGTTATCACCGGGAAAAACAACAGAATATGGAAAAGTGGGAAGTTTGCCCAAGCTAATATCAACCAGAACCACTGGTGGACATCAATCCCTGAGGACTCTAAGTATGTAATTACGCACCCAAAGATTTTTGATTGTATATTAGCTAAATTGCAGCCCACGTGTACTGAACAGCACTTGGCCCATCTAGCCCCTTTTGTACCGAGACACAGGAATGATTTTGATCAATTGATGAATGACAAAAAAAAGAGTTATGGCAAGCTGTTAAGTCATTGAAGATGACTTCACAAAAAATGGTGGACTTTGTGCAGGGGAAAACAAGAGGGAATACAGCAATTAGCTAAAACACCACATACTCCAGTCATACATTGCAAATAACCTATTCTTATTTAGGAAATTGGTTGACAAAGACATTCGGTTCATTCAGAGGACCCTAAATGGTACGGATTATCGTCAATCATCTCTGCAATCATGCTGTGTCTCTGAAAAATCATGGTGTGAGCACTACTTTAAGAAATGTAACTCTGGTAAGGCACACTCCACCTCTGGGTATAATAAGCTGATAGAGCAAGAGATTTTGAAATTCGACTTTGGAGTGACTGTTATTGAGATAGCAATAGAGTCCGTAAAAAACTGTAGAGCCAGTGGACCCGATGGGGTGTCCAATCAGTTCTACAAAGAGGACTCAGTCCTATGGTCTGATATTCTATTCAGGCTATTCACCCACATTGCTTCCGATGTGGATTGCCCTTCTTCCTGGCAATCAGCAACCATTGTCCCAATCTTCACAAGCAGTGACAGATCGAATCCGGCCAACTATTGCCCTATTGTGCTGATAGACTCTGCAGCAAACATTTTCAATAAACTAGTCCTAAAATACCTTGTTAAATGGGCTGAGGGGTCACGAATATTAAGCCCCCTTAAAACTGGCTTTAGGAAGGCAGTTGGGACTTTGATCAGTGCTCTGGCCCTATCTGTCTGCACTTCGGACATAGGTGATAACTTTGGCAAAACTCTTTATGTGGCAGTACTGAACCTGAGTGCAGCATTTGATAACATCGATATCCCAACCCTATGGCAGAAATTAAAGCACTATGGCATAGATGAAAGCCTGTTGAGAATGATCCTCTACAAAAATAATTCTGTAAAAAATAGAGTTAATACTCTGGGGACCTGCCACACTCCATACCAGTCACAAAAGGGGTAAGGCAGGGGTGTGTGCTGGCCCCTACCATATTAACACAGAAAGATTCTGGTACTTCACACTGTCTCATGGCATGCAGGCCAGTTTTGTTCGATTTCCACGTCATAGTCCGGGCCCGTTTCCAGAAAACTATTGGGCCGAGGGATTGGGTATCGAGAGTGCTATAACCTATACAATCACTTAAAAGTGTTATTCTACTGGCTCTTACATGTCAGGTGGCTGGCTTGTCCTGTCCCCAATAACTATTCTATTACATTGTTGCACAGTAGTGGGTTCACCATTGGTTCATGCCCCTTGATTTCTACCCCTGGAATACTAAATCGTGATTGGTCAGAGCTGCTGCCCCCATGCCTGGGATTAGATTGAGTCCTCAGCTTGCTGTGCACCTCTTGTAGGTGATGTGAATGATTATGTGTCTGTATTGTAACTTGTGTACACGACTTTGCCTTATGAGAATATTCTCCTTATGATATCTACACTTGTGATCTGCATCTGGTTCGCTGAGACCGGCTCCTCTTTCTCACTGTGGATGATGGTCCATTGTTTTGCTTGGCTGCACCATGTGTTTAGAGACCACATATTTGAGCTCTGCAGCTCATAATTATAAGGATTTAAGCGTGTCCCTTGTCATCTGGGGATTGGAATGTGTCTTCATATCTCTGACCTTGGCTGTGGGCCTGTCTCATGCAGCTTGCTCTCTGTGCAGCCTTAGTCAACTCTGCTCATCTCCTGCTCAGTGGCTTGAGGCCTGCTGTAATTTTCCTAAACCTTATAATGCGGTTTCTACCTTGTCCATGTTATACTGCGTTCCCTATGGGTTAATTATACGTGGTTCGACCAGGTTCCATATATACTCCTCTATGTCCATGCAAACATTAGCTTCAAGCATCATCAAGCTTGCTCAATATTTCTTGTGCCTTGCGGTTCTGCGTTATTGCATTTGGCTAATGACAAAATAATAACAGCATTGAGAGTATGTATGTGTATCTGTCCTCTAGCAATAGAACTGTGTGCTCATGTGCTTCATGTATACAAGTGTATGTTTATGTGGTACAGTGCGGACTGCACATGTGCTTCATGTCTAATGCTGCTATGTCGTGGTGTCACCAATGACGTCAGTATGATGGCTTCTTGGTGCTTAGTCGTGGCTGTCCATATAGGTGTCTCTGTCCACAATCACTGGCTCTTCTCCCACACTGGGGAAGACTTGCATTGTATTTGGTCTGTATGGCTGGTTGAGGGGACATCTTTCATTTTATGTGTTGATCATTGGTGCACTCAGGATTGGTCCAACATAAGATGAATGGCAGCAAGTGTTTCTAGCTCTTCGTCCTGACATAAACTTGGGGTCGCGGAGGGGTGGTCTCGGGACTCCCTCTTCAGTCCCCCTCTGGTCGACCTTTTGACCACATCTCTATAAGTCAATCCTTTTGGTCTCGGCTGACATATGTTCATAATCCATATGAGGTGTCCATAGTAATCCACATGATCGTTGAAAGTCCATTCCATATAGCTGTGCACTCCTTCCGATTTGCACCACACCCATTTCCCTTCATAGTACTTCACATCGAATAGGTTGTCTAGCTTCATTGCCTCATGTGGGAACAACTGACAGTTCACTCTACATTCTCTTAGCCTGTCTCTTTCTTCCACAATCAAGTCTCTTGCGCCTCCTATATTTACGTCCATCAAGACCTTCATTCCAATAGCTTTTTCTGCTCTCTTTCGGCACAGGGTGAGGCAAAGCTTTACCGTACACAATGTCACTCCTCCCAATGTTAGTGGTCCTAACATCACCTTCAGCCCATCTGATAGCCATGACGGCATCCATGACCATATATATGCTATCCAACTCTGATCCTTTCCAGTCCCCTTAGCTTCTGCCTCCATCTTTGCATGCATCTGTGATAGCTGATTTACCACTTCTGTCAATGTGGCATTATCTTTGTCATTGGCTGGTACGAATGTGCACAGGAACTCCTAATTTGTGTGCAAAATCCTCCTTCCATTGCAGTTAGTAAATCTAGAACATATCTGTTCTGGAGCACCACCAACCCCACTGCTCAGAGCTCTTCCTTTGCTGCGTTCAACCCATTCACTGTGGAGTTGATCGTCTCCATCAGCTCCCAACGGGTAATATGTAGCCATTACGCATTCGTATTCGTCTGTACAGATGAGATAAATGATGCAGAGAACATCTGCCTCCTGCTGAACAGCCGGTGTTTGGCCGATACTTCATCCAGTGCTGTTTCTGATGCTTCTGAGAAGTAATTTCCTCCTCTCTTTACTCTTTTCAATTCTGCCAGCTTTTCACTCTTGCGTGTCTGATCCTTTTCTATGGAGCTCTTCTTCCTTCTGTTGGTGTCCATTTTAGGAAACTCATCAAGCTTCACGTCCTTTTGCGGCATGACCAATGATGGCATATTTATGTGTACCAGTGAGCAATATCTTCCCCACTTGGGTGGCAGCTTCTTGTATGCCTTGGATCTGCACACCCAGTGATCCATCAGTACTGCAGTTCCTATCTTCATTGCCGTGTTCTTTTCTATGTTTCTGCATCCTGAGTTTTCCTCCACTTCCACTTCACCATTGTTTTGGTAACACAGTACAGGTGTCTACAAGGGTATTATAGGCATTGGGCCAGATTAATTTTCTACGCATGTGAGCCACTTCACACTTGCGTCCCACTCCTTCAGGCACTTGTCATGTCCTTCTTCTACTTTGTCCACTAGGGATTACACTAGTGTCAGGGCCTTGCTTCCCACCACCCTATCCTTCCACCCGTTTTCTGTGTAAACTTGACCATACAATCTGTGGTCTCTCCCAGCACCCAGGTTCTCCTCCTTCTCTTTCACTCTCGTCCATGGGCATGGCAGTTCCTTCAGTGTTACTGTTGTTGTCTCTCCTTTCTCAGGCCCATTTGTTATGTATTGTATTGTGTCATCTAACAGCCAGTAATTGTTCATCATGTCTAATTTCTTTATGTAATTGTCTTTGTACAGGAATGTTGCTTTGAACATCCATCTCAGTGTTGCTGTTTTCCACTGAAATCTTCCTCGAGTGGTTACCATCGTCAGGAACATCAGATAGCGAGCTCTTGCGGCTGGTATTTCAATTGCTATAAATGTTCTGGAGGCACTCATGGCATAGGGGGTTAATGAGGAGACATATCAGCTCACCCCACTGGTTTCCCTAACTACTTTTGTCATGTGTTTGTACCATATGTTGTTAGACACTCGAGCATTGTCAGTGAGATAGAGGTTTACCCCTTTCATGTCTGTGGCAGCACTGCACTTAACTCTCCTTATCGTGCTTGCAGTGCTCTCCTGTCCTCCTGACATGGTTGTTCCACCTGCTTGGGTCAAGGGAATGTTAGTAGAGGATACAGCGGGAGCACTAGCAACAAGTGAAATTCTCCAAAACATAAATGCAAATACCCCACTGGAATAAAGAGACACAACAATATAACATGTTTTATTATTTCACCCATCTTTACATGTGCTGCTTGATACTTGTGCAGCCTGAAAGATAGAGTTGCCCGCCCAAAATGCACAAAAGTGTATGTTATTGGTTAGTATCTAGTTAACTCTTTAAGCCCTGAGAACTAGATAAGCATTGATAGCAAACATTAACACTTGCTCCCACACTGCTGTTACTGCAGGTCTCTCAGTGTGGCGAGAATAGGAGTGTCACCTTGTTCAAGTTGTTGTTAAGTTGTTGTTAAGCTTGGGCCAAATATTCTACAAGGACGAGATAATACAGGCTGGCTGATTGTGCTTAGAAACTACTGGGTCTTCTCTCAGTGTGCAGTCGACTTTCTTGAATAATGTAGAGAATAAAATAACAAACTGACAGTGTAGTGTCACTCTAAGTCAAATAGCAGTTCATTGCCTATCTCTACTTCCCTTGAGCGAGTAACCATTGGGTTTCCTCCCTCGGCAGAGTAAGTTCAGAATTGTCTTGCTGCTCCTCTTGCTGCTGATCATTGGCCCTGTTGAAATTGTTGTCAGGTGAGGCCTCTGCTTTGTAGGGCTTCATATCAGGCAAGTGTTTCCATTTGGTCTTCCCTTCCAATCTGGGCGCTTTCCGCTTCCGGATAAAATTACGTAGTAGGACCATATCTCAAACGTTAACATGTCCTTTTACTCCAGAGTCTTTTTTGACCATTGTTGCAGTTGCTTTCTCTGTTGTCTTCTGGGCCTGCCCGGAACCGTTGTATCCGGTGAGAGATAAAAGAGGCATTAGCAATCAAGGAAGTCATGTAATCATAAGTTTCCTGATTTAGCACATATGCGGTACTCTCAGCATCTTTCAAAAACCTAGTGAGAGGAGCCAGTGGTAATTGCATGTGCCGTACTTTCACCACCTCATGGGGCACTAAATGGTGGTCGGACCCAGGCTTTTTGCGCAATGCAAACAATGCAAGTGGTAGGCATTACAGACAGTTTTTCCTTGTGCTCTGCTTTGCCTTAGCTATTGTCTCCTTCAGGCTCCTTTTGGGTGGTACGCACAGGAGAACTTGTGTTGAATGCTCAACAACTTAGTGATGTGCTTGAGCATCCCAATGGTGAAGTGGGGGCAGCTGTTAGACCGCAGGACCTCACACCTGCCCCATCGTGGGAACACTTCTCTGATCAACAACTTGGCTGCCCTGAGGGCATCAGGATGAGAGCAGGGGCCTGCTTCAATCCACCGAGAGAATGGGCATGCAACCACTATCATTTAGCGGTACCCTTGGCAGACTTGGATCATGTCAATGTAGTCAACATGTAGATGCTGGAATTGACCCGATGGACATGGTATGGCTCCTCTCACAACTCTCAATACATGTCCTGCTGTGTACTGTTTGCATGCAAGACAATTGTTCACAAATGCAGCCACATGTTCAGCCAAATTTGGACAGAACCATATTTCTCCAATATGGGAAGCAATTACATCTTTCCCTTGGTGTGTTGGGCAGTGTAACTGTGTCAATGATGTGTTCAATAGTGCCAGAGGCATCACCACCTTCCCTGTTTTGTTTTGTGCCACTGGGCTTCTGTTGGAGATACTGTACATCAGCTTTTCATCCATAAGTCCTTCTTTTCCCTGGGTGCAGCTCCCTTCAACCCCATAATATGTGCTTCTGCCAATACATTGTACCCTTCCTTAAGTATCATTGTCCTCGCAGTACAGACGTTTGATGCTGCCTCCATCTCTAATAATTCTGCAAAATATCTGTGCACTTTGCTTCTGTACCTGCTGCTTCGTTTCCTCTTGAAATAGCGTCTTCCCATCGTGTGTGTGCCTGGCACTTCACTATGGCTACCTGTGTGGGCTAATCAATTACTTTGATCATTTGCCCAATGGAAGTGCATGCTGTACCGGTGTCCCATCTGCCCTCCTGAATCTCCTCCTGATCCATCATGACAGTCGTGAATGTACTGTTGACATCACGTATGCTGAGTACATTGTCACTTCTTTTTCCCTGCTGTTTTCTAATGCTAGTATTAAGGCCATTAATTCTGCTTCATGTGCTGAATAATGTGGTGGTAATCACGCAGTTAACACTACCTCACTTGTTCTATCCCCCCTCAGTCTCACCATTGATGTCCCTGTATGTCTGACCCCATCTTTCTGGTCAATTGTTGAAGACCCTCCAATGTACAGAACATGTCCTCCCTCAAGTGCGTCCTCATGTACCTTGCGGGAGTCACTGAACATCTGTATGTTTGCAGTACAGTTGTGTGCATAGTCGCCTACCTGCTGAAAATCTGCCAGAAAGGTTGCTGGATTGACAAGTTTGCACCTCACTATTTTAAGTGAGGTGTTTGATAGCCTTGTATCCTGATGCTCTCTGTATTATCAATGGGCTCTTTGGCTTCTGCAGTATCGCGAGCAGAGCATGCTCTACATAAAGTGTGGTAGTGTACCCAATGGTAGTCCCTGCTGATTTCTCCACTGCAAATGTGCCAGCAACCAAAGCTTGTTCACACTGATAGTGTCCTCTCATTACCGGGGCAAGTGTTACACTTCAGTAAGCCATGGACTTGTGCCCCACACCTGTCCTCTGTGTCAGTACTGCCTTCATCACTACCCCATCATTGTGTGAGAACAGAAAAAACTCCTTTTTGTAGTCTATTATCCCTAACAATGGAGCTGTCCATATTGCTTCCTTTAGTGTATTGAATGCCTCAGTCATCTAATCCGTCCAGTTCATAGTCTTGTGACCCTTCCGTGCTTCCTTCAGAGCACCCAGTAACAGCCTTGTGAATGTACTGTAATCGAATACCCATGCTCTGCAGTAGTTGCACAACCCTCAGAACTACTGCATTTATCTTACTTTTGTGGGTTTGACTGCCCTACGTATTGTCTCTGCCCTCTCTGGCATGATCTGTCGGCCATGTTGGGAAAATGTCTGTCCAACGTAAAGTACGTCTTTCTGACAGTACTGTATTGTGGCCTTGTCCACCTTGCACCCCTTGTCTGCATGATTTCTGTCCTGCTGCAAATCAAAATGTCAGCTACGCACTGCAAAACCGTGCTTTCCATCTGTACATTGCCTAGGTCTGTTAGGCAGAATTATATGCAGTACCCTTTGGGAACACCACACACAATTAAGACTACAAGTGACAGTGCAAATTCACCTTTGGTACAAGCCTGAACTACACAGTAAAGTGGTAGCGATGGCTGAGCAGCCTGACTTATCTCAAGAGCAAGTGAGCAGTATCAATAGTTACACAAAGGACAACAATTACTATGATTCAAACAAACACTGACTCAAGGTTTCTGAGTAAAAGAATATACATTTATTTACACATCAGTTGTAAAACATTTCACTAAAGTAAAGCAGTTGAAAAATCACACTCTTAATACACTACTCCCAATAGATTCTGGACAAGTTAAGCTCAAAAATGAAGCGTGAGCAAAATGGCACTCCAATAATTTATAAGGGAGGGAAAGACAAAATTAGGCAAACATTGAGCAGCACCAACGGTTAAGTAAGCAGGGCAATCTAGAAAAAGGAACTACAGTGAGGGAATCAAATCAAAAGGGCTTAGGGCTTGGGGCCAAAGTCAATAGGACAAAAGTATTTTGCTCAAGATCACACAGTTCAGGGTAGTTCGCTGTTAAGTCTTTGCCAAGATTTCAGAACGAAGTTGGTCGGGCAAAAAGTTAGTTTGAAGAGAAGAGAAGGACAAGCCCTCGGATTGGCGAAAGGTTTCACACACCTTCACCGCGGCTGAACGAAACGAACAACCGGATTTTCTCAGTACCTTTAAGTGCAGAAGAAGCTGTAGCTGAGGCGGACGTTCCTGGCAGGTCCTGCAGGCTCACGGTTCCTGAAGCGACTGTCGGACTGACATGAAGTAGGAAGACTGGAGGGTCCTGCACTGCCCAGGGAAGAAACCAGCAGCAGAGCAAAGAAACAAATAAAAGGGGCACTCCTTAAAACCCAAGCAGGGTCCGATCTTCCTAGCTATCCAGTTTACTGTAGCTCTGTACAGCAAATTTGACCAGCGGAGGGAGTCCCGGCTTGCAGTTTGGGCAAACTGGTTGGTCCCACCAGCTCAGGGGAAGAAGATTCCTGGTAGATCTTCTCTGTCGTTGGAGTCTGAAGATTTGGACCGGCAGCAGGGCTTCACCCGGCAGTTCAGTGGTTGTAAGGGTCCTCTTCCATCAGCTCCGCTTTGGTTCTTTCGTTCCAGTGGCGAATCTGCCTTTCCAGCCCCAGAGACCTGCTTTTTATGCAGTTTTCGCCCATTCACCCAGCCTGGCTGTCAATCACACAGCAGGGTGGCTGTCCTGGCGGGACAGTCACCTAGCCCATCAAATAGAAGTGCGACTTGGGTTACCAAGGGAACCAAGGCAGGGGTCCTAAAACCCCTCCTTCACATCCTGCCTACCCAGACTTTCAAGCGCATAAGGATGGCTTATGTGCAGAAGCCCGCGAAAGGACGGTGAACAAAGGAACCAAACCTGGTTTGGCGTGCAGAGAAAAACACGAGAAAGACTTTTACAAAAAGAAATGGTGAATAAACCCAGCCAGAGCCAAATTAAAACAAATGTGGTCCAGTGGATTTAAGTTCGAGGCTACCAAGATAGCCTAAAACAATACCAAGGTTATTTAAGATAACCAGGGTAGGAAAAATAGGGTAGTTACCACTGCCACCAGCCAAGTCTTAATGAAAAGGGAGCAAAACAATGCTCCAAGAGAGACAGACAAAAAGGACAAGTATTAACTCTTTCTAGTACTCTATGTATGATAGTTTGTACTGGGTCTGTGGATTTTTAAAGAGACTAATAAAGTCAATTGCAACTTTACATGTTCTGGGAGACAGTAGTCAGTCCCATAAAATGGAGTCTGAGTTGGGAAGTCTAAAAGACAACCCTGTGTCACTGCACTGAAGGCGTTGTGTAACACACAGTAAAATGATGATGTCTGTGGAGTAGGTGTTAAACACACACAGCAAAACACATGTAAGAGTGGGAAAAAAGGCTCACACTCTTACCAGGTGAAAAAAATAAATCCTAGAAATCAAGCAAAGCTGCTGAGGGACTCAGTAGGTAAGGGAAATTAGCCATTTTGGAGAATTCTCCAAAACAAGGTGCATCTGGAGGACCCTGTTGAATATAGAGGGTGACTCGCAGTACCCTTGGGGGAGCCTTGTATGTTTCCACTGCTGGTTTCTATATGTAAAGGAGGTCAAGTCTTGTGACTCCTGGTGTAATGGCACTGAAAAAAAATATTTTTCAAGTCTATGGCAATAAAGCAGGCAGCTTCCGTAGGAATGCTGCACAGAATTGTCGCTGGATGGGACCAAAATATGGTTTAGGGGGCGTAAATCCTGCATGGAATGCCACAACACCCCCTTTTCTTTATTGACAGGCTACAAAGGGACTGCATGGGGACTCTGATGGATTTAGGATGCCTTGCTCCATTAGTGTTGTAATTGCCTCATAAATGCCCTCAACTGCCTCCCTTGAAAGTGGATACTGTTTTACTCTGTGTAGGGTTGCTCCTGGTTTCAACTTTAGTTTCACTCCCCCTATTCCTTTCAGAAGCCCCACATCATATGGACTTGTGGTCCATACGTTGCTGAGTACCTTAGCCAAATCCTCCTTACAGAAGGATGGTGGTGCCTCCAGCAACATTGCCATTCTCTGTGGCACCTCCCTGTAATGTATCCTCATCCAGTATGTCACACTAATCTCAAATACCATCTGGTGTTCTGATCGTTCGACTCTGAATAACTCTTCGTCTGTCACTGTAGTTAGCCAGCACCCTTCTGCCACCACGATCACAGCTCGCCATGACCGACCTGTGTCGTCATCCCATGTATTGCTATCCACTCATCCCTCAGAACTACTGCCTCAATCTCTGTTGGAACTATTGTCCTCTCATTCCTATCTATAGGGATCCCAGGTTGAAAGAAGTACTCATTTGAAATCCACCATATATTTCCTGCAATCACTGGAAGCCATGCAATTGCCATGTCAGTTCCCTACTGGAACAGCTCCTCGTCCACTGGTGCCCCACTCCGTATCTTCCGTCCACAATAGGCTTGAATAATCTCTCTTTCATTAAGCATGTGTATTCCTGGTGTGGAGCACACTATCCCTTTGTCTCTGAATGAAATTGTCATGTTCAATCTTCTCATAAAGCCTCATCCCAGTACATGTACAAGTGTCTGTTGAGAGTAGAGTAAAGGCAGAGATAGATTGTGTTCTCCTATTGAAAGAGAAATGTTGTCTGTAAAAGGAACCATACCCTGAGCTCCATAAAATGCTTGAGTATTCATTGCATCACCTGACAATGTAAATACTCCTTCCCAAATGCAGAACCTAGTCGCCCCTATGTCTACAAGAAAGAAAAGGTTTTGTCACCTATTGCCACCACGTTGCGATGTTCCTCCTCAGGGCTGGGTGTGATCAAGAGGATGGAACACATCAAGTCTGTCTGTGGACTGTCCTATTGAGGGTACATGGACTTTCTGTTTCCCATTAATGGGTTGTTCCCTATCATTGTGATGCCTCCCAGTTTCCTAATGGGTACAGAGCCCATGGAGTCCACAAGTGGGCCTGTGCCGTTGTTTTGCTGTACATTTTCCTGTATTTGTGGCACCTGCTTTGTGCCTCCTCGAATCTGTGATGCTTGTAAATATTGTGGTATGGGTGCTAGCATCTGGGGTATGGGTGCTTGCATCTGCGGTACGGGTGCTGGTATCTGTGGTATCTGTGTCATGGGCTGGTTTGTCTGCTGGGGCACCCACTGTGTCTGTCCTTGATGCATCTGTGATTGATCCTGCAAATAATAATCCCCTTGGTCCCCCTGATACATCTGCTGGTATGGCCCTCCCCAATTCTGCTCTATCCCCCTGTTACTGCAAGCTCTCAAAATATGTCCCAGCTGCCCACATCACCAGCACTGTGGTGGCTCCCTCCCTTGTCTTTGGAAACTACCCTGGTAATCCCCTGGGCTCTGCTGAGCCTGCTTGTGCGTACCCTCGAAATCCTCCTTTAAATCCCCCTTGGTTGTGATGTGTCTGCAGTGCATACCTGCGGCCTCTCAATGGCCCCCCTCTTCCTCTAAATCTTTCCTGCATGTGACCCCGCCCCATAACCCTCCCCACATGGGTGGCTGTTTATATTGCTGCTGCTGTTGCTGTGTTTCCTGTGTGCTTGTGCTCGTCAGTACCGCCTATTCTTTGGCGCACTTCGATAATTTCTTTTGAACTAATGTCGCCTCATCTATCTTTCTTTCCTCCGTCTTTTTCTTAAGCTTGTCTTGCAATAACCTACCATGGTGAACGATCATAAGCTGTATTTCTGGCCAAGCCCTTGTTCCATGCCTATTAACTTCTTTAGTTGCTTCTGTACTGTTTCTGGCAGCACCTGGCATAGTACATGGTAGAACACTGCTACTGTATTATCCCATGGCTCTCGAGTTTCAATGTGCCAAAGCTCTTGGATCGCCTGATTGTTTTCTACAGAGTCTTTGTCCCACCTCATCTTCCGGGACAAAACGCTCCAATGCCAGCGGAGTCTGGGCATTGTGTCCTCAGTGCTCGCCATACGGCAGCTCTGCAGTTTGCAAAGGGTGAACCATTGTGTGCCATGTTCTTGGTTGTTACTCTGGGGAACCCTGCCCTCTTCCATACATCATCAGCAGCATCTCTGAGGATCAACACTAGCAATCCCTTTACATCTCCCATTGGTAACCTGTCTTGCTATCATTTGTTCCATCTCATTCTGTACTGTTTCTGGCAGCACCTGGCATAGTACATGGTAGAACACTGCTACTGTATTATCCCATGGCTCTCGAGTTTCAAGGTGCGAAAGCTCTTGGATCGCCTGATTGTATTCTACAGAGTCTTCGTCCCACCTCATCTTCCGGGACAAAACGCTCCAATGCCAGTGGAGTCTGGGCATTGTGTCCTCAGTGCTCGCCATACGGCAGCTCTGCAGTTTGCAAAGGGTGAACCATTGTGTGCCATGTTCTTGGTTGTTCTCTGGGGAACCCTGCCCTCTTCCATACATCATCAGCAGCATCTCTGAGGATCAACACTAGCAATCCCTTTACATCTCCCATTGGTAACCTGTCTTGCTATCATTTGTTCCATCTCATGAATCCATTTTCGTGCACATGCGCTCAACGAGGGTAGCCTTCACCTCACATTCTCTTTGTCAGTGTGTTTCCCTGGTATTTACTGAGGTCTTCCCTCCCTTTTCTAGCAGGCGCGTCTGTGTGAACCCGACCTACCCATTTGCGGCCGTAGTCAGAATTACATGTCTGTCCGTGTTCCTAATGTCTGTGTACACATCTATTGGTTCTGTTATGGGTAGTTGGATGTTATCATTCTGTCCTTCTGGGATCCTTCCCTTTGAGCACACTACAGCTGTCCCCCCCTTCCTTCGTCCTGGGTGGTCTCTAAGACTGTCTGCGTATGTGCCTATATCGTTGATGTTACATAGCTTGTCCACTGATCATTGGGCCTCATTACAAGTTTGGCGGTAGCCTTGCCGGTAAAACCGGCAGGCTGCCGCCAAACTTGCAATTTTTTCTGGCACCCACGAATGGCCAATTACCGGGTCATTACAGCCCAGCCGGACCCAGTAATTGCCCATTTGCAGATGCCGGAATGCATTACTCCCCATTCCCATTGAGCCCCAAAGGGCTCAATGGTCAATGGGGAGGTCAGATACACCAGCACCATTGAGAATTAGTGCCGGTGCATCCAACCTGCTCTACTTGCAGGTGCCAGTACGGCCGCTAGGACAGACCTGGTGGCCGTAACGGCACCCATGAGCAGAACTAGTCGTTTGCCGGGAACTACGGTACTGGTAAGCTTACCGGTACCGTAGTTCCCGGACTGGCAAACTTGTAATGATCCCCATTGTTTGTGCTTGTCCTTGCCTCCCCCTATTCCCCCGGAACCTGTCCCTGTTTCCCATGTCACTCACTAGTCTGTGCTTGTCCCCGTTTAATTGAGGTCTACTCTGCTCTCCCTCAGTCCACTGTTTCGTCCTCCTGTCACGTGAGGCCATGCTAACTGGCTCTGCTCACCTGCTCCACTCAAAGCTGTCACTTCCCCTATCCACTGCCCTTTGTGTCCTTACCGCCTTTATTGCTCGTTTGTCTGCCTCCTTGCACGTTCCCTTGTCAATCTGTCCACCTGCAACTTCCTTTGTTCACTCTCAAGCAGCCTGCTTTTTTCCTGCTCTGCTATCTCTCTCTGTCTCTCGATCTCCTCTACTTCCCTAATACTTCTGTCCTGCTACTCTCGTTCCGCTCTCTTCTTTTCTCTGCAATCCCTTTTTATCCTTTCTTCTCTTCCTCTCTGCACCTGCTCCTTCTCTTCCTCTCATCTCCTCTCCCTGTCCTCTCTTTCTAATCTCTCTTCTCTTTCCTTTCCGTATTTTTCCTCCATTATTTCAGCCCAAACCAACACTTCCCTGTTCCCCTTCAACCTTTCCATCGCCTTTGTTGCCCCTTCTACTTCCCCATTTGTATTCCCTTCTAGCTTTAGGAGGATCTGTCCCCCTATCCATTCTCCCATGTTATTCCCTCTAGCCCCTCCTTTTTGCCCTTCTGCACCTCACTGTTCATTCCCATCTCAGCTATCGGCTGCTCTGCACCTCTCGGCCCCTCTTCCTGAGTATGTGGTGGTGGTATATATGCCGGATTTGAATACCAATCTGCTGCTGTTAATTTTTGTGTAGGGTCATCGTCTGTGTCATCAGAAACTACACTTGGAGGGACTGTAGAGGAGGTCCCAGACATGGTCTGCACCCCAGTCCCCCATTTCAAGGTACCAGGAACATACTCGCCAAGGTATGTAATGTACGAAGAACACATGAACCAACAGAGAGCAATTCTAAGCCTCTGCCCAGTGCACATCAGGAATGCAATACCTGTAAAGGTGCCTATAACCAGACAGCCATGGGCAGCTCGGTACCCACTGAGACAACCGTACCAGCAGCTGACACGAAAGGAAGACTTCTTACAAACTGTCCCTGAAGAGACCCAAAGAGCCTTAATGGATGGCAAATGGTGATGACATAAGAGCCCAACAGACGTACAAATGAACATAACGACGAACAAAAACTGACACACAAGGGCGAAATGTAAAGAATAACGATGTACTGGACGTGTAAGAAGAAACGATGTTGATATAAAGAAACGTAACCATGAAGTGAGATGAAAATACGCAACTAAAAATGCCTTAAAATAGGCTTGGACCGCAAGAAGTTAAGAAAACGGTACTGCTTGCAATGCTTAGTAGAAGAATAGAGCGGCAAGCGCCAACTATATGTCTACCTCAACGAAGCACACTATACAAGTGTGACTCCATTTTGTAAAAGCAGAACTAAGCCCAGGCTGCAAGGGGCCATCAAGGCCGAGATTCATATTCCAGCTAAGGCCAGAAGGGAAGAGCGGAATCGAAACTCAGCAAGAAGTAGCTCATGCTTGGGAATTCGAGGTCAACTCCAAGGAAGGGAGGAGAGCGGCAACTCCGAAGAATCGAAACTTAAGAGCATTGAAGCCAGCCAGTTAAGGTCGAGATAAGGAGGCCCCAGGCAGGTGGCAAGACTGAACAAAGAATCAAATACACGAAAAGAAGGAGAATGAAGAAGATTCACGGTGAACAGACACGTCACCAACCAAGCACAAAGAGGCACCAACATCTGATGTCACCAAGAACCCGAGGATGCCATAACTTTTCTTGATAAGAAGCTACAGTTTCGAGGCCATCTTCAGCCTAATTGACACATAGCCGTTATGTACTTTTTGATGGAAGGGAGGCAGGGTGAATCTTGGGGCACAAGGCACCTGTGTGTCCATTCTGCATGCTGCTAATTAAAGTGGAGATTTATGCATAGGGGTGTTACCTACCCAATCACAATGGACCAAATAATCTAGGGTCCTATAGCCTGTAGAGCCAATTAGACGTCGTAGTTGTAGTGACGTCTTTCACAAGTGATATAGAGGGATGGGCGTAGACGCCCACCCTATAAGGGTTATCCAATCCTCACGCTTTGTTACCATATACAGATATTGTACGTATACGTAAATTACCTTTTTCAACCAATAGAATTGCATGTCAAACTTATGAGTGTTACACGTCAATGATGACTAGAATTCGCTATAAAAGTTACTGTTTGCTTGAAGAATTTGGGAGTTGAAGGGAGATAGGCAATCGCATCGCTGATGATTACCATTTGTTTCCCCGTTTTTTGTACTTGTCATTAAACGGACTTCCCTTTGCCAAACCGTTGACTCGTCCTTATTGATTGGTATCGGAGTAAGAGTATCCTGCACCCCATTCTCCTCAAGGTGCAGCTATCTCGTTTTAAGATGCCAGAGGCCAGGCTCTGAATCTCATGGGCCCGTTCAGAGGTTGCTACGCCCTCCAGTACACTTGGTAGTGACGAGGATGGGTTACTGACCATCAGTATTGATTAACTATTGATAAGACACCTATTGACTGACAGCACAAAGTAACTCTGGGTTTCTGGCAATATCACAATCCCGTCACCATTCGGCTGAGTAGACTGAGAAGCTTCCAGTGGACAATGATAGTGTAAGTCCATAAAATCTGCAGTGGGTCTGAAGGAACCTGCCTTACAGAGTATAACCCTTCTCATTCCTACGGGCAGCCGATCGGATGAAAAGACCGGAGAGGCAGCAATGGAGGGGCAGGTGATCCTGAAGATCCAGAAAGGAACCCTGTGAGCGGTGAGTGAACGAAAAGACTCAGTACTTTGGCAAAGGTTTTGCAGTCATTAGAACAAGTAAAGGAAAAGGTAACGGAGGGTGGTGGAAAATAAAATAGTCAGAAGTAGAGAAGACTGTATATATATATAAGGGGATAATGATTTGAGTATATTAGAGAAAAAGTGGTCACCGGGAAGACACCCGAGAGAAAACAGTGGTTACCGGGAAGACGCCCAAGAGAAAACAGTGGTTACTGGGAGGGCACCCGAGAGAAAAAGCAGAGAATACCAGGAAGGACACGTGAGATAAAAAAGTAAGAGGATTCACCTTGTTCCTGCGCTTTAATATAGCAGTCAGAAGAAACGTGAACTCAGAGCCCACATAATAGGGGACGATAGGCTACTGCAATGATTAAAGACGTCGCAAAAGGGGTTTGTTTAAACTCCATGTCGGGGTAGTGATTCGAAGGAAGAGATATATGTGTCCAGCTGGTGTCTGCCCAGTCTGTCAAGTGTCTGTCATGCGTGTTATGTTATATGTCAAATGTAAAGTCTGTATCATTGATTGTTTGAAATGAAGTTTGGATTTTACGCGATTTTATATCTAAGAGGGAATCACACATAAATTGATGTTCTTGAGTAAATTGATGATATAGAATTTTGGTGGAAAAGATTGGATTGGATCCTGCGGTATTTGGTGCTCGCTCATATTGTTGGAAGTATTGAAATTGCATGAAAATATTGTTGGAAATAGAATTCAAGCATGGAGGATATTACACCACTCGCCCACGTATGTAAGCAGTTGCCTAAACATGCACCCAAGCTTAAAAAATACAGCACTGAGTGTGTTAAGGGTACCGCCCACAAGATGTTTATGCCGTGGCCACAGAACGGGTCCTTATCTAAAGCAGTCCTACAGCATATGACGACTTATCTACATGCCACATATACAGGCAAGTAATTAGAGGAACGCCCTGCTGTTCTGGAACTTTGGAAAATGTTCGAACAGCCAAAGGAGGAAGAACCTCCCGCAGACTTGATATTAAACGTATGCATGGAGGGGGGTGAGATTCCTACCGTGCCACCAGCCCCGCCTGAGCCAGAGATCGAGGGGGCAAGTCAGAGGGACTCTACCCGCTAAGAGAGCTCAAGGCAGCTATGGGGTATAGTAACCCCGCATATGAGTCACCTACACACAGTAGTGACAAAACGAAGGGGAAGAGTCAGGATAAAAATATTATCTCCACAGTCCTGAGGGACAAGAAGAGACGCAATGAGGAAAGGAAGGATCAGGCACAGAGTACTGCACCTCTCGATAAGGAGAGAGAGGGAAAGAAGTGGAAAGGAAGTGAAGACAGAACTGTTGAGATAGCATTCACAAAGGACGAATGGATAGGAGGACAGATATTGTTATGACTCGATGGTAAAGGAAGTGATGATGTGAGACCGAGAGAAAGGTCTGACGAGGTAGAGAGAAGGGAAAAGGAGAAAGAAAAGGAAACAAGGTACGAAATAATAAAAAGGAAAGATAGGCTGAGGCGTGAACAGCTATATGCCGACAAGCAAGGAAAACCGCTCAGTCGCAAACAATACGCAGCCTATGAGCAATACAGACAGAACCTGCAAAGTTTAGAAGAAGAGAAAAGAGTATGTGAAAAAAGAATAAGGAGTCAGGAAGATGAGGAAGCTAGAAGGGCAAACAAACGTAGAAATGAAAGTAGAAGAGAAGACAAGACTAGAGAAGAGGCGAGGAAGCACAAGGAAATTGATGATGAAATTGAACGTAAGCATAGACAGAGGGCACACGATCTCAAACATGTAAAGAGGCGAATTAAAAAACCTAATCCTCTTGTAGAATGGGAAGATATCGAAGAATTCTTTCCTGCGTACGACTCAGTACCAGGCTCAAGAGGGGCGGATATCGAAGATGACTTCGACACCAGAAGCATCGGGGAAACAATCGATAAAATATATGATGAAATGGGGTTGGAACTAATATCCCACGGGGAAAGGGAAGACAAGCGCTTGAAGAGCACTCAGTTATATGATACAGAGGATGTCACCCGAAGTAGTGGGAGCGGGAGATTGTCCCTGGACAAGCTAGAAATTAGTAGGAACGACGAAGATGCAAGAAGTTGTGTGAATTCGGAACTATCAATGTCCGACTCCGAAGGGGAAATGGGGGACGAAACTAATGAAGATGGGAGATGTGTGAAAAGCGGCTCCCAAGGGATAAAGGGGTACGATGGTCAGACGCGAGCGAGTCCGCACCCAGGACATCAGAGTCTGCTGTGCTGCCTGCCCAACTTGTGAGAACATCCCACGGTCAAAGGGGGGTGCCAGCACCCGCCTATGTAGACAGATTGAGGACATTGCCAGGTAGACGGCAATGCAGGAATGCTACCCCAGCGATACACAGGAGAGCCATGGGGAAAGAGAAAGAAGACTGTGCATTCCAATTTCCGCTGCTAGAAAAAGTGGGAGCAAGACCACAGTATATTCCATGGCCACACATGGATCGAGAGAACCTGAAAAACAAGCTTCCAATGCTGACATCGGGAGCTGTGAAGTGGATACACGAGTTAGAAAAAATGACAGGGGGTGTCACGTTAGCTATAGGGGATATTAAGGGTCTCCTGATTGCCATACTTGGTGAGAGAGCAGACGATGTGTGGAAAAGAGCAGGATACATAATTAACACTACCCATGATGGAGCACCATTTAATAACTGTAGAGCCGCAGTGTGGAAGGCGCTATGAGTGCTGTACCCAGACACTTCCGATATGGGAGCTTTAATGACTCGAAAAAAGAAGGAGTCAGAAGATCCTTTGATTTATATCCAGAATTTTCAAGACGCTTGGGTGCTCGAAACGCATGAATCTTGGAAGAAATCTATCCCTGTATTCTACCATATATTGTGCCATGGGTTGCCAGAACCGGTGCAGAAACAGCTCAAGAAATTGGTAGGAGTAGAAGCTAGACCATGGGCAGAAATACAGTTGACTATTGCACATTACTGTAGACTGTTGCAAGAAAAGAATTGAAAAAAGGAGGCAACTCGTAAGGGTGAGGAAGCGAAGCAGGTGCAAAAGAAATTATGAAAATATGCTCTCGAAGGAGCCATGCTGACAAGCCCAGATGAATCGAACGTACAACAGGCGACTAACACGCCGCAGAACAACCAGGATAACGCAGGATTTTACCCGAGGGGAAGGGGATTTAGAGGAAGAGGATGGCAGAGTAATCAGGGAGGGTTTCAAAGTCATCAGGGAGGTTTCCAGAATAATCAAGGAGACTTACAAAACATACAGATGGGCAGTCCAGATATGTCAAATGGACAGATAGCCCGATCACCGCCAGTGTGTTGGCTGTGTGGAATAATAGGACATGTGGCAAGCGCGTGCAGAAGCCAAGGCACATGGCAAAATGGTCAAGGAATGGGAGCAAGCATGGTGAATCCGCCTGCTATCCCACCGCAGGGCGGTGCACAAAATTACACAGTGCAGCAGCAAGCACCAGGCGTGCAACAAGGTGCGCAACATGGGGTTCAACCCTCGAACATGGGGAATCTGCCACAAGGGCAACCCCAACGGGCACCACCCCATGTGTCTCAGGACGCAAACTCCGGAAGGGGAGGCAACCCTGGAAATTGAGAAAATCCACACATATACAGTGGACCAAACTTATATATGAACTACGACAGCTCATTGGGAACTCTGATGTGTTCTATCCTATCAGTGACTCCAGTCCCTAACAGGGAATCCCGGGTGAATGTCATCATAGGGGGAAAAGAATATTCCTTCTAAGTTGACACGGGTGCAACACACTAGTGCATACGAGAATGCAAGTTTTCCTTGTCCGGCCAGACCATAGATACTCAGAGTTTTACAGGAACTCACAGTAGAGTTCCCTTTACAGACACACTCCCAATTTCCATAAGAGAGTGCGAAATAAATGTACCTTTATTATATTCACGTCAGACCCCAGTAAACATTTTGGGTTGAGACTTAATGACAAAGTTGAATATGACGATCTCGTTCACGGAGGAGGGCATAGTATTCTCCACTCCAGGAATGCATTATTCAAACTTGTGCGAAATGATCAGAGCATACTCAGGGCACCTAGCCATGAGGGCTATACCGTTACAACCAGGAGTCTTTGCGTATGGCATATGCATGCTCATGGGGGGGTTGCCGGGTCTTTCAGATAGGACCATGAGAACCCCTGACGAGTTTCCTTTCAGACCGAGAATACCTATGCATGAAGAAGAAGGATGAGTATTTCCCTTAACGATACATTTTGCAGCAGTACGAGAGAAAATAGCATGGGTCGAAGTGTTCGATGACAAAGGCAGACAATGGTGTGCGATTATCGCCATCGAAGAAGGATATCGAGTGACTGAGGTCACCGATGACGATTTGTTCGAAGAAAACTCTGACTTAGAAGAGACAAGGGTGGAGTAAGTCTCATATTTTGGATCAATATGATCAAATGAGAAGTGCCACAGAGAATGATGTTAGCGCTGATCCGTCCCACATACTTTGATGAAGACATGGCCGAGGTGCCTGTCCTAGTATTGACTACAGGACCCTATGACGTAGGCCTCCTGAAAGGGTTGGGAGAAGTGAAAATTAAACTGAAAACCAGGAGCAATTTTACCAAGGGCGTGACAATATACCATGTCCAGAGAAGCGGATGAAGGGATCGCAAAGACAATTTCCGCCATGATGGATTAGGGCATCCTAGTGGTGTCAGAATCACTTTGCAATGCAGTGATTTACCCTGTCAATAACTAAAAAGGTGGGTCTTGGCGTTTGATCCAACATTTGAGAGCACTAAACGATATTGTCGAAGCCAAGTTCCCTCTAGTCCCTAATCCATCTACGATCCTGTGTAACATACCGATCGAGGCGAAATATTTCACGGTTGTTGACTTGAAAAATGCGTTTTTCTCAATCCCGCTGAACCGTGACTCACAAGATTTGACGTCATTCACTTTCAGACAAATGCATCTGAAAAGCACGAGGTTGCCACAGGGGTATTGCAAATCCCCGTCTACCATCAATAGAGTCCTGCAAATGGACCTAAGCAATATTGCAGTAGACAGTGCTGTTTTGCAGTATGTGGATGACATTCTGATCTGCAGCACCACTGAAGAGCAATGCAGGCAAAACTCTATCCAGATTCTGACTATACTGACCGAGAAAGGATATAAAGTTGACAAGGAAAAGCTACAATACTGTCAACAAGAGGGGCCAGTTCATTTTGCATGAAGGAAAACAGGTGACCCCAGAAAGGGCTGAAGCTATCATGAATATGGCTAAGCCACTCACGATTAAGCAAATGCAGAGCTTCCTGGTCGGTGCAATTATGTTAGAGCATGGGTTTTCGACTACAGCTCATATACCAAGCCCTTACTCCAGGCCCTAAAGAAGGCCCAGGCGACAAAGGAAAAAATTGAATGGACCGAGGCGATGGACAAAGGGTTTACAGAACTCAAGAAAGCGATTTGTACGGCTCCAGTTCTCAGGATTCCTAATTATGCAGAGGAATTCTACCTGTTCTCACACACAGGTGGCAACTTTATGACAGCAGTGCTCGCCCAAAAAACTTCATTGGGGTACAAGCCCCTGGCGTATTACAGTGGAAATCTGGACCCAGTCATGAGAGGCCAGTTCCCATGCTAACAAAGTTTAGCTTCCGCAGCGTTCGCCATAGAGAAGGCAACAACCATTGTAATGGGCTGTTCCATATTGTTATACGTAGAGCACTCATTATTCGCCATTCTTGAAAAACCAAAGGGCACATTGGCATCACAGAGGGCTTCTGCCTATGAAGTGATTATATCTAATCCATCGATCAAAATAGTTTGATGCAAAACTGTAAACCCAGCCACGTTCATAGCTGAGCCAGTCACTGAAGGAGAGCCGATGCATGACCGTGCAAACTATGAAGAATTCTATGACGAAATCCCCAGGGTGAAAGAAAATGCCTTGGCGGGTGGAGAGGTCGTTTTCATTGATGGTTCTTCGAGAATCGATCAAGATGACGGACAAAGATACACAGGCGTTGCTGTAATGAAACACATAACAAACAGAGAATTTCGAGTACTCGTCAGTGCACGAATACCATCTCATTATTCAGCACAGGCTGCAGAACTACTGGCGTTGTTAGTCGCCATTGAGAATCATGCAGACCAGGAAGTAACAGTGTACAGTGACTCTGCCTATGTCATGTCCATGGTGCACGGAGGGCTTGCGCGCTGGAAAAGGAGGGGCTGCCTCCGAGCGGACGGCACACCAGTGCAGCACGCAGCCTTGTTGGACATGCTGATAAAGGCACTACAGCTCCCAGTGGGCATAGCGGTCATGAAATTCGCCGCCCATACCCATGGGTCAGATTTTGTGTCACGCAGGAATCATGCGGCAGACACAAGCCAAGCGTATGGCATCCAAGAGTGAAACGATCTTGAAAGTAGAAGTGGCATGTACCCATGAACGAATGATGGTAGCTCGAACCAAACCAGAGGCCTATAGTAATATGGGACAGACGCAGCTGATGGAGCTTCAAGGGGAATCACCACAGGATGAAAAGAACCTGTGGAAGCGTCAAGGGTGTTATTTAAACCCCTAAGATGGGTTGTGGCGGCAACACAGCACTGGTAAACCAGTAATGCTTGTATCCCTACTAAAGATATCATTAGAACAGTTGCATTACCCAATCCACATGTCAAAAGAAAATCTTGCTGCAGCGCTCGCAGAAGACTGGTTTATACCCAATTTAGCAGAGCATGTTGCATTCCTTATGGTGAACTGCATAATCTGCTAGCAATTCACCACCGGGCACACATTAAAAGTAGTGAGAGGAGTCATCCCGCGCCCAAATGTGCCTTTTCAGCACTTACATATCGATTATGTCAACATGATTCAAGTGTGTAACGGGTACAGGTACTTAATTGTAGAGTTGTGTCCATTCTCTAGATGGATAGAAGCAGGTCCATGAACACACCCAGACTCTACCTGTGCGGCCAAATTCCTGGTGAGGGAAATGTTCCCTAGATGGGGGGAGTGTGAGGTGATGAGATAGTTAATGCAGTCTTTGAACAGATCAGCTTGCTGCTTGGTAGAAAGCACAAGTTTTCATCCGCGTATCATCCGGAGGGAAATGATATATGTGAGAGGCTCAACGGCTTGTTAAAGGAAAGGATAGCCAAGTTGAAGATTACTTTAAAAAGGGGATGGTTGCACTGCCTTCCACTGCCATTGTATGCTCTTCGGAACCTACCAGGCTCTGACCATCATCTTACACCGCACGAGATAGTCACAGGAAGAAGGATGAGTACCCCTCTTACCCCCCAAAATAGAGCTAGATGTGATGCCCAGTCAACCCGAGAGGTCCTGGGAACCGAATTGTCGGAGTAGCTGAACTGCATGACATCAAGCCTTCTTATCGTTTCAGACCAAGTACAGCGACAACGAAAAGGGTGCAGCACAGCACAAGATACAGCAGGAGGTGCTGAAACAAATGCAGTTCAAGGACTATGTGCGCCAATCATCTTCCCTGGTGAAGCCGTGCTGGTAAAGAACCACACGAGAAAAAGGTGGGACGAGCCAAGATTCAACAGCCCTTTCATCGTAGAGGACTGCACTCCATCAGCCGTCAAACTGCACAGCAGGCGAGCATGGATCTTCCTTAATGACATTAAACCCTATAATGGTGAGATTCCTCTAGCTGCACCCCGCGCGAAGAAATCACAGACAACGGGGAAGAACCTCAGCACGTGCAGACAAGATCCATGACAAGGAAGAAGGATGCATGAGCATCAAAAACTGAAAGGGAGGACACTCACGAATGGCCGTCGATTCCCCGATGCGGAACGCTACAACGCCAAGGTACTTTGGGGTTGCAGAACTATTGGAAAGTCTAGTGTGAACAATATATGGACTGGGCTTGTATCTTTCTTCTACAGGTTGCCCAGGTGGGGGGATCTCGACACAGAACTGTGTTAAACGGTAGTTACCAGTATTCTGCCTATTGCTCAACCACCTTGCTTTCCTTCCTCTCTCTACTGCTGGTTTCCTCTTTATTTTGATTTGTGTGTGATTCTGACCGTATGCACTTTAAGGAGATCTAATAACGTTAGTGGTACCACTTTAGAATTGTACATATTTGCCATTGTAGATTTCCGGAGTACAAAGTGAGTTATAGTGATATTGTATATACCTTTGAACCTTAATTATATAAAGACTGTGTTGTAACCGATACAGTGTGGGGACATTCCTTTGTGGGTGCTCGTGGACAACACTGTACTTAAGAACCAGCTTGCATCACCTTCTGAGAAGCTAGGCCTTGATTGCTCGACCATAGCTACCGAATAGAGAATCTTGGCTGGGGTCCCCTATGCCTCTCCTCTACCATATAGAGAGCAGAAGTACAGACACCCCCCTCCAGTCTTCACAGCTGGTGGCAGCAGTGGGATGCTTATGGTTTTAAGACTCAGTGTATAACCGTGCCACTTACGAAGGATATCTGCCCTTTGTTAAATTAAGGTTTAGTTGTGTACAAGATAACTGCATTACAAGCAATGGAATCTATTGTGAATGGTAAATTGACTCGGAGGAGCTTAGAGGCTCTCCAGAGTGCTTGTGAAGCCAGGGAGTTAGACTTTGTGGATAAATCTAGGGTGGAGCTGATAGCTGCCCTGGTGGACTACCAGATTGATTGTGAAACTCTTGAAGGGGGGGGATGCAACCAATGAGGACTCTACCCAGGGGTTGTCACAGAATCTGATTCTGGGAATGCCACCATTCCTGCTGCCTCTGTTCCGAACCCCAGCAGTTCTTTAGAGCTTGAGTTAATGAGGATGAAGTTGGCCTTTGAATATTGCAAGTTGGGACTAGATGCTGAGCTTAAGAAAGAGGAGTTGGCTCAGCAAGTGGAGCTCAAGAACCGGGATCTTAAGCTAAAAGATAGGGATCTTGAAGTCTAAGATAAGGACCTTGAAATCAAGAACCGGGACACTGAATGTCAGCGAATCCAGTTAGAGAAAGCTTGAGTGGAGACTTCAGCAAAACCAGTTGAGAGTGTCAGGTCCCCAGCAACCAAATTTAAGAAAGATTTGGTTGGTGTGTATGCGGAGTGTTCTGATATCCTCCAATGGATTGAAGCGTTTGAAATGGCTTGTGCAATTCACAATGTTCATAAGAGAGATTGGGCTAAGTGTTTGTTAAGCAGAGTGCCTCAAACTGGATATGACTGTATTCTGAAACTGAGTGTGGAAGAAAGGGGTCAGTATGAGTGCATGAAGTCTGCCTTAATCGCCAAGTTTGGCAAAATGCCTAAACAATATCTTAAACGGTTCAGGGATTTTAATAAACAAGAGAATGTGTCTTGGATTGACTGGGTGAGTGCTGCACACATGAACATGATGGGGTGGATTGATGGTTACAAAGTGAAAACATTTGTTGAATTGTCTCACCTCTTGTTTTTTGAGCATTTTTCCGAAGCCTGTTCACCAGAGCTGCGTCAGTATGTTGCTGACCAGAACATTTTGGACCCCTTTAAGCTGTCTAGGCTGGCTGACAAGTGGGTCTCCCACCAGGTGTCCCCTAAGGACTCCAGTGGGAAAGACAAGGACAAAGAAAAGGGGGCCTCTCAGAAAGCTGAGGAGTCCCAAAAGCAGTCACAGTCGGATAAACCAAAAGCTTCCTCTCCGAAGACCCAAAAACCTAGTGGGGAAAAGTCTGTTACGGGTGGGAGTAAGAGTAGTGGTCTGCCTGCTGCAAAGCAGGGTCCCAGTGGCTCCAGTACCGTACCCCACACTCCTGGCACTTGTTGGGATTGTGGGGCTCTGGACCACCGAAGGGGTGACCCCAAGTGGAAGGATAAGGCACTTTGAGTCCAGGCTGCCAGCCTGACCAACCCCTACTCCGTACCTGAGGTGGAGGCCACTGTCCTCCCCTCCTCTACTGGGATCATCTTCGGTGCTACCGTAGAGATTTCCTTAGTGTCCCTTGGGGCCTGGGACCAGCACACAGAAGTACTGGCGACTATCCCACAAAACACTCATAGGTTTTTCAGAATTGTCCTCTTGAATGGCCAGCCTTCTACTGGTTTGAAAGACACTGGGGCAAGCATGACACTGGTGGACAGGACCCTGCTCAAGCCAGAGGACTATTTAGGTGCTCCTCTGAGAACCACCAGGTTAGCTGGTGGGCCTCCCAAATTATCGCCTGTAGCCTTAGTCAACATTACGATTGGAGACAAGACAGCAAAGCTTCCGGTCCTGGTTCAGGACAACATGCCTGCAAACATTTTGTTGGGAAACGATTTGGTCGATTTGGGGATGATCACGGATGGTCTACCCATGGCTGCTGTGGCAGTCACCCGATCGCAGGTCACAAAGGGTCCGGCTGCGAGCCCGGTACCCTTGCCAACGGGGAAACCCAAGGCACGAAAGAAAAGGAGGACTAAGAAGGCCGCCCCTGTGGTGGGAGCCCCTGCTCGTCCCGCTGTTCCGACAGCACCCATTGGGATTCATGCTCCAGATGGGCTGGGTCCAGTGGTAATTCCCGTCTCGACTCCAGTGGGAGATGAGCCAGAAGACTTTCCTGTGGGAGAGTCTCTTAACCCGGATGATCATCCCGACCTTCAATGCTTGTTGGATGAAGGGCCTCCCGGGTGGACTTCTGTAAGGGACAGAGAGAGTGCCACTCTCTCCAGGGTCTGAGGACACAGGCCCTGTCCCAGGCACAAGGAGAAGTGCCTAGGACATTTCGGATTTATTGGGAGGGTGAGCTCCTTGTTAGCGAGCCCACTAAGCCTGAACCTGGTGCCCTCAAGAGGTTGGTGGTACTGTTCCTGCTGCAGTTGGTGCATGAGATGCCCTTAGCTGGTCATCTTGGGACCAAGAAGATGAAGCAGCGGCTCTCGGCCCATTTCTACTGGCCACAGATGGGAGTAGAAGTGGAGTCCCACTGCAGGACCTGCCCAACTTGTCAGTTGTCTGGCAAGACTGGAGGCAGAGTCATCGCCCCACTGCAACCATTGCCAGTGGCTGGCACGCCATTTGAGAGGATGGGCATCAACATCGTTGGTCCCCTTGACCTTCCCAAGTCGGATGGACATCGGTTCATCCTAGTCTGGGTAGATCATGCCAGCAAGTACCCTAAGGCTATACCCCTTCGTACAGTTATGGCCAAGGTGGTTGCCAGGGCTCTCCTGGGCATTTTCACCTGTGTTGGATTCCATAAGGATGTTTTCTCTGATAGAGGATCCAACTTCATGTCAAGTTACATGAAAACCATGTGGAAAGAATTCTCCACCTCTTACCACCTTAGACCAAAGGTTTGGGTGAGAGATTTAACAAAACTCTCAAGGGCATGTTAGACGCTTTGGAAGAGCCCCTCAGGAAGAAGTGGGATCTTCTCCTGCCATGCCTGCTGTTTGCTTACAGAGAGGTACCTCAAGAGGGTGTTGATTTCAGCCCCTTTGAGTTACTCTTTGGACATCCCGTGAGGGGGCCCCTCGCCTTGATCCGAGAAGGTTGGGAGGCCACCCCTCCAGGTCCCGCCAAACAAGTGGGGGACTATGTGTTAGGCCTCAGATGGAGGATGACACAGATAATGGGTCAAGCAACAGCGAATCTTAAGGCCAGCCAGGAATTGAATAAGTACTGGAATGACCTTAAAGCATCGCAATTGGATTGGACTGTGGGACAGGAGGTCCTTGTGATGGAGCCTACCAAGCCTCGGGCTTTGGTGGATAAAAATCGACTGGACCCTTCAGGATCATCTCCAAGATGGGCGAAGCCAATTATCTGGTTGACATGGGAGCCTCTGGGGTAGCCCCTCAGATATTCCATGTTAACAGGCTCGAGCCTTTCCACAGGCCGGCCAAAGTCTCATGTCTCTTGCTAGTTTCAGGGCAAGAAGAGGATGAGAGTGAGCCCCTTCCTGATTTGCTACATAGCAACCCTCAGGATGGCTCTGTGGAGGGAGTACATCTCTCTCTCGATCTGACAACAGAGCAGCAGAGGGCCTGCAGGGCTCTGCTCTGGCAGTACACCTCTCTGTTTTCACTGACACCAGGCCTTACACCATGGTGTAGGCACGAGATTGACACTGGTGACAGTGTGCCTGTCAAAAGCAGGTGCTACCGTATGTCAGATACCGTCAAGAACCACATCCAAGTTGAGGTCGCCAAGATGTTGGATCTGGGTGTTATTGAACCCTCAACCAGTCCCTGGTCCAGTCCCATGGTCCTTGTCCCCAAGGCAAGTTCCCAGGCAGGTACCAAGGATTGGAGATTCTGTGTGGACTATCGAGGAGTCAATGCCCTCACCAAAACTGACGTGCACCCACTGCCCCGGGCTGATGAGCTCATGGACACGATAGGTGCTGCCAAATTTGTGAGCACCTTCAACCTTACCTCAGGGTATTGGCAAATAGCTCTGGCGGACCATGCCAAGGAAAATACGGCGTTCTCAACACCAGAGGGACTCTACCAGTTTAGAGTCATGCGTTTCAGGTTGAATAACGCCTCTGCCACTTTCCAGAGATTAGTGAACCATGCGCTCAGTGGGCTGGAGGCCTTTTGTGTGGCCTACTTAGACGACAATGCCGTCTACAGTTCCACCTGGGAGGAGCATTTGACTCATCTGGATAAAGTGTTGCAGGCGTTAAAAAGGGCTAACCTCACTATCAAGCCCACCAAGTGCCAGATAGCTCAGGGGAAAGTCACGTATCCTGGTCATGAGGTAGGAGGGGGTCAGATCCAACCTCTCCCTAGTAAAGTACTGGATGTACATGACTGGGAGACTCCCACTACTCAAACCCAGGTGAGAGCCTTTTTGGGCCTCATGGGGTATTATCACAATTTCATGGCAGACCTGACAGCTCTGATGTCACCCAAGCAACCGAGGAAGGTTAATTGGATGGAAGACTGTCAGAGGGCCTTCGATGGCTTGGAAGGAAGTGTGTGTCGGGCACAGTGTTGTGTGCGCCCGATTACAGCAAGCCCTTTATCGTTCAAACTGACGCCTGCGACACCGGAATTGGAGCGGTCTTGTCTCAGTTAGATGACAAAGGAAGAGAACATCCAATCATATTCATCAGTAGACAACTGAAGGGTAGGGAACTTAGGTGGGCTACTGTTGAAAAGGAATGTTTTAGTATAGTTTGGAGCCTTAGGCATTTTAGACCCTACCTTACCGGGTCTACCTTCAAGGTCTAAATAGATCATAAGCCACTTAAGTGGCTTATGCAGATGAAGGGTGAAAACCCGAAACTGCTCAGGTGGTCCATTAGTCTGCAAGGACTAGACTTTACCCTTGAGCACAGACCAGGGAAGAGTCACGATAACACAGATGGCCTTTCCAGAAGGTATGTTGACCGTCTGGATGAGGGTGCCTATCCCGTGGGAGATTAGGCACCCTAACCTCAGTCTGGTGGGGCGACTGTGATGCTGGAAACGCATCGGAGGGACAGGGCCTCCGTATCCTTGTCCTTTACTGCTTTTTATCATGTGTTCTGTCATGTTTCCCACGCAGGAATTCATGTGGGACTCCTGGCGGTGCAGCTCTCTCTCCTTTGGTTTGGTGAACAGACCCATGGCATACCCTTATGACACCCATGGTTAGGGGTGCAACCCTGTGCCCCTAGAGTATGTTTTTGGGCACCTGTGTGTGACCCACAGAGCAGGGTACAGGCTGGTGGCAGCTACGTGCTGAAATGCCTGGTGCCCTGAGTGTCCTCCATTTTGGGATGCCCAGGCCCTGTCATTTGGATTCGGTAGATTCCGGATGGAGACAAAATTGCCCCTATGGTCTCTTGCCTTCCATCACCTGTTACCTTGATCTTCCCGAAGTCCTGGGATGCCCTGCCTCTGTCCCTTCTCCCTGACTGGCTGTTGGGTGGAAGTTCCATATATGGTAGTGTGGGGAAGTGCCGACCAGACTGGCTGGAGCCTTCTCAACAACCGTATTTTGTGGGTACGCCTGTGGGTGGGACCTGGGTGAATGGAATGTGTGACGAATATGCATTCTATGTTGCGGCTGTCTAGTATCTGGTGGTGACACAATGGTTGAGACAGCCCTGCCCGAAACCGGTATGAATGCAGCTTGGAGTGTTGAATGGCTCGGTACTTGTCCCAATACACATAACTTGTGAGTGTCTGGAGAGAAGTGAATGGCCTGAATGCCCCGTGTGCCTGATTGGCTGCCTGCCTGCATGAATGACCATAGTCGTGATTGGATGCTTGAGTGTGACCCAGCGGAATGAATGGGAGATCAACAGTATATCGTGTTCAGAAGCTGAAGTCCACTACGACAAGTAACTGGAGTAACTGAAGCTTGATCTTGAAACCCTGCTGGATGAGGAGAATTGCTGTTGCTCTCCTTCGCAATCTGAAAGCTGTTGTGCTTCAAGAACTGACCCAGAGAGGACCTGGTAAGGCGCCCTCTTCCCGAGCTACGAGGGACCATCGTGCACAGCTGATCTTTGCGTAAGCTCCCTGCTAGACAGACCTTCGACAGGCTGCCAACCCGATACAGGGATTGCTGCGGAACTCCAAGGAGAAGCGCCCGGACTGTTGTCCGCCACTGTCGACGACCGCCGAGCTCCCGTTGCCTAAGAACTTCATTGATCCAAGGACGCTGTCGTCCGCATCGTCGCTGATGTATCCTGCTGGAGAAGGCCTGCTGTTGACGCGCCAAGGAGCATTCACCGGTGGGCTTCCTGCCACCCAAAAACCCCAGAGATGCCGACGACTCGACGCCCTTGCTGGGCCACAGTTCTTCAACACTTTGTGGTCCAGAACTATCGACACCGAGGTGCCCCACACGCCTCTTCCTTGCAGGACATTTATGCTTCCCCGTCAAAAAGCACCACTAGGAATGACGCGGCCACTTCACCGTCGTAGTTCGACCTGTTCTCCGTCAGACGTTCGACGACCCGTGACTCCTGCCTGAAAGGGAGGACACTCAAGAAGGGCCGTCGATTCCCCGACGCAGAACGCTACAACGCCAAAGTACTGTGGGGTTGCAGAACTATTGGAAAGTTTAGTGTGAACAATATATGGACTGGGCTTGTATCTTTCTTCTACAGGTTGCCCAGGTGGGGGGATCTCCACACAGAACTGTGTTTAACGGTAGTTACCAGTATTCTGCCTATTGCTCAACCACCTTGCTTTCCTTCCTCTCTCTACTGCTGGTTTCCTCTTTATTTTGATCTGTGTGTCATTCTGACCGTATGCACTTTAAGGAGATCTAATAACGTTAGTGGTACCACTTTAGAATTGTACATATTTGCCATTGTAGATTTTCGGAATAAAAAGTGAGTTATCGTGATATTGTATATACCTTTGAACATTAATTATATAAAGACTGTGTTTTAACCAATACAGTGTGGAGACATTCCTTTGTGGGTGCTTGGGGACTACACTGTACTTAAGAACCAGCTTGCATCACCTCCTGAGAAGCTAGGCCTTGATTGCTCGACCATAGCTACCAAATAAAGAATCTTGGCTGGGGTCCTCTGTGCCTCTCCTCTACCATATAGAGAACAGAAGTACAGACACTCCCCTCCAGTCTTCACACTCACGTATACGCTTTTCTTTCGTATCATAGAGGAATGCCCAGGACTCGTCGGGAGAACCACGGACATACTCACCTACATTAGAAACCCAAGAAACACTGAACATTTGAACCAACTGTGGACCAGGCTCAACTACGTGGTGCAATCCACACAGCAGGAAAGTGTAAAGACTGTTCACGTCAAAAGAAAGGCCTGTGATCCTGAACCCAGCAAAGCAGGACAGCCGACTGGCTCACAATGTCCTATTCCATCTAGTCACTGACTATCCAGAAATGGTAGGGAGACCTGCCGAGGTTGACGTCATCACCTTCCTCAGAGATCCAGCTTATGCAGCACATATTGGAACACCCCTCCATGGAATCATGTTCCAAGTGGAGCTGTCCAACTTTCAATGAGAGTATCTACGGAGATTCCAGTGAAACTTTCTGCCGAGGGACAGATCCAGGTTCGAAGACAAAGTTCTTCACCATTCCGTCGAGGGACAGATCCAGGAGGCAAAGACACAGTTCTTCATCTTTCCGCCGAGGGACAGATCGAGAGAGTCAAGACGAGAACTTCACCGTCTTATTTTCTTATTTTTTTATTTTTTTATTTTGACTGACTAGCATCTTTCCATTCTAACAGTATCCAACATGTCTTCAGGACTGAAGCAAATTCGGGGGGTGGACTGGATATTGACCTATTTTGAATATACATAATGAACGTGCCTCACCAAGAGGTGTTAGTCTAACCTTTACCATAGTCTAGCAAGGGAACTGCATCCTGTAATCTGAGACAATCGTCACCCGCAAAAAGGGGACACTTAAGAAGCACAAGACACTTTATGTTACAAACTTTCAGAGAGACAATAATGGAGTAAGTGATAAGTATGAACATTTATCAAGCTACTATGATTGAAATGGGGGCCCAGAACAGTAACTTGGTCCTCCATCAAACAGAGGGCCGCCCCCGCTTTCCTGGAAGAAATGCTACAAATTGTCATACCGCACAATTATGTGCATATGTATAGTGATTATCATTATCTTTCTGTCATTAACAATCAGAAATGCATTTTGTATCGGTACACAAAGTGTTCCAATTTCAGTGCACTCACCAGATAATTTACGTTTGAAGCCCACGAAAGCACCCAGACCATATGTAGTCATCCCGGTTCCAAGAAAATCTGATGGTAAGGCAAACAAATTAAAATTAAATGTAATTAGCTGTAATTCAAACACACATGAGGTAACGAATGAAGAAAAAAGCTGGAGACAGGGTCAGCACGGAATGAATGAAAATACAGCACTGACCATGACACGCACACACACACGGAATGCACACGAACAAGGGCAAGTGTCAATGGCTGTAGAACCTTGAACAAGGAAACCTGCTTCACCGACAAGCATGCCCGAGAATCCTCCAGCAAGGAAAAGTCACACAGGCGCATTTAGAGATGTAGTTAAAGCTAGCCACAAAAAGACACTAAGAATCAAGAGAAGCCCACACGAAGATAGGAATGAACTAAACAATTACCTGGACAGCACAGCACATCTAGGTAATAACATTTGGTACCAACACATGAAAGAGGTCAGAAGAAGAAAATTGGAAGGAGAATGCTACATCTGTGCACTTCTACCATAAAGCATGGGACAATCCAAGATCTTTGTGGCTGTAGAAATAGACATCCAGATACTGCACCGTCTGTCACACGATCAATGTGCAACACTAGATGACAGTTCAATGTGAAAAGATGCCTCACTGATACGGGCAACAGAAACAGCATATCCCGATGAAGGGACTATGTCCAGGACATTAAGACAAGAAACAGAGCCCATACCAGGAATCACGTGATCAGGTATGCAAAGCCAGAAGTGCAAGGAGCAGGAACAAGATGGGAGATAAACCCAAGACTGAGCATCCAAGGAAAAACCCCAGGAGAATCCCGAATTTGGAAAAATAGAGGCCAGATGCAGATTTGGGGAACAGTGCTTTCTCCAAACGGATGGGAAAAAGGAGTAGTGATATGCCGAGCATGGATGGTCCTTGGAGCCTGCAAGGAAGAAATAGAAAACTCACAAAAACTGTGCAAACCTCTATGGCCAAAATTAGTGAAATTAATAACATGTTTCGAAGACAGAGGAAGACCCCTGAAGATAGTACCACTGGAAAGCCCAAAATTGTGCTTCAGGAACAATGGCACGAGGAAGATGGGAGAGAATCAGAACTGCGGACGCATCTTTGAAGCTCCAGGTATGACTCACGGAACCGCAGTAATTATGGATCACTATTG
This sequence comes from Ambystoma mexicanum, assembly GCF_040938575.1. Lineage (NCBI taxonomy): Eukaryota > Metazoa > Chordata > Amphibia > Caudata > Ambystomatidae > Ambystoma > Ambystoma mexicanum. The sequence goes on along the minus strand of NC_090929.1, from coordinate 1,276,361,093 downwards.
GGTGTGTGGATCAAAAGCATACATAAGGTTGCCAAAAAACTGGCGGGGGCATATGCACGATGGTGAAAGACCACGTTCCTGCACTCAGTGAGCCCAAAAAATGACCTGAGCATTGATAGCTTCCCAAAGGCAGATGCCCACATGAGGAAGAAGAGGTCAGTGGAACTGGTGTCCCGAATGAAGAGAGAAAATTACTTCTTTGCCAAATCAGAAGAAGCATTTTATGCAATACCTTTCGAACACAGGCTGTTTACACTCACCTCATCAGTATTCACAACAATACTCTTGCCACACATTCAAGTTGGAGTAAATACAAAATGGTTGCAGATAACCAGATAAGAGTTACTGCAGACCATCAACACCACCATAAAAGGATTCAACGCAATCAAAGAAGGATTGAGAGCAATCCGATTGATGACCCTCCAGAACAGATATGTGCTCGACATGATCACTGCGATGGATGGAGGTGTTTGCGCAAAATATGGAGAATCATGTTGCACGTTTACACCTTTGCATGATGAAGAAAATGGAACTTTAACAGAAGCCATAATTATCTTGACCAACCTGCAGGACCAGATGATCAATGAAACTGACGAGGTTGATGATGACAGCTGGTTTGGAACACTGTTTCTATGGGTCCCACAATGGATGGCAGACATATTCAAAATTCTGGCAGCCCTGCTAGTAATGGTACTACTAGGCTTTTGTGTTATCAAGATCATTTTAAAACAATGCCAGAAGACTGCGAAGAAAGCAATTGGAATGAAGATCATGGTCGATGCCAAACCGGGACGGAAGCCCAGGGACCTGACTGATGAAGAAATTAGAGAGTGTGTGATGGCCAGCGAATTTGCGCCAGAAGGAACAAAGTTTGTGTATCACAGAAAACGGCGAAGGTACGAAGGAAAGTGGATCTATTGCAGCCCAACTGGACAATGTCAGCTCATGACCTGGAACAAAGACAAACATGTAAAGACTGCAGGAAGTTTGAAAGGAGTGATAAAAATATGGACTCCAAAGATGCATGCGTTCACACCATTGGGTACAAACCCAGAAGACGATGAACAAGAAGCAGAAGAGCCAAATAAGACAAACTCAAAGGAGAATGCAGAAGTGGTCAATGAACCGACCAGAGGGGGGATTGTAGAGGAGGTCCCAGACATGGACTGCACTCCAGCCCCCCATTTCGAGGTACCAGGAACATACTCGCCAAGGTATGTGATGTACGAAGAACAAATGAACCAACAGAGGGCAATTCTATGCCTCTGCTCAGTGCCCATCAGGAATGAAATACCTGTCAAGGTGCCTATAACCAGACAGCCATGGGCAGCTCGGTACCCACTGAGACAACCGTACCAGCAGCTGACACGAAATGAAGACTACTTACAAACTGTTTCTGAGAGACCCAAAGAGCCTTAATGGATGGCAAATGGTGATGACATAAGAGCCCTGACAGATGTACAAATGAACATAACGACGAACGAAAACAGACACACAAGGACGAAATGTAAAGAATAACGATGTAATGGACGTGTAAGAAGAAACAATGTTGATATAAAGAAACGTAACCATGAAGTGAGATGAAAATACGCAACTAAAAATGCCTTTAAATAGGCTTGGACCGTAAGAAGCTAAGAAAACAGTACTGCTTTCAATGATTAGTAGAAGAATAGAGCGGCAAGCGCCAACTATATGTCTACCTCAACGAAGAACAATATACAAGTGCGACTCCATTTTGTAAAAGCAGAACTAAGCCCAGGCTGCAAGGGGCCATCAAGGCCGAGATTCATATTCCAGCTAAGGCCAGAAGGGAAGAGCGGAATCTAAACTCAGCAAGAAGTAGCTCATGCTTGGTAATTCGAGGTCAACTCCAAGGAAGGGAGGAGAGCGGCAACTCCAAAGGATCGAAACTTAAGAGCATTGAAGCCAGCCAGTTAAGGTCGAGATAAGGAGGCCCCAGGCAGGCGGCAAGACTGAACAAAGAATCAAATACATGAAAAGAAGGAGAATGAAGCAGATTCACGGTGAACAGACACGTGACCAGCCAAGCACAAAGAGGCACCAACATCTGATGTCACCCAGAACCCGAGGATGCCATAACTTTTCTTGATAAGAAGCAACAGTTTCGAGGCCATCCTAAGCCAACTAATTGACACATAGCCCTGAAGTACTGATTGATGGAAGGGAGGCAGAGTGAATCTTGGGGCACAAGGCACCTGGGTGTCCATTCTGCATGCTGCTAATTAAAGTGGAGATGTATGCCTAGGGGTGTAACCTACCCAATCACAATGGACCAAATAATCTAGGGTCCTATAGCCTGTAGAGCCAATTAGACGCTCTAGTTGTAATGACGCCTTTCACGAGTTATGTAGAGGGATGGGCGTAGACGCCCACTCAATAAGGGTTATCCAATCCTCACGCTTTGTTACATATACAGATATAGCACCTATACTTAAGTTACCTTTTTCAACCAATGGAATTGCATGTCAAACTTATGAGTGTTACACGTCAATGATGACTAGAATTCGCTATTAAACGTTACTGTTTGCTTGAAGAATTTGGGAGTTGAAACGAGACAGGCAATCACATCGCTGATGATAACCATTTGTTTCCCCGTTTTTTGTATTTGTCATTAAATGGACTACCCTTTGCCAAACCGTTAACTCGTCCTTATTGATTGGTGTCGGAGTAAGAGTATCCTGCACCCCATTCTCCTCAAGGTGCAGCTATCTCATTTTAAGGTGCCGGAGGGTGGGCTCTGAATCTCACAGGCCCGTTCAGAGGTTGCTACGCCCTCCAGTACAGTACGTGTGGGGGAGGGGGAGGCGGGCTGTTGGACAATGTACCTTCTGCTGGTTCAGCATCCACTGACGCCTCGCTGCGTCCCCCTCGCCTTCCTGAAACATCCTCCAAAGCATGAATACTGCCATACAGCTTGGGAGCTTCTTCCCCTTATAAGTGCCCTGTATGTGTGTCAGTAGTGATTGATGCACATCTTTGCAGAAACTTCAGCAAGGTGGCCATGGTTTAGTTAACTTCATCTCTGTATCCTTAGACCATTCTATGCTATATTTGCATATTTTCTCCCGATAGGGTGGGAGCGTCTTCCCTTGATACTTTGCTCTTGCGTTTACCTGATCTCAAATTGAGGGTTTCGATCGTCCGCTATTAAGGGAGGAACACAATGCAATCATGATGTTATTACAAGTCTCTCTGACTTCACACCGTACCAGGCATGCTCTGCGCACTGCCCCTTTACAAATTTGCTGCCTCCGCAGGCACACCCACAATCTTGCGCATACACCTTCCACGCACCACTGCTCGTTCACCTCGTCTGCTAATTCTAACTTTCCAATACTAGCTCCTCACCGTCTTGTGCTTGCTATGTCCTATGCAAAAACCTACATCTTTCTCAAAATATGCAAGGGTCTTGCAGCCTTTTAGGTTCCGCGGTGGAGGAGACGACTTCATGCCAGGCTGATGCAGCACCATCAACTCTGCTGCCAACTTGTTGGTATGACTCTCAGATATGCCAGGCCAATACTGGGGGTCCACAAACTCAGAGGGCCCAACATCCTCCCCAGGACAAACAGAGGAGTCAGTCAGACAGCAAGTACAAACTGCGGTTTATTGCAAATAAAACCAACAGGGATCAATACAAGAACACAGAAAGATTCCGGTACCTGTCACGCAGGCCAGTTTTGTTCCATTTCTGCATCATAGTCCAGACCCATCTCCAGAAACCTATTGGGCCGAGGGATCGGGCACTGAGAGTGCTATAACCTATACAATCACATATATGTGTTATTCTACTGGCTCTTACATATCAGGTGGCTGGCCTGTCCCATCCCCAAAAACGATTCTATTACATTGTTGCAGAGTAGCAGGCTCACCATTGGTTCGTGCACCTTGCCATCCACCCCTGGATTACTAAACCGTGATTGGTCAGACTTGCTGGCTGATGTGAATGATTATGTGACTGTATTGTAACTTGTGTACACCACCTTGCCTTATGAGAATATTCTCCTTATGGTAGCAGCACTTGTTGTGATCTGCATCTGGTTTGCTGGAACCGTCTGCTCTTTCCCACTGTGGATGACGGTCCATTGTATTGCTTGGCTGCACCATGTGTTTAGAGACCACGAATGTGAGTTCTGCAGCTCATAATTATGAGGATTGATTCTGTTTATCTGCAGCTGGTCCCTTGTTGTCTGGAGATTGGAATGCGTCTTCATATCGCTGACCTTGGCTGTGGGCCTGTCTCTTGAGTCCTGCTCTCTGTGCAGCCTTAGTCAGCTCTGCTCGTCTCCTGTTCAGTGGCTTGAAGCCTGCTGTACTTTTCCTAAACCTTATAATGCAGTTTCTACCTTGTCCATGTTATACTACGTTCCCTATGGGTTAGCTATGCGTGGTTTGATCAGGTTCCATATGAACTCCTGTGTGCTCAGGCAAACATTAGCTTCAAGCATCAGCAAGCTTGCTCAGGATCTCTTGTGCCTTGCGATTCTGCGTCAATGCAGTTGGCTAATGACAAAATAGTAAAATCATTGACAGTATGTATGTGTATGTGTCCTCTAGCTATAGAACTTTGTGCTCATGTTCTTCATGTATACGAGTGTATGTTTATGTGGTGCAGTGTGGACTGCACATGTGCTTCATGTCTAATGCTACTATGTTGTGGTGTCACTAATGACGTCAGCACCATGGCTTCTTGGTGCTTAGTCGAGGCTGTCCATATAGGAGTCTCTGTCCATGATCACTGGCTCTTCTCCCACACACGGGAAGACTTGCATTGTATTCGGTCTGTATGGCTAGCTGAGCGGATATCTTTCAGTGTACTTGTCGATCATTGGTGCACTCAGGATTCGTTCAACATAAGATGAATGGTGGTGAGCATTTCTAACTCTTCGTCCTGATATAAACTTGGGGGTGTGGAGGCGTGGTCCCGGGACTCCCTCTTCAGAGGCCACAAATGCAGTTAGAGGAATCATTAAAAAAGATGGAGGAAGAGTTAGTAAGGTTGAAATTGGACTGAGGAGACAGGCAGAGAGCACCAGTTGGGATGGATGAAGGGAGAGCGGGGGATATTTTTTTCAGAAAAAGAAAACACATATCCAGATTAGGACAGCCCACAGAGAGCCTTAGCGTGCCCAGTCCTGTCAGTCACTGCCAATCCAGAAGAGGAACCATTAGTGGGCATGGAGATACGCAATAAACCATGTTTTGTTTATAGTAGATACTGGAGCAACTAAGTCATGTATTAAGAATGGGCATTTCCCCTTATCGGGTGAGGTAATAGACAAACAGGAGTTCTCTGGTGCAGTACAATTGGTTCCATTTACAGAAGAATTACTCTTTAGGCTAGGTGACAGAGAAGTGCAGGCACAGTTATTGTTTTCAATGGCCTTCCCATTAAATGTATTGGGGAAGGATGTGTTGAGCAAATTGAATATGATCATTTCATTCACGGAGCAACATGTAGTGGGTTTAGCCCCAGGAATATGTTATTTAAGGGCAGTGATCATTGTGCATGCATTTGTAAGTGAGGGAGCAACCCGAGCGGTACCAGTGCACTCTATCTTGTTTATTTATATGGGTACAGTGTTGCTCAATCCAGTGCCTGGTATGGCTAAACAAACACAAAGGGTACCGTCCGAGTTTCTTTCCAGACCAGCTCACCCCAAGACCATGATGTGAGGATGATTATTATACTGGACCTGGACGGGGTGGTGGTTTCGAAAAAGAAAATAGTGTTGATAGGGACAGATGTGGAGGTAGGAGAATGGCATGCTCTTTTTTGATTTGACTCAGCCCAACCATTAAGGGAGATTTCAGATGGATAGCTTTTTGAGGACATGGATAATGAAGTGGAGATGATATTCAAGGTGTGTATCCTATGTGAAATAATGATTCAGTATCGAAATGTTCCTTATCCTATGATGTTAGCAGAAAGTGTCCCACAGTTTGCTCACAGTGATTTCGCACGGGTGCCAGGCGTGTTGTGGACAAGCAATCCCCATGATGTAGGCCTGTTGAAGAGTGTAGCAGCAGTACACATCACCCTCAAACCAGGAGCAATCCTAGCCTCAGTAAAACAGTACACGCTCTCTAAGGAGGCAGAAAAGGGGATTTATGACACCATTACAGCACTGCTACACCAGGGCATCATAGTACAATCAGAGTCCCAATTCAATACTGCTATATAGCTTGTCAAGAAGGCAAAGGGGGTGAATTGGAGGATGATTCAGGACGTACGCCTCTGAACAGCATAGTGCTAGATGAGTTCCCAGTTGTGCCGAAGCTAGCCACAATACTTTGTAACATACTCACCCATCGACCCAGTTTGCTGTCAATGATTTAAAGAATGTGTTCTTTTCTATTCCATTTTCTCCCGATTCCCAGTACCTTGCTGTGTTTACATATATCACAGGATGCGATTCCAACATACTTGGCTCCCACAGGGGTACTGTGAGTCCCCCAGTATTTTTAACAGGGTACTCCATGCAAATTTAGGGAACATACAAGTGCCTAGTATCATTATCCAGTGTGTTAATGATGTGTTGCTGTGCAGCACAAATGAGCAGCAGTACAGAGAGAGTCCATCACATTTTTGCAATTGCTAACAGACAAAGGGTACAAGGTAGACAAGGCGAAGATGCAGTAGTGTCAGAAGGAAGTGTGATATTTCGGCCATATGATTTCCATTGATGGTAATAAGGTAACACCTGAGTGGGCTACTACAGTATACAACACCCCCAACCAGTCACAGTTAAAGACATGCAACGTTCCCAGTATTGTGTAATTATTACAGAGCTTGGATGTTTGACCATACCACATAAACTAGACTGTTATTACATGGACTCAAAGAGGCCAAAAAGACGAAAAACACCATAACATGAACAAGAGAGATGCTCACACGCTTTCAAGAACTTGGCTAGTTGTCTGGTAGTGTTCTAAAAGGCCTAGCCCACTGGCCATGGCCAAAGGCCATTGCTATTGGGCAGGTAATGTTTGAATCCGTACAGTGGACATGGTCGAATGCCATGGCTAGTGATCTGGTATGTTTTTGCTCTTGTCCACTGGCCATGGTCAAAGGCCACGGCTAGTGCTGTGTTAGTGGTCTAAAATAAACACTGGGTATGGCTGAAGAGAAATCAAAGCTTTTATTAGCTAAATCAAATATGATATTATGTCTGATGCCATCACAGATGTAATCAGTGGTGTTATATATCATGTAAACAGTGATGTGACAAGTGATGTCACCAGTGATGTCATCACTGAAGTAATCAGTGCTGTCTTCAGGGATGTCATCTGTGATATCATCGCTGTGGCTTTAGCTGAATTTCAGGGATTTTGTTTGCATTAAGTTCCAACCTTAACGTCCCTGCAACTAAAGTGTTTTCCTTAAATTCCAAGGGATTTTTATATACATGCACAAATAAAAATAGTAATTATTACAACAGTCACAAAATAACCTGAACATATAAGCCACTAAATATACACATACAAAATCTCACGCAGTGTACTACTCTATCTACCAGCCCTGTCATGTATGGGTGAACTTTTTGTTAATTATTTTTGCACAAAGATTACCGTACCAAACTAACTGTTCTGTGTTAATAATAGGTCACAGTTTCTGTCCTCCTTTCATTAATTGCAAGTCACAAAATGAACACAAAAAAGTTGCATTGAGAAGGTAGCGTTTTCACTGTCACTGCTTAAATGTAATAGATTGATCCCCAGCGTTATATGTGAGTAGAGCAGTAGGGGGAAGATGGCAGTGCTCCAATAAGCATAACATTTTTCAGAAAGGTCATTAACTCAATCTGCTTAGTCTGGTTCACCCACTTCATCTTTTCTAGTTCACTCCCCGAAATAAATCAAGTGTGTGTGTCAAATAATAAACCTTTGTCGTGTAGTAATACACATCTACAAATAAATGAAAACATGCCTGATTGCTTCCACATTGTGTTACAGCAAATCTACCGATAGTATGCAAACATTGCATCCTCCTGTTGTCCAAAGTGGAGAACCCAATCAAATTAACTCGTCCTCACACACTCTGTTTTACACCTTACAACAGACTCGCCTTTTTATCTAGTGGCAGTTGTATAATCTGTTTCGGTATTGTATGGATAAAAGATTGCCTCTGTAGGGTGCAATCCTTCAAAAATGGTATTTCCAGCTGTCATTAAAATTCCAACTACTGCTATAACTGTGACACTCGCAATTCGTCACTAGTGTGCCTTGTCTCTGAGAAAATAGGGGTTGGGATTCTGTTGCCCATCAACAGTAGAACTTCATTCTACCACACGCACCTCTCATCCATGGGATAAGGACGCGGGTGTGCTGCTGCGCATGCGCTTGAAACGATACACACTACTTTAATGTGGAAATGAAGAAAAGTGAATTCAATGACTTCCGTAGATCTGCCATGGTGTAGTCTCCGTGAGTTGTAGGGCCACATGTCACACATCTAGTGCAACAGCCTTATGAGGTCCAGTGCATCACTAGTGGAGATAGAGAAGGAGAAGAAGAGAGGGATGGCGGGGAAATGCAATGAAAGGCAGAAATGGAAACAAACTTCTGTTACCTAAGAAGGACAGATGTACAGTTAATAAAGACAGGTACAACCATAGAGAGATGGGGCCAGTTAAATAGCAGGATAAAAGATAGAAAAATACTAAACTGGAATAAAGAGCAAAATGACAGATAATTCGAGAAAAAAATAAATAATAACGAATGAAAGTAAGAGAAACGAAGAAATAAAAGAAAAACCAAGAAGAAAGGAGAAAGAAACGATGCAATGTGTTCCTTGCTTTACTTCAAAAGATCTCAAAAGCCCTAGATAGAGAATGGATATCAAACCAAGAAGCAGATTTTTTTAATAATAAAAACCCTAGTATTCCTACGTTCTATACTTTGCCAAAAGTTCACAAAACCCTTGTCAATCCTCCCGGATTCCCTATTGTGGCCGGGATAAACTCTGTACTTGAGCCATTCTCGACTTTTGCTGATCATTATTTACAAATCTATGTACAGAAAATGCAATCGTACCTTAAAGATTCCAGGGATGTTATTAACATCTTTGAGAATCTAGAATTTGACCCCTCAAACTCGTTACTATTAGGGTTAGACATCATCTCCCTTTATATCAACACACCGCAACAAGCTTCATTGGATACGATTGAAGAGATACTACTTACACGTGAATATAAGGATCCCGTTCCAACCTCTTTCATTGTTTGGTGTATAGAGCTATCCTTGAAACGGAATTATTTTGACTTCAATGGGACTTTCTTCCAGCAGATTGAAGGGACCGCTATGGGTGCCACAAAGGCCCCCAGCGTGGCTAATCTGTATGTGGAAACCTTTGAAAAATCTCACATATACAGCACCAACATCACCTTCACTAAAAACATCAAAAAGTGGAGTCGATATATTGATGACATTTTGGTGGTATGGAAGCACGGAAACTGCTCTCCTGAACATCCGTGAAGACCTGCTCTTGAACCTCGATTCCAACACTCTGTGTGTTCTCATTCTGCTCGATCTCTCCTCTGCCTTTGACACTGTCAACCATGCCATCCTGCTCAACCGTCTCCGGGAAAACCTGGGTATCACTGGTCAGGCTCTGGCGTGGCTGACCTCTTTCATTTCAAATCGACCCTCCCAGGTCCAACTGGGGTCCTTCCTCTCCGACATCTTTTTCTCCACCTGTGGTGTCCCCCAGGGATCTAATCTCTCTCCCTGGCTGTTCAACCAGTATCTGGCACTCCTTGCCCACCGCATCGCCGCTCTCTGCCCTAATTTCCAGTGCTATGCGGACGATACCCAGCTCATTTTCAGGCTACCCTCAGCCTCCCCCTCTCCTTCCCTCATCTCTGACTGTCTGTCTGCTATCCAAGAATGGTGTGCCGCCAATGACCTCTGCCTTAATGCCAGTAAGACTGAGATTCTACTCATCGGTACTCCCACTCCCTCCTTCCCTGCAGCTCTCTGGCCTGCCTCCCTTGGCCCCCTCCCTGCTCCTACCTGCAAGGCAAAAAACCTTGGGGTCATCTTCGACTCCACACTCTCCTTCTCTCCTCATATTTCTGACGTCGCCAAGAGGTCACACTACCAGCTGCACCTCCTCAGAGGTATTCTTCCCTTCCTCTCCTTCCCCCAGAAGCTCACTGTCTCCCGAGCCCTGGTTCTCTCGAAGCTGGACTACTGTAACAGCCTCTATCTTAATCTGCCTGCCTCCACTCTCCGCCCTCTGCAACTCATCCAGAACAGAACTGCGAGACTTGTCCTTGGCCTCAAGCCCAGGGACCGTATCTCTCCAGGACTGAAATCTCTACACTGGCTCCCAGTGGCTGCGAGGATAAAGTTCAAAACCCTCTGCATTGTCCACAAGGCCTTCTGGGGCCTGGGTCCTAAATACCTTCAACTCTCTCTTCCCAAATATCTTCCTTCCCGAGCCCTTCGCTCATCCGCCTCCAATTCCCTCAGGGTTAGCCGCTTCTCGAAGCAACGAGCTGGGGGTAGATCTCTCTCCGCGGCAGGGGCCTCCCTCTGGAACAGCCTTCCTGCCTCCCTGAAACTTGAGGAGAACCATCTCCGGTTCCGGAAGCACCTCAAAACCTTCCTCTTTGCTTCTGCTTTCTCTCTCCCTCTCCCCTGCTGAACAGCTAATTAATTCTTCACTGAAACTGCACTGATCCTGCAACTGGACCACTCTAAACGGCCTCGGTCCTGGGCCCAGCCACTCTCCACTTGCACTGATGCCCTGGAACCCCTTTGCACTGCGGGACTGTCTCTGTATCCCTACAGCCCCCCCCCCTTCCCCAGCACTTGTTCTGCACTTACCTCGCACTTGCCACCAGCTGGCCCTATTTATTTATTCATTACTTTACGCCACTTACCTTGTACTGCACTTCCCCCCCTCCCCTTCCCCTTGCACTTTTCCCCCTCGCCCACCCCTGCACTTGCGCGATCTGAATGACACCTGGCCTAGTAAGATCGTTGTCTGTCTCCCCTCCCCTCCCCTCCTAGCCTCGTAGTGCCTTGAAACACCTGTGTATAGGCGCGTTACAAATACCATATCATATCATATCATATCATAACCTACTTGGAGTGCTGCCATGTATCCCCCTGCTCGGGTGATTCCTCACTCTAACAGGGTTTTGATGTTCACCCTGGTTAGTGCACACCTTTTTAACATGCAGCCTGATCTTGCGTGGGTTCACTGAACGCTCGTCAGTCCAGACATTTTTTTATGTTTTAATTTTTTCATATGTGAGAGCCGTTTTTCATATGCGAGAGCCTTTTAATGATGGCCGCCTGTTTCTAGCCTCTCTCTCTGTACTAGGTGTTTACTACCGCTCATGGTCGTGACATAGAAACGGACTATGCCGTTTCCATGCCGACACGCACACACTTTCTACCCGTCTTTAGTGTCCCTCCGCCAGCAGATGCTGCCTCTTTTGCGTGACTCTGCACATTCCCGATCCGGTCGCATCACCCAGGTATGCTTTAACTTGTAGCCCACCGATCGTTACAAGCTTTACTAGTATGCACGCTTGTTTGGGACCTGACAGATTTTTGTTTCGTGTCTTCCCAGAGGTGCCGACACCGATCCCTGCATTTTTCCATTACGGGTATGCGAAGTTTAAGACGAAGCAATTATACTTTCATCTAGTTTTAGTGGCTGATTCAGCACCTTTGTGCCGTGGCTCTTGCTCTACAGGTATGCAATCCTACCTTCTACCACTCGCCCTCTGGATTCTTTGGGGGCTATTTACGGGCATTTTTCACTCTGGTGTTCCACTCTTCATCTCTGGATTATAGGATATTGTTTCCCGCTATTTATGCACTTAAATATTTGCATGTTCTTTTGGTGCATGTTACCCGACCTTTTGATCCACGGCACACTTTATTTGAGGTCTCCTATCACTGTGGCACTCTTGTTTAAGGTAGAGTCGTGACACAGCTTAATACCTTTAGACACTGTGCTTCGGGTTGTCCTGTATTTCTTCCACTGCCGGGAGTTTTTGCGTATTTTGGCACATTGCTTCTTTATCTATTTGTCTAACTATTTGGTTGGGTCTGCCCCTGTTGCCTTAGGTGTTTAGCCTCTGACCCTTTGTTTTAGCAGGACACTTATTGTGGTCGCGGATTGGCTGATTTATTAATTTTATAGCACAACATCTCATGAGGATACTGGATATTTCTTCAGCCCTTCACTGCCTGCCTCCTAGTCCAGCTGGCAGGTTAGTGTCCTTTCCTGAAAAATGTGTTCACGCTAGCACAGCATGTCAACCGGGTTGTTGCCTATGAGTCTAGTTTTAGTGTTGTGAGTGTAGATTTTGCTTTCTAGTAAAAGCTGACCGAGCTACTTTTCTCATACTTTGTAGGACTGATTCTCCTTCCTACTTCCAACTGAATGTTTGAAGTTGCAAGCCCCCATGAGCAAACCATAAGGTAAACAACCTTCATTGGTTCTCTAGTTCATTAAGTTTGAACTCTACAAATCAAACTAGCAATATACTAGCTGACCCTTTGTTTTTATACTTTTAATCTACAGGTGCTATGAAATTGACCCAAATCAAGTCTGTGAATCTACAAGAACTAGGTTTTCCATTGAAACTGTTTTCTCCTGATTAATGTTCGTTATTTATGTTTAAGAAAAGAAACATGTTGAGACAGCCCTATGGATTAAAAACAGAGTTCTTATAAAATGGCATACTAATCAAAATGAATTCTGATACAAAATAGGTTGCCCTAAGTGTATTTAGTGTTTTCTTGAATTTGTTTAAGATAGCATTTGATTGATCATAACGTATTCCTATGTGTTTCTTGTGATGTTTTGTAATTGTTTGTATTGTGGACCACTGAATTTAATCATGCTTTTAAATTTGTGTTCCTGTTTTTAAAAATTGGTTGAAAATATTCTTTTATATATGTGCAAGGTCCCTTCTGTAGGTCCTATTCCCTAGCGACCAGCACCTGTACAATTAGCTCTGTCTCCCATTTACATATATATATTTACTTCAAATGTCACCTGAGGCCAGGATGTCCATTTTTAAGCATCACTGTTGTTGTTTCAAGTCCCTACTTTGCCACCCGCAACTCGTGTCCTTCACATTGACCAAGTGATGCCTTTAGTTTTTGCAGCCCTGTACATCCCCCAAGTAGAAGTGAGGACAAAAATTGCAGTTTACAGCAGGTTCACCAGTCAATGGGAGACGTTTTAGAGGAGCAAGAACACCAAACATTGTGATGGGGAGGCATTGCTGCTAGAGAACACACTGGGGGGAAAGTGTGAGCCTCAGAGTACAGGTTACCACTGCAGCTCATCCCCAAATAATGCAATAGGGAAACACACAGCAAAGGCCGAAACAGGATTCATGTCCATTCAGCTGAGCAGAAATGTGTCAGGAAATTAACATATTATCCCTGTCCCAAAACAGCTAGGTTTATATACAGTTTAACACTATGAGCTTCAAACCGTAAAGCCAGCACAATACATTTAGTCTGTTACATGAACAATGAACTTCCTAATGGAACATCCCGCAAGCATGATTTTACAGGACCAAATGAGCCTGTTGTCATTCTGCTCAGCCTACCCACGTGACATAATACACCTTCTTTGGAATGAGCGTTCCATTACACAGAGTGGAACTTAATTGCAGACTGCATTCACGTGACTGGGGTTTCGGTTCACAGTTGGATAATCCCATCGTCATGACATGATGCAGGGCAGGTAGAATGCCCTATCTGTGCCTCTGACAGTGTCTTACATCCTCCTAGTGCACCCTTGTGGCCACTCGAGAGCTTCTCAACCACTCACGATTTGTGTCATGCACTCTCTCCCAGCATGACTGCAGCTCCTAAAACCTTGCCACAATGATGATGCATATTAGATGATCTGTGATATCCTCTGTGATGTCAAGAGGGCTTCTTCTGGTTTCCTTGGTTCTGGCAAATTTCACACTTTTGTAGGATTTTCTTTACAACGATAATGCCCCTTAAACCGTTGTCATTTTCTGGGAATGTGTAAGGTTTTATTTAACCATATTATTTCATTATGAATGCGTGTTTCCCTGCAGGAAAGCTACCAGAGGTTAACCAATAAAAGTATTGCCTGCCTTTAAGTCAAACTCATATCATTACAGTAAACTATGTGACATGTCGGTCGGTAGCATCCCATAAGAATTCATCAGGTCAATTAAAACTAAAGAAGATTTTTATTTTCTCATTTAAGACTCAATTTCAACAATGTCACAAACAAGAATTGCCCACATTGTGGAACTTCAATAGTTACTGTGATACACATAAAATAATACTGCATGCAAATCAGTGGGCTTAAATTCAGAAACCAGTAATTAAATTGTAGTTTTTCACTGCTCTAATTGGCAGTTAATTTATGCACCTGATTTTTCAGGTGCTTGTAAGTGCTCATTAAAAATGACCTCCCAAGAAAAGTAGGAATGATAAAAAAAAGGCAAATGACAGCCCTTCTGATGCTATGTTTAGCCTTTTCCTGTGTTCGGAGATTCTTTGTAAGCACTGTAATTACAGAAGATCGTAATAACTGTGCTCATCTCGTGTCTTTGGAAATGCTCGCAGTAAATGTATATTCACCAATCTGGGTTAAACTCCTCTGCAATATTCTGTAATTGGCTTTCCATGGGCATGCGTTTGCCTTCAGTTTCACCAGAAACATCTGCTGTGTCGAGTGTTGCCTTGCCATTGTTATATCTGACACATCGTGTTGCAAACAAAATATTCAGCTTGCGACACACACACCTAAATTGCTCACTGATACTTTGAACTATGCCTCATCTTGCTCTTTGCACCTCTTACTAATGACCTGTATTCCCCTTTTGAAACACCTCCCGTCACGTAAATGAAACATGTGCTTGCCTGATGACATTATTATCCATAGTTCACACATCCTTATCCAAAGTTCAATGTCGGACATGTAAAGACTGATGAGGAAAGGCTGGACTGGGAGTAGTGGGGATTACAGAACATACTCTATTCTCTGCTACATCCTTTTCCTGAGGCAAGCACTTACTAATCAGGAGTACCAAATAAGAAAACACACTTTGATGCTCATACAATTGATGAAAGTATTTTTTTAAAGGTCTTTTAAAGCACCCTGAAGAATCCCAAGCACACAAAATGAGTATAGAGGTTCCTGGGCCTGTGTCATATTTGGGCCTTCCAAAAGGTCATTTGTCCTTCTTATTGTACAGATATTGGTTGGTGACCCTTCTTTGATTCCATTATTCCCACTCTAGAATCCATGGTAGAAGTGAGCGGGAATGGTGGGGAGTGCTGCTCCACTACTTTTGTTTTTCACTGTTAACAGCACAACTACCCTTTTCAACCATTTTCACCATTCCAGAACTGTTATTTTTGAAGTTATAACACACCTCTCCATTTTACCACCTTATATCAGTTATGTCTAAACTGAAATCCGTTTCAACTCAATTGACTGTCAAACAGCATGACTGCAAACCTTGAAAAATGTCATGCAGGTTACTGCATTCCTTCTTAATCTGTCCCCCACCGCAGTCACAGTTCCACTACTTTTCTGTTACACGTGTATCTCTGTCTTTAATTCACTAAGAGAATTGCCCAGCAGCATTCTGGGAGAAAGGCATTGATCAGATTGAAACCCTGCTAAAATACATCAATTGGAATTGATCTTGCAGATCACTTCATCAAAGATGGGGAGATGAAGAATACAACTGCAAACATGGAGCGGAGGAATAGAGCGGGTGGGAAACAGGTTCCTACCAGCTGTTAGCTCCTTATACACTATACGTGGAAGATAGTGCATGCCCAATATGAAGAAGTGGTAAACATGAAAGGCATGCACTATAATACATAGCAGAAAACAACTTATACATTGTAAACAATGCACTCACAACAGTACCACCATTTCCCGATCTGACAATTACGCCCATAGCTCCTGCTGTCTAGACCAGCACTGTGCACAATACACTTATGTGATGAACACCATGGACGGGCACAAAACCAGACGCGATGCCCACAACTTCAAATCCAATGCTGGCCACTGGAACACCATCAGAATGCCACTGAGAGCTACAATGACCATGACATTGGCAAATACCTCCACGCCCTTCTTTTTTTATTTTAATAATTCCCAGGCCCTTCTTTGATTCCTTTGCAGTCTTCACAATCATATCCCAAGAAATCTGCAAATCATGCAAACATAAGCTGGTGCACAATAACCTCTGGAAAAACATTCTAAAACATCACATGTGGGAAGCAAATTAAACCAGTAGCATAGGCATCAGAAATGTAGCTGCCTAATCCTGTCAAGTGCAGCAAATATTTCCTAATGAGTCTATGTGTTAGTTGCTTATCTTAAAGAACATAATTAATTAACTAATGTTGTAAGTTGTTATAGCGCCTTTCAACATAATTATGCTCCCAAGGCACTTTTGGTTGAGTGCCCTTGTACATACCGGGGTCCGGGAAAGGACTGGAGGTGCTATTAAACGTGCTTGCATTTCAGCCATTATAGTTATGCAAGGGTGGTCAAGACCCTGGTAGTCACCCATTCCTAAATGGAGAGTGCATGGGCGCAGCAGTGGAATACTGTGGACTAAGTGGGAATAGTGTTTAAGGTGAGAGAGAGTTATATGTATACGGGAAGCTACAGTTCGAATTTTTGTCCTTAAATGTACCTTCATTCTTATGACAGAGGAGATGTGCAAGAATGTTTGTGTTATATGTGTGTGTACCTTCCACTAAGCTGCAAATGTGAGGCGTGTGAGGGGAGAAATAGGTTAATTCTACAAACAAAAAAAGTTATTCCTGGGTTTCATCTATGGACCAGGAGCATTAATTTGTCTTACATGAGATGTAAGTGCTTGATGAGTGCTTAAAACCACCCTCGGACAGGCTCTTGGAGAGAGTGAGAGTGCCATCCTAGTTCATTCGGTTTTGTATGTAGTTTGCACCTTTCTCATGCGAACATTCCGGCCGTGGCAAAAACAGCCGCGGTTGCATCACTTAGAATCGTTCCTTCTATTGCGTGAACAAACACCCTTTTTCATGATGGCGTGCGGCAGCCTAGTCCACAATCCCGTGCTTTAGATTTATCTTCCGTGCAAACCATGAGCGACATCTTGAGAAGTTAAATTTACCATTTCACTCAGGTCAATGATGTGGGATGATAGTCATAAGAAAAGGCATGTTAAAAACCCAAGACCTTACATGTCAGAGACCACAGGAAGACAATGCAGCACAGAGGAATGTGGAGGTGCCGTTTTGTATTTTAGTATAACAAAGTACATGCCAAGCTAATTTCAGGTTGCAATAAGAGGGCATGTGAGCTACAGGGATCATTTGCCGACTGTAATGGATGAAAGAAACATGAAACAAACACAGATACTGGGTACAATGTGTGAACAGAGTAAGGGGTGTACTGATAAAGGATAGGGGGCCTCCAGGTCGTTTTTGGGAAGCCCTGGATCAAAGTACTACATTCTGTGTTATTGTTGATTGTTATATATTTAAACTATATTGTGTAGTCGTGTAAATTATATGAACATATCAATCCCAAAAATAGTCTGTTGCACTCAGAGTAACGTAGGACCAGTTAGGGAATCAGACAAAGACTGGTTAGAGGCAACAGGAAGCTGCCTAGGTCTGAGCTGGACTAAAGGCCAGGCCATGACTTCACACTGTTAATAGATATTTTGGACACAGCCAACAATTACATTCATGTTAAAGTAAAATATGATTGACAAAACCAATATCATTTGACATGATATTGCGCATTTTTACGTAGCCATCAAATAACAGTAAACATTTAAAAAAGGAACTTGAAACCAAACATTGAAAGAGCTCACACAAATTAATTCCATAAAAGAATCCAAGTTAAATGCCAGACCACAGAAGGGATGCATGGTGAGGTGAAAGAATATAAAGAAATGTTACTTATGCAATACATGCACTAATTGAAAAATTAAACATCACTTAAAATTGCATTGCTCTGCCTTTTAGCAACCAGTATGGAGACGTTTTTATGGGAGGGCAAAAGGGGCACTTGCCCAGAGCCCCCACCTTGGAGGTGGCCCCACAAGGCTTGCTGATCTGAAGATGTAAGATTACATTGTTCACCAGTCTTAAATAGCACTCGTCAGGATATTTTATGGGGTGCTGCTCAGGCCTTAACCCATTGCTTTTCTGTTTTGGCAAGTGCAATCAGCCTTGATCAATTCATCATATATTGCTTTCTGTCTTCGCTGTGGTATACATAGTTTGTGTGTTCGTTATGGTGCAACTCTGTAGCATTCTTTCCTCCCTGTGGGAATTATGTTGATCATGTGCAATAGGCAATGGTGAAATGCACAATGGTTCAGAAGTTAGCTCAGTGTGTGAAGCACCCATTGCAGAGATATGTGTTCATATGCAAAATTAGAATATCACATTCCAGCAAGGCTTGCTGAGCCTTTCCTATGTCTGAAGTTTATAACTCTACCTGCATATGTACTCGGTTTTGCAGAACAACATCTGCTATTATCAGCAATGTACCTGTACCAGATAGGGGTAGCTATAAAAACTAACATATAATCTGTTTGATCAAGTTCTAGATATTGGTTTGTTCAGATGGGGTGTTGTAAAACCTAGGCAATCACCTTCAACAATGGCATAAACTGTTAGTCTAAGAGGTGAATAAGCATCCAAATTCAAGACTACGGAACAACCGTGTTCATGTTTGTATCCTGGCTTTGTCAGCAGATGATACAGTGATCCTGGTCAAATCATCTAATTTATCTTACATTACTGTGCTGTCTTCTGTGGGGTTTGCCTTCTTTCATGGTGCTGGTATCGTTTAGCCCATTACTTGCTCCTTCTTCTTATGTAGGCCATTTGGGTGGAAGGGTTGGTAGACAGAAGAGAGCGGACCATATGTTGCAGGCCTCAGGCAAGCATATTTTAAGGTCTTCTTGTTTGACACAAAACACTGTTTCCTTTTTGGTAAAAGTCAAAGGTTTTTATGCACCTTTAAAAATCAAAATGTCACAAGCCATTTTTTTGGAAGCATTTAAAGCTTTAAAATACAAAAGACGTACCCAGATAAAATGTGTTAAATCACATCGATTGGTATGATGGTTCTTATATACTTCCCTTGATGATGGAGAGAATTAAGCTAGAATCATTCCCATTTTGCGTAACACCCTTCTATAATATTTTGTTTAAACATTGTCATGTTTGGTAATGTGATTTGTGTAGTTTCCAAGTCGTTTTTTAATAAGATAAGATTATTTTAGTTCATAGTAAGAACTGGAAAAGAAAGTGTTCAAATGCAGAAATTGCAGAGTTGGCACACATCCCTGCTTCAACCCTTCACCCCTTAACCAATGTGTGATCCTGAGCATCTCATTTAATTATCTACTGCCTAACCTCTCAATATTGCCTGTCCCTAAACCTTTCAAACTTGTCAAGCCTTCAGAGTGATTTCCTTCTCATGGTATGATCTTCATAAAAACCTTATTCATGGTTTCACTGTGTTAATAGTGAGCATATTTATATCACACAGGCATTTGTTCCTTTGATATCTAATGGCAACACTATTTGACAACTATATCCCACTACTAATCTCAGTCTGTCTGGATAAAGGCACCTTCCTGGTAGCTTCTAATCTGCCTCCACTATCCATGCTACGGTATGTGTAAGCATTCTCCTTCCTTCCAATTGATGGTCTCTAACCCTGCATGAGCACTTTGGCCTTCTGTGAGGCAGCTAATGTGAGTTCTCTGTCTATTATGGGTTACATGTACATTTACATACGGTCCTGCATTAATACTACATCTACCTTCCTGGATGTTACTGATAAAAAGTATCCTGTATGTACTAGAATAGTAACCCCTTTCTAGACTACTAATGTTGGTCTTCAAATGCTACTTGTTTATCATTCTGATTAGAGAAAGAATGAAGAGGGCAAGGGGACTTAAAGGGAGTAAACGTGTTTATTAGGCTGCGAGACAGGATATCAACCTTTAGGTTGTGAGCGCGACGGGTGGGGGGGTGGAGCTCGACGGGTGGGGGGTGGTGTGCAACGGGTGAGGGGGTGGATCGTGACCAGTATTCTTGATCCCTTAATTCCTTTGGTTTGGTGGAGGGGGGCCCCAAAGATGTCCGTGTCCAGGGCCCCAAAAGTGCTTAAGATGGCCCTGAACCTGTAAACAGGTTGTTTAAAGGATGAGCACTGTAATCAAGACTTTGACTGTTATTTGATGGCTATGCAAAAATGCACAATTTCATGTCATATGATAATGGTTTTGTCAATCATATTTTACTTTAACCTGAATGTAATTGTTGGCACTGAAGTCCTCCTTGACGAGGTCGAAACACGTGTTGGCAATCCAGTCAATAATGCATGAATTGGAAATTGAACAAAATTTGTAATTTCTTGAGACAATCTGCTTATTATAAAAAACATACAAAATAATGTATTTATATATTAAGGGTGTGGCGCAAGTGATCAATTGCTTGTTACTTTGCATTCTCAGTGATGTTGGGCCAGTGTCACTTTTATTGACCAATGCTTGCTAATCACCTAAAACTACAACCACTAATTGTAAAAGATTAACTAATTGATTGTAGGGTAGATAGCTCAGTGGAGTATTAGGCTATTCCTGTTACATTGCAAGATGGTATACAGGCTGTTCTATCACATCCCACAAAGGGATGAGCTGGCTCCTCCTCCCCCACATATCCTCTTAACCACGGAGTTCCCCAAGGTTCTGTCCATGGCCCCTTTCTCTTCTCTTTCTACACTTCTCTCTTAGCTCCTATCATCTCCTCCTTTGGCATCTTGCACCATTTCTATGCAGATGAGACCCAGCTTTTCCTCTCCTTCTCCTCTTTCTCTCCCGACATTCATGAAAAACTATCTTCTTGACTTTCTGCTATCAAATCCTGGATGTCCTCTCACTTCCTTACTCTTAATATTGAAAAAAACAGAACTCCTCTTCTTCCCTGCCAATTCTCTTCCTCCACCCTCCCCTCCCACTTCAATTCTCTTCCCCCCCTCCCAGCACTCCTTCTCTCCCCATGCCCGTAACCTTGGTCTCCATATTGACTCTCACCTCTCTCTATCTCACCACATTTCTCTTACTGCCAAGTCTTGTCACTTTCACCTCTACAACATATGTAAAATTCGACCCCTCCTTACCTTTCATGCTACTAAACTTTTAATTTCCTCCCTCATCTTCTCCAGACTCTTCTACTGTTCCTCCCTTCTCTTTGGACTCCCCTCCTCTCATCTCTCCCCACTCAAATCTATCTACCACTCTGCCATCCGCTCCCTCTGCCTTCTCTCACCTCTTGATTCCATCTCCTCTTCTCTCACCTCTTTAGGTTGGCTCTCTTTTCACTCCCAGCTCAAATTCAAGTTCTGCTGTCTTGTTTTCAAATCCCTCTATGGTCTTGCCCCCCCCACCTCTCCTCCCTTCTCACTTCCTATACCCCTTCCCGTTCTCTCCATTCTGCTAATCTTTTCCTACTCCTCCTCCACCTCCCTGTGCCCACTCCTGCTTCCGATCTTTCCAACTCCTTGCTCCCTTCCACTGGAACCACCTCCCCCTTCACATCCGCTCTTCCCCCTCCTTCCCTTCCTTTCGCTCTTCTCTCAAATCTTACCTTTTTCACTCACCTCCCTGGCCCCCTTTGTTTCCTCTCGTTCTTCTCCCTCCCATTCATTCCTCACCTCCTACCACTGCTCTTCTCTTCCCTCTCTACCTCCTTCCTCCCCACCCCTGCTCTCATATAGTCCCACTCTTTCATCTCCTCTTCCTCACTCACTCTTACATTCCCTATTACTCCCGTTCTTACCCCCACTAACACCTACCATTCCCTCACCCACCTCTGCCCCTCCCTACTCCCTCCTCACCTCTGCAATGTTGTACATTGTTCTTTATACTGTTTTTGAGTTATGATTCAATTGCCATTTTATGCTTGTTGTATTTTGCTTGTTCTTATGTAAAGCACTTTTGATTAAAGGGTATATAAATTCAATAAAATACAAATACAAATACAACAATCACAATCCCAAATGCTGATCAAGTTTTTTGTGCAGCTACCAGAAAGCTACTGCTATATATACCCAAAAGCCTGAGTGGGAAATCCTGTGGATCCTATTGCAAAATTTGTCTGAGCAGCTTTCAAAATAACACTTACAGTATTAGTCTGATGTTAATGATATAACTACTGTCCCAAATGGATCCAGGAAGTGCCACCTTGTGACAAGTTGGAAGAATCATGATATTAAAAAGTGTAATGTGTGTACTGATCAGAGATAAATTAACATACACCTTCATCAAAACAAACACGTTATTTCCAAAGCATCAATGGATTAAAATTTCCATCTTAGAAATAAGACCTACCACGCTCATTATAGTTGCACATCATTGAGATATCACCAGCCCCACAACAATCTGAAGATCGCCCCCCACACAAACCTAAAGTATGCCCCACTTTCATCACTCCTGCAGGGATTTGTTTGAGAGGGTGGACCATTGGGGCAAAAATGTTGCTCCCTCTCAGTGCCCTTATAATTCCATATATTTGGTTCACTCTTGCACTGCTATATTGTTGGAATTTTCCCCAGATCTGCTCTCCAGGAAAGATTAGAACACCTGTATAAAATGTAGTTTGTTCCCTAAAAATGAATATATCCCTTATGGTTATCAATCCTGTAATAGTCCTTTAAAACTATGTCATGCACACAGTCCATCTGCACCTCCAAATCCTCAGCTTCCCACAGGGGAAAAGCCTCTTTTTTAAAAAATTGGCCTTCTGCCAACAGGGAACTAGAATTCTCTGCAAGCTCTCCACAGAGTGAAGCACTTGTGAAGAGCTGGCACTCATGACCGGGGACTGAGAACCATCACGCCCCTCTACCTCTGATATTGCTACTTCAGGAATTAAGAATTGTTTGTTAATTATTCCAGATTATTGCAACATTAGCCATTGTTAGATATGTACACATTTGAGACATTCTTCTATTAAAGATAAGAGTAGGAGAGTACTGTTCAGCTAACATTCCACAGTTCCACCAAGTACCATCCATGGAATGTTACCCACAGTTTAGAGAAGGGGTCTGCAACCTGCAGCTCTCCAGATGTTTTGGACTACAGCTCCATTGTTACCTCAATATTGGCTATTCTGGCTAGGGTTGATGGGAGTTGTAGTTCAAAACATCTGGAGAGCCAAGGTTTGCAGATACATTGTTTAGAGCCACTGAGCAATACATTGTGGGTATGCAAAATAGCTAAAGCTTGCATTTTCCTCTAAATATATGTGTACTTGTTGTGCAGTGCTATTGTATGCATAACTTTATCAACTTAGAGCAGACAACTCTCAAGGATGCACACATCCAGATAGGCTTACACCTTCATTAGGTGTCATCATTGTGGTATTGCTTGACATTCATTTGACTGGAGCATCAGGGTTTATTTAGTGAGAACCATCATGAACAAAAATATGATCACAATAGGGCTTCCTCATGTATTCATTACATAGCATGTTTGTTGCACACAATCCTTCAGCTGTATCAGATATTCCTAGACATGAAGCAGGATGACATCATTATTATAATTATAATCGTTTTTTTTTAAATGTTTTATAATGCGCTTAATACCAAGTGATTTCTAAGCACGTGATTGGGATTCAAACTTGTGTTGTGCTTAGTTGTCTTGCTTCCTTGATAAATATGTTATCACTGAGATATCCTTCCTCACATTCTACCTGCTACAAAGTTGGTTAATACTGCCTTAAATAAGAGCGTATTATTTTAAGAAAATCCTCAACTGATGCCACATTCATGAAAAACAAAATCATGTTGGTAGGGAAATGGTAAAATACTGCCAGGACTGCAGATAAAGATTTTGGGGGGTGGGGGAAGAATGGATCAATTTGAAGGAAGAGGTGCCTGAAAGGTGCCTTTCTGTGTCACATATGCATATTTGTCTTCAATAACTACAAAGAGGGTGCACCTGGAAGATGCAGGTAGTCATCTGCGCCCCTGAGAGACAGCACCCAACTTATCATGCAGATTTTGCCACAAACCTGAAACATTCATTGGAACTGCATAGAAGAAAATATACTTTCAAGGCCCAAGGATTGAGTTGGAGCAACTTTAAATTGATAGCAAAGTATGCTAATAGACACTTTCTTACAATAAGAGGTTCTGCAGTCATCTAAAATGGTTCTTTGCTGCACTGAAACAATGTACTGAAAGCCAAAGGACTGGCACTAGCGTATATGATATTGTGAACTATTGTTAAGCTTACGAAGAGAGCCCAGTACCATCATTCAATTTCCAGTTTGAAGACCACACCATCCAGCTGTAATTTCATGCACAACGTGTTATGAATTCCTTTTTCTATCAAATGAACTCTCCTGTTAAGAACACCTGTCAGGAAGCTATTAGGTTGCACTTACAAATGCATGTAGAATTCTATTGTAAATGTATTACATGGTATAGCTACACATTAGAATTTCTACGGGGAGTACATAACTGTTCAAATCTGTATAACAAGACTAGAATTCAGAGGTGGCCTTACCAATGTTATATTTCTGTTGATTCTTCAGTTTTTCTGGCCTAATGCTGAACTCATGTTTATGGCCTTGAAAATGAGCTTGGCCATCAGTAGAAACCAGACCTATAAAATTAAAGCAATCAAAAGAAACCCATTAAAAGTTTCATTACAATAACACCATCTGTTCATAGATCAACATGGTAGTATTTATAATTAATTGCTACAAGTATACATTTTAATAAATATGTTAAATTTCATCAAATAGATCCATGCCACTTGCATATGCATTTGTGGGGGTCCTGGGAATCAGGAAATACATATTTAGTTTAGTTTATTATTTGTATAGCGCCGCTTGGCCCTGGGGCATCCAGGCGCTTGAATTGATTACAACATAACAATATAATACAGCATGGTCCGTAGGTGGACACCACAAAAAGTTTAGAGCATTATCAAACAGTTACAGGTAATGTACAAGGTATTGCAAACAAGGCAGAATTTACATGGGTTGTAAGGCAGTAGGGGCGATAATAGGGTAGAGATGGGCGTTCTAGGCTTCTTTGGTCAGTAATTGTCAGTCATTGATATGCCATGTGGCAATGATTAGATATGGAAAAAATATGATTTTGATTTCAAAAGGTGTCCAGAGTGTGCAGCCACCACCCTGTTATGGGTTTAGAAATATGATCAACCTATTAAAATTAAGGGGGGTATTCGGAGTATCTGCCTGTTAAGCAAGCCCATGGAATGACTTCACCAATCAAAAAGTGTACTTTCATGATGACATAGGGAGGGAAACACACATGGAAAAGGAGGAGTGCTTGAACCTGAAAGGCTGCAGAGAAGGAGTACACATGTTCCAAATGGATGATTGCTGATCTCAGATAATATCTGGTGATCAATGGGGCTTTATCCATGAAGAAACATGAAGCAAATTTACCAGAGGTGAATTCAATTTCCCAATGGGGGAAAGAGACCACACGTTGCCAGCTGACTGACAATTCCCTGGAGACTCTGAGGGACTATGCTTGTTCCGTGCAATAAAGAATTATTCAAAAGTGGGTATGAAAAGTTCCCAATGTAATTAGACATAGTTTGGCAGTCTTGAAAAAAGTGATGATATTTCCATATACCACCACGTTTCTGGTCCACCAAACTATGGGTTAACCAGCGGGGGTCACTGATTTACCTCCAGCTAAGAGCTGGAGGTAGATCAGGCCCCCACTGGCAAAAAAAGCCAGTCATTTCGGCATCAGTATTACCGTTGCCAGGAATTCAGGCAATCCCCTCCATGGAGTAATATACGACTTCTTGGAATGGTAATTTACTTCTGTTCCCGCTGAATATCCTGGTAATATTGGGATATCAGGTGGCGGGAACGGTAATACCTCCGGTATCGAGCCGGAATAAACGGCGGATACTGGCAAACATGTAACAAGGCCCATAGACCATCTAGAACAAGTTTGCTGCTAAGTTCTGCCATGAGTGGGTGGACTGGGAGGGTCTTGAGTTAGGGGGAGAACATTACAAAGTGAATGCTTGAGCATATAAAATGGAAAATGTGCTTTGCTTTCTCACCTTTTTCAAAATCAAGTCAGATTCATTTTGCATTGGAAAATACAGCATTTCTGCTCAGATAAAACACAACTATTTGCAAATCCAAAGCCAATCAAATGAAACCCTGCAGGTTTTCACAGATATATTCTGACATTAACATCAAACCACAGGTACCACAATGCACCATTCTGAAATTGTGAAAAGAATGCTAATAAAATATAGTGAAAAAATAATGGTCAAGGAAGAAAACTAAAGTTACCATAACGCACCATTCCCAACAGGAAACTGTCTCAGGTATACATAATATAAAGAGATTGCGTAAAAAATACTAATAAACATAGTGTAAAACGAGTTACTCTTTTAACTTTAATTTTTGTATAATTTGGACATAATAATAAGTAACAGATCAGCTGCGCAAGATGAATACGGAAGTTTAAATTCAAACCAATGTTACACTAAACACAAATGCAACAGACCATTTTAAACACCAAAAAGGAAAAAAGGACTTACGTACTAAAACTCAGCCCAAAGTATGGCCGCCGAATTTTGCAAATGAACAAAAGGAAAGAGGGACTAGCAATCTGTAACTCTTTATGAACAAGGATTTGTCAGAATCAAAACGGGACTCCCGACGCTTGAGGCATGAGCAGGTGAATTTTGTAGGTAAGCGCTTTTAAGGGGTGGAAAGACCACCGCTACAAGCATGCTCAATGTAGAAATCAGCATGCTTGATGCCGAGTGGCATAAATAAAATATATTTTTGTTGGGATTTCAAACTCACGCGACAGGGTGTTTTGGTAAACACATATGGGGAGCAATTCAATTACCAGTCGTTGTAACTGAAAAAGTAATTTCTAGTGACCGCTAGAGTAACAGAATGCATGAGACCAAGGATATGTAATGCAATTGGAGGATTGCAAATATGAATAACACATTTTATATAAATCCAATGAGAAAGATGTTACTAGTCATGCTTACCAGAGTTTAAAATGTGTCTAAATATATGCAAGGGAATCATGCACAAAGAATCAATCCGATAGAAGGTTAAAAGGCTAATGTTAGCATAATAGAATAATCAAATTTGTTTTAGGTGGGATTTAACCCTGGAACTACCGTGATATACTTCAACTAAAAACTAATTCCCGGAAATAAAGAAAGGGAGATTCGTATTACATTCAAAAGGGTAAGAAAACAAATTTACATGCTTTTCTGACAGCCAAAAATTGTTAGATCCATGCCATCCCATACTTACTTCCTTTTCGGATTGCACATATTTAATTTTAAAAACTAACTTAGTCACTGTAATGGATTTATTTTTAACCATTTGAGGTAACTAAGAGGTGCTGCACTTTTAGGTGTTCATGTAATTTGAGAATGCTCAAAGGATATACTACAAAGCCTAAGTCACTATTTTAATTACTAAATGTGTTACAAAATATGCTAAAATGCTATTTCATATGTTATATTTTGTGTTTTGTTTTATTACATGTTACGTTTGCATTCAGCCCAGATTTGAGAAAGAAATGCCGAAACACGTGTCATCCATATGGGCAGAAAATATATCAAATAAATTAAGAAAATATGCTTGAAGAAACTTGACTACGTACTTTGATTCATTCAGATCAGAAATTTGGCGCAAAGAGGTGTAGGCACAAACAAACTACTGCTTACTTTACAAACGGAGCTGAGGGACTCTATGTCTCCGTGTTGACCTACACCCTTGCGACACAAGAATACAATAAAACAACCATTGCTAACCTCAATAGCACTGACATACGGGTCGCAAGAGTACACCTTATGAGATCCCCACTCAAGAAGTTCCTCACTCAGCTGATATTCTGACATTAGATTTGTGGAATGGTGCATATGTTCATACCTCTGTAATTGATTGATCAATAGTGACATGTGAAAACCAAACATATTTTAAAAAAGACATTTGCAGATGAAAGGAGCTTAGCAGTGCCACTTCCATATCCAGAGTTTATGATAACAAAGCAAAATACAAGAGCACCTTGCACATAAGGTTTATAGTCATTGCATGGAATGCAATAGCATTGAATGCCATACCAGAGAAAAAAAAGCATTAAAAAAAAGCATCTAATGCATTTTATTTTCATGTGTTTTTTAAATGGGGAGGTTACCCCCAAACTCCCTTTTTTAACCTTTCAAAACTATTTTAATAAAACTAAACCCTTTACCTTTAAAAATAAAAAACATTTAATGCTTTTTTTTCAATGCTTTTTTCTCTGGTAAGGCATTCAATGCTATTTCATTCAATGCAATGACCAGTGTGATGTGATCCGTGCTGTAAAGTGGGAGCTGTATTTCCTGAATTATTAATAATTCTTAAAAGTATATTCGAATGGTGAGTGGATAAACCCCTGCAATGTGTGTTCTAAAGTGATAGGACATTGTCCCTAAACACATGCCTAAAGAGTCTGACGCACTTCACAACAGCTTGCATTAAACTCCCATGCATATGCTTGAACCTACAGAACCACATCTGCACATACAGGGAACTAATTTCAAATGTGTTTTACTTTAATGTCATATTTCTAAGCAACTATTCTCTTATACCTGTAGTTTTTATTGATGTTGGAGAAAATACGTTTTTTATAATTTGCTATTTGTAGTGGTTGAATACATTGGCCGATAAGGCACACTGTAATTATGGACTTAGATTGTGTTGTTTAGAAATGTAATTGTCATTTTAGAATTAAAATCAGAAAGATATACATTGGTGTATTGCTTGACTGCACATGTCCATGGTAAACTAATAAAAAATGGACTAATATTTCTCTGCAGTGATTTGACCAGCTTAAAGTTGGGGGATCAAATTACAAATGGTTTTGTTTGAATAAAACAACATTTTGATTCCTAATGCAGATTGGTTCTTGTCCCAGAATCGTGGGGTGTGATCATATACCAGGGGGCATTACATTTGGGGATGTTGTATAGCAATATCTATCTGACAGAACATAAATGGTGTTAAATTGTTACATGTGAAGCAGCATGGCCCTTTTGGACACAGCTTTATATTGTACTTGATTAAATAACTGGTGTATTCTTGCAGTGCAATATACCAACACTACTCCTATGGGTCAGTCAGGTGAACCCAGCAGCAATAATCCTAATTTCAATCTGAAAAGATAAATGTGACACATAGTGGTGAGGTAATGGTGAGACACCCACAAAGGGCTCAGGAAGTGCTAGCCATGAATTACCATTTAGATATAACAGGACTGAAGCAAGCATATTGTATTACCTTTGGAAAAGGGGTGGGAATTGTGATTGCAGCACCTCACCATATCCCCACTCATTGTATCACTGTGTTTACAGGACAGTGTCTATAAACAGTGGCAGGAAGTGCTGGGCAGTGATTTATTTCCCCTGCTCTGCTGCCATGAAAATGTGGATGCTCGCCGGTGTGGGGCAAGTCATTAAGTTAATTTTAGCAGGGTCATGTTTATTTCCACCTACAGCCCAGCAGGTGTTTTCTGAGGATGCTGAGCAAATGGATGGGTGCTTGGTGGTGGCTTGTCATGGCTGCTTTGCTACATCATGAGGGGGTGGAATAAGCCAATGGGATCATCAAATACTTCAAGTAGATTAGGAGACCAGGCAGGTTGATGGTTTGAAAGGGGTTGTGATGGAGTGATGGAGCATTCTGGAGGAGGGCGAGAAAGTGGTGGTGACTCAGGAGAGGGAAGAGTCTCATGAATATCCTGCTTCATTCGATTTTCTCTAATTCTGTGACAATAGGAGGGACACATCACCAGCTGGTTAAATCTGCTCATGCCATTGGGATTGGGAGGAGCCAGTCTGTACATACACACACACACACACACACACCCTCTCATTTTAATTGGGGTGGTGCATTAAATGCGTGATGTGTAAATGCACATCCATTTAATGCTCTGATCTCTACCGTTCATTCCTCCACCATCTTGTCAGTGCATTTCATTTTATGCCTTCATGACATCATTTCCATGCAGGAATAAAACACATGGATTCCTATGGAATCCACCTTGATTTTCCAGCTGCTTAAAATCGTAGGCACAAAGAGGCAGGGGATTCGTAAAAGAGATAACGACCTGCACACTATTCCATTTACCACACAGACATAGACAGCCTCCTGCAATGTTTTGACACCATCTTCCAAGGGGTCGGAAAACTGAAGGGTGATCCCATCAGGCTTCACATTGATGGGTCGGTGAGACCGACAGCCCTCAAACACAGCCGAATACTGTTCCACCTGAGGGTACAGGTGGAACAGGAACTTCAGTCACTCATCGACTTAGACATTATCGAGAGGGTTGAAGGCCCGACCCCTTGGGTCTCCCCAATTGTGGTCGCCCTAAAGCCCAGAAAGCCAGGAGTCGTCCGCATCTGCGTGGACATGAGGTTGCCGAACATGGCGATCAAAAGGGAGCAACACCTCATGCCCACCCTGGATGACATTGTCGGCGAGCTACAGAGAGTGAGATTTTTCTCCAAGCTAGACCTGAGGGCTGGCTACCATCAACTGGAACTTCACCCGAAGTCGAGATATATTACCACCTTCACGACTCACAAGGGCCTATACCAGTTCAAGAGGCTCCGCTTCGGGGTCTCGTCAGCAGCAGAAGTCTTCCAGAACCCAATTCTGGGGGGGGGGGTGCTGTCGGGGCTGAAAGGGGTGATCAACATGTCAGACGACATTCTGGTGTTCGCACAGTCAGAAGCGGAACATCTGAAGCGTCTGGA
This sequence comes from Ambystoma mexicanum, assembly GCF_040938575.1. Classification (NCBI taxonomy): domain Eukaryota; kingdom Metazoa; phylum Chordata; class Amphibia; order Caudata; family Ambystomatidae; genus Ambystoma; species Ambystoma mexicanum. The sequence continues at coordinate 1,276,330,212 of NC_090929.1, read as the reverse complement.
GCGGACACTGGAAAGACTCAAAACCCTGGGTTTGTGTTCCATGCCGGGGGCATCTGACCTGATCCGGAGAAGGTACGGGACATTTGAGAGGCGGCCCAGCCAGAGTCTCCTGCAGAGATAAGGAGCTTCCTAGGTATGGTCAATTATTGTGGATGATTTATTCGCGACCTGGCCTCACTGTCGGAACCACTGCGGGCTCTGACTAGGAATGATGTGGCGTGGGCCTGGACTGAGAAGGAACAGAGGGCATTCGCCGAGATCAAGAATGCCCTGTCGGGTCGTATTTCAATCCGGATAGGGAATCGGAAATAGTGGTAGACGCCAGCCCAGTGGGGCTGGGTGCAGTCCTCATGAAGGCTGACCTGCAGGGGACCATGCGGCCCATTGCTTATGCCAGCAAGGCGCTAAAGCAGACTGAAAAGCGCTATTCGCAAATTGAGCACGAGGCCCTGGCCATCCTATGGGGCTGCGAGCACTTCCGGATCTACATCCTGGGAAAGCCCGTAGTTGTCATAACGGACTACTGATTCCGATCATGTCTGGTGCCTTGTCCGAGCCACCGCCGCGCATCGAGAGACGGATGCTGTCCCTCATGGAATATGGAGTCAAGCTACAGTATCGCCCGGGCACGCACAATCCAGCTGACTATCTGTCCAGTCACCCGGGGGCGGGGCGCCCACGAGACTCTGCTGAGGTAGCAGACTGCATGGAGGTCGTGCAACACGTGGTGGAGTCAGCATTGCCAGTGGCCCTGGCGCGCCAACAGATAGCGGATGCATCGAATGTGGACAAGGTGTTCCTGGTCATCAAGGACACCATGGACAGTGGAGAGTGGCGTGAAGTGCTCATGAACAATGCCAGAAGGGATTATGGGGCATGGAAAGACCTCCAGGCACTATGGAGGGTACGCCACGAGCTGCCAGTCGCCGATGACGGTCTCCTGTTGAGGAGGTGCCAAATCGTCGTCCCACGGGTGCTGGTAAGAAAGGTGATGCAGCTCGCTTACAAAGGTCCCCAGGGGACGGCAAAGACGAAGGCACACCTAAGATTAAAGGTGTGGTTCCTGGACCTGGAGAGCAGGGTGGACGAATTTGTATGGGCGTGCATATCGTGCCAGGCAGCTAGTCCGGCGGAGAGAGGACCACCCATCCAGGCCATGGAAAGAAGCGAACAACTGTGGGGGACGGTGCATGCTGACTTCGGGTCCACGGGCCGAGGAATGTACTTTCTTGCAGTGGTAGACCAGTGGTCACGCTATCCCGAGGTAGAGCTCGTGGAATCCACGGCCCGCGATCATACCATTATGGCCCTGGAGAAGATGTTTGCCACCCACGGGTTCCCCATCGAGATTTGTTCAGATAACAGCTTGCCGTTCCAAGGGCAGCAGTTTGCCCAGTAGTGCGAGGAAAGGGGGATCAAGCACCGAAAGGTCACCCCACTCTGGCCCAGGGCAAATGGGGAGGTGGAACGCTTTATGCAGATGCTGAACAAAGTCTTCCGAATATCGCTGAATGGAGGGGAGGAGCTCCGCCGGAACCTCTTTGAATTTCTGCGCAAGTACCGCACGACCCTGCATCAGTCCACCGGGGTCGCGCCAGCCGAGGCCCTTTTCAAACGGGCTCCCAGGGGACTACTGCCTGAAGTCGAGGGACGCTGCCCGGGAGTGAACGACAATGACCGAGTGCTGGCGGAAAGGGCCGTCCACAACGAACGGGAGAGCGCCCGACGGAACCTGCCAGAGAAGGCGATTGCTGTAGGTGACACTGTGCTGGTCCAGAACCGCAGGCCGGAGGGGAAGCTGTCACTCCCTTACCAAGCACAGCCACTGGGAGTAACCCATGTCAAGGGGTCCATGATCACCGCGGCCAATGCCAGAGGCACCGTCACGCGGAATGTGCCGTTCTTCAAGCGGCTGGAGGTGGCGCCTTCCCCCGAGAACATGATGTGCCCGGAACTGGACCGGGTGAAGGATCTCCACCAAGGGACGAGGGACCGCAAGAGGCCCCAGGGACACCAGAGACCCCTCCAAAGGAGTCCAGAAGGTACCCAAGTCGGGCAGGGCACAAGCCGCCACAGAGGTTCCAAAGGAATTAAGGGATCAAGAATACTGGTCGCCAAAATAATATCCCTAAAAAGTCCCTGCCTGCAAGGGGTTCTTTCTATTATGTTGGTAGCAACATGTCCGGGGTGATTGTATAATGTTACACATGTAATAACTAGCTCACAAATGTACACTAATACACACTTGTACTAAAACAAACAATACATATGCCAACCCAATGCACCTAAATGAGTGGCAAATGCAGGGAAACCGAAGTAGGGTAGAAAGAACTAGCAGCATTTCACAGTTTATCTTCCTGTATACAAATTAATTGTGTGTTTGAGGCCTGCCATTGCCCCATGCATGTGCATCATGAGCTGACACCAGACACTAAGTAAAGTACTTTAAGAGCACACGACGAGGGTATTGTTTTGGTATACAGCACCTTTTCAATTTTCATATTTTGCTGGTCACTGAATAAAACCACCTAGCCTACATTTTTCAATGGACCAAAACAAGTGACGCACACATGTTATGTCATCAATGATATTTGTGATGCCATCTTTGATGTCCTGGGTGTTAGTCTTAGCAATGCACATAGATGGTGCGAGTTATGGTTGCTTAGCTTATTATAATGGGGAATGTGCAGTGGTGTTTGGTTGCACTGTGAAGTATAACATTAAAAAAAAAATCACTAAAAAAAAACAATGACATTTGTCATATCATCTTTCTTGTCCTGGGTGTTAGTGTTAGCAGTGCACAGTGGTGCGGGAAGTTATGGTTGCTTAGCTTACCATAATGGGGGAATGTGCAGTGTTTTTTGGTTTCACTGTGAAGTATAACATCCCTTTAACACAGTTCTTTTACTGAATGCAGGCAAACCACCTGATGAGTGCGACTCGTATCGCCCCTTGGCCATGCTGAATTACGATGGCAAAATCCTCACGACCATACTAGCCAAGAGGCTCTCGAGGGTGATAGGGTCACTGATACACGAAGACCAGAACGGCTTCGTCCCAGGACGCAACACCACCGCCAATCTGAGGAGGCTCCAACATGTCATAGCACAAACAATGGAGAGCAAGGAGGACCTAGCGGTACTCCCACTCGACGCCGAAAAAGCCTTCGATTCGATATTTTGGGAGTGGCTGATCCTGACCCTGAGAGAGTTTGGTCTAGGGGAACACTTTATTCGATGGGTCGAGGTACTCTACAACGATCCGGTGGCTCGGGTGAAGACAGGTGGAGTGGTATCAAGAGCATGGCCCATCCAAAGAGGAACCAGACAAGGGTGCCCTCTATCGCCGATGTTGTACATCCTGGGCCTGGAACCAGTGGCAATATATTTCAGGAAGCAATTGTTCGACTCTGGCATCAGCATTAGCGGAACATACAACATCATTTCCCTATATGCCGACGATGTCCTTCTATACCTCAAGAACCCCCAAGAAACCGCTCCCACAGCACTGGATGTCCTTGATAACTTTGCCAAATACTCGGGGATAAAATTTAGCAGACGGAAGTCATGTTCCTTCCCCCTCGCGGGACTCAGAGGACGAGACATTGAGGAGCTACCCGAAATAGGGATCCAGTGGCAGCCGGAGGCCTTCCGCTACCTAGGCTTAACTATTATGCACACCCCAGCCTCCACTCATGAGCGTAACACCGAAGCTGCAATGTGTGGAGTCCGAAGGTCCATCAAATTCTGGTCAAAGCTCCCCCTCTCAACGATGGGTAGAGCTGCAATATCCAAAATGATTATACTCCCAAGATTCCTCTACTATTTCACCAACATTACTCACTACATCCCCCCGCCCTTCTTCCGGAAACTGGAATCCCTGGTTAGGGACTTTCTTTGGGGTCAGTCCAGACATAGACTCGCCCTGAACATCCTCACGCTCCCTCACACCGAGGGCGGCATACAGTTACCCGACTTCCAGAGATACTATCTCGCATCACAACTAACACATGTAACAAAGTGGCTCTCGGATGAACCCTCTGCTGAGACTGGCCTCCTTCGCCAACTGACTGGGCCTGTGTACCCTAAGGAGTTAATATGGGGCTCGCAAGTGGGCCCCCCCGACCCGCCCATGATAGTAATCTTGGGGAGGCGGGTCTGGAACAGGGCCAAAACACTACTAGGCCTCCATCACCCGTACATGCCCGAAATCCCCATGTTGACAGATGTATGCAGGACCCCCATCGACCTCCCAGTAATGAGGAGCTGGGAGACTTGTGGCCTCTACACATGGGGAGATATGTTTGATGAGGGAGCCTTTAGGGACTTTGATTCGCTGCAACTAAGGGACGGACTCCCCCCGGGACAATTCTTATTTTATCAGAGGGTGAGGCACGCAGCCAAGACCAAATGGAACACATGGCCCGAGGAACCAGAGACCCACCCCCTTGTTCAGGAGATGCATAACTTGAGCGATGGATGGAAACCGACATCGCGGCTGTACGCCCAGATAAATGACCGAACCAACCCGAGAGGAGTGCGCCTGAAAGAGAGGTGGGAGGCCGACATAGGGACGGAAATCACGGAGGAGGAATGGGCAAGAGCCCTGCTGTATCCGAAGGAGGTGTCACGGAACGCCAGGTTCAGGATGATCCAGCTGAACGTCCTTTACAGGACCTACATGACCCCGCACAGGATAGCCACCTTCAACAACAAGATTCGCCCGACATGCCCATGGTGCTCCTTCGAACAGGCTGACTTGATCCACATGTTCTGGGCTTGCCCCAGATCTCGGAAGCTCTGGCTCGCTGCTGAGCAAGCCTGCAGGAGTGCAGGACTGGAAAAGTATGAATGGACACCTAAGGAGTGTCTCCTGGGCACTCACCCGAGACTTGGTAAAATCAAACATCTAGTGAAGCTCATGGACATGGCATCCATTCTTGTGAAAAGAACAATAGCGATGGCCTGGAAATCGCCCGCAGGCCCCAGATACGGGTCCTGGATCAGGGAAATGGAGAGATGGACCATGGCCGAGACCAGGGCCTGGGAGGAGGGAAACAACAGAGGCGGGGACAATGTGAGCACAACACTGGAGTCCTGGAAGGCCCTCATGAGAGACATGATCTTCTCGACAGACTTTAAACCCCCCTGAACGGCCCAACAGGACACAAATTTCAGGTAAAACGTTATGATCAGATCAATGTGCCCGAGTACGTTCCATGTGTGGTGCTTCGCAACGGCTACAAAGAGGGGTGGCCCCGGCCCTGAACCATACACACAGAATAAAGACCACGTCACGATTCCATGGGAGTGGACAGTCAAAGTTGCTATTACTGTTAATTTTGTTAGTTTGTTGTTATTTGTTGTTCTCTTGGCTGATACGACACATGATCAATAATATAAAGCACACCCTGTGCTCTACTGTTATGTATACGATCACAAATGCCAATAAAAACATTTAAAAATTAAAATTATATATGGCAGGCAACGAAAACAAATAGGCTAAACATGTGATGTCGTCAGTGATGTCATCAGTGACATTTCAGAGGACAGCTTTCATGTTCTGGGTGTTAGTGTTACCAGTGCACCGTGGTGATGGCAAGTAAGGGGGCTCAGTCTGCCATAACTGGCGAATTTCAGGTTTTTTTCATTTTTAATTTGAACCACAATGGGGAGGATAAACATTTGTTTTTTTTGTGAAGTGCACAGGTTTTTCATAGGGCAACTTAACCATAACGTCCACTCAACAAAGTATTTTTTGTAGTGAATTTTACAGGTTTTTGGGAGGGCAATGTAACCATAACGTCCCTGTAACAAAGTTTTTTTAACTGAATGCCATAGGTTTTTAATAGTATAAATGCATCTTAACATTACTTTAACAAAACTTTTTGACTACATTTATCAGGGTTCTAGTAGTAACACGTAAGCATACAACTGTAAAGGAACAATTGAAGTAACTGCCCACCTTTCGAAGAATTCCACATTATCATATGCTGACGTACAGCATGGGGGCGTGCTCGAACAGTCATTCACACTTCACAATGACATGTGTAACTGGTTGATAGTGCGAAAGTACATTGGGTATTCTTGTAAGAACTTTTAACTGCAAAATATCCGGCACAGATCTCCACAATGCAAGTGTGCAACACAATATAAGCAAGAGTGCATACCGACGTTTCTGTATCATTCACCCCCATTCCTCCCCAAAGAGTGGGGGATGAATGCCATTGGCAATCGAGATTTTACAGCAGTAATTCGTGGTACCAAGAAAGAGGATTTTTTGTCTTCAACCGGAACGCCTCTGGCATTCCCGGCTGAAGAAATCAAAGCCTTTTTCAAGATGGCCACCATACAAAGGGAAGACGGGCATTGGATAGAAAGTCTTCTTCGCTTTCCATTGCAGGCTGCAGAAAGCAAAAAAGAAACTGTGTTACCGTTATGGCAGCACCACATTTGTGTTCCTTGATAAATGTGTGGTTATGAGCAAGACGTTTACCAGAAAGGCAGTCCTTGATGGACATGGCGACCTCAATGCAATGTTTTCTCCCTTGCAGTAAAGGCCAGTAGCCATATCCCCGACATGGTGGGCACTACCCACACATAGAGGCTACCCCTCAGAGACGGAAGCTGTACCGTTAAATATGAAAAGACTATCACATGCACAACACAAAGCTTTTCAGTTGTTGTCAATGACCTTTAAATACATGTGTTGTACACGTACTAATTTTTTTCTGTAAAAATGTGCGTAAAAACAGCAAAGGAGTAGTGTATTTACGTTGACATAAAATGCCAAACAAACTCTGTGATGCGAAGCGCAATGACGTCAGAAATACTGGATGCAATACCATTACCACTCACCTTTCGACACATAATTTTGTAAGTGACACAGGTGGAAAGGTGCGAAAATATGTGTATTGGGAGGGTGCAACTATATATTATTGTACAAACAATTCTGTGCATAGGGCATCTGGGTGACAGAAATTGGGCTGATGGTGACAGAAATAGGCCTGACGGCACTAATGCATATGAGGTGGGCCTGACCCTCCCGTAGCCAATGCAAGGGGTATGGAGTACCTTTCTCCATAACGTTCCTTGGCAGCTTAAACAAAATCCGTCCATATGGACGTACGTGCCATGATGTAGCACCTACAAATGAACACATTACTACCTGCAACGTAGCATGTCCCATTGTGAAAACAGAGAGCAAATTTGTAAAGAAATACTAACATTTAAAAATGTATCCAGTAGTTTTATTTCACAATAAAGTGAGCGAAATCATCACCCTATGCAAATAGTAAAGTAGTTTTATTTCACAATGAACTGTGTGAAAAGATGGCGCTATTCACTTTTCCATAGAAGTATTAAGTTTGTCTCTTTGGTCGACAATGACAATCTTAAAGGTCACGTTGTTTTTTTCCACACACAGAAAGTAAGCGTTGCCGCCACAATAGTCGTTTTCCTCCCACATTGATGTGCAAGAAGACGTCAATTGCTGTGATCTACACCACCAGAAAGGATGGAATGTTACTTCTTATAGCGACAGCAGCGTAGGGACACAGAGGGCCCACACAATCATCCCAGTGAATTATGATGCTCAGACAGCCGGTTATGAACAGTTGCATTTGACGGTTAAAGAACCCATCACCTGGCATCTGTAATCCATGACAATCACCATAGGGAAGGAAGTATCTGAGGAGGAAATGTGAATTAAAGATGTATGAATACGCAACCTTTGGATAAACCACAGTTGTACTACATAACATTTTTAGTAAAAAATTAATTCAATAGGAGGAAATGTAGTGGGACCCTAGGGACGGCGACAATATGCAATGGCCATAAGTGGAAAAATAAATGGAACGGCACAGAAAGCTGGAACGTCGTTATTAATAATAACATTTTTGTTTGGAAGTAGCTGCGCGGTGGAAGGGGAAATAAAACGTGTATCACTGCACCACCTGTGCACAAAAAAGAAATCTAACACATACCTTTTTTTATTAAATATTATTTTAATTTGGGGAAATGTATTGGCACCCTACAAACGGCTTCAATGTGCAATGTTCATAATAGGAAAAAAATTGCAACGGCACATAAAACTTGTAAAACATTAGGGAAAATAATGTTTTGTTTTACAAACTAAAACATAACGTCAATTGTGTATATAGGCGGCAAAAATACACTTACATGATGTGGAGCGCCTCCATTGCGTTCGCTGTAGTCAGACACTAGTGTATGTGGAAGACTGTCTGTTCGGGATCTAATTTCTCATGGTCGGTGCAAACGTTTTTGAAGCATAACCTTATCAAGTGATATGTTTTTCAAATTGTTACTCCTTACATTCTTTCTACTCCTTCCCTGTAGCACAAGGTCAAAAAACAAGGGACCCTTATGGGTGTCGACTAATATGCGGCCGTACTGAGCTCATGTTGAAAAGAGAAAATGCAGTGGCCTTCACTCCGAATGCAAATACATTCTCATTTTGCAACAACATATCAGCGCCTATTTATGAGAGCCGCTACTGGCGTACACGTGCAGAAGGGCTGTGTGTACGAAATTGAGCAGGTGGCTGCCTCAGATACCTGCCAGTTTGACGGCAGTAATAGTATTTATGTATTGTAAAATGGACGCAGTAAGTTCATTTCGTACAATGAGTAGCAAGTCCCACTGTACCGTATGACAGTGCTAACAAGAATACTTCAATGTTTGACTTTCTACTACCACGTCTCATTAACGCTCACCTTTCGAAACAGTGTTCCATAAGTGTTATAAGTGCATTGGTGCCTTCTTCGTTTAGGTATGTTAGCGCCAATGTTCGCGTTCAACAGAAAACAAAGTAAACATGACGGACTTATCGAACGATTACGACGCACTTCACGCTGTGCCACAACCAGTCGGTGAAAGCGCAACATAGTCGCGGGCAGCACGCCACGGAATAGCCAATTGCAATGTTCTCCATGGAGCAAACAGGGAAGTGTGACCGCGGAGCGGACATAGATATCACTAATTTTTAGAGACATACTTTTTCATCGTTTTTAAGGGAACTACTGGATGGATTGTCACATAATTTGCAAAGGAACAAGCCCCTGCCACTGCCTCAAATTTGGTGCAAATCCGTCCAGCCGTTTGGCCTGTAGCCGTGCGCAAAGTTTTCCCCCATTCAGTCGTTTTGGGACCCCCCTATAACTTTGCCCCCCCTGGACCAAACATCACCAAACTTTGCAAAAATTCAGAGTCGGCTATATACTTTTTTTGCAAAGTTTGGTGAGGATTCGTCCAGGGGGAGCAAAGTTATAAACCGCCCAAAAAGTGCTCTTCCTTTGGAAACAGCAACTTAACCATAACTACACAGCCACTACTGTGGTTGTGTAATATGGAGCCCGCCTGCCCCCATATAAGCAAACAACTGAGCGAAGGGAGCTTCTCCAGGTCCAAACGGTTAATTTCACAGCGCATTTGTCTAGGGGGAGTGGGAAAAAGCTGTGGGATTTACTGCAAACTCTGAACATATAGCCTGTTACGTTATGTTTTCAAGTATGTGTATAGTGCCTTTCACCACTGTAGCGCCTAGTCAAGCTTATTTAGGAATGTCTAGCCGGATAGTGAAAACCGCACTAAATGGACAAAGTTAGATCCCTGTGGCCCTTGCTAAAGAACTAAGGGGGAAGTTGGAACATTAGCTCCCTGAAATCGGCGCCTACATAGGACACGGACGCCTTGCCCTGGACATATCTAGAATAGGTCAATATTCTAGGATACTCAGAGGAACGTTTCATGATGAAACAGATCTCAAGTTGTTCCATACAAGAGGAATGAACAGATTATCCAGTCCTATGTTTTTCCCTTATGCTTTCTGGTATTTGCAGCCATTCAGTTATGAAAGCAACTGTATCTGCCACAATGCAAATGCAAAACAAGTCTGCATGAGCTACACACACCAGAAAGGGGAGAACTTGAGACTTTTTGAAAGAGGAAACTGTGTGTTTCTATCAGCATGTTTGCATTTGTGGATTTTTCAGGAGAGGAGAAAACAAAACAAAAAAGAAATTGAGATAGCAGCACATTGGCTTCTAAAGCGTGGCTTGGCTTTCTCCCCAATTGGAATGATTTGAGCCAAAGCCCTGAAGAAAATGGGTGTGGAGAGGAGCAGAGCGCCCATGCGGTCCTGCTTTACAAGTGACCACATGACCAATGGCATAATATGAATTGTGTTTAATAGCCAGCAGTGTCTGGACACCCTGCTCTTGGGATAGAACAATCCCCTTTCCCAGATTACATAGGTGTCGGTCATTGGCACGCATTTTATCAAATTGCATGTACTCTTTCTGGGATTGCTATTGTTTCTATCTCATTATAGGGCCAGGGGCACATGAGCCCACCACCCTCAAAGAGGGGACCTGCTCATTGCAGCCCTGCAATGCTGGCTGCGCAACGGGCCCGATGGACTGCCACCACAATGACGGGACAGGCTCCCCAACCCAGTCTAGTCTCTGCTATGTCACATCACAATCGGAGTGGCTCATACAAGCTTGCTCGGGTTTAACTGTTTACATGGGCAGCTTTGTATTGTAACATATAACACACTGATACTGGTACAAATTATGTTTGAAAGTGTGAGAGTGCGATGCTAGTAATGCATAGAAACAAGAACTTGAAATGTTTTTTCCTATTGAGTTATGGAAAAACTTTGAAGAGATATTGGGAGATGATCAGGTAGCAGTATTTGCCAATGCACTAATGAAACCCATTTTAAACTTAGCTCTAGGTTCTGAAGTAGAGGGAAATCAGAGACGTCTGGCTGTTTTGTGCGGGTGTAATGAAGTCCATGAAACAACTGCAAACAGTAAAACACAACACTGAAGGTAACTTGTCGAATCAGAAGAAAATGGTGTAAGTGCCAAAATCATTGAAGACTGTGGATGCCATCAACTAAAAGAACAAATGTTCTCAGGTGAAATATTCTCCCTCTCCCCTTTTATCCTGGCTTTCCCCTATCCCTATACCCGCCTATCCGCCCTTGTCCCCCCAGAATGTCATTTTGCTCCTTAGTCATGTTGTTTGGGTTCATACACTTGTTAGGCATAGTTTGTATGCAATACCCTTTGGGATGACTACACACAACTAGGACTACAGGAGTAAGCAAAACCAATCTTTAATATAAGTCTGTACTAGACAGTTTTGGTAGCGTTGCTCAGCAGTCAGGCTTATATCAAGAGGGGAATGTGAGCTGTAATGATGTTACACAGAGGTCTACACTCGCAAGTATTCAAATAAAGTCTTACACTCAAGGTTTCTTGGTAAAACACTTATTAATTTATTTCACAGTCAGTTATAAATCATTCACTAGAAGGAGGCAATATATCTCACACACAAATATATTTCAGTACTTTACACTGTAAGTTTCAGAGGCATTCAAACTACTTTGAAGGAGGAGCAAAATGGCATTCTGAGAACTTTGAAGTAGGAGCAAAAAGGCATAGGTTAATAAAAAGAAGCTTACAGTTATTCTTCGACAGTGCAAATACTTTGAGTTCACCAGGGGAGTCAATTCAATGCAATAGGTTATTCCAAAGTCAATGGGCCAAAGTTCTTAGAAGTAGTTTGTAAAAGAAAGATTCATATGTTGGGTAACAAGCTGACTAGGCCTGCAAGTTGCCAAAGTTTCAAGCACTTTCGCAGTGAGAGGTAAGTTCTCTCGGTCGGATTTTCACAGTACCTTACAATGAAGAAGAAGATGCAGCTGAAGACTTCTGTTCCTGGCAGTTCGTGCAGATCTCACTGTTCCTGAGCCTTAGTCATGGCGAAAAGAGGGAGGACCTCGGGGGACTCCTGCACTTCACTGGGTCTGGTCAAAAAAGCAGGCAAATGGCAAATCTTCGGTTCCGGTAGCTGTAGTCAAGCACTCAAACTGGTGTCCCCAGCACTCTGAGGAAAATGCAACCAGCTCCGAGAATGGTATCCAGGTGGCTTAGTGTCGAGTTGATTGGTCCGACCAACTCAAAGGGAGAAGTCGTCCTTGTGGGGGCTTCTCTGTCGAGATGAACATGGCGATTCGGACCTGTAGCAGGGACTCACTTGGCAAACCAACAGTCCAGAAGTTGCAGCAGCCGTCCTCTTCAAGTTTGTATTCGGTTCTTTCATTCCAGTGGTCGACCCTGCCTTCCAAGCCAAGAGACTCGCCTTTTATTCAGTTCTCTCCCATTCATTCCTGCTTAGCTGCCACTCACCCAGCAGGGTGGCTGTCCTTGACGGACAGTCAGCCAGCCAATCACACCAAAGTGCATTTGGGTCTCCTAGGAGACTAAGCACAGGGAGTTTCAGGGACCTCCCTCACTTCCTGTGCCCACCCCAGACACTCGGGCACCAGAGGCGGTCTTCAGTCCTGAATCCCACCAAAGGCATAAGAACAAAGGGACCAAACCTGGTGTGTAGAGACAAACTCTAGAAGGACCTTTCCAAAAAGAAATTGCAAAAAAAGAATACCAGGTCCTGTTTAAACAAAGGGAGCTCAGATGCCATCTTGAAAAACATGGCTCCTGCGATTAAATCCTACCGGTGTTGCCTTTCGGGAAAAATCATGGTAGTTTGTTGTAAAACCACTGCCACCAGCCATTTTGAGAGGAAAGGGTAGCATTTGACTGCTACATGAGTTTCTAGACACAGGGGATAGTAGGTAACCCCTCCAGCACTCTATTGTAAGATAGGGTGTGCTGGTTCTAGGAATTTGAAAAGACTAGTAAAGTCAATTTCACTTTACTTTCTCTGAGAAACAGTGGTTTATCCCAGAGAAGGTATTTAAACCTTGGGACAGCCTAAAAAGGCTTCCCTTTGTGACTGCACTGAGGGTGCTGTGTGACACAAATGAAAAGATGATGACTATGGAGTTGTCTAAAACTCCATAACCAAAGAAAACACAAGAGTAAACACATCCAAAATACATAAGAGAGTGGGAAAAAAGGCTCACACTCCAAGTAAAAAAATCAAGTCCTCAAAATCCAAAAAAGTTGCTGGGGGTCTCTAAGGTGAAGGGAATTAGCATGTTTATGAGATTTCTCCCTAACAACACCTCCAATGGCAACATGGGCCTTGACACACTACTACATATGATGTAACCCTATTTTTCTTAGTGTACTGAGGGTTAATGCAGTATGATGCCACTTCCTGTGATGTCATGGGGGTTGAGTGGTGGGTGTCACATGACATTACATCATATGATGTCACTCTTGAGGGTGTGCACTGTGATATCACTTCTGCTACCCCTGGCATTTTGGCGAAATGAGGTCCCTGGGGAGCGCGCCAAGAAGGTCCCTGTGTGAGCCGTGGAGCAGATAAAAACTTGAGCGGCATGTGTATTCATGGATTTCTAGAGGCATCAGTAGCCATCACACAAGTAATAGAAAGCTGCACGAGGAACGCCCCAACACGCATCCACGCACATCAAAAAGCAAGTGAAAGACTAACACGGCGCAAGCTTCCACGCCATCCCTGGCCCAACTTCGAGTAATGCTGCGAAATTGCATGCTAACACCTCTCTGCGAAAATGCATGCCCACACATGCAAGCCAAGCCCTTAACACACCAAAATCGCGCAACAACACCTCCAAACCCCATTTGCATACATGAGAAAACACTTGCCCTCACACACAGGCCAAGCCCGTACCCCAGCGAAATGGTGCACCAACACCTCGCAATCACCGGCCGCACCCCAGACAAAACACGTGCCCTCCCACGCAAGCCCAGTTCGTACCCCAGTGAAATGGCATGACACCTCGCAATCCCAGGCCACACCCCAGAGAAAACATGTGCCCTCCCACGCAAGCCCAGCCTGTACCCCAGCAAAATTGCGCACCTCCTCAACAGTGTAGGCCACACCTGTTACAAAATCCTCTGCACCCTCTGCACCCAGCCTGCCCACATATCCATCTAAAGCACACACACGCCTGTAGTACACACACCACCCCCAGCACCCATCACCTGTGACACCCCCTGCAGGCAGCCCTCTCCAGAAGGGAGACCACCCCCAGCACCCATCACCTGTGACACCCCCTGCAGACAGCCCCCACCAGAAGGGACACCCTCTAGAGGGACCCCCCTCCCAAAGGGACACAACCCCCAGCACCCATCACCTATGACACCCCCTGCAGGCAGCCCCCTCCAGAAGGGAGACACCCCCAGCACCCATCATCCATGACACCCCCTGCATGCAGCACCCTCCACAAGAGACACCCCCTGCAGGCTGCCCCCTCCAGAATGGACACCACCCCCTGAACCCATCACTTGTGAAACCCCTTGCAGGCAGTACCCTCCTCAAGGGACACCACAGCCTAGCACCAACGCCTGTGACACCCCCTGCAGGCAGCCCCCACCAAAAGGGACACCCCCTGCAGGCAGCCCCCTCCATAATGGACACCACTCCCAGCATCCATCATCTGTGACACCACCTGCAGGCAGTACCATCCACAAGGGACACCACCCCCAGCACCCATCACCTGTGACACCCCCTGCAGGCAGCCCCTCACCAGAAGGGACACTCCCTGCAGGCAGCCCCCTCCAGAAGGGCCACCACCCGCAGCACCCATCACCCATGACACCCCCTGCAGGCAGAGCCCTTGTCAGGGAGAATTCTCAAGAATGTGATAATTTCCCTTACCTTTTGAGACCCACAGCAACTGTGCTGGATTTCTAGCATTTAATGTTTTACCTGGGAAGAGTGTGAGCCTTTTTTCCCACTCTTCCATGTATTTTGATGTGTGTTTTACTTTTGTGTTCTTTGGATATGGAGTTTTAAAACAGCTCCATAGGCATCATCTTTTTCTGTATGTCTTACAGCACCCTCAGTGCAGTGGCACAGGGGTATCTTTCAGACTCCCCAAGGTTTAGATACCTTCTCTGGGACTGACTACTGTCTCCCAGAGCATGTAAAGTTAAATTGACTTTACTAGTCTTTTATAAATTTACAGATCCAGCACACCCTATCTTCCTATAGAGTGCTGGAGGGGTTGCCTATCTTCTCCTGAGTCTAAACACTCGTGTAACAGTCAAATGCTACCCTTTCCCACTTGAAATGGCTGGTGGCAGTGGTTTTAAACAAACTACCATGATTTTTCCCACCCGCGAAAACCGGTAGCTAAAAATCGGGTCAGCCATGTTTTCCAATATGGCACCCAAGACCTATCTGTAAAAACAGACTCCGGTCAACTTTTTTCGCCATTTCCTTTTGGAAAGGTACTTCTTGTGTTTGTCTCTGCGAGCCAAACCAGGCTTGGTCCATTTGTTTGTTGGCCTTTGGCGGGCTTCAGTCCTGAAGCCCTCCTCTGACGCCTGTGTGTCTGGGGTGGACAGGATGTGACAGGGTGCCTGAAACTCCCTGTGCTTAGTTTCCTAGGAGACCTGAATGCACTCTGGCGTGATTGGCTGGCTGGCTGTCTGGCAAGGACAGCCATCCTGCTGTGTGAGTGACAGCCAGGCTGGAATGAATGGGGGAAAACTGTTTAGAAGCAGGTCTCTGGGACTTGGAAAGCAGAGTCGACCACTGGAACAAAAGAACCAAAGGTGATCTGAAGGAAGACAACTGCTGCAACTCCTGGTCTACTGGTGAGCCCTGGTGCAGGTCTGAATTGCCTGAATCTGTCGACAGAGAAGCCCTTCAAGGTTAACTTCTTCCCTTGAGTTTGGTGGGACCAACCAACTCGTAAGCCACCTAGACACTGTCCCCAACCTGGTCGAATTTTCTTCAGAGTGCTGTTGAAAACCGGATAGCAAGGGTGAAGGAAACCAGTTTGTGGACTTTAAGGCAATGACACCTTAAATTGACATTTAGCCAAGCTTGTGACCTCTTCCCTGGGCAGTGCAGGAACCTCCCGACGTCCTCCTTCTTGTCCCCATGACTGAAGCTCAGGAACAGCGAGATCTGCAGGAACTGCCAGGAACAACTGCCTAAAGCTACAGCTTTTCTTCACTTACAAGGTACTGTGCAAGCGTGGTGCAGAACTCAGTTCGGCTGCAGTGAAAGTTTGTGAAACTTTCCCAACTTTGAAGGCTTGTCCTTCCCTAAACCAACATCTAACTTTTTGTCTGACCAAATTCTTCTAAGATATGTGGCAAAGACTTAACTGTTTACTACCAGAACTGTGCTCTCCTATACAAGACTCTGAACCATTGACTCTGGCCCAGGATATTGAATTGAATTGCTGGTTGTAGTGAACTGAAACCCTTTGCCCTGCCTATGCAAGTATGTGTGCTGTTGATTCTTATAACCTTGTCTTTTTACCCATTTTTAAAGTAACTGAAGTGCCATTTTGCTCCCACTTCAGAGGAGCTAAATTTTTCCAGAAACTGATTGGTTCTGTATTGTAGTATATTAGATTGTGATACTGAGCTGCTCTTACTGGTGGAATGTTTTCCAAATGACTGTGTAAATAAATGTATATTCCTATACCAAGAAACCTTGAGTAAGTGTTTGTTTGAATCACTGTATTTGCTAGTCCTTTGAGTAACCTGTGGTACTGCTACTTTACTCTTGAGATATGTCTGGCTGTTCAGCCACTGCTTCCACATTACTCTGTAGTACAGACTTGTACCAAAGGTACAATTGTACTTACACTTGTAGTCTTAATTGTGTGTAGTGTTCCCAAAAGGTACTGCGTATGAGTCTGCCTAACACTGGTGAACAGTGGTGAGGATAAAAGTATACTTGTTACATTTAGAGTGCTACTCTTCACTTTGTTCAAATAACCTTCAAAAGGCTAAGCACCACTAGAGAAACAATCGTTTTATCATGTCTGATATGGATAGCTACAGACAAGAGACCTTAGTCACTTTAAAAGTTGATCAATTGAGAGACATGTGTAAAGCTAGGAATCTCACTGTAAAAGGCAAAAAGGTTGAATTGATAGAAAAATTGTTGGAATACCAATGTCTGAGGAGTGGGTCTGAAACACCTACCACTACAGCAAATGTGGAAAATGTTGATGAGGATGATAATGTTTCAGAGGCTAACTCAAATGTTATTGATGAGTTAGATGAGGCAGAGAGTCTCAAAATGTAGGCCCTGTTTTACCTCTACCTGCTCATAGGCCTCAATCTTTGACCACAGGGACCCCATCAGGTCCAACACTAAGTCCTGAATGTGTCTGGAAAGGATGAGACTGGAATTGGAGTTTAAAAGAATCCAAGCCCAAACTGAAAGCAAACATCAAGAACTTAAACTCAGAGAAATTGAGTTGAATTGTGTACTTGAAATGAAAAAGTTGTCTCTTGAAACTGGTTCTCTCCCAGAGTCTTCTAGGTCTTCCAGTCCTAAGAGGCCCTGCATGCCCAAAGATGCAGTAAGTATCTATGAGGTTAAGCTTCATATTTTGAACTGGTTAGCTGCTTTTGAATATAACCATGGGATTCAAGACATTACAGGGAATCAGCTGATTCATTGGCTTTTTTCTAGGCTACCCCCTGTTGCAACTAATGTGGTAATGGAGTTTGTGTACATAGACAGAAAAGAGAATGAAAGTGTGAAACTAGCTTTGATAGCTAGGTCTGGGAAGACCCCTTCCCAGTATCTTAAGAGGTGTAGAACCCTCAAAAATCACGATGGTACCCCTTGGGTTACCTGGGTGACTGAATCTTCGAAAAAAAACTAAGATGTGTGGTTAAAGGTTTACAAAGTTAACACTTATGAAGGTATGAGAAATCTGTTTATGTTGGAATCTATTTATGATGCCTGCTCCCCTGAGCTGAGACAGCACTTGGCTGACTCTAAGGAAATTGATCCAAAGAAGTTAGCAAGGGTTGCCAACAGGGCTACTCACAAGGATTCTGGGGTAACTCGGAAGGAGTGTGAGGGAAATCAGCACAAGAAAGACAACAAGGAGAATTATAATACCTCCACTCCAAAAGAGGGCCACAAACATAACAAGGGTACGTCCCCTGGGAAACCAAATCAGGCTAGTGTTCCTCCTAGTGCTAAACCAAAAGGAGGTAAGAACAAACCCCCATTCATAAAGACATTTGGGAAATGTTATGCTTGTGGGTCAACTGACCATGTGAAAGGAGATCCCAGATGTAAGGGTTAACCTTCAGTTATCCACACTGTCTCCTTAGCCTTCTCCACTGAGGATGAAGCAGCAATGGCAAGTGGAAAAGTGTGCTTACTGGCTGAGGAACCCTTGAAAGTCTCAGCCCTTTAGTATCCCTGGGTCTGTGGGAACAACAGTATGTATATAACTCCATTCCAGATAATATTAAAGAGTATTACAAAGGCAGTTTTCTTGTGAATGGTCAGGAGACCCTTGCCATCAGAGACACTGGGGCCAGCATTACTTTAGGTGATGAATCTTTTTTCAAGGTAGAGGATGTTGTTACGGCACCCAAATACCTAACTAAGCTTGCTGGATGCCCTGTCAAAATGCTTCCACAGTTACCAGCTCTCATCCAGTGCAATGACATGACTGTCAAGATACCTGTAAGTGTGCAGAGTGAAGTACCTGGGAGAGTCCTGTTGGGGAATGACTTAAAAGCTCTTCGAGTTGTATCAAGCACGCCCCAGTCCTCTCAGCAAAAGGAAACAGGAGCAGACTAGGAAGGCTTGAGAGAGTACTTTAAAAGGCTCTCAAGAGGAGATTATAGAAGAAACTAAAACTCCCAGTACCCAGGATTTACTGACTGCAATTTAAAAAAAGGAAGGAGGAAAAGGGGAAACCTAAACCCTCCAGGAAGACTCCTATGCTACCAACAAGGACATCCCTGAGAGGACTGTCCAAAGTGACACCTGTGACTCCTCCACGAGCTGAGGCTGAGTGTGTGGAACAACCTTGTGTGGTTGAATCAGCTGATGAGGACTCAGAGCTGGAAGAGGACCTTGATCCTGTTGGAGATCTGGATCCTGCAGACCATCCTGAGCTGCAGTCTTTACTGGCAGAAGGTGGGCCCTGTAGGGCAGACTTCAGCAGAGGTCAGAGAGAGTGTCCTACTCTTGAAGGTCTTCGCCTACAGGCAGCTTCCCAGCTGGATGGGCAAGAGCCAGGGAAGCATAGGTTGTACCGGGAAGATGGCCTCTTCTACAGTGAACCAACTGACTCTATCCCAGGGGACTACAGAAGTCTTGTAGTGCCCCTAGAAAGCAGACTCCCGTTCCTACAGTTAGCCCATGGGATACCTCTAGCTGGTCACTTGAGTTTCAAGAATACCAAGGAAAGGCTCTCATTGTATTTCTACTGGCCTAATTTGGGGTCTGATGTAGATACATTATGTAGGAGCTGTGACACTTGCCAAACCTCTAGCAAGAGTGAAGCCAAGAATGTGGCACCCTTGGTGCCTCTCCCAGTGGTGAGAGTCCCTTTTGAGAGGGTAGGAATGAACACTGTTGGTCCCTTTGACCCTCCAACATCTTCAGGAAACAAGTTTATCCTGGTTGTAGTAGACCATGCTACTGGGTATCCTGAAGCTATACCTATGAGGACTGTTACAGCTCAGGCTGTGGATAAGGTTTTTACCGGGGTAGGTTTTCCTAAGGAAGTTATCTCTGACAGGGGATCTAATTTTATGGCCCGCTACATGCAGGCCATGTGGAAGAACTGTGGAGTAATTTACAAGTTCTCAACTGCCTACCATCCTCAGACAAATGGATTGGTAGAAGAGCATGATAGGTGTCAGGAATAAGGGCTGGAATCGAAGGGGAGTGACGAGATTCGCCTATTGAGATTGGAAGCTGACTGGATGTAGGAAGAGACTACAACTCCCAGCACTCCGTGGGAGAAAATGGAGTTTTAACGCACGTGCATAGCCAGCTGCAGTGGATTAAGGGCAGCATAAATGAAATCAACGGCGCGCAAGAAGGTGTGGCCTATTTTCTTTGGGTGCGGTTGGTTTTGGAAGCAGGACGATTTGGGGGCAGACAAGTTGGCAGAGTTATTCCTACAGCATGTGGTTAGATTGGATGGCTTACCGAAGAGCATTGTCTCAGATAGAGGCTTAAAGTTTACATCCAGATTTTGGCGTGCTTTCTGTTGGATGTTGGGAATCAACTGTGCTCTATCTACTAGTTATCACCCCCAAACTGATGGACAGATGGAAAGAGTGAACCAGACTCTGGAACAATACTTGCAAGGTTATCTGGGAGATGGCAGAGACTTGTGGGTGCAGGCACTGTGGTTGGCAGAGTTTACGTACAATTATACTTTTCACACCTCTTTGGGGATGGCACCCAATGAATGTTTGTACAGGCATGAACAAAACATGATATCCGAACAACTACCGGATATGGAAACATTGCCGGTGCTACAAGAGCGTAAACAGTTGCTTCTTGAAGTCAGGCAGAAGGCACGTGCAAATTTGGAGAGAGCCAAAGAAGCATATAAGAAACAAGCCGATAAACACCGGCAGGAGAGTCCTCAGTACCAAATTGGGGATCGGGTTTGGTTATCAACCAGAAATGTATCTTTAGTAGGATCACGTAAATTTATGCCTAAATTTATTGGTCCGTACGAAATCATTAAGTGTGTATCAGATAACGCAATGAAATTGAGTTTGCCAAAGACTTTATCTGTACATCCGTTATTTCATGTATCTTTGCTTAAACCTGCAGCTCCAGGGATGAAGACCAAACGGCCTACGCCTATTGTGAAAGAAGGACAAATGGAATATGAGGTGAAACGCATTTTGGATGCCAAGAAGAAGAATCAGCAGTTATGGTATTTGATTCAGTGGGAATGTTATGGACCGGAGGATTGTTCATGGGAACCGGCAGAGGCAGTGAATGCCCCCAAGTTAGTGAAACAATTTCATTGGAGACATCCGATAAAACCTGGTCCTGGGAAGGGGCCTGGGAGAGGAGGTAATGTCAGGAATAAGGGCTGGAAATGAAGGGGAGTGACGAGATTCGCCTATTGGGACTGGAAGCTGACTGGATGTAGGAAGAGACTACAACTCCCATCACTCCGTGGGATGAAATGTGTGCGCGTTGCCAGCTGCAGTGGGTTAAGGGCAGCAACGGCGTGTACGCAGGTGTGGCTTATTTTCTTTGGGTGTCGTTGGTTTTGGAAGCAGGACGATTTGCTGCCAGGAGCATGGAAGGCTGAATCTTTGAATGTCGTGCTGACTCTCTGTACGGAGGAGGAGCGGGCAGGCTGGCGGCCTGATTAAAGCGTTCTACATTTTCTCCGAGAAGTCCCGCGGGGCTTATCGGAGCTCAGATAAGTACCGGCAACTTTGCGTGGTGTGGGTGGAGTTCACCCAGAGCGGTCAATTTGCACGAGGCAATCAAGTCTATAACTGCTTATGCTGCCATGGCACATTCTGTGCGCTACCATCAGAAGCATAACTTAGCTATGTTCAACAACTACACCATTTCATGCAGGAATCTATGAAATAATGAGGAGTGCTGCCAACTCGTTATAATGGTGTCATGTTGCACAGTACTCATGAGGAGAAGGTTATGACAAGTAACAAGCGCTGTCTTCTAATGGGAACTGGGTTATAAGTTTATGTGTTTTACGTGTTGCTCAAGCTTGCCCAATGGACCATGTGTTTTGTGCATCATATATGGGAAAAAGTCCCATAGTTTTGTGTTCATACTGCTTGCTATCATAAGTGTTTGCCCATGCTTCTGTCCACACGTATTAAGGTTTGTTTATGTTCTATCAGAATTCAGTAAGTAGGAGGTTTTTTGGAAGTTGTAGGATTTGCATCAGGTTTCTTATTAGTCTCTAGCCAGGTTCTAGATAGGGAGGGTTTTTCCCCTGTGCTTCCCTTTTCCTATCTAACCTAGGAGGTCCCCTAACCCTCTATCCGGTGTTCCTAACTCCCCTTCTCCCATCCACAACCTCTCCCTAACTCCTCTTCCCCCCATTGGCCACCACGTGATGTCCTGTGTAACTAATATCAGGCACCTGTGCCAACCACAGTGGGAGGGTCGAATTCATTTGGCTTCTGTGGTTCGGGGGAGAGTGTCGATTTCTCTACTCCATTATTGTGTGCATTGACAATAGGTGCTTTAGAGGAACCCCTTAGGAGAAAGTTGTACCTTCTACTGCCATGCCTTCTATTTGCTTATAGAGCAGTCCTTCAGGAGGTAGTTGGATTTAGTCCCTTTGAGCTGGTCATCCAGTTAGAGGTCCATTGGCCCTAATTAAGGAGGGGTTGGAGAGTGCTCCTTCCCCCAAGCCAGTGAGAGTCACTGACTATGTGATAGGTCTCCTGGGGAGAATGTCACACATGATGGCAGAAACATCTGATAACTTAAAAGCAGGTCAGGCTCTGGTCAAACATTTGCATGACCAGAAGGCCAATATGGTTGAGTTTACTCAAGACCAGCAGGTTTTAGTTATGGTTCCTACATGGCAGAGGGCCTTATAGGACAAGTGGATAGGACCCTTCAAGGTTGTGGGAAAACTTGGAGAGGTGAATTATCTTTATTAGGACTTAGGCAATGCTAAGGAGGCTCCCAGAGTCTTTCATACCAACCGTCTAAAAGCTTATGTCTCAAGAAGAGAAGTGGGAGCTTTGCTTCTAGCTGCAGATTAGGAGGAGGAGATTGAACCTCTACTTGACCTACTCAGAGGCCAGGCTTTAGATGAGACGATAGAAGGAGTCAATCTCTCTTCTAATCTGACACCTGAATAATAGGAGTGGTGCACTTTTCTGTTAAATCAGTTTGCCTCCCTGTTTTCGCTATCACCAGGCCTGACCCCTTGGGGCCAGCATGATATTCTCACTGTTGACTGTTTACCTGTTAAAAGCAGAGATTACAGGATTTCAGACCATGTAAGAACCCACATAAAGGAGGAGGTCAAAAACATGCTTGATCTCGGGGTAATAGAGCCATCTACAAGTCCATGGTCTAGTCCAGTTGAACTAGTGCCAAAGGCAGGATCCAAGGAGTTGAGATTCTGTGTGGACTATAGAGCTTTCAATGCAGTCACAAAGACTGATGCCCATGCTTTACCAAGGACAGATAAACTGGTGGACAAACTAGGTTCAGCCAAGTACCTCCGTACATTTCATTCTCACTTCAGGCTATTGGCAAATAGCCCTGACAAACCATGCCATGGAGAAAACTGCATTCTCAACCCCAGCAGGCCCCTACCAGTTTAAGGTAATGCCTTTTGGACTAAAGAATACACCTGCTACATTCCAAAGGATGGTTAATCAAGTTCTGATGGGATGGAGGACTTCTGTCAAGGAGTTCCCCCCTTCTCACCTGAGTCCGTTCTTTACTGGTGTCCTTGGTTGATGCCTTCTTGCGGATGGACCTGGTCTTGAAGAAGGCTGCACGATTCTCTTCCGAATCCAGAATGCGTTCAGTTTCTGGGACGCCGAATCCAGGAATTCAGGAGGCAGTGGAAGCACGCTAGCCAGGAATCCAGGAGGTAAGTAGAATGGGGAGGACTAGGAACGGGTAGCGGGATTAGAAAAAGGAGAAGAACCGCGAGCTACGGAGCGCACGTCTGGTCGCTACTTCACAATAGCATTGAGACGCGCGGAGCTGCGGAAGGCGTGGTCTATTAGTAGAAAAGGCTACGTCCAGCGCATGGAGCGAGAAGGGATTACGCTGGACGGCCATGTTGGGAGTATTAATGAGTGTAAGCCCGCTGTGACAGGGACCAAGAAGCCCAAAAGGGCCGCACTCTGTGATTCATGACAACATGCCTCCTCCGAAGACCTTTCCCTCCAGGTTTGCCCGGGTGAATGAGATGAAATCTTCTGAGCAGTCGAGGGGCCTTGATGTTTGACATAGGATCCCAGGTACTTTCACTAGGGGGATATCCTTTCCATTCAACCAGATATTGAAGCTGGCCCCTTCTATACTGGAATCACAAATCCGGGACACCTCGTTTTCCTATTGGTTGTCGACCTGTATAGGAGGAGGTTTGCAGGGTTTCCGGGAGGATGGATAGTAGGGTTTCAGCAAAGATGCGTGAAAGACTGGGTGTATTTTCTTCCAGGAGTCTGGCAATTTGATCGGAGAAGAAATGGGATTTATAACTTCTTTGATGGGAAATGGTCCATAGTATCGAGAGGCCAATTTACTCGGCCTTAGATGTCGGGGTAGTAATTTTGAGGACAACCAGACCTGGTCACCGATTGCATAAGAAGGGCCTGGTCTTCTTTTGGAATCTGCATATTTCTTGGTCTGTTTTCTGGCCTTCTCCAAGAATTCCTTGGCCTCCTTATGTATATTGACAAGGGTTTCGATCCAGGAGTCAACTGTAGGTACTGGTGTAGGTTGAGGAAGAACAGAAGGCAGGACCGATGGATGGAAGCCTTGACTGCAATAAAAGGGGCTGGTCTTAAGTGCCGAATGGTCGGAATTGTTGTAGGCAAATTCAGCCACGGGTATCAGGAGGGACCAGTCATCCTGAACCTTGGTGGCAAAGCATCGAAGATACTGTTCCAGGGTTTGATTGGCACATTCTGTGGCTCTGTTGGTTTGAGGGTGATATCCTGAATAAAGGGCACGTTGGATTCCTAAGCATTGACAGAGACTTTTCCAGAATTGTGAGATGTATTGAGGTCCACGATCCGATATGATCTTGGAAGGGAGTCCATGCAAACGGAATATGTGTTCCAGGAAGATTCCTGCTAGTTCAGAGGAGGATGGCAGTTTATGCAGGGGTGTAAAATGAGCCATATCAGTGAACAAGTCTATGGTAACCATAATGGTAGTGTATCCACGGGAAGGTGGTAGTTCTATAATGAAGTCCGTAGCGATAATCTCCCATTGCCTGGTTGGCAGTGTAGGTTGCAGTAGAAGGCCCGCCAGTCTCTTGTTATCATGTTTATTTTGACTGCAGACAATACAGGATTGAATGTACTGCTGTACGTCGAATCTCATCCTAGGCCACCAGAATTGCCTTTGTATAAGACGGAGGGTATTGGCAATGCCACTATGTCTGGAGTGTAGGGTATCATGACAGAGATTTATCATTCTTTGTTGTAGCCTTTTTGTAGGGATGACCAATACATTGTCCTTGAACAGATACCCTTCCCGGACCCTTAGATTCCATTGATTTTTCTTAGATATATCCTTCCACAGATCAGAGGATTGGGTCTGAGCTTGGATTTCTTCAAGGAGGTTGACTGCTTGGGCTACAAAGATCTTGGGAGAAAACATCTGAGGGTATGTCTTGTCTTCATGGGCTCGTAGTCTGGTTGTCGAGATAAGGCGTCAGCGATTAGGTTTTGTGATCCTGGAACATGAGTGATGTGGAACTGGTACTGGGCAAAGAAGTAGGCCCATCGCGCCTGACGACTATTCCTACACTCCAAAGACTGTAGAATCTGGAGGTTCCGGTGGTCCGTACGGACCTGAACAGGATGTTTACCTCCCAGAAGTAAATGTCGCCACTCAGTGAAGGCTTGACGGATGGCTAACAATTCCTTTTCCAGGACTAAATAGTGTGTTTCACTAGGATTCAGGGTTTGTGAAAGATAAGCAATTGGGTGTTCCAGTTTATCTCCTAATTCTTGCTTCAGGACCACACCTATGGTATAATTAGAGGCGTCCGTTTCTACTAGGAAGGGTCGACTAGTATCGGGTTAGACCAAGATAGGAGCTTGTGTAAACTCTGTCTTCAGACGCTGGAACGCTGTTTCTTGTGGTGTAGACCAAAGGAAGGGAGTGTCTTTCTTCAGGAGAGCAACAATCGATTGTACTATCTCGGAGAAGTTAGATATGAACTTGCGGTAGAAATTGGCAAGGCCCAGGAATGATTGAACTTGTTTCACGGAAGCAGGAGCAGGCCAGGTCAGTATGGCCTTTACCTTAGAAGGATCCATAGCGATTCCTTCTGGGCTAAGGATAAATCCTAAGTAATGAACGGAGGTTACATGGAACAAACATGTTTCGGGTTTGGCTAGGAGTTTGTGTTCTCTAAGTCTCTGCAAGACTGCCTTCACGTGCTCTTCATGTTGTATAGGGTCCTTGGAGAAGATCAATATGTCATCCAGATATACAATGACGAAGAGAAAGAACATGTCAGAAAACACCCTGTCCATAAAGCGTTGGAAAATTGCCGGGGCATTAGCTAGTCCAAAGGGCATGACTAGATATTCATAATGGCCAAAGGGTGTTCTGAAGGCGGTTTTCCATTCGTCCCCTTCCCGGACACGAATCAAATGATAGGCGCCCCTGAGATCCAACTTGGTGAATATTACCGCGCCTCTCACGGCTTCCAGGATGTCCGAAATCAAGTGTAACGGGTACCGGTCCTTGAGGGTGCATTGATTTAGGCCACGATAATCGAGGCAGAGTCTGAGTTCTTTGGTATCCTTCTTGGGAACAAAGAATTGGGAAGCACCAGCAGGAGATTTTGAAGGTCTTATGGTGCCACTTTCAAGGTTGGTATCCAGGTATTCTCTTAGGGCCTTTTTCTCTGGTTCGGAAAGGATGAACATCCTGCCGAAGGGAATCACTGCGGAGGGTTCTGTATCTATTGCGCAGTCTTCAGGTCTGTGTGGGGGTAAGGCCTGGACTATGGCAGTTGAAAACACATCAGCATATCCTTGATAGGCCTCAGGAACGTGTAGGACATTAGACACCATGAATGATGTCTGTTGTTCCCTTGTTGGTTCCTTTGTGTTTGTTAACGGAGGTTCTAGGGATAGGCAGTGAGACATGCAAAACTCTGAGCCTAGGAATAGAGAAGCCGCTGTCCAGTTGATATATGGATTGTGTTTCTGTAGCCAGGGCATACCCAAAACCATGGGGTAATGAGCTGACTTAATGATGTCAAACCTAATCAGCTCCTCATGGTGATTTATTGAAAGCTGGATCTCTTTGGTCTGCAGGCTTATGGGCCCTGATGCGAGGGGTCTTCATTCAATAGCTTCCACAGGTTGCATGGTGCTTTGTGGCTCGTACGGAATTCGATGTTTAGTAACCCATTCTTGATCGATGAATATTCCCATAGCTCGGCAGTCTACCAGGGCCAAAATGGAATAGGTCTTATTCTTGAAAGGTGATAGAAAGGCCTATAATATCACCAAATTGTTTTGTCCAGGAGAATTCAAGGATGGAATTGATGTGGAGCAAACATCTCTCTCCCGAAGCTCTGCTCCATCTAGGATCGGGAGCAGGTGTTTCCCTAACGGCGAGGGGGTGCTAGAGGGCATTCCCTAACCAAATGCTTATCCGAGGCACAATACATGCACAAGCCCGTATGAATTCTTCTCATTCTCTCTTGCGGGGATATGGGTCCACGAAAGGCCCCAATCTGCATGTGCTCTGGTTCCGTGACTGGGCTTGGGTTGGTGTCCGTTCTGACGGTACTCTAAAATGATGCCTTGGGAGAATTTCCCCTGTTTTTTTTCTTTTCTGTCTTCCTTTCCTGGATTCGGAAGTCAATTTGCTTGGCAAGATCGATTAGTGCCTGGAACGAGCTTGGTCGAGCCACTCTGGCCAGCTCATCCTTAATCTCTTCTTTCAATCCTCTCCTGAACAGGGTAAAGCTCGCCTCAGCGGACCAGTCAGCTTCCTTAGCCAACTGTTTAAATCGGGTCACATAGGTGAGCATATCCTGGGAACCTTGCTGAAAGTCTAACAGGCATTCCTGGGCACTGTAAACCTGCTCAGGGCGGTCAAACATGTTTTTAAGGGCCTGTATAAACCCATCATAGTCATCCAAGAGAGCATCACTAGAGTTAACGAGGGGAGTAGCCCAAGTTAAGGCATTTCCGGAAAGGTGGGAGATTATAAAACCCACCTTGGCCCTGGGGGTCAAAAAGTAATAGGGCTTGAAGGTAAAGTGGACCAAGCACAAATCCAGGAATGCACGAAGGGTCTTTGCTGAGCCGTCGTATTTGTCCACGATGCCGCCCAGTAAGACACTTTCTTTTGTAGCAGAATCCCGGGATAGGACCAACTGTTTGAGAGCGGTGTTCTCTGCCTTTAAATTCTGTACCTCGGTTGATAATTCCTGCATAATACGCATCAGGTCCTGCACAGCAGCCTCCATATCAATATCAAGTTCGGTCGGGTGGCATCTCAAACTGTCAAGGAGTTCCCCCCTTCTCACCTGAGTCCGTTCTTTACTGGTATCCTTGGTCGATGCCTTCTTGCGGATGGACCGGGTCTTGAAGAAGGCTGCCCCATTCTCTTCCGAATCCAGAATTCGTTCAGTTTCCGGTACGCCGAATCCAGGAATCCAGGAGGCAGTGGAAGCACGCTAGCCAGGAATCCAGGAGGTAAGTAGAAGGGGGAGGACGAGGAACGGGTAGCGGGATTAGAAAAAGGAGAAGAACCGCGAGCTACGGAGCACACGTCTGGTCGCTACTTTGCAATAGCATTGAGACGCGCGGAGCCGCGGAAGGCATGGTCTGTTAGTAGAAAAGGCTACGTCCAGCCGATGGAGCGAGAAGGGATTACGCTGGACGGCCATGTTGGGAGTATTAATGAGTGTAAGCCCGCTGTGACAGGGACCAAGAAGCCCAAAAGGGGCGCACTCTGTGATTCATGACAACTTCAGCATGACATACTTGGATGACATTGCAGTGTTCAGCCCTACTTGGAAAGAACATGTTGACCACTTAGGATATGTTTTGCAGGCCTTTGAGCAGGCCCATCTGACCATAAAGCAAGTAAGTGTCATATTGGTCAGAGCAAAGTGGTCTACCTTGGACATGAGGTAGGAGGAGTTGAAATCAGGCCATTGCATAGCAAAGTACAAGCTGTACAAAACTGGGCCACCCCTACTACTCATAACCAGGTAAAAGCCTTCCTAGGCCTCACTGGTTACTATAGGAACTTCATAGAGAACTATGGGACCGTAGCTTCTCCCTTGAATGTAGTCTCCTCACCCAAATTTCCTAAAACGGTCAGGTGGAATGAGGAGTGCACTCAAGCATGTGAAGGCTTAAAGAAAGCCCTTTGTCAAGCTCCAGTCCTAAGAGCTCCTGACTATAACCAATGCTTCATTGTGCAGACAGATGCTTCAAAAACAGCTATAGGTGCAGTTCTGAGTCAGCTGGATAGGAAAGGTAGGGAGCACCCCATTTGCTTCATCAGCAGGAAGATGAAGGAACCTGATACAAGGTGGGCAACCATTGAGCGTGAGTACTTTGCTTTTCTGTGGTCAGTGAAGAAGTTTAGACCATACTTATATGGATCTACTTTTGTGATTCAGACTGACCACCAACCCTTGAGATGGTTGATGCAAATGAAAGGGGAAAACCCTAAACTACTGAGAATGTCAAACTGCCTGCAAGGGTTTGATTTTACCATTGAACACAGGTCTGGGTGTCACCACCAAAATGCTGATGGTCTCTCCAGGATGTATGACCGACTGGAGTAAGGAGAGTCATCCAGGAGTTGATTAAATCCTCTGGTTCCTTAGTCTGGGGAGACGAGTGTTAGGGAGAATTCTCAAGAATGTGCAAATTACCCTTACCTTTTGAGACCCCAAGCAACTTTGCTGGATTTCTAGGATTTAATTTTTTACCTGGGAAGAGTGTGAGCCTTTTTCCCACTCTTCCATGTATGTTGATGTGTGTTTTACGTTTGTGTTATTTGGATATGGAGTTTCAAAACAACTCGATAGGCATCATCTTTTGTCAGTGTGTCACACAGCACCCTCAGTGCAGTGCCACAGGGGTGTCTTTTTGACTCCCCAAGGTTTAAATACCTTCTCTGGGACTGACTACTGAATCCCAGAGCATGTAAAGTTTGATTGACTTTACTAGTCTTTTTAAATTTACAGACCCAGCACACACTATCTTCCTATAGAGTGCTGGAGGAGTTGCCTAGCTTCCCCTGGGTCTAAACACTCATGTAAAAGTCAAATGTTACCCTTTCCCAGTTGAAATGGCTGGTGGCAGTGGTTTTAAACAAACTACCATGATTTTTCCCGACCACGAACAATGGTAGCTAACAATCGGGTCAGCCATGTTTTCCAATATGGCGCTCAAGACCTATCTGTAAAAACAGCCTCCGGTCAACTTTTTTCGCCATTTCTCTTTCGAAAGATCCTTCTTGTGTTTTTCTCTGTGTGCCAAAACAGGTTTGGTCCCTTTGTTTGTTGGCCTTTGGCGGGCTTCAGTGCTGAAGCCCTCCTCTGGCGCCTGAGTGTCTTGGGTGGACAGGATGTGAGGGAGGGTGCCCGAAACTCCCTGTGCTTAGTCTCCTAAGAGACTTGAATGCACTCTGGCGTGATTGGCCGGCTGACTGTCCGACAAGTACGGCCACCCTGCTGTGTGAGTGACAGCCAGGCTCGAATGAATGGGGGAAAACTGTTTAAAAGCAGGTCTTTGGGACTAGGAAAGCAGAGTAGACCACTGGAACGAAAGAACCTAAGATGAGCTGAAGGAAGACGACTGCTGCAACTCCTGGTCCACCGGTGAAGCCCTGCTGCAGGTCCAAATTTCCTGAAACTCCATTAACAGATAGGCCCTTCAAGGTTAACCTCTTCCCTTGAGTTTGGTGGGAACAACCAACTCGTAAGCCACCTGGACAACGTCCCCAACCTGGTCTTATTTTCCTCAGAGTGCTGTTGAAAACCAGATAGCCAGGGTGAACGAAACCAGTTTGTGGACTTTAAGGAACTCACACCTTAAACCAATGTTTAGCCAAGCTTGTGGCCTCTTCCCTGGGTAGTGCAGGAACCTCCTGATGTCCTCCTTCTTGTCCCTACGACTGAAGCTCAGGAACAGCGTGATCTGCAGGAAGCGCCAGGAACAACTGCCTAATGCTACAGCTTTTCTTCACTTACAAGGTACTGTGCAAGTGCGGTGCAGAACTCTGTTCGGCCACAGTGAACATGTGTGTAACTTTCCTGACTTTTAAGGCTTGTTTTTCCCTAAACCAACATCTAACTTTATGTCTGACCACATTTTTCTAAGATTCGTGGCAAAGACTTAACCATTTACTACCAGAACTGTGCTCTCCTATACAAGACTCTGAACGGTTGACTTTGGCCCAGGCCTATTGAATTGAATTGCTGGTTGTAGTGAACTGAAACCCTTTGCCCTGCCTATGAAAGTATGTGTGATGTTGATTCTTATAATCTTGTCTTTTTACCCCTTTTTAAAGTAACTGAAGTGCCATTTTGCTCCCACTTCAGGGGAGCTTAAATTGTTCAGGAACTGATTGGTTGTGTATTGTAGTATATTATATTGTGATATTGTGCTGCTCTTACTAGTCGAATGTTTTCCAAATGACTGTGTAAATAAATGTATATTCTTTTACCAATAAACCTTGAGTAAGTGTTTGTTTGAATCACTGTATTTGACAGTCCATTGTGTAACCTGTTGTACTGCTCACTTTACTCTTGAGATAAGTCTAGCTGCTCAGCCCCTGCTACCACATTACTTTGGAGTACAGGCTTGTACCAAAGGTAAAATTGTACTTATACATGTAGTCTTAATTGTGTGTAGTATTCCCAAAGGGTACTGCTTATGATTCTGCCTAACACCCCTCCACAAGGGACCCCCCCCAAGCACGCATCACATGTGACACCCCCTGCAGGCAGCCCCCACCAGAAGGGACAGCCCCTGCAGGCAGGCCCCTCCAGAATGGACACCACCTCCAGCACCCATGACCTATGACACCTCCTGCAGGCAGTACCCTGACAGCGTGACACATCACCAATGCAACAATCGTCTGTTGGTCACCTGAACCTCCATGGTGTGACTGCAGTATGTTCATCATCTGGAATATGTATCCTGCAAATGCAAATAAATGCATTCACTGGAGCTACATCCATGAGTGCAGCATCTGCACACACACACACTTCATGTCCTTATTCACCCCCAACACACACATGTGAAAAGTGAATGTTAAAAGTGGGTCCTGCTGCCCATGCGACAATGGCATGTCATCAAAGCACAGTCACTGAATGTGTACACACATGATAGAAGCAAACATACAAGAAGTTTGTCCTACAGCCACAAACAATGGGCAGGTGTGTAACAACCTGAGCATGAGTGAGCTGGGTAGAAGAAAACCTGTCAGGGAACAATCACATGACCTGTCCAGGCATGGCTGAAGGATAGGGCAGTCAGAGAGTGCACGACTCGCAGACACTGGTGAATTGTGCAGCCACTGTGGACTATCAAAAATGTGCCACTACTGTATTGCAGTGGTAGAGGTAGACCAAGACCTGAGAGAAATAATCCTGTGAAACCACATGTTGCAGAAGGTGTATGCACCACATGTGTGTTACACATCAGTAACAAAGTCACGTGACATGATGTTGCCCATGGAAAACTCCCACAGTCAGACCACCTCCCTACACCCCAACCACAGTGACGCCAAATACAGAGTGATGCAGCACATGTGAAAGCAAATACCATTTTACAGTGCACAATCATTCATCTAGTTCACACACCACCGCCACCTGTCATCCGCCTGTGGATTCTGCCCTCTCCAAACATTCCAGCCGCAACTATACACAAGCATGTACACAACCAGACACATGACTACCAATGGAGAGAAGTACGGTCACAAAATAGAACTAGCAAACCGGCCAACCCCCAAATGAACAGCAAGAAGCAAGGAATTTAACTAACAAAAATATATATTATCATGAAGTATTAACATCATACTTTTCCAAAAAGATATATAATCAAGTTGTCCATGTAAATGAAACATAAAACAAAAACAGTGTCATGCCTAATAACTGTATTCAATATAAAAGGGAAACTAATGTCAGAAAACTCTGGTAGAAAAATAAAAGGATACCCATGCCTAAATAACTATATACATGAAAAAAGGGGAGAAATGTCCAAATAGTCTGCTCCAAATAATAAAACATAACAGGAAACCTACACCTAAATAACTATATACATGAATAAAGGGGAGAAATGTCCAAACAAATAGTCTGCTCCACATAATAAAACATTAAAGGAAACATACAACTAAATAACTATACACACAGGCAGCCGGCTAGTCCATCTCATCCCCAATGTTGCTAAAACTCTCGACCAGGGCATCATCGAGCAATGCGTCCATTTTCCAAACTCTCGACCAGGGCATCATCGAGCACTGCGTCGATTTTGGACGCAGTGCTCGATGATGCCCTGGTCGAGAGTTTTAGCAACATTGGGGATGAGATGGACTAACAGTTGGGGGAAATTGATGCAGTGCTCGATGATGCCTACAGCACTGCTTCCGCCCTCTTCCTCCGATTCAACTGTGGAAAAGGAGACAGAGAGCACAAACCTCAGTGTATTGCACCAATGTGTGCATGGCATGGCAAAACAAATATTCACATGAAGGTCACTAGTCAAGGGAACAACCATCATCCTCCACCACCACACACATGTACATGCAGTCCACAGACATGCCCATATATGCTTGTCTCTCGCAGCAGACATTCACATCAGGGTACATGCCACTTTCACAACCAATCAATTGTGTATACTACACACACATGCATTATCTTCTCAGGCACATGTCATGCACACACATCAACTTTGAGTCGACAAGCAGTATGATCGTCAATCACATCAGAGTCACATCAAATGTAATGCCACAACATGACAATGTCACAAAATTAAATGCACATACTGCATCCAGCCATGAGTGATGTCCAGTCACACATTCACATCTTTGACACGTACACATGAACACCATGCATGTACATGACGTGGCCAACACTACCTTATCTGTCACACTTGTCATGTCTCAGACATATTTAACAAAACACGTGCATGGTCTGAAAGGCAGCAGTTCAAAACACAATGCAAATGAAATCTCATTGGAATTAAATATAGTTCACTGCACACCTTTAGAGCACTGCCTGGGTCATGCATGCAGACATCCGTCCCAGTGGCATACCTGCTGTAGGTCTAAGTTGTTCACTCCCAACATACAGGAACGTGCACATGTACTGTGGAGCCTAGCAACACATGGACACTCACCTGACAACTCCAGATGTTGCTGCAACTCGCTGACCTAGGTGTGCAACTCGCTGAACTGGGTGTGCAGCTCCGGGTAGAACATTTCCAGGACCCACATGTTGGTGGTATTCAGCCGACACCTGCACCCCTCTCCGATGGCACTGGCCTGGAGGTAGCGCAGAGGCTTGCTGTGGGTCCTGGATTATAGGTCCTCCCTGCGCTTGTGCACATGCTTGAAGGTGTTGCCATCAGCTCAGTGTTGATGGCATCCACCATCCCATTCCAGATCAGCAGATTTCCTTCCTTGTCACATTGCATCAATCCTTGGAAGAGGGCTTCATAATTCCCCAGGACGTGCTCCACCAGGATGTCATCTTCCCTGGCTGTGGAGATGACTGTTCTCTGCTTTGCTGCCATGGGGTTGCCTCTCTGGTCAGATGATGGTGTTGCTGACATGGCAACCCCCGAAGCAGGTGTGGGTGGGCAATGTAGTCCAAGGGACGGGCTGTGGAGCAGTGGTGATGGTATGGCACATTGGGAGTATGGTGAATCAGCTGAGGTAGTCACAGGGCCAAGGACAGCAGCACTGGCAATGGATGGACAGCAGGCACTCAAAATGCAGGGCAGGTGGGCAGCAGGCACACACAGTGGGCAGGCAGACACAGATGGCTCGATAGGAGGCAGCTCAGGGCAGTAGGAGGCAGGTAAAAAGGCTCATAGGCAGGAGTGTGGGTCTTCCGTGTCTACTGCATGGGCATCTGGAAACAGAGTGATGGTTACTTTGTGCGCTTCAAATTTGCGCGAATACGTGAAATCAGACGAAAGGCCCTGAGTGTGTAAGTTACTTGATATGTGCTGGCATTCAGTACGCCCGAATCGGGGCTATAGATGTAGGCGTAGAAGCAAATTAGACTGTACGTGCAATTGGGAGTAGACAGACAAGTGGATTACTGAGATTTTTGGGGTGCTACTCAATTCATTTACTTCTGGGACAGTAGGAACTTCTTAATTTGATGGGGGATTTGCCTCTGCGCATACCCATGTGTACTTTTCTTTTTTCAGAGAATAACAGTGAGTCACATATGCATTTTTCATACTATTGGTGCCACTGTGTAGCGCGTACCTCTATTCTTACCGTTACAGTAGCTTTCCAGGCATCGTGTAAGCATTTTTTGTGTTGCTGGGTGCCACAGCATATCATGTAACTGTTTTTCTTTTTACGGAAGCTATTGGGTTTCGCATATGCATTTCTTTTGTTTTTTTGGGATAGGGGTACTTTTGAGCCTTGCTGGACTTTAGAAGTTTTACATCATGTACACTGCCCCCTGACTCAGATTACCCAGGACAATTGCTTGGTGTGCCTTCCATTGTTCAAGTCCACCTGGATCATGAGTGGAAAGGCCCCAAGAGGGAAAGGTCTGAAACGCTTGTGCACGGGCGTGATACAAATAAATTATCAAATATCAAAAATATCAAAGTAAGGTGGCAGAGGTGGCTGAGGTCGGGGACATGCAGCGGAAGCTGCTGCCCCTCTCCAAGGGTTGGGGGCCTGCAGTTCAAGGAAGCTGCTGTCCTCACCCCTCAGGGTCAGGGACCTGCAGTGGATGCTGCTGTTGTCACCCCCAGGGTCAGGGAGCTGCAGTAGCAGTTGCTGTTTGTGGCTCAAAGGGTAAAGGACTTGCAGGGAAAGCTGTGTTCCCCCCCCACCAGGGTCAGGGAGCTGCAGTGGCAGCTGCAGCCCCAATCCCCAGCTCAGGGACCTGCAGTGGAAGCTGCTGTCCCTCCCCAGGGTCATGGACCTGCTGTGGCAGCTGCTGCCACCCGCCCAGGGTCAGGCACCTGCAGTGGCAGCTGCTGTATGTGGTTCAAAGGGTAAGTGACATGCATGGAAAGCTGCTGTCCCAGCATCACTGGGTGATGCCATGGCCCAGGCCACTAGTGGTCCAGCATCTGGTGCCCTGAGTGGTCCCAACCACAAAGGGCCTGCACCACATGCCAAGAAGGCAAAGCCTGCACGGCAGGAAGAGGCTCAACCCCATGGCACGATACATGACACTGCCACGTCAAGGAAGAGGAGCTTCAATGATGACGAACTCCAGATACTTGTAGACTACGCGGGCGCACACCACTGTGACATGTGCCATGCAACCGGGGGGCACACATACACCTGCACAGAGTAAAGTGCATTGGCAGAATCTCACAAATGACGTAAATGCCTTAGGGTATGAGAGGTGCACTGCTTCTCAGGTCATGAAGTGGTGGAATGAACTACTGTCGCACCAAATCCAAGATGGGTGGCCACCTCACCTCTGCTCTGGCAACTGGAGGTGGGCCACCAGAGGAGCAGGAGCTCACCCCGCATGAACAGGCTATGAGCCAGTTCATTCATATGAATCAGGTGCAAGGCGTGGGAGGCCTGCCAGATTACAAGGCCAGGTCTGGTGAGTGATCAAGCTTGAGAATCCTGAGTATGTGAAGGAAATAAAAATCCAAGAAGTATGATTGTGTTGCACTTGTGCCTGCATTTTAATGAATGCCCTGGGTGAACTATGTCATGGTGTACTGACTTGTGCACAGTGTACTCTAGAGTGGATGCAACCCATGTGTCGTACATCCATTGCATATTTATTTATTTTTATTTATTTGCATTTATAAAGCGTGCATTGGCCCAGAGGCATTGTGTCACTGTTACAGAAAATTACTTTGTTAAGATAATGCATGGAAGGGAGGCAAGCGCAACAGTGTACTAAGCAGTAATAACAATAATACCTTAGAGATGTTCTGTGGTTACAGGAGAACTCCCTACAAAGTTAAGCAGAAGTAATACAATAGGTATGGTACATGCTTACAGGGGAGCTCCCTCAATTGTAACTAGTTGAAGAGTTGTGTCCTCAAGATTTTTCTGAACTTGGTGAATGATGCTTTGTTCCTGAGCTTGAGTGGGAGTGCTTTCCAATTTTTTGGGGCTAGCAATGAAAAGCTGGTTCCTCCAGCTTTGGCTCTTTGGAAGGTTGGGACTGACAGCTTGCGTGAGTACTGGACCATTTTGGGTCTGATGGCGGGTGTCTGATAAATACGTTCTGACAGATAACAGGGAGTTGAGTGAGAGAGGCATTTGTGGGTGATAGCGAGTGTTTTGAACAATATGCACTCCCTGATTGGGAGCCAGTGGGCGTCACGTCTGGCCTGAGAGATATGCTCTCTCTTGGGTATACTTAGAGTGGCTCTGAGGGCGTTGTTTTGTGTGATTTGCAATTTGTTAAGGCTCTTGGATGATGTACCGAGGAGAAGAATATTACAGTAATCCAGCTTGCACCGATGGTGGCTCTGGCAATGTTGATGCAGTTTTTGGTGGAGAGGTATGGTTTTACTGAGTTAATGATTTTGGTTGTGAGGGCTGCTGATGAGGAGATGGCGCTAACTTGGAATTTCATTGAAAAAGTGGAATCGAGATACACACCTAATGTTTTAGACACATGGCATTGTGACAGTAGTCATCACCCACCAGCATACACAAAAAACATTTTCAACATGCTACCTCAACGTGGTATCTGGTTATTTGCATCAGTGACTCTGCTCTGCTAGACAAGTTTCCCTGTTCGCTCTGCAGACCAAAGTCTCATTGGCCTGCGGGATGCCGTGCTGTCAGCGAACATTAGACACGGTCAGTGGTTGGCTGGAGGGAAGCATGCTGTGCATCAAAGGTTTTGGGAAACGCAGCATTGGTGTATTGGAGGATAGTGCCACAGCGGAAGGGGTTGCAAAACATGGTTTGCAGGCTCGGATGGGTGAAAGAGGGCGAAGCAAAGAAATTGCCATGCGTTGTGCTGTAGCGTAGGGCTGCCAGTTGTTATGTTGACTTTGTTTGTTTGCATTGTTTTATGGTGGTGGGTTTGTGGCGAAATGTTCCCATGCTTGGCTGCCTTGCCTTGTAGTGGTTGTGGGTAAGGCGTAGGGTTTTCAGTGCACGGGCAGAGGCGGCAGGCCTCCCCTTCTACGAAAGAGCCTAGGGCTTGGTCACCACCCCCTTAATGCAATGCTTCCATGCACGCTGCTTCTCGTATATACTTTATTAGCGGGTAGCTGCACAGGTGACTATCATATTTTGGTCAGTGCAGGCAGGCTGCAGTGGGGATGGGGAGTGCATTGGATATACTATGAGGATATCTTCAGTCAGTGTACTATGCTGTGGTGTGCCTGCAAAGTCCCTACTGGCTTGTGTGCACGGTTGGGGACCTTGCACCTAACAGTACAGGCAGTGGTTGGAAGTAGGTGTGAGGAAGTTGTCATGTGTGGGTCCGTTAGTGTACTCATATGGAAGTAGGTGTGAGGAAGTTGTCATGTGTGGGTCTGTTAGTGTACGCACTATTGCCTTCTAGTGGATGTGCAAGGACTAGGCTTTTGGGTACATCGGCGGAAGCCGTAGGCCTCCGGATGTACCCAAGAGGCTAGGACTTGCTCAA
Organism: Ambystoma mexicanum; assembly: GCF_040938575.1. NCBI lineage: Eukaryota > Metazoa > Chordata > Amphibia > Caudata > Ambystomatidae > Ambystoma > Ambystoma mexicanum. Next base: position 1,276,291,932 of record NC_090929.1, on the reverse strand, counting down.
ACCCTTGCTTCAAGGTAGGCCATTACAACATTGAGACATGGAAGGATTTTTTACCAGCACACTTTTGCCATATGGACCATTCACGCAGCTACTGACATGTACTGCCTTGGTGGTTAGGTGCACAGGGACTATCATATTTTGGTCAGTGCAGGGAGACCGCATTGGGGATGGGGAGTGCATTGGAGATATTATGAGGATATTTGCCATTGTTGTACTATGTTGTGTTGTGACTGCAATGCCCCTACTGTCTTGCGTGCATGGCTACGGCCCTTGGCCCTAACAGTGTGGGCACTGGTTTGAAGTAGGTGTGATAATGTTGTCTTGTCTGGGTCTGTTAGTGTACCCATAAGTACCTGTAGTCAGGAAAGCTCCGTGGACACATGTTCCCATGCATGTGTCTATTGCCTTGCAGTGGGTGTGTACTAAGACTCTTGGAGGCATGGGCGGAAGCCTTAGGCCGCCGCATGTACCCAAGAGGCTAATTCTTGGCCACAGCCTTGCTTCATGGAGGGCCACAAGACACTGGCACATGGAAGGATTTTTTACCATTGCAGTTTTGCAATAGGGACCTTTTAAGCAGCTACTCGCTTATACCTCATTGGGGGTTACTGCACAGGCGCCTATCATTTTTTGGTGAGTGCAGGTAGACTCCATGGAGAGTGCATTAAAGGCAATATGAGGGTATTTGCAGTCAATGTATTATGTTGTGTTGTTCCTGCAAAGGTGTACTGGCTTGTGTGCATGGCTAGGGCCCTTGCACCTAACAGTGTCACCACTGTTTGGAAGTAGGTCGGAGAATGTAGCCTTGTTTGGGTCCGTTAGTGTACCCACACGTACCGGTAGTCAGGAAAGCTATGTGGCCACATGGTAGCATGCACACCTCTATTGCCTTCTAGTGGGTGTGTTAAGGAGTAGGTTCTTGGGTGCATGGATTTTTTACCTTCATAGTTTTGCAATATGGACTTTTTACGCAGGTACTCACATATACTTCATTGGCGGGCAGCTGTAGAGGCGACTATCCTTCTTTTGCTGAGTGCAGGCAGACTCCATTGGGGATGGGGAGTGCATTGCAGACAATATGAGGATATTTCCAGTCGGTGTGCTGTGTTGTGTTGTGCCTGCAAAACCCCTACTGGCTTGTGTGCAGTGTGTGTGTTGAAGGAGTAGACTCTTGGGTGCATGGGCGGAAGCCATAGGCCTCCACATGTACCCAGGAGCCTTGTGCGCAGTGGTTGGAAGTAGGAGTGAGGAAGTTGTCATGTGTGGGTCTGTTAATGTACTCATATGGAAGTAGGTGTGAGGAAGTTGTCATGTGTGGGTCCGTTACTGTATGCACTATTGCCTTCTAGTGGACGTGCAAGGACTAGGGTTTTGGGTACATCGGCGGAGGCCATAGGCCACCACATGTACACAAGAGGCTAGGGCTTGCTCACACCCTTGCTTCAAGGTAGGCCATTACGACATTGAGACATGGAAGAATTTTTTACCAGCACACTTTTGCCACATGGACCATTCATGCAGCTACTGACAGATACTGCTTTGGTGGTTAGGTGAACAGGGAACTATCATGTTTTGGTCAGTGCAGGGAGACTGTATTGGGAATGGGGAGTGCATTGGAGATAATATGAGGATATTTGCTGTTGGTGTACTATGTTGTGTTGTGACTGCAACACCCCTACTGCCTTGTGTGCATGGCTACGGCCCTTGACCCTAACAGTGTGGGCACTGGTTGGAAGTAGGTGTGATAATGTTGTCTTGTTTGGGTATGTTACTGTACCTGTAGTCAGGAAAGCTCTGTGGTCACATGTTCCCATGCATGCCTCTATTGCCTTCGAGTGGGTGTGTGCTAGGACTAGGCTCTTGGAGGCATGGGCGGAGGCTGTAGGCCGCCGCATGTACCCAAGAGGCTAGGGCTTGGCCACAGCCTTGCTTCGGGAAAGGGCAGTAAGACATTGGCACATGGAAGGATTTTTCCATCACCGTTTTGCGATATGGACCTTTTACGCAGCTACTCACTTATACTTCATTAGGGGCAGCTGCATAGGCGGCAATCATTTTTGGGTGAGTGCAGGTAGACTCCATTGGGCATGGGGAATGCATTGGAGGCAATATGAGGGTATTTGCAGTCGATGTATTATGCCGTGTTGTGCCTGAAAAGGCGTACTGGCTTGTGTGCATGGCTAGTGCCCCTGCACTTAACAGTGTCGCCACTGTTTGGAAGTAGGTTGGAGAATGTAGCCTTGTTTGACTCTGTTAGTGTACCCATACGTACCGATAGTCAGGAAAGCTATGTGGCCACATGGTAGCATGCACACCTCTATTGCCTTCTAATGGGTGTGTTAAGGAGCAGGCTCTTGGGTGAATGTATTTCTTACCTTCATAGTTTTGCAATGTGGACTTTTTACGCAGGTACTCTCATATACTTCATTGGCGGGCAGCTGTAGAGGCGACTATCCTTTTTTGGAGAGTGCAGGCAGACACCATTGGGGATGGGGAGTGCATTACATACAAAATGGGGATATTTCCAGTTGGTGCTCTATGTTGTGTTGTGCCTGCAAAACCTCTAGTGGCTTGCGTGCATGGCTGGGGCTCTTGGACCTAACAGGCTGGCCACTGGTTAGAAGTAGGTTTCAGAAAGTTGCCTTTTTTGGGTCTTCTCTTATACTGATATGTAACTCCAGCATACACTCTTGACAATATGTATGTGTCCTCTGGGTGCTCACTATAACAGAATGGGCGTGGAGGACATTTTGCAGTTGGTACACCAGTAGATGTGGTGTGAAGTTCCTGCACTTGTATATGGTGTGCGACATTGGCTTTGATGCCATTCAGCGACTGAGATACAACCATTTATGTTTCGTATGGTGTGCCTCTCATAATACCCTGTGATTTGAGAGTGAAGGAAGATATTGCGACATGACACGTGTTATTAAGGATAGCTATTTGTTCACATGGTAGCATGCACGACTCTATTGCCTTCTAGTAGGTGTGTTGAAGGAGTAGACTCTTGGGTGCATGGGCAGAGGTCATAAGCCTCCACACGTACCCAGGAGCCGAGGGCATGGCCACAGCGTTGCTTCAGGCATGGCAGGCAGACATTGGCACATGAAAGTAATTTTTTACCATCACAGTTTTGAGATATGGACTTTTTACGCAGGTACCCACATACACTTCATTGTTGGGCAGCTGTAGAGGCGACTATCTTTTTTTGGTGAGTGCAGGCAGACTCCATTGGGGATGGGGAGTGCATTGCAGACAATGTAAGGATATTTCCAGTCAGTGCACTATGTTGTGTTGTGCCTCCTAAAACCCTACTGGCTTGTGTGCATGACTTGGGCCCTTGGACCTAACAGGCTGGCCAGTGGTTGGAAGTAGGTTTCAGAATTCTGCCTTCTTTGGGTCACCTCTTATACTGTTATGTAACTCCAGCCTACACTCTTGGCAATATGTATGTGTCCTGTGGGTGCTCACTATTACAGAATGCGTGTGGAGGACATTTTGCAGTTGGTACACCAGTAGAGGTGGTGTGAAGTGCCTGCACTTGCATATGGTGTGCGTCATTGGCTTGTTGCCATTCAGCGACTGAGATGCAACCATTTATGTTTCGTATGGTGTGCCTCTCATAATACCCTGTCCTTGGAGAGTGAAGGAAGATATTGCGACATGACAAGAGCTAATACGCATTACACATGTAAAGTATGGGTAATGTACAGACCAACCCCCATACATTTGCAAGCGACAACATTATCAACATCGTTAAGTGCAACCAAATACAGGAAGGCAGGCCATCTGACTGTTAGATTTGTTTTGTGTACTTGTTGAGATGGCCAACGAACGCAGTTGGCGCTTCTACTGTGTGAAATTGTAATGTGTGCATCGCTTCCATTACCTATACCTGTGTGCGGCATACACCATTACAGCAGTCACTGGCGTCACTGACTTTTCTTGTGGACTGTCGTTCCTCACAGCGTGCACTCCAGGTATTTTCTTTATGTGCATGCCAAGCATAGCACACTCTGTGATGTGAGCAACTAGCACCTAGCTCCGGAAAGGAACAACATAAACAAAAGCAAAAGCAGACATGTTCACACAGTGCATACGGTTCCAGAACATTCGTAACACCACAGTGAATTGTTGGAAGTGCTTTATTTTGCTTCAAAATGTTAACGACAATGTGTAAGTTGGCTGCATTCACCCTTCTTTTATTTTGCAAACAAAATTCAGTGACCAATGGTTTCTGTGCACTTCTGTACTTATGTTCCCGTCTAGCAAAGTGGGAAAAGGAGTACATAGTGGTGCTTGGTGGGTCATGTGGAACAACAGCTGGTGCCTCTGGCATACCTTACAGCATAAAGGTTGGCAGGTTGGTTAGTATCGCGGGAACCGCAAATGGAGATACCGGCCCATGTCGGTCGGCCCAGATAATAATGATGGAAAATAAATCACTTATAGTCATCTTACAGTGCTTGGTCCATCAACCGTCTATTGGAAGGTGGAAGGCGTGGCATGCGCAGTAAGGTGCAAGATATATGAGAAGAAAGAGGAATAAGAGTAGAAGTAAGTAGCCAGTATTAGTGGCAGCGTACAGGACAAGACTTTGCGGGAAAGATGTTGTGATAGCTGGCTGCCTCATGGACCATGTACTGTGCATTTGTGAGTAGTGTCATATGTTACCCCACTATCTTGCTCTCTGTTTTGTAGGTGATATTATAATTGTACGGCTCCACATAAGCAAAATGTTTTGGAAACGTTGCCACCAGATGCTCTTTTGCTGTGTTTCCGTTTTACAAAACATGACAGTGGTAGCGAGTGTTGTTCGACTCGCGGCACAATGTGTCTGTCTATCTGTCTGCAAAGAAAGTAAGAAAACAAAAGCTCTCATGGGGGTCACCTCAGATTGCTGGAGAATGGTGGAGCTGCTTTTCTAAGAAGTGCGTCAATGAAATGTGGGTTGTCGATGTTTGTGTGGCTGTTATAACGTTCAGTACACTGAGGGTGCATAGACCTAGTAATTGTGTCAAAGGGCATAGAAAGGGAAAAATAGGGAATGTAGCACTGCACAAGTGAGCAGAAGGTGTGTTGTTTTAGTGCACAACTTGCTTTCCCTTTTTGACTTGCCCTTTATGTCTGCATTTGAAGGGGGTGGGGAAGAATGGTAGCAAAAGGAAGTGCAATCACAGTTGCAATTTAAGGGTAACGGCACGCCCTTACTGCTGTCACAAAGCTCTCTACAATGTACAGAGAGAAAGTGTGCGGTAGAGTACATTTATAAATATGCATACAGAAATGCAGCTTAATACTTTTTATTCGTAATACACATGTGATGTAAAGTTGTACTTATGTAACTTCGGCAAATTCCATGCTTGTATTGGGTGGGCGAGAAGTGGCAGTGTACGGAATAGGGATTGTTGCAGACTACCTTTGGGGCACATGGGCAGAGCAACAGCAGTGTAAGTTATGTATACTTTTTTGATATACTTCCATAGAATGTCTGACCTTGAAGCTAAACATGCTTTCCCTTCAAGGCTGTTTTACAATGAGCGTGTGTCCTGTTTAAGGAGAGGTATGTTAGGTTTCGGTTTACGGAGGTAATGCTAGGAAAAAAATCAGCCACCAACGTGTTTTGATTGTAGTATGCATTTGTTGGCAGTGTCATTACAGTTAAGGTAGTACGACATACAAGTAGAGATGATCGTAGTGTACACATGGTGCCATGAATGCACAGATGGCAGCATCCATTAAATGTGCTTTTACAGTGCCTAATGAGCAGTTATATGTGCAGTGTGTTACGAAGCAACGGTGGACGATGGCAGACTGTGGGCCTCATTACGACCCTGGCGGTAAGCGAAAAATGATGCCGGTAAATAATTACCGGCATCGTTTTCCGCTAGGTCCGATCATGACCCGTGACCGTTAACTACGATGCCATTAGTGGCATCGTAGTTAACGCTCCCGCTAACTGCACCAAGGTCGCGCGCACGCGACCTGCCACGGCGTAAATAGCGGCATGGTGCAAAGCTAAGCGGATCACGACCCAAGCGGACATGCACCTAACGCCATCACAAAGGCCGTTAAGTACCTTACCGCCATGGTGCTAATTACGCCATCGCGAACCAACCGTAAATGGCCATGTAAAGTGAACCCAGCTGCCACAGGTGCACAGAATCAACACAGGTGGAGGCAATACAGACTCAGGAAGTACAAAAAGAGCACACCCCACCCCTTCCCACACCCAGTCACACTCCACAATGATACCAATAGGAGTAGCAATGTTGGGGCTGGAGGACCTGATAGCAATGCAAGTGCTACAACAACAACAACAACAACAACAACAGGCAGCACAGAGGAGACGCAGGAGGAGAAGGAGGGCAAGGCAGGGCCAACAAGCCCCACCAGCACAGCCAGTGCCACCACGCAGGCAGCCCCCAATCCCACGCATCAGAGCCTGTCCATTCAACCTCACTGCTGAGCAGATCCACACCCTGTACCGTTTGGACCGGGACACCATCACCGTCATCGTAGACATGACACACAACGACATTGTCAGCATGATAGAAACACCAACCGCCATCCCACGCCTACTGAAGGTAGTGTCTGTACTCCACTTCCTGGCCACATGCACCTACCAGCACACAGTGGGGCACTTGCATGGCATTTCACAACCATTATTTTCACGTACACTGATCCAAGTGCTCGATGCCCTCCTCAAGCACACAGACAACTACATCTCATTACCACGGATGCCCAGGAGATTGCAAACACCAAAGTGGGTTTCTATGCACTAGCCGGCATACCTGCATTGGTGCCATCGACTGCACCCATGTGGAATTGGTGGTTCCACATGCCATGGAGGTACCGTATCGCAACCGTAAACTATTTCACTCAATCAACGTGCAAATGGTCTGTGACTCCAACAGGATCATCACACATTGTTGTGCCCGATTCCCCGGAGCAACCCATGATTCAATGGTCCTGAGGAACTCCACAATACCACGCCACATGGAGCGACATGCAGGCCCAAGATCCTGGCTACTCGGTGAGTCTAATGTCATGACCATGGAAATGTGAAGTGGGTAGGTGAACGACGTACCAATGCATACTCCACCTGGCTGAAAGGGGGGGGGGATGATGCATACTCCACCTGCCTGAAAGGGGGGGAATGATGCACACTCCACCTGGCTATGAGTAGCAGAGACAACGGAGCCAGATCATACCCTAAAGCAAAACAAACTTCACCCAACACCAGTAAACCCAATGCCTGATGTATGCAGCCCTATCATGTGAATGAGGTTGTGTCCTAACCATGACACAACCATCTGCAAGTGCATTGTGCCAATTCTGACCACATTGACTACAACGAAATGCACCTACATGCACGTCACCAAACACCATCAACCGAAAGGCCTGTCCCCCATAACTGCGCACGAAGGAGTCACATGACGGACAGAAACATCAACACACCATCACACAGACAGCAGGGCCCCCAAAATGTCCCTATAAACATCAGTATTGCTCACTGGGGTCATGATGAGGCCGACAGCAATGTTGCAATGATGTGAGCATTGACATCACAGGACTCGTGCCAGGCCACCAAAACAAACAGAATGAAAGAACACAGTGGATGGGCACTCACAAGGCACTTGACCCCCCTGCATACATTGGTTGATGGCATGCAAACCAGGCCATGAGAGCCATGAGCATATACCGGTCGCATAGTGTGAATCAATTAGTGCATTTAGAAGTGGTCCAAAGTAACAGTTGGATGCAAGCCATGGTGGCACATCAAGTTTCGAATTAGACGTCATGACTGACACATACATTCTCGCCCACATACAGGTGATGCAGGCTATCCCCTGAAGAGGTGGCTCCTTACACCAGTCCGGAATCCACAGAACCAGCACGAGGAGGACTTCAACCGTGCACATACACGTACCCGTGTGGTCATTGAGCAGGCATTCGGCCTATTGAAGGCACGGTTTCGCTGCCTCAGCAGGTCTGGTGGGGCACTCCTGTACCGCCATGAGAAGGTGGCAAAGATCGTCATGGCATGTGTCATGCTACACAATATGTGCGTCAGACGAAATGTGCCCCTGCCCCCTGACGCAGAACTGCAACCACCTGACGGTGAGGATGAGGAGGGTGCAGATGGGGCCGCACCTCATGGAGGAGGTGATGCACAGGAGGGGCGTGAAATGCATCAAGATATCATGAACTAATGGTTCTAGCACACACGGCTGGTGTGTATGACATGGAGACGGCACTTGGGGCACTGTGTGTGTCGGGGACATGCACACTGTGGACTGTACACCAATAAAGCACACATACGCAATTGCCCCTAAGCTATGGAACGCTCTACCTAGCACACTCAGAGCAGAAACTTCTCTCATTGCCTTCCGAAAACAGCTGAAAACCACCCTGTTTAACTAATTCCTCTTCTTCTAGTTCGCTACGCTCTCCTCATCTATCTCCTCTCCTCTCTTCCTCTCCTGTAGCTATTTCTCGTTCTCTTGCAACTAAGTAATGATTTCAATGTATGCACAACTAGCCATTTCTCATAGCTGCAATCTTCTCCTGCAACTAATTAATGACTTCAATGTATGTACAACAAATCATATCTGTAACAAGCGCCACGATGCCTCCTGGGCTGCATGTGCGCTAAACAAATGCGAATAAATAAATAAATAAATAAATAAACAATGTCCACACATTTGATTTGTGAAAAAGGAACATGTGTATTTTAAATGTGAATTGACACACCCACTCCCCCCTCCCCCTGAACACACCCACTCCCCACTCCCCCCTCCCCCCTGAACACCCCAACACACCCACTCCCACCTCCCCCTCCCCCCTGAACACCCCAACACACCCACTCTCCCCTCCCCCTCCCCCCTGAACACCCCAACACACCCACTCCCCCCTCCCCCCTGAACACCACAACACACCCTGTGACTAAGTGGCTAATGTTGCATGATAACGGTGGGCAGCCGCTATTGCAAGCCCCCTCTCCCGGCCCCCGGGGCACCCCTGCCTGTGCTGCGCAGGTTCCTCCCCGATCGGCGGATGGGGCTGCTTTGGGTGGAACTGGCAGCGGAGGAGGTCCCTGCCTGCTCATGTGCACACATGTCCCGAATGGAGTTGGCTAGCTCTGAGAGCATGCGCCGCACGGCGGCAAGTTCCGCACACATGTCCTTTGAGGAGGACTGCATTTGAGCCCTCAGGGTCTCAGTGCTCCGCTCCATTTCAGCCCTCAGGGTCTCAGTGCTCCGCTCCATTTCAGCCCTCAGGGTCTCTGTACATTGTTCCATAGCTGCCCTTGCCCCCCCACATTCTGCAGCATGCTCATTCATAAGCGAGGAGAGTTGTTGCTGCCGCGTGATTATCTCCTCCAGGGAATGTTGGCTCTGCTGGCCCATGCCTATTGCAGATGGCGTTACGAAGGGGCTGCTCCTCTCCTGCTGATTTTCGACAGGGCCTGGGGTGGATGGCCATTCCTCATCTTCTGAATGCCCCTGTGTGGGATCCTCATGGGGGCTGCTCTGGGACAGACAGGGGGAATGATGGTGGTCAGTGGGGGGTCCGACATCGGGCTCCTCTGTGTCACTTTCAGAGCATGCTGCAATGGCAGCAGTTTCGCCTATCGTACTGCTTCCTGCAGAACCTGTGTCTTCTGTGGCGAACATTGTGGGGATGTGTGGTGCTGCTGCTGCTGCCATGCTGCCTGCTGTGGTGCCTGTCAGTGGCCCGGCCTGTGTACTGGCAACGGATTTCGGCTGCTGCGGTGTCTTGATCACTCCAGCTGAGGTGGAGGGTGCTGGCACAGTGGTCTTGGCCCTCTTGCCTGGTGTTGTGGCAGGGGTGTCCTCATCCTCGGGGTTGGAATTTGAGCCTGTGGTGGAGCAAAGGAGGGAGAGTGTTATTGATGGGTCTGCGGACGTTGGAATCGTGATGACTGACATCATTTTGGTTAATAGATGCAGCACATTTGAGGCAGGGGCATGCAGGTTGTCTCCTTTTTGTGTGGCTTTAGCATGGAGGTATGTGGGTGCCTGCAGTTACGGTGTGCATACTACATGTGTACAGGGTGGAGGTTGGATGTGACTGTGGGCAGTCTGCTGCTGATGTGTTGCATTTACACTCTAGGGCAACATTGTGCTACACATGAATGGACTTCAGTGACTATTGCATGGCTTGATTTGAGGCACCTACCTGCATCGCCTGATGTCGGTGCTCCTCTCTCCATCCCTCCTACCCCTTCTATGCTCTACATGCCGATTGTGGAGGCACAGATTTCCTCCCATGGCTGGAGTTTGATTGGGGAATCCGATCCTCCCCCGGTTGCCAGGCCCAGGTTGTGGTTTGCGGAGAGGATGCTCCTGACGCGGAGCCTCAGGTCGTCCCACCGCTTTCGACATTGCTGTGCGTTGCGGGGTACGGTTCCCACCGCACTGACCCGCTGTGCCACCAGGGCCCATATGGCCTTCTTCTTGGCAATTGCCGGCCTGGTCATTTGTGTGGAGAAGACCACCGCCGCATTCTCCTGGAGGGTCTCCGCGAGCATAGTGAGTTCCTCCCGAGTGAAGCGGTCCTGCCGCTGCCGATCGCAGGCTTTTTTGACAGCTTTTGGCATTTTGTAGTGGGACAATGGGTGGGTAATGGGTTTTGACAGGTCTCAGGGTCGGATGTAGAGTGGTTGGGGAGTATGGCAATGGATTGTGTTTTTAAAGCTGGCCGCCGTGCTCTTTCCCATTCCTGTGCGATGATGCTACTTCCGGTTCCGCTTATTTACGGTGACCGCTAATTACGGTGACCGCTAATTACGGTCACCGCTGTGATGGATGGCGGTAGTGCAACTTGCGCGGCGTACGATGCCGGTAGGGGCCGTTTTGGGGTCTTTTACGGCATGGCGTAGTTTACATTACCGCCATGGCGTAATGCTTGTGCGCAATGGTTCGGAATGTGCCGGACTTTACGGCATCGCACCAGGGCGTAAACATTAATTACGCCATGGCGGTAATGTTGAAAACTTACCGCCTGGGTCGTAATGAGGGCCTGTGTGTTCGCTCCCTCAGCATACGTGGGTGGGTGGCCCATCGTACGCAGTTTGGTGTCGTGCTGCATAAACCTGTTTGGGGCTGCCGTTCAGCAAAGAAAAGGAGTTAGTGTGTACGGTCGTCAAAGAGTGTAAGGGGGTCATGGTGTTCAAATGGCGTTTCGTTTACACAATAAGAAAGGGAAACAGAAGTTTGAAAACTTAATTAGTAACGTAGTGGTTGCAATATGGCTGCCGAGCTATGACCCATGCACTGCACTGAAATATGTGTTGGATAACTTTTTTTGAAATGGTGTACATAACAATGAAAATTACCTTATGACCTACACTGTGCCAGTGGAAAGCAAGGAGCCAAACGTTGCACCAGTTACGACAGTTATGTAAGATGTATGGATGCATTCATCAAGTTGTATGGTTGTGATTGTGCATATTGTTGGGTAGGTTACTGTAGTGTTGTGCATTCAGTGTGTCCACTTATTATAGGCTCAAGTGACCAGTGTACGTAGGAAACAGGTTATGTATTATGTGGGAGAAATGGCAGCCAACATCAACTGCAGTGGCGAAGGGGTAGGTGGGTGTGTTATGTGTGGGGTTAGTGGTACGTGGATAGATGTTTGTATACATAGTTGTGCAGTGCAGTGGCAATTGTGGGCAGGGTGTAGAATGTTGAAGGCATGTCTGGGGGCCCTACACTGTACAAGGTGTAGTGTAGTGTGTAGGCGCACGCTGCATAGTGTAATATAGGTGTGCATTGCAAATGGTGGCATTGCTATGTGTATAGCAGAAATAAGTGCACACATTGCACTGTAGAGAAGAATAATAGCAATCGTTGCAGACTTACTGTTTGGATTGAGGAGGGCCTGTACTGTGTTTTGTGTATCGAGTGTGAAATGTTGTGGTCCTGGTTGCTGCATTATCTGTGGGAAAAAAGAACAGAACATGTTAGAGCAGGTATTTCTTTAGTTTGCAGTCCACTATATAGCATACATTTTTTACTTTGTGGACACCATAACTAGTGCTTTGAACCAGTGTACTTTGCAATGAGCACAGTTCCTGTGTTCCTTTGCATAATCATTGGGTCTGTGGGAAAAACAAATCCATGCTGGATTAAAAAAAAAAACTTCAAAATCTCTTTGCTACTATGGTGCACAGTGAATGATAGTCATGTTTGGAGTGGTTACAGCACTTTTTAAAGTGTACTCTTGAAGTAGGAGGAAATGTAAGGGTTTACGATTTGTGGCCTATAGATGTTGGTAGGATGGGTGGCCTTGTATAACAGGTAGCATTTTGTAAATGTTTACCTGCTTCCTTTTTGTATCACTGTTTCTTTATGCGTTTGGTTGCTGTTAGCGGTTTGCAAGTTTTGTGGCATTGTACTGTGCTAGTGCAGAATTCTGACTGTAGTTACGTACCTGTTGGCGTAATGTAACTGCTCATACTTTGGAACTGTTTTACAATATGTTTGTAGCACAGTAGTTGTTGAAGATTGGGTTGGGTTCTTTGAATGCTGCAAATAACATTGTCGTATTCTGGTTGCAGTTAGATACCAGGTGGCGTATTATAACTATTTACAGTGTCCCATTCGTAAAGGGTACGTTTAGAAGGTTGTGCATTCATGTTGCTACTCGGACATCTGTGAACATTCTGAATTGGTAGAGTACCATTATGGAGGTACGTGATGACAGGTCCATATGTCTTGGAGTTGTATGACTACGCTTGGAGAACTGGTGACTGATTTGCATATGTGGTGGTGTCAGAAGTTACTGAGGATAGTTTTGAACCATCATACTTAGCACTTTCCTTTCCACTTATCCTGTGGAAAATACTGCAAACTGTGATTTGTGTACACGGATTGTTTGTTTGAGTGTATTCATTGGATTCATTGGGGATAGAAATGTCCAACACACACTGTAGTGCATTTCATCAATGCTTGCAGTATGCTGGGAGGGAAAACCATTTATTGTCCACTTACGAAGGTACTGGTTTGTGCTAGGGAGTAAGGTATGATATGATATGATATGATAGGTTATTTATAACGCGCTTAATACCCAGAGATTTCTAAGCGCAGACCCGGGGATCAAACTTGTGTTACTCTGTGACGCCTTGCTTCCAATGGGATCACGTTGACACTGAGCTATCCTCCCGAGACAATAGTACGTTTGTACATAAATGAGTACATTTTGGCTTCAAGAATATTAAGTAGGCATTTGCAAGATTTGCAGGTAATCTCTGCTTTGGACTGATGGAATTATCATTGCATTCCCACCATGACCATTGCTTTCTAATGCATGCAGTATAGTGGCCTCCATTGGTTGAGTAGCTTGTGGGGTACATTATGGCTACTGTTGTTACCGGGCCATTTCAACCTTGGAGGATCTGGTAATTCCTCATTTGAGGAACCCAGACCCGGTACATCCCCATTCCCATTCGACCCCCCATAGGGCTCAATGGGAATGGGGAGGGAGCTAACAACGGGCCTGTTAACAACAGGCCCGTTGTTAGCTCCCTGGTCTCCTTGTGGGAACCATTAAGGACGCCTGGTTTTACCAGGTGCCCTTTGCGGGTCCCGCGAGGGGACCTCCTAATAGGGCAGTAAGGGGTGAACGGCGCCGGCACCATTACCGGCGCCATTAACCCCTTACCGCCCAATAATGAGGCTCTGAGTTAGGTATTAATACATACATGAAGTATTCGTTAAGGACTTATTCCTGAATGACATGATTGCACAGATTGCATGTATGTTTCCACATGTAGGAAATTTGAAAGATTTAATTTATGAGTATGTTTTTCCTTACCAGTATTTGTAGTAAGTACATTAGAAATTCCTGTGGATCTTCTTGTCGGTTTAAAGTGAATTTCTGCATTCCAGCACTGAAGTCCAATTCTTGCCTTATTCCTGAGTCACTGTAAATGGTGTCAGGATGACTTACTACATTTCTCTGAAGGACAAGCATTTTCAAACACAATTAGTCCGTGCCATTTCAATAAATGGCTTCCACAATTGCTGGCATTTGGAACAGAACATTAATTGTAACGTTTGCATAGCAATTAAGACCTCTTGTATTGGAAAATTGGAATGGGACAGGTACTTCTGTGCCTAAGCACTTTGATAGAAGGGTGCATGGTTTCTTTGCAAAGGTATTTTTTGAGGGTGGAGTTGGTTATGGCCTGTCATTTTTACTCCTTTTGTATGTGCTTTTGATAGTTGATTTAGTGTGAGTTTCTTTCAATGTTTTTGATGGTACGGTTGTCAAATCATTTACAACTTCTCATTGAATGAACCTTCTTTTCAAACCCTTTGGTTTCTGAGGAATAGGGTACATTTTCAGATGGGGTGTGTACAGTGCACATAGTCTATTGTGCTCTAGGATGCAAGGAATGTCTGCACTGACTGCAGTTGCATCAAAATTCACTAGATACAGTCCTTCCAGTATACGTAGCCATGACAGTGCTATGTAACTCATCCCTTCTTTAAAGACTGTGCTGCCAATATCAATCAATGCTTGATCTAAGGCTAGACCATGCGATTTATGAATAGTTACTGCATAAGCTAGCGTCAGAGAAAATTGTTCTCTGCGTACATACATGTCTTTGAAAAGAAGGAATCGCACCATTGTGCGTCCTATATTTTTGACTTCTGAAAGTTTGTCAAACTTGATGTTTACAAACTGAATGCTGTTGTCCCGTGGGTATGTCTGGAAGACAACAACTGTACCAAGTACTCCATTAACTAAACCTTGCTCTACTATTTTAATGTCATGCTTTAACATAACTCTACAGTTGACACATAATGTTAATATTTTCTCCAAACCAGCTGTGTTGGAGATAGAGTTCTCTAAGTTTTGTAGTCGTGCTATGATTTGTTAACAAATAGGAATTGTCATACCATGTATGTCCAGTTTGTCTGTGGCATGAATTTCCACTAGTGGTTGCTGTTGGTTTTGCAGCATTGTTGCATTAAATTGCGCACAGCTTTCTAGAGTTGGCATTAAGGACATACAGCTGATATTTTCTGAGCTAATTGTTCCATGACATCAGTAGAACATGTGTTACACCCGTACAGCTCATGGATGCATCTAGTATTGAGGTTAGACTGTGCCTCCTTTGATAGTACACTAATCTGTATGTTTTTTTTAAATATTGGCATAGGTGAGGTCTGCAGACTGATGCATGTTTTGAGTTAGTTCTCTGTATTGGAAATGTTGCCAGAGATTTACATTCCCGATGCTTCCAAGACTTTTATGGCACTCTTTGTGTCCTAAGATTTTGAAGATAGGTTCTTCTTTGACTAGTGCTAATTGAAAGAGATCTCCGAAAACAACCACATGTTTTCATCCAAAGAGTTCTTCATAGTTTGTTTTGAGGACCTCGTGCAATCTGAGGTGAATCAAAGCCGACATCAGGTTGGAGACCATGATCACCTCATCTATTAGGAGCATTTCCATTTGTTTCAAAACTCTGCGTAGCTCCATAGCAGATTCTGCTGAAAGTTTATAGTACTCTAATTTGTTTTGGTGTTCTACTGGAAGGAGTAGCAATCATTGTAGAGTGACTCCACCTATGCTGTATGCAGCCAAACCTGTAGAGGTGGTTACAACAGCAGAAAGGTTGTTGTTTGTTAATTGTTGGAGGTATTTACTGATATTTTTTATTAAGAAAGCTTTACCTGACCCAGCTTCCCCACTTACATACAGCAGTAGAGGTTTGTAGTTTTCAGATGTGCAAGTTTTACTTTCATGCTTTATACCATGTTCAATGGTTTCACTTACTTTGACAAAAATGGTATGTTGTTCATTGTTTAGTTGGGATTTCAGTACTGCCAACTCTTCTGCACACTGCTCATACTGAAGCATAGTGGTGGTTACTTCCATCATGGCTAATTCTGCCTCATTGCTATGAGTGGCTGTCCAAGTGGTTCTTGGCTGCCTGTTTGAGAAGGTTCACTGCTCTCAGAAGTGTCTACATTTAGTTGTGCTTGAAGTTCTTCTTCTTCTTGGCATTCATTGTCTAATATGGTTTTGTACTGTGTAAAGTTTTTCATCTGTAATTGTACTTGCACTAGCATTGAAAGTATCTTCATAAGTGGTGTAGGTGGCTAATAAATCTTCTTATTTTCTCCATGGTTTGAAAAGTTGCAGTAGAGCCATGTAGTACAGTTCTTTGTGTTGAGGTGTTTTTAATGACAACTTCATATGATTAATTAGGCTGCATTTGGTAAGTTTCACCAGGCTTCCTTCACAACTTTCCACTCTGTGTCTACCTTTTTCCTCATTTGGTTTAATGTTGTTTTTGTGTGCAAAGTTTGTGGCTATCTGGCACAGGCACAAATCTTCTAAAGTAATATTCCTGTTTCGGTAGTATGCGTCTGTTGGGATTGCTTTTGGCTATTGTTTGCACGTCTTCGTACGATTTAAGTACTCTTTTTCTGGATGCAGCAGAGCCAAGGCTTAGCCACACTATGTTGTCAGATTTCCCATGTAAGCCGGTGCCGGTTAAACGGTCAGCGGCTTTGTAGCTGCCACATTCTCTATGGGACAGCATTTTAATGCCAAAGCTGTACAATTTCTGTGCCAGTGTTTTGTCAGAGGATATGTCATCCCAGAGGTCTTTGAGCTCTGTTTAATCTGCTTTGGTTAAGAAGGTGGTGACATATCTTGCAACTGCAGTGGAATTGTCTGCAATGTACCGTACATCAACATTGGCGTTCCATAGGAGGGCAATAATTGCATTGTAGTCATTGATTTACCTTGATGCTTCACTCCTTTTTATGCAGTATGTGTTCTTCAGAGATTTCCCTTTCATACTGTGTCGAACTGAAGAAATTAAGTTGTTAACTTGGCCTGTTGTTGAAACTGGTCTAGGGAAACCAAAGCAGCATTTGGTGTAGTATTTGCCTCTGTTCTTATATTTGCGTCAACAATACTTGTCACACTTGTGTCTTTGGAATTGCAACATTTGTATTCGTAGGTCACTATGTGTACTTTCTGAAGGGATTTTGCAAGTGACATATTTGTGAATGAACTGCAAAACAGTTTCATCACTCTCCTCACCAGATTTAGGAGCATTTTTAATCCACAAAAGCATGTGGATGTGTGGTGCTCCTCTGGCTTGATATTCCTTTCTCCAAAAGAAATGTTCCACTTAACTGAGGGGAGGAAGTGCTTTATTGCAGATGAAGTGCAGCATGGCAAGGAAGCGATGATGAAAGTAGCGTGAAACATTTACTGGATCAAAAGAGTATTCATGTCTACACTTGCTTTGTTTTTGTTTGCTATGCGTAGGAAAGTGTGCAAGTCTTCCCATGCACAACTTAAAGTGACAAACCATGTGGGTGGGCCAAGGTTGCGTAGCATAAACCGTACATCAGTGTGCCATCGGAACCAGTACTCTTTAGTACCACGCATGTTTGCCAAGAGATTTGACTGCAAAACTTTGTCCCTCTCTTGCACCTTTTGAAGTAGCTGTGTAGCAGACATGTTTTGAAAAGGAGAACCTGTTTTTAATGCGTGGGCAACTCCATAACATAGCGTTGTCAGTACACTTTCAAAGCGCAAATGGAATACATTCATAAACAGTGGTATTCTGAAGCAGTTATTTGTGTGCCTCTTTCATCATATCCTCCTACTTTTCCAGTCGGGAAGAGTAGAGGAAAGGCTTGTGCTTTCATACTTTTTTCCCATATACGGATTGGCACTCCTTTGGCTTGACGCATTTCATATGTTTCTAGTGCATCGTCTATGGTGTCTTTGGAGTGCAGTGGATGAATTGTATAGTGGTCTAAAATATTGGAGGCTGCACTAAGATCTAGATGTTCAAATTTGGCAGTTGTTGAGGAGTCCTGAATTATTTCAGTTGTTTCTCTCAGGTTTTCTTGAACGTTTATTTCCTTTTAGCATTCACTGTTTTCTTTAAGGCATTGCAACGCTTCCCTAACTTTGGTTAAGTCCACTAATTGCTGCCAAATTCTTTTGTCTTTTTTAAGTACACCATTTACCTGGATAATCAAAGATTCTTGTATTGGCCTTTGCACTCGCAGATTGTCTACATTTTCTTTGAGATCTAATGGTAAATAAACTACTTTACCATGAATGCATCTCAGTAATTCAGTGGGAGGCAATTTTGCAGTTTTCAGTTGAAGTCGTATTATTGCTTGAAATGGGTGCACTGTTCGGATTATAATGGTCTCATACAAATTAAGCTGCTGCAGTGTGTCTCGCAGTGGAAATTGTTCCAAATTATTACTAATTGCCCATGAAGGCCTTTGGTTATTGTCAAGTTCTGCAGTGCAGTATGTGCACAGAATGGAGGTGTTCATAATTTTGTATTTGTTTTCAGCTATAAGGTACATAGATAATTGAAACCATTGGGATTCCTCATTGCCTTATATTTTCTGCATTATATCTATAGTTGTGGTGCTATTTCTATAGAAAGTTCTACGACAACACACACATACTTGGTTTGGCATTTCAGCAGATGTGCTTTTGAACTTGATATAAAAAGTTGATAGCTGCACTGTTGTCTGCAAATGCTGGAGTTTGTAAGTGCTGTTCAGTTCCACAATATTTCCTTTGGATGTGCTCTATTTCATCAAGCACTTGTTTGGCTTTACCGTGTAGGAGAATATCATTTTAAATTTTGGAGTGCTAAAGCTGGACTCTTTGCATGGTACTGTTTGTAAACTAGATTTCTGACTGTTGAATGGTGGTTTGCTAACATTTGGATATGGTGGAAGGTGCTTTTGCAAGCAGGTCCAGAAATACTGGCTAAGGAATGTCCTCATATTCGAGTGTAGTTGTGCATTGGACAGGAGTCCATAGTTTGTAGTATTTTTATTTTTATTTTTATTTTGTCTTTGCCTTTGACATACTGATTGAGGAATTACTGCAAAGATTTGATTAAGCATCGGTGTACATTACACATTGATGTGCAAGGCCATTTGTAGGTGAGGTGTGTTGCTTTGGTGAAATGGAGAGTGACATCTAATCTTGAAGGGGATATTTCTGAAAGCAGTGTTTCCTCTTCCATTATGGTATTGTGTATCTTTTCATACCCTCGTCCACTCCGATGTAAGGCAATTTGGTTTGTTTGTTCTTATTTATATGATTCTTCATTGAAGTATGGCTCTGTGTTGGCGGTGTGACTCCACTCACCTGTAGAGATGTGGCCAAAGGTATCTATGCTGGCATTGCATTTGTTTTGAAGTAGTGCTTGCAATTCACCAATTAATCTTGTTAGTGGTTTCATTCTGTTCAAAATTACTATAAACAATTTCTGTTTCACGCTCATTGCACTGTCTACAAGAGCTTCTAGAATACCTTTTTTAGAATCCTTACTTGTGGTTACATTACCATTTGTACATGCTCTCTTATCAGTAGTTTTCGTGGCACTGTACTCAGTGATTTTCTTTTCATTCTCACATTTTGACAGATCAACTACACTGGGGGTCATTACAAGGTAGGAGGTAACCATGCCGCTGCTAGCGGCATGGCTACCACTTAACCGTGTACAGGGTCTCGGTTCCTTGAATGAGGAATTACCGGGCCATTCCGACCTTGGAAGACTCGGTAATTCCTCATTCAAGAAACCCATCCCCATTCCCATTCGAGCCCCTATAGGGCTCAATGGGAATGGGGAGGGTGCTAACAACGGGCCCGTTAATAAAACCAGGAGTCCTTAGCGGGTTCCCGCGAGCAGACTCGTAATGAGTCGCTAAGGGGTTGATGGCTCTGGCACCTTTACCGGCGCAGTTATCCCCTTACCGCATCACTCGGAATGGCCCCCACTGTCTTTACTGGTAGATGCATCCGTTTTCCTTAATGACTGAATTACCTTTTCTCCTTCAACTTTCTGTTCACGTTCAGCTTGCAGTGCATGGCTACTTTCTCTGTTTTTAGGTTGTGTGGCTCTCTTTCTGCGTTGCTTTCTACGGAGTTGCAGTTCGGTAGGCATTGTGTAGTAGCTGTGTTGGCAAAGAAATGGAAGTGTGGGTGTGCAAAAATTGAAATGTATATGTCTGCAATGTGCATGAGTGGGTCAATAGGAGGGTAGGCATTTAACTGGAAGTGTGTCACTGTGCAGTGGTGTCTAACTTTCGGTTGGGGACAGTATTTTACCATGTGGGGATTAGTCTAATGGTGGCAAAATAACAAAAACTGAGCTGTAGAGGTGTCATCAGTAACAATGAAGTACATACTGGTGGACGGCTGCACATCTATGTGCTACAATACAACAATAGTGTACTGTTCTACTAAGACATACAGCAGTATGATGGTATTGTACTTACTTTGTTGCTTGCTGAGAGTATGTTTATTGCAGGCTGTATTTTGAAGTGCACACTCCAGTGGCTTTCTGTATAAGAAGATGGTAACAAAATATGTTGGCTAATGGCATAGTGCTCACATTTGTGCAATATATTCTTCAAAATTATTGGGGGATGTCTTGGCAGGAAGAGGAAGTGTGTGGCCCTCATATTAGCACCATGGCTACCCCCAAACCAGGCCCCATTAACGGGTTCCTGCAATGGGGATTTACCGGGTCATTGGGAATGGGGAGGGAGGTAATAACTGGCACATTACAAGTGGCCCGTTATTACCTCCCTCTTCCCCTCACGGGACCCGTAAAAGACGTCTGGTTTTACCAGACGTCTGATCCGGGTCCCGCAAAGTGAACCTCGTAATCGGCGTTCTCGTAATGAAGGGGGCCGGTCCCGTACCGGCCACCTTCATTACGGGAGCGCCAGGGTTATAATGAGGCCCTGAGCCTCATTATGAGAATGGAGGTAGCCATGGAGCTATTAGCTTCATGACTGCCTCCGTTCCGGGCTCCATTACCGGGTTCCTGCAATGGGGATTTACCAGGTTACTCCGACATAGGAGGACCCGGTAATTCCTCCTTGCAGGAACCCATCCCCATTCCCATTTGAGCCCCGATAGGGCTCAATGGGAATGGGGAGGGAGGTAATAACGAGCACATTACATCTGGCCCATTATTGCCTCCCTCTTCCCCTCATGGGACCCGGAAAGTATGCCTGGTTTTACCAGGCATGCGATCCGGGTCCCGCGATGGGAAGCTTGTAATCAGCGCTCCCGGAATGAAGGGGGCCAGTGCTGTACCAGCCCCCTTCATTCTGGGAGCGCAACCCTTATAATGAGGCCCCCTGTGTGTATAAATGGAAGGCTTACGATATGAATGGGCACTTGGGAGTATAAGCATGTTTGTTAAGGGGCAGGTGGGTTATTTGGGAGTGTATTGTATGACTTGTTATGAAACACGTGTGTGTATTAGTTTAGGCCTATTTACTTTCAAAATGCAGTACAGAGTGCAAAGCAGAATCTTTTTGTGTGTGCATTTGCATGTACTTCTCTGCATATATATGCTTTCTCATGAGTGCAGCCATTGCTTTTGGGCTTTAATTTCATTATGCATATTTATGACTGTTACTGTTGTGAATGCACACATACATATTTTTATTGCTTAACTACTGTTGTTATCTATGACTTGCGGCAGGAAACTGTCGTTATGCTTGCAATGTATGTATGTACTTGGCTTAGTTTGGTGGGAAAGGCTGCGTGATCATTTTGTGGGCGATTTTAACGAATTTGATAGGAGGTGCGTTAATGGGGGAAAGTATTGTAAAATTGACAGAACAAAAGAACAGAGTAACCGTTTCCATATACCAATGGCTGTCATGGGCAAGTGGCAACTTTGCCACCACCTACCACTGTAGAAGTCACTGCTAGATGCCCTGTTGCTACAAACCTATAATACAGTTGCCACTGTACTGTGCAAAAAATAGTAATACTTACTAGGCGTGGAGATGGGTAATGATGCCGATGTATGTCGGTGCAGAACTCGTAGATCATTTTACAGTACTTTCCCATGCAGGAGCTTTTGATTTACAGGACATTTAACCTTTGCGTGTTTAATGGTTGGTATGGAGTGTTCAATAGATGTGCTAGCGTTAGATGCAAAATTCTTGGATGTAATTGGAGAATGCGCAAGTAATCGTTTAACAGTAGCCAATTAGGGAGTGCTAGTAAAAGAGTACTGGAAAGGGAAGACAGACTGGCCCTGCTTTCCTGGGGTGCGGCCCTCGCTGTAGTTGGGCAAAGCGCACATGCTGCATGCTGTCCTTCTTAATGTGCTTGTCATGGAAATGGGACTACGGATTATTGATTCCGGTGTATGTATGCTTTTCTGTTCCATGCTAGGATTTTCTTCTGTGCCCATGAGAATCGTAGTGCTTCTAGTGTGACGTTTATCAGTGGCGTTGATTTTGTTTTCCCCCTATTGAAATTAGTCATATGTTGCACTATGTACAATGTACGCTGCAGACACTCGTGTAGCAATCTAAGGAGGAAAAGCAGAGAGCAATCCCTAACAAGGGAAACAGAAAAAGGTGTTTCTTTACACTTCGCTTTAGCAAAATTAAAACAAAACCCTTTTCACAACTTCCACCAAGACACCATTTTCTATGATGATTAAAATGTGTTTGTGCCATTTGGAGGTGCGCACTTGCTACATCCAGGTCTTTTCAGGGTGGCTGTAATGGAAATGGGAGTGTTCAGGTGTTGGGATTGGTCAATATGATTCCCTGAGTGTGGTGTGTAGCAACAGATTGTGTCAGAACGTGTGTTTGCAAATAGGAGTGGAGATGGCTATGGGTATGGTTGTGCCGTTTATTAGGGAGAATTCTCCAGAATAGCTAATTTCCCCAACCTACTGAATCCCTCAACAGCTTTGCTGGATTTCTAGGATTTATTTTTTTCACCTGGTAAGAGTGTGAGCCTTTTTTCCCACTCTTACATGTGTTTTGATGTGTGTTTAACATTTTTTGAGTTCATAGACTGTGGAGCCTCACCTACTCCATAGGCATCATCTTTTTACTATGCGTCACACAGCACCTTACGTGCAGTGACACCGGGTTGTCTTTTTCATGCTTCACACTTTAAACTCCATTTTCTGGTACTGACTACTGTCTCCCAGAACATGCAAAGTTGCCATTGACTCTATTAGCTTTTTAAAATTCACAGACCAAGTACAAACTATCTTACATAGAGTACTGGAAACGGTTAATAGTTAACCCTTTTTGTCTGTCTCTCATGGAACAGTATTTCATTCCCCTTTCTATAAGATTTGGCTGGTGGCAGTGGTATCTACCATATGTGTCCTACCGCGGTCTATGAAAATAGACTTGGTACTGTTTTAGGCTATGTTAGTAGCCTCGAACTTTAATCCGCTGGACGCCATTTATTTTTATTTGGTTCTGGCTGGGTTTATTCGCCATTTCTTTTTGTAAAGGTCTTTCTCATTTTTTACTCTGCGCGACAAACCAGGCTTGGTTCCTTTGTTCGCCGTCCTTTGGCGGGATTCTGCACACAAGCACTCCTTAGGCGCCTGAGAGTCTAGGTAGACAGGATGTGAGGGAGGGGTTGTAGGACCCCTGCACAGGGTTCCCCTGGAAACCCAAGTCACACTCTTGTTTGATTGGCTAGGTGACTGTCCTGCCAGGAGGACAGCCACCCTGCTCTGTGATTGACAGCCAGGATGTGTCAATGGGGGAAAACTGCATAAAAAGCAGGTATCTTTTTTTTTTTTACTGTTTTTGATTCATCACTAAATCTTTACAAATTTGAGTTAGAAAACTTAAGAAGGCTTAATTCTAAACCGTCCAATTTCACAGTACACAATTCATCGAAGTGAGAATTTAAAACATATATACAACATTTTACAATTAAAATCATACTTTTACCTCTTCCGTAGATAAATACATTTAATTTCCTACCCTAGTCATCATCATCTAATAAAATATAATCATCTAAATACAATTGGACCTATACATTTTCATCATTTTGTGCAATCATGCGCTGCATTAGTATCTCCAAAAAATGAGTTAACCCGATAAGTAATTTGGTACTGTTCCCCCACATACACTTATTCCATAGTGCAAGCCTTGAAATCTCCATACCTGAGTGCCAATAACTTCCAAAGTGGAAGATCCTAGTTTCTTCAAAAGATGCACAGTAAATCACCAAATGCCTCAGAGATTCTATGGTTCCAGCAATATGGCAAAAACGACATTTCATTTCTGAAATTCCAGGCTTTTCCTTCATCCACATCCATCTACCAATTCGATCATAGGTTCGAAACTGGTTTAAACGAAAGCGCATATATAAGATTCTTGATCTGGGACATGGAAATTGCAATAGGTAACCAGGCAGAACTCCCAACCTTCTTCTAAATACAGCATACTCCGTGTATGCAGAGTAGTTACCTATACGGTCAGATTGCAAGCACCATGTCAACTGTTGAAATTTGCGCTTATTAGAGGGTAAACACAAAATCAAGTCCTCCTTAGATATTTTCATCAGTTCCAATATAGAATCCATTTTCTTTGCAAATCTGGATAAGTCAACCAGCCCACCGGTCTTAATCATTTCATTCAGATCCACATATAATGAATTTCTAGTGGGACTCAACATTTTCCGGCAATTATGCAGTTGTCTCCAATTCCATTTCACAGAGAGGGGTAAGAGGCCAAGCTCATATCTGATAATATCATTTGGAATAGAATTTGCTAGGCGCAACACCCTTTTCCACAAAATGCCTTGTATCGAATCGAGAAATGCATCAATCTCGGCAATACATAAGTCCAAGATATATAAGATGCATGGCTCAATTTCCAACAAATAAAATTGTATAATTGGTATCAAGGAAAAAGTGTGAAATTTCCTGTATAGGATACACATCTGTGCCGTTAATGGTGTCATTTTTTCTCTAAGCAGCTTCTTCCACCAAGAAATAGAATTCTGATCAATAAGTGTATATCCAAGGTAACGAATCTCATTTACCATCACAAGTTTTTCCAACCCAATTGACCAAATGAATTTGCTGATTCTTTTTCTGCCTTCAGCAAATATTATGCTTTTAGATTTTGATTGGTTTATCTTTAAATTATGCTCTTCTGCAAAATTAAGAAGAACATCCAACTTATTTTGTAGCCCAAATGGTGTTCTATCAAATAGCAGCAGATCATCCGCAAAGGTAATGCAGTTCAGTTTGAGCTGACCCAACCTTACCGGATAGTTCACTGTATCTTTCCAGATCGAATCGATAGACGAGAGATACAAATTAAAAAGGACCGCTGCCAAGGAACAACCCTGTTTCAGCCCAATTTCCGTGGGGATTGCCTGCGTCAAAGTTCCCATACTGTTAACCCATACCATATAATTTGTCCTAGTGTGTAACATTTATATCAGGCCCACTAAATGAACCAGGATCCCTAGATTACTCATTATCTTCCACAACTTAGTTCTAATTACAGTATCAAAAGCGGAGGTTAAATCGAGTGCAGCCATATAGACTGCTCCCGATTTCCCATTTTTAGTTTGACACTGCAGAAATGCAAGTATAGTAGCATTCAGGGAACACCCCATGCCCCTTCGGAAGCCAATTTGATATTTTGACAGGGAATCATTTGCAGCGAGGAACTCCTGCAGTTCCTTTAAAATTAACTGCGAGAAGACCTTAGAGGAAGCATCGGTAAGTGCTATCGGTCGGAGGTTATGGGGATCATTAATGGGTCCTTTCTTATATATTGGCACAATTATGGCCGAACACCATGAGCTAGGAATACATCTATTTTCAAATATCGTATCAAACTTCGTTGCAAGAATCCTTGCGCAAAGTTGCGGATCAGATTTTACCACACAAGAAGGAATCCCATCCGGGCCGCATTCTTTAGATTCCTTTAATTTCGATATAGCATCAATAATATCTTCGGTAGACCATGGGCAAGACTTTAAAATATACTTGGAATAAACCACATTACATTCTCTTGAGAATTTACTTGGTAGTTTAAATTTTTTAGTCAGATGTTGCACCCATGTCGAAGCCATAATGGAGGGCTCAGCAGAACTAGTAGGGGCATTTAGAGTTCTAATTAGGGTCCATATTTTCCTTGCATCATTGGACAAGATATTGTGCATCATACTTTGATTTTCCCTGATGGCAATTTCCTCCTTCAATTCATTAATCCGAGTTTTATGGAATCGGATGATACACTTCTTTTCTACATAATATGCATCATGCCCAAGGTTCCGTCTAATTAGATCCCTCATTTTTCAATTCTTTATGGTCTTGAGATAATGGATTTTGGGATCAAAACCATGCCGATGTGCCTTCTGGCTTAATTGCGGCCTACTGTTCTGTGCAATCCACAATAGATGCACCTGAATGCGACTGCACATTTCCGCTGCCATGTGTGCATGAGGGCACCCAGGATTCCGGCTGATGCATTAAAAAGTTACATCCTCCTTAATCCTGGTGATCAACCTCATGCAAGTATGTCTATTCCATTTTATTGACAGGCCTGGCCTATCAATCTCAAACACTCTCAGCACATATTCTGAGCGAAGACTCCAGTTATTAATATTGAACTTGATAAGAATAGCAGCGTGATCCCAAAACCAAGATCTAAGATTTGTGTAGGTTCAGTGTACTTGAGCAAGACTGAAGATACAAAGAAATGGTCTATATAGGAATAGCGGTCACCTCGCTTCCATGAAATCGGGTAGGAGTTTAGTGCAGGCTCCACCAATTGCAAGTCCCATCCAAATAAATATTTTACCCATTTTTGACCATTCCTTGAAGACACTGAAGACCTTTTTTCTCTTTGCTCACTCTAAGACACTCACTCTGATAACAAGAGGAGTTAAAGTCTCCACCTATAATAATCCCCACACTTCCCATACATATAAACACTTCTTCCAAAATTCTGTCTAGGGTATCAACAATCTGTTCCCAGGTAATTCAGATCTTATTCCAATATATACATATAAATACCAAGGTGAGATCTTGTAAATTACAAGAATTCATTCGTAAGACCAGTAGACTTTCATCCTTGAACAGTAACAAGACATCATATTTACAACTATTGCTTACAAGTATTGCAAGTCCACCAGAGGGTCTACCCATTTGACCTCTAGTAGCATCCATAGCATTGCAACTATATCCTGCGATATCGAAGGAACACATATGCATAGTTTCTTGGAGCATGATGATTTCGTGGCGATTTCCTGGCTTAACCTTGGCAAACCACCGATGGAAATTCACCAGCCCACAGCAATTCCAAGATATGACCCTAAAAGGACAGGTGCTACGCTATTTCATCCTCATTCGTTTTCACAGGTGGACATGTAATTCCACTAAACCCTGGACTAATCCCATTTCGTGCTGCCACTAATGCAAGTAGATGTTTCAGAGTGTCCGCACTCACATTCAGCTGAGGAATGGATTGCACAGGCACCTCTTTTGTAAATTTGGGTTCAGGAGGAGATTCAAAGAATTCCTCAGCATCTTGTACATCCTTAAAAACATAAGGGATCAAACCAAGAGAAATAAAGTTATCCCTTTGCTCCCATACCATCTTCATAAAAATCATGGACTGAAACCCACAAATCATACGATGGTTATAATTGGTAGCAAGCCTTATGCAATCAAGATCATCAGAGCGCAATGTTCTTAAAAGGGGAATAGCCTGAAACATTTTCAACATAAAAGTTCTATTCAGACTAGTTCTGCCGTTCATTTTAGCATCACTCTCCCATCCCATAACAGTCGGCATTCCTGGTACCAATTCTTCTACGTAGATCTTTTTCTTTGTACAAGCCCCTGTCAGGTACCTTTCATCACACTCCTCCTGCTCCACTTCTTCCTTTTTTCCACTCAATTCAGGGATTGGAATTATTAAATTGCCTCTGGGCGGCTGTTTCAAGTTAGACCTTGTCTCACTTTCTATCACTGGGGCAGCTACATCCTCTTCACACTCAACAACACACTTCTTATTTTCAGCTACTTTTAAACCACCCACCATTCCTTTCTGCAATTCATCCTCTGTGTTCCCATTCATTCCAACTACAAATTTGCCCTGGTTAATTTTTTTGGGAGATATAACACTTGTCTTCCCCGTGCTTTTACTTTTTACTGAATAAAATTGTGATAGCGTAGTTTGCACACCTGATGTCATATTACTAGAAGATGCCTGCTGTCCCTTTTTCTGAGGATGGGGATTACAATCTTTGCTAACCCTCTCTCCAACATAGTCACTTTCTGAATTCAGATGTTTAGTTTTGTTAATACATTTCTTAGGATTCAAGGGGATTTCGTCAAGATCCTCTAAAGGCAAGTTCAGATGAGCCTTCTATTCCTCATCTAATTGATGAAGATCAATGCCATTCTCCTCCTCCTGCTTCTGTGCTACGGGGTTTCTTGAACCATGCTTACAGAATCATGGATCCCTCCTATTTGTACATTGGCTAGATTTTTCTTATTAGCCTTTCTAGACTTATTTCTCCTTGCCTCCCTTTTCTGAGCAAGGGCTATGGCTCTTTTTTCCCTCCTTGTTAGTATTGTCACGTTCTTTTCTAAAATCAGAATTCATCGTCACCCCATCTTGACCTTCCTCTTCATCGCCAGACAGGTCAATTAAATCCAGAAGCGGTGAAGGACTATCTGGGGCCTCCATTTTATGCATTTCTTCTTGGACCGATGGTTGCGGGTACGTAATCTCATTTCTACCATCATCCAGAATGCCCCTCTTACGACTTCAATGTCACCATGCATCCGTTGCATAGCATTAGACAGGGCTCCTATTGCATCCATAACCATATTACTGTTCTTTACCTCCAAAAGCTGATTAGAATCCATGGGAGTTGCAGCCATTTCAGCAAAAGTTCTACTCACTGCGCTTACCATTCTTTCATCCCCGGGAGTTTGTGTGGTACCATCCATAAGGGTTACTCCCTTTCCATTTGCCACTATTATCAGTGAGGATACTGCATCACACGTGAATAAGAGCCTCTCTACTTTATTGATCTTACATAATAGTTCTGTCATGGTAGTTCTTAACTCTTTGAGTTCACAATGAGTTCTTTCATGTCCCTTATCTAACAGGTCCAAGATTCTAGTGATGACCGGAAAGTCTTCACCAAATCCTGGAACATCACGTGCACGCAAGTCCAGTACTTCACCCTGTTCGACATTTACATGTATGCTCGATTTAGGACTATTTCCTGTAGTTGCAGCAAATAAGTTAATCTGTTCAATAGGGTTAGTGAAAGGATTGTTCGTGGGCCATGAGCAATTAGAATCAATCAATGAATTAATTTTCACTCTAGGCCCTTCTTCCTTTAATTCCTTCCCTCCCATACTTGCGCCCAGGCCCCTTTTAGGAGAATGCTGAGTGTGCATACTCTTTATAGGTAGGCTATGCATGTGGACATCCTCTCTACCTGCCACTCTTGTTACCACAGGTGTCGAAGGCCCCAGGGAAAATCTCATTTGTTTACCCTCTTCGGCCTCTATTGCTGGACCCCGGATGGAACAGTCATTTAGGCCTCCCATCATGCTTTTGGACAATTGGCCTAAGTCCATCTTTTTCTTCATCCACTCATCAAGCTCAGACCCTGTGCAACCCAAGCTATAGTGCAATGAATAATCATTTACTTCTTTCACATTGAATTTGATTGGTGAGGATGCAAGGGTTAATGACGCCCTTCTGTTTTGTTGCTCGAGCTCCAGGGCATCAATTACCACATCACCTCCTTCGTTTATACTTTGTAACATCGGTATGTGCACTGTACCATGCTCACTACATTCAAAATTCACTACTTCATCTTGGAAAACACTTTGGTCCAAGTGATCCTCGAGAAGGGAGCCCTTGGTAAGTGCAATGGGCACTGCGTGCGAACCATTTACCCCTGTGAGCTTCCTACCACTACGCAGTCCATTCACCATCCTGGCCCAATTCAAGAGATCACCTCTATGTGCTTACAGGCATTAGAATACCCTCTTCCTAATTCGGTAATCAATTTCAATGTTTGGAAGCAAAACACCCGATAAACAACAAGCAGCCTATTACTTCGATCGAATCAATGGGGAATAAGTCGCACAATGGTGCAACACTCACACACACCACACCAAACCGCACAGTATCTGGGCCCCACCAGGGTCACGGGTTCATTCAAGATCACAAAACTCGAATTAATACATCAAAAACTGTTGTTCCGTACTGCAGAATCGTTTGTGACCTTAAAAAGTGGCACTTCAACCTTGTTAGTTACCGTGCCACAATTTGACTCCCACGCTCCCACACTTCTAGTCAAAATTCAGTATCTTGATAACCAACCTTTACGAATCACTGTTCAGTTGGGTAGCACTTGAATACTGCCCCTAAAATGTAATACATATTTCCACCAAACTTGCAAAAATGGAAGTGAAAGGGGAGACACCCCTCATCCCCTCACCCTCCCAGCCTAACAGCACAACAGTACTTCCCAGTACTTCCGAGGTGCGCGCGCGGGTGAGCACGCACCCGGTGCTATATGGGCTTGGAGGGAGGGCGGGCAGACTGAAGAGGGGGCGGAGTCCCAAGGGTTGATCAGCAAGGAATCTAGAGAGAAGCGAGCAGAAAAACACTTTAGTAACTCACTTTAACGTGGTGAGCACACAGCCTTCCTCTAACACCAAGCACCCAGTCACAGACTCAGTCCCATAACACATCCACAGTCCATGAGAAGCGACCGAAGAAAATTTTGGGATAATTACACTGGTAGATGCAGTCCTTTCCCCAGCGTTTTGCCTCGACACTCGGCGCTCCTTCCTCTTGCGCATACAGCGCTGTTCACAGCTCCAGACTCGAACAAAAGGTCAACATGCGAAAAGGTCCTCAAACGAAGATCCTCGGCACACCGGCACAGCACAACAGTACTTCCCAGTACTTCCGAGGTGCCAGGTATCTGGGACTTGGAAGGCAGAGTCACCACTGGATCGAGAGAACCAAAGAGAAGCTAAAGGAAGAGGACCACTACCACGACTGAACCTCCCGGTGAAGCCCTGCTGCGGGTCCAAATCTCCAAACATCGATGACAGAGAAGATCTGCAAGGGATCTTCTTCCCTTGAGCTGTTGGGACCAACCAGTTTGCCAAACGCCAAGTAAGGCCTACCACCCCTGGTCGAATTTACTGTGCACCGCTGCAGTGAACCAGATAGCCAGGAGGAATGGACGCTGTTTGGGTTTTAAGGAGCGCACCTTTTATTTGTTGCTTTGCTCTGCTGCTGGTTTCTTCCCTGGGCAGTGCAGGACCCTCCAGTCTTCCTCCTTCATGTCAGTCCGACAGTCACTTCAGGAACCGTGGGCCTGCAGGATCTGCCAGGAACTTCTGCCTGGCAGATCCTACAGCATTCTTCTTCTTCTAACTTACTGTTCAAACCCGGTTGTTTGTTCCGTCGGACCCTGGTGAAAGTGTTTTAAATCTTTCATCAATCCGAGGGCTTCTCCTTCTCTTCTCTTTTAAGTAACTTTTCTTCCTGCCAAATTCGTTTCAAACTCTTGGCAAAGACAACCGAAAACTACTCTGAACTGTGTGCTCCTCTGCAAAGACTCTGAACCACTAACATTGGCCCAGGCCTATTGATTTGAATCCTCATTGTAGAAAGCCTTTTCTAGATTGCCATGCCTACTTACTTGTTGGTGCTGCTTAATTTTGTATAACCTTATCTTTCCCTCCCTTTTTAAATTTCTATAGTGCATTTTTGCTTACACTGAATGTGTAAATGAATGTATATTCTTTTACCCAGAAACCTTGAGTTAGTGTTTGTTTGAACCATAGTAATTGCTGCCCTTTGTGTAACTTCTGATACTGCTCACTTTACTCTTGAGATAAGTCTGGTTGCTCAGCCATCGCTACCACTTTACTGTGTACTACAGGCTTGTACCAAAGGTGAATTTGTACTTACACTTGTAGTCTTAATTGTGTGTGGTGTTCCCAAAGGGTACTGTATATAATTCTGCCTAATACTGATGGCAGCGGTGGGATAAAGTATAGTAATTACACTTAGAGTGCTGCTATTACCTTGGATCAACTAACCACAAGGCTAAACATCACTAAAAAACAAATTTTAATCATGTCTGATATGGAAAGCTACAGTCAGGAGACCCTCTTAGTTACACTGTATATTATCTGAAAAATCTGTGTAGAGAAAGGAATCTCTCTGTTAAAGGCAAAACGTCAGAATTAATTGTAAGGTTGTTAGAGAAACAAAGTCTGGAGAGTGGGTCTGAAGTACCTGACCATCCAGCAAATGTTGAAAATAATGAGGAGGATACTGTGTCAGTTATTATGGATGAGTTAGATGAGGCAGATGTGTCTCACAATGTAGGCCTTACTGCTCCTCTATCTGCTCAGCAACCTCAACCCTTGTCCACTGGGACCCCATCAGGTCCAACCCTCAGTGTTGAATTCATTGCTCGAGAAAAAACGAGCCTTGAATTGGAATTCAAACATATTAATGCTCAAACTGAACAAAAGCATCAAGAACTAAAGCTCAGATAAATGGAGTTGAATCATGCAATAGAAATGAAAAAAAAGGTGTATTGAAAATGCTTCTCTCCCAGAGTCTTCTAGGTCTTCCAGTCCTAAGAGACCCTGGGCCTCATTACGCGGTAGGCGGTAGCAATGGCACTATTAGCGCCATGGCTACCCCCTTACCGCATTCCGGGTCCGGGTTCCCGAAATAGGGACTTACCGGGTCATTCCAACCTTGGAGGACCCGTTAAGTCCCCATTCGGGAACCATTCCCATTCGAGCCCCCATAGGGCTCAATGGGAATGGGGATGGAGCTAATAACGGTACTGCAACTTGCGGTACCGTTATTAGCTCTGAAGTCCCTTAACGGGTCCCTTCCATAACGCCTGGTAAAAACAGGCGTTAAGGAAGGGACCTGCTAAGGGACCTTGGAATAGGGAGCTAAGGGATTACCGGCACCGGTGCCCTTACTGGTGCCAGTAATCCCTTACCGCCTAAAGCGTAATGAGGGCTCCTGTGTGCCTAAATAAATTGTTGGTATGTATGAGGCTAAGCTTGATATTTTGGATTGGTTGGCAATGTTTGAGTATAACCATGGGATTCACAACATTACAGGGAATCAGTTGCTTCCTTGGCTTTTCTTTAGGCTACCCACTGTTGCATCTGATGTTGTGATGGAGTTGAGGGAGGTGGATAGGATGTATTATGAATTTGAGAGGCTAGCTTTAATTGCTAGATTTGGGAAGATCCCTTCCCAGTACCTTAAGAGGTTTAGGACCCTCAAAAAGCATGATGGTACCCCTTGGGCTACCTGGGTATGTGAATGTTTGAAAAACTTAGATGTTTGGGTTAAGGGTTACAGAGTAAACACTTGTGAAGGTATGAGAAATCTTGTTATGTTGGAGTCAATTTATGATGCCTGCTCACCGGAGCTCAGACAACACTTGGCTGATTCTAAAGAAACAGATCCCATGAAGTTAACTAAGGCTGCTGACTTGTGGGTTGCCAACAGGGCTACTCACAAGGATTCTGGGGCAACTCAGAAGAAGGATGTGGGAAAGAAGCCAAAGAAAGATAACAAGGAGAATTCTAATACCTCCAATCCAAAAGAGGGCCGCAAACAAAATAATAAGGGTAAGCCACAAGGGAAACCAAATCAGGCTAGTGCACCATCTGAACCCAAACCAGATGGAGGTCAGAAGAAACCCCCATTCATCAAAACATTTGGGAAATGTTATGTGTGTGGGTCAACTAACCATGTGAAAGGTGATACCAGATTCAAGGGTAAACCTTCAGGGGCCACACTGACTGCTTAGCCTTCTCCCCAGAGGAAGACGTACCTATGGCAAGTGGAAACGTTCACCTACTAGCTGATGAACCCATGAGAGTCTCAGCTAGTGTTTCTTTAGTGTCCCTGGGTTTGTGGGAACAACATAATTTAGATGTCTATAATTCCATCCCAGATAAAGAGTATTATAAAGATAGTGTTCTTGGAATGGTCAGGAGACTCCTGCCATCAGAGACACTGGAGCCAGCATAACTGTGGTTGATGAATAATTGTTCACGTTGGAGGATGTCGCTAAGGCACCCAAACACCTAACTTAGCTGGAGGCCCTGTGCAAATGCTTCCCCAGTTACCAGCTCCCATCCAGTGCAATTACATGACTGTCAAGAAACCTGTTAGTGTGCAGAGTGAAGTGCCTGGAAGAGTCCTATTGGGCAAAGACCTGAAAACTCTTAGAGTTGTGTCTAGTACCCCCAGGCCTCCCAGTGAAAGGAAACAGGAGATCAGTAGGCCTGCAAGGGAGAGGACCTTGAGAGGCTCTCCAGGGGAATTGATAGAGAATGCTACCACCCCCAGTCCACAGGAATTGCTTACTGCTATTTCAGAAAAAAAGAGGCAAAGGGGAAACCCAAGACCTCCAAGAAGAAAGAAGATAACACCCCTGTGCTACCAACAAAGACATCCCCAAGATTGTCCAAAGTCACACCTGTGACTCCTCCACCTGCTGAGTCTGAGTGTGAGGTACAACCCTGTGTGGTTGAGCCAGCTTCTGAAGAGTCAGATCTGGAAGAATACATAACTCTAGTTGGAAATCTCAATCCTGTTGACGATCCTGAGCTGCAGAAGGTGGACCCAACAGGGCAGACTTCAGCAGAGGACAAAGAGAGTGTCCTACTCGTGAAGGTCTCGACAACAGGCAGCTTCTCAGCTTGATGGGCAAGAAGCTGGGAAGCACAGGTTACACTTTGAAGATGGCCTCTTCTACAGTGAACCAACTGAGTCTATCCCTGGGGACTGCAAAAGACGTGTAGTGCCCCTAGAAAACAGAAATCATTTCCTACAGTTGGCCCATGAGATACCTTTGGCTGGTAATTTGAGTTTCAAAAAGACCAAGGAAAGGCTCTCTTCATACTTCTGCTGGCCTAAGATGGGTTCAGAAGTTGACAAATTCTGTAGGAGTTGTAACACTTGCCAAACCTCTGTCAAGAGTGGAGCCAATAATGTGGCACCCTTGGTGCCTTCCCCAGTGGTGGGAGTTCCCTTTGAGAGGCTGGTCATCGACATTGTTGGTCCCCTTGATCTTCCCACATATTCAGGACACAGGTTTATCCGGGTTGTAGTAGACCATGCTACTAGGCATGCTGAAGCAATACCTATGAGGACTGTTACGGGTCAGGCAGTGGCTAAGACTCTACTTGGTATTTTTACCAGAGTAGGGTTTCCTAAGGAAGTGCTATCCAACAGGGGATCCAATTTTATGTACCACTACATGCAAGCCATGTGGAAAAACTGTGGTGTCACTTACAAGTTCTCTACAGCCTACCATCCACAGACAAATGGACTGGTAAAGAGGTTTAATCGTACTATGAAGAGCATGATAGGTGCTTTAGAGGAACCCCTTAAAAGAAAGTGGGACCTTCTACTGCCATGCCTTCTCTTTGCTTATAGAGAAGTCCCTCAGGAAGTAGTTGGATACAGTCCCTTTGAACTTCTCTATGGCCATCCAGTCAGAGGTCCATTGGCCCTGATTAAGGAGGGGTTAGAGAGTGCTCCTTCCTCCAAGCCAGTCAGAGTGACTGACTATGTGATAGGTCTCCAGAGGAGAATGTCACACATGGTGGCAGAAGCAAGTGATAACTTGAAACCAGGTCAGGCTCTTGTCAAACATTGGCATGACCAGAAGGCCAACATGGTTGAGTTTACTCAAGACCAGCTTGTACTAGTTATGGTGCCAATACGGCAGAGGGACTTGCAGGACAAATGGATAGGACCCATCAAGGTCGTGGGCAAGCTTGGAGAGGTGAACTATCTGGTGGACATAGGCAGATCTAAGGAGGCTCCCAGAGTCTTTCACACCAACCGTTTGAAGGGATATGTCTCGAGACCGGAAGTGGGAGCTTTGCTTCTAGCTTCAGCTCAAGAGGAGGAGTTGAACCGCTACCTGACCTTCTAATAGGCCAACCTTTAGATGAGAACATAGAAGGAGTTAATATCTCTTCTAATCTGACATCTGAACAACAGGAGTGCAAGATTCTGTTAAATCAGTTTGCCTCCCTGTTTTCACTTTCACCAGGCTTGACCCCTTGGGGCCAGCACAAAACTCTAACTGATGACTGTTTACCTGTAAAAAGCAGAGGTTACAGAATGTCAGAACATGTAAGATCCCACATAAAGAAAGAGGTCAACAAGATGCTTAATCTCGGGGTTATAGAGCCCTCTACAAGTCCATGGTCTAGTCCAGTTGTTCTAGTAGCAAAGCCAGGATCCAAGGAGTTGAGAATCGTATGGACTATAGAGCTCTAAATGCAGTCACTAAGACTGATACCCATCCTTTACCAAGGACAGATGAATTGGTGGATAAACTTGGTGCAGCCAAGTACCTCAGTACATTTGATCTGACATCAGGCTATTGGCAAATAGCCCAGACAGACCATG
The DNA here is from genome assembly GCF_040938575.1 of Ambystoma mexicanum. Classification (NCBI taxonomy): domain Eukaryota; kingdom Metazoa; phylum Chordata; class Amphibia; order Caudata; family Ambystomatidae; genus Ambystoma; species Ambystoma mexicanum. The sequence continues at coordinate 1,276,255,576 of NC_090929.1, read as the reverse complement.
CCAAGGAGAAAACTCCATTTTCAACCCCAGCAGGCCTCTACCAGTTTAAGGTTATGCCTTTTGGATTACAGACTGCACCTGATACATTCCAAAAGAGGGTCAATCAAGTTCTGAATGGGATGGAGGACTTCTGCATGGCATACTTGGATGACATGGCAGTGTTCAGCCCTACTTGGAAAGAACATGTTGATCACTTAGGATATGTTTTGCAGGCTCTTGGGCAGGCCCATTTGACCATAAAAGCAAGCAAATGTCAAATTGGCCAGAGCAAAATGGTCTACCTTGGTCATGAGGTAGGAGGAGGTGAAATAAGGCCATTGCCTAGCAAAGTACAAGCTGTACAAAACTGGGCCAGCCCTACTACTCAATCCCAAGTGTGAGCCTTCCTAGGTCTCACTGGGTACTACAGGAATTTCATTGAGAACTATAGGTCCACAGCTTCTCCTTTGAATGTAGTCTCCTCTCCAAAATTCCCTAAAAAGGTTAGATGAAATGAGGAGTGCACCCAAGCCCTTGAAAACCTGAAGAAAGCCCTTTGTCAAGCTCCAGTCCTAAGAGCTCCTGATTATCAACAACCCGTCATTGTACAGACAGATGCATCCAATACATGTATAGGTGCAGTCCTTAGTCAACTGGATGAGAAAGGTAGGGAGCACACTATTTGCTTCTTCAGTAGGAAACTGAACGATCCAGAAACAAGGTGGGCAACGATAGAGTGTGAGTGTTTTGCAATTTGATGGTCTCTGAAGAAGTTTATACCATACTTGTATGGATCTACTTTTGTGATTCAGACCGCACAGCAACCCTTGAGATGGTTAATGCAAATGAAAGAGGAGAACCCAAAACGAATAAGATGGTCAATCTGCCTGCAAGGGTTTGATTTCACCATTGAGCACAGGTCAGGATGTCACCACCAAAATGCTGATGGTCTCTCTAAGATGTTTATAACCGACTAGAGTAAAGAGATTGATCCAGGAGTGGATTAAATCCTCCAGTCCCTTAGTCGGGGGGGGAGGGGGGCGGTGAGTGTTAGGGAGAATTCCCCAGAATGGCTAATTTCCCTTACCTACTGAGTCCTTCAGCAGCTTTGCTGGATTTCTAGGATTGCTTTTTTTCACCTGTTAAGAGTGTGAGCCTTTTTTCCCACTCTTACATGTGTTTTGCTATTTGTTTAAAAATGTTTGTGTTCATAGACTGTGGAGCCTCACCTACTCCATAGGCATCATCTTTTTACTGTGTGTCACACAGCAGCTTAAGTGCAGTGACACAGGGTTTTCTTTTTCAGACTTCCCACTTTAAACTCCATTTTCTGGGACTGACTACTGTCTGCCAGAACATGTAAAGTTGCCATTGACTTTATTAGTCTTTTTAAATTCACAGACCCAGTACAAACTATCTTACATCGAGTACTGGAAAGGGTTAATAGTTATCCCTTGTTGTCTGTCTCTCATGGAACATTATTTTGTTCCCCTTTCTTTAAGATTTGGCTGGTGGCAGTGGTATCTACCATATTTTTCCTTCCGCGGTCTATGAAAATAGCCTTGGTACTGTTTTAGGCTATGTTAGTAGCCTCAAATTTTAATCCACTCAACCTCATTTACTTTTATTTGGTTCTGGCTGGGTTTATTCGCCATTTCTTTTTGTAAAGGTCTTTCTCGTGTTTTACTCTGCGAGCCAAACCAGGTTTGGTTCCTTTGTTCGTTGTCCTTTGGCCAGATTCTGCACAGAAGCCCTCATTACACATCTGAGAGTCTAGGTAGACAGGATGTGAGGGAGAGGTTGTAGGACCCTTGCACAGGGTGCCCTTGGAAGCCCAAATCTCACTCTTGTTTGATTGGCTAGGTGACTGTTCTGCCAGGACAGCCACCCTGCTATCTGGTTTACAGCCAGACTGTGTGAATGGGGGAAAACTGCATAAAAAGCAGGTCTCTGGGACTTGGAAGGCAGAGTCGCCACTGGATCGAGAGAACCGAAGAGAAGCTGAAGGAAGAGGACCACTACCACGATTGAACCTCCTGATGAAGCCCTGCTGCGGGTCCACATCTCCAAACTTCGACGACAGAGAAGATCTGCAAGGAATCTTCCTCCCTTGAGCTGGTGGGACCAACCAGTTCACCAAGCACCAAGCAAGGCCTCCCTCCCTGGTTGAATTTGCTGTGCACCGCTTCAGTGAACCGGATAGCCAGGAGGACCGGACCCTGTTTGGGTTTTAAGGAGCACACCTTTTATTTGTTGCTTTGCTCTGCTGCTGGTTTCTTCCCTGGGCAGTGCAGGACCCTCCAGTCTTCCTCCTTCATGTCCGTCCGACAGTCGCTTCAGGAACCGTGGGCCTGCAGGATTGCCAGGAACATCTGCCTCAGCAACAGCATTCTTCTTCTTCTAAGGTACTGTTCAAACCTGGTTGTTCGTTCTTTCCGACCACAGTGAAAGTGTTTTAAATCATTCATAAATCCGAGGCCTTGTCCTTCTCTACTCTTTTAAGTAACTTTTCTTCTGACCAACTACGTTTCGAACTCTTGGCAAAGACTTAACCACAAACTACTCTGAACTGTGTGATCCCCTGCAAAGACTCTGAACCACTAATATTGGCCCAGGCCTATTGATTGAATTGTCATTGTAGTAAGCCTTTTTTAGATTGCCCTGCCTACTTACTTGTTGGTGCTGCTTAATTTTGTATAACCTTGTCTTTCCCTCCCTTTTTAAATTGCTGGAGTGCCATTTTGCTCACACTTCATTTTGAGCTTAACTTGTCCAGAATTGATTGGGTGTTGTGCAGTATATTACAATTGTGATTTTTCTGATGCTTACTTAGTGAACTGTTTTACAAATGAATGTGTAAATAAATGTATATTCTTTTACTCACAAACCTTGAGTCAGTGTTTATTTGAACCATAGCAATTGCTGTCCTTTGTGTAACTTCTGATACTGCTCACTTCACTCTTAAGGTAAGTCTGGCTGCTCAACCATCCCTTCACTTTACTGTGTAGTACAGGCTTGTACCAAAGGTGAATTTGTACTTACACTTGTAGTCTTAATTCTGTGTGGTGTTCCCAAAGGGTACTGCATATGATTCTGCCTAACACCGTTCAGTAGCCGGCCTATATGGCTTTTGTGCGACTCCTGTACACATTGGGTACAAGTTGACGTGCGCTGGCACAGAATCCGTGGGATGAAGTGGGTCCATGTGGGTCCTCTTTGTGCCAATTTGGTGAAGCTCGCTCACCCAGACATTATTATTGTTCATTGTGGAGGGAATAGTTTAGGGCATGTTAGCGGCATTTCACGACAGTTTGCAATGAAGGATACATTTTGCCAACTCATGGAAATGTTTCCAAATTCACACATCATTTTTTCTTGCATTGCCCAGAGACAGGTGTGGCTGCGTTCTTCCTCGTGTGGGCCACCTATGCAGAAAGCGCGGCACAATGTGAACAAGGATGTTGTTGGGAGGCGGGGTGGTGCCGAACCCCTGATATAGATAGCCCCCTGAAGTCAGGATTGGAGGGGGAAAGCAGGTGGGGGAGTTCCCGCTGAGCGTCGTCTGTGTACGGTGGTCCTTACCGGTTGGTCCAATCATCACCACCTCAGTCTTTCTCCCTCCGCTTGGTGTCTGCTCCGACGTCCGCCTTGTGGGTCTGGGCTCACCGGGGCTGCGGCGCTGGCATCGGGCATAGCCTCTCCACTTCCAGCGGTGTTGCTGCAGCTGGCCACACTCACAGTCCGCCACCGATGGACTCTTCCTCGGGCGGCCGGACCAGTGCTGCTATCAGGTGTCTGGTCGCAGGGCCGGGATGCTGCACGGATCCTCCATTTTGCCTGCTACTGGCTGCTGGATAGTCTGTGGGGGAGGCGGCGGCTCTGCAGCGGCCCTGCCGGTCTCTCACCCGAGGATGCTGCAATTGGTTGTTATTTCCTTCCCTGTTCATCGGGACCGGATGGCCGCGGCAGGTGTTTGAATATGCCCAAGGCCCTGCTGCGCTCTAGTTATTGGATACACATGCGTCCACGGGTGTGGGATGAATTGCTAGCAGCAATTTTAGGCACAATGGATGTGTCTTCACACAAAGCCAGATTCTGTGAATAGAACTGGTGGTTTCTTCATCAGAGAAGCGGCGATTGATCAAGATTTATAAGGAGCCTCAAGGGAGCTTACAGGGGAGCCACCATCTTGGTTGGCTATCTGGCGTCCTCTACATATATACAGTTGACATCACATCTAGGTTGGTTTCTCCCAGCCCAGGGTGTGCTCTCTTCCCATCTCTCATGCTCAGTCGTGATACTCCTCCATAGGGGTGAATTAATTTAACAAGTAACTCTGACTCACCCTCAATATATTCCAGGTGAGCCCTATTTGATTCACATCAACATCATTTCATTGAGTAACCTAGGCTTACTGTTGACCTTTTTCTAGTACTTCTTGTAGATCAGGAGGGCATTAGAGTAACTCATAGTAAGTAGCGTAATCTTAATCTATAAATTTATATCATGAGTAAGTCAGCTATTTATAGTGAATCAAGCGCACGGAATGCTCATACTATAGCCACAATAAGTCTGTCGGGTGCCACAGAGAGCCAACTTCAGCAATGTGTTGTTTGGAACACATTGCAATCAATTAAAAAGAAGATGCCTTAAAAAAACATTTTGAAGGGGGGTTATAAACCTAAAAAAAAGTACAAAAATGCCAAGAATGCATAGGGGATCTGACTTAATGTACACTGATGCAAATCTGCCGTTTGGAAATAATGTAGTGAAGAAATTCTGCTCTGGTGCGTTTAGATGGTGTACATTGTGATTTAAGTACTGATTACATGTGTTTATTATGAATTAGTATCAAATAGTACTTCGACAATATATGCATACTTATAATGATGTTTGTCCGTCACGGCACTCTGGAGCACATCAACAATAAATAATCAAAGACATAATAAAAAGCAAACAACACCTTCAATACAGTCATTAAGCATTAGAACAGCCAATGTGGTGGTTTAAACATATGTTTCAACAGCGTACTGCACAGATCGGTCGATGCAAAACTAAAGTGCTAGTAATGTAACTTGTTGCCATGCATTTAAATGCATGAACTGAATTTCCATTTAGTGTTAGAACGTCTCTTTAAAGTGAAAAATGAAGTAGTGTTTTGGTCATAATTTGGTATTATTAACTGTGCATACATTTCCAGTTGCAGTTTGGTCATTGTATTGCTAGGTGTCCTCTGAGTATTTGTGCTGGCCATTGCATAGACATTCCTATTTCCTTCCCTTATTGAGAGGACGTTTATTCATGCAATGTGTCACCATTGCCTAATTAGCATCTTTGTTATAGCATATAATTACATTGCATAATATCTGTAAATGTGAGCAATCACATCCTCAGCCTTTAGTTAGCATACCAGCCTAAGAATAAACCAATTTTTATGAAGTCTCAGTCACAAATGTTTTCATTGCTATTCATGAGAACCCATTTGCTGAATACTGAATACAGTGGCGCATCATCAAGTAACCATTGCGTATTCAACACATTCACATTTTCCTCGGTTATTACCTGTTATGATCAAGTGGGATATTTGTATCTTTACATGGGTTATGTTCTCTGTGTCGCATACTTCTCCACATCCCCACTGAAACACCCCCAGGGGCAGAGTGTACATATTTTCTTTTGGCTTGTGTAATATATTTAGCTGGCAGGAATTTGTTCTGTAAGAACTATTTTTGACTGCTCCTATGTTGCCAAGGCTATGATTTGCAGAGTAATCATGTGTTCAGACCTTTAAAAAGGGAACAAATCACACAATGCAAAAAAGATGCATGTGCATAAAACAGTATAGCATTGGAGGACTAGAACAATGCAAATTACTTCAAGCCAAACCATTTGCTCTGGCCAAACATGTTTCAAGGATTAAGCATCTAGTATCAGAATGTCAACTTCATGTGCACAATCCTGTAGAACAAACTCATGAATCCACTTATTTTAGTGGAGTTCAAATTAACTGTTTCGATATAGAAGATTTCAAAAGGAATATGTGTAATCTCGTGAAAATACACAATGTGCTTTTCATTGTGATATATTATCCTGCTTCTTGGCACATTAAATGGTGCGGTCAAATAATGACACCTCACGTTCATGCCTTCATTTGATGCACTGCCCCAGTTAAAATGAAGCCATAAATGTAAAAATTGTTTGCAGGGACCCAACGGAACTTTAGCTGCTAAGATTGTAGGTTCTGGGCAAAATTAATATTTTATTTAAAATGACATTGTTTGTGAATCAAATCATTTTAATGGGGCTCATTTGTGATCTCTCTGTAATTTGGTGGCAGGAACCTGTTACATTTGTACTTTCGTGTGCAAAGGTCTCTGCCACCGAATTGATGATATGATATAATGATATGATAGGTTGTTTATAACGTCCACAATACCCCGAGTTTCAAAGCGCGGACCCGGGGATCGGACCTGTGTTGATTCTTGTTGTCTTGCTTCCAAGGCGAGCACGTTGCCCATGAGCTATCCTCTCCAGGTGTGAATGAAAGGCATAAAAGCCTCACACAAGGGGCCCGATTCATGGAATTTTCTGCATCTAAAATAGAGCACTTGCTTACGCAACTGCACAAAAATCCACCTTTGTCGCTTCATGGAATCGAATGTGCTCTACTTTTCCTGGACCTGCATGGATTTCATGCTGGCCCAGCACGTCGCTGCGAGCAGAGGAACGCCTTGCCCGAGACTTCAAGCAGATTTTGGGCCAGGCCTACACAATGACCAAATTAGGGGGCCGAACATAGAAAATGATGAATAACGCATGAAAATGTGGGCGTGTTGAGGGACGGTCCACGGTCAAGCAATTGCACGCCCATACCAGTGCAAATAAACACGTATTCATGGATCTGAACTCTGAAGATCGTGTCGAAAAAAAGTTCCTGCAAATTCTGGTACAGTCCCACCACTCGATAGCAGGCCTAAACATCAACGTGCATCTATAAAGCATGCGTTACACACCAAACGAAACATATCCAGCCATGATGAATCCAGCATTTGTCAGAGAAATTGTGCATGGACACTACTGGAGGAGGAAGATGGCCAGGGCCTGGATCTTGAACCCATGTACCACCCTCTTCGGGATGCTGGATGACCAGGTCTATGGCAGGTACAGGTTCCCCCCTGATATCATCCTAGACCAGGTCAGAAAGTGGGAAGATGGGCTAACATTACCCACCATGTGCTCCCAGGCCCTTAGCCCCTACAAAAAGTGGTCACTGCCTTACATTTCATGGCAACTGGATCCTTTCAGTGGACCACTGCCATAGTAGATGACATCTCCCAGGCCGCAAGGTTACGCTGCCTACACCAGGTGCTGGAGTGCATAACAGCACAACCTTCTGTGTGACGCCACATCTATATGCAAAGAACACCAGCAGAAAGGCAAATAATCATGCAGGACTTCTGTGCTGTGGCACACTTCCCACAATTACGTGGTGCAATAGATTGCCCCCATGTTTTGCTAGTTCACCCCAGATTGTCAGAGCACATATACCTCAACCTCAAACATTGGCATTCAATCAATGTTCAGGTTGTGTGCGATGCCAAGGGTATCATAACTGAAGAGTATGCAAACTCTCCAGGAAGCACACATGTCAGTTATATATTCCGGATGTCACCACTGAACCGGAACCTGGTACCTGGCAAGCATGGGAACGCATGGCTCATTGGTGAGTATAAATGAACTTGCACGTGCATGCACATTGCACACTTACTAAAAGACACTGGCAAATGATAATGGTAAACATATATAGATTTACAGACGACAGTGACTACCCCCTGAGCACATTCATGATGACGTCCATATGGAATCCCACAACACCACCTGAGGTAAGGTACAATAATGCCCATATAGCAACTAGGGGCATAGCGGAGCACACATTCAGAGTGCTTAATTCACATTTCCACTCCCTTAACCTCTCTGGTGGTGTGTTGCTATATGCACCACCAGTTGTGGGCAGGATAATTGTGGCAGCATTTGTCCTGCACAATTTTGCCACATGGTGTGGCGTCCCAGTGTACTTGCTGGTGAGCCACTGCTTGTGCCCACAAGCATGACCCTCGCACTTGGCTGGCCGAAGGGCATGTGGAGAGGCTGCATGTACCCAGCTGGTGCAATCTTACTTTATGTAAAATCCTGTCCCTGTGGAGTGCATACGATCACGCACATCCCAGCAGTGCTTTGATGAGGTGTGCTGCAGCATGCAGTACACATTTTAGGGGTGTCAAGATAGATGCCGGAAGCCTTCCAAAAGGGCACTACCACCATCCAGACGGGAGAGGACCAAGGCTTGGACAGACGTTCTAAAGTTGTTTTCTTGGATGAAGGGCATGATTTTCTTCAAGAGAGAAAGTTGATACCAAGTCATTTGTGTCTTTCATTCTATGCGCTGTTTGAAGGAGAGGTGTCCGTTGATGTTGAACTCAAAGGACATGGCACAGTTGGTCAGCTGAGGTGTGAAGCCCTCAATGTTTATAGCAGCTTTGATCTGTAGGAATCCATTTGTATAGACTTGTGGTGATTATAAAGGAGCAAGGATTCTTGTATCCTCCAATGTCTCTCCTATCTCCTCCTTTCTTGTCACCTTCCTCCTCCTGCCCCTGTTTCTGCAACCTTCTCCTTCCTTATGAACTATCCCCCTACATAAGCCTGGTTCTCTCTGCCCATACCTCCTTCCCCAAACCTACTGCTCTCCACAACTATTTACCTTCCTCCTTCACTACTAACATGTGTCCCCTAGTCTGGTCTTTCCTCCTTCCTCGAAACTCCCGATACATTCTCTCTGCTCTAGGCGCTATGATTATATCTCCATATTCCCACACCTACTACCTGACCTTGCCCTTTCTTACACTCTGGACTGTGGACTAATGGGACTGATTATGGCTTAGCATACTAAGGGCCTCATTACACGGAAGGCGGTAAACCAAGGTGCTAATAGCACCTTGGTCCATGCCGGTAAATTACCGGTACCGCCATGGAGGAAAGGGGAATTACTGCCCTATTCCAAGGTTGGCAGGGCAGTAATTTCCCCTTCCTCCATTGCCCTTCCCCATTCCCATTTTTGCCCCATAGGGCATAATGTGAATGGGGAAAGTGCTAATTAAGGTACTGCAAATTGTGGTACCGTAATTAGCACCGCACCCCGGTCCCTTTGCGGGTTCGTTTTTTAACGCCTGCTAAAAGCAGGCATGAAAGTACCAACCCGCAAAGGGACCTCGTAATAAGGCGGTAAGTGTTAACGGTCACCGGTACCCTTACTGGTGACCGTTAACCCTTACCGCCTACCATGTAATGAGGCCCTAAATCCTTTTTGGAAATAGTAGGCACGTTTAGGGATTGGTCCATGCTTTTCAGCCCCAGTATAGCTAATGGATGTCCAATTGGCAATGAGAACTCAGTGCTTCTACAGGCTGAGGGCATAAAACACTGGGTAGCCATCTTTGAATGAAAAGTCCCGATCAAGGCAGCCAATTGGTTCAATGAGCTCAAGGTAAGCATCAGTTTGCTGTCCACTCTATGAGCCACAGGCACATGCAGGGCACTTAACTGATTCACTGGTTCATAATCAAAGACCGTCATTGCAATCTGGGGTTCCTTCGGGGGTTGTTCACTAGTTACTTTATATACACTGCCATTGGGCGAACAGGGCATTGGTAATCCATAAGGTACCACATATATACAGTTGGCATCACATCTAGGGTGGTTTCTCCCAACCCAGGGTTTGCTCTCATCCCATCTCTCATGCTCAGTCGTGATACTCCTCCATAGGGGTGAATTAACTTAACAAGTAACACTGACTCTCCCTTGATATATTCCTAGTGAGCCCTATTTGATTCACATCAACATCATTTCATTGAGTAACCTAGGCTTACTGTTGACCTTTTTCTAGTACTTCTTGTAGATCAGGAGGGCATTAGAGTAACTCATAGTAAGTAACTTACTCTCAATCTATAAATTTAGGTCTTGAGTAAGTCAGCTATTTATAGTGAATCAAGCGCACAGAATGCTCATACGATAGCCACAATGAGGGTACCGATTTAGGATGGGCGTGTTCCACAGAGAGCCAACTTCAGCAATGTGTTGTTTGGAACACATTGCAATCAATTAAAGAGACGATGCCTAAAAAACATTTTGAAAGGGGTTTATAAACCTTAAGAAAAGTAAAATATGCCAATAATGCACATGGGGATTTAACTTAATGTACACTGATGCAAATCTGCAGTTTGGAAATATTGTAGTGAAGAAACTCTGCTCAGGTGCGTTTAGATGATTTTCATTGTGATTTAAGTACTGATGAAACATGTTTATTATGAATTACTGTTAGGCAGAGTTTGTATGCAGTACTCTTTGGTACCACTGTACACAACTAGGACTACAGGGGTAAGCAAGCCAACCTTTTGTATAAGTCTGTACTATACAGTTTTGGTAGCATTGCTGAGCAGCCAGGCTTATCTAAACAGGGTAATATGAGCTGTAATGATGTTACACTCAGGTCTACAATCACACGCATTCAAATGAACTCTTACACTCAAGTTTTCTTAGTAAAACACTTATTAATTTATTTCACAGTCAGTTCTAAAACATTCACTAGAAGGAGGCAATCTATATTACACACAATTACACTTCAGTACTTTATACTGTATGTTTCTGGGTCATTTAAACTACTTTGAAGGAGGAGCAAAATGGCATTCAGAGTATTGTGAAGTAGGAGCAAAAAGGCATCGGGTAATAAAAAGAACAGTTACTTTTAGACAGTGCAAATACTTTGAGTTCACAAGAGGAGTTAATTCAATGAAATAGGTCAGGCCAAAGTCAATGGGCTAAAGTCTTGTAGAGGATAAAGCAGTTCTGGTAATTGAAAGGAAATGTATTTGCCAAAGTTCTCAGAAGTAGTTTGTAAAGAAAGACTCATATGCTGGGTCACAAGCTGATTAGGCTTGCAAGTTTGGAAAGTTTCAAGCACTTTCACTGTGAGAGGTAAGAACTCTCAGTCTCATTTCACAGTACCTTACAAATGAAGAAAAAGGTGCAGCTGAAGACATCTGTTCCTGGCAGTTCCTGTGGATCTCGCTGTTCCTGAGCCTCAGTCGTGGGGACAAGAGGGAGGACGTTGGGGGACTACTGCACTGCGCAGGGACTCGTCGCAAAGATGGCAACTGGTAAATCTTCGATTCCGGTAGCTGTAGTAAAGCACACAAACTGGTGTCCCTCTCCCTGGTTATTCGGTTTCCTGCAGCACTCTGAGGGAAATACAACCAGCTCCGAGAATGGTATCCAGCTGGCTTAGTGTCGAGTTGATTGGTCCCACCAACTCAAAGCAAGTCTTCCTTGCCGGTCTTCTCTGTCGAGATGAACTTAGCGATTCGGACCTGCAGCAGGGCTTCACTGGGCAATCCAATGGTCCAGGAGTTGCAGCAGCCTTCCTCTTCAAGCTCGTCTTCGGTTCTTTAGTTCCACTGGTCGACTCTGCCTTCCAAGCCAAGAGACTCGACTTTTATTCAGTTCTCTCTCATTCATTCCAGCCTAGCTGTCACTCATCCAGCAGGGTGGCTGTCCTTGCCGGACAGTCAACCAGCCAATCACACCAGAGTGCATTTGGGTCTCCTAGGAGACTAAGCACAGGGAGTTTCGGGCACCTCCCTCACTTCCTGCCCCCCCCAGACACTCGGGTGCCAGAGGCGGTCTTCAGTCCTGAAGCCTGCCAAAGGCGAATGAACAAAGGAACCAAACCTGCTTTGGCGCAGAGAGACAAACTCTAGAAGGACCTTTCCAAAAAGAAATGGCGTAAAAGGAAGACCGGGACCTGCTTAAACAAAGGGGGCTCAGACGCCATCTTGAAAAACATGGCTCCCAAGATTTAATACTGCCGGTGTTCGCTGTCCGAAAAAATCATGGTAGTTTGTTGTAAAACCACTGCCACCAGCCATTTTGAAAGGAAAGGGTTGTATATGACTGCTACATGAGTATCTAGACACAGGGGATACTAAGTAACCCCTCCAGCACTCTATTGTAAAATAGGGTGTGCTGGGTCTAGAGAATTTAAAAAGACTAGTAAAGTCAATTTCACTTTACTTACTCTGGGAAACAGTAGTTTATCCCAGAGAATGTATTTAAACCTTGGGAAAGCCTGGAAAGGTTTCCTTGTGCCACTGCACTGAGGGTGCAGTGTGGCACAAATGAAAAGATGATGCCTATGAGTTGTCTAAAACTCCATAATTCAAAAAGAAACAAACACAGAAAACAGAATTTAAAAGTTCAAAGTCATCAAGTTTAGCAAAAGAGCTTGAGGGCTCTAAGGTGGGAGGAATTGGCAGAGTTGTGAGAATTCTCCCTAACAATTACTATCAAATAGTACTTTGAAAATGTATGCATAATTATAATGATGTTTGTCCATCATTGCACTCTGCAGCACATGCACAATAAATGATCAAACACATAAACACCTTCAATACAGTCATTAAGCATTACAACAGCCAATGTGGTGGTTTAAACATATGTTTCAACAGCGTACTGCACAGATCAGTTGCTGCAAAAATAAAGTGCTAGTAATGTAACTTGTTGCCATGCATTTAAATGCATGAACTGAACTTCCATTTAGTGTTAGAACGTCTCTTTAAAGTGAAAAATTAAGTAGTGTTTTGGTCATAATTTGGTATTATTAACTGTGCATACATTTCCAGTTGCAGTTTGGTCATTTTATTGCTAGGTGTCCTCTGAGTATTTGTGCTGGCCATTGCATAGACATTCCTATTTCCTTCCCTTATTGAGATGAAGTTTATTCATGCAATGTGCCACCTCTGCCTAATTAGCATCTTTGTTATACCGTATAATTACATTGCATATTATCTGTACATGTGAGCAATCACATCCTCAGCCTTTAGTTAGCATACCAGCCTAAGAATAAACCATTTTTAATGAAGTCTTAGGGCCTCATTATCACCCAGGCGGAATAGGTTTTACGGCGCTGGTAAAGGTGCAGGCACCGTTAAACCCATTCTGCCCTATTACAAGGTTCCCTTGCGGGACCCGCTCTGGACGTCTGGTCAGACCAGATGTCCGTTGCCGGTCCCGCAAGGGGACCAGGGAGATAACAACGGGACCGTTATTAATGGGCCCGTTGTTAGCTCCCTCCCCATTCCCATTGAGCCCTATGGGGGCTCAAATGAGAATGGGTATTGTCCGGGTCCAGGTTCCCTGAATGAGGAAATACCGGGCCATCCAAAGTAGGAATGGCCCGGTATTTCCCCATTCAAGGACCACGGACCCGGACCCGAGTTTGGAGGCAGCCATGCCGTTATTAAGGGCATGACTACTTCCAAACTCGTAATGAGGCCCTTAGTCACACATGCTTTCATTGCTATTCATGAGAACCCATTTGCTGAATACTGAATACAGTGGCGCATCATCAAGTAACCATTGCATATTCAACTCATTCACATTTTCCTCGGTTATTACCTGTTATGATCAAGTGGGATATTTGTATCTTTACATGGGTTATGTTCTCTGTGTCGCATACTTCTCCACATCCCCACTGAAACACCCCCAGGGGCAGAGTGTACATATTTTCTTTTGGCTTGTGTAATATATTTAGCTGGCAGGAATTTGTTCTGTAAGAACTGTTTTTGACTGCTCCTATGTTGCCAAGGCTATGATTTGCAGAGTTATCATGTGTACAGACCTTTAAAAAGGCAACAAATCACACAATGCAAAAAAGATGCATGTGCATAAAACAGTATAGCATTGGAAGACTAGAACAATGCAAATTACTTCAAGCCAAACCATTTGCTCTGGCCAAAAATGTTTCAAGGATTAAGCATCTAGTATCAGAATGTCAACTTCATGTGCACAATCCTGTAAAACAAACTGATTAATCCACTTATTTTAGTGGAGTTCAAATGAACTGTTTCGATATAGAAGATTTCAAAAGGAATATGTGTAATCTCGTGAAAATACACAATGTGCTTTTCATTGTGATATATTATCCTGCTTCTTGGCACATTAAATGGTGCGGTCAAATAATGACACCTCACGTTCATGCCTTTATTTGATGCACTGCCCCAGTTAAAATGAAGCCATAAAGGTAAAGGCAGGTTTACTCTTCATCTTTGCATTCCGCTTTGAAAATGTAACAATTGTTTGCAGGGACCCAACGGAACTTTAGCTGCTAAGATTGTAGGTTCTGGGCAAAATTAATATTTTATTTAAAATGACATTGTTTGTGAATCAAATCATTTTAATGGGGCTTATGTGTGATGTCTCTGTAATTCGGTGGCAGGAACCTGTTACTTTTGTACTTTCGTGTGTAAAGGTCTCTGCCACTGAATTGATGATATGATATAATGATATGATAGGTTGTTTATAACGTCCTCAATACCCCGAGTTTCTAAGCGCGGACCCGGGCATCGGACCTGTGTTGCTTCTTGTCTTGCTTCCAAGGCGAGCAAGTTGCTGCTGAGCTATTGTCTACAGATTTGAACAAAAGGCATAAAAGCCTCTAACAAGGGGCCCGGTTCATGGAATTTTCTGCATGTAAAATAGAGTACTTGCTTACGAAAATCTTTGTGGACTCATGGAATCGAATGCACTGTACTTTTCCTGGACTTACATAGATTTCACACTGGCCCAGAATGTCGTTGCGAGCGGAGGAACGCCTTGCGCGAGACTCCAAGCAGAGTGTGGGCCAGGCGTGCGCAGCAACCAAATTAGGAGGCCAAACATGAAAATGAGGAATAACACATGAAAATATGGGTGTGTTGACTGACGGTCTACGGTCAAGCAATCACACGCCCATACCAGCTCAAATAAACCCATATTCATGGTTCTGAACTCTGATGGTCGGGTCGAGAAAAATTTCCTGTAAATCCTGGTACACTCCTGCCACCTGATAGCAGGCATAAACGTCAACGCGCATCTATAAAGCATGCAGTACACACCAAACGAAACATATCCAGCCACGGTGAATCCATCATTTGTCAGAGCAATCGTGAATGGACACCGCAGGAGGAGGAAGATGACCAGGGCCTGGATCCTCAATCCACGTACCACCCTCTTTGGATGCCGGATAACCAGGTCTATGGCAGGTACAGGTTCCCCCCTCATATCATCCTAGACCTGGTCAGTGTGTGGGAAGATGAGCTATCATCACCCACCATGTGCTCCCGGGCCATTAGCCCCCTATTAAAAGTGCTCACTGCCTTACATTTCATGGCAATTGGATACTTCTAGTGGACCACTGCCATAGTAGATGGCATCTCCCAGGCCACAAAGTCACGCTGCCTACACCAGGTGCTGGAATGCATACCAGTACAACCTTCTGTGCGACGTCACATCTATGTGCAAAGAACACCAGCAGAAAGGCAAATAGTCATGCAGGACTTGTATGCTGTTGCATGCTTCCCACAATTGCTTGGTGCAATAGATTGCACACATGTTGTGCTACTTCCCCCCCTGATTGACAGAGCACATATACCTCAACCTCAAATATTGGCATTCAATCAATGTTCCGGTTGTGTGCGATGCAAAGGGCATCATAACTGAAGTGTATGCAAACTATCCAGGAAACACACATGACAGTTATATATTCCGGATGTCACCACTACACCGGAACCTGGTAGCTGGCAAGCATGGGAACGCATGGCTCATTGGTGAGTATAAATGGACATGCACATGCATGCACATTGCATACTTACCAATAGATGTACCCAGCTGGTACAATCCTACTTCATGTCAAATCCTGTTCCTGTGGAGTGCCCACGATCAATCCACATCCCAAGTGCAATTCAATAATGACCATGAGCCAATCCTGCGTGCCTGCAAAAACACACTGAGAATGTGCCCCAGGGAGGCAAAATTTTGTGAATCCATCAGACATAAAACAACATGCACCAAGTATGGCCAAATGAAAGACACGTAAGTGGGAGTATATCACCACGGTAAGCATGGAGTGAAACCACTCCTGAAGCACACAAAAAATCACCCAAAATATGTGTTGACACAGATAAATTCAGCAACTTGCCATCCATCAATTATTAGCATTCATTACTCCAAACGTATCATTTCCAACAATTCCCAAAAGCCCAATGACACGGTTGCACACCTGTGTGAGAATGTGCATATTCTTGTTGCCGTGAGCGCAAACACAGTGGTGTCAGGATCGTCATGTACACAATACTTAGTGACATCAAAGTAGCCATTTTGAATATGAACAACAAAAGATCAAAACAATTGCACTGCAAGAGAAATTCACATCTTACCTGTTTCCTGTACATGCATACGACTGCAAGTTTCCCCTCAATCCCATCACCCATCACAACATGACAAATGGATCTGCAGAGAAACCCAAATCAATGTGAGCGCAGGGTACACATCCACGCACCCAAACATACAGCAATATGTGCCCCCTTGAGTGACATGCAAAAAATGTAAACAACTCCCAACCGACTATCGTCATCATGTATCATGTAATATCTCGCCTGAGCCAGCGTGGTCAGTGCATTTTGCCCGTGCCGCTGTAGCCATCTGCATTGCTGCCGTCGTCATCCTCCAAAACATCCATGTCTTGGGGTACGGCCTGTGGATGGCCTGGGACTTCATTGCCCCTGCATTTTTGCACCCTGAGGGGTCTTAGCCAGGCTCAGCGGTGGCATCCTCTTCTCTGGTGTGCCAGGAGAGTTCGCCAACGCCCCGCCTGAGGCCGCCCACCTCGGGGGTTGGGACACCCTGGGCGCAGTAGGGGCTACCTTCAAATGTTCAGCCCCTTTGGCCTTCGAGAGAGTGGCTGCCATCAGCTCAGTCATCAACGACGATTTCTGCTGCGCCACCTGGCCTTCTTGGCCATGTGGCCACCTTTTCTTCCACTTTAGGCTTGTCAGGCTTCTCCCGCAGCTTGGCCGGTTTGGGTGAGTTCCTCTTTGAGAAGGAGCTCGATCGATGGCTGGAGATGGAGGCAGATGGTGACATTGATCGCGCCCTCCTTGCCCAGGGACCTGCTTGCGCAGCGACCCCAATGGAAACGGACTTGCAGTACTTCGCCTTGTCTTGGGCCCCCACGGATGGAGTGCCCTCAAAGGACTTAGAAGCCTGCTCAACAGATCGGCCGGTCCAAGATGAGGCATGACCCGGCTTTGGGCACGGGGCAGAGGCCTTAGCGCCGAGCCACGCCACCAGTCTACTGTGTCAATCCTTCATCGTTCTCTTGGAGAAGCCGAGGCAGATTTTGCAGTCTCCTTCTTTGTGGTCCGGGTGAAGGCAATAGAGGCATTGAAAAGATAACTTTGTTTCTTCTTCTCCTCAGTCATGGTTGAAGGTGTGGAGTGGGCCTGGTGGCCTTCTGGAAACGTCAGTGAAAACTCGATGATCCATGCCCTTGAGGGTGCTGACATTCATCGACAAATGGATCTCCAATGGAGAGAAGCGCACACACGCTCCTATTTGACACAAATAGAACTTTTTTCCCATTGAAAAACGTGAAAAGTGCAGAAAAGTTCCCAGAGCAACACTAGAGGACTCCCAACACTTAATCGTACGGTACAAATCTGAAGATGGCTGCTAGAAGAGGGGCTTAGGGAGAGGGCAGTCATTGGATGGGGGCAGTATGACCCAGAGTAAAGTGACTGGTTTAGAGGAGAAATATAGTTTGTAAGTGAAAGTGAAACTGTTTTTTCTTTTACAGAGGATTCCCGGCCTGACGATGGGGAATATTCATGAGCATGTGAATCCATGAAAGGCCCCATGCTGGAGAAAATTAAAAATATCAGAAAACGTGTCCATCATGAAGGGGGGAGAGGTAGGGTGCATGCCAATGTCTACATTAGTGGACAAAAACATTGACAATGAAAAAAAAGAAAAACCTCCAAGGGCCGATGGACTTCACGGCAAGGGTGGACCAGGAGGCATGTCTGTGCTGGGACCCCCATCCTGCGTTCATCTGCAGGTAGGCGTGGTGCTGGAGGCAGACCACACAGTGCCATGGTTTGGTCTTGAGAGGCATTGACCATGTCTTACACTGTGGAATGCACGAGCACAGTTAGGCCAGTGATCTCTATATGCATTGCATCACGGAAGGCAACAGAGTCTGCATGTGCAGACAGACGTGATGCGCAGAGTTCCTCCAAGAGTGACTGCCTGAAGGCACCCACCTCATCGTGGATCAGTCTCCTTGTGGCTGTTAGTTCTGCACATCCTCTGGGCCACTATCTCAAGCACTCACTGTGTGCCCAAGCATCTGCATGCAGGGAAGCCTGTAGACACAACAGATCAGTCTGTCATCCCTTGATGTTGGCTCCAGGCGCAGTTTGTGGGAGCGGCATGAGGACTGCTGGCACGGTCATGCATTTGGCCATCTTATCCATGCCCTCAGATATATTATCCAACACATATCCATGTCGGAGGGTGGTATGCAACATTTGCTGCTTACACTCTGTCTCCCCATCCTGCATACATCACCCACGTGTGCCCGGGCCACGGCAGCCTGATGCTAGGGACCTAGTCTTTTGCTGTGGTGCCCCAGTCATTGGCTGCCGGTCTGCATCCCTCCCTTGGACATCAGTACCAGGACCTGACACCAAATCAGGAGAGGGTGGCCTTGCAGCCGTAACCACCACAGACAGAAGTACCACCACTGACTGGCTTTGTGAAGCCAGCCGCCCTCCACAGACTCACGGGCCCCCGACTGATCCACACATTGGGGCACTCACCTCTGTCCTCTTTGAGGCATGCACATTCAGTTCAGCATCAGATACATCCAAAGAGTCCAAAGAGTCTGAAGAGTCTGCATTATGGCTCAGGATGGTATGCAGCCCGAGTGGGTTCTCACGGCCTACCACACCATGTCCCCCACTGGTGGTCTGCCGCACAACTGACTCTTCCTCCTCCTCCAACCTTGCATCTGGTGCATCCTCACTTGCACATGGACAGTGAAAGATATAATGATACATGTCAAAGAGACAACAATGTACATATGCTCCAAGGAGCACTCTGACAAGAAATGGCATAACATGTACCCATCAGACATTGTGCATTCACACACTTGGTCCAGTATGCAACTGATGCATGGCATTTGCTGACAAGTGTCTATCACCCCCCACCCCCATCAAGTAAATGCCAGCACTGGACACTGAACTGTGTTGTAAATGCACAATGAGGGGACATTTAACTGTCAAGTCGCAACACATGCCAGGTGAATATTAATACACATGTGACATTTTAATGTACAATGACATCACATGGCAATGTCCAGACATCCATATTCACAGACAACACCATGTTCAACACATGACACACTAATCAGGTCTGGGACAGGGAACAGGAGACAATTAGGACCTGCAGAAGGCCTGGAAAGGGAAGAAGCCCAAGAGTGGGTACACCCGAAAGTGTGACTTCTGATCAAGGTCCCTGAAGTGCAGTAAGACGGAGAGCGGATTGGGCGATGTGAACAAGGTCAACCAATCCACAAGAGGGTGAGGGCAGTGCCACATGTAGTGGGCAAAGACTGTGGAAGGGTAAGAGGGAGTATGCGCCACAATGAGTAGGCTCTCTGTGGTACTGGAATTGAGTCAATGGCCCTCATTCCGAGGTTGGCGGTAAGGGATACCAGGCACCGGTAAGGAGACCAGTGCCGGTAATCCCTTACCACCCTACTACAAGGTCCCTTAGCAGGTCCCTCCTTTAACGCCTGGTCTGACCTTGCGTTATGGACGGGACCCGTTAAGGGACCAGGGCGCAAATAACGGGCTTGACATTTGCGAGCCTGTTATTTGTGCCCTCCCCATTCCCATTGAGCCCTTTGAGGGCTCAAATGGGAATGGGGAATGGTTTGGTGAATGGGGATTTACCGGTCCCGCCAAGGTCGGACTATACCGGGAAGTCCCCATTGCACCAATCTGGACACGGTACCATTATTGGTGGCAGTCATGGCGCAAATAGCGCCATGACTACCACCAAACTCGGAATGAGGGCCAATGTGTATATGGTCTGTGGACGTTCATGCAACTACACTCTGTGAACACGACAATGTGCGTTGACAGACAGCTTAGCTGTACATCGTGACAAGAAAACCCATAGGAGCAAGTGGCAAAAGGAACATGCATCTCTGCATCACATGGCGGGTAAGTGATACTTTGTGTGCATTCACCAGTCTAGCAGTGCAGAGTGAAACGCAAGTGGAATGTAGCAACAAACACTACTTGTAGATGTCACATGTTTCACAAGTACCTGGGGAGTACCCTGTGGGGGATGTGTCCAGTCACACAGACATGTGCTACAAATGGCTGCCACACGGGCTACACACAGTATTATGGCCAATTGACATGAGTCTGTTCGTCACAGGACATGCTTTTCATACAAATGCAGACAGATGTCCCAATACACAATTTATGTGGGTGATGCATGACTGGCAAAACACCAGAGGTGCACTGATGGACACTCCCACGCCTTGCACCTGTTCAATGAGGATGAATTGGATTATGGCCACTTCATGCAGTGTCAGATGCTGCTCCTGTGGTGCCCCCCCTCTAGTTGCCAGTGTATAGGTCTGGTTGACAGTCAGCTTGTGCTTGGTGCGACAGGGTGAGATCATTCCATCACTTCATGACCTGTTCTGCTGTTAAAATCTCAACCCCTAAGGTGTTTATCTGTTCTGTGACATGCTGCCAATGCATCACACGTTGTGCAACTGTACATGTGCTCCCGGCATACAGGCTCATGTCGCAATAGTGGACGGTCACATAGTCAATCAGGATATGGGGCTCCTCATCAGAGAAGTTCTTCTTCCTGTGTAGAACAGTGTCCTGTGCCGTGTCTTAGGGTTGAGCCTCTACCTGCTGTGCAGGGGGTCCATTCCTGCCATGAGTGGCGGGGGGGGTTGGAGCCAACCCTGTTTGGCTGGAACCACTTTGGCATCCAGGTACCAGGCCACCTTTGAACAGGGTCCTGCCATATCCTCCTGGTGCTGGGACAGGTGTGTCACCACCACTTCCCCGACCACCTGGGGCTAGGGCAGGTGTTTCACTACCACTTCCTTCCCTGACCACCTAGGGCTGGGGCAAGTGGGTCACCACCACTTCCCCGCCACCCGATCCCCCTCTGCCTCCTTTCCCTTTTGGGATCTTTCCAACCATGACACTGGTGTAACGGATGAATGGGAGGCATACCAAAATATTGTCCTGGGCAATGAGAATCAGAGAACAGTCTACATGATGTACAACATAGATGTGTGGTTCAGCAAGGCTCAAATGTACCCTAAACATGAAAAATAAGCAGTATGCAATACACAGTGGCACCTGATAACACAAAGAGTGCACATGTGACACCTGGAAAGCTTCCGAAACAGAAAGAAAGGTACACGATACACAGTGGCACCCAATAACACAACAAGTGTTTACGCGACATCTGGAAAGCATCTGAATAAGAAAAAAGAGGTACGCGATTCACAGTCGCAACTGCAAACAGAAAAAGTGCATATGCGACAGACTGCATGCCTCAAAATGGGGGAAAGAAAAAAATTGAATATGCACAGAGATGCAGCTCCCTCGCCCCAAAAAAGAACAGTACGCTACCTGATGGGAATGGATTGCGTCGCCCCCCAAAAATACGGGAAAATGGCAATACTCTGTCTTTGTTCCTTTGCGTGCACAGCCAGTGATGCCTTTACTCATCCTATTTATCCCCGTCAATGCCCTGAACCGTGTCAGCATGCTGTGTGCAGCACGTGTCATGGAACGCACGCACTGAGAGCCTTTCCTCTTTTTTTGGCTGCCTTTTCGAGCTGCACATGGAAGACCCGTTCTCTTGCCTCTGTGCCATGTTACCTGCCTCCTACTGCCCTGTACTGCCTCCAAAGTTGCCATCTACTGCTTTCTGACCAGTGTGAGTGCCTGCTGCCCACCTGCACTGTGTTGCGGTACCTTCTTTCCAGCCATTCTCTATGCTCCTGTCTCTGGCCCTGTGACCACCTCAGCTGCTGTGTTGGACTCCCACCTTCACATACCACCACCACTGGTCCACAGCCCATCTCCAGGACCAGCCTACCACACAAACCTGCCTTGGGGGTTGCCATGTCCACACCATCTACCTCTGATCAGGCAGAGGGCTGTAAACTTCACTACCAAAGAAGTTAACATTCTGGTGGATAAGGTCCTGGAGAATTATGATGCCCTCTTCAAGCCAAAGATGCAACGCGGCAGGGAACAACGTCTCCAGATCTGGGAGGACATAATGGCTGGCATCAAGGGAAGACCACAAATCCAGGACCCACGTCAAGGCTCAGTGCTTCCTGAAGACTGGTGCAACCACGGAGGTGCACCAGGTGCTCAGATGCCAGTTGTCCAACAACAACATGTGGGTCCTGCTGAGGTTCTACCCGGTGCTGCATGCCCAAGTCTGTGAGTTGCAACGATGTCTGGAGTCGGATTGTGAGTAGGCATGTGTTGTACTGCTGTAGGGTGCATGTGTGTTGTGCATGTGCTAGCATGTTTGCAGTGACCCCATTACTTTTGCAGCATGAATATCTCAGCGACCAACATCTGAATGCATGCTCCAGACAATGTTCCCATGTGGGACATCAAACCTGTGCGGATTCAAAATCCATTGTAATTTGCATTGTGTGTCGTAGTTAATTTTAGAAAACTGTGCACATGCAATGTTTCTTGTGTCTGAGACGTGCTTGGATGGCAAGGGTGACAGTTGAGGGAGTGTTGACCATGTCATGTGCATGCATGCTGATCATGTGCCAATAATAGCAATGTGTGACTATGCATCACTCATGTCTGGAGGTCACAATCGCATTTGGATGTTTGAGGTAGTCCCGTTTGGGCAATGCAGTTTGCGGGACTGTGATGTGATTGGGCATGACGCTGCTTTGGCACTCGGAGTGATGTGTGTTCATGCCATGTGAAAGTACTTCGGGCAATGGCATGCCATGTTTGCCTGTGCAGTTGGTGCATGTATGTGTTGCATGCAAGCAGGATGGTGTGTGGCAGAGGCATGTTGTTTGATGTGATGGTGTGGAGATGTGCTCAGGCAGGTGTCGGCATGGCCATGCTGTGAGTGTATGATTGGCCACTGGTGGCCATGATTCCACTGTGTGTCTTGCCCACAATGTGTCCACAGCGTTGGGCCACCACATCCGTGTTCACATGCTTTATGTGTGTGTACGTCATACCAGTTTACTCCCTGCCCACCCCTGTGCCCATGTGGAATGTCTCCCATGGATGTGCATCAGTTTGCAGTTGGGTCATGGTGAACTTCCCCTATGTCATGTGATTCATCTTTGTATGTGTCTGTGCACTGGCCACATTGCAGTGCGTTTACATGTGGATGTGTCATGGAAGTGTTTCTCATCGTGCCTGTGTTGTTGTGTCTCTTTGGATGTGGATTGCATGTCCATTTGTGTGGCTTTGGATGTTGCTGATTGTTCCATGGACATGTCATGTTCCTGTAAATGTTGTTGATGCCACACCGGCTTAGTTACAGTACACTGATGGTGCTGTTCTGTATCTCCTTTACTACATTTGCTGCAGCTGATGAAGAGGGCAGAAGCGGAGCTGTGGAGCATGGAAGCGGGGATCACTCCACTAGGCATAGGCGCAAGCCCCAGCCACTCCCCTGTGACAGCTCATCTTCTGGCAGCGATGTGGCTAAGGTAGCGCATGTACCATCAGGCATGGCTGCTGGGGGTAAGTACAAAGAGGTGGAGGTGTCAGGGGACTCTTCAGCAATGGTGGGACCCGGTGGTGCATCAAAGGGGCCATCCATGGTGGAAGACACCCTGGAGTCATCCAGGTAGACAGGAGGAGGTCGCTGTTGCAGCCCAGCCCATGGGATCAGGTGGGGGCGTTGAGGTGGAAGTGCGTGCTGCCATTCTCTCCTAGAGGAACGAGGGTATGCAGGCGACCGTGGAGGTGCCTGTGCAGAATCCTGTCCCTGGGACATCGGACGTGGGACTCTGTTCCTGCCGGGATGCCTTCACCCAGACCAGCATCCCTTTGCTGGCTGATGTGTCCATCTGGGATCAGGTGCTGCCCCTGCTGGCTGGGCTTATGAGACTGAGGTGATCACCATGCCTACCCAGGCACTGACAGGGGAAAGGCCACGGAGGAACAGCAGGCACCACGGAGCACTGCAAGTGCCGCACGCCCCTCACGATCATCATCAGGTTGGAGGGCGTACCAAGGGAGCATGCACTGGACACAGCAGTAGCACGTCGCAATGAAGAGGAGACATTATGTAGCCAGGCAGACCACCCCAAGGAGGCAGGTGGACACTTTGAGGCAGGAGGATCAAATGGGATTGATGCACTCAAGATCTTCCGTGTTCAGGAACTCTGACCGGCAGCTGGTGGCAGAGAGGCAGCGGGCACAGGCAGCAAGAGTGATGGTGGCCGGGGCTGAGGTTGTGCTGCATCGGGCAAGGAGGTGGGCTCCCATCCTGGAGGCCACTTGCAAGGCGGCGAGGGAGGCCAAAGCACAGATGATGTCCACCCTGCAAGCCCTCCAGGAAACAACAGAGGCCCACCTGATGGAGGAGGATGTGACGTGCGACTCAGCCCTGGTAGACTGCTTCAGCGAGATTGGAGAGGAGGACTATCCCGCTGCCTTTGCATATAGTTATTTAGGTGTAGGTTTACTTTTTTTATTTATTATTTGCCCCAGACTATGAAGACTTTCCTTCCCTGTTTTTCCTGTATATAGTTCTTTAGGCATGCTTGGACCTTCATTCCACGTTTTTCTTGCAAGTGATGTGTCTTGTGGCATACCTGTGTGTGTGTTGTTGTTGCTGTAATGGTTGCGGCTGGAAGGATTCACATGTGCCTGTGGTGTGGGTCCATCAGATGACAGGCCCTGCACTGTATGTTTTCATTTGCATTTACATGTGCAGCATCATAGTGTGTTCAGCATCAGTGTGGCTGGGATGGAGGGAGATGGACTCACTGTGGAGACGTGCCCTGGTCCCACTACTTGAACCTTTGTTTGTCATTGCTGTGTCAAACCAATGTAATGTGCACATGCCCACCAGCATGTGCAGTCACACACTGCCTGCTCTGCAAATGGAATGCATTTGCGAGCCATGTTTGCTCTTCCTGTGTGGCAGCACACATTTCCTCTCTCAGTGACAAATGCGCTCCCTGACTGCCCTCCCATCACCCATGGGCCTGTCAAGTTGTAGTACCTGACAGGGACTTTGCCACCACTTCCACCCAAGTCACTTGTGCTCAGGGTGTGATGCGCCTGGTCATTATTTGAGGATCTGGCCAATGTATGAATAGGTTTACTTCTGTCCTCGGAACACATTCAGGTGGTGTGTTTTGATGCCTTCGCAATAACCCATGGCCAGTTTGAATTCACTTGTCACATGTTGATGGTGTGACCACGGTGTTGTTGATGCAATGTAGTGCTGTCTGGCTGGGGTGCTGCAGATTCTAGTCTGCCAGGGAGTGACAGCGGATGCTCCGGTCCAGGATTGGTCTTCAGTGCTTCCTTTTGATCATGTTGGCAGTGGACATGTTGGTTGTTTGCTTCATGGTGGAAGCAGACCACAGAGGTTCAGGTGAGTTGCAGTCATACATTGAACTTCATGAGTGGAAGATTGTCGGGGTCTGCCTGGGTTGGTGTCGGAGGTGGAGGCAGTGTGGGGAGGAAAGTGTACTATCGTGGGGCTGCCTGGGGTAGTGTTGGAAGTGAAGGGGACTGGTGGGTGGTGTCTGGACTTGAGGGGGCTGCGTGGGGTAGTGTCGGAGGTGAGGGCAGTGTGGGGAGGGGAGTGTACTATCGGGGGGCTGCATGGGGTAGTGTCAGAGGTGATGGGTGATGGTGGGTGGTGTCAGAGGTGAGGGGGCTGCCTGTGGTGGTGTCGGAGGTGAGGGCATTGTGGGGGAAATTATGTACCTGACTATGACTTAGCCCAATGTAACTGGTTGTAACAAAATCATTAAGCACACTTGTATGAAGTCATTATGTACAAGATTATGACTAAGCCAAAAGTAACTGGATGTAGCCAACCTCAAGCAATTTCCTCTGATCAAAGTTTGTAAGTAACTGGATGTAACAAATTTCATATTGCCCAAGACTGTACTTGCAACCGTGTTCTAAAGCACAAGCGCCCAGATGCCCCAGGTGTAGGTGCGCTATATAAATGCAACACATAAATAAATAAATAAATAAATGCATTGTTTTTAAAGTGAACTTGGGCTTTCACTTTTTAGAATGTTTGACTTGCTTTGAATGTGTGTTGTATTTAAATACTACCATCGGTTCAATCATGGCTTGCTTCCTTAGAAGTTACCCATGTTTAACAGGAGGACCGAATTGAAGTTGTCAAAGTACATACTTGAATTCTATCAAATGTGTGACACTGTCTTCATACTGTAATACAAATAATTCGACCCTGCAAAATATGTGTTTCCTCCACTTGAAATCGCATGCCTGCCTTTCATTCATTCACACTTGCCTCGGTACATTCTCACGATAGAAGGCTTCATCAGTCGTTAAATTATGCATGGAAACATTTCACACTGTATTTAAATGTACTGTCATGCCGAGATAGGAATATATTTTAGTGATAAAAGTGAAAAATAGAACCCTAATTGATATTTGATTAATTATGTATATGTTTTTAATGGGATTTAGAGCAACAAATAAAAATGGTGTGAATTTTTAAAATGTGCTCCTATTGATCGTGTTTCCCTTTGTCAGTGAGCGGTGGCGCGTGACTGGCAGTTCAATCAGTGCAACAAAGCTTTCCCTGCCGCAGTGTGAGGGGGAACAAACCGAACAAGGTGGCGAAATAAGTGGCAAAAGCGAGCGCTTCAGAAAAGTAATTTCTTCCATGGTTCAACTGGAAATGCAACTCAGGGAGGGAATATGACAGTTTAAAGAGAAAGGACATGTTGTCTGGGATGCTAATGCCAACCGTTAAAGCAGCGTTTTCTCCGCTTCTACAAAAGAAAAGAAGTATAGCTTTTGGAAAATATAAAACCAAATGATTAGTCACATGTGGTGAGGAAATGGTCTATCACTCTTCACACTTAGCAGCTTCATTCCTGAAAGGAAAAAAAACAGAAAAATACATAGAGCAAGTACAGAAAATATGTTAGAACTTCAGAATATAGCACATGGTCAACCTCTACATTCGTAGTACCTTTATAGTATGTGTACCATGGCTTCAATGTAGTATTACCACGTGAAGTCCTCAGTTTAAAATTAATACTGTCACTGATCAAAAACAACCTACCACAGACAGGTGGTCTCATCAGTGATGTCATAGATGATGCCATTTGTGATGTCATATTTGATGTCCTGGGTGTTAGTGTTAGCAGTCCATGGCAGTGGCCCGTGTTATGGTTGTAAAACGGTGGCCTGAGTTATGGTTGCATAGCTTACTGGCGAATCCCATGTTTTTTTGTTTTACTTGTAACCATAACGTCCCTTTAGCAACGTTTTTTTCCCTGAATTTGATAGGTTTTTATTAGTGCAACTTAACCATAACGTCCCTTATGCACAGTTTTTTTCACTGAATTTCATAGTTTTTTCCCTTTAACAGAGTTTTTTTCACTGAATTTCATAGGTTTTTATGAGTGAAAATGTTTTGTGATATTACATTACTGTATATAAGTTATTAATAATTCCCCTTTTAACATATATGAAAAACCATAAACCTCCTTTAACAAACACATTTTTTGCAACGCTGTAACTTACATTTCTTTCAATGAATTCCAAGGGTTTTCTTATACCATTGTTTTGTTATGGGCCTGTAGCCATGACCATTGGCCACGGCCTTAGGACATGTCCACTATATATGTTCCCTTAATATGTTTCTTTTACACCCACTAGGTGGGCACAGCCTTTGCCCACTATACATGTCTTTCGGATCCACTAGCAAGGGCCACTGTATATCTTAAACAATACTGCGCCTGAATATGTATATTTTGGGCCCAGTAGGTGGCCACGGTCTTCGGCTGTGACCAATATACATGCCTTGGCCACTATACACTATTGACACCAATCTTAATAACTTTTTAATTTTTTGACGGACTGTTCCCAAAATGTCCAGTTTGAAGGGGCCCTTGACAATCCCATGGTTTACAAAATATCATCCAACACCATCCCACAAGTCAAAAGTTATTAGCCTCTTTCAGCTTCTCTGATGCAAAGCACCAATAACAATATAAAAGGTTTTAAGGCACAGGGGCACCCTGTAGTCTGTCAGAGTCTTTAAAAACCACTCGATGGATTTACTCCAAAGCAGTCAAATTTATTTCGGGCATGCTTCTGCCCGCGGAGCGGGGCCAAGGAACTGGAGGGGCAGGCTGTTCTCCTGCTGCAGAGGAGGTCAGCGGTGTAGCATTGTGCCTGCAAGCAGCCTCAACTGCCTTAATTTCCAGCCTGCCACTGACCACAGAGTGGAGCAGCTGGCGTCGCAAGCTGTTCTCCGGCTACAGAGGAGGCTGTGGGTGGAGCCCTGTAACTGCAAGCAGCCTCAGCTGCCTTACATTCCAGCATGGCTGGGGGGGCAGGCTGTTCTCCTGCTGTCCCCTTCCTGCATCCCTGGTGGACTCTGTGGATTTGTAGTGCAGTTGAGTTTTTGGAGCTGCCAGCCTCATGTGTGGTTGCTGTGATGGGTGGAGTGACTCTTAATAATAAGATTTTGCATTTATATAGCTCTACGAACCCTCAGGTATCTGAGCGCTGCTTATTATTGCCCACGGTGTGTGGTGCTCATTTATCGACCTCGGAAGGATAAAAGGCTGAGTTTGGCCTTGCTGGGATTTGAACTTGGTTGTCAAAGCGAGCGCTCTACTCGCGGTGCCACTTGACTGGCATAGTCTTCTGCAGTCTGCGGCCTGGTGCAGCTTTTCTGAAGTTTTATGCAATTGATGATGGTGGCAACAGCAATGATGGATTCTCCATGGGATAGTGTTGATGGGCTTCCTTGTGCTGTTGCTACTTGAGCAGGTGTTTTTTTTGGTTTATGTCTTAAATCTGCATTTTAAAGGCTGAACACAAAATAGACAGAATTTTTTCGGCTGTTTTTGTGTCACTTTAAAATACTGAAATATGACTTACTGCAAACCCCACCACTCGTAAGGTTATCCCTACCCCATCCCCACCATCTCTGCTGGTTGAAATATTAATTGGGGATTTTAACCATCCTAGACCCCGTTAGCCCACCCCCACCCCTTTCCCAGCACAACTCAGTCTTGCTATATACAAAAACACACGCACATAGACACACACACATAAACACACACAAGCACTTACCTCTTCTCCCGCAATGGCTCTTCCTGATCATGACATGCCTGCCAGCCCCTGTGCACACCCGTGTTCAGCAGGGGAATGACAGTTTGATTGGGAAAGACTGATCTGTGTGGTCAGAGAGCAGTCTTTCTGAATTGATCTTTTTTTGGTGTTTTTTTTTAGTCACTGGCAGTATCTGTTGGGCTGTTTGCTCTGGCTGTGAGCAGGGGCCTCCTTCAGTGACTGCTTTGTTGGGGATACTTTACAGACTCAGTACAATTATGGACTTTCTCATGTACTAGTGTACTCCCCACTGTCTGCAAATTATATGTATGTTTGCTCGTTAATTTGGCCCGTTTTATTCTTTTTCTGGGTATGATTTTGTTTTAGTGTACCTTGCTCCCACTTTGTATTCTGGATTGTCATTCCCGTTTCTTTCTTACTGGTTTTCCTTATGTCTTATCTCGCTCTGGTTCTTTCTTTCTGTTATTTAATTGTCATCATTTCAACGTTTTTACCAATTCATTAATTTTTTAAAGAACCCTGGTAGAAGTTCAGTAAACAAACAAACAAATTACGTCAGCACTTTTTGCGCAAATTGTATCTTATTTGGTGCAAATCTGGCAACCGATTTTCATAGCTGTTCTAAAACTGTACTTTTCCCTATGGGAAAATGAATGTGAGTAGGCTGAAACAGTGTTTTCTATGTTTTCTTGATAACTTTTTCATTTTCTAATGAATCATTCCTAAAATTTCAAGTTGGGCTCTTGATAAACTATTTGTATGGAA
This sequence comes from Ambystoma mexicanum, assembly GCF_040938575.1. Lineage (NCBI taxonomy): Eukaryota > Metazoa > Chordata > Amphibia > Caudata > Ambystomatidae > Ambystoma > Ambystoma mexicanum. The sequence continues at coordinate 1,276,225,526 of NC_090929.1, read as the reverse complement.
AATGTCATTGAAATCTATCCATCAAGACAAAGGTTACTAGCCTCGCTCAGTCTCTCTGCTGTATTAAACACCAAGGCCAATATAAAGGTTTTAAAGAACAGGGGCACCCCTTCTCTGTCAATATTTTAAAAATCTTAGGATCTATTTATCCCAGATCAGTCAGGATATTTAAGTCAACGTGTTTTGCCTGAGTTGTTTCTTATTTAGTCCAAATCTGCACTGTGGTTTTCATACAACAGCTGTTTAAAAACTCAGGGGGTAATTCATAGAATCCACCGCACAAGTGGCGACAGTCTGCGCCAGCCGCGTGCGCCAAAATCCGCACAGCGTATTCATGGATTTTAACATCCATTACCAGCCGTGGCGCAGAGTGGCACAGCGACCCTGCAGCTGCGCCAGTTACGCCCCCAACCCCTCCCCGTGCGCACAAATCCTGAACATGGCGCACAGGCCCCCAACCACGAAAATGCCTGTAAAACTCCCTGCGCACCCCTCCGAATACACGTACCCCACTGCGCGGGGAGTTTCACACGCAATTGGCCGTGTGCGAGTGGGGTACATGTATTACTGGGGTGCGCAGGAAGATTCACATGCGATTGGGCCTGTACAAGCAGGGTACGTGTATTACTGGGGTGCGCGGGATGTTTCACATGTGATTGGCCCTGTGCGAGCGTGGTACGTGTATTACTGGGGTGCGCAGGGAGTATCACACGCGATTGGGCCTGTGCGAGCGGGGTACGTGTATTTCGGGGGTGCGCGGGAAGTTTCACACGCGATTGGCCCTTTGTGAGCAGGGTACGTGTATTTCGGGGGTACGCGGGAAGTTTCACACGCGATTGGCCCTGTACGAGCAGGGTACGTGTATTACTGGGGTGCGCGGGAAGTTTCACACGTGATTGTCCCTGTGCGAGTGGGGTATGTGTATTACTGGGGTGCACGGGGAGTTCCACACGTGATTGTCCCTGTGCGAGCGGGGTACGTGAATTACTAGGGTTCCGCAGGAAGTGTCACACGCGATTGGGCCTGTGCGAGCGGGGTACGTGTATTACTGGGGTGTGCAGCAAGTTTCACACGTGATTTTGCTGTCAGAGCGGGGTACGTGTATCCAGTGGGGTGCGCGGGGAGTCCCACATGTGAATTGGCAGTGTGGGTCATCCCAGGTGTGCCCTCTACCCCTCCACGGTCTCTGCAGGCAACCCACACCACAGGGGACTCCCCTGCACCCCTGGTCATGTCCCGCAGGCAGCCCATCCACCCTGGGCATGCCCCCCAGCCAGCCCACATGTCACCTTTCACTAGTGATCACCAACTCATGTCCCCCAGCACCCCCACCCACCCAGCATTGACGGACACCTGCCAGCACGTCCCGATTCATGTCCCCCAGCACCCCCAACCCCCAGCAGTGAGGGGCACCTGCCAGCAGGCCCTGACTCATGTCCCCCAGCACCCCCACCCACCCAGCATTGACGGGCACCTGCCAGCAGGCCCTGACTCATGTCCCCCAGCACCCCCACCCACCCAGCATTGACGGGCACCTGCCAGCAGGCCCCGACTCATGTCCCCCAGCACCCCCACCAACCAGCAGTGAGGGGCACCTGCCAGCAGGCCCAGACTCATGTCTCCCAGCACCCCCACCCCTCAGCAGTGGGGGGCACCTGCCAGCAGTCCCCGACTCATGTCCAAACAAACAACATGTCCTAACAAAACAGACCCATGTCCCTAAAGCCAACCCTAATCCCCCTTGCCCCCCAATCCAAGCATGCAACCATCCACAGAACCCACTCCCAAATTACCCATGCCATGATAGTCTAAACGAACCACCATGCCAATGCAGGAATGCACAACTTAGCCACACAGTGGCAACACGTGACTGAGGAAATGTTCAATGAGACATACACAAAACCAATGACAGAACACAACACCAATTCAGAAGTTATAAAAATTGTATTAAAAACATAATGAACTGACTTGGAGGAATAGTCAAATGAAAATCAATTTACAATGGGCCTCATTACGACCCTTGCGGAAATCGGAAAACGATGGCGGAAATGCAATACCGCCATCGAATAGCGCTCGGTGCGACTATGACCTGTCACCGCAAAGTACGAAGCCATTAGCGACACCGTAGTGAACGCCAACGCTAACTGCACCAAGCACGCGCGCGCGCGCCATGCCAAACCGCAAACACCACCATGGCGCAAGGGTACGCCAATTCCGACCCTAGCGGACATGTACCTAACGCCATCAGGCATGGCGTAATGTACCATTCCGCCATGGTGAGAAGTACGGCATCGCGAATCATGGCCCCACTGAGTGCCTGTACACCGCTCCCTGCCCACAAAGTACAACTCCCCGTAGGTGCAATGAAGTCACAATGCAACCATTGAAATGTACAAGTCACCCATGCATGGCAACGAACAAAAGAAACACAAGAGGGGCCAATGGGAGCTGCAGGGCACAGATGGCACGAATACAGAAGCCATCCCAATGGACATGACCACAGTCCCCCACCAAGAAACGCACGCAAACACAGGCACCTGTGACCAGCAATATTCCGAGAATCACATCATTCCACCAGTCCACCTGGCTGACCGGCATCTGTTACACAAAACCCAATCCCCCGCCCCTGAGCATGACAACATTCAAACTGTCATATTGGCAGCCCCCATCCCTGACCTCACGGGCCTAGTAGGCAAACGCGCCCAGTACAGTACCACGCAACTAAACTCCGAAGCTGGAACCCAATGCAGATCTCCTCACAATACATCGCCCCCCAAATAGGCATATGCCACATCACTTGCAAAGAAAAACGCTACACGGGCCAAATCAGAATAGAAATTTAATGCACATCAAAGTCACCAAGCCCATACAGCCATCAGGCCATGAACTCCAAAACACTAATCACCATTGTGGGCTGCATCCGCAAGAAATGACCAGCCACTACTTGTGTGTCGCCCTGTTCCCTCATGGTACACAGAGCCACATTCACGTACGAAAAGGCAACATGGAAGCGCACAGAACCGCAGGGCCGTCCCAATGGGGAGGCACTAGTCCAGCTGAAAGGCCGAAATGTTGCTCCGAGCCACCAGTACTGCGTAAGGGCATGTGGGCCATTGGCGATCGTCCCATAAGATCGTAATGCTGCTCCACTGATTAAAACGAAGCAGCAGGTGTCGGGAGTAAAACCCTTCTGCAGGAGTGGCATACAGATGGCAGTGGCAAAAGGGGAGGAGATACCTGTCAACCAAAAGAAAAGAAAAAGAACAGAATGGCCATCAGAACTACATTCCAACAACTCACTTCAATGATCACACGAAATCCACAGCCATATGCATGCTAGCCCACTCCAAAGGTTCATCACCACCCCAAAACCACTTGCGACTCATAACCATCTATATCGAGGTGCAAACACCATCACAAACGAGTGTACCTGTGCATGCGTCTGTCAAAACAGAATCCATCAGATGGGAATGTTAACGTGCATGGACACAAGTGTCTGAGGGCGCGTCGAGACAGGGAGGGCTCAACAAGGCCAGATAGACGATGGTCCCACTATGGCAGCCCTGCATCACATAGCGTAGGGGAGGCGGATAGATCCCAAGAAGCCCTGTACATGGCAAACTCTGTATCAAATCACCTGCCCATGCATCCATTCATCATTCCCTCATCCCGGGATCAAAACGCCTGAATAATTACTCACATAACATTAGAAACATCCATTGAGTCTGTGCGTTATGCAGCCTGCAAAATCCACAGTGCCCCAGCCCGTAATTCCAGTGTTGTGAAGTAACATGTATTTGGGAACGGCCGGCCTCATCGCCCACGTAGCTATTGCGCATCCCAAACTATTCATATCAATCATTGCCTCCTCGCCATGGGCCCTGTCTCAAGGACATTGAACAATAGAACGTTATATTTGCAGTCAGACCTGTGGGCATCTCCTCGCCGCTAGCTGGAAACCGAAAGCGCCGCCCTTCGAATTCCTCATTTGCAACATCACGTCGAAAAGGCATCTGTGGCCGTTTGAAATCACTAATTATTCCATCGAGTGCGGCTGTGTGTGAAAATGGCAACTGCCTTCACCCACAAATGGGACGCCCCGCCCGTCGTTGCAACTCGGTACAGTGATGCATGAGGGCCCACCGTTACTCGAGTACTACGTTCCACTGACCCTTCACAAGTCTGTTCGCGACTGCACAGATAGTATGTGAAACAATGGGACCACAGCAGAATGAACATATCAACCAATCTTACACGGCCATCGGGTACAAATACATGATTGCAATAGCAATATGCCATTCCCCGAATTGCAGCGTTGTGCGCGGGACGTGCTCGGCCAAAGGGGAGAGCAGTTTGCACAGGTGGAATGAATCACCACAGGTGGAGGCCATACAGCCTGAAAACACATAAATTGCACAGCCAGTCTCCTCCCACAACCACACCGAAATGCTACCGGCAGGACTCGCGATGTTGGCCCTGGGGGACCTGATAGCACTGCAAGTACTCCAACTCCAAGAAGAAGACGAACACCAACTACAACCAGCCGCACGGAGGAGACGCAGGAGGAGGAGGAGGCCAAGGCAGGGCCAGCAAGGCCCACCAGCACAGCCACTACCACCATGCAGGCAGCCCGCAATCCCACGCCTCCGAGCACATCCGTTCAACCTCACTGATGAGCAGATCCACACCCTCTACCGTCTGGACCGGGACACCATAGCCGCCATTGTGGACATGACACAGGCTGACCTTGTCAGCATGATAGATAGCCCAACCGCCATCCCACCCCTACTGAAGGTGGTGTCTGTACTCCACTTCCTGGCCACAGGCACCTACCAGCACACAGTCGGACAGTTGCATGGCATTTCTCAGCCACTGTTCTCACGGACACTATTGCAAGTGCTCGATGCCCTCCTGCAGCACGCAGACGACTACATCTCTCTACCACGCTCGGAGCAGGAAATTACCAACACAAAAGTGGGATTCCATGCACTTGCCGGCATACCGGGTTGCATTGGTGCCATCGACTGCACCCATGTGGAATTGGTCGTCCCACATGCCATGGAGGCCCAGTACCGCAACCGAAAACAATTTCATTCCCTGAATGTACAAATGGTGTGTGACTCCAACAGGATCATTACACATTGTTGTGCCCGATTCCCTGGATCAACCCATGATTCTATGGTCTTGAGGAACTCTACAATACCACGCTACATGGAGCGACACGCAGGGAACAGATCCTGGCTACTCGGTGAGTCTCATTACATGCATGATTATGTGGGGTATGTGATTTGGCAATGACCTGGCAGGAAGGGGGGGGGGGTGTGCGTACGTAGCAATGGCATTCCACATCATACGTTTCTCGTCCACATACAGGTGATGCTGGATATCCACTGAAGAGATGGCTCCTCACACCAGTCCGGAACCCACGGGACCAGCATGAGGAGGACTACAACCATGCCCACTCACGTACCCGTGTAGTCATTGAACAGGCATTCGGCCTACTGAAGACTCGTTTCCGCTGCCTCAGCAGGTCTGGCGGGGCACTCCTGTACCGCCATGAGAAGGTTGCAAAGATGGTCATGGCATGTGTCATGCTCCACAACATGTGCGTACGTAGAAATGTGCCCATGCCCCCTGACGCAGAACTGAAAGCACCTGATGATGGTCATGATGAGGGTGGGGATGTGGCAGCACCTCATGGAGTCTGCGAGGCACCGGAGGCCCGTGACATTCGTCAGCATCTCATTGATGCATGCTTCTAGTACTCACGCCTGGTGGCTGATACATGGACACGGGACTCGTGGCACTGCGTGTGTCTGGGACATGCACAATATGGACTGTACGCCTATGATGGCCTAGTACACAAAGATCAATGTCCACACATCTCATTGGTTGATCGTGCACTTTTTATGGCATATGTGATGTCATGTTGAACACCCTATCGACCCGCCACCCAAGTGAGCCCAACACACCCCCTCCACCCTCCTACCTCCCCCCCGAACACCAGTGTCCAAAGATGCTCATTGTCAGTGGGCTGTCGCTATTGCAAGCCCCCTCTGCGGGTATCAGGGGCACCCCTGCCTGTGGAGCGCAGGTTCCTTCCAGATCTACGTTGGGGGCTGCCCTGGACGGAACTTGCAACGGATGATGTGTCTGCCTGCTCACGTCCATGCATGTCCCTAAGGGTTTGCGAGAGCTCAGTGAGCACACGGCGCACTGCGGCAAGTTCGGCACATACGTCTTTGGACGTCGCATGCAGTTCCCCCCTCAGGCTCTCGGTGCTTCTCTCCATTTGGACTCTCAGGCTCTCGGTGCTTCTCTCCATTTGGACTCTCAGGCTCTCGGTGCTACTCTCCATTTGGACTCTCAGGCTCTCGGTGCTACTCTCCATTTGTGCCCTTAGCGTCTCTGTACCTCTCTCCATTTCTGCCCTAAGTGTCTCAGTTGATGTTTCTATGTCTGCCTTAGTGGCCCCACATTCATCGGCATGGTCCTTGAGGAGTGTGGCCAGTTGCTGCTGTTGTACGATTAACTGGTCGAGGGACTGTTGCCTCTGCTGGGCCATGGCCATTTGCGGGGGTGTCACAGAGGGGCTGTTGTCCTCATGTTGCCTTGCCACAGGGCTTGTGGGGGATGGCCAGTCGTCGTCTTGTGGCTGCCCCTGCGTGGTATCCTCATGTTGTACGGGATGGGACAGACAGGGGGATTGGGACAGGTCATGGATGGATCTGACTTCGACATCCCCGTTTTCTGTGTCCGAGCATGCTGCCATCAATGGGGTGTCACCTATGGTGCTGCTGCCACCAGAGGCAGTGCCTTCTGTGGCATCCATTGGGGGGACCTGTGGTGGTGGTGTTGTGGGCATGCTGGCTGCTGGGGTGCCTGTTGATGTTCCCTCCTCTGTGCTGCCACCTGATTTGTGCTGCTGCAGTGTCTTGATGCGTGCAGCTGAGGTGGAGGGTCTCTGGCCGTTGGTCTTGGCCCTCTTTGCAGGTGTGCTGGTAGGGGTGTCCTGTAGCTCGTCGTTTGGATCGGACCCTGTGGTGGAGTAAAGGAGGGCGAGGGTTATTGATGGGTCTGTGGGAATTGGAAAGGCATTGTATCACATGCATTGGGGTGGTACCTGAGGGTGATTTGGGTCGGGGCCTTGGAGGTGCTTTAATTTGTGTGTGGAGTGAGGGTGCAGTTGTTTGGCAGCCTGCAGTTAGGGTGTGCCTGCTGCACGTGTAGTGCGTGTATTAGGGGTTTTTAATTATTTATGTATTTATTGTGGGTTTTAACGTGCGCTATCAGGCCGATGTGTGTGGACGTTCTCCTGGACATGTGTTTCTGTTGCACTATGTGGACGCATGGTACTTCACATGGATGGACTGTGTGGATTTGGCATTGTTTTATCTGGCCCACCTACCTGAATCTTCGGATGTCTGCACTCCTTTCTCCATCCCTCCGACTCCCTCTATGCTCTCCATTCCGATGGTGGAGGCACAGATTTCTTCCCAGGGGGTCAACTTGATGGGTGATTCAGGACCTCCCCCGGTGGCTGTGGCAATGTTACGGTTGGCAGAGAGTATGCTGCGGACGCGTATCCGCAGGTCGTCCCATCGCTTGCGGCATTGCTGTGGGGTGCGGGGTGCGGTCCCCACCGCACTTACCCGCTGTGCCACCAGAGCCCATATGGTCTTCTTGTTTGCAAGTGCCGTTCTGGTCATTTGCGTGGAGAAGACGACGGCAGCATTCTCCTGGAGGGTCTCTGTTAGCACGGTGAGTTCCTCACGGGAGAAGTGGACCTGCCGCTTGCGGTCGCACGCTTTCTTCGCTACTTTTCCCATTTGTCTTGGTTTCGCTAGGGTGGGTGACGGGTTGGGGTGTCTTTCAGGGTAGTGATTTTAGTGGTTGTGTGGTTTTAGTGGTTTTATAGGTGTACGGCGGGATGTTTCCCGTTCCGGGCCCATGTTTTTACTTCCGTTTCCGTATATTTCCGGTCACCGTACTTTCCGGTAGGCGCACACTGCGGTGACCGCTAAGAGGGGTGGCGGTATTGCACCTAGGGCGCCGTACGGCGGCGGTGTGGGCCGTTTTGGGGTCATTTCCGCCATCGCGGACTTTGCACTTCCGCCGTGGCGTGGTGCTCGTGCCCGATGGGTCGGAATGGGCCGCACTTTGCTCCTTCGTGCAATGGCGGAAACGCTATTTACGCTGTGGCGCTCCGGTCAGTCACTTTCCGCCAGGGTCGTAATGAGGGCCAATGACCGATTTAGAAAAAAATATTATAAATCCAATGAAGTAAAAAAAAGAAAAATCATGTACAATAAAAAAGTGGTCCATTGCCAATGTCCATAATAAAAACATAATCCAAATAAAAAATAACCATTGATCCATGGGAATATAGAAAAAGAAAGTATGTACAAGTCTGCAACTATATACAATTTAAGTCTAAATGGTCCATGATCCACAAACAAAAGAAAACCTACAAAAAAGTCCTATGAAGAAAAACACACGAAGTGGAGCAATGTTCATTAACTCCAAATTAAAAGAAAAACAAAGGAAACCTAACACTAACTATATACAATGGCGGTGGGCAAGTCCTGTGGCTCACTCTGTGATGTTTCGGGCCAGGGCATCATCGAGCTCCATGTCGATGTCCCGGAAGCGGGACTCTGCCCTGGCCCCGAGGTCTCGCAGGGATGCACTCATGGCCTGTTCAAACTCCCTGCGAGTTGCCTCGAGGCACTCTGCCCGCCTCAACGCCCGACGCATGGAGAACCCCGCCCTGACCATGGTGAGCGGCGCCTCTTCCGCCCGCCGCCGCTCCGCATCTATATGCTGGCCCAACCGCAGCCACACAGAAGACACCCATTCCAGGGTCCTCCTGCCCTCTGGCCGATGCCTGCCCCTCTGATGTCGATGGCTCTGAGCCATCATTGCTCCCACCTAGAGCCTGCTGCTGTTGCTGCTGTCCATTTGCCCTGTCCGATGCCTGCACATCCTCCATCTGCTGGTCTCCAGTTGTTGGGGTGTCCACCACTGCTGGACCGCCGACTCCCGACTGTGGCAGGGATGGGATCACCACCAAGCTGGCTGTGTTGGTCAGGCCAGGTCCACAGGGGGCCCTGGTGGAATCTGGGCCGGAAGACGGCAGGGAGAACGACTGGCGCAAAGTCTCCACAGAGGAGGAGAGGTCTGCCAGAGTGTGTGACACATGTAGGAACCCACCGACCAGGGCCCCTCCCAACAGTGCCACATCGCGACGCTGCTGTTCATGATGGCATACGTGCTCCGCCCAGGAAGCACGCACGTTATCACGAATGTCACACGTGCGCAACGTGACACCAACCAGGACGGATCCCATATGGTCGTGGGACCCCTCATCCGCAGGCAGTGGAGAGGCAGATGACGTGCCACTCCCCCCTACCTGCGGACGTGCCTGGGATGGGGCATCCCTGCTGGTGCATGATGGTGCATCACAGGGTCAAGGACAGCGACATGCACAGACCTCTCTGCGGTGACCTGTGCTGCCTCCTGAACCTGGCCATGGACTGTACCACTTGCACCAGTGGTACTACCCCCACCAGGCCCCATGTGCGGCTCAGTAGCGGGCTCCTCCTCCTGTTTGTTTGTTTGTTTAGTATTTATTATGCGCACCGGACCCTGGGGTATAAGGGCGCAGAAAGTAAGAATATGTACAGCTTAGAGCATAAGTTACAGGTTACAGTTACAAGTTACAAGTCTCCTCTGTGGAGACCACCAACATGGATGTCTCTGCACCGTCTTCCGCCATTGGAAGCCCCTGTCGGGGCTCACCTGGCCCTTCCGCTACAGCCGTAGTGGCAGACGCGGCACCATCCCCCTCGCTCCCGGATGATGGCAATTTGTGGGAGGGTGGCTGGGCCTTGCATCGCCGCCCGGTGGAGGCATCCCTGCCGCTTGGCTCCACAGCGCCATATCCCCCCTCTTCTTCACTTGACGCTGCGTAGAGGGAGACATAGAACACAAGCATCAGTGTACAGTACAATATTCCCCTAGACAGGAAGAAATAACACATGAGTGGCACTGTCAAATGTCACTTCCATCCTGTCCATCCACAACACATGGGTGAATGCACACAACACACATGCAGAAACAGTCCCGGCGCCTGCAATCAACATCAGCATCCATGAACAAGGGCCTCTGTTAACCAAAATGTTGCCTTCACACTCACATGCATCATGGCTCACACTGATCCCATGAACACATTTCACCGGAGGGTCATGCATCATGGCTTGTACACCACAGACACAGTGGATAGACACAGTGAAAACAATGGTGACGGCACTGTATGAGTGAATCTACACATCATCACGGACATGTGTCATGCATCCATGGCGTTTCAAAGTCACACACACACTTCTCAGACACACACACATGTGCACCATACATGTACATGACAGCAGCAACCATCCCTCACACCCGCTCCATGTCCAAGAACAGAGACTGGCATGCTTTCATGTGTGCATTCTGCATACAGCTCCCCATGTTGCATTGGAACACATGCACCATCCATGTGGTTCGCACATTACTGGTCTCACATGCATGACCATGATGTCCCTGCACACACACATCCATACATGGCCTATGTCACACATACAGGCAAGTATCAGACTACCAGCACACTGCAACATGCCCTGTCTCACACAGCAATGCTTGGCCACTCACCGCTCAACTCCAGACGGGTCTGCCTCGAAGGATATGGGCGTGGAGCGCTGGTCCTACGCATTTCAGGACCCTCATCTGGATGTCGCTCATGCTGACCCGGCCCCCCTCCGCGAGGCGCCGGGCCTTGTAGAGGGTCCTGGACCTGAAGTCCTCCCAGTGCTTCCGGACATGCTTGATGTCGCGGGTTGCCACCCCCTCCGCGTTGATGGCAACCACTACGTCCTCCCAGATCCTCTCCCGTCCTTCCTTGTTGGTGCGTGATGTTCCGAAGATGGCATCATAATACCCCGGGACATGCCCCCCAGGACATCAACTTCCTTCTCACTGAAGCTGGTGGCCCTCTGCCTGTCTGGCTGGGGGTTGCCAGTGGTCTCAGATGGTGTTTGCCCCGACATGGCGACCCCAAAGGCAGGCGTGGGTGGGCAACTGGGTCCTGGAACTGGGCTGTGGAGCGATGGTATCCCAGTCGGGAGTCTTCTGTTCCAGCAGGGGTCGACACAGTAACTGGACCCCTGCAGATGGCTGATGTGCAGGCACCAATTAGCAAGGCATGTGGGCAGCAGGCAGGCAGCAGCAGATGGCTGGTGGGAGAGTGCTCGGGGCTCTTGGGGGCAGTAAAATTGCCTTTTGGGCAGGAGCGTGGTCTTCTGTGTGTTTTTCGCGTGGCCAGCTTGATATGGAGTGATTTGGCATGTGAAAAAATTGCACTTCACCGTGTAATTCGAGGAAAGGCCCTTAGCGCGTAAGCGCATCTGTGATGTAGCGAATGGGCGTTTCCCTCGTAACGTGGGCATAGTGGTTCAGCGCATGTATGAAAAAACTGCATGTCTGCGTGTGAATGCGTGTAATCCAAGGAAAGCGGCTACGCGTGATGCGTGCGGGCGTTTCCCTCAGCACGGGTTAAAGGTGAGCGGGACCAGCAGTTCGCTGTACGTGCCTTTCGTGGAGACCGACGTGTGTTGCTACTTCGTGTTGTTTCGCACGCCATCACAACTTCACAGCAGATCAAGGACATATCTCTTCTTTTGGCGGGGGTATTGGCTACGCATGTTTTTCATTATCACGCTAGTCAGATGGTGAGTCATGCACGCTATTTTTCCCTCTGCGGGTGCCCCTGTGTATCGCACCCTTTTTCAAGCTCATAGTAGCCTGTGTGTCCCACCCGAACGTATTTTTCGTGTTACTGGGTGCCACCGCGTACTGTGGGAGGTTGATTCCACGCATGTAGGCTGCAGGGTTGCGTGCATGGTTTTACTGCAGTTTTGGGGTGCCTGAGCGTTGCGTGACCCGTCACTACATCACCGGGGTCACATACAGCAGGTGCAGGGGGGCTGTTAACATCTTGCATCCCACCCCCTTCACCCCAATTGCCCAGGACAATTGTGGTGTACACCTCCCATTGGCACTCCTCCATCTGTGCCAGCACTACTCCATCTGTGCCATGGTTGGGAGGCCACCAAAGGTGAGGGGTGCCTCAGCTGGGCATCCTCCTCGTGGCAGGCGTGGTCAGGGACGTGGCCGGGTTGACCAGGGAGTAGGCGGACTCCAGGGTGTCCAGGGTGGCCGCAGAGGGGGAAGAGGCAGGGGTGCGCCACTTGAGCACGATGTTGTTCCATGTGTTGGTGCAGTCATGCCACCACCCCCTGTGGTTCCGGGAAATGCAGCTTCTGCATCTTGCACTGGTGCCCGTGTGACCCGGCAGTCTGTTTCATCAACTGTCACGGGCCCAAGGGGAGTGGTAGCTGCAGGTGCAGCTGTGGACACCACCACCCAGGCTCAGGGTCTGCCAGAGCAGGCTGCATTGGCACTTGAAGAGCCCTTGGGAGATTTCCAACAGGCCAGGAGGGAAACCGTAGGTGCACGTAGGGCTGCCCTGACCAAGACACGTGTCCCTGGGGCAGTAATGTCATCTGCTGCCCCAAACAGCCGGGTGTTGGCAAGTGCAGGGGCAGATGACGCTAACAACACCACAGTTGTGAGTCTGCCAACCAGGACAGTCGCGGTCAATGACCCTGCTACAGCAGATGTTGCTGCGCAGGGTCCATTAGAGGGACCCAGCTGCCACTGACGCACATCAGGCCTTTGGTCGTCCCTCCAACTGCCACTCCCTTGGCTCAATCCACCGGTGCTACTGGCCATAGTGATCAGGGCAGCATTTGCCAGCCAGGGTCTGCGCCACAATCCAAGAGGAGGAAGGTTGCACCTACAGCACAGGCTGGGACCCCACACATAGCCACGACCTCCTGCATCTCGAGGAAGAAGCCTTTCTGCAACCAGGAACTGGACTTCCTCGTGGACTACATGCGGGATCACAGCCGTGACATGCTAGTGGGTCCTAATTGTCAGACTACGGCTGCCCACCGTGATACCCACTGGAAGCAAGTTGCGGAACATGTGAGTGCATTCGGCCATGAGGTGCGCATGGCGCAACAGTGCAACAAGCATTGGAATTACCCCAAATGCAGCGCTAAGGCTTAGTGTGCCTCAAATTACAACTTGACTCTGGTGCCTGGCAGTGGGCCTGCACCTGAGGAGGAAGACCCCACTCCGCATGAGTCACTCGTTGCAGAGTTCATACCATCTGAATTGGTCAAAGGAGTGGGAGAGATGCCGGACTTTGATGCCCAGTCCAGTGAGTGTTGCTGCGTGTTTGTTCAGGACATGTGTGTTTTACTTGTGTGATGTATTGTACATGACTGCCACTACATGTCACGTGTACATGGTTCTGATGTGCAAGTAATGCAATGCTTCCCTGATGCATGTCTGCTCTGCTGGATGGTGGACATGGGGAGTGGACGGGGACTGTCCGCATCACCACTATTGCAGCCTACTCACATGCTGGTCACCAGGATGCCCCTCCAGTCCATGTTCCAGCTCACTGGCCCTTATGCATGTAGCGTGGGGTGACCTTCCTCTCAGCCCAGGGACAATGTCATAGCATGACTGACGTGCATGTGTCCTCTGCCTGAATGCAGGTACTCCATGTAGGCATGCTCCCTTGCCCCTCCATCCCCCCTCTGCACCCCAATTCCACCTTAGCACTGATATGCTTCAATTTTGCGGTTGAGTACTTCCCTGTTCATGTGTCCTGTGTACATGCTAACTTCCAGCAACCAATCTGCCAGACATATGCTGTGTAGTACATCCTTTGTACTTGATGCAGGGTGTCTCACTTGGACTGTGCAGAGGTCAGATGCCCCACAGGGACATGAGTGCCCACTCATGCTCCATGTGTATTCCACTCATGCCCCTATGTGTCCTGGACTGGATGATCATTGTAGTACGAGTCCAGGGGGACCTACATTGCATGGCATTTCATCAGCCTTCCCATGTCCACTGTGGCTCAGTCCTGCGTCGCACACATGTTTAGGGTGTGACAGTATGTGTGGGTCACAGGCCTCATCCTCTTTAATGGCCAATGACTCTGTCCAACTGGTGTAGTGTCTTCTTCACACGTGGGTGTACTCCGGAGGTTTCATCATGTGTCCTGCTTACTGTACCATCATCATTTGCTGTGTTGTCACTTGACTCACAGGATGCAGTTGATGCTAGTCTACACTGTCTGTCAATACACAGGTCTATGGTCAGCCTTTTGATACCATGCTAGGCATCCCTGCATTTGCACTTGGGGGAGGGGTGGTTTGCTTGTAGCCATGCTAGCCATTGAATGCACATTGCACGTGATGGCTGAAGTTGACCTTGCACTGCCTTCACATTTTCAGATACACATCATGAAGTACTTGTACATGTAGACAGTGAGCAACATACAAATTTGCTGCACTGCATCGACCCACCTCTGTGCAAAATGACACCATTCTACATGCCTAATCATGGAAGCAGTGTCAAGTTGACCCAGCATGCATGGCAGGTTCTCTTTTGTGTGCGACATGTCCGCTTTATGTGTTTGGTGTCTGTGTGTGTGTGTGTGTTTTGTGCTTCTAACATGTGTAGTGACTTTTTTTCTCTCTACTTTTCAGATGTTGACGCAATGGAGCTAGAGGATGGTGTTGTCATGTCAGGCACATGGTTGTTATCACTACAGCAACCCGGTACAAGTGGGGGTCGTGGGGTGGTAGGCCATGAAAACCCACATTTGCTACAGTCCATCTTGTCTCTGGCTGGCAATGAGTCCAGCCCTGATGACCACTCTGACGTCCATGTCGAGTTGGATGAGCATCAGGTCCATATGTCAGGGGTTAGTGATTCTGATGTGGGCACTCCTCTGTCTGCGACACCTGCACTGAGGGGTCAGACAGTCTTGTAACCTCTGCCTGTGGTGGATCGGGACGCAGGGTCAACCTCCACACCAGTCACTCATGTGCCTGGGCCATCACGTCGACGGGGGCATGTAGTTGTGCAGCCGCGGGCGGTGCCAACACAACGAGGGCACTCAGTCCTTGGGTCCCGCAGGGGTCAAGCCCAGCAACGTGGTCACCGCACACAACCGCTGTATACTGAGTGGGAGCAAGACATGACTGCCAATTCTGAACGCCAGGGGCCAGCAATGGAGAACATCGCTGTGAGCATGAAGCGTGTGGCCCAATCCAGGCTCCCCCCTGCTAGGCAGGTGCTTCTCCAGCAGCAGACGGCACGGTCCATTGCCCGCTCGCTCAGGCTAGGCATGGCGGCCTCAGACAGGGCATGCCAGGCTAAGATGGTGTCTTTGCATCGAGCAATTGCTGCTTATGCAGAGGCACACATGGAGGCCCTGAAGGAGGAGTATGCTTCCCTCAGATTCACTCTGGGTGTCCTTATGATGTCCCAGAGGGAGCGGGCAGAGGAGCGATTTGCGCAGCTTGAGCGTACCCTCTCGGCTGAGCTACATGCTTGCCGGGAGGTGCAACAGTTGTCCAGCCAGGCCTTGCAGGAGGAACTCTGTGTTACACGTGTTACCTTGCAAGAGGAAGCACGCGTATCACGTGAGGTCCAGCATGCAGACCTACGTGTGATCGCCGCACAGAACCAGGCTCACCCGTCCGGCAGACTTGCTGCCGATGAGGGACAAGCTGTGGCTAGGCGTGGTCAGGCTCCTGTGCCATGTCCTCCTTTCCAGGAAGAGCCAGACTCGGACGAAAATCTATCTCCCACATAGGTCGGGCTGTGCAGGCGTTGAGCCCATGGAGGTTTTTTTCCTCAACATCATCGCATGTGGGTGTTGAGCAGCACCCTGTACCTCCCCCCTCCTGGGTGCCTCCCCCCCATGGGTCGTATGCATTTTTGATTTTTCTTTTAGTTTAGTTAGTTAAGTTTCTATTTGATAGTTAGTTGAATTAGGTAATGTAGGTTTTTCATAGTTAGTGTAATTAGTTAATATAGTTTAAAATGGCTTGTCTATTGTGCTTTCATGTGATGGTGTGGTGCTTTGTGGCTTTTGAAAGCATCCACTGTCTGTTCCAGCTGGGCCCTTCAAGCTTGTCTTGTGTATGTGTTTGCAGCTTGGGGTCCTTGACTCACATATGGCACTCCTGCTTCCCTTATCCATGGGCTCGCAAGGATGGTTTGGGGTAAAATCCTATTACACAAGGGCTTTGGACTGTCATATCTGTGGCATGTCTGCTGCTGTCCAACTTGTGTTAACACCCCTAGTGGGGATGAGAGGGGTGTTATTGACCACTGTTCTTCTTTCGCTAGATGGGGGGGTTTCATGATTCATGTGTACATTCATTGCTATGCATTGTGTAGTATGTTTCTTATCTTTACTGTACATGTGCTTGTTGCAATTCATGCCGTAGATAGTGTGTTCCACACTTTGCCTGTGAAAGCCGGACTGATGGTGTGATTTCTGATGTACGTCTCTGACATGGTCCAGTCATGAAATGCCTGAAGAGACTCACACAGATGAATTTAAAGCATTAATCATGTGTTTCCTGCCCTTTCTGCAGGGGGATGAGCCTCCAGACCACCTTTGCCAGCAGACATGGGCCATTGGACGTCTGGAAGCTGGACACATTTGATGGTGCCGACATGCGCATGTGTGCGCAAGCAGAGGCACAGGGATTGCGCTCATACATCCGAAAACAGCTGACGTGTTTCAAGGGACTCCAGGCAAGGTGAGCAGCACAGGGGGGCCACAACACAGCAAACCTTCCACCAGGCCAGTTGCACATGCATGCTTAGTAGCAGCACTGACGGTGAGCTTGGACAAATATTGGTGTTGATGCGCACAATACAGCTGAGATGTGTTGGTGGACTAATGGCTAGTTGATGGGAAAGTTGTCTGGGGCAACTGTAGGGGCAGTGGCACATACCCTTTGGTCCACCATGGTCCATTGAGGCATTTGTATTAGCCATGTAGCGTTCCAAGACATGGAAAGAAGCAGCTCACAGGGACAGACAGCAAGGGACAGACTCGTGTGCAGTGCATTTCATTTCCATGTAGAATTTGACACATGCACTACCTACTTATTTCGGTCATGGTGGAACATGACTTGTTCTGAAGTCATACCTTGCTATATGCGTCTGGCTGCTTACCCAGGGAACATTGCATGTTGTGTGAATCGTGACACATTGGTCTTCCATTTGCCACGCACCCACCGGCGCCTGACTTACTGCATTGACTGTGTATGAACCATCACAGGGGTAATGTTACGTGTGGGTACAAAGCATCCACAACAGATTGTTTGTTTGTAGAGTAGTTTGTTAGTTTGGGGCATATATGGTGGTGCGTTTGTGTGTTATGGGCACGCACAGATTAGTAACTGTGGCTCTCTTTGCAGCATTGAACTACCGGACCTGAGAGTGTGCAGGCAGGAGGCCAGCACTCACCCCAGCGATAAGTTTCTCTTTGTCTTCCATTTGAGTAATTTGTTACTATGTGCATGATGATCAAGTTTGGTGTACTTGTGTATGTTTTAGTGTGAGTAGTACAGTTCTGTGCATTTACTACTTTCCTGTGTCAATCCTACTCCCCTCTCCTGCCCCGCATTCCGGTTATCCAGTATAGCAATGCCTGTACCGACTGCATATCCCTGACCCTCCTTCCCCACCAGGGTCTCAGAGGCCTGTGTGAGTATGACCTTGCAGGCACCCAGACCACGGTGGGGGTGGTTGGTTCGTGCCACTCCTGCACCTGTACACGGGAGCTGTGACAGTACACATCAGTTCATGGTGCATCATTCTGTGTTATGTACCACACATGGTACACATCCTGTTGTGACATTGTTTTACTGTGCTACCTTGGTTGTTAAGTCATTGTGGTAGTACTTGGGCTTTGTGATGTACTGCTACTTTAGGTCATCTACTGGAGGCTCTTCTGCTTTGTTTTGCTGCCTGCATGCTTTTTGCTTGGCTTCTGTGTTGGCCAGCTTTGGGTTCTCTTTGATGTGGTGTTTTTGCAAGTCAGGGTGGCCTCTGAGGGTGCTGGACGCTTTTTGCACACAAGTTGGGAAATGGTGACAAAGGGGAAGGGTGATCCTGTGGCCAGGTGAAATTCAAGGATGAAGGCTACATAACCCAGGTGCATTTGTTCAGTGGGTCATGGTGATTTGTGAGGGAGGGGGGGTGTTTTGTTGTTGACAGTTGCCTTGCCCTACAGTGTGATGCACACCCTGACATTGTAATTGCGGTATCCTATGTACATGATGTATTCTGCTGATCAATGCCTGTTCATGTGTTGTGTTTACCTTTCAGGTGTGAGGGAATAGTTGTGGCTTGACATGCTGGGGTGTACACATGGTGAATGTTCACATGTGATGTGTAGAGGAAACTGATGGTCACTTGATTGCACATGCATATATTGAGTGCATGTCCCTACTGACCCACTTACTCGCACTATGATCCACTACATGTCCAACCACCCTTCCATGTCCACATGTCCACTCTGTTTGCCTTCTGGTGCCCACTGTGTCCCTGCAGCACATGATCTATGAAAAATTGTGGATCCTGTACATGCGTAATTTGCTTTTTGATGTAGTTTGTCGCTTAGATGTGACGCTCAGAGTGTGTGTCACACGCAATGGCTGTTCACTATGCTGTGCGCTGAGCAGTGTGTTGCAGGAGGTGGACACAGCACACAGAAGCTGCAGTGTTCATTTTGCAATGCACAATGTGCATGTAGACAGGCATTCATTGTTATTATACAACTACAACTGTTGGAATGCGTTTGGGTATGACTTCTTTTGGGTGGGAGGTTGTTGGTTAGTCATTTCATCTGATTCCATGTCAGGCATCATTGTCTGATGCCACTTTACATTTTTCACATGTCAATGTGTACCTTATTGGTACTGTGTTGGTCTATAGCTATTGCTTGCCATGTCATGTTGTGGTAGTCATGGCCTGTTTTGCAGGTCTGTGTGATTCACACCTTGCATGTGTCCCTTTTGGTCAAACAGGATTGCTTATGTTTAAGTAGCTAGGGATGCACACAAAGTGGCACTTCCATGGCAACATTTTCAGGGTGGTAAGGTTGTGACAGTTGACTGTCTCTTTGTCATCATCGATTGTCACCTGGTATGTGCCAGGCCTGTGTGCACTCCGCAGTGGTGGGAGTTTAGGTGAAAAATGTGGCCACAAGCTGGGTCCGGGCTTCCTCGCCACATGCCCTGTCCCCTCCCATGGGCAGCGCCTGTGCCTGTGGTTGGGGATGTGGGGGCACCACCATGTCCACCGGTACGCCCTGCCGTGTTGCAACATTGTGCAGGACACATGCTGCCACAATGATCCTGCACACTACTGGGGGTGCATAGAGTAGCTGCCCGCCAGAGCAGTCAAGGGAGCTGAAGTGTGACTTGAGCACTCCGAATGTGCGCTCCACTATGGCCCTGGTTGCAATATGGCCACGTTGTATTTTACCTGGGGTGGTGTGATGGGGTCCCAGATTGGCGTCATCATGTGGTTGCTCAGAGGTAGGCACTGTCCCCTGGAGAGGTGATGATGGTTGTGATTATTGGGGTTTGTGTATTTGTGTGTGTGTGTGACATGCATGCATGTGCACAGGCATTTGTACTCACCTAGGAGCCATGTGTCACCATGCTGCCCAGCTTCCACGGCCCGGCTCAGGGTGGACATTCTGTATATGAAATTGTCATGGGTGGAGCCAAGGTAGTTTGCATAGACAGAGGTGATTATTCCCTTTTCATCGCATACCACCTGCACGTTGATGGAATGCCAGTGCTTGCGGTTTCGGTAGATGTGCCCAGTGGCCCTAGGTGGACGTAGGGCCACATGGGTGCAATCTATGGCACCGAACACTTTGGGGAAGTGTGCCATCCTGTATAAGTCCTGGACAACAGCATGCCTTTCTGCGGATGTTCTGGGCATGTATATGTGCCTGCGGACTGAGGGGCGCGCTGTCATGATTGCCAAGACCTGGTGTAGGCAGCATGACTGCGTGGCCTGTGAGACATCCCACTATGGCAGTAGTCTGCTGAAACGACCCAGTGGCCAAAAAATGCAGGACATTGAGCACCTTCTCCAAGGGGCTCAATGCTTGGGAGCAGAGGGTGGGGGATGTAAGGTCATCTTCCCACTCCCTGACCAGGTCTAGGATGATACGAGGTGGAAACCTATACCTGCCATAGACCTGGTCATCAGGCATCCCAAAAAGGCTTGTCCGGGGTGAAAAAATGCGTGCCATGGCTATTCTCGTCCTCCTGCGGTGTCCCACGATCAATGCTGCGACAAATGGGGCATTCAGCGTAGCTGTATATATGTGTTTGTTGTTTGCGTGCACTTTTATACTGTGCGCGGGACGCTTCCACCTGCCTTCGTGTGGCGGACGAGTTGATGCCTATGCGCATCTTTTGCCGTGCGGGTTGTTCGCGTGCATGTGAGCGTGCGTGTGGGCATTCCGTGTAGTTCCCTGCAGTACTTCCCCAGTTACGCCTTCTTTTTCACGCGTTGTTCCCCATTCCGCGTGTTACACCCACTGTTCCGCCCACTTTTGTTGTGTGCGCTGCGCTATGTGCGCTTTCGCTGTGCACGTAGCGCACGCCGTTTGATGGCGTGTGCGCCCCCATTCGCCACGCATGGATTTGGCGCACAACCAGTGGAAAACACGCGAAGCGCCTTCCTTGAATCACACGCATGCGTTTGCTTTCTCACGCTTGCGCCACCTTGCGCCTTCTTGCGCTGGGATTTTCGGCGCACGTTTGTTCCATGAATCGGCCTGTCAATGTTTTCTTTATGGGAGAATGAATAGCCTGAAAACTGTGAAACTGTGATATTTTATTTTCTTATTATCTGTTTAATTTTATATGTATTGTTCCCAAAATGTTTGGAAATTTTCATCCAAATCCATCCAGCAAGTCTAAAGTTATTAGCGATAGAATTTTGGGGAAAATTGCTGTTTTTTTCATAACTGAAAATCCTGTCAGCCTCTTTGCTGTATGGTGTTGTTTGAAATCCATATATGGCTGTGGTCTCTCATGAATGCTGAATACTTTATTAATATTTCCCCCGTGATTTTTCAATTGTACCATTACATTTGGTGGTCCAGCTCCATTTTTGCCTCTGAGTCAGATTGGAAAAGATAAAGAGGGTGTGAGGAAAAAGTATCATTCATTTTTCCAAGTCTTGTTTCATCATTAAAGTAAGGGACCCACCTTGTACATTCCCCAAATCATTGCCTACACAATGAACTAGAGCACCATGGGAGATATAGCTATAATTTTGGCAGAAGGGGGCACCACCTCTCCTTCAAATATTTTAAAGACTACCAAATGCAATAACCCCAGAAACCTCCTGGAAATTGAGTCACTGTTTCGTGCCCACATTGCTTTCCACCTAGTCCAATTCTGTCTAGTGGATAAAAGGGTGGGCTATTTTTTTTATTTTGTTCTGCTCCCCAAATTCACTGGCCTCTGCCCCATTAAACACAGTGTGCCACTTAGACCTTGAAGATCACAATATGTCAAAGAGTCGTATATCCAATACATGCCTTTCTGAGCCAAACTACAAATCAGGTGCAGACAGGCAGAGACAACAGGGTATCTGCAGGAGGGGCTAAGTTAGCTGTAATGCTGCAATGGTTTTCAAATGCTTCATTTCATCTCTACCTGAGGAAGTGGAGACATTCCATGAAAGCTCTCAAATATTCCAAATAAATTACGTTGTTAGTCTAATGAAGGGCTTGACTCAATGTTTTCTTCTGGATTAACATTCTATTCAACCCTTGGCACAGTACAAGCTAATTGAACTATATAATTAAAAGGTATTTGGGGTTTGCCATCCTCCACAAGCACATTTGTTAACTTTGTCCACTCCATCAGTGGGTCTGGTTCTGGTCAAACAAATCTCTCATTAAATATAAAGAAGCCCCGATGGACGTGATTAGCAGGGAAGGGGCAGTCCCTGGGATGGCTAGTCAACTTCAAGGATTTGTTGAGCACCATAGGCCTTGGTACATTCTGGACTGTCCCAAGTATGATATTCAGTTCTTTCTCAATTGAAGCTG
This sequence comes from Ambystoma mexicanum, assembly GCF_040938575.1. Lineage (NCBI taxonomy): Eukaryota > Metazoa > Chordata > Amphibia > Caudata > Ambystomatidae > Ambystoma > Ambystoma mexicanum. The sequence continues at coordinate 1,276,203,442 of NC_090929.1, read as the reverse complement.
CAATGCTCAGTAAGGTCGAGCAAGACATTGTACCAAAGGCTGCTTTGTTAAGATACTGCAGTATTAAGACAAACATGGGGTATGATGAGTAACTTGATCATGTTAACCCTAAATAAGAACACCCCATGTATATCAAGCTGTGCCTATGGATTCTATAAGACACAAAGGGGACACAAATGTACCTGAAGCATGCCCCTTGTATGGCAATCCATATGAGGACATGGCTCATTTCTTATTTCTTTGCTTAGCCACCCTGCCATTAAGGAAATTATTCTTAAAGCCACTGTTTCTGACCCAGGATTGTAGAGCGGTAACTGAGGCTATGGCGATCTGTCTTAACCATATCAATTTGACTGTTGTATATGCTACTTGTAATTATTTAGTTTGGGCATAGTGATAAAGATCAAAGCGGTTCCTTCTGACCTATGAATGCTGCCCTATAGTTAAGGTAAGTCGGACTTCCAAAGGAACCCCTAAAAATTCTATTTTTAGTAACTTTAGATTCGAGTAACAGATTTGACCAACATTTCAAAGGTGATTAAGGACTCACGGGCCCTCCCTAGACTGCAAAGTTGCACAACATGTTTTAAAAAAATAAAATAATTATTAAGAAGACAAAACATTGTTGGGGTCAAAACTGCTGAACGGATTTGGACCAGGTCCAAAACAACTTGGGCACGGAGCGTTGACTCACAATCCATGCTTTGTTTGGTGTTATTCCATGCAGTAGTTATTTGAATATTTGATGGAGAAGGGGGTGCCCCCTTCTCAAAAATAGATTGCTTTATAGTGGTTATTTATCTGAAACCAGAGGGTTTTACAAATGAAATGACTACCATCTTCTTTTTCTCTCGATGCAAGAGATAACTGCGGTTATAGCTGAGGATAACGGGAAAAGAAAAGCAGTTAAAAATCTATTTGCAGGTTAAAATACTTGGAAGTGAGTTTAGTCTAGAGATGAGAAGGTTGCTGGACAAAGCTTTCTGTAGCCGTGGCTATAGCCTTGAATAGCCGATATCGCAAAGGAAACTGCGTCACAGAAACAGTATGTGTTGTGGGAAGAAATGGAGAGGGCAGGGGAGGTTAGGATGCCACCTGAGGAGTGGGGGAAGCTGGCATAGATGAAAGTGGCACTTGGTGAGAGCCTATGGGGCAGGAATTCATTTTTTTTTATCAGCCATTTTCCTGCTATTCACAGCTATATCCGAGGGTATGAAGGACCGTGGGTAAAAGTAGTTTTGTGCACGCGACAATACATTTTGGGTTGTATGCGTTTTATTTCTTTTTAGAAGTTATTTTCATAGGTATAGTGACTATGGGGGTGAAAAATCACTGACCACGGTCAAAGGCCATAGCCAGTGGCACGGTAGGTATTTGCGAGTCTTATCTATTTGGTTGCATGTTTTCAGACTTTCTTACATGTAAGACTTTGGAGAAAAACAGAAGAACATTGTTTGAAAAAAATCTATGAAAAAGGTGCCACCCTACCCTAGTTTTAGATGTCCATACACTGTATTTTAGCATGTGTGTTATAACCCATGCTATTTTATCTTGCATAAATGTGCCTATTAAATATATCTCCACCTAGTTTACTGTCAATATACTGTGCTTTCTTTATCTTCATCTACCTTACATAAGTACATGGGCAACGTTTTACTGTATTGATCTTTGAACTTCTATTGTATTATGAAACGCGAAGTGAGCCCCCCCCCCTTTAACTAAAACATTTTATCTGCGGTTATAAATAAAAGTCAATGAACTCTAACCGCAGATATTTTAAAAGAATGTTTTGGCATACTATTTTATTGTATTTGTGTAATTATATGTGATAAACAGATTTTTTGGGGGTACAGTGAGTGTAGTAATTTACAGATTTAGAGTACTGTTTTGATGTTATGAAGGAACACCGTATTTCATCAGTTAGGTGTACTCCTTCATATCTATAGAGATTGGCCATGAAGTACTGGATGTTGTTGTTTGAAATCCATAATTGCTTGTGGTCTCTCATGAATGCTGAATTCTTTATTAACATTCTGCTGTGATGTTTTCAATTTTACCATTACATTTGGTGGTCCATCTCCATGTTTGCCTCTGAGTCAGATTGGAAAAGATAAAGACGATGTGAGGACAAATTTCCATTTGTTTTTCCAAGTCTTGTTTCATTATTAAAGTAAGGGACACACCTTGTGCATTCCCCAAATCATTGCCTCCACAATGAATTAGTATGATGTCTGGCAGCCCTGTACTTTTCAGGCTGAACAATTTTGGAACACTTGGGACCAACGCATTTCCGGCAATCCAAACCTTTTAATTGTAAAATCTCGCAAACCAAACTACATTTAAATGTTTTGTTTCTTACAAAAAGCCAGTAGCCAAAACATCCAACTGTCTCCGATCAGCCACACATCTTTTAAACCAGCCATGATATCTGCAGTCTTTCTCTGTTTCCAGGAAAATTACTTCTAGTTTGAATTTCTAATAATTTCTATGAATAGGGTATGTATGATGTTTGTGTTTTTGGTGTTTGTAATTGGTTGATGATACTGTTGTAATTTTGTGTTTTTCTGTGATAGGTTATACTCAAAATGTGTCAGCCATTTTTTTATTTTGGTTAGTAAATATAGTATTCTTTTTGTGATTATGAATTTGGAAAGTATAAAAGCTAACACTTTATGTAGTTGTGTTCTTCAGATTGTACAACTCTCTATGCACTATACTCTCATTGTTTGTGTCCAACCCATGTTTTACCGGTTTTTGAACTTTATCCACCAGACCTAAACCCAATCTTGTATGTCCTAACTACTATGTATAATTTATGATAACCCACTCTAAATAACTTCATGCATAGTCATTGTTTGTATTGACACCATATAAGGACCATTGTATCAGTACTGTCTCTTTTGTCATTTATATTCCATGCCCAGAAATACAAATAAAAAAAGTATTGTGATTGCCACGGATATACAAAAACGGGGGTGATTGGTGTATTGAGGATTGCGCCCAACAACAACAACGACAGGGGTATTTAACCATGATTATCCATCAGCCATTCAGTGTGCGGTGTTGCTACCTGCTGGTAAACGTTTCACCCTATGCAGCCATGGCTATATTCTGGCAAACGGCGCATCATGTGTTTGTAGATATGTGGTATCCGCGGCTATCCAACATTTTGGGTGGAGTTGCATCATAGATGCATTGAGTGTTTTGGGGGATTGGGAGAGACCAGAGGAGTGGTGGAGGACCATGGGGAGTGGAGGGGGGCTGGTAGGCGTGTTTTTGACATGTGTTTGGATTTTGGAGGAGTGGAAATACATTTTTGTATTGCCGTGGCTAACAACAAACGGCCATGGATGGCTTTTCTTTAACCATGTATATATAAAAGTACGTCCCTAGGTGCATCAACGCTTTTCAGTATTTGATTGATTGTATCTGTAGGCACCGTTATATTAACAGCCGCGTGTGAAAACAATAATAATAATCATATTGTTATGTGGATGATACAGCACAGCATTTTATTTGTGTATGTTTGTTCTCTTGGTTCTCTGGTTTTGAAGGCCGGATTAGTTTTATTTGGAGTTGCAATAAAATGACATGTAGCCGCGGGTACAAAGCAAGATCTTCTATGAAATATACTGGGTGGGGAAAAATAGGTTTCTGTGAGTTTCATTGTTTGTTATTGGTTGTTGATACTTTTCTTTTGTGTATCTGTCTGTGATATGTTGTGGTGAAAATGTGTCATTCATCATAGTATATAGTCCTCTTTTTTGGTATTCATTTTGGAAAGCATAAAAGCCACCATTTTCTGCAGTTTTTTCCTTTTGATTCTAGATACCATCTGCACATGGCAGGAGTATGGCTGATGTGAAAGTAAGTGTTAATGCATTTTTACATATTTTAAGGTTTATGCCAGTCTTGTTTGTGTTAGTTATATTAACCACTGTTAACAGATTGTATTCTTTTTCATTGTTTTCATCTGCTCTGATTCTGTGGCAATTTATTTTTAATGCTGGATTAAAGGTAGATTCTTTGCATTTATTTTCTGATTGGGTTTTATTCTTTCTATGGTGGGCAGATGCTGATAGGATGTCAAGCACCTCAGGTGCTCTCTGGCTATTGAAGAAATTGTTCAGTTAACTCCAGTGAAAGGTCAACCTGTATAACAAAATGATGGAGTGGGTGAAGACAAACTGTAGAAATAACTTGTCTTGGGAAAAGAGCATTAGATAAAAAGTAGATGCACCAATTATGGCATAGGCAACACATTACTCTCATAATTGAAACATTGGGAGCAATACAATTGGATCAGGTGGAATCGACAATGCTGCAGACGTTGAGGATTAATTCACTGTAAGTGGTGCCCTACTGAAACTGTTTGTTTCCAAGCTTTGAAATGGAACATTTGAAGGTCCACATCTTAGTCTCTTTTTTTACAAGGTGGATAGGATTTTCTCTGTTTATTTTTTAAAACAGTGTTCTTTTGTCTTGAAATATTTCCGACTGGTTTGCGCAGTGAAAAGATTGCTACAAAAAATGCTTGCACTAGTGTTTCTACCCTTGTCACTGTTTTCTATCCCTTGCTCTCCAAGTTTACTTATCCCACCCTATTCTCCACTGTTCTCCAAGTTTAATTAACCTTCCGCATCTTCTGTCCTGCAACCACCCAGTATAATGTCCTTTGTTTATACTCATCCAGTTTATATATGCCATTTTGTTTATTGTAGTGGTAGTTTGTATACCTGTATTGTTAGTTTGTTGTGTGTTTTATTGTAGTTGTAGTTTAGCCACATCATGTACAGGGCTATGTTGTTTATCCAAGTGTGCACACGTTTTCATTCCTGTAGCTCTTTTATATGGTGAGGATGTGTTACGGTCACCTGGTATCCACAGGGACACCACCCAGCTGGGTTACTCGCTGGTATGCTTCTCAGCTTTGCCCTGATGTGGCCTGCGGGGAAGGTTCTGCCTTCTTTGCAGGGGCGCATTGTCTTTCATGGGCGAGTGCGGTCCAGTTACTTCACTGACGCCGGCCCGTTTGATATTGTTCAGGTCGGTCTTATTGCTGTTCTTTAGTTTTGTTGCTATCCTGCATGCCTTTCTTTGTTTAAAATGTCTCTTATTTTTCCCTTAGGTATACAGAGCTTCAACGCGGCAAACTGGATTGGTTGAGCCCCGCTGGTAAATGATTGCACATTAAGAGCGCTATGATGCGTTAAGTAAGCGCTATGCGCAGCGCTGCAAAGTCTTCCCTTGCTAACCTGTGTTTTCCTTCCTTGTAGGTCGCGGTGTTCTTCAGCACGAGTGGAATCTCCGGAGTGGTGCCAGCCGAGAGGCGACAAGCCAGGTAAGCCTTTTGAGCAGTTCGTAATTTGTAAATGTCTCTACAGCTTTCTTTAATGTTGCCTCTATCTTCCTCTTTCAGGTTGTTCTGTCCGGGAGGCGTGCAGATTCGAGGAAGATGTTCTCAGTAGCTGCGAGTGTTTAAAGATGAAGACTGCAGGTAAAATGCTGCTGCTAATGATGTTCCTTTTATCTCCTTGCAGGTTCTGCTTCTCTGAGGTTTGAGGGAATAGCTCGACACAGTGAGCGTCACGTTGCAAGCTGCAAAGTTACACGAAGCATGTTCTGCAGTCAGGGTGTGGTTTATTTAGCCCAGGTAAAGTAGTACCAGGGAAAGTAGTTCCAGGCCTGCCACACCCAAAACACTAGACCGCATAGCTTGGTTCTTCGGAACCAAGCTATGTGGATGCCTCATGTTGGCTGACAATACAATAAAGTAGTTCCCAAGCACATTGTTGTTCATGGTGTATGAGCCTGGCGCCATAGGCGCCAGGACTGGACCCATGAGGGCTTTTGAAGAGGATGCTAGGCTCTAGAGGCCCGAGTCCTGACTCCACCTGGCCAATGGGTTTGCCAGAGGGGGTTTTGGGTGAGGGTCGTGACAGGATGGATTGGGAACCTACACTATTGCGTGATGACTCCTGGTAGTTGGGTCACACATACCATCTCCTACTGTATTATTCCCTATGCTTTGTACCCTTATCGTCTGTACCGCTGTGCACTATACTGTCATTATTTGTGTCCAACCCATCCTTTCCTGTTTTGGAACTTCAGCCACCCTAGTCTAGTTTTGAATGCTGAACCCAGTGTTAGCAATTGTCCTGGTGTTCTGAAACAGTTGTGTCCAAACTGCCTAGGGTGGAATCGCCTGCCTTGATCCAGCTATGACAGGTTTTACATATTGCCAAACAATTTGATGGTTCCATTGCAGGCAGGAAGGGATGGGTTGGGTGTTGGTTGGTGGAAAAATAGTGAGAGTATTTGTACACTGTGGGGCAGATGATGAATGCTGGTTTGCTGATTTTATTCCATGTGCTTTGACTTTATGTTTCATATGAGCTTTCCTATATGATTCTATCACTTCATTCTGATGTCCTCAGGCAAGATGTTGAATGAATGTTGAAGTTCCAAAGCTGCGCAACGGTTTGTTTGAAGGACCCCAATGTAAAACCTTTCCACAGAATGTGTACATCATTTTCTCAATCTCCTTTTTGCTGTGTTGGTCCTTCAACCAGTAATATTGTCAAGTGCCAGCTATGTTTTTTGCATACCTTTCTTTTTTATGGAGGTAACCCTAAAGTCACGCACAGCAGTTCAGGCTCCAAGTTTACTTATCCAACCTTATATTCTTTGCTGTCCAAGTTTACTTACCCTACATCATCCGTTCTATTGCAACTACCCAGTAAAATTTCCGTTGTTTATTCTTACTCAGTTTATACATTGCTGTTCATTTATAGTAGTGACAGGTTTAATGCTTTGTTATATTATTGTATGTTTTTTTTGTAAATCCAAGTTGGATTTTCTTTTCCAATGACCCAATCATTAGCATGTAAAAGAGAACAACAGAGTTGTATGCACAAATGGTGTAAGTTATAAAGTTCATGTGATGTACTGCGTACAATATAGGATAGTTATAACATGTGTGTATTAAATTTTGTTTCTTAAAGTCTGTGTGTTCTTTAACTATTTTTTTCTTTTTTTACAGATAGAAGAATATTTTTGTATAACATAGATGAACAGCGTGACTACGGTAGCGCCCAATGGGGTGTTGAATTTCAGAGGCACTGTTCATCGCAGCAAGGACTGGGGAGGGTGGTAACCGCGGGTTTGTTGGACAATACCCACAGCTATGGGCCTCAATGTGCAAAAAGGTACGCTGTTTGAACCCAAAAGAGTACTTTCTAAGAAATATCTATTATGTATACATATATAAAAATCTACGTGACTTATCCCCCAAAGTTTCATATTGTAACCGCGGCTAGAAAAAAGTCAATGAACTCTAGCCACGGCTATGAGTGATGAGTTTGTTTAGAAAAGGTTTTTGGATGTTATTTCATTGTACTTGTATATTTATGTGTTATAGGTAGTCCTTAAAAGGACTGTTTTGAAGTACACTGAGTGTAGTATTTTAGAAATATGGCGTGCTCTCTTTATTACCATGTATCTCACATAACTCCTTTTAACTACCATTGTATCACTACTGTGTTCTTTTGCCATTCATAATCCATACTCTTTTTTTTATAAAAAAAACACAATCCTATAGCCGCGACTACATAAATAAAGGAGTGCAATTGGTGTATTTAGGATCGTGCCTATGAACCGCATGACTGGGGGTGTTTACCCACGGCTATTACAAACTCATCCCACACCATGGGTTGTTACCCATGGGTATACTGTGCAGCCGCGGCTAGGAAGCAGCACTAGCGTGTCGTGCATTGTGTAGACGTGGCTATAAAAATGTATTTAAACAAATATATAAATGTGTTTGAGTAGTTGTCTTGGAATTCTTTTTTAAGATGTATTGAGTGTAGCATTTGTAAACCGGTATTGTAACATTTTTAATACTTTGCATTCATTAATAATACATATAAATGTACATACTTTTCAAAGGTAAATACATATGCAAACAAAGTTTGTTAAAAACAGGTTTTTTGGAGGGGATGTGTTTGTGGGTTTTCTTTTTCTTTTAATTTGAACACATGATACATGTTCTTCCTTACCACAATTATCTTGATTCGAACTGTCTGTGATTTGTCTTAAATTTTCAATGTCCTTTTTCATTGATTGTACTTCTTTTTTAACATTAATTAACAGTTGTTTTAATTAAGTTTATTGAATTCATAATTAGTTTTGTGGGTAGTTCTTGTGATACTTCTTGTCTTTTTGAATCTGTAAAACTGTTATGCGTAGCTGCAGCTACCAGCGGTTGTCCACACCCTTGGCTATCGGCGCTCCACTTGGATGTCGAGCATTTTGGCATGCTGGTGTAGCCGCGTGTATGAGATTGTGCCCTACCCGCAGCTACAACTGTTTTTATTTTGGTGCAGTGATCATATTATTGTATGGGTGTTTTACCACATAATTTTACATGTCCTTCTGTTTGGATGTTTTCAACTCAAGGCATGTGCTAATTAAATTTGAAACCTTTCCCATATGTGTTTTTTCAATTTATGGAAAAATGTACATGTATCCGCGGCTATGGGAGGGTCCTCTAAGTTTAACCAGGGTTACAGCTGCGGCTATGGAATTTGTCTAATCTGAAAAAAATGACTTAATTTAATTGTATTTTTACATGTTCTATAAAGTAATCCTTAGAAGGACTGTTTTGGGGTTCATTGACTGGAATACGATTTAGTAAAAAAAATTGTTGATCATTTTACTTGTTTGCTTTGTACATTCCTCTTGTTGGGCTATTGATTTCTGAAAACTATCAAAGTAATTATACTTGTAAACTGTTTGCATTGGGATTGCAGACACAAGATTGTGCAGATGTTGTGTGTTTGGCTATTTTGAAGATCCATTCATTCTTTGGAACTGCTGAAGGTCAGTGGTTGTGTAGTGTTATACAGTGTCATATAATATGAATTGTTGTTTATATGAAATATATTTCAGAAGTGTTTTATAATGGTGGAATCCCATTCAAAAATGCTCCATGCATCAGGCCCTAAGTATGTTTAGGTTTGTAATCAAGTACAGTTTAAAGGTATTATTTGGAAAGTATGGTTTTCCATATTTAATTTCAGTGTTTTCAGAAGAGTGGTGAACCAGTAGTACATGCTATGCAATGGCTATGTGTGAGAAAAATATAATTCCCTTTAAAGGTTCTTTTCGGACGTATTTAATAATTTGTTGATAATGTGGCTTTGGGAGTTTTTTGTTTTGTCTTCCTTATTTGTTAGTAATAATGGGCTGTTTGTCTGTATGTAATAAATATATCATCAGAACACTTTGAAGTTATTTGGTAGGGAAGAAAATGCATTTTATTTTGAAAATATAGGGTGTTTTTTTTGTTTTGTTGCATCATGTATCTTAGATTTCCACAGTTTTCTCACTAAGAATATATGTAAATTTCTGTCAGAGATTTGAAAGTACGTTGCATCACTGCATTGTATTTAGAACACCACAGATACTATAATATACAGTGTCGTTGCATGCATATGAGCACAACATGTGTACTAGAATGAACAACATGTGTACTAGTAATTCAAACAGAATACACAGCAACCATATTTGGCCCTTTCACAATATGTTTGGAAATTGTGTGCTTTGGAAGGGCAGGGATGTGATCACATATTTTGTTATCCAATGCACAGACATAGGAAGAAGTCAAATGCATGTGGGTTAATAGGAACCCCTACAATAAAACAAGCAGTATACTTTTATTTGTTAAACATATTACAGCTGTGTATGTGCTTTTTAGTTGGATATGTAATGTCTTCCGTCTGGCCCTTTATTAGTGACTCCCTATTCTGTCAGAATTGATTTTACTTAGTTATTTCATTTAGGATGTGCACTGCGTTTTAACAAGTGCCCTGATTTTTTATTTTTATTTGTTAAAGCTGAACAACCAGCCTTTCAAATATATAACATATAGACATTTTTAAAATGTTTATAACCGATAAAATAACACATAGGGCCTCATTACACGGAAGGCGCTAGGGGATTACCGGCACCGGTAAGGGACCGATGCCGGTAATCCCCTACCGCCCTACTACGAGGTCCCTCAGCGGGTCCCTACCTTAACGCCTGGTTCACCCAGGCGTTAAGGATGGGACCCGCTAAGGGACCCCAGAGCTAATAACGGTACCGCAATTTGCGGTACCGTTATTAGCCCCATCCCCATTCCCATTGAGCCCTTTGTGGGCTCAAATGGGAATGGGGAATGGTTCCCGGTATGGGGACTTACCAGTTCCGCAAAGGTCGGGATATGCCGGTAAGTCCCTATGCCGGGAACCCGGACTCCGGCAACGGTACCGCCTTCCATGTAATGAGGCCCATACACATCATCTTTATCATATACATCAAGAAGAAAAGGAGGAGAATTTTTCATTTTACAATTTTACAGTTTTTTCCCAGAATATTAATAACTTGATTAACCTGGATTGTGCGTCACTAAGGTAATTAACAAAAAAGGAAAAATGTAACCTCTTTTTCAGTCACAGATTTGATCACTTCGGGCAAATTTAAGGATTGCATATAATTTATCAAGGCTATATTCATTCCAGATTTATGGCTATCGAACAAAGCCCTCCACAATACCTCTGTATTTGCAATTTGATAATCCTTAATGAAATGTTGGAAAGATGTAGTTCTTAAAGAGATCAGGGCCGGACATTGAGTGACCAGATGCCTTATCATCTCCAGCTCTGAGATTTTAGAAGAAAATCTACAGCCATTAATTACTTAGACTAATTTTGTGCATATACAAAACAACATTCGTTTATAAGTTCATCCTTAGTCTCATGAGCAGATGTCGTCGCTTAGAGTCAGGGAATCTTATCAAATAAAACTCTGGGGTATTAACTTTTTTATCCCAAAGACATGATCCCAGAATAGGCATAATTTACAGCATTTTTCTCGAGTTCTTATCCAGTCATTCAACCAGAGCTTTTCTTTTACCCTAACCGAGTCAGCAATTAAGAGGCTCTCTTTAATCCCCTCTAATTCCATTATATACTGAAATTTTGTTCTCCAAAATTGCATTTTTATATGCAATAGTGTTCATAATGGAGTTTGGTTTAACAGGCATCAAATATTTCCTATAAAGAGATAAGAATTTCCAGATGTACACAACATAGAGGGAGAATGTCCCGAGTTCATGGCGTATTGCACACATGGGCGCCGTCTGCGGCAATCCCAATACCGATGTCCAAAAGGATCCCTCCATTTTCTGCCACATTTACTTCGGTTACCAATGCCTCATTTCCACCCCATATGTAAGCATAGGGGCTACTTTTTGTTTTTAAAAAATCATGGCTGGCGAAAACGAGGACTTTCTGGATTCTGCCTGAATAATACAGGCTTGGGAAATGCTTGTCTTCAACTTAAGCTGTAAATCTGGGTAGTGAGTTTTGTCGTTCACAGTATCACTGATGGAAATACCTACATATTTCTATTCATGCACAACTTCTAACTTGATATTTTGCAAGAGACAAGGAACCGCTTTAGAGTCCCGCTTTCTAGACATGCTACTCAACATGATATTACATATTGCATGATTAATCCTCAGTAGATTTGTTGTGACATAGCCACCAAGCCGCGAAAAGAGGGCTCGCAAACCCCTGGGAGTTCTAGCCAACAACATCAGGTTAAATGTTAAATAGGGTACAGGCCAGTAAACACCCTTGCTTTAAACCCCTAAAGGTTTCAATTGGCTCTGTAAGGTTACCAGCTAGGGACAGCCTTACTATAACAGTGGTCTGAAAATGTAATTCATTGATCCAAAATACTACATGTTCAGGGCAGGCGGCTTTTCTTAATTTTTCAATCAATAACTCTCTACAGACAGAGTCAAAAGCCCCCTAAAAGTCAGTGGGCCTCATTACACGGTAGGCAGTGAGCCATGGCGCTATTAGCGCCATGGCTCATGACGGTAAATTACCGGCACTGCCTTGGTGGAAAGGGGATTTACCGCCCCATTCCAAGGTTGGAGGGGCGGTAAATCCCCTTTCCGCCATTGCCCTTCCCCATTCCCATTTCTGCCCCATAGGGCTCTATGGAAATGGGGAAGGCGCTAATTACGGCACCGCAATTTTGCGGTGCCGTAATTAGCTCCGAGGTCCCTTAGCGGGTTGGATTTTAACGCCTGCAAGAAGCAGGCGTTAAATCCTCCAACCCACAAAGGGACCTCCTAGTACGGCGGTAAGGGTTAACGGTCACCGTTGCCATTAACGGTGACCGTTAACCCTTACCGCCGTCCGTGTAATGAGGCCCAATGAATGCCATATAAAATGGCTGCTTTTTAAATTGGTCCTGCAATTTCATAGCTTGCAGGACATGTACATTTATAACTGTTCTCAGTCCTGGCATAAAGCCAGTCTGATTTGGATCTTGCAATTTAGTGGATTCAAGCCACTAATTGAGATCTCTGAGGGTCAACCTGGCAAAATGTTTTTCTGGGATGTTTAACAAGGTAATTGGTTGGTAATTGCCAGGATTTGACCAATCACCTTTCTTATAGATCAGCAATACAATGTATTTTCTCCAAGAGGGGGGCAGCGTCCGGTCCTAACGGCCTGCCCAAAAATAACCAAGAGGATATTAGCCCAAGCTATCAGATGTTGTTTAAAAACATAACTGGATACCCATAGGTGCCAGGGGCCCTAGAGGTGCTGAGCTTAGAGATGTAAAATATAATATCCTCCAGATCTGGTTGTAAATAGCCAGCCCTGATAACCTCAAGGTCTTACAAGCTACCTGCCAGTGCGACAGCAGCATAAAGCGTCTTATAAAATGCGACCCACACTTCCTCCGGTACAGCATTTATTTGAGTCACCAGGTTTGCTTGTCCCTGCACATTAAACAGAAGGCCCCCAAATTCTGGCTGAACTTTTAGAGACCAATGTTTCCAGCATTTTTTCCACGTCATGTTGATAAATTAAGGCCCGCCTTGCTTTTAACCAATTTGTATAATGACATTTAAGTGATTTTAGGCTTTCCAATTTGTTGACCCTAGAGAGCAAACAGATTTTAATTTTTTTCCACCCGATAGGCAGCTTTCTTCACAGCCACCTCAGGATCATAAACAAGCAATTTGCTTTTCATAGGATTATTATAAATATGTTTTGTAGTCACAGAAATCCTCATGACATCTACAGAAGTGGTAAAGCCTCGAGTGCAGGGCTGGTTAAGCAAGTTTGAAGACCTTAGCAATTTCTGATTGAAGTCCTCTAGTAGGCTATGTGTCCAGTAAACCCTATTTTGGGCACCATTCAGAACCAGGCCGGTAGCAGCTGAATGGAGAAGCTTTTTTTCTCAGATTAGACCAAGTCCACAATGCTGTGAGAATATCATGATCACTTGCGGCTTGCGATTTTATCTGGAATTTAATTATATGGTTAAATAAGCCACTATCTGTGAAAACGTAGTCAATCAGGGCCATTTGGGACCCTCTACACCAGGTATTTGCCGGCGGGATATCATCATGAATGCCCCCATTTAGCATATACAACTGGTGCTGCGTCATTAACGAGTTCCATCGTATAGCAATAGGGGTGAGATGTTTAGTAGGGTGATCAATACACGTGATGTTAAAATCACCAGCCAAAATAGTATGTTCACAGGTAGGGTTCAAGGCTATTAAATCCAATAGAGATTCCAAATCGTTGATAAGTTCATCCTCTGAGATACCGGCATGGTTCCTGTAGGCATTAATAAGGGCAATAAAATTCACAATATACTTAATTTTGACCATCTGCAAAAGACTATTAGGAGTAATCCAAAATTCCAATAGCAAGTTCGCAGTTGATTTAAGGGCAGCCATAAGGCCTGCATAGGACGTCCACAAACGGGGACAATATTAGGAAGCAAGCAAACAACATATTGGTCCCACACAGGTGGAATAGATAGCCAAATCTCCTGGAAAGCTATAATATCGTTATCCTGAAGGAGATTGGTTTTAGTAGATGCAAGATGTTCAAACCCCTTGTATTCCAAGAGGCCAAGGAAATTGCAGAAGATTGCCTGGATTGTTAATGCTGACTCTGCAGCATTCTTTGAAGATTAACTCCAGCAAAGTCAGCATTTTGTTGTCCAGCGTGTCCACCTCTCTGAAGTCTATTTAAATCATCTTCACCTGTAGAGCTGTATTGTTTCCCATAAATGGGTACATGTTGGTGGTCAAAGGAGGATTGGTTAATCAGCAGAAAACTCATGTTATAAAGCTCAATACGAGTTTGCCACAATGCGCCTGACTAAACCCCAGTTCATCCGTAACTTAACAACTGATAGGTCTCTGTCATGCAAAAACTCTATTTGTTCAATATCATTCAAGGAAAGATCCTCTAAGGCAGGTATTTCGGCAAATATATTCATGACAGACTGTCTGTTGAGATCGTATGTAGGGATTGGATGTGAGTGACATTGCAAGATTAGATCAGACAGATTATGGTTAGCATGTAATGGTCTGGTAGTTTCAGATCTAATCCTGCTCAAGACAACGCTTGAGACTCAAGCCTTCTGTTATTAGGCTGTGTCAGGTGGTCCCTTGATAGCTGGCTAACTCGCCTAGTCAATGGTTCCTGCCGTTGGGAATAAGAAAATAAATGCTGCAGGGATTGATCGATCTCCTCCCGCCAACCCTCCAAGGTCATAACTTTGTCCATGATAGGCGCTGTCAATTCCACTCTTGGTATTTTCTGACCCACAGGCTTAGACAATGAGTCTTCCAACAAAGGAGGCAAACTAGAATCAGACGCACATTTATCTGCCTCTTGTTGAATACTGGTGGATGACCAGGTCTCTTTTTGATGCTCAGTCAAGTGCACTAAATTATCCAAAGGTGCATATGCCAGATCCTGCACTGGTTCTGCTCCCTAAGGGGTTGTACAGACTTCTGAAGGGAAGTTTTTCAGTATTTATTGGCTATGGCTGCTCGTGCTAGGCCAGAAGCCGACTTTGGCATGGTTAGCTTTTGCATAAACTTACCGGCACACACTATAGAGTGTTAAGATTTTTTTGGTTAGTGACTTGAAACAGATGATTTTATTTTGGCATCAAATATATTGTAATTGGGAGCAGGTGCAAAATCAGCAGCCCTTTTCGGCTGGGAGCAACCACTTCCAACGTCAATCACGGTGGAGTCGGTACCTTCGATACCAGGTTGGTCCACATGCTTAAGATTTTGCTTTTGCTTTTTTAAACATGGTTGGCCAAGTTGGCTGGACGGGTCCAGGGGTCTAATTATATTACATGTGGGGAGTCTAGATATTTTACTCTTGTCCGGAGTAGGGAGAATTAATTGTACTGAATTTATTATTTTACTCTCTTCCCTGGGTTGCAAGAGCTTAGACTGTTGAGTAGGGGAACAATCTATCAGCAAAACTTCCTGAGTAGTACCATTCCCCACCACTGGAGTATAAACCAGCGCAAGAGATAGTTCTTTAGTTTGGACTGATATATGGCAGGGAGAATGCCCTGATTTACTTCCTTGCACTAGTTGGGCCGAAAGAGCATACTTGCCATTTGTTTTACTATCTAGTGTTTCATACAACCTAGTAAGTGAAAAAAGTGCTGCATTCATGGACTGCAGTGACGTGTCTACTCTCACTGCAAAGCCTGCACTGGCTGCCTTAGCTATACCCAACGGGACGTAATTTTGCAACTCGGCGTAGGTTGTGTAAAAGATATAGATAAGGCAGATGAATTCATAGCTGTGGAGGAAAGTATAACCAGTGATTGGGATAAATCCTGGACTTGTTGATTTGTAGCAGTATCCTTTAAAGATACCGTCTAAAAGGCGTCAGAGTTTTCATACCCTTTTTGTCCCAAGATTGTATCAGCCTCACATTCACTTCTCTTTGCAATTAGCACATCATTAGGTTGATTTTCTCCTGGACTCAATGCAATGATATCACTTTGTGGAAAAGCCACCAACCGGCCGGGACCACCAGATATAACCTTCCTGCTACCCAGATTACAGCACCCACTGGAGAGGTGTGAGCATGAGCGCCCCAGCCTGTACCAGCGAGTCAATCGGTGTATTAGATAAATCCACTCTCACAGTTTTTGTGCTACTTCTGTTGGAAGTCTCTGGCACCCTGTGGACAGCCTCAGCTGATAGTTGTAGACCACGGTGTTCGGGCGTTTCAGTGTCCATAGCACAACATTTTTAGATGTCCGCCATTAGCGGTAACCCCGAGCATTTATAGCAGCCTTGCTGCTTCGAGAAAGTTGTATAACTCGTGTTGCTGACTTAGGGGCTATCAATGCAACAGCTGCATGTGCTGCTATTTCGTTAACTGCCGGCATACCCGTTGTCAGGGACGGAGACATCAACATACAAAATACAACAATGGAAGTGAAACAATTATAACAAATCAACAATATGCGACCCCACTGCCTTTTTAACCAAAGTTTGAATTACCTTGTTTAAAATATGAGCGTCACAAGGGTAACCCAGGTCAGCACTCAAAAGTAAGTACAGACATATCTATAGCAAGCAAAAATAATTGAAATCAACACCAAAAGAAAAGACAATCTGAAGTGTTATAAATTAACTCACACTTCCCATTGCCCTCTGCCAGCTGACAGCCAACAGCACTTTAAAAATGCGCTTGCCCAAAATGCGCGCGTCTGTTTTTTATATAGGATTCTGGGAAGGTAGTTGAGGCTTGGTAGTTCACGCTAAAACAGAAAATAAATCAATAAACAAGGTAAGTATAAACTGTTATAAACAGTTATAAAAGTAAAAAGTTGCTGCAATAGTCCTGTTTAGTCCGTATTAAATGTCCATACCAATAAGGTCTATTTTCTGGAAAAAAAAACAGCAGCAGCCCACGCCTGTAGGCCTCCACAGCTGAAAGCACTTGAAAAATGTACTTGCCCAAAATGCGTGTATGCAAAATTGCAAAATGTATGCACGCGTTGTTTATATAGGATTCTAGGAAGGTAGGCAGGGCTTGTGAGTTGTTCATTCAATAAGGTATATTTTCTGGAAAAAACAGCAGCAGTCTACGCCAGTATGCCTCCACAGCCGACAGCACTTGAAAAATGCACTTACCCAAAATGTGCACCCTGAATTTAAAAATACCCATGTGACATATAGTGGTGAAAGGAAATCTTCCCTTCATATAGGTTGTTCAGTGTAAGCTGTAGAAATGAAAGCACTCTCTTTGAAGAAGTCAGTTTTGCCCCTACTATTAAAATATTCTGTCAATCGGAAAAGAGTCCTGTTGCCTGTATTTGTGTACTGTAACTGTCCATCTATTCAGTTTATAGAAGCATTAGCAATAAGTGTGGATGCATTCATTATTTAGAATGGTTGTTGCAAGCACCTTAGCTGTGCAGAGTTCGCTCACATATCATGTATATAGCTATAGGCCTAGCAGTTAAAGCTGCTCACATAAACACCATTAGAATGCCCTCAGTACTAAAATCTCTGATTAGGTGAAAGAGTCACCGATTCATTTTTCTGTATGAATTTTCCCAGAGAAAGAGGTACAGTATATTTGTCAGCAGTGGCCCACATTTAACAGTTGGAGTATGGGTTGATTTTGCCTGGTCAAGTTATATTTTGTATTTGTATTTTGTATTTTGTATTTTATTTATTTATAACGCGCAAACCAACAGGCCCGGAGGCATCAGGGCGCAATTCGTACAAGGTTACAGATATGCAGGTATAACAGAGAAACATTAAACATTTACACATGGGATCCGATATGCAGGTATAACACAGAATCCTTATATACATTTACAAGAGGATCTTATATACATATGTACAGTAGTTTCAGTGCCGATAGGTGATAGTAGCGGTCGGCAAGTCAGGGTAGGTCAGGAAGAAGCGCGAAGCCGGCCTTAAAGCTGGTTGAAAAGCCAAGATCTAGTATTGGCTTTGAAGGTATTGAAAGAGTTTTCCGCTCTAATTGAAACAGGGAGGGAGTTCCATAACTTGGAAGCTAAGACGGGGAAACTTGAGCCCCCTGCTTTTTGCAATTTAAATCTGGGGATCGCTAGACAGTGGGATTGGGCTGTTCTTAGAGGTCGGGAGGTAGAATGGCGCGACAGTCGACTACCAAGGTAGATCGGGGCTTTGTTGGCTAGGCATTTGTGCGTAAGGGCGAGTGTTTTGAGTGAAATTCTCTGTTTGACAGGTAGCCAATTTAACTTACTTCTGGTTTCTGTGATGTGGTGGTGTCGGGGAATGTTTAAAGCGGCACGAATGGCATTGTTTTGTGTCGTTTGAAGTCTGTTCAGGTTCTCTTGGCTGGTGCCAAGATAAAGAGCACTGCAGTAATCAATTTTAGCCATAATAAGGGTTCTCGCTAGCGTAACGCTGTTAGACGTAGTGAGGAATGGTCTGCAAGCTGCGATAAGTTTGCATGTGTATGCAGACGCAGATCTGACAGCATTAGTTTGTCGGGTTAATGAGAGTGTGGCATCAAGGTAGAAACCTAACGTTTTGGTATCTTTTGAGACACGAATGATATTACCAGCTATGTTGAATGACTGATAGGACGGCTCTAGTCTACTCAGGCGTTGTGCAGTGCCCAAGATCAGGAGCTCCGTCTTGTCATCATTCAAGCACAACTGATGTTGGGCCATCCAGGCTTGGATGACCAAGTAGACGTCGTTAAGGGCCTTGGTGTCACCTAGATAATCACCAGTGATGGGGATGAGTATCTGGGTGTCATCCGCATAGTTGGTATAGGAGACACCCAGATAGTCAAGCACATCAAAGAGTGGTTTCGTGAAAATGTTATAGAGTGTAGGTGACACACAAGATCCCTGAGGAACGCCACAGTAAATCGGGGAAGGGTCCGCGGCTGCGGATGGGGCAAAGACTCTCATGGATCTGTTGCTCAGGAAAGATTTGATCCAAGCCGCAGCCGAAGAAGAGAAGTTGGCAGCGGAATGGAGGTGCTCGCACAGGATCTGATGGTTGACCAGATCGAATGCGGCTGAAAGGTCGAGAAGTAGTAGCATTGCTAGTTTGCCTTGATCCTTTAGAACCTCGATTTGAGTTTTAAGGTCTAATAATGCGGTCTCTGTCCCGTGTCTGGGGCGGAAACCAGATTGTCGTGGACCTAGCAAGTTATTAGTTTCCAAGTAATTTTGGATCTGAAAGTATGCGGCACGGTCTAGGATCTTGAGCAGAAATGGTACAGTGGTGATAGGTCGGAAGTTAGTGGGAATGTTAGGGTCTAGGGAAGGTTTTTTAAGCAGTGGGATAACCCAAGCGTCCTTCAGATTGTCCAGGACAATACCTGTTTGAAAGGAAGAGTTGATGAAGGCCGTGATGAATGGGGCCAACTCATGCGCAGTAAACAAATCAGCGGGCGGCCATTTTAGGGTGATCTCTGCATCAGTGAGGTGCGGTATGGACGTGGAATGGGCCAGCAAAGGCTCAGATTAAAAAGTGGGCAAAATGAGTGCCTTGAAGCGGGAATGCACGCAGAAGGTCGTGCATATAGACTAGGCACCATGTTTTAAGATATTCTTTAACATTTAAAAGAGTATTGTGAGGTACAATGTTAAAGAAATGTTCTGTTAATATAGACTGTTTTAGATGATTATATTCTTTGACAGCAGCACCTCTGGAGAGGGCAGGAGCCCTACTCCCACCCTGCCTGCAGCCACGATCCAGAAGGCAGCAGCGCCGATCACTGGGTAAGCACGACCTTCTGCGTGCATTCCCGCTTCAAGGCACTCATTTTGCCCACTTTTTAATCTGAGCCTTTGCTGGCCCATTCCACGTCCATACCGCACCTCACTGATGCAGAGATCACCCTAAAATGGCCACCCGCTGATTTGTTTACTGCGTTGCTAAGCAATGAGCATGTCTTTACAGCACGCAACCGCCGGCAGGCGGAAACCGGCCCTCTCGTGGAAAGGCCAGAGAGAGGTAAGGCCCTGTTTGCCCCTGTTTGCCACAGGGTGCAGAGGGCTCACAGGTCCTACACCCCACTTACCAACTGACCCTTGACGCCGCTGCCGCCTCAGCAACCCCTGTACTCACCACTGCTACGATGATGCACGTCCGTCGTTTCTTTTTACTTTGAGTACCCTTCAACACGAACGACTGTCACTGCCTCTCGCCCTCCCAGATAATCCCTGACTCATTTGCGTAAAATGCATAAATCTGTAAAAGACAGAACAAAACTATAATGTCTCCATGCAAGGCAATACTGATGCATACGATGCCATTCTGCATCTTTTTTATTTGCTTTACTGGGGATATTGTTGCACATACTGACTAGTATCGCCTGAAGCAATCTAAATGATTTAAGTGTCTCAAACACCGCCAATCATTATCCGTACTAGCAAACTAGTAACAACTAGCATACACGCTGCATTATCTGAATTATCCTAGTTGTGACACCTGTATTTCATGCTGCCAGACTTTGTTTGAACTAGCCTAAGTGTGACACCTGTATTTCATGCTGCTAGACCTTGTGTGAACTAGCCTAAGTGTGACACATGTATTTCATGCTGCCAGACTTTGATTGAACTAGCCCAAGTGTCACACCTGTATTTCATGCTGCCAGACCTTGAGTGAACTAGCCTAAGTGTGACACCTGTATTTTATGCTGCCAGGCATTAATTGAACTAGTCTACATGAGACCTTGATTGAACTAACTACCTCGTAGCTAAGTTAACTAGGTATTACCTATAAATCCATAGACCCACATAGCCAAGACCTATTTCTTAGATGATCCAACCCCTCCTTGTCCCACTCACCTTATGTATCTACCCATCTACTTCACCAATATAATGTGGATATTCCTAACCACCATAATGTTTCCCTTTTGCTTAACACCCCACTCGGTGCCATGCACAGGAGGACACTTCATTAAGATCAATGACGGCCTACCCAGAATCGGATGCCAGCGCCACCACCCAGTCTCTTGTCCCACTCCATTCCTTCCATCCCTTCCCCATTCCCTACCTTAACTGTGAACAAAACCTTCACTCTGACCAATGCTATGAATCCAGTAGTACCAAACACGCCTAGCCTGAGTGATAATTCAGGGGATTACCAACCCACCACTGAGACTAACAACAAAACAATACCCATTAATGGCTCCACCAGAATTCATAGACTTAGAGCCAGAACCATCCACCAAGCTTCCAAGTCTAACACAACTAGAGATAATCTCACCAAACAAGACACCACAACTAATAACTGCCAACACAAAGACTCCTCCAAAAAATACAAACAAGACACCACAACAAATAACTTCCAACACAAAGATCCCCGCAAAAAATCCAAACCCATAACAAAGACTAAAAATACTTGTCACTCACCCAACTCAGATAATACGCCACCTCAAGACCCTACCCTCACGGCCAAAGGCGCTCTCATTAATGCACGCTCCCTCGGAGCACATGCCATAGAAATCCACGATCTCATTGTGGACCAACAACTTGACATGTTGGTTGTCACCGAAACCTGGTTACACCTGGCTGCAGGACCACTCCTAGCCATTGCCATCCCCCCAGGATACAGCATCCTGAGAACAGATAGAAACCATGCCCAAGGTGTCGCCATTATAGCCAGAACCACTCTACAACGCATAGCCTGCCGCTGGAACAAATACAGGGCTACAAACTCCTCTTAGTCAAATTCACCTCAAACCCCAAAACTAACAAAAATTTCCTAGCAGTGTACAGGTCTCCAAACAAAAACACTCACCCTAATCTGGATATCCCCCTCCTGCTTATGCCCATCATTAAGCCCAACACCAAATGCATTGTCCTTGGTGACATCAATCTAGGTTTTAGTGATCCCCTTGACCCTGACGCTTCAGCCTTCCACTCAGCCATGCATAACATGAACTTCATGCAGCTGATAAACAAACCTACCCACTCCAAAGGTAGAACTCTGGATTGGATCCTCACCATTAATTCGCAAATCACCATCGATTCTATCCTCCCCGTAGACTGGTCAGACCATTGCGTCATCAGTTTTACACTGGCATACACGGCTGACCAGACCATCCCCAAACCACCCATCACCATTGAAATTAGAAAAGCCTATCCCCTATCCTGAACACAGCACTAGCTAACATGATTAACATAATCACAAACACTAATAATCCTGACTACCTAGCAGAGTGCTACCAACAAAGCCAAACCCACGCTATTGACTCACTCACCCCTATCACCAACAAATCACGGAAACCAGACAAACAATTCAATGAAGAACTAGTCACCCTTAGACGCACAAAAAGATCACTCGAGCACCTCCACAGAAAAAACAACACACCCGAATCAGCTAAGAAGTTCGACGTTGCCAATAAAAAATACAAATTGGCCATCATCTCCCAAAAAGCTAATGCCTTTAATCTTCACATCTCCATTGCTAACTCCGACAGCAAAGAGCTATTCTCCAGCCTCGGAGAGTTAGAGAAACCCTGCCAAGTTACAGCACCCAGCAATTGCAGCAAAACATGGTGCACCACAATCCAAGATGCCCTAGCCTCTAAAATCCTATTGCTACAGAAGAAAATTGATAGCAAAAAAACACTGCCCACCTTATCAGCCAACCCTCCCTCCACCTCTCCATGCACCCCCTTCCAATTCACTCCAGTCTCCAACAAAGAAATCCTAGATACCATAGCCAAACTTAAAGCCTCTAACTGCAAAGAAGACCAATTCCCATCCCACCTAGTAAAACTCTGCGCCCCACCCTCTCACCCATCATTACTGAATTTTTTAATGCCTCCTTCATTTCCAATAAAGTTCCCACCAGCATCAAAAAAGCCTGGGTAACTCCCCAATTAAAAAAAACCTACCCTGGATCCCTCAATCCCCACTAACTACCGACCAATCACCACAGTCCCATTCCTCATGAAAATAATCGACAAAATAGTATACTCCTAACTACAAAACCAGCTAGAACAACACCAACTACTGGGGGACCGACAGTCATGTTTCCGCCCAAGCCATAGTACGGAAACAGCCCTACCTGATCTGAAGATCCAAATAGATGCTACCAGAGAAGCAGGCAAACTCTGCCTACTCTTGCTGCTAGACCTCTCAGCGGCCTTCGTTCTGGTCGACAACAACAAACTTTGTGCCACTCTAACTAATAACTTTAACCTCTCCAACAAAGCCACTGACTGGATCTAATACTTCCGGGCTGATAGGACCTGTAGAGTCTCCATCGGCAAAGAATCAGCAGACCCCATACAAGTCCCTATAGGCGTCCCGCAAGGATCTAGTCTATCCCCCACCCTCTACAACGCCTACACTAAGTTGCTCTTTGCAGCCTTGGATACCATGGGTGTCATCTACACTAACTCTGCAGATCACACCCAGATCCTGATCCCACCTACAGGCAACCATGAGCAAGACTCATTGCTCATCAACAAAATCTACTCACTAATTCAAAACTGGATGGCCAACAACAGCTTATGTCTCAACGATGACAAAACAGAACTTCTTATACTAGGCTCTTCCTCTAAAATTGACTCCTTACAGCCTGGTTTTACATCCTTCACCATCGACGGTACCATGATCCCAGTGCTCAAGCAAGTTAAGACACTCTGTGTTTACTTAGATGCCACACTAACGATGTCCAAACAAGACAATACGCTAGCCTCATCCACATCCTACACCTCCAAACTCATCTCCCTCAGTCGCAAATTCCTCACAGTTGACAATAGTGTTACACTAGCAAGTGCGCTTATACTATCCAAGCTCGATTACTGCAATATCCTCTTCCTTGGCACATCCAAAACCAACATAGCCAAACTCCAACTTATGCAGAACAAAGCCCTCGGGGCTGCACTAGGCATAATAAAATCTGAACACAGCACTAACATTAGGAGAGACAACCATTGGCTCCCCATCAAAGCCAGGATACTTTTCAAAACTCTATGGGCCTCATTACGACCCAGGCGGTAAGTTACCGCCTGGGTCGTACCTTTACCACCATGGCGTAAACTATGTTTACGCCATGGTGGTTGGCGGACTTACCGCCCCATTCCGAGGTTGGCGGGGCGGTAAGTCCCCAATCCCCATTTACCCTTCCCCATTCCCATTTTTGCCCCATAGGGCATAATGGGAGTGGGGAAGGCGTTAATTACGCCACCGTAAATTACGGTGGCGTAATTAACAACATGGTCCCTTAGCGCCATGGATTTTAACACCTGCTAAAAGCAGGTGTTAAATCCGCCATGGCGCTAAGGGACCTCGGAATCAGGCGGTAAGGGTCGGCGCTGTTTACGCCGCCGTAAACCCCTTACCGCCTGGGTCCTAATGAGGCCCCATGTATGACTCATAAATGCCTCACCAATAAAGCCCCCAAATACCTCATCAATACAGTCACAAAAAAAAACATACACGACTCCTCAGATCCAATAATAATGATAACCTAGAAATCCCCTGATACCAAAGAGAAAAACCGGGAGGTACCAGCTTTATAGTCCTTGCTCCCAGACATTGGAACACCCAACCTACAAATATTAAGAACGAATTGTCCTACCCACAATTCAAAAATTCGCTCAAAACCTGGTTATTCAACCAATACTAAATTCCGCCGACTATTATGTACATATAATGAATGTATTATTCTCTCTGTGCCTAAAGTTTCTTTTATACTACTAAGATTGCATTGTTTGCCAACAGTTTCTTTTATATTACTAAGATTGCATTTACCATTGGCTGTAACTACGCAGTGATACCTCCGGGTCTGGGCGTACAACAAATGTAATAAATAAAAAATAAATGCATGAATAAATAGCATATGTTATTGTAGGTTTTATCACATCAATATGTACCCATTTATTCAGTTTATAGAAGCATGAGTCTCAGAAGTTGAAGTAGTCATAATTTAGAATGGTTTCTGAAAGCATGTCAACTGTGCACACTTCTTTCATATATAATGTATACAGCAATGGGTGTAGTAGTTAAATCTACATGCATGACGACCATTAGAATGCTCTACGTAGTGAAATCTCTGATTATGTAGAAGAGTAACCAAATGATTCTTACGTATCAGTTTGCCAACAAAACAGGTACACTGTATGTGTCGGTATTCCATTGTGGCCCACATTTAGCAATTTGTAGTTTATTTTACAAGACTAGGAGTGTATACAGTAATTATATATATTTTTTTTTACAACACTCCTTTATGATGCCTATGAAGAAGTGTCAACAACGTGCTAGAAGAAAGGATCGACTGCAGGGAAGTAACATTTTACAATATGATATGCTAAAAAGCACTGTTTCCAAATCTGAAAATATAAATAGTGATGATAATTATACATCTATAGCTGCTATTGGTAATACTAAAATGTGTCATTTCAGATAGGAGATGTGCCAACTGTGAAGGACTCCAATTGGGCATCACACACCGGACCAGGACACTTGCAAGGTAATTCATAGAATTTTGCACAAAAGTGGCGCACGCGGCTGGTGCACAGTGTGCGTGCGCAAATGTCTGCGCCAGCCGCATGCGCTAAAATCTATATCCGCGCACATCGTATTCATGGATTTTAGCCTCCAAAACCGGCCGTGGCGCAGAGGGGCGCAGCGACCCTGCAGCAGCGCCAGTTACGCCCCCAAGAATGCCCTCGCGCAAGGAAAAGCCATCAAAATTCCCATTTCAGCGCAAAGGGCTGCGCTAACCCTGGACCAGTATACAGGGCTGCCAAACAGCAAACGCTG
Source organism: Ambystoma mexicanum (assembly GCF_040938575.1). Classification (NCBI taxonomy): domain Eukaryota; kingdom Metazoa; phylum Chordata; class Amphibia; order Caudata; family Ambystomatidae; genus Ambystoma; species Ambystoma mexicanum. Next base: position 1,276,177,774 of record NC_090929.1, on the reverse strand, counting down.
AGCGGGTAACGTGTATTACTGGGGTGCGCGGGAAGTTCCACAAGTGATTTCAGCATGGTACGTGTATTTCTGGGGTGCGAGGAAGTTCCACACGCGATTTCAGCAGGCTATGTGTATTTCTGGGGTGCAGGGAAGTTTAACACGCAATTTCAGCAGGGTACGTGTATTACTGGGGTGCGCGGGAAGTTCCACATGCAATTTCAGCAGGGTACTTGTATTTCTGGGGTGCGGTGAAGTTTAACACGAGATTTCAGCAGGGTACGTATATTACTTGGGTGCGCGGGAAGTTCCACACGCGATTTCAGCAGGGTACGTGTATTTCTGGGGTGCGGGGAAGTTTAACACGCAATTTCAGCAGGGTACTTGTATTACTGGGGTACGCGGGAAGTTCCACACGCGATTTCAGCAGGGTACGTGTATTTCTGGGGTGCAGGGAAGTTTAACATGCGATTTCAGCAGAGTACATGTATTACTGGGGAGCGCGGGAAGTTCCACACACTATTTCAGCAGGGTATGTGTATTTCTGGGGTGCGGGGAAGTTTAACACGCGATTTCAGCAGGGTACGTGTATTACTGGGGTGCGCGGGAAGTTCCACACGCGATTTCAGCAGGGTACATGTATTTCTGGGGTGCGGGGAAGTTTAACACGCGATTTCAGCAGGGTACGTGTATTTCTGGGGTACGCATGAAGTTTCACACGCGATAGGCCCTGTGCGAGTGGGGTATGTGTATTTCGGGAGTGCAGGGGAGTCCTACATGTGAATTGCCAGAGTGGGTCCTCCCAGGTGTTCTCTCTGCACCCTCCACGGCCCCTGCAGACAGCCCACACCACAGGGGACTACCCTGCACCCCTGGTCATGTCCCGCAGGCAGCCCATCCACCATGGGCATAGCCCCCCCAGGCAAGCCACATGTCACCATGCACTAGTGATCACCAACGCATTACCCCCTTGCACCCCCACCCCCCAGCAGTGCAGGGCACCTGCCAGCAGGCCCCCACTCATGTCCCCTTGCACCATCCCCCCAAGCAGTGCAGGGCACCTGCCAGCAGGCCCCCACTCATGTCCCCCTACACCCCCACCCCCCAGCAGTCAGGGGCACCTGACAGCAGGCCCCCACTCATGTCCCACTCATGTCCCCTTGCACCCCCACCCCCCAGCACTGAGGGGCACCTGCCAGCAGGCCCCCACTCATGTCCCCTTGCACCCCACCCCCCAGCAGTGCAGGGCACCTGCCAGCAGGCCCCCACTCATGTCCCACTCATGTCCCCTTGCACCCCCACCCACAAGCAGTGCAGGGCACCTGCCAGCAGGCCCCCACTCATGTCCCACTCATGTCCCCTTGCACCCCCACCCCTCAGCAGTGCAGGGCACCTGCCAGCAGGCCCCCACTCATGTCCCCTTGCACTGCCACCCCCCAAGCAGTGCAGGGCATGTCCCCCAGCACCCCCACCCCCCAGTAGTGCAGGGCACTTGCCAGCAGGCCCCCACTCATGTCCCCTTGCACCCCCACTCCCCAAGCAGTGCAGGAAACCTGCCAGCAGGCCCCCACTCATGTCCCACTCATGTCCCCTTGCACCCCCACCCCCCAGCAGTCCCCCACTCATGTCCCCTTGCATACCCACCCCCAAGCAGTGCAGGGCACCTGCCAGCAGGCCCCCACTCATGTCTCGCAGCACCCCCACCTCCCAGCAGTGCAGGGCACCTGCCAGCAGGCCCCCATTCATGTCCCCTTGCACCCCCACCCCCGAAGCATTGCAGGGTACCTGCCAGCAGGCCCCACACTCATGTCCCCCAGCACCCCCACCCCTCAGCAGTGCAGGGCACCTGCCAGCAGGCCCCCACTCATGTCCCACTCATGTCCCCTTGCACCCCCACCCCCCAGCAGTGCAGGGCACCTGCCAGCAGGCCCCCACTCATGTCCCCTTGCACCATCCCCCCAAGCAGTGCAGGGCACCTGCCAGCAGGCCCCCACTCATGTCCCCCTACACCCCCACCCCCCCCAGCAGTCAGGGGCACCTGACAGCAGGCCCCCACTCATGTCCCACTCATGTCCCCTTGCACCCCCACCCCCCAGCACTGAGGGGCACCTGCCAGCAGGCCCCCACTCATGTCCCCTTGCACCCCCACCCCCCAGCAGTGCAGGGCACCTGCCAGCAGGCCCCCACTCATGTCCCACTCATGTCCCCTTGCACCCCCACCCCCCAGCAGTGCAGGGCACCTGCCAGAAGGCCCCCACTCATGTCCCCTTGCACCGCCACCCCCCCAAGCAGTGCAGGGCACCTGCCAGCAGGGCCCCACTCATGTCCCCCAGCACCCCCACCCCCAGTAGTGCAGGGCACTTGCCAGCAGGCCCCCACTCATGTCCCCTTGCACCCCCACCCCCAAGCAGTGCAGGAAACCTGCCAGCAGGCCCCCACTCATGTCCCACTCATGTCCCCTTGCACCCCTACCCCCCAGCAGTGCAGGGCACCTGCCAGCAGGCCCCCACTCATGTCCCACTCATGTCCCCTTGCACCCCCACCCCCCAGCAGTGCAGGGCACCTGCCAGCAGTCCCCCACTCATGTCCCCTTGCACACCCACCCCCCAAGCAGTACAGGGCACCTGCCAGCAGGCCCCCACTCATGTCCCCCAGCACCCCCACCCCCAGCAGTGCAGGGCACCTGCCAGCAGGCCCCCATTCATGTCCCCTTGCACCCCCACCCCCGAAGCAGTGCAGGGTACCTGCCAGCAGGCCCCCACTCATGTCCCCCAGCACCCCCACCCCTCAGCAGTGCAGGGCACCTGCCAGCAGGCCCCCACTCATGTCCCCCTCATGTCCCCGTGCACCCCCACCCCCCAGCAGTGCAGGGCACCTGCCAGCAGGCCCCCACTCATGTCCCCTTGCACCCCCACCCCCCAAACAGCACAGGGCACCTGCCAGAAGGCCCCCACTCATGTCCCCCAGCACCCCCACCCCCCAGCAGTGCAGGGCACCTGCCAGCAGGCCCCCACACATGTCCCCTTGAACCCCCACCCCCCAAGCAGTGCAGGGCACCTGCCAGCAGGCCCCCACTCATGTCCTACTCATGTCCCCTTGCACCCCCGCCTCCCAGCAGTGCAGGCCATCTGCCAGCAGGCCCCCATGCATGTCCCCTTGCACCCCCACGCCCCAGCAGTGCAGGGCAGCTGCCAGCATGCCCCCACTCATGTCCCCTTGCACACCCACCCCCCAAGCAGTGCAGGGCACCTGCCAGCAGGCCCCCACTCATGTACCCCAGAACCCCCACCCCCAGCAGTGCAGGGCACCTGCCAGCAGGCCCCCACTCATGTCCCCTTGCACCCCCAGCCCCCAAACAGTGCAGGGCACCTGCCAGCAGGCCCCCACTCATGTCCCCCAGCACCGCCACCCCCCAGCAGTGCAGGGTACCTGCCAGCAGGCCCCCACTCATGTCCCACTCATGGCCCTTTGCACCAACACCCCCCAGCAGTGCAGGACACCTGCCAGCAGGCCCCCACTCATGTCCCCTTGCACCCCCACCCCCCAGCACCGAGGGGCACCTGCCAGCAGGCCCCCACTCATGTCCCCCAGCATCCCCACCCCCCAGCAGTGCAGGGCACCTGCCAGCAGGCCCCCACGCATGTCCCACTCATGTCCCCTTGCACCCCTAACCCCCAGCAGTGCAGGGCACCTGCCAGCAAGTCCCACTCATGTCCCCTTGCACCCCCACCACCCAGGCAGTGCAGGGCACCTGCCAGCAGGCCCCCACTCATGTCCCCCAGCACCCCCACCCCCCAGCAGTGCAGGGCACCTGCCAGCAGGCTCCCACTCATGTTCCACTCATGTCCCTTTGCACCCCCACCCCCCAGCAGTGCAGGGCACCTGCCAGCAGGCCCCCACACATGTTCCCTGCACCCCCACTCCCCAGCAGTGCAGGGCACCTGCCAGCAGGCCCCGACACATGCCCCCAGCCAACACGTCATCAAAATCTAGATCCCTGGCCCTTATGGCCAGCCTCCACATGCCAAAGACCCACCCAAGTATTGCATCCACCCACATAGAAATGCCAATTACATGATACAACCCCAATGGCAAGTATGTAAATGAACACATGTCCGTCACACACACACAATGGGTGCAAGTGAATGTCAAAACCCATATCATGACATGCATGAAAACAATGAGATAATACCACAAATGGAAGTATAAAAAAATATATATTAATGATAACATGAACGTAAATCAAATTAAACACACAACAATGGGAATTACAAAAGAAGTGGTCCATGTCCGATAAATAATGAAAATCCAGAAAACATAAGCAAAAGAAATCCAAAAAGAAATGTTGTCCAAAGTCACAGTTCAAAAAATCAAATCCAAGGGAAAATAAAAAGTAAAAACCATTGCTCCATGGTGAAAACAAAAAAAATATTTAAAAAGATGAATCCAATGTAGAACTATGTACAATTGAAGAATTCAGGGTCCATGAGCCCAATTTAAGAAATGAAACCTACCAAAAACTACTACCTAATAAAAAGACTATATACAAAAATGTGGTGCCTTGTCCAAGCGGTCCAAAATAAAGAAAAAACGAAAGGAAACCTAATACTAACTAACTAACTATTTACAAGGGCAGCGGGCAAGTCCAACGGCTCACTTGTTGATATCCCGGGCCTGGGCATCATCGAACTCCTGCTCGATGTCCCGGAGGCGGTCCTCTCACATGGCTCTGACGGTTCGCAGGGACGATGACATCTGGATCTCCAGGTCCCTGCGAAAGGCCTTGAGGCACTCGGCCCACCTCAGGGCCCTACGCATGGAGTTCTCCGCCCTGACCATCGTGAGCCGTGCCTCTTCCGCCCGCTGCCGCTCCGCATCTATCGCATGGCCGAACCGCTGCCACACGGAAGACACTCCCATTCCTGGGTCCTCCTGCCCTATGGCCGATGCCTGCCCCTCCGATGTTGATGGCCACGAGCCATCATTGCTCATACCTACAGCCTGCTCTTGCTGCTGCTGCTGCTGTCCATGTGCCCTGTCCGATGGCGCCTGCACATCCTCCATCTGCTGGTCTCCAGTTGTGGTGTCCACCCCTGCTGGACTGCCAACTCCAAACTGTGGCAGGGATGGGATCTCCACCAAGCTGGCTATGTTGGTCAGGCCAGGTCCACAGGTGGGCCTGGTGGAATCTGGGCTGGAAGACGATGTGGAGCACGACCGGCGCATAGCCTCCACAGAGGAGGAGAGGTCCACCAGAGTGCGCATCACATGTAGGAACCCACTGACCAGGGCCCCTCCCAGCAGTGCCACATCGCGATGCCGCTCTTCGTGATGGCATGCATTCTCTGCCCAGGAAGAATGCACGTCATCATGAATGTACTCGTGCTCAACGCGACACCCAAAGGACGGATCCCATACGGTCGCGGGACCCCTCGCCCGCAGGTAGTGGTGAGGCAGGTGATATGGCACTCTCCCCTACCTGAGGACGGGCCTGGGACAGGGCCTCCCTGCTGGTGCGTGATGGTGCAGTCACAAGGTCAAGGACAGCGACATGCACAGGCCCCTCTGCGGTGACCTGTGCTGCCTCCTGACACTGGCCCTGGACTGCACCACTTGCACCAGTGGTACTACCCCCACCAGGCCCCATGTGCGGCTCAGTAGCGGGCTCCTCCTCCTCTGTGGAGACCACCAACCTGGATGTCTCCACACCGTCCTCCGCCATTGGAAGCCCCTGTGGGGGCTCACTCGGCCCTTCCGCCACAGCCGTTGTGGTAGACGCGGCACCAGCCCCCTCACTCCCGGATGATGGTAATTCCTGGGAGGGTGGCTGGGCCATGCGTCGCCGCCCGGTGGAGGCATGCCCGCCGCTTGGCTCCACAGTGCCGTCTCCGCCCTCTTCTTCACTTGACGCTGCATAGAGGGAGACATAGAACACAAGCATCAGGGTACAGCACAAAATACCCTAGACAGGAAGCAATAACACATGAGTGGCAGTGTCAAATGTCACTTCCATCCTGTCTTTTCACAACACATGGGTCAATGCATGCAACACACATGCAGAAACACTCCCGGCGCCTGCAATCAACATCAACACCCATGTACAAGGGCCCCTGTAAACCAAGACGTTGCCTTCAAACTCACATGCATGCATGGCGTTTCAAAGTCAAACACACACTTCTCTGGCGCACACACACACACACACACACACACACACACACACACGTGCACCATACATGTATATGACATTGTTAGGGAGAATTCTCTGTTTAGGCTGAATTTCCTAACCTAGTGAGTCCCCCAGCAGCTTTGCTGGATTTCTGGAGTTTGTTTTTTTCCTTCCTGCCAAGAGTGAGACTCTTTTCTTTTTTTTTTTTTTTTCTTTTTTTTTTTTATTTTTTTTTTTTATATGGTTTATAATAAACCTTTAAAAACAGAAAAGGAAGATATAACCCATCAGACAAACACAAGCGAGTTACAAAGCTTCACACTCGATCGATCCCAACTTCATACATCAAATACGACCACAGGGACATGAACTTGGAGCAGTGATTAGACACGAGGCACGCTCGTAGTTTCTAAGTTGTATGTTCCCTCATCCTCAAGCTGTTCAAGTCGTGATGCCATAGCTTCCAAGAAAAAGTTAACGCTAAAATTAGTCTTTGATCGGTTGCATCAAACATTAGTTGCCACCAGTCTTTTACACGATAGGTCGCTCTTTCCAACGCGATACTTCCAAATTGTCGAGTTCTATCCTCAGTGAGACCCACGCAAAATAGAACAAGATGTTTTAAAGTTTCTTTGGTTTCATTACACAATCGACAAAGATCAGAATGCAACTCATTTTTTGCCCAACAGTTAATTCTTTCGCGAGTTTTAAAAATATTGAAACGAAACATCATATAAAATCTTCTTTTCCTTTCATCAGGAAATTGTTTCCAAGGAATGTGTATCTCGTTTAGCGCTCGTTTTTCACCAGGAGCATCTTGCATAAGTTTATAGGTGCGTCTAAGATCACAGGTCTCACACCAATCACGTCTCCAGAGTTTGTTTTTGACATGATCAGGATTAATATGTAGTGTGTCGAGGTCTGTGTCTAGTTCTATGAGCACGTTTTTACATCGTTGCACCCATAAATACAGTACAGAGTTTTTATTGGTTTCTCCTGGATTTGAAAGAATTTTAAACTGCAAGGTAAGATCTTTAAGAGACATTTTTCGAAACAAGGTAAATGAATTCCAAATCACTCTTGCATTAATAGATGTTAGACTCAGCTCATATCGTATACATGCAGAGGGAGTGCTTCTAGGTAAACCAAGGACTTTAGTCCAAAAGATGTTTTCGATCGAGTTCCACAAGTCGCTTGAGCAGCCAAAAGCACATTCTGCCCCATAGATTAAGGCTGGGGTGGCTTTTTGTTTGAAAAAGGATATAACTGGAAGCATGGAATACTGGCCATATTTCTTATGTAACACCATAGCCTGTGTAGCCAGTTGTCGGCACTTCAGTTTTGTTTGTTCCACCCATGGAGCGTCGTTCAAGCTGGAACTAATCCTCATGCCTAGGTATTTGGTATCAGTGATAGAATGAAGTTGTATTTTTCCTATATGCCATTTAGAGGTGGGTTGCGTGATGATTTTTTGACCACGCAGATCTCTTAATACAAGGATTTCCGATTTTGCAGCATTTATGCATAATTCATTTTTTTCAACATAACGTACCAATGCTGTTAATTTCCGTTGTAGACCAATTGGAGTTAGGTCTAACAAAATTAAGTCATCTGCATAAAGTAGATGACTCACGTGTGATCCGTTAACTTTTGGTGAAAATGATCCCTCTCCGTTAATTGTTTGGTCAATGTCATGAAGAAAGAAGTTGAAAATAATGGCGGCAAGAGGACATCCTTGTTTTACACCTCGAAAAGTCAGGATTGGTGTTGACAAATTCCCTTGGCGATCAAGACGTATTCTGACATTTGTCTCAGTGTGCAGGTCTTTTACTGCAGCAAGAAGGCTTGGAGGACACATTGTTTTTTCAAGTTTTGCCCAAAGTATATCCCTGTTTATACTGTCGAAGGCTTGGGATAGGTCAATTACTGCCAAGTAAATCTTGGTCCCAGTTCTTATTGCCTCCATTTTCAGGGTATTGACAATAAATAGATTCAGGCTGCATCCAACTCCTTTCACAAAGCCACTTTGTCTTTGATCAACAAAATGGTTTTGCTGGGACCATTTTAGAAATTTATTTTTTAACATGGTGAGACTCTTTTCTCCCACTCTTGAACATGAATGTGGTTGATTCCTGTGAATGTCAATGTGTTCTATGGGCTATGGGGTCTTTTACTCCATAGGGTCTCATGTGTTTTCCTATGTGTGTTACACCGCACCCTCCATGCCATAACACTGGGGCATCCTAGAGGACCCCCACCATATCTCCATACCCTGGGACTGACTACTGTCTCCCAGGGCATGTAAAGTCACCATTGGCTTTACTAGACCTAAATTTACTAACAGAACTAGTACAAACCATCCTATTGTGGACGTACTAGTAGGGGTAATTCGATTACCCCTGGGTCTGTTATTCGAGGGGGCACTGTCCCGTCCCCCCTCGTCGAGTTTTGGCTGGTGGCAGTGGAAACTACTTGTTATATTTGACCCCGAATATAACTCTATGGGATTCTTCCCATTCTTGGAGGCTAATACTTTTTTCTGTTAGTCTCTAACATACCGCCGGTTTATTTGTCTTAAATAAATCTACCGGTCTTTATTTTGTGCCAGAACTCGGCTTTTAAAATGGCGTCTGTGTTCACCTCTGTAATTCCGAACCAAAGGTTGAGCCCTTTGTTCCACTTTTGGCGGGCTTCTACACAGAAGCCCTCCAGAGTGGTACCATTCTCTCTGGGTACCACAGGGGGTGTGGGAGGGGGTTTAGGCACCCTGGACTGAGTTGCCTTGCCAACTCAAGTCGCACTCTGGTGTGATTGGCCCAAGTGGTGAGCCACCCCGCTCACCACTTAGCGTGTTTTGATTGACAGCTAGGCTGAATGAATGGGGGTTTGCTGCATAAAAGCAGGGCTTTTGGGACTGGATCTTCAGAAGTCGCCACAGGACCTAAGAATCTGACGAGGGTAAAGCTGAGCCGACCTGCAATGACGACACCTCCGGTGGAGCCCTGCTGAACAGACTCACCACTTCCCAATGACAGAGGAGATCTCCCGGCTGGAGAGTCTTCTTCCCCTGACTGGTGGGAACAACCAGTCCCCTTTGCTTTTTCTTCGCTTCCAGGGCATAGTGGTCGAATTGCCCATGCTGAGCTCCCTGGCAACCGGATACCCACTAGCCCATACCGCGACCAAAAGGTGGTGCCTTGTGACGGAGCACTCCGCAGCTGGTCTCTTCCCTGGTGGTGCAACGATCTTCAACTTTCCTTCGACGACAAGATCATCTCATCTCTTGGCAAAGCCCCGACTTGCATCCACCACCAGGAAGAAATGCCCCCGCCGGAGCTGTCTCTGCACTTACAAGGTACCGTGTCCACCTGGCTTCCCTTGTGACGGTTAGCGTGAGGTGTCTTAAATCCTTACCTTTCCATTGGTTCACCTCCTGAGCTTCTTAACTTTTTGTTCTAAACTGGTCCAACCTTTCTGTGACAATTTGTGCACAAAGACTCGAAGTGCGTTTCCACTGTGATACTTTTTGGGACATATCGCCTTGCCTCTCTCCGAGTGGGCCTGGCCTCTGAACTTTGTGATCTACAGTAGACCCTGCCTGACTTGCCTTGCATTTGCTCCGTAAAAGTGTTGGTACCGAGTTGGTTTCATACCCTGCCTTTTCTCTCCCGTTCTAACGAATATTAGAGTGCCATCTAGGTTAAAGCATTCACCCCTGCCTGCAAATAAGTGGTGCGGTTGAACCTAGACTTGTTGAAATTTTGTTAAGGGATTGATATACTTATAGTAATTGTAATTGAAGTTGTTTGCCGTATTAGTGCCAGAGTGTTTTCATAGATGTGTTCTTAAAAAATAAATAATTATATATCTTTACACCCAAGCTCTGTTCCATGTCTGCTTGTTCTACTGTGTAAATTGCCCTATCTTGTATACTCCACATACTGCCTAACTCTTCCTGAGGGAAGACTGACTGCTCAGCCACAGCTACCAGGTGAACCTGTGTGGTACAGACTGCTACCAAGTGGGTTTACTGCCAAACACCTGTAAGCCTAAATCTTTTGCAGTGGTCCCAGAGGGAACTGCACAGGTTTCTGCCTAACAGGGGACATGAGTGGGGGGCCTGTTGGCAGGAGCCCCTCAGTGCTGGGGGTGCAATGGGACATGAGTGGGACATGAGTGGAGGCCTGTTGGCAAGTGCCCTGCACTGCTGGGGGGTGCGGGTGCAAGGGGACATGAGTGGGGGCCTGCTGGCAGGTGCCCCTCAGTGCTGGGGGGTGGGGGTACAGGGGACATGAGTGGGGGCCTGCTGACAGGTGCCCCTCAGTTCTGGGTGGTGGGGGTGCAAGGGGACATGATTGGGGGCCTGCTGGCAGGTACCCCTCAGTGCTGGGGGTTGGGGGTGCAAGAGGACATGAGTGGGACATGAGTGGGGGCCTGTTGGCAGGTGCCCCTCAGTGTTGGGGGTGCAATGGGACATGAGTGGGGGCCTGTTGGCAGGTGCCCTGCACTGCTGAGGGTCGGGGTGCAAGGGGACATGAATGGGGGCCTGCTGGCAGGTACCCCTCAGTGCTGGGGGGTGGGGGTGCAAGGGGACATGAGTGGGGCCTGCTGGCAGGTGCCCCTCAGTGCTGGGGGGTGGGGGTGCAAGGGGACATGAGTGGGACATGAGTGGGGGCCTGTTGGCAAGTGCCCTGCACTGCTGGGGGTGGGGGTGCAAGGGGTCATGAGTGGGACATGAGTGGGGGCCTATTGGCAGGTGCCCTGTACTGCTGGGGTGTGGGGGAGCAAGGGGACATGAGTGGGGGCCTGCTGGCAGGTGCCCCTCCGTGCTGGGGGGTGGGGGTACAGGGGGACATGAGTGGGGGCCTGCTGGCAGGTGCCCCTCAGTGCTGGGGGGTGGGGGTGCAAGGGGACATGAGTGGGGGCCTGTTGGCAGGTGCCCCTCAGTGCTGGGGGCTGGGGGTGCAATGGGACATGAGTGGGACATGAGTGGGGGCCTGCTGGCAGGTGCCCTGCACTGCTGGGGGTGGGGGTGCAAGGGGAGATGAGTGGGGGACTGCTGGCAGGTGCCCCTCAGTGCTGGAGGTGGGGATGCAAGGGGACATGAGTGGGGGCCTGCTGGCAGGTGCCCCGCACTGCTGGGGGGTGGGTGTGCAAAGGGACATTATTGGGGGCCTGCTGGCAGGTGCCCTGCACTGCTGGGGTTGCGAGGGGACATGAGTGGGGGACTGCTCGCAGGTGCCCTGCACTGCTGGGGGGTGGGGGTGCAAGGGGACATGAGTCGGGCCTGTTGGCAGGTGCCCCTCAGTGCTGGGGGGTGAGGGTGCAAGGGGACATGAGTGGGACATGAGTGGGGGCCTGCTGGCAGCTGCCCCTCGGTGCTGGGGGTGCAATGGAACATAGGTGGGGGCCTGCTGGCAGGTGCCCTGCACTGCTGGGGAGTGGGGGTGCAAGGGGACATGAGTGGGGGCCTGCTGGCAGGTGCCCCTCAGTACTGGCCGCTGGGGATGCAATGGGACATGAGTGGGGTCCTGCTGGCAGGTGCCCTGCACTACTGGGGGTGAAAATGGACATGAGTGGGGGCCTGCTGGCAGGTGCCCTGCACTGCTGGGGGGTGGGGGTGCCATGGGACATGAGTGGTGGCCTGTTGGCAGGTGCTCCTCAGTGCTGGGGGCTGGGGGGGCAATGGGACATGAGTGGGACATGAGTGGGGGCCTGTTGGCAGGTGCCCTGCACTGCTGGGGGGTGGGGTTGTAAGGGGACTTGAGTGGGGTCCTGCTGGCAGTTGCCCCTCAGTGCTGGGGGTGGGGGTGCAAGGGGACATGAGTGGGGGCCTGTTGGCAGGTGCCCCTCAGTGCTGGGGGCTGGGGGTGCAATGGGACATGAGTGTGGGCCTGTTGGCAGGTGCCCTGCACTGCTGGGGGTCGGGGTGCAAGGGGACATGAATGGGGGCCTTCTGGCAGGTACCCCTCAGTGCTGGGGGGTGGGGGTGCAAGGGGACATGAGTGGGGCCTGCTGGCAGGTGCCCCTCAGTGCTGGGGGGTGGGGGTGCAAGGGGACATGAGTGGGACATGAGTGGGGGCCTGTTGGCAGGTGCCCTGCACTGCTGGGGGTTGGGGGTGCAAGGGGACATGAGTGGGGGCCTGCTGGCAGGTGCCCCTCAGTGCTGGGGGGTGGGGGTGCAAGGGGACATGAGTGGGACATGAGTGGGGGCCTGTTGGCAGGTGCCCCGCACTGCTGGGGGGTGGGGGTGCAAGGGGACATGAGTGGGGGCCTGCTGGCAGGTGCCCCTCGGTGCTGGGGGGTGGGGGTGCAAGGGGACATGAGTGGGACATGAGTGGGGGCCTGTTGGCAGGTGCACTGCACTGCTGGGAAGTGGGGGTGGAAGGGGTCATGTGTTGGTGATCAGTAGTGCAAGGTGACATGTGGCTTGGTTGGGGGGCATGCCCATGGTGGATGGGCTGCCTGCGGGACATGACCAGGAGTGCAGGGTAGTCCCCTGTGGTGTGGGCTGTCTGCAGGGGCCGTGGAGGGTGTAGAGGGAACACCTGGGAGGACCCTCACTGCCAATTCACGTGTAGGACTTCCCTGCACCCCAGATATACACGTACCCCGCTCGCACAGGGCCTGTCGCGTGTGAAACTTCCCGCGCACCCCCGAAATACACGTACCCCACTCGCCCAAGGCCAATCGCGTGTGAAACTTCCCACGCACCCCAGATTTACACGTACCCAGGCCAATCTCATGTGAACCTTCACGCGAACCCCAGGAATACACGCACCCCACTCGCACAGGGCCTATCGCGTGTGAAACTTCACGCAACCCCAGATTTGCACGCACCCCGCTCGCCCAAGGCCAATCACGTGTGAAACTTCCTGCGCACCCCCAAAATACACCCACACGCTCTTTTGGACACAGCGGGTGTTCGTGTTTGTAGCATACCCCTTTGCACGTCATTTGTCCTAGTGGGCCACAGTATGGGACAATCATCAGAGCGGTATATACATGCTTTTTGTTAGCGCACATTTTGGCGCACATTTTTTTCATGCGCAGGGACGGTGCCGCCTGCCTTCGTGTGGTGTACGTGTTTAGGCAGCAAACAGAATCAAAATAAGAGGACAAAACAGATTTTAAAAACCTTTGCAATTGCATAAAATGACACTCATTTTGACAAATAATTAATTATATGTGAGGTTAAATAATGAGGTACATATGTTTTATCACAGTATCATGGATGTAATATCACTAGCAACTATATAGCAATTTATCACAATAGGCATACAGTACAAAAGCAACTTGAAAGTGAGAACGCAGTGCAGTGCAGTGCAGGAAAAGTTTCAATTTGCCCCTTTTTTCAGCTTTAAATGTCAAAACGGTTAAAAAAACAGGTAAAATTCACAGAATTGGAATCAGTTTTTAGGCTGGAAATAGATGCACATCACAAGGATAATATAGATTATGTCATTTAGCTCCACCGATGAAAGTGCTGATAGAACTTTCGACCTCCCGCAACATGCAAATAGCGGTCACCGCTAATAACGGCCATCGCAATTAAGCGGTCACCGTTAAATAGCGGAACCGGAAATAGCGTCACCGCACAGGAACGGGAAGGAGCACGGCGGCCATCTTTAAAAACACAATCCATTGCCATCCTCTGCCCCCTGGACCTGTTTGAGTACTTTGCTATTGGAAAGCCACAAGGACACCCTCGCCATGGCTAAGGCTATCAAAAAAAACAACCGACCGCCAGCGCAATGAGAGGTTTACCACAGAGGAGCTAACAATGCTCACAGAGACCCTTCCAGCGAATGCCGACGTGGTATTTGCGAGTGACATGCGTCGTGAGACCCTTATCTGCAAGAAGGCAATCTGGGCAGAGGTTGCCCTGAAAGTGAGTGCAGTGGGCACCACCACCCGCACTGTCCGGGAGTGCAGAAAGTGGTGGGATGATCTCCGCCTCCAGGTCGGAAGCATCCTGTCTGCGCACCACAACATAGCCACAGCAGGTGGATCTGATTCGCCGATAAAATTAAAGGAGTGGGAAGAGACCTGCGCCAACATGATTGGAGTAGAATCGATTGAGGGATTCGGGACCATGGAGCATGGTGTTGCCACTACATCAGATGGAGGTGAGTGGACACATGAAAGTGTGCACTGTGAATGTCCAGGTCCCCCCAAATTTGAGCCCATAATCACCTCATGGATGCGCAAACATCCATACATGCATACAACCCTGGCCATGTCAGTGTCAAACCCAAACACACACACATGCACACATCACCAGAGACAAGTGCCACACACAACCATGCATGTATGAGCCACTCAACTGACACATCACCTGTATCCCTACCAATGAAGTCCAAATGCTCACAACAGCATGATTGACGTTTTCTGTATGAAGTACATAGAACCATTATCAATGCCATCCCCCTCTTTGTCCCCGACAGGCTCAGATACAGACAGTGAAGATCCTGGCACTGCAACTCAGGCACCCCCTGCCACGAAAAAAACCAAGGCCACAGGACACAGGGGACACCCCCACGACATCAAGGGGCAAAGGGAGAAGAGTCCCCATGCAGAGTGCCAAACATCGGCGGAGCGCCACTGCTAACATACAACTGTCCACACCAGCAACAACTGCCCCACCTTCTGAAGTGAACCCCCCACCACAGATTCCAGCCACGGAGGGCCCAACCTCTGCTGCAACAAGTTCCACAGGAGAGGCGGCAGCCACAGCACCGCTCTCAGATGTGGAGGACCCAATGGAGTTCCCCATGGAAATTCACACCCCAACCCCCCAGGAAGACCAGAGGCAACTCCACAGGAAACACCTGTGTCCAGTGTCCATGGCCAGTCTGGTGAGGACAACATGGGTGGGTTCAGTAGGCACATGTGGCTTCACCAGATACCCTGGTAGCAGAGGAAGGCGCAGCAGCCACACCACCACAACGCCACAGTGCCCTTGACCTGGCCAGCATCAGGTAGCACCAAGAGGCCATAACTGTGCTGGTTGGGCAACATGTGGAGGAGGCTGCCCGTCTCAGGGGGGAGATAACGGAGACTGCCAGGCACTCAAGGGAGGCGATTGAGGCCTGTACCAACAGGCTGTGTGGGGAGATTGGCCACCTCAGGCAGGACGGCCAGTTCCCACCACCACCACCCGGACAGACAGCCACATCATCATCAGCTAGTTCGCGGCAGACAAGCCCCCTCCGCCGCTCCACGCGCACCACCAGGCGCACGTCAAGCCAGCCTCCTAATGCTAGTGGTGGCAATGGGGAATATGGACTGCAGGGTGAACCTTCCACGCGTGCATCTGGACAACTACATTGTGCCAGACACATAAGGGACTGTTGTGGGGTGAGGGGGGAAGGGTGTTTCGGGACTGTTGTGGGGGGAAAGGGAAAATGGTTGTTTCCGGACTGTTGTGGGGGGAGGGAGGAAAAGTGTTTTGGGACTGTTGTGGGGGGAGGGGAAAGGGTGTTTCGGGACTGTTGTGGGGGGAGGGGGGAAGGGTGGTGGGATGGTTGGGGACATGCACTTATACATCTTTAAATTCCTTAATACACTGGTGATTAATCCAAACACAGGCTTGGACTTCTTCATTGTGTATGTGTACTTTATTTGTGACAAGGTGTATTGTGCGCTTCAACACAGACACCTGTGCATTTCTACACATATCCATTGTACAGTGAAACCATGTTACTCAGAAAATGTGGTTGATCAGATGCTGTCTCACATCACGTCCCTCTTGGCCATCGCCCCTTGCATGACCTGCATCCCTGTCACCTCCGTCCTCATCACCATCATCATCCTCATCAGGTGGTTGCATTTGAACGTCAGTGGGCAGTGGCACATTCCGTCTGATACACATATTGTGCAGCATGACACATGCCATGGTGATCTTGGCCGTACAGGAGAGGGCTACCCGACCTGCTAATGCACCTAAACCGTGTCTTCAAAAGGCCAAATGTCTGCTCAATCACGACACGGGTACGGGTATGTGCACGATTGTAGTCCTCTTCGTGCCGGTTCTATGGGTTCCGTACAGGGGTAAGGAGCCACCTCTTCAGGGGATAGCCGGCATCGCCTGTATGGGGGGAAGAATGGGGACCTGTTACTGTTCAACTCTGGAGTGGAATGTACATGTCACACAAATCAACTATGCATACTGATTGTGATCCACGACTATCAGCATGCATGCAGATGATCTGTGTGACTGCAATGTGCAAAGGTGTACTTGATCCTGCAAGTGGACATGCCCAAATCATGCCTCCAACAGCAATTAACATGTCCTGGGTGAGGCCAGGTCTTAGGTGTCCCTGAGCCCAGGTATATTTGGTACCACACTGCTAGTGTACTGCCATTCCGACATTGATGTTGCCATGCTGTGTAGCATCACTTCACTGGTGCTGTAGGTGTGTGGTTCAATGCTATGGCTAGGGGTGATCCCTTTGCATGCATTCAAGGGCACATTTCTGTATTGATGTTGTGCTGCAATGATACTGTATTGCCATCTTGACACCATGTTGCTGAATCATGTATTATGTGCTGTGGCATAATGTGCAATGTGGATGTGGATGGATGTGTAATATTCGTAGACCTGGGTTGTTCTCTATGTTGTGTAGCTTATAATTGCATGCGGTTTCCTCTTAAGTACATTGCGGCCTTTCCTGATGGACATTGGCGTACATCTGTATGTCCATTTGTCCTACGGATGACAGGCTACACCCAGTTGGAGTATGTATCTCTCCCCCCCAATCACACCCAGTTGCAGTATGTATCTCTCCCCCCCAATCACACCCAGTTGGAGTAAGTATCTCTCCCCCCCAATCACACCCAGTTGGAGTATGTATCTCACCCCCCCAATCACACCCAGTTGGAGTATGTATCTCTTCCCACCAATCACACCCAGTTGGAGTATGTATCTCCCCCCCAATCACACCCAGTTGGAGTATGTATCTCTCCCCCCCCCAATCACACCCATTTGGAGTATGTATCCCCCCCCATTCACACCCAGTTGGAGTATGTATCTCTCCCCCCCAATCACACCCAGTTGGAGTATGCATCTCTCCCCCCCCAATCACACCCAGTTGCAGTATGTATATCCCCCCCCCCCAATCACAATGCCATGTGCTTGCCCTGCTACTCACCAAGTAGCCACAAACGTAGTCTGGTTTGTCGCTCCATGTAGTGTGGTATGGTTGAGTTCCGCAGGACCATGGAATAATGGGTTGATCCGGGAAATCGGGCATAACAATGAGTGATTATCTTGTTAGCGTCACATACCATTTGGACATTGATGGAGTGGAATTGCTTCCTGTTTCGGTAGACTACTTCATTGTGATGTGCGACCACCAATTCCACATGGGTACAGTCGATGGCCCCAATGCAACTTGGGATGCCTGCCAGTGAATAGAAGCTAACATTGGTGTTTGCGATCTCCTGGGCAGTCCGTGGCATGAATATGTGTTCAGGTGCATGCTTTAGGAGAGCATTGAGTACCTGGTTCAGTGTGCATGAGAATACTGGTTGTGAGATGCCATGCATCTGCCCCACTGTATGCTGGTAGGTGCCTGTGGCCAGGAAGTGGAGCAGAGTCACCACCTTGAGTAGAGGGGGAATGGCAGTTCGGATGTCTATGAGGCTGACAATGTCGTCATGTATCATGCTGTGTGCCAGCAGCATTTCTCCCCCACTGGTACCTGGGGATGGTTAGGGGACAGAGCTTACCTCTGCCTTGGACACTCAGTCTTCATCTCACTTGCAGAGGACTTTGAAAAGCACAATCTCCCAACAGAGATCCAATAAAATCTTCCTTAAGTATTGGTCCAAAATTGAATCAAATAAGGTGTGGGAGACTGTGTCTTTTAAAGGTAAATGTCCAGAGATGACTGAAGTAAAGGAGGTTTGCTTTATGGGTCCAATCCCTGACTTGGAAATCAGTGGACTTTGCCTTCTGACATCACATCCAAAGTGCTTTGGTTAAAAGAAGTGGAGGGGCCAGAAAGCAGACATAGACACAGAGGGAAACAAGATGGTGGAATCTTCCTCCAGTTGCGAAGAGCATACTCTGTCTACACTAAGACTGTCACCTTGCCTTCTCAGTAGGATCAGAGGGCCTTTTGATATGCAGCACCCCGGTGTGAGGTTACTCCATTTTTGAATGGGTGTGCCCTGTTATTCCTAATCCCAAAAAAGCTTCCGGTGGAGTGGCTGTCACTCTGGGGACGGTGTTGCCTCTGCTCACAAAGGAATAAGGATGGGCATCCCCCAGGGTTACAGTCTTTCAAACAGCAGCAAGAACAGCCTGTCTGGGGGGAAAGGACATGCTCCTTTCACAGATGAGGTAGGCTCAAAGGGCTAACACATGTGTGATATCAAATTGCTGTGGCTGGGATCATCATGAGATATGCTGGCCATCATACCCTAAACTCAGATGTGGCGTATATTTACAGTTTAGAATACGTTCCCAACAGCTTTTTATTTTATTTTATTGTTGAACCATACACCTAGTCAAGAGCAGCAGAGCACTGTACATTGTGTGGGTAGCCAGCGTTCGGCACCTGTGACCTCTGAACCTGCTATGCGCCATGGGAGAGCAGGCACTGCAGAGCAGGATACTGATGCAGCAGGCCACAGGTGAACAGTATACTTTTGGCCTGGAGATAATAAAAAGGAAATCTGATTAGCAGATTTTCCTTTCAGAGCTGGAATTATCAGCTTAATTTTATTGATAATACAAATAAAAAAATGACAGGGCTTCTTCAGCCTTGCCAGATGGCAATTCCTCACACTCACACTAGCTAATGTGTTTTACTATTTTACCAGGCAATACATTACTGGACAGTGGGCATAGCGAGCACATGTATACTCTCACTGGCAAATACAGACATTCCTGGGATCATGCAATCTGAGTATGTTTTTATGCTCACAGTAGTGGCATACTTGGGCAACACCAATAACACTCGTTTCATGTAGTGGCTGGCAGTATTGGCATTTTTTGGCAAATCCAAGACAAATATGCTCTTGCAGTGTTTGGCAGAACAGGCCGCTTAGGCAACTCTGTGACAAGTGGTGTCTTACATTCACAATTACTGGTGTTTTTGTGAAAACTCCAAGGCAAATGTCTTGTTACAGTGGCTGGTAGTACTGGACATTTTGGCAAAGCCATCATGGGTATGTTGTTTGGTACTGGCTTTATTGGACACAGCCAATACAAATGCAGTCCTATAGTTACAGTATTTACATTATTGAGCATGATACTAGCCCTTATGGATATTTTCATAATTGGTGTGTTCTTACTGCTACTCAACTGACAATATTTGCCAAGGCCAACACAAATGCTTTCTTACAGTTGAAATGCTGGCATATATTGTAGGCATGGACATCCTAAAAATGAATTGGAAATGTCTTGTGTGTATTGTTGATGGCTTGGTTTCTATTGATATTCGATGTATTTTCCCTAAAGAGCTGATCTTAAATTGTGTGACTTGTTAACCAATTCTTCAAAGGAACTGTTCTGAAAATTAACAGAGATACTCCTCAGTTGTTTTGTAATCACTATGCTGCGCCACTCGCGCTGATTACAAGAACTTATTTTGGCTTTGCATTATTATTGTTCTACGGTTATTAAATGTATGTCTTGTGCATGGGGTTGACAATTTCCTTGGCCACCGAGAAATACTGAGGATGGACCTCTAGACGTGTCTCCAGACAGTCTGCTCAAACTCCTCATGGATGTGTCTGCTTTTACCAATGCTCCTCCAACTCTTTGCCCCTCTTTGCCCCTTAAGAGCTTTGGCACATATTGAAGGTCCAGAGAATGTAATAGAACATAGATATGCAGAGGTTTGCTGAGCTCTTGCATTGTACTCTATGGTCTGGTTTCTCAGAAGCTTTTCTGGTGCAAATGAAGTGTATGATGGGTGTATTTCTGGGTAACGGGACACCAGTGGAAGTGAGGAGCTGGCTCAACACCATTGCACACATCAGTGTTAGGATCTGGGAGCATACAACAACATTGCCATCTTTGTTTGAAGCACAGAATGCACGCGCGACAGCTAGGGTTCCAAACATCCAAAGAGACAGAGGGGAATGTTTTGTTTTCTGTGCATATAAAAGGACATCACGTTTCTGTATTTCAGATTTGATGTAAAAATGCACAGAAATTATGCTTCTGTCCTTTGCTCTCCAACATTGCATATAAGGAAACGGGCCTTGGAATGTGTTCATCGTGTTGTTATGCCTTTTATGAATGCGTTGCCATTTTATGAAGCAAAAAAGGAATGTGCAAGCCTATCTCTTCATTTGCCCCAGAACAATGTTTGAGATACGGCTTCTACGGTCTAGATTCACAAGCCTTTTTCCCTGTGTAAGTCTAACATACTCCTGGAAAAAAGTGTAACCCCAGCAGCGGTTACACAGATTCGTGAAGAGGTAGGTGTACGCATGATTGATAATGCAACTCCTGAGTATCCAGGGAGCCTACATCTCAGCGTCACATTGACCAAGCAACAGAACATGCCGAAAAATCCATCATGACTTCATTTATTCCATGTTTTGCATTCTTGCAAGCTTTGATTGTAGTAAGTGCTGTTCAAAACTTCCTTTCATGGGTCCTACGTGCCAGTAATGTGGACATAGGAAGGAAAGTATAACAGAGATGAATAATGTGAATCTATTGCAACATTTTCCCCAGACTTGTTTTTTTTTTCTTTTTCTGTTTTTGCAACAATTTGAGTTAAAATTGATGAATCCATCATGAAAGAATACATGTATGTATAATTAACATGTTGCTTGTTACTTGTCTACATTTATAAGATATTCACCCTTCTGGCATCAGATGCAGCAAGACATGCATGTCGTGAAAGAGAAGCGAAATCCGTGATCTCATTTTGAGGGTTTCATTATGTTATGTCATTAGATTGAGATAAGCTCTGTGAGTTCCCAGGATTTCATTTGCAATTGCACATAACTCCAGAGGTCGTGGCTCGGCAAGACACTCACCAGCATTCCGGCATTTCGTTTTAATGGCTGGCCCCGTGTAGCATCTTGAAAAGCTTTTTCAGAGAAGCATGAAGCGTGTCTTTGTTAATCAAAAGAGCGCGGAATTCTGCCCAGCTGAGCTGTTTACAGGGCAGCGACCTGGTATTTATTGTTTTAATCATTCAGAGATCTGGTGCTCCAAGTGAGAGGTACACAGCACTGCAATCTTACTTTTGCAATGACGTTACCCGTGAATGCGTGGAGAGAAAGATCGCAAGGACTGGTTTTTGTGGTGATGATTTTTTAACTGATTTTAACGAAAATATAAATCACGCCTAAAAAGAAATATGTTAGTGCAGAAAATCGTTAAATGTAAACTTGAATTGTCATTTTTTTATGCAATATTATCCCAAATTGATTCTGGGCGATGCTGCAGTGCCTCACAACAGCAGGCCTGGAGAGGGGCAGCACATCCTGTCCCCCTCTCTGCTCCTCTCCTCCCCCTCCAGTCATAGAGACACGCAGTCTGTCCTGCACAAAGCTGAGGAAGGATGAGGTGTGAGCAATCACCTCACCCTTCCTTCATGCAACTATGTGCTAAGCACCGAAGGATACCAACAGGCAGGCAGGGATCAGGTTCAAAGACATACCTCCCCCAGGGGGCCAGATAGTCGGTTATCCGGCCGGGGGCTGACACTTAACAGCCCCCACTACTATACACATCAAAGACCCAGGGTTCCCCTGGGTCTTATAAATACAGAGCGGCCTGCTCTGAGAAAACACAATCTGTTTGTGGACCCTGAACGGGGACCCAAACACACAGGAGGTGCACTGTTTACTCAGTGCCTTCCAATCCTTTGCTTCTTTGCCTTTTTAAAGTTTGCGGCATTTCGCCACGTCTTTTTCCTCTTTGAACATTGACCCGTTCAACTCACAGAGAGCGAGCAGCAAACATTTTTGTTTACAAAAACAAAGTCTCCCGGGAAGAATCGCAGAGAAGCAGCAGGAACAATTACCTAAGCAGAGCTGAGAAAACCCTGCAGTGCGGCTCGGCGTAGGCGGCGGCGTTTTTAAGCACACGTCTTTCTTTTACAAGGTAAGCTGCCACGCCAGGTCCCGTCGAGCAGATTAGAACTTTTTTTCAAAACTTTTTTTCAAAATAAACATCCGCAGTCAGCCACTCCCCAGGCAGGACGCGGGACACACGCTGCCCGGCTAGGCTAACGCAAGTAAGCACAAGAGCTACAGGAGAGAGCCCGTCCCGGGAAATCGAAAAATTTGGCCAAGAAGCGACAGAAATAGCCCCACGGAGGGCCTTCTTGTATTACCAGTTAACAGGAAATCTGGGTGCAATATTATGACTTCTTTAGACACTTTCCCAACACGGGAAACAACATTTTGATTAGAGGGGTGGAGCATTTGCAACAGTATAAGAGCGCTCAAGTGGCACAGCGAGTAGCGCGCTCATTATTGACATCCATACAGAAACTTCTAAACGCAGTTTCGAATCCCGGCGGGGCCAAATTCAGCCTTTCTTCCTTTGAGGTCGATAAATGAGCACCACACGCCGGGGGCAATATTAAGCAGCGCTCAGATACCTGAATTTTCGTTGCGCGATACAAGTGCAAAATTATTGTTGTAAAGCAACTATTGCAGACAAACAAGAGAAGGAAGGTCAATATTTTTAGAACAGTGAAGAATTGGCTTCACAGCAAGAAGCACGCACTAAAAATGTCTTTCTATCAAACAGGTAAAATAGGAGACATGGGTCCCAAGCGAAAATCACGGGATACCAGCACAACAGCGCAAAAACCCAAGTCCCCACACCTTTTAGCAGCCATAGAAGCAGCAGAGCACTACAGTGGGCCTTGGGTAAGGGAGAATATTTATGGCCTACCAAGGGATGGGATAACCATGCCACCCCCCCCAAGACGACGCCACTACACCCGCAAAGAGACAGGAAGTGACGGATGGCCCCAAAAAAGGTAATAAAAAGCTGGCAAAATTGTGCGAGAGCATGTCTGAAATGCAACAGTTATTAAGGGAAATGAGGGAGAAGCAATTACCGCAAACAGGGGAACAAGGGGCAGCAAACCTCAACATACCTTTAGAACCTAACATATCAATGACCCCCCCGCACCAACAACAATCCAAACTATCCCATCTCCAGACACAGCACAGCCACAAGTACCAGCTGCACCAATAACTGCCCCCACAGCTGCTCCAACAGCGATCAAGGCAGACCCAACAGGGGCTCTGAAGGCATGGTCAACTCCCAATGCAGTTACAGTAGGGCAAATGGGGCAGAACAACAACAATCCAACAGACATAGCAACAATTTGCAATGCCCAAATAGAACTAAAAATGAAATCTTTCCAGACTGAAATACTGAACAGATATAAAAGATGCCTCGCATGGAATATTGATATCACAATTAAAGAAGCCATATGGGCCAAAGAATTCATAGAAATCTTTTCTTTAATAGAAGACCAGCGCAAAGGAAAAGATGCTTTTAGAGACCCTAAAACGATAGAGGAGGAAGCCATAGCCAGAAACGCCCAGGTAGAACAGAACTGGGAGAACTGGCTCCAAGCCTTCGCCATTTTAGCAACAATCTATGAGGAAAAATTCCCACACGATGGGAGAAAAATATGGGCCTACATGGATAAAATAAGATAGGTGAAAGTCGCACAGAAGGGGAAGACCTGGCTAGCATACAACATCAGATTTAGGAGAAGCATGTCAGAGGGGCAAGCCATAGAATGGGACGAGAACCATAACGATTTGTACATGTTAAATGCGGAACACCCAGCAGTGGAAGAGGCCCCCCGACCCCCTCCAAAAATACCAAAAACACAGGTCCCACAAATAACGATAATGAAAAGCATAAAAAGGGAGAACAGCCTTTTCAGAAGAATCAGCCGTGGGCGGCTAAGTCCAATACCCAAAAGCAAAACAAAAACCATGGTTCAAAAGCCAATACTCCATGCAGGAATTTTGGAAAAAAACAATGTTCTTGGGGGAAGGAATGCTGGTACAAACACACTTGCACAAACTGCAACGGTGACCATGCAGCAAGCAACTGCACCAGACTGCCAGTCAAAAACCCAAAAAACTAGTGCTAACCACGCTGTTTCAACCACAGTTTTGGCCCCGGGTAGTACACCAATTAACCCATACAACTTTAGAGATGTGCTATTGAACTACCAAGACACAGAACATCCCACTGAACCTAAAATCTGCCAGGGACAACCCCCAAATAGTGGAAAGCAAAATCAGGAAAGAGCTGTCTTTAGGCAGGATCGCTGGTCCCTGGGATCATATGCCCCTCAAAGAGTACATAATATCACCGCTGGGACTGGTCCCTAAAAAAGAGCCAGGAAAAATGAGATTAATCCACCATTTATCCTACCCCAAAGGTCTATCTCTAAACGACGGCATTCCGCACACGGAATCTGCGGCATCCTACACACACTTCCAAGAGGCGGTAAGACTCATAGAGGAATGCGGCAGGAACGCCCTGATGGCCAAACTAGACATTGAATCCACTTTCAGATTATTGCCAGTCCACCCAGACTCCCAGCAATGGTTAGGTTTCACTTTTAACAACAAATTCTATGCAGACAGATACCTTCCAATGGGGTGTGCAGTGTCCTGTGCCCTATTCGAGCAGTTCAGCTCTGTTTTTCAATGGGCCTTTCAAAAACAGAGACGAGGGAGCAAAGTAGTTCACTACCTAGATGATTTTATGGTCATAGGCCCCGCAAACTCAGAGGAATGCAACAGGGCACTGGAAAAGCTAGAAGGAATGGCAGCACACTGGGGCATACCTTTAGCAAAAGAAAAAAAGACCAAACCAGCCACCAACATAATTTTCCTGGGCATTGAAATTGACTCTGATGGACTATCCTGGATCCCGAATACAAAAATCGCAGAACTCTTAGAGAACCCACAAACCCTGATAACTAAAGACAAGGGCACAGTCAAAGAAATTCAGTCTTTAGCAGGCAGTCTCAATTTCGCTGCCAGAATAATTCCTCAAGGGAGGATATTTTCCAGAAGCCTGGAACTGAAAATCAAATCATTTACCAAAACCCACCTACACATCGGACTAGGCACAGAGGTGAAACAAGATCTGGAAGTTTGGGTGAATACATGGACAAAAAGAGTCCTTTTCACCAATGCAGCCGGGAGCAAGAGGTTTGGAGCCATACAAGACACAGAGTGCATGGCAGGACACTGGCCCAACTCATGGTAACAGGCAGGTTGGACAAAAAACATCACCCTCCTAGAAATATTTCCCATCTGGCTAACACTACATATCTAGGGCAGGCAGCTCGCTAACACAGAACTCTGGGTATGGTGCGACAACATGGCAGTAGTAGGCTCCATCAACAGAAGGTCTACCAAATGCCTTTTAGTACTAAAAGTCCTACGAGCCATCACAGCAGTCACACTCCAAGAAAACATTGTGATCAAAGCTAAGCACATTGCTGGGGCAGATAATAACATTGCAGATGCTTTATCTCGCTTCCAGTGGCCAAGATTCCGGGAGCTAGCGCTGCACGCCCAGGAACAGATGACGCCAGTACCAGCGGAATGCTGGGAAATAATGGGAAATCAAAAATAACAGCATCAACGCCAGCGCCAGAGAGCCCAGGCCGGGATGTGCAGCATGAACCAGGCACCTCAAATACGGGTGCCAAAAATATAACGGCATCAACGCCAGTGCCAGAGAACCAAGGCCGGGATGTCCAACGAGAACCAGACACCTCAAAGACGGGTGTCTACACCGCCCTAAGTTTCCTCACAGAGATGGCAGGGAAAGCACTGGCAAGCACCACAGCAGCGCAATAAAGTAAGTGCTTACAAACAGTTTTTAAAGCCACAGGCATAAAACATGTAGAGTTAATAACGATTAAAGACATAGAAACATTTTTAAAATGGGCACATGAACAGGGCTTTAAGAGAGACTGGACTAAAAGACATTTAGTAGCAATCTCTTACTTTTCTAAAACACAGGGTGATTCAGACCCCACAAAAAGTCGCCTCATTACTTATGCATTAAAAGGGTGGGGCAGAATAGAGGGCCCACAGGTAGACACCCGCCTCCCCCTTGATTTCTGCAAACTGGTTCAAATTGCAAACCAGCTGGAGGCCATATGTTGGCATCCATATGAGATCTTACTTTTCAGAACAGCCTTTTTCTTGTCATACTTTGGGGCTTTTCGAGTGGATGAACTCATTGCTTCCAGCACCAAGGCCAGCAACGGCCTGGGCATCATGGAAATCAGGGTCAGACAGGAGAGCATCAGCATAGAAGTACAACAATCGAAAACTGGGGCAAAAAGAACCATCAATATTTGTTGTATCAATGAAGCAGTAAACTGCCCGGTATGTATAACCAATCTTTACTATTCGCAAAGACGCAAGGTTGGGGGGAGGTTTTTGATCCACAAGGATGCCTCGACACTAAGCCGCTACCAATTTAAAGGGGTGCTGATGAAAGCAATCAACAATGCCGGATGGGACCCCTAGGGTTTCCGCACCCATTCCTTCAGAATTGGTGCCGCCATCTCAGCATGGCAGGGAGGTTTAGCCCCCCAACATCTGAAAAACATAGGGGGTTGGAAATCAGATTGCTACAAAAGATACATCAGACCGCAACTAATATAGCCAGCCACCCTCACCCTTTCTTTCTCCCTCCCTTCATACAGAAACACCAGGCGAAGGGAGGACCATGCTTCAATCAGCATGGATAGTCGGCCACTCTTTTATCTTCAGGACGTGCCGATGGGCAGAGGAGACCAAAGAAAGGCCACCATTCACGAACACCATTTCATCATGGTGGGGCTACAGAGGCCTGCGATGGGCAGAAGACCATGAAACATTAGCAGAACTGGTCGCATACAGGGATCCGCCAGAATTTCTGATCATCCACTTAGGTGGCAATGACCTTGTATCAGTGGGGAGGAGATAGTTACTCGAGGACATGTGCGACTCCCTTGCAGGCATCGCACACAATTGGAAAGGAACGGAAATATATTTCTCAGCCATCCTGCCTAGAAAGAAATGCCAAGGGGCCAATTGCTACAAATCTGTAGACATTTCCAGACGAAAAATCAACAGGGGGCTAAACAAATTCTGCACAGCACAAGGACTGGGCTTCATAAAGCACCCAGCCATTACACTGGGTGATCCGGACTTTTTTCACAAAGACGGCACTCACTTATCTATCAAGGGCATGGAGCATTTCTTTCGAGAAATTACAGCAACTCTAGCCTACAGAGGTTGTAAATAGGAGATACTTTTGGGGGAACGCGGTCAGCCGTCAACCTGCCCACGTGTGGCAGCACAGGCCATAGGGGGTAATCCCAAGCCCCGGTGCCCAAAAGTATTGTTTATTATCTTATGATATGTGATTATTGTTATTGGCATAACCAGATCTGTCCAATAAAAACCTACGGCCTTTTATTGCCAACACTTGACAAACAATGCGTGAGCCAAATTATTTCTGGGTAAGGGTATGGTTTTGGCAAAGTATAATGATGCATGCATATGGGTTCAGCAGTTATGGGCAATGCTGCAGTGCCTCACAAAGCGAGGCAGGGTAACCTGCAAACCTTTGCTTCT
The DNA here is from genome assembly GCF_040938575.1 of Ambystoma mexicanum. Classification (NCBI taxonomy): domain Eukaryota; kingdom Metazoa; phylum Chordata; class Amphibia; order Caudata; family Ambystomatidae; genus Ambystoma; species Ambystoma mexicanum. The sequence goes on along the minus strand of NC_090929.1, from coordinate 1,276,150,008 downwards.
TTTAACACAAAACCCTCCCACCCTACAAATAAGGGAGAAGAACAAAGGAAAAGAAGTCTAGAGCACTGTACGGTGCCCACAACAAGTCGTGTGACATAAGAAGGTGGGCACGGGCCAGAGGGGGTAACCCCAAGAGCCCGTGCCCAAAAGTATTGTTTATTATCTTATGATATGTGATTATTGTTATTGGCATAACCATATCTGTACAATATAAACCTACGGCCTTTTATTGCCAACACTTGACAAACAATGTGTGAGCCAAATTATTTCTGGGTAAGGGTATGGTTTCCGCAAAGTATAATGATGCTTGCATATGGGTTCAGCAGTTAACACCATCATTCAGATTCAACTTTGAACTTCTATAAAATTAAATGTCCCGGAAGACTTCTAGGACGATACAAACATAGGGTGCATTTGGTAATATTTGTATCTGCTTAGGTATGTGTGTCACGCGTACATTTCACCTCGCAGCAACTTTCCATCCAGAGGAAATCTCTTACAGTCACGTCATCGATGGTTGAGTGTTCGGCTACTAGTAACATATCGTGCAGTTTAAAAAATTTCTGTATCGTAAATGAACATTCGATAGTCGCAGCTAAAGTTTTGACAAATGTGCACACGCCATTTGCGATTTGTTACAGGAATTGCGAAGAGTGGCGAATATGCATTTTCTAACAGAGCCACAAACTCTCAGTGTGTATTATCATTTGACTAGTCCTGTGTTCATATGTTGTGCCAGTATATGAAAGGGTCAGCAGACCTACGTTCTCCTGCTATTGGGTCTACTCTAGTGCCACTTCTGCTTTGTTCATACTTGAAGTGCAGTTTCAGATGAGGTTCAAACTGAGTGGGTATGGCTGCTGCCAAATGTGTGAGCTGGGACCAGGTTGGGTACATGCAAATCATGTGCTTGTATTTGCTTATCGAGTTTTGTTGGCAGTGTTTTGCTTGTGTGGAGGGAGTTGGCGTCGGTTTTGACTGGGAGGTAGGATGGTTTGTTTCAGGGGCATTATGATAGTGTCAGGGTCTGCCTGAGTGCATGCATGCTGAGGTTGTATGTTATGAAGTATGATCACTTCATATAACTTCATATAACTTCCATAAGATATGTGACTGTGTTGGGTCCGGAGTGGAGGCACGTCTTGCATGCGTTCCAGAACGCGTAGCCACCTGCAGCCTCCACTGCCCTTCAAATACCGACATCCAATAACTGGTGGGTATAACTGTGAACAATGAGACATTAAGTCTTGGGCTTGGAGTGCTGTTGTCATGTGATCACCTGTGTCCCATCACAGTAGCAGTCTTGTATCTGCTTTCTGTATTCTGTTTAGTTTCAGCAAAAGAAAGCCTGGAGTGCCCAAGTTGATGTTGGCCATGCACTTCATCCTTGTTAGGACCAGTAGGAGGACTGCTAGTGTATTCTGCAGGAGAGTGGGAACGTGAGAATGTGACTGATCAACTGCAAGTGAATGAAACGTCTAATCATGACTCAATGTAAGTGAAGAATTAGTAGTGTATAGTCATCCTAATTATGCAGCTGTTGATGATTATGGATGTTTTCGGGCAGAACATGATTTCCATTTTCTTGGAGCTAAGTTGTTTCTTGTCTTAGTAATCAATGAGTGCACTTGGGTAAGACATCTGATTCCTCTGTGTTAACTGAATCCCACTTGTATTTGATAAAAAATGTAAGTTTCAATATGGTAAAATTGAATGGCCGTACATTTAACTCTCAAGCAGCTTGGTGGGTAAGGTATGTTGGAGATGGCATGGTAGTTGGATTCTCTGGATTTCCTGTAATGTTCTTGAGTAGTTGTTTTCTGTTTGGTGCCATTAGGTGGAGTGGAACATTCCTTTCTCCAAGGATGTGTTCCTTAGTTCCTGAAAGAGGGTGTCAGGTGCTTGTTGAATGATGATAGGTTTTCAAATTATATTTGGGTATAGATCTGCTGGTGAACCAGCAACATTGCACAGAAAAGTTTAATACTTTCGCGTTTGGTGATAGGTCTGACCTTGCTGGATACAGATGTTGTGAGTTGAGGTTATGGGATCCTTCTGATTTCTTTCTTTCTAAGGTTTGCATACATCTCATCTAGGGTCTGGAAAAGAAGCATGACTTTCTCAATGCCTGGTGTCATGAAGTCCAGACTCTCCCCTCTTTATTCTGAAATAGAATCTGGGAGGCAGGGAATACTTTCGCACTCCCTCTGAAATGGGTTCTCCCTGCTGGCGTTAAACAGCTTGATTTATTTTTCTATTGTGATGTATTTATTCATTAGTGGCATTCTTGTTAACATCTGACGCAGGATTCGAACCTGTGCATCAGGCCCTGTTAATACACCAAGCTGGAGCAGTCCATTGAGCTATTTGAGGGTCTGCTCTGACTATGAGAAAAATTATGTATTCTGCAAATGAAAATACAGTCCAACCGTGATCTCTGGTATGGCTTATATTTTGTTAAGAATATACTCTTTTTTAATTTTAATTTTTAAAACTTTATTTTTGGTATTTTAACTTAACAGCGTATTTCAACTTAACAGTTACGAACAGATTGCATGTTAACTTGCGCCGTTAAAATCCCCCAGCGCCCTCCCTTCCCCCACGTCCCCTTTGTGGAACATCTTGCGCCTCTATTTTAGGTTGTCTTGCTCTGGGAACTGTCCACCAGGGCTAAGTGGTCGTTGATATTCTCTCAAGGTTCCGGTCTTGTTGGTGTTGAAGAAGATGCATCGTCTGAGTTGGAGATTAGATACAGTATGTAGGGTCCCCAGATGTCTGGGGGCGTGCATGTAGAGGCAGTGTCCTAATTAATTCTGTCTCTACATCTTGACAGTAGAGCACGTCTTTCAGCCAATTTGCTTGCGTTGGAGCTGTCCCCCGGCCCCAAGCCATAGCGACTCTCCTCCATGCCAGTATCAGTAGGATCCCAGCTAGTTTCCTAGTTGCGGATGATAGCTGCTTCGTCATCCCAAGTACTGCAACGATGGGGGTGGGTTGTAGTTCTTCCCTGATTATTGCTTTCGTTGTTTGAAGGACTTGTGTCCAGAATAAGTTTATGGCTGGGCAGTCCCAGGCAAGGTGGAGAAAGTCGGCTAATGGAGCGTTACATTTTCCACACAACGCTTCTCTCTCTGGTCTTTGCGTCTTGCCTTTGGCCGGAGTATAGTATGTTTGGTGGAGATAATTGAAATGGATTTGCTTAAGTCATGAATTCAGTGCTACTGTCTGAGTTTGTCGCAGAATGTATGTCCACTCCTCTTCCGGTATCAGGGTTCTTAGGGACTGCTCCCATCTTGTTTTCGTTCGTGTATTTGCAGTTACGGTATCGGTTATTAGGGATTTGTATATTAGTGAGATCAGTCTGCCCTCACCCTGTGCCTGGATCACACTATGCAGTAGCTGCCACGTCGGTGGATGTTGTGGGAATGAAGGTAGGAGTGCTTTCATCGTGTAGCGGGTCCTGAAGTATGTGAATATGTCTAGAGCAGTGTCAGTGCCTCCCTCTTTAGCTTGCTGGGGAGTTATAAAGGTTCCTTCCTCAAACAGGTCCCCTAGTGTGCTTATGTGGAGTTTATCAACCCATTGGTGGAAGACTCTTTCTGACGTTAGAGGTATCCCTGCTATGAATTTTATGGGTAAAAGAGGCGAGAATCTGGCCTGGATATTATATTTCTGGGCCAGTTTTTTACAGACCGTATATGTGGCCAGCACTACATTCATTGTGGCTTGGGGCACTGGGAGCTCACTTATGATAACTCTCTGAGTAGGTTAGGTGTTGCTAGGGCTCGTTCTATTTGAATGTGTGGTCTAATGAAATGGGTGGAGTACCAGTAGCTGAGGAAGTGTATCCCAGTAGTATCGTTCTAGATCTGGGAGTGTCAGGCCTCCCCTGGCCACTGGCAGAACAAGTGTCGAGTAGGCCACCCTTGCTGTTTTGACGGCCCATAGTAATTCCAGTATTGTCCCGGGAGGATAGCTCAGTGGCAACGTGCGCGCCTTGGAAGGAAGACGACACGAAGCAACACAGGTTCGATCCCTGGGTCCATGCTTAGAAACCTCTGGGTGTTTAAGCACGTTATAAATATGCAACTAAGACAAAAAAAAAACAATTACGCATCCAAAAAACAAACAATTCCTGTAACAGCACCTCGATGCCTGTGGGCTGTGTGAGCGCTTTAAAAATGTAAAATAAAAAAAAAATTACACTCCTGACTTTCTTTTGGAAGGATTTTGGGACTACTAGAGGTATGTTAGTAAACAAGTAGAGGAACTTAGGGAGGATCACCATCTTAACTAGCAAAGCTCTCTCCCAGAGAGTTAGTGGGAGTGTTTTCCATCTAGTTACTTTCTCTTGAAGCGTTTTAAGTACTGCTTCATAGCTATCCCGGAATATATCTTGGTAGTTTTGGGACATTAGGATCCCAAGATATCATACGTGCGAGTTCTCCCACCTGAATCCATAATCGTCTGAGTATATGTTAGTAGCTGGGGTTAGGGGAAGGATGACCGATTTGGAGTGGTTAATGTTTAGGCCGGAGACAGCGCCAAATTTGACGACTTCACACATGACAGGATTTAAGTAGATGGATATGATTAGCCTATGGGGTCCTATGGAAAGACCTCTGTGGAGTTGGCGTGTACGTAGGCCCGAAGCCAGGGGTTCCATTATCAATGCAAATATTAGTGCAGACAGCGGGCAGCCCTGTCTGGTCCCGCGGTGTAGATTTATATGGGTGGATCTTGTCGTTCCTAGAATGATGTACGATTGGGGTTTGTTATACAGTAGGGAGATAAGTCAAACAAAGTGATTCCCCAAGCCTAGTTGTCTTAGTACGGTGAACAGGAAAGGCCACTCGACCGAGTCAAAGATCTTTTCTGCATCCAGGAGAACTGCGATCGCCTGGTGGGTAGGGTTGAGTGCCGCCATGGCGGCGAACATCCGTCTGATACTGAACGTCATATTGCGCCCTGGTACAAAGCCTGCCTGGTCCGCCAATACCAAACCTGGCATTAGGGGGAGTAGTCTCTTGGCAAGTATTTTTGTCAGGATCTTATTATCCAGGTTGATTAACGAGATTGGTCTGTAAAATGCACACTCTTCAGGGGGTTTGACTGTTTTGTGTGAGAGGATTACATTGACTTCTCTGAGGGTTTGTGGGAGAATCCTGGTCTCGAGCGCTTCCTCATACACCCCCTGGATAAGGGGTGCCAAGGTAGTTGTGTAAGATTTGTAAAATTCACCACTACTCACGTTGAGCCCTGGGGCCTTGGTGTTGGGCAGACTTTTTATGGCATCCAAGATCTCTTCGATCGAAATGGGTTAGTTCAGAGGCTCTTGGAGTTCCCTCTCCCCCCAATACAGTTCAGTATCATCTAGATAGCTCTGGAGGGACTCAGTGTCGATATTGTGTTTAGAGTTGTATAGTTTTTTGTAGAAACCTCGGAATTCTTCGACGATTTCTTCCTCTGTGTGTACGAGTGAGCCTTGCGATGTTCACACTCTCTGCACCCTTGTCAGTTTCCTGTCCGCGGCAATTAGGCGGGCCAGTGGGGCCCCTGGTTTTTGACCCTGCCCATATTGGCAGACCTCGTGTCCTCGCCCCAGGAACTTCAATTCCCATTCTGCTACGGCCTTGAATTTCAACAGTTCCTCCTTAAGCTTGAGTGCGGGGTTCGTTTGAGGTTGAGCCTCGGAGTTCCAATGTTTTCAGGCGTTCCTCGCTGGCACAGTTCCTTTCTGATCAGTTTCAGTATTCCGTTCTCCTTTGCAATGCATACACCCCTAACGTAGCACTTCAATGTTTCCCAGAGTGTGCCTGCTGAGTGGACTGTGCCTTGGCTGGTCTCCAGGAAGGCTGTGATTTCTTCACATAGTTAGGTTGCAAAACTTGATCTGACAGTGATCTGGGTTTGAATTGCCATTGGGGTGGGTTCCATTTGGCGTCTGGGGGTTACATTCTAGTGTGACCATGGCATGGTCGGAGAAGGTTCTCGGAAGGATTTGACATGTTCCCCATTGGAGTGAGCTTTGTGCTGAGACCAGGAGGTAGTCAATGCGTGAACTGGTGTTGTGTACTGCTGAGTGAAAGGTATAATCCTTTGCATCCCAGTTGCTGTGTCCCCATATGTCGACTAGGTCATAGGCTTCACAGATTTCCTGAATCTGAAGGCTGGCTTTAGATGGTTGGGTAGTTGTGGTCCTCGACTTGTCTTTTTGTGGGTCTAGCGGTGTGTTCAGATCACCCCCCCAAATTATGGTCGCCGTGCCTGCCTCTGCAAGATGCGAAAGCACTCAAAGTTAATCGGTCCATCTAAATTGGTGGCATAGGAGTTTACAAACATTATTTGTTTCCCGGCTATGATTCCCCACACCAGGAATGCTCTGCCTTCTGTGTCTTTTTCTGTTTTTATGAGTCGGAAACTGGATTTGTGGTGCATAAGGACAGCCACCCCTCTGGCATATAATGAATAAGATGAGAAATATCGATGGCAACCCCAGCTCTGGGCCCACTGGTGTTCAGTCTTGGGGAGGAGATACGTCTCCTGTATCATGGCTACATCTACTTTGTCTCTTGAGGAATTGCAGAATCCTCCTTGTTTTGGTCGGGTTGTTGCCCCCTTGGATATTCCGGTAGCTATTTTGAATCATGCGTGTGCCAGTGCTGTTTAGGTTGAGTTTGCGTGGTTATTGTCTCTGGGATCGGCTGGTGATGCGGGGAGACCAATGAAAGAGTGCCTGATCTTTCTCTCTTTGAGGTGAAGAGGTTACAAAGACTCTGGGGATCGTGAAGTGGTGAGGAGCGGGTCTCAGTTGGCGCGTTCCAATAACAATCCTTATAAACATTCCCATGAATCCCTCCCTGTCGGGCAACCCCCAACTCACCTGCTCTTGCGCCCTCCCCCCCTTTTAGGTTAAAAGGAACAATGCTGAGCGTGGGGTGCCAGTGCCCTCCAAGAGCGGCAACCCCCATAAAGGATCTAACATACTTGTGCTCATATAGTGTTCAAGGTTAGTCCCTGGCTACGGGATCATGGTGGATTTCTCCCCACTCTGTCTCTTCTCTGTGGCCTCGGGTTATCACGCGGGGGGCCGTAGCTGATGTTGTCTAAAAAGGAGTTGGCCTCCTCAGGCGAATTGAAGAATTGAGTCCTCTCTGCGTGCAGAATGCGCAGTTTGGCCGGAAATATCATTGAGTATTGAATTTGGTTGTCGAGCAGACAGCGTTTCACCCCGGTGAAGGCTCTCCGTGATGCTTGTACCGCTGGTGAGAAGTCTGGAAAAATCTGCACTTTGTCTCCGTCGTACTGCAGGTCGCCCTTGTCTCTGGCCAGTTTGAGGATGGTGTCACGGACCCTAAAGTTAAGAAGCTATGAAATTATGGGGCGAGGTGCTGCACCTTGGATCGGGCGGATGGATGGGACTCTGTGCGCGCGCTCCACCACAAACAGCGGGGAGAACGCTGACTCCCCAAAGAGGTCCTTGCACAACTTCTCTATAAATTCCTCCATCTTCGGCAGGGCCAGTTGCTCCCTCAGGCCAACTAGCCTGATGTTGTTTCTGTGTGCACGCCCTTCCAAGTCCTTGTTCTTGTCAGCCACTGTCTTTATTTGTCGTTCAAGTGTCATAACTCGGGACAGCAGGGACGAGGTGTTGTCGTCTAGATCCGAAACTCTCTGCTCTACCGTGTCGAGTCTTTCGCCATGTTTGTCTGAGCGGTGTTGGAGTAGGTCCACTTTGGATGACAAGGTGTCCATTTTGGAGTCTAGGTTGCCTATACCCACTTTGAGTGTAAGGTGAATTCCACCGATGTCGAATGTTGGGAACTGCGATGCTTCATCTTCTTGCTGGATGATCAGGGGCTGTGTGGCTGTTTGACTCAGTTGTTTTGGGTTCTTTACTATGGCTCCGGTTTCAAAGGAGAGTCTCTGTTGCATTTTGTCTGTTTTCCGCATTTTGGACTGGGCAATGGTTAGTGACGGATAGAAAGTCAGCAGTGAGAATGGCGGCCTACAGAGCTGTCAGGTGGTTACGTAATGGCCACTTGTTGCGAGGCGAACTGGTGAGGTCTGTAACAGTGTGTTGGTCCGGTTTCTCGGGGGGGCGGCGATTCGGCTGGAGAGGTTCCATGAGTTCCAGACTCTCGAGGTGGTTGGGTCAGTGTGGGCCCAGTTGCACTGATTCCGCTGATAGAGGCGGCGGATGGACGGGGAGGCACGGGCCTCGCTGAGCTTCCTCCCTCCCGAGGTCTGGCTGGCTGTGGGACCTCTAACGACTCCCGCCCAGCTTGGCAGGCCGGTTTGCCGGGATGACCAGCATTGCAGACTGGAGGGAGCCGTGGACTGAGTCTGCAATAGGTGGGGCTGGGCGTGATGCAGACATGAGGGGCCAAGTTCAGCAGGGGCACCTGACCTTCAGGTCACTGCCAGTGATTCACCATCCCACCGGGATGAGGGCCGGGTTCAGTTGCACTCCTGGCCTTGAGTTGGGTCCTCTGGCTCCTGCTACCGGCGTTCGTGTTGGAGACAGTTTTTGGGGGTAGGGGGGATCTGTACTGGCCGTCGATATCGGGGCACTCCTCCAAGTCTGCCTAGCGGACACCAGCAGTTCACCGAAATGATCATGGAGGAAGGGGCCAGTACCTCTGTATGCCACGCGGGTTTGTGCTGCCCTCGCTCCTGCAATGCCTGGGGCCAGTGGAGTGCGTTGTTTACTTAGGGTTGTGGGCCAACGGTGGGTGCCGTGCCATTCAGTGTCATTTGTAAACGGCGGCAATGAGTATCCGTGGGGGAAGGCGCCCTGGGGTCGGCAGGCTCCTTTCCCTGTGCTCTGGAGTGAGGATTGTTGCGGTAGGACAGCAGGGATGATTGGGGGTGCGGGTCGTGCTCCTACCTGGTGCTTATAGTTCGAGCGCTCGGCTGGGGAGATGTCTAGCTGCGCTGCGTCCTCCCGGCGGGTAGTGCAGTCCCAGGATGCCATCACTCCAGACGGGACTTCCAGGCGCATACGGCAACCCAGTTATCCGACGCCCAGCCGCTTAGTCTTGCAGGAACACTGGTGTGATTGGTGGGCTCCTGACTGCCTCTGCCTCACCGGGTGTTACTCTCCGGCGGGCTGGTCTGCCGGCAGATGATTACGCTGTATCACTCACTGCTCATCCCGGGACCCTCACCACTGCAGTCTATTGGCTCTGCACTGGCTGGGTGCACTGCACTCTTGGCCCGGTACCAGGGGGGTGGTGTTGCCGCAGGGGGGGGGTGGCAGCCATGCAGCGGGCTCATGGGCTGTCAGGGGGCCATAGGTCTTCTTCCCGCTCGGACCGCAATGCTGGGGCTTTTGACGTGGTCGTCGCGGCCAGATGGAGCCACTGGAGGCACACCAGGATTCGGCCTCAAGGGTCTGCGAGTCAGCCACAAGTAAAATTAACAGTGCGCACTTATTTCAGGACCTTTTCGGGGGTGCTGCACGGAGCTCTTCTAGTGAGCTGCCATCTTGGATGGCTCTCTAGCGCCCTCTTGTTAAGAATATACTCCTGTAATTAACAACAGTCCAGCACTGAATGATCAAAGCTCTTCTCCTAACATTCATTTAATTTATTTTTTTACATTTATTTATTGAGCATAAACCTAGCTTTGGAAAGAGCTTTACAGAGTAATTGATGCCAGTTTGATGTTTTAATTTGATTTTTTTTATATACAGCAAGAACACTGGCCCAACATCAAGCCAATTTTGAAAAACATTTGGACGGATAAACTTGCACAAATGCACAGTGTGCTGAAATCATATTGCCCGTGCTCCAACTTCACACCAATTTGAATTGGCCATCAGCACTATGAGTTCAGAGTACTTGGTATTTGTGGAAGTTTAACACCCCAAAAGTATTTTCATGGAACAGTAAAGTAACGCAAAGGCCAAGTTTGCTATGCATTTACAATTTGACACATGCCGCAGACCCATCCAAATGACCGGTTGTGGTGACATCGGCCTTCCGGAGTGCAGGGTGAGTGGTGTCCTTTATCCCTTGTGTCCCCCTTTGTTCTTCATTTTGTCTTGCCTTGTTTTTTCTTGCCCTTTTTCGCACGGCACACCTAGTGCTCCTCTCCCCCTCATGTTCCTGCTTAACGGTGTCTTCTCTGCCCACCCCCTTCCATCATTGGTCATTGTACTTGCTTCTACAAGTGTCTTCATCCAGCACCTTTCCTGCACCCCATTTGCCATCCAGAGTGCAGGGTGAGAGGTGCCCTTTTCTCCATTGCATTGTGTCCCCCTTTCTTTTTCATTTAATATTACCTTGTTTTTTCATGCATTTTTTCTCACTGTGCACCTAACGCTACTCTTCCCCTCATGTTTCCACTTACCTGTTTCTTGTCTGCCCTTCCCTCCCCTCAATCTCCCCTCTCCCTCCATTGGTCGTTGTCCTCACTTCTGCAAGTGACTTCATCCAGCATCTGCCCTGCTCCCCATTTGCCATCCAAGTGCAGGGTGAATGGGGTTCTTTTTCCTTTTGCCCGCTTTATTTTCATGCCTTAATTTTTCTTGCCTTTTTCTTGCAGCGTACCTAGCGCTCCTCTCCCCCTTATGTTCCCACTTACAAGGGTCTTGTCCGCCCTCCCCTCCCCACTAACTACATTGGCCGCTATCCTCCATTCTATGAGTGCCTTCCTCTAGCACCTCCGCTGCACCCCATTTGCCATCCAAACTGCAGAGTGAGTGGGGTCCTTTCTCCCTTGTGTCCCCTTGCGTCCCCCTTTCTTTTTCATGCCTTGATTTTCTTGCCTTTTTCTGGCAGCACACCTAGCATTCTTCTCCTCCTCATGTTTCTGCTTACCTCTGTCTTGTCTGGCCTCCCCTCGCCCTCCCTCCATTGGTCTTAGTACTCATTTATGTGAGTTCCTTCATCCATCATCTTGCCCCACCCCCAATTGGCTCCTGACCTTCTCTTAATACAGCCTCTTAATACAGGCTAACAGCAGCTCCCTCAGTAGTTGCTCCTGACTATTTGTGATTGTGGAGCATGCAGCGCTGCTGCCAACCAGCAGCGACTGACAAGGTAAGAAGGGTGAGGACAGGGCAGTAGCGATTACTGCTTCCTATTTAAACTGTCCCACCTCTCTTTCTCTTTTTGTTACCATTGCTTTAGTCTGCTTTACATCACCCACATATGTATGCTCCTTTTTGTGTACTTAGGCCCATCCAGGATTCTCGCAACTAGGTGCTTTGCTTCCTCTGATGTTTGTTGAAAGGCCTTCCCTATATCCAGGATTTTCACATCTAGGTGTTTTGCTTGGTCTGATGTTTGTTTAAACCTAGGTCTTTTTCCCCTCTACCCAGGATTCTCGCATCTAGTGTTTTTGTTTGCTCTGATGTTTGTTGAAACTTAGGCCCTTTTCCCTCCATCTAGGATTCTCGCATCTATGTGTTTTTGCTTGCTCTGATGTTTTTTGAAACCTATGTTTTTAAATGGAATCTAGATGATGCACTGCTGTAGTCGGCTTCATTCTTTTCCCTCACCTACTCTGAGGCCTTCCTTGGCCCCCCTCTTACCTCCTACTCTTCTCACCCTTGTCATCTGAGGGTCTCTGGACGGCACTGCTCTGTGTTGGTCCCATTCTAACATGCATTCCCCTGCTCCTCCTGAATGTCAAGGACACCATAGCCTCTGTTACCCCAGCCTTGGCAGACTCTGCAACCATTCCATAAGCCCCAGCATACCTCTGCAGCCAGCTATCCCGATACGCGCCTACCCGCCCGCAAAGAACGGCTCAGACCCACTGACTAACCATTCCTAGGTTCAAACTACAAAAGGCGGGTGGATCTAGCTTCCCCGTCCAAGCGTCCAAGCTTTCGAATGCCCTCCCCCTCACAATCAGATCTGAAGAATGCTTTAGTGCCTTCAAATCTAAAACATAATCCTGGCTCTTTAACCAGCCTTGACTTCCGGACCTGCCCCGGGAAACGCCTGCCCTAATCTACTTTCTGTAAATATGTATATTGCTGTATGCCCTGAATACTGTGCACTGTTCAATGTTTTGAATATATGTAACTGTATGCTTATGTAACCATGTCTAAAGTTGCGCCCTGATGCCTCCGGGCCTGAAGGTGCGCGTTACAAATTAAACAAATACAAACTACAAATACAAATTCCTTGCTACTGGCTTCTCTCGCTTCTCCTCTAGCAGTGCCTTGTGGACCCTCTTCTTTAAGTGCAAGTGAAACTATTCACTTGCACTTATGTACCCTTTTCTTCCCAATCTCCTGATCATCCCCCTTCCCCCTTCTGCATCTGCACTTGCAAGCTTCAAATTGTCTCGCAACCTAATATGAACATTATCATCTGTCTTCTCCCCGGCCCCCCCTTTCTTCTCCTCCCTTTCTCCCCTCTCTCCTTCATGTTTGTTGTGGCACTTGCACAATCCAAATTGTCTCTTGACCTAGTAGGAATGTTGTCTGTTTTTTCCCTCCCCCCCTTCCTTTTACCTCCGCTCCTCCCCTCCTCCCCCCATGATTCTTGTTGCGGAACTTGCACGATCCAAATTGTCTCTCGACCTAGTAGGAACATTATTGTTTTATCTTCTCCCTGTTCCCCCTACCTTCACCTCATCTCACCCCCTCCCCTTCTTCTTGTTATGGCACCCAAACAATCTAAATTGTCTCTCGACCTAGTAGGAACGTTATTGTTCAGTCTTGTCCCTGCCCCCCCCTACCTTCAGCTAAACTCCCCTGCCCCTCCCTTTCTTCTTGTTGTGGCACTTGCTTGATCCGAATTTCTCAAGACCTAGTAAGAATGTTTTGTTTATTCCCCCCGTATTACCCTCTCCTTTGTCTTGATGCGCCTTGAAACACCATTTGGCTGTATAGGAGCATTATAAATACCCAATAAATACATAAATAAAAACTCTCCCCAGGCATTGTACTGTTGTGAAATAACAGCAAGCCTGCATTTTTCTACCTGAGAGTGCCATAAAGGCAGTGCTACGCTCAGTGATGACTGAAGAATTGTTTATTGGAGCAGCGTAAATACTTACCTACAAACATGCAGAAGTGACTGAGCTTTGGGAGGAACCGTGAACCAATCAAGGGGAAGGGTGGTGCGGGTTCGTCACCCGAGAAAATCCTTTTCAATAATGGGTGAACATGGTACATTGTACTGCACACGTTAAGGAAAAAGTGGTTGAAAAAGCAGACAGTTTGTAATTGGCTTTGTAGGGTAACTCACAGCAGCATTTTCCGACACATTTTCATAATGCTTTTGCCCACAATATATGCCAGTATAAAAATATGTTCACGATGGTTGTGCCCATTCATTTATATATGCCATTATTCACATACATCAACATCAACAGATTCAGGCATTTCATATTTACCGAAATACGTGCTACCTGAGAGGGCAGTGCGTTAAGAAAGTTCTAGAACTGAATGTGGCAATAAACTACGGTTCTGGAACAATTACACATTAAGTGTGGTGCACTTATATGCAGGAGAGTGCTGGTTTTATGTTCATTTCATTTTAGAGGTGGGGTCCTGCACCTCTATCTCTCCAGCAAGTGCGACACATCAATCATTTTGTAACGGTTCTTTATTTGTCGCAGAGTGTCACAAGTTAGCTCAAAGTACCCCATCTTTCATTCACAAGTTTGGCTTCAGGTAATGCTGGATCAAATACGACACCAAAAGAAAAACGGAATGCCCTTTGGACGTAAACCTCTATGTAACAGGGACAAACTGATTGATAAGAGAGAGAGCCATACACAGGGTAAGCCCTGTGACTTAGCCATATCTTGGTGGGACAGAGCCGCGGACCCAATGCAAGCCTGCAAAGGTGAAAACGCCAGAGAAGGACGCCACAGGCCCAGCAAAAAGAACAGTGGGGAAATCACTGTTAGGACGTAGTGACCACAGTAAGGGAGTTAGGCCAAGGGCTCGATCAACAATGCCAAAATCAGAAGGAATGGGAGGAACAATACCTCCCATCAGCCAACCTATGTCGATCAGACAGACCGACTGAGACGCTGAGAATGATGCCACAGTCTATAGACTGAAATGGACATATTTTGACATACACAAACAATGTAGCTGAGGCAGGACCAACCATCTAAAACTACCATCTTTTTGAATGCCACATGTGTGTTACTTTTGGTACACACCTTACTTGCCTCTTTGGCTGGAGGACAATTAACTCTAAATTTAAAGGTGTTTATCAGATTTGTGAGGAAATATTCTGCAGCTTAAGGATGTGTCATTGACAGGTGGAAGATGTTGACTTGTCCACAAAAACACACTGAATCTTGCTCCAAAATAGTAAATGTATTGAAAATGTGAAAATTATGAAGGCTTGTTGGGTTCAATGGATCACATACATTGTATGACATGGTAGGACATATCACAGTCTCCCTTAAATCCTATTTCCAAACTGGAAGAAATGCTATTCAACTTCTCAGAGAAAAGCAAAGTTAAGGTTTGTGACTTAATTTCTTGCTGAGGAAAACAAACATGGGCCTTCATCTACAGTGATGTTAGTTTGCCAAATCTTTGATAGCAGCAGTTCAGGTGAACACACACAAGAAGAATATACAGGTTTCCATGGAATTCTAGACTGTGTTCCACCATCCCCTAAAGCAACATCTCTATAAATATATTTAATTCCATTACTTCCAATGCACTAAGCAGAATATCATTATGACCTATTCATAGAGGGTACAGTCTTTTCCATTTAGCACAATAACAGGCTCTCTAATGCCTGTCTATTTCAGACAACATCCACAGTCAAAGCCAAGCCTTCATGACATAACATTTGCTGCTGTCTACAACAAATATAATTAAACATTACGATTTAACAGTGCTTGTCTCGAAGTAACCCTATTCTTCTTAATATGTGTGATTGTACAGCAGTTTCAAAATGTGAGAATGAATCCATTGCTAGATTGCTAATCTTTTTGTTTTCTTTATTCCTGCATTCACATTATTCAAAATGGATTTTCTTTCTTGGCTAAAAGAAGGCCTACTTTTCTTAAAATGGACACACATCCCATTATTACCTTAAATCAACATACAGTTCCAACTTTCTGAATTTATATTCAAAAAACTGAATATGTCTTAGTCAGTGGCACACAGTTCTAGTCTGGCAAAGTGGGATCTCTATCTGTCGTAGACGCTGATTCGTGATCAGGGAATCACAGTCAGCCCATGCACTGATGAGAGTTGACATACACATTCCACTCCCAATAGGAAGACTGCAAGCTTTTCTTGTGCCACTAAGCATGGATCCGGCTGCCATCAGATGTAGCTCAGATCTTTAAGCCATGAAGCAGTTGGTCGTTGTAACATACAGTACAGATCAGGAGCTGGAGCTACAGAGGAAATGCCAATTCTTTTCAGCTTTTCAGAGTTCAGGCTTCTGGGGCATATAACAAAGTCCCTTGTCTGGCTCTGTTTCCCACCAAGCTGGTGATTTACAGGGACTGGTTGAAGGATAGGGAAGACCCCCTGACCACCCTGCCATAGTCCTTGTCACATGGCCAGAGATACTCTTATTGCCTCATTGCAAGCTAGTCTTGGAGTCCTGGATTATGCTCACTGCACCAGTCAATAAAGGCAGGCAAGCTCTAAGAGCCTTAACCCTCCCATATACCTTGTGAGACCATGCAGGGCAAATGTAACACACCCTAATTACAATTTTGAGAGACTGAAGCTTTCATTCTGACAGACTCAAAGTTCCAGCATTCAAAATGATGCATTTCTCTTTAAGGGCAATCACTTCCATACACTTGACATTAATGGTTTGTCTTTCGATGCAGATACAATCTCACACTAAACATGAGAGAAGCCATTTTGCCGAGCTCATGAAACGCATTGTCTTCTAAGACGTTCCATGGATTCAATGTTAGAAGTCCACAGCTTCCCAAATGTATAGAGTTCAATGAAAGAAACAAAGTTTAAACAGCATTATTCTACATTACTCTACAGCACCACCTCCACACCCAAACCCTTGTTGACTCCCTCCCAGACCACTTCCACAACATAGCCCTAGAAAGAAATGTCTCCATCTTCACTAAAATAGCAGCGCTAACCCTCCATCCTTACTTATTTACTTACTCACAACTATGCTATTTCTCAGAATCCAAACAGATCCTCGTCTCTGCCCAATCTTGCTTCAGGTTCTTATGAGGAACTGACTCATGTCTAGTCTGCATCTGGGATGATCTTAAAAGATAAGCAGACTCAGAAGGTTGCGCTGCCCTAATTCATCTCAACCTCTCAGCAGCTTTTGATGCCATTGATCACCCGACCGTCACGGATAGACTCCACTCTCTGAGCATCAGGATGCAGCTCTGAAGTGGATATCCTCCTTTCTCTCCAACAGATCCCAAATAATACACATGCTTCCTTTCTCCTCAACTCTCTGCCCAGTTGCTCTTTAACCTCTACCTGAGACCTTTCCCAACACTCATTCGATCCCATGGCCTTAATTGCTACAACTATACAGACACCCAAATCATCTTCTAAATTCCAAAAGACTACCAACCACCTCCTACTCAAACCGGGAAAAAATGAGATCATGCTCCACAGGAAGACCACCCTCTTCCCCTAACCCACCATGTGACCACTCTCTGTAGGCCCACCCCCCTCCATCACCTCCAATCCACCTCCAACACAGAACAAAACCTTGGATGCTTTATGGACGCAGACTTGACCCCATCACATCACATAATTTCTGTGACAAAAAGCTGCTTCCTACACTTGCACATTCTCTGCCGCATCTTTGCCTACCTGACCTTCCCACACAGATTCTCCATGATCAGTGCTATCATCCGTTCACACTCAGACTATGCTAATGCCCAATACCTGGGGGCACCGCATCACAACTATGGAAAATCCAATGGGTTCAAAACACTGCTACAAGGCTGCTCCTAGCCCTAGTCCCTAGAGAACACATCTCACCCACCCTCCATGTCCTTCATTGGCTTCTGATTGGGTGATGATCCACTTTCAAGGCATGAGCATCACCCACCGAGCTCTCCACAACATAGGTAAAGAATATCCGTAGCATAAACATACACACTATAGGCCTAGCAGAATAATCAGATAGGGCACAGCACTTCTCCTCTTCATCCCAGTGGCATAATCAACCACAATATGGGGCTCCTCCTTCTCAGTCCGAGGACCCATGATCTGGAACTCGATTCCATTCACCTTCCTCTGCATAGACGATCACCTCGCCTTCAGGAAGGCACTCAAAACCTGTCTCTTCCCTTCAGCATCCTCACAGACTTAGTTCATACCCTGGGTGAATAATTACCCAACCCTGACAGAAATGCGGGGGCACCTGAAGAGTCAACAAGGTTTCCCACAGCCCCACAGAATGATAGCTCTAAGTCAACATCTACCCAGGTGTCAGCCTTCTTCGCTAGAAAATCAAGCTCTTGATGAGAATGGAACATAGCTGTATCCTGCACGGGCATGGCCCACATACCCCCATACACCAGAAATAGACACTGCTCGGCTTCACCAACCCTAACACACACAAATCCCTTCAATACCATACAGCTGAGTCCCACGAAAAAAGTGGTCCAGCCATTCACATAATCAGTCAAATGACTCACCTATTCCCCCAACAATCTGTCATGGCACCCATCCTCTCATCTGATATCTATGGGCGGTTATTTGCCACTCCCAACCTAACTCCTTCTGACAAAAAATGTACACAAGCATTTTAGAAATCCTTTCTTTACATCTCATAGCTCTTACTACAGTCTTCCAAAAAGGCATTCATCCCCACAGTGCGTTGGGGCCATACAAATGGCAGTAGGCACTACACAAATGCCATATAACATAACTTATAGTACATTTTAATCAGCCAACACTTGTTTTGCATACATGGTGCTGCCTCATAGATCGTAGAATTTAAAAATCATCACCCCAGGTTTTGATTTTAAGTAAGAATCAGCATGTTAGCTGGGGATTGTAGCTGGATAGCTTGCTATTTCATTAATCATTTGCAAAGCAGCATTGCACAAGTGTAGCACCATAACCACATCCATGCAGCATAGGGAACTTAGCCCATGAAAATTGGGCCCTAAGGGAATGTTACTTAACTTTTCCACAGAGATGGTGTCAGGTATGGTGAGGGCAGCCCAGAGTTGTACAATACTTTGAAGAATATGTATGGGTAGGAAGTTGTTGCTTTAAATAAGTGTGGCAGTGCTGAAGTGGATTCAGGAGGTGTAACAGACACTGTTGCACTCAGTATCAAATGGATGGCAAAGTTAAATGTAATGTAATTTGTCATTTCTATAGTGCTTTTTCCCATTGGTATGGTCTGTAAGGTGAACGTACTCGGGGGACCGAAGTCAAAGGTATGTGTGCATCTTAGTCAATTCAAAGGTGGGTAGCGGTGGCCATGTCCCTACTAGCTACCCATATTGAGCTGTGTTTAAAGATGTAAAGGCAGGTGCTCTGTTACCAGTCTTTAGCTTCTCCTCCTGCCCTGGCCTACCTGAGAGGTGGTTGAATAACGGAAGTGGGGCAGGGTTCACCTGGATTCAGGAGGGAGGCAAGGTGAACATCAATGCATCAAACACAAAGGGGAATTGAGTTCCATGTTGAGGAGGCTGGACGGAGAAGAAGGATCCCCCTATTCTTGTTGATTTGAAGGAAGGGATTACAAGGAGGAGTGCAGTGCGTGATCACAGGTTTCTGTTGTGTTGGTAGCAGATGAGTTTCTGTTGAAGGTATTTTGGGTCTTTCTTTTGGAGGGCATGGTGGGTGAGGCACATGACTATGAAAGTGGCCTGTCGCCTAACATGGAGCCAATGGAAGACACAGAGGGTGGGTGTAAGGTGCTCTTTAGGACCAAGGACCAGGAAGAGCCTAGCAGTGTTATTTTGGACCCATTGGAGGTTTCTGAGTTGATATGTGGGGGTGCCCAGGTCAATGGAATTGGTGTAGTCTAGGTGGGAGAGCACTATGGCCATGATTGCAGTGCCTCTATGAGGGTAGTAGAGGTAAGGGAAGAGGCATCTGAGAATGCGGGGGTGTAGATAGCAAGATTTAGCCACAGAGTTAATGTGGTGTGAGAGTGTCAGATCAGCATCCACTGTGCACCCCTGGATCTTTACTGCTTTGCATGCCATGGGGGGAGGGCCTAGGGAGGATGGCCAACGGGTGGATTGGGGGAAGAGAGCCGTTTCCTGCAGATCATCATTTCGGTTTTTACAGGGTTCAGAAGGAGGTGGTTAACCATCATCCAGTGGTCGAACCTGTGTGGCAGGATGCAAGTTCGGGTGGGGGGTGGAAGAGGCCTTAGGGATTTGGTGAGAGGCCTTCATCCCAGCGTCCTTTCCCAGACCAGGCAAATTACTGCTGAGCTGAAGTCCAGATCCAGGTGGTGAATTCAATTGCTTGATATCATGACATGGCAATACCTAACTCTGAATAGAGACTGTCCAACAACTCGAGGATGAGAAGTAGACATGAGGAGTTTGATTATCAAGTGTCAAGAAGGACACATGGAAATACTTAAAAGCCTAAGGCTGAAAGTAACTCTTTGTGCATCCCGGCATGAGGAACGATTACAGGACACTAGGGATGGAGTTATGACTGTGTGATGTATGCCCTTAGAGGAGAAGCTATCCTAAAATCTGTGTTGTGTTTTGCATTTGCTTTAACTTACACATTTGCCCAACCTTGCAAATGCCCCAATTAAACCCGGTTTTACTTTTGCAGTGCAATATAGCTCTAATAGTCGGCATGGCAGTACATCGTCCTAATTTCTTTGGTGACATTCCAGGTAACAAATCCAATTGTTTGTATTGTTGATTAGATTGATTTCCCAAAGTGAAAGACATCTGAAAGAGTCCACCATGTAAAGGCACAAATAATAGTTTACTGAAAATAATCAATTTGCAACACAGAGGCTATCAAACAGAGGTTGAACAAGGATTCTGAGGACAACTTGAAAGGTTGTGAAATCTGACCAATAGTCAAGCTAAATGGAACTAAGGAGCAACGCAACAACCACAATCATGAATAGATGCCGGTGTTGGGACCAACTATCGCTGCTTCCATGTGGATCTTGCAAATCTAGACATTACATGTCACTGAACTTGTTTTTGTCAGCTCAGTGGCCCCAGAGAAAGTATAATAATTGTGCACAGTAGAACAAAGCAATCTATCCAGCTGTTTACATCAGAATAGATTACTCTCTGTGAAGGTATCATGAAGCAAGACACAGACAATAGATTCAAAGTTCAAAATAAAAGTGTGTTTATTAAATCAAATGTCAGGATGATAGAAGGCCTAACTTGCCCTATGCTAATGTGGGATTTCCCTACATGAACGAAACTAAGGAAAGTTTGAATTATAAAGTACATCTTAAAAGTCTGTCTGTGTCCAAAACCTGTCCTTGCCCTCACAACTAAAGCTAAACAATGTGTAGGTATGTCAATAATAAAATAAATTGTGATCAACATAAAGTTCTGAGCTTTTTCCAGCTCTTAGCTTCCTTTTCAGCTCCCCTTTCCCAAGTTAAAGAAAGTTCAACAAAAGTCTCAAGATTATCTTTCTGAAGTTCAAGGCAACACAGTTCAAAAGGAAATGGGTCTGGAGGCTCCATTCTCAAGACAGCTTTTGCAGTTCATCACGTCTCTGGGGTCCCTTCCCCAAGCCTTCACCATAGCAACAGATATTTGATTCAGTCATTCAAATTTCAAGTCGGTCAACTTCACCCTCCTTCTGGATTGCCAAACCAGTCTTTAGTCTTACAATGCTTCTTCATAGTTTGTTTCACAATGTCTTTGATTTTCAAAATTTAGGGCACAACCAGAAACCCCAAGGCTCTGCAGCCCACACAGGTCTTTCTGTAATTTCTCCTGTGTACTGATTCACATTTACTTCTCCTTGCCGTCCTCTCTGCTCTATGTGCAACTTCATGCTCCCCTGGCTGTTCTAGTTAGCCTATTGGCTTGTCCATGATATGTCACACACCTCTTGCCAGACTTTGGCTTTGCCGAACTGTATACACTCATAAGGTTCACTTTGTGGTGGTCTGGTACATGCCCCATCTTTCTGTCTCACTCTTTCACAAGTGCGCTCTTTTCCGCAGATTACTTTGAAAATGTGCATTTAAATATTTGGCTTTTATGAGCTATTAGCCGTGCTCATAAAGTTTCATACATTTCGTTAATCTATGTACTTAGTTTCAGTTTTTCACTCAGTTCGTTATTCAATATGCTTAGTTTTAGATTTTCATTTGGTTCAATATTCAATATACTTAAACAGCTTGATTTTAAGTTTTCATTCATATGGCACTTTGTTCCGTATGCCCAGCCCACTAGCAGCACCCCGGCTTTTGAGTGGTTTCCCCCGACACTCACTAGTCCTCAGCGTTCCACTGCGGCAGCTCTGCACACCCTTTCTGCTTCTTAGGCCTGCAGGTCGGCCTCTGCAAGCCATGCTCACACTCTGGGCGCTGTTCTTCACACCTCGACAACTCTGATGTGTCGGCACGGATGTGGAAGATTTCCTTTCTTCTTGTTTAATCGCTCACAGCTCCAGCTGCTCTATTTCCGATACGAGGCTCCACAGGTCCTCTGGGACATCGACCGGCATCCTGGCTTCCTCTCTGGAACCACCACGGCTTCCTCATCCCGAGAAGGGCCCTGTGTTGGTCTTACCCACAGCGGCCTCCCTATTGCTCTCTTTGCTGTTGTTTGGCTCTCCCTTTATACACCTGTAACCACGTGACAGGTTGCAAGCATGGAGTCACAATTGGAATTGTCTGACTATAGTTAAAGGGAAATGCCGGACCCACAAAGTGCATCTGCAGACATCTTCCTCGTCCCAGTACTAGAGTAGTGAAATTAGGTTTTAGTGTTCATTACTCTCAGTTACCTCTTCATCATCCCAGTATTGCCAGAGATAAAATGTGGGCATATTAGTGGAGATGTTTTGCAGTAGTCTATAAAGGCCGGGGGAGGGTTAGGTTGGTCTTCAATAGGGAAAGGGGCATACCATGTCTCACCTGTGGGCACCCCATTCCTAATCATCAAGGATTCTCTCCCAGATGATCCTCCCTTGCTTCTCCACCCCCAGGGTCAGGATCCAAAAGCAACGGCCGTTCCATGGCCACCCTAGAAAAGGATCCAGGGGCAGAAGGAGTGAGGATGCCCTCAGGTTTCTCACATATCTATGTGCACATCACCTTATTATGATGTGTAAACAGGACAACGATTTAGCTCAACATAACTGCAAAAGTACATAACTCCCAATGTACAAAAACCATAGACACTATAATTCAGTTCACTATAATATACTGCATGGCTCAAATAACAAACACAAAACCAGACAACACAAAATCAGTGCAAATGGAAAACTAAAAACCACTACACCACTTGTGAAGTAGTGAGAATATCATAGCAGATATCTAAGGGGCAATGTGCTCACCTCAGTAACAAGACAAGGCCTTGCAACATGAGTTTTAACAAATGGGAGAGTTTATTCTGATACAAATTCTCCACTTCAAAGGGGAAATTGCATTCTGCTATAGAGCCTCCCCTTCAAAGGGGTGACATTATTCTGCTACAGAGTCTACCCTATCAAGCGGTAGAGTTTATTCTGATACAGTCTCCCCTTCAAGGGAGAGAGTTTATTCTGCTACAGAGATTGACCTTCAAGGGGGAGAGTATATTCTGATACAGAATCTACCCTCAAGCGAGAGAGTGCATTCTGTTATGGAGTCTCCCATTCGAAGGGGAGAGTGTATTCTGCTATGGAGTGTCCGATTCAAAGGGGAGAGTTTATTCTTTTACAGATTCTCCTCTTCAAGGGGCAGAGTTTATTCTGATACATTGTATCCTCTTCCAGTGGAGAGCTTATTCTGAAAGTGAGAGGTTTTATTCTGCTATGGAGCTTACCTTTAAAGGAAAGAGATTATTCTGATACAGAGTCTCCCCCTTCAAGGAGGAGAGTTTATTCAGCTATAGAGTCTCCCCTACAATGGAGAGAGTTTATTCTGCTACAGAGTCGACCATTTAAGGAGGAGAGTTTATTCTGATACAGAGTCTTCCACATCAAGGGGGAGAGTTTATTCTGATACAGAGTCTCCCCTTTAAGGAGGATAGCTTATTCTGCTATAGAGTCTCCCCCCAAAAGGGGGTGGGGGTTATTCTGCTACAGAGTCTCCCATTTAAGGGGGATAGTGTATTCGCATACATAGTCCCCCCTTCAAGGAGCAGAGCTTATTCTGATATAGAGTGCCCCCCCAACAAGGGGGGGGGGTTACTCTGCTACATAATCTCTACTTCAAGGGGGAGTTTATTCTGATACAGTGTGGAAGAGGTTATTTTCATACAGGATCTACCCAATCAAAAGAGAGGTTTTATTCTGATAAAGAGTTTCCCTTTCAAGGGGGGGGAGGGGTTATTCTGATACAGTCTCACAGCCATCAAGGTGGAGAGTTTATTCTGATACAGAGTCTCCCCTTTCAAAGGGGAGAGTGTATTCTGATACAGACTATACCCTCAAGGGGGAGAGTTTATTCTGATTTAGAGCCTCCCTTTCAAGGTGGGAAGTGTATTCTGATACAGAGTCACCCCCATCAAGGAGGATAGTTTATTCTGATAAAGTCACCCCCTTCAAGGGAGAGAGTGTATTCTTCTACAAAGTCTACCCTTCAAGGGGGAGAGTTTATTCTGATACAGACTATCCCCTCAAGGGGGAGAGTTTATTCTGATACAGAGTCTCCCCGTTTAAGGGGGAGACCATGTTTTTATACAGCATCAATACCTTCAAGAGAGAGGTTTTCTTCTGATACATAGTCTACCCTTCAAGGAGTTGAGCTTATTCTGACATAGAGCCTCCCTCCAACAATGATGGGGGTGGGGTTACTCTGCTACAGAAACCTCCTTCAAGGGTGGAGTTTATTCTGATAGAGTGTCTCACCCATCAAGTGGGAGAGGTTATTTTGATACAGCATCTACCGAATCAACAAAGAGGTTTTATTCTGCTACAGAGTTTAATTTTCAAGGCGGAGAATTCATTCTGATACAGAGCCTCCCCCTTTAAGGGGGATAGCTTATTTTATACAGCATCTATCCCATCAAGGGTAAGGTCTTCTTCTAATACAGAGTCTCCCACTTTATGGGGGAGAGTTTGTTCAGCTATCAAGTCTCCCCTACAAGCGGGGGTTTATTCTGATACAGAGTCTCCCATCAAGAGGGTGAGTTTATTCTGCTACAGAGTCTTCCATTCAAGGGGGATAGTTTATTCTGAGTCTCCCCCTCCAAGGGGCAGAGTGCATTCTGCTACAGAATTTACCATTCAACGGGGAGAGTTTATTCTGCTACAGAGTCTCTCCATCAAGGGAGAGAGTGTATTCTGTTACAGAGTCTCCTCTTTAAGAGGCAGACTTTATTCTGATACAGGGAAGCTTTTTTGTAGACAGTGTCTAGCCCATCAAGGGAAAGGTTTTGTTCTGGTACAGAGCCTCCCCCTTCAAGGGGGACAGTGTATCCAGCTATAGATACTTCCCTACAAGTGGTGGGGGAGCTTATTCTGATACAGTGTCTACCCCATCTAGGGGGTGAGTTTATTCTGCTACATAGTCTCCCATTCAAGGGGGAACGTTTATTCTGTTACAGAGTCTCCTCTTCAAGAGGAATACTTTTTTCTGATACAGTGTCTCCTCTTCAAGGGGAAGAGCATTTTCTGATACAGTGTCTCCCCAATCAAGGGAGAGGTTTTATTCTGGTACAGAGTTTACCTTTGAATGTGGAGAGTTTGTTCTGCTACAGTGCCTTCCCTTCAAATGGGAGAGTTTATTCTGATATAGCGTCTCCCTCCATCAAGGGGCAGAGTTTATTCTGAAGCCGAGTCTTCCTTCCAGTAGGATAGTTTATTCTGATATAGAGTCTCCTCCTTTAAGGCAGAGATTTAATTCTGCTACAGAGTCTCCCCTTCAAGGGGACAGTTTATTCTGATACAGACTCTCACCCATCAAAGGGGATAGTTTATTATGCTACAGGGTCTCCCCTTAAAGAGGTAGAGTTGATTCTGGTACAGAGTCTCCCAGGAAGAGTTTATTCTGACACAGAATCTCCCCACTGTCAAGCAGGAGAGTGTATTCTGCTACAGAGCCCCCTCTTCTGGATACAGATTCTCCCTGTCAAGTTTATTCTGACACAGAATCTCCCCTGTCAAAGAGGAGATGTTATTCTACTACAGAACCTCCCTTTAAAGGGGAAGAGTTTATTCTGATACAGTGTCTCCCACTTTAAGGGGGAGTGTTCATTCTAATACAGAGTCTCCCCCTTCAAGGGAGACAATGTATTCTAAATCAGAGTCTCCCCCTTTACGGGGAGAGTGTATTCTTGATACAGATTGTCCCTGTCAAGTTTATTCTGACACAGAATCTCCCCCGTCAAAGAGGAGATGTTATTCTACTACAGAATCTCCCTTTAAAGGGGTAGAGTTGAATCTGATAAAGAGTCTCCCACTTCATGGGGGAGAGTTTATTCTAATACAGTCTCTTCCCTATCAAGGGGGAATGTTCCCCCTATCAAGGGGGAATGTTTATTCTGCTACAGAGTCCCCCCCATCAAGGGGGAGGTTGTATGTTACTACAGAATCTACCCCATCAAGCGGGAGCCTGTATTTTGCTACAGTCACCCTTCAAGGGGAGAGTTTATTTTGTTATAGAGTCTTGCCTTTCAATGGAGAGAGTTTATTCTGCTACAGAGTTTCTCCCCATCAACGTGAAGGCTCAACAATATTTCAAAACAGAGACTTCCCTCTCCTGAGTGGACTTTTCCAAAACCCTCTCTAGAGTTGACTCCATTTTAGAAAATTCCAGATGGTGAAGGGTTCAAAATGAGAGGAAATTCATAACTTGTCATGGGGGAGAATTTATTTCACAGGTAGAGATTCCATTTCAGAATAAATTCTACAGGGGGACTATTTCAGAATAAAGTCTCCTGGGGGAGACACTGTTACGGGGGAGGGTTTATTTTGTGACACCAGTAGTTGGGTTATCAAATTCCATTCAGAGCTTCAATATCTCTTTTTCTGGTCAGGAAGCCTAAAATGTATTTAGCTGTGTAAACTCAGTTTGATGGAAGGACTTCAACTCTGCTCTGTCATGATCTGTAATCTGCTTTGTCCTCATCTTTTTAACGTTCTGCCCAAAATAGCTTTTATTTTTCTCTTGATTTGCTAGAGTGCCTTCAAATCTGGTTTGTACCATCTGGCTTGTGATCAAAGTGGTTCCTGTGTGTGATTTTTGTACAGGCATCTATGTTAATTTTTCCTTTATTGGGGTGACAGCGGTAGCATGATACTGGATCTTGTGCAATGTTCTCCAAGCCCATATTTAGATCATCTAGGTTATGGATTTTCCATTCTCTCTTGCATATTTTGTATGTTTCTTGTGGGTTGGCAGAGCATATAACAGTGTTGTTAAGAGAAAAGGGATGGTGAGATGGTCACTTCATAGACGCTGAAGAGGCTTGTCTACAGTTGAGAGGTCCTCCGTGCAGAGGATTCTGAACACTGTGGTGCTTTCTGAAGGTGTTGTACCTTTGACTAGTTATTTGAGATGGAAACTCACCAATTTCAACACTGCTGTCCATTTAGTGATTTGTTCAAAACAAATGTTCAACTCCCAAAACATAATGTTGCGCTCCTTGTCTACAATAAGATAGGCAATTGGGATTGAGGATTTGTCTGTCATGTTGCATAATGGCTGGTGGTTGATTAGGTACGCTTTAGAGAATTGTAGAGATAAGGTTCCTTCTATGTACGCTGTAGAGAATTGTTGTGCTTGTCGCATTTCTATTGCTGATTTGCTGGTCCACAGCATTATGGTTTCATTTCCATTGCTATTTTCCATCTTAGCAAGTGTTCATGCTTTTGCGCATACTCTGAATATGCAGTGTATTAGTAACATATCTGGTACACGTGTGAGCTGTTGTAACTTTAAGTGTGCAAGATTGCATGACAGAGAGAAAAAGCACTCTCATGTGTATGTGCAGTCTGCTCCTTGTAAACTACATTTCCCAAGCTCTTTTGGGTATTTAGTCATCATTCAGGCACTTCAGCGTCAGCGCTTCTGCGTCGTGCCGGACTTCGCCTCTGCCGCCGTTAAGCACATATATTGCACGCTTCCATCCAGCATCTCATCTCTCCTTTTAGGTACGCTGTAGAGAATTGTTGTGCTTGTCACATTTCTATTGCTGATTTGCTGTTCCACAGCCTTCTGGTTTCATTTCCATTGCTATTTTTCATCTTAGCAAGTGTTTGTGCTTTAGTGCATACTCTGAATATCCAGTGTATTATTAACATATCTGGTATACGTGTGAGTTGTTGTAACATTAAGTGTGCAAGACTGTGTGGCAGAGAGAAAAAGCACTCTTGAGTGGAGGTGCAGTCTGCTCCTTGTAAAGTACATTTCCCAAGCTCCTTTGGATATTTAGTTCAGGCGCTTCAGCGCCGGCGCTTCTGCATCATGCCGGTCTTTGCCGGTCCTCGCCACAGATCGCTGGTCGCTGATTCGCTGAGTGGACTCCCTCCTGCTACGTCTCACCAGGAGACTTTGTGATTTTGTGTGCATCGTTTCATTGATTCCCTTATACACTGTTTAAAACCAGGTACGTCCTGTGGTATTCGTTTGACACAATCCTTTACGCTGTGTGTCTTGGCTGCCCTGATTATACTTGCTTTCTGTCGTTATGTGTTTCAAAAGTGAACTGCAGTTACAGGGCTCAAAGCTAAAAAACATTGCTCCCTTACTGGTTCTTTCGCTCTCTCTACTAAATACACGCTGATGTATTTGGCCTTACAGAAACTTGGCTTAACCCAAATTTACCCACAAAAGCCCCACCTGATGGATATGTGCTTTTCAGGGCTGATCAAACTCTAGGTAAAGGAGGAGGGTGGCACTAATGTGCAAGGAAAGCCTGGATTGTCACATTAACCCACACACTTCTCCCGAAGAGTGTGAATCCTTCTGGGTTAAAATAAATACCTCAACCAACACTTTATGTAATCTGCTCACCCTCTACAGACCCCCAAGGCAATACCCCAATTTAAAGAGCAACTGTTTGAACTCATTGCTGTTATATCTAAATCTAACAGAATGAAGCCCAGACTCTTTTCAAGCATGGCAGGGTTGCTCAGAGGTCTGTGGTAACAGAAAGCCAATGCTGACATGGAGCTGTGCAACACACCGAAGCAAAGGAAATATGTCATGTGGTGAGAAAAAGATGCAGCTCTGTTAGTGCTGTGCTCAATATTACAGGTTGTTGTGCTGTTGTTGTTCAAATGTAACTAACTGGATTTAATATTTTCCATCAATGTATGATTCTCATTTTCTAAAACCCTATGAAATGTTCATGGATTAGCATGCAGGCACACGATTTTTCAGGACATGGATACACTGGTGGTTTCCCTGTCCATTCTCTACAGGAGTAACATAACAGAATATACAGATGGTGTCCACTGCTGCTGTTGTGAATCAAGTGTTGCATGTTGTTGTTGCTTCCACATACCCATCCTTCACTAGAGAAGGAAATGTTTGCCTGTGTGCATAGTTGTATGGACTCCGACAGTGCAGTCCCTTGGTTCAATAGTTCAATAGGGAAACTGCACTTTAAATTCAGAAAAGCCACTTGGAAAACCTTGTATACAGTGTGCTCAGTGGTTCCTTTTAAACTTTGTGTTGGGCTATGTGTATAAAATATATATGGTCAAAGTACCAAGCAAAACAAGCACGACCATTCATGCTATGTAATTCTTCCATGTCAAACTCAGGATTTAATAAAAATGCCCTGGGCAAATGTCTTAGGTTTAATCCTATATCTATGATTGTATATACTTTCAAATCATTTCACTGGGGCACTCATTATTGACTAATGAATCACTTATAGCGTGTGCCCTGAAACTGAATATGAGCCTGCACTGCATTCTGTAATAGTATGTCCAGCACTGACCTAATGGAAGTCTTTGACCGCTTATAGAGGAGGAGACTAGACTACTGCCAATATGTGTTGAAGCTATAGTCAACATTGTTCCAGTGGTCACAGAAATCTAAAAAACGATGAATTTTATGCAGAGAAAATATAGAACACATTTGCAGTACCAAAAATCATTTTCAATTTCACATTTCCGAACGGGATTTTCATGGGGTTTGTGACAATATTGTGCTTAGGTTTTGATTAGGTAATGTCTATGTTTCCATATCAACAAGCCAAACAAAATTGGATGATATTTTTTTTCGGCCACCATAAAATAAAATGTTGCTTGTTGTTCAGTTTGTTCTAGAGAAAGTGTCCACTCCTTTGAGTGCAGGCGAGTAACTATCTGGAGTTGGCTTCAGGTGACACATGGGGGCAGAGCTGGAAGGAGTGTTGCTCATAGGATCCTGCTTCATAGTACTCTTCTCAGTCAGTATATCATTTTTCCACCTTCAGAGAGTATCTAAAAATTGCATTTTCATGCTTTTGATCTGGTCTGGTAAGAAAACTGGAGGGGTTCTCTAAGTCAGAAATGCATGCATCTGTGCTATATTGCATCACATAAGGTGTTTTAGAGTCACATTGTGATTGGCATGGACAATTATGCTCCACCAAAGACATCCACAGGCTCAAGGTCTGCCTCGCATTGATCCAGTTGTTGATGTGCAGTACTTACCTGAAGCTCAGCCCCTCCAAGACTGAATTCCGACTGCTGACCAATAACTCCAAACAACCTGACATCCAGACCTAGATCTCTGCAATGTACCACGGGGGCTTCGCACCCCCACTGGCCACCTGGACCATGTCCCTTGGGTTTGACATTGACAGACAACTCTCCTATAAACAGCACATAGTATGGACGACACAAATACCTTTGTACCCACTTTCTCTCCTCTGGAAAATCAAGCCCTTCATCATTGAAAATAACTTCAGATCTGCTGTCTAAGCCTTGTCCTGTTCCACCTGGATGGTTGCAATGCTCTTTTGGAAGGCCTTCCAGTGGCTACCCTGGAACTCCTGAGATGTGTCCTGCATGCTCTAGCATGACTCAGCACAGGACTCTGCAAATTCGAACACATCACCACGTCACACATCACGCTGTACTGGCTTCCGCTACAGGCCTGTATCATCTTCAAATCCTGCTGCATCATCTACAAGGCTGTCACCCTAAAGTCCCCACACTTCCTCACTAAGAAACTCAGCATCTCTGTAGGCCTGTGGGGCAGCAGAAGTAAGGAGATGTGCAGACTTCAATTCCGCTGATGCACAAAGGAATGAACAGGAAGACAAGGCTTGTCTGTCTATGCTGCAAGAATTCAGAACCTGCTCCAATACAACAGACTCACCCCTTTGCTCCTACCATTCAGGGAGAAGCTGAAACGCTCCTCTTCAAGGAATGGCCACACCTTAACATCTAGTTAAACACATGCTCCACTCCCCTCCCTATCTCAGACTTGGTGATCTGATCCCCCAAGCACAGATTGCAATGATGACTTACTTGGTGTAGTTCTACATTTGATGTTGCTTGGATCCAACGTCATGGCAATAAAAACTCCTTAAAAAGGCTGTAGTCTATTATTATGTAAATGGATATGTTTCCATTGATACCCTCTATTGCTGAGCAATAGAGCAGCCAACAAACACACTTTAGGGAATTTTATTTGCAATCATAGGCACTTCACTTTCTTTAGGGACAGGAGCACACCAATCTTAATAACTGCCTTCAAGGGACACCAACGTGAAGATTGTGGTATGATAGTGGCTGGTGCCCACGGTAAAGGCACATTATCTGGTGTTTGTCACACAATGGTCCACTAACTGTTCCCTTTAAATGGCCATCACTAAATGTGATGCCAAGGGAGCGGCATAAAGGCTAGGTGAATGATCAACTCTAATTTAAGAACAGTCAGTGTTGGAACATTGAGAGAAATAAAGCATGTGGTATAGGGTTGGCATGGGACAGAGTGGATAAGAAATGCCTAGAGACAATTGTGTGCTGCCCCCTCAGCTGTGATGTAAATAAGTATTTTAATTAAGTTGTTACTTGCAGGGAGGCATGGTATTGTTCTCTATATTTTACAGCAGTGTATTGAGTGTTGGCAAAATAGGGTTGATTTTGTTAAGTTATTACACAGATTACTTACTGTACATGTGAAAGAATTGTGCCAGGAAGAAATTCCACATTTAAATCATTGTCTGTGTTACTTTCTTAAAGGGGATTACTGAATGTTGTAATTAATGTGGGCACTAATGTGTGTGATGTTCCAATGTGATGTGCAGAAATTCTCTTTGACTAATCCATACAGTCGATTAAAAAATGCAGCATATTTTCACACATATGTGCAGAGAAAAATGAACAAATTATTGTTTGAATGTACACGGGCTCCTTAGGCGTGGGTGTTTTCTCTAGAAGGTGTGAAAAGAGACTTCTCCCAAAATCTAATAATGAGAACCCTAAAAATGTAACCTTTCTCTAGGCTATTTTGTCTTCTTGAAATTAAATACATATCTCTGTGAAGATATTTTATAATGAAATCGACCTCATCTAACCAAGTCATAATCTGTACAATAGATGTTATGTTATGTTACTAGATATTTGCATAGTGCCTACTGCCATTGGTATGCCCTAAAAGTGCTTTGGGGTAAATTCTCCTGCATACTGTAGTCCGAACCAACATGAACATGCAAATAACATTACATGTCACACACACATTTATTAGCATTTAGGCAACTGTTCAATAATTAGCAGAAATGACTAGTTTAAAGATATACTAGCCATGCAATGCAAAGTGTTCAGGCACAGAAAGGATTGCTATGTCAGTGAACATGAGACAGCTGGAACACATTTTTCATGGGTCTCAGCAGTATTCTGAACACGCTGTTATAAGTTAGTCCATAAACCCCAAGGGAAATTGTCTTCCGTTGGTGGTTATGCTATACTTAACATGCAAAACAGATGAATATTGAATAACATTCAGTCACATGAAAAACACATGCAGATTTGTCAGATATGAGAAAGAGACAGAACAACACAACAGACTGACTACCCCTCTCTCTTTGGTCTTTCGGCAACACAGGTGTAGGTGCTAAGATACTGTTGCTTCAATCTATAGCAATAGTTTTTGTAGTATAACAACATTTATATAGGCAAAGAATTTTTCTCATAGACCGTTAATTTATGGAGATATAAATCTTTTAATAATCAGTTAAAAACTATATGTTTTTATTTATATAAAACTTGTACATGTGTGGGCTTTTTCATACGTCACTCATACCTTTCGGAACTCTACATTCATACTGTGACATGAGGGTATAACAATTTGAATTTTCTTGTGGCATATTAGTTGTTAATAATATGCATGACAACAGGAAAAACGTTTAGTTTTTCTATAAGTCGACATATGTTTCGGCCCCTTCTATTAGTACCACCGTTGTCTACGGTAGTCTGAGGACTTGTTAGTCGGCCATCTTCAGGACAGTACTGGTTTTGTTGAAGCTTTACGTCTTCGCCTCTTTTTCTTTTTCGTAAGAAAAGCCAAATCTAAACCATAAATAATGTTTGTGTTACAATGAGGATCGGTCTGTGCTCTTATACTTGTTTTTTAAGATAATGGCCAGATGACTTTGCCAAGAACGTAGCACCCACCTGTGGTCGAAATATTTTGTTCTGGACCACGGAGCTAAAGTTGTAGGGTATCTTCTATTTTACCCCTTGTCTGGAACCCTATTGAAAAGGGAACAGATGTAGGGAAGTTACTGCCTAGTATATGTGCTGAAATCAACATATCGGGAGGAGACATCCTCATTTTACATTTTGAAGAAACTTACATTAGATTTCTTGATCTGGGTGAATCTTCAGAATTCTATGCTTGTATGCCACTAGATGAATAATGGATGTATCGCTGCTGTTTGCATAGGTGGCATCGGGAGTTAGTGCCTAAAGAACAAAGGCTCAATTAGAAGTCAATCTGTTATGTTCTTCTTTCAGTTATTATCTTAAACAGTGGTGTTCTCGTCTTGTCTTGGTACACTTTTTTTGTTAATGGACAACTGATTTTGTCTTATGGGTGATAGTTGAACTTCATATATCTACCCGATCTTATATGGTGTTAGAAATTGTATCTATCAGTGACTTAACACCTTTTGTTAAGCGGGCTGTGAATGTGTATGGATCACATTTCTGACTCGAACCGCGTGTTATGCGGTGATATGGGCTGCTATGTTTCACTATGTCTTATAGATGATTTTCGGACTTCATATATCTACCCGAGCTTATATGGTGTTAGAAATTGTATCTATCAGTGACTTAACAATTTTTGTTAAGCGGGCTTTGAATGGGTATAAATCACATTTCTGACTAGAACCGCGTGTTATGCGGTAATGTGAACTGCTAAGTTTCACTGTGCAGTGAATGAGTAATGTTTATTATTACGGCGCGTACCCATGCGGTCTCTTGTCTTAGTGGTACAGAACTTGCTCAGGGGGAGTGCCTCTATGCAAGTTCGTACTACCTCGTGTGCCGCCCGCCTCTGAAGTTTAACTTCCTGCAAGGGTCGTTATACGGTGGCGGCCAATCTAGCTTACCTCTGGTATTTCTTCGCGGCAGGTATGTGTTCTAACGATCCCCCTTCGTCTGTCGCTGGAACGGTAGACAGAAACAAAAAGGGGGTATTGACGTATGGATTTATATACGCCACATGAACGCAATGCACGCATTAGTAACGTGCGTTGACGTGAGCTGCTTTCGGCAACCAAAATCGCGGCCATTTGTAAGCGTATATGGCTGAATAGCGGAATTAAATTATATGCTGGATGTTATAGCTGTTGTTTATCTGCTTGATACCAGTTTGGCCCACTTTGCATGGCGAAGAATTAGTCTCAGTGGACATTATTTACAAAGATCGAAAATGAGAGTCTCCACTATTTTGGAACCTAGATCTATGCAATTGATTTAATCTATTGTTGCATAGCAGACATACATGCAGAGCAAATCGGATGTTGCCTCTGCATGTATGTATACTACTTGATAGTTGGTTATGTCAGGTGATGTTGAAACTGATATTGTTCTACGTGCTGCTTATAGGCTGTCAGTTAGTTGACTTGCTGATATATACAGGGGTGTGCCTTGCCATGGTTTGATTCTTCAAAGACAGGCACCCCATTCTACAGCTATATTGAGCCCCTTGTGGACAGTATCCAGATTGTAAATCCATTTTTGTTCAGCTTGAGTAAGTATTTTATCTTTATTTCCATTGCGTGGCGAGGTGTGTATCACCTGGATAATGCACCATATAAAGTCTGTGCATTTATGCTGTTTCTGAACAAAGTGGGTCACCAATGGTTTGTTTTCCACTGAATTACGAATACAGGATTTATGTTCGTTGATGCGTTGGCGGACTGGTCGTTTAGTTTTGCCTATATATACCAAATCACAAGGGCATTTGATGGCATACACTACCCACGGTGTCAAACAGTTGGTAAAATTTCTCAATTCTATGGTTTTATTGCACAAAGTGATTTGTTTGAAAGTAGCTGTTTGTGCACATACCGAGCAGTGGCCACATCGGTGGTGGCCCATTACAGGCGGTAAGCCCCACAGTGATGTTTGTGCAGACTTTTTACGTTTTGTAGACTGGTAAGAATGTACCAGATTATCTTTGATGTTAGGTTGTCTTTTGAATGCAAACCTGGGGACCGAGGGATTGAAGTCGTCTGTACATATCATTTTCCAGTGTTTGCGTATGATCTTTCTGAAGTTGTTGCTGATCGAACTGTACGTACTTACACAAGTTATTTTATCTTCTTGCTGTCGTTGTACTGGTTCTAGAGTGCTTGTGCGATTTATATGTAGCGCTCTTTTATATGCTCTGTGTATAGTTTTCTGCGGATACCCTCTTTCTTTGAGTCTCAGCTTGAGGTGTTGAGCATGTTCTTTATATTTTTCTACATTCGTACAGTTTCTGCGGATACGCAAAAACTGACCGTAGGGTAAACCTTCTTTGAGACTTGATGGATGGAAACTTGCATAGTTAAGCAGGGTATTTCTATCAGTAGGTTTTCTGTATAGAACTGTTTCAATTGAACCTTCTGTGCTTTTCTGTATTTCTAAGTCTAGAAATGGTATTTTATTTGCATCAATGTGAATCGTAAATTCAATATGGGAATCCTGAAGATTCAGCCATTGGTGAAAAGAGGCCAAAAGTTCTAAGGTGCCGCTCCATATGAGGAATATATCATCGATATATCGAAGCCACTTTTTTATGTATTGTCTGAAGGGATTGTTCAGACTGTATATGGACTGTTGTTCTAAATTATCCATATACAGATTAGCCAAATCAGGGGCAAAAGTTGCTCCCATACTTGTCCCCTTCAATTGGTTGTAGAAACAATCTTTATATAAGAAATAATTTTCTTTGAGGGCTAGCCTGATACATTCTACTATGAAAGCGGTCGGGACCGAATTTAGGGTTTCTGTGCGTCGTTCTAGGTAATTGGCCATTACCTTAAGACAGTCATCTTGTGGGATACTACTATATAAACTCACCACATCTAAAGTTACTAAAATATCTGTTAAGTCTACACATATGTTTTCTAGCATATTAATCATACTGGTGGTGTCTTTCACGTACGATTTCATTTGTGGAACAAATGGTCTCAAAAACCAGTCGGAGTACATTGACAGTGGTTCGAGAATAGAGTTAATGGCTGCTACAATTGGTCTACCGGGAGGTTGTTTGTCATCTTTGTGGATTTTGGGAATCAAGTAGGAAGCTGGTATAGTGGGGTGTTGATTAACCAAGAATTCTTGTTCCTCGAGGTCTATCCAGTTTTCGTCCAGAGCGTATTTCATGAGGCTGGTGATTTCTTCTTGCAGATATGAGAAAGATACATTCAAACCAGGTCCACGTTCTGAAACAGTGGGCCTCATTACAGGTCGGGCGGTCCGGAAATAACAGTGGCGGTAAACCCGCCGCCACTGTTAATTTCGGACCGCCCGATCCCGAGTCCTGCAGGCGGGAGGTGGTGTTCCCGCCAGGTCTGACCTGGCGGGTTTACCACCGCCCGCCTGCAGGCGGACGAGGAAACACTGGCACCATCACGAGATGGTGCCGGTGTTTCCATAATCCCCATTCCCATTGAGTTCCTTAGGACTCAATGGGAATGGGGATTTACACCATTCCGCCTCCGGTATGCCCAGGACACCGGGGTTGTAATGCCCCGGTAATTCCGGGAATCACGGAGGCGGAATGGTAATATGAGTCCGACGGTAACCAGGCTGTTTTACCACCTCGGTTACCACCGGACTTGTAATGAGGCCCATTGAGTTAATGTACAGGACATGTTTTATTTTGGAAACAAATATAGTGCTGCACTATTGAATGTATTTAAAAAACATCTTTAGTAGTAGTAGTAATACATAACCATCTACACAGAGAAAATATAGCATGAGCTACCCCTGCAGGCTGGGTTTGTTAGCTTGTGAGAAAGGCAGAGCAGGATGGGGGACAAACAGCGTTGGAAAGGGGAAGAAGGGCCAGATGTCTGTCTTTCAGTATACAGTGAGAGTTGCACACATTTTTGTCTTATATGTACAGCCAACAATTTGGCATATCTTCTAATAGGTTCTGTATACTAATTTTCCTTGTCTGTCTGTTTATTTATTTATTTAAAGTTTTGTAACGCACCACATACCCAAGGGCCTCAGAGCGCACATAGAGATGGACAAAACAAATGTATGAGACAGGTTGAAAAGGGAATTAGAATTCAGGTCAGTCAGGGGATAGTGATTGTTTAAACACTGGACTCAGTCAGGGGGAGGTTGAAAAGGTAGGTCTTCAGCCTCTTCATAAACTCAGTTGCCGTTTCTGTGGTTCTGAGGACGATCGGGAGGTCATTCCAGGCTGTGGGCCCATGTACATCAAAGCTGCAGCCCCTGGCCTTTGCCAGACTAAACCTAGGTTGCACAAGTCTGAAATGATCCTTGCATCTGAGAATGTGTGAAGGTAGATAGGGCTTTAAGCGGTCCATGAGATATTTTGAGGCTGTATGCCACGCACTTATGAGTGAGTGTAAGAATCTTATGTATCACTCTATGTTTCATGGGGAGCCAGTGCAGATCCCGCCTGGAAGGTGTTATGTGGGCATGTTTGGATAGGCCAGAAATGGCACAAACAGCTCAATTCTGAGCGATCTGCAGTGCGAAGAAGTTGGACTGGGAACATCTGCTAAGGAGACTGCTACAATAGTCGAGGCGGGAATTGACAAGGGCAGAGGCCAAGAAATTCTAGCAAAACAATAGTGTTTTCTTTTGTTTTGATTTGATTTGATTTCATTTTATTCTTATAAAGTGCTACTATCCCAAAGGCCTCTGAGCGCTACATAAAACAAAAACTTACAAGACAGCATAAATAACATAAATAGATTCGTGGAACCCATAGGTAGATATTTAACACGTTTCAGATATATGGGCAAAGTGCCAGTTCCACATCCCACCAAAATACAGTCACTATTCACTTGAGCACACCATTTGGCCAAGTCAATTCTGCGCAAGAGTTTCAAATCAGAAGAAAGCACAACGCCTGGCCCTGCTCTTGCCTGTAACCA
This sequence comes from Ambystoma mexicanum, assembly GCF_040938575.1. Lineage (NCBI taxonomy): Eukaryota > Metazoa > Chordata > Amphibia > Caudata > Ambystomatidae > Ambystoma > Ambystoma mexicanum. Next base: position 1,276,112,403 of record NC_090929.1, on the reverse strand, counting down.
GGCAAGGACTTTATTGCTGAGTGTGTCTCTGGGTTTGGTCTAAGCTAATTTAGGGACATTAGAAATGACAAAGTTATTTATTTATTTATTTGTTAAATTTATATAGCGCGCAGGCAGCCCAGGGGCATTGTGGCACTGTTACTTGCAAGGAAGACTTAGTTACAATGTGTGCAGGTTGTGCCTTGGGTTACAGTGAGGCAGTGACCTGTGATCAGAAATACCACATAATACATCATACAGTACAATTATGAGGGCTAGGCCATGTAATTGTTAGATGAACAGGGTCGTTTTCAGGGTTTTCCGAAAGGCGGTCAGTGAGGGTTCAGAGCGCAGGGAGCTAGGGAGGGTGTTCCAGTGTACGGCAGCGAGGTACGGGAAACTGGAGCCCCCTGCTCTGGCCCTTTTTACCCTAGGTACTGAGAGCATGCTGGCATAGGGTGATCTAGTGGGTCTTGTGGAGGAGACCAGGTGGATTCTCTGGGAAAGGTACATTGGGGCGGCAAGATGGACACATTTGTGGGTGATGCTTAGAGCCTTGAATAGGATCCTCTCCTTTATGGGGAGCCAGTGGGATGCTTTTCTAGCAGCGGTGATGTGCTCTCTCTTGGCAATGCCTTGTGCAGCGCGTAGGGCATTATTCTGTAATACTTGGAGCTTCTCAAGATTTTTGTTGGAGGTCCCAAGGAAAAGAATATTGCAGTAATCAAGTCGCGAGCCGGTTATGGCCCTGGCTATGTTAGTGCAAGTGTCTTTTGACAGATAAGGTCTGATTGCGTTAAGGAGTTTTGCATGGTAAGCGGCCGAGGAGGCAATGGCGTTTACTTGTCTGGTCATGGATAGATTGGAGTCTAAGTAGACGCCTAATGTTTTTACCGTGTCAAGTACTGGTATCGTGATTGAGTCAATGGTGAAATGACTGAACTGAGCGTCAAGTTTCTTGATGGTGTCAGGGGAGCCTACAAGTAGGAGCTCAGTTTTGTCAGAGTTAAGGCAGAGGCCGTTGATAGCCATCCACATTTGAATTGTGTTGTAGATGTTGTTGAGGGTAGCGGAGTCCGTGTCATAGTCGCCTGTCAGAGTGAGAAGGATCTGTGTGTCGTCGGCGTAGTTGGTGTACGAGATGCCCATGGCGTCAAGGATGAGGAAGAGGGGGCGGGTGAAGATGTTGTAGAGGGTGGGGGAGAGGCAGGAGCCTTGGGGCACCCCACATAGCATAATAGAGGGTGATGCAGTGGCTAGGTCAGAGAAGACCTGCATGGTCCTGCCTTGGAGGAAGGAGGTGATCCATGTAATGGCTTCTTGAGAGAGGTTGGCTGTGGAGGAGAGGTGGTGGCAGAGGATGTCGTGGTCTACAAGATCAAAAGCTGCCGACAGATCCAGGAGAAGGAGCAAGGCAGGTTTGCCTTGGTCCCTTGCGTCGTCCATTTGGTTTTTTAGGTCGAGTAGGGCGGTCTCTGTCCCATGCCTAGGGCGAAAGCCGGATTGTCTCAGTCCAAGGAGGTTCTGTTCTTCGAGGAAGTGATGGACCTGCAGGTAAGCTGCTTTGTCTAGAATCTTGAGGAGGAAAGGGACAGTGGTGATGGGGCGGTAGTTATTAGGGGATGTGGGGTTAAGTGTGGGTTTCTTTATGAGAGGTCGGACCCATGCTTCCTTTAGGCAGGCGGAGACTCTCCCTGTGGTGAAAGAGGCGTTGACGAAGGCTGTTAGGAAAGGGGCCAGGGTGTCTGCGCAGTCTTTGATGATGGAGGCAGGACAGGGGTCGCCTTTGCAATTGGAGGGTTTTATGTTTTTCATGATGGTGATCATGTCGTTTTCTTGGATGGTTTTAAACGAAAAGGTGGGTGGGGCCTCAGTGGGTGATGGGGGCAGTGGTGGTGGGGAGGGTGTAGTGTGGGTGGATAGTGTTAGTTTGGTGTTCAAGATTTTGGCTTGGAGAGAGCTGATCTTATTGCGCATGGCTGTTTGGATGTTGTCACACCATTCTTTGTCCTTAGTGAAGTTTTGGGGGGTGGGTGTGGGGTTCTCAAGTTCCCTGAAGATGGCGAACATTTCCTTGGTGTTCGACTTGGCCTCAGTAATTCTCTCTTCGAAGTATCTAGCTTTGGCTTTAATGATGGCTTTCCTGTAATTAGTTGCAAGGGATTTGAAGTTGAGTTTGTCTTTCTCATCCCGGGATGTTTGCCAAAGAGCTAATGCTGCCCGTTTGTCGGAGCGTAGTTTTAGAAGGTCTTGGGTGAACCACGCATTAGCGTGTCTAGTGGGTTTGGTTTTCCGAGGTTTAAGTGGGGCGATGGTATTGATTGCTCCTGTGATGGCCGTATCATAATTTTTTGCCAGAGTTTCTGGGTCGTTGGAGAATGGGGCTGTGAAGGCAGGTCCCAGTAAGAAGGGTAGGAGTCTTTCTTTGGTCAGTTGACGGGCACTCCTTGTAAGGGCGGGAGGCAAGGGAGGAGGGGGGTGGGATGTGGTTGTGGTGGTGGGGATGTTAAAGGTGATGGTGTGGTGGTCGGACCATGGGGTGGGGGTGTTGCCCGTGACTGTGATGGGGCAATTGTGGTGGGCGATCCAATCTAGTCATCTGCCTAGGGTGTGTGTGGGGTTATTGATGGTGTTGACGAATCCTAGGGTGGCTAGAGCTATGTCAAGTGCTTTGGCTGTAGGGTCTTTGGCGTCATTCGGGCCAAGGTTGATGTCTCCAAGGAGAATGGCTTTGGATGACTTTTTGAGGTTGTCGCCAGGAGGTGGGTGATGGAGGCCTGGAAGTCTCCTAGGGGGCCTGGTGGTCGATAGATGAGGTGTAGGGTGATGGTGCATTGGTGCGAGATGGTGAGTTTTAATTGAAGGTAGTCGCTGATATTGTTGATAGTTTTGTCAGCCTTTCTGATGGTGATTGAGTCTTTGGCTATGAGTGCGACACCGCCTCCAGTGGTCATGCGATCATGTCTCGTGATGGCATAGCCAGGTGGGAGAGCGAGGGATAGGGCGGGGCCTGAGGCTTCATGTAGCCAAGTTTCGGTGACCATTAGAAGATCTAGATCTAGGGTGGTAATAAGGTCGTGGATGTCTAGTGCATGCGCATTGATGGAGCGGGCGTTGATGAGGGGACATTTGAGGTGTGGTTCAGGGGTGACATTGATGGTCGAGGGTGGCACATCCGAACCGGTGGGAGGCATGTTTCCTGGGGTCATAGACACAGATAAAGTGGCATTTGCATCATTAGGTAGCAAGGCAGTGGTAGAAGAATTGCAAATGGCGGTAATTTCATTCAAACCAGTGGGGGGCATGTTTTCTGGGGTCATAGACACAGATAAAGTGGCATTTGCATCATTAGGTAGCAAGGCAGTAGTAGAAGAATTGCAAATGGCGGTAATTTCATTCAAACCAGTGGGGGGCATGTTTTCTGGGGTCATAGACACAGATAAAGTGGCATTTGCATCATTAGGTAGCAAGGCAGTAGTAGAAGAATTGCAAATAGCGGTAATTTCATTCATGCGTGTGAGTGACACATTAACAAGAGTCTTAGACATTGTAGCCAATGCAAATGGCTCACGGTGGTGCTTGATAAGTGGGCTCGGCTTCGATGTGTGGCTTAGTTTATGGTATAGATGCAGTACTGGGGAGGTGGCTTTTCGGTTAGTTGTAGCTAAGGTTCTCGACTGAAGTCGTGCATTGCGTGCACTTGTGGGGATGGGCAGAGTGACCAATACGCTAGGTAGAGTACGTGTGCGTAGACGGTCTCGCCTTTTTGCGAGTGTGTGGGGTAGTTCCGGAGTGCGGGACTCCTTACCTTGTGGTTGCAGCAGGTGTCCGCGGCAAACGGCTGACTTCGAGCAGCGAAGAGCTGCAAAGAGCACCGGAGGCCTTTCCTTACGGCCTTCCCTGCTCGGCTTCGCCTCTCGGCCCTCTCCCCCTCCATTTAAAGCAGGAGGGGCGGGCGGGGTGAGGCAGCGAATCGGGACACGGGCCCGCGGCGGTGATTTCAGGAGCACATTTTGTTGATTGTGCTTCCATGGAGACGGGGGCCATCTTGTCTGGGGCTTCGGTGCACGCGGCCTGCAGCGTGGGCGGAATGCAGCACGCGGCCGCTCCGAAGTGGATCAAATCAGCTGATCGGGCACACAGCTGGTCGAGGATGCTTTGTGCTCGCAGCGGAGCAGCAAAGAGCACCGGAGGCCTTTCCTTACGGCCTTCCCTGCTCGGCTTCGCCTCTCGGCCCTCTCCCCCTCCATTTAAAGCAGGAGGGGAGGGGCGGGCGGGGTGAGGCAGCGAATCGGGACACGGGCCCGCGGCAGTGATTTCAGGAGCACATTTTGTTGATTGTGCTTCCATGGAGACGGGGGCCATCTTGTCTGGGGCTTCGGTGCACGCGGCCTGCAGCGTGGGCGGAATGCAGCACGCGGCCGCTCCAAAGTGGATCAAATCAGCTGATCGGGCACACAGCTGGTCGAGGATGCTTCGTGCTCGCAGCGGAGCTGCAAAGACCACCGGAGGCCTTTCGTTACGGCCTTCCCTGCTCGGCTTCGCCTCTCGGCCCTCTCCCCCTCCATTTAAAGCAGGAGGGGAGGGGCGGGCGTAGTGAGGCAGCGAATCGGGACACGGGCCCGCGGCGGTGATTTCAGGAGCACATTTTGTTGATTGTGCTTCCATGGAGACGGGGGCCATCTTGTCTGGGGTTTCGGTGCACGCGGCCTGCAGCGTGGGCGGAATGCAGCACGTGGCCGCTCTGAAGAGGATCAAATCAGCTGATCGGGCACACAGCTGGTCGAGGATGCTTCGTGCTCGCAGCGGAGCTGCAAAGAGCACCGGAGGCCTTTCCTTACGGCCTTCCCTGCTCGGTTTATGATTGTCCATCACCAGGGCCTTGAAGTCTTCATTCTCCAAAGGTGGCATATTGAATTTTCTACGACGTGCAATCCTTATGTCTGTCGTTCTAGGTTTCTGAGGCTCCTGATATCTAGCTGAGTCTGCTGACACAGGCATAGTAGGGAGTTCCAACAGATCCAAACTGGGTTTCTGTGGAGACTCATTTGCTAAAGGAGAAGAAGAGGATAATACATTTTTTCGAGGGGGGCATTGGTTAGACCTGACACCTGTACATGGAACCCTCATCGGGTGGATAGAATTTTCAATTCCTTTATAGAAAAAGTCTGTCTGAGTAGAACAGGTGACTTTAACCGTCGGTCATACGCTATTGAGTGGAGTATTATCTGCTTCAAACCAATCGGTTTGGGAAGAGCAAGATACTGTAGTACTAGGTGACCCCATCATACCTGGAATATTGTCTGCCTGTGTATTTCTAGAAAAAGGGAGCACATTAAGTTTTTCTGTAGAGGTAACAACGGACGCACGCCATGTGTGAAAGTCCTCAAGAGTATTACAGTTATTCAGTTTTGTTTCAAAAGTCTGTTTCGAAAGGCTCCAGTGATCAGGCATACAAGATGTGTCGATATTCTTTATTGAAGCAGAAATCGATGGCAGAGGCGAGATGGGGGAAAGAATGTTCACATTCTCCCCTGAGAAAGAAGGTGTTGATATGGTGGGGAATAGCCATTCCCCGTTAGTTTCAGAAGTTGAGGGAGGCACTTGAAGGGTTTTATTAATGTTAGCTTCACAGCTAAACATTACTGGTATAATAGGAAAAAACAAAGCAGAATTGTCAGCCTGCAGATTGGAACTGTCAACGGTGACTACCCCATAAGCTGCGTGACCTTTGTCAGTTATGCCCGTAGTTACTGAGCTCCCTGTGAGAGAGGCCAGACCGGCATCAGAGATCCTACGAGACTCCTCTGGAGAGCCTAATGAGTCCGGCACTGGCTATTAGTGCCAGGTGCAAATGTGCTCTCTTCTACGAGAGCTATAGGCTAACACCTCAGTAAGGCGGTCCTTTTTTAAAGCCGGCATAGAAACCGGAGAAGCGGCCAGCATAGAATGGGGCATCATAGAGGGCAGACTGACTGAGAGGCAGGGTACTTTAGCATAATAACGCTGGTATTGAAAGCGAATGCGGTCACTGTCTAAAAAACAGTAAAGAACAGTAAGAAAGCAAACCTGTGGAACAAGGCAGCCGGCTTAAGGCACCAAACCAGACTTTCCGAGGGTGCAGCAGGATGCAGCAGGATGCGGCAAAACAGAGCGAGCGGAGCACAGTAATGGCCACCCTTCCAAGGGAAGAGAGCCAGACGCACTCCGGCAAGCCAGCGGAAACCAATTAGAGGAAGTGACCTAGAGGAACACACTGATGCCATCAAGTCGCACTGCCATAGGAAACAGACAGCCGCTTCCGACGATTTTGTCTGACAGCTTTGTCTGTGCTGGTTTTAAAGGAAAATTCTGTGAAGTTATGTGTTTGAAAATCTCTGGATCAGTAGAATGTGTCCTGAAACATTTCACTAAGTCAAGAATAGCATGACTCAATATTATCTTAAAGATCACAACTCTGTAGATTTTGAACTGGGGGGGGTGTGTGTGTGTGTGTATGTGTGTGTGTGCGTGTGTGTGTGTGTGTGCGCGCGCGCACGCGCATTTGGTGCTCTTGCTCTTTAATCTAAAAGCAAACTGTATGTTTCGTATGTTTTACACACTGGAAATGTGGGCGCATTGTATGGACTTGCCTATTGTATTATGACCCATTGATGTAGCAATCAGTCTACTATTGTTTTTATGTGTTTAGTAGCTTGCATTTTAACATGATGTTCTTTTTGATGACTTGGTATTGAGCACACTGCGATTTTATGTGGTGAGATTTCAATGTCTAAACTAACATGTTTTTTTAATAAGCAAATTGCTCATTAAACATCACCATATGCTGCACATGTATTTATCAAGTGTCCTTCAAGTTCATTAGAAAGGGCTTGTTTAACACCATCTTCCCACATATGAACCTTCTCTGACATGAAATGTTTTATATGCAATTTGGTCCAAGCAGTGCCTACATTTCTTTTAGTTGCCCTCTCTAGTATAATCATCACTAAATCAACTTCATTGTTTTCTGGGACCTCTCTTGTGGGAGTAATAATTTCTACTTGCTTTTGTGTGAGTATATTTTTGTTGGTATGCTTCTCAATTTTTCTTACAAATATGCACACAATCTGAAAGGATGTCAGTCCTGTCACTTGCATCCTTAGGTAATGGTATATGGAATATAACAGATTCTGACTCAGATCCTATTGGTTTGTAGCTATTCCACTGGCAGTTTGTAGAGCTGCAGACTGTTTTTTCTCTACTTTTTTTTTCTTCCAGATGCATGGATTTCTAGTCTGTCTTGTATTATGTGTCATGTGTCTTTCTTTTCTATTGATAAGAGAACATACAGTCTTCAGATCTGTAATTGTGTGGTTCTCCCTGTGATATATCCCTAAGATGATATGTAATTGCAGCTCTATTTCTACCCCCTGCCTATTACAACCGGCTCCTTGATAGCTGTAGCATTCTATTTTTCTATAGAGGCTGCTATGTCAGTGTTAGTGGCAAGAATCCCTAACCCCGCACTACTGTATTGGGAAGGCTTGCATTGTACAAATGTATGCCTCTTCCTTGGGCTAAGAAGGTGGTTCTTCCTCTATTAGAATTCCCAAAGGATTTGACCCCTTTATCCTTTATATTCTTGCTTAATTGTTTCCTAGTACATTCTTCTGGGCTTCTCGCAGGTGTTCTGCATCCTAGAGACTTAAAGGAGGTTGAAACAATGTCACCAATGTGGGATTGTCTTTCATGTTTATTAGGTAGTAGATCCAGTCACCTATACACCTCTCGTCTGACAAATTCTCATTTTAGAAGTGGCATGATCATCCCATTCACAGAGGTATAATTGCTTTCATTTATGGCCTAAATCAATTGCTGCAGCTGTGGTGTTTTTATTCATTACATCCCCAACATTATTAATAGTTCTATCATTGATTTAGTTCCTTTTAAAAATATGTATAGGCAGCTGTAAAATTAAAACAAGCTATCACAATTTTCCATAGGTTGATTGCACCTGGCTAGAATGTTTTTATCTGAAGCCATATGTCTCTTCTATGGCATACCTTGGTGATATTCTGCCCCAAATTGAAATCATGTAGTGGTGTTCTACTCATGTATTTACTATTACTTATTCAGGAAGGCAACTAAAAAATATTGGAGACACGTAACCAAGTCCCCCTTCCTGTCATGCTAAACACAGATGTAGTAATGGTGCGTAGACACCAATCACTACACATACATTTACTGCGAATGCAAACATTTCGAATTTCGACATCCCAAATTCACACCGTATATATGTGGGGGGTGGGGTAAAGAAAATAATAGATGTAGATGGGATGGGGCAGTGGGGGGTCTCCTAGCAGAAAAAACATCAGACAAGCATTCAGGTCCTTCAAGAACTTCCCGGTGCAAGCCCTCAAGGAAGACTTCACCATCCTCCACCTTACATGGACCAAACTCCCCCAACCAAACTGCAACACTCTACTGGAAGCACTGTACACCACCCTTTTATCATTCATTGACCTACACGCACATCTGAAAAAACACACCTGCAAACCAAAACCATCGGCACCCTGGTACTCGCAAGAACTCAACCTCAGCAAAAGAATCAACAGGAAAGAAGAGAATACCAGCGGCCGCACAATTACTGCTTCTGGCCTGGCGCTTCGCAAGGCCTCCTACTATCAGAACACAATGGCTGATACAGATAACAAAAGCAGATCTCTCTTCAAAGTGGTCAAGCACTGCTCCAGACCGCTATCTGCCCCTTCCATACCACACTCCATGGAAAAAACCAATGCCATCAACACCTTCTTCATCAACAAAATCAGCAAGCTTCGCCTGCACATAGACACCAGCTCTGCATCCACAGACCCACCTCATGTCCCTCCTCATGAAATCTCCACACCCTGGACAACATTCAAGACACTTTCGACAGAGGACCTGGTAGAAACCCTGGCCTCCCTCAAATAAATCTCATATACGGGCGACATCCTCCCAGCATCCATCCTTAAGACCCTCCCTGCAGAGGCTCTCCTGCCCTACCTGGAGATCATCAACAGCTTCTTAACTCAAGGCACCTTCTCATCGACCCTAAAAACAAGGCAAATACTCCCTCCTTTAGGTAGATCCTCGAGAAAGCAGTAGCTACACAACTGCAGCAACACATACACACCACCAATCTCCTCCAAGCCTACCAATCCGGGTTGATACCCAGATGCAGTATGGCAACAGCAACCATACAGGTGGTCACCAGCGCCCTCAACATCCTTGATGATGGCCACCCCTGCCTCCTGGTTCTACTCAACCTCTTTGCCGCTTCTGACACAGTAGATCACCAGGGACTTAAGGACACCCTGCTTCGGTGTATGGGGATCAGCAACCTTGTCCTACACTGGTTCAAGTGCTATCTCACCAACCGCCAGCAGTTTGTTCAGATGGACTCCTCTAGATTGTCAATGCTACCCATCACCTTTAGAGTCCTGCAGGGTTCCATCCTCTCCCCAATGATATTCAAACTATACATGTAGCCGCTTGGAGCACTCATAGCCACACACAACATCCACATCTACCAAAACACAATGACACAGCTTAACCACAAGATCGACTCCATCAAGGACATCCATTTGCACAAAACCTGCCTCTTGCTGATCCAGTCTTGGATGTCCGGTGCATACTTGAAGGTCAAATGCTCCAAGAGTTAATTCCTTCTCCTCGCCAACAACACTGAAGAGCCAGACATACAGAACTGGCCATCAAGCATGAACTCTGAGGGCTTCCCACCTGAGCTCACCTCCTGTTCCAAGTACCTCGGGTTCCACATTGTCAAACACCTCTCCTTCAAGACACACGTAGCTAAGAAAACTCAGACAGCTTGGTATCAGCTCTCCCTCCTGTGGAAAGTCAAACCTGTCCTCCCTCCGGACAGCCTTAGATCCACCGTTCAAGCACTGGTCTATCCCACCTGGATGGGGGCAATGCACTCACACCTCAAAGGCTTCCTGTCATCCTCCCTTGTGCCCCTAAGAAGTGTCCTACACACAGCCGCCTGCCTCATCAAGGGTATATGCAGATACGACCACATCACCCCACCCCTGATCGACCTTCACTGACTCTCACTGTATGCACAAATCACCTTCAAATCTTGCTGCATCAGGCAGTCACCATCAAGTCACCAAGCTACCTTGCAGAGAAACGTAGCATCTGCGGTGGACAGCGCACCACCAGAAGCCAGGAAACATACAGTCTTGAAATCCACTGCTCCCAAGCGGAACGGACCAGAAAGCAAGCCTTCTCTGCCTTCACCCCAAGACTATGGAACCTCCTCCCCGTCAGCATGAAACACGCCCCATGATCCTATAATTCAGAAAACAACTCAAGACCCACCTCTTCAAGGAAGGCCTCTGCCTCAACACTTAGGTCATCACATCGCCCCTCGTGCCAAATGACTTGCCCAACCCTCTCCTCCCTGCCACCCAGTACAGCTGCAAGCCTCCACTATGCCTCTCTGCATACCACCCCACCCCTCCTTTATATCTGTTCTGTTGTTACCTCTGAAAAGTGTACTGTTATGTATCTGTATTGTTGCATACCTCTGCAAAGCACTCCGTTGCTTCTCGAAGTTAGGGCTGCACTCAATAAATACAATAATAATAATAATAATAATAATAATAATAATAATAATAATAATAATACATATGGGGGAAAACGGGGATGACAAAATTCGACATTTTTGTAATTTGCAGTAAAATATTTGCAGTGATCACATAGATTTGCAATGTTGTAGTTCCGAGAACAGGTAGCTCCATTGCACATTCTTGAATGCTGTCATACAGTTTCTTTAAGTGTTCACAATGTGGTCTAGTATATGGGTTATTGCATCCTTGATGGGATGAAACCTAATTAGGTGTGACAGTGATAACACTACTGGTGTGAGAGGACATGTCTGGCAATAGTGAAGAGATATGCCAAATTACCTCCTAAACACAATGTAACAGACTTTGAAATGCAAGGCTAATTTGAGAGAGGCAGTGTGAATACCTTCCTGGGGCTGTGGTAGGCATTGTGGAAGAGAATAGTGAAAAACAGGATGCCGGATTACAGACAGATGGACATGTGGCAAGAAAACTCTCCACTCTTGAGAATCTGACAGGCTTACTATACGTTAGCAATATTGGCATGGACCTGCAACTGAAATTTTGAGAATCTACTCTTGTTACCCTTGTGTAAATGACACCATTTAAAGGTGTTGAATGTTCCTATACAGTTTTCTCAATACAACAACAAGCATATAGAATTGCAAGTTAGTTATTCTAACACTCATAAAATCAGAACAAATAACATTTTTCATAGGGTTATTTACTCTCATGTGCCGATAATATACGTGCAATACACAAATTGTAGCCACGCAATAAGTAATTACCAATATCAGCAATACTGTACAAGAACACAATTTGGCATCACATTTTTGTTCAATTCACTTCTAGAATTCTAAAGCCTAGATTAAATAATCTAAAATATGACACAGTACAACTAAAATTACACTCACAATAGTGCTCTTTGGAAAGGTGTGCCTTTTTCGTGCAATACTACTCAAGTTACTGAAAACCTATCAAAGTGGTTTAGCTACAAATCCCACTGTTAAGAAATAGCAAACAAATAAAATACCAGTCAATGCCAGGGTTTGAAATGTCAGATAAATTATATCAAGCTACCTGCTGTGACCCTTTCTCCAATCCACCAAAATGTATATGTAAGACTATTTGCCCAGGCTAGAAGAACTACAAGTGGGGGTAGTGGGTGTTATAATTGGCACTAGGCCCAAACCTGTCCCACAGGTCAGCACTTTGTGTCCCAAACTCCTGTGAATGCTTAAGAGGCTAGCTGCGTAACAACAGGGATCAATTTAAAACCATGCCCAAAAACCATTGAAAAATGCAAAACGTTCAAATTTGACTTTGAAACTTCAATACAAGCTTTACAAACTGAAGAAGCAAGAATTTCAATAATAAATAGGAACATTTCAAGCATACAAATACACGGTTAGATGAGATGAAGCTCAATTCCATCCAATCTCTATCCCAATGGACGTATCGCATTGAACTACGGGTCTAGGTTCATCAGCTTTACTCCTTCCCTTACTTAGATGAATACATAGGTTTGGCATAGGGTCTATCTTATCACATGCTCTCTAAAAGCCTATTGGTGCTTTCTATTTTTCAGTATTACAGCTTCTGAAGCAAAAGGTCACACTAAATCAAGGGTGTGCAACATTTGGCTTTATGGATGTTTTGGACCACAGACGTGTGTATTAAATCGTATGGAAGGAAACAGACTCAATTATATGTAATGGAACAATATAAAACATATAGGAACATTTTATAATCAACTAATGGGATATAGTGGTGCAATTACAGTAAAGGCATTTCTGCCAGTGTTAATGTTTATTCATGGTTTTTTGGTTGTATTCAAGTGTCAACAACTGACTGGCTTTAATTACAAACCATTGCTTTTCTATTATGTGATGCTAAACATTAGCAGGCCTTGCTTAGTTCCGTATTATTTCATGAATTATATATTTCAAATGTTTTAAATGAAGATTTATTAAATTAACACCTGTTGGTTAACTAAGTGTTGCTGTTTAAAGTAACCCTTCTTGAAGAAGCAGTGACATTATTTTAATAGGATATTTAAGTTTTTAAAGGGATGTCACTTTGTAAAATAAACAGCATTGTCAAAGCAGGATCCAGGTGGATGTGCCTGCAAATCAGTTTGCTTACCATGTGTGTAACTCACCAGCCAAATAGCATTCACTTATTCACTCAGAGTAATTGCTATGTTTGGCTCATCTACCTGTTCTCTAGATGATTATTTATGATGTACTCAATAATATAAGAATTGGAGCTATGCATCAATCAGAACCACTGCACGGATTAATTCACCCTTAAAGAGGTCGGGCCATAAGGATGTTTGCAGGACTGATAATCTTACATTTCTTGAACAGGGACATAGGATGTACTGGGAGAGGCCCAGCATGGTGCACAGCATTGCTTGATTCTTCTCAGAGATGAGGACCTTATCCCCTGCTTTCATCTCTTCTTCCTGACGGAGATGTGCATATCTTCTATAAGTGCAAGATGATAGATTGCAGTGTTCATGGGATGATGAGGCAACTAGCACCAAATAGCCACTAACAAAACCTAGGGGTCTTAACAGTTGTAACCGTAGGCCTCCATCATGTCTGAGGAAATTCAGCATCCAGCTAGAGTGTTGTGGGACAGTATCTTCGAGTCATTTTTTAGTTGTGTGGTCAGACGTGTTGGATGAGGGTCTTGTAATATGTGGGGAGTGTGATGTCACATGACTTGATCCTTTGGTGTTATCCCAACACCTGGATTTCCTGGACTCCCTTCTTTTCCTTACCAGGATGCTTTTATTGCTACTCCAGCCCGTGGGATTTCCTCTGCTACTTTGTACCTGCACTGGTTCTACTGCATGGGGAGTGCAAGGCCACCCGACTGGGTCACATGACTTCTGTCTCTTACATTATTTCTTCTAGAGCATCCTCACCCTGGGCATCCTCATTACAGACCATCCATTCAAGGGCAATTTCCCTCCTTGTTTGGCCTTGTTTGTGCATGTTTGCTTGGCTTAATGTGCTTGCTGCTCTTTTCTGGTTTTCTTGGGCACCACCTGCCTCCTTATTCAAGGCCATTGCACACTAACCCTCTTGATTATTTGCAGCGTTTGGAGTTACATTTTCTCCTGGTGAGTTTCTCTCATCTTCATACCTTTCTTTCATCAACTTTGCTTTTAATTCTCTCTTCAATTCTTATTTGGCTCACTACCAGGCTCTCTCATTCTCTGTTTCAGATTTGTAATCTATCTAACCTCTCTTAACCCCCTCTTTCTGTATCACTGCCCCACCCCTCCCCCTGGTTTCTTGAAGACATTCCTACTGTACTTGCACAAATCTCACCCCATTTTTTATCCTTTTCTCTGAGCCAAACTGTATTTCCTCTTATTACTGAGACTTGGATTGTTCCCCATAACACTGCTATTCCTGGTTTAATTTCATCCTCTTCAACCAATTTATCTCGTACTCCCCTCCTTACTGGCAAAGGCAATGGAGATGAGATTGTTGCCATTCTTCAATGTCTCTCTCTCTTATCTACAACATTTCTCAATCTACACTTTTTCTCCTCTTTTGAATACCTGTTTACTCCTTTTTAAACTACTTTCAACAGCATGTCTTATTGTTTATCATGCTTTGGGACCACACAATACTTCTGTGAGGCCCTATACTCTCTACTTGTATCCCTACATCTTTTTAATGTCCATCTTCCCTTCTTGGTGACTTTAATATTCAGCCAAAATCCACTCACACTTCTCTTCCCTTCTTCCACCTTCTTGGTTCCACTGTCTCTTCCAGGTCTCCTCTCTTTACTTCACACATATCTTACCCCTCCCTGGGCCTCGTTTTCTCTTATTTCACTTCTGATGGTACCTTTGCTGATTCCACAAATCTACTCCTCTAACCATCTTCTTCTTTCCTGCACCCCATTATTCCTGTTTCTCTATCACACCCTGTTCTTTGTCTACATTCTTGCATCGCGTCTTGCACTCTTTCCATCCTTCTTCCTATATGTTTTCTCTTCACTCTGCTCTTCCTCCACCCAAAATCTTCTCCCATCTGTCTGTTAACCAAGCTGATTCTACTATTCAATCCGGTCCTCCTTCAACCCTAAATGCCCTTTGCCCCCCACCCTCTACTCCCTTTCAGAACTCCCCTCCCCCTAGGTTACCTCCTTCCCTTTATGTCCTTTAGACCACAGATCTCACTTTATTCTCTTCTTTCTTTCTATGACTTCTCTTTCTTACAAGGCAAGAAACATTACGTCTCTAAACTCCCGCGTCCTTCTCTCCCCAACCTTGGTATATTTTTTAGTTTTTTAATTGCATTATTTTCCCTGTTCCTTCTGCATTTTCACTTCTCTGACTTCGCTAACTACTTTACTTTCAAGCATAATCCCTTTTTTCATCTTTTCCCATGCCTCCTCATGCTGCTTCTCCATCTTCCTCCATTCTTCTTTTCTTCTTTCTCCCTTTTCTTTTCTATCCAACACTGATGCTATCTTGTTCCTGACTCAAGCCCACCCTATCACACCCACTCTTTATCCAATTCTCTCCTCTCTTCTACCCCTTACTCATTCACAACTTCACCAACCTCTCCAATCTTGTGGTCTCAATCTCGTCTGTCCCCTTTCCATTAAAACTTGCTGTCAGTCTTCCTATTCTTAAAGGAACCTCCTCGTGACCCTTCCTGCTCACCTACATCCTGTCTCACTTCCCCTCTCCAAGATACTTGAGCAACTTATTTATGCTCAAGTGTCATTTCATCTTGACTCCCATTCTCTTCTTCCTCTATTTCATTCAGAATTCTGTCTTTTTCATTCCACTGAAAGTGCAGTTTTATATGTATCTAACTTCTTGCTCTCTGCTGAACATGCTAGACTTTCATCAATACCAGTGTTTCTATATTTAGCTGCACGTGTTGGCACTGATGACCACTCTTTTCTTCTCTCTAACCACTGCTCTCTCAGCTTTTGGAGTTCAGTCCTCCAATGGTTTTGCTCGTATCTCTCCGATAGCACTTACTCTATTGCTTGGTCTGGAAACATGTCACCCCTTATACCTCTTCAATTTTGTATTCCACAAGGTTCTGTTCTTGCCCCCTTCTCTCGCCTGTCTGTAATATTCCCCTCTCTCTCTAATCATTGTATTCAGTCTTTCCAGTCACTTTAATGTGGATGACTCTCAGATCTTGTTTTGCTTCTATTCTTTCGCTGGCACTCTTCACAAAACTTTCTCAGAGTACTTCTCTGTTATCCAATCTTGGGTGCATTCTTACTTTTGTCTTAACTCTATTAAGACTGTTGCTACCCTCCATCCGACTGTGCCTCCTCTTGACCTCTCTGTCCCCTTACTCCCTTCTTTTCCACACTTATGCTAAGAATCGAGGTGTTCATTTTCACTCTTGCCTGACTTTCTTTCCACATCAGTACTTCAGCTCGCACCTGCCATTTGCATCTCTTTATTTTTCACAACGCCCATTCTTTTCTTTTCTTTCATGAGGCTAAACTTCTTACATTCTCATCAGCTCTCTTCTTCCTGATACAACTATCATCCCCTGCCTCTTTACTATCTTCCTTCTACCCATTTACTCCAATCCATCTCTCCTCTATTATCTATTTTTACTGCTGTGTCCTTTATGATCTCAAATATGTGTTCCAAAGTCCACATTTGCTCAGTCCCATGTCCGATATTTGCTCTTCACTCTGTCTATTTGTCCCTCTATCTCTCTTCTCCCACCTACTCACCATAAATCTTACTTTATTTCTCTTCTCGCTAACTTATAATCTCTTCTTTTTTATTGATTAACTGCTTTCATCATGTATCATTTCTATTGTACACATTGTGTAATTGTTCAGCATCTGGTGAAAGCTATGTCTAAAATGTTTCTCCTATAAATCACAATAACGTCTACAAGAAGTGTCACTTCAATGGTTAGACATTTGTTTGCTGAGACCAGGCACATTCCAGTTTGAATGCTGTTTTTATTCCTTTTCTGATCAACAATGAATGAACCGAGGGTAAGTGCCACACTGTAAAGAGGTAAGTCACAGATATTCTCTCAGACATCTAGGTGAAACCTTGGCGCCTGCATGATGGTTTGGCATCTGAAGTTTACCATAATGAAATGACTTACATTACTGTGTCTATGTGTTGCACACCTAGCTCTAAGATATCTTAGGCCACCTCTCACACCTGTTAGATGTCCTTACCAATTCTCTCTATAGCTGAGTTCTCCTTGCTCAAAGCTGATGAGGCTACAACAGAAGGAGAAGCCATAGAATAAAGAGTGAGGGTTTCCATGTCTGAAGAATGATGATTTGTATGTGAAGATGAACACTGTTTCTCAGAAGGCAGTAGACATATAGCTTGCATACGTTTGCTGTTGAAGACCAGGAATGCAAAGGGATTCTATCACGCTTCTATGGACTCTTCCAGAGCATCTTTTTGTAGATGGGTGCCCGAGTGTTTACAACTTCTCGATGCCACAACGTCAGAAAGGACTCCTCATTAACTTTCAGTCTATTCGGGAGATGGATCCTGAAGAAACTTGAAATCTGCATTTGGCCGGAATGGGCGGGGGGCCTTAACATCTGAAGCAAGGCATCAGAGCTGGAATAAGAAGACAACACATTCTTCAAAAGTGGGAAAATGGAGGAGAATAAGCTCGTTTGGAAGAAATCTTCCAATCCCTCAGATTGAGTAGAAAGGGACTAGTGGGTGAGAGCGAGAATTGTACTAAGAGGGCTACAGCTCTGAGTTTAATGATGCAATCAATAGTGAACATGTTTTGAGCATGTCAGAAAACCTCCTGTCTTGTCCCTGAATAACTGAACTCCATTAAGTGCAAAGGAAACGTTTTTTGGCTATTGTTTGTGTATGTGCAATCAGCCAGTCTAGACAGAAGTAAGACTCTAACTCTCAACAAAAGTGCTTCACAATGTTGCAATGTGTTGCCTGGAAAGAGATGGCTAATATGTTTCAATATTTGACTTTGTTACATTTTATCAAGACTCAGGGGCGAGGGCTGTCTCGTGAATTCAGGGTGCACATAGGGTAGTAGAGCTCTTCAAGTCACTGGCAATATGGAAGCAAAATACTTTGAAATGCAAATGGGCTAGCTTCTTTTCATTTATTTATTTATTTTATTGTTCATTTATTACGCACTTAGGGGCCGATTCATGGAACAAACGTGCGCTGAAAATCTACGCGCAAGCAGGCGCAAGCAGGCGCAAGCGGAAAAAAAGAGGCGCGTGCGATTCATGGAAGTCCCTGCGCGTGTCTTCCTCGGGATGTGCGCCAAACCCATGCATGGCGCACACGTCACTGCAACATCCCGAAAGACGTGCGCGACGCGCACAGTGAAAGCGCACAACCTCTGCGCATACACTAGAAAGTGGGCGGAACACGGGGCGTAACGCGCGGAATGGGGAACAACTCGCGAAAACAAGGGCGTAACTGGGGATGTACTGCAGGGAAGCAGAGGGAACGCCCACACGCACCCGAACCACACGTATTCATGGAACCGAATAGGGCAAAGCCGCGCACAGCGAAAGACACGCACAAGCCGATACACGTCCGCCACACGAAGGCAGGCGGTAGCGTCCCTGCGCATTACAAAAGTGGCAACATACAGAAATTGTGCGAGCGGGGCACGTGTATTTCGGGGTTGCATGGGAAGTTACACACGCGATTGAGTGGGCTACGTGTATTTCAGGGGTTCGCGTGAAGTTTCTCACGCGATCGGGCCTGGGGGAGCGGGCTACGTGTATTTCAGGGGTTCGCGTGAACTTTCTCACGCGATCGGGCCTGGGGGAGCGGGCTACGTGTATTTCAGGGGTTCGCGTGAACTTTCTCACGCGATCGGGCCTGGGGGAGCGGGCTACGTGTATTTCAGGGGTTCGCGTGAACTTACTCACGCGATCGGGCCTGGGGGAGCGGGCTACGTGTATTTCAGGGGTTCGCGTGAACTTTCTCACGCGATCGGGCCTGGGGGAGCGTGCTACGTGTATTTCAGGGGTTCGCGTGAAGTTTCTCACGCGATCGGGCCTGGGGGAGCGGGCTACGTGTATTTCAGGGGTTCGCGTGAACTTTCTCACCCGATCGGGCCTGGGGGAGCGTGCTACGTGTATTTCAGGGGTTCGCGTGAACTTACTCACGCGATCGGGCCTGGGGGAGCGGGCTACGTGTATTTCAGGGGTTCGCGTGAACTTTCTCACGCGATCGGGCCTGGGGGAGCGGGCTACGTGTATTTCAGGGGTTCGCGTGAACTTACTCACGCGATCGGGCCTGGGGGAGCGTGCTACGTGTATTTCAGGGGTTCGCGTGAAGTTTCTCACGCGATCGGGCCTGGGGGAGCGGGCTACGTGTATTTCAGGGGTTCGCGTGAACTTTCTCACGCGATCGGGCCTGGGGGAGCGGGGTACCGCTCACCGTCTGCCTTGCATGTAGAAGAACGCGTAGCCAACACCCGCTGTGAAGTAATAGCGTGTGAACCCCAACGGATGGAAAACACACGCACCGCACGAAAAGCACGTACAGAACATAAATGCACGCGGGATCACCAAGCCCTGCCAGGGCAACGCCTGTGCGCAAAACGTCACAGACGCGCTTACGCTGCAAGGGCCTTTGGTCCAATGAAATCGCGTACGCGTGCTGACGCGCTTACGCGCTAAGGGCCTTTCCTCGATTTTCACGCTGACTTGCAGGATTTTCACGTGCCAAATCACTCCGTATCAAGCTGGCCACGCGAAAACACACGGAAGACCACGCTCCTGCCCAGAAGGCCGAATCACTGCCCCCCAGTGCCCCGAGCAGCCTCCGACGTGCTATCTGCTGCTGCCTGCCTGCCTGCCTGCTGCCACCCTGCCCTGCCATTTGGTGCCTGCACATCAGCCATCTGCAGGGGTCCAGTTGCTGTGTCCACCCCTGCTGGTACAGAAGACTCCCGACTCGAATAACATCGCTCCACAGCCCAGTCCCAGGACCCAGTTGCCCACCCACTCCTGCCCCTGGGGTTGCCATGTCGGGCACATCCACATCTGACCCCAGTGGCAACCCCCGGCCAGAGGGGCAGAGGGGCACCAGCTTCACTGCCACCGAAGTTGGTGTCCTGGTGGAGCAAGTCCTGGGGCAGTATGATGCCCTCTTCGGATCGTCCCGCGCCAACAGGGTAGGACGGGAGAGGATCTGGGCCGACTGTGTGGTTGCCATCAACGCGGAGGGGGTGGCAACCCGCACCATCCAGAAGGTCAAGAAGCGCTGGGACGACTTGAGGTCCAGGACCCTCATGAAGGCCCGGCGCCTCGTGGAGGGGGGCCGGGGCCGCATGAGTACCATCCAGTTGAGGGTCCTGGAACGCGCACACCCAGCGCTCCACGCCCAGGTCCTTGAGAGGGAGACCCGTCTGGAGTTGAGCGGTAAGTGGCCAAGCATTGCTGTGTGAGACAGGGCATGTTGCAGTGTGCTGATTGTCTGATACTTGCCTGCATGTGTGACATAGGCCATGTACGCATGTATGTGTGCAGGGACATCATGGGAATGCATGTGCGACCTGTAATGTGTGAACCGCACGGTTGTTGCATGTGTTTGAATGCGACATGGGGAGCCCTGTGCACATTGCACACATGAGAGCATGGCAGTCTCTGTTCCTGGACATGGGTGGGGGCGAGGGATGGGTGCTGATGCCAGATACATATGTGGTATCCATGTGTGTGTGCCTGACCTGCGTGTCTGTGACTTGTGAGTGCCATGGATGCATGACACTTTTCTGTGACAATGTACAGATTCACTGATGCAGCCTAGTCATCCTTGTATGCACTGTGATTGGGGTGTACGGGGCCAGATGGATGTGACTGAGGTGAAGTGTGGCCATGTGATAGGCATGACCCATGATGCATGTGAGTCCCATTACATTGTATGATTCGATAGTCCATTGGACATGCATTGAAATGTCCATGGCACGCACCATGACTGTCACTGTGTGTTTTGCCTGGACTGACACATGTGTTGTGGTGTGACATGATGGAAGTGTACTTTGACAGTGGCACTCATCTGCTATTGCTTCCTGTCTAGGGGACCATTGTACAGTACCCTGATGCTTGTGTTCTATGTCTCCCTCTACGCAGCGGCTAGTGAAGGAGAGGGCGGAGACGGCGCTGTGGAGCAAGGCGGCGGGGATGCCCCCACGGCTGCAGCGGAAGGGGTGGGTGAGCCCCCACAGGGGCCTGCTACGGCGGTAGACGGCGAGGAGCCATCCAGGTTGGTGGTTTCCACAGAGGAGGAGGAGGCCGCCACTGAGGTGCACATGGGGCCTGGTGGGGGCATCCCTGCTGGTGCAAGTGGCGCAGTCCAGGGGCAGGGGCAGGAGGCAGCACAGGTCACCGTGGAGGGGCCTGTGCATGTCGCTGTCCCTGAACCTGTGGGTGCACCACCTTGCACCAGCAGGGATGCCCCGTCCCAGGCCCGTCCGCAGGTAGAGGGGATGTCCATGTCATCTGACTCCCCTCCACCTGCGGACGAGGGGACCCCTGGCCGTGTGGAGAAGGTCCTGATTGGGGTCGCGATGCGCACGGCTGTGATTCGTGATGCCGTGCGTGCTTCCCAGGAGGAGCACGCACGTCATCACGAAGAGCACCGTGCCGACGTGGCCCAATTGGGATCGGCCATGTTCGGGGGTTTCCTGCATGTGTCGGCCAATCTGGCGGCCCTCTCCTCCTCTGTGGAGACTATACGCCAGTCGTTCTCCTTGCCGTCTTCCGGCCCAGATGTCACCAGGGCCCCCTGTGGACCTGCCCTGACCAATGCAGCCAACTCGGTGGGGATCCCATCCCTGCCACAGTCGGGAGTCAGATGTCCAGCAGGGGTGGACAACACAGCAACTGGACCCCAGCAGATGGAGGATGTGACGGCATCATCGGGCAGGGCACGTGCACGACGGCGTCGGTGGTTTCCATCATCCTGGATGCCGTCGTGCTGGCAGAGGCAGTGGCGTCGGAGGCAGCAGCAGGCTCGACGTGGGAGGCATCATGGCTCGGGGCCATCAAGATATGTGTTATAACCGAAAGGGCCGAAACAAGTAAAAAGAAAGAGCTGCCAATCTTATTTTTTTTTATTTTTTTTATTGAATTTAGCTGAGAAACTCAACTTTTATCAAATGCAAAGCTTAATTCATTAAATCTTCATTTCAAAGAACAGTACAGTTAAGAAAGAAATTTTACAAATTACTAAAACAAGAACACCTACATAAGCACATATTAAAAGGAGGACGACATGTCCAAGCTTTGGATATTAACATAATATAAGACATCAATACGTTAAAAGTAAGATAAAATAAAATGCAGGTGGACTAACACATTTCCCCTTCTCTTGACCCTATATAGCTTCTGCGCATCAAAGTTTAAAGACCCTGCGACCAACCTATTTTCACTGTGCAGTTCACAACCTTACATTTAGGTCAGTATTCAATTTTAAGGCATTCAGAAAGTTATATGTGGCAATGCGGATACTAATGATTCTTGTAGCTAGAATAGTAGTCCATCTGTGCTCTTCTGCCATCCAGCCAAAAAGGGTTAGATGTTTCCAAAAACACTTGGCTCTGAGATCTATTAAAGCTGGACATTCTACTATTAGATGTTCTAATGATTCTTTAATGTTTTTATTTGTGCAGAATCTACAAAAATTCAACTCAGTCTCAATTTGTCGCCTCCTTAGCAACACTTCTCTTGTTGGAAACAAATTAAAGCGGAGACGTAAGATGCAAGATCGCACTTGCGGCGTTGGAGACCTGAATAAATAACTTTCTAGTTCTCCCAACTTTTTATTACAAAAGGCACTGCTGTTGAAGTCCTTATATCTAAGGCAGAGATTTTGGGTCTCAATCCAATCCCTCTTATGGATTTTATCTTTAGCCTTGGTTGGATTCATAACAAGGAGCTCTATGCTTATGTCAGCGTTGGCCAAGATTCGCAAAATGTATTTTGTCCAGGTAGTCGCAAATTTATGTGACGATGTTAACATATACTTGGACAAAATGGTAAGATTATCCATTTGTGTATGTACCAAACATTTGCGAAACAGGGCACATAAACGCCACTCATATTCCGCTAACAGCGACGTGAGGCCCAGCTCGTGTCTTACCCACGGGTCTGGAACGCATGGGGGTAAACTTAACACGGCTCTCCAAAATTTAGACTCCAATGTTATTAAGAAGGCAGATTTAATTATGTTCAACGTTTCCAGACCATATAATAGTTTGGGCAAAACTTTTTGTCTCCAGTAAATAATTACACAACTGATTGAGAACTTGCCATATTTATATAGTAGAATTCTGGACTGAGAGATTGCTGACACCAATTTATTCTCAAGGGCTCTCATCTGGGAATCCATTTGTGTGGTTCCATCAACCAAAATGCCCAAGTATAGATAGTTCACAGCCACCTCAACACTGATACCCTCAATCATCCAGTTCATTCTCGTCCTTTTAGTCGCTCTGGGTGCATAGTACACAATTTGTGTTTTCTTCATATTGATAATCAATTCATTATCATCCAAATATGATCCCACAGCGGTCAAGAGACGTTGTAGACCTATCGGTGTTTTAGAAATTAAGACTAGATCGTCAGCATACCATAAGGCCCTGAAAGCAAGGCCGTTCAACTTCGGGGAATCAGATGCAACATGATTAATGGTGTGCATCACATCATGTATAAAAAAGTTGAAAAGGGCAGATGCAAGGATGCAACCTTGCTTTAAGCCTCTGAAGGTATTGATGGCAGCTGACAGCAAGCCTAATACCGATAACCTCACCTTAATGGATGTCTGGGAGTGTAGATCATAAATAATGTCGCACAAAGTAGCGGGACAATTTGCAGTTTGAAGTTTTTCAAGAAGCTTAACACGAGACACTGAGTCAAAGGCTGAGCTGAGATCAATAAATGCAAAATAAATTGGTTGATTGAGGGTGTGGGCCTGCGTCTTCAAGGCATTCAGAGTTAATAAATTTACCGCCGTACCCAAGCCCGCAACAAAACCTGTCTGGCTCGGATCGCGATGATGGAAATCTAACGTCCATTTGACAAAGTCTCTCAAGACCAGCCGAGAGAAGATTTTTCCCGGAGCGTCAAGAAGAGCAATAGGACGATAACTAGATGGAGAGCCTCTATCTCCCTTTTTAAAAATTGGCACAATCAAAGAAGTTTTCCAAGAAGTTGGAACTTCCCTGGAAAGTAGAATTTTTTGAAAGATATTATTCAGAATGGCGGCCCATCTCGATGGGTTGTCCTTGAACATGGCATTACTCAAGCCATCTGGGCCCATTGCTCTGGAAGAGGATGATTTTCTGATAAGATCTTCAACTATATTCTCAGAGCACTCTAATTGCCATGAATCTGAGCACTGTTTCACATAATTATGTTCATCAAATTTGGCGTCTGCATAAAGCTTTGTGAAGTGAGCCAGCCATGCAACTTCAGTCACCCCACTCAATTGGTCATCATTTCGGGTAGAATTTGTTGTTTTATTCAAGAGTGCCCATATTTGTCCAGAATTTTTGTTCTGGATGGTTTGCATAAACGACTCGCTATCGGACTGGAAGAGGGTCGCTTTCCTCGCCCTCATCCAGTTACGGTAGCGGCATTTAACGCGCCTCTGAGTTTCTCTGCGCTCTTTTGAAGGTAATCTGAGACAGGCCTTCAGGTCTCGTCTATAACGAGCTCTGGTTTGTTGGACAACCCGATCAAAAGTATGTCGATGCGGATACTTTAGATTTTTATCAATGTGGATGTTTTTCATACTGGATAACACCTCCACATATGACTCCATCCCGTTGCCCAAACACTCTCTCGTGCCCTTCTCAAGGTCATCAAGCGCCTTCCTAGACCATCTAAGACTGTTTTTTTTAACATTGGTATCAAGAGAGTGTCGATACCACTGTTGTTTTTGCTCTGGCTCATTTCGGTTCTCCTGCCATACTACAGTTAATGGCAGGTGGTCACTTTCTTTTTGCTCTACAATCTTGAAATCCAAAATTTTAGAGAACAGTTCTTTTGTAACAAAGAGATAATCAATGATGGATTTAGATGTTCCTCTTTCCCACGTATGGTGAGGCGGGATATCTCTGGGAAACGCCCCATTTACCATAAACAGATTGTGGTCTAGTGTGAATTTTAACCATCATGCTTGAGCAGCAGAGATCTTCTTTACAGAAAAACAATCAATGTTCAAATCCCCTACCACAATTGTAGCAGTCACATTTTGATCTTGTGCAACCTTTTCTAGGATACTTACTAAATCTCTATAAAATAGATCATCAGAAATACCCATAGGGTTACGATACACATTAATTAAGGCAAAGGTAATGTTAGAAGCAGAGATCTTAACCAATTGAGAGAAATTATTAGGATCAGCCCATCTGTTTACGCTCAAACCTTTGCTTGTCTTAACAGCCACCATAAGACCAGATGTCGGTCTTCCCTTGTTTCCCCCCACAGCTGGCAAAAGTACAACATCATGATCATCCCATAAAGGCGGTTTTAAGAGCCAGGTTTCTTGAAGGACCACTATATCAAACTGATTTAAAAAAAGGTTTGAGGACCATTGAAGATGAGTATGTCCCCTTGTATTCCAGCTAACCAGAGTCAGGGGACTATAGTTAGGTTCTATTAATGGTTATGCCCTCGAATGTATCACGTCTACTTGGCGCGGTTTTTCAGTAGGACCACAGTAAGAACAAGAACAGATGGCCAAGCATCCTTCAACTTCATTCGCAGCTCGGCCTTTACGTTCTTCTGTTAGACGTTCGGGATCTTGAGCTATCAAGAAGCCCAACTTGAACAAATCCATTTTGGCCTTCCAAATCGCGTTCAAAACCAAGCCTGACTTAATCCACAAACGAACAATCGACAGATTCTGATCACATACAAATTCCACTTGATCGATATCATTTGACG
Source organism: Ambystoma mexicanum (assembly GCF_040938575.1). Taxonomy (NCBI): domain Eukaryota; kingdom Metazoa; phylum Chordata; class Amphibia; order Caudata; family Ambystomatidae; genus Ambystoma; species Ambystoma mexicanum. The sequence continues at coordinate 1,276,086,862 of NC_090929.1, read as the reverse complement.
ACACATCTTGTAAATCATGCACATCCCCAAAAATGTTAAGAACACTGGTTCTACATAAGTCGTATATTTCAAAGGGCTCATCTCTACATTTCATGATCAAAGAATGACAATTTGCAAAGGTGTTTTTGTGTTGATGGGACCCTGATTTTTTGAACTGATTTTCTTGAAAACGTACTGATTTTGGTGTAGCCAGCATATCAGTTTTATCGTACGAAGCTGAGGTTACATGTGAGCCTTGCGCGACAGCCAAATGATTATTAGTGCTAACAGACCCTGTTGCTTTTGTGCAGTTCATTTGTTCAGCTTGCGAGCTATCTTTTTTTGAATGTGTTGCTTCATATTTAGTTTTTACTAGGGCTCTAGATTCCATGTCATAGCACTCATCATGCTTTCTCATAGTTGCTACAGGTTCGCTTGTAGTAGCCTCTCTGAATCTAGTATTCAGGTAAGCATCAACCGCTGCTCTAATTGAGGTCATTTGCCCCTGAATATGAGATTCCTCGGCAGTTTTGTGCCGAGGAAGTTGTTGATCATGAGAATTGATTTGTGACAGAGATTGCGCTTGGCTATTCAGCGCAGAGGAGCTTGCTTGCACCACTTTCCTAACAGGCTCAACCGGAATCGAATCAATTAAGTCAACGATTTCATTAAGCGGGGCATAATTCACATTATTTTTGTGATGACTATAAAGTGCATCATTCCTAGTTTCACCTTGATTGTTCCCACCCCGAGTCTCTGTTGATTTGGAGGGTGGGCAATTCAAATCTTGTGACAGTGCTGCAGCATGAGTAGTGTCAGAAATTAATGTGGGTTGTGTTAGTACTTCACTCACAAAATCCCTTGAATCAGCTGTCCTCAGTGTTTTGGTGTTCGTTTTGCTTATGGACGCAACTCTTTTCGTGCGGGCTAAAAAAGTGGTTTTGTGATTGACATTCTCCACTCGTGATGTTGATCTAATATTACGAGGTTTTTTTCTCTTTACGCTTCGATCTAAACTGATCCAAGAATCATTTATATTAATAGCCTCTGAGGGGAGCTGTTCTATCGGACATATTACATGTTCAAACAATGGGACGGCTGATACAAACTCATCTTGTTTAGAACGGTTCATTTTTCTTTGTTGTGCTTCATGTTGATTACCACTATTTTTAGTTGATGCCAAATCTAATGACATAGAGGAAGTCCATTCAAAGATTTGTTGTATTTGTTTAGCCTGGGACGTGATTTTTGAATCCAAGCCTTCAAAAAGCTTGAACAAGCTAGCCAATGTTGTATTAACAGCAGCTAGAGTAATTTCGATAAGAGCAAGATTCTCGGTCCTATTCTCATGATGACTTAGTTGAATTTGCCGACGAGGTGTTGGATATGCAAAGGAATCAGATATAGCCTTATGAGGTATTTCCACAATTTCTTCAAAGCTATCATGTTGATAGGAGTTTCCATGTATTGTGCTAATTTTACTGGTACTAGCATGAATGGAGATATTTGATATATCCATGATTGATTCATTATGTTCATTTACCGGCGAAAGTAATTTGTTTTTGATAACTTGCTTACTCGGTGTATGAACCACAGTTAACAAGGTGTTATCAGATATACTTAAAATTGTACCATTACTATTGGAAGCCGGAGACATAATTTGTGGTGAAACTAAAGATAAAGGTGTTTTTTCGTTCAAGTTGGAAAGGTGAGAACTAGTTCCCACCCCTTCTGTCTCAAGAATGGTTGTATGAGTAGATAAGACCTGATTTGCTAAGGCGGATAAAGTTACCATTTTTGAAATATGATTGTTCTTGGGGCATTGGGATGTAGCTGGGAGCCCCTCTGGCTGAGCAGTTGTCTTGCCAATAGATGGCTTTTTAGTTTCACACTGCCCAACATCAGACATGCATGCTTTCCGTTTAGCGCAGAAAGCTCGAATGTCTCTATTTGGAAATGGCATGCGTTGAGCCGGTGTTAAAACTATTGTTTTTTTCGATAATCGGGACTGCGGTGTAACTTTCACACCCGCCGGTGTATTCATTAGGCTAATTGTTTCCGGCATATTTGTTTTTAAAGTATATATATTTGAACTCATACAGGGACTGAAGCTGTCCGAGGAGAGAAAAAAAAAAAGATAAATAAAACAAAACAAGTAAAAGACAAGTAAAGAAAAAAAAAAAAGTAAGATGAGATTAGGTTTCAGAAAAGTCACTCAAGATTCAGCAATCATGAGTTCAAAAAAAAAAAATAACAAGCAGCAAACAAGTTGATTTGAATTAAACTGCAAAACCTGTTATAGAGGCGTAGCTAAGGCAACCCGTACCCTCTGGGTTTGAGAGCACAATCTACACATAGAGTGTCTCCCCACGCCTCCCGCTGCACCGGGGTAAAGCGGGTCAAGCGGTACTTCAGCAAGGTACTTCTTGCTAGGTGCGCGCGCGCTGGTGCGCGTGCACTTTCAATATATAGCCAAGTCCAGCCCCTATGGTGGGCGAGTCCAAGTGAAGCAGGGAGTTCTATAAACAAATGAACCAAACAAATAGTTATATGGTTAAATGGTTATCCAAGTCCAAGTCCAGAGCCAGACTGTAGTACAGCCTAGGAAAATCCAGATGAAAGCTGACCTGGTAAATGGAGTTCAGTCACGAACAAAACAGCGTGCCGAAAGCAGCGTTCCAAAGCGGGTCAAGCGGTACTTCAGCAAGGTACTTCTTGCTAGGTGCGCGCGCGCTGGTGCGCGTGCACTTTCAATATATAGCCAAGTCCAGCCCCTATGGTGGGCGAGTCCAAGTGAAGCAGGGAGTTCTGGTAAATGGAGTTCAGTCACAAACAAAACAGCGTGCCGAAAGCAGCGTTCCAAAGCGGGTCAAGCGGTACTTCAGCCAATCTTATTAAAGTGGTTATTTCTCTGTCACTCCACATGCAATTCTAAATGTCCCACACACTTAGATGATCTTCTCATAACGTTCGGATGTAGATTGGTATTCCAAGTTGTTTCTTTTTTTAGTGTTGGCAAATGTAAACATTCTATACAGACATGAACTGCATGTGTGCAACAGATGACATTGAGGAATGATACTTAAACATGTAGAAGAAACACATGGTGAATTGTATTTGTGCCTATTGATATCCGATTCATCCCCAGCACAGACAATCGTGGCATGAAGCAGGAATGTTTCCAGAGGTTGCAAAGGAAATGACACAGTGGCGATATAAATGCATTGCAGCTTTAACCGGGACAGAGCGATGCACTGTAAGGGCCAGCTTCAATGATTGCACAGAGAACATTCAAATAATTACATAACTATCCGTACGTACGCCGGCACATGCCGACACCCTCCACCCCTCTACTGAGATTTCCAAACAGGATACGTAATCTGAAGAAATCAGGGTACACGGCAAGAAAGAACGTGAACGAGACACAGGCTCCAGTCCCAGGCTCGGAAATGGGAAGCCAGCCCCTGCACTCCTTTCTCTGGATTATTTATCAGACACGGAATGTCGCGGAGGACCAGCAACAATCAGATCCAGTGGCAGCTCAGTAGGGATGGACGCCGACGTCAGCACGCAGACGGGAACTTGCAGGATGGAACCCACGGAAGATCCACGCCTAAAAACATTACAGCACAGGTATGCACCAGAGGTCACAACATGTAATCACATATGTTTATTTCGGATAGGAATATATCCATAAAAACAACAGTAAAAAACACATATCATAAAATACAACAGATCAGTTAATCAAAAATTAAAGTAGACATCAATAGACTGGGCACATTATTCTAAACACCTAAATCGTTCCTTCTGTGCAATGTTGTCTTAGGTAGGATACTAAGCACCATGCAATGCGAAGGGACTCTGTCCATAATGAAAACAATAAGGCAGGGCACCCATGTCTAAAACCGAGTTATTTCAAATGGTTTCCAGGATTCGTGCACTAATGTCTGTATAAGCTGGAAACATAAACCACACACAAACCTTGTGCGTCACTTAGTAATTAAATACATCATAATCTTATATTTGAAAATACCCCAAATATGGGTGTAGAGTTCCTTATAAAAGACCTTCCTATGGGTATCAAACATGTACAATGCATCATGTGTTGGAAAACATATATGTATTATTACGTTACATGTGATTGTATCAAATGATAAAACAAAGAATGTATTTTGAAAGAAGAAAAAACATCTAAAAACAACGTTTTTTTGTTTTCTATGCTTTTGGGGGGTTCTCCCCTGAAATCCCCCCTTTTTTAAAATACGTTTCCCACCCATAAAACTACTATTCCTATCTCCATCCCCATAAATATAGTTTTCTGAAATTAGTTGTTTTTTTTAGATGTTTTGGATCCGTTGATAAATGCATTCTTTGCTTTCTACTCGATAACATTGCATACCTGAATGTAATTGGGTTCTTCTCAATAGTTAGATGGGTCTTGAAAAAGCAGTATTTCCGGCCCTGCCTGGATTAAAGCCCAAAGGCTATGGTAATCTGCATTTTATGTTCCTTTGCAAGTCTTGTTTCATCTTCTCGACGGCACAGCTATCACGTCAGTGAGAATGTGTGCTAACGAGCTGCTGCACTTAAACTTTCCTCAGTAAAGTCTGAGATTGAACAGAATTCGATCAAAATCTTAACTATATATTCAAGAGTACAAGCACGTGTCCCTTAGGATCTGCGTCTAAGGCTGTTTGTGACTTATGGTTTCTAAGATGGCCTGACTGAAATGACCGGCGTACTCAGTGTGATCACATGCTGTCTTGTCGCGTGTGTGCAGTAACTCTAGTTTGCTTGTAATGGAATTATTATGGTGTATCAGAAATCCATGTTAGAGAAAAAGGACCTGTGCTGTATTTTGAAATTGTGCTTACTTTAATGGCATTACAATCAATTGGCAATCAAATTGGGCACCTTCTCGAGGTGATAAGAGGTGACTACAGGACCCAGCATACCATGTAAACACGTATCACCAACTCACCAGGAAATTGATGTGTGGCCTGCAGGTTACTACACGTAGATCACTGTTCTAAGTGCATTAACCCATGTGGACTTCTCTCTCTCCAGGCGAGTGAATATAGTTTTATTTCTTCTGTGTATTCATCGGTCATGCTGCTTTACATGTGTTGCTGCTACCTGGTAATGCTTGTTTAGGTAGTCTCTGCTCAGACAGGAGAGATTTGGCAGGCTCTTGCACTGGCGGCCCGTTTCCATGTGAGCCTCGTACTCAGAGGCATTTCTAGGGGGCTCCTGTGGGGGCTATAGCCCCGGGTCTTTTGGTTGTAGCCCCCAATAGAAGCGCAGGGGCTACAACCAAAAGGCTTGCTAGCCCCAGGACTAACATTAGTGTAGCCCTGGATCTTTTCCAGACCTAGCAACACACATGCTCGTGCTGCTAGCAGTGCAGTGTGCTGCCTTCTGCTTGCAACCTGCTGAATTTGGGGTAGCTTTAGCCCCCAATCTGATGACTAGCGTCACAACTGGCTCCAAGGTTGCAGCAGAAAATGGGGAACACTATGCAGTGGTGTATGCCACAGAGAATGTCAGTTTCCGACCTACAACATCTTCTGGCCAATCAGAAATCAGGGCAGATAGTTAGTGAAGCAAAAAAGCAGAGTGCTGACCTAGGCATGAAGACAAGGATTACCCTCATGCAACGCAGTAACGCCTTTTGACTCCCCATTCATTTCTGAAATGTTTGACGTCATTACCATGGGTGAACTGGGCACCAAAACAGGCCCTGGACATACTTTTCAAAGTGGCCCCATATTACACATTTTCAGCAATCTCAACCCATTTCCTATGGAAACATTTGGAAATACCACACAAAAAAGGCCCAGGGTGCAGAACCCTACCGGGAAATCTCCAGAGTTCCCTATAGGCCAGTTCACCCATGGTCAAGACTAGCACCAAGAAATGCTCCTTTTCAAAATGCATTAATTTTAGGGTTAACCTTAAACATGAACATTCATTTACAATATATATGATTTAAAACTAGAGGTTTGCTGGAAAGGGCATCCTGTGTCACTACCAAAGCAATTATGAAAGCAAATGCGCGCTTTTCAAATCAAGATGCATCCTAAATTCAGCCATATGTTGGACGGTCACATTACAAAACAAAAGATGCCACTTGTAACCACATTCAGTTCTGTTCCACTTTCAGTATTTTGTTTGGAAGATAAACAATGCCATCGAGCATAAATACAATAATACACATAACCTTTGTCATGGCACAAACAATTTTCAAAATGAGGCACACACTAATCCATACAGTTCTTAGAACCAAAATACACGTGTCTATATGTTTTAAAACAATGTACATATCGCAACATGGACCTTATTCTTAGCTGTAATGGACATAGCAGGACGAACAAGTCAGGGAAAGGAGCCATGGCTGTACAATATTATCAACCTATGGCTTCCAGGGCTAGAGCTAAGAACCCTCCTAAGTAGAGTACTTATTATTCTGTGAACATCCCAGACATGAAATAAGATCTGCGCTGCAAGGCCTGAGGTGAAAGTGCCGCTAATATACACACAGCTGCCAATCTGCATGCATGCCCTTGGTCGCTTAGAACAAGCAGCATTTCCACTGGCTGGCTATAATTTGCAAAGATCTCCCGCCGTCATAGAAAGAGCAGACAACGTTTCCCGTAGTTGCTTATTTACAGGAAAAAAAATAACAGAAGATTAGTTTGTGTTCTCCTTGATCCCCTGCCCAGATGCACATATCTTTTTTTTTTTAAATGTGTGTCTTGATTTAGCTGATTTTCATCCACTTTTCAATATTTTTCTTACAAACATTAAAGGAACAAAATAACAGAAAATCCATGTCCCCTTCCTATCCCCCTTTCTACCCTCCCTTCCCCTTCCTTCTCACACCCACTTGAATTTGAATCAGATTTCTGAAAATCATTCCTTCCTCCCTTGACCACCTCCTTTCCCTTCCTCCTCACCCTTCACTCTCCCCCTCCATCTATGTAAATTGTTCTGTATACTGTCTCACTGGTTTGTTTCACGATTGTATATATGCTTCTTTCATTATTGTACCTTGTTGTTATATTGTAAAGCGCTTTGGATTAAAGCAGAATATAAACCTAATAAACATAAACATAACATATGATCATGAGCACATTAGATCATTCATCATTCATTTATGCTGTGTTTATCACATCAATATTAAAACCAATAATATTTGTTGAACACATGTTACACACATATGACCACCTTTGAACATCATCAATTGTCAAGTTTCGTTACATCTTTTAAAATAATATTTCCAATTTTAAGATAAACTCCTTTACTCAGAATAACCAGTCATCTCAATACAGGACTCTTCAAGGCTCAATGTTTAACACATGCAAAACCCCAATTGCACCCACTCTGTCATAAGTCCACTAAACATAATTTGCCATAGTATAGAGGGTGTGATTTCTGCAAACTCTTTCAATGGATGTTTCAGGTACTGGATGCGCAGTGATTTTAACATGTCACATTCTACCAACAGGTGACATAAGATTTCTGGCTGAGTAGAGATTTTTTCGAATCGACATGCATTTTCCTGCTGGCTAATAATTCTACGTCTCACCTGAAGGTCTTTCGTGGGCCATAAATTGAATCTTAGACACAAGAAGTTCGTCATATGCACAGGGGATGGCCATTTAGCCATGTATTGCTCAAGCACACCATATCTTTTGTGTTGAAATTGGTTGGTTCTAAAATCTCAGACATTTCTCTTTCTTCTTAATCCAGTCATACAGGAACATTTACATTTTTGCTCTGTTCGGATTCTGTATGAGGTCGTTTAGTGAGACATCAGCTTCTGCCAGTGCTTGAACAACAATTGATTTCCACTTTCGCACAAAAGAGTCTTTAGAGGAAAACATTCGAAAGAACACTTATTATCATTTTTGAGTCCATGGCTAAAAGGCACTTTCTGAACAATGCTATTGTTTGCTATTTATATCTTGCATACAGGGATATCAAACCCAATTCTTGTCTAATCCATGCGATTGGGATGCATCTAGGCAGATTGAGGATGCACCTCCAGAATTTACCCTCAAACCTTTGCCACACAATTACAGATATATTTCAGATCCATACAATAGAACTGGTGTAACTTTTTGCTGATAGTATTTAAGAGCTGGCATTATTGAACACTTGCCATACTTGGCCTGAATGATAATCGCTTGTGAGATCAGCATGGTAAATGTACTTTTAAGGTTTGACACATAAACTTCCCCATCCTTCTGCTCAGCAATAACCACCGCCAGATATATATATTGGTGAACAAGCTCCAATTTCGTGTTTTGTAGCCCCATTTTGGTTTCCTTGCCCTGCCTCTTTGTTTTGAATTGCAAATCATGACTTTGTTTTTTTTCAAGATTTGTTGTCAGATAGTTCTTTTGGACATAAACTGACAAAGCATCCAATAATCTTTGTAAACCCTGTGGCATCTTGGATATCAGAACCGAATCGTCCACATATAACAAAGCTGGAATGGACTTGGATGCTAATCTTGGTGCATCAGTTATGATTTTTTCAAAAGACTCGCCAATGTCCGATATGAAAAAATTAAAGAGGGCTGAGGCAAGTATACAACTCTGCCTCAACCCTCTATGCGTCTCAATCCATGATGTCAGATCGCCTTCCAGAGTCATTCTAACCTGTATTTTAGTATTGGTGTGGAGGGCCTCTATCAAGGCAATAATGTAGTCAGGGCATTTAGCAAACTGTAATTTCTCCAGCAGCAGTTCTCTGGACACAGAATTGAATGCTGCACGTAGATCGATACACGCAAAATAAAGAGGTTGTTTCATAGCCAGGAAATAGGATATAATAGATGTAATTGTTAGAAGATTGATTAACATTCCCATACCTGCAATAAAACCCTTTTGATATGGATCATGCTTGGCATGTTCAATGGCCCATCTGTTAAAGTCTCTCAGAATAAACTGGGAGAACATTTTTCCTGGGGCATCCAATGGGGTAATCGGCCTGTAATTAGAAGGACAGGACCGATCTCCCTTCTTGAAAATGGGAACGATAACAGAGTGACACCACGATTCTGGAATGTTGTTAGATTTCAGTATTTCTGAGAAAATATTGTAAAGAATAGTCGCCCATTGGTCTGGATGTTGTTTAAACATCATGTTGTTTAACCCGCCTAGGCCTGGTGCCCTAGAATAACTTTATTTCAAGATGTATTTCAAAATATCCTTGTTTACTATTTGCAATTTGAGTTCAGTTCTATCCATATAGCTACAATGCCATGTGCTTTCAAGAGGTTGAGCGTACATTTTGCGGCAATATAAATCCATTGGCTCTCTGTTACTCCATTGAATTGAACTGGAGTCTGTTTTACATGACGGGCTAAATTGAGCAAAGTCCAAATCTGGGATAATTTCTATTTAACATCACCGTTAACATAGCCTCACCATTGCATTGGTACTGATAAACTTTATATGCTTTTAACCAATTCTTGTATTTACATTTGTATGACTGAATAATTCTAGATCTCTCAGACCTAGTCTTTTTTGCCTGCATTAGATAGCTTTGCGTTTTTGTACTTCCGGATCAAAATTATATCTATTCTTACAATACCCATGAATGGTTGTGCCGGCATGGAATTTATAAAACTGGAGGATAGAGATATATGACTAACCCACAAAGTGGACAGACAAACTCTTATTTATGATTATATCATTTAGCAGTTTCAAAGAATTCTCGTTCCATTCAAACCAAGTTCTGGCATTATTCACAATGATAGAACCATTATATCTGCTATGAGTTGATTTGCAGCCAAGAGGCTCACAAGACCATTGTAATGGTAGCAATTTGTGATCGCTATGATCTTGTCTAATCACCTCAAATTTGACATTGTGCTTGTCTACATAAATGTAGTCGATGATTGACTCGCTTTTGCCTCTGTGCCACGTGCTATGGGGACGAATATCACTCATGAGAGAGCCATTGAGCATATATAGTTGCAGCATATATAGTTGCCGCTCTTTCATGAGCGATCTTCACCTACTACAGGGCAGACTTGCAGTGACTTTGCGAGAGGACAAACACTGTAAGTTCAGATCACCCACTAAGATGGAATTAGTGACTTCTGGTGCTTGGATAGCTATATTAAACAATAACTCAAATCTGTGAAAAATTGTGCATCAGCCATCCCAGCTGGATTTCGATAAATGTTAATAAGGGCGATTATACCATCCAAGTATATGATTTTAACCAATTACAAATACAAATTAGGTGATACCCATGATAGAATTTCAAAGCCTGTGCTAATTTTAACTGCCACCAGTCAGCCTGATGATGGGCGACCTTTTGATGCTGCTTTGATATTGTAGTCATACCACACCGGCTGCTCAATCAACCATGTACTACGATATCAAAATATGTTAATGAACAGGCGCTCCTGCCACATAAATGAGAAGAACCACATGTATTCCAGCTGGCAAGGGAAACTGTGCTAGGGTGAAAAGCAGGAAGTAGTTATGGGTAAGAACTTTCGACACTACTTGAAAATAGGTGATTTGCATTACAACCAATACCACAACTTTTGGATCGCTCATAAGTGTTCACTTGCCTTTTAAACTGTTACATATTATTTACCACATTGGAAGTTATAGGATTTTAGACTAAAACAAAACCTAAAGCAAATAGCTCCATCCTGGCTTGCCAACTAACCTTTCTGATTACACTTGAACAAAACCACAGTTTCACCACAGACAAATCATTATCATCTACAAATTCCACCTGTTCTATATCCACGGTAGTGACATCTTGTAAACTCCCAACATCCTCAAATACGGCCAAGACACTTGTTCTGCTTAAATCATAAGTAGAAAAAGGGTCCGGTCGACATTTCAATATAAGTCGATGGCATTTGTTTCATGTGTGCGCCACTTTGGAGATTTTATGATTATGAGGGGCGCATCGGTTGACCTCGATTGTCACAACATTCTCTCCTGTCAACTATACCCTGGAGCTCAGGCTGTCGATCCATGTCAAGCGATCTAATATCAGAATCCTTTTCTTTCACTCCTTTGGTGTGGAATAGACAGCATCACTTTCACGTGTTTCAGATTTATGTAATCCTCAATAGATTTATGAATTTCATCTCTAATTTGGGGCTGAACACTGGTGTTCAACAGTGATTCAATATTATTTGAAACCAGAGTTCTCTCAATTGGAGCAGATAGTTTTGGCTTGGATAGAGGGTAGTACATAGCAGGTGTGGTCTTTTAAAATTCATCTTTTTGAGAAGCAACTATCACTCTTACCAATTCATCTAAAGGAGGATAACTGGTAACTGCTATTGTACTTATAGTGTTGTCTTCATGCTTTTTCACTCAAGGTGTTTGTATTTGCTACGCACAACATCACTCACACTAGTGGACAAAGTCTTAGATGTTTCTATTCGGCGCACAAATTACTTAACACTAGATTTTGGGTGAGAGTTCAAACTTCTTTGATTTTTAGTTTTTTTAACCACAAGCTTGCCTACTTGAGTTCTCGTCTTAGCTTTCAAATCAAACCTGTTATACACTATTGACGGTTTTACAAAAGGGGCCTTTGTGTGTTCAACAGGGATGACAGGGGTTGCCAGATCCACAACAGGGAGTATAGGTTCCACACTGTCGTCCTCACAAGGACCTGTTATTTGAGGAAAGTTTGGGAACACACTCTGTTCGCCTACAGGTACAGGTCGACCAACTTTCATCAAGGGTTGGGACATTCAACACTGAGGATCACTAGTCTCCTTCAGTAAATTCCCGGTATGAGGCAAAGCAATCCCATCGTTGGACGACTCATCTCTGTCATGGTTAGCCATTCATGACACAATTTGGTCTATTTGTTTAGATTGTTGAGTGATTTTTATATCTAACGTTTCAAACAGTTTGGACAATGCAAGAATTGTCATATTCATCGTCGCTAATGTGATCTCCAGTAATGGAGGTTAGGTTTTGACAGGAGTCGGCATCAAAAATGGAGCATGAGGCAACAAAAAGGGGATTGCGTTCTCTGAGGAGTCGGGCGAGTAAAAGAGAGCGACACATTAGGCGAGTCATGCATTGAACGGTCAAACATGCTCGGGACTGTGAAAGACTATGAGTGTCTAGAATCTCGTCCTTACTTATAGGAGAAAGACAAGCAGGTGTCGTATTAGATGGAACAACAGCTGACACTCCAACTTTGTCTACCACTGAAGCTATTTCATCAGGCAACAATTGAACATCAACATCTAGAATGGTAGCATCAGAGGGTGACATAATGTTCATAGTTGGTAATGACAAAGGCACAAATGAAAAATGTGTTTTGTTAGTTAAGTCCACCAGTGATGTCACAGACCGGGAGACTGACAGCACTACACTTGCACCATACATTGTCAGAAATTGAAATGTTTGTAATATTGTCTTTAGATGACTTTGAACAAGGGAAGGTTCTTTCTTCTGTGCCAATTATTGAATCTATCCACTTGGCCATGCTAGAAATAACTTTAGGTTCTGCTCGAGGCATGCAGAATTCCCGAATGTCTCCAGCCGAGCGCTTCCTATCCAGGGTAATCGCGTAGTGTCAATTCAAGTTTCTTTTAGTCGCATTCGCAGGGGCCAATTTAAATGGAGTCGCTTTAAGTAGCAAGGACGCCCGTGATACAGCAACACAAGTTGGTATTCCTGTTTTTAAAGTACAGAGATGACTTTGCATCTACTACTAAGGTTCGAGTTGCAAAAAGTGAACGGAAGGAAACTTATGTCACAGAAAAATATAATTGTTACTTACACAAGCTGACCCACAAAGCCCCTAACCTCAGCGCGGGGTGCCGTTGGCTACTCGATACACAGTGAAGCAGCAAAGCAGCACTTCCAAGCACTTCCCATTGCACACATGCGATTGCGCGTGCATGCCCGGTTAAGTAGAGGCTGGTGTAAAGTGGTCGAGCTTGTCTACAAGTAACATTGTTTGCTGCAAATAATAAAGAAAATAGTGATGTTAGTACTTCTGAGATTACCATGCAGTCCACAGTAATATAGGCAAGTCCTTACAGGAATGGGAGGCGTACCACAAAGTAAGTAAATAATGAGGAATGTATCCTGGGTTGATAAGTCCAACGGTACAAATCAGCACTTCCAAGCACTTGCCGTTGCACACGCGCGCAATTGCATGTGCCTGGTTAAGTAGAGGCTGGCATAAAGGGGTGGAGCTTGGATGCAAGTAACGTTGTTTGCACAAAGTAAATAATGAGGAATGTATACTGGGCTGATAATTCCACACAAGAGTCCAACAGCAAAAAAGCGGCACATCCGAGCACTTCCCGTTGCGCACCAGAGGCACATATGTCCGATCTCCGTGGATCAATGTTTTCCAAAAAAGGGAATCTGATCCCAAGGAATTGTGGTAACATGCATTCAATCTCTTTTACATGAAATCCCTTTTAAAGATTGAGTAGAATATACCACATCAGTGATGTAACTTACTTCAGAGGGCTCCTCAATTTCCATTTTCCATTTCTCTTTCCATTTCTCTACTCATACCATTGCTCTCAGATATTACTAAGCTGAAGTTGGTGTCTGCTCAGGAGACAAACAACATGTTTCTTTCCCAGTCACCTGAATGGTTACCTTGCGATCCTTGGAGCCACCAACAACTCCACATATGCATGGCTTCTCAACTCGCTACCTAAATCATGGCATAAGTGTGGGGTATCATCCTGTTGAAATTCACACACTACTTGGAGAATCTCATCTTAGAAGCAATATTGTGCCAGCTCATTTGAGAATAACGGAGTGAGCAACTGATCTCCTAACACTCTCCAATTGCCCAACGGCCTGCTGGATGATAGAGTTGGTTTGATATAGTGAAATATATCAAACACTTTTACCATTCAAGGCTGTTAGGATTAATACCCGGCAGAGGCATTGATAGGGGGGGCTGAGTGGGATATAGACATGGGTCTTTTGGTTGTAGCCTCCGATAGAAGCTGAGGGGCTACAACCAAAAGGCTAGCTTGCCCCAAGTCCCAACAGTGCCAACATAAGCGTAGCCCCGGATATTCTCCAGATCTTGCAGCACCCCTGATACCGGGAAATCTTAAAATAGAGAGAAAAATGTATGTAATGGTGTCTAGGCCCTAATAGAGAGCTGGATCACATTATGCCCACAGTTATGCAAACGCACATTAAATGCACATGGGTGAACAAAGGAAATACTTTCAAAGGTAAACCGATGACTATAATGAGAGTTCTGCTTCCCTAAAACATACACAAAATGCACATGTACACATGTAAAGCATGGGCTGGGATGGCTTTGGCAATAGGATATAGCTTTCCTTGAATTTCTCATGACTTGCACCATTCGCTCTCATTTGCACCACTAGGGAAATGCTTTGGGACTGGAACACTTTACCTCAGATAGGTTTCCACTGTAAAGTATTTCTTGCCACGTTCCAAAGCATATACAAAATAAAATAGATAAAGGTACTGGGGTGGCCCCTATGCAGTAAAAGGCCACAGAGACCCGCACACTGGCCCAATAAGTAAGGTGTAGTAGCTGAGAAATGCAGAACCACAAAATGGTTGCTTGTGAAAAGTGACTCCCGATCCAATGCTGTATAGTATATGCAGTATTGGACCTCGCTTCCAGTTCTTGCAGCATATGATACTTATGGTATGCAAGCATTACAATATAGTTTCATTTATTTGAGGTAAAACATGTTTTACTGATCCCGATTCATTTCAGGAATTTAGTAGCCAGTATGCTTGCTTAGTCTAAATAATTAATTTTTCAAGATGTAAATATTTTAAGATGTGAAAATGATTGATTTATATGTAATTCTTGATGTACTACGATGTGTGAAACGTTAAATTTTGCACTAAAAGACACAATAAATAAATAAATAAATACATTTTTCAAAACGACTTGCACAGAGCTACTTTTCTATGTTTCCGGGATGTAGATGGGTAGAGGAACCAGAGCACCTGTGATTGAAAGGTGCTAGTGGTGATCATTCCTGAGACACCTTGAAATGTAATTCTGGTCTTTGGTGCAATGTTCCTTTTGTGGTTAATGTTATTGTTGTTAGTTCTTCGTAAAGATCCTGGTTCCAGATGTTCCTGCATTTGGAAATGGCTGTGTTCTGCAGTGTTATGTTGTTATTTGACTCCACGGTTTATTAAGTACTTGATTTCTTCTGAACCAAGTCTTTTGCAGCGCAGTTTTGTTCTTGCACCACCACTGTTTAGCTGCATTCTCAAGTTCTGAGCACACCATTGACTTGCTCTGTACCCCAGTTTCTTGAACTTGCCATATTTGGATTCCTGTTTTTAGTTCTCGCTCACTTACCTTTGCTGGGAAGTAGGGTTGTAATCGGGGTAGAATTGGGATTTGTCCTTGATTTTACTCTGCTTCTATTTCCTGTTTTCCCATGTTGGGTGTGAGTGTGCAGATTATAATTGCCTATGTTTTGCCTAATGTCCTGCTACACACTCTTCCTACGTTGCTCCTTGTCTTGATTTGCCTTTTCTTGTGTGCATCGTCCTTGAGGTTTCAGTCTTTTCATGCTGCTGTGAGCTCAGCAGGATCCCTGCACACCACTTTCATCTCAAGTGATGATTCGTGCCCTTGTAAGTACTGCCTTATAATTACATTGTAAAATATCTAAAAGTTGTAGTGTAATGATGGGAACATTTGCTTCTTCTTGGTGTCTCTTCATGGCACTCATCGGGTTCAGTCTAGAACCTTGTCTTGAAAAGATTTTCCAATAAGCGCTCTGAAATTCAGGGTACAATTCAGGCCGGCAGTATACGTTCATAGAAACAGAGTGCCCCTGGTGAGGTTGTAAATGAGTGAAACCTCCAACCAAACTACACTTCACACATGGAACAAGGAAGCAGAGCGCCTTGTCCACTTCAGACCACAGTGCACATTTACATACAATAACACAACATCTTGGGCGTCTGGTGAGATGGTTCCCACTCCCTACACCATGCTAGTAGGAAGAAATGACAGACAGCATAATAAGATGTAGGGAGGGACTCCACTTCATTACTGATGTATAATTGGGCATTGGTTGAAAGGAATGAGTAATGAAAAAAACAAGAAAGTCTTTTTTGCACCTTCTGAAGTTACACCTGTGCCTGTACTATTGAATCAGCAGTGGAAATCGCAAACGTATGTTCATTAAACGTTATATTTATGATGCCTTAGCTATAGATGATAATTACATGTATGTATGTATGTAAGGATTTCGTGTATAAGCAGAAAAGTTGTGGTGAAACTACTAAAGCACTGTTCGGAGTCAGTGCCCCAAAGGGGTAGAGAGGTGAAGCTCAGTGGAGCCATCAGCAAAGGCCAAATGGTCTTTTAAGAGTAGGGCCTTCAGGAAGGTACTTCCATGAGTGTAAGGTGGAAGGAGCAAGTCTGATCTACGAGAGACAAGGTGCATAGCAGGAGAAGGTCTTCTGGACAGTTGTAATAATTGTATACAATATGAACAAGAACCAGATTTCAGTAGCAATTATGACATTGAACAAATACATGTAACTAGTTATTAACAATCTGTAAGATCAAATGATAAACATATGTATTTATATGAAGCTTTCTGCTGAACCCCTCCCCTTCAAAGCCCTGGAATAATGACACACAGAAAGATGTCGGGTAGATGTGTCCACCCTGTCAGAATTCAAGCTTGTTTCGCTGTGACTTCTGATCAAGGGTGGACTGGAAACCAAGAGAGGCCCTGGATATAATGTTCACATAGGCACATAATATACATTTTGAACAAGACCAACCCCTTTCCTATAAGAAAGATTGTAAATATTATAGGTAACCATCAGAGATTATAGGTAATACAGAGTTCCTTGCAGGCCAGTCCAACCCTGCTTCTGGCTGAGGAGCTCACTGCCCCAACCACCTCGCTTATTAAACAACCCTATGCTTACGAGTTAACTTGATGTTCAAACAGTTGATATTTAAAGGGGCCAAATCTAGTTTTAGGCTTCACTCGGTTTCAAAAATAATCCAAATTACTATTTACCAAAATCTTAGACCTTTGCACCTGTATACTGATGCTGGGTGTGTTCCCACGTTAAACCTAAATAGATGGTTTGGGCCAGATTTCCATAAGGCTTGTTATTTATCAGAGTTTTATTGTCAAGGGACTATGTCACCTATTCTCTTTCTCCACTGCTGCTGGTCTGCTTTCTGTGAAAGCATAACTTATAGAGGCTGCTCAATCATTCAAATCGGGAATCTGTCAAACTACTGAATGAATCACTGCAGTTGGATTGACAGCCGCTGTCCCTCTGGGGCAACTCGTGCTGGCACGGTCAGAAGCCAGTGGCGATGGAAAATAAATAGCCTTTATTAAAACTTCTTGACTTTGCCATGTCTAAACCTTTACCATGGTGAACAAGTTCGCAATAGCATGATTGGTTTAAAGGTTCTGTGGCTGTGAGGTATGTGTGCAGACAAGCATGTATAGATTAGTATATACAAACATGTGCAAACAGATGCAAGGGAGTGGAAGGCTGTGAATTTACCCTTGAGTTTAATCTGTAATGATGGGTTTTGCTGACGAGTTTAATGATGGAGTCTCCAATATCTGCATTCTAGGCATTTAAAAAATTAATTATTATAGAGCATTGCAGTTTATCAAAAAAATATGAACCTCTCAAAATTTCTGAAGACTGGTTACTTTGAGGAGTTAGAACAGACAAAAAAGCATAGCACAATAACGTGGCAGTGTATTTGCTTGTCTGGACACAGTGGCACCGCGCTGGCAGTACTTCTGAGACCAGAATCCCTTGGGGGTGACTGCTGGGACGTTTCTCTTTGAACCCTCATCTGTTGCCTTATCTACAAGGCCTCAACGCTGAAGCGGCACACTATTTGCTTACTGTACTTTTGAGACCAGAATTCCTTGAGGATGACGACTGGGACGTTTCCCTTTGAACCCTAAACTGTTGCCTTAACAACAAGGTAGGCACTGAAATGGCATAGAAGAGGTGTACGTATTGAGGGAAGCACGCAAAACACGTTGCCATTATGCCGTCATCCAGCCGTGCGGCTGAAGGGGGCCAGTTTCTCCTGCACACACAGATGTTTTGGTCAAACTGGATGTCCTCAGCCTTGAACTAAAGCAGTCTCACACTTATGATCTTCGACACTCTACACAATGCCAACCCAAAACAATCAAGGTTTCCTCTGCTATCAACAATGCCTCCAATTTAAAAATTACCAGATTTATTCCTTTGCGAAAACGTAGCAAATCTGATCTTCCTTTAACTGTCGATTCTCAGTTTTCATCCTCATTGAGCTGCCTTGGTACTAAAATGATTGAGCATGTCAACAATCTTTTATCTCCCATTGATGGATCACCAAACCTCTGTCTCACTGACCAGGCGGGGAGGGTGTTAGGGTGATCAAGCTGCACTATTTGTGTGCGAAAGAACTACGCGACCATTGGTGAATAGTATCAGGTCGGATCTGCCCCGTTTCTGGTGCATGCCTTCTTTATTAACATTATCCCTCCCCATTCTCCTGTCCCGCAAAGTGGGCTCCCCATCGCTCACGTGACATGAGTCAGGCGGAACACCACATTCCTCCAACACTTGCATTTGTTTAAACATGAGTGTGACACCTTACAGGTGCATGGACCAAATCTCTTAGTTCTTGTCGAAGGTGTGTTCCTTTTGACGGTATATGCTGTGTAGGATGTACCCTTTTATGCTGGACAAGGGTTGGGGTCTTTTTCTCAGTTCTTACCACATGGTGGTTCTTCCTTCAATCAGGCTTCGTTTCTTCATTCCTGGGGTTTTGGGGTCAGGCACCATCTTTACTGGTGTGTCGTCCTTTATGTTGGGGATCTCACACTCTCTGATTGATGCCTTCTCCTTGGAGGTCTGCTGCTTCTGGTCCCTCGGGCATGGCAGGCGGTTGTCCTTTTCACACAATCGAGGGCTTTATGGAAGTGTGACACATTCCGAGTTACTACTTTGTGTCCTGCTGCTGTCACCATATTGTGATCGAATCCTACCACAGATCATGGGTGAGATTCGTATGACAGTGTCATTTTCTTCGGTGGTGTCTGATTCTTTTCCAGCACGGTATCTCTGGTCTGAAATTCTCTGTGTTGTGCTTTGTGAGCCTGACTCTCCCTTTCGTTGTGTTGGGTCTGTGCTCTCACTTTGACTTCAGTGTCTGGCTCTGAGGATACCCAGTTCGAGTGCAGCGGTATCTCTGCTTGAACTGGTCCTCCAAACATTATCCCCCTGGGGTGACTCTTGTGGCAGTGTGAGGAGTCTGGCGGTGAGATTGAAGAAACTGGTATACAGCCATCAGCAACAGCACTTGTTGGTCTTTGGCTATGCGGCCAGCATGGGGTGATTTTCTGATGGTGAATGTTAAGGTTTGCTAGGAACCGGCGCAATTCATGAACGGTGAATGGGGGTCTGTTGCCACTTTATATTTTGCTTGGCAGATCATGAATCGCAAAGATTTTCTCCAGGGCGATTATTACAAATGGAGCGTCAGTGGATCTGACAGGTTCAACTTCAGTGTAGAGACTGAATTCATCTACTGATAAGAGGAGGCAGCCTTCACCAGCAATGGTGCAGAAGTCTACACTGATTGATTCCGATCGGGTGTTACTCCTGGGCACACTGGCAATCGGTTCTGGCACCATTAATCTTCTGAAGAATCGACATGCGACACAGGTTTCTACCAGGACGACTATCCGCTGTTGTATTTTTGGCATCTAGATGCGGGACTTGAGGTATACCTGAGTCATTAAAATTCCTTGGTGTCCCTCCTTTGCTAGTCATAGTGCTCGTTCCTCTTGCATTTTGAGCAGCTCAATGCAATGCCCTTACAGGACAACCCCTTTGTTGGAGATGGTTAGTTCATTCTGATTCCAAACAGGGCCTGCAGTTTCTCCTGTGCTTCTGCTGTGCGGTGTGCCACAGCGGATAGAAGGTTCTTCCAGTCTGCTGACTGTTTGGTTTGTTTGGTCCACTGGAGACAGGTGTCTTTCTCTGTCTCCTCCACTATCTTATGTAGTGTCATGGCTTTTGGGTGAGTGCATGCCACTACCTGTCACACGTTTTTCTCTGTTTCTCATGCATGTTTCCTCTCTGGTTGGGCGCGGGTGTTGGCACAGGTAGTCTGCAGGGTTGTTGGCTCCCGCTAGTTCTGCTACTACAATGTTGAATGTTTGTAATTGCAGCATCCACTTCTCTAGTCAGGCTGGTGGATTTGCAGCAGATGCTTTGAATAGGGGGATCAGGAGTTTATGACCCGTGAAGACTTTGGCTTGTTGACCTAAAAGGCATACCTGAAGTGGCGACAACACCATAACATGTGGGCATAGTTCTGTTCAAGTGGCAAATGCAATGGGAACGACGGTGCCCTCTTGGTCGACTTGAGTCAGGACCACACCTAGACCCACTTGGCTGGCATCAACAAGCAGACCGGTGGTGCAGTCTGTGTTGAAAAACGCCATTTTGGCGGTGCGGGAGAGCGAGTCCTTGATTTGTCAAAAGGTGTTTTGGTGTTCTTCTTTCCATTCAAAAGGTACTTCTTTATGGGTCAGTTTACTCAGTGGGGCAGCGAGGGTGGAGAGATCTGGGATGAATCTGCCACAGTAGGTGGCCATGCCCATGAAGCTTCGGATTTCAGTGGCAGAGGTAGAAGCCTTGGCTCATTTTATGTCTGTTACTTTGACTGGATCTGGTGACACTCCCTCTGCATTGAAGGAGTATCTGAAGAAGCTAAGCTCGCTCTTGCCAAATCCACACTTTTCTGCATGTAGCGTGAGGCTGGATTCTTCTAGGAGTTGCAATATGGCTTCTAGTTAGTCATGAGATTCCTGTGTAGTCGTGGCATAGACTAAAATGTTGTCACTGATGTTGGTGGTGCCTGCAAAGTCATGTAGTACCCTTTGGATCTCATTCTGGAAGATTTCAGATGCCAAAGAGATTCCGAAGTTGAGCCTTTGGTACCTCCTGAGGCCCAGGTGTGATGAGAACTTTGTGATATATTGTGATTCTCATGCTAGGCGTATCTGATGGTAGCCAGAGCATAGGTCAAGCTTGCTAAATATCTTCGCCCTGGTCAGGTCTACGATTAGCTCATCAAAGGTTGGCATGATCTGAAGCTCTCGCCCTATCGCCACATTGTGTAGCTGCATGTCTATGCAAATTGTGACAGCTCGAGGTTGTTTGGGCTTTTGAGCTACCACCAAGCGAGATACCCATGTGGTGGGTCCTGAGGTCTTTTTGATGATTCCTTGGCTTTTGATCTTTTCAAGTTCAGCTTCCACTGCTTCCTGCAGATGGACTGGGATGTGGCGTTGCCTCACTGCACCGAACCAATGGTTGGGTCAATGTGGAGTTTGACAGTCTGCCCTTTTAGGCACCCTATCACTTGGAATACTTTGGTGTGTTTGCCACTTGATTGACAATATCTGACGAGTTGATGCTAAATGCATAATGTATCAGTTTGAGTTTCTCTGCTATTTGGTAGCTTAGTAGTGTTTCCAGTCCTGCGTCCACTACATATATGCGGGTTCTACATGTGGTTCCGTTTCAAACCAGGTCCGATTGAAACGATCCAGCTACTGGCAGAGGTTTCTTGCATCCATATGCAAATAGTTATACGGCACCCCACCGGCATTTTCCTTTCCTTTCCTTTCCTGCTTGACTCCAGTCTGTTTACAGTGGCTGCACAGCGAGGAGGAGGCGCCACACAGACTTCAAATAACCAACTTGGCCGCGGAGAGGCCTCGGAGCTGCTCGCTGAGGTGCTCGTAGTCTACGGCACCCCACCGGCATTTTCCTTTCCTTTCCTGCTTGACTCCAGTCTGTTTACAGTGGCTGCACAGCGTGGAGGAGGAGCCACACAGACTTCAAATAACCAACTTGGCTGCGGAGTGGCCGCGGAGCTGCTCGCTGAGGTGCTCGCAGTCTACGGCAGTCCGCAGCCGCTCTGCGGCCCATCTGACGTCGCAATGCACGAGGGTGAGGCCAGCAGGGAAGGACACTGGCTGCGAAGCCAGAGAACGAGAAGCGAAGACAGTGGCCTAGAGAGACGAAGCCCCTTGAAGCGGGCGAGCCGCCTGAGAAAACCTCACTCGCTGAAAGACGCGGCAGTCATGGCAAAATCTAAAGCACCTAAAGTGCCTTTCAAAATGCCTCAAAACAAAAGCAAAGACGGCTCGAAAACAAATCCAACTGTCCAGAAACTCTCACCTGAGAAATCAACGGAGGATATTGAACCACTAAAGAGGGAAGTGAACAGCCAGCCGCCAAAAGAAGTATTGGAGGCACCATCTATACAACAGACTCCTCCGAGCCACAATCCATCAACACTCGTCTCATTACGCTCCAGAGAAAAGCCAACATGGAGACTTACAAGCCCGCAGGCCCACGAGAAGAAGGACCAGTCCACTCGGTCCCCAGGCGGGATCGTCGTGGAGAGGTCGGCTGGCGAGCCCGCGAGCGAGGACGCCGGTTTATGCCCTGGAGACCGCCAGACCACCCAGAGCGGACTTCTCCCTCCTCTTCAACCGGGAGCAGTCTCTGGCCGGGAGCCCGTCGCGGAGGCGACAAGCCCTGCTGCCGATGAGCCGCGCCGAGACCAGAGAGAGGGAGAAAATGCAAAAAAGGTCGAAGAGCCGAGCCGGGAGCGGAAAGAGGGGGAAAGCACAAAGTGGACAACCGCGGCCAACGTGCCTACCCCGTGGACCCCTCGGCTCTCGGATCCTCCACAGTTCCGGACGCCAGCAATTTTGGAACAGGCCTACGAGAAAGACGGAGAGCCCTCTCAAAGTACCACACCCACAAGGAACACAAAATCGGGCTCCCCTAAGGGGGAGCCCAAGAAAGTACCATAGCCAAAAGAACCCCAAGAGCGGGAGGTGCTTGATTTCAAAACTACCCCCTCGAAAGCACCAACTCTGCAGAAACCACTGTCAATAACCATGTCGTCAAAAAAAATAGTTGCCCATGAGAAAAAAGAGATAGTCAAAGCACAAATCCATCGCCCGCCAAGATACGAGGAAGCCACCAGCACAGGAATCAACAGACTGACGGAAAATAGCAACAGTGACAATTCGTACTCGACTGTCGACTATTCGGAAGATGAGCTGGACGAGGCAACTAAATCTTCTACAATTCAACTAAGACTTAACTTTTC
Source organism: Ambystoma mexicanum (assembly GCF_040938575.1). Classification (NCBI taxonomy): domain Eukaryota; kingdom Metazoa; phylum Chordata; class Amphibia; order Caudata; family Ambystomatidae; genus Ambystoma; species Ambystoma mexicanum. The sequence continues at coordinate 1,276,063,678 of NC_090929.1, read as the reverse complement.
AGAAACTCACTCAACCCCGATCTCAGCAAATCCCACAAAATGCACAAACTCTATGAATACAAGTAACACCAAACCTAAGCCTCAGTCAAGTTTAACGTCAGCCTCCAACTTTACTGTAGAGCCACCGTGCAGGAAACTACCGATAAAAGGAAACACACCCCCACGGACCCACAAAGGAAAAAAAATATTCACAAAAGGATCTATATCCAACATTTTTGCAACAAAAAACAAAGTCCCACTTGAGGAAGACACAGTCGAAATATCAGATGCAGAACTACTTGAGGGAACCTATTTAGATCAGAATTTAGAAAATGACAAAGACTCCCTACGCAAGCTTGCCTTCCTGAAAAGATGGCACATAAAAGCACAAAGACCTCAATCGGGAGACTCTTCAAAAATCACAGACCTTAATCGGACAATGAGAAACGGCCCCGCCTACTCGGAGCAACCTCAGGGTCCACTGGGCCCGATCGCCAGTAAAACTAACGACGTTCGGGCGCTACGAGACTTGGACGATCACGAAAAGCAGAGACACCAAGAGGAATCCCTGAACAAAGCGCAAAAAAACTCTACTATCCAAGAAGTAAGGAAAGAGATTCCACCTGCTGAGAAGCCCCAACAAGAGAACCTCCCAAGTGGCTGTCTCATAATTAACGCCTGTCAATACTCAGCAAATGATACAATCTCAAACCAATCTTTAACCACCAAAGCTACAATTGGACTCCCATCTCCATCACCAAAAAAGAAAACAGACCTCTTAGTCCTTATGTCATCCTTAACAATAGCACTCGCGCCGTTCACCAAACTATACGAAGCGCTGAACGACGCAACAAAAGACCAAGCATCTGTGCTGGCGCACATACAAACGAGACTCACCTTTATTTAAGGATATATCACAGCAAAGGATCGCACCGACCAACCGTTAGAGCAACCTCTACAGCAGTCAGACCATCTTGCAGATCGTCCAAAGTGCTCGAGATCTACCCAAACTGAGGCACCAGTTTTCAAAACCTTTAACTTTACAGGGGCCCCAGCCAAACCAACAGCGATAGACCACACTAACAGTGATGAAAAGGCACTACTAGATCCTCTAACAAGTACAACACAGAAAGTCATTACAAATAAGCCTCGGATAACGAAGCAAAAAGAAAAAACAAACTCCTCGAACACCAAACTACAGGTAGACCATGAAAACAAGTCGAATAAAATTACTGAAAAAACAAGACCCAACCTCCACTCAAAAAACGGATGTGCATCTTGGTCAGCAGACCTATCCATTCAAAAATATGACCCCACTTTGAGAGGCCCCGCAAAGAGAAAAACGAGCAAGTCTTCAACTATACTAAAAATCAATGAAAGCAACCAGCCATCTTCCCTCAAACAATCTTAACTACCTTTCGAGCCCAAACTGAATGATCGCACTACTCTTCTACCACCGAAGTCCCCACTAATACTGAGCGAGGAAAAGAAGGCCTTAGAAGATACTGTGTGCTCAATCACTGAAAGCGAGCTCTAAACGCAAGAGAAATGTGTGAGGATTGGGAAGAGGACGACCAGACGCCTGTGAAAAAAAGAAAGAGAAATGCAAATAGTCAATCCCCATTGATTCCGGTCGACCCCTTGGACGAGAAACAAAAAAAGGAAAACAGAAAAACTAAAAGAAATAACAAACCATCTGCTCAAGAGCCAGCAAGCCCAATTTTTCTGACATTTGAGGAAAAAAAACTAAAACTTTTGGAAAAAAACAAACATAGAGTAACTTCTCAGCACTCGCCAACAAAGAAAATGGAAATGCTCCCAGTACGGGTCAACTTTAGACCACCTCCTCCTAGGAGGACGCAACCGTTGAGTTATGACGCCAAAAAAACATCACAGGAATGACCATCGGCGCTTACCCCACGTTGGCGTTCCAGAGTGCACAAAAGTTCACATAAAGATGAGCGACCACCCTCAAAAACAAGAAGTCCAAAAAGATTCCATAAACTAGAGCACAGAGCGAGATCTTCATCCCCATTAAACCACCACCGAACGTCAAGGTCCAGAGGACGCAGAAATCAGAGGCACCCTCCTACACAGAGGGGTAAAAGCAAGGACCGCCGAGGAAGAAGAGACCTCATAAACCGACTAGTAGGGTCTACAAAGACTCGCTCCTTCACTCTGAAAAGCATCTGGAAGGAAGACCCATCATTCATCCTCAACAGAAAAACGATTCTAAAAATATTACACCTAGTCCCAGCTCTAAAAACTCTATCCACAGAAGATATCACAATTGTGGAATTCAGGGGAAAAAAATGAGTGGATAGCGTCTACTTACACATTCAATCTGAAACCATCAAATTGGCTTTAACTAAAGAAAAAAACAAACTGAGAGCGCTGGGTTACGACCTTACAGATTACATAAGACCCAAAGAGCGCACTGATTCTAAACAAGACTCGCCGAACTACCCTGAGAGACGCCCCCAGGAAAAAAAGACGAAAGACCATGTAAAGAGCGAACTTATATACCGGAATGACCAGGCTCCGGTAGTGAATGACAAACACCTTCCAAGATTGACTACACGAAAGCAGACAGAGGCCCACCGGCCAAGCTCTCTAGAATTGGAAAGTGTACCTCCGGGCCCCCAAAAAAATTGGTACATCACAATTGAGCAAGATATTCCGCTAAAAGGAAAAGAAAAGCCAAACTGGGACAAGAAGCAACAAAGTACAAAGGAAGAAGTCAATCATTGGGCATGGCTGCCCAAAGCATTAGCAATAAACCACAATTACTAGCAATTAAACAAATGCCAGCTAAACAAGAAGTGCTCAGGCCAGCTACTGAACATGGATTCGGAGATCAACATAACCCTACGTTCGTGGAACACCCGAGGCTTCTCACATTTGACGAACTCCTCAGACGTTAATCTAGGATCCGTAGATATTTGGTGTCTTCAAGAAACCTGGATCCGACACAAACCGTCGATAAAAGGTTATACGATCGCTTTCTCACCAGCCTTGAAAGGAACATCGGGGAGACCAAGAGCAGGTTCACTCACAGCAATAAGAATCGGAGCCGACCTTCACCTTCTCAAAGTGTTAAAGACAGAGCCGCACATCCTGGCAACTTTGATACAGAGAAGTAACAACCAAAACAATCTTAATAAAGGAAAAAAAACGACATACCTTCCGATTAACTTATACTGGAACCCGGTAGAATGTGAAACAGACACCTTTCTACTGAAAATCGAAAACCTTTTAAAAGACGCCTTATCAAACGACCTAGTGGAAAGTATAGTTATTTGCGGAGACCTAAATGTCAACATCAAGAAGAATGGGCAGGAGTTTTGTCAAACAAAACCAAATCGGCCACAACTGCCGGAAAACTCACAAGACAGAGCAAACAAATGGTCAAATCTGATGGACAACTACAACCTACACAAAGCCCACTTCTTGGGAAAAGCATTGCAACCGACTATCCCGACCTGGGAATTAGCCGGAAGGAGCGCCACCTTAGACCACATCTATCTGTCCAGAAATCTCCTCCCGCTGGTCGCCGGCTTTGACATCACCAGAACACTTAATAGTGACCACAACCTCCGGAAACTGACATGGTCAGCTTCCCGCCTCAAAATGCACGAAAGTGACATGGCGCTGAGATCGACCAACATGGAGACCTATGCAAACTCCACACGCTTAAGGATGAACACCTCAGCAGTAACGACACTAACCTTTAACTACCGCCAAATAAAAGCGCGGGCAAATTCTAAAGAAGAGAAACATCTTATGGACTATTGCCCATTACTCCAACCATATTACATCAAAAAGACGGGAAATAGGAAACAAGCAAAGACCAACCATCATAACAACGAAACCCTCAGGAACAAAAGGCGGGAGATGAGAAGAGCTGTGAGAAAGGCCAGGAGCTCGCCATCACGTGCTAACGTTGAAACAGCTTTGAAAGTCACTAAAGCCTACAAGACTTGGTTGAAAGGCTTTAGATTACAACTTTACCAAGACGACTCAGAACAAATGCTGCGAGTGCTGGCCGGTAAGCAAACAAAATCATTCTGGTCACTGGTCAACTCTAACAGCTCATCAAGCAAGGACGCCTTAACATCAAGCGTAACAGAAGAAGCTTGGATAACACACTTCGCCACCCTTTTCGGCCCAGTGGGCAACGAGACGAAACCCAGGAAAAGCAGACCTAACCGATGGGCAATAGAACCTGACCCACTTAGCATTGAAGACAAAATCAAGAGCCTCAAATCATCACAAGCTCCGGGTCCTGATGGTTTGTCGAACATGGATTTAAAATCTAACCCAAAAGTCTGGTCAACCTTAATAGCCGAAATTTTTGAATCCTGTACAAACTCTACATCTGTTCCGAAGTCCTGGAAAACAGCCAATGTAGTCCCCATCTACAAATCTGGAGACAGAAGCGATCCCAACAACTATCGCCCAATAGCACTGTTGGACTGTATTGGCAAACTCTTCGGTTCATTTTTACTGGACAAATTCAAAACCTGGATAGAGTCCTCTGAAGGAGGGGATAACTTTCTAACAGGGTTCAGGAAAAACTTCAACACTATGGCGAACATTTTCACCATTAACATCTTGAAAGCCAGAGTTCAGGAAGGAGCCCCTCCCCTTTGCATGGCATTTATTGATTTATCCAAAGCCTTCGATAAGGTAAACAGAGAAAAACTTTGGATAAAACTTGCCAACTGGAACTGCCCCCAGAACCTCTTAGACCCAATTCAAGAACTTTACTCAGAAACATCCATGAGAGTCAGACTGAATGGTACTGGGCTACTATCGGCAGTGATAGGAACATCTAGCGGAGTTAAGCAGGGATGTCCTCTGGCACCGGCACTTTACAACGCCTACACTGGTGATTACCAACAAGCCGAAAAGAACGTTAAAGCTTTCCCGCCCTCCATAGGATCCGAGAAAGTCAGCAGATTACTCTACGCGGACGATATTATCCTTATTGACCAGACAATGATAGGGTTACAGCGAAAGCTAGACAACCTGAATGAATATCTCCACATCAACGACCTTGAGAGCAATACAACAAAAACTAAAGTGATGCGACTAATGAAAGTGGCCAAACGCAAAACTTCAAAGGCTTGGTTTTTTAATAACATCCGTCTGGAAGAAGTCGACACCTTTAGATACCTGGGTACGATGTTCAGCAACAAAGGGAACGAGCAACCTATGCTAGACCTACTGACCAACAAACAGAAAACTTTACTAAACCAACTGATTATAGTGGACAAAAAAGTGGACAAAAAATTTGGAATTAGATTGGTGTGAGACCCAACAAACATCAGCAAACTATAAATCAGTAGCCCACTTGCCGGCGTTTGCCCAAAAACTGAACGAGCCCATCCGCTACCTACTTCAATTTCCGAATAAGATCTTCCGAGCTACCTTCCTAAGAGCAAGATTAAACATTCTAAAGACCAACGAGGTACTGAAAATTAGAGGAAAATCCAAATCCGATGGCTGTAGATTCTGCCGGAATCCCGAGCTAAAGGAAAGCCTAAGACACCTGATCATCCATTGCCCAGGGACAGCTAGCAAACGGAAAATCCACCTGGACCACCTCTACTCAAACTTTTCAAAGACGGATGAGGACTACTGGTGGGCGCACTTGATGAACGGGCTAAGTCGAAGACCGGTCATCGCGGTGGTAAATTTTATACACAGTCTGAAGTTGGACGCCATCAGTGAAGGTTCAGAGAGCCCTTAAAAGACTTATCCCGTTTTTGATGAGAATCTGGGAAAAAACAAATTTCACTTCCACTTTTGTAAAAACTGCTAACAACAGTTAAACACAATAAAAAAAAAAAAAATAGTTATACTTGTTTATTTGGAGCCGGGGTGTTGGTTCCATTCTTTTGAACTTTGTTAGTGGCATCGCATTTACTGTTGCGTCGGTGTCTATCACTACATTGGTGGGTGACCCATTTGCTAGCACTAGGCATGTTGGCCGTGCTGAGTTCTTTGTGTTTGGTTTGCTCTTCCCCGACTTCATTGCTGAGATCATGCGGACATGGTCCCTCTTTTTCTTTTGCTAATTCCGTGATCTGTCTGGGGATGATTCTTCTTCAGATGTGGCGTCTGTGTCAATGTCACTGGGCGATCTTTGGGATGCAGCTCTTGTTTCACCTTTTCCTCTTTGGTTCGATGTTGTGTGGTCTGGTAGTTCAGCTTCCTTCTGGGGGCGGTGGATTCAGGCAGACCTTTGGTGATCAGACTTTTAAATTTGGTAATTTCACGCAGATCCGGGTACACGTAGCGCCGGACCGGGCTCTCCCATGTGCAGGGCCTCTGCACCATTTGCAGGATTCTTGTCATTTTGTGACTTGCAGGGGCATGGTGTTCACAGGTCTCCTCCCCTCTGGTCTCACATTGATGGCTGCTATGTCTTTATCCTCTTTAATGTTGTCAAGTGGGAGTCTATTCATGGCCTCCTCCATGTCTGCAACGTGTTCATCCATACATTCCCTCTGCTGACCCATTGCAAGGATTCGATCTAGGGGAATGTTTTTCTTCAAGAAGATTGTTCTGCATGATTTTTCCGGGGATATGATGTGGATGATCTGTTGCCGGATGGCAAAGTTCTCTCCTCGGAATTCACAGCCAAGCGCCATTTCTCTAATGTGTACATGGTGGACATCGATCCTTTTTATAGCGTGAGCCTGGCCCATAGGCAGATGGGTGCGTTATGAGAGTTGAGGAGAAGCCAGAGGTTAGCATTCAGCTAACCTTTTTTAACAGTAACACAGTACTGTGGGGGATTGTGTTAGATGCTACTTCTAATCTAAGTGGTAATTTTACATGCAGATTGTATGTCCAATGTGTAGGACTCATTAATGTCATAGTATCGTGACATCAGAACTCCTCTAACACTCTTGAGGATGCTCTGAACCCCCATCTAACTATATGTTGGTTTTTAAACTCCTGGGCCGTTTTCATCACCCCAGTGCATATGCACTAAATTGCTCTGCTTTTTTTAACTTTGCCATCATAGTCCCCAACTGCACAATCTCCCTTCTATCCTCATTCTCCTGAATTTATCCTCTGCTTTGAACACAGTCAACAATGCCATCCTGCTCAATCGCCTCAGCAATAACCTTGGTATTACTGATCAGGCCCTGACCTAGTTGACCTCCTTTTCTAACCGACTGACCCTCTCAGGTCAAATTGGGGTTTTATCTCTCTTCTATCTCTCTCTCTACTTCTGGTGTTCCGCAGGGATCTAACATCTCTCCCTGGCTCTTCAACCACTACCTGACAGCTATTGCCCACCCCATCGCTACTTTCTGCTTCTGCTAAAAATGTTAATGTTATGCGGGTGACAATCAGTTCTCTTTCAGGCTCCCCTAAGCCACCTGTGCTTCTTCTCTCATACCAGACTGTCTGGCCCCAATTCAGGAGTGGTGTGCCACTATTGATCCCTGCCTTAATGCTAGTAAGACTAACATCCTTCTCATTGGAGCAATCACTCCCTCCTTTCCTCTCTCTCTCTCTGGCCGCCGCTTCAAGCTCTATTCCAGCTTCTTCCATTTGAGGCTAAGCACCTTGGTGTCATCTTCAACTCCACCCTCTCCTTATCGCCTCACATCTCTGATGTCTCTAAGAAGTCAAACTATCACCTGCACCTCCTCAGAGGTATTCTTCCTTTTCTCACTTGACCCCAGAAGCTCACTGTCTCCAGAACTCTGGTTTTCTCTAGTCTGGTCTATTGCAACAGCCTCTTTCTAAATCATCCTGCCTCTACTCTTCGACCTTTACAATTTATCCAACTTATCCAGAACAGGACTGCAAGACTTGTGCTTGGCCTCAAGTCCAGGGATCGTATCTTTCCAGCTATGAAATCTCTTCAGTGGCTCCCTGTGGCTGCAAGGATAAAGTTAAAGACCAGAGAAAGCATACTGCTTGGTGTGCCAAGGAAAGATAATTCACAGAAAATACAAGGCCTATTCCCTGTTACCTGTTGTGGCATTCTACACACAGAAAATTATGGCAATCTTAACCTATGGAGCTGAAACTATGCTAAATGTAACCAAAGAGATCTGGATCATGCTCGAAGGGCTCATATGGAGAACATTTTGTGTGTTTCCTCCAGCTTTTCCTTTCCACATATCCGACATGAGCTAGGCCTCCAGTCATGGGAAGCAATGAAAAACTGGAAAGACTTGATGTTATATAGGAAGCATCATATAAAAGATAAGATCCCTGCAATAGACATACTCCGTAAACATCCCCAAGCAACTAAAGCTACTGCCCTCGATCTCTGGAAAATGCATTGCATCAACTTACTAGAGATTGAACAGACCCAACGGAGACGCTTATAAATTGCCCTCAACAAGCGAAAATAAAGCTCCAAAGAAATGACTGGTTGAGAACAATTGAAACCACTTCCAAGTACAAATTGTCATTGACACATAATATCGATGTCAAACCAATACACCAACTGCCACACTGTCTCCAACACTTTCCAGAGCATAAGATTAGAGACAATTTCCTGAGGCTACGGCTTAACCTTCTCCCCACCCGACAATGCTTAGCCACGATTAAACGAATTCCAGAGGAACTAACAGTGTGTCGATTCTGCAAAGACCCCATGCAAATCGAGACTGTATACCATCTTATCATGTACTGCATGGCTCTGCAACCGAAAAGGAACCTATTCAGTGAGAAGTGGATTCCTCTTATCTTGACGTTAGATCCAGCAGAACGATGGACATCCATTCTCAGCGGAAAGGACAAGAAACTCATAATCACGATAATACGCTTTTGGGACTCCTTGAACATTGAGCCTGGAAACCTAATCGACAGTGGACCGACGGAACTAAAAGGAATACCTCATTCCGAAATATGACCACTGGATTTGTGTTACTCATTGAAAAAAGCTAGGATGGGGGGTTCTTTTCTTTTTTTTCTATCTTTGCATATTTTATATTTTAGTCTTGCTTTCTTTTTATATGAATTTGAAAGTTGAATTTTGAGTGAAAAAGTTTGTTGATAAACTAAAACATTCAATAAAAAATAAAATACAATACAAGACCCTCTGCATCATCCACAAGGCTTACTGGGGCCTGGGACCGCTTTACCTCCATCCTTCTCTTCCAAAATATATTCCATCTCAAGCTCTCTCATCATCCACCTCCAACTCTCTGAGGGTCAGACGCTTCTCCAAGTAGAGAGTTGGGGGCAAGTCTATCTACTCAGCTGGGGTCTCCCTCTGGAACATCCTCCCTGCCTTGAGCAGAACCACATCATTCCACAAGGAACTCAAGACCTTCCTTTTTTTCGCTTTCGCTTTCACTCTTCCTCTCCCCTGTTGATGCACCTGACTGCTCCATGCACTAGTCCCCTGCTCACCCTCTGAACTCGGGCCCAGGCTCCTGCATGTCCAGTTGCCCTTGCACTGCCTCCGGACTCCCCAGCACTTAAGAGTACGCAACTGCAACCCTACAGTACCTTCTCTCTGCACTTATGAGCCACCCACTAGCTGCACTTGTGAGTTAACTGCACTTCCCTCCACCACTCCCCACTGGCACTTCTCGCCTTCCCTCTTCCCCACACTTGCACAATCTGAATGACACAAGATCTAGTAAGATCGCTATTTTGTCCTCCCTTTGTTTCCCCCTCCTTGTCTTGTCGCGCCTAGCAACACTTGTGTATTTACAGGCACATTATAAATACCACATCATTTCATATCATATATCATATCACGTTATTTCTACTAGTGACATAAAGTTAGTCAAAATCCCTGATTAATGTGATCTTGCAACTATCATTTTCCACTTCTACCAAAATACCACTATAGATTATGTTTCTCTGAGTGAGGGGGACTTTTATAGAATGGTCTTAAATGTACCATAATTGATATCACTGTACCTGTTAGGGCTCTGGATCGAACTACACTGTATAGGGCAAATGGGCTAAGCTTTTCTGATTTCCCTTAACCTTTTCTCATTCACTTCTAAATATTACAGTGGATAGTAATGTGGATGGTACTAGAGCAGTCCAACTCTTGGATACACCTGTACAATCAGAGGAGCGGAATAAAGCTGACTGGTCATGGCTTGCTGGTTTCTTACCTAATTTCCTGAAATGTGCCTGATCGTAGCTTCACTATGCTTCTTGGAATACCGGGGATCATCACATCTCTTTGACGAGGACAGTCTTTTTCGGTTTTTGCTTCCATTTACCATTGTTGTCTCGCAGGAGACAAGTTTGATGGAAGAAGTGAGACTTGATGGTAGGGTTACTATACAGATTCTTGCTACCAAAAGATGACTGGATTGTCCTAAGGGTGGGATTCTAATTAGTTGCAGTTCCACCCCTAGTTTGGCTAACCATAATGTTGGCTCGGGGTTCGTCCTGGCCAGTCATTTTACAGGGAGACTGGCCAACGATCAAACTTTGAAACTTCTCATTATTAACATATACTATCCCCCGGGTCGAAGACATACACATGACCTGAAACCTATCCCTACTGATGTGATAACTACTCATAGCTGTGACAACGTTCCAGATGATTAGTGATTTTAACACATACTTTCCTTCGAATATCTTTTGTGCCCCTTTTTTACCAGAATCTGCACATTTCCAAACAAATGTTAACCCACAAGGACTCGAATGGGCAAAAACATTGGCCACGATTGACATGTGTATGTTGAATGGCAGATGCCCACACAATTATCCTGGCAATTTTATTAGACTTTGAGGTGGATTGGCAACCACCATAGGCTATGCTTTTTGTTATTCAATTATGTTTTACAGAGATTTGGATTTACTGATACTCTCCAGGTGATCATTTTCCTTTGCTCCTATCACTTGATCTTGTGGTAGCTGATCCCCAATCTGACAACGGTGGGCTATTTAACACTAATCTTAGAAAGAATAGGCTCATATGGAATCCTTCTTATATACTTTTGCCTAGCCAGAATTTGCAGGTCTCATGAAAGTACCATGGGCAATGACCTAGAAGTCCGCAATTGTAACTTGTTTTGTCTAACTAACCATGCTAACTCTTTAATAATAATAATTAGGCTTTTATATAGCGCTACAAACCCTCAGGTATCCGAGCGCTGCTTATTATTACCCACGGTGTGTGGTGCTCATTTATCGACCTCGGAAGGATGAAAGGCTGAGTTTGGCCCCGCCGGGATTCGAACCTGCGTTAACAGGCTCTGCACGGGTGTCAAAGCAAGCGCTCTACTCGCTGTGCCACTTGACTTTGACGTGGGGTACAGGAATGTTTTGCAAGATTTACCTCAACTTTTATCTGAAATGTTAACACACATTGCTCCAGCTTCAACTAATGGTACTAGGAACAGTACTCACGGCACACATAAGCATAAACATTAGGAAAGCCAAGAGAATTCTGCAAAGGGATCTCAGGATCATACTATCTAGTAACCTGGAGGGGTCTGCTAGCAGCCAAAAGTAGGGCACAGAAAATCATTTATTTTGGATGTTTGAAGTATTATTATAATCATAAGAAAAAGGAGAGTTGGCGAGCCATTATAGCTGTAGTACAGAGTGGCAATTATTGACTCTTTTGGCAACTAATCAGGTCACAAATTAAGCCACATTTAATTTTAAAGACCCAAAACATATAAAAACACCCGGGGTAAACCTACAGTAACTTCCTTTAATTTTGACCTAAGATCAAAAGGCATTTTACCCTATCACCACTGGACCTGACCAGAAATTGTCACGCCATTAAAATATGGACATGCTGGTGACCTGGGGGCATCTGTTACATCCTTCTTAAACATAATCCTGACTGGTGAGGCAATTTTCTTTTTCATTTGTTCAAATACATTAGTCAAACTCGTTTGATACCACCCTCATGGCAACAAAGTAGAATTGTCCCATATATAAAAAAAGGCTCTGGGTATGATGCCAATAATTATGCGCTGTTGGCCGTGGTAGATGCCACCTCAAATGTATTTGCAAGGGTGTTGTTGTTGGACGTAAGCTCTTGGGCTATTGAGGCTAACCTCATACCCTTGTACCAAACAGGATTTATTATGGAAGCCGGCACCCTGACTAATATTATTAACTAAGTTGATCTTATTGAATACAACTGAGTGACAAGAAAACACCACACTTAGGTTTCTGTTTTGACTTCAGTGCCACCTTTGACACCATCGGTAGAGAGAGGCTGTGGCAAAAACTGCATACGTGGGCTATCCCTCTTGGTGTGTTAAAGATGATTGTTACACTGTATACATTCACTATTAAGTTAAGGGTATCAAATGCGGTGCCACTATGAACTCCTTTGACACCAGGGTTAGCATCAAGCACAGCTGCATATTGGCCCTGTTATTATTTAATGTATTCCTTGTGGACCTATCCGAAGTGTTGAGGACATCTAATCTTAATCCTCCTCGACTAGGGTCACAAAGGATATCCTGGTTAGCTTATACTGATGACCTCGTCCTGTTGGACATAATTCCCAGTGGTCTGCAGCACTCAATGAATAACTTCTGCCAATAGGTTAAATTAAACAAACTGACCATCAAAATCACCAAATCTAAACCATGGTGGTTGGTTCTTAAGAGGCGTTCTTTGAGGCTTGGAGATCAATTGGTGGAGCAGGTTGTGACATATGACTACCTTGGACTTACATTTGACTGTTGCATTAACTTAGATTCTCGCTTCTCAGACCTTGAAGTGAAAGTGTGCCAACTAATGGGAGCCATTATGTGATTTGCAAAAGAACATGCTAGTTATTTCTAAGCCTCCTTGATTCATCTTTTTAAGGCTAAAATGTGCCCAGTCATTCTATAAGGGATGGAGGTATGGGCTGAGAAACTTGAGCACCAAAGTATTCTTAACCTACAGGTTTCAATCCTAAATTTAGTTTGTTTTTCTTGAATTACAGCTCTCTGCAATACATAGTGTTATGTTGATCAACAGTCTCAATCTCCTCTTGAAGTTTATGCATGCCGGTCCCAATTCATTATTATATATAAATGGACTTTTAACCCTGGTTGATGTCATAAACTGTCGCAATCTGTTTATACATCAATTGTACAGAGAACATCTTATCTGGTTTAAGTGTTTGTGTATTTCTCTTGTTGAATATCCATCATCTAAATTAACACCTTTTTTAAATAAAAACGTGGTTTATACAATTGATATTGAACAATCATTTGTGAACCTATGTACCACATCTTTGACTTGTGAATATTCACTTCAGCACATGAACCATACTCGCATTGGCACATATTACACTGCCTAGCCTGGCAATCGGATCCTTATCCAACACCTTTGCATTACATTTAATATTGTATCTACCCTGGTGGCTGTGAGGGGCTGGGTGGGTCTTGATAGGCATTTGCGATGTTATAGATTGCTGTGGGTTGTGAACTTGAAACTGTTAAGCATTTAACGATGGAATGTGAGCTTTTGAGCCACTTGAGAAGGTTTGCACTGTTAGCTGGCGGCATTGACTCCTCCCACTTTAACAGTGATACTGTATAGGGGCAGATTATTTTGAAGGAAATGATGTGGGGGTTGATTTGCCATTTTACTGAAATGTGGGGGAAGATTGAATCTACGATTACAATTTTAGGATGATGTGTTGAAGTTCCTGTTTTTATACATGACTACACTGTTCCTGGGTCTTCTCACATTTTAAATTGTAAATGGGGGAAGATTGAATCTATCTTTTTTATAAATGTTGGGATGACGTGTTGTATTTTATTTGTTATGGGTTTTCGCTCCTTTTAAATTTTATATATTTAAAGGGATGGAGGATTGCACAAAAAGCTTTCATGCTGCTGAACTGTACTACTTCATAAAGAAAAAAGAAAAATGGCATCTTTATTGCTGGCAGGCATGACAGGTATAATGCATGAACGACCGGATGAAAATGACCACTTATATAGTGCACACTATGGCAACCACAAACGTGTTAGGAAATATAACCAAGTCAGAAAAGCCATAAATAAATCACATAACACAGCCTACATCGGATTCAACAAAGCAGGTCATTGTAGAGCTCCCTGCGCCATCATGTACATGTTTTCAGGCAGTGTTGCGCCCACTCCCATCAGTGATTAGTCATAAAATGTTATGGGTATAGTCTAATTAGTCTTGCAAAACACACCCTTGAATTTCGTAAACTGTTCATATAGAAGCCTAGTTAAAATCGTAACTGCGACAATTAAGGGCAACAAATGAGCAGAACGTGCTTAAACGCAACTAGGGTGCACTGCATGGCAATGCCCACGAGTAATTGAGACTGGCAGACGCGTGCGCGCATTCTACTTAAACAATGGAGGCGAAGGGTGGGGGCAGAAAAGTGTTCAGGAGAACAAAGCGCTGTGAAGCAGAGCTCTGAGCCAATCACGACTGACTAGACAGCCCGCGAATCAGGAACCCGAGATGGGGAGACTGTGAAGATAACTTGCTACTCAGGATGCATAGTTCAGTAGTGTTCCAGAACATGGGAAATAATTGAACTCAACCGATTGTATTCCTTGGAGAACTCTCCACTAACTGTGTTTACAGTGTGCAGACGATTTTGTAAAAACCTGTCATAATTTACCATTTTTTTAACGAGAGAAATGGAAAAAGCATACTTTTGTACCAATCATAAATACATAAAAAGTGCAATTTCTCTGCCAAACTTGAAAAGGGAAAAACAGTGATATCGAAAACCTAAATTGTGATCAATGTTATTGAAAATAGTGCTTTGTGTGATAGCTTTTAGAGACATTCACATGAAGGCCTCTGATCTGGGCCCCAATTTGGATGCCGCTGGTGCACACTGTGGTGCCATAAGACCAGGGCTTTAAGTGGGGTAAGAAATTGAAGGGGGGGGCTCATTTGGGGGTGTGGCTTGAGGGATGGGCGTGGCCTAAAAAGTACACAAACCATAGCAAGCTATGCAAACACATATATAAATACATGTAAACATTTATATATTTGTATGGGTACCTTACTATGGTTTGTGTAATATGCAAGTCATCAAGTCATCTTTTATAAACATAGAAATATGTTACATTTTGTTTCTTAAACCCAAAACTCCCACCCCCCTCCCTCACCCCTCTCCCAACCAGAGGAATACGTATCACACACCTGTCAACCCAACAACAACTGAAACTTTTCTTGGTGGAGCTGTTCATCGGCTACAGCCCAGGCATCAATACAGCCTTAACCCTATATATCTTGAACATATTTATGGGTGCATAGTTTGGAATCAACAATGTGTCAAATGAAAAATTTGTAACAACCATATCAATCGGAACAACAATGTTCAGTAGGTAGATACCCTCCACAAACAACAGATGAATCGTGCAACGCATCACGAGTATTTCAGCAAGCATCTACCATCAAGCTCTTCTAGACAACAGGGGCAGTACGACCTTCGTTCAACCAGGGGAGTGCTCATCTAGAAACTACTTTTCAAGCCACTTTTTCATACATAGAAATATTTCTATATTTAAAAAAGAGTGCTTGAAAAGTACACAATTCAATTAATCTTTTATAAAGCTTTGACGACGGACAAAGCCTATGGCGTCTTTGTACGACGGCAACGCTTCATAAAAGATGGCTTGAATTGTGTACTTTTCAAGCCATCTTGTATTGACCTAGAAATATGCCTCAGAGTCCCCACATTTGAGGATCAAAGACGCCTTGTGACCCGCGGAGGGGGAAACAAAAGGACAGTATTTTCCTATGGTGACCCCTCGCGGAATTTATAGTGACTGACAGAAGCGGCTGGCAGGCTCTTCTGTCAGCTTGCCCGACTTAATGGTGAGTGCATCTTCCGTCGTGGCTGTGGCCGTGATGGGATAATGTGTCCTGCCAATGTTGTGGTGGGACTGAGGGGGACCTGCGAGGGCCCCGGCTCAGCATCACTTTTGGAGACTGCTGGGGTCTGGACCTGGCTGGCCCAAGCCCACTTAAAGCACCGTGTTGGACTGAGGACCAACGCTCTGAGGCTGAGTGACAGAGCAAGAAGATGGGCCTTGACAAGTCAACCCGCTGGTACTCCTTTCAGAGCCCGATGCACCCCCTGCGCACTTGAAAGCATAGAATTGGTTTTGATTGGTTCCCAATCAGGCGCCCTCATCCCCACCAGCACCAACACCTATCACCCCCATTGAAGAGGATTGTGCAGCATGTAATTGTATACCTTCTGTTACAGGCTTTGAAATACAGAGATGGGAATGCATACACACTGTGCACTGTGGCTAGCTTTGAGCAAAGCGCCTGCTTGACCTCTAATTGGGATGTGAAGAGGACTGTACAGCAATCTGCTGACCTGCACAGCAGATAATGTGATAACGCCCCTGTGGAGAGGTATGCACATTACAGGAAGAACACAGGGCTATGCCTGCAGCGGAGTGCCCTCCCCTAAGGTCGAGCAACATGGGCAGGCACAGTCAAGGGCATTTCAATAATCTGCATCTCTGCTGAGCTATCACCTGCTCCTCAGACGTACTCTCCTCTCTAAGGCAGCATTAATAGTGGTAGTATTAATACTAAGGTTGGTTTTACTATTACAGATACTGGTTGATTGTTGTTACTCAATAGAGTATGCATACTTACATTTCAAATAATCCTTTAAAACCATTATTACAAATGGTAATACTGGCAGTAGGAGTAGTAAATGTCATGATGCTAGTAGTACTAATAGTTCTAGCAGTAGCACTGGTAGGAGTCAGTCTACTATCAAGTTGACACATGTACTGAAAAAGTATAATTATATTAGTACTGGTGCTATCACTAATCAAACGGTCAGTACTTTTAATGTGATACTTATACTACTAATACCACTACTACTACTACTGCAACTACTACTGCTACTACTACTAATAATAATAGTCATAATTATTATAATACTATGGGCCTGATTCACAGAAGCGTTTTATAATGGCACAATCCCATAAGAAAACGTTCTGTGAATCAGGCCCTTTATGTACTACTGTTAATACAGCTACTACTATTATAGGTAGTATTATAGGTAGTATGTTGTGTGATACTGGTATTACTATGACTACTAGCAAAGCAACAATTCATACGTTTACTTGTAGTACTAGCATTTATAGTAGCAACAGTCTTACTACTGTTTACTAATACTCCTCATGATATTAGTATTGTTAGTAGGAGTAGTAGACGACATACTTTTAACAGGAAGAGTAGTAGGTGTAGTATTGGTAGCAGCAGTAACAGTAGCACCTTGACCTCTTTTGCTCCTGTGTCGAGTGTGCAGCCAAGGGAGCAGGCAAGTGTTTAACCTGGAGAGTCCCTGCGACCCCCATTTTGTCATAAGGCACTTTATCTTGAGATTTGATTCCCTCTATGCTGCCTTTGCTGCCCGCTCTGCAGCCCCTTCCCCTCGCTCCACACTCAGCCCACCCTCCACCCTCCCTCCTGTGATTGAATCTCTTCATCCAGGAAGCGCTGTATTCAGTGAATATTCCCAACACCTTGATCTCTTTAGCTCCTGCTTCCAGTGTGCAGCCAAAGAAGCAGGTGAGTATTTAACCTTTTAACCAAGAGAGGCCCCACAACTGCCGTTTTGCCCATCAGGCATTTTTATCATGAGATTTGTGCCCCTCTCTGTGCTCTTTGCCACCTGCTCTGAAGCCGCTTCTCCTCCCTCCCTACTCTGCCCATCCACCGCCCTCCCTCCATGTGATTGGCTCAGTTCATCCAGGAAGTGCTCTATTCAGTGCATATTCCCAACATCTCGACCTCTTTAGCTCCTGCGTCGAGTGTGCAGCCAAAGCAGCAGGTGAGTTTTGAACCTTTTAACTGAGAGTATTCCCCATAAGCATTTTTTTTCTTGGGATTTAATCCCTTCTCTGTGGCCTTTTCCGTACGCTCTGTAGTCCTTTCCCCTCCTTCTGCACTTCCAGATTGGTAGAGCTAGGGCAGCCTTGCCTGTGCAGTCTTATGCTGAGGACCACAAGGCAAAGGGCAGCTCTGACCAATCAGCTCCACTCTGTGTTTGCCCATGTTCGCCTGGAATGCCTGCCCCGGTCAACTAACAGCAACAGACAAGGTAAGTTGTGGTGTGGGTGGGGAGTACAGCCATTACTGTACCTCACTGAAACCCCTCCACTCTTATTACCAAATAGTCACACATTTACCCTATTTGAGTAAAATTGTGTAGGGTAGCCATGTTTTGCATTGTGCCTAATTGTGTAAGGGAGCCATGTTTAGCATTTAGCCTAATGTTTTGGGGTAGACATGTTTTGCATTTAGCCTAATTATGTAGGGTAGCCACGCTTCGCATTTAGCGTAATTGTGTAGTGTAGACAAGTTTTGCATTCACCCTAATTGTACAGCGTAGTAACGTTTTGCAATTTAACCTTATTGTGCAGGTTAGCCATGCTTTGTATTTAGCCTAATTGTGTAGCATTTAGCCTAATCATGTAAGGTAGTCATGTTTTGCATTTAGCCGAATGTTGTGGGGTAGCCTTGTTTGGCATTCAGTCTAATTGTGTAGGATAGCCACGTTTTTCATTTAGCATAATTGTGTAGGATAACCACGTTTTGCATTTAGCCTAGTAGTGTAGGGTAGCTATGTTTTGCATTTAGTCTAATGTTGTAGGGTAGCCATGTTTTGCATTTACCCTATTTTGTAGGGTAGCCATGTTTTGCATCTAGCCAAATTCTGTAGCATTTATGTTGTAGGGGGCCATGTTTGGCATATAGCCTATTTGTGTAGGTTAGCTACGTTTTGCATTTAGCATAATTGTGTAGGGTAGCCATGTACGGCATTTAGCCTAATGTGGGGTATCCATGTTTTGCATATAGCCTAATTGTCTGAGGTAGCCATATATGGCATTTAGCAATTGCAAGGACTATCCACGTGTCACACTTTTTAAATGGGTTGTATTGGTTTGTAAAGCAATTTCAGACACTACACACATGTATCAACATATTCCAACTATTTTAGTCTACTGTCTGATTCCCCCCTCCCAACTACTCCCACCCCCTTGCACAGACTATGACACCTGTTTTCTTCTTGGCCTTGTGTGTGGGTTACACCCACTACTACTATCGTCATTTGTTCAGTAACTAATTCAGTTGCCGCATTTTTTGAGTAGTGATGCACACTGAGGTTTGCATATCTTGTAGTTATAGTCTCCATGAGATTGTCTGCCTGATTCATGGAATTTTTGCGCTGAAAAACGGGGATTTGTGCGCCATTCTGCCCGCAAATCCCCATTTGTCATATAGAGATTTTCTGGCAGAATGGCGCAAAAATCCCCCTATTCCAGCGCAAATAAATCCATGAATCAGGTTGTAAGTCTTCATTTTGCTCTGATTAGCCCCGTTGGACTGGATGTTGCCAGTCTGCCGTTTCCACCAGCGACCATTTCAAGAGATCTTTCCATCACAGCTCTGCATCTGGGCCTCTGTGCACCTTCCAGCTCATTAATATTCTACGTTTAGCCAAAATAAATATCAAGTCTATTAGTTTGCTAATGTGTTTCTTCATCTTCGGGCATGTAAATATACCTAGCAGGCAGGCCCTGGGAGACCCCACATCTAATATTATTTCCGCCTTTGCTAGCTTAAGTGCTCTCGCTCCCCAAAACTGCTGTATTTCCCTACAGGCCCAGAACATGTGCACCATATCCGCCTTACTCAGCCCGCATTTTGGGCAGATTTGTTCTGTGGTCTTCCTGAAACTCGCCATTTTCCTCAGTGTTAGGTATTTCTGGATACTCGCTTTTGGTATATCATGGCTTTCTCCCACTGTTTATCTGTTATCGTTTCTTGTAGGTCCTATTCTCAGCTACATTTAGTGTTTGCTAGTCCATCCTTATCATGGGACATAAGCAGTTCATATATTCTAAACACCTTGTGACCTCCATCTGCGATATCATGGAGTGTTTCTATTGACACCGCTATTTTTAGCTCCCTAGTCTGTACAGGCCACGACTGCTTCAGTTTTGCTAAGAGGGAGGCATGTATTATGTGTTGACCCTTGTGTAGACCGGTTTTAGCTGCTAGGGTAATAAAGTCCATTGGTTCCCTTTCAAGCAACAGGTTGCCAATTGTCCTTTGGGGCTTCCAGTTCCTCCTCACCTGTAATCTGGTTTGTAGGTCATCTACATTAAGTGCCACTAGTGGAATTTGGCGGGGAGTAAGGCGCCCAGCCTCCCAGTAGGCAACAGGCTTTGTTCCATATCACTTTCCCTATCCTCAGTAGGAGGGGCCCTTTAGCCAGTGCTTAATTGGGATCCAGACTATTTCCTTCATGAAGAATGGGGCACAGATGGGCTGAAGCAGGCTAGTGTCTTGTGACGTCTCATCTGCTAGCCACTTAGTGACAAACTATAGTCGTCTCGCCCCGAAATATGCCTCATAATTAGGGACCTTTATGCCTCCTTTGTCATAAGAGTTCAGCAGTTTTGTCAGGGCTAGTCTGTTCCTGCCATTGCACCACAAGAATCCCTGGCATGTTGTTTCCAGCTTCTTGAAGAAGCTACTAGGGATATCATATGGGACATTAGCAAAGTAGTGTAGTAGTCTAGACAGCGCCGCCATCTTCAGTAGTGCTGCTCTGCCCATCAGTGATAGGGGTAGCTCAGCCCAGAATACCATAGACTTCTCTGTCTTCTCTACTGCCTTCTGCGTGTTCTGTAAGTGTTCCATCTTGGGGTCATGGTAGATATTGATACCCAAATATTTGAATGTTTTCACTTCCCACTGCACTGGCAGTGCCGGTAATGCACTCAATGTTTTCCTAGTATAACCCTCTATTTTCACTGACTGTAATCCCTGATAGTACTGCGTAGTGCACTAGTACATCTAATATGTATTGCAGGTTGGTCTCCCGGTTTTGTAAGTAAGTAAGCATGTCACCAGCATACAATGAAATCAAATTCCACCTCCTCTCTATTTCTATGCCTGCTTCCCAGTATTCTTCTGGAGAACACTGCTAGCAGTTCTAGAGTCAATATGAATAACATTGGGGAACATGGACATCCTTGTCTTTTGCCTCTTTCTAGTGTCCACCACTCTGATATCAGGTTTCCTGTCTTAACCCTGACTACCGGCTTATTGTACAGTAGACATACCCATTTCATGTATGTGGGCCCTATGCCAAAGCTTTTCAGTGTCGCTAACAACCATTGCCATTTGACCGAGTCAAATGGCTTGACTGTGTCTAATGTGGCTATTGCGTAAAGTTTCCCGCTATCTCTGGCCTGGTCAATAACATGGTGTAGTCTCTGTAGGTTACCCGTAATATTCCTGCCTGGGACATATCCCATTTGATCTGAGTGTATGAGCCTGGCTATTACTTGTTTGAGCCTGTTGGTATCTTCCCATCCTGACAAGGAAAGGGGGTCAAAAAAGCCACGAGGACCACCAGCGCTAATGCCAAGGTATAGGGTTGTAACCACGGCAGCGTTCAACTGTTAGGTTGAGGGTGCCTTGACCAGGGACCCTCAGTAAAGCAACAGAATGATTTTAATCAGTGAACTGCGCCAAGTTACAGACAGTACATCAGAACAGTTGTAATGTATTTTTAATTCCAGTTCAGCAGCCTGACACGTGTTTCGAACAAAGCTCTTCCTCTGAGGCCAAGGGTACTTGTCCAATTGGATAGTCAATTGCTTGATTTAATTGAGAAGTAATTACAGTACTGAGTTACAATTGCAATTGCAAGTGCATAATTTTGAATACCAGCCTTCCGGCATCGAAATGAATCAAGAGAGCTCTCCCTTGATTCAGTTCAATGCCGGAAGGCTGGTATACTGATGTACTGTCTGTAACTTGGCGCAGTTCACTGATTAAAATCTTCCCATCCTGGTTCAGGAGCGACAGGGGTCTGTAAGAGCCACAGTCTGCATCATGTTTTTTCAGCTTTAACAGTGGTATGATCAGGGATTCTCTCAGTAACAGTGGGAGGGTCTCTGTGTCGAATGCCTCATTAAACATAGCCAACATTGGAGGTAGAGCCTCATCCTTGTACTCTTTATAAAACTCACTTGAAGCCCACCTGTCCCTGGTATCGTGCCTGTTTGTAACTCCCTGATAGGCAGTTCTAGCTCTTCCAGTGTTATGGTGGCCTCTAAATGTGATGCTGCTTCTCTATCTAGCTGCTGAAGTTCTATGTGCACTAGGGCTTCCTCAATATCGGAAAGTTGTCTAGCAGTTGCGTCCACATACAGCTCTTTGTAATATTTGTGAAAGGAATCATTTATCCATTATTGTGTCGCATG
The DNA here is from genome assembly GCF_040938575.1 of Ambystoma mexicanum. Taxonomy (NCBI): domain Eukaryota; kingdom Metazoa; phylum Chordata; class Amphibia; order Caudata; family Ambystomatidae; genus Ambystoma; species Ambystoma mexicanum. Next base: position 1,276,041,461 of record NC_090929.1, on the reverse strand, counting down.
CATTGTCCTCTCTTCATCTATTGTTGATTTTATTGTTAATTCACATTTGGATTCACTTCTATATAACCAGGCTAGCAAGCGCCCTGGCTTATCTCCATATGTAGGTTGTGTTTCTACATATTTAGTGTAATTGCGGTTGCCTAACCTATCCCAGTGCACTAAGCATTCATGCTTCAAGCAGTCAGACTCACAAGCTTTTTCTGCTGTTGGTTCTCCTTCCTTCTCTATTTTCTCGATTGCAGCCTCCGTTTTTGCTTATTTATTTATTTATACATTTGTTGGGTGCACCTAACCCTCAGGTAACTGGGCGCATCAGAATTAAGAATATGGTTACAGAGTCAACAAGCTTAAGAGATCGGTTGCAGTTATGGCAAATTTAAGAATATGGTTACAGATAATGCAGGTCATAAGTGAGGCATCCTTAAGTATATGGTTACAGAATAAAGCCACAACTCTCAGTCAGCTGGCGCAACAGTCTTATGATCATGGTTACAAGTTCTGCTGGCTTAAACAAATAGGTTACAAGAAAAAGACAGATTAGGGAATCAGGTGACAGGTAATGCAAGTCCAGGTAAAGCATACTGAGTGAATGGTTACAAGGTAACACAACATAGATGATGTAGACTAGGCTTCGCCTTACCCGTTGCGGCACCTTAAGAGTATGGTTACAGGTCTTAAGGTAACTTGCAAGTGGTGTATGTCATGTCAGTTACTTTCCAGATGGAGAGGTGCAGGTCAAGCCCGATTGCTTGCAGGAGGGACAGAGTAACTTGATAGCCTGAGTAAAGAGCAAGGTTTTTTGTTTTTTGTGGAACGAGAGTAGGGCGGGGTCCAATTTTATCTCCAGTGGGACGGCATTCCAGTAGTTAGCTGCCATCACTGGGAAGCTTGAGCCCCCTGCTCTTTGTCTTTAACCTCAGGCACGGTTAATTGCCTGAGGTAGGCAGAGCGAGTAGGTCTGGAAGATTGGTTTCTAGATATCATGCTATAAAGATAGCATGGTGCAGTGTTCGAGAGGCATTTGTTAGTCAACTGAGTATTTTGAATTTGATGCAGTCCTTCACTGGGAGCCAATGAATGTTTCTTCTGGTGGAGGAGATATGTTCGGATTTAGGGATATTTAGTGTTGTTCTTATGGCATTGTTCTGCACTATTTCAAGTTTTTTGATGTTTTTGGAAGAGGATCCTGCAAAGATAGCATTGCAGTAGTCGATCCTGGAAAGGATGAGTGCTTGTGCCAGGGTGATACAGTTATCTACTGTGAGATATGGCCTACAGGGCGTGATGAGTTTGGCTGTGTAGGCAGATGCTGATGTGATAGCATTGCCTTGCAATGTGAGGGTAAGTGAGGAATCGAGATAGACTCCTAATGTCTTAACTTCTTTGGCAGTATAGATGATGCTTCCATCTATGTTAAAGGATTGGTACAATGGTGAGATATTTTTGAGTTTGGCTTGGCTGCCCAGGATGAGAATCTCAGTCTTATCCTCATTAAGACATAACTCATTCTGGGCCATCCATGATTGGATTGTGTGGTAGATTGCATTCAAGGCATTCAAGTCAGTGATGTACGCTCCTGTGATTGGGAGAAGTATTTGGGTATTGTCTGCATAGTTTGTATATGTGACACCCAAATAGTCCAGTTTATCGAAGAGAGATTTCGTAAATGCGGTGTACATAGTGGGGGAACGCATGAGCCTTGTGGCACACCTGAGCTGATAGGCATAGGGCTAGCAGCTGACGACAAAGAAAAGACTCTCATCGTTCTGTTGGATAGGAATGATTTAATCCATGCTATAGCATTATTATCCCAAGCTAGATTGCAGCATTAAATGTTGTGATTTACCAGATCAAATGCTGCCGACAGGTCTAGGATGAGAAGGATGGCTAAGACGCATTTATCTATGATCAGATCCATCTGAGTTTTGAGGTCCCCAAGGGCCATTTCAGTTCCATGGCCAGGACAGAAACCTGATTGACGGAGGCCCAGTAGATGGTGCGTATTTTTAATCTGTACATATGCTACCACATCCATAAGTTTTAGCAAGAATGGAACTATCGTGATAGGCTGGTAATTAGTAGGTACATGTGGGTCAAGGGATGATTTCTTCAAAAGAGGCATTACCTAGTCTTCCTTGAGGTTGTCTGGGACTTTATTGAATGCAAATGAATTGTTTATGAGTGAAGTGATGAAGGGCGCCAGGTTATCTGCACAGTCTAGGATCGCAGTGCAAATGTCGCCTTGACACCATGAAGGTTTGAGGCCTTTTATGATTTTCGTAGTTTCCTCTATCGTAATAGTGGAGAATTCAAATTTTGGGAAAGTTTTGGGTGTGGGGAGTTTAGATGTGGACTGCTTGAGTTTCAGCTTTTTGTTATTAATTTTGAGTTGGAGAGATGTGATTTTGTCCATAAGGGCCTTTTGTATATCTTCACACCAAGCTTGATCTTTAATGCAGAGGTCAGGAGTTTGCAAAGGGGTTTCTAATTCTCTTATAACTAAGAAGAGCTCTTTAGGGCTAGAGTTGGCATTTTCAGTGCACGAGTTGTAAGCATTACTTTTGGTTTCCTGGGTAGCTTTTCTGCAGTCAGAAGCTATGGAGGTGAAATGCTCCTTGTTTGTTATTGATGAGTTTTTCCTCCAATTATTTTCAGCGTTTCTTTTTTAGGTGCGTAAGTCTCTGAGTTCAGTGGTGAACCAATGATTGAGATGTGCTTTATATTTAGCTTTGCAGTTTCCCAGTGGGGCCACCACATCTAATGCTGGTTCCATAGCTTGATTGTAGGTAGAAACCATGGAAGCAGGGTCGTCTTGCATTTCAATGTATGTAGTGAGCTGAGGAATCAGTGGTAGGATGCTATCAGGCTTGATGTTGCGCATGTTGCATGCTTGGGTCGCCTGAGCCATCTTCGTTGGAAGATTAGTCGATGGACTAGTGTTGATTGAGAAAAGTATAATGTTATGGTCTGACCATGGGCAGGGAACATTGTTAGAAATATCTGTAGAGCAGTTGTGGTCACCGAGCCAATTGAGTGTTCGACCTTTGGCGTGGGTAGGGCCAGAAGATCGTAGGGTGAATCTGTGTGATTCTCTAGAGAGGCAGCTTGAGTGTCCACACTATCATGAAGACCTAAGTTGAAGTCTCCCAGGATGATTACTTTCGACGTATGTTTAATGTCTGTAGTTAGTAGGGTGGCTACGTCCCCGTCAAAGGAAGAGATGGGACCTAGTGGTCTGTAAGTGAGATGTAAGTTGAGTGAAGTGATGTCGGAAATGGTAGTTTTGGTGGACAAGAGTTCTCACGATGTGAACGATTTGTTTTATATTTTTATGATGTTCAGGTTTAATTTAGAAATGAAGGCTACGCCTCCACCTTTTGCATTAGTTCTATCCTTTCTGAAATTGCATAACTGTCCGGTAAGGCCAGGGCTAATGACGGACCAGCTGCAGGGTGCAGCCAAGTTTCTGTTATTGCTATAAAATCTAAGTCATTAGATATAATGAGGTCCAAGATGTCCAGTGCGTGGGCCAGGATAGATCTGACGTTGATTAAGGCTCCTTTAATTTGTGTGGGTAGGTTACCCGTTTTGTCATTTATAGAAATTTGAACATGTTTAGGCCTATGTCTACATGAGTTAATTCTTCTAGTCTGAGTACGTGTGTGGGTGTGATTTCATCGGCTAGATTAGTGGCAGTGGAGCTGCTGAAGAGTTTTATCAGGCTTATAGGATAGGACATTAGTCTGTCACTTTGAAGCAGGATGTCGTTTTTTGTCCTAATTCTGAGTCTAAGGTTTCTTTGGTCACATGTATGGACCGTGGTAAGTATCTGCTATTTCTCTACCTATTATGGCTTTTATACCTCTTGCCTTAGCTATTGCTGTTCCTCTAATTACTAATTTGAAGGTCTCCCATAATGACCGATGGGGCTCCACGCTACCAGTGTTATGTTCAAAGTAGTCCTTAATTCCTTTCTGGAGGTATTCCCGAAACACCTCGACTTTCAAGGCTTCTCTTCTGAGACTCCAGGTTGGGATACTTGCTCTGAGTCGGAAAGCGTGCCAAGATATTATTAGCAGTGAGTGGTCTGATTGCACCTGCGCTTTATATTTGGCAGTGGTGACTTCATTAACAGTTTCTCTGCCAATTAATATTTAATCTAGTCAGGTAAAGAGGTTCGTCAGGGCAGCATAATGAGAGTATCCTAAATACCCCGGGTGACGCTCCCTCCATATGTCTACCATGTTAAATTCCTGCAGCAGGGTGTTTAGGGCTTTAGGTGCAGGGGACGGGTATGTGAATTTGTTATCTGATCTGTCAAGTTTGGAATCCCGGACAAAATTAAAATCTCCCCCCTACACTAGTGTGCAGTTCCTGTGTGTGCTAATGTTGGGGTACAGATTAGGAAAATAGGCTGTAATATCATGGTTGGGTGCGCAAGTGTTTATGATACACAACTGATTACATCTTTATAACAGAAGGAATTCGGAAAATTACAAACTCGACTATGAATTCTCCACACCCAGACAGCGATCACCATCAAATTTTTATTTCCTGGTTATCAGACGTATCAAGTGATCAATGTTTGATTCTACCTGAACTTGAAATAAATAATAGGTTGAACCGAGTGCGAATTAAAGAACAACAAACTCAAGAAATAGCAGTCCGATTTGAAGAGGCCCCGCTTAAGGATCATGTGAACCTAAATTACGGATGGATCCTAGAGAAATACCAACAAACAACATCAAGAAATCAAAAAAGATGCAAGCAATTGCATACTCATTATTTTAATTTAGAAATCCATCTAGAAAAAAAGAAACACTATAAACGTCTGCGACAAATAAAGAAAAACAGAAGAGACTATGAAGCCGAAATAAAAAAGGAAAAACAAAAATACTCCAACTTAATGAAATCTTATAAAATGGCAATAAAGCAACACGACGCAGAAGAACTTTTGAAAGCGTTAAATCAGAAAAACACACGGCACCTGTGGTCTTTGATGAATGATTCATCGAAAAAACAATCCATGATTCAAGAAGTTGAACCTCATACATGGGTTAAGCACTTCGAAAATCTATACAAAAAACCTAAACACCATCGAACAACAGATGCACAAGATGATACTGACGACTGGAGCTTGAAATGGGACTTAGATGACATTACCAACACTATCAGGTGCCTGAATTCATCTAGAGCACCTGGACCTGATGGGCTAGCCAACAGCAACCTTAAAGCAGATCCAGAACACTGGGCCAAATTCTTTTTCCATCTTTTACATCTGATAGAAAAATCTAAAGAGATTCCACGCACATGGTCTGTAGCTGTTTTAATACCAATCTACAAAGCAGGTGATCGGAAAAATCCGGCCAACTACAGACCAATTGCCCTGCTGGATCCGTTAGGAAAATTATTTGCCGGATATCTACAAAAAAAATTGAACTGCTGGGCCATACAGCACGGAAGACAAGCAAAAAGGCAAACTGGCTTTGTCACAAAAATAAATACCAACGTCAATCTGTTGCTATTAAATATGCTAAAATACGAAGGGTTGACGAAAGCACATCAGGTCTATGCAATCTTCATAGATCTAAAAATGGCCTTTGATTCAGTCAATAGACAACTTCTATGGTCCAAATCGGCTGCGTGGGGCTGTCCATCTACTATTCTGAACCCAATACAACAGCTGTATTTGAATACATCTATCCGAGTTCGACTTACAAACAACGGAAAGGCAACAGAATCAATTCTGACTTGGAATGGGCTCAAACAGGGATGCCCCTTGGCTGCTTGTCTTTATAATCTCTTCACCCACAATTTTGAAGAAAAAATTCACCATCCGATGGCGAATCCTCCTAAAATCAACAGTGAAAATGTTCAAACCCTAATCTATGCTGATGACATTATCATCTTGGACAAAACTGTGAAAGGTCTGCAGATAACATTGAACAAAACTCAAAATTTCATGAAGGAAAATGATTTACAAATCAACATCAACAAAACCAAGATAATGAAACTTATAACTGAAAAATCCAAGAAGCAATGGACTCCAAAATTCTATCTGGAAGACAAAGAGATTAAGCTAACCAAAACAATAAAATACTTAGGTGCAATAATCAATCCATCGTCAAACGAAAAGGAATGGCAAGAAAACATTGAAGAAAAAGCAGCATCGTTAGCAAGGCAAGGCCGTTTTTTTCATCGCAAATATGGCACTTACTCTGCAAAAGCTACAACTCTACTATATAAACAAAAGGTCATACCAATCTTGACTTATGCGAGTGAATCCCTGATAAACCAACATCTATTGAAATGGTCCAAATATGAAGCTATTTTCTGGAGAAAAACCCTTGCCTTGCCAAAGTCATTTCCGATTGCCAGAATCAGATATGAACTTGCCTTGCAATCTATTCAGTCCATAGTGCTATGGAAACAAATGGACCTCCACAGAAAAATCATTTCAGAGGAAAATATACCATTGTTGGAAATTCTTAAAGAAAGAAAAACAAGCATCCCAAGTTGCAGCTTTAATAAAGTGGACAAGTGAAATTAAGCAAAAAATGCAAGAAGAAGAAATCACAGAAGAAATGTTAAGAAATAGACCTCAATATGCAAAACAAAAAATTCAGAAGAATGATTGGATAAGAACGATCGAAGAACAAACAACTTATAAACGTCAATTAACCAGCTACATGGAAGCAAGAGCACTCAACCAGTTGCCTTCTTATCTCGTACAATTCCCAAGTGTGAAAATTCGTGATTTATTCTTGCGCTTTCGGCTGAACATCTTACCCACACGCAAATACTTGGCTTTAACAGACCGAGCCAAAAATATTTCTCCTGTCTGTCGATACTGTAAAGATCCAATGGGGAAAGAAACTTTATTCCATCTAATCATGGTGTGCCCAGAACTAAAAAATAAACGAGATCTATTTAGAGATTTTTTTTAAATCTCAGAGCAACAAATGACAGCAGAGGAGAGATGGGCAACACTGCTCCAAGGAAACCATCAGTGGCTGATCATCACAGTGATCAACTTCTGGATTGAGATCGATAAAGAATTATAAAAGAAAAGCTGAATTGAATCACAGTTTTAAAATTTATTTGTTATGAAGACTCAAAAAAATGGAAAAATGAAAAGTTTGACAAATCAAACAAAACATAAAAAAAAAAAAAGATACACAACTCATTGTTCTCCAACCAGCCCCTTATCATAACCATTCTGCCCTCCTTATTTTGTCTGATTGCAACACCTGGAAGGGGACCCTTGGAGCGATCCATGTCACTACCCCCCTAGAATATGCTGAGTATGAGGAGCCTTCCGTGTACCCTGCCATCTTCGGCCGAGAGCTGATGGCCACTCTTCATTAAGGAGCATTTCTTGTGACCTCGCAATGTCTATCTTCTGGCAGTGTATGTATGTCATCACTCTGTTTCTTTTGATGTAACTATTAAGGCCTCTGACATTCCAAGATGCTATTTTAAGTTCCCCCATCTTTGACACAATGGTCTATCTGTCTAAGCAGCATGTGCGTTCTGTGTGAATTTATAGGCTGTTCCTCAACTGTCCCTCCCCTCCCTTCTAATTTCCCCTACACCAACTTGTGCCCATCTTTGTACCTCATGCTCAGGCATTCCCGCTTTTCACCTTCGCACCGGTGTCTTGTGCTCCGGTGTCCAGAATGCAGTGGGTGGATACGTAACTGCTAGTATCCAAAAACCAAAAATAAAATATTCTCGGGTGAAGGAAATCCCTTGTGCTCCCACTTGTTGTGGCCTGTGGTCCCAATGGATTACTCTTGACGTCTCCCAGTCTGTCTTGTCACACAGGGTTGTTTCCATGTGAGCCAGTCGGTTTTAGTATAAATCTTGTAGTCTACTTTCAGTCGTCTCAGGTCCAGGAGGGCACAATTTCATGTTTCTGTCTCTGTCTCAGCTGGGCCGTGGTTCCTCTCAGGAACATTCTCAGTGTCCATCCATTTTTGTGCTTCCTCAGGGGTGTCAAAGAACAAGGCGTTACCATAACTTATTATTTTGAGCTTAACTGGATATAACAACATATATTTGAGGCCAGCTTCCAAGAGTCGTCTCTTGACAGCTGTAAACTTCATCCTTTGCTTTTGCACCTGCAGGGTGTTGTCTGGTAATGCAGTTATTCTTGCTGATGCCCTTTGAATCATGCTTCCTTTCCTAAAATGTTCTAGAATTTTCTCCCGGTCTTTATAATTTAATATTCAGTCTATAATTGGCCTTGGTGCTGCCCCTGGTGGTGGTTTCCTGACCAAGGATCTGTGCGCTCTCTCCACTGTGAAGCCATGGGTTAGGTTACCCAGGCCTATTTCTGTATAACATATTCTCTACAAAATGTGTAGGGCTGATGCCCACTTCTCCCTCCGGTAACCCGATGATAAAGACATTATTTATTCTGGTCTGCCATTCTGTGTCCTCAACCCGGTCTTCCAGGTTCCTCATTTGTTGTTGCAGTACCAATTTATCTTTCATTGCATATTTCAGGCCTTCAGTATTCTCGTTTACTTGCTTCTCTAGTGTGCCATTGTGTTCTGCTACCGCTCTGACATCTTGTCTTATTAGGTTGACATTTATGCTGATAGCTTCCATCTTCTTTTCTAGTGCAACTTTCAAGGCTGCAATTGCAGCAAGCACTTGTTGTCCCCATTGTCCTTTCTGGGTTGTACCTGTTGGATTGGAGACCCTGTCTTAATGTCTTCGCTCGGTTTTGAGGGTGTTGCAAATGTATCTCACCTGGGTTGTTTATAGTTATTCTTCGGTTACTTGAACGCCATGGTGAGATCTTCAAATAGTTATGTCCTGTGCTGCTTGTCGTCAATCCCACAATCAGTCTCTGTTGGTTGTGTATTATCTTATTGGTGCTAGCTTTTCTGTACTCAGTGTTCTGGCTCCCACAATATGGCGCACTCCAGGGCTGTCCCGTTCACAACCGGACACCTTACAATTGTGTACTCCTGGGGCAGGAGGCAATACCCAGTTGTGCCAACGTATCCCTGCCCCAGTATGGGCAAAGTCAGGGTCCATGGCTGCTGCGCTTGTGTCAGCTGCATCGATGTCTGGTGTGTCCACATCGGGTGTTGGGCGGATGATGTGTTCTCCACTGATGGTGGTAAGTAGTGGATTAGATGGGACCTTCTTAATGCTCACAGTGAGTTGGGGTCAGGTGTTCCTCGGTCCTAGAATCAGCAGTGCAGAGCAGCTCAATTCCCAGCAGCCATGCAGTGTGTCCGTGCAATGCTGCTTGCCACCTGTGGGGGTGGGCTATGCTTCTCTCGTGCCGGGCTGCGCCATACTCCTATTCAAAGCAGCCCGCTCCATCCAGGGTTTTACGGCCTGTGTGTGCCTGGACCTATATCTGGGGGATCGACAATTCTGCTACACGTACTCCAGCCCCCGCTAGGCTGTGCCAATGGCCGCAGTCCCCTACACCTTCCCCGGCTGTGCCTTCCTCTGATGCACCAGCTCCGGGGGCTGGGTGGTTGGCTGTTTCTCTAATGATGATCTTAGGTCATGGGCTATTGGGGACCACACTGTTGTTCTCAGTGAGGTGAGGGCAGAGGATCCACAACCTTGAGCCTGGCAATTCAGGCCAGTTCCTTCACCTCAGTATTGCAGCGCCTTAGTGCAATGGTGTGTGCCCCTGCGTGGCGTAGGCCCCCCATAGTCCATGCAGTACTTCACTGTGTTCTTGCCCAAAATGGGTCATCCAGCCTGGGATTTCCTGGCTGTGTCTGCGTGGGTTTATGTCCCTCAAGGCACCTCACGCTTGCTGTTGCTCCCCCCGAGTTCTCACAATACACGGCCCAATCTGTGCCTCAATAGCTCCTGCCAGGCCCGGGGGTGGGACGGATCGATATTTGTCTGTCCTCACGCATGTAACTCAACTCTCCTATCAGGTCCTCACCTGCGTCTCTGTGTACTTTGCCTGAGCGGTCACGGCTGACACACACTGCGGCATACTCCGGCACTAGTGCGTATTGTCCTCCTTTCATTGCCAGTGCTGCAGCTCTATCAGCTGCTTGCCTCCCTTCTCTGGGCCGGTCTGGGCTACAACCTGATCTGGCGTGCGGAGGCCACAGTTCATCCCTCACTTCTGGGGAACATCTTCTGCCATCATCTCCTCAGCGCATCAGGCCAAGCCTCCTCTTCCTGAGTCTTCCGCCATGTTGAGTGAACTTTTGTGCTGAGGTCTGACGCGTCTGTGATAGCATCAGTCTGCTTCCCGTTCCGGATTTTAGTACAGATTTATTCACCTGGTAATCCCGTAGTATGGGCATGATCTTGCCTGATCTCACAGGAGCAGCAGAAATAGCTTCCCTACTGCATGGCTGCTTAGCCACGCCCTCACGTGTCACACTTAGATAGACATGTGCAGATTAACCAAGCATCACAATTAGATCTGTGTAGTTTAGCCATGCATCACATTTAAATACATTTGTGAAAATTAGCCACGCCTCACATTTAGATAGAGTTGTGAATATTAGCAATGCGTTGCAGGTTGATTTTTTAACATTAGCCATGCATCACATTTCGATAGAATTGTGAAGATTAGCCAAGCGTCACACTTACATTTGTGAACATTAGCCATGTGTCACACTTAAATAGATCTCTCAAGATTAGCCACGAGTCACAGTGAATTAGATTTTGAAATTAAAATGTTTAGCACTAGACAGGATTGTGAAGATTAGTCATGTGTCACATTATATAGAATTGTGTAGATTAGCCACCTAGAACAACCGAGAGAGTAGCCAATGTATTAGCCACCCCACACCGGCTGCCCTCCAACACACCACCAAAGTACTATACACACCCATGTGGGCTAGCCAAAATATACACAAACACACACCGAACAAAAGGAAGACTTGCATACAACAAACAATCCCTGACACTGGACCATACCCGTACGGATACAAGCCAGTGTGCACAATCTACATATGAAACACACAGAGACCCCTGAACATAACAAACATTACCATAGGCAACAGCCCAGGCAATCTACACAGAAAACACACAAACACATCACAACATAACAAACATTTGCATAGAAAATAACCCAGGCATTGGGCCTTACCAGTAAAGATAAAACAAGCCAGTGCACGCAATCAACCGTCTGCAAGCCAACACACAGAGATAGCAGTTTCTCTTGGTTCTGGACCTATGCTATCATTCTACCCTCACTAACCAACCCCATCCTCTTTCTTGCAGAAGCATGTGAGCCTGTTTGGAGGCTGCCCCTGGGTGGTAGCAGTGTGCAGTAACATAACATTACTTGTCGTCTATCTAGTATTACTAATACTACTCCTATTGATTTTACTATTGCTACTACTACCCCACTGGTAGTAGATATTCCTAAAGCAAGTTTTGCTTTTCCTAGCAATGTGGCACTACTAATAATACCTCTGCTGCTAACATGTCCACTACTGACACAACTACTACTGCATTACTACTATTGCTGGCACAGGATTAATAGATATGTACATTTGCTAGTTCTAGGTAGAAGACAATTTGACATTTTACTTTTTTTGCTTCTCTTATGGAGCTGTAGGGTACACTTCCTATTATCCTCTGATGTCACTTGATGTTTTCGGGGATCAATTGCAGTTTGCAAACTGGATGACAACCTAAAGAAATTAATGAAATTGCCGGCTTCTCTGTTTAGAATGGGAACCCCACTTTGGTACCATGAAACATAATCCAAGGTAGTCTACTTCGGGTCAGAAAAACTCAAAACTTTGCCTCTAACCAAAAGAAATTCTTTATGATCGCATTGAGACTCTGTAAATAGGAAAGGTAGCTGCATCAGTGGGTGCCTTGTGCTGCTCTGCCTCTCAAGCCACTCCATTCAAAACTTTACAGTGCGCTGTAGCAGTTATCTATTGTACACTAAGAGTCACTAATTGTGCATCAACTAATTTGGTAGAATGATGTCTGTCGCTCTATAATGTTGAATGGTTACTTGCATTTGATGTTTTGTTATATTTGGTGTGTTGTTCGATTTTGGGTTCTGTTATGGTTATTTTACATACTGGCCCTTAAGACATATTTTTCTACTACAGCTACTTTGTGTTTGTCATGTTCCTATTTGATGGCTACTGGCCTATGCTGATTCTCCTGTGATGCATAAGTAACATCAGTCCTATTGCCTAGGCCACATCAGCTGTCGGAGCTCCCATGCCCCTAAGGCAGAATGTGCTTCTTTTGGCGACTGTCACCCATTTTCATCAATATACTGACGTATGAGTGGTAGGCCAACCTAGGAGAAAAGGCAATGATGCGAGATTAATCTTTCATAAGCACTGCCTGATCTCCAGTCTATGGGAGAGAGACCAGGGAGTAAAAGAGTTTGGTCAGAAGGTTGAGCAAGAAGTCAAGGAGCACGACAAAGGAATATTAGGGGGACTTTGGTTGGATAGCGGTGGAAAGCTCGGGTAAAAGTAAGTACATAACTTAATTTAAGCACAAATTAACAGCAAAAGAGTTTCTAAGCCAAGTAAACATACAACTACATAAAAGTAAGCAACTAAAACTGGCACCAAATATTATAAAATTACAACAGACACAATAGTATTACAAAAATTAGAGTCCAATATACGTCATCAAATAAGTAGACATGAGAGAGGAGCAATTTCTCTCGTAAACTGAATTCCCTGCTCATAACCTCTTATCACCACACTAGCCCCAGAAAAGAATGACCCTACCTGACCTCTCCGATTTACCAAATCGTTTTTATTGCCACACAAATTTCGATCCTAATAAATGGAAACTGAAGCTACTCCTCCTATAACTTCAACTCTTTCAGCTCTGTCATGCTAAACACCTATTATACAGGCACTCTATATTTTATTAGGCTGTGTATTCTGGCATATCAAAGTCTGGTCTTGCACATTGCCAGGAATTCCTTTATCTAATGAAAATGTTAAATCTTTGAATGAAAATACCAATGTATTCCTTTTCGATTCTTACTTCTTATGTCCTAGAAGGTGACTGTCTAATAAACCACCTATTAGGTAGCTGTTACTATGGACATGATCAAAGAAATATCGAAAAGACAAAGATGCCTTCAAAGATTCAAAACCAATGTAAGCCAGTGCTCCAAAAAGTGTTAATCAGGGTTGCTGCCTACATGTTTCTTCAAAAAGAGTGCACATGATATGGCTAAGGGGTTGCCATGACATGTATTCCCTCATCTCTTACCAGGCCTTCTGACCAAAAAGAAATGAAAGAAAGCACCAGACAACCTACGTCCTCACTCCACACCATGGACTCCTTCTAATGTTTAGGTGGTCTTGTCTCTAGGACCCATTATTACTTTCACCACCTCTTTGCCTCATTCAATTTTAAACTGCCGAAAACATATCAGACCTGCATCATCTTGCTGCATTCCCAAAACAGGGCCAATCCCAGTCATCAGAGTTGAACTCTGCCCAAAAGTCTTACCTAAGCAGACCGTCCAGTTTATAGCAATTTTTCGATTTTTCGATTTGCAAAGGCCTCTGGTACCTTTACAACATTTTGGACATAATCCAGTCTGAAATTCCCATGGTTTGGAACTTTTGGAACTTTTACGTGGTCTCCTTGAAAAAGAAGTTGGTAAATTATTTACACCAATGGAGCAAGTCAAGGCGTATTTTGTATCAGAGTGTGTGAGTTTATGGGGAAAACCCCTGCCATATTGCTTAAATTACACACTCTGACACTTCAGCATAAAGGTTGTGAGTGCATTCTAAATATGAATGAACGGGTGCCTACGGAAATAGAATAACTGCCAGGTCAACAACTCACAGAGAATAACTAAATGTATTCAATCTGAATCTGCTTTGACTCTGTTTTCAGCAAACCTCTGTTGACACAGGTCAAAGGTGAGCAGCCCCTCCCAGGCCTGTAAAGCATACTGCTGGAAAATTATATTTGTTTATTCCTCTCTCTGCTACACCTGTTGCTCTCTTCCCCACCTTTGTTTACCTGCCATTGTTTCACTTTTCATCCACCACCCTTTCCTTTTTTCTTCCTCTTTTTAAAACCCTTTCTCATTTTTTACTTACAGTTTCCTTTGTTCCTACCTGTTGCCAATCTGAGCCCCCATCTAACTCTTTTCCCCAGTGTATCTATTAGGACGCCCTGTGTGCCTCTTCCATCGTCATATGCACTTCTCTCACACCAACATTGCATGCACACATTTGCATCCTTGCATGCATACTCACTCTCTCTTACATACATTCTCTAGAGGCTGCTGTCTAGCATACAACCACACACCCTCACATCATCCGTATGCATAGTCATACCCTCTTTTCTCACAGTTTCCTGCTTACTCCTTTCTATTACATGAACACATGGCCCCAGATTGTCAGTGTTGTCCATTCCCTTTGTTGTCCCTTCCTTTATTTTGGTTACCCTTTTACATTTTTTAGCATGCTCTTCCCTTCACCTCGCCCCCTTTTGCCTCCATCCTATGTGAGCACCCCCTCCCCAGGCCTGCCCATCCTATTACCAGCAATTTCGTGGCTCTTTCCTTTCTGTGTAATTCCCGTAGCCCTCTCTTCACCCCTATTTACCTGCCCAATGTCTCTTTTCCCATATCACCAGTATCTATTTCCCAACTGTCCTATATTCCTCTTGCTTCCCCCTTCTACTTTGTCAACCTTTCACTGCACTTCCCGTTGAAAATCTGCTTTCTAGCCCGTGTTTATTTTGACTCTCTTGTTTCTCTTCCATCATGTGCACTTCAAAACACAGTGAGTACTCTCGCACTGGCGCAGCATGCACATTGGCTCAGCATGCACACACACCCCTTGCTCTCACAATCTCTCACACCCTTGCACACACACTTGTTCCCGTTGCGTAGCATGCATGTTCACCCACTCACATCTTTGCACGTACCTTTTGTCTGCCACCATCACACACACCCTCACGCTAGCAATTTATCCCAGTCCCTAATGTCAGAAATGGCCCCATCAATACCACCACTCAGGGCTGCAGAGACAGCACCGGCACCAACACTGCCAGGACCTCAGCGGCAGTGGCAGCACCACTGGCAACAAAACCGCCACCACCCAGGGCCCAGTGCAACCAACACCATCACCCAGGGCTTTACATGCAGAAGCACCCCCAATCATGCCCTCCATGGCAGTACCACTTCCACAAACCATGCCCTCAGCAGTAGCACTGGCCTAACCAACATCATCTTTAGAGGAAGGACCAAACTCACCAATCATTCTCTCAGTAGAAACCGCACTCCACCCATGCCCTCTGTGCTAACTCCAACACTACCATCTTGTTCTACAGAGGCAGCACCAGCCCCACAACCAACACCACCACTGGATGCATTGCTGGTAGTGAAGTCAACACCATCACCTATGGGTCTCAGCAGGCCCCACCAACACCACTACCGTGGATCTCAGTGGCAGCGTTAGCCACAGGATCAACACCACCACTGCTCCCACCCAAGACCTTGCAAAGAGTGCAACCAACACCAACAACCCTGAGAAGTAGAGGCAGTGCAACCCCCTCAATAACAACCACCAGGCAATTGAAAATGCTGCAATAAATGCAATTGTCTGCTGCAAAATTTGCATTTTTGTGCAGCAATATCCTGGAGGGTCTGCCTAAGAAGTTGCAAGGTGTGGGCAGACTCATATCAAAACCCATACTTGTATACTACTTCTTCTGTTAGAAACAGGTCCATTTTGACAGAAGAGGATTGGTAATGCCTAGTTTGATAAGAGGGGCTGGCTGGGCTAAGATGGGGTAGCTCCACCCAACCCATCCCCTCGTTTAATACAGATCAACAAGTGTGGAGCCATGATTACAGGTAAAGGATTGAAATCAACAAAGCAAATGTGGCTTCCAGAGAGGAGGCAGTTACTGGGAAGCATTGCTCTCTTAAGATTAACAGAGTGATGCAAAGATATCAGGCATAGTTGTTGGAAACACTGCTTTGAGGCCAGGGGCAGCGTGACAGAGAGGAGGCTGCAAGGTCTTGCACCAGTGAAATCATTATAGGAGCTATACTGACTACCCCTTCAGGCGTGCAACATGTTCATGACTGTCAAAATCACCTTCAAAGCAGTCACAACTAAAATACCACTCTGGATGGGTGAAACAATTCATCAGCGTTGGAGGTCAGCACACCAGCAGAAGCCTGCACATCATTGTTAGGGCGAATTCTCCAGAATGGCTAATTTCCCTTACATGTTGAGTCCCTTGGCAGCTTTGGTGGATTTCTAGGGTTTAATTTATTTTCACCTTGTAAGTGTGTGAGCCTTTGTTCCCACTCTTACATGTTTTTTTGGCTATGTGTTTTACATTTTGTGCTCATGGACTATGGAGTCTCACCCACTCCATAGGCATCATCTTTTTACTGTGTGTCACACAGCACCTTCAGTGCAATGAAACAGGGTTGTCTTTTTAGACTTCCCACATTAAATTCCATTTTCTGGGACTGACTACTGTCTCCCAGAACATGTAAAGTTGCCATTGACTTTACTAGTCTTTTGAAATGTACAGACCGAGTACACCATATCTTCCCATAGAGTACTGGAAGGGTTAATAGTTATCCCTTTTTGTCTGATTCTCATGGAAAATTATTTCATTCCCCTTTCTCTAAGATTTGGCTGGTGGCAGTGGTATCTACCATTTTTGTTCTACCGCGAGCTAGGAAAATAGCCTCAGTAACGTTAGAGGCTATGGTGGTAGCCTCAAACTCTAACCCGCTGGACCCCTTTTGTTTTATTTTGGTTCCGGTTGGGTTTATTCACCATTTCTTTTTGTAAAGGTATTTTTCATGTTTTACTCTGCGCGCCAAACCAGGTTTGTTTCCTTTGTTCGCCGTCCTTTGGCGGGCTTCTGCACAGAAGCCCTCCTTAGGCGCCTGAGTGTCTGAGTGGGCAGGATGTGAGGGAGGAGTTTGAGGCCACTGGGAGACCCAAGTCACACTCTAGGTTTATTAGCTAGGTGACTGTCCTGCCAGGACAGCCACTCTGCTGTGTGATTGACAGCCAGGCTGTGTGAATGGGGGAAAACTGCTTAAAAGCAGGTCTCTGGGACTTGGAAGGCAGAGTCGCCACTGCAATGAGAGCACCAACGAGGTGCTGAAAAAATACGACTGCTGCAACTACTGTTCATCCCGGTGAAGCCCTGCTGCAGGTCCGAATCACCCAGAACTCCAACGACAGTGAAGATCTGCAAGGAATCTTCTTCCCTTGAGCTTAGTTGGACCAACCAGCTCGCCAAACACCAAACGACGGCCTCACTCTCCTGGTCGAATTTGCTGTGCATCGCTGCAGTGAACCGGATAGCCAGGAGGAATGGAACCTGTTTGGATTTGAAGGAGCGCACCTTTTATTCAATGCTTTGCTCTGCTACTGGCTTCTTCCCTGGGCAGTGCAGGACCCTCCAGTCTTCCTCCTTCTTGCACCACGACAGTCGCTTCAGGAACCGTGAGCCTGCAGGAACTGCGAGGAACCACCGCCTCAGCTGCAGCATTCTTCTTCATTTAAGGTACTGGGAAAATCCGGTCGTTCGTTCCATCCAACCACAGTGAAAGTGTTTGAAAACTTTCACCTCTCCGAAGGCTTGTCCTTCTCTTCTCCTTTAAACAACTTTTCCTCTGACCAACTTCGTTTTGAACTCTTGGCAAAGACTTAACCGCAAACTACTCTGAACTGTGTGATCCTCTGCAAAGACTCTGAACCATTAACATTGGCCCAGGCCTATTGACTTGAACCCTAGTTGTAGTAAGCCTTTTCTATATTGCCCTGTCTATCAATTGTTGGTGTTGTTGATTTTGGATAACCTTGTCTTTTCCTCCCTTTTAAATTGCTGGAGCGCCATTTTGCTCACACATCAATTTGAGCTTAACTTGTCCAGAATTGATTGGGGGTTATTGTAGTGTATTAAGATTGTGACTTTCTGCTGTGTTATAATAGTGAACTGTTTTATAACTGATGGTGTAAATAAATGTGTATTCTTTTACTCAGAAACCTTGAATCAGTGTTTGCTTGAATCATAATAATTGTTGTCCTTTGTGTAACTTCTGATACTTCTCACTTTACTCTTCAGATAAGTCTGGCTGCTCAGCCATCGCTACCACTTTACTGTGTAGTACAGGCTTGTACCAAAGGTGAAATTGTACTTACACTTGTAGTCTTAATTGTGTGTGGTGTTCCCAAAGGGTACTGCATATGATTCTGCCTAGAAATCACCAAGCAGGAACTTAAGAAATTCAAGAAGGACACATACATACAGGCCATTTCCCTTTATGCAACCTCTCTCTGGAACAAGTTGCCAACATAGATAAGACTAGCTCTTACCACCCTACTCTATGCTACCCATCCTTCACTTCATCACCTTCAAAGCAGGACAACCAAAATACCACTCTGTGCAGCGGAAAAAAAAACATCATCTCTGGGGCCCAGCACACCAGCAGACGCCACTACATCACCAACCGGAATTTAAGAAATGCAAGAAGCAAACAAACAGGACATAGGCCTTTTCCCACTATGTGCCCTCTCTCTGAAAAATGTTGCCAACACAGATAAAGCTCCCTCTCTCCACCATACACTTCAGAGAGGCCATGAATACCCTACTCTTTGAAGACCATCTCACCAATTAATGATTACTCAACTTAACACTATTTCTCCCACTCTGGAGTAGGAATTCCCTTCCACCTCCGCTCCTCCTACCCATTTATGATCCTATTCTAAAACTGTGCACTAATTGGAAGTTCATGTGTGTACCCCCTTTGTATAGTGCCCCATTTCTTCTCAGCAAGTTTGTGCTTTATAACCTCACTACATGCATACCAACGTATATACATATGTGCATACATGGATACCTACACATGTATGATATGATAGTGCCTATACACAATGTGTTTCAAAGTGTTTCAAGGCAAGGGAGGGAACAAGGGAAAATACAATTACATTCTTACAGGCCATGAACAGTAAGGATGTGAAATTAACTATCGTACTCGGCCTGATGACATTTCAGATATTGCAAGTGCTAAGACATAGATAAGGAAGGGAGGGGGAGAGTGGGAAGGAAATGGAAACAGAGAGGCGACTACCATCCTAGACCTGATGAAATTTCTGGTAGAGCCAGAGAAAAACAAAGGGTGAGTGAGAGGGGTGCAGAAATGGAGGGGAGGAACAAAACAAGCGACAATCGTACTAGGACTTACAACATTTTAGATGGTGCTGGAGGGGGGGAGCAGACAGACGAGGTTGTTATCATATCAGGTCCAGGGACAATTCTAGTAGAGTAAGTGCATAGAAGAAAGTAAGGGGAGGAGATAGGAAAAGGGAGTAAGGAGGGGGAGGAGATAACAGAGAGTAAGCATTCAAAAAGAGTGGAGAAGCAAGAGCGAATACAATTGCAGAAGTCAATAGTAACAAATAATTTTGCAAGCCGGGATACAAGATGAAGATGGGAACAGCATGATTCAGGGCCACCATGAGTACAAGATGCAAAGGAAGTCCAGCATGAGAGTTGACAAAGGGTGACACACTGTGAAACAATGGAGTGCATAAAAGTCAAGTCTAGCATTAGCCACAAGATGTTGATGGTCAAACCAGAATGTATCAGGACAGACTCCTGCAGAGGTAGGCTGGAGGGGGAGGGAAGGGAAGCAGGGAAGAAGAATCAAGCAAAACAGGCAATACCTTTGTGCAAGAAAGGTGGGGGGCACAAGGGACCATAACGGGGCACCAGAGGGGTTAGGGATAGCCTGTGGGGACAGATGGAGTTAACACATGTTGGTGCATGCTTTCTTGCTGTCTGAGCAGGGGCTCGGCAATGGGTCCTTCTGGTCTGAACAAGTCCAAACAGGAATTGCCATTTTCTTCATCTGTTCTCACTTCTGACACCTGGGTGAGTGACAGCCTTGATCTAAGATTTAAGAGCAGGAAGGATGAGGCAGGGTTAAGACGGCGGGTGGTGCTTAGGCCATGTGACAATAGATCCACTTGCACCTGCTCCCCATCTGCAAAGGAAAAGAGACTGGAGGGCTCCTTAGTAGGGAAAAAGAGCAGCAACCAGGAAGGCACCAGGTGGACCAGGCTTGCTAAGTGGGGAAAAAGAGCAGCAACCTGAAAGGTGCAAGCTGGTTGGGCTTAGGCCAGGTGACCTAGATCCACTTTCACCTGCTCCCCATCTGCAAAGGAAATGAGGCAGGAGGGCTCCTTAAGTAGGGAAAATGAGCGGCAACCAGGAAGGCACCAGGTGGGCGGGGCTTGCTAAGTGAGGAAACAGAGCGGCAACCTGCAATGCGCCAGGTGGGCTGGGCTTAGGCCAGGTGACCTAGATCCACTTGCACCTGCTCCCAAACTGCAAAGGAAAAGAGGCTGGAGGGCTCCTCAAGTAGGAAAAAAGAGCTGCAACCTGGAAGTTGCAGGTGGGCGGGACTTAGGCCGGGTGACCTAGATCCACTTGCACCTGCTCCCTATCTGCAAAGGAAAAGAAGCTGTAGGGCTCCTTAAGTAGAGAAAAAGAGCGGCAACCAGGAAAGCACCAGGTGGGCGGGGTTTAGGCCAGGTGACCAAGATCCACTTGCACCTGCTCCCCATCTGCAAAGGAAAAGAGGCTGTAGGGCTCCTTAGTAGGGGAAAAGGGTGGCAACCAGGAAGGCACCAGGTGGACAGGGCTTGCTAAGTGGTGAAAAAGAGCGGCAACTGGAAGGCACCACGGGTGTGGGGCTTAGGCCCGGTGACCTAAATCCACTTGCACCTGCTCCCCATCTGCAAAGGAAAACAGACTGGAGAGCTCCTTAGTAAGGAAAAAGAGCTGCAACCAGCAAGGCACCAGGTGGACGGGCTTACTAAGTGGAGAAAAAGAGCAGCAACCTGGAAGGTGCCAGGTGGGCACTGCTTAGGCCAGGTGACCTAGATCCGCTATCACCTGCTCCCCATCTGAAAAGGAAAAGAGTCTGGAGGGATCCTTAGTAGGGAAAAAGAGCGGCAACCAGGAAGGCACCAAGTGAGCGGGGCTTGCTATGTGGGGAAAAAGAGCGGAAACCTGAAAGGTGCCAGGTGGGTGGGGCTTAGGCCAGGTGACCTAGATCCACTTGCACCTGTTACCCATCTGCAACAGAAAGGTGGCTGGAGGGCTCCTTAAGTAGGGAAAAAGACCAGCAACCGTATTCATTTTATTACATGTGGGGTTACTTATGAGCTTGCAATCTTTGGACTGCATATACAATGTTGTGTGGACAAATGTATTTGCAAGAATCACCAAAGACTGCACTTATACTGACAGAAGACAGATATCCTTGCATGAGAAATTAGAAGGTTTTTCTCTGAAGCAAAGACATACAGATGTATTTGCACATAGGTAAAGACAAATCACAGATATAGTTTGGAGAGCAAAGTTTTCAGTCTTTTCAGTGTATTCCGCAATCAAGCAGGGACTGACCCACCCACATAGCAAACTACTAACTATGGGAGTTGAATTTCTGAAGGTAATAAATGATGCCCCAAAGCTTGGTAACCAAGTCATCGCATGGCTTCTCTATGCTGATGACCTGGTTCTCATCTTACAAACTCCAAGTGGCCTACAGTCTCTACTTAAGCAACTAGAAACATTTGCTGCCAAAAATAATCTAACGTTTAATTTGGAGAAAACCCAAATCATGGAATTGGGGAAAAGTAAATTGAGCCAATCCAAACATTATGAGTGGGTCCTTCAGAATCAAAAAATGGCTATAGTCCCCGATTATAAATACCTTGGTGTAAGATTTAGCAACTCTCCTGCCAATACTCCTCATAAAGCTGGCATGACTGGCAAACTGTTTACTTTAATTTCTCAGGCCAAGGTTCTCCAGGCCAAGTTTGGTACATTTTCTTGTGCTCATGTTCTAACCTTTTTCCAACAGAAGGTTATCCCCATTATTACCTATGGTGGCGAATCTTGACCTCCTGAAAAGCAATTGTATTGGGATAGAGCGGAGGCTCAATTCTGGAAAAAAGTGCTCAAACTTCCCAACTCAACACCGACCGCTCTTTTGTGATTTGAATTGGGCATTTATCAATCCACATTCAAGTCTCTTGGAAGAGATGCTGTCTCTTTCGAAAATGTTTATTGGGCCTTGCCACGAATAATTTGCTTTCAATACTGGCCATTTATTTACTGCTGTCTCCACACTCCTTTCCATCTAGTTGGAGAGACAGTGTACTTTCCGATTTGTCTGAAGCAAACATTTAGTTGGATCTTTTGCTTAATAATCCAACAAGAGCCAAACTTAAACTATACCAACTGGATTGACATTACAACCAACATAAATGTTTATTGCTAAAAGACTTTGATAGATCTTCTTTTGGTCATAACAATTTTTGTCAAACAGCTGATTATCTATTGAACTGTCCGTCAAATATACTTAGAAGGCAAATTCTAAGATTCTGTATGAATGTATGGCCAACCAATCAAATCTTATTGAGAAGGGGACTAATCCATCTTGATGCCTCGCACTGTCCATTCTGCAGAATTGATGGAATGGAAGAGAAATTAAAACACCTACTAATTGTGTGTGTTGCTTTGAGGAAGCAAAGGATAACTGTTTTACACAAGTTAACCCAAACACATTACTTGATGCGCTCAGATGATGAATTGTGGAATGAATTATTTGCTACTTCTAAAATTTCAATAAGAATACCCACTATACAATTTTTAAGCTCAGTATTGTCCATAGATTGACTACATACTAATCGAGTTGATTACAGTGTACTTAAGAATAACACATAGGGCCTCATTACGACCCAGGCGGTAATCGTCCGTCATTACCGCCATGGCGTAATGAGCGTTTACGCCGTGGGCCGATGGCGTAAAGAGCGCCACATTACGACCCATCGCGCACGAGCATTACGCCATGGCGGTAATGCAATTAACGCCATGGCGGAAAAGGCCCCTACCGGCATCGTAAAGCGAGCAAGGTGCACTTCCGCCACCGTAAGTAGCGGCCACCGTAAGTAGCGTCCACCGTAAGTAGCGGCCACCGCAATTTGCGGCGGCCGTAAAAAGCAGAACCGGAAATAGCGTCATCGCGCCGGAACGGGAAACAGCCCGTCGGCCATCTTTAAAAACACAATCCATTGCCATCCTACCGAACAACACCAGACCCAACCCTGACACCTGTCCCAACCTATCACCCACCCATCCAAGTACCCGAAAATGCCAAAAGCTGTGAAAAAGGCATGTGACCGCCAGCGCCAGGAGAGATTCAGCCGGGAGGAACTCTGCATGCTTACGGAGACCCTGCAAGACAACGCAGGTGTCGTTTTCTCCCCGGAAATGACCAGGACAGCCATAGGGAAGAAGAAGGCCATCTGGGCCCTGGTGGCTGAGCGCGTCAGCGCGGTGGGGACCGTACCACGCACCCCACAGCAGTGCAGGAAGCGCTGGGATGACCTACACATACGGGTCAGAGCCGTCATCTCTGCAAACCGCAACCTTGCCCTGGGTACCGGTGGAGGGTCGGAATCCCCCCTAAAACTCCAACCATGGGAGGAGATCTGTGCTACCACGATTGGCATGGAATCCATTGAAGGCGTCGGAGGGATGGAAAGGGGAGCTCCGACATCAGGCAATGAAGGTAGGTGCCTCAAACAAGACATGCCATAGTCACTGCAGTCCAATCATGTTTAGCACAAGGTTGCCCTAGAGTGTAAATGCAACACATATCAACACTGCCACATGCAAGCACCACCCTGTATGCACTGCTGGCACCCGCATACCTGCATCCACATTCCACACTAATAGGAGACAACCTGCATGGCACTGCCTGAAATCTGCCTCATCTACTGACCAGAATAATGTCAATCATTGTCATTCCAAAGTCCGCAGACCCATCAATAACGCCCTCCCTCCTTTGCTCCACCACAGGCACAGATTCACACCCAGAGGACCAGGACACCCCTGCGCCGAAGAGAGCCAAGAAGGCCATCAATAACGTCCCTGCGCCCTCAACCTCAGCTGCAGTGAGGCAGACCCCACTACAAGCAGGTCCCACTGCAAGCATACCTGACGTCCCACCGGCAAGCACCCCTGTAGGCAGCAGGCCAGCAGCAGCTGCTCCACCTCCACCGACATTGCCTGCCACAGAAGGCACGGGGTCAGCGGCCAGCAGCAACATCGGTGAGACAGCTGCAACAGCTGCATGCTCAGACTCAGACATGGAGCACGAGGTCAGAAGCCCCACTGACCTACTACATTCCCCCTGTTTCTCAGACGCCAGCCCCCATGAGGATCACACACAGGGGCACACAGAGGTAGAGGAGTGGCCTTCCACCCCATGCCCTGTCCACACTCCACAGGAGGGGAGCAGCCCCTCCATCACTCCACCAGCACCGGCCATGGGCCATCAGGGCCAGCAGTCCCTCGAGGACATCACAGAACGGCAGCATCAACTGTCCACGATGCTGAATGAGCATGCCGCGGAATGTGTGGGGGCTAGGTCTGCCATTGAACAGGCCACGGAGACCCTAAGGGCCGAAGTAGCACAGAGCACTGCCACCCTGAGGGATGCCATGCAGGCCATGTCCAGGGACATCTGTGCGGAACTTGCCGCCTTGCGTCGTGCGCTCACTGGGCACACCCACACCCTACCGGATGTGCATGCACAGGGGCAGCCAGGGACATCCTCCACTGCCAGTTCTGCACAGAGCAGCCCCGTGCGATGTTCTGGACGTAACCTGCGCTCCACAGCCAGGGGTGCCCCGGGGGCCGGGAGAGGGGGCTTGTAACAGCCTGTGGCCACTGTCACAGGCATCTGTTGACACCTAGAGGGGGTGTGTTGGGGTGTGCAGGGGGGAGGTGGGAGGGGGTGTGTTGGGGTGTGCAGGGGGGAGGTGGGAGGGGGTGTGTTGGGGTGTGCAGGGGGGAGGTGGGAGGGGGTGTGTTGGGGTGTGCAGGGGGGAGGTGGGAGGGGGTGTGACACGACATTTCATAGTTTCAATACACTTTTTTCTTTCAAAAAAAGTAATGTGTGGACATTTTCATTGCGTATGTGTGCTTTATTGGTGTACAGTCCACAGTGTGCATGTCCCAGAGACACACAGTGCCCCAAGTGCAGTCTCCATGTGATAAACACCAGCCGTGTGTGCTAGAAGCAGTGGTCGATGATACTTTGGCGCATTGCACGCCCCTCCTGTGCATCGCCTCCTCCATGGGTTGGCGCCCCATCTGCACCCTCCTCATCCTCATCGCCAGGTGGTTGCAGTTCTGCGTCAGGGGGCAGGGGCACATTCCGTCTGACGCACATATTGTGTAGCATGACACATGCCATGACGATCTTTGCCACCTTCTCATGGCCATACAGGAGTGCGCCACCAGACCTGCTGAGGCTTCGGAACCGTGCCTTCAATAGGCCGAATGTCTGCTCTATGACCACACGAGTACGTGTATGTGCACGGTTGAAGTCCTCCTCGTGCTGGTTCTGCGGGTTCCGGACTGGTGTAAGGAGCCACCTCTTCAGGGGATAGCCTGCATCACCTGTATGTAGGCGAGAATGTATGTGTCAGTCATGTTGTCTGATCAGGAACATGATGTTCCACCATGGCTCGCATCCAACTGTTACTTTGGCTCACTTCTACATGCACTGATTGATTCACACAATGCAACCAGTATATGCTCATGGCTCCCATGGCCTGTTTTGCATGCCATCACCCAATGTATGCAGAGGGGTTGTGTGCATTGTGAGTGCCCATCCGCTGTCTCCGTTCTCTGTGTTACTCACAGCCAGGTGGAGTATGCATCACCCCCCCCCTTTCTGCCAGGTGGAGTATGCATCATCCCCCCCCCCTTTCTGCCAGGTGGAGTATGCATCACCCCCCCCTTTCTGCCAGGTGGAGTATGCATCACCCCCCCCCTTTCTGCCAGGTGGAGTATGCATCACCCCCCCCCCTTTCTGCCAGGTGGAGTATGCATCACCCCCCCCCCTTTCTGCCAGGTGGAGTATGCATCGGTACGTCATTCACCTGCCCACTTCCATGACATTGGACTCACCGAGTAGCCAGGATCTTGGGCCTGCATGTCGCTCCATGTAGCGTGGTATTGTGGAGTTCCTCAGGACCATAGAATCATGGGTTGATCCGGGGAATCGGGCACAACAATGTGTGATGATCTTGTTGGAGTCACAGACCATTTGCACGTTGATTGAGTGGAACTGTTTCCGGTTGCGGTACGGTACCTCCATGGCACGTGGAACCACCAATTCCACATGGGTGCAGTCGATGGCACCAATGCAACCGGGTATGCCGGCTAGTGCATGGAAACCCACTTTGGTGTTTGCAATCTCCTGGGCAGTCCGTGGTAATGAGATGTGGTCGTCTGTGTGCTTGAGGAGGGCATCGAGCACTTGGATGAGTGTTCGTGAGAATAATGGTTGTGAAATGCCATGCAGGTGCCCCACTGTGTGCTGGTAGGTGCCTGTGGCCAGGAAGTGGAGTACAGACACTACCTTCAGTAGGGGGGGGATGGCGGTTGGACTTTCTATCATGCTGACGATGTCGTTGTGTGTCATGTCTACGATGGCGGTGATGGTGTCCCGGTCCAAACGGTACAGGGTGTGGATCTGCTCAGCAGTGAGGTTGAATGGATTGGCTCTGATGCGTGGGATTGGGGGCTGCCTGCGTGGTGGCACTGGCTGTGCTGGTGGGGCTTGCTGGGCCTGCCTTGCCCTCCTTCTCCTCCTGCGTCTCCTCTGTGCTGCCTGTTGTTGTTGGTGTTGCTGTTGTAGCACATGCATTGCTATCAGGTCCTCCAGCCCCAACATTGCTAGTCGTATTGGCATCATTGTGGAGTGTGACTGGGTGTGGGAACGGGTGGGGTGTGCTCTTTTTGTGCTTCCCTGAGTCTGTATTGCCTTCACCTGTGCTGTTTCTGTGCACCTGTGGCAGCTGCATTCACTTAACATGGCCCTTTACGGTTGGTTCGCGATGGCGTTATTTGCACCATGGCGGTAAGGTACTTAACGGGCTGGGTGATGGCGTTAGGTGCATGTCCGCTTGGGTCGGCATTTGCGTACCTTTCCGCCATGGCGCTAAGTACGGTGTGGGCGGTCGCGTGCGCGCACCCTTAGCGCAGTTAGCGGCAGCGTTAACTACGATGCCGCTAATGGCATCGTAATTAACGGTCACGGGTCATGATCGGACCTGGTGGAAAACGATGGCGGTAACCATTTACCGCCATTGTTTTTCACTTAGCGCCAGGGTTGTAATGAGGCCCATAGTCACTTAAGATTATTTTACTTTGGACTGCTAGATTTGATATGTTTAGGTTTTAGTTAGTTTATATGTGGCTTATGTTTTGAATTAAGTCTGACAAGCTACTTTTATGTTGATTTTATATCTTCTTGGTGTTACTTTTGTCTCTTCCTGATATGCTATGATGTGTTCTGTAATTTAAAGAATTATATAGACATTTGTTTTGAAAGGTTAATATAATTTAGCCAACCAAAATAAATAAATAAAAAATAGCAAACTACATGATATTTGAAATGTATCAATGAGAACACAGAACACTGAAATACTTGTGTATGGGTGTGATATAATAAAAATATCATATCATGTCATAACCATTACAAATTGAAAACATATTATTTTAATGACATACATTTAAAATAGGTTATTAAAAACTAAATGAGAAGCCTTGTTTCGACAGGGTTCTTGAAAATGTGCAAGCTTTTGGATTCCCACTGGTCCCCATTAGAAATATTATGGGGTCGATTCATGGAATTAATGTGTGCCGAAAATTCCCGCGCAGAGGTGCTAAAACGTGCAAATCGCAGTGCAAGTGCGAAAATCGCAGTGCAAGTGCGAAAATCGCAGGAAAACCAGCGCACAGCAATTCATGGAAGTCCGTGCGCGAGAAAAACATTGGATGTGTGCTAAAAATGTGCGCCGCGCACGCCGGTGCACAGGTCATCCAACAGCGTGCGCCATGGCCACTGCGAAATCGCACATAGCGCGGCGCACATCACAAAAGTAGGCGGAACACGGGGCGTAACACTCGGAATGGGGAACAACGCGTGAAAATATGGGCGTCACGGGGGAAGTACAGGAGGCAAGTGTGCGGAACGCCCACACGCTCGCCTACAACCCGTATTCATGGAATCGAATAGGGCAAACCAGCGCACAGTCAAAGACGCACACAGGGCCAAACAAGTACACCACAAGAAAGCAGGCGGTAGCGCCCTTGCGACTGAAAAAAATGTGCGCCAAAATGTGCGCTAACAAAAAGCACCCATATACAGCCATGATGAATGGCCCATACAGTGGTCCTCTAGGACAAATGAGGTGCAAAGGGGCACCGACAAACACGGACACCCGCTGTGTGAAAAAGAGCGTGTGCGCGTGTTCCTGGGTGCGCGGGAAGTTCCACACGCGATTAGCCTGGGTACGTGTACTTCGGGGTGCGCGGGAAGTTCCACACGCGATTAGCCTGGGTACGTGTACTACGGGGTGCGTGGGAAGTTCCACACGCGATTGGCCTGGGTAGGTGGGGGTGCGTGGGAAGTTCCACACGCGATTGGCCTGGGTACGTGTACTACGGGGTGCGCTGGAAGTTCCACACGCGATTGGCCTGGGTAGGTGGGGGTGCGCGGGAAGTTCCACACGCGATTGGCCTGGGTACGTGTATTCCGAGGTGCGCGGAAGATTCACACGCGGTTTCTGCAGGGTACGTGTATTTCGGTGGTGCTGGGGAATGCTACACGTGATTTGGCCATGTGGGTCCCCCCAGGTGTTCCCTCTGCACCCTCCACGGCCCCTGCAGGCAGCCCACGCCACAGGGTACTACCCTGCACCCCTGCTCATGTCCCACAGGCAACCCATCCACCATGGCCATGCCCACCAGCCAACACACATGTCACCTTGCACTACTGATCCCCAACACATGTCTCCCACCCCCCAGCCACCAGGGGCAGCCTCCACCAGGCCCCCACTCATGTCTCCCACCACCCCCACCCCCCAGCAGTGCAGGGGCAGCCTCCACCAGGCCCCCACTCATGTCCCCTATTACCCCCACCCCCCAGCAGTGCAG
The DNA here is from genome assembly GCF_040938575.1 of Ambystoma mexicanum. NCBI lineage: Eukaryota > Metazoa > Chordata > Amphibia > Caudata > Ambystomatidae > Ambystoma > Ambystoma mexicanum. The sequence goes on along the minus strand of NC_090929.1, from coordinate 1,276,012,409 downwards.
GGGCAGCCTCCACCAGGCCCCCACTCATGTCCAACTCATGTCTCCCACCACCCCCACCCCCTAGCCACCAGGGGCAGCCTCCACCAGGCCCCCACGCATTTCTCCCACCACCTCCACCCCCCAGCCACCAGGGGCAGCCTCCACCAGGCCCCCACTCATGTCTCCCACCACCCCCACCCCCCAGCAGTGCAGGGGCAGCCTCCGCCAGGCCCCACTCATGTCCCTCACCACCCCCACCCCCAGCAGTGCAGGGGCAGCCTCCACCAGGCCCCCACCCATGTCTACCACCACCCCCATGCCCCGGCAGTGCAGGGGCAGCCTCCACCAGGCCCCCACTCATGTCCCCTATTACCCCCACCCCCCAGCAGAGCAGGGGCAGCCTCCACCAGGCCCCCACTCATGTCCAACTCATGTCTCCCACCACCCCCACCCCCCAGCCACCAGGGGCAGCCTCCACCAGGCCCCCACTCATGTCTCCCACCCCCCACCCCCCAGCAGTGCAGGGGCAGCCTCCACCAGGCCCCCACTCATGTCTCCCACTACCCCCACCCCCCAGCTGTGCAGGGGCAGCCTCCACCAGGCCCCCACCCATGTCTACCACCACCCCCACCCCCCAGCCACCAGGGGCAGCCTCCACCTGGCACCACTCATGTCCCCTATTACCCCCACCCCCCAGCAGTGCAGGGGCAGCCTCCACCAGGCCCCCACTCGTGTCCCCTATTACCCCACCCCCCAGCAGTGCAGGGGCAGCCTCCACCAGGCCCCAACTCATGTCCCCCACAACCCCCACCCCCCAGCAGTGATGGGGCAGCCTCCACCAGGCCCCCACCCATGTCTCCCACCACCCCCACCCCCCAGCCACCAGGGGCAGCCTCCACCAGGCCCCCATTCATGTCCCCTATTACCCCCACCCCCCAGCAGTGCAGGGGTAGCCTCCACCAGGCCCCCACTCATGTCTCCCACCACGCCCACCCCCCAGCAGTGCAGGTGCAGCCTCCACCAGGCCCCCACTCATGTCCCCTATTACCCCCACCCCCAGCAGTGCAGGGGCAGCCTCCACCAGGCCCCCACTCATGTCCCCTATTACCCCCACCCCCCAGCAGTGCAGGGGCAGCCTCCACCAGGCCCCCACTCATGTCCCCAGGCACCCCCACCCCCCAGCAGTGTAGGGGCAGCCTCCGCCAGGCCCCCACTCATGTCCAACTCATGTCTCCCACCACCCCCACCCCCCAGCCATCATGGGCAGCCTCCACCAGGCCCCCACTCATGTCTCCCACCACCCCCACCCCCCAGCAGTGCAGGGGTAGCCTCCACCAGGCCCCCACTCATGTCTCCCACCACCCCACCCCCCAGCAGTGCAGGGGCAGCCTCCACCAGGCCCCCACTCATGTCCCCTATTACCCCCACACCCCAGCAGTGCAGGGGCAGCCTCCACCAGGCCCCCACTCATGTCCCCATGCACCCCCACCCCCCAGCAGTGCAGGGGCAGCCTCCACCAGGCCCCCACTCATGTCTCCCACCACCCCCACCCCCCAGCCACCAGGGGCAGCCTCCACCAGGCCCCCACTCATGTCTGCCACCACCCCCACCCCCCAGCAGTGCAGGGGCAGCCTCCACCAGGCCCCCACTATTGTCAAACTCATGTCTCCCACCACCCCCACCCCCCAGCCACCAGGGGCAGCCTCCACCAGGCCCCCACTCATGTCTCCTACCACCCCCACCCCCCAGCAGTGCAGGGGCAGCCTCCACCAGGCCCCCACTCATGTCTCCCACCACCCCCACCCCCCAGCCACCAGGGGCAGCCTCCACCAGGCCCCCACTCATGTCTCCCACCACCCCCACCCCCCAGCAGTCAGGGGCACCCTCCACCAGGCCCCCACTCATGTCTCCCACCACCCCCTACCCTCCAGCAGTCAGGGGCACCCTCCACCAGGCTCCCACTCCTGTCTCCCAGCACCCCCACCCCCCAGCCACCAGGGGCAGCCTCCACCAGGCCCCCACTCATGTCCCCTATTACCCCCACCCCCCAGCAATGCAGGGGCAGCCTCCACCAGGCCCCCACTCATGTCTACCACCACCCCACCCCCCAGCCACCAGGGGCAGCCTCCACCAGGCCCCCACTCATGTCTACCACCACCCCCACCCCCCAGGGGCAGCCTCCACCAGGCCCCCACTCATGTCTCCCACCACCCCCACCCCCCAGCCACCAGGGGCAGCCTCGACCAGGCCCCCACTCATGTGTCCCACCACCCCCACCACCCAGCAGTGCAGGGGCAGCCTCCACCAGGCCCCCACCCATGTCTACCACCACCCCCACCCCCCAGCCACCAGGGGCAGCCTCCACCAGGCCCCCACTCATGTGTCCCACCACCCCCAACCCCCAGCCACCAGGGGCAGCCTCCACCAGGCCCCCACTCATGTGTCCCACCACCACCACCCCCCAGCCACCAGGGGCAGCCTCCACCAGGCCCCCACTCATGTCTCCCACCACCCCCACCCCCCAGCAGTGCAGGGGCAGCCTCCACCAGGCCCCCACTCATGTCTACCACCACCCCCACCCCCCAGCAGTGCAGGGGCAGCCTCCACCAGGCCCCCACTAATGTCCAACTCATGTCTCCCACCACCCCCACCCCTCAGACACCAGGGGCAGCCTCCACCAGGCCCCCACTCATGTCTCCCACCACCCCCACCCCCCAGCCACCAGGGGCAGCCTCCACCAGGCCCCCACTCATGTCTACCACCACCCCCACCCCCCAGCAGTGTAGGGGCAGCCTCCACCAGGCCCCTACTCATGTCCCCTATTACCCCCACCCCCCAGCAGTGCAGGGGCAGCCTCCACCAGGCCCTCACTCATGTCCCCATGCACCCCCACCCCCCAGTAGTGCAGGGGCGGCCTCCACCAGGCCCCCACTCATGTCCCCATGCACCCCCACCCCCCAGCAGTGCAGGGCAGCCTCCACCAGGCCCCCACTCATGTCCCCATGCACCCCCACCCCCCCAGCAGTGCAGGGGCAGCCTCCACCAGGCCCCCACTCATGTCCAACTCATGTCTCCCACCACCCCCACCCCCCAGCCGCCAGGGGCAGCCTCCACCAGGCCCCCACTCATGTCTCCCACCACCCCCACCCCCCAGCAGTGCATGGGCAGCCTCCACCAGGCCCCCACTCATGTCTACCACCACCCCCCAGCAGTGCAGGGGCAGCCTCCACCAGGCCCCCACTCATGTCCCCTATTACCCCCACCCCCCAGCAGTGCAGGGGCAGCCTCCACCAGGCCCCCACTCATGTCCCCATGCACCCCCACCCCCCAGCAGTGCTGGGGCAGCCTCCACCAGGCCCCCACTCATGTCTACCACCACCCCCACCCCCCAGCAGTGCAGGGGCAGCCTCCACCAGGCCCCCACTCATGTCCCCTATTACCCCCACCCCCTAGCAGTGCAGGGGCAGCCTCCACCAGGCCCCCACTCATGTCCCCATGCACCCCCACCCCCCAGCAGTGCAGGGGCAGCCTCCACCAGGCCCCCACTCATGTCCCCTATTACCCCCACCCTCCAGCAGTGCAGGGGCAGCCTCCACCAGGCCCCCACTCATGTCCCCATGCGCCCCCACCCCTCAGCAGTGCAGGGGCAGCCTCCACCAGGCCCCCACTCATGTCCCCATGTACCCCCAGCAGTGCAGGGGCAGCCTCCACCAGGCCCCCACTCATGTCCAACTCATGTCTCCCACCACCCCCACCCCCCAGCCACCAGGGGCAGCCTCCACCAGGCCCCCACTCATGTCTCCCACCACCCCCACCCCCCAGCAGTGCAGGGGCAGCCTCCACCAGGCCCCCACTCATGTCTACCACCACCCCCACCCCCCAGCAGTGCAGGGGCAGCCTCCACCAGGCCCCCACTCATATCCCCTATTACCCCCACCCCCCAGCAGTGCAGGGGCAGCCTCCACCAGGCCCCCACTCATGTCTACTACCACCCCCACCCCCCAGCAGTGCAGGGGCAGCCTCCACCAGGCCCCCACTCATGTCCCCTATTACCCCCACCCCTCAGCAGTGCAGGGGCAGCATCCACCAGGCCCCCACTCATGTCCCCATGCACCCCCACCCCCCAGCAGTGCAGGGGCAGCCTCCACCAGGCCCCCACTCATGTCCCCATGCACCCCCACCCCCCAGCAGTGCAGGGGCAGCCTCCACCAGGCCCCCACTCATGTCTACCACCACCCCCACCCCCCAGCAGTGCAGGGGCAGCCTCCACCAGGCCCCCACTCATGTCCCCTACTACCCCCACCCCCCAGCAGTGCAGGGGCAGCCTCCTCCAGGCCCCCACTCATGTCCCCATGCACCCCCAACCCCCAGCAGTGCAGGGGCAGCCTCCACCAGGCCCCCACTCATGTCTCCCATCACCCCCACCCCCCAGCCACCAGGGGCAGCCTCCACCAGGCCCCCACTCATGTCCCCTATTACCCCCACCCCCCAGCAGTGCAGGGGCAGCCTCCACCAGGCCCCCACTCATGTCCCCCTGCAACCCCACCCCCCAGCCATGTGATTTGCCTGGGTACGTGTACTTCGGGGTGCGCGGGAAATTCCACATGCGATTGGCCTGGGTACGTGTACCTCGGGGTGCGCGGGAAGTTCCACACGCAATTAGCCTGGGTACTTGTACTTCGGGTCGCACGGGAAGTCCCACACGCGATTGGCCTGGGTACGTGTACTTCGGGGTGCGCGTGAACTTCCACACGCGATTTACCTGGGTACGTGTACTTCGGGGTGCACGGGAAGTTCCACACGCGATTGGCCTGGGTACGTGTACCTCGGGGTGCGCGGGAAGTTCCACACGCAATTAGCCTGGGTACGTGTACTTCAGGGTGCGCTGGAAGTCCCACACGCGATTGGCCTGGGTACGTGTACTTCGGGGTGCGCGTGAACTTCCACACGCGATTGGGCCTGTGAGAGTGGGGTACATGTATTCCACGGGTGGGCGGGAATATTTACCCGCGACTGTGCCTGTGAGAGCGTGCTACGTGTATTCCTGGGGTGGGCGGGAAGATTCACACGTTCACCTACAACGTGCCGAAAAATAAATGGTCCAATCCTGAGACACGTACGCCAGCATGAAGCGGGCGTACGTCGACCCGCGCAGCATAAAAGTGCGCGCAAACAACAAACAAGCTCATACGCCAGGATGAATATACTATCCTAGCAGCAGTGGCCGTGGGTTACCAAAGGAGGAGGAGGGGGATAGTGAGGGCCCGAATTTTCACTCCCAGAACCAGCCTTTTTGGGATGCCTGATGACCAGGTGTATGGGAGGTACAGGTTTCCCCCACACATAATACTGGACCTGGTCAGTGAGTGGGAGGATGACCTCACATCACCCACCCTGTGCTCCCAAGCACTCAGCCCCCTGGAGAAGGTCCTCAATGTATTGCACTTCTTGGCCACAGGATCATTTCAGCGGACAAGTGCCATAGTGGGTGGGGTGTCAGAGGCCACGCTGTCACGCTGCCTACACCAGGTCTTGAACAACATCACTACACGCCCATCAGTCCGTAGGCACATATACCTGCCCAGGACCCCTGCAGAAAGGCAGGCTGCCACCCTCGATTTCTACGGTGTGGCACAATTCCCAAAAGTACTAGGTGCCATTGACTGCACCCATGTGGCACTACGTCCCCCCAGGGCATCTGATCACATCTATAGGAACCGCAAGCACTGGCATTCCATCAACGTGCAGGTAGTATGTAATGCTAAGGGAATCATCACCTCAGTATATGCCAACTATCCAGGGTCCACCCACGACAGCTTCATTTACCGAATGGTCCTAAGCCGGGACCTAGAAGCTGGGCGGCATGGCGATACATGGCTGCTTGGTGAGTATGAATGCCACTGCACATGCATGCATGTCAGATGCAGAGTTATGTCACTACCCCACTAATGATACCCATCACCTCCTCACCAGGGGAAAGTGCCTACCCTCTGAGCACCCACATGATGACGCCAATTCGGAACCCCATCACGCCTCCAGAGGTAAGATACAACACAGCCCATATTGCAACCCAGGGCATAGTGGAGCGCACATTCGGAGTGCTCAAGTCACGCTTTCGCTCCCTTGACCGTTCTGGCGGGCAGCTGTTGTATGCGCCCCAGTAGTGTGCAGGATCATAGTGGCAGCATGTGTCCTGCACAATGTTGCAACACGCCGGGGCCTGGCCGTGGACATGGTGGTGCCCCCACATCCCCAACCACATGCACGGCCGCTGCGCATGGGAGGGGAGAGGGCACGGGGTGAGGCAGCCCGTACGCAGCTGGTGGCTAATTACTTCACATAGAAATCACACCCTAGTGGAGTGCACACAGGCCTGGCACATACCATCTGATAAGCAATGATGACTCGACCTGACAATTAAGACGAACAAAGGGACTGTCAACTGTCAGAACCATAGCAGCCTGAGATTGTTCATGTGGAAGTGTCACAATGTGTGCATCCCTACCTACACAAACACCACCAATGCAGTGTCATGAAAAGACACTTCCATGCTGCAGAAATGAATACCCACTTGCAAAATACTACATGAAAACAGTGCCATGTCACCCACCCCCTTCCCGGCACGGCCACACAACACACCATGGCATGTCATGCAATGTGATAGGAAAGAAATTAATCCCCACAACATGCCCCAAGTGTCAGCAGCTACAGTGTCCCTAATGGAAACATGTCCACACATGAAATGCTCACAGTAATGCAGGACCTACAACCCACATTACCAAATACTTACCAAGAATACCAATCACCTACACAACCTCCAATCAACCTTAAACATGACATTACAGACTTAAAAATTAGCTAGCCTCACCACCTGATGATGACAGCCCTCCGAACACTTCCAAGTATACAGTGTTAGCGCCACGCAAGAGTGTAGGTGCACTGCTTACAACATGGACTCCAGTTCCAAGGTGGACCGCATTGTGAAGACATGAGGAATGGACCTGCAAATATGGAGGATGAGATGGATGCAGAGGCACATATCAATACACCACGCAGTGTACAATACAACAACAATATGCACTATGAATGTATACACAGTATTGACTACAGACTGCCCACACAGCTCATGGGAGTCCAATGTCACCATGTACGTCAATGTCACTTGGGCACACCCTTTGCAAGCCCATGGAAACGGGAAGCAGGAGGGGTGTGTGTGACAAAAACCCAAGCATCTGAACAAAATCCATGACAAGCCTGCATGTGCCCAGCCACAATGCAGCGTATGCCCACGGGAGACACACAAGGCAACACACTGTTCCAAAAAAAAAAATGGCCATTAATGGGCCCGGGGGGGTGGGGGAGGCCACCCAGGAGGTCCAAGGACAGGGTGCACACCAAAACCCACCTGTGTGGATCTTGCGAAAAAAAAACACCTCCATGGGCTCATGGCCTACACGGCTACACTATTGTGGGAGTATCACTGCTGTCGCTATCCTCACCCTCTGCAGCTGCATCAGGAGGTGGTGGCACTATGGGAGGCAGCCCACACAAAGCCCTAGTCTGTTCCTCCATGGCTGCAAGCATGCGGGTGTGGTAGGTCTCGTTCTGGAGGATAAGTGTGCGGAGGTCCCCATGCAACAACTCACGGGATGCCCGGACCTCCGCCCTAGTTGCCTGCATCTCAGCTGAGAGCGTACGGTTGAGATGCTCCAGCTGCTGTTCTGTCCTTTGGTTTGTTGAAGCCTCAAGTTCAACAAGAGTCGTCCTGAGGTGAAGGAGTTCCAGCCTCAGGGCTTCCCTGTGGCCCTGGGACTCTATGGAGATGGCTTCCTGCAGAGTCGCCAGTGCCGCCCGCCTGTCCCTGTCGGACGCCAACATGTCCTCCCTGTGTGACTGGCAGATGGAGTCGGTTGCCTGCTGTAGTCGCTCCATCAGCCTTTCGGGGGGGACAATGGAAGTGGCCACCCTATCCATGGCCTGAGCCATCATCTCTGATGATGCTGCCTGTTGGGTTGCCATACCGTAAATGGATTGCTCCCATGCGGTATTGCCAGGTGGCGTACGGCCACCACGTTGGCGGGCACCACACCTGTCTGGGGCAAGGCGAACTGCGCCATGCTGTGCCGGCACTGCCTGAGGCTGCAGGACTGCATTCCCCCTCTGATCTGCTGGCCCAGGAACAGGATCAGATGTCGCGGATTGTGACCCTGCATCCGTAACCACCAAAGTCGTACTTGCCAACACTGACATCCCCATTGAGGGTTCTACCCTGGTGCAGGTGGGTCGGACAGAACAGAATCCCTCCCAGGAACACTCACCTGCGACGGCACGTAGGTCTCATCATCCGAATCGACACCTGAGTACAGCTCGGGATAGGTGCAGCCAGAGACACCCCTTGAGAGCACGACCTGCAGCAGTTGTGGGTTCTCACCCACCACCACACCACGTCCCTCACTGGTGGTCGGTCGGCCCTCAGACCCCTCCTGGGTCTGCACCATCTCCACAACCCCAGCAGTATCAAGTGCGTCTTCCCCTGCAAAGACATAAAAGAAAACAAATGGAAACAGGCATTAGCACTATGGCACACAATTAGGGCTGAGAGGCTACAGAAACAGTACTTGATTGACACATGTCCCACATGACTAAAACACTCCCATGCATGCACCGTGTTAGGGAGAATTCTCTGTTTAGGCTGAATTTCCTAACCTAGTGAGTCCCCCAGCAGCTTTGCTGGATTTCTGGAGTTTGTTTTTTTCCATCCTGCCAAGAGTGAGACTCTTTTTCTCCCACTCTTGGACATGTATGTGTGTAATTCCTTTAAATGTCAATGTGTTCGATGGGCTATGGGGTCTTTTACTTCATAGGGTCTCATGTTTTTCTATGTGTGTTACACCGCACCCTACGTGCCGTAGCACTGGGGCGTCCTAGCGGACCTCTACCATAGACTCCATACCCGGGGACTGACTACTGTCTCCCCGGGCATGTAAAGTCACCATTGGCTTTACTAGACCTAAATTTACTAACAGAGCTAGTACAAACCATCTTACTGTGGACGTACTAGTAGGGGTAATTCGATTACTCCTGAGTCTGTTATTCGAGGGGGCATTGTCCCGTCCCCCCTCGTCGAGTTTTGGCTGGTGGCAGTGGAAACTACTTGTTATGTTCGACCCCGAACATAACCCTATGGGATTCGTCCCATTGTTGGAGATTGATACTTTTTCTCGTTAATCTCTAACGTACCCCCGGTCTACTTATCTTAAATAAGTTTATCGGATGGTATTTTCTGCCAGAACTCGGTTTGTAAAATGGCGTCTGTGTTCGTCTCTGTGACTCCTAAACCAAAGGTTGAGCCCTTTGTTCCATTTATGGCGGGCCTCTGGACAGAGACCCTCCAAAGTGGTGCCATTCTGTCTAGGTTACCACAGAGGTGTGGGAGGGGGTTTAGGCACCCTGGACCGAGTTGCCTTGCCAACTCCGGTCGCATTCTGGAGTGATTGGCCCAAGTGGTGAGCCTCCCCGCTCACCACTTAGCATGTGTTGATTGACAGCTAGGCTGAATGAATGGGGGTTTTCTGCATAAAAGCTGGGCTTTTGGGACTGGATCTTCAGAAGTCGCCACAGGACCTAAGAATCCGACGAGGGTAAAGCTGAGCCGACCTGCACGACGACACCTCCGGTGGAGCCCTGAGGAACCGACTCACCACTTCCCGACGACAGAGGAGATCTCCCTGCCGGAGAGTCTCTTCCCCTGGCTGGTGGGAACAACCAGTCCCCTTTGCTTTTTATTCACCTCAGGACGCAGTGGTCAAATTGCCCGTGCAGAGCACCTCGGCAACCGGATAGCCACTACCCCTGTACCGTGACCAAAAGGTGGTGCCTTGTGACGGAGCACTCGGCGGCTGGTCTCTTCCCTGGTGGTGCACCGGACTTCATTTTTCTTCGACGACGAGATCATCTCTACTCTTGGCAAAGACCCGACGTGCATCCACCACCAGGAACAACTGCCCCCGCCGGAGCTGTCTCTCCACAAACAAGGTACTGTGTCCGCCTGGCTTCCCTTTCGATCGGTTCGAGTGAGGTGTCTTAATCCTCTCCTTTCCGTTGGGTCGCCTCCAAGCTTTCTCACGTATTGTTCTGAACTAGTTCAATCTGCCGATAACAATTTGCTACAAAGACTCGAACGCATCTCGACTAGAGACTCTTGGGATGTATCGCCTTGCCTCTCTCCGAGTGGGCCTGGCCTCTGAACTTTATGATCTATTGTGGTTCTTGCCTTCTTGCCTTGCATTTTTCCCGTGAAGTATTGAACTGTGTTGAATTCATAACCTGCTTATTTTTCTCTCCCGTCCTAACTAATATTAGAGTGCCATCTAGGTTGAGGCATACACCTCTGACTGTAAATAAGTGGTGCCGGTAGAACCTAGACTTGTCGAAATATTGCTAGGGGGATTGATCGTTTTCTTCTTCGTAGAGTAATTGTGTTTGATTTATTTGCCGTGATAGTGCCATAGTGTTTTTGATAGATGTTTTGTTATAAATAAATACCTTAATATCTTTACACTAAGCCTTGTTGCGTGTTTGCTTGTCTTACTGTGAAGAATTGCCCTATCTTGTATACTCCACATACTGCTTAACTCTTCTTGAGGGAAGTCTGACTGCTCAGCCACAGCTACCAACAGTGAATCTGTGTGGTACAGACTGCTACCAAGTGGGTTTACTGCCAAACACCTGTAGTCTTAAATCTTTTGCAGTGGTCCCAGAGGGAACTGCACAGGTTTCCGCCTAACACTGGTGTACAGCGGTGGGATTTGTATCGAGTATACAGTTTAGAGTGCTTTCCGACACTTTAGGATAACTAACCACAAAACTTAGCACTAAAAAGCAACTTTCAAAAGCATGTCTACGATGGAAACTTACAGTCAAGAATCCTTCTCAGATGAAAATACTGAGAGTTTGCGAGCTCTCTGTAGGCAAGAGAATCTTTCTGTAAGAGGCAAGAAATTAGAACTGATAGAGAGATTGCTGGCGAACCAAAGTCTGGGTACTGGTTCAGAGGAACCAATTTCTCCAGCAAATGTAGATAACAGTGATGCTGTTGATCTAAATCGTAATTCTGATGATAGCGATGAAGAGGCTGATGAGGACGGAGAGGCTAACGAAACTGTCTCCCCTGCTCCTCTACCTGCCTTAACAGCTGTGCCTACGGGGCCCATACCAGGTCCCACAAGTAACCCTGCTTATTTTGAACTTGAAAAAATGAAGCTCGAATTAGAATACAAACGGTTCTTGGCTCAATCTGAATGAAACCAAGAGCTTGAGATCAGACGGATGAATGCCCAGGCTGAGCAGAAGCAAGCTGACTTAAGACTCAGGGAAATAGAACTTAATCACGAGTTAGAGATGAAAAAGTTGTCTATGGAAAATGCTTCTCTCTCCTCTGGTTCCTCTAGGAGCTCCAGTCCCAAAAGACCCCGGATGCCGAAGGAATTAGTGGGTATGTATGAACCGAGATTGGATGTGTTGGATTGGTTGAAACTGTTTGAGTACAATCATGGGCTCCAGGACATCACCGGGAATGATTTACTTCCCTGGTTGTTCTCTAGGCTCCCTCCTGTTGCGACTGATGTGGTAATGGAGTTGGGGGAGGCGGATAAGACGGATAACGAAAGTGTGAAACTAGCTTTGATAGCTAGATTCGGGAAGACCCCTTCCCAGTATCTTAAGAGGTTTAGAACCCTCAAAAAGCATGATGGTACCCCTTGGGCTACCTGGGTGAGTGAAGGGTTGAAAAACTTAGAGGGATGGATTAAGGGTTACAAAGTGAACACTTATGAGGGTATGAGGAATCTTTTTATGTTGGAGTCTATTTATGATGCCTGTTCTCCTGAGCTCAGACAGCACTTGGCTGATTCGAAGGAATTGGATTCCCGGAAGCTAGCTAAGGCTGCTGACTTATTGGTCGCCAATAGGGCTACTCATAAGGATTCTGGGGCAACTCAGAAAAAGGATGAGGGAAAACAGCCTAAAAAAGACTCAAAAGAGAATTCTAATAACCCGAATTCCAAAGAGGGCCCCAAACAAAACCAGAAGGGTAAGCCACAAGGAAAACCGCAGCAGAATAGTGTGTCTTCTGGTGCCAAACCGGAAGGAGGTCAGAACAAGCCACCATTCCAGAAAGCATTCGGTAAATACTTTGTTTGGGGCTCAACTGACCACGTGAAAGGAGATCCCTGATGTAAGGGTAAACCTTCAGGGATCCAGCTTGTCTCCTTAGCCTTCGCTCCAGAGGAGGAAGTCCAAATGGCAAGTGGAAACTTTCTACTGCTAGCTGACGAACGCATTGGAGTCTCAGCCAGCGTTTCTTTAGTATCTCTGGGGTTGTGGGAACAACAGAATTTAGATGTCTATAATTCTATCCCCGATAATACTAAAGAGTATTATAAGGACAGTGTCCAGGTGAATGGTCAGGAGACTCCTGCCATTAGGGACACTGGAGCCAGCATAACTGTGGTGGATAAATCGTTTTTCCAGGCTGAGGATGTTGCTAAGGCACCCAAACGCCTCACCAAGTTAGCTGGAGGGCCTGTGCAGATGCTTCCCCAATTACCAGTTCTCATCCAGTGTAACGACATGACTGTGAAGATACCTGTCAGCATACAGAGTGAGGTACCAGGACGCGTACTGTTGGGTAACGATTTGAAAACTCTCGGAGTTGTATCGCATACTCCCAGACCTCCTAGTAAACGGTTACAGGAGCTAACCAGACACGCAAGAGAGAGGACCATGCGCGGTACTCTCCAGGAGATGATGAAGAAAGAAATCACTCCTGCTCCACTGGAATTGTCGGCCGCTGTCTCCAAGAAATCAGAAGCGAAAGGGCAACCTAAGACTTCTATCCTGAAACCAGCATCCCGCATTCCAGTGCAGCCAACACGGACTTCCCCGCGGTTGTCCAAAGTTACACCCGTAACTCCACCTCCAGCCGAGGCTGAGAGGGAGGTACAACCCTGTGTGGTAGAATTAGACTCTGAGGAAGAGCTAATGGAAGGCCAGGAACTCATTGGAGATCTGGATCCTGTTGACCATCCTGAGCTGCAGTCTTTACTGGCAGAAGGTGGACCCAGCAGGGCAGACTTCAGTAAGGGACAGAGGGAATGTCGAACTCTGGAAGGTCTTCGCCACCAGGCAGAAGCTCAGGCTGAAGGGCAAGAGCCTGGAAAATACCGGTTGCACTGGGAAGATGGCCTCTTCTACAGTGAACCAACCGAGTCTGCACCTGGAGACTACAAACGACTTGTAGTACCCCAAGAGAACAGACCACAGTTCTTGCAGTTAGCCCACGAGATTCCTTTGGCTGGTCACTTGAGTTTCAAGAAGACTAAGGAAAGGCTCTCGCTCTACTTCTATTGGCCAAAGATGGGGGCCGAAGTGGAAAAACACTGCAGGAGCTGCCACACCTGCCAGATCTCTGGTAAGGTTGGCTCCAAGAATGTGGCACCTTTAGTGCCTCTCCCAGTTGTGGGAGTCCCATTTGAGAGAGTAAGGATTGACATTGTTGGTCCCCTTGATCCTTCAACCTCCTCAGGCAACAGGTTTATACTTGTTGTAGTAGACCATGCTACTAGGTATCCTAAGGCAATTCCTATGAGGACTGTTACAGCTCCGGCTGTGGCTAAGACCCTCCTTGGTATTTTTACTAGGGTCGGGTTTCCTAAGGAAGTAATCTCTGACAGGGGGTCAAACTTTGTGTCCCACTACATGAAAGCCATGTGGAAAACCTGTGGAGTTACTTACAAGTTCTCAATAGCTTACCACCCACAAACCAATGGGTTGGTAGAACGGTTCAACCGAACCATGAAGAGCATGATAGGTGCTTTAGAAGAACCCCTTAAGCGTAAGTGGGACCTTCTACTGCCATGCCTTCTCTTTGCTTATAGAGAAGTCCCTCAGGAGGGAGTAGGTTACTCTCCCTTCGAGCTTCTCTATGGTCATCCCGTCAGAGGTCCATTGGCCCTGATTAAGGAGGGGTTGGAGAGTGCTCCTTCTCCCAAGCCAGTCAGAGTGACTGACTACGTGATAGGTCTCCGGAGGAGAATGTCGCACATGATGACGGAAGCAAGCGATAACTTGAAAGCTGGACAAGCATTGGTCAAGCACTGGCACGATCAAAAGGCTAACATGGTTGAGTTTGCTCAAGACCAGCTCGTTCTCGTTATGATCCCAACAAGGCATAGGGCCTTGCAAGATAAGTGGATGGGACCCTTCAGAGTTGTGGGTAAACTCGGAGAGGTCAACTATCTGGTGGACTTGGGCAATCCCAAGGAGGCTCCGACAGTCTTCCACACCAACCGACTTAAAGCGTATGTCTCACGACCTGATGTAGGAGCGTCGCTTCTAGCATCATCCGAGGAAAAAGAAGAGAGTGAAGGGTGAGGCCAGCAAGATGCTTGATCTCGGGGTAATAGAGCCTTCTACTAGTCCATGGTCTAGCCCAGTTGTGTTAGTACCAAAGGCCGGATCTAAAGAACTTAGATTCTGCGTGGATTATAGAGCTCTTAATGCAGTCACCACGACTGATGCCCACCCTTTGCCAAGAACAGATGAGTTGGTGGATAAACTTGGCGCCGCCAAGTTCCTCAGCACATTTGACTTGACTTCAGGCTATTGGCAAATAGCCCTGACAGACCATGCCAAGGAGAAAACTGCATTTTCTACCCCCGTTGGCTTATACCAGTTTAAGGTAATGCCTTTCGGAATGAAGAATGCACCTGCTACGTTTCAACGGATGGTAAATCAGGTTCTGAATGGGATGGAGGACTTCTGCATGGCATACTTGGATGACATCGCAGTGTTCAGCAATTCCTGGGAAGAACATGTAACCCACCTGAGAGATGTTTTGCAGGCTCTTGGATGAGCCAATCTGACCATAAAGGCAAGCAAATGCCAAATTGGACAGAGTAAGGTAGTCTATCTTGGACATGAGGTAGGAGGTGGAGAAATAAGGCCTTTGCTCAGTAAGATTGAAGCTGTGCAAAATTGGACAACACCGACTGCTCAAACCCAAGTGAGAGCCTTCCTAGGCCTCACTGGGTATTACAGGAATTTCATAGAGAACTATGGGACCATAGCTTCTCCGCTGAATGTCATCTCCTCGCCCAAATTTCCTAAAAAGGTTAGATGGAACGAGGAGTGCAATCAGGCTTTTGAAAACCTGAAAAAGGCTCTTTGCCAAGCCCCAGTACTCAGAGCTCCTGATTACCGCCAACACTTCATTGTGCAGACAGATGCTTCAAATGTAGGAATAGGTGCCGTACTCAGTCAACTGGATGGGAAAGGTAGGGAGCACCCCGTTTGCTTCATCAGCCGCAAGCTGAAGGATCCTGAAACAAGGTGGGCAACAATCGAAAGAGAGTGCTTTGCTATCGTGTGGACTCTGAAGAAGTTTAGGCCTTACTTGTATGGTTCTACTTTTGTCATTCAGACTGACCACCAACCCTTGAGATGGTTAATGCAAATGAAAGGGGAAAACCCAAAACTATTGAGATGGTCGATCTGCCTGCAAGGGTTTGATTTCACCTTTGAGCACAGGTCAGGGTGTCACCACCAAAATGCTGATGGTCTCTCTAGGATGTATGTCATCGACTAGAGGTATGAGATTCATCCAGGAGTGGATTAAATCATCCTGTCCCTTAGTCTGGGGGGGGCGAGTGTTAGGGAGAATTCTCTGTTTAGGCTGAATTTCCTAACCTAGTGAGTCCCCCAGCAGCTTTGCTGGATTTCTGGAGTTTGTTTTTTTCCATCCTGCCAAGAGTGAGACTCTTTTTCTCCCACTCTTGGACATGTATGTCTGTAATTCCTTTAAATGTCAATGTGTTCGATGGGCTATGGGGTCTTTTACTCCATAGAGTCTCATATGTTTTTCTATGTGTGTTACACCGCACCCTACGTGCCGTAGCACTGGGGCGTCCTAGCGGACCTCCACCATAGACTCCATACCCGGGGACTGACTACTGTCTCCCCGGGCATGTAAAGTCACCATTGGCTATACTAGACCTAAATTTACTAACAGAGCTAGTACAAACCATCTTATTGTGGACGTACTAGTAGGGGTAATTCGATTACTCCTGAGTCTGTCATTCGAGGGGGCACTGTCCCGTCCCCCCTCGTCGAGTTTTGGCTGGTGGCAGTGGAAACTACTTGTTATGTTCGACCCCGAACATAACCCTATGGGATTCGTCCCATTGTTGGAGATTGATACTTTTTCTCGTTAATCTCTAACGTACCCCCGGTCTACTTATCTTAAATAAGTTTATCGGATGGTATTTTCTGCCAGAACTCGGTTTGTAAAATGGCGACTGTGTTCGTCTCTGTGACTCCTAAACCAAAGGTTGAGCCCTTTGTTCCACTTTTGGCAGGCCTCTGGACAGAGACCCTCCAAAGTGGTGCCATTCTGTCTGGGTTACCACAGGGGTGTGGGAGGTGGTTTAGGCACCCTGGACCGAGTTGCCTTGCCAACTCCGGTCGCACTGTGGAGTGATTGGCCCAAGTGGTGAGCCTTCCCGCTCACCACTTAGCATGTGTTGATTGACAGCTAGGCTGAATGAATGGGGGTTTTCTGCATAAAAGCAGGGCTTTTGGGACTGGATCTTCAGAAGTCGCCACAGGACCTAAGAATCCGACGAGGGTAACGATGAGCCGACCTGCACGACGACACCTCCGGTGGAGCCCTGCGGAAACGACTCACCACTTCCCGACGACAGAGGAGATCTCCCTGCCGGAGAGTCTCTTCCCCTGGCTGGTGGGAACAACCAGTCCCCTTTGCTTTTTATTCTCCTCAGGACGCAGTGGTCGAATTGCCCATGCACAGCACCTCGGCAACTGGATAGCCACTACCCCTGTACCGCGACCAAAAGGTGGTGCCTTGTGACGGAGCACTCCGCGGCTGGTCTCTTCCCTGGTGGTGCACCGTACTTCATTTTTCTTCGACGACGAGATCATCTCTACTCTTGGCAAAGACCCGACATGCATCCACCACCAGGAACAACTGCCCCCGCCGGAGCTGTCTCTCCACAAACAAGGTACCGTGTCCGCCTGGCTTCCCTTTCGATCGGTTCGAGTGAGGTGTCTTAATCCTCTCCTTTCCGTTGGGTCGCCTCCAAGCTTTCTCACGTATTGTTCTGAACTAGTTCAATCTGCCGATAACAATTTGCTACAAAGACTCAAACGCATCTCCACTAGAGACTCTTGGGACATATCGCCTTGCCTCTCTCCGAGTGGGCCTGGCCTCTGACCTTTATGATCTATTGTGGTTCTTGCCTTCTTGCCTTGAATTTTTCCCGTGAAGTATTGAACTGTGTTGAATTCATAACCTGCTTCTTTTTCTCTCCCGTCCTAACTAATATTAGAGTGCCATCTAGGTTGAGGCATACACCTCTGTCTGTAAATAAGTGGTGCCGGTAGAACCTAGACTTGTCGAAATATTGCTAGGGGGATTGATCGTTTTCTTCTTCGTAGAGTAATTGTGTTTGATGTATTTGCCGTGATAGTGCCATAGTGTTTTTGATAGATGTTTCGTTATAAATAAATACCTTAATATCTTTACACTAAGCCTTGTTGCGTGTTTGCTTGTCTTACTGTGAAGAATTGCCCTATCTTGTATACTCCACATACTGCTTAACTCTTCTTGAGGGAAGTCTGACTGCTCAGCCACAGCTACCAACAGTGAATCTGTGTGGTACAGACTGCTACCAAGTGGGTTTACTGCCAAACACCTGTAGTCCTAAATCTTTTGCAGTGGTCCCAGAGGGAACTGCACAGGTTTCCGCCTAACACACCATCACTGCGTGTGATGGGGAGGCAGATGGCACACATTGATGACACCAAGATGGAAGATGAACACATTTGCTGCATGCTGCCTAGCAGTGGCATCACACATTGGCCAGTGATTGGCAGGTCAAATACACATGCCATCACACAGATGGCATGTACCCTAGCCATGAAGTGAAGAGGGAGAGGAGGTCACCAATTGTTCATTCAGTCCAGTTAGTTCATATAATTGATTATTTTCATTGTAATGGTTCAAATGTTTAACCTGCAGCTGCCAGTCAAAAATGGTCCTATAGCACAGGGACATGTCCAAACTAATCATGTCCACGAAACTGAGCCAGTCCACTGTACCATAGCCATGTCAGACATGTGACAATAGGACTGAGAAATCCCGAGTAAAAGTGGTGGTGTGCAAACAATATGCCTGAATAAACAGGTAAATAAGCAACAGTGTTGTGGCAAGATGACACTGCAAGGGCAACTGGCGTGGTGTTGGGCTGGATGTCTAATGTTGGCCGAAGGGATGCTGCTATACCCAAATGCTGTTGCCAAGAATGTTTAGGAAGAGGCACACGGGTGAGCCGAACCACTCAGACACACACACCCTCCCATGGCACCCAAACAGAAACCCTCCCACACACACCATGCACATGGATGACACACACATGCATGTGCACTCACCGGACAATGCCTCGTAATCTGCCAGTTCTCCCACGCCTTGGATCTGTTTCTCCGTGACGTAGGTCCCAGAAACCTGCTCATGTGGAGTGAGTTCTATGTCGTCTGCTGGAGACCCACCTCCAGTCACTAGAGTTGCGGCATGACTTGAGGCCAGCTTATTCTTTGCCCTGCGCTTCAGGTAATTCCAGCGCTTGTAGGATTCATTAGCTGTGCGCCTCACGATTCCAAGGGCACTTATGATGTCCGCAATGGTCTGCCAGTGTGCCTGACGTTGTGCAGGTGTGGTCATGGATCCTGCAACAATCACCATTTCGCGGTCATGTGCGGACACATACTCTACAAGTGCATTCAGTTCGGCCTCATTGAAGCTGGGCTTCCTTGACGGGTCGGACTGTGTAGCCTTGTCTGGGGCATCAGCCTCTACTGGACGAGCACTCTTCCTCTTCCGCTTTGAAGGTGGTGGGGATCCTGAGTGTCCTACGCCGCTCTGGACACTAGGGGCAGGAGTGTGGGATTGCACACTCAGCATGGGAGTTGGTGCAGGCATTATCTCAAGTGTGATGGTGTCAGGGGGAATGTCAGCATGATGGACCTGGACCGACACTGTCCTGGAAGGGTGTGTGAGAGGTGGGGTGGATGGAGCCGCAGCTGCCCCTGCAGCCTCCCCAGCCTGCCTACGCGGGGCAGCAGATGACCTAGCTGCCCCTGATCCACGTGGCCTGATGACACCAACGTTCACTGGCACACGTGGCCTAGACCTGCTGACCTGGAAGTCAGCCATGGAGTCACCCTGTGCCAGGTCTGGTTCCACAGTGGGCTGGTCCAACAAGGGCTGAGCATGGATGGTGTCAGCCACGGTAACCTCAACCAGGGGGGGGGCATGGGTGTCCCTGACTGCTCCTCCACACATGGGGGGCTAGGGGCACCCTGCAAGTCACGGCCACGTCCCCTACTGGATCCACCACGGCCACCACTTGGGGCTCGGCCACCTTTGCCACCCTTACGGCTTGGTCGCCTCCCAGCCATGGCACTGATGTTATTGTGCGTATGGGAGTCGATGTGAACTATTGTCCTGGGCAATTGGGGGTCAAAGGGGTTAGGTACCAAATGGTAATCGTACCCTAGTGCCCTAGCAAGGCTTTATGTCACCCCTGGGGAAAGATGACGGGTCACGCAACGCACAGGCAACCCAAAAAAGCGAAGTAAGGTGCACGCAACCCCTCCTAGACCATGTGCGTGGAAAAATAAACCTGCACTACGCTGTGGCACCCAGGAACACAAGAATGAACGTATGCGTGTCACACGCAGCCTAGAATGACCTCTGAAGGGGTACACGACACACGGGGCAAGCACAGATGTTAAATACGTGCGCGACTCGCCGTCTGCCAGGAACAAAAGCGTGAAAAATATGCGTGTGTGCCCGTTGGCAACACCCCCGCCAAAAGAAGAATTGTACGCTGTCTGAGGAGACAGGACAACAGTAGTAGGGAACGCTGTTTGAGGAAACAGGCCCAGGAAAAAGAGGAAAAGAGAAAAAGCTGTCAGAGGTAACAGGGAGTACGAACTGGAAACGCTGTGAAGTAAATCGCGTGTGAACCCACAAGAAGTACAGATTTCACCCACTCGCTCTCCACGAAAAGCACGTAAAAGGAAATGGCGTTCTACACGTACCTTTTATACACACGTCACAGACGTGCATACGCGATGAGGCCATTTCCACCAATTACGCGCTTTGACACTCGGACGTGTATCTCTTCATTTTTACACGCGCCATTCTCTATGGCCATGCGCGTGACATCACAGCTGCGCATGGTGGCCTTTGGGCCAATGAAATCGCATATGCGAGCACACGTGGTAAAACTGCACGTCCGAGTGTCATCACGTGTAATCGGAGGGAAGTGAGCGTACATGCGATTGGCCTGGGTACGTGTATTTCTGGGGTGCGCAGGAAGTTCCACACGCGATTGGTGGAAATCCACGTGTGCTCTGTCATCACGTGTAATGAGGGAAACACCCGCACGCCTCACGTCACAGACGCGCTCACGCTCTAAGGGCCTTTGGTCCAATGAAATCGCATATGCGTGCTGACGTGCATACGAGCTAAGGGCCTTTCCGCGATTGTTAGGGAGAATTCTCTGTTTAGGCTGAATTTCCTAACCTAGTGAGTCCCCCAGCAGCTTTGCTGGATTTCTGGAGTTTGTTTTTTCCATCCTGCCAAGAGTGAGACTCTTTTCTCCCACTCTTGGACATGTATGTGTGTAATTCCTTTAAAATGTCAATGTGTTCGATGGGCTATGGGGTCTTTTACTCCATAGGGTCTCATATGTTTTTCTATGTGTGTTACACTGCACCCTACGCAGTGTAACACACACATGAAACACGGGGGTGCCCTAGCGGGTCCCCCACCATAGACTCCATACCCGGGGACTGACTACTGTCTCCCCGGGCATGTAAAGTCACCATTGGCTTTACTAGACCTAAATGTACTAACAGAACTAGTACCAACCATCTTATTGTGGACGTACTAGTAGGGGTAATTCGATTACTCCTGGATCTGTTACTCGAGGGGGCACTGTCCCGTCCCCCCTCGTCGAGTTTTGGCTGGTGGCAGTGGAAACTACTTGTTATATTCGATCCCGAACATAACCCTATGGGATTCGTCCCATTGTTGGAGATTGATACTTTTCCTCATTAATCTCTGACGTACCACCGATCTACTTATCTTAAATAAGTTTATCGAGTGGTATTTTCTGCCAGAACTCGGTTTTAAAATGGCATCTGTGTTCGTCTCTGTGACTCCTAAACCAAAGGTTGAGCCCTTTGTTCCACTTTTGGCGGGCTTCTGTACAGAGACCCTCCAAAGTGGTGCCATTCTGTCTGGGTTACCTCAGGGTTGTAGGAGGGGGTTTAGACACCCTGGACCGAGTTGCCTTGCCAACTCAGGTCGCACTCTGGAGTGATTGGCCCAGGTGGTGAGCCTTCCCGCTCACCACTTAGCATGTGTTGATTGACAGCTAGGCTGAATGAATGGGGGTCTTCTGCATAAAAGCAGGGCATTTTGGGACTGGATCTTCAGAAGTCGCCACAGGACCTAAGAATCCGACGAGGGTAACGCTGAGCCGACCTGCACGACGACACCTCTGGTGGAGCCCTGCGGAACCGACTCACCACTTCCCGATGACAGAGGAGATCTCCCTGCCGGAGAGTCTCTTCCCCTGACTGGTGGGAACAACCAGTCCCCTTTACTTTTTATTCGCCTCAGGACGCAGTGGTCGAATTGCCCGTGCAGAGCACCTCGGCAACCAGATAGCCACTACCCCTGTACCGCAACCAAAAGGTGGTGCCTTGTGACGGAGCACTCCGCGGCTGGTCTCTTCCCTGGTGGTGCACCGGACTTCACTTTCCTTCGACGACGAGATCATCTCTACTCTTGGCCAAGACCCGACGTGCATCCACCACCAGGAACAACTGCCCCCGCTGGAGCTGCACTCCACAACAAGGTACCGTGTCCGCCTGGCTTCCCTTTCGTTCGGTTCGAGCGAGGTGTCTTAATCCTCTCCGTTCCGCTGGGTCGCCTCCAAGCTTTGCTCATTCTTTGTTCTGAACTGGTTCAATCTGCCGATAACAATTTGCTATAAAGACTTGAATGCATCTCCACTAGAGACTTTTTGGGACATCGCGCCTTGCCTCTCTCTGAGTGGGCCTGGCCTCTGAACTTTACGATCTATTGTAATTCTTGCCTTCCTGCCTTGCATTTTATCCGCTTAGGATTGAACTGTGTTGAGTTCATAACCTGCCTATCTTTTTCTCTCCTGTCCTAATTAATATTCGAGTGTCATCTAGGTTGAGGTATACACCTCTGTCTGAAAATAAGTGGTACCGGTAGAACCTAGAGTTGTCGATATTGCCGTTAGTGCCTCTCCCGGTTGTGGGAGTCCCATTTGAGAGAGTAGGGATTGACATCGTTGGTCCCCTTGATCCTCCAACCTCCTCAGGCAACAGGTTTATACTTGTTGTAGTAGACCATGCTACTAGGTATCCTAAGGCAATTCCTATGAGGACTGTTACAGCTCCGGCTGTGGCTAAGGCCCTCCTTGGTATTTTTACCAGGGTCGGGTTTCCTAAGGAAGTAATCTCTGACAGGGGGTCAAACTTTATGTCCCACTACATGAAAGCCATGTGGAAAACCTGCGGAGTAACTTACAAGTTCTCAACGGCTTACCACCCACAAACCAATGGGTTGGTAGAACGGTTCAACCGAACCATGAAGAGCATGATAGGTGCTCTAGAGGAACCCCTTAAGCGTAAGTGGGACCTTCTATTGCCATGCCTTCTCTTTGCTTATAGAGAAGTCCCTCAGGAGGGAGTAGGTTACTCTCCCTTCAAACTACTCTATGGTCATCCCGTCAGAGGTACATTGGCCCTGATTAAGGAGGGGTTGCAAGCGATAACTTGAAAGCTGGACAAGCATTGGTCAAGCACTGGCACGATCAAAAGGCTAACATGGTTGAGTTCACTCAAGACCAGCTCGTTCTTGTTATGATCCCAACAAGGCAGAGGGCCTTCCAAGATAAGTGGATGGGACCCTACCGAGTAGTGGGTAAACTCGGAGAGGTTAACTATCTGGTGGACTTGGGCAATCCCAAGGAGGCTCCGACAGTCTTTCACACCAACCGACTTAAAGCGTATGTCTCACGACCTGATGTAGGAGCGTTGCTTCTAGCATCATCCGAGGAAGAAGAAGAGAGTGAAGCTCTTCCGGATCTCCTCAGAGGCTTACCTTTAGATGAAAACATTGAAGGAGTGAATCTCTCCTCCAATCTGACACCCGAGCAACAAGAAGAGTGCAAGTCTATGTTGAATCAGTTTGCCTCTCTGTTCTCGCTTTCACCAGGCTTGACCCCTTGGGGCCAGCACGACATACTCACTGGTGACTGTCTGCCGGTCAAAAGCAGAGGATACCGCATGTCAAAAAACGTATGAACCCACATCAAAGGTGAGGTCAGCAAGATGCTTGATCTCGGGGTAATAGAGCCCTCTACTAGTCCATGGTCTAGCCCAGTTGTGTTAGTACCAAAGGCCGGATGTAAAGAACTTAGATTCTGCGTGGATTATAGAGCTCTTAATGCAGTCACCACGACTGATGCCCACCCTTTGCCAAGAACAGATGAGTTGGTGGATAAACTTGGCGCCGCCAAGTTCCTCAGCACATTTGACTTGACGTCAGACTATTGGCAAATAGCCCTGACAGACCATGCCAAGGAGAAAACTGCATTTTCTACCCCCGTTGGCTTATACCAGTTTAAGGTAATGCCTTTCGGACTGAAGAATGCACCTGCTACGTTTCAACGGATGGTAAACCAGGTTCTGAATGGGATGGAGGACTTCTGCATGGCATACTTGGATGACATCGCAGTGTTCAGCAATTCCTGGGAAGAACATGGAATCCACCTGAGAGATGTTTTGCAGGCTCTTGGACGAGCCAATCTGACCATAAAGGCAAGTAAATGCCAAATTGGACAGAGTAAGGTAGTCTATCTTGGGCATGAGGTAGGCGGTGGAGAAATAAGGCCTTTGCTCAGTAAGATTGAAGCTGTGCAAAATTGGACAACACCGACTACTCAAACCCAGGTGAGAGCCTTCCTAGGCCTCACTGGGTATTACAGGAATTTCATAGAGAACTATGGGACCATAGCTTCTCCACTGAATGTCATCTCCTCGCCCAAATTTCCTAAAAAGGTTAAATGGAACGAGGAGTGCAATCAGGCTTTTGAAAACCTGAAACAGGCTCTTTGCCAAGCCCCAGTACTCAGAGCTCCTGATTACCGCCAACACTTCATTGTGCAGACAGACGCTTCCAATGTAGGGATAGGTGCCGTACTCAGTCAACTGGATGGGAAAGGTAGGGAGCACCCCGTTTGCTTCATCAGCCGCAAGCTGAAGGATCGTGAAACAAGGTGGGCAACAATCGAAAGAGAGTGCTTTGCTATCGTGTGGGCTCTGAAGAAGTTTAGGCCGTACTTGTATGGTTCTACTTTTGTTATTCAGACTGACCACCAACCCTTGAGATGGTTAATGCAAATGGAAGGGGAGAACCCAAAACTATTGAGATGGTCGATCTGCCTGCAAGGGTTTGATTTCACCATTGAGCACAGGTCAGGGTGTCACCACCAAAATGCTGATGGTCTCTCTAGGATGTATGTCATCCATGTCATCCACTAGAGGTATGAGATTCATCCAGGAGTGGATTAAATCCTCCTGTCCCTTAGTCTGGGGGGGGCGAGTGTTAGGGAGAATTCTCTGTTTAGGCTGAATTTCCTAACCTAGTGAGTCCCCCAGCAGCTTTGCTGGATTTCTGGAGTTGGTTTTTTTCCATCCTGCCAAGAGTGAGACTCTTTTCTCCCACTCTTGGACATGTATGTGTGTAATTCCTTTGAAATGTCAATGTGTTCGATGGGCTATGGGGTCTTTTACTCCATAGGGTCTCATATGTTTTTCTATGTGTGTTACACCGCACCCTACGTGTCGTAACACGGGGGCGCCCTAGCGGGTCCCCCACCATAAACTCCATACCCGGGGACTGACTACTGTCTCCCCGGGCATGTAAAGTCACCATTGGCTTTACTAGACCTAAATTTACCAACAGAACTAGTACCAACCATCTTATTGTGGATGTACTAGTAGGGGTAATTCGATTACTCCTGGATCTGTTACTCGAGGGGGCACTGTCCCGTCCCCCCTCGTCGAGTTTTGGCTGGTGGCAGTGGAAACTACTTGTTATGTTCGATCCCGAACATAACCCTATGGGATTCGTCCCATTGTTGGAGATAGATACTTTTCCTCATTAATCTCTGACGTACCACCAATCTACTTATCTTAAATAAGTTTATCGAGTGGTATTTTCTGCCAGAACTCGGTTTTAAAATGGCGTCTGTGTTCGTCTCTGTGACTCCTAAACCAAAGGTTGAGCCCTTTGTTCCACTTTTGGCGGGCCTCTGTACAGAGACCCTCCAAAGTGGTGCCATTCTGTCTGGGTTACCTCAGGGGTGTGGGAGGGGGTTTAGACACCCTGGACCGAGTTGCCTTGCCAACTCAGGTCGCACTCTGGAGTGATTGGCCCAGGTGGTGAGCCTTCCCGCTCACCACTTAGCATGTGTTGATTGACAGCTAGGCTGAATGAATGGGGGTTTTCTGCATAAAAGCAGGGCTTTTGGGACTGGATCTTCAGAAGTCGCCACAGGACCTAAGAATCCGACGAGGGTAACGCTGAGCCGACCTGCACGACGACACTTCCGGTGGAGCCCTGCGGAACCGACAAACCACTTCCCGACGACAGAGGAGATCTCCCTGCCGGAGAGTCTCTTCCCCTGACTGGTGGGTACAACCAGTCCCCTTTGCTTTTTATTCGCCTCAGGACGCAGTGGTCGAATTGCCCGTGCAGAGCACCTCGGCAACCGGATAGCCACTACCCCTGTACTGCGACCAAAAGGTGGTGCCTTGTGACGGCGCACTCCGCGGCTGGTCTCTTCCCTGGTGGTGCACCGGACTTCACTTTTCTTCGACGACGAGAACATCTCTACTCTTGGCAAAGACCCGACGTGCATCCACCACCAGGAACAACTGCCCCTGCCGGAGCTGTCTCTCCACAAACAAGGTACCGTGTCCGCCTGGCTTCCCTTTCGATCGGTTCGAGTGAGGTGTCTTAATCCTCTCCTTTCCGTTGTGTCGCCTCCAAGCTTTCTCACGTATTGTTCTGAACTAGTTCAATCTGCCGATAACAATTTGCTACAAGACTCAAACGCATCTCCACTAGAGACTTTTTGGGACAAATCGCCTTGCCTCTCTCCGAGTGGGCCTGGCCTCTGAACTTTATGATCTATTGTGGTTCCTGCCTTCTTGCCTTGCATTTTTCCCGTGAAGTATTGAACTGTGTTGAATTCATAACCTGTAACCTGCTTATTTTTCTCTCCCGTCCTAACTAATATTAGAGTGCCATCTAGGTTGAGGCATACACCTCTGTCTGTAAATAAGTGGTGCCGGTAGAACCTAGACTTGTCGAAATATTGCCAGGGGGATTGATTGTTTCTTCTTCGTAGAGTAATTGTATTTGATTTGTTTGCCGTGATAGTGCCATAGTGTTTTTGATAGATGTTTCGTTATAAATAAATACCTTAATATCTTTACACTGAGCCTCGTTGCGTGTTTGCTTGTCTTACTGTGAAGAATTGCCCTATCTTGTATACTCCACATACTGCTTTAACTCTTCTTGAGGGAAGTCTGACTGCTCAGCCACAGCTACCAAGTGAATCTGTGTGGTACAGACTGCTACCAAGTGGGTTTACTGCCAAACACCTGTAGTCCTAAATCTTTTGCAGTGGTCCCAGAGGGAACTGCACAGGTTTCCGCCTAACAGTGGGGGCCTGGTGGGGCTGCCCCTGCACTGCTGGGGGACGGGGGTAATAGGGGACATGAGTGGGGGCCTGGTGGAGGCTGCCCCTGGTGGCTGGGGGGTGGGGGTCCTGGGAGACAGGAGTGGGGGCCTGGCGGAGGCTGCCCCTGCACTGCTGGGGGGTGGGGGTAATAGGGGACATGAGTGGGGGCCTGGTGGAGGCTGCCCCTGGTGGCTGGGGAGTGGGGGTGCTGGGAGACATGAGTGGGGGCCTGGTGGAGGCTGCCCCTGCACTGCTGGGGGGTGGGGGTAATAGGGGACATGAGTGGGGGCCTGGTGGAGGCTGCCCCTGGTGGCTGGGGTGTGCGGGTCCTGGGAGACAGGAGTGGGGGCCTGGTGGAGGCTGCCCCTGCACTGCTGGGGGGTGGGGGTAATAGGGGACATGAGTGGGGGCCTGGTGGAGGCTGCCCCTGGTGGCTGGGGGGTGGGGGTGCTGGGAGACAGGAGTTGGAGCCTGGTGGAGGGTGCCCCTGACTGCTGGGGGGTAGGTGGTGCAGGGAGACATGAGTGGGGGCCTGGTGGAGGCTGCCCCTGGTGGCTGAGGGGTGGGGGTGGTGGGAGACATGAGTTGGACATGAGTGGGGGCCTGGTGGAGGCTGCCCCTGCACTGCTGGGGGGTGGGGGTAATAGGGGACATGAGTGGGGACCTTGTGGAGGTTGCCCCTGGTGGCTGGGGGGTGGGGGTGGTGGGAGACATGAGTTGGACATGAGTGGGGGCCTGGTGGAGGCTGCCCCTGCATTGCTGGGGGTGGGGGTAATAGGGGACATGAGTGGGGGCCTGGTGGAGGCTGCCCCTGGTGGCTGGGGGGTGGGGGTGGTGGGAGACACGAGTTGGACATGAGTGGGGGCCTGGTGGAGGCTGCCCCTGCACTGCTGGGGGGTGGGGGTAATAGGGGACATGAGTGGGGCCTGGTGGAGGCTGCCCCTGGTGGCTGGGGGGTGGGGGTGATGGGAGACATGAGTGGGGGCCTGGTGGGGGCTGCCCCTGCACTGCTGGGGGGTGGGGGTGATGGGAGACATGAGTGGGGGCCTGGTGGAGGCTGCCCCTGCACTGCTGGGGGGTGGGGGTGGTGGGAGACATGAGTGGGGGCCTGGTGGAGGCTGCCCCTGGTGGCTCGGGGGTGGGGGTGGTGGGAGACATGAGTGGGGGCCTGGTGGAGGCTGCCCCTGGTGGCTGGGGGGTGGGGGGTGGGGGGAGACATGGGTGGGGGCCTGGTGGAGGCTGCCCCTGCACTGCTGGGGGGTGGGGGTAATAGGGGACATGAGTGGGGGCCTGGTGGAGGCTGCCCCTGGTGGCTGGGGGGTGGGAGTGGTGGTAGACATGAGTGGGGGCCTGGTGAAGGCTGCCCCTGGTGGCTCGGGGGTGGAGGTGGTGGGAGACATGAGTGGGGGCCTGGCGGAGGCTGCCCCTGGTGGCTGGGGGGTGGGGGGTGGGGAGAGACATGGGTGGGGGTGGGGGTGGTGGGAGACATGAGTGGGGGCCTGGTGGAGGCTGCCCCTGGTGGCTCGGGGGTGGGGGTGGTGGGAGACATGAGTGGGGGCCTGGTGGAGGCTGCCCCTGGTGGCTGGGGGGTGGGGGGTGGGGGGAGACATGGGTGGGGGCCTGGTGGAGGCTGCCCCTGCACTGCTGGGGGGTGGGGGTAATAGGGGACATGAGTGGGGGCCTGGTGGAGGCTGCCCCTGGTGGCTGGGGGGTGGGAGTGGTGGTAGACATGAGTGGGGGCCTGGTGGAGGCTGCCCCTGGTGGCTGGGGGGTGGGGGTGCTGGGAAACAGGAGTGGGAGCCTGGTGGAGGGTGCCCCTGACTGCTGGGGGGTAGGGGGTGCAGGGAGACAGGAGTGGGGGCCTGGTGGAGGGTGCCCCTGACTGCTGGAGGGTGGGGGTGCAGGGAGACAGGAGTGGGGGCCTGGTGCAGGGTGCCCCTGACTGCTGGGGGGTGGGGGTGCTGGGAGACATGCATTGTTGATCAATAGTGCAAGGTGACATGTGGGTTGGCTGGGGGGCATGCCCATGGTGGATGGGCTGCCTGCGGGACATGAGCAGGGGTGCAGGGTAGTCCCCCGTGGTGTGGGCTGCCTGCAGGGGCCATGGAGGTTGTAGAGCGAACACCTGGGAGGACCCACACGGCCAATTCACGTGTAGTACTCCCCAGAACCCCTGAAATACACGTACCCTGCTGAAATCGCGTGTGGAACTTCCCGCGCACCCCTGAAATACACGTACCCTGCTGAAATCGCGTGTGGAACTTCCCGCGCACCCCTGGAATACACGTACCCTGCTTGCACGGGGCCATTCGCGTGTGGAACTTCCCGCGCACCCCTGAAATACACGTACTCTGCTCGCACGGGGCCAATGGCGTGTGGCACTTCCCGCGCACCCCTGAAATACACGTACCCTGCTGAAATCGTGTGTGGAACTTCCCGCGCACCCCTGAAATACACGTACCCTGGTGAAATCGCATGTGGAACTTCCTGCGCACCCCTGGAATACACATACCTTGCTCGCACGGGGCCAATTGCGTGTGGAACTTCCTGCTCACCCCTGAAATACACGTACCCTGATGGAATCGCGTGTGGAACTTCCCGCGGACCCCTGAAATACACGTACCCTGCTGAAATCGCATGTGGAACTTCCTGCGCACCCCTGAAATACACGTACCCTGCTGAAATCGCGTGTGGAACTTCCCGCGCACCTCTGAAATACACGTACCCTGCTCGCACGGGGCCAATCGCGTGTGGAACTTCCCGCGCACCCCTGCAATACACGTACCCTGCTGAAATCGCGTGTGGAACTTCCCGCGCACCCCTGGAATACACGTACCCTGCTAGCAAGGGTCCAATCGCGTGTGGAACTTCCTGCGCACCCCTGAAATACACGTACCCTGCTCGCACGGGGCCAATCGCGTGTGGAAATTCCCGCGCACCCCTGAAATACACGTACCCTGCTGAAATCGCGTGTGGAACTTCACGCGCACCCCTGTAATACACCTACCCTGCTGGAATTGCATGTGATACTTCCCGCGCACCCCTGAAATACACGTACCCTGCTGAAATCGTGTGTGATACTTCCCGCGCACCCCTGAAATACACGTACCCTGCTGATTTTGCGTGTGATACTTCCCCCGCACCCCTGATGCACACGTACACAGGACAATTGCGTGTGGAACTTCCCGCGATCCACTGAAATACACGTTCCCCGCTTGGCATTTGCTGTTTTCCAGCCCTGTGAACTGGTCCAGGGTTAGCGCGGGCCCTTGCGATTATTTGGGGATTTTGAAGGCTTTTCCTTGCGCAAGGGCGTTCTTGGGGGCGTAACTGGCACTGCTGCAGGGTCGCTGCGCCACGCTGCGCCACAGCTGGTTTTGGATGCGAAAATCCATGAATACGCTGTGCGCGGAAATCGATTTTAGCGCACGCGGCTGGCGCAGACATTCGCACGGGCACGCTGTGCGCCAGTCGCGTCCGCCACTTTTGTGCGAATTTCTATGAATTACCCTGAATATGTTTATGTTTAACAGTGACACCTGGGTGCTTAAAAAACCTTGGCCCTGTGAGTGGGACAAGACAAGCTGTTATGAAGGATTGACATCGGGCAAAGTTGAAGAAATGCTGGCTTTTTTATTTATAATAAGAAAAGAATGTGGGTAAGAAACGGTTGTCTTCTGACCAGACCCCCCTTTAAGCAAACACTTTGCAAAAGCATAGTGTTCAGCTCTGCCCTGCTACATCAGAATCTTGATCTGCAATGCCTGCTCTAGTTGCACAGATCAGGTTCAGAGGTCACAAGTGCCTCCTTAACACCTATACCAACAGTCAAGAGATTTCAGCAAAAGTACTGCATTTGAAGTAAGCACTTCTATTCCCAAACAATATAATTATAAGAAATCATCATGGCAGTTATGATCTTTAAACATAAGCCATACCTGCATTTGTGGTATCGTGGCTGGCATTTCATCTACTTTTTAAACCCACACCGGAAGCTGGATCATACATGTATCAATACTGTTTGTTTGTTTTTTTGTTTGTTTGTTTATTTATTTTGTATAGCGCACCAAACCCGAAGGTAACTGGGCACAAGCAGTACAAGAAGGCTTTAGGCTTAGGTTACAGAAATTAAACAGTCACAATATTACAGGTACAATGTTAGAAAGATTTACAGTTCACCATATTACAGGTACAGTGTTAAAGATATGTACAGTTACAGGTTTTGCAACGCAGTCGTTAGCAGTCATTGAGATTACAAGGTGCAGTCTAGGAGGTATTTACAGTTGCAGAATTTAAAGGATAGGTGGGTGACAAGTAAAGTGAGGGTAACAAGCAGAAGGTGAGTAAATGGAGACATTTGTTATAGTGGGCATTAGGATAATTACTAAAACATATACTTAGCCTAACACGTTATTTCAATGTTAGGTTCTTAGTTCTGAATGTTGCGTCTGAAGCTAAGCTAAGTTTGATCGGAAACTGTGAGCCAGGCCAGCCATGGGCAAGCTTTGTGTATTCTTCCTGGACTGACTGTCAGTGCTGAACTAGCAGGGCCATAGCCATTAGCAACTGCCTATATTTTGATCCTTTGTGAGGTTTGGTAACACCTCTCTCCAGACAGACATCCTCACAGCAGGAGCTGTGCTGGGAAAAAGGAAGCAAAAGGCACAACCTACACAACAGAAATAGCCTCACAACTGGGTGTTGCATACCAAAGGGCTGTTCATGCTATGAGTCTGAGAACGGGGTGGGTTAGTGCAGACATAGGGAGTTCAGCACAGTTGGGGAAAGAGTCCACTCAGATCAAAATTAAACACTTACATAGGATAGTCAATAAGACAGATTTCGCTCTATACCAGACTGAAGTCCTACTCCTTGGGGTTTCCAATGGTTCACATCCAGAGAACCAAGAAACATTGGTTATAACAATGGTGCACTTCTTCTGAATGTAGTAAGCAAATCCATTGTCAGCTAACTTTGACATTTCCTCTTTATTTTAAAAAATCTTATCAGGCTGACTCAAAGAGGGACAAAAATAAGGACTATGGCATCCTCATTCTCTGCATCAGGTGTTTTGACATCTGACATTGAGCACAACTATGAAGCAGAAGCGGCAGAATTTGTGTTGAATGACAGTCAGTATAGGAGAACTAGTGGCATTTATATCAAGCAGATTTAAAATGTCCTTGCATATTTAAGATTTTTTTCCATGGGCGGCATATTAGGGATTTGTTTGTCAAAGCTTGATGCCAAACTGTTTTTAAATTCCTGATTTCTTCTTTCTATGTCTCTACCAGGACTAGTAGTGCTGAATATGAGGGTTATAACGAGAGTGTACATCGTTTTGCAGTAATAGGACCCTGGAAAAAATTAAATACACATTCTAATTAACCTTTAATTATAAAACCCAATAGGTTACTGATTCTGTTCAGTGAAACAGAAGTCATGTTCCAGGCTCAGCTGCAAGTGAATATGGATCACTGACATATGTTACCTTCTAAGATGATATTTCATTTACAAGTGGAAGACAATCAAAAACAAGGTCTGGGTCCGTTTTATGTCCGCAGAGTAGTACAGCAGAGGTTTTGGTTCAGAACCTGGATGCCAGATGCATCAGCATAAGTCTAACATTGCAGATTTACAGGGTGTATTCTTGGAGAAATTGGAGCTTCAGAGAGTGTGGTGGTTTTGGTTAGCTTTAAATTAAATTGTGCTGACCCTTTACTAACTCTTTTTCTATTACCGTTATTAATTAATGGAATGTTTCATGCTGTTAAATGACAAAGAATAACTAAACACTTGTATTGGTGCCAATGTGGTTTCTGCCAACTTGCAGCTCCCACTGTGTTATCTGCACACTGCCTATGTACATTGACTCTGTACTTAAAGTAGATTTCTTCTGTTGGTCTCCTTAGGTATCTCAAGACATGCGTATGCAAGATTCACCTTTTCCTTTTAACTTGCTGGGTAAGGGATGACAGTTGACTACTAATACTCAGCACGGTTCTAGGCAGTGGGTACCTAACAGCAGGATATTATATCACCCCAAAAATGCAATGATAGAGCCGAGTACAGGCAACCTGATGTTTTTGCAGTTGTAAATCCTGGGAAGTACTGAAGCAAAATAAACATCCTGTAGATTGAAAAATGGTCTGTTACTTCTAAAATATTCAAGTTATGTGCCCTGCACTATAGCACTATGCATGAAAACCATGATTTGTGGTTCGAAGAGTTTTGGGCCTTTTATACAAAGTAAAATATCTTCCTGAAAAAAAGAGTGACCCACCTGCTTCAATTCAATAAGAATTGGATGTACATGAACACTTCATGTCTAAAATACATGTCTACCTATCATATTGCATTACAACTACTATGAAGACCTGCTCCTTTGCCAGTGGGTCAAAGACACCGTAATCCATGTCTATGCAGACCCTAGGAGGGTACCCTATTGCCGAGCCTCCAACCTTTGAGGTGGCACCCAGGAAAGCATTTCCTCTGATAAACTCGTTCTCCTGCTTATGTAAAAGAAGGTGTGTTTTATCCCTTTAACCAGCAAAACACCAATTGAATAGGCATGTTGTGTTTAACAAAAGGTCAATCTAAGTATTATGTTAGCTGTAATTATACATATGTTTAATTAAACACTTATAAATCAAATATTTTTACAATGTGAATGTACAAGATACATTGATGGCAGTCTTATGTATTGTTAAAACAGGTATGGCAATTAGTACTTAAATCAGCTTTTTACTGCAGAGAATCTGCGTTTCTAGGTATCATTGGGTTTGGATTAGGTCAGGAGATGGAATGACTTACATTTTGGTATGTTAGTCTTTTATCTATGAGAGGTGGTATATCATTATTTGACCGTTGTTTGTACTTGGGGTCATTCTTTGGATCTTGTACTTGGGGTATTGTGCTAGTCTAGATAGTCTTCATTTGCTCCTTTTCCGAGCCTTAGATCAAGTTCTGATAGAATGTTGTGATAGCATTTTGTGGAGTCCTTTTAGAGAGGTAAATTATGGGAGTGCACTTGACTAGGTTCTGAGTGGTAGATAGAAGCCTTGGGCAGAGTAATAAACTTCCAAGTGTAAAGATGGAAGCAAGTCTAAGTTTGGCTTGTGCTGCTAGATCATAATTATTTCTTTACATGATAAGTATGGGAGGGTACCTTTGTAAGCCTAGTGAAACTCACCAAACCCAGTATAATTAATCATATAAAGTTATCATTTAAATCTGCACAACAATGAGAACTGTATTACATGGCCCAGCTCCAGCATTTTCAACCTTGAAGAAAAGAAGAAGAATTATTAGGTGACTGTGACTCAGTTGAAGCTGCATTCAAAGCAAATGAAAGCAGTATAACAAATTACATTTCAAACAATACAAAGAAATGTTGGACAGTGAGCACCAAAGGAGGAAAATGAAGCTCAACTAGATAAAAACAGTCCTGTAGGTAATCAACCTTCCCTTAAAGGAAGCTAAGAACCGGTGGGAGAACAACTCATTCTAAATAAAGCAGAAATAGGCATGACTGAGGTAGAAAATACCCTGTATCTATATAAACAACCTGGGGAAGACTTGTCAGTGATCGAATCACAGCTAAATGATGAACAACTCACCATTTATATAGAAGTCACTCAAGAAATTGAACATGGTTTTAAACATGAAACTAAAACCTTCAGTTGTAACAATTATAAACCTCTGCTGGTTTATGTAAGTAGTAATGCTGGTTCTAGTAAAACATTCTTAATTAAAATAATCAGCACATTTCTGCAAAACGTAACAAACAGCAACCTTTCAGCTGTGGTAACTGCCCTCACATGTTTAGCTGTCTACAATTTAGGAGATTTAACTTTACACCGACTACTGCTCCTCCCCGTAGAATGCCAAAACATATTAGAATACTACAAATTATCACCAGAAGCTGCTGCTGAAGTGCACAGAATTCGGAAACAAATACAAATGAAAGTGCTCCTGATAGATGAATTAAGCATGGTTTCCAACCTCATGTTGGCTTTAATTTAGCTCAATATGCAAGAAGTCCTAAACATCAACTATGAAGCAATGTTTGGAGAAAAACTTGTTTTCGGAGACCTCTTACAGTTAACACCAGTAAATGGTCAACATATTTTCAAAACATTAGGACACAAACAATGTTGCAATATGCTCAGCAGCATAAGAAATGTAAATCTCTGGCAACATTTTCACACCTTAGAACTAACTCAAAACATGCATCAGTCGTCAGACCTCACCTGTGCTTAAATTTTTAAAAAGCAAGCATGGTGGTATCAGTGAACAAACTGGCACTAGTCTTCTAGCGTCAGGCAAGTTTTGTTTTTTGTGAGAAGAAGGAGGGGTAGAAGTACTGTGGGAGAAAGAGGCACTGTTTTCTGAACCAGATACTGAGGTCAGATAAAACCACTGGCCGCAAAGGGGGGCTGTGCAAGGACTAAGTTTGGGGGCAGAGCAGTACCCCTAGGAGATGCTCTACCACAGATTTTGGAACTGAATCTCTTTACAACAAAAATTGCAGAAAGACTAGAGCGGGAGGCAGAAGCATCGGTAACATGGCAAAGAAGGCTATGGCAAATGGCCTCAACCGAACAAGTGTAGAAAAAACAACTGATGGGAGATTTGATGGAAACAATAAAAGGGATGAGAAAAACAATGGAAAGAAATGATAGAAGAGTGACTACTGGGCAAAGAACAGACACAGTCAACTAGCAGTGGGTTGGTGAACACGAAACTAAACAAAAAACAACAATCAACGAAGAGAACGATAAACACCAAAGAAGACATAAGCAAGTAACTTCATAGAAAAAAACAAACGATGAGGTTCCCAAGGAAAAAAACATGCGACAGGCGGGTGTGGATAAACCTGCCCAACACATTACGATTGTTGTCACCAGTGAAAATCAACAAGGGACCCCAAACGAAACAGATAAGAAAGAGAGCAAAGTAGGTACTGATGGTACCTACCCAGTATTTAAAAAAAAAAAAAAACGAGTGGAGAAGACGACAAAGGACTGTAATCCTGCATACTCAGGTCGAGATAAAAGTAAAATGAAAAATGCAGGAAAAGATACAGAAAAAAAGTCCAAGAACATGAAGAATTTCCCAAAGAAAATTGGAAACGGATCAAGAGCATTCCTACGAAATATTCCAAGTGTTAACCAACAAGGGAAACCAAATAACACGGATCGGAAGGCAGGGGTCGCAATCCAACAAAATCATCCATCTCCGCTCTCCAAACTTAGTCAAACAAACCATATCGAGTTGAGTGACGAAGAGCAAGCCGACGATGAAATGGAAGACATCCAGGACTTAATCGACAATGCTTCGTATTACATAGATCAAGCTAAGTCTGGATCTGATCAAGGTGCTACATCGGACGAGTCTAACACTCTTGAGGAGCAAAGACAGAGACAGCCTGCCAGAGAAATATACTTTCATGAGGACAAAGATGACGACCAAAAAGAAGATGTGTCCCACTCAGATGTACTACAGTTTAGTACCTTGACGGAGAGAAGAAATGCAATTGAAGAGCAAAAGCCCACGCAGCATTTAAAAAAGACCACTACGAAAGATTCAGCAAGTCAGAAATGGAACCCAAGTGGTCCCTCACAACAGCAAAAAGAAAAGAAACCGGCTAGTAAACAGAAGTCAGAAAAATAGACAAAATAAATAAAAACAACAAATGGAAAGTGAATCTAGAAAGTGTTCACAAAGACAAAAGAAACATGAATCTAAACCGAAATAATGTGATGTACTTATTAAAGATAATACCGCCACTTAAGAAAATATCTTCAAACGATATTGCAATAGTTGAATACATGGATGATCAAAGAGTTGATAGGGTGAGGGTGACTCTGCACTCTGCATGTACACACGGTAAGAACAAAAACCTTACTAATGCAAAGTATCAATGAAAAAAGAGCTTTGGGATATAGACTAAGTGATCAC
Source organism: Ambystoma mexicanum (assembly GCF_040938575.1). Classification (NCBI taxonomy): domain Eukaryota; kingdom Metazoa; phylum Chordata; class Amphibia; order Caudata; family Ambystomatidae; genus Ambystoma; species Ambystoma mexicanum. Next base: position 1,275,975,528 of record NC_090929.1, on the reverse strand, counting down.
AGATCCCGAGACATAAAAGAAAAAAAGATGCAGAATTGCGACAGAGTGAATGCAAAGAAGTAAAAAAAACACGTTCAAGAGAGGTAAGAAGCAAAACGCATTCAGAAAATGAAATGAGACAAGACAAATTTTAGATAAGAATACAGAACAATGTGAAAACCGTAGAGGACACAGATGACATAGAAGAATACCAAAAAAGAAAAATTCAAAATCGAACGACTGGTCATGGGTCGCTAAAACTTTAGCATTGGTAAAGAAAAATTAACAAGCAAAAGATGAAGAGGAGGAACACAGCTACCTGATATCATAGAATACAAGGGGCCACGTACACTTATTAAACAACCCAGAGCAAAACATAAAGAACGCAGCCATTCTATGCTTACTGGAAACATGGCTGATGGAAGCTCCAACCAGTGATACGCATGAGGTGATTTTTAACACAACAACCAAAGGCCTAAAAGGAAGACCATGTTCAGGGCAAATGATCATGATCAATCAAAAGTCGAATATCAAAATACTTGAGCACAGGAACATCAACCCTTACATTCAATGAGCCCTAATACAATTGAATGTGAAAAAAGTAATGATAATACATTTATATTGGAATACTGCCAGAATAAAAGCAAAAGAGATCCTGAACATAATAATGAACCTAATAAGAGATGTCCAACAACGAAAAGATAAACCAATACTAATAGTGTGTGGAGACTTAAATATGAACTTCATAGACAATCAGGGAGTACCTTGTCTAGAAAAATTGAAAGATGGAAATAATAATGCATTGAGGTGGACATAGATGGCAAAAGTGCATAATCTCTTTATGTTAAACGGCCAAATAATGGGAGATATCCCAGGGAAACATATTTGGCAAAGCAGAAACCATAAATCAACAATAGACCAAATTCACAGTCTTCCACAGCAGAGCAGCGACCATAACATCTTAAAAAGGTTGTGCACATCAATTAACGAAAATCAAATAGAAGAGAAATCATGTCAACTGGAGATAAACCACGCTGGTAACAGAGTGAGATTAAAGAACATCGATGTTCAAAAATAAACCGATGCATATCAAAATGTAAAAAGAGAACGAGGCGAAGACACCTCGTACAAATGGTTACTAAACTCATACACAATAAAGAATATGGGTATGAGACTAACATTGCTTGAGCCGAAACATCAATACAGTATACAAGTGGGAACAAGGAAAAATCTGTTGAAAAAGGACATCCGTGAGAATTAAAAACAATGTCAAAGATCCATTTGAGAAAACACAACAACTAAAGAAAAAAAAACAACAGTGCAAAAACTGGTTGAGGGAATTCAAAAAACACTGTGAACAAGTACAAAGGGGAAATGATGATTAACGCACTAGGACAACAAACAACAAGAGACATTTGGTCCCTGCTCAATTCACAAACTTTAAATCAACAAAGCAGGATGAATAACAATCTCACTGAAAGTGAATGGTACAATCACTATTCGAAAGTCTTCAAAAGTAATGAACCAGGAGTCACACCTAAAGTAGGAGTGCATGAAGTGGATTGGTCCACGAACCTCGAAGAATTAGATATCGAAATGGCAATCAAAAAACTTAAGATGTCAGAGGCGTCAGGCCCAGATGGACTGACAAATGTAAAACTGAAAAAAGATCCTAAAGTCTGGTCAAAATTTATTCTGGCACTCTTTGAGTAAATAGAAATCTGCATAAAATCCCAGAATCATGGACATCAAGTACAATAATTCCAATCTTTAAGAACGGGTCGAGAGAAATTCCTACAAATTACAGACCAATAACTTTATTGGATGTAATTGGTAAAATCTATGCCACAGTATTGCAAAAAAAACAGACTGATTGGGCAACTTTAAAAAACATCATTGACCCAAGACAAACAGGATTTACAAAGGGTACAGGAACAGACCGCAATATGTTCATTCTATCGCTGATGAAATTGAACATAATAAAGGGCAAAGAAAAACTTTAGCTTGACTACATTGACCTGAGGCAAGCGTTTGATGGAGTCCACCTCAAAAAGCTTTGGGGAAAACTTAAAAAAATGGCAGTGCCCAGACTCAATACTACAACCAATAATGGTACTACATAAGAATACTACAACACGAGTAAGATTAAACACCCAAGGAGCCCTGTCGAAAGAAATAAAAACTAATAGAGGAGTCAAGCAGGGATGCCCATTGGTGGCAATGCTCTTCAAACTATACATTGCTGTCCTCCAGAAGAACTGAAACAGATAAATCATCACCCCCCAAGTCTAAATAACACAGAGGTTCCAATAATATGTTATGCTGATGACTTGGTGTTTCTAAACCAAGCAGAAATAGGGCTAAAACATCTACTAGCCAGTACAAACTTACATGGATAACAATGACCTAATAATAAACACTAAAAAATCCAAAATCATAGAAATTGGAGGGAATAAAAGAGTTACAACAAAAGACTTCAAATGGAGAATAGGTTCCCAGACACTGGAAATTGTGAAAGAAATTTGTTACCTGGGAATACTGTTCAGCTCATCGATCTCGGAAGAAAACTGTAAAAGAGATCTTACGACAAAGGAAAAAATGCTGTGTTCACAAGCCAGAATCATAAATGCCCGCTTTGGGAAATTCTCAATGATACCAGCAAGGATGTTTTACACCCAAAAAGTCATGCCAATATTAACCTTCGGTTGAGAAGCTGGACTGAACATAAGCTGGAAGATATGGGAGTCACTAGGAAGCACATTTTGGAAATCATCACTAAATATTCCAAGAAGTTTGCCAATTTCAACAATAAGAGCAGAATTAGGTCTCCAATCACTGCATTTGATCATCTGTTAGAAATTATTCTTATTACTGAGAAAGATCCTGGTAAAGGATGGGGTGATTGGTTACAAAATTCTGACAAGAAATGGTATAGGTAAAAGTGGGGAACTACTGAACAAATGGAAGGAAACTTGGAGTGCGTATTTAGACGACATTAACTCAAATTCAACTGAACTAATAGAAAACCCCAAAAGAGTAAAAAGAAAATTAAAAGATTCCGACTGGATAAAAACAAGAGAAATCAAAATATCATACGAATCAACAAAAAATGTGGAGAAGGCCAGTCGGAAAAAAGATACCTTACCAGAATATGTACGATACTTTCCAAGTAAATTTCACAGACATAAACTTCTCCAGATTCGAATTGACGTGTTGCCAACAAATGGCTATCCACATAGTAGAGGAAAGTGCGGAGTGAACAATGGAGACTGCGTTTTTGTAATGAAAGAGACACTTAGGAGTCAGTAACACATCTTCTCCTAGAATGTGAGGCAGTATCAACAGAAAGAGACAAAATATTATCCAAACAGTTAAGACTTTTTAAAACAAGATCGATAGAGGATTGGTGGAAAGAATTCCTGCACGGAAATAACATAAGATTAATATGTACAGGAATAAACTTTATTGAGAAAATACTGGGAGCTCTTGACCAATACGAAAACACAAAGGACCGGACTCAAGGACTCATTGGTTAATAACAAAAGGAGAAATTGATGTGTTTTTTGTTTTTATCCTTACGAAAATGGAGAGGAGTGGAATTATTTTGTGTAAAAGGTTTTAATGATCAAAACTAATTCACAATTTAAAAAAAGCAAGCATTAGAACTGGTCTGCTTACTAAAGATGCTAAATCCATCTTAAATCGTAGACTAATCCATGAACTATATGGGCGAAACACATCTGCTCCTGATGTTATGGAAACATAAACTCAACAAAATATAAAATGTGTGTCCTTAATGCCAACCTTTGCAAGTTGTAGTCAATTCAACGAGACAACGCTGACAAATGAAATGCAACCCATTCTGCATATCAGCTCCACACACAAACAAGAAGTACACAGCATGACACTTCCTATGTGTCAAGCAACAGCACGGCTAAATACCTTAGAAAAATATATCTCCAACCCAGCGGGATTGGAGAAATTATTGACTTTGTGTGTAAACAGCAGACTAATTCTAAAACGTAACCTTGACGTAGAGCAAGGTTTAGTCAATGGAGCAATTGGTACAGTTGTCTCATGGTCACCTATTCACTGTGGCTGATGAATATGGTTTGTTAAGGTCCTTATGTACCTTAATTTAATCATACGCTGGTGCCACAGTAACATTGCAAGAGATGGGACCGCGGTGGATGGGTGACCATGAGACAAGATGCAGTGGTAAACTGAGTTACTACACCGCTGTGCAAGCAGACAAGGACTCACTTGCACACAAATGAAGACTATTGGTCATCAATTGACATCTTTATATACCATGTCAAGTGTCACACGGGAACAAGCTGTTGAGGCAGTGACACAGAGCGTGAAGGAATGATGCTTAAATTTGGTTACCTGTCCCTGTCCTGCTCACTGAACAAGAGTGTGAATTGTGGGGTTAGAAGACTAAAGACGATCTTAAAGAATCTACTCTCTGTCCTGACGAAGGCCTGGTACAACTAAGGAGAAGATCAATATATGGAAGTGGTCTATCTCATCCTAAGAGGCTGAAACGCAGTGAGTGCATCAACAATATATCTGCATATCCATCGATCCAACAAACGAAACAGAGGTGACGGAAAGTGAGCACCTCCCAGAGACATTGTAGGAGTTATAAGAGAAAAAGTCACAAAAGGTCACAGGAACACAGAGAAAGGATAGGGTCCTTCAGAAGAATGAGCAAATACATCACTGTATGTGTTAACCCACGATAAGAAGTGGTAGGGTTTTTTGCACTTTGTAAACACTATCATATGTGATTTCTCCTTTTCTTTGAACCCTCGTAGAGATAGCTCTGTGTGAGAAGTCCTATAACAAACTTGAACATAAGAGAATTTAGAACTCTATGGCGCAATATTGTAGCCATAATAGACACTAACCCAGAATGAATGTAACCATCCTGTGAAATGCAAATTTGTTTTTCTGTATGATGTTATATGTACATTTCTATTATCTAATGTCTTGTTAGGCAAATAAAGGATCCTTGATCTACAAATGAATAAAACATGGGTTCCTGTAAGAAACACGAAGACGTGCAGTGTGGTTTGTAGGAGTTGAGAGACTTGCTAACTCCTGGATATGAGCTCTCAGATTTGATTACAATGAGTCATGGAAAGGCAGGAGCAGGGGGAAGCTTGTGATTCCTATTTGTCATAGTAGAAGTACTCTGTATATCACAGGCCCCACGAAAATAAAAAAAATGATGGGTACAACCTATTTAACACAGGTTTCCAAACAGATCCACATGACAAAAACATTCGATTTGTCAACATTCACTTTGACAAACTTGTAGAAGTTACAAAATGTGGCATGTTTCCTTCTTTCCAAAGACATGTACATATGCAAAAGTTAATTTTCTCCACATCTTGCATATGGTATAACCCTAGATCAAGCATTAATTGTCATTGGCAGCACATTCTTTAAAGAAGGTATATGTTATGTAGCACTTTCACATCTGCTGAGACTCAATGCTCTTGATGCAAACAAAGTCAATGCTAACATTCCTTGTATACTGGAATGCAACAGGCTACGTGCCTTATGCACCCCCCATCTAGATATGTACCCTGTACCTCAAAGAAAATGAATACAAACAGAATTTAGAACAAATCTCCCAACAATACTGCTAAAGAAACAGCAACCAACTCCTTCTGCATCAAAGAATACAACTAGTATTTTTGTTATTGTCTAGTACAAAGTCAACTGCATGTCAATCAGAAAAGACACAAATGTCTCTTCTCCAGAAAAATCTGCAGGCCCATTAAACAATCCAAAAACAGAACTCTATGGTCCATTTAAATTCAGCAAAACAACCACAGCAACTTATTATGCAAAATTAACAATCACACTTCTCTTCCAATTACCACCAATTGTTGACAACATTTACATAAATGGCACAGACCATTTGTGTTTGCAAATGCTCAACCTTCATTAAAATGCCACAACTAATCCTGACAACAATTACGGTGTCTCAGGTATAAGGCAAGGATTGGACTAATGTGCAGGAATGGTAACGTTTACCATAAACACACAGGAAGATCCACAAGAATTCCTAATATACCTACTACCAGTGCTGGACACCAACAACATCACTATGAATGAAATCTTCCAGATTTCATACATGTGGAAAATATACATGCACTCTCTGCAACCATGCTTCACAAGAGCACATCCCTAATGAACGATTTGTATATATATCCATACCAAATTCTGAATCCATTGCATTTCGCCAGCTTCTGCAGAATGCAAATCATGGCATATTATTCCCTTTTTGCAAGTCAGACAATCGTTCCACCATACAAATGAACTCGCATAGCCAATATGTCATACTAATGCTTCTAAGGTACACGGCAGATGGTACCAAAAAAAACTGTAAGCTTACAGACTTCACACACAGCCAAGTATCTCTGGAAACAAATCATTCACAACAGTATGTTTAATATACCAAACTGGTGCCACAACCACTTTAGGGCCCTACACTGCATATGTCAAGAAGAGAAGTGGTTGCTTTGAATGTAACAACACCACTGTTACTCCAGAATATAGGTTCCAGCAAATCTTACAAATGCCTACTTAATATTCCTTCAACCCAAATTTAGTCTCTAAGCTTTAGCACAATTAACAGTTAGAATATGCCAATAGGTATCTAACTACATCCATAATACTGCAACAGTACTTTTAAAAGTGAATATAGTTAGAATACTCCAACAGGTATCTAACTACTTAAAAAATATCCTTCATTGCAAAACACTTCAAATACACCATCACAACTCATCTTCTAAACTGTAATGTAGTTAAAATACGCCAACAGGTAGGTATCTAACCATTTGAAGCATTCCCTTAATCACAACATTCTTCAAACAAATATACTATCGCACTACCATTCACATAATTGTAATCAGGTTTTATTTAATCCTGTATGGATGTTTTTCTCAAATGACCCAATTATTATATAATGTCAATACAACAGCACTGTGTCATACACTAAGGTTTTCCAAACATAGTACTTACAATGTACTGTTTATGAGGGTCTAAAAATGAAAATGTATATGTAAAATTGCATACAATTAAAGCTTTTAAACTATCCTGCTTAACAAATTATAATGTTTTGTTCCACAGAAAATGAACCAGAGATTCCAACTCCGTAATGCTATGGAACTAAGTAACCATACCAAGTATAATCAAATACATATTCTATAAGCACTATCCTCAATTGTAATACAATCATGAATCATGAATATCATATACAGTTCAATTATATAATGCCACCATATTACAAACACTTTATACTCCCACTAAATTGTATTACTACTGTGCTAATTCTGAACCCCCTGCAATTGAAATGATGTCTGTGGACACCGAAATTGAGTGCTGCCTTGGCAGCATTTCCAGACCCTTTTTTCACCCAGAAAAACAACTCCATATCACCTTAATTCCACTCCCCCACCCTTTCTATGCTCTCTTTGATCCATCAAATAACCCCAAATCTCTTTTCCAAGCCACTCATTCACGGTGCTGTCCTTGGACTACCGATGTGCTGCAGAACGGGCAGTAGCCACTTTTTTCACATAGAAAAACAGCTCCATATCATCTTTATTTCTCCCCCAACTCTTCCCAGCCCCTCTTTCCACCACCAAATAATGCACAATATGTTTTCCAGACTTTTTCCCCGCTCTTTCAACGGACACCGCCCTTGTCGGCGGATCCCACATGGTGGCCATTTCCAAAAATATGACGCAACTTGCCCTCTTTACCATCCTATCAGTGAGCGCGTTCGATTTCCACTGACATCACGATGGCCCCTGGGCCAATTGGAGGCATGTCCGCAGATGGAATAGGGAAGTGAGTCTGTGGACCGAACCCAGATATCACAATTGTTTTTAGACCTACTTTTTGACGGTTTAAAAAAAAAATAATGGACAGGTTTGCACCAAATTTACAAAAGTATGCTTTCAGGACCAAGTTGCTTCTCCTGCCACAAATTCAGTGAAAATCCGTCCAGCAATTTGGGCTATAGGCTTTAGCAACCTTTGTTTTCCATTGCATCTATGGGGAAAACCACACGTTTTGTGACTCCTCTACAATGTTGTCCCTCACCAAACTTCAAAGAAACAATCTGAGGGGGCCATATACTTTATTGTTTTATTTTTTTTATTTATTTGATTCAATTGTAATACGAGTTTTACAATTTATTTGCCATTATTCCAGTTTAAAACGTCAAGTTCATCTAGTCCTTTTCTTCTTCCTCCTTTTCTCCTTGTTTATAGAGATCCATTTTCTGGAAAAATTGTGCTACTTCTATCACATAAGACATTCTTTCTCCTCCCATAAGACGGGGCCAACATTCCTCTTTGGACTTAATCTGACAATTTTTGAAGAGGTGGCCCATGTGGGCATTTTTTTGTGTTGTCAAACCTGTGCATGAGAGTAGATGTCTAACTGTTTCCACTTTTTCAGCCTTATTGGAAAAAGGGCGTGTTTTGATAAGCGAAAGTCCTCTGAAGGTGCTAATTTCATTTGTCAAAAGGAGGTTCAGACGTATTCATAGGAAGATGTTTCGCAGAATTGTGTTGGAAAATGTTGCCATATACGTCGGGAGTTCAGGTAGTTTGTTTGCTTTTGATGGTAAATGGGCTTTCAGTTTATTTCTAGACGCCTTTGAAATAGTCTGAATCAAATCCCACTCCTCCAGTTTCTTTTTTACTTCATTAGGATTTTGAGTAAGGTCTTCTTCTGTACAGTTTACTTATTTCAATTTGGCCTGGTTTCTCTGAGCCCAATCAACAAGGAGTTTGTTCTTCGTTCCTTCAATTTCCACCTTAATGATGTCAAAGGTTTTTGTACGGTCGTCCAGAACTATTTTTCTATATAGCATCAAACTATTTCTGTTTACCATTGATTGCATTGAGGGTAAACTCAGCTCTTGACATATTGATGCCATTGAGGTGGACAGTGGCAGACCTAAAACTCAACACCAAGAAAGACACTCCAATTTGAGCCATATTTTCTCCGGGATCATTGGCATTGCCTCAGAGCCATAAATCAAAGTTGGGCCGACCTTTGACCTATAGAATTGTATGATGGCAATAATAGAGAAGTGGCCAAATTTGTTGTCAATCATTTTTGCTTGTGTTGACAATTTCCTCACTTTTCTCAAAAGGCTGCCTTGCAAGAGGGTCTCCCGTGAGCTGTTACTCAGGATCACTCCCAAGTATTTCAATTCTCTCACATGCTCTATTTCTGACACTTCCAAATACCACTGACATTATTCCATTCCTCCTAGTTGTTTTTTCAAAAGTCATAAATTTTGTTTTCTTTTCATTAATTTCCAGGTTGTTTCTTGTGATGTAATCCGCCAAGTTGTTTAGCTGGTGTTGAAGACCAATCGCTGTTTGATCTAATAAAATCAGATTGTCTGTGTAAAGAAGGCAGGGATTTTAGATTCTCCCATAGTTGGAGGGAAGGATCTAACAGTTGTTTCGGAGTCCTTGAAGTCACATAGTTATGCATTAAAGAGGGTTGGTGCAAGCGGACACCCCTGCTTAACCCCTCTTGCTGTTTGGATACACTTTTTTTGTAAAGGTTTCACAAGGATTCGTCCGGGGCCGTGGGGGGCAAAGTTACAAGCCACTCAAAAAGGGCAATTTAACCATTACTGCAGCCCCTGTAATATATATATATATTGACAGAAAAAACTTTGTTAAAGGGACACTATGGTTAAGTTGCACTAATGAAAACATATGAAATTCAGTGAAATTCTTTGTTAAAGCGACGTTATTGTTAAGCTGCACAAAACAAACCTATGAAATTAATTGAAAAAACATTATTAAAGAGTCCTTATGGTTACAAGTAAAACCGAAATCCCCCAGAAATTCACCATTCATGGTAAGCTAAGCAACCATAGCTTGTGCCACCCCTGTTCACTACAAAGACTAACACCCAGGGCATCAAGGATGACATCACACATGTCATTGATGGCATTACTGATTTAAACCTAGATCTTTGTCCATGCCGCATGTCCCAATGAGCAAATTAGAGTACACGATTATGAAGTAATTGCATGGTGGTAGAAGGGGTAGATCATTGCGCTTGATCTAGTACTTTAATCGGATTACCCTGCTGCTGGTGATGGGGTTCTTTTGTGAAGGTGCCCTTCCTTCTGCAAGTGTTAGATTTCAAAAAGGAGAGTGAGCTCTGTTCACCTGACCACTGGGTTATTCAATAAGTAACGGTTGTCATAATAAAGCAGTCTTTAAAACTATTGTTGGTGCTATATTTATTGTTAGAAGTCAGCTGACACGTGTTTAGACCCTCTAGCGTCTTTCTCAGGGCATGTGGATTGTGGGCCAGTCATTGCTGCGAGGTTGTGGAAATGAGTCCGATATGCAATCCCAATTTCTTGTTCCGGTATGGTCGCAAATAAGGGTGATTGATGATTTGGAGGGGTGGCCCGGGGACCACGTGGGCACCTGGTTCAGCGTGCTTGGTAATTATCTGCTGATTAGCATTTGTCTCGGAGCCTGTTGGGGCTTGCATCGGTAGTCACATCGATCTGTTGATGCAATCCTGTCCAGCACTTTGGGTTGTAGCCATGTCCAGAACTATTTTTCCCATTAAAAAGGATCCCGTTTTCAAAAAACTTGACCACATAGCTGGTCCTTTATGGACATGCCCACTTTAACCCCATTGCCGGTCCCTCGTGGTCATGGCCAGTAGCCAGATTGCTCGAGTCAAGGCCTTTGGCCATGACTCGAACAATCTGGCCACTGCCACCACAGTGACCAAAGGTATATCACTATTTTTTGTACCTACATTATGAGACTTTTCAAAAAATCATACACAGACACATTTGCAAAACCATGCTTTCAGGTCCTTGCCAATGCTCCTTGCATGCGTTTGCTGCATATCCGTCCATGTTTCAATTTTTGAAAAGTGTCAAAATATACATCCATAAAATAATCATATAACATAGCCCGACAAAATCCATGCAGACTTTGCACAAACATTCAAGGTTGGGTCTACATTCTTTCTGAATTCTTTTGTGTTCATTCATCAAACGGCAACAATGTTATATGCCATCTGAAAATGCTGAGACTCCCCTCTAATTGTGCCCCTCTTGACAAAATCCCACCAAACAGAAACATTCAAAACTGTGTCTAAACTATTTGTGCAAACCTGTGTGCAGATTCATCAAACAGCACTACATTTGTAAGCCTTTCAGATATTTTGTGACCCCCCCCCCAGGGATGCCATTTCCCATCCCATTCTCATCACCCCTCACCTCCCCAGAGATTGTTTTATTAGTTTGACAAGTGCAATGCTCTGTTTTTTAATATGTTTTTACTGCGATGTCCTCGGACTACAGGCGCTGTTTGCGAATCCACCATGGCGTCCATTTCACAAGTTTTGGTGGACCTCACGTTTTTGGACTTTCAATCAGCGAGCATGTCCGATGTCCACAGACATCCCACTGCTACCGGATTGGCCCTGGGGAGTGTCCAAGAACCAAATAGGGAAGTGAGTCCACAGACTGAACCCAGATATCACTATATTTTTTGTTTACCAAAATTTTGGCTGTTAAAAAATAAATAATACTGGACGGAATTATACAAAATTTACAAAAGCAGGCTTTCGGGACCAAGCCACCTCTCCTGCCGCCTGCAAATGTGGTGAAAGTCCGTCCAGCAGTTTGGGCTGTAGTCATGAGCAAACTGTTTTTCCATTACGTCTATGAGGAAAAAAACATTTTGGGATCCCCCTATAACTTTGCCCCCCTGGATGAAACCTCACCAACCTTTGCAGAATCAATAAAGGGGGCCATATACTTAGTTGCAAAGTGTGGTGAGGATTCGTCCGGGGGGTAAAGTTATAAGCCGTCCAAAAAGTGCTCTTCCAATGGGAAGTGCAAATTCAATCTGTGCCAGTTAATCAATTGCAGTAACTTCTCTCGCTTAATGATACAAGGAAAAGGACCAGGAAAAGTGGAAAGTAATAAGATGTGACTGGCAGTTCATCCCCAATAAAAGACCCAATCCTGGAGAGGGTGTGACTCTTGGAAATTAATTCAGATGTGAAGTTCCTGTAATGTAGTTGTTATGATGAGGGTCGTCAAACACCTTGAGAGGCTCTTGTTAACGCACTGATGACTTGATACATTCAATCTGGTACATAAACCGTTGTTGTTTCATAATCTAAGAAGACATTGTATCAGTTTCAAGACATGCAGATCCACAATGCACCCCAGGTGAGTCAAGTATAGTTTGAAGCATTTTTTTATATGGGTGGCAGATGAAATTATAGATCAAGCTATGAGGATTAATGGTTTGTAAGACAAAGTTGGAAGTAGCTGACAAGGAATCTCTTGGGTCCAACTGGTGCATGGACGTTAATACTGCCAGGGAAGTTATTATTGTTATTGAATGATGTTGTTCCCACCACTAGGCCTCTTTGATGTTTTTTCAGAGGGGTGTGTTATATGCTAATTGTTCCTGCCCACTATTCATAGTCTGCTCAAATATTGACTTTGGAAAAAATATCATATAGTTTATTTGCAAAAATATGGGCACTGGTACCAGTAAATAAATCTATCCAGCTATCAAAATCTATCTATCTCTGCTAATAAGGGACACAGAGGAAGACAAACTGGGGACGCACAGCATGGGTCCATATTCGTTTGGGATTTTCAGTGACAAAAGTAGCTACACATTGCTCAAATCTTATTACTTGTACTTTCGTAAAAGAACATTCATAATGATGATTACTTGTGGCCAATAGGGGACAAGTTACAATGCAGGACCCTGCAAGGGTTAGATAATCTTTGAGCAGAGGCGGTTAGCTTGCAGGCCACTGGAAGGTTTTGAGAACCTGTTAGCGGAGGAGGTTGTTAGGGAGAATTCTCTGTTTAGGCTGAATTTCCTAACCTAGTGAGTCCCCCAGCAGCTTTGCTGGATTTCTGGAGTTGGTTTTTTTCCTTCCTGCCAAGAGTGAGACTCTTTTCTCCCACTCTTGGACATGTATGTGTGTAATTCCTTTGAAATGTCAATGTGTTCGATGGGCTATGGGGTCTTTTACTCCATAGGGTCTCATATGTTTTTCTATGTGTGTTACACCGCACCCTACGTGTCGGAACACGGGGGCGCCCTAGCGGGTCCCCCACCATAGACTCCATACCCGGGGACTGACTACTGTCTCCCCGGGCATGTAAAGTCACCATTGGCTTTACTAGACCTAAATTTACTAACAGAACTAGTACCAACCATCTTATTGTGGACGTACTAGTAGGGGTAATTCGATTACTCCTGGATCTGTTACTCGAGGGGGCACTGTCCTGTCCCCCCTCGTCGAGTTTTGGCTGGTGGCAGTGGAAACTACTTGTTATGTTCGATCCCGAACATAACCCTATGGGATTCGTCCCATTGTTGGAGATTGATATTTTTTCTCATTAATCTCTGACGTACCACCGATCTTCTTATCTTAAATAAGTTTATCGAGTGGTATTTTCTGCCAGAACTCGGTTTAAAAATGGCGTCTGTGTTCGTCTCTGTGACTCCTAAACCAAAGGTTGAGCCCTTTGTTCCACTTTTGGCGGGCCTCTGTACAGAGACCCTCCAAATTGGTGCCATTCTGTCTGGGTTACCTCAGGGGTGTGGGAGGGGGTTTAGGCACCCTGGACCGAGTTGCCTTGCCAACTCAGGTCGCACTCTGGAGTGATTGGCCCAGGTGGTGAGCATCCCCGCTCACCACTTAGCATGTGTTGATTGACAGCTAGGCTGAATGAATGGGGGTCTTCTGCATAAAAGCAGGGCTTTTGGGACTGGATCTTCAGAAGTCGCCACAGGACCTAAGAATCCGACGAGGGTAACGCTGAGCCGACCTGCGACGACGACACCTCCGGTGGAGCCCTGCTGAACCGACTCACCACTTCACGACGACAGAGGAGATTTCCCTGCCGGAGAGTCTCTTCCCCTGACTGGTGGGAACAACCAGTCCCCTTCGCTTTTTATTTGCCTCAGGACGCAGTGGTCGAATTGCCCGTGCAGAGCACCTCGGCAACCGGATAGCCACTACCCCTGTACTGCGACCAAAAGGTGGTGCCTTGTGACGGAGCACTCCGCGGCTGGTCTCTTCCCTGGTGGTGCACCGGACTTCACTTTCCTTCGACGACGAGATCATCTCTACTCTTGGCCAAGACCCGACGTGCATCCACCACCAGGAACAACTGCCCCGCCGGAGCTGCCCTCCACAACAAGGTACCGTGTCCGCCTGGCTTCCCTTTCGTTCGGCTCGAGTGAGGTGTCTTAATCCTCTCCGTTCCGCTGGGTCGCCTCCAAGCTTTGCTCATTCTTTGTTCTGAACTGGTTCAATCTGCCGATAACAATTTGCTATAAAGACTTGAATGCATCTCCACTAGAGACTTTTTGGGACATCGCGCCTTGCCTCTCTCCGAGTTGGCCTGGCCTCTGAACTTTACGATCTATTGTGATTCTTGCCTTCCTGCCTTGCATTTTATCCGCATAGGATTGAACTGTGTTGACTTCATAACCTGCCTATCTTTTTCTCTCCCGTCCTAACTAATATTCGAGTGTCATCTAGGTTGAGGTATACACCTCTGTCTGAAAATAAGTGGTACCGGTAGAACCTAGAGTTGTCGATATTTTGCTAGGGGGATTGATCGTTTTCTACTTCGTAGATTAATTGTGTTTGATTTGTTTGCCGTGATTTGCTTTAGTGTTTTCCCTAGATGTTGTGTTATAAATAAATACCTTACTATCTTTACACTAAGCCTCGTTGCGTGTTTGCTTGTCTTGCTGTGAAGAATTGCCCTATGTTGTATACTCCACATACTGCTCAACTTTTCTTGAGAGAAGTCTGACTGCTCAGCCACAGCTACCAATTGAATCTGTGTGGTACAGACTGCTACCAAGTGGGTTCACCGCCAACGCCTGTAGTCCTAAATCTTTTGCAGTGGTCCCAGAGGGAACTGCACAGGTTTCCGCCTAACACTGGTGGCAGCGGTGGGATTTGTATCGAGTATACAGTTTAGAGTGCTTTTCGACGCTGTAGGATAACTAACCACAAAGCTTAGCACTAAAAAGCAACTTTCACAAACATGTCTACGATGGAAACTTACAGTCAAGAATCCTTGTCAGGTGAAAATACTGAGAGTTTGCGAGCTCTCTGTAGGCAAGAGAATCTTTCTGTAAGAGGCAAGAAGTTAGAACTAATAGAGAGATTGCTGGCGAACCAAAGTCTGGGTACTGGTTCAGAGGAACCACTCTCCCCAGCAAATGTAGACGACAGTAATGGTGTTGATCTGAATCGTAATTCTGATAATAGCGATGAAGAGGCTGACGAGGACGGAGAGGCTAACGAAACTGTCTCCCCCGCTCCTCTACCTGCCTTACCAGCTGTGCCTACGGGGCCCATACCAGGTCCCACAAGTAACCCTGCTTATTTTGAACTTGAAAAAATTAAGCTCGAATTAGAATATAAACAGTTCTTGGCTCAATCTGAACGAAACCAAGAGCTCGAGTTCAGACGGATGAATGCCCAGGCTGAGCAGAAGCAAGCTGAGTTAAGACTCAGAGAAATAGAACTTAATCACGAGTTAGAAATGAAAAAGTTGTCTATGGAAAATGCTTCTCTCTCCTCTGGTTCCTCTAGGAGCACCTGTCCCAAAAGACCCCGGATGCCGAAGGAATTAGTGGGTATGTATGAACCGAGATTGGATGTGTTGGATTGGTTGAAACTGTTTGAATACAATCATGGGCTCCAGGACATCACCGGGAATGCGTTGCTTCCCTGGTTGTTCTCTAGGATCCCTCCTGTTGTGACTGATGTGGTAATGGAGTTGGGGGAGGCGGATAAGACGGATTACGAAAGTGTGAAACTAGCTTTGATAGCTAGATTCAGGAAGACCCCTTCCCAGTATCTTAAGAGGTTTAGAACCCTCAAAAAGCATGATGGTACCCCTTGGGCTACCTGGGTGAGTGAAGGGTTGAAAAAATTAGAGGGATGGATTAAGGGTTACAAAGTGAACACTTATGAGGGTATGAGAAATCTTTTTATGTTGGAGTCTATTTACGATGCCTGTTCTCCTGAGCTCAGACAGCACTTGGCTGATTCGAAGGCATTGGATTCCAGGGCACTAGCTAAGGCTGCTGACTTGTGGGTTGCCAACAGGGCTACTCATAAGGATTCTGGGGCAACTCAGAAAAAGGATGAGGGAAAACAGCCTAAAAAAGACTCAAAAGAGAATTCGAATAACTCACATTCCAAAGAGGGCCCCAAACAAAACCAGAAGGGTTAGCCACCGGGAAAACCACAGCAGAATAGTGTGTCTTCTGGTGCCAAACCGGAAGGAGGTCAGAACAAGCCACCCTTCCAGAAAGCATTCGGTAAATGCTTTGTTTGTGGCTCGACTGACCACGTGAAAGGAGATCCCAGATGTAAGGGTAAACCTTCAGGGGTCCAGCTTGTCTCCTTAGCCTTCGCTCCAGAGGAGGAAGTCCAAATGGCAAGTGGAAACTTTCTACTGCTAGCTGACGAACCCATTGGAGTCTCAGCCAGCGTTTCTTTAGTATCTCTGGGGTTGTGGGTACAACAGAATTTAGATGTCTATAATTCTATCCCCGATAATACTAAAGAGTATTATAAGGACAGTGTCCAGGTGAATGGTCAGGAGACTCCTGCCATTAGGGACACTGGGGCCAGCATAACTGTGGTGGATAAATCGTTTTTTCAGGCTGAGGATGTTGCTAAGGCACCCAAACGCCTCACCAAGTTAGCTGGAGGGCCTGTGCAGATGCTTCCCCAATTACCAGTTCTCATCCAGTGTAACGACATGACTGTGAAGATACCTGTCAGCATACAGAGTGAGGTACCAGGACGCGTACTGTTGGGTAACGATTTGAAAACTCTCGGAGTTGTATCGCATACTCCCAGACCTCCTAGTAAACGGTTACAGGAGCTAACCAGACCCGCACGAGAGAGGACCATGCGCGGTACTCTCCCGGAGATGATGAAGAAAGAAATCACTCCTGCTCCACTGGAATTGTCGGCCGCTGTCTCCAAGAAATCAGAAGCGAAGGGGAAACCTAAGACTTCTATCCCGAAACCAGCCGCCAGCATTCCAGTGCAGCCCACACGGACTCCCCCGCGGTTGTCCAACGTCACACCCGTAACTCCACCTCCAGCCGAGGCTGAGAGGGAGGTACAACCCTGCGTGGTAGAATTAGACTCTGAGGAAGAGCTAATGGAAGGCCAGGAACTCATTGGAGATCTGGATCCTATTGACCATCCTGAGCTGCAGTCTTTACTGGCAGAAGGTGGACCCAGCAGGGCAGACTTCAGTAAGGGACAGAGAGAATGTCCAACTCTGGAAGGTCTTCGCCATCAGGCAGAAGCTCAGGCTGAAGGGCAAGAGCCTGGGAAATACAGGTTGCACTGGGAAGATGGCCTCTTCTACAGTGAACCGACCGAGTCTGCACCTGGAGACTACAAACGCCTTGTAGTACCACAAGAGAACAGACCACAGTTCTTGCAGTTAGCCCACGAGATTCCTTTGGCTGGTCACTTGAGTTTCAAGAAGACTAAGGAAAGGCTCTCGCTCTACTTCTATTGGCCAAAGATGGGGGCCGAAGTAGAAAAACACTGCAGGAGCTGCCACACCTGCCAGATCTCTGGTAAGGTTGGATCCAAGAATGTGGCACCGTTAGTGCCTCTCCCGGTTGTGGGAGTCCCATTTGAGAGAGTAGGGATTGACATCGTTGGTCCCCTTGATCCTCCAACCTCCTCAGGCAACAGGTTTATACTTGTTGTAGTAGACCATGCTACTAGGTATCCTGAGGCAATTCCTATGAGGACAGTTACAGCTCCGGCTGTGGCTAAGGCCCTCCTTGGTATTTTTACCAGGGTCGGGTTTCCTAAGGAAGTAATCTCTGACAGGGGGTCAAACTTTATGTCCCACTACATGAAAGCCATGTGGAAAACCTGCGGAGTAACTTACAAGTTCTCAACGGCTTACCACCCACAAACCAATGGGTTGGTAGAACGGTTCAACCGAACCATGAAGAGCATGATAGGTGCTCTAGAGGAACCCCTTAAGCGTAAGTGGGACCTTATATTGCCATGCCTTCTCTTTGCTTATAGAGAAGTCCCTCAGGAGGGAGTGGGTTACTCTCCCTTCGAACTACTCTATGGTCATCCCGTCAGAGGTCCATTGGCCCTGATTAAGGAGGGGTTGGAGAGTGCTCCTTCCCCCAAGCCAGTCAGAGTGACTGACTACGTGATAGGTCTCCGGAGGAGAATGTCGCACATGATGACGGAAGCAAGCGCTAACTTGAAAGCTGGACAAGCATTGGTCAAGCACTGGCACGATCAAAAGGCTAACATGGTTGAGTTCGCTCAAGACCAGCTCGTTCTCGTTATGATCCCAACAAGGCAGAGGGCCTTGCAAGATAAGTGGATGGGACCCTACTGAGTAGTGGGTAAACTCGGAGAGGTTAACTATCTGGTGGACTTGGGCAATCCCAAGGAGGCTCCGACAGTCTTTCACACCAACCGACTTAAAGCGTATGTCTCACGACCTGATGTAGGAGCGTTGCTTCTAGCATCATCCGAGGAAGAAGAAGAGAGTGAAGCTCTTCCGGATCTCCTCAGAGGCTTACCTTTAGATGAAAAAATTGAAGGAGTGAATCTCTCCTCCAATCTGACACCCGAGCAACAAGAAGAGTGCAAATCTATGTTGAATCAGTTTGCCTCTCTGTTCTCGCTTTCACCAGGCTTGACCCCTTGGGGCCAGCACGACATACTCACTGGTCACTGTCTGCCGGTCAAAAGCAGAGGATACCGCATGTCAGAAAACGTACGAACCCACATCAAAGGTGAGGTCAGCAAGATGCTTGATCTCGGGGTAATAGAGCCCTCTACTAGTCCATGGTCTAGCCCAGTTGTGTTGGTACCAAAGGCCGGATCTAAAGAACTTAGATTCTGCGTGGATTATCGAGCTCTTAATGCAGTCACCACGACTGATGCCCACCCTTTGCCAAGAACAGATGAGTTGGTGGATAAACTTGGCGCCGCCAAGTTCCTCAGCACATTTGACTTGACGTCAGGCTATTGGCAAATAGCCCTGACAGACCATGCCAAGGAGAAAACTCCATTTTCTACCCCCATTGGCTTATACCAGTTTAAGGTAATGCCTTTCGGACTGAAGAATGCACCTGCTACGTTTCAACGGATGGTAAACCAGGTTCTGAATGGGATGGAGGACTTCTGCATGGCATACTTGGATGACATCGCAGTGTTCAGCAATTCCTGGGAAGAACATGTAATCCACCTGAGAGATGTTTTGCAGGCACTTGGACGAGCCAATCTGACCATAAAGGCAAGTAAATGCCAAATTGGACAGAGTAAGGTAGTCTATCTTGGGCATGAGGTAGGCGGTGGAGAAATAAGGCCTTTGCTCAGTAAGATTGAAGCTGTGCAAAATTGGACAACACCGACTACTCAAACCCAGGTGAGAGCCTTCCTAGGCCTCACTGGGTATTACAGGAATTTCATAGAGAACTATGGGACCATAGCTTCTCCACTGAATGTCATCTCCTCGCCCAAATTTCCAAAAAAGGTTAAAAGGAACGAGGAGTGCAATCAGGCTTTTGAAAACCTGAAACAGGCTCTTTGCCAAGCCCCAGTACTCAGAGCTCCTGATTACCACCAACACTTCATTGTGCAGACAGACGCTTCCAATGTAGGGATAGGTGCCGTACTCAGTCAACTGGATGGGAAAGGTAGGGAGCTCCCTGTTTGCTTCATCAGCCAGAAGCTGAAGGATCCTGAAACAAGGTGGGCAACAATAGAAAGAGAGTGGTTTGCTATCGTGTGGGCTCTGAAGAAGTTTAGGCCGTACTTGTATGGTTCTACTTTTGTTATTCAGACTGACCACCAACCCTTGAGATGGTTAATGCAAATGAAAGGGGAGAACCCAAAACTATTGAGATGGTCGATCTGCCCGCAAGGGTTTGATTTCACCATTGAGCACAGTTCAGGGTGTCACCACCAAAATGCTGATGGTCTCTCTAGGATGTATGTCATCGACTAGAGGTATGAGATTCATCCAGGAGTGGATTAAATCCTCCTGTCCCTTAGTCTGGGGGGGGGGCGAGTGTTAGGGAGAATTCTCTGTTTAGGCTGAATTTCCTAACCTAGTGAGTCCCCCAGCAGCTTTGCTGGATTTCTGGAGTTGGTTTTTTTCCATCCTGCCAAGAGTGAGACTCTTTTCTCCCACTCTTGGACATGTATGTGTGTAATTCCTTTGAAATGTCAATTTGTTCGATGGGCTATGGGGTCTTTTACTCCATAGGGTCTCATATGTTTTTCTATGTGTGTTACACCGCACCCTACGTGTCGTAACACGGGGGCGCCCTAGCGGGTCCCCCACCATAGACTCCATACCCGGGGACTGACTACTGTCTCCCCGGGCATGTAAAGTCACCATTGGCTTTACTAGACCTAAATTTACTAACAGAACTAGTACCAACCATCTTATTGTGGACGTACTAGTAGGGGTAATTCGATTATTCCTGGATCTGTTACTCGAGGGGGCACTGTCTCCCGTCCCCCCTCGTCGAGTTTTGGCTGGTGGCAGTGGAAACTACTTGTTATGTTCGATCCCGAACATAACCCTATGGGATTCGTCCCATTGTTGGAGATTGATACTTTTTCTCATTAATCTCTGACGTACCACCGATCTACTTATCTTAAATAAGTTTATCGAGTGGTATTTTCTGCCAGAACTCGGTTTAAAAATGGCGTCTGTGTTCGTCTCTGTGACTCCTAAACCAAAGGTTGAGCCCTTTGTTCCACTTTTGGCGGGCCTCTGTACAGAGACCCTCCAAAGTGGTGCCATTCTGTCTGGGTTACCTCAGGGGTGTGGGAGGGGGTTTAGGCACCCTGGACCGAGTTGCCTTGCCAACTCAGGTCGCACTCTGGAGTGATTGGCCCAGGTGGTGAGCCTTCCCGCTCACCACTTAGCATGTGTTGATTGACAGCTAGGCTGAATGAATGGGGGTCTTCTGCATAAAAGCAGGGCTTTTGGGACTGGATCTTCAGAAGTCGCCACAGGACCTAAGAATCCGACGAGGGCAACGCTGAGCCGACCTGCGACGACGACACCTCCGGTGGAGCCCTGCTGAACCGACTCACCACTTCCCGACGACAGAGGAGATCTCCCTGCCGGAGAGTCTCTTCCCCTGACTGGTGGGAACAACCAGTCCCCTTCGCTTTTTATTCGCCTCAGGACGCAGTGGTCGAATTGCCCGTGCAGAGCACCTTGGCAACCGGATAGCCACTACCCCTGTACTGCGACCAAAAGGTGGTGCCTTGTGACGGAGCACTCCGCGGCTGGTCTCTTCCCTGGTGGTGCACCGGACTTCACTTTCCTTCGACGACGAGATCATCTCTACTCTTGGCCAAGACCCGACGTGCATCCACCACCAGGAACAACTGCCCCCGCCGGAGCTGCCCTCCACAACAAGGTACCGTGTCCGCCTGGCTTCCCTTTCGTTCGGTTCGAGTGAGGTGCTTTAATCCTCTCCGTTCCACTGGGTCGCCTCCAAGCTTTGCTCATTCTTTGTTCTGAACTGGTTCAATCTGCCGATAACAATTTGCTATAAAGACTTGAATGCATCTCCACTAGAGACTTTTTGGGACATCGCGCCTTGCCTCTCTCCGAGTGGGCCTGGCCTCTGAACTTTACGATCTATTGTGATTCTTGCCTTCCTGCCTTGCATTTTATCCGCATAGGATTGAACTGTGTTGACTTCATAACCTGCCTATCTTTTTCTCTCCCGTCCTAACTAATATTCGAGTGTCATCTAGGTTGAGGTATACACCTCTGTCTGAAAATAAGTGGTACCGGTAGAACCTAGAGTTGTCGATATTTTGCTAGGGGGATTGATCGTTTTCTACTTCGTAGAGTAATTGTGTTTGATTTGTTTGCCGTGATTTGCTTTAGTGTTTTCCCTAGATGTTGTGTTATAAATAAATACCTTACTATCTTTACACTAAGCCTCGTTGCGTGTTTGCTTGTCTTGCTGTGAAGAATTGCCCTATGTTGTATACTCCACATACTGCTCAACTTTTCTTGAGAGAAGTCTGACTGCTCAGCCACAGCTACCAAGTGAATCTGTGTGGTACAGACTGCTACCAAGTGGGTACACCGCCAACGCCTGTAGTCCTAAATCTTTTGCAGTGGTCCCAGAGGGAACTGCACAGGTTTCCGCCTAACAGAGGTCATGTTGCAGGTCACTAGATGTATTAGAGAACCTGTTAGAAGAGATTTCAGGCGACTGGAAGGGTTACAGAATCTGTTAACAGAAGAGGCCATATTGCACGAAACTGGAAGTGTTAGATAATTTGTTAGCAGTCAAAGTTAGATTGCAGGCCACTTGAAGAGTTAGAGAACTTGTTAGCTGAGGAGGTCACATTGTAGGTCACTGGACATTTAAGAGAATATGTTAGCAGAGGAGATTAAATTGCAGGCCACTGGAAGTTTTGGATCATCTGTTTGCAGATGTTAGATCTTCTAGTCAAATGGGCAAACACAGTTACTGGTGGTGGTGAGTGATATGAAGGTGTCTTTCAAACCTTTGTGGTTACTTCTGATTTTACAGGTGATGAGGATAGTGCATGGAACAAACTGCAATGTATATTAGAACCTGGTGGCGAGAATCCATGGAATACACTTAACATGGATTAGCTCCTTTCCTAGCCATAGCACAGTGTAATCCTGTGGACGCACTTACGTGCATCGCGCGCCGGGTACACTCTCTTTTTTTTTCTGGTGACCATGGAAAGGGAGAAGGGACCACATGTAGCCCCTTCTCCCTTTTCCAAGGTGGCCATTTTTAATATGTATATTTCTCCCATTCATTAGTATGGAGCAAGTTGGCCCAAAATGGCGCCCTGTTGCTCCGTACTAATGAAGCAGTACGCATGTTGTAGTGTTCTTAGAACCAATGCGTACTGCAGCAACACCTTTTCAAATGGCAAAGCAAGTGCCGCTTGAAAAGTTTTCGTCAGCGCATTAGCATTCCAGGGCTGCAAACTCCAGAAAAATAGTATCCCGACACGGCAGACCCCAGGATACTAATGGCAATGACCGCCTCACCAGCGGGCCATTACTGCCTTAAGGTAATGCCGCCGGGGCCACTGTTAAGGCCCTGCTATGCTTGGGCCTGTAACTTCAGGCCATGGGGGCATTACCTTAGGCAGTAATGGCCCACCTGCTCAGCGGTTATTGCCATAGTGTGCCACCAAAATGAAAACATCTCAAAGCCCTTCAATTAGCAATTTTATTTTCTCAATTGTGCTTGAAGCTGGGGATAGCAATTTGGTTGGTGATTGTCCTGTGGTTCCTACCTTTAGAAGACGCTTGACAAAGTCCTTTCCAATAAGTATTATATTTTGGTAGGTTTTCACAGCTGGTAATGGTTCTTGGGGTTAGAAATGGGCACCAGGTTTGAAGATGATCACAAGCCAGTTATCGTAAGTGTGAAGTTTGGAAAAGCAAAGCCTCTTTCTGATATAGTGGATTTGACATTGTCAGCTTGTTTCATTTCAAGAATACTCCTGTTACAGTCTTTTTGGATAAAAGATATGAATGTAGGTAATGTTTACCAGGTGTTGAGGGATGTGATGGTTCCTTTTGTGACTCGCTCAAATACTATCTTAAGATCTTGTCATAGAGAATGCAATGCATGCTTCAAAGAGGAATTCAGCAGAGGAATTACCTGAATTTTGCTCTATTGAGTAGTAATCTGAGTACAAAAAGATCTGGTAACCGAACTATGTAGAGAGTATAACACTCTCATATATTGGAAGAAAACAGAGCTATTACAGCAGAAATGGGTTGGACTTATGGACGTAGCCAAAAAGGAAAGATTAACAAAGGTTTGCCATTTAGCTGATTCTGTATAATTATAAACAGATTTTCCTAAGTAGAAGTATGCTTAAATTGTATGGCAAGGTCTACTGGCACGTCTTTTAGAGTGGTGAAAGGATATGTATTTTATTTATTTAATATGCATTTGTTAGGCACTTATACAGCAAGTCAATTCTGTTTGAAAGCGCCCACTGGGCAACAGGGAGGGCGAATGGGATTGAAAACAAAAGTACAGTGGAGGATAAAAAGCGAGCCTACTATGCCTTGTGAGTATTCAGAATGTGCAAGTGCAGTGAAAAAAGAGGCAGTGGGAGCAGGGATAGGTGCTGGAATGTCTGTGCTCGTGGATGAGCAGCAGATGAAGTGCCTAATATGGTAAGTGCTATGTGGCATAGTTCCGCACTGGGTGGATAGTGCAAGCCGACAGGTCGAAGGCCAGTGGGTGTGAGGCAAGTGCTGCAAGGTAGACAGAGGCAGGGGTTATTGGGTGTGGGAGTACAGGGCCCGAGGATGCATAAGGACCCAGATCACCAATCACAGTGACTGTGAAATTAGCAGAGGAGGGAAGAAGGGAACGGGGAGGAGAATCAGAGTCTTGAGGAGCTTCTGGAATTTAAGGAAATCCTGCTCAAGACAAAGAGGAAGGGGAGGCTGTTGCATAAGAGGGCACCAGCTGAAGAAAGTGATCAGCCTCTGGCCCTCTGTTTAGCTAAATTCTTTACACAAAGAAAGTTGGTGCCAGAGGAACGTAGAGGACTAGAGGGAGAGTTTTTAGTAAGAGAAAGTTGCTGATAGTGTGGTCACAGATACCAGACAGCCTTGTGGATGTAGCAGAATTTAATCCGTGCAGCAACCGGGAGCCAGTGAAGAGTTTTTAGGGCAGGAGAAATGCAGCCCCTGCGCTTAAGGCCAAGAATAAGTCTTGCTGCCCTATTCTGGATTAGCTAGACGGGTCGTAGGGTCTAAGAAGGTAAATTCAGGAGTAGGCTATTGTAGTATTGAAGCCTAGAGAGAACAATGGCTCGGGTAACATTGAGCTTATAGGGGAAGGTGAGAAAAGGGAGAATTCCTTTGAGAAGAAAGAGTTGAAAGTGGGACTTCTTGGCAATGTCCTGAGTATGAAGGAGGGACGATAGAGAGGAGTTGAAGATGACTCCAAGGTTTCTGGCTTCAGATGAAACAGTAGGGGGAAAGCCCATAGAGGATGACTAGACTGAGGGGAAAAAGGGAGCAGGGGTCCAAATGAGAATGATATTGGTCTTGCTGGCATTGAGGCAGAGATTGTTGGAAGGGAACCAGGACTGGATGGCAGATAGGCAGTTGGTGATGATGGAAGATGCAAGAGGGTCAGCAGGACATTTGAAAAACAGTTGTGTGTCATCTGGGTCACACTGGAAGTTGGCAGAGAAGAAGTAAATGAGTGCCAGCTGAGCAAGGTAAGCATGTAAGAGCCAAGCCAGAGAGGTTTGAACCCTGGGGGATACCACAGGTGGAGGAGGCAGTCAAGAAGGTGTTCAAAAAGACTTGGGATGAACGGTCAGTTAAAAAGGAGGTCAGCCAGTCTGGTGCCCGCTCCGAGAAACCAAAGGTATATTGGAGCTGTTTTATGAGGCTAGAATGGTTGACCATGTTAAAGGCAGAGGAGAGACAAAATAGAATGAGGACAACTGGAGAATTAGAGTCCATAGATGCTAGCAGTTCTTCAGAGGTGTTCAGAAGAGTGGTTTCCATGCCACTGGATGCTCAGAATCCGGATTTATGTTGTGGAGACCACCACAAGCTCAGTGTGTGAGGTAAGTTGTGGAAAGCCCAGTTTCTCCAGGAAGTGAATAAAAGAAACAGGGGGGAAGTTGGATTGACAGATAGGGTCTGCCAAAGGTTCTTTCAGTCGGAGGCACACAATGGAGTGCTTGAGGGAGGAGGGGAAAGATCCAGTGGCAAAAGAGAGGTTGCAGAGGTCAGCGAGTGCAGGGGCAAGAGAGCCAATTGTGTCCTTGTTGGTTGCGGAGGAGCAATGGGAAACCTGTTTGAAAGAGACCTTCATGGAGCGGACAACTCTGGTGACGTCTTCCAGTGGGAAAGGGAAGAAGGAGGAGAGAGAGGAAGGAGGATGAGAAGCCAAAGGAGGCAAGGGAGTGAGGGATGGGTTGGGCAGGATGGAGGCAAGGGTGCCCAGGATGTCCAGAGTTTTGGTGGTGAAGTATTTGGCCAGTGCATTGCAGAGGGCCTGGTAAGGAACAAGGGAGGAGGAGACTGTGGAAGGATTGGCTAGTTCCCTGCAGATTTTGAAGAGGTCAGCCAGGTTGTTGGATGCACCAGATATTCGTGCCTGGATGTGGGCCCTTTTCATGGCACGGATGGAGAGTCTGTAATGCCTTTGGAGCAGGTGACAGGCCAGTTTGTCAGAGGGTGAGCCTGAGGTTTGCTACTTCCATTCCCCAGCTCTGTACTTGCATTTCAGGGTGGCAAGTTCATAGTCGCACCATGTGTTATGTTTGTATGTGGGTATCAGGTGGATCCTCATGACTGGGGCAAGAATGTCAAGGGTGTTGGTAATGGCCAAGTGGAGGTTTCTGAGAACCAAGTCAGTAGTGGAGGCTGAGGTTGGGAGGGGGATGAAGGAAGGTGCAATGGCAGCAGCTGACCCCAGGTTTCATCGGAAGGATGTTCGTGAAGAAGGTTGGCAGGGCTTTTGGAGTTGCGGTCAGAGGGCCGAGGAGAGACAAGTGAGAGGAGAGAAGAGAATGGTCTGACCAAGAGAGTGGAGTGACCAGAGGGGAGAGACAGAGAGGTTGGAATGGATGAGGGCATCCAGAGTGTGTCCAGCCGAGTGGGTTGGGTGTAATAGCGAGAATGGAGAGGGATAGAGAAGTGCAGAAGTCAAGGAAGAGGGTGGATGCTGTGACAGGGGAGTCCAATTGTATGTTGAAATCGCCCATGAGAAGGAGTTTGGAGGTGGATGAGAGGAGAGAGGAACAGCAATCAGCCCGTTCAGAGAGGAACAAGGTGGTGGCGGCGGGGGGCATGTATATGGGTGCAATGGTCAGAGAGGATTAGGGATAGATGACTAGCTTGCAGACAAGGCTCTCAAAGAAAGAGGAGAACTGGGTGGGTATGACAAAGTAAGGAACCCACTCAGGTGAAGATTAAGGCAACCCCACCATCAGCACAGTGAGGTTGTGGCTTGGAAATGATCTTGAATCCATCATGGAGAAGCGAATCAAGAGTTAAGAGTAGCCAGGTGCAGGGGGTCTCCATCTTTGAAGGTTTTCTGAGATGGTAAGACAACCTCTTAATTGCAGGGTGTTTTTTGATAAAAAAGTAAGAGGGACAGCTGTACAAGTGATCTTTTTATGTGCCTTCATATAGCTGTTTGCTATACAAAATATGATGTTACTACTCTACATAGATTGTACAGACTTTAGAGTGGTGTTTGATAGTGTAGTTTATATTAAATAAATTGGAGCAGTTTCCTGACTGCAAGATGGCATTACACAGATGCTATAATGTTAAGATAGATAAGGTCAGTTATATTCTGGGAGAGGAGTGCATTAACTGCTTTCTGATGGAGCATGGATGTGTGCTTTCCCCATCTTGTTTTTGTTATACATCAATAGCTTAGATGAACTGGTAGAATGACTAGACTGTGATGCACCAATGATTGGAGGAATAATAATTGGTATTCTAGAGATTGCAGAGGATGTAAAGTTGCACTTACCACAATGCATCAATCCCCTGTTCAGCTCGCAACCTCATATGGAGCAGAACTCTGGGGATACTGATAATTGAAATCACGTGAAATCAGTTAAAAGTGCTTCTTAAAGGGAGAACTGTCCCTTCATGCAAGTGCACCTACTTCTCCCCTTCATGTGGAATTGGGTCTTCACCCTATTTCCAATGTGGTTCATGTAAAAACCTCTTTGATTTCTTCTACATGTTAATTGATAAAAGAAACATAAAACAAAGTTTTACAAATACACTCTGAGAGCTAGCAAGGGAATCAGTGGAGTGTAAATGGAAATGGCTTTGCCATGTACAGTCTTGAATATCTGACCTTGGTTGTAGTTATCTCTGGAATGTAATGCAGTGATAGCAGATACAACTTTTAAAGAAATAAATGAAGCATATGAAAAGTGGGCTATTAGTGATGTGCTGCTGAAAACCATGTGTGGGCCAAAGGCATTCAATTATTTGACACATAAGGTTGTTTGTGGGCCAGAGTTGAATTTGCATGGGATTACTAACACTTTATGGAGAGTAATGTTTGCTAAGTTAAGTGGCAGCCTTTGCCCTCTAACTAATGCCTGTTTTGCCAACTTGGGATGTAGACAGTTATCCATGTTTTGCAATTTTGTCATTTATGTGCACCTGATAAGAACATTTTATCTGCCTCTTTCTGAATAGCATTTGGATCAGATGGGTGACACATTCTGGGCCTGATTCATGGAATTATTTGCACCGGGGGACTTGCGTGAAAACGTGCTCAAGCGCCCATTTGTCGATTCATGGAACACACTACACAGGATTTACCAGAGACTTGCGAGGAATCCGCGCGGGTCCAACACATCACTGCAAAACTACGAATGCCTTGTGCAAGACTCCTAGCAAAGGGGCTTACCGTCTTGCGCAGTGACCGAAAAAGTGGGTGGAAAATGTGGAATGGGGAACAGCTAGTGAAAATGTGGGCGTAACGAGGGAAGTACCACAGTAAAATTCTTGCAATGCCCATACATGCGCTAACAACCCGTTTTCATGGAATTGAACGGGGCTCTCCGGCGCGCGGGAAGAGATGCGCAAGTCTGGAAACAGGTCTACCACGCAAAAGCTGGGGTAAGCATCACTGCACATAAAAAGACTTGTGAACAATGAACGTGCATATACAGCTACGATGAATGTACCATTTCTCGCAGCAGTGATCATGGGACACCGCAGGAGGTGGAGGATGACCAGGGCCCACATTTTTTTACTCAGGACAACAATGGCATTTACTGTGACAACAATGACTGGCCCTGTGAGGGGACGTGACTCCCTGCAGATGCTTGGGCTACAACAGCACCAACACTTGAGGCACTAACCTGCGACAACATAGAGGAATTCAGATCCGGTTCACCACCAGAGCCACTAGTTTCATTAGAAGTAGACTTGTACTCATTCATGCCCCGGATGGCCTGTAGCACCAGTGGATTTTCTGCCACAACATGTCCTCCACTGGTGCTTGGTTGTGGTTAAGTATCCTGTTCCTTCTCAACCTCCTTCTCTGCATCCAGTGCCTCATCACCTGCACATGGACAGAAACATACATGAAGAGCCATATGAATAGCATAGCCCACAAACATAGGTATCACAATGGTATCATGCAACACATTAACAAGATATGTCTGTCATAGCACAATGTCCCACCCGTTGCCAGTGTCAATGGAAGGTATGGGTAGCATGAAACCACCCATGGACATGTGTGGATGGACTTAACACCACATGCAGTGCATGGTGTATAGCAACTTCTTCAGACACAAGCACTTGACTTGCATAGTTGATTTGCTAACATCACTGATTTAAATACCCAGATCCCAGATTGTAATGGCATGCCAGAACTGTCTATTAGCATGAGAGGGTTCTTGATGACTACTGTCCCAAAGCCATATACAATATATGTGACATGATATGATATGGTATTCATAAAGTGCATATACACAAATGTTACAAGGTGCAACAAGGCAAGGGTGCGGGAATAGAGTGAAGCCAGACACACCAATCGTATGAGGCCAGGTGACATTGAGATTGTGCAAATGCAGGGGAAGGAGGAAGGGGAGACGTTGGGGGGTGGGAAGTGGTAGGGGGCAGTGCAGTACTTGGGAATGGCAGTAAAAGAAACATGACAACATAAGCACAAACTAAATTGTGTCCAGCTGGTGGCAGTGGAAGTGTAAGTGAAGACATCATGTGTCAAGTTCTGGTAGGGGGCTATTGGGATACAGTAAACAGTCCCCAAGTGCGGGGGATGCCAGGGAGGCAGTGCCGGGTGCAACTGGCGGGCTAAAGGACCGGGCTGGAGATCAGAGGGTGGCTAGGTGACCAGTGCAGTTTCATATACAGGCAGGAGTTCAGAAGGGGAGAGGAGGAGATAAAGCTCAACCCAAGAGGAAGCATCAGATATGCTAATAGAACTGAAGAAGGTTCCCCTCAAGTCTCAGCGAGGCATAGAGGCTGTTCCAGAGGGAGGCCCCAGCCGAAGAAAGACATCAACCAAAAACTCTTTGCTAGGAGAAGCAACTGACCCTGAGGGAGTAGGAGAGGGATGATTGAAGAGCTTGAGAAGGAAGATATTTAGGAAGATACAGTTGAAGGTATTGCAGCCCCAGGACCCAGAAGGCATTGTGGACAATGCAGAGGGTTTTGAACTTAATGATCGTAGAAACTGGGAGCCAGTGCCATGATTATAGTCCTGGAGAGATACGATACCTAGGCTGGAGAACAGGACAATTTTCACAGTCCTGTTCTGGATGAGTTGCAGAGAGCAGAGAGTTGAAGCAGTCAAATTAAGAAAGAGGCTGTTGCAGTAGCCCAGTTTAGAGAGAACCAGTGCTCTGGAGACAGTGAGCTTCTGGGGGAAGGATAGGAAAGGAAGAATACCTCTGAGGGGGTGCAGCTGGTAGTTTGACCTCCCAGAGATGTCAGAGATGTGAGGCGAGAAGGAGAGTGTGGAGTCAAATATTAACCCAAGTTATCCAGCATCACAGGTGGGAGCATGAAGAGGACCAAAAGTGGACTGCCAGCGAGTGACAAGAAAGGCGGGAGCCGGTGAGGTGATGAGTGAGAATCTCGGTGTGCAGCACATCAGTTGGATGCAGTCTGCATAAGACCAAGCATGGGTCAGTACACCATGACATGGTTAACAATGGCAGTCATGGGAATTCAGGCAGAAGTGCTTCACAATCAGAACAATTAATTCAATCGACATACACATATTCTGGATGCACATACTTCATCACTCACTGGACATTTCCGCCTTATTTGGCAGGCCTCCCATGCCTTGGGCTTCTCCACATAAATTAACTCACTAATGAGTGCTCCCTTACTGTGTGAGCATGTCACGGTAGTGTATGTCCACGTAGTCCATGAAGATCTGTATTTCTTCTCCATTAAAGCTCCTCTTCCTCGACGTGGTGATCTCCTGTGCTGTGCATTGGGATTGAGCCTGTTCTGCTACTGCATGCTTTACTTTCTTGGAAAGTCGTGCAGACCCTGTGTGGCTGGGACCACTCGGGTCAGTAGGGGCTGGAGCACTAGTGGCCTGGGCCATGGCATGACTCACTGATGCTGGGACAGTAGGTGCATCTGCAGGTAGATGTACCTGGGTGCTGGTGCCAGGTCCTTTCACTGCACGTCCCTTCTCCTTGGACGCATGAACAACATCTGCCCCTGTGTCTCTGAGGACCTGTACACCTGGGCCGTGGACCTGGGCCATGACCCCTACAGCCATGGCTGGTGGTCACTGAGCCTGGGTGGTGGGGACTATAGCTTCATGACCCTGGCTGGTGGGAACAGCAGCTGGCCCTGCAGCTCCCAGACCCTGGGTGCTGGGGATATGGGGTTTGTGGGAATGTCCCTTCTCCTTGGAAGCACTGACAACATCTACCTCTGCGTCTCTGTGGACCTGGGCCATGACCACTACAGCCATGGTTGGTGCTCCCTGAGCACCACAGACACCTCGGCCACCTCGGCCGCTGTTCCCTCTTGTGCCCTTCCCACTCATGGCACAGACAGATCTTTACAATGGGAGGCGCAGCACGCAATTGTCCTGGGCAATTGGAGTGAGGGGGCAGGGTACATGATGTAAAAAGTAGTATGGTCCAGCAAGGCTCCATTTGACCCCATGTGAGAAAAAAGAGATGCGCAACGCACATGTACCCAAAATAATCTAAAATGTGTGTGCACGACCCCCGGTATCTCACGTGAAAAATAAAAGCTTTACCCAGTAAGCAGTGACACCGAGTAACTCAAAAAATGCGTATGCCAAGCCCACATAAGCCACTGTGATATTAACAATGGGTGTACGCGATACACAGGGGCACCCAGACTATGAATAATGCGTTTGCGACTCACCGTTAGCCTCTGAAAATAGGGAAAAGAACACGCGCATGTGCGTGGAGGCAATTCCCCACCAAAATAAGAAGATCGCACTTGCACAGAAGTGAACAAAATGTGTGGCACCCCAAAACTCTCCAAAGTCCACACGTCCATCCGCTCCAACTTGCACACGCGTGTGATGTTCTCTTACGCACTCCTTTATTCTGCATCTGAACGGCAACTCCCAACGGCACACACGTGTCACGCAACTTTTGATATTGGGCCCTTTCATCTGATTTTACGTGTATATGCTAATTTTGAACACACAAAGTAACCATCACTCTGTTTCCAGCTGCCCACGTGAGTAACACGGAAGACCCACGCGCTCCTGCCTACGAGCCATTTTAGCTGCCTCCTACTGCCCTGAGCTGCCTACTACGAGCCATCTGCTGCTGCCTGCCCACTGTGTGTGCCTGCTGCCTACCTGCCCTCCATTTTGAGAGCCTGCTGTCAAGCCATTTCCAGTGCTCCTGTGTAACGCTCACCTGATTCCCGTAGAGGCGCCGGTCTTGACTGGGCGTATACCGTATCTTCAAAGGTGATGTGTAACACACGGCTGGCTCTTTGGGCTGGACCTCTGTGCACTGTATGTCTGACTCGAAGGGTAAGATGTCTGCAGATAGAAAATATGGGATTAATGAACTGGGTTATTAAATGTCTCTCTCTTCTTCCCTTTCTCTTCTCCTGTAGAACCCCGAAGGTTAACGCTCTCACCTTAGGTAAGTGAACGCCGTGCTCTCCATCTGCCTCGGGGCAGGGTGCTGTAACTAGTTTCTTCACTGGATAAGGGGAGCAGGCCTCTTGACTTCAGAGGACTGCTGTCCGTCGTTTACTGCACGAACGGTAAGTTTCGAGTAATTCTAATGTCTTTAAAGTCTTTAGTAATGATGTCTCTTGTTTTGCAGGGTTCCGGCGATGGTGGATGACGGGCTGAAGTGAGTTGAAGATGGAGCCCGTGTGATGAATAGAAGCGCCTGGAAGCACGTAAGTAAGCGCTTGTTCGCTACTAAAGAGTATTATAAGGACAGTGTCCAGGTGAATGGTCAGGAGACTCCTGCCATTAGGGACACTGGGGCCAGCATAACTGTGGTGGATAAATCGTTTTTTCAGGCTGAGGATGTTGCTAAGGCACCCAAACGCCTCACCAAGTTAGCTGGAGGGCCTGTGCAGATGCTTCCCCAATTACCAGTTCTCATCCAGTGTAACGACATGACTGTGAAGATACCTGTCAGCATACAGAGTGAGGTACCAGGACGCGTACTGTTGGGTAACGATTTGAAAACTCTCGGAGTTGTATCGCATACTCCCAGACCTCCTAGTAAACGGTTACAGGAGCTAACCAGACCCGCACGAGAGAGGACCATGCGCGGTACTCTCCCGGAGATGATGAAGAAAGAAATCACTCCTGCTCCACTGGAATTGTCGGCCGCTGTCTCCAAGAAATCAGAAGCGAAGGGGAAACCTAAGACTTCTATCCCGAAACCAGCCGCCAGCATTCCAGTGCAGCCCACACGGACTCCCCCGCGGTTGTCCAACGTCACACCCGTAACTCCACCTCCAGCCGAGGCTGAGAGGGAGGTACAACCCTGCGTGGTAGAATTAGACTCTGAGGAAGAGCTAATGGAAGGCCAGGAACTCATTGGAGATCTGGATCCTATTGACCATCCTGAGCTGCAGTCTTTACTGGCAGAAGGTGGACCCAGCAGGGCAGACTTCAGTAAGGGACAGAGAGAATGTCCAACTCTGGAAGGTCTTCGCCATCAGGCAGAAGCTCAGGCTGAAGGGCAAGAGCCTGGGAAATACAGGTTGCACTGGGAAGATGGCCTCTTCTACAGTGAACCGACCGAGTCTGCACCTGGAGACTACAAACGCCTTGTAGTACCACAAGAGAACAGACCACAGTTCTTGCAGTTAGCCCACGAGATTCCTTTGGCTGGTCACTTGAGTTTCAAGAAGACTAAGGAAAGGCTCTCGCTCTACTTCTATTGGCCAAAGATGGGGGCCGAAGTAGAAAAACACTGCAGGAGCTGCCACACCTGCCAGATCTCTGGTAAGGTTGGATCCAAGAATGTGGCACCGTTAGTGCCTCTCCCGGTTGTGGGAGTCCCATTTGAGAGAGTAGGGATTGACATCGTTGGTCCCCTTGATCCTCCAACCTCCTCAGGCAACAGGTTTATACTTGTTGTAGTAGACCATGCTACTAGGTATCCTGAGGCAATTCCTATGAGGACAGTTACAGCTCCGGCTGTGGCTAAGGCCCTCCTTGGTATTTTTACCAGGGTCGGGTTTCCTAAGGAAGTAATCTCTGACAGGGGGTCAAACTTTATGTCCCACTACATGAAAGCCATGTGGAAAACCTGCGGAGTAACTTACAAGTTCTCAACGGCTTACCACCCACAAACCAATGGGTTGGTAGAACGGTTCAACCGAACCATGAAGAGCATGATAGGTGCTCTAGAGGAACCCCTTAAGCGTAAGTGGGACCTTATATTGCCATGCCTTCTCTTTGCTTATAGAGAAGTCCCTCAGGAGGGAGTGGGTTACTCTCCCTTCGAACTACTCTATGGTCATCCCGTCAGAGGTCCATTGGCCCTGATTAAGGAGGGGTTGGAGAGTGCTCCTTCCCCCAAGCCAGTCAGAGTGACTGACTACGTGATAGGTCTCCGGAGGAGAATGTCGCACATGATGACGGAAGCAAGCGCTAACTTGAAAGCTGGACAAGCATTGGTCAAGCACTGGCACGATCAAAAGGCTAACATGGTTGAGTTCGCTCAAGACCAGCTCGTTCTCGTTATGATCCCAACAAGGCAGAGGGCCTTGCAAGATAAGTGGATGGGACCCTACTGAGTAGTGGGTAAACTCGGAGAGGTTAACTATCTGGTGGACTTGGGCAATCCCAAGGAGGCTCCGACAGTCTTTCACACCAACCGACTTAAAGCGTATGTCTCACGACCTGATGTAGGAGCGTTGCTTCTAGCATCATCCGAGGAAGAAGAAGAGAGTGAAGCTCTTCCGGATCTCCTCAGAGGCTTACCTTTAGATGAAAAAATTGAAGGAGTGAATCTCTCCTCCAATCTGACACCCGAGCAACAAGAAGAGTGCAAATCTATGTTGAATCAGTTTGCCTCTCTGTTCTCGCTTTCACCAGGCTTGACCCCTTGGGGCCAGCACGACATACTCACTGGTCACTGTCTGCCGGTCAAAAGCAGAGGATACCGCATGTCAGAAAACGTACGAACCCACATCAAAGGTGAGGTCAGCAAGATGCTTGATCTCGGGGTAATAGAGCCCTCTACTAGTCCATGGTCTAGCCCAGTTGTGTTGGTACCAAAGGCCGGATCTAAAGAACTTAGATTCTGCGTGGATTATCGAGCTCTTAATGCAGTCACCACGACTGATGCCCACCCTTTGCCAAGAACAGATGAGTTGGTGGATAAACTTGGCGCCGCCAAGTTCCTCAGCACATTTGACTTGACGTCAGGCTATTGGCAAATAGCCCTGACAGACCATGCCAAGGAGAAAACTCCATTTTCTACCCCCATTGGCTTATACCAGTTTAAGGTAATGCCTTTCGGACTGAAGAATGCACCTGCTACGTTTCAACGGATGGTAAACCAGGTTCTGAATGGGATGGAGGACTTCTGCATGGCATACTTGGATGACATCGCAGTGTTCAGCAATTCCTGGGAAGAACATGTAATCCACCTGAGAGATGTTTTGCAGGCACTTGGACGAGCCAATCTGACCATAAAGGCAAGTAAATGCCAAATTGGACAGAGTAAGGTAGTCTATCTTGGGCATGAGGTAGGCGGTGGAGAAATAAGGCCTTTGCTCAGTAAGATTGAAGCTGTGCAAAATTGGACAACACCGACTACTCAAACCCAGGTGAGAGCCTTCCTAGGCCTCACTGGGTATTACAGGAATTTCATAGAGAACTATGGGACCATAGCTTCTCCACTGAATGTCATCTCCTCGCCCAAATTTCCAAAAAAGGTTAAAAGGAACGAGGAGTGCAATCAGGCTTTTGAAAACCTGAAACAGGCTCTTTGCCAAGCCCCAGTACTCAGAGCTCCTGATTACCACCAACACTTCATTGTGCAGACAGACGCTTCCAATGTAGGGATAGGTGCCGTACTCAGTCAACTGGATGGGAAAGGTAGGGAGCTCCCTGTTTGCTTCATCAGCCAGAAGCTGAAGGATCCTGAAACAAGGTGGGCAACAATAGAAAGAGAGTGGTTTGCTATCGTGTGGGCTCTGAAGAAGTTTAGGCCGTACTTGTATGGTTCTACTTTTGTTATTCAGACTGACCACCAACCCTTGAGATGGTTAATGCAAATGAAAGGGGAGAACCCAAAACTATTGAGATGGTCGATCTGCCCGCAAGGGTTTGATTTCACCATTGAGCACAGTTCAGGGTGTCACCACCAAAATGCTGATGGTCTCTCTAGGATGTATGTCATCGACTAGAGGTATGAGATTCATCCAGGAGTGGATTAAATCCTCCTGTCCCTTAGTCTGGGGGGGGGGCGAGTGTTAGGGAGAATTCTCTGTTTAGGCTGAATTTCCTAACCTAGTGAGTCCCCCAGCAGCTTTGCTGGATTTCTGGAGTTGGTTTTTTTCCATCCTGCCAAGAGTGAGACTCTTTTCTCCCACTCTTGGACATGTATGTGTGTAATTCCTTTGAAATGTCAATTTGTTCGATGGGCTATGGGGTCTTTTACTCCATAGGGTCTCATATGTTTTTCTATGTGTGTTACACCGCACCCTACGTGTCGTAACACGGGGGCGCCCTAGCGGGTCCCCCACCATAGACTCCATACCCGGGGACTGACTACTGTCTCCCCGGGCATGTAAAGTCACCATTGGCTTTACTAGACCTAAATTTACTAACAGAACTAGTACCAACCATCTTATTGTGGACGTACTAGTAGGGGTAATTCGATTATTCCTGGATCTGTTACTCGAGGGGGCACTGTCTCCCGTCCCCCCTCGTCGAGTTTTGGCTGGTGGCAGTGGAAACTACTTGTTATGTTCGATCCCGAACATAACCCTATGGGATTCGTCCCATTGTTGGAGATTGATACTTTTTCTCATTAATCTCTGACGTACCACCGATCTACTTATCTTAAATAAGTTTATCGAGTGGTATTTTCTGCCAGAACTCGGTTTAAAAATGGCGTCTGTGTTCGTCTCTGTGACTCCTAAACCAAAGGTTGAGCCCTTTGTTCCACTTTTGGCGGGCCTCTGTACAGAGACCCTCCAAAGTGGTGCCATTCTGTCTGGGTTACCTCAGGGGTGTGGGAGGGGGTTTAGGCACCCTGGACCGAGTTGCCTTGCCAACTCAGGTCGCACTCTGGAGTGATTGGCCCAGGTGGTGAGCCTTCCCGCTCACCACTTAGCATGTGTTGATTGACAGCTAGGCTGAATGAATGGGGGTCTTCTGCATAAAAGCAGGGCTTTTGGGACTGGATCTTCAGAAGTCGCCACAGGACCTAAGAATCCGACGAGGGCAACGCTGAGCCGACCTGCGACGACGACACCTCCGGTGGAGCCCTGCTGAACCGACTCACCACTTCCCGACGACAGAGGAGATCTCCCTGCCGGAGAGTCTCTTCCCCTGACTGGTGGGAACAACCAGTCCCCTTCGCTTTTTATTCGCCTCAGGACGCAGTGGTCGAATTGCCCGTGCAGAGCACCTTGGCAACCGGATAGCCACTACCCCTGTACTGCGACCAAAAGGTGGTGCCTTGTGACGGAGCACTCCGCGGCTGGTCTCTTCCCTGGTGGTGCACCGGACTTCACTTTCCTTCGACGACGAGATCATCTCTACTCTTGGCCAAGACCCGACGTGCATCCACCACCAGGAACAACTGCCCCCGCCGGAGCTGCCCTCCACAACAAGGTACCGTGTCCGCCTGGCTTCCCTTTCGTTCGGTTCGAGTGAGGTGCTTTAATCCTCTCCGTTCCACTGGGTCGCCTCCAAGCTTTGCTCATTCTTTGTTCTGAACTGGTTCAATCTGCCGATAACAATTTGCTATAAAGACTTGAATGCATCTCCACTAGAGACTTTTTGGGACATCGCGCCTTGCCTCTCTCCGAGTGGGCCTGGCCTCTGAACTTTACGATCTATTGTGATTCTTGCCTTCCTGCCTTGCATTTTATCCGCATAGGATTGAACTGTGTTGACTTCATAACCTGCCTATCTTTTTCTCTCCCGTCCTAACTAATATTCGAGTGTCATCTAGGTTGAGGTATACACCTCTGTCTGAAAATAAGTGGTACCGGTAGAACCTAGAGTTGTCGATATTTTGCTAGGGGGATTGATCGTTTTCTACTTCGTAGAGTAATTGTGTTTGATTTGTTTGCCGTGATTTGCTTTAGTGTTTTCCCTAGATGTTGTGTTATAAATAAATACCTTACTATCTTTACACTAAGCCTCGTTGCGTGTTTGCTTGTCTTGCTGTGAAGAATTGCCCTATGTTGTATACTCCACATACTGCTCAACTTTTCTTGAGAGAAGTCTGACTGCTCAGCCACAGCTACCAAGTGAATCTGTGTGGTACAGACTGCTACCAAGTGGGTACACCGCCAACGCCTGTAGTCCTAAATCTTTTGCAGTGGTCCCAGAGGGAACTGCACAGGTTTCCGCCTAACAGAGGTCATGTTGCAGGTCACTAGATGTATTAGAGAACCTGTTAGAAGAGATTTCAGGCGACTGGAAGGGTTACAGAATCTGTTAACAGAAGAGGCCATATTGCACGAAACTGGAAGTGTTAGATAATTTGTTAGCAGTCAAAGTTAGATTGCAGGCCACTTGAAGAGTTAGAGAACTTGTTAGCTGAGGAGGTCACATTGTAGGTCACTGGACATTTAAGAGAATATGTTAGCAGAGGAGATTAAATTGCAGGCCACTGGAAGTTTTGGATCATCTGTTTGCAGATGTTAGATCTTCTAGTCAAATGGGCAAACACAGTTACTGGTGGTGGTGAGTGATATGAAGGTGTCTTTCAAACCTTTGTGGTTACTTCTGATTTTACAGGTGATGAGGATAGTGCATGGAACAAACTGCAATGTATATTAGAACCTGGTGGCGAGAATCCATGGAATACACTTAACATGGATTAGCTCCTTTCCTAGCCATAGCACAGTGTAATCCTGTGGACGCACTTACGTGCATCGCGCGCCGGGTACACTCTCTTTTTTTTTCTGGTGACCATGGAAAGGGAGAAGGGACCACATGTAGCCCCTTCTCCCTTTTCCAAGGTGGCCATTTTTAATATGTATATTTCTCCCATTCATTAGTATGGAGCAAGTTGGCCCAAAATGGCGCCCTGTTGCTCCGTACTAATGAAGCAGTACGCATGTTGTAGTGTTCTTAGAACCAATGCGTACTGCAGCAACACCTTTTCAAATGGCAAAGCAAGTGCCGCTTGAAAAGTTTTCGTCAGCGCATTAGCATTCCAGGGCTGCAAACTCCAGAAAAATAGTATCCCGACACGGCAGACCCCAGGATACTAATGGCAATGACCGCCTCACCAGCGGGCCATTACTGCCTTAAGGTAATGCCGCCGGGGCCACTGTTAAGGCCCTGCTATGCTTGGGCCTGTAACTTCAGGCCATGGGGGCATTACCTTAGGCAGTAATGGCCCACCTGCTCAGCGGTTATTGCCATAGTGTGCCACCAAAATGAAAACATCTCAAAGCCCTTCAATTAGCAATTTTATTTTCTCAATTGTGCTTGAAGCTGGGGATAGCAATTTGGTTGGTGATTGTCCTGTGGTTCCTACCTTTAGAAGACGCTTGACAAAGTCCTTTCCAATAAGTATTATATTTTGGTAGGTTTTCACAGCTGGTAATGGTTCTTGGGGTTAGAAATGGGCACCAGGTTTGAAGATGATCACAAGCCAGTTATCGTAAGTGTGAAGTTTGGAAAAGCAAAGCCTCTTTCTGATATAGTGGATTTGACATTGTCAGCTTGTTTCATTTCAAGAATACTCCTGTTACAGTCTTTTTGGATAAAAGATATGAATGTAGGTAATGTTTACCAGGTGTTGAGGGATGTGATGGTTCCTTTTGTGACTCGCTCAAATACTATCTTAAGATCTTGTCATAGAGAATGCAATGCATGCTTCAAAGAGGAATTCAGCAGAGGAATTACCTGAATTTTGCTCTATTGAGTAGTAATCTGAGTACAAAAAGATCTGGTAACCGAACTATGTAGAGAGTATAACACTCTCATATATTGGAAGAAAACAGAGCTATTACAGCAGAAATGGGTTGGACTTATGGACGTAGCCAAAAAGGAAAGATTAACAAAGGTTTGCCATTTAGCTGATTCTGTATAATTATAAACAGATTTTCCTAAGTAGAAGTATGCTTAAATTGTATGGCAAGGTCTACTGGCACGTCTTTTAGAGTGGTGAAAGGATATGTATTTTATTTATTTAATATGCATTTGTTAGGCACTTATACAGCAAGTCAATTCTGTTTGAAAGCGCCCACTGGGCAACAGGGAGGGCGAATGGGATTGAAAACAAAAGTACAGTGGAGGATAAAAAGCGAGCCTACTATGCCTTGTGAGTATTCAGAATGTGCAAGTGCAGTGAAAAAAGAGGCAGTGGGAGCAGGGATAGGTGCTGGAATGTCTGTGCTCGTGGATGAGCAGCAGATGAAGTGCCTAATATGGTAAGTGCTATGTGGCATAGTTCCGCACTGGGTGGATAGTGCAAGCCGACAGGTCGAAGGCCAGTGGGTGTGAGGCAAGTGCTGCAAGGTAGACAGAGGCAGGGGTTATTGGGTGTGGGAGTACAGGGCCCGAGGATGCATAAGGACCCAGATCACCAATCACAGTGACTGTGAAATTAGCAGAGGAGGGAAGAAGGGAACGGGGAGGAGAATCAGAGTCTTGAGGAGCTTCTGGAATTTAAGGAAATCCTGCTCAAGACAAAGAGGAAGGGGAGGCTGTTGCATAAGAGGGCACCAGCTGAAGAAAGTGATCAGCCTCTGGCCCTCTGTTTAGCTAAATTCTTTACACAAAGAAAGTTGGTGCCAGAGGAACGTAGAGGACTAGAGGGAGAGTTTTTAGTAAGAGAAAGTTGCTGATAGTGTGGTCACAGATACCAGACAGCCTTGTGGATGTAGCAGAATTTAATCCGTGCAGCAACCGGGAGCCAGTGAAGAGTTTTTAGGGCAGGAGAAATGCAGCCCCTGCGCTTAAGGCCAAGAATAAGTCTTGCTGCCCTATTCTGGATTAGCTAGACGGGTCGTAGGGTCTAAGAAGGTAAATTCAGGAGTAGGCTATTGTAGTATTGAAGCCTAGAGAGAACAATGGCTCGGGTAACATTGAGCTTATAGGGGAAGGTGAGAAAAGGGAGAATTCCTTTGAGAAGAAAGAGTTGAAAGTGGGACTTCTTGGCAATGTCCTGAGTATGAAGGAGGGACGATAGAGAGGAGTTGAAGATGACTCCAAGGTTTCTGGCTTCAGATGAAACAGTAGGGGGAAAGCCCATAGAGGATGACTAGACTGAGGGGAAAAAGGGAGCAGGGGTCCAAATGAGAATGATATTGGTCTTGCTGGCATTGAGGCAGAGATTGTTGGAAGGGAACCAGGACTGGATGGCAGATAGGCAGTTGGTGATGATGGAAGATGCAAGAGGGTCAGCAGGACATTTGAAAAACAGTTGTGTGTCATCTGGGTCACACTGGAAGTTGGCAGAGAAGAAGTAAATGAGTGCCAGCTGAGCAAGGTAAGCATGTAAGAGCCAAGCCAGAGAGGTTTGAACCCTGGGGGATACCACAGGTGGAGGAGGCAGTCAAGAAGGTGTTCAAAAAGACTTGGGATGAACGGTCAGTTAAAAAGGAGGTCAGCCAGTCTGGTGCCCGCTCCGAGAAACCAAAGGTATATTGGAGCTGTTTTATGAGGCTAGAATGGTTGACCATGTTAAAGGCAGAGGAGAGACAAAATAGAATGAGGACAACTGGAGAATTAGAGTCCATAGATGCTAGCAGTTCTTCAGAGGTGTTCAGAAGAGTGGTTTCCATGCCACTGGATGCTCAGAATCCGGATTTATGTTGTGGAGACCACCACAAGCTCAGTGTGTGAGGTAAGTTGTGGAAAGCCCAGTTTCTCCAGGAAGTGAATAAAAGAAACAGGGGGGAAGTTGGATTGACAGATAGGGTCTGCCAAAGGTTCTTTCAGTCGGAGGCACACAATGGAGTGCTTGAGGGAGGAGGGGAAAGATCCAGTGGCAAAAGAGAGGTTGCAGAGGTCAGCGAGTGCAGGGGCAAGAGAGCCAATTGTGTCCTTGTTGGTTGCGGAGGAGCAATGGGAAACCTGTTTGAAAGAGACCTTCATGGAGCGGACAACTCTGGTGACGTCTTCCAGTGGGAAAGGGAAGAAGGAGGAGAGAGAGGAAGGAGGATGAGAAGCCAAAGGAGGCAAGGGAGTGAGGGATGGGTTGGGCAGGATGGAGGCAAGGGTGCCCAGGATGTCCAGAGTTTTGGTGGTGAAGTATTTGGCCAGTGCATTGCAGAGGGCCTGGTAAGGAACAAGGGAGGAGGAGACTGTGGAAGGATTGGCTAGTTCCCTGCAGATTTTGAAGAGGTCAGCCAGGTTGTTGGATGCACCAGATATTCGTGCCTGGATGTGGGCCCTTTTCATGGCACGGATGGAGAGTCTGTAATGCCTTTGGAGCAGGTGACAGGCCAGTTTGTCAGAGGGTGAGCCTGAGGTTTGCTACTTCCATTCCCCAGCTCTGTACTTGCATTTCAGGGTGGCAAGTTCATAGTCGCACCATGTGTTATGTTTGTATGTGGGTATCAGGTGGATCCTCATGACTGGGGCAAGAATGTCAAGGGTGTTGGTAATGGCCAAGTGGAGGTTTCTGAGAACCAAGTCAGTAGTGGAGGCTGAGGTTGGGAGGGGGATGAAGGAAGGTGCAATGGCAGCAGCTGACCCCAGGTTTCATCGGAAGGATGTTCGTGAAGAAGGTTGGCAGGGCTTTTGGAGTTGCGGTCAGAGGGCCGAGGAGAGACAAGTGAGAGGAGAGAAGAGAATGGTCTGACCAAGAGAGTGGAGTGACCAGAGGGGAGAGACAGAGAGGTTGGAATGGATGAGGGCATCCAGAGTGTGTCCAGCCGAGTGGGTTGGGTGTAATAGCGAGAATGGAGAGGGATAGAGAAGTGCAGAAGTCAAGGAAGAGGGTGGATGCTGTGACAGGGGAGTCCAATTGTATGTTGAAATCGCCCATGAGAAGGAGTTTGGAGGTGGATGAGAGGAGAGAGGAACAGCAATCAGCCCGTTCAGAGAGGAACAAGGTGGTGGCGGCGGGGGGCATGTATATGGGTGCAATGGTCAGAGAGGATTAGGGATAGATGACTAGCTTGCAGACAAGGCTCTCAAAGAAAGAGGAGAACTGGGTGGGTATGACAAAGTAAGGAACCCACTCAGGTGAAGATTAAGGCAACCCCACCATCAGCACAGTGAGGTTGTGGCTTGGAAATGATCTTGAATCCATCATGGAGAAGCGAATCAAGAGTTAAGAGTAGCCAGGTGCAGGGGGTCTCCATCTTTGAAGGTTTTCTGAGATGGTAAGACAACCTCTTAATTGCAGGGTGTTTTTTGATAAAAAAGTAAGAGGGACAGCTGTACAAGTGATCTTTTTATGTGCCTTCATATAGCTGTTTGCTATACAAAATATGATGTTACTACTCTACATAGATTGTACAGACTTTAGAGTGGTGTTTGATAGTGTAGTTTATATTAAATAAATTGGAGCAGTTTCCTGACTGCAAGATGGCATTACACAGATGCTATAATGTTAAGATAGATAAGGTCAGTTATATTCTGGGAGAGGAGTGCATTAACTGCTTTCTGATGGAGCATGGATGTGTGCTTTCCCCATCTTGTTTTTGTTATACATCAATAGCTTAGATGAACTGGTAGAATGACTAGACTGTGATGCACCAATGATTGGAGGAATAATAATTGGTATTCTAGAGATTGCAGAGGATGTAAAGTTGCACTTACCACAATGCATCAATCCCCTGTTCAGCTCGCAACCTCATATGGAGCAGAACTCTGGGGATACTGATAATTGAAATCACGTGAAATCAGTTAAAAGTGCTTCTTAAAGGGAGAACTGTCCCTTCATGCAAGTGCACCTACTTCTCCCCTTCATGTGGAATTGGGTCTTCACCCTATTTCCAATGTGGTTCATGTAAAAACCTCTTTGATTTCTTCTACATGTTAATTGATAAAAGAAACATAAAACAAAGTTTTACAAATACACTCTGAGAGCTAGCAAGGGAATCAGTGGAGTGTAAATGGAAATGGCTTTGCCATGTACAGTCTTGAATATCTGACCTTGGTTGTAGTTATCTCTGGAATGTAATGCAGTGATAGCAGATACAACTTTTAAAGAAATAAATGAAGCATATGAAAAGTGGGCTATTAGTGATGTGCTGCTGAAAACCATGTGTGGGCCAAAGGCATTCAATTATTTGACACATAAGGTTGTTTGTGGGCCAGAGTTGAATTTGCATGGGATTACTAAC
The DNA here is from genome assembly GCF_040938575.1 of Ambystoma mexicanum. NCBI lineage: Eukaryota > Metazoa > Chordata > Amphibia > Caudata > Ambystomatidae > Ambystoma > Ambystoma mexicanum. Next base: position 1,275,930,893 of record NC_090929.1, on the reverse strand, counting down.
ACTTTATGGAGAGTAATGTTTGCTAAGTTAAGTGGCAGCCTTTGCCCTCTAACTAATGCCTGTTTTGCCAACTTGGGATGTAGACAGTTATCCATGTTTTGCAATTTTGTCATTTATGTGCACCTGATAAGAACATTTTATCTGCCTCTTTCTGAATAGCATTTGGATCAGATGGGTGACACATTCTGGGCCTGATTCATGGAATTATTTGCACCGGGGGACTTGCGTGAAAACGTGCTCAAGCGCCCATTTGTCGATTCATGGAACACACTACACAGGATTTACCAGAGACTTGCGAGGAATCCGCGCGGGTCCAACACATCACTGCAAAACTACGAATGCCTTGTGCAAGACTCCTAGCAAAGGGGCTTACCGTCTTGCGCAGTGACCGAAAAAGTGGGTGGAAAATGTGGAATGGGGAACAGCTAGTGAAAATGTGGGCGTAACGAGGGAAGTACCACAGTAAAATTCTTGCAATGCCCATACATGCGCTAACAACCCGTTTTCATGGAATTGAACGGGGCTCTCCGGCGCGCGGGAAGAGATGCGCAAGTCTGGAAACAGGTCTACCACGCAAAAGCTGGGGTAAGCATCACTGCACATAAAAAGACTTGTGAACAATGAACGTGCATATACAGCTACGATGAATGTACCATTTCTCGCAGCAGTGATCATGGGACACCGCAGGAGGTGGAGGATGACCAGGGCCCACATTTTTTTACTCAGGACAACAATGGCATTTACTGTGACAACAATGACTGGCCCTGTGAGGGGACGTGACTCCCTGCAGATGCTTGGGCTACAACAGCACCAACACTTGAGGCACTAACCTGCGACAACATAGAGGAATTCAGATCCGGTTCACCACCAGAGCCACTAGTTTCATTAGAAGTAGACTTGTACTCATTCATGCCCCGGATGGCCTGTAGCACCAGTGGATTTTCTGCCACAACATGTCCTCCACTGGTGCTTGGTTGTGGTTAAGTATCCTGTTCCTTCTCAACCTCCTTCTCTGCATCCAGTGCCTCATCACCTGCACATGGACAGAAACATACATGAAGAGCCATATGAATAGCATAGCCCACAAACATAGGTATCACAATGGTATCATGCAACACATTAACAAGATATGTCTGTCATAGCACAATGTCCCACCCGTTGCCAGTGTCAATGGAAGGTATGGGTAGCATGAAACCACCCATGGACATGTGTGGATGGACTTAACACCACATGCAGTGCATGGTGTATAGCAACTTCTTCAGACACAAGCACTTGACTTGCATAGTTGATTTGCTAACATCACTGATTTAAATACCCAGATCCCAGATTGTAATGGCATGCCAGAACTGTCTATTAGCATGAGAGGGTTCTTGATGACTACTGTCCCAAAGCCATATACAATATATGTGACATGATATGATATGGTATTCATAAAGTGCATATACACAAATGTTACAAGGTGCAACAAGGCAAGGGTGCGGGAATAGAGTGAAGCCAGACACACCAATCGTATGAGGCCAGGTGACATTGAGATTGTGCAAATGCAGGGGAAGGAGGAAGGGGAGACGTTGGGGGGTGGGAAGTGGTAGGGGGCAGTGCAGTACTTGGGAATGGCAGTAAAAGAAACATGACAACATAAGCACAAACTAAATTGTGTCCAGCTGGTGGCAGTGGAAGTGTAAGTGAAGACATCATGTGTCAAGTTCTGGTAGGGGGCTATTGGGATACAGTAAACAGTCCCCAAGTGCGGGGGATGCCAGGGAGGCAGTGCCGGGTGCAACTGGCGGGCTAAAGGACCGGGCTGGAGATCAGAGGGTGGCTAGGTGACCAGTGCAGTTTCATATACAGGCAGGAGTTCAGAAGGGGAGAGGAGGAGATAAAGCTCAACCCAAGAGGAAGCATCAGATATGCTAATAGAACTGAAGAAGGTTCCCCTCAAGTCTCAGCGAGGCATAGAGGCTGTTCCAGAGGGAGGCCCCAGCCGAAGAAAGACATCAACCAAAAACTCTTTGCTAGGAGAAGCAACTGACCCTGAGGGAGTAGGAGAGGGATGATTGAAGAGCTTGAGAAGGAAGATATTTAGGAAGATACAGTTGAAGGTATTGCAGCCCCAGGACCCAGAAGGCATTGTGGACAATGCAGAGGGTTTTGAACTTAATGATCGTAGAAACTGGGAGCCAGTGCCATGATTATAGTCCTGGAGAGATACGATACCTAGGCTGGAGAACAGGACAATTTTCACAGTCCTGTTCTGGATGAGTTGCAGAGAGCAGAGAGTTGAAGCAGTCAAATTAAGAAAGAGGCTGTTGCAGTAGCCCAGTTTAGAGAGAACCAGTGCTCTGGAGACAGTGAGCTTCTGGGGGAAGGATAGGAAAGGAAGAATACCTCTGAGGGGGTGCAGCTGGTAGTTTGACCTCCCAGAGATGTCAGAGATGTGAGGCGAGAAGGAGAGTGTGGAGTCAAATATTAACCCAAGTTATCCAGCATCACAGGTGGGAGCATGAAGAGGACCAAAAGTGGACTGCCAGCGAGTGACAAGAAAGGCGGGAGCCGGTGAGGTGATGAGTGAGAATCTCGGTGTGCAGCACATCAGTTGGATGCAGTCTGCATAAGACCAAGCATGGGTCAGTACACCATGACATGGTTAACAATGGCAGTCATGGGAATTCAGGCAGAAGTGCTTCACAATCAGAACAATTAATTCAATCGACATACACATATTCTGGATGCACATACTTCATCACTCACTGGACATTTCCGCCTTATTTGGCAGGCCTCCCATGCCTTGGGCTTCTCCACATAAATTAACTCACTAATGAGTGCTCCCTTACTGTGTGAGCATGTCACGGTAGTGTATGTCCACGTAGTCCATGAAGATCTGTATTTCTTCTCCATTAAAGCTCCTCTTCCTCGACGTGGTGATCTCCTGTGCTGTGCATTGGGATTGAGCCTGTTCTGCTACTGCATGCTTTACTTTCTTGGAAAGTCGTGCAGACCCTGTGTGGCTGGGACCACTCGGGTCAGTAGGGGCTGGAGCACTAGTGGCCTGGGCCATGGCATGACTCACTGATGCTGGGACAGTAGGTGCATCTGCAGGTAGATGTACCTGGGTGCTGGTGCCAGGTCCTTTCACTGCACGTCCCTTCTCCTTGGACGCATGAACAACATCTGCCCCTGTGTCTCTGAGGACCTGTACACCTGGGCCGTGGACCTGGGCCATGACCCCTACAGCCATGGCTGGTGGTCACTGAGCCTGGGTGGTGGGGACTATAGCTTCATGACCCTGGCTGGTGGGAACAGCAGCTGGCCCTGCAGCTCCCAGACCCTGGGTGCTGGGGATATGGGGTTTGTGGGAATGTCCCTTCTCCTTGGAAGCACTGACAACATCTACCTCTGCGTCTCTGTGGACCTGGGCCATGACCACTACAGCCATGGTTGGTGCTCCCTGAGCACCACAGACACCTCGGCCACCTCGGCCGCTGTTCCCTCTTGTGCCCTTCCCACTCATGGCACAGACAGATCTTTACAATGGGAGGCGCAGCACGCAATTGTCCTGGGCAATTGGAGTGAGGGGGCAGGGTACATGATGTAAAAAGTAGTATGGTCCAGCAAGGCTCCATTTGACCCCATGTGAGAAAAAAGAGATGCGCAACGCACATGTACCCAAAATAATCTAAAATGTGTGTGCACGACCCCCGGTATCTCACGTGAAAAATAAAAGCTTTACCCAGTAAGCAGTGACACCGAGTAACTCAAAAAATGCGTATGCCAAGCCCACATAAGCCACTGTGATATTAACAATGGGTGTACGCGATACACAGGGGCACCCAGACTATGAATAATGCGTTTGCGACTCACCGTTAGCCTCTGAAAATAGGGAAAAGAACACGCGCATGTGCGTGGAGGCAATTCCCCACCAAAATAAGAAGATCGCACTTGCACAGAAGTGAACAAAATGTGTGGCACCCCAAAACTCTCCAAAGTCCACACGTCCATCCGCTCCAACTTGCACACGCGTGTGATGTTCTCTTACGCACTCCTTTATTCTGCATCTGAACGGCAACTCCCAACGGCACACACGTGTCACGCAACTTTTGATATTGGGCCCTTTCATCTGATTTTACGTGTATATGCTAATTTTGAACACACAAAGTAACCATCACTCTGTTTCCAGCTGCCCACGTGAGTAACACGGAAGACCCACGCGCTCCTGCCTACGAGCCATTTTAGCTGCCTCCTACTGCCCTGAGCTGCCTACTACGAGCCATCTGCTGCTGCCTGCCCACTGTGTGTGCCTGCTGCCTACCTGCCCTCCATTTTGAGAGCCTGCTGTCAAGCCATTTCCAGTGCTCCTGTGTAACGCTCACCTGATTCCCGTAGAGGCGCCGGTCTTGACTGGGCGTATACCGTATCTTCAAAGGTGATGTGTAACACACGGCTGGCTCTTTGGGCTGGACCTCTGTGCACTGTATGTCTGACTCGAAGGGTAAGATGTCTGCAGATAGAAAATATGGGATTAATGAACTGGGTTATTAAATGTCTCTCTCTTCTTCCCTTTCTCTTCTCCTGTAGAACCCCGAAGGTTAACGCTCTCACCTTAGGTAAGTGAACGCCGTGCTCTCCATCTGCCTCGGGGCAGGGTGCTGTAACTAGTTTCTTCACTGGATAAGGGGAGCAGGCCTCTTGACTTCAGAGGACTGCTGTCCGTCGTTTACTGCACGAACGGTAAGTTTCGAGTAATTCTAATGTCTTTAAAGTCTTTAGTAATGATGTCTCTTGTTTTGCAGGGTTCCGGCGATGGTGGATGACGGGCTGAAGTGAGTTGAAGATGGAGCCCGTGTGATGAATAGAAGCGCCTGGAAGCACGTAAGTAAGCGCTTGTTGCCTGCTTCACGATGCGCTCTAACTGTCTTTTTATTTTGCAGGTACAAGTTCGGAGCGGCTGCAGGGTGCCGGAATACCCACTGGGTTAGATGTGGAAAGGAGTAATGGCACGTGAGTATTAAAGTTCCCCAATGTCTTTAAACGCACCTTGTTTTGTCTTTCAGATGCGGGATGCAGCGCCGAAGGCCTCCGGAGCGTGCGAAGAGTTGGTAAGCTTTTGTCTTTCAGATGCCGGAATGCAGTGTGAAGACCTCCGGAGCGCACGAAGGGTAGGTAAGCCTTTGTCTTTCAGATGTCGGAATGCAGCGCGAGGCGTTGGTGACAGCCGATGGACCAGGTAAGTGAAGAGCTGTCACTGAAGACCGTAATGCTAACCTGTTCTTTCTTGTCTTTATAGGTGTTGCTGAAGACTGGATTCAGGATGGTAAGCCTTTTTCCTTAGGCCCAGGATCAGATGCAGAAGACACGATGAGCGCTCTGCTGCAGAGGATGCAGAATAACGCAAAGCAAGATTCATCCATCGGGTGTGGTTTAAATAGCCTCCTGTAGTGCTTAGGTGTCTCCTTCCACAGCCACGCCTAGGTAAGAAAAGAGTTCCTGCTTTCCAGAAGAGTTCCAGTGTTCTGAACCTAGGGAGTGGCTCCTGCCCCACCCAACAGGAAAAGTAGTTCCAAACAGAAGAGGATCAGAGGCTCAACTGGCAGGCAAGTAAGCAGCATGGTCTGCTGCAGGTAAGTCCACCCAAGCATTATGAGCCCGGCGCTTCCAGCGCTGGGACTGGGCATATTTATGAGCCTGGTGCCACTGGCGCCAGGACTGGGTCCAAAAGGTCCCAATTGGGACTGGTTGGCACTCGGAACCTGGGTTATGGATCTGCTTCCAAGGGAGTTGGGAAAACCCTGACCTTTTGGAAGCAGAGATCATGACAGTACCCCCCCTCAAGGCCCCTCCCAAACCGGGCTTCTCCGGGGGTTTTGGCTTGTCAGGAAATGTTCGGTGAAATCTTTTGATTAGGCGAGGAGCGTGGACATATTCAGCAGGTTCCCAGGATCTCTCTTGGGGGCCGTAGCCTTTCCAGTCAATTAGGTAAAATAGTTTAGATTTGGAGATCTTGGAGTCCAGAATGCTTTTGACTTCAAACTCGAGTTCTCCATCAACTAGGATAGGTTTTGGAGATTTAGTTAGTCGGGTTTGAGGTTGCACGGGTTTTAATAGAGAGACGTGGAAGACCGGATGTATCTTCATGTGCGGGGGCAAGTCCAACTTGACCGCTACTGGGTTTACTATGGTAGTGATGGAATAGGGACCAAGGTATCTTGGGTTGAATGTGCGTGGCCCTTTTAGAGGTAGATATTTGGTGGATAACCAGACTTGATCCCCTACTTGATATTGAGGGGCTTCCTTCCGATGTTGATCTGCTCCTTTCTTGTATTGTTCTTTAGCCCTTTGAAGGTGAGAAACAGCTTCCTTAAAGGCTTGGGTGATTGTAGAATGCAGGTAGTCTACTGCTGGTGTTTCAAGATCTTGGAGAGGATCCAACTCCGAGGTTCGAGGGTGACTGCTGTACAAAAGAAAAAACGGGGTTTTCCCAGTTCCCGAATATACAGAGTTATTGTAGGCATATTCGGCTATCCAAAGGATGTCTTTCCAAGTTTTTTCAGTTTGTTGCAGCATGCAGCGTAAATACTGTTCCAGAGTTTGATTGGTCCTCTCGGTTTGTCCGTCGGTCTGAGGGTGGTGACTGGTCGATAGTCTCACATCAATTTGAGCCGACCGACAGCAACTTCGCCAAAAATGAGAAATAAATTGACTACCTCGATCCGAAATTAGAACTGAAGGAAAACCGTGCAGTCGGACGATGTTTTCGAGAAACTCTCGGGCCAGAGTTGCTGCTGTTGGCAAGCCTTTGAGCGGAATGAAATGCGCCATCTTGGAGAATAAGTCCACGATTACTAGAATCGTATTATATCCGGAGCATGGAGGTAGATCGGTGATGAAGTCCATAGAAAGCGTATGCCAAGGGCGAGGTGGGATGTCAATAGGGCGTAAGAGGCCTGCTGGTCTTTCCTTTTGACTCTTGTTTTGGGCGCATACTCCACAGGACATTATAAAGTCTCTGATATCTTTTTTCCAAGACGGCCACCAGAAGTAGCGCTTGATCTTTTCTGAGGTCTTGGCTATACCGGGATGTCCTTCCATTAAAGAATCGTGATAACAAGAGATTACTTTTTTCTGTAAATCTGTGCTGGGTAGGTATAATCGTTCTTGGAAATACAATAAGTTGTCCTTTACTGCAAAGTCCTTTCCCTGCAGATGCCAATTCTGTATGTCTGCTGGAGTTACAAGTTGCCTGGCTTTATCCTTAACTTCCTCTATGGATTGTGTGGCGATTACACCCAGAATTCTTTGTTCGGGAATGATTGGTACAGGTTTAGGGTTGATCAAGTGTTCTTCCACTCCCATCCGAGAAAGGGCATCAGCTTTACCGTTTTTTGTACCAGGTCGATAGGTAATTATGAAGTCAAACTCGGCAAAGAATAATGCCCAAAGGAGTTGTCTAGAGGATTGGGCTTTTGCGGTTTTCAAATATTGCAGGTTTCGGTGATCCGTAATCACAGTCACGGTGTGTCGGGCCCCCAGCAGATAATGCCGCCAAGCCTTAAAGGCAGACTTGATAGCCAGAAGTTCCTTGTCAGTAATCGTGTAATTGATTTCAGGAGGCGAGAATTTGCGGGACCAAAATGCCACGGGATGCAACTGATTGGTTATCGGGTCCTTTTGTGATAGAACTGCCCCCATGGCAAGGCTTGAAGCATCAGTTTCCACGATGTAGGGGAGTTCGGGGCGAGGGTGTTTTAAGATTGGTGCAGAGATAAATTTAGTCTTCAAATCCCGGAAAGCTTGTTCCGCCTCGGTAGACCATTCAAAACGTTTGTTTTTCTTTAACAAGGCAGTGATGGGCTGGACTATTCGAGAGAATTCGGGGATAAACCTGTGGTAAAAGTTAGCGAAGCCTAACATGCTTTGCACACCTTTTACGGAGGATGGTGATGGCCATTTGAGAACTGCATCGACCTTCTTTGAATCCATACGCACGCCGCCAGGTGATAATATGAATCCCAAGAATTCAACTTCAGTCACGTTGAAAACACATTTTTCCAACTTAGCGAAAAGTTTGTGTTGACGCAATCTTTCGAGGACCATTTTCACGTGTTTCCGATGTTCAGATTCCGATGAAGAATAAACGAGGATGTCGTCAATGTAAACAACAACACACACATCTATGAGCTCTCTGAGGACATCGTTCATAAAATATTGAAAGGCGGCCGGGGCATTGCAAAGTCCGAAGGGCATGACCTGATATTCAAATAGCCCATACTTGGTGCGGAAGGCCGTCTTCCATTCATCGCCCTCTTTTACTCGTACCAAGTGGTAAGCTCCTCTAAGATCCAGCTTTGTATATATGCATGCTTTTCTGACTTGGTCCAGGAGTTCAGGGATCAAAGGTAACGGATATCTATTCTTAACGGTGATCTGGTTCAGGGAGCGATAATCTATACAAGTTCTAAGGTCTCCTTCCTTTTTTGGAACGAAGAACAAAGCTGAAGAAGCAGGGGACTTGGAAGGACGAATAAACCCATTTGCCAGGTATTGATCCAGGTATTGTCGAAGGTGAAGGTTCTCAGGCTCGGTGAGGGCATAAATTCTACTACAAGGAGGAGTAGATCCAGGTATCAGGTCTATCTGGCAGTCATAAGACCTATGAGGAGGTAGAGAGTTAGCCTGATCCTTCCGGAAAACATCTTGGTATTCTAGGTATTCGGGAGGTAACTGGGGAGTCTCTGAAGAAATTGCTGCCAGTGCAACACCAGGTGGAGGGTGACAAGTAGAGACACATTCTGGAAACTGGACCGTTCTTGCTCGCCAATCGATCAGAGGATTGTGTTTCTCTAACCAAGGTATTCCTAGAATAATCTGAAACTGAGGGGCCTTGATCACATCGAACATGATCTTCTCATGGTGTCCATCTTGACTTACTAGCGTCACTTCTTGAGTGGTATGCGTTACTGGCCCGGAGGCTATCTCCGTACCATCCACCGTAGTAATGATGTCCTTTACAGCCTTGGGACAAAGAGTTAGATTCATCCTCAAAACCATTTCATGATCCACATAATTGCCGATGGCACCGCTGTCGACGTAAGCTTCAATTGCATGTAATCGATCCGGATTATCAGGGCTAATGAGGACCATAGGTATCACGAAATGCGAGGTCACGGAACTGATTTTCAAGCTCGGCAAGAGGACCTCTATTCTTGTCGGGCGAGGTCGTTTCCCTGCTCAGAGTTTGTAACTTTGGTAACTGCAGCTCCTACTGCCTTCTTGGCAGGTTTCACCGGACAGTCTCGAAGAAAGTGCCCTGAGTTTCCGCAATAGAGGCATAATTGCAACTGTTTTCTCCTTTCCCGCTCCTTTTGTGTTAGAGGACCTTTCAGACCCCCTATTTGCATGGGTTCCCCGGAGTCTACTCCTTTGGAAGGAGTTGGCGGTTTGGAAAATACTCGAGCATCAAACTTGGAACGATCGGCCTTCCTGTTCTGCAGTCTGTGATCTATTTGAACGACTAAGTCTATATAGTCCGAACAATCTTGTGGGGGATTCACTACTTGGGCTAACACATCTTTGAGCTCTCCACGTAGACCTCTATAAAACAGCGTAATCCTTTTGTCCTCAGGCCATTGAGTTTCCACTATCAGTCTGTTGAAAGACGCAATATAAGCCAAAAGGTCTTGATTACCTTGTCGCAACGAAAGAAGTTCATTGTCCAAGGCCTGCCCCTGTGAATGTCTTGCGAACAGTTTTTCCATACTGAGCTGAAAAGCTTGAAAATCATGGAGGACCGGATCATCTTGATTTACTAAAGGGATCGACCAGTCTGCCGCATTGCCACTAAGGTACGAAAGCACGAAAGCTACTTTAGCTTGATCAGTTGGAAAGGCTGCTGGCCGGCATAAGAAATGCAACCGGCACTGATTGATAAATACTGCAAACCTCTTTGGGTCACCAGAAAATCGTTCGGGCGCAGCCAGAGGTACATTCCCAGGTAGGTTGATCTGCACTGGATTCATAGAGGATGTAGAAGGAAGATTTTCCCCAGATGCGGGTAACGGGGTCTGTCCGGCTTGTGACTGTAGCAATTGTCTAGCGAGATCATCTGTTCGCTCCTTGGAAATAATCAGTTCCCTTCTTAGAGCGTTCGTTTCCTGACGGGCTGCATGCACTTCTGCCCTTAGTTCCCCAAGTAACTGGGCTAGTTGGTCGGTATCCGAGGTTTCCATAGCGCCTGGACGGGAGTTTTGTGGTAGGCTTTGCGTTCTGTAACGCTCACCTGATTCCCGTAGAGGCGCCGGTCTTGACTGGGCGTATACCGTATCTTCAAAGGTGATGTGTAACACACGGCTGGCTCTTTGGGCTGGACCTCTGTGCACTGTATGTCTGACTCGAAGGGTAAGATGTCTGCAGATAGAAAATATGGGATTAATGAACTGGGTTATTAAATGTCTCTCTCTTCTTCCCTTTCTCTTCTCCTGTAGAACCCCGAAGGTTAACGCTCTCACCTTAGGTAAGTGAACGCCGTGCTCTCCATCTGCCTCGGGGCAGGGTGCTGTAACCAGTTTCTTCACTGGATAAGGGGAGCAGGCCTCTTGACTTCAGAGGACTGCTGTCCGTCGTTTACTGCACGAACGGTAAGTTTCGAGTAATTCTAATGTCTTTAAAGTCTTTAGTAATGATGTCTTTTTTTTTGCAGGGTTCCGGCGATGGTGGATGACGGGCTGAAGTGAGTTGAAGATGGAGCCCGTGTGATGAATAGAAGCGCCTGGAAGCACGTAAGTAAGCGCTTGTTGCCTGCTTCACGATGCGCTCTAACTGTCTTTTTATTTTGCAGGTACAAGTTCGGAGCGGCTGCAGGGTGCCGGAATACCCACTGGGTTAGATGTGGAAAGGAGTAATGGCACGTGAGTATTAAAGTTCCCCAATGTCTTTAAACGCACCTTGTTTTGTCTTTCAGATGCGGGATGCAGCGCCGAAGGCCTCCGGAGCGTGCGAAGAGTTGGTAAGCTTTTGTCTTTCAGATGCCGGAATGCAGTGTGAAGACCTCCGGAGCGCACGAAGAGTAGGTAAGCCTTTGTCTTTCAGATGTCGGAATGCAGCGCGAGGCGTTGGTGACAGCCGATGGACCAGGTAAGTGAAGAGCTGTCACTGAAGACCGTAATGCTAACCTGTTCTTTCTTGTCTTTATAGGTGTTGCTGAAGACTGGATTCAGGATGGTAAGCCTTTTTCCTTAGGCCCAGGATCAGATGCAGAAGACACGATGAGCGTTCTGCTGCAGAGGATGCAGAATAACGCAAAGCAAGATTCATCCATCGGGTGTGGTTTAAATAGCCTCCTGTTGTGCTTAGGTGTCTCCTTCCACAGCCACGCCTAGGTAAGAAAAGAGTTCCTGCTTTCCAGAAGAGTTCCAGTGTTCTGAACCTAGGGAGTGGCTCCTGCCCCACCCAACAGGAAAAGTAGTTCCAAACAGAAGAGGATCAGAGGCTCAACTGGCAGGCAAGTAAGCAGCATGGTCTGCTGCAGGTAAGTCCACCCAAGCATTATGAGCCCGGCGCTTCCAGCGCTGGGACTGGGCATATTTATGAGCCTGGTGCCACTGGCGCCAGGACTGGGTCCAAAAGGTCCCAATTGGGACTGGTTGGCACTCGGAACCTGGGTTATGGATCTGCTTCCAAGGGAGTTGGGAAAACCCTGAACTTTTGGAAGCAGAGATCATGACATCCTGTCCACGGCCCTGTGACCACGTCAGCTGATTCAGAAGACTCCCAACGTCCCAGAACATCACCACCACTCCACGGCCCAGCCCCAGGACCACCTTGCCCACCCAAACCTGCCTATGGGGTTGCTATGTCTCAACCAACATCTTCAGAGGTCAGTGGCAACCCTGTGACAGCGAGGCAGAGGGATGTCAACTTCACAGCCAGGGAAGTTGACATACTGGTGGAGCATGTCCTGGGGCATTATGATGCCCTCTTCAATCCCCAGATGCAACACGGCAAGGAAGGAGGGAAGCTGATCTGTGACCAGATCGTGGGTGCCATCTACATGGCGGGGGTGGCACCCTGTGACTACCACCATGTGCATAAGCGCTGGGAGGACCAGAAGTCCAGGACCCACAACAAGCCCCAGAGCTTCCTCCAGGCTGGTGCCAACCAAGGGGGGTGTTGGGGCGGGTTGAACACCAGGGACATGCGGGTCCTGGAGAGGTTTTAACCAGCGCTGCACACCAAGGTCAGCACCGTCTGGAGTCGTAAGTGAGTGTCCATGTGTTGCTGTCCTCCAATGTACATGTGCATGTTGATGTATGATGGGAGTGTGCTCCTTGGCCTTACGGCAAGTATGCTTCTTGGAAGAATGTCTGTTTGCATGTCCCAGACAGTGCTGCACATGTGTCCAATAAAGAATGCGTGATTCCAATGGTGTTACATTTGCAATGTGTGTTGTACTGCAGAATATTATGACGTGCACATGGTTTCTTGCATGTGTCTCAGACATGCCTATGTGAATGGTGTGACACATGGGTGTTGTTGTCAACATCATGAACCAGCTTGGTGTCCATGTGTATGTGTCTAAGGTGTGACTGTGCGACCGGCCATCACTCCAGGGTGGATGTAACTGGTGCATTTCAATGTGTGCCCTACTCTTGCTGCCTGATTGACATTGAGGGGACTCTGATGTGATAGCTTAGTGCACTGCTTCAGGACTGTCAGGTGATGTGTGTGCATGACATGTGTATGTCCCATGACGCCTGTGTATGTAGCATGCACAGTTTGTAGAGGGTGACAGTGCTGTGTCCAAGGATGTAATTGTCTGTTGTGAAGGACAGACATGTATGTGCATGTACCTGTGTGTTGTGGAGGGTGATGATGGTTGTGACGTTTGGCAGTGTACTTCATCTGCATATGTTTTGTGCCAAAAGCACATAGGTACTGTACCCTGATGTTTGTGTTCTATATCTCCTTATCCACACCGGCATTGGAAGAAGAGGACAGTGAAAGTGCTGTGGAGCAAGGCAGCAGGGATGCATCCACCGGGCAGAGACTCAAGGCCCAGTCAAACCCCGTGGCATCAAGATCATTGGGGAGCGAGGAGACTGGTGCCACGTCTCAAACATCGGCCACAGCTGCTGAGGGAAGGTCCAAGAGGGTGGACATGGACTCCTCGGCAGCAGGGGGGACAGGTGAGCTCACACAGGGGAAATCCACTGTGGAAGATGCTGGGGAGGCCTCTAGGTTGGGGAGGAGGAGGAGGAGGCCGTATAAACCCAGTCCATGGGCCCGGCGGGGGTGATGAGATGGGTGTGACTGGTGCAGTCCAGACTGAGGGGCAGGAGGCAGTGCAGGTTGCTGTGGAGGTGCCTGTGCCAAATCCTGCCCCTGGGCCAGCACCTGCAAAAGTATGCACCTGCCGGCATGGCCATTCGAGACAGAGTGGAACCTCTGCTAGCTTGTCTCACGAGGCATACAGGCGCCATTTGTGATGATGTGCAGACTTACAGCGTGGACTTGCACATCATCACAATGACGTCTGGCATCTCCTGAACTGGCTTGCTATATTCCTGGTCTCTAACTGGTTGTGTGGGCTGGCCACTTATGCAACCCCCTCTATGTCTTGCTTCTCTGTGTGCCTGTCGTCCTCCCGGGCGCCTTCCGGCCCAGAGACCACCAGGGCCCCCTGTGTACCTGTCCCAACCACATCAGCCCGTCTGTTGGAGATCACATCCCTACCTGAGTTGGGAGTCAACCTTGGATCAGCTGAGGTGGTCACCACGCCGATCCAGGCTACGACAGGTGCTATGGCAATGGATGGAGAGCAGGCACACAGGAGCAGGGCATGTGACAGGAGCAGGGCACGTGCCACACGCCCCTGGGTAATTTCATCAGTCCAGAGGGTGGCCATGCGATGCATGCACCGGGCAATAAGGCCTCGAGGCTCTGAGTAGCACGCTTCGTGACTCAGGGCATACCATCCGAAGGGGGCAGGTATCCGGCATCAGGCAGGATGCAAATGTGGACATCCTGTTGAGAATTTATTCCATGTTGGTGCGGTATGGGCAGCAAATCAGGCAGAGAGGCAGCGAACTCGGGATGCGAGACTCACCATAACCAGGGCAGAGATTGCACTGCGTCCGGCAGAGAGGCAGTGCTGAAGTCCTTGAGGATACTTGCAGGGAGTGGGAGGGGATGGAGAGGACCATGCTGGAGTCCCTGAAAGCCCTCAAGGAGAGAGCGGAGGCTCGACGCAGGGATTTGGATCCAGTGTTAGATGATGCCCTGGCTAAGACATTGAGTTAGATTGGTGAGAAGGACTAGCCCACTGCCTTTGTAAATAGTTTATTTAGGTATAAGTTTCCGTTGTTTACATTCATTATTTCGAGCTTTGGGACATTACTCCATTTTTTGTACATAATTCTACATGTGTGTGTTTCCTTTTAATTTGTTTATGAGTTGGAGTGGACTTTGGACATTACTCCATGTTTATTGTGTAAATAGTTTTACTCAGTCTTTTTTTGTGTTCACCATGTGGTAATGGTTATTTTTTTTTTTTTTGATGGTATTGTAAATAATATTTTGGACATGGACATTTTTGCATTCTTTTATTTTTTCATGTACATATTTGGAACTTTAATTTACTGTGTGTATGTGCACAATACCACTTTTCAATATCATTTATTTTCTTAACTCACAGTCATTGTTTCTCTCATTTATTTTGGCAGTGTGCCGGTTTGTTAGTCCGTTTAGTGTCCGTGGTTCTGACCATTGTTGGTCATGTGCGTGGTTACTTGCATGCATGTGTCATGTTTGGTATCCATTTGTGTGGTGAATATACACATGTAGCTGAATGATGGAGGAGTGTGAAGGGCGAGTTTGGGTGTGCACAGTAAAATGGTATTTGTTTTCACATGTGCAGCATCACTGTGTATTGGCCCTCACTGTGTTTGTAAGGTAGGTGGGTGGGGTGACTGTGGGAGTGTTACATATTCGGGATATTGGCAGATGATTTGCTTGAAGCTGTGTTACACACATGTCATGCTTTCACCTTCACCTTCATGTGTTTGTGCAGTTATCATTGTCTCTGGTGTTGGTCTACCTCTTGCACTGCCACGCAATATTGACATTACTTTGGATTTGCATTTCGGCAGACTAATTGCAGCTGTCTCAGTGTGTGGTGCACTGTCTGATTTCATGTACTCAATCAAAACTGAAGTCATTCCTCTTTGCTAGTGCTTTTGGTCCTCCTCACCCCTGCTGAACCCCTGTCTGTATCTGCACTGGTCACCTGGCTACCCTCTGTCCTCGGCCAAGGTCCCCTCACCAGCCATTTGCACAACCACACTGCCTCCTTTGCATCCCCCGCACTTGGACTGTTTTTTTGTATTCCTACATCTTCACTTGACACCTGATGTCTGCACTTAGCCTTTCACTTGCCATCAGCTGGCCACACTTTGAGGATTTTCATTGTTATTATATTTGTTATGATGTCCTTCCCATGTACTGCACTGCCCCTCCCCCTTGGTCCCTCACTTTTCACCTTCCCCACTTGCCTTGCATTTGCGGCATCTCAATGTCACCTGGCCTAGCAAGATCATTTTATCTGTCTTCATTCTGTTCCCCCTCCCCTGACTCATTGCGCCTTCAAACATTTGTGTATAGGCGCATTATGAATGCCATATCATTTTATATGATTTTATATCATATCCTTCACACATGGGAGGTACAGTGATGTGTTTATTATGAACTCTGTTCAGGTAATAGCAGTTCATTGAGTCTCAGGCTATGACATGCCTGGACAGTGTCTGTTCATGTGGCACACATGGAGACTGCTTTTTATTCTTTAATTGTCTATTTCTTCATGGGGATTTGTGACATGACATTGTCACATGGACAGCAGGGCCTCACAGTACCATTAACATGTTACATGTGTATTTTGGGAGATGGTTGCAGACAGCAATTGTGTTTCAGCAGCTGCCACATTAATGGATGTGAGCCAGGTGTATGCATTTATTTCTGTTTGCAGGATACATTTTCCAGTGGATATTCAGGGTGGTGTCACAACATGGCAGTCAAGCTGCACGACACACCATTGATGGAGTGATGATGTGTCACTATGTCAGCGCCCAGCATGCAGGTGATGTCCGGTCTGGAGAGGGCTGCCTCCAGGGTGGGGTGACGGGTGATGGGGGCTGGTGTGTCCCATGTGGCGGGGGCTGCCTGCATGGTGGGGTGACGGGTGATGGGGCTGGGGTGTCCTATGTGGAGAGGGCTGCCTGCAGGATGGGGTCAAAGGTGATGGGGCTGGTGTTTCCCATGTGGAGAGGGCTGCCTGCAGGGTGGGGTCACAGGTGATGGGGGCTGGGGTGTCCCATGTGGAGTGGGCTGCCTGCAGGTTGGGGTCACAGGTGATGTGTGCTGGGGTGTCCCATGTGGAGAGGTCTGCCTACAGGGTGGGGTGATGGGTGATGGGGGCTGGGTGTCCCATGTGGGGAGGGCTGCCTGTAGGGTGGGGTGATGGGGGCTGAGGTGGGGCTGTCCCATGTGGAGGGGGCTGCCTGTAGGATGGGGTCACAAGTGATAGGGGGCTGGGGTATCCCATTTGGAGAGGGCTGCCTGCAGGGTGGGGTCACAGGTGATGGGGGCTAGGGTGTCCCATGTGGAGGGGGGTGCCTGAAGGCTGGGGTGATGGGGCTGTGGGCTCAGGTGTCACATGTAGAGGGGGCTGCTGCAGGTTGTGGTCATGGGTGATGGGGGTTGGGGTGGGGTGTCCCATGTGGAGAGGGCTGCTTGCAGGGTGGGGTGATAGGTGTTGGGGGCTAGGGTGTCCCATGTGGAGGGGGTGCCTGAAGGCTGGGGTGATGGGGCTGTGGGCTCAGGTGTCACATGTAGAGGGGGCTGCTGCAGGTTGTGGTCATGGGTGATGGGGGTTGGGGTGGGGTGTCCCATGTGGAGAGGGCTGCTTGCAGGGTGGGGTGATGAGGGCTCTGGTTTCCCATGTGGAGAGGGCTGCTGCCTGGAGGGTGGGGTGATGGGTGATGGGGGCTGGGGTGTCCCATGTGGAGGGGGCTCCCTGCAGGGTGGGGTCACAGGTGATGGTGCTGGGGTTTTCCATGTGAAGACGGCTGCCTGAAGGGGGGGTGAGGGGTGATGTGGGCTAGGGTGTCCCATGTGGAGAGGGCTGCCTGCAGGATGGGGTGATGGGTAATGGGTGATGGGTAATGGGGGCTGGAGTGTCCCATGTGAAAAGGTGGGATGATGGGTGATGGGGGCTGGGGTGTCCCATGTGGAGGGGGCTGTCTGAAGGGTGGGGTGATGGGTGATGGGGGCTGGGGTGGGGGTGTCCCATGTGGAGAGGACTGCCTGCAGGGTGGGGTGATCAATGATGGGGACTGGGGTGTCCCATGTAGAGGGGGCTGCCTGCAGGGTGGGGTGACAGGTGATGGGGGCTGGGGTAGGGGTGTTCCATGTGGAGTGGGCTGCCTGCAGGGTGGGATCACAGGTGATGGGGGCTGGGGTTTCTATTGTGGAGAGGGCTGCCTGCAGGGTGGGGTCACAGGTGATGGGGCTGGGGTGTCCTATGTGGAGAGGGCTGTCTGTAAAGTGGACGGATGGGTGATGGGGGGCTGGGGTGTCCCATGTGGAGAGGGCTGCCTGCAGGGTGGGGTGATGGTGATGGGGGCTGGGGTGGGGGTGTCCCATGTGGAGAGGGCTGCCTGCAGGGTGGGGTCACAGGTGATGGGGCTGGGGTGGGGCTGTCCCATGTGGAGGGGGCTGCCTGCAGGGTGGGATCACAAGTGATGGGGCCTGGGGTGTCCCATGTGGAGAGGGCTGCTGCAGGGTGGGGTGATGGGTGATTGGCGATGGTGGCAGGGTGCCCCATGTGGAGAGGGCTGCCTGCAGGGTGGGGAGATGGGTGATAGGGGCTGGATGTCCCATGTGGAGGGGGCTGCTTGCATGGTGGGGTGATGGGTGATGGGGGCTGGGGTGTCCCATGTGGAGAGGGCTGCCTGCAGGGTGGGGTCACAGGTGATGGGGCTGGGGTGCGGCTGTCCCATGTGGAGGAGGCTGCCTGCAGGGTGGGGTTACAAGTGATGGGGCCTGGGGTGTCCCATGTGGAGAGGGCTGCCTGCAGGGTGGGGTGATGGGTGATGGGTGTTGGGGGCTAGGGTGTCCCATGTGGAGGGGGCTGCCGGAAGGGTTGGGTGATGGGGCTGGGGGCTCAGGTGTCACATGTAGAGGGGGCTGCTGCAGGTTGTGGTCATGGGTGATGGGGGTTGGGGTGGGGTGTCCCATGTGGAGAGGGCTGCTTGCAGGGTGGGGTGATGAGGGCTCTGGGTTTCCATGTGGAGAGGGCTGCTGCCTGGAGGGTGGGGTGATGGGTGATGGGGGCTGGGGTGTCCCATGTGGAGGGGGCTGCCTGCAGGGTGGGGTCACAGGTGATGGGGCTGGGGTTTTCCATGTGAAGACGGCTGCCTGAAGGGGGGGTGAGGGGTGATGTGGGCTAGGGTGTCCCATGTGGAGAGGGCTGCCTGCAGGATTGGGTGATGGGTAATGGGTGATGGGTAATGGGGACTGGGGTGTCCCATGTGAAAAGGTGGGATGATGGGTGATGGGGGCTGGGGTGTCCCATGTGGAGGGGGCTGTCTGAAGGGTGGGGTGATGGGTGATGGGGGCTGGGGTGGGGGTGTCCCATGTGGAGAGGACTTCCTGCAGGGTGGGGTGATCAGTTTTGGGGACTGGAGTGTCCCATGTAGAGGGGGCTGCCTGCAGGGTGGGGTGACAGGTGATGGGGGCTGGGGTAGGGGTGTTCCATGTGGAGTGGGCTGCCTGCAGGGTGGGATCACAGGTGATGGGGGCTGGGGTTTCTATTGTGGATAGGGCTGCCTGCAGGGTGGGGTCACAGGTGATGGGGCTGGGGTGTCCTATGTGGAGAGGGCTGTCTGTAAAGTGGACGGATGGGTGATGGGGGCTGGGGTGTCCCATGTGGAGAGGGCTGCCTGCAGGGTGCGGTGATGGTGATGGGGGCTGGGGTGGGGGTGTCCCACGTGGAGAGGGCTGCTTGCAGGGTGAGGTCACAGGTGATGGGGGCTGGGCTGTCCCATGTGGAGAGGGCTGCCTGCAGGGTGGGGTCACAGGTGATGGGGCTGGGGTGGGGCTGTCCCATGTGGAGGGGGCTGCCTGCAGGGTGGGGTCACAAGTGATGGGGCCTGGGCTGTCCCATGTGGAGAGGGCTACCTGCAGGGTGGGGTGATGGGTGATTGGTGATGGTGGCAGGGTGTCCCATGTGGAGAGGGCTGCCTGCAGGGTGGGGAGATGGGTGATAGGGGCTGGGATGTCCCATGTGGAGGGGGCTGCTTGCATGGTGGGGTGATGGGTGATGGGGGCTGGGGTGTCCCATGTGGAGAGGGCTGCCTGCAGGGTGGGGTCACAGGTGATGGGGCTGGGGTGGGGCTGTCCCATGTGGAGGTGGCTGCCTGCATGGTGGCGTCACAAGTGATGGGGCCTGGGGTGTCCCATGTGGAGAGGGCTGCCTGCAGGGTGGGGTGATGGGTGATAGGTGTTGGGGGCTAGGGTGTCCCATGTGGAGGGGGCTGCCGGAAGGGTGGGGTGGTGGGGCTGGGGGCTCAGGTGTCACATGTAGAGGGGGCTGCTGCAGGTTGTGGTCATGGGTGATGGGGGTTGGGGTGGGGTGTCCCATGTGGAGAGGGTTGCTTGCAGGGTGGGGTGATGAGGGCTCTGGTTTCCCATGTGGAGAGGGCTGCTGCCTGGAGGGTGGGGTGATGGGTGATGGGGGCTGGGGTGTCCCATGTGGAGGGGGCTGCCTGCAGGGTGGGGTCACAGGTGATGGGGCTGGGGTTTTCCATGTGAAGACGGCTGCCTGAAGGGGGGTGAGGGGTGATGTGGGCTAGGGTGTCCCATGTGGAGAGGGCTGCCTGCAGGATGGGGTGATGGGTAATGGGTGATGGGTAATGGGGGCTGGGGTGTCCCATGTGAAAAGGTGGGATGATGGGTGATGGGGGCTGGGGTGTCCCATGTGGAGGGGGCTGTCTGAAGGGTGGGGTGATGGGTGATGGGGGCTGGGGTGGGGGTGTCCCATGTGGAGAGGACTGCCTGCAGGGTGGGGTGACAGGTGATGGGGGCTGGGGTAGGGGTGTTCCATGTGGAGTGGGCTGCCTGCAGGGTGGGGTCACAGGTGATGGGGCTGGGGTGTCCTATGTGGAGAGGGCTGTCTGTAAAGTGGACGGATGGGTGATGGGCGGCTGGGGTGTCCCATGTGGAGAGGGCTGCCTGCAGGGTGGGGTGATGGTGATGGGGGCTGGGGTGGGGGTGTCCCACGTGGAGAGGGCTGCTTGCAGGGTGGGGTGATGAGGGCTCTGGTTTCCCATGTGGAGAGGGCTGCTGCCTGGAGGGTGGGATTATGGGTGATGGGGGCTGGGTGTCCCATGTGGAGGGGGCTGCCTGCAGGGTGGGGTCACAGGTGATGGGGCTGGGGTTTTCCATGTGAAGACGGCTGCCTGAAGGGGGGTGAGGGGTGATGTGGGCTAGGGTGTCCCATGTGGAGAGGGCTGCCTGCAGGATGGGGTGATGGGTAATGGGTGATGGGTAATGGGGGCTGGGGTGTCCCATGTGAAAAGGTGGGATGATGGGTGATGGGGGCTGGGGTGTCCCATGTGGAGGGGGCTGTCTGAAGGGTGGGGTGATGGGTGATGGGGGCTGGGGTGGGGGTGTCCCATGTAGAGGGGGCTGCCTGCAGGGTGGGGTGACAGGTGATGGGGGCTGGGGTAGGGGTGTTCCATGTGGAGTGGGCTGCCTGCAGGGTGGGATCACAGGTGATGGGGCTGGGGTTTCTATTGTGGAGAGGGCTGCCTGCAGGGTGGGGTCACAGGTGATGGGGCTGGGGTGTCCTATGTGGAGAGGGCTGTCTGTAAAGTGGACGGATGGGTGATGGGCGGCTGGGGTGTCCCATGTGGAGAGGGCTGCCTGCAGGGTGGGGTGATGGTGATGGGGGCTGGGGTGGGGGTGTCCCACGTGGAGAGGGCTGCTTGCAGGGTGAGGTCACGGGTGATGGGAGTTGGGCTGTCCCATGTGGAGAGGGCTGCCTGCAGGTGGGGTCACAGGTGATGGGGCTGGGGTGGGGCTGTCCCATGTGGAGGGGGCTGCCTGCAGGGTGGGGTCACAAGTGATGGGGCCTGGGGTGTCCCATGTGGAGAGGGCTGCGTGCAGGGTGGGGTGATGGGTGATAGGGGCTGGGATGTCCCATGTGGAGGGGGCTGCTTGCATGGTGGGGTGATGGGTGATGGGGGCTGGGGTGTCCCATGTGGAGAGGGCTGCCTGCAGGGTGGGGTGATGGAGGCTGGGGTGTCCCATGTGAAGGAGGCTGCCTGCAGGGTGGGGTTACGGGTGATGGGGCTGGGCTGGGGGTGTCCAATGTGGAGAGGGCTGCCTGCAGGGTGGGGTCACAGGTGATGGGGGCTGGGGTGTCCCATGTGGAGAGGGCTGCCTGCAGGGTGGGGTGATGGGTGATGGGTGCTGGGGTGTGGGTGTCCCATATGGAGAGGGCTGCCTGATGGGTGGGGTCTCAGGTGATGGGGCAGAGGTGTCCCATGTGGAGAGGGCTGCCTGCAGGGTGGGCTACGGGTGATCGGGATTGGGGTGTCTCATATGGAGGGGGCTGCCTGCAGGGTGGGGTGATGGGGACTGGGCTGTCCCATGTGGAGAGGCCAGCCTGCAGGGTGGGGTCACAAGTGATGGGGCTGGGGTGGGGCTGTTCCATGTGGAGGGGGCTGCCTGCAGGTTGGGGTCACAAGTGATGGGGCCTGGGGTGTCCCATGTGGAGGGGGCTGCCTGCAGGTTGGGGTCACAAGTGATGGGGCCTGGGTTGTCCCATGTGGAGAGGGCTGCCTGCAGGGTGGGGTGATGGGTGATGGGTGCTGGGGTGTGGGTGTCCCATATGGAGAGGGCTGCCTGATGGGTTGTTTCTCAGGTGATGGGGGCAGAGGTGTCCCATGTGGAGAGGGCTGCCTGCAGGGTGGGCTACGGGTGATCGGGATTGGGGTGTCTCATATGGAGGGGGCTGCCTGCAGGGTGGAGTGATGGGGGCTGGGCTGTCCCATGTGGAGAGGGCTGCCTGCAGGGTGGGGTCACAGGTGATGGGGCTGGGGTGGGGCTGTCCCATGTGGAGGGGGCTTCCTGCAGGTTGGGGTCACAAGTGATGGGGCCTGGGGTGTCCCATGTGGAGAGGGCTGCCTGCAGGGTGGGGTGATGGGTGATTGGTGATGGTGGCAGGGTGTCCCATGTGGAGAGGGCTGCCTGCAGGGTGGGGAGATGGGTGATAGGGGCTGGGATGTCCCATGTGGAGGGGGCTGCTTGCATGGTGGGGTGATGGGTGATGGGGGCTGGGGTGTCCCATGTGGAGAGGGCTGCCTGCAGGGTGGGGTCACAGGAGATGGGGCTGGGGTGGGGCTGTCCCATGTGGAGGAGGCTGCCTGCAGGGTGGGGTCACAAGTGATGGGGCCTGGGGTGTCCCATGTCGAGAGGGCTGCCTGCAGGGTGGGGTGATGGATGATAGGTGTTGGGGGCTAGGGTGTCCCATGTGGAGGGGGCTGCCGGAAGGGTGGGGTGATGGGGCTGGGGGCTCAGGTGTCACATGTAGAGGGGGCTGCTGCAGGTTGTGGTCATGGGTGATGGGGGTTGGGGTGGGGTGTCCCATGTGGAGAGGGCTGCTTGCAGGGTGGGGTGATGAGGGCTCTGGTTTCCCATGTGGAGAGGGCTGCTGCCTGGAGGGTGGGATTATGGGTGATGGGGGCTGGGTGTCCCATGTGGAGGGGGCTGCCTGCAGGGTGGGGTCACAGGTGATGGGGCTGGGGTTTTCCATGTGAAGACGGCTGCCTGAAGGGGGGGTGAGGGGTGATGTGGGCTAGGTTGTCCCATGTTGAGAGGGCTGCCTGCAGGATGGGGTGATGGGTAATGGGTGATGGGTAATGGGGGCTGGGGTGTCCCATGTGAAAAGGTGGGATGATGGGTGATGGGGGCTGGGGTGTCCCATGTGGAGGGGGCTGTCTGAAGGGTGGGGTGATGGGTGATGGGGGCTGGGGTGGGGGTGTCCCATGTGGAGAGGACTGCCTGCAGGGTGGGGTGATCTGTGATGGGGACGGGGGTGTCCCATGTAGAGGGGGCTGCTTGCAGGGTGGGGTGACAGGTGATGGGGGCTGGGGTAGGGGTGTTCCATGTGGAGTGGGCTGCCTGCAGGGTGGGATCACAGGTGATGGGGGCTGGGGTTTCTATTGTGGAGAGGGCTGCCTGCAGGGTGGGGTCACAGGTGATGGGGCTGGGGTGTCCTATGTGGAGAGGGCTGTCTGTAAAGTGGACGGATGGGTGATGGGGGGCTGGGGTGTCCCATGTGGAGAGGGCTGCCTGCAGGGTGGGGTGATGGTGATGCGGGCTGGGGCGGGGGTGTCCCACGTGGAGAGGGCTGCTTGCAGGGTGAGGTCACAGGTGATGGGGGTTGGGCTGTCCCATGTGGAGAGGGCTGCCTGCAGGTGGGGTCACAGGTGATGGGGCTGGGGTGGGGCTGTCCCATGTGGAGGGGGCTGCCTGCAGGGTGGGGTCACAAGTGATGGGGCCTGGGGTGTCCCATGTGGAGAGGGCTGCGTGCAGGGTGGGGTGATGGGTGATTGGTGATGGTGGCAGGGTGTCCCATGTGGAGAGGGCTGCCTGAAGGGTGGGGAGATGGGTGATAGGGGCTGGGATGTCCCATGTGGAGGGGGCTGCTTGCATGGTGGGGTGATGGGTGATGGGGGCTGGGGTGTCCCATGTGGAGAGGGCTGCCTGCAGGGTGGGGTGATGGAGGCTGGGGTGTCCCATGTGAAGGAGGCTGCCTGCAGGGTGGGGTTACGGGTGATGGGGCTGGGCTGGGGGTGTCCCATGAGGAGAGGGCTGCCTGCAGTGTGGGGTCACAGGTGATGGGGGCTGGGGTGTCCCATGTGGAGAGGGCTGCCTGCAGGGTGGGGTGATGGGTGATGGGTGCTGGGGTGTGGGTGTCCCATATGGAGAGGGCTGCCTGATGGGTGGGGTCTCAGGTGATGGCGGCAGAGGTGTCCCATGTGGAGAGGGCTGCCTGCAGGGTGGGCTACGGGTGATGGGGATTGGGGTGTCTCATATGGAGGGGGCTGCCTGCAGGGTGGGGTGATGGGGGCTGGGCTGTCCCATGTGGAGAGGGCTGCCTGCAGGGTGGGGTCACAGGTGATGGGGCTGGGGTGGGGCTGTCCCATGTGGAGGGGGCTGCCGGAAGGGTGGGGTGATGGGGCTGGGGGCTCAGGTGTCACATGTAGAGGGGGCTGCTGCAGGTTGTGGTCATGGGTGATGGGGGTTGGGGTGGGGTGTCCCATGCGGAGAGGGCTGCTTGCAGGGTGGGGTGATGAGGGCTCTGGTTTCCCATGTGGAGAGGGCTGCTGCCTGGAGGGTGGGGTGATGGGTGATGGGGGCTGGGGTGTCCCATGTGGAGGGGGCTGCCTGCAGGGTGGGGGCACAGGTGATGGGGCTGGGGTTTTCCATGTGAAGACGGCTGCCTGAAGGCGGGGTGAGGGGTGATGTGGGCTAGGGTGTCCCATGTGGAGAGGGCTGCCTGCAGGATGGGGTGATGGGTAATGGGTGATGGGTAATGGGGGCTGGGGTGTCCCATGTGAAAAGGTGGGATGATGGGTGATGGGGGCTGGGGTGGGGGTGTCCCATATGGAGAGGGCTGCCTGATG
This sequence comes from Ambystoma mexicanum, assembly GCF_040938575.1. NCBI lineage: Eukaryota > Metazoa > Chordata > Amphibia > Caudata > Ambystomatidae > Ambystoma > Ambystoma mexicanum. Next base: position 1,275,906,153 of record NC_090929.1, on the reverse strand, counting down.
GGTGGGGTCTCAGGTGATGGCGGCAGAGGTGTCCCATGTGGAGAGGGCTGCCTGCAGGGTGGGCTACGGGTGATGGGGATTGGGGTGTCTCATATGGAGGGGGCTGCCTGATGGGTGGGGTCTCAGGTGATGGCGGCAGAGGTGTCCCATGTGGAGAGGGCTGCCTGCAGGGTGGGCTACGGGTGATGGGGATTGGGGTGTCTCATATGGAGGGGGCTGCCTGCAGGGTGGGGTGATGGGGGCTGGGCTGTCCCATGTGGAGAGGGCTGCCTGCAGGGTGGTGTCACAGGTGATGGGGCTGGGGTGGGGCTGTCCCATGTGGAGGGGGCTGCCGGAAGGGTGGGGTGATGGGGCTGGGGGCTCAGGTGTCACATGTAGAGGGGGCTGCTGCAGGTTGTGGTCATGGGTGATGGGGGTTGGGGTGGGGTGTCCCATGCGGAGAGGGCTGCTTGCAGGGTGGGGTGATGAGGGCTCTGGTTTCCCATGTGGAGAGGGCTGCTGCCTGGAGGGTGGGGTGATGGGTGATGGGGGCTGGGGTGTCCCATGTGGAGGGGGCTGCCTGCAGGGTGGGGGCACAGGTGATGGGGCTGGGGTTTTCCATGTGAAGACGGCTGCCTGAAGGGGGGTGAGGGGTGATGTGGGCTAGGGTGTCCCATGTGGAGAGGGCTGCCTGCAGGATGGGGTGATGGGTAATGGGTGATGGGTAATGGGGGCTGGGGTGTCCCATGTGAAAAGGTGGGATGATGGGTGATGGGGGCTGGGGTGTCCCATGCGGAGGGGGCTGTCTGAAGGGTGGGGTGATGGGTGATGGGGGCTGGGGTGGGGGTGTCCCATGTGGAGAGGACTGCCTGCAGGGTGGGGTGATCAGTGATGGGGACTGGGGTGTCCCATGTAGAGGGGGCTGCCTGCAGGGTGGGGTGACAGGTGATGGGGGCTGGGGTAGGGGTGTTCCATGTGGAGTGGGCTGCCTGCAGGGTGGGATCACAGGTGATGGGGGCTGGGGTTTCTATTGTGGAGAGGGATGCCTGCAAGGTGGGGTCACAGGTGATGGGGCTGGGGTGTCCTATGTGGAGAGGGCTGTCTGTAAAGTGGACGGATGGGTGATGGGGGGCTGGGGTGTCCCATGTGGAGAGGGCTGCCTGCAGGGTGGGGTGATGGTGATGGGGGCTGGGGTGGGGGTGTCCCACGTGGAGAGGGCTGCTTGCAGGGTGAGGTCACAGGTGATGGGGGCTGGGCTGTCCCATGTGGAGAGGGCTGCCTGCAGGGTGGGGTCACAGGTGATGGGGCTGGGGTGGGGCTGTCCCATGTGGAGGGGGCTGCCTGCAGGGTGGGGTCACAAGTGATGGGGCCTGGGGTGTCCCATGTGGAGAGGGCTGCGTGCAGGGTGGGGTGATGGGTGATTGGTGATGGTGGCAGGGTGTCCCATGTGGAGAGGGCTGCCTGCAGGGTGGGGAGATGGGTGATAGGGGCTGGGATGTCCCATGTGGAGGGGGCTGCTTGCATGGTGGGGTGATGGGTGATGGGGCTGGGGTGTCCCATGTGGAGAGGGCTGCCTGCAGGGTGGGGTGATGGAGGCTGGGGTGTCCCATTTGAAGGAGGCTGCCTGCAGGGTGGGGTTACGGGTGATGGGGCTGGGCTGGGGGTGTCCCATGTGGAGAGCGCTGCCTGCAGGGTGGGGTCACAGGTGATGGGGGCTGGGGTGTCCCATGTGGAGAGGGCTGCCTGCAGGGTGAGGTGATGGGTGATGGGTGCTGGGGTGTGGGTGTCCCATATGGAGAGGGCTGCCTGATGGGTGGGGTCTCAGGTGATGGGGGCAGAGGTGTCCCATGTGGAGAGGGCTGCCTGCAGGGTGGGCTACGGGTGATGGGGATTGGGGTGTCTCATATGGAGGGGGCTGCCTGCAGGGTGGGGTGATGGGGGCTGGGGTGTCCCATGTGGAGAGGGCTGCCTGCAGGGTGGGTTCACAGGTGATGGGGACTGGGTTGGGGGTGTCCCATCAGGAGGGGTCTGCTTGCCATGGAATGCGATGTGGAGACACACAATTTGGCTGGGGTGCAGCCATGGATCGCGGGGTGTTTTCACGCGATTACTCTGGGATGCGGGAGGGGATCACGCAGAGTTTTCATGCGATTTGGTTGGGGTGTGGCTGGGGATCACGCAGAGTTTTCACGCCATTTGGCTGGGCTGCGGCCGGGGATTGTGAGGTGTTTTCGGGCGATTACGCTGGGGTGTGACCGGGGATCGCGCATAGTTTTCATGCGATTTGGCTGGGGTGCGGCCAGGGATTGCGAGGTGGTTTCGCACAATTACGCTGGGGTGCGGCCAATGATCGCGCAGAGTTTTCACGTGATTTGGGTGGGGTGCAGCTGGGGATTGCAGGGTGTTTTTGTGTGATTATGCTGGCATGCGGGCAGGGATCGTACATGGTTTTCAATCGATTTGGCAGGGGTGTGGCTTTGGATTGCACAGAGTTTTCATGCAATATGGCTGACATTTGTGAGGTGATTTTGTGCGATAACGGTGGGGTGAAGCCAGGGATCAGCATAGTTTTCACACGATTTCGTTTGAGGGGTCTATATGCTGGCCAAGGGATGCCGCGGAGGCTTGCGCCTTGTTAGGCATTTCACTTGCTTTTTACTGCGCATGGAGGCGTGTTGGGGCGTTACTAACACAACTTGCTGTTCCATGCGCCATGGCTACTGATGCCTCGGGAAATCCATGAATACGCGTGCGCCTTTTCTGCGCCAGATTCTATGAATCGGGCCATGTTCTTCCTTAAATCTTTTATCAACAGTAAATATGCGTATGTATTATCTAAATATATTGACTGCGCCTGGCATGTGTGTTGACGTTGTATGAACGTTTCAGTGCCGACTGGTGCATGTTAATTAGAAGTTCTTTTTTGTTGCACCTTTTTGTATGATATTTGGTTTTAATATTAACTGGATTATTTTAGGCGTCTTTGTTATATTTGTATTAATTGTCTGCGTGAGATTTTTATATGCATCTTTATGGAATTGTGGTCTTTCCGAATAAAGATTGAATGAATATATGCTTTTGAGTCCTTTTGCAAGTGAACTGCTATGGATCTCCCCCCTCCCTTCATTGTGTGAGCAAACAATGTTGTGAAAGAAAAATATGGAAAAGTATGCTTGCCTATGTCAAAGTAAATGTATATATATCAAACGAGTCACTACTCTAGATAACCGACCGCACAGATCATTTGTAACCAATGAAATATACTGCAATTTCTCTCATTTACTCAAAGTTCGTCAAATTTGCCAAACTATAGCCTTTAAATTAATTATTTCGCGATGTATTTCAGAAATAGACACTGCCCTTTTATAACTATTTGAAATGGATGTTCAGCTTTTTCTTGCGTATTTAATAAATATTCACAGTTGATCCCTTCATGGTAGGAAAAAAAATCATGTTGCCATAGCAATCTTGCCTCAACTCCTTATCCCTTCTTTAACACTGACTTCCTTTTAAGTTTTTGTGAAGTCAGCCAACACATGAACCTTCATCCTGCCGCTCGTCAGCTGCAATATTTATAAACACTGAACCCTTACAAAATAGCATCAATTAAAGTGAACTTTAAAGGCTGGCGCGTGCGCATGAAAGCGATGTAATTTAACTTAATCACTCTGGCAAATGTTTTAAAAAAGGAGATTATGAATTACGCACCTTCTTCATTTTTTGATATTTTCATGATATGACATGCATATCATGAACTGGGAAAAAGTGCCGGTTCTTCGCACGGGTTCTGTAGACAGACATGATAACACTGTCATCAGTTGTTGACAATCACGGAGCAGACATGGAGGGGAGAATTGGCGTGCAGCAACATGATGGCGCCTTCTGTGCACTCTCTGTACATGTTGCCCCATCCTGGCACAGTGCTGCTTCCAGGCAGCCGTCTCATGTGTGCAGGGGCTGAAATCCGGGGATTGGGTATCCACATATAATATAGCTAGTGACAATCGGAGGGTCCTAACAGGTAACTGTGCAAGATTTGGTGCAGATTGGTCAAACGGTGCGGAATTGTATGAGGGACAAAGTAACTGATTTTCCCGTGTATACATGTAGAAGAGTGTAAGGTAGAGTGCAGATGGCCACATAGGTCTCATTCTGATGCCCTTGCCTAGTTTATCATAACATCATTGACACATGCATTAAAAGTTCAGCATGTGGAATTAAACACAGCAAAAACATATACTTATAGATTTTAGCAAAAAGAACATCAGTCGAACGATGTACAATGCATTATGGTTTTAACGTTTTTTAAACATGCTGGACATTGTATGTGGCTGTATTGTTTAATATTCTTGTGTTGCCATGGAGAGGCCTGCAATTAGGTTTTGATGATGGCTTAATCATTTTTAATTGGGAAGTCTAAGTCATAGGCCAAAAGCATAATGTTGAGTGAGGGATTTGGGGTTGCTACGTAGGACAGAAGGGCGAGCATTGCTGATCATGGTTTGCTATTTACACAGGTTTGCTTGATATCCTAAGGAAAAGATGCAATATACTCAACAACGTCTCCAAAACTACTCAGCACAGCATTATTTATAAAGCAGAAACACTTACAAAACAGCAGACACGAGTCTCTTATGATCATGCACATGTAACCCAGATTGGATATTTGCAGTTCATCAATGGTTGATGTATTAGTACTGAGCAAGGAACACATCCAAGATCCAACTTTAATGTGTTTTATTGAGGGCGTACATTGCATGGTATACTGCAGTGACATAGGGAAGTGAATATATTATGACAACAGTATTGAAACACTATGAATCAAGCACTTGTAGTCAAATGGCAAGCTGACCACTCATGGCAGCCTGGCCGACCAGTCCAAGATGAAGCACTTTAGGCCAGTAATACATCTCTGACAATATTGCCTTGGCAACCTGCCAGCCCAGTGAAGGTTCAACCAGATCTCTACATTGTATAGAGCAGCAACTGGCTACACTATCATTTCCTGCTCCTAATCCCTCTGCATTCCCTCCCGAGGAGTACAAATCCTCGTATGCACATCCAGTAGCATAACACAAAAATGTGGGTGCCCTGCAAGCCATGCTAAGAGCCCCCCAAACTCCTCAAAAAAGCAAGTGACGCGCCAATCTCATGTGCAATGTCCATGATGATCATGCTGCTGCTGATACGCACGCACCAGGCTAGGTGAAAGATGGGTGTTTTTAATCAAAGCTTAAATCTTTCACCTAGTGCAGAAACAAGGCGGAGGTGCTTGAACGCTGGCACCCAAATTGGGAGCTGGTGAATTGTTTTATCAGAGAGACATAAATATTTGCCATCAGTAAGAGAGATTGAGTGTTGCAAGCATGCCCGAATCAACTAAATTGTGTTTGGGGGTTTCTCCCCAAGACACATTTTTGATTAATGGGTTAAAATAGTGCATTATACAGCACACTTTCTGTGAAAAATTGGGCAAAAAGCCAGACAGTTTGCAATCAGCTTTGTTACGTGACTCATGAAAAAATATGTTAGATGCAAGTCACCAACAGTCCACAGGAACACTTCTGAATGCATTTTCATGCCTTTCTCCACACTATTTGCCAGTTTAAAAAATGTCCACGCTCACTGACCCCAAACATTTCCATGCTGAGCGCACCAATATATGTCAGCATTGCCACATAAGAACATTCTCATGTTTGCTTTACGTGTAATGCCTGTAATGATACTATGAAAAAACTGTCTCTGGCAATATATGCCAGTACCCCCATCTAAGAACATACTTCTGTTGGCTTTGCCATTAAGAATGCCATGTCACAATAAGAAAACATGTCAAAACTGTCTCCAAAGTAGGTCAGTGTAGATATGTAAGTACGATTATCATGCTTGATTTATCATAGATGCTCATTACACATTATACACCACAGTAAGCTATAGCTACGCTTGATGCACCAAAATGCCAGTCTATCCATGTATTAAAATGTGTCATGCCTTCTCTACCACACTCTCTACTGGTGGCGTCCACCAAGGCTCCATTCTATTTCCATGGCTCTTCAACATCTACCTGGCCCTTCTAGTCTACGTGATCTCCACTTTCTCACCTCATTTCCAGTGTTATGCACACCACTCTCCTTCAATCTGCCATCCTCTACCTCCTCCACTCTCATACCTGATTGCCTCATTGCTATTCAGGCATGGTGCTCTGCCAATGATCTCTTCCTTGGCACCAGTAAGACAGAGATCCTCCTCATTGGTACGCCTGCTACTTGTTTCCCCCCTCTCGCCAGCCTGACTTCCTGGGTCCATCACCTCACCTACTTGGGATCATCTTTGACTCCTCTCTATTTTTCTCCCCACACATCGCAGACCTTGTCAAGAAGTCCAACTTTCAGTTCCACCTCCAGCTCCAGAGTCATTATACCTTCCCTCACCTTCCCCCAGAAGCTCAATGTCTCTAGAGCCCTGATTCTCTCTAGGCTTCACTACTGCAATAGCATCTTCCTCAATCTGCCTCTTTCCTCCCTTTACCCCATACAACTAATCCAGAATAGGACTGGGAGATTTATCCTTGGCCTCAAACCCAGGGACCGCATCTCTCCTGCCCTAACATCTCTCAACTGACTCCCATGGACTGCAAGGATCAAATTCAAGACCCTCTACATCAGCCACAAGGCCGTCTGGGGCCTGGGGCCTCTTTACGTTCAGCTTTCCCTCCCTAAATCCCCCCCAACAAGAGTAATTCGGTCCTCTGGCTCCAACTCTCTGCAGGTCAAATGTTTCTCCAAGCACAGAGTGGGAGGTGGATCCTTTTCCACGGCAGGCTCCTCCCTCTGGAATGGTCTTCCTTCCCCCCTCTGACTTGAGCCGGATCTTCTAATGTTCTGGACACTTCTCAAGACTTTCCTTTTCTCCTCTTCCTTCCCTCTCCCCCTCCCGTGCTATCTCTCCCTCTTCTGCTACGACTGGGGACTGGTCCCTTCAGAGTCATACATGGGCCAGACCAACCCCCCACCTGCATCCTTTGCAAGTACTTGTTCTCGGGATCCCTACCGGGACTAGCCCAACTTGGTCCACCCTGGTCAACTCATACTCCCTTTCCCTCTTTTTTACCTTGCACTTGCCTTCTTGACCCCCCAGCACTTCCCTGCCCCTGGGAGCACCCCACTCCTGCACTTCTCCCTCTAGCCCTCACCCCTTCTAGTACATGCCAGCTTCTCAAGCACTTGCATGGTAGGACTGTCACAAGGCCAATATAAGCATTGTTTTCCTGTTGTTCTATGCTCATGATCCCCTTGCCTCCTCCACCCCCCGCCATCTTGTCTTGTGGTGCCTGGAAACACTTGCATATAGACACCATAAAATGTCCAATAAATAGAATAAATACATTCATCATAGATGCCCAGAAGAAAATGTCATGCCACAGTGATCAATGACTAGACTAGTTGCACCAAAAGGCCAGTCTAGCCACATGCATCCAGAACATTCACAATACGTTATCCAAATTGGCATCCACCAAGAACTTTCACACACAATCGCATTCATAACAATTTGCCATCACTCACCCATACACCTTTTCTTAGATTCACTCCATTCATTCTCCACGTATGCACCCACCAACCCAGAACATTTTCAGTCACATTTATAGCTATTGAGTGGAGAGAGGGGACACTTAAGAACCCCCCACCCTGTTTCCATGCTTCCCGAGTGGGCCTAGTCATGGCCGCTTCAGGTCCAGGGCCCTGGCCCAGGGACACTCATGCGGGCTGCCTCCGGGAATCATCACCCCTTTCGTACAAGTAAATCCATGGGTGCTGCCATATTCCCGTGTGTACTCTGGTACAGCAAAACCAGAACTCCATTTGCAAATAGAAAAAGGCCATTCAGATTTCACCCCAGTCTGCAGCCATCTCTGTCAAGTGCACAGCCAGCGCAGCCCTCCCCCACCACCTCCTCTCTGCCGTCCACATAACTGCCTGCTTCCCGTGAGAAGGCTAGCAGCAGGAATGCAACAAAATTCACACTGTATCACTTGCCATCCAACTCTCTCCATTGATTCAGATGCAGTTCAGGGGGAGAAGGCGAGAGCCGGAGCGATCAGTCTCTGTAAACCTGCCCTGCACCCCACAGACCCTGGTCATAAAAACCTAAACCCCGTGTACCCCAGAGCAAAATCAACAACCCAACGAGACACTTAAATCAGTGAACGTATTTTCCTTCCTGACCTACACGAGCAAAAGGATGTTTTCTCAGTATGTGTAAATTCATATAAATTTACTGGTACCTTAAAAAGGCTAATGAGTAAACAATGTAAATATGTAGACATGTACTGCTGGCAGTTCCCATTCTAACCTGTTATATTGTAGGTAGAATATATGTTGACTTATAATGTTGAAGTGTGTATATGACTAATTGTAAGCTCATAACAAATAATGAACTTTAAACCTGTGCAAGCTCACACAACTCTACCTCATTGTTGATAATGTAGAATGTAATTATATGCATGCCATTAGAAAACCTCATATAAACTTTAGTCGCTCTTGACTGCCCTTGTTCTGTGATTAGTTGACAGAAATTTCTCTCTTACCATCCCCTGTTTTAGTGTTATGACATTGCCCAAATTGTATGGAGTTAGAAGATGTCATAAGTGTACTCCACTTAAATAGTAAACCAGCTGAATGTATATGAGACAGTAGCCCGTTATGTGCAAATGTAAAGGCCTCCAGCCATCATGTTGTGCAAGACCAAAAACCATAAAAGGGGGCCCTAAGCCCACCTCTAATCACCCTGGCCTCATAAAGAGTTATGCTGTTTGGACACCTAGTCACTGAAGCCAATCTAAAGAGGTGCATCTCTAAAATGAAATGTATTTCTTGTAATCCAGTTACAGTAACCATATACCCTAACCCTCCCCTTGTCAATATTGAATGAATATCTCCGACCATACATTGAACCTACCACCCCCAGCCCCAACCCAGTGTCCGAATATGCTTGAACCAAAGAGTGATATCCTTGGTAGAAACATGTCATTGATGTTCAGTAATGAATAAGCTTGCCTTGTTTTTTCACGTGCAACCTTCTGGCCTTGCCGCCAGACAAACCGGTCAGATATATGAATGGATGGGAATGTGTGGCCACAAGGGCAAATGTTGCAGGTGTAGAATATCGTTGTGTCAACCCATCGGATGTTGGACGGATGAGCCCAGCTGAACGTTTGACCCCACGTATCACATCATCTCGTCATATGCCCATGGACCAATCACCAATCAGCCACCATCGACGATATAGCACCAATAGGTGCCTCCTCTTAGTGACCAATCCCGATCAAACATGTGCCCGTTAGGCCTTCCCCTTGTTGGTGACTTAATACGTGTATACAAATGAAATCTAACATTTTTTCTGCAGAGCGCTCTCTGCGTGAGCAGAGTAGATTCTGTTTGCCCTAACTTTAGATAAAAAGCCTTTGATCGCACTCTCAATTGGGCTTGGTCTTATTCTCTCCTGGGATGTACCTGTATTGACTCTGTTGGGCAATTTACTGACAGACCTGGGGGCTTCTCACTTTCATTGGTGACCCCGACGCGATAGTGTTCGTTACCGTCCTTCTGGCACGAGACGCACCCCTGCTTTGACCCTGAGCGCGCTCCCTCAAGAGCTATCCGCCAACGGCAACCGGTACACCTAGACGTACGCACACAGTAGGGCGAGCGGGTATGGTATCCCTCTTAACAAAACCCATACGTACCATTCGCCGGAGCCGGGTGTTGTCTTTGAGCGAGGAGCAGCGCCCCGCCAATCGGGTCCAGAGGGTCTCGGATCAAGATGGATACGTGAGTATTAAGTGCGAGTGATATTAAAGGCACGGGTGGGAGTCAGATTAGGAGGTCTTGGGATAAAAGAATATAGTCCGGGCAAGATTGAGGGTGTGTAAAGGTGAATCCAAAAAAGGGTAAAAAAAGAGGTTCCGGGGGTCTGGGGTCTTTTCCTATCTTTCCTACTATTCTCATTCTATCGCATATGGCCATTAGGATGGTAATGAAGTAATAGGGGACAAGAAGTTAAAAAGGGATCCTATCTCCGGGGGGAGTAGATGGCGGCGCTGCATAGTGCTATCTCGACTAGTACAGAAAATATGGGTGTAAAAAGTTGAAGCGAAAAAAGGTATTAAAGGTGTCAAAATGTGGACCCGGGGTATAAGGTAGAAACGCTTTTTCTGATCTTTATCTTACTTGTTCTTTCTTTGCCCCTACCAATTGGGTGAACTGGTGGAAGGTAGAGGGAGAGGTTAAAACTTGAAAAAGAACATGGGAGTGGGTAGAAGTAGAGGAACATTGGGGACGGTGGGGAGTGTTATGTTTGTATCTATGTTTTCTGTTGCCTATGTGCAACGTTAAACGTCTATCTTGTATGTGATATGATCATTTTTGGTGCATAATGCGAAAAAGCAGACTTGAGGAGTGTTGTTTGGTAAATAACACAGCGTAAAAATATTGAAAGGTGACTACACAGTCAATTGTGGTTTATGAAAACTGCAGCATAGGTTGAGTATATAAGAAGTTAATAAGTACAAAGCAGAACCGTCAGGTAAGGTTTAGTGAGAGTGATGTACAATGGGTGCAGAAACACCCCTTGCTCATATTTGCAAAACACTACCAGGGTATGCTGAAAAAATAGTGAGTACCATGAGCAGTGGGTCACAGAGTTGAAGGGGGAAGGAGTACCCCAAGAATGGCCCGACGGGGGGGTCTTTCGAAAAGGAAGTGTTAGATATGGTTGCCACTTGTTTGTTTATTAAGTACAAAGGAAAGCATCTGCACAATAGGAGAGAAATCCTGGATCTGTGGCGCCTGTTCGAGGATAGCGAGCAGAATGCAACTCCCCTAACAACAGCTGGCAGCATAGGGCCACCCACTCTATATGAAAAGAACATAGAGGTCACACGTGTCTATGCCTTATTGTCAAAACCAGCGCCTGCAGAAGGGTATAGTGACCCCGTGCATGTAGCACAACCCACCGCCTCGCCCGTACACAAGCCATCCAACACTGCAGCACCCCCGTATGAGAGCCAAAGTATAGCAAGACCCCTAAACAACTCAACAGTTGAGATTGGGAAACTAGCCCAAGATTTAGAATCTCAGCTCACAATGGCCCACACAGAACTGTCCCGCATAAGGGCACAGGGGGAAGGAGGAGGGACGCCCACCCCACGGGCAGATCGAGACGATACTCCCCCGCTGAGTGTGGGAACAGGGGATGAGAGATGGAAGAAGGGAGAGATCTTGTTCAGAATAAACGACAACCCTACGCGGATAATAGAAATAAATACTGCAGGCAGTGAACAGGAGGCAGAGGAAGGAGGGGCAATGTCAGACAGAGAGGAAGAGTGCTGGAGCGACATAGAAGAACAGGAGGAAGAGGATAGAAGGTTAGGAATTGCCGCAGTCAGTGCCTCGTTTGGAGAAGGGTTGTCTCCTGTAGAAGAATGGACAGGGAGGCTGAGAAACAGGGCAGGGCGTATGGCAGTGGTTGGAAAGAAAGGAAAGAAGGTGAGTACTAAAAAGGGGGGGAAAAATCTACAGCTATCTCTAATACACCGGGAGGCGGGAAGGCCAAACTACATACCATGGGCTCAAATGGACAAGGCCAACTTGCTTAAACAACTACCCCCACTCTCCGGCGGCGCCAGCAAATGGATATATGCGTTTGAAAAACAAACGGCAGGAGTGCCCTTGGCAGTGGGGGATGTTAAAAGCTTGCTTGTGTCGGCAGTGGGAGACTAGGCTAACAGAGTCTGGGCAAAAGCAGGGTTCCCAGGAATAACATTAGACTGTGACCACCGTGATGGGGCCTCGTTCAACACAGTACGAGCGCGTGTGTGGGATGCATTGAGGGAAACATTCCCAGACATTCCTGATTTGCAGTCAATGATGCAATGTACCATGAATGATGAGGAAGATGCTATGTCTTTCATTCTCCGGGTGCAGAACATGGGGAGAGCGGAAACGGGTACGACCTGGGACCAGTCAACGTCCCTGTTTTTACTTCATTATGAAAAGGGGACTCCCAAAGGAAGTGCAGGAGGCCCTTGATAAAATAGCTGGGAAAGAAGCCAAGGGGTGGCCTGAAATTCAAAGCATCATAGTGCACCACTGCAAGAGGATCAAAGAGAAGGAGAAGGAAATAGCGCAACGGTGGTTGGCAGACAAAGCTAAATTAGTACAGAGCAAATTGCTGACAGTCAGTGCAGTGGTAACTACCAGCGCAGCAAGGAAGGAGCGGGAAGAGGAAGACAGACAGATGGGAATACCAATGCAGATGGTGGCAAACTGGACAGGTAACGGACAGGAGCAGTGGGCAGGAGAAAACCAATATGAGGGACAGCAGTGGCCAGCAAGAGGGGGGCGAGGCAACAGAGGAGGATTTTGGGGGTCGAGAGGTGGAGGCGCAGGTTATGGAGGGCCACGAGGGGGAGTGCAAGGACAATGTTGGCAGTGTGGGAGGTGGGGTCATTTTATGCGAGAATGTCGAAGCAGACCAAACAATTCATACACAAATGGACACCCGCACCCAGGAAGCCCTTACGGGCTGCCGATGGGTGACGGTAGGAGAGATAGCCAACCCGACCCCAGGTACATGAATGAGCATCCCATGCCCCCTCAGGACACACCCTCATATCCCCAGTGTCATAATCATGCCGCCCATGTGCGTAACCAGACTTATGCCACCACTGCCAATGGAGCCCCAGCGGCACCAGGCAGGGGAACCTCAGTAGTGACAGGAAATGTTTTCGATGTAGATGAACTCCTGTGGCATTCAGCAGAGGACAGCCCGCAGAGATCACTTGCGTGTCCAGTACTATCAATAACTCGCGATACAGCAGAGTAACCACTCGTAGGGGCAGTGATAGGAAACAAACAATTTATTTTCATGGTGGACTCGGGAGCGAAAAAATCGTGCCTTAAGGAAGGCAGATTCCTGCTTTCTAATCGGACTTTGGAAACGCAGGGGTTATCTGGGGCAGTGGTCAAGGTTCCATACACACAAGAACTAGACATAACGGTGGGGGGAAAGACTGTACGTGCCCTCCTTCTATATTACGAGGAATCACCCATCAACCTGCTGGAAAGGGACCTTCTCAGCAAACTCAATATGTCCATCTCGTTTACAGAGAGAGGGATAGTGTGCTCCAAGCCAGGCATATGTACAATTCATGCAATGTTAGTGATACACGTGCAGACAGACTTCCCGCAAACACGAGGCATACCCATGAATCCTGATATGTTTTTACAGGGGCTGAGAATACTAACACGAGTAGTGCCAGAACTAAAGAACAACAAATGGAGAGTGCCTTCAGAGTTCATCTTCCGCCCAGTAGCAGACCCAGAAATAGTGCCCGGATCGATCGTGTCCCTAGACATACACACTGTGCAGGTGTCAGCCCAGAGGGTAGCAGTGATAGCAATGGACATGCAGGGATGCCCGTGGAGAACAGTACTGTGCATCGACGCCAATATAGCCCTGCAAGAGTTAACTGATGAAGAACTTTTTTGTGACACAGAGATGCTGGGGAAATAGTAATGGAAATTGCAATCCCTTGTGACGTCATGATCCAAAGAAGAGAGGTGCAGTTGCCTCTTGTTGCAATGATCAAAGCCCCACCAGATTACTTTGAAGCAGACATGTCCCCAGTACCACAAGAATTGTGAACGACAGGCCCACACGATGTAGGCCTGCTACATGAAGTGATACCAGTAAAAATTAAACTCAAATCTGGGGCTATTCTACCCCGGGTTAAACAATACCCTATATCAAAGGAAGCTGAAGAGGGAATAAAAGACACAATTTATGCACTAATGGTACAAGGCATACTAGTTCCCTCAAGCTCTCCTTGTAACACCTGCATTTACCTGATTAAGAAAGCAAAGGGAGGGGCATGGAGGATGATTCAAGATTTACGCCCCATCAATGACGTAGTATAAAAAGAGTTCCCTCTTGTTCCCAATCCCATCTCGATACTGTGCAGCATTCCAACGGAAGCCACCCACTTCACAGTGGTGGACCTAAAGAATGCGTTCTTTTCAATTCCCCTCGATCAAGGGTCATGGTACTTAAAAGCATTCACGTTGGGGGGAAAAAGGTATAAACATTGCAGGCTCCCCCAAGGATATTGTGAAAGCCCTAGTATCTTTAACAGAATATTGCATGAAGACCTCAGAAACATACACACAGCGAGCCCCATAATTCAATACGTAGATGATCTTTTGGTCTGCGCAAAAAGTGAGATGAATGCAGAGAAGATTCAATCATCCTGCTGACACATCTTGCACAGAAGGGGTACCAGGTAGACAGACAGAAGCTGCAGTATTGTCTAACAGAAGTATTGTATCGAGGACAACTGATTTCCAAAGATGGTAAAAGGATCATCACAAACAGAGCAGCAGCAATAAATGCAGTAAAAGAGCCTAGTACAGTAAAGGAAAAGCAGAAGTTCCTCGGCATGTGGAACTACTGCCGCGCATGGATACTAGACTAGACATCATACTCAAGGCCCCTGCTACAGGCACTGAAAGAAGCACAGAGGGAGAACACTCAGCTTCAATGGTCAGAAGAAATGCACACAGCTTTTAACACACTCAAAGAACTGATATCGACTGCACCAGTTCTCACGACCCCAAATTATGAACAGGAATTTTATCTTTTCTCGCACTGCAACGGCACACTCATGACAGCCGTACTGACACAAGAGACATCCCTGGGCCACGAACCTTCGGCATTCTATAGTGGAACACTTGACGCAGTGATGCAAGGACACTTTGCTTGCGAACAGGCTCTCGCAGCTGCTGCATTCGCAATAGAATAGAGCTCTACCATCGTGATGGGATGCTCCGTCACGTTATATGTAGAACATTCCCTGTTCGCCATACTTGAGAGATCAAAAAACACGTTGACCACCCAAAGAGCCACAGCATATGAACTGATCATTTCCAGCGTCAATATTCACATAGTGTGGTGTAAAAGTATAAACCCTGCCACGTTTATCACAGAGGCATGCACAGTAGAAGACATGCAACTGCATGATTGCGCCACATATACTGAGGATGATAGGGACACACAAAAGGCACATGAGCCTGCACTATCAGAAGGAGAAGTTTACTTTGTGGACAGGTCTGCCTCCATAGATTGTGAAACAGAAGAAAAGCACTTAGGAACAGTTGTAGTGCAGGTAGAAGATGGGGAGTTTGAGGTAATAGTGCAAAAAGGGTTGCCCCAACATTTTTCCA
Organism: Ambystoma mexicanum; assembly: GCF_040938575.1. Lineage (NCBI taxonomy): Eukaryota > Metazoa > Chordata > Amphibia > Caudata > Ambystomatidae > Ambystoma > Ambystoma mexicanum. Next base: position 1,275,890,899 of record NC_090929.1, on the reverse strand, counting down.
CCCAAGCAGCTAAATTAGTAGAACTGATAGAAGCACTCCATGCATCAAAAGGATGTATGGTCACCATTTACACAGATTCTGCACACATGGCAACCACGGTACATGGAGGGTTGGCAGGGTGGGGGAGGAGAGGATTCAGGAGAACTGATGGGTCCCCAGTACAACATGCAGCATTACTAGGAGATTTGAGTGACGCTCTGAAGGAATCCACGATCGTCGCGGTCGTGAAATGTCAGGCCCATACACGAGGTGATGACATCATCTCATTAGGGAACGCAGCAGAGGATGCTGCTGCCAAAGAAGCCTCCTACCTACCTAAGAGCCCGACAGGTGAGTACATACTGCAAAAGGCAGTAAAGAGACACAGCCCGAGGGCTTTAATTCATTGCCGGTTTCCCAAATAATTGAGCTCCAACATGATGCATCTAGCGAGGAAATTAAAACGTGGTTAAAACGGGGATGCAGTCAGTCACCCACTGACTTACTATGGGGACAAAATATCACAGGCAAGGTTGTGATGCCAACAAAATTGCTAGAAGTAGCATTTAAGCAACTGCACTTTCCAGTCCACAACGCAAAACAGCACATCATTGAAGACATCCAGGAAAATTGGTTCACCCGGGGGCTACAGGAACATGTTACAAAGCTGATAGTAGAATGTATTACCTGTCAAACAATTCTGGTATGACATTACAGACAATCAGAGGAACATTACCAAAGCCTGAAGGACCCTTTAGAGAGCTGCACATAGATTACACTGACATGGGAGAGCGGTGTAATGGGGCCAGATACTTGATTGTTGGCGTGTGCCCTGTGCCCACCCCGACGTATGATGTGCAGCCAGGTTCCTAGTGAGAGAAGTGTTTCCTCACTGATGCATTTGTGACATCATACATTCCGACAACGGAACGCATTTTGTAAATGACATGTTGAAACATATTCCAGCAATGCTGGGCATAACCCACAAGCTCTGCATGATTTATTATCCGCAATTGAACGGCATTGTAGAAAAAATGAATGGATTGCTCAAGAGTAGACTGTCTAAACTGTGCCACACACTCAAGAAGAACTGGATGTATTGCTTACCCCTTGCGCTTTTTGAAATGAGGAACCAAATCAGCAAGGACCACCACCTGTCACCGCATGAAATTGTGACAGGTAGGAGAATGCATACAGCAAATTCACCCCTGCGCAGACAGTCAGACACCCATCAGAGTGCCACTATTCTAGGTGAAGAATTTCATGAATACCTCAGAAATTTGACAAAAGCAGCAAGCTCAATAGCAAAACAAATAGCACCACCCTTCACACAAGATACGCCAACAGACACAGCAACACCTACCACAGAGAACATAGACTGCCAGCTGATGGCAGGTGACTTGGTATATGTCAGAAGGTTCATGAGGAGATGGACCTGGCCAAGATTCCAGGGTCCATATAAAGCAATCTTTTTTACACGCACAGCTGTTAAGGTGGAGGGACCGCAGTACTGGGTGTATTTGACAGATGTGCGTAGGGCCCGTGGAAACATAAACGATCAGGACGCCCAAAAAGGTGTAGGAGAGGGTAGCACTCAAACATAATATTTGGATGTGGTGAGAAACTGGTATCACGTTGAATATTACAGAAAATTCAGGGATGACAAGATTTGTAAATATTTGTGTAAGTGTGTTAACAATTTTTTAATGATGAGACAACAAGAGAAGATTAATGAAAATGGCTGCATAGCACATCTCACGGCCTTGGTTATGGTGTAAAGTAATGAAGTATGAATAACACTTTAATTTCTTTAAGTAATAAAATGGCACAAGTACCCCATGCGCATCCCTCACTTTCCCCTCCCCAGACGTACGCTGTGGGGAGGAGAGATGGACGGAAATGGCATGGACAATGAATGTATAAAATGAAATCATAATAACAAGAAAAATTATGCGTAAAGCTATGACATTAGAGAGTAGAGTAAAAGTGGCCAATTTATGGTTGTGAATAACATATAAAAATTTTATGCATGATTAACAAATGCTTGTGTCTCACTTATTAGGAATAACACTGGGCATGGACGAGCCTCCAACGACAACTAGTAATAGTGTGGATAGGGGTAGACGGAGGAGAGAGGCATTGCCTAGCTATTCGTATGAATGTGTATTATTTTTGTGTGCAGTGGTGTTCTTTACAGTATTATGTGGTCTGTTTTTGTATTGGGTCATAGTGTATATTACAATTGATGCTGGCCAGGGGGGTAAGGGCATGGAGACAATAAAGGAAGGGACACACCTGATTTGGGATGGGGCAAGGTTAATATGGGGTCATTGGACTCCAGAAAATTAACAGAACAATACGACTAATACAAATGCAATGCACAATACACCCACGCAGGTCACCACATCACCCCAAAAGGTGAATGATTCCCATTTCAGCGTATACACAATGAAAGATAAGGCTACATCAGAACTTACATGGGTGCAAAACCATCCATCTCCCACCACTGTGGTGACACAAGAAATAGACAGGCCCACTAGCACAACGGTTGGAGGAGGGGGTAATGAAGGCCGAACAATGCCAAGTACTGGTGACAACTTTCACATTTTTGTAATAAAGGAACAGGGACGGGGGGCTGAAGGAGGGGGGTTAAAAAGGAAACGGAGGGAAACGGAGATGGATGATTGGGATGAAGAATACAAATTTGGCCTAGATACAGTTGACAACCCCCAGCACCCTTATCAAACAAATAAATGGTATGCCAAAATGAGCCACACTGCCCAACAAACAACTAATGAGAGCTGCTATGTCTGCTCCCTCATAACTCACGTCTCAGGCACTCCCAAAGTGCTACTGCCACAAGAAATTCCATTTGCAGAGGCCCAATGTCTTCTACATCTCGCGCTATGCCGAATCAAAAATATGTTTCAACCACGCACAGTCTCTTTTGAATTACTACAGAATGAATGTACATGCTACTCCCGGCCGCTAAGAGTAATTTGTGTGAAGGAACCTTTTTTGGTGATAAAGGGTATGTTGCATGCTGATGACAAGTGGCAGAAAGAAGAGATCCTGTGCAAGGCAGAAGCACTCCGAGGCCTGATTGAAGATAAACTCGCATGGGAACAGAGAACATGCGCTCCCATATGGACTGAACACATAAACAAACTCACATGGGTCACCACCATCGAGAAGCCCTTCAAGTTACAGAAAAACATTTAATATGAACTATGCTTCCATGGAGAAGGATAAAGTGACATGGGAAGAAATGAAAACTGCAGCAAAACACTCATAATTCCTGACATGAAGAAATGCACTGCAGCCCTAATGGACACGTATTGGGTTTGCGGCAACATGGCCTACCTGCATCTCCAGCAGTCCTGGAAGGGAACATGCTCTCTGGCAACACTGCACTCCGTACGGATGGTAATTCCAGAGAGCCACATTAACAGGAAATGCAACCTTGTAGCGAACAAAGATGCACCTTCCCCAACACCACCTGGGATGGCACCAGCAGATGCCTTAAAGGAGGAAGGAGTGCAAGGCACATACCGGAGAAGGAGAAGGTCGTCCAACTATATCTCCACCAAGTCATCTGAACTTCCTGCCCAAATCCCTGATAAATACAGACTATTGAGCTCAGTAGAGACATTTTTTGCATCCCTCGTTCCCAGCATCCAGGCAAGAGCATATACGCCAAGTGGCTACAGATCACCTGATGGGAACTCATTCAATTGGCCAACAATACTGGAGAAGGGTTCAACGTCATCAAGGTAGAACTCCGAGCCTTGCGATTGATGACGATACAGAACCGATATGTATTGGATCTATTGACAGCAATCGATGGAGGTGTTTGCCGAAAAATCGGGAGCGCATGTTGCACATTTGTATCTTCTGGGGACGCCGAGAATGGCTCACTCTCACATGATAGCCGCGGTACATGATCTTGGCGAACAAATGAAGGATGAAGGAGGGGCACATTGTGGCACCTTGTTCGACAATCTCTTCTCGTGGGTGCCCTCCTGGCTTGGAATGACTGTTAAACTCCTCATACCCCTCATCGTCTTTTTGCTCCTGATTTTTTGTGTGTGCCAATTGGGACTACGATGATGCGCAAATGCAGTACCAAATGGCACGCTAATGATGGTGACAATGGGACGTGCAAATGGTGTGGCACAGGTAAAAAATGAGGCGGAGGTACAAACAGGTGATGCCCCAGGTCCCAAATATAGAATGACTTCAATATATAATACAGGGCATATAGTTGATAGCTTATACCATACAATTATAAAAGAACCCCGTGAATTGTTTTGGTACAAAGAAGTATGGGTGGACCTAGAAGGTGATGGGGGTGTATATATATGAGCTGCACTCCCAATGAATATGCTAGGAGGGGACACAGCCTTAGAGCGGTATGCAGGGCATGGATGGCAATTAAGGGGACTACTGCATGCGACGAGGAAGTGGCAGAAGAGGAAGAACGCAAAAGGTTGGGGCAGTTACATTATTCGTTACTTAAGTAATGAAAGGGGGGAAATGAGTGGAGAGAGGGGACACTTAAGACCCCCCTCCCTATTTCCACGCTTCCCGAGTGGGCCTAGACATGGCTGCTTCAGGTCCATGCGGGAATGCCTCTGGGAACCATCACCCCTTTCGTACAAGTACATCCATGGGTGCTGCCATATTCCCGTCAGTGCACTGGTACAAGAAAACCAGGACTCCATTTTGTAACATACAGACTCCATTTGCAAATAGCAAAAGGCCATTCAGATTTCAACCCAGTCTGCAGCCATCTCTGTCAAGTGCACAGCCAACACGGCCCTCCCCCCACCACCTCCTATCTGCCATCCACAGAACTGCCTGGTTCCCATGAGAAGGCTGGCAGAAGGAATGCAACAAAATCCACACTGTATCACTTGCCGTCCAACTCCCTCCATTGATTCAGATGCAGCTCAGTGGGAGAAGGCGAGAGCCAGAGCTTTCTGTATCTGTAAACCTGCCCTGCACCCCACAGACCCTGGCCATAAAAACCTTATCCCTGTGTACCCCAGAGCAAAATCAACAAGCCAAAGGGACCCTTAAATCAGTGAATGTATTTTCCTTCCTGACCAACACGAGCGAAAGGATGTTTTCTCAGTATGTGTAAGTTCATATAAACTTACTGGTACCTTAAAAAGGCTAATGAGTAAAGAATGTAAATACATACACATGTACTGCTGGAAGTTCCCATGCTAACCTGTTATATTGAAAGTAGAATATATGTTGACTTATAATGTTGAAGTGTGTATATGATTAATTGCAAGCTCATAACAAATAATGAACTTTAAATGTGTGCAAGCTGACAAAACGCTACCTCATTGTTGATAATGTAGAATGTAATTATATGCATGCATTAGAAAACCTCATATAAACTTTAGTCGCTCTCGACTGCCCTTGTTCTGTGATTAGTTGGCAGCAATTTTTCTCTTACCATCCCCTGTTTTAGTGTTATGACATTGCCCAAATTGTATGGAGTTAGAAGATGTCATAAGTGTACTCCACTTAATTAGTAAACCAGCTGAATGTATATGAGACGGTAGCCCGTTATGTGCAAATGTAAAGGCCTCCAGCCATCATCTTGTGCGAGACCAAAAACCATAAAAGACGGGCCTAAGCCCACCTCAAATAACCCTGGCCTCATAAACAGTTATGCTGTTTGGACACCTATTGTCACGACCCTCGCCCAAAACCCCCCTGGCAAACCCATTGGCCAGGTGGAGTCAGGACTCGGGCCTCTAGAGCTTGGCATCCTCTTCAAAAGTCCTCATTGGGCCAGTCCTGGCGCTTATGGCGCCAGGCTCATACAGCATGAAAAACAATGTGCTTGGGAACTACTTTATTGTATTGTCAGCCAACATGGAGGCATCCACATAGCTTGGTTCATAAGAACCAAGCTATGCGGTCTAGTGTTTTGGGTTCTGGCAGCCCTGGAACTACTTTCCCTGGTACTACTTTACCTGGGCTATATAAACCACTACCCTGACTGCAGAACATGCTTTGTGTTACTTTGCAGCTTGCAACGTGATGCTCACCGTGTCCAGCTATTCCCTCGAACCTCAGAGAAGCAGAACCTGCAAGGAGACAAAAGGAACATCATTAGCACCAGCATCTTACCTGCAGTCTTCATCATTAAACACTCTACTACTGAGAACAGCTTCGTCGAATCTGCACACCTCCCGGACAGAACGACCTGAAAGAGGAAGATAGAGACAACATTAAAAAAGCTGTAGAGACATTTACAAATTACGAACTGCTCAAAAGGCTTACCTGGCTGGTCGCCTCTCGGCTGGCACCACTCCCGACATTCCACTCGCGCTGAAGAACACTGCGACCTACAAGGAAAACACAGGTTAGCAAAGGCAAGACTTTGCAGTGCTGCTCATAGCGCTTACTTACCGCATCATAGCGTTCTTAATGCGCCATCATTTACCAGCAGGCTCAACAAAGCCAGTTCGCCGCGCTGAAGCTCTGTATACCTAAGGGAGAAAAAAGAGACATTTAAAACAAAGAAAGGCATGCAGGATAGCAACAAAACTAAAGAACAGCAATAAGACCTACCTGAACAATATCAAACGGGCCGGCATCAGTGAAGTAACTGGACCGCACACGCCCATGAAAGACAATGTGCCCCTGCAAAGAAGGCAGGACAGAGAGCACGCCTAATTCTACCACAAGGTGAGGAGAGGGCGCCAGAGGGACTGAAAGCATACGGGGCGGAGGGAGGATACTTACCTCAGTCAGTCAGTCTTGAACACAGTCCTCCTGTATTTTCAGGCAGAACCTTCCCCGCAGACCACATCAGGGCAAATCTGAGAAGCATACCAGCGAGTAACCCAGCTGGGTGGCATCCCTGTGGATACCAGGTGAGCATAACACCTAATCACTGAAGCCCAACTAAAGAGGTGCATGTCTAAAATGAAATGTATTTCTTGTAATCCAGTTACAGTAACCATATACCCTAACCCTCCCCATGTCAATATTGAATGAATACCTCCGACCATACATTGACCCTACCACCTCCACCCCAATCCAGTGTCCGAATATGCTTGAACCAAAGAGTGATATCCTTGGTAGAAACATAAAATTGATGTTCAGTAATGAATAAGCTTGCCTTGTTTTTTCACGTGCAACCTGCTGGCCTTGCCGCCGGACGAACTGGTCAGACGTATGAATAGATGGGAATGTGTGGCCACAAAGGCAAATGTTGCAGGAGTAGAATATCACTCTGTCAACCCATCAGATGTTGGACGGATGAGCCCAGATGAACGTTTGACCCCACGTATCACATCATCTCATCACGTGCCCATGGACCAATCAGCCATCATCGACTATATGACACCCATAGGTGCCTCCTCTCAGTGACCAATCCTGTTCAAACATGTGTCCCTTAGGCTTTCCGCTTGTTGGTGACTTAATACGTGTATAAAAATTAAATGTAACATGTTTTCTGCAGAGTGCTCTCGGCGTGAGCAGAGTAGATTCTGTTTGCCCTAACTTTAGATAAAAAGCCTTTGATCGCACTCTCACTTGGTCTTGGTCCTATTCCCTCCTGGAATGTACTTGTATTGACTCTGTTGGGCAATTTACTGACAGGCCTGGGGGCTTCTCGCTTTCTCTATTGACTCTGACCAGTCACTCACCCATACACCTTTCATATTCACTCACATGGCATTGTATACCCAGGCACCTGCACAGAGCCTTTACCCACACACACACACACACACGCACAATACATTCATACCATTCATTCACCCATGCACTTTCGCTCACATCCACTCACACTGCATTCTCCACATGCGCACTAGCCCAGAACATTCACACAATCAAATTCAGACCCATTCATCCACCAGTCAGTCATCCATACACCTTCTCTCGCATTCACTCCTAGTGCATTGTCCATATAGGCAGCCACCCAGAACATTCACACACACATTATCATATGTATACCCATTCACCCATCAGTCACTCACTCTCACAGACTTCAGACTTTTCTGACATTAACTCCCACTTCCATTTCCACAGAAGCACCCACCCAGAACATTCACACACACACACACACACCCACATATAGGTGAACAGTGATTATGCTACTGGAAAAAAACATCATTAATAGAAGGTGTAATAAAAACGAGGGTAAAAAAGATGAAAGCCAGGTTTTAATATTGAAGTGCGCATAAAAATGAAGATTTGCTGGTTTAGTTAGAGTTCAGTAAAAAAAAAAGTTATAAAAGGGAAGGACTATGGGAAGCTTTAGGGGTAGAAGAGGAAAAGGGTATTCCCTCGTAAACAGGTATTTGTAAGTCTGGTGTTGGTAATATGCATGTTTGGTGAGGGAAAGGAAAGGAAACAACCATACAAACATTTACAACCGAAAACGCATTATTGTTAGAACCACTCTGATACCATAGATAGTGAACGCAGGTAGACATTAGGTGCTGTGAAAAGAGTAACTCAATATTTTTGCCACAGTTGTTTGTGGATCATTAAAATAACCATCTCAGGGTTTTAAAAACACTAAAATCACATATAAACCACACTGACAATCACATTCATACCCAGTCACCCACCAGTCACTCACCTTCTCACATTCACTTGTACTGCATTCTCCACACTAGCACCCACCCATAACACACACACACACACACAATCACATTCCTACCGATTCATGCACCAATCGCTCAACCATACATCTTCTCTCCCATTCACTCACACTTCAGTATCCACATGAGCACCCAGAACATTCACTCACACATACACACACACACTCACACACAATGCATTCTCAGTCCTGCCACAGGCACACTCACCACCCATACATACTTGCACGCACTTATGAACATTATAGGGCAGAAGTCGCTGCCCTATAGTTAAGGTGATACCTATGAGATATATGAAATCTGAAATGTCTATTGCAAATAACTTTTGTCTTGATGGACAGATTTGGATGACATTTTCCAAACAAAAGGTTTGTCAAGCATTGCAAGTCTGGACATTTTGGGGAAGATTTGTTAAAAAATGAAGTTATAAACAAAGAAAAAAGAAATCTGGTTTTGGCCACCTCCCATTCAGTTTCACATTGAGAAAAAGTCATGTGGGGTCAGCCGTAGTGCACAAACCGCTGGGCAGATTTCGATCAAATAAAAATAACTTGGGTACAAAGTGTTGACTTGATTTCCGGGACAGGTTTGGGGTAAATCGGTCCAAGAGTTTTAAAAATAATGAGCGGCCAAAGAAATGGTGCTTTGCAGCAGCTTTTCACAAATTAAAAGACGCCATTTTCTTTTTTGCTCGATGCTGGTGATTACCGAGGTGATGTTGGCGGAATGCAAAATCGAAAAGTGATCAAAAAGCTATTTGAAAGAGTAAAAAGGTTGCAATTGCATCAGTATAGAGGTGAGCCTGGGCGAAAGAGGACACCGGGTGAAGTTGAGAGTTGGGGGTAGGATGCAATTGCATCAGGGTAGAGCTGTTCCGGGGAAAGAGGACACCAGGTGAAGTTCGTGAGTTGGGGGTTGTTAGGGAGAATTCTCCAAATGTGCTAATTTCCCTTACCTTTTGAGACCCCCAGCAACTTTGCTGGATTTCTAGGATTTAATTTTTTTTACCTGGGAAGAGTGTGAGTCTTTTTTTACCCCTCTTCCATGTATTTTGTGAGTTTTACTTTTGTGTTCTTTGTTATGTTATGTTACTTGCCATTTATATAGTGCCTTATGTTTCATTGGTATGACCTCAAAGTGCTGGTAGGTTGAACACCCTCAGGAACTGTAGTTCAATTCAGTAGAGAGACATTGTTGTATGGTGCGCAGGCGCACCGGATATGTGTGCAGCTGGTGTGGTTTTTGCATGATAGCTGCTTATTAGCGGTAGGTGTGGTGCTGAGGAAATCAGTTGGAATGTGTTCATTCTGGAGGGTGTACACCCAGACTGAGTTCTGGCTCTGTTAGGCCTGAAGAGACACCTAAACTAGCCGGTATGTGCTCAGCTAGCTGTGTATTATTAGCTTGATGAGGTGTTTGTGTTTGCTAGCTGTGTATTATTAGCTTGATGAGAACAGCTAAGCCGAATGTGTCATAGTACAGCTCTGTTCTAGTTGAATGATGGTGTATAGGGTGAGTAAGCGTAGTAGTGTGACATGGTGGTTATCAGTAATGTGCCTGCGACCAAGAACAAGAGCAGGACAGGGGGCATACATAGCGGCATACGTATATAAAGCGAAAGGATGGATGGAAGGATAGGGTAAACATGTGATACAGATAACATGGGGATACAGGTACCTAGCATATACATAGCATAAATACGTGTTGTAGAGATTTATAAAGCTCTATCCACTCTGTCATTTCCATCCACTCCATTCGCTCTATCCTATCCTTCCACTTCATCCACTTTTCCATCTGTTCCATCTGTTCCATCCTGTCCATCGACTCCATCCTTTACATCTACTCCATGCACTCATGAGTTCCATCTACTCCATCATTTTTATTCATTCCATCTGCTCTGTCCACTCCATCTGCTCCGTCCACTCCATCCTCTCCGTCCACTCCATCTGCTCCATCCTTTCCGTCTGCTCCAACCTTCCACACACTCCATCCTTTCCATGCACTCCATCCATTCTATCTATTCATCCATTCCATCCACTCCATCTGTTTCATGCACTTCATCCATTCAATCCATTCCATCCATCCCATCCACTTCGTCCATTCCATTCTTTCCATCTGTTCCATTCGTTCCATCCTTTCTATAATAATCGTTCTGTCCACTCCATCCACTCCATCCTTCGTCCATTCTATCTTTTCTATCCACTCCATTGTGTCCGATTAATTCTATTCACCTGTTCTATCTACTTCGTCTGTTCCATCTACTTCATCCATTCCATCCCCTTCAACTGTTCCATCCCCTTAGTCTGTTCAGTACCCTTCGTCTGTTCCATACACTTCGTACACTCCATATACTTCGTACATTCCGTACACTTTGTCTGTGTCAGACATTACATCCGTGCCATCTACTTCTTCCATGTCATCCACTTTATTCGTTCCATCAACTCCATCCGTTCTATCCACTGCGTCCATTCTATCCACTCCGTCCATTCTATCCACTCTGTCCGTTCTATCTACCCCATCCATTCATTCCATCAATTCCATCCTTTTCATCTGTTCTATCCCTTCATCAGTTCGATCCACTTCATCCATTCTATCTACTTCATCCATTCCATTCACTTCATCCGTTCCATCCACTGCATCTGTTCCATCCACTGCATCCACTCCATTGACTGCATCTCTCCATCCACTCTGTCTACTCTGTCCGTTCTATCCACTATCCACTCCATTCACTCATCCCTTCTATCCACTCCATCCATTCCATCCAAACCATTCGATCATCCACTCCATCGCTCATATCCATCCACTCATCCATTCTATCCATTCCATCTACCTATTTATCCGTCCTGTCCATCCTTCCATGCACTTCATCCGTTCTATCCGCTTCAGCCATTCTATCCACTTCATCCGTTCCATCCACTTCATCCATTCCATCCACTTTATCCGTTCCATCCACTCCATCCGTTCCATCCACTTCCTCCGCTCCATCCACTTCATTCATTCCATCCGCTTCATTCGCTCACAGTTTCAATGTCCAGATTTGATTGTTCTGCATAAGTGTCTTTGGTTAGGGAGTTTTTAAAGTAACTCCAGTGGCATCATCTTTTTCTATGTGTCACACATCACCTTCAGTGCAGTGGCACAGGGGTGTCTTTCAGACTCCCCAAGGTTTAAATACCTTCCCTGAGACTGAGTACTTTCTCACAGGGCATGTAAAGTTAAATTGACTTTACCAGTCTCTTTAAAATTACTGACCCAGCACACCCTATCTTACTATAAAGTGCTGGAGGGGTTGCTTAGCTTCCCCTGAGTCTAAACACTCATGTAACAGTAAAATGTTACCTTTTCCTATTTTAAATGACTGGTGGCAGTGGTTTAGATCAACTACCGTGATTTTTCACGACCGCTAACAACGGTAGCTCAAAATCAGGGGTAGCCATGTTTTTCAATATGGCGCCCCAGACCTATCTGTAAAAACAGACTCCAGTCATCGTTTTTCACTATTTCTTTTAGGAAAAGTCCTTCTTGTGTGTAACTCTGTGCACCAAACCAGGTTTGGTCCCTTTGTTCACGCCCTTTGGTGGGCTTCTGTGCTGAAGCCCTCCTCTGGTGCCAGAGTGTCTGGGGTGGACAGGATGTGAGGGAGGTGCCCAAAACTCCCTGTGCTTAGTCTCCTAGGAGACCATGCACTCTGGTGTGATTGGCTGGCTGACTGCCCGGCAAGGACAGCCACCCTGCAGGGTGATTGACAGCCAGGCTGAATGAATGGGGGAAAACTGTTTAAAAGCGGGTCTCTGGGACTTGGAAAGCAGAGTCGACCACTGGAACGAAAGAATCGAAGAGGAGAGGAAGGAAGAGGACTGCTGCAACTCCTGGATGACTGGTGAAGCCCTGCTGCAGGTCCGAATTGCCTGCAACTCGGACAACAGAGAAGCTCTTTAAGTTTAACTTCTTCCCTTGAGCTTGGTGGGTACAACCAACTCGCAGGCCACCTGGACACGGTCCTATTCTGGCTGAATTTTGTGCAAACGCAGTCCGGAAACCTTTTCGGCTATCAAGAAAGTGTGTGAAACTTTCCTCAATTGTGAAGGCTTGTCCTTCCCTAAACAGTTGTCAAACTTTTCGCTTAGCCAAATTCTTTAAAAATCCATGGCAAAGACTTAACCATTATATACCAGAAATTGTGCTATCCTATACAAAAGACTCTGAACATTGACTTTGGCCCAGGTCTGTTGAGAAGAATTGCTGGTTGAATTTAACTGAAACCCTTTGCTCTGCCTATGAATGTATTTGGGCTGTCTATTCGCATAACCTTGTCTTTTCCTCCTTTTCTAAGTATCGAAAGTGCCATTTTGCTCCTACTTCATTTTTGAGCTAAACTTGTTCAGTTACGTAACGGTTGGATTCTTGTGGTGAATCTTTGTGTGATATTGAGTTGCTTATGCTAGTGTAATGTTTTATAACTGATTGAGTAAATAAATGTATATTCTTTTACCAAGACACCTTGAGTAAGTGTTTACTTGAATCATTGTATTGGTTGGTCCGTTGTGTACCTTGTTCTACTGCTCACTTAAACTCTTGAGATAACTTTGGCTGCTCAGCCATCGCTACCACTTTACTGTGTAGTACAGGCTTGTACCAAAGGTGAAATTGTGCTTGCACTTGTAGTCCTAATTGCCTGTAGTGTTCTCAAAGGGTGCTGCAGGTGATTTTGCCTAACAGGGGTAGTCTGGGGAACCAGTTAAAGTTCAAACATTTTTAGATTATCGTGGGAATACAGTAGAATCTCATGAGATTCCGGCAGCTACAACAGAAGAAACACTCAGAAAAGAAAATGCATAACATGAAATACAGAGTGATATGTGGAAGTAGGAGAGGGCCAGGGGATGGAACATCAGTTCAGGATAGTGGGAGGACAATGGAAAGAGGAGGGGGCACTTAGTGAGTGCCAGTGAGGACAGGGAAGAGCTTTTGATTTGTTGGCATTATTGGGGGAATGCCAGGGGAATCCCAGTGATCATGGGTAGTTTGTTGAAGTTATTTGGCTAGTTTATTGCCTTATTAAGGGAATCCCATTAGAATCGGAAGAGATTGAAAACATTTACACATGCACCAATCACATCTACTAGGCAGGGGTAATGGGTCTGTGTGCCACTGGTCATGGACAACGTCATGGCTAGTGGGCCCAAATAAATCTATTGCGGCAACATGCACAGTGTCCATGGCTGAAGGGCATGGCTAATGGACCCCAAAGAACATGTACCGTGACCAAAAGGCCATGGATAATGGGCCAATAGAAACCTATTTGTGCGACGTGTACTCTGGGCACAGTCAAAGGCTGTGGTCACTGGCCATCACCACACCGCAAAGAGGCCTATTGGTGAAACATATATAGTGAGCATTTCCAAAGGCCATGAGTAATGGGCCCCAGAGAAACATATTGGTTCAACATGTACAGTGACCATGGCTAATGCCATGGCTAGTGGGCCCCAAATAAACCTATTAGTTCAATATGTACAGTGGCCAGCACCATTGGTGATGTCATCAGTGATGTTGTGTGTGCTGCAATTATTGGACATGGCTAGTTGTTCCCAAATAAATCTCTTGGTGCAATATGTACTGTGGCCAAGGTTGAAGGACATGGCTAGTGGACCCGAAAGAAACCCATTGGTGCAACATTTATATTAGTCATGATATGATATGATATGATATGGCATTTATAACGCGCCTATACACAAGTGTTTCAAGGCGTGACGAGGCAAGGGAGGGGGAACAGAGGGAAGACAGACAACGATCCTTCTAGGCCAGGTATCATTCAGATTGCGCAAGTGCAAGGGAAGGGGGAAAAATGAAAGTGCAGGGGGAGCGGGAGGGGGAGGGGGAAGTGCAGTACGTGAGATAATAAATAACAAGAGAAATAGAGGGCGGCCAGCTGGTGGCAAGTGCAGGGTGAGTGCAGACATAAGTGCTTGTGGGGGGACTGTAGGGATGCAGAAAAACAGCCCCGAGGTGCTCGGGTTTCCGGGGAGGCAGTGCAGGCGTGCAACTGGCAGGGCTGGGCCTGAGATCAGATGGGTGGCCATGCAACCAGTGCTGTAAAGTATCAAACAGGGCTTCAGCAGGGGAGAGGGGGAGAGGAAGCAGAAGCAAAGAGGAAGGTTTAAGGTGCTTCCGGAACTGAAGATGGTTCTCCTCAAGTTTCAGAGAGGCAGGTAGACTTTTCCAGAGAGAGGCCCCGGCCAAAAAGAGAGGTCTACCACCAACTCGTTGCTTGGAGAAGCAACTGAGCCTGAGGGGTTTGGAGGCGGATGAGCGAAGAGCTGGAGAGGGAAGATATTTAGGAAGAGAGAGTTGAAGGTATTGAGGTCCCAGCCCCCAGAAGGCCTTGTGGACAATGCAGAGGGTTTTGAACTTAATCCTCTCAGCCACTGGGAGCCAGTGCAGATATTTCAGTCCTGGAGAGATACGATCCCTGGGCTTGAGGCCAAGGACAAGTCTCGCAGTCCTGTTCTGGATGAGTTGCAGAGGGCTGAGAGTGGAAGCAGGAAGATTTAGAAAGAGGCTGTTGCAATAGTCCAGCCTAGAGAGAACCAGAGCTCTGGAGAGAGTGAGCTTCTGGGGGAAGGAGAGGAAGGGAAGAATACCTCTGAGGAGGTGCAGCTGGTAGTGTGACTTCTTGGAGACGTCAGAGGTGTGAGGAGAGAAAGAGAGTGTGGAGTCGAAGATGACACCAAGGTTTTTAGGCTTGCAGGTGGGAGCAGGAAGAGGGCCAAGAGAGGCCGGCCAGAGAGCTGCAGGAAAGGAGGGAGTGGGTGAGCCGATGAGGAATATCTCAGTCTTACTGGCATTAAGGCAGAGGTCATTGGTGGCACACCACTCCTGGATAGCAGACAAACAGTCAGAGATGAGGGACGAAGAAGAGGTGACCGAAGGTAGGCTGAAAACAAGCTATCATCCACATAGCACTAGAAGTTGGGGCAGAGAGCAGAAATGCGGTGGGCAAGGAGTGCCAGCTATTGGTTGAAAAGCCAGGGAGAGAGGTTAGACCCCTGGGGGATACCACAGGTAGGGAAGAAGATAGCAGAGAGGAAGGACCCAAGTTGGACTTGGGAGGGTCGGTTAGAGAGGAAGGAAGTCAGCCACACCAGTGCCTGACCAATGATACCTAGGTTATCACAGAGACAGTTTAGCACGATGGCATGGTTGACAGTGTCAAAGGCCGAAGAGAAATCAAGCAAGATGAGGACACGGGGGTGTTAGAGTCAAGGTTGGAGAGCAGGTTTTCACAGATGTTCAGGAGAGCAGTTTCCATGCTTCTGGCAGCTCTGAAGCCAGACTGATGGTCATGAAGACAACCACCAGATTCAGTGTGGAGATTAAGCTGGCAGATGGCCAGTTTCTCCAGGAGCTTGCCCAGGAAGGGAGTGATGGAGATTGGGTGATAGATAGCAGGGCAGGAGGGATCGACAGAGGGTTTCTTAAGAAGAGGGTGCATAAGGTAGTGTTTCAGGGGGGATGGGAAGACTCCAGTGGCGAAGGAGTGGTTGCAGAAGTCTGCCAGGGCAGAAGCCAGGGTGTCAATGTGGTCCTTGATGGTTTTGGAGGAACAGGGTTGAACCTATTTTGAGGAGACTTTCATAGATCAGACTTGTCTAGAAACCTCATCAGCCGAGAAAAGGGGAAAGGCAGAGAAGGAGGGAGGAGAGGTGGCTGCAGAAGGGCCAGAGGAAGAGCAGGGAGTAGAGGGAGGGAGGGGAGAGGAGGAAAGTGAGGACAGGATGTCCTGAGTTTTAGAGATGAAGTGAGAAGCCAGTGCTGTGCAGAGGGCCTGGGAAGGGACAGGAGAGGTAGAGACTGCGGTAGGATTACTCAATTCCTTCTAGATTTTAAAGAGTTTAGCCGAGTTGTTAGATGCCGCTGAGACGCAGGCTTGGATATGAGCTCTCTTCTTGGTAAGGACAGAGAGTCCCTATTGCCTTTGGAGCAGGCGCCAGGCCAGTTTGTCAGAGGATGAACAAGAAGCATGCCATTTCCTCTCGGCCACCGTGCACCTGCATTTTAGGTTGACAAGGTCTAAGTTGTACCAGGAGTTGCAACTTGGCTTTGGGCTTCAGGTGGATCCTCATGACAAGGGCAAGGATATCAAGAGTATCAGATATAGCAGAGTGGAGCGTTGTGAGGGCTGTGTCAGGATGAGAGTCAGCCAGGGGGGAAAGGGGCAGAGAAAGCAGCAGCAAAAGCCTCAACTGATATGCGCTTCATGGGTGGGATGACCGAGAAGGTGGGTGGCAGTGATGGAGGTGGCTTGGCCAGAGGGGTAGAGAGGGTGAGCTGGGACGAAAGGAGAAAGTGATCACTCCAGGAGAGATGAGTGGTGAGAGGGACAGAAAGGGGAAGGTCTGAGGAAATTAGAACATCCATAGTGTGCCCTGCAGAGTGAGTCGGGCCAGAGGGGAGAATAGTGAGTGAGAGAGAGTCACAGAGGTCACAAAAGAGTCCAGAGGGAGGACAGGAGGCATGCAGGTGGATGTTGAAAAACCCAACCTCCTGGAGCTGCACCAGAGCCATTTCAAACTGCTGCTTCTTGGCCAAATTGGATGATTGTGCTGGATAATCCAAAATGTTGCTGCACACACAGAGACGAAATAGCAGTAGGATATATCTGAAGCGGATTTCATACCCTACATTTGAGAAGTAACAGACATTTTGTCAGTCTATGCCAATCTGAAAATACAGGCTGATGCTAAAGGGGCCTCATTTTAGCCAAGAATGTGATTGTCAAGTGACTGCTAGCCTCCAGGGAGCACCCCATTGAAATCTATGACAAGGCCCTTGACTGAATCTTATAGAGCACCTACCACTTTCTACTGCACACAGTGCAGAGTGTCCTTTGGTGGCACCACAAGTCTTCTCTGCTCTTCCCTCTGCTTCAGCATCTACATCAATCCCCTGACATCATTCCTTCATACTGGCCCAATCGCTTTTTGAGCTATGCAACTCGCATGGTCACTTCAGCCTTGTTGTAGCACTTGCTACTGAACCCATCCAGGAAAGATATGCTGCTCTGAAGAAATCCTTCCATGTTTCCGGACATGCTTGCTGGTCCCTTGTTCTACTGCTCTACCCTTGCCCCATACTGACAGTAAGAGCGCAAACGGTCCTTTAGGCTCAGCCTTCTCACTGGACACACTAGTTGTGTTCCTTTTTATAGCATTTGAAAATCCTCGGTAATTGTTATCCTTCCTTGCCTTCACACAGAGTGTGACGAATGGGATGACCATAACGCCATTTCACCTGAAAAACAGAAAATGGCTTCTAATTTAGCTGCCCTTTGTCAATCTGTACCAATCTGCAACGAGCACAGAACACAGCCACAAGGCCCCTACTACATCCAGATCCAAGTCATCACATAATCTATGCCCTGCGTGCCTTCCAGCAAGCAGCCCAATTAACTTCTAAGCAATCTGTATTCCCGGCCACTGGATAATATACAGGTAAGGACCTACATTCACGTATACCCAGCTGGTGTTATACATCCCAAAGTGCAACATAGGTTCTTTAACACACTCCTGCTGCAACCAGATGTTTGAAAAAAGAAAAAACTAGGTGGCAACTTCTTCTCTGGCATGGCACCTGTACTTTGGGATGCTTTTCCACTGGTCATTCATACTGAGCCTAGACCGATGCCACTTAATCAAGCTTTGAAAATCTTGTTTCTGCACTCATCCAGATAAATCTGCAGAGGCATAACACACTGAACCCTCATTATTAAAAACCTTTATGACGATGTGCCTCCCTAACCTCTTCTCTGATAAATCCCCTCCCAACCACATTGCCTCCAACCACCCCACCCACCAGTCCACTAAGCTCCATCCACTCGTCCACTCCATCTCCTCTCCTCTCACAAACCCCTGCCCAACCCTTAAAAATCCCATCCCTTTCATTGAGTTACTCTGGGCCTTGTTATGCCTTTTCAATACCTCTACACCTCTTAACGTCTATACATGCCATATTATGCCTTGCATGCCTTTAAATGTATAACACACTTTAAAGCTGTCTCTGCTTTTTGTAGGTCTTTCATGACTGTATTATCCTCAATACATTGATATGCCTGTGTAGTGCCTCGAATGCCTCAAAATATTTAAGTGCTCCATGACGTTTAATTGAATTAATGGCAAGTGCCCCCACCTGGCATCTTAAGTGGTTCAATGCATATACAGCCTTCCATTATGTCAATACATGTTAAAGCCGATATATCTGTGATTACTTCTTATTCCCTTATATTCCTTCCAGTCCTGTAAATTGCACACAAGGCCTGCCATACCTTGTATTGTCTCCATGCCTTTTAAGAATTCCATAACTTTTAATATTTTCAATGTATGTAGTGCCTTACATACATTTTTAACAATCACTGTTATGTTCTGCTTTTCCGTGCCTTGTTATGCCTTGTTATGCCTGTAAAGCTGCATATACCCTCCAGACCTGTTAAGAACATGTATGCATAGAAGGCCTTCTATGAATACATTGCCATGTTAATGCGGTTTAGCTCTTCACACATATGTATGCCTATTGCTGTCCTCAATGCTTAGTTGCAGATATGTTGCTGTTTTCGGCATACAAGAAGTAAAATGTTGAGTGAATGTGCATATAATTGTTTTCATGAGTACCTGTGATTTTTTGCTGTAGTCCTATCTGAAGAATGGATTGCATTCCCGAACATTTTTGCAAAGGATTAATGCATACAATTGATATTTGGACATGCCTACATAGAATCAACACATTTCATGGATTAAAACACAATTCCCTGGGTCTCTTCAACTTAATCTCTTTATTGAATGGATTGACTCAATTTTTAAATTTAATTAAAATGCCCTATAAATAATGCTCCAAAAGAGTTATTCCGCTCAAGCTGTTTGGGTTAATTATGTAATTCCTTCCTTGCGTTCTTAAATCTCCCAGTGTTTGATTAGCCCCACCATGCATGTTCGGAGCATCTGTGTACCTTCCACCCCTTTAAGGCTATGTATGCCTTTAAATAGTATTTTATACCTTGTTAGACTTTGCAGGATGTTTATGTGTTCCATTCATTTCAATGCATCCATGCGCCTTAAGACGCTATATCATTTAAGTTTTTCTGTGCCTTAAACCCTTTATACCTTTATTGCTTCTTATGCCTTAATGCCTTCCATGCCTTGGTGCTTTCAAACTCTCTTGATGTGCCCTTTGATGCCTTCTCATGCCCTCCAGGAATTCAAATGTTCATCTATGCCAATGCCATTCCTGCTATGCCTCTTTTATGCGATATGATATGATATGATAGGTTATTTATAACGCGCTTAATATCCAGAGGTTTCTAAGCGCGGACCTGGGTATCGAACCTGCGTTACTCTGTGTCATCTTGCTTCCAAGGTGAGCTTGTTGCCGCTGAGTTATCTACCCGGGACAATCATTAACCTAAAATGCCTTTGCTTCATTGTTATGCCTTTCAACACATCTTGTGCCTTTTCAGGCACCTTGAGGCCTTTTACGTCTTATTTGCGTGATATGTTCCGTTACTGTCTTTGTGCACGTTCCTTGATTTTTATGCATAGTTTTGCCTTTTATGCATTCCCTGTCTTTCAATGTGCCTATCCCTCAATTCAATTCATTATGCAACGTCGACATTTCTCTCTGGAATCGCAGCACCGGGAAAGCTGCTCAACTGTCTGAAGCATTACAAGGCCATACCAGTAGTAAAAGGATCCCACTTGTGTCTCCATCAAAATGTTGACAGGGGGCCATGCCCCCTATTTCAGGTCCTAACCCTGTCCCCTTTAGCTATGCTTTGATATAAACTTAATATACATCTTGTTAGAACTGATATAATATTGTTTCATCCTCATTGTATTTGTTGGCCTATGCCCAATCGCTTTGCGAGGAAATCCGTATTGTAAGGTTGTGACCTTAAGTGAATCAAGCCTCCATTTTAGGTTAAAGCCGCCATTTTAGTTTATCGTGCAAAGTCACCCTGTGGCCTAAAATGGCCAACCTGTGTTCTCTTGTTCTTGCTTTAACCTCTTCAACCTCTGTAGGAGAGTTAATGTCCAACCTGCCTGCAGGCTACATGTTAGGGTCATGTAGACCTTGTCGTTTGTTGACCTCGGGATCAGGGGATTACTTGAATCGGCGATGTTAACCTACAAGTATACAAGAACAATAACGCTATCTAAAGACGATATGTGAAATATCTGTATGATCTGTATTAAAGCAATGTGTAAAGAGTGTAAAGTTAAACCTAGAGAAGAACAGTGTTTATTAGCAAATGTATTAAAAAGTAAACCGCATGCACGAGATATGTAAATTAGGAACGAACCTGGCGCGACCCTAGCCCAGTACATGATTAACTTTTAAGAGGCTGGACATCGTTATAACGAAACTGTATAAATACGCTAATGTCCAGCTAGCAAATCCTGTTCATTGCCATTGAACCCTGCTGGTGGTCTCTGTGATGAACTGATGGCCAAATAGCTATTTGTGTACTTTGTTTTGTAAACTGTACAGAATTGCAATAAAGGTTCTGGGAATCTTTACAAGCCTGTGTCAGTGTATTTATGTTTGCATGGTGTAAAAGCCACAATATTGTATTTTCTGATTCCACAGATGGCGCCCGAATAGGGCCCCCCAAGATTGACTTCGTCTCGTTGAAGGTTGGCTCGGCTATCGGACCGGGATCGGACGGTGCGAACAAAACGGCCCCTCTGGACGAGAAGTCAATTCCTCGGCGGAACAGCACGAACCGATCCCTGAACGGTGAGCTGTAGCCCGAGACAATGTCTTGACTAGGGTCCATATATCGAGGTGGGTAAATTTGCTGAAATCACCAGACAAGTGGGTCCTTAGAATTGTCCTTAGTAACCCGATCGGGCCTCCCAGTCCTTTGGTCAGGTGAATCGTGACCCGATTCTTAATTTAACCCTGACAATTTGAATTTGGCGCATTGTACTCGCGAGCACAATTATTTGACCAGGTAACACCAGAACTCTGATATGCCTGGGAAATTGTCTGCCTGCTTCAGGGCATTATTCCGCAGTGACAGACAATCTTTGGAAAATAGCTGTCCCGCACCACAGGAGGGGTCGCCGGCATGTACTATGTACTGTAAGAAAGGCTTTGGTAGTATAGCATTTAGTGACATTTGGCACAGACAGACCAGACATAACTGTAATCTTCGGTGGCCAACCAATGGTAGCTTTGAAATCCCTCGTATAGAATATCTAGAGTCTGTATTGGTAAAAAAAAAAAAGGCTAGACCTGCAGCATTTGACACATTACACAGTTCGAAAACAGAAGCTTTGCAGCAACAAAAGAGTAGAGAGAAACATATGCGTCGACATATGACAAGTGTCGAAAAGGCACAGTTATATGATCAAAATAAACAATTGGAATCAGTTAGGAACGTGGACAGAGCGTTTCAATTAGGCATTCAGAAAATCTACCCTTCAAAAGATTTTCATAAGTCAGATGAATTGATTAATAAACTTTTGCATGAACGAAGGCCTGATGCCTCTGCGCCACCCCCGTACGTCCCTCCTCCTGGTGCTTTACCCCTTCCCGTTGTTATTCCTCCTCCCATAGTTCCTCCGGTCTTCCCTGTTGTTCTTCCTGTTGTTCTTCCAGCCGTCGCTTCTTTGCCTGCCCCCTTGCCTCCACCTGTTGATATTCAGAATGTGCCTACTCTTCCTCTTCCAAGTGATTCTGCATCGCTTGTAGTAGACCAGGGAGCGGGATCAAGGGTTGTGACTCGTAATACTGTGTCCCCAGATAAAAAGAATGAATTGATTGCTTGGGCTAAACATTGTATGGAGAAGGGTGAACAAGCTGATGTTTTTTCCACCCTCGAAAATTTAAAAGGTATTCCTGAGAAAAATGTTTTTATTGAAGGGTTAGGAATTCAATTGAGCATAATGTGGAATACATTAAACAATGTAGATCTCCCTCAAGGGTTACGGGATTTGAACGCCTTAGCATTGTCCAGAGATACTGTGGAGAAAGTATATGAGCATGTCGAGAAGATTTTTGTGTATAGGAAGGAGTTGGAAGGGTTACAGAATGAGGAAGCAGATGGTGATAGTTTAGGTATTCTGTTCTTACAGAAACGGTTTTCTCCTCGCCGTGTATTAAAAGGTGAGGAAGCACAAATTTGTACAAAGGATGCGATAAGATGGATTTCGGATATGTCGATAACTCCAGATGAAGTATGTGACACATATAGTCAGTATACGTTAGAAATGCAAAAGAAAGTGATACAGGTTATGGTAGAATACCTGCAGAATGAGTTTGGAAAAAGAAAGATTTGTTGTCCCGCAGAATTGTTTAGTGTTTATAAGAGAGCCTTTTCGATTGATACTTCTTCGACTGCCTTAGCGCTTGATTTGGCTCTGTTGCTTAGTAAGCGTTCAGAGCTACCTACTTCTCAGTTGCCTATGAGAGAGGTCCCTCCGACATTTGTCCCAAAAGTTGAGATTGCGGCCGATGCTGCACGAGGAATACTCGCGGGGTAAACTCCTGCACATTACGTATCACAGTTTGTTCACGTCCCGTTTTCAAGACAGGAAGTGAACACCATAAAGCAATCTATTCCCGATGTAAGAAAGAATCCAACCGGGTTCTATAAAGAAATAGAGTCGGTCTTACAATCATCGGTATTCACCTTAAGTGATATTGATTTATTATTTCCCGTACTCCTGCCAGTTGATTTGTGGAAACAGATTAGGACTGTAGATGATGTACTTGGGTTAGGAGATACATGGGATAACATGGTTAGGCTCGACAGAGAAAGACCAGCTGGCGAGCGACCGCCTCAAGTGATATTAACTTTGCCTAATAGGATTATTGTAAAATTAAAAACTATAGTTCCTAAAAAAGAATCATTTGGGACAAGCTTACGGCCTGTGTCCAAGGAAAGTCTGAGGGTGCTACCGGTTTCTTCAATCGGTTTGAGCAGGTATTTTCAGATTTCAGTGGACAAGACTTAGGCACAGAGTCAGGGAAAAGGCTGTTTGTCGACTAATTTGTACGTGGATTGCTGCTTGACATCCAGTTACAGATTATGTCTTCCGAAAGCGCTTGGCAGGCGAAGTCTCAATCAGAAGTACTGCACATGGCTCAGTACTATGAAAATCGTGTGAATAATGAAAAGGAAAAACTTGAGAAAAAAAGGGTGACCTGAAAACAAAAGTCCTATTACAACAGATTGTTAGAAACCCTAGAGGGGGTAATCAATTTAGAGGTCAGTACGTTCCACAGGGAAGTACGCCCCTGGCTCCGGTAACCATTAACCAGTGTGCCTATTGTCGACAGGAAGGCCACTGGCGCGCACAGTGTCCGACCTTGCAGCAAAGGTCATTTGGGAACATGGGTAAACGATCCAGAGGTCGCCCAGGTGCAGGAGGCCCTGGCAGACGTCAGTTTGCACCAGAATCACAGCAACCTCCTTCACAGGTTAAGCAAGTTTCGAATGTGGATAATAGAAACATTTTTGATCACCCTTCTGCCGCGTACCTCTCTGAAGAGCTTCCTTTTGACAATATTCTGTTTCGCTAGGATTGCCCGAAGCAGGATTTGGAACCGATGCCTATTCCCGTTCATCAGAAAGGCCCCTACATTGAGATGGCGGTGGGAAATAGGAAGCATCTATTTTTAGTAGATACGGGAGCACAGAAATGTTCCATTAACCATTCGCGGGTTCCAAATATTCCCCTGTCAGTGCAGTCCAACGTTTCCATAGGGTTTTCAGGCACACCTGTAGTTTGTCCGGTTTCTTTGCCGGTACCGATAACACTGGGCCCCTTCACGGAGCAGTGTCCATTTCTGCTTACCACAGACTGTGGGGAGAATTTGCTGGGGCTAAATTTGTTTATTGCATGCAGTAATACATTGTTCCCCGGACGGAGTTCGGTTAACAATTTCACCTCAGCAATCACTCGCCTCTCAGTTTTTGACTCGACCTTTTCCGCCAGAATTCAGTAATATTCCGGAATGCTTATGGGCAATTGATGATAATGATGTGGGCATTCTTCAAATTGAACCTGTTAAAATTATTCTGAAACATGGAGTAAAATTGCCTCGCATCCCGCAATATAAGATCTCAGTTGAAGGCGAACAGGCTTTGAAATGTATAGTCTCTGATTTTGTACATCGTTGAGTAATTGAGGAAATTACCGGTAGTTTGTGTAACAGCCTGATTTTGCCAGTATACAAAAAAGGTGATAATGCGATTCCCTTTCGGTTTATAATTGATTTGCGTGGTATTAACAAAATTGTGGCTCCTCAATTTCCTATTGTACCTGATATTACAAGAATACTAACCATGATTCCGGCTTCTGCCACTCACTTTAGTGTTTTTGACCTCAAAAACACGTTTTTCAGTATTCCCATACACAAGGATAGCAGATATTTGTTCGCGTTTACCCTAGGTAGATGCTCATTCACACACCCTCGAGTTGCCTACTACTTGCACGTTACTACAGTACGTAGATGATCTCCTCTTGGCTGCTGATTCTGAGAGTGCCTGTAAAGAAGGCACCGTGTTGTTGCTTTGTCATCTAGCAAAACATGGCCACAAAGCTTCACTCAAGAAATTCCAATATTGTTGTCAGGAGGTCACCTATTTAGGCTATCTCCTGTCAAAAGAGGGAAGAAGGTTGACACCTGAACGAATAAAAACTATTTCTGGCATGTATGTCCCAAATACGCAGAAGGAAGATAGAGCCCTGATAGGTATGGCTTCTTACTGTAGATTGTGGATCCCTAACTTTTCGTTAACTATTAAACCAATGCTGGTTTTGACAAAGAAGGGCATTTCTTTGCCATTGCCATGGACTTTGGAACACCAGACAGCATTTGACTTGTTCAAAACCGCGCTGTGTTTGGCACCGGTTTTAGGAACTCCAAATTATGAAAACGCCTTTGTGTTGTGTGTGCATGAACATGATGGATGTGCTTTGGCTGTGTTAACGCAGGAACATGGAGGGAAGAATAGGCCGTGCGGCTATTTCTCATCCATCCTTGATCCTGTTGCATGCGCTTTGCCGAGATGTTTGAGAGCTGTCACTGCTGCTGCTGCTTCTGTAAAACAGAGCAAGGGAATGGTCCTGGGTCATGCGTTAACCCTAATGGTACCTCACTCTGTAGATATTTTATTGAATAGAACTCAAACGCAACACCTCACTTCCGCACGAATGACAAGATATGAATTGATCTTGTTTGCACCCCACATTCAAATTCAGAGGTGTTGTGTATTAAATCAGGCTGACCTTTTACCTGTCCCGCAAGATACTGTTGATGGTAACGAAACGTCACACGATTGCCTTTATGTGACAGAACAAGAGACTAAAGGTAGAATCGATCTGAAAGACATGCCTTTGAATAGCCCACAAGGAGAGCTATTTTGTGATGGCTCTTGTTTTAAACTTCCGAATGGTACATCCACGGCTGCTTATGCCGTCACTACTTTAAGCACGATTGTAGAAACCAAAAGAATTATGCATAATTCCGCGCAGGCCGCAGAAATTATAGTGTTAACTCAAGCTTGTGAAATTTCTGAAGGGCTTACAGTAAATATATATACCGACAGTCAGTATGCTTTTGAGGTGGTTCACTACTTCGGTAGACTTTGGAAAGAACGAGGTTTCTTGACCTCACATGGCACGAAAATTCAGCATGGCACTTTAATAGTGCAATTACTTTCAGCGCTCGCACTCCCTGTTCAGTTAACCATTATAAAATGTGCAGCACATCAAAAGGTTACAGATGATATAGGAAAAGGGAATGCTTTCGCTGATCAGATAGCTAAGCAAACTGCCACTGATTTTAGTTCAGAAATGTATGCTGTAAGAGAAACTGTAAATATTTGCACTTTTGGTGAAAGTATCGATTCTGTAAAAGACATTCAAGCAGATGCTACTATAGAGGAAACCAAGAAATGGGCCGAGAGTGCAGGAAGATTGGATGATGATGGGTGTTGGGTGGACAATGTTGAAGGAAAATGGTTACTCCCTGACGCCTACATTACAATGATGGTTATTATGGCTCATGATCCGTCACATGTCTGCGCACGTAAATTGACTAAAATGTTACACAGTGTATGGGCCATTGATAACATTTTCAAAATTGCGGAGCACTTTGTCCAAGGGTGCATGGTCTGCTTGCAGCACAATGTAGGAAAAGGTACTTCGACTCCTAGAGGAAGTTTCTCTCCACCTTCTGTTCCGTTTGAGGTTATCCTCTTTGATTTTATTGAGATGAAACGTTGCAACAATCTTAAATATGTGTTGTTTGTCATTTGTGCATTTAGCAAGTGGGTTGAGGCCTTCCCTGTTAGATATGCAACGGCCATAACCACGGCAAAAACTCTGTTGAAAGATTTTTTTCCTAGGTTCGGGCTGCCGAGAGTCATCTGGTCGGATAATGGGCCACATATTATCGCTGCTGTAATCCTACAAATATGCAATGGATTAAAGATTGATAAATGGTTCCATTCGGCCAGACATGGCCAAAGTGCCGGATTAGTGGAAAGGCATAACGGCATTATAAAGAACAAGCTCGCTAAGACGTGTGCTGGCACCAAGTTAAAATGGCCGACGCCTTACCGATTGTGTTGCTGTCAATGAGAACAACCCCTCAAACTAAGACTGGGCTCTCTCCCTTTGAGATGGTAATGGGGAGGCCTGCTAATATTTGGGGTATGCCAAAAAGTAACTTGTTGCGGGGTTTAGAGAATGTGCTTCTTTCAGATTACTGTAACCAGTTGATTAAAAATCTGTTTTCAATTTATCACCAAGTGCGAGAGGCATTACCTGTACGTTACGAGGGTCCTGGTCACAGTCTACGACTGGGGGACTGGACCCTCACAAAAGTTTTTGAGAGGTCGTCTTGCCTTGCACCTCGGTGGAGGGGTCCCTACCAGGTCCTGCTAGTCACCCAGACTGCTGTGCGAGTAGCGGGTCGTAAGAACTGGATCCACGCGACGCACACCAAACGGATCCCGCAGCCCGTGCCATACGATACAGAAGACACAGAATCCCTTTCCACTGCTGTAACCAACGTGCACGAAACAGCAACAACCGACACAAGAGTATCGGAGACCGTTACAGAGTACGCAAGGCCAGACAAAACGGCCATCTTGTCTCCGCACTCTCCAACAGTGGTACTTCCGGATCAATCATTTTCTGATCCCATTTCCTTTCACTCGCCAACTCCAGTGGGAAGTGACGACATATTGTTATCCGTCCAAGGAAATAGACGTACAGCACGGTTTGACTGTGCGATTGAGGAAGTCATTTGAGGGCTTGCCTTTTGGCCCGACTGTACGAAAGGATCCTGTTGGCTAAGGGTTGTGGGAAAGACATTAAGAAGACGCGTGATTGGAGTCGCCAGAAAACAAACAATTGGTGTTTTTTTGATTGAAGACTACGATGCCTGCACCCGCTACCGCTCGTACCAAACTTTTAGATAAATATGTGACTAGCAGAGACAATGATCAAGCATGTAATGGACCCCCCAAGTGTATTGTTGCCTTTTTGTAATTGGGTTTTTAGTAACTATTGGTTTTGGGTTATGGTATTTGGAGGAAGTATATCCGCTAGAGGACTTTTTACCTTTTGAAAATGTATCTGTTTTCCCCACTCCTTCCGTGCAATTGCATACCTTATCGCCTAGAGATTCTTCGCATAGACGGAACTATCAGAATAATACCCTTTTGTTAATAATGAATGCCACTCATGCAATTTTAAATAGGACCAATTGCTGGATCTGCTCACATCTACCGCAACATGGGGATAAGGGGCTAGGTTGGTATATTCATCCTTTACCTTTGACAACTGCTTTTATGCTTCTCTTAGAGCACTATTCTTTGGCCGATGGAATGACAGCATCTCAGGGAACTTTGATGGTACAAATTTGAATAGTTTTGAAAAACATGTTTTGATGCCGCTGGGATGCTCGCTTTTTGCAAACAGGAGTAAGCAAAACGTTGCTTCTGTTAGGCCCTCTGATAGATTGTCTTGTCCTTTTCAGTCTTTGATCTCTTTCAAAATGGCTCCTATAGGCAATAAGGATGCCACGTCTCCATCTTATTCTCTTAACCATAGCCCCGATTCAGTATCCTTCTGCATACAGAGGAATGGAACACGGTCAATGGGTAATTTTAGAAAATGCACCAACGTTGCAAATCTGACTAGTGAGAACAGACCTCTGTACGTAAGTGAACCTGTCTATTTTGTTTGCGGTAATGTGGCATTTCCATGGTTGCCCAGGGATTGGCAAGGAACCTGTTATTTAGGGATTCTATTACCTAGGGTATTTATTTCCAGTACTGCAGAAATTTTGAAGACTCGTCCACGACGAGGTGTGAAGGGGGATACTCCAGCGCAAACTCTAGGAGACATCATGAAATCCTTTGTGCCATTTTTTGGGCAAATTACGAATTCAGAAGATATCAGGGGACTAGCGAGAGTATTGTAGAGAACCATCAACCGGACCACTGACATACTCTATAATATGACGTTAGAACAGAAAGCAATAAGATTAGTAGCTCTCAGAACGGGATGGCATTAGATGTCATTCTGGCTAAGCGTGGAATAGTATGTAAATTAGTGGGGCCTGCTTGCTGCGTTTACGTACCAGACTCCTCTCCAATGATCTTTAGGGCTATCCAAAATCTACATGTTCTTCGTTCAGAAGTGCATGTTCCTGAGGGAAACTGGGAACTTAGTCCATGGTTTTGGGACCTCCTACGGTCGTGGGTATGGAAGTTGTTTTCGGCCCCGCTGATTATCTTGGGAAGTTTTCTGTTCCTTTGTTGTTGTATACAGTGTCTCCCTGGTATATGTTCAGTATTAGGGGGGTGTTGCGTGCAAGCAACAAGTGTATTAGGGCATAAAATATACGCCCCGGATAAGGTTTCCAAGGAGTATGTGTTGAAAGAAACTCTAGTGTCTGATTTAATGGCAATAGATATGTCCGACAATGATTCAGGGTGTATAGATGTTGAAATGTGGAATTAGTCGCAAAGTGATAGAAGGTAGTTTAGCGCTTGGCATAGGCCAAAAGGAGGGTTTGTTAGAACTGATATAATATTGTTTCATCTTCATTGTATTTGTTGGCCTATGCCCAGTCGCTTTTCCGTATTGTAAGGTTGTGACCTTAAGTGAATCAAGCCTCCATTTCAGGTTAAAGCTGCCATTTTAGTTTATTGTGCAAAGTCACCCTCTGGCCTAAAATGGCCGACCTGTGTTCTCTTGCTCTTGCTTTAACCTCTTCAACCTCTGTAGGAGAGTTAATGTCCAACTTGCCTGCAGGCTACATGTTAGGGTCATGTAGACTTTGTCGTTTGTTGACCTCGGGATCAGGGGATTACTTGAATCGGTGATGTTAACCTACAAGTATACAAGAACAATAACGCTATCTAAAGACGATATGTGAAACATCTGTATGATCTGTATTAAAGCAATGTGTAAAGAGTGTAAAGTTAAACCTAGAGAATAATAGTGTTTGTTAGCAAATGTATTAAAAAGTAAACCGCATGCACGAGATATGTAAATTAGGAACGAACCTGGCGCGACCCTAGCCCAGTACATGATTAACTTGTAAGAGGCTGGACATCGTTATAACGAAACTGTATAAATACGCTGATGTCCAGCTAGCAAATCCTGTTCAATGCTCACATTGAACCCTGCTGGTGGTCTCTGTGATGTACTGACGGCCAAATAGCTATTTGTGTACTTTGTTTTGTAAACTGTACAGAATTGCAATAAAGATTCTGGGAATCTTTACAAGCCCGTGTCGGTGTATTTATCTTTGCATGGTGTAAAAGCCTCAATATTGTATTTTCTGATTCCACAATCTGATATAAAAAAGATATCAACAATGTTTTTAATCAATTTGATATCAAATATATATTTGTATGGGAAGTGGGTATACTTTTATATTGATTGATATTTTATATGAAGTGGTTATACATTTTATATAATTTGTTATAAGTGAATATACATTTTATGTCAACATTCTGTAAAGATGAGAGCATCTGGTGGTGGTGTTGTTTGGGTGAGGGTTGCCGGTGAAGTGAGCTCCATAGATGGGGACTCTGAATCTAGGGTGTAGGAGAGTGACACAGTGATGATGTCACAGAGGGGTGCCATCCTGATGTGATAGGAAGCAGAAAATTATATCAAACAATTTTGATATCTTTTACAATTTAATGTAACAATTAATATTTTCGATATACAAATGTACATAAAAATCAATATAAAAAATATGTTGGGATATAGAAATGTATATCAAAATTAATCTTTTTTTATGTAACTTTTTATTGACATTTTGTTTGTAAAGGTCCCCCAAAAATGTTATACCAACTTCTTCTATATCAATTTCGATATACAAATTTATATCTATGTTATATGAACTGGTTTTGATACAGAGTGTAATTGGAGACTGGCCCAGTAGCACTATGTGATTTTGATTCATAAGTAAATTGTGTATCCCAGAGTTTGTACAAAAAGTTCAAACTATTGCCTTTGATAAGACATTTTTCTTTTAAATAATGAAAAAACAGTTCACGTTATAAATAAACTGTGCTTCACAGAGCCCATGCAAAAGTCAAATTATTGTTTTTGTTGAATCTACAACACCTCTCTCTCAGTTTACATGTGTCCCTCTGCCACTCTATGAACCAGCTAACAGCGCTGCTGTGGAGTTTTATCTACCACAAGGCCTGTGGAATCCCAGGAATGTGGTGACTCAGAGAGCAGCATTCTATCCACATTAGCAGAAAACACAGGCAGGTCTTTATATTTAGCTCACCAGAATACAGGATGCTCTGCAACAGCTGTGTAAACACAACCCCAGGAAAATACACACGGATATTATTTATCATCTAAACCCAACTGACATAAGGACAGCACAGGGATGTTTCCTGGGTCCAGCACCACTTGCTAATTATTGCTGAGTATGCACAAAATAGAATGCTGCTCTTTGCTGACAGTGTTCAGTGTCTCTGCACCCATGAAATGGCTTGCATCCAGGAAACAGCAAACATTTGATTTGTTACAAACCACATTCCTGCAAAGTAAGCACAAAACATATGAGTTCAGGAAATCTGCATGTGATGATAAGAAAACTGCTCAGGGATGGGTTATGTTTTCACCACTTAAAAGGGGAGCCTGACTCCATCAGAGGTACCCCTTTCAGCTAGGCTTTGGAATTCTGCCAGAGTGTTGGCCTGATGATCCACTCCAGTGCGGCTAATTAGCTTGGAAGAGCTGATTGTAACTCTATGGGGTACCTTGCTTTTCTGCTAGATTTGATCGTAGTTCTGGGAGACCCCCTGCCATGCCTTTTAATTGGAAACTGAGCTTGGTGTTTATCTGAGTTGGTTTCAACAAAATTAAAAAGGTGAGCATGGGGGTATTTTAAAATAACCTTAAAGTATTGGTTTGTGTATTTTTTCAAAACATTTACAATCTGTGTGTTTTTTTCAAACATGCAGCGAAGGGCATGTGTCATTGTATTTATTGATATTCAGGCCCTTTCTGAGGTAGGCCAATTAAAGATGTTTAATAGTGTTTAGAATGTTCTCTAAGGTACACGTTATATGCTTTTAATGATGCATTAAACATTTACAGTTTGTTTAGCATGCTCTGTGGATTTGCATCATCCAGGATAATGCAGAGATACCGGTAGTGCTGTGTGTGCGTGTGTGTGCATGTGTGTGTGTGTGTGTGTGTGTGTGTGTAGCACAGAACCTATGCTCTAGAACTGTTTTTGAGCTTTTATTACTACAGCACTTGGGAACAAGTTGAACATGGGTAGAGAGTTTTTGTGAGTGTTCATAGCATGGCTAAACAATCAATCAGACACTTCAATATTAAAGCTTGGAAAGTATGAGGTCGAGACAGCAGAGTCAGCGACCCAGTATTCAGAATCTGGAGTCTCATGGTACAAACATGTTCATATTCTGCAAATAATGCATTTCTAGTCAATATTCAATTTTTATTTATTTCCTTTTATGGGGTCACTGCCACCCTTATTGCCACCTCAAACATTCAGTTTAAAAATGATGCCAAAGTCTTTGCACAAAATAATCCCTGTCTGCACTTTTGGTGCACTTGTCTTTTGCAGTGTTTTAGCCTCACAGAGCTGATAAAGTTAATAACAGATTTTTAGTGTGTGAAATAATCACATGTTGTGTTTAATAAACAAAACAATGGGGAATTGTCTTAAAGGGTGGCAGATAACAGGGTGTTATACCAGGCTTCAGATGTTTGGCGCGGTATAAAATGGCTTCTTTTATGTTTTCATGACTGTACCAGTGATGTATTAGATTGTGTTGGATTTGTTTTGTTCTTCCAAGTAGACACTGCAATTTATTTCATTCTGTCCGGAGTGTGGCATAAAGTAAAGCAAAATGTGTCCATTCTCTCTCTGCAAGGGAAGCGCAGAGTGTTGGCCTGCATCTTTACATATTTTAAAGCAGAGCTTTGCAATTATATACTAGCAATTTAAAATACGGTTCTAACTTTTGCAATGTTTTATACAATATTTACACACCCAAAGATGCAGTGGATTTGAGTATGTGTCAAAGAGAACACCTTTGATGAAGTGGTGGTGCCACAATTTATTTGCACAAAACACTGGAACGGTGGATTATTTTAAGGGTGTTATACCAGGCTTGAGGTGTTTGGTGATGTGTTATGTATTAATGGAGAACTGCTTCTGTATAAAAGACAGCATAATCTTTCTATTTGGAGCCGGGATGCCTTCCAAAAACTGGATGTTGCAACAGGCAGATTCTGAAAAAATGACCTTTGAAAACCGACAAGCGTCACCCATTGGATTTATGAAAAATTGTGTGCAACACGCCATGGATGTTCTGGGGGAACGGAGATGGTGGTGCATCTTGTTGCCAGATCGATAATGGGCGAATGGGCATGCCTGGATACGGGGCCCCATCGAGTGATAATGGAGTGTCCAATATCCAGGAGGGCTATTATGGTTTTTGGGCTGTACCCGCATTGGACCGTGACAACCAATAACTTGGAAATGACCTGACAAATGGAAGCCTAACCGGGGGTCTGAGAGAACAAGAAAAAAGACTCCAACGACGTCCAAAAGAATTGTAAACATCAGATGGGGTGCCTCACTTTAAAACAAAGTTACAAGAAAATGCTTGCTGTTGTCAAAAGTTTAAAACCGTACTACAAGATGAAGGAGATTGTACAATCGGTGGTTCGGGGTGCTTTTAAAGATGTGGAAGGGTCCGTTTTTGTGCTAATAAAACATTTGAGGGTTGATATTACCGCCTTAGCAGCAGGAACATGTGAGGCAGTCATATGATGTGCAGCCCGATAACCCACTAGCCAACAGTCAGTTGATGAACACACCACACTAGCTCCTTCGATACCCTGTGAGGTGCCTTGTGGAACACCCACAGGGACGCAACTCGATACTGTGCTAGACACAATCCTACATGTTGAACGCAGCCCACTAGCCCCTGAGGACTCCACAAATTATGAAAATCATATCACAACCGATAACCCACAACTAACCCCTGTTCCGAGTACAGTGATAGTAGGTTCTAATGCAGCTAACCCTCGTTCAATACCCACCTGAGAATCCCCTGAATACCAAACATATCAGGTGACCACAAAGAGTTATGACTAGAAACTAACCACCCCACTCAAATCAGGCAATTAGAAAACAAAAAAACAGTCAACTATAGGCACACAACCCCCTGTGCTCCGGGGTCGCGAGTCAAATTAAAAACACAACCATTGTCACAGGTATTATCACAGACAAAGTGATTGTTCAGCATGGGGTCGGGTATCCATTTCAGCTGAGCCCTAACGATAGGGAGCAGAACTTAAAATGGGCCATGTCTCAAGCTCAGAGGCATTGGCTATTTAAAATCTTTAAAAAACGGCCCATTTGGTTATATCCAGAAGCGATCGGGCTAGTGCAACACAGGAACCAACCCCCAGACATTGGAGGCCGCAATTTATTTGGAGGGTTTGAAGACTTATCAAAGAAGTTTTATAACATTCACGGCCATGGAGCATTATGAGGAGTACATATTCATGGACCAGTTGTGCTCCCTGCGGCACATGAAAAGGTCATAAAAGAGGCTGTGGAAACACTGGTTCGACATGTTTTGGGAACTGTTGGGCCCAATGGTTTTGTTGAAATAAGAATGGAGGCTGAGAGGTTGAACAGACCCTTGTGCAGAGTAAGATCGAGATCATGTGTTGTGCGCTGCTAAGAATATGGCACTAGTTGTCAGACCTCGTTCCGGCAGTGCCAATAATCCTCCAAGAAAAATTCTGCACAACCACATCATAAAATCCAAAGGCAGATGGTTGTTAAATTTTAATTACAGACCCTTAAATATCTGCCTGGTGTCTATTCTCATAGATTTAATTGCACTGTGGAGCATAACAGATGCTGATATATATGAAAAAGCTTTGTAAGTACGCAAAGAGCTGGGGCTCCTAATGGACACTCCTTTAGGGTTTGGACAGCTGAATCTCTTTGAAAAGTAATTTGATAGATCCATCAAGATACTCTACGTTAACAATGGGGTGTTGCAATATTTTCCTCTAACACTAAAACAATCAGAAACACTGTGTATGTTTTACACCATGATGACCATTTCCATGGTATAATCAATCTAACATGTTTTCTGGGGCTAAAAGCCTCTGTCAGCACTGCCACCACATTTACATGAACAAATATCAACACAGTTGCCAGTATCACTGGCGCTTGTGTTTAAGAGAGGAATGTCAAATGCTTAACGCAGAACCTGCATAATGTACCCAGTGTCATGCATTTGCGAGGTCTCGGACCTGTCTAGACACACACATTCAGAAAGCGGCATTGGGGGCAGTTGTGTGTGAATGGCAGATTGATTGCCCCACCTGCAGAAATGTTCTTCCAGAAAGTCATACCTGTATTGCAATAACCCCCGGGGTGTGCAAAGTTTCCATTGTCAACACTGCTGGACATATCTGTTACATGATGGCCTGTAGATCTCAAAATAAAACCGAGGACTACATATTGTTTGACATGGAGGCTTGCCAAGAGAATGTAACCCACCAACCAAACTATATCTACGCCAGACATCAAAAGGTTGACAGCTGTTGGGAATTTACAGGTGACTCGTGTGTGGCGGCCTTTGTCAGCACTTTTATAACCAGAACATTCACGAGCTATACTTTTTTACAACATAATTCGAAAGGCTATGATAGATACTCTGTATAGCGACAATTGGTTTGGGAAAACAATAAAGTAAAACTTACCACTGAGGGGGCTATGCTTATGGCTGTCTTTGTGGCTCCCCTACAGACACGCTTTATTGACTCCTTGAACTATTTAACCATGAAACACAGCAAACTTCCAAGAGCTATTAGTTTCCCTAGTTCAAAGTTTTTTTTAAAAACTTTTCAACACAGCAGCTAACCAGAACTGCATAGGCCCGATTCCACCACCGGACCAGAACGACATTCAATAGATGATGCTTAGTGAGAAAGATCCGTTTGTGGCATGGTACAAGGTGAATGAACACACTGTGTTTGAATTTCGCCAAGAGTTAAGGGCCTACAGTCAAAAAGATGTCAACATTTTAAGACAAGCTTTTAATTTGTTCAGGGACGGGATCATTCAAATGACTCAACATGAAAACACCTATAAAGGGTGGAATACACGTATCATACATCAATCCTTTTGAAAACACTAAGGGCTTGATTCACAGAAGTGTTTTATAATGGTGCAATCCCATAGGAAAGCTCTCTGTGAATCAGGCCCTAAGTTTGCTAGTTTTTTATGCAGATCTACAGACAACTATATCTAAAACCTAAAGCAGTTGTGCTGCTTCCCCAGAATTCATGTCATGGGCGACAGAAACATTATTCCATGGTATCAATTCAATGGGCCTCATTACAAGTTTGCCAATACGGAAATAAGGGTGCCGGCACAACGTACCGGCACCCTTTACAGACCATCAGACTATGAGAATTCCTGCTGGGGCCAGTGCTTCTGACAGGTCTGATCTGCAGGGAGCACCGGCCCCTGCAGGCATGGTTTTCACAGAAGCACCTGCACCATTAGCAATGGAGCCGGTGCTTCCGTGTCCCCATTCTCATGGAGTCCTATGCATTTTTAGCTACTCTCAGAAGTTTCAAGCTGAAAATGCACCCTTGCAAGCTCCTAGACCTATTTTTACTCATTATCCATTTGCAATCTAGGACAGAGTACATGCTTGGAATAGCAGAACTGCTATTTATCTTCAAAAATTCAGAGACTGCAAAAAGCACACCATGCAGCTGTTAGACTTATTTTTGGAGTAAAGAAATCTTCCCTGATTTCTGACCTGAGTCGATCTTTGCTTTGGGTTACAGTCAAGGATTGTATTCATTTCAAAATGCTGTGCTTTGTGTTTAAATGTGTAAATGTGATGGCCTCCAGCTACCTCTCAGAAAAGCTTATTAAGTTTCAAACTATCTGACATTTGCGGCTGTGCGACAAACTCTTGTTGTATATTCCCCCTTCAAATTGTGTATTTGGGGGTGATCGGTGGTTTGCAATATATAGCCCAAACATTTTGAATAAACTTCCACTGGAAATTCGGCCATAAGAACACTCAGCTGTTTCCGTAAAGCTCTAAATACCCACCTGTTTAATTAAATGTGGCAGGAAAGCTGTCAAGGACTCTTTAGTGTTAGGGTCTGGAATGTGGTGTTTATGCCTTTCCCATATTATTGTTTGAGTCTATACTGATTCCACCTGCACCCAGATATGATTTGATTCATTTAGGTGTGCTGTACAAATTATTCAAAATCAAAATCAAACTGTGTATATACTGCAACACACCACTCTGCAGTTTCGAAGTGCTTTCACAGCTGTAATCAAGGAGCATGAGAAACACTGCCTGCTACTTTAAAATTAGCGCACACCCAACATCTTCCCCTGTCCACCTGCCCCTCATCAAACCAGTCAAGCTGCTTTTGAACTCGGTTCACTTCACTTCAAATCACAAGACCCACCCGCATTGCCTTTGTCATTCAAGCAAACTCTTAGAACCAGTGTTGTTGCATCTTGAACCAGGTGGATGCTGCATCGTGCCTTTCA
Source organism: Ambystoma mexicanum (assembly GCF_040938575.1). Classification (NCBI taxonomy): domain Eukaryota; kingdom Metazoa; phylum Chordata; class Amphibia; order Caudata; family Ambystomatidae; genus Ambystoma; species Ambystoma mexicanum. The sequence goes on along the minus strand of NC_090929.1, from coordinate 1,275,853,130 downwards.
GAGCCAGTCCCCAGCTGGGTTTGAATCAATTGCTTCTCACCGGACCCCGGCACAAACCGTTGGTCTGACTTGAACCAGCAGTTAATCCAACAACTCGAGATTCAACCTCCAACTGCCGATACATCAAACCGCACTCCAGAACATTAGGATCACTGCTTTGAACCGTTGCAAGTTTTGGCTCAAACCATAGGAGCATCACAGGCCGACCCTACCCAGAGGTTACCACATGACTCAAACTGGCTCGACCTTAAACACTGTCTTCGAAAACACTACCGGATTCTCCCCTGCTCTACACCAGCTTGCTGCTTGGATCAGCACAATGCGCTGCACACAAATTCAGCTCAAACTGATTCATAGTATGATAGCGCAATGCCTGGCTTGAAGTTGTTGAACCACCAAGAACCGCTAAAAGGTAAGATTGATTGGGCCATTGGTCCTTGTTTTGGCCGTAGAGTATGATTAAGTCATTTTTATCCCTGTGCAGCCAATAACATACTTGTAGAGAACATTGTGGCTTTTACTTGCCTTTCACCCCTGATTCATTACTCGCAGTGTTGCATTTTGCTTTCTTTGCTTATTCTACGTTCTTTCCTTGGTTCCATGTCATTTCATTGCGGAATTCATTTTTTTAATTATAATGAAAAAACTCATAAGATTTTAATTTTGAATTTTTGGGGGATGTCCCCCAAACCTCCATCCCCTTTTACTTTATATCAATTCCGGAACACCCACACTTCATATATATATATATATATATATATATATATATATATATATATATTTCTGAACCCCCTAAAAAATTTGATGTTTTTTCATTATAAAAATCATAGCAAAAACCCTGCAAAATGTCATCCCGCGATTAAAGGATGTCATACCCTTTGCTCAGGGGTGGGTTTTGTCAAGTGTTTTTAATTTAGCTATTCTTGTACAAGGTGTGTTTAATTAAAGTATATATATTTTTATGCAACCTTGATTGGACATTCCTTTGTTTTGGACTGATATACTTCACTGCTTGGGTCGCTACTGAATCACATTTACACCTCTCTTGAGAGTATAACCTTTCCTTGGCCCACATGACCACAAAAGGCAAAAGAGGTACATCGGTTAACTGTGTCCGTTTTACTTTTATGATTGTGCTAGCAAAAAGTACCCATTCTCTGAACGGGCTCTGTGAACATAGAGGTAAAAAGTTGGACAAATGGCAAGCGAGTTTAGATGTAACACTTCCATCAAATGTTGAAAATCGAATGTCATGTAATTGCTGTTCCAATTCGCTTATCGCTTGATGTGCTTTGTACTCTGATGAAAACTGCGCTGAGAATGGGCGTGTGTGGTTGGCTGACAACTTGTTGCCTAACCCTGGTGTGGTGCAGTTCATTGTGGAGCATTGTTGAGTACATGTCTCAGAAACTGTGCTTTCTAGCATTGAGGACCGGTCCTTCTACGACCACATTGATGCTTTGCTCATTTCATGCAACCATCTCATGTGTGAAGGTGCTGAAATCCAGGAAAAGGGGTGGTATGTCCAAATGTAATGTAGCCAGTAATTTCCAGAGGGTTCTAACAGGTAACTATGCACAATTTGGTGCAGATTGGGGAAAGGGTGTGGAATTGCATAAAGATCAAAGATTTGCCAAGCCACAAACCCACAAACAAATTTAGAGTTTTGATGAAATCCAGGCAAAGGGTGGGGTCTCCAAATGTCATGTAGCCAGGAATGCCCGGAGGGTCCTAACAGGTAAATATTCCAAATTATGTGCAGATTGGTGAAACAGCATGGAATTTTATAAGGAAGAACACTTCACCCAGCCACAAACTTAAAAAAATGTTGACTTTGGCTTAAAGGGATGGGGTGTCCATATGTCATGTAGCCAGTAACTTTGTTAAAGGGACGTTATGGTTAACTTCCACCAACAAAATCCTATGTTTTTCAATGAAAAACCTTTGTTAAAGGACATCACTGATGACATCACATATCTGGGTCACTTGTTTTTGTTCACTGACATATGTAGGCCAGGCAGTTTTGTTCACTGACAGTGAAAATATGAACATTGAAAGTTCGCTATATATCTAGACGTTAATCTTCTTATATGTTCTTAAAGTACTTTCCTTACGGTTTTGGTCTCAGCTCATGGTGCATATTTATGGGGCAACAAGCTGACCTCAAACACACAATTCATATGTATACTTGATGAACTTTAATGTTTTTGACATTTTCTCCAACATATTATTTTATTTAGATGAGTACCTTCTTGAATGCATGAAGTACCTCATGATAGGTCTGCTGATCACCCCTGACATCTTGTTACCAACATTGTAAACACAACCCGTTGAAAGAACTTTTCATGAAAATTAATGTGATGTCATCTTTGATGTCCTGGGTGTGAGTCTTAGCAGTGCATGGTGGTGGCCTGAGTTACGGTTGCTTAGCGTACTATAACTGGCAAATTTCTTGTTTTTTTTTTGTTTGAGTTGCAACCATAACGTCCCATTGACATCGTTTTTTCAGTGAATTTCATAGGTTTTGTTAGTGCAACTTAACCATAACGTCCCTTCAACAATCGTTTTCATTGAATATACAAATATTGCACGGCCTGGAGTAGTGGCCTTGTAGTTATGGTTAAGTTGCTCAAGCCATAGGAAGAGCACTTTTTGGGAGTCTTATAACTTCGCCCCCCTGGACGAATCCTCACCAAACTTTGCAGAAAACATATATGCCCCCTTCTGATCAACTCTGCAAAGAGGTTTTATCATGGGGGAAAGCTATAAGGGGGAGGTCCCCAAATTTGTGGTTTTCCTCATAGATGCAATGGAAAAGAAATGTGCTCATGCCTACAGCTCAAACCGCTGGACGGATTGCCGACAAAATTGTGGCAGGTGTGGCGAATTGGTCCCAAAAGTGTGCTTTTATAAATTTGGTGTAAATCAGTTCAGTTGTTTTTTGTTTAAATGGCCAAATATTATGTTACAAAAATTAGTGATATCTGGGTTCGGTTTGCGAACTCAATTCCCTGTTCGGTCCGTGGACAGGCCTCTGATTGGTCATGGGGCTGTCGTGATGTCTGGGAACAGCAGGCATGCCTACTGATTGGATGGTGAAAAGCGCAAGGTGCGTCATATTTTTGGAAACAGCTGCCCTGTTGGTTCTGCGGACACCAGCCGATGTCCGTGGACATTACGCTGTGGGAAAAGTCTGAAAAACACATTTTGGGTTATTTGATGGCCAAAGGAGGGTCTGGTTAGGGTGGCAGAGGGGAATAGAGATGATATGGGCCTGTTTTTCTAGGTGAAAAAGCTGGGTGTGGGAGCCGCCTGCTCCGTGGACAGTGCAGTAGTCCGTAGACAGCGCAGTGAACAAACAGCTTGTAGAACACATTTCAGGTTATTTGATGGCTAACGAGGGCATAGACAGTACAGGGGAATGGAATGAAAATGATGTGGAGCTGTTTTAATAGGTGAAAATAGGATCTGCAGGTGCTGTTGAGTCTGCGGTCAATTTCAGTGTCTGCAGACACTGATTCAATGGTTGGGGGTTCAGGGTGAATTTTGTTATTTGCAGGTGTATTGTATGTACTTGTTCTATGGTTCATTATATTGTGGTACTTGTGACAAGTGGCCACATTTTTGGGAGCATGCAGACCATAGCCCCAAAAATCTGGCCACTAGCCATAACCATTATAGCAATATGTGTATAGTTTTTATTGTACTGTGGGGGGAGTAGAAAGTGTTGGATATTTATGATTACAGTAGAATTGAGGATAGTGGTTGTGGAATATGTATTTGTGTACACTTGGTACAGTAACTTAGTTGTATAATGTAGTGAACCTGGAATCTTTGGTTAATTTCCTGTGAAAAAAGGTTTAATAGCATACAATTTTATATTGACATTTACTTTTTCTGACCCTCATAAACAGTACATTCTATGTACTATGTTTGGTACAACATTAGTGTGTGATAGACTGTTGTTGTATTGACTTTAATAATCGTTAGGTTATAGGGAAAGAAATAATAGAGAATACAAAGAAAACAACTACATTTATGTCAGTGTAAGTTTGATAGAATGTTTGTTTGCAGTATGTTGTTATTAAGGGAATGTTTAAAGTAGTTAGATACGTGTTGGGGTATTCTAACTATATTAGATTTTAGAAGAAGTTTTGTAGTAACACAAATTGTGGTGCCGTATTTCAAGTGTATTGCAATGATTTTTTTTTTAAGTAGTTAGATACCTATTGGTGTATTCTATTCTACTATATGGCAACTAAGAATACGAATAAGAGAGCATTTAGCCTATTTAAGAAATGGTGACCCAAAGTCACCATTGGCCATACATTGGCAACAACATCACCAGCTTGATAATCAAGAAGATTTAAGATTTATTGGATTTATGCAAATCAAGCTGGGGAAACGAGGGGATAATCTTAGGCTAAAACTCAGGCAACAAGAATGAAAAATAATCTGCTATTTAAGAAGTACTATAGTGGGACTTAATCAGGACCATGAGATGCATGTATTTTTATGAAATATCTAAGAATAATACTAACATTTTTGGGTAAAGCTTTACATAATTACCACTTGTGATTCCATTCCAGCCCTATTAGAATGTAGTAAGACGCCATAACTTTCTGTCTAATCCCATCCATAAATCTAGCATAAGGTTCAAATACGTGTCAATGACATATGGGAACGCAATAACACAACTCTGTTGGGAGATTAAATCTAGTAATGTATTTATAAATATTGGTTCTGTGCTACACTTGAGGGGTATTGTATATTTAAAGATATTACTATAGAATGGGATTCTGATACGTAGACCTCACAATATAGAGTAAACCTCGGTGGATCATATATTAGGTCGTATTACATGTGAGACATAATATATAGCACAATACATCTAAGATTTAATACCGGAAAGAAATGATTAGGATCACCTAAATTGAAATTAAACATGTCACATTTACAATCAGACATGGAGATGCAGTGGAGTGCAATGCATAACACATATGGAAACATTTTAAATAAGGACATCAGACATGATGCTAGGAATGATGCTAGGATATATAAGAGAATCAAATAGACTTTTCAGGATTACCGAGTTATACACAATGTTTATTAATTCATAGGACTTTGTTTGCATTAGATGCGCGTGTGACGTCGCTGCGATCGCGCCCGTGTGATGTCATCGTGTACGCGTGACGTCATTGCGATGCGGGCCTCATTCTCGATTGTCTCTGGCGTTTATTAAAGAAAGCACAGTCTCATGTGACTCCCCTTTGGAGCACCTATTTAAGAATGGAATCTGGGATTTAGCCCGTTACATGGCGAGTTCATACCCATATTCAATCTCTATGGGACAGAGTTAGCTTATTGTGGCCTCATTTACTAATGAGAAACTAAGAAATATACAAAAACATGGGACAATGGGATTCGACAGAAAAGGGTTAAGAGAGATGGAGAAATTTAGCTAAGGATAAACACATTACCTATAATTTCAGATGGACATAATTTTTGTATGATATTACTAAGTTGAAATTATTATTTTATAGTTGGTCCTTGAACCTTGGAGCATAAAAAATAACGAACTTTAGGACTACAGGAATTTACAAATACTCACCGTTTCTGATCCAACACAATCATCCGCACAGGTTGGTGAGTCTTTCAATTATTCAAGGACCAATCTATGGAACTCTAGATACTGCTCACAATATTATATAATACATCAGGGTTTTTCTATATAGGCTTGAAAGAAATTTTCAAATGAAACTGCCGGGCATTGAAAACCGAAATCAAAAAGATATAGGGAGTACATTTGGGGTAAGCATAAATCCCACAAGATCCTTTAATTTCGTGTTCAATAATGCATCAATAAGATATTTCAATATATTCTTAGTTTCTAATAGGTGACTCACATTATGGGTTTGCTGGAATGGGTCCACATGGTGTGTGGGCTACAAATTGAAAAATGATAATAACCAACTATACATGAGGCTTATATAATGATGGTTATATGACCAAAATGTCATACTAATTTATGGTTTTTATTTATGTTTTTTCTTTGAAACTGGAATTTACTTACTTGAATATGGCGTGACTTTCCCATCATCCTGCCCTGGTATGTGAGACTGCATGGTATGGTTTTCTCAAAAAACTTATATAAAATGTATATACTTGATGAATATGTAATTTGGTGCAGCCTTGAGAACGACCTGAGGTCTAAACACGTGTCAGCTGTGGGCTGTGTATTTGCTTGAAGAATTAAAATCACTCATTTTTGAGATACATTATGCCAACTGATTTTTGGATTGATTTGGAAACAATCTATGGAAAAAGGATGGACTTGTAAAAATAATAATTTCTGTAACTAAAGTAAAAGTATATGGTTTGAGTGCAAGATATCCACCCGAACCTTGTAATATTGTATTCTAACTATCTTGACTTTTAAAATTATTATTGCAGTATTATGGATGTAGTTAGATACCTGTTGGCATATTCTAACTGTTTATTGTGGTACAATTATGTGAGTACATTTTGGTTAAAGCACTATTAAGTATTCATTTGTTAGATTTGCTGGTAGCCTATGTTTTGGAATAACGGACATGTTGTTACATTCAAACCAACCAATTCTTTTTTGACATATGCATTATAGTGCCCCGAAGTTGGTTTTGGCACCAGTGTGGTATATTATACCTACTGTTGTGTAGGTTTTCTTGCCAAGATATACTTGGTCAAGTGTGAAGCTAGTAAGCTTATAGCTAAGAAGCATTAACATAACATATTGGCTATGTGAGTGCATTTGTATACTGGAACGTTAGTCTGAATTGCAAAAATGGCATAATATGCTATGATTTGCATTCTGCAGAAGCTGAATGGAATTGATTCTCAATTTGGTATGGATACATACACACCTCGTTTTTTAGGGATGTGCTCTTGTGAAACATGGCTGCAGAGAGTGCATGTATGTTTCCATGTGTATGAAATCTGCAAGATTCCATTCATAGGGATGTTTTTGGTTTCCCGTACTTGTAGTAAACACATTAGGAATTCTTGAGGATCTTCTTGTGTGTTTATGGTACATTTTATAATTCCTGCACAGTAGTCCAATTCTTTCATTGTACCTGAGACACTGTAAGTGTTGTCAGGATTATTTGTGGCATTTCTATGAAGGACGAGCATTTGCAAACACAAATGGTCTGAGCCGTTTAAGTAAATGATGTGAACATTTGGTGGAAATTGGAAGAGAAGATTGATTGTTACATTTGCATAGCAATTTACTCCAGTTGTGTTGCTGAATTTAAAAGGACCAGAGAGTTGTGTGTCTGCATCGTTTAATGGGCCTGCAGATTCTTTTGGAGAAGAGTGTTACCCTCAACTGGGCACGGGCAAGGTTGCAGCCCTCCCGGGGGTGAGGTCGCTCAGGTCCGACTTCACCCTCTGTGCTTATGTGGTGACTGGTGGTAACAGGTAATCAGACCTTCCAGGATTTTGCGGCATGAAATGGCAAAGTTTGCGGTACAAACCTTTATTTATTGCAGCATTTTTGCGGGACATTTTGTATTATCTGGAGGGTGTAAGATTGCCACATTGTAGGAAAGAGGCAGAATGCAAGGCTAAAAGAGTCAGGGTGTTATTATTATGTATCTTTTGTATTAATTTAATAGGAATCCCAGATTTCTCTGGTTTGGCAGAACAGTTTTTTTTGTTTTGGCTACATTTTTGTTTTAATGTGCATGCCTATTTAATAGTATTAACTAAATTGATCATTATCAGTTCTAATGCCGAAACTTTTCCCCTTCTATTTTCTCCAATCCCCCAAACACCCACACACCTCTCTCACTAACGCACATCACACAGCTCACCAACTCCCCATTGCACCTTGCATTCCTGAACCTCCCACTCTGTCATACAAAGACTAACGTGCTATGTCACACTGTCAAGTAACAATTTGCACTTGCCCGCCCCTGCCAAACTCCAAATCATACTCCATACTCACACCTTACACTCTACAATTCCTCCCGTAATATACAGTCCATCAATGTTTTGTGCTGCTTCTGCATCTTGCATCCTTTCTCCCATTCTATCGCAGTCTTCACTCATCTTCTTTTCCAATCTACAGCTCACTGCCTCTTTCAGGCCAACCGCTTCCTCTCTGCTTTCTGGCTCACTGCTCCCCCTGACCACACGCTCCATCTACTTTCTGAACCTCCGCTCGCTGTCAGATTTCCAGCCCAACGCCTCACTGCTTTCTCTGCTCTCTTGTGCACTGCTTCCTCCTCTGACCCACTGTTCTCCCTCTGCTTTCTTGCCTCTCACGTCACATCTCACCCATCACTCTTCCTCTCTCTCCTTTCCCTTTCATAGTGTGACTATTTTTTAAAAATGTAGATTGTGTACATGATCCTCAAAAAATGGGACATTTAAGCTGAGGATATGCTATTTTTAGATAACCCATTTTTGTAAATGAGCAGGTCACCTTATTCTCAAAGGTGTTTAAAGATGTAAAGGCAGGCGCTCTGTTACCAGTCTTTAGCTCATCCTCCTAATGCACGTTTTCATGACTTCATCAATCTTCAGGGAGGCTGAGTTTCTTAGTTATTTCTGGCAGGTCTACATTTCTTTTTCAGGTGTGGCAAGTTAATTAGCTCTGAGGAATCTGGTACTTGTATTTTTCGCACTTGATTTTGCTGGCAGGTGACTGGAAACAACTCCCTCTATAGCACAGATCTTCCCCTTGATGGGGGGAGCGGGAACGCCATAGTTGTGGCTCTCCAATGAAAGGCAGCAGCAGCAGGGCCATCATGCCTTACATTGGAGAGCCACAACCATGGCTTCCCCCCTACCCCCATCAAGGGGAAGATTTGTGCTATGGAGGGAGTGGTTTCCAGTCACCTGCCAGCAAAATCAAGTGTGAAAAATACAAGTATCAGAATCCTCAGAGCTAATTAACTTGCCACACCTGAAAAAGAAATGCAGACCTGACTGAAATAATTAAGAAACTCAGCCTCCCTGAAGATTGATGAAGTCATGAAAACGTGCGTTAGGAGGAGAAGCTAAAGACTGGTAACAGAGCGCCTGCCTTTACATCTTTAAACATTGTTCCAGAAATCTCGGGAAAGGCAGCAGCAGCAGGGCCATCATGCCTTACATTGGAGAGCCACAACCATGGCTTTCCCCCTCCCCCCATCAAGGGGAAGATTTGTGCTATGGAGGGAGTTGTTTCCAGTCACCTGCCAGCAAAATCAAGTGCAAAAACTACAAGTACCAGAATACTCAGAGCTAATTAACTTGCCACACTTGAAAAAGAAATGCAGATCTGCCTGAAATAACTAAGAAACTCAGCCTCCCTGAAAACTGATGAAGTCATGAAAATGTGTGTTGGGAGGAGAAGCTAAATACTGGTAACAGAGCGCCTGCCTTTACATCTTTAAACATTATTCTCAAAGGCGACCTTCGCATTTCCACAGGGATGATCTGTAGTGCAGATTGTGCGCTGGACAGCTGCTTTGAATAGGGTTCTGGGTTGTTTGACAGAAGTGTAATTATTTGCGGCGGAATTGACCGTAGTCAATTTTCCCGCAAATAGATTTGCACTTCAGCCAAACAACCCAAAATGTACCTTTCACAACCAACCCACCCCCTCCCCTAGTTAACTGCTTACCCCTAATTAACTGCTTGGTCGCTGCTGCTTCCCATCCATCCCTGCGGGGTCAGTTCAGTCCCTCTAATGCATGACAGATCTGACGCCGCAGGTTCCCTTTTTAGTTTTTTTGTTTTTGTTTTCAGTCCCCCACCTCCAATTTTGAGAAAGCGGGGGACACCTCTGCAACCCCCATAGCCAAAATAAGGAACATAAGGAGCGGGTGACAACTCCGCAACCCCCGCTCCACATGTTCGGTATTCATAAAAATCGATCGAATGATAATGGCGAAATAGGTCAAATTGTACCATTCGATCGATTTTTGGTGGTCAAAATGGGTAGTACCTTGAATAGAAGTGCTCTCCCGACAGTTTTCTGCAAGCTCCCAGCATGTCCACTTTAAAATGCGACCCCAAAAAACACATTTCTATCATGTTTGAGGAACAGAAATACAAGCGACACAGCAGCGGTTCATACCTTTAAAAAAATCCATGACCGGGTCAAGAAAGACCCAGGGGGTCATGTTGAGGTTGCCGGTCCGGAAACAAAGGTGCCGGTAAACTTGCCGCTACCATTGTTGCCGGACCGGCAAAATACAAGTTCTGCGAGCGGGTGCCTTTCAGCCCCCCAGGTCTGACCTGGGTGGTGGAACGGCACCCGCTCGCAGACCTTGACGGATGCACCGGCACTGTTGCACACAGTGCCAGTGCATCCGTCCTACCCATTCCCATTGAGTCTAGTGGGAATGGGGAATGGGAATGGGGATTTTCTTTTTTCCAACGTCGGTCCGGACGGACTGCCAGAAAAAATATGACTCTGGCGCCAGTCGTGCCATTTTAACAGCACGGCTACCGCCAGACTTGTAATGAGGCCCCCTGTCATGCAGTGGCACCCCCAGCTCCCGTGCGCATTGGGTTGTTTACAATTTCTGCACATTTAAAAGGGCATCTTGCGTGGAAATTTAGGATGTGCTTTTAAATTGGCAGAAACGCCCCCTGATTTACTCAGAGGTGAAAAAGGCCATATGAATGGGTGCGCATATAAAATCCACAAGGGACACCTGAATGGGCACATTTTAACAAAATGTGCCCATTCAAGTGTCCCTTGTGGATTGGGCTGTTCTTTCTTTGGGTGCAAGTGATGAGATGTGTTTGTGCATTTCATTGATACGTTTTGATAATCTGGGACCGTGAGTTTTTTTTTTATTGTAGTTTTTGCAGGTTTTTATTGTAAAAACCGCTGTTTTTGCAACAGTTTTCGCAGCATTTTGCACAAAATGGCAGTTTTTGCGGCATTTTGTAGGATCGCACAAAATCGCTATAAGCTGGAGGGTCTGGGTAATGTTGTTCCGGACTGCTCCTGTAGATTAGTTTTGGCGAGCACTCTGTCCTGCTGCTTCTGGCAGGGGCGCGTGTATGATCTGGACCGAGTTCCTTCACTGGTCCCTTGCACGTGGCAGTCCAGTCCAGCTGCGGCTAAGCCACTATACTTCAGGTAAGTGTTCCTGTTTTCCTTTGTCTTTCCTCGTCTGTTTTTGTTGTACTGTAAAGTTCGTTGTCTTGTATTGCTGTCTGTTCCACTTTTGATGTTTGCTCTTTTGCTTTCTTCCCTTGAATGTGATGTTGCAAGCCCGGCAGAAGCTTCAGAGCTCGAGGCGACAGCCGGAGTGAATGAGGAACGAAGCTGCAGTGGTACACAGGGTCCGAGTTCATGGATGCAGAGTGCGGTGCTGCGGCATCGGGATCAAGATCACTGGATATCAGGAGATGAGTCTGCAGATGAAGCGATGAAGCACCGGTTTCCTGGATGTCAGTATGCAGGAGAACACCTGGTTTCAAAGGTAAGTAAACTTAAATTGGTCCAAGCGGCGGTGAGCATCACGTTGCATGCGAGTGTACTGTAACGCAAAGCACCGGCCTTAAGAATGGAGCAGCTTATATAGCTGAGCTTCTGAAGCCACGCCCACCAGTTTCAGCCTGCCTGCCACACCCTGCCACACCCGATGAGTCAGCACATGAAGACCAGGCCCAGGGAGCCTCGCCCGATGAGTCAGTACATAAGGATGTTTTCTAGAATAAAGGCGTTCAGCTCCTGGAAAGTTCTTGTAAAATAAAAGAACTTCTTCACTGTAATAAAGTGTTCCCGCTCACATCTCTATATGAGCCTGGCACCAAAGGCACCAGGACTGAGTCCAGCCAGGGCCCCTGTGTTTATAGGTCCCAAAGGGACATAAGTGAGTCAAGTGACCCATTGCCCCATCACTAGATGGTGTGGCTTTTGTGTTCTGGGGCATGTGGCCATGTCAAAGAGATATTTGTCTCTATCGTTTCTGATGGATTTGCAGTTGATTTTGAAGTAGACAGTTTTTTGATTGTATTATTTGATGGAGAAGGAGTTGATCGTTATTTCTTTAGGGGTATTATTGTGAATTATGCTGTAGATTCTGTTTGCTTTACTTTTCTTTTTAAAGGTACAGCGTTCATATCTAGATGGGGCTCTACAAAGCACGCAGCCTGTTGTATTCTAGGATGCAAGGAATGTCAGCGTTGACTTTGTTTGCATCAAAATTAACTACGAATAGACCATTGAGTGTACTGAGATATGAAAGTGTTACATAACTCATACCTTCCTTAAAGACTGCACTGCCACTATCAATCACTGCGTGAACTAAGATTAGACCTTGCGATTTGTGAATAGTGACAGCATATGCAAGAAGGAAACATGCTATTGTGCGACCAATTTTCTTTTAACTTCTGCAAGTTTGTCAAAGTGGATGTTGACAAACTGAATGTTGTTGTCATGAGGATATGTTTGGGAGCCAACAACTGTACCAATTGCTCCAATAACTAGACCTTGTTCTACATCAACCTTTTCAAAATGACTCTGCTTTGTAGGCAAAAAGTTAATATTTTCTCCAATCCAGCTGTGTTTGAGATAGATTTTACTAAGGTATTTAGTTGTCCCGTTGCTTTTTGACACATAGGGACCGTCATGCAGTACCCTTCTAGTTTGTCTGAGGAACTGATATGCAGTATGGGTTGCGTTTCTTTTTTTAACATTGTCTTGTTGAATTGACTACAGCTTGCAAGGGTTGCCATTAAGGACATGCATTTTAGATTTTGTTGAGTTAATTTTTCCATGACATCAGGAGGAGATGTGTTTCACCCATATAGCTCGGGATTAGTCCAGTATTTATGATATATTTTGCATCTTTTGTAAACTGACAAGTTCTAATGCTTTTGTAAATGTTAGCAAAGGTGAGGTCTGCAGACTGACACATGTTTTAAGTTAGTTCTCTGTACAGAAAATGCTACCAGAGATTTATATTTCCAATGCTGCCAAGTGTGTTACAGCATTGTTTTTGTCCTAATGTTTTGAAAATAGGTTGACCTTTTACTTGTGTTAACTGTAGGAGGTCTCCGAAAACAATAACATATTTTGCTACAAACAGTTCTTTGTTGTCAGTTTTTAGGACTTCTTGCATTGTGAGGTGAATAAAATACAACATGAGTTTGGAAACCATGCTTACCTCATCTATTAATACCATGTTTCAGGATCCTGCATACTTCAGTAGTAGCGTATGCTGATCATTTGTTGAATTCTAATGTATGTTGGTGTTCTACTGGAAGGAGGAGTCATCTGTGTAAAGTTACACCTCCTATGTTGAAGGCAGCTAAACATGTGGGGGCTGTTACAACAGCTAAAAAGGTTGTTGTTTGTTAAGGTTTGTAGAAAGTGCTGATTATTTTAAGTAAGAATATTATACCAGAACCAGCTTCATCACTTACATACAGGAGCAGAGGTTTATAATTTCTACAGCTACAGATTTTAGTTTCATTTTTAAAACCATGTTCAGTTTCTTCAGTGACTTCTAGATAAATGGTGAGTTGTTCATCATTTAGCTGTGATTTGAGCACTGACAAGTCTTCTGCAGATTGTTTATATTGACAACTGGCATTATCAACCTCAGTCATGGCTATTTCTGCTTCATTTAGAATGAGTGGTTCACCAAATGGTCCTCTGCTTCCTGTAAGGGAAGGTTGACTGCCCTCAGGAGTGTGTTTATCTAGTTGAGCTTCAGTTTCTTCCTCTTGTTGGCGTTCATTGTCCAACGTTTCTTTGTATTGTTTGAAATTGGCATTTGTTATACTGCTTTCATTTGCTTTGAATGCAGTTTCAAATGAGTCATAGTCACCTAATAATGTTTCTTCTTTTCTCCAAAGTTTTAAAAGTTGCAGCAGGGCCATGTAATACAGTTCTCAATGTTGCAGAGATTTAAATGATAACTTTATAGTTTACTAGGCTTCTTTCAGAAGTTGAGACTGAATATTTGCCAGTTGTCTCATCTGATGTGACATTCCTTTGAAGCAGTAGTTTTGGGCTATGTCGTACAAGCACATTTTTTTTCCAAAGCAGTACTTCTGTTTGGGTAGTATGTATTAATTAAATTGCTTTTTAAAATGTCCTGGTTGTTGGGATCATTTGTGGCTATTGTTTCTATCTCTTGGTAGGATTTAGTACTCTTTTCCGGGATGAAGCTTGACCAAGGTTTAGCCAGACAATGTGTTGAGATTTGCCATGTAAAGCTATACCTGTTAAAGGGCCTCCAGCCTCGTAGCACCTGCATTATCCCTGAAAGAACATGTTTTTACCGAAGCTGTAAAATTTTTGTGATAGTGTTTTGTCAGATGATATGTCATCACAGAGGTCTTTTAGCTCTGTTTTATCAGCTTTGGTGAGATATGCTACGACACATCTTGCAACTGCAGAGGAATTGTCTGCAATGTAATGTATGGCTATGTTTGCATTCCACAAGAGGGTTAATGATTGCATTGTAATCATTGATGTACTTGGATGCTTCATCCCTTTTAATGTTGTATGTGTTTTTTGGCGCTTTGCCTTTTACTCTGTGTCTAACAGAAGACATGAAGCTATGTACTAATTCTTTTTGTAAACAGGTCTAGGAAAGCCAAAGCAACATTTTGTATAGTATTAACCATTGTTTTTATATCTATGTCATCATTGTTTGCCACACTTTGTTCCAAAAATGTGGCCACTTGCCACAACTACCACAATATAATTAAACCATTGAGCAAGTACATACAAAACGCCTGCAAATAACAAAACTCACCCTGAATCCCCATCCATTAAATCAGTGTCTGTGGTTGCTGAAATTGATTGCAGACTCAACAGCACCTGCAGATCCTATTTACACCTATTAAAACCGCTCCATTTCATGTTCATTCCATTCCCCTGCCCTTTCTATGTCCTCTTTCAGTCATTAAATAACCTCAAATGTATTTTCCAAGCTGTGTGTTCATGGCGCTGTCTGCAGACAACTGCACTGTTTGCGGAGCAGGCAGCACCCGCACCCAATTTTTTGTCTTTTTGCCAAGATTTAAAAAGTTGCAGTAGGGCCATTTAATACAGTTCTCTATGTTGCAGAGCTTTAAGTTATAACTTTATAGTTTATTATGTGTCTTTCACAAGTTGAGACTGAATATTTGCCAGTTGCATCAGCTGGTGTGACATTGCTTTGTAGGAGTAGTTTTGGGGCTATGTCGTACAAGCACATGATTTCCAAAGCAGTACTTCTGTTTAGATAGTATGAGTTAATTACATTGTTGTTTAAAATGTCCTGGCTGTTGGGATCATTTGTGGTTATCGGTTCTATCTCTTGGTAGGATTTAGTAATCTTTTCCGGGATGAACCTGTACCATTGTTTAGCCAGACAATGTGTTCAGATTTGCAATATGAGGCTGTACCTAAACAGTCTGCCGCCTCGTAGCACCAACATTATCTATGGCAGAACATATTTGTGCTGAAGTTGTACAATTTTTGTGATAGTAATTTGTCAGATAATATGTCATCCCAGAGGTTTTTCTCTGCTTTATTAGCTTTGGTGAGATAGGTTGTGACATATCTTGCAACAGCAGTGGAATTGTATGCAATACATTTTATGGCTATGTTTGCATTCCAGAGGAGGGCCATTATTTCATTGTAATCATTGATGTACTTGGATGCTTTGTTGCTTCGTCCCTTTTGATGTTGTATGTGTTTAATGCAGATTTGCCTTTTACCCTGTGTCTAACAGAAGACATGAAGCTATTTACTTGTCCTTTTTTCTAAACAGGTCTAGGGAAGCCAAAGCGACATTTGGTATAGTATTTACCTTTATTTTTATACCTACGTCAGCAGTATCTGCCACACTTATGTTTTTGATATCGTAAGATGTGTGTACGTTGGTCACTATCTGTGGTTTCTGAATTAGAGACTGTTTTTAGTGTGTGTAACATAGAGTTGCTAGTTCACTTTCAAACAGCAGGTGAAAAATGTATTCTATATTTTGTCTGAATCTGGGGTCTTCAGAATACATTCATAAAGAGTGATATTCTGATGCATTAATTTGTGTGGACCTTTCATCATATCTTCCTCCTTTTCCTGTAGGAAAGAGTAGAGGATAATAACGTGCTTCTACAATTTGTTCCTATATGCTCATTGGGGATCCTTTGGCTTGACGCATTTGAAGTATTTCTAATGCATTTTCAATGGTGCCTTTGGAGTGAAGTGGGTGAATGGCATACTGGTCGAAGATGTTGGCTTCAGTAACAGGATCTATACATTCAAATTGGTCAGTTACTAGTGAATCTTTAATTATTTGGGTTGTATCTTTTAAGTTTTCCTCTATATTTCTAACTGTGTAGTATTCATTGTTTTCTTTTCGATACTGGAGGGCTTGTCTAACTTTGCTCAAGTCAACTACTTGTAGCCACATTTTTTGTTGTCTTTTGTTGGTACAGCATTACCTAGTACAATCAAAAATTAATGTATTGGTTGTTGTACTCCTAGATCTTCTACATTTTCTTTAAGATTTAAAGGCAAATATACTACTTTGCCACAGATGCCCTTTCGTAACTCAGATGGAGGGAATTTCCAGTTTTTTTGGCTGAAAGGGTATTATAGCTTGAAATGGGTGTACTGATTGGATTATAATGCTCTCATACAAGTTAGGATGTTGGAGAGCCTTTGGAAGTGTAAATATTTCAAAGTTATTAGTGATAGCACGTGTTGGCATTTGGTTATTGTCAAACTTTGTGTTGCAGTGCATGCAAAGTATTGAGGGGTCAGTTATTTTGTATTTATTCTCTGTTGTTAGATATGAAGCTAATTGGAACCATTGTGATTTTTCATTGTCCCCTATTTTGTAGGCCAGATCAACTGTTTTTGTGCTTTCTTTTAGAAAAAGTTCTCCGACAACAGACACATACTTGGTCTGGTATTTCAGCAGATGTGGTTTGAAACCTAACTATTTCTTTTTTGTATGTGTTTTTTAGGAGGTTGGTGTGTGAGGTTTTCGGTAATGTTTTCTGAAGTTGCTAAATTGTCTAAGTCATTCTTTGGCTGTTTTATGTAGGAGAATGTTATTTAAATGTTGTAGTTCTAGAGCACGAGTTTTGCATAGTATAGTCTCTGCACAAGATTCTGCATAGCGGAATGGTGTGTTGCTAATATTTTGATTTGGTGGAAGGTGCTTTTGCATGCATTTCCCAAAATGTAGTCAGAAGACCATGCTGGTGATCTGGAAGCATTCTAAAAATCTACGTGATAACAAAACCCTTGAAATTCAAGAAAAACATTTTTGTTGCAGGGACATTAAGGTGAGCAATACGCACTAATTACATGTTGTATGAGAACACTGATGACATTACAAATCACATCACTGATGCCATCACTGTTGACAACACTAACTACATTGTATATAATTGATCACCCCAATAATGGAATTAGACATAACATCATTTATAAGTAAGCTCATGAACATTTTAATTACCTTAATAACAATTTGGCTGTGGACTTGGCCATGATAAAGCCTGGGGCCAGCGCCAAGGGTCATAGCTAGTGGTCTGTTAGTGTTCAAAAATGCCAATGTGCGTGGTTAAAAGCCATGCCTAATAGCTCATCACTGTTTTAAAATATACAGTGGGCAATGTTGATAGCTGTAGGTAGTGGCCATGGCTAAAGGCCATAGCTAGAGGCCATTAATATGTTAGAATATACAGTCAGCACAGCCTAAGGCCATGGCCATTGGCTAGTATTGTGTTGAAGACCATGGCTAGTGGCTGGTTAGTGTATATAATATTCAGTGGCCACGGCCGAAGGCCATCGGCTTATTGAATTTTATTATTTTAAAATATACAGTGAACATGGCCAAAAGATGTACAAACGTCTCAAGGTCAAAGACCATGTCTAGTGGCCCATTTCTATGTTAGAATATATATTGGGCACAGCCAAAGATTGTAGCCACTGGCCTGTTTTGTGCTAAAGTCCATAGCCTGTGCCTGATTAATGTATATAATATAAAGTGGACACAGTTAAAAGCTGTATCCACTGATAAAGTTCAAAATCTATGGTTGTTTGCCTGTTAGTGTTTTAACATATTCAGTGCACATGTGTGAAGGTTGTGACCGCTGTCCATAACTGAAGGTCATGACTAGTACTCATTCATGTGTTCAAATATATTTGGCCATGCACATTGACCATGGCTGAAGGCCATGCTTAATGTCAGTTATTCTTGTAATGTAATTAGTGATGCCATTAGTGATGGGTTCTGTGATGTCATCATTATGGTGCAACAGGGGGCAGAAAGTTAAGGTGAGTTTAGCTGAATTTCAGGGTTTTGTTGCATTATGTTCCCATCTTAACACCCCTGCAACTAAAGTTTGTTTCCTTAAATTTCTAAGGTTTTATAACAATGTATTGCTCACCTTAACGTCCCTGCAACTAACTTGTTTTCCTTGAATATAAATATATATGTATAATTTACTCTTGGGAGGCATACTCACCCAATTATTTATTATCTCCTCTTTTACTTGCAATTGGTGGTTGAACCCTTGACCTGTGCCCTTCATGAATATCATGCTCATAGAGAACTTAATGTGCACAATACACATTTTCTTCTACCAATGTATGCTATGGCATGTTGCTTTGTTATAGAGGTCCAGATGAAAATGCCACCCTCTTCCTTAAGAGGATCCGCCTTTTGGGGCTCTATCTGCCCACTCCATAAATCAAACTAACTAAGAGTTGTCCCCACTCACTGTGATTATACACTGGTCACTGATGGTGGTGGACTGAAATTACAACCTGATTGAATGAAGGAATTGGGTATAGTTTGAGCCAAAAGACAGGATATTTTGGTATCCCTTGATAACTGTGCTGTTCTCTGACATCTAGAAAAGTGGATTACACTTTCTGACAGGTTGTTTGGTAGGATTTCCATCTATACCTCTTAATCAATATTTATTGTATTTATTTAGTTATTTATTTAAACATTTATCACAGCGGGCCAAACCCTCAGGCATCAGGGTGCTAGTTACATAGATGTAGGTAATATGCAGGTATTTCAGTTAGTGCATAAAGTCAGAAAACAACATTCACATGCAGGTGATGATGCAACTATTTTAGGTTGTAAAGATAGGAGAAAAGACTTCCTGTGCAAACAGTAGTGGTTTTTTCAGGTTCTTAAGGAATACCCAATATGACTGTTTTGCTCTGAAGTGTGGTGGGAGGGCATTCCAATTCTCAGTGGCAATGACCAGACAGCTCACCCCCCAGATCTTTTCCTTCTGAATCTAAGGGTGACAAGTTAAGAAGCTAGTTGACTTATTTTCTGGCAGCAGATATGTGTTACCATTTGGGAATGTTCAGGGTGGCCTGAGAGAATTATTCTGGATGACTTGTAGTTTGAGGTTCTGGGTACATATGCCTGCAAAGAGGGTGTTACAGTGGTCAAGTCTAGATCCTACGAGCTCCCAGGAGATCGTAAGGCAACTGTCTGAGGAAAGGAAAGGTCTGCAGGGATTGATCAACTTTGTAGTGTGAGCCGACGCGGTGCCAATGGAGTTGACCTGCTTGTTTAAGGACAAGATAGACACCAAAGTTTTAACAGAACTTGCAACTGGTATGGTGAAGACATCAATGGTGTAGGACTTGTATTTAGGGTCAAGTTTGTTCAGGGTGGCTTGTGAGCCGGTTAGCAGGATTTCAGTTGTTTTCGCCATTGAGGCATAGTGAGTTGGCAGCCATCTAGACTTGGATTGTGATGTAGATAGAGTGTAGTGCATTGAAATCAGAGTGTAGTTACATTGGAGGGGTAAGAGTATTTGAATGTCATCTGCATAATTTGTGTAGGATATTCCCAGGCTATCTAGGGTGTCAAATAGGAGCTTGATGAATATATTGTAAAGTATAGGAGAAATACAGGAACCTTGCGGGATGCCACAGGAGATAGGTGCTGTAGGAGACAGCTATGTCTGAGCAGGCTCTCAAGCATTTATTGGATAAAAAGGATTCAATCCAAGTAGTGGCCTGGTCTGAGAAATGGTCAGATGTCTGCAATGGATTTGATGGTCCATCAGGTCAAATGTTGCTGACAGGCCTAGCGTTCTCAGCAGAGATGTTTTGCCAGCATTTTCTGCTTTGTCCATCTGTTTCCTTATGTCTAAAAGGGCAGTTTATGTGCTGTTGCCTGGTCTAAAGCCCAATTGTCATAGGCCTAGAAGGTTGTTTGCTTCCAAAAAGGACTAGATTTAGGTATAAGCTACCATGTCCATTATTTCTATTAGAAAAGGGACGGTGGTGATGGAGCGAAAGTGGATGTTTCTAGGTAAAGTGTAATTCCTTTATCAGGGGGAGGACCCAGGCATCTTTTAAACTTGTTGGGACCATATTCTAGGTGAATGAGGCCTTTATCAATGCTTTTATGAAAGGGGAGAGTGCATCAGCACAGAATTTGACCACTGTTCTAGGGCAGATGTCGCCTTGGCATCTCAAAAGTTTGAAACAGTTAATTAATTATTTGTACGGTTTCTGCTTCTTGCAGAGGTTTTAAGTTAAAGGTCAAGTGGGCTGGAGTGGCCTGGGAAATCCTCTTTGTAGAGGTTTTGATCAGGGTATTTTTTTAGTTGCAAACTTACTCTGGAGCAGAGCCACTTTGTCTAGTAGTGCATTTTGTACATTAATGCACCATGCACTGTCTTTTGGGCATCCGAGGGAGGGGGGCTGTTTCTAGTTCCTGAAGAATTATGAATAGGTAACTGGAGCTAGCCTTATGGATTCTTTAATTGTAAGTATATTATTTTGCTGAGAGGAGTGATTTCTTGTAGGTTTTAGCCAGAGTAATAAGGATTTTGTTGTTTGTTTCTGATGGTCATCTCTGCCTCCTCTTTCTAAGTGTAGGGTTTTGAGGTCAGGAGTGTACCAGGAATTTCAGTGTGATGAGGGTTTGGCTTTGTACAGTGTCAGAGGGGCTACTGTATCAATGGCTTTGGCCATTGTTGTAGTATACATTTCCTCTAGGGTGGCTGTATCATCTGTTAAGGTTTTGAGGGAAGCAATCTGGTTCAGCAGTGGTAAAATGCTAGCCACAGTTATGTTTTTGGAGCTTCGGGTTAGCGCAGGGCCTTGTTATCTGCTGGTATGGGTGTTGTTTTAGGTATGGGAATAGTGAAAATTATAGTATTGTGGTCTGACCAGGGGAAAAGTACATTGGAGTTGACTGAGATATTGCAGGGATACGTAGGGTGAAGCCAAGGCTGCCAGTGCATTTGCTAGTGACTGGGCATTCAAGTTTTTTTCATCATTCAGGCCGAGGTTTAGATCTCCTAGCAGGATGGTCTTTGACATAGGTTTGGTGTTAGTTGAGATGATGTCAAGATATCAGGCTGTATTTTCTAATTTTTCTTATTTAAGTTAAGGTTAGAGTCTTAGATCAGTCTGTATGAGTTCAGTAGTGAATATAAAAAGCACCTAATGATATCTTCAAATGATACTAGTGAGCCTCGTGCTCTATAGATTAGCTGGATCACCAGTGAGGTGGTGTGAGAGAGGGTCAATTTAACCGAAATCGGTTCCCCTGATATCAAGGGTACACTGTCGATTTTTCTAATGACTATCAAGTTTTTGGTTATGATGGCCACTTTACCTCCTCTGCAGTCGTGTCTATCTTTTCAATAGAATGAATAGTTAGGGGTAACGCAAGTTAGAAGGCTGGGCCGGATGCCGAGTGCAACCAAGATTCTGTGATTGCTAAGAGGTCAAGTTCAAGCACTGAGATCAGGTCTTGGATATCTGTAGCATGTGCCATTAAGGATCTGGCGTTGATCAGGGATCCTTCTAAGGTGATTGCTAGTGAAGGTTTTGATTCTGAGTCAGATAGTGGCGAGCGTAGTGTCAATCGGTTATTGACGCTGTTTACTTTCCTGGCGGGGGCCAAAGTGCCTGGCTACCTTTCACTTTTTTAAAATCTTTTTTTTGTATTCTACTTGTAGGCAATGGTGGTGTTTGGCTCTTTTAATGCTGACTGTCCTAGGTGTATCAGTCCATTAGGTGTGTAGGTGGTGGTATGGTTAATGCATTGGGCATGTTGACAGGTGGCTGTGCTGAGTGTGTAGGATGACTGAGTAACCTGTGCACAATGTGACATGCCTGAGTAGATATTTTACAAAAGAGTAGGGTTGCCCCCAGCGTGCTCAGTGTGGGTTTGGGGCAAAGTACAAAGTAAAAAAAGAAAATGTAACTCACATTGTAAGTTGACCAAAGAGTTAAGGTCTAATTTGTGCTAAATTTGCCAGACCAATGTGTGTTCTGCTCCTAGAGAGTCAGAGAAATAGGAAAAAACCAAGAAGAACAACTGGAGCTGAAAAGTAAATGACCATAAATTTGAATGAAAACGAGAAGTAAATAAGTTAAAATGTTCAGTGTACAGCAAAAATGAAAGAAAATAATCCCGAACAATGCAATAAAGGTTATTTTGTATATAAATTGTTCTGAGACAGAAACAGTGAAAACAAAAATGTCAAAAGTAAATGGTTAAAACATACTGAGAGAGAGATCTGTTCAAAACAGGAACAAAAAATCAATTTAGCATACAGATTGCAAATTTCAACTCAGTATTTTGTATTTGTACAGTATTATCCAGACTGTCTTTTATCAAAGGTTCCTATCCTTTGTGTATATTCATGATCAAGATATGATCATGTTTTGTGAAACTGCCTACGTGCCAGTATTGAAACTATGGGTAGGTAGTCATACATACAGAAACATTGATTCTTGCAGTATTGATATGCACTGTACTAAAGGCACGTTTCGGGAGTGTATGCTGTAGTGAGCTTTAGAAGGGTAGGTAGAAACTGTACCGGGGGTGGCAAGGGCATATTGCGAGAAAAACCATGTAGAATACTTAGTGTAGTAGTACAATGTACCATGGTAGGATCTATAAGTGCAGCATTCATAATAGTATACATCGGGACTGCAGGAGGCTGCAGGGGCACATGAGGAGGGTCACCAGGTGATACATTTGGCAAATCATCAGAAATACAAAGCACTTCGGTGGCATTTATGGATGTGGGCATCAAGACTGCGGGAGGTTGCAGGGGCATATGTGGGGGGTCAGAAGGTGGAATATTTAGCTAATCATCAACAATACTAAGTACTTTGGTGCCATTCATGGATCTGGGCATCAATGCTGCAGGAGACTGGAGCGGCACATGAGGAGGGTCATAATGTGATACATTTGGCAAATCAATAGCAATACAAAGTGATACAGTGCCATTCATGGATGTGGGCATCAAGACTGAGGGAGGCTGCAGGGGCACATGAGGGGGGGTCATAAAATGATACATTTGCAAATCAACAGCAATACATAGCACTTCAGTGCCATTCATGGATGTGGTCACCAAGGCTGCAGAACCTGCAGGGGAACATGAGGATGGTCACATGGTGATACATTTGGCAGAACAGCAATACAAAGCGCTTCAGTGCCATTCATGGATGTGGGAATTTAAAATGCAGCAGGCTGCAGGGGCACGCATATGTGGAGGGTCGCTTTGTGGACCAACAGTAAAACAATTCACTGGGCACCAATCTTAGATGAAGTCTTTCTAGCTGCAGGAGGCGATGGGGACACGAAGAATGAGTCATTGGGTGAAACATATTGATTGAACAGAGTAGTGTGGTGCAGTGCGCTGAACTGGAATTAATGCATGCTTCTAGGGAATGTGCATGTGGTAGCAGGGACATGTAATAGAGGCTGACAGGAGGATTGGTAGCTAGGGTAGTTGCCAAGCAGGTAGACGAAAGGTGGAAGTATGAGTAGGAACGAAGTAGGGGGTGGGAGAGAGTTATCAAGGTGTGGCCAAGCTGAAAGCATGGCTGGGTTTAGTTCCAAGTGTAACGGTGCAGTGATGAGTCTAGCAGACAACAGCATATAAGGAAAAGGAGGTGAATGGGTGCCATATGGGCTCAGAGACGGATAGAGGTGCCTCTTACCTTGGTTGGTTGACAGGTGTTTCGGTGCATGCAGCAGTGGTGCGGTCTGTTGCAGCTGTAGGCAGCAAGGAAGGTTCAAGGATGTCCGCATTAGTGTCTTAAGGCAATGGCAAGCAAGGTAGTGTAGGGATGATGAAACCTGGGCATACCACATTTTCAGCAGTCGAGGCAGGGATGATGATAAGTGGAATTTTAGAATGCCAGGATCTTGAGGTAGTTGTTGAGGGAAAATAAAGGCATGACTGAGCCGGTGGCCCGCTATGGCTGGACAGGACCAGACTGGTAATGCATTATGAGGCTGTGAAAGCAGGCCTCGGGAAGGCCACACATGTGGAATTGAAGCTCCATTTTAGAGTGGCTATTCAGTAATGACTTTCAATGCCCAACTAGGCTTACCTCAGAAACAGAAGCTGTGTCATTGCTGCTGTGCTCCGGTGGGTCTCTTTGATGTTGCTGGCCCAGGGCCAGACATGGAATGCATCCTGAGGACTTGAAAGCAGGCCTTTGAATGGGGCAGCATCCCCTACTGGCTCCTAAGGGGCATTCTGATAGCTTCGTGACATGGCCAAACCATTCCAGGCCTCAGGAAGGCCACAAGTGTGGAATTGGGCTGCCATTTTAGAGCAGCTATTCAGTAATGCCCAAATGGGTCTTACCCCGCATACAGAAGCGGGGTCATCGCTGCTGGGCTCTTGTTGGCACTCCAGTACCCCTTTGATGTTGCAGGGCTGTGGCCAGAAAGGGAATATTCTGATTAGAATGTCACTCTCCATTTTTTTTAGAAGGCTTAAGACATTCTCTAGTGATTTAGAATGGGGGATGGCTCATCCAGAGGTAATCTGGCAGATTGTTTCCAGAAATGATGGTATCTGGTGCTTTCTATATAGCTGATCATGAATTCTACTATCTTTCCTCTCAGCTGCATTTTGCTATAAATTGTTAGAGTAATACTAATGCTCCCTCGCCTGAGATTGGAGAAAGGTCTCAGATGCCCACCTTTCACTCACAAGTACTTTACTGAAACACCCTATTTTTAGGAGGTCTGACATTAATACTGGTGATTCAGCAGTTTGGGCATGATGAAGGATAAATAAAAAGCTAGGACCTGCTGGGTGTTTTTCCTTAACCTTTTACTTGGATAGCATTCAGGGCATACTGGCATCTTTTTATCTCATCCTTTCATAGAGAATCTACCTGATACTTACCCTGGTGGTGGCTATATGAGGGAGGACTACATGGGGGGAGGTGATCCTCAGAGGGACAACATGGCATCGTTGGATGGAGGCACATACCCCCTTTTCCCTTTAAGTGATTTTCCTTCTGTGTCTTCTAGGGCTCATTGTAAAAGTTCCCTCTGACTGCCCACAAAACCTGCTAGACACCTCTTCCACTATCATGTGGAAAAAACCTAGGAAAGCCCAAGATTTCCATATATATATATATACGAATATTGAGATGAGGAGCCTGAAGGGAGCAATGTAGAGCCACAACGATGAGAACTACAGAACGCGCTCTAGTAGTTACGAGCGCTTGACAGGTGCCAGGAGAATTAAAAGGCGCACCCTGAATGAAGATGGTGAGAGCTAACTGGGGAAGCAGTGTCCACTTTAAGTCGGTCGAGGGCCTAGAAAGCCATTGTGGAGGAGTTCGTGGAGCCAGCCGGCTCAAGGCAGAAGTAGGAAGGCTGCATCAACCGGTGTGCTGCACTGGGACCCCACCAGAGGAAAAAGGTATGTATGGTCGGCAGCCCTGAATACCAGAGAACCACGCTTCTGCCACAGGAACATTGAGAGAGGCTCAAACACCAGGTGGGTGCGGCAAAGGACGTGGAAGTTGGCGAGTGAGGATGGTGGTCCCGCATACTGGAGACAGAGCACTCAACACGCTGCTCCCTGCTTTCCACCAGGGAACAGAAGTGCTCTGCAGAAAGTGAGTGAGTCCTGGAGAGAGAGATGGGCACACTGGGGTGCTTTGGCAATGAGAAAAATGAATACTAAATATTTGTGAATGCAATGAAAGAGAATCATTTTGGGAATTAAAGACCCCCAGAGGTCCAGGGAGGAGAAGAAACCCCCTCACCTTGTGAAAATTTGCAGAACCTTTAGCGTTGCGAGTCTAGGACCCGCACCCAAGGGAGAAAATGCCTGAGAGAGGTTGGGGGTGAGAAAACCCCTCACCTACTGAACGTTTGCAAAACCAAAATGGTTATGAGTCTGGGACCCGTACACAAGGGAAGCAAAACCAGAGAGAGGTTAAGAGGTTACGTGCTAGAGAAAGAAAGCCCTTCATCTCATGAACTTTTGCAAAACCACAAGTCTGTAAGTTTGTGTAGAGTGTACCACACTGAAAGCACTGGCAGGAGAGTATACCAGGCAAGCACAAGTCTGCAAGTATGTGTAAAGAGTGCACCACGTTGAACGAACTGACAGGAGAGTATACCAGGCAAGCACAAGTCTGCAAGTGTGTGTAAAGTGTACCACATTGAAAGTCCTGTCAGGAGAGTATACCAGGCAAACCCAATTCTGAAAGTATGTGTAAAGTGAAGCACATTTAAAGTCTTGCAGGAGAGTATACCAGGCCAAAGTTAAAGTTTTCAATTGTAGAACATAGACCACGCAAAGAAATACTGGCACAACAATACAACAGGTAAACGCAAGACAGTGAATGAGGTGAAATTGAAGTGGAAAATAACCTAGAAGAGGTGAACACCAGGTATTATATCTAAAACTGTTTTGGAATACAAAGTGTTTTGTTATTTACAAAGAAACCTCCAAAGATGTGTCATACCTTTTTGGAGTCATGAGAACTTGTGAACAGCAACCTTGGGAAGGGAGCCATCCCCTGGAACTGTGAACCCTACCCATTGGGAATGTTTGTGTTGGAGTGCATTAATATGTCTTTTGAACTTTAAGATGTGTGTACCTTTCATGACTAGAGACATTACACCTTTGCATATTACAGTTTATTTAGAATGTGAGGGCAAGGTTAGCATTTAAGACACAGGACCGTTTTGCTTTGGACATCTTGACATTGAACATACCTTAAGTGGAATTTTAAAAAAACAGGGGTTGGCTCGAGGGAAATCCCCCATGCCCAAGAAACGGAGGAGTCAAGAATTGTTTCTGCTTTATTAATCCAAGCAGGGATACGCACACATATTCTACAGCTCCAAATGCACTTTCAGCATGTTACAGGGGGCAGTGAGGTTTTAAACTACTGTGACCTCAAAGCCAAAAGATACATTCCTCACTCTAGGCAAAATAGGAATGGGTGAACCAAATAGGCATTATTACAGTCTATAAGGGATAAATAATCTGATTGATCTGGCCAGATCTGGTACCTCCCCCTGACACCACCCCCAGGAGGTCAGTGCAAGCCTGTTCAGTTTAGGAAATGTACCAGCGTTTGAGCAAAAAATGATGGGTGGGGAAGGTGATCTCAGAGCACCGCCTGTGTATCATTCATGTTAGCACTTCCAACTTTTCAAGCCCAGATCAAGGACATTGTTTCCATTGTCTGTCTTCAGATTGATGGGAACAACATTATCTGTCTGCCTCAGATGAATGGGCCTTGCTCCCCAGCTCCAGGTCACGTGTTCGGGGACCATCAAAATTATTTTTTCTGCTGGCATTTATGAGTGATTTCAGCTTTCTGTCCTTGCAGGAGCTGTATCTTTTCTGCTAACTTGAACATTCTCTCTCAGCATCCTTGGCAGGGCTGGACATGCTGCCAGATCTGTTTTGCATTTCTCAGGAAAATCAGTGTGTCAGGTCTTGTGTTTTAAGCATTCCAAATTAATTTCAATGTAGTTGTGGTTTCCATTTTGCTTTCATGGCTGTTCATGGTAATTGCTTTTGATGTCAGCAAGCCGTTCATGTGTGTTCAACCATGTCGCCTCTTCATGATTACTTTGATGATGTCATCCGGTTATGGTCAGTGTGGCTGTTTCAATGGGTGGCATCCATCATCTTGTGGGTATGCTGGGGGGTTTTGAGACCCCCACAGCATACCCTTAGTTTTGGTTGATATAAGGGCATACCTCTAGCAAGTAGGGACAGTGAGGCTATTTCCAAACCCTTATCATTTTAATAAAGTATGTAACCACAATTATGACTTCTTGGTGTCCGCATCTCATTCCTGGCTCTTCATAGTTGCCACAATCCAACTCCAACAGCACATCATCAAAATCAACCCTCAACCCATTCCATTCAGGTTTCTGCCATGGGAAAATCATTGGGGCAGTGACACTTCACATCTTGTCTGACCTCCCCAACATTACTGAGAAAGGAAAGACAGCACTTCTAGTCCTTCTCTGCAGCTTTCAAGGCTATTGCCTGCAACACCCTCCTAAACACCCTGTCTCACAGGATGAAACTCTCAGAGACTGTTCTTGAGTGGTTTGTATCACGGAAAGGACAAACTTGTCTCCATGGCCACTTAAAAGTTAAATCCGACCCCAGTCAAATAGAGAGTACATAAGGATCTTCCCAATATCTCCTGCTATTCACTCTAGATGTTGAATATTTCAGACAGACACTTAGGCTGGTGGGAGGAAAGCATCTGTTAAGATGAGTATAGAAAAGGGCCAGGAGAGAATGGATGTGAGAGACAGAAGAGTTACACTGGGTGGAAGAAGGAACTATCCCTAACTACCTGCGACTACTACGTGGGATAGGTTGTGGGAAATCTAGAAGAGGTAGCTAGTCATGATATTAGGGAAAACACTGTTATTCCCAGGAAGAACAACAGACAGAAGGGCTCACTTGCCTCTAGTACTAACATTAATTTATGGACGCGTGGGCAAGGGAGGAGGGAAGGCTGGGATAGACAAGCTAGAGAGGAAGGGCACTAGTTTCAAGTTCCCAAAAGACACTGGAAGTCAGAAAGACATCCCACCAGACCCAAACCCATCTGTTGCACACATTTAAATAAACACCGTTGGAACTGAGTGGTCATGTGTGGCAGGCCACCCCAACACACTATTTAGCAATAGGTGTCTATTTTACTGCAAAGGATATTTTACACCGACAAGGTGTTCTACTTTGTGGAATATTGTGACTAAGGGCACATGTGGATCACCCCAGTCACAGAAAGGTAGGTCTCATCTCTCTTGCAAGACTGGAAAATTTCAGGGTGGGAGGTTAACCAAAATCAATTGAAGGGTCTATTCTAAAACTTGCTCATGACCAATGTACACTCCGTATGGCAGAAGGTGTGATACAAATACTGAATAACACAACATAACATTCCCTATGAGCAGTTCCATATTGCTTCTCCCAAGTAGTTGACATCTGCAACTGCTCACCCTCTCTGAATTGTATGTATTTTCCAACATCATTTCTGCTTCTTTAGCTTTACCCTCCCCATGCTCTTCTTTTTAGGGGGTCACCCATAGACCCCTCTTTCCTATTCCTTTTGCTCCACCTTGAGACCACCACCCACTTCTCCTGTGCTGAACCACCCCTACCACTGTTGTCACATCCACTGTATTATTTACCTCTGCCCCAACACGCTTCCCCTTCCCACAATACAAGCATACCTCAACCTCAGCCCCTCCCCACCCCAACGTATTTGCATACTACGCACCATGCATTAACCCCATCCCCAGCCTCCTACTCACTGTATAGATTTGGGTAACTGCTAATCACTAAATGGTCAATCAGTTTGACAGGTTGACCTGTTGAAGGGGTTTATCAGCCCAAACTGGCACCCACCTAATGATGAGTTGGTCGGTGGTTGAACATCTAACACCCAAATTGATAGAACTGACTGTGGCTGGTCCACCCAGTAGGCAGGACAATTTGACTTATATGCTGACGAGAATAGGAGTGATGACAAAAGGCCACTCTCTGTCCTAAATATGTGTTACAATTCACAACGGAGTAGGTAGGCCCAACATATGAGATTGCCTGTTCACTTTATTTGTATCATTACTTCATCAGTTTATTGATTATTTGCAGAAGTTCTGAATCATATCTTCAGTAACATATATCAGCAATTCCCACATCCCATATTTGATATTTGGGCACTGTAAGAATACCTACTTCATATTTCTGAGAAGACAACTGAATGGGCCCCATTGCTATGCACGCAATGATTGTGCCCGAATGTGTGATGAAATTGACGAGTCTTCTTCCCACTAGACCACTGAACGCCGCTGTTCTGGGATTTTAGGGTCTAATTTTTGTATATATACCTATGTACTGCTAGAGCCCTTTCATTCTCTGATACTTTTTCTCTAAACGTTGTCATTCTGGAATAGGATAGGTGCACTGGGTTTTGCTTTTATTGCTCTCATTGGCGTGACTTTACAGACCCCTAACCATAGATGAAATACATTAAGCTGGTGGTGATTTGGTGATTGGTGAAGCACCTGGAAAGCAAGGGCAGTACTCCAGAATTGGTTAACCAATCACACTGCACCATACAGTATAATTTGTGTGTACAGTTGTACATCTTTTAATTTTTTAACATGAACAGCCTGACACGTATTTCGAGACTTGGCTCTTCTTCTGAGGCAGAAGCACTGAAGCTCTCCGTGTATTCAGTACAACGCCGAAAGGCAGATATAGAGATCATTACGATTCATCGCAACAGCAAAGAGAGAATAAGATGCTTATGTGATCAGATCAGTTGTGAACTTATTAACTGCAACTCGAGCATAAAAGAGAAGTGTTTCTGCCTGAGAAGAGGAGCCAAGTCTCGAATCATGTGTCAGGCTGTTTGTGTTAAACAATTAAAAGATGTGTACACACAAATTATAGTGTGTGGCGCAGTGTGATTGGTTAACCTCATCTAATGTTCGATTCTAACTGTGGAGTGTAGGGCAATACACACACATAGTACCAATAACCCGCATCCTTTTAGACACCAACATCATACCAGTGCAAGCGCTGGGTGTCTCTGGGCTTCCCTTGCCCGCTCTCTGGATTGTACTCCAGAATTGTCCAAATATCACATGCATTTTGTCTAGGATGACTTCCATATTTTACTAGTGAAACCTATATGCTATTATCTAAAAGCCAGATTAAGACAAGGAGAAGTGTCATTTTATAGAGCATTAGCTTTGTTGAATATTGACAATACTATTTTTGATACGATTTTGACACGGACGATATGCCCCTTAATATCACACCAGGTTCTCATGGACCAACCTCGGTTGGAACCTGGCCATTCTACCATTCATAATTTACATAGATCCTTTTGATTTTGCATCAAATTGACGTTGGCTTGAAAGTTGCCACTCTGTTTTTGAATGTCCACTATCCTTTGACTGTTTTTTATTTGTTGTGATTAATAGTGCTGTGATAGGTGCCATTGTCACGCAATCATATGAATCTCATGGCTAGAGTTTATATCAGCGGAATGATACATATATTCATTTAAAAAACCTTAGTTAAGGTGTATTTAAATTGCGCAGATTTAACACAAAAAAACCTTGAAATTCAGCGGATGTGGGAAGTATGACCAGCTTAATCTGCACACTCGCATTCATGTCCACCATAATGCCTTGTACCCCATAATACCATTTTGTATGTCATTGTGAATCTTTTCTCTTATAATATGTATGCGCTCACTGGCTTCCCAACAGGAACGCGCTGAGTTAAGCTGGTCATGATTTCCCACAACCGGTGAATTTCAATGGTTTTGTTGCATCAGATCTGCACAATTTAGCTGCACCTTAACTGAGGGTTCTTCAGTGAATTTCAAGGGCTTTGTTTTAGCATGGTCTTAGCAATGCACGTAGGTGGCGCGAGTTATGGTTGCTTAGCTTACCATAAATTGCGAATATCAAGGGTTTTTCGGTTTGACTTTGAACCATAACATCCCTTTAACAAAGTTTTTTTTTTTATTTTACTAATATACATATATATATATATGGAAGTGAACAAAAACAAAGGTCCTACACATGTGATATCATCAGTAATGTCATCAATGACATTTGTGATGCCATCTGTCATGTCCTGAGTGTTAGTGTTAGCAGTGCACAGTGGGGCGGGCAGGTATGGTTGCTTAGCCTACCATAACTGGCGAATTTCAGGGGGTTTTCAATTTTACCTAGAACCATAATGTGCCCTTAACAATTTTCTTTTTACTGAATATCATAGGTTTTTAGTAGTGCAACTTAACCATAACGTCCTTTTAACAACGTTTTGTTGCTGAATATACATATATATATATATATATATATATATATATATATATATATATATATATATATATATATATATATATATATATTCAATTAAAAAAGCAATGTTAAATAGACATTATGGTTAAGTTGCACTAACAAAAACAATGTGTTTTCATTGAATTTCATAGGTTTTTATTAGTGCAACTTAACCATAATGTCCCTTTATCAAAGTGTTTTCACTGAATTTCATGGGTTACCTAATTTGCTACAACGTTCTAATATCATACATACCTCCAATATAACAGCATTTTAGCCGATGTAGAAAGTTTGACCTTAAAACTGTGCCATTCCCCACCTCCTACCCACATGTTTAACAATTCTACAAACTGTTTTCAACTTTATCCACTTTTTTTGTGTTTGCCAATGTTTACAAACAACTGACATCAACACATACTTTTTGAAATTGTCAAGTGGCCACGCGCACACCCGGGGCATGATGAAGTGTTTGCAAACACATCCTCACTTTGTGAATGGGTTTGTGCTTTGCAAACAGTTTGAAACTGCATTTTTAGCTGATCTAGAAAGTTTCAAACTGAAAATGTACCTTGCACAGCTCCTAAAACTATTTTTATTGATTATCTATTTGCAATCTAGGACAGAGCACATTTTTGGAAGAATATTAGCAGAACTGCTATTTATTTCCAAAAATGGCTTCAGCTATTGTTATCCCTTCTATCCAGGAGCCACCACCACCACTACCAGCAGCTGCAGTGCCTACACAGCAGAAGAAGTGCAATCATGCAGAAAACAATCAAGAGGACCAGGAAGATGAAGGAGAGGAAATGGCTACCTCTAGCACCAGAGAGAATCTTGGGTGTGGCAGTTCTTTACCACCTTTGTGGGTGTACCAAAGGTTTAGGCTGCCAAGCTGAAATGCACTGAATGCAACGTTGTTAAGAGCTGTGGACAGCCTGGCCAATACTCCTACGGGACCACCTCCATGCCCCGCTACACTAAATCCAGAATGCTCTCAGAAAGGCTGTTCCTTTCTCAAGAAGTAGTAGGCTATCTTCCTCTACCTCATCTTCCTCAACCAATAATACCATCACATAGGCTACTCCTGTGGGGCAGACAATTCCAACAGCTACCTTGCAAGAAATAAAATAAGCTGTTGATTCTTATCTTTCCGAAACAACAGTACTGTGTATATACTGCAACACACCAATCTGCAGGGGGGAGCAGAGTCAAAGTGCTTTTGTGGCTGTAATGAGGGGGCATGAGGAACACAGGCCTTTAAAATGAACTCATGCCCGACATCTTCCCCTGTCCACTTGCCCCTCTATACCTGTGGTTGGTATCCCTTCCTTATTTCCCTCCCCCACCTTACTTCCTAACCTCTCCTGCAAAACAAAATTAAAAAAAGGCAAAATCTATAAACACAAAAAAGATTCCTTTTGGAATCACCTTTCACGGTTTAAAAATAGAGGCAACAAAATAAGCTTATAGACTACATCTACTTCAATTTTTTTAGTAAAGTTTCTTCAACATTCCCCTTCGCATATTATATACTTTGGTAATGGAAATAATGGACAATTGTATATTAGAGACAAAGAAAGAAGCACAGAAACAAGGTTCTGTCCCAAATACCTTCTCTAGCATACATTAAAGGTGATAATCAATGGCCCTTCACGACTTTATGCAGTCTCCGTAGTCCCCTCTCTAGGCCATGCATCATTTAAATACCTGGATTGCACATGCACACCATTGCAGAAGACCGTCCTTCTGCCCTTTTTACTGTAGTGTTTGTAGCACACCCTCATTCACTTCTTTGAAACAGTCCCACATTTATCCAACAATCAGTTTAAAAAGCTCTACATATAACGCTATCAGTATTTTAAACATCAGCACACCAAATGCTACTTAAAAATGTTCTACAAATCTTTTGTATATGCATTTCACTTGCTTATCCCACAAAACTGTACACACTGCTGCTATAAATGAACATATGCATTGTGCAATAATAGAAGTGCATGAATGGAAAGAGGAGTAGGGATTAACAAGTGTTAATGCAAGCCCACAAGGAAAGTGCCAACACATGCCAAACTGGGAGGCTACTAGCTACCTGCTGGGGCAGATGTGTCCCAAGGGTGGGGCACATATCCACCAGATGGTAGACCCACAAGGGCAGTGTTAAAGGGAGGTGTACTTGTGTAGACTATATTTAGAGCCTGGAACCTGTGAGATTCATATGGGACCAGTCCACCAGCCTCAGTGCCAGAGGTATAAGTTAGCAGAGAAGGGATTAAGTAAAATAGGAACACAAAAACAGAGCTTTAAGAAGTTTTCAGAATTTAAGGAAGTCCAGCTCAAGTACATGAGGAGCAGAAAGGCTGCTCCAAAGACAGGTTCCGGCTGAAGACAGACACATGCCTCCTCCTGTCTGTTTCAAAAAGTGTTTGACAGGCAGGGTATTGGAGTGACATCAGGAGAGGGCTCTAGCATGGCAGTATTTAAGGAAACAAACTTGGACATATTGTAGTTCTTGCAATTAGCAGGAGTCAATGAATATGTTTTAGGGCTGCAGCGATACTATCCCTGGGCTTAAGGCCAAGGATAAGTCTTGCAGCCCTATTCTAGATTAGCCAAAGGGGGCATAGACAACAAAGAAGGAGATTAAGGAAGAGGCTGTTGCAGTAGTCCAGCCTACACAGGACCAGGGATCTACAGACGTTCAGCTTCTGGGGTAAGGTGAGGAATGGTGCAATGCCTGTAAGGAGGTCAAGCAGAAAGCATGGGCTTTATTTACAAGCTCTAAAAAAATATATACATATATTTACAAGCTCTAAAATGTAAGGAGTAAAGGAGAGAGTGGACCTAAAGATAACCCCAGGGTTTCTGTCATCACAGGATGGTGAGATTAGAGGGCCCAAAGACAGCGACCAGAAGGTAGGAGAAAAACAGGGCACAGGTATCACAGTAAGAAAGAGCTCTGTCTTACTGACAATGAGACACAGTTTGTTAGCCAAACACAGTGCCTCGATGGCGGTCAGACAATTACAGATACAAAACAAGGACAACATATTAGTTCAGGGAAGTTTAAGGAAACCTGTGTGTCATTGACATAACACTGGACATAAGAAAAGAAGAAGGAAGACAGCGACCAGAAGGTAGGAGAAAAACAGGGCACAGGTATCACAGTAAGAAAGAGCTCTGTTTTACTGACAATGAGACACAGTTTGTTAGCCAAACACAGTGCCTCGATGGCGGTCAGACAATTACAGATACAAAACAAGGACAACATATTAGTTCAGGGAAGTTTAAGGAAACCTGTGTGTCATTGACATAACACTGGACATAAGAAAAGAAGAAGGACATCAGGAGAGCCAGAGGGATGAAATAGATATGGAAGAGCCACAATCATAGGATAATACCGTGGGGTACTCTGCAGGTACACAGTGAGGTGGTGGAGTACAAACAGCCCACTTGCAGCTGGTTAGGGCGGTTAGTGAGGAAAACAAATCAGCCATACCATTTTCCCGGTACATGATGCTAATGGTATCATGTAAACGTTTGAGGATACAATTTTTGACCGTGTAAAAGGTGGAGGAGAAATCATGGACCGCTTTCCTCAATTGCACTACAATTATAAATACCATATACCCTTTAATTATACCATTCCACCATATTACAAATACTGCATATTCCAACTACATTACATATAAATACTATACCCATGTTATTATTAAAAGAAGGCCAGAAACTATGGTTGGAAGCCTATTAGTGTTTTAAAATATTCAGTGCACATAGGTGAAGGTTGTGACCACTGTACCCATTCATGTGTTAAAATATATTTGGCCATGCACACTGACCATGGCTGAAGGCCATGCTCAATGCCAGCTACTGTTGTGATGTAATTAGTGATGTCATCAGTGATGTGATCTGTGATGCCATCATTGTGGCCATAGGCTGTGCAACCGGGAGCATGAAGTTAAGTTGGCTTCTGCTGAATTTCAGGTGTTTTTTTGCGTTAAGTTCTCACCTTAACATCCCTGCAACTAAAGTTTTTTCCTTGAATTTCAAAGGTTTTGTTACAATGTATTTCTCACCTTAATGTCCCTGCAACTAAAGTTGTTTCCTTGAATTTCAATTGTTTTCTTATTCCATAGTGTTTTAGAACACTTCCAGACCAGTAGCATGGTCTTCGGGCATGGGCAGTGGGTGTGGCCTTTGGCTGTGCCCACTGTCCATTTCAAAACATTACCAGACCACATCAGTGAGCTAAAGACTTGGTTGAAACTCTCCCAGGGGCCATCCACCCAAGAACAAGTCAATGGGCTGTGTTCGTGCTGGTAGAGAGTTTCCCAGACACCCCTCTGGTTTGACTACCAGACCACTAGCCATGGACTTGGGATTGCAGGCTTTGAGAATTTACAATGTTTTAAGGCAATGCGCAGCGAGATAACATTATTTGCCCTGGACCGCACACTTTAGTTAAGCAGCATGCTCCAAGCCCCTTATTTTATGTCCGGTCTCTGGGTGCCCATTGTGAACATCTCTCAGCACCAACTAACCACACTTAAGCAGCATGAAAAGTGGAAAAAATAACTGAGTGAAAGAATAACATATGCCTAGTTACTTTCTACACTGATAGCGAAAATCAAAAGCTGGCCCCCACGAATATATGCACGGTACTGCTTATCTTGAAAGTGAGGGAGGTGTCAGCCCCCTCAGGCCATGTTGCTCTGAGTGGTGTTGTAAATCTTCCTCACTTATTAGGCACAATGCCCCGAAGGGGCTGGCCTTTTCCTCACTTTGAAGCTAAGCAGGGTCGGTCCTGGTTACTGCACAGATGGGAGACCCGTGTCACCAGTGATTTTTTGCCCCAAATGTCACTGTAGCTGTACTAATATCAATTTTTTATATAATGTATAAAGTATTGCAGGCTTTGAGCACTCCGAATGTTTTCAGTTAATGCCCTGTGCGATTAAATTATTGCTGAAGATCACACACTTTGGTTAAGCTGCGTGCTACAAGCCTCTTGTTTTATGGCCGGTCTCTTGGTGACTGTTGTCATACATCACACAACCCCAACTAACCGCAATTAAGCAGCATATGAAAGGGAAAAAAAATGACCGCCTACCCAGGTACTTTTGCCCCATAGCAAAAATCAAAAGACTGCACCCATGAATATATGCACAATAAATGAACATATATCTTAAAGTGAAATATACAAATGTAGCATTGGACTTTTTAAAAAAAGTTAGGAACATTAGAAAAATAACCTGAGAGAGGAAATATTCCAATAAATATGCTGGCAAAGTAAAAACGGGTGCTTACCTTTCAAACCCAGCAATCTCTAGTGAAATATTTCATTGAAAACATCCCAACACGAAATATGTGCTTGTGGTCTGCACTGGGAACATGAGTAAAATCCTGGTAGCCAAATACTTGAGTAAGCTTGCCAACCTCAAAAAATCCCATGGGGTTACGTCCACTGCCCACACACATTTGGCCTTTACTGGTGCCCTGAAAAACAGACACAAATAGGGGAAAATAAATCGGGAAAATAACTGCACCCGTGTCGATGATTACGAACTTTGGAATATAGCTCAAGGTCAAGCTATACCTGCATAGAATCTTTATAGTATGTGTATCATGGTTTCAATGTAGTATGACCACATGAAGTCCTCAGCTTCAAATGGATACTGTCACTGAACAAAAACAACCACCCCAGGTATGTGATGTCATCAGTGATATCAACGATTTTGTCATTTGTAACATCCTCTTTGATGTCCTTTGTGTTAGCGTTTGGAGTGCATGCGGGGCAAATTGTTGGGTTTTCCGGTTTTACTTGTAACCATAAAGTCCATTTAGCAAAGTTGTATCCCTGAATTTGCTAGGTTTTCTTTAGTGCAATTTAACCATGACGTCCCTTTAACAAAGTTTTTTCACTTAATTTCATAGGTTTTTATTAGTGCATCTTAACCATAGCGTCCCTTTAACAAAGTATTTTCTGTGAATTTCATAGGTTTTTATGGGTGAAAATATTTCATGATGTTGCATCACTGTATATACGTTATTAATAATTCCTTTTTTTA
This sequence comes from Ambystoma mexicanum, assembly GCF_040938575.1. Taxonomy (NCBI): domain Eukaryota; kingdom Metazoa; phylum Chordata; class Amphibia; order Caudata; family Ambystomatidae; genus Ambystoma; species Ambystoma mexicanum. The sequence continues at coordinate 1,275,814,939 of NC_090929.1, read as the reverse complement.
ACATATATGAAAGAACTATAAACCTCCTTTAATAAACATGTTTTTTGCAAAGCATACTGATGTGCGTTGTTATCAGCAGGGCATGCTGGGGATGCAATTCATGGTTGAATTGGTTCCATATCATAAAAATGAATCAATAAATAACGAATTAACTTTAATAAATTTGCTAGGTTTTCATTAGTGCAATTTAACCATGACGTCCCTTTAACAAAGTTTTTTCACTTAATTTCATAGGTTTTTATTAGTGCATCTTAACCATAGCGTCCCTTTAACAAAGTATTTTCTGTGAATTTCATAGGTTTTTATGGGTGAAAATATTTCATGATGTTGCATCACTGTATATACGTTATTAATAATTCCTTTTTTTAACATATATGAAAGAACTATAAACCTCCTTTAATAAACATATTTTTTGCAAAGCATACTGATGTGCGTTGTTATCAGCAGGGCATGCTGGGGATGCAATTCATGGTTGAATTGGTTCCATATCATAAAAATGAATCAATAAATAACGAATTAACTTTAATAAATGAAATATAACAAAAACATATTGGTTATTTTTTGGGGGCTCCCTGCCAAAGCCCATGTTTCCCCTTGCTAAACACCCACCCCAAACCCCTCCCCACAAGATTGAACCATTTACCCCACCCCCACATATGTTTTCTTTAAACAATTCAGTATTTTTTCATTATTCTCAATACGTTATAATTACCATTCGTTATTTTATTTTGTTTAATTGTATACCGGTTGAATTGCCTAGAGCATGAGGCTCAACCATGACCGCAGCCCCACCAAACCACCCCCGTTATCCACTGTACCTACCCTGCATACTTATACGTGTCCACTATTCCCTCATAATTTGACCAATGGACAGTGCTCATGGCTTGCAGCCTTGGCCAGTCTCCACAATCCATGGGGCATGGCCTTCTGCCATGGCGTATTTCCAAATAGGCAAATCAGAGTATACGTGTCCTTGACGAGGGCCAGGCCCACCACACAGGCAGCAAAGTTCTACTTACTTTTTGACACTTTCAAAAATGTAAAACACAGGACAGATTTGCAAAAGCATGCTTTCAGGTCTTTGCTTATGCTCCTCGTGCAGGTTTGCTGCAATCCAGTCCAGCACTTTGGGCTGCAGCCAAAAGCAGAATTTTGTTTCCCATTTAAACCTAGGGCTTTGGCCATGTTGCATGCCACAATAAGTAAATCAGAGTAGGCGAGGCCCACTGTCCATGCACCAAAGTTATATCACTATTTTTTGTACTTATATTTTGACACTGAAAAAAATATAGCACAGGACACATTTGCAAAAACATCCTTTCAAGTCCTTGCTGTTGCTCCTCGTACAAGTTTTCTGCAATCCCGTCGATCACTTCAGGATGTAGCCTCAAAAAGAATATTTTTCCCAATCAAACCTAGTGCTTCGGCAATTCCGCATGCCCCAATACGCAAATCAGAGTACATATTTGTCCTTGCTCAGGGCCAGGCTCATTGCCCAGGCACCAAAGTTATATCACCATTTTATGTATTTATATTTTGACACTTTGGACAGATTTGGAAAACCATGTTTTTAGGTCCTTGCTGATGCTCCTTATGCATGTTTGCTGCACTACCGTCCAGCACTTCGGGTTGTAGCCCCATTCAAACCTATCCACATTTTAAAAGACTTTACCACAAAGCCGGTCCCTCGTGGCCATGCCCACTTTTGACCCCATCGCCAGCCCTTCATGGTCATTGCCAAAAGCCAGATTGTCCGTGTCATGGCCTTTGGCCATAACCCAGACAATCTGGCCACTGCCCATGGCCACAGGCTATACCTCAGTCGCCACAGGTATATCACTATTTTTTGTACCTAATTTATGACACTTTTCAAAAAATTAAACACAGACACATTTGCAAAACCATGCTTTCGGGTCCTGCCAATTCGTCAATGTTTTATATTTTGAAAAGTGTCAAAATGTATGTACAAAAAATAGTCATCTAACTTAGCCCCCACATGACAAAATCCATTCCGACTTTGCACAAACATTTCAAGGTTCAGTCTGTAATATTTAGGCAAACATTTGTGCTGATTCGTCAAACGGCAACAAGAGGTTCGTTAGAACCTCTAAAAATGTTCAGACCCCCCTCTAATTTTGCCTCCTCTTGACAAAATCCTACCAAACTTTGCATAAAACATTAGAATCCGGGTCTAAAATCTCTTTGCAAACTTTTGTGCAGATGTATCAAACAGCACCAAATGTATAAGCCTTTCAAATATTTTGGGATCCCCTGTGGGCGAAACAGCACCAGACTCTGCAGAACCATTCGGGGTCAGGTCTATAATGATATTCTGAAATTCCATACAGTTTCATTGAGTGGTGGTAAAGTTATAAATCCTGCATAAACTGTTTTCACTGACCCAGTAATGCAGAACTATGCATTGGCGTGCCTGAATATCTGATTGATCCGTGGTCTTCAGAGATGAAAAAAACACCTGATATTTGCCTTTTTATGGCCATATCTCATCCCAACATCATCACCGCTCAACTCCCCAGACATTGTTTGATTAGTTTGACAAGGCCAATGTTTTGTTTTTTAATATGTTTTTACCACAATGTTCGAAGATTACAGGTGCAGATCGCAAATCCAACATGGCATTCTTTTGAAAAGTTTTGCCGCACCTCACTTTTTTGATTGACCAATCAGTGGGCATGTTTGATGCCGGTGAACGTCACGCGGTTCTATGATTTGTCCATAAGTGCCCGCGAACAGTGAATCAGGAAGAGAGTCTAAGGACCAGACCCAGATATTACACATTTCTTTTACCTACTTTTTGGCCATCTCAAAAAGAAACTACTCAATGGATTTACACCGAATATGCAAAAGCATGCATTTGGGACCAAGCCAGGGCTCCTCGCACAAGTTTAGTGCAAATCTATCCAGCGATTTGGGCTCTAGGCGCGAGAATAACATGTTTGCCCATATGTCTATGAGGATTTCAAAAGTGTTAGGAGCATCCTCTAACTTTGCCCACCCTTGACGAAACTGCACCAAATTTTGAATAAATATTCGGAGGTGGCAACATAATTTTTTGGTTGGTGAGGATTCATTGAACGGCGCCAAAGTAATAACCCACCCAAAAAATTCTCTTCCTATGGGTTGATCATCTTAACCATGACTATACGCCCACAGCCGCAGGCCATGTCATTAATTATAAGGCAGCGATTGCCGCCCTATAGTTAAGATGAGTCGGACTCTCATAGAAACCCCTCAAAATTCTATTGTTAATAACTTTTGATTTGAGTGATGGTTTTGGTCTACATTTAGAAAGTGATTTAAAACCCACGGGCCCTCCTCAGACTGCAAAGTTTCATAAAGATTCATTAAAAAATAATAAAGGTTAAAATAAATTCTCCAAAAGTGTGCCCTTCTTCCCATTCATTTTCACATAGATAAACAAGGTCCATTTTTGCCAAAGCGCACAGCCCAAACCGCTGGATGGATTCGGCCTAGGTCTGAAATAACTTGGGCATGAAGTGTTGACTCATGATCCATTCCTGGTTTGGAGCTAGTCTGTGCAGCTGTTTTTTAAATATTTGACAGAAACGGGAGTGCCACCTTCCCAAAAATGATGGCGACATCCCTGGGATTTACCCAAACCAGGTGTTTTTAGACATTGAATGACCGCCATATTGTTTGTCTCTCTATACGAGAGGTATGCACAGCTATAGCCAAGGATATGGGAAAATTAAATGCATGAAAAAAGCTATTTGAGGGTCAAAAAACATGCAAATGCCATCAGGCAAGAGGTGGGTTGGCTAGAGGTTACCAAGTGAAATTTGGGATTTGAGGGCTTCTAGGGACTGAGTTTTCTACACAAAGCTTTCTGTAGCCTCAACTATAGCCTCAAATAGCCAACATCTCAAAGCAAACTGCATCACAGAAACAGCGTGTGTTATGGGAGGAAAGGGAGCGGGCAGGAAGCAATCTGGGGAGGGGGGCACTTGGTGAGAGTCTGGAAAGCATTTTGTTACCTGTTTTCTCGATATTCGCATTTATAAACAACTACAGATAGCCAAGGGTATGTGTAGCTCAGTTCCTGTGGTTAAAAAAAAATCTGAATGGTATTTTTACAGCTATAATGACATCTGGGTTGAAAAATCACTGGCCATCCAGGTCTCCCATTCATGCAGTAACCAGGACAGGCCCTGCTTATATTCAAAGTGAGAAAAGGGCCAGCCTCCTCAGGTCAAGTTGCCAATAAATAGACCAACCTTACAAGGCCACTTAAAGACATGATTCAGCCCTTTTCTTACTTTGAAACTAAGCAAGGTCAGTCCTGGTTACTGCATGAATGGGAGATAACTGTGTTACTGTCATTCCTTGAACGTTTTGCACTCAGAGACCAGTTTTGCCTTTTGCTGAATTGCATTCTGGTAGTTGTAGTCTCCCAGTCAATTACATCAACAGTGGGTTTCCCATCCCGGCAGTAACTGAGACAAACCATGTTTAGCTTCAAAGCAAGGAAGGGGTCAGCTCCCTAAGGATATGTTGCCTAATAAATGAGTCCAATTTACAAGACCACTTAGAGAAACATGGCCTAAGGCGGCTGGATTCTTCTTTGCTTTGAAAATAAGCAGGGTCGCTCTCGGTTACTGCATCGATGGGAGACAGTTCACAGTTCCGAATGCCATGTGTTTTCTTAGTCTTAAATTTCTCATAATACAGGAATCCACATTATTATTATTTTTTAAATCTTGTTTCTGTCATACCTTGAAGGTTTTGCACTCATTGACCATTTTTTGCCTTTTGCTGAATTGCAGTCAGGTAGTTGTAGTCTTAAAGTCAAGATGGGGGGAATAATGTCACAATCATACTCTTTTGGTCTAACAAAGTTCTATAAGGATTTATATATTTAAGCGACTCTATGGTATGTGTATTTTCCAAGTTAGCTTTATAAAGCAGATCATTTTTAAAAGCTGGACATGTGGGTGAGGAGGGGAAATTACGTCTTAGGAGGATAGCTCAGGGGCAACGTGCTCTCCCTGGAAGCAAGACGACACAGAGCAACACAGGTTTGATCCCTGAGTCTGCACTTAGAAACCTCTGGGTATTAAGCGCAATATAAATAACCTATCATATCATGCGAGTCATGAGTATTTGCCTGCAATGTGGCAAGAGAGTTTCCAATCCTGGGCACTCGTGCAGTTATTTTCCCTTGATTGTGGCTGCTTTTCATGGCACCAGTAAAGGACACATGTGGGTGGGGAACAGGTGGAACCCCATTTTTTTTTTTAGGTTGGCAAGCTTGCTCAAGTATTTGACTACCAGGATTTTACTCAGGTTGGCATGTACCCAGTGCAGACACTTACTCACAAGATCACAAACACTTATTTCTTATTGGGGTTTAGTTTCCCTAGGAATATTTCACAACAGATTGTGGGTTTAAAAGGTGAGCACTTTTTATACTTTGCCAGCATATTTATAGGAACATTTTCTCTCTCAAGCTATTTTTCTGGTGTTCATTGTTATTTTGTCTTGCACACTTTCGTCTAAGGGGTAGGACTATTGAGCTTCATTTGTATATTTCACTTTATGTTCCTTACTGTGCATATATTCATGGGTGTCAGCTTTTGATTCTCGATATGAGGGCAAAAAGTACCTGGGCATATGTTAATTTTGAAGCTGGTCATTTGTTTCCCTTTTACATGCTGCTTAAATGTGGTTAGTTGGGGTTGTGCGATGTATGACACCAGTCACCAAGAGATCAGCCATAAAACAAGGGGCTTGTAGCACGCTGCTTAACCAAATTGTGTGATACTCTGCAAATAATTTAATCACACAGGGCATTAACCAAAACATTGAGAGTTCTCAAAGCCTGCAATCTTTTATACATAATGAAAGAAAATTGCTATTTTTACAGCTACAGTGACATCGAGGGTGGAAAATCACTGGTGACCCAGGTCTCCCATCCGTGCAGTAACCAGGACTGACACTGCTTTGCTTCAAAGTGATAAAAAGACCAGTCTCCTCAGGCCATGGTGCCTAATAAGTGAGCTAAAGTTACCAGACCACTTAGAGCAACATTGCCTGAGGGGGCGGCCCTTTACTCACTTTGAAGCTAAACAGTACTGTGGATGCAGGAATCTCTCAGCGCAAGGATGTTTTGGCGTTAGAGGTCCCAATTGGAATGAACCTGCAGGCACTTTGCATTTTGTAATATGGATTAAACATGAAAAACATTTGCTTACTACAGCATTATAAAACAGGATGGGACATGTATTAAATCGTCATTTCAGAATTGAACATGTATTAAACATGAAACACATTTATTTACTGCAATATTATAAAACAGAATGGAACATGTGTTACACATGTCTCTAGGGAACTTTATAAAACTTAAAAAACAAAATAGAAATACATTTGTGCTGAGCGCTGCCTTTGACAACCCTGGCCAGCAGGAGTTCAGGATGCAAACAGTTTACAATTATGCTATCATTACATTATTGTTTGGATTTTCACAAGTTTCATACTTAGACTTTTACAATTGGACACATTGAATTGTAGACTGAGTATGAAATGTATGCACCATGAAGCACTAAGCAATTATGGTGTAGTGATTGAATGCTGGTCATTGAAATCTGGTAGACCAGGGTTCCACACTTAAAAAAAATAAAAAAATGTAAAACAGTATACTTTGGTAAACACTCTTTATTCTGCACTATGTAGTCTTAACAGGCTGATCCATGTGGCCTCCTTCATGGAAACGTTCATCCAATCACTGCATGATTTTTAGAAGGTATTTTGAGCTGCACTACAAACGGGTTAATAATAGTTGTGCGTATATCATTGCACGTGAGCCTGCACAAACAAGACTTTCCTTGCAGCTCAACGGAGGGGCTTTCCACACAGTCCCAGTATTCCCTCAATATATTGTGCTACTTTTAGACTTTGAAAATGGTGGGGTAGACACCACTCCTCTCCAGCCGCTTATTCTCACTTTCCCCAGCTGATATAAACATACTTTACTTGTTTTCCACCTCCACTGATTCTACACTACGTACATCTTCCTTCAACAACTTACAGATGCCCTACTGCCATTCAAACCAAACAAATAGAGGTGCAGGAGAAATCATGAATTTAGCCAAGTTACATGTGTTGTATATATTGTTATATGCCACACATTTCCTTCTTACTTTGCATTTTGGGAATTGTAGTACAGAACACTTGATGGACAAAACAAAACTGCAAGTCGCAAAATGCAACAACAAAAAAATCAAGAACTGGATGGGCATCTTCTGAATTACATGGAGACATGCACACACACCCACACACAGACCCTGAAAACTCACACTTGATGTGTCACAATGCTGACATGCCCACACGGGTGCAAATGCATGTGCACACACTAACACTCGTCATCACAGAAGGAATGCAAACTGCATGCACAATCCCTCACACACACCTTCACATACATTAATGGGCACTAGCTAGGGCCTTTAGCTATGGCCAATGACTACAGCTTTCAACGTAGCACACTGTATATTTTAAAACAGTGATGGGCCACAAGACATGACTTTTAATCATGCACATTAGTATTCTGCAACAGTAACTGACCAATAGCTATGATGTTTGGTGATGGCCAGTGACGACAGCCTTCATCATGGCCAAGTCCATGGCCTAAATTGTTATTAAAAAATCAAAGTTTTCATGATCTAACTTATAAACGATGTTATGTCAAATTCCATTATTGATGTAATCAGTTATATACAATGTAATTAGTGTAGTCACCAGTGATGGCATCAGTGATGTGATTTGTAATGTTATCAGTGTTCTCATACAAAATGTAATTAGTGATGTCATCAGGACTGTAATCTGTGATGTCATTATTGTGGTCATAGGCTTTGCAAAAGGAGGAGCGAAGTTGAGTGGCTTTAACTGAATTTCAGAGGTATTGTTGTGTTAAAGGAACAGTGCGCTCAGAAATGTTTTGATCGTCCATTTTGTGAAATGCCTTCCTGCCTGCATTCTCTGCTCTCCGAGTCCCCTGCACTAATGAAGCAAAAGCTTCTGTAATAAAAGCTGCCAGAAGGTGGCTTTTGCTTCATTAGTGCTACAATGGCAGAGATTAACTTGAGCACAGGAAGCTCGTCCATTTCACAAAATGTCCATTTTAGAACTCTACCAGACCACTAGCTATGGCCTTCGTCCATGTCTGGTGGGCATGGCCACACAATATTTTAAAACACTTGCAACCTATCACTCAAAGATGTTCATTAATCATCACACACTGACTGTAACCTCACCAGCGCTGATGCTAAGAATTTTGCCACCCTAGGCAAACTGTCAGATTGACACCCCACCATGATCTTTCTGGGTGCTAACCATTCTCAACCAACGGTCACCATTTTGTTACTGATTGCTGCACCCCATTTCATTAACTTCACCTAACACATTTCTCAAGTCTTCTGCTGTGTATGGATTCCAATGCACTTTCTTCACATTAAACTGCAAGAGCACTAGAATGTCGCTGGTACACTGTATTCAGACAGGGTGGCTGCCTTGTGAAGGCTCTCGGATGCTGTTGTGTGTCAGCTGCACACATGCTTGCAGCGGGTGATGGCAGGTTGAGAGATTTCTTGTTCAGGGTTATTATTCAAAGGGACTCTTTCACAGTGCATGGAGTGTTCATGTCAGTGTGATAATTATTGTACACAGGGATGCACACAGCAGGCTTTGCTTGTATTGATGACTGATGCTGGCTGATAAAGTAAAGTAAACAAAGTCTGGCTTTCTTTTGTTTTGCTATCACTCAACTTACCCTCCACACGGAATCTGTTGGTTGTCTCCATGACCATCAGTCTGGCTTTAGAGCATCCAGAGGCACGGAAACTGCTCTTCTGAACACCTGTGAAGGCCTGCTCAAAAATCTTGACTCTAACTCTCCCTCTGTCCTCATTCTTCTCGACCTCTCTTCTGCTTTCGATATGGTAAACCACAACATCCTGATCATTTGTCTCTGTGATAGCTTGGGCATCACAGATCAGGCCCTGCCGTGGCTCACCTCCTTTCTCTCTAACCGGCGCTACCAGGTGGAACTTGGGTCCTTTCTCTCCTCTATTACTCTCTCTACTTGTGGTGTCCCCCAGGGTTCTAACCTATTCCCCTGGTTTTTCAATATCTACATGGCCCCCTTGGCCCACAGGATCTCTACCTTTACCTCTAACTTTAAGTGTTATGCGTATGAGACGCAGCTCTCTTTCAGGCTACCCTCGGCCTCCTCCTCCTCCTTGCTCATTCCTGACACTCTATCTGCAGGTCAGTCTTGGTTTGCTAACAATCTTTACCTGAAAACCAGTAAAACAGAGATTGTACTCAATGGGACCCCTGCCCCTGCTTTCCCACTCTCACACTGGCTGACCTCCCTAGGACCTGCACCCTCACCTACCAATGAGGCAAAAAATCTAAGGGTCATCTCTCCTTCTCCTCTCACATTTCAGACATCTCCAAAAAGTCCCACTACGAACTGCACCTTCCTGAGAGGTATTGTGCCTTTTCTCATTCCCCCCCAGCTCTCAGGCCCTGGTTTTCTCTAGGCTGGACTATTGCAACAGTTTCAATATTCCTACCTCTACTCTCTGTCCTCTACAACCCATCCAGAATAGAACTGCAAGACTTATCCATGGCCTCAAGCTCAGGAACGTTATCTCTCCGGTGCTGAAATCCCTCCACTGGCTCCCCGTGGCTGGAAGTATCAAGTTCAAGACCCTCTGCATAATCCACAAGGCTTTCTGGGGCCGGGGCATGCACTATCTACAATGCTCTCTTCCTAAATACTCTCCCTCTAGAGTCCTCCACTCGTCCTCCTCCAACTCTCTACTGGTGAGCCACTTTCACAAACAGAGATTTGGGGGTATATCTCTATCTTCTGCAGGTGCCTCCCTCTGGAACAGCCTCCATGCCTCTCTCCGTCTTGAGCCGGAGCACCTTAGGTTCTGTAAACTCTTCAAGACCTTCCTCTTCTCTTCCTCCTTCCCTCTCCCTCTCGCCTGCTAACCTCTGTTCTTTTTCTCTCCACCCTCCTTCTCCTCCCTAACTTTGTTCAGTTTTGCTGACTGGTTGCCTGGTTCACCTCCAAAGCCTTACAGGGCCTAGGTTCCCCTGCCAGTCTTTTGCACTTGCCTCCGGACAGATCACGCTCCATGAGCGGGGCAACCTCTCTGCACTTAACCCAGGGCCCTGCTGGACTGGACTAATTTGTTCCCCCTAGGCCCCACCTTCCTTGCACCTCCATCTGTACGCATGCATGACCTAAATGTACCAGGACTAGTTAGTTTGTCTGTCCTGTCACATGTAATTATAACGTATCCAAAATAACTAATACCATAATATTGAATACCATAATAACGAATTCCCAAATAACAAATCTCTTTATTGTTGTTTTGGGGGGGGTTTCTGCCCCAATATTCCCCAATGTTTTGTTCTTAATACTTTTCCCCCACCCCCAACACCTTTTTTGTTTTTTTTCTGAATTCAATATTTTGGAATTCGTTGTTTTAGGTTTGCTATAATGGTATTAGTTATTTTGCTAGTCATGATAATCACTGCATACATGCCTGTCGCCCCCCCTACACCCTTTTGTGTCCCTTCTCCCTAGCTTGGTCGCTACTGTAACACTTCATGCACTTGCACTAGGTGAAATGCTGTCAGGCCGAGTATGCTAGTTTTTCTGTCAATCACTCGGAAACTTCAAGGCTTAAGAGTGATAACTGTATTTCCTTGTTCCCTTCCCGCCTTGAAGCGCGTTGAAGCACTCTATGCAGCTGTGTATAAGCGCTGTGTAAATGAACAATAAAATAAATAAATTAGTGTAATGATGTTCCCTTAAATAGGTCACCTTGCACTCCAGTACTAGAAGAAGTGTCAATAGCCGGCACACCTCACGGCCCCAAAATCCCCTTTTTCTTTTTTAAGCAACAACTGTATACTTGAGCAGAGCTGTGACTGAGCAGTAATGAACTGCACTTACTCAAAAAATCTTTTGCCGTTGGTGCAGCCTGACTGATGGGGCCTAGAGCTGACTCCGAGATGACCTTGGGTGATATGGGGCTATTGGCTTGAGTAAAGCGAGCTCAAAGACATCCCAGGAGTGGATGTGTTTTGGGCAGGAAGTGGGTGGGAATGGCTGGCCATAGGGATTAGGATGGCCTTAGGTAGCCAATGGACTGCAAGCTCGAATGTGGACAAGTGTCCGACGAAGGCAGATGGGGCAACTCGGCCAGCCCATGTTCCTCGCATTTCATGTAATCACTAAAACAATGTCTGAGAATCAAGAAGATTCTTTGACCTGCAAGGATACTGGAATTGCATGCATTCCAGTGTCTCAGTAAACATCCCGTATTTATTCCACATGGGGCATTCTGTGAATTTCTTGCCTCCGCCTCCCCTGGGTGCGTTGAAAAGATATATTCCGAATCCCCAAATGGGTAGCGTAGGGGACTGGATACATTATCCGAGGTCCTGGCTGTGTAAAGAACATGTTTTGCCCCAAGGAAGGAAATGGCAGCAATGTTATTGATTGACCTTTGAAGGTTGAAAGGTGGAGTCGGTCCTGCCTGCATTAGTGCCATTGACCGGAAGGGTTTGCACTGCACACAGGCGGGGTATCTACAGCAGGCATGTTAACAAAGTGAGCTAAGTTAATGCATAATATATTGCAAGCACACACCTCTGCCTACACTCCGTGCTATTTCCCACTGTTATAGTCAGTGCATTTAGATTAAGGGTACAAATGGGCGTGCAACCCGAACTATGTTTTAAAGCTGTTTTCAGGGGACGCACTGACTTTCATGTAGTGGAGTGTGAAGGAGACACAGAGGACACACAAGCATGCAATCTGCACAGTGTCAGCTTCCTAGTGTTGCATGCACAGTACAGCAGAGCACACATGTTAACGCAGGTACCAGTTCCTGCTAGAGCGATTTGAAGAGGAGGGAGTACGTGAAGGAAGCAGGGTCGATCCTATCAAGACAAGGCAGTATCAATTAGTGTGGAGTCCTCACCTGCGGGATGTCCCCGTTATCATGAGGAGTGGTTTTGCCAGAATGTGCACTCTTACTTATTTTGTCACTCATGTTTTCTTGCACACCTTAAGTAGCCCTGTATCATGAGGCGAGGCTCACCAACTCAATCTGTAAACAATATGTTATTGCACTTCGATATATGTGCTATGCACTTTCTATAACTAGCACCGGTGTCCAGACATTTGGTCGACCTAAAACTGGTCGAATGACATTTGGTCGACGCAATTTGGTCGAAAACCAAATGGTCGAATTTTTTTTTTAATTATATATTTATTTTTCGGGTTTTCGTTTTTTACAAAAATGGGTTTTTAGAAAAAAAAGGGGGTTGGGGGGGTACCCCCCCCAAAAAAAAAAAAAAGGGGTGGTAATAAAAAATAAAAAATTCGACCATTTGGTTTTCGACCAAATTGGTTCGACCATTTGTCTGGTCGACCAATTTTTTTCGACCAAATGTCTGGTAACCACTAGCACCTAGATACCCGAGGGCTTTGTGCACTGAAATAAATGCAAAATAAATAAATAAAATAAAATGGGTCCAAGAGAGACTTCCAAATGGATGTGGGAAACCGCACGTCCCAGAGATGGGCCAGCATTGTTTAAAAGAAGTGTAGAAGCCAAGCAGTGTGATATCAGATTATCATAAGGAGGAGGCGTCAATAACAAAGGATCATTCTTCTTCATAGCCCCCAACTTTTTCATCATCTCAGTATAAAGCTCTGCCTTCATTGCTGTCTGGGGTCAGAAAGAGTTTCCAGGATTATCTTTCTCAGTGGGAAACGCTGTCCCGCAGCCATCCGTTCGAAGCAGAACCAGCAAGGGAGACGAACAAAGCGGTCCCCAGCTGTCAACACCATACAGCGATATAGGACCTTGTTGATGGTTGCCTGGAGCATCAAGGGAGGAATACAACGTGATCTTCAATGGAATGTGGCATGCAGAGGTATAAGACCTTGATGGCTGCTAGGAGCATCAAGGGAGGAATACAAAGAGGTCTCCAATGGTATGTGTCATGCAGTGGTGGAGGCCTTTGCGATGGCTGTTGGAGCATCAAGGGAGGAATGCAACCCGGTCTCCAATGGCATGTGGCATGCAGTGTTGGGAACTTGTTGATGGCTGCCAGTCACCTCAAGGAAAGAATGCAATGTGGTCTCCAATGGCATGTAGCATGCAGTGGTGCAGTACCTTTTCAATGGCTGCCAGGAGCATTACGGGAGGAATGCAAAGCAGTCTCCAATGGTCTGTGGCTTGCACAGGTGGAGGACCTTGTCAATGGCTGCCAGGAGCATCAAGGAAGGAACTCTGTTCCCAGACCATCTCTGGGGCAAAACTAGTAAGTGAGCTGACCAACCACGCACTGACACATGAGGCAGGTGAGTTACTATGAAACGCATTGGGACACATTCCTAAGGGTTGCAGGGAAAGGAGAGGTCCATGCACAGATAGGCACGTCCAGGATATTTGAAAACTTCAGTGGTTGAGCATTTTCCAGCAAAGATTAAAAAAGCTGGACAGCTGTGCACCAGGCACCAATAACCCACTTCACCAAACAGCCAGGTTATGAGGGCCACACAAAGATAATGATGTATTGATGGTAGTGAGGTAGTGGGGAAGAAGGGGTTGGGGGTCGCAGGTTGATCCCAGATGCCCCATTGATTAGACATGTAATTGATGTACTGCCCGCTTCATGCAAATGCAAATACCAGAATGGGTTGTTTCAAGCAACATTTCCACTCAGGGTGGATGAGATCACCCTGGATGACTTAGAATCTAATGGAGCAAGGGTGGGGAGGATGTTGTAATTGGGCACACTAGTGTCACAACGAGCAGCAGATATCATGTTGGGTGAGTGAGTCCACAGCGGACGATGATGGAAAAGGAGCGTGGAGCCTCAAGACTTGACAGGGGCCTCTCACTTTTAATAGATCAAGCTGGCTCTGCCCTGGGCGCTGTTAGTTGCAGGCAATAACAAAGATGGGACTTGATAAGGGGTGTGTGGGGATTACAGAAGACAGAAAAAACAGTTTGCTGTGAACTCCTTGGGAATAGGGGTGCATCATCAGCTGGGTTTGGGGGTCTGGCGAACGAAAATGTTAAGAGTGGGACGATGGAATACTGTGTCCTCTCGCCCACATAAACAAATGACAAGTGCAAAGACGTGAATGGCGGAGTGGGAGAAGCATTTGGTGCAGTACCAGGATTTAGTGGTGCATACTTCAAAGGAGTGGAGCCCAAGTTTACATCCCAATTAAAGTTCCACAGGAACCAGGGTGCTGGTGATTGGTTGAGGGAGGGGAGACAACCCCAGGAGGGTAGGCAGAGGAAGGCTGGTGGGGTCCATGATGGCCACATTAGGCAGCACTGATCGGACATGGCCGGACATGACCCCCAGATGCAGCTGGCACAGGACACTGTCCCACAGGGTTGTGGACAACTGAAGAACTAAAGTGGACAAGGCAGTTGTTAGGTTTTGCAAAGGGTCCAGATTCTCCCACCTGAAGGGGAGAGCCTAAGAATGCGAGGGGAACCAAATACAAACTGGTTCAGGGGATCCGGGCACTCCCACAGGCATTAGCTTCAGGGACTGGATTTTGAACACAATTTGAAGGCCTTGCCTCTGAGCTCTCAGGTTAGCCCATCATTTTCAGGCGCACCCGGCATTTGTCTTCAAAGCATTTCCTGTGGCTTACATCCTGCCTCGTGTCTGGATGTAATTATCAAAGGAAACACGCTTTGCCTTTTCTTACTTCCACGCAATCAGAGAACTTCCAGCAGTGTCTGGAATGTCTGGGTCACTGACCTGAGGACAGGTGTCCTGGTCCACGTCTCACATGTAGTAGTAGTTTCGTGCAGTTTGCCCAGGTTTTCCTTTAGCCATTAAATGAACACGTTTGCAAATAGCTAAAGTGCTCAGCCCTGTTGCCAGGCACTCAAGGGTTAAGGAGTGCGGCCCCTGCCGTTGGGAAGGCGGAGCTATGTTATGGGGAGTGGGAGAAAGAAAGGGGAGTTCTGGGTAAGGCGTGAAAGCGCCAGTTTCCTGTTGTTACGAAGAATAAAGGTTGTGTTTGTCCTCCACTCCCTCCGTGTGCGCGTCCTCCTTTCTGACCCCCGTAGGAGGGTAACACTGGCGACAAGGCCGTTCCGTAGGTGCAACGGAGTCGCTTCCAAGCCTCCTCCTTTTGGCATTCTGCCGTCTCCGCGCTGGGCGCGCATCCGATGCTTCCTCTGCTGGCAATCCGCCATTTTCCGCACTCAGGCTGCATCCGAGCATCCTCCTCCTCCTGTCTGGGTGCAGCTGCTGACCGAATAAGCGCGCATTCACGCGCCACACTCCACCCCGTTCTCACTTCACTGGGAAGTGCAATCCTGAGTCCTGGCAGTCCGCCAGGTCCCCAGGTGCCAGCGCAAGCACTGATAAGCGTGAAATCGGGTGATTCCACCCATGCCCTCCAGCAGCCTCACACGGACGTCTGGCGTGTCCTCCTGTCACCAGAGCTCGCCACGAAGGCCCGACGGAGCTGGTGACGCCTCCGCCCCACAACACCAAGGACGCCGCCTGCCCACTCCCAGCAACAGGCTCCCAGGTGGGTGGAAACACACGCTCGCTCAACTGGTGAACACACACGGGCTGAGCACGCACCCACAAGCTCCCACTACCAGGCGTCATGAGCAGTCAGGGCTCCAACCCAGGGTCCAACCCTGGATCACCTCAACCGGCCCGCGCAGCACAGCCTATTCAGCTGCGACCACCCCCGCCATTCACCAGGACCCCACAAGCCACGAAGGGGCCGAGATGGCCTGACTGGATGGAGGACTTCCAGCATTATGTGAGAGGGTCTGGTGATGGTGACTCTCCCAATATCAGGGATATCTTCCTCAACCTGGTGGAGGGGGAGATAAAGACTGTGGTGAAGACCATTCCCGCAGCCGAACAGAACACTTTCAAAAATTTGATCAAGGCTCTAGATAAACTCCTCATCATAGAAGTCAACCGTGACTATGAACGTTATTTGGTCAACAAGTGCACCCAAATGCCACAAGAGACAGTCGACGAATTCATAACCCGCCTAAGAGTGAAGGGTGCAAACTGGCAGTTTGACGCATTTTCATTAGAAGAAGCAATAAGATTGAGGGTCATAGAAGGATGCCTATCCCCTGCTCTCAAAAAACAGCTCCTGAAGAAACCACTCACCATCCAAGAAGTTAGCGAGCTCGCTCGCATACACGAGAGGGTTGACGCTCAAGCCACATCCATGGGAAATCCAGGCAACCCCAAACAAGACACAGCTGAACTTGTCGCAGCCATACAGCCATCTCGTCCGGGTGACAGAGGGTCACAACCATACAGAGCACAAACCACACAAGTTCCACGCCAACAGAGACAATGCTATCGCTGTGGGATGTCCTTTCCACATGCAGGGTCATGCCCAGCTCTATCCCAAAGATGCACAAACTGTGGGAGAGAGGGACACGTTCACTCGGTATGCCGAGAAGGCATTCCATTCCCTCCGATGAGGCCCCAAGCGCCTGCCAGGACGCCTTTCCGCTCGCCGCCTCCGCCATATAACCAACCCAGATACTACCAACAAGGGCAGGGACAGAGGCGATATGTCAGAGCCATTGACGAGTACCAACCACAGGGGTACCCACTGCAGCCAGACCAGGCAGACCAAACCAGGTATCTCACGGACGAGTATGACCATCCACTGACAGAATACAGGCCTGAGACTTTCTACCATGATGAGCAGGAAACTGCATACAACATGCCATTGGACCCATACGACCAGGACGAGTTTGTCAATCTCATACTTGACACAGAAGAGGCCAGAGAGGCCCCCAAAATCCCCATCAAAATGGGAAACTGCCAATTCCAATTCATGATTGACTCAGGCGCTACTGTCAACATTATGGGTGAGCAGGATTATGCCAAGATACCGGACCCGCCGGCACTCGAACAATCTCGCTCGAGGATCTTCCAGTGGGGAGCCACCACCCCCCTACAGACAGTGGGATATTTCACACAACGTTTCCTCCTGAATGGTCGGCAAGTTGACACAACAATACACATCATTCGGTCACTCGCCAGAAGTCGGTGCCTACTCAGTTACCACACGGCATCCCGCCTGGGGTTAATTGAGATACACGTGAGGACGGGAGACACCATCACGGCGACCTCAAGCAGGCTGAACCTGAGGGACTCGGTTGGCGCCGTAACATGCCACCAGTCACAAAACCTTGTCACACAGGCTGACATCACAAGGGACTTCCCCAACCTATGCACTGGGCTGGGAAAACTCAAGGCCCCTCCCGTCCGACTTCACATTGATCCCTCGGTGAGGCCAGTGCCACAACATCCCCGGAGGGTAGGTTTTCACCTGCAAGCAGCCGTATCGGAAGTACTCCAACAACTGCCTTCCAATGGCATTATCGAACCAGCTACGGGGCCGACACCATGGGTATCCCCCCTTGTAGTTTTACCCAAGGAAGGAGGCAAGATCCGGTTGTGCGTGGACATGAGGGTGGCAAACACCGCTATTCAGCGTGAGAGACATCCGGGACCGTGCATTGAGGACATGATCGTACAACTGAACAACGCACAGATGTTCTCCAAACTTGACCTGATCCAAGGCTACCATCAGCTGGAGTTACACCCAGAGTCCAGGCCCATTACGACGTTTGCGACGCACGACGGACTTTTCAGGTACCGGCGATTGAACTTTGGGATCTCGTCTGCCGCGGAAACTTTCCAGGAAGCCAAACGGCAGGTGATCAGACCCATCAAGGGCACTCTGAACTACAGTGACGATATCCTCATCTTTGGATCATCAAAGGAGGCCCATGACAAAGCCCTATATGCAACGTGTGCAGCACTTCAGGAAGCAAGCCTCACTCTCAACATTACCAAGTGTCATTTCAGCAAGACAAAACTGAAATTTTTCGGGCACATCTTTTCCAGTGAAGGAATGCTGCCGGATCCTGACAAGGTCGACACGATCACCAACCTGGGTGAGCCGCAGCAAGTCGCTGATGTCCGTTCTTTCCTCGGAATGGCAGGCTACTGCGCAAGATACATACCCCACTATGCGTCCCTTACCGACCCACTGAGGAAACTCCTGCAAAAGGAATCAGTTTTTGAGTGGACCCCTGCGTGCCGCCAGGCGTTCTCCAACATCAAGCAGGCCCTGACAGAAGCTCACCGTCTAGCATACTTCAACCCCTCATGGCACACTGAAATTGTGGTGGATGCAAGCCCAGTGGGCCTCGGGGCCATTTTAGCTCAAACCAGTGGCACGGATGTCCACCCGAGACACGTGGTCGCCTACGCAAGTATGGAGTTGTCCACTCCTGAGTTGGCCTACTCCCAGGTGGAAAAAGAGAGTCTGGCCCGCCGTTTGGGCTTGTGAGCATTTCCCTAACTTCATCATCGGAAACAAGTTCACCTTAATAACGGACCACCAGACGCCGCTGTCGCTCTTCGGGAACCCTCATACCAAGATGCCCCATAGAATTGAGCGGTGGGGCATCCGCCTACAGGAATACAACTATGACATTATACATCGTCCTGGGGTGACCTTAACCCCGCGGACTATTTGTCACGACACCCGGTCGGGGCCCCGCTGATCCGGAAAGGAGACGTTGCCTATGTGCAGTACATAGCATCCAACTCATTGCCACCGGCGCTATCCCTTGAGAGGGTTGCCGCCGCGTCAGCTGCTGACCCCACTACAGCACTCGCCATCAGCCTCACGTCGGCCAACAAGTGGAGAGACTACCACAGAGCAATGCTGGCACAACCCAGGGTGTGCAAACAGGAGATTGAGAGGCTGGCCAGGATACATAGGGAACTGGCTGTCAAGGACAACAATATCCTCCTCCGAGGGTGCAGGATTGTCATCCCCACCACATTAAGGAACGAGGTTGTCGGAACGGCCCATGAGGGACACAGAGGAGCCGAAAATACCAAAAAGCAGCTGAGGTGACATGTCTGGTTCCCATTTCTAGACGCAGCGGTTGAGGAATGGGTGAAGAACTGTCATGCCTGCCAGTGCACGGCTCCTGCGGAACATCCACCCCCGTTACAGCACACACGGATACCCGATCGGCCGTGGGAGCGCGTAGCCATGGACTTCTATGGGCCCACGGAAGCGAGTGACTACCTCCTGCTCCTAATAGATGAACATTCTAGATTTCCGATCGTCAAAACGGTCACCACCACCGCATTTCCCCAGGTATCAGTGGCACTAGAGGAAGTATTCAGCGAGTGGGGAATTCCCAAAACAGTCAAATCCGACAACGGACCACCGTTCTGTGGACATGAGTTCCAGACACTGGCGGAACATTTGGGCTTCGAACACATGAAGATAACTCCTCGCCACCCGCAAGCAAACGGAATGGCTGAGCGCTTCATGGTGTCGATTAAGAAGACAAGACAGAGAGCCAGAATAGAAGCAGCAGATTCACACCAGGCCCTGTGCCGACTTCTACGGGACTATAGAAACACACCCCATGAAGCTACGAACAGAACACCTGCCGAGTTAATGCTTCGCTACGAAGTGCGAACCTGCATACCACGCAATACGTCCTATGAGGAGCTGCCCGACATGGACGTACTCCAAAGGGACGCAGAGGCAAAAGAGAGAGCAAGACGAGACACTGATTCTCGCTGCCAAGCGGTGATACCAGATTTCCACATAGGGGATGAAGTTCTTGTCCAACAACCAATGCCCAGGAAGACAGATCCGCGGTTTGCCCCAAGCCCCATGAGGGTGACCGCAGTGAAAGGCACAATGGTGACAGCCGAGGATCAGAACAGAACTGTCACCAGGAACTGTCAGCAATTTAGACACTACATCAGGCGAGAGGGAGCAGAGTTGCCTCAGCGATCGAGTTCCCCAGAACCGCGAGAATCACGGGATGACCTGTGGATCCCTCCGGGAGGAGACCCGGGAGGGACAAGCCTGGAAACAGGAACTCTGGACTTGTTAGGGCCAGGTGCCCAAGACGAGAGACCACGGAGAGCCGTC
The DNA here is from genome assembly GCF_040938575.1 of Ambystoma mexicanum. Taxonomy (NCBI): domain Eukaryota; kingdom Metazoa; phylum Chordata; class Amphibia; order Caudata; family Ambystomatidae; genus Ambystoma; species Ambystoma mexicanum. The sequence continues at coordinate 1,275,794,853 of NC_090929.1, read as the reverse complement.
AAGAAGCCTGTGAGACTTGTTGAAGAGTGTTGAAGTTGATGTTTGGACATATTGTTCGGGGGTGGTGTTGCCAGGCACTCAAGGGTTAAGGAGTGCAGCCCCCGCCGTTGGGAAGGCGGAGCTATGTTATGGGGAGTGGGAGAAAGAAAGGGGAGTTCTGGGTAAGGTGCGAAAGCGCCAGTTTCCTGTTGTTACGGAGAATAAAGGTTGTGTTTGTCCTCCACTCCCTCCGTGTGCGCGTCCTCCTTTCTGAACCCCATAGGAGGGTAACAAGCCCATAGATCATATGTTACTGGAACGCGATCGTTGCAGTCCAAGGACTTCTTACATGTAAAGCTGAGTAAAATGATGATGTATTGCAAGACAGAGCGTCAAAAATTTGGAAGGCAAGCTATGTATGCAGCACAGGGCTGGGAATCAGTGCGGTAGGTTCCCAGCCGAGAATTGTGCATGCAGGACGGGCACGTAAACAGGTAGGTAGCAGGTAACTTACAGAAGCTGTAGTCGGTAGTTAGAGGTCACGCATGCTGACAAAGCCCCACCCCACTGGGGGTTACATCAGGTGCATGAAGTGTTAGAGCCAGTGTTAGACGAGTAAGGAGATTTCAGCGACTGCAAAGTGAAACTATGCAAACACTTCATTAGGCAGAGAGAAGGACACAAGGGTGCTGCAGTCAGCATGCTCCACGGTGCCAGAGGGGGCTGCAGAGACGGGTGTACCACAAGAGATCACAACTATCTGCATCAGGAGGGTGTCTCGATGGATATGCGTGGCCACTGGGGAGAGGGTCGTGCGGCAGGAATGTGGTTCATAGCTGAAAGGCAGCATACCGTTTTACCTGCCAGGTGGAGCAGCAATGGTAGCAATATTGCAGAAAAAGGGAATGTTGAGCTTGGGTGGTGGGTGATATGCTTGTAGGCCCATCCATTGCCCAGGCAGGCCAAGAAAGGGGTCGAGTGCCTTGTAGGTCGACCTTTGAAGTCAAGAACATCTGGCTTCCCCTTCTGGCCAGCAGCCTCTAGTGGATAGGGGCTCACCAGCCAATCGGATAGTGCAGACAAGTCAGGTGTGCAGGGTGAGTCTCCCTGCAGATCGGGAAATGTGGCGGCCAGCATGGTATGCAGCTCCTGCTTCAACACATCAGTGACAGGCAATGGAGGCAGTGGAGCTATGATGGCGGTATCTAGCTAGCATTGCTCTCCTTGTGACTCGATGTTGGAATGGGCTCAGACAGGGGTCGAGTGCCTTGTACGTCAGCCTTTGGGGTTGGGGACATCTGGCTTCGTCTTCCGGCCCGCAGCCTCCAGGGAAGAGGGGCCGGCTTGCCAATCTAATATCACGGCCAAGTCAGGTGTGTAGGTTGAGTCTCCCTGCAGATCGGGAAATGCGGCGGCCATCATGGTATGCAGCTCCTGCTTCAACACATCAGTGACAGGCAATGGAGGCAGTGGGGCTATGATGGCGGTATCTAGCTAGCATTGCTCTCCTTGTGACTCGATGTTGGAATGGGCTCAGACAGGGGTTGAGTGCCTTGTAGGTCGGCCTTTGAGGTCGAGGACATCCGGCTTCGCCTTCCGGCCAGCAGCCTCCAGGGAAGAGGGGCTGGCCAGCCAATCAAATATCACGGCCAAGTCAGGTGTGTAGGTTGAGTCTCCCTGCTGATTGGGACATGCAGCGGCCATCATGGTAAGAGCTCCTGCTTCAACCCACCAGTGGCAGGCAATGGAGGAAGTGGGGCTATGATGGCGGTATCTAGCCAGCATTGTTCTTCTTGTGGCTCGATGTTGGAATGGGCTGCTATGCCCTTTTTAGTTTGGGCTATTAGATGTCGCTTGAGACACCTACCAGCCAAAACTATTTCTTTCCAGTACAGATAGAATTGCATATGAGGAGTGACACATAATCTCTAGGTGTTGTTTGTCCATTCCCTCCCATTACTGCCCTTGCCCACCCAAATTCCTCCTCATGAGAACTTACCATCAGGCTTTGCATTCAAATGGCCTGCCAGACTTCTGAGAGTTATGGACTTAATTGGAGTTGTAAACAACGGGTATAATGAAAATGTCTTACCAGGCCTCCTGCAGCCACTCAATGTATAAACACTCTGCATGTCCTTCACTGAGGTCCTGGTAGCTGCTGAAGTCCTGTTTCAAACAAGCATTGGCAGAGCCAAAATTTCTGGCTTGTGCATAGGTTTTAAGCTTTTGCCAGGCAATGCTATTAGATGCTCAGGTACTTTAACCATTTTGCACCTGCTAACAACAATGGTCAGGTAATACCGCTATGGCTGTATCTAGCAAGTGCCCTTCCCGAATCAACACAAAAGCCCAATCTGTTGGCATCATCAATACTTGTTTAGTTTGCATTGGTATCTTTGCAGCTACCCGGATTACCTGTGCTAGAACCAACAGCAAGCTACTCTTCAATGGATTCTTGGCTTATGTTAGGTTTTGGGTCCTACGGGGTGGTTAACTTGTCATAGCCGCCCCCTCTGTTTCTGTAGGTTAACATATGGCCTACTTAGCCTGGTCAATGCAGGCTCTGTATCTTTAAGTGCTTGTCCTTCCTGTGCCTCTGTAACACACTTCACACTCTGGAAAATGGTTTTAACAACCTCAACTCAGGAAGCCTGCTGCTTTTAAAAAATATTTAGAATCCAGTAGTAATTGCCCTAATGAATGGTCTAGCTGCTGAATGTGTTTCCTAATGATTTGTGCTAGGTTTCATCTGAGCACTTACAATTCCTGGCCCATGGTGCCACTTGATCCCATGTGTTGTCATTGTTTTATTGATTTGGCTTGGCCCAAGCCTTGCCCACTGAAATCCAGGATCTGAAAAGGCCTGTCCAGCATGTTTGAATCAGGCAGCGTTGTTACAGCAGCTAGCCGACTAAGCATTCCAGCTCACCCATTCCTGAGTATGGTTATTTCCTACTGGAAGCATGCCAATGCTAAATGCAGAAACTCGGTCTGCTTAGTTTACCTGTTCGCCATATGGTTTTTAGTCCACGCCCGTTCGTATTCCATTCCAGGGTTTGCTAGCCAATGTGCACTGTTTACTATTTTCCGCTCCACATATGGATTTGCAATTGAGACGAGAAATGCTTGTCAAATCAAGCACTTGTGTTATCTGAATGTAACATCTTTAATGGGGCTAATTTTCTCTGGCCTTCCTCCCCTAACAAGCATTTCTAACCTATCAATATAATGTGGATCTATGTCTTTCTAATATTTCACATAGCATACCTCTCTGTCGTTGGCATTAGGGGCTTTCCATGACGTGGGGTGCTGTTGGACCCCTGATGAAATGTCCAAGAGAAGGTTGAGGGATCTTTGGAGGATTCAGCATATATGATAGGTATATGATATGTTATTTATAACGTGCTTAATACCCAGAGCTTTCTAAGCACGTGCCCGGGGATTGAACCTTTGGTGCTCCGTGTGGTCTTGCTTCCAAGGGGAGCACGTTGCCCGTGAGCTATCCTCCCGAGACAACATAATGTGACAGGTGGCTTTCCACATTCCCTCTCAATGTATGAAACACAAATGCCTTTGTCACATTATGGACTGGCAGTCCTCAGTGGCAGGGCTCGAAATTGAGATTCGATGAGCAGGAGCTAAAACCAGCTTCTGGGTGTCGGGCATCACCCTGTAGGCATGAGCTGCCGCAGGGGAACCATGAGCTACCAGAGATGCCCCTTTAGTGTTTTGTCCATTTTGTATGAACTATTGATATTAAATGTGTATTAGATGTCTTATAATTGGAATTGTACGAAATTACCGAACCTAAAGTTCCGACCTATACGAAAAGGTCGTAAATGCATCCCACCAAAGGTTCAAACACCAAAAGTTTGAGCCCTTGGTGGCATGCATTTTAGGTTGGTAAATACTGTACAGTATAGTGAGCGGGGATTGCCGGGGGAAACCCCTGCAGCTGCCCGAAAAAAAAAAAAAAGAGAAAAGAAGCCTGCAACGCTGGTTTCCGATCAGGGAAGTCAAAGGGAACTGGTGCGGCAGGGACACAGCGCATCTTCAAAGGTAAGTAGGGTGTGCTTGGGGGTATGTTGGGGGTGTGGGTGTGGGGGTGTTGTGGGTGGGGGTGTGGGTTTGTAGGGTTTTTAAATATACGTTTGCATGGGAAATGTACAAACCTTTTGTTGTGCGTACATTTCTCATGCAAACGTTTCCGTTGCTGACTTTTCTGCGACGTATAAATCACACAGATCCTTATTATTCTTCGTTATTAACATGCTCAAGTACTCTGTCACATGTACATGTTTGGAAGGCACCAGTTGGGCCTTGGAGCCAAAAGTAGCTCCTGGTAGCTGTTGGTTTCAAGCTAACCAGGCTCCACTATACTAGAAGAAGGAGCTAAATAGCTCCCAGCTCCCCTCAATTTCAAACCCTGCAATAGTGATGAAAGCGTGCATACTGCGTTAGAAGAGGTCAATGGATGAGAACTTTCTCAGGGGGGAATGATGATGCGACTAATTTCCATCACAGCACCCATCTTCCTTAGGGTTATTCTTTTTGTGTGTCTGTTTTGTTAATTTTCTGTATACTTTGAGGCCTGTGTGCGATTTAGCACGTTATAAAAACTAAAATCAAATCAAATCAAATATCAGATTGTGGTGACTTTCATAATTGTGTTGCTCATATCAATGACCGTACCATAAACAGTTATGGCTTATTCTTATGGATTACCTGCCATCAGACTGATGAGGCAAACATTAATATATTCAGATGTCCAGAAGTTAAAATGTGACTTTGTGTCACAACAGCTGTCAGGAATGAACATAACATTTGAACCTGCCCTGTTCCACTGAAGAACAGGTTCCACAGTTGTCAGTAGACAGCCGCAGCAACGGCACATGATTGCACTATGCTTTTGGTGTGGAGTTTTATGGAAAGGGGGCAGATTATCAGACTAACCATTCAGAAAAAGCATTACCTGCACCATTATATTGTTAATAAAAATCAGGGCCTTCACACACTGGCTAGTAACTGGAAGTCCTGATGATGCCCGCTTGACAGAGGTGTATCCGAAGCAAATCCCAGTGCTCTAGGGGAACTGGCAAATCAAGAACAAGCCTTCCCATGAGCATCTCCTAGGAATGAAGGTCTCAGAGTGGCTCTGAGTGAGAATGGTACTTGGTCTCCACATGAGGCCCCGGTACCCACAAATGCTCTTTTTGGATCATGTCTTCATGCATGGGAACAAAGCCCCAACACTGTGTGACCTGTCTGCGGATTTCAAAGCTGTCCGGCGACAATATGTGCAAGTATGTCAGATAATTCTTAATCTAGATCAGTTAGTCAGGTGGTTCGGTGGCCTTACTAAATTCCCACTAGCAATCATGTATTTTATTTGGAGGAGATAAACCTCTCAGTGCTGTGTCTATGTCAAAGACATAATTCCGGTGTTAAGGATTTTCCTGCTCGACCCTGAACGCATTGTCGCGGTCATTATATCTCAGGCCAAATAAGCAGCACAGGAAGCAGGCCTTTAAGCAATGTGTTCTGAAGCTCTTACAGCTGGTGATAGCAAACGACCTGGACTTCTGGTACTATCAATTCCAGACCCTAACACAACAGAGCTACCTGCTTCTACTGGAGCAGGCCTAGTGTCGACTGTGGAGCATACTCCAGTAATACCTGATTCTGTGATCCCAGGGCTGTCTACAGGCATAGAACAGCAACCTGAGATGGAGGATGAAGTAGTTTCAGACCTCACAAGTCTGCCAGAACTGATAGATTGTTCATTAGCTGGATGCCCCAGTTATATTGACCTCTACAGGGTACAGAGGAACTTTGTCGGTCTGGCTGATCTGTGTGATCAGGCAGAGAAACCAGCTCAGGCTGAAGTCCTGATGATGCTCACAGTGTATTGGGAGAATTGTCACTTGTGCAGTGAGCACCAAGAATTCCTAGGCAGGAGCCAACTGGAGGTTGGATGTGCCCCAATGCCAGAGGAGGTTCCTTCTGGAGATGGTGCACACCATTCCTTTGACAGATCTCTTAGGATTGACCAAGACAGCTGAAAGGCTGTCTGCCCATTTTTACTAGCCCCAGATGGTTGTGCAAGTTAAGGTATTTGTAAAGTATTACCATACTTTCCAAGTGTCCGATAAGTCAGGTGGGGCAACAAAGGCCAATTTATTTATGCTACCAGTTGGTGGGTTCACTTTTGAGACAATAGGCATGACATTGTTGGTCATTTAGATCAGTAGCCAGAAGCAGTAATCTTGAGAAGCATCAAAGCCTCAGCACGCTGACGACTTTAGTAAGGATGATCCCTAAAGAAAAGGTAACTTTTCCACAGCCTTTCAACCACAAAACAAGAACACCCGAGGAGAAAATGTTATATTCTTCTACCATGCCTTCAGTTTGCCCACCTGGAGGTGTCAAGTAGCGGTGTAGTGTTCAGTCTGTTTGAGCTCTAACTGGGCAATCCAGTTAGAGGACCCCTAACTCTGGTATGTGAAGGCTTGGAGGGAAATCCCTGAACCCCTTCCCATGGCATAGTGGACTATGTACTTGGCCTCAGGTCCAAGATGGCCAAGTACAGAGAACTGAGTATGCAGAAGCTGAAGATCAACCAAGAGCTTATGAATAGCTGGCATAATCAGAAGGTCACAACAACAGAGCAATTATTCCGGACCACTTATCTAGAATATGTAACCAGTCAAGACCAGAAACTTTTATGAAAATTAAACTGGACCATACGTTTTTCTGTAAAAGGTCAGTGAGGCCGATTATCTCATTGATACCAAGACCCCAAGGCAAATGCACAGGGTCTATCAGTTCAACTGGCTAAAGCCTCACTACAGCCAGGGTGACTTGTTGCTGGCTCTCGAGACTGATGAAACAACTGAGGATGAGACAGACCCCATTTAATGAGAATTTTCCTAAGGTCCACTTGTGGTAATACTTCATAAAGTTATCCCCTAGTATACAGGTTACCAACTCTTAGCATACGTCGGTACTACTCAAGGACCCTTGGTAGAGTGGCAGAGCAGTCAGGCTTATCATATGAGGAAGATGTGAGCTATAGCTAAGTACACAGAACATAGTAAATATAATAGTCCAAAGAAACACTTACACGTAAAATGTTATATTAAAATAAACATGTATTATATTTACACAAGGAAGGTAGATAAATACTTAGTTCACTTAACCAACATACATAGGAATTCTTAATAATACTTTTCAAAGGCCATTGCTTCAATGGTAGGTGCTCGTGGTACAATTGTTACAGAGTTTCGTACTAATGACAGTTCTACTGTATTATTGGTACTACTGCACACTCATGTTAAGATAAATATATACAGTAATTGTATTTAATTAGCAAAACCAAATAGGATAAAGGGGGTCATATAAAGTTGGGCAGTATCCCGGCGGTAAATCTGCCAGAATACCTCTTAATGCACTTACCGTTACTGCAACTCATTTCGGTGGTATTAGCGCTGGATCCCAAGTTGTGGTAGCTGTGTAAGTCCTCATTTTATTGTGAGTCCCTAGGACTCAATGGGGCTTTTTCGGGAGAATTACTGCAGCAGTAATTAGCGCTGAATTGCACCGAAAATGGGCAGAAAGTTGGCACATTCACCTCCAGCTCATAGCTGGAGGTGAATCCTCTCGGGTTTGGGAAAGAGCGGTAATGAGGCTGTAATAGAGTTACTGTAACATTGTTACCGCTCTACCCAACCCGTGATGATGCCCAAAGTCTTTTAGGAAGGAACAAGTTTAGTTAATCACACAGCAGCAGATCTTAATGTTCTAGAGTCATTTTACGAACAAACTAACGCTTTAACAGTCCAATCCCTAACTATACGAAAAGGTCAGTGTATGAGTGGATTCAAACTCTTCAGAAGCAGCAAAACAGCAAATGTTCCTCAGGATTCTTTTAGTCTCTAGGATAAGTCACTTGGAGAAATAACACAATGAGGAGGAACCTGCAAAAGGAATCCCTAAACGGACACAAGCTGGCAACTTGAGTCAGAGGTAGAGTGGGCACCCTGACACCTCTTCACTCACTCCAGTCATGCTGGAGCAACTTCTCGGTTCAAGGTAAGTTATACCTTTTACCCTGCAGTACCTTAGTTTAGAAAAAATACTTGTAGCTGGATACTCTGCTGTGCATCAGCGATGGACCTGGTCTGCTGATTCCTCGGTCTGGTGACGAAAGGAAGGACTGTGAATGAGATGCCTCAGTATCGGTCTCAAGAGAGGACCCGTGGCACAGATTTCTTCTGTCTCCTTGGTCGGTCTGTGGGTTTGGCATCTTTTTCTCAGCATCAACAAAGGATAGTATTCGCCCATTCTATCGTCTATGATTCTGGAGTCCTACAATCTGCTGAGAGGACTTAAGATGAGTCAGCTTGCGCCTCTGGAGGCTCACCTGGAGCTCAGAAAAGACTTGGATGGATCCAGCATCTCAAAAACATTGCATTCCAGATGGGTTAGAGTTGTCCTGATATTCGCAATCTGCATCTCTGGAAAGGCACAGCACCTCAGGAGATGGCTCAATCTGTAGTTCGTCTCAGGGCTGGTTGGTCCCACCAGGCAAAGGGAAGAACTTATCCTCTTCGGAGCTCCTCTGACGAGTAGAAAACAAGGTCAGGACACCAGTGGTTGTTTCACAGTGAAGAGAAGTGTCTCCATGCATCTCTGGTCCCCTTCAACTTCGGTTCCTTCAGTTCCAGTGGTTGGTTTGCCTTTCACCTCAGGAACCTCAGCTTTTATTCGGTGTTCCCACACACTCCTCTGCAATCTCTGTCAGCATTTTACAGAAAGGGGAAGGTGGCTGTCCAATCAGGACAGCCAGCCCCCCAGTGTGTACTGGTTCCATTCAGGCAGTCAGGCAGACACAGGGTGGGGAGTGAAAAACTCCTCTTCGCCCAGACACCCTGGAGCCTAGGCAGAGACACCCAAGGGTTCCTGTCAAAGACAAAACACACAAACAGACCTCCTCCACCCAGAATGGTAGATGAAGGGCTAACAAAAAACAACAGTTATATGAATGCCAAAAAAAAAGAAAGGAGCCACCATATAAGAATATAGGTGACCCTATTGTGCACAACCGTGACTTTGAACATAGTCTGCAGTAAGAAATAGCAGACATATCACTATAGTTGGTAGAACATGTCCACTGCCACCAGCCGTAACTATTTGGTTGTCTATGACTAGAAAGTCACAGCAACAGAGGGCCGGGAGATACTATGTATCCCTTTAGCACTCCACGTAAGGTGGTATGTGCGAATCCCACATAAAATAACAATTTTAGGAAGGATATCCCACTATCCTTAAGAACTTTAGTTAGTAACGATAAGGAAGGAATCTTAAAGGAAAACCCAAAGGGTTCCCAGCAACACTGCACATAAGTTTTTGTGCACTGCAAACGTTATTAAACATAGATGTCTTTAAAGAGATATGGAGGAAAGGAGACTCCATAGTAAAGCTAAAACATAGAGAACAGAGTTCCAAAATACATAGCAAATAAGAATTAATGAGGGGAAAAAGGCTCCCCTCATTCAAGATAGACAGACAAAGGTGCAGAAGTCCAGCAACAAGTGCTGGGGGTCTCACTAGGAGAGGGGATGAAACATAACAATGATACATCTCCCTAACACCCACTCCCAGACTTGTTACATACAGAGTCCACTGCTAGGTCTCTAGAGGGAGTGGAAATCTCCAGAGACCTAAGTAAGTCGGAATTACAGGACTGCCAGCCACTGCTGGGCGAGTACCGTAGTCTGTTCTTACTGATTCGAGATAAAATGGATTGGTGCATGCATGATATTGACAGTGGAAACAACAATCAGGTAAAGAGCAGAATTCATCGGATGACCGACAGGGTAAAGAACAACATCAAGGAGAACGTCTCTAAGATATTGGACCAAGGGGTGATTGAGCCTTCCCACAGCAAATGGGTCAGTCTACTGGAACTGGTAGGTAAGAAATCGGGTAGCGGAAAAACTAAAGTCTGCTTTTGTGTGGGCTAAAGAGGGCTGAATTCGGTCAGTCAGTCATTAAGCTTTATTATGGTGTTAGCCAAAAATCAACAAATGAACAAATGAATACAACAATACACATTCAAAAGAGGAAAAATGACCGACAGTATTTAAAATGAGACAACATATTCAAAGATAAATTGATAAAACATAAAATAAGCAAATATACAGTTATTCAAGTAAATTATATAGCAGCATGTCACAATAGGGTTAGGCAGCATTCAAACCAAAGCAGATTCATAGGCCATTTGGGCAAATGTCATTTCTACTTCTCTTTAACCATGCCCTCTGAATGTATGTAGATACAAAGTAAATAGTTGTCATATTACTGGTATCCTTACAATAGGCTAGGGCATCTTCAAGATGGCAGATTTCAACCAATCTCAGGAGTGAGAGGAGATATTTCACATTATAGCCCATATATCCCTCCCAGAAAAACAAGAAATGAATGATGGATTCTTCATTTGCTCCACAGACCAGGCATGTATTGCCCCTTGACCCTTGCCAATTCTGTGTAAAATAAGCCACTTTTAAGATGTTTAGGCAGAACTGTATAAATAAGGACTGGGCATATCGCGGGCTGATCATATCCAAATAGGACTCAAATCCCAAATCAGGTTTGTGCTGTATATAGTGCAGGCCTGTGCTAAGAGTAATATATTCCTCTTTCTGACTATGGCGGAAGAGGACGACACCCGCACATTTGGTCTGTCGCCTCAAATCACTAGTCATCAGTTCATTTGACCTCCAGTAGTGATCAAGGTTCAGGTTGGACTGTTCTGTTTTCACAAATTTTAATTATGGGAGGGTCTTAGACCCCACCAGAGTCAAGACATGCACCAACACATCTGTATATACTGCCAACTCTGGAGAGGACCAAACCCTTGTCCAATACAAGAGGGTCTTCAACATGGCATATCTTCGACCGGTTGGAGGTCACAATCCATGTATATTCTAGCACTGGGCGAAGAACTTGATAGCATGAATAGCATTTTAAACAATTTCTTTTCAGCAGTGCCCAGGGAATTCAATCCCACATGTCTCCAGCACTCAGCCCCATGTAATAACGAGGCAATTGCCTTCATCCGTTGCATGTCTGTCTATATCTATGTGTATATTGAGCGCCAAAGCACGTAGGCATCAGGGTGCTACATGGAGACAAAAGAATGGGACAAACTGGGGGAAGACAAACACAGAGAGGGCAGGAGAGGCCAAACCTAAGCAAATAATCTAGTTTTCCGATTTCTCCTAAAGGCAAGATGTTTTTTTTCTTTCCACAGACATTCAGGCAGTTCATTCCAGGCCTGGGCCATAAGATCTGGGAAGGATTGACCTTTTCCCCTACTTCTCTTTGTGACTTCTAAGCACTATAATTCAAACAAAACAAAGCATCTGAGATAGAGTTTCAAGATTGCATGGTACAATTTAATCCACATATATCATATACTCGAGCAGAAGTCAGGTTCATCCACGACCAGTATTTCATGAAGATTGAAGAAGTGAAGTGCCTGAATGGTTCACCGTGTCACTTTTTATATGAAAAGGAGCCTGCATCCGCATAGGTAATTTGTTATTCATTTGCAAAAGAAAACAATGCAAATATACTAAAACCACACAGACAATTATTCACTTATCTCAAGAGGGCAGGAAAATATTGCATATTCAACAGATGTTATTGCTATGTCAAGATTCTCTACTTTGCTTATGACTTAATCATATGCTTTATCCACCAGTCCACCGACACAGACTTGTGTTTGAGGTCCTTAAACACAGAACCCTCCTTCCCTTCGTTCCAACAATGGTCACCCTATTTGCACAACCTTTAAAAGATAACTTTTGTGCTTTTAACAAAAATGGAATGGCTGGACATTACGACTCAGCATGTAACTAACCTCTGCTGAGTGCAGTCAATCATTACATAGCATTTAGCTAAGAGAATGAAACCATATTGAAACAGCTTTTCTTACTACGCTAAATGGGAGGGCCTGCCTTTAATGTTATTTAACCTATGTTTATAATAACTGACAGAAAAAGCCACAAACACATTTCCATTTTGATTTACTCGGTGAGAGTGACAAATGCGACCCCTTTTTGACATTACTAGAGAACAGGGTTTTAATTGCAAAAAGGGATTAGTTTAGGGCTAAGAAAATGCATATTATTTTTTTATTCTAACATCTTGACCCATGGGATGGTAAGGCAGTGGGTGTCGGAGGTTTGTAAACTTCCAGTTTCTCCTTCAAACACAATGGTGCATTTCCGAATAAGCACTCATGGCGCAAAGATACTATTTTGAACTGGATTCTGGTGCTTGCTTTTGCCCATGTGCTTGCTTTTGCGAATTTTGAGCTTGAATAGCTCAAAATTTTACAAAGGAAGTTTAAAAAAAAAAAGTGCTAGTATTTTTTTTTAATGTTGCCTATCTATTTTTTAAATACATTTTTTTACTGGACTATCCCTTTAAGTCGCCCAGAAAGATGATGGAGCAATTTGGCTTTCGTAAGGGAGATAGCAGATGGGCAATATGCTCATTAAAAAGAGGCATCTCAGTTGGGGGCCTGTAGATCAGGATTAGGTTTATGCTATGATTGGAGTTTATGCTATGATTGTGATTTGGGGTGATCTTTGTATGTAGGATTCCGCAGCCGTCACAGTCTATTTTGCTTTCATACATTGCCATGTTCTTTTTACAGATAATGGTGAAACCACCCGCGCTACCCTCGGTCTGATTTTTCCCGAAAAATGTGTATCCTGGGGGTGGGGAGGGGGTCATTGGCTCAATCACAGGCCCATGTGAGTCCAGAAGCCATGTATCTGTAAGGCACATAATATCAACTTGATTACTGGCAATGCAATTGTGGATGTCGGTAGCGTGTTTGGGCAGCAACCTAGTCTTTAGAAGAGCACATTTTATTGAGAGTAATAGTAAGGCTGGGCTAATAACAAACTGTAGTGAGTACGATAGAATCAGCCTATGGCGCCACAATGCTTTAATTACCTGCTGTGACCACCAACATTGTCTGTGAACCTGACACTGAGGTAGTCACAGGATGAAACCTGTTCTAAAGTGGTACCATCCACCTTAATATCAAGCTTCAAGGATTGGGCCAGTTGGGGTCTGAAGACTAATGTTTTAGTTTTCTCTTTGTTAAGCTCCAGACCTAGTGTTTTGCATTTCCCAATAAACTTTGCCAAAGTGATATTGAGACCCATTGGGATGTAGCCAACAACACTGCATCATCTGCGAATACGAGTGTGGGAAACCTCATGCTGCCCAAACGTATTGGGTCAAGGAAGCATGCTTCCAACTCCTCAATGACCCTATTAATGTAGATGCTGAAGAGGAGAGGGCTGGTGCACAGCCTTGCCTAACATCTCTATGTACAGCGATTGGGTCTGTGTGCTCACCCCCCAAATCCAAGTGTTGTTGTCGATATACAGCTGTTGGATTGAAATTAGAAGGTCTTGGGGGATACATGTATTGCTCAACACTTGCCACAAAGAGTTTCTGGGAACAATGTCGACAACAGTCTCTAGGTCCACAAACCGCCTATATCCTCGCTCTATTAAGTTCTTTGTATTTGTCCAGAATAAGAAGAAATCGGAAGCTCTGATCAATTGCTCTGCACCATTTCTGAAAAGTAGCTTGTAAATGGCTGTAAATTCCTACTATATCCACCCAGTATTGTAATCACTCCAGGATGACCTAGGCAAAAATGTTCCCTGGCCCATCAAGGAGTGATATGTGGGGGTAATTCGCTGGCTGTTCCTGATCCCCCTTGTTGAAAATCAGGACTATTTCTGCATTTTGCCACGACCTTGGCATTACTCTTGACTCCTTGGCAACATTAAAGACACAGCACAGTAAGGGAGCCTGTATTGAGGGTTCATCTTTGTATATGTCCACTGGGATCTTATCTTGGCACGCTGCTTTACTCCTATATTGTGCATGGATCACCCTTTCTACCTATCTTTGTGTGAACGCCAAAGAGTTTGCAAATGGGGGGGGTACATTCTCAGGTTGTAGGCATTCTTCCAGCTGCTCCCTCTGATTTGGTAAAACTCCCCAAAATGATTATGCCTTGAAGAGAAGAATGTGCTACACTGGAGGGCATTGGGGGCATTGAGGTCTTTCCTTGCAACCTTTTTACAGAACAGACAGGAGTCACCAAGACAGGTGCACACCCCATACCTAGGTAAGATGAACTAATTGACTGATTAGGTGCTGCCAAATTCATTAGTACATTTGATCTCAGTACTGTCAGGTTGGCCTAACTGACAACTCGAATGAGAAGTCAGCATGTTCCACCCCAGCAGGGCACTACCTGTATACTATTATGTTCTTTGGATTAAAAAATGCCCCTGCTAACTTTCAGAGGATGGTGAATCAAATCCCATCTGGGTTAGAGGACTCCATTGTTGCCTGCCTAAATGAGGTTGCTATCTTTAGCTAAACCTGGGAGGGCCACCTCTCCCACCTGAAGCAGGTGCATCAACTCATGCTGAAGGCTAGGTTATCTATAAAAGCATTCAAGTGCCAGATAACACAGGTTACTGCTACTTACTTAGGACACCAAGTGGGGGGCAACAACAGACAGCCTTTCCAGGTCCAAGTCCAGGCAGTGATGGATTGGGACATCCACAGTAGCCAGACACAAGTGCAAGCCTTTTTCGGCTTCATGGGTTACTGCACGCCTATTATCAAGGGTATAGAGCCTGTGCCTTTCATTTAATGATGTCACCTCTGAGAAACTGCCAGAGATTCTTTTAGAGCCTGAAGGATGATTTGTGGGATCCATCAGTTCTAAAGATCCCAGATTAATGTCATGAATTCATCATTCAGACAGACGCATGTGAATTCATAATTGGTGGTCTGTCAGTGCAGCTAAACACAGAGGGGCTAAGGCAAACCTAAGATCTTGACCAACGAGGAGAACAAGTGGGCCACAATTAAAAAACAGGCTTCAGCAATTATTTGGGAAGTGCACAAGTTTAAACCCTACATTTGTGGGTTTCACTTCACAGTCCAAACAACACAGGCCCCTTAGGTGTCACATGGCCATGCATGGAGAGGATTCTAATTATTGCATTGAACCATATCCCAACAGGCATTGGACATCCAACACAAACCTCAGTCATAGCATTCTAATGCAGCTAATGTGTTATTTATAGAGTGCTTATGCCAAAGCACTTTACATAGAATATATATAAATACAAGGGGGGTCATTACGAGGTGGGCGGTAAGGGATTACCGGCACCGGTAAGGGCACCAGTGCCGGTAATCCCTTACCGCCCTACTACGAGTTCCCTTTGCGGGTCCTTACCAGGCGTTAAAGACGAGACCCCCACAGAGATACCAGGGTCAATAACGGTACCGCAATTTGCGGTACCGTTATTGCTGCCTTCCCCCTTCACATTGAGCCCTATGGGAATGGGGAATGGCTCTGGTGAATGGGGAATTACTGGTCCCGCCGACCTCGGAATGGACCTGTAATTGCTCCATCCACCAGACCGGGAGTCGGAACAATTTTGGAGGCAGCCATGGCGCTACCTCCAACCTTGTAATGACCCCCAATACCCCCCAAACAGAGTGGGTACTAAATTATCGACCTTGGAAGGATGAAAGGCTGAGTTGGCCTTGCCAGGATTTGAAGCTGTGACCTGACGATCACAGACAGATTGCACCAGCGAATGCTCACCCTGCTGAGCTGATGGCCTCAGTAGATACCTTCACCTTGAGGAGGAGCCAGATCTTTGGAACGGTGAGTCTCAACCATTTTGGCTGGGGGCGATGTGAAGGATGGCCATCTGACAAGGATAGGAAAGCCCTTGCTTTTTTATTTTTTATTAAGAATTAAATGATGTCTGCTGAACAGACCCCCCTTTTATCAGGCTCTATGACAAAAGCATAATTCACACCTGTGCCCAGCTACATCAGTCTCCTTGATCTGCAGCTCCTGCCTCCCATGACAAAGAGCAGGTTTAGAGGTCACAGGTGCCTTGTTTGACAGCTGCTGACCGAAAGTAAGGATGTTTAAACAAAAGTGTGTCCTCTGTCCTGTGTCCCTTAAACTCTAAAGTCGATTTAATGTTTATCGAGATACTTTGGAATGCTATATACTTTTAACTTGCTTCAAAATTCTTCAACATAAAGGTTCAAGGTGCAGAACAGAAAATGTAATAAAGGTTCTGGCAGGAAATGGGTCTCCCTTCCCCCGGAGTCTTTCTGGCAGTTCAAAAATGTCTCTTTTTCATAATTTAATTGAGTTCCAAAAGGGCATGAATCTTCCTTTTTCTTTTTTATGAAACATACAGTTTATTTACAGTGCTCAACTTTTGACACTTGATCCTTGTTTAATTCCTGGTGTACTCTCTAGCCAGGATATATGTAGTTTTCTTGTAATTTCTTGAAAGGGGTATTGGTCCTCCCTGTTTGCTCCAAATCTGTCTTTCTCCTTCTGGTTGTCTCCTGCCAGGATGTTACTTTACTTCCTACTTCTGATTTATTCTCCTGCCAGGATGTTACTTTACTGAATACTCCTGGTTTAATCTTCCGACAGGATGTCACTTTGCTTTTCACCCCTGGTTTACTCTCCTGCCAGGCTATCCCTTTGCCTCTTATGTGTCCTTCTTGTGTATGAGTCTCAGACGCTTTATTTATGTGATTTGTTTGTCAGGGATTTCTCCTTCTGTATCCACTTTCTCTCTTATCCAGGTCACAAAAGCCATCCACATATGGATCACCAAATCCTTTACAATATTGACTTTGGGCCTGATTCATGGAATTATCTGTGCAGAAAATAGGGTATTTGCTTGCGCAACTTCACGCAAATACGCCTTTGTTAATTAATGGAATCGAATGCGCAGTACTTTTCCCGAACTTGTGTAGAGTTTGCGCAGGCTCGACACATCTGTGCAAGCCATCGAGGGCCTGGCACAAGATGCCAAGCAGAGCATGGGCGTGGCTTGCACAGAGGGCTGGGAAGGGGGCGGAACACCAAAAATGGGGAAGAACTTGCGAAAAAGTAGGCATTCTGAGGGACGGCGTGCAGGCAGTCACTCGCACGCCCACAATTGAGTGGCACGAGACATATGCATGGATCCGTTCATCCAACGTCTCGGCTAGGTAATGGCCACGCAAGTCCTACATACGATCCGCCACCCAAAGGCAGATTTAAGTACACTTGCGTGTAGGATTTCCAGCGCGCTGGTGGGTTTGCATGTTGGATTTTGGGGTGGTGTACTTAATTGGGGTTCTGATTTAACTTAGGGGGGTGCGTAAGCAGTGTAGTGTGGTGCAGGAATGTTTTATGTGGGTTAACACGCAGATTTCCTGTGTTATTGTTCAGTTAAAATGTTATATATGCATGCTGTCAGGGTGCTGGATACTGGTACAAGTGACCCCGTGCAGGGTCCCAGTGTCACAGAAGGGTGAATGTATTTGCGCCCATGGGAGTGCGCAAAGTGCGCAAAGGTAGCTGGTCTAGCTGTTTATGCTTTGCGTGTGGGCGTGTTGGGGTGTTCCCGGCGGTTACTTTGCACTGTAAATTCCATGCATATGCGGGGCGTGCATTTTCCTTTCCGCGTGCAGGCCTATGCAGTGTCCTTCTCAGCGTGCGGCCCTTGCAGGATTTCTGCACACATTTCCTTGAATTGGGCCCTTTGTCTCCCCTTTGCAAGGGGTGGGTCTCTGACCCATTTTCAACCTTGCATGTATTTATATAAATTTGCTTTCCTCTCGCAATCTTCATATATGCTTTATTCTCTTCTCCAGAATACTGGATCACTGACCCTTCTTTCACAATATTCTTTTTTGCATCATTTTGTTCATTATTTTCAATGTTTTGTTCATTTGTATCAGTTAATTCATTATTTTCAATAATGTCCTCATTTGTATCAATTGGTCTATCATTTTCAATAACTTCATCTCACAGTCTCAATGTGACCCAACAACTGCTCACAGCCACCAGGTAACCCATTCCATCTATCTGGGCTTACCGGGTATCTTTTGCGTTGCTTGCGGTTCCTGTCGACGTCTTGTTCGGTCCACTGACTCAGTGTTCATCCAGTCAGCCAAACCGTGTTTGCTCTGTTTTCATCTGCTCCCGTCGACTTCTGTTGTCCCCAGTAAGCAGGCAGAAGGTCGTTTACAGCACGGCTTCTCCTCACACCATCTTTACTCACCTTTGCACTGCAGATTACACATCTCTGAATCCTTGTCAGTGCTCCTGTGGATTACTGACAGCCTTCCACTCTACAACACAATCATCCTTCTCTCTCTCTCGGCTGCCTCTCTCTCCTAACCAGTTTCTTGACACGCCATTCAGGAAAGCCTCTGAACCATTCCCCACTGCTTGCTCTCTGTTGGTGTTCTCACAGGTGTCCAGACAGTTCACGACACCATTCTGCCTCCACACACACCCAAATGGTCTGTCAGCTGAGTGGGTTTTTAACTTCCTGGTAGCAGTTGAACGTTTCCAGAGTTGGCCTTCCCCCATGTGGTCCTCTGGTAGACAGCCACCCCGAGGGTCAGAGTCACAAAGCTTGTACCTTTCCCTGGCCACATGGAAGAAGCTTCCCTCCAGAGATTCAGTGATGACATTGTCAGATTCATCACACCTGCCTTTCTCTTCAAAAATTAGAATAATTATGATATTCCATCACCTGATGGCAGGATAATCTTGAAATATAAGCCATATGTTAGTTTTGGTATGGCAGGTGGTGGTTCACATAATTATTAAAAGCCACCTCTAATTCGTATAATATCAGTGCCAACTATGTGACCAGCTGTGAGAGAAAATGTAATGCATTGGGTATGATGCTAAAAGACACACATCACGTGTTACCTTATCACAGATTCGACCCCTTAAAGCAGGATTGCTTTTAACATATACCCTGTGGCTAGTTGCCTTTATAAAGACCCGCCCCCATTTCTTTGATTAATTCCTGAACTTCAAGAAGAATGTATTTGGCCTTCTTTTGGGAGAGCAGACCTTTTCAAAGACCTCCAACATTTAAGTGAGTTTGCTCCAAGCAAGAGGCAAGATCTGCTCCCTACTGATCCCCAAGGTACATTTGGGGTGAACTGCTTCTGCATCAAGATGGGCCTCTCTTTGAGCTATACTGGTACCCAAGATCTTCCTGGAGGTGATACTCTCATGCAGGTGTTAGCCAGCATCCCCCAGTTGTAAGAATGGAAACAAGGACTAACTTTATTCCTGAGCCTCTGGATTGGAACAGACACATCGAGTTCAAAGCAGCATCACCTCAACAGAGCCTGTCACCTTTCGGACTCGAGCACTAGCGCACTGTGCAGTTTACTGTAAATCGCTGCATCCCTGAAAGGAGAATCAAAATGACAGGGCCTCCCATCACATTCTGACTCAAACTGTTGGAGCATTGCTTTCCTTGTCGACCTGAATCAGTGGTACTCATCATTTTGAACCATGCTCAGTCGTCAAATCGCTCTTGGTGACCTATTGAACTGCATCATCTGATGCCACCTTCAAACTGCACGGAGCACCATGCATATCAGACTTGCTGTTGAGATCAGTGCAACTCGACTGGTTCAAACCTGACTTGACCCATAAGTATTGAATCTGAAAGCGTTGTTTGACATCATTGAGCTGCCTAAAACATTGTACACATGTACATGGATAGCCCTTGGCACCTTCGGCTATTTGGTGGGACCCTAGATATGGGTTTAAGCCCCTTTTGCACCTTTTTCCTAAAGAAACCTATCCATCTTGATCATTGTGGTGATGTATTACCTTTTCCTCCCTGCTAAGTATCCACAGTATATGCATCATTATGTTATGAATTTCTCTGATTTCCTTTACATGAGTGGGTTTTTGTAAGTGTTTCCTGGTACAGTTTTTATTGCATATTGGTGTCTTTCAATAAAATATATATATTTTTATAGAACCTTGAATGGACATTCCTTTATTTTGGACTGTTGAATTACCACTGTTTGGTTTGCTACTGTCTAACATTCACACCCTCTTAAAAGTACAGCCTGCCCTTGGTCCACATTACCAAAAAAGGCAAATTAGGTATATCTCTTCAATTTGGATTTTTCATATTTACGATTGGGATCTCTTTTGTTCTGTAGAAGTGTGAGAGCTGAGGAGGCGATTTAGCCACTAATCATTCTTGTACTCCTGCATGTCAGTAGTAACTTCATCACAGTGGAAAGGCACACCATTGGCCTGGGAGAAGGCCTCCAGTTGCAATTATACCTCTGTCCTTGACTGCCATGTCTAACCCTGCAAAGGTGCCTCACATGACCTGCTCTACATTCATCCACCACCACCAGATGTTGGAGGCCTGCATGTTGGACACCCAGTAAGGAGCAGTTTATATTCCACATGAGGAAATGTATGGGATGCAATATCTCCCCCACTGCCTCCAATGTCTTCTACACTACCACATTCACAGCCTGACATGCACAGCAGTTTTCCATCAGGCCTGCCTACCAACCCCTTACATGCAAATATTTATGCTGTATTTTCCCCACCGTGCCTTCTCCCTGGATATGTGTTGGACCCTCCCTTAACCCCAGATTTAAGTTTGACCGCAGCTTTACTCAGGATTTTGTTTTTGACCCCTTTTTGAATCTGGATATGTGTTTGACCCCACTTGGAACCAGGATGTCTGATTTTTGCACTTCCACCCCCCTTGGAGCTTTATCACAATTTGTCCTGACCCTCTCTAATTCCAATACATTTCTGTTTACATCTGAAATACTGATAACATTTGGATTTTTGCTCTCACTGTGATTTGATTGGGGTGTGCAATGGGGGTGAATGGAGGGGCTATGTCTGATGTACTCACCCATTGAAAGAAATTGTTGAGCACTTCTTTCTGCAGCATGACACCATCCACTTATTTACATTCTTGTCGACAAGGTCCTTGAGCCTGCCACCCATACTCATCCCCACCATCTTCTGCCTGCCTTTTCCTTATTGGACATGTGCATATTGTGCCTGATGGCAATGTTGAGCAGTACTTTTCTAAACCCTGTTCATGATGACTTGTTCTTACTTGAGCCTTCTTCTACCATCTTGGTTGGGGGAGGTTTTGATAGGTCTTTTCTCTTTGGCTAGCATCCCTTGTGAAGCCTGCCAAGGTGCTATGAGTGCCTAAAAGGACATGAAGTCAGGCAGGTGACCAAAACTCCACTGGTCTTTGTCTTGCAGTGTGTCTACCTGTAAATAGTCTGTGCTGGGAGGCTGTCTGTCCCCATTAGACAGCAGCCCCCAAAATTCTAATTAATGCATATCTGGTGATTGGTGGGCTCAGCCTATATAAAGACAAGGGTCCTGGAGCAGAAAAATCAGAGTCAACCCCTGGAATTGAGGATCCGAAGAAGAAGGACGTCTGCAAAGCCGTCTGAGTAACCTCTGCTGTCACAGCATCAACCTCTGAGCAACAGGGAAGCCCCAAAGAGGATGACTTCCTTTGTTGGACTGGTGGGCCTAACCATACCTAAGATGAACTGCATTTTGCGCCCCCCCTGGATGAGCTCCAACCTCCACGGCCCGCAATTTACCAATTCCCGGGGTCCGGTGCCATTTTGCAGTGCAATATCAATCAAAGCACGGTTTCATCCGAAACTTTGCAGGCATCATCCCGGACCTCCAGAGATTGCATTCCAGTCTGGAAAATCCCCTCAGTCAAGATGAGGACCAAGTACAACAGCAAAGTCTACCATATGACAACCGGCCTTCACCCGAGCCTTGAAAAAGGTCTCAACGTGCCAGTGCTGTGGAGATTCTCTGCTGGTTGTCCAACTACTCGAGAGCATCCATCAGATCTATTGCAATTTCTTTTCTTGAGTTGTCAAGACCAAGAATCCTGAACCGGGGTCTGCTGTCGCCTCTCCTTGGGGACTGTCCTGCTGCACAAGCCTCTTCAATGATAAGGTACTGTACAGCCCCTTGAACTTACCTGGGGCCTGCTTTGTTGTTACTGTGCTTCCCGTGCTAAAGCTGTTATGTGCACCCCCTCCTAGGCCTAGATTGAGCTGCATTGGCGTGGACAACACTTTGTGCTCTTTTCTAAAGAAATTAAACACTTTCCTGAAACCTAGAAGACGTCTTCAGAGACTCTGCCTTGTCTACTTTTTACCTGTCTTTCCTTCCTCATCCCTTGGTCACTGGTCCCCAGTGCCCCCCTGACTCTGTGAGACTCATCTTTAATAGGGTTGGACTTCTTAAGTTGGTTAAGCAGGTGTTAACTAAAGTTGTTTAAGTTGGTCTAATGTTTATGTATTTGTTTCAGACCTCTCTACCACTTTTGCATTACTTTAAAAGTGTTCTAATGTATCCTCAACCTTTTAAATATTGAATATAGTCTGTGTTTAATGCTACAGTGTGATAGTACTTACCTTACTTAAAAGTTACAATCTTTAGTATATATAAAATAAATGCTTATTTTTGCATAAATTCCAGTGTGTGTTTCCTTGAACTAAGAGTATTCTCCGAGTATTGTGTGCCTCACTACATCCCGCACCCCTCATACACTAAGCCTGGCTACTCAGCCATTGCTACCAAACATTTGGGAAGTGCATGCTAAACCAAAAGGGTGTCCCCCTGTTTATCCAAGGTGGGCTTTCTAAAGTGTTATCACAGAAAAGACTTTCACAAAATACCCTAACATTAAGAATTGAATCGTTCAATTCTTTTACGCTTCAAAAGTATTTCGACACTAGGTTTATGATTCTTTTTCCAAGCTATTACCATGAGCATGCTTTTAGTTGCATTGACCTCCAACCCTTTTTCTATATAAAAACCTTGAAAAACAAGAAACTGTTTTCCAGGCCTCTCAGGGTCAGTGAGACCAGCCATATGATATTGGCAAACATCAGGGTGGAGTTTTTATGTCTACCTAAAGTTGATGCATCCATAGGAGTAGAGCGTAGTTTGATGATAACCTTATTGATGAAAAGGCAAAACAATTTAGGGTCCAGGATGCATCCCTGGCGCACTTCCTTCAATATGGGGAATGCTCAGGATGATTCTCCTCCATCTCCCCATCTAACTACCGCCTTCTTCCCACGGTATATAGAAGTTGGATAGCTTCTATGATGGAGGTGGGAACATCTAGTTTTAGCAAACACTCCCACAACCCACCACGAGGGATGCAGTCAAATGCAATTCTCATATCACTGAACATCACTGTTATAACCAGATTTGTGATAATGAACACAACAGATACAGAAGGAATGTCTAAGGTTCACTTAAAGGATACAGACTGGTAGTTGCAAAGTATTACACTCGATGTCTTCT
The DNA here is from genome assembly GCF_040938575.1 of Ambystoma mexicanum. Lineage (NCBI taxonomy): Eukaryota > Metazoa > Chordata > Amphibia > Caudata > Ambystomatidae > Ambystoma > Ambystoma mexicanum. The sequence continues at coordinate 1,275,771,551 of NC_090929.1, read as the reverse complement.
CCCATGTACTGTTGTCAGAGGTAGAACGTAGTGTCTCAAGAGAAACCTTCTAACTAATGTCACTCTCTGACTAGTAAAACCCACAGTCAAAGAGAGCCAATGTATGTGGGGAACTAGGGTGCCGGTTGTACTTGCTTTGGTACGTCTGCTTCAAATTATAGAAAAAAGATTAGGCATGGTAAATGCTGACTGGAAAAGAAGAAATGAAACTATGGTTGTAATGAAATTTAGTTATAGCCTCTATTATGAAAAGGGAATAAAATGTTCCTGTTTATCCCTATCATAATTTTGAATATCAAATGCATGATAACAATTTAATGGAAGCCTAAACTTGAATTGTGAAAATTGAACTTTTTTACATTGGACATGTCTATCTGATTCTTTTATTGATCTTTTTATCACATATGTGTTGTTTTAGTGGTGTATCGGTTGAAAAAGATGTTTTGTAAAGCTTGAAGTGTTTAGTTTAACTGAATTGTTTAAATTATATGTTGTAAAGATGTTCCATCAAACACAACAATAAAAAATAAAATTAGAAAGAGAGCCATTAGTGAGAAGGGCAGGAGTGGACCAAGACTCACCGGGCTGTCGATAGAGAGTGAACTAATGAGAGGGCTATTGTTACAAAAGGACAGTAAGAACCTTTGTTAAATACACTAACCTGGATGTACAGCCACAGGTAGGTCAAAACAATGTCCGAATTAATCCAAAGAGAAAACAGCGACAAGGAAAGGGTAGTGAGGAATCTAACCCGTGCAGAATGAGGGCCGCTCTAGAGTCGGGTTGGTGCACACAGGTAAGCGTCCAAAGTTCTGTGCATTTTGTAGTAGGAGGAAAAGAAAATCTTGATCCAGGAAGACAAACCCTTTACAATAGTTGAAGGTCCAGTTGAGTCCTGATCAGGAGTGAGTACGGAGATTGTCAGACTAAACTCTCCTGCAAGTAGGATGGGATTTAGCAGAGGAAGTATATCCAGAAGGGAAATAATAGTCTACGGAAAATGACAAGGAGTAATGAGGTTAATAGTATTGCCGAATTGGATGTATATGGAGTGGAACTCTGCCGGGTGTTGATTGCAGTCTGTGGAAATTGCTATGTCACGTAGAAACGTGGCAGGGCTCCGTCTTGGAAACGAAGCAACAGGTTGAAGAGCGTCGCGTAGGAACCCAACGGGGCTGCCAAAGTTAGAAGAAGGCTGCGTAAGAATGCGGAAGAAAGGAGTAGCTCTGAGACGAGCTGGAAGGTTGCCTGAAACTGCGTAGGAACGTGGAGAAAGGCAACTGCTTCTTGCGATGAAAAGAAGACCGTCTGTGAAGAACAGCAGAAGCAAGCTCCATAACGCAGATACCAAAAGCAATCAGAAGCGCAGCTGTAAGGCATCAGCCTCGTTAAATAATGTCAGCTGACGTGCACCTGACCAACGCGATGACGCATACATTGGTCATGTGACGCGAGCTCTCTCAGTAGCGTCTCCTGGCCAATTTCCATTGAGTATAGAACGGCCAGGCCGTTCTGAAGGCTGAAGGCTGAGGATGCCGGGAAATAGGAGCGTTGGGGTAAGTAACAGACCCTGGGGTTGCAGGCATAACAATCACATAGAGGTTTGTATTTCTGAGGGCCACCCATTTTTCAATAAGGAGGCACAACCTGAGGCACTGGCTGATGGTGCTTAGTACATACTGGAAGCCTGACTGAATATGAATGATGGGCTTTTCTTCCAGAATGCATTCTTTCAAATGGCACAATGCAATTTTGGCAATAAAGAAATAGGAGGAAAATGTTGCAGGTTCTCTCAAATCCCATTTTTATACATTGACACGATCTCTGTGCTTGACACTTCTAGTTGATGTAATGGCATTAAAAGGCTTGGTCAAGTAGGGTGCCCAAATACAGGGTTCCAAATCAGGGGAAGGGGTGTCCTAGGCTCAAGCAGTTGGAAAGCTACATATTTCTTAATTTCAGAGGAGTCATCACTATATACATTTTCAAAGTGAGTTATCCAAACATCTTGCTTGATGTTACTAGGTTTTACAACCATTTTATCATTATTGCCAATTTTAATCACCAGAAGCCTTTACTATCCTTTTTTGTGATAGCCTCTAGAAATGTGTCATAAGTTCCTTTTCTGTAGAAAGGTTCTTGTCTTTGTAAAGCATCTTTAGAATTCCTTCTTGCTAGGGGTAAACCCATTCTCTCCAGAGCAGTTGTTGACTTGACAGATGGTATCAGAGCATCCTTTGCTTCTCTACATTCCCTATCAAACTAGGTCCATATTTTAATCGTAAAAACTCTGTTGTCAGAAGACGTGTTCATAACTAGGATATATATTTTACTAGTAGCTTGGGTATAAAACACTATAATTGTATGCTTACTCTGCTCGTCTGTAGCAAGAACCAGTTCCAAGGAAGGGAACAATTCTTCATATATAGTGCAGGTGGTATCAGGTCTGTCATACTACACCACCCAAGCTTCCACTATCAGCTACATATACTGAAATGACCACAGAGGGATCTATCCAGGTAAATAGTCCATCACCGGGTCTCTCCCCTTTACCTTTCAAATCTGTAACATCAAATTAAGTGTAACCTTGAAGATGACTTCCCGTGGTGGCTCAAGTTTCTTGTAAACAGATAATGTGGTATGACCTTATAAGGTTTCACGGTTTCACCAGCCCTCATCACACAGGTTCTTGTTCAGGTCAGCCATATTCCATGACAATGAAAGCATCTTGGGGGAATTAGGCGGAGTCTCTAAATTATTTGTGATAAAAGGGACAACTAGAGTTGCATATTAGCTCCCAAGATCCTGTGAGCATCAATCTACCATAGTTGCTATCTTAGTTAAATGGTTGTCACAAAATACAGAGTTGGTAGTAGCACCATTATGCTTAACCAGATCTTTAGTTGATTTGTTATAGTGCAAACCCATAGCCTATGTTGAAGAAATAGCCTTGGATTTGACAAGGGGGGTAATCTGGGTTGTTGCACCAAATCCCCATAGTTGTTTCACAAGGATTTAATCTCTGAAGGATGCAGCCTAAAAAGTATGCTAAAATATTTCAGGAGATAACTCCTGAAATCAATGGATAACAGGCTCTGTCCCAAGTATGGATTGGTACATCGAATTAGCATCATACTTGTTCTTTTGTCTTTGGGGGGGGGTCATAATATCCAATTTTTGTGATGAATAATTTAATTTGCGGTGGGGATAGCCCTATTGTCCAATTGGTGTGTTGTGAATAGTTCTATTCCCCCCGCCCCCCCGAGTATTAAGAATGTATCCTCAGGGTTTTGTTTTTTTGCATTGAAGGAGTCGATTACTTGGTTCCTATTTGACACTAGGTCCCTGGAGTGTGCATTGCCTGTCAGCTTCTTGGAGGAAGTGAGTTCTTGTGGTTTATTTGAGTCTCAGATGTACTTATAGCAACAGGTTGATCCCTCTCCTGAAGAACCTTTTTGAGTTGGTCCACTTCAAGATGTAGGGTAGTCAAGGATGTTTTAACTCATCCACTGTACTCCTCAACTCTCTACACGATGAGCACAATCCTCCTTCACTAATTACCTCCAAACTAACATCATTCACTTTCTTAGCAGGGCACAAATGTTCAGTATCCCCTTCAATACGTTCATCCTCCCCAGCAGTTGGCAAGACTGTTAAATCAACAGTGTTGACCCCTAGGGTTTGATTAACACAGTTGATAGTGTTATCATCAGTATCATTAGGGACAAGGTGTACATAATCTTGTATCTGTTATATACTAGGAGGTTAGAGGGGTATTGTGGATGATCATCAGAAGTCAGTGGGACAACATTATTTATACCTGTCTGGGATTCATTTGTAGGGGATTTCATATTCTTGGAGGTGCCATGGATATTCACAGGGATACTGAAGTTCCTACATCCCAATTGACTAACATTTTGGGGGATTTCATAGTTTTCCAGGGTTTCACATACATGTTAATGTTAAAGGACATTTGTACCGCGCACTATCATCACCGGAGTGATCCCCTGGTGCTCTGGCGGCTCTGAAAGAGGAGGGGAGGTTGAGTTAGTGGGAGGAGGTATGAAAAGTGCAAGAGAGCAGTGATGTGCTGTTGGCGGCCTCAGCCCGGTGGGTCCGTTGGCTGGGCCTGGGGTGTTTGCGGCCGGTAGTCGTCGTGTAATGTTGTGCAAGACTATGGGCCTCATTACACGGTAGGCGGTAAGGGTTTACCGGTACCGGTAAACCCTTACCGCCTTACTACGAGGTCCCTTTGCTGGTTGGAGAATTTAACGCCTGCTTTTTGCAGGTGTTAAAAACCAACCTGCAAAGGGACCAGGGAGCTAATTACCGTACCGCACTTGCGGTGCCGTAATTAGCACCTTCCCCATTCCCATTATGCCCTATGGGGCAAAAATGGGAATGGGGAAGGGCAATGGGGGAAGGGGAAATTACCACCCCACCAACCTTGGAATAGGGCGGTAATTCCCCTTTCCACCAAGGCAGTGCCGGCATTTTCACGGCATGGACCAAGGTGCTAATAGCACCTTGGTCCACCGCCGTCCGTGTAATGAGGCCCTATGTGTGTTTTTATTTTGTTGTTGCAATGTAGTGAAGGTTGTGCGGTTTGTTGTGCTGTAGATTTTGGTTGTGTTTGGTTTGGAGTTTGAAAGGTGTATGCAGAAAGGGAAATTGTTAGTAGGGTTGGTTAGTTTGTGTCTCTATCCTGAATTCAGGCGCTCGGCTTGCGCAGTCTCCCCTGGTGCGGCTCTGTCCTGATCTGGGTCCGACTGGCATACAAGGTTCCTTACTCCTCTGGCCCCCACCTCTAACATGCTCTCTCATAGCTCTCCTTATCCTCCCTTCATACTCCTGTGGCCAGTGCACCTGCCAATGTCAACCTCTCAGGTAGAGTGGTGATTGCCAATATCTCGACAATTCCACACCACTGTGGTAACTGGTGGTAACTAAGGGACAGGCAAAAGTGTTGGTGGGATTGTCTGGGGGAGTTGGCTCAGTCTTCGTACATGCTGCCTTGTTCCAGTCTATCCGGTGTCACCCGTCCAGGTGCCTTGGGAGCTACCCTCTCGGGTCGGGGATGTCCATGTCCTTTCCGGATTAGTCATCCTTTTTCCAGTTTCGGTTTCCAGATTTAGTCTGTGATGTTGAAGAGACAGGTTTTTAGTGATTTCCTGAATTTTAGGTGATCTTCAGTGTTTCTTATTTCTTTTGGGATGTTGTTCCTGGTTACATTGCCTTCACCCGGGAATAACATCCTCTTATTAGTGTTGCTCTGGTTTGTACCACACCCTTAGTTGTCTTTTGTGGCTTTACTGGCACATCTATCAGTTTATCTTCCATCCTTTCTATTATTTTCACCATGGGAACTATGTTGTTGAAAGTTGGTGATTTCAATACCCAGCACCTCCTTGTAGGAATCTTCAAAGACACAATTAACAGTATTCTGATTCCCCCAAGGTGCATCAGGATTATTAGTCAACGTATTCCCTCTATCATCATGCACATCACTTAATAAGCCTTCAATTTCACCTATAGGAATATTGGTTTCTTCAATGGACTTTCTAAGCTGAAAAGATCTCTTAACGACTGTGTAAATTGATGTGCAACTTGTGGTTTTACTTTTAGTCATACATATAAAACATTAATAGAATCCTATAATATTTATTTGCAAGAATGGATTTAGACATAAAACCCAAACAATTTCGATAAAATAACTATATGGATGCTCATTAAGAATTAATCAAGAAAAGATCTCATTTAAACAAACTATACCAATTTTACAAACGTACAAAGTTCATGCCAATGATCCTCACGAGACAAGACAATCCTGAAGCTGAGCGGGGCAGAACTGAGGGTTTAACGGCCACCCTTAGTCCAATTCCCCTCACCCTGCTCCAGGCTCAGAAAACTAATTCAGAACAGTACATCTTTTGCCTCCTGGTCAGTCCAATAGCTCCAGAGGTACGCCTGCCCTCTCTGATCAATGCCTTAAAGACTATAATGTGATATAATATAGAGTTTATCACAGACCAAGGCACCATCTAGAGATAATATTGATCAGGTTAATGGTTATCTGCAGACCATGACTCTGTGGGAAAATATTTGTTTAATCTCATTTACTCAATGAACCATGTACAAAGAATATGTGTATTTCAGATTAGTGAGGCATCAGAAAGATTATGGGCCTCATCACGAGTTGGGCGGTAACGCCGGCGCTAATAGCGCTGGCGTTATTAGCCCTACCGCCAAACCCACTGGCGCTATTAGCGCCGGATCATGGGTTTGGCAGAACGGGAAATCCCCATTCCCCATTGAGCGCATTTGGGAATGCCCCATTCCCCATTGGGCTTAATGGGCAAATTTCACGCTTTTACCGCCGGAGGATTTCCCGCCGGCGGTAAACGCGCCGAAAATCATCAAAATCTCGGCGGATTTCCCCCCAGCTCACAGCTGGGGGGAAATCAGCCGAAGCCGTGGTTTGGCGGACCCTTAAATCTGGCGGTAACATCGCTACCGCCAGATTTAAGGGCTACCGCCAAACTCGTGATGAGGCCCTATGTCAAGAAAACCCAGATAGAGGTGAAACAAATTGGGTTGTTTTTGTAAATGCAGGGTGTTAAGAAGATTACTTTGGTTTTCCTATCCAGCAGCTAATTTGGATCCATACTTGAATGAGATTAGTATTCGTATTTTGAAATGAAGGAAGATGCTCCACTTACAGTTTTCACAAACTTTATTTAGTGAGTACAATCATGGGTAGTGACCCACAAGTTTCTAGCATACTCCAGCCTTCACCACCACTCGATCAACTGACTTTCCTGGAACACTAGTACACACCAGAATTCCCATCCTCAACAACACTCCTCATTCCGCAGCAGTACATTACAACACATCTGCCCTCCTTCCAAACACCACACCACCTACACCACCACCTCTTCTCACATTCACCTCTCTACTCTGGTTCCAGATTTACCAGCTGTGATGGTGCAGAAGTAAGGCGTTGACACAGTGGTGGCATGGTTTTGGATGGAAACTTTTATTAAAGGAAAAAGGGTTGGACAAATGCCTCTTGATCCCTAAAACTAAGAGGGGTTACCCTGACTCTAAGAAAATTAAGGAAATTGCCAGAATGTCCACATTTAAATTATGTCAATGTTATGTCTCAAGAACACTCTACTTCTGTCCCTAACACTAATAACTTAAACCAACTGTGCAAGGATGATCTCTTCCTAAAGTAAAGTGTGTCAAAAATAAAGAAATGTTCAAAGCTGTAGGACTTCAAGGTTAGGGTTATAGTACTTTCCCCTAGATCCCTTCTTATAGTGTTTCTCTCCTTTTGGGGCCTCTCAACACTGTACTTGCTTATATAATGTCAATACGCAGTTCACAAAAATATGCTCCTCATGCTTCCCCTGCTGCTACCCCACCAACTTGACACACTGCTTTTGCCAAGCATTGGATTTGTTTGCACAATGTATTCTTCACTTATTTTGAGTGCAGGTCCCAGACTTGCAGTATTCTGATTGTCTTGGTTACTTCCTTGCCAAGCAAACGTCCTCTCATGGACTGTCCCTCTTTTGGGTGTAAGTCCCATACTCGTAATATAACTGCTTGGTTCAGTCTCCTGCTAAGCAGTTGTCTTTTCATGAACTTCTTATTTGGGTGTAGGTCCGAGACTCGCAATATTTAACCCGTTAAGTGCCAAGGACGAGCTATCTCGTCCTTAGCATTACCTTTGTCTTGCCAAGAACGAGATAGCTTGTCCTTTTTGGCACGTTCTTTTGTGAGATCCCTGCAAAGCAGGGATCGCACAAAAGTGAGAACCAACCCTCGGGCTATGTGAGGAGGAGGTTCCTCCTCACGGCCCAAGGGTTGGATTTCCTTCAGTTTCACGTCAGCATGCGTAATGCGCGCTGACGTGAAACTGAAAGTCATTTTCACTGCTGCAGCCATTTCGGCTGCCGCAGTGAAAACAGAAGATACGTTTCCTTCTTTTTCTCCCTCGATCTGCGGCAATATTGTGCCGTTCAGATCGAGGGAGGTGTCATTGGAAAGGGGAGACGATCCCCCTTCCAACAACACCTTTTTTGTAGCATTGCTGGGTGTGGATCGGGCGCAGTTTGCTCAATCCGTGCCCAGAAATGCCACTGGACCACTTGGGGTCTGTTTGTCAAGTGGGGGAGAGTGAGGGGGCTGCTTGCTATGTAAGTGGCCCTCTCCACCCTGCACCCCAAAGCATGGCGGCCACATGTTTTGGCCCCCCTGGGTGAAGATGGGTGCCCATCTGGTCCGAGGGAAGGGACCAAAAAAAATCTACAAAAAAATAAAATACATTCAGATTTGGTTGGGGGTGGGGGACACTAGACCACGAGGAGGTTTTTTTTTTTATAATAAAAGGGGGTGGCCATCTCCCCCCCACCCTAAGATATGTGGAGGCACCTCATGTAGCCCTCCCTGGGGTCAGATTTCTGACCCTACGAAGGGGTACATGAGATGCCCCCATCCATTTGGGGTGGGGGGAGGGGCCACCAGAAATATTGACAGAGGCCCCCCCAAGTCTGGAGCATTAGGTTTTACCCCCCCAGGGGCAGAAGGGCACACGCATGTGCCCATCTGCCCCTAGGGAAGGGGCAAAACAAAAACAACAAAAAAAATTGATTTGGGGGTGCAGGGGGGGGCACTAAACCACCAGTGATCATATACAATGAAAAAGGTGGGGTGGCCCTCCCCCCCACCCCAGGCGGATGGGGCACCTCATTTAGCCCTCCCTGGAAGCAGATTTCTGCCCCTAGGGAGGGGTACATGAGATGCCCCATCCATTTGGGGTGGGGGGAGAGGGCCACCCGAAATGTTGGCAAAGAGCCCCCCAATGAAAGGGGCAGTACGTTTTTCCCACCCTTGGGGCAGATGGGCACACTAATGTGCCCCTCTGTCCCTAGGAAAAAGGCAAAGAAAAAGGAGAACTAATAAAACAAATGTTTGGGTGGGGGTGAGGGGCCACTAAACCACAATGGATGTTTTAGTGGAAATGGGGATGGCCATGCCTCCCACCCCAAGTGGATGGGGGCATCTCATGTAGCCCAGATTGATGGGGGCAGATTAATGTGCCCGTCTTCCCCTGGGGAAGAGGCAAAACAAAAACAAAAGAGAACATTTGTTTTGGGTCGGGTGAGGATTTTTAGTGTAAAGTGGGGTGACCCTCTCCCCCCCACCCCAAATGGATGGTGGCATCTCATGTAGCCCTCCCTGGGGGCAGACTTCTAGTGCAATCTGCCCCTAGGAAGGAGTACATGAGATGCCCCCTCCATCCATTTGGGGTGGGGGGAGAGGACCACCAGAAAACATTGGAATAGTCCCCCAATGCATGGGGCAGTATGTTTTGCCCAGCCGGATGTGCCATCTGCCCCAACAGAAGGGGCAGAATAGAAAAGAAATTATAAAAATATACATGAGTTAGTTAGGGGTATGGGGGGACACTAAACCATCACAGATGTTTGTAATGGAAAGGGGGTGGCCTTTTCCCCATCACCCAACATGGAGGGGGGCTCTCATGTAGCCCTCCCTGGGGGCAGATTGCTAGTGCAATCTGGCAATGTGCCCCTAGGAAGGGGCACATGTGTTGCTATGGGGGGTGAGTGTCAGTAGACCACCAGGGATGGCTTGAAAGTGGGGCCGTGATCGGAGAGTAGTAGTTATGATTTTTTTTATTGGGCTGACCATAGATAACAAATATTTTTTGTTTCCTTTACAGCTTTTTCTATGCAAGCAGCTGCAACGTTATGTGAGTACTGTTAATTATTATCCTACGGTTAGAGCCCATTGTCAGTGTTACAGAATATCCCACTGGGAGGGAAGGGGACCCTGCCAGGGGCTCCCTGGTGCAGCTGCTGTGCTTGGGGACGGTACACCCACATGAGAAACGGATGCCCATGGCTGGGGACATCACCTCCAACCGTCCTGGAGCTCTTGCTGGCCTGTGTTACAGCTTTTCCCCACCAGGGAGTCCCAGCAGTGTGCCAATACCTCCCCAAAGGGAAAGGCTGTAACGTTCCCCAGCCAGAACTCCAGGATGGTTGGAGGGGATGTCCTCAGCCTTGGACATCCATTTACCATGTGGGTGTACTGTCCCCAAGCACAGTGGCAGCTCCAGGGAGGGCCTGCAAAGTCTGCTTCCCTCCCCCAAAGGAAATTCTGTAACACAGCCCAGCCAGCGCTCCAGGATGATTGGGGGTGATGTCCCCGGTCTTGGGCGGCTGTCTCCCATGTTGTTTGACCATCCCAAGCCCAGCAGTGGTTCCAGGGAGCCCTGGCGTGGTCCCCGACCTTTCCTGGAGGGGAACGTTGTAATGCAGGCCAGCCAGAGCTCCAGGATAGTCAGTGTTAATGTCCCTGGCCTTGGTGGGCTGTCTCCCATATGGGGCGACCATCCCCAAGTGCAGCAGCTGTCCTAGGAAGCCCCAGCAGGGTCCCCATCCCTTCCCCAAGGGAAATTCTGTAACTCAGCCGAGCCAGAGCTCCAGGATTCATCGGGGGTGACGTCCCTGGCCTTGGGTGGCAGTCTCTCATGTGGGTCGACTGTCCAGGGACGTCCAAGGCCATGGACATTACCCCTGACTATTCTGGAGCTCTGGCTGGCCAGCTTTACAGCTTCGCCCCCCGGGAAACATCGGGGACCTTGGTGGGGATCCCTGGAACCGCTGCTGCTCTTGGGGATGATCATACCACATGGGCGACAGCCGCCCAAGGTCAGGGACATCACCCCCGCCCATCCTGGAGCATTGGCTGGGCTGCATTACAGAACTTCCACCTGGGGAGGAAAGGGGACCCTGCCAGGGGCTCCCTGGCACTGGCGTTGTACTTGGGGATGGTACACCCACATGGGAAATGGATGCCCACAGACAGGGACATCACCTTCAACCGCCCTGGAGTTCTTGCTGGCCTGTGTTACAGCTTTTCCCCACCGGCGAGTACAGGCAGTGTGCCAATACCTCCCCGAAGGGAAAATCTGTAATGCAGCCCAGTCATCACTCCAGGATGGGTGGAGGTGTTATCCCCTGCATTGGACATCAGTTTACCATGTGGGTGTACCGTCCCCAAGCAGAACGGCAGCGCCTGAGAGCCCCGGCAGGGCACCCCTTCCCTCCCCCGAGGGAAATTCTGTAATGCAGCCAAGCCAGCACTCCAGGATGGTCGAAGGGGTATCTCTGGCCTTGGGGGGCTGTCTCTCATGTGGCTTGACCATCCCAAAGCCCAGCAGTGGTTCCAGGGGGCCCGACAGGGTCCCTGACCTTTCCCCGAGGGAAGTTCTGTAACGCAGCCAAGCCAGAACTTCAGAATTTGTCTGGGGTAATGTCCTTTGCCTTGGGCGGCTGTCTCCCATGTGGGTTGACCATCCCCAAGTGCAGCGACAGTCCCTGGAAGCCTTGGCAGAGTCCCTGTCCTTTCCCAGTGGGGAGAAGCTGTAACGCAACCCAGCCAGAGCTCCAGGGTGGTAGGGAGTCATATGCCTGGCCTTGGGCGGCTGACTCCCATGTGGGTTGAATGTCCCCTAGCCCAGCGATGGTTCCCGGGAGGCCTGGGACAGTCCCCGTCATTTCCCGGAGAGAGAAGCTGTAACACAGGCCAGCCAGAATATCAGGATCTTTGGGAATCATGTACCTGGCCTTGGGCACCTATCTCCCATGTGGGTTGACCATCCCCAAGCACCCTGAAACCGCTGCTGGACTTGTGCACGGTCAACCCATATGATGGACAATGACCCAAGGACAGGGACATCACCCCCAACCATCCTGGAGCTCTGGCTAGGCAGCATTACAGAATTTCCCTGGGGGAATGGACGGGGTCCATCCCAGGGCTCCCTGGGACTGCCATTGGACTTGTGGAAAGTCAACACTTTTTATTTTCAGCCCATGTGAGTTAGTGCTTTCATCCGGATACCTGTGGGAATTTGGGAAGGTAGGACACGTGTTGTTGGCAGCGTGTTTCAGTAGTTTCAAGGTGGCAAATTTCTGAAAATTGTGCGTTTTTTCCTAAATTTGGGACTTTGCTGGGGCTTGCGGGTAATACATTCTGGGACGATTCGTGCAAGTCAGCCCTCTGTGGATTCTCACTGGTGTCAGCTATAAGGGATTTCAATCAGGCACACACCCAAGCCTCGGCCAGCATGTAGTGCGCAAAGGAAACCATTATTTATTTTTGTCTACGGGCCTCATTACACGCTGTGCGGTAAAAATCGCAAATTACCGGCAGGGCGCTAATAGCGTACCATTATGAGTACGTGGACACGAGCATAGCGCCATGCCGGTAATGACCCCACCGCCATGCCGCTAAAGTCCCCAAAAAGTCCCTTACCGGCTTCCACGAAAGTGCAGATAGCACTTTCAGCAAATCACAACATTGCCACATCAGGTGGATCTGATTCCCCTATTAAATTGAAGGAATGGGAAGAGACCTGTGCCAACCTCATTGGAGTGGAATCCATAGAGGGAGTCGGGACGATGGAGCATGGAGTGGCAACCACTTCAGATGGAGGTGAGTGTACACATGAAAGTATACAAAGTGAATCTACTGGTCCCCCCATATGTGAGGCCAGAATCACCTCTTGAATGGCCAAACATCCGCAGATGCATCCAACCCTGGCTAGGTCAGTGTCAAACCCAAACACACACACATGCACACATCACCAGAGACAAGTGCCACACACAACCATGCATGGATGAGCCACTGAACTGACACATCACCTGCATCCTTAACAATGAAGTCAAAATGCCCACAACTGCATTATTGATGTATACTGCATTAAGTACATATAACCGTAACCAATGCCATCCCCCTCTTTGTCCCCGACAGGCTCACATACAGACAGTGAGGATGCTGGCACAACATCTCAGGCACCCCCTGTGAGTAAGAAATCAAGGGCACAGGACACAGAGGACACCCCCACAACATCAAGGGGCAAAGGTAGAAGGGTTCACATGCAGAGTGGCAAACATCGGTGGAGCACCACTGCCAAGACGCAAGTATCCACACCACCAACAACTGCCCCACCTCCGGAGGTGAACCCACCACCACCGATCCCAGCCACGGAGGGCCCACCCTCAGCTGCAACTAGTTCCGCAGGAGAGGCGGCAGCCACTGCACCACTCTCTGATGTGGAGGATACGACCGCTTTCCACATGGAGATGCACACCCCAACCCCCCTGGAACCCCTGAGGCATCACCACAGCAGACACCTGGGTCTAGTGTCACTGGCGAGGACAACGTGGGAGGTTTTAGTATCCCTCCGGTGTCTTCACCTGTTGACCTGGTTGCATCCGAGGGCACAGCAGCCACACCACCAGAACGCAACACTGCCCTCGACCTGGCCAGCATCAGCCAGCGGCAACAGGAAATAACTGTGCTGGGTGGGCAGCATGTGGAGGAGGCTGCCAGTCTCAGGGCTGATATTGTGGAGACAGCAAGGCACTCCAGGGAGGGGATGGAGGCCTGTACAGACAAGCTGTGTGGGGAGATTGTCCGACTTAGGGAGGTCCTCACACGGATAGCGGACGCAATGGACCGCCAGTTCCCCTCACCACCACCACCTGGACAGTCAGCCACTTCCTCATTCGCCAGTTCCAGGCAGACAAGCCCCCTCCGCCGCTCCTCACGAACCACCAGGCGCACGTCTAGGCAGCCTCCCAATGCTGGTGGTGGCAATGGCGAATAGGGAGTGCATGGTCAGGCTTCCGCGTGTATGGCTGGACGAAAACATTGTGGCAGACACATGAGGAACTGTTGTGGGGGTGGGGGGAAGGGTGTTTTTGGACTGTTGTGGGGGTGGGGGGAAGGGTGTTTTTGGACTGTTGTGGGGGGTGGGGGAAGGGTGTTTTTGGACTGTTGTGGGGGGTGGGGTGAAGGGTGTTTTTGGACTGTTGTGGGGGGTGAGGGGAAGGGTGGTGGGATGTTTGGGGACATGCACTCTTACAACTTTACATTTCTCAATACACTGGTGTTTGATCCATACACAGGCTTGGACTTCTTCATTGTGTATGTGTGTTATATTGGTGACAGGGTCCATTGTGTGCTTCCAAACAGACACCAGTGCATAACACTTGTGTATAGGCGCATTACAAATGCCATATCATATCATATCATATCCATTCCCACAAAAAGAAAAAATGTAACTCAGAATATTTGGTTGATCAGATGCTGTCTCACAGTACGTCCCTCCTGGCCATCCCATCTTGCATGACCTGAATCCCCGCAAACTCCGTCCTCATCACCATCATCATCCTCATCACATGCTTCTATTTCTACGACCGGGGGCAGTGGCACATTCCGTCTGATACACATATTGTGCAGCATGACACATGCCATGGTGATCTTGGCCACCTTCTCATGGCCATACTGGAGAGCGCCACCAGACCTGCTAATGCACCTAAACCGTGTCTTCAAATGGCCAAAAGTCTGCTCGATCATGACGCGGGTACGGGTATGTGCACGATTGTAGTCCTCTTCGTGCCTGTTCTGTGGGTTCCGTACAGGGGTAAGCAGCCACCTCTTCAGGGGATAGCCGGCATCACCTGTGTGGGGGGACCAATGGGGTCTGGTTACTGTTCACCTCAAGAGCGGCCTGTTCATATCACACAAATTAACTTTGCATTGTGATTGAAGTCCACAATTAACAGCATGCATGCAGACGATCTGTGTGACTGCAATGTGCAAAGTTGAGTTTGACCCGCTAAGTGACCATGCCCCATTAATGCCTCCAAAAGTAATTGACATGTCCTGGGTGAGGCCAGGTCTTACGTGTCCCTGGGCCCAGGCAGAATTGGTACCACACTGCTAGTGTACTGCCATTCAAACATTTATGTTGCCATGCTGAGAGGCATCACTTCAGTGGTGCTAGAGGTGCGTGGTACAATGCTATGGCTAGGGGTTATCCCTTTGCATGCATTCAGGCGCACATTGCATTATTGTGGTTGTGCAGCGCTGAATCTGTATGACTATCTTGACGGCATGTAGGAGATTTGTGTATCTTGTGGTGTTGAATGTTGTGCAATGTGGATGTGGATGGATGTTTAATGTTTCTAGACCTAGATTGTTCTCTATGTTGTGTAGCTTATACTTGCAGGTTGGTTCATCTCAGCTAGATTGCGGCCTTCCCAGATGGACATTGGCGTCCATCTGTACGTGCATTTGTCCTACGGACGACAAGCTACACCCAGTTGGAACATGTATCTCTCCCCCCATCACACCCAGTTGGAGTATATATCTCCCCCCCCCAATCACACCCAGTTGGAGTATGTATCTCTCCCCTCCCAATCGCACCCAGTTGGAGTATGTATCCCCCCCCATTCACACTGCCATGTGCTTGCCCTGCTACTCACCAAGTAGCCACGAACGTTGTCCAGCTTGTCGCTCCATGTAGTGAGGGATGGTTGAGTTCCGCAGGACCATGGATCATGGGTTGATCCGGGGAAACGGGCACAACAATGTGTGATTATCTTGTTGGCGTCACATACCATTTGGACATTGATGGAGTGGAATTGCTTCCTATTTCGGTAGACAACTTCATTGTGATGTGGGACCACCAATTCCACATGGGTACAGTCGATGGCCCCAATGCAACTTGGGGTGCCTGCCAGTGCATAGAAGCCAACTTTGGTGTTTCCAATCTCCTGGGCAGTCCGTGGCATGAATATGTGTTCAGGTGCATGCCTCAGGAAGGCATCGAGTACCTGATTCAGCGTGTGTGAGAATACTGGTTGTGAGATGCCATGCTTGTGCCCCACTGTATGCTGGTAGGTGCCTGTGGCCAGGAAGTGGAGCACGGTCACCACCTTTGGTAGAGGGGGGATGGCAGTTCTGATGTCTATGAGGCTTACGATGTCATCATGTATCATGTCCACGATGCTGGTGATGGTATCCCGGTTCAGACGGTACAGGGTGTGTATCTGCTCAAAGGTCAGGTTAAATGGACTGGCTCTGATCCTGGGGATTGGTGGCTGCCTCTGTGGTATGACTAGGTGCCGTGGTGGTGCTTGCTGTGCCTGTCTTGCCCTCCTCCTCCTCCTCCTGCGTCTCCTCTGTGCTGGCTGTTGTTGTTGCTGCTGCCCTGCAATCATGTCCTCCAGCCCATGTAATGCTGCTAGTATTGGGACCATCTTGGTGTGGGAAGGGGTGTGGTGTGCTCCTTTTGTGCTGCCAGAGTCTCCATTGCCTCCACCTGTGATGATTGTGTCCACCTGTGGCAGGTGGGAACACTGCTCCGTTCTCTTAACGGGTGGTTCGCAATGGCGGTATTAGCGCCATGGCAGTAAGGGATTAGGGGGGCTTTACCATGCCGCTATTGGCATGTCCGCTCGGCTTCTGATGGTGTGCTATTAGCGGCATGGCGTTATTTACGGGATGGAGGGTCGTGCGCATGCAGACTGCCCGCTATTAGTGGCAGCAGACTTAGCGGTGCCGCTAATAGCGGTGAGCCGGGTCGTAATTTGCATGGGGATTTAACGTTACACGTTAAATTCCTACCGCCTACCGTGTAATGAGGCCCTATAAGTTCAATATTCTGAATGATATACTAGTCATATCACACCCTTCTCAAAATACCCCCCCCCCCGGTCACACTGAACCATGAATCAGGCTAGTTTGTAACGGTAAAAATTTATTTATGGATTGAGAATTTAAAACACAATGGGTCTCATCACGAGTCTGGCGGTAACCCTTAAATCCGGCGGTAGCGCTATTACCACCGGATTTAAGGGTCCGCCAAATCAGGGCTTTGGCGGATTTCTCCCCAGCTCTGAGCTGGGGGGAAATCCGTCGAAAATTTGCGCCCATACCACCGGCGGGATATCCGCCGGCGGTATGAGCGCAAAATGTCACCATTGAGCCCAATGGGGAATGGGGCATTCCCGAACGGGCTCAAATGGGAATGAGGATTTCCAAATCTGCCAAACCCGTGATCCGGTGCTGATAGCGCTGGTGGGTTTGGCGGTAGGGCAGATAGCGTGATGAGGCCCAATATATTTTTAATAGGTAACAACAATCACCAAGGGGTGACAAGGACAATGAATAATGTCTTAAATGCACTGGGAATTAGGTAATGAAAACAAAAAGAATGCAGCAAAGAAAATAATAATTTTGGATTGGTTTGGAACAGATAGCACTGTGGTTAGAGGTTCCCCCGGCGACACCCCTTGACCCACCAATAAGCAATTTAAATAGATGTGTGGAGAGAGCAGGTACTCAGGAATAATACAGATCAAACAGAATATCCCCCCCAGATTCCCCCCTTAAACACAAGAGAAAAACGGATTTGACTTGTCAACTGTCAGATTGGCTTTGAAACTGGCTGAGCAAAAACACTAAGAGCCTGATTCATGGAATTATTTGCGTGAAAAATGCAGATTTGCGTGCCTTTCTGCCTGAAAATCCCCATACTTCAAACAGGGATTTTCGCGCAGAAAGGCGCGCAAATCTGTGTTTTTCACGCAAATAATTCCATGAATCAGGCTGTAAATGTGGTCAAAAATGCTTAAATTATTATACATTTCTATGGGAGCCGCTTCGAGCAGATGCAAGCAATCAAAAGCAATGATTTAATCAAAAGAAAACAATTGGAATCTCAAAGGCAAAGTGGGAAATAATTTAAAGACAATTCACAGGTGTAAAACATTTGCAAAATGTAAATTCGTAGCAAACCTTTACTATGCGATTTTTGATAAAAACGGGTCAACTACACTGTAACGTTTGGGTTGTGGATGTAGCTAAGGTTGTTAGGTATCAGTGGGAATTGAAATTTCGTTTCTATCATTAAAACTGAGGGAGTTATGGAGGTTTTAGTGGGAGGTGTTTTTTGAAAAGAAAGACACGATTTGGACAAGAACTTCAGTTTAAAACCAAAAATTATGGATAATGCTTTTACTCAAGACTGGAGCATGCAGGCTAGACAACCAGGTTGGGACGAAGTGAGCTCTGAGATTGATTCATGACTTCAGTAACAGATCCCCAGTGCCTTCCCCGGCGGAACCAATCCAAACACTAGAAGTGGGATTTTTGGATCAGAGTTACACAAATAAAAATGACTATGAAAATTACTCTTTAGCAAATAGACAGAATAAGATAGCACTAAAGATTTTGACACTGTCACTGGTTATGAAAGTAAGGATAGTTCAGAAATTAGGGTGGAACAAGATAAGGCAAGGTATAGAATAGTTCTCTAGCATCTTGTTAATACTCAGAATCCACTGTGATTTAAGATTTTTGGCCTGTCAAGATTCTGGTCAATGGATCGGGTCTATCAGGGAAGGACAGCACATCAGTAAGGATCAGCTAGGCTGGTCACCAGAACTGCACGGGATCTGCCCTTCTTGTTTCTGGATATTTCAGATCAGCGGGATGGCGAGTTCATCAGGCAAGCGTTATGGTAGCAAGCCAGATAGTTTCAGGATGCTTTCCCACACCACAGCGCTTCACTGGGTTGTAAGGATTAGTTGAGGATTAATTGAGGATTGAGGCCTAGCTGAAAATGGTTTAGCTACTGTTTGGCCTGGTGATTGGCATCTGGATCTGGAAGGATGATAAAGGCTAGATGTTGAATGCTGGATCAGAGTGCTTCGCTGGAATCAAAAGAGAGAGTGTGTATGTGTTGTCAGATGTCTCTATTTATCCTTTCAAATGACATCACAAAAATAGGTGTATGGGCCGGCTTAACTAAACTCGCCCCTGTGAACTGGGATTGGATCAGAGCCTCATCTCCGCCTTGCATCCAAGTGATTTGATCAAAGATGGATGATGTCAAGTTTATGGTTTAGTTTTTACAATCCTTATAAACCTCCCCTAGCCATAAGTATCATAATCAAATGTTGTCCTAAATACATATTTATACATTTGTAACCTCTATGAAAATCACATTCAAGGATTACATATTGTATGGAGTATATATTCATCAAAATCCCACAGCTGTGAGACCTTGTTTTGCCTTTTTGCAGCATTTTGTCCATTTCGCCATGAACACATTTTCCAAACTTTCTCCAAATTTCAACAAATGTGCGTGTTTACTATAGGAATGTGTGTGCAAAGTTTAACAATTCTAGCATAAATACAGTTCCCATAAAATCACATATATTGCCATTCCTCTTCAGAATATGCTACACAGTTCCACCACATTTTGAAATATAGGGCCAAAAATTAGAATAAAAAATCTGCCCCTTTTATATTTTTCACCACTTCTGATAGCGAGTTTGTAAGTCTCTAAAACATTTTCATTACATATTCTTAGCAGCAAATGGCCAGCCTTTTGTCTGTCTCTGGAGGCAAGGAGCAGCCCCCACCTTTGGGATTTCCTTCTGCAAGCCTAGTTTACGACCTCTTCACACATCCATTTCCTAGCCTGGAGAATCTGCCATTGTTCAGTCCTTAGTAGCAGACAAATGTCTGGCCTATCCCACATTTATCATGTGTCAGTGAGCATCTGCTGAGATTGATGCCCTCCCCTTGGGTTGAAACCTGTTTTTCAAACTCTTGCAGGCCCAGCCAGCCTAAGTTCATTTTTAATTTCTTGACTTGAAATCCAGCATAAAACAAACTTGTTGCATCAGATGACATAGATAAATTACATTCTTAGGTTTAAACCTGTGGGATCAACACAACTGAGATCCATGTTCCTTTCAGCAACAGAACTTTTATATTTGCTAATCCAGCAGATCTTTAGTTTTAGACAACTTTAAAGTTTAATCAGGAGAGCCCCTTTGACAGGGCCTGTCACTCACAGGTAGCCCAGTATGGCTGAACACAGATTTTTGACAGGAATTGTCATTCCAGGCAATCCAGTTTTGCTGAGAAAATGTTTTGCTCTTAACATTTAAGGACTTTGTAAATTCACAGTGCTTCATTAGATTAACTGAATTTTAGCGCCAAGCAAGATTTTGAGTGTTGGAAAGTGTTATGTACAGGCATTTTGAAGTTTCAGCAGCAAAGTAAATGTCATTTACAGGCAAATTTGGGAATTTCACTTGCAAAGCGCTGCTTCTCCCTCGGTACTCCATGTTTACTTGTCATGGAGCCTACTGGCCCTTTTTCTGCAGCGTGTGCTCTGTTCCATCACACATGTACCATGGGTGGCAGGTTATGCATCCATCTTTTTGTATGTTAAAAAAACGTGGTTTTGGAGGTTTTGGCGAGCACAATGATTTTGCCGCCATTTTGCTGTTTCTCGCACCATAGATAGCAGAGTAAGGCCGCATAGTATCGCAGAGTGGGTCAATGCATCCACACTTCTTTTCTGAAATGCATGGGGTTCCCTGTTTTCCTTGGTGGCTGTGACACCCCAGACCCACATCTGTAGGTTGGCTCCCAAACCCTTTGGGGGAGAGCAGTGGTTTAGCCTTTTCCCTTTGCTACAGGTAGGTGCACCAACACATGTGAGTTACAGTGTTTGCTGTAACACCTGTCGGAACGCGGGAAGGTAGGACATGTGCTGTTGGCTGCGTGTTTCGGTGGGTTGGCAGAGGGAAATGTCTGAAAATTGTGTTTTTGTTCGCCAAATTTTGGAATTTGCCAGTGATTGTAGGTAATACAATCTGGGGCGATTTGCACAAGTCAGACCTCTGTGGATTCCCACAGGTGTCTTCTTTTCTGAAATACATAAGGTTCCCTGTTTTCCTTAGTGGCTGCGACACCCCAGGCCCAGATCTGTAGGTTGGCTCCCCAAACCTTTTGAGGGATAGGAGTGGTTTAGCCTTTTCCCTTTGAGCCCAAGTAGGTGCACCCACATATGTGAGGTACTGTTTTCATCGGAATACCTGTGGGAATGGGGGAACATAGGACTTGTATGGTTGGCAGCGTGTTTCGGTGGGTTGGCAGAGGGAAATGTCTGAAAATGGTGGTATTTTGCCAAATTTCGGACTTTGCTGGGGATTGTGGGTAATACATTATGGGGCAATTCGCACAAGTCAGACCTCTGTGTATTCCCACGGGTGTCATATTTTTGGAAATGCATGGAAATCCTTGTTTTCCTTGGTGGCTTTGACACCTTAGCCCCAAATCTGTAAGTTGTCCACAAGAGCAAAATCCCACAAAATCTGCTGTGCTGAAAGACTTGGGGTTATCAGTGGTTTAGCCTTTTCCCTTTGCGCCCAGGTAGGTGCACCCACACATGTGAGGTACTCTTTTCGTCGGGACACATACGGGAATGCAGCAAGGTAGGACATGTATTTTTGGCAGCGTGTTTTGGTAGGTGGGAAGAGGGAAATATATGAAACACGTGTTTTTTTCACCAAATTTCGGACTTTGCCGGAGATTGTGGGTAATAGATTCTGGGGTGATTCGCACAAGTCAGACCTAGATGGATTCCCACAGGTGTCTTATTTTTGGAAATGCATGGGGCTCCCTTTTTTCCTTGGTAGCTGTGACACACCAGGCTCAAAACTGTAGGTTGTCCACAGAGCAAATTCCTGCAAAATCTGCTCTGCCGAAACACTTGGGGGTTACCAGTGGTTTAGCCTTTTCCCTTTGCAACCAGGTAGGTGCACCCACACATGTGAGGTACCATTTTCGTTTTGGAACACCTGCAAAAACACAGGAAGGGAGGATGTTTGTTGTGTTTGTGTGGATTTCATAATATTGTCAAACATTTGCTGCTGCACTTTCTCACACAAACCCTTTCATTTCTCAAATGTGACCTACATTTAGTTGCTGCTTTAGGCACTATACAGTTTTGTAACCTGCACAAGTCACCAAATCTTCAAAAGGTTTACCTATTCTCTTTTAATAAATGTATGTGTGACATTCCTCACCACATTTATTTTCCTTACGTACACATGCTAAGTACGTCTGTTTAGGCCGTAAGCATAAAAAACCAGTGTACCATGGTTCCGTCTTTGGCTTGTGGTATTGCTTTTTTTGTGAAACATTATGAAATATGTGTGATTTCCTAAGTGGAAGAGTCAGGAGAATGTAACAGGGCATTGCTTTTCTCAAAATTCACAGAAGCCATTGCCTTACCAGGCCAACCATGTCCACCACATACCTTTTTTATCTGTCGTTTTTACAATTTTTCCCAAACTATGGAATTGTTCCCTACATAGTTGGTGCCTGATTTGCGCAAATCATCCCTTCCTAAACTTGGAATTTCGTTGGCTTTTCATAAATGTATGCCTTTCTGTCTTCCCATTCAGCTTTCCTACCCTTCTCTCCCATTCCATCCACGCATGTCATGTCCTATTGGAAAAAAAGGCCAAAATCGCCTACCTCTCACAAAACGGCTGATAACCATATCAAAATATGTTTTTCTGGTTTTCACTCAACCTGTTCTTGAAAGCCTGGAAAATGGCAAATTCAGCACAGCAAACCATTTGTTCCTAGCTCTCACAAGGAAAAAAACACAGGCTTCTTTGTACATCATTTAATGGCATTTTCTGGAGAAAAATAAATGTGCCTCCTTTTTTAGTTATTTTCTCTCAGCATGCTACAGAAAACTAGGATTCCTTGGTGGCGGTATCACCACCTACATGTGGGAAGAAAAGGGGCCAAATATGGCCAAGATATCTCATGTAACAAAAAGGTTACAAGGAATTGAACGGTGACATACTGAAATCACCAAAAAAAGCCTTGGCACTGTGGGAGAAGACCCTTACAAGTTAAGGGGTTACATTAGCTTAGTATAGTCTCCTTCCAAGTCTTCATACTCTCAAGGTCTGTCCCTCTTTGGGTGCGAGTCCAAGACTTGTAACATTCTCAGTTGGTAGGGTTACTCTCCTGCCAGGCAACAGTCCCAAAGTGGACTATCTCTTTTTGGGTGTGTGTCAGGTTTACTGTACATAAAATCCCCCTTTATCCTCACTGCACACTTTTTAATCATCACCCAATCACCTCTCTGGACCTCGATGCCCTTCCTGCCCTCCTTTCATTTTCCATCTTTGCCCATACATTCTTCCTTTGATCTAAAACTCTTCTCACCTCCTCCACGATGCAATGTGACTCTCTAGCACTTCCCAGCCATGGTGGCGAAATACTGGTATTTCCCTTCCTACCCCCGGCCCAAACCTGTAGGTTGGCTCCCCAAACCCTTTGAGGTATAGCAGTGTTTTAGCCTTTTCCCTTTGCGCCCTGGTAGGTGCAGCCACACATGTGAGGTGCTGTTTTCATCAAGAAATCTGTGGTAATGCGGGAATGTAGGACATGTGTTGTTGATGGCATGTTTTGATGGGTTGGCTGAGGGAAATGTCTGAAAATTGTGTTTTTTTTGCCAAATTTCTGACTTTGCTGGGGATTGTGGGTAATACTTTATGGGGCCATTCGCGCAAGTCAGACCTCTGTGTATTCCCACGGGTGCCATCTTTTTGGAAATGCATGGAGTTCCCTGTTTTCCTTGGTGGCTTCGACACCCTAGCCCCAGATCTGTAGTTTGTCCACAAGAGCAAAATCCCACAAAATCTGCTGTGCTGAAAGACTTGGGGTTACCAGTGGTTTAGCCTTTTCCCTTTGTGCTCAGGTAGGTGCACCCACACATGTGAGTTACTGTTTTCGTTGGGACACGTATGGGAATGCAGCAAGGTAGGACATGTATTGTTGGCGGCATGTTTTGGTAGGTGGGCAGAGGGAAATATATGAAAATTGTGTTTTATTCACCAAATTTTGGACTTTGCCGGGGATTGTGGGTAATAAATTCCGGGGTGATTTGCGCATGTCAGACCTCTGTAGATTCCCACGGGTGTATTCTTTTCAGAAGTGCATGGGGTTCCCCGTTTTCCTTGGTGACTGTGACACCCCAGGCCAAAATCTGTAGGTTGTCCACACATTCTTCCTTTGATCCAAAACCCTTCTCACCTCCTCCACGATGCAATCTGACTCTCTCGCACTTCCCAGCCATGGCGGTGAAATACTGGTATTTCCCTTTCTACCCATCATCATCTCAAATGGACTGAACTCCATGGCTGAATGTCGGGACAATCTCTTCCTCACTGCAACCCTTTTGTCCCTGCCACACACACCTGCCATCCGTGAACATGTTTACCCTCTCCACCATCCCATTACACTCAGGATGATACAGGGCCATCTTTTTGTGTACTACTCCACACCTCAAAGGTTCCTCCCACAAACTGCCTTCCTTTATCAGTCAATAGACTTCCCAGTAGACCCTCTCAGAAATATCCTGGAAAAATTCCACTGCTGCCCTACCATTCGCTTCACTCAACACACTGTGACAGAAAATCCACAACCAAAATTATACATTTCCCATGCCCTCCTCCAATATGTGGCGACCACCACCTGTCCCAACTTTTTCAGAAGACCCCCTCAACACTCAGCTCCACCATCATCTGCCAATAAGCCCTTTCTTCACCACTAAGTCTACACTTCTCTAGCCACACTGTCTCCACGAACTGCACCACGTGTACCATACTCTCGTCTTCTCTCATCGTTCCTTCCCACTCTATATTCCCTATTACACCATCATGCATTACAAATACCCTTTCTGATATCTCAACATCTACTCCTTCCAGACGCCCACTTAACCTAGACAAATGATCCGCAAAAACGTTTTCCCAACCCAGAATTATTTCCATACATAAAGCGTGTCCTTGCATCCTCGCAACACCACGTGCCTCGAAAACTTCTCCAATCATTTTGACTCAAACATCAATTTCAGCAGCCTATGATCCAACCGCAAGACAAACTCTGCACCCCACACAAAATTGAAACATTTCTTAACAGCCCAATGGAAGGCTAACATTATTTCGCCAAGACTGAATACCTCCTTTCCGGACCCAGCAACAGGCTTAAGACGTGGGAAATGACCTTTTCACCACCCTCTCCATCCACCTGCGACAACACTGTTGCAATCCCTACATTGCTTGCATATACAGTTATCACCAACCTCTTCAACCCTTAGACCGTTTGAAGATTGGGAAGGAGACCAGGGCCAGGTCGGATGAGTGTAGTCATCTTCTGGCTGAGTAGCGAGTCACAGCAGATTTAAGATAGGAGGGAGCGTTGCCAAAAAGACAATGGTGGACGATGGTACATGTTTTACATTTAATGCAATCCTGTGTGGACAGCCGGTGCAGATCTTTCCGATGTTTTGAAATGTGCTCCTTCCATGGGACATTTTTTATAATTCACACTGCATCATTCTGAATTCTCTGACATCTTTTTAGACTGGTGTTATTTGCCCCACAAAGTAGCGCATTACAGTAGTCTAGCCTTGGTAGGATGGTGGCATGGCCGATGATAGCAGCAGTCTTTCCGGTCAAAAACGGTCCTATATATGTGAGAAGTCAGAGGTGATCATTACAATTTCTGCTGATCATGTTGGTGTTTTCGTCCGAGTTGAGTAAGGCTTCCACTATGACACCCATGGTTTTTAGCTTATGTTGAACTGGGATACTCATGATATTTATAGCAAAGTTATAGTAATTCGCACTGAGCTTGCATCTGGCCAGGGTAGAGCCAATAATAAGCAACTCTGTCTTCCCTCCATTAATGAATGCATATCCAGTTTTCAGGCATCCATAATTAGATCTGATTGACAAGTGAATGCAGTTTGGAAGAGTCTAGGGAGTGGTCTCTGCTGAGTTCCATAACCAAATGCTTGTCATCCACGTAGTTGGTAAAAAAGATGCCTAAGCTCTCTAAAAGGGAGCAGAGGGGCTGAAAATAAATGTTAAACAGAACCAGTGACAGACTGTCACATTGAGGAACTCCACAGAGGATGGATGCATTAGGTCAAAAAGCATCTCCCCAATGAATTCTGGAGACGCAGTGGAACAGAAAAGATTGAAGCCATTCGATTGCTCCACTGGAGCAATTTCCAATGGATTCCAGAGCATGGAGAAGGCGTTGGTGGTCTAGCAGATCAAAACCTGCAGATAAGTCTAAAAGCACCAGCAAGCTTGTCCTGCCATTCACCATTATCCCCAGCATATGAACCCCGATTGGCCCGATGCAGGATGTTATTGGCCTTGACAGGATTGAAATTGTGCAGTGGCCAGTTTTTCTAGGATCTTCGAAAGAAAATTGCATTTTGTTATTGGTCTGAGATTTGTCTGGTCACTAGGGTTGACGCCTACTTTTTGGGAGAGGAGTGACAGTAACCGCTTTGATGGAGAGTGGGATGTGCTTTCCCCAGAAGGAAGCGTTGACAAACCGAGTCAGGAAAGGAGCAAAGGCTGCTCTAGGCTCAAGAATGATTTTCGGTGGGAGTGGGTTTTCTGCACAAGAGGTGGGTTTCATACAGGAAAGTAACTTCTCAATATCTGATACTACGATAGAGCTGAAAGAAAATTTGGGGGCGGCACAAAGGACCCTCAATGCCATAGAAAGGTTAGCAAGGGGTTTCAGGATGGATTGGGCTAGGAGAACCTGGTCCCATGCTTTGGCAATTTCTACTTCTAAGGCCACCTGAACCATCCTACAGTCTGATGCTGAGGTTACATGGGAGGTGGTAGTGGAAGCAGGTTTTTCGAAGGATTTACATATTTGGAAAAGTTTTCCAGGCTTGGGTCTTAAATTCAATATGGAAATTAACTACATAATGATCGGACCAAATGTAAGGGATTGTCTTGAAAGTATAAACTGACAAATGTTTAGCAGTCACCCAGCCCAATATGTTCCCCATATCATTCGTGGGTTCATTGTTCATAACCTGGTATTCAATATTGAGGAGCGATTCTTCCAGATTAATAGCATTTTGGTCCATGGAGTTACCCCCCAATAATTAAAATCACCCAGGAATAAAGTGGAGCTGTTTGAAACATTACATTTGCTCAGCAGTTGTATGATTTTGTCATGGAATTCTGCCATGGTTTGACGGGGGGGGGCGATAGTTCAAAACAAAGTTAATATAGGATTGGGTGTAGGTGTCATTTAAGAAGTACTATTTTGCATCCTGAGCATTCACATGGGGATGGGAAGAGCCTGAGTTCAGATTTGGCAATAATTGCCACTCCTATGCCTCTGCCCATCTCCCTGATTTTGCTGAAGCAAGAAGAGCCTTTGGGAATGGCCATATTAGTCATGGGACAGCTAGAATCAGTACCCCAGGTTTCTTTGATGCATATTAGGTCCAGAATTTTTTGGGTGATAAGGTCGTAGACATTCTGGGCATGACTGTTGAGCGACCTTGTGTTTAAAAGGGCCATTTTAGGCTTTTTGTTATGTGTGGCCAGGAACGTGGACGTTTTGTTTTCAAGGACTGGGTTAAAGGAATTCCCTGGTTCAATGACCGAGGAAACAGTTTCCTGAGGTGGGCCACTAGCTTGACAGGGACTCAGAGGAATAGAGAGAGTAACTTGTCCTACCACGTAATTTTCAATGTAAGGTATGTCTAAAGCATTGGACTGACCCAAGTAATTTGTCGTACCCAAGGTTGACGTTTCCTTGGGAGGTAAATGCGGGAGGGTCTGATCGGACGGTTCCAATGTTAATTTCACATATTTTTGCATGATGGTAAGCCTTTCCAGCCTTTGAGCAGTCAGGAAGAGGTCAATTTCAGCGGATACACCCATTCTCGGTCACAGAGGGAGGTGTGCTGAATAGGGAGAAGGAAAAGAAGCAATGAGCTATGTCAGGATTTATAGAGCAGCTTACTAGAGATTGGATCGGGGATGTAAATCAGGATGCAACGGCTGATCCGGTAATGGTTGGCGAGGACTGACGAAGACAGGCTGGTCAATGAAAGTGCCTGATGTATCAATAAGTAGCGTTAGGGTGTCTGAGAGATATAGTTCCCGGGGCACGTCGCAACTACAAAGATGGTAGTTCTAACAAGGAAAGTAAGTCTAAGTGAGAGTGCTTTATCTCTCTGCCAATACCACACAAATGATGCACAATATATCATACTTCCTTTAGAGGCTTAAGCGTATCAATCGGCACAATATTAGAGGCAATAAAGAAACCGCTGCCCAAATATGTCTCACTGGCTCACTGAAACCCACAATTTAGCTAGAAGTCTAGACAGTCAAAATCAGCAAGTTGTGTAAATCATCAACAAACCTACTGGCCGTATGAGCCCAGGAGAAGGTAAGCAGTCATTTCTAGAAATGACCACAATTCTCCTTTCATCCTCGGCACTTCTGCTTTCCTAATGCTGTTTACCATCTCTTTCTTCGGACTCATACATGCTGCCGAAATCTCATGTCCCAAATACTCCACGGAATCCTTCCTGAACACATATTTCTCTTCCCTTAATGTCATACCTCTTCTTTCCATTATTCCCAACACCTGCTCCAGCATGTTTCTCCATTGTTTCACTACAAATCAAGACATCATCCTGGAAGAAGTTTGCAAGGTTCAATTCATCAAACAACGTATCCATAACTTTCTGAAACGCTGAAGATGGCAACACCAAACTGAGCAACATCCTACAGAACTGTAATATACCCTTGTGTGATAGAAACGCCCTTCATCTGTGTGATTCCTCCTCAAGTTCTACCTAATAATAAGCCAACACATGTCCAACTTGGTGCACACCCTTCCTTTTCCAATTATCACCAACATCTCTGAAATATTCGGTAATGGGTGTCTCTCCACCATGGCACACCTTTTCAGTTCCCTAAGGTCCATGTACAAACGTAACTCTGCACGTGGCTTCTTCACTACAACCAACGGGGAAATCCACTGAACACTTATTGCTCACTCAATCACCCTATCTCACAGAACATGCTGAGCTCATTCCTCAGCCTGTGCAGCAAAACTAGGGGCACACACTGCAATTTTGCAGCAACTAGTTTGATGATTTGATGCATCATCCCCTTTACCTTGCCCACACCCTTCACAAACACTTTTCTGTACCATTTACACACTGAGCCACCCACATGTAATATGTGTTCCTCTGTATTGAGATTTAAGCGTATACTGAGCTTCTTTTGCTCCTGCCATCCCAATAATGTTGCCCGCTTCTTTATCACTAATGCCTTTCCCTCTTCCTTCCTACCCTTGAAATTCTAGTCCTTCCAGGAAATACCCCTGGAATTCAATCCTGTCCTAATTGTTACCACTTGTAACCACTTAATGCCCAGAGCACACAACTTTCCTATCCTTTCATCCAACACTTCCTCAAACACTTTCCACAACATTAGAGATATTTCAGCCCCAGAGTCTGGTATCATACGCACACACCATCCATACACATATATGTGCCACTGGACTCTTACATCCCTCCTTATCCCTTCCATCTGCTACATTTGCAGTAATCATATCAACATTTTCTTCTTTGCCCTCCTTAGACGAGTTATAACCATCCACCAACACATAAAACATGTACTTCTTGCCAGGCTCCATTTAAAAATTCTTCCAACAGTTTGCAAAGGGACCCAATTTTTTGAATTTGGAACAATTGACTTTCCTCCCCGGGCACAGCGGAGATGCAGCAAAATGACTTTTGCTAGCACATCTAAAACATAACCGCCCCTCCCCATTTTCCCCCTTTATGCATTGAGGATCTCCCTTCATGTTACTCACCACCTTTGGGCATTGCACCCTTCTCTTGTATTTCCTTTTTCCCTTGTCATCCACTGAAACTTTTAACACATCTGGCATCATGCCCCTGTTTTCAACTTTTGTTTACTTGGCCACACAAGTCATGGACTGTTCCACACACTTGGTGATCCTGATGACCTCGTCCATGCTTGGTCGTCTTTAAGCCACAACTCCTCTCTGATTTTATTATTACTGCAGTAAATTCTGAACTGATTACACTTGATCTTTACCAGCCCTGGTGATGACATAAAAAGAGGTAGGCCCGGGACACTGGGCATCGCCATTTTCACAAAGAATAATCTGCACCACGCTGCAAGTCCTCACTGGAGGCTCCCATGTAACTGTCTCACAATCACACCTTAACCTGCACCACGACACAAACCAGGCAGGTAACTGCCTCACACTTGCGAGACGTTCTTGAGCAGCTCTCCACCTGTTCAGGAGTGCATCCCCCTTTTTGGTACCACAGCACTATATGCTTCCCATAAACACGGTGTCACTCGCCAAGTCATCGCTGGGCAACTTCCAGCTGAGGCAAGCAGCGTTGCTTCTATGAGCAACTTATGTGTTCCACAGATGTGGGGCCCCGCACCAAGTCATCACTAGCCAACTCCCAGCCAAGTAGAACAACATTGCCCCATGTCTAGAGGATACTTCCTCTAATGTTCTGAAGAGTGCGTGAACTGCCTTGGCCTAAGTCCGATCCTTATCCTGGGAGAGCAGGGTTTGTACCACACCCAGTGGCCCTAGTACTTTGACACCACAACGCAATCCATTCATCAGGTGTGCATGCTCAGGAATTCCTCTCGCAGAGAAGGAGCTTGTTGCCAATTCAATTATGGTAAATGCTCCACCAACAGTTTTCACAGCTTTAATTTAGCGCATAAGATCATAGGTAGCGATCCACCAGGCTCCAGCTTTCTCCAGACTTGCCCACCAATCGATTAACCGACTTTCCTGGAACACCAACACACACCAGCATTCCCATCCTCAACACTCCACATTCCACAGCAGCATATTAGAACATATGTATATAGCAAACCCGACCCTAAGACATCAATACACATTGCAGTCTGGGATAAAATATAAGAGTAGGCAAGCCAGGGAACAAAAATTGAATTACTAGAAAATCAATGACTTAAGTTTCTTCCTGCAGGCAAGGAGAACTGGAGCATGATGGGTTTCCTCTGTTATGGTACTAGTGCTGCAAATTACCTTTCAAGGGCTCATTTTCGTTATTCTCAAAGGAAAATCAATGTGCCATGTATTCTGGGGATTGAGTAGATGTGTGAAGTTTAATATTGCAATAACACCCGAGGAGGTGGACCAGATCGGGTAGTCATGGCCCGTGCCCAAGTTATGCAACCCAACCAAAGTGAGGACCTAACGATTGGTCCTCGTACCATTACCACCCTATCTGGCACAACTATGACGGTGCTATTGCTATCAGCTCCCCGGGTTTTTAATCTGAAAACCTGACCGCAATCTCTTTGTTTGGAAGAATGGGATGTGCACTTGCAGCATCTGTTCATTCAAGAGAATACTTTCCTAACTTGGCCACCATGGAAATGGAAGGCGGGGCTACATGCAGAGACCCTCTTCCATTTCCATTGTGGCCTGGGTTGTGGGATTAGCTGCAGCGGTGGCAGCACTGCCACAGAAATCAGGTAATTGGGGTAGGAGGACCCTGAAGGGAGAGCGGATGGAAGGGGGGGTGGGGGTAAGATGGCAGAGCAGGCACTTAGAGTTCCCAAATTGCGCAGGACATGGGCGTGGATCATGGGATTCAGTCTGAGATCCGAGCAAGCTGATTGTCTGCGGCACCCACCCTGGGTGCTACTATGCTTTATTGGTTAGAGTGGGGCATTGACATTGAGGGCTATATCTGTTAAAGACAGTAGAGTAAAATAAATTCATTTTTATGGGCAGCTGGTGAAAAGCTTTACGCACCACAGAGATACCATTTTGTAGTTGTTTGTGTAGTTGTTTGTGTAACAATTGTGGCTGTCATACTCCTACAGACATTGTACACTCTATTTGGTAAGACCTACATAGAGAATATTCCACTAATCTAATTTGGCTCCAATGATTGAAAGGGCAGTAATGCTGTAGCAAGTCTCTGAGAGCGAGGCCAAGAGTTGTCTGAGCAGCATCAACCAGTATCTGGGAGCCTACTTGGGAGGTCTGTTGTGTCTGTCTGGTCATTGTGGGAACAGTAAGGAGAGGACGTATGTTGTATTTGGCTTGTCTTTGTGGTAGTGCTTTGTTGTCATCTGTGGAATGTTAGAATGGGCGTTGGAGTGTTGTGCCCTAAGTGTTTCACCCACAGCAGGTGAAGGTTGTAGCCTCGGGGTGGGCCCGGGCGGGCCCCATGTTTCGGTAAATAATTGACAATTAACTTATGAAGCCTGTTAATAAAGATACTTATCTTGGAAGACTTAACTGTAGTGTCATCTATTGTGCTAAATAGCACCTACATAAAGAACATTACACTTTGGCTCTGATGTTTGAAAGGCCAGCAATGGTGCAGTGAGTCTCAGCAGCAAGAGCAAGAGTACTCTCAGCACAATCAAGCAGTAAATTACTGACTAAGTGTTGTTGATAACTTGTTCAGCATAGACAAGAGCAAGTAAAAGATCCCATCCAAAGTGTTAACTTTCTGCTAGACTGGAATAGCAATGTCAGATAGCCTGATAATAGAGTATGCGACAGGGGCTTTTGGTAGGAAGTGGAAAAAGGAATCTAGCATGCTCTCTGCCTTTCAGTGAGTCCTAGTCAGTTGTCTCTCATACGTTTGTCCGCATAAACAATAAGATATCGAATAGGCAGGGTGTTTACTATATGATCATCTTCCAAGAAGAACATAATCTGGGTGTTGGCCCCCCAAATTGACCAAAAGATAATGAAGTGGTTGCAAATAGAAATTGAAGAGTAAAGGGTAAATACATTAACCTTGTGGGACTCCACAGCCCACATTTTCAATATAAAATTCAAAAGGATTCTATCTTTCCTTGGACTATAAGAGCTAGTTCAGTGCATTTATTGAAAACCAACTCTACCAGTCTAGAAGCAAATAATGTTCCTCTGTGTGCTTTTGGAACAGTTTAGTAGCCATTTTAGATGGAAACAGTCATTTAGCGGTGAATATTTGGAGGTAAATCATCTAACCAAAATGTAAATTTGGGTTTCATGTAGATATGAAACAGCATGAAGATTACTATTAGTCAAATGAACAGTGTGGGTTTGCCTAATCATACACAGCACTATGATCCAGCATCATCGTCTTGCTTGATTGACTAGCTCCACACATCCATCACATAAAATAGCAGTTTCTTTCTGGTGTCTGGGCCAGAAACATGGCAGATCAGAACGCAACATGTTATTGAGTCCCAAAAAAGTTGTCATTCAAAAACCTCAAACTTCTTTAATACTTTGGCCACTGTGCGATAGTTGACTGTGGAAAAAATCTCTAGCTTGTTTTGTATTGTTTTTTAACAGAGGGTTGAGTATATAGCTCGTCAGCGAGTGGGCATTATTCCTTCTAATACGATTTTGTCTATGGTCTTTTCTACACTACAGTGAAGGGGCAATCATATTTTGTATGAGATAAGCTGGAATCGGATCAATATATATGTGTTTACTGTTTTTAGCGTATAAAATGTGTCTTTGGCCTGCAACAGGAAGAAGTGAAAACAGGGGGCCATCTCTGTCAGTAATGGAAAGATGGACGTCCTTATAGACTGGTTCTAGGCTGCTGCAGGTTCAGGAATCACCTGAAGGACAGTCCTAAGAGTTGTAATTGTCTATGTAGAAATAAAGCAATGTTCCTCATTACGAGTCAGGCAGTAGCTGTGCCGGTAAAACCAGCAGGCTGCCGCCGGACTCGTGGGGATTTACCGGCTCCGGACTTGCTGGAATTACCGGCGCATTACAGCCCTGGTGATCCGTTAATTCCGGAGCCGGCATTCTGTAAATCCCCATTCACGTGGGAATGGGGAAGTAGAAACACCAGCACTATGTGGTTAATGGTGCCGGTGTTTCCGCGTCCGTCTGCGGCCGGTGGTGTTATGCTCGCCAGGTCAAACTTGCAGTTAGCCGGTCCCGGAAAACGGTGCCGGTACAGTTTTACCGGCACCGTTAAATCCGGACAGGTTAACATGTAATGAGGCCCAATGTCGTTATAATGTCGCAGCTGACGAATGAGGAGCAATATGTGAGGTGCAGGTAAAAGTGATTAATACAATATCACATATCTTGACATGTTTTTATTCTTTAAATCTTGATTCCCAAGGAGTCGTTTGCTAGGTTATTTGTCCTACGGCTAACCATTTATAACATTCTTTAAATTCTTTCTTTACCTCTGCTAGTTTATTTAGACATTCGGCTTCCAGCTCACAACCTTAAGCTTCAAGTGGTTTAAATTACATTGAATACCAAATGTCAATGTGTGATCGGACCCTTGTGTCTCTGCCTGATGCCACCAGATACTTCGATGAAATTCCTTTCAGTATGTCGAACAGTGTGATATTGCAAGGGGAGTTGACATGTTGTGATAACATTCCTTTGACAATCACATTTCAATAATCTTCCATGAGGATGTGTGATAATGTAATGAAGATATAGTTTATCATTATAAAATGGTTGATTTGGTTGGTAAGATATGATGACAAATTATACAACTTAACAGTCAAACATAACGTTTTAAGAGACATTGGGGTTTAACTAGAATTCGGGAATGGTTAATACAAATGTATAAGTATACTTTAAACATCCAATGTCAATTTTTAAGATAACCAATGTAGCATCGCACATAGTCACCTGATTGGGACACAGCAATATGTGAGCGCACATGGCACGATAATAAATCAGTCATTGTTCAAACAACACGCTGTGCAGCTGTGTTTGTGTCTGCGACCTGCGCCACCTCCCCTGTGTGCCTCCCTCGTGATTGAAACACCACATTGGCGACGAGGAAAGCATCCCACGGTGCTCATATGCAGCTGTGCGATGCTGCGCGTAATTGAGCAGCCTGGACCACCGCCTGGAACACGTAGGAGAGAGCACAGGGCATCACAGGAATCCACAGCAACCACGGCGGGCCCAGGACACTGTAACATCCGTATCAGCAGAACATAGAAGTTAATCATGCGATGCGCACCAGAACCATGTCGAACCCAGACAAGGACCAGGCCGCACCGGTTATGCACCCAGGGTCAAAAAGGGATACATTCCCAGTACCCTCAATCATGCCGTTCGACATGATAGAAACCCCCAGTTTGAGCTTGAGGTGGGGCAGTAGGATTGCAAGAAGACAAGTACATCATTGGCCTGCCCACTTCACTGCTGGCTCAGCAGTACAGGACATCATTTTATAATTGCCAGAGGATGTGGCATATAAATATGAAGAGCATTTTGCAACACATTGAAACGCACGGGAAAGCATGGATACGTTTGTAACACGCCTTAGGTACAGGGTAAACCACTCCAAATTCCAATGATATAACAATGAAGAAGCCATCAAATCCCAAGTAATTGCAACTGCAGGTACCGCACATGCTAGCAGAGATCCTCGTCTCGGCAAGATCGTCCTCAGCTCTAGACCTCCAGATATCCATGCGGAGCAAGACACACATCTCCACTCAGACCATTAAATACATCAATAAGATAATGACTCAGCCACACACCCCGCAAGACCCCAGCAAGATGCAGGTATGACCTCCCTCATGACGGGTAATGCCTGACCATAGGACAAACATGCTCAGCCTGCGGAGGGGAAGACCATTTTGGCGCCATGTGTCGAAACCCACAAGTGAGTACAGCCAGCTCCTCAGAACAGAGTCCACATCGACAATGAACCACGCCCAGACACCATCGAGACGAGAGGTCGAAAGGTCTCAAAAGATGACATTACAAGGAGAGATGCCACAGGAGAGGATAACTATCACTGTCACTGGACATCCGCCCAAAAGTCAGAATCTCATTCCAGCATGCACAGACGGAGAAGAGGGTACCTGTATGCTTAAGGGAATCTTGCTGGATCAGAACACAGTCCCACGTTACCTCTATCCAATCAAGATCAAGAGTTTGAGTTCCTAGTGTATTCAGGGTCCACAGTAAACACCATATCAGAATTGGAGTATCTGAAAATCATGAACAAACCAAGACTAAGAAAAGCGCAAGTGGCAATTTACGCTCACAGAGCCAAGGAACCACTTCCATGCCTGGGCGCTTTCAAAACCTTGTGCCATCAAAAGGACAAGCATGATTGCATGACCATACATGTCCTGGCGTCAGAGGCTCAAGCAGATGCGTCCCAAGCTTCAAATCTGCTGTCCAAATGGGATTAATTCATATATTATACCAGATCATGGCGAACAAGTACATTTCACTGGCTGCCAAGGTAGCATCGAACTTTCTGCATCTGTTCAAAGGGATTGGGAAGCTCAAGGGACGTAAAATCCAGCTGCACATTGATCATTGATCCAACCATGAAACCCATTGCGCAGCACTTCAGAGGCATCCCGTTCAACAACCAACATCAAGTAGAGAAAGAACTAATGGTGCTAGTGGAGGCAACATAATCTAGCCAGCATCGGGACCAACACCATGGGTTTCTCCAGTGGTCCTAGTACCAAAAAGGAGCACAGAAGGACAAATAAGATTGTGTGTGAACATGCAAGCACCCAATCAAGCAATCCTCTGAGAACACCAGCAGTGGGGCCACATTTTTTCACGTCTGGACTTAAACAAAGGATACCATCAAATCAAACTCAGTGAAGAGTCGTGATACATCACGACATTCACCACCCATCTACCCATTCACGACCTGACATTCACCACCCACCCATTCCGCTACAAATGTTTGAGTTTCGGGATCTCATTGGGGGCGGAGATTTTTCAGGAAGAGATACGTAGGATAATTCGTCACATACTGCACTGCATACATTATAGGGACGACATCCTGATTTTTGGTCCTTCCCAAGAGGCTCACAACATCACGCTGATGAACATTTGCACGGCACTCAACAATGCCAATCTAACCTTGAACAAAGAAAAATGTGATTTTAATGAAAACAAACTCACATTTTTTCAGCCACATTTTTTCTCAGAAGGGAATTCAACCTGACCCGGGCAAAATCTGAGCACTGACAGAGACACCCCACCATCTGAACATAGCACAAGTGAGGTCAATCATGGGATTGGCAAGCTACTGCACCAGGTACCTGCCTGATTTCGCCGCCACGAGGGAGCCCCTCCGGGCACTCTTGAATTAATACAGAATTTTTGAATGGGGTTTGTCTTATTAGAATGCATACAACAAGATAAGAAGGGACATGGCCGAGGCTGTGTGCATGTCATATTTTGACCCTGACCTACACACCAAACCTTAGTGGACAGTGGACGTCAGCCTGGTGGGACTCCAAGCGATCCTGGTACAGCACTCAGGCACAAAGGAAGATAGTCTCCAATGCCAGCAAAAGTCTCACAGAAGCTGAGCAGAGGTAGGCAGTGAAGGAGCCATTAGTGGTCGTGTGGGCATGTGAACATTTCCATCGGTTCCTCTACGGAAAACCTTTCATGATCATTACAGACCACCAAGCAGTTATTGTGATCTATGGAAAGCAAACAGAACACATGCTATCCAGGATGGTGAGAGGGGGACTGCACACACAAGAATACAAGTACACCATGCTACACAAACCAGGGAAGGATGAAAATTTGGCAGATTCTTTCCCCCGCCATCCACTTGCCGGGTCTCCATTGTCAGTAAGCAGGGTGGGTGGGTACATAAACTACATCGTCAACCATGCAGTCCCATCTGCCATCTCTATAGCAGAGTTGCCGAAATGCACGGCGGAAGATGCAACACTTTCACCTGCGGCATCGTGCATCAGAAATGGGCGATAGAACTGCACTGAAAATTCCATCCAACCAAACCAGGCTATGGACGGGCATTTGTTCAAAATGCTTGTCAAGTCAAAAGAAGAGCAGTCCATATTTCCTTCGGCTCTGATATTAAAGGGAGACAGGTTTGTATTACCAGCAACACTCCATCAACACACAGTGGACATTGCACAGGAAGGTCACTGTGGTATATTTGCCACAAAACGCATGCTCCGGAGGAAAGTATGGTTCCCAGGCATGGATAAGATGATTGCGATGACACTAAAGTCTTGCCATATCTGCCTCAGCCTGCAACCCACAGCGTTCCCAGAACTACTGCACATGACGTCACTCCTGAAAGGAGTATGGGAGGAAGTGGCAATAGACTTTTTCAGCCCACTAAGGTCGGGGAATGGACTCATTCGTCCAGCACTCGTAGTGCTGGATGAACACTCGAGATAACCTGAAGCAGAAGTAGTGCCCTGCACAGCGGCCATGGTACCAGCACTAGATCCAATATTCTCGGCATTCGGAATACCTAAAATGGTCAAGTCGGACAACAGTCCCTTGCTCACCAGTGGAAACATTTGGGATTTTGCCAAATATTTCAGCTCGCAACACTGCAAGGTCACTCCTCTCTGGCCCCTGGCGAACAGTGTTGTGTAGTCTTTCATGGCGAATGCTAAGAGGGTCGTGCACATTGCAACCATCACATACATGCCAATCGAACAAGCTCTGTGCAAACTCCTAAGGGGCTATTGCAACACTCTGCGCGACTCCACAGGGACATGCCCGATGCTGAATTGATGTTTGCCCGCCTGTGTGTTCGCAAGTGCTTCAGGATGATCATTTAACAGAGGAAAATGAGGGCACAAATGAAGTAAGAAGGAGCGACGAGAGAGCAAAGGGGAGAATGAAGACCTATGCAGACAAAAGGAGGAGGACACAGGCTGTAGATTTGACAATTGGAAAACATGTTCTAGTACGACAGGTCCAAACCCACAAGGACATGCCACCTTTTGACCCATGACTTTCAACCAAGTCAAAGGATCCATGGTAATAGTAGAAAGAGAAGGATGTGTAGTGACGAGGAACAGCTCGTTTAAAGGCAACCCTCGGTCAGCCAGGCATGGAGAGAAGAAGAGGATTATGCGAGAGAGACATCCAGATACTCAGCAGATGAAGATGAATCAGAAAGGGAAGAGCAGAGCCTCATTGAAGAAGTCAGGGAGGAGAACAACACCACATTCCAGGCACACACCAGACTCTGCCGCATCGATCGAAGACCCAGACGATGGATTGAGGAAATGGGGTAGGAGGATGTTATTTTGGGGGAGATGTAGCATCGCATATAGTCTCCTGATTGGGACACAGTGATGCATGGACAAGGGTCAGCTCACCCAATCCAATGTGAGTGCGCACAGCGCGATAACAAAGCAGTCATAGTTCAACCTTCATGTGTGCAGCTGGGGTTGTGTCTGCGGCTTGCGCCACCTCCCCTGC
The DNA here is from genome assembly GCF_040938575.1 of Ambystoma mexicanum. Taxonomy (NCBI): domain Eukaryota; kingdom Metazoa; phylum Chordata; class Amphibia; order Caudata; family Ambystomatidae; genus Ambystoma; species Ambystoma mexicanum. The sequence continues at coordinate 1,275,732,701 of NC_090929.1, read as the reverse complement.
GCACTTCCCTCCCGCGTGTAACACCACGACCAACAACTTTAATACCTTTAATAATTTTGGGATTGGTTAGTAAATAGCAGTGCATAGCTTTCATGTGTTTCTCTGAAAGCCAGTCACTGATTTAGAGTGAAGAACCTGAATATACAACAAAACACACGTTAAAATTACAACTTTTTGAAAAATGTATACACATGATTTTAACAAACTGCACTGCTTTAAAACGTCCCTTATGATAATGAGAAATAATGATCTCTCCCTCTTGTTATAATCGGTCGCGTTCTTCTCAGACTGAATCATGCCCAATGTTAAATTGCCGATCTGCGTTAAGCTGCTTGAAGTGTTACAGCGCGATTACTGGTCTGCAGCTGCATCTAAATAGCTACTTGCTCTACCAGTTGCGAGTGATTCATGGTTGATCCATCTGCCCTGGAAAGTGTAATCACTCTCTCGTCCTCTTGGTTAAATGTCATTTTAAATCAATTCAGTGCAAACAAAACAAAAATGACTTAAAGAAACATATACTCACATTGTGGTGATGTTTTAAACCAACTCTCCCAGCAATGTTAAGAAATGTTCATTTACCTTTAAGTACTTTAGCAGATGCAGGAGGAGCCATGCTTTCTTCCAAGTTAAATAAATATTGGGCCTCATTATAAGTTTGCCGGTCCGGTAACAATGGTACCAGTAAGCTACCGGTACGATTTTTTCCGGACTGGCAACCTACGAGTTCTGCTCACGGGTGCCTTCCCGCCGGCCAGGTCTGACTTGGCGGGCGTACCGGCACCCGCGAGCAGAGCATGTCGGATGCACCTGCACCATTCACGAATGGTGCTGGTGCATCTGACCTCCCCATTCCCATTGAGCCCTATGAGGCTCAAATGGGAGTGGAAGCATTTTTTTCCAGTGCCAGCGAATGGGCATTTACCGGGTCCAGCAAGGCCGTAATGACCCGGTAATTGCCCATTCACAATCGTATTTGAGGATGATACGTTTCCATCAACAAAGATGACAAATCCAGAAATCAACACAGCTCCTTTGTCAGATTGAAAAGTTGACAATTAATACATCACTAGTGAGTGGTTGAAGAGGAATGGTGGAATGAGTAACAAGCGTGTAAAGAAAGTACATCAAGAACACACAATTTATAAAAACAATAGACCAACTAAACTGTCCCTCTCCAACCACCATCACCCCTACTTTGAACTTCCTGAGGGCACAGATTAAGTACTTCAAGACCAGGAAAGTCATTGCTCCAACATGCTACAAGGTTTTCTGCCATCTTCACCATTACTCTCTGTCCATGGAGACCCAAATACCAATCACAAGAGAGCCCAGATATAACATTTTTAAAAATAAAACATTTGCTATATTCTTAACCCTCTCCCCACAATCTGGAAAATCATGCCCCTGAGAAGTAGCAGCTGCTCACATATTACAAAAACACTTTGGTAAAGCTCGAGCAATGGTATGGCTTGTCGACTTTATTTGGGGTAGTACATTGTTAAAACCATCTTAAACTCACACAGAGGGTTTCTCCACTCCCTTTAGTGTACGGCCAGTCCACTGATCCACTCGTTCTGTTCATCACACATGACACCATGACCTTCCTCTTCATGATCTGTCTGCTAAACTCTCTGCAGTTTCACACAAAGCTTGCAAGAAGGTGAGAATGGCATTGCAGCCCGTGTGCATCAATAGAGGGCTGAGAAGGTCCAAGTACCAAGCATTACAATCACGGTAATCCACTTGTCCTCGTTTTAGTGGTATACTTCTGACCAGCCATTGAGGCAGTCATTATCACAGATTCAGGGGCCCTCTAAATGCACCCGCTCATCAGTGTTGGAATGCTATCCAAGTCCTAGGATTCCAGCAATTTCTTTCATGTTCCAAAATCCTTGGTATTTCCACACAACTTTATTCTTGAAGGCTTGCATTGTGACACTTGGACTGGGTATCCACCAGGGTTAATTTTTAAATCAAATGGTGACAGGTGAAGAACATGACTGAGTCATGATATGATATGATAGTTTATTTATATAGCGCCTATACACAATGTGTTTCAAAGCGCTTCAAGGCAAGGGAGGGAACAAGGGAAAATACAATGACATTCTTACAGGCCATGAACAGTAAGGATGTGAAATAACTATCGTACTCGGCCTGACGACATTTCAGATAGTGCAAGAGCTATGACATAGATAAGGAAGGGAGGGGGAGAGTGGGAAGGAAATGGAAACAGACAGGCGACTACCGTACTAGGCCTGACGACATTTCTGGTAGAGCCGGAGAAAACAAAAGGGGAGGAGAGGGGGGCAGAAAGGGAGGGGAGGAACAAAACAAGCGACTATCATACTAGGCCTGACGACATTTCAGATAGTGCTGGAGGGGGGGTGGGGAGGAAATGGAGCAAAGATAGTTATATGCTACTGAGCTAAACTTGACCTACATCTATAGACGGTACCTCGGTGTTGTTAAGAACCCTAGAATAAAATGGTTCCTGTCTAAAACTTGCTCAACTCGTCCATTTCAACAAAACCACCATTTCGAGAGCCATTGAGTCACAAGTCCAAGAAAAACGAATAAAATAAAGATACTGCTACTAAAAAAGGTTGAATTCAGAATTTCTCAGCAAATGTAGAGCCAACGTTAGGAATGCAGGGAGGAAATGGAAAAAGATCCAATACATTTGCCTGGAGCTGGATTGAAATCACTTAAACAAGACTACACATCCACTATGCTGGATGCATAAAAATCCATATTTAGCAATAAAATAGAATCCTATAATAACACCACCAAAATGTATTGATTATGTAATTCAACCGACTCCATTTCAGTCCTATTTCTCTGTTAAAATATGTAGTCCACGAAGATCTTAGTCAGTAGCCTCTTTTTTTAGTAGCAATCGTAACAACAACCAGAGTACCCAGTGAGAAGATATTATCCAGTCAGGACACACAACCTCTATAATAGGTTCTTGTAGAAGTCTGCTTGCCAGACTGTTTGAACGTGTCTATTGAATGTCAGGATGGAATGTCAGTGGAGCCTGGGTGAGTGTTTCTATAGTGGCAGTTGGAAGGAGAGCTTGGTTGAATGTGGATGGTCCAGTGTTCCTGTGCTCATACCATCTTTTTTATACAGCACTGAATTTACCTTCTGGAACAGGAATATATGAACTTGCCTACTTACCTTAGATCTTGCGTGTACATGGGCCCGGGTCATTTCAGTTCTCCTTCAGCTTTGCTAACATTTATGCAGTTGTTCAAAAGATAAACCTGATGTTCTATCTAGGCGATATGTGCCCCTCTATAGTTACAAAGAAATGATTTCAGGAAATGAACACCAACCTGTGATTGCTGACATCTTCAACTATTCCATGAACAATTTGTGCACTCATTACTCTGGATGCTCTGGCAAGTCGTAAATTAGTTTTTCAAAATTAATGAACAGATTTTGCTAATTACATATTTTTTATATTAGCCATCCAGCTAATTTGATCAGCATTTAGTGCCAAATAAATTAATTTGTATCTAGTGGGTTTAAGGGTGCAGGAGGAGGAGACTGACACACAGATGGCATGGTTGTTGACATACACTTTATTTATCCCAGAAATAAAGAGAAAACCCGCCTTTGTCTATATATAAGAGAGGTTTACCTCAACTAAAATACTAAGGATTCGTTCAGGATGTCCGTATAAATCAACAGTCCACTGTCCTCTGTCAAAAAGCCCACTTCTGCCTCTAACCCATATGAATAAACTAAACAATGAATGGCTCTTTTTGTCCGTAAGAATGGCTCCCTTGTTCTGGACAGTGGATCATAGTTCCAGTTCTAAGGTGAGAGCTTTACCTGAGAGAGTGCCTCCATTCTCCAGGTCTCAATCGCTTTCCAGGGCCCGAAACACATTTCCAGGTTGTACTGTCAACATGCAGTAACGTTCTCAATTCAAATGAAAAGGTAAATAGTTCAAACAACAACATTCCTTATTGCCCATAGTTGCTTCTTCACCATTGGGTTCCTGGAGAATTCCTCCCTTCTCCAGGTATCTTGTTCCTTGGTATTCCAGAATGACTCCCTTCCCCTGACTTCAATATTTCAATATCTAGGATTGCTGGCTTTGCATTTAAACGTTAATAATTTCTTCTTTCCAGGGGGAATTACTCCCTTCCCCTGGATAATTGGTTTGATTTTCTTTGTAAACTCAGTCACCAGGAGAATCACTCCCTTCTCCTGATGTCTCCTGTTCCCAGTACTTTTCTGTTCACACAGCCTGGGGGAATGAGTCCCTTCGCCTGGACTCTCTTTTCACTTGGTTTCTTGATTTCACTATGCCAGGAGAATGACTCCCTTCCCCTGGCCTTCTTTGGCTTTGTTCTCACACTTCCCTGGCTTATTTTAACAGTTGACAACACCAGGTGTAATATTTTCCTTCCCATGGCCATTCTCAGACTCTTCATCATGATTCACAACACCAGGGGGAATATCTCCCTTCCCTTGACCTTGCTCAGACTCTTTATCACAGTTCAAAAAACCAGGGGAAATGTCTCACTTCTCCTGGCCTTTCTCAATCTCCTCCTGGTCTGACAGACCTGGTTCACTACCCTGCCATGTACTGCCATGAAGGAGATGGTTCAAAGCTTTCTTTGGTCTTCTTGTGTGGATCCAAAATCCGGATTTCTCTTCTCCTCCACTTTGGCAGACCTGGTTCACTACCTAACTAGGTACTTCCATGAAGAAGAGGAACCAGCAGGCTATTTGATAGTGGGTGCAGGTCCAAGACTTGTCCCTCAACACTTCTCAGCTCTTCTGGTTTCCCGGAAACTGTCCCAGCAACCTAAATACCTGCAGGGCACTTGCTGGTGCTTTCTGCTCGGTTGGGTTTATGGTCATAATACCGAATTTACAAATCTCGAAAAAATAAATCTCGAAAAAAAAAGGACAAGAATGACTTGAAGGCTCAATGGAGGTTCTAGAGATAGTTGGTGGGGCTCCACACCTCCTCTTCATCCCAGTTCTTTCCCATTGTATTTGTTCTGGGTTGTCTTTGCTCATCTTCGTCCCAGTATGGGCCAAGGATATTCTCTTGGGTAGTCCTTACTCTTCCTTGTCCTGGTGGAAGTTAAGTATTGGGTTTGTCAGAGACACATGGCTGTCTGCGGTATGGAGGGGAGATGTGTGGAATGGGTTTAAGGCTAGGAATATGTAAGGATGTTAGGTGAGGGGTGTCTTACCATGTTTTCCTTAGATGTCTTCCCTTGTCCCCAGAGAGGGAGTCTCTCCACATCAGATCCTCCTGCTGAGTACCACCCCCTAGGCGGGCTATCTTGTAGCGGCCTCACCTCCCAGGCCTCATGGGAAGGGGCTCTCACTTGGGGAGAAGTGACAACTTCCAAGAATTTGTCACAACAGAAACAATTAAAAAAAACTAGAGCATGTCTTTTTCCTTCCAAATCCAGTGGGTGAGACTTGAAGAATCATATGAAAACTGAAATGAAAATTCTGTATGAACGAGCTCAATCTACAAAAGCCCCAGTAAGAAACACAATTATAACATAAAGGGGGTAATTCATAGATTTTCGTGCAGAAGTAGCGCATGCGACTGGTGCAGAGAGGGAGCATGAGCCGGTGTGCGCTAAATCCTATTCCACGCACTGCTTATTCATGGATTTCAACATCCATATCCAGCCGTGGCGCAGCGACCATGCAGCACCACCAGTCACGCCCCAAACCTCGCCTCTTGCACCAAAAACAGCCGCACAAATCCCCTATGTGGTGCAAAGGACAGTGGAACAGCATACAGCCCCCTAACAACGAAATCATGCTAAAAACGCTCCCACACCCCTCACACATCAGCCTAATCGCGTGTAAAACTCCACGTGCACCCCAGAATATGCGTACCCCACTCCTGCCAGCCCCATCGCGTGTAAAACTCCATGCACACCGCCGGAATACATGTACCCCGCTCTGCAAATCACATGGAAAGCGCACTCGTGTACCCCGGAATACACATACCCCGCTTGCGCCGGGCAAATCGCATGGAAAGCACACTCACGTACCCCCTGAGTCACGCACCGCGTGGTGAGGAGCCAAATGCACCCCCTGCAGGCAGCCCTCACCACAGGGGACCCCCTATACCCCTGACCATGGCCCACAGGCAGCCCACACCACAGGAGACCCCCCTACAGCCCTGACCATGCCCCACAGACAACCCTTCACCCCTGACCATGGCCCACAGGCAGACAACACCACAGGAGACCCCCCACACCCATGACCATACCCCACAGGCAGCCCCTCACCCCTGACCATGACCCGCAGGCAGCCCACACCGCAGGGGACCCCCCTACACTCCTGTCCATACCCCACAGGCAGCCTCTCACCCCAGCCCATGGCCCGCAGGCAGCCCACACCACAGGGGACCTCACTACACCTCTGACCATGCCCCACAGGCAGCCCCACACCCCTGACCATGTCCCACAGGCAGCCCACACCACAGTGGACCCACCTACACCCCTGGCCATGCCCCACAGGCAGCCCCTCAACCTTGCCCATGCCCCACAGGCAGCCCCTCACCCCCAACCATGAGCTCTCCCAGCGGGCTCATGTTGGCACACATCTGTTTGTGATGATGTGCCTGGTCCCCCCGGGAAGCACACCCATCATCACAAATGTCATGTGTGCGCAACGCGATACCAATTAGGACAAGCTCAACCCTGTCACAGATCGCCACGTCTGCAGGTATAGAAGTGCCAGTTGACATGGGCCTCCTCCCTAACTGCGGATGGGCCTGGGATGGGGCATTCCTGCTGGTGCATGGTGAAGCAGTCTCAGTATCAGGGACAGGAACATGCACAGGCCCCTCCACAGTGACCTGTGCTTCCCCTGTCCCTGGACTGCACCACTTGCACCAGTGGAACCACCCCCACCAGGCCCCATGTGTGGGTCTGATGCGGCCTTCTCCTCCTCCTCGCCCACCACCATCCTGGATGCCTCTGCACCGTGTTCCGCTGTGGACAGCCCCTGTGTGGGCTCACCTGCCCCTACCACTACCGAGGAGCACACTTCCAAACTCCGCCTCTTGGGCATCCCCTAGGCAGCCCCGGCCTCAGAGGCGGCACCAGTCCCCTCGCTCCCGGAAGATGACATGTCTTGGGAGGGTGACTGGGCCAAGTGTCTATGCCTGGTGGAGGCATCCCCGCCACTCTGCTCCATAGCGCCGTCTCCGCGCTCTTCCTCAGTCACCACTGTAGACAGGGAGATATTGAACACAACCATCAGGGTACTGACCAATAGTCTCCTAGACACAAAGCAATTGCACATGAGTGGCACTGTCAAACGTCACTTCCATCATCACCCTCCACAACACATCGGTCAGTGTAAGCAACACACCTGCAGAAACAGGGATGGCACATGCAACACACATTTGCATCCATGTCCAAGGCACCGTTGGAACTTCCGATTAGGGGGCTGAACCTCACATGCATCATGGGACATGCTGATCACATCCACACACACCACCAGACAGTCATGCATCTGGCCATGTCTACCTCCCGACACAGTGGATTCATGGAGAACTAGGCCGCATCAGTGAATTCACACATCATCATGGACATGTGTCATGCATCCATGGTGTTTCCTCAGACACACGCACATGTACACCATGCATGACCATGATGGTGACAGCAACATCCATGTCTCACACCCCAAACATGGCCAAGTATAGACACAGGAATGCAAACATGTGTGCATTCTCAATGCTGCTGCACTTTATGCCTTGCAACACACACACCATCCATGTGGAACACGCCTGACTGGACTCACATGCATCACCATCTTGTTCCTGTAGGCACACATCTATACATGGCACGTGTCACACATACAGCCAAGTTGCAAACTCCTCCCACACTGCAACATGCACTGTGTTGTACGAGAATGCATGGGCACTTACCGCTCGACTCCAGACGGGTCTGCATCTCGAGGACCTGGTGGTGAAGCACTGGGCGAATGTGCTCCAGGACCCTCATCTGCTGGATGGTAAGCTGGCCCTGGTACCGCACTGCATCCTCTGTGTCAAAGAGGCGCCAGGCCTTCTTGAGGGTCCTGGACTTGTAGTCCTCCCAGCGCTTCAGGACGTGTTCCAAGTCGCGGGGTGCCATCCCCTCCACATTGATGGCACCCACAATGTCCTCCTAGATCCTCCTCTGTTCTTACTTATCGGCGCACGATGGTGTGAAGAGGTCATCATTATGCCCCAGGACTTGCTCCACCAGGATGACAACTTCATTTGCACTGAATCTGGCAGCCCTCTGCCTCTCTGCTGGGAGGTTGCCACTGGTGCCAGATGGTGTTGTTGTTGTGTCGGACATGGCAACCCCCGAGGTAGGTGTGGGCGGGCAACTGGGTCCTGGGGAGGTGACAATGGTCGTCATTAGTTGGCTTGGTGTATTTGGCTGTGTGTGACATGCATGCATGTGCACAGGCATTTGCACTCACTACTGAGCCATGTGTTGCCATGCTTCCCAGCTTCCAGGTCCCGGCTCAGGGCGCACATTCTGTATATGAAACTGTCATGGGTGGACCCTGGATAGTTTGCATAGACAGAGGTGATGATTCCCATGGCATCGCATACAACCTGCACGTTGATGGTATGCCAGTGCTGGTAGATGTTCACAGTGGCCATAGGTGGACATAGGGCCACATGGATGCAATCTATGGCACCAAGCACTTTGGGGAAGTGTGCCACCCTGTAGAAGTCCTGGACCACGGCCGGCCTTTCTGCGAGTGTTCCGGGCATGTATATGTGCCTGCGGACTGAGGGGCGCGCAATAATGATTGCCAACACCTGGTATCGGCAGCATGACTGTGTGGACTGTGAGACGCCCCAAACTATGGCAGTTGTCCCTTGAAATTAACCAGTGGCCAGAAAATGCAGTACATTGAGCACCTTTTCAAAGGGGCTCAGTGCTTGGGAGCACAAGGTGGGTGATGTGAGGTCATCCTCCCACTCAGTGACCAGGTCTAGGATGATATGAGGTGGAAACCTATACCTGCCATAAACCTGGTCATCAGGCATCCCAAAAAGGCTGATCCTGGACAAAAAAAATGTGGGGCCTGTCTATTCTCCTCCTCCTGCGGTGTCCCATGATCACTGTGCGAGAAATGGGGCATTCATCATAGCTGTATATGCTTGTTTGTTGTTTGCGTGCACTTTTATACTGCGCGGGGGCGCTTCCGCCTGCTTTCGTGTGCTGGACATATTTACGCGTGTGCATGTCTTTTGGCGTGCATGGATTTTCCCTATTTGATTCCATGAATACGTGTTGTTCGCGAGCGTGTGGCCTTTGCGTGTATTTCCCAGCGGGACTTCCCTGTCACGTGTTGTTCCCCATTCCGCGTGTTCCGCCCACTTTTTCGGTGTGTGCGCTAGATGTTGTGCGCTTCTGCTGTGCGTGTCATGCACAGCGTTTGGAAAGTCGCAGTGACGTGTAAGGTAAGTGTGTATTTGGCCCAGCTCCCGGGAAAGCCGCGCGTAGAGCCTTCCATGAATCACTTGCAGTAGAGCCTTCAATGAATCACTTGCATGCGAATCGCACGCGTACGCTGGCTTTTCACACTTGTGCAACACATTTCGGCACACAATCATTCCATGAATTACCCCGAAAATGTTGAATATACAGTTTCAGGAAACACACCTCTAGAGTGATGCATTCTGAGGTGTCCTGGTATTGTTCATGCTTGTTTTCCAAATACAATAATGTTAAAGCAAATGCAGAGCTTGTGAGTATAGAAAGTAGAGTATATGCGTTGCAGCAAGGTGGGATATTTAGATTGCTATTGCCATTTGCAAAGGCAGACCTTCCAGTAAAAATATGAAAAGAATCAAACCATGTCTAAATTAGATACTCACACATAATAAGGGACATCTGGCAAGCGTCTATTGCCCTTTTCTACTTAGTTATGAATTAACAATAGTCATACTATACGAGCAAAAACAGAGCTGGAGAACAGGCATTTTGATGGTGTTGCAGCATGCCGCGATAAAGGCAGAGTAGACAAGCAAGGATATTTGTTTCGGGTTTTTGCCACTGGTCCGGATCGATGATTAACGTCTGAAGGGAGAGATGATGCAGCATATGAAGGAGTTTCAGAATATTCAGTGGATTGAGCACCTACAGCAGAGATACATATGAAAATAACAGGGCACATGTGCCTCTTCTTAGTAAATCAGCTAGCTAGGTTTAATACCATTTGCAACATCTATATATTCTGCAAGCCACAAAAAACAAATCAGCTCATTGGGTAGATCAGCCGCTTCAAGGATTTGTGTTGCCGGCATGTAACACAATTATATTCATGAATGAGACATGATCTGTGAAACATCTTGGGCACTTTCAAAAGCTACTGTGCCTTCCCATTTGAATTCCCTTTCCCAACCCAATAAGAATAGAACATATGGAGATAATTGGGGAAATGAACCTGCATGAGCTACAAAATTAATATGCTTATGTTAAATATATCCTGTTTTCAGACAGTGCGTTTTCCTGCTTAGGACACCATGGCCTGTTCCATCTACAGACCGATTTCCAAAGTGGCCTTCTTCCTGAAAAATTCTAGCTAAGGTAACTATGCTACAGCTTCAAGCCCATCTTGAAGGTTTCGAGCTTCTGACAGGTAGACCATCAGTATTTCGGGCAAATAGCATTACTGAGGCCACCCTTCTAAATGTTAGGGGATAGCTTCTCCAGTGCCTACATGCAAATGGATCCAGCATGTTTGTGCTGCACAATGTATCCGCCATCTTTGATACTGTCCCCCACTGGGTGCTCCTTGTTGGACTAGAGGAAGAGATGGGCTAGATAGGAACAGCAGAAACATGTTTTAGGTCTTTTCTGAATATCCTCAGCAGTGAAAATAGACAGCTATGAGCCCTGCATCTCCTCCATGGACTATGCGGTTGCACAAGGGTCCTGCCTGTCCTTGTGGCCGTCTATATAGTGGACCTGACTTAACAGTTGCATTGAAAAATGTTGCTGTAATTGAAGGATGGATGAAAGACAGTCATAATCAAGAGTGAATACATTTTGCTCACCACTCAACATCTGTAGGATTAAAGGAAATATCTTAATCCCCATGTCCCTATCACTGACATATGATTTCCACAAAGGAAAAAAGTGAAGTTTTTAGTGGTCATTTTAGATTCTACTCTCTCCACATCAGTGTAATTTCAGCATCAGTGTGTGCAAAGTCCCTATGCTGCTATGACTGATCCATTCCTTCCTCACAGAAACCATGTGCTCCACAATAGCACCGTCCATCATAACTATAGTAATGCCCTAATTCGAGGAGCTGACCAGAGGATACCTAAACACTGAGGTCCACGTACCCTTCACTCCTCACATTACCTGAGAATGGGAGCTCTTCACCACCCTTTTGATTCCCTGGTTGCTTGTGTATACCTTGCTGCCAAATTGCTCACATCCCTACCCTTTTGTTAGATCCTTGCTCCCTTGTATTTTTGTTTTTCTCTCATGTCCTTCCCCCAGTGACTTGTGAAGTGCTATGTTGCTTCCTGAAACTATTATTAATAATAATAATAATAATAATAATAATAATAACAATGTAAACTGAAAGCATTGGTTATGATATCTGCATTGTATTCCTTCTCTATGTATCTCATGATACTATCTGCTCAGCTGAACTTGGGTTCGATATTTAAAGACAACTTTGCTGAATGTTTTTGTAATGGAATGTCAAAGGTGCAACATATTCAACCTGTTTATCTTTTGTATATTTCAGTGAGTGTCCCTTGCTCACCAGTACTTGTGCTTCATCTCAGCAGGTGTTATGTGTACCCTGGTTGATGTTCTGGATATGGTGACTGCACTTGTATCATTACCTGGACAACTGTTGTCATGTTGAAACTTCTATTCAAGGTCTCTGTTCAACTCAGTCTTTAGGTCGTATGATCCCATGCCACCTTAACCTTATCTAAACTTCCACAGGTTTCTCACAGCTCAACCATTGAGTCGAAACTGTCATGCACTCTGGGTTCAGGATTTAGAGACATTCTAGACTAGTCATGAGGAATGTTAGCCCTTGTAAAAGAGGAAGATGATGATTGTGTGTTCAGTACTTTGTTGTATTATGGAGAATTTATCTCCTGTGTAGTTGACATCTTTGGGCCTCCCAAATATGACAGTAATGGTAAATGTATGTTGTATTAAACAATACCACCTGACTATGAGCAGGGATTGGACACTATGCTTACAACATGGGAAACATAGACAATACTGCATGTAGTAAAAATGTGTTATTGAACCAATGCATTACTTTTTTTGCACCCAATGCGGTAAATATCCAATTTGAGCCCATCTCATACTTAGGTGGTACATTAAAAACAACAAGTATTTAAAATACCACATGTTTTAAGGCTAGCACCTTACTCACAATGACCCTTAACACACTCTAGACACTCTGTTTCAGCACAGTTTCCTGGAAGCTGTACCAAACCTTGACGAGGATCAATTCAGAATGGACAGATTAGAGAAAATCATATTTGATAATGTTATTGCTCCATGGAGTTTGCATGAATTTCAGAAAGTCGTGGCTGTGTCAAAGCTGAGATCATGGCAACATCGTTCTTCTATAAGTCCTGTGATTCTACTAAAAAGTGAGCAAACCACACTGGATAACATCTCCAATTAGTAGAGCAATTGTATCATCGTACTTCATGGTCGTGATTTAAATATCATATTTGTATACAGCACGCAATGCTGAATTCCTATGCTTTCTATGTGCTGTTGTAGTAGGTGGTATTATTACACAATGTACTACTACTACATTTATCGACCGCAAAAGGATGACAGACTGAGTCAGCCCGGCTGTTATATAATACAGTGACTGCAAGCTGCTCACACATGTCAGATTTCAATGCTCAACTTTCTGAGCTGGCTTATCCACTGTCTAATAATATCTTCCATCATCAACCTGAAATTGCAACCCACATACGATGGAGAAATGAGGGTATGATTTATACGAGTTCTGTCAGAATGCAATAGCTAGAAATCTTTATATTCTTAAGCAGTAAGCACCCATTCTGGAGGTTGAACCAGTTGGTAATGGTTCATGCCCAAGATATAGGCATGAGTGAAAGGGGGCTTAACCCCAGGCTGTGGTGCCATTATCACCCTGTGCAGCCCGCCAAACGGTTGTTAATTGCTATTAGCAAACTGAGCCCAACCCGTGGGGTGCCAAAAGCAATGTATTTCTGAGAAGAACGTGTGATGGTGGGCATGTGACCATTGTTTCTCGCTATTACTTCCTCACCCAACATGGTCACCATAAAGATGAAGGGTGAGGCTCCATGCAGATACCCTCTTCTATTTCAATGGCAGCCCTGAAAAGGCATGCAGTGAGGAAAGTGTTATAGCCCCAAGACCACAGGAGCTCAGGTAAGTGGGAGCCAGAGAGGGTCGCAAGGATTGGGGAGAGATGAGAGAAGTGGCAGACAGAAGATGGCCAGTAGGTGTGTTTAGCACTCGGGTTCTTCGAAGCTGAGCTTGTATCGTGTGATTCAGCCAGAGGTTGGTGAAAACTGATTGGCTGGAGGACTTACCAAGGTTGCTAATTTGTGTTCTTATTTTATTTATTTATTGGCTATTTAGAGCTAGACAACCAAATGGCTGTGGCAGGGAGGGACTTAGGGAGAGAGTTGGATGTAGCGAGGTGCCAGGCCCCAGAAAGCATTGTGGATGATTCTGAGGGTCTTGAACTTGATCCTTGCAGCACCCGGGAGCCAGTGGAGAGGTTTTAGGGTTGGAGAGATGTGGTCCCTGGGCTTGAGGCCAAGGATAAGTCTCACAGTCCTATTCTGGATTAGTTGTAGGGTGTAAAGGGAGGAGTTAGGCAGATTAAGAAAGAGGCTGTTGCATTATATCAGCCTGGAGAGGACCAGAACTCAAGCAACATTGCTTTTCTGGGGGAAGGTGAGAAAACAGAGAATGCCTCTGAGGAGGTGCAGCTGAAAGTGGGCCTTTTTGGCAAGGTCCATGATGTGAGGAGAGACGGAGAGAGAGTATTCGAATATGACACCAATGCTTTTTGCCTCAAATGGAGTGGGAGGGGAGAGGGCCCATGGAAGGCGGCCAGAGAGTGGGAAGGAAAAAGGGAGCAGGGGTCCCACTGAGAAGGATCTCTGTCTTACTGGCATTAAGGCAGAGATCATTAGCAGAGAACCATGCCTGAATAGCAGACATGCATTCAGGAATGATAAAGAGGAGGAGAGGAAGGAGGCAATCTTGAAGGAGAGCTGCGTATCATCTGTGTAATATTGGAAGTTAGGAGAGAAGGTGGAGATCAAGTGGGCTAGAGGAGCCAGGTCAATATCAAACAGCCAAGGCGAGAGGATAGAGCACTGAGGGACTCCGCAGGTGGAGAGTGAGATGGTAGAGAGAAAAGGGCCCAGTTGAACCTGGGAAGAACGATTTGAGGGGAAGGAGGTCAACCAGTCCAGAGCCCGGTCTGTGATGCCAAGGGTATCACAGAGCCGATTTATCAGGGTGGCATGATTGACAGTGGCATGTTATATTTAGTTTGGGTATCAGGCCAGTACTGCCTGTCCCTGTAACAGTTGCACCACTATTTAACATGTTCCTGTAGGAGACCTCTTCAACTTCCAAACCTACCTCTTTCCTCAAGAGTCAATAGGACCCCGGATTTTACCACAACACTAATCCCAGAGTTAATCCAGTAGAATGTGCTGCACTCTGTCAAAAATGGTTTTGCTTGCGCTCTTTCTCTTCTGTCCTTGTAATTCTTCTTGCTGACTACTTAGTGACTGTTCCCTTCTCACTTGCCACAATTATGGGGCACTGTGTGCTTTTCGGGAATATTTGTTAATTGGTTTGTCGTACACTATCATTTGTGTTCAACATTTGATCAAGTGATATTATGTGTCCCAGTTACCCCTTTAGCCACCGCATATTTGGCATGAGCAAGAATTTCGGAACACCAACAACACCTAGACCTCATTGCTTACATCAACACAGAATAGTGTGTTTTTGTATTTGAGTAACATATTAAATGGTAAGGTCCATCAAAAGTGTTGTTGATCTACCTTCCCAAGAGAAACATTTATTGGAGCCGTACCTGTGTTATTCCTGCTCTTTCCTTAGTTTTTTACCTGCCATACAATCAGCCTCACTTGCTGCACTTAGTGTATTCTTTAGTAAACACTTCATCCAATAGCGATCTGTTAATCACACTGCCAACAACTTTCAGATTTCAGCAACATACCATATATTTTACTGTTCCAGTAGTTATCGTGAGCACAGATATAGACATACATCGTATGATCTGCATACTACTCTTCTGAATTATTACATACTCAAAACTAATTAAACCTTGGATTTTCAATCATTTTCAGGTGCAATGTATGAGTTCACAGTAAAGGTTTCACATTTCCCCACTGAAGGTGCTGTTTGAAGATTCATTATGGAGCAACATGTACTTCTTTATGTTTCCTTCAGAACAAGTGCTTGCTATGCACTGCATGAGATTCAAGCAGGGATTCGTTCACTGGAAAAAATGGATGCGGGCAAGTCTCTGCAGCACAGACAAAAAATAATGTTCATGCATGTATTGCGCTTGTAAGACCAAAATGTATGAAGAAGCCTACTAGTCTACACACAACCCCTTGGCAGTTACTCTATACTTTCTCATTAGAGGGGAAACAGCTAGTACCAGATATTGTACTAGATTAGGGAATCACCCTTGCAAAAGAGTGTACACAGAATGAATTATATGCATCCAATGATACAAGCACATGCAGCTCCAAACCTACTAATGAACACATGTAGGAGGATTAACAGCAAATGTTTTTAATTAATTTTTATTTTATTGTTGATTTGTAAGGCACCTATACAACACAAGCTGTTTCAAGGCACCACAACACAAAAACGGGGCTGGGGGGACAAGGGAGAAAGGTACAATAATGGTCCTACTAGGCCTTGTGACCTTTGGATCGTGCAAGTGCAGAACAAGAAGTGCGAGGGAGAGAGGAGTGGGGGAAGTGCTGGACTGCGCAAAAAGCAAAGTGCTAAGGTTGGAAGGGAAAAGGGGGGAAGAGGCGAGAAACAAGTGCTAAGAGGAGGAAAGTGGACAAGTGCCAAGGATTGAAGAGGTGAGGGTCAACACGATATGTGCCGGGAAGGGGGTGTGGACTGGGAGGGGTGGCCTGGAGCCCTGTAGTATTCAGAGGGAACCAGGCAGTCAGTCCCTGAGGCAGAAAGAAGGTGTTAGCAGGCGAGGGGCAGAGTGAAGGAGGAGGAGAAAAGTAGAGTCTTGGTGAGCTTCCACAACTCAAGGCGATTCAGCTCAAGCCTGAGAGGGGCAGGGAGACTATTCCAGAGGGAGGCTCCTCAGAGGAGAGAGATCTAACCCGCATTCTTTGCTTAGATCGTCTGATTTGCAGAGAGTTGGAGCTAGCAGATCGAAGGGCTCTTGCAGGGAGGTATTTAGGGAGAGAGAGTTGGATGTTGCGGCGTCCCAGACCCCAGAAAGCTTTGTGGATGATGCAGAGGGTCTTGAATTTGATCCTAGCAGCAACCGGGAGCCAGTGGAGAGAAATTAGGGCTGAAGAGTTGCAGTCCCTGGGCTTGAGGACAAGGATAAGTCTTGAAGTACTATTCTGGATTAGTTGAAGAGGGTTTAGGCAGGATGAAGGAAGATTTAGGAAGAGGCTGTTGAAGTAGTCAAGCCCAGAGAGGACCAGAGCTCTGGAGACATTGAGTTCCTGGGGGAAGGTGAGGAAAGGCAAAATGCCTCTTGACAAGGTCTGCAGTGTGGGGAGATAAGGAAAGAGAGGAGTCAAAGATGACACCAAGGTTTTTTGCCTCAGAAGAGAGTGAGGGGAGGGGACCCATAGAAGGCAGCCAGAGGGAGGGAGGGATGGTTGAAGCTGGGGTCCCATTGAAAAGACTCTCAGTCTTACTGGCATTAAGGCAGCGATCATTGGCAGCGCACCATGACTGAATAGCAGTCAGGCAGTCATGGATGAGAGAGGAGGAAACGAAGGAGGAGGAGGCAAGCTTGAAGGAGAGCTGCATGGCATCTGCATAACACCGGAAGTAAGGAGAGAAGGAATAGATCAAGTGCGACAAAGGAGCAAGGTAGATTGTGAAAAACCACGGCGAGAGTATAGAGCCATAACAATTAACAATTAACAAAAATCATAAAGTAATCTCGTGTATAGTGAGCTCGCAATTCTTTTCATTTAAGATTACTCTGTGTGAGGAAAGAACAGTCCTTACTGCAAGAAACTCAATGGCCCTCATTACATGTAATACTGCCAGGATACCAGCAAACAGCATTACCGTTACGGGCACCTTATCTGCCAGTCCTACATGGTGAGTCTTCCATGAGAGATGCTGGTGACAGCCTTCAAATGGTAAGTCTTCACAAACGTGATTGAGCATTGCTTGCCACCATATATTCAAGTACTTGATCCCACCCAAACATTTTGAATACTCTTCAGTTGAACCATTCATGGACTTTACATTTGCTTTGAACTTGGTTGATTATTAGGCTGAGCTTTGCCCACCACGAGAAATTGGGCCTTATTGTAACATAGGCACTCCCGTAATGAAGGGTGCTGGTACGGGGCCGGCAACCTTCATTACGGGATGCCCTATTACGAGGTTCCCTTGCGGGACCCGGAACACACGTCTGGTAAAACCAGACGTTCTTTCCGGGTCCCACGAGGGCACCAAGCAGCTAATAACGGGCCCATTATTGACAAGCCTGTTATTAGCTCCATCCCCTTTCCCATTGAGCCCTATGGGGGCTCAAATGGGAATGGGGAATGGTTCTGTGCATGAGGAATTACCGGGTCCTCCAAGGTCGGAATGACCCGGTAATTCCTCATTCACAGACCCCGGTATTGCAGCCCGGTATGGAGGCAGCCATGGCTATAATAGCACCATGGCTGCCTCCAAACTCGTAATGAGGCCCATTGAATTGACAGAGATCATTTGTACCTTTTCGGATATGGCTTTTGGTGTACAGCCTGTGGAATCCGGATTTCTTTGGAAGAATGGAAGACCAGAGATGTATCTCAGCATGAGTGTATACTGCGGCTACAAACTGCTGCATCCAAAGTAGTCCTCTTGAATTAATAAGAGAGAAAAAGAAAAGGTTAAGGAAAATCAAAAGGGGAAAAAGATGCTGTTGGGTCCTGATGGACCAGATTTTAGATTGTTTCCTTACATTGTGATTACCAGGGAACATATATTGTTTGACTATATGTAGGATCGTTTCCTTTACTGCATTTTCGTAATTAGGAAACAGTAGGAAACAGTACGTTTTTCATTATATGTTTTTGCCATTTGTGGGACCATTCTTTTTGGTAGTTTCATTGGTTTGAAGTTACATTATCCTTTACTCAGCACGGGGTTACTTAGGCATTTTTTCAAAGGTTTTTAGCATAAGTGTTTTTCTACCAGCAAAAATTTGATTTTGTTGTATGCTCCAATATATATTAATATTGTCCTTAAATTAATTTTGGTTAATATTGTATATAATATTTGGTTCTGGGTTTCAACTTGCCATTCCTATTGATGGCTCAAGTAGTTTGTTTTGATAAGTCATGGTTTGAATTTATCCCAGGCGACACCAGTCTCCTTGTTGTCGTTCTGCCGGTATAACATGTGTCGGCAACGGTAATTCCCCATTCTATTGAGTCAATAGGACTCCATGGGGGGAATGCCTGTATGGAAAAGCACACTCGGGGACTATAGGTGGCTACTGGACCTGGTGATATACCTTATCTATTTTTCACACATTCAACAAGGGGAATGCCTGTATTACTGGCTGTTTTTTTCTTGTGGGTTGCCTGATATACCTACAGCTCCTAGTTGTAGGTAAATGAGGCCACCCCACCAGAAAATCTGTAGTTGCAAGCTCATAATGAGAACAGGAGCACCAGTCAGAAAAAGAGTAGACACTGCAAATCACAACAAGAGCTCTCTGGTGACAAGCATTGAGTTCATGTTGAAATCAGGAGCTGATCTTTTTGTGACAAACAGGATCTCGAAGATGGATGAACGAAAGGCTGGTGGCTCATTGTTGTCATGGATAACACCTTTAATCCACTCAATTTCCCATTGACTTTCATTGTGTGATGTATTTCTAAGTGTAAGTGCAGTACTTATAACTACATAGAAGAGTCCTTCCCTTTTGCCATTGATTTATGTATACACTGTTTTCTAATGTTTCCAAAGGTTCTGGAAACTGTTATGAGAGATTCAAACAGTTCCACTGAGGTTTGGGACTAATCCGCCTGCATGTAAGCCTTTTGTGACCATCTCAAGAAAAAAATATGCAGTACACACATTAACTCTGCTTAAATCACTTCCTGACCTCCTAAAGCTAATTCGTGTTTAATACTGCTACACACGATAGTGGCTCAGCTTGGCTCCAGTGGTTTTGAGAGGTAGGATGCTAGCGCAGGAGTTCTGTAAGTTTTGCGTAAAGTGTCAGTTTGATGATTTAATCCTTCAAAAGAGACCCTGCGTTAAAACACACCCTACCTTTGTTGGTACCTTGAAGTCCTAAACCATTAATAATGTTGTCATATTTGTCAAACCCTGATAGCCAGTTTATTTATTTGTAGGCTGTTCCAGATAAGAGAAGTCTGTTGCCACATGCAAGACAGCAAGACCAAGTGCTCTGTGATTTGAAAACAATGAGATACACTTTGTAAAACAAAAGTATTGAGTTAATTTCAAGTCCTGCATGTACAAAGTGAAAACAAAGAGTTGATGGCTGGAAGGTTTAGAATTAGTCTTAGACCTCTGGCAATTGCTCTGGGCAACCCTCATGATCATCGTTCTTCACCTGCCAAGTCATTACAGGAAGGGGAAAGATCAAATGCAAATCACTCAGGCTTGGTCACACCACCAAAGGGGCAGTTCAGCCTGAACTGCTGGCTCACATCCCTTTTGCACAAGACCACTAGCATCCCCAGACATGTTTCAGCCTAAATGGGTGGCAACAGTGAGGAGTAGCTTGGTTGTCTAGGCCGAGCAGGCATGGGACCCACGTCTGGGCATAACTGTCCCACTCAGGGTGACAAAGTAAAAATAGAGAGGCGATGGCTGGAAGGTTCAGAATTAATCTTAAACCTCTGGCAATTACTCTGGGCCTTGAAACCCACGCTACTCCTCAACGAGGCAGAAATATGTCTGGGGATGCGTGTGATCTCGTGCAGTAGGGATTTGACCCAGCAGTTCGGGCTGGACTGCCCTTTTTGGTATGGGGCCAAGCCTAATTTGCATACAGTCTTTCCCCTTTTTCAATGGCTTGGCAGAAAAAGAAGAATGGTTTGCCTGAGCAATGCCAGAGGTTAAGATTAATTCTAAACCTTCCGGCCATCAACTCTTTTCTCATGCAGGTAAGGGTGTTCATAATTTAAAAAAAGGTAAAAGGTTGAAAATGATATGCATTACTGCTGCTAAGGTTGAAAATGATATGCATTACTGCTGCTATAATGGAAAAAAGTAATGCTTGTTTTGTACAATAAATAAACACAGACGGCCTCATTACGACTTCGGCGGTAGCCATGCCACTATTGCCGGCATGGCTGCCGCCTAAATCGGGTTCGGGTCCGGGTTCCCAGAATGGGGAATTACCGGGCCATTCCGAGTTTCGGAGGGCCCGGTAATTCCTCCCTCCAGCAACCCAGGCCTGGACCTTCCCCATTCCCATCTAAGCCCCCATAGGGCTCAATGGGAATGGGAGAGGGTGCAAACAACGAGCCAATTACGAGCGGCCCGTTGTTTGCTCCCTCTTCCCCTCGCGGGACCCAGTAAGGACGCCTGGTTTGACCAGGCATTACTTACCGGGTCCCGCGAGCGGAGCTTGTAATGAGGCAGAACGGGTTTAACGGGTCCGCCTCCTTTAGCGGAGCCCATTAACCCATTCCGCCTCAGTCGTAATGAGGCCCAGAGTGTTCACTTTGAATTGTAAATAGACCCAGCACTTTAAAAAAACATGTGAAACCAATGTAATTCTTTGGTAGCCCTGCTGTTTGTATAAATGCATATCTGCTCACTCTGTTTTAGTTTTATTCCTTGTAATATTTTGTGCAACCATGTGACAAAAAGCTATTTGGATTTCTATTTAAGTTGCATTGCTGTTTAATCAGAAGTCCTATATTCATTTTTGTATTCCGTTTGATTTGCAAGGAATGTGTTTTCAGACCAGAGTTCCTTCCATTCAGTATTTGCTTTCCTATACTTTGTTTATACCAGGCTGGTCTTATCCCAAGAAGGGGATCCCAAATAAGCAATGTATCACTTTCCACACTACTACATTTGTGGACCACACTGTTGTCATTGTTATCATTATCCCCGAACTCTCAGAGGTCATTGCACACATTTCCTTCATCGCCTGCCAATTTAGATGTATGTGTGCTGTCCCAATGAACACAGAACACCAGGCTGAAGATAAGGTGGTTTATTAGGCACCTTGGATAATGCTGAGAACTAGGTGTACTCACAGTTAAGTCCTTGGAGGGTCAGTGCAGTTTGCTTCACTGCACTGAAGTATTAGTCTCTGCCTCAATGTTTTAACTATTTACAAGAGCTCCCACAAGGCTTCATCTGTCAGCTGTGGAATTACGCTGTGCATAGTAGATGAGCAGCAGCAGGGTGTCTGGCTGCTCAATGGAGGCTTCAGGCCTCACCTCAGGAGGAGCTCTGGGGCACGACTGTCTACCTCCTTGCCCACTCAGGGCCTGACTCTTTTCTTCTCCTTTGCGCACTTCACACACATTTTCTCGCGAGATCTCGGAGCCCCGAGATCTGGCGGGACGAGTCTTCACACTATGCTATTGCTGAGTATGGGAATAGCTAAACATTCATAAGCCACTACGCTCCATCAATATTTTGCCTCTGTAATATGCATAAAAGCATCAAGGGCGTATGATTTTGAAAGGTTTCTAAAGTGTTTTCACAAAGATAGAAATGGATGAACACTGTTAGATTATCTTCTTTTTGTTTTTCGTTGCTATCGACTTCTTGAGAGATAGCGATATTCTGAATTCGGATTGGTTTAAAACTATATAGTAGTTGTATTGTAGTGGTCCAACACTGTTTGGAATCACTTGAATTATATATAGCGTTCAGAGAGCCACAATGATCTTGTGGCTGACTCTTGGTTCTCAGTTCAGACCATCTCCTATGCCAAACCCTGTTAGGCCCTGGTGCTACCAGTTTCGTTTTCTACTTTCTAGATTGCTTTGATTTCTGCTCATTTGTGTAGACAAAATATCTAACTCTTCCCAGAAGCAACAATAGTTGTTTACTGTGCCTAGGAGTATCCATAAGAAAAGAAAAGACCATTGTTCTAAAGGAAAATAAATATTCCTACCATGGGCTTTATTGGACATAGCAACTATGGGAGTTTCTGACCCAGGAACCCAAAATGAATGCATTAAGTCAATATAAAGGTTCTGCAACTGAAAGCAGCAGTGGTGTCCCTGGACTTCGGGTGTACCAAATGAGATGTGCCCTATACTTTTCTCTCTAACTTGTTCTTGTTTGTTTTATCTGATGCAATTTCATTCATGATGTGTGTTCTTGAAAGATTATACACAGCATTGTAGGCACAATTGTCTCTATTTTATTTTCCATCCAAAAAGACAAATACTTAAGCAGGCAAATTTGAGTGGACCATTTGCAGAAGCTGCAAAAGAGGTCTATTGTTTCTTAGAAATTTCCAGGGTACACCAGAATTTTCTTATTTTTATAAGACACCTAATACCATACCTGAGTTCGGTTTCTAAGCTCAGATCCGGGATTCAAACCTCTGTTGCTCTGCATGGTCTTGCTTCCAAGACCAGTGGGCTGCCCCTGTGCTTTCCTCTGTAAACTATTTACAGAGTAAACTGGATTTGTCAAAATTAAAATAACTAGACCTAGCCTCAAGAAAACTTAACATTAGAATGCTGGACACTTAGTTTGTTGAGATGGTTTAGTATATTTCTATATATATATATTTCCTCTGCTTCATTTGAGTCATGAACAGGAACGTTTTCAAGCCATAACCTTTGAAGTTCACATGATATGATGATACTGGCAGCCAGGCCTGGGCAGGGCAATTTGTGCTTTACTCGAAACTCTGGAATTTTCATGGGTTCGAACCAGTTGAACATTCTGCATTTTTTCCAAGGCTAAGAGATAGGAGGTTGTACTGAGCATGACCCACCCCACATCTATACAACAGCAGGTGAGTAGAAACTTGGACCAGTTGGTGTATTCTGTTTGAAGGGGCGGACAAGCACTGGGTATTAAAGAAAGGTGCTAGTAACAAGGGGTACCTTTGGATTAGTAATACTGTAATTTTGAGCAGAATTAAATCAATAAAAGAGCCCGGATAGAATCAGAGAATTAGGACAGAATTCTGGAAGGGTTGGGGCGCATGGCCTGTGTGTGGTGGGGCAGTACATCAAACCATTAAGAGTAAATCATCATTAGTTCGATATGTTGCTCTGCATTTTATAGGTAGAGGGCAATACCAAGGTAATATTAGGCACATGTGCATATTTTAGTTGGGGAAGAATGCTAAGGCAGTGAGAACCTGGGTACATTACGTATGCAGTGGAGAACGCCAAAGCAGTGAGAAACCTAAGAATCCATGTGTATCAGGTCTTTCCTAAAAGCAACAACTAAGCACCAGTTAAACAGTTTGCCTTAAAAAATGACAAATTGTCCAAGTGTGCCACGTTTTGTGCTTGTCTTATTACTAATCCGTCTTCTGATAAACAAAATATTTCATTGGTTGATTTGTCTGTGACTGTGTGGGATGCCCTGGAGAAACTAAGGGAACGATTCATTGAAAAGTGTGGATTTCTCCCCCAATTGCTGCACACTGAGACCAACACTGTGCGAGCCTTTGCGCAGAATAAAAAAATACACACCCTGCGTATTCAGGGAATTTACTGCAAAAAGTACCGTATTCGCAAGTTGCGCCTGGAATGCCCTTGACAAACTGCCATGCAAAGCATAAACAGCCACACAGCTACATTTGTGTGCTCATCCTGGTGCAAAAACATGCACGCTTCAAACAGTGCGTGGGATCCCCAGCAAACTGGTCAGCATCCCAGCGACCCTGTGCATGGTCCACTATAACTGTTGCCGGCACTGCGACAACATGCGTATGACATTTCATAGCTCGGGTGTCACTCGGAATATCTGAGTGCGATTCCCCGCAAACCGGCCTAGAACCTCACTATGCAGAATAGGGGCACCCCTAAGTCCGAATGGTACCCCGTCTGCGTACATGCACCCTAAATCTGACATGCAAAACTCACCTC
This sequence comes from Ambystoma mexicanum, assembly GCF_040938575.1. NCBI lineage: Eukaryota > Metazoa > Chordata > Amphibia > Caudata > Ambystomatidae > Ambystoma > Ambystoma mexicanum. The sequence goes on along the minus strand of NC_090929.1, from coordinate 1,275,708,337 downwards.
CATGCTGCAAATCCTATGTGCAAGTGTACTTACTCCTGCCTTCGAGTGGCGGAGAGATCGAGGGATTTGCATGGGCATTTCGCAAGCGAGAGGTTGTGCGGTCACATCTCTGAATACGTTTCGTTGTGCGCATTTGTGGGTGTGCTATGGACTGCCTCCGGCCTGTCCCTCATAACACCAACTTTTTTCCCTTGTTCTTCCTCATTTTCCAGGTTCTGTCCCATAGCCCTCCCTCTGCGCAGGCCTCGCCCATGCTCTGCGTGGAGTCTCGTGCAAGCCACTTGGCCGCTTGAAAAGAAGTGCTGAGTCCAAGGAATATGCTGCGCATTCAATTCCATGAATCAACGAATGGGATTTCGCATGCAGTTTGGCATGCAAGTACCCTATTTTCCATGCAAATATTTCAATGAATCAGGACCTAAGAAGAAAACTATTTTATAAGTGTCACTCTTCTAGAGGTTACCATGACTGGATTAAGTGAGAAGGCCAAAGCAGTGTTAGGCACATATGTACATGTGTAGATCGGGGAGAAAGCCAAATCATTAAGAAATCATGTTTGTTGTTTATTTGTTTGAAACACCCAGACAATGAGAACCCTACATGCAATCTGAAGACAAGAAGGCTGAACAGCTGAGAAACCCAGGTGCTTTTAAGAGTCTGAGAAGAAGCACAAAGAAGCTTTTGGCAGTCTGCTTTGTTGGATGATGAGTATGCCTGGGTGAATAATTTCACCTGAAAAATGATTCACTTGAATTTTCACAGTATTCTGCTGTTTCAAACCTCTAAGAGATTTGAGTGACAGATTTGGATTAAGCTCATGACAATTCATGTTGACGAAATGGTGCTGTAAACATTGGGCTGAAAATACCAGGCCTTTTCCTGCCAGCTCATGTTCAAAGAAATCGAAATATAAAGTTAATTGCATTGTTTAGAAGATCAGAAATGTACCTGCCAGGGATGTTCAAATTAGCAAAATTTCTAAAGGACTAATGGCAGCTGGCGGTTGCTTTAATATGGAAACACAAATAAAATATGTTTTTACAGAAATTTAAAAAAAAAACACCTAGTGACGAATTCATAAACAAACAATGCAAAAAGAAATTGTGCAGAAGATGCAGTTTGTACTTGCATTACTTTGAGACATCTTCTGGCTACCCTATTTACAGATGTGGCCTGAACGTTCCCAGGGGGGTGTTCTGCAGCACAAATGAGGTACTATCCAGCCCTCTTTCATACCTAAGTGTCTGGAACATGGATGTTGCTCCCTGCACCAATGTGTGTGCTAGACGTGCATGTCATCATGACGAGCTTTGAAAAGGGCTGCATTATAAAATGTCTGAAAAAAGAAAAAACACATTTCTATCCATGTTTCAGAGATAGCATGTAAGTGGGACAGAAGCAGTTTGTTCTGCTGCTGTTCTACACTTCAGAAATGTACATGAATGGTTAAAAAAAGACCAGTTCATACACTGCACTCCTCTTGTGCCTATTCCAAGTAGACACAGGAGAATGTGTTTTTTCAGCACCATTCTCTGAATTTGAAATACACAACTAAAATGTTCAAAAACACTCCCTTATTTGTGCAAATGTGCAAAGAGGACAAAAAGAGAATCTGAATGTGCACGATTCAGACATTCAAGGGCTTATCATTTTTGGCGCGAGTGAAGAGATGCACTAGTGCATCTCATAATTTGTGCCAACAAATGTTTTGAGAAGAGGTCTCTTACTGTAGATACATAGCTTGTGTCAACCTCATGAAAGCTTGCCATATGATGACTCTACTGCCCGACTGGCGTTTCTGGGGTCATTGACCTGCACCCATGAACATCCCATATTATTGAATAAATAACCTTAGTATTCCTTATGGAAGGAATTAGGATGAAACTTATTTTGCCCATAATGCATGATTAACACTTCTTCAGCCATGTAGGCTTTGTAAAGTTCCATGTCTGTTTTGGTCTCCCTATAATGTGATATTATAAACGTCACTAGTGCTCAATAGGTCAAGCATATTGAAAAGCTGACCCAGGCATGTCTGACATGTGACTGACTCAAGTGGTCTGACATGTAATGTTGCAATTTCTGACTTCAATCTTACTACCTTCATTGATTTCAGAAGGATGAAAGGCTGAGTTCAAACTTGGGACTTGCAGGTTACACATACATATTTGCAATAGGTGCATTCATGTACTGAGATATTTTAGTGCAGAGTTGAATGCGCTGTCATACTTGAATAACATTTACAGATATAGACTACACAATGACCTCCTGCTAACCTCTAGCCAACCTCATTGACTCCTCCCTATACCCCAACCATCCCCTCCCTTCCTGAAGCGTTTAAAGTTATTGTGTGTCTTCTATCCCAATACTCAGCCCAAACCTGCCTGAATTTCCCCAAAACTGTCCTGAAGATGCATGGCTCTTATAGGATATTTGGGTAGATGCGAATTCAAAGAAAAATCTTCTGGATCCTACTACAGAACCAGAATATTACTTTTGAGAAGGTTTGCCTAGTGCTGAGATATGTAAAAGAAACTTAACTGAATCAGCACCAGTACCCACACATTGCAGAAGATGGGTTGAGGGCCAGGGAGGAATGTTGTACATCTTTTACCTGTTATAGCAGTGTTTGTATGTGTTGGAAAAGCCAGATAGTGTGTGAGTCAATGCACCAGCCACACTCATTAAACATTAGCCATATACCGCTTCAAATAACAGGCTCATTTGTTAATCTGGAGAATTGGGAAGACATTTAAATGTCCATGCGCTGGTGTTGCACTTGCACCAAGCGACATAGGATGGAGTTTAGGAAGACAGGGGGGTGGGAATTGGCAATCTGATTTGCAAGACAGAGAATATATGAAATTCCTTAAGCATCAAAGCCAGCTATCCACAGCAAATTAACAAGAGCTGATGATTATATTGCCAACAGAAAACAATTAAGAACATGACAAATATTGTTCTCATAACATGGCTTTGCAAACCGTCAAACAGTTGGATTTAGTAAAAAAGGAAATAGAAGCTGATATGTGTGAAAACATAAGCAGCTATAGAATACTTACAACATTTGAGTGATTACTCTAAAATTGTGGAAGAATTGAACTGCATTATGGGGGATCACAAACATGAATGACTACAGGTTAAGTTTAGAAAGTTGTGCAGTGATAGGTATGATTCCACATTTTACGGGGTTACTGGGAATACTTCTAGCTAGAGGAAAATACAATTTCTTAAACAGTCATTTATTTTCTAAGCAGTTTCACTTCCAAATACTGATACTGACACCACTTCAACTACTTCAGGAGCATCTATATCTGAATATTTTACATCAAGTGAAGAAGCTAGTACTTCTCCTAATAGCCCTAACATTTATTTTTTAGATTTTAGATCCAAACCTTCACCAATTATAAGATGAGGTAAAGTTAGAAGAAACCAATGGAAAACGAACAACAAGGTCATGAATTGACATTTATAATCAATGTATGTCAGAAAACACGTGTACATCATGAACAAGTATTATTGGACAAAGTTATTACATTAATTCCTTGAAACAATAATAGCCTTTGAAAAACTGAGTTTGATCTACAAAGCATTTTTTTCCTTGCAATTTTAAGCTTAGATTTATTTTTCACGAACATCAACAGCATATTCAATGGAGTTCTAGTACACAGAATTCAAGAGTGAATTTACTCCATCAATTAATAACCATTATCTATCTACTTTAAGAAATGTAGTTGAAAGTGACATCATAGATATTATGCTTTACATAAATCCTATTTTATGAATCTTTTCATAAAAGAATGGCTCACTTTGAAATCATTGAGGAATGATGCCAATTATTCATTAAAATAGCAAATAAGGATGGAGGTATAGTTCTTTATGATTGCAACCAATATCACAATGAAGTGTGAAGACAAATAAGTGGCATCTCAACATACAAAAGATGTGACAAAGAATCTATTGAGACAGTGACAACATTTATCCAAACAGTTTTTGATGTTGAGTTTCAAAATGGCTAAATCTCTGAAGATACATATATAAGAAATATCCACCAACTCCAGTGCTATGTACCCTACCTAAGATTCACAGGGCCCAACACACCGTGCAGAAGGCCATTGTGACTCTGTATTTGAACCAGTAGTTTCTTATATTGTTTTTCTATCACAAATAGTCATCAGAGGGACATATCATTTGATTGATATCGCAGATAGACAAAGTTTGCAGACCATTAGGAAAATATCTTCATGGAAAACCCTGATCACGCCTTGATATTTACATTAGTGGATAGGAACATCGGAGGTAAGTATTTGCTAAGACATGTTGATGATATTTTCATAATATGGCAAACAGGTTCAAGTAATTCTCAAACCTTTTTACTCACACAACACTGTCCATGTAACAATCAACTTCACATCAACGATAGGATCAAAAGGTTTACAATTGCTTAGATTTGAACACTTGTCTAAAGGTGGGGATTTACACTTAACTAACAGATAGGAGTTCACTGTTACATGCTTTATTGTTGCACACAATCTCCATGATACATATCTTAACATACTTCAAAATGTTATAGTTAAGTGTTATATATAAAATGGTTCAACAATGGAGGTGTCTTGAAGAGAAATGTCTACATTGTATTTGGAGAGTCTTCAAAATTTATATTCTTGAACAAGCCACATGAAATACCATTTTGACTCCATATTTGAAACAATGGCATGTTATATTGATGCTATTCTATCACAACTTGTTACAAGAGGGTCTGATCATGTGACTATTTACATTCAGTATTAGTAAGCTAGAAACATTTTCAGATTGGCAATGCAATACTAACATAGCTAAAATTGATGTAGGATGTTATACACTTAAATTCCAGATGTCATCTGTATTCAAGAAGTGAATTAGACACTTAAACACTTCAATAAAAAACACACATTGAGCCACCATGATAAAACCAATGATGTTGCTTACAAATGTTCACAAAGCATTTTTTTTGCAATAACAAATGTTCACATTAAAACTGTTATAAAAAAACGAGTACAAAAGGAGAAGTCTCAATGACAGTGGGAGAGCTTACATCTTATCTGTGTTAATGTTTGCAACCCCTGAGGGAGGGGGCGGGGGAGGGACCAGCGACCTGTATGTAGAGTTTTTAAAAGGATGTCTGTAGTTGGTGACGCATAGATTTGACGTTTTGGAGACAGTAGTGGAATTATTAAGACACTGACTGATATTGCAACAAGTTTACTGGTGTAAACTGTGTGCAATGAGGAGAACCGTGCATTTAAAATGGCCCACTGTACAGCTACTATATCTACTCCAGCAGATGTTTTATGTACAATGAATCAAGAAGTGTGTGAACAACCTTACATTACCACCACTGTCCTTTTCACTATGTTTTCTCTCCTTTTGGCAGGGGTAATATGGTGTTGTAGACGGTGCTGTCAGCAACAAGGAACAGTGGCATAATAATGGACCCTCTAGCTCACCTCGCCTTCAGTCGGCTCCTGACCAATGTGTGTCTTTTGCCCTCTTAGCAATCCAGCAGGAAAGCCAAATGTTACAACAAGAATTGGGGCAATTACTAGAGCATGATAAAGATGTGTGTTTGTATTATGAAAAATGAAAACCTTAACCACTGAATAAAGAAGCAAGAACATGTAAATGGTTCACCAAAACAAATGAATATTTGGACTGAACCATAGATGAGGAACTAGTGGTAGAACTTTCTGCACAAAGGAAAAACGGGTGAGTTGGCATGTGGAGAATAGTGGGCAAGCAAAACAAGAGTTAGATTAGTTGTGCATTAAGTGCAAAATGGTGGTATGTTAACGTTTGCAACCCTGAGTAAGGGGGAGGGATCAGTGACGTGACAGTGCCATAATGCCCCATATAATGTGCAATTTTATGTGGGCATATGATGATGTTGGGGGGAGCCTTGTTCATTCATCGACTGTGACGCCTTATATTGGATACCTGAATCATCTGTAAATTATTATAGAAGCCCAAATGTTTATTATTTTTAATTCCATTGTAGTGGACATTGATAGGGCAATCCCCACCTGTGGACTTTGGACAATGCTTGCACTTGAGAGGTCTCTATGGTATGGAGCATGTGCTGTAGGACTGCTGAAGCATAACATTATTATACACTCGAATGCACTGAGTAAAGGACACTCAGCCGCCATTTTTGTTTTAAACTAGTCCGAACTGGTAAGGACAATGGAGCCTTATTCACCAAAGGAAGTGTGCAAGGAGGTGGTGGCTCTATGCCCCTCATATGAGGAGGTGGTGCCCTGCTGCCGTCATATTGAGTCTATTAACCCAGAAGGAGGACGTCACATGATGTGTCATAGGTAGTTGAACATGGTGGAATTACTTATGCGGAATGTAAAGATGCCTATTGCTGTATAATGGGGCGGAGTAGGTCAAACTGAAATAACTGACTATGAGGGTAATAAGGGGTAATAAAGGGATGGGGAGGTTGGAGGCAGGTGGAATTGGCTTGGGTGATTCGGTAATGTGGGATGCTGTCCGTTTGTTGACTTGCAAGTCTGAATACATGGAACCTCATTTGTCCATTCTGTACCTGGTCTCTTAGTCTAGTTGTTTTCCTTACTTTGATATCTAGGAAAACAAGGATGTCCAGAAACATCATGTCCATTACTCAGAAGACCACACAACAGATTTATAAGATGATGAGGTTTGTGCCTAATCAATGTACAGTCATGTGGCATTTAACTTGCTGAAAGTTGGCAGCAATATTGACTTTGAGTGTAGTGGCTGATATGCAAACTTCCATGATCATGCACCAGTGACTCTTGTCATCTACTATGGGGCACCTTTGATCATTGAAACAGTCACAATTAAATGCCACTTTATAATTCCTAATAAAACACTTACAACAGGTGGTGTTGCACAATTACTGTTGCCGGTCCAGGTTTATACCAACATTGGATTCAGTGGAGGTTCCGCTCAATTTTTGGGCTCAACTGACTGGAAGATCCACTCTGTAAGTCCTAGTATCCCACTCATAATTTGCAGATTCTGCCTCAATTTATTTAGCTCTGCAAACAGTGGAGCTACCCGCTAAGTCTAAGTATCAGCATCCCAAACTGAATGTTCTTCCTCTATTTATTTGGGTCTACCAATTAGCAGAGTCATTCTCTCATGTGTACTACCATATTCACAAAATGTGAGATTTTCGATTAATAAATGTGGCTATACCTATCAGCACAGCCACTCCTGAATATTTTCAGGACTCTCCCAGTCTTCCTTGTTTTCTCTTGTATTACCCTCATGCAGAGTTACCTGTGAAATGGTAAGGTTGTTTCAGCATGTTCTTCTCCCTGGTATCCTCTAATTCCACTGGATCCAGCCCCAGCAACTGCCAGATGACAGGACATGCAGGCAGTGTGTGCCTGCAAAGCTCATCACTCTGTCTCTCCTTTCTTCTCCAAATGGTCCCACGCCCCAAACTCGATTGGCGCCAACAGGAGACTGCAGTACTAGTAGGGGTAAAGTGGACCTGCCAGTCCATGGTGACATCAGGTAAGTCTGCGATGGGGCAAAATAAAATGAGTGATATCTGAAAGGTTTTTTACCAATCCTAAACTCTAGCAAAGAAATGGGCAACCGGCCAGACCATTGTTCTCCAGCCCTCCAAGCCTTTGCAGAATGGTGAAAGACCATATACAAATCAGGATTTGTCCCAAATTAAAAGGGACAGTCTTTCCCAAACTGCTTGGTCACATGCCTTCTGCACGAGGTCAAAAGCAACCTCAGATATGGTACATCCTCATTGGCCATCATCTGTAATATGTAGCTTGTGTCACTTGGCACAGCAAGCTCAGGACCCATGCCTGGCCATGCCTGTCACACTCTGGGTGACTATAGCAAGCAAAGGTGTTGATGGCTGGAAGGTTGTGATTTAATCATAACCACTGGCATAGTTCTGGGCACCCTCCTCATCATCCAAACCACATGTGCAGTGTCTTCTGGTCTAATTTAGAAGGTATCTGACCCAGCAGTTGAGGCTGGACTGTCGCTTTTGGGGTGGAATCAAGCCTGATCTGCGTTTGATCTTGTCCCTTCGTGTAATGACATGTCAGGCTGAAAATGAATGGTTTGTAGGGTTACTCAGAACAATTATAGAGGTTATGAATATTTCAAATCCTTGCAGTCATCACTCCTGCTGTTTTCTGTAGTCTGTGCTGGGAAACACACAATGACCGGTCAGAACTGTAGCAATGTGTTTGGTTTTTCTCAGAACCAGTAAGGTATATCTGTCACTTCCTAGGGTGTTGCCAGTAATAAACTGGTGTGTTAGCTGACACTTTTTGCCACCGTCACTGCTGGAGGAGGGTGCTGGACTAGCATCATAGGTGGCAAGTTATGTGTGCTACTTTTATATCATTGTGCTGCAGCTTATTGCCTGCACATTGATGAGGTGCCAAACGTGCTCTTTTCTGGGTTACCCAACTTAACTGTCTTCTGGCATGGGTTGCATATTTTTTTGCCTTCCTACTTTGGCAGTCATACCATTTGGCAGTCTATAATAGTCTCACATTCATTACTGGATGAGTTATGATGTTATGGGTGGGGTTAATGTATGACCTGCTGTCAAGTCATCTCCACCAGGTCACTCCAGATCAATGGGCATAACAGTCATCAAGAGATTATTACCTCACAAGCCTTCATCTCAATGAAAACCTGAGCCAGCCATGCCCATTTGTATTGGCAGGCAAAAGTGCAGCGCCCCAGTCCTCTCCTCCATGGTCATCTGCTGGGGAACCATCTCTTGGCCCTCTGCCTCTTTGGTAATCTACAGTACCACCACCCCCTGATCTCCCCACTGCCTGTCATTGACCTGCACCTCTGTGGCTCCCCCTGCCTGCTGCTGCATGTGTACCACCTTATTCCTGCCAAGTCAATGTATATGCACTCACCCACATTCTTCAGTAATTCTTGCATTAACAACTCAAATATGAGAACCCCATGCTCTCCATACATCTCACCAGGGACCTTTATCCAGTGAGTCTGGCCAAGTTCTCTCTACTCCAACATGTCTCCTTCCAAGGACCAGCATCTTCCACCTCCTCTGCCTGAAGCTCCTCTTCCCTTCCTAAAACCTGTTCTACCTCCTCAAGAGACACCCCCTCACACTCTCTCAAACCCTCATCTGGTACTCCTCTACCTCTAGAACCCGCTCCTTACTGACTACCTCAACCTATGACATGGGGATTACGGCCTAGTCTAGCTTCTCATCTTCTTCCCTGGTACACTCTCTAAATCAAAGGATCTTGATTTAGGTGTCAAAGTGTAAAACATAAAATTAGTAACAAAGATAAACAAAGGGATTGATGCAAAACTCATACAGTGGGAAAGGGTTCTCGGAACACACAACCAGTACGTAAAGTGACAGACTAATGGATGGCATGTAAATCATTCTTAAATTCAAACAACATTTATTACACACACAGGAAAAGAATAGTGTTTGGAAATATTTGTTGTAATTGTTTGTATGACACAAAGAGACAAAGGAACTGGGTATATGGGAGGAGTTACATTTTTATGTTGTTATTATTTTTATTAGAGAGTTGACTTTAAAGAAATACTCAAGCAAATAAGCTAAAGAGGCTAAAACAGGAATCAAGAATCAATTGCAGAAACAACTACAAACAGGTAAAATGGCTTCAATCGGGGTGGCAACAAGCCTCACAAACAATTAGGAAATGACCCAGAAACATTCTGAAACTCAACAAAAGCATTCCAAAGCTACTCCAATTTGTGAGCTTGTCCTTTACACTCCTAACTCAACAGCCCAAAATCTCACAGGAGAAGCAAGAATGTGCATGTAGGTTCTCTAACCTTCAAGACCTCTGATTTTCTCTATCCAACTTGGGACGTTGATGTATATGAACAATAAGGCGTGAGAGGCTATGTAAAAGAAAATGCTTTCAACCGTAGCCTTAAGTTGACTCAAGTGATGTCAATTTCCATTATGGAAAGCTTGCATGTTTCAGTGGAATCCTACCTCTCTTTCGAAGCATGGAAGAGAAACATTCAAAAAAGATATCCTTGTATCCAGTACAGGCCTGCCCAGCACTGACACCTGCATCAACGCTTCTTCCATGCAGACTGTCACTGACATCCTCTTTGTATCGTCCCCCCGTGATGGATGGACTCCCCACATGGTCTCAGTCCTCACCCCTTTCTTTTCTTAACCCATTAATGGTGGAACCAGATGGGAAGTACTCTTGGCATACTTTCCATCCTCTATGTGCATCATTAATGTCATTAATGTCTACCAAAATCAAAATGTAATGGCCCAGTGCTCTCAGCCCAAATTCTTGACAGGCCTCTTCCGTCTCTCCTCAACTTCCTTCTTTCTCCTGCCACTTCTCCTTCTGTCACTCCACTGGCCCCTCCACCACCACCAACAGGCATTCCTGTACCCCTCCTCAGAAGACCTTCAAAGGTGGCTTCACCTAGCTAGCCTCAACTCTCACTCTTCTGTCAAACACTCTTCTTACATCTGGCTCCTCTTTGAACACGTTGACCTTGATATTTTCGCTCTCACTGAGACGTGGTTCACTGGCAGCTCTGTCACTGTTTTTGACACATTACTCCCTGAGGGCTACCTATGGGAAGCCCATGCCTAACCGGTCTGGAGGCAGAGTGGCCCTGATCTTCCCTGAATGCCTCATCTGCAGGCTTGGTTTCTCTCCAATCCACTCACTGACACTTGTCACCATCTACAGGACCCCTCTTCAGTGTCCCTCTTCCTTTTGGAGTGGTCTGAACTCAGCTCTTTTCTTTGGGGCTACATTTCCTAGTTTCTCTTCCTTCTGAGAATTCACCTTGAGTCTCCTGATACAGTCACTGGCCTCTCCTGCAGCCTCTGTGACTCTCTTTCCCTCACCATTATTCCCTCTGGTCCAATGCACTCAGCCGGACACACCTTGGATGCTCTCATCCGAGCAGATATCCCCATCACCAACCCTCTCACTACTCTTCTCTCCTGGTCTGACCGTCCTCTCACCTGGATCTCTTGGGTCCCCCGGCTAAGCCTCTACCCATACTGACAGTCTCCTCTGTTGTATGCTCAATGAAACAAGTGTCAGTTGCTGCTGTTGCCACCACTTTTATTCCCCCTCCCAATCCAGCCACTGATTCTCACACTGACACAGCCCTTGCTAGCCTTCACCTCTCCATCTCCAACACCCTGGACATCCTTGCCCCTGTCATGAGGGTCCGCATGAAGCCTGCCTCCAAGCACAACAGTTGGTATGACTCCGACCTAGCCTCTCTGAAACGCAAGTGCAGAGTTGCTGAGTGCTAGTGGCAGGATTCAGGCACATCCTCTGACAGACTGGCCTGTTGACCTACTCCGATAGCAATACAGACTCTCAATCCGATCCAAGCCGACATCTATGGGGCAACTAGAAACACAGGTGAACTGTTCAAAATCTGCAAGGGACTCACCAATCCTACTGTAGTCTCCACATCTCTTCTGCCATCCCAAACAGTCTGCACTGAACTGGCCTCCCACTTCATAACCAAAACTCAGGACATCCTGTTCTCACTCTCCTCTACACCCCTCCTTACTCCCTCACCCGCTCTCAGGCATCCCTTGGCCCCCCTCTCCTCTTATCTTTCTCACCCATAGGAACGGATGAGGTCTCTAGACAGTCCTCTCTATGAAAGTGTCCTCCAAACAGGTGCACCTTGTTCCTCCAGAACTATCAAGGACAACATTGCCTCTCTTGCCCCAGCCTTGGCTAATTTCTGCAATCAATCCTTTGCCTCTGGCTCCTTCCCTCTATCATTCAAGCACTCCCTTGTGCACCCTCCCCTCAAAAAGCCTTCTGCCGACCCCTCCTGCCCGACTAGCTACCACCCTATCTCCATTAGCCCCTTCCTGGGCAAACTCTAGGGGAAGCTGGTCATCTCCCAACTGATCCACCACACTGAATCTGCTGGTTGCCTCCACGACAACCAGTCTGGCTACAGAAGCTGCCCAAAGCACAGAAGCTGCACTCATGAACACCTGTGATGACTTGCTATCAAATCTTGATTCCAACTCTCCTTCCATTCTCATCCTTCTAGATCTTTCCTGTGCCTTTGATGCAGTCAAACATGCTACCCTTATAAATCAGCTCTGTGATACCTTTGGCATCACAGACCTGGCACTGGACTGGTTGACCTTGTTCCTCTCTGACTGACCTTCCCATGGTCAACTGGGCCCTCTCCTCCATCACACTTTCCATTGCAGCATCCCTCAGGGCTCTATCTGCTCGCCATAGCTCTTCAACATCTAGTTTGCCCCTCTGGCTCACTTGATCTCCACCTTCTCTCCACACTTCCAGCGTTATGCAGATGACACAGCGCTCTCCTTCAAGTTTCACTCCACTGCCTCCTCTTCTTCCTCTCTCCTTCCTGACTATCTGACTGCTATTCATGTGTGGTGTGCTGCTAAGGATCTCTGCCTTAATGCCAGTAAGTCTGAGAAATCTCTCATCAGTTTGCCAGCTCGCACCTTCCCTCCTAGCCTCTGGCCACCTTCCAATGTCTCCTGAGCAGTGGTCCTCTCTAGACTGGACTACTGCAACAGCCTCTTCCGCAATCTGCCGTTATCCGCCCCCTTCAATTCATCCAGAATAGGACTGCGATATTTATCCTTGGCCTCAAGCCCAGGGAACACATCTCTTCAGCCCTAAAATCTCTCCACTGGCTCCTGCTTGCAGCAGCAAAGGGTTCAAGACCTGCATCATCCACAAGGCCTTCTGGGACCTGGGGGCCCCATTACATCCAACTCTCTCTCCATAAGTACTACCCTGCTAGAGCCGCTCAGTCTTCTTGCTCCAACTCTGTGCAGATCAGATACTTTTCCAAGCAGAGTCTGGTGGGTAGATCTCTCTCTTCCACAGGAGTCTCTCTCTGGAATGGCCTCCCTGCCCCTCTCAGGTTTTAGCCAAATCTCCTTAAGTTCCAGAAGCTCCTCAAGACCCTCCTTTTCTCTTCTTCCTTCCCTCTCCCCCTCCCCTGCTAATGCCCCTGTCTGCCTCATTTGACTGGCTGCCTGGTTCCTTCTGAGCCCTATGGGGCACTAGGCCCTCCTCTCCCAGTCCACACCCGTCCTCGCACTTATCATGTGGACTTTCACTCCCTGCTTTCCTTGCCACTTGTTCCCCTGTCATCCCCTTAGCCCTCGCCTAGCCTCTGGGGCCCTCTTCCCCCCTCCTGCCCCCAGCACTCACACACTCTCCACTCTGCCCTGCACTTCCCTTGCCGCCCTAGAAGTATTGCATTCGGCTCCGGCCGGCACCCCCACTCCCCTCTTCCTTGCACTCCTTGTTACTGCACTTGCATGATCCAATTGACACAAGGCCTAGTAAGACCGCTATTGTTATATTTCATCCCTGTACCCCTTCCACTTATTTGTCTTGTGATGCATTGAAACACATTTTGCTGTATAGGTGCTTTATACATACCCAATAAATAAATACATAAATAAATAAATCCCAGAAAGATGCTGGATTTTGACACCTGCTGAATTTACCTTTGGTGTTATAGATCATGGAAGCGGCTACTGAGCAGAATTCTATCAATATAGATTTGGCTGTTACCATGGTTCTGCCAATGTCTTAGGCGATGTCCATGTGCCATCAAGCCTTCCCTATGACATATAATTTGCATTGATATTTTCTGGAACATGGAATGGACCTTGCATTTGGCGGGACATCTTCATTTCACTTCAAGTTAAATGAGTGTCTACAGTAATACAAAAATAATTGACTGGCAAACATGCAACCTCTCTTACCTCAATCTCGGTTAAATATGTCACCTTCTTTGACCCATTTTTGGAGTTTTCAAGGCTTACAAATGAGGATATCCCTTTAAATCAAAGAGTGGCTACAATTTACAAAACAAAACACAGATTCCATACGAAATAGAAGCTTTTGATTTCAGTGAACTCTTCCAACACGACCGTCAAACTCTTGCAAGTGTGGTGATAAAGCTACCTTTTCCCTTTGTAGTTTTTGTCCCCTGTGGCAAGCTGACTCTCCACCATTGTAAGGTCCATGTTCACCCTATTTCTTTCTCTATACAGGAGGAGGTAATTGCATATATTACACCCAGAAGAGAAGGGCCTATGCTGTTCACAACCAGCATGAAGTCTCCATCTCCACTACAGCAACACCCATAAAGATCACATCAGGACTCACAAACAGGCAGACTGGTCGAAGTCACTTCCACCACACTCATAGAATATATCCTACTCCCACCTCGATTTCTGCTGGAGCTCAGCACAGAGCTTTCTCTCGTGAATGTGGTAGCACATGGCTCATGGTGAGGTTAGGTTTAACTCCCAGTTTGCCTTTTTCTGATTGGACTATCAGGCGTCCAATGCCTCCTCTTTTATGCAGATAATGGAATCAAAGCTTTTACTCACAGGGAAAACCATTTACTGGGTGAGGTACCAGGACCACCAAATAGAGGACACTACCAGATGGTCAAGAAATCAGTGTAGGAGACCAGCTTCCACCAAGGCACCATACACAAGGCTTACAAGTGGCCACATATGGTGGCATGTGTCTTTATAAAAATCAACTACATAAAGATGTCAACACATACTTTCCTATGGAAGTCTCTAAGATGCACGCAGCAATGATCAACAATCATTGGCCCTCCCTTGGCCCTCCTTCTACCCCTACATGCCTCCCTGGCCCTCCTCCTACCCCTACCTGCGAGGCTAAGAACCTTGGTGTCATCTTTGACTCCACACTTTCCTTCTCGGCCCATATCTCTGATGTCTCTAAAAATTCAAACTTCCGACTGCACCTCCTCAGAGGTATTCTGCCTCTCCTCTCCTTCCCCCAGAAGCTCATGGTATCCCAAGCTCTGCTTCTCTCTAGCTTGGACTATTGTAACAGCCTCTTTCTAAATCTACCTGCCTCTACTCTCCGCCCTCTACAACCTATCCAGAACAGGACTGCGAGACTTGTCCTTGGCCTCAAGCCCTGGGATTGTACCTCTCCAGCTTTGAAATCTCTCCATTGGCTCCCAGTGGATGCAAGGATTAAATTCAAAACCCTCTGCATTGTCCACAAGGCTTTCTGGGGCCTGGGCCCAAAATACCTTCAGCTATCCCTCCGCAAATACCTCCCCTCTCGAGCTCTTCGCTCCTCTACCTCTAACTCCCTCACGGTCAGTCGTTTTTCAAAGAAACGAGCCAGGGCTAGATCTCTATCTTCGGCTGGGGCCTCCCTCTGGAACAGCCTCCCTGCCACTTTAAAACTTGAGGAGAACCATCTCCGGTTCCGGAAGCACCTCAAAACCTTCCTCTTTGCTTCTACCTTCACTCCCCTTCTCCCCTGCTGATCTGCTCTCTTGGCACTGTGCACCTGGCCACCCTTTGTCCCCTGGGCCCAGGTACCTGATCACACTGCCACCTTCCTGCACTGCCTCCTGGCCACCCCTTGCACGGGGGACTGTATCTGTACCCATACAGCCCCCCCCCATTTTTCTTCTTTTTCTGCACTTATTCAGACTTACCCAGTCTGCTGCCTTAAAGACAGCACTTGCCACTTGCTGGCTGCACTACCACAGTTTGCCTCACTTTTCTATTTATTTTATTTATCTGCGCTCCTCGGCTTCTGCACTTTCCACTCTCCCCCTTCCATGCACTTTTTCCCTTTTCCCATTCCCATGCACTTGCACGTTCTCAATGTCACTGAGCCTAGTAAGATCGTTTTTATGTTGTGCTGTGTCCTCCCTTGTTCCCCTCCCTTGCCTAGTCGCGCTCTGAAACACTTGTGTACGAGCGCAATACAAATAAAATATCATATCATATCATATCAATGCTCAGTTGCACTGCTGTCACTTTCTGCTCCCTGTGCACTAACATTCCTATTGCACACACAACACTGAAGTAAAGTCATTAGAACACCACATTCAGTCACTGAGTACTTAATTTCGACACCACATGGATCTTGCAAAAGCACTTCAATAGCATGTACATCCATCTGCCATGCTATTTCTACTTAATACCCAGTACTTCACCACACTGCCCATGCAGGACTATGAGGACATAACAACAGCCTGTAACAGTAACAATAACAATTCGAGTTGTGTAGGCTTACACAATATCGGGTTGCATTACAATGTTCTGCTTTATAATACTTGCTTTTCATTGTGTTTGTTATCAAGCAGCCTGCCAGGGAATGTTTCTACCCAGGAGATCTGACAGCATTCGAGGTAATGATGTTAAAAACATGTTTACACGTTCTAAACATCTGGCAATGTGTACTGCCTGTGGTCATTACCACCTCAAAGTTGCTGCATTTAAGTTTGCTGGTATCATTACTACTCCGGCCTCACAAGCCTCCACCCCAATCGTGTGGCAACAGCCCAAAATATTTGCCTTTGCAATGCTTGTTTCGTTTGCCTTTACATATTAGCATCAAAAACCAATTGCCTGACAGTGCAGTTATTGAATCCAGTCCATATGATGAAATACCACAAACCTCTATATTATTTAACAATAAGGAAATGTGATATGAACATGCTATGTCGCATGCCCACTTTGTCTTCTTTGACATAGGGACAAATCGAATGGCAGCCGTAGTTGGTTGGATATTGCACAGTAGTGCACCATTGCCCGGTGCCCTACTATGCATGTTCTTGTATTACACATCAGACTTAGAAGTGTGTGGTGCATGAACAACTAAAGAAATAACTCATTTAGAGTGGCGCAAAGTGTACATTTGCAGTGCAAAGTCACTTTGCTCTGCGCCACACTTTTTGTAAATGATGCCCTAGATGTGTATGTAACAACTCCACAAAAAGGCTCTGCCAATATTTACTTTGATCAGTTCCAAAAGGAAACATATAGCTCTTACTGCCAATCCGATGGCATTAATGCAGAAACGCATTTCGAAAAAGTTCTGGCGCTTGGAAATGTTGTAAAATATTGGATGACATATTGGTGTTCCAGAATGGTGTGAACTAGCAAGGATTGGAATAAAAGGAGCTTCAGCCCATCCATTGCCATCTGTGTACGACATGGGATTTCTGATCATGGTCGCCAAGCATGTTCATGCCATTTTTAATTAAGCAGCAAACTAAACAGAGGAGGCTTTCTCCAAACCTTTCGAGACCTATTAGATTGCTCCATGAGACACATTGTTAAGATTTAGGCTCCCAAAATAAACGCAGTGAAATATCTGCAGAAATCTCTAAATATTGCGCCGTGCATACAACCGAAAATTATGTCAGCTCAATGCACTGTGTTACATTTTTTCTTTTATTAACATTTTTTATTTCTGATACAGTTTATAAAAACTTCCCACAATATACAATTCATGCAAAAATATACAATTCAATAATCATACACTCTCTATATTGTTACAGCATTTAAAACATTCCAAACAAAAGATTTAAATCTGAAATGTACCATCATAACAATTCTCTCATAGGAAATCATGAGTTATATTTAAGAACCGAATTAGTGCAATTGTCAAGGACGGCAGCTCCCCCTCCATTTATCGCACCCACAGCAACTCTGAGTTTACTGCGCTGGTATCAAAAACACATTTACCAAACAGGGATGTCATTTCACCAAAATAACTGGGGTAGCTGAAGTGACATCACATGACACCTGACCTCCTGATGACATTACAGGAAGTGGTGTAATTTGATCCCACCCACAAGTGACATCACAGGAAGTGATGGCAAACGACCATTGGATTTTTAAGATGCATCTAGCACCCCGTGTTTCCAGGTCATCTCATTTCAGCCAGATATAAGAACCGAGGCACAGAGGGAGGCATGATTCATCCACAATTACACATTTGGGGAATGTCAATTTCCAGATCTGTGGGGTCTATATGTAAAACATACATAATGCAGTATTTGTAGCAGGGTAACCAAATCTCTAACTCAGGCTACAGCAAGTCTATGAAACATCTATAGATCAATGGACACGGAAGTACGTGTTATCTGTGGTGTTGCTGTGTTAAACAAGCCATAAAAGCACTGGCCTGGGGAGGTGTACGCTGCTGTTTACCCAGCAGAAAAATGCTGCACGAGCAAGGCCTGAAAATTAAATCATTGACCAGGATTTAGTATCACAAAATTCCCTGGTTATAAATGAATCTGTGAGTGAGCTACGACTACGCTAGAAGAAACCTATTAGACTGGTCAGCGTGCACAGAGGGGAGTGCACCTGCTACAGTATAATACCTGGGAAAGGTTCTTACAATATACCCAAGACCCCCCATATTTTGTATTATCTAATCATAATACAGGGTGCCAGAGGACTTAAAAAAAAACACCATTCAATGTAATATCATTGCTGTACACATAAATCCATGGCACCACACAGTTATAGTTATTTAAAATTGAAAACACCCACGAGTTGCTTCTCACTGGCAGACTTCAAGGCACGCACTGCACCCTACCCCTTTGTCAGACCCAGTGGTGCCAAATGGCGCAGCACAAAATTTGGCAGCTCCCCTGCAAGTCATGCTGTGCCCCCCCCCAAGCTCCTCAACAAAGCACAGGGAATGCCACCATGCAGTCCGGTCCGGACCACCACGTGTACACAATGTCCATGATGATTATGCGGCTGTAGGGGCATGCACTACTGCAAGTGAAAGAAGTAAATATGTTTTCAATCAAAGCTTAAATATTTTAAGGTAACATAGAAAGAAGGGGCGATACCTGGTCCACAAATATTCCACAAATATGCCATATACACAAATATACAAAAATATACCAGCCACCAGTGGGTGAGTTGTTTTTTTGGAGGGTGTAAATATTTGCCGCAAGTATGTGATTGGGAACGAGCATTGCGAGGGAGCCAAAACTAACAAACATGGTTTGGGGAGGTTGGGGGGATTTTTTTTCCCTTCCCAGAGAAAATGTTTTGAATAATGGGTTAAAATGGTGAATTACACAGCACACAGCCAACAATTTGGGTGAAAGGCCAACAATCGGTGTTGTAGGGTGTAGGGTACATGAAAAAAGGTACAATAGATGCAAGTCACCAAAAGTGCACAGGTCACTTCCCAATGCATTATCATGCGGGTCCCTGCAAAATATGCCAGAATAAAAAACATTTGTATGCTGACTCTGCCCATACATTTCCATGGTTGCTGCACCAACATATGCTAGTATTCCCATATATGACCATACTCATTTTGCTTTAAGATGTGTTTTAATAGTACCATTACTGGCACTGGGCACAAAACTGGCTCTGCCAATATATACCAGTAATCCTATGTAAGAACATACTCACGTTGGTTTGGCCATTAAAAGTGTCAAATCACAATTGGTAAACTTGTTCAATCTGCTTCCAATGTAAGCCAGTCTATACCCATAAGAATTCTTGCGTGATGCATCATAGATGCTCAGTTAATAAAAAGACTGTTTTGCAGCTACAGTAAAAAAATATACAGGCTGCTACACCAAAACATCAGTCTAGAGAGGTAACACTACTTAGCATGCTTGCTTTTTTAAAGATGCTGAGTAATAAATGTCATGCCACAGTGCGCAATGGATAGACTGGGAATGGCAAACATGAACCTGGCCCTGCCCAGAAATACCAGATAAACATGCAAACTCAATAAAGGATGTGGCAAACATACCTCAGTCATCACCAGACTCCCAGGGCCTTCCACGCACATGCATCCCCTTTCTTTTTATTTATTTTTATAATTTTTATTTACTGTGCTTTAGCCAATATTTTGACTTTTAACACCAGTTACAAACTTTCAACTCAGACATAACACCTTCACTTAAAAAAAGATAAAAACATTAATCATCAATCACCAAAAAATCAAATAGTACATAATCTGACATAAAAAAAACAACTTCAATTTTACAGCTTCCCCTATTACATTTCTCTATTACCACCCAGACTTAAATCCTTCAGGATTCTGACCACTTCAGGGGTCAGAAAGATTTCATTTCTTGAAGATAGTCTGTGCCAGAATTCATCAGTGTTTAGCCATCGAATATTGTGAACAAATCTCTGCAGTCTCACCATTCTCAGATCCCAAGTACCAGGACAATTAGATAACAAATGCTTAATTGACTGACATTCTTTTTCATTGCATTTGTCACATATGTCATTGCTACCCCCCTCTTTATCCCTTATGGCCTTAATCTGGAGAGTTGGGAGCAGGTTTAATCTAAACCTCAAGATCAACGCTCTTGCTAATGGGTCTGGTGATTTATTTAAATAGGCAGGCAAAACCGTCCTTTGTTTGCCCCACACTGAGAATGATGCTGATAGCTTGGCCGTCCTCATATCCTCCCCTGTCCCTATCCAATCACACCGTTTCAAATGCTCTTTCACTTTAGAGGGGTTCTGGAGAAGCAGATCAATTGTACAGTCAGCTTTAGCTAAAATATCTCAGCATTTTATTTTCAATTTCGCAAGAAACCCATTGTCATCGCTCTGCATTGAGATTGCCACGTCCTCATAAAGAGAGTTCTTAGGGCGGGTCTAAGATTGACCTTTACAAGGAAATCCACCTCCATTCCAGCCAAGATCTTAAGGAAGAAAGGCCCAGTTCATATCTAAGGCAAACTATTGGGACCCCATTGGGTAAATTCAAGGTTTTCTTCCATGGTTTTGCCTCTATTACATCCCATTCCACATCCATCGAATTTGTGTTTGAGTCCAGAACAAAGAGAATAATTGGGCCACGTTACCTATATGGAACTTTGCCAGCAGGAGTATGGACAATTTACAGAATCTAGATCTAATCCCTTTCATTTGAGACCCCAACTTCACGGCTTTTAGATCGATGGCTGAAAGAAAATTGTTTTTCTTTAGAAAGGATTTTATTGTGGCTCCCAGGTATGTCATCCCAGATACAATTTCTATTGGGAGATGATCTAATACCCAATTATAGGTCTTAATCCCCTTCTTTGGGTGTTTAAATATCGATACCTTGGACTTTTTTGGGTTGATAGTTAAATTGTTGTTATGACCATAATCCCCTAGTGCAGACTGTGGGATATATTTACCCACTCAGCAGTACTTCCCTACATCACCAAGCTGCACTTCAGCAGAACCAGCAAAATGGCTGCACTGGCTCCTGTGAGAACCATTGCATCCAAACTGCATTTTGTGGCAACAAAAGTATGGCAGCACTGTTTTGCCAAGCGCCATTGGGCAAGATGGTACAGGGAGCACCCTGAGAAAGGCTACTAGAGTGTGTTCTTGTTTGTCATAAAGAAATGGAGTGAAAAAGCAGTGTTGCTTTGTTGCTGCAAGCCCAAAGTCCCCATTGAAAAAGGGAATATTTCACCTTTAAAATGATGCCGCTCTGATGCTATTTTTCCCTGTTCTTCATCACACTATCTTTATCAAAAAAGACCCTGTCATGCCCATCCACATTCACATTGTGCTCCATCAGAAAAGAGCATTATTCCTGAATGGCAGGCTCTGCCAGCCAAATCTGAGAAAATCAACAAAAGCTTTACTTCAGCTGCATGGAAAAACGCTTAAACGTTTGCTATAAAATGTCAAAAATCACTGCTTGAAAAGAAATTCTAGCTTTCTGTGCACATGTCAATTTCCGGAGACCTTCTCCTGGTACAGACTGTGGTGTACATGGAGCTAGCTATGGCTACAAAACAATGTGGAAATGCAGATTGAAGGGACAAAACAAATTTGCAAGGAAAATGCCAGCTGGCTCTACACATGGAAAAATAGGCTTTTGCAAACCAGAAAAAAATGCCTCTTTTCAAAGTACCATGTTGAACAAAAACGTATCTGTGCCTAGCAATGTAAAGAGGTTTGTTGCAGGGACACATATAGGGGATGTTTTATCCAACAGGTTTGTTTTGATCCAGGACAGAATAAAATAAAATAAAATAAAGGGAATCAAACTGCATTGGCTGAAGATTGCAAGCTCCAGAACAGGTTTTTTTTCCTGCTGGCTAAGCTAAAGCTTCCCCAAAAGGAACCACCATAAACTTCCAGGACACGAAAGTGATAATTGCTAGCTTGAAAAACTTTGAATGGACCAAGACAAAGAAAGTTCACACGCTTGTCAGACATTCATCTGTGCTCCAGGCTGGGACAATAGGATTTCTAGGACATGGATGTGTGAAGTGGATAAGGGGCAATAAACCTTCAATCAAGGTGGGAAACCCCCATCCTCCCTCTGGGGGAGATGACAGTTGGTGGTTGCTGAAGAGAAAAAAATGGTCCCGTGAAGGACAAAGGCCAGCCCATTTGCTTCCAAAGACTATGTTATTAAAAAAACTTGTAAGACTTTTATCTTTGCAACAGGACCTTGCAAACATGTGAAAATGTAACAGTTTAAATGTGATTTTATGGGCTTTAATGTAAGACGTCATAGACTTCACTGCCACATGGGGAATAGAAATGGCAGAGAAGTGGGTATTATAAGGAAAGTATCCATGATGCCAAGGCAAATTTAAATACTTACATGTTATGATATGATATGATATGGCATTTGTAACGCACCTATACACCAGTGTTTCATGCCTAATGATAACCCACACCCATGTATAAAGTTATAGAATTTTAGAGATTTCTCACTAAAAACGATGAAAAACTGTTAAACGGACGAAACAGAGTCTCACAAACTGGAGAGTTGGACTGACATGATCTGCACAGAATATGTAATCTGCCAATGTAGTTGGTTAAAATGCCACAACTGTACAAATGTGTACATTATGTTCAGGTTGATTTTTGGCAAAAAGGTCTGTGGGAAGTATTTTCACCTCATAAAATGCAACCTCATAAACTGAGTTACCTCCTAGAGGAGGCCACCAACATTGATTGTCCTATCCGGTTCTTGGGGGCGTACCCAGCTCAGTTCTGCCCACCTATAATTTTGTGATGTCACAATGCTCTATATAAAGAATGGTTGACAGAACTACAGGAACTCTTTCCTGAATTTCCTGTACCCGCGTTTCTGATCTTCCACATTCATCCTGCCAGACTTCAGAACCCCCTGCAAAGCCAAAGCATAGCTGATTCTAGATCAAACTGAAAGGCCAAAAGCAGAGCTGACCCTACTCCTGCTAGGCCAAAGCATAGCTGAACCATCTCAGCAAAGGCCTTGATCCGGAAATCCCACTAAAATCCCATTAACCAGGGGAAAAGCTGTGGTACCTTTAGTATCCTGAGACCAGACCAGCTTGTCCACTACCTGCAACCAGCTGTACTTGCTATCCAGTGACCAGACCTTTTCCCAGCTATCTTTTGACAGGAGAGTCTGCTATCCGGTGACCAGAATCTTTTGTGACCCGAACCCTGACTGTGAGTATTTTCCCATCACAGAGAAACACATAGGGCCTCATTACATGGTAGGTGTTAAGGGAAAAACAATGCCAGTAAAGGATTACCGGCATCGGTAACCGCGCGGGCTATTACGACCAGAAAAAACGCAATTAGTGGCACAGTAAATAACGGTGCCACTAATAGCACCATGGGCGCGGGCACACGACGGTACATGTCGGCAATTGCGGCATGGTGTAAAGAGGAGAACATCACAAGTCAGGCGGACATGCTAATAGCGGTATGAAGAAGGCGCTAAAAGTGGATATTGGCATGGCGGAAATACCGCCATCGCAAACCACCTGTAAATGGCCATGTGCAGTGTTCTCAACTGCCACAGGTGCAAACAATCAGCACAGATGGAGGCAATGTACACTGGGCCAGCACAAAAGGAGCACACCACACCCCTTCCCACACCCATTCACACACCAAAATGATTCCAATACTAGTAGCATTACTCGGGCTGGAGGACATGCTTGCATTGCAACTCCAGCAACAACAACAACAACAGGCAGCACAGAGGATACGCAGGAGGAGAAGGAGGGTGAGACAGGCACGGCATGCCCCACCAGATCAGGCAGTTGTACCACTGAGGCAGCCCTCAATCCCTCGAATCAGAGCCAGTACATTCAACCTAACCCCTGAGCAGATCCACACCCTGTACCGTCTGGACCGGGACACCATCACCACTATTGTGGACATGATACATGACATTATCAGCCTCATAGACATCCGTACCTCCGTCCCCCCTCTACTGAAGGTGGTGTCCGTGCTCCACTTCCTGGCCACCGCCACCTACCAGCACACGGTAGGGCAGATGCATGGCATATCACAACCATTATTCTCACGCACGCTGAACCAAGTGCTCGATGCCCTCCTGAAGCACACAAGCGAGCACATATCCCTATCACAGACTGCCCAGGAGATCTCCAACACCAAAGTTGGCTTCCATTCACTGCAGGCATCCCAAGTTGCATCAACTGCACCCATGTGGAATTGGTGGTCCCACATGCCATGGAGGCAGTGTACCGCAACCGCAAGCTATACCACTCCATCAACGTGCAAATGGTATGTGACTCAAACATGATCATCACACATTGCTGTGCCCGATTTCCCAGATCAACCCATGATTCAGTGGTTCTGTGGAACTTTACGATACCACACTACATGGAGCGACATGCAGGACAACGTTCCTGGTTTCTCGGTGAGTTGCATGGCAAGCACATGGCAGTGTGATATGGGGAGATGAGTGTTGGGGGGAAATACATACTTCACCTGGCTGAGATGGGGGGGGGGAAGCATACTTCACCTGGCTGAGATGGGGGAATGCATACTTCACCTGGCTGAGATGGGGGGGAATGCATACTTCCCCTGGCTGAGATTAGGTTAGATAATGAACAATTGCCATACTCCAATACACTGTGCCCCACAGTAGGCCAGACTGGACCTGACACCTGAAAGAAAAATGCAAGATGCAAGCTGCACCTCAATGACAACAAGCCTGTACTGCATCCATTCCATGGGCATCCACATGTACACTGCACATAATCTGACCGTATCCTCCGCAACTCAATGCAGCGACATGCTGTTGCTATGGCCAATGCAAATGACCGATGAACAGCATCACAACGGGCATGCGTCATTATTGCGTACAAAAGAATCACATTAAGCCAATATGCAGGATTACACTTGTGCACTACCACAGACGTGCAGCATGCCAGCACGAGGACATCAAGCGTGGAATGGCAGATCACCAGGAGTCTGGCTTCAAAGGTGACAGGATCAAAGCATACGATCAACTACACATCACCTACATCATGGCAACAACTGCCGCAGACAACCACATTGCATGAACACGCACAAGGAATAGGACACCCCTGCATCCACTAGACGATGCTACGCACACCTGTCGATCATGTGACTACACACATTGCAGTAACTTTGATTAGCTCAATTCATGCAGGTATATGTGGAGGAGAATAGGAAATAAATGCATGCTGTTGTGTCATAGGTAAGGGTTCCATTTGGTGACATCACTTACACTTAACCATTGTTGCACCCATGCAGGTGATGCCAGCTATCCCTTGAAGAGGTGGGTCCTTACCCCTGTCTGCAACCCACAGAACAGGCACGAAGAGGACTACAATTGTGCACATACACGTACCCGTGCAGTGATTGAGCAGGCATTTGGCCTTTTGAAGGCACGGTTTTGCTGCCTCAGCAGGTCGGGTGGAGCATTTCTGTACGGGCATGAGAAGGTGTCCAAGATCATCATGGCATATGTCATGCTGGACAACATGTGCATCAGACGGAATGTGCCTCTGCCCCCTTATGTTGTACTGCTACCGCCTGATGAGGAGGATGAGGGGGGAGGAGATGGGACTGCACGTCAGGCAGGTGGCGATGCACAGGAGGGACGTGCTGTGCGCCAGCATCTGATAGACCAATATTTCTAATACACATGGATGAAGAGGGTGCAATGGATGTGGGACTCAGGGCACTGGGTGTTGGGGCGACATGAACACTGTGCACTGTTCACCAATAAAGCACACATACACAATAATCAATGTCCAGTCATGTGATTGTACTTGACACAACGGGTGTATTGACCATTAAGTGAAAATGAAGTGCATGAACCCTCCACCACCAAACACCTTCTCCTCCCTCCCTCCACAACTCCCCCAAACACCCTCTCTCCCTCGCCCCACAATTCCCCCAAACATGGCATGCATGTCAGTGAGGCATTAGTGTGCAAGAGTCAACTATGACAGGCTGCCCCTACTTTCCACGTCCGCTGCCACCATTGGGTGGTTGGGAGTCTGGCCGTCGCAAGGTCCGCGCAGACCTGCTCAGAGGGCTGGTCTGCCTGGAGCTGGCAGGGGAGGAGGTGCTTGGTTGCTCCAGTCCCTGTGCCGGACGCTGGCTCTCCATCGCATCCGCAATGCGGCTGAGTACTTGCCTCACAGCAGCCAGCTCAGCGCATATGCATGTCGTACTTGTCTCAGTGGTGATTTTTATGTCCTTTGCAAATTCGTGACACTCCTCCCTCGCCAGGGCACCCTCGCCCACGTGCTGTCCAACTAGTGCAGTGAGCTCCTCCTGACGCTGTTGGATGACACTGAGCCCCTGGTCTCTGTCCCTGCGTTTTGTTGGTCTTGGTGCAGCTTGCGGCATGGTTCCACCATCAGGTGAGCTGTCCATCATGGCCGCTGCTATTGGATGTGGGACGTGGGTTGTGGTGGGATGACAGCTGTGGGCTGGGTGTGCGCTGTCCTAAAGGTGTATGGCATGGTTCCTCAACGTCAGACTGGGGTGCCGTGGCAGCTGCCTCACCAACTGAGCTGTTGGCAGCAGAGAGTGAGCCTTCTGCCAGTGGCTCCTGTGTGGTTGGACTGGCTAGTGTGGGTGCCATCACAGTGTCGGTCGCCCTTCCACACCTTGGTGACGTTACGACATGAGTGGCTTTGGGCCTCTGTGATGGTCCAGGTTTGCCAGTGGCTCTTGATGTGCTGGGCCTGGTGCCTCCTTCCATGTCCCTGGCCTGTTTCAGCAGTGTTGGGGCCTGTGTCGCGGAGCCCTGCTCCTCACTGTCAGAGTGTGAGCCTGTGGGGACCAAGAGAGGGATAGCATGGGTGATGGGTCAACGTGCATCATGCATATGTTGATATAGCTGCAGTTCTGGGCATTTTGACTTCGAGTTTGGACATACAGGTTGCCTGCAATATGGGTGGGCCATACAGGCATATGTCTGGGTGTCACAGGTATGAGGTGCTGCATGCATGGGGTTGTGATGGGGATGTGCACAGCATATGGATAGGGTTGTGTACATGTGTGTGTGATGCCCCATGCATTGCTAATTTCAAGGTCACATTTGAGGGAGAACTTCATGCTTTGCATTGCAGTGTTTTGTGTGGACACTCACCTCCATCTGCCGATGACGGCACACCATGCTCCATTTCCCCCACTCCCTCAATTGACTCTATGCCAATGGTGTTGGCACATGTCTCCTCCCAAGCTTGCATTTTAATTGGGGATTTCCTACCAGACACATGGCCCGCAAGAAGAACCAAAAGAACCATGATCGCTCTTTCCATTTCGGACCAAGTCCCAGGGCTCCCATGTTTAGACAAATAGATCAAAATGTACCCACTCAGCCAACCTTATAGCTCAGGAGCAGTACAAACATTGCCCAGAGTGAATGAAGATCCTCTGGATGCCATTAAGGACATTTTAATTGACAGCCTCGACTAAAGCGGCAAGAAGACACGCTCAATGTCATTAGAGACACCATGACATAGCAGCGTTAGACATGAGGCACACCTGCCATCCGCACATCGGGACACAATCACGCACCCAAATACACGAAGAACACAGGCGTACAGTGCTATAAGTTAGAGGACAAATACACCTACATACTGTCTTTGCCTTTATTATTTTGCCATTACCTTGACCACAGCAATGAAGAAACTACAAGAAGCAAGTGATTCCGTGCAAAAGCTTGCAGATGCTTATATGCAAATAACCCTATGGAACTGCAGGAGCACCTGTGGGACCTGACAGAGTCCTAAACAACTAAACTATGGATACTATAGAATAGCACAAACAAGTTTGAAGCCATGCTATGGCTTAGGAAAATTATAGTATGCCACAAATATCTCAGTAAAGGCTAAGATTAGCTGAATTCAGCATAAACAGGAGATGCAACCGTGTGGAACAGTTCCTGCTGCCAAGTCCACCCGGATACGAGTGACATTCCATTCCCTGAACTGCAGTACCACCAGTGCAGCAAATAGGAACCATTCTTCGTAATTCTTTATAAATCAGAGATGCAGAGCCCCAAAACACGGTCTCTGAGCATGTGACCCGGCCAAGCAGATAATGAATCGAAACTAGCAGCTGGGAAAGAGGAGCAGTCTCACGCATCCAGACAGAGGCTTGCAACAAAGTCGTTACAGAAGAAGCTGCATGTTGCTCTATGAGAACGAGCACTCACATAGTCTTTGGTGGTGCACACATGTCACAATGCAGACACATAGTTGTTCTTATTACCTTGAAAAGGTACACCTCGAGCTGAGAACTTTCCCAGGCCTAGGGAATGTCAGCTCTAGCCAATCACAGCTTAGGACCCTAGGGGTGGGTAGCAATGGGAGAGAACCAATGGTAAGACCCTCACACTTCTACATTGTAGAAGTAGCATTTTTTGGGGATGATCCAGGCCATCCTACTGACATGGGAGAGCCAGTTAACCAACATATATAGGGCTGCTATAGGTGGGCTATCACTCAATGCCCAATCCACTTTTCCAATAGGTTTACTGGAGAGGGGCCCAGATTGTGATCTCAGTGTGATGTAATAGTGCTACAAAACTGGCCTGAGAGCCAGAGATTGCTGAGAAGCTCTTGGATTTCTGTTATGCTCGTTCTGGCCCCTGTTGGGTTTGGCTGTAATAAACCACAGTATGAACTTGCTGTCTGTCTGGGCCTGCGTTCCTTTTGGGATGGGAAGGAGTTGAGCCTTCCATGAGTTCTGGGTCCGCGAACTCCTAGTAGACCCAAACCTACCTAAGAGTGTTCATCTCAACAAGTCATGTGCAAGAGCTCGAGCAACCAAGATCTATTTAGGAAAGGGCTGCTCAGGGTCATGTTTTCTCCATAAACTAAATATGTATTAGGTCAGGACACCAGGCAGGGTCGGTCATTTGTGTTTCCTGGCTGCTGGACAAGGGCCTCAATTGGTCAACCCGGTCAGCCCAAGTTAGTTGCGTGGCTGACGGTGATCTCTGGGGGTCTTAAAGAGGCACCAAATTCATTTTCTTGTTTTTTGAGGCTGGCACTTCCCCTGCTGTTAACCGAGACTGGGGATGTTACCCCCGGAACTCGACCCCTCTCTTTGACCGGTTTGGTTCCCCCCACACAGTTAATGTGCTTGACTCTGACTCAGGCTTCTTATCAGCACTACCTTTGCCAACCCCGGTTGGCACTTGGGCCCACTGCTGGTTATTGCTGATCTGTTGTAACCTTTCCACCCGCACCAGAAGCCCAGGTCCACAGCTTCCACCACTAAGCGTCTTGGTCAAGGCTTTAGACACCCATCCATCCATAGGGCCTTTGAGAAGATCCTGCCTGGTCTGACGGTCTGCCAGAGTATTAGAGACACTAAACACTAAACACCCCCTTTCTCATTTTCTGTTGCTTCGGCTGACCCTGATTTTTTCCTTTGAGGTCAGGTTAGTCCAGTTAGCCTTCTTAAATCCCTTCTTTAAACGTCTCACCTTACGGGGAGGAGAATCTGGCACATTCGTTATGAAAAGCTCAGCACATATAGCTTCCAGTGCCCCACTATCCGAAGCCACCACACGTATGCCCTTTCTTGGGAAGGCTCCTCCTCCTTAGGAGAAGATGTAGCACTTATGGTATGATTGATTATTTAGATGGGCATTACCTCAAGCGAAGGGCCATTAGCTCTTTTTAATTGGAGGGTTATTCCAGCCACCTTCTCTCTTAAGGATTTCTGCTCCCCCGCCATCCTGGAACACAAAAGTAAACGCATCAATTTTTGCTTCGAAGGATTCCAAACCCTTGTTGCCCAGTGGGGGTCTGCTTGTATCAATTGGAACATTCTCCTCTCTGATTTCCTCCCAACTTTCTTCCCCTTCATTCTCACTCTCCCCTGGCACTGATTCTGAGGAAATGATACAATTTCCCAGGTTTGGTGTACGGGAAAGACTGGAGGCCATCAAGTTGTCAGACTCAAAGTCATCCGGCACCATGAGTTCCTTTTTATCACATGGCATAGCTTCAAGAGTGAGCCATTATTATTCAAAGAAGTGACTGAATCCAGCTTGGGATTTTCAGAGAGGTAGTCATTTAAAGTAGCAAGTGGAGCCTCTGTAAAGAGCTTAGTAGGTGGGAAAAATGATGTTATTTTTTGGCTAAGAAACGGGTGTGGGCGGCGTGCAAGTAACTGCTACCTTTTTTTGCATGGCACTGCCATTAACCCCAATTTATTCAGGCATTTTCCCTGTGTCTTCATTTCCCAAGTAGCCATGGGGAAATAAGTATATCCCACCTAGGAGCTTGCAGAAAAAGATTGGCGGTGCAGACAAATAATTTCCAGCCCAACAGTAGGGCAGTCCAATTAGTCACTGAATTTTGTCCCACTGCTTATAGCTTGCGTTTAATTCTCCCCAACACCCAGCCGGGAAACAGCTCAAAATTGCTGAGGACCAAAGGCCTTAATTAGGCCACACAGGGAGGCAGTTAAAATTAATTTCCAGACAGCTCCAACAGCAATGGTGCTGGTCTGCTTCCACCACCCTATCGACTCACGGATCACTTCACCCACTTATGTGTGTGCTCTGCGCTGTAAGTGAGGTGAGCAGTGGGAGACCGCAGAACAGAGTGTCGTCATCAGGGGCTGGGACAAACAGTTAAAGGACCACTTCCCCACTTCTGTGTGTGCTCTGCACTGTAAGTGGGGTGAGCAGTGCGAGACCTCAGAACAGAGAGTCATCACCAGGGGCAGGGACAAACAGTTAAAGGGCCCATGTTTCTTTCTTGTCCAAAACCTGCTGAACGTAGAAAAAGGAAAAAGATTCTTCCAGCAAACAAACGTTGATGGTCAACAGACACTACGGACCACTTCACCCACTTCTGCATGCGCTCCGCGCTGGAAGTGGGGTTATGAACAGCTTGTGTCCTCGTAACAGTGCTTCGTCACTAGCGGGCCGGGCCAAACAGTTAAAAGGCTCATGCTTCTTTCTTGTCCAAAACTCGTTGAATGTAGAAAATGGAAAGAACAGCTTCCAGCAAAAAAACGTTGCTGGTCAACAGACATCACAGACCACTTCACCCACTTCCGATTGGATTAGAATGCTCTCCTACAAGTCAAGTTGTTGCAGAGACTTTGGAAATGGGAATATTTCCAGGTTATTAGTGATAGCACGTGATGGCATTTGGTTAAAATCAAGCTTTGTATTGTAGTACGTGCAAACTATTCAGGGGTCAGTTATTTTGTATTTATTTTCTGTTGTTAGATATAAAGCTAATTGGAACCATTGGGACTCCTCATTGTCCTCTATTTTGTAGGCCATATATGCTACTTGTGTGCTCTTTTTTATAATAAGTTCTGCGACAACAGACACATACTTGGTCTGGTATTTTAGCAGATGTGTTTTGAAACATAACTATTTCTTTTTAGTATGAGTTTGTTAGGAGGTTATTGTTTGTAAGATTTTCGCTAATGTTTTCTGAAGTGACTGAATTTTCTAAGTCAACTTCACTTCCAAAGTATTTACTTTGATGTGAATAATACATTTATTAAAGTAAAGTGCTCTATTTCTCAAAAGGAGTTCTTTGGCTGTTCCATGTAGGAAAATGTTATTTACATTTTGAAGTACTAGAGCACAACTTTTTGCATAGTACAGTCTGTGCACAATTTTTCAAATAGCGGATTGCTGTATTGCTATTGCTAACATTTTGATGTGGTGGAAGGTGCTTTTGCAAGCAGTTCCTGAGATGCAGGCTAATGAATGTCCTCACAGTCCAGTGTGGCTGTGCACTGGTCAGGAGTCTATTTATTTATTTAATATGCACACAGCCACAAGGCTTGACATATAAAAACAACAATACATAAAATCAAATTCATCATAAAAAGGGAGAAAGCACCAAAGTTACTATTTAAAACAACGTGTCAAATAACAATTCTGTTGAAATGGATAAAACAAGTTCATAAAACTTCATCATGTGGAACATCTGATTCTGATCATTTTCAGACAATAATACTTGCCATGTGTCATACATATTCACATCATCATGGCTATTATCATACGCCTTCCGGTATTTGACTTTTGCAGTAACATATAATATGTTCAGCTGTCTATTGTTAATGTCCAACACATTCTGCAATATCTCAAATGCTTGACAATTCCCAATGTTGCTCCTTGAATCTCCAGCGTATCTTGCATGTTAAATTTAAATAACAAGTTACTGCCTTGTAGTATTACAGTCTGAATAAGGTGCTTGGTATAATGGCTTGTTTGATTCTGTAGACCAAAACTCTAAAAACAGTCCACTATTTGCTTTGGTCACCAAATTAATCATATCACATTCTTTTTCAAAGTTAAATAAGGCTGATTTCAATAAACGTTTGCTCTTAGTGTAAGTATTTTGCAACCACAGGTGTACATTCTCTTTAGCCCATTTAAAGTACACCCTGCTCATCACTGCTATAGTACCGGCATCATACAAAATTTCTTTTGTCTCAATACCTTTCATTAGTTCCACAATAAAAAGTATTATTGGTTAAAGTGCATAATTTCACATGTGACATTGCATTTTTATATTCTAAAATGTCTGTGGCACCCATAAACTTACACTCTAAAAGGAGATACTCTCTAGGTAGTGATTTGGGCATTCTGAATTAGAAGTTTCGCTTCAAACCAGTTCAATTCATTAGCAAATCTTGCTCCCCATATTTCTGCAGTGTACAGTAAACACGATAACACTTTTGATGAATAAAGCAACAAATTAGTGTTAAATGAAAAACCACCTTGTTGACTAATAAAATAGCTTCAAGACATAATAATTTTCATACATTTCAGTTTTATGTCCATCAAATGTTGTTTCCAGCTAAGCTTCTGGTCAATTATCACGGCCAAATATTTATAACATCTTACTACTTCAATTGATTGACCCATAATCATTCTTTTGTAGTTATGGAGCGGGGACATTTGGCCTTACCAACAAACGGTATGATTTTGGTTTTGCTGATGTTAATACTTAGGCCATTCACTCTTGCAAAGTGTTTCCAGGGCCTTCAATTTGGTTTGAAGGTCTTTAGGGGTATAGTCTAGAAGTAAAAGATCATCTGCATAACCCAACCATCCCAGTCTCAAGTTGCCTATTTTGATGTCTGATATTATGGCCTGTAAGTCCGCCATGAAATCGGCAAACTACAAATTATATAAGGTAGCTGCAAATAAGGACCTTGCTTAACTCCTTGCATAGTTTTTATGAGGCAGATAACTTTCCTTCATTATCAAGGCACATTCTCACAGTTTTTTCTCTGTATAATAGTTGAATCATACATAATAGACCAGCTGGTATTCACCACGCTTTCCCGGATTATAGTATTGAATGCTGCTGAAAAGTCTATGAAACCAGCAAACGAGTAGATTACGGATTTTCCAAGAGCATTCAAAGGTTATCACTAAATTCACTATGTTATGCGTGATGGAAGCTTGCATTCTAAAACCAAATTGATTAGATGGCAATATATTAAATTCATCTATCCACTGATTTAATTCAATCAATAAAATGTTGGTGAAAATCTTCGCTGGGATGTCGAGCATCGCTAGCATCCTGTAATTTCCAGGGTCTTCCATGACGATTTTTTGTGGACCAGTAGAATGATGCTCTCTCGCCAAGAAGGCAGTATTATAACATGTTCCCCTATCCATTGGAAAAGGATATTCAATGCCAGCGCCCATTTCTTAGGAGACATCCTTATGAGTGCATTGTAGGTACCATCTGGGCCTGTCGCCCTCGATCCATGCAGATGCTTAATCAGCTAAATCAAGGTATCAAGAGTGTATTTACCTTTCCAAGGGACAATGTTACATGGCACACTAATTTCTACAGACATAGAAGCATCAAGCGTGTTGATCTTTCTCTGCAACACTATTTATGGATAGATTTTTTTCTTGGAGCCATTAATTACAGCCCACATTCCTTTGCTATTGCCATTCTTCGCAAACAAAGCTACAGTCCACCATATCAGATTTGCTTTATGAGTCTGATGCTACCGTAGCCATGTACGATACTTTTTTTTTAACTAATCTAATTTTCATCATGGCATCTTTACTGCCACTTTTCTTAATTTCTCTAATTACAGATCTAAGTTGTTTTTTAGCCTGAATAGCTGTATAAAATGGATTCTTTTTATCATGTTTAGAGTTCCATCTCTCGTAATTACTTAAATATGTGCGTTTCTGGGTCATTACAGTTTTTATAGCTATGACTATGGGCCTCATTACTAGGCAGGCGCTCCCGTAATGAAGGGTGCCGGTACGGGACCGGCACCGTTCACTACGGGATGCCTGATTACGAGGTCCCCTAGCGGGACCCGGAACAGACGTCTGGTAAAACCAGATGTCCTTTCTGGGTCCCGCGAGGGAACCAAGGAGCTAATAACAGGCCCATTATTAACGGGCCCTTTATTAGCTACATCCACATTCCCATTGAGCCCTATGGGGGCTCAAATGGGAATGGGGAATGGTTTTGTGCATGAGGAATTACCGGGTACTCTAAGGTTGGAATGACCTGGTAATTCCTCATTCACAGAACCCAGTACTGGAACCCGGTTTGGAGGCAGCCATGCCCTTGTTGAGGGCATGGCTGCCTCCATACTCGTAATGAGGCCCAATGTCTTCAAATGCTGGTATCATTTCATTTTGTCCCACGTCCCGCACACAGGTCATATAATCTTATATTTTCACTAATTCATGCTCTGCAATCAGTTTGCCTTTTACTAATTTAACTGGATTACATGTAATCCAATTTCTGCCATTATTTACCCCTATATTTCCATTCAGTTGATAATCACTACATATCTGGTTCATGGGTAACAAGAGATACAAAGGAAGATGGTCACTTTATTCATGAGAGTCCACTACCATATCTAGTGTCACGGCATATTCACTTTCGTTAATGATGATATAATCAATAGTTGACATACATGATCCACTAATCCATGTCATACTTTGGGTCACTTATCTTGGCTCCATTTAATATCCTGAGCTGATGTTTAAGGAATAACTTGGCCCAAGGTTTTCTCTAGGTGTTTGACAGGGGTTCCATCGGTCCAGATCTCTGTTTATCTATAAATTGCTTGTTCACCATTCTGATCTGGGCGTTATATTAATGTAATATGCTTGTTACTGTAGGTATATTTTCCTTGTTGTACAGGCCATTAGGCAGGTTATAGATGCTCACTATCATAACACTGGCAAACATTGGTTGGCTACACTTCACCAACACTGCTAGGACCATAGATGTAGACCAACTAGTATTCTGACCTGTCCAGGGGTGCCTAATAGAAGTCAGCAGCCCACTCTTAGGATGGCCTCTTGGACCTTTTGTGGCTAAACCTTGTATTGTGGTACATCCATCGAGGTCACATTCAGTATACAGCCATGTTTCCTGCAGTGCCACTATACCAACATGGGGGATGAACTTCAATAAGCCATTGTCTGACACGTAGTGTGAATTACCACATGCATTCTATGATAATATTATATTGATGTCATCGAGGTTGAGTCTCCAGGTAATTTTTTTATTCTACCGGCAGTCACTGCCAATATCCATCAGAGAAGGTTGCACCATCTTCAGAGGGTTTGGAGGTACTATTAGAGTCATTAATGCTCCTCACTGGATAGTCTTTTATGGTGGTCTCTTGAGTTCTTTCAAATGTCTGAACCATAGGGATCTGTTTATTTCCATCACTCATAGTGCTTGTGGGACTGATTTGATATTTTATCTTGGACATCAGGGTTTCCTTACACGTATACCCCAATCTTTCAAATAAATTACTATGGACAAGGATGTATTCATGTGTCAGTTTGTAGACACACCATACATTGGTAGTTATTTTCATTGGGTGACTAATTGATCAACTATTTTTAGACCTTTTGATTCCACCATACAAAGAGGAACTATAGATCTACAAAGCTCCAAGATAGCACTTCTATTCAATATTAACACGTTTTGCAGATTCAATTGCTCGAAATTGGTGGGCACCTATCATATTAGCACAATCTATTTTGTCTGCTTCTAGGCTGCTGATCGTACCTTTGTCATAGACTTCTGCAAATCCGACTGATCTACTCACACATTTGGCAGTAGCAGGAGGCTCTGTTGGTGTGAGAATCTGACTATCATCATGATTCTAATTATCTGCTTAGGTCCGTACATTGAATATAGTTTTAAGGTCCCTCAATACTGCATCAGCTATCCCATTTTCCTTTCCTTCCGTGGAGAATTGTCCCTTTCTAAATTTCGAGTTTACTAAAAAAGATCTAATATCATTTGTACTAGTAGTTTTTTTAGTACTTTTTTTGTCACATTCTCTAGGTTAAACATTCTCTAGGTTAACATTGTTGGTACACGTTTTTGTCTCATTCTCTGGATTAGCATGAATCATGGCTGTATGGGGGCCAGTGTAGATGGGTTCATTACATAGGGGAAAATGTCTCAATACAGCCAACTTAGGTATTATTTCTTGTTGTGGCTGATCGAATGTAACACTATCAATTCTGTACACTGATTTCTTGGTTACAATGCAACCAATGGTGTTGCAACGAGAATGCCTATTACAGTACATCATTGATTGGAAGTACTGTTTTGTCTTTTTTCTCACAGTTCGTTTCTTGGTGACCTTACTAATATATCTATTGGAATCTATTCTGTTGTCATTTTTAGGTAGTTTATCATAGGTTGTGATGATGGTATATCCATTTTTCTGTGATTCAGTGGTTCAGGTCGCACTACATTGTTTGTGATAACTTCCAACAATGGAAACTATGTTTGCTCGGTGTTGGTGCCACTATCCTTCAGGATCTTCCCACATCTGCTAAGGCTTTGATGCAGCAATACAGAGTGGACGTCCAATTTACGTTCTATATTCTCGTACTTGTCAATTAGGGTAGTCAGCACATTTTCTAGAGCTTCAAACAATTATGGGGTACTCATACTCACAAAGCTTACATTTGTAGATGTATCTTCAACACCCACGAGAGATAATTACCTAGAGGTGGTAGTTGGTGAACTCTCAGCAGACAGAGTGCTATGCAGTACGCAAGCCTGCTTAAGCACTATCTGTCTGGTGACGGCATCAACGACCACTCTATTATCCTGCTTATGAGTCCACTCATTCTTAGCTGTAGAAGGAGTGAAGACACTCGGGAGAAAAGAAACAGCATGAGGCGACACGGGCAATCCTTGGTAGCCATAGGGGTCACCATTGCCGTTACAGGCAGCACCTACATCCACATTCCTCTGACATCTGCCGCCTTCTTGAAGAACTTGACCTCAATGTCTTCGGTCTCACTGAGACATGTATTTTATATTTGTATTTTGTTTATTTATAAATCGCTCCCAGCCCAGGGGCAACTGTGCGCATAACTTACAGCAATAAAGATCTTAAACAATACAGTTACAGACAAAGTACAGTTACACATTAATACAGTTACAACAAAGTATGCAGGACACAATAATGAATGTAGTCGAATACAGAAGGTATAACTGCGGCTGCGGTCGTACTAATGGGATGTAAGGGGGCAACTAGCGGTCAAGGTCGTGCAACCAAAGTTTGGCTTTTCTTTTGAAGAGGTGGAAGGAAGGTTCAGATCTAATGGAGGTTGGGAGCATGTTCCAGAGCTTTGCTGCCTGGACAGGAAAGCTGGAGCCCCCTGAGTTCTGAAGCCTGAATCTGGGAGTGGACATTGTGTTGCCTTGGGCCGACATTAGTGGACTCGAGGCGGTATGTGGCAGGAGTCTGTTGGTAAGGTAAGCTGTTGCAAGGTGGGCTATACCTTTGTGTGTTAAGGCTAGCTTTTTAAGGGCGATTCTGTGTTTGACAGAAAGCCAGTTAAGGTTGCGTCTTGTATCAGAAATGTGTGACTTCCTCTGGATGTTAAGTGCAGCCCTAATAGCGTTATTCTGCATTACTTGTAATTTATTCACGTTTCTCAGACTAGTCCCTAAGAAGAGTGAATTACAGTAGTCGATTTTGGACATGGCTAACGTTCTGGCGAGGGTAATGCAATTGGGTGGTGTCAGGAAAGGCCTGCAAGCAGTGATAAGCTTGCAGGTGTAAGCGGATGCTGCAACCACAGCGTTAGTTTGTCTGTTGAAGGATAAGGTGTCATCAAGGTAAATACCCAGAGTTTTAGTATTGTTAGAAGCTGTGATGGCGTTGCCATCAATGAAAAAGGATTTAAATGAGGGGTCTAGGTTGTTCAGTCCAGTGCGGGAGCCAAGTATTAGTATCTCAGTTTTCTCATTGTTTAAACATAGTCCATGGTGTGCCATCCAGGCTTGGATTACTGAGTAAATTCCGTTAAGGACTTTGGAGTCTTGGAAGTGATTACCTGAGATTGGGATTAATATCTGGGTGTCGTCGGCATAGTTTGTATACGAGACACCCATGTAGTCCAGAATATCAAACAATGGCTTTGTAGAGTGTCGGGGATACGCAAGATCCTTGAAGGACCCCACAGGATACAGGAGATGGTTCAGCTGAGGCTGAGGATGAGAAAACTCTCATGGTTCTGTTGGCAAGGAAAAACTTGATCCATGAGGTAGCCGAGTCTGAGAAGTGAGCAGCTGATTTTAGATGTTGGCATAGTATTTGGTGATTGACAAGGTCGAAAGCCGCTGATAGGTCTAGTAGTAATAGGAGTGCTAATTTGCCCTTGTCTTTTATATCATGCATTTGTGTTACAAGGTTGATCAATGCCGTTTCTGTACCATGTCTAGGGCGGAAGCCAGATTGCCTAAGGCCCAAGAGGTTGTTAGTTTCAAGATAAGCTTGAATTTGTAGATAGGCAGCTCGGTCCAGAATTTTTAATAGAAAAGGCACTGTCATGATTGGTCTGTACTTAGAGGGGTTACTAGGGACAGGTGAAGGCTTTTTGAGGAGTGGGATGACCCAAGCATCTTTTAGATTGTCGGGTATCGAGCCTGATTTGATGGAGGCATTGATAAGGCTGGTGATGAAGGGGGCGAGGTCATGCACTGCCGCTTTAAGAATTGGAGCGGGGCAAGTGTCACCTTGGCAGTTGGATGGTTTTAGTTTCCTGAGGATGTTTACCACTTCCCAAGTGTCTAATGGGGAGAAACAGAATGGTTTGATAGATGGTTCAGGGCTAGTCTTATTGGTGGTCGGTGTCTTGTGATCAAGGTTAGTTGGCAAAGAAGTTTTTTTTTGGTTGATTTTAGTTTGGAGCATCAATATTTTATCTAATGGAGCCTTCTGAATGTTCGTGCACCACGTGGCATCAGTGATACAATTATCAATGGGGGCAATGGGAGATTCATGTTCTTTAAGTATCTTGAACAGCTCTTTAGTATTTGATTCAGCGAGAATGATACGTTCGTTGTAGTTATTTCTTTTTGCTTGAATGATGGCTTCTTTGTAGTCAGAAGAAGCTATAGTCAGGGTGGTTTTGTTGCTGGATGTTTAGCAGTGTTTCCAACGTGTTTCTGCATTTCTTTTAATATTACGTTATTCTCTCAGCTGTGGTGTGTACCAAGAGTTGAGGTGGGAAAGTGGTTTGGCTTTAGGCATTTTTAAAGGGGCAATGGTATTTAATGCTTGCAGGATAGCTTGGTTATAGGTATCAACTAAGACTGTAGGGTCCGCAGAATGAAGTGTACCATTGAGAATAGGAAGAATAAGAGGGAGCAGTATATCTGTGGTGATGTTTTTTTTGTTGCGAGTGAGGGTCGCTGGTGCAGAGTTCAGAGTAGGACAGTATGGAGTGGCGCTAATAGTGAATGTCATTTTATGATGGTCCGACCAGATAAATGGTGTAATGCTAGTCAGATTAATACTGCAGTTAAGCATGGTTCACGGCAAGCTCTGTCACCAGCTTTGACATGCTGCTACCTGACGGCTACAAGATCCTCTCTGCGACCAGGCCCAACCGCTCTGGTGGGGGTGTAGCCCTTATCTTCCCTGAGTGGATTCCTGCCTCTGTCACTCTTATGCAGGCCTACTCCTCTTTTGAATGCCTCGTCTGCAGGCTCTCTCTCTCCCCCAGTCATTCCCTTACTGTGGCCACTATGTATCGGCCACCTGGTCAGATTTCTTCCTTTCTCTCTGAGTGGGTGGACCTCTCCTCTTCACTCCTTGACTCAACCACTCAACTTCTCCTTCTTGGAGACTTCAACATACACCTGGATGCCTCCTGTCCTCCCTTTGGTCTCTTTCATGACCTCTGCAACTCTCACTCACCATTCTCCCCCCTGGCCCGACTCATTCTGCAGGGCACACTCTTGATGTTCTGATCTCCTCAGACCTTCGCCTCTCTGTCTCTCTCTCCACTCCTCCCTCCTGGAGTGATCACTTTCTCCTATCCTCCCACCTAACTCTCAGGCCAAGCCACCTCCATCACTGCCACCCACCTTCTCGGTCATCTGACCCATGAAGCGCGTGTCAGTTGAGGCTTTCAACGCCACCTTCTCACCCCCTCCTCCCCCTTCAGCTGTCTCTCACCCTGACACGCTCCACTCTTCTATATCTGATACTCTTGATATCCTTGCCCCTGTCATGAGACTCCACCTGAAGCCCAAAGCCAAGTGTAACTCCTGGTATGACTCAGACCTCATCACCCTAAAACGCAAGTGCAGGGTGGCTGAGAGGAAATGGCATGCTTCAAGTACATCCTCTGACAAACTGGCCTGCCGCCTGCTGCAACGGCAATACAGGCTCTCCGTCCTCACCAAGAAGAGAGCTCATATCCAAGCCTGCATCTCTGCGGCATCTAACAACTCAGCTGAACTCTTTAAAATCTCCAAGGAACTGGCCAAACCTGCCGCAGTCTCTACCTCTCCTGTCTCTTCCCAGGCACTCTGCACAGCACTGGCTTCTCACTTAATTTAAAAAACTCAGGACATCCTGTACTCACTCTCCACCTATCGCCTCCTTCCCTCTATTCCCTGCTGTTCCTCTGGCCCTTCTGCAGCCACCCCCTCCCTCCTTCTCTG
This sequence comes from Ambystoma mexicanum, assembly GCF_040938575.1. Classification (NCBI taxonomy): domain Eukaryota; kingdom Metazoa; phylum Chordata; class Amphibia; order Caudata; family Ambystomatidae; genus Ambystoma; species Ambystoma mexicanum. The sequence continues at coordinate 1,275,667,237 of NC_090929.1, read as the reverse complement.
CCTTTCCCCTTTTCTCTGCTGACAAGGTTTCTGGACAAGTCCGATCTATGAAAGTCTCATCGAAACAGGTTCACCCCTGTTCCTCCAAAACTATCAAGGACCACATCGTCTCCCTGGCTCCTGCCCAGGCTGATTTCTGCAATCACTCTTTCACCACTGGAGTCTTCCCATCCCCCCTTAAGCACTCCCTTGTGTACCCTCTGCTTAAAAACCCTCTGCCGGCCCCTCCTGCCCAGCTAACTATCGCCCAATCTCCATCACCTTCCTGGGAAAGCTCCTGGAGAAACTGGCCATCTCCCAGCTTAATTTCCACACTGAATCTGTTGGTTGTCTTCATGACCATCAGTCTGGCTTCAGAGCTGCCAGAAGCACCGAAACTACTCTCCTGAACATCCGTGAAGACCTGCTCTCCAACCTTGACTCTAACACTCTGTGACACTGTCAACCATGCCATCCTGCTCAACCGTCTCTGTGATAACCTGGGTATCGTTGGTCAGGCTCTGGCGTGGCTGACTTCTTTCCTCTCCGACCGACCCTCCCAGGTCCAACTTGTGTCCTTCCTCTCCAATATCTTTTTCTCTACCTGTGGTGTCCCCCTCGGATCTATCCTCTCTCCCTGGCTGTTCAACCAATACCTGGCACTCCTTGCCCACCGCATCACCGCTCTCTGCCCCAACTTGTAGTCCTATGCAGATGATACCCAGTTCATTTTCAGGCTACCCTCGGCCTCCTCCTCTCCTTCCCTCATCTCTGACTGTCTGTCTGCCATCCAGGAGTGGTGTGCCACCAATGACCTCTGCCTTAATGCCAGTAAGACTGAGATTCTACTCATTGGCATACCCACTCCTTCCTTCCCTGCAGCTCTCTGGCCGGCCTCTCTTGGCCCTTTTCCTGATCCCACCTGCAATGCTAAAAACGTTGTGGTCATCTTTGACTCCACACTCACCTTCTCTCCTCACATCTTTGATGTCTCTAAGAAGTCACACTACCAGCTGCACCTACTCAGAGGTATTGTTCATTTCCTCTCCTTCCCCCAGAAGCTCACTGTCTCCAGAGCCCTGGTTCTCTCTAGGCTGGACTACTGTAACATCTAAATCTGCCTGCCTCTATTCTCCGCCCTCTGCAACTTATCCAGAACAGGACTGCAAAACTTGTCCGTGGCCTCAAGCCCAGGGATCGTATCTCTCCAGGACTGAAATCTCAGCACTGGCTCCCAGTGGCTGCGAGGATTACGTTCAAAACCCTCTGTATTGTCCCCAATGCCTTCTGGGGCCTGGGGCCGCAATACCTTTAACTCTCTCTTCCTAAATATATTCCTTCTCAAGCTCTTTGCTCATCCGCCTCCAACTCCCTCAGGGTCAGTTGCTTCTCCAACCAACAAGTTGGGGGTAGATCTCTCTCTTCAGCAGGGGCCTCCCTCTGGAACAGCTTTCCTGCCTCCCTGAAACTTGAGGAGAACCATCTCCGGTACCGGAAGCACCTCAAAACCTTCCTCTTTGCTTCTGCTTTCTCTCCCCCTCTCCTCTGCTAAATTCCTGATAGAAACTGCACTGGTTACCTGGCCACTCTCTCTGATCTCGGGCCCAGGGCCCACCAGTTGCCCACCGGCACTGCCTCCCTGGCAACCCCTGCACCTGGGGACTGATTTTCTGTATCTCTACACTCCCTCTCCCAGCACTTATGTCTGCACTTGCCTTGCACTTGCCACCAGCTGGCCCTTTATTTATTTATCTTATTTATTCTACTATCCCATGTACTGCACTTTCCCCTCTCCCTTTCCCCTTGCACTTTCCTGTTCCCCCTTCCCATGCACTTGCGCGATCTGAATGACACCTGCCTAGTAAGATCGTTGTCTGCTTCCCTTTGTTCCCCCTCCCTTGTCTTGTCGCGCCTTGAAACACTTGTGTATAGGCGCCTTATAAATGCCATATCATATCATATCATATCATATCATATCATATCATGTGCAGTTATTTCACAATCCATAGTGCTCACAGCTAGTTCAACTGGATACCTAAATTCAGATTGCAGTAGTGCCATCTTCAGATTTATCCTTGCTATGTCACTCAATGTCAGGACCCTCGGCATTGCAGCTTCATTGCCTGAAGCACCATACATATCAACATGTATTTCAACGACATTCAAAAAGGGCAATACATTCATTACCACACTCGCACTCAGCAATCTATCGCTCTTCATGCTTACACTTTCTTAATTTATTACATTGTTTGTCAAAACATATTCATCATTTATAGGGACTATTGCACAATAGCATTGGAGAACTTGTGAAATAAGTTTAGATCCTATGCAGGGTTATCTTAAACAGAGGTAATCCACAATTTCATTAGGGAAGATGTCTTCCACATTCACATCCATACAATTTGTTGTTACCTCATGATTACGCTCTATAGTGGAGAAAAAGCTATTAATTTTAGCTAGTTTTAAATCCGGGAGCAGCCCTGGATGATTTATCACTTTACGAGCACAAGCTCTATTCGAACGGGTCGTCCGTTCTACTGTAAGATTTCCTGAAGATTTCAACAGGGATCAACAGGGAGCCTTACTCACACATAAAGTGGGCATGGAAGCAGCTGACCTCAGTTCAATTGAGCAGATACACACAGTGTTTGCAAGTCGCGGTTTCGTGCGATACGAGTCCACAAGCCAGCGAATAGCAAACAGCAGCTCCTTGGCAAGCTGCTTGCCGAAAGCGCACACGGAGGTGCGCAGCCCAAGGACTAAATGGCCTTCTGGGATTGAGGGGGCAGGTCTCCCAGTAAACACACTGAAAAAATGAGAAATAGTGGCAAATATTAGATGTAGCAAGCAAGAAATATGTAAATCCAATTCAGTCCACTAAGAGGAGTGTCAAAGTTAATAAAGGGGGCTTGTATCCCTCGTAGAGCTGGTGCATGCTGTTGTCTCTCTGTCCAATGTATCCACAATATCACGACATTCCAGCAAACAGCAGCTACTTGGCAAGCTACTTGTTAGGAGTCTATGGTTTTTAAAGTTTTCATTCTACTTTTGTCTTTTAGTTTCACATAGTTATTGAGGAATTGTCGTAAAGATTTGATGGTTTGTTTGGGCGAAAGGTAGACTTGATTGAAACTTTGCCAGGGAAGATTTTTCTATAAAGGTTTCTTTTGCCATAATGGTGTCTCCTACCATTTCATGCCCTCTGCCATTACTGTCTATGGCATTTTTTTTTCTCATGCATATGCCTCCTCATTGAAATATGGTTCTGTGCTGCTTATGTGAATCCATTCACCTTCACAAAATTGTGAAAAGGTATATTTATTGACATGTTAAGAAGTACTTTTTGTAATGTATTGATTAATTTAGTTAGTGGTTTCATTCTGTTTAAAATCAATATAAACAACCTTCTCTTTAGTAGAAATGTGCTGTCCATTAGAACGTCGAGGATTAGTATTCTGTGCTAGTTTTTAATGGTAGATTGTTACTTTTTAGCTGTCTTTATAATATTGTAAAGACCTCTACAGTGGAAAATCTTTTGTGCAATTATGTTTTTGGAATGCTTTACTGTGGCTACGATAACATTGGTAGATATAGTGTTAGGTTCATTAGAAGCTCTACTTTTGTTTGTCCATCTTTTTTTAATTTTATTTTTTGCAAGTGGGGTCTTACTTTTTTAGTGATAGCTGGTTTAGTTTTGTTGGGTGTGGTTAATAGCTGTTTTGTTTTAATATTTTCTATACATTGCTTTAGAGGCGGATGACTATATGGTTTGATTTTATTCGTATCTGCTCTACTTTTTTCTTTGTGGAATTGGTTTTTAGTAGGCATTCTGTTCTGTCTACTGGGACAAACGAAAGTTTGGGTTTGAAAGTTGTGGAATGTATATAATTGTATTGTGCATGGGTGTGTTGTTGTGATTGTAGAGATGAATAAAGTGCTGTTTGATTGTGCAGTTGGATGATAGGTGTGGTTGGGAAGGTTGTAAGAGTAAGAGTTTGTACAGGTGTGATGGGATTGTGTTAGTGAGTAAGGGAGTGGTGGTGTTATTGAATAAGTAGGCACATTATGATGTTTTGAAGAACACAGTGGTTGTTATAATGGTGTGATTTAGTCCATAGGTATGAGGGTAGTCTGGGTTTAATGGAAAATGGGTGAGGAAGTGTGTGTATGTGTGGTAATGTGTGATGATGATTTGGAATGCAATGAGTGTGAAACTTGTTGGGTTGGAATTAGGACCTCATGTGGATAGGCGCATGGAAAAGTAAGGAAGCAAAATTGTGGTATAGATGTTGATGAGCGACAGATGCGTTATTTCCTAGTAGATAATGGGTGGTGTATTGAATAAAGAGCAATGTTTAGATGGGAATAGAAAGATTATGTATGTTGCAATATAATGAGTAAGAGTGAAATAAATGTAGATTCGAAAAAGAATACTCTAGGCTAATATATAGTGAAAATACATTGTTACGATTAGAAAGAATTACGTGCTATTGTTAATGTATTCATTTACTTTGTAGGATGTGAAGAGTGTTCTTTTTTTGGTAGCTGTCTTCGGCAATCTACTTTTTTCCTGTAATTGTAAAAGAATGTTAGCAGGTATATGTGGTAATTGTAAAGTACTTTTAGTAAGAGACGTTGTTATTTATGAAGGTAGGAGGAGCTGTTGGGAAAAATAGTTTATAAAGTTGTGCTGTGGGTAGTGTAGTAAAGTATGTTAACTATGTTGTTAGAACAATTGGAGTATGAGCAGTGCTGTTTGGGATATTACAAGGCACAGCACATAAATGGGTGTTCAAAAGACGCACCTCCAGGTTATGTGTGTGCTGGTGATTTGAATAAAAGAAGTGCTGTATTTGTGGTGCAATGTATTTGTAATTTGTGTCAGTGTTCAAAGAATAGGGAAACTGTGGCCTAGTGGTAATGGAATGGCAGATTGTTGTTGCAGCAGTGTTTGGTGACTTATAGGTGAAGTGTTTTATATAGATACTTTGGCAGTACAAACATATGTGTGACCAAGTTTAGAATGGTGGCAGAATAAGGGATGTAATGAGAGAGGTTGGAAATTGTGACATCCATATGGAATAAAAAATGTTAAATGCTGAGCGTTTAAAAAAAAATCTTTTTAGGAGCATTTTGTTGAAAGTCAAAAAATGCATTTGTGTATTTATAGCAGCACTTTGTGTAACTTTTTTCTAAAAGAAAGGAACAGCAGATGGAAAAGATGTGTAGAACATGTTTAAGTGGCACTTGGTGTGTTGAAGTTTAATATTTTGGCACTGCATGTATACTTGCCAACATGATCCATTCCAATCTGCAGGGGCTTATCAAGTCTTGTTTTTTTCTTTGCATTCTATGACTTGTACTTCCTCTTTTCCCACTGTAAAGCTTGGACTACTATGCACAAGTGTCTGTCTGTATGCCTCCCTTCAGGTGGCGGATAGATCGAGAGCATTGCATGGGCATTTCCTCAACGAGAGGTTGTGGGCGTGCGATGGACTGCCTGCAGGCCGTCCCTTGTAATGACCACATTTTCTCTTGTTTTTCCTGAATTGGTGTGTTCCGCCCACTGCACTGGTCCCTGTGCCGGCTATGCCCACGCTCTGGAGCCTCGCACAAGGCAGTCAGCTGCACACAGAGATGTGCCGAGTCTGTGTGAAGTCCCTGCAAAGTATTTAAAAAGTCCCATGTAGTCGATTCCATGAATCGACAGTGAGGGGTTTCTTGCCCAGTTTGGCCCGCAAAGTTCCTACTTACCATGCAGAAAAATCAATCACTCAGGCCCCAAATGTTTAATCTCGCATTACAGTATAGCTCGCCCATCGCACACAGCTTTGCTTTCTCACATACACCTTTCCCATGAAAATCAACTGCATTAAAAAAAAAAACAGTATTGATTGTAAGGTATAGATTTATTACAGATGAGCGTCCGACTAGCAGCCGATGCCTCACTCCAAATTATTAGCCTATGGCAACATGTCACAACCTCGGTTGGCAGAAAGCAATTATGGTACTCTTATTTGCTGAACATGTTCAGTCAAAGCGGTCCATTTTAAAGATGGCACAGTGGCATAGTAAGGAGTAAACAAGGTGTAAAGCTGTGTACGCATAGCTATCACGCTCTGGAAGATTGTCCAAAGCATTTGAAGGTGAATTGGGAGACACGAGAGAAAATACCTTTCTGCCTCTTCTACAAATCCTCTATGTTTTATGCCACCGTGTGATGTTCATGCTGGTGTCCAACTAAAGTATTCCTATGAAATGTACCTGCAATTAGACTTTTCTAAAACAGCTGGATTACATAGGATTCAACTATGAATGCGATCTGAAAAGCCTAATTTGTAGGAAAGCATTACAATGTGTACAAAACAGAGAGTAAAAGTGAAGAATGACTGGAATGTTGCCTCCTTTTTCTCTTCTCCTTTGAACGTCACCTTGTAAATATTTAAAACGTCATGCCATGCGATTTGCATGTTTTTAAATGGCTCCCAGAGTTGTTGGGGATTTTTTTGCTTTGTGTCCTTATGTTTTGAAAGTGCATTTGCATAAGCCAGAGTAGATATTTTGTGGGCTAGACACTGAAGGCAAGCATTGGCAAAGACATATGCAGTGCACATGTGAAACCATTAACACTGCTGTGAACAGACTTGTTTGTTTACTCTGCCTCTTACCAGTGCGATGTGTCTTCAAACACTAACTTGCAGACATTTTCTGAACTTTTAAAGTAATGACATGATGTGTAGGGCCCAAACATGTAAGGCCTGCATGCACATACATATAAAATTTAATGAAACAGCTGTGAGGGCCAACTTTAATGCTTGTATATATAACCCGCACATGTTGGCATTTTATTAACATACGACAGCCGGTGTATTTAGAGAGAATGGCCCTGATTCACAGGCTCTCCTATAGGATCACACCATTATCACACGCTTCTGTGAACCAGGCCCTATATGTTCACCCTAATGGGCATTTTGCGCTGATAGCAGATGTTTTTTGTTGCCCACGTCAATGATACTGTTTTTACTCAATTTGGGAGAATGAAGGGCTAAGAGCAAACGCTGTGATTTGAATTTCTACCATGACGTCATGACTGTAGTGGAGGCATTAACCCACTGAGCCACAGAAACAGTCGACATGTGTGCATTCAAAGAGTGATTAGCGAATACGTGCTGCTGATGGCAATCAAAACCGTCATCACGCAGGTGTATTGCATTAGTCAGGATTTTTGGCTTCCACCCTTTATCGAACCCCCAATTATCGGACATGCGAACACGCGTCAACATAAATTCAAAATGTGTGTTCCCAGATTATGCATGTGTAGGAAGAAAAGAATTCGTATTCTTTCTTCAGGTCTGTCCCCTTCATCTCTTTCGCTGCTTTACACAGCGATTTGCAATAGCGAAGACAACCCGTTCCAAGAACGGTCCAACATCAGTGCTGATTCAACATGCAGCAATCAATTGTTTACCGGCCAGGGCAGAGTATCAAAACTTTGCACAGCTGCAAAAAAGTGGAGCAAGTGAATTTAGCAGCGATTTTACTCCCTGGGTCATTGGGAATGAAGCAAACAGATGTACCCCCAATGTATACTATCTAAACGTGGTTTCACCAGGGCAAAACGGAAGCAGATTCTTTTATTTATTACGCCTGATGACTGGCATGAAAAGAAATGTAGCAAGCAGGTTTATTTTTATTATGCAGCAAGCATTTGTTTGCAATTGTTGTGCAATTGTTTCTTTGGATAATAGTGATTGTGACAAACCATGTTTGCTCCAGTCTATATTATCAAAGCATGTGCTCCCTTTTTAAAACTCGTGCAAATGTTAGATAGCCTGGCCGCTGAATCGTGTTATGCTTGTTCATGTACTGGCAAGGCTTAAGCAGCGTGGGTGCGATGGTTAATTGCAACACCACCGAGAAACGTGTGACTTTAACAATGGGCAAAGAGCCACGTTTAAAACTTCAGTCTGTGAGGAGCGCGTGCCGCTCATTATGAAATATTTTTTTCTGATTTCAAGTGCACATTTGCCTGATCAAAATTCATAAACATTCCTGAATGTTCATCAGAGAGTCAGAGCATGCACATGAAATCTGTTGGTTCATACCCCCAGAATGTATAATACAGGTCTGCGCGCCTTTAATATTCTTCAGTGTGGATGGATGCAGAGGACCGCAAGAACATATTGACAAGCCAACTATGAATTCAGTCCCTCTGGTCATGTCGCGGGCCGGAAGCCAGCGAAGCATCTGCACGAAGACACTCTGGATAAATGCCTAAAGGAATCCCAGATGTGGCCGCATTCCCGCAGGAGGGCGGGATCCGTCCATGTGCATGCAGCATTCCCAGAGCAACTGTTTCTGTGCGCTGCGGCTCGCTTCCGATCTGTGCATACCAAACCTCTTGCCTCTTGCCGTGGGATCAGCAACATTGATACCCTCTGCAAAATGTGTCGTCTAGCTTTTGGCTACTTTATAGTAGAGTACATTTCCCTATAGTTTTATTTTGATTGTTTTTAATGAACAGACTACATGTAGGCTACATGTAAGACTCAATTAAAGCATCACAGATTTTAAAAGTAAACCATTGAACAAAGGGGCCAGATTACAAAAACTATGCATCGATGCAAGTGCAACTTTGCACAGTATTAGCACTACCCCGTTTAAAAATGGTTAGTAAACCAGGTCCTATTTTAATGCTTTTATGCAGCAGCGCAAAGTTTGCCTGAGTGCTAGTACCATTCTGGGCAAAACTTTATTGAAAGAAGAAGCCATTGCCCTTTCCTCTGAAGGCTATGTCTGATGGAAATTGTAGTCCAAAACATCTGGAGAGCCAAAGGTTAACAACCGCTGCCCTAGGGCAAACTTTGTCCTGCTGCTAATACCATATAAAGGTGCACTTTCACCAGTGAAAAGTTTTGTGTTACTGTACACAATTTCAAGTCTAAGTATCCGAGATGAATATCCTCCTAACCAAAAAGTGTATTTTGTGAGTTTTATAGATAAATGCCAAACATTTCTTTATATTTGAACAAATAAAGGAACCACATTTGAAAAACAAATTAAGAGTGTCTACTCTTTATGGCTGGCTGATGGATGGATGAATTCTAGCAAAGGGTAGCCCTGTGGCAATGCCAGGACTTGGAAATAAGACCACGCTGAGGAAACACAGGTTCGAATCCCAGACCGCACTTGGGAAACATTAAAAAAAACGAGCGTGTTATACATAAACTGCCCTTCCACAATGAAGCTAGCGCCTAGATACCTACGAGTTATATGCACTGTAAATAAATGCAAAAATAAATAAAGTGTGAAGGTCGTGGGCTGCATTGCATCGACAGAACCATTTACCTGATGCCACATATTTGCGTGGTAGTATGTTTGAATAGCATTGTTTTTGCCAGGCTTAGCATTGCCCATGTGTCTTGTCTGAGATCCTATAATATGAAAAAGGGAACTACAGGTCAGAGAAAAGGTCCAGCAGAAGTTTGGAGACAGTCATTCGCTAAAGGCACATTTTTAGATCTCATTCTCATCTTCTAGTGCGATCCAGAGACTGGAGCTTATTTTGAAATCAACCCAAACACCTGGAACACAGAATATCTATGAGATGCAAGGAGAAAGACATGTACTCAGAAAAAGCTCACCACCGTAAGCTCACAAGAGAAAAAAATACAATTTTCAAAATGAATGCTATTTTATATCACCGACTTTATAATATGGCATTTCAGAAATGGAAACACCAAGGCTTCCAGAGGAAGGCAGCATGCATGTATAGTGTTTGCTTTTGTAACCACTGTTCATTATTTCCGACCTAGCATGGAAAGCACAGCAAATAAAAGTCATAATTTCATTTGCATTTGCACCAGCTGGATTTTCAATTGCACGCTCCTTGATGGCAAGTTCCTTTGTTTGGGTGCTTGCAAACTTTAATTATTCACAGCACAAACCAATAGTTTCTTTCTTTCAGTGCTAAAAGATATGAGTTACTGGTATCCCAAATTGGGAGGACAGCCAGGGTCTGGGATTCAAGAAGGAGGCCTTTTACAAAGCACTAACCCCCAAGCTCCTCTTTCTTCTCTTTCTTTTAGACCCAAATAACTGCATGATGTTTGGGAAATGAGTGACCGTAAACACCTCAGCTCATTTTTCCGCAAAGGTCTCCATACTCGCTCTTCATACTTTCTCTCACATCTGCTTCGCTGATGTTGCCTTTCATAGGCATGGCCCCTCACTGGGACCGCTCAAAGAAAGGGAAGCGCCAGAGCAAGATCGGTGCAATACGTGTCTTTCCCATATGCCTGTGTCTATGCAATAGCGTTTTCCCCTATTACCTTGTGCTCACCTTCTCTGAAAGAAGCCTGGCGGCTTTGGCTTGCCTGCAGGTGAGCTCAGCCCCAGCATGCACAGGGATCTAAATGGAAAGGCTGAGCCACACCGGGCCGCTTGAAAGTGTCTGTCTTCATTTGGTGACCCGTCTTACTCACTGAGAACTTCAGATCTCTTGAAAGTTTGCCCCTTCTACATGAGTATATTCATAGTGCCAGGCGTGCATCAGGCAGTATTTTAGTGCCGATTGAGATGAAATATCACACGTTTGCTTATGACTTTCACAGTTGGTACGCACTGCTGACTGTACTGTACCCCACTTCATCCTTCTCGTCCGTTCAGTGGTCACTCCCCTTCTCCCTTTCCTTCAGTCCCAACTTGTTCAAAGGAAGCTGGTGGCGAGAGAGTCAGTACCTATCCTTCCCTTGACACCTTCTCTTAAGGTTTTCAGAGGCCGTCATTGCAATATATTTATAAAAAAGAAAGAAATTCTAACTGAAGTTTTCTATTTTTTTTTCCATTATAATATCGTTAAGTCGGAATCATCTTCAATGGCATTTTAGGTGAAGAACAATTGAGAATATCTATGAAGAACAAGCACTCCTGCATCTAACCATAGTTTCACAACAGAACATATTTGCACATACCTTCTTTCATATTCGTGCCATGAAGATTAGTTCCCCTAATTCGCATCATGTGAGCACGACTTATTGCGTAGGGAAAATGCAAGCAAATGTGTAGGAACTGCTGGAACTTTGAAACTGCTCGCGGTATTTCTCCTGCTACAAAACAGAACTGTGACCTGCATCTGGCACAGATGTTTGGAGCGGCTACTCTACCCAATTCCCACCCGGGGGAAGGGTGCTCAGCCAATCAGGTGGCAGGAAAAGCAGGCGAGAATATGCAATCCCAGCCACCCGCGGCCCTTACCCGGGTAGCACATTTTAAAAAAAACATTTTTATAATGTGGGGAGGCAACAGGGAACCTCTCTCTGTTGCTACCCTCCAAATCACCAGATTCCCCTTGCCACACCCCTGCCCCCAACTTACCTCTGGGACCAGAGCCTTGCTCTCCAGCCCCTGAGCTCCTCTTATGTGGCCGCTGTCATTGAAATGGGAAAGGGACTACGCTCCTTTTCGAATTGGCTGTGGCCATTTTGCAACTTGTTTTCCATGGCCGCTGTCATCTGAAAAGGGACCTAGTCCCTTTTCCATGTTAATGGAGGTGGCCATTTATTTTCATTTATTTTTTCTCTAATGGGGGACGGGCTTGCGCAGAGCTGATCTACCGTCGGAGGAAGAAAAAATAAAACTATACACACCCCGGGAAATCCTGGGTTGCGAATAGCGCTATGTTAACTATCTTACTGACATTTGATTCTCTGCCCACCAGTGTGCAGATTTTTCATTGTTTTCAAAAGAGGGATCTTGTTTACTATGACGATTAACCTGCAAACTGTAGATTCGTTGTAGGTTTCTGCTGCATATGCTCAGCCCACTGAGTGATCTGAACATCATTGCCACAATCTCTCATCCCTCTCTCATGGTGCTTTGAGCCATCTATCCTAAGCAGGGCCTTTATTCTTGCATGTTGCCATATCATCAACTCTCTCTGCTTTCATCTTGCATTACAATTATTTTCTTGTTTCCATGTTGAAGGAATAAAGATAAACCAGGCTCTCTTTTGTGTCCCTTATGTGTGATGAGATAATCCAGTCCTGGCTTTATTCATGCACGTGCACTTCGACATTTAACAATAGAAATGAAAATCTTCAACTCAGAGAATAGAAGGCAATACACGAGTGGAGAAGCGTTTCACAAAGGAAATGGGAGGACAAGAGAACCCGAACAAATGTAACTCATGAAGGTAAGGACCCTCGCAATATCTAAGCAGACAATATCACAGCCTGCTGCAGCACAATACACCCCACTTAGTCTCCCTCCAGCTCTGACCTTATGATGACGTCATCGATGTGGGCAAACCAGCATGAACCATATCGGGACACCTCAGAGTACAGCACTGCACAAGATTGTTCCCTAAACTGTTTTTACAAAATGTATTTTATATTTCTAAGTGCAGATACGTGCAGATAAGTGCAGATACGTGTTTTATCTCAGTTGTCCTATGATTCTTCCAATCTCCCACACCGGTTTCAGAGGAACACAGACATGACGCATGTTTATTTTGTATCTCCTTCGATAACAATAACTTTGCTTGACACTGAACACAGTGATAATATAATTGCTAAACGAATACACGTTATTGCTAATCAAGACAATATAATTAAATATAATTAGACAACTTTGAGAATTCATTAAAAAAATATGTTTATGCTTAGTAGTGGAAGAGAGTCCCAGTGCACCACGCCAAAGTGAGCAAAGGATGTCTCGTCTTGCACAAAGTGTGCCACCTGGTGAGTGTCACCAGAGTATTGCTGCATGGAGTCAGGTCGTTAAATATTTGCCTCATGCCACTATTGAAGCATAACACCAAGTCACGAAGCTGCTCATGCCCGTTTAATGGCTTTGCCCATCTAGTCTGCCATCCAGCAGTCTGATCTGGTAGTAGCTTATTGAGGCTGAGTTGAGCTCTCAATGACTCCAAACACAAACAATATGAAATGCCTTTGCGGTCTGATGTAAAGGGTCATAAAATACATCTGGATTTGTCATGACTTCTCTCGCAACTATCTCCCATGTATCATCCTGCCCTGTAATATAGGGTCACCAATCGGAGACTGAGGATAGTCAAATGTGTACCCCAGAATCAATGGGACCAGCCCGTCCCTTCAAAACCAAACACACACCCAGGTGTACTAACACAGTGGAGGTCATAGTAATCTAAGCGCACATTGCATGCAGGGACCGACAACATCAGTACTTATGTGTTGTTGGGTCACATGGACTTTAAACTTTTGCAAGGTGGAGATTAATATTGAAGAGTAAAACAGTTCAACATTGCATCTACTCTTAAAGAAAAGGCCTCGCACATGGATACACACACAATGTGCAAAATTCTTTAACGTTTTTTGTATGGAAAGGATTAGATGCATTAGCACAGTAAATAGGTTGCAATTAAACCTGCATTTCAATGCAAACATCACAATGCACACATTGAAATGCCCCTTCTCACCCCTTTCCATGGTTGTGTAAATTATGCAGCATTTTTACATTCTAAAAGTCATCCTATATTCATAAACAGGATATGCTTGAAAAACAGAAAAAAGGCCAAGAAAAACCCTACACCGCTTTCAAAAAGATGCTGCGTTATATACACAGGATAGCGTGGTGAATTCCGACCCTTTCATTATTTGTTTAGGTGGAACTGTAGCAGTACATCACCCATCCCTGTTCCACCTGCACCCCTGTCCCTGAAATAGGTCTGGACGTGCGTGCTTGGTATATCTTTCTTAGGGAACATCTATTTCCATTTGCAAATGTTGCATCTTTCTGGTATGATGCCACGTCAGAGGAATATAATCATAATGAACTGCTATGACATCACAGCAGCGGGTGGAGGGGCGCAGTATTTTCACTGACAGGAATTTGTTTAGCTTTTTAGGGTTCTTAGAAGGTTGGCATCATTCAACGTTTAGCAATATTTACTGCCAAACTCATTCACCTGTTTCACCAATTGAAAACAACGTAAATGAACTTGATGGCGGAATGGCAGTCTTGAACCCCATTCCTGGAGTCTATGGGACTATGATTTGGGGAATTTACCGTTGATGATAATTCCAGTCATGCCAAATACTCAATTTATTTGGAGGCTGAGTGAAGGAAAAACTCAACATGCGCTTGAGTAACATATTCATTTAATTTCTAAACTGCACTACTTTTACTGACGCCATCAAACTCATACTTGTATTTTCTATGCTCTCCATAGTCCCTCATATCTCCACTCTACACACCACATGCAATCCTGTTCCAGAAGGGACCATGCAGGGGTGACAAGGGACACACGGGGGGCATGCACAACATAACAACTATAGATAGGAAGCTTTAACTACGGGTACATTTTAACACAGGAATCTGAGCGACATCCTAGATAACGCAAGCATTAATCTTCTTGTCTATCAGATGCCACTTAATAACCCTCAGTCCAATATATCATAGCAGTTGATAGATATTCGGCAACCATTATACATGTATTATTATTGGCAGAGCGAGTGCAGCAAGCGGGGCATGCTTTTCCCTACTGCCATTGATGGAGAAGGTGGAGTACCCAGCCCAACCAGCCCAGCCCACACCTGCAGCCCTTCAGCTGATGCGCACCATTCTCCCCTGGACCGTAGACAGGAGAGGTGAGCAGGGCAGGCTGTTCCCTGTTGTTCCCTTGCTGTACTCCATTCGAGCGGTTATGGTTTTCACTCATTGGGGAGGGGGTGTTCACAAAACATTGCTCTTAAGAGCTGGGTCCTGGGGTTTTGGTCCAGGGCTTGGTTTTAAAACTACAGCCACTATGTAAACCTTAAAAGAAACTGTTAACATGTACTTGAGTCCTGAAAGTAAAGAAAACTTGGGACCTTTGTACTCAAAGAATGAAAGAGTACCCTATGTCAAGTCTGTGCTAAGTTATGCAGCCCAGCAAGACACCTTGCTGTGCGGTGGAAAGGTGATTGGAGCATACACCCCCTTTCATCATCGCCACAGCCATGGTCATAAAGAGGATCTTCTTGGAGTGCCAAGCTCTAGTGCCAAGTCCAGATAAGCTGGACTGCTAGGGCTGCAAGAGATCCGTGGAACTACTCTCTGGATACATCATGTATACGTCTCTCCCCACATTTTGAATATCTTGTTGTCTGGCTCATCATTATGCACTAAGATCCATCCCTAACATTACACCAGTACACCATGTAGACCTACTTGGACCAACTGTTGAGCCTGCCTCCTGCCTCCTACTCTATGTGCCCAAGCAGCTGGTGAATCTCCTTCCACTTTATGTATTTGGTCGGTGTGGGGAGGGGGTCGCAGAAAGTCAGCCCCATGAGCCAGTTGGGCATTCCCCCCTTCACAACCCTATCTTATCTCATTGGTTTTAATTTCAATTTTAAATTTGTATCAGCCTTTTTATAGACTTGGACTTTTACCATGTTTATCTATGGCCTTCACTTGTTGTGGTTAACTTTGATCAGTGGTGTTGTCTTATGATATAGTTGCATACAATGTGTGCAGATGGGTCTTTATTCACCTTAACCCAAAGCAGGTCCACCGCTTAAGAGACGAGTGCATGTTTGTACGTAGAGCAAGTTTATTGTACAATCGGCCAGGAGTGGCTAGATGACGCTGTAGAGTCAAACTAACCTGAGTCTTTCTAAACCACACAAGTTGACACATTATATACATTTTTGCAATAGTTAAAACACTCCCATATATTTTATTACAATCCATCCCCCACATGTGATTGATTGGTCAAGAACTATACAAAAGAAATCCAATCTTTCTACAATCCCCCCGTTCTCATTGGTCACTTTTACTCTTACCTACCATCTTCAGTTCAGGTGTACAACCCACCGTCTTTAAGGAGTTATCCGTGGTAGGTCGTGACATCATCACATAGTTACACATTCATACACAAACATCATTTATTACCCCTTTGAACTGGCAATAACCATATCACCCACCCCGACTTGCTGGCGTCTTCAGAACACTCTAATTTTGTTACACTCACCTGGTCTCTGCGGAGACGTTGGGGCACGGTTGGAGCCCTCCCTCGACATGGCTCTTTTGGATAACTTACTTCGCCAGCTGCTGCTGAGCCTGCTGTTCTGGACGCTGGTATTGCCCCTGAGATAAGATGAGAGGCAATGATAGTGGCGTGGTGGTGTCATGAATTCCCTCGACCCTCTCGTGCCAAAATGAAGTGTGCAAGCATTTTCTCATGCAAGCTCACCTGTGGTGTTGTAACGTTGAGCTCTCCATCCTGCTTCTTGTAGAAGAGGCGCGTAGAGTGGACCTAGTTGCTTCACTAGTCTGTGTAAGTGGTGATCCAGACCGCCTGCAACCAATCCACTTAGAAGGTAAGTCTTTTGGTTATGATTAATGTTTGTTTTCTTTATAATGTCTTTTGCCTTGATTATTAATGATAATTCTTGCAATGTCTTATCTCTTTCCCAGACGGTGTGAAGATGGCCAATCGGAGTGGTGGAGCGAGTCTGGGGATTCCTTTGAGGATGATGGAGCTCCCGAATTAGCTGGTAAATTGGCCTTTATAATGGAACGCTGGACTCAGGTATGGCACGGCCAAGCGTTCGTTATTTATATGGTTTCTAACCTGTTGTGTTCTTTTTCCCTTGCAGGAGAAGACTGGCGGCGTAGAGCGGAGTTTGAAGGCTCAGGAGTAGCTCCACGGCTGCGGATGAAGGTACCGCGAAGATGAAGAAAGGAAGAGGAGCGTCGCGTTGCTGGAAGCCCGGATCAGGTGAGGAAAGGCTCCGACTTCCGATAGCGATGGGATGCACGTAAGAAGCGAGCCCAGCGATGGAGCGGCTGGAAGCAAGTAAGGAGCGCCTTCAGCGATGGAGTAGCTGGAATCAGGGAAGATGGTCTTCAGCGATGGAGCAGCTGGAATCAAGTGGATGCACGACGAGATGAAGAACATCTAAGGACAGCGGTAAGCGTTACGCTGCTGAAAGCAGAATACCGCGAAGTAGAGGCATGTTGGTTGGTTAGCCTTAAATAGGCTGGCCCTAGCCACTCCATTGGGCCCCGCCTTGTGGCTCCACCTTCCCCCTCCCAGGGATTCTTGCTGGTGCGTTCCAATGATATTCTATGGCCACGCCCGGCCCTGATGCACGTGCCCCAGGCACAGAGTGTGCAAAGTACACTTTTCCATGAGTCTGGCGCCAGAGGTGCCAGGACTGGGTCCATTTGGGCCCTGAGGGTGACGAAGGCCTGGACCCTTGTCCAATGGCCATGACAAATATAAAGGACTACCAATTAAAACATGCCTGGCCTCTTTCACATCCGTAGAGAACAATCACAATGCATGAACTATTGGTCACTCTGACCTCGAGCATCACTTCACCCCAAGTTCATTGCTGGTCAGAAACAAATGTCTGGATCCCTTTGCACAATGAATAACAAGCTCCCATGCACTTAGAATAGTACAGTTTCCTTCTTGTTGGCTGACCATGTTACGCTCACCTGGCTCCCACAGGGGCGTCGATCTGAACTGGACAGCTGCAGTCTCCACCAATGTGACGCGTAGTGCCGAGATGACGGACTGGACTGGCCCACCTAGCTTTGTTTGCTTGGCCCGTAGAAATATTCTTCTGCAAATGGAGAAAGGGAATTAACCACCTGTGGAGATAAGCGTTAACCCCCCCACTCCCGCTGATCTCCCCACTGATCACCTTTGATGTCCCCTCTTATAGTCTCACCTGATGGTTTGAAAAGATGAGCTCTCCATCCTGCCTTGAGCGCAGGGGCGCGTAGATAACCAATTTCTTCACTGGCTCGAAGGAATTGGTGAGTTCCAGAACAATACTGACTCAGAGATTCCCGGCAAGACACCGTATGTATGTAGTTCGTAAGAGTTCAAATGTCTGACTTTCACTCTGTCCAATTCCTTGCAGGTTGCAGCTTGACCCTAGCGAAGAATTCCTCGTGGCAACCGGTAATATTCAGGTAAGGATTTGTATTATCCAACACAGTTTGATAAAATAATGTCAATATGTAACCTGTTGCTTTCTCCCTTATTCAGGCGCTGAGAGAAAGTATGAAATCTCGGGGAATAATGCCTCCGGCGTTAAAATCAGGTAAGTCTATTGTGGCGATGAGGTTTCCCCTTGTGTGTCCCTTTATTTCACCTTGCTGTCCTTTTGTTTCCCCTTAGGGGTCGGGGTTCGACGAGAATGCAGTGGAAGCTGCGCTGACCCGTGAAGAGGAATAGTACCCCCGGTGGTAAAATCAGGTAAGTATATGGGGGTAACTAATATTAGCTCTGTGTATTCCCTTGGCTCACCTTGCTGTTCTTGTCTTGCCCTTAGCTGCCGGAGTGCGGCAGGAACATGCAGAAGGATGCAGTGGAATGGGAAGATGCTGCGAAGGCCGGTGAGTTCAGCGCGGCGCTGCAGCAGGTGAGGCGACGCGCATAAAATAACTTCTTTCTTCCAGCTCGAAGGTGCGATGGATCGGGAATTCAGGTAAGGATCAAAGGTATTGCTCTTGTTCTAACCTTTTCTCCTTCTTTCTCCCTTTTTCTAGGAGCTCCGGACTCAAGGCAGGCGTGGCAGAAGACTGGATGCAGACTTGCAGACACGGTGAGCGTTACGCTGCTGGATGCAGAATAACGCGAAGCGTATGCTGCTCTTCGGGCGTGGTTTAAATAGCCTCCAAAGTAGTCCCGGGTAAGTATTCCCCCCCAGCCCCACCCGAGTAAAAAAATAGTTCCTAAGTAAAGTAGTCCCTTCCAAGCCTCTTCTGGCTTGGGACTCTTGCAGCATGGTCTGCATCAGGTAAGTTTGCAGCATGGTCTGCACCAGGTAAGTTTTCATGTATGAGCCTGGCACCTATGGCGCCAGGACTGACTCTCCATATGAGCCTGGCGCCATACACGCCAGGACTGCACCCAAATAGCCCCTAGCAGGGGTTGTTGGGCTTGCCTGGAATGACTTGATGCCTGCTTCCAGGGTTGTTGGACTTGGTCTGGGTCTCCGGGTGTAGACATCATGACAGACCATCGGCTTAATGTCACAGTCAATCATTACTTCTCGATGGGCCTCCAACCTTGCAAAGCCAGTTTTTCCAAGTCACTCAGAGTTCACCTCGCAAACCTCTGACTGCAGAGTTTAACCAATTTATAAAATGAGCACACTACATATCGATTTTGTAAATTCCACATGTGTGTAGTGCATGCATGTTCAATAACTATTGTGTCTTCTTCACAGTGGGTTTTTCATGACAAGCCCCCTTCCACGCATGCTCATTATGAAGCTTCTCATTGCCCAGCTTCTCGGCGTGTTGTAGCACAACATATCTAAATTGTGTTTATATTTCATTTGCAATTTTAACATTTATCTTGCTGTGTACATGCAAATTTGAAATGTATCAACTTAAACACAAAGTAACACTTCAAGTTATACATATCCCCTTCACATTAACTACATGGCTACATATAAAATTGCAACATTGCGCAAACTTTGCTGGTTCCAAAGTCACAAATATGGCAGGCTCAACATGAATCCCTCTTTTGCATTGAGACCTTTCCCGACTACCCTAACAAATGCCTATGTGATCTAGAATGACAAAGCCCTAAGCAACGCATCTCCTGAACATGACCCAAAAACCAAAAACAACCCACTTTATGGCCCCACTCAAGGAGGTGAACTTTTTTATGGATCAAATTGAGGTTGTGCTGGATGATTGCTGCAAGGATGAAGTAGGCTTAAAGCCATACTCTAATGTCACCAGTATACCCACCATCCCAAGTACTACCATCCCCCCTAAATGCAGTGATGCTGGGAAACTCAAACAGACAAGGATAACTTTTGGCCCCCCTACCAAAGGACCCAATACCGGAGGGACATTTTTTGATTACGAGCTATTAGGTCTCCTTAGAAATCCTGACCAGCAGGGTGGCCAAAGGGTGTCATTCCAAGCAAAATTATTCAGGGATCATCAACCAATGGCCAAGGGACGGTGGTCAGTCAAAAGGCCGAAAAGAAAATATCGAATGACAAAAATCTTGAAAAATAAATCTTGAAAAAAAAAATCGCATTTTTTATTTATTTATTTATATGTATTTTTGGGTAGTAAAAAAAAGGGGTAAAATAAAAAAATAAATAAAAAAGGGGGTTGGGGGAACCCCCCATTTCGAAAAAAAAGTATTAAAAAAAATGTGTTTTTTTTTTTTCGAGATTTTTTGGTTCGACCTTTTTTTTCGATATTTTTTTTTCGGTCTTTTCACTATAAACCCCAAGGGACATCCTCTGATACTGGAGGTGAGGAAGGTTGATGTACTGGTGGGGTTAATCCACTTTTCCCAGCAACTGTTTTGCAGGGCACTAGTAGCTTCAAGCTGTCCACTGAGCTGGCCCGGCTAATTGATTTTGATAATGTTCTAACCCACTATATTGAGAAAACTGGGGAAAAGGATGTGAGCCCAGTGGAACCCAAAGAGCTCAGTCTACATACAAGCACCACCAACAACAATCATTATCATGTCACCTCCTGCGTCAATTGTGCTAATCTTACTCTAGAAGTTAATGCTTTGCGTGCACTTTATTTATTTATTTATTTATTTTATTCATTTATATACAGGAGGAACAATGCTCTTTTGATCACAAAAGAACATGCAATAGACAAGAAATTAAGTTTTGACGGAAAGTGGAGAGCTTCTTTAAATGGAGTGAGTTTGAGGGACATTCTGACCAGGTTGTGGAGGGGAGTAAATGGAACAGTCACTGGGGACCATACATAAGTGGACATACAAATATTAAGGACAACCAACATTGCCACTTTTTATGCGCAGGTAGGCAGTACGGCCATCTGTGCTCGGTATGTGACTATGATGGGTGAAGTGATAGAGTGGAGGCAGAGGAAGTGAGCGACAGAGTCCGGTCAGGGGAGAGGGAATAAATGATAGCTAGCAGGTAGATGAGAGGTAGGTTAAGAGGGTAACTCCGAGGAGAGGAGGTAGGCTTTTAGTTTGGTTTTGAACAAATCTGTGTGGACTGGTTCTCAGATATCCGGGAGAAGAGCATTCCATGCAAGTGGAGCAAGAAGAGCATAGCGAGGGTGAGGAGGCACAGGGGTAGTTGAGGAGGCAGAGAGGAGATTACGAGAAAGCTTAAAGATTTGGGTAGTGGAGGATATGTACAGTGGTGCCTTACTGTGGATACATTTGTGAACCAGGAGAAGCAATTTAAATTTGGCCCCATCATCAGCCATCAATCCAGCCTGGTGATGATACGAGGAATTAGAGGTGAAATTAGGTAGTTACAAGGTAGTTCCAAGAAAGTCCTGGTAGCAGGGGGGATATCAAAGAAGATGCTGGCACAGTAGTCCAGTTTACAGAAGAAAATAGGTTCAGAGATGCTTGGAGGTGCCTGATTTTCCTAATTTCTAGGTGACTGAGGCAAGCTGCTGTTCCAGATTTGGAGATGAAAGTAGCGAAGATGTGAGAAGGGTCATAGATGAAGCTGAGGTTTCTAGATGAGGAAGAGTTGGGGAGAGTGTCAGGTGGGCACTGAATAGGCAGAGGAAGATATGAGAGAGAGAGATCAGAAGAGCACCTATGTTTTGGTAGAGTTTAACATCAGCGGGCGTGAAGCCATCCACTATTTAATGGCAGAGGGACAGATAGACAGTTGGATATTTAGATAGGGAGATCAGAGGAGAGTTCAGGAAAAGAAAACATGATTTTGGTGCCATCCGCAAAGAGTTGGTACGAGAATAAAAAGGAGGAGATTAGTGGCCCAAGAGCAGAGGTGTAGATGGTAAGGAGGAATCAATCCAGGCAAGGGCTTGATTGCGCCTTCCAAGAAGTAAGAGAGTATTAGGGAGATCAGAGTGGTTGACAGTTGCAAAGGCAGCTGCCAGGTCAAGGGGAATCAGGAAAGAGGATAGGTTGTGCTACTTATCAGAGGCTATTGAAGACCTAACTAATACTGTATGGTCCCTTACTATGGACATCTGCACTGTAAAAGGAGTCATGCATACTTGTCACCCAACGACCCAGCTCGAACTATCCAAGAATGTTTTAATAGTAGTCAAGTAGCCACACCAGAAGACAATCTTGGTCCTGTCCAAGATGGAAATGGGGAGTTTGCTAGGAATCACCTTCTGCCTTTAGGGAAACATAATTGGGGGTACACAGTGAAACAAATGAAGCAATTTGACACTAGAGGGGAAAGAGGCCCCAAAGGTGGTCACTTAAACAACTCGTCCAATGCATTGCCCAAACACCCGACCCAGAGACACTGTATAGCTGCTAGTCCTGCAAATGTGGCTGCCCTGTACATGTTAAATGTACCCAAACTGTCTGAGAACATCAGATAATGGTTGGACTCACTGAAAAAGAAATGCATCCACTGCATTAGAAGCAAGAAGGGTAGTTGCTCTTATTAAGATGGATTTCTGAACTCTGACCTGGATGGGCAGAGGTTCAGAAGGCCAGCCAAGTTTCTTGGAACAGGGTAACCTCTGGACAAGCCAGACCAATCAGGGTAGCTATGGCGGCAGTCAAGACTAAGTCTCAAGAGGGGTGAGAGTGACTGAAAGACCTCAATGAGCACACAAAGCAAGGACACTTACAAATTACTCCAGACAGGTGTTAGATTAAAAATATAGACACATTTATTACAAGGCCTTTGTAACATCGACCATAGCAAAGAATTACAATAATACTAAAGTAAACCAACCCATCACAATCAATACAATATATATACAAGACTGAGGGGTCTAAAGAGTTAGGAGCACAAAATATGTAGACCACCTAGATGGGGAGGAAAACAGGCAGTGCAAGTAATCATTAGACCCAGTTCGAAATCAGAAATACACCTAACTAGGAGGCAATCCAAGCCCTACGAAGAGAGGAGCCTTAGGCTCAATAGTACATGCACGCGGATGTGCCAATGGACAAAATAGGGTCTCTTCAAGGGTCTCTGACAGTTCAGGAAGGTGGATGAAGCAATGAAGAACAAGTCCCCACTACTCAAGCAAGACCTCCACTTGTGGGCAGAGGCAGGGCGAGAGTGTGGGATGGATCCGCTATTTCGCAACAGCGGTAGAAACGAAATGGGTTCCTGTGCTAGGGGCCGCCGGTTGGGTATGGACTACTCACCGGTCCCCGACGTAGGCAGACCCAGACTTCGCCAGTTCAGTTCACGTTTCTGGCAGGTTTGGATGCGACAATCAGGACGTCTCAACACCGGGTAGATTCTGTGGTAGCAGGATTCAGGGTCGAGATGGTCACAAATGCAGCAAATGTGCACAGGTCGTTACCACAGCAGGGCAACATGGGAACTGCATTTACTCTGGTCTGGGCACACTTGTATCACGTCATACCTGGGAGTGCAAGTGTACGAAATTCGGTGTGAGGGTGCCGTGGACCCAGAGCTAGCAGTACGCCAGGTTTCGAGGGCTTCCCCAAAACGGCGGCGGTGACAGAGCAAACGTCCCATGTAAGCTGATCAGCCCACTGGTTGGCCCAGGGACACTTCCAAAGAGGCTTACTTGCAGGGTTTCATGAAGGTGCCGAGAATAGTTGGTCCCATTATTCCAATTGGTCGAAGCGCCTACACAGACCTTCTAGAATGATCAGATGCAGAGGGGTCTCGCAGGACGACAGCGGGCTCAGGGTGCCAAACCTTCCAGCGGGTCACCCGTGGTTCCTCGACTCGGCTTTTTGTTGCAGGATACTTGGCTCCTTATCCCTTGTTCGGTGTGAACTCAGGAGATCGACATGGTAGTGGTGTTTTCGGCCTCCTCTTATCCAAAGTTCCCTTTGTGCCAAAACAGAGAGTACCCAATGGGAGATCTGCTCACAAACACTCACTCCATACATGGACCAATCACGGGCCACAGTGGTCCCAGGCATTCAGGACACTTCAGACTCTCTGGCACCTAGAGTGTGTATTCGGAACAGACATCCCAGCCCACATCCTGGAGGCACACAAACAAAGCATGCAGAAGCCAGCGATAGCTTTGGGTTTCGGGGGAAAGTGCATGACCAAATAAGGACTGCCCCGGGTTGGCTCAACCTGGGGAAGGTGAAGGGCAAGATGGCCAAAGGACAGGACAAAGAACTGCGTGGCATGGCCATTTTGGAGCCTGGCCACCTATTCATGCCAAACATGGTAAGAGCGGATAATATGGCAAAAAAGGGTTCAAAACATGAGATAAATGATAGCTGCCACCAGTCCTATCCGTGACACACCTGCACAGTTCATAATGAATCCAGCGAGAGTTTCTAGGGCCTTTGGAATGACTAGAGACCCAATAGTGCGGTAAAGTAAGTTACATTGCACTCTTGTTACATGTTGCACAAAAGTCGCAACATGAGGAAAGGACTAAGGTAAACAAAGTCTCCCAGTACTGACTGTCTTAAGGGCATGTCAGTTTCTCCATAAGAATTGAGCAAAAGCCCAGAGGAGTGCGGCGGAGGGCTGCGCTTCTCTGGCAAAGGTTAGATCAGGGTGTAAAACAGCAGCAAAAAGTTTGGGGGTTGACACATGCAGCTCCACACAGGGCCCAAAAGGAGCCACGACTGCCAACAGGACAGCACCCATTTCAGGAACAGGACCCCACAGGGGGCACAAGACCTATTGACAATAGCCTTGATAAAGACCCACGGGTCGAAACACGTGTCGGCTGACAAACAAGGCGCACTACTGCCCTTAAGTGTACCTAACGCTTATCTGATGTAATATGAAGAAACAATTCAACACTATCACTAATAAAAGCGAATCCTGTATCGCACTAACTAAAGTGTTCGAAAAATTATTGCAACTACTGAAGCAAGATAGCCAGGAGAAAAACCACTTTCTTTCTACTCAACAAATTGGGGTACTGGCTTAACCCCAAAACCTCCTGTGATCTTGCAAACACCAAAATAACCCACTAGTCTCGGACAACAGAGGAGCTTAGCACAGGCTGTTTGCATATCTAGAGCCACCCCGATTTCATCAACAAAATGATTTAGATTGGGTTAACTATGTCACTTCCTATGACATTATCTCTTTCCAGGAGACCTGGGTCTGTTGCCACGTGACCATGGAGGGTTACACCCATTTTGAGATTCCAGCTGAGAAACGCAAGAGTACTAGCGGTTGTCTGAGTGGGGGCGTAAGTGTTTGGGTCAAAATAGCACTGAACATGCAAGATACACTTCTTGCCAGTACAAATGTGGATTTATTGTGCCTCACCATGTAGTTACCCAATCAACAATGTCTGTTTCTTGCTAACATCTACAATAAAGCATTTGGCAAGAATGCTTTGAAAACTGTATATACTCTTGAATCAATGCTGTCAAAATGGCAACTAACAAACACGAGTATGGGCATTGTTTTGATCTTGGGTAACTTTAATTTACAATATGAGCCCCAGCCAGACCTACTAGATTTTCTCGAAGAGGATGAAATGTGGAATATACCAACTTTGCAGTTATCAAAGCCATCTCAGCAATACAAATATGCCCTGGCAATGGCTGGAACCTTATTGAGAATTGGTCTGCAGGCTTTTAATGGACGTGTGACTGATGATATGCAATTTTTGCAGCGGGAATTACGTGAACCACATCAAAATGTCCTACACTGGGAAGTCACACAGGAATTGAACGTAATATCTGAACCGAAAGTGACCACCCCTGATTACATTTAATATTGCGATCGCCAACCTGAAGACCAATCAAACCTCCCTGCCAGACAACCTTGTTCTTACCTGTACCAATAACAGGAAGAGATTAAAATGGGATTCTATTGAATTTGACGCTACTATCGCTAATACCTTCTGTGACATATTAACATGCTTGAAGTTAGCAGTCAGTTAGCATGGTTCAGTTAGTGATGAGTTGCTTTGGGAGCTGAACAATAAAATCTCCATGGAGCTAACTACCAAACCCTGTAAAGCCTGGAAGGACATGAGGACCTACCAACAAGAATCGGGCTGGTTCGATTCCAAATGCAGGAATAGAAAATGGGAACTTCTACATCAGCTAACCCCTATGATCGGATATGACTCCCAATAATTAGGAAAGAATATAAAGATTGAATCAAAAAAACAAAATCCTACTGTATTAGCTGTTAGGGAGAATTCTCTTATAAGGCTAATTTCCCAAACCTAGTGAGTCCCCCAGCAGCTTTGCTGGATTTTTGGGGTTTGTTTTTTTCTCCTGCTAAGAGTGAGACTTTTTTACTCCCACTCGTAGGCATGATTTGAGGTATGTCTTTGACTTGTTATGTGCTTATGGGCTATGGGGTTTCTTTTTACTCCATATTGTATCATCTGTTTTTCTGTATGTGTGGTACACAGCACCCTCAGTGCAGTACCACAGGGGTGTCACAGTGACCCCCAAACATAGACTCCACCTGGGACTGACTACTGCCTTCCAGGGCATGTAAAGTCACCATTGGCTTTACTAGTCCAAAATTGTGAACAGAACCAGTGCAAACCATCATATTGTGGAAGTACTGGTAAGGGGTAATTTGATTGCCCCTGGGTCTGTTTTTGAGGGGGCACTGTCCCGTCCCCCCTCGTCGAGTTTCTGGCTAGTGGCAGTGGTTACCACGTGAAATATTCCACCGGAATATTCTCTATTGGATTTTCCCATTCATTTTAAACGCACCACTTTTTGGTGCAATGTTAAAGATACCGCTGGTTTATTTATTTAATATTAAATCACCGGTTGGCAGAACTTAATTCTAAAATGTCGTTTGTGTCTGTCTCTGTAACTCTGACCAAGGTCGAGCCCTTTGTTCCACTATTTTGGCGGGCTTCTCCACAGAAGCCCTCCAAGTGGTGCCACTCAGTCTGGGTTCCACAGGAAGGGTGGAGGGGGGAATTGGCACCCTGGACTGCGTTGTCTTAGCAACCCAAGTCGCACTCTACTCTGATTGGCCTGTTGGTGAGCCGCCCGGGTCACCACTTAGCATGTGTGATTGACAGCTAGGCTGATGAATGGGGTTTTTTGTGCATAAAAGCTGGGCCTTTGGGACTGGAACTTCAGAAGTCGCCACAGGACCAAAGAATCCGAAGAGGGACGAAGCTGAGCCATCTGCAACGACGACACCACCAGTGAAGCCCTGCTGCAGCTACCTCACCACTTTCCTGACGACAAGAGAAGATCTTCTGCTGGACGAGTCTTCTTCCTCTGAGCTGGTGGGACCAACCAGTTCACCCTTTTTGCCTTCCAAAGACGACACTGGGTCGAATCGCCCGTGCCAAGCACCCCGGAAGCCGGATAGCCAAGCTCCCCATTTTGACTGCGAATAAAAGGACCGCACCTTTTAATCAGGAACTCTGCGGCTGGATCATCCCTGTGCAGTGCAACGACTCCAAGTTTCCTGCTCGACGAGATCCTCTCCTCCCCTGGTCGGAACAATGAACTGCAACCACTGCCAGGAACAACTGCCCCCGCTGGAGCTTCCTTTCTCTTTAAGGTACTGTGTCCTGCCTGGCCTCCCTTTCTACAGATTGCTAAAGGTGACCCTTAAATCCTTGGCTTCTATACTGGGTTGGCTCCAGACCTCTAACTATATCTTTTGAATCACCCCAACCTCTTTTGAACACTCTGCAAAGACTTTCAGTGCACTTTAAACCATGTGATCCTGGGCACATTTCGTTTGGCTCCATTTAAAGTGGGCCTGGCCCATGAACTTTGGCTCTACAATATAACCTGCCTTTCTCCCCTTGCTCTGAACTCTTAAAAGTGTTGGGAACTGTTTTATTCTTATGCTCTGCCTTTTTCTCTCCCTTTAACTAGACTATTGGAGTGCCATCTAGGTTAAGCGCTTACTTCTGTCTTAACAAATAGTTGTGCTTTAACCCTGACTTGTCTGATAGTTATCAAGGGAGGCGTATATACTTACCTGACTGTGTTTTAGATTATTTTTCATTGAGAGTGCTAGTGTATTACCTAAAGTGTGTTTTAAATAAATAACTTTTTATACAAAGCTCTGGTCAGTGTTTGTTTGCTCTACTGTGTTTTGGCCCTATTACGTATACTCTAAATACTGCCCTACTCTTCTTGAGAGAGGTCTGACTGCTCAGCCACAGCTACCAGGTAAATCTGGGTAGTGCAGACTGCTACCAATTGGGTTTACTGCCAACCACCTGTAGTCCTAATCCTTTTGCAGTGTTCCCCAAGGGAACTGCACAGGATTCTGCCTAACACTGGTGTACAGCGGTGGGATTTGTATTGAGCATACATTTTAGAGTGTCTAAATACCTTAGTGCAACTAACCACAAATCTTAGCACTGAAAAAGTCAACTATGGAAAGTTACAGCCAGGAGTCCCTTTCTGCAAAAACTGCTGATTGTTTAACAGTTCTTTGTAGACATAAGGATCTTCCTGTTAAAGCAAGAAAATGGAACTAATAGAAAGATTGTTAGAAAACCAAAGTCTGGGTAGTGGTTCAGAGGAACATACCTCCCCAGCAAATGTAGACAACAGTAATGATGGTAATATGGATCAAAGTATTGATAATATTGTTGTAGATTCAGAAGAGGAAAGTGAGACTAATGTAACTGTCCCCACTGCCCCTCTGCCTGCTCTAGCACCTCAAGCTATGTCCACTGGACCTGTGTCAGGTCCCACATTAAGTCCTGAATTCATCGAACTAGAAAAAATGAGGCTTGAATTAGAGTTCAAAAGAATTAGTGCCCATTCTGAACAAACGCACCAAGAACTAAGGCTCAGAGAAATGGAGCTCAAGCATGAGCTAGAGATGAAGAAATTGTCTGTTGAAAATACTTCTCTCCCCGGATCCTCTAGGAGTTCCAGTCCCAAAAGAGCCTGGATGCCTAAAGAGATTGTGGGTATGTATGAACCTAAGTTGGATGTGTTAGATTGGTTGGCTATGTTTGAGTATAATCATGGGCTCCAGGACATCACAGGGAATCAGTTGCTTCCTTTGTTGTTTTCTAGGCTCCCCCCTGTTGCATCTTATGTGGTAATGGAGTTGGGGGAGGTGGATAGGATGGATTATGAATGTGTGAAGCTAGTTTTAATAGCTAGATTTGGGAAGACCCCTTCCCAGTACCTTAAGAGGTTTAGGACCCTCAAAAAGCATGATGGTACCCCTTGAGCTACCTGGGTGAGTGAAAGTTTGAAAAACTTAGAGGGCTGGATTAAGGGTTACAGAGTGAACACTAATGAGGGAATGAGAAATCTTGTTATGTTGGAGTCAATTTATGATGCCTGCTCTCCTGAGCTCAGACAGCACTTAGCTGATTCAAAGGAATTCGATTCCAAGAAACTAGCTAAGGCTGCTGACTTGTGGGTTGCCAACAGGGCTACACACAAGGAGTCTGGGGCAACTCAGAAAAAGGATGAGGGGAAACAGCCTAAAACGGACTCGAAAGAGAACTCAAATAGTTCTAATTCCAAAGAGGGCCCCAAACACAACTCTAAGGGTAAGCCACAAGGGAAACCAAATCAGGCTAGTGGTCAGACCAAGCCTGCACTACAGAAAACATTTGGAAAATGCTATGTTTGTGGCTCTACTGACCATGTGAAAGGAGATCCCAGATGTAACGGTAAACCTTCAGGGGTCCAGCTTGTCTCCCTAGCCTTCGCTCCACAGGAGGAAGTACCAATGACAAGTGGAAACTTTCTACTACTGGCTGATGATCCCATTGGAGTCTCAGCCAGCATTTCTTTAGTGTCCCTGGGGTTGTGGGAACAACATAAATTTAGATGTCTATAATTATATCCCAGATAATACTAAAGAGTATTATAAGGACAGTGTCCAGGTGAAAGGTCAGGAGACTCCTGCCATTAGGGACACTGGGGCCAGCATAACTGTGGTGGATGAATCTTTTTTCAAGTCAGAGGAGGTTGCTAGGACACCCAAATGCCTCACCAAGGTAGCTGGAGGGCCTCTGCAGATGTGTCCCCAGTTACCAGCTCTTATCCAGTGCAATGATATGACTGTGACGATACCTGTCAGTGTACAATGTGAGGTACCAGGAGGAGTTCTGTTGGGAAATGACCTGAAAGCTCTTGGAGTTGTGTCACACACCCCCAGACCTCCTAGTAAAAGGTTACAGGAACTAACCAGACCTGCAAGGGAGAACACCTTGAGAGGTTCTCCCCAGGAGATGATGGAAGAGGAAATCACTCCTACTCCACTGGAGCTACTTACTGCAATTTCTAAGCAACCAGAAGCAAAGGGGCAACCCAAGGCTTCTAAAAAGAAACCAGAAGCAAGCACTCCAGTGCTTCCAACAAGGACTTCCCTTAGGTTGTCCAAGGTTACACCCGTAACTCCACCTCCAGCTGAGGCTGAGAGGGAAGTACAACCCTGTGTGGTTGAACTAGACTCTGAAGAAGAGCTAGTTGGAGGCCAAGAACTTATTGGAGATCTGGACCCTGCTGACCATCCTGAGCTAACGTCTTTACTGGCAGAAGGTGGCCCCAACAGATCAGCTTTCCGTAAGGCCCAAAGAGAATGTCCAACTCTGGAAGGTCTCCGCCACCAGGCAGCTTCTCAGGCACGTTGGGCAAGAGCCTGGGTAGTATAGGTTACACTGGGAAGATGGCCTCTTCTACAGTGAACCGACTGAGTTTGCACCTGGAGGCTACAAATGACTTGTAGTCCCTCAAGAAAGCAGACTTCAGTTCTTGCAGCTAGCCCATGAGATTCCTTTGGCTGGTCACTTGAGTTTCAAGAAGACCAAGGAAAGGCTGTCACTCTACTTTTATTGGCCAAAAATGGGGGCTGAGGTAGATAAATTCTGCAAGAGCTGTCACACCTGCCAAACTTCTGGCAAGAGTGGTTTCAAGAATGTGGCACCTTTGGTGCCTCTCCCAGTGGTGGGAGTCCCATTTGAGAGGGTAGGGATTGACATTGTTGGTCCCCTTGATCCTCCAATCTCCTCAGGCAACAAGTTTATCCTTGTTGTAGTAGACCATGCTACTAGATACCCTGAGGCAATTCCTATGAGGACTGTTACAGCTCATGCTGTGGCTAAGGCCCTCCTTGGTATTTTTACCAGGTTTGGGTTTCCTAAGGAGGTAATCTCTGACAGGGGGTCAAATTTGATGTCCCACTGCATGAAAGCCATGTGGAAAAACTGTGGAGTTACCTACAAGTTCTCTACCGCCTACCAGGGGTTTCATCCAACAATGAAGAGTATGATAGGTGCTTTAGAGGAACCCCTTAGAAGAAAGTGGGACCTTGTACTGCCATGCCTTCTCTTTGCTTATAGAGAAGTCCCTCAGGAGGGAGTAGGCCATAGCCCCTTTGAACTTCTCTATGGCCATCCAGTCAGAGGTCCATTGGCCCTGGTTAAGGAGGGGTTGGAGAGTGCTCCTTCCCCAAGCCAGTCAGAGTGACTGACTACGTGATAGGACTCCAGAGGAGAATGTCACAGATGGTGGCTCAAGCTAGTGATAACTTGAAGGCTGGTCAAGCTTTGGTCAAGCACTGGCATGACCAAAAGGCTAACATGGTTGAGTTTGCTCAAGACCAGCTAGTTCTTGTTATGATCCCAACAAGGCAGAGGGCCTTGCAAGACAAATGGATGGGACCCTTCAAGATTGTGGGAAAATCTGCAGAGGTCAACTATCTGAGTCTTCCACACCAACAGACTAAAGGCTTATGTCTCTAGGCCTGAAGTAGGAGCTTTGCTTCTAGCTTCAGCAGCAGAGGAAGAAGAGAGCGAACCACTCCCTGATCTCCTCAGAGGCTTACCTTTGGATGAAAAGATTGAAGGAGTTAATCTCTCTTCAAATCTGACACCTGAGCAGCAAGAGGAGTGCAAATCAATGTTAAATCCGTTTGCCTCCCTGTTCTCACTTTCACCAGGCTTGACCCCTTGGGGACAGCATGATATATTCACTGGTGACTGTCTGCCAGTAAAAAGCAGAGGATACAGAATGTCAGAGAATGTAAGAATCCACATCAAGGGAGAGGTCAGCAAGATGCTTGACCTCGGGGTAATAGAGCCCTCTACTAGTCCATGGTCTAGCCCAGTTGTGTTAGTACCAAAGGCAGGATCCAAAGCACTGAGATTCTGCGTGGACTATAGAGCTCTTAATGCAGTCACCAAGGCTGTTGCCCATCCTTTGCCAAGGACAGATGAGTTGGTGGATAAACTTGGTGCAGCCAAGTTCCTCAGCACATTTGATCTGACGTCAGGCTATTGGCAAATAGCCCTGACCGACCATGCCAAGGAGAAATCTGCATTTTCTACCCCAGTTGGCTTATATCAATTTAAGGTTATGCCTTTTGGACTAAAGAATGCACCTGATACCTTCCAAAGGATGGTACATCAGATTCTGACTGGGATGGAGGACTTCTGCATGGCATACTTGGATGACATTGAAGTGTTCAGCTACTCCTGGGAAGAGCATTTTGCCCACCTAGGACAGGTTTTGCAGGCTCTGGAAAAGACCAATCTGACCATAAAGGCAAGTAAATGCCAGATTGGGCAGAGTAAAGTAGTCTACCTTGGGCATGAGGGAGGAGGTGGTGAAATAAGGCCTTTGCCCAGTAAGATTGAAGCTGTGCAAAATTAGCCAACACCTACTACTCCTAGGCCTCACTGGGTACTACAGGAATTTCATAGAGAACTATGGGACCATAGCTTCTCCACTGAATGTGATCTCCTCTCCTAAGTTCCCTAAAAAGGTCAAATGGAATGAGGAGTGCAATCAGGCCTTTGAAAACCTGAAGAAAGCCCTTTGTCAAGCTCCAGTACTCAGAGCTCCTGACTATCACCAAACGTTCATTGTACAAACTGATGCTTCTAATGCAGGTATAGGTGCAGTCCTTAGCCAACTGGATGAGAAAGGTAGGGAAGACGCCATTTGCTTCATCAGTAGAAAACTGAAGGATCCTGAAACAAGGTGGGCAACCATTGAAAGAGAGTGTTTTGCTATTGTGTGGGCTCTGAAGAAGTTTAGGACATACTTGTATGGTTCTACATTTGTTATTCAGTCTGACCACCAACCCTTGAGATGGTTAATGCAAATGAAAGGGGAAAACCCAAATTTATTGAGATGGTCAATCTGCCTTCAAGGGTTTGATTTCACCATTGAGCACAGGTCAGGGTGTCACCACCAAAATGCTGATGGTCTCTCTAGGATGTTTGTAACCGACTAGAGGTATGAGATTCATCCAGGAGTGGATTCAATCCTCCTGTCCCTTAGTCTGGGAGGGGCGAGTGTTAGGGAGAATTCTCTTATAAGGCTAATTTCCCAAACCTAGTGAGACCCCCAGCAGCTTTGCTGGATTTTTGGGGTTTGTTTATTTCTCCTGCTAAGAGTGAGACTCTTTTACTCCCACTCTTAGGCATGTTTTGAGGTATGTCTTTGACTTGTTATGTGCTTATGGGCTATGGGGTTTCTTTTTACTCCATAGGGTATCATCTGTTTTTCTGTATGTGTGGTACACAGCACCCTCAGTGCAGTACCACAGGGGTGTCACAGTGACCGCCAAACATAGACTCTACACCCTGCGACTGACTACTGTCTCCCAGGGCATGTAAAGTCACCATTGGCTTTACTACTCCAAAATTGTGAACAGAACCAGTACAAACCATCATATTGTGGAAGTACTGGTACGGGGTAATTCGAGTGCCCCTGGGTCTGTTTTCGAGGGGGCACTGTCCCGTCCCCCCTCGTCAAGTTTCTGGCTGGTGGCAGTGGTTACCACACAAAATATTCCACCAGAATGTTAAAGATACTGCCGGTTTATTTATTTAATATTAAATCACCGGTTGGATCTTTTTACCAGAACTCAATTCTAAAATGGCATTTGTGTCCGTCTCTGTAACTCTGACCAAGGTCGAGCCCTTTGTTCCACTATTTTGGCAGGCTTCTCCACAGAAGCCCTCCAAGTGGTGCCCCTCTGTCTGGGTTCCACAGGAAGGGTGGAGGGGGGAATTGGCACCCTGGACTGCGTTGCCTTAGCAACCCAAGCCGCACTCTACTCTGATTGGCCTGGTGGTGAGCTGCCCGGCTCACCACTTAGCATGTGTGATTGACAGCTAGGCTGATGAATGGGGGGTTTTCTGCATAAAAGCAGGGCCTTTGGGACTGGAACTTCAGAAGTCGCCACAGGACATAAGAATCCAAAGAGGGACGAAGCTGAGCCATCTGCAACGACGACACCACCGGTGAAGCCCTGCTGCAGCTACCTCACCACTTTCCCGACGACAAGAGAAGATCTTCTGCTGGATGAGTCTTCTTCCTCTGAGCTGGTGGGACCAACCAGTTCACCCTTTTTGCCTTCCAAAGATGGCCCTTGGTCGAATTGCCCGTGCCAAGCACCCCGGCGGCCAGATAGCCAAGCTCACCACTTTTGACAGCGAATAAAAGGACCGCACCTTTTAATCGGGAACTCCGTGGCTGGATCATCCCTGTGCAGAGCAACGACTCCAAGTTTCCTCCTTGATGAGATTCTCTCCTCCCCTGATCGGAACAATGAACTGCAACCACTGCCAGGAACAACTGCCCCCGCTGGAGCTTCCTTTCTCTTTAAGGTACTGTGTCCTGCCTGGCCTCCCTTTCTACAGATTGCTAAAGGTGACCCTTAAATCCTTGGCTTCTATACTGGGTTGCCTCCAGACCTCTAACTATATCTTTTGAATCACCCCAACCTCTTTTGAACACTCTGCAAAGACTTTCAGTGCACTTTAAACCGTGTGATCCTGGGCACATTTCGCTTGGCTCCATTTAAAGTGGGCCTGGCCTATGAACTTTGGCTCTAAAATATAACCTGCCTTTCTCCCCTTGCTCTTAACTCTTAAAAGTGTTGGGAACTGTTTTATTCTCATGCTGTGCCTGTTTCTCTCCCTTTAACTGCACTATTGGAGTGCCATCTAGGTTAAGCGCTCACTTCTGTCTTAACAAATAGTTGTGCTTTAACCCTGACTTGTCTGATAGTTATTAAGGGAGGCGTATATATACTTACCTGACTGTGTTTTTTAGATTATTTTTCATTGAGAGTGCTAGTGTATTACCTAAAGTGTGTTTTAAATAAATAACTATACACTTTTTATACAAAGCTCTGGTCAGTGTTTGTTTGCTCTACTGTGTTTGGCCCTATTGTGTATACTCTGCATACTGCCGTACTCTTCTTGAGAGAAGTCTGACTGCTCAGCCACAGCTACCAGGTAAATCTGGGTGGTGCAGACTGCTACTAATTGGGTTTACTGCTGCTCCTGTAGTCTTAATCGTTTTGCAGTGTTCCCCAAGGGAACTGCACAGGATTCTGCCTAACATTAGCAACTTGGAAGCTCTGTTCAGGAGATGTGTTAGTACAATGTAACAGGTCTTCAGACTTGGTGTTCTGATTGAGAAGTATGTGGTCTTGGGTTCTAGTATGTTATACCTACTCTTTATAAATCCAAAGACAGTATTTGATGGCTTTACCATCTTTTTCATTCCTGCTCCTTGCTCTGGAGTGCGAGGTCCTGCAGCCTCTCACCTTCCCATTCTTCATTTTCCTGGTCTCCTTGTCTGTGCAGGGCTGTTGCAGCCACTTGGTTGAAGTAGGTGCAATTATCAATTGCCCTCTGCACCTCGTGTGAATTGTGGGAGCATTTCTGATAAAAAAGATATATTGAAAAAATAAATATTTTCGGTGCATAAATGGGAGTATTTGAAGCGTTTCCACATCGTGCCACTTGGCACTGTTTGTATCATCCTGCTCCCTGCTGCACCACGAAATTTTGAACTTATTTGGATTTTTGCCTGCAAACTCTTTGCACCATGCAGTGCTTTCAACGTGGCCGCCTTGGCCTCATCTCCATCTGAGGCTGTGTGTGCATTCCTGGCTGCCTCTATCGTGCTTTGTCATAGGCTGAGGCCTTGCGCATCTTGACCAACGAGGGGCCGACAGGCTTTAGCTGGCCCCCTCACCCAAAGCCCACTTCTAAGGCACCTGGCAGCTTCTCTGTCCGCTTACCAGGATGCAACATAACGCTACTACAACAGCATGACCCTCCCTGGGGCTGCCAGCTCCCTCAACTATGAACCTGGACTTCCAAGACTCTCTCACTTCCCTATTGGTTAGTTTCCCTCCTTCTGCCTACTCTTTCGATTTCACTCTACCTTCTTCTTGTTTTCAACTGGTCTTCCCTTCATGCTCTCGTCTAAGCACTCACCTATAATCCTAACTCATTTCATTTACCTACTGGTGCCTTAGCAATTACCTTGAAATTCAAATTTGGGTGTGTTTGGGAAAGTCAAATTTGGGTGTGTTTAGGAAAGTCAAATTTGGGTGTGTTTGGGAAAGTCAAATTTGCGTGTGTTTGGGAAAGTCAAATTTGTGTTTGTGTAGGGTAGTGAAATTTGGGTGTGTTTCCGTAAATCATATTTGGGTGTGTTTCTGTAAATCAAAATTGGCTGTGTTTTATTATTATTAGTATTTTTTCACCTTACTTCGGCCCTGAATTGTAACTTGCTAGCCCAGTGACCGATCCATACCTCTGATCTTGTACATTTCTCCTACTGCCTCCTCTCTCCACCTGCTATTGGTGTTATCTGTTTCTCCTTTCGTTTCCACTGTTTATCAACTTTGCATTCCCTTTTCACTAAGTCAGGTAAGAAGAAATTCAAAAGGGATACCTTGGTTTCCAACCCAGGTCTCCCCATCACTGATAACTATTCCAACACCTCTGCCAGACAAACCCTCACTGACATCCTCTTTTTCGTTCCCCCACCAGATCTCAGGACCCCTCATATGATCTCTATTCTCTCTCCTGTCTGTTCCTCTCCTATTAATGGTGGCACCCGCTGGGAAGTAAGTATGGATCTCTTTGACTCCCCCAGAGTCTTCATTAACGTCTATCTAAATGGTACTGTCATGGTGCAAGGTCCTCAGGCTAATCTCCTCCTCTTTGATAGGTGGTTCCCTCATCTCATCAACTTCCTCTCATCTCCAGCTGCCCCCTATTCTCTTCCCCTGGCTCCCTTGCCCTCCTCCACTTCCTCCTTTGCCCCATCTCAAGCTCCTTACACACCTCCGCAGGGCATACCTCTGATCTGTACCCCTCCCCAGAAGGTCTTCAAGGTTGGCAACCTTCTCCATCTCGCCATACTCAATTCTCACTCCTCTGACATCTGTCACCTTCTAGAAGAACTCGACCTTGAAGTCTTCGGTCTCATCGAGACCTGGTTCACGGCCAGCTCTTGCACAAGTTTTGACACTCTCCTCCCCAACGGCTACAAGATCCTCTCAGCCCCCAGATCCAACCGGCCTGGAGCGGGTGTAATCCTTATCTTCCCTGAGTGGATTCCTGCTTCTCTCATTCCCACTCAAGCTTACTCCTTTTTGAATGCTTAGTCTGCAGGCTCTCTCTCTCTCCTAGCCACTCTCTTACTGCTGCTGCTCTCTACCGGCCCCCTGGTCAAATCACCTCTTTTCTCTCTGAGTGGGCTGACCGCGCCTCCTCCTTCTTGGCCTCAACCACTCAACTTCTCCTCCTTGGTGACCTCAACATCCATCTTGGTTCTACCTGTCCCTCATCTGCACTCTTTTGCAACCTCTGCGATTCACTCTCCCTCTCTATCCTTTCCTCCGGCCCGACTCACTTCGCTGGCCACACACTTGATGTCTTGATCTCATCCGGCCTCCCCTTCTCTATCCCCTTACCAATCCTCTCTCCTGGAGTGATCACTGTCTCCTCTCCTCTCATCTCTCCATCTCCTCCCCCAAGCCAAGTCCACTCCTAGATTGCCATCCACCTTTTATTTTGTATTTTATTTATTTGTATAGCGCACCAGGCCCAGGGGAAACCGGGCGCATATTCTTGGATATCCGGCCCATGAAGCGTGTGTCAGTCATGGCCTTTGCTGCAACCTTCTCCCCCACTTCTACACCCCAGGCTGACTCACACCCTGACACAGTCCTCTCTCTTCTCTACTCCTCTATTTCTGCACTACTCTTGATACTCTTGCCCCGTCAGGAGGACCCGTTTGAAGTACAAAGCCAAGTGCAATACTTACTACGACTCTGACCTAGCTACACATAAACATAAGTGTAGGGCGGTGGAGAGAAAATGGAGTGCTTCTTGCTCATCCTCTGACAAACTGGCCTGCCGCCTGTTCCAAAGGCAATACCGACTTGCTGTCTGCACTAAGAAGAGAGTCCACATACAAGTCTGCATCTCTGTGGCATCTAACAATTCGGCCAAACTCTTCAAAGTCTGCAAGGAGCCGGCCAACGCTGCTGCAGTCTCCACCGCTCCTCTCACTTCCCAGGCTCTTTGTAATGCCCTTGCCTCTCACTTTATCTCTTATACCCAGGACATCCTGTCCACCCTCTCCTCCGCTCCCCCTCCTCCTCCCTCTCCTTCTCGGCTTGCTGACCCTCCCTCAGCTATGCTCTTTCTCCTCATTTGATGAGGTAGCTAGACAAGTCTATACAAATCTCATCAAAACAGGTCAATCACTGTTCCTCTAAAACCATCAAGGACCACATTGACACCCTTGTGCCGGCCCTTGCCAATTTCTGCAACCTCTCTTTTGCCTATGGCTCTTTCCCCTCCCGTCTTAAGCACACCCTTCTGCATCCACTCCTCAAGAAATCCACTGCTGATCCATCATGTCCGGCAAACTACCACACAATTTCCATTACTCCCTTTTTGGGTAAGCTCCTGGAAAAGCTGGCCATCTCTCAGCTTAATCTCCATTTCAACTCTGTTGGCTCCCTCCATGACCACCAATCTGGCTTCAGGGCTGCCAGAAGCACAGAAACTGCTCCCTTGAACATCCATGAAGACCTGCTCTCCAACTTCGATTCTAACATTCCCTTTATCCTCATCCTACTTGATCTCTCCTCTGTGTTCGACACAGTCAACCATACCACCCTGCTCAATCGTCTCTGTGACAACCTGGGTACCACTGAACAAGCTCTGACCTGGCTGACCTCTTTTCTCTCTTATCGACCCTCCCAGGTACAACTTGGGACCTTCCTATCTTCTATCTCCCTCTCCACATGTGGTGTCCCACAGGAGTCTAACCTCTCACACTGGCTTTTCAACCAATACCTGGAAACTCTCGCTTACTTCATCTCCATTTTCTGCTCACCTTTCCAGTGCTATGCTGATGACACCCAACTCATTTTCTGGCTTCCTGCAGCCTCCTCCTCTCCTTCTCTCATCTCTGATTGTCTAATCACCATTCAAAACTGGTGTGCTGCCAATGACCTATGTTTAAATTCCAACAAGACCGAGATATTCCTTATTGGTTCACCATCTCCATTGTTTCCTCTCACTCTCTGGCCGGCCTCCCTTGGCCCTCCTCCTACCCCCACCTGCACGGCTAAGAACCTCAGGGTTATCTTTGACTCTACACTTTCATTCTCTGCACACATCTCTGATGTCTTCAAAAAGTCAAACCTTTTACTTCATCTCCTTAGAGGTACTCTGCATTTCCTCTCCTTCCCTCAAAGGCTCACTGTCTCCCAAGCTCTGGTCCTTTCCGGACTGGATTACTGTAACAGCCTCTTTCTAAATCCACCTGCCTCCACTCTACGCCCTCTACAACTAATCCAGAACAGGACTGCGAGAATTGTCCTTGGCCTCAAGCCCTGGGATCGTATCTCTCCAGCCCTAATATCCCTTCATTGGCTTCCAGTGGATGAGGATGAAGAAATATACTGGTTTCTCCATCCAAATCAAAGACTGTGTGGTCAAGGATGTCACATCATTTGACTTTTTAGGTTTCCGACTGTCCAAGAATGGTAAATGGGGCAAACATATCGAGAAAGCAAACCTCACACCATCGCAATGATTTTCATCAATTCTGAATCTCTCTAAGAATTTCTCCAACAATGCGGTTAACCCTGCTGTGGAAATGTACAGATCCCAGGCATTTGGGGCAGTAGTTTACAGTGCAGAACTGTGGGGACCCAGCAGAATCACCTGCCTAACCATCACAGAAAATACATTTCTTAAAAAGCTACTGATGCCCCCCTTTAGTGTGTCTAACCTTCTTGTGCACCTTGAATTGGGCTTGAGTAGCATTGGTGAATTAATAACACTCAAACCGCTGCTATATCAGGCAATGATTTAGTGCAACCAAGAGCTTGAGTGTTATCATGAAGCTCTTTTAGACTTCATAGGCTGAGAAGGGGCCATCAACCTTCCTTGGTTAACCACCACTAGGTCTACATAGTTTCTTTAGAACATGGGTCACCATCGGTTTGAGGCATGGCTCACTTAAGGGAATAGCACCGGCACAATCATAGATGACTTTTGAAAATGGGTGTGCACTAAAAAGGCTACTGACAGCGTATCCCTGGTAGCTGGATGGTACTTTTTGGTGCATAAATCCATGTGGGACCCCAAAGGTTAGCTGATGGATATCAAATCTCCATTTGCGCTTTTACTCTTCAGGAAACTTAGATTTAATATCCTTCCACTTGCACCACTTACTAATCTTTGGTATAAAACAGAAAATGTATTTTGTCCTTTTTGCCAAGGCACCACCGAATGTGTCTAACATTTCATGTTTATTGGCCTGAGGAACACCAGAATTCGTTAGGGCAATTTGAGACTTTGTCTCAAGAATTATGGAGTGCACACATTGAGCAGTGCTTAGAATTTATGCGGGAATTCTTTCCTCCCGGATGTGGTGTTTGCTGTGTCCAACTATCTAGCTAGAGCTTGGAGAAGACATGCAACCAAATTGAAAACTGCATGATTAATGATTTTTATTAATGTGTTTTATATTAATATCTTTTCAATGTATTCCTTCTTCAAACCATACATGTGACTTTTGATATTGTAGTACACATGAAAGGCTTCCTACAGATCGTATTTGGAGGGTAATTCATGGATTATTTGCACCGAACAAATCGGATTTGTGCGCCATTCTGCCTGAAAATCCCCATTTGTTAAACAGGGATTTGTGGGCAGAATGGCACACAAATCTCATTTTTTTCGGTACAAATAATCCATGAATATAATCTTTTGTCTGCTTTTAGGGCGTCAAGCTGAAATAAAGTACTTTTTGACTGACTGACTAACTATATTTATACTTATAGTGCTATTTCCAAATATCAGGTCCTTTAGTGCCTGCCACTGTGAAACGTTCTTGCCTTGCAAGACTAATTTATGTAAGAGCACTTCATATCCCATCTTTTTCACAGCTGGCAAGCCCCCTATAAGTATGAGGCCACCTTTCTGAAGTAGATAACCTGCTCATTGATGAAATTCATGGAAAGAAACACAATGTATTTATATTATCGTTAATTTGTGAGAATTTGGCTTTACATAGCTATATTAAGTACTTCCTATCTCTTTAAATGAATATCCTAAAACCCAATAATAACATTCTTTTCTCCCCCAACAGAAATAAAATTGCAAGAAAAACATACACCCAAAGACAACAAGGAAGACAATAAAGTTCAGATAAAAATAATGCAGTATTATACAGTAACCCTTCTCTAAAGACATATATGGAAAATATAAAAGCAAGACAAGAGATTGATCTCATCATACAAAATACAAATACACTAACCATCAAAATAGTAGTTATTGTATGTTGTAGGAAGGGAGGTGTGTTTTATCGTGCCTTTCTGCTTGCATGGACTGAGTGATGTCATGGAAAGAATGTTAAGTGTCTGAAATGTTTGCGTCTGAGTGTTTGTTCCAGTCCAGTTAGTTGAAGTCATTTAGCTTGGGTGGTGGGAGCCAGTGGGCTCTGCTCCAGCTCCTATCAGACCTCTCCTGATATTAGCATACTTATCGACTGATTGAAGAAGTTTAATAAACAACCTCTGTGCACTGGCTCTGGGGTTGGCACGCACAAGAGCACCACAAGGGTGGTGGTTCTACCGCTTGGGATGGCAGTTTTGGAAGTGTGAGCGTTAGCTGGTCTTGTGCTCACGCTTAATGTCTTAAAGCGTACTGTAACAGATTTACCTGGTTCAGTTTAAGGCTATTGCTGCTCATCCATTGATTTATTTCTGAGAGGCAGTTTATAAAGTTCTACGTCTGGTTTTCCGTTTCTGTTGACTTTGTCGATGATTTGTGTTTCGTCTGCGTAATTGTAACAGGTAAATGCATGTCTTTTGATGAGATTGATGAGTGGGGTAATGCAGATGTTGAATAGTTGGGCTGAGAGTGAGCAGCCTTGTGGAAATCTGCAGGTTGTTGTGCGTGGGGCAGAGTTAAAACGGCTTAGCCAAGTAGTTTCCATCCTTTCTGTTAGGAAGGATTTTAACCAAAATAAAGCTGTGCCGCAGACTACTATTTCTCCAATTCTTTTGATAAGGGTTTCGTGATGTAGTGTGTCGAAGAATGCTGAAGGTTCTAGTAGTATTAGCGCTGAGCTGACATTGGATTCCATGCTGGTTTTTAGATCATCCCATATTGAAAGTAATGTTTTTTATGTTCCTCTCTTTCTTCTGAACCTGGTCTAGTAGCTAGTTGTTTTCTACATGTTCTATGATTCGTTTGTAAGCTTAGCTTTACAGGATCTTTTCTGGGTATGGGATGCTTGATATTGGTCAGTAGTTGGTTAGATTTTCTGTGTGATGTGCATCACTGATGTGGTTGCTTGCCACAACCGTATCATCCTGGGGGGAGCGCCACATTTTACAACTGTGCCATCTCAGTAACCAAACATAAGCAAATATGCAATTGTTGATTTTGTTGTCACTTCTTTTTAAGCAGTCATGTTTTTTATGTTGTTATTGATGTAAAAGAAATACAAAAAATGTTGATCAAATAAAGTTCTATGTTGCTTATTTTTTCACTTTTGGCTACCTTTAAGCTGAAACTATTGTTATTAAAATAAGAGATTAAACATTAGAGCTTCAAATAGGGACTTTGAGTGAGGGTCTCTAATGCTTTTTCCATGCAGATGACATATAAGGATGGATTTGTGTTATTTGGCTATGTGTGCCACCCATTTAACGCCCATCTCTCAGTGAAATCTATATGGTTTTCCACCTACCCTTCTTTCCCCAAACCACAACCTGTGTTGCACTCTTTGCCTGCATTTATATTGTGTGCTGAATTAGTCAGCCATTTTCACTTCCAAAATGGCAGCCACCATCTGTTAATGTTAAGAAAAGGTTAATTGAATTTATTAATGCTTTTAAAAATATGTACTACGGCTGTGAAGCTATGTTACGTATTTTAATGCATTTTGTATTTAAAATACACAAGTTAATATAATAGTTACATTTTGGTCTAAAATGTCTTTGAAAATGTTCATATAGTGACCTTTGGTGTGTTGGTCAAGTATTTTTGATGTAAGCAGCACGTGACTGGCCGTGCAGTGAGTGATGTCAGTATGATGTGGGTGGTTCTCCAGTCTGTGTTTGTTTACACAGTGCAACCATTTTCTTTCAGCATCAGACAATGGGTAAGAATATTAATTTTGTTAGATTGTGTGCAGTAACTCTCGCCGTGCTGTGCACAAGGATGGAATTCTGAAGAAATGTACATTTTGTTTATCCAGCCCGAAGAAAATCACAACAGATATGGGGATCGTTGGGGAACATGGGAACCTGTGGCACATGATCAGAAGCATTGTGTGTATATTGTATATTGTATTATATTGTTACAGGAGTTATGGGGAATTGAGGGGTTTCACAGGGCTTATTTTTGTGTGAAATGCCAGAGAATTGTTATTTTCGTGTGCCGTCACCTAAAAACCACAGAAAGTGTGAAGCAGGTGTTCCAAGCAGTGCAGTGCTGCAATGCAGTGCCTGAGAGCTACGCAGTGTCTCCTTTTCATTAGTTTATCATTAGTTTATCAATTAATCACAAGTGCTACAGTGAGAATTCAGACGGGGGAGATTTGATTGCTCGAAGCTTTGATACAAACTTCAATCAGCAGCGACAGGAAGTGGCAGTAAATGTTCTGGAGCTCACAGGGTTCAGAATGCATGAGGAATTCTACCTGTGCATGGGTAACTAGTAAACTAACTCAACAGAAAGGTTTGTGGACAACCCAAAGTATGCAGAAAAGGTCTTTTAGAAACAGAAATACACTGGAAGGGGCAAATCTATTATGCAGCGCAAGTTTTATTTGCTATAGTGTCATGGTTTATATAAAAATGAACGTTCTTTATTTAGCAATTCCTCTCACTTCTGAGGCTTTTAATACATTCTGTTCAGAAGCCAGTGCTTATCTTGATGAGTTACCCTACTAGGCGCTGCTAATTATACTCTGATATTTGTGGGATATATAGTGAAAAGTTCAGGAGCTTCGAAGAACCAAAATAAACGGCATGGTATTCAATTCAATATATTTTTTGATTTTACAACTGATGGCATTTACCACAATACAATTAGTAAAAGAGATGCAAACATGGTACAATCATTTGATTCAAATCTGTTTAATTATTAATATTCAAAGTTAATGGCACTTTTGTATTGGCACGGGTGCGATGAGCAAGGCTGGGTAGGTTTCCCTTTTAAGCCCTGACTTTTAGATTTTGGCAGACAGTTGTTAACTTGCTGAGCTGTTTTACCCAGCCCTTTCAGACAGTCCTCAAGGAGACTTTGAGCGGGTGGTCCTTATCAGTGCAGGCCTTGTGTTG
The DNA here is from genome assembly GCF_040938575.1 of Ambystoma mexicanum. Classification (NCBI taxonomy): domain Eukaryota; kingdom Metazoa; phylum Chordata; class Amphibia; order Caudata; family Ambystomatidae; genus Ambystoma; species Ambystoma mexicanum. The sequence continues at coordinate 1,275,622,754 of NC_090929.1, read as the reverse complement.
CACCATATCTTGTCCTCTGTAGGAGCGCCAGTTGATAACAATATTAAGGTTTTGTGTCTTATGCAACGAGTTAAGCTTTCAAATATAATATATAAACAACAACAGTGTTAAATAAGGGAAAGTGGGTGTGTGTCAACAGGTGAGTGCAATCCTTTGACTGGCTTGCACTTTTTTATGTTTTCGTTTTTTTTTTTTTTAAATGTGATCAATTAATCTAACAAGATACAGTGCCACATATCAGAATTGTTAAACTTGCAATCTGGAGACATGGGGTCGGCAAGTGAACATATTTGTCACAACCATCCTTAACGTCAAGAAATTACAGATCATACGGAACAACTTGCTGAGAGCAACCTTGAACATCCCAAAAAGTGACCATATCTCACCAGCCAAAACAAAACGCACATTGGCATAACAGGGCTCCAAAATACCTGTCACAAATGTTTGTCAAATTGTAATCTAACAGACCTATTCATGCTACCTATTCTTACCTCCTTTTTACAAAAAGAAGGGGGTCTCAGCTTCCCAATTGTGGCTGCAAAGCATTCGAATGCACTTCTTCTATCAATAAGGTCAGAACCCTCATTCTGGACTTTCTGCAAATGTCTGTAAACCTAGCTCTTCTCACAAGACCTATAATCCTATTCTGAGCCTCATTTTTGTGACCTGTAATGTTGCTGCTTGTATTCATTCTCACTCATGAGTTCACAATGTAACCATGCTGTTATATTCTGCATCAAGCTCCTCCTACTGAAACCAGCACCCAGAAGCCTCCAGGCTGGGTGCGCTCTACAAATGACAAAATAAATAAATAGAACATCAAGCTGAGTATTTTAGATCCACATACTCCTAGGGATGTAACAATAACCGTCACATTGTTTATACCAGTATACTGTTTATACTGATAAGTGTGCTTTTCAATCTGATTTGGAAAGGCTGCAGTAAGCAAGTGCTGTGCAGTCTTGGTCTGGCACTGTTGGATGTGCCCTCTGCCAAGGGGACCTTGTTTGGCAGACAAGAGCATAGGGAAAGTGAAAGTAAATGCAGCTTTGCTTCTGTGACCGCTCTTTCTCTGTGATCAGTAGAGTCGGGTCAACGATCAGCCGACTTTGTGCAAATTGTGTTGAAAGCTGCCCAGTGCCTGAACCTTTGTGTTCCCCATGCAAAGCTGGTACGATAAGCTAACTGACTGGCTCTGTAAGCATACCAGAGACTCCAGTTCATAGACTCCGCCAGACCTGGATTTCATGGGCAAACTAGAACAAAGTCATTTAGTTTCAGGCATTATTTATTTGAAAGGCAGCATACAAATTTTAAAGGTTTTCACACATTCATGCTGCTTTGCGGTACAGGTCAGATCTTCTATGGTGATTGTAAAGATTTTCAATTTGCAATTAGCAAGACCACAGGGACATCACAAGAGTGAGCTGAGGGGCTGAACTGAAAGTGAGCATTTATTTTTCCTTTTATTCCTATGTAAACAAATGTAATAAAACGTTCAGTGACTTGCAAAACAGTGGAGCCAGGAGAACTTTGCTTGGCAACCACTCAGCCAGCAGGAGCAGAAATGTATTGATTCAGACTAGCCCGGCATCATGTGCCATTAGTTCAGTAAGTTAAGGTCCTACTGCACTGAGCAAACACAGATTGGAACAGATTTTGCTCGGGCTGTGCAAATTGTAAAAAAAGGACTGCCAGTGAAGTCATGCATATCGAATTACTCTCCCCATGGTTTAGATTCAAGGAATTTAAGTTTCTTATGGTCATGAATCGGATAGCCATCCAGTTCTGTTTTAGCTGAGAATACTGGGATTTGTAGTTTTCCCACCAATTTGAAAGACAGGAACTACACATCCCAGAATTCAAAGGGAGGAATGAACGGATGCCCTTCTGATGCATGTCCACAAACTTTAGCTCTGTAGACCAGGCATGGACTGGCCTTTAGGGCAATCGGCCCATGGCCGAACCAAAAACACAAAATGCTTGTGTGGACCAGTTTTTTGGGTCTAGGTGGGGCACTTTTATGGCCAAAGGGGGCCAGTTTGATGAGTGACATCATGCGGCTAATAGTTTTGACCACTGTTGCTGAATAAATATTCTTTTAAATGTAAAATGTGTATCACATTTTATCAAAAATCTCCCCCTTGAGTACTATTCAAACAGTGTTCCAAAAGAAATGAATTTCCATTTGCAACTGTGGGCCACTTTTATGTTGCGGCCCGAGAAAATGTTATGCCCAGTCTGACCCTGCTGTAGACTGTGTGAAAACTGGGACTATCAGTGCTTTTTGCTAGCAAATAAACTGCCCCCTCACTGTCCTCTGTGTAGATTAGCACATTGGCACTACAATTGTTGCTTCGCTTGATCCTTCACCTACCTGCCTTCTGCATATGGCACAGGACTCAAGCAGGCAGGACAGATTCTACATTCAATTTAAAGTATCCAGAGAAATGGGAGGTGAAATATTTCTTGGGTATATTCTAAATTTGTGACACACCCATGAAAGCACTCCTCCTCTGAACTCACATCACAAGGGTCCTAATGCACTCAGACGTGGCGAAAACGGTAATGATGGGGCTGTGGTGAGGTGGTGATCTACGCCATATTTGTGCTGATATGTATTTTAACTTTGTCATTTTCAAAGTTGTTTTTTTGCCACTATCTTTAAGAAGGTAAATGAACATGTATAGGAAGAATAAAGAAATAAATCAACAGTGCCCACTGAACGTGGTGACTCTGACATCAGACCTTACCTTCATAATACACCAGGCAGATGGTAAACAAGCTATAGTGCTTAAATCACTATGCAACCTTTCGGTGTGTCTGTGTTGGCTATGACATTTTGATAAAAGAAACACAGTGACATGGGCTTTCAGACCGGACATGAGTGACTTTTCGCCTTTTAATAGGATCAAGAGTTGTCAACATAAACGTTTTGTCGCAGCAAGGGGTCATGATGCCCATGCCATGTGGTTCCAAAAAAGTGCAAGTTGAGGCCAATTTTCAAAGCAATGACCTGTGACTGAGCAGCAAGCTCATTGCTCAAAATGTGCATTTGTGGGATGTTTTAACCCACTAGTCTATGCCCTGCAATATCACTGTGCGCTGCTTGCATCAAAAACAACAAGTGGCCGCCAAAAAGATCTTTGCGCTAAAAATCTCTGAACGTGCGCAGGAAAACCTGAAAAATAGGCCTCCAATCCATTTTGCCTATGTCAGTGGTAACACAGAAGACCACTGCCAAAACCTATCATTTGGCTGCCCACAGAGGAAAATGAAACTACTTGAAAAAGCAGTGCTGCATTGCAAAGGAAAACACAAAACTGCTTTAAAAATCAGTTTTTCCTTGGCTGTGGAAAGTGCAAAAATCATGGTTCCCAAACACCACAAAAGATTCAACATCCTTGTTGGGTGTTAAACATCACTTTATTCAAAGAATTCACCTAAGCACAATGTTAGCAGAAGCATATTTTATCAGAAGAAAATCCACATTCAAAGATGCTTGCTTGGAAAAATATGTTAAAAATGGGCGCAGTACCGCCGCTCGCCTGTGTCAGAAGCTAGCATAATTATACTGTCATTTAAACTTGTACCCTAAAATCAAAGTATGGAAAAGAAGAGACTTCCCATCAAAAGCAATATAGGGTGACAATTCAATCTCTATGTTTTAAAAAGGCTAGAATGAAGAGATTTGAGGATATATTTGTAAAAATGTAAATTGTATTTTAGAGAAAGACTATTTTGAACATTGTTTTAAAAGTAAGTTAAAGCCAGCCACACTGAGCTTCAAAGACATTCCACAGTTTCTCCCAAACAAATAAATCTTCCCCCCTGCCCTCTGCTGAAGAACTGGCAGGGAGGTGTGAAAGGAAATGGGAGGGGACTTTGGCTTGTTTATCTGACAAGAATCAAAAGACTCCCTTGAATTAAAGGAAATGCTAATTCGGGTGTGACAGAAAACAACTGCTGGCAGGAAGAAGCCTGGGACTGCTCTGGCCCAGTCAAAACCTTGGGAGCGGAGACAGACAGTTTTGTTTATTCGGAGAGCACAGAAAATATCTTTTTGAAAAAGACTTATAGAAAACTGAAAAAATTGGTAAAAATCTGTAAATATAGTGTTGTTAAAATGAAATTCTGTTCATGTTTTAAAACTACTCTGGAATGTGTGCGATATTCAGAGACTGAACCACGAAAATGTTGACTTTGTAGCAGTTGTGATAATGCTAAAAATATGAAACTTCACAGGAGTATGCCCAGATGTTATGTGAATGTATCTGGAAAAATGTGTACAGATCTGACACTGGATAACTAACCAGAAGTGCGAAAAACTGTCATTTGTGAACCGAAGCTCTTAAGAAGATGGGACTTGGTCAGATACGTACCTGATTAAATATGTGATGTGATTATGTATTATTAGCACGTTTGTGATATTATAAATATGCTTTATATGAAAAATATATTTTCTGTGTAGAAACAAAGGGGAGGTTTTTCCCTGGATTGTAAATTGCAGCATCAGCATGGCACTAGGTTTCCTTCTCAAATCAGGAGAGAGGGAATACTTTGACCAATCAGTTTCTTATAGGGTTTGGCTTAGTATAATCACCCTACCCACGCCTGTTTCTAGGACTATTGAGGACCTAGAAATAGACATATTCACCCATTAACTGATTTACTGGCGAAGCACTCTGCAGGAAGAACCCAGATCAAGAATCCAGAACCCTGAAAGCAGAAGGCCCTGAATCCAAAGCTGAACCCTTCTCAGCTGGCCTTCAAAATCTTGCAACCTGATTTTAACCCCCAGATTTCCAAGGGGCACAACCAATTCAACAGCCGGGCTATGCTGTTTTTCTGCTTCTTGCCAAGGTCTTTGCTAGAACACAGAGATCCAAACCAGTAGAGCAGAGCTGTAACCCAGAACCAACTCATCAGATCCAGTCCAAGAGGCGTGCAGAGACCAGAGTGCCTTGCTGAGTGCAGTACCAAGCGCCTGAATCCTGTCCGGTGGCTAGCAGATTCCAGTCCAAAACCCTTGACCAGATCCTGACGGGCATATTCCAAAACCATAGTTGTGAGTATTTGGCATAGATTTGTCCATAGCCAATCTCTTATCCTTAAGTAATATTATCTAACCCATTCTATCATATCCAAAACTGCATTGTAGAACCTCTTTTGTCTGTCCTGAATCCTTCTCTCATCCATATAATCCTGTGATAATTGTAGTGATAATCATCTTTGCGCTAATATATATTTGCTGAAGAAAGGCAAGTGTCGCAGCGGGCAAAGATCAGACAGAGGCGCCTCTGGACTGGTGGCTGTACCGTTGGTATCTAGCATCTTCACAGCCTCCCTTAGTGTTAAGAAATCCTTGTGGTAATCTTCAAAAGCGCATATCTCATTTGAAATCTTGACTCTTTTTGAGAAAAATGACCGTTACTAAAACCTACATAACTTCTGAACCATACATGCTAGAAACAAAAATGTAAGTGTCAGATTGAAGCTAACATCATCAGCTTTCAAACAAATCCAAAGCCACATTCAAACTCCTTAAAGTTTTGCCGCAATCACGTTTCCCGCACATGGAAAAAGTTGCTGCGATTCTGCATTTGGCTCAATTTCAACACATTTAAAATAGTTATTTCTTGCATTCAACCTCTGAATTCAGTTTTCAACCTACTAGTTATTCAAAAATCATTGCTAGTGTTTACCTGAACCTATCCAAAGCGGCTCCCACTAGTTCTGAATCCTATTTAGAGAATTAAAATAATGTTAGCATTTTTCCCATTCTTTACACGCCACATTCTAAAGCAATTGACCTGTGTTAAAATCATTCCTATTTCTCTCTGCTTGCTGGGGGGCAGAATTGGGATTGAAACTGCATTGGTTGAGATTGTGTATTCCTGAAACCTGTTTTCTCCCCTTCCATCTCTATTTTGCATATTACAGGGTATTTTAGTAGTATCAGGGGAAAGAGTGATTATCATATCATTGCATTTCATTGAACCCACACAATGTTTTATTCTATGCTACATTATTCTTTTCATCCATATTCCTATTGATTAAAGAGATTGTTGACTGTAATATCACCCAACACTGATCAATGTATAAATATTAATCATGTGATATCCAGGTATTGTTCATAATTCATGAAAGTGTTATATATATACTGTTCAAGTCCATCAAATTAATCTTTTAACTTTGCAAAACAACCTTCTTCTTGGTTCAGTGAGACTGGGGGATTCAAAGAGAGGGGCATGATATAAGGGTACACTGTTCAGAAATAAAAGAACTTTAGAAATTAAAAAATATAATTAAGGGTTCCAGCTGGGCATCTCAAGCTAGGCATTGACTTAGGTGGAGTGCTGGGTTGAAACTACTTACACATTATAACACTTCCGCTAGTCACTCTTTCATTCAAGGCGATCAACAAGTGAGTGCCATGAAAGAGCAATTCTTCAGCCGCCTTAGATTCTTGGAGGATCAGCTAAATATATGCAGAGGCAAGTTTCAAAATGCTACCTTACTACAGCTGGAAATCTTGCCTGCGTATTCGTAAGTTAACTTAAACGCATTGACTTAATGGGAAGTTAAAGAACTTCAAATGCAAAAAGGCAATGTAAAAAAAAAAGGTTTTTTGGTACAAGTAGTTTCAGTTGGAGCAGTTTTTAATGCCATTCCGTAAACCACACATGCCTGACACACAATCAATATGTTAGCAATAAGAAGAATGAATACAGTGCCAAGAAAAAAAAGGATTTACTTTGGGTTGGCGGCTTTGGGGTTTATATATTTCTAATGGATAATGTTTTCTAAACATATGACAATGGGGGATTTCCCTGGTTCTATCACTGAATTTACATATAATAAGTCACAGCGCAAAATTCCCTCATCTCTGGGGGTATTCCCTGCTGCCATACCAAAGGGTAACATGCCCTTGATTACTGTACACCTTTTGGTTCGCAAGTAAACCTAAGGCTGTAACATAAAGAGAGAGAGAGAGCGAGTGTGTGCGTGTGTGTATGCGCACCAGCGCATACTACCATCAGCCTTAATTGATCTGTGGCATGCAGATTATCAAGATGGCAACATGTTCATCTTCACCAGTAGCCAGTGGGGGAGCTAAAAGCCTAAATTACCACTTAAGAAAAGCTATTAAGTTTGCTTTGCCAGTCGCCGCAAGGCTCCCCCCTCCTCCTCCTCTCTACATGTGTGCTTGTGTTGTTTGGTGGAAGCAAGGGGTGGCATTTCAGTGGAAAGTATGTTGTAAAGCCCAATTCTGGCCCTGGCTGCCTGGTTTTGTTTGTGATGATAAATCTGACAATTTACAACCTTTTAAGAAAATTTCTGTTAAGATTAGTTAACTCTACCTCCTATACTGCGATAACCATGATATACCATCATTTGGCAAGAAGGTTATCGTACCGCCATAAAACTAATACCATGTCACCCCTATATACTCCCTGGCCCTCATTAGGACCCAGGCGTTAAGGGGTTTACGGCGCCGTAAACGGTTTGGTGGAAGCAAGGGGTGGCATTTCAGTGGAAAGTATGTTGTAAAGCCCAATTCTGGCCCTGGCTGCCTGGTTTTGTTTGTGATGATAAATCTGACAATTTACAACCTTTTAAGAAAATTTCTGTTAAGATTAGTTAACTCTACCTCCTATACTGCGATAACCATGATATACCATCATTTGGCAAGAAGGTTATCGTACCGCCATAAAACTAATACCATGTCACCCCTATATACTCCCTGGCCCTCATTAGGACCCAGGCGTTAAGGGGTTTACGGCGCCGTAAACGGCGCCGACCCTTAACGCCTGATTCCAAGGTCCCTTTGCGGGATGTTGATTTTAACGCCTGCTTTTTGCAGGCGTTAAAACCCATGCCGCAAAGGGACCTTGGTGCTAATTACGCCACCGTAATTTACGGTGGCGTAATTAGCGTCTTTCCCCATTCCCATTATGCCCTATGGGGCAAAAATGGGAATGGGGAAGGGTAAAATGGGAAATGGGGATTTACCGCCCCACTCACCTTGGAATGGGGCGGTAAATCCGCCAACCACCATGGCGTAAACATAGTTTACGCCATGGTGGTAAGGGTACGACCCAGGCGGTAACTTACTGCCTGGGTCGTAATGAGGGCCCCTGTCTTAAATGATTCAACAGAAACATCCTGTGTCATTTAGATGATAATCTGAGCACGTCACCCATAGTCTTATGAAGGTATTTGAAAGTTATGGCTTGTGAGATGGTGATGTGCACTTTCAACTTTTGGAAGAAGGCATCACAGCACCCCAAAGACAGAGGATGAAAGGGTCACTGAAAATATACATTCTGGGTAAATGTGAAATCTCATCCCAATTCGGGGCCAAATCAAGTCCCTCCGACCGGTATCCAAAACTATGCGAGTAGTGGCGAAATCTGCTGTTGTGTCAGCAAATGTTGATGTAACCTTAAGTTAATGCAAAGAACAGTGTGTGTTGCCAAAACATAGTTAAAAACACTTCAAAGGAACTTGCTTGTGCCAGACATAAAGTAAAGGGATCGACATTTATGGCGGCTATTTCGCTCCTGCTCGGTTAGCTTGACACCAGTAGTTGCTAACAGCAGTTATAATTGACTTCCCAAGCTAGCTGGTGCAGTCCAAGCATAGTTATTATGTGCCATGAACTCTGTTGGTTTGGGAATGGGTGTAGCATGACACAGCTAGAAGATATTTGCAGCATGATAGGTCATATGTGATGGGCAATATGTTTTGGACTAGATGTCATGCGAAAGCAAGATTTGCGGGATGCATTGTTTATAGTTCTCATTCCTCATAGCTATGCTTGATGGGATGTTGCTGATTTCCAGGAGCAGTTTTTAGATCATACTCATTAGATCTTGGACTCAGTCTCTGCTGAATCATAATCTCCCATTCCTGGACCCAAGTTCTTGCCAGGGAAATATGCCACAAGTCAAAAGTAAAACTGTGTTGTTAGTTCTTTTAAAGCTGGAGATCGAGTACACTCTTTTGAATTATTCCCTTTTTTGAAGTCCATTCCATGTTTACCATGTTTATGCCCCGCCATTTTTTCCCATCAGTCTGCAAATTACAAAAGCGGACCATCCATAAGCAAATCATTCTTGGGACAGCCTCAAACAAGCTATCCTAGGTATATAATTTTGCTTTGTTGGCACCAATCTGTGAGGGGCATCTGGAACACATTTGTCTGTACAGGGGCTATGGCTAGAACATTATTGAAATTGATAGCTGATGCAAGGAATTATCAGTGTTTAAGATTATTTCAAAGGTTTCCATCCATCACTTTGGTGCTGCTGGTACAGTGGCTACTCGGACCACAGACTCTGAAAATGATGAAAGAATACATAAACTCCTGCCCCACCAACAAAAGGTGAAGACCTGGTCTGCTGAATTATTGGCCCATTATAGTATTGAATCCAGCCCACGCCCAAAGAATACCTGTTACTCATATTTTAGACACATCTAGAAAATAGTTTAAAAAAAGCATACTGGTCTTCTATTGTGGACCATACGGCATAGTTACTTCTTGAGTGTTGTATTTGTGTCCTGCTATGCACCAGCTCTTTGTTTACCAGAAGTAGCTCCTACTTACTGGGTGATGCCTGATGCCCAGGAGCTGCTTTTAGCACTTGTTTAATTCGATCATCCCTGCGGTAACATGCCCCATTTCTTGCCGAACATATTTAGTCATGATTTGCTCACCTGATGATTTTTACAGATGTATGTAGGACCATTACAGTTTGTGCCCTCTTAGCTGCATGCTCTGCAAAGCACCTCACTATCTGAAAGACACTGTGCTTTGTTTCATGTACCCCACCTACTCTACAACTGCTGTCTTAATACCCACCAACCCACCCTATGTCCATTCTCTCTACCCCCACCCACTCCACATCCACCCTCTCTCCCTTCACCCACCCTACATCCGCACTCTCTACACCTCACCCATCCAACCTACATCCACTCTCTCTACCCCACCTACCATTACCCCCCGTCCCCTCTCATCCTTCCTCTCACACTCACACTTTATTTCTTACCCTCTCACTCTCACCCTTTCTTGCTCATATTTCCTCTTGCACATCATTGATCAGACCATCTATCAATTACTTCCTCCCTTGCTCTATTCCCCTTCTCACTCTATTGCACACCTGCACCCCTTATCGCATCCTCCTTTCAAACTTTACACTCTCCTCCTTGCACCTACGTGCCTATAAATACAAAATGAAAAGAAAAGCAGTAAACGCCAAAACTATTGGCATTGCCAATGCTTGTTGATAAGTGTTATTGCTTTCTCGAAGTTTTTCTCTCGTGCCAGGTATACTGAATATTGGAGTATTTCTATTGCAGAGCGGATGAGGAACACGGTAACATAAATTGCATTTGATACAATTTACATCATACAAATGCATTATTATAGACATTAATGTGCAATTCATGTTTTCCCACGATTCCCTTTTTTCCCCTTCCCTAACTTCATTTCCATGGTAATCGAGCCCTAGAATTACCCATGGAAAGCCTTTCCACGGAAAGAGTTGTTTTCAGAATACTGTGATAATGTGGCAATGCTGGAAACTGTAATTATCTTTGCCAGCCTCATTGTTCCTCTCCATGTACATCCCTCCTGCTTGATATGCCCCCACATCCTCAGTCCAGACCCCCTTTGATCTCATATCCTTGTACGTTCCTGTGACACAGGTTTATTTCCAATTCCCATGGTAATCCTTTGAGTTCTACATAAGATTCCTGCTTTAACATTAAACCAATCAAACTATAAAAGTGCTCTCTAGACTTCCCCAAAAGTACCATCTCTCAATTTGGTTCTCTACATTCCCTCAGCCCTGCCGCCAGTTGAAATCACCCCTATCCCCCCGCCAAATATCATTTCTTTTTTGGTTTCCCACAGGATTCCAATGAGAATCTCTTACATCAAGCAACAAATATAGTGACTTTTAATTTCTGAGGCATTGCTGAAAAAAAGCCTCAGTACAACATGGAAGATTCACACCTCCTTCTCTCTGAATTCTTTTACTGGATAGATTTACCCATACCAAAAAAGGGTATATCTGCAGTGCTTTGAACCTAGCATTTTTCTTTTTGGTGCAAATCTGTCCCGTGCATTTCGCTGTGCATGCATTTAAAGGATGCACGTTTTCCCTCATGGAAAAATGAATAGCAGTAGGCCAAAACCACCTTTTTAACAATGCTTAATAACTTTCAAACTGTTTGACCTATTTACCCTAAGGTTTCCAGTTTGTGGCACGCACCAGACATTTTTTGAAAAATGTCAGCCAGAAATGACCTGCTAGTCAAACATTATTAGCACTAGAATGTTCAGAAAAGTCAATGATTCATAGGTTTCTCCTTAACTATAGAACAGTTCAATGAAATCTTTAATGGTCCATTAATGTTTTTTCTTGTTGGTGATATTTTTGATACATCTTCTTTGACGGGTCCTTATTGGTCATATTAGTAGTACCAATATCCGAAAGCAGGCAGGGATGTGAAGATGCATGGCAATTATGCAGTGAAGGGACACCTTATGCAGTGAGGATGATTTCAAATCTTTTGAATAGCTTGTTGGGAAATCTCTCTGAGGAAGTCTTGAAGTAATGAAATGTCCCTAAATCCGAGAACATCAAACAGAAAAAAGTCTGCCTCTTTATGTGTACATCTTTTGAAAATAAGCAGTGCATGTTTTATGCAGTGCAGTGTAATCAATTTGGAAATGTGTTTGAGGGGCCCATAATGATATGGAGGTATTTGTAAGTAAACTTCCACATACAGCAATTATCTTTGCTGCATGCAGTATCTTGGGGAGCACAAGATGATCACTATTTTTCACAATTAAGCATATGCATCCTGTGAATAAAAGTGATCTTGTCCACTGCACAATACGGGAAACAAGGTGGCAACCATTTTGAAAACAAACAGCACAACTGATTCTTAATCTTATACTCCAAGCAGGCCTCCAGAAACAATGTCACTACAAAGGATGACAAGCAGCAGAAGAAACATCTGTTACTGGCAGAGGAAGTGTTAAAGGAAAAGCCTAGGTACAGTAGAATCTAAGGATCTGCCCCTAAAGTGTAGGTTAATCCACAAATTCAATAATTTAGGAATAGCTGCAGGGACCGCCTCTGCTGAGTGAGGTGTAAAACAGTCAAGCAGTGGTGTCAAATTATGATGACCACTGGTGGTAGGAGCGTGACTCCCTCATTATAAATACTTGGAAGGATGACACAACCTTCATGCTTGCGTTTGGCAGACTTTACTGCTTCGGAGCCCATCTTTGTGAGCAGGAAACACTACATTTGTAAATGAGCATATGTTCAAAAAATGGACAGAGTTTATTTGTGAGGAAATTACTTCTGCTCTGTAGGAGTACAAGGATGAGTGGACTGCATGACTGCCAACTCACTTCAACAAACCAATAGTGATCACAATCATAAATGTAAAACAGGCACAGCCAACAGATATACCTCCTTCACCTTTTGTGTTAACGTGGGCTGAGGGCAGGCTATACTTGTTCTATCAAGGTTCTATAACAATATACATTAATATGGCTTTAAGCCCCTGTTCCAAGTGCTGGAAAAGGGGTTAATGGCCCAGCAGCACAAGTTATCAGCCCAAGCAAAGTGAGGGCAGATAACGAGGGCCATTAACCACCGTTCCAGCGATAGGAAAAGGACCTTAATGTTATTAGCACACCGGGTTGCCAAAGCAGTTAGCCCAGGGTGCTAAAAAAAATGATTTTCTTTCTGCGCCCCGTTGAATGAAGGATCCTTTACAAAGATGGCCGTACAGAGCCCTTCTTCCCTTTCCATGGTGGCCAGCTGGAGCCAGGAAGAAAGAACGGCTGCAGCGCGAGTACCACCGCACCCAAAATAAGGTTAGTGGGAGGTGGGAAGGGTTTAAAAAAAGAATGAGGATTGTTAGGGGAAGATGGCAGTGGGGGGAGCCAGCCGTCAGGCTGGCTGGAATGCAGGTTTCCATTGGCGGTTCAAGCCCACTTCCCTAGCCACCTGATTGGCTGGCTTTCCCCACCTGGGTGCTAAACTGAATTATAAAACTCCACCTGAAAACAGTAATTAAACCCACCCTTGTAAAGGAAAACCAAGAATTTGAAATTTAATGAGGTAAGCATTTGGGATACTTAGCTGGTATGAAAAGGAAAACAATCACATCAATGATGGTAAAAAAGTGATGTCTTTGGTAACATGGTGCAAAGGGGGGCTTATCCAGTCTCTAGGTACCCAACAAATGGACCAGGGAGGCTGGCTCTGTCCAACCTTAAATTTCTTAGTTAGTGGTGGTTCATCACTATCGGACCAGGCTTCTTATAATTGGCAGAGCAAGTCCCAGCAATCCATATGGGATGGAGGCATTGAGTCAGGGTCGAACTGGAGCTCTTTCTGGTTCCATGAAATGTTTGAAGGATGCAGGGTGAAGGAGACACCAGGTTTGGTTCCACAATCAAGCTCGGGTCACAACAAATATGCAGGTTGTTCTAGGTGTGGTTCAAAACATGGTGGTTCGAAGCCGGTGTGGCAGGAATTTTTTAGAGCCATGGCCATTGACAAGCTCAGCTGGAGCATTGCACTAGTGAACTGGTTTGAGGAGCAGCACCAGCGGTTCGAAAAAGGCAACACCTTGGGCCATGTTGGATTGAATGCTTTCAAACATGGCCAATGATGGTTGGATGCAGTTCAAAATTGCAGAAATGTAGTAGTCCAGCTGATTTGCTGGGAGTCCCACTCCAGGGTTCCAGGGACAGGATGAGTCCTTGTTCTTGTTCTCCCAGTATGTGGTAGTTTAGCTAACACATGGAGGGGTTCCTTCACCTTCACTGAGCTCCAGGGTACCAGTGTAGCTGGCAGAGAGGCAGGTATTACACCAGCAACAGCCCCTCCTCACTGTTCCCAGGAGTTTGGTATGAAGCAGATCTTGCCTCTGCCTTGGAGCATTTATCCACACCTCTGGCAGAGACGTTTGGTGAGGACTTCTTCCTTAAGTCCTGTATGGTCCAAGAGGAAATCAAAGAAAGAGGGGGAGAACCCCTTCGTTATGAATGTTAAAGTACAAAGGGCACTGGATAAAAGCAATCCCTGTTAATGTAACCAGTGATCCTTGCCTTATTGCATCATACCCATCATACATAATCCTGGACCAAGAGGTTAGGTCACAGACAACACGCTTCTCTTGGAAGCAAGACAGTGCAGAGGAACACAGAGTCCAATCCCAATCCCACGCTCACAGTCTGGTCACCGGTATTGAGTGCATCAGAAAATATTAATTAATTAATACCCAATGTGTTTTGTGTGGCAGGAAGTGAAGGAGGCAGGCAGGAATTAGAAATCTAGAGAAAAGCAAGATGGGGGAACCCTTTCTGAAATCTGATATGCTCCCACTGTTTACACTAACTCCGCACCTTTGGTATGCAACACACTGGTGTGAGACTGCCTGACTGGAAAACACACAATCTTTCCACAGCTGGTCTGGGTTGACAGTGGTGTGCTGAAAATCAGATGTGGCTTTATTAATTATATGAACTATCAGTCACCATACCAAAACCTATATATGTTTTACATGTCCATATTATTCGGTCCCCATGTGCTAATTTAGGTTAATTATGATGTTTCTGTCACATCAGCTGTCAAACAGGGCAACTTTGAACTCTGAACTGGCTGTTTGCTACTGGAGAGCAGGACCTGCATATCAGGATGTTAATGCAGCAGGGCACAGGTGTGGGCTATGCTTTTGTCATGGAGTTTAAGGAAAGTGGGGCTGATTAGGAGACCACACTTTCTGAGGTGGTATTACCTGTATCATTTTATATGTAATACAAATAAAAAAATCCAGGGCTTCTACACCGTTGCCATAGGACAATTCCTCACATGTGGAAGCACAGAGTCTAAGGCCTCCTATTTTGGACGTGGCCTTTCTTGCAGCAGAAAATGGACCAAGTGTTCTTGCTGCCTTACAAATTGGCATAACAATGCACATACCCTGCTTTGTACATATCTTTGAACTCCTGTTCACACATTTTATCAGCAATTGTGAATCAATAAAAGAAACAATCACTGTCAACTTGAAGATCAGCACCCCTCTCTGCTGTTTACCAAGCCAACATTCTACTGCACCAATTGGATGTGGGCAACAAACTGCTACAGCACAACTTGAAGACCTTTCTGGACGCCATTGGAACTGTAATTTGCACATGCATGGAAGGCTATGTCTAAGTGGAACACCATCAACGATTACTAAAACATAGCAGAGCTTTAGGTGGGTAACTGTTAACAATGTGTCAGTGTGAGCTGGTGTCTAATGTCTGGTCCATGCCATGAACTTTTGAAAGGCTATACCAAGAGGGTTAGTCGTGTAAATGCATCCCTAAGTGAGGTCCTCATTTTTCATTACCTTTCTGAGCTCAAACCGCCCAACATGGGTATTGATATTGATATTGATATTTGATTTGTATCACGCTCATACTCCAGTGTTTCAGAGTGCAACGAGGCAAGGGAGAGGAACAAGGGAGAACAAAAACAACAATCTTACTAGGCCCAGTGACATTGAGAACGCGCAAGTGCAGGGGAGAGGGAAGTGGGAAAGTGCAGGTGGGTGGAAAGAAGTGGAAAGTGCTGAGCAAAGGAATACAAAAAAAACAACAGTGGTAGTGCAACCAGTAAGTGGCAAGTGCTAGGTTTAAGGCACAGACAGGGGGTGTCTGATAAGTGCAGAAAAGGGGGGGACTGTAGGGTTCCAGATACAGACCCAATTGCAAAGGGTTGCCAGGAGGCAGTGCGGGTGTGTGGCAGGGTGAGCAAGTACCTGGGCCCAAAATCAGAGGGTAACCAGGTGCACAATGTCGAAGCAGAACAGATCAGCAGGTAAGAGGAGCAGCGAAGGAAGAATCAAAGAGAAAGTTCTTGAAGTGCTTCCAGAACCAGAGGTGGTTCTCCTCAAGTTTCAGAGTACCAGTGAGGCTGCTCCAGAGGGAGGCCCCAGCCGAAGACACAGATCTACCCCCAGCTTGTTTCTTTGAGAAACGATTGTCCCTGAGGGAGTTGGAGGTGGAGGAGCAAAGAGAAAGAGAGGGTATGACCTATTCCTTGACTTGTAATATGGATATGACACTGCTGGTGAGGAATGTGCTTCAACCTTTTATGGTAATCCATGGGTAGTTGGATTTTCAAGTAACACTGAGTACCTGCTGGCTTCCTTCATGGATCCATGTTACAAAGACAAAGTGATTGCTTTTTTTTCTCCGTGTCTTGGGAGAGGAGGACTCACAGCAATTAAGACAAGCAGGAGGCATGATGCAAATGGAAAAGGATGCTTTGCTGCAGCACCTGCAACATCAGGGTTGGGTCACTTTTTTATGGGTTTCTGCATATTTAAAAAAGCCAGAGGTTTCCTCGGGTAAGGAAGCAGCAAGAACACCAGGGAGCTCAAATGTTGCCAACTGCTCTGGGTATGTCACGCTCATGGAAGATAATGGCAGAACATCACTGGCACTTGTTGCAAGCTTTGAGAGCATTGCAGAGCCAGCCTATGGAGAGTAGAGTCTGTGGGACACCCACCGTCTTGGCTGGTGCATCTTGAATACAGATGGGTTATCAGGTGGCCCTTCAACCACACATATGTAATATGCCCATCTATTGGACACTTCAGGAGGGTTATGTTTAGCCAGAGGGTGAAGCCACCCTTTATCAGTCTGAAGTTTCGTTCCCTGTTCACTAAAGTATGTTTTTCTCTCTCACAATGCTCAGCCACCATTTAAGGTTCTCAGGTTCCCACACAGGCCCTGCCAACCCTAAAGGTTCTCTGTTTATTTCAGAGTGAATGGGCACCCATGAAGGTTCTCAGGTTTTTGCCTATTTGCCTATTTTTACAGGGGAAAACAATGATTACGTTATCACTCCTGGTGCAGCCGTCACTTAATGTTACCATGTTATTTCACAGGACGAAGCCACCTGTTAAGGTTCTCTGTTTGTTTCACAAGACTCATCCACCTGTCAACTTTCTCAGGTTTTGTAACATGGTCAGCTGCCCACTAAGGGTCCCAGGTTCTTTCACGGGGTGTAACCATCCACTAGGATTTTCAAGCACTTGCACACAGAATTTCATGAATGTAAAAATTCTAAAATTAACCTCTGCCACTGTTGCAGGTGAGGGAATCTTCCTGCGAGGCCAGTCACCCTCCCCGCCCACCCATAGTTGCCTCATTCCTTCCTTTCTGAGCAATGCCCTACAACAGGAAAGGCAGATGGAGCTTCATGTGTTCCTTTGAGTCACCTACCAGCACTACGTTGTCCAGCTTCCCACAGGTAGCATTTCTCCCATGCAGCATGATGTAGTAGAGGGGGTGTGGTCCAAAAATGCTGGCTGTGCACCACCCCAACTGCTTGTGAGGGCATCACCAGCAATAAGGGCCTGATGCTCGCCACAGTTTTCGTTTCTACTGCTGACAATGGGACAGGCTGTATGGGTGCAGAGCTTTAGCCATGGCATGCCCAAAGTCACTGCCAATGCTAAACCCTAGTTCTGGGACATGATAAGACCCTTCTATTCAACACTGTTGGAGCAGTTGATTGTGCTGCATGGTCTTGAGCAGTCTTTGAGGACACATGTGCCTGGTTCACCGTTTCTGTGCCACCAGCACTCATGGTTCCTCATTGATGTTGTCTTCTTTACCCCTTATCTTCTGCCATCACTTGACCTGCTTCTCACAGCCCTTCACCATGCAGAAACCCTCAGGCTCCTCCCCCTTGGTGTCCTTCATGGGGGGGGGGGGGTGTGCAGTGGCATTGAGTTTGACATTGGCCTTCATCCTGGCTTTCGTTCTCTGCTACAGCTGGAGCAGCAATAGGCTCCTCCACAGCCATCTCTTCCTATACCTTCCCCTGTAATTCCCTCGCAGGTAGGTCTACCTCCTACTGTGCCAACTCGGTAAACTGGTCCTTCACTAAGCCTCTTCCTGACAGCCCTGCCCTTCAACAACAACAGCTCCCTCACCCTGATGTGCAAAGAAAATTCCTCCTCTATACCACCTGCTGAGCCAAGACCCAGCACACACACCTCCTACAGGATGCCTGCAATTGTGACTCTATCTTACTAAATGATTGTAAAGAAGGTGCTGATTCAGCATCAGGGAGGGGTGTGAACTTACCAACAGAGGGAATAAAAATGGGGCGGGCAGAGACACTTCCTGTGGGGAGCAAACAATGGAACTCTGATAGCTGTAATTATCTCTCTCTCTTTCTCTCTCCCTCTTTTCTCTCTCTCACCCTCTCTTTTCTCTCTCTCTCTTTCTCTCTTTTTCTCACTCTCTCACTCGTTTCCTCTCTCTCTCACTCTCACTCTATCGCTCTCTCTCTCTGACTCTCACTCTCTTTATTTCTCTCTCTCTTTGTCTCTCTCTCTCTCGCTCTATCTCTCTCTCTCTCTATCTTCCTCTCTCTCTCACTCTCACTCTATCGCTCTCTCTCTCTGACTCTCACTCTCTTTATTTCTCTCTCTCTTTGTCTCTCTCTCTCGCTCTCTCTCTCTCTCTCTCTCTCTCTCTCTCTCTATCTCTCTCACTCTCACTCTCACTTTCTCTTTCTCTTTCTCTTTCTCTTTCTCTTTCTCTTTCTCTTTCTCTTTCTCTTTCTCTCACTCTCTCTTCATGCATTCAACCTGCAGAGGGATACCTTGTTTATAACAATGACATGAGGACACTTGTAGGTGCCAGCATGGGGAAGCTAAACCACAAGCAAACACACACTACTGTTGGACTCCAGGTTGGGCTGTGTCCTGAAGCTCTGCATTTCACACCTGGCTTGTGCACTGCACCCAAGGCAAGCGGGAGCTGAACCCAATCTGTTCATCTACAGCAGACCAGAGTCGCTGAGACAGCACTGGGTGATGTGATAAAGGCTGGTGAGCCAGTCTCACAGTTGCCAAATGGGAGCTGAGGAAGTTGGCCCAATTCAAACACACAACATCACAACTGTCTTAATCACCCTTTAGCCAGTGGGCATGGGAACGGGGAGATGGATTGGAGCCGTTTGCCTCAAAGAGCCAATCAGACAGTAAGTTACAACATACCAGAGAAGTAACCAGTCCTCAGAGAGTACACTACAATATTTATGAAGGCGCTATCCAGCAGATGCAGTGTGAATGACTCTCTTCCCATTAGTTCATGGTGTCACATGTTGTTTTCATGTCCGGCTAATAAAGATTCAGAAGTCAGCACAAATGTTCTTATTAATCACAAACTGTTTTCCGGAGAAGTGGGAAAGTGATGCAGTGCCACATGGGGAGGAAATTAACTAAGTGAGGGCAGATCGGTTTGCTCCAATCATCTTTGACTAACGTATGTTTAGCTATAACGGAATCTCTTAACCAGATATGTTTGCGGGAACCACAAAAACACAGAGTTTGAAATGCAACAGTTTCTAAGATTTTAAACATTGTATTACGTGTGTACAAATGATGTTCACGTACCAGCCTGTAGGGAGTGGACATGGGAGTGGGCATGCCTGCACTAGAGCAGGAGAGGTGCATAGTATGTGGCAGACTCTGTTAGAGGGGAGTTGCGTAGAGCTCCAGTGATTGTATAGTTGTGTCATTGGGGTAGACAGACATTGTTTTCTTTTATGTTGTTGTTTTTGAGTAATAGCCAGGGACGTGGGTGAGGTAATTAGTTTCATACATATGGTGTTGATCCATGGTGGAAAGATCAACATCGAGACGTACCTCTTGTATAACAGTGTGCTTGCCATTTATTTTTATGTTCGACTAAGAACAGGAAAGGTGAGCCTGTGGAAAGTGAGTAGCCTGGCCTGGGGAGAGGGCCAGTGTGTTGAGTGAGTGTGAGTGGGTGGACCTTAGGAGAAGGCCAGAGTGAAAGGGGAGAGCAGTGATAGGGGGTGAGTGTGAATATTGTGGAAAGAGGTGGGCAAAGAAAAGGGAAAGGGGGCATAGGGTAATTGGGACATAGGGGAAAGGGAGTAGGAACTAAGCAGAGTTAGGTGTAGAGGTGCGCTCCTACATATTCAAAAATAGGGTAAATCTATTAGTTCCTATAAACATTTTTTTTTCAATGTACCTATTCCCAGTGCTCCCTACTAAAGCTGTACTATCAGATCAGATTACTATGCAAAAAAAGGCACCCGTACTAGATGGGATACAAATAGGGGCACACACAATAACTCGCATGACATTAATTAACAAAATTCTTCTGAACACAACATCACATATATATTTCTTTATATGATTTTTTGTTTCAAATTCAAAGTGTTCTTCCCAAACAGTATTTTGAATGTACAGACATGCATATGCTCATTAATTACAAATCACATGAGATATAGTACTTTACATCACAATTAGGGAATAACTTTTGTTTGTTTTCACAATATAACTCCCATTCACAATATTTCCCTTTTTCAACACAAATTATCCTGATATTGTGATAGGTTGGTGGATATTATAATCCTATCATTTACTACGCGTTTCGGGCGTCATTTTGTCCTTCTTCAGGTAAGACCTATCCGCATATTGGACTTCTGTAAAGTTAAACAAAAAGAATAATAGATATACATTCTGTATTTCTAATCTGAATCTTTCACATTCTTAAAATTACTGTCAATAAGAAAACAACAAATCTTCACTGATCTGTGGCTAGGTTTTGGCCACAGATTCTTCCCTTCCTCTGTTTCATTCGAGGAATCTATAGAGAAATATATTCTAATTACAAACATGATATTTCTATTATCCTCTAGGAAATGGAGTTTGTGTGGGATCAGTCGCAAAAAGATGTGCTGTGTCCCACAACAAACTCCTACTACTTAAGTTGTTCCTGACTTCACTTATTTTAAACAAGTGTACTCACTTGTTTCAGTAGTTGAGACTGGATTGGTACGGGACGTGCCAGTTCTTCTTCACTGAACAGTTTACCAGAATGTTGCTGTAATGAGATTCGTAAATCTCATATTAGTTAGGAATGTAGATTGCTCATACTTTGTAATTCACTATGACACTTGTGTAGTCATACCTGTTCCATTTCAGTAGTCCTTCAGGTAATAGCTCTATCTGCACACGGCTCTTTAACAACTTGCTGATTTTTCTTTCTTTGCAACATATGTGTTTCCTCTGTATTTTCGAACTCCATCTATCATATGCAGAAGTAATATGCTTACAGTTCTTATCTGACAGCGCATTGTACGTACTTCGCTTTCTAAAAGCCCACTCTGTTGGTCTCTTACCTTCATTTCAAACTGGTGGCAGATGTTGCAATATTACAATTATTTTCTTTTAAGCTGAGTAGGAAGGTAGGGGTTAATGGCCTATTTAGACAGTCCGCTCGATCATATGTTCAGAAAATTGGCCCACTATCGAGCTAAAATATTGAAATATAATTTTCAGTGGCCCAAGGAGACTGCAGGTCAGTGCTTCCATTAGTGTCCCGGGGAGGGAACGTTGAACAGTAAAATAATAGAAACCATGAGGGAGTAAATAAAAAAGGAGGGAGAAGGAACAATGAAAGGAGACAGACCCAGTGCTCTGCCCCCACCCTACAGTGTTTATCCGGCATTACTGCCATGTCAGGATGCACAAACCAACAGCAGGAAAACACAGGAGATAAAGAAACAATAGAGAAAAAGAGGGACAGGGATGCACGACATCATAAAAAGTGTTAGAAAAAGTACCTAGCAGACATTGAAAAGAACACATGACTACAGGTGGATGCCCAATTTAACAAAGCCTAGAGGGTCAGAGAGGAGGAAGTGCAGAGAACAACAAAAGGAGACAAGGGGGAATGGTTGTCATAGAATATCAAATTCAAATTAGATGACAAGGAAGAAGAAGAGAAGGAGGAGGAAATAGAAGAGGGCGGCAAGGACAGTTCAGTGTCAGGTGAGGGACAGGTAGGGGGAGAATGGAGTGACAGAGATGGTGAAGAACGGACACCGGATCCAAAGAGGAGGAGGGGACGAAAGCAAAAACAACGACTGGGTAGTAGGGAGTTTGGAAAGGACTGGTCAACTTCTCTCTGCAGTAGAACAGGGAAGATAAAAGTAGGTGTGGTCAAGACCACCAAAGGAGCTATTCTTGAAAAATCTAAAAGCACACTGACAACACAGAGGTCATCAGGCTACGAGATCATACTGACGAACACAGCCATTGAGGTGGCGAGGGGCCGTGTGGTCACACCAGCTACCTACATAGCAGAACCTACACAGGAAAAGGATTACCTACATGATTGTGCAGCGCACATGGATAGAATGGAAGGGAACACACAGGTAAAAGAAGAAGAAATATACGAGTCAGATATGGTTTATATTGACGGGTTATCAAGCATAGACCCTGACACTGGGAGGAGAAACACTGAAGCGCGGTAGTATGTTACAGGAATGGCGAGTATGTACTAGCAACTCAACAGCAATTACCATCACATTACTTGGCACAGTCAGCAGAATTGGTATCAATGATCAGAGCGCTAAATATGATGGAAAGACATTTAGCAAACATATTCTCCGGTTCGGCCTATGTAACATCATGTAACATCAACAACACATTTGGGATTGGCACTGTGGGAAGGAAGGAAGTTCAGGAGAAGTGACCGGTCCAAAATGCAACATGCAGAGCTATTTGGGAAATTGATTGAGGCACTGAAAGTGGCAGTAGAGGTGGCCATAATAAAATACAGGTAAACAAAACTGAAAACAATATGAAATTAACTGTCTGACAGAGCAGCCAATGAAGCGGCAGCCTACTTACCTGAAGGAAGTGTGAGGTGGTACCCATGGGCAAAAGAAATCCCCCAACATATGGCAGCAGAAAAGATGGTGGGTCAAGAGGAAGAGAGAAGTGAAGGTTTCAGCATAATACCAATCGCCCAAATTATAGAACTGTAAGGAAAGGCCCCAAAAGAGGAGAACAACTTATGGGTAGCATGGGTGTTCACTTTCACCAAAGTTCACCACTTTCTCCTAATCTGGAGAGAGTACAGCAGAGGGAAGCCTGTAATGGCCAAAGAAATGTTGAATGTAGCCCTGGAACAGTAAACCTTTCCAGCCCATAATCTAAAGAAAGTATAGTGGCAGAAATATGTGAAGGATGCTCTATGCCAAATTAGCATGAACGGGTTGCAGAGTTTATGGGGAATTGTATAACATGTCAACAATTTCTGTCTGGTCATACTCTGAAAAACTATCAGGGGAATGATACCTTGACCATAACAGCTCTTCCGGCATTTGCATATTGACTATGTCAATATCCAAGTCAGATGTTCCTCTTATAGGTACATGCTTACAGTTGTCTGTCTATTTTAATAATGGCTTAAGGTGGGACCCTGTGCAAAAATCGATGCCAAGTCAGTGGCCAAGTTCCTGGTCAGGGAGGTGTTTTCAAGATGGTGTGTTTGTGACGAAATAAGGTTAGACAATGACCAACATTTTCCCAATTACCTATTTGCAGAGGTAACCCTCCTACTGGGGATAAAACATAAACTTGCACAGTGTACTGACCCAAGCGAACAGGATTGTTGAGAAACTAATCGGCTTGCTCCAAGCACACTTGGCGAAACTAAGATCATCATTATGCCAATATTGGAATTATTGCCTCTCATTGGCGCTTTTTGCCCTCCTCGACTCACCCAATGCGGTTCATCATTTGATTCCGCATGAAAATGAAACTGGTAGGAGGATGCATGCGCCTATCCATCCTGCTCGTTCAATTTCGGACGCTAACCCAACAGCAGAGTTTCAAGGCCAAGAAATGAAAGATTACTTTATAGAAATGACCACTGTGAGCAAATACATTTCCCGCCAGGTCCACTGATCGACATGTTGGCCAACCAACATTGAGGGACTGACAAATGCTCAAAGGGAAAGGAATTTCCACAAGAACAGCTTCTTTATTTCAGTGACAAAGTACTGATTCGTAACACTGTATAGAAGTGGAAAGACCCTCAGACCATTTAAGATCATCTATGCAACGCCCAAAGTGTTGAAAATAAAGGTAAGCGGGACAGGGCATGGGCTCACATCACAGACGTCGGCCAATCTGCACAATGGAAGAAGAAAAGATAAACACTGCTTGATGGGAATTATATTACAACTTTCACTGACATTCCATTCAGTTATTCGGATATATCAAAGTCCTGCATGTGAAGAGGATAGTGGACAAGAGAACAGTGGGGGAAATGGGAAGATAACTATGTTGAATATGAAAATAATAAGGATATGATTGTTTTGTCTCTTTGTTCTTTGTCCTTTCTCTTGTCTCTGATTTTGCGACATAAAGAAAGTAATGATGCATTACTGTGGAAAAACACACCAAGAGAAGCGTGCCCACATTTGAAATGTTATATGAACCTCTTGGGGAGGGAGCGGGCACAGAATCTGATAATGTTTAGTATAGTGAGATGAAGGGGGTGGGGTAAAGGAGCACCAACGGCAGTTGCTATGTGTGCTTCCTAATCCCACACATCACAGGGATGGCAAAACATTCTTGGCCCAAGAAGTAACAGCAGAGGAGGGGGGATGCCTGATGCACTTACCTCTGTGGAAAATTAAAGGGCTGTTTCAGCAGCACACAGAGGAGGGGGAAGATGTTTATACAGATACGTACATTCAGCTTGAAAGCATGATCCGGGGAGAAGCTACTAAGCATGTGATACTGGAATATCACAGAGGGGGATCAGAGGGGACAATAAGTGGCTACTACCCACAGAATACAGTACAACAATACAAAAAGGCACAATATCCCGTGGTGCCTTATCAGACACCTAAAGTGAATAGGGGGTTTGGTGTATCACAACAAGAAATAGGAAAAGGGAATGATGTAGTGCCATGCAGGGTGGCTGGTGGCATATGAAGAAGGGGTGGTGAGGAAAGTAAATAGTGAATGCAAAGTAATATGGGACGCTAATGTGCATGCATTGACATTGATTGTTGAACAACACCGCCCAGTATACATAAAACCACTCAGACAGTATCCATTGTGTTTCAGTGCAAAAGGGTTGATTGCGCTGTGGATGAACACTGGCTGCAAGAGAACAATGAGTATCGAGGCATTGCAGAAAGAAACAGCAGCTGGAATGGATATCCGGTGGGCCTGCAGGTCCCAAGCATATGCCCAGTTACCACCTAACTGGGGAGTAATTTGTGCACTTGTAAGCCCTGCCTTGGTCATGCCACAGGCTGTCTTGCTGCCTCTCAACAAACCTTCGACCCTGAGGGCGAAGAACATGGGAAGGAAGCAGAGGGAGCAACGAGACAACCCAAAGCAAATAACACAGCGATAAAGAGGAAGCAATTACATTTCACAAGAACTCAATTCCACAGCATTTAGGATTCTTCAGAAAAGCAGATGTATTCTTCACTTCCCTCTTGCTTCCCGCGGTGCAAACTGCTGCCAAAGCTTAATGGATTCAGATGACATGGTATGAGGTGCTGCAGTTAACTCACGCAACTAAAAGGGGACTGAACGCAGTGTGAGAAGAGCTCTGCACACTGCGCCTGATGACCCTGCAAAATCGATTGTCTACCTCATTTCTGCAATGCAAGGTGGCCTTTGTCACAAGATAAGAAGTAGCTGTTGTACCTCAATTCCTGCTAACAATGCCTCCAATGGAACACTCACAGAAGCTGTCAAGGACATGCGGACCGTGCATGAAAAAATGATGAAGGAAACATATGACAATTGGATTGTTTCACAATTTGCCTGATGCTGGGATGGCTGGCTGTTGTGTTCAAAATACCTGTTCCATTGCTCGTCATGAAGAAGAACAGGGTCACTAGGTTATGGATGCACAAGGAACAATGTAGGAAAATGATGGAAAAGAAGGCATCGAGCAAAGGATTGATGGAAGCAGAGAATGTAAATAAGTTGCTGATTCAGTGTCATCAGGGGGCATACTTTCCAACTGAGGGATTAAAAATGGGACATGCAGGGACACCTCCTAGGGGGGAGAAAATGAGGGAACTCTGATAGCTGTAGCTATCTCTCTCTCTCTTTCTCTCTCTTTCTTTCTCTCTCTCCCCTTCCCTTTTCCCTCTCTCTCTTTCCTGCTCACTCACTGTTTTCCTCTCTCTCTCTCTCTCTGTCTCTCTCTTTTTCTCTCTCTCTCTCTCTCTCTCTGACTCCCACTCACTCTCTCTTCATATCTCTCCCTGCATTCAACATGGAGAGGGATACCTTGATTATAACAACAGCATGAGGACACTTGTAGGTACCAGCATGGGGGAAGCTAAACCACAGGCCAACACACACTACTGTTGGACTCCAGGTTGGGATCCATCCTGAAGGCCTGTATCACACACATGTTGTGTGCACAGCATCCAAGGGAGGGGGGAAGCTGAATCCAAGCTGTTTGTCTACAGCAGACCAGAGTCGCTGAGACAGCACTGGGTGACATGGTAAAGGCAGGCGAACCAGCCTCACAGTGGCCAAAATGTGAGCTGAGGAAGTAGGCCCAATTCACACACACAAAATCACAACTGTCTTAATTGCACTTTAGCCAGCGGGCATGGGAACGGGGAGGTGGATTGGAGCCGTATGCCTTGGTGAACCAGTCAGACGGTAAGTTCCAACATCTCATTGAAGTAACCAGACATCACAGAGTACACTCCAATGTTTATGGAGGTCGCTATCCAGCAGGTGCTGTGTGAATGTCTGTCTTTCGACTAGTTCAGGGTGTCTCGAGTTCTATCCGCTGTGGTGCTGCTGACCTGATAATAAAAATCCCGAGGTCAGTACAAATGTTCTTACTAATAGTGAACTTTTCACGGGAGGAGTGGGAAAGCATGTGGCACCACATGGGGAGGAAATGAACTTAGTGAGGGCAGATCTGTTTGCTCCAGTAATCTTTGACTAAGATATGTTTAGCTATAAGGAAATGATGTACTTAACCAGTAGTGTTTGTGGGAACCACAAAAGGACAACACTTGAAATGCAATATTTTCTCTAACATTGTAAACATTGTATTACATGTATAAAAATGATGTTCACTCTATGCTAGTCGTGAGCTATCATTGATAAGTTATGGTCCACTGTTCTATTTGTGCTCGCCCAGCTGTAATAAACAGTGTTATATCTTGCCCGGTGTGCGCTCCTTTTTGGACAACGTGTGGTAATGATTTCTTTTGAGCTTCGCAGGACCCCGTGTACAATTGTCGTTCCTTCTTTTCGATGAAGACCAGCCCTCCAGCTTCTCCCATGCCTATGCATATGTCCACATGAAGCCCTGCCTCCCCTGACTATGTGAGTGCATCCACATGAACTCCTTCTCTCCCGTGCCTCTGAGCTTGTCATTGTTGGGGCCTCTTCCAATGGCCCTGTCTCCTCTCCCACTCCTGAGGCCACTCTCAATACCTCAGCCTCCCACACTGAATCAGAGAAGCGGCAGTGTCCTGGAAACTGGCATTGAAGTCTCACCCTCCTCCTGTAAATGTGAATGTGGATCCTCCTCCTCCTTCCCAGCCTTCTCACTTTTTGCCTCCAATGTCACTGAAGCATGCCATCTGAACTGCCACAAATGGCAAAGCTCAAGATCACATTTGTTTGTGCTCACTGCTGCTCAACTCCAGAACACAAAAAGTGTGTAGGCCTGAACAGGAGACAACAAGCACAACCCAAAGTGATCCATTTGATCAAACAAGGAAAAAAAAGTAAATTACTACTCAACACTAACACAATTCTACCACCACAATGAACTACAAAATACAGTATCAAGGCAAACGTGAGCACTAGAGGCTGAATAACCAAGCAACACACTGGTTCATTAGGTAAATGATTTATTTAAGTTTTGGTAAATTGAATTAGCATCAAGTTCGCGGGAGGGAGAGGTGTTGACCACACCTCTTATGTTAGCATGTAAGGGTTGGACCACGTAATTCTTGCACTGTTGAGTATAATAAGATACACAATGTTTTTCAAGTTTTCATGTAGGGGTTTAGTTAGTGATTTAGGTGGGTCTGCCGACACATGTTTCGACCTACATGGGTCTTTCTCAAGGCTAAACGTATTCTTGATAGTCCATGGTTGATGGGTGTGTGGCTTGCTGGTTTGGCAATCCTGTAAGTGAGAGTCACTACCCAGAGACCAGCCGAGGAGAACAGTAGCCAAAAGGCACAGCAAGCCCATTGAGGCAAACACCCATAGGGTCACTAAGCCACAGATACCTGACGCCATTCATCAATCATCCAACAGAGCCAAGGAATCCAACTGTGCCTGATTTATTTTTCTTTTTTCCTTAATGTTAATTGTTTTGAATTATTTCATTTTTTATTTATCGTGGAAAGGATTAGGAAAATAAAACTTCGACATATTTAAAACTGCCCAGATTTCAGCAAAACCCTACATTTGTTTGTGGGTTTGTGGCTTGTCGAAGTATTTTTTTCTCATACAATTCTACACTGTTTCACCAATCTGCACCAAATGTTGCATAGTTACTTGTAAGGACCCTCCGGAAAGTACTGGCTACGTGACATTTGGACACCCCACCCCTTTCCCTGGATATTAGCATCTTCACACATGAGACAGTTGCCTGAAATCGGCAAACCATCCATGTGGTCATAGAAGGACCGGTCATCAACCCTAGAATGCATGGTTTCTGGGACATTTGCCGTGAAATGAACTGCAACAAACTGTACCACAGCAGGGTGAGGCAACAGGTGGGGAGCGAGCATAGTAGGTCCGAGTATGGAGCAGCACACAAACTCTTGCTCCCCAATTCCCTCTGCTCCAGGCTATTGATATTGATATTTTATTTGTATCACACTCATACACAAGTGTTTCAGAGCGCGGCGACGCAAGGGAGGGGAACAAGGGTGAACAAAAACAACTATCTTACTAGGCCCAGTGACATTGACAACGCGCAAATGCAGGTGAGTGGGAAGGGGAAAGGGCAGGGGGAAGGGGACGAAGTGGAAAGTGCTGAGCAATGGGAAAAACAACAACAGTGGGAGTGCATCCAGCAAGTGGCAAGTGCAAGGTTTAAGGCACAGACTCGGGATGTCTGATAAGTGCAGAAAAAGGGGGGACTGTAGGGTTACAGAAACAGACCCAAGTGAAAGGGTTGCCAGGAGGCATTGCTGGTGCCAGCTACACATTGCCCATTCTCAGTGCAGTTTACTTCAGAGTGCAAAGCACATCAAGCGATAAGCAAATCGGAACATCGACCTACAGGATCATTGATTTTCAACCATCGATGAGAGTGTTGTCATGTCTGTCCACAGAATCTGTTTGCAGAACGAGTACTTTTTCCTAGTCAATTATAAAACCGTGAACTTTGTTTAAGAATGTGTTTTTTCAATTATGACTTCTTATGCACATTTCTAAATTAATTAGGCAGGTTATAACGTTAATATTGATTATTGATTGTGTAGAGACAGAATTAAATCAAGCAGACACATTAAAATGATAACTTAAACCTTACAGCAAATTAAAGGCCACATTACAAGTTTGGTAATTATAAGAAAACTGTTATGTAATTTCCAGCTGCTTTATAGATTTTCCTGGCTATGGGTTTATAACCCCATATGCAGGAAAACTGCCTGCATGCGCATTACTGTATCACTTGGTGGTTATGGTAGCGGAATGACCTTTGGCAGCAGTACTGCCTTTTCCACAATAATGTCCAAGTGGGGTTTGGAATGAGGACTGTAAGTAATCTCACAATAATAATTACCATTGTTGGCAACAGCTCCACTAAAACTGATTAATGAATCATGCCTTAAGAATGGTACGAAGTGCATCGCGGAATCCCAGTAATGCATGCCTTTTATTTTGCCCAATAAAGCTACATCAAAAAGCGTGAACATTCATATATTACTTTAAAGGAAACTGTGATGAAAGGGTGAAACAGATCATTGCAATTTGCATCCTTCCAATATGAAATATGTAGCCCTTTCTGAAAAGCAAAATCAGGTGCATGCCATCTAATGTACCCAATAGCTCAGGTGCAACATTATGGAATCGTTCTACAGCTTTAAGTTTCCTTTCTGTTCTGCCTGCTCATTCTTCGGTGGCTGTTCTTTTGCAAAGAGCAGCGAGTGTACTGTCCTTCACGCGGGACTCCCTTCATTGAGTTCATCTCCAGGTGGCCTTTAACTAATCACTTCATACTCTTACCAAAAAGCCAACTCAAAGGGCAGCTCTGACTTGCAATCTCCTGTTAGTCTTACCTACAACAGCAAAGGCAACATAGCTTAAAGGAGGCCATGGGAACACTGCATCCAGACGCTTTCAGAACAGCAGGGCACGAGTGTGTTCTTGTTTTTAATGAGTGTTTTCTCTGGGTCTTTAGATGAAACTAAAACTATACATCAAACGTTTATGTGTGAAACGTAATGTGCAATTTCACCGCATTACATTATACATACAAAATTTGACCATATTTGCGAATGAAAACTAGAGTAGATACTACTTGCTGCTGTTCATGTGTTTTTGCTGGTAGGTCATCCTGCATTCAACATTTCTTTTTCACTGTTGTTATTTCCACACCAATCTGTGTCTCCTTAATTTAATATCTAGAAGAAATGCCTTACTTTAGTTTAGCGACAAAGAAAAACAAAGAGCTTGCTTACATTTTGGTGTTTAGCAGCATCCACACGATTAATAGTGAACACGTCTATAAATTATACATTAAGTGATCAATGCGTTTTTATGTATGATGTTAGATGACTACATTTTGTATTTTTGTTGCATATGTGAAATGCTGATGTTATTGCATGCGCTATACGGTTATGCAACACCATTGGGCTAAGTGGCCTTTAGCCCCCCCCACCCCAACATTCTGAGTTATCAGTGATGAGACCATGTCCTACTCCAAAGCTTTCACAGGTATAACAGGATGCCAAACATAAATCGGGTGAGGGACAACCCTCTACTCCCCACATGCCCCACCCAAGGCAAGAATCTTAAGAAGGTCCTGTTAATTGATTTATTTAACTTCACTTTGTTATCAGCAGCACCTTTTCTTATGTCTGAAATCTTGAGTGATTTAAACTGAGATTGGACATTTCCAATTGAAAGCCCAGAGACAGATCAACTTTCCTACCAAATCATTGCCTACTTTCAAGACAATTAAAGTGAATAACTGAATAGAACTCCTTTTTTATAAACTTAGTTTATACTCATAACTTGCTGAACCTGCCATTGCCCGGGCTTTCATTCCCTCATAGGTAGAGGCAACTGTGCAAAATTTGGTGTAGATTGGTGAAACAGTGTGGCAATGTATAAGAAACAACACTTGACCAAGCCACAAACACATTTTGACTTTTGCTGAAATCCAGGGACAAGGGTGGGGTGTCCAGATGTCATGTAGCCAGCAATGTCCAGAGGGTCCTAACAGGACCAACATTTGGTGCAGATTAGTCAAATGATGTGGAATTGTATAGGGAACATACGCAAAGCCACAAACACACACCCACATTTTCACATTTGCTGAAATCCAGGGAAAGGGTTGGGGTGTCCAGATATCATGTAGCCAGGTGCAAATTGGTGAAACAATGTGGATTGTATAGGAACATATGCGAAGCCACAAACTCACAAAACCACACATGTTCACTTCACTATCATTTCACTATCATGTATTCGATAATTTCACTCTCTCAATGTGCACCATTTGCTGTTAATTTGACTGTGATGTGTCCAATCATTTCTTAGAGGAGAAAAGCAGGGGTAGGTAATCATGGCTCCACAATTTTTCTGAAGCTATCCTCACTGCCATCAGAAATGTTCCCCTGTTCGATATAAAATGTGGGTCTCATTGAGCCTATTGCGAGAATCTCCACAGAAAGCATAGTTATTCATGAACCTTGGGTTTAAATAGTCTAGATTGGCTTCAGAGGTACCACTTATCTACACTTTACCAGTCAATTCTAACATATCCAGAAATATTTCAAAGTATGTAACCACTTAATTAAATATCCTTCCCACTATAACAACTTGTAGAAACCTTAAATGCATCCCTTACTTATTCAGCATCCTTACCTTAGCCAAATTCCTAACTAACATTGAGGAGGTTGGTGCCCTTCCAACAAGCAGTTTCATCATCATCAACAAAAAATATTCACTTATACTCCACCAATACCTCTCTGCCACCAATTGTCCCCCCACATAGTGACCATTTGCTGTTGCCGCCTCTTGTTTTTGGCTCTCTTTCCTGCACATTTTAATGGGGAGAAGGGCCATTCAAGGGTAAGAATAGCAATGCATTCTTGTGTATCACCTAATGTTGTATTCCTCCAAATTGTAGTTGTTGTTAAATTATTACATAATAAAGACTATTAACGACTTTACTAGACCCTGCTCCTGTATTTGGACTGCCTGCACGAAGGCTCAAACCTTGCCTGTGGCAAACATTTTGCTAATGAGTGTTCAAGCTAGAGGTTGGCTATCTCTTTTTTTGTGAGCAGGGCTTGACATGAAATTCGTTTCTGGCTTTGGTGAGACATAAACACTGAGTATTTGGAGTCAGCCACGAGGGTGACTGGGCTGGCACCGATTTGGAATTCAGATTGTGTTGATAGAGCCAGGCCATACCTGCAAGTCAGCTATCCCCCAGGCGATCTTTGACCCATGAGCACATGGAAGTAGTGGACAGTGTGGGATCTTCTCTCCTTCTAGTGCTGTGAGGTGCCAGTAGAGAACAATGTCAAGAGATAAGGTCCTTGTAGCTGTTTGCAAAGAGGGGTCAGTGCAGTCTGCTGTCCCAATTTTCTATTCAGCCACGGTTTAAATGCAAGTGTACAAATATTAGTTTTCATTCTGTCAATACGGCATCCGAGAAATTATCAGCAAGTCGAATTTCTCTACGTTCCGTCGTTCTTCTTAAGCGGAGATTTGCAGGCACGCCTCTTACTTCTCAGAAGCCTGCAAGAAGCTATCAGCATTATAGATTTATAAGTAGCTCACCTCAGTTCTGCAAGACCAATTTTAGGCACAATGACCTGGTTGACTGTTGTGAAATCCCACTAACTCAAAAAAAGTCCTTCAAGAGTAGGCAGAAGTTTAAAATACTAAGTACTCTATTGTGGGTGCTGCTGCTTAAATAGTCTCACAAAGGACCTGCATATGTTTGCTGGTCACCCCCTCTAACACCCAGTGACCATCGAATATCGTGGGTTACCCAAAGCGTGAGGGAGCCATCTCAAATTTGCATTTTTTCACCTTTTCTCCATGCCCCCTAACCCCTCTCTCCCATTTCTTCCGCAGTACCAAATAGGGCGCCTTTTGTACCTTAGAGTCCACGCTTTTCACACAACAGCTTGCATTTCTATTTCCAGCATATGAGGGACACTCACAACAGAAATAACAGTTATTTTCCAAATTCTCGCATCAGCTGGACTCACATGCTAGAAAACATACGTTCTCTATCACGAGCGCAAATGGGCTGCTTCCCTTACAAATATACAGCTTACTGTACTTTGTCCAGAATTAACGGGCCCAATAATAATACAAACACATATTTTCTATTTCTAGCATGAGGAGATGCAACCTACCCTCAAAGGCAGGGCCCTGGTATTAGTAGGATCTTCACCTTCTTTCTTTTAATTGTTTTATTAGTATTTGCATCGGACATAATTACATCATAAGGTCATTCGAATCCAATTTCCATTGAATCATTGGCAACGCAGTAGCAAAGCTCTCTAAGAACCCCACCAGTGTCGAGTGTTTTGGGTTTCCCTGAAACCTATTGAAAGAAGACTCAATCAGGTCAGGCATGTGTTCATTTTCAGTGTGCCATAAGGCATTTTTCACCATGTTTACACATCTTTAAGCCTTTAGCATATGGAAAGTGTGAACGCTTACCACTTGCTAACCTCATGTCAGGAGCACTTCTGCATTCAGCGACTTATGTGCAATTATGCTGCCAAAGACGACGTATGCCAGTATACTTTCCAGTTCACACTGAGCCATTAAATCACGATATCGCAAATTTGCTCCTTGACGAATGGATGATTCTGGGATATTGATGCACCTGTGTTTGAAAAAAAAACTGTATTTATTAATAGGTTGACATAACCTCCTGCAACACAAGTTTACAGTGCAGAAACAGTGGATAAAACAGTAAATGCATACAGTTCACAGGCTTTTAACAAACGGCAGTCCAATGGCCCAGGTGATACACAGATTCATCTCTCGTCCTCCTTCCCCAGTCCCTCCCCCAAAACCCCTATTCAGAGTCCCATGAGCCACAAAGAAATCCTTCAAACATCGCCAAGCAGCCCACCGAGAAATCCCTCTTGCTGAATCTCAATGTAAGGAGTACACTGTGATAGTAAGCACAGTCTGAGCTTCCCTCTTACCAATCGTTGTTCCATCACAGGAGCCCCAGATCCTGTGTCCTGCACCCAAAGACTCAGTATTGGCAGGGTCTCAGGCTAACAGAAAGGTGCAGACTGGGCCCCATATGTCCCCAGGTTGAGAATTTCCAGGCACCAGATTGTCATAATCATGCTCCACATCACTACACCACGCCAGATCACACAGCCACTTCTTCACCGTTGGTGCCCTTGAGCTAGACCAGAGTCTCGGTATGCAATGTTTGGCCACCATCATGCAGATTGACAATAGCTTCCCAAGACCCTTGGAAAGTCCTGGGAGTCATCCAAACCGGAAGAATTGAATTTCCAATGGAACTACCTATCACACCATACAGACTTCAACTCCGCTACTTGCTGCCAGAAAGCCAGTAGAGATGGACAATACCACAGAGCGGGAATGAGGCCATCATTCTCACATTTACACCGTGGGCATCTGCCGTCCCTAGAGCTGTCAAATTTCTTCTGCGCCAGGAGGCACATGTAGACCCTCTGGAGAATTTTAAACTGTATCAATTTAAATTGAGCACTAATCGCCACCCTCTTGGTGTATGTACACATATGGCGCCATCTAAAATTGTCAAGGTCAGACCCCATGTCCTCTGACCATCGCGTCCTACAAGCCAAGGCCCCCTAGGGGCTATCGTTAGTGCCATGCGACACATATTAGAATAACCCCTGCTAGCATTATCCGAATTGACCATGTATTTAAAAATCACACAACCTTGCGGCTCAATCGAGAATTCCGGGATCCATGCTCTGACTGCCTCGCAAATCCTGAAATAATAAAGCACAAGCTCAACCCCCCCCAGCTTAGCCTCCCTCTGTTCCCAGGTCACAAAAGTTCCCTCCACATAGAAATCAAACATACGATTGATACCCAGGCTGGACCAATCCCTCTTAATGAACCCATCACACCTCGGGTCAAGGCACTGAATATTCCAGACTGCCAACTCTCGGGTGTATAGGCACAACACCTGCAGTTTCGAACACAGCCTTTGCCATGCATGCACAGCACAAGAAACTGGGTCCAATGGACATTTGTCAAAAGCCTTCATAGACACTAAGGCACCCTGTAGTGAGTACGGCTTGGCTGACCGCTTCTCACCGCAAACATGAGGGAACGGTTACAAACCCAGCAACCAGTATGATGCAAATTAAACTTGAGCCGCTAAATAGTTTCATATAAGGTACATTTATTCCCCCTGGCCCCATTTGCCAGAGAGCGTCTCGCACCAAATACAAGGGGATTTTGTGCCCCACACTAGCTGAATTAACAGCGTCCACAAGTCTTTGAAAAACTGAGCCCCTGGCCAAATCGGGGGAGATTAAGGAACAAATATAAGAATTTAGGGAGGATCACCATTTTAATGATAGCCACCTTCCCCATGAGCAAGATAGGGAATGCCGCCCACCATTCAGCCTTCCCTCGCAGCGCCTCCAAGCATGCCACATGATTGTCTTGCGTTTATTCACAACTGAATCCCCATACTCCTGGCGGGCACCTGGTGGCCTCAGTCAGCGGGAACAAAATAGATTTCGACCAATCAACCCGCATCGTACAGATGATCCGAAGAGCCTCAACCTCATCTGACGGGGGCTTCATGTTTCTCTCCGGGTCCTTCACATACAATATAAAATCATCAGCATACAAGGAAACCACATCCACATCCAACAAGTCTCATGAGGCGCAGTGCTATGTGAACCCTTTTAAGTCGGTCCTCTCCCAGCACCAACCCTGGTTGCACCGACCTTAGCTGAGTCGCAATTTGCTCTATAGCAATTGCAAATAACAACAGGGATAGCGAGTACCCCTGTTGTGTCCCTTGCCCCAACCCAAATTATGGTGACTGCATACCAAAAAGCACATTCCATGCCATTATTCCCGAATAAAAGATCTTAACACACTCAATATAAGCCGCCCGAAGCCCAATACTCTGCAACTCAGAAAAAAAATAATCCATCACAACAGAGCCAAATGCCTACTCCATATCTAACAAGGCCCCCGCCACCTGTACCTCGGGGTGAATTTGTGCCAGCACAGACCAAACTCCTTATAAAACACTGACATGATGCCATCTGAGCCTGGGGCCTTAGAGGTTGGTAACGCTTTTATTGCCACCAGGATTTCCCCAACACTTCCTTTGCACCCTCCTCTATACAGACTAACTGGGCACCTTCATCAAATGACTGCATAAGCTCCGGGTCAGCCTACCTCATCCCACACACAAAGTCTCATAGAACCTCCTGAATTCTGGCAGAATGGCCCCAGGCTCTGAAATCAACGTGCACCCCCGCCCCCTCAATACTGGTATATCCGTTTTGTCAAGAACTGCACCTCCCTCTCAGCCTCTGCCCTGAATTGGCCTAACACCTCCCTAGTTACGGCCAAACCATCAATCTCTGTAATACCTTCAATTTCGCCTCAAGACTGGTCAACCGTCTCCTGATAGGTTTAAGAACCCCATTCTCTAACAAGAAACAGCAACCCCCCAGAACCTGCTTAAAGGTTTCCCTTAGAGTCCCCACGAACCCACTGATCCTTCGTTAATCACAAAAAAGTTGGTGATTACCTGCTGAACCTTGCCCCAGTACACCACATCTAATAACGCCTGCCCTTTAAAATGCCAGTATGGTCTGCAAAATGCTAAATCTGACATACAAAACTGCAACTGGATCAGGGAATGGTCCAACAGTGTCCTCTGGAACAAAAGGCAACTACTAGCATTGTGGACCCACTCCTGCGCTCCAGAATGTAATCGATCCTCGACCTCATATCGTAAACAGAGGAGTAAAGGGAGAAGTCATGCTACGCAGGGTGCATCGTCCTCCACAGGTTCAGGATACCTAGGCCCTCCATTCTCCTGTGTATCGCCTTAGCCACCTGCGATAGCGTGCATACCCCTGGTATCGGCCTATCTAGCTCTAGATGCAATATAGTATTAAAATCTCCCGCCACTATCAGCTGTATATGTGAATATGCGAAACACTTATGCCAGTGGGAGTTATAACAACCTGGGTCATCAATATTTGGACAGTAAAAATGTACAAAAATGACTATTTGCCTCACCATCGCCCCAGAGGCAATCACATACCACCCCTCAGGGTCGCTTTCCGAGCTCAGGGGCCAAAACCCAAATGACTTATGTATAAGTGTTAGAACACATGTCAGTAAGAATAATAAGAAGCATGGAACCATGCATCACCCAACGATTTACTTAATACCTTGTTCTTTCTTCCCAACAGATAGGTCTCCTGGAGCATAAGTATTTGAACCCTTTCCTGCTCCCCATACCCCAGCACTTTGTGCATACGAGCATGGGTATTAGGACCACACGCATTCCAGCTAAGAAGAGTTCACTACTCCCGCCTCACTCCACCATTTGCCATTCCTGCGGCCCCCTACGGATAAACTCCTGAATAACTTCACTTGCAAACCACATCCAACAAGTCTCATGGGGCCTGAGTGCCATGGGAACCCTTTTAAATATACCCCACCCCCTCAACCACTCCCCCCGCACCTGCCAATATCAGCTCACTCTGGTGCCCCCAGGTTGGTGCCCATGTTTGCAGGGGTGGGTTGGGCTGGAAGGGGGAGAGGGCGGGATGTCACTGCAGGTCAAATCACCCACCCCTCTCCCCCCTCACACACCCCAACCCACCCCTGCAAACATGGGAACCAACCCAGGGGCGCCAGAATCAGTGCCTTCATTGGACCAGGGAGAGACAAGCAGCTCTCAGGAGGAGCAGCCAATCACTTAATAGGATAGACAGAAACTGACCTGCTTCGTTACATAACCATTAAACCACAGCAGCGTTGCCTGTAGTCAGCAACATATATACTAGCTTCTCAAAAGCCCACCTCAACCATGGAATCAACGCACTCCACCAACAAATAGCATAGGAGCAATCTACAACCTCAGCGCAGTGTACCTCCCAATGCCTATACATCAATCCTTAGGTAAAGACTCCACGAAAGCTATTACATCTGCTGGCTCTGAACAAAAATGAGTTGCAGTTTAGATGGATATACATTGCATACTGTGGGTCCCGTTCCTTCAACATGTGTTTAGCTGCCGGGAATGACATCTGAGCACTCTGGCATCCTAGTACTGCAAATCTCATTTTCACATGCCCTGCACAATATAGTTCAGATTCACACAAACGTATGCACCACTAAG
Source organism: Ambystoma mexicanum (assembly GCF_040938575.1). Taxonomy (NCBI): domain Eukaryota; kingdom Metazoa; phylum Chordata; class Amphibia; order Caudata; family Ambystomatidae; genus Ambystoma; species Ambystoma mexicanum. The sequence goes on along the minus strand of NC_090929.1, from coordinate 1,275,584,236 downwards.
TATACAAGAATACTCAATACAAATAGTCCAATCGGCTCTCACGACGCGAGACACGTGTCATCATGACAGACAATTTTCAGGAGGGATTAATCCCATGATGTGTTACCTTTAAACCAGACAGAGATGACATTTGTGTTAAGTAACAATAAGCCCTGATTTGAAAAAGGCACAAGAGATGCCGAAACACGCGTCATCTTAGAAAGGGCTATTCCTAGATGGGATACAACATAAAAAACACACATTAAAACTTTGAACAAGTCTGGAACTATTTGTATTGAGTATTCTTGTATACTGAGTGGTGCATAAGTTTGTGTGAAAGCCAAAATCTGAAACACATTATACAGTGTAGAGGAAATCTTGTGTCTCTGTTTATTTTTTCACACACATGCGACATCACAAAAACCTACAGATGGAATAGGGCGCGGAGGTTCCAATGTTGATATCCATCAATTCCTCTCACTTTCTGCACAATATAGCAACTCAATCCCTATTATTTAGCAGTCTCATAATGACCGGGTGTGGATTCAGCCCGAGTCTAGGCTTCTGCACTGTTACACAATGCACTCTCTCATTCAAAAACTGGGAGGAGAGTGGGGGGTCCCGAGGATATCTTTAACAAAAGATTCCATAAACAATTCCATGTTCTGTGCCTGTATAGACTCCCGGATCCTGACCACTCTTATGTTGTTGCGACGAGACCTCGCTTCCAGATCTTATTTCTTCTCCCGAATTTCCTTTGTCTCCCATTGCAAATCTCGGATAGTCTGGGTCACCTTATAGCTTGTATCTTCTAGCACCACCCCTCTGTGTTTAGCTTCCTGGAGACAGCCACTCTCCTTCTGAATACGCTCCTGCATGTGGTTCATTTTATATTCCATGCCAACAAGTTTAGATGCACAGAAGCAAATCCACTCTTCCTCTCTGCCAATATAAGGCTAACTTCAGGAACCTGGCTTGCGGCCCCAACCAGCAAAGTCTGAGCTGGTCCTGCTGTCTCCTCTTCTTGCCCCACTGAACGAAATGTCACCATTGTGCCCTTGCACAGTGCTGGGTCCTCCGTCTGTGTAAACTGCATGTGTTCCGGCTTCTTGTTACCCTTAGCCAGCCAATGTCTGTGTACTAACTCCATCCCGGGGGACCACAACTCCCAAAACCACCTATCAGAGGCGACTCTCTTCCACTGCACCTGCCAAATCACTCGGGTGCCCGCCACTCTCAAAGCTATATTTCTGGAGCTCTGGCCCTATGTCCCAGCTCCTTCCTCCAACTCCTACAAATTCCCAGAGCAGCACAATCAACTACGACACAGGTGAAATGGAACTAATAGTGCAGCAAGAACCTCCATAGATAGGGGGGCTAGGAAATGGACCTCCATACTCTCCAGCCATCAGCCCACACTCCAGCATTGTCCAAAAGCATCAGCCTGTAGGTTTTGCGTAGTGTGCCCCAACAGTCACCAAGTGTTCGCACCCTTCCTTAATCTAGCACTTATTACTAGGCAGTGCACAAAGAAACAGCATTGAATTACAAAATGTCTCTGAATATATTGTGGCACGCAAGACCACTCTCAGTCCTCCCCAGAATCTGGCCCACACAGAGAGCTCTGGTGCATTCCTCTCTCCGGCACCCCCTCCTCCATTCAGCAGCTTTCTAGCAGGCAGCACAGTAATACCGCTCTGTGCCCCATGTACGAGCATGGAGCGCACTGCGTTCCTGACTCACCACCAGTAACAGGACACTAGTAGGTTTGCAGTGCCCTTGTTAGAAAAACGAGCTGTCCTGCTCGTTTAGACTGCTCTCTTTCTGCTGTAGGTTGTGAAGCAGTTAATCATGCACTGCCCGCCATCCTCACTCTGGGTGTGGACCGTTCAAACCATTGCTGAATAAATATTCTTTAAAATACACAATTTGCATCATATTTTATCCAAAAACTCCCCCTTGGGTTCTATTCAAACAATCAGTTTAAAAAGGAATGAAGTGACATTTGCAACGATGTGCCACTTGCCACCCAGCTGTGAAAAACACAATCTTAGAGGGTGTTCAAGAGGTGTGAGGGAGGATGAAAGAAGAAACTGCTGAAAAAAGCAAGAATGCATGATACAAGAAATCTATGATTTGAAGATCAGATTATAATTGAAGTAATTTCCAAGATGGGGTAGTGTGGCACTCCCCCTCTAGCCAATTAGCAGGCCATATAAGGCGGTATGACTCTGGAATCCTGTATGGCATGGACATTGGGCTATACCACGATACTGTCCTTGGGCTAGGTATAAAAAGCTTAAGTAAAACCAAAAGATTTGACTGGTCCAGGTGCAGTCATTGACTAGATCTGCGAAGCTCATGCAACATCTTCAAGATATGCTTTGCTGAAGTTGGATCCAGCCTATGGGTGGGTGCATATGAGTGTGAGGGACATTACCTTTTCCTAGTGCAAAGGGCTTGGCTACATCTAAAACATTCAGGGGCTGATTTACAAACATGTTTTTCAATGGGGTTTATCCATGTTAAAACACTTTTGTAAATCAGGCCCTTAGTGTCATTTTTGCTTGGTCACTGTTGCAATATTATTTTGAACTTCAATCACTTTATCCAGTCTTCTCCATCCACCAGGTAAATGTTGCATGTGTGTGCCTGTCTGCATTTTGAGGGGGCTACACTGAGTACTCTGTGCCCTACACCTTTTATGAGGAATGCCAGATGACATATGTGCAGAATAAATTGGAATTGTTACTATGCAAGAACTGTGAATCTGAGAGACCATATTGACTTTTTACTTCAACAGAACTAATGGACCATATCAGCTACCCTTAGAGTTAATTTCCTCAATAATGTCTTAAAGTCAACTTATTCAGTCAAATCCAGATCTACCTAAAGAGCTGGCTTACAGAGTTTGATTATACAAGTTCCTTTATCCTGACTGTTAATGATGGCAGATCCTTTACTGCCAGCGACTGTCAGCTTGCAGGGCGTTATAACTTGCATCTCCAGCTGTTATTTATATGCAGAAAGAAACATTGACTTTGTTTTAAGTAGCAAAAATCCAGCTCTTAAAATAAACAATTTAAGTATATGTCTTGTATTCTCTTTCCTCTGTAAAGGACTGCATTCAACATGCAAATGCTAATAATTTAAGTGACGATTGGTAACATCACATGTTTTTTTCTGACAAAATGCCATATGGCAAGGGTGTGGAAGCACAGGCTGTTTTGATTCTTCTTAAATATTTAAAATGATTGAGGTAATTCTGTTTCTGAAAGTGGAGATTGCTAATAATGCCCCGTTCATGAATCTCCATGCGAAAAGCATAATGCATAAATGTGCCCTTGGTGCACCAGTCTCCTGACAACTGTGGCACCTGCTCTCCAGGGGCACAGTACAGGTTCAAAGGTCATATGTGCATTACTGAAAGCTGCTTTGCCCAAGGCCACTGCAGCTAGTGCTACCCTTTTAACTTCCCAGTCTCCGATTCAAAATGTAATCATTGTTTCCTATCCATCGGATGGCTGTTTCATCTATATGAACTAGGCATAGCAGTTATGGTATGGTAAATAAGAGCACACAATTATTAAAGCCATACCAATTTGATATCATCAAAATGTCAGCTCTTTGAGTACTAAATCGGTCTGATAACTGTCATGATCTCTGCTTCCAAAAGATCAGGACTTGCCCGACTCCCTTGGAAGCAGACCCAAAACCCCGGTTCCGAGTGCCAGCCAGTCCCAATTGGGACCTTTTGGACCCTGTCCTGGCGCCAGTGGCACCAGGTTCATAAAGATGCCCAGTCCCAGCGCTGGAAGCGCCAGGCTCATAATGCTTGGGTGGTCTTACCTGCAGCAGACCATGCTGCTTACTTACCTGCCAGTTGAACCCCTGATCCTCTTCTGTTTGGGACTACTTTTCCTGTTGGGTGGGGGAGGAGCCACTCCCTAGGTTCAGAACACTGGAACTCTTCTGGAAAGCAGGAACTCTTTTCTTACCTAGGCGTGGCTGTGGAAGGAGACACCTAAGCACTACAGGAGGCTATTTAAACCACACCCGATGTATGAATCTTTTGCGTTATTCTGCATTCTCTGCAGCAGAACGCTCATCGTGTCTTCTGCTTCTGATCCTGGGCCTAAGGGAACAAAGGCTTACCATCCTGGAATCCAGTCTTCAGCAGCACCTGTAAAGACAAAGAAAGAACAGGTTAGCACTACGGTCTTCAGTGGCAGCGCATCTCTTACCTGGTCCATCGGCTGTCACCAACGCCTCGCGCTGCATTCCGGCATCTGAAAGACAAAGGCTTACCTACTCTTCGCATGCTCCGGAGGTCTTTGCACTGCATTCCGGCATCTGAAAGACAAAAGCTTACCAGCTCTTCGCACGCTCCGGAGGCCTTCGGCGCTGCATCCCGCATCTGAAAGACAAAAGAAGGTGCGTTTAAAGACATTGGGCAACTTTATTACTCACGTGCCATTACTCCTTCCCACGCCGAATCCAGTGGGTATTCCAGCACCCTTCAGCTTCTCTAAAGCTCCGAACTTGTACCTGCAAGATAATAGGGACAGTTAGTGCGCATCGTGAATCAGGCTACAAGCGCTTACTTACGTGCTTCCAGGCGCTTCTATTCCTCACGCGGGTTCGATCCTCAACTCTCATCAGCCCGCCATCCGCCATCGCCGGAACCCTGCAAAACAAGAGATATCATTACAAAAGACTTTTAAGACATTTGAAGTGCCCAGAACTTACCGTTCGTGCAGTTAACGACGGACAGCAGTCCTCTGAGGTCAAGAGGCCTGCACCCTTATCCAGTGAAGAAACTGGTTACGGCACCCTGCCCAGAGGCAGATGGAGAGCTCGGCGTTCACTTACCTAAGGTGAGGGCGTTAACCTTTGGGGTTCTACAGGAGAAGAGAAAGGGAAGAGGAGAGAGGCACCCAATAACCCCAGTTCATTAATCCCATATTTTCTATCTGCAGACATCTTACTCTTCGAGTCAGACATACAGTGCACAGAGGTCCAGCCCAAAGAGCCAACCGTGTGTTACACATCACCTTTGAAGATACGGCATTCACCCAGTCAAGACCGGGAATCAAGACCGGGAATCAGGTGAGCGTTACAGAATGCAAAGCCTACTGCAAAACTCCCACCCAGGCGCTATGGAAACCTCGGATACTGACCAGCTAGCCAAGTTACTTGGGGAACTAAGAACAGAAGTGCATGCAGCCCGTCAGGAAACGAATGCTCTAAGAAGGGAACTGATTATTTCCAAGGAGCGAACAGACGATCTCGCTAGACAATTTCTACAGTCACAAGCCGGACAAACTCTGTTACCCGCATCAGGGGCAAATCTTCCTTCAACATCCTCTACGAACCCAGTGCAGATCAACCTTCCTGGGAATGTACCTCTGGCTCCGCCCGAACGATTTTCTGGTGACCCAAAGAGGTTTGCAGTATTTATTAATCAGTGCCGGTTGCACTTCTTATGCCGGCCAGCAGCCTTTCCAACTGATCAAGCTAAGGTAGCTTTTGTGCTTTCGTACCTTAGTGGCAATGCGGCAGACTGGTCGATCCTTCTAGTTAATCAAGATGATCCGGTTCTCCATGATTTTTAAGCTTTTCAGCTCAGTAAAACTGGAAAAACTGTTTGCAAGACATTCACAGGGGCAGGCCTTGGACAATGAGCTCCTTTCATTGCGACAGGGTAATCAAGACCTTTTGGCTTTTATTGCGTCTTTCAACAGACTGATAGTGGAAACTCGATGGCCTGAGGACAAAAGGATTACGCTGTTTTATAGAGGTCTACGTGGAGAGCTCAAAGATGTGTTAGCCCAAGTAGTGAATCCCCCGCAAGACTGTTCGGACTATATTGACTTAGTCGTTCAAATTGACCACAGAATGCAGAACAGGAAGGCCGATCGTTCCAAGTTTGATGCTCGAGTATTTTCCAAACCACCAACTCCTACCAAAGGAGTAGACTCCGGGGAACCCATGCAAATAGGGGGCCCGAAAGGACCACTAACACAAAAGGAGCGGGAAAGGAGAAAACAGCTGCAATTATGCCTCTATTGCGGAAACTCGGGGCACTTTCTTCGAGACTGTCCGGTGAAACCAGCCAAGAAGGCAGTAGGAGCTGCAGTTACCAGGGTCACAAACTCTGAGCAGGGAAACGACCTCGCCCGACAAGAATAGAGGTCCTCTTGCCGAGCGTTAAAACCAGTTCCGTGACCTCGCATTTCGTGATACCTATGGTCCTCATTAGCCCTGAACATCCGCATCGATTACATGCGATTGAAGCTTACGTCGACAGCGGTGCCATCGGCAATTATGTGGATCATGAAATGGTTTTGAGGATGAATCTGACTCTTTGTCCAAAGGCTGTAAAGGACGTCATTACTACGGTGGATGGTACGGAGATAGCCTCCGGACCAGTACGCATACCACCCAAGAAGTGACGCTAGTAAGTCAAGATGGACACCATGAGAAGATTGTGTTCGATGTGATCCAGGCCCCTCAGTTCCAGATTATTCTAGGAATTCCTTGGTTAGAGAAGCACAATCCTCAGATCGATTGGCGAGCAAGAACGGTTCAGTTTCCAGAATGTGTCTCTACTTGTCACCCTCGACCTGGTGTTGCACTGGCAGCAATTTCCTCGGAGGCTCCCCAGTTACCTCCTGAATACCTAGAATTCCAAGATGTTTTCTGGAAGGATCAGGCTAACTCTCTACCTCCTCATAGGTCTTATGACTGCCAGATAGACCTGATACCTGGATCTACTCCTCCTTGTAGTAGAATTTATGCCCTCACCGAGCCTGAGAATCTTCACCTCCGACAATACCTGGATCAATACCTAGCGAATGGGTTTATTCGTCCTTCCAAGTCCCCTGCTTCCTCAGCTTTGTTCTTCGTTCCAAAAAAAGAAAGGGACCTTAGAACTTGTATAGATTATCGCGCCCTGAACCAGATCACTGTTAAGAATAGATATCCGTTACCTTTGATCCCTGAACTCCTGGACCAAGTCAGAAAAGCATGCATATATACAAAGCTGGATCTTAGAGGAGCCTACCACTTGGTACGAGTAAAAGAGGGCGATGAATGGAAGACGGCCTTCCGCACCAAGTATGGGCTATTTGAATATCAGGTCATGCCCTTCGGACTTTGCAATGCCCCGGCCGCCTTTCAATATTTTATGAACGATGTCCTCAGAGAGCTCATAGATGTGTGTGTTGTTGTTTACATTGACAACATCCTCGTTTATTCTTCATCGGAAACTGAACATTGGAAACACGTGAAAATGGTCCTCGAGAGATTGCGTCAACACAAACTTTTCGCTAAGTTGGAAAAATGTGTTTTCAACGTGACTGAAGTTGAATTCTTGGGATTCATATTATCACCTAGCGGAGTGCGTATGGATTCAAAGAAGGTCGATGCAATTCTCAAATGGCCATCGCCATCCTCCATAAAAGGTGTTCAAAGCATGTTAGGCTTCGCTAACTTTTACCGCAGGTTTATCCCCGAATTCTCTCGAATAGTCCAGCCCATCACCGCCTTGTTAAAGAAAAACAAACATTTTGAATGGTCTACCGAGGCGGAACAAGCTTTCCAGAATTTGAAGACTACATTTATCTCTGCACTGATCTTAAAACATCCTCGCCCAGAACTCCCCTACATCGTTAAAACTGATGCTTCGAGCCTTGCCATGGGGGCAGTTCTATCACAAAAGGACCCAGTAACCAGTCAGTTGCATCCCGTGGCATTTTGGTCCCGCAAATTCTCACCTCCTGAAATCAATTACACTATTACTGATAAGGAACTTCTAGCTATCAAGTCCGCCTTTAAGGCTTGGCGGCATTATCTTCTGGCGGCCCGACACACTGTTACTGTGATTACAGATCACCGAAACCTGCAATATTTGAAAACCGCAAAAGCTCAATCCTCTAGGCAACTCCGTTGGGCACTATTCTTTGCTGAGTTTGACTTCATAATTACCTATCGACCTGGTACAAAAAACGGTAAAGCTGATGCCCTTTCTCAGATGGGAGTGGAAGAACATTTGATCAATCCTAAACCTGTACCTATCATTCCCGAACAAAGAATTCTAGGTGTAATCGCCACACAATCCATAGAGGAAGTTAAGGATAAAGCCAGGCTACTGGTAACTCCAGCAGACATACAGAATTGGCATCTGCAGGGAAAGGACTTTACGGTGAAGGACAACCTATTATATTTCCAAGAACGGTTATACCTGCCCAGCACAGATTTACAGAAAAAGGTAATCTCTTGTTATCACGATTCTTTAATGGAAGGACATCCCGGTATGACCAAGACCTCGGAAAAGATCAAGCGCTACTTCTGGTGGCCGTCTTGGAAAAAAGATATCAGAGACTTTATAATGACCTGTGGAGTATGCGCCCAAAACAAGAGTCAAAAGGAAAAACCAGCCGGCCTCTTACGCCCTATTGACATCCCGCCTCGCCCTTGGCATACGCTTTCTATGGACTTCATCACCGATCTACCTCCATGCTCCGGATACAATACGATCCTAGTAATCGTGGACCTATTCTCCAAGATGGCGCATTTCATTCCACTCAAAGGCTTACCAACAGCAGCAACTCTGGCCCGAGAATTTCTCGAAAACATCGTCCGACTGCACGGTTTTCCTTCAGTTCTAATTTCGGATCGAGGTAGTCAATTTATTTCTCATTTTTGGCGAAGTTGCTATCGGTCGGTTCAAATTGATGTGAGACTTTTGACCAGCCACCACCCTCAAACCGACGGACAAACCGAGAGGACCAATCAAACTCTGGAACAGTATTTGCGCTGCATGCTACAACAAACTGAAAAAACTTGGAAAGATATCCTTTGGATAGCCGAATATGCCTACAATAACTCTGTCCACTCGGGAACTGGGAAGACCCTGTTTTTTCTTTTATACGGTAGTCACCCTCGAACCTCGGAGTTGGATCCACCAAGACCTTGGAACACCAGCAGTAGACTACCTGCATTCTACAATCACCCAAGCCTTTAAGGAAGCCGTTTCTCACCTTCAAAGGGCTAAAGAACAATACAAGAAAGGAGCAGACCAACATCGGAAGGAAGGCCCCCAATATCAAGTAGGAGATCAAGTCTGGTTATCCACCAAATATCTACCTCTAAAAGGACCACGCACATTCAACCCAAGATACCTTGGTCCCTATTCCATCACTACCATAGTAAATCCAGTAGCGGTCAAGTTGGACTTGCCCCCTCACATGAAGATACATCCGGTCTTCCACGTCTCTCTATTAAAACCTGTGCAACCTCAAACACGACTAACTACATCTCCAAAACCTATTCTAGTTGATGGAGAACTCGAGTTTGAAGTCAAAAGCATCCTGGATTCCAAGATCTCCAAATCTAAACTATTTTACCTGATTGACTGGAAAGGCTACGGTCCCCAAGAAAGATCCTGGGAACCTGCAGAATATGTCCACGCGCCTCGTCTAATCAAAAGATTTCATCGAAGATTTCCTAACAAGCCCAAACCCCCGGAGAAGCCCGGTTTGGGAGGGGCCTTGAAGGGGGGTGCTGTCATGATCTCTGCTTCCAAAAGATCAGGACTTGCCCGACTCCCTTGGAAGCAGACCCATAACCCCGGTTCCGAGTGCCAGCCAGTCCCAATTGGGACCTTTTGGACCCTGTCCTGGTGCCAGTGGCACCAGGCTCATAAAGATGCCCAGTCCCAGCGCTGGAAGCGCCGGGCTCATAATGCTTGGGTGGTTTTACCTGCAGCAGACCATGCTGCTTACTTACCTGCCAGTTGAACCCCTGATCCTCTTCTGTTTGGGACTACTTTTCCTGTTGGGTGGGGCAGGAGCCACTCCCTAGGTTCAGAACACTGGAACTCTTCTGGAAAGCAGGAACTCTTTTCTTACCTAGGCGTGGCTGTGGAAGGAGACACCTAAGCACTACAGGAGGCTATTTAAACCACACCCGATGGATGAATCTTGCTTTGCGTTATTCTGCATTCTCTGCAGCAGAACGCTCATCGTGTCTTCTGCTTCTGATCCTGGGCCTAAGGGAACAAAGGCTTACCATAATGGAATCCAGTCTTCAGCAGCACCTGTAAAGACAAAGAAAGAAGAGGTTAGCACGATGGTCTTCAGTGGCAGCGCATCTCTTACCTGGTCCATCGGCTGTCACCAACGCCTCGCGCTGCATTCCGGCATCTGAAAGACAAAGGCTTACCTACTCTTCGCATGCTCCGGAGGTCTTCGCACTGCATTCCGGCATCTGAAAGACAAAAGCTTACCAGCTCTTCGCACGCTCCGGAGGCCTTCGGCGCTGCATCCCGCATCTGAAAGACAAAAGAAGGTGCGTTTAAAGACATTGGGCAACTTTATTACTCACGTGCCATTACTCCTTCCCACGCCGAATCCAGTGGGTATTCCAGCACCCTTCAGCTTCTCTAAAGCTCCGAACTTGTACCTGCAAGATAAAAGGGACAGTTAGTGCGCATCGTGAAGCAGGCTACAAGAGCTTACTTACGTGCTTCCAGGCGCTTCTATTCCTCACGCGGATTCGATCCTCAACTCTCATCAGCCCGCCATCCGCCATCTCCGGAACCCTGCAAAACAAGAGATATCATTACAAAAGACTTTTAAGACATTCGAAGTGCCCAGAACTTACCGTTTGTGCAGTTAACGACGGACAGCAGTCCTCTGAGGTCAAGAGGCCTGCACCCTTATCCAGTGAAGAAACTGGTTACGGCACCCTGCCCCGAGGCAGATGGAGAGCTCGCCTTTCACTTACCTAAGGTGAGGGCGTTAACCTTTGGGGTTCTACAGGAGAAGAGAAAGGGAAGAGGAGAGAGGCACCCAATAACCCCAGTTCATTAATCCCATATTTTCTATCTGCAGACATCTTACTCTTCGAGTCAGACATACAGTGCACAGAGGTCCAGCCCAAAGAGCCAACCGTGTGTTACACATCACCTTTGAAGATACGGCATTCACCCAGTCAAAACCGGCGCCTCTGCGGGAATCAGGTGAGCGTTACAATAACATGAGAGATAGGAAGTTGATTGTGGAATGCAGCAAGTGATTTAGCTCGGAGAGGGCTACAGTTGCATGTTGAGAGTGAACTGCACAAATGGAAAGCCAATGACAATGAACATGACATGTTGGACAGTAGGTGGGAGTGTTATCCTGTGGTGAACAATGGCACACATAAATGTCTTTTCATGTGTGTGTGTGCAACTAAAAGCAGTTTAAATATGAAAAATGTACCACTTCTCACCAAACAATATCAGGGAAAAGACATGATGTGCGGGTTGACAAAAAGTAATGTGAATCATGTTTTGGAAGTGAAATACCAGCAGACATTTGAAAAGAAAAACACACTTGCTTTACATGAAAACATCCTGTAGGCCAGAGACAAACCATTTTCTGGCTGTCACAAAGAACTTCAACATTGGAATGCTGATATCCTAGTGATAACAAATGCAATAAAATGTGGCTCCTGAAAGGTGTTGTCCTTGAAGGCTGGGCTCTCTGCAAAGACATCTTGCCTTGGCTGGAGCATGACCAGAATATGCACAGTAGGTGCGAACAGGGTGGCTGAAGCTCCAACTTCAAAGAGGCCACCAGCTTCAAAGAGAAAGCTGCAAACATAAATAGAATAGTAAAACTATGGTTACAGGCTGGCCCAGTGAGACCATGTGACCTTCAGGCAGGAGAATTGTCATTTGTCCCACATGAAGATTTACAATTCATTTAAAAGGACTAGTGTAACTTAGGCCTTTATCTCAGCAACCATAAGGCAGATTTTCTTTATTTATGTACCATTATTATGTAATTTCCAGGCGATTATGGGGATATCAAATTCATCCACCTGCGACTCAGGGATCTGTAATGGCCATCTAAGATGTGTTTCTGGCTGATCTGAAAATGTTACATATGTGAGAGTTGGTGAGTGGGTGGAGTGTAAAATTAGAAATATGGGTAATAAATTATATGTTCATAACTGTGATGCTTTTTACTGAAACAGGCAAAAATGGCCACATTGCCATGCAACATGGCACACACCTGGCTGTCGTCTTATTTAATTCACCATAATTAGCTGAATCAGAAAATATGAATATTATGGCAGTTATTAGTAATTAGTACAATTATGCAACATAACTTGTTTTTGCCAAAAATGTGACATGAGAACAAATGGAGCTTGTAAATTAAGATGCAGACCCCTAAACCAATCCTAACTGGCAAATGGGTTTGGGAAGAGAGAGAAGTATAACTGTCCAATTCTATTTGTGTGACCTCTTGCAGGGTAATACCCCAAGATTGTAAAATTGGTGGTGTCATTGCTGCTATATAAGGGGAACTATACTAGGAGGACGAGCCAGAGCTGCTGAAATTTACCATCAAAAGAGTCCTGCTGCAACTTACAATCTGACAACTGCAAGGAAACACCATAGGAGATTTCTGAGTGTGCATCTGGGTGGAGCTGCCTATTGCTAGGAAAGCCTAAATGCTGACTGGGTCCTATGGTGGAAAGTGGGAGGATAGCCTTGAGTGTGGAGTGACCAGAGTCCTGCCCTATATTTCTAGGGGGTCCTGACATGCATCTGGCTGTCCTGAACTTTAAACAGAGGCTTTCTATGTAAGTAGAAGTGAGCCCTATGAAGCCAAAAGGTGGGGAGTCTGCTGGCCTTAAATCCTTTCCTTTTATAGGGAGAGGGGGCAAAACTGTGTTGCTCCTTAGCCTATTTAACTAAAAATTCCCTGTTTGGTGGAATACTATGGGGTGATATGTATTAAAATTCAAAATTAACAAAGCTCACTTCCCAGTGTGCACTGAGAATCTATAGCCCATAATTTGACTGGCTAATCTTTTTTGTCCTGCTGATCCCGACTTCTTGACTGGGCAATCCTTGTGTCCAACTTTTGCCTAAAATGAGTATTTCGGTGGAGGGGGATCTGAAATCCAAAATTCACCAAATCATTCCAATTGTTCAGTCTGACTTCTGCAACACAGACCAACGTAGGGGGGCAAGGGGGTTGAAAACAAAATCACTAAATCACCCAGTGTTTATTTTAAACCAAAAGTGCGCGTAAAATCACAATTGCCATATGTATGTGTAACAATCTTGAAATCCTACTGCAAGGCTTTTAAACCCTCAGGAAAATCATAACTGCACAGCACTATATCTATAAATGTGTTCACTGACCAGCATTAATTATTACTTGAAGTGAAATTTGAAGGAAGTAAAGTATTGTGATTTGTGTTCTTTTCAACTCACTTTTGTGATTTATTTATGTTGAAGGAAGTTTATCGTGTGTGCCACGGATAAAGTGGTGTTCGACATTTTCGTGAAAAATTCTATTACTTTTAATTTAAATAAATACAAATATATTTTCTGTACACTGCCCTGTTTCCTGGCTCATTGTTAACTCAAGGGGGGACGGATCCAAGGGGCATGATATGTGACTGAAGTAGGGCTGAATAAAATAATTAAACAGTTTGTTGCATAACACCTTGAGTGGGGAGGGAAGGAATTCCCTGTGTTGAGGGTGGCTTCTCAATAAACTGTTACCAATGGGGGGCTTGTGGCCTGGATATATCTGCCTATTGCTGAACCATGAAAAGTACATTGTGACAGGTTATTCATTTTGATGCAATTGCATTAACATGGAGGGAAAGTCAGCTTCGTTTTGTTAAATTACCACAAGGACATGACCCATGAGTTCCAGGGAGATGTAGAGGTGAGCAATTAAGATTGGGTAAGAATTGATTTGTGTGAGGAAATCAAGCAGGAAAAGGGTGATTTTTTCCCCTGCATGTAGAAAGTTTTACTAAGGTGCAAAAAGCCATTTTGAAAATGACTAGTGTTCACATTGGTGAAGCCAGGGAGCATCTCCCAGATAAATGATTTCTTAAAGGAGAATGGGTTGAGGGCAATGCTGGATACTGGCAAACTAGAATTATGCGGAAGGTTACCTCACTAAGCAATGATATTTGGCTTGAAGTTGGAATATTACACAAAGCACTAGATGCATTGTACATGACCCAGAATGCTTGTGAATAACAGGTACAAATATCTCAGCTAACTGTTACATTTTCATTTGCTTTTTAGTAAAAGAGCATTGGCAAAATAGTGAGGCTAGTCAGCTGAATCAGGCTAGAGACCTATCACAGGCCCAGGATATCATTGAACAACTCAAAAATTAGTTACAATCTCAGCAGCAAGAGAGTGCTGAGCATCAAACACAGTTTTCTGCACTGCAAAATGCACATAAAGAGTGTGTGGAAAATTTTAGCACACTGCGACATTACTTTAATGATCAGACTATCCATAATAGAGGGTTGTTAGATGACAACAAATTAGGGAATTGGAATTGGAAGATAATAGGTCCATCATTAAAGAAATTGACTCACAGAAAGAGTTTGATGAAATGCACCAAGGTATAAGTAATCAGAAACAACCTCAGGGATCAGGATAATAGTGTCCTATTACAGAGGATAAATCAGTTGGAAATGGAGGTAGAAAAGGAGCAGTCATGTTCTCAGGAACTGACCAAAATTAGAGAAAAAAAGGAATGAGCTAGAAAGACCTGTGGGACAAATAGAAGCAGAACTATCAGAGGCAGTGAATTGTGGGGATGAGCACAAGAAAGACAATAGTCTCCTGAAGCAAAAGTGCCTTGAAGATGCACACAGCATAAAAGGCTTACAGAGGGAGAACGAATCACTTCAGCATGAGGTTCAGCAAACAAAAGATTGGTTGCTAGCTCAGAGCAGGGTGCATGGGATTAATCAGGCCTTAGTGTCAGAATTAAAAAGCCAGCTCTCTGAATACCAACAGGAAATAAGGAAAGAGAGAAGTAGGTGTGAGAGTCTCCCAAATGAAATTGAGAATTACAAACAGGCCGTGAGGCACCCTGACTAATCAGGATATGGGACAAGGCCCACTGATCAATGTGAGACACCCTTCCCAAACCTCTCATCTATAAATGGGAATCAACCTCATGCATGCCACCTATCTAGAACAGGGTGACATGAGGCACTTAGACTTACCCAGGCCCAGCCCAACTGATCAAGAATGCCAGTCCTTGTCTGATAAGGAGGAATATTAATCTCTACCACACAGAAGGGAAACAGACGCAGCGCAACACAGGTTCGATCCCCTGGGTCCGCGCTTAGAAACCTCTGAGTATTTCTGGGTATTAAGCACGTTATAAATAACCTATCATAGCATATCCTTGGATACAATGGTATCTTTTATATTTTCAGCTGGTGGTGAGTGGTGGTGAGTGGGGATTTTTCTGCAAAAATGTTTTTCTTTGTTAATGATGACATCCTTGCTACATTTAGGGACTTTGACAAATAGGAGCAGGATTTGTAATAGTGTGAATTACTTATAAGTAATTTCACCGTTATCGGAGTATGCAACCTTGAGTAGTAACACATAACTCCCCTACTTATGCCAGGGCTGGTTTCAGGCCACACATACATAGTTCTGATGTAGATCATGATTCATAATAAACACTCACTGCAGGCCTGCATGCAGTGGGCGGTATGATGCGACAACCCCATAGCTCATCACAGCCAGTTTCAAACAAGGTTTGAACATTAGTTTCAGACATTTAATGCTAACAAAGAATTTCATGTGTAGAGGCTTTCAGCTATAGAGTAGTTTAAGCATGCTCTGAGTCATTAAGCAGGGTATGAGTCGGGTAGTCCAAAGTAATCATTAACCTATTAATCACATGAAGTGTTGTGATTTTGAAGCTACATTTCTGCCAAGAAAAAATATTAATTGGAAGATTATGGCACATAATGAGCCCTAAGAAAACAGGAAGAGACGTGACAACATTGATTCATTGAGCAGATTTTGTGGATTGTGTGGTGTGTTGATATGTGGGCCGATGCATGGATGGGTTTATCCTGTGTGTCTGCCATGCTGTACTCCATGCATGGCCGTGGAATAATGGTGTTGGAGAGTGACAGCTCAGTGACTTTGTGTGTGTTTCAGATGCATGGACGGTTTATTGAATGTCAGGTGTGCCTGAGCATTGGATGGCGAGGATATGTACTGCGTTACAACTGATTTAATAATAACTGTATTCCTCTAAATGTATGTAAACAACACATGTTTTCTATGGTATGCCTACCTGTGAGAGAGCAGCAACTTAAGGTGTAACAGCAGTGATGGGTTACAAGTGAAACAGACCCTAAGATGCTGAGGATGGGGTGCAAATAACAAGATACCCACTGCCCCGCGCAAGCTGGCCCATCTATCCTCAGGTAAGCTGCTACGGCGATGCCAGTGAAGCTGTGATGTTGGCCATGTAAGAAGGCTCTGCATAGGGAGGAACACATTTCAAGTTGGATTCAGAAGCAGCAGTATTTGACTGTATAACGTTGATTTGCTGAGGAATGTATAACATAGAAGCAGAGTGTGCTTATTGTTCGGGGTGGAAGATATATTCATTCCAAACAAAAAAGAATACTGCGTATCCGTGTCCTTACGAACAACCCTTGCACATTTCGGCTTGGCTGTGCTCTGTCAAGTCATGGTATCTACCCGCCATTTTGGAGCTATATATTGCTTCTGTCCCAATGCGCGTGCAAACAGCGTTTGGCTTACAGACGCCACGCATTTTTGATACAACTAGTTGCTAGCTGACAAGGTACTTTTCTCCCTGTAGGCGGAACACAGGTTCAGGAGTTTTGTTTTTACTTTAAAGAAATGTTTCCCAGGATGCTCATGGCACCGACATGGCGTAGCCACAGCTGGTCTCCCTGGTTAGAGGTAAGGATACACTGGTGCATTGAATGTGGCTGCACTGGACATATCCTTTGCTACCTGTGTTACTGTAACAAGGGGAGTGGGGCAACGCCGGGCTTTTGAGTACCGAGCAGCATCTCTGTATGGACTTGTGTAGGAGTGTTCCCGCAATGTCATCAACATAGGTTAGGCAGGAAAAGTTGGAATGCGCTGTGACTGTGTGTTTGGGTATGCAATGTCTTTGCCCCTGGTAGTCTTCCCTCCCTATGATACAATGGGGTGCCAGGTCACTTGGTGTTAGTGTACAACTTCGAAGTATGTCAGTAGTGATGGTATGTGCTATAGTGTGGCCCTCTTTTAGGTATTCCTTTTGATGGGTTCACAGTAGGTTGGAATTCTGCTCCTACTCTGGTATGGGCTGTTGTCCCTGCTAGTAGCTATGCACACCGGTATCTATCCTTTGTTCCACGTTTCCTCATTCAAAAGGAACATAAACTTAAGGAAGTGTATTGCGAAGTGTCACGTTCGACTCTTTGTATTCTTGTTGTATATGTTCATGTTTGTTAGGGTATCTAGTTAGTCTTTTGTAGGATGTTAGGTAGTTGCTTAGTGTGCCATAGCACAACATTATTTCATTGTGCAATGGTTCCATGTCTTGCATGTATTTTACTATTTATGCATTATGTGTCTGTATGGTCTGCAGTGTACGGAGTGCAATGTGGGTTCTTAACAATTGAGATTTTGCTTTAAATGCATATTGTGACCTTTTTGTGGTGGGTTGCCAGGTGTGTATGAGATGTATGAGTTTGCTGTATTCGACAGTGTGAGTGCCATCTGTTGTTTTCAAGTTGTGTGCAAAAGGGTGCTTCTGTATGTTGCCCGTGTTTCCTGTGTTCTAGTGGTGGCAAGTGCATTGATACTTGGCCCATGGTTGGGGCTACGAGGTCATTCTTGTTGGGGTGTGGAATCTGTCAAGCACCCTTTACGTGTGTAGGCTGGTGTTACCTTTCTGGTGGTGGTGTAGCTTTTGCTGTGCTTTTCTGAATGATAGTTTTTGTACTGCTTCCTCTTTCAGCAGGTGTACGAGCAGAACAGGGGAGCTCATACTTAGTAAGGGTAAAGTGGCAACCTGATAGTGGATGTGTCTTTACCATCAATTGCATAGGGTGGATGTGTGGTGTGGCCCATGCTGGTTGCTGACGTGCACATCTGGTGGTGAGCATGATCATTTTTCTGTTTTTTGTTTTTTTTAATATGTTTATTCAGTGTGTCATTACTTCAATAACAGGAAAATAAAATACCTCTTACAGCTTCATAAGTGCAGAACATCCATACAAGGATCAAGAAACAAAAATGATGTAACATTAAATGATATGTAGAATAGAGTGCATCTACACTGCACAGTATTCCATTTAAATCAACATACGTCTTCAATAATTTCAACATTAATCTGTTGCAGTATATTAACAGCTTCTATCAGATAATATCTTAAAATGACAAGTGCATCAAAGAAAAAAAGGTTTAGGTTTCGGGGTCAGCACTGGAGATGAGTTTCTCTCAGCTATGTAGCATCTCAAATAACACCAAATGTCCCTAGGTCTAGCAGCTGCATGCAATCCACCAGGATAGATCTCCGATACTTCATTAGTTTTTAGTTTTCACCAGTTCATGCAACCATTGGTTAACAGTAGGTGGCGATCTAACTATCCAATGTGGTGCTATACACTTCCGCGTCAAAACTATAGCGAGCACAACACATTTACCAAGGTGGGATGTGAACTGAGGAGGAAGACCCAATAGATAGGTTAAGGGATATTTTATTGCATCAATAGCAGCAATAGCCACAATGTTGCTAGTAACATCTGACCAACATTTACCAATCTTAGAGCAGGACCATGTCATATGAATGAAGTCAGCATCATGTTGCTTACGTTAGGGTAGGTTCCAGATGCTGTGGGTTCAAATGTTTTCATCCTCAGATGGGTATAACATGTTCGTGTAAAAAGCGATATTGTAATGCAATGTTAATATTCTAAAGAAATGTACCTTGTTTGTGAACATATCTTCTCACATCTTTCCTCCTTGGTCATAAAAATTAGTGTGGTTTCCCATCTGGTTTTGGTTATTGCAGTGTATGATTAAGTGTAATCCTAGCCTGACCATATAATGAGGTGATTGGTCTGAAAGTGACATCAGGCGTCATCAGATCTTTCACAAAGGGACTACTGTTGGGTTCTTCTGGGGATACATGAAAATCTGGTTTTCAATTCCCCCTTTATGCGATTGTAGACTAGCGTATTGGTCATGTGGGTGGACATGCATTCAAGGAATTTATTTAGAGTTATCAGCAGTCCTTCAGCAAAACGGCCGTCAAATCTGGTTAACCCTCCATAATACCTCTGTCAGAGGTAAATAGAATCCCCGTCAAATTATCCAGAAAAAGCGAAGGCACATATGGTGCTAAATGGTTACAATTAGCGTGCAGCTCCAGTGACGCCCATCTAGTGTTTTCGACAGGGTCTAGTATTGTGCAGTGACAGGCACTGCCAATAACAGGAATGACTTCTAACAAATGTGGTAGGCCGATCATCCTCTCTAATTTTATGTGTTGAGCTGTCGGAGGAGGTCGGTACCAAAATAGTGCATGTTCTAACATAGATAACCATACACAAACCTCAAAGTTAAGAGCACCCAGCCCTCCTCTGTGAAATAGTAATGTCAACGTGTCCAATTTTCTGCACAGTGTCTTTCTGCCCCAGATAAGATTAATTAATATCGATCTAATTGTTCCAAAAAACAGAGGCAGTGAGGTGAATAGGGATATTGACAAATAGGTATCGAATGTATATCACTTTGATGAGGAATACCCATGCCAGCTCTTAGCTTTGAGTCACGTCTCGTGCAATATTGTGTCATAATTCAAGGAATGCATCATGGCGGTGGTGTGTGAAAGAGATATTCCAAGACACCTGACCATAAGTGGAGACTGCCCGTTCTGTGTGGAATCCATCGGCGGAAACAACTCTGATTTGCTCCAGTTGATTTGCAGCTGGAGTTCTGACCAAATTGCACTATTTGATCATGTTTCTGTTTAAGTGGTTTTTGTCCATCTTTACATAGGATGGAGTGAAGGGGAATAGTGGGAGTGTGCTCTTGGATGGTACACAGAGTGTTCACCATTGTGGCACTTGTCTTTTGTATATCTTTAGGGTTTTTACACTGTCTCTGGTGCATTAGTGAATGGGGGTGCTTCTGACGTATGTGCAGTGTATGGTTGCGGAAGCATTTGTATTGGTTGAATGCGGTGGTAGAAGGTGAAGTGTGTGGTGTCTGATCTTTGCAGTGATGCATGGATGAGATTCTGAATAAATGACAGCTCAGAGGATGATGGGTGCGTGTGATACGTGTATGGTTCTATGAATGCTATTTTGGCCTGTGCTAATGTGCCTGAGGTTAGACTGGTGGGTTTCTCTGTCATGAACCATCGGACACGCCCCTTCTGGACCTCCTGGTCCTTGACACATCGGGGCTTACACTTTGTGGTACTTCCAACATGACCGTTAAGCACCAAACACTGCCTCCTAGCCTTTACATCTGATGCAGCACGTCCTATAAAGTAGCCATGCGCCCACGGCCCTGCGCATCTCAACGCTACTGATTGCTGTGGCTAGACCTGTGCTCCGTAGTTCGCCTTCGCGGAACTCTGTTATTTCCTGGTTCCCGACCCTCTGCTTTTTCCTACTATTCTCCTTCCTTCTTCTCCTGCTTTCTTTCCGGACTCCGTGTACCCGCCTCCGAGTACACTTCTTCGTATCCTGGACTTCCTGGAAGTTTCCTATGGATCCCGGACATAGAAGCTGAACGAACGCTGGAAGCCGAAGATGGCTGAGCGGGGTTGTACAAAACCCGAACCGTAAAGAAGAAAACTCCTCCCAAGGATTCCAGCAAGCAGCGAAAACAGGTGAGAAAAGGGGAAACCTGTGACAGATTGAGACGCGACCTAACTGAAGTCAATACAGACATGGAGGCAGCCATTCAAGATCTTATGCGTGGCATGCAAGAACTAACGACCGAAGTACAAAACCTAAAGGCAGAAAATGCTGCATTAAAGCAATTAGTCTTATCCCGCGACTCCGCCATGAAGGAAAGTGTACTATTGGGTGGCATTGTAGACAAATACGATGGGTCTGCAAAAAACCATTGTGGATTCCTTGATTCCTGATTGGTCCACTTTACCTTTAAGCCTTATTATTTCTCTACCCCCAGAGCTAAGGTTGGCTTTATTATCTCACACCTTTCTGGGAATGCATTAATCTGGGCCACACCTTTAATTAATGCCAGAGATGCCCTCCTGGATGATTATGATGGGTTCATTCAAGCCCTTAAGACCATGTTTGACCGCCCAGAGCAGGTGTATACCGCTCAGGAAGGTCTACTCGATTTCCAACAGGGCTCCCAGGACATGCTCACATATGTAACACGATTTAAGCAATTGGCTAAAGAAGCGGATTGGTCCTCAGAAGCCTGCTTCACTCTCTTTCGAAGAGGGCTAAATGAAGACATCAAGGATGAACTAGCCAGAGTGGCTCGCACAAGTTCATTCCAAGCCCTTATGGATCTCGCTCTACAGATTGACTTCCACATCCAGGAAAGGAAAGCAGAGAAAAAGAAGACCAAGTTACCCTTCCAGAAGAATCCCATAGAGACCTCCTCGAAGTCTGAGTGTGTTCCTGTCACTAGTAACAAACCCGAACCCAATCAACTAGGGGCCTTCCGTGGACCCATATCCCCCCAAGAAAGGATGTGAAGGATCCATACAGGCTTATGCATATATTGCGCCTCGGACAAACATTTAGTGAGAGAGTGTCCTATAGCCCCTCCTCGGCGTTCGGGAAACGCTAGCTCCCGATCCTAGATGGAGCACAGTTTCGGGAGAGAGATGTTTGCTCCACATCTATTCCATTCTTGAACTCTCCTGGACAAAATAATTTGGTAATTTTACAGGCCTTTCTATCGCCATCCAAGAAGGAAGCCTACCCTCTTCTGGCACTGGTGGACTCTGGAGCCGTGGGAATATTCATAGATCAAGATTGGGTCTTTAAACACCATATTCCATACAAATCCTGGAATATCATGCAGCCTGTAGAAGCAATTGATGGAAGACGCCTTTCTTCAGGACCCATAACCCTTCAAACCAAGGAAATTGAGCTCACAATAAACCACCATCGAGAGAAGATAAAGTTTGACATTATTAAATTCGCCCATTACCCAATGGTTTTGGGAATGCCCTGGCTACAAAGACACAACCCATACATCAATTGGGCAGCAGGATCCTTGTTCCTGGGTTCCGAACATTGCATTTCTCATTGCTTACTCCTGGATCCCGCTCCAACACCATCGGAAGGAGTTTCAGCAGATCATCAAGGCCCGCTCACAGTCTCAAATATCATCCAGGTTCCTAAAATCTATCAGGACTACTCCGATGTGTTCTCTTCTGCTATTGTTCAAGCCTTACCTCCTCATAGACCAGAAGACTGTACTATTGATACCGAACCTTCAGCTGTGATTCCCTTTGAAAGGTTGTTCATCTTATCCGAACCTGAAAAAAAGGCCTCCATGAGTACCTAGATACTAACCTTGAAAATGGCACCATACGGCCATCCAAATCCCCAGCTGGAGCCTCACTGTTTTTTGTTCCAAAAAAGGACACCAATAAGGTCAGGCCTTCTCTTGATTATCGAGGTTTAAATCAGTGCACCATTAAGGATCGCTATCCATTGCCCTTGATCTCAGATATCTTGGAAGCAGTAAGAGGAGCCGTAATCTTCACCAAGTTGGATCTCAGAGGTGCCTACCATCTGATCCGTATTAGAGAAGGAGACGAATGGAAGACAGCCTTGAGAACACCTTTTGGTCATTTTGAGTACTTGGTCATGCCCTTCGGACTTGCAAATGCCCCGGCGGTCTTCCAACGCTTCATGGTGTTTACAGACATGCTATTCCTCGTCGTCATCGTGTATCTGGACGATATCTTGATATTCTCTAAGGACCATCTTAAGCATAAAGAACATGTTAAGGCAGTGTTACAACGGCTTCGTGAACACAAACTCCTAGCAAAACAAGAGAAGTGCCTTTTTCATGTCTCTACTGTTCACTATCTAGGATTTGCCCTTAGCCCAGATGGTATTGGAATGGATCAATCCAAGGTAAAGGCCATACTATCTTGGCCAATTCCGACCACTGTGAAACAGATTCAATCCTTTCTGGGGTTAGCTAACTTTTATCAGAAATTCATACCTTCCTTTTCCGAGATAGTCCAACCGATCATAACCTTGTTGAAATAAGACACTCCTTTTCGTTGGACAACAGCCCAAGAGGAGGCATTCCAATGGTTAAAAACAGAATTTACACAAGCTCCCATCCTGGCTCAACCTGATATCAACCGACCCTTCCTAGTGGAGACAGACGCCTCTAACTACGCCATTGGAGCAGTTCTAAAACAGGAATTCGACGATAGCCTGGAACATCCTATTGCTTATCTTTCACGGACATTAACTCCCAGTGAAACCCATTGCTCTGTTTTAGAAAAAGAACTTCTAGCCATCCGCCAAGCCTTCACAGAGTGGCGCCATTTACTTCTAGGAGCAAAACATCCTGTCCAGGTCTGCACAGGCCATCGAAATCTTAAAGTATTACAGGCCCTGCAATGTAGGAATAGCCGACAAGCCCGTTGGGCTTTCTTCTTTGCGCCAATACCAGTTCCAAATTCATCATTTCCCTGGAACACAGAATATAATTGCTGACGCCTTATTTCGATGTCTCGACTACGAACCCCTTGAAGACCGGTCATTCCCTAAAATGTTCCCACACACGATATTCGTGGCTCAAGCAAACAGCCTCCTGGATGATGTTCGGATACAAACACAGTCCTCTGAACTATGGAAAGAATTTTCAGGAAAGAACTGATGGAATCTTAGAGCTAAGGATGGATATCTTTTCAAGGATAAAGTTTTAGTCATCCCGACACAGAAACTACAGCAAAGGATATTAAACCTCTGTCACGATACCATTCACTCCGGACATTGTGGCATCACAAACACCCTCCATCTTCTACAAAGACAATTTGGGTGGCCGAGAATAAAAACTGACGTACGACTGTACATTCAAGCCTGTGCAGTCTGCAGTCAAAACAAACATGACAACAAGAGACCGACGGGCCTCCCACTTCAGCCCACACTACCAACCAGGCCCTGGGAAATTATTGCTACAGACTTCATTGTGGAACTACCACCTTCCAGGGGGTACACAACTATCATGGTCACCATAGATTTATTCACTCATATGGCTGATTTTACACCATTACATAAACTACCTTCTTCCTCAGAACTTGCAGGAATCTTTCTGGAACACATATTTAGACTCCATGGACTCCCTTCCAAGATCATATCAGACAGAGGACCTCAATACATATCTCAATTTTGAAAACACCTTTGCCGAAACCTGGGAATACAACGTGCCCTCTCTTCAGGGTATCATCCGCAGACTAATGGGGCTACCAAACGTGTGAATCAAACCCTGGAACAATATCTCCGTTGTTTCACTACCAAGGTCCAGGACGATTGGTCACTTCTGATACTTCTGGCTTAATTCTCCTATAATAATTCGGATCACTCGGCTCTCAAGACCAGCCCTTTTTTCTGCAGTCAAGGTTTTCACCCTTCAGTGCTACCTTCCGTCCTCCCACATCCTGCACCTGTTCCTACAGTTGATTCCTGGATTGAAACACTCATCAATGTACAAAGAGAAGCCAAAGAGCAGTTAGAAAGGGCTCCGACTCATACCAAGCATTATGCGGATTCCAAAAGAAGACCAGGCCCCTCCTATGCAGTAGGAGATAAGGTATGGCTATCCTCGAGACTACTGCCTCTACATCTACAACCAAATAAACTGGATATTATGGGCCCTTTCTCATAAAAGAAATCATTAACCCAGTGGCCTTTCGACTCAAATTACCAGATTACTGGAAGAAAATTCACCCAGTTTTACATACATCTCTGATGAAACCATACATCCAGACCTCCCGGACTATCCTCAGACCCAATCCTGTACTTGTCAATGACCAACGGGAATATGTAGTCTCCAGAATATGTGACTCTAGATATAAACGTGGTCAGCTCCAGTACTTGGTGGAATGGAAAGGATACCCTCCCAGCGAACGAACTTGAGAACCAATCTCAAACTTAAATACCCCCATGTTACCCAGAAGGTTCCATCTCATACACCCGGGCAAACCCGGCGGGACGGGTTTTCGGAGGAGGCATGCTTTCATGAACCGTCGGACACGCCCCTTCTGGACCTCCTTGTTCTTGACACATCAGGGTTTACACTCTGTGGTACTTCCAACGTGGCCGTTAAGCACCAAACGCTGCCTACCAGGCTTTACGTCTGATGCAGCATGTCCTATAAACCAGCCATGCCCCTGTGGCTCTGCGCATCTCAGCGTTACTGATTGCTGTGGCTAGATGTGTGCTCCGTAGTTCGTATTCGCGGAACTCTGTTGTTTCCTGGGTCCCGGACCCTCCGCTTTCTCCTACTATTCTCCTTCCTTCTTATCCTGCTTTCTTCCCAGACTCCGTGTACCTGCCTCCGAGTACACTTCTTCGTATCCTGGACTTCCTGGAAGTTTCCTATTGATCCCGGACATAGAAGATGAAAGAATGCTGGAAGCTGAAGACGGCCGAGAGGGGTTGTACAAAACCCGAACCGTAAAGAAGAAAACTCCTCCCAAGGATTCCAGCAAGCAGCGAAAACAGGTGAGAAAAGGGGAAACCTGTGACATTCTCTGCTGTATTTCATCTGATTTATGAGTAAATGGATTGCCGTGACTGTATGCATATTAAGCACACATTTTTCTATCTGTCTGAATCGTGTGCCCACCTGTGAGAGAGCAGAGATAAGATATTTCTTTTTACAAAAGGCTACACCTTAATGAGAAGCCGTTAATGGTGTCTCTAAGAGGAAAAATGCATCCCTACATTAATAATGTCTCTAAGAATTCTAAAGGCCTGCTTTCCAAAAATGTTTAACACTGGAAAGTCGCATTGAAATATATTTTGTAAATCTGGCCCTAAGTGTCTACATGATTACGATCCACATCAGGGTACAACGCTAACAATGCTCAAACACAGTGCACGTTTTCACATTGTCTGATTCTAGTTTCCTTATACAGAGTTTTGTTTGTCCACCAAATGGCGAATATTCTGATGAAACATATCTGTATTCTAAACATTGTGTTGCAGTGACACTGTTCTCAATACAAGGCACATGATAGCAAATGTTGCATGCTTTAAAAACAGACAGATTTAATTTCTGCAATAGCTGTAAAATGCCACCTTTGGGATATAAAACTTCCCACAATAGCCGTGGGCATTACAACACAGTCTCAGTAACTTTTACGTCCTCGTCTCTCAGGAAACATTTTACAGCTGTTGTCCTCCAAACCAGTCCCCATTATGCTGGGAAGCGGAAGGGAAAGAGGGAAATATTGCTCGCAATCAGCAAAGCTCAAGTTAGTTAGAAATCGTTTTCCAGCTAAGCAGCAGGAACAAAAATGAATTTCATTGACCCCTGTAGCATGAAATGTTTATGCCATAGGCAAGACACATTGACATTCAATACGACTCACATGCCTTATCTTGCAGAAATCTCAGCTGAACTGTTCACATTGGGAACAGCAGCAAGTGTACCGGTGCTGCAGGGGAAGCCTGTAAAACTGGCGGCTGGTACATTTGTATCTGTACTTGCATTTGTATTTATTGCGCATTCAGGAAATCACTTCTCACATAAGTGGCCAAAGTAGGGAAAACAGATAGTAGAGGCTGTCCTTAAGTAGGAGCCTTTACAAAAGAGAGTGCATGTCTGAGGGGTGATGTAGAGAGACATAGATCGGGCACTGACATATCTCAGATGTGCGATTCGGGCCTAGAGTCAGAACATGCAAGTGATATACATATATGGATGGATGGACGGATGGATGGATGGATGGACGGACGGACGGACGGACGGATGGATGGATACAGAGAGAGAGAGATAGATAGATAGATAGATAGATAGATAGATAGATAGAGAGAGATAGAGAGATAGATAGATAGATAGATAGATAGATAGATGGATGGATAGAGAGAGAGAGAGAGAGAGAGAGAGAGAGAGAGAGAGAGAGAGAGAGAGAGATAGATAACTGTAGCATTATTTTTGGTGGGAACTGGGGTCGGTTGATGAGTGGTGGAGATGGAGTGGAAGATATCGGTTCACTCACTATCAGATGCATTTTAAGTCTGGTCTTAAAAAGTTCTACTGCTGGGTTGGCTAGTTTTAATGTTGCGGGGAGAGGCATTCCATGGAAGCGTGGCTACAAAGGTAAATATGCAAGATCAACCAGGGGATACTGCAGAGCACTTAAACGTATTCAATATTTTACTAAAAGCATGTTTTAATTATATTGAGCACATAGTAATTTAAATTTTGCAATGTTCCTCCTGGAGGAAAACAGGGAAAGCAAATATTTGGGGACACTTTTATGTTTTAAGGTATGCCAAATTCAAGCACATAGAAAGTTATGACAGTGTTGACGGTTACATCCTAGGAAGGGTATCTATATGCCTGGGATGGGGCAGAGTTGGACACTCAAGCACAAATAATTGAAGTTGTTGTTATATCCAATTTTGGGGACATGAGGCCCAGTCTCCTCACCCCTCTCACCCTCGTGGTCATGCTTATAACAGAATCACAAAGCAACAGATATCAGCGACCATCTTTATTCCCCTCTGCAGTTGTTTCTCCTGGGCTCTAGTAGCCCTTCCTCTCCCTCTCCTCAGTTCTTGTGATGTCTCCCTCCTTCAGTCTCTTAAGGTTGTCCTTCATTTAACGTCAATCTCTTATGTTCCACCTACAACACCTCCCCCCTGCTTATCATCTTTTGTGCAGGTCATGTTTCTTCTCCTATACTCAGGGTTATTTTGCAGTATCCTTCTTGGTCTCCAGCTTCTTAGTCTTCCTTCTCTTCAACTTCCTGCTGCCTCCTCTGTGCCACGCACTGGCCTCTTTCCGGACTGGAGTACTTCCTCCAATACCCTTCTTCCCGCCCTCCAGGCACTTGTAACCCTTCATTGTCTCTGTCGTCAGGTGGCTAAAAAGCACGAGATGATGATATCCACCCTCCCCATGTAAATGTCACACTCTGCGATATGGGATATCTCCTGTCCCTTCTTGGCCCTCATGGTCAGGAGCTCTCCAATCGCTGTATCCTCTCCATCCTTCTCACGGTGTTCACCTTGTTGCATATTCAGGGTCCTTTTCCTTGAAGGATCCTGCTCTTCCTTTCCCTCGTTCTCTTGTGCACATGTCTATTCACACCCTCCTTTTCCTTGCCTCCCCTTCTCTCTTCCTTCCATCACTTCTTTGTCCCCCTCGTAGCTTCCTACGTAGTCTGCGGTGTTAGTGAGGTAGGTGGATGCTGTCACTTCCCGCACTGTTACTGTGCCATCTTCCTTATGGCTGCTTCTTTCCTTTTGATCTGCTGCCTCCCTAGTGACTTCCTGTTCCATCAGATCTTTAACTGCAATTTCTTGGCAACTCTCCGCTTTCAGTAGCACCCACATTTTCTTTGTACTTTGCCCAAACTGCAACTCTTCCTCACAAGTTGACACTAATGGTCCCTTACTGGGCAGTGGCGGGTTACTGGGTGGTAGTGGAGCACCTTTTGTCCTCTCTCTTGGGCTGAGGTTCCTGGAGGGATCTCCTCTTACTTGGAGTTCCTCTGTGGGACATCCTCTCCACTCCATAGAGTCCTCCATGTTCTTCCTTCCCCTCGTTCTCTGGACCAGTGCTCTTTATAAAGCAGTTCTTACCTCTTTTCTCTCTGTTTTCCTTACGTCATGCATCTTTTTGTCATCCTTGGGAGAAGTGATCCTGTCCTCTAGTGCTGTGTTCCTCCATTCCACAAACTGGTCCTGTATTGGGAGGGAACCCTGGGTTGCTGATGTCGTTGGAATAGTCCCTGCAGCCTCTCCCCGGGCTTTTCAGTGTGGTGGTTGAGGAGCACTTTCCACTGTGCTAGAACCGGGATCATAGCTGTTTACCGATGTGGATTGCCCTACCTTCCCTCTTCCTCTCTTCTTTTTTTTTTTTTGTGTTTTGTAGTTTCCATGGCCAATATTAGCAGCGTAATGGGTGGATTGCCCTCTTCCAACAGGCGAATTGCTCCCTTTGCCACGGAGGATTGCCACTCTTTTTTTTCTCTTCTTTTTTTTCCATGGGAGGATTGCCCCCTTACTGCCACAGGCGGATTACATCTTTTCAATGGGTGCATTGCAGTCTCTTCTGCGGGTGGATTGCCCTTGTCCCCTGGGTGGAATACCCTTTTTTCGATGGGTGTTTACCCTTTCTGCCATGGGCATATTGCCCTCTTCTCACGGGCAGCGGATTGCCCCTTTTCGATTAGTGGATTGCACTCTCCTCCAAGGACAGATTGCCCTTGTTCCACGGGCGGATTGCCCTTGTCCCATGGGCGGAATACTCTTTTTTCCACATGTGGATTGCTCTTTCTGCCACGAGCGGATTGTCCTCATCTCACGGTTGCATTGCCCCTTTTCAATGGGCGGATTGCCCTCTCCTCCACATGCAGATTGCCCTCATCTCACGGGTCGGTTGTCCCCTTTCAAGGGCAGATCGCCCTCTCTTTCACGGGTGGAATGCTCTTTCTTGCATCTGGGCTGGGATCGGCAACTCGATGGGGTAGACTGCCTTCTTCACTGTGGGCGGAGGGCCCTTCTTCTTTTTCGATATGGCCGGGATCGGCACAGTCGGCTGGGTGGACTGCCCCCCTTATGACAGGCAGATTGCCCTTCCTTGTTTCCTGTGGCCGGGATCGGCATCCTGAACTGGGTGGACTGCCCTTTTCATAACGGGTGGATTACCCTTTCCTCCATACTTGTGCACACAAGGCCATTTCCCTAAATCACCAGTTGTATCCTATGTTGGGGACATGAGGCCCAGTCTCCTCACCCCTCTCAGCCTTGTGGCCATGCTTATAAATGAAACACAGATATGAGCGCCTTCAGAAAATGTACAGCAAATGGGCCTGGCCCCTCGTCTTCAGCCATTTCTCAGCCACAGTTGCGACCTGTGGTTGTGCACTGCAGGTAGTGGGCCCAAGACATGGCTGGTAGCAAGACTTTCCCAACCCTTTGTGTAGGGCATAGAAAGATCGACCAACACCTAGGCAGCAGGCCTGCTCCCTTAGTCGATTGACTCTTCGAGGTGTAAATGTGGACATGCAGTCAAGGCTTAATTTGCAGGCTGGGAAAAAGGGGCAATATGCAATAACCCAAACAATAGGTGAAGGTTGCCACAATATATTTAGGGCCTCATTACACGGATGGCGGTGGACCAAGGTGCTGTTAGCAGCTTGGTCCATGCCGGTAAAATACCGGCACCGCCTTGGTGGAAAGGGGAATTACCGCCCTATTCCAAGGTAGGTGGGGCAGTAATTCCCCCTTCCCCCATTGCCCTTCCCCATTCCCATTTTTGCCCCATAGGGCTCTATGGGAATGGGGAAGGGGCTAATTACGGTGCCGCAAATTGCGGTACCGTAATTAGCTCCCTGGTCCCTTTGCGGGTTGGTTTTTAACGCCTGCAAAAAGCAGGCGTTAAATTCCCCAACCCGCAAAGGGACCTCGTAGTAAGGCGGTAAGGATTTACCGGTAAAATACTGGTACCAGTAAACCCTTACTGCCTACCATGTAATGAGGCCCTTAGTAAAAAGACATTCCTTATAAAGGATTCATGCAGAAATGAAAAATGCAGCATGTGAGAATAAAGTAATTTTTGCTAATAACATTCAGATCAGTCACTTAAATGTTGATGGATTCTGTTTGTGAGTCGAAAAACCAATGTTAATAATAAGGTTTTGAAACTGGAGAGAGATCCAATGTTAAGCAACTGATTAAGGCCCTGATTCATGGTATTTATTGCACGGCAAATAGGGACTTTTCCTACAAAATCGCGTGCAAAACCACTGTCATCGATTCATAGAAACAACTGCCCAGGACTTTCTTGGGACTTGCATGCACTTCGCGCATACCCGGCACGTCTCTGCGAGTAGACCATCGCTTTGCACGAGGCTCCATGCAGTGTATGGGCCGGGCCGACACAGAGGCCCAAATAGGGGGCAGAACATGCAGAAAAAGGAAGAGCACATCAAAATGTGGGTGTATTGAGGGATGGTCCACGGCTAAGCAAGCGTACACCCATTCCTATTCAAAACCCAAACGAATTTATGGATGTCAAAGCGCAACCTCGCGTTGGGAAAAGGTACACGCAAACCCTGTGATCCATGCTGCACATGATGGCAGGCGTAAACTTCAGCGTGCTTGGGAATCAATGCATAAAAAGCATCCAATACACACAAAACTAACATCTACAGCCATGATGAACCCAGCAGTAGTAGGAGCTATCATGCACAGACACCGCAGGAGGAAGAGGATGCCCAAGGCCCGGATCTTCACAACATGAACCACGCTATTTGGGATGCCAGCTGAACAGGTATATGCTAGATACAGGTCCCCACACCCATGTAATCCTACACTACGTCAGGGAGTGGGAAGATGGCTTATTATAACCCACCATCTGCTCCATGGCTCTTACCCCTCTAGAAAAAGTGCTGTCTGCACTCCATTTCATAAAAAATTGGTCCTTCCAGCGAACCATTGCAATATTTGGAGGAATATCCCAGACCACCCAATCCCGCTGTCTGCACCAGATATTGTCATGCATAACAGCACGTGCAAGTGTGCGCAGGCACACAAATATGCGCCAAAAACTGATGGACAGGCAAACAGCGATCAAGGAATTCTATGCAGTAGCACACTTTCCCTGTGTGGTAGGTGCAATTGACTGCACACATGTTGCGCTATGGCCCCCCATTTGACAGAGCTCATCCACCGGAATCGAAAGCACTGGCACTCTATTCATGTTCAGGTAGTTTATGATGCCAATAGAATCATCCTTGAAGTGTATACCAATTTTCAGGGCAGCACACATGAAAGCTACATCTTCAGTCAGTCACCACTGCACCAGGCCCTGGCATCTGGAAAACATTGTAACACGTTGCTCACCGGTGAGTATAAATGGTCATACACATGCATGCACATGACACACTGAACAATAGACCCTGACAATAAAGGACAATGACACCCATGTACACATGTACAGAGGACAGTGCCTACTCGCTGTCAACATTCATGATGACACCAATCTGGAATCCCAAAACACCAGCTGAGGTGAGATAGAATGCAGCACATGTAGCCACTAGGGGCATAGTGGAGCGAACATTCAGAGTGCTGAAGTCACCTTTCAGCTCCCTTGTCCACTCTGGTCGGGTGTTTCTATATGCACCACCATTAGTACATAAGTGAGGGCACATCCCAGGTGCCATTCAATGAATTGGGGCCCATAACCCGTGCCAAAACAACACCCTTGAGAATGTGTCAGTGGGAGAGCCATATTGTGTGCATCCATTAGACATAAAACAACATGCACAAAAAGAGCCCCGGATAAGAATTGTAAGTGGGAGTATTCCACTCCCACTTTGTAAAGTTGGGAGTAAAATTATTTTGAAGGCATACTAAATGTAAGTACAAAACACACATGTGAGAAATACATAAACAAATACAATTATGTTGGAACAGAAAAAAGCATCAACTTGGCAACATTCAATTCTTAGTACTTAGTCATTCATGGCCACCACACGCTACATGTTTACTTATTCCAATCAGCCATTCAAAATACTAGTGTAACACATGTGTGACTAAATGCACTACAGGCCAAAACCTATCCAGGTAGCTGTGAGTTTGAAAGCAGAGCTGCAAGATTTCACATGTCTCATACATACTGTGAATAGGAAGCATCTGAACTCCATGTTTAAATTTCAACAGAGTATGAGCCAATTTGTAAGTGATCAAAAGTAGCAGATGCATCCCCAATCTGTATGGCTGTGCACAAATCCCAAACAATCATAGCAACTTGAATCAACAACGTCCATGTAGTACACCCAAAAGCACACAGCACAAACAACAAAGTCCCCGACCTCCATCACATGGACAACAAAAACTGTTCTGCATGTAGACACAAAACTACACACATGAGACCACAAGTAGGAAGGCAGAGTACAGAATGAACGTTGTCAATAAAGACATGAGGAGTGCCCTGGACCCACTATGCGTGTTACACCCCAATAAACAGGTTGTGTGACCAACCGATTCCCTGACACCAAAAATGCTCACAATACATAGTCACATCTAAGCATTCAAGCAGATTCCAAAAAATGCAAGTGCACTGCAATAAATATGGACATCTCACCTCACACCTTATCTCTTGAGAGTCTGCACCAGCTGGAACCTGGAATCCATTGATGTCCCTCTCTGTAGGCCTGGAAACCACCAAACCCTGATGATGTGTCCTGTGCACACATACAGCAGCATCTTCCCATACAATCGCAGCAGCCTTCTTCCCCTCTAAAATGCCTCTTTAGAGAAATACAACACAATATGAGGGCAGGCAACACATCAATGCACCCAATTGCACAGCAGCATGTGCCCCCCTGAGTGACATGCATCAAATGCAAGCAAGAACTCACCAGCCACCTATCACCATGTGTCTCTGCACCCAAGCAGCCAGATCCAGCCACCTAACGCCAATGCAATATGAACACTGCACACGCTGATACCTTACCCACCCACAATACCTATACTGCCTGCCCCTGAATACCATGCAGTGAAGATACACTTACCTATTATCATGGTGATGGGACATTGTGAACATTCTGATCCAGTGATAGTCAGTATGACACTGTGAGGACTCAAAAAAAGAGACCACTGAGAGGTTAGAAACCCAGGATCACCTTGGAAGTACTCCCAATATCACCATATGGCATCCCCTGATTAATGTGGTAGTGTGAGGGGCAGTAAACACTGCAGGGGAGCCGGTGATGTAAAGTCCAAGACGATGTGATAGAAAAATATCACCAATTGCACAGAAGACAAGATCCGGCAGAAGGCAGCTCTTCACAGAGGCAGATGTCATACTGGAAGGCAGGGAACCGAGGCAACTGGCATGAAAGAGACAAGCCAACACAAGAAAGGAATGAGGAACAGAGGCCAAGGACATTGCACCACAAACGGGAGCAGGCAACAGGAAAGAGGAAGGGAAGGCAGACTTCACTGGAACTGGTTTGAATTGGGTCCAATTTGCTTTGAACTAAAGGGAGCACTGTGGTGCACTCAGCAGCTGTCAACAGGCACCAAAATATTTGTTGGTGTACTGTGCACGGTACATGTTCACCATGGCAAACAACAGCCCCTGGCCAAATGTGTGTGCCTGGTATCTGTGGTGAGCATGGCATCCCACAAATTGCCAGCAACACTGTTCTGTGAGTGGAATTATCTTGGCACGGCACCTCCAGAAGAGGAAGGACCAAGATTGGACTGCCTGCGTGGCTAGACATGACCATTAAAAAAACATTCAATGGGATGCCATGTGGCAGGCAAGATACATGTGACAAGTGCAAGGAAACACTCCCCATCACTACCATAATCATGTGTCACAGCACACAAAAAGCCATGCCTACCACCCTCTTGACAACTCACCAACAAAGGCCCTACAGTGACAGCCTCTCTCACAACTATGAGCCCATAACCAGTGCCACCCTGATTGTCTTGGCAAAACAGCATGCATAGATACACCAGCCTATCATCAGCATGTGTCACATGCACCAATGAAGCTGGACCCGCTCACCTCAATACAAGTAAAAGAAACACATCCCCACTCAGTGCAAGGCTCCCTATTACCAACGAAAACACAAGTGCCACCCTCAGAGCCCTTCACTTGCCCTTCACTTACCTGTGGAAAATGCATTGCATGAACATAAAGATACAGGACATCCATGACATCTCCTGTATAGAACAAGAAAATAGGCATAGACCACCCGCTGTTGAAGGTTGACATAGTGCAAGAGCGAAGCAGGACACAGAGTGACAATTGCCTAGCAGTGGAGTGGAGAGAGACAGACAAAGAGAGGCAGAGAGAGAGAGAGAGAGAGAGAGAAAGAGAGGGATAGGTGAAAAGCATTACATGGAGGAGACTGGCTGGGGGGGATGAGGATGGATATGTCTGAGATCACAGTGGGTGAGGGCATAGAGAAGTTGTTCAAGAGAGGTAGACAGAGGCATGAGCATTTTTGCAAGAAGCAGCCTGGTCAGAGAGCCTAGAAGGAACATAGATGGAAAAGTACCACATGTAGTGGCCCATGCAGGTCAAATGTGGGTGACGTAAAAAGGCAGAGTGGCAAAGAATGGGCACCTGTGAAAGGCCAATCAGCAGCTCTACATCAGAGAAACTGCAGGCAACACCCACCATGGCATGTAAAGCAGAAAAAGACCCGGTGCCTACAACCAAATACCATTGTTCCCTCACCTGGTATCCAGAGGGACGCCACCTGGCAGGGCTACTCGCTGGTATGCTTCTCAGTTTTACCCAGATGTGGTCTGCGGGGAAGGTTCTGCCTGAAAATACATTGGACTGTGTTCAAGACTGGCTGACTGGGGTAAGTATCCTCCCTCCACCCCGTATGATTTTAGCCCCTCAGGGGCCCTCTCCTCACCTTGTGGTAGAGTTAGACATGCTCTCCGTCCTGCCTTCTTTGCAGGGGCGTGTTGTCTTTCGTGGGCGTGTGCATTCCAGTTACTTCACTGACGCCGGCCCGTTTGATATCATTCAGGTAGGTCTTATTGCTGTTCTTTAGTATTGTTGCTATCCTGCATGCCTCTCTTTGTTTAATAATGTCTCTTTTTCTCCCTTAGGTATGTGGAGCTTCAGCGCGGCGAACTGGCTTGGTTGAGCCCCGCTGGTAAATGATGGCGCTTTAAGAGCGCTATGATGCGGTAAGTAAGCGCTATGCGCAGCGCTGCGATGGCTTGCCTTTGCTAACCTGTTTTGTCTTCTTTCCTTGCAGGTTGCGGTGTTCTTCAGCGCGTGTGGAATTTCCGGAGTGGTGCCAGCCAAAAGGCGACCAGCCAGGTAAGCCTTTTGAGCAGTTCGTAATTTGCAATGTCTCTTCTGCTTTCTTAATGTTGCTTCTATCTTCCTCTTTCAGGTCGTGCAGTCCGGGAGGCGTGCATGTCCAAGGAAAGCTGTTCTCAAGAGCTGCGAGTAACTAAAGATGGAAGACTGCAGGTAAAATGCTGCTGCTAATGATGTTCCTTTTGTCTCCATGCAGGTTCTGCTTCTCCGAGGTTCGGGGGTATAGCTGGACACGGTGAGCGTCACGTTGCAAGCTGCAAAGTAACGCGAAGCGTGTTGTCTTGCTCGGGTGTGGTTTAAATAGCCCCAACAAAATAGTCCAGGTAAAGTAGTCCCTAGGCTACCACACCCAAAACACTAGACCGCATAGCTTGGTTCCAGGAACCAAGCTATGTGGATGCCTCCATGTTGGCTGACAACACAATAAAGTAGTTCCCAAGCACATTGTTTTTCATGGTGTATGAGCCTGGAACCATAGGCGCCAGGACTGGCCCCAAGAGGGTTTTGGAAGAGGATGCCAGGCTCTAGAGGTCCGAGTCCTGACTCAACCTGGCCAATGGGTTCACCAGAGGGGGTTTTGGGCGAGGGTTGTGACAACCATACCTACACCAATCAACATACCCCCCTTTTCGACACCACTGTAAATGGACCTTAGAACAACATGCAGCTGTTCACTAACCTCCTAACAGACCACACACCTTGTGCAAAACCATCCAAGTAAGTGTGCATGAATCCCAGGGGGCACTCACAAGTAACACAAGGAGAACAGATGAAGAGAAGTTGTGGGGAGTGTACAATGTAACACGTGCATGGACCCACAATCGCTCACACACTGTGCACTCCCTCACAATGCCAGATGAGATGAACTAGTAATGCAAATAAAAAATCATGCAACACATCCTGGTGTAGATAACCCATAGAAACAAAACATTTACAAGAAATTACCTGATTGGGTAACACAGAAGCAGCCTGTTAGTGGCACACATGCCATATCTGTACAACCCTACATGTAGCAAGTGTGACAAACCTGCCCTGTGGGGTCAATGTACACAAATGCCCAGAACTGTGTCATCAGAGGCTACATCATGAAGCGGGGCAGTTGGGGATGAGTAGACATGACAATGGACGTGTGTGGTACATGTGGAACTGGAGCAGGGCAGGAAATATAAGTAGATAATGGAGTGAATTGGGAAGTTGCACAGGTCAAAGAGTGGTGTGGTCAGGGAGTACACCTGCAGGGCCCAGTAGGTAACCAGGGGGAGTAGAAGATTAGAAGATGGGCAGTAAGGAGACATCATCACAGTCACTGAGGCAAGTGTTGGAGAACCAAAATAAAAGTGCAGATGCAGAGAGAATGCATGCTGTCAATTGGTATGAACATCCATAATGTTGGGAATACTGTCAATGGCTAAAGGGTGAAAAGTGCTGCCCATTCAGTTCCATTGTGAAAGTGCATTCACAAAAACAATGCACCCACATAGAAGTGTAACTGCATACACACACACATGCATGTTGACAGACAGACATCTGCAC
The DNA here is from genome assembly GCF_040938575.1 of Ambystoma mexicanum. Classification (NCBI taxonomy): domain Eukaryota; kingdom Metazoa; phylum Chordata; class Amphibia; order Caudata; family Ambystomatidae; genus Ambystoma; species Ambystoma mexicanum. The sequence goes on along the minus strand of NC_090929.1, from coordinate 1,275,546,822 downwards.
AGACATTTACCGTGAATCAAGGATAACACACACAACTCACAGATGACCAATGATAAAGACACAACATGAGAGACAGTGCACATGCTTACCTGCTGACAGAGCTGGCATGTTGTGATTCCCTCATCACCTCCACTGGAAACTGTACCTCCAAATTTGTGAAAGGAGGGGCAGTGCCTGGCAGAGGGAAAGGGGACTAGGGACGTTGTAAAAATAAATCCATTCTGTATTGTGTTATATTAGCCTAAGCACAAACATATTGAATCATGCCATTGCACTTCCCGAACTCCATCTGGTTGTTTTGCTCACTTGCCCGGGTTTTCATTCCGAACGCGGTAAAGATTCACAAAGTCATCACTCTGAAAACTCTTCAAACATGCCCATACTCAGGAATGCTAAATCTGCTGAGTATGTTTTTTTTCTTTTACTCAGAGCCTTGAAGAACTGGCACGAATGTAGCAAATCTGTAAATTAGGTTCCTTCCTGTCTTCCTGACTCTCTTGATTTTTCACAGCTAATTATGAATGTGCGTCTTCCTGAATAAGGAAGCACAATTCATGGCATATGTAGTTCTGAAAGACAGAGCTACTAAATCGAAATGCAGATTGACCTTTTAGTCTAGGAACAACATAGATAATGAAGCACAAGGAATGTTACCTTGTGTTAGGAACATAATATACTCCTACACTGACAGTACATTGTCTTAGATATGACACAGAGCACTGCAACATGTGTTGCCATAGTGAAATACCCACGTTCACAGGTCATGAACCGTCATCACATGATGGACTAGAACAAATTAACCATGCTGTTAGCTATCTATAAAGCACCCTAACGCCTCCTCCCCATGCCTTTGCTCACCTTCTCTATGCCTGTATACATACATTAATGAATTTGGGTCTGCTTATGCGATAATAAACTGTTGTTATATATTTGTTTGTGACTGGTGTGTTTTCATTTATTTGCAATAGGCTCATATTTGGGACTAACAACGTGAAAGGTGCAGGATGGACCTCCCACGGAGTGCAGTCACCGGATGACTCAGGATCACTGCAACAACAAGGAACATTGCATATCACATATGTGTCACGTTTCCCTCAACCCATTGTTACATGCACATGTCATCATGTCGACCTCAAGGCAGCCATGGCAGTTGACACCACTGTGCATGGATGCATGTCCACAACTGCACTCATCATGCCTTTGGGAGGGCAAAAGAGCACCTTAAAGGAAAAAAGAAAGAAAAGAACAGGAGGCCACCTCAGAAAGGGTGGAAAAAAATACATGGCACCATACTGGCCAGGGGTATTGAAAAAAAAGAATAAAGTATCCGTGCAGAATCAAGGAGTATACAAACAAAATACAACCACACCGGTCATGTACAAAAGAAAAGAAAATGTCCATCCTGGACTGGGGAGGGATCCACCCAGGAGGTGGGGGGGAGGTTGCATGTCAATATCCACATGAGTGGAAAAAGAAACAAACAAAAAAAATCCCCTTCATGGGCTCATGGACTGCATAGCAACAGTGGACCAGGAGGCTGGTCTGTGTTCAGACCCCCATCCTGTGGTTAACATGTAGGTGGTTGTGGTGTTGGACCTATTCCATGCCATGCCAAGCCATAGTCTTCAGTGGCCATGGACAGACAAGACATGGTCGAATGCACCAGCACAGTAAGAATGGTGAGGTCTCCAAGCACGTCCTCACAAGTGGTCATAGTCTATATGAGCACTTACTAGTGATGCATTGAGATGTACAGACAATATCTGCCTGGAGGCATCCATCTCCTCCTGGTGCAATTCCTTGTGCCTGAGAGCTTGTCATGGATTGCAGTCCTCATGGCCTGCATCTCATGCATCAGGGCATCTCTGTGTGCCTGAGAATCTGCATTCAGGGACTTCTGCAGACACCTCAGATCAGCCCGTCGGCCCTTGATGTTGGCCTCCATGTGCAGTCTGTGGGAGCGGCATGAAGACTGCATTACCTGCAACTGTTGCTGTACCCTGGCCGCTGGTGTGGTCATGATCTTGGTCATCTTATCCATGCCTCTGAAATCTTGTCCAACACATCGTCCATGTCGGAAGGCGGCACATCACACCTTCTGCTCCCACTCTGTCTCCCCAGCATGCACACGTCCACCATGTGTGCGGAGCCCATGACGGCCTGATGCAAGGAACCATGACCGTTGCTGTGCTGCACCTGTCATTGGCTAAATGTCTACAGCCCTCCCTTAGACATCAGACCCAGGACCTGATGCCAATGCACATGGGTGGCCTTGCAGATATAACCCCCGCAGGCAGAGACCCCCCACTAACTGGCCTTGAGAAACCAGCTGCACCACTGCAGACTCATGAGCCCCATCTGATCTGCCCACTGGGGCACTCACCTTCACCATTTTTGAGGCATACACATAGGGTTCAGCATCACACTCAGCTGAGTCAGAAGAGTCAGAAGAGTTCACAGCATGACTGAGGATGGTCTGCAGCACCTTTGAGTTCTCATAGCACACAGCACCGCGTCCTCTACTGGTGGTCTGACGCACCACTAACTCTTCTTCCTCCTCCTCTGTATCTGGTGCATCATCATATGCACATGGACCGATAAAGACATGTTGAGTCATGTGGCTCGAGACACAAATGTACATGTGCACCAAAGTGCACACAAACACTAAATGACAGGACATGGAAGCATCAGACATTGTGTATTCCCACACTATGAGCTGTAAGCTACAGATGCATGACATTTGCTGAGTAGTGTCCCCCCTCCAAGTCCTGTCCATGCAGTCAGTGGCCACATTGATGTACAAAAGTGACATCAACATACAATGATGGGAATGCAACTGTTATGTCAGCACACATACCAGGGAAAAGTACTGCACATGTGTCATTGTATTGCAGAACTACTTCATACAGCATCAGTCAGCCTCCCATATCCACAGACACCACCAAAGTCAACACATTATTATATTATGGTTGTTTTTTTTATAAAACACGCTTAATATCAAAGAGGTTTCTAAGCGGAGACCTGGAAGTCGAACCTGTGTTGCTCTACATCGTCATGCTTCCAAGACGAGGGCATTGCCACTAAGCTATACTACCCGTGCCTTTACACATGACACACAAATCAGGATTGGAACAGAAAACTGGAGTCATTGAGGTCCTGGAGGAAGGTGAGGAAAGGGAAAATGTCTCTGAGGAGGTGCAGCTGAAAGTGGGCCTTTTAGGAAAAGTCTGTGATGTGGAGAGAGAAGGAGAGAGGATTTGAAGATGACAACTAAGTCCATTGACCCACAAGAGGGTGAGGGGCGTGGGCCCATGGAGTGCGGCCAGAGTGTGGGAAGGAAAAAGGGAGCCGGGGTCCCAAATGAGTTGTCTCTCAATGTGTCACTGGCATTGAGGCAGAGATTTGTAGCAGTACAACATGCCTGTATAGCAGACTGGCAGTCATGAATGAGAGACGATGAGGGGATGCAGAGGAGTGAAGCTTGGTTGAGAGCTGCTTGTCATCCGCATTACAGTGGCCTGGCCAAGCCCTGTTGCTCCCACTCCAACCATTCTGGTGTTGAGGCTGTGTGTGTGCAAATGCGGAGCGCATACAACATATTCTGAGGCATAGTATTTGGTTACAGTGATGAAGGTCATACAAGGGCCATGAGGGGCATGTATGTGTGGTAATCAATCCCTAAAGCAATCAGTATAGGTGTTCATGTTTGCAATGCAGTCCCTGCATATGAACATCATCCAACAATGATGGCTCAAAGGTTCACAGCCCTGCATGCTCAGACTGTGAACCAGCACCGCCTCAAAAACCTATCATATTACACATATTGCAACAGAGCCATCATGCACACCTGAGTGCAGCTGGCATGTCTGACCTTATCAGACAGATAACACAAGTTTGGGGAAGTGTGTATGCATCCAGTTCACAGACAGGCCAATGTCTGTGCAAATACACAGCACAATGATGGAAGTGACAAGGCATGTGCCTGTCAAATATCAACTGACGGACACATACAGGCCTTTAACATCAGACAGGTGCTTCCAATTTGAAGTTGGTTGATATGTTTGAACAACTACCATGCACATACATAGAAGGGAATGCAGACAGGTACACTCATTGCCATTCATGCTGCCCATGACCTTCCACATGGGCTGTCTATGGTCATGTGATTGTCATATTGCAAGGGTGGCAACCTCTACATGACAACCCACCATCAGCTATTGTTCACCATGTAGTGAATGGTGTAACCCCTTACTACATTCATTTGTTACAGCACCAAATTCATATCTGTAACTCTGGGTTGTGGTATGTGAGCACATGCACATTCACTCTGGGCACACCACAAGGAGTGGTGACAGACAGCTCAGATATGCATCATGACAAGGCATTCCATAGTGGCAGTTGACCAATGGAACATGCAACTCTGCATGAGATGATTTAATTGATCAACATCTATTGCATGTACCTGTCTAGCAGTGCAGAGTGACACAACACAGGAATGTAGCAGACAACAGTACATATAGAGGTCTCATTTCCTCCACATGCAAATGGGGAGTACATTGTGAGTGATCTCTACTGTCACACGGACATGTGCCACACATGTTCACCACACAAGATACTTCCACAATGATGGCCTTGTGGCATGAGTCTGAACGTTGGCAAATATGCATTACCCAGTGATGTTGTACAACTCCAGCGATATGTACCACTACACAGATATGGCGGGCCATGCACGATTTGCAAAACAAATTATGCACAATGAGAGCCACATGCCAGATGTGTCCTCATAGTTTTCCAGGCCTCCCCCGCCTTGCACCTGCTCAAGGAGGATGAATTGGTGTGTGGTCTCTTCGTGCAGTGTCAGCTGCTCCTCCTCTGGTGGCCCCCCTCCAGTTGCCAGTGCAGAGGCCAGATTTACACTGAGCGTATGCTTGGTGTGACAGGTGAGATCATGGCAGCACTTCTAAACTTGTTCAGTATTGCACATCTCCACACCTAAGGCATTGATCTGATCTTGACCCGCTGCCAATGCACCATTCAGTGTGCGGGTGTATGGGTGCTCCCTATAAACATGCACATGTCACAATGGTGATTGGACACATAGTCAATTAGGATCTGGAACTCCTCATCAGTGAAACACTTCTTCCTCTGCGGGCTTGTGTCCTGTGCCGTGTATCGGGGTGGAGCCTATTCCTGCTATGCAAGGCATCCCTTCTTGGCCCGAGTGGCACGAGATGCTAGGGCGTCCTCTGTCTGGCTGGGACCATGTCGGTGTCCAGGTGCCGGGCCACCCGTGAACTGGAGCCTGCCACATCCTCCTGGAGCTTTGGCAGCTGTCTCCACACAATGTCACTGACCACCTGGGGGTGGGGCAGATGTCTTCACATCACAGCCTGCCCCCCTGGGGCTGGGGCAGATGTGTCCTCACCACATCACCCAATTCAACCCTGTCTGCTGCCTTTCCCTCTTGGGGCCTATCCACTCATGTCACAGATGTAAGGGATGAATCGAAGGCACACTGAGGTATTGTCCTGGGCAATATGAGTAAGGAAACAGTCTATGTGATGTGCAACGCAGATGCAACTCACCACATCACCCAATTCAACCCTGTCTGCTGCCTTTCCCTCTTGGGGCCTATCCACTCATGTCACAGATGTAAGGGATGAATCGAAGGCACACTGAGGTATTGTCCTGGGCAATATGAGTAAGGAAACAGTCTATGTGATGTGCAACGCAGATGTGTGTCCAGCAAGGTTCCAATGCACACTAAAAAGTGAAAAAAGAGGCACGTGATTCTCAGAGGTACAGAGAAACTCAAAAATTGCATACACAATACTCGGAAAGCTTCTTAAAAGTCACCACATCACCCAATTCAACCCTGTCTGCTGCCTTTCCCTCTTGGGGCCTATCCACTCATGTCACAGATGTAAGGGATGAATCGAAGGCACACTGAGGTATTGTCCTGGGCAATATGAGTAAGGAAACAGTCTATGTGATGTGCAACGCAGATGTGTGTCCAGCAAGGTTCCAATGCACACTAAAAAGTGAAAAAAGAGGCACGTGATTCTCAGAGGTACAGAGAAACTCAGAAATTGCATACACAATACTCGGAAAGCTTCTTAAAAGTCAAAAAATTGGTACGCAATACACAGATGCATCCAGGGATTCAGAAATTGCATACACGGCACAGGCAAACTCTACAATAATAAAATGCGGAATGAGCTACCTGAAGGGATGTATTGTGTAGCATGCCAAAGTACATCTGTAAAACTCGTTATGATCACAGCATTCACGCGCACAACCAGTGATGCCAGTTGCATGCCTTATATCACCATGTCATTGTTGTGAGCCGTGTATGCATGCTACATGGGTGCACTGCATCACCGCACACAGGATGTAACTTACGCGAGATGTGTAATCGGCTGCTGTGGATGCAAGATGCACACCACTGTTCCTCCTGGATATGTACTGCTGTATTTCCCTCCTCCAGCCCTGTATTGCCTCACTCACTCATATACTGCTGCTGCCTGCTCAAGAGTGATTGCCTGCCTGCAACCTGCACTGTCTTGGTGTGCCTGCTGGCCTACTTTTGCCTGGACTCCTGTGTTGGGCCTGCAACCACTTCTTCTGTACTTGCCGGGACACCACCAAAGCTCCACAGCACCTACCCAGGACCCAGAAAGCCCATATCTGCCTCACGGATGCCATGTCTGCCTGATGTACAACATCTCAGGAGTGTAGCACCCCCACGTCGAGGCAAGGTGCTGCCAACTTCTTCTCCACTGAAGTTGACATCCTGGTGCAACGGATCCTGGGCACCTATGACACCCTCTTCAACCCAGCTACACAGCTGGGCAACAATGCAAGGATGAGAATATGGGACGTGAACATGGCTGCCATCAATGCGGAGGGGGTGGCAGTACGCCCCAGGAACATGGTCCGGGAACATTGGGACAACCTCAAGACCCTTAGCCATTCCAAGGTGGTGGCAGCCCTCGACACAGAATCCACCATGGAGGTGTGCTGTGCCTACTGCCACTAGTTCACCCAGATAGAGCTGGTGGTACTTGAGAGGTTCCATCCAGACCTCCACTCCTAGTCCTTGGCCTGAAAAAGTCATCTGGGTGCCCCTAGTGAGTACCCATGTAGGACAATGCTCTACAGCATATGTGTGGCATGCATGTTTGCAGATTTCACATCCTGTTTGCAGCTTGTGTGTGGTGTGAGACGCAGCTGATTTCTGCCTCATGCTGATAATGGCCATTTGTGGCATCAGCCATTCTATACTGGTATTTGCGTGGGTATTGGCAGATTGTGCATTAATGGCTTGCTCTACTTGGGCACGTGCAGTGTGTGAGCATGGAGCAAATGCTTGGACATGACAGATGTGGAAATGCTATGTTGTGGGCATGTGAGTGACGTGCATGATGTATGAATCAATGTGTGGCACACTTGACAGTGCATCCATGCAGGCACATCTGCTATGAGTCACACATGTGCATTAATGCCTGTGTATTTGGAGTTGATGCAATGATGTCTCCAGGACTGGGATGTGACCTCTCATCCCACTGCATTTGTAACACAAGTGTATGTGTGCCCATACAATATTTGTATGATTGGCTGACTGACATGTGCAATTTGTACACAGATATGTGTGCTGGTACATGTTGCTTCTTTGTAGGTCATGCTGTTACATGTGTACATTGATGACTGTGTTTGTGTGGGCAGGTGTCCTGGTAATGTTCCCACGTACATGGCTGAATGTCATTCTTATGTTGTTTGGTCATTGGCATGGTGGCCTAGCCTGTTTTTGGTGATGTGTTGTTGGCCACTGTACAATGTGGTTTGATGACATGTCCATGTGTCATGACTTTGATTGGGCCTTCACACTACACTCATTCAGCATTTGTATTGCAGTTTGCCTGGGCCCGTTCATGTGTATTTGCATTGTGTGTGTGGGTGAGTTGGCTGGGGGATCGCAAGTGGGGGTACGTCCCAGGAGGTTTTTGTGGTGAGGGACTCCTCAGTAGCTGTGGGCCAGGGTGGGCAAACAAACGGGACATCCAGGGAGGAAGGCTCTCTGGAGTCATCCAGGAGATGGAGGAGATGGTGGAGGAGGAGGCAGGTGAAGGTCAGAGCACAGGGTCAGGTGGGGCATCCAGGCGGGTGTTCAGGCTGCACCCCTGGGCCAGGGACAGGAGGATTTGCAGTGCACCGTGGAGGGAGCTGCCCATCCTCCTGTTTCTGCTCCATCTGATGCAGCAGAGGCCACCATTGTGAATGCCGCCACCTATACCGTGCCTCCCTTGGGGCCACAGGGATCACCCCATAGATGATACATGCCCTGCTGGCTGGGATTGCATGGCGGATGGCCCCCATTCGTGTTGATGTGGGAGCTTTGAATTCTGAACACTCACAGCATCACAAATCGTTGGCCCCCTATCTGGGCCAGCTGGCACGTGCGGTGCTCTCAGGTAGTCTCTGTGCGCTGGCACATTCAGTTGTGCCCTCCTAAACTGCCTCCTCTGTGCCCCAGTCATTCTCTGGAGGGCCTTCCTTGGCATTTTCCATCATGGCCCCCTGTACTCCAATCCAACCCACACCACCCAGTCTGGTCAACACGTCCCTACCTCAGGAACAGGCATCAGTGGGACAGCTGGCACATCAGGACAGTTGTGGTACTTTACCTCCCAGTGGTACAACATCCAGACGGTGGGGGTATGTTATTGTTATTGTTATTGTTATTTTGCACTTATATAGCGCCTTATATACCATTGCCGTGAAGGCGCTGGTAGGTTGAACGCCCTTGGGAACCGAAGTTCAGATCAGTAGAGAGAGTAGGGAGAGTCAAAAGGTGCGTGTGTGCACCGGATGTGTGCAGCTCGTGCGGTATACGTGTAATAGCTGATTCTTATTGGTAGGTGTGGTGGCTGAGAGATCAGGAGAATGTGTTCGTTCTGGCAGGATTTATCCGGAACGGATGTGGCTGCGTTAGGCCTGAGGAAGACGCCTGGCTGGGGTTGTGAGACCAGCAGTGATTACATAGAATGATGTGGAGTAAGCGATGGATGTTCGTATGAGAACAGTTATACCGAATGGTGTCATAGTATCTCTGTGTTCTAGTTGAGTGGTGATGTAAAGGAGAGAGTAAGCGTGGGGTGTGTAAGAATGGTTATATGCTCTTTCAATGTGCAAACTTCTAAAATCAACTTTCCCAGAGAGGCTACCGGGCGAATTTCTAAGTACAATTTTCCATACAGAGGCTATTGGGAACATGTCTAAATTCAGTTTATCAGCGAGGCTACTTGGTACACTTCTAGGTGTAACTCTCGCGGAGGCTATTGGGTACACTTCTAGATGCAAATTTTCACAGAGCGTCTACTGGGCACAATTCTAAATTCAATTTTCCAGAGAGGCTATTGGGCAAACTTCTAATTGCGACTTTCCAGGGTGTCTATTGGATACACTTCTATAATCAACTTTCACAGATGCTATTGGTAGCACTTCTAAATGCAGCTTTCACGGCGTGGCTAATGGGCACACTTCTAAATGCAGCTTTCACAGAGGATATTGGGCCCATATCTAAATTCAATTTTCCACGGAGTGGCTACTGGGCGCACTATTAAAATCCATTTTCCAGCGAGGTTATTGGGAATAATTCCAAATTCAGTTTTCCAGCGAGGCTATTAGGAACATTTCTAAATTCAATTTACCAGAGAGGCTATTGGGCACACCTCTAAATGTAACTCTCATTGCGGCTAATGGGTACACCTCTAAATTTCACAGAGGGGTTGTTGGGCACACTTCTAAAAGCAACTTTCACAGAGTGGTTATTGGGGACACTACTATATTCACAGCGAGGTTATTGGCCACACGTCTAATGGAACTTTCCAGAGTGTCTATTGGGTACATTTCTAAATGCAGCTTTCCAGAGTGTCTATTGGGCACACTACTAAATGCAATTTTCACAGAGTGGCTATTGGGCACACTTCTAAATGCATCTTTCACAGAGGATCTTGGGCACACATCTAAATTCAATTTACCAGAGAGGCTATAGGGCACATTTCTAAGCTTGACGGAGAGGCTGTAGGGCACACTTTCTAAATGCAACTTTCACATGCTAACTTTCACAATTCCATCTAAGAGTGGACATGCTAACTTTCACAATTCTAGAGTGGACATGCTATCTTTCACAATTCCGTCTAGGAGTGGACATGCTAACTTTTGTGCGTATGTGCGCAGTGTGCACAGTGTACGTTTGACCAGGGATCAGCAGTATAGGAGTGGCCAGCCAGGGGCAATCCTAGCAGGGCCCATCAAAATCTGGGAGGCAAGCAAGGCAGCAACATACAGTCACCTGGCAGGAGGAGCGCAGATGCTTTTTCGCAAATTGGTGTGTGTGTAGATGGACCTTAGAATGCAGCTGATAGCAGAGAGGCAGAGGGTGAGGATGGCGTGGGTTGCTAGAGCAAGGGCAGAGGTCATGGAGGGAAGGACACTGAGGAGGTTGCCATTCTAGAGGAGGCATGCAGGGATACAGATTTTTGGACTATTTAAATGTGTACACTTGGACATTTCCCCCTTCCATGCTGTTTGTTATCATAGTGTACATATTGCTAATACAGTTTTCTCTTTGTTCATCACACAGCTGTAGTCTATTTGTTCATGTGCTGCATTTGGTTTAGTTAATTTTGTTATGCATTTGTTCTGTGACTGTGTGCCATCAACTCATCCATTTTGAGGTTGGTTGGGGGTTCGGGGGGTTCCTCCCAATGAATGACAACCAACCTACACACATCAGGTACTAGCCAGTGGGTGCGCTCATGTCATTCTGCACATCTGCCACTGGGATGCTTCATCATCACATGTGAGTTTGTTTATATCTGACTGTACACATCATCCATCTGCTTGGCTCACACACTCCCACCCTTCCTTCACATCACCTTGACACATGCATGTTCAACTTTTGTTAGTTCCAGGGCCTTGGAATGGTATGCTTTCCTACCTGAGTCTCTTCAGTCATTGATTATTGCTTGTTGCTATGCACTCACATTACATGTGACTCTGTCCTATTAGGGATGTTTTGGACTTGTGTCCTCCTCGGGCATTCAACTACGACACTTTGGGCCATTGCAATGCCACATGGGCACAATGATATGTCACATTGCATTCAATTGCTTTACTATGTCACACGTACATGGTGCTTTCACTGTGTAGCTGGTGCTGCATTCTGCTGTCCTGTTGCTATGCCCTGGTTGTGATGTACCAGGGAGTCCTGTGATGAGCTACAGACATGGATTCTGCATCAGTGCCCCTATTTGTTATTGTTATGGGTGGGTATGTGGCCAATGTGCTTCATGTTGGTGACAGGCCAGTGGATTTGAGATAAGTTGTTGGTCAACATTGGACTGGTAGGGGGCTTATGTGACAGGACCAGGCTGGGATGTTGTGAGAGGTGAGGGGGCTGGTGGGTGGTGTGTGGACCTGTGGGGCTGCCTGGGGGTGGTGTCAGAGGTGGGGAGGCTGGTGGGTGGTGTGAGGACCTGTAGGGCTGCCTGTAGGTGGTGTCAGAGGAGAGGGGGGTTGGTAGGTGGTGGGTGGTATGAGGACATGTGGGGCTACCTGGGGATGGTGTATGAGGTCAGGGGGCTGGTGGGTGCTGTGAGGACCTGTGGGACTGCCTGGGGGTGGTGTTGATAGTCAGGGGGGCTGGTGGGTGGTATCTAGGCTTGAGGGTTCTGCTTTACAGGCTGGGTACTTGGCAGCTGTTTCAGTGTGTAGGGAGTATGGTGAAGGGTTAGCCAGATCACAGGGGTGAACCCATTACTTGCATGGGTCACTGCTCAGATTGGCTGGGGTGCTGCCGTTACTTATGGGGGAGCTTGTGCAGGTTCTCAGAGGTGCAGCCATTACTTGCCTAGGACATTGCACAGATTGGCTGGGGTGCTGCTGCTACTTATGGGGGAGCTCACGCCGGTTTGCAGGGGTGCAGCCGTTACTTACATGGGACATTACACAAATTGGCTGGGTGCTGCCCTTACACAGGTTTTCAGGGGTGCAGCCATTTCATACACGGGAGCTTGCGCAGGTTCGCTGTGGTGCTGGGTGTTCAATCGTAGGCACTGAGGTTTGCGGAATGGTTGGTCTGTGACTCTGTTTTTGGTTTGCGCGGGGGCGTGTCATGGGCGTTCCTTGCGCAGCTTGGTTTTCTTTGCGATTCAGGTTCGAATGCGCGTTTCAATCCATTAATACGCAAACTGCGCATTGGAAACTTTGTATGTAGGGCCACGCTGAGACATTCTCTGCGCGCAGGCTTTGTCAGATCAATGAGCACATTTCCATGAATCAGTCCCTAAACCTGAAAGGTATGCTAGGTGGTTATTGTAGGGGCTGAGGTACCCATTTTCTCCTTAGTGCCCGCCCCCTTGCCACCATAATATTGAGATGACAGACGTCATGATGGGGAACCCATGCCTGAATCCTTGCAATGATCCTGTACCACGTTAAGTATATGAGCAACAATATACACTCAGACAAACCTTCAGAGTGTACTCGCAAACTGACATAGGGCCTCATTGCGAGTTTGGAGGTAGCCATGGTGCTATTGACAAATCCTGGTCCGGTTTGTCTGAATGGGGACTTACCGGGTCATTCCGACCATGGAGGACCAGGTAAGTCCCCATTCAGTAAACCCTTCCCCATTCCCATTTGAGCCCCCATAGGGCTCAATGGGAATGGGGAAAGGCGCTAATTACGGGCCCACAAATAGCGGGCCCGTTATTAGCGCCCCGGTCCCTAAGCGGGACCCGCAAAAGACGTGTGGTCAGACCACATATCCTTTGCGGCTCCCGCTAACGGATCTCAGAATAGGGCGGTAAGGGTTTACCGGCAACGGAATCCTTACCGGTGCCAGTAAACCCTTACCGCCCAACTCGGAATGAGGCCCATAGTGGAGGAAAGTTACCAAGAAGGATGTGCCTTGCCGAGCTGTCAAAATGCAGCCATGAACAGAATGAATCGGCCTCTTTACATGGTAGGCAGTAGCCATTGTGCTATTAGTGCCATGGCTACCCCCTTACCGCATTCCGGGTCCGTGTTCCCGGAATGGGGACTTACCAGGTCATTCCGACCTTGGCTGGACCGGTAAGTCCCCATTCCGGGAACCATTCCCCATTCCCATTTGAGCCCCCATAGGGCTCAATGAGAATGGGGAAGGAGCTAAAACCGGGCCCGCTAACAGCAGGCCCGTTATTAGCTCTGAAGTCCCTCAACGGGACCCTTCCTTAACGCCTGGTAAAACCAGGCGTTAAGGAAGGGACCCGCTAAGGGACCTCGTAGTAGGGCGGTAAGGGATTACCGGCACTGGTGCCCTTACCGGTGCCAGTAATCCTTTACCGCCTACCGTGTAATGAGGCCCAATGTGTGCTAAAACCAAATCCGATGACAGCGAATGAATGTCATGAAGAAGATGTAAGAACCTATGCTGAGATTATATGAAAATATTTAAGAATGACGATGTAAATGAAGCACTAAGAGGAACATATACTTCACAATACAGTAATCCTGAACGCAGATAGGAATGAAGCGGCTCACTGGTCAATAACTGTAAATACGCTGAAATGCAAGGTAAAAATAATACATAGAAGCTTGCTTATAAGAGGCATGTATTCAATGTTTAGGATGACATTAGAAGAAAATCGACGACGGCATATGTCAATCAACCCATCTAGCTCAAAATACAAGTCCAGGATCTTAAAGTGAAAATATGATGAAGAAGTTGGTTTCCCTTACAAAACAGAGGAGTACATTGTCTTGGAACCAAGGATGCTATTTCGAGAGATGAAAGCAAAGTACAAAGCAGCAGACCATGTACGAGGGTGTATTTCCAAAAGATTAGGAGGATCAAGAACATTTACGGATGCCAAGTATTGGACAATTAAAAGGACATGAAGTTTATTTGGGACAGAGTCAGCATGTCGCTAAAGGCCAAGAGGAGCAACTGCACCGTGCATAATTGAATACAGTGGTGTTAAATGCACTACCAACATGGACAATTTCATGGTCTCTTGAACCGTGATGACAAGCTCACAAACAAAGGCTACTCATTAAGTCTGAAGCTAAGTTAATGGTGTGCCTACACTCCCTTGAATGTCCAGAGATAGTGCAGACTGGCAAGGTCTGCCTTCAAACAGAAACACTGGCATGAGGTCTACCGATGAGAGATGGTAGACTAATTGGGAAAACAAGGGGAGAGCTGATGTATCTCCAAGCGCATGGGTTTCTTTGTGGGTACACCTAGCACTTACCCGCCCACTCCCTCAACCCTTCTCTCTCACTCTACACGTGCACATTCTGAATGCTCACAAGGCCTAGTAGGTCTGTCTCTATCCTCAATGGTTATGTTTGATTTTCATTCCCTTGTTCCCTCCCTATTGCCCCGAGGGTGCTGTGAAACACAATTTACTTGGTGTATAAGCACCTTACACATGCACAATAAATAAATGTATGTGCTGCTAGCTAGCCGAATGTCCAAGGTTGGATTTGGGTTGCCAACCAATCAGAAAAGACTGCCATGCACTTTTACATACAATGTTGCAAAGTATGCATCAGCTGCCACAGTCTCTGATGACAAGTATATTGTACCACGTGTATAGAATAACGCAGGGTGTGTCTCAAAGATAAGAGGCCACCAATGAGGGAATAACACATATTATCTATATGTAGACAAGTTCCCCTAATCCAATCCCACCCCTCGATAGGTTTTACAGTTTGCCACATTGGATGACTTGGTAGATGACGCATCTAGCATTATATAAGATGAGTATAATTGAAAAGACATTGTGATCTTGCATACATCGATTTGATGAGTGTTTATTCACCCTGCTTTACTTCTTTGAGATGAAAGCAGTATTTTACCATCTACTTTGAGTTTGTCCATTTATTTGGCCTGAGATATTGGGCCTCATTCTGAGATTGGAGGTAGCCATGGCGCTAATAGCGCCATGGCTGCCTCCAATAACGGTACCGAGTCCACCCTCATTCAATGGGGATTTACCGGTCTAGTCGGACCTTTGCGGGACCGGTTAGTCCCCATTGAAAATACCATTCCCCATTCCCATTTGAGC
The DNA here is from genome assembly GCF_040938575.1 of Ambystoma mexicanum. Lineage (NCBI taxonomy): Eukaryota > Metazoa > Chordata > Amphibia > Caudata > Ambystomatidae > Ambystoma > Ambystoma mexicanum. The sequence continues at coordinate 1,275,531,700 of NC_090929.1, read as the reverse complement.
CCCCATAGGGCTCAATGGGAATGGGGAAGGTGCAAATAATGGTACCGCAAGTTGTGGTACCGTTATTTGCTCCCTGGACCCTTTGCGGCTCCTGCTAAGGCCGCCTGGTAAAACCAGGCGGCCTTAGCGGGAACCGCAAAGGAACCTCGGATTAGGGCGCAAATGGATTACCGGCACCGGTGTCCTTACCGGTGCCGGTAATCCCTTTGCGCCAGCCTCGGAATGAGGCCCATTGTATTGGTAATTCCATCTAGCACACAGACGTTTCAAGATGATAGAGCACATTATATTGTAGGTAAGCAAAGTTTCCATTGTTTTTAGAGTCAGCACAAGTAGCAGCAAGAAACACGTTTGCCCCCAATGCTAACCAAATGGCCGATGCCAGACAAAGGACCTTGCATTTGTAAGGAAAAGGAAATGTTATACATTGCAGTAAAAGGCACACATCATATTTCAACAAAAGAGCGCAGGGTATGCAGGCAGATATCCCTGCACATGGATTTCTGAAGAAGGCAGCAGCAACAGGCCTTTAGCTGCACATTTCAGAAGGGATTCCACAACTTCCCAATCAGTGGTCGTCGCATACAAACTTCACTGAAATTGAATCGTATGCATCTGATTTATGCATCTGGCTAAATCCAGCCTTGGCTGCGCTGAGCTCCCAAATTGTGCACACAGGAACGCCATGACCCTATATATCAGTACACATATTTCTAGGCACAGGACAAATCCCAGCTATGGAATCGCAATGGATTTCCAAACTAAGAATGCCGTTTTAGGGAGACCTGTAGCAAATAAGACTTGGTTCTGTGGGGAAAGTAAATTGGCAGCAGCATCAGGCAGTAAAGCTGGGTATCTACTTGCAGGAAACACTATAGTGCATCTTTTGGGAACCCTGCCCTGGCGGTCATAGGAATCCCAGTGAGCAGAACACTTATCATATCCCTAGGCAGCCTTAAATTACGACTCACTGTGGAAAAAAAATGTTGCTTGTGAAAAAGTTAGAAGACTCACTCAGGTCATGTTCTAATACTTTCTATCTAACAATACCATGCTGACATAATGCTAGAGCAATACCTCTGGCTGTGCTGCATGCAGGCAATGTTTTCTATGCAGGTTATGCAGGCCCTGTACACAGGTGATAGCCAAACATATCCATAGTTTTGCCCTATGGGACAACACACCCACCCTTTGGATACCAGGATACCAGTATGCAGTGTACAAATGCAACAATTTATTTATTCGTATGTGTAGAGCGCGCAACAGACCGTGGGCATTGTGGCGCTTGTTACAGAGAGAGAAAAAGACTTGAAGGGTTAATACTTTTTTTCAATGTTTTCATTTTGTTAATTCATTTTTTTCAACATTTTTACATTTTGTACAGTGAGTCTGAAAAAATACCTATAGTCCAGTTGGGTTCTGGGCATGGATTGAGAGGGCGGGGGGGGGGGGGGCAGTAGAGGAGCAGTAGATGAGGGAAGAAGGAGGGTGGGTGTTAGTTGAAGAGGGAGGTTTTTAAGTTTTTCAGAATGCAAGGAGGGAGGTCTCTTCTCTGAGGGCTGTGGCAAGCGAGTTCCACAGTTTTGGTGCTATGTACGGGATGCTGATCCCACCTGCTTTGGTCCTATTGATGTGTGGGGTGTAGAGTTGATTAGAGTAGCATGATCTTGTGGGGCGAGCAGATGTGGTTCTAGATATGGTTTCTGATAGGTATGAAGGGGAAGTGAGGGTGAGGCATTTGTGTGTAATAGTGAGGATTTTAAAAGTGATGCAGTCTTTGACAGGGAGCCAGCGAGCTGCCTGCCTGGCCTGGGAAATATGGTCTCTTCGGGGATGCTCAATGCTGCTCTTAGGGCATTGTTTTGGGTGATTTGGAGTATGTTTAAGTTTTTTCATAGAGGTACCGGCTAGGAGGGCATTGCAGTAGTCTACCCTGGCACCGATAGTTGCTCTAGTTATTGAGAGACAGATGGGCTTGGAGAGGTATGGTTTTATTGCATTAATGAGCTTTGTGCTATGCGCAGACGCTAAGTTAATGGCACTGACCTGCCGGGTCATCAATAAGGTAGCGTCAATGTAGACCCCTAGCGTCTTTAGAGAGGAGAAAACAGGAATGATGGAGTTGTCTATGTTGAAATTAGAATGGGGGCTGTCTAGTTTAGCTAGTGTGGCCTTTTGACAGAGAATGATGATCTCTGTCTTGACCCCATAGAGGCAGAGGTCATTTGCTGCCATCCAGGCTTTGATCGTGGCGTACATTTGGTGTAATGCTTCAGCATCTTGGTTGTAGGAACTGGATAGTGGCAGGAGTACTTGTCAGCGTAGTTAGTATACGCTATGCCAAGTTTATCAAGCTTGTCGATGAGGGCTTGGTGAACAGGTTGTACAAAGTCGTGAAAGAGAATTGAGGGTGCTGAGGATCTGTATGAGTAGGGAGAGTTTGTGAGGGAGCGATAGGGCTTTGTAGTGGTCCTGTATTTTTTTTTTGTAGGAGGTCAATTTTTATTAAGCATCGTGGATTGTATACTTGCGCCCCAGGCTTCGTCTTTGATGATCTCATCTGGGCTAGTAGGAGGCACGATGAGTTCATTAAAGATGGTGAAGGTTTCCTTGGATTGGGAGTTAGCATTGGAGATTCCAGCATTGAATGAGTTGGATTTGGCTTTATACTCCATCTTTATACTCGAGGGTGATCCGATTGAAGCTCTCCTTGGTGGAGTCACCAGGGTTGGCATGCCAGTTTTTGAGAGCCTTTCGTTTGTTAGTACACAGAGCCTGTAGCTCATCCGTGAACCACACATTAATGTGCAACAACTTTTTTCTTTCTTGCATTCGAGTAGTGCCATGGAGCTTACGGCTTTGGTGAGTACGTCCTTATATATGCCTGCTAGAGTGTTAGGGACATGGGAGAATGGGGACGATAAGCCCAGGGTGTCCAGATAAGGACAGAGGTTGCCCATATTGAGTTTATTTTAACTTCACACTTGTGCAGGAGGGGCAAGAGTGAGAGTTCTGGTGGTGGGGGCTGTGGGAATCGTGAATTGGATACAATTGTGGTCAGTCCATGGATAAGCAAGATTGGACATGATGGTAGAAGCACAATTGTGGTCTGCAACCCAGTCTAGGGTGCAGCCTTTGGAGTGGGTGGGGCTAGAGACTTTTTGAGATAATCCTTGGTTCTTGAGATCTTTGGCGAGTGTAGCAGCAGCTTTATCTTTTGGGTCATTGAAACCTAAATTTAGGTCACCCAGAAGTAGAGTTTTAGAAGAATGTTTAATATTGTCACTAAGTAAAGGGATGAGGTGTCCCTGAAAGTCTGAAGGGAGGCCTGGGGGCCAGTACAGGGTGTGGATGTTAATGGTGTTGTTAGGGGATAGGGAAAGTTTAACTGATAGGATGTCCGAGTTGCCCTCCCATGGGCGGTTGATGAGCCGAATGGACAGGGTATCCTTAGAGATAAGAGCTACTCCACCTCCTATTCTGGATGATCTATCTTGTCTGAGGATGGTGTAGCCTGGAGGTAGGGCAAGAGCAGCAGCAGGGCCAGATGCCTCATGTAGCCATGTTTCAGTGATGTCAAATAGGTCAAGGTTGTGGCTGGATAGGAGGTAGTTGATTTCCAAGGCATGAGCATGAAGAGAGCGAACATTGAGTAGAGCACATTTCAGATGGGGTGTTTGGACATTTTTCTTTATATGGGGCATTGAAGGCTAAGCTTTGGTTAGGATGGTAGGATGTCTAGCAAGGGTGGGTGTGGGCTTGGTGGCATGAATGCTGTGTGGAGAGGGAGGCATTAATTTAGGTGCAGAGTGGATAATGTGGTGGGTGGGGAGTCTGAGAGATGAGCGGGTGCTCAGTCTGAGATTCCTAAGCATGGTGGGCATAGGAGTGTTGGTGAAATGTCTAGGTAGTGTGCGGGTCCTGAGCCTGGTGCGTCTAAGGACTTGAATGAATGGGTGAGACAGTGAGGAAACCAAATCCGTGGATGTAAGGAGAGATCCTTGTACGTCCATGGTGAAGGGGTGGGAGTGCTCAGAGGGGAGATAGAGATGTTGTATCCATGTGCAGGAGGTGTTGGTAGAGGTGGTAGATATGAGAATGAAGGAGTGGATAAATGCAATAACCGTGGAGAAGGTGATAAGATGGTTGGGGATGGTAGGGCGAGTACTAAGCGGAGTAGGTGAGACCTTAGGCAGCATGATGGTGCAGGCATTTGCATTGGCTGTAGGATTCAGAGAGGGGTGGGCATGTTGCTTTAACCAGTAGTGGCAATGCAGTAGTTTAGGTACTCGTGTATACAGTAAAAGCAATGGTGGTAAAGGCAAGCCTCTTAATCCTGGCAAACACAGTATATGCAGTAGCGGTAAAGGACAATCCTCCTAACATTAGCAAACACAATATATGCAGACGTGGTAAAAAGCCAATCCTTGTGACCCTAGTAAACACAGTATGTGAAGTGGCGATAGGGAACAAACCTCTTAACACTATCAGACACAACATATGCAGAGGCGGTGAATGGCAATCCTCGTGAACCTAGTAAACACAGTAGTAAACACAGTATGTGCAATGGAGATAGGGAACAATCCTCCTGACACGATCAGACACAACATATGCAGAGGCAGTGAAAGGCAATCTTCGTGAACCTAGTAAACACAGTAGTAAGCACAGTATGTGCAGTGGCGATAGGGAACAAACCTCTTAACACTATCAGACACAACATATGCAATGGCAGTTAAGGGCAGTCACCTGGTACTAGCAGGCACAGGATGTGTAGAGAACAAGAACAATGGGACATGAAAGTATCTCTCAAGTGAATAGGCACTCGCTGTGGATGGAGTAGGCCAATACGGGTTAGAGTGGAGGCCTGTTCATCACATGGTAGATCCGGTGCAGTGTGAGCGCAGGCAAAGTGGACAGTGTTCTGGAAGCCGTGATGTCGAGGAGCATTGGGCATACAAGAGGGCAACAAGGTGGTGCAGGGATCGGTAAACACTGAGTTGTGGGGTTGCTCAGGTGTGAAAGTTGGGCTGTAGATAGTCCCAAGGCTACTCGGTATTGAAGCAGGGGTGGCCAAGAGAAGTGAGAGTGTACCGGCAGTGGTGCTTGTGGGGTGGTGTTTAGCGTTGGGCAGTAGCTACTGCGCCAAGACTGAGAGCCGGGGGAGGGCAAAGTATGCCATGGCGTTAGGTGAAATCAGCAGAATTTCTTTCCCTACAGTATCCTGTGGGTGTTGCGTGAAGTAGCGTGGCTGGCCCAGGGGTCCCTGGTGGCCACGACAGGCCAAGACAGGCGTACACCCTTTATATACCTGGCCTTAGGAACTGGCCGGCTCATGACTTCCGGTGCTGCTGGGTCAGTGAAGTAGGCTGCTGGGACAAATCAACGTGTTCGGGTGTCTTATTGGCGGGCAACAGTCGGGATTTACAAGCCGAACGCGGTGGTCATCTTAGCAACTGCGCACGTGTCAATTTCGGCAAATACAGCTGGGCAATGTGTTGCATAGATAAAATAGCTTGGTGGCTTCACGTTCAGGCACAATCAGGCAGATAAAGCAGAGTCGGAGCTCTGCAGTAGCAAAAGGCTTCACCTTACTATGGAAATCGGTGGGTCTCCCTCGAGCAGGGTGGCTGAGACAGTGATGGAGGTGCGGATGGGCTCCTGCCCTCCTCCTCTTACTGCGTGGGTCTCATCATTTACTATATCAGGCCTCTGGGGCATGCTCTGGCCCCCACTTTGGTCAGGGAAATTCAAAAGGACTGCAATATGCCCTGAAACACGGTTGGTGAACTCAGTACCAGGGACGTTGACACAAGACTTCCGCCAGATTAAAACTATTTAGCCTGGCATTCACCAATAACATTGCACTGTATGAATTTGAATATCGGGTTGAGACACATTTATCAACTAAACCTCGAAACACCACTGTGAGGTCAAATCTGAACAAAGGGTTTTCATGTAGCAACAAGATCTAAGATGTGTTTAAATCCGCTCAGCATCCATGCATGTTCTCAGTGCAAAAATAAGGACAGATGCATGAGGCTATTCATGGAAAATTGACATTGTAGGACCACCTTTGTCTTTTGCCAAACGTTATGGCTAAGATTACAACATTTAAAAGGTCTTAGGTGTCTATTGATCTTTTTTGGAAAATGTCATCATAGTTATCAATCATAGAATAAATTGCAGCCATCTGAAAAATAGCTTATTCAACCGGAAAGCAGACCAAACTAGGACAATATAGGTACTGTAATCAATGTTGTAATCTGATTGGAACTAACGTCTCCGCAGACAGTGCAGTATGCTCTTTGAGTTCCATGACTAATGTGAGCAGGCTGTGGTCTCCATTAAGTGTCCTCCGCACACCTGTGGCATCTGTGGCCAAGCAGACCTGCCACAACTCTCAGCCAGGTATGTGGGTATCAGAAAACAGTATAACAGTTTATCACTTTGAAGACATTGAATGACTACATTCAATGGACACCTGGTGTTATGAAAAGTGAGTAGTTTTAGACCGTAAGTACAGCAAAACTATTTACATGTGCAGGCAAGTCATCGAAAAGAAGAACTTGAAAATGTATGCTGGGCTAATTGCTCACTTGAATACAGGTAATACCACAGAATCAGAATTAAAAGATAATCCCTGAAAACCCCTCTTATAGCCATATCAAAGGTATCCTTGTGTAAGCTTCCTAATTCTGAAAGCCTCTGTATTCCTTCATTGCTGAAACGCAGCAACCGATACTTATATAATTTAGAGTTGCACAGCCGATGTCACATTGTTGGTCCAACCACGTTTTACCCCCAAACCTTTCAAATTAAGTTGTAGTCCTTTGGTGATGTTTAAACATTTAACAGGCTCACGTTTTCAGTGACAGTAGTGAGAATACCCTTCATATCGGTCTGTGGTTGCAGATAGGGTCTGTGATGCAGTTCCAAATGCGCCAGTCATCGTGTTCCGATGAACCCCTGGACTACATTCAGCAGGTGGGACAGTTTCTCTGTGATGCCCAATTATGTGGGTCCATTGCCCTATAATGCCCCAGTGCTAAACTTCAGTTCCCCTTAGGTATTCTGGCAAGGTTCAGGTATTCACACAGTTGTTTCTCACTGCAGTGGCAAGGAATTACCCGAAATGTGTGGTCCTTGCAACTGATGAAATGTGCTGATGTCTTCGGTTGCAGGATGGCAATGAACAAGGGCAAAAGGATGCAGAGGGAGCTGACAGATAAACCCACTGGGATGTTGGTGATGTTTTCAGCCAGGGTTGCAAATGTGGACGTCTGTCTTTGCTGTCACTCATCCATTGTATTCATATTTGGGGATCCGAATTTGCTTCTCAGAGCAGGTTTCTTGTGGGCTTGAAACTCTACTTTTCCCATCAGGCCATGGCAGAGGTCATCATACTGGTCCTACTCTGTTCTCTGGATGAAGGCGGGTGAACTTCACTATCAGAAATGAGTCTTGGGAGGTTCGCAAATCGGATAGAGCTGTAACATGATTCAGCCTGCGTTGGCTTTTTCGTTCTTTTGGAACCACCACCTGATTCAACAAGGTGTGCATGCACAACAACATGTTTAATAGAAACATTCAGAATGGAGTACAAGCACAACTCCCACTGTCAAGAGATCCATCCATTCAAGGTTTAGGCAGGAACCCAATCACTGGGGTAACACATTCAAACTTCCCCAGGCTTTTCCTCCAGGTGTGGATTCAGACGTGCATGGATACACCAGTAGCATACGACCATAGCTCGATCAGAGTCTATAGATCCTGCTCTGTGATGCAGGCACAAGCCATGATCACATATGGAAAAAACATTGCGTCCAAATTCAGGGATTTTGTTTGGGGCCAATAAGGTCATATTCCACCTCTCTTAATTCCCAGTCACACATTAGCATCAGGGTGCGGCCCAAGGGACAGCAATGCAAACCAAGAAAAAACGTTTCCTGAAAACGATCTGTGATCCCAGGACCAGGTTCTTGTAGCCCAGAAGGACTGGCAAACAGGTGTGGACTGGGAACCAAAAGTGTGTGTAGCTATGTTTTCAAATTGGCCCTATATTTCACTATTCAGCTGCAAAAAGGATCAAACCCCCTTAAGGATGCTACCACCAAAATAATCGTTTAAAAAATGAGTCAAACATCTGTTTTCATAAATAATGATGACTACAAGCAGGTGAGCTCTTCTCACAGTATATTTTGGTGTGTGTCCTTAAGTCTTGAAAATCTTATTTCAAACCCCAAAAGCTCAAAATGGATAAAGAAAATAAAACTGTGATCAAACAGTTTTTGCTTAATATATGAGAATACTCAAATTTTCTGAGAAAAAGAAACATTCATGGCACACCACTGGTAGGTATATAATTTAGTTTAATCGAACTCTATCCATATTGAAAAAGTCACAGAAACATGTCAGAGGAGAACAATCTCATAGAAGAATTTGCCACACATTCCACCACAGCCGGGGCTTCATCAGCCAAATGTTACAAAATCCATGTCTAGCGTTCAGTTTTAAAACAATGTAAACATCATCTGCATAAAGATATTCAACAACATAAACAATGTTGTTGGCATGACAATAACTAGAACTAGTTACATGTTCTTGCTCAATCAGAGGGCCATAGTGGAATAGTAATGCCCATGAAAATCAAACTCACATTTATGCACGAAAACAGCAACTTTTCATAAAAGCATTGCATGTTACATATGCAGATGTATCACATTCAAAACATCAAAAAAGCGACGCTATAATGTGTAAAAATAATGCATTACTAAAATAAATATAGACTGTCTCATTAGAATGCGAATCAGTTCATTATCTGTCCAGGTGGCAGCTGCAATGAGTACAGGCTTGCACGACAGCGTGCTGATTGTCATACTAATACAATAGTGTAAATAAAGGAGCAATGAACAATATGTTACGTAGAACAAAACCCACTACAAGAAAAACGAAGTCCAAGCGCAAATAAACAGCCCCCATCTCAGCACTGATGGGCTCAAGCCTCCTATACTAAAAAGACTGGTGTTGAATAAATATGTCACACGTGTACAAGCAATGGGGACCAGTGATCAATTGCCTATATCTCGCAAAGTTATAATAACATAAAAAGATACATGCACAAAGCGAGGTCTACTAACACCAAGCAGCCTTAGATTGTGAGGCACAGTAAAGGATGATTACATTGCAGCACACGTGTGCCAACAGAGAGACCGGAACCATGTCCTACGGACGCACATTACATAGTGCAAATGCCAGTTCCAAACAATATCCCAGATCTACCCATTTCAATTCACAGAAGGATTTAAAACAGTGCATGCTACATACATTATATGTAAAATACTCAAAGTGCATAGTGCAATAAAGTGCTTCATTCAACACATAAAATCTCAACAAGAATATAAAAATTGTCAAAGATAAAATTGTTTGCCACAGCACCATCAATATTAAAGATATGAGGATATGAACGTCTGGTTGTGGTACATATGTCATGACCACTGTGAGGGGACACACGTGCCACAAGCAGGCTCCCACAAGAACCCTGAGGGCCTTGAAACCACTGCAAAAGGGCTCCTGGAGCCAGTCCTGGAGCCTTTGGCACCAGGCACATATGTAGGAAGAAAGGGCTGTTCAAACTAGGTCCCATTTATGTACATGGGCCTTTAAATCCAACATGGAAGCACCCACACAGTCTAGTTCTAAGAACCAAGCCATGCAGTCTAGTGTTTTGGGTGTGGTAGGCCTGGAACTACTTTCCCTGGTACTACTTTACCTGGGCTATATAAACCACAACCTGACTGCAAAACATGCTTCGTGTTATTCTGCAACCAGCAGCGTGACGCTCACTGTGTCCAGCTCCTGGTCTTCAGCATATTCCTGTAATCCTGCAAGAACAAGATTATTCTGTGTTACCTGAGAAAACACCATCCAGCACTCAGTATCTCAACTGGGCTGCAATCTGTGGAAACCGAGAGAAGAAGAAACATCACTCACCTGTGAGTACTAGCTTAAGGACTTCCGGTGAACCGCTACCACAGCTGCTGTTCGAACATTGCGACCTGCAATAACGAGAAGGGAAAAACAATATTAGAATGCGCGCTTCCAAAACCTCGAATTCCATCAGTCTTACCTGAATTCCATCGATCTACGCCACGCTTCCATCCGGAGCACCACAGCAACATCTGCAAAGGAAAAGAGACATCTTCAGGTTCGCTTTCAATATTAAACAACTGCACAGCACTGTACTACCTTAACTGATTCCGGGGGCCTGTTTTTCAACGCACTCTCATCCACTCCCAGCACCAGAGCAGCCTGTGAGGAGAAGAGGAAGAAAGCACAATAAAGGCAATGCACTTCGCACTTTCTTTTACCTAGAAACGTGCCTCTCCACCCGGCACGCCAGCATCAAGACCTCACACCCGAAAAGAAGGAGATAAAGACATTAACGAATTCCCACCATAAACAGAACAAAGACTTACAATTAACAAACCTACCTGCCTACCAGCAGATTCGGGGTCACAGCAGGCCTGGGCCCAAGGAAGGCATACTGCACCAGTGAAGCAACTCGGGCAGCTCGCCAACAAACGTCAAGCGCCCCTGCACAAGAAACACAGGACGGATAGCTCACCCTACAAATAACTAAGGTGAGAAAATAACCCAGTGGGAAGGGAATCGGTCAGAGGGAGGTGGGAGATTCACCCATTAGAGACAGTTATCACAAATCCTCCCTTCTGTAATTGCAGATTCATTATTCAGCACTGGGCAACTATGCATCCAGGGTTCCAGATCTCAGAGCCTTCCAGACAACCCCAGGGATATCAGGTGAGCGTAACACATATAAGAATATCGAAGTGCATCATACATCATAGATATTAATACCAAACCCAGAAATGATAGCTCTTCAAAATAAGAACTTCCCAATCTAGTACCATAACCAGGATGCAACATCATGCATAATGAAGAAAAGCATCTCACCCTGCACATGAATCTAAAAGGGCAGACACAACACCAAGCTTGATTACAAAAGCTGTGCTGTGTTTACATCTCTGGATATTATCACAACTGCAATAAAGTGCATAGTGCAACAAAGAGCACCAAACCCCTCATTACCCTGTATAATCAATCCCTGATTACCAATTCTCAGGTTTGGAGAATCAGGAAAAAGTGTTACATGCATCATGAAAGTGCTTGGTCAATATAAAGTGCATACTCTATGTAAAGTACAATCATAGCACTGTAAACATGAGATACTAATGATTCAGACAGCTTAGGTAGCAACATCACAACAGTTCAATATTAAATAGTCAAGGTGTGAAGTGCAAGATAATCAGGTGTAAAATTGATCGAAAAGTAAGAATACAGAACAGTGATATTAAAAAGGCGCCAATGTGCACAATAGTGACCAAGTCAATACACATTAAAAAACCTTCAGACCATCATAAGGAAGAAACAAAAAAGAGGAAGGGACAGCACCAGATAAAGAAAAGAAAAGAACAAATTGGAAACAAATAAAGCATCCAATTATAAATACACATGTAACTTGCTATCAATATTATGACCATATTGCTGTAATATGTCGAAAAGAATAATCCATTTCGATTCCAATTGGTGCAGTTTTAGCTCACAGTTTCCTTTTTAGTATGCTCTGGTACATGAGCTAGGACTACAAATCTCAATTTCTCCAGGTCACATCCATGTTTGTCCTAGACATGTTTTGCTAGTGTATATGTATCATTATGATTTTGAATTGCATTATAATGTTGCAATATCCAGAGCTTCAAAGTGCAGATGGTGAGCCAATATACAAAATCCTGCATGGACAAAGTATCAAATAAACCAAAAATGTGGTCAAACAAGTGATTTCATGTTTGATCTTCCATTTGACTCTTTGACCATATTCAAACACGAAGTAGGGATCACAATATTACATAACTTACATTTACCACACTTGTAAAACCCATTTTTTCTCTTTCTGAAAAATCCAATTGGGGGTTTCCAAGCTAGTAGAACCAAGCATATTGGGTGCAAGAATATTGTTCATATTCAGTGCTTTGCAAAAAGACCAGGGAAACGATTCAGCTCACAATGTTTGCTATTTAAAAAATGCCTCATTCTTAAAATCAGTCCACATATAATAATAATAATACCAGTGACCATATGTTGCATATCAGAAAGTTTTTTGTTTGTTGGCTTACACAGGGCCACTACCAAACTGGTGGTGAGGAGCCAGAGTGTTTCCGTAAGGGCAGAGGGAATATGTGAGAGGGGATTAAAGATGATTTTCTAAAAGTTTCTGACACAAAAATGCCTGTAAAGGGAAAAAGAAATTGTCATGCGTTTCCCTCGCATGCCCTCTTGGCGGCTGTGGCCCTCCGTCATTAGTATGTGCCATTGTTTGTCTCTCAATTCCTTGTTGCTCGTTCTAGTCTTTTCTATGTTTTTTCTTTCTCTTCTGTATTTAGCCACTCCCCTTTGCGCCTCTCGGCGCGTTGCAACCCCTTTGCTTTTTTTTTGCCTTTGGGTTTCCACACTAGTTTGCCTAGTCTTACTTATCCTTCTCTTCTCCTTTGGGCTCTGTTTACTTTCCGGTATTCCAACAGGTCTCGCCCCGTGCTCTCTCATTTGTCTACTTGGCTCTCTCTTGCTCTCTCCTCCATTTGCCCAGTTTTGCCGTGGCTTCTTTGTGTCCCTTTCACCCCTAGCTTCCTTGTCTGGACTTTCTAGTCTTCTTCCCCTTTCGTGCTACTTGCTTTTCTGCTGCTGTTATCATTCCCTTTGGACAACCTTTACAGTCTTCTACCTGCTCCATTGCTGCGGTGCCGCTAGTGGTATCTCCTGGGACCTCCCACTTCCATTCCGGGGCTCCGCTTTCCTTACTGCCACTGGCTGGGAAGTACGCAGCATCTTGGCTTACTGTTTCTTCATCCCTCCCGGAGGTCCACTCCTGACCAGTCCAGTCATCCATCCAGGACTTATATCATCCTCATTCAAATTTACAGACTGCTATTCTGTGGAACTATACTTACCAGTGATCGCGTCCAGTCCACCGGATCAACTAAAGAGGTTTTTTAGCCTTGGCCTTTTTTTCCTCTTGTTGGCACTCTCGGGAGGGGGTCCTTCGCCGGGATTGTCTGATCAGGCTGCAGAGTGGCTTCCACCTGTGGGAGGCCGTACCTCTCCAAAAAGAAAAAGAATAAAGATAAGAAAAAGAAGAGGTCACAGGAATCTGCATCAGAAGGTACAAGTGAGGAGGAGGGGGAGCTGGTGTTAATTGATTTCCTTAAAGAAGAGTCCAAACTTCACAGAAATGCATAAACCTGTGTACTTGTAAAACCTTGCCTAGATACATTGGTACACCCCCAATCACACAATGAGGCCAATGAGCAAGTCCATCCTTGTTTGGGGCATCAAGCAGGTAAAAACTGTCCCATGGACATCCAGGATCTGATGGACATCCAGGAAGAACTGGGATTGTGTTGAGGTATAAGTAGTTGTAGAGAGTACTAACCTAAGAGGTGCAAATTACAAACTGCCATAATGGAATCTCCCGCGGTGTGATGCGACTTGCTAGTCGGCGTAAACACCACTTGGAGGAGGTTAAGTCACCCCTCTCACCCGCCAGTGTGCCACCCAACTAACATATGAAATGAGATGCAATTTAAAAGCTTTGTTGATCATCACTGTAGTGCATACATCAATGTGACAGCAGCAGCAGTAATCAGAACATCTAGATATTGAAAGGACAGACCCAAAACGTATGTGTAGCACAGGCATACATTACAGCATGGGTAGTATAGCTCAATGGCAACATGCTGGTCTTGGAAGCAAGACGAAGCAAAGCAACACAGGTTCGAATCCTGTGTCTGCACTTAGAAACCTCCTTGGTATTAAGTGTGTTATAACGGTTAATTTGGAGCCAATTTGCCCTATTACCTGCTCCCACTTTGCATTACTTATATGTTCCTATGAGGACAGCTGCCTGGTTTTATACAGGTATGTTTATTTTCTACTTTTGTCTTATTTGGAATGCGGTGATTCAAAAGAGTGTTCACAGTGTTCACATGAGAACACTGTCCAGGAGCTTCCCCACAATTTGACTGGCCTATTGGTAAATGTGTGTATTTCCATACTGGTCTGGTATCGTGCTGTAGCAAACACAGCCAGTCACGCTTTTCAGTCACATGCACCTGTCTAAAAAACACTGTGGCTTTCCTAAAGACCAGTCGGTCACATGACAACGAATTCAATTGATTTCAAATCTTTGTAGAAGGAACATGTAGTGGTTTACTCTTCATGAGATCACATTTAATGAGACAGATGGGCATTAATTATCTGTTTACGTTAAACAATAAAGAATGCCCTTGCAGCATGGCTACTCGTGGTTGCCAGGATGAAGACAAGCCATTACAGAGTGTATTTATTTTTTTATTTCCTATTCGTAACGTGAAACATGGAAAGTTCAATGTTCAGTTTCTTCATTGAAGTGTTCATCGTCTTGGGGCGGATCCCTTTGCCCCAATACTGTGTAGGGATGATCTCTCATCACACTATTTTGATCGTTCTACCACACATAGTAACCGCTTTTGCCCCTACCTTAAGCGTCATTCCGTCCTCCACTATTCTACGTGCCCAAACTGGTCTGATCTGCTCCCATCCACTTTCAATTCAGGGTCTGACTGCTTCCGCCCACCACCAACTGAATTCAGGTACTGTTGACTCTGCCCCTACTGTCCACTTGGACTCCATAGACTTGTTAGGTCACGATCGCATCTGGTTTTTAATACGATATCCCATTTTATGGTAGTATCTTATCTACCAGCCCTGGAACTATGTCCAGAGTGCTAATTTTTCCAGTCTATTGCATCTTCTCTGTTCTTCTTTTGGGGTGGTTTTGTGTAGTAATCTCTTTTCGTTCTACGTGCAGATGGTGTGTTTATTTAAAGTGTTTATATATGAATAGAACCTTGGTTGGAAATTCTGTTTATTCTGGTCTGTGATACTGTGTTTTTTTGTATCACTACTGGTTCATCTTCACACCCCTCTTAAGAGCATAGCGTTCTATCAGACCATGTTAACAAAAAAGGCAAGGGAGTTGTGAGGAACCAGGAATGAGATGTGGACACAGAGTACTCATGGTATTGATTAAAGAGTTTTATTAAACAATACAGAGGTTGGAAAATGCCTCACTGTCCCTAATCTAGGAGGTATTTCCCTACCTCAACCAAAACTAAGGGTCTGTCTTGTGCCAAGAGGTCCTAATCAAAAATGTCCTGTGTCCGAAATCTTATCCTAGCCCTTGCATTCTATAACTAACTGTAAGGTGCTAAGGGATTTTTTTTAATCATTTTGAAATGGTTTACACAAGAAGAGGTACATAGAGAGCTAAATTACAGAAAATGTATACAATCAAAGTTTTTATATAAAAGAATCAATTACATTTATGAAGCAGGCACGTGCATTAATTAAGGACACATCATCACCTCACATGAATCTTAACTATAGCAATTCCTTAGAGTAATCAGATGAAAAGCAACTCAATGCCTTACAAAATGAGGTAGATCTAGTCACAGTCAAGGCCTAGATAATCTTTAATTCAGTGTTTTAGGTTTTTGGTGTCAGTCATAGAATTACTAAAATGGCAAGCCAACACTGCATCACCGGATTGAGTTGTGGACCAGTTTTTGATGCTCTCTTTAGTGTGAATATGATTCAATTTGAATCGCATATACATCTTATGACACTTCATACATGGAAAACACTTCAGGTAAGTTGTCATTTGGCCTCTACTATGAGGAAACCTGTCATATTCACAATATGAAGAATATTTAGGTAAGGCTTTGAGAGTCAATCCCCAGTCCTTGAAAAGTTTTAGTTTTACTGCATCAGGATTAGTAGCCCCATCTCTGACAAACCAATTCTCTCCAACAGATTATGCATATCATCCCTAAGTATGGGAAGTGATTTTAGAGAACAATCTATCAAAATCTGTTTCAAGTCTGTGTACAAGGAATGGGGTGGCAGAGACAGAAACCTGTGGTAAATTGACAGTTGACGCCAATGATAACGATCTTGAAGATAAGTTATATTCAGTTCATGGCGTATAATAGCGTTAGGAATAGAAATGGAAAGCCCCAAAACGTTCTTCCAAATTAGATCCGGTAGAGAATCAAGATACAGACGCAAATGTACAGAGGCCATGTCCAACCTATACAGTATAGCAGTCTCAATCTTACCTAGATAATATTTTTAAATGAGAATAGAGAATAGACGCAGATTCCCAAATATCTGTTTCATGTGGGCTAATAAAAGTTTATCTTTTAAGGCTACCTTTCACATATTTATGGAGGACATGTTCGTAAGATTATAACCCAGATAGTGAAGAGATGACACCAACTCAGCTCTTTCAACCCCCATGGACCACCACATATTTTTGGGTTTCTTGTTATCCGAAAAAATGACCACTTTGAATCTTGCATTGTTTGCCACCAAGTTGTTACTTAGGCAGTACTCATAGAAATGATTATGGGTTTTTTGGAGACCATCCAGAGTCCTATCGAATAGAATGATGTCATCTTCAAAGGTCAACAAATGAATCCTTAGATGTCCCAATTTTACCGGTACCACATCACTATTCCACCACAGATCCTCTATATCACTTAAGTAGGCATTGAAAAGTGCAGGTGCCAGAATGCAACCCTGTCTGAGACCCAATTTGACAGAAATAGGCTGTCAGACCACACATTCCTGACTCAAGCGAATTCTCAGCATAGAATGTTGATGTCAGAGAGCAATCAACTGTACCAGTTTAGGTGGAGTGTTGTATTTAAGCAATTTGTTCCATAGATATTCTCGTACAACACAGTCAAATGCTGATGACATATCCAGTGAAGCCATATACATATTGCCACCTTAATTATGTTTTACATTGTACAACAAATGTTTCAGCATGGTGGCATTAAGGGACGTACCTATGTTTTGGCGAAAACTCACCTGAAAGAGAGATCAAATGTTACATTGACTCAAGAAGGTGTTGATGTCTCTCAGCAAGTCTGCCAGTGCAATGGACGTTTAATTGCCTGGGTCATTCGGGTCTCCCTTTTTATAGTTAGGAATAATGATGGAATGTGACCAAGAGTATAGGACTATGTGTGTTGCATAGATGTGATATATGGTTTTAGAAAATGGGCCACTACAGAAGGGTCCTTTTTCAGTAAAAAGGGTGGAAGACCATCAGGGCCTGGGGCCCTAGATGGTTTAAGTTTCTTTATGGCCCATACTATATCCTCAATTACCCAAGTACAAAGGCCATAGAAAACACGTCCCCCACAAGGGTCCACAGAGTTTGCAGATTCTGCATGAGTGCTACATTTCTTAGAAAAGGAGGACACCCAGGTAAAATCCTGGATGTCATCACCCAAATAAGAAGTGCAAGCCTCAGATTTGTTGTTGTATAGGGCCAGAAATGTCTAGAATTTAATTAGCAATGCCACGCTCTGGGTGGCTGCTATATAGCCATGAATAATATCAACAGCACCATCAACCAATTAGAAACTTCAACACACACACACATCATACATACCCTGCTCATACAAACAACTAGAAACTCAAACTAGGAATCATTTTCCTGGAAACAAACAAAGACTGCAGATATCATGGCTGGTTTGAAAACTGTGTGGCTGATTGGAGACAGTGGCTATTTTGGTTTCAAGCTTTTTGTGAGAAACAAAATATTAACATGGACCTGGGTTTGAGAGATTTTACAATTAAATGGTTTGGATTGTGGGAATGCGTTGGTTCCAAGTCTTTCCAAAATGGTTAAGTCTGAGAAGTAGAGGGCACTCAGACGTCATACTAATTCATTGTGGAGCCAATGATGTGGGGAATGTACGAGGGGTGTCCCTTACTTTAATGATAAAACAAAACATGGGAAAACTAATGGAACTGTTTCCTCACTCCATTTTTATCTTTTCCAATCTCACTCACAGGCAAGAGTGAGATGGACCACCAGATTTAATGGTAAAATTGAGAAATCCCGGAGAAATGTTAAAAAATCAGTTTCAGCATTCGTGATAGACCACAACCAACTATGAATTTCAAAACAACAACAGACAGTTCAACATGGCTAATTTCTATAGACATGACGGAGTACACTCAACTGATGAAGGAAATGCAGTGCGCCTTCATAACATCAAAACAGTACTCCTGATGTGCTAACGTTCTACACTCAGTGTACCCCAAAACAGTCCTTTTAAGTACTACTCATCATACATAAATTCACAAATACAATAAATAATAACAGAAAACTATTTTATAATACCAGCGGCTACAGTTCATTGACTTTTACCATAACCGCAGCTACAAAAAGTTAGTTAAAAGGGGGACTGACTTCAAGTTGTATACTACAATTCAACTTAAATGATCAATAACGTACAACACTATTCATGTACTTAGGTAAAGTAAATAAAAAATAAGAAAGCATCAGAAAATACATAACAATACACTAAATAGGCAAACATTTCACAGCCACACAATATAATACCATAAGTGAGAATACACAACTAAAATACATTGTATGCCGCATCTAAAACTAGACCACAATTGCTCCTTTCAATATTAATTTTGTTTAACTATTTTCTTCTATTTTTCTACGAAGTCTCAAATGCTCAAAAGTCTGAAAACACACATTCAAAATAAAAAAGACTCTCTAATATCTGCCAGGTCTCTAACTATGGAATTTGGCCATGGCCAGTGATTTTTCACCCCCAACATCACTATACCTACACAAATAACTTTCAAAGATAAATTAAACACAGCCACCTCCAAGAATATAGCTGTGAATACCGAATTACTTTTACCTGCAGGTATCTGTAGTCCTTCGTAGTCTTGGATATAGCCGAGAATATCGGCAAAACAACTGGAAAAAACATGCTTCCCTGCCCCCCCAGGCCATCACCAAGTGCCCTCCTCATCTGTGCCAGCCCCCCCCCCACTGTCCATATGGCCTGCTGACATTCCCTGCCCTCTCCCTTTCACCCCAGAACACACGCTGCTTCTGTGACGCAGTTTGCTTTCAGATGTCGGCTATTCACGGCTATAGCCTAGGCTACAGAAAACTTTGTATTGCAAACTCGCTCACTGGACCTCCTCCAACTCCCAAATGTCACTCAGTGAAATCTAGCCATCCCTCACCTCTACCCTAGAAGCATTTGTATGTTTTTTGAACTGTCCATAGCTTTTTCCTGCGTTTCATTTTCCCATTAACCTCAGTGATATCTGCAAATATCTCTCGCATCAAAAGAATAACAAGATGGCTGTTGTTTAATTTCTGAAATCCATGATCCTGCAATGCACCATGGGCGATATCTCTATTTTTGGGGGGGAAGGGGACCCTCCCTTCTCCATCAAATATTCAAATAATTACTGCACAGAATTACCCCAAAACATGCATGGCGTGCGAGTCAACGCTTCCTGTCCAAGTTGTTTCAGACCTGGTCCAAATCCATCATTCAGCAGTTTGGATTGGGCACTTTGGCAAAAATTGACCTTTTGTGTCTATGGAAAAATGAATGGGAAGTAAGATGTACTTTCTGAGAATTTTGATAACTTTTAATTTTAACAAATCTTAATCGATTCAGAAATGTTGGTCAAATCCCTTACTCGAATCAAAGGTTATTAACAATAGAATTTGGAGGGGTTCCTATATGTCTCCGACTTACCTTACCTAGAGGGCGGCTATCGCCACCCTTTAATTCATGACAGTATGGTCATTGAAAGATAAATATGCATTACGGAGTGTTGGAGAGCCAAGACAAATGAATAGTTTAATAAGTGTTCCAAACAAAATGCGGCAGGAAAGAGCTCATCTCAGAAAATCTCCAGGCACCTCTTGAAGTTCAAAGTACACACTCTCTGCAGCTGTTCCTAATAAACCTGTTTGCCAGTGAGCGCTTTTAATGGGCAGGTGAATGCATTTGGATGACAGGAATACAGTCAGTATGTGTGCAGGATTCACTAGCATCAATAGCTGTGATGCTTTCTGGATAGTGCGAGAAGGTGCAGCAATGCAAATTGTTTGCCATGGGGACTTTCCTGCACCTCTGTAAATGATTCTTTACAAGTCCATGGGCACACTTGCATGTGTAATCCTTGGTCTTCCGTGTGGACATTCTGCCCAATGTTGTGGTACTATCTTTTACCATAACTTCCTAAATGCCAACACTCTCTCTGGAGGGATCGCTATGTGATAACAGTGGCCGTTTGAGCTGTTAAAGCAAGTGTGATAAAACTGTCTTCATCCCCTTACCTTTTTGAGAAAAAGTGTAAATATGGTTATTGGGCATCATTACGAGTATGGAGGTAGCCATGCTGCTTTTAGCGGCATGGCTACCCCCATACCGGGTACTGGGTCCGGGTTCCAGGAATAGGGAATTACCGGGCCATTCTGACCTTGGAGGGCCCAGTAATTCCCTTTCCCGGGACCCAGACCCGGTACATCCCCATTCCCATTGAGCCCTCATAGGTCTCAATGGGATTGGGGAGGATGCTAACAATGGGCCCGTTAATGACGGGTCCATTGTTAGAATCCTAGTCTGCTAGCAGGTCCCGCTAAGGACTCCTGGTTTTACCAGACGTCCTTAGCGGGACCCGCGAGCAGACCTCGTAACGAGGCGGTAGAGGGTTAATGGCGCCGGCAGCTCTATCGGTGCGTTAACCCTCTACCGCCTGGGTCGTAATGAGGCCCATTGTGCTACAGGAGTTACCACGCAATAAATTGTTCACACTACGAATACCAGTGGTACTAGATGCTCTGGTTATTCAGGGTCAGACTCAGTTTGCCAGTGTCATCCGAGACCAGGAAAAGTTGGTGAAATATTGGGCCTATCAACTGAGCTCTGCGGGGAGGATGAGTTGGGCGCGTGATATGCTGTCTAAATTAAAACATTGTTGCTTCTATATACGCAACTTAACAAATAGGCAGGTAAGCAACGCCCTCAGTGTGTTTTTTGCTGTGTAACAGTTAGTGGTTAATGGAGCGGTACAAAAATGTCTTTAGAGATTCTAAAGTCAGGATGGCTCAATGACCTTGATATGTAACCTAGACGCAGAATATGGACAATCACGTACCTTATGTACCTTGGAAACAATAATTTAAACGTTCTATACAAAGCGCATTATTGGACTCTAGCTAATTTGTGTGCATCTCGGTGTAGTCACGCAGAACATAGCAGAATGTGTATCTAAATAACGTCACAAGCAAGAAGTGCTTTACCATATTTTGCATAGTCAATTCGAAAGTGCATAGTCTGAATTCTGTTTTCAGTCAGAATAACAT
The DNA here is from genome assembly GCF_040938575.1 of Ambystoma mexicanum. Classification (NCBI taxonomy): domain Eukaryota; kingdom Metazoa; phylum Chordata; class Amphibia; order Caudata; family Ambystomatidae; genus Ambystoma; species Ambystoma mexicanum. The sequence continues at coordinate 1,275,510,372 of NC_090929.1, read as the reverse complement.
AAAAACACATTGACACTCCTGTTTCTTCGGCTACATTGTATGTGGCTTGGTTTGGTCTGCTGTTTCATAGTCATTCTGAACTCTACAACCGCAGAACACATAATGGATTCAAACAAATCATATTGTTAATAGATATTAGTCACGTATTGCTGTGCATAGGACACTATAACATGGAGTAATACGTGTGTTGAGTAAGGCTGCCTATTGTTGTGAGTATTTGTCCACATTATTTTTAAAGTGAAAAGAATAATCGCACGATCATACATTGCATTTCGCCAGCCTGATTTCTCTGAGCAATGGCGACAGCTTGGCGTAGTGTCATGATCTTGCGCATCGGATACATCAGTCGCCCCACAGGCAGAGTTCCACTCATCCTTACAGACAGAAATGTGATTTCTATTAATGAGACCCCTAGACTGCCCTTCATAAGTGATTTAGTGGTGTTGGCCTTGGGCATTGAGTCCAAAACGGTAAATTGGCTATGAAATTAACTGTATGCTAATGAACAACGTCTTATCCTAAGTAATGTCAAATGTGAACTTGAAATAATTAAAAGGTGCCCTTGGGGGTCCCCTGCATGACCGTATTATTTTCTCCTGGTATATTTGAGTGGTCCTTGTTATTCCTCGCAGTTTGCCAAGTCATCTTTATGCAGATAGGGTTGTAATATGCATAAGTAGACCATCTGTTACAGACCGTCAAGTTAAAAGGACAACGATTCTTTTCTATATTCACTGAACTGGGCATTTAACAGGAGAACACTTATTGTCCTCTAATGCTCCTTTGCTTTTCTTGCAAGTACTGCATGTGCTGACTTTTGACAGGGAAGTCTCGGGGCTATTTCAATGCGTTCACCTGAGAGCCTTTGAGCTGTTCAGTCCATCTACAGTGTAAACACACTTCTAGCGCCCATGTGTTTTTATTTCTACATGTTGGATCAATTTAAGCAATGCACGTGTTTGCGGAAAAATCTAAAGGAATTGCAATTTTTATCGAGGACAAATTGGGAAGTGGGTTGAGCACATCTATATGCCATAAATGCACATTTCTTTCTATTTTCTTCGAGTTCAATTTATTTTTTAACATCATAGACAGTCTGGATGTTATGACTGAACAATGTATGCCAGCTAAGCTAACCCCATTATTTTCCGTGTATTTAAAAATTGAGCGTGATTTACATATGTCAAATGTTGTGACAGGGTTAGAGTCACGACTACATCAAAAGGGGGTACAATCCCAGAGAAAAAAAAAACATCGTTCATGAATGCCAACAATGGTACCACTTTGTATACCCATTGCGTCCCACTAAATGTGCTGGCCATGTTTCTCTCTTTCCCGTTGCAGGACTCCAACTCTCAAAGGGCAACTGGGAAGCACTAAGAAAACAAAGGCAGGGGCCACCAGAATGGATTCAAATACAGCCCGGGACTGGCCTGGGAATTTCCATGCTGATATTCCAATGAGCAACCCAGCACCAAGCGTGCCCAACCCCAGATTGATCCCAGGACAATGGTGGGGCAGATAACAATGAACTGGGCGTGAGGAGAGACTGCAGGGGGCAGGAAATTAATAGAAACCCTCCACAAACTGCACTCAAACCAAAACTCTGCAGCACCCAAGGAAAGCCACAAGGGAGAATGAGCAGCCTGAGCTCCTGGCGGCTAACACACCATCAGAGATTGTTTCCAAACCAATGCCAAGTGTAAATCTGCCCTTCAGGAAATGACAGGCAACGATTGGTTCCTCGAGTCACGTGAGCACTGTAGCCAATGGATGTGAGTCATTTCTCTCATAAAGAGTGGTCTGCTGACCAGGCCATTCTTCCAGCCAACTCCATGCCAAAAGCATAGTGTGCCCATGTGCCCTGCTGAATATCCTGATCTGCAGCACCTGGTCTCCAGTGGCACAAAGCTGGTTCAAGGGACACAGGTGCCCTCTGACAGCTTCAGTGACAACCAAGTCATTGCAGCACAGGGCCTGCACTTAAGATATGCACCAATGTTTCCAAAACCACATAACTATGAGAGTTACTATCCTGATGGTAGCTATACACTTTAAATAAATGCCATACGTGAGTTTAAGGTATAGTGGCTAGCATCTTTCATACTTATTAAAGCCACATTAAATTGACATCACACACATGCCAGCCCTGTGAGCACAGCTAGCCCAGCTGTGAAAGGGTAATGTGTATTCTGGTCTGGCAACTGGCAGTACAAGACAATGGATGGCTGGATCTCTCATTTGATCCTTTGTGGGGTCAGTAAATCCCCTCTCCAGCTTTACAGCCTCCCAGCAAGGTCTGTCCTGGAAAGCAGCTATGAAAAAGCACACCCATTACAAAAGGACTATCCTCACACTGGGGTGCTGCATACCAAAAAGGTCATTTATGCTATTGATGAAAGAAGGGGGTAGAGTTAGCGTAGGCTGAGGGAGCTCTGCCCATGTTAACAAAGATTCCACCATCTTTATTATCTCTAGCTCTACCATTCCTTCCTGTCCCTTGCAATTCATTTAGCACAAAGTACTTTGGATTTGACAGAGTAGGACACTGTGCACTCCTAAATAGAATTATGTTTTACACAAAAAATTGAAGTAGATTGCATCCACTATAGCTGCATGGCCTGGTGATTGGGACACTTGACCTAACCTGACAAATTACTAGCGTGAAAGAAAAAACAGAAACCTAAGCGCTGTGGATTGGTTAAATAGGGAAAAAGGGACCACACATAGGGCCTCATTATAAGTTTGCTGGTCCGTTAGTAACGCTGACGGTAAGCTACCAGCACCATTGGTACCGGACCGTCAAACTACGAGTTGGGCTTGTGGGTGCCTGTCAGACCTGGCGGTCAAAGCGGCAACCGAGAGCACAACTCGTCGGCTGCACCAACACCGTTCATGGTAACGTACCAGGTCCGCCAGGGTCGGAATGCCCTCATACGTCCCCATTGCCGGTTGCCGGTATTTTCAAAAGTTCTACCGGCACGGCTACCGCCAATCTCGTAATAAGGCCCATAGTCTTATTATCTATCCAATTTATAGTGATCTTATAAGAAATTCAATTACAATGCCTGTTTATCAAAAACCTGAATGAAGCACAGATTATAATCTATATTTGTTTTATTTTACAAGTCAAAAAAACAATCAACGTCCATAATGTACACAACTCCAAATACCTGAGTCAATGGGTTTGATGTCAAAAAGCAAGCACCATTTGTGCCAAGCATGGAGAATAGACCCCTTAGAGCAGCTTGGTTTAATCCAATCACCTGTGGACTTTTTCTTTTAAAAGAACGGGTTGGCCACTCCTTCTTTGATTCACTTTGGAACAAACTCCTAAGAAGGAATTCATTAAAACTCTATCGGAAGAGTTGGTTTCCCAAAGCCCTCTGCCAGTGAGGTGAAGACTGAGTGTCCAAGGCACAGGAGAGCACTGTCCCCTTATCATCCCCCAGTAACATAGGGGGTGACCTGCTGATGGCACAAGAGCTGTATCTCTGCCAGTCACACTGCTGTCCAGGATCTGACCTGTGAAAGTGAACACCAGGTTCCCTTGCATTGAGAGCACAAGTACAAGGGCTATCCCTGTCCCCTGAGTGGGACTCACAGTACCTGAGAGCCAAGGCAGCCAGTATTCAGGTGTTTTAATTATCAAACCGCTGCAAGCCATGATGTGAGCCTGTTCAATCCTCTTTAGACCAACAGGACCATCCAGAGCTGCCTTTGGCACTCGACCGATCTTCAAGCTGCTATACTGGGCAGTCAAACCAATTTTCTGGTGCAGCACACCATCTGAGGGCATTGTTGTCTTGACTCAAACTCGAATTCCACCTTGAATCCACCACATTGAACCACCTTTTGAACCGCCAGCAGCCATGCTGCCAATCTCTATTGACAGCCAAACTGACGCTGCTGGCCTCACCGAATAAGCGATTATTGAACACTGCAGTCAACCAGCCAACTAGAACCCAGATCTAGTTGCCAGCATTTTCGTTATCAAACCGACCTATGAACCAACATTGATGGCCATTGCGATAGGTACTTCCTCAAATGTCTCTTCAAACAGACTGAATAGAACAGCGCATCCAGTCACCAGCATCTTCATTGTCGCACCGACCAATTAATCAGCTGTGTTCAGCTGTCTTTTTTTTTTTTTTTTTTTTCTCCCCTCGCAGGATTCTCAAACTTAGGTGGCCCTGACCTACGCATTTCTGTTTGCTCTGCACTGTGTTAAACTAGGGTGCTTTTCTCCCCTCGCAGGATTCTCAAACTTAGGTGGCCCTGACCTACGCATTTCTGTTTGCTCTGCAGTGTGTTAAACTAGTGCCCTCCACTCACTTCCTGTCTGCATACTCGTGTCGTCCGCCTCCCCTCCTACTCCATGGTGCTCTCTATCTCGCCTATCTACTCTAACTGCTTCTCTATTAACTATCCTGCTCTCCTCACTAAATCCGGTAGGAAAAAGTTTAAAAAGGACATCCTGGTCTCCAACCCAGGCCTCCCTATCGCTGACACCTACACGAGCGCCTGCTCCAAGGAAACTCTCACTGACATTCTCTTTTTCGTGCCTTCACCTGACCTATGGACCCTTCACATGGTTGCTGTGCTCTCTCCTTTCTCCACCTCTCCCATTAATGGTGGCACCCGTTGGGATGTCCTCTTGGCCCCTTTCCACTCCTCTAAGGCCATCATTAATGTCTATGCTAACGGGACCGTCTTGGTCCAAGGCCCTCAGGCCAACCTTCTCCTCTTTGATAGACGCTTCCCATGCCTCATCAACTTCCTCTCCGCTCCCGCTGTCCCCCCTCCTCTGTCCTCGGCTACCTTGCCTCTCCCCTCCCTCCCTGCCCCTTCTCTTGCTCCCTCTTCAACTCCTTCTCTAACACCTCCGCAGGGCGTACCTCTGATCTGTACCCCTCCCCGGAAGTTTTTCAAGGGTGGCAACCTTCTCCACATTGCCACTCTAAATTCTCGCTCTGCCATCAAGCACTCCTCTGATATCTGTCGCCTTCTTGAGGAACTGGACCTCGACGTCCTCGGTCTCACTGAGACTTGGTTCACTGCCAGCTCTGCCACCAGCTTCGACACACTCCTACCTGACGGCTACAAGATCCTCTCCGTGCCCAGGCCCAACCGTTCAGGGGGTGGTGTTGCCCTTATCTTCCCTGAGTGGATTCCTGCCACTGTCACTCCTACGCAGACCTACTCCTCTTTTGAATGTCTTGTCTGCCGACTCTCTCTCTCTCCTAGCCATTCCCTTACCGTGGCTACTATCTATCGGCCACCTGGTCAAATTTCCTCCTTCCTCTCTGAGTGGGCTGACCTCTCCTCCTCACTCCTGTCCTCAACCACCCAACTCCTCTTTCTCGGTGACTTCAACATCCACCTCGATGCCTCCTGTCCCCTCACTGGTCTCTTTCGCGAACTCTGCAACTCTCTCTCACTCTCTATTCTCCCGTCTGGGCCTACTCACTCTGCAGGGCACACTCTTGATGCTCTGATCTCTTCTGACCTTCCCCTCTCCCTCCCTCTCTCCACTCCTCTCTCCTGGAGCGATCACTTTCTCCTATCCTCCCACCTCTCCCTCCCTACCCCACAGGCAAAGCCACCCTCTTCACTGCTACCCACCTTCTCGGTCATCCGACCCATGAAGCGCGTGTCAGTTGAGGCTTTCGCTGCTACCTTCTCGCCCCCTCCTCCCCCCTCGGCTGACTCCCACCCTGACACAGCCCTCTCCATGCTCTATTCCTCTATATCTGATACTGTCGATATCCTTGCCCCCGTCATGAGAATCCGCCTGAAGCCCAAAGCCAAATGTAACTCCTGGTATGACTCGGATCTCGTCACCCTAAAACGCAAGTGCAGGGTGGCAGAGAGGAAATGGCGTGCTTCATGTTCATCCTCTGACAAACTGGCCTGCCGCCTGCTCCAAAGGCAATACCGGCTCTCCGTTCTCACCAAGAAGAGAGCCCTTATCCAAGCCCGCATCTCTGAGGCATCTAACAACTCGGCCGAACTCTTTAAAATCTGCAAGGAGCTGGCCAACCCTGCTGCAGTCTCTACCTCTCCTGTCCCCTCCCAGGCCCTCTGCACTGCACTGGCCTCGCACTTCATCTCAAAAACTCAGGACATCCTGTCCTCGCTCTCCTCCTCTCTCCTCCCTCCCTCTCTTCCCGGCTTTTCCTCTTGCTCTCTTGCAGCCGCCCCTCCGCCCTCCTTCTCTGCTTTTCCACCTTTTTCTGCTGATGAGGTTTCCAGACAAGTCCGATCTATGAAAGCCTCGTCTAAACAGGTTCACCCCTGTTCCTCCAAAACCATCAAGGACCACATCGACTCCCTGGCTCCTGCCCTGGCTGACTTTTGCAACCACTCATTCGCCTCTGGAGTCTTCCCATCCCCCCTCAAGCACTCCCTTGTGCACCCCCTCCTCAAGAAACCCTCTTCCGACCCCTCCTGCCCGGCCAACTATCGCCCAATCTCCATTACTCCCTTCCTGGGCAAGCTCCTGGAGAAACTGGCCATCTCCCAGCTTAACCTCCATGCTGAATCTGTTGGTAATCTTCATGACCATCAATACGGCTTCAGAGCGGCCAGAAGCACGGAAACTGCTCTCCTGAACATCCGTGAGGACCTGCTCTTGAACCTCGATTCCAACACTCCCTGTGTTCTCATTCTGCTCGATCTCTCCTCTGCCTTTGACACTGTCAACCATGCCATCCTGCTCAACCGTCTCCGTGATAACCTGGGTATCACTGGTCAGGCTCTGGCATGGCTGACCTCTTTCCTTTCCGGTCGACCCTCCCAGGTCCAAATGGGCTCCTTCCTCTCTGACATCTTTTTCTCCACCTGTGGTGTCCCCCAGGGATCCAACCTCTCTCCCTGGCTTTTCAACCAGTATCTGGCACTCCTTGCCCACCGCATCGCCGCTCTCTGCCCCCACTACCAGTGCTATGCGGACGATACCCAGCTCATTTTCAGGCTACCCACGGCCTCCTCCTCTCCTTCCCTCATCTCTGACTGTCTGTCTGCTATCCAGGAATGGTGTGCCGCCAATGACCTCTGCCTTAACGCCAGTAAGACTGAGATTCTACTCATCGGCGCACCCACTCCCTCCTTCCCTGCAGCTCTCTGGCCGGCCTCCCTTGGCCCCCTTCCGGCCCCTACCTGCAAGGCTAAAAACCTCGGGGTCATCTTTGACTCCACACTCTCCTTCTCTCCTCATATATCTGACGTCTCTAAGAAGTCACACTACCAGCTGCACCTCCTCAGAGGTATCCTTCCCTTCCTCTCCTTCCCCCAGAAGCTCACTGTCTCCCGAGCCCTGGTTCTCTCAAGGCTGGACTACTGCAACAGCCTCTATCTTAATCTGCCTGCCTCCACTCTCCGCCCTCTGCAACTTATCCAGAACAGAACTGCGAGACTTGTCCTTGGCCTCAAGCCCAGGGACCGTATCTCTCCAGGACTGAAATCTCTTCACTGGCTCCCAGTGGCTGCGAGGATTAAGTTCAAAACCCTCTGCATTGTCCACAAGGCCTTCTGGGGCCTGGGGCCTAAATACCTTCAACTCTCTCTTCCTAAATATCTTCCTTCACGAGCCCTTCGCTCATCCGTCTCCAACTCCCTCATGGTCAGCCGCTTCTCTAAGCAACGAGCTGGGGGTAGATCTCTCTCCGCAGCAGGGGCCTCCCTCTGGAACAGCCTTCCTGCCTCCCTGAAACTTGAGGAGAACCATCTCCGGTTCCGGAAGCACCTCAAAACCTTCCTCTTCGCTTCTGCCTTCTCTCTCCCTCTCCCCTGCTAAACCTTCTTAACTCCGCACTGAATTCTGCACTAAACCTGCATCTGGGCCACTCTCAGCGACCTCGGTCCAGGGCCCAGCCACTCTCCACTTGCACTGCCTCCCTGGCTCCCCCTGCACTGTGGGACTGTCACTGTATCCCTACAGCCCCCTTCCCAGCACTTCCCAGCACTTGCTCTGCACTTACCTCGCACTTGCCACCAGCTGGCCCTTTTTATTTATCATTTATTATTTTTTTTTTTTTATTACGCTACTTACCTTGTACTGCACTTTCCCCCCACCTCCTCCCCCTGCACTTTCTCCTTTTCCCCTTACCTCTGCACTTGCGCGATCTGAATGACACCTGGCCTAGTAGGATCGTTTGTCTGTCTTCCCCTTGTTTCCCTCCCTCCCTGCCTCGTCGCCTTGAAACACTTGTGTATAGGCACATTACAAATACCATATCATATCATATCATATCATACCCCCACAATCCGCCCTTCATAATTCATCAAGCATCAATTTGAACTGCAGCAAACTTCATCTCGTTCCTGCTTGGCGCTGCTCCATTTTTAAACAATGCGACTGTCGCTTTTAAGCCTGGTTCACCATTGTAGAACTGCCAAGACCGACAAAAGGTACGACTGACAGGTGATTGCCTACTTAGTTCATCTTTCGATCCTAGAGACTGGAAAGGTCACCATTCACCCCCTTTTTTTCTACCAGAACATATCCCTTTTCAACTCATTATGGTCACTTATTGCCTTTTCTCCCCCTGCTTCATTATCAGAGTGCTGCACCTTTCTATATGGGCGTATTCTATGTTCTTTCCACGAGGTGGGTATTGTACAGTGTGTATTTCTTATTGTAGATGGTGTGTTTAATTAAAACATTTCTATTTTTATAGCACCTTGTTGTACATTCCTTTTGTTTTGGACTTTTATGCTTTGCTGTTTCGGTTTCTACTGGATCACTACACTCTTGAAATCATAGCCTACCCTCAGCCTACGTTACCACAAAAGGCAAAGTAGGTGTATCTCCTAACTGTGCCTGTTCTACTTTAATTATTGTGTTTGGTCTTGTTTTCTAGTAATGTGAGGGATAAGAAGGCAGTTTAGCCTCTACTCATCCCTTTACTCCTTTGGTGAAGAGGTTATTTCATCACAGTGAGACAGAACCAGCAGGACCACAGTATAAAAGGAGACAGAAGAAGAGTGTGGGTTGAAAGGGCGAGGTTAAGAGGTGTGAAGGTGGACTGATAAAACATGTGGAGGACAGACAGAAGAGCCGAGAGTTGGAGTGTTTATTGCAGAAATGGAGAAAGTGCAAGAGAGAGGGAATGTTTATTGTGGGAGGGTGTGGATAGAGTACATGGCGGTAGGGGGAGTGGAGGTGTGGGATGAGTTAAACAGAAGGGGAAGTGATAGTAGTGGGAAAGTAGGTATCCATCATGTTCTTTTCAAGGGACAGTCTTCTCTTCAACCCCGGTGTGTTTTTGCTCCTGCCCACCACCCATTTATACGCTGTCCACCTCCAAATCATTTGTTGCTGCCACTTCCAATGCTGACAGCCCTATCCCTTCCCAATCACCCTCCCCACCAGATCTTCACTCCTTAGTGTCCCCTCTTCTTCCTAGTCATTTCTTGTTCACTTCCAACCCTAGACATACCTCAGAGCCCACAATGATATTGGGGTGCAGTAAAGGCCCATAGAACAAAGTCAGGAAGTTAAATGCCCAACTGCTAATGGCATCAATGACATGCTACTCCTACTTCTCCTTTTTTCTCATCTTGATTTCTCTTCAGTTATTTGCAACATTTTTTTCTTTTTTCTCCATTTTTTTCTAAAACAAAAGAGTTGATGGCTGGAAGGTTTAGAATAAATCTTGACCTCTGGCATTGCTCTGAGCAACCCTCCAGACCATCGTTCTTCGCCTGCCAAGCCATTACAAAAGGAGAAAAACCATATGCAAATCAGGCTTGGTCCCACCCCCAAAGGGGTAGTCCAGCCCGAACTGCTAGGTCACATCCCTTTTGCACGAGACCACAAGCATCCCCAGACATGTTTCAGCCTTGTTGGGCATCATCAGTGAGGAGTAGCTTGGGTCTCTAGGCCCAGCAGGCAAGGGACCCACGTCTTGGCATACCCTTCCCACTCGGGGTGAGAATGACAAAACAAAAGAGTTGATGGATGGAAGGTTTAGAATAAATCTTGACCTCTGGCATTGCTCTGGGCAACCCTCCAGACCATCGTTCTTCGCCTGCCAAGCCATTACAAAAGGGGAAAAACCATATGCAAATCAGGCTTGGTCCCACTCCCAAAGGGGTAGTCCAGCCCAAACTGCTAGGTCACATTCCTTTTGCACGAGACCACAAGCATCCCCAGACATGTTTCAGCCTTGTTGGGCGTCATCAGTGAGGAGTAGCTTGGGTCTCTAGGCCCAGCAGGCAAGGGACCCACGTCTGGGCATACCCTTCCCACTCGGGGTGACAATAGCAAAACAAAAGAGTTGATGGCTGGAAGGTTTAGAATAAATCTTGACCTCTGGCATTGCTCTGGGCAACCCTCCAGACCATCGTTCTTCGCCTGCCAAGCCATTACAAAAGGGGAAAAACCATATGCAAATCAGGCTTGGTCTCACCCCCAAAGGGGTAGTCCAGCCCGAACTGCTAGGTCACATCCCTTTTGTGCGAGACCACAAGCATCCGCAGACATGTTTCAGCCTTGTTGGGCGTCATCAGTGAGGAGTAGCTTGGGTCTCTAGGCCCAGCAGGCAAGGGACCCACGTCTGGGCATACCCTACCCACTCGGGGTGACAATAGCAAAACAAAAGAGTTGATGGCTGGAAGGTTTAGAATAAATCTTGACCTCTGGCATTGCTCTGGGCAACCCTCCAGAACATCGTTCTTTGCCTGCCAAGCCATTACAAAAGGGGAAAAACCATATGCAAATCAGGCTTGGTCCCACCCCCAAAGGGGTAGTCCAGCCCAAACTGCTAGGTCACATCCCTTTTGCAGGAGACCACAAGCATCCCCAGACATGTTTCAGCCTTGTTGGGCTTCATCAGTGAGGAGAAGCTTGGGTCTCTAGTCCCAGCAGGCAAGGGACCCACGTCTGGGCATACCCTTCCCACTCGGGGTGACAATAGCAAAACAAAAGAGTTGATGGCTGGAAGGTTTAGAATAAATCTTGACCTCTGGCATTGCTCTGGGCAACCCTCCAGACCATCGTTCTTCGCCTGCCAAGCCATTACAAAAGGGGAAAAACCATATGCAAATCAGGCTTGGTCCCACCCCCAAAGGGGTAGTCCAGCCCGAACTGCTAGGTCACATCGCTTTTGCACGAGACCACAAGACTCCCCAGACATGTTTCAGCCTTGTTGGGCGTCATCAGTGAGGAGTAGCTTGGGTCTCTAGGCACAGCAGGCAAGGGACCCACGTCTGGGCATACCCTTCCCACTCGGGGTGACAATAGCAAAACAAAAGAGTTGATGGCTGGAAGGTTTAGAATACATCTTGACCTCTGGCATTGCTCTGGGCAACCCTCCAGACCATCGTTCTTCGCCTGCCAAGCTATTACAAAAGGGGAAAAACCACATGCAAATCAGGCTTGTTAATTTGCATATTTAAGTAACTTTGGGTCTCACTCTAACTTACTAGGGGAATCCAGACGTGGACCCCTTGCTCACTATTCTTAGAGAGGCACAGCTTCACCCTACTGATAAGGTCCAACCAGACCGAAACACGTGTCTGGGGATGCTGTTGGTACTCTAGTTCAGAGGAGAATTGCCTAGCATTTCGGTGCTGGACTGCCCCAGGGCAGGACAAAGACTGATATGTTTGGGATATTTCTTCTCTGTGAAAGATAGTGAGCTAAAGACTCTTGGTAAGTCTCTCGTAACCAGGACTAATGTCTGGCAGAGGGACTCCCAGGACCCCCCTTGTTAATTTGCATATTTAAGTAACTTTGGGTCTCACCCTAAGTTACTAGGGGAATCCAGACGTGGACCCCTTGCTCACTATTTTTAGAGAGGCACAGCTCCTCTCTACTGATGAGGTCCAACCAGACTGAAACACGTGTCTGGGGATGCTGTTGGTACTCTCGTTCAGAGGAGAATTGCCTAGCATTTTGGTGCTGGACTGCCCCAGGGCAGGACAAAGACTGATATGTTTGGGATATTTCTTCTCTGTGAAAGATAGTGAGCTAAAGACTCTGGGTAAGTCTCTTGTAACCAGGACTAATGTCTGGCAGAGGGACTCCCAGGACCCCCCTTGTTATTTTGCATATTTAAGTAACTTTGGGTCTCACCATAAGTTACTAGGGGAATCCAGACGTGAACCCATTGCTCACTATTCTTGGAGAGGCACAGCTCCTCCCTACTGATGAGGTCCAACCAGACCGAAACATGTGTCTGGGGATGCTGTTGGTACTCTCGTTCAGAGGAGAATTGCCTAGCATTTCGGTGCTGGACTGCCCCAGGGCAGGACAAAGACTGATATGTTTGGGATATTTCTTCTCTGTGAAAGATAGTGAGCTAAAGACTCTGGGTAAGTCTCTCATAACCAGGACTAATGTCTGGCAGAGGGACTCCCAGGACCCCCCTTGTTAATTTGCATATTTAAGTAACTTTGGGTCTCACCCAAAGTTACTAGGGGAATCCAGACGTGGACCCCTTGCTCACTATTCTTAGAGAGGCACAGCTCCTTCCTACTGATGCGGTCCAACCAGACCGAAACACGTGTTTGGGGATGCTGTTGGTACTCTCTAGCATTTCGGTGCTGGACTTCCCCAGGGCAGGACAAAGACTGATATGTTTGGGATATTTCTTCTCTGTGAAAGATAGTGAGCTAAAGACTCTGGGTAAATCTCTCGTAACCAGGACTAATGTCTGGCAGAGGGACTCCTAGGCCCCCCTTGTTAATTTGCACTTCTTTCTTTCTTTCTTTCTTTCTTTCTTTCTTTCTTTCTTTCTTTCTTTCTTTCTTTCTTTCTTTCTTTCTTTCTTTCTTTCTTTCTTTCTTTCTTTCTTTCTTTTCTCGGCTTGTTCACTCCCATTTTCTCTGAAATCTAGGTTGAAAAGTAAGGACTGTTGCTGCCTGGTTTGGGCCAGCGGTCAGGTCTTCAGTGCAACTTTCATCACACCTCTACTACCAGTGATGAGTTTATTGAAGTCATATGTGTTTCTCAAATGGGATAACCTCTTCAAGAATAAACCTGCGCAAAGTAAGAACAGTGAAACATACAACTTATGTAACACAGTTCAAAATGTGCACCTTCTCTAATTTGCTGCCAACTAAATAAAAAAGGGGCAACAAAAATGTTTTCGTTGATCCGGCCCTTATAGAGAGCCAGAGAGCTTGAATTTAGGCCACTGAGAAAATGTTGTGCACATTTAATCTCCTGGTTATGACATCATTGTTTTATAACGTTCCATAAAGTCTGACATTCCCTTCGTGAAACCATTACATTTCCTGCTTTAATCTCCAAAAGAAAACACATTAAAAAATAAACCCTATGTGAAAATCCTTTGTGTAAACATGTTAAGGACACCCCTATAGGATTTTGTAAACTTTGTCCCTATAACCTTTCTCCTTCTATTAAAAAAAAACATTGTTAAACATTCTGTAGTAACCCTTGTGAAAACATTTCTATGATTGCCTTCCTACTATGAATAAATAAAGGGAACAACTACATCACTTAAATATTGTGCATGTCTTTGACATTGCTATAACATGCATCTCAGCGAAATGGGTCTTGATCAAAATGTTCAAACAGTGTTCCTTTTGCACAGCCACATTGCACAAATGATTTAAAAGCTATGTTATATAAGTACCAGACGGGGCCTGTAACTATGTGCCCCAGCATTGCCTGAAGCAGTAATGCCTCCCCCACTCACGGCTTATTGTTTAAGTATGTGAAGGAAACCCACTACTCAAAGTGAAGTTTACTTTGCATTATATACATTGAAATAAATTAAATGTTTAATTGTTGAATTAAAATAAAAACCCAAGTTAGATATGAAGTGCTTTTCATGATTGTTGTCTTTTTAAATGGTAAATACAGTTAAAACTTGGTCTGTAATATTTTAAAATCAATTCCCAAGACCAGAGGTCATCTCTCTGACAGAACAAAAAGCCCATCATTAATAAGCAACCAATCTATTAGTTCAGCCAAACAGATACAAGATACAGGGAGGATAGCTCAGTGGCAAACACGTTTACAATACAGAGCAACCCAGGTTTGAATTCTAGCCCACGCTTAGAGACTGATCTCCGATATTAAGTGTGATATAAAAGAATAATTAATTAATACAGAAGTTGTAAAAATGCAGCTAAATAGGCCCGTTTGTCTTGCACAATTCTCACTTTTGTAGTGTCTAAAAGTCTTCTGCAAGGAATTGGTGTCGGAAGCGGCCGTGCACGTTCTTTCTTTTGCTGCAGTTCTCCACAAGGTGACTTACTCTATCTGAATATACCCAAATAAAGGCAAGCTGGGAGTGCTGTGATTGCTGCTGTGGGCTCAGCGCTGAGTGGTGAATAGCAAGTAGCATGCATCATGCATCAAGTGATCGCAGGGAGCTGCTGCAGTGTGCCTAGGGAGACTTCACTCAGCTTGCTTCATCTTGCACTTGCACTTACAGAGGTTTGAGGATAGAAGCAGCAAGCAGAGTTGGCTGTGGTGTAGTGAGCTAGGCTGCAGGACCACTCACGTTCAGAGTAGACGGGCAGGTGAGGTATTCTTCTCCCGAGAGAGGCTGAGTTGCCGAGTCTAGTGAGTCTTCAGTAAGTGTTTGCAGCAAGTGCGCATCAGGTGCTCACTGCTCTTAGGCAGGCTTTCCCCATTCCCCCCAGGTGGGGTTATTCATAACCAATCCTAATCCTGCCAATAACAAATTCCTTGACTTGAGTACATTTTCATGACCAGGAATCCCACGAGGAGTGCTTCTCTTTGAGGGGAAACCCGACCTACACCTGCTTGAATTGCCTTTTTTTTCCATTAGAGAGGAGCATAGAGGAGGGCGGGGACTGTGGGTTTAGAGCCTTGGAGCCACTCACTCTCCAGTGCATCTACAGTATCTGAAAGCGAAGTGGACCATGAAGTGATTGCAAAGTGAGTGCAGTCAGCAGTCCACGGTCTGTGCCAGCAAGGAAGAACCAACTGGCAGGGCCAGCTAGCCAAAGTGTTAAGGTGGGTGAAACTAGCACGTATAAGAGTCCATACTAAACTGACTTCAACCATTCCCCGGCCTTCAGTGGTCTTGAGCGCTTCAAGCATTGATGGCAGGGGAACCTTTATCTTGGGTTTATCCTGCTTTAAAAGCTGCAATACACCCGAAGGACAGTTACTGCTGGAACTCTGTGAGTCTACTCAATTAAGCTGAAAAATAATCAATATCAATTGAGGAGCGAAGGTAGAATGATCCTAGTTGAAGTGGAGGGAACTACTGCACTGCATGTGTGAAAAATGTCTGCTAATACTGACCAAGGGAATATAACAGACTTTTTCATACAACAACCTGTTAAATTGTATAGTACTTACAATGATTGAACACAGGTTAAGCATGTCTATCATAGACAAATGTGTCAGTGTTGAAAAGGAAATAGTTGCTATTGAAAAAGCAAATGAGAGATTGAGTATACCCCTGGACATAATCAAAACTCAGGCAGACAATAACATCACATCTATTAATCAGGAGGAAGACCCAGTCCGGGATTCTCCCACGAAAGGGCATCATTCCTCCCTGCCATTTCAAGGAGACATGTTCTCAACCAAAGCTCTGACTGAATCTAATCTGAACTCATTAGCAGCGCTGAACATAGTACTGCAATCTTTTATAAGACGTTATGATAGTAAATAGGGGCCAGAAGATGTGGATGCCCCCGTTTTGAATAGAGCCAACCAAATATATACTGTGCTCTGTCAGAAGGCTGTAAGGATGATAAAGGGTCCCGATTCCAAGACTCATGCCACTGGGATAAAGACTTAAAATATGAAAAGATAATCACATTATAACAATAAACGGTTGAGGAAATTCCTCTGGGAAAATAATATCAGCCTCAAATAAAAGTCGATATGAGTACAATGTATGTTGTGACACATATCAAATCTAGCAACGTCGAGTCGTAAGCCATGAGCAGTCAGTCAAGCTGCACCTCGCTGGAAACAGAATCAAAGAGGCTGCTTCCGACATGCCCCGAATCCTGTCTAACCAATGGACCTTGTGGGATGTATTTACCCATGCATCCGAGCCCTACCTCAAAACTGTGCAGTACTGACATGGAAAACATCATGATGGCCAGAGCTTCCCAGAAAATGCACAGGGAAATGCATGAAGAATAGGCTGCCACTCATTTTTGCCGATGTTATGGGCACAGAAGGACACTGCCTAAAACCACCATTGGACTACCCACACAGTAGTCTGAAACCATTGGGAGTGGCAATGCTGATTGCCAAAAGCAAACCCATAACTGTGGGGAATTCATTTTCTTAAATCCCAAAAAGGGGTGCAGTACCAGTACTCACCACTATCAAAAAGCCGGCGTTTTAAAACCACCAGATTTTACTTTTTTTTGTAGAAAACTGAATAAATGAACCCAAAACATGCCAAAGAAAGACTTACTGAGAGGTGGATCCAATGTAAAGTTATATTCTGAAGTGACTTGAAGGTTTATAACAAGACTGGCTGAGCTGTGGATTTCAGCAGTTTAAGTAAATGTGGACTGAAAGACACTAAAAATATAAGTGTTTAAATTGACTGAGTGACCTACTTTGAGTGTCACATAGGTTGCAATTGTTTAAATGTCATAGTTTTAAACTTAGAATCAGCATCCTAGCTGCATATGTAAAATAAATGTCTTGACTTAAACTGGGGAACAGAAATGACATGTAGCTAAAAACTGGCTTAAAGAGATTCCAATTCTGCCTGACAACTACCCCCATCAGGAGTGAAACTTGAGTCACAGCTGTGTTCCCAGGCCTAGCTGTCCTTTTGCTGCTCACACCAAAAGGGATATGACACTTCCCTGATTGAATTACCTGGGCTCTGCAGGAAATTGAACAAAGCCCTGTCTTGACTCAGGCAAATGTTTTATGGCGGGAGTCGTAAATGGAGATTTCTCCTGGAAGCACAGGGGAGGGGCACTGCCTGTGAGAGCAAGCTGGCTTGGCAGAACTGGAAAAACCAGAAATTCAACCTTGTGCTGGAGGAAAACCACACCCCTTTGGGGCCAGAACATAACTCTAAAAAGATGAATAACTCATAGTACGGACATGTGAAAATTATTTAAATGACACCATAATTCTTGTGATTTTTCTGCCCACATTTTAAGAGGTTTTTAGAACCGGTGGTATGTTCAGGGGGGTTTTAGCGGAAAAGAGGATATTACTCAAAATGTGTGCATGTGAAAAATCTGACACTTCATCAATTAATGTCCATACTCCTTGCGCACATGTGTGTAAATTTGGGGTAATGTCCGGAATTGCAAACCAGTTAAAAAGTGCAAAATATTGCCATTTCTGAATGCAAGCTCCCAGGAAGAGCAGAGTTTGAACAGGAGATACCTCCTGTAATGCATGATGGGTGCATATGATTTTAAAACAACATGTACTTCTGCAAATATGGGACCTTCAAATCCATTTGCAGCTGGAAGCTCTGCCGGGAAAATCCATACCTTGCCTCCATCAAACCTCCAGAGAGCCAAACTAGAGACTTCAATCTATCCAGAACTAGAGACCCAGACCAGACCAGCAGAGAGAGCTGACCCAGATCACTGTTAGCAGAACCAAAGAGCTGAACCGGAGTCCAGTCCAAAACCTGACCAGATCCGTGGCGAGGCCCAATTAACTCAAGAATATAGTGTGAGTACCTAGAAAACTGTGCAGAACCAATCTCCTAGTTAAAATAATATAATTCAATCTAGTTTTAATCTAAGTAGAACTGCCTCCTAACTGTCACCTGTCATTTGTAAAGCTGTCACCTGTGATTTGCTAGTTGCAAACTGCACTTGTCTTTGTGAACTTTAAAATTTCAATCTGAAAAACGACCTTTATTCAATCGCTCATATCTCCGCGACCGTTTGTGCTAGAGACTTGCAGTAACTTTCATCTGGAAGCTGAGATCCTAGGCTTTCCTAGGACCCCTAAACGATATTGCTAGCCCTTGTAGTTCCTCTGTAATCGCGCCAGACGCATTCGCGAATTTTCCCGCGATTTGAAAATTTCTCCACTTGCAAAAAGATAGCTGCTTTTGCTTTCCTCTGAAAAAAATCGTTTGCCTCATAAAAACTATCCCTGCATCACTGCTAGAGTGAGCCTGAGCTAATATTAACTTGATTTCACTCACCCTGAACCTCTAGAGGGAATTAAAAGCATTTTAACATATTTTCACTCCATTGCCAGCACATATCAAAGCATTTTGCCTGTGTTTTCAAATTCCGTAGTCTAAGTTGCTGGGTGAACTGAATCACATTTAATTGCATTTCTGAGAACTGTGTGCCTTCCTTCCACTTCCTTGCATTGCATAAAAGGGGGGGGTGAATTGTCCAAGAAAGTGATTACATTGTCTTTTGCTGAAATCCTATCAAGTTATTTTCTGTACTGCATTTCATTCCACATTGCATCCATTGGAAACCATAAAAGTATTGTTGCTATCTTATCCATTTCATGTCAACTCCTTAGTGATTATCAAGAAGTGTGCTAGTGCCAGATTCTCCGTTGTTAATCTTTATCATATCAGATTAAGTGGGATATTCAATTATTAATTTATTATAAAGTGTGATAGATATATATTGCTTTACTTCTCAAATAAACCTTTTAATTTGCAAAACAGAACTACTTCTTGGCTCAGCGGGGTCAGGGGGATTCTGAGAGAGGGGTGTTATATAGGGGTAGTCATCCAGAACGCATGAACTGGACATAAAGATATATCAATAAGGGTTTTCATTCAGTATTCTAGACTAGGCGTTGACTTGGCTGTAGTGCTGAATTGAATCCTCTTACAAATTGGGGGCTCGTGCCGGACGTTTGGGTTAGATCTATCACTTGTGCAGATTAATACAGTGTGCCAGCTGACCAGATACACATATCCGGTCGGATCACCACGCTGTGTTACGCTGTAAAGCACTCCTCAAAGCAACGCTCTAAGGAAAAGGTCTGTTTTGCAAAAATAAAATACAAACTTCTGTAAGTCAGGACAGAGACCAATCTCTAGAATGACGACCTTAGTAGACATGAAAATAGCCAGAGAGCACCTCTTACATAAGCTATTTGTGAGAGGTGAATGGACCGAACAGGGCCAGGAGGCGTGGTTGCAGGCAATCACACAACAGGTCACTGAAACAGGGTCAGATATATATAGAGATCAGGGTCCCTTACATGTGGCCCTGAGTGAACTATATATGTCCTCTAAGGCCAAGGATGAGCACAACAAGATTGCCAGGGTAGCGGCATATTTATATTTACATATGGGAGCCATGCAGGACAGATGTGCTGAAGGCCAAGATTTGGCGAGTAGGCAACTGCTGGCATTACAGAAGGCCCAATCTGATCTGGACTCTTCTGAGCAGAGGCTGCAGAGGAGCCAGGAGTCAGAAAATGAGAGTAGAGAGCACATCATTAAAATAAAGAAGGATATGGACATCCTGCAACAGGAAAAGGCTGACCAGGATACTAGATTTCTGGCCCTGCAAAAGGAGCACCAAGACAGTTTGGACTTCTTACTGCAGAGCCAGAAAAAGCTGGAGCAACAACTGGACTTTAACAGGGCATGTGCTGAGCAGGTAGTCACCCTGCAAGGCCACCTAGATAGGGAAAAGGCAGAAAGCAATAAACTGATTCTGAAAGACCTGGATACCCAGGCAGAGTTTGATGAAGAGCGCCGGAAAGCTGGTGCCCTTCAAAGGCAGAGGGATGACCTGGCGGCACAGATGCAGGCTCTTAGTCAGGAAAGGGACACCTTAGGCCAGGAAGTCTGCCAGTTAAAAAGAAAAACGGAAGAAAATCACTTGGCCCTCCAGGGGCTGGGTGATCTCCAAAAAGAGCATGCAAACTTGTTAGAGCACACCAGAAGGGTGGAAGATGCTCTGGCAAGAAAGGAGCAGGCCAGTAGGGATGGAAATCAGGAGGTAACCCTCCTGCAGCAAAGACTGGCCCAGTGCTCCAGGACCAATCAGGAAGCACAGAGGGAAAATGAGGCCCTCTGTCAACACAATGATAGGCTCCAACAACAGGTAGCGATGCAGGAGAGACTGATAGAGTCTAGTAAGGCCTTAACTGAGGAACTGAAGGCACAAATGCAGGCTCTTGCATTGCAACAGGGAGCAGGGGCGGATAGAGATGAGGTTCGCTGGGAAATGGAAACTCCGGAGCATAACCTCAGGAGCCCTAGTACCAGAGGCCCTCATATCTTTCAGTCCCTGGACTCTACCACCCCCATGTCCCCTGGCGCACATGAGCACAGGTCCACAGGTTTGGCAGATTACTATCCAGCCAGAAGCATGGGGCTCATAGGCCAGTACCACCCAGGAATGGAGGGGCGGGCATCCGGGTATGGGCACCCAAGTACAGTACAGTTCAGTGGGGAACCCCAGGAGAGTAGGCCCCTTAAGGGCATCCTGAAAACCTCTGCCCAGTTAGGTCAGTGGGGGGGTACCCATCAAATCCTGGCAGCAAGGAGGAATCTGAAGACTCCTCTGAACTGCGCAGGACACAGGAGACCAGGTCCCCACATTCTGCCAGCCATTCCCAGGCTCGCAGAATCCGGGAAAACCTGGAAGAGCAGACAGGAACCTCTGGGAGCAGTGCCTCTGAGTCAGAGGATGAATGGACAAGGGTTACCCGAACCAAAAAGGCCAATAAGGCAAAAAGGGCCTTGCTTAAGGACCCCTTAAAGCAGATTAAGGCAATCAGGAGCGTCATCACGCCTTACCATAAGAACGCTAAGTATTCTGTTTGGGAGCACTTAGAGTTGTTTGAGCAAATGATGGAGACTTTCCATTTGAAGGACAGCCAAAGCTGTATTCAATATGTAAAGTGGACCTTCTCCCCGGAATACTCCAGTTTCTTTGCGGGGCTGGAGGACCAAAATCATTTAAGATGGTCCACCTATAAGGCGGCCATCTTGAAACATTTTTCCATTCATAGAAATCCTCAAGAGGCTCGCAAGGCAGCCTACAATTTACAATGTGGGGAGGATCAGGCCCCACAAGAATTTGTGCAGGAGTTAAAGCGTGCTTTTGCGCAGACCACCAGAAGGGTGCGCACAGACAGTAGAGAATGCATCAATACATTTTTTCATGCCTTGCCCAAATACATAATGACCCAGCTCGTGAGGGATTTTCACGAGAAAAGATCTTTAGACTGGGTCATTGAACAGGCTACCCGGATCTATGAGGTGCAGAAACCGGTAGATAGCAAAAGTAATGCCCAGAAAAACCCCAAAGCCAACAGCACCCCTGCTGCTGCCAAGGTGGCAGAGGTAAAGGTCACCCCTGTTTTGGATTTGGAGATGGGGGGGCCTAAAAACCTACCTGCACCTAATAATGCTAGGCCCAGAAGGTCCTCGGGTCAGTCACAGACAGGGAGCCAAGGAGGCAGCCCCACAATGGGGTCCCTCGCTCTCCTGATTATATAAGTCCCCGTTACAAGGGAAATCGACCCATCCTGGGTTATGTGTGGACTCCTCCAGCCCAAGGGGGGGGATCCAGCCAAGCACCTAACCCAGGGAACTTCCCTCCCAACTTCTCACAGGAGGGCAGAAACTCACCAAACCCTGGGCAGAACTTCTTCCCCAGGTATCCACCCAACTTCCAGCCCCAAAATCCTCCATCCTTCTTTCCCCAATTCCCTGAGCCCAGACAACCTAATCCGGGAGAGGGGAGGCCAAGGGTGGAGGGGTACCCAAATCTTCCCAACCCGGGGTACTACCAGAGAAGGGATAGCTACCCTTCCCGGGATCAGCCCAGGGGAGAAAACAGGGCCCCGTATCAGCCTGAGCGGGTTTCCCAGTTAGAGCGCCAGGTTCAAAACATGGTGCGGGATCTGGGTCACATACTGAGGGCTCAGCAGAACCCTCAGATCGGCATGCCGGCGCAGAACGCACCCAACTCTGGACCTGGTGCCCCAGAACAATGACGGGGGCAGCACCCCGATAACACACCGGTTCCCAGGGAGGAGGCACAAGGGGAAGGGGGGTGTAAAGCCTTGGAGGAAGCTTCCTTCCTCACTTGTAAACAGCCCCTGGAAACCCAGGAACCGGAAACAAAATCTCTTGCCCCTGAAAGTCTGCCTCCTAAGGAGCAGAGGGGGGGTAGGAGAAACAAAAGACCCAAACAGACTCAGTTTGAGGAGGAGGTACAGATCTTCCAATTTGAGGGAGAGGGATCCTCAGAGGATCCTGGGAAAAGGATCTTCTCCTTCAGAGAGGGGGGAACTCCTCCCAAAGAAAAATGGTTCCCTAGGGATGCAAATCCAGACTGGGGAGATGTGGAGACTGAGCTACCGCCGCCCACCATCTCATCCCAGAACCAACAGCAAGAAAATCCCCTGGTTCAAACCCATCCTGGTGACTGCCTCCAAAAAGGGGGGGGCGGCCCGGAACCGGAGCCAGGGGAACCCACAATGGCTCTGATCTCCAGTTGCCAACTTTTTCTTTCAGATTCCCAAGGCTCTCCGCAGAATTCCGCCCAAATCTCTTCGCTAGCGATGTCCAAAACCAGAAAGTTAGCCCACCAGTTGTCCAAAAATGTGCATTATCTGTGCCCCCTTGAGGAGAAGGAGGGAAGATACTATGCCCCGGTACAAGTACAGGGGCAGGGTACAATTTTGGCACTGGTGGACACTGGATCTCAAGCTACCCTTCTGTCCAGAAGGGCCTTTGATGAACTGAATGCAGGAAGGGGAGGGAATTACCAAATTCCTCTCACACCTCTTCCTGGACAACTCCAGAACTTTGACGGGAAGGAAATTCCCGTCGAGGGGACGGCAGACTTGGACATTAAAATTGGGCGACACAAGTTGAAACACCCGGTCATAGTTGTGACCCCAGAGGGCACCCCTTGTTTACTAGGGAATGACCTCCTGAGGAGGTTGTCACCCTTAATAGATTGCGTAAACAAGGTCCTCTGGACCCAGACTAGCCGACCAATAAAATTAAAACAGAGTGTCAACCATGTTAGTTTAAACGGCACCTGCCACATGGTTGAACAAAAATCTGACCAAGTAGAATTTCACTTCCAGAATAGCCAAATTCCAGACGTGAAAGTAATAGCAGTAGGACAACAGACTGGTGATGGGGGGTCCTCTCTATTTCTGAAAATCAACCTTCCTTCCAGTCTAAAGTGGTACTCCACGCTGGAAGGAAACACTCTGAGATTCTATACTAATCCACAATCAGAAACTCCCACTCCTATAGTCCAGAAAGATGTGAAATCAGCTCAGAGCCTGGCTGATATTCAGCAAATTGGAGAGCAGTTGTTCATCCCTGTTCAGTTAAATGATGGGAAGGACTCTGTTCTCGCTCGAGTGTGCGTGAACAATGGTAAGAGCTTCATCAGCGAAGCCATGTTCTGCCAACTCCCAAAAGATCCAGCCATTCCCACATTCAAACTGATAGACAAATGGGAAATGGACCTGGAAGCACCCAATTCCAAACATCTCCTGCCAAGCAGGTGTATGCTCAAAATCTCCATTGGCAACAAGAGCATAGTCCATAACTGTTGGGTCGTGCGAGACGTCACTGCCGCCTTTTACTTAGGCAGTGACATTCTCAATCGCTTTGCCATTAGTTTGGACCTAATAAACTTCAAAGCTTGGTCCCAATTAGCGGATAATCCCATGGGCTTTGATGATCAAGAAAAAGCATTTAGGTCAGCTCAATTGCTACCTTATGCAGTTGAAATTCAGATCAAAGAGGAAGTCACCATCCCCGAAAGGACCCGACAATTCTCCCTGGAAGTGAAAGTTAAAAGAGGACAATATTTGCAAAACCCTGATGCTTACATACATCTAAATGCTTCTCTCCAACAGCAAGGGTTGGGGGTAAACCCAACTCCATTAGTCAACATAGAACATGACACCATTCTAATAGAGGTGGATAACAGCGACTTAAAGAGTATTACTCTAGCCGCAGGCACCATTATTGGAATGGCGGTTGATGACCGGCATTTTTCCATCGACTTAGTAAATGAACTGTTAGGACCAATCCCCAAGGACTGTTTTGACAGTGACAGTGAGGACAATACAACACCAGACAGGATTTTTACCCGGCATGGGGGGAACTTCCTGGTGTACACTTCTTGCCCTTATGGTAAGGAAGATGTGACTTGTGACTTCAGGAGGGATGAGGTGATTTTCCAGGTCCATGAGGGCTGCCTTTCCC
This sequence comes from Ambystoma mexicanum, assembly GCF_040938575.1. NCBI lineage: Eukaryota > Metazoa > Chordata > Amphibia > Caudata > Ambystomatidae > Ambystoma > Ambystoma mexicanum. The sequence goes on along the minus strand of NC_090929.1, from coordinate 1,275,486,223 downwards.
ACCTGAAGCCTCCAGTCCAAATCAGCACTCTGACCAGGGACTTCTCCACCCAGCTGGAGGAGGCCGCTGAAATAGCCAAACCAGAAGTCTTTCCAGGCTTCAGGCAGATGGTGGAAGAGAGAGTCAACCTAGCTGATGCCTGTGTGACTCTGGAACAAAAGCAAAAGTTGAAACAAGTTTTCTTGGATTTCCAAGATCTCTTTGCGGTAGACTCATATGACTGTGGTCGCACCGACATCCACACCACAACAATCCCCACGGACCCTGGCATGTTTGTGAAGCAATATCGCTTGCCTCTCGCATCAATGGAGTCCCTTACTGAAATAATTAAGAACCTTGAGTCCAGGGGAATAATCCGTCCAGTCCAGAGCACCTTCAATAATCCGGTGCTGGGAATATTGAAGCCAAACGGCCAGTGGAGACTCTGCGCCGACCTCAGGGAGCTCAACAAACGGGTCCATACTTCCCGATGGCCTCTGCCCTACATTGACCAAGGGCTGGCCCAGATCCAGGGGTCACAGGTATTCACTGCAATAGACCTGACCAATGGGTACTGGACCGTGCCTGTCAGTAGGGAGGACCAATACAAACTGGCTTTTACCTTTGGGGGCCAGCAGTATACATGGATCCGGACTCCCTTCGGATACCTCAACTCCGGCAATGAATTTAACATTTTCCTACATAAGGCCATGCCCGACCTGGGTGCGAGGGGTAACCTGGCTTATGTAGATGATGTCCTCATCAAAAGTTCATCTGTGGAGGAACACATAGCGGAGATCCGTTATGTTCTGACCCAGTTGAGGGCCGCCGGAGCAAAACTTTCCTTTCAAAAAGCACAGTGGTGTAGAACCCGTGTTAATTTCTTGGGGCATGAGATTACTCCTCAGGGTCTCTGTCCCCAGGAAAAGAAAGTGGAAGCACTTCAGAAACTGAAAGACCCCACAACTCTGCGAGAACTAAGGAGCCTCCTTGGACTGACTAATTACAGCAGAAAGTTAATTGAGGGCTACGCAGAGATCACCAGACCCCTGATTCATCTCCTGAAGGGGGGGTCAAGTGGGAATGGGGTCCAGAACAAGCCGAGGCGGTAAAACAACTCAAAAGAAGCCTCTCACAAGCGCCTTGCCTAGCTTACCCTGTCAGAAACAAGGAGTTCTTCCTGGAGACAGGGTTCTCTAATACGTGCTTGACGGCAGTATTATACCAAAAGCATGACAAGGTCAATAAAGTAATCTCCTATGCAAGCAAAACTTTATCCTCTGTGGAGGAAAAATTCAACGATTGTGAGAAGGCACTCCTGGCAACGGTGTGGGCATTGAAGAATTACCGCCCGTTTATCCAGGGGGAACACATCATAGTGGAGACTCCACACCAGCCTATGCAATATCTCCAAAGTGATAGAATCCGGGCCGGAAATGTGAGTAATTCCAGAATTACTTCCTGGATTCTGTCAATGCAAGGCTTTCCTGTGGAGGTCAGATATGGCCAAAACAAGAAGAGTCCCCTCGCGCAAGGTCTGGCTGACTTGCATGATTGTGCCAGAGAAAACTGTCTCGAGGACGAAAGTCTAAAAATAAAGGACAACATGGAGGCATACCTTAATTCCCCACACAAAGTCTTTGAAGAAGACAAGTGTGAGGGAATGCCAACTGTGTATGTGGATGGATGCTCTTACCATGTTGACAACAACGGGGAAAAAGAACTGGTGGCTGGCGTAGGGAATGCATGGGTGAATGAGTCCCCAGAACCCTCCGCTGGATACAAAATTGGTCCCCGAAGTAGTCAGGTGGCAGAATTGATGGCTGTGCATCAGGCCATCCTCACTGCTGTCCAGCATCAACTCCGCGAACTGGTCATAATCACAGATTCGGATTATGTACGGAACGGTTTCGTGGAGCACCTGGTTAATTGGAAAACCAGAGGCATGTTATGTGCTAACAACAAACCCTTGAAACATGGGAAGTTGATCCAAAACATTGATGATCTGGTCACCTCGAATGAGATGACCATCTATTGGAAAAAGATCAAGGGTCATTCCAAAGTAGAGGGACCAGACAAAACTGGAAATGACTTAGCTGATCAGCTGGCCAAAACCGGGGCCATCCAAGGGGATCTAATTGAGATTGAGTCCCTGTTGGGGGAAATCCAGGTCACTGCTATCACTAGGTCCCAGACAAATGCTCACAACGACCTTTCAATTGCACAATGGAGTAAGGAGACCCCTGATGTTGATTTGATTACCGCTCAGAAGGGGGATCCAATAATTGGTAAATTTTACCAGCACCTTGAGGACCCTGAGAACTTTCCCCTGACGGATACCGATTACATTGGGAAAGAGGACCTAAGAGTGTTGATGAAGTGTCCAAAAATGTTCCGAATCCAAGACGGTTTGCTGGTAAGGAAATCCAAAGCTGGCCACGATCAGTGGGTGGTTCCTACCTCATTCCGAAGCCTGATGTTAAGTCACGCCCATGATGCGGCCACCGCCGGTCATAGGGGGTTTCACACCACATTGGAAATCTTAAGAGAGGTTGCATACTGGCCACATATGGGGCAGGACCTCGACCAATACTTGAAGGGGTGTCTTGTGTGTGCACAATTTCAGCCATCATCCCTCACGCACCGTGCGCCTCTCCAAAAGAGGGGGATGACCCTGCCATGGTCAGATTTACAAATCGACTTCATAGGCCCCGTGATTCGCTCGGCTAGGGGGAATAAGTACATGTTGACTGTGACATGCTTGTTTACCAAGTGGGTGGAATGTCTCCCAGCCCCAAACTGCAAGGCAGAAACGGCAGCTGCCTTGATGATTAACCACATCTTTTCCCGTTTTGGTCTACCTCAAAGGATTGAGTCAGACAGAGGTAGCCACTTCACCAGTGAAGTAATGACAAAGATGTGGGAGATACTGGGGGTCAAAAGGAAGTTGCATATTGCTTACAGGCCAGCTTCTTCTGGGGCAGTGGAGAGATATAACCGGACAATTGTGAGCATATTAAAGAAGTTTGTGGCAGATTCTGGGCCAAGTTGGGATATCCGATTACCTCTGGTCCTAATGGCCATCAGATCTACCCCTTCATCTGCAACCAAAATGTCACCATTTGAGTTGATGACTGGGCGCAAGATGGTGCTTCCTCAGCATTTGCTCTACAGGACCCAAGAGCAGACACTGATAAATGCCTCCACAACTCATGAGTATGTGGAGAATTTAAGGAAACACCTCCAACATGCTTTTGCTTACGCTCAGCGGAATCTAGAAAGATCGGCTGATAGCATGAAGACCCATTATGACCTGAAGACTTCCAGGAAGGAATATCAGGTGGGAGACCGGGTCTATCTATACAACTTCCAAAGAAACCAGGCAAAACAGCGGAAATTTTTGCCTACATGGAAGGGACCCTTTGAGATCATCGACAAGAACTCTCCTGTGGCCTACAAAATCCACATCCCCAAAGGTCCTTTGGCAGCGGGGGAAGACAAGTGGGTCCACATAAACCAGTTGAAATGTTGCCATCCCAGGCACACTCTGCAACAACTGGAGGAATCCTCTGGAATCCTAGCGGGTACTGTCTCAGACTAATTCAGTTCCAACCATAAAACATACCACATCTAGTCTCTAAAATATTGTGATTTGCATGAAACTGTCTCTTAGTTATACCGTTTTTTTTTTCAAAATAAGAATGTAATGTTTTGTTATGATGAAATGCATATGCTGCCCCACTATCTCAACAGTGGTGGAAAAATGTCTATGAATAGGTATTGCCGCTCTTCCTTTGTCGTCCTAGGAGAAAGAAAACCTGGAGACGGGACAAGGAGGACGATCCGGAGATCGGGAGCCGAGACACAAGGGGCCCGGGGTACCGCCCAATCTTCCCATCAGGACCGGCGAGGAGAACTGATCGATCCGACCGGATGGAGAAAAAGATGCTGAACTGTGCCATCTATTGGAAGAAGATGAGGAAACATCCCAGATCTTGCGAGTCCCATTCGTGAAATAGAATGGCCATCGCAAGAGGGGGGCTTGTGGGATGTATTTACCGATGCATCCGAGCCCTACCTCAAAACTGTGCAGTACTGACATGGAAAACATCATGATGGCCAGAGCTTCCCAGAAAATGCACAGGGAAATGCATGAAGAATAGGCTGCCACTCATTTTTGCCGATGTTATGGGCACAGAAGGACACTGCCTAAAACCACCATTGGACTACCCACACAGTAGTCTGAAACCATTGGGAGTGGCAATGCTGATTGCCAAAAGCAAACCCATAACTGTGGGGAATTCATTTTCTTAAATCCCAAAAAGGGGTGCAGTACCAGTACTCACCACTATCAAAAAGCCGGCGTTTTAAAACCACCAGATTTTACTTTTTTTGTAGAAAACTGAATAAATGAACCCAAAACATGCCAAAGAAAGACTTACTGAGAGGTGGATCCAATGTAAAGTTATATTCTAAAGTGACTTGAAGGTTTATAACAAGACTGGCTGAGCTGTGGATTTCAGCAGTTTAAGTAAATGTGGACTGAAAGACACTAAAAATATAAGTGTTTAAATTGACTGAGTGACCTACTTTGAGTGTCACATAGGTTGCAATTGTTTAAATGTCATAGTTTTAAACTTAGAATCAGCATCCTAGCTGCATATGTAAAACAAATGTCTTGACTTAAACTGGGGAACAGAAATGACATGTAGCTAAAAACTGGCTTAAAGAGATTCCAATTCTGCCTGACAACTACCCCCATCAGGAGTGAAACTTGAGTCACAGCTGTGTTCCCAGGCCTAGCTGCCCTTTTGCTGCTCACACCAAAAGGGATATGACACTTCCCTGATTGAATTACCTGGGCTCTGCAGGAAATTGAACAAAGCCCTGTCTTGACTCAGGCAAATGTTTTATGGCGGGAGTCGTAAATGGAGATTTCTCCTGTAAGCACATGGGAGGGGCACTGCCTGTGAGAGCAAGCTGGCTTGGCAGAACTGGAAAAACCAGAAATTCAACCTTGTGCTGGAGGAAAACCACACCCCTTTGGGGCCAGAACATAACTCTAAAAAGATGAATAACTCATAGTACGGACATGTGAAAATTATTTAAATGACACCATAATTCTTGTGATTTTTCTGCCCACATTTTAAGAGGTTTTTAGAACCGGTGGTATGTTCAGGGGGGTTTTAGCGGAAAAGAGGATGTAACTCAAAATGTGTGCATGTGAAAAATCTGACACTTCATCAATTAATGTCCATACTCCTTGCGCACATGTGTGTAAATTTGGGGTAATGTCCGGAATTGCAAACCAGTTAAAAAGTGCAAAATATTGCCATTTCTGAATGCAAGCTCCCAGGAAGAGCAGAGTTTGAACAGGAGATACCTCCTGTAATGCATGATGGGTGCATATGATTTTAAAACAACATGTACTTCTGCAAATATGTATTTGGTTCAAATCTAGATTTGTGTGTAAGTTGACAGGAGGAGTGGACTTTCTGCAGGCTGTAAAATGACATCACTCTGACACAACTTAGCTCCCCCAATCAGGGGAGAAATGAAAGCTTGGCCAATGATAAGTGGAGAGGGGCTGGCTAGTGATGCTGCTCACACACACCCATTTTGAAAACACATAAAAGCAGAGAGACAGGACAGACAGGGACCTTCAAATCCATTTGCAGCTGGAAGCTCTGCCGGGAAAATCCATACCTTGCCTCCATCAAACCTCCAGAGAGCCAAACTAGAGACTTCAATCTATCCAGAACTAGAGACCCAGACCAGACCAGCAGAGAGAGCTGACCCAGATCACTGTTAGCAGAACCAAAGAGCTGAACCGGAGTCCAGTCCAAAACCTGACCAGATCCGTGGCGAGGCCCAATTAACTCAAGAATATAGTGTGAGTACCTAGAAAACTGTGCAGAACCAATCTCCTAGTTAAAATAATATAATTCAATCTAGTTTTAATCTAAGTAGAACTGCCTCCTAACTGTCACCTGTCATTTGTAAAGCTGTTACCTGTGATTTGCTAGTTGCAAACTGCACTTGTCTTTGTGAACTTTAAAATTTCAATCTGAAAAACGACCTTTATTCAATCGCTCATATCTCCGCGACCGTTTGTGCTAGAGACTTGCAGTAACTTTCATCTGGAAGCTGAGATCCTTGTAGTTCCTCTGTAATCGCGCCAGACGCATTCGCGAATTTTGCCGCGATTTGAACATTTCTCCACTTGCAAAAAGATAGCTGCTTTTGCTTTCCTCTGAAAAAAATCATTTGCCTCATAAAAACTATCCCTGCATCACTGCTAGAGTGAGCCTGAGCTAATATTAACTTGATTTCACTCACCCTGAACCTCTAGAGGGAATTAAAAGCATTTTAACATATTTTCACTCCATTGCCAGCACATATCAAAGCGTTTTGCCTGTGTTTTCAACTTCCGTAGTCTAAGTTGCTGGGTGAACTGAATCACATTTAATTGCATTTCTGAGAACTGTGTGCCTTCCTTCCACTTCCTTGCATTGCATAAAAGGGGGGGGTGAATTGTCCAAGAAAGTGATTACATTGTCTTTTGCTGAAATCCTATCAAGTTATTTTCTGTACTGCATTTCATTCCACATTGCATCCATTAGAAACCATAAAAGTATTGTTGCTATCTTATCCATTTCATGTCAACTCCTTAGTGATTATCAAGAAGTGTGCTAGTGCCAGATTCTCCGTTGTTAATCTTTATCATATCAGATTAAGTGGGATATTCAATTATTAATTTATTATAAAGTGTGATAGATATATATTGCTTTACTTCTCAAATAAACCTTTTAATTTGCAAAACAGAACTACTTCTTGGCTCAGCGGGGTCAGGGGGATTCTGAGAGAGGGGTGTTATATAGGGGTAGTCATCCAGAACGCATGAACTGGACATAAAGATATATCAATAAGGGTTTTCATTCAGTATTCTAGACTAGGTGTTGACTTGGCTGTAGTGCTGAATTGAATCCTCTTACAAATTACTTCAACCATTCACATCTTGGAGAAAAGAGGAATAAGTGTTAGGTGACCATGACACATTTGAAACTGCATTTAAGGCAAATGAAAGCAGCATAACAAATGAAAATTGTAAACTGTACAAAGAAATGTTGGACAATGAACACCAGGAGGAAGAATAAATAGACACAATACTAGATAATGAAACTCTCAAAGGGAGACAATCATCTCTTACAGGAAGCCAAGACCCACTTGTAGATCCATTCATTCAAAATGATGCAGGAATAGCAATGAATGAAGTAGATAAGACAATGTATCAATCCAAACAATCTAAAGAAGATTTGTCAGTGCTCAAATCACAGTTAAATAATGAATAACTCACCATTTACCTAGAAATCACTGAAGAAATTGAACATGGACTAAAACATGAAAATAATACTAGCAGTTATAAAAATAATACAAACCTCTGCTCTTGTATGTAAGTGGTGAAGCTCATTCTGGCAAAACGGTCTTAATTAAAACAATCAGAAAATTTGCAGAATACAAAACAAATAACCTTTCAGATGTAGTAATAGCTCCCACAGGTCTAGCTGCTTACAATATAAGAGGTGTAAGATTACACCGACTCCTTCTCCCAGAAGAACTCCGAAACAAATTAGAATATTACAAATTGTCAGCGGAAACTGTGACTGAAATACGCAGAATTGCACAGCAAATGAAAGTCTGTCTAGTAGATGAAGTAAGCATGGTTTCCAACCTCATGCTTGCTTTAATTCATCTAAAAATGGAGGAAGTCCTAAAAACTGGATACAAAGAACTCTTTGAAGGAAAACATGTTATTGTTTTTGAAGACCTTCTACAGTTAACACCGGTCAAAGGACAACCCATATTCAAAACAGGTGTCTGGGGTTGCTGTTGATACTCTTGTTCAGAGGAGAATAGCCTAGCATGTCGGTGCTGGACTGCCCAAGTGGATGGGACCAGACTGAAATGAAAATGAATATTTCTCCTCTGCGAAAGGTACAGTGAGCTAAAACATGGTTGTAGATCCTCCCGAGGGGGTACCTTCCCATAGAGCAAGTTATTTAGCAATATTTGTTCTCAGTAGAGGGGTTCCCTTTCCTCTTTGTATATGTTTAGGAACTTGGGGTTTCACCCTAAATTACCCAGCGTAAGCCAAACGTGGACCCCTTGCACACTGTGCTTAGAGAGGCACAGCTTTATCTCACTGTTGAGGACCAACAAGGCCAAAACACGTGTCAGGGATTGCTGTTGGTACTCTTGTTCAGAGTAGAATTGTCTAGCATTTCAGTGCTGGACTGCACAAGTGGGTGGGACCAGACTGATATGCAAATGAATATTTTTCCTCTGTGAAATGTACAGTGACCTAAAACGTGGTTGTAGATCCACCTTAGTGGACACCTTGCCATAGTACAGGTTATTTGGCTGTATTCATTCTCTGTAGAGAGGCTCCCAGACCTCTTTGTGTATGTTTAGGAACTTTGGGTTTCACCCTAAGTTACTGAGGGCAATCCAGACATGGATCCCTCGCTCATTGTGCTTAGACACGCACAGCTCCACCTCACTGATGAGGCCCATCCAAGGCTGAAACACGTTTCTGTGGTTGCTGTTGGCACTCTTGTTTAAAGGAGAATTTCCCAGCATTTTGGTGCTGGACTGCCCAGGTGGGTGGGACTAGACTGATATGCAAATGGGTAATTCTCCTCTGTGAAAGGTACAGTGAGCTAAAACGTGGTTGTAGACCCTCCTGAGTGGGCACTGTTAGGGATAATTCTCTAAATGTGCTAATTGCCCTTACCTTTTGAGACCCCCAGCAACTTTGCTGGATTTCTAGGATTTTATTTTTTACCTGGGAAGAGTGTGAACCTTTTTTCCCCACTCTTCCATGTATTTTGTGTGTGTTTTACATTTGTGTTCTTTGTTAATGGAGTTTTTAAAACAACCTCCATGGCATCATCTTTTACTATGTGTCACACAGCACCTTCAATGCAGTGGCACAGGGGTGTCTTTTAGACTCTCCAAGGTTTAAATACCTTTCCTGGGACTGACTACTGTCTCCCAGGGCATGTAAAGTTAAATTGACTTTATTAGTCTCTTTAAATTTACTGACCCATCACACCCTATCTTACTTTAGAGTGCTGGAGGGGTTGCTTAGCTTCCCCTGAATCAAAACACTCATGTAACAGTAAAATGTTACCTTTTCCTATTTTAAATGTCTGTTGGCAGTGGTTTAGATCAACCACCATGATTTTTTGTGACTGCTAACAACAGTAGCTCAAAAAAGGGGTAGCCATGCTTTTTAATATGGCGTCCCAGACCTATCTGTAAAAACAGACTCCGGTCATCATTTCTTTTAAGAAAAGTCCTTCTTGTGTTTGTCTCTGCACGCCAAACCAGGTTTGGTCCCTTTGTTCGTGCCCTTTGGCGGGCTTCTTTGCTGAAGCCCTTCTCTGGTGCCAGAGTGTCTGGGGTGGACATGATGTGAGGGTGGTGCCTGCAACTCCCTGTGCTTAGTCTCCTAGGAGATCTGAATGCACTCTGGTGTGATTGGACAGATGGCTGTCCAGCAAGGACAGCCATCCTGCTGTGTGAGTGACAGCCAGGCTGAATGAATGGGGGAAAACTATTTAAAAGCAGGTCTCTGGGACTTGGAAAGCAGAGTCGACCACTGGAACGAAAGAACTGAAGAGGCAACTCCTGGATGACCGGTGAAGCCCTGCTGCAGGTCCGAATTACCTGAAACTATGACGACAGAGAGCCCTTCAAGGTTAACTTCTTCCCTTGAGTTTCGTGGGAACAACCAACTCGTAAGCCACCTGGACACCATCCTATTCTGGTGGAATTTTCTTCAGAGGGCTGTTGAAAACCGGATAGCCAGAGGGAAGGAAACCAGGGGGACTTTATGGCACTCACACCTTAAACCGACCTCTTGCTACAGCTTTTGGCCTCTTCCCTGGGCAGTGCAGGAACCTCCCGACGTCCTCCTTCTTGTCCCCACGACTGAAGCTCAGGAACAGCAAATCTGCTCGAACTGCCAGGAACAACTGCCTCAGCTACAGCTTTCTTCATTTAAAAGGTACTGTTCAAATGCGGTCCGAAAATCTTTTCGGCCATCGAGAAAGCGCGTGAAACTTTCCTCAACTACGAATGATTGTCCTTCCCTTAACATTCGTCAAACTTTTTGCCTACCCAAATCCTTTAAAAAATCTGTGGCAAAGACTTAACCATTATATACCAGAACTCTGCTATCCTATACAAAAGACTCTGAACCATTAACTTTGGCCCAGGCCCATTGAGAAGAATTGCTGGTTGTATTTAACTGAAACCCTTTGCCCTGCCTATAAATGTATTTGGGCTGTCTATTCTTAAGCAACATCACAACTAAATAACCTATAAAATGTATCTGAAACACTGCTGGATTACAAAAATGATTAACTCTGTGTCTAAACTGCAGAGTGAGACTAAAACATAACCTTGATGTAGTACAAGGGATAGTCAATGGAGCAAATCGAACATTTGTTGGCTTCCAAACATATGCAGATGAAAACAATATCCAGTTCGTCACATCCCTGCACTACAGCACTTTTCCTTCTATTCAAAGATATGTATGTACACAGATACAATTCTCCCTGTCTCTTGCATACACATAGAATAATTAGCTCTGTCTTATGCATGTGCTGTTACTATTCACAAATCACAAGGTCTAACCCTCGACCACACATTTGTTGACATTGCCAGCACAGTCTTCAAAGAAGGTATGAGTTATGTAGCACTTTCACATCTTCATACACTCACTGGTCTATTCTTGGTTAACTTTGATGCGAAAAAAGTCAAAGCTGACATTCCTTGCATCCTAGAATACAACAGGCTGTATGCACTGTACACTCCACATCTGGATATGTACCCTGTTCCTCAAAAAAGAAAACATTTCAAAAGACAATTAGTACAAACAGAAACCATAACAGATCCCCCCACAATCCCAGCAAAAAAAACAAAAACAAATGCAGGACCTTCAAACCAAACAGAGACAAAATTTGCTGGTCCTTTTAAATTAAGCAACACAACTAGAATACATTGCTATGCAAATGTAGCAATTAATCATCTACTGTTCTAATAGTGGACAATGTTTACTTAAATGGCCCAGACCAGCTGTGGTTACAAATATTCATCCTACACAGAAATGCCAAAAACGACCCTGACACTATCTACAGTGTCTCAGGAATATGACAGGAATTGGACTACTGTGCAGGAATGATTAAATAAGCATAAACACACAGGAGCATCCACAAGAATTGCTAATGTACTTACTACAAGTATTAGAGACAAAACACATTGCTATAAATGAAATCTTACAAATTTCATACACGTGGAAACATACATGCAGTCTCTGCAACCATGTTCTAATGAACAATTTGTGTATGTATACCAAATTGTAATTCAATTCCATTTCAAAAGCTTCTTTAAAATGAAAATCATGGCATATTGTGCTCATTTTGGATATTCAGACAATTGAGCCAACATACAAATAGATGCAAATGCCCAATATGTAATATCAATGCTCAAGATACAATGCAGATGGCACTAAACATGACTGTAAACACATTAACCTTACACACGCCCAAGTATGACCTGGTAAGAAAACCTTTACAACAGTAGGCATAATATACCACAATGTTGCCACAACCACTTCAGGCCACTGTACTGCATATGTGAATAAAGAAAGTGGTTAGTTTGAATGTTACTCAAAAACATGGGTTACCAGCAAATCTAACAAATGCCTACTTAATATTCTATAACTCAAATGTAGTAATTAAATTGCACTTAAAAATCACATGCGCCAATGGGTATCTAACTACGTTAAACATAAACAAACCCACAAAACTAATATTCCTTAATTAAAATACACTTACAATATGCCATCAAGTTTATAATTACTTAATACATCCCTGCTATAACTACACTACTTTTACAATACTATACAGTTAGAATATGCAAATGGATATCTAACTACTTCAAACACAATGATCAAATCCATTGCATCATTACTGTGGACATGGCCAATATCCAGATTGTTGAGGGCATGGTTCCATAGCCACACATATATGTATTGTTATTATAACTACACATACATATTAGTCACACTCACTAATTTCATTACATAACTTTAAATACAAAGTAAGCACTGTTATAACATATCACATGACACTACCAAGTCCAAAAGAAGTCTGCTGAGCCTTTTGCATGTCTGTGTTGGCTGCAGACAGTAGAAAGGCCTGCAAACTCGGCAAAAACTCCACAGCCATTTTTAACCCACAACAACTCTTCAATGTTTCCATCTCTTCTCTCCCACACCATCCCCAGAGTCTCTTTGATCCTTGAAATAACCCCAAATGTATTATCCAGAGGGAGGCATTTTGAGCTGCACTGTCCGTGGATATGGTTCGGTGGATCCAATATTGCATCCATTTCAATTGTTTTCTTGCATATCACACTCCTAATCAACCAATCAGCTGCTGTGCATGATGTCGGTCAAGGTTATGTGCCCCTCCTTTGATCCAGAGACAATCACGGACACCGAATCAGGAAAAGTCGAAGGGAGCGGACAGAGATATCACCAAAAACATTGTATCTACTTCTTTGTCATTTAAAAAAAAATCTACTGAACGGATGAACACAAAATTTACAAAACCAGATTTTCAGGACTATTCCATCACTTTCGGTGCAAATCCATCCAGTCGTTTGGGCTGTAGGTGCAAGAATCTTTCTGTATGTCAAAGGTTTTCTGACCCCCCCCAATAACTTTTCTCCCCCTTGACGAAATCACACTAAACTTCCAAAAATCAATTTGAGGTGGCTGTATACTTTTTTTTTTGCAAAGTTCCATGAGGATTCATAGAACGACTCTAAAGATATAAGGCACTGAAAAACTGTTCTTCCCATGTGTTGACCAACTTAACCATAACTGCAGGGTCACTACCACTGACCCTGTAATAAATATATAAATATAATTATGACAGTATCGCCATTTAACATTACATTTTCAACACACACCATGATGTTCATGTAAATAGTTTGAAATTATAACAGGCAAACAAATATTGAAAAGACATCAAACGTTTCCTACTCAGCAACCTTCAAGATTTCTGTCTGCTACCCTCACCCCTTGTTTAAAGGTGTCATGTGTTTCCAAATACTACTGCCAAAGAAACTTGAGACTATGATAATTCCAGGTTTCTGCATACCTTCTAATGAGGATAATCAATTGGAGGGTAGAGGTTTTTCTTATACCTTTGAAATGCATAAAGAACTTTTGCCACATCACTTTTTAATGCAGGGTGATGAAATACATTGTTTGGATAGGCTGCCTGTGATCTCACAACCCTCCCCCCACACAGATACCCAAAGTCAATCTTTTAAAATAAGCTGTGATGTTAAAGCCTCACACATCCTAGTAGAGAACTGTAAATAATGCACATGGACTGGAAAAAATGACAATATAAATAAAATTCAAAATTTGTCTGTGGGTTTGTGGCAGGATTTGTGGATTTTTGGGTTTGGCGCTTGGCGAAGAATTGCTCCTTATACAATGCCACACTGTTTCACCAATCTGCACCAAAGTATGCATAGTTACCTGTTTGCAGCTTCAGACAATACTGGCTGCATGACATTTGAACACAACACCCCATTCCCTGGATTTCAGCACAAGTCAACATTTGTTGATGGGTTTGTGGTTCGGCCAAAAATGATTTCTTATACAATTCCACAGTTTCACCTATCTGCACCAAATTGGGCATACTTTCCTGTTAGGATCTCACAGACAATATTGGCTACATGACAAATGGACACCCCACCCTTTTCCCTGAATTTCGCCAAAAGTTAAAATTTGTTTGTGGGTTGTGGCTTGCCGAAGCATTGTTCCTTATACAATTCCACACTGTTTCACCAAGCCGCACCAAATGCTGCATAGTTAACTTGTAGGACCCTTCAGACATTACTGGCACCATGACATTTGGACACCCCACCCTTTTCGCAGGATTTCTGCAAAAGTTAAAATGTGCGGGTTTGTGACCTGCCGACGAAGCCATGAGCCATGTTCACCCGCAAGCGAAACAAAAATGTATGGGAGGAGAATGGACCTGAGAGGCAAAGGTGAAGGCAGGTAGCATTCCAGAGGTTTCCAAATGTTTGCTTCATTAGGCGAAATTACTTTTCCAGAGTGTTTTTGCGAGATGGTGCCTGCTGACAAAGCCGTACACTATGTTCAATGGGAAGGGAAACAAAAAATGTTGTTTCTAAACAAGCTTTACAATCCCGTAAACCATGTTCACCAGGAAGGGAAACAATTATTTTTGCTGCATCAGGTGAAATTACTTTTCCAGAGGATATTTGTGAGATGGTGCCTGCTGACGGAGCCGTAAACCATGTTCACCAGGAAGGGGAAAAAAAAGATTGTTTCTAAACAAGTTTACAAAGCCGTAAACCATGGTCACCAGGAAGGGAACAACAAATGTTGTCTTTCAACTGGTCCTGACATGAGGAACAAAATTGTGGTTTCAGAGGAATTTGCACCACAATTAATTGCACCACTCCAGGGACAGGCGGAACGGGGACCGACAGGATCATTCATTTTCAACAATTAATGAGCGTGTTATCTTGTCTGTCTAGAGAACCCTTTTGGAGGATGGTTACTTCTGCTAGTTTAGAATTTTAAAAAGTGTCTCTATCCACTTCTATTTGCCAATACTGAATTTTCAAGTAACATCGAATTTTTCAAGTTGGTCAATATGAGAGGTGATAAGATATCTGCAGCAAAGGGCATACTGATGCTGAAAGGAAGAGAACAAAGATGTGTGGAAGAGCAAGTCTGAATGGGCTCAACCCAGTGGCCTCATCCTGCAATATTTACGTGGGAAGCATCTAGAAGGAGAGGTTGGGAGAACAAGACAAAATAGCTGGATTTATAACAGGAGCACTGTTATGTTATGGTATGTTATGGTAAGTTATGTTATGTTATGTCAATGGTTCTTATACCGCTCACTGATGCCACCTGCATGGTTGGTTGGTGCTCTGGCAGATCTGTAAAGCAAGGGGGCATGGGGTAAGTTAGTAGTACTGAGTGGGAGAAAAGAGCAAGAGAGCGGCGATGTTCTGTTGGCAGCTTCAGTTTGGATGACACTGTTCACTGAGCGTTGGTGTTTTTTCTTTCGGTTGGTCGCTGCATTGTGCTGTTTGGCAGGGCTATGTGTGGTTTGTTTCATTGTTGTGGTGTTGTGAAGTGTGTGTAGTGTGTGGTAATGTTGAGGTATGGCTGTGTTTAGTTCAGAGTTTGAGAAGGTGTATGCAGAAGGGTGACTTTTTAGAAGAGTTAGTCAGCAGCAGTACACTTTCCTACCACACTGTTCTGATAACTGTGGCCCATATCCCTTCTTATGTTGTACATTCAGAGGTGCAGCAATTACCACCCCCCATCGCCTGGGTTCCTCCAGGGGTGATGTGTTCCCTGTGACTCACGGTCCTTCCATGCGAGATATTGCTCACACAAATAGACTAAACGAGAGATACTGCTCACTAACACAGATTAACTAAACACAAGATATGGCTCACTAACACAGATGGGCCAAGTGCAAAATATGGCTCACTAACAGAGATGGGTTAAGTGCAAGACATGTGTGACTAGTACAGATGGGCTAAGTGCAAGATATGGCTCTCTAACAAAGATGGGCTTAGTGGCAGATATGGCTGACTAACACAGATGGGCTATAGTGCAAGATAGGGCTCACTGGGCTACACCCATGAAGAAACACCTATATTTGAGATACCTGAGCAGTGGGACATAGGCCATCATGGATGCAAGACTGGGTCAAGTGAATGGGATGAGAGATCTAAGCAGTAAACCCTCAGTCTTTACAAGTCTCATATCACTATTGCAGGTCAACATAACGAGTGGATCATTGCTTGTGGAAAAATGCAGGATAACCTGAAAAAACAGGTTCAATCAATCAATGATCACGTCAGACACCAATTCATGGCAGAGGCATTGAAGGAAGACTTGGGAGACCCAGCAAAGTTGTGGTCCTAGAGGAACGTATGGAAGTTAATCAACTGGTAATGTGGCATTGAAACTGTGTGATGCTCCTGGAACACTTATAGGCCAGTCCACAGAGTAAAGGCCCTTATGTACTGGATAATACCAGGGATCTGGGCATGGTGTAGAAATGCCTTGGTTATAGATTGTGACATCTGGAAGATCAAAGTCCCAGAAATAATGAATAGTTATGTGTATGTTGTGAGCATTCAAGAGATAAAGAAAGAGTTAAGAAATGGAATCCGAATTTACTTCACATTAGTGCCCCACACTTCAATGTATAGCGAAAGCTAAACCAGGTCACATGTTCACTGTCGAAGATTAAATCTGTTGGGATGGGAGTACAAAATGTCTGATGTCAAACAGGACTGTAATGTTCTTATGAACAGCTGGGTGCATCCAAAAGAAAGGCTGAAAATTGATGTGAGCTTTACCTTTTTAACCATGACTCAGAGATATGATGTGTACTGTCCTGAAGAGTAAAGATACGAGATATATTTTAAGTATACAGTCACATTTAATTGAACGTCTTACATTCTGTGTCATTTCCAAAGCGTATTAGAACTATTGCCAAATGTGCAAAGACTGTCTGGAATTAAAAAGTAACTACACTTGATTCAAGCAGCTTTCAAATGTGAAGAACACGCCTTTGAATTTGTAGGTCATGCAGTAACCCTCTGTGCCATGTCGACTTAATGTGTCATGCAACTAAGTTATTGAAATAAGTTGAATCGTGTACATGGGCACTATTGATTAGGACAGTACCTGCCATTGTACTCAACTTCTCACACCGATGGTGGTGTTGCTGTCGCAAAAGCCACAATATCTCTTTACAAGTCCATAATGAAAGGAGGGTCTCTATGCTTCTTGATAGTGTAGAGATTGCAGTTATGTAAGGAAAAATGGAGAGCACTCATTTCAACAGTGCAAGCATTTCAACTATGCCACTGATCTGCACCAAATGTCACATGATTAGTGACACAGGGGGCTGGGGAAAAGAGGTAACGTCGGCAAATAGGTGGGTCAAATGTGCAGTTTCCATATGTGATATAGGTCCTGGGCTGGGTTTCCAGAAAGGCTATATAAGGAACTGCAAGCTGAGAGGCAGGGCTTTTTGGGGGACATGTGGTTTTCAGCAGGGGCTTTTTCTGAAAGTGCTGGAGAACAAGAAGACAGGGTTTTAGGCATGTTGCTGATTCCATAAGGGACTGTTGCCTTTTTCTGATTCTGTGAGGCTTGTGATATGATATGATATATCATTTATAATGCACCTGTACACAAGTGTTTTGTAGGCACGACATTGAGGATAAATCTGAGTCACGGACCTAGGAGAGGACAGACTCTATATCCTATAATACATTCAAATACTGCCAGATTCTTAGCAAGAAGAGGAAAACAATCACAGGGAGGTAAAAACCAGCATGACTGGCTTGTCTAGAATGAAGAACATATTCATATATAGTCCCCTGATATATTATAACCTCTTTTCTGTTGGGCAATATTTGGGTCACCATTGGACCATAACTTGACCTAAGGGAGCAACGTTGGGCTCCATCCGGTTTTTGTTCAACGAGGGACACCACGCACAAGGGATCCGTTCTCCAATGATGAGCAAAACCGCTAACTTGGGATCCAAAGTCTCAGCAGGTAAAATGAATGCTTTGAAACTTAGAGACAAGATTTAGCAACAATGATGCTGAGTAATTACAGGCATCAAGTGAAAGTTCCCGTTTACAACGTCTTCATGTATTTCCATACGGGGTTCGAAAATAGATGCCCTGATGAAGGCAGCCTCAATAGACTACATGACCGCCAAAACGTGAAGATTCTAGGGAATCATCAAGTACTTGGTTACATGTCTTTATATAATCTTTGGACTACCAATTCCCATGCAGGCAAAGATGTCTTTTACCCCATGACCCTGAAATACGATCCATAGAAACGTTACATTAAGAGAGTGAATTAGAAACTCTCTGAACTCTAGGATGCACTTTAGGCACTACGTTTGGTTTTGAAATTTTAAAACTGTTGTTTTCATGCGATTTCAAGTACTACATTGTCACATTTTTTGTAATTCTAATTAGAATGTGAAAATGTACACCCAATATTTATTTTAGATTACTATAAAAATATAAAAATGGAATCCAAATTTATATTATCAGCATCAATTAATTAGAATTGATAGACATACTGCACTTTATTTATGTTTTTGTTTGATTGTTTTGTCTTTAATGTTTTGTATTTCTGAATAATATTCAAAAGGTTGAATTTTTAGAGAATACAAAGTAAACTATTTTGTTTGAGTACACTGTTGTGAGGAGCATCATTGATACAGAGGAGCTCCTTCCACGTGATATTTCTCTAATTTTGAATATTTTTAGACAAGAAGGTGGTGGGTAATCTTTTATAGACCAACTAGATGCAGACCTCCAATAAAAAAGGGGCTGTACAATAGAAAACTGGACCAGGCAGTTACACTAGTTTGGCTCGCTTATACTTAATATTTCCCCTGATACATTGGCAAGGATGGTACACACATATGTTTACTTGTAGGCACAACAAGACAAGGGAGGGAAGACAAATGGAGGAAAAAACCAATGATCTTACTAGGCCTTGTGTCATTCAGGTCGTGCAAGTGCGAGATCCAAAGTGTAGGTGGGAGGACGAGGGGAAGTGCCAGGGGGAGGGAAGGGGGAAGTGCAATCAGGGCAATCATGCTCTGAGTAATTGCAGCCAGGGCAACACGGCTCTGGGTAAGTGCAAGGAGGCAGGTGACTTTAGTGTTCCAGATGCAGCCCCTAACTGTGCGGCAGGCCTGGAGGCTGTGCAGGGGCCTAGTACCCGTGAGACATTGAGGGTTGCCAGGCATCCAGTCAACGCAGCATACAGGTTGGTCAACAGGGGAGAGAGCGAGAAAGCAGAAGCAAAGAGGATGGTATTGAGCTGCTACCGGAACTTCAGGTGGTCCGGCTCAAGTTTGAGAGTGGCTGGGAGGACATTCCAGTGGGAGGCACCTGCCGAGGAGAGAGACCTACCCCCAACTCTTTGCCTGGAGAAGTGTCTGACCCTCAGAGAGGTGGAGGTGGCTGAGTGAAGGGCTGGTGAAGGAATGTATTTAGGAAGAGAGAATTGGATGTAGTGCAGGCCCCGGACCCAGAAGGCTTGTGGATGATGCAGAGGATCTTATACTTGATCCTTGCAGCCGCTGGTAGCCAGTGTAGAGATTTCAGGGTTGTAAAGATAAGGTCCCTGGGCTTGAGGCCAAGAAAAAGTCTTGCAGTCCTGTTATGGATTAGTTGCAGAGGGTTGGAGAGTAGAGGAAGGAAGATTGAGAAAGCGGCTGTAGCAATGGTCCAGTCTAGAGCAAATATCTCTTTACACGTCCGTAATGAAAGGAGGGCCTCAATGTTTCTTGATGGTGTAGAGATTACAGTTATGTAAGGAACAATGGAGAGCACTCATTTCAACAGTGCACTCCTTTCAACTATGCCACTGATCTGCACCAAATGTCATATGATTAGTGACAAAAGGGGCTGGGGAAAAGAGGTAACATCGGCTAACAGGTGGGTAAATTGTGCTGTTTCCATATGTGATATAGGTCCTGGGCTGGGTTTGGAGAAAGGCTATATAAGAGACTGCAAGCTGAGAGGCAGGGTTTTTTTTGGGGCCATGTGGTTTTTAGCAGGGGCTTTTGTTGAAAAAGCTGAATAAGAAGAAGACAGGGTTTTAGGCATGTTGCTGATTCCATGAGGGACTGTTGAATTTTGCTGATTCCACGAAGCTCAAAGGACAGTGAGCTTCTGGGGGAAAGTGAAGAAAGGAAGAATAGCTCTGAGGTGGTGCAGCTGGTAGTGGGCTTGTGGGCAGGTGAATTTCATATGGGGTGTTTCTTTGACTCTGGTTTTCCGCATAAGTCTATGGGCTTGGTTTTGCCAGAGCATGCTCTGTCTATCGAATAGCTGAGATTTTTTTTTTTTTTTAAAGAGCAGGGTTTAGACATTACACACTTTAACTGCAAAAAAGAAAACTGGGGGCTGTATTCTCCTCATGTGTGAGAGCCAAGCTGCCAGTCCACCTGAGCTGTCTGAACATAAAGGAATCTCACCAGCTCTCGCTGGGATTTGGAAGCTCCTGGGAACAGAGTTGGTTACCTGTGTGCTGAGCCACTCACAGGACAGCATGAGCTGGGTTCCGAAGCCAGGAGTCTGGGGTTCTGCCATGACTGGTGCCGAGACAGGTACTGAAATTGCACTAACATGATATTTGCCTAAAAGGGCAAGGGGTAGATAGGAGGTGGTGCTGGTTGCTAAAGTAAAACTGCTTTCATAACCAACTGAAGTGCATGCCAAGTCATGTCCCAGTTTCATCCTCAAGCTACTAATAGTATACAAGGGAGAAGTGGTAAGGGAAGAGAATCTATGGTACATGCATTATCAGAATCATACTACATAGCTTTTCGAAGCCAAGGAAAACTGTCAGTGTGAAATTACATGTTCTGTTCTCATTTATAACAAAACGCATGGTTGAATTAACATGTTTCTTTTTTCTCTTGTGCTGAATGAGAGATGTTATTTTGGATGTGTGTCCATGTGCAATAAGTGTTTATAAAGTATTGGTTTGATGAAACATAATAAAACAAGAAAAACCACAATCACAAAAGAGTGTTGCGATTATCATTGCTTCTGAACTTTATTTCCGAAAAAGTTGCAAGAGTGTTTCTGTACTGTCAGGCATGGTACCAAGCCTTTCCGATGCTTAGCCAAGGACCATGTAGTAAAAATATAGTGACAGAGAGATGGCAATAAACATTTTCTTACAGTTACCAATAGTAATAATGATGTAGAAGAAAAAGCAAGTATACTAATTGAACAATTATGATAATGAATTATCCTTGATGAGAATAATCTTATGTGTGTATTTCTAAATCCAATACAGCAATAACACATTCATCAAGACATATTTATGTGATTTGTGCTGAAGGCACAAAACGGGTCATTGTCAAAACCAGCAGTATTTAAATACTGATGAGTTGTGTACAATAATGAACCACAGACAGAGCAGAACCAGAGCCATATCAAGTAGATGACATAGTGATCAAAACCCGTTTGGGGATATGGCTGTGTGATAGATTTGATTGGTTGGCATGCTCATGAAAGCCCATAAGGCCATGTAGGTATGACATATGCCTCTGGCTGATGTCCAGGTAGCATACCCCACTCATTCACACAAAGGCGTGGTTAGCCACCTTAGAGATGGAATGGGGTCATATGGGCACTGGGTGCATGATCATGTCTTGTTGCATGTAAGGAAAGATCCAATATAGACAGTGGTCTGTACAACTGCGATAGGCTGAGAAGAAATTAGCAGAACTCAAATGGTACTCTATAGTCATGCCCTTCAAGGTCAGAGGATGCTCCGTTGTGGAGTTAATTCATGATGTTACTGACTAACTGTATCATACTAACATTTCTGTATCAAGCTCATTGTGTAAAACCCTATAGAAATACAAAGTACTCTGCATTAAGAGCAATAATTATCAGGCATGGATACCATGTCACTTTCCCTCTTCACTTCTGCACTGCTGTATTGAAATACATTTTGTCTCAAACTTTGCTGCCGGGGGGGAGGGGGGGCTACTTATTGGATTATCTGGTGATTATCTGCAAGTCATTTAGGACCACTCTTAAGCAGAAAAGACGTTCACTACTGTTCCTCATTTCTGGTCTTGTGTCTTTGGGATCATTTAGTCAGGTGATCTGACCTTGCTATACCAAGGTCAGAAAATATGGCATAAGATAGGAAGCATCACCAAGAACAGGACACCTGATCAAATGATCGCTGAAGACCTGAAACATGCTTCCCCTGCTTCCCCACGAAGCCCAGTGGTATGCATAAAGGAGCCTATGTTACCAATCCTAATGCCTCCAGATAGACTCTAACCAGAAGAGTTGTGCCAATATTTAAAGGCTAAATTACGCAAAAGATTAAGCTACAGAGAGGTACTTGCCGCACATTTTACAAACCTTGCATTGTTGCCCTTAAACAGAAAATGATGGCACAGAGACTGACATCATTCCCCAATACCCAAAAGAGCCCTGGGAAGACAGACTGCTTGAGATTACCATGAGTAAGCCAGGAAAGACCTTGTTATGTGCCACTGGTTGTCAATATCAATTAAAACAGCAATGGCATTCAAAAAGAAAGGCCCCTTGGAGTAGTGGAGCCGTTGAAACAAAACACCAACAGAGAACTCAAATGCCAACAGACCAAGTTCCATAAGGGACAAATTACATGCCCAATACCACACACCTTAGACTAGACAGGCAGTGCAAACCTGAATTCAGAACTGATCACAATCTAGTCCTATGATCACTCATCCTCCCAGCAGTATTTGGAAGGAAACGTGTCTGGCTTTCAAAGTAATCCATTCAATAAACATGCTGAAATGTACACACTTTACTTTATTTTAAAAATGTATACTGTGCACCTCAGGACCAGGGGCTTATGGGCACAAATGACACATACAAACATATAACATGGAGATAACTATTGGGGATATGATTAGAAACACATCCAGAATTGAGTTTTTCATTGACTTGAAGAGAAGGGTTTTCCATTTCTTCTTGAAGTTTTCAATCAGGCTAGTCTGTCTGAGCTCTTCAGGAAGGGAGTTCCGAGCCATCGGTGCTGCTGCATAAAAAGCACCTTGTTTGACTTGAGTGAGCAGACATCTTGGCTCTTTTAACAGTAGTGTATTATTTGATCTGTGCATTCTCATATTGATCTTTACAGACAAAGCCCCAGTCAAAAAAGAGGGCCTGGTGCGCATAAGAATTTTGTGCACCATAACCAGGAGATGGAATTTAATCCGTTCTTCAATGGGTAGCTAATGCAGATCTATTCTTGTTTTGGTTACATGATCACTCTTTTTGAGCCTCGCATTTGCTCTAATTGCGTTGTTTTTTTTATGATCTGTAGTCTAGCATACTCTGACTTGTTAATTCCTACAAGAAAACTACTACAGTAATCTATCTTGGACTCGATAATGTATCTTACAATCATATCACAATTTGGTTTTGAAATGAAAAGTCGGATTTGTCTAAGCAATTTTATATAGTATGCCAATGATGACACCAGGCTGCACACTTGCGCCTTCATGCTAAGATGCTCGTCCAAGAATATTCCTAAGGTTTTAACCTTAGTTTTGGTTTTCGGATCATAACCTGCCACTCTAAACATATTATAGTTGTCCCCTAGCTTTTCTATTTTATTTGCTGTCCCCACTGCCATGAGTTCAGTTTTAACTTGTTTAGCTCAAGACCATTCTCCACGATACATGACTGAATGACATCATAGACCTCGTTCGATCTTGATGTGTCCTGCTCAAAGTTGCCTGATAATTGGATGGCAAATTGCGTGTCATCCGCATAGTTGGTGAGCTCAATGCCTTTTCTGTCTAACAGTTCAAAAAGAGGGACAGTGAAAATATTGTACTGGGATGGTGATAGGCAAATACCCTGTGGGACTCTGAAATGCCTGATACTTTGTGGTGCTTCCGCTAAATCGCCACATACTGCGTTCTATTTCCCAGTAAAGATTGTATCCATGCTGAGGCAGCTTCAGAGAAAGTTGCCACCTCCTTAAACCGGATAATTTACTCGCTGTGATCCACCAGGTCAAAAGAGGCCGACAATTCCAATAGCATCAAGATGGCCATCCCGCCCTTATTGTATTGTATTGTATTGTATTGTATTGTTTATTTATATAGCGCCTATACATATGAAAGTGTTTCAAAGCACTCAAGGAGGGTGGATCAAGGGGAAAAACAACAGCTGGTCAGAACCCTTGAAATTCTGAGATGATAATAGTCTGCACTGGTAGAGTAAGTGCCTGAAATACATTTGACTGCTGAGACACAGCAAATATGCCTGACGGTGATTCTGCAGTTTTACTAGTGCAATTAATGGAGAAACAGACAGGCGAACATCAGCACATTATATATAGGTCATGCAAGTGCATAGAAGGTCACAGGGTGGGGGAGGTCCAAGTGCACCAAGTCAGCAGAGACTTGGTTAAGGGCGGAGAAAGCCATTCTCTTAGGTTATTCTAAGTGCAACGGAGGTGGGGGGGGATATGGCCCTGAAGCAAGTGCAAGAGGAGACTGGCGGGGATGCCTGGGACTGGTGAGACTCTGAGGTACACCAGGTGGCCAGTCAGCAAGCTGTGAGGAAGTCGAGGGAGAGATGGGGTGAGCAGAAGGCTAGGTTAGCAAGGCAGAGGGAGAGCACAGGAAGAGGAGGCGAGAAAGGTCTTGAGGAGTTTCCGTAACTTAAGAAGGTCAGGCTCAAGACAGATGGTAGAAGGGAGGCTATTCCAGAGAGAGGTATCTGCTAAGGATAAGGATCTCCCTCCAAATCTCTGCTTGGAGAACAGGCTCATTTGCTGAAGGTTGGAGGTAGATGAGAAGAAGGCTCATGAGGGACAGTATTTAGGTAGGTAGCATTGCAGGCAGGTAGGTAGCAGGCACCAGAAAGCCTTGTGGACAATGCACAGGGTGTTGAACTTGATCCTTACAGCCATGGGGAGCCAGTGAAGAGAGTTCAGCACCACAGAGATGCGGTCCCTGGGCTTGAGTCTTGCGGTTCTGTTCAGAACGAGTTGCAAAGGGCACGGGCAGAAGAAGGGAGGTTGAGCTCTGCAAACAGTGAACTACTGGGGGAAAGTGAGAAAAGGAAGAGTACCTCTGATGAGGTGTAGCTGAGAGTTGGACTTTTTAGAAATGTCAGAAATATGAGAAGAGAAGTAGAGCATGGAGTCGAAGATGACCCCGATGTTCTATGACTCACAGGTCGGTGCGAGTGCAGGGCCAACGGAGGCCAGCCAGAACAAAAGTGGGAAAGCAGGAGCAGGGGTCAGAATGCAAACAATCTCAGTCTTACTGGCATTGAGGTAGAGGTCGTTTGCAGCACACCATGACTGAATAGCGGACAGACAGTCAGATATGAGCATGGAGGAAGAGGCAGCTGAGGGTAGCCTGAATGATAGTTGTGTGTCCTCCGCTTTACACTGGAAGTTAGAGGTGAAAGTGGCAATCATACATGTCAAGGGAGCCATATAGACATTGAGGAACCAAGGGGAGAGGTTATATCTCTGGGGAAAACCACAGGTTGAGAAAGTAATTGTCGAGAGAAAAGCTCAGAGTTCCACCTGGGATGGGTGGTCGGAGAGAAGGAGATTAACCACACCAGAGCCTGACCTGTGATTCCCAGGGTGTCATGGAGACATGCGATCAGAATGTTATGGTTAACCGTATGAAAGGCAGAGGAGTGGTCATGGAGAATGAGGACAGAGGAAGTGTTTGTGTCAAGATTTGAGAGTAGGTCTTTGCAGGTGTTCAGAAGAGCAGTTTCCATGCCTCTGGATGCTCTAAAGCCAGACCGATGGCCATGGAAGGAAAATCTGCAGTAGAGATATCACGTAGATCCATGGAAGCAGTCAATAGATTCAGTGTGGAGGGTCAGCTGAGTGATAGCCAGTACTACTCCAGATGTTTTCCCAAGAAAGGAGTGATGGAGGGGTCATCAGAAAGGTTCTTGAGCAGAGGGTGCACAAGGGAGTGCTTCAGGGCAGTTGGGAATATTCCAGTGGAAAAGGAGAGATTGCAGAGATCAGCCAAGGCTGGGGCGAGGGAGTCAATATTATCCTTAATGGTTTTAGACGGGTTGGGGTCCACCTGTTGGGATGAGGCTTTCATAGACCGGACTTGTATGGTGACCTCATCAGGTGTGATCAGTGGGAGGGAGGACATGGTAAGAGGAGGGGGGCCAAGGGAGGCTCTGGTGTTGGTGTATGCTGTGGGGTTGAGGGAAGGTAGGAAAGGATGTCTTGGGTTTTGTGTGATGAATTGTGCAGCCAGGGCCGAGCAAAGCTCTTGGGTGGGTGTGACAGAAGAAGAGGCTGCTGCAGGATTGGCCAGTTCCTTGCAGACTTTGAAAAGCTTGTCCATGTTGTTTGATGCCGCAGAGATGCAGGCTTGAATATAGACTCTTTTCTTGGACCGGATGGAGAGTCGATATTGCCTTTGAATGAGTCTGCAGGCCAGTTTGTCAGATGGTCTGCCCGATGAGTTCCATTTCTGCTCAGCTGCCCTATATTTGCGTTTAAGGGCAGCCAGGTTGGAGTCGTACCAAGAGTTGCACTTTTCGGAAGGCTTCAGTCGGACCCTCATGATAGGGGCAAGAGTGTCAAGAGTGCTGGAGATTGAGAGATAGCGAGGGCTGTGTCAGGGTTGGAGTCAGCTGCAGGAATCGTTGGGGGAGAGTAGGTGGAGGCAAAGGAAGCCACTGTCACTTTTTTCATTAGTCTGGTGACTTTGCAGCCGAATGGCTGTGCTGGGTGTGTTGCTGCAAGAGGAGAGGAGAGCTTCAGGTGTGTTGAGAGAAGAGAGTGGTCCATCTAGGAGAGAGAGGTAGTGAGAGGGATAGTTAGAGGGCTGTCAGTAGAGATGAGAACATCCAAGGTGTGGCCCACGGTGAGCGTGGGGCCAGAGGGTAGGATAGATAGGGAGAGAGAGTTGCATAGGTTTTAGAGGTTGCAGAGTAGTCCTGAGGAGTCAGGAGAGTCACCCATCAGGAGGAGTTGAGAGGAGTAGGAGGAGAGTGGGTAGAGGCCAGGTCAGCCCATTCTGAAAGGAATAGAGTGGGCTGTCCTGGTGGCTGATAGAAGGTGGCGATAGTTAAAGAAGTTTTAGGGGAGAGTGAAAGTCTGCAGGCAATCACTCGAAGGAGGAGTAGGCCTGAGTCGGGGTGATGTATGCAGGTATCCATTCTGGGAAGATAAGCGCCACTCCCTCACCTGTCTTCTTAGGCCCAGGCACAGAGAGGATTTTGTAGCCTTCAGCAAGAAGTGTGTCAAAGCTCGAGATGGAGCTCTCCTTGAACCAGGTCTCTGTGATGACAAGCACATCAAGATCCATGAGTTCTAGGAGGTTGCAGATGACAGATGTGTGTTTGACGGCCGAGCGGGTGTTGAGAGTGGCAATGTGGAGCAGCTTGCCATCTTTGACGGTCTTACTCGGGGGGGCACAGGGGACAGTGGTCCCACCGAAGGTGGCATGAGGGCCAGGGGGATAGTGAAGGATGGCGAAGGAGCCAAGGGGATAAGGGCGCCGGGACAGTACGGAAAGGCAAGAGTGCCTGTACAGAGGAGGAGGGTGGCACAGAGGGTAAAGGAGCCTGTGCAGCAGAGAGGAGGGCATAGAAGACAAGGTAGCCTGTGCAGAGTAAGAGGAGTGCACAGAAGGCAAGGAAGCTTGGACGGAGGGAGAGGTGAGGTGAGAGAGGTGAGGGAGGAGCCTGTCACAGAAAAGAAGGTTGTGTTGAGGACCCGGGACCATGATGGTTCCATTGGGATAAAAATTAATGATGACTTTGGAAATGGCAAAGAGGTCAAGGAGAACCTCCCAGTGAGTGCCACCATTAATGGGAGAAGAGGCGATAGGAGAGAGAAAGCCGACCATGTAGCGAGTCCATATTTCAGGTGTGTTAATGAAGGAGAGGATGTCAGTGATAGTCTCTCTGGTGGAAGCCATAACATAGGTGTCTGCAATAGGAAGGCCTGGGGTGGAGCCCAGTATGTCCCTCTTAAGTTTCTTCCAGACACATTTAGTGATAGGAGAAGGACAGGAGATAGAGGAGCAGTTGGAGAGGATAGGCGACAGAAAGCGACATGGTTGACTGCAGTGGAGGGGTAGACACTTAACAGTCGGAAGCAATGATGCACTCGGAGGAAGAGGGTAGGGTGCAGTGGGGTGCACAAGGAAGGGTGAGACAGGGAGAAGTGCACCAGCTAGAGGGGACACAAGCGGCCACAAGGCATAACTAAATTTGAATTTCTGCAGAACAGGTGAAAACTCATGCAGCAACTGGGCACAGCTACATTCGAAATTCAGCAGGGCGAGGTGAAACACAATCAGCAAATGGGCACAACTAAATTCGAAATTCTGCAGAACAGGTGAAATCACATGCAGCAACTGGGCATAGCTACATTCGAAATTCAGCAGGGCTATGTGAAACACAATCAGCAAATGGGACAACTAGCTTAGTGGGAGTCCAAGTGAGATGAAGTGAGAGGAGGGACAGTCCTAGGTGAGAAGGAAAGGATTGATAAAGTTAGTTAAGGGAACATATCCATGCTATGCAATAAATTGGACTTAAAGCCTAGCAATTCTGTCTCCATTCCATGGCCTTGTCTGAGGCCAGATTGTCTCTCATGAAAAACCTTAAGTAGAAAAGGGGAATTGGTGATGGGCCTATAATGTAATGCTTCAAAGGGGCACATGCCAACCTTTTTTAACAAAGGGGTGATCCAGGCAATTTTTAAATGATCAGGAACATGACTTTCTGAAAATGAGGTATTAACACATTTAGTGAGAGCTTTAATCATGATATGGGAACATGCTTTAAAGGTCTCTTGCAGCTGGTCAGTTTCAACTTATTGATGATTTCAGACAGTTCTCTCTGTGTTACTGGATGGAAGTTAAAAACAGGTTCTCCTGTTTTGACAATGATTTTCCTAATCTGTGGTTTGACATAATCTGCTGCTGTCTTCTTTACCTCAATACTTTGATTAATCTTGTACAGTTTATTCAACACATCCTTTTGGATAGATGAGCACCATTCAGCATTTTGCATAGGCCCATCATGCAACAGTGGGCATGGGGTTTCTAGTTCCTTTGGGATTTTAAACAGTTCTTTCAATTCATGCTGTGATTCAAGAATCCTATGATCAGCAGATTTCTTTTCCACAGATCGAAATAAACCAATCCAATGATCTGTACCATAAATTAGGTTTATGGAGTTAAGAACAGTATGAAATCTCTCATTTTGGTCAGGTGTGAAATGTAAATGGAAGCCTGAAAAACCGTGTATAAGACTTGTACCCCTTCCATTCACGCCATGATCCATTTTCATTGATTTATATGGGGGAGGGGTGGAATACAACTTGCATTTCTGATGCTCTGTCTTCTCTACCGTACAAATACTTCAGCATTTGGGCCTGCAAGCATTTTTATGTGTGTGCAAATGCCGAGGATCCCTATGGAGCCTGTTTGTTTTTTTGCACAAGCAAAAAGCAGGCAGACTAAATGGGGATTCATTGCAAAAGCTGCCTGCCATAGCCACATGGCAGGCAGCACATCATTCATTTGCATGGTGGAGTGCAAACATGCCGGACAAAAGGCGGCATACATGCTTGTTGCACTTCACCATGCAAAAGACCAAAATTCGACAGTTGGGACCGGCCTACATACATATCTACACATAACGAGTCCCCGTCACTGAATTACACGTCTCACCAAAATCAGCTCCATGTGAGTTAAACTTTTTTACTCAAGATAAGACAATTTGGATAAGTGGTGTATAAAAGCTCCACTCCAATACCAGTATTGTTTGATGATTGTGTAACAAGATCCACAAGTTATACATTTAATAAATAAAAATAAATAGTCATATTCCAAACTTTAGTTAGTCTAAAATTCTAAAAATATTTCAAATGAATTAGCAAGTTGACACCAACACAAATGTGTTAAATAAGGTCAATAAGGCCACAGTTATACAAGAAATCAAAAAAGTAACAACTACAATGAAGAACAGAAAGGGCCATTGGAGAGCTAGGTAAACAAAAAATGTCAGAAAATCATCTTAGTGTCCAGGTGTATCTTTTCTGCTGCAGAAGAACTAAAGTGGTGGCTGTTAAGTATTTAAATCAGGCGATACACCCTGGTCTCAGCCTAGTATGCAGCATGCAGCTTTATGTCTATAGGTTCAATATTCTGGCCCTCATTACAACCCTGGCGTTAAGTGGTTAACGGCGCCGTAAAAGGTGGCGGCACTGTTAACCGCTTAACGCCTGATTACGAGGTCCCTTTGGGGGTTGGAGATTTTAACGCCTGCTTTTTGCAGGCGTTAAAAACCAACCCGCAAAGGGACCTTGGTGCTAAGTACGGTGCCGCAATTTGCGGCACCGTACTTAGCGCCTTCCCCATTCCCATTGAGCCCTATGGGGCAAAAATGGGAATGGGGAAGGGCCATGGCGGCATGGGGAATTACCGCCCCGCCAACCTCGGAATGGGGCGGTAATTCCCCATTCTGCCATGGCGGAGTTGGTAAGTTACCGGCATGGACCATGGTGCTGTTAGCACCATGGTTCAACGCCAGGGTCGTAATGAGGGCCTCTAAGTGATATACCACTCATATCACACCCCTTCTCAAAATACCCCCCGGTCACAATGGATAAGGAATCAGGCTGGTTACTAAAGGTAATATTTATTTATTTAGTTAAAATTCAAATTAAACATATACTTTTTAATAGGGAGCAGCAATTACCAATGTGGGAAAAATAACAGATAAGAAGGTATGTAAGGCAGTTAAATTCACTTTTAGCAACACAGAAGGAAAACAGCAAAGAAATAGAACACTTTTGGCTTGTTTAGAAAGATAGCACTTATGTTAGGATTTCCTCCTGCAAAATTCCTCAACCCACAAATAAGCAATTCTGAATAAATATATAAAGATGCAGCAGCTATTCAGGAATAAAGAACAGTAAACAGAATTTGAGTACAACCTTCCCTCCCCAAACAAGAGAGAAAAACATGTTTGCGATCTTACACTTTAAAATGACATTCGAAAATGGCTGTGTAAAACAATGAATGTGTGCAAAAAGCCTTAATTCAATAAAACTTTCTATGGGAGCAACATTGACAAGAGGTGAACAATCATGAGCTATAGTTTGAGCAAAATTAAACACTTTAAATCTGAATGGAAGTTTGGGAATAATTTAAATTGAAAATCACACGTGTAAAACTTAGTAGAAATGCAATTTCCCGCCTAAAATTAACCAACCGTTTTTTAAGAAAATTTTATTTGGAGTGCAGTTCCTAGTTTTGGATGTATCTATGGGTCTTAGGCATACTCCAGAGTTGAAATTAAGTCTCTAGCTATTAAATTGAGTGAGTTATGCAATGCTGAATGAGGGGTGTTTTTGGAAAATAAAGGTGTGAAAAAGAACACAGAAATCAATTTTTATAAGGATAGTTATGCTCTACACTAGGGCATTCAGGCTAGGGTACCAGATTGAAACACAGTAAGCTCTAGAGTTGATCTGCAGAACCAACCCCAGAACCTCCGCGCCCACCCTGGCGGTCCCCATCCGATTACCCAAAGGAGGATTGAGGGTTTGGGATTTCACAAGACAAATGTATTTAAAGAAGTTATCACTAGTGCAAGGAATCAAAAGCAGGGTGGCAATAAGGATTCTGACAATGTTACACGTTCTTAAGGTAAGAATAGGATGGTTTAGAGATTGGGATGGAACAAAACAAGGTCAGGTATGCTATGATTTTCTATGCTTCCTATTAATACTTACAGTCCACTTTAATTTAGGATTTTGGACCGTGAAGGGTTGTGGTCATCACACGGATTGGGTCTAACCAAGGACAGCAGGGCACATCTGGCAGAACTGGGTCAGCTGGGTGGCTCTGGTCACCTGGACGGCACTGGACTGGAGACAGCACTGGACTGCACTGGTTACTGAAGACTGGAGATCAGTTGATGGCGAGTTTGCAGCAGGCATACATTTAGTAGTAGCAAGCCAGACTGGATTTCAATGCTTCCCTTAGGTTTTGGGATTGCTTCAGAGCTCGGAGCCTAGCTGAAAAAGGAGTTCAGCAATGCTGATGCCTTAGCTTTGTAAGGAAAATCAGGAACAAGGATGAATAATTCAAGAACAGAGCACCATGCAGAAAATCAGGAAGAAGTCAGGAATCAGAGTGAATGTGTGCTGTGAGGTTGCCTTATTTATCATGCCAAATGACATCACTAATGTATATGGCAGGGGCAAGTTTACTGTCCAGACCCCTAATGCTAGGTTTGGGCAAAAGCACAATCTCCGACTTGCTTTTCGCTGATTGGATGACAGAAAAGAATGTCATGCAATGGTGTTACGTTCACAATGTCCAGAACCTCCCCTAGCCACTGGAGCCAAAATCTAACTTTCCCACAAATACACATTTATGTAGTTATGATGTCTAAGAAAATCATATAAACAGGTTACACATTTTGTGGGTCA
Source organism: Ambystoma mexicanum (assembly GCF_040938575.1). NCBI lineage: Eukaryota > Metazoa > Chordata > Amphibia > Caudata > Ambystomatidae > Ambystoma > Ambystoma mexicanum. The sequence continues at coordinate 1,275,454,038 of NC_090929.1, read as the reverse complement.
CATTTCAATCCAAATCCCAAGTCTGTGGGACTTGGTTTTGACTTCCTGCTACATTTTGGAAATTTTAACCCTGAAAGATTTGGCCCAACATTTCCCAATTTTGTACATAGATGCACAATTACGTCCAGTATATGTGTATAAAATGTTATATTTGCTGCATTAATACTTTTCACGCAATCAGTCATTCTTTATAACTTCTGGTCCTTATGCAGTAGTAAGTCCTACCAAGTTTTCAAATGAATAGCATAAAGTTAGATTTAGAATTATGCACTTTTCACATTTTTTCTTATTCTTGCTGCCAAGTTAAATGTCTTGAAAGTTCAGTTGTAAAATAGACATTTTAAACCAAATGTCACTTGTCAGTTTTTTGTTCTTTTTCCCAAGTGTAAGCACATGTCAATCCCTTTGAAATAGAATGAGGGGCCTCTGCCTTATGAGTGAAGGTTCCTGCCCCTCCCACTGGAAGGGTGAGTGTCTTAGCCTGCTATTGTCTTAGCATGGAGCAAAGACGAATGTCTAATACCGACTGGGAAACCCCATTGTCATGGGTATTCAAGGCCTCCAGCAAGCAGTTAACCTTTTCCTGTTCCAGCAGTTGAGGTGTCACCCTTTCTCAGGGCTAGGAATTGGCAGAGCAAATGTTTTTATTTTATTTTATATAGTTTACCAACTCAGAGTGGGTTTAGTTTTGAGTTTCACCTTTTAAATCTTTACTTTAAACCTATGGAATTAAACAGTTTATAGTTGGATTTTTAACAGTAGCAAATCCTTTTACATTCTTAAACAATCAAGCCTTTACACAATAATATACTTTTAAAAATAGGAGATTTTGCTCTTCATTCAGGAAAAATCAGATTTAACTTATTCTTTTAAATTCGGTTTTCATCTGCAGTAAATACACATTTTAGTCAGCTCTAATCTGAGTGCTGGAATTGTTTTCAGTATGGATAAATGTATCAAGCATTTATTTAGAGTCTTTCTCTGGACAGCTGATTATTTAGGTACTGTTGCAAAGAAATAGCCGCGTTTCCCGTGGAAAATGAAAAACAAAGTCCCTGGGTTGCTTTTTCAAAGAAACGTTTAATATGAGCTGTCATTAAAATGAGGCCTGGTTACTCTGAGACTCATGACTGATCCTGGGCATTACAGGGTTCAGTAGAAATGATGGATTTAGTGCCAAAACAGCACTTTTTAAGTTTGAAAAGATGACATTTTAAAGAGGCATTTTGGTTTTGCAGCAAAGTATTGCTGCCTCTTTCCTTTGTTCCATGTAAAATATTGCAGAGCACATTGACACATTCCTGCAGTGAGTTCTCTGTTTTACCCCATCTGAAACGTGTGTTGGCAGGGCGGCGCAGCCATTTTCTTGTTATTGCAAAGCGCAGTTTAGGGATCTTGGTGCGCACAGTAGTCAGCGCATCCATTTTGTTCTGTTTCTGGCATCAAAGCAGCAAAGTGGTATAAAATAGTTCAGCTGAGTGGGTCAAAATATCCCACAGAAATCCCCCCTCGACTTCGTCTGGATTTCCAATTGCGGGGGAGTCGGGCAAGTGGGATTTTTTTCTTTTCGTGAAAAAGCAGGTTACGTCAGGTAGGAGTCCTTCTTCCATCAGTTAATGATGCGACACAATCTCCCTGCTGCTTCTGTTTGGAATGTGGAACGATACCCCCACTTTATCTCAGGTTTTCTGTTCTGGTGTGGAGCGACACGGCGAGGCAAAAATGTGCGCTCTTTGGTTTGGTTCCTTTGGAAATTGTAAAAGTAGACACTGTCTCCAACTTGGTATTTCTTTTTGGTTGTCTTTAGATCATAGTGGGTCTTCATGCTGTCTGCAGATCTTTCTAGATTCCGCTGAGCATACGCAAAAGCATGTTGAAGGTGTTTTCTCAGATTCTCAACATACTCATGAGTTGTGGCAGCATTTATCAATGTCTGCTCTTGGGTTCTATAGGTCAGGTGCTGGGGTAGCACCATCCTTCGTCCAGTCATCAGCTCAAATGGAGACATTTTAGTTGCAGAAGAAGGGGTAGATCTGATGGCCATAAGGACAAGTGGTAATCAAATATCCCAACTTGGCCCAGAGTCTGCCACAAACCTTTTTAGTATGCTCACAATGGTTTTATTTCACCTCTCAACTCCACCACTAGAGGATCGGTGGTATGCAATGTGTAATTTCCTTTTTACGCCAAGTATCTCCCACATTTTTGTCATCACTTCGCTGGTGAAGTGACTACTGAAGTGTCTGACTCAATCCTTTGGGCTAGTTGAAAATGCGAGAAGATGTGATTGATCATCAGGGCAGCTGCTGTTTCTGCCTTGCAATTTGGGGCCAGGAGACTTTCCACCCATTAGTAAACAAGCATGTTACGATCAACATGTATTTGTTCCGCCTAGAGGAGAGAATCACAAGCCCAATGAAATCTACTTGTAAATCTGACCAAGGCAGTGTCACGCCATTCTTTTGGAGGGGAACTCAGTGTGTGAGTGATGTTGGCTGAAATTGTGCACACACAAAACACCCCTTCAAGGATTGGTCGAGGTCCTGCCCGATGTTTGGCCAGTATGCAACCTTTCACAAGATTTCTAATGTAGTATGAAACCCCCGATGACCGGCTGTGGCAACATCATGGGCGTGACTTAGCATCAGGCTTCGGAATGAGGTAGGGACCACCCACTGGTCACAGCCAGATATAAGAGACCGTCTTGGATTTGGAATATTTTTGGACATTTCATCCACACTCTGAGGTCCTCTATCCCAAATGCAATTGGTATCTGTCAAGGGAAAGTTCTCAGGTCCTCAATGTGTTGATAAAACCTACCAATGATTGGATCCCCTTTTTGAGCCATGATTAAATCAGCATCTGGGGTCTCTTTACTCCACTGGGCAGTTGAGAGTTCATTGTGAGCATGTGTCTGGGACCTAGTGATAGCAGTGACCTGGATTTCCCTCAAAAGGGACTCAATCTCAAGGAGATCACCTTGGATGGCTCCGGTTTTGGCCAGCTGATCAGAGAGGTAATTTCCAGTTTTGTCTGGTCCCTCTATTCTGGAATGACCCTTGATCTTTTTCCAATAGATGGTCATCCCGCTAGATGTGACCAGATCATCAATACTTTGTATTAGTTTTCCATGCTGGAGTGGTTTGTTGTTAGCACATAGCATGCCTCTGGTTTTCCAATTAACCAGGTGCTCCACAAACCCGTTCCAGCTATAATCTGAATCAGTGATTATGACCAGTTCGTGGAGTTGGTGTTGGACAGCAGTGAGGATGGCTTGATGAACTGCCATCAGCTCTGCCACCTGACTACTACGGGGACCAATTTTGTACCCAGCGGAGAGTTCCGGGACATCATTCACCCAGGCATTCCCCACGCCGGCCACCAGTTCCTTTTCCCTGTTTTTGTCAACATGGCAGGAGCACCCAAACAGTAGGCATTCCCTCGCACTTGTCTTCTTCATTGACTTTGTCCAGGGAATTCAGGTACGCCTCCATGTTGTCCTTGGTTTTAAGACTTTCGTCCTCGAGACAGTTTTCTCTGGCACAATCATGCAAGTCAGCCAGACCATGCGCGAGGGGACTCTTCTTGTTTTTGGCCATATCTGACCTCCACAGGAAAGACTTGCATTGACAGAATCCAGGAAGTAATTCTGGAATTACTCACATTTCCGGCCCAGATTCTGTCACTTTGAAGATATTGCAGAGGCTGGTGTGGAGTCTCCACTATGAAGTGTTCCCCCTGGATGAACGGTGGTAATTTTTCAATGCCGACACCATTGCCAGGAGTGCCTTCTCACAATTGTTGAATTTTTTCTCCACAGAGGATATAGTCTTACTTGCATGAGAGATAACTTTATTGACCATGCCATGCTTTTGGTATAATACTGCAGTCAAGCATGTATTTGAGAACCCTGTCTCCAAGAAGAACTCCTTGTTTTGACAGGTTAAGCTAGGCAAGGCGCTTGTGAGAGGCTTCTTTTGAGTTGCTTTACTGCCTCGGCTTGTTCTGGACACCACTCCCACTTGACCCCCCCCCCTTCAACAGATTGATCAGGGATCTTGTGATCTCTGCATAATCCTCAATGAACTTCCTACTGTAATTAGTAATTCCAAGGAGGCTCCTTAGCTCACGTAGAGTTGCGGGGTCTTTTAGTTTCAGGAGTGCTTTCACTTTCTTTTCCTGGGGTCAGAGACCCTCAAGAGTTATCTCATGCCCGAAGAAATCGACACGGGTCCTGCACCACTGTGTCTTTTGGAAAGATGGTTTTGCTCCGGCAGCCCTCAACTGGGTAAGAACATAACGGATTTCCGCTATGTGTTCCTCCACATTTGAGCTTTTGATCAGAACATCATCTATTTAGGCCAGGTTACCCGTTTCACCCAAGTCAGGCATGGCCTTGTGTAAGAAAATGTTAAATTCATTGCCGGAGTTGATGTATCTGAAGGGAGTCTGGGTCCAAGTGTATTGCTGCCCCCGGAGGTAAAGACCAGCTTGTTTTGGTCCTCCCTACTGACAATACGGTCCAGTACCCTTTAGTCAGGTCAATGGCAGTGTATACCTTTGACCCCTGGATCTGGGCCAGCCCTGGTCAATGTAGGGGAGAGGCCATCGGGACATGTGGAGCCATTTGTTTAGCTCCCTTGGGTCAGCACAGAGTTTCCACTGGCCGCTGGGTTTTAAAATCCCAGCACCGGATTATTGAAAGTGCTGTGGACTGGACGAATTATCCCACGGGACTCAAGATTTTTTTATTATTTCTGTGAGGGACTCCTTGGATGCGAGAGGCAAACGATATTGCTTCACAAACAGTGAAGTCATGCTAGGGTCCGTGGGAATTGTTGTTGTATGGATTTTGGTGCGACCACAGTCATTTGAGTCCACCGCAAAGAGATCCTGAAAATCTAAGAAAACTTGTTTCAACTTTTGCTTTTGCTCCAGAGTCTCAAAGGCATCAGCTAGGTTGACTCTCTCTTCAACCATTTGCCTAAAGCCCAGAAAGACTTCTGGTTTGGCTATTTCAGTGGCCTCCTCCAGCTGGGTGGAGAGGTCCCTGGTTAATGCGTTGACCTGGACAGAGGGTTCCAGGCAGGGAAGGCAGTCCTTGTGGACCTGGAAGATCACCTCTTCCCTCCTGAAGTCACAGGTTAAATCTTCCTGACCGTAGGGGCAGGAAGAATATACCACAAAATTCCCCCCATGCCGGGTGAAGATCCTGTCCGGTGTAATGTCATTGTCGCTATCACTGTCCAAACAGTAATTGGGGATTGGTCCTATCAGTTCATTACCTAAATCTATGGAAAACTGTTAGTCATTTACCGCCATTCCAATAATGGTGCCTGCGCCCAGAGTGATACTCCTAAGGTCACTGTTATCCATCAATATTTGAATGGTGCTGTGTTCTACATTGACTAATGGTGTTGAGTTTAACTCCAACGCTTGCTGTTGGAGGTGAGCATTGAGGTGAACATATACGTCAGGATTTTGCCGTTTCTGTTCTCTTTTAATTTTTAATTCAAGTGGGAATAATCGTGCCCATCCTGGGATGGTGACTTCCTCTCCAATTTGAACTTCAACCCAAAACGGCAGCAATTGGACTGACCAAAATGCTTTTTCTGAATCATAAAAGTCCATGGGATTACCCCCTAATCGGGACCAGGCTTTGTAGTTTATCAGGTCCAAATTAATGGCAAAGCGATTGAGAATGTCACCGCCCAAATAGAATGCAGCAGGGACATCTCACACGACCCAACAGTTATGCACTATGCTTTTGTTGCCTATAGAAATTTTGAGCATACACCTGCCAGGTCCATTTCCCATTTGTCAATCAATTTAAATGTGGGAATGGCTGAATCTTTTGGGAGTTTTCGGAACATGGCTTGCTGATGAAGCTCTAACCGTTGTTCATGCACACTCGGACGACAACAGATTCCTTCCCTTCATTTAACTGAATAGGGATGAATAACTGTTCTCTAATTTTCTTAATGTCAGCCAAGCTTTAAAATGGTTTCTCATCACTCCTAACTATGGAATTGGGATTTTCTGATTGTGAATTAGTAAAGAACTTCAGAGCATTTACTTCCAGTGTGGAATGCCACTTGAAACTGGAAGGAAGGTTGATTTTCAGAAATAGAGAGGAATTCCCATCACCAGTTTGTACCGAAATTATTGGCACATCAGGTATTTGGTTATTTTGAAAATGGAACTCAATATGATCCTGTTTTTTTTCAAACATGTGGCATGAGCCATTTAAACTAAGATGGTTAACACTATGTTTTAATTTAAATGGGTGGTTAGTCTGGGTCCAGAGGACCTTGTTTACACAGTCTATTAGGGGGGACAACCTTTGCAAGATGTCATTCCCCAGTAGACAGGGTGTGCCCTCCGGAGTCACGACTATGATTGGGTGTTTCACCTTGTGTCGCCCGATTTTAATTTCCAGCTCTGCAGACCCCTCAACAGGAATTTCCTTCCCATTGAAGTTCTGGAGTTGTCCTGGAAGAGGGGTGAGAGAGATCTGGTATCTCACCCCCCTTCCTGAATTTAGCTGCTCAAAGGTCCTTCTTGACAGAAGAGTGGCTTGGGATCCAGTGTCCACCAGGGCTGGAATTGTACATTGCCCTTGTGTTTGGACCGGGGCATAAAATCTCCCCTCCTTCTCCTGAAGAGGGCATAGATAATGTGAATTTTGGGCCAGTTGGTTGGTCAATTTCTTGATTCTTGATTCTGACAAGGGGTAGTTTGGGAATGATTCTGTGTGGGAGTTTGGGGATCAGCAATATAAATATGACAATTGGATATTGGGGGAGTTTTCGGCTCCCCTGGATCTGATTCTGGGCCAGCCCCCTTTTTAGAGGCAGTCACCAGAATAGGTTGGTGAGGTTTTGGGTTTCTCTTGTGCTGGTTCTGGGATGCCCACCCCTTCTAGGAGGCGGTCCCCACAATGGAGTGGGGTAGTTTGGGAATCTGAAAAGAAAATTTCGTACTCAGGGATTCAGGCGCCTCGGGCTCCTCCTTTTCTGATTCTGGGCTGCACCCCCCCTTTGGCGACAGTCACCAGAATGGCTTTGGGCAATGTGTTTTCCTAGATTATCATTCTGGGCTTCAATGATGGGCATTTCTAACTCAGTCCCCACCTTCACCCAGTCTTCATTAGGATCTCTTGGGACCCATTTTTCTTTGGGAGGAGTTCCCCCGTCCTTGAAGGAGAAGATATATTTTCCAGAATCCTCTGAGGACCCCTCTCCTTCAAATTGGAGGCCACTAACCTCCTCCACAAAATGGGTCTTTTTGGATTCTTTATTTCTCCTACCCGCTGTAAGTGATTTCAATCCGAAACACACCCAAGTCAACACCTAGCGTGTAGTGCACAACCAACATCCTTATTTATTTTTGTCTAAAAGTTCTTTATTCTGAATGATATACCACTCATAACACGCCCCTCTCCTGGAATCCCCCCGGTCACACTGAACCAGGAATCAGGCTGGTTTGCAAAGTTAAAATATTTATTTATATATTTATAACTTAATTACACTTTGTTTTAATGGGTACACAATAATCACCAATGGGTTGATATTTCACTGAATAATCTCTTTAATACACAAGGAGTAATAGTGAGCAAAACACTTCAACACAGAAATATTTTTGTGTGTGTTGTCAGATCAGATAGCACTATGGTTAAAGGTTCCCCCTGCACACCCCTCAATCCCCATTAGGCAATGTAAAGAGATAAGAGGAGAGAGCAGGTATTCAGGAATAGCAAAATTCAAACAAAATATCAATCCCCCTTTCTCCCAGCAAACACAAGAGAGAAACATAATTGACTGTCAAGCTGTCAGAATGGCTTTTAAAGTTATCTTAGAATGGACTGGGTAAAAACACTAAATATGGTCAAAATTGCTAACAATGTATAAATCCCTATGGGAGCCACTTTGGCTAGTTGCACACAAGCAATGATTTGATAGCAATAAACAATTTGAAATCTTAACATTCAAGTCGGAAGCAATCAAAAGCTGTTTTACACGTGTCCGAATTTCCCAAAAACGAAATTTGCGGCAAACCTTTCACTGCACGATAATCGCGATACGGAAGAAATGTATGGGATGCGTTTTAGATGCAATTTAAAGCTGTGGATGTTAGCTGCACGCAAAAGTTGAAATCGTTTTTATAGCACAAGAATTGAGGGAGTTATGGACGTTTTAATTGAGGTCGTTTTTTCGAGATAGGCGCAAGAATGGGAAACAAGAATGCACTATTAAAATGACCAAAGGATTTCTTACACTAGAGCAGAGGTCTTCAAACTGTGGGGCGCGCCCCTCCCAGGGGGGGCGCGGGCGCATCTCAGGGGGGGCGTAAGAGCCCAGCATGAAATGTTAAAAAAAATAATAATAATATTTTACATTTTTTTAGATTGGAGGAAATGGGAAGGGGCAGCTCACATGGTCAGACTGGACCATAAAACGGTCTTAGGCACCAATGAAAAAAATTACCAGCAGTTGCAAATGGATATTCAGTACTTTAGTCACACACTGTTTGAATAGTAACCAAGGGGGTGTTTTTTGTTCAAATGTAAACAAATTGTGACATTTAAAGAATATTTATTCAGCAACTGGTCAAAACTACTAGCTGCATAGTGAAGTAACTCCTCAAACTGGCCCACATTGGCCAAAAAACTGCCCCATTTTGACTGGCCTACACTAGCATTTTGCATTTTTGGTACGGTCATTGCCCTATTGCCCTATAGGCCAGTCCAAGCCTGCCAGCTCATCCATAATGGGTAAGGGGGCATCCACCCACTGGCCACCTCACCCATTATGGAGGAGCCGAGGAGCCAGCCCAGTGAAACACTGAGCACTCCCTCAGCTGCTTTTTCCAGCTGAGGGAGTGCTCCTGGGCTGTCTGAACTGTCAAAGGGAAACACTGTTTGTCTTTGACAGTTTATTTATCCAGCCGCACATGATCACTGAGCCATGCAACGTTGGGCGTGTTTTGCTTCGCCAGCCTTGCATAGCTCATTGGAAATGCTGGCTGGGGCACTGCATGTATGTATGTGCTAGGGGGTGCTCCTGCACCTCCTCGCACATACGGGCAGAGCAACATGGAGCGGGGCATTTTAGTACCCACGCGCAGGCCCCTGCAGAAAGTACGTTTATGGCGATTTATTTTTCATTCAAATGTGTATGGATGTGTGTATGCTTGTGTTATGGGACTGTGTTGGGAGCAGGATGGATGGCAGCACTGGAATAGTGGTGGGAGTAGGGTGGGGAGTGCCCAGGGTCTGTACTGGGAGTAGAGTGCGGTGACGGCACGCAAAGGTTCATAGCGATTTCTACATACTGTCCATTTGGCACTTTTGGGGGGACCCGGCCTGCCCAAACTTTGCTCAGGGGGGGCAAAGGCAAAAAAAGTTTGAAGACCACTGCACTAGAGGATGACTATGAACAAAACGAATGCCCCACAGGAACACAGCCACTTGATCAGAATGACTGCCTGCTAAGGACTTGCCTTCTTCGGATGGGAAAAGATCAGCGCAAAGATAGTTTTAGCAATACTATTACAGGAGGAAGATTGGATGTTATGGATAGAGAGTTCAGACAATTCAAAAATGCTCCTAACAACACAGGTTCTGAACACAAGATAGGATGGGTTTAAGATAGGGATTGACTATGGACAGTACATATGCAAGTGACACAGTTCTATCTATTGATACTAACAAGATATGTTTTTAAACAGAACCGTCAGGATTCTGGTCTGTCAAGATTCTGGTCAGGGAATTGGATCTGCAATCAGCAAGGCGCTCTGGTCACAGCACGGCACAGGACTGGACTGGATCTGCAATGACCTTTGGTCACAGCATGGCACATAACTGTATTGGATCTGCCGTTCTTGGTTCTGATGATAATTATTTTAGCAGGCAAGCAGTACAGCGCAGCCCGGCTGTATTTTGATGCTTCCCCTTTGGTTTGTGGGGTTCTGAAATTTGAGGCCTAGCTGAAAATGGTTCAGCTATGCAATGTGTTTTGCTTTGCCAGGTTTCTGGAGTCCGGAGCAAGGAAGATGCAGAGTTCAGCAGCAGGGTGCTCTGCCAGTATCGGGATGGTGAGTGAATCTGTCTGTCGTTTTTGAGTGGTGAGCTGTCTCTATGTATGCTATTATAAAGGGGTGTGTGGGCTGGTTTATCCTAAGCTCACCCCTTTGACAATTGATTGGGTAAGAGTCTCATCTCTGCCTTGATAGGAGGAGAGCAACAGTGTGTCACCTTTATGGTATGATTGTATGAGGCAGAGAATCCACCATTAACCCCTTGAACACAAAATCTTCTTTTGGCACCATACATATTTACACATGTGCAACCTCTATAAGAATCACATATACATATTACATATTTTATATAGCAGCTATCCCTCAAAACCCTGTAGCTGTGGGATCTTGTCTCAGCTTTTCACAGAATTTTGCCCTTTTCATCAGGAACACAATGTCCAATTTATAAGCAAATTTCTACAAGTGTGCATGTTTAACATGGGCATACGTGTATACAGTTTCAGACTTCTAGCAAAAATACATTTTGTGTAAAATCACATTTTCTGCCATTTCTTTCCAGAACATGTCACACGATTTTGCCACCTCTTGAAACGTGCAGCCAAAATTTAGATTCACCAATCTGTTACTTTTATATTTTGTACAATTTTCACTGGCAAATTATAAGTCTTTGAAGAAAATGATCTTTGTGAAGGTTCAGCACAGATGGTTGTTCAGATCCGCCTCTTTCTGTCTTTCTGGAGTCCAGAAGCAGTCTCCTCCCTGTTTGCTCTTGGCAGAGGCCATTTACGACTGTCCTAGCACCCAGCATTTCCTTAGTAGCAGCTGTTCATTGTTCCCTTTTGCCTATGTAGACCAAGTTCTTTCCAAACCCTATAATTACTGCTTTGGTGTGATTTCCTGGTGGGGGGAAAGGCCATCCTTCTGTGGAGAAACCTGATATTCCAGTTTGGTAGCTTTTAGCCAGGCTTGATTTAATTGTTAATTCTGTTGCATTTTTCCTTAGCTTAAAACAAACTTGTGATTTCAAAATAGCAGCTAGAATACTTATTCAAGATTTTAAACCATGGATCAAAATGATTACAAAATAGGTTACTCTCAGTAACAGGCCTCTTAGATTGTAAACATTTCATTTCAGTTTATCCATGTTTAAAGTGTAATCAGGCAGGCTCCTGACAGCTGTCATCCCCGCAGTCCTCTGCTGCACAGATATTTTGGACATCCACAGACAGTCCACTTTTGCTGTGGAACTCCCTTTGTGCTTTCAGCTTTTCAGGATCTTGCAAGTTCACAATGATTTCTTAAACTAAGTGAATTGTAGCACCCAGCAAGAATTTTGGATGTTTGAGGATGTTTTGTACCGGCATTCTGAAGTTTCAGCACAAAGAAAAAGGGATTTAAAGCAAGATTTTGGGGTTTCATTTAGCAAAACACTGCTTTTTCCTTCTGAACTCCATTTTCACTGGTTGTGGAGCCCAGTGACATATTTCTGGAGTGAGATCTCTGTTCTACCACTGACAACATGCATGGCAGATTGGGCAGCCATCTTTTTGTGCGTTGCAAAGTGCAATTTTCAGAGGTTTTGGTGCGCACAAGGGTCAAGTGGCCATTTTGATGTTTCTGGCACCATCATAACACAGTGATCCGCATAGCAGAGCAAAAGTGGGTTAAAACATCCCACAGACGCCCCCTCACAACTTGAGTTTGACTGCCCATAAAGGGGAAGTCGGGAGATTGGGACTTTCTTTCTTTCTTTGGTCCAGGTGGAGAAAGTCGTCTGCTTCTCCCATCAATGTGGATCGACATGCTCTCCTTGTCATTTCTGGATGGGAGTATGGAGCGATACTCAGGGCTCCTCAGGTCTTTCTTCCCGCTCCCCGAGTGGTCCTCATTGGTAATTAGTGATTCTTGGTTCCTATACTATGAGACAGAACAGAGCATGGTTATGGAAATTTCCCCACTACTACTCATGTAGTGGGGCAGATGCATACATTGAAATACAATTTACAATATTCCCTGCCTGTATTTACTAATGGTTTTAACAGGTATATTCTTCTAGATATCCGGAATGTCCCCCTCTGGGTTTCAGGTTGGCTCCTCTATCTGTCACTAAGTATGCCTGGGATGGCAACTCTTCAGCTGGTTTATGTGGACCCACTTGTCTTCCCTTTCTGCCAAACTGCCCTTGGGGATGCAGATTTTGTAGGCGACTGGTGAGATTCTGTCTACAATTTCAAAAGGACCCTGCCAAGTTGGGGGAATTTGCACTGTTTGGCTTGGTTCCTTTGGAAATTGTACAAATACACAAATAGATTTTGCAAAGGTTGGAGTGGAGTCTCCACTATGATGTGTTCCCCCTGGATAAACGGGTGGTAATTCTGCAATGCCCACACCGTTGCCAGGAGTGCCTTCTCACAATCGTTGAATTTTTCCTCGGCAGAGGATAAACTCTTACTCGCATAGGAGATTACTTTATTGACCTTGTCATGCTTTTGATATAATACTGCAGTCAAGCATGTATTTGATAACCCGTGTCTCCAAGAAAAACTCCTTGTTTTTGACAGGGTAAGCTAAGCAAGGCACTTGTGAGCGGCTTCTTTTGAGTTGTCTCACTGCCTCGGCTTGTTCTGGACCCCACTCCCACTTGACCACCCCCTTCAAAAGATGGATCGGTGTCTTGAGATCTCTGCTTAGTCCTCAATGAACTTTCTGCTGTAGTTAGTTAGTCCAAGGAGGCTCCTTCGTTCCTGCAGAGCTGTGGGGTCTTTTATTTTCTGGAGTGCTTCTACTTTCTTTTCCTGGGGACAGAGACCCTGAGGAGTTATCTCATGCCCCAAGAAATTGACACGGGTTCTGCACCACTGTGCCTTTTGAAAGGCAAATTTTGCTCCGGCAGCCCTCAACTGTGTCAGAACATAATGGATCTCTGCTATGTGTTCCTCCACAGTTGAGCTTTTGAATAGAACATCATCTACATATGCCAGGTTACCCCTTTCACCCAAGTCGGGCATGGCCTTATGTAGAAAGATGTTAAATTAATTGCCAGAGTTGATGTATCCGAAGGGAGTCTGGGTCCAAGTGTACTGCTGCCCCCCGAAGGTAAAGGCCAGCTTGTATTGGTCCTCCCTACTGACAGGTACAGTCCAGTACCCATTGGTCAGGCCAATGGCAGTGAATACCTTCGACCCCTGGATCTGGGCCAGCCCTTGTTCAATGTAGGGAAGAGGCCATCGGGAAGTATTGACCCGTTTGTTGAGCTCCCTCAGGTCAGCACAGAGTCTCCACTGGCCGTTAGGTTTCAATATCCCCAGCACCGGATTATCGAAGGTGCTGTGGACTGGACGAATTATCCCATGGGACTCAAGGTTTTGAAATATTTCAGTAAGGGTCTCCATTGATGCGGGACTGAAGCGATATTGCTTCACAAACACTGGAGTCATGCCAGCGTCCGTGGGAATTGGTGTGGTGTGGAAGTCGGTGCGATCACAGTCATATGAGTCCACCGCAAAGAGATCTTGAAAATCTAAGAAAACTTGTTTCAATTTTTGCTTTTGCTCCAGAGTCTCACAGGCATCAGCTAGGTTGACTCTCTCTTCAACCATCTGCCTGAAGCCCGGAAAGACTTCTGGTTTGGCTATCTCAGCGGCCTCCTCCAGCTGGGTGGAGAAGTCCCTGGTCAAAGTATTGATTTGGACTGATGGCTTCAGGTGGGGAAGGCAGTCCTTGTGGACTTGAAAGATCACCTCAACTGTCTTGAAGTCACAGGTCACATCTTCCTTGCCATAAGAGTACACCAGGAAATTCCCCCCATGCCAGGTGAAAATACTGTCTGGTGTTTTGTCATCGTCGCTATCACTGTCAAACAGTCCTTGGGAATTGGTCCTAACAGTTTGTTACCTAAATCTATTGAGAAATGTCAGTCATCAACCGCCATTCCAATAGAGGTGCCTTCGCCCAGAGCAATACTCTTTAGGTCGCTGTTATCCACCTCTATCGGAATGGTGTTGTGTTCTATGTTGACTAGTGGGGTTGGGTTTACCCCCAACCCCTGCTGTTGGAAATGAGCATTGAGATGGACATAGGTGTCAGGGTTTTTGAGTTTCAGTCCTCTTTCAATTTTTACTTCCAGTGAGAATTGTCTGGTCCATTCTGGGATGGTTACTTCCTCTCCAATCTGAATTTCAACTTCATATGGCAGCAGTTGAGTTGACCGAAATGCTTTCTCTGGGTCATCAAAGTCCATGGGATAACCCGCTAATCGGGACCAAGCTTTGAAGTTTATTAGGTCCAAACTAATGGCAAAGCGATTTAGAATGTCACTGTCTAAATAAAATGCAGCAGGGACATCTCGCACGACCCAACAATTATGGACTATGCTCTTGTTGCCTATGGAAATTTTGAGCAAACACCTGCTAGGCAGGAGATGTTTGGAATTGGGTATTTCCAGGTCCATTTCCCACTTGTCTAATAGTTGTAATGTGGAAATGGCTGGATCTTTTGGGAGTTTGCGGAACATGGCCTCGCTGATGAAGCTCTTACCGTTGTTTAAACCTACTCAGGCGAGAACAGAGTCCTTCCCCTCATTTAACTGAATAGGGATGAATATCTGCTCTCCAATTTTTTGGACTATAGGAGTAGGATTTTCTGATTGTGAATTTGTATTGAATTTCAGAGTGTTTCCTTCCAGTGTGGAACGCCACCTTAGACTGGAATTAAGGTTGATTTTTAGAAATAGAGAGTACTCCCCATCACCAGTTTGTTGTCCTACTGCAATTACTGTCACATCTGAGATTTGATTATTCTGGAAGTGGAACTCAATTTGGTCCCGTTTTTGTTCAACCATGTGGCATGTGCCATTTAAACTAACATGGTTGACACTCTGTTTCAATTTCATTGGTCGGTTAGTCTGGGTCCAGAGGACCTTGTTTGCACAATCTACGAGGGGAGACAATCTATGCAGGATGTCATTCGCTAGTAAACATGGTGTGCCCTCTGGAGTCACAACTATGACTGGGTGCTTCACCTGTGTCGCCCAATTTTAATGTCTAAATCCGCAGTCCCCTTGACAGGAATTTCCTTCCCATCGAATTTCTGAAGTTGTCCAGGAAGAGGGGTGAGAGGAATTTGGAACTTCTCCCCTTTTTGACAGAAGGGTAGCTTGGGATCCAGTGTCCACCAGTGCCACAATTGTACCGTGCCCCTGTATCTGGACTGGGGCATAACATCTTCCCTCCTTTTCCTCAAAGAGAATGGCCAACTAGTGGGTCACTTTCTTTGCTTTGGATACTGACAGAGAGGTGATTTGGGCAAGATTTTGTTTGTGATCTTGGGAACCTGTAAGAAAAAGGTGGCAGCTAGATATGGGGGAAGTTTTGGGCTCCCCTGGTTCTGATTCTGGGCTGCCACCCCCATTTTGGAGGCAGTCACCAGGATGGGTTTAAACCAGGGGATTTTCGTGCTGGTCATTCTGGGGTTTGATGATGGGCGGTTCTAACTTGGTCCCCACATCTATCCAGTCTGGATTTGGATCCTTTGAGACCCATTTTTCTTTGGGAGGAGTTCCACCATCCCTGAAGGAGAAGATCCTTTTCCCAGGATCCTCTGAGAACCCCTCTCCTTCAAACTGGAAGATTTGCACCTCTTCCACAAAATGGGCCTTTTTAGGCTCTTTATTTCTCCTCCCCACCCTTTGCTCCTTGGGTTGCAGATTTTCGGGGGCAGGAGAGTTTGGTTCCAGTTCCTGGGTTTCCATGGGCTTTCCACAAGTGGGGAAGGAAGCTTCCTATAAGGCTTTACACCCCCTTCCCCTTGTGTCTCCTCCCTGGGAACCGGTGGGTTGTCAGGGTTCATCCCCTGTCATTGTTCTGGAGCACCAGACCATGGATTCGAGGAGTTCTGAGCCGCCATGCTCATCTGAGGGTTCTGTTGAGCCCTCAGCAGGCAACCCCGATCCTGTACCATGTTCTGGACCTGGTGCTCTAGTTTGGACACCCGCTCTGGCTGGTATGGGGTCCTCAGGTCTACTCTGGGTTGATCCCAGGAAGGGTAACTATCCCTTCTCGCATAATACCCCTGGTTATGAAAGTTTGGGTACCCCTCCACCCTTGGCCTCCCCTCTCTTGGGCTCTCTTGGGCTGTCTGGGCTCGGGAAAGTGGGGAAAGAAAGAAGGGTTGTTCTGGCGGTTGAAGTTTGGCGGGTACCGGGGAAAGAAATTTAGTCCGGCATTTGGGGTATTACTGCACTCCTGGGAAAGTGAGGAGGGAAGTTTCCTGGGTTTCCAGCTGTCTGGTTGGATCCCGCCCCTTGGGCTGGAGAAGTCCACACATAGCCCAGGATGGATCTATTTCCCTTGTAGCGTGGGCTGATGTAGTCAGGGGAGTTAGGGGTCCCATTTGTGGGGTTACCTCCCTGGCTCGCCATTTGGGATTGGCCTGAGGGCCTTCTGGGTTTGGGTTTGGTCGGACTCTGCGTGGGAAGGTTTTTAGGCCCCCCCCATCTCCAGATCTAAAATGGGGGCAACCTTCACCTCTGCCACCTTAGCAGCAGCAGGGGTGTTGGTCAGTTTGGGGCTTTTGGTAACATTTTTATTTTCCAACGGCTTCTGTACTTCATAGATGCGTGTTGCTTGTTCAATGACCCAGTCTAGTGATATTTTCTCATGGAAGTCCCTCACTAGCTGGGTCATAATATACTTAGGGAGAGCATGGAAGAAGGTGTTCACAAATTCCTTACTGTCAGTGCACACCCTTCTAGTGGTCTGCGCAAAGGCGTGTTTCAATTCCTGAACACATACTTGTGAGCCCTGGTCTTCCTCACATTGAAGGTTATAGGCTGCCTTGCGAGCCTCTTGAGGGTTCCTATGAATGGAAAAATGTTTGAGGATGGCCGCCCTATAGGTGGACCATCTGGAATGGCTCTGATCCTCAAGCCCCGCAAAGAAGATGAAGCACTCAGGAGAAAACTTCCACTTTACATACTGAATACAGCTTTGGCTGTCCTTCAGATGGAAAGTCTCCATCATCTGCTCAAATAATTCAAGGTGCTCCCAAACTGAATATTTGGCATTTTTGTGGTAGGGCGTGATGACACTCCTAATAGCTTTTATTTTCTTCACGGGATCCTTGACTCTTAACTTTGTTGGCCTTTTTCGTTCTTTTCACCCTGGTCCACTCATCCTCTGACTCAGAGGCACTGCTACCAGGTGCAGCATTCTGATCTTCTAGACTCTCCCGGATTCTGCGAGCTTGGGAATGGCTGGCAGAATGTGGTGTGAAAACAAAATCAAAATATCGAGGCTGAGTATCCCAAAAGGAAATACACTGAACACGGGTTACAAAGGAACATACGAAGATCTTTAATTTATACTGAATCAGTTACAAAGAACAAAGCAAAATCAGATAGCTATCGGCTCTCAGTACAACACAGCGAACTCCAGCGTGGTTCGGTGTATTCAGTCAGAGACGGTGTACATTAGAATTTGTTGCTTTTTTATACCATTTGCGAACACGATGTCCAACGCTACTTCGGGTTAAAATTCCTCTAATACATAACTGATCTAGGGTTCATGCCGAGTTTGCATATCCACATGTAACTAGTTTGCCTTTAATACATATGTCAACAAGCCTACACGGCAACTGTGTGTTTTGGGATTTCCCATACAGGTCTTCTGAAACATTAATACAATGTAGTTAAACAAGTGTTCTCAGTTCTGTATTTGAATACATTGTTCTTAACATATGCTCGCGGATTAGTTTAATTGATGCGAGTAATCCTTTACACACAGGTCAACGAAGGACAAGGTCTCAGTTCATGATCTCAACAGGTGGCCTGCAGGCAAGTTACATATTAATTACACACAGAGGTCAAGACGGCCATGTTGTATTTTGGAATGACATCGTCCACCATTTTAACTCACAGGGTGACTTGATTTTAAGGTCAGGACCTTGCAACACGGATTTCTTCGCAAGTGACTTACAAGCAGCTTGGCGTAGGCCAATATACATATATTCATTGCAAAAGAAGGCACGATATAATTTCTCATTTGACAGTGGGGGCCCAGTCTCTTGGCACCTGTGGCACTCAGAAGAGTCTTCTGACTCTTCCTTGCTCCCAGGATTGGTTGAGTACCCCCCCACCACACTGTTGTAGCTGGGAATAGGTTTTTAGTATGCTCTTAGTGGGCCTCGTCTCATGGAATTACCCACCAAATTTCACTGCCTGATCTCTTGTTAGGTTATATTTCTGAGGATCCATTTATCTGATTCTCCCTTCACTGGAGACTCCCTGATCATAGAAGATGGCCGTGGCACTTGGGAACCTGTATAGAGATGCCCGCCCATCCATTTCTGGGAGGTGCTGCCCTATTAGCCCCATATTTCCCAATGGGTTGAAGTCTACCATCCCCGTGACCCTTGGTTCATGTGAGCCAGTGGACATGGCAGTGGCAGAGTCCATGGAACTGAAGGGATTAGAGTCTCTGGTGAGAACAGGGTTCCTGAGGTTATGCTCAGGGGTTTCCCTCTTCCATCTGACCTCATCTCTCTCAGCCCCTACTCCCTGATGGCATGCAAGAATCTGACCCTTTTGTTCTTCTATTAAGGCCTTACTGGTCTCTATTAGTTGTTCCTGCATGGCTATCTGTCTATGGAGCCTGTCATTCTTTTCACAGAGAGCCTCATTGTCTCTCTGTGCTTCCTGTCTGTATTGAGAGTATTGGGCTGACTTTTGCTGCAGGAGACTCACCTCCTGAGTCCTGTCCTTACTGGCCTGGTCATTCTTTGCCAGAGCATTTTCCACCCTCCTGGTGTGCTCTAACAGCTTTTCATAGTCTATTTTGAGTTCACCCAGTCCCTGAAGGGCCAGGTGATTTTCTTCCACCTTGGTTTTTACATGGATGACTTCCTGGCCTAAGGCGTCCCTTTCCTGAATTAGAGTACCCCTCTGTGCAGCCAGGTTGTCCCTTTGGTTTCTAATGGCACATAATGTCTGGCTCTCCTCATCAAAGTCTGTTTGAGTGTGGAGATCCTTCACTATTAATTTATTATTTTCCTCCTTCATTTCATCAATCTGATTTTCTAGGGCAACTATCTGCCTTGCACAGGCTCTATTATAATTTACTTGCGGTTCCAGCTTTTATTAGCTTTGTTGCAGAGAATCCAACCTTTCTTGAGGCTCTTTTTGCAGTGTCAGTAATTTGGTATCTTGCTCTACCTTCTCTTGCTGCAGGAGATCCAGGTCTTCCTTTACATTTGTCAGGTACTGTCTGGTGTCTCTCTCTGATTCTTGGCTCTCTCATAGCCTTTGGTCTGCAGAGTCCAGATCAGTTTGGGTTTTCTCTAGGGATTATACTTGCCTCTTTGCCAGATCTAGGTTTTCGGCACATTTTTCCTTTATTTCTCCAATGTGGAGGTATAGGTAAGCTGCTATTTTGGCAATTTTACATTGCTCTTCTTTTACTTTTGGGGGCATATACAATTCACTAAGTGCCTGGCGTAATGGACCCTGGTCCTGCCATGTATCTAATTCTATGTCAGTGATTTTTTGTTTGATTTCTTGCAGCCAAACATTCTCATCCTGCTCTACCCATTCACCCCTGACAAACAATGTGTGCAGTGGGTGTTCTTTTGCCATATTGATTTCCACTAAGGTCGCCATTCCGGAAATATTAATTTCCTTCTGACTTATCTGAGGGTTATTTTATTTTTGCAAAACAGGCCCAACTCCTTTGAGTATTTCTATTGAAGGGTGTTTTTACAGTGTAGCACAGTGTGGTAACCCAACAAGGTGTATGTACCCTGTCAGTTAGCACGCTGTGTTAGACTGTCACAAGTGGTATGTCTAATTCAGGATCTCGTGACGAGCCCCTAGGCTGTAAGTGAATTAAATCCGGCACACACCCAAGTCAACGCCTAGCGTGTAGTGCACAACCAAAATCCGTATTTATTTTTGTCTAAAAGTTCTTTATTCTGAATGATATACCACTCATATCACGCCCCTCTCCTTGAACCGCCCGGTCACACTGATCCAGGAATCAGGCTAGTTTGCAAAGTTAAAATATTTATTTATGTATTTACAATTTAATCACACTTTGTTTTAATGGGTACACAATAATCACTAATGGGGTGATGTATCACACAATAATCTCTTTAATACACAAGGAGTAATAGTGAGGAAAACAATTCAGCACAGAAATAATACTTGTGTGTGTGTGTTAAGATCAGATAGGACTATGGCTAAAGGTTCCCCACTGCACACCCCTCAATCTCCAATAGGCAATGTAAAGAGATAGGAGGAGAGAGCAGGTATGCAGGAATGGCCAAATTCAAACAAAATATCAATCCCCCTTTTCCCCAGCAAACACAAGAGAAAAACGGAATTGACTGCCAAGCTGTCAGAATGGCTTTTAAAGTTATCTTAGAATGGACTGGGTAAAAACACTAAATATGGTCAAAATTGCTAAAATTGTATAAATTCTTATGGGAGCCGCTTTGGATAGTTGCACACAAACACAAGCAATGAATTGATACCAAGAAACAATTTGAAATCTTAACATTCAAGTCAGAAGCAATCAAAAGCTGTTTTACACGTGTCAGAATTTCCCAAAAATGAAATTCGAGGCAAACTTTTAACAGCGCGATAATCGCAATAACGGGAGAGCTGTATGGGATGTGCTTTTAGATGCGATTTAAAGCTGTGGATGTTAGCTACAAGCAGAAGTTTGAAATTTTGTTTCTAGCACACTAACTGAGGGAGTTAATGGACGTTTTAGTGGAGGTCGTTTTTTCAAGATAGGCGCAAGAATGGGAAACAGGAATGCAATTTTAAAATGACCAAAGGATTTCTTACACTAGAGGATGACTATGAACAAAACGAATGCCCCACAGGAACACAGCCACTTGATCAGAATGACTGCCTGCTAAGGACTCGCCTTCTTCAGATGGGAAAAGATCAGCACAAAGATAGTTTTTGCAATATTATTACAGGAGGAAGACAGGATGGTATGGATAGAGAGTTCAGACAATTCAAAAATACTCCTAACAACACAGGTTCTGAACACAAGATAGGATGGGTTTAAGATAGGGATTGACTATGGACAGTACATATGCTAGTGTCACAGTTCTATCTATAGATACTCACTAGATATGTTTTTAAATGGAACCGTCAGGATTCTGGTCCATCAAGATTCGAGTCAGGGAATTGGATCTGCAATCAGCAAGGCGCTCTGGTCACAGCACGGCACGGGACTGGACTGGATCTGCAATGACCTCTGGTCACAGCACGGCACAGAACTGGATTGGACCTGCCCTTCTTGGTTCTGATGATAATTCTTTAGCAGGCAAACAGTACAGAGCAGCCCGGCTGTATTTTGATGCTTTCCCTTAGGTTTGTGGGTTTCTGGAATTTGAGGCCTAGTTGAAAATGGTTCAGCTATGCAATGGGTTTTGCTTTGCCAAGTTTCTGGAGTCTGGAGCAAGGAAGATGTAGAGTTCAGCAGCAGGGTGCTCCGCCAGTATCGGGATGGTGAGTGAATCTGTCTGTCTATTTTGAGTGGTGAGATGTCTCCATTTATGCTATGATAAAGGGGTATGTAGGCTGGTTTATCCTAAGCTTGCCCCTTTGACAATTTATTGGGTCAGAGTCCTCTCTGCCTTGATAGGAGGAGAGCAACAGTGTGTCACCTTTATGGTGTGATTTTATGAGGCAGAGAATCCACCCCTAGCCCCTTGAACACAAAATCTATTTTTGGCACCATACATATTTACACATGTTAAATGTTAAATGTTAAAGGTATTTGTACCGCGCACCGTCACCAACAGAGTTGGTCCCCAGGCGCTCTGGCGGATCTGTAAATGAGAAGGTGGGATGGGTTAGTAGGTGAAGCGCGAGTAGGATAGTGAGAGGAGTGGTGTTCTGTTGGCAGCTTCAACTCGGTGTACACCGGGTGCTGAGCTTTGGTGCGAGTATTGGATCGATGTGAGTCCTCATGTGCTGTTGGTGTTGCATATGTGCTGTTGCGATGTTGTGAAGTGCGTGCGGGTTGTTGTGTGAGAGATGGTTGTGTGAGATTTTTGAGTTAGATAAGTTTGCAGAAATGCTGAGTTTTTTTGTTAGTCGGTTGTATGAAGGTTAGCAGAGGTTCAGGAATCTGTCCGAGTGTGGCACTTACCAATCTTCCCAATTTCATCAGGGTGGGAAAAAGGGCCACACCTGGCAGGGTTTGGTTTGTGTGGGGCACTCCCTGTGCTGTTCCAACGCGCTTTGCAAGTGTTCTTCTTGCTCCTCACTGTTCTATTCTAGCCAGTTCTGTAGGTGTTCTAATGCTGATGGATTTATTAATATGGGTTGGGTGTTTATTCTCCTCCTTGGGTGCTGGGGCTGATGTAGCAGACTCCTCTCAAACTTTCTATCTAAATGCGTCCGCTGGTTTGGATATGGTACGTCCGGGGGGAGTGCGTGAGTCATTTAGGGCTCTCCTCCAGGTCTAAATATGTGATTAGTCTCTGGAGGTCTCCTTTTGTGGCTATTTCCCATGATATCTTATGGTCTGTCGTGTGGTCGGTTCTTTGGGTTCAGTGTTTGTCCATTTGAGATTTGCCGAGGTTGGTGTTATTATCGTTGTTGTTTAATGGGGTGGGCATTTTAGTGCGATGCTGTTGTGGTTCCGCTGTGAAGAGCCATGATTTGAGGAGTTTCCTGAATGGTAGGTGGTTTGTTGTGTTCCGTATATTATTAGGTAGGTCATTCCAGGTTTTTGGTGCCTGGTGAGAGAAAGAGGATCCTCGGAGTTTTCTTCTGTTATAGGGTTTTGTTTCCAGGCGGATGTCGGTGCTTGATCTCAGTGTTCTTGTTGTTTGATGTAGGCAGAGTTTATCGCTTAGGAATTCTGCTCTTTGTTTGTGTATTGCTCTGTGCGTGATGCACATGGACTTGAACGTTATTCGCTGTTTTAATGCTAGCCAGTGTAGGATTTTTAGCGTGGGTGTGATGTGTTTTCTTCTGGGTACCTTGAGGAGGAGTGTGGTTGCTGCATTTTGTATGCATTGTAGTTTTTTTAGAAGTCGTTCGTGCATGCCCAGGTATAGGCTATTGGCGTAGTCTACTCTAGACATGATCAGAGCGATAATGGTAAGTGTTTTGTTGGCGAACAACAGGAACGGCAGGATCCTTTTTGCTGCTCGCAAGCGGAAGAAACATTTCTTGAGTAGAGAGTTTACTTGTAGCTCTAGAGTGAGGTTGTTATCCATCAGGACCCCTAGATTTTTTACAGTTGGTGATGGTTCTGGTGTGGTGCCGAGCTCTCTTGGCCAGGGGATGTAGTTGATGTCTCCTCCCTTTTTTGAGAAAATCATTATCTCTGTATTGCCTGGGTTTATTTTGTGGTGGTTGAGATTCATCCAGTTGAATATCTCACAAAGGCAATTCCCTAGAGTTGTGTTTTGTTCTTGGGTGTCTTGTATGTTGAAGATTATTTGAGTATCGCCGGCATAGTTGAAGCATGTGAAGCCGTGTTTTTTTATGAGTTTGATTAGTAGGTACATGTAGATGTTGAATCAAAGCGGTGAGAAGGATGATCCTTCTGGTACTCCGCACGTGGAGTCTCTAGGTTTGGATTTAAAAGGTTTCATCCATATGGTTTTGGTTCTGTTTGTTAGAAAGGATTTGATCCATAGTAGGGCGGTGTCTGTTATCCCTAGTCCTTCTAATCTCTTTATGAGGATTTTGTGTTTGACAGTGTCGAAAGCTGGGGACAGATCAAGAAGAATCAGGGTGGTGCTGTTGTCTGAGTCTGCATTCGTTTTTAGGTTATCCCATATTGAGAGGAGAGCTAATTCTGTTCCTTTCATTGGTCTGAAACCAACTTGTACCTGGTCTAGTAGGCAGTGCTCTTCTATGAATTCTTGGGTTATTTTGTAGATGTAGGTTTCTAGCAGTTTGGCTATGTAGGGCATATTGGAGATGGGTCTGTAGTTGGATAAGTCCTCTACTTTTCCTGTTGTGTCTTTGAGTAGCGGCTTGATGTATGCTGATTTGAAGGCCTTGGTACTTTACCTGTTGAGATTGAGAGGTTGAGGAGGTTCCTGTGGTATTCCATGGGGGTTCCTTGTTTGAGAGTTGTTTTGTATATGTGTGGGGGGCAAGGGTCTTCAGGAGAGCCTGATGTATTGCTTTGGTTTACCAGTTTGACGAAAGCCTCAACTGATATTTCTGGGAAGCTTCGTAGCTTGTTTGGGTGTTCCTCGTCAGTGTTGCTGGGGTTTGAGCTGTGATTGCTTGGTCTGTTTTGTATGGTCTGTTGGATGGAGGTTATTTTGTTTTTGAAGTGGTCTCCTAGGTCATTGCAAAGTTTCATCGATGGAATTGGGGTGTTGTTGCAGCCCGGTGGGTTTTTTATTTCGTTTATAATTTTGAAGAGATCTTTTTGTGTGTTTGGTGCAACCTCTATAGGAATCACATATACAGATTACATATTTTATGTAGCAGCTATCCCTCAAAACCCCGTAGCTGTGGGATCTTGTCTCGGCTTTTCACTGAACTTTGCCCTTTTCATCAGGAACACAATGTCCAATTTATAAGCACATTTCTACAAGTGTGTGCGTTTAACATGGCCATAAGTGTATAAAGTTTCAGACTTCTAGCGAAAATACATTTTGTGTAAAATCACATTTTTGCCATTTCTTTCCAGAACATGTCACACGATTTTGCTGCCTCTTGAAACTTGCAGCCAAAATTTAGATTCACCAATCTGTTACTTTTATATTTTGTACAATTTTCACTGGCAAATTATAAGTCTTTGAAGAAAATGTTCTTTGTGAAGGTTCAGCCACAGATGGTTGTTCGGGTCCGCCTCTTTCTGTCTCCCTGCAGTCTAGAATCAGTCTTCTTCCTGTTTGCTCTTGGCATAGGCCATTTACGACTGTCCTCACACCCCGCATTTCCTTAGTAGCAGCTGTTCATTGTTCCCTTTTGCCTCTTTAGACCAAGTTCTTTCCAAAACCTATAATTACTGCTTGGGTGTGATTTCCTGGTGGGGGGAAAGGGCTTCCTTCTGTGGAGAAACCTGATATTCCAGTTTGGTAGCTTTTAGCCAGGCTTGATTTAATTGTTAATTCTGTTGCATTTTTCGTTAGCTTAAAACAAACTTGTGATTTCAAAATAGCAGCTAGAATACTTATTCAAGATTTTAAACCATGGGATCAAAACAATTACAACATAGGTTACTCTCAGTAACAGGCCTCTTAGATTGCAAACATTTGATTTCAGTTTATCCATGTTTAAAGTTTAATCAGGCAGGCTCCTGACAGCTATCATCCCTGCAGTCCTCTGCTGCACAGAGATTTTGGACATCCACAGACAGGCCACTTTTGCTGTGGAACTCTCTTTATGCTTTCAGCTTTTCAGGACCTTGCAAGTTCACATTGATTTCGTAAACTAAGTGAATTGTAGCACCCAGCAAGAATTTTGGATGTTTGAGGATGTTTTGTACCAGCATTGTGACATTTCAGCACAAGGAAAAAGGGATTTAAAGGAAGATTTTGGGGTTTCATTTAGCAAAACACTGCTTTTTCCTTCTGAACTCCATTTTTCTGGTTGTGGAGCCCAGTGACATATGTAAGGAGTGAGATCTCTGTTTCATCACTGACAACATGCGTGGCAGATTGGGCAGCCATATTTTTGTGCATTGCAAAGCGCGATTTTCAGAGGTTTTGGCACGCACAAGGGTTATATGGCTATTTTGATGTTTCTGGCACCATCATAACACAGTGATGCTGCATAGCAGAGCAAAAATGGGTTAAAACATCCCACACCACCCTCTGTTCCTTGGGTTGCAGACTTTCTGGGGCAGGAGATTTTGGTTCCGGTTCCTGGGGCTTTTCATGGGTGTTGAAGGAAGCTTCATCTAAGGTTTTACTCCTCCCTTCCCCCCGTGCCTCCTCATCTGGAACCAGTGAGTTGTCGGGGTTCTCTCCCTGTCATTGTTCTGGAGTACCAGACCCTTGATTTGTGGGGTTCTGAGCTGCCATGTTCATCTGAGGATTCTGCTGAACCCTCAACATGCGACCAAGATCCTGGGACAGGTTCTGGACCTGGCGCTCCAGTTGTGACACCCGTTCTGGCTAGTACGATGGTCTCAGGTCCATCCTAGGTGAATCGCGGGAAGGGTGACTGTCCCTTCTCCCATAGTACCCTGGGTTGGGAAAATTGGGGTAACCCGCCACCCTTGGCCTCCCCTCTCCCGGATTGGGCTGTCTGGGCTCAGGAAAGTGGGGAAAGAAAGGAGGGTTGTTCTGTAGGTTGAAGTTTTGAGGGCACCGGGGAAAGAAACTCAACCCGGCATTTGGGGGATTACTGCCCTCCTGGGGAAAGCTAGGAGGGAAGTTCCTACCTGGTTCCTACCTGGTTGGATTCCCCTTGGGCTGGGGGAGTCCACACATACCCTAGGATGGGTTTATGACCCTTGTATCAGGGGCTAATGTAATCAGGGGAGTTAAGGGTCCCATTTGTGGGATTACGTCCCTGACAACCGCCTGTCTGGGATTGGCCCAAGGGCCTTCTGGTTCTTTGGCTGGATGGATTTTGTACAGGTATATTTTTAGGCCCCCCATCTCCAGATCTACAATGGGGGCAACCTTCAACTCCGCCACCTTAGCAGCAGCAGGGGTGTTGGCTGGTTTGGGGTTTTTATTTGTGTTCTTGTTATCTACAGGTTTTTGTACATCATAAATACTGGTCGCCTGTTCTATGACCCAGTCCAGTGATCTCTTCTCCCGAAAAGTCCCTCACCAGCTGGGTCATTATATATTTGGGGAGTGCATGGAAGAATGTGTTGATGAACTTCCGACTATCTGTTTGCACCCTCCTGGTGGCCTGTGCAAAGGCGCGTTTGAGCTCCTGCACACATTTTTGTGGGGCCTGATCTTCCCCGCACTGCAAATTGTAGGCCACCTTGTGGGCCTCTTGGGGGTTTCTATGTGCAGAGAAGTGTTTTAAGATGGCTGCCCTGTAGGTGAACTATCTTCAGTGATTCTGATCATCCAGTCCCGCAAAGAAACTGGAGTATTCCGGAGAGAATGTCCACTTCACATACTGGATGCAATTCTGGCTGTCTTTCAGATTAAAAGTGTCCATCATCTGTTCATGTAATTCAAGTTGTTCCCAGACCGAATACTTTTCATTTTTATGCTAGGGAGTTATAACACTCCTAATGGCCTTTATCTGCTTAAGGGGATCTTTTTGCATAGCTCTCTTAATTTTGTTTGCCTTTTTGGTTTTAGTCACCTGAGTTCATTCGTCCTCAGACTCAGAGGCACTGCTACTGGGGGTGTCTTCTTGATCTTCTAGGCCCTCCCTGATTCTGCGAACTTGAGAAGGGCTTGCAGAATGTGGGGGCCTAGTTTGCCTATTCATGTGGTGCTCAGAAGAGTCTTCTGACTCTCCCCTGCTCCCCGGATTGGCAAAGTACCCCCCCCCCCCCACTGCCCTAACTGGGTAGAGGTCTTGAGGATACTCTTTTTGGGATTTATTTCCTGGAGTTCCCCACCAAATTTTACAAACTGATCTTTTGGAAGGCAGTAGTTTTGTGGATCTAGTTCCCTCACTCCCCCGCTCATATGAGTCTTCCTGGTCAGAGATATTAGCCCTAATCTTTGGGGATCTGTACAGGGATGCCCGTCCATCAATTTCTGGGGGGCGCTGATCTGTCAGTCCCATCTTTCCAACTCTGTTGAATTCTACCATCCCCATGACCCCTGATTCATGTGAGCCAGTGGACATGAAGCTGGCAGAGTTCATGGTATTGAAGGGGTTTGAGTCCCTGAGTACAGGGGTCCTGATGTTAGGATCACAGGTTGCTCTGTCCCTCTCTACCTTTTCTATTTCAGCCCATATTCCCTGATGATAAGCAAAAATCTGAGCCTTTTGTTCCTCTATCAAGGCCTTACTGGTCTCAATGATTTGCTCTTGCATTGCTATCTGTTGGTGGAGCACATCATTCTTTTCATAGAGAGCCTCATTGTCTCTCTGTGCTTCCTGCCTGGTCTGGGAATACTGGGCCAATTTCTGCTGTAGGAGACTCACCTCCTGAGTTTCAGCATCTTTGGTCTGGGTGTTCTCTTCCAGAGCCTCCTCCACCCGTCTGGTGTGCTCTAGTAGCTTCCCGTACTCTGTCTTTAATTCATTGAGCTTCTGGAGGAGCAGCTTTCTTCCCTCTAGCTCTGTTTTTAATTGGCTTACTTCCTGGCCTAAGGTGTCCTTCTCCTGGCTTAGGGTGCCCCTCTGTTCAGCCAGGTCGTCCCTTTGTTTTTTGAATGTATTGGATTTCTGGCGCTCCTCATCAAATTCTGTTTGAGAGTGTAAGTCTCTCATAATTAATGTATTATTTTCCTCTTCCAAGGTTTCTATCTGGTTTTGTAGGGTAACCACCTGCTCTGCACAGGTTCTATTAAACTGTATGTGTTGCTCCAGCCTATGTTGACTCTGTTGTACAGAGTCAACCCTTTCCTGGCACTCCTCTTTCAGTGCCTGTAATTGCGTGTCTTGTTCTGCATTCTCTTTCTGTAGGAGATCCAGGTCTTCTTTTAATTTTGTGACATCCTGTCTAGATTCTGCCTCTAATTCTTGGCTCTTCTTTAGCCTTTGTTCTGCAGAGTCTAGATCCTTCTGGATTCTCTCTATTGATTCAATTTGATTCTGTGCCAGAACTATGTTTTCAGCGTGCCTTTCCCGCATCACTCCTACGTGGAGGTACAGGTAGGCCGCAATTCTGGCAAATTTACTTTGCTCCCCTTTAACTTTTGGGGCCATGTACAATTCACTGAGAGCTTGGTCTAATGGGTCTTTGTCCTGCCATTTATCCAGGTTCATGGCAGTGACCTATTCTGTAATTACCTGCAGCCAGACATGTTCATACTGTTCTGGCCACTCACCCTTGACAAAAAGCTTGTGCAGGAAGTGCTCCCTAGCAATAGTGATTTCTACAGGAAGTCATTTTGGAAATATCAATTTCTTTATTCATTATTTTCGGGTTGATTTACTTTTACTTTTACAAACAGGCTGGCCTTATCATTGGAGTATCTGTTTTGAGAGGTGCTTGTACAGTGTAGAACAGAACACCAACCAAGCAAGGGTCTCTACCCTGCAGGTTAGTCTGCTGTGTTAGACTGTCACGGGTGGTAACTCAAACTCAAAATCATGGCACAAGCCCCCACATCTGTTAAGTATTTCAATCAGGTGATACACCCTGGTCTCAGCCTCATATCCAGCGCGCAGCTGAAATGCTTATTTTATTACATCTATAGGTTCAATATTCTGACTGATATACCACTCATATCACACCCCTTCTCAAAATACCCCCAGGTCACAATGGACCAGGAATTAGGCTGGTTGGTAAAGGTAATATGTACGTATATATTTAAAATTCAAATTAAACATATACTTTTTAATAGGGAGCAGCAATCACCAATGTGGTGACAATAACAGATAAGTAGGTATGTAAGGCAGTTAAATTCACTTTTAGCAACACAGAAGGAAAACAGCAAAGGAATAGAACACTTTTGGCTTGTTTAGAAAGATAGCACTTATGTTAGGATTTCCCCCTGCAAAATTCCTCAACCCACAAATAAACTATTCTGAATAGATATAAGGAAGCAGCAGGTATTCAAGAATAAAGAACAGTAAACAGAATTTGAGTACAACCTTCCCTCCCCAAACAAGAGACAAATACCTGTTTTCAATCTTACACTTTAAAATGACATTTGAAGATGGCTGTGCAAAACAATGAATGTGTGCAAAAATCCTTAAATCAATACCCATTTCTATGGGAGCAACATTGACAAGAGGTGAACAATCATGAGCTATAGTTTGAGCAAAGTTAAACACGTTAAATGTTTATGGAAGTTTGGAAATAATTTAAATTGAAAATCACACATGTGAAACTTTGCAGAAATGCAGATTCCCACCTAAAATTAACCAAATGGTTTTTAGGCTGGGATGTAGCTATGGTTCTTAGGTATACACCGGAGTTGAAATTAAGTGTCTAGCTATTAAATTGAGTGAGTTATGCAATGTTGAATGAGAGGCGTTTTTGGAAAATAAAGGTGCGGAAAAGAACACAGAAATCAATATTTACAAGGAAAGTTATGCTCTACACTATGGCATTCAGGCTAGGGTACCAGATTGAAACACAGTAAGCTCTAGAGTTGATCCGAAGAACCAACCCCAGCACCTCCGCGCCCGCCATGGCAGACCCCATCCGTTTACCCGAAGGAGGATTGAGTGTTTGGGATTTCACAAGACAAATTTATTTAAAGAAGTTATCACTAGCGCAAGGAATAAAAAGCAGGGTGACAATAAGGATTCTGACATTGTTACAAGTTCTTAAGGTAAGAATAGGATTCTTTAGAGATTGGGATGGAACAAACAAGGCAAGATATTCTATGATTTTCTATGCTTCCTATTATTACAAGGACGGCAGGGCACATCTGGCAGGACAGGGTTTGCTGGTCAGTTCTGGTCACCTGGAGGGCACTGGACTGGAGACTGCACTGGACTGCGCTGGTTACTGAAGAATGGAGATCAGTCGATGGCGAGTTTGCAGCAGGCATACATTTAGTAGTAGCAAGCCAGACTGGATTTAAATGCTTCCATTAGGTTTTGGGATTGCTTCAGAGTTTGCAGCCTAGCTGAAAAAGGAGTTCAGCAATGCTGAAGTTTTAGCTTTGTAAGGAAAATCAGGAATTAGGAACAAGGATGAAGAATTCAAGAACAGGGCGCCATGCAGAAAATCAAGAAGAAGTCAGGAATCAGAGTGACTGTGTGCTGTGAGGTTCCCTTATTTATCATGCCAAATGACATCACTAAAGTATACGGCAGGGGCAGGTTTACTATCCACACCCCTAATGCTAGGATTAGGCAAAAGCACAATCTCTGCCTTGCTTTTCGCTGATTGGAAGACAGAAAAGGATGTTATGTTTATGGTGTTACTTTTACAATGTCCAGAACCTTCCCTAGTCACTGGAACCAAAATCTAACCCACAAATACATATCTATGTAGTTATGACCTCTAAGAAAATCAGATACGCCGGTTACATATTTTGTGGGTCACATTTCAATCCAAATCCCAAGTCTGTGGGACCTGGTTTTAACTTCCTGCTACATTTTGGCAATTTTAACCCTGAAAGATTTGGCCTAACATTTCCCAATTTTGTACATAAATGCCCAATTACCCCTAGGATATGCGTATAGAATGTTATATTTGCTGCATTAATACTTGTCACGCAACCGGTCATTCTTTATAACTTCTGTTCCTTATGCAGTAGTAAGTCCTACCAGGTCTTCAAATGAATAGCATAAAATTAGATTTAGAATTATGCACTTTTCACATTTTTTCTCATTCTTGCTGCCAAGTTAAATGTCTTGAAAGTTCAGCTGCAAAAGAGACATTTTTAACCAAATGTTACTTGTCAGTTTTTTTTCTTTTTTCCCAATTGTAAGCGCATGTCAGTTCCTTTGAAGTAGAATGAGGGGCCTCTTCCTTCGGAGTGAAGCTTCCTGCCCCTTCCACTGGAAGGGTGAGTGTCTTAGCCTGCTATTGTCTTAGTCTGGGGCAAAGACGAATGTCTAATGATGACTGGGAAACCCTATTGTCCTGGGTATTCAAGGCCTCCAGCTAGCAATTCGCCTTTTCCTGTTCCAGCATTTGAGGTGTCACCCTTTCTCAGGGCTAGGAACTGGCAGAGGGAGTTTTTTTTATTTTATATAGTTTACCAACTCAGACTGGGTTTAGCTTTGAGTTTCACCTTTTAAATCTTTACTTTAAGAGTATGGAATTAAATAGTTTATAGGTGGATTTTTAACAGTAGCAGATTCTTTTACATTCATAAATAATCAAGCCTTTACACAATAATATACTTTTAAAAATAGGTGATTTTCCTCTTCATTCATGAAAAAGCACATTTAACTTATTCTTTTAAATTTGGTTTTCATCTGCAGCAAATACACATTTTAGTCAGCTCTAGTCCTTCCCTTGAGTACTGAAATTGTTTGCAGCATGGTAAATGTATCAAGCATTTGTTTAGAGTCTTTCTCTTGACTGCTGATTCTTTAGATACTGTTGCAAAGAAATAGCTGTGTTTCCCATGGAAAATGAAAAACAAATTCCCTGGGTTGCTTTTTCAAAGATACTTTTGGTATGAGCTGTCATTCAAATGAGGCCCGGTTCCTCTGAGACTCAAGACTGATCCTGGGCATTACAGGGCCCTTTAATCACAGTGTTTCAGTAGAAATGATGGATTTAGCGCAAATAGAGCACCTTTTAAGGTTGAAAAGATGACATTTTAAAGAGGTATTTTGGGTTTACAGCAAAGTAATACTGCCTCTTTCCTTTGCTCCATGTAAAATGTTGCAGAGCACACTGGCACATTCCTGCAGTGATTACTCTGTTTTACCCCACCTGAAATGTGTGTTGGCAGCGCAGTGCAGCCATTTTTTGGTTATTGCAAAGCGCAGTTTAGGGATCTTGGTGCACACAGGAGTCAGCGCATCCATTTTGTGCTGTTTCTGGCATCAACGAAGCAAAGTGGTGTAACATAGCTTAGCTGAGTGGGTCAATGACCATGTCAATACATGGGAAATATGCGCTTATGGAGGTGGGTTTTTGAAAATGTTACCTTTGTCTCTCCTGAAGGTATGCATGAGATTGCTTGTCAATATATTTTGGCTTTCCAGGCATTGATGCAAATCTGTAAACTGGAAAAGTGACCCTTTTGTTAGCTCCTAAATCTCAATTTTAATAAAGCCATATACACAAATACAATACAATGTTATGGGTTTCTTAAACATTTCACAAGTGCTTCACAAACATATTTCAAACCTGAAGCTGAAAAGGGGCCAGAGGATGGCTATCACATCATTGTCCCCGGGACCTCCCTGCTCTTCCAATCCACTGCTTCTCCTATGAAGCATGAAAGCTTTTCATCCCTTGCCAAACCACTCACCTCTTCCCAACCCCAGCAGTTGCTATGTTTGACTTAACAATGGTCCTGCCATTTCATCAATAAAAATCTTTATTTGATAATAAAACCATCAAGTATACATTAAAATACACATTTACTTAAAAGCTGAGTACAATGATCAATAAAATGTTGACACACATCAAATACAAATACATAAATGTATAAACAGGTAAAACAACAAGGAGAGCAAAGCTTGCAGCCTTTCTAATTTTCCTCATGTTATCATTTGAAACTTTGTTCCCACCAGCCACGTACTTTGACTATAATGGGCTGTAGCCAAGGTCACTGAAGGAAACAATGAATATGTTAAAACATCATAGCAGAATTTAAGTGCTAATGCCAGCTTCTCTTAAAATCTGTTTTGAGTACAACAGACACAACCTATGGGATTTTTTGCATAACAAGGAGAAATGTAATAATGTTTCTCCAACTTTTCCACACATAGGACAGGTATCAGAGAGACAAAGACTGACATGGCCCACACATGCGTCAGTAGAGCAACTGGGAAAATGCCCAGCCTCAAGCACATATACAAGGCTCTCTCTAAGGGTGGATTAATTACATGCAAGTATTGCTTAAACCCAAACTCCATGTTATTTACACAATATTCACAGCCAAGATTGTTTTGGTGGCATCAACAAAAAGCAGTTCCATTGCTCTATGCTTTGCAGATATTTTAGCTTTCACCAGAACAGAGCGGCAACTGCCTCTTGGATTAACCACAATTCGCTTAACCCCAGATCCTGGAGCAATGACTTAATATGGACCATCCATTTGACGTTTTTGCATCCATTTAAGGACATAAGGTGCAACAAAGCCTCCCTGGATTGTTCCAGAACTATCTGGAACCAAACCCTTAACCATAAGAAAACTGGGTTGAACATAGCCCTAGAGACAATGGGCATGATATAAATTTCTTGGTGTGTGCTGCTGAAGGAGCTCTCAGGGGGAGCACTAAAAATTGTTTTAAAAAATGTGCTTTTTTAATATTTAGTACACCCATCTTTACGTGAGCCCATTACTTCGACCCATTTAGTACGGCTGATAAAACTTGTTTGGCATTTAGGTCAAGAGCTGGGGCTACGGCTCTGCTGCCATGGATATAAGATAAATATCCTTTAGCGCCACATAGCTTTTCCAAATTAATTGCTGCCTTGCCAACCTGAGCCTCCTCAACCTGGGTATTCCTGGAACCTTACCAAAAGTTAGTCAAAATGGGCCACCTGTTCAATTAGAACACCTTCCACTTTGTGACTGACGGATTTAAGTTTAAAGGTATGGGTGGCTAAAAATCATCGATTAAGTTTTGATAACATGCAGTGTTAGAGAGAGATTTTTCTACGCCCTGATGGGTGGTTAACAATAAGATTGATTCATCCGCATAAAAGAGGGCCGGATAGTTAAAAGAGGGCAGTTTCAGGCAGTCCTTGGCCCCTCTCAATAGGTCATCAATTATCTCCTGGATGTAGGTATTAAAAAGGAGAGGGGCAGGACACAGCCCTGTCTGACACCCCTAGTGACATCAAATTGATCAGGGTTCCCTCCACCCAAACCATAAAGAACACACACCATTGTGTTTGAATACAACTGAGCTAGAGCATGAATCAGTTTGGTTGGTGCCCCTCATCTACATAGAATTTGCCCAAACATTCCGCTTGAAACTGAATCAGAAGCAGTACTTAGGTCAAGAACAAACACATATAAATTCATCCTCTGAAGCACTGTATACTATAGAATTATCAAGGATAAAAATGAAAACTGGTGACCCATTTTCTCCTAAATCCTGCCTGCAGATCTGAAATGATGTTGTTGCAATCACCCAACCTTGAAGAAGGTTTAGGATGATCTTATCAAATAGCTTGCCCAAACCATCTAACATGTAAATCGGGTGATAGTTTGCAGGGTTGTCCCTACCTCTGTTTTTATAAATCGGGGCAATCACTCCTTCACGTCAGGGGCCAGGAGTGTCCCCCGAAGAGAGGATGGCATTAAAAGCTTTGGTTAGGACTGGTGCCCATGTTTTACTTTCATGTTTAAATAGATCCAGAGGTATTAAATTTGGCCCTCTAGCCCTACCACCCTTAGATGTAGCTAATGCCCTATACACTTCATTGACGGAGAGCCATATTTCTCAAATGTGTGGAGACAGCAGGAATTGGGGGAGCAAGGGTCTCGCGATATAAACCAGAAAAATAAAATGGGACTTCCACACCCCACTGCTAATACAAGACAAAGACTTATTCGGAGTTAGAGGTTTTGTTGGAAACCCAGTTTCCAAAAATGGGAATATCCTCTGATTTTAAGGCAGTATGCAATGCCCACCATATTTCTACTGTAAATTCTTTCTTTTTGGGTGAAAATACACCTTTGTAGTTTGCTCTAAGAACACAGAGATTGGGCCTGACCACCCCAGATTTCAGACCAACACACTCTTCAGTGGATTACTTTGCTGCTCGACACACATCATAAAACCATCCAACCTTCCCAATTGTGTCCTTTCTTAGAGATTTGAAGGGAACAGTAACAAGTGGGCAAATCTTTGCCATCATTCATTCAAATTCAACTAAAATTGCCATGTTAGTAGAGTCTGCCTCAAGGATTGACTCCAAATTAGGTAGAATTGTATCACAAATGTGTGGCAGTACATTAAGGTCAGTTAAGTTTGAATAGTTCAAGGATTTTCGAGCATTGCCTTCAACCCTTAAGAGCAGAGAATGGGGGTCAGAACAAACATTGGAACAGACCAGGGTGGATGATGAAAAAGAGATCGACAGAGGAAGGTGATCACTATCAACCCTCTGGAGTATCTCAAACTCATTCATATTTGACCAACCACTGGCTGAAATAAGGACATAATCAGTGATATAATCAATGAGCGAGCCCATTGTGACCATTTAAAGTGTAGCGTGCAGACTGGTCATTTACACACCTCCCATTACAAGCCCTCAGATTTAGATTATACATTATGCAGGTAGACTCAACAGGCTAAATATTGGTCGTCCCAAAGCCCTAAAAGTTCCCTTAGGGGCTCCATCTGCAAGTTAAAGTCCCCAACAACAATGATATATTTTTCCTTTGTTGATATTGGCCCAGACTTGGCATTTATTAGACCGTGGAGGCATTCCAGCGTCACCAAGCCATGCGATATCCAAGGCGTGTTACAAATGTTAATTAAGCAAATCAGTTCATCATGGCCAAACCATAGAAGCAACATATGAAAGGCAAAAGAGTTTGTTTGTACAGCCTCCAATATACAGTCCAATGACACATCGCTCCATATTAGTAAGCCTCCGGACGGTCGTCCTTTGGAGCCCTTAGTTGCAGGGATATGAAACAACTGATACCCCTGAAACACAACGGGATCGACCACCCAGGTCTCTTGGAATACAATAATATGAAACCTGCAGAGAAATAGACACCAATCCTGTGCATCCAATAATTTACAAATTCCTGCAATGTTCCAAGAAGTAAGATTATATCATTTAGAAACCATAAGAGGGGCAGTCAATCCCACAGTTTGTCAGTTAAAATCTTCCAAGGCACTACAGCTCCCAGCTTCCCTTAACAGGGAGACCTTACTCCCAGAATAATGCCCACAAACCCTCAGATGTTACTCTATAGAATCCAGAAATATCAAGCTTAGAGGTAGGCATGTACTCAAAATTGAAGTCGGCGGGAGCTCTGATTACAATTTTGACCTTCACACTTGGGAGGCATCTAAAATCAATACTCAATACTCAAAGGCCCATAGCCAGAGATTGTGATTTAAAAACAATTTGGATAAAATCAAGATTTGAGTTTGGAATCGCACCACGCCAACATCTCACAATAACATCTCTTATAATATGGGTAGTATAGCTCAGTGCTTGGACGCGAGATGACGCAAAGCAACACAAGTTCAAATCATGGGTCGGTGCTTAGAAAGGTCTTGGGTATTAAACACTTTATAAATAAACAATTATACAATTATAATGTGTACGCACCGTTCGGTATGTCGAATCCAATAGCAACATTCGTTTTTTAATGATTCTGAAGACTCAAAACCCCCATTTCTAAGTCTGGTTACATTCACCATGTACACAGAACAATCCTGCTTGTGAACAACTTTCACACTCCTTTGTTTAATACTAGTTGGCCCAAATCCTCTTGCCTTCCCCATAGCTGTTAAATTAGCACCGGATAGACTTGGACCCTTGGTAGCATTATTGCCATGGTTAAGGCCTTGCTTGCAGCCGTGCTTAGGACTGGGGCTCAAAAAGGAAAGGTACACAAAAGGTTGTGCCCCACCTACTGTGAGCGGAAGCCCCTCAATCGAAAAAGACGGCCGTCTAGGAGCAAGATAGCAAGTGGCCTTGACTGCTGGAGGGATGGTATGCAAATGTGTCCTAGAAGCAGCAGCAGGTAGGCACACATCTGGCTCTATAGTGATTTCCTCCAGTGACAGGGCCTTGGCCTTAATCTCTTCAAACAAAACACACACTTCACTCAGCCATGATTCTGCCTTCTGGAGGACCAGTTCCTTCAGGTCTGTGAACATGTCTTCAATTTTTATGAGCTAATTCAAGCCCGTCCAGGGGGACAACCAACTCTGCTATGCTAGTTTGGCTGCTCATATCATGAAGAGATATTGCCAGAGGAGGTTCAACCAGAAGCACACGATTTTTTGGATGAGGAGTTTTTCTCCCCAGCCTTCCTCCTCTTCCCATGCAAGACAGACGTCCAAGG
Source organism: Ambystoma mexicanum (assembly GCF_040938575.1). Lineage (NCBI taxonomy): Eukaryota > Metazoa > Chordata > Amphibia > Caudata > Ambystomatidae > Ambystoma > Ambystoma mexicanum. The sequence goes on along the minus strand of NC_090929.1, from coordinate 1,275,416,268 downwards.
AGGAACACTCAGAAGAAGGTTAGCAGGGGTCGGGGCAAACAATGCTGATTTGCGGGCCAAAGCCAAAGTGGGAGGGATGCTTTCTGAAAAGCAGTCAAATCGGTTAGTGAGGGGGACATAACAGGTGAGGACATAACAGGTGAGGGCATAACACTCTCAGTGTGGTTAGGTGCCCCCCCCACTCCTCCACCTTCCTTAAGAACACAAGCATCACCGGTGTGAGTGACCTTTGTTTCATTTAATAGTGGGACAGGCTCCTGTGTGCCCTCATAGTCAGCCAGCTCCACCAGGGGTAATGAGGGACGCAAGGGCTTCTCCGTCCGATGAATTGAAATAATACTGGGCCTGTTACCCACTGGCCATCTCCCAGCTTAATCTTCACACCAAATTGGTTGGTTGTCTCCGTGACCATCAGTCTGGCATGAGAGCTGCCAGAAGCATGGAAACTGCCCTCCTGAACATCTGTGAAGACCTGCTCTCCATTCTTGACTCCAATACCCCCTGTGTCCTCATCTTACTTGATCTATTTTATGCCTTTGACATGGTCAACCATGCCATCCTGCTCAACCGTCTCCATGATAACCTGGGTATCACCAATCAGGCCCTGCCTTGGCTGACCTCTTTCCTCTCTGATCGGAGAAGAGCAGGTTTTGTAGGTTGGGTGGGCAGGACCAACAAAAGCAAACAGCAAAGAAATCCTTTGGTGCGACCCGAGCCCTTGACTCCCTGCGGTCCTGCCATTGCCTAGCCACCTTGTTACTCTTTACTTTATCTACATGATGCAGCAGGGCAGTGTCTGCTGTAAATAGCACCCTCAATGCATTTGAGTCAAATGAAACAATGTCATTGCACTTGCAAATAGATAGACTCATCTTGAATGAAGTACTGTAGGATATGTTTGCAAACTGAGTTATCTTTGAAGTTTCTCTCCTTGCAAAGAACCCAAACGGGCGATTCATTGGCGCATTTGTGAAGTTTTTAAAAAATATAGATTTATTGAATGTTTGCATTCTTTGTGAACCCACATTGGTTTCGTCTGTAAAATTAGCATTTTTTAGCTTGACTTTCATTTGTCAGTTTTTAATATAACTCAGTATGATGTCAGTTCCAACCCCACTGCTTTCGCGTGAGCATTTGCAAGCCTCTAGCACCACCAGGCTATTTGGGCAAAGCTGTGACTTGCACAGTAGAATCGGACGCATCGATATCTTGCTGTCTCCGAGGCTCACAAGGAAGAGAGTGAAATAAACGCTTGTCGCGGTCAACACCCCCACAGCATTGTGGCGTCCTCTTCACATACTGCTGTGATATCTATAGTGTATCAGGTTAACATAAATCAAGATGGCATGGTACTAAAAGGCAAACCTTTTAAACTGTATATGGCATTATTCAAGTAACCAATAAGGCATTTTCCCAGCACATCTATAACTGTTTAAACCCAAATTCGAATTGATGAGAAAACAAGTAACACACAGATCATGCACCTACAATACCCAGCTCCTTCCACCAGCCTAAAGAATAGGACTAGCATTGATCTGTTTTATACACGAAACTTAAAAAAACAGCCTATTCAAGGCTTTTTTGTTTCTCCTTTCCAGTTAAGGGATTTAATTCGACCCTTCTTTGATATGCATCAGTGTTATGAGGCCACCCATTGGGTGGGTGCGTGCCCTCTATAAAGCAATGTACATAGAAACGAAAGTTTCAATGAGGCCTATCTCAAAGAAAATTGCAAACTCGTTCCAAAACAGGCATACAAAATATGCTGAACATCAGAGCTTTTAGCACTAAACCTGCCCACCCTTTGTACGCTGCTCTTCAGTTCAGAAGAAATGTCCTTAATGAATATGATATTTAGCGGAAAGGGATGGGTGGCTGCGTAAAATCTATGCCACCCAGCCAGAAATACACCCCGTGCCGCATTCTTAGCTCGTCACCTACTCCGTTTAAATGCTCTCAGGAAGTGGACTGCATATTCATCACATATTACAAGATGTTCCTCCGGCAAAGGGTTTCATTTTATGCAGCCGTCTGACAAATGAACCACGAGTGAGTGCCCTTGATTCCGGGAGCGCGTGCAGCGCAGCTAAGAAGCGCTGAAATTCTAAATTCACAATTTAAAAGCGAATAATCTGTTCTCGTTTCTATTTAGGATATAACATATTTCACGTTTGGTTACGTGGAGTGTTGAAAATGCTGAATTTCGCTGTGGCATAAACAGCTAGATTCATTTTCACAGCCGTGCGTGCATCGTTTTACTCTTTGAAGCGTCGTACACGCACCTTGACGGGCATCACCGTTTTTAAAATGCATTTAACCGATAACAGTTTAGATGTTTTCAATACATGTTTTTAAATACATCCTCCACTATATAAATAGTCATTTTGGATCATGCTTCACGTTTATGCTGAACTCGCAACAGAAGTGGGGGCAGTGCACGGCTTTAATGTTACAAGGAAGGCGATAAGAAGGCAATTTATAGATATGTGTGCATGTGACGCAATGTGTGTTCTGCAGGTGATGTGTAGATGCGCAGAATCGCGCTGAGCAGCGTGTTTTGGCGAGATTGACAACTTGCGCTGACTAGATAGTGAAGAAGCAATGACGTGCTATCCCGAGGACGTGTGCGCTTAATGTAAGCAATTAGCCGTGACACGGAAGGACTTCTGCTAACTGGCACTCTGCCTCCTGGCGTGACGCGAATATAGGAAGCCAAGTTATGGATGTTAATGTTAATGTTAAAGGACATTTGTACCGCGCACTATCACCACCGAAGTGGTCCCCTGGCGCTCTGGCGGCTCTGAAAACGGGGAGGAGGGGGGGATGGGTTAGTGGGAATAAGCTGGAAAAGTGCAAGAGAGCAGTGATGTGCTGTTGACAGCCTCAGCCCGGTGGATCAGTTGGCTGGGCTTGGGGTGTTTTATGGTCCGTAGTCGTTGTGTGCTGTTGTGCAAGTCTATGTGTGGTTTGTTTTGTTGTTGCATTGTTGTGAAGTTTGTGCGGATTGTTGCGTTTTAGGCTTGTGGTTGTGTTTGGTTATAGTTTGAGAGGTGTATGCAGAGGGATGGAATTGTTGGTTGGTTAGTTGGCATTGCTGTCCTTGCGATTGTGGGATTCCATCTAGGTGCGGTACATGCTAGCAGTCACATTTCAATCTAGATGCCGCACAAGCTAAAGTTAAGAATTCCATACTAGTGTGGCACATGCTAACAGTCACATTTCTGTCTAGATGCGACGCAAGCTAGGTTCAGAATTCTAAGTGTGGTGCATGCTAAGAATCACATATGCTAACAATCACATTTATGAAATTCCATCTAAGTGTGGCATATGCTAACAATCACATTTCTATCTAGATGCAACGCGGGCTAAGCTTGAGAATTCCATCTAGGTGCGGCATATGCTAACAGTCACATTTCTGTCTAGATGAGACGCATACTAAACTTGAGAATTCTATCTAAGTGTGGCATATGCTAACAGTCACATTTCTGTCTAGATTTGACGCAGACTAAACTTGAGAAATTCCATCTAGGTGTGGCATATGCTAACAATCACATTTCTGTCTAGATTTGGCGCAGACTAAACTTGAGAATTCATCTAGGTGTGGCATATGCTAACATTCACATTTCTGTCTAGATGCGACGCATACTAAACTTGAGAATTCCATCTAAGTGTGGCATATGCTTACAATCACATTTCTATCTAGATGCAACGCAAGCTAGGTTCAGAATTGTAAGTGTGGTGCATTCTAAGAATCACATATGTAACAATCACATTTCTGAAATTCCATCTAAGTGTGGCATATGCTAACAATCACATTTCTATCTAGATTTGGTGCAGGCTAATCTTTGTGGTTCTCTCGGGGTATGGCACTAGTTAACATTATACTGCAGGCAGTGTTTGCTGTCCAGCCATGAATAGGTTTAGGCTGGTGGTCACATATCTCTCTAATAATGCCTGGTGTAGGTCTGTAGTGTCTAGGCCATTGAAAGGTAAGTTAGAGTGGCAGGAGCTTTCTGGAGTAGATTAATTGCTCTACCCCCCACCCATGCCAGCACTTACAGTTTTGTCGGTGTCTGGTGCTTCATTGGCTTCCCCTGCTGACACCTGCAGACACATCTTGGAACCGCCAATGTGGGAGCAGCCCTTGTCCTTGGGCCCTTAGCCTCAGGGGCTGTCGGGCAGAGGGCTGCCCTGGGAGGGTCAGTTATGGCCTTCTGGTAGACCAATCAGGGTCTATGATGCGCTCACCTCAAGATCGCCAGCAGAATGGAGAAAAAGCTGCGGTGCAGGCCCTACGGCCTCCCTTGGTTCAGCTACAGATCAGCCAATCGGGGCAGAGGAGAGGCGGGAACAGATTGGGAAGCAGGAAGTTCAAGCCACGGCCAATCACTGCACACGCGGTGCAGGGGGTACCTGCAGGCCCCAAACAGAATGTTATAGTGAGGCAGGGCCTGGGTCTATGGTGCACTCACCTCAAAATCGCCAGCAGAATGGAGAAAAAGCTGCGGTGCAGGCCCTACGGCCTCCCTTGGTTCAGCTACAGATCAGCCAATCATGCATTGCTGTCCCTGAGAAAATGAACGCCTTGCTGACATTTTCGCTGCTTTTCACTTGCATCTTTACTTTTTGTAAGCAAAACTGAACTGTCTTTTCAAGAAAACTATATTGCTGTTTTTTGAGAAATCGCGGATAAAATTGCAATAGTGAGAGAACATCCAGGGTGAAAGTATACACGCCCTCCTACTGCACAAGAGCTCACATATTCAAGGGTGCGGGTAGACACAAGCTCTCTAAACTACCTTTGCTTGGACTTGCAGTAGCAGGCAGAGCTCAAGGGTTAAATCTTCGAGTACCTTGGCGAAAGAAAGATGAAACTAGCGTACTGTACTCAGCAATGAATAACGCACTCAAGGTCCAGGCACAGTTGCTCGTTAAAATAACAAGTGATGAAACCAACAGCCTTCCACCCAATAGTACAAACAGATTCCGAGGAAGTAATGGTCGGGGCAGGTTTAATTTCATACAGCTATATGGAAATCGATCCGGAAACCAGCATACTATGCCATCCCAAATTGTGGTCCCTTAGCACAGAATCATCATGGATTTATAGGGGTTTACACAATGACCGTTATACAGAAAAGTGGGTAATGATCAGGGGAACCAATTTATGGATTTCCTGGGGGCTGCACAGATAGAGGGAAGTGACATCACTGGCAGTGATATCACTACATCTGTACTCAGTCGCCAACTTCGTGAAAGGGGATGCACAGAACAGTGGAAACATTGGCTAGCATGTACTGCTTATGCTTAAGGAAAGTAAGAAGGAGATGCACACCTTCCAGTTGCATTCCAGTAAGCCATCACTTCCCCTACTCCACCCCTCTATAATCATGCAGCTTGTAGAAGCCCTCAAAAGGTGGAGCAATACAACTACGATGGGAGAACGAGAGAAACATATGATTGCTAAAAAGAAGGTTCCACCCAAAAAACTTTTGGAATTTAAGGGAAAACGCACACAAGTAAAAACATTTCTTGATGAAAGGGGATAGTGCTTTGACATGGTCTATATCATGCCCTGCATACCACAGCATAACCTTCACCCCAAAGGGGGTCTAAATTCCCTTCTGAAGCTATGGCAGGTTTTGCACTAGACCGTTTTGCTGTGCCAGAAGAGAGGCTATGGGAATGGTTGGGTCACTGCACTCTGGTGCAAGATAAACTACTACCCCTGAGACTTGGGCAGACTTAGTATAGGACAGCAATATTGTTTGGGGACCACCTTCTATGTGAATATATTTATTATGCTTATTACCCTTGTGCTGTGTGTATGATAAACATTAAATGCTATCAGTATCTTCCCTACAGTTTCAGTAAACCGCTCTTCATCACATCACCAGAATACATGGCCAACTACCATGGGTTCACCACGATAATCCTATTAAGGAAAAAGTCCCTGGCATGCACGGCAACAGGCTCAAGGGTGGACTGGCCTATAGGGAACTATGTAGATTTCCCAGTAGGCCTCTGCACCCTGAGCCTCTATTGTGTGATAACCTATTGTATTTCCAAATTACCTCATAGGAAAAGGGTTGGGCTTGCTGATAAGGGGCCACTTCGAAAACTATTTCGAGGGCCTCTTTTCGTTCCCAGTCACCCCATCCCACCACCTCAGCTCCCCTTTGGCAACAGTACCTGACCAGCAGTCAAGTCAAAAACACTTCCACGTCATCTCTAAACTCTGCAGCAAGTGCCTCCAAGATCAAGTAGCATCGGGCACACATGTTTTTTTAGCAAACGTGTTATTTTACAAGCAAGCATAGCTCGGCCTGTATTTAAACCAGGTACTGGCTCTAATCTGAAACCAGAATTTGGCAGTTTGGCACATACCACCCCAACCAAAATCTTGCCTCCCTTCCCCATCTCTACTTTAGAAAACTCTTATGGGGTTTATCTTTTGCAGGACAAAATGCATTAGTGATGCTGATAGTAAGTTGCAATTGAGGTGTTATGTTGTTCAGATTCCTAAAATGAAATGTCCATGTTGCAGGAGTGTGTGTGTGTGTGTGCGTGTGTGTGTGTGTGTGTATATACACATGCGCGAAAAGTGCCAGGTGTAGGGAGCCTCCCCTCCTGCGTGCTGCTTTAAAAAAAGGAGGATATATATTTTCACTAAAAAAAACTTTGTTAAAGGGACGTTATGGTTAAGTTGCACTACTAAAAACATGTGAAATTCACTAAAAAAAACTTTATAAACGGGACATTATGGAGTGTTAGCAGTGCACAGTGGTGGGAGGAGTTATGGTTGCTTAGCCTACCATAACTGGCGAATTTCAGGGGGTTTTCGGTTTTACCTCGAACCATAATGTCCCGTTTATAAATTTCTTTTTTAGTGAATTTCACATGTTTTTAGTAGTGCAACTTGACCATAACGTCCCTTTAACAATTTTATTTTTTGTGAATTTCACAGATTTTTATTAGGGCAATTTAACCATAACGGCCCTTTAACGTTTTTTTTGTGAATGTCATCATTTTTTAGTAGGGCAACTTAATCATAACATCCCTTTAACAAAGTTCTTTTATTGAATATACACTTTCAGCATGTGAATTTGGGAGATATGTACTATAATTCCCTTACTTTATATACATGCAATATAGAACATACTGAACCCCCTCGCTTATGATATTTGAAGGGCACGGACTGAGCGCCTGTATGCGGACGGGTGCGGACGAGATCAACTCTACCCAAACAGTCAGGGCATATCTGAAATTTTTCTATTATGCCATATGAAAAATGCACAAGTTTAAAAAGGAGCACATAAACACATTATAAGTAGTAATAAGTAACCATTCGAACCTACACGTCTCACACATTACCCATTCAGTTAATTACCATGTAGAATCAAATGGATTATACCATAACAAAAAAGATATGCCTCCAACGTAATTACCTCACAGAAACTGTGCAGCTAAGATCGACAGTAGACAAACATAACACAACGAAGACAAATTACAAGAAAGGAGTAAGTGAACTTCATTTTTCTTATATGTGTGTATACTTTTTGTATGAGCCGCAGAACGAATACTGTATTTCGGTTGTATTGATACAGAAATGTGCAGTACTTTGCAATGGCTGGAGGAGAATTTTTCGCATTGCGAAATGTCGGAAGATAGTGATAATAATGGTACACACTTCTCTGCATAAGCAAATTAATAGTCAGTATGTTATGAGCATTTAACATATACATATGTATTTTTAATAGAACAGTAAAAAACGAAGAAAGTCCACCAAAGGACACAGTGGGAGACACCCTGAAACGAATAGAAGGCAAAGTGGACATGCTAAAGGAGAATTTTAATGAGCTAAAGCAATTTGTGGAGGAATTTGTGAAAGGAAAAATCAGATATCACTGTCCCACCTGTACCTGTCCCCCGTCTCCATTTCCTAGTGAACTATCCCCAAACCCTCAAGAACAACATAAAAGTTTTAATGAAACGTCCATCCCTTCATCCCCTCCCAAGCAGCCTGTGCAAAACCCTAATTCTCCTATATTTGTTTCAGTTTCTGCTTCCCCCTCTCTGTCTCTTGATTGATGTTTATGCGTTTAATTAAAGAAATGTTACGTTACTTGTGGTGGAGTGGTTTGGATCTCATTTTTAAAAAAAAAGAGTTAAAATGTCCACGGACAGCGCGCCTGTTCTGCCTGTCCGTAATCAATTAAATATGGATATTCTAAGGACAATACACCTACCTGTACGATTCGCAACAAAGATGGAACTGTTGTTGGAACACACCAGCTGTCCAAGATGTCCGTAAATCAACAGTATGGGGGCGTCCTAAGGACATTATACCTCTCCGTACTGTTCACAACCAATATGAAACTGTTCTTAGAAAACACCAGGTGTCCGAGATGTAAAAATGAACACAATGGGAGTGTCCTAAGGACACTATACCTGTCCGTACCGTCCGCAGCCAAGATGCAACTATCCGTAAAACAGGTGCGGTGGCCGGCATGTCCGTAGTCAAACAAAATGGAGGTGACCTGAGGACACTGTACCTGGCCGTACAGTCAGCAGAACATCTACGCACATGCGCACCATACCCTTACTTCTTGCTAACAGCGTGCCTGTCCGCAACTGTGCGTCTCACTTGTGTCACACTTTTAATTAGTTTCAGGACCCGAACACTGTCCGTAGAACACACGCACGCATGTGCATGACCGTTACTCTGCATTTTGGTGTCCTGCGGGCACTCATTTCCTTCGCGGATGTGCTCACGACGTGCATCATGTGACCTCACCCACGCTGAGCATGTATCCTAATTTGCACACTTTGTCCACTTCAGCAACATTTCAAAAGATCTTATGTAGACATTACAAATTATTTTACTATACAAAATCACCATTACACATGTCCCATACAATAGCCCTAGCTTTCTACATATTGTTTAGAACTTTTTCAACGCTTTTGAGTGATCGATATGATCACGAGGCCCACCCCTCCACCCCTATAAAAGGCCACACCCCCGAGCTCATCTTCATTGTACTTCTGGCTATAACATATTGAGTTTTGCTGCCTTTACTGCTGTAGCGAAAATTATCTGACCAACCCTAATGGCATCATCAGCCTCAGCAACACCCCCAAACCCGCCACCGCCACCACCTCCCCAAGGGCCTGCAGAGGGAAATACATGAGAGGATGTAGAGAGCGAGGAAGAAGAGGATGAAGAGAATGAGGTGGAGGAATTCCGTACTACCAGCACTCACCGGGAGTCTTGGGTGTGGCGTTTTTTTTCCCATTTTTGGAAACACACCAAAAGCACGTGCGAAACAGGTCATGTGTAACCAGTGCAAATTGGTGCTGAGTCACGGGAGACCTGGTGCGTACAGCCTTGGTACGACAACCATGAAGCGACACCTAACTTCGTTCCAAGGTGCGCACATTCGCAAGGTGGTACCATGTGATGAACGTAGTAGGTTGAGTTCCTCCGCAGCATCCTCTGAGACCCTCCTGTGGGAGAGCGCATCCCTCCAGCTGCCTCACAGGCCATTTGCGATGCTGTTGACCCTTACCTTTCGAGGGTCACAATATTGTGTATGTACTGCGACGCAGTACTCTGCAGGGGCAAGAGTCTTCAAAGTGCTTTTGAGACTACGGTCACGGAGCACCAGAAGAACTGCTACCTACCTAAGTAAGGCCGACCCTACATCTTTCTCTCTCCACCTGCCCTTTCTTATCCCTGTGGTTCGTGTCCCTTCCTTACCCTCCTCTCCTAGTGTGTCGTATGTAAAAAAATCAAAAAAATATAAAACAACAAACATTTTTAAAAAAGCTCTTTTCAGAGCCGCCTTTCTCAGTTTAACAATGGAACTATCAAGTGACCGGTATAGGCCCCTGTGCATTTTTCAAAAAGTCCACGGACAGTCGTTGGACGCACAAGCATAGCAAAACCAATGCACTTTTCTCTGGGAGTAAGTGGTGGCTCTGAAAAGAGCCTTTTGGTGGTGTTGTGTGTGTTAGAAAAAATGTAATGCAAAATAGGTGACTATGAATCCAAAAAAGGTTGCAATGCATTTTGTACATTTCAAAGAAAAATCTGATTGCCAACATATGTGAGATGGACTCCATCTCTGCAAAAAATGATGTGCTGCGAAACAAAATGTTTTCATTGTGGAAAGAGGACAAGCCAACATCTCTTAGAAAGGCACAAACAGCCTTATTGACATTGCACCTCGCTTTCTCCATTTTTGGACCAAATGAAGAAGAACACAGCCACATTTGTCTTTGTGCAATACGGGAAAAAATTACTTTGCAATTTGGAAACATGTCTATGACCTTCGCAAGTCTTTCCTTCATTGCAAATTGCTCAGAAATTCCAGAGACATGCCGTAAACTGTTTCCTCCACAATGAATGATAATTATATCAGGATGATGCTCTGTCTGTAAAGTAGCACAGAGAGGTACCAAGTCCAGCCATTTTATTCTACGCACTGAATGCCAGTGCACTTCCACATGAGAAAATCCAAGATCTGCAGATATATTGCAATGTTCTGCATGCACCTTCAACCAATGTATCCATGAGTCTCCCAAAATCCAGATCACCTGTTTTTGAGCACACAGAGCCATAGCTGTCTGGTCTCCTCTCAGGAAAAAGACGTTCTCACTAAATCTCTCCGTTCACAACACAGCCACTGAACTTTACTGACCAATCCCTACCTTCTCTCATTCTCATTTGCATGCGTCTCCACCCCAGAATCCCTGTTGGTAATACGCGCTGCCTGCAGACTAACGCCATGTCCGCAGACACGTAGAGGATCTGAGCATGACGACTGTACATTTAAATAGTATTCCCCTTTTCCCCTTTAAGGTGGGCTCTGATAAGAGCCGTTTTTTTTTGTTTTTTTGCAGATGCCTGACAGACACCTGTTATTTTGTATTTTTTATATTTTTCTTCTTCTTACTTTACTCCTACAATCATGACAGAACCTTTTCCAAAGCAAGCCTTACATTCCAAAAGAACATGGCATTTCCCAAAAAAGATAAAGAAACACCATCTGCTTCAAAATAAGCCGCATTACTGGAAACAATGTTCTTGTGGCTGCAGGAAACATACCAGCTCGTAACATGAAAGCATGAATGCCGCGATTGATGGTCCATCTCCCAATACTTTGATCAGGACAAAAAACAGAACTGTTGTCCCATTTTGCTCTGGGGAGTAAGCCAGAAAAAATTACTTTTGCAGTTGGAAAGATGTTAATGACTGCTTGCACCAACTGTTCCAACTCTTCCAACAAAGTAGGTGAACTCACGTAGCCCAAATGGCAAGCCCCATAGTGCAAAACTACCACATGGGGACTGGTCATCCTACGCATATCTCTGCAAACTTGGAGAATTGCCGCTACATTGCAATCAGTCGCAGCGCTCCACACCACCTCCACTCCTCTGACATCGAAATTGTTTGCCACATGCCTACTTTCAGAATAGTGCTGCAAACCATGGCCAAAAATATCTCCGAGCACCAACATCCTGACTGCCTCCACCTCTGCCATCTTCACTACACACACTCTCTTTCGACACAAATCAACAATGTCATCATCTGATTTGCTGATGCCCGCAGTCCCCTTTCCATGATAGATTTGCTGTAGAACCCTCTATGTGGCACGCCCTACCCGCAGACAAGCGCGGTGTCCGTGCGGCACATAACTCTTAGCCAGTCCTTCTACCCTTTCCACATCACTCGCAAATCCATTCCCTCATTGAACACAGCTAAGCAGTCACACAACCATCCACCAATCACATCCAAGACCTCTACATCTAACTCCGTCATCAGAGTTCCGCACTTCAAATGAACTATTGATCACTCTGAATACAAGTCGCATATCATAGCAAAGCATCTACTTCAAAAACTACTGTGCAAGCGTCGCAGATTTTTACTTACAGCTCCATGCATACGCACATGCATGAGTACAAAGTACAGGTATGCATATTTTATTTAGAGAACATGTACAACTCTTATGATTCCATTTAAACAAATGAATGCCACTACATCTGCATAGCCAATACATACCAACGCTCCTGCTTTAAGTGCAAGACTTCTAATTTTTTATTGAGGAATCGCACTACTTCTTATTGTCTCCCGCATAATCTATACATACGTACCAACCCTCCCGATTTAAGCGCGAAACTCCATTTTCCATTAGAAAATGTCTTCCGCCTGTCTTCCGCCTAGGTCAATGCTACTTCCAATGCGAGCGTATGAGAAAAATAAACGTTCCCATTTGCTGTGGTGACATCTCCCTCTGAGGTACTCCCGATTTTTCGCATTCCTACTTATAATATGAAAGTATTCAAATGTTTCCAATCTACTATAATGATCTATCACTGCCAAACCTCTCTGCTATGGACAACACAGCTTAAAAAAAACAAGGGAATTTCATGTACTGAAAATTGTACTCATTTGCGAAGCAGGTTCAACTAACATACTGCAAATAACATATAAATGCTGCACATAGTGAAATGAAATGCACACATACACTGTGTTGAGATGCCAAACGAGAATACGCCGACGGCAGATGCAAAATGAACGTGTACATTAACATCACTGCTTTAAACACGCAAAGTTACTAACTTCTTCCTTTTACAATTGCAGTGAAGACTACTCTCCCAAAAATCAACAGCATCTACACTGCAAACAACATTTCTGAAGAAACCCGGTCAGTCCACAAAAAAAAAATAAGTACCGTACTACCTTTATATTATTACTGTTCCTCAAAGAGACTGTGTGAATTATTTATGTAATTTGCGCACCAAAAAAAACATTGATTTCTGAACCATTCTGTCCACAAATGCCCATTTATTAAACAAAGAATAGCAGGCAGAATGGCACACAAATCCCTTTGTTTTTGGAACACAAATAACATACAGAAGCCTTAGAATGTTAGTACTACAAAACAAATAGCTGTTTTAATTTTATACCATTACGTTTACTATTAATGCTTCTCATCACCAGTAGCACACTTTCTACTCTCATCTGAAGCACAGTGTAGTAATATACAAACAGAAAAATAGCCTTCCCAACTCATTGTAACTGCCCAATGCACATTCAGACACCACCACAAACAGCTTTCCCATCAAACTCATACACGCATGCACACAGCATACATATATTGTAAAACAGACCAAACCATGCCTTATTTTTTTTCAACAGACCCCAAAGAATGCCGACCAAAAACCAAGTCCGTGGAAAGGAACGAAGAAATAGAGCAAATGAAAATAAAAAAGGGTCCAAAGTAAGCATCCATCTCTAGCAGAGTTTGTACAACATGTTGAAACAAAACAGCTAATGCAGTCATTTAGGGAAACAAGGGAAGCTTCAACTACAGAAACTTTGGGTCCCCTATCAAAATGTGGCACGAAACAGAAAATGCTTTACAAGAATTTGGCTATCATTTGACTATCAGTACTGCTAACAATGCTCCTATAAATCCTGATATACTAGCAAGAGCCCATAGTAAAAAAAGTATTTTATCAAAAATGTTCTGCCACAGAGTCCTTGAGAATCTAATAAGAAGAGGAGCAAAATCATCCTTAACCCCTAAAATGTACCATAGAAAATTAATCCTACAAGCTCTCGTAGACAGTGCAATCCTTCTCAAAGGGAAGTTATTTATTTTAGTGTTAAATAGGATGAAACCACTAACAAAACTAAGTACTAAACTACAAAAGGAACTTCTCAATAAACAGAATGTCAACAAAAATAACTTCTTAAATATTTGTGGAGGTGAATGGAGTCACACAACGACCACAGAACCATATTTTAATGAAGAAGCATACAACCAAAATCAAACAAACACAATTGCCATCCATAGCAGTGGACGAGGGTATGAAAAAATCAATAATACCATCATGGAACAAGGAACACTGTTTACAAAAGTATCCCCTGAAAGGTCAGAATTGCCTCTCCATTCGACTGAACCAGACCGTCCAGTATACAAATGGCTGTGCACGTCAATGTGTGACATTCCTAACAAATCTTACAAATCTTTATGTCAGTTCCACAATCAGTATGTGAAAGGTAAAGACAAAATCAAAATGAAAGTGCTGCAAAATATGGATACCTGTCCAGTGCACAAATACACAGGACTACAAGGACATTCATTAGCCTGCATTTCAGGACCTATTTGCAAAATAACCTTCCATGATATCAAAAGGATTTCAACAAATCATTCAAATCTAAGAAATCTAGTGTGTAAACGGTACTATGCTAAAATTCCAGCTTTAGAATTAGCCAATTTAAATAACCCTCTTCTGCATGTTACACCCAAATGCCTACAAGAAGAAATCAACCGTATCCACAGAAAATATTTTGGAAGTGAAAGCCACTTACAAAATGCAATAGTTTTAGAACAGACTAGCAACAATTCTGCACATAGCAACCATCTATTTCACACATACAAAAAAGAAATACTAACATTTTAAAGTACATCGGCTGAAGTACCAAACCATGTGTGTGTGTGTTGCCGCAGAACGTTTTACAAAAGGAACACAAAAACTATAGATGTAACATACAAAATAGAAGAAAATGAAGATTCCAAATGGTTTGAATTAGCTCTCTACCTTTTAGCAGAAATCAAATACCAAATAAGTGAACCCCTAATATGTTGCAGTTACTGCACTACAAAACTGGACAACAACCAAACTCCTTCACGTGCTATCACAAATAATTTGGAATTATTCCCACTACCAAAACCCCTGCAGCAACTCAATTTGTATGAGAGCATCATAATTCAAACAGTTCACCCATTTCAAGCAATAATATGACTTCAACCAAAAACAGCTAAATTATCTCCCTCTGAATTGGTGAAAGGCATTTATGGCAAAGTAGTTTATTTGCCATTAGATCTGACAGAAAATGTGCACACTCTAGGAGTGCAACGTCCAATAGAGCATTCTTTAATTGTCTTAGTAAATGGTGTACCAACAAAAGACAAAAAAATTTGGCAACAACTCGTAGACTTACATACATTTAGACAAGCATTGCAATATCTGAAAGACAATAATTAATACTACAAAGAAATGCATATTGAAGAAAGCTTAAGGGAAACAACTGAAATAAGAGTCATCAGAAACTGGTCAATTTGAACTTCTGGCTTCTGCTGCAGTATCCACTCTTTTGGACCATTACACGATTCATCCATTGTACTCTAATAAGAGCATAGATGATGCACTAGAAACATACCAAATGTTTGTAGGATATTTTGTGTAGATTTGGGACCTAGCGGTATTTTCTTACCACCAAGAATAAAAGTAATTTAGCAACAATCACTCCTTGCATTCAGATTGGGTTTGGTATTATAGTGATATCGTGGCTGTGCATTATTTCAGTACACAGATACATTTAGTTGGTATGCATTTCGTTGTGGTATAGTGATGAGCATAATTTATTTGTTTTATTTCTGGCCCCAACATACGAAACCCCTTTCTTTTGTTTAGACTGTTCTTGTGATCTCTAGAGGTCTCAGGCTTCTACATTATTCAAGAACACCACATTTTCATATGGAATGCCACTTATGGCTGTTATCACTGATTTATCTACACCAGTGAGCTATGCTTCCATACAGTATTCACAATAACATGTGGTATAATCATTGATTTATTTACATTAGTGAAACTATTTCCAGAGGCCTCTTTCTCTGCTGACTCATGTACGTCCAACAGACTATCAGATTGTGTTCCACTCAGAAGTCACACACACATACACTGAGTGGAGCCACGCACACAGCTATTTATAATTACTCATAACATAACTTTTTCCACATGGGATGCTTGACATATAATACCTAATAACCTCCCCTTTTATAAGGTGATATCGCTAACTGTACCAGAGAAAAACAGAAGCAAATAGAAGCCTTTACACGGATTGTGATTTACATCAGTTTCATTTAAAAAACCATACATTACCAGTTTTGTGAGGCAGTCTTTTCTAGAATAAACATAAGCGAAGCAATTGCAAAATACATGGCATTTCATTAGATTCTTTGCAACAGTAAAAAGAACAATGCATCAGTTGACTTGCATTTCTGAGTAGCAACATTAGAATGCAGCTATCGCTACACTGCCTGACTGAAATAGCTTTCATTCACACACCGCATTCTCGCTTTGTGTAAGATAATTACCAGCAAAATTGTAGCAGATCAGCATGCAAACTCTCTGGACAGATTGCTTTCTTTAAATGGCTCGGGGCTTCCCTTTGAAGCACCCGGCGAGGACATGCAGTTGAAATCTGCACTCTTTGGTCTTCAAACCGGTGCCAATTGACTGGAATCTCCAGCCTGTGAAGGTCAGCAGTACACTGGAGCGACGCTCCTCAATCAGGCAGCCATACAGCAACTCCCCTCAGGCTTCTCACTCAAGCTGTGTAAAAATGTCCACCGCCTTTCTCTCTCCCCGATATTCTTCAGGAAACCTCCGTTACAGCCCCTAGGGTGACGTGTCACCAATTAAAATACACAATAATCTATCCTCCTCTTTCAACAATGGCTTGGTTTATACGGTTTAGAAACTGTATCTACTCATTTCCTGGCATGCAGATTTCGCATCCAGCTAACATAGTGAACAGAGAAAAAAATGAATCCAAGTGCACGTTTAAAATGACTTTCAGAGCCTGTCTTTTCCACCTCATTTTGCACTGGAGAAGACATTATGATGTTATTTGATTAGAATCATGTTAGTACTGTTAATTATATTAGTTCATTAATCCTCTAATGTGTCTCCTGCAACAGAGGCATTTCAGGTGAGAGAGAAAAAAAAAATGGGTGCGTTTCTAACAGTAAAAAAAATGATGTGTTTTTTGACTGAGTAGTCTGTCTTCATTTACATATCCATATGTTACACCAGCAACACATGGCTTGCTGTACCACATTATAGCAATACATTGTGTGAAAACAGAAAGATAATATGAGGCCGGGAAGCCCAAAAAAGAAACACACCAACACAGGTTACAAAGAAACATATAAGTGCTTTATTTAAAAGCTACAACAGTTACCAAGTCAATTGACAAACGGATAGCTATTCGGCTCTCAGAATAACATAACGAACTTCAACGAGGATTCGATGTGTTATTGAGAGATCGCATATTGGAATACCCAGGCTTTTTAGACAGTTTGTCCAGCCCTGGACCAACCCACTTGTGGGTTAACCATTCTGCGAAACAGATCTTAGGGTTCCTTGCCAGGTCAATCCTTTAATATATGCATTTCGATTAGTTTCACTGATATAGTTGTACATTTACATATAGGTCAATGGTAGGAGAAGGTCTCAGTTCGCGACCTCGACAAGTGGCCTGCAGGCATATTAATTATTCAGTTGTACGGAGGTCACAACGGCCAGAATCTTACTCAGAATGTCATTTGGCCTCCATTTTGATGTTCAGGGTGACTTCTACATAACAAGAGAACCTAAAATGGCGGCTTAATCTAAGATGGCGACTTACATTACTTTTCTCTAAGGTCAAGACCTTGCCGTGGAGTTTGTTCGCACATGATGTTTAGACAACTTGGCATAGGCCAATACACATACAATTGATACAATATGAGGCATAATATTGTTTCTATTCCGACAAACCCTCCTTTTGGCCTATGCCAAGTGCTAATATCATTTCTAATGTCTTTGTAAATAACTCCATGCATTGTCGTCCATACATCCTGAATCGTTATCTCTACTATCTATAGCCATTAGGTCGTTCATCAGAACCTCTTGTAACACAAACTCTTTAAATGCTGTATCAGGGGCATACATTTTGTGCCCTATCGTGCTCACTGCCTGAGCGCAACATCCCCCTAGCATTGCACATATACTGGGTAGACATTGGATACAGCAACAAAGGAATAGCAGGATTCCCAAAATAACCAGTACAACAGAAAGCACCTTCCAACCCCAGGATCGTAGAGAATTCCAGAATCAAGCACTAATACTCCAATCTCCCACAGGAACATGCACTTCTGAACTAAGGACGTGCAAGTTCTGTATTGCTTTAAAAATTGTCAGTGAGGAATCTGGTACGAAAACACAGCAAGCGGACCCCACTAATTTACATACTCCACCACGTTCTGCCAGAATGACATCTAATGCCATCCGGTTTTGGAGCGCTACCAATCTTATTGCTTTCTGTTCCAGTGTCATATTGTAGAGTATATCCGTGGTCCGGTTGATGGTTCTCTCCAGTACTCTTGCTAGCCCCCTAATATTTTCAGAATTTGCTATCTGTCCCCAAAATAGCACAACTGATTTGGTTATATCTCCCAATATTTGCCCAGGGGTATCTCCATTCTCGTCCCGCCGTGGGCGAGCCTTAGAAACTTCCAATGTGCTAGCTATGAATACCCCAGGTAACAGGATTCCTAAATAACAGGTTCCCTGCCAATCCTTGGGCAACCAGGGAAATGCTGTACTACCGCAAATGAAATAGAAGGCCCCCCTACATATAGAGGCCTGTTCTTCCCGGTCAAATTTACAATGTTCACACAACCTTCAAAATCTCCAATTGACCGAGTGCCATTTCTTTGTACACAAAAGGGGACTGAATCGGGGCTATGGTTAATAGAGTAGGAAGGAGGCACAGCGTCCTTATTGCCTATCAGAGCCATTTTAAAGGAAATTAGAGTTTGGAAAGGAAGAGATAGTTTCTCAGATGGCCTAATAGAAGCAACATTAGGTTTACTTCTATTTGCAAAAAGCGAGCATCCCAGGGGAGTCAATTCACGTTTCTCAAAATCATTTAAATTAGTTCCTTCAAAGTTCCCTGAGATGCTGTCATTCCAACGGCCAAAGAATAGTGCTCTAAGAGAGGCATAGCAAGCAGTCGTTAAAGGTAGAGGGTGACTATACCATCCTAGCCCCTTGTTCCCACGTTGTGGTAAAAGGGAGCAAATCCAGCAATTACTCTCATTAAAAATGGCATGCGTTGAATTCATTATTATCATTAAAGTGTTATTATGGTACTTTCGTCTATGCTGGGAGTCCCTAGGTGACAAAGTATGAAGGTGTACAGAGGGAGTCAAAGCAGTAGGTACAATTTCAATTGGCAGAAGAGGCTCTAGAGGATACATTTCTTCGAAGTACCAGAGTCCCACGGCAGTAACTATACAAATTCCAATTACTATTAACACAACACAGCAATACGTTTTCGGGGCCCAGGCACATTGTCCATTGTCCGAGTTGGTCACCCCATTATTTACAAGTCCAATACGAGCATCAGCGGTGGAGGTGGCAGGTATCGTAGTTTCTCAATCGACGACCCCAATGTACGTTGCTGGCGACACTATGGTCGCACGACTTCTTAGTCCTTTCCCAACCCTAGCCAGCAGAATCCCCTTTTCTTTTAAAAAAACTTTCTTTTGCAAGAACAAAACTCTCAATGACTCTTTTTCTTCTCCAGATGCACAGGCAAAACCCGTGCCGTAGTTCTATTTTCGTCGTCGAAGGTCGTACCTGGTGGTTCCCGGTACTGTTTGATCTGGAAATAAGGTAACGTCACTTCCTGAGCGAAGCAACGTATCAGAGACGATGGAAGTCGCAGAACTTGAAACAACGTTTTCCGGAAGTGACCTTTCCAAAGAGTGTGGAGACGAAATGGACTGTTCACCAAGCTCCATGGGCTCAGAGAGATTCTCTAACACACTCACAGCGCTATTTGCTACTCCAGGATCTGAGATTGTAGCATCAGCGAGGGGTTCGGCATCTTCTGTAACGTGTGGCGTCGGGTGAGGAAGTTTCTTGACATGCGTCTCGTGGATCCAATGCTTCTTTCCAGCCACCTGCACTGCTTTCTGGGTGACCAACAGCACCTGGTAGGGTCCCCGCCAGCGAGGCGCGAGACAAGAAGACCTTTCGTAGGCCTTCACCAGGACCCAACATCCAGGCTGAATATTGTGTCCTGGGCCCGTAAACCGTACAGGTAAAGCTGATTGAACCTGATGATAAATGAGATACAGTTTTTAGTATACTGGTTACAGTAGTCTACAAGCAATACATTTTCAACCTCCCTCAGGGCTTTGGGCTTCGGAAGGCCCCAAATGTTAGCAGGTCTCCCCATCACCACCTCAAATGGAGAGAGCCCAGTCTTAGTTTGAGGTGTGGCACGCATGGCTAACAATACAATAGGTAAGGCGTCCGGCCATTTCAGTTTGGTGCCGGCGCATGTTTTAGCAAGCTTATTCTTTAGGATACCGTTATGTCTTTCTACCAACCCAGCACTTTGAGGATGTCTAGCCGAGTGAAATCGCTTTTCAATGTGTAATGCTCTGCATATCTGCAAAATTACTGCTGCAACAAAATGGGGACCGTTGTCCGACCAAATTACTCTTTGCAGCCCAAATCGTGGAAAAAATTCCTTTACCATAGTTTTTGCAGTGGTAATGGCAGTAGCATCCTTAACGGGGAAAGCCTCAACCCATTTACTAAAAGCACAAATGATCACAAGGACATATTTTAGATTGTTACACCGTTCCATCTCAATAAATCAAAGTGGATGACCTCAAAGGGAGCAGAAGGAGGCCCAAAACTACCCCTTGGAGTTACTGTCCCCTTCCCCACATTGTGCTGTAAGCAAATCATACAATTTTGAACATAGCGCTGTGTGATCTTCAAAATTTTATCATTTCCCCAGACTTGTTCTAACATTTTCGTGATCTTCTGAGCACACACATGCGTAGGACCGTGTGCCATCGTAACCATCGCCAGCACATATGAATCAGGGAGCAACCATTTCCCTTCAGATGTATCCACCCAACACCCATCATCATCTAGTTTCCCCATCCCTTCGGCCCACCTTTTAGATTCTTCTATCGTGGCATCAGCTTGGATATCTCACACAGACCCAATACCCTCATCCATTACATAGGCATCTTTTGTTTCTCTTAGAGCATACATGTCTGTGCTAAGGTCTGTGGCTGTTTGCCTGGCTATCTGGTCAGCAAAAGCGTTCCCTTTTCCCACATCATCTATGACCTTACGATGCGCTGCACATTTCATGATCGCTAACTGACTAGGGAGCGAGAGTGCCAAGAGCAATTGCACTATCAGGGGGCCATGCTGAATCTTGGTCCCATGTGAGGTTAGGAACCCTCTTTCCGACCAGAGCCTCCCAAAGTTGTGAGCCACCCCAAAGGCGTACTGGCTATCAGTATATATGTTTACTGTATGCCCTTCGGAGAGTTCACAAGCTCGGGTCAACGCTATAATCTCTGCGGCCTGCAAGGAGTTATGCGGAATTCTCTTGGTTTCAACAACCGTACTCAATGTAGTAACTGCATAGGCAGCTGTAGATGTACCATCCAGGAGTTTGAAGCAGGAGCCATCACAAAACATCTCCCCTTCCGCATTGCCCAAAGGAGTATCTATAAGGTCTCTCCTGCCCTTCGTTTCCTGTTCAGTAGTGAACAGGCAGTCATGTGATTCTTCATCACCGCAAACAGTATTTTGCGGGAAAGGTAGGAGTTCAGCCGGATTAAGAACACAACACCTCTTAATTTGAATGTGAGGGGCAAACAGAATTAATTCATACCTCATCAGCCGTGTAGAGATGAGGTGTTGTGTTTGGGTTTTATTCAATAGGACATCTACAGAGTGAGGTACCATCAGGATTAAATCATGGCATAGGACCATTCGCTCACTCTGTTTTACAGACGTGGCAGCAGCAGCGACAGCTCGCAAACATCTAGGCAAAGCGCCTGCGACAGGATCAAGGGCAGAAGAGTAGTAGCCGCACGGTCTATTCTTCCCTCCGTGTTCCTGTGTTAACACAGCCAAAGCACATCCATCACATTCATGCACAAGCAACACAAAGGCCTTATTGTAATTTGGAGTACCCGGAACCGGTGCAGAGCATAACGCGGTTTTGAGAAGCTCAAATGATCGTTGATGTTCCGACTTCCATGGCAGCGGCAAAGAAATGCCCTTCTTCGTCAAGGCCAACATTGGTTTTATCACTAGTGAGAAGTTCGGGATCCACAGCCTACAGTAAGAAGCCATACCTATTAAGGCTCTGACTTCCTTCCATGTATTTGGAACAGACATGCCAGAAATGTGTTTTATTCTTTCAGGTGTCAATCTTCTCCCCTCCTTTGACAGGAAATAGCCTAAATAGGCGACCTCCTGACAACAATATTGACATTTTTTAAGCAAAGCTTTATGACCGTGTTCAGCCAAATGAATAAGCAACAATACAGTGCCTTCTTTACAAGCACTTTCAGAATCTACAGCTAAAAGCAAGTCATCGACATACTGAAGCAGTGTACAAGTAGATGGCAATTCAAGGGTGTCAAGCTGCTCTTTCAAAGCCCTACTATAAATGCTTGGACTTTCAGTATAACCTTAAGGTGCACGAGTAGATGTGAATGAACGTCCCCCCAAGGTGAACGCAAACAAATATCTACTCTCCTTGTGTATAGGAATACTGAAGAAAGCATTCTTCAGATCCACAACACTAAAGTGCGTAGCTGTAGCAGGGATCATCGTTCGTATCGTTGTCACATCAGGCACAATTGGAAATTGTGGGGCGACAACTTTATTAATAGCGCGCAGATCAATTATGAAACGGAATGGGATTGCATTGTCGCCTTTCTTGTACACGGGTAAAATCGGACTGTTACATAAACTACCTGCAATTTCTTCAATCACTCCTCGATGCACAAAATCGGAGACAATGCACTTCAAAGCACGCTCGCCCTCAACTGATACTTTATATTGCGGAATGCGTGGTAGTTTAACTCCATGTTTCAAAATTATTTTAACGGGTTCAACCTGTAGTACCCCGACATCATTGTCGTCAACCGCCCACAAACATTCCGGGACAACGCTAAGCTCAGGAGGCAATGGTCGAGTCAAAAACTGAGAACTGGGAAGTTGTTGTGGTGAAACCGTCAGTCGCACTCCGTCAGAGGAACAATGAATTACTGCATTTAGTTTCTTCAACAGATTTAACCCCAGCAAATTCTCTCCACAGTTTGAAGTCAAGAGGAATGGACAGTGGTCCGTGAAGGGACCCAAAGAAACAGGCACCGGCGAAGAAACCGGACAAGCAACTGGTATGCCAGAAAACCCTACAGAAACATTAGTTTGCCCTGACAGTGGAATGTTTGGAACCCGGGAATGATCAATGGAGCACTTCTGTGCTCCAGTGTCTATCAAGAATTGATGTTTCCTATTCCCCACTAACAATTCAACGTAGGGACCTTTCTGATTAACGGGAATAGGTGAGGGTTCCAAACCCTGCTTCGGGCAATCCTAACGAAATAAAATGTCGTCGGAAGGAAACTCTTCAGAAAGGTATGCAGCAGAAGGGTGATCAAATATGTTTCTCGTGTCCACACTCGAAGTCTGATTTTCCCGTGAAAAAGGTTGCTGAGGATCTTGCGAGAACTGACCTCTATCAGGGCCCCCCATTCCGGGGCGACCTTTAGGTCGTCTACCCATACTCACAAATGTGTTGTTTGACCTTTGTCGAAGGACGGGGCACTGTGCACACCAATGACCTTCCTGGCGACAATAGGCACATTGATTATTATTCACAGGACCCAAGGGAACGTTCCCTTTTGGAACATACTGACCTCTGGTCTGTGAATTACCTCCTCTGGGATTTCTAACAATTTGTTGTAACAATACTTTAGTCTTCAAATCTCCTTTCCTCTTCTCTATTCTCTCTTTTTCATTATTAACACGGTTCTCATAATACTGAGCCATGTGTAAAACTTCAGATTGGGATTTCGCCTGCCAAGCGCTCTCAGAGGACATAATCTGTGACTGGATGTCGGGCAACAATCCACATACAAATTTGTCCACAAACAACCTTTTCCCAGACTCTGTGCCCAAGTCCTGTCCACTAAAGTCAGAGAATACCTGTTCAAATCTGTTAAAGAATTCGGTGGTACGTTCAGTTTTTCCCTGAACACAGGCCGTAAGCTTGTCCCAAATAAATCTCTTCTTAGGAATTATGGTTTTCAATTTTGCGACAATTCTATCAGGCAAAGTGAGTATTACCTGAGGTGGTTTCTCACCAGCTGGTCTTTCCCCATCAAACCTAGTCATGTTAGCCCACGTATCTCCCAACCCTGGCACATCGTCTATTGTTCGAACCTGCTTCCATAAATCTACGGGCAGGAGTACAGGGAATAGCAAGACAATATCACATAAGGTGAACACATAGGACTGCAAAACAGACTCTATCTCTTTGTAGAATCCTGTCGGATTTTTCCTAATATCAGGAATTGATTGCCTACTAGTGTTCACTTCCTGTCCCGAAAACGGGACGTGAACAAATTGCGATACATAATGTGCAGGGATGTCGACAGCGGGTGCACCTGTCCCAGCGTTAGCGGGAATCTCAACCTTTGGGACAAATGTCGGAGGAACCTTTCTCATTGGCAACAGAGATATAGGTAACTCCGACCGCTTACTGAGCAACAGAGCCAGGTCGAGCGGTAAGGCAGTCGAGGAAGTGTCGGGCGAAAAAGCCCTTTTACAAATACCCAATAACTCTATAGGACAACTAACCTTTTTCCTTACACATTCATCCTGTAGATACTGTACCATTACCTGAATCACCTTCCTCTGCATTTCTACTGTATACTGACTATACGTATCATATACTTCATCCGGCGGTATCGATGAATCCGAGATCCATCGAATCGCATCTTTGGTACAAATTCGTACTTCCTCAGATGCCGATCTACGACACGGAAGGAACCGTTTCTGTACATACATACTGTCGTCTTCACCATCCTCATCCCGTAATCTTTCTAAGTCCCTCCTATACTCAAACAACCTCTCAACATGACCATGTACTTTCTCCACTGTGTCCCTCAAAAGCGCTAAAGTATTTAGATCCCTCAACCCTTGTGGGAGAACCCTATTATGTAATCTACCCCACATTACACATAAATGAGTCCCTAAACCTTCAATAAAAACATTTTTCTTGGAAAATTGCCCATATTTGATAATGTGGAGAAAACGTCAGCTTGATCACCTCTCTCCATACAATGCTTAGCCCAAGCAAATAATTACCGTTTCTTTTCTTCAGAGACAGTGGGCCTCATTACACGGTAAAACACCGGTACCGGTAAATCCTTACCGCCTTACTACGAGGTCCCTTTGCGGGTTGGGGGATTTAACGCCTGCTTTTTGCAGGCGTTAAAAACCAACCCGCAAAGGGACACAGGGAGCTAATTACGGTACCGCAATTTGCGGTACAGTGATTAGCGCCTTCCCCATTCCCATTGAGCCCTATGGGGCAAAAATGGGAATGGGGAAGGGCAATGGTGGAAGGGGGAATTACCGCCCCGCCAACCTTGGAATGGGGCGGTAATTCCCCTTTCCGCCAAGGCGGTGCCGGTATTTTACCGGCATGAACCAGGGCGCTAATAGTGCCATGGTTCTCCGCCATCCGTGTAATGAGGTCCAGTATTTCGAGTAACAATCTTTGACCCCGCACCCTGATCAACTTCAGTCAGTACAGAACCACTCGGGAGCGGAGGTGTGGGCAAATTCAATGGGGGTGCAACTATCGGTGCAAGAGGAAGGGGTGGTAGAATAGGTGGAGGAACAACAACTAGAGGAATAGGAACAATAGGTTGTACAGGGGGAACAGGAATAACAGCAGGAATAAGAGCAGGAATGGGCAGAGCACCAGGGAGAGGATCATACGTAGGTGGCGCAGAGGCACCAGGCCTGCGTTCGTTTAACAATTTATCAATAAATTCTTCGGAAACATGGAAATCTTTAGAGGGATAGATTTTCTGGATACCGAGTGAGAAAGCCCTATCCATATTTGTGACTGACTCTGAATGTTTTTCCTTATCATATAACGCCTTTTCAGTATTTGTTTTATGACGGCGTGCATGTTTATCCCTACTTTTAAGCTGCTGCAACGCCTCTTTTTTCCAATTCTGCAACACATCAAATGCTGCAGGTCTGGCCTTCTTCTTTAGCAAGACCGATTCTAGGTATTCAATACGGGGGATCTCGAAACTACCATTGATTGGCCACTGAAATTCAGAGGCATGTCTGGTTTCTCTGTGCCAAATATCATTAAATACTATACTTCCAATGCCATGCTTACAGTACATAGTACACGCCAGCGACCCCTCCTGTGGTGCCGGGTGGCTAAATTCCAAAGATTGTCGATCGCTGCGGAACAGAGCCCTAAAGCAGCTACACAATTTCCCAGGCATTTCACAAAAAATTGGTGTTACCTGGTCAATAATTGTGTCTGCAGATACAATATGCCAAATTCAAATTGTCAGGGTTAAATTAAGAGTCGGGTCACGACTACACCTGACCAAACCTAAGGAGGACCGTACGGTTTACCAAAGAACTTACCTAACGATTTTTTACCTTGTGGTTGGTGGTTTCGACAAATCTGCCCGCCTCAAAAATGGACCCTCGTCAAGATGCCGTGTCAGACCACACGACTATCGTCCAAGGATCGGATCGTGCAGTGCTGCCGAGGTATCGCGTCTCGTTCGGTCGGGCCTGCAGTATCACACCGTCCAATCCCGGTTCGATAGTCTGCGTCAATCCTTCAATGATCCGGCATCAATCTTGAGGGTCCCTATTCGGGCGCCAACTGTGAAAACAGAAAGATAATATGATGCCGGGAAGCCCAAAAAAGAAACACACCAACACAGGTTACAAAGAAACATACAAGTGCTTTATTTAAAAGCTACAACAGTTACCAAGTCAATTGACAAACGGATAGCTATTCGGCTCTCAGAATAACATAACGAACTTCAACGAGGGTTCGATGTGCTAGTGAGAGACCGCATATTGGAATACCCAGGCTTTTTATACAGTTTGTCCAGCCCTGGGCCAACCCTCTTGCGGGTTAACCATTCTGCGAAACAGGTCTTAGGGTTCCTTGCCAGGTCAATCCTTTAATATATACATTTCGATTAGTTTCACTGATATAGTTGTACATTTACATATAGGTCAACGGTAGGACAAGGTCTCAGTTCGCGACCCCGACAAGTGGCCTGCAGGCATATTAATTATTCAGTTGTACGGAGGTCACAACGGCCAGAATCTTACTCAGAATGTCATTTGGCCTCCATTTTGATGTTCAGGGTGACTTCTACATAACAAGAGAATCTAAAATGGCGCCTTAATCCAAGATGGCGACTTACATTACTTTTCTCTAAGGTCAAGACCTTGCCGTGGAGTTTGTTCGCACATGATGTTTAGACAACTTGGCGTAGGCCAATACACATACAATTGATACAATAGGAGGCATAATATTGTTTCTATTCTGACAATTTATCCCATGCAGTGGTGCTGGACTCCAAAAACACGCTATATATTGATCCCATGTAGTGGAGCTGCACTCCAAAAACACGCTAAATAATCTTACATATCCCCTCCTTTTTCTGAGAATTTTGGCCATGGTCCAAGCCACAATTGGAAGAAATCCAACTTGCCCCATTTCTTCTTTGACATGTTGCAATCCAACAAAATCAATGCTCATATGTCAAGAAATGAAACTGAAAAGTCACTGTTCAATCATCATAATATCAAAATTCATCTTTGAGTCCATCAGTTCTTATAAACTAATTTACATTTCTCTTCCCAATGGAAGTGTCCATAGTCCAGTGTTTTAATTTTATACCTGAAGTTAATCACAAAACAATAAAATAAAACAAATAGCTAAAATAAATAATTAACATAACAGATTAAAATAATTAATTAAAATAATAAATACGTGGAACTCCATACTCCGGGACACTTGTCTGCCACTGATATGTCCCGACCGGCGATGTCACATCATTTGGTTCATTCGAGTGCTCTTCCATCTTGGCAATCTTGGATCCTTTTTCCATAGAAGTCATCTTTTCTTTGGCATTCCAGTTATTTTGTTTTCACCTCCACCTGGAGGCAGTCATCATTTGATCTTCTTCCAGGGGACTCCAAGAATCCATCGTCTCCCGTGTCCTCTGGTCCCGTGTCCTCCAAGTACAAATATGTTAATATTCTAAATCAAAAAGAAAAGAAACAAATTAAGTATATAGCACAATACTAACTTCACCCATTTGCCAAAAATAAAACGTTCTTTGCAAAACATTTCGCCCATTTTCTCTCGCCTTCTGAAATTAAGCACAGGTTAAAGACAGAACAAACATACATAAAACAACATTCAATATATAATACATTTTCATTTTGCACACCAACTTCATACATTTCAGCTTCCGTTTTTTTTAAATATATATATTTACATATATTACAGTGTTTATGTGCCATTATTATAATCAACCATCTTTATTTAACTTCTCTGCCACTACCTTCTGACTAGACCCATTTACTCTACTTGTTTATGTTCAAGGGACTTTATCTGTTTCTACACGCTCAAGTTGTTTAATCTCATGTCTGGGGTGACATTGTTTAATTTGATTCACATTAACAAACTGTTCTGTTGCTGTTTCACCTTCAGTCTTCAACATTTTATAGACCACAAGAGAGACCTTATCTATAATTCGAAATGGTCCCTGCCAGGCTGCTAGAAATTTTGAATTTTTCTGTTTACCTTTTCCAAAATGAAATTTATACACCTGATCGCCCACACAATATTCCTTTACTGACGTCTTTTTATCATAATATGAATTTGCACTGTCAGCAGCCCTTTCTAAATTTTTCTGTACAAAAGCAAATGCATGTTGTAAATGCTTCCTCAGTTCATCAATGTATTCATGAACTGTGGATGCGCTCACAAGTGTTTGCCCATGTGTCCTGTATAGCAGGTGTTGTGGTAACACTATTTTCCTACCTGTTAAAACTTCATGAGGGCTAATACCTATTGCTTTGACAGGAGTTGATCTGATTGCCATCAGAACCAAAGGTAAGCGTAAATCCCAGCTGGAACCTGCTTCTGCCACGGATTTCTTTAAAATGTCCACAACAGACCTATTGTTGCGTTCAATTACACCTGAATAAGCCGCCTGATATGCGATATGTAGCTTTCTCTTCACACCCAGTATTTGCCATACCTTACTCATTAGAGCACTTGTAAAATGACTTCCTCTGTCTGATTCTATTCTTTGTGGCAACCCAAACCTTGAAAACACATGGTTCACCAGCAATGTGGGTGCTGTTTGCGCACTACAGTCTGGTGCAGGAATACACTCAATCCACTTCGACATCAAACACACCACACTTAAAATATAACGGTTCCCCCTGCTCGACCTCTATACAGGCCCTACATAGTCTATTTGCAAATCTGACCATGGAAGAGTTAGGCCTCTTTTCATTAATGGAGCTCTATGCATTGGTGAAGCAGGTTTAAATTGGGCACATACTAGACATCCTCTAGTATATAATTCTACATCTTGGGACATTTGTGACCATTAAGCATAATCTTTTAGTATTTCCATTGTTTTCTGTGAGCCTATGTGGCCTGCAGTTATAGCATCATGTGCATGATGTAGCATTAACCCTCTGAATGAAAGGGGTACCACCCACTGTATCTGTCCTGTTGTGGACTCTCTAATCATGAGTCCATCTTGTAGTGTTGTTCGTTTTCTATTCTTTAAAAGCACCCTCAACTCTTCTTTTCCCATACAATCATTTTCTGTTAAAGGGTTTTGTTCAGGATCTATCAAATGATTATAATAGATTCCCAAAATTCGATCATTCTTTTGTGCCTCAATCAGATCTTGGTCTGGTGTATCATAACTCCACTGTACCACTGGTTGATCTGTCTCGTTTGGTGCTTTAGACCGTGTTACTGCATCAATTTGTATTTCACTCAGTAAATGTTCAATAGGTAGCAATTCTCCCATCACAGCCCCAATTTTAGCCAGGTGATCTGCCTTATCATTTCCCTCCTTATCCTCTCCTGGAGTTTTCAAATGCCCACAAATTTTCCTCCAGTATATTGTTAAATCATTTTCTGACACCAATTTGTCTATGGCTTGTACCATTTTTCCATGTTTAAGTGGCTTTTTATTGTATGTAATCATGCCTCTCGCTTTCCAGCCAGGTAAATATTCCACAAAGCTATTTTGTGTGTAATCAGAATCAGTCACCAGGACAATTTCACTGGATTGATTATCAACTGCAGTAGCAATTGCTTTATAAATGGCTGCCAATTCCGCTACCTGACTGCTCCTAGCACCAATTCTCATCCCTATACTCGGGATACCTTCACACTTCAACCAGACATTCCCTATCCCTGACACTAATTGTTTATCACTGTCAGTTTCAATGTGAAAGGCACAACCATCAACATATACAGTTGGCAAGTCTTTGCATGTTTTTTCATCAAAAGCTTTGTGTGGTGATTGTTCAAATTCCTGCCAATTAGGTTCCAATTCTATTTCATTTTATACTGGTACAGCTGGACAGTCATGTAAATCTGATGAACCTTGAGACATTGGGCTTTTCTTATTTTTGCCATATCTCACTTCTACAGGAAAACCCTGTAATGCTAGCGTTCATGAAGTGATTCTGGACTGTGCTAGATTACCTGACCTAATTCTTTTACTCTCTAAAAACTGCAAAGGTTGATGATTTGTCTCAATAATCACCTTTTCTCCCTGAACAATGGGCGGAAATGTTGTAGCACCCACACAGTGGTTAATAGGGCCTTTTCACATTCATTGAATTTAATTTCAACTTGGGAAAATGCCTTACTTGCATATGCAATGGTTTTGTGGATCAAATCATGTTTTTGTGATAACACTGCTGACATACAATGTTCAGAGAAACCTATTTCTATAAAGAAATCCTTGTCCTTTATGGGATATGCTAAACATGGTGCCTTTACAAGACATCACTTTAATTTAGCCACTGCCTCAGACTGCTCTTTTTCCCATTTCCAGGGTGTATTCAGTTTAAGCAGTTTAGTCAATGGTTGAGTGATTTCAGCATAATTTTCAATGAACTTTCTTTTATAGCCTGTCATACTTTGGCGCCTGCTTTCTGCAATAGGCCAAGAACATGTCTTGTTTCATCAAAATGGCTTTTCAAACTTTCATTTTTTATCAGGACATCATCCACATAAATTATGGTCCCTCTTTCTGCTGCATCAGGCATAGCCTTTCTAAAAAATACGCCAAATTCACTCCCACTATTGACGTACCCGAATGGAGTTCTAACCCATGCGTATTGAGTCTTATCAAATGAAAAGGAAAATAAATTCTGTATCTCCTCTGCCAATGGCACACTCCAATATCCAGAGGTGAGATCTAATGTGGTGAACACTTTTGAACCATGTACCTCAGCTAATCCCTGATCAATGAATGGCAGTGGCCATCTGGATACTGGCACTCTTTTATTTAACTCGCTCAAATCTGCACACAGTCGCCATTGACCGTTTGGTTTTAACACACCTAAAATAGGTGTATTGGATGTGCTATGAATGGGCCTGATGATTCCCCACGACTCCAAATTTTTAATAATCTCTGCCAATGATTCTAAACATGCCACATTTAAATTAGTTAGCCCACAATCATAAGCATCTTTTGCAAATACATGTTTCAACTCCATAAATATCTTCCTCAATTCATTCCATGGGAATCTCGGCGCTTTCCTCTAATTGTGTGGCTGTGTCTTTTTGTAAAGCTGCCACATTTAAATGTTTTGGCATATCAGCTTCCACTTCAATGGGCTGATTTTCTATTTCATTTTCATTAAAGTTAAATGTTATGCAGTCCTCTTGATGACAGCACACTGTCTCGGTTGAATCATAAGGGTACACAGAATGAATTTTAAATATCCCTTTGGGTTGAGAGTCCAGGTATTCTGGCAATTCACCCTTAGAATCTACATACTTTTCAGGGATATTTGCAATCACCATGTTATTTAGATCAGCTGTGTAATGTGATTTTTGTATGGCCATTCCTACTGGGGAGTTTTCCTCTAAATTAATATTCTGACACCCTTTATTATTCACCATCATTTTTACAGACCCTTCACCCACATCTACCAATGGAATGTATTCATAATCCAGGCCCTGCTGTTTTATGAATTCATTCAGACACACAAATGCATCAGAATCTTTCATCTGCTGTCCATTTTTGCATTTCAGTGTTATTGCAAACTGCTTTGTGAATGCAGGGACAACAGTATCTTTCCTCATTTGTAATTCATTTGCATAAGGGACCAGCAGTGCGCAATGATAAGCCCTTCTTTTGTCTTGAAATTCAGATGCCGGCCCACCTATGCGTAACCATATCTTTTGATTAAGGAAATCTAGCACCATACACATTCTGTGCATGATGTCATTGCCCATGTAAAAGTCATTTTGCGTTCCACACACTATCCAAACATTATGGTAAATTGTTTTTTGTCCAATGCTAATTTTCAGCATGGATCTACCTGCAATTCGGTTTTCAAAGTCTGGACCGTCCAAACCAGAGACATACTGGTTTTTTATCCTACATTTCGGGATCTCCTCCCTTTCCATTATTTTTTGCAACAATTTCTCATTAATGAAGCTCCTTTCCTGTTCAAGTGCTAAAGTGGCTTTTATTGTTTTAGAATAGTCATTTATCCCAACATCAACCCATGGTTGTTCATCTTCCATGTGTATTTCAGCAAGAGTGGTAATGTGTTTTTCTGAACCTGCTCTTGGAGCAGTATTCTGTTTGCATGTCTTCTTTTTTAAATAAAAACATATGGTGTGCTCATCTATGGCAGTTTGTCATTCTTTCCTTGGGTCTAAGTATATTTGTACAGGTAATTTTTTATTTTCATTCTGCATCGTGTCTTGACACATTAATATAACAGTGACGCTAGGTATGCAACTATTCTGGAGATAAACCTCCACTGCATCATTTGTTTTTGCAACGGTGTGACATTCATTTATAATTCTGTTTTGTGATTTTAGTTTCTTAGGTCTCAATGGTTTTTTGATTAAGGACCAGAGAACTCCATCCACCCCATCTATGAGCGAAGATAAACTTTTCAGGCAATCTGTTCCCATTAGAAATGGAAGATCACAAATGGATGTGACCAATACCTCCTGTTTCATTCTGTGTTTACCTATCTTTATGTCAACCTCGGTGGCGCCTATAATAGGCACCTCCTCCCCGTTAAAATTATGCACTGGACCTTGATTCTCCTTTACTGTGATCTGATTCTGCGGGGATCCCCCTTCATTGATACTCTTTACTAATTCTTTAGACATAATTGTGGCCTGTGGGCCAGTGTCAATCATTGCAAATGTATGCCATTTTTCTTCCACTATGATGGGAGCATAATACCTGTCTTCAACTTCCTCTAACGCACATAGGAAATGCAAATTCTTACTGATTTCAGGGCTCACCTTTCTCAGGCCTTTTTCACTTTTGGCTAAGCACATCGGTAAATGGAAAGACACTTTTCCCTCCTTTTTGCTCATTCCTGTGTGAGAGACTTTATTAATTTCCCCATGTTCAGAGGTTTTTTGGAGTATGGCCACCGTTCGCCCATCCATCCAGGTATCATCAGAGGTCGCACTACAACCCTCCAACTGAACAT
The DNA here is from genome assembly GCF_040938575.1 of Ambystoma mexicanum. NCBI lineage: Eukaryota > Metazoa > Chordata > Amphibia > Caudata > Ambystomatidae > Ambystoma > Ambystoma mexicanum. The sequence continues at coordinate 1,275,382,770 of NC_090929.1, read as the reverse complement.
GTGTAACAACATCACTTGGCAATTTGTCATTGTCTAATTCTGTGCATTTGTGATTATTCAGTATGATACCAGCACTTTTAACCTCTTCAAAAATATGTGGTTCAAAGAATTTTTCAGGTGATTGACCTGTACCCTCCTTTTGAGCATTTCTTTTTCCTGCCTGTGTTTGGTCATTGTTTGGATTGCCAGGGAAGGAGCTATAGCATCGCCACTTACTCCCGGTTAACTGGTATTCCCCATGCATGATTCATTTTTCTTAAACCTGTCTCTTTGTTCTTTTGGATTTTCAGGTTTTGCTATTTTATTTGTACATATCGCCAATGTTTGATTTCGTTCTAGGTTAAACCATACCTCTCTTTTAGAAGTATTTGCATTTTCTGTTACATGTTCATGTACTGGTATTTTCACTTTTAAATCATTAGGCATCTCAGAGTCATTATGCAAAATTACATCAGAGCAAACTGTCTTCTCGGCGCTGCAGGTATCATAAGTACTTAGTCACTTTTCAGAAGCCCCCTGATCATTGCTATGGCCATCTGCCCCCTCCTTTGATGACTTTTTTTGTGTTGTGCAGAGCTTTCCTATTTGCTCAGCCAACATTCTCACTTGGGCCTCGAGGCACTGGACTCTTTCCATCTTTCTAGAATCCTCTCTCTGTGGCCTAGATCGATATTGGTTGTTTTCTCCCTGATTGGATCTATTCTGATACCTCTCAGGAGAATGATTTCTATTGGGATGGTTCCTGAACTCTTGATTTATTTGTGGAGGGGAGCGGGGTGCAGCCATCCTTTGGTTGTAGTCCCATGGTGGGGAATCATTGTGCTGACGTGAAGTGTAGTTCATGTTCTGTCTCATGTCTTGTCTCTCAGGTTGTGGGTACTGGCCCCTATGTTGATTCCCATTATCAGCAAATCGATCCATATATCGGGGTCTATCCTGATTACCATATATCATGGTATTGGGATCAAATCTGCTTTGTGTCCTCAATGTCTGATAAGGACCATCATTTCTTTGATCCTGATTTTGTCTCTGGTTATTGTTCATACCTGACATATCAGGTCGATAGCCTGCCCAGGGTCTATCTCCTAAGTACCTGGGGCTGATGTAACTCTCCCTATCACTAGGATCATGTGATTGGAACATTGGCGCAGTGTGTGATGACCGTTGTTGATTACCCCTCTGTTCAGGTGCCAAATTATTTTTACTTGAACTTTGAGCAGACTCAAGGGACATTTTGGCTGACCTGATTTCCATCACTGTTCCTGAGGGTTCTTTAGATTTAGGTCTAGTATCTCTCATTTTATCACTTTCTCTACCCTGACAATAGAGTACCTCATATAGTTTTGTGCTTTGGTGTACAATTCATTCCAGGGACTTGTCACAGTCAAATTCACGGACCAATTGGGATATGATGTCTTTCTGCAGCCCTGTAGGCAGTTTTAAACTCATTGGAATTGGGGTCAAAAGATACATCAAAGCGAGAAAATGCTGTTTTTAAGTCTTGTAAAAACTGGCAAAGGGATGTATTAGGCCCAACAGTGATTGTGTAAGCGACTTTCTTTGCCTCCTGCAATGACTGGAAAGGAGAAAAATGATGCCTGATCTCTTTTTCGACCTCCGCCCATGTCATATTCTGCTCTTCATTCAATCCTCTTATAATACTGGCCGTCGGGGCATCTAAAGTTAAATTTAACAGTAAAGGGAACTCGGAATAGGGCGGTAAGGGTTTAACAGCACCGGTCTCGTTACCGGTGACCGTTAACCCTTACCGCCCGACTCGGAATGAGGCCCATTTAGTTGGTATGCATTTCAATGTGGTATAGTGATGAGCATAATTTCTTTGTTTTATTTCTGGCCCCAACATCCAAAATCACTTTCTTTTGTTTAGACTGTTCTTGTGATCTCTAGAGGCCTCAGGCTTCTACATTATTCAAGAATACCACATTTTCATATGGAATGCCACTTATGGCTGTTATCACTGATTTATCTACACCAGTGAGCTATGCTGCCATACAGTATTCACAATAACATGTGGTATAATCACTAATTTATTTACATTAGTGAAACTATTTCCAGAGGCCTCTTTCTCTGCTGACTCATGTACGTCCAACAGACTATCAGATTGTGTTCCACTCAGAAGTCACACACACATACACTGAGTGGAACCACGCACACAGCTATTTATAATTACTCATAACATAACTTTTTCCACATGGGATGCTTGACATATATTACCTAATAACCTCCCCTTTTATCAGGTGATATGGGCTAACTGTACCAGAGAAAAACAGAAGCAAATAGAAGCCTTTACACGGATTGTGATTTACATCAGTTTCATTTAAAAAACCATACATTACCAGTTTTGTGAGGCAGTCTTTTCTAGAATAAACATAAGAGAAGCAATTGCAAAATACATGGCATTTCATTAGATTCTTTGCAACAGTAAAAAGAACAGTGCATCAGTTGACTTGCATTTCTGAGTAGCAACATTAGAATGCAGCTATCGCTACGCTGCCTGACTGAAATAGCTTTCATTCACACACCGCATTCTCGCTTTGTGTAAGATAATTACCAGCAAAATTGTAGCAGATCAGCATGTGAACTCTCTGGACAGGTCGCTTTCTTTAAATGGCTCGGAGCTTCCCTTTGAAGCACCCGGCGAGGACATGCAGTTCCAATCTGCATTCTTTGGTCCTCAAACCGGTGCCAATTGACTGGAATCTCCAGACTGTGATGGTCAGCAGTACACTGGAGCAACGCTCCTCAATCAGGCAGCCCCACAGCAACTCCCCTCAGGCTTCTCACTCAAGCTGTGTAAAAATGTCCACCGCCTTTCTCTCTCCCCGAGATTCTTCAGGAAACCTCCGTTACAGCCCCTAGTGTAACATGTCACCAATTAAAATACACAATAATCTCTCCTCCTCTTTCAACAATGGCTTGGCTTATATAGTTTAGAAACAGTATCTACTCATTTCCTGCCATGCAGATTTCGCATCCAGCTAACACAGTGAACAGAGAATAAAATGAATCCAAGTGCACGTTTAAAATGACTTTCAGAGCCTGTCTTTTCCACCTCATTTTGCACTGGAGAACACATTGTGATGTTATTTGATTAGAATCATGTTAGTATTGTTAATTATATTAGTTCATTAATCCTCTAATGTGTCTCCTGCAACAGAGGCATTTCAGGCGAGAGAGAAAAAAAATTGGTGTGTTTCTAACAGTAAAAGAAATGATGTGTTTTTTGACTGAGTAGCCTGTCTTCATTTACATATCCATATGTTACACGGGCAACACATGGCTTGCTGTACCACATTATAGCAATACATTGATCCCATGCAGTGGTGCTGCACTCCAAAAACACACTATATATTGATCCCATGTAGTGGCGCTGCACTCCAAAAACACGCTAAATAATCCTACATATCACTCTAATGAGAGCATAGATGATGCACTAGAAACATACCAAATGTGACAAACCAAATGGTCACCAATGAGCATATGGGAACAAGTATAGAAGCACATGCTTTTCCACAGTGATTTCCTACTAGCAAAGGAGGAAGATACAAAGATAGACCCACTCAGATAACAGCATCACAATACCACTTATTACAAATGTATTCTGAAGATCCCAGATTTAGACAAAATGTGGAATACATATTCCACCTACTCTTTGAAAATGAACTAGCAACCCTATGTCACAGAGTTGCACACATATTGAAATCTGGAACCCACTTTCAAAATATGTCAGCTACGCAATTAATACAAAAAGTGCAAGAAAAAGATGAGGTTTAACAATCAAGTATAACAAATCTGTTTGCAAACATGCGTGGTACGAAAGGCACGGTGATGTACGTTGTATGATCAGAAACCTTGGACCACCCACTTGGTTTGTTACATTAAGTTCTGCAGAATGTGCATGGGAAGATTTACATGACTTCCTACGCATATCAAACAACAACAAAACCAACATAGATATACTAACACCTGGAGAACTTTGCTCTCTAGATCCCGTTAATGTTTCAAGATATTTCCACCATCGTTTCATTGCTACGCTATACTTTATTTGTAATAAAACTGTTCCTCCCCTCAGAGAAGTGCAACACTTCTTTTGAAGAAAAGAATATCAAGCCAGAGGAGCACCACATATCCACATGCTTTTGTGGATCAAAGGTGTACCTAAATTTGGTGAGTACAGTGATGCCACTGTTTTGCAGTTCATTAAGAAATATGTCACTTGTGAAATCCCTTCACAAAGGACACACCTTCATGGACAGATTGTACAATTTCAAAGACACAAATGTGGCAAATATTATCATCGCAAATACAAAATCAAAGGTAAATACTACACCAAATGCTGCTTTGGTTTCCCTAGACCAGTTACAGAAACTGGTGAAGTGAACAACTTCATGTCTTCAGTTCGACATAGTGTTAAAGGTAAATCACCTAAGAACACGTATTACATAAAAAGAACAGAACAATCAAAACATATCAATGATTACTATGCAATCATTGCCCTGTAATGGAATGTAAACATAGATGTGCAGTACATTGCAGACAATTCCACTGCAGTTGCACAATATGTTACAGCCTGCTCTCCCATAGAGCATGTGGCGCCTATGAATCTGCAGATCGTTTAACCAGTGCTGCTTTGTATGGAAAATCTGAAAATATAGTATGGTTAAGTCTTGGTCCTGCTAAATCTAGAAAAAGAGTTCTCAAATCATATGAGGACATAGAAACAATTGCCAAAAATGATCCCAACAGCCAATACATTTTAAAAAACAATTAACTAGACACATACTACCCGAACAGGAGTACCACTTTGGAAACCATGTGTCTATACCGCATAGCCCAAACCCTTGCATACAAAAATAATATAAAACCCGATGAAAGCAGTGGTAGATATAGAGTGGCAGATTGTGAAGGCAGTTTAGTGAAAATTACCAAATGAAGCTTAATTAATCATGTGAAATTGTCATTAAAAACTCCTCAACAGAAAGAACTATATTACATGTCCCTGCTACAACTTTATAAACCATGGAGAAAAGAGGAAGAGATACTAGATAACTATCACTGCTATGAAGACGCTTTCAAAGCAAATGAAAGCGCTATCACCAATGTGAACTTTACGCAGTACAAAACAATGTTGCACAATGAACAGAAAGAAGAACTCCAAGCCCAACTAGATAAGGACACTTCTGACAGAAGTCAACCTTCTGTAACAGGAAGTCAAGAACCACTTGGACAGCCAATAGTAGCAAATGAGGCAGAATTAGCTATGACACAAGTGGAAAACACCATGTGTCACTATGAAGAAGATATAGAAGACAACTGTACTACAATCAAAACTTAACAAAGATCAGCGCACCATTTTGGAAGAAGTAACAAAAGAAGTTGCACATGGTGTATAACACGAAAATAAAGAATGTACCTGACAAAATTACAAACCTATACTGCTGTACGTCAGTGGTGAAGCTGGTTCAGGTAAAACATTCTTAATCAAAATCATCAGCAAGTTCCTTCAACAATTGACAAACAACAAACTGTCAGCTCTTGTAACTGCCCCCATGGGTTTAGCTGCCTACAACATATGCGGTGTCACTTTACACCGATTACTACTCCTTCCAATAGAACACCAAAACAAATTAGACTATTACAAACTTTCTGCAGAAGCTGCAATGGAGCTACGCAGAGTATTAAAACAAATGAAAATGCTACTAATAGATGAAGTGAGCATGGTCTCCAACCTAATGTTGGCTTTGATTCACCTCAGATTGCAAGAAGTACTTAAAACAAACTACGAAGCACTCTTTGCACGGAAACACATTATCGTTTTCAGAGATCTTCTACAATTGACACCAGTGAAAGGTAAACCTATTTTTAAAAACTTAGGATACAAACTCTGCCATAAAACTGTTGCCAGCATAGGAAATGTCAACCATTGGCAACATTTCCAATACAGAGAATTAACAGAAAACATGCATCAATCTGCAGACCTCACTTACGCCAACATTTTAAAAAGTATTAGAATTGGTGTACTATCTTAAGAAGCACAAGCAATATTGAAAAACTGGCACATTCATGCACTTTATGGCGATAACACATGTGTTAGTGATGTTATGGAACAGTTAGCGCACAAAAAAGTAAATTGTATGTCCTTAATGCCAACTCTTGCAAGCTGTTTCAAATTCAATGAAACAATGTTAAAAAAAGAAATGCAACCAATAATTGAAATTTGCTCCACAGACAAACTGGACGTACATGGTATGACACTACCCATGTGTCAACAAGCCACAACAAGACTAAATACCTTAGAAAATTCAATCTCCAACACAGCTGGGTTGGAAAGAATATTAAAATTATCCTTAAACTGTAGAGTAATGATTAAACGTAACCTTGACGTGGAGCAAGGGCTAGTTAATCGGGCTCTGGGTACAGTTGTTGGCTTTCAAACATACCCACGTGACAACAAGATTCAGTTTGTCAATATTCGCTTTGACAAACTTTCAGAAGTAAAAAGGATAGGGCGTTCAACAGCTCGATTCCTTCTCTTCAAAGACATGTATGTACGTAGAGAACAATTTTCTCTAACTCTTGCATATGCAGTCACAATTCATAAATCCCAAGGTCTTACCATAGACAAAGCATTGATAGATATAGGAAACACAGTCTTTAAAGAAGGTATGAGCTTCGTAGCACTATCACGCTTACGTACACTTAACGGTCTATTTCTAATCAACTTTGATGCAAGTAAAGTGAACGCTGATATTCCTTGCATTTTAGAATAAAATAGACTGCGATCACTGTACACCCCACATCTGAAATCATATCTTGTTCCAGAAAAAGGAAAACATTGTAAAAGAAAACTAATTCAAACAGAAATGCAACAGAATCTGACTGCAAATCCTTTAAAGAAAACAAAAGAAGATAATACTTCATCAATTACCACAAGCAAAGAAGAACCTGTTAGGGAAAGTAAATCAGGTACTTCTTCAAAGAAGGAACAGAAACTCTGAAAAAATCACTCAGAGACAGAACTATCTGGGTCATTCAAATTTTCAAATGAAACTGGTGTAAGTTGCTATGCAAATGTAGCAATGAATATTCTATTTCAATTGCTACCATTTGTTAACAACATTTACTTACACAAAACAGACCATTTGTGTTCGCAAATGTTAGTCCTTCATAGAAACGCAACAGACAATCCTGACAACACGTATAGTGTTCACGGAATAAGACAAGAATTGGACTACTGTGCTGGAATAGTGAGTGTCACTATAAAGTCACAAGAAAATCCACAAGAATTTCTAATGTACTTACTACAAGTACTCGAAAACAAAAACATACCTATAAATGAAATCTTCCAGATTTCATAAATGTGGAAACATACATTCACTCTCTGTAACAATGTGACACAGGAACAAATCCCAAATGAGCGATGTGTGTATGTATCCATATCTAATTGTGAATCCATTCCATTTCAACAACTTCTACAAAATGCAAAACCATGGCAGATTACGTACTATCTGCAATTCAGATAATCGCTCCACCGTACTGATACAAGCACATAGTAACTACGTAATAGTAATGCTTCTACGTTATAATGCAGGTCGTACCAAAAACAACTGCAAGCTGACTGGATTCACACACGGTTAAGTGTCACTTGGCAAGAAAACCTTCACAACAATAGGTATAATATACCATGCAGGAGCCACAACCAATTCAGGTCACTACACTGCATATATTAAAAAGAAATGTGGATGGTTTGAATGTAATGATAGTAATGATAGTAGCATTAATTTAAAGCAGAGATTACCAGCAAATCTTACAAACGCGTATTTAATCTTCTTAAAGCCAAAATTTAATAAACAATGTGTACTTAAATATTAACAAAAAATCAAGTAAGAGAGTATAAACAGTTAGAATACGCCAACAGGTATCTAACTGTCCAAGATTGTATAACAACAACACAGATAAATGAATGCCACAGATTTGTAACAAAAAATGCACAGTTAGAATATGCCAACAGGTATCTAACTGTTTAAAAAATCTGCAACAAGCCAACATATATAACATTAATCAGAAACAAGTGAACACTCAAAGGAAACAAAGAAATAGTTTCTAGCATAGCAAAGAAAGGTTTTTTTTTAATCCTACAAGGATTTTTTTTTCCCCCAGACCCAATGATTTCAAAAACAAACACAGAAACTGAGCAAAATGCACAGTACACTGGTTTGTAAAGTAAATATGAGGGTAAAAAAAAGCTAAAATGTCTATTATACAATGTAATAAGTCTTTATAAAATACAAACACTAACATGATCTTTTCTTTTACCACAGAAATAGAAAAAGGATATGTCCTCCAAGTGCTAAAGTCATGTAAGAAATATATTGAATCTCAACGAAGTAAATAGTAAGTATAATTTCACACATTGCATATATATTCAAATCTATACATCTGATCTATGGCAGTAATATGGTGTAGTGGCTGTAGGTAGGGCCTAGAGTCTTGGATGTATAACCTACGACCTACACCCTGCGGCCATGCAACCAAGACTGTAGGTCCTACCCACAACCATCGCAGCATATGAAAACCATGGTGGCTTATAACTTCACTGCTTATAACATTGGTCTTGGGTGCATGGCCTTCGGCCATGTATCCAAGACTCTAGTCCCGCCCCACAACTACCTGATCGATGTTCGATACTACGTGTGTATCTATAGCTGTGATATGCTGCAGTGGAAGTAGCCAGGGCCTAGAGTCTTGGGTGTATGGCCATAGATAATAGGATCTATTGGCGTGCAGTATATGAAAACCAAGTTGGCTTATAACTTCAGTGCTTATATCTTTGTTCTTGGGTGCATGGCCTCATGCACACAAGGCTCTAGGTCCTGGCCACAACCACCACAACATATCACACCCATTGTGGCTTGTAAGTTGACTACGTATAAATTTGGGCTTGGGTGCATGGCCGTAGATATTTGAATGTATGGGTGTACAGTATATTAACCCATGGTGGCTTATAACTCCAAAGCTTATAACTTTGTCCCCACAACCACCTAATTGATAAGCTATACTACGGGTGTATCTATTGCTGTGATATGCTGCAGTGGTTGTGGCCAGGGCCTAGAGTCTTGGGATTATGGCCTACGGCCATGCACCCAAGACTGTAGGCCCTGGCCACAACCACCGCAGCATATCACACCCATGGTGGCTTATAAATCATTAGCACACCCATAGAATGAAACATTCTAACTGCAGCATATACTCAATTTGCACCCATGACTCTAGGCCCTGCCCACACCTACCAGATAGATATTCGATTGTGTGGGTGTGATGTATGAATGTGATATGCTGCAGTGGTTGTGGGCAGGGTCTAGAGTCTTGGGTGTATGGTCTACGGCCTGCAGCCATGCACCCAAAACTATACGTCCTGCCCACAACCACCGCACTATATGAAACCCCTGGTGCCTTATAACTACAGTGCTTATAAGTTTTCTCTTGTGTGCATGGCCTTGGCCATGCACCCACGACTCTACGTACTGCCCACAACCACCACAGTATATCACAACCATTGTGGTGTATAACTGCTGTATGGATAAATTTGATCTTGGGTGCATGGCCATATCGCCATGCACTTTATGGCGATAACGCATGTGCTATTGATGTTATGGAACAGTTAGCGCACAAAAAAGTAAATTGTATGGCCTTAATGCCAACTCCTGCAAGCTGTTGGCCATGCACCCAAGACTCTAGGCCCTCCACACAACCACCTGATCGATATGCGATACTACAGGTGTATCTATTGCTGTGATATGCTGTGGTGGTTGTGGCCAGGGCCTATAGTCTTGGGAGTATGGCCTACGGCCTATGGCCTATGGCCATGCACCCAAGACTCTAGGCCCTGGCCACAACCACTGCAGCATAACACGCCCACGGCGCCATATAAGTCAGGAGCACACCCATAGAAACAAAAATTTTAACTACGGCATGTACTCATTTATAATATTCGCTTTCACGTTGCCTGTGCAGAGCACGGACGGATGTACTATCCTTATGAGAGCCCTCATTTTCAGTAATTACAAACATCCCGGACACGGCGGGCATGGCGAATACATCATTAGCACCTGCCGCCTAAACCAATACAGTATTTCACCCATCTCTTACTCTCTGAACCTCCCCAAGCACTCTGACACACCAAAACAGTTTCCGGAACAGCATTTTGCCTCTGGTCGCCGCCGCGCTGTCGGCGGATCCAAGATGTCGGGCGCATCCAAACAATCTGACGCACATCACGCCTCACTCCAGCCAATCGGGGGACACGTCGCGTGTCCGCGGTCATGACGCCAGTCCCTTAGCCAATCGGTATCTTGTCCGCGGAGCGAACAGGGAAGTGTGACCGCGGAGCGGACATAGATATCACTAATTCTTTGAGACATACTTTTTGATCATTTTAAAGAAAACTACTGGACGGATTGAAACTAAATTTATAAAAGCACGCTTTCAGGACCAAGGTCCCCCTCCTGCCACAAATTTGGTGAAAATCCATCGAGCAGTTTGGTCTGTAGGCGTGCGCAAAGTTTTCCCCCCATTTACTCTATCGGAATAAAAGACGTTTTGGGACCCCCCTATAACTTTTCCCCTCATGGACCAAATATCACCAAAGTTTGCAAAATAATTCAAAGTGACCCATATATAGTTTGGTGAGGATTCGTTCACGGGCAGCAAAGTTATAAACCGCCCAAAAAGTGCTCTTCCTATGGAAACAGCAAATTAACCATAACTACACAGCCACTATCGTGGCTGTGTAATATATATGTATATCTATATATGTATATCTATATCACTGAAAACATTTTGTTAAAGGGACGTTATGGTTAAGTTGCACTAATAAAAACCTATCAAATTCAGTGAAAAAATGTTGCTAAAGGGACGTTATGGTTACAAGTAAAATTGAAAACCCCCATAAATTCACCACTTATGGTAAGGTAAGCGACCATATCTCGTGCCACCATTGTGCACTGATAAAACTAACACCCAGGACGTCAAAGATGAAATCACAATTTTCATATGTTGTATGCTACAACTGACAAAGACATTTACATGAAACAACAATAGATATATGTACTACATCTATGGTTTCATTTAGTGCACAATATAATGGAATACACCAAGCCCAACGCTTAACAGTACACCTCACAGTATCACTTCAGTGCAACCGTGCTTACAGACTGACAAACACCTGGCACTTATTTCAGAAGAAACTCTTGGAAATAATAAGTGCACTGTATTTCTTTCTCTATTATTCCCAGTATACATAACTTATAAGAAAATAGCAATATTTTTTTTATTTTAACAGAAATGGCAAGCACACTAAAATGGTTAGAGGAATATTTCCCCAAAGACAAAATGACTGAAGAAAACAGATCTAATGGTATGCAATACATTTTTTTAAAATAAAAAGTAGTGTAATTTGTTCAAATGTCACTATAATATGCTTTTCCTTTTAACGGCACATGGTGGTGATGAGGAAACCAGGGCCCAATTCCATTTGAACAAACCTGAAGATTTGCACACAGAGCCCCTTACCCCAAATGTACATAATGAACTGATGAAGATATCAACAAAAATAGATGAGCTGAATGATAATTTAATGCAGTTGCTGACATTTGAAAAATGAACACTATCAGTGCCCTACTTGTACCTGTACCTGTTCACCGTGTCCCAACCAATCATCACCATCAAATTCCCTGAATGTAAATGAAAGACACTATGATGATATCTCACTCCCTTCCTCCTCTCATGAACATTGTATAGAAAATCCCAATTCTCCCATTTATGTTTCCCACTCCGATTCCCCATATCTTTGCTAATGTGAATGTATGTTGTTCAATAAATATATGTGAGTATAGTCCTGGCAGTTTTTTTTAAAAGCCCAATTATGAGTCTGTGGACTGCACGGCTGTCCAGGGTGTCCGTTACCAAAATGGAGGTGCCCCTGGACACTGCGCCTCTCTGGACAGGTCCCCCCTCGTGTGGCACACTTTTAATTAGTTTGAGGACTCTGCCCTTGTCCTGTGGACAGCGGCGCGCATGCTCACTTTATCTCACTGTGCTCCTGGACACAATACCTGTCTGCACATGTCTGCTATCATGTGAGACACCTTTTACTAGTTCGGGGACTCTGCCCCTGTCCTGTGAACAATGGCGCACATACGCACCTCATTTCACTGTATCCCTGATCACAGCACCTGTCCGGATATGTCTGTGCACTTTTAATTAGTTTGGGGACTCCGCCCCTGTCCTGCGGACCCTGGCACGCATGCACACATTGTCTCCCGCCCAATAGGTGTCTGTAGGTGATGTCATCATGTGACTTCAATCGCATGGCACAAAGGAAGAGTTCACGGACAGTGTCCATATCCCTGGACAGTTAAAAACTGCATTTTTGACCAATATAGGGTGTTTCAAGCTGAAACTTTACCCTTGCAGAGCTCCTAGACCGTGTCTTAGCTGATCTGCCCCATTTGTGGCTCGATAGCCTGCGGAAAGTCGCGAGGTCCGCAGACAGCCCCTCCGAAGGGACCCACCCATTACTGCTCCTCATTCTCAATCTGCCTGAACAGGAGAGAGCACCTGTTGGTCTCCTTTGTAGAAAATGTATTGGAGACAGAATGGCATCTGCTATGGCGACTGCAGCTCCCCATCTGGTGGGCCTGGAGAGGGGAACAGGGGTGGAGATACAGAGGAGGATCAAGAGGAAGATGAAGATGAGGTACTCAAAGTCCCTCTCTCCAGCTCCCGTTGTGAATTCTGAGTGTGGTTGCAGTTTGCCACCGTAGGGGGTGTACCAAAGGCTCGGGCAGACAAGGTTCCATGCACTGAGTGCAAGGTTGTACTCAGTCGCAGAACACCAGGTATGTACTCCTACGGGACCACCTCCATGCGGCACCACCTCAAGTCAAATCACAAGGGAGCAGTCACAAAGGTGGTACCTTTTGAAGGGACGAGTAGGCTGACGCCCTCTACCTCATCCTCTGCATCTGCTCCTGTCACCACAAGGGGCATTCCTGTGGGGCAGAGGATCCCAGTGGAAGCCTTGCAGTCCATACATAACACTGTCAACCCATACCTTTCCAGGTTAACAGTAATGTTTATGTACTGCGATACACCGGTCTGTAGGGGGGAGCAGTTTTGGAGTACTTTTGAGGCCGAGGTCAATGAGCACATGAAACACTGCCCCCTACCTGATTAAGGCCTGCCCAACATTTTCCTCTCTCCACCTGGCCTTTTAGTCCCTGTTGTTGGTGCCCCTTCCCTCCCCTCCCTTGCTTCTCCTGTACAAAAAGCCAAAACATTATATAAACACAAAACATACAAAACAACGGTTCTTTTAGGAGCCACCTTTCAGTTGAAAAATTGAAATAACAAAAAGAGTTACAGGCCGCTACGCAGCCTGTGTTGTCCACGGACAGTGTGGAATTCTGCGGACATCAAAAAATGTGTGTGGTGGTGGCATCAAAAATATTAACTCTTTTGCGTGGTGGCTCTGAAAAGAACCATTTTTTGTACTTTTAGTTTTTATAAAAAAATAATGATTTTTTTTTATTAAATAAACATTGTAATAAACTGAACAATTTCTTCAAACTTGCAAAAAAGTAGGCATTTTGTGTTCCCGTTGTTTCCATGTATTGTTTTTGCACCTATTGAAAAATACTTTGTATATTTACAAAAACTGCAACAAAGCATTCTGAATGTTTTGCAGAAAAATATGCTTACCCACATCAGTAGGATGTACTCCATCTCTGCGAAAATTGTTGGAAATGTGAAATTTAATATTTTCATTATGGAAAGACGTCATGAGAACATCTCCAAAAAATGCACACAGAACCTTCTTGACAGAGCCTCAGAACCTCGCATTCACCATTTGTGGACCAAATTAACTTTAGCGCATCCACATCTGTCTCTGGGCAATGCGAGAAACAGATCATTCTTGAATTGGGGAACATTTCCTTCAATTTTCCAAATGTCTCCTTCATTGCAAACTGCAATGAAATTCCAATCATATACCCTGAACTGTTCCCTCCACAATGAACAATGATAACATTCGGATGTTTCAGTGTGACCATATTTACACAAAATGGGAGCAAGTCCACCCACTTCATGGCGCGCACTCCATAACGTTCTACATGAAAACCATGAAATCCAGGATTTTCAGCCACTCCACAGTGCTCAGCATACACCTTCAGTCAATGGATCCACAAGTCCCCCAAAATCCATAAACTCTGACTCTGGGAAAAACATAGCCATAGCAATCTGCAGTCCTCTCAGCAAAGAATTCTTCTGTCAGCCTCTCTTCTTGTATACCACACACAGGAAACCTGATTGTCTAATCCCCTGGGCTGTACAGTCCCATTTCCATGCCTGGCATCATCAAAAGACTGGTCTGTGGCATGTGCAGGCCATGGACTACCATGTTGTCCACAAACAGAACACCAAATTCAAGGTGGTGAGGAGGATTATAGTTATTTTTAAAAATGTAGTGTACAATGGTGGCTCTTAAAAAACCTTTTTTTGTATTTTTTTAGTTTTGATTTTTTTGGGGGCTTTTTTCCAACAAGCACTAAGAAATCCTTTCACATGCACTCTACATAATTTTTACAGGAACTTTTTGTGTGCATTTTTAATGTTTTGGAAACAGATTTGATTTCCAAAAGCAGTCAAATTCATGCCATTGCCATCACTCAAAAAATTGTGTGCACCATCCCGCACAATGTTCTCATTTGCAAAAGATGTCATCCCAACAACATAAAAAATGGACATACCCCTTTGTTTACAAGGCACTCATTCTTTCTGGCAAAATGTTCTGCCATTCGTGACCACATAAAGGACGGCCTGCCTCTGCTAATGGCCAATACAGTTGTTGTTGACCCCCCACTGCTAATGCATCCTAGTCCTCTTTCCCTCTGTTCTCTAACTCTGATGCATTGTTGGCTATTTCGAAATTGAAGTCTGCCTCCCCCGCCAATGACATACCTCTGGCTCTTTTAAAGGAAGCATCTGGTGATCATATTGAACATATTACCACAGCCATCAACATTTCTTTCTCTAGTGGAATGATTCCTCCATCGCTCAAGCATGCTCTGGTAGTTCCACTTCTAATGAAGCCCTCTCTTGATCCTGACGTACTGTCCAACTATTGCCCTATCATGCTTCTCCCTTTCCTTATGAAGGTGGAGGAAGCCCTGGTGTCCCCCCTCTTGTCCAGCTTTCTGGAGTCCTATCACTGCTTTGATTCATTCCAATCTGGGTTCAGGCTGGGCAGGGGCACTGAATCCGTCTTGAACTCTGTACTGGATGATTTGGCGCAGCTGGTAGATAAGGGTGGTGTCGGAGCAGTCCTCCTTTTAGATCTTTCGGCTGTTTTCGACACGGTTAATCACTCCATCTTGATCTCCCATCTCTCAGACTCTGGCATTTCCGGCCAGGTTCATGACTGGTTCACAGCCTTCCTGTCCGGCCAGTCCCAGTCTATTTCTCTTCCTCCTCTCCACTCTGCTTTGGTATCATTTCTGTGTGGTGTCCCGCAGGGATCTGCACTATCCCCTATTCTGTTTAATGTCTATATTAGACCTCTTCTCTTTCTCATTCAGGCGCATGGGTTTCGCTATTATTCCAACACGGACGACACCTATATTCTTGTCCGTCTTGACCTCACACAAGCTGACACTGCGGTCCGGCTGAAGAATTGTCTGGAGGATCTGGGGAGGTGGATGATGAGAAACTGGCTGAAGCTTAACAGCTGTAAGACCTGTAAGTGATT
Organism: Ambystoma mexicanum; assembly: GCF_040938575.1. NCBI lineage: Eukaryota > Metazoa > Chordata > Amphibia > Caudata > Ambystomatidae > Ambystoma > Ambystoma mexicanum. Next base: position 1,275,366,944 of record NC_090929.1, on the reverse strand, counting down.
TCAATCCGGCACACACCCAAGACAATGCCTAGCGTGTAATGCACAACTGAAATCCTTATTTTTTTTTTTTAAATGTTCTTTATTCTGACCGATATACCACTCATATCACCCCCCTCTCCTGGAACCCCCCCGGTCACACTGAACCAGGAATCAGGCTGGCTTGCAAAGTTAAAATATTTATTTATGTATTTACAATTTAATCACACTATGTTTTAATGGGTACACAATAATCACCAATGGGGTGATGTAACACTGAATGGAATTATCTCTTTAATACACCAGGAGTAATAGTGAGCAAAACAATTCAGCACAGAAATAATACTTTTGTGTGTGTGTTCAGATCGAATAGCACTGTGGTTATAGGTTCCCCCTGCAAACCCCTCAACAATGCACAGAGATAGGAGGAGAGAGCAGGTAGTCAGGAATGGCAAAATTCAAACAGAATATCAATCCCACTTTCCCCCAGCAAACACAAGAGAAAAACGGAGGAAGTTATAGACGTTTTAGTAGAGGTCGTTTTTTTCGAGATAGGCGCAAGAAGGGAAAACAGGGATGCACTTTTAAAATGACAAAACGCATTTCTTACACTAGAGCAGGGGTGCACAACTGATTTTGACAGAGGGCCGAAAGTACCTTACATGATGGCTATAGTGGGCCGAAAAGTAAATGTGGGTGGGGCGGTAGGCGCGGTGGGGCGTGGCGTGGCAGGAGGCTTTTTCAACCCCCAATTTTTATTAAACACATGGAAAAAGAATACGTTTTTGAGGTGTAATGATTTTTATTTGTATTTCAAACTTATATTTTCTACTACACATTTTCCATTGTTATTTATTTCTATTTAGTTATTGATTGCATATCGTCTGCTTAATTAAATAATATATATTTTATTGACACTTGATTGGACATTTCCATTATTTTGGACTGCTAAACTTTGCTGTTTGGATTGCCCAAGAGGAGTATGGCCTTCGTTGAGTCAGGTTTCCACAAAAAGCAAAGGATGTACATCTCCTAACTCTGCCTGTTTTGGCTTTATTTTTGGGTTCACTCATGGAGTGCGACACCATGCGCCATAGCCCCCACCCCTCAGCCAAACAGTATGCCACATAGCTCCCACCCCTCAACCAGACACTATGCCCCATGACACCCACCCCTCATGCAAACACTATGCCCCAAGACACCCACCCCTCATGCAAACACTATGCCCCAAGACATCCACATCTCATGCAAACACTATGCCCAAGACACCCACCCCTCATGCAAACCCTATGCCCCAAGACACCCACCCCTCAAGCAAACATTATGGCCCAAGACACCCACCCCTCATGCAAACTCTATGCCCCAAGACACCCACCCCTCAAGCAAACACTATGCCCCAAGACACCCACCCCTCAAGCAAACACTATGCCCCAAGGCACTCACCCCTCAAGCAAACACCATGTCCCAAGACACCCACCCCTCAAGCAAACACTATGCCCCATGGCCGCACCCCTAAACCAAACACTATGACCCAAGACACCCATCCCTCAAGCAAACACTATGCCCCAAGCCCCCCCTCAACCAAACACTATGCCCCATGACACCCACCCCTAATGAAAACACTATGCCCCAAGACACCCAACCCTCATGCAAACACTATGCCCCAAGACACCCACCCCTCAAGCAAACACTATGCCCCAAGACACCCACCCTTCAAGCAAACACTATGCCCCAAGACACCCATCCCTCAAGCAAACACTATGCCCCAAGCCCCCCCTCAACCAAAAACTATGCCCCATGACACCCACCCCTAATGAAAACACTATGCCCCAAGACATCCAACCCTCATGCAAACACTATGCCCCAAGACACCCACCCCTCATGCAAACACTATGCCCCAAGACACCCACCCCTCAAGGAAACACTATGCCCCAAGACACCCACCCCTCAAGCAAACACCACGCCCCATGGCCCCCACTCCCCAACCAAACACTATGCCCCATGTCCCCTCCCCCAACCAAACACTATGCCCCATGACACCCACCCCTCACCAAACACTATGCTCCACGACACCCACCCCAACCAAACATATGCCCCATGACACCCACACCTCAAGCAAACACTATGCCCCATGACACCCACCCCCCACTAAACACTATGCACCAAGACACCCACCCCTCATGCAAACACTATGCCCCAAGACACCCACCCCTCATGCAAACACTATGCCCCAAGACACCCACCCCTCAAGCAAACACTATGCCCCAAGACACCCACCCTTCAAGCAAACACTATGCCCCAAGGCCCCCCCTCAACCAAACACTATGCCCCATGACACCCACCCCTCATGCAAACCCTATGCCCCAAGACACCCAGCCCTCAAGCAAACATTATGGCCCAAGACACCCACCCCTCATGCAAACTCTATGCCCCAAAACACCCACCCTTCAAGCAAACACTATGCCCCAAGACACCCACCCCTCAAGCAAACACTATGCCCCAAGACACCCACCCCTCAAGCAAACACTATGCCCCAAGGCACTCACCCCTCAAGCAAACACCATGTCCCAAGACACCCACCCCTCAAGCAAACACTATGCCCCATGGCCCCACCCCTCAACCAAACACTATGCCCCAAGACACCCACACTTCAACCAAACACTATGCCCCAAGACACCCATCCCTCAAGCAAACACTATGCCCCAAGGCCCCCACCCCTCAACCAAACACTATGCCCCGTGACACCCACCCGTCATGAAAACACTATGCCCCAAGACACCCACCCTCATGCAAACACTATGCCCCAAGACACCCACCCCTCATGCAAACACTATGCCCCAAGACACCCACCCCTCAAGCAAACACTATGCCCCAAGACACCCACCCTTCAAGCAAACACTATGCCCCAAGACACCCATCCCTCAAGCAAACACTATGCCCCAAGCCCCCCCCTCAACCAAACACTATGCCCCATGACACCCACCCCTAATGAAAACACTATGCCCCAAGACACCCAACCCTCATGCAAACACTATGCCCCAAGACACCCACCCCTCAAGGAAACACTATGCCCCAAGACACCCACCCCTCAAGGAAACACTATGCCCCAAGACACCCACCCCTCAAGCAAACACCATGCCCCATGGCCCCCACTCGCCAACCAAACACTATGCCCCATGTCCCCTCCCCCAACCAAACACTATGCCCCATGACACCCACCCCTCACCAAACACTATGCTCCACGACACCCACCCCCAACCAAACATATACCCCATGACACCCACACATCAAGCAAACACTATGCCCCATGACACCCACCCCTAACTAAACACTATGCCCCAAGACACCCACCCCTCATGCACACACTATGCCCCAAGACACCCACCCCTCATGCAAACACTATGCCCCAAGACACCCACCCCTCAAGCAAACACTATGCCCCAAGACACCCACCCTTCAAGCAAACACTATGCCCCAAGGCCCCCCCTTAACCAAACACTATGCCCCATGACACCTACCCCTAATGAAAACACTATGCCCCAAGACACCCAACCCTCATGCAAACACTATGCCCCAAGACACCCACCGCTCATGCAAACACTATGCCCCAAGACACCCACCCCTCAAGGAAACACTATGCCCCAAGACACCCACCCCTCAAGCAAACACCATGCCCCTTGGCCCCCACTCCCCAACCAAACACTATGCCCCATGCCCCCTCCCCCAACCAAACACTATGCCCCGTGACACCCACCCCTCATGAAAACACTATGCCCCAAGACACCCACCCTCATGCAAACACTATGCCCCAAGACACCCACCCCTCATGCAAACACTATGCCCCAAGACACCCACCCCTCAAGTAAACACTATGCCCCAAGACACCCACCCTTCAAGCAAACACTATGCCCCAAGACACCCATCCCTCAAGCAAACACTATGCCCCAAGCCCCCCCTCAACCAAACACTATGCCCCATGACACCCACCCCTAATGAAAACACTATGCCCCAAGACACCCAACCCTCATGCAAACACTATGCCCCAAGACACCCATCCCTCATGCAAACACTATGCCCCAAGACACCCACCCCTCAAGGAAACACTATGCCCCAAGACACCCACCCCTCAAGCAAACACCATGCCCCATGGCCCCCACTCCCCAACCAAACACTATGCCCCATGTCCCCTCCCCCAACCAAACACTATGCCCCATGACACCCACCCCTCACCAAACACTATGCTCCATGACACCCACCCCCAACCAAACATATGCCCCATGACACCCACACATCAAGCAAACACTATGCCCCATGACACCCACCTCTCACTAAACACTATGCCCCAAGACACCCACCCCTCATGCAAACACTATGCCCCAAGACACCCACCCCTCATGCAAACACTATGCCCCAAGACACCCACCCCTCAAGCAAACACTATGCCCCAAGACACCCACCCTTCAAGCAAACACTATGCCCCAAGGCCCCCCCTCAACCAAACACTATGCCCCATGACACCCACCCCTAATGAAAACACTATGCCCCAAGACACCCAACCCTCATGCAAACACTATGCCCCAAGACACCTACCCCTCATGCAAACACTATGCCCCAAGACACCCACCCCTCAAGGAAACACTATGCCCCAAGACACCCACCCCTCAAGCAAACACTATGCCCCAAGACACCCATCCCTCAAGCAAACACTATGCCCCAAGCCCCCCCTCAACCAAACACTATGCCCCATGACACCCACCCCTAATGAAAACACTATGCCCCAAGACACCCAACCCTCATGCAAACACTATGCCCCAAGACACCCACCCCTCATGCAAACACTATGCCCCAAGACACCCACCCCTCAAGGAAACACTATGCCCCATGACACCCACCCCTCAAGCAAACACCATGCCCCATGGCCCCCACTCCCCAACCAAACACTATGCCCCATGTCCCCTCCCCCAACCAAACACTATGCCCCATGACACCCACCCCTCACCAAACACTATGCTCCACGACACCCACCCCCAACCAAACATATGCCCCATGACACCCACACATCAAGCAAACACTATGCCCCATGACACCCACCCCTCACTAAACACTATGCCCCAAGACACCCACCCCTCATGCAAACACTATGCCCCAAGACACCCACCCCTCATGCAAACACTATGCCCCAAGACACCCACCCCTCAAGCAAACACTATGCCCCAAGACACCCATCCTTCAAGCAAACACTATGCCCCAAGGCCCCCCCTCAACCAAACACTATGCCCCATGACACCCACCCCTAATGAAAACACTATGCCCCAAGACACCCAACCCTCATGCAAACACTATGCCCCAAGACACCCACCCCTCATGCAAACACTATGCCCCAAGACACCCACCCCTCAAGGAAACACTATGCCCCAAGACACCCACCCCTTAAGCAAACACCATGCCCCTTGGCCCCCACTCCCCAACCAAACACTATGCCCCATGCCCCCTCCCCCAACCAAACACTATGCCCCATGACACCCACCCCTCACGAAACACTATGCTCCACGACTCCCACCCCCAACCAAACATATGCCCGATGACACCCACACCTCAAGCAAACACTATGCCCCATGACACCCACCCCTCACTAAACACTATGCCCCAATACACCCACCCCAAACAAACACTATGCCCCACGACACCCACCCCTCACCAAACTCTATGCCCCAAGACACCCACCCCTCATGCAAACACTATGCCTCAAGACACCCACCCCTCATGCATCACTATGCCCCAAGACACTCGCCCCTCATGCAAACACTATGCCCCAAGACACCCACCCCTCAAGCAAACACTATGCCCTGTGGCCCCCACTCCCCAACCAAACACTATACCCCATGGCCCCCACTCCCCAACCAAACACTATGCCCCATGAACCCCGCCCCCAGGGGTGGAGTGGCCTACAGGCACCTCTGGAGATTTCCCAGTAGGCCTCTGCTCCCTGGGCCTCTTTTGTGTGGCATTTACATATGTTCCCATAGGAAAAGGGTTGGGCTTGCTGAACATGTGTAATATAGGGCCTCTTTTGTTTCCCAGACCACCCCTGCATCCCCCAACCAAACACTATGCCCTATGGCCCCCACTCCCCAACCAAACACTATGCCCCATGACACCCACCCCTCACCAAACACTATGCTCCACAACACCCACCCCCAACCAAACATTTGCCCCACGACACCCACCCCTCAAGCAAATACTATGCCCCAAGACATCCTCCCCTCAAGCAAACACTATGCCCCACGGCCCCCACCCCTCAACCAAACACTATGCCCCATGACACCCACCCCTCATGAAAACACTATGCCCCAAGACACCCACCCCTCATGCAAACACTATACCCCAAGACACCCACCCCTCATGCAAACACTATGCCCCAAGACATCCACCCCTCAAGCAAACACTATGCCCCAAGACAGCCACCCCTCAAGCAAACACTATGCCCCATGGACCACACTCTCCAGCCAAACACTATGCCCCATGCCCCCACTCCCCAACCAAACACTGAACTTGCACACAAGCACATTCAGGGAGACCCGACACACACCCCACCCCCGCATCTCAACATACCCTGAACATGCACACAAACACATTCAGGCAGACCCGACACACACCCCACCCCTGCATCTCAACATACACTGAACTTGCGCACAAACACATTCGGGCAGACCCTACACACCCCCCCTCTCCATCTCAACACACACTGCACTTGCACACAAACACATTCAGGCAGACCCGACACACACCCCCGCTCCGCATCTCAACACACACTGCAATTGCACACAAACACATTTAGGCAGACCTGACACCCCACCCCCGCATCTCAACACACACTGCACTTGCACACAAACACATTCAAGCAGACCCGACACACACCCCACACCCACATCTCAACACACACTGCACTTGCACACAAACACATTCAGGCAGACCCAACACACACCCCACACCCGCATCTCAACATGCAAGCAGCACAAAGATCCGAGACACACACACACACACAAACAAACATCCTCCCTCCCAAAAAATCTGTACTTACCGTAGGACGTGCTGGGAGGCAGGCTAGCTGGAACGCTGGTGAGGTCCGGTACTACGGCTGGTGTGGCAAGGCTGAAATGCCTTCCAGCATCAAGCCTTACTGGCCACATCAGCCGTAGTGCTGGCCCTCCATTGGTGCAGCACACATGCACTACGTGGCTCATAGGAGCTACATGGTTTGTGTGCCCTGAGCCAATGAGGGCCAGTGTTTTGTCCGGCCCAGAAGACAGCAAAGACTTTTCCTAATGGAGGGCGGCCGATGCTTTAGGAAAGTCTTTGTTGCTGGTGGGCCGCAACTGGCCCACGGCCGTATGTTGTGCACTCATGGACTGGAGGATGACTATGAACAAACGAATACCCCACAGGAACACAGCCACTTGATCAGAATTACTGCCTGCAGAGGAAACGCACCTGTTTCAGATGAGAAAAGATAAGCGCAGAGATAGTTTTAGCAATACTAGCACAGGAGGAAGATAGGAGGGATTGGACAGAGAGTTCAGACAATTAAAAAATACTCCTAACAATACCAAATTCTGAATACAAGATAGGATGGGTTTAAGATAGGGATTAACTAAGCAAGGTACATATGTTAATGACACCGTTCTTTCTATAGATACTCACTAGATATGTTTTTAAACGGAACCGTCAGGATTCTGGTCCATCAAGATTCTGGTCAGGGAATTGGCTCTGGTTCTAGGAATGGGATCTGCAATCAGCAAGGCACTTTGGTCACTGCACGTTACAGGTTCTGGTTTGGATCAGCCCTTCTTGGTTCTGAATTCTTTTAGCAGGCAAGCAGTACAGCGCAGCCCGGCTGTAGTATGATGCTTTCCCTTAGGTTGGTGGGGTTCTGGAATTTGAGGCCTAGCTGAGAATGGTTCAGCTATGCAATGGGTTTCAGTTTTGCCAAGTTTCTGGAGTTTGGAGCAAGGAAGATGTATAATTCAGCAGCAGGGTGCTCCGCCAGTATCGGGATGGTGAGTGAATTTCTCCGGCTTTTTGAGTGGTGAGCTGTCTCTATTTATGCTATGATAAAGGGGTGTGTGGGCTGGTTTATCCTAAGCTCGCCCCTTTGACAGGTGATTCGGTCAGAGTCTCCTCACTGCCTTGATAGGAGGAGAAAAACAGGGTGTCACCTTTATGGTGTGATTTTATGAGGCTGAGGATCTTCCCCTGGTCCCTTGAACACAAAATCTACTTTTGGCACAATACATATTTACACATGTGCAAGCTCTATAAGAATCACATATACAGATTACATATGTTATATAGCAGCTATCCCTCCAAACCCCATAGCGGTGGGATCTTGTCTCGGCTTTTCACAGAATTTTGCCCTTTTCATCAGGAACACAATGTCCAATTTATAAGCAAATGTCTACAAGTGTGTGCACTTAACATGGGCATACCTGTATAAAGTTTCATACTTCTAGCAGCAATACATTTTGTGTAAAATCACATGTTCTGCCTTTTCTTTACAGAACATGTCACATTATTTTGCCGCCTCTTGAAACGTGCAGACAAAATTTAGATTCACAAATCTGTTACTGCTATATTTTACACAATTTTCACTAGCAAATTAGAAGTCTTATAAAAAGTGTTCTTTGTGAAGGTTCAGCCAAAGATGGTTGTTTGTCTCCGCCTACTTCTCTCTCCCTACAGTTCAGAAGCAGTCTCCTCCATGTTTGCTCTTGGCAGAGAACATTTACGACTGTCCTCACACCCCACATTCCCTTAGTGGCAGCTGTTCATTGTTCCCTTTTGCCTCTGTAGACCAGGTTCTTTCCAAACCCTATAATTATCACTTTGGTGTGATTTCCTGGTGGGGGAAGGCCATCCTTCTGTGGAGAAACCTGATATTCCAGTTTGGTAGCTTTTAGCCTGGCTTGATTTAATTGTTAATTCTGTTGCATTTTCCCTCAGATTAAAACAAATTTGCGATTTCAAAAGAGCAGCTAGAATACTTATTCAAGGTTTTAAACCATGAGATCAAAATAATTACAACATAGGTTACTCTCAGTAACAGGCCTCTTAGATTGCAAACATTTGATTTCAGTTTATATACATTTTTAAAGTTTAATCGGGCAGGCTCTTGACAGCTGTCATTCAGGCACCCAGATTTTTGACAGATCCACAGACAGGCCACTTTTGCTGTGGAGTTTTCTTTATGCTCTCAGCTTTTCAGGACAATGCAGGCTCACAACGATTTCTTAAACTAAGTGAATTGTAGCACCCAGCAAGAATTTTGGGTGTTTGAGGATGTTTTACACCGACATTCTGCAGTTTCTGTAACAAAGAAAAAGTATTTAAAGCAAGATTGTGCGGTTTCATATAGCAACACTACTTTTTCCTTCTGTACTCCATTTTTACTTGTTGTGGAGCCCAGTGACATATTCCAGGAGTGAGATCTCTCTCTGATCCACCACTGACAACATGTGTGGCAGATTGGGCAGCCATCTTTTTGTACGTTGCAAAGTGCGATTTTCAGATGTTTTTGTGCGCACAAGGGTTTTGCGGCCATTTTGATATTTCTGGCACCATCATAGACAGTGCTGCAGTGTTAGGCAGAAACCTGTGTAGTTCCCTCTGGGACCACTGCAAAAGATTTAGGACTACAGGTGTTTGGCAGTAAACCCACTTGGTAGCAGTCTGTACCACACAGATTCACTTGGTAGCTGTGGCTGAGTAGTCAGACTTCCGTCAAGAAGAGTTAGGCAGTATATAGAGTATTCACGATAGGTCAAGAGAACACAGTAGAACAAGTAAAAACTGACCAGGGCTTGCTGTAAAAGAGATATCATCATTTATTTAAAACCACATCTAGAAAAACACACAGACACTAATAGTAAGCAATTCAAAAACACGGTCACTAAAAGATATACACTCCCTTAAAAAGAAAATTAGACAAGTCTTAAGGAAAGCTCCACTTATTTTCAGACAGCGGTGAGCGCTTAACATAGATGGCACTCTAATAGTTCATTTTAAAAAGGGAGAGAAAAGCAGAGAACAAGTTGAACAGATCACAACACTTTTCTCAGAACATAACAAGAGAGGAAGGCAAAGTAAAACCGTGAAGTTCGAGTTCAAGAGGCCGGATCCACCTACAGAGGATCCGAACTAAATGTGTACAAGGTCACCCAGTTGCAGTGCACAAAAGACTTGTAGAGGTTCAAAAAGGGGCTGGACCAAAGAAAGGGACCAGTTAGAGGGTCAAGGCGGCCAGCCCAGTCCAGAAGGTTAAGGGGTTATTATTACCTTGTAGCAATCTTTAGAAATGGAGGCCTGGCAGACACGGTACCTAAAACGCTCCAGCAGGGGCAGTTGTTCCTGGCCGCGGGTGCAAGTCGGTGCTTCGTCCAGGGAAAGAGAGGATCTCGTCATGGAGGAAGACTGGAGTCCATTGCACTGCCAGGGAAGAAACCAGCCGCAGAGTTTCTCAGGTACAAGGAGCGGTCCGGTGATTTGCAGGTCAGTGGTGAGTGGCTATCCGGCTGCCGGGGTGCTTGGCATGGACAGTTCGACCACAAACCGGGCTGGGGTGCGAAGAAAGAAAGGTAAACTGGTTGTGCCCACCAGTCAGGGGAAGAAGCCTCTCCAGCTGGGAGATCTTCTCTGTCGTCGGGAAGTGGTGAGTCGGTTCTGAAGCGCTCCACCGGAGGTGTCATCGTGGTAGGTCGGCTCAGCTTCTCCCTTGTCGGTTTCTCAGGTCCTGTGGTGACTTCTGAAGTTCCAGTCCCCAAAGCCCTGCTTTTATACAGAAAACCCCCATTCACTCAGCCTAGCTGTCACTCAAACATGCTAAGTGGTGAGCCGGCCGGCTCACCACTTGGGCCAATCACACAAGATTGCGACTTGAGTTACTAAGGTAACTCCGTCCAGGGTGCCTAAACCCACTCCCACACCCCCTGTGGTACCCAGACAGAGTGGCACCACCTTTGGAGGCTTCTGTGGAGAAGCCCGCCAAAAAGTGGAACAAAGGGCTCGACTTGGGTTGGAGTCACAGAAGAGAACACAAACGCCATTTTAGAATCGAGTCTTGGCAAAAAATACCAACCGGAGAATTAATATTAATTAAATAAACCGGCGGTGTGTTCGAGCCTATGAGAATTAAATAATTAAAGTTGGTAGCCTCGAACAATGGGAAAATCCCATAGGAAAATATTTGCGGTCGAATATAAAAAGTAGTTTCCACTGCCACCAGCCAAAACTCGATCAGGGGGGACAGAGACGTGCCCCCTCGACTAACAGACCCCGGGGCAATCGAATTGCCCCGACCAGTACTTCCACAATATGATGGTTTGTATTGGTTTCTGTTAATAATTTGGGACTAGTAAAGCCAATGGTGACTTTACATGCCCTGGGAGACAGTAGTCAGTCCCAGTGTATGGAGTCTATGGTGAGGTGTCACTATGACACCCCTGTGTTACTGCACGGAGGGTGCTGTGTAACACACATAGGAAAAACACATGAGACCCTATGGAAAAAAGGACCCCATGGCCCATAAAACACATTACCAATCAAAGGAATACCATTAATCATGTCCAAGAGTGAGAGAAAAAGAGTCTCACTCTTGGCAGGAGGAAAAAAACAAACTCCAGAAATCCAGCAAAGCTGCTGGGGGACTCACTAGGTTAGGAAATTCAGCCTAAAGAGAGAATTCTCCCTAACACTCGCCCCCCCAGACTAAGGGACAGGAGGATTTAATCCACTCCTGGATGAACCTCATACCTCTAGTCGATGACATACATCCTAGAGAGTCCATCAGCAATTTGATGGTGACACCCTGACCTGTGCTCAATGGTGAAATCAAACCCTTGGAGGCAGATTGACCATCTCAATAGTTGTGGATTTTCCCCTTTCATTTGCATTAACCATCTCAAGGGTTGGTGGTCAGTCTGAATGACAAAAGTAGAACCATACAAGTATGGTCTAAACTTCTTCAGTGTCCACACAATAGCAAAGCATTCTCTTTCGATTGTTGCCCACCTTGTCTCAGGATCCTTCAGCTTTCGGCTGATGAAGCAAATGGGGTGCTCCCTACCTTTCCCATCCAGTTGACTGAGGACTGCACCTATTTCTACATTTGAAGCATCTGTTTGCACAATGAAAGTTTGAAGCATCTGTTTGCACAATGAAAGTTTGGTGATAGTCAGGAGCTCTGAGTACTGGGGCTTGGCAAAGAGCCTTTTTCAGGGTTTCAAAGGCCTGATTGCATTCCTCATTCCATCTAACCTTTTTAGGGAATTTAGGAGAGGAGATGACATTCAGTGGAGAAGCTATGGACCCATAGTTCTCAATGAGATTCCTGTAATACCCAGTGAGACCTAAGAAGGCTCTCATCTGGGTCTGAGTAGTAGGTGTTGTCCAATTTTGCACAGCTTCAATCTTACTGGGCAAAGGCCTTATTTCTCCACCTCCTACCTCATGTCCAAGGTAGACCACTTTACTCTGTCCAATCTGGCATTTACTTGCCGTTATGGTCAGATTGGCCTTTCCAAGAGCCTGCAAAACATATCTCAGGTGGTCCACATGTTCCTCCCAGGAATTGCTGAACACTGCTATGTCATCCAAGTATGCCATGCAGAAGTCCTCCATCCCATTCAGAACCTGGTTTACCATTCTTTGAAACATAGCAGGTGCATTTTTCAATCCAAAAGGCATAACCTTAAACTGGTATAAGCCAACTGGGGTAGAAAATGCAGTTTTCTCCTTGGCAGGACCTGTCAGGGCGATTTGCCAATGGCCTGACGTCAAGTAAAATGTGCTGAGGAACTTGGCTGCACCAAGTCTATCCACCAACTCATCTGTCGTTGACAAAGGGTGGGCATCAGTCTTAGTGACTGCATTAAGAGTTTTGTAATCCACGCAGAATCTAAGTTCTTTAGATCCTGCCTTTGGTACTAACACCACTGGGCTAGACCATGGACTAGTAGAGGGCTCTATTACCCAGAGATCAAGCATCTTGTTGACCTCACCTTTGATGTGGGTTCTTACATTTTCTGACATTCGATATCCTCTGCTTTTGACTGGCAGACAGTCACCAGTGAGTATGTCATGCTGTCCCAAGGGGTCAAGCCTGGTGAAAGTGAGAACAGGGAGGCAAACTGATTTAACATTGATTTGCACTCTACTTGTTGCTTAGGTGTCAGATTTGAAGAGAGATTTACTCCTTCAATCTTTTCGTTTAAAGGTAAGCCTCTGAGGAGATCAGGAAGAGCTTCACTCTCCTCTTCTTCCTCTGATGATGCTAGAAGCAAAGCTCCTACATCAGGTCTGGAGACATACGCTTTTAGCCTGTTGGTGTGGAAGACTGTCGGAGCCTCCTTGGGGTCGCCCAAGTCCACCAGATAGTTGACCTCTCCAAGTTTACCCACAACTTTGAAGGGTCCCATCCATTTGTCTTGCAAGGCCCTCTGCCTTGTTGGAATCATAACGAGAACTAGCTGATCCTGAGTAAACTCGACCATGTTAGCCTTTTGGTCATGCCAGTGCTTGACCAATGCTTGTCCAGCTTTCAAGTTATCACTTGCTTCTGCCATCATTTGTGACATTCTCCTTCGGAGACCTATCACATAGTCAATCACTCTGACTGGCTTGGGGGAAGGAGCACTCTCCAAACCCTCCTTGATCAGGGCCAATGGACCTCTGACCGGATGACCATAAAGAAGTTCAAAGGGAGAATAACCTACTCCCTCCTGGGACTTTTCTATAAGCAAAGAGAAGGCATGGCAGTAGAAGGTCCCACTTCCTTTTAAGGGGGTCCTCTAAAGCACCTATCATGCTCTTCATGGATCTGTTGAACCTTTCAACCAGTCCATTTGTCTGAGGGTGGTATGCGGTTGAGAACTTGTAAGTAACTATGCAGGTTTTCCACATGGCTTTCATGTAGTGGGACATCAAATTTGACCCTCTGTCAGAGATTACTTCCTTAGGAAACCCAACCCTGGTAAAAATACCAAGGAGGGCCTTAGCCACAGCCGGAGCTGTAACAGTCCTCATAGGAATTGCCTCAGGGTACCTAGTAGAATGGTCTACTACAACAAGTATAAACCTGTTGCCTGAGGAAGTTATAGGATCAAGGGGACCAACAATGTCGATCCCTTCTCTCTCAAATGGGACTCCCACAACTGGGAGAGGCACTAAAGGTGCCACATTCTTGGAGCCAACATTACCAAAAGTCTGGCAGGTGTGGCAGCTCCTGCAGTATTTATCTACTTCGGTCCCCATCTTTGGCCAATAGAAGTAGAATGAGAGCCTTTCCTTAGTCTTCTTGAAACTCAAGTGACCAGCCAAAGGAATCTCATGGGCTAACTGCAAGAACTGTGGTCTGTTCTCTTGGGGTACTACAAGTCGTTTGTTGTCCCCAGGTGCAGACTCAGTTGGTTCACTGTAGAAGAGGCCATCTTCTCAGTGTAACCTTTATTTCCCAGGCTCTTGCCCTTCAGCCTGAGCATCTTTCTGGTGGCGAAGACCTTCCAGAGTTGGACATTCTCTCTGTCCCTTACTGAAGTCTGCCCTGTTGGGTCCACCTTCTGCCAGTAAAGACTGCAGCTCAGGATGGTCAACAGGATCCAGATCTCCAATGAGTTCCTGGCCTTCCACTAGCTCTTCTTCAGAGTCTAGTACAACCACACAGGGTTGTACCTCCCTCTCAGCCTCAGCTGGAGGGGGAGTTACTTGTGTAACTTTGGACAACCTAGGAGAAGTCCTTGCTGGCTGCACTGGAGTGCTAGCTGTGAGGTTCTTTTTAGAAGTTTTAGGTTTCCCTTTTTCTTCTAGTTTCTTCTAGACAGCAGCTGACATCTCCAGTGGAGCAGGAGTGATCTCTTTCTTCATCATCTCCTTGGGAGTACCTCTCATGGTTCTCTCCCTTGCAGGTCTGGTGAGCTCCTGTAACCTTTTACTAGGAGGTCTTGGGGTATGTGACACTACTCCAAGAGTTTTTAAGTCATTACCCAGCAGAACCCTTCCTGGCACCTCACTTTGTATGCTGACAGGTATCTCCACAGTCATGTCATTACACTGGATGAGAACTGGTAATTGGGGAACCCTCTGCACAGGCCCTCCAGTTAACTTGGTGAGGCGTTTGGGTGCCTTAGCAACATCCTCAGCCTGAAAAAACAA
This sequence comes from Ambystoma mexicanum, assembly GCF_040938575.1. Classification (NCBI taxonomy): domain Eukaryota; kingdom Metazoa; phylum Chordata; class Amphibia; order Caudata; family Ambystomatidae; genus Ambystoma; species Ambystoma mexicanum. The sequence goes on along the minus strand of NC_090929.1, from coordinate 1,275,351,767 downwards.
TTTGTCCACCACAGTTATGCTGGCCCCAGTGTCCCTAATGGCAGGAGTCTCCTGACCATTCACCTGGACACTGTCCTTATAATACTCTTTAGTATTATCTGGGATAGAATTATAGACATCTAAGTTCTGTTGTTCCCACAAACCCAGAGACACTAAAGAAACACTAGCTGAGAATCCAATGGGTTCATCAGCCAGTAATAGAAAGTTTCCACTTGCCATTTGTACTTCCTCCTCTGGAGCGAAGGCTAAGGAGACAAGCTGGACCCCTGAAGGTTTACCCTTACATCTGGGATCTCCTTTCACATGGTCAGTAGAGCCACAAACAAATCATTTACCCAATGCTTTCTGGAATGGTGGCTTGTTCTGACCTCCTTCTGGTTTGGCACCAGGAGGTACACTAGCCTGATTTGGTTTCCCTGGTGGCTTACTCTTTTGGTTCTGTTTGGGGCCCTCTTTGGAATTGGAATTATTAGAATTCTCTTTGGAGTCCTTTTTTGTCTGTTTTCCCTCATCCTTTTTCTGAGTAGCCCCAGAATCCTTGTGAGTGGCCCTGTTGGCAACCCACAAGTCAGCGGCCTTAGCTAACTTCCTGGAATCTAATTCATTTGAATCAGCCAAGTGCTGTCTAAGCTCAGGAGAGCAGGCATCATAAATTGACTCCAACATTGCATGATTCTTCATTCCTTCATAAGTGTTAACTCTGTAACCCTTAATCCATCCCTCTAAGTTTTTCAACCTTTCACTCACCCAGGTAGCCCAAGGGGTACCATCATGCTTTTTGAGGGTCCTAAACCTCTTAAGGTACTGGGAAGGGGTCTTCCCAAATCTAGCTATCAAAGCTAGCTTCACACATTCATAATCATTCTTATCCACCTCCCCCAACACCATTACCACATCAGTTGCAACAGGGGAAGCGTAGAGAACAACCAGGGAAGTAACTCATTCCCTGTGATGTCCTGGAGCCCATGATTATACTCAAACATTTTCAACCAATCCAACACATCCAATCTAGGTTCATACATACCCACTAATTCCTTAGGCATCCAGGGTCTTTTGGGACTGGAACTTCTAGAGGAACCAGAGGAGAGAGAAGCATTTTCCACAGACAACTTTTTCATTTCTAATTCATGATTAAGCTCTATTCCTCTGAGTTTTAACTCAGCTTGCTTCTGCTCAGCCTGGGCATTCATTCTTCTGAACTCTAGCTCTTGGTTTCTTTCAGATTGAGCTAAAAAACGTTTGTACTCTAATTCAAGCTTCATTTTTTCAAGTTCAAAATAAGCAGGGTTACATGTGGGACCTGGCATAGGCCCAGTAGGTACAGTAGGTAAGGCAGACTGAGGCTCAGAGTGGCTAACTTCCTTAGGTTCACTTTCCTCTTCTGACTCATTCTCAAGACTTTGATTCAGATAAATACCATTACTGTTTTCTACATTTGCTGGGGGGGGGGGGTAGATTCCTCCGTACCACCCAGACTTTGGTTTTCTAACAATCTTTCTATAAGTTCCATTTTCTAGCCCTTCTCAGAGAGATTTGTATGTCTAAACAATACTTTTAAGCAATCAGCAGTTTTGGCAGACAATGATTCTAGGGTATAACTCTCCATAGCAGACATAGTTAGAAAATCAGCTTTTTTTAGTGCTAAGCTCTGAGTTAGTTGTCCTAAAGTCTTCAACAAGGACTCCAAAGTGTATACTCAATACATATCCCACCTCTGTACACCAGTGTTAGGCAGAAACCTGTGCACTTCCCTCTGGGACCACTGCAAAAGATTTAGGACTACAGGTGTTTGGCAGTAAACCCACTTGGTAGCAGGCTGTACCACACAGATTCACTTGGTAGCTGTGGCTGAGCAGTCAGACTTCCCTCAAGAAGAGTTAGGCAGTATACAGAGTTTTCACGATAGGTCAAGAGAACACAGTAAAACAAGTAAACACTGACCAGGGCTTGGTGTAAAAGAGATATCATTATTTATTTAAAACCACATCTAGAAAAACACACAGGCACTAATAGTAAGCAATTCAAAAACATGGTCACTAAAAGATATACACTCCCTTAAAAAGAATATTAGACAAGTCTTAAGTAAAGCTCCACTTATTTTCAGACAGCGGTGAGCGCTTTACGTAGATGGCACTCTAATAGTTTGTTTTAAAAAGGGAGAGAAAAGCAGAGAACAAGTTGAACAGATCCCAACACTTTTCTCAGAACATAACAAGAGAGGAAGGCAAAGTAAAACCGTGAAGTTCGAGATCCACCTACAGAGGATCCGAACGAAATGTGTCCAAGGTCACACAGTTGCAGTGCACAAAAGTCTTGTAGAGTTTCAAAAAGGAGTTGGACCAAAGAAAGGGACCAGGTAGAGGGTCAAGGCGGCCAGCCCAGTCCAGAAGGTTAAGGGGTTATTATTACCTTATAGCAATCTTTAGAAAGGGAGGCCTGGCGAACATGGTACCTTAAAGTGGTGAGAACGCTCCAGCGGGGGCAGTTGTTCCTGACAGCAGGTGCAATTCGGTGCTTCGTCCAGGGGAAGAGAGGATCTCGTCGTGGAGGAGGACAGGAGTCCGTTGCACTGCCAGGGAAGAAACCAGCCGTGGAGTTTCTCAAGTACAAGGAGCGGTCCGGTGATTCGCGGTTCAGTTGTGAGTGGCTATCCCGCTGCCAGGGTGCTTGGCACGGGCAGTTCAACCACAAACCAGACTGGGGTGCGAAGAAAGAAAGGTAAACTGGTTGTGCCCACCAGTCAGGGGAAGAAGCCTCTCCAGCCGGGAGATCTTCTCTGTCGTCGGGAAGTGGTGAGTCGGTTCTGCAGGGCTCCACCGGTGGTGTCATTGTGGTAGGTCGGCTCAGCTTCTCCCTCATCGGATTCTCAGGTCCTGTGGCGACTTCTGAAGTTCCAGTCCCCAAAGCCCTGCTTTTATGCATAAAACCCCCATTCACTAAGCCTAGCTGTCACTCAAACATGCTAAGTGGTGAGCCGGCCAGCTCACCACTTGGACCAATCACACAAGAGTGCGACTTTAGTTACTAAGGTAACTCAGTCCAGGGTGCCTAAACCCCCTCCCACACCCCCTGTGGTACCCAGACAGAGTGGCACCACTTTTGGAGGCTTCTGTGGAGAAGCCCGCCAAAAAGTGGAACAAAGGGCTCGACTTGGGTTGGAGTCACAGAAGAGAACACAAACGCCATTTTAGAATCGAGTCTTGGCAAAAAATACCAACAAGAGCATTAATATTAATTAAATAAACCGGTGGTATGTTCGAGCCTATGAGAATTAAATAATTAAAGTTGGTAGCCTCGAACAATGGGAAAATCCCATAGGAAAATATTTGCGGTCGAATATAAAAAGTAGTTTCCACTGCCACCAGCGAAAACTCGATCAGGGGGGACAGAAACGTGCCCCCTCGACTAACAGACCCCGGGGCAATTGAATTGCCCCGACCAGTACTTCCACAATATGATGATTTGTCCTGGTTTCTGTTAATAATTTGGGACTAGTAAAGCCAATGGTGACTTTACATGCCCTGGGAGACAGTAGTCAGTCCCAGGGTATGGAGTCTATGGTGGGGTGTCACTATGACACCCCTGTGTTACTGCACAGAGGGTGCTGTGTAACACACATAGGAAAAACACATGAGACCCTATGGAATAAAGGACCCCATGGCCCATAAAACACATTATCAATCAAAGGAATACCATTAATCATGTCCAAGAGTGAGAGAAAAAGAGTTTCACTCTTGGCAGGAGGAAAAAAACAAACTCCAGAAATCCAGCAAAGCTGCTGGGGGACTCACTAGGTTAGGAAATTCAGCCTAAAGAGAGAATTCTCCCTAACATGCAGCATAGCAGAGCCTTAGTGGGTTAAAACATCCAACAGGCCGAGGTCTTGCTTGTGGGTACTACATCTCCCCAATTGTTCTGGACCTCGGAATTCTGGACGACTAGCCTTAGCGCCTCCCGATGCTGGTCCAATCGGTCAGGAACCTGGGGGTTAAAATCTCTTCCTCTCTGGCCCTGGATGACCAGGTGGCCGCGGTATGCAGGGCCGGTCACTTCAAACTCCGCATTTGCGGAAAGTCCTGCCTTATATTCCCATCGAGTGTCAGGCCCTGGTGGTGGCACCTCTGGTCTTGAGCGCCCTCGACTACTACAACTCTCTCTATTTGGCACAGCAGCTCTACCTGATGAACATGCTCCATTTATTGCAGAATGCGGCTGCGTGCTCCATACTTCTGCCCCCTTTCGGATCTCACATGTCCCCTCTGTTAAAGAAACCTCATTGGTTCCCTGTTGCTAATTGGATTTTCTTTAAATCCATGTGTATTGTACACCGTGCTTTTTATATCATGGGAGCTGAGTATTTGCAGGCTAAATTTGTCCACTATGTTCCGACCTGTCTTTTGAGATCCCAATCTGCTCTTCTTGTAGGAGTTCCTCGCTACCGTCTGTCATGTAAGGGTGGGCGAGCCTTTTCTGTGGTTGCCGCACAAACCTGGAATTACCTTCCTCTGGCCCTTCGGGGTATTACCGACCATTTCCCCTTCCGCGGATTACTGAAAACCACTCTGTTTTGAAATGGTTAGACTCTGTTATGCTTAATGTTCTCCTCTAGTCACACGACAGTGCCAAGTTGCCCTCAGGCGTACAATCAATATCAAGTTTACCTAACATAACATAACCTAACAAAACATAACATCCCTTTAACAAAGTTTTTTTCTGTTAATGTTTTTATAAATGAAAATGTTTCATAGTGTTACATCACTGTATATACGTTATTAATAATTCCTCTTTTCATATATATTAAAGAACTATACACCTCCTTTAAGAAACATATTTTTTGCAACACATACTTATGTGTGTCATTATCAGCAGTGCATGCTGGGGATGCAAATCATTGTTCAATTGGCTACAGTTTGATATGATATGATATGGCATTTATAATGCGCCTATACACACGTTTTTCAAGGCGCGACGAGGCATGGAGGGGGAACATAGGGAAGACAGACAATGATCCTACTAGGCCAGATGTCATTCTGATCACGCAAGTGCATGGGAAGGAGGAAGAGGGAAAATGCGGGGGGAGGGGGAGGGGACAGTGTAGTACATGGGATAATAGAATAAATAACAATAAGTAAAGTATGGCTACCAGATGGCAGGTGCAAGGGTAAAGGGTATGTGCAGGCATACAGCGTCAAGTGCTGGTAGAGGGATTGAAGGGATACAGAAAAACAGTCCCCAGGTGTGGGCGTTGCCAGGAAGGCAGTGCAGGTGTGCGACTGGCGGGGGAGGGGACCTGGGCCCGAGATCAGGCATAAGGCTCAACCATATCCCCAGCTCAACCAAACCACCCCTATTATTCACTGCACCTACCCTGCATCTTAGCTCAGTGTCCACTATATGCCAATACTGTAACCAATGGCCAGTGCTCATGACTTGCAGCAATGGCCAGTCTCCAAATCCACGTGGCATGGGCTTCGGCCATGCTGCATTCCCCAATAACCAAATCAGAGTACACATTTGCCGAGGCTCAGGCCCACTACCCAAACACCAAATGCATATCACTAGTTTTTCTACTTTCCTTCTTACATTTTGGTAAAATAAAACACAAGACATATTTCCAAAAACATGCTTTTAGGTCCTTGCTAAAGCTTGTTGTGCATGATTCTTGTAATCTAGTCCACCACTGAAGTCTGTAACAGCAAGCAGAATATGTTTTCCCATTCAAACCTACCGCTTCATGAATGCTGCATGCCCCAATAAGTATATTACAGTACACAGTTTGCCTTGCTGACAGCCAGGCCCATTGCCCAGACACCAATGTTATATAACAGTTTTGTGTACTTACAATTTTACACTTTTATTTACAAAATCATGCTTTGAAGTTCTTGCTGACCCTCCTCGTGCCATCCCATCCACCATTTCAACCTGTACCCACAAGCAGAATTTTTTTTTCCCATTCAAACCTATCCCGATTCCGAAAAACTTTACCACATAGCGGGTCCCTGGCGTCCATGCCCATTTTAACCCCATTGCTAGTCCCTAATGATCATGGCCAGTAGCCAGATTGTCCGGGTTGTGGCCTTATGACCCAGACAATCTGGCCACTGCCCATGGCCAGAGGCTTTACCTTAGTCACCAATGGTATATCACTTCTTTTTGTACCTACATTATGACACTTTAAAAAAAGATAAAACACAGACACCTTTGTAAAACCATGCTTTCAGGTCCTTGCCAATGCTACTGGCATATTTTTTTTTTAAAGTGTTGAACTGTGCATACATAAAATAGTCATATAACTTTGCCCCCACTTGAAAAAAATCCATTGATACTTTGCACAAACATTAAAGGCGGTGTCTATAATCTTTCTGAAAACCTTTCTCCACATTTGCCAAACGGTAACAAAGTTATAAGCCACCTAAAAATGTTGAGACCCCCTCGCTAATTTTGCCCCCTCTTGTCAAACTCCCTCCAAACTTTGCAAAAACATTCTTGTTTAGGTCTAAAATGTTTTTGCAAACATTTGTCCAGATTTATCAAATGGCACTACATTTTTAAGCCTTTAAAATATTTAATTGTGTTACCTCTTGGCAAAACAGCACTATTCTTTGCAAAACCATTCAGAGACAGGTCTAGAATTGAATTACACATTTCCATGCAGTTTCATTGAGTGGCACCAAAGTTATAAGCCATCCAAAACTGCTTTTAACCAACCCAATAATGCAGAAATAGGCATAGATGCCCCCACACATCTCAGGTGTTTTCAAACATCAGAGGACGGCTCCGGACATCAGGACTGTTCGTGGACATCAGATTTGAAAATGCACCCATTTTTTGGCTTTTTAAGGCCATACACCATCGCATCCTCATCACACCTCTCCTCCCGAGAGATTGTTTAATTAGTTTCATAATTGCAATGTTGTGTTTTTTAATATGTTTTTACCAGAATGTCTGCAGACACCGGCTGCTTACTGCAAATCTAACATGGCGGGCGTTTCCAAAAATCTGAGACACCTCGCAGTTGTTGTTGACCAATCAGAGGGTGCGTCCAATGTCCGTGGATATCATGCCGCCCTCTAGGCCAATCGGATGCCCGTCTGGGAGCAAAAAGGGATGGGAGTATGCATTACGAACCCAGTTATCACTAATTTATTTTGACCTACTTTTTGGCCTTTCTAAAGAAAACTACTGGACAAATTTACACCAAACCGCTGCTCCTGCCACAAATTTGAGGAACATCCATTCAGTGGTTTGGGCTGTAGGTGTGAGTGCATTATTTTTTTCCGTTGCGTCTATTGGAAAACCACGCATTTGGGGACCCCCCCATATAACTTTGCACACCTTGCATGAAACTTCACCAAACTTGGCAGAATCTATCTGAACGGGGCAATATACATCCTCTGCAAGGTTTTGTAAGGATTCGTCTGGGGAGGGGCAAAGTTATAAGCCTCCCAAAAAGTGCTCTTCTTAAGGTTTGAGCAACTTGAGCATAAATGCAGGGCTGCTACTGCCCCCTTTTATTATTTAAACTAAAGAGTGGCGAGCAGGCAAGGGCACAGTTTATAGTACTTATGTGTGTCACAAAGTGTGCATGCACAGCAGGCCACAAAATTGTCAGGGTTTTTGATTTGCAAATGTTGGCAGATCTGTGGGGGTTAGTTTGTACAGTTCCAACAGGCTATACTACTGAGTTTATATTAATTCCAGTGCCCCCACATCACATATCTTTATCATCACACCCTGCCATAAATATTGTAGGACATAACAGTACTATTATACCTGCACTCTAATTAGTACATCTAATAAATATGTCTGGGGCAGCCTGGTACATTTTTGGGAGACTCACTGGGGTTAGGTATATTCTGTGCAGTATTTTATGCGGTATCATTTTGATTAATGTGTTACACAATATATTATTAAATTACCTGTATATTGTACTCTGTTGTGTGTCTGTCAGCAGTGTACCCAAATCTATCACCCAGTCCTTAACCTATAGCTCCCTGTTGTGCATGACATCTAGCAGTGTAAGGTAGATTGTGGAAATGGGCCTCCCTATGTCTCCTGTTGTGTAAATAGTCACCAGAACAGTGCCTAATGTTAGTTACTCTGGCAGCAATTGCCAGTGTCCTTTGGCTCTGCACATAATTCCTACATACATCAGGAATTATCCCACAGACAGGTCTTGCTGCTTCCCCAATTCCGGGAATGGCCTCAGTAAGCCATCATGAAGGATATCCCCCCATATACAGCCAATCCTCACATCTGCCCTTCCCGGTGCATTGATCTGTATTCCCTTGCAGCACTGTCTGATTCAACTCCTGGACTCATGGTTATTGGGTATGGGCATGCAGTTCCGTTTTAGTTATAAGTTATCGCCAGATTTTACATTCTAGCTAGATCTGGTCACTGCTGCAAGCCACCCCATTACAGAGGGGTCAATTACACACAGTCCATATCATGCAGGATGGTTAGGTTTACCTGAGAGCTTGATGGCAAGCAGGCATGGGCATAGTTTATAGTACTTTTATTTGCTGCAAAGAGTGCACGCAGAGTGGGCCACATAAATGTCAGGGTTTTTCATTTCCAAATGTAGGCAGGTCTTTGGGGGAGCAGTGTAGGTGAGTATGGGGATTGAGGGGGCAATGTTCCATGAGCGGGGAGGGGGAGTGCGAGTTAAGTGTGAAAACACTGCGGCAAGGGATGTTGAGGGACCAGGGAAAAACAAAAAGCGGCTGCTGTGGCAGGGCAAATCAAAGAGAAAGACAATCTGTGGGGGACGATAGTAGAGGGAGAAGGAAAAGTAGGGGGAGAAGGAAAGTAAGGGAGGAAGGAAAGATCAGGGCTAAATGGCAATAAAAATAAAAACAAACTTCCTCCTCGAGTTCTCAGTCCAGCTGGCATTGTATCTTCGTGGACCTACTGGAGGCAGAAGTGCCTGCTGTTGCACAGTGTGTGACTGGGAAGGAATAGGATCCTCCGGTGACCTGTCCCTAAACCCTCCCCTCTAGGCCTAACCACCAATAGGGGGCCTGATGAGGAGGGCTTAGGTGAGAAGGCCAGTGTGAAATGGGGCGGAGAGAGAGACAGTATGGAGCCAATAACAAGGGGCCATCCATGCTGTGTCTTTTCTCTGGCCCAGAGAGGGATCAGCCCCAAATCCGTTCTACCGGAGGATGCCTGGGCCCAAGAGCACCAGTGTAGTCGGCTCCCCTGGTTATGATATGTTTAGTTGGGTCAGGCCACAGGTTGAGGAAAAACGTGGGTAGACAGTGTCTTTTTTCAGAGGGCAGACACGTATCCCCATTCTGTTTTCATCAAATTTAAAAATTGAAGTTCTTTGTTGAATCCACTTGAAGTAAACAGTTCCTGCATGGCTGTGAGGCCAAATACTTAAACACAAGACCACAAACATTGCATATTGAGAAACTGCTTAGTGTCTCATTTTGAGATTCTGGAATACAGGACATTTTATTTTGCAGATTTTTAGACGGGAAAATGGGTGCACCCTTTATACTTAGACAGCAATGTTACACAAACATCTATTCTATTGGCAGTTATTCTGCTTGTGATCTTCCTTCAGTTCGGAAATACAAATTGAATTAAATGTGCATATTTCACTTTAGAATGTGCCCACTTCCTGAGACGTCACTTCCTGTACGTCAGAGTCCCCCAATTTATTTTAGGTCTTGAGCCCTGATTCGGTTACATTAACACTGACAGCTCTACTGGTACATCCTCGGCCTCGGATGGTATGACTTTACCACTGAATTCAAGACTTACACAATCAGGCTTGGCTACCCATCTGGTACACATCACCTCTCTTGTCAATGTTTCCACGTGACGCAGCAGTTCTTTGCCGACATGCTTCCCTTTCCGTTTCTCAGGCTGTTTACCCAGACAACATTTGTTACTCGTGCACATGGTAACAGGGCGAAATTAAGGCATACATGGGCTACCGGCAAGGCGTGGCCCGAGCCTTACATAATACACGCACTCATGGGCTCATATGTGGGTGCCAACCGATCAGCAGTCATTGTAAGCCTAATCATGACAAGAGCTTATCGTGCTGACCAAAAACACAGCTACTTCTCAGCTCGGTCAACGATTCATGACCTCCAAGACCCTATACAATAAAATGTCAGCTGGACACAAGCAATATATTACTATAAGGCAACCAATGCCAGGAAATGTCAAATGAACAACACCACGTCAAAGCCACACACAGCGGGTATTCTTTCTGCCCATTCGCAAATCAATGGGCAATATACTATTGACACAGAAGTCTGTTGCAAAGGTTGACAGGCACCCGGTTATTCCATCATCAACATTTTGCAATTTTTGAAGTCGAGATGGAGAAGCACACACTGTGTTGTTGATCAATTTAGCAGTCACGCTGTCTTTTCAAGGAGTAGAATGTTTCATTTTCAAACTGTACCCAAAGCATGTGCAAGTATGTAGCACAGATTGGAGTTATTGGAGATAAATAGTCCTCACTGTACTCATATGGACGTTTAGTGCAGCAGAGATGTCATATTGTGGCGAAAGTACCGACAGTGGGCCTCATTACGACCCAGGCGGTAAGTTACCGCCTGGGCCGTGACTTTACCACCATGGCGTAAACTACGTTTACGCCATGGTGGTTGGCGGATTTACCGCCCCATTACAACCTTGGCGGGGCGATAAATCCACATTTTCCCATTTACCCTTCCCCATTCCCATTTTGCCCCATAGGGCATAATGGGAGTGGGGAAGGCGTTAATTACGCCACCGTAAATTACGGTGGCGTAATTAACTCCATGGTCCCTTAGCGCCATGGATTTTAACACCTGCAGGTGTTAAAACCTCCATGGCGCTAAGGGACCTCGTACTCAGGCGGTAAGGGTCGGCGCTGTTTACGCCGCCGTAAAACCCTTACCGCCTGAGTTGTAATGAGGCCCAGTATGTTTTTCCTTGTTTAAATGCAAGCTGTTTGATGAGCTGCAACGTCCTTTATTGATGCCTGTGTGGAATATAAAGGCGACACAAGACATTGGTCAAATGTGAGGTCTGCATTCCTGCAGCCTCCTTTATACAGAACTCGCTAAAACAAACTTTGGAAAATTGGATAGATACTAACAATATGCCATTTTACATTAGATTGTACATGTGCCTGTATTTTTGCTATTGTAGATGTATGAATTGTGACATTTAATAATATTGCTCTGAGGAATCGTATGTTATGTTATATGGCTTTTGCATTGCTCAAATGCCATTGGCATGGCCTTAAAACAGTGTGGAGTGAACACCCTTGGAGGGCTGAAGTCCGAGGTATGAAAATTGAAAGGAGGATTTTAGAATGTGTGTGAACATTGTAGCCAGAACGAAGATGGGTGGCTAAGTCCTTGTTTGCGACCCATTGAGATGTGGCTAGTGGATGGGTGCTGTGATACTGTCCGGAGAGTAGGTAACTGATTATGGGCCCAGCTGGACCGAATTATTTTGTGGGACTCAACTGCATTCTAATGGCAGAGGTGATGTGTGTTATGAAGTGGAGTAGTGAATTTGCGCAGATGCATGAAAGTGGGTGGCCGTGCCCCGGTAGGGATATGGCTATGTTACATTGAGATGGACTGCTATATGTACCAGAGTCAAGGCTGATATCTAGTTGTGATGAGGGTATGTGGATCGTATATTGCTGATTGACTGGAATCCTAGGCTAGGACTAGGTACTGTCTTCTTGTCTCCTCAAGTGACTCATCGATACCCCCACTTATATGTCTGGGGGTGATAGTTCACCCAGGAGGTTGTCTAGGTCAGTCAAGATGCAAAAGGGAAGAGCCAGGCCTTGAGTTCCTTCCAAAAAGTGAGGTGATCCTATGTGCAGCGGATGCTAAATGGAATTGGAATTGAGTTCCAGATGGCGGGAGCTTGGGTGGAGAAAGAAGATCCCCCATTCTGGTCGAAGAGAGCTGTGCCTGATCTATGGTTACTGGTGGGCCTGCAGGGTGTAAGCTTGTGTTGTAGATATTCCGGTCCTGTGTTGTACAGAGCTTGGGTGATGTACATTATATTGAAGGTGGATCATCACCCGATCGGCAGCCAGTGAAGGACACAAAGGGCAGGTGTGATGTTGTCTCTGGAACCTAGAGCAGGAATGAGCCTTGACGCAGTGTTTTGAACTCAGCATTTTGCTAAGTTGCGATGCAGGGGCTCTCAGGTATAGGGTGTTAGCGTAGTCTTGGAAAGAGGGGACAATAGCCGTGATCGCAGCGACTCTGTGTGGGAAAGTCAGGTAGGGGAAGATGTGTCACAGTATGCATAGGTGTAGATAACAGGATTTTGACAATGAGTTGATGTGTTGTGATAGTGTTAAGGCTGAGTCCATAGGACATCCATGGTTGTTTAATGTGTTTGAGGAAGAGGGGTTGGGGTTAGATAGAACATCCAAGGGGTGGGTTGTCGGAAGAGGGCAGTCATCCCGCAAATCATGATTTTAGATTTTCCGGAGTTGAGTAGGAGTTGGTTAGTAGTCTTCCAATTGTTGATTTCTGTGAGGCATGATGCGAGGTCGAGGGTAGTGTTGGAAGGGTCCTTTGGTTTTTTGAAGATGATGTGGGTGTCATCTGCATAGTAGTGGCAAGACAGGCTGTGCAACCGGATGATAGTGAGGAGTGGGCTCAGGTAGAGGTTAAAGAGCTCAGGGGAGAGAGAGACCCCCTGTGGTACTCCGTGAGTAACAGGGCGGGGGGTTGGTGAGAAGGGAGGCATGTACATTATTTGGGATCTGTTGGAGAGGAAGGAAGAGATCCACTTCAAGGCTGCATCCCTGATGAGAGAGTTGAGTCTGTCTGTGAGGGTGAGGTGGTCAATGGTGTTGAAGGCCGCCGAGACGTCGGGAAGGATTAGTGCAGCACAACCTTCCAAGTCTGATGTTCCTTTGAGATCATACCAGATGGATAGTAGGCATGATTTGGTTCCTCGAAGGGGTCTGAAATTGGATTGGGTGGGGATGAGGAGGCAGTTAGTTTCTATCAACAGGCTTAACTGAGTGTAGGTTGTTTGGTTGATTAGTTATGAATCAGTTGTTTTAGACAGGTCTGCTGTAAAATGGCTAGTAGGAGGGGGTTAAGGGTGGGTTTTTTGATCGGTGGTTTGATGTACGAGGTCTTGAAAACTGCTGGGAAAGTGCCTGAGGTGAGAGATGAGTTAATAATCAATTCAGCAATGTTGTCGGCACATGTTGAGGATAGAATTTCTTTTAGAAGCAAAGGAGGGCAAGGGTTTCCAGCGGATTCTGAGGGTCAGCTGTTAGCTAGTAGCTTTAGATATTCTGGGTGGGAAATAGAAGAGAAGGAAGAGAAGAGTGAGTGGGTGGGTGGAGGGTGCGTCTGAGAGCCCGGACGTGGATGCTGGAGAGTGGAGGGTGAGGAATGCAATTTTAGTGCCAATGGAGAGGTTTCTTTTCAAGCTATGTTGTGGAAGTGGTATGAGAGAAAGTCAAAGCATGTGAGAGGGGGAAGAGGAGGTAAAAAAAAGAGGCTTTGAATTTGAAGATAATCTTATGGAGTTCCCTGCATGTATTTGTGGCATTTGTGATTCTATTCCTGCAAAATGATTTTTTGGCCCTGAGTATTTGTGCCCTGTTGCGTTTGAGCTGCAGGGCATAAGCTGTTCTGTTCTGCAGCGATGGATTTACACGCCATCTGCATTCAATGTTATGGTTCTTGATTTTGAGAGATTTGAAAGCTCCGGTGAAGTATCTGGCTGAGAAGCCCTGTTGGTTGGAGATGGGTTTGATAGTGGTGAGTGGGCTAAGAGCTCCTGACAGCCATTGGCTGAAGTGCCTGATGGAGAGATGACCAGACTTCAGGGGCAGGGAGGGTAGGGAACCAAGCAGGCTATTTGCTAGGTCTGCAGTTACTTTAACCTTATTGCATAGGGGCTAGTGGGTGGGAGGTTCTGGGGCTGTCGGGAAGGATGGAGGGTCTACGGTTAGGAGAGAGAAGAAGATTACTGCTGGTCTGTCCAGGCAAGTGACCGAGGCGGGAGCTTGGTGATCAGTTCAAGAGAGCTGAAGTTTTCTTCTAGTGTTTGTCAGATGAAGGGATTTCAAGTTGTCGAACATGGGTCACATCATGGGTTAAGTGGCAGTCAAATCAGATATTGAAATCCCCTAGCATAGTGAGGGAGGGGTGAGAAACCAGGATGGCAGGTAAAGAGTCACTGAGATTTTTTGTGAAATGTCCTTTGTAGCCCGTTAGTCTATATATGAGTAGGATGCTGTGAGTGTATGAAGGGGTGAGGAGAAATGTTACTAGGGGGGATTCACAATCGATCTGAATTGCAGGCTTGTTCCTCAGACTGGGAAATAGGGAGGTGGGATTTGTATAGGATAGCAATGCCACCTGTCCTGCTGGTTCTGTTATGCAGAATAAGAGTGTAGCCTGGAGGGAAGGCCTACAATGGGCCAGAAGTCTTGGGAGAACCAGGGATCAGTGATGAAGAGAATGTCCAAGCCTTCAAAAGAAATTAGGTCATAAATTTTCGGTCATTTATTTGCAACAGATCTGGCATTGATCAGGATGCGCATTTGTCTGTTTCTACGATGTGTATTTGAATATGAGGAGAGGAGGATTCTGGAATGGATTAGGGGGGTGGAGGTGGCTGGTACGAGGTCAGTAGTGAAAGAGTGTTATGGAGGTAAGAGTATGGGAGGGCTGGGGCCGTGATAGTTGCTGGTAAGAGGGGAAGTCCACTGTGGAGTTTCCACTGGGAGACAGTGGTTTGCTGTGTGATAGGGCATGCGGGAGCGGAAAGGTGTTTAGACTGGGATTTATTAGAAGGTGAGAGATTTCTACCGGGGGCCTAAGGCCTCTGTTCTGGGGTGTGATGATGGAGGCTGAGTGTGTTGTTGCTGTGTGTGTGAAGAGAGCTTGTCAGGTGTAGTGATTAAAAGTGGTTGAAGTGTATGTGGGGGCAGAGACACTGTTCTGAGGTGGAAAAGGTATGAGCAAAATGTTCTTTGTAATCAATTATGGACTATTTCACATAATGAAGCACTGGGCATGTTGCCAAGCTGAGCCTCCATATGGCTGACCCCCTATATTTAGATAGTAGCACAATGTAGTGATTGTTCAGATCTCCTCTCGCCGATTCATGGAAGGAATACATGTTTTGGTGATTGGTGTAGCCTATTTTCCTGCCAAGCTGACCGGAAACAGGGGCTAGTTTTTCAGGATAAATGAATCGTGAGTCCCCCATGGGACTTGTAGTGTCTTTTCAGCTCAAGACAAAAGGAAACTCAATTTGGCTATGTTGGGCCTAAAATACAGAGCATTGAAAGCACACAGAGATGACTGCCAAACTGAAAATGGCAGCATCTCCTTAAAATCTGCCACATAGCAAAATGCTGTTTGGAAAGAAAGAGAAATACACTAAGTGAACCTTGCATGCGAAATTCAAAGCCACAGAACCATCTTTCATTCCGTGACTGAATCCTAAAGTATAACTTTGCAGAAAATTAAATGGTTATCGTTGAAGTGAGTGAATCTTGCAGCCTAAAATAATGAACACATTAAGTTAGTATTTCCCTTGCTAGAGTAATGTGAACATATCATGATAAAAAATTGACATTGATGGCACTATGCAATTCTATTGAAAATTAACACAATGCCTCATCTCTAATGCAATGGTGATATTCTAACACCAATTTACATTTCCTGAGAAATGGCTACAGTTTCTGGTAAGAACATTGAGGCAGTGCCAAAAAGGAATTGTATGGGGCCTGCTCTTGCAGTTCAGCAACATGATGACCCCTTAGCACTTGGATAAGGAAGGCTGATGGGTTAATTGAAGACCAAAGTTCAACAAAGGCAGAAGAGGCCCAGATCTTGTGTTCATAAGGGAATGGAAACTTAAATGTGAAACTGATGGACTCAGAAGCATGTCATTATTTGGCCATAGATTCATATTGGTGATCACATTTTGCCCATCAACTTTAGAACCATGATACTTAAAGAAATAGGACATGTGTCATTGGGAAACCTATCACAAGGCTGAGAAGCTGATGTAATGTTCATTCAAATTCGACCTTAGGAACCTAGAGTCACAGCTTGCAATGTGATTAGGGCTCCCCAGAAAATGTTACAGAACATATATTCTGGGAGTAAGTAGTTTAGCTTCTTGTAACTATGTAAAATTTGGTGATCCTGACTTTTATAATTTTTAAGAAATTCACAAAAAACTGTAACTCGAACTTGCAACCTTGTGCAGACATCATAGTTACTTCATTAAGTCTGGCATGATAAGATGAATGTAAATATATATAGTGTTAGGTTTATTTAGAAATTAGAGAAAGTTGCCATGCTTTTGAGTGCAAACTGACATGTTAAAATGTAAATTTCAGTGGTTGGATTAATGCCTCCCATAATTTAGACTTAATCACAACAGGGGTCTATCCAAAGAGAGGGGGCTAGTCTTGAATGAGGGGATGGGAGATAGTTTTACAAACGAAAAACATATGACCAATGAGCTGGCATGTCACCATTTAGACATTTTTGTGGGTCTGGTAAAATAGTCATAAGGAGACATACAAGGCAAGCCAGGGAGAACTGCTTGGGAAATGAAGGAGAAGGATTGACTGAAATCATCTGTGTGGAACTTCTAACCACCAGGAACGAGACAGAGGCTTGGATCTTTGGAAGGAGAGCCAAACAGAGGAATGAATGCTGGTGGCTATCCATGACACAAATGTCTGACCAGAACCCTGTTTTTCTCCAAGTGTGGGTCAAGAAATGCGGATGTCTTTCCTGAGCACCAAAAGTAGGGACATTCTATGTAAGTAATTTGTCCAACAGAACCAATCATGCTGGGGATCTGTCCGCGTTAATACCTTCCCTTTAATAAGTGGGTGGGGCAAATTGAGAAGACCCGTAGCATTATATTAAATAATAATTTAATTAATTCCCATACAGCCAAATTACATGGTGTGTTGAAATTCAAAATCAACAACATTGTTCCACTATGGATTGACATATATGGGTGCATCATAAGTCAGTCAGTAAACTGGAGCAATTACCGGTGGGCGCAAATAGCGTTACCGCCGTGTTGTGTGATGCAATCAGCGCCACATCACAACCTGCTGCGAATGCACCCGCAACACTGATGTTAATGCTATTAGCGCCTGGAGTTAATAGCGCTGGAATAAGGGCCACTGCCAAGGAAGCAGCGCTAATAACGCTACTGCCAACAAGCCTAGCGAGCGCTATTAGCACTTGCGCAAATAGCACAGGCGGAAATTGCGTCATCACCAGAACGGGAAACATTCCGGCGTCCATTTTGAAAAACACAATTAATTTAATATCTCCACTACCTGAAGCCATCCGGTCTTGTCAAGCTGAAAATATGTCCCAGGAGAGGTTACTAAGCAAGGGGGCTGAGCATTTCATGAGAAAGCCTACATTTAGTGAGGGGGGCGTGTGGTCCACACAGATGATGTAGTGCCCCACTGTGAGGAGCTGTACAGAAACAGGCAAATGAAGACCACTGGCCAGCGGCAGACAGCAATATGGAACACCATCGCCCAGAAGGTCACAGCAGTTTCCATTGTACCCCGTGATGGTGCAGACTACCGGAAGAGGTGGAAAGACCTGAGGGTAAGGGTGTGGGGACTGCTATCCCAACACTACCGTGAGTCTTTGGTGACAGGAGGAGGCACTGTCGAGCCACTGGTCCTCACCTCCTGAGAGGAGAAATGTAGTACAATGCCGGACCTTGAGGGAATAGAAGGAGTCCGCAGTTCAGGGTGGGAGCCAGTAGCTAGGAGGCAGAAGGTGAGTGACCCCCTCCAACAAATGCAGGCAGAAATGACAACCCAGCAGAAAACACCCCAGTAGACAGGGGCACAAGTCAGCAGTCCCAAAAGCTGGGCATGCCAACAGGGCAGAGTTACAGGGTGGCACATCAGCCACCCTCCATAGCAGCCATGGGGTATGGCACCAAGGGCACCCCTGAGCGTCACAGCAGTGGGAAGAGAAGGCAAGTGAACCAAACAAATACCATGCACACTGCACCCCTACTGGTGTACCCTGTGCCAGCGGGATTTAGGTGCATGAGGAACCATGATACTGTGTAGCAGTCACCCCAGCATGAAGCTGTCCCTGTAGGCCTGCCACATGAGGTCATAGCATACAAGCCACAGAGAAGTACACATCCCACACACAGACATGTTCCCAGCATGCCAATAACTGTGCGCCACAGCACGGCCCTTCTGTCTGTGCAGATGCTAGGGAGAATTCTCATTTCTGTGCTAATTCCAATCAACCTTGGAGACCCCTAGCTCTTTTTCTGGACTTTAGGACTTTTTAATTGTAACCCTGGAATATATGAGCCCTTTTTCTCACTCTCACATGTATTTTGACCTGATTTTGATTATGTGGTTCCTTTGTTTTTGGAGTCTGACAAACGCCATAGGCATTTACTTTTTGTATGGTGACACACAACACCTCCAGTGCAGTGTCACAGAGAAATACTTTAGATTTCACATAAGGTTTTAATACATTTTATTGGGTGAACTACCGTTCCCAAGAATAGTAGAGTGAAATTGACTTTACTTACCTTTTCTCTTTGTGGAGTGCTGGGGGTTAAGTTTCCTACCATTGTGCTTTTCTTCTGCAGGCTGAATCCTCAGCTGCAGCATAGCACCCATGGGTGACCATTGTGACAAAATGGCACTGGTCTTTTTTTGCCATTTCTTGTTTGTGTGGTCTTTCTTGGGTTTTTCTCTACGCACCAAAGTAGGTTTGAGCCCTTTGTTCATTTTGTCTTTGGCCGGCTTCAGTACTGAAACCCACCTCTGGCTCCAGTGTGTCTGCAAGTGCAGGAAGTGAGGGAGGTGCCCAGAATGCCCCTGTCTTAAGTCTCCAGGGAAAGCTGAATGCATCCAGTCCTGATTGGCTGGCTGGCTGTCCTTGTAAGACAGCCACCCTGCTGTTTGAGTGACAGCTAGGTTGTATGTGAAAAGGAGAAACCTGCTTAACAGGCGAGGCTTCTTGGACTGAAGACAGAGTCGACCACTGGGAAGAACAACCTGATTAAGAAACCATGAACGAAGCTTGCTGCATCCTCCTGGACAATTGAACTACCTGGTGAAGGCCTGCTGCTGTGCTGAAACTCCTTTTTCTGATCAGCAAGAGAAGCTCCGGAAAGGGAGACTTCTTCCCTTGGGTTAGTGGGACCAACTAACCCTGAGACGAACATGGCTGGAAGACCTTCCCCGACTGGCTGTACTTCTTTTCTGCTGCACAAACCGAGTGCCAGGGGTCGAGAAATCTGTAGTCGAATGCAACGTCTGTAAGCTGGCCAAAAGCTCCAGGAGTCTCCTGAGGACCATCCCGAAGCAGGATGACCCAAGCTCGAGTCACCGCACCAGAGTGCAGGAATCTAGCAGTGAAGGAAGCCCAACCAGTGTCCAAGACCTGTGGTGGTGCTGTTTACCGAGTGCTGAAACCGCAAAGTGCCGCTGATCCGAAAAGAGCCCGTAGCTGCTCGCCAACCATTGATTTGCTGCCGCAGGAGTCCCCACACATCCTCCCTCTTGTCCCCATGACTGAGGCCCAGGAACACAGGGTCTTCATTACTGCAACCAGATAGGAGCCAGCTGGATCCTGTTATTCTAACCAAAGCTACTGGTTTGACTTTGGGGTACTTACCTCATTGTATGTAGTTTGCTCTTCTCAGTTGAGGTTTGCAGAAGCTGCTTTTTCTAGAGTTGATGTCAGCTCTAACTCTCATAAGTGTAACAGCTTGTGACCCTACAGTGATTTGTCCAACTCTCTAACATGGTGCAAGACTTTTACTATCTAAGAAGTGCTTCAGCTCCATAGACTTTGCTCCAATTGACTTAAGCTGTCCTGGCTCCCTGCAGAATCTTCTTTTCCATTGACTTTGATTCTTACTGTCCCTCATAGGTGATACATTGATTTTAAGCTAATATTGCTGGGACAGGTTTGTTATCTACACTTCATTGGAAGATTTAAAGTGCTTCCTTTACCCTTTTCTTTCTACCAACCTCAGAATTTACAGAGTACAAAATGATATATGAATGCCATTACTGTCCCAGTGGGTAAAGTCACCTCAGGGTGTGGGAAGTGTGTATGAAGCATCTCTAAACAGTATCTACTTGCTTTGTATTAATTCTGAGAAAGTATTCTGAGGTGTATTTTTATTGTTGCACATTGCCCTTTTTAAAGAATGCTTATTTAAAAATAACTGTTAAATAAATAGTTATTTTAACAAAAAACCTTGAGTGTAAGTGTTATTTGGATACTTGAATAGGTGGATTTCATTGCTACAGCTAACAATGACCTCTCTTGAGAGAAGTCTGGCTGCTCAGTCACACTACCAACTTGTGCAGTACAGACCTTTACCAATAGGTGGGTTACCTAAAACCAAGAGAACAAGGGTTGTGTAGTCTCTCACAGGGTTACTACATACATTTTTGCCTAACAGCAGCATTGCCCCATATAGCCATGACTGTGCATGGAACAAGCCACCCCCACAACCCCACCATGTGAGTGCCACCCGGGGAGGGGATGTGGGGCCATGAAGGTCCACAAGCATGCATGTCAGACATAATGCGGCCCAGTATGGACACCCTACCCTACCCAAACACATGCCAATTACCAACAGGCCATGGGTCCCAACCCACCACCACAAGCAACCCCATGACGGTGGTCCCACATGCATCTCAAATGGCCAACCAAGCCCATTTGCCCATATGTGTGGGGTCACACTATGTACCATTGCAGTTGTGTCTTGCATACCTACACACTTGGGAGAAGCATACCTGACACCATTTCTTATGTGCCCTACAGGCACTCACTCATCACCAGAGGTCTCAGAAGAGGAGGAGGAGGATGCAAGCTGATCAGGGAGTGATGGTTCAAGGCCCTCAAGGTCTGCCACCACCACCCTGCAATAAAAATGCACACAATCCTCACCTAGGTGCCCACGCCGCCATGGAATGCCTGCAGTCAGCAATGCCATGCCTGCAAGTAGCACTGCATGCCCTGTGTCAAAACCATCATCCACCAGGAGCAGTGCAGACCAAGCTGCACCCACACTTGCAGCCATATGCATGGACACAGAGCCAACACCTGCTGCCAGTACCACTGAGGAGCCACTAGAGGGTGACTAGCTCAGAGTCAACACCTGCTGAAGGACTAGACTACCTAGGAAGACCTCCACGCTACTACCGCATAGCAACACCAGAGCCAGATGTGGACACTCCATCTGATGGCTCATCTGCATTCAGCCCTGGCCCAGTGCAGAGCCCCCCACCCAGACCACGTAGTCAATCACACAGCAAGTTGCTGCAAAGGCTGGATGATATGGAGCGCAGACAGCGGGAGATGGAGAAGATTGGCCACACGCACTCTGCACACCTACAGGCCATCAGGGAGTGTATCTAGGCGGTCACCCACAGGGTTGTGTAGCAAATGGTGCTGGACAGTGCCGAGATGAGTGCCAACACGTCCGCCTTGACAATATATGCAGAATGTGTCAGCGAAAAGACAGAGGGTGTCTCTGCCCTAGCAGAAGCCATCCGGCAGGGCAATGAGTTGCAACGACAGCAGAAGCAGGTGACAGGCTGCATCCTGTCTATCTCCATGACACCCACAAAGGGGTCAGTGCAGGGCACACTGCAACAACTGTCACAGTGCCTTCTTTGCACAAAATCACCAGGGGCTGGCAGGGGGGAAGAGACCCTGACAATGAATGACTCTGGGACACTGGCCACCATGATTGGGCATGCAGGGGAGTTGGTGGTGGGAGGAGGGAGGTGGGATGGTGTGCTGGGGATTTGGTGGTGGGAGCGATGAGGGGGATAGAGTTCTGGGAAGTTGATGGTGGGCAGGGGATGGTGTGCTGGGGAGACGGTGGTTGCAGGGGATGGGGACAGTGTGCTGGGAAGTTGGTGATGGGAGGCGGGAGGGGGATAGTTGGGTCACTTCATTCCATAATAACCATAACATTCATCAATGAGAGGACATTCCTGATTGTGTCATTGTCGTGTTTATTGATTGGGGTGGTGTCACACAGTGGTGCATGGCTTGTGCCATGGGAAAGTGTCAAAATAAATTGTCTATCAGTCTCTGGCGTGACATTCTCCCATCCCTCACATCATCACTTGCAATGTGTGCAATTGCCTCTGCCACAGGCACTGCTTCCTCATTTTCTGGGGATGGTATGTCCACTTCAGGCAGTAGTGGAACATTTCTCCTCATGCAGATATTGTGCAACATAGCAAATACAAGCACAATTTTCCCAACATTCTCTGGAGCGTACATTAGGGCTCCACCGGTAAGGATCGAGGCAGCGGAAACATGCCTTCAGGAGGCCAAAGGTACGCCTGATGCAGAAACGAGTCCTGCTGTGAACATGATTGTAGGCATTCTCTTGCAATGTTTGTGGATCACACTCAGGGGTCATTGGCCAGGGCAGCTGTGGGTATGAGGGGCCATGTTAAGTATAGTGGGTGTTGCCTGGGTATGGGTGGAGGGTCTTGGTGTGTACAAGGTGGGCAGTAACAACTTTAGGCTATATGCAGAACATATACATATGTAGATTCGACTTTAGGCTAGGAACATAAAAATAAGCAGATTCGACTTTAGGCTAGGAACATAGAAATATGCAGATTCGACTTTAGGCTAGGAACATAGAAATATGCAGGTTCGACTTTAGGCTAGGAACATAGAAATATGCAGATTCAACTTTGGGCTAGGAACATAGAAATATGCAGATTTGACTTTAGGCTAGGAACATAGAAATATGCAGATTCGACTTTGGGCTCGGTGGCTATGCACAGTCGTGTGGCAGATGTATGCAGTGTGCATGTGTGGTGGGGAGTGTGCACAAAAGTATGAGGACTGGCTATCATGCAGTAAGCTTGCAGTTAGATGAACAGTTAGGGCTGCAGGGGGCAGGGTACAGTACAATGTAAGAGGCACAGTGAGGGGTAGCAGAAGTGGTTGATGTCGGTGTTCAGTTGCAGCTTAGTAATTAGCGGGGCATGGTATGCTTACTGGTGGCTGAGGACGGCGGGCAGGTCCTGGCATGGTGTGCGTCCCTTTAGATGCGTGGCGCAGATACGGGCGGTGAAGGTGGGCTTGTTCATGCTTCACATGACCCTTATTCCCAGTATGTTACAGAGGATGTTTGTCGGTGACATATCCAGCAAACATGGTGGCTGTCATGCGGATGTGTATTCACACCATGCATGGGACATGTTGCTGGGTACTCTTGGATCCTCCCCGGGTATCTGGTCACAATGGGGTCCTTGTGGGCTGTCCACACATGTGTGCATGGTGGTGGCACTGGCAGGGATCATGTGCTCTGTGGGATTTTGGCCATTTCTCTGGGATATTTTGGTGGGTGCATGTTGCATTGTGGTACCTGTAGTCATGTTGATAGTGTATGTGTACTTCTGCTTCTCCATGCAGGTAAGTCCGACATGTGCATGCTCCTTGGTCTGTACTGTGACTTTGGTGCTGGTCAAGTGCTGATGCCAGCCTTTGTGTGGTGATTTGAACCCCGCCTCATTTGGGCATTTGACCCACAGTGCTTGTGTGCATGTGTGCTAGCTTTTCTAGTCACCCACTATCCATCTCTGTTGTCCTCTGTGCCTCTCCATGTATCCTGGCAGTGTGCTGTTCTGTAGGACCATGACATTGTGGATGGAACCATGGAAGTGGGCACAACAGTGGGTGATGATGAGGTTGGGGTCACAGGGCACCTACAAACTAATGGAGTGGTAGTTTTGCGGTTTTGGTACACTGCTTTATGGGGCTGGACGCTGGAGGTAACTGTGCTGTGTTTTCGGCTGTATTAGCACTATTTGTCTGTGCTAATACTGCCAGACACGGTCTTCTGATGCGGCTGTGTGTGCACCTCATGTGGCCAGCTGTAATTGCGCAGGCTGTAATAGCCCAAGCTGATTTTCATGTCTGCAGTATTTGTGCCTGCTCGTGATCCGGCAGAGTGGTATTGGTGGCGCTAATTTCATTACCTCCGCTTTTAATGGTTACCGCCAGACTTGTGATGAGGCCTATTGTCTCTAAAATAATTTGGCACTCCTATGTTTTTTTGCCAACCCCAAAATTCCCTAAAGGGTTGGGTGCATTAAAGCTGAAATTTCAAACTGTTCAACATTCCTCAGAACCTGCCTTTAAGCAGAGGCGTGCTGAGTATAAACTGAATGTCTGGGTTTTTGTTTTGGGTCAGAATGGTGTCATCCTAAATGAAGTGAAGTCCCTAATTGAAATGTGCGCTCTCTACAGAGAGTGAGAAAGTGACTCCTGGTAGGAGATATTCTGCATTGAATATAGGCAAAGGAAGAAGGGTTTGGTTCCATAAATCAAAAGCATTATGAAAAGTCTGTTGCGTTTTCAAAAATGCTAGCAATTTTAGGTGTGCAGTGAAATGAAATATACAAAGCGCTGCATGTGTGAATTTGCTTTTGAAAATAGAAAAGGTTAGCATTTGATTTAAATGTAAACTTCATCAAGGATTGCCAGTGCTCATGATCTTGAAATGTTCGAAGGTTCTGTCGTATTTTGACATTAAGGTTCGATAGCACAGCGAGTAGAGCGCTTGCTTTGACATCTGTACAGATCCTGCTGATGCAGGTTCAAATCCTGGCAGGGCCAAACTCAGCCTTTCATCCTTCCGAGGTCAATAAATGAGCACCACACTCACTGTGGGTAATAATAGCCAGCGCTCAGATGCCTGCAGGTTCGTAGTGTTATACAAATGCTAAATTAGTATTATTTTATGTGTGATAAAAGGTTTGAACTTTTCATTTTACCTGTGTTCTATTTAAATGAGACCTGTGTTCTATTTACATGAGACCTGCCAAATGAAAACACACATGTGGAATAATTTCTGATTTCTTGCTCTTGATGCTGATTCACAAAAAGTGAGTCTTTATTTTGAAGTTGTTTAGTGCCACAGAGAAATGCATGCAGTGATATTGTTTCTGCATATTAATTGGTTTTATTGATTATTAAATAGGATAGGTTATTTATAACGTGCTTAATACCGAGAGGTTTCTAAGCACGGACCCGGGATCAAACCTGGGGTGCTCCATATCATCTTTTTTCCAAGGCAAGCAAGTTGCCTTCGAGCTAGCCTCCCGATACACATTCTTTCTGTACACCGGCCTGGTTCTTGGCTTGTATGTCGCAAATGAGGAACGGTCTATGTGGCTCCATATGAGTCATAGACAGGGCTAGATTTATTATCATAGTATATCAGATTGGCACTTTTTCATTGAGGAGGGAAGGAAATCACCATGTTAAGGGTTGTCCCTAGATATATCACAACAAATATGGGGGCTTGTGGCCGGGATCTAGCTTTCTGTTTTTGATTTGTGACAAGAACATTGTTAGATGCAAGCCATTTTAGTGCAATGTTGGTAAGGTGAGGCAGGTTGTTCATGCAATTGTTCAAGTGCCACTGCTAGCTTGAACCCTGAGAGTCAGGGAGGTGTACAGGGGAATACATTGTGCAGAGTAATGCAAAAGTAATCTGATTTGATTTGACATTGATTGTGGAATTCTAGCAGGAATAAAGGGCAAAGGGCAATCTTTTTGTTATTGTGTAAAGATAGTTTACAAAGTTGCAAAAATCTACTTTTATGAGTACCATTGAAATGAAATAGGCCAGGAAACATCTCCTAGGCAAGTTATTAATTCATGGTGAATGGCCAGAGATTGACCCTGGGCCATTGCAATCCTAAAAGGTACAGTAGGTTACATCAGTAACACTGATATTTGGTTTGAAGGCGGGATGTTATACAAAGCTTTAGATGGGTTTTACATGACCCAAACTATTTTTGAGGAACAAACTCAAATGGCACAACTTACGGCTCATTTATATTTGCATTTGCAATTATTTGAAGAGCGATTGCAAAATAAAGAGTCCAGTACCTTGAATCAGACTCAGGTCCTGAAACAAGCCCAGAAAGCACTCACATATTTAGAAGATAAATCACAGGAGAGCCAAATGTTTAAATTTAAACAAGAAACCCTCATTGAGCAACATAACATCAAAATGAGGTAAAATCCCCCTAGGGCCAATTCAGAGTGAGAACTAGAGTTTGCTGCACTGCAAGATACATGTAAAGAGAGTACAGACACTGCAAGCTGCTTCAATGCCAATTGAAAGGTCAGACTATTCACAATAGTGTGATGTTGGATGACATTATGGCTTTTAAATAGTTCATAAAGGAACTCAAACAAGAAAACAGTCAATTAATTATAAAAGAGGTTGACTACCAAAACGATTTTGATCAGCTGCATCAGGATTTAAATATTCTGAAACAACCGGAAATGCAACTGATTAAGGAAAACAACCTCTCAAACCAGGATAACAGTGTCCTCTTATAAAATGTTAATTAGTTGAAAATGGATTCAGAGAAGGATCATTCAGGTTCTTAGGAACTAACTAGAGTGTGGAGGCACTGACAGACGAGGTGTTTCAAGAATATATTAGGGAGACAATAGAGGACTACTTCGACCACAATGTAGCGAGAGTGGACAGCACTGGCACGGTTTGGGAGGTGTTCAAGGTGGTAGTTAGAGGAGTGGCGATAGGGAAAGCGGGTGGTCTCAGGGGATCCATTATGGCAGAGATGGGGGAAATAGAAAAGGTGATAGAATGGGCAGAACCGTGGGCAGGGGAGGAAGGCAAAGAACCAAAGGAGCTCACAGTGTTGCGGTTGTAGTGCTGTGCAATCTGGGATAGAATGGGTAGACGGGATAAATGGAGTGTTCTCGCGGTTCTATGAAGAGCTGTACTCTAAGAAACAGGTAGCGGAGGCAGGACATAACTAAGGCCTTAGGGGAGATTCCTCTCCCCAGGCTATCGAAGGAGCAGGTGCAGACATTGGATGTGCCCCTCACGCAGCTGTGATAGCTGACCTCCCAACAGGCAAATCCCCGGGACCGGATGGGTTGCCCGGTGAATTTTATACAAAATACAAAGAAGTCCTGGCCACACAGTTGCTAGAAATGTTTCAGGGGGCATATGAGAAGAGGAGGCTGCCACAGAGCCGATCAGAATCGGTCATCATACCCATATTGAAACCGGGGAAACCGTCCCTTGAGTGCGGCTCTTATAGACCAATTTCCCTAATCAATCAGGACTCTAAAATCCTGACCGCAGCCCTAGTCAAACGACTCAAGAGGGTTGATATCCAGATGATGAGTTAATTATAATGCGCAACCTCAACTCCTAATGTATAAAGACAATAAGGAGCAATGCCATAGAAAAAGAGATAAACAATAGTGGTCATGCTTGGCGGAGCTTCATGTTAGACCGGGAGTTTAGGATGCTCAATGGTAATGTTCAGGGTGACATACCTAGCAGACATACCTGGCAGAGAGATCATGCAATATCAATGATTGGCTATGTTTTCACTTCTGTTCAAATGTTTGATAACTGCAAGGAATTTAAAATAACAGAAGAAAACATAGATGATCATCGTATGTTGGAAGCCACTTTTTCTGTTGGGCAAAGTATACAGCCTTTTTATTATGCAGAGAAGTTGACTCTGGACTCAGTGGGTAATCGGTTGAGTAGGTTTGAAAGGGGAGGTTGTATTCTCAACAACAATTTAGAGATACTGATTAATGACTCCACAAAGCATGAACTGGGGAAATACTATGATCCTTCCCATTTCAGTAAATTCTTATGGGATTTAAACCCTCCACTTACAGATTCTGGGGCTGCTGGTCAGCTGAATAAATATCATTTTGACTCAATAGTTTATGAAAGAAAAAAATGAAAACAGCGTCAAAGGGTATTACTAAAGAGAACCATGCGAGACCCTAAAATTCTAGAAGTGGAAATTAGATCACTAAATAATAGTTATAGAAATTGGTTGAGATCTTATAGATACATGAGGAAACAGAAGGAAGGGGATGAAATGCTGAGGGCTGTATCTGTGAGAAATTCTCAAAATGGTTGGTCCTTTGTGAGTTCGACAAAGACGCTAAGTGGACCATCTCAGGACATGGACATTGAAGAATGTACCTGGATTGACCACGTCTTCTCGATATATAGTGCAACTGATTCTTGAAAATCTAAACCAGTAATAACTTCAAAATGGTCCTTAAACTGCACTTGTGAAGACATTGCAAAGTTGATAAAGAAATTGTCTAGCTCCAGGGCACCTGGCCACATTGGAATGAGTAATGCAGTCCTCAAATTAAATCCGGAATTGTGGTCCAGAGTCTTAAAGATCTTATTTGATAACATCTTTCTCAGTAAAACCATCCCAGAGTCCTGGAGGAATTTGATTATAATCCCCATTTATAAAAAAAAGGTGAGAGATTATCCCCTTTGAACTATCGCCAAATATCGCTCCTTGATGCAGATGGGAAGATTTTTATGGGACTTATATTGGAGGAATTTGAAAAGTGGGCAGAGGTTACCAGTATTATCCCCAAACAACAGACAGGTTTTAGAAGAGGACTTTCTACCTCTCTTAGTACCTTCATTCTAAGATGTCTTTGTACAGAGTCATGTCTGAAAGGAGCGACCCTTCCATTGGGAGCCTGGGTGGATCTCACCCAGGCTTTTGATACTTTCAATAGAAATGGACTCTGAATTAAATTAAAATCATGGGGACTCCCAGATAATCTGTTGTCTATTTTGATAGAGCTTCATGAAAGATTGTCATTGAAGCTAGGCCTCTATAAATCAGGGGATCTCTCTCAGTCTGTTAGAATAGAGAGAGGGGTACGTCAAGGTTGCTTGATGGCACCCTTTCTCTTTATTTTATATATGTCGAATCTTCTGCAATGGCTAAAGAAGATCGGTCTGGTGGGTGTTAGGCAGAATTACATGCAGTACCCTTTGGGAACACTACACACAATTAAGACTACAGGTGTAAGCACAATCTCACCTTTGGTACAAGCCTGTACTTCACAGTTATGTGGTAGCAGTGACTGAGCAGCCAGACTTATCTCAAGAGGGATGTGAGCAGTACAAGATGTTACACAAAGGACTTGCAAACACAGTAGTTCAAACAAACACTTACTCAAGGTTTCTTGGTAAAGAAATATACATTTATTTACACATGTAATCAGAAAACATTCCACTAGTAATAAGGAGCTCAATATCACACTATCATACACTATAGTACTCAACCAATACGTTTCTGAACGAGTTAGGCTCCCCTGAAGTGGGAGCAAAATGGCACTTCAGTAACTTTCAAAAGGGGTAGAAAGACAAAGGTTATAAGAATCAAAACACAGTTACTTTCATAGGCAGGGCAAATAGTTTCAGTTCACTACAAGAGGCAATTCAGTTCAATAGGCCCAGGCCAAAGTCAATGGTTCAGTGTCTTGGATAGGACAGCACAGTTCTGGTAGTAAACAGTTAAGTCTTTGCCAATATTCTTGAAGTAGTTTGCACGAAAAAGAGTTATAGGTTGGTTTAGGAGCGAACAAGACTCCAAAGTTGGGAAAGTTTCACAAACTTTCACCGCGGCAAAGAGGATTTCTCTACCGCATTTGCACAGTACCTTATGGATGAAGAAAAGCTGTAGGTGAGGCAGTTGTTCCTGGTAGTTCCTGCAGATCTTGCTGTTCCTGAGCCTCAGTCGTGGGGACAAGAGGGAGGATGTCAGGAGGTTCCTGCACCGCACAGTGAAGAGACCACTAGCTTCACAATGTCGGTTTAAGGTGTGAGTGCCTTAAAGTCCACAAATTGGTATCCTTCTCACTGGCTATCCATTTTTTAACAGCACTCTGATGAAAATTCGACCAGTATGGAGACGATTTCCAGGCGGCTTGCGAGTTGGTTGTTCCCACCAGCTCAAAGGAAGAAGTCTTCCTTGAAGGGCGTCTCTGTTGAGGGAGTTTCAGGCAATTCAGACCTGCAGCACGGCTTCACCGGGCAAACCAATGGTCCAGGAGTTGCAGCAGTCATCTTCCTTCAGCTCGTCTTTGGTTCTTTTGTTCCAGTGGTCGACTCTGCCTTCCAAGTCCCAGAGAGTTTTTTCCCATTCATTCCAGCCTAGCTGTCACTCACCCAGCAGGGTGGTTGTCCTTGCCAGACAATCAGCCAGTCAATCATGCCAGAGTGCATTCAGGTCTCCTAGGAGACTAAGCACGGGGAGTTTTGGGCACCTCCCTCACATCGTGTCCACCCCAGACACTCAGGCGCCAGAGGAAGGCCAACAAACAAAGGGACCGAACCTGGTTTGGCGCACAGAGACAAATACTAGAAGGACCTTTCCAAAATGAAACGGCAAAAAAAGATGACCGGAGTCTATTTTTAGCTACCGTTGTTCGCGGTCGGGAAAAATCATGGTAGTTTGTTCTAAAACGACTGCCACCAGCCATTTCAAGAGGAAAGGGTAATATTTGACTGTTACATGAGTGTTTAGACACAGGGGATGCTAGGCAACCCCTCCAGCACTCTAAACGAAGATAGTGTGTGCTGGGTCTATGAATTTAAAAAGACTAGCAAAGTCAATTTCACCTTACATGCTCTGGGAGACAGTAGTCAGTCCCAGAGAAGGTATTTAAACCTTGGGTAGTCTGAAAAACATCCCTGTGCAACTGCACTGAAGGTGCTGTGTGACAAACAAGAAAAAGATGATGCCCATGTCCATATCCAAAGAACACAAAAGAAAAACACACATCAAATACATGAAAGAGTGATAACAAAGGCTCACACTCTTTCCAGGTGAACATTGTAATCCTAGAAATCCAGCAAAGTTGCTGGGAGTCTCAAAAGCTAAGGGAAATTAGCACATTTATGAGAATTCTCCCTAACACAGGGCCCCAAATTTGGCAGTATGAAAATCAATTGGATAGCGTATGCTGTTAGTTTGGAAAACAAATCTCTACCATCGTCTTGTCCCCCAAACCCCTGGGCAACCATGCGCCGGTTTTAGACAATCTTAGACAATCTCCTAGGGGGGTGTGGATCACCATACCCCCCCTGCATTTGTATCAAGAGGCCTTTGTGCATTGTGTTACTCCTAACCTACTTCTAACAACATACACCTATCTTACTCCTATGGCCACAAAACACAAGACACAAAGAAAACACATGAATCGATTCAATTATAACAAGGGAATACATTTATTTATGCACAGCAAAGCATAATGCAGACAATGGTAAAACTCTAGCCAATATTGAATTTGCACCTTTTATGCTTCTGGTGCAAATCTACCATGCAGTAACTATAAGCCTTTCGGGATTCTAATGCAAGCCTGTGATTGAAGCCGGTGATTCTAATGCAGTCTAATGCAAGCATGAAACATCCAACAATCCTCTCCTTCATGCAGAATAAATCCTCTCCTCAATCCACAGCAATCCACACCATACTTCACACTCATTCTCTTAAGACAATCCCTCTCTGATCTCCCCTTTCTCCCAAACCCAAAGCTCTTTGTGTGAGTGTCTGTTCTAATCATGGGTATAATTCTAGGGGGGGGGCAAGGATGCCCGTCCCCCCAAACTCCATGGCACACCATTCTGTCCCCACTCATTTTGGCTCAGGCACCTACTCTTCAGATGCCATGTCCTCCCCAAACCCATCAGCAAAGTTACCCCTCTGGTTGTAATCAATCCGTTTGTCTAGGCCATGAACCATACTTCCCATTTGCATCTCTCTCCTCTCCAGCTCTGTCTTGTCAAGTCTCTCTCCTCTATGCACAATTGTGCAATCAGCCAGTCAGTGGCAGGCCCCGTTCTCTCTCTGCCAGATCGATCTCATCAAGGCCTCATCAGATTCTGCTGCACCAAGACACCTCTCCCTCATCGCATCTCGAACTCCATCTAGCACCATCTCCAACAACAACTAGCCCATCAGATTCTCTCACACGAACTCCCAAAAACTAGGGACTCTCCTCTCTCTTCTCTCTGCTTATACTTTCCAATGACGCACTCATTCCCATGGTTACATTCATTCTCTAAGCTAAGAATGTCTCTTTCTGTCTGTCAGCGTTCTTTAAGTATGAACGTGCCTGAAAGACTGTGTTATGTTCTTCCGTGTTCTGGTCACTGCGTGTTCCCTGTCAAAGTGTGTCAAAGTGACATTGGACATCATATCTCTGCCTTGGCCTTCTGTGTGCAGTGCCTGTAAAACACCATCTATTCCTCCTATTTCTCCATTCACTCCACTGTTGGCTCTCTCTGCCTCTTTCTGTGCCCGTGTTCAAAGCATCTCCTTGCCTGAAAAAGGCTCCTCTCCCATCTCCCTGCTCCATGGCGCTGCCCCCACCTATGCTGTCTCCGCGGCACAACAAACCATGCTGATTAGCTTCCTTTGTCCTCCACTCAGACAAGGGTTTGTGTTATCTGTATCTCTCTACCAATGTTTACGAATACTTGTACACTGTTAACTCAAAACAATCTTCGAACACCGCGGTGCAAACAACTTCTCTGTCTCCATCAGAAATGGCTTTAGGATCCTTAGGCCTCATTCTATCTAGTGCTTACTCTCGCGAATCCAAGCGCTACATAATGCACACTCTACATACATGCATGGTGTGTACATGTAACTACAAAGCATAACAATGTGTCATTCTAAATGGCTCTAGATGGCATTTCAAAATACGATAGTGCAATTGTCATTCTATTGCAAATGGCTAATGCATACAAAGTGGCAGTCTAATAATGTGGATAGTAACAGGATGCAATGATTCCTAAAGGGATAATACTGGGTAACAATGAGTAATAGTTCTCTAACAAAGAGTACTGATTCTCTAATGATAACAATTCCAGGTATCTCATTTTATCAGATTCCACAATGCTGACTATATTGTGGTTCTAGATCACACACAAGTCGGACTGCAGCACTTATTATCGGCACTATATGAGTATGCCAAGGAAAATGACCTACAAATAAATCCAAGCAAATCTAAAGTCATTGGGCCTCATTACGAGATTGGTGGTAGTCATGGCACTATTTGCGCCATGACTGCCACCAATAACGTGCCGGCACCGGTCATGTTCAATGGGGACTTACCGGTGTAGTCCGACCTTTGCGGGATTGGTAAGTCCCCATTGAAAAAGCCATTCCCCATTCCCATTTGTGCCCCATAAGGCTCAATGGGAGTAGGGAAGGCACTAATAACGGTACCACAAATTTGGGTACTGTGATTGGCTCTGAATTCCCTTAATGGGTCCCGTCCATAACGCCTGGTCAGACCAGGCATTAAAGGAGGGACCCGCTAAGGGAACTCGTAGTAGGGCGGTAAGGGATTACCGGCACTGGTCTCCTTACCGGTGCCAGGTATCTCTTACCGCCCTACTCGTAATGAGGCCCATTGTCTTCAAACATCCATTAAGGAATTTGAAGCCATTCATTTGGTATTTGAACAACTCCTCTATTCCTGTTTTCAAGGAAATCATTCATTTGGGCTTTAAATTAACAGCTTTTTCCACCAAGGCCGCCCTTCTGGAGTCCATAGACCTGAAAGTTCTTAACTTGGTTGCTCAGATAAAGAAAATGTGCTTTCAATACTGCAAATTCTCTCTATTGCCACTCATCAAATATTACATCGGTAAGGTGGTCCCAATGATCACATTTTGCATGGAATGTAGTTTTTTGCCCTTTGACATCAACTGAGGCAAGGTAGAAAGTAGAATCTGGAAAAAAGCCCTGCCATTGGCAAATAGTGTTCCTATTTCCTGTCTAAGGTATGAGCTGGGGCTTCTCTCTCTTGGTGGATGGATGGAGTGGAAGTGGGTGTAAACCTATAGGCTTATTCTGGTCTCTCCAAAATCCTCTTTATACAATGAGGTGGATTTAGCTTTACACAATTCCATCCATGTTTTCCTGAATAAACTGAGATTTAGATCTAATTAGCTGTTGGCTACTTCTGATACTAGCATCAATACTTTAGTCTCAAATCCATTGAAGGCAAAAGAAGCACTTCGCCGTATGGACTGGATTAGGACCATAGATAAAATGAGACTGTGTAAACTCTCCTCATCACCTGTGATAAGTGACAAACCTAGATCATGTGTTCCTAAATATCTAAGGAAATCTCCAGATTCAGCTGCACAGATGGATTTCCTGAGAAGACTCAATCTGTTACCAACTCAAGAAATCCTGCATATCCGGTATGGTGACATTTATGTGACAAACATCTGTGATAAATGTGACGCAAACGCTATACAAACGATTTGTCACCTTCTGGTTGATTGCTCAGGAACCTGGCTGCTTAGAGTATCAAAATTTCAAAGATTTGTCCGTGACCTTCACTCACTTGGTTCGGATATGTTTTGGACCAGGATGATCTCAGGAACGGAAGTCTTTCTTACTCTGGAGGTGGCTGCGCTGTTAAAGGAACTTAATTTAACTGCTAATATGGGTGTTGTGAACGTTGGGCCTTAGCAGACACATGATAATATCATGAATCCTATAGAATGACTCTTTGGTCTATGATCTGTTTCTTTTTTGTTTATCGTATCATTAATAATGTGTATATTCTTTTTACTATTGTCTATGTTATTTTATCCTTTGCATGGAATAAGAAATTGTGTACATTGTACATTCTGCTTTATTCTGTAAACCGTGTAAAATGTCATATTTTTGGCAAATGCACAATAAAACATTTTTTTTAAAAAAGAGGCTCATATCCATGCTGGTCCACTCATACCAGACGGGATATTTGCCTGGGAGGAACACGACATCAGGAATCTGCGCAGACTCCACAAAGTTATTGAGAGTACAAACCAGGAACTAGGGGAATACGCAGTGGCGTCGCTAGACCCCATCAAGGCATTTGATACAGTGAACTGGGACTGGCTCCTGGTGGATCCTGCTCATTTTGGGATAGGGGAGGGGAACCTGGTTGCTCAGGCTGCTAGATTCGGCTGCTTTACAGCGATCCCAGGGCACTATCCCCAATGTCCACTATCCCCAATGCTATATATACTGGTTTTCCTCAGGACAGAGTACAGGAATGCGGGGATATAAATAGATGGGGTGGTACATTTAATTTCGATATATGCAGACAACATGCTCCTCTAAGTGGGGAACCCAAGGGAGAACATGCCAGACCTACTAGAAGCATTAGGGGCATTTGCCAGATTGTCGGGTATGATGGTCAACAAGGAGAAGTCCTTGCTCTTCCCCCTCGCAGGTATGAGGGAGGCTAGCCCCGACCAGCTGCCGAGTATAGGACTCACTTGGACACCAACCACTTTCTGCTACCCGGGAGTGGACATACACCATACAGCTAATACGCTAGTGGCCTTAGGCAAAATAGAAAAACCTATGATGTTCTGGAAGACTCTCCCACTGGGGATGATAGGAAGAGTAGCTTTGCTGAAGATGACGGTCCTGCCCCGCCTACTATACTACTTCACTAACATCCCATACAACATTCCCAGGCCCTTCTTTACACACTACAAACACTGACAAGCAGTTCCTGTGGGATTGGGGAGAAACAGGATAGCACTGAACAGGGGATCAAGCTACCAGACTTTGAACATTATTACCTGGCGGGACAACTCCAATTCATTGTGAAATGGTTGGGGGATGACACATCTATAGATACAATACTCTTTCAGCCAGCAATACAACACTGCTACCTGAGGGAACTCCCATGGATGGATAAGGCGTGAGTCACACCACTCCCTGCCATGGATCAGTTACGTCTGACTCTATGGAGGAGAGCATGGATGATACAAAGCGCACGGGACCCCTACTCCAGACAAATCCCCTTGGCGGGACAAGTAGACGCCTGTGTTAGTCAGAATCATATGTAGTACCCTTGGGGAACACCGCACACAATTAAGACTACAAGTGTAAGTACAATTTCACCTTTGGTACAAGCCTGTACTACACAGTAAAGTGGTAGCGATGGCTGAGTAGCCAGACTTATCTCAAGAGTAAAGAGAGTACAATAGGTTGCACAAAGGACAGCAATTACTATGGTTCAAGTAAACACTTGTCGGGCGGAAATCCTGCCGGGGTCGGCCGGGCTGTCCGTAGACCTCCGGGCAGGGAGGCCCCAACTCCTCCCGTATATCCCAAAAGAGATAGAGTATGAGACACACGCAAGAAGCAAGGTGACTCTGCTGTTTATTAGACAAAACGGCAGGGATGGGTCAAGGATCGTACGCGTCCGTCCTGACACACACACAATCGTGGGGCTCGCAGGCCCTTTTTACCTTAGTATGACGCGCTACTTGCGTCACCTTAGAAAGTTTAGAAAAAACCTATTTCCACTCTGGATTGGTTACTCGAGTGGTAGGGTTAGTATAGCATACATATAGAGAACGGTATTAGTGGTTGAGGGTTAGTCAGGTGATATACTTGGGCTGTCCCTTCAATTTGATACATGAAAATTGTTACATGAAGACCTCTGAGGATTGGTCAATGTTAATGGCGTCAGTGATAATTTAATTTAATTTAATTTAATTTAATTTAATTTAATTTAACATTTATAAAGCGCTCACACAGCCCGCAGGAATCAAGGCGCTGTTACAGGAATTGTTTATTTTTCTTAGCTGCGTAATTGTGTTTTTTTTTTGTCTTAGTTACGTATTTATAACGCGCTTAAACACTCAGAGGTTTCTAAGCGCGGACCCGGGGATCAAACCTGTTGTTGCTCCGTGTCGTCTTGCTTCCAAGACGCGCACGCTGCCGCTGTGCTATCCTCCCGAGAGAGAGCCCCATGTTCTGATTGGTCCGCTCGCGAGCCTCCCAGTCTGGGACTATCGCTGTTCCCAGCTCGCGGTGCACCTGTAATTTGCAACAATGTTTTTACTATGGGTAGGTGTAAACAATGTGAGGATTTATTCATATGTTGGGAGGTCGACTCCTCCCACTGCTGCAGATGTCCAATGAGCCTTTTAATTGTATCTGCCTGTGTCTTGAAACGTGGGATTCAGGCGTCTCCTTCCTCCTGGGCTTGGCATCCTGTCAGGTTTGGCTTTGTCACGTGAGGTGGGACCGTGTTTGAGGCAGAATTCAGCATAATTAGTATTGTTTTTCCCACTGTGTGCCTGGTTTATCTTGCAGGTGCGACCTTGGCGTCGGCTTGTGGCGTGCGAGATTGCAACATCGTGCCCTTGGCGGTGTGCTTTCGCCGGGCTCATTCTGCAGGGTCAGCAACCGAGCTCTTGCTCATTCAATGTTCATGGAAGCTTTTGTTTGCGGCCTTCTTGGGCCTGGTGCATAGGTGGAACCGTTTGATGCAGAGCGCTTTAGGTTACGGTATCATATTGCTCTATCCTCAGTATCGTGTCTCCGTTATATTCTTCATTATGGTACAGGGTTCTTAGAAGAAGCGTGAGCAAGCCTTTTTAGATAAGTTCATTATGCGTCTTGCGTTTCTGCATTTTGAGAGCCTATGTGGAAAATAATAAAGATGCACGTCTGTGGGTATGTCTGTCGCCTACGTCATAGCACTGAGTATGTTCTTCGTGTGGATTGGTGTGGGAGTGTCCAGTGTGCATGTTTGCACAGGTGTGCTGACCGTTGGCTAGGTCGTCATGGCATCTCTAACGACGTGTAGGTTTAGTCGAGTTTATCCATGCCGCAGTTGTCGGCATGGGCAGGGCGGGCTGCTGGGCAGGTAGGTGGGCACATCCATATGTTCCTGTACCAGGGTATTTGGTCGTCTGGTAGATAGGCAAACTCCTCTCGTGGCGGGTGTCTAGGCCGTGATCCTCTAGGCCAAGCGCGAGAGGGGAAGGGCGGGAGCCTGTTCTTCCATTCTCCCACTTCAGTCCCCCCTCTGGTCGACTTGTCGACCACAAACATATACTTTTCTTTATCTCCTCTTACTCTCCATATTTTAGTTATTCCTCCCAAATGTCCATAGTGGTTAACATGGTCTTCAAATGACCAATACATATATGCACAGGTTCCTCCAGGAGTGCAGTATACCCATTTCCCTATGTAGCTCCTTGGGTTTCTTGGGTTTTCGAGCTTCACAGATGGTGGGTCCAGGTGGTTGGTGATGATCTGGTTGTGCAACTTCTCTCTCTCTTTTATGATTGTGCCTGTGTGTTGGCCGCCATCTGTTGGCATCAAGAGGTGCATACCAACCATTTCGATCATCTCGTCTGTGGTGCGTGCCTTCCGGGCCTTCCAAAATCTTATTATGATCAGTGTAGCTAAAGCCAAAATAGTACATCCAACTATAATCTTCAGTCCATCTGACAGCCAAGATGGCATCCAGGACCATAATATTGAAAACCAGCTCTCATCCTTTTTCACACCTTTACTTTCATCCATCATTTTTGAGTGCATCTGGGCCAATTGTAAAACTGCTTCTGTCAGTGTACCATTGTCAGCATCGTTGGCAGGGATGAATGTGCAGCATGATTGTCCTATCTTAGCGCAAACTCCTCCTTCCATTGCTGTGAGGAGGTCCAGTACATATCTGTTCTGAAGTGCTACCATCCTCACAGCTCGCAGTTCCTCTTTTATTGGGTTGAATCCATTTGCCGTAGAATTAATAGTCATCATTAGTTCCCACCGAGTTATCTGGAGCCATTTTGCGTTTGCGTAAGCCTGTAGTCCTGGATGTATTATTGAGGAGAAGAACATTGCTGCTCTGCTGAATAATCTGTGTTCTGGTGGAATTGAAGTGAGTGCTGTTTCTGACCTTCCCCATAGGTAATTTCCTGTCAGAGGTTCTCCTTGTCTTTTCTGTCTATTCAGGACAGTATTATTGCCGTCGGTTTTGCTCTCTGGCCCCTTCTGAGGTTGTGCAGATCTCTTCTTCCTCTTGTTCCCTTCATCCATTTTGGGGAAGTTCGCCATCTTGACATGTTTCTGGGGTACCACTAGTGATGGTACATTAACGTGCACCATTGTGCATATACCATTCCACAGAGGGGGCAGTGTGTGGTATGCTTTTTCTCCACAGGCCCAGTAATGGTCCATCACTACTGCTGTTCCTGCTCCCCCCTCAGGTAACTCCATCACGCTCTCACAGTTGGTGTTGTATCCTACGTCCACCTCCCCTTTATGTTGGTAGCATACCTTAGGCGCAGTTAGTGGCAGTATTGTTATTGGGTCTTCATCCTTCTCCATCCACGTGAGCAGGGGTACGTACTTGACCCAAGTCGTCCAACATCTATGGTTGTGTCCATCAATAGTTGAAATATTTTCTCTTGTTACCATGTTGCTGCCAACCACTCCTATATCCCATTTGTTGTTCATGTACACCTTCCCTGTTATTATCACCAGTGGTCTTTCCCAACATCCGTTTTTACCAGGGACTTCAGTGGCGTACCAATCACATGGTAGGTACTGTAGTGTTACTTTCTTTGTTTCTCCTTTTTCAGGACCACTTGTTATGTATCTGAATCCTTCAGCATGTAAACTGCTCTTGTGGTAACTCAAATAAGTCTTGAGGAAGTTGTTTTCATATGGATATGTATCTCGTGTTTTCCACACCAGTTGCACCACTGTCCCTTGAAATCTTCCTTTCGTCTGGAACAGTGCCAGGTATATTATACATCGTGCTATTTTTTCATCTATCTCCGTGGCAACAAATGTTCGAGAAGCGCTCATGGCATATGGGATTAATGAGCAAACGTAGCAGCTGTCTTCTGTTGTCTGCTTACCTATGTGGGTCATGTGTTGGTACCATATGTTTTTTGAGATGTGTGCTGAATCTTGTATGTAGTTGTCAATACCTTTATTATCTGAATATGTGCTGCGTTTAACTCTATTTTCCTTGTGTGGGATTTTACTAGTACCACCTGACGTAACACCTGTTGCAGCTGGGGGTGGGGGTGTATTAGGTTTGGGTACAGCAATAATATTGATAGCATAGCTGTACTGCCATACAGAGGCAGCCAAGAATCCGGTGATCATTAAAATCCCTATCAATTTTATTACAGATGCTAATTTAACCGGCATTTTGCTCTTACCTTGCTGCAGTCCGGCAGCTTATTCTTGCGACGTTACAGTTGCCCGCCTGAAAATTCTTAATATGCTTGTTATTAATGTTAGTTGTCGTTTTTAAGCTCTCCCTATCAAGTAGTCATTCAGTGCCCAGGCGAAGAGCTGTTCCCACGCCAATCTAAGCGATCTATCTTTTAGGGCAGGCAAGTATGGTTGGAGGTGGGGCATTGAATGTTCTATGGCCAAGAGGAATGCTGTGTAGTAGACACGTACCCTCCTTTTCAGGTACGTTGGCCTTTTTATTTCATATACAAATTGGTGTGACAGTTCTTCCGGGTAATTATCGTCTGAGGGTACCATCTACTCCTGGGCAGTGAATTTGTTAGTTATCTACTTTCTTAGTAGTACAATAATACGCTGTACCTGCATGTGCGAGAGAAAAGAAAGAGAACATTCAGGTGTTTACATGTGTATATGTGCAAGACAATGTCCTTCAGTTCAGTTATTACTACAGTGGGTAGGGGGTCAATGGGCAGAGGGTTTGGGGCTCAACTGGCGGAAGTCTCTTTACTCTTTAATCATGTAACCATGGGGTGGGCGGTATGGGGATCACCCCTTTCTTTTCTAGTAGGTGTCTCTGGAGAATCTGAGGGGTGGCAGGGTATGGGGACACTTAGGCCGTTAGTTGTGGTAGGAGTCTCTTCCTCCGTTGGTGACGCTGTTGTTGTTCTTCCAGTGGCCCTGTCGGTGGCGCTGGGGCGGGTCTGGAGTTTGTAGATCTTTACGTCGTGTAGGTGGTTCCAGGCACGTTTGTCCTGTAGCTTTACTGCTCTCGTTGATACCTCCTCTACCAGATGGGGGCCAGTGAAGCGTGGACTGTTCCACTTTCTGTTGAAATTGCGAAGTAGTACGTGGTCACCTTTAGCAACCTTGCCCAGTCTTTCCTTTTCCAATTCTTTATCCGCGTCTTCTTGTTGGTCGCTGTTAGACCCGCCCCGCGTGCGCTCGAGCTGTTGAGACACAAACACTACACTAGTACTCAAAGAAGACACATATTGGTACATTTCATCACGAAAGACATTTGCAGTACTCTCGTGATCGGTAAATGCTCTTGATGTTGGCGTTAGGGGAAGGCGCATTTGATGTCCGGTAACCACCTCGTGAGGGGTGAGGTGGT
This sequence comes from Ambystoma mexicanum, assembly GCF_040938575.1. NCBI lineage: Eukaryota > Metazoa > Chordata > Amphibia > Caudata > Ambystomatidae > Ambystoma > Ambystoma mexicanum. The sequence continues at coordinate 1,275,310,710 of NC_090929.1, read as the reverse complement.
GGTCGGAACCTGGTCTATTCCTTAGCTCAAATAGGGCTAGTGGAAGGCAATACAACCAACTCTTCTTTGTTGTTTGCTGTATTTTTGCAATTGCCTTCTTTAATAGGCCATTCAGGCGTTCACATATACCGTTGGCCTGTGAGTGGTATGCACATGCAAATTTATGCTTGATGTTCAGTAAGGATGTGATGTGCTGGAACATTTCGTTTGCGAAATGTGGGCCATTATCTGACCGCAGTACCTCGCACACTCCCCACCTGGGGAAGACCTCCCTCACTAGGAATTTAGCTGCTCTGAATGCATCTGGGTGTGAACAGGGCCCTGCTTCAATCCTCCTCGAGAATGGGCATACTACTACAATCATATACCTATTTCCTTGACATACGTTGATCATATCAACATAGTCAATATGGAGATGTCGGAAGGGTCCCTCTGGCCGGGGTATAGTACCTCTTATCACCTTCAGAGTGTGACCGGCCGTAAACTGTTGACATGTGAGACAATTGCTGATAAAATTTGACACATGAGAATTTAACTCGGGGCAGAACCAGTCTTCCCTAATTCGTGCTGCAATTACTTCCTTGCCTGTGTGGGCTGGGTGGTGTAGTTGGCTCAGGGCGGTGTTCAATAGTGCCAGTGGCATTACAATCTTTCCAGTGTCACCCTGGCGCCATAGTGCGTCAGTTGGCGACATTGTGCATCCTCTTTTTACCCATATTTCTTTTTCTGAAATTGGTGCAGCCGCTTGTAGCTCCATTATCTGAGTGGCTGGGAGATGGGTGTACCCTTCTCTTATCAACATCTCCTTAGCCATTCCCCTCCCTCTCCCTCTCTTTGACTCTGGGGGGTTCCATATTTCACCAAAATATGCAGCATACTTTGCATGTGCGTCTGCTGCTGCATTCCCTTTTGAAATGTGGTCTTCACCATTGGTGTGTGCGGTGCATTTGACCAAAGCTAATTCTTGGGGGTCATTTATTGCTTCAATTAGTTCAGCGAATAGGAGGGCATGTTGCACTGGAGTGCCATCAGCTCTCCTAAACCCTCTTCTTCTCCATTTCGACAGCCCTGAGTGGACAGTGGACGTAACATATGCGCTGTCGGAGTATATGGTCACTCGTTTGTCAAAGCTTTCCTTCAACGCCAATATTAGTGCAATTAATTCTGCTGCTTGAGCGGAATAATCCTGTGGTAGTTGTACACATTTCATTGCCACACACACCGGTACCTCCATCATTTTTACCACTGCTGCCCCAGTCCTCCTTATACCATCCCTTTGATCGATAGTTGATGACCCATCAATGAACAGGAGCTCACCTCCCTCTAGTGCGTTCTCTTCAATCTTTCTAGTACATGAGTACATTTCAGTTATTTGCGTACAATCGTGGGCATAATCTCCTTCCTCAATTACTTCTGCTAGGAACCTTTCAGGGTTGACCGTGCTACATCTAACAATTGATAGTTCAGCTCTGGATAAGATGATCTCATAACCTGATGCCCTTTGCGTGGTTAGGGTGGACTTAGGTTTATTCAATATTGCAAATAGTGCATGTTCCACAAACAGTGTAGTCGGGCACCCCATGGTGATTGCTGATGCTTTCTCTACCGCAAAAGCAGCTGCGGCGAGACCTTGTTCGCAAGGGAAATGACCTAACATCACAGGGTCTAAGTGGCCGCTGTAAAATGCTACTGGTTTGTAGCCCATGCTTGTTTTTGGAGCCAACACTGCTTTCATTACTGCTGAGTCGCAATGTGAAAATATAAAGAATTGTCGCTCATAGTCTGGGGTTGCCAGTACCGGAGCAGTTGATATTGCATCTTTCAGTTCATCAAAAGCCTCTTTCATTTCCATTGTCCACCCCAACTTTTTCTCCCCTTTATTAGCTTCCTTTAATGCCTCAAGCAGGGGTCCTATGTATGAGCTGTAATCAAATACCCATGCTCTACAGTAGTTGCACAGGCCCAGGAACTGCTGTAGTTCCCTCACTGTTTGTGGCACTGGCGTTTTTGAAATGGCCTGTGCTCTTTGTGGTGCAATCTTTCTTCCATGTTGGGATATGAGCTGACCAATGTAAAGTACCTGTTCTTGACAGTACTGTAACTTTTCCATGTCTACCTTGTAACCTTTTTCAGCCAGTATTGTCAGCATCTTTAATGAGTCCTCTCTGCATGTTCTTTCGTTTGTACTGCAAATTATTATGTCGTCGACATACTGCAACACTGTGCTTTCCACTTCAATGTTACCCAAATCCATCTGTATTACTCTGTTGAAGATTGAGGGTGATTCGCAGTACCCTTGTGGCAATCTGATGTGTTTCCACTTTGTGTTTCTGTAAGTGAAGCTTGTCAGATCTTGTGAGTCTGGGTGCAACGGTATTGAGAAAAAAGCATTTTTAAGGTCGACCACTGTAAATCGTGATGCTTCTGCTGGAATGCCACACAATATTGTGGCCGGGTTTGCAGCTATGGGGTATTCTGCTTCTACTATGTTGTTCACGGCCTGAGATCCTGTATGAAGCGCCAAGACCCCCCTCTAGCCTTGCGCACTGGGTATACAGCCGTGTTACATGGTGATTCTGAGGGGACCAATATGCCATTATCTATAAGGGCCGTTATGGTTTCATATATGCCCTCATCTGCCTCTTTTGATAGTGGGTACTGTTTCACTCTGGGGAGTATTGCACCTTTTTTCAATTTTATCCTTACTCCCCCTATACTTTTTATGCACCCCACGTCATAGGGGCTAGTAGTCCATAATGATGTGGGTACTTTTGTCATATCCTCCTCAAAGAAGGGAACTGGAGTGGATGTGGGTGCCTCAAGTGCCATTGCAATTTTCTGTGCCACTTGTTTGTACGCCACTCTTAGCCATATTTCCACACTCATCATAAACACCATTTCACCTTCCTCCTTTCCTTCTGAGAACAGCTCCTCATCTGACACCTGGGTGAGTCTACATCCTTCTGCTAGTGCTATCACTGCCCTCCATGCTCTTCCTTCTCTGTCTTGGGCATGTACCACAATGTAATCAGCTGTTGCTATAATGCTCTCAATGTCCACTGGAACCACCTTTCCTTCTGGTTCATTGACTGGTGTTTCTGGTCTAAACAAATAGGCTGCTGGCCTCCTCCAGATCTTTCCCTCTATCCCTGGCATCCATGCAAATGCCATGTCTGTCCCGTACTGGAAGAGATCGCCATCTATTGGCTCAGCCCTAATCGCTGTCTGTCTGCAGTATGCTTGCATAATCTGTCATGCTGTGAGCATGTTAATTCCTGGAGTAGAGCAAATTATGCCGTCCTCCGTAAAGGAGATCGTCATATTCAACCTGTTCATGATGTCTCTCCCCAGTATATTTACTGGTGAGGCACTATAATATAAAAGTGGGACTGACATGTCATAATCTCCTATAGATAAGGGAATGTTATCAGTAAAAGGAACCAACCCTCTAGCCCCAGAGAATCCTTGGGTGTTCATGGCTTCGCCCGACATCTTAAATTTACCTTCCCTTATGCAAGACCGGGTCGCCCCGGTGTCAACAAGGAATGATAATTTTTTGTCACCTATCGTTACCTCTATGCGTGGTTTCTCTGCACTATTAGGTGTTACCGACAGGATGGGACACACCAAGGCCGTCTGTGGGCTGTCCTATTGAGGGTACAACGATTGACCATTTCCTGTGTAAGGGTTGTGTCCCAGGACCGTCACCCTACCCAGTTGTGTTTGTTGTGCTTGGGGTTGTTGTGTTATCGCTACTTGTTGTTGTGGCAGTGAATATGTCTGTGGCTGTTGTTGTGTTGTTAGTTGTTGCTGTTCATTTCCCTGTTGCAACGTCTGCTGTTGCTGTATGCCCTGCTGTTCCTGTGTGGGCCTTGGTTGTCCCTGTTCGCTCCATGATGGTGTTCCTGGTCTTACTCTACACGTGCGTGACATGTGCCCTACTAATCCACAACTCCAACACACCAGTGGTTCCCTGCTCTGCCATGGAAAACTTCCTGTGTTGTCCTGGTATACTGGTTGCCCGGTGGGGTAGGAATTTCTAAGTCCTCCCACCTGCTGTTGTGTGTTATATCCTTATCCTCTCCCTCTCATAATTCCTCCTCTTCCCCTGTTGTAATTATAATACCCAGCTCCTGGCATTGAGTATCCTCCTCCCATGTTGGTCGTTTATGGTTGGAGTGGCGGCACCTGTTGTGTTATAGTCTGTGAGGGTGGTATTTGGGAGGGATCTTGTGCAGCCACTACTTGTGTGGGGCTTTGGGTCATTGTTGTAGGTGTAGTTATTAGTGCCCCTTCCATTGTGTATTTAGTAAGTTTTTTCTGTACTAGTTTAGCCTCTTCCGTTTTCCTGTCCTCTTCCTTTTGTTTCATTTTTCCTTGCCATGTCGTGCAATGATGCACTATTGTCAGTTGTATTTCTGGCCATGCTTTTGCTTCCATTCCCACTACTTTCTTTAGTTGTTTCTGAACTCCTTCTGGGAGCCCTTGTACTAGTATATGATAAAATATTGCTGGTGTTTTGTCCCATTGTTCTCTAGTTTCCATGCGCCACTTCTCTTGGATTTCCTGGATATAATCAACAGGATCTTCGTTCTCACGCATCTTGCGTGAGGTAATTGCTCCTATGTCTGATGTGTCTGGGTACTGTACCCTCAGTGCCTGCCATAGTGCATGTCTGCAGTTTGCGAATGGTGCCCCATCGTGCGATGTGTTTGCTATTGTTACCCCAGGGAATCCCGCTCTCTTCCAAATATCATCCGCTGCATCCCCTAATATCGATATTAGAAGGCCCTTTACATCTCCCACTGCCAGTTTCTGTCCTGCGGTGTGTTTTTCCATTTCATATATCCATTTACCCGCACCTCCACTTAATGATGGGAGCCTGCACTTTATATTTTCTTTGTCTGTATGCTTCCAAGGGACGTACTGTGGTCTAACCCCTCCCCTCTCCAGAAGTGGCATTAAGTTGTGTCTCGTTTTATCCCTTGGGTTCCATAAAATCGAGTCCTCACACCCCTCCTCTTCTTCCCTCTCTCCTACATCGTCAATTTCGTCCGTATTTCCCCTGCTCGTAACTCTTTCTTCTCCATCTTTTCCCCTTCTTCCAACATTTCCTGTATTTAATGTGGGCGTGTGTATTCGTCCTTCCTGCCTGCGTCTAGGGAGGTCTCTAAGCTGACCTGCATAGGGTGTCAATTCGTTTGTGAAGGGCGCAAGTTTGATTGTACGTGATGAGCGTGAGGTGGTTGAGCATGTAGGGTGGGATGGGAGAGGGTGTGATGGTGACGATGTGTCTTCATGTGTCTGTCTTTCCGCTATCCCTTGCTCTTCCTCCTCACTTCTCTACAGTTCATCCTTTCTCCTACAGATCCATGGTGAGTCTGTATTGGTCCTGGTGGTATATAGTTTATCTAGACACTCCCTTTCACTGTTTCTTCCTTCCTTCTCCATTCCTTCTTCTTCCTCAGTACAAAAGTCATTCACAAACGGCAGCCCCCACTCTGTCTTTTTCCCCTTGATTGTTACTGTTTTTAAGTCTATTAGGTCCGGTTCTCCCTTTTCTCCTGTACCAACCGTTCCCCTTTGCGCTGATGTTGTTGCTACTTCTGCGTCTCTATACACATACTCCCTTACTTCACTCTCCCTTCTCCTATCTTTCCTTTCCCCTTCATTTCTCTCCTCCATCTCTCTACCAATTTCCTCCCTCTTCCTTTTTAATTCCTCCATTACTTCACTACTCACCTTTTCCAATATCCTTTCATCCTCTTTCTTCCTTTCCCATCTCACCCTCTCCCTTTCTAATATACTCTCTATCACCCTCCCTTCTTCGTATTTCTTAGTCGTTTCTGATAGTAATCTCTTCTTCCACATTGCCATTTCTTTTTCTTTCTCTTCTTCTTCCCTTTTCCTCTCTCGTAGCAATGCTCTTGATACCCTTTCTGCTGCTGCTTTTACCCTTTCAGCTTCTCTCCTTTGCTCCTCAGTGCGTTCCCTTATTTTTTCCAATTCGTTCTTACATTCTTTCCTTCCCCTCGCTCTCTCTCTTTCCTCCCTCTCGAGCTGTTTGATCAGTTCATTCTGCTCATCCCTTAACTCTGCCAGTTGTTCCTCCAAAATCTCTTCCTTTTGTCGTAACAGCTCTTCCCCTCTCATTCCACTCTCCCTGGTATTATCCTCGTCTATTTTCCTTACTACCTCCTTCTCTTCTCCTGTTAATGAACCTCGTACTTTTAATAGTATCTGCGCAGCTACCCACTCATCATGTCCTATTTCCACAGTTTGTTCTTCTCCAGTCCTCCCCTCCCCTGCTGGCATCTTCCTATGAGCCACATATGGTGGCGGGCTGTATGCCGGGTTCGAGTACCCCTCAGCCGCCCTTAACTGTCCTCTTTCTATTTCTCCTAATTCTCTTAAAGGGTACAACCCCCCTCCCTCTGTTTTCACTACTTTTGCTAGGGGTATATCGTTGCTCTGTTCCTTTTTTATTTCATTTTCTTTTGAGTTATTATTCTTTTCTCCTCCCTCTTGTCCGTTCCCCGTGTTCTTTGGGTCTTCACTCCCCTTTTTCCCATTCTCTCCTTCCTCCTTAATCTCTTTTTCTTCCGGTATTTCCCCCACAGTGAACATTCCATTTGGTCCTGGTCGGGACCCTTGGAACATCCTCCATAAGTTAAACACCTCCACGTGGTGTGTCAACTTCTTCCCTTTGTATGTATTATGCAGATGGTTTAATAGTGAATGTTGGGTATATGGATCGAAGCTACCATTAGGCGGCCATGGTGTTATCATTTTGTTGTCCGTCCCCTGTGTCCATTCTATGCTATACTTGATCAGTTTCTCCCTATGGGGTGACAGTGTTGTACATATGTGTTGTAGTGGGGTAGTGAGGGTGTTCCCCCACCCTCCCGATCCTGTCCCGTATGACATAGTAGCGCTTCACTTGTTATCCTTCCCCTATTTGGTAGCTATTATCTTGCTAACACTTACAATACACAGCCTTATACCTTTACCTGGCCCCGTAAATTTGGGGACTTGCGATAGTCCGCTAAGGAAAATTATTAAAATATAGTATTTACATTTGTATATATTCTTCTTTCTTTCTTCCTTTACACAACACCCTTACGGCCCCCTGCGGCCGAGGCACACGTAGCCCCCTGCGGCTGCGTACCCCTTGTGACGTTCTTATACAGTCGTCCTATTTTCATTTGCTCCTCCTCCTTCTTCTACACTCGCCGTGGCCGGCGTTCTCCGTGCGCAGCCACGTCACCCGTTTCGCCTTTCCCCGATCAACTCATTACCGTTTATCTCCGTTTCCACTCCCTTACCACAGTTCTCTTCCCCACCACTCTCAGACAGAAAGATGCCTTGTGCTTGGGATATCCTATGAAAGCCCTACTGGTGACGTCACCGATCTCTTCGAGCTACTGGTAAGTTCTTCATATATTCTTTAAGTCCAAAATACACTTGTAATCTACCCCCGTTAACCTCACAGCTGTCTTCCTGTCACTCCTGGAACAAGGTAATCAATAATATAATCGGACTGCGCACACTGCGTCTCCTCTCGTGTGATACGCCCCTCGACAGGAGGGCTTAACCAGCCAATTATCTTCCGTATTGGGCAACTAACTAGCTACCGCCTACAGGGAAACGTCATCTACCTATCGAGTTTCTTGCTCGAACAATAGGGATCCTCATCTACTCATTGATCAATAAATGCCAAATCGTAGGAAACCACACACACACCCTTACATGTAGTCGCGACCTAGGCCAATCAGTATCTAAGAGCGGCCGCACGTGATGTTTTCGTGCTCCACCCCCCTCTCTCGCGTAACGTAGCCGACTGCTCTCGCACTCGTTCGGCTACCATTCATTTCATTGCCAACACTAAATTGTCAAACCTTCGCCGCGCACCTGTGCAACACCTCCCACCTCCCGTATTTAATTCCTCCCCCCTCCCTCACAATTTCACATTGCTTGTTGTGCGTGGCATGCTCACCAAGTTCTCTTGATGCGGGGCCGCTCGACTGCGTGCACCCCTCCAAGCGGCTCGCCACCTCCCCTCGTCTGGACCACGTCTGGACACTCGCCAACCGCGGGCGGGATACTTCTCAACCGGCTCCCGAAGGCCAATGTCCGGATTGTGCTGTCCGGTCTTCTCGCAGTTCCGCGATGGTCCTGTAGTCCTCAGAAGGGGGCAACGGCAGAGGGGGCCGCGCCGCCGGGCCTCCTCGCAACGGGAGTACCTGGAAAAAAAATAAAAATAAAAAAGCAGATCTTAAACAGATCTCAGCTGTGCCTCCAACTTGTCGGGCGGAAATTCTGCCGGGGTCGGCCGGGCCGTCCGTAGACCTCCAGGCAGGGAGGCCCCAACTCCTCCCGAATATCCCAAAAGAGATAGAGTATGAGACACACCCAAGAAGCAAGGTGACTCTGCTGTTTATTAGACAAAACGGCAGGGATGGGTCAAGGATCGTACGCGTCCGTCCTGACACACACACAATCGTGGGGCTCGCAGGCCCTTTTTACCTTAGTATGACGCGCTACTTGCGTCACCTTAGAAAGTTTAGCAAAAAACCTATTTCCACTCTGGATTGGTTACTCGAGTGGTAGGGTTAGTATAGCATACATATAGAGAACGGTATTAGTGGTTGAGGGTTAGTCAGGTGATATACTTGGGCTGTCCCTTCAATTTGATACATGAAAATTGTTACATGAAGACCTCTGAGGATTGGTCAATGTTAATGGCGTCAGTGATAAGAGCCCCATGTTCTGATTGGTCCGCTCGCGAGCCTCCCAGTCTGGGACTATCGCTGTTCCCAGCTCGCGGTGCACCTGTAATTTGCAACAATGTTTTTACTATGGGTAGGTGTAAACAATGTGAGGATTTATTCATATGTTGGGAGGTCGACTACTCCCACTGCTGCAGATGTCCAATGAGCCTTTTAATTGTATCTGCCTGTGTCTTGAAACGTGCGATTCAGGCGTCTCCTTCCTCCTGGGCTTGGCATCCTGTCAGGTTTGGCTTTGTCACGTGAGGTGGGACCGTGTTTGAGGCAGAATTCAGCATAATTAATATTGTTTTTCCCACTGTGTGCCTGGTTTATCTTGCAGGTGCGACCTTGGCGTCGGCTTGCGGCGTGCGAGATTGCAACATCGTGCCCTTGGCGGTGTGCTTTCGCCGGGCTCATTCTGCAGGGTCAGCAACCGAGCTCTTGCTCATTCAATGTTCATGGAAGCTTTTGTTTGCGGCCTACTTGGACCTGGTGCATAGGTGGAACCGTTTGATGCAGAGCGCTTTAGGTTACGGTATCATATTGCTCTATCCTCAGTATCGTGTCTCCGTTATATTCTTCATTATGGTACAGGGTTCTTAGAAGAAGCGTGAGCAAGCCTTTTTAGATAAGTTAATTATGCGTCTTGCGTTTCTGCATTTTGAGAGCCTATGTGGAAAATAATAAAGATGCACGTCCGTGGGTATGTCTGTCACCTATGTCATAGCACTGAGTATGTCCTTCGTGTTGATTGGTGTGGGAGTGTCCAGTGTGCATGTTTGCACAGGTGTGCTGACCGTTGGCTAGGTCGTCATGGCATCTCTAACGACGTGTAGGTTTAGTCGAGTTGATCCATGCCGCAGGTGTCGGCATGGGCAGGGCGGGCTGCTGGGCAGGTAGATGGGCACATCCGTATGTTCCTGTACCAGGGTATTTGGTCGTCTGGTAGATAGGCAAACTCCTCTCGTGGCGGGTGTCTAGGCCGTGATCCTCTAGGCCAAGCGCGAGAGGGGAAGGGCGGGAGCCTGTTCTTCCATTCTCCCACTTCACACTGATTCAAGGTTTCTGGGTAAAAGGACATACATTTATTTACACCACCAGTTATAAAACAGTTCACTATTGTCAATCAGCAGAAAATCACAATCTTAATACTTTACAATAACCCCCAATCAATTCTGGGCAAGTTAGGCTCAAAATGAAGTGTGAGCAAAATGGCACTCCAGCAATTTAAAAGGGACAAAAGACAAGGTTATCACAAATTAATCAGCACCAACAAGTTAATAGGCAGGCAATGTAGAAAAGGCTTACTACACTAGGATTCAAGTCAATAGGCCTGGGCCAATGTTAATGACTAAGAGTCTTTGCAGGGGATCACATAGTTCAGAGTAGTTTGTGGTTAAGTCTTTACCAAGAGTTCTAAACAAAGTTGGTCAGAAGAGAAGTTATTCAAAGGAGTAGAGAAGGACAATCCTTTGGAAAGGCAAAAGATTTAAAACACTTTCGCCGCGGTCGGACGGAACGAACGACCAGATTTGAACAGTACCTTAAAAGAAGAAGAATGCTGTAGCTGAGGCAGTTGTTCCTGACAGCTCCTTCAGGCTCACGGTTCCTGAAGAGACTGTCATAGTGACAAGAAGGAAGACAGCTGGAGGGCCCTGCACTGCCCAGGGAAGATGCCAGCAGCGGAGCAAAATGTCAAATAAAAGGTGCGCTCCTTAAAACCCAAACAGGTTCCTCTCCACCTGGCTATCCGGTTCACTGCAACGATGCACAGCGAATTCGGCCACGATGAGGACCGGTGTCTGGCTTTTGGCAAGCTGGTTAGTCTCACCAAGCTCAAGGGAAGAAGAATCTTTTCAGATCTCCTCTGTCGTTGAAGTTTAAGGCGATTCTGACCTGCAGCAGGGCTTCACCGGGATGTCCAGTAGTTGCAGCAGTCCTCTTACTTCAGCTCCTCTTCTGTTCTCTCGATCCAGTGGTGACTCTGCCTTCCAGTCCCAGAGACAGGCTTTTCATGCACCAAATCCCCCATTCACACAGCTTGGCTGTCAATCACACAGCAAGGTGGCAGTCCTGGCAGGACAGTCAGCTAGCCAATCAAACAAGTGTGTGACTTGGGTCTCCAAGTAGACCCTGTGCAGGGGGCCTCAAACCCCTCCCTCACATCCTGTCCACCCCAGACACTCAGGCGCCTAAGGAGAGCCTCTGTGCAGAAGCCTGACAAAGGACGGTGAACAGAGGAACCAAACCTGGTTTGACGTGCAGAGTAAAACACGAGAAAGACCTTTCCACTAAGAAATGGTGAATAAATCCAACCAGATCCAAATAAAAACAAAAGGGGTCCAGCGGGTTAGAGATTGAGGCTACCATTATAGCCTCCAATGGTAATGAGGCTATTTTCATAGCTCGCGGTAGAATACAAATGGTAGATACCACTGCCACCAGCCAAATCTTAGAGAAAGGGGAACATAAAAATGTCCCATGAGAATTAGACACAAAGGGATAACTATTAACCCTTCCAGTACTCTATTGGAAGATAGGTTGTACTGGGTCTGTAAATTTAAAAATACTTTTAAAGTCAATGGCAACTTTAGATGTTCTGGGAGACAGTAGTCAGTCCCAGAAAATTGAGTTTAAAGTGGAAGCCTACAAAGACAACCCTGTGTCACTGCATTAAAAGTGCTGTGTGACACCATAAAAAGATAACGCCTATGGAGTGGGTGAGACTCCATAGTCTATGAGCACAAAATTTACAACAAACAGCAAAACACATGCAAGAGTGGGAAAAAAAGGCTCACACTCTTACCAGGTAAAAATATTAAATCCTAGAAATCCAGCAAAGCTGCTGAGGGACTGAAAAGGTAAGGGAAATTAGCCATTCTGGAGAATTCTCCCTAACACTCACCCCCCCACCCCGCCAGACTAAGGTACAGGAGAATTTAATCCACTCCTCAATGAATCTCTTCACTCTAGTTGGTTACAAACATCCTAGAGAGACCATCAGCATTTTGGTGGTGACATCCTGACCAGTGCTCAATGGTGAAATCAAACCCTTGCAGGCAGATTGACCATCTTAGCAGTTTTGGGTTCTCCCCTTTCATTTGCATTAACCATCTCAAGGGTTGGTGGTCTGTCTGAATCACAAAAGTAGATCCACACAATAGCAAAGCACTCAAGTTCAATGGTTGCCCGCCTTGTTTCTTTTTCCTTCAGCTTCCCGCGGATGAATCAAATGGGGTGCTCCCTACCTATCTCATCCAGTTGACTAAGTACAGCACCTATACCAGTATTGGAGGCATCTGTCTGCACAATGAAGGGTTGGTGATTATCAGGAGCTCTATGGACTGGAGCTTGACAAAGGGCTTTCTTCAGGTTTTCAAAGGCTTGAGTGCACTCCTCATTCCATCTGACCTTTTTAGGGAATTTTGGAGAAGAGACTACATTCAATGGAGAAGCTATGGTCCCATAGTTCTCAATGAAATTCCTGTAGTACCCTGGTGAGGCCTAGCAAGGCTCTCACCTGGGTTTAAGTAGTAGGGATTGTTAAGTATTTCATTCAGGTGATATACCCTGGTCTCAGCCTAGTATGCAGCACACAACCAAAAGGTTATTTTATTATATATATAGGTTCAATATTTTGAGTGATACACCACTCATATCACTCCCCTTTTTCAAATACCCCGGGTCACTATGGACAAGGAATCAGGTTGGTTGGTAAAGGTAATATTTATTTATTTAAAATTAAATTCAAACATATACTTTTAATAGGGAGCAGCAATCATCAATGTGGTGACAATAACAGATAATAAGGTATGTAATGCACTTAAATTCACTCTTCAGCGACACAAAATATAAAACACCAGAGAAAAGAACACTTTTTGGCTTGTTTGGAAAGATAGCACTTAAGTTAGGATTTCCCCCTGCAGTATTCCTCAACCCACAAATAAGCAATTCTGAATAGATATAAGGAAGCAGCAGGTAATCAGGAATAAGGAACAAGAAAAATAATTTTAATCCAACCTTCCCTCCCCAAACATGAAAGAAACACAGATTTGAAATCTTAAACTGTTTAAAATGACATTCGAAAATGGCTGAGTAAAACAATAAATGTGTGCAAAACTCCTTAAATCAGTACACATTTCTATGTGAGCAACATTAGAAAGATACTAACAATCATGAACTATAGTTTGAGCAACAGTAAACACTTTGAATTTGGATGGAAGGTTGAAAATAATTTAGAATAAAAATCACACATGTAAAACTTTGCAAAAATGTTGATTCTCGCCTAAAATTAACCAAACGGTTTTTAATAAAAACGGGTGATTTTGAGTGCGGTTTTTGGGTTGGGGTGTAGCTATAGGTCTTAGGTATAATCCAGAGTTGAAATGAAGTCTCAAGCTATTAAACTGAGGGAGATATGCAATGTAGAATAAGAGGCGTTTTTAGATAAATCGGTAGTAAAAACAGAAAAGAAACGCAGTTTGGACAAGAAAATATTTACTATAGTTTTACTCTAGACTAGAGCAATCAGGCTAGAATACCAGGGAGGGACACAGTAAGCTCTGGAGTTGATTCATGACTTTAACCCCAAATCTCCAGCGCCCGCCCTGGCGGAACCAGTCGGATCACTCGAAATAGGATTGATAGTTTAGGATTTTCACAAGATAAAATGACTAAAGAAATGGCACTTAGCAAGATAAATCAAGACAGGATTGCAATAAGGATTCTAACAATGATACAAGTAATTAAGGTAAGGATATGATGTTTTACAGATGGGGATAGGACAACGCAAGGCAAGGTATGCTATGGTCTTCTTTGATTCCTATGAAAACTTACAGTCCACTTTAATTTAGGATTTTGGACCGTCAAGGGTTCTGGTCATCACACGGATCGGGTCTAACCAAGGACAGCTAGGCAAATCTGGCGGGACAGGATCAACTGGACCACACTGGTCATCGGACTTTACTGGACTGGTACTTCTGGTTACTGGAGACTGGAGATCAGTGGGATGGTGAGTTTGCAGCAGGCATGCATCTAGTAATAGCAAGCCAGACTGGATTAGGATGCTTCCCTTGGGTTTTGGGGATTTTTTTGTAGAATTTGACGCCTGGCTGAAAAGGGGTTCAGCAATGCATAGGCCTTGGCTTTGCAATGAAAATCTGGAACTACGATCAAGCAGGATGAAAAATATATAAAGGCACCTGGCTATGCCCTGAAAAACCCAGGTGGGCATATGTTTTAATAGTCACAGAAATCAGGATGAGAGGTCACACATTAATTTCATATTTGTTTCATGGCAGAGTATTAATGAAGTTGAAAAAGGAAAATCAATCACAGAAAGTGTTTCGACCTTGTGTGTTTAATTTGTGTTTTTTTAAGACAAATGTGGGGATAGAGTACCCAGAAATATTCAAAATTGGTTTTGAGAAGTATACAATACAAGTGAGTACAACCCAGGCAGATGGACTGGATTTCAAAAAACAAACAGCATGTTTTGCTTTCATTCAAACACATATTGGCCCTCATTACGACCCTGGCGGAAATCGAAAAACGATGGCGGAAATGCAATACCGCCATCGAATAGCGCTCGGTGCGACTATGACCCGTCACCGCAAAGTACGAAGCCATTAGCGACACCGTAGTGAACGCCAACGCTAACTGCACCAAGCACGCGCGCGCGCCATGCCAAACCGCAAACACCACCATGGTGCAACGGTACGCCAATTCCGACCCTAGCGGACATGTACCTAACGCCATCAGGCATGGCGGAATGTACCATTCCGCCATGGCGAGAAGTACGGCATCGCGAATCAACCGTAAACGGCCCCACTGAGTGCCTGTACACCGCTCCCTGCCCACAAAGTACAACTCCCGGTAGGTGCAATGAAGTCACAATGCAACCATTGAAATGCACAAAGCACCCATGCATGCCAACGAACAAAAGCAACACAAGAGGGGCCAATGGGAGCTGCAGGTCACAGATGGCACGAATACAGAAGCCATCCCAATGGACATGACCACAGTCCCCCACCAAGAAACGCACGCAAACACAGGCACCTGTGCCCAGCAACATTCCGAAAATCACATCATTCCACCAGTCCACCTGGCTGACCGGCATCTGTTACACAAAACCCAATCCCCCGCCCCTGAGCATGACAACATTCAAACTGTCATATAGGCAGCCCCCATCCCTGACCTCACGGGCTTAGCAGGCAAACGCGCACAGTACAGTACCACGCAACTAAACCCCGAAGTTGGAACCCAATGCAGATCCCCTCACAATACATCGCCCCCCAAATAGGCATATGCCACATCACTTGCAAAGAAAAACGCTACACGGGCCAAATCAGAATAGCAATTTATGCACATCAAAGACACCAAGCCCATACAGCCATCAGGCCATGAACTCCAAAACACTAATCACCATTGTGGGCTGCATCCGCAAGAAATGACCAGCCACTACTTGTGTGTCGCCCTGTACCCCCATGGTACACAGAGCCACATTCACGTACGAAAAGGCAACATGGAAGCGCACAGAACCGCAGGGCTGTCCCAATGGGGAGGCACTAGTCCAGCTGAAAGGCCGAAATGTTGCTCCGAGACACCAGTACTGCGTAAGGGCATGTGGGCCATTGGCGATCGTCCCATAAGATCGTAATGCTGCTCCACCGATTAACACGAAGCAGCAGGTGTCGGGAGTAAAATCCATCTGCAGGAGTGGCATACAGATGGCAGTGGCAAAAGGGGAGGAGATACCTGTCAACCAAAAGAAAAGAAAAAGAACAGAATGGCCATCAGAACTACATTCGAACAACTCACTTCAATGATCACACGAAATCCACAGCCATATGCATGCTAGCCCACTCAAAAGGATCATCACCACCCCAAAACCACTTGCGACTCATAAACATCTATATCGAGGTGCAAACACCATCACAAACGAGTGTACCTGTGCATGCGTCTGTCAAAACAGAATCCATCAGATGGGAATGTCAACGTGCATGGACACAAGTGTCTGAGGGCGCCTCGAGACAGGGAGGGCTCAACAAGGCCAGATAGACGATGGTCCCACTATGGCAGGCCTGCATCACATAGCGTAGGGGAGGCGGATATATCCCAAGAAGCCCTGTACATGGCAAACTCTGTATCAAATCACCTGCCCATGCATCCATTCATCATTCCCTCATCCCGGGATCAAAACGCCTGAATAATTACTCACATGACATTAGAAACATCCATTGAGTCTGTGCGTTATGCAGCCTGCAATATCCACAGTGCCCCAGCCCGTAATTCCAGTGTTGGGAAGTAACATGTATTTGGGAACGTCCGGCCTCATCGCCCACGTCGCTAATGCGCATCCCAAACTATTCATATCAATCATTGCTCCCTCGCCATGGGCCCTGTCTCAAGGACATTGAACAATAGAACGTTATATTTGCAGTCAGACCTGTGGGCATCTCCTCGCCGCCAGCTGATAACCGAAAGCGCCGCCCTTCGAATTCCTCATTTGCAACATCACGTCGAAAAGGCATCTGTGGCCGTTTGAAATCACTAATTATTCCATCGAGTGCGGCTGTGTGTGAAAATGGCAACTGCCTTCACCCACGAATGGGACGCCCCGCCCGTCGTTGCAACTCGGTACAGTGATGCATGAGGGCCCACCGTTACTCGAGTACTACGTTCCACTGACCCTTCACAAGTCTGTTCGCGACTGCACAGATAGAATGGGAAACAATGGGACCATAGCCGAATGAACATAACAACCAATCCAACACGCCCATCGGGTACAAATACATGATAGCAATAGCAAGATACCATTCCCCGAATTGCAGCGTTGTGCGCGTGCCGTGCTCGGCCAAAGGGGAGGGCAGTTTGCACAGGTGGAATGAATCACCACAGGTGGAGGCCATACAGCCTGAAAACACATGAATTGCACAGCCAGTCTCCTCCCACGACCACACCGAAATGCTACCGGCAGGACTCGCGATGTTGGCCCTGGGGGACCTGATAGCACTGCAAGTGCTCCAACTCCAAGAGGAAGACGAACACCAACTACAACCGGCCGCACGGAGGAGACGCAGGAGGAGGAGGAGGGCAAGGCAGGGCCAGCAAGGCCCACCAGCACAGCCACTACCACCACGCAGGCAGCCCGCAATCCCACGCCTCCGAGCACATCCGTTCAACCTCACTGATGAGCAGATCCACACCCTCTACCGTTTGGACCGGGACACCATAGCCGCCATTGTGGACATGACACAGGCTGACCTTGTCAGCATGATAGATAGCCCAACCGCCATCCCACCCCTACTGAAGGTGGTGTCTGTACTCCACTTCCTGGCCACAGGCACCTACCAGCACACAGTCGGACAGTTGCATGGCATTTCTCAGCCACTGTTCTCACGGACACTATTGCAAGTGCTCGATGCCCTCCTGCAGCACGCAGACGACTACATCTCCCTACCACGCTCGGAGCAGGAAATTACAAACACGAAAGTGGGATTCCATGCACTTGGCGGCATACCGGGTTGCATTGGTGCCATCGACTGCACCCATGTGGAGTTGGTCGTCCCACATGCCATGGAGGCCCAGTACCGCAACCGAAAACAATTTCATTCTCTGAATGTACAAATGGTGTGTGACTCCAACAGGATCATTACACATTGTTGTGCCCGATTCCCTGGATCAACCCATGATTCTATGGTCTTGAGGAACTCTACAATACCACGCTACATGGAGCGACACGCAGGGAACAGATCCTGGCTACTCGGTGAGTCTCATTACATGCATGATGATGTGGGGTATGTGAATTGGCAATGACCTGGCAGGAAGGGGGGGGGGGGGTGTGCGTACGTATCAATGGCATTCCACATCATACGTTTCTCGTCCACATACAGGTGATGCTGGATATCCACTGAAGAGATGGCTCCTCACACCAGTCCGGAACCCACGGGACCAGCATGAGGAGGACTACAACCATGCCCACTCACGTACCCGTGTAGTCATAGAACAGGCATTCGGCCTACTGAAGGGCCGTTTCCGCTGCCTCAGCAGGTCTGGCGGGGCACTCCTGTACCGCCATGAGAAGGTTGCAAAGATGGTGATGGCATGTGTCATGCTCCACAACATGTGCATACGTAGAAATGTGCCCATGCCCCCTGACGCAGAACTGCAAGCACCTGATGATGGTCATGATGAGGGTGGGGATGTGGCAGCACCTCATGGAGTCTGCGAGGCACCGGAGGTCCGTGACATTCGTCAGCATCTCATTGATGTATGCTTCTAGCACTCACGCCTGGTGGCTGATACATGGACACGGGACTCGTGGCACTGCGTGTGTCTGGGACATGCACAATATGGACTGTACGCCTATGATGGCCTAGTACACAAAGATCAATGTCCACACATCTCATTGGTTGATCGTGCACTTTTTATGGCATATGTGATGTCATGTTGAACACCCTATCGACCCGCCACCCAAGTGAGCCCAACACACCCCCTCCACCCCCCTACCTCCCCCCCGAACACCAGTGTCCAAAGATGCTCATTGTCAGTGGGCTGTCGCTATTGCAAGCCCCCTCTGCGGGTATCAGGGGCACCCCTGCCTGTGGAGCGCAGGTTCCTTCCAGATCTACGTTGGGGGCTGCCCTGGACGGAGCTTGCAACGGATGATGTGTCTGCCTGCTCACGTCCATGCATGTCCCTAAGGGTTTGCGAGAGCTCAGTGAGCACACGGCGCACTGCGGCAAGTTCGGCACATACGTCCTTGGCCGTCGCATGCAGTTCCCCCCTGAGGCTCTCGGTGCTTCTCTCCATTTGGACTCTCAGGCTCGCGGTGCTACTCTCGATTTGTGCGCTAAGTGTCTCAGTTGATGTTTCTATGTCTGCCTTAGTGCCCCCACATTCATCAGCATGGTCCTTGAGGAGCGTGGCCAGTTGCTGCTGTTGTTCGATCAACTGGTCGAGGGACTGTTGCCTCTGCTGGGCCAAGGCCATTTGCGGGGGTGTCACAGAGGGGCTGTTGACCTCATGTTGCCTTGCCACAGGGCTTGTGGGGGATGGCCAGTCGTCGTCTTGTGGGTTCCCCTGCGTGGTATCCTCATGTTGTACGGGATGGGACAGACAGGGGGATTGGGACAGGTCATGGATGGATCTGACTTCGGCATCCCCGTTTTCTGTGTCGGAGCATGCTGCCATCAATGGGGTGTCACCTATGGTGCTGCTGCCACCGGAGGCAGTGCCTTCTGTGGCATCCATTGGGGGGACCTGTGGTGGTGGTGTTGTGGGCATGCTGGCTGCTGGGGTGCCTGTTGATGTTCCCTCCTCTGTGCTGCCACCTGATTTGTGCTGCTGCCGTGTCTTGATGCGTGCAGCTGAGGTGGAGGGTCTCTGGCCGTTGTTCTTGGCCCTCTTTGCAGGTGTGCTGGTAGGGGTGTCCTGTAGCTCGTCGTTTGGATCGGACCCTGTGGTGGAGTAGAGGAGGGCGAGGGTTATTGGTGGGTCTGTGGGAATAGGAATTGCATTGTGTCACATGCATTGGGGTGGTACCTGAGGGTGATTTGGGCCGGGCCCTTGGAGGTGCTTTGATTTGTGTGTGGAGTGAGGGTGCAGTTGTTTGGCAGCCTGCAGTTAGGGTGTGCCTGCTGCACGTGTAGTGCGTGTATTAGGGGTTTTTAATTATTTATGTTTTTATTGTGGGTTTTAACGTGCGCTATCAGGCCGATGTGTGTGGACGTTCTCCTGGACATGTGTTTCTGTTGCACTATGTGGACGCATGGTACTTCACATGGATGGACTGTGTGGATTTGGCATTGTTTTTCCTGGCCCACCTACCTGTATCTTCGGATGTCTGCACTCCTTTCTCCATCCCTCCGACTCCCTCTATGCTCTCCATTCCGATGGTGGAGGCACAGATTTCTTCCCAGGGGGTCAACTTGATGGGTGATTCAGGACCTCCCCCGGTGGCTGTGGCAATGTTGCGGTTGGCAGAGAGTATGCTGCGGACGCGTATCCGCAGGTCGTCCCATCGCTTGCGGCATTGCTGTGGGGTGCGGGGTGCGGTCCCCACCGCACTTACCCGCTGTGCCACCAGAGCCCATATGGCCTTCTTGTTTGCAAGTGCCGTCCTGGTCATTTGCGTGCAGAAGACGACGGCAGCATTCTCCTGGAGGGTCTCTGTTAGCACGGTGAGTTCCTCACGGGAGAAGTGGACCTGCCGCTTGCGGTCGCACGCTTTCTTCGCTGCTTTTCCCATTATTCTTGGTTTCGCTAGGGTGGTTGACGGGTTGGGGTGTGTTTCAGGGTAGTGATTTTAGTGGTTGTGTGGTTTTAGTGTATTTATAGGTGTACGCCGGGATGTTTCCCGTTCCGGGCCCATGTTTTAACTTCCGTTTCCGTATATTTCCGGCCACCGTACTTTCCGGTAGGCGCACACTGCGGTGACCGCTAAGAGGGGTGGCGGTATTGCACCTGGGGCGCCGTACGGCGGCGGTGTGGGCCGTTTTGGGGTCATTTCCGCCATCGCGGACTTTGCACTTCCGCCATGCCGTGGTGCTCGTGCCCGATGGGTCGGAATGGGCCGCACTTTGCTCCTTCGTGCAATGGCGGAAACGCTATTTACGCTGTGGCGCTCCGGTCAGTCGCTTTCCGCCAGGGTCGTAATGAGGGCCATTGTGTTTTACAAATACATTGTGGACACAAAATGAATATTAGTGAACATAAAAAAGTGTGTTGTATCAACACTGTAGTAGTAATGGAATTGTCAACACTATGGTGTTTCGGCCCAGAGTCAAGCTGTTCAGTGAAGCATGTGTGTGCAGGCCTTCATCAGGACGTGTGGAGGATGGTAGATCTAAATCCTGGTTTCTCTATCTACAAGTATTAATAGGAGAGGGGATTTATGCCTCCACCATATACCATACCAGCAGAATTTGATACTTTTGAGAAACTAGTCCCCAAGACTTTATCAGAAGGACTCTCTCGCAAGAACTACTACCAGGACAATCTGAGTCGGGAAGAAAGGAAATCCGTGATCAAACTAAATCAAGATTCCTCCATCACCATCAAACCAGCAGACAAAGGCGGGGGAACTATGATCATGGATACTTTAAATTACAACAGAGAATGCCTACGTCTACTAGCAGATACCACAAAATACTGGACCACGATCCAACATCAAGGCTACAAGAAGAAATCATCAATCTAACCAAACATGCAGAACAAGAAGGCTGGATTTGTGAAGGAGAGCACCACTTCTTAAACACAACACACCAGAGGATACCAGCTTTTTACATTCTACCCAAAATCCACAAGGACACTACACAACCCCCGGGTACACCAATTGTTTCTGCCTGTGACTCACTCCTAGAGCCACTTTCTTTATACACCAATTTTTTCTTAAAGCCCTTTGTGGGCAAAATGACATTGTATATAAAAGTCACCACAGATATTATCCAGTTCCTACAAGAAATCGAACGGTCACAACATTGTATTCTAGCAACTATGGACATCGAATCATTGTACACCTCCATCCCTCAGGCAGAGGGTTTAGATGCTCTCAAAATCTGCCTGGAAAAAAGTACAGACCTGACCACAACCCTTACCAATTTCATTCTTGAATGTGTCCGGCTTGCTATGTCCAAAAACTTTTTCCTGTTCGGAGAACAAATATACCAACAAGACAAGGGGGTTCGCATGTGGGCGACTTTCGCCCCAGATGCTGCCAATCTCTATATGGCCCAATACCAAGACGACTACATACATGATGACCACAATCCATACAAACCCCATATCCGGCTTTGGCACCGTTACATTGACGATGTACTGCTAATATGGACAGGCACTGAACTAGATCTTGGACTATTCCACCAGTGGCTCAATGCATGCAACAACCACATTCGTTTCACCATTGAATGGAACTACCAAGCGGTCAATTTCTTGGATCTACCCATAGACAGATCAAGAAACAGTCTAAAAACAGAAATATTCAGAAAACCAACCGACAGGAACAGCCTAATACATTTCACCAGTTACCATCCCCAAGGCCTCAAGTACAATTTACCATACGGCCAATTCCTCAGTATCAGGAGAATCTGCTCAGACAAAGAGAAATACGAATCACATGCCAACAGTTTACAGCACCAATTGACCAACAGAGGCTACTCGAAAACATCTGTAAAACATGCACAGAAAAGAGCAGCAAATACAGATCAGGCAGTTTGCCTCATACCTAAGATCAAAACAACCATGAGCATGGTTGTTTGTGTCACCACCTACAGCCCTCTGAGTGATCTAACCAAGAAAACCATCAACGAACACTGGCACTTAATCAAAAACAAGGGTATCCAGGAAAGAAAACCCATTTTTCCTTTTAAGAAAAACTAAAATCTCAGAGACACCCTGGTTCACATAGGTAGAACCCACCAAGAAACTCAATGCACTATGGAATCTACCATGCCAAGTGGGGCACTACAGATGTGGAAACTGTGTGGCATGTTGTTTCACCATTCCAACCAAAACCTTTGACCACCATGACTACCACAAGACTGTAATATACGGCATCAAATGCCCTTGTGATCTACTATACATAGGCAAGACCATCAGACTCATTAAACAGCAGATCTCTGAACACAGATCATGTATCAAAAGTAAAACACCACATAAACCATTGGTGGAGCACTACAGCCGACTGGGACATTCCAACAAAGACATGATTTGGACAGTCATACAACAACTGACTCTACAAAAAAGAGGTGAAGACATTGACAAGACACTGATGAGGTTATATCAACAATGGGTGCATAGATTAAACACCGCCGGAAACGGGCTCAATATAACGATAGAGTGGAATAATTTCTTCCACTAACCTCCACAATTGGACTATGCATGGCCATGCCCCTTCCTTCAATATTGGAGTATCATAGATCCCTAGACTCCATCAAGCACGGTGACTACCCGCATGTTATTCAAACTAGATAAATGTTTCTCCATCGACATATGCGTCCTATTATTTATACCGAACATGTCGTGAATGTGGCTATTACCATACTTGTTTTGTTCAAATGTACAATCCACAATGCTTCCAAAAGAATATTGGACCATTTCTTTGAAATGCCACATTAGTAGTTCCATTGACATGAGTCATCACTGCACAACTACCATCTTTTGCTTCCAGTTATACATGTTGTACAGGTCACCCACAGAACAATTACCACATCTGTTATTCCCTTGCAGAGACTATGTTGGTTGTATATGAATTACGCAGTTTTTCTGTATGATACACCGTAGACCGTAGAAGTATGAGTGTGTATCTTCGGCAGTCAGACTAAGGTCAGCTACCTTGCTTGTTACACAATGTACAGTCATAGCATGTTACTTCACCAATGTTATTGATTATGAAATAACACTCATGCCTTGTGCAACCCAAGTGACCAACGCACCACTCACGATACTTCTGCGGCCCACACGTCATATAACCCACAGATATGGTGAACCTAGACCATGTACATGTTTTTCCACGCGGCTTACAGTAGGATCCACTGAGCCCTTTAGTTACGATTATATCGAGCACCCAATGGGGCGGTCCCTGACAGTATAATCTGCCCTCCCAAGACCTACGTCTGTGCCGTCTTGTCCATACAGGCAAGAGCAGGCGCAGCCAGGCTATGTAATGATACATACACCATCACTCCCATAAGGGCGGCACCAAGCATGCCCCCTTCCACATGGCCAAACATGATTGGACCACGGGACACTGACGCGTCCTTGTAGGTGGGCCAATACTAGCCCTATCATGGCTGCGCGCTGGTTTATGCACAGCGGTGTCCATGACAACGGCTTGATTTCTGCACTCAGCACGATAACGGCAGACAGCAGGACTCGCGCTCCCTGCTCCCACGAAGTAAGTGTTTTTCTAGCCCAAGACAAGCATTTAGACCCGTTGAAAAAATTCTTTCCACATGGGATCTGTGTGCACTTTTAGAATCAATCTCCTATTTCAACACCTATATGAGGGTGTATTCACAGGCTTACGACCACACTATGGGTACTGTACTTCTAGAGCAATCTCACCCGGTAGACATCACCTTTAATGCCTACCATCTTACACCTTTTGGGGGTGTTTGGCCACCATAAGTATTTACACTGGTCAATCCTATATGGTTAGTGACCCCGCGTATCACACCACTCCCTCCACAGATTCCGTGAGCCATCGGCTGATACACAGTGCAGCCATTTTTCCACCACTTCGGGATCCAGATACCCGCTCAAGACTCACTGAAACAAGTAATCTCTGGAGGTAAGATCCTACCTGTCTCATACTAGTTACCCTCACTTGAGCAGTTTAGGCTAGGTTTTTTATAAACCTTTTTATGTTTTTTTTGTGTCGTTTTAGGTAGCTATCTTCCTGCCATGACCTTTCTTTCTTTTTTGGTGACTCATACGCCAGGTTACAACCACGCAAGAGTGGACTACCGGACTTACAATAGCACAGGATAGTCTACGGTAAGACACATGCCATGCTAATCTAACATAGCGTCCCCCCTGTTTTTCAATTGTGAGCATCTTTTAGAGCCATTTGAATTATGTGCTAAATATCCTTCAGGTCACACCACCTCTATTCAACACCTCTCTTATTTATACATGTAGATAGAGAACCCAGGATTTGGATCTACCATCCTCCACATGTCCTGATGAAGGCCTGCACACGTGAGCTTCACTGAACAGCTTGACTCTGGCCCGAAACACCATAGTGTCGACGATTCCATTACTACTAGAGTGTTGATACAACACACTTTTTTATGTTCACTAAAATTCATTTTGTGTCCACAATGTATTTGTAAAACACAATGGCCCTCATTACGACCCTGGCGGAATCCGCGGTGCTAAATGCACCGCGGAGCATGGCGGAAAGCCGCCGATAGCGCCATGGGGGTTGGCGGATTTACCACCCCATGCCGACCTTGGCGGAGCGGTAAATCCCCAATCCCCATTTTACCCTTCCCCATTCCCATTCTTGCCCCATAGGGTATAATGGGAGTGGGGAAGGAGTTAATTACGCCGCCGTAAAGTACGGCGGCGTAATTAACAACGAGGTCCCTTAGCGCCATGGTTTTCTCCGCCCGGTAAAACCAGGCGGAGAAAACCTCCATGGCGCTAAGGGAACTCGTAGTACGGCGGACGGGTCCGCCGCGATTAGCGCTGGCGGAAACCCACTCCGCAAGGGTCCTAATGAGGCCCAATATGTTGTTGAATGAAATCATGTTGTTCGTTTACCGAAATCCAGTCCATCTGACTGGGTTGTACTCACTTGTATTGTATACTTTTCAAAACAAATTTTGAATGTTTCTGGGTACTATATCCCCACATTTGTCTTAAAAAAACACAAATAAAACACACAAGGTCGAAACACTTTCTGTGATTGATTCTCCTTTTTCAACATCATTAATACTCTGCCATGAAACAAATATGAAATGAATGTTTGACCTCTCACCCTGATTTCTGTGACTATTAAATCAAGCAGGATGAAGAAATCAGAACAGGACACCACGCAGGAAATCAGGAAGAAAGTCAGAAATCAGTGTCATTGGCCCTCATTAGGACCTTGGCGGAGGACCATGGTGCAATTTGCACCATGGTCCATGGCGCAAAGCTGCCAACTCCGCCAAGGTGCTTGGCGGACTTACCGCCCCATGCCCACCTTGGCGGGGCGGTAAGTCCCCAATCCCCATTTTACCCTTCCCCATTCCCATTCCTGCCCCATAGGGTATAATGGGAGTGGGGAAGGCGTTAATTACGCCACCGTAAATTACGGTGGCGTAATTAACATCAAGATCCCGTAGCGCCATGGATTTCTCCGCCTGCAAAAAGCAGGCGTAAAAATCATCCATGGCGCTACGGGAACTCGTAGTCTGGCGGAGAGGTACGCCATGCACTACGCCGGCGTAAAACCCTCTCCGCCAGGGTCCTAATGAGGGCCATTGTGTTCTTTCAGGTTCCCTTATTTATCATGCCAAATGACATCACTACAGTAGATGGCTGAGGCAAGCTTACTACCCACACCCCTAATGCTAGGATTGGGCAAGAGCATAGTTTCCGCCTGACTCTTCACTGATTGGATCACAGAAAAGGATGTCATATTTATGGGGTCATTTTTACAATGTCTAGAAACCTCCCCTAGCTAATGGAACCAAAATCTAATTTTGCCACAAATACATATTTATGCAGTTATAACCTCTGAGAAAATGAGATACACAGGTTATATATTTTGTGCGTCATATTTCAAAACAAACAACAAGTCTGTGGGACCTGGTTTTTATCTTTCTGCTACAATTTGGCAATTTTAACCATGAGAGACTTGGCCTAAAATTTCCTAATTCTGTAGACAGATGTGCATTTACCCCTGGCATGTGTATACAAATTGTTGTTTGCAACATCCCTACTTTCCCAGCAATCTGTCATTCTTTATAACTTCTGTTCCTTGCGCAGCAATGAGTTCTACCAAGTTTTCAAAGAAAGAGCATAACATTAGATTTAAAACTACACACTTTTCATATTTTTCCTCATTCTTGCTGCAAAGTTAAATGTCTTTAAAGTTCAGATACAAAATGGGCTTTTTAAACCAACAGGAAGTCTATTGTCACTTGATCCGTTTTATTTCTTTCCCCCAATGCAAGAAAATGTCAATTCCTTTGAAGCAGGATGAAGGGCCTCTCTCTTGACTGAAGGTTATACTGCCCCTCCAACTTGACAGGTGAGAGTCTCAGTCTGCTATTGTCCCAGCCTGTAGCAAAGATGAATTTCTGATGAGCTGGGGAAGTCCCTTTGTCCTGGTGCATTCAAACTCCTCCAAGCTAGCAATTAGAGCTTTCCTGTTCCAAAAGTTTATGAGGTGTCACCCTTTCTCATGGCTAGCAACTGAAAGAGCAAGTTTTTGTATATAGTTTGCCAACTTAGCCTGGGTTTTAGCTTTTATTTTCTCCTTTTAAATCTTGACTTAAACCGATGGAATCAAAACAGTTTATAGGTGCACTCTTACCAGCAACAAATCCTTTTATATTTCTAAATAAGCAGGCAAAGAAAGTAGATGCGTTTCCCATGTAAAAGGAAAACAAATCCCCTGGTTGATTCTTCAAAGATACTTTTGACAGGCTCTGTCATTCAAATGAGGCCCGGTTCCTCTGAGACACAATGGATGAGCATTGCAGGGCCTTTTTAATCACAGTGGTTCATGAGAAATTGATGAATTTAGCGCCAAGCAGCACTTTTAACATTGAAAAAGGTGCAATTTTAAAGAGGCATTTTGGGTTTTCAGCAAAGCAATGCTGCCTCTTTCACTTCACTCCATGTTAAATGTAGCAGAGCACACTGGCACATTCCTGCAGTCAGTACTCGGTTCCACCTCACATGAAATGTGTGTGGCAGGGTGGTGCAGCCTTTTTCTGGTTGTTGCAAAAAACGCAGTTTAGAGAGTCAGCACAGCCATTTTGCTGTTTCTTGCACCAATGCAGCAAAGTGATGTAGTAAGGCACATGTGAGTGGGTCAACATATCCCACAGGGTGGCCCAGTTTTGTATAACTTGTACTTTGCTAGGCAATGGCCTGATTTCACCTCCTTCTACCTCATGACCAAGGTAGACCACCTTGCTCTGACCAATTTGACATTCACTTGCCTTTATGGTCAGATGGGCCTGCTCAAGAGCCTGCAATACATATCCTAAGTGTTAAACATGTTCTTTCCAAGCAGGGCTGAACACTGCAATGTCATCCAAGTGTGCCATTCAGAAGTCATTCATCCCATTCAGAACTTGATTAACCATCCTTTGGAATGTAGCAGGTGCTTTCTTTAATCCAAAAGGCATAACCCTAAACTGGTAGAGGCCAGCTGGGGTCGAAAATGCAGTTTTCTCCTTGGAATGGTCTGTCAGGGCTATTTGCCAATAGCCTGAAGTAAGGTCAAATGTCCTGAGGTACTTGGCTGCACCAAGTTTATCCACCAGTTCATCTGTCTTTGGTAAAGGATGGGCATCAGTCTTTGTGACTGCGTTTAGAGCTCTATAGTCCACACAGAATCTCAACTCCTTGGATCCTGCCTTTGGTACTAGAACAACTGGACTAGACCATGGACTTGTGGATGGCTCTATCACCCCGAGATCAAGCATCTTGTTGACCTCCTCCTTTATGTGGGTCCTTACATGGTCTGACATTCTGTAACCTCTGCTTTTCACAGGTAATCAGTCACCAGTTTGAATATCATGCTGGCCCCAAGGGTTCAAGCCTTATAGAGAGTGAAAACAGGGAGGCAAATTGATTTAACAGAAACTTGCACTGCTACTGTTGTTCAGATGTCAGATTAGAACAGAGATTAACTCCTTCTATTTTCTCGTCTAAAGGCTGTCCTCTGGGTAGGCCAGGTAGAGGTTCACTCTCCTCCTCCTCTTCAGCTGAAGCTAGAGGCAAAGCTCCCACTTCTGGTCACGATACATAAGCCTTCAAGCGGTTAGTGTGAAAGACTCTGGGAGCCTCCTTAGGATTGCCTAAATCCACCAGATAGTTCACCTCTCCAAGTTTTCCCACAACCTTGAAGGGTCCTATCCATTTGTCCTGCAAGGCCCCCTAACTTGTGGGCACCATAACTAGCAGAACCTGGTCTTGAGCGAACTCAACCATGTTGGCCTTCTGGTCATGCCAGTGTTTGTCCAGAGCCTGACCTTCTTTCAAGTTATCACTAGCTTCTACCATCATGTGTGACATTCCCCTCTGGAAACCTATCACATAGTCAGTCACTCTGACTGGCTTGGAGGAAGGAGCACTCTCCAACCCCTCCTTAATCAGGGCCAATGGACCTCTGACTTGATGGCCATAAAGAAGTTCAAAGGGACCATATCCAACTCCCTCCTGAGGGACTTCTCCATAAGCAAAGAGAAGGCATGCAAGTAGAAGGTCCCACTTTCTTTTAAGGCGTTCTTCTAAAGCACCTATCATGGTCTTCATAGTATGATTAAACCTTTCAACCAATCTATTGGTTTGAGGATGGTGGGCTGTAGAGAACTTGTAAGTGACACCACAGTTCTTCTACATGGACATAAAATTGGATCCCCTGTCGGATATCACTTCCTTAGGAAACCCTACTCTGCTAAAAATACCAAGCAGAGCCTTAGCCACAGCCTGAGCCATAACAGTTCTCATAGGTATCGCCTCAGGATATCTAGTAGCATGGTCTACTACAACCAGGATAAACCTGTTTTCTAAAGATGTGGGATGGTCAAGGGAACCAACAATGTCGATTCCCACACTGTCAAAAGGAACTCCCACCACTGGGAGAGGCACCAATTGTGCCACATTCTTGGCTCCACTCTTGCCAGAGGTTTGGCAAGTGTGACAGCTCCTACAGAATTTATCAACTTCTGCACCCATCCTAGGCCAGTAGAAGTATAAAGAGAGCCATTCCTTGGTCTTTTTGAAACTCAAGTGACTAGCCAAAGGTATCTCATGGGCCAACTGTAGGAACTGGAGTCTGTTTTCTAGGGACACTACAAGTTTCTTGCAGTCCCCAGGGATAGACTCAGTCGGTTCACTGTAGAAGAGGCCATCTTCGCAGTGCAATTTATGCTTCCCAGGCTCTTGCCCATCAAGCTGAGAAGCTGCCTATTGTCAAAGACCTTCAAGAGTAGGACACTCTCTTTGTCCTCTGCTGAAGTCTGCCCTGTTGTGTCCACCTTCTGCCAGTAAAGACTGCAGCTCAGGATGGGAAACAGGATCCAGATCTCCAACAAGAGTAAGGTCATCTTCCAGATCTGATTTTTCAGAAGCTGGATTAACCACACAGGATTGTACCTCACACTCAGCCTCAGCTGGTGGAGGAGTCACAGGTGTGACTTTGGACAATCTTGGGGATGTCCTTGTTGGTAGCACAGGTGTGCTACCTGTTTTCTTCTGGGAAGTCTTAGGTTTCCCCTTTGCCTCTTTCTTTTTTGAAATAGCAGTTAGCAAGTCCTGTGGACTGGGGCTGATAGTTTCCTCTATCATGTCCCCTGGAGAGCCTCTCAAGGTCCTCTCCCTTGTAGGCCCAGTGAGATCCTGTCTCCTTTTAATGGGAGGCCTTGAGGTACAAGACACAACTCCAAGAGTTTTCAGGTCATAACCCAACATGACTGTCCCAGGCACTTCACTGACAGTCATGTCATTGCACTGGATGAGAGCTGGTAACTGGGGATGCATTTGCACAGGGGCTGCACCTAACTTGGTTAGGTGTTTGGGTGCTTTAGCAACATTCTCTCCCTTGAAAAATGATTCATCAACCACAGTTATGCTCTCTCCAGTGTCTCTGATGGCAGGAGTCTACTGGCTATTCACAAGAACACTATCTTTATAATACTCTCTAGTATTATCTGGGATGGAATTATAGACATCTAAATTCTGTTGTTCCCACAAACCCAGGGACACTAAAGAAACACAAGTGGAGACTCTCATGGGTTCATCAGCCAGTAGGTGCAAGTTTCCACTTGCCATAGGTACTTCTTCCTCTGAGGGGAAGCTAAGGAGACAGTGTGGACCCCTGAAGGTTTACCCTTGCATCTGGGATCCCTTTCACATGGTCAGTTGACACACAAACATAACATTTTCCCAGATGTTTTGATGAATGTGGGCTTGTTCTGACCTCCTTCTGGTTTGGGCCCAGAAGGTACGCTAGCCTTATTCAGTTTCCCAGGTGGCTTACCCTTATGTTGTGTTTTGGGACCCTCTTCTGGATTGGAGGCATTCGAATTCTCCTTGTTATCTTTCTTTGGCTGCTTTCCCTCATCCTTCCTCTGAGTTCCCCCAGAATCCTTGTGAGTAGCCCTGTTGACAACCCACAAGTCAGCAGCCTTAGCTAACTTCTTTGGATCTATTTCCTTAGAATCAGCCAAGTGCTGTCTGAGCTCAGGAGAGCAGGTATCATATATTGACTCCAACATAACAAGATTTCTCATTCATTCATATGTGTTCACTTTGTAACACTTAATCCAACCCTCTAAATTCTTCAAACATTCACACATCCAGGTAGCCCAAGAGGTACCATCATGCTTTTTGAGGGTCCTAAACCTCTTAAGGTACTGGGAAGGGGTCTTTGAAAATCTAGCAATTAAAGCTAGCTTCACACACTCATAATCCATCCTATCCACCTCCCCCAACTCCATTACATCAGATGCAACAGTGGGTAGCCCAGCGAAAAGCCAAGGAAGCAACTGATTCCCTGTAATGTCTTGGATCCCATGGTTATACTCAAACATTGCCAACCAATCCAAAATATCAAGCTTAGCCTCATAAATACCCACAATGTCTTTAGGAATACAGGGTCTCTTATGGTTGGAAGACCTAGAAGCATCGTGGAAAGAAGCTTTTTCAATAGACAACTTTTTCATTTCTAGTGCATGGTTCAACTCCATTTCTCTGAGCTTAATTTCTTGATGCTTTTGTACAGTTTGAGCATTAATATGTTTGAATTCCAATTCAAGCCTCATCTTTTCTAGAGCAATGAATTCAGGACTGAGTATAGGACCTATAGGGTCTCAATGGACAAGGGTTGAGGTTTCTGAGCAGGTAGAGGAGCTGTAGGGACTATATTTTGATATCAATAACATTTGAATTTGGTTCTGAAACATTATCATCCACATCAACATTTTCCACATTTGCTGGTTGGGTAGGAATTTCAGACCCACTCCCCAGACTTTGGTTCTCCAACAACTTTTCAATTAATTCTGACTTTTTGCCTTTAACCGAGAGATTCTTATCTAGACACAGATTTCTCAAACGATAAACAGTGTAAGTGAGAAGGGTCTACTGACTGTAGCTTATCATATCATAAATGCTAAAAATTGCTTTTAGTGGTGTTTAGCCTTGTGGTTAGTTGAGCCAAGGTAATAGCAGCACTCTAAGTGTAATCACTATACTTTATCCTCAGCACTGTACACCAGTGTTAGGCAGCATCATATGCAGTACCTTTGGGGAACACCACACACAATTAAGACTACAAGTGTAAGTACAATGTCACCTTTGATACAAGCCTGTACTACACAGTAAAGTGGTAGCGATGGCTCAGCAGCCAGACTTATCTCAAGAGTAAAGTGAGCAGTACAAGAGGTTACATAAATGAAAGCAATTACTATGGTTCAATCAAACACTGATTGAAGGTTTCTGAGTAAAAGAATATACATTTATTTACACCATCAGTTATAAAACAGTTCACTATTGTCAAGCAGCAGAAAATCACAATCTTAATACACAACAATAACCCCCCATCAATTCTGGACAAGTTAGGCTCAAAATTAAGTGTGAGAAAAATGGCACTTCAGTAATATAAAAGGGAGAAAAGACAAGGATATCTCAAATCAATTAGCACCAACAAGTTAATAGGCAGGCAATCTAGAAAAGG
Organism: Ambystoma mexicanum; assembly: GCF_040938575.1. Classification (NCBI taxonomy): domain Eukaryota; kingdom Metazoa; phylum Chordata; class Amphibia; order Caudata; family Ambystomatidae; genus Ambystoma; species Ambystoma mexicanum. The sequence goes on along the minus strand of NC_090929.1, from coordinate 1,275,278,532 downwards.
CTTACTACAACTAGGATTCAAGTCAATAGGCATGGGCCAATGTTAATGGTTCAGAGTCTTTGCAGAGGATCACACAGTTCAAAGTAGTTTGCGGTTAAGTCTTTGCCAAGAGTTCAAAACGAAGTTGTTCGGAAGAAAAGTTATTCAGAGTAGTAGAAAAGGACAATCCTTCAGAAAGGAGAAAGATTTAAAACACTTTCACCACGGTCGGACGGAACGAATGACCGGATTTGAACAGTTCCTTAAAAGAAGAAAAATGCTGTAGCTGATGCAGTTGTTCCTGGCAGTTCCTTCAGGCTCACAGTTCCTGAAGCGACTGTCATAGTGACAAGAAGGAGGATGGTTGGTGGGTCCTGCACTGCCCAGGTAAGAAGCCAGCAGCGGAGCAAAACGTCAAATAAAAGGTGCGTTCCTTATAACCCAAACAGGTTCCTCTCATCTGGCTATCTGGTTCACTGCAGCGATGCAGAGTGAATTCGACCAGGATGAGGGGCGATGTCTGGCGTTTGGCGAGCTGGTTGGTCCCACCAAGCTCAAGGGAAGAAGATTCTTTTCAGATCTCCTCTGTCGTCAAAGTTTCAGGCAATTCAGACCTGCAGCAGGGCTTCACCAGGATGTCCAGTAGTTGCAGCAGTCCTCTTCCTTCAGCTCCTCTTCGGTTCTCTCGATCCAGTGGCGACTCTGCCTTCCAGTCCCAGAGACAGGCTTTTTATGCACCAAATCCCCCATTCACACAGCCTGGCTGTCAATCACACAGCAGGGTGGCTGTCCTGGCAGGAAAGTCACCTAGACAATCAAACAAGAGTGCAACTTGGATCTCCAAGGAGACCCTGTGCAGGGGCTTCAAACCCCTCCCTCACATCCTGTCCACCCCAGACACTTAGGCGCCTGAGGGCTTCTGTGCAGAAGCCTGCCAAAGTACAGCGAACAAAGGAACCAAACCTGGTTTGGCACGCAGAGTAAAACACGAGAAAGACCTTTCCACTAAGAAATGGTGAATAAACCCGACCGGAACCAAATAAAATAAAAGGGGTCCAGCGGGTTAGAGTGCAAGGCTACCACCATAGCCTCCAATGGGACCAAGGCTATTTTCATAGCTTGCGGTAGAATAAAATAGTAGATACCACTGCCACCAGCCAAATCTTAGAGAAAGGGGAACATAAAAATGTCCCATGAGAATTAGACAAAAAGGGATAACTATTAACCCTTCCAGTATTCTATTGGTAGATAGATTGTACTGGGTCGGTAAATTTAAAAAGACTATTAAAGTCAATGGCAACTTTACATGTTCTGGGAGACAGCAGTCAGTCCCAGAAAATGGAGTTTAAAGTGGGAAGCCTACAAAGACAACCCTGTGCCACTGCACTAACGGTGCTGTGTGACACACAGTAAAAAGATGATGCCTATGGAGTGGGTGAGACTCCATTATCTATGAGCACAAAAAAGTACAACACACAGCAAAACACATGCAAGAGTGGGAATAAAAGGCTCACACTCTTACCAGGTAAAACATTAAACCCTAGAAATCCAGTAAAGCTGCTGAGGGACTCAAAAGGTAAGAGAAATTAACCATTCTGGAGAATTCTCCCTAACAGCCTGCACAGCGTCCCTGACAATGTATTGTAGACAATGGAAAGACAAGGGAGTGGCACACACCGGAGACCAATGGAAAGAAGTTCAGTGAGTGGACTTTCAGACTCTGATTGACGAACAGGGCGTACACAGTGGAAAATTCCTATTGTACAACAGTATGATACAGAGGATCAATGAGAGATGGGGGACACTGCCGGAAGAAGGAGACAGCGATGGAGTAGTGGATGCATGGTTTAATGTGTCGGAGGGAGGACACACAATATCCAGACTCTATGAACAGCTCCTACGCAATAACAATGAAAGGGTGCTGCAAGTAAGAGCTAAAGTAACTCCACAAGACCTTCACTGATGAGGAGTGGAACAAGACACTATGCTCTGACAAAAAGTCTCCAGAAATGTGAGATTCAAGCAAATTCAGCTGTATCTCACGCAGAGGGCATACCTCACACCCAAGAGAATGTCACAAATGAGACACAAACAAATACGGAGCTGCCCACGTTGTGCGATGGAACAGGCAGACATGATACATATGTTCTGGACCTGCATTGTGATACTCAACTTCTGGGACACAGTGAAAATGAGGGCAGAGGCTGGAGTAATTCAAATGCAAGCATGGTCGTCGAAATCTTACCCCCTGGGACTCTTCCTGAGGTACGGCAGACAACGAACACCTATAGCAAAAATGAAAGACTTAATGTGTATACTGGCGAAACGCTGCATAGCAATGGCATAGAATTCGAGTACAGGACCATCAGTGGAAATGTGGTGAGAAGATCTGAAAAATGTACTATAGCAGAAACATCAGTGTGGACCAGAGTGGCGTAGAGGGGGGATGGGGAGGGCGCGGCCAAACTACTTGCATGGAACTCTCTCATACAGGATCTGTTTAACAGAACGGATGGGTGAAGCACGACTGGCCCCAGTGGGCCGGAGGAAGACTGAACTTCTGGCGACGACTTGAGCGGGAAACTGGGAAAGTGCTGCTGACATGCCGTAAGGGGGTTAACACAGGCGCCACAGAAAAATAACTAAATACGATGAACAGACAAGGAGAAACGCTAAGGAGACAGAGGACGGAATGCTGATCCCAACACAAAGTGTCAGTTGTAGTGTAATGTTTGTTGTTGTTGTTAATGTTTGTTTGTTGAATGTTGGAAATAAATAAAGCATAAAAAAATGCTCCTCCCATCAAGTACCTCATGTAAGTACCTACAAACTCCTAGGTACAGACTGAAACTGTCCTCATGCATACCACTGATAGAGAACCGGGAAACATGAGACAGCTGGATTTGCCTATTCCTAGCTGATCTGATCAGGAAGGCCAGTCCTTATCTGATCTTACTGAATATTCAACTCTACCAAACAGAAATTAAGGTGGCCGGACCTGTGTGTCAAAGGAGATCAAACATTGTCTTGTGAGTACTTCTGACCCTGAACACTCATATGATGAGAAAATCAGAGAGTTAGACTTGCAGAAAAGTATCTTGCAAAGGAAACATTTAACCCCGTTTGCTGAAAATGAAAAGTCAAACTTCAGCCTAAGAAGGGCATTCTAAAAACCTCCACATATCCAGGTGAAGGGGTGGATTTCCCCAGACTACCTGGAAGGAGCATAGTACAAATTGGCAACAGTCAGAAGAAGAGCCTGTGTTCTATGCTGTGCCTAAAAGTGACGACAGGGAAAGTGAACATGAGAGTTCATAGCAGCACAGGTGAAAGGAGTCCAGACTCCGTGATTCTGGCAGGTATTCTCAATCGCATAGAGATAGGGAGCATGTAGGAGATAGGTAATAGAATTCAAAGAGCAGGTCTGAGTCAGAAGGTGAATGGACTCAGGATGAAAGGCACAGAAAGACAGCAAAACAGAGAAGGGTTTTGTTAAAGGCCCAATCAGAAAAATCAAAGCCATAACGAGCTTCCTGACCGCATACTGTAAGAATGCTGAGTAATTGGTATGGAAGAACTTAGAACTTTATGAGCAAATTAAGTCATCATTTGAAATAAAAACTAATGTCAAATTCATGGAGTTTGCAAAATGTACCTGTTTTCCTGAGTCCTCCAGTTTCTTTGCAGTACTGGAGGACCAGGATCATCATAAACGGCTCATCCATAAAGCAGGCATTGTTAAACACTTCTCCACTCATAGGAACCAGCAAGAGGTCCCTAATGCTGCATATAATTTGCAATGTGGAGAAGGTCAGGCACCTAGGGAGTTTGCCCAGGAACTAAAACGTGCATTTGCACAGACTTATAAGCCAGTGAATACAAGGAGTAGGGAATGTGTGACCACTCATTTTCATGCCAAAATATATAATGACCCAACTAGTTAGTGATTTCCTTGAGAGCAGGACACTGGATTGAGTAATAGAGCAAGCATCCAGGATATACGAGGTACAGAAACTCAATAACAGTAAAGATGATTCCAAAACTACAAAACCATATATCACACCTGCCACTGCAAAGGTAGCAGAGGTCAAAATGACCCCTCCCTCGGACCTGGAGATGGGGGGCCTAAGAATACTCCGCCAGTGGATAAGCAGAATTAGAATCAGAGGAGACCCCCTACCCACGTGCAATTAAATGGTAGCCAGACACCAAAGAAATGACCTCTCTGACCATGTTACTCACATAAACCCTTGATGTTTGGGTACAAAACCTATCATGGAGTATGTCTACACTCCCTTTGCACAAGGCTGGAGGGGTCAAACCAGGGAAGTAGCTCCCCAGGAATCCCCCCTCCACTCAACCTCACAACCAGAATTTGTTCCACAGATACCCTCAAAATGAGAACTCCCAAGACAATCATCCTTCATCTCCCCGATTCTGGGACAATAGATCCCTGAACCAAGAAGAAGGGTGAATCAGGACTGAAGATTATGGGGCACATTTTCAATACCAGAGCTACTCCACAAGAAGGAATAGTCACCCTTTTAAGGATCCGCAGAGGTATGAGCAGAGACTTCCATACAGCCCCGAGAAAGTTACCCAACTGGAGAGGCAGGTCCAACAAGTGACAGACAACGTTGATGCATGCTGAGGGGTCATACAAATCCTCAACCTAACACTGCTTTCCAGTATCCCCAACACCTGTGTCAGATGCCTTGGGGGGGAATGACTGAAGGAAAGTCTTGACAATCAACAGTTTCCTGAGGATGGGGCCCTGATGGAAAGGAGATGCCAAGCCCTAGAGGAAGCTTCCTTTCAGAACCCTCAGAAACCTCTCAGCCTGATAGTGACTCTTCTACTCCTAGGATGTTAGAACCTAAAGAGCAAAGGGTAAGAGGCCAAAGAAAAACCCACTTTGTGGAGTGCTGGAAAAAGATAATTTCTGAAAGAGAAGAATCCCTGGAGGAGTCAGGCAAATACATATTTTTGCTCAGGAACAGGGGTTCTCTCTTAAAGAAAAATGGGTCCCAAAAGACCCTGAGGTGGACAGGGTAAGTATAGAGACTGACTCAGAGTGAGGGATTCTAATATAGACCACACATATGTGAGCCAGATTATTCTGGAGCTGTAGAGGTATCCTCCCCACAGGCAGGTTCTGAGAATTGTCTTCATACAAAGGGCGCAGCTAAGAATTGGGGGACAGAGGACCCCTTAACTATGCACATTGAAAATTGTCAATGCCTTTCTACAGATTCCTGATCTCTGACATGGAAAATCGTCCAAGATCACACAGTGTCAGAGTATAAAATTAAGAAAAGGACTACCGAGCTGGCAAATAACTCACACTTTCTTTATCCCATTGAGGAAAAAGATGGCAGATATTATGCCCCGGTCAAGGCACAGGGCCAATGTGAATTTTCAAATCTGGTGGATACTGGATCCCAAGCCACTCTTCTGTCCAAAAAGGCATTTGGCCAACTGAATATAGGAAGGGGGTAGGGTCACCAGATTTCCCTCATACCTCTTCCTGGACAACTCCAAAATTTTGATGGGAATGATATTTCCATTGAAGGGACTGTGGATCTAGAGATACAAATTGGGCGACATCAGTTAAAAACCCAGTGTAAGTCATGATTCCAGAGGGAACACCTTGTTTAGTGAGGAACAATCTCCTTCTCAGGTTATCACCTCTGATCGACTGTGTGAACAAGGTTCTCTTGACCCAGACTAACCAGCTTATAAAACTAAAAATGAGTACAAATTATGTGAGTTAGAATGGCACCTGCCATGTAATTGAAAAATGTTCAGAGAAAGGGGAATTCCACTTCCATAATAATCAGGTCCCAGTCATCATCATCATCTCTGTAGGAGAGCAAACTGTTGATGGGAACCCTTTTAAATTCTTGAAAATTAACCTTACTCTCAGTTTTAAGAGGTACTCCACACTGGAGGGAAATCCAAATCCAAATCCTTAATAAACCCTATGTGACAAGGAAAGAGGACCATGAATAAACAGCTCAAAGTCTGACGGACATTCAGAAAAAGGGTGAACAATTGTTTTACCCAATGCAGATACATGAGGGTGAGGAGCCAATGCTCACGAGGGTATGCCTGAATAATGCAAAAAACTTCATCAGCGAAGGATTATTCATGAAAAGATTAGACCATTCCCACATTTACATTGATTGATAAATGGGAAGAAGGCCTGGAAACACTAAATTCAAAATGCTTCCTGTCTAGCAGGTATATGCAAAACATTTCCATTGGCAACAAAATGATTGAACATAATTGCTGGGTCGTTAGAGACGTCCCTTTTTATTTTTATTTGGAGTAGTGACATTCTCAATCGATTCGCAATTATTCTGGATCTAATCAACAACAAAGTATCATGACAGACGGGTGACCCCATGGACTTTGACAACACAGAAAGAGCATTATGGCCAGCTCAATTGATGCCTTATGTGGTTGAAGTTCAATTGAGAGAAGGGGTTAGCATCCCAGGACAGCTACAACAATTCACCATTCCTCTCAAAATTAAGTGAGGTCAGAACCTCCAATTTCAAGATGCCTATATACATTTGAAATTCTCATCTCCAACAAAAAGGTTAGTATTTACATCTGGCACCTGCAGTGGATCGTGAACATGACACGTTTCAGATTTTGATGGATAACAGTAACCCTGAAAGTATCACTTTGGGCAAAGATACTGCTATTGGAATGGCGTTTGACACCCAACATTATTCTATTGATTTAGGTAATGAAATTATTGGGCCAATTCCAAACAACTGTTTCGACACCAGTGACGGTATTCCTTTACATCTGGAAGGTTCCAAAATATTTTGGATGGGGATAACTTTGACCACAATGACATTTTTTAAGTGAAACCAGGGAAGATCTTGCCAGGCCAGAGTTCCGGGTTGTTGGAGAGATTTGAGCGTGGATTGTATGAGGAGGATTGTGTTATGAAGGGTGCAATTTGATCAAGGAGCGTCTTTGTATGCTATTGCACCATGCCCCACCCTTGGTGATGTTAGAAGGGGGGTTGGAGGGTGCTTCCAACTCATTGAGGATAGTGAAAATCTCTCAAGTATATGACTCAGTGTTCTTAATTCAAACATTGGAAGTTGAGGATTTAGCACATAGAATGTCTTGTTTGTGTAGTTTAGCTGCCGCAGCGAACCGTAGTTTCTGAGGTAATATTTTACATTTTGACTCAGCTTTGCATTTTTTGGTGCAGAGCAGTTGGATTTCTGTAGTGAATCACGAGTCGATATGTACCGAAGGATTTGTTTTTGGAGGTGCAAGGGGGGCAATAGAATCAATGGCTGTTGTCAGTGTATTAGCATAGAGGTTAGCTAGCACACTTGGGTCTGTGATGAGCAGGTGGTCCTCTGACTGGAGTGAGCCACGCAAAGGCATGATTCTATCTTTGGTAAGATTCCGGGAGCTAGAGGCTGGCGTAGGTTGCAAGGATGTGGCAGGGTGTGTAGGTTAGCGAATAGACACAACGGTGAAGAACCTAATGTGGTGGTCAGACCATGGGCACGGGGTGTTAGAGAGAGGGACACCTTGCAATTAAGATCTGCAATCCAATCTACGGTGCATCCTTTGGTGTGAGTAGAGACATTGATGCAGTGTTTAAATCCTAGTACAATGAATTAATTAGCTACATAGGTGGCATTTAAGTCATCTGGGTCATTGGGACCAAGGTTTAGGTCTCCTAAGTGGAAGGATTTAGAGGTAGATTTTATGGTGGTACCCAATGTATGTAGGAGGACCTCTTCGAAGGACAGGACCTGGCATGGCGGGAAATAGATGACATAGACAGTGATTGTGTCTGTTTGTGAGACAGATAGTTTGACTAAAAGTAGATCACACTTCTTGTTAAGGGTTGTGCTAATCTGTCTGAAGAGTAAGGTGTCTTTAGCCATCATTGTGACTCCTTCGCCTCTGGAGTTGAGTCTGTCACTCCAGAAAATTGTGAAGCTAGTGGGGGGCAGCAATGGATAGGGCAGGCCAGATGCTCGGTGTAGCCAGGTCTCTGAGATGATTGGCTATCTAAGTCATGTATTTAGATAAGATCAATATTATCTAAGGCATGGGCTGGGATCGATCTTGTGTTAACTAACACTCATTTTATCGGGGGGATAGGTTGGTTGGTCATGTGGACGGGGATGTTCATACCATGTTGCCAGGAGCTTAGAAACAGAACTAGTGACTGGCATTGGGAATGCATCGGTGAATGATACCCCAGAGCCCTCTACTGGATTCTAAATAGGATGCTGAAGTAATCAGGTGGCAGACTTGATGGGCATTCATGAAGCCATCCTCACCGAAGAATAGTGCAATACACAATCAACTCAAAGACCTGGTGATAATCACCGACTTTGACTATGGCAGGAATTGGTTTGTGGAACACATGATAAACTGGAAGAATCGAGGCATGCTTTGTGCCAACAACAAACCATTAAAACATGGACAAATAATGCAGTAAATTGATGATCTGGTGACCTCTAATGAGATGCTAATCTATTGGAAGAAGATAAGAGGTCATTCAAATTTAGAGGGGCCAGATAAGACTGGGAATGACCTGGTTGACCAGCTGGCTAAAGCCAGAGCTGTCCATTGGGATTTCAAAGAGATGGAATCCCTGCTGGCTGAAATCCAACTCACAGCTTTAACAAGGTCTTAAACATGTGCCAACATTTAACTATCAACTGCCCAGTGGAGTAAAGATGCCTTGTATGCAGATTTGATTACTGCACAAAAAGAGGGCCCGATTATTGGAAAATACTATGAGCACATTGAAGACCCAGTGAGTTTTCCTCTAACAGAATTGGATTATACCGCTAGAGAGGATCTCTGGGTGTTGATGACATTTTCCAAAATGTTTTGAATCCAAGGAGGTTTGTTGGTACAGAGATCCCTATCTGGGTGTGACCAGTGGGTGGAACCTACATCATTCCGAGTCTGATGTTGAATCATGTCCATGAAGCAGCCACTGCCAGTCAGAGGGGTTTTCACACGACATTGTAAATCTTGTAAATACTAGCCACACATGGGCCAGGACTTCAACATATATCTAAAGAGGTGGCTTGTGTGTTCACAATTTCACCAAATTCCCCCACACACAGAACTCCCCTGCAAAAAAAGGGAATGCCACTGCCTTGCTCAGATTTGAAAGTGTATTTCATCGGGCCAGTGAGTCACTCATTTTGATGAAGCAAGTACATGTTGACTGTAACATGGTGTTTACAAAGTGTGTATAATGTCTTCCTGTGCCCAACTGTAAGGCGTTGACAGCTGCCATGCTAAGGATCATCCACAACTTCTCCCTTTTTGGCCTGCCACAAAGTATTGAGTCAGACAGAGGAAGTAATTTTACCAGTGAAGTGATGACCAAGATGTGGGAGATTCTAAGAGTAAAGATACAACTCCACATCGCCTAACGCCAGCATCGAACAAAGGGGTTGAGAGGTACAATAAAACAATTATAGGCATACCGAAGAAGTTTGTGGCTGACTCTGGACCCAGTTCAAAAATGTTATTACTGCTTGTCCTCATGGCTATTAGGTCTATACCTGCAATTAAAATATCTCCATTTGAGCTTATGACTGGATGAATAATGGTGTTACCTCAGCATCTGCTCTACAGAACTCAGGAGCAGAGATTGATCAATTCATCCACTACTGATGACTACATTGAGAACATATGGAAGCACCTTTTGCTTATGCACAGCGTAACTTAGAAAAGTTGGTGAAGGAATGAGATCTTACTATGACTTAAAGACCACAAAATAAGAGTACGAGGTAGGTGACAAGGTTTAACAATTCTCAGAGGAATTAGACCATGGATCTGATATTTCCTCTTTCTTGGGGTGGTAGTTTTGAAATTGTAGACACAATCTTACATGTCACCTATAAGATCTGCATCCCAAAAGGAGAACAGATGGAAGAGAAATGGGTCCACATCAATCAGTTAAAAAGTTGTCATCCCACACTGTCTTTAAGAGTGATTGAGGAGCCCACTGAAGTTAGAGCCACTGAAACATCTGAGGAACGAAGGTAAGAGAGAAACCATGGATGGAAACTAAAATCTATATAAAAAGGTGAGTAATTTAATTAATATTCATCAGAAATGTTAAGTAAGGATGGTCTTGCAAATGTAAAAGTAAAATCAGATGAAACTCTTTTAATTTATCGGCAATGGTGTCTCAATTTATACGCAATGTTGTATCTCAATGTACATGTAATATTATCCGGGGAATAAAGTTTTCAACAAAAGTTTCACCTTACATTCCAGCCTGGTCAAGAGGAGAGGGGGCTTTGAAATGACCAATACAATTCAAAGGGAAGGGGCAGGAGGAGATAAAGGAGAAGGAGGCCCCTTGCAAACCATGGGGAACCAGAAGAAGGAAAACGTGTCAATGCTTGATGGCCTCTTCCAGACCAAAGGGTTTGAGAAAGATTACTGACTCAAATGAAAGAAAGCAAAACCCCACTCTTCCCTGCTCTTCCCTGGAAAGGGACCACAAAGAAAAGAGCAGGGGGGCTTTTGGGATATTTCTGGCCCATGACAAAGGAAAACTGCATTTGGCTATGTTGGGCCTAACATTCAGAGCAATGAAAGCACACAGAGATGACTGCCAAACTAAAATAAAACAGCATTTCATTCCCACCTGCCAAATACCAAAATGCTGCTTTCAAAGAAAGAGAAATATACCTACTAAAGTATGCCTTGCAATGAAAATTCAAAGCCATGGAAGTACCTTTCATTTAATGTGACTGAGGCCTAAAGAATAATTCTGTGGGAATAAAATTTAGAAGCCTAAAATAATGAACACATGGAGTAGACATTTCCCTTGACAGAATAATGTGAACATATAATGATTTAAAAAAATGGACATTGATGGCAAGATGCAATTATATTTAAAATGAATACAAGGCCTCATCTGTAATGTGATTGAGACATTCAAACACCAGTTTCCATTTCCTGAGAAATGGTGTCAGTTTCTATTCAGAACACTCAGGCAGTGACCAAGAATACATTTTATGTTGGGCATGCTCTCGAAGATAAGCAACAGGTTGATCCCTTAGCACTGGGAAAAGAAAGGTTGATAGGTTAACTATAGGCCAAAGTCAACAAAGGCAGCAGATGTCCAGACCTTATGTTCAGAAGGAAAAAAGAAACTTAAATGTGAAACAGAAGGCTTCAGAAGCATGTCATTATTTGGCCATATATTTATATTAGATATTAGGTTTTGCCCATTTACTTTGGAACCGTGATACTTACATAATAGGACATGTATCATTGGGAAACGTATCGTCAATCTGCTGATGTAATTCTCATTAAAATACAACCTTGGGAACGCAGAGCCACAACCTGAAATATGATTATGGGTCCCCAGAAAATGTTACAGAGCAGAAATTCAGGGAAGTAGTAGCTTGGTGAATCATGTAAGTACCTAGAATTCGGTGATCCTGGAACCTTGTGCAGACATAGGAGTCTATTAGGGTTATTTACAAATTAGAGAAAGTTGGAATGTGTGAGTTTTTGTGTGCAAAATGTAAATTTCAGTGGGTGGATTGATGGCTCCCATAATTTAAACATAATCACAAAATTATCCAAAGAGAGGGTGATAGGCTTGAATGAGGGGATGGAAGATAGTTGTCGAATAAAAATGTTTAAACAATGAGCTGGCATGTCATCGTTTGGACATTTTTGTGGGTGTGATACATGATTCATAAGGAGACACTTAAGAGAAGCCAGGGAGAACTGCCTGCAAAATGAAGGAGAAGGATTGACTGAAATCATCTGGGTTGAACAGCTAACCACCAGGAAAGAGACAGAGGCTTGGATCTTTGCAACAAGAACTAAATAGACCTGACCAGACTCCTGTTTTCCCCATGCGAGAGTCCAGAACTGCTGATGTCTTTCTGGAGCATCCAAGTTGTCTAGCAGTACCAAGTGTGTTGGGGATCTGTTTGAGTTAATACCTTCCCCTTAATAAGTGGTTAGCAGCAAACTGAGTTGGCCCGTAGCATTTTATTAAACAATAATTTAATCAATTCCCATATAGCCAAATGACAAAGGCCGATTTTGTTGAAATTTGAAATCAACAACATTGTTCCAGTGTGTGCAGAAATATAGTCTGTCAAATAATTGGGTATGCTATGTTTTCTGCCAACCCCAAAAATTCCCTAAAGGGAGGGGTGCATTAAATGTGAAATACCTAACTGTTCACTATTCCTCAGAACTTGCCTTTAAGCAGAAAGGTGCTGAATGTAAACTGGATATCTTTTTTTTGGCGTTGGGGCAGAAAAGTGTCATGCTAAATGAAATAAAGTGAAGTCCCTTATAGAAATATACACTCTCTACTGAGAGTGAGAAAGTGACTCTTGGTAGGAGAGATACTGCATTGAATAGGGGCAAAGGAAGAAGCGTTCTATAAATCGAAAGCATTATCAACGGTCTGCTGTATTTTTCCAAACAAGTTGCAATCTCAAGTGTGCAGGGAAATTAAATATACAAAGCGCTGCATGTGTAAAACTGCTTTGAAAATAGAAACATTTTACATTTGATTTAAATTTAAACTTCATCAATGACTGCCAATGCGCATGAACTTATAATGTTCCAAAGCACTGTCTAATTTTGACATTAAGAGATTTTTGTGTGTGATAGACGCTTTTAACTGTTTATTTGACCTGTGTTCTATTTCCATGAGACGCCAAAATGTGTAAACACACATATGGTATAATTTCTGATTTTACTCTTAATGTTGATTCTCAATAAGTGAGTATTTGTATTGAACTTGTTCGGTGCCACAAAGAAAGTGGCTCATGTAGTGATTTTCTTGACATATTAATTGGTCATATTGATTAATTTCACATATTAATTGGTCATATTGATGAATACATTATTCTTTCGTAAGAGCTGCCTGGTTCTTGACTTATCTGTGACAAAGGGGCAATGATCTGCATGTCTCTATATGATTCATAGACAGGACTAGACTGCACACCATGCTATATCGGTCTGGCGCTTTTTGATTGGGGATGGAAGGAAATCCCCATGTTAAGGGTTGTCCCTAGAAATATCACAATAGGCTGGTTCTAATAATTGAAGATGTTTGATGGCTAAATTGATGCTCAGAAGAACCATGAGTCATATCAACTATAGTTCAATGATTAAATACATGCCAGAAGGGAGATTGGGAGACAATGTTTTAGATACAAGGAATTTGTTCTATTACATATAATTTGTAACAGGCAATTGCTTGATGATTTAGCTGTGATGACTTAATACATATGGCTAGTGATATCACAAGGACTCTGACAGTATACAGCAATGGTCAATAGTTGCTAATTAAAGATGGTTGTAGACTGTGTGAGCTGTTTGTTTACACCTCAGGATGAGATTTTTGGAGCATTGGATCGATATGGAGCTTGGTACTGTGTAAGGAAAGCCATGTGCTGGGATTGGGTTAACAACTATCTGCATTTGTATTCTCTGCATAATTATTCACAGGTGGCAAGTGTAAAAGATGTCTACATGAAAACACAAACCTACTTATTGCACAGCCCAAGTCCTGCGGTCCGTGACTTGATTTTACGGCTGCGCTCAAATCAAATCAACTGCCGCTGTTGACAATACAAGGAGTATACAGTAATATTGTGAAAGAGAATAGAAACTGTTGAATATGTAAATTAAAGGACAAGCAGGAAACCGCTCGACATGTGTTTACAGAATGCAGGTAGCTTCGGCCAAGTATATGTGTACATTAGGCCAGTTTGTCAGTCGATACGATTCTATAAAAATGTATGAATTTTGGGAATACTGTTTAAACTCCGATTCAGAGTCCCTGCACATCACACTTTATTGTTTGTGGAAACACATATTAGAATTTTGTAAAGAGTGAGTTGCTCTTAGTGTTTTTTATGGAATGATATATGTTGATTACAATATATGCATAAAAAATGTTTTAGAAAATGTTTTTAGGATATATCTTTTTAGCAAGTGTTTTAGAGGAAACGAGAGTGATCTATTTTTTATTTATTGATTGAATATATTAGGAACATCACTGGATATATATGTGTGATTTTTTTTATATTTGGTTTGTAATTATTTTATGTATTTGTAAAGTTCTTTGAACTAAACAAATAATAAATAATAATAATAAAAGTCAATGCAAAATGGAATAAGCATTGATACATTCAATAGTTGTGGCATTCACAGTTGTTCGTTCGATTTTTCATGAATTTATATGAGTCCCATAAAGAATGTGCACAGCTTAAAGAACATGCAACCAGAGTGGCCGGTCATCACATGACTATTATTTTGTGAGCTGTTATCTTTTTCGAGCTGATTAAATATGTCCAACATTTTAGATCAGTAGCAGAGACTTGATGCTTTCAACTCACACAGCCTGATGCAGAGGCCCATAACATGTGTTTGATCTCTGGCTCATCCAACATGGCGTCATCAAAAAGGTTAAAACATGTTTTCAGAACTCAGTCACCCAGGCCATAAACATTGCCCAACAGAACAGTATAACCCTTACCAATTTCTTTACCACATAGCCCAATGTAGGACAAGGCCCATCCAAAATAGAATACAGATTTGTCACATATTCTATGATCCTAGGCCCAGGGGGAGTGTGCTCTGTCCTATCCCGCCATATCCCAGACATCGGGCAGGGGCTTGTCACATTAGGCAGAAATAGGCCCATGTCCAGCAGCAGACATGGTGACTGCAGTTCATGTGACTTCTCTCTTCCTGCCTTCTGAGCACCATCCACTGCTGACCATGCTCAACTCGGGCTTCACCTAAGGGTCATGCGTTGTTAGGGAGAATTCTCATAAATGTGCCAATCCCCTCTACCTTAGAGCCCTCCAGCTCTTTCGCTAAACTTTTCAATGCTGTTTGTTTTCTGTGTTTATTTCTTTGATTGGGTTTTAGATAACTCCATAGGCATCATCTTTTCATGTGTGTCACACAGCACCTTCAGTGCAGTGACACAGGGATGTCTTTTAGGCTTCCCAAAGGTTAAAATACCTTCACTGGGATAAACTACTGTTTCCCAGAAAATGTAAAGTGAAATTGACTTTACTAGTCTTTCCAAATTCCTAGACCCAGCACATACTATCTTACAATAGAGTATTGGAGGGGTTACATAGTATCCCCTGTGTCTAAAAACTCATGTAGCAGTCAAATGCTACCCTTCCCTATCGAAATGGCTGGTGGCAGTGGTTTTACAACAAATTACCATGATTTTTCCAGACTGCGAACGGTAGCAAAAATCGCGGAAGCAATGTTTTTCAAGATGGTGCCTTAAGCCCCTTTGTTTAAACAGGTCCCGGTCTTCTTTTTTTGCCATTTCTTTCTGGAAAGGTCCTTGTAGTGTTTATCTCTGTGCACCAAGGTAGGTTTGGTCACATTGTTTCTATGCCTTTGGCGGGCTTCAGGACTGAAGGCCGCCTTTGGCGTCTGAGTGTCTGGGGTGGGCAGGAAGTGAGGGAGGTGCCCGAAACTCCCTGTGCTTAGTCTCCTAGGAGACCCAAATGCACTCTGGCATGATTGGCTGGCTGACTGTTTGGCAAGGACAGCCACCCTGCTCGGTGAGTGACAGCTAGGCTGGAATGAAAGGGAGAAAACTGTTTAAAAGGCGAGTCTCTTGGCTCGGAAGACAGAGTCGGCCACTGGAAAGAAAGAACTGAAGATGAGCTGGAAGAGGACGGCTGCTGCAACTCCTGGACCGTTGGTTTGCCCAGTGAAGCCCTTCTGCAGGTCTGAATTGCCCCTTCAAGGACGACTTCTTCCTTTGAGTTGGTGGGACCAAGCAACTCGTAGCCACCTGGATACCATTCTCGGAGTTGGTTAGGTTTAACCAGGGAGAGCGACGCCAGCTTGTGTGCTTGACGACAGCTACTCGAGCTGAAGATCTTCCATTTGCCAGCTTTTTGACCAGTCCCAGTGCAGTGCAGGAGTCCCCCACATCCTCCCTCTTGTCCCCACGACTGTGGCTCAGGAACAGCGAGATATGAGGGAACTGCCAGGAACCAACGTCTTCAGCTGCATCTATTTCTTCATATTAAGGTATTGTGCCAACCCGATTGAGAGAACTTATCTCTCGTGGTGAAAGTTTGTGGCACTTTCCCAACTTGCAGGCCTAATCAGCTTGTTACCCAACATATGATTCTTTTTCCTACAAACTTCTTCTGAGAACTTTGGCAATGTAACTCTTTTCTGGAGTCATTGATGTGGTCAAATTTAGTTTTTTTCTTTATGATCCTTACTGCATTGTTCTGTATGACCTGGTAGCCATGGAGGCATTTTATGTTAGAACCTATTAGCAGTGCGTTGCCGAAATTCAGGCGAGATAGTATTGTCACCCTGGCCACAGTGGCACAATTAACCACTGACAGATAGGATCTAATGGCTTTTAGTAGTCTGAGATAGTAAGCACATGTTTTCTTTATGTACTGGGCTTGGGCCTCGGACCCCAGGGAGGCTTCAAACATCAGTCCTAGGGTTTTGACTGTGGTAAGTACCTGAATGTAGGTGTTTTCTATCAGAAAGGAGCTGTATTCGGGGGAGAGTGTGGCTCTGGCCTGGTGGGATCCGAATACCATCAGCTCCATTTCCTTGCCATTCAGGCACATCCAATTAGGGTCCATCCATAGTTCTATAATGGCATAGACCTTAAGAAATTGTTCATTGTCTTTCTTGTGATCGCCGCTAAGTTCGATCACCAGCTGAATATCGTCAGCGTAGTTGGTGAAAAACGTGTTGATGTGATCTAGCACAAGGCAAAAGTACCTCAGATACAGGTTGAAAAGTAGTGGTGACATACTAGCCCCTTGTGGGACACCACAAAGGATTTCCTTTTCTGCAGAGTATGTGTCTCCCCAGTGAACCTGTAACATCCTGTTTTTAATATATATTATATTATGCTTAGTTCATGAGGATAATGATCCTTTGGTGGCTCGTCTGTATATTTAGCTAGTGTCAAAAAATCTTGCTAGAAAATTCTGTGCACAAAACAAGTATACACTATTCCATTCTGGATCATCAACAGGTGTTCCAAATGTGCATGGATTAAAGAGACACAAATATAGGGCTTTGATTGAATTAAAATGGTCCTATGACCCTCCTTTGTATAAACACTAAATGCTTTAAAAGAGTCTATCACATACTAATCACAAAGTTATATTTCTGTATTAAGAATTTAAAAATCGAAATAATAATGGTGAGTATACAGTTATATGCTAATCTAATGGTATAAATCCATTAGTTGGATGAAGGATCACCCTGCCGAGTTCGACAAAAAGTTGCGTTTCATGTGTCTAACAATCTGCCATTTTGTGAGGTTTATTGTATGTCGTACATGACATCATCACGTTGTGCATGTGGAATCATGTGAAAACGAACAACAGTATGAATGTCAGATTCATGGAACAGCTTATATTATTGGTTGAGAGAACCAAATCTAAATGTTAAGCTGCCCCAAAATTGATAATGGTGATGATGTAATCATTGGCACTTAGTAATGTAATTAGATTGAATATTTCAATACACCCACATAAAGAACCAATTAAATATGTATTGTGTTGAGTGATAAAGTGCCTGAACGTAATCATTTAATATTCAAGGAAAAATCTTTAGTTGCAGTTATGTTAAGGTGAAAATATAGCGCAACAAAAACTCTGAAATTCAGCTAAATCCACCTTACCTTCACAACACCTGTTGCGCAGCCTATGGCCACAATGCTGGCATCACAGATCACATCACTGATGCCATCACTAATTACATGTTGTATAGGAACACTGATGATTTTATAAATCACATCACTGATGCCATCATTGGTCATTAATTTCAACATTAATTTCAACATTAATTTCATTGTATAAAACTGATTACATCAATCATGGAATTAGACATAACATCATTTAGTAGTTAGCTCATGAAAACTAGATTACCTTAATAACAATTTAGGTTGTGGACTTGGCCATTACAAAGATTGGGGTCACTGGCCAGCACCAAAGGGCATAGCTAGTGGTCGGTTACTGATCAAAAATAACAATCTGCATGGTTAAAAGCCATGCCTAGTAGCCCATCACTGTTCTAAAATATACAGTGGGCAACGTTGAAAGCTGTAGTCAGTGGCCATGGCTAAAGGGCATAGCTAGTGTCCATTGATATGTTAGAATATACAGTCGGCACAGCCAAAGGCCGTGGCCAGTAGCTAGTATAATGTTGAAGACCATGGCTAGTGGCTGCTTAGTGAATATAATATACAGTGGGCACGGCCGAAGGCCATAGCTAGTGGATGGTTAGTGTTGTATGATACATGGTGGGCACGACAGAAGGCCATTGATTATTGCATTTTTATTACAAATATGCACTGGACATGGCCAAAAGATGTACACGCTATTCAAGGTCAAAGGCCAGGGCTAGTGGCCCATTTGTATGTTATAATATGTAGTGGACAAAGCCAAAGATTGTGGTCACTGGCCAGTAATGTGCTAAAGTCAACAGCTAGTGCATGATCAGTGAATATAATATAGAGTGGACATGGTTGAAAACTGTATAATCTGGTAAAGGCCAGAATCTATGGTTGGTAGCCTGTTAGTGTTTAAAAATATTCAGTGCACATGGGTGAAGGTTGTGACCACTGTCCATAACTGAAGTCCATGACTAGTACCCATTAATATGTCAAAATATACTTGGCCATACACACTGATCATTGCTGAAAGCCATGCTTAATGCCAGTTACTGTTGTAATGTAATTAGTGATAGTTCTTTAATGTCCCTGCAACTAAAGTTTTTTCCTTGAATTTCAAGGGTTTTGTTACAATGTATTGCTCACCTTAACATCCCTGCAACTTATGTTATTTCCTTGAATTTCAATTTTTTTTTTATTCCATAAAAAATTAACATTAATAATACCAAAAATGTGGCTATTCAAAACAATATATAATGTGTATACAGAAATACAAAAAACAATTGTGCAACCATCTTCCCCCAGATAACCCTATTCCTAAAAATCTTTTTTAACGTTTTAAAGTATGCACATATATATGTACTGTTCATAATGAAAGAGTTACTAACATGTTGTAGTAACTGTGTACAAAGACTACACCCAATATATCTTCAAATAAATATTCACAAGACTACTGCCCATATATATTTGTAGATATATTGTAAAAAAAGGTTTTATACCTGTATCTACCAAGGATGCATGAAATGAGCCACTAGGACGTTGACATCCTTCAACCCGTCTAAGCATCTTCATGCCTAATGCACAAGCCAATTATATCATGCACTGCGGCTCCGCGCCTACACGTGACTTTTATGTTCATCAGCGAATGATCCAATCACACATTGCAATGTTTTCACGTGACTAGTCCCATACCGTTTGACATAACCCAAGTGTGTGAAATAAGCCAATAGGAAGTCGACTACTTTTAATGCGTCTATGAATATTCACGCATGATGCACCAGCCAATGAAATCATGCGTTGTGGCTCAGCACCTACATGTGACTTTTCTGCGCATGAACGAATGATTCAATCACACCTTGCGATGCATTGACACGGGTGCATACGAGACTGTCAAATCAGATGATGCTGCAGTCTGTAGCTGCAAATAATCACCACACCCTCAATAAAGAAGTTTACATTTATCATTGTTTTTTGTCCTTGCTAGTGAAATGGTTTCTGAGTAACTGCAAGCATTTTTAGCAATTTACCCCTTAAATTCCTGATCCTTTTTACCAACTTTTCCCCTAATCATATTGCCCTTTGTCCTGTGATTTGGTCAGTTTATGTATTTTTTTGTATAGCTTTTTTTTTCTTTTTTTAAAATCCTTTTCATTTTCTGCAGCAGTCTTTATTGTGTTTTGTTTTCTAAAGTTTTACTTTTTCTTTCCCGCTTAGACATTCCAACATGTCTGAGCATGAGAGCACGATTAGTGGTGACGTCATCATTTGGGTCGACAATCCATCACCACCTAGAAGCAAACAGGAATTAAAAAAACAGCAGGCAGTTGGCGCTTCTTGAAAGTGAAGGCACACTGTGCAAGAAAAGAATTGGAGGAGGTACTCTGCACCTTTGGAACAAGAATCTATGCTGTGGGCCTTGTATCTCAAAGCCTAGGAACATCAATAATAATAAAGCATGTAGTGCGAGTCCATTGGGATGAGGTGTATGATGAGTATCAAAAAGGACACGAACATCATAAAAGGAAAATGCATGGGCCCATTCTATAGAAGGCGATCAGCACCACCTGCAGAACCTCCATCCACCAGTGCATCAACAGCTTCAACTGGAAATTAAGCCTCTGCATCAGCAGTGGTAAACACTAAACAGACTCCTCTGTTACCGACACCCAAACTTACCATGATGCAAGTCATGTGCAAAAAATGCTGCAAATGGGCAGTAAAGGAAGGTGCCACATTTAGCGAATAGCAGAATTTAATGGCACAACACCAGATTACAAGTCGTCGTTATTTTTTTTTGTTAAGTGGCAATTCCCCACCAACTTTTTTCTAAAAATATAAATGAATAAATACTTAAAATATCTTTCTTTTTATTTTAATTCCCTTTGTTCTATGTTTGATCCTTATGTATTTTCCTTGCATATTCCAACCCCCTTTTTCAATCCCCCAAAACGGCCCTTTTAAGTTATAAAAATAGATTAAAATGAAACGAAACTGCAAAAATATATTACAATACATATTGTAATTTATTTTATGTAGTTACAGTAATCAAACCTCTCAATTGTTTGTTTGTAGCCGCAGTTACAATGTTAACAGGGGAAACAGTTTAGCCCTGAATAAAAGCAACCCAGTCATTAATAGTCTTAGCCGGTCAAGCAAAAACTAGCAATTCATTGAATGAATGCCGTAGCCGCGGCTATACAAAATAATATTTAAAAAATACAACTCATGCATTACACATATATAACAAATGTATTACACAATTACCAAATACCTGTATACATTGTCTCTTCTTTCTTCCACAATATCAACTCTGAAACAAAATAAAATGTAGTTCATAAAATTAAAATAAAATGTTTCTTTTTTTCATAATGGTACTAGGTGAATACTGATTGTATTACTCGTACACAACCATTAAAAGGCTGTATTCATTAATCATATTATAGAGGAAGGAAACCTCTCATTGGAGAGAAAAAAACTCTAGTTATTTTAAATATCTACCCATAGTTTCATATGCATATATAAATTATACTCTATCCAGCATAACATATCAAATAGAAAGGTGAACAATTTTATAAAATAAAAATGTAATCAATAAAACATTCTTAACAAAACAACACTTTCAAAAAGTAATAGCTGCTACAATGGGGTATAGAAAAGAAAAATCCAGTATTATCACCTCAACTATACTAACCATTTATGTAACTACAAACCCGGTTTTGTATCAGCAAATTCTAAAAACAATTGCCCACAAAGTCAATAGTTCATACACATATAAAGACATTTCAGTTCAATGCACATATGTTACAATGCTGTTCAAATATCATTTAATATTATAAGATAACAAATGTACATATTACTTTATGCAAACATCATGAGGAAACCAAGACATATAACATAACTATAATAGATTAAATTATGGGATCGATCTCTGGAGGTGCGCTAGTCACCACTCTAATAATTAACGTGAAATTTCAGAAGTTTGGGTGAGTTCCTTGGCAGCGAGAAACAACCAACTCCCTCAAGCTTCCCACAAAGCCTGTGTAAAGAAATGCTTAAATTAAATGGTTAGGGAGAGTGTCCAATTCGACACGTGTTTTGACCCCTGGTCTTTGTGAAGGCTGTACAAATACAAAGTAAGCATATAATATGTATTCCACAAAATAGTCAGTCCCATTGGACATATAAAATCATAACAAATGTCATCATAGTCAAAACGTGACAATAGCATTATGCAATAAAACAATAATAGACCATACCGTGTTGAAGTCACATGTCAGGCCAGGGTTGGAGAGATGACATCAATTGTAGATGGAAATTAAAGAAAATGAAAAGGAAGAACAAAAAAGTGGTAAAAACCCATTAATTCAGTATTTAAGAGTATTGCAAAATATGACTTGTAGAGAGTAGTACTTAAATGTTTAGTCATAGTCCTGATACTGAGAAAGCACCCGGTGCAAACAGTGCTCAAATATCCCCCTCAGGGGTTCTGAGTGAAAAAGTCCCTCTTCATATATCTTGCATGTAACCATGAGTGAACATGCACACCCGTAACCCATACGTAATGCTGCATCGTGTATTGAAATAGTGTAATTGGATTAGCCTAACGCAGTGCAGCAAAGTAATTGAAATCGTCCATTCCAGCTCACCCTAGATTCATTCCATGTATTGATTGTCCAATTGTGGTGAATGCACTGTGGTCTTCCAGAAAAGATAGGTCACTGAATTTTACAGCAACCTTTTCGTAAATCCAAAAACATGCAGGTACTGTAAATAAATAGTGGTTTGGTAATTATGAGTACGTACATAAGAGGAGTATTAAAGATTATACAATTTTAATTAACTGTCCTGGTGATGTGAGGCATCTAAACAAGCTAAACGTCCTTACCTTGAACAATAACGGATGGAAAAGTAGTAAAGGCCTTATGTATCTATGGTAGAAAGTATATAGTGGGCATTACTGGTTCAGTGTTAGTCAAAAACACTTTCTCATCATTTGTAAGCATACCCATGTCCCCAAAAGGAGTATGAGACACACACAAGAAGCAAGGCGAGTACTGCTGTTTATTATAATAACGGCAGTGATGGGTCTCGGCTCGTATGCATCCGATGAGATTCTCGTTGTTAGTGGGGCTCGCAGGCCCTTTTTACAGCAGTATGATGCGCTACTCGCGTCACCTGGGAAAAATCGTCACAAACCTATTGCCACTCTGGATTGGGTCCCCGAGTGGTAGGGTTAGTATATGTCCCCTATGGGAAGAAATGTTAGTGGGTAAGGACGGATCAGGTAGTACACTTGGGCTGTCCCTAACAGTTGTTACTTTAGAATTGTTACAGGGGGACCCTTAGTGATTGGCTAAGAGTACTGGCATCAGTAATAAGCCCCCCTGTATTCTGATTGGTTCTCCCGCAAGCCCCCAAGCCTGGGACCATCGTCGTTCCCAGCTCACGGTGGACCTGTCATTAGCAACAATGTGCAACTATGTGCTTGTGCGGACAACGGACTGGTCTGCTCATGGGCTTGTGAGCGGGTCTTTCCCATCGCTGTAGGTGTCCACCTTGCCGCTTCGTTGTTTCAACCTGTGTCCCAACCGTGGGACCCTGGCGACTGTCTGTCTTGTGAGTTTGGCACCTTGTCAGTTCGGCCTGGTCACGTGTGGAGAGACCGTAGCTGGAGCAGAATTATGAGTATTCGTTTTTGTATTTTGCCTCTGAGGGCTTGGCTTTTACAGGTGTAACCTTGGCGATGGGCTCGCGGCATGCGAGTTGCAACATTGTGGCCTTGGCTCTGAGCTCTCGTTTGGGGCTCGTTCTGCATGGTCAGCACTTGTACTCTTGTCGCTGAGAGGATTTTCATGGCGAGGCTCCTGTCTGCTACTCTTGCTTGCAGCCTACTCGGGCCTAGTTCATGGGTGGCGGTATATAATCCATAGGGCGACAGAGTATCACAAGCCGCACTAGATATACATGGTGGTGTCGTCATAGGGATGGGTGGCAGGGAAAAGCATCAGCAAGCATGTACACAAGCTCTTCATGCGTCTTGCGTTTCTGCGGAGCTGTAGAAGGCCTCTGTAAAAATAACAATGATGCACGTCAGTGGGTGTGTCAGTCCCCTACGTCATAGCACTGAGCATGTTCTTCGTGTAGGTTGGTGTGTGAGTGACCAGTGTGCATGGTGGCACGTGTGTTCTTGTCTATTGGCTATGTCGTCATGGCATCTCTAATGATGTGGATACTTATGACTGTTGTTCTAGTCGAGCTGGTCCATGTTGCAGGCATCGGCTTGAGCCTGTCGTGCTGGTGGACACACTCCTCTTATGTTTAGGTTTCTGAACCAGGGTATTTTGTCATCTGGTAGGTAAATGAACTCCTCTCGTGGGGGGTGTCTGGGTCGTGATCTCCTACTTCAAGAGTCACCAGCCTCAATGCGCATAATTTGACTTCTTAATATTACATCACAAAGTGTTTTATTGGGTTACTGGTGGGCTAAGTTAGGGAAAAGAGGCAGTAATGTTAAGCTCAAACTGAGACAGCAGGAAGGTAAACTTATTTGTTTTTGAGATGTGCCCAAATGGGTTTAAATTGTGATCATGAGATGCATGTGTTCTTATGAATTATGATGATAATTCAGTGTGGATTTAAGAACCCATTGTGAGCTATACTATCTGGGCATGAGGTCATGATGAAATGACCCACCAGTAGCACAATAAAAAACTTTGTGATGTAATATTAAGAAGTCAAATTATGCCCATTGGGGTCACTGACTCTTTTAAAAGGACCCATGTTGCTGGAAGGAGCATGATACTCCATTTTACTAGATTTACTAGGAACAAACAAACACCACCATTTATAACAGTGCAGATTTAGAGAACTGTCCAAACAGAGTAACAGGCTAAAACATACCAGCTGGTGGAACCAGCCCCTTTTTTACTTTAAAAGCATCAACCAGAGAACTTCTGTAATCTTTACTTTACTCACTTCTGAGTGCTCTTAATATTATGCACTTTAAAATTATTTATTTTGTACATTGGGCAATAAATAATGAAAAAAATATTATTTAAAAAGGAATATAATTCCCCAAGGCCTTGTGGTCCGGAATGAGCCCTGCCTTTTTATTCAGGATGAAAAATATTAGACACTATGTTCTGGGGTTGCGACCAAATGTGCCGCGATTGGATGTTGTTGACCATAAACACGGCTCTCAAAAAAAGCTCCATCATAGGAGAAGAAATTGATAAAGCAGAAGTAGCATTTGCTATAGACACTACCATTATTAACATCAAGGAGAAACTTGAACTCATTGAAAAATATACCCAAGAGTTTGTTAAAATTACCACTAGTAAAAAAATTGACAAACTTAGAAAGGATATTCAAGCGTTCTCTAAAGAAGGGGCTTACCCTTACCTCTCTTCATCCTATCTTGGCCCTGGCCATTGGCGGGACCCCAATATACAACAATTCGGACTTATCCTACCACGTAAAAGAGTTACTTTTTCTGACACTTCATCAGATGGCAGTGGCACTCAACCTGGTAAAAACTCTAGGGGCCACCGAGGCCGTAATCGAAACAGGGGATATAATCGGGGGAGAAAGGGGACCTTATTGGTATTACCAAAATTATGTTATACAACCTAATTCTGGTCCACAACAACTGAATTTTGGCCAACAAGGGCCAAACATTCCTTCCCCCCCTAATCTCCCTTTTCCACCCCCAGACCAAGGGGCCCCTCCTATACCCAATTACTTCGAAACTCGGAGATGGGCATGCCGAAGGTAGCCAAACCCTTCACTGTCTACAATATCTCCAAAAGACCTTTGAGTGAGATAGAAGTGACAGTGCTAGAAAAGGGATTCTCATTTTTTCCTAGAAAAAATCCTTCCAAAATGGAAGTTGAATTTGAATTACGTAGTCTCTTCTGAAAAATACGGTTAAGAGATTTTTTTGGCTATAAGAACTCCACTGACAGAGATGAGGATTCTCATACTCCATTTAAAGTCCTTGTTTACACCCTCTCTTCAAATAGTTTCAGACGAAATTGCCATTTTTGAAAAAGTGGCACTTAGGGACTTCAATTCCATCTATAATGATTCACATGAACTGAGACATGAAATGAGACAGGAACCCTGTTTTAATTTCACTAAACAAGAACGGCTTAGTCTACAGAAACTTAAACAGGATCCGACGATTGTAATCAAACAAGCGGATAAGAGGGGCGGTGTGGTCGTTTTGGATTCTGACCAATACGATGGTGAAGTTATGCACCAACTTAATAATGAAACATTCTATTGTAAACTAAGAGGCAACCCTACTGAAAATATACGGAAGGAAATCCTAGAAGTTGCTCTGCGTGCTAGGGATGAAGGGGCGTTAAATGAAAAAGAGTTTCAATTTTTGACGGCCAAGGGCACTAGAACCCTGTTGTTCTACATTTTACCTAAAATTCATAAAGACTTAGTAAACCAGCCTGGTCGCCCGATAGTGTCTCTTTGCAGTTCAGTGTTGGAACCTGTAGGTCAATTTTGGGATTTTTTCTTGAAACCATTAGAAGCATCTACTGATACATATCTTGCTGATACTGATGCTATTACACACTTGGAAGGTCTACCTTTTCATTCCAACACATACACCTGGTTAACGCTGGATACGGAATCACTGTATTCTAATATACCGCAGAAGGAATCTCTTCATATCATCAAGGAATTTTTGGACCTCAGGTTGGGGCGGTCATCAAATTTCAAGTGACCTTCTAATAGAACTAGTGGATATAGCTGTATCCAAAAACTACTTATGTTTTAAATCAAACTATTACCTACAAATTAAGGGGACGGCCATGGGGGCAGCTTTTGCCCCCAACTATGCCACTCTCTTTGTGTGGCATTTTGAAAAGTTATCCATCCTTACTGATACCAACCCTTTTAGATCTGCCATCAGACTTTATAAGCCTTACATTGATGACATTATTATCGGGACACTTCCAAAGGTGATTATTCTGAGTTTCCTACATGGATAAATACATTGAACATCAATCTAAAATTTACCATGTCTGTTAGCAATTTATCTTTACCTTTTCTAGACATTCTAGTCAAGGGTGGAGGAGGACACATTATCGTAGATCTTTATCGAAAAGACACAGACCACAATACGATTCTTAGATTTCACAGCTTCCATCCACAGTCTTTGCACAAAATTATACCTTATGGCCAGTTTTTGAGGGCCAGGAGAAATTGTTCCAGGATGGAGGATTATACTACACAGGCAAACATCATTCAAGATAGACTAGATACTCGAGGATACCCTATCCATCCACTGCGACAATCTTGCAAAAGGGCCAAATACCAATATCGGTAAACCCTTTTAACCAAAACCAATCACGTGAACATCACCAAGGGCCGAATAGTATGTGCTATGACTTTTAACACACATCACCATAGCATTAAGAAAATAATTTCAAAACATTGGCACCTTCTTCAAATGAATATTCTGAGTCTTCAATGCCCTCTTTATGCCTTTAAAAAAGGAAAAAAACTTAAAGAACTAGCTGACCAGGGCTGATCGAGCATCTATCGCCCCTAAACAGAATACCTTGACTAGTCTAAGGGGAGCTACTCCTGGTAGAGGCCACTTTCCTTGTGGCTCTTGCAGTCAATGTATATATACCTCAGCATGCTCCACTGTTACTATAAATGGAAACATTTGGCAATTGAAGCAACACACTACATGCAATACAAAAAATGTCATTTACGTTATATTCTGCCCTTGCCAAAGAACATACATTGGGAAAACATTGAGATCTATTAAGCTGAGGATTGGAGAACATAAATCTAAAATACGGACCAAAACTCTTACAGCCCATCTAGTGATGCATTTTCTTCATAATAATCATAGTTGTAACAACCTTACATGGACAGTTTTGGAAAGAGTATCAGGTGTAGACGCTACTAACATAGCATCCAGATTGGCACAACGAGAGCAGTGGTGGATGTATAACACCCACAGCTATGATCAGGGTTTAAATAGCCAAGAAGAGTGGCTTCATTGTATTCCGTGATATTCTCACCTACACCCTTAGTCATAGTTCAGTGACCATGATTACTTATGAACTCTCTTTTGACTTTCTGGCAGTTTAACATGCATCCTATGTCATTGAGACAAGCAGTTTATTGATGCCTTTCGGCTTCATTATATTCCTAGCCATTGCCATTGAATTCTGACCATTTATTATAGTCTCTTGCTGTGCTTATTCCATCCTATGCCTGGGAGACAATTATTATATCAATGCCTTCTGGACTAGCGCCACAGATATTTTTTTTTTTGATCAACACATATATTTGTTCGGAATTCAACCTTTTTCTTTTTCTTTTTCTTTACTGTTTTTTTCGTCTGTCCTCCTGTTTGCATTGTCCGGTCTCTGCATTGGAGGTTTGGCTTGATTTCCCATAGTCCTTTGTTTATCTTTACCATCTAGTCGAGGCTTCCTAGTTCCAGTCATCTTTTCATGCCTACTATCTTGTGTTAATTGAGCCAAAGCGTGTATATCTTACGAGCCCACTCGCTATTGAATGCAGAAGTTTGCGTGCTCAGCCCTGATCCGGCGTAATATACCCTTTACCATGCGTTTGATCTACACGTGAAACACATGGATTGTTTCGCATCGCGCAGGTAAGTTTTCCCTCTGTTTACACACTTATGATGTTGGTGGTTTCTATGCGTACGCCGTTTGTTCCAATATTGGAACATCTGGCTGTTTCTGTTTGTCAACTTGATACTCTTATTCTGCCCTGTACTGCGAGCTGTTGCACGCATATGCCCCCAAGGTTCGTTCCCCCTCCCTCCACTTTTTTCCTTTAACTTGCCTTAAGCACAGTGTTAGCCAGGGGGATGCGGGGTTCTTTAGCGGTGTACGTCCCTGTATGGGAGCTCATTCCACTCAACCACAGATGAGTGCATATTTGGCTAACCTATTGAGACTGTTTTGGTTGGCTGGTTATTTTGGGGTTTGACGTCTGTTTTGAACACCCAGTGATTTTTAGTCCCATACCATCGGAACATTTATTCTGGTTTAGAGTCGAGCCACAGGGCTCATTAGACCTATAAGGCAGAGACTGTTTCTTGTTCCGCCCTCCTGGTTATTTGATGTAGATCTTTTTTCCAAACTGTTGTTTACCTCTATTTTTATAACATATGTTGTTCACTTTAGAGGGAACATCTGAGGCCCTATATCTCCACAGCCACCTGGACAATGACTCCTATGAGACCTTTGCACATAATTTAACTTCGTGATTCTGACATCACTGATGGCCATTTGGCTGACCTTTTGCCTTATGGATTCCATCCATGTTTATACAGTTAGTATGGAGTTTATAGGTCCAGCCCTTGTACGTTTCTTGTCAGACTGCTCAGTACAATTAGATGGGAAATAAGGGATTATGTTTTCAAGTCCCTCTTTTTTCCTGTTTTTGTCTCTACAGATGATCAACTACGGGTTATCATCAGTATGTTTTCGGGTAGCGCGATTGAATTAACCACTTTCTGCGCCCCCCATGTACCCTTCAAGGTGAATTCGGTTAACTTGTTGTTGCTAGTCCTAACAAATTGAACTCTAATGGGTGATGGGTGTATTTTGAGCCATGGTCAGGCTCAATCAAATTCCATTTTTTTGTTTTTAAAATGAAGTTTGTTTATATTTTGTTTCTTTGTACCAGCAGTTCACTAGAGGCACAGATCTTCAATCAAAATTGAAAAACAATGTACCAATTATCAGGTGAACGTCTGTTGTATTGCTGTTTTTTAGAAATGTTGTGGGCTGTTTAAAGACTTAATGCTGTGATACTATTGTGCCCTGATGAAGATGGCTATCAGTTTCTTCATTTTTCATGTGTTCAATTGGATTGGTTCTCTGACCATCGAAACTACGTTTAGGATGATATCTAATAAATGTGACACTCGTAGTAGGCACTCAGCACTTTTTGACAAACTTTTTGCACTGACTTTTTGTGTCCAACTGTTTTAGACATACAGTGTCTATATGTATTATACCTAGCAGTGCTTGATCAGATAGTTTTTTAGATATATTTTTTTCTAGAATCTCTTTGATATGTATTATGTATTTATATGCATTTTAGAAAATGTTATTGTGTGGATTAATACAATGGTTTTTACTGTGACTTTTGTATACATTGAATAAAATATGTGAATTTGATTTTTGACCTGTCCATGTCTCTTATCGCCCATTCACCCACCTGAGTCTCTTAATATTTTGAATTTTTGTATTCATCCGTGTGACCTCCTACCCTTTCTTTGCATTGGGCAATGCATGCCATTCTTTAGGCTTTTAAGCACCAAAAACATATTTTTTTACCACCGTTTGAATTCTAATTCCATTCATGGAGTAATCTTTAATTCACTCACTTCTGAGTGCTCTTAATATGATGTGCTTTATAATTAATTATTTTGTACATTGGGCAATGCATGCTCTTTTTTTTAAGCATTCACACACTAATAAAATATTTTTTGACCACCATTTGAATTCTAATTCCATTCATGGAGTTTCAGCAAATTATTACGTTTGGAGTTACTGATAACCTTTATTCCAGACATTTATTTTCGGATGCACTAGATGAGAAACTTCTTTAAGAAGATTCTACTAGCATTTGTGCTTTTTATCTACCCGACAATGACGTAGAGCGTCTTCATATGTTTGCAATGACGTCACGCGTCATGTTACACACTACGTCATGCCGTTTCTCGGACCATTTTGAATTGGCCATGAGTGTTGCAATTGCAACCTCGCGCGAACACCGAGAGGAACTGCCTGCAGGACAGCTGTCCTGCCATAATCATGAAGATTGGTCTTGGGATTTAACCCATTATTAAGGTAAAATGGAGATTTGCTTATTGTCATAATTGTGTTTTTACTTAATTTGGGGATGGCGGCCTTCCCATACTCTTTGGGTCCTCATAAGTGAGGACTGTGAGAACGAAGAGATCACCTATTCACATATTACTGGCACTTTCATCATATCTCAATTTTCATTTATGAGTAGTGATACCATAGCTATCAATATTTCTCAATGATTCAATGATTAAGAACAGTTGTTCTACAATCAGCCCATTCTGATATTTCACATTTTTTTCTTAGGGATTTCACCATAACAGTGAACAGAAATGGTGTGCCTAATTTGATGCCTTGTACTTCGAAATACAGCGAGCCAGACATTTAGGGCATAATATTCTTCAAGGTGAGGACCTTTACTTTATTTAGATGTCTCACATCACCAGGACAGTTAATTAAAATTGTATAATCTTTAATACTCCTCTTATGTACTTACTCATAATTACCAAACCACTATTTATTTCCAGTACCTCCATGGTTTTGGATTTACGGAAAGGTTGCTGTAAAATTCAATGATATGTCTTTTATGGAAGACCACAGTGCATTCTCCACAATTGTACAATCATGACATGGAATCAATCTAGGGTGAGCTGGAATGGACGGTTTCAATTACTTTGCTGCACTACGTTAGGCTAATCCAATTACACTATTTCAATAAAAGATGCAAAATTACGTATGGGTTACTGGTGTGCATGTTCACTCATGGTCACATGCAAGATATAAGAAGAGGGACTTTTTCACTCAGAACCCCTGAGGGGGATATTTGAGCACTTTTTGCACCAGTGCTTTCTTAATATCAGGACTATGACTCAACATTTAAGTACTTCTCGCTACAAGTCATATTTTGCAATACTCTTAAATACTGAGGAATTAATGGGTTTAAACCACTTTTTCCATCTACAATTGATGTAACCTCTCCGACTCTGGCCTGACGTGGGACTTCAACGTGGTATGGTCTATTATTGTTTTATTGCAAAATGCTCTTGTCAAGTTTTGAGTATGTTGACATTTGTTATGATTTTATATGTCCAATGGGACTGACTATTTTGTGGAAAACATATTATATGCTTACTTTGTATTTGTACAGCCTTGACAATGACCAGGGGTCGAACCACGTGTCGAATTGGACTTTGGGCGCGAGACAGTCTCCCGAACCATTTCATTTAAGCATATCACATAACTATGTTGTCAGTTTTACAAACAAAAAAATGAAGACATGCCAACAGTGTAACATTATTTTGAGTATTAAACTTTTTAAAGTATAGTCATACCTATATTACAAATAATAGGTAGACAGTAAACACTGTTGTGAGTAAACATATCAACACTTAACAAAAACTACACTAATAAACTAACACATGTAATTTCCATACTTCTTATAAAATCTGTTTGCGTCCTTTGTTTGGCCACCTACACACCCGAGAAGTTCATAATGACATTTCATATTGTACACATCATATTAAAAAAAATCTACGAAATATCATATAAACTTCTGTCAGCACTGATACCTTTACACAGTTTGGAATATCTTTTTTATACTTTTTAATCTTTTATTAATATATCAAAATTAATTCTAAATTATACAAATTATATCTACATTGCCATTTGATAACATCTTTCTTAATTTGGTGTGCGTCCTTTTTCTGGCCAACTACACACCTAAGAAGATAATGACAATGTTCTTAAACCTACCATACAACACAAAATAACAAGTACAGTTTAATGACTAAAAAGATTATATGACTTTGCTAAAACTTCACACTGCACTTCACACTGCATTTAGAACATATTGCTACATTTAAGAAACTAGCCGTTTTAGTAACATATTTTATTTTGTATTTCAATTATAATACTTATTTGTGTACATACTTAATTTCACCACCCGTACGCATAACTATAGAGTAATTACAAACAAGCCAATCTACTTCTGTACACACCCATGTTGTGAAATATCCACAATCAATGGATGCCCCCTCATGAAAAAAATTGCACACCTTTTAAAGGTTTTCTTACTAATAGAAACCTGACCAAATTTAAAATTCATTATAGATGTGTTAATGTTCCTGCCTTCTACACTGTATCTTTGAAACATAATCAATACATACTTATTAAAAACTAGATTTTGCAGTTTTGATTGTAAATTACAATCACAGTCACTTCATTGCATCCCATGGAATAATTTCATTACTAGATCAGAAAAATGTACACTTTTCTGATCAGGGATATGCACATACACAAAACTTTCATAGAGATCTGGAGTAGAATAACCTTTCTTACATCTTGGA
Source organism: Ambystoma mexicanum (assembly GCF_040938575.1). NCBI lineage: Eukaryota > Metazoa > Chordata > Amphibia > Caudata > Ambystomatidae > Ambystoma > Ambystoma mexicanum. The sequence continues at coordinate 1,275,245,659 of NC_090929.1, read as the reverse complement.
AACAAATGATTCCACTCATAACTAATTCATGTATACCTATCTACACTAACAGTTTCGTTCACCAATAAATAAAAGACAGTCATTACACATTATTGACTATTCACTGTGTATTTTGAGAACATTGTTGATTTCCACTTGCAACAGCTACTATATTTCGGATTGACATTGCCGAATGTAAACTGTATTGTTTTTCATGGTTTTTCACCTATAGACCTTTTTGAGAAATTAAGGTTTCACACATAGCTGCTTCTCTGCTGTGAAAGGTATTTCTTGCATCAAGAGAGTCATTTGAAATAGCATTCACAAAGCTGCATTCCAATAGCATTCAACTTCTGTTTCATTACTACATCTCAAATGAGAGTAGTTGAAAAACTGCAAATCCAGCAGATTATGTTGGTTTTATGCTTAAGAGGAATTATTTTATTAGAAGGTAGTTATTTATGTTTCCTGGCTAATGGCTTTGCATGTGCAGGTATAAGGTTCAGGTGAGGAGCATATATGTAACCTATTATATTCTTCAATGCAAGAAATGTCAGCTGTCACTTTTCTTTCATCAAAGTTACCTTTTATATTTTACACACGTGACAAAGCCACATATGACATTCCTTCTTTAAACACTGTATGATCAATGTTAATAAGTGCTGTTTCTAAAGTCAACCATTGTGATTTATGAATAGTTATTGCCTACACAGAGCACTTTTCCTAAACGTATCCTTAAAAAGCATGAAACGTGTAGAGGTCAGAGAAATCAAATGAGTTTGTTCCACATGATAAAACTTCAGTTCAACAAGTTCAATGTTTGTAATGTAAGGAAAAGTATGAAATACAATCACTCTTCCCATTGTTCCATTAACCAGACCAATTCCTACATTTAAGTTTATTTTAATTGTATTTTAATCATTTTTTTTATAAAATGCCTTGTTCTATACCTGAGTTCGCTAAGCGCGGATTCGGGATTTGAATCTCTGTTGCTCTGAGTAGTCTTGCTGCCAATACCAGCTCGTTGCCCCTGTGCTATTCTCCTTTGGCAGTTCCTCTTTAACATTACTTGTGCATTGATACACAGTTTTAAGACTCCTTCCAGACCTGCTGTTTTAGAAATTGAATTCTCTGATTGACCTAATCAAGCGTTTGCTCTCTTATCCAACTGTAAAGCATAACATGACCATCTAAAACATCACAAAAATGTATCTCCACAATATTTTGCTTCTCTGACAGTAGCATTGTAGAGTTAAACCTGTTACACTCTGCAAGTGTGCACATCAAGGCAAAACAAGAAATATTTATTTCCTTAAGAATCAACATGAAGTTAGAAGAACTGCAATCTCCATGAACCATTTCAGAAATCAGTCTTCCCTTTAAGGCTGCTTTCACATTTTCCTCAAGAACACCTATACGAATCTCATTAAGCATTCTGCATGTTGCCTCATATTAATGGTAAGTTCTTGGAATTCAAAACAATTTTAAAGGTTAAAATGACCAATACTTCCTATAGTTCTTTGATTATCCTTAGATTGCATCATTTTGAAAACTGGCTGAGCTTTCACAGGAGTTAATTGTAACAAGTCTCCAAAAATCAGTACGTTTACCTCCAAACATAACATTGTAGTCAGTTTTCAAAACCTCTTGCATTCGAAAGTGAATAAAAGCTAGCATCAAGTTAGACAACAAACATACTTAATATTCAATCCAGGTATTCAATGTTCAAAGAACTATTCCTGCTTCTTGTGCTGCACTTGATACATGTTTTCGATACTCTAGTTTGTTGTCATGCACCTCTGGTAACATCAACAGGTGATGTAAAGTAACATCTTCTACATTAAATGCTGCTAAACCTGTTGGAGCAGTTACAATACATGAGAAAGAGGAATCCGCAACATTGTGGATCATACCTCTTATTACATACATTTAAAAAGATGTACCTTTTCCTGCTTGACTAGTATCATACAGCAATACAGGTTTGTATTGCACACAAGAACATTCACACTTGTCATGCAGTAAACAATATAAGAACCTATCTTTAATTTTATAATTCACTTCTTTTTTCTCTACATTAAGTTTTGTAACTATTTCATCAAAATCTGCATTTGCAACTTTACTTTGTTGCATTGCAATTTCCACTGCCTCCATGGCAAGCTCAACATCAGTTTGAATAATAAGCTCAACAAGCACATTTCGACTTCATACTTCAGAATGTTGACTTACGTCAGTCGTCTCTTTTGCCAATACAGCTGTCAGAAGTTCTTCTTGATGTAGTTTTTTAAATCCAAGTGCTGCTCACATTTTCCATATTAAATTAAGATTTTTTTAGCAAAAAATGATGTTTCAAAAGTTTCAAAACTTCCAAGCAGACCACTCTCTGCACGCCATGTGAAGAAAAACTGCAAAAGACAGAAATAAAATTATTCAATTTTCTCTGCAGTTTGGCAGACAGTTGCATGTGGTTAATGAGACGTCCTTCTCATGTTTCACAAGACAACCACTACATCCATTTAATTTAAACCGTCCTCTGTCACTGTTTGCTTCAACATTTTGATATGCATATCATTGTGCTACTTCATATAAACAAAGATCCTCCAACACTTAAGATCGATTTGGATAATATTCATCAATAAAGTTGTAGTTCAGAATCGCTGTACTGTCAGGTACTGCTGCAGTTAACTGTTCAATTTCACTCAAACGCTTCAGTCCCCAAATTCTACTACTAGCTGCTCCAAGACTTAACCAATTTAGATTAATGATATGCCCATACAGAGGAAAAACTAGTTAATCGGTCTGCAGCTTCCTAGCTCCCACACACTCTACGTGAAAGCATCTTTAACCAAAGCTTAGAAGTTTCTGATAAAGACTTTTGTCTGCTGATAAATCTTCCCATACTTCAGCTGAAATGCTCTTTTCAGCTTTTGTCATGCATGCTGTAACATAACGAGCAACAGCTGTTGAATCATCAGCAATAAACTGTACATCAGTATATGCATTCCATAGCTGAGCAATGACAGGATTGTTCTCATTAATCAATTGGCATTCCTTACTTCTTTTTAAATAATTTGTATTGCTTGGTGACTTACCCATGATATGGTGTCGAACAGATGACATTAAACTATCCACTCAACCACCTGGTATCAGAGGCTTTGGAAAGCCAAATCTGCACTGAGTGTAGTACTTGGGCCTCATTACGAGGTTGGAGGTAGTCAATGCACTATTAGCGCCATGACTACCTCCAATACTGGTACTGTGTCCGGCACCGTTCAATGGGGACTTACTGGTCTATTCCGATCTTTGCGGGACTGGTAAGTCCCCATTGAAAAAGCCATTCCCCATTCCCATTTCTGCCTGCATAGGGCTCAATGGGAAGGTGCTAATAATGCTACCGCAAATTGCATTATTAGCTCTGAAGTCCTTTAACTGCTAAGGGACCTCATAGTAGGGCGGTAAGGGATTACCGGCACCAGTGCCCTTACCGGTGCCAGTACTCCCTTACCGCCCACCTCGTAATGAGGCCCCTTGTCTTTACTTTTGTATTTTCTCTGACAGCACTTTCAAAATGAGTGCTTTTGAAATCTTTCAACCTTGTTCCGTAGATCAGCATTCAAGTAGAGAGTCACACCTTCCGATCATCCAGTACCAGTTGTAAAATGCATTGTAAAACAATGGATTTCTAACAACTTTTCCCAGATATGGTTCATGTTTCATTGCTTTCATTTGATAACATTCTAGACTGTCACCCATGACTGTAGAGGATGAATAGTGTAATGTTCATAAAAACTATTCCCTTCTGCAACAAAGAAATGCTGAAACTGACCTTCACTGTTTTTTTTTTTGACTTAACATCAATCATAGACAAGTCTGGTACAGTCAGACTGCCTTTGAAGAAATCATTGTGCTCCAATAGAAACGCCAATCTGCTTTTCACTGTTCCAGTATCTATAGGCTGTTGCCAAATACTCTTTTCTTTAGTGGCAACACCATTTACTAAAACAAAGAATCTGCAATGTCACACTTCACTCCTAGAGTGTTCACATTTTTTTCTAAATTGAGAGGTAAATACACAACTTGGCCTCTCACACCTTGCAATAATGAATTCTTAGGCAGATAGGACATCTTGGTTTGCAATCGAACAATAACTTGGAAAGAATAAACAGTTTGTAATGCAATCACTTCAAACATGTTTAATTTTAGAAGCACAGAAGGGATATCATGCAACTCCATGTCATTCAAAACACTCCTTGTAGGATTAGTTCTTTGATTATACAGTGTCTACATACATAAAGAGCCTCTCCAATGTCAAATCGTTCTCTATAAACAAATACAGATACAGTTATTTCCAAATATCTTCTACAGTGTTTCATTTTCTCCTCAATGTACACTAGTTGCACTTGAGACTTATACAAAGTGTGTCAACAACATATGCAAACAATGTCAGGTCTTTCAGTAGAAGACAACTCAAACATTGCAATACTTCTTTTATACTGTTGAAAAATCAATCTGATCCTTTGAAAGCCTAGGATAATCATTTCCACTTCCTTTAAGTGTTTGATTCACATAGATATACTCTTTTAAATGCATCACATGTATCATTTGCATTGAATTTGCATTGTGGAAATGAAACCTTCTACAGTTCCTGTCAAAAGTATTTGATTGTAAACTGCAAGAGACATACTTGGTGTGTTTCAATCATACAGTTTCACTACAAGGTATCTCATTTTGGTATGGTGTGCAGCCAGAATCCGTATATGATAAAACTACTTTTATTAAGACAAGCTAGAGAAGGACCCAAAAGTCCAGTTTTTTTCATGAATGTCACAGTCATCTATTCTGTGTACTATCTTGATCTGCCTTTGAACATTATCATTTCTGTGCAAAACTTAAAATCTCTTTAACCCTTTACAAAAAATGTATTGATATTGCACAAAACATTGTAGTCCATACCTCACATTCCTTCTTTGATTTTATTTTTGATTGACCTAACCTTTCTATTTCTGTACTATAACACCATACAATTTCTTGTTTTTTTTTAGAAATCACACCATTATGGATTTTATAGCTACATCCACTCTCATCAATAGCTAATGGTACATTATTTCCTTGAATATAACTCTCCTCATTAAAACATCTTTCTGTATGATAAGTGTGGTTCCAGTCTCCACCAAACATTTCACAAAAGTTGTCATGTGTGAGTTCTTCAACTGTTACTATATTTGTATAGAATGGTGTAGTTGCCTTGAGTAATTTCTTATGTTTATTCAATACCAAAATTAACAATGTTCTTTTCATATTAAAAGCTTTTCTAATTATTATTTCTACGTTTTTCTTTTGCAAAATACGATTTTCCACATATCTAGATTCTGGTTGCACACTTCCCCAAAGATTTGTAAAAACATGAGGGTGATATATTTTCCTATATATATCTGTAGTCCTCTGTTTCAAATTGATAACACATTTGCTACCTTTTCTTCTAAGAAATCTTTCTTTTTTTTACTAGCTAGTGATATATTAGATACATTTTTTCTTTTTTTTCTTTCAAGAAAACCATTCTTATTATAATGCTACCTTATGAAACCTAATCAATAATACTGTTTCCCCCTTAGCACTATACATTTCTTAAATTATTCCTCACATATCCTGCACATAACTTCAGAGTACAATTCCCAAACAACTTCTAAAGAGAAGAGAAGAATAACTCTTAACTGTAAACAACATGACAAATATTAAAAACATTTCTTCATTCACATCCATAAAGGTGTTGGAAAATAATATGTAAAACATCTTTCCTTTCATATATCAACAAATTATTCAATCATCTCTGTTGTGTCCCATATTCATATGTAATGTGATGAGACAACATAGCTCCAACATAACACACTGCCACTTAATCCCTCCATCCAGCTCCAGTTTTCACACCTTAAAAACCTCTACTTAACAACTGTAGGCCAACTTCAGGTACACATCATTAAGTATACTACTGGTCACATAATTGGGCCTTGCCACACCATTGCTTCTCCCAACACACACTTAATTATTCTTCCTTAGCCACTCTCATCATAAAATATGCAAATGGAAGCACCTCACCTGTTTCTACCTATTTAAGCATCATAAACCAATGGCCTGACCCACTATCCACCTTGCACCTACTAATTATTACTACTACTACTCAATAAAACATATCAGCATGTATATCCTCCTTCCACTGCCCATCCCTACCCTGGCTAGGGTTTTCATGGCCAACTGCCCTGAGCATCCCCACAAATCTACACTAGCAAACCTCATCAATATTACTGTGTCCCTGTACCACTATACATTTCTTCAGTAACACCTCAGATACTCTAACCATAACTTCAGCTACAATTCCCAAATAACTTCTAAAGAGACATTTCTTCGCTTAAAACATGTGAAATACATTTGCATTATTTCTTCATTCACATTCAAAAAGATGTTGCAAGATAATTTCTAACACATCTTTGCTTTGATGTACCAACCAACCAACCATTTATGCATCTCTAGCGTGTCCTCAATTCATGAGAAAAGTAATAACAAAAAAGAGCTGAAAGATAATGCACTGCCACTAACTTGCTCCAACCAGCTCAATTTTTCACACCTTACAAGCCTCTCCTTAAGAACTGAACACCAACACCAAACAGACAACATTCATTCTACTGCCAGTCACATAAATGTGCCCTGTCACAACCATCCTTATCCTACCACCCATTTAATCCAACTACAAAGCGCACACAGAGACACATTATTGAACATGGGTAGAGTTATACTCCTTGGTTCACACTAAGGTTTGTTATACACCCACATTCATAACACATCTTCCAAATTCACTGACAAACAACCTTTATTATGAAATGTCTTGTTTGTCACACATAAGCCTTGCGGTAATCACACGAATAGGAACTGTTGAGCATCAGACAAGTTTGCATACCTGTATTTTTTCTTTAATCCAGCAATAGTATAGTCAAGCCAGTGACAATACAGAGGCACCCGCGGCAATCCCTAAAGAAAAGGGGCTCATATTACTACCCGATCTGGACACAATGCTGGTTCCAACTTTATCAGTCGTGAACTGGTCACAATTACACTCCAAGATGGCCGCGATTAGTGACAATGGCAATACCCTTGATGCGCTCAGCTTTCCCTTTCCTGTCACTGACGCTGAGCTAATTAGTGCATCTAATGCTTCTGATGCTGACTCGAGGTCTGTAAATATCAACGCTCGGGAGTCTACTGAAGGTCCCTCTCAAAAAAGTACATCCAGCAAAAATTGTAACAAGACTTTACACAGTCCTTTTAATGAAGCCGCTCAAATATTAACTTCAACGAGTCTTCCCAGTCTTCAAGTAGTCCCGCTTGAGACTGGGCCCTCTAAGGTGCAACCACATGACATGATAACAAACAATCGTGCATTGAATAAAAAGATGTTGAATGACACACTTGCCACAAATGTAACAAAAATGACACGAGCTCACGTGTTTTGGACTCACACAACAGAAATTACAGTAATAGAACTGAAAACAAGGTAGGTGCGAAGTCAATCTGCGAGAGTCGGGAGTTGTTAAAAAACAACCAGACAAAGGAAAATGGCAACCATAGTGCCTACGCATGTCTAGCGCCTGAAGCAATAGGAAAATGCACCATGGTAACTTTGCCCATGGATTCAGACAATGCGTATGCCTCTGTTGCATGCCTTAGTCCACCTCAACCAACATTAAAAATGAACACCATGGATTCGAGCTCCATTGCAAGAGCTTGAGGCCTCCAGCAAATTATTGAGCATACACTAAAAATAAAAAATCATTCCACATTCAACGAACCAGAAATGATGTCAATAAATATGAGTACTCCGTGTCCTAAAATCATTAGCACCTCTGTGGAGGACCGAGCAAACTATAATTTACAAAATCTTTCGCAATTAGATGCTCCATTCAACATCCATTCAACATCGAAAGCTTGCACGCCCCATTGAATGGCAATTAATTATCGGTCCAAAATGCACCACAACAGAGTCTTTCTGTTGAATCCCTAACTCAGCTACATAACAACATTGTGGCAGCATCATCAATTGTACTGCTCCCGTTCACCAAACTATATGAATGTTTGAATGGAGCAATCAGTGATCAAGGGGCAATGCTGTCAAATCTCGTAAATAAAATGGAAAAATTAGATGTCTTTACAAGGTTCTTGCAAAAACAGATAGATCTGCAAGCTGAGCTATCTGTCCGATGGCAAGAATGCCTAAGTGACCTAGCTGCACGCCACCACTGCCAAAATGAAGATCTAATTGAATGTTTGCTAGAGGCAGTGAGATGGAAGCGCCACCACACCAGAGAAGTTGAAAAGAATGTACAGATACAACGAGAATCCACTCCAATGAAAGATAATACGACAAAACAAAACTAAGCCTCCAAGGCCCAAGGGAGATGCTCCCCAAATGAGCCAGTGACAGATCAAGGAATAAAACAAATTGCAACAACCAGCTCTAGTGGGAATTCCCTGGTTCTGCCCTCGGATGGCTTATCGATTGTAAAGGAAACTCAAAGAAATGAGTCTGAACAAAACAAAATCAGTTTCCTAGTAGCAAACAACTTGCATTCATGTGAATGCACTACGAACGTGGCTAATCCTCTGCAAAACTTGGTTGGAGCTTTACTCGAACCAGCTAATGCAAATATGCCCATAATTGATGGGAAACAACCTGAGGTTGATGCATTAAAGGCACCAAGAAATAACCCACAATGTACTTTTGACATCTTTAATGGCCCCGCCAAAACTATCCCGACGACTGGTAACTTCACAAGACCATCTAGCGAAATTAACAAAGCCCCAGTACGAGGAAAGAATAATAATCAACAAAAGAATGTGTGCTCAAATGTGAAAAAATTCATAAGGAACTTGACAATGCCGACGAAAACCGGCTTATTTGCGTGCACAGCAGGCACAAGTAAGCAGGTAGACCAGGCCGCGCCTGATCAAAGTACCAGTAAAGACAACGATCAACAAGCTTTCAAACAAACTGGGAAACGATGATGTTTGGACTCTGATGAAATGAGTAATGCTAGCTCTCCCACAACATCGGCGGTTGATTTATGTGACTGTCTACTTATTCAGTTGAAGAGGTTGAGCCTGCAGAGTCTATACAAAATGATTTTGCAGTTGGACAGTCAGGAGTCCCGTTGACACCTGTAGCTGATAACAGGAAACAATTAAGGACTCCATCTTCAAAACTCAAAATTGGGAACAACCTTAAAAAAGAAAATGATAAATTATTGCGGATGCCAATGTCAACAATTCCTTCTAAACTCAACCCAAAATTTACAACAAATCAGCGGAATAAAGTAGTACATTATTCGTCTAGGGTTCACCTTAGCAAAAGACAAAAATATCATACCTGTCGTTGGGAATTGCACCTTCAAAACATCCAAAAGGATGATAATGAGGTTAACCTTAACATATCAAATGTAATGAAATTATTTGCTTGCATTCGGGCACTATGAACAATAACTTCTGAAGACATAAAAATTGTAAAGTACCCCACGGAGACAACGTCTGATCAGGTATTACTGCATATCAGTTCCTCTGCGGTGAAAAATATGTTATTGCAAGCCATTGAGGAGCTACTTGTATTTGGCTTTGATATAACATTAGAACACAATCAAGTAATGCAAAATGGAAAGTCGGGTCGACAGGATTGTGACAACGAAGGAAAATCTGAACGACGATGCACAATACTGCAGAAATTATTGTCACATCCACTCTTCACTCATAATGTGAGCATTAATCAAGGAGCATTTATAAGAACAAGAACAGGAAACCAATCATCATATGCGAAACATCAATAACAATGATTGAAGATGATCAACTCAACTCAAATCGTGTTATCCTGGAATACACAAGGCTTTGTACATCTATTCAACAACTTTGAAGTGCCAATGGACAACGTCTTTGCAATATGCCTGCAGGAAACTTGGTTACGTGAGCCACTGACACGTGATGGATTTAGCATTTTTTTTAAACCTTGCTAGAAAAAATGCTACTGGACGTCCCTTTTCAGGCCTAGTTACCTTACCAAAAATCTACAATTGGCTGACTCCTTTAGAGTCATTAAATCCAAATCCGTTCGTACAAGGCACAATTGTGCAAATGACATCTATAAACAAGAACGAGAAACAATATTTACTACTAATAAATGGATATTGGAACCCTGCTATGATAACCACAACAAGCTTCATTCATGCAGTAACAACATTAATTGATGAAGCAGCATTGAGTTACAACAATGTATCAATAATTGTGTGTGGTGATCTAAATTGCAATTGGTTCAAATATGACCAAGAAACAAAGATGAATATGCAGATGTCACCAAATGAAGTAGAAAACAGAGGACAAAATTGGTCCGACGCTCTTGCAACAAGAAATTGCACAATGGTCAATGGTAACACCAAAGGCGATCAGCCATGTAACCCAACGTGGCGAGGATCGCGTAGGCAAAACACCTTGGTTTACATTTGGGCTTCACGTAATGTTTTCGAAAGAGTGGCTAACTTTAATGTAATTCCAATGAATAATAGTGATCACGACCTGTTATGCCTTATCTGGGAAGTTGACTGGGGCGAACCAACCATCAAATATGACGTGCAACTTGCCTCAAATGCGGCAGGAAACCGCCTGAGGATTAAGAGACCCCCAATTGAAAGATTAAGGTCTGAATTAAATCGATTTAACACTGTGGATTAATCCCCTTTGCTGACAGACTTCAAGACGACAATGGTAGCTGCAAGAATGTTTGGATACACGCATAAACATCTGTTTAGTAAAGACATTGTTCAAGCAAAAAGGGAACTAAGGAAGCCCTGAGACAGATAAAGAAATTGAATAAATCAGCTGAATTTAAAGTCACCAAGGCGAAAGAACGACGGCAGGTATATCGGCACTGGCTTAAGTCTCACGCAGTGTCAATTGATCAAAATCGGGGCGAAATCATGCTAGAACTATTGTTTACAAAAAACACGCAAGACATCTGGGTGATCCTAAATAAAGGAACTACAAAATCTTTACCGATAATTACTAATTGCATCGCCAGTTCTAAGTGGTTTCAACCCAGCACTCCACCTTAGTCAATGCTTAGCGTGTGATGCCCAGCTGGAATATATTTTTATGTCTAAAGTTCTTTTATTTCTGAATGATGTAGCCTTATATCATGCCCCTCTCTTTGAATCCCCCAGGTCTCACTGAACCAAGAAGTAGGTTGTTTTGCAAAGTTAAAAGATTTATTTGATGGATTTGAACAAGATATACATCACACTTTTATGAATTTGAACAATATCTAGATATCACACTATTAATATTTATACAATGATCAGCGTTGGGTGATATTACAATCAACAATCTCTTTAATCAATTAGAGTATGGATGAAAAGAATAATGTAGCATAGAATAAACTTTGTGTGGGTTCAATGAAATGCAATGATAGGAAATTAATGCAGCACAGAAATAATACTTTTGTGTGTTCAATCAAATGCAATGTAATCACTCTTTCCCCCTGATACTACTCAATCCCCCATAATATGCAATATAGAGATGGAAGGAGAGAAAAACAGGTTTTAGGAATAAATACTCTACAAAATGCGGTTTCAATCCCAATTCCCCCAGCAAGCTTAGAGAGAAACTTGAATGATTTCAAAACAGGTCAATTTTTTTGAATGTGATTTTAAATGAATTGGAAAAGTGCTAAAAATTGATTTAATTCTCTAAATGGGATTCAAAACTAGTGGGAGCCGCTTTGGATAGCTTCAGGTAAACACTAGCAATGATGGTTGAATGACTGGCAGACAGGAGACTGAATTCAGAGGTTGAGTGCAAGCAATAGCTATTTTACATGTGATGAAATTGAGCCAAATGCGGATTTGCGGGAAACTTTTTCAGCGTGCAAGAAATGCGATTACAGAAGTAATCAGAAGTTAAGAAGGGTTTAGTAGAAGCCGATTTTTCTGAAAAGAGTCAACATTTTCAAATGAAAGATGCGCTTTTGAATATTACAACCAAAGATTTTTACACTAGGGAGTCTATGAAGCCACAAGCTAACCAAACAGCGCAGCCATTGATCCAGTGATGCCCCCGGATGGTTTCTATCTGCTGAGACAGTTGCCTTTCTTCAGCAAATATATCAGCTAGCCCACCAGACAGGACTAAGGCACCCGGTTCTGCATGCAGCACGGCACTGAGTCTCTGCACGGCCTCCAAACTGGATCTGACCGGTTGATTCTGGAGTTTACAGCTATCTGGTTTCAGCTCTGCTCTATTGGTTTGGATCTCTGGGTTCTGGCAAGAGTTCTTGGCAAGAAGTAGAAAACAGCACAGCCAGGCTGTTCAATTTTGGTGTGCCCCTTCGAAGTCTGGGGATAAAATCAGATTGCAAGATTTTAAAGGCCAGCTGAGAAGGGTTCAGCTTTGGAATTAGGCCTTCTGCTTTCAGAGTTCTGGAGTCTGGATCTAGATTCTCCTGCAAAGCGCTTCACCAGTAAATCAGTTGATGGGTGAATGTTTGTCTGTTTCTTAGGTCCTAAAGAGTCCCTATTTATCTATTTCCCAAAGGGGTGGGTAGGCTGATTATACTAAGCCCAGATACTCACTAGATACTTCTATGCTAGATACTCACAACTATGGTTTGGAAAAGGCCCTTCAAAGATCTGATTAAAGGTTTTAGACTGGAATTCTGCTAGCCCACCAGAAAGGACTCAGGCACCCGGTTCTGCACTCAGCATGGCACTGGGTCTCTGCACGGCCTCCAAACTGATTGACTGGTTGATTCTGGAGTTTACAGCTATCTGGTTTCAGCTCTGCTCTATTGGTTTGGATCTCTGGGTTCTGGCAAGAGTTTTTGGCAAGAAGCAGAAAACAGCACAGCCAAGCTGTTCAATTTTGGTGTGCCCCTTCGAAGTCTTGGGGTAAAATCAGGTTGCAGGATTTTAAAGGCCAAATGAGAAGGGTTCAGCTTTGGAATTAGGCCATCTACTTTCAGAGTTCTGGAGTCTGGATCTGGATTCTCCTGCAGAGCGCTTCACCAGTAAATCAGTTTATGGGTGAATGTGTGTCTGTTTCTTAGGTCCTAAACAGTCCCTTTTTATCTATTTTCCAAAGGGGTGGGTAGGCTGATTATACTAAGCCCACCCTCTAGGAATCTGATTGGTCAGAGTATTCCCCCTGTCCTGATTTGAGAAGGAAACCCAGTGTCATGATGTGTCATGATGACTCTGTGTTTATGGTCCAGGGAAAAACCTGGACCATTTCATAGAAAGCATATCTACAATATCACCAACTTGCTAATAATGCATATTCTCATCACATATTTAATAAAGCATGTATCCGTCCGAGTCCCATCTTCTTGAGCATTTCGGTTCAAAATTGACAGTTTTTTGCGCTTTTGGTTGGTTATCCAGTGTCAGATCTGTACACATTTTTCCACATACATGCGCATGCCATCTGGGCATAATCCTGTAAACTTTCATATTCCTAGTATGATCACAATTGCTACAATATCAACATTTTAGTAGTCCAGTTCAGGGTTCAGAGTAGTTTCAAACTGTGAGCAGCATTTTTATATTAACAACCTATAAAATACAGATTTTTCAAAATTGTTCACAGTTTTCTATGAGTCTTTTTCCAAAAAGATATTTCATTGAAGTTTCAGATATACATATCAGTCTAGCTCCGCCTCCTAGGTTTGGCTGGGCCAGAGCAACCTGTGCCTTTCTTCCTTTGGCATTTGGTTTCTGTTGACACCCAAATTTGCATTTCCTTTCAGTCAAGGGAGTCTTTTGTCTCCACTCAGAGTAACAGGCCAAAATCTCCCCCCACTTCCATTAACAACTTAATGACAGTTCCTGAGCAGATAGCAGGAGGTTGATTCCTTTGTTTGGGAGCAGCTGTGGAATGTCTTTGAAGTCCAGTGTGGCTGACATTAGTCCAATTTAAAACACTGTTTAAAAATGGGCTTTTCTAAAATACAATTTACATTTTCTACAAATATACACATAAATCTCTTCATTCCAGTCTTTTTAAAACATAGACATTGAATTGTAGCAACCCATATTGCTATAGCAACCCATATTGCTATTGATGGCAAGTCTCTTCTTTTCTACAATTTGATTTTAAGACAAAAGTTTTAAACTGACAGTATAAGTAATGAGAGCTTCTGACACAGGCGAGCGGCGGTACTGCTTCCATATCTGATATATTTTTCCAAGGCAAGCACCTTTTGAATGTGGATTTTTTTTATGATGAAAGGTGTTTCTCCTGACATTGTGCTTATGGGGATTCCTTAAATAAGGTGATGGTGAACACCCAACAAGGATGTTGAATCTTCTCTACTGTTTGGGAATCATGATTTTGCACTTTCAACAGCCAAGGAAAAAACAGATTTTAAAACACTTCTGGGTTTTCCTTGGAATGTAGCACTGCCTTTTCAAGCAGTTTTATTTTACTCTGTGGGCAGCCCAATGATAGGTTGTGGTCTCCTGTTTTACCACTGACATAGGCAAAATGGATTGGCGGCCTATTTTTTCAGGTTTCCCTGCGCACTTCTCAGCGATTTCTAGCGCACCTAGGGCTTTTCGGCACCATTCTGTTGTTTTGATGAAAGCAGCTCACAGTGATGTTGCAGGGCAGAGCCAGTGGGTCAGACCATCCCACACAGTGCGAAATGGGTCGAGTACTTTCAGGGAATCTACAAACAACCAAAAGATGAAAACCAATTTGAACCACTTAAACCAGTTCCAACATGGGAGATAACTCCATCAAGTGATGATATAGAATTGGCTATACAAAAACTAAAAAGTTTGAGAGCTGATGGCCCTGACCATATTTCAAACATTATGTTGAAGAAACACAAGGAATATTGGACCAAGCTTATCGAAGGTCTATTCTCCAAAGTGTCCAAAGAAAAGATCATTCCCAAGTCATGGTTAAAGGCAATCATAGTCCCAATTTACAAGAAGGGCAATAGAGACGATCTGGCGAACTATCGTCTTATTGCCCTTCTAGAGACAATTGGGAACATTGTTGTCTCTTTTCTAGAGAGGCTTGCCGTATGGGCAATGGAATCAGAAATAATAGACATTCGACAAACGGGCTTTACTGAGAGTGCGGGAGTCAAAGTGAATGTACTACTGCTGAATATCCTAAAGTTGGAGGCCCAACGTACAAAGAGAAAAATGTTCTTTGCATTCATAGACCTGAAACAGGCATTTGACACTATAAATCGGGAGAAACTGTGGTCAAAGCTAATAAAGTGGAAGTGCCCACCATCAATATTGGAACCATTAAAAGCACTTCACGCTAACACCACGGTGCAGGTAAAGTTGAATCAACAAGGAGATCTGAGTTTGCCAGTAATTACACCTAAAGGTGTCAAGAAAGGCTGCCCCTTGGCAGCTGAACTGTTTGAACTATTCATAGCTGATCTGCCTGAGTGGCTAGACACAGTCCACAGTTTTCCTCCAAAGATCAATGAAACATCCATTAAATGCCTTCTCTATGCAGATGATTTGGTGCTGACTGATTATACTCAGATTGGTCTACAACGCCTCCTGAATCGTCTATATGAGTATATGGAATGAAACGAGCTTATGATAAATGCAGAAAAAACAAAGATCATGAACATTGGAAAAGTGCTCACAAGGAAAGACACAACATTTAAATGGTATATTGCAAATGTCACAGTAAGTACTGTAACGTCTATAAGATACCTAGGTCTAATGTTCAATGATACCATCTGTGAAGCAGCATGGACTAAAGACCTGATTAATAGAACGATTAAACTTAGTTTACAAGGAGCAAAGATTAACAACGATTATGGGAAATTCACGATTGCCCCAATAATGACGTTCTACCTTCAAAAATGTATTCCAACTATTGTATTTGGTGCCGAAGCAGGCTGGAATCTCGACCATTGTCTTTGGCAAAGATTGGAAGGGATGTTTTGGAGACGAGTTTTGAGGCTCCCCCATCATATCTCAGTAATTGCGCAGGGACACAAACTGCCATTAACTCTCTCCACATGAAAATCATATGCAAATCCCTTGCCACCCTGAGGAAAATGTACCTTGGTGACAAGATTCCAGCATATAAAATCTTTGCGATTGGAATCAAGGACATTCAATCCAATCTAATACAAATGTGGAAGTTAAAGTTAGATGCTAATATGGAAGATGCCAGCATAAGCAGATCAGAGTTAATAGATCGCCCGCAGCATGCAACAAAAAAAAATGAGAGACTTGGGATTGGATCTCGAACTCGGACAAACGCTTGAAACTTAAAACTGCTCTTCCTTTACCATTGGGCAAAATTAAACTGCATAATCAACCGAAGTTTTGAGTAGATTGTCCGTCATGTTATCATAGAAACCAGTTCCTAAAATTCCAGCTAAACGCCCCGAACAATAGGGAAATGCTCTGGTTACGACAGATAGTAAATGCAGATTCTGTGCAACAGGAGAAATTGTGTCTCTAAAGCATCTGATAATTGCCTGTACTGGCACCAACACTCAGCGGATCCTGCATTTGAGTATTTTCAAACCGCTAAACAACAACATGGATGATTGGTGGAGCCATGTAAGTGCTGGCAGGAACATCAAGCTATCATGCAGGATAATTGACTATCTTGACATGATCTTGAATGACAAATAGTCAGCGAGCGACAAAAAGAATTCCAGAGATAAAGAAAAAAAGCTTCTCTGTAAGAGAGCTCAAGCATCATGAAACTGTTTCAGGATACCTAACAAATATGGATCTTGATCTAGACTTTGAGAACGACTTGCGAATGAATATGTAAATGACGATGGCTGATTAATGTAACACAAATCTCAATATTGATTTATTGAACTGAGGTTTTACAAATAAATAAAAAAATAAACAAATAAGCATTGCATAACATGTCATACAGCTTCATCACTCTCCTAAAAACACTGAAGTAAAATATGAAAAACCACACTTGCCAAACAATCTTTATAAACTTGCCTAAGTCAAATACCTAAACATGCTTCATTTATCTTAGAAACACAATTCAAAATGTACATAACATATATAAAAACACACTATCACTCACCTCAGTGGCTCCATTTAATTAATGGATATTCACAATATCCAAACACAGAACATGTGCACACTGTGAATTCTGGAATCATAATGTGAAAAGTTCACCACAAGGTCACTTTCATAACTTTCATAAATCAATAGCACAAAAAGTGGACTGTTCAAAGCAAACAAGAAAAATGCCCAACACATGTTTATTGCAAACCATATCAATCAATAAACCCCAAAACAATCCTTCCGAAGAATACTATATGCAGCATATACACACAATATAAAAAGAATGCCCCTCCCCTTAATTTGCCAAATTCCTGCAGCTCCACTTATAGATGCGGTTACATGTAGAATTTTCAAATGTGAGGAAAAACACATATTACAAAGGTTTCAACATCAATTTACAGTAGCCTTCAGGTAAGAACATCCATACATTAACACATGTACACATCTGTGCTGAATCATCCATAATATAATATGATCACTGCACCAAAATACAGACAGGTATAATCGTGAGTACAACCAACAGGTTCATACGGTCGGCGAGGAAGGATGTGATCCATTTAATGGCAGCTGGCGAGAAGGAGATACCCATGGTAAGGTGATAGCAGAGAGTGGAGTTGTCCATGAGGTCAAATGCATTAGATAAGACAAGGAGCATGAGGAGGGAGACGTTTCTGGGGTCTCTGGTGTTGTCAAGCTGGTTCTTGAGATCAAGTAGTTCTGTTTCTGTTCCATGCCTGGGGCCGAAGCCAGATTGGCGAGTGCTGAGAATGTTGTTTTGATCGTGGTGTTGCTGGATTTGAATGTAATCGGCTCGGTCAGTGATTTTTAGCAGGAAAGGGACATTGGTGATGGGCCGGGCATTGTTAGGAATAGTTGAGTTGAGTGCTGGTTTCTTGAGTTGGGGTGAGATTAAGAATTCTTTTAGCAAGGAATGGTCTGAGCAGGAAGTGAAGGAGGTGTTGATAATGGCTATGATAAGGGGTAGTAGGAGGCTAGCACAGTCCTTGATGAGTGTCGCAGGGCAGCTGCCACCACTACAGGCAAGGGATTAATGCCTTTTAAGATGTGTGCGACATCAGATTCAGTGATGGGGTGGAAGTTGAAGAGGGGGGTATGCTTGGGGCGTGTGGGAGGGGTGGGGAAGGATGTGGCGCTGATCGTGGATAGTTTGCATTTGATGTGTTTGGTAACAATGCAATGTTGGTTAGAAGAGCGCTCTGGATGTCGTTGCACCAGATGTCATTTATGGAGACATTGGATGGAAGAGACATGGGTGATTCCAGTACACCTAGAATGGTGAAGAGTTTGCAGGAGTTTGACTCCACATTCATGATCCAAGTGTTGTAGACAGAAGCTTTCACAGCCAGGATATTTTTTTTGTAATTCCTAGAGAGTTCTGTAAAGTGGGATTTGTTTTATGCTTAGGGGTGTTTATGGCAGATAGCTTCAATGGTGTATTTCTCAGAGCGCAAGGTGTGCAGATCAGGGCTAAACCATGTACTGGTGAGCTTGGACTGTTAGGGGTCTGTTGTTTGAGGGGGGCAAGAGAGTCGGTGATTTATGCCAGAGAGTTGTTATAGTGGCTGACTAGGAACTCTACACCAGAGCAGTTGAGTGGGGGGTGGGATAGACAGAATTGGCCAGGCACAGTCACTAGTGAGGTTGCAGATACATCTTGAAATGATGGAGGGATTGCAGCTGGGGGGTGAATATGGGTTCATTTTGGGGTGGGATGGAAAAAGTGATCATATGGTGGTCTGACCATGCACAGGGGGTGTTTGATAGGAGCAAAGTTTTACAATTGTGGTCAAGTATCCAATCGAGTGTTCATCTTTGAGCATCTTTGAGGTGGGGTTGATAATTTTTAGGCAGAAGTCTAGGGTAGAGTTGGACCAAGCAAGGGTCGTAGCATCCATGTTGAGAGGGTCATCTTAGATGATGTTGAAGTCACCCATGGCGATCATTTTGGAATCAGCTTTAGGGCTACACAAATGGAGCTGAGTGAGGTCATCCTTGATGGTGGCAGGTCGGTCCGGGTGGGAAGTAGATGACATGTATCGTGATGGAAGAAGTGGACATCAAAGAGAGCCTAGCTCTGAGAGATTGACAATTTGGGAGGGGGAGGAGGGTAGACTGTGGATGGAGAGTTTGTCTTTATAACTGAGGGCCACTTTTCTATGTGATTCTATCATTACGGAGGATAGCATAGTTAGCTGGTACGGCAATGGATAGTGCAGTGCCAGCCGCGTTGTGGAGGCAAGTTTCAGTGATGGCTACAATGTCAAGGTTGTTGACCTTGATGAGATCATGGATGTCTAGTACATGAGCAGTCAGCGAGCATGCATTGATTAAGGCACTCTGGGTGCTTGGTGAAAGTGTGGGGGTATGGTGCATGGGGGGATGCTGGGGCTGTTGGTGAGTGGAGTGGGCATGACAGGTATGTATGGTGCAACCGTTAGGGAACCAATGCAGTAATTGCAAGTGGTAACAGATGGAGAGAGGAGGGTGCAGGGCATGGCTGCAAGGTGTGAGCCAAGAGCTAGATGAGGCGGTTGCGTCCAATGTGGGGCTGAGTGAGAGTAGTGTAATATGGGGTGAGGGTAGGTGCAAGAGCAGTTATGGGGGTATGTGCGCTGGACTCGGTTTGGGGCTCTAGCATGGTCTGGAATAGTGGTGAGTGCGGATGGTGGTGTGTGGCTGGTGGGATGTTGAATGGAACGGGAGGCAAAGGGTACTGGAATTGTGTGAACTTAAGATGAGAGGTGCAGGAAGTATGTAGGGGAGGGGAGGGAGATATGGGGGCACAGCTAAGGTGGAGCACACAATTATTGTTCAGTTGCACACCAACAACTATACGCTTACCTTCATTCCGTGAGCTGGAGGAAGCCAGCAGAGACAGCTTAAGCCTGGGACCAACCACGTGGTGATCGTGTCTGTTAATTGTTGGTAAACAGGCTGTCATATAGCTGAGGGGGGACCATTCCAGGCCAGTTGTGTTGGGGGGCGGGGAGGTCAATAGGGAGAGAGGTGGCTACCTTTACCTGGGACATGTACTTTGCGGTGACCACAGGGGATATGAAGGGAGTATCCTTCAGGGAGGGCGCCAACCAGGTTGTATCAAGTTGGAGGCTAGTGGGTGCAGGCGGACTGCTTGCAGGATTTGGTGATGATATTAAAGGCCAGGAGATAGGTAGCTTGGCGTGTCTGATATAAGGGCATTGCAATATGCTGGATGCTGGTGGGGGCCATGACAGGCACGGACAGGCAGAAGCCTTAGTTGCAGGCCTTTGTTGTGGGCTGTCTCCACCTGCCGACTTATGACCAGTTCCTGCAATAAGGATTTTAATGGACATCTTTGATAAAGCTGGCAATAAATGTTATTACCTGGCTATACTGGCTTTTTTGTGCAGCCAGTCTAGCCATTTTGTACTGTGGCATGACATATTTGACTGGTCATAGTTGTTAAAACTGGCATGATAAGTATTATTACCTGGCTAGATTAGCATTTTAGTGCATCCAGTGAAGCTATTTCTTTGGCATGACATTTTATACAGAGCGTGTGTGATAAAGTAAGCATTATATGTTGCTACATGGCTAGACTGCCATTTTGGTTCAGCCACTCTGGCCATATCTTACTGTGGCATGACATTTTATACTGGGCAAGTTTAGAATGGCATTTTGGTGCAACCAATCTAGCTATTTCTTTTGCATGGTATGTCTACTGGGCATCTATGATAAAGCAAGCATGGTGTGTTATTTTGTGACTAGAGTGGCATTTTGATGTAGCCAATTGGGACATGTTTTTATATTGTGGCATGCACTGCTTGAGTGCCCAGTGAGTTCTGTTCCTGCTGCTCTGCTCTGCTTTGTGCTCTGCTCCACATATCATGGCTTGTCTTAAAGAGGACTTTGGAATACAAAAATGGTGGCATAGAGTTTCTACATAAAACACTGAGCGTGTGCCCTGTGTGCGTGCCCTGCTTGAGTGCCCAGTGAGTGCGGTTCCTGTTCCTGCTGCTCTGCTCTGCTCTGCCATGTGCTCTGCTACATATATCGTGGCTCGTCTTCAAGGTACTGCTGCACACCGCCATAGGATTTAACAACTATACCTACCTCCAGTGAATAAAAAGAGGACTATTCATGCATCTTTCTCATACTTATATTTCTATTAGAGGACATTGCAATACAAAAATTGGTGGCTCCGCGCCCTAACCATAGAGTTTCTACATAAACTGCTGCGTGTGCACAGCGCACGCGTCTTGCTTGAGTGTCCAGTGAGTGCTGATCCTGCTGTTCGTGGCGTGAGTGGAACTCCTACTTCTGGGCCTTTTTGTGTTTGTAGCATTCCAGCTGTCAAAAAAAGGTATTAGCTAAGGAGCAACGTTAAATTAACAACGAGTACCTGAATGGTGATCTAATTGTTAAAAAATCACTCCCCAAGAGAAATAGTGTCCCCTCTGAGGGATTGACTAAGGTGGGGATAGAAATGTACAGGGCAGGAGACACGAATTTGCATTAGCCCAAGATAAAATTACTACCTACATAAAACCAATAAACAACCAGGGTGTCTTAAGGTCAGACACAGGTACGGTAGTAGAATAGAATATAGAAAGTGAAGGCTTGATAGATATTGACCCCACTGAGATCACCCAATTGATAACAATGTTCTCCTAAATATGGTGTTAAACCTAAAAAATCCAAGTAGGATGTTTGCTTGCGAGTTAAGCATCAATGAGGAGTACAAACTCGCACATGTGGTTGATGGTCACTTGGTACTGGACTTGCCTCACGCCACTAATCTCAAAAAATCTCTGGATTCAGAGAACATTGCAGCTAGGGCAGGGCGCTACCCGCCTGTGTTGATGATTCTTATTCATCCTGAGAAACGTCTGATACTCCATCCAGTCAAGGTCACCATGCTGGAAATATCCCCCCCGGAAGACACCCACGGCCCACTAACGTTTGCCCAAGTATCCGGAGTTACTCCCTGTGCTCTGCCACCGGGGAGTGGTGACCTAACCCTCTCACCCGTCTCGCATCCTCCAGAGACCTGAAAAATAATGAGTTCAATCAGAGACAAAAGTCTGGATCACCACTCCTAGCCCTGCAGGCACTAGTGCCCCACAAATCACTCTGGCACAGCACAAAGAAACCCCGTCTCTGGGAGTCGGCCGGCAGCGAGGCATCTACCTACTAGCATCACACTCCACGCGGCGACGTCCGCTACTCTACCTCAATGGGGAAAACAGACAGATCCTAAATAAAGCTAACGTTTGAATCCGGCGCACTCCCCAAAACCCCCAGGTTCCAGGAGGACGAATTTAACAACATCAGCTCAATCATCCACGCCAGTCATACAATTCAAAGTCGCCACATGGAACATTAGAGGAGGCAACCTCCCCTCTAAAACAAGAAGGATCCTTGAATACTTAAAGAGGCACAAAGTGGATGTTGCCATGATTCAGGAAACCCACTTACTCTCTGAAAAAGAACACCAATGGGCCAGAAACTGGGGGTGCCATAGGTACTTCTCCTCTTTTTTGTCATATGCCAGAGGAGTGGCGATCTTGATTAACCGTCAGACTGGCTTCCGGATGATAAACACTGAGAAGGACACAGAGGGTAGAGCACTGTTAGGGAGAGGGATTATTGCAGGCAAAGAAATCATCTTTGTCCACTCCTATGGCCCCAATGTTGACGGAGCGAACAACTTTGACTGGGTGCTCACACACCTTTCAACTCAAACCTCGGCAATGATTATCTGGGGAGGCGACATAAACACCGTCCTGGACCCAGTAAAAGACAGGTCGCGGAGCACGACACTGCCGACCTCCAAAGCTAGCCTCCAGGTACAGGAAATATGCAGAGCCTACAACCTGGCAGACGCTTGGAGACACAATAATTGGGAATAGCGTGACTACACGTTCCACTCGGCAGTCCACAACACCAACTCCAGATTAGACTATTTGATGGTATCCACCAGTGGCCCTCTCCACTGGGAACAATGTCAAATTCTACCTAAAACCTTCTCTGATCACTCACCAGTAACTGTCATATGCAATCCATCTACTACTACGTCTCGCTTGCTACATTGGCGCTTTAAGCCCGGATCCCTACAAGATCAAGTATTTTCATCTGAACTCCGAGACGAAATTTCAACATTTCTAGACATAAACCTGGGCACAGTAACATCTCCAAGCACAATCTGGGAAACACTGTTTCATAAGAGGGGTCTGCCTTGCCAAAGAGAACGGAATCCTCATGCTGATCCAGCAGGAACTCACTGCCAGTGAGGAAAGATTAAAACAACTCGAACTTAAGCGCTCCACTATGAATGACCCACGCACTCAAGCAGCACTCAAGGAGGAGCTACAAACGTTCAGGTCCTCGGTGGAACGCAAACTGAAATTCTTAGGCCTTAACAACGAGGTCCATCAATACGGCGAGGGCTTGCAAGACTGATCAGAGCTGACAGGAAGCCGACAGTGGTCGAGAGGATACACTCCAGACACGGCACGTTCATACACACAGATGAAGAAATAGCTGAAGAATTCAAAACCTTTTATCAGGACCTACACTCCTCTAAATATAATTGAGACGTTACCTCAAAGACATTGAACTCTACTGGGTAGAAAGAGAGCTAGCCAAACCTCTTAATGAAACCATCACTCCAGAGGAAATAGTGGAAGCCATCAAAACTCTCCCAAACACCAAAGCCCCGGGGCCCGATGGTCTAACCGGGGAATTTTACAAGGCCTTTGCTGAAACCCTAGCCCCCTTAATCGCAGGGGTACACTGCGAAGCGTTAGAAACAGGTTATCTCCCACGGTCATCCCACAAGGCCAACATCATCCTCTTACACAAGGCAGGCAAAACTCCGGAAGAGTGTGCATCCTATAGACCCATAACTCTACTCAATCAGCTTTGACACACTTCTACCCGACGGTTACAAGATCCTCTCTGTGCCCAGGCCCAACCGTGCGGGGGGAGGTGTGGCCCTTATCTTCCCTGAGTGGATTCCTGCCACAGTTACTCCCACGCAGACCTACTCCTCTTTTGAATGTCTTGTCTGCCGACTCTCTCTCTCTCCTAGCCATTCCCTTACCGTGGCTACTATCTATCGGCCACCTGGTCAAATTTCCTCCTTCCTCTCTGAGTGGGCGGACCTCTCCTCCTCACTCCTGTCCTCAACCACTCAACTCCTCTTTCTTGGAGACTTCAACATCCACATAGATGCCTCCTCTCCCCCATCTGGACTCTTTCGCAATCTCTGCGACTCTCTCACACTCTCTATTCTCCCGTCTGGGCCGACTCATTCTGCAGGGCACACTCTTGATGCCCTGATCTCCTCTGACCTTCCCCTCTCTGTCCCTCTCTCCACTCCTCTCTCCTGGAGTGATCACTTTCTCCTCTCCTCCCACCTCACCCTCCCTACCCCACAGGCAAAGCCACCCCCATCACTGCCACCTTCTTTCTCGGTCATCCGACCCATGAAGCGCGTGTCAGTTGAGGCTTTCGCTGCCACCTTCTTGCCCCCTCCTCCCCCTTCGGCTGACTCCCACCCTGACACAGCCCTCTCCTCTCTCCACTCTGCTATATCTGATACTCTTGATATCCTTGCCCCTGTCATGAGAATCCGCCTGAAGCCCAAAGCCAAATGTAACTCCTGGTATGACTCGGATCTCGTCACCCTTAAACGCAAGTGCAGGGTGGCAGAGAGGAAATGGCGTGCTTCATGTTCATCCTCTGACAAACTGGCCTGTCGCCTGCTCCAAAGGCAATACCGGCTCTCCGTTCTCACCAAGAAGAGAGCCCTTATCCAAGCCCGCATCTCTGCGGCATCTAACAATTCGGCCGAACTCTTTAAAATCTGCAAGGTGTTGGCCAACCCTGCTGCAGTCTCTACCTCTCCTGTCCCCTCCCAGGCCATCTGCACGGCACTGGCCTCTCACTTCATTTCAAAAACTCAGGACATCCTGTCCTCACTATCCTCCTATAACCTCCCCCCCTCTATTCCCTGCCCTTCCTCTGGCTCTTCTGCAGCCACCCCTCCTCTCTCCTTCTTTTCCTTTCCCCTTTTTTCTGCTGACGAGGTTTCAAGACAAGTCCGATCTATGAAAGTCTCATCAAAACAGGTCCACCCCTGTTCCTCCAAAACTATCAAGGACCACATTGACTCCTTGGCTCCTGCCCTTGCTGACTTCTGCAATCACTCCTTCACCTCTGGAGTCTTCCCATTCCCTCTCAAGCACTCCCTTGTGCACCCCCTTCTTAAGAAACCCTCTTCTGACCCTTCCTGCCCAGCTAACTATCGCCCAATCTCTATCACTCCCTTCCTGGGCAAGCTCCTGGAGAAACTGGCCATCTCCCAGCTTAATATCCATGCTGAATGTGTTGGTAGTCTTCATGACCATCAGTCTGGCTTCAGAGCTGCCAGAAGCACGGAAACCGCTCTCCTGAACATCCGTGAGGACCTGCTCTCGAACCTTGACTCTAACATTCCATGTGTTCTCATTTTGCTTGATCTCTCTTCTGCCTTTAATACTGTCAACCATACCATCCTGCTCAACCGTCTCCGTGATAACCTCGGTATCACTGGTCAGGCTCTGGTGTGGCTGACCTCTTTCCTCTCAAATCGACCCTCCCAGGTCCAACTGGGGTCTTTCCTCTCTGACATCTTCTTCTCTACCTGTGGTGTCCCCCAGGGATCTAACCTCTCTCCCTGGCTGTTCAACCAGTATCTGGCACTTCTCACCCACCACATCGCCGCTCTCTGCCCCTACTTTCAGTGCTATGTGGATGATACCCAGCTCATTATCAGGCTACCCTCGGCCTCCTCTTCTCCTTCCCTCATCTCTGACTGTCTTTCTGCTATCCAGGAATGGTGTGCCGCCAATGACCTCTGCCTTAATGCCAGTAAGACTGAGATTCTACTCATCGGCACTCCCACTCCCTCCTTCCCTGCTGCTCTCTGGCCGGCCTCTCTGGGCCCTCTTCCTGCTCCTTTCTGCAAGGCAAAAAACCTTGGGGTCATCTTCGACTCCACAATCTCCTTCTCTCCTCACATATCTAAGAAGTCACACTACCAGCTACACCTCCTCAGAGGTATCCTTCCGTTCCTCTCCTTCCCCCAGAAGCTCACTGTCTCTAGAGCCCTGGTTCTCTCTAAGCTGGACTACTGTAACAGCCTCTATCTTAATCTGCCCGCTTCTACTCTCCGCCCTTTGCAACTCATCCAGAACAGGACTGCAAGACTTGTCCTTGGCCTCAAGCCCAGGGACCGTATCTCCCCAGGACTGAAATCACTACACTGGCTCCCAGTGCCTGCGAGGATCAAGTTCAAAACCCTCTGCATTGTCCACAAGGCCGTCTGGGGCCTTGGGCCAAAATACCTTCAACTCTCTCTTCCTAAATATCTTCCTTCTGGAGCTCTTCGCTCATTCGCCTCCAACTCCCTCAGGGTCAGCCGCTTCTCCAAACAACGAGTTGGGGGCAGATCTCTTTCCACTGCAGGGGCCTCCCTCTGGAACCGCCTTCCTACCTCCCTGAAACTTGTGGAGAACCACCTCCGGTTCCGGACGCACCTCAAAACCTTCCTCTTTGCCTCCGCTTTCTCTCCCCCTCTCCCCTGCTAATACTACTGAAACTGCACTGAATCTGCAACTGGGCCATTCACCGTTCTCGGCCCAGCCACTCTCCCCTGCACTGCCTCCACGGCAACCCCTGCACTACGGGACTCTGTCTGTATCCATACAGCCCCCCTTCCCAGCACTTGTCTGCACTTACCTTGCACTTGCCACCAGCTGGCCCTTGTTATTTATCCTGTATGCTGTATGCTAATAACCCTGTACTGCACTTTCCTCTCTCCCTTTCCCCCATGCACTTTTCCCTTCCCCTCTACCCTTGCACTTGCGCGATCTGAATGACACCTGGCCTAGTAAGATCGTTGTCTGTCTCCCCTTGTTCCCCCCCTGCCTCGTCGCGCCTTGAAACACTTGTGTATAGGCGCGTTACAAATGCCTTATCATATCATATCATAACCTCGATAACAAAATATTGGCAAGAATACTCACAAATAGGCTGCTACCACTGATGCCGGGCCTCGTGCTCGCAGATCAGGCTGGATTTGTGCCAGGTTACTGCGTGACATTCGGCATCAGGAGAATGTTTGGCGTTGTCGAGGCTCTCGACTCCACCTCCCAGGCTGTCGCGGTGCTACTCAATGCTGAAAAGGCCTTCGACACCATGGTATGGCCCTTCCTATTCGCTGTACTCACACAGATGGGTCTGGGTTCCCGCTTCATTAAACCCGTCTCCCTACTATATAACGACCCCCAGGCTACCATATTGGTGGGATCAGCAAGGTCTACCCCCATCA
This sequence comes from Ambystoma mexicanum, assembly GCF_040938575.1. Classification (NCBI taxonomy): domain Eukaryota; kingdom Metazoa; phylum Chordata; class Amphibia; order Caudata; family Ambystomatidae; genus Ambystoma; species Ambystoma mexicanum. The sequence continues at coordinate 1,275,218,197 of NC_090929.1, read as the reverse complement.
AATTACAAAGAGGCACTAGACAGGGGTGACCACTCTCTGTGTTAATATTCGCATTAATAATGGAACCTCTGGTGTCGAACCTGCGAACCCAGCAACTCCACAGGGGCCTCAACATTGACCCACACAGGCTGATCATTTCTCTGTACGCTGATGATGTGGCGTTATTTGTACACGATCCAGAGAAAATGTCAATCCAATCATGAGAGAAGTAATTAAATTCGGGGCAATATCGGGACTAAAAATTAATCACACAACATCAATTATATTCCCACTTACCCCAGTTATTAAACCATTCACTGACAATCATAACTTTGTTTGGGAGACCTCAAGGGTACGCTACCTTGGGATACAGATGCTGCTAAAATACCACAAGGTATTCCAAGATAACTATGAGACAGTAGCAAGAACACTAAAGGAAAAAGAGAACCGATGGAAATCCCTCCTGCTAACCTTGTCGGGGAGAGCCTCACAAGTTAAAATGGTGATACAACCAAAACCACTATATGTATTCTCCAACATCCCAATTCTAATTCCACATTCCTTTTTAAAGAAAATCAAAAGCCTAATTCTCGATCTACTATGGGCGGGCAAACCAGCCAGAGTCGCTCACTCAACGCTGATACTCCCAGTGTCCAGCGGTGGACTGGCCCTCCCTGACCTAGAGAGATACTTCTGCCCAGGTGCAGTTCCTCAGTTTTTGGTATGCCACACACTTCATTAGACCACACGTGCAGATAGAACGGGCGCTAGCAACTCCCAATTCATTAAGGGCCGTCATCATCAGTCAGCTCCCAGTGCCTATCAACACGATGAATGTGGTTCTCGCGACATATGGGATATGGAAAAAACGTGCAAAAGAATACAAAGTTCAGGTGATATACTCCCCCCTTCTCCCAATCAAATTCATTCCAGGGATCCCTAAACATCTGAAAGGGTCTTCCACCAAGGGGTGGAAAATCTACAGATACATTCTCTTGGGGACTTCTTCAATGGAGGCTCCTTTATCACACCCCAACAAGCAACTGAAAGAGGGGGAAACACGCCCCTGGATAAGTTCATCTATTTTAGATCCAGATATACCCTACAGGCTCTATTCCCCCACGTTTCCGCAACAACCTCCAACATGGCAGTTGCTACACAATGTGATCCAGGCTCAGGGCGAAGGCAGACTAGTTTCACTAATCTATAAATCCATTTTATCAGACACGGTATCCATCGATACTCGCACAAAAACTAGATGGGAGAGGTCCCTCCAGCTAACGATCCCAGATAAGGAATGGATATATATATTGAAACAGACCCAATAAATAGCCCTCAATACACACCTCAAGCAAATACACTTTAACTATCTACACCAGACGTACTTCACCCCTGCAAAAAAGAATAAACAACAACCGGACCAACCAGAAAAATGCGAAAGATGCGGAAACCCAATGGCAGACTTTGTCAACCTTGCTTGGGGCTGCTCCAAACTGACCCCATTCTGGTCTCAGATCCTCCAGACCACATCAGCAATAAATGAGAGGAAGTGCAACCCATCCCAACGGCAGCACTGCTTGGGATGATGAAACAACTTTCACCCGGAATAAGGAAACTGCCAGGGTTACTACTAACCCTGGCTCGAAGGAGAGTTGCCATGTCGTGGGGTAGAGGACCAGCCCCGGCGGTGGCAAACTGGCATAAAGACATCCTATACTGTCAGGATGTTGAGTCTGAGTTTATCAAGACACTTCCCCAACATGCTCGTCCCCCCGACATTTGGGGGCCACTAGTGACATTCTTAATCAACAAGGCAGACGAGAGCGCAACATCATCATCGTCGGGGAGACGCAGTCCCCAAAACTGTGACTCTTAATCCTCCGGAATACAGAAACCGGTGGCTGGTCAGACTGTGCACCAAGGGGGTGACACTACAACATTGGCTTTGGTGAACTGTGGGAGGGAGAACGGATAGAGGAGGGGGGGAGGGTTGGGAACGCACTTGGGTTACTCACCCCAACTGGGGCGTGATTGTTCTGTAACTGTTCCTTTTTGTTTTTAAAATCACTTAAAGTTCTTAATAAAAATACTGTGGCTTAGGAAGTAGTCGGTAATGAGGACCCTTGGGACATCTTTATAAACTCTAAATGCCTGCTCAAACTATTTCCTGGAAGTTGGGAGTTTGGTGGTCATCCATACACTTCGAGTGCCAGGAACTGTGTGTCCTGGATTCACTATGTTTTTGTTCCTTTTTTAATCTGCCAATATCTGGTAAAACTGCAGATAATTCCCACTTCGGCAAGTCATCACGTGTTTAAACAATTTACCATTGATGTGCTGTTAAAAAGAAATCTAAGCTTGTAGGTACAGCAAGGGTTAACTTGTTGGGCAATTGGATTTTCTGTTCTGTAAAAAACATAGAAAGTTTTACAGCTTTCTTTGATTCCTTTTGTCCTAAATGGGTAACTAATGAAAATGTATCGGCTGATTTGTTTATGGGACTGTGAGAGAATGCCAAAAATGTCATTGAAAATCAGAGAAGCTCTTCTAGGGTTAATACAACATATAAGAAAAAATATTAGGACCCGGTATTAGCGGGCGAAATATCAAAATTTAATAGAGCTGTTAGAAAAATAACGAAATTGATCGGTGTGGAAGCCCTGTGGAGAAAGGCAAAAATAGCAAAATTAAAGACTAATTATAAGAATTTTGTTAAAAGGGATAAACCTTCTTTGGGAAGTTCAATGGAATAATACGTATAAAGCTCTTCGCTCTGTTGATGGATGGGAATTTTGGAGCTTCTATAAATCTAACATAACTTGCGACATAACAATAGGACTTGAAGTAAACCCTATATCTGAAAGTAATTAGAATAAACATATAAGGAACCTGTATTATAAAACCAATACTTGCAACATAACGCAGAAAACATATAATGTAAGTGAGGTAATGGTATTAATTGATATGAAGACTGAGATTGTGGAAAGGATTATTCAAAAAACTGAAACCCTCCAGAGGCCCAGGCCGTGAGGGGATCCCCAATTTACATACACACATAAACCGGAATACTGGGGGCCCATCTTATCCCACCTATTTGCAAACAACCTAACCTCCGGCTTTATTCCGCTGAGCTGGAAGGCTTCCATTTTGATCCAGATGTTTAAAAAAGGTGCTAGGGATAATCCTGAAAACGATCACCTTCTAGCTATGATGGATGTGTGTCCGAAAATATTTTCGGAAATACTATTGGGTGAAATGAAATCTTGGATTAAAAACTCCAGCCTCCTGCCTAAATTTCAAACAGGCTTTAGACAGGGGATGGGCCCTTTATCGAACCTATGCGCCCTGATCTTTTTGATGTGCCAATGAATGAAGAGAGTAGATGATGCTCTCTATAAATGCTTTATCGACTACAAGAGTGCATTCAACACTGTTGATAGGAAGAGGCTGTGGGCTAAGCACAGTAAGTGGAAGTTCAATCCCCTTAACATACATTTCATTCAAGAGCTTTACTCAGACACTGAGACCCAAGTGTGATTAAATTAGGAAGGCACGCTCAGTGAAAAAATTAAAACTAATTATGGGTTAAAACAAGAATGCCCTTTGTCTCCCATCCTCTACAATTTATATGTAGCAGATATGGGAAATGATATGACGGACATTTGTTTGTTCCCTCCTGAGATTGGTACTGAATTTGTAAGTTGGCTTGCCTACCCTGATGACACTCTATTGATCAATCGTACTCTGATTGGTTTGCAACATAGGATGAATAGCCTAAGCGAGTACTCTCAGCATACAAACTTAAGTATTAACGATAGTAAAACTGAAATAATGGTTATTGATACAAAGAAAAAGAGGAAAACACACTTCATTTGGACAATGGCAATCAAATTATTGAAGTGGTAGATTCATATATATACCTGGGGAATACATGTCTAACACTCTTGAGGGTAAAGGCCCTTGAAAACTCTGTGAGAGGAAAAGTGGAGCACCAATATGTTTTTGTATTACATTTGGTCAGACAGAATATGGTAAGCCCCGTTGAGGCCATGCTAAAGCTATATAAAGCCTGTATCATTCCATGTTTAACATACGGATGGGAAGTGTTTACTAAAAAAGACATATCTAGTGTCAAGCAATTGGAAGGGAAACTGGAGAAGAGCCCTCTGGATTCCAGGTAATACCCCAAATAAATTGTGAATTGGGCTTAATATCACACGAACCCAACAAAAAATAAGGATGGGAATTTTCTTTCTCCGTATGATTGAAAAGAAGAACGATAAAGAGTCATTAGTTACCATGTCCCATATCTCATTGCTAAAGGATCTTACCAATAACCCTATTGGGGAATTGGTGTGTGATGAACATCCGTTTATGGAGAAAATAGTGTTTGCGCCCTCCGTTGTCACCCCCTTAGGGATTTCTGAAATTAAACTGTAAAAGATGTCTGAAAAAGATGTCTGAAGTCTGGGATAGAAATGCCAATGTACACCATCTAGGCAAATTTGAAAATATCAATTATATCTGAAATGGGCCGTACCCATAATTGTCCCTTGTACCTACCTGACAAAGCTATTTGATGTAACTTAAGACTAGATCTGCTTCCCACTTTATCTTGAACGGGTGCTTGGGCAGGTACCCCATATGAGCAGAGATACTGCAGGCTATGTAAAGTAGCGATTGAAACCCCAATGCACCTGTTGACCACCTGCTTAAGCTAGAGGAAATGTATAAAAAAGCTTATGCTGGCCTTAAATATGAAATATTACGTATGGGAGTCTCTTTACCCTGGTAGAACAATTATGACACATTTTATGCTTTACCATATGTGGATAAAAATACATTAGATGTTGCAGTAGATCCTGATATTTAGGGATGATGTGCACTACTAAAAGGAGTGCCTTCTTAAAATTGAACTGTTTCAATGTTTTGCCTTTTAGTGATACCAGCAATTTCCTCATGATTTTTTATTTAAAATTGTAATGTATTATGTAACTTGTAATTCTTATTTTCTGTATAATTACATTCTTATAATCTCGTGCAGTTCTTAATTATGTAACCTCTGTTAATTTTTAATATGTTTGATACTGTGTGAAATGGTTTAATTAACTGATAAAAACACACAAAAAAAATAAACACAATTGTGCCATCACATTTTTAATGGCAACGCCAACTGGAGTGTGCTTGAGTGGGTACTGATATATATTGGCAGAACTAACATGGAACTTGTTTTCTTAAAGTATCAGTACTTGCATTATGTGCAAAGCAAACAGGAGTGTTTTCTTATATGGGAATAGTGGTATCCTTTGGTTCAGCCAGCATGGAAACGTATGGGCACAGCCAATGTTTTATAGTGGCATTTATTGTGGGCAAGGGCATCCTAAAAGTGTGTTGGGAAGTGCTCCTGTGCACTGCTGGTGATATGCATCTATTTTATTTTTACATGAGTTAGCCTACAAAACTAATTGCAAACTGTCTATATTTTTACCCAATTTTTACGGAAAGAGGCATTCAAAATGCACCATGTTAACCCATTATTAAAAACCATTTCTAGGGAGTCAGGGGGTGTAAAGCACCCGACACTTTGTTGGTCTGGGCTCCTTCACTATGCTCTGACACTCTGGCATATTTCGGGGAAATATTTACTTCTCTCCAATTAAACAATTCACCAGCCGCCACTGGATGGCTGATATACTTCATGTTTGCTTCATTTTTCTCCAATTCTAGTTGCAAGCTCTGTATCAAAGCATCCTTGAACTTGGAACAGTGTAACCTTCTTTTGATGTTTACTGCATGTCCTCCTCCACCAACACTGACAAACGCAGATGACAAGAAGCCATTTGTGACTTGATACATTGGTCCATAATGGAAACCATCATGTACTCAAGTCCCTGTCAATTACTTTGCAAGGGTGAAACCAGGCCCCTCACTAGTTGTGGCACATCCTCACCACCTGCCAAGTCATGGGACCTAACCCCATTGGACAGGTTCAGTTCAGGCATGTATACCAGAGGGAGGACCTCCCTGACACATTCCAACCACCTTGTCATCCCTAGGTTTAAGCTCCAAAAGGCAGGAGGTAGTAGTTTCCCGTTCCTAGCAGCCAAAATGTGGAACTCCCTACCTGCAACTATCAGAGCCGTACCTTCCTTCCACACCTTCAAAAATAACGTAAAAACTTGGCTCACACTGAACGAACCCTAGACACGTATTAAAGCTACATCTACCCACATCCTCTTAATACTATGTAGTATAATCATACTCGCTTTCCTGTTAGAACCTTATTGCGTTCACTTGTATATGACTACCTTTATTCAATTGCAAGTTTACCTATATCCTTGTGTAACACCTACTGTAGAGCTGTCATTTTATCTTCGTATCTTCACTATGTTAAAACCTGCCTTATACCCTGTAAACAATGAATGTGTGCAATTGTATATTAACTGTAGCCAGGTTAGCATGACACAGCTTTGGTATTGTTAGTGAAATTCTGCAGATTGTTGGTTTTATACCACTTGTCTGATGCTATGGAGGGTTACAACCCAGGAACTAGATCATTGGGTTGTTTGAGACTCTACTGAATACATTTGTCCAGGCCTAGATGTTACACCCAACTAGCTTTTTTGTTTATTAGTGTGCATTTCTAAACCATGTGCTAACTAAAACCAGAGACAATCTAATTTGAGATAGGAGTTGACTAAATCATATACTCAGAATCTGACCTTGCAAGGGGAAGGGCAGACAAGGGAGACTAACAAGGCAGTTTGAAGCATAGACGGTTGTCACAGACCTCCAAATAATAGCCTACAGTATGAGATTGGTTTAGGTTTACTAGATGAAATACACAGGGTAGCTAGCAGGGAATTCACTGTAAAACCGAGAAACCGTAACCATGCAGACATTACAAGGGAAAGCGAATTGTCCGACCCTGACTGATAAAGTAATCATGGATTTCCGCCTAGAACCATCTTTGCAATGTGAACATGAAGGCACTTGCCAGAAGCACATTTTGCATCGTGTTGCAAAGGGCACAAAAGACGTTTTAAGAAATATGGGAGCAAGGAAATGTTTAGAGGAAAGCAACAATAATATCAGTATTGGTATATACCCAAAGTATACATTTTGAAGCATAACATTAAAACTATGAAAGTTCACTAGCGAAAAAGAAACAATGTCTTCTGATCATGATGCAAGAAGAGGTGAGTCGTATGAATATAGATTCATAAATAACGGAAAGAGCAACATCAACAAAAACAAATGTATCTTTGAGCAGGTTTTCCAGGCACAGCATCTTCAAACAGAAAGGAATTCAAGTTGCTGATGCTGGGCGAAGGGTGGGCGGATTCATTGAATGGAAAGAACAACATTACATGTTTGTATGGAAACAAAATAAGCCAGGCATGAGGAATAGCGAAGCAGAACAAATCATTTCAAAAGCGTTGTTTTATTATAGGTTATGTACAGCAATGTGAAGATATGGAAAAGATAGAGAGTACTGATGAGAATGCGGCACGGGTTCTTTATAACAAGGGACAGAACACATTATTGTTAAAGGGTTTGTATTGCTTTATACAAGTGAATGTTCCTTGGAATAAGACAACGCTCATCTATGACAACAAAAGCTGTAAATAATACGTTGCTCACAATGGAGAATTTAAAGAAACAGTTGGAGGAAGAACATATATAGAATCTAGTTTACTTTGCATTTATTTATGTGCTGGAACTTTCCGAACAGAAATGCTGTAAAAGGGCGAATTAAAGATGGTTCTATAAGAAGACAGGAGTGAATAGTGGTTGAAAACAGTGACAAGAGGGAGATCACAGTGAAATGGTAAAGTTCAAGATTAATCAATAGTTTAGAAATGAAATAGAATAGAAAAGTTATTTTCTGAAGCAGTGGTTGGACTGCTGGGGCATGATCTCAGCAACAGTCGTCTACAGGGACTTTTTTGGGTTGCATTATATTTCTTGGGGATATGGTGATTAGATGTTGAGATGAGGAGTTGGAATTGTGTGACCATGGTATTCTCTTTTCGGAGATATGTGCTTTTCAGTGCAGCATTGAATTAGTTTCATGCCTTTTCAGGTCAATACGGTGCCTTTTTCCAGTGGAGTTGTGCCAAAGAAAGGGAGATTTATTTAAGGGTCTACGAGGTTTCAATATGATGAGGTGGTGAAAGGAATGTTTAGGGGTGAAAGTTAAAATAGTTTCAGACAGATGGGTGCCCAAAGCAATTGAATGATTTCAATTTTAGGCCACATAATTTGAAGATGGCCATAATTTACTTTAAAGGTTATTAAGGCTGACGTTGATCAGGTGAGGGTGGTGATAGTATAATAGTTCTGGGCACATTTTCTGGCAGAACAGACTATGTTTCTAGTGTGGAACGAGAACATGGGCATGAATAGAAAGAGATTTTATTTTTTTATTTTTTTACAGTAGGTAGCCTTTTGGAGAACTCGATAGTTTTTCTGATGCTGGTCAGTAATTTGCGAGGCACAGCATAAGGGTTGTGTTTCGTATCATTGGAAAAAAATTACTAACGCCTATAAAAGTGAATTTCTTTATATTTACGTAAACCAAAATCACATATTTCCAAATTCTAAAAACAGTTATTTGAAGGATCTTGTGTTTTCTTTCATGTAAACCTATTTTGCTGTAGGATCTCAATTCACTGTGAGAAGGATTGCCATCTGGTAAGGGTGTAGAAGCCCTGGCTTTAAAAAAGAAAAAAAAAATAATAATGACAGGAGGTGGGTAATTCTGCTAGACCCACCCTTTCAACAAATGCCATGCCAATAGTATAGTGTATACATGTGCTCTGCTGAACCAGTAACATGATCTGCAGCACCTGCTCTCCAGTGGCACCAAGCAGGTTCAGAGTTCACAGGTGCCCACATGACAGCTACAGTGACAGTCAAGTCACTTCAGCACAAGGGCTGTGATTAGAATATGCACCTCTTGTTCTCGCACTTTATTATTATAGGAAATCAACATTCTGGTGGCAGTTATAATCTTTAAACATAAGCCATACATGAGTTTGGAGTATGGTGGCTGATATTTCATCTAATTATTAAAGCCACACTAAATCATACATGTGTCAACACTGAGGTAGCCGAGCCATGGACAAGCTGTGCATAGTTACTCAAGACTGGCTGTCTCTGCTGCACCTGCAGGACCATTGACATTGGGGCTGCCTTCAATTGATCCTCTGGGAGGTAAAATAACACCTTTCTCCACAAAGACGGGTCCTCAGCAGGAACTGCCCTAGGAAACAGGAATCACATGGCACCCCTACACAAAAGGACAATCCTCACACTAGGGTATTGAATATCAAAGGACCTTTGGTGCTATTGATTTAAAAAGGGGGCAGGATTAGTATAGCCACAGGGAGTTCAGAACAAGTAGGTAAGGGTTGCACCATCTTTTTTCTCTCTGTAGCTCCTTTTCCTTGCTGTGTCCTCTACTTCTTTTTGCATAAAGCACTTTGATGCAAAAAGTAATGGACTACTTATCACGTGAATAGGTATTAGACCCATTAAAGCAGGTTTTCATTTGGCCAATTACCTGTGGACATTTGCCTATAGAAGAGGGGATCTCTCACTCCTTCTTTGATTTTTGTTTGGACCATCCAGAACTTAAGGAAGAATTAATTTGAACCACTTTTTGGAGAGTTTATATTTCCAAAGCCCTAAGCCACTGTGTAAAGAAGGAGGATTCCAAGGCAGAGGCCAGCTCTGCTCCCTAACCACTCCCAGGGCAGATTGGGGGTGACTCTTGCTACGATCCAGGACATGACACTCTGGAAAGCAGCACCTGAAATGACTCACCCTCTCCTAGAGCCCCCGCTGTGGGTTTAACAGGATCTGAAGGGCCAGATCAGCCACAATCCCGTTTCTTTCACATCAAACTGGTGGAACTGCATTCAAACCATGTTCACCATATTGGAACCAGGGGGACCTGCTGGTGCTGATTTTGGCAATTAATCAAACCTTTGAATGACCATTGCTTTGTATCAACCAAACTGCCTCACTGGCCCAGTTCCAAGGGAAGCACAACACCTGTTTGACTCAAACAACCTGCTTGCCATGACAGACTTACTCAAACTGCTACCTCTTTGAACCCTGCATCAGATCACCAATGTCACTGCATCAAACTGACGGGCCTCAACTTGAACCCTTGGAGCATCACATCACTCACCGACTTCAACCAGCAGTTACCCATGTCACAAACCCACTCAACCCTCGATCTACCCTGGTGACCCATCCAAACAGCAAGATCTGAATGCCACACTTGAGCCAAACAAGCTCCTGTTTCAAACTGACTAGATGCCACTTGACTCAGAAGAACTCATTGTACCCCAACCTCGTTCGACCCGGAACACAATAGTTGAAGCTTGGTTCAACTCTGTTGAACTGCCAATCATTGGATTAAGGTACTTTGAATCAGCCGTGTGCCCATGAACTACCGTTTCGTTCCCTAGAGATTGGCCACATCTCTCTTGCATCTTTTTCCACTGAAAGACGTATCATTTTTAAATCTCTTTTCCATTCCTTGAATGTTTTTTTCCATCCTGCTGAAAACCCTGAGAGCAACACTATTATTTATATTCAGCATTCCTCTGGCTTTCCTTTACAATGGTGTGTTTTATAGTGTTTCTACAGTTATTTGCGCATTGGTGTTTTTAATTTAAGTATATGTATTTATGTAGAAACATGTTTGGACATTATTTTTATGTTGGACTGTTGGACTTTGCTGTTTGGGTTGCTACTGGATCACATTCTAACCTCTTCTGAGAGAATAGTCATCCTTGCCCCACATTACAACAATGGGTGAATAATGAATACTTCCTAGATGTGCCAATTTTACTTTTATGATTGGGATCACTGTTGATTTGGAGATGTGTCGGGATCCAGTAGGCGGGAAAAAAACATAAACTGCAAGTTATATAAAACAAAGCTCTTCGGGCTGCCTTGGACTTGGGAAAGCACAATCATATTTCTAAAGCCAGAAAATCCATTCACTGGCTTCCTGTCAGAGAAAGAATTACATTCAAGACTTTCTCCATCACCCGCCGATGCCTCTCAAATATCGTACCTCCCTGCTTCTCACAGAGACTTAACAGATATGCAACTGAGAGGGCTCTACGATTTGCCTACAGACACTGCGTCACCATACCAAAATTCAACCACAAATGTGCACGTGGATCTAGAGCCTAAGTCTGTCCTGCCACCCGTTGGAACAACCTCCCCCTTCCCTGCAGGCTGCACCCACCTTTACCTTGTTCCAAAAAAACCTCAAAATGCACCTTTTCATCTAACTGCATTACATTTTCTTGTTCTCACCATCTGTTCTGTAACTAGCACCTAAATGCCCATGGGTTTTGTGCAATTGAATACATGCAACAATAAATAAATATACACTACTCATCCTTATACTATTGCAGAGCAGAAGTCATTTCATCACATACTGCACAGTATAAAACATTGCTGCAAGTTGAGTTACTTACTCATACGATGGAACTATTTTGTTGCATGTTACTTCTAGATTGATGTACTTAAAAAATGCAAAATCAAAAGAATATCAAAGTGAATTTTAATCAGTCATGTCTCTGGAACATTCGGGTTAGTTTCAATTATAATTCACCATGGTATTCCCCTTCCCTCTCCCCTGCACTTGTGCAATCTCAATGTCACTTGGCCTAGTAAGATCGTTCTCTTGTCCTCCCATGTTCCCCTCCCTTGTCTCGTCGCACCTTGAAACGCTTGTGTATAGGCGCGCTATAAATAAAATATTATATCATATAATATTTTTATTAATGTTTTTGTAACGTGTACATTGCCTGCAGGGAGGAACATTAACGTTTGGAGAAATGCATACTTTTCCTCAAAACTTAAAAAGCACCACAGGAAAATGAAATACCTATCAGGAAGGTGCTGCTTGTATTTTGTTAACAAAACAAACTCCTAAAGGAACTGTGCTAGTTAAGCCATAAACGTCTGCCAATGCTTAACTTTTCAATAGCAGAGATTAGTCTTTCTTTTATGTCATGATAGATTAAACAACTTCTTTCTGCTGCTAGAGACTATTCCCTGACCTTCCTCACACTCCCTTCTCTTACATTTTACACTCCTCCTACTTTACCATCTTCCTCTTCCTCTATCTCCCATTTTAGTCACACTAATACTGACAACGTGCTATCTTTACTGATGAAGGCTAATCCCTCTTGTGACCCATCAGACCCTCTTGATCCTCAGCTAGTCAAACCTATTGCCCCTTTTGTGGCCTCTCACATAGCTGAACTCTTCACCCTGTCCTTGACTCTGCTTCCTTTTCCTCTGTTTTCAAAACAGCCATGGACATTCCTCTACTAAAAAAATAAGGGGCTGTCCCTAACCTACTGGCTAACTTTAGCCCTGTGTCTCTCCTTCTGCACTACTCTAAAGTGCTCAAGAAGATTGTATTATACCGTATTACCTCGGATACTTCATGTAAGGCTGTCAGCCTCCTGGGTCTTTGTTCCTTTGATTTCATTTTGATTTGGTGTGTTGCACTTTGCCTGATTTCTATTTAGACTACGGTCATCCATACCGGGTCGTGGCAGTTGACTGGACGCCATCTATATTTCATTTACACAATTTTTATTTTTATTATTTTTTTTAGCTTTGCTCTTACGTTCCTTGTAAGCCACTAGGGCTGAGGATGCCGGCCTCCTTCAGCACTCCAGAGCTTGGCAAGCAGTGCAATTTTTTCTGCACTGAGATCTGCGCACACTCACGGCCACAGTCTTTTCTCACTGTCTACAGGCAGCATTACGGGACAGCCCATTTTGGGGCTGATCTTCCCACTGCGCTGCTAAACAATGGATACTTCATGTAAGGCTGTCAGCCTCCTGGTGCTTTGTTTATTTGGTTTCATTTTGATTTGGTTTGTTGCACTTTACCTGATTTCCTTTTAGGCTCCAGTTATCCATACCGGGCCATGGCGGTTGACTGGACACCAATTATATTAAATTTTCACTATTTTTATTTTTATTGTTTATTTTAGCTTTGCTCTTATGTTCCTTGGAAGCCACTAGGACTGAGGGTGCCTGACCCCCTTTTCCACTCCAGAGCTTCGCTCGGCAGTGCAGTATTTTCTGTATTGAAACCTGCGAGCATTCAGTGCCACAGTCGTTTCTTGCTGCCTACAGGCAGCATAATGGTACAGCCCTCGTCAATATCATGTGCCTATAAAGAGACTCACTTGAAGTGCAGAAGTTAAGCCGTCTCTGCTCTTCCACGCCAAGGACAGGCCACGTAGTGCCCTCTCTGTCCTTGGCATTGATTGATTTTAAAACATGGTCCTGTGAGGACTTTTTGCTTTTCGCCCTGCAAGGCAGACTTCTGCCTAATTTTACTTCTTCCCCACCAGTCCAAGTTACTGCAGATGGTTCTTATAAAGGTTTGCCGGTTAACATGTGTTCTCTGGTCTCTCATGCAGCACTCTGATATGACCTCATCACAAAACTGAGCCCAGACCTTATATGCCTAACCGGAACCTGGCTCAGGTAATCCTCAGGACCTACAGTGGTTCAAACTCTCCTGGATACTTAGGACAGGTGCTGTGTGGACCGAGTGGTGGCCCTCACAGGTGGGGGCATCGCCATAATTTATAGTGCCCCACAAATACTCACCTGTGCACCGTTAACTCATGGCATTAAATTGAAAGCTCTGTTAGCTCGCTTCGCCAATTCAGGTTCCTTACCCTACATATTTTAATTGTTTATGGGACCCTCAGTGCAAATTCTCTCTTCTGCAACTAATTTCTCGAGCTGATCGCCAATATGAGCTTGAAGTTCTCCAACCATTTGATTGGAAGCGATTTCAACACTTCAAATGTAATTCCCTTGTCACATCAGCGCTGACCCAATTCTTTAAGGCCATGTGCTATTTGGGCTTTGAAAAGCTAGTCAGTGTATCAACTCACTCACTGGGTAACATGCCGGACCTGGTTTTTGCTGCCAAATCATTGGCCACAGTGTTCCAACCCTTCCCGATTTCATGGTCTAACGATTCGGTGGTCCCATTCCTAGTCTGTACACAGACTCCCCATGTTGCCCTTGCTCCTAAATAGCTTCTGAAGCGTAGCTGGCACAAGGTAGCCAAGGAAGATGGTATAGTGAATATCCAAGCTCACTGGCTCTGCTAAAGCTGCAGAGGGCTGCTTGGTGGTCCTCCGAACTGTGGTTTGATGACGACATAAAATCTTTGCACTTGAAAAAGCACCAAACTGAACGCAAGTGACAATCTTCCGCAGTACACCGTGCACCGCTACCATTTGCATGGTCCCCTGGCGCTCTCATGGCTCTGTAAAAAAGTGGTTGGGGTAGGCGGAAGAGGGATAGGTAGAGGTTGTGCTCTTCTGTTGGTGCTTTAGCTATCAGACGGGAGAATACAGTTCCTCAGAATTACCTTTTCTCGTAGCTTTTTGTATTGATTTTGAGGTCATTGCTCACTCTTAGGTTTCTTCCTGGTTGGTATTGGTTGATTTTGGCTTGGACATATTCCGCTTTTTGTCCCTGTAGTGATTTGTGAGCAATGCAGAGGGATTTGAAGTTCATGCATTTTTTTATTGGAAGCCAGTAAATACTTCTCAGGGCTGGTGAGATGTGGTCTCTTCTGATTAGTCGATTAGTCCCAGGAGTAGTCTTGCTCACGTATCTTGGATGCGCTGGACTTTTTTGTGAGGTTTTCTGGCATTCCAAGGCAGAGGATGTTTGCATAGTCTAGTCTTGATAATACCAAAGAGATGATTACAAGGGTCCTGTGTGGGAAGGTGAGGTAGGGGAGTATCCCTGTAATTGGTCAATGGTGATAATAACATTACTTTGCTATTGTTGACTTGTGGTTCTAGTGAGAGTCCATTGTCCATGAGTACTCCCAGGTTTTTTTGATCACAGCAAAGGGTTCCCATGCATGTTAGCCAGGTCAGGTGTGTATGTGTTTGTGTGCGTGTGTGTGTGTATGTGTTTGTGTGCGTGTGCATGTGCGTGTGCGTGTGTGTGTGTGTGTGTGTGTGTGTGTGTGAGTTTGTGTTACTATCCTTGTGGGGACTTGGGTATGAAAACACACACACGCTGTGGGGACTTGATTTCACTGTGGGGACCTAAACCCAAGTCCCCACATGGTAATGCCTTCCAAATGATTTAAAACAACTTAAAAGTCGTCTGTGCCAATTTTTATAACTTTTAAAAAAATGGCCTTGTGGGGACCTGTGTTTATTTTGGTGTGTTGATTTTTTACTCAGCTCTGCCCCCGCAGGCTGGGTGTGGTATTGCAGTCATCAACACACGGACAGGAATTTAAACACACTTGATAAAATCGGATGCCATACATGCTTAGGCAGCAGACAGCAGATTCATGGGAACCATTTATACACAAATACAATTATGTTTTAAATGGCCTGAACTCTGCGTTTATATGTAAAATAATGAAATTACGCTGTTTTTTGTGTATTTTGTATGTTTGCAGAATTGGATATAATTGATATGCTATGTAAGTCTTCCGTCATTGATTGCACAACACACTTCCAGATTCATTTCAAGCATTGGCTACTTTTGTAACAAACGAATCACAATGTGACTTACTTTACTTCTTTATTTTTCTGTGATTTTGTTGAAGTCCCTATAGGGGTGGTGTGTGATAATATTGAATTCTACACTGTCAAGACAACACATTATGTGCACGGATGTCATCTTGTCTATAGTCTGAATTATGTGTGAATTAATTGAATGTTGGCATCACATTTTGTCTGATTATTAGAAAAATATTCACAAGGTTGATGTTTAATTGATACTCATTTGGTTTCATTACAAGTTGATCTCTAAGGGGAAAAAGTGGCAGTACTGGAATTGCCGCCACTTTGATCAATCTGCTGATATAAGGGTTATTGAAAATGGACGCTAATTCCTCTGGTGGAATTAACCCTGAAGAAACTAGCGCTGGAGGAATAAGTAATGAAAACCAGTGATAATTCCCCCGGGGCTAAATTGTCCAGTGGAATTAGCGCTGGAAATAAAAATGTTAATTCCATCCTGTCTTCAGGTTAAAATACCGAACGAAACACTGCCAAAAAAAGTGCCCAATTTAACCAAAAATACCCAAAAGGGGAAGGAAAATGCATTCAGGTGATGCAAATGAAGCCAGAGATGCACCCAATTGGCCATACAAGGGTATGTGAATATGAATAGTATGTAATGATGCTGAAGTCCCCATAGAGCTGATATGATGGTACTGAGTCCACCAAAAGGATGGTGTGTGGTCATGTTGAGGTCCCCACTGGGATGCTGTTTGATGATAGAGGTCCTCACAGGGATGGTGTGTCATTGTATAGAAGGCCACATAAGAATAGTATGTAATTATGCTCAAGGGCCCATAGAAATGGTATGCAATGATATTGAATCCTCCAACTGAATGGTGTGTGCTGATGTTGAGGTCCCCACAGGGTTGATATGTGATGATATTGAAGTCCTCACATGGATGGTGTGTGCTGATGGTGAGGTCCCCACAGGGTTGATATGTGATGATATTTAAGTCCTCACATGGATGGTGTGTGCTGATGGTGAGGTCCCTACAGGGATGATATGCGATGATATTTAAGTCCTCACATGGATGGTGTGTGCTGATGGTGAGGTCCCCACAGGAATAATATGTGATGATATTTAAGTCCTCAAATGGATGGTTTGTGCTGATGTTGAGGTCCCCACAGGGTTGATATGTGATGATATTTAAGTCCTCACATGGATGGTGTGTGCTGATGTTGAGGTCCCCACAGGGTTGATATGTGATGATATTGAAGTCCTCATGTGGATGGTGTGTGCTGATGGTGAGGTCCCCACAGGGTTGATATGTGATGATATTGAAGTTCTCACGTGGATGGTGTGTGCTGATGTTGAGGTCCCCACAGGGTTGATATGTGATGATATTGAAGTCCTCACATGGATGGTGTGTGCTGATGGTGAGGTCCCTACAGGGATGATATGTGATGATATTTAAGTCCTCAAATGGATGGTGTGTGCTGATGTTGAGGTCCCCACAGGGTTGATATGTGATGTTATTTAAGTCCTCAAATGAGTGGTGTGTGCTGATGTTGAGGTTCCCACAGGGTTGATATGTGATGATATTGAAGTCCCCACATGGATAGTGTGTGATGATGTTGAAGTCTCCTTAATGAAGATGTATTATGATATTAAACATTTCGTAGGTGGGCTCCTTGACATTAAATGCCTTACAGATATATAATGCTTCAAGGAAGTAAAAGAGAGGTTTTGTGAAGATGTTAAAATCATTTAAGAAGGTATTTATAGGCCTGAGTGTGTTTTATGTTAACATGAAATCATGTAATGGTAATGTTACATCAATCTTAACTTAGTACACGGCTAAATCAGAAATTGAACGAAATCTCACCTGACAATGGGGGTCATTATGAGTTGAGCGGTATTCTGTCTGTAAATCCACTGGACTTACCGTTACCGCCACTTGGTCTGGCAGATTTACCGGTGGATTACACATGGGGGTGGCGGAGTATGTTCCCATTTTTTCAGTGTCCATTGGACTCTATGGGGCATTTTTGGCAGAATTACTGCCTAAGGGAGCTAGGGCTAAAGGTCAGTGTGAACAAGTGCCAGTTTTGCTGGACAAGCATCAAATACAGCAGAATCATCATCTCTGCAGACAGCATTCCTGTAGATCCCGCAAAGACGGAATCCCTCCTCACCTGGTCACTTGAAGGAGTTACAGAGTTTCCTTGAATTCTTTAACTGCTACTGGAGATTTGTTGTGGGATATGCCAATATCGTGCAACCGCTTGTGGACCTCATCAAAGGATACCTGCCTAACCAGAGGAGCCGCAGGACTGCCATCAACTCTTCAGACCATTTACACCATCCACATGAGCCCTTTGATGATAGGTGGACCGACTAATGCCAGGAGGCATTCAAGGAGCTGAAGCGGATCCTCACTACTTGAGCTCCTCGAATCCTGAAACCAATTCTGGCCTACACGGATCCTCAGTTGCCTTGAATCTTGCACATTGATGCAAGTCTTCCACCTGGTGATTGTGTGTTGATCCACAGCCTAGGAAAGAGTGGACAGAACAAGCTGAGTAACAAGTGGGAGTCTCAACCATTCAACATTGAGCATCAATTAGTAGTGCTGCCTGTCTACTGACTGTGGGTATGAAGACAGCCAAGAAACATCAAGAGCTTGAACCGGAACCATCTGCTCCAAGTCAGGATGAGTTTGAGCTGACACCGGTAGTGAGAGAAGAGGACGTGAACCCGAATGTGGGAGTGTTCTTTCGAGTCTAATCCTGATCCCATTGCTCCTGCTAACTTGGATGTGGCAGGGAACCCTTACCCATTCCTCCACTGGAATATAGGGAGCCTGACTTGGTACAGGGTTGATCGCTGGGTCAGGAAGAAACTCTAGATGAGGCACCGGCTGATCTTCATCCTGCAACCAGGGAGAGCAGGACTGTCATGAAACTAACTTAGGATTCACCATGGGTCCAATGTGAGTTTCCCATTGCCTGATCCTCAGTTTTCCATTCTTTCTTCTTTAGTGCAGGTGTCTACGAGTTCAGGGGTACTGTGGCAGGTGGACTGTAGATCTAAATCATGGCTCAATTATTTTTATATTATTATTATTATTATTATTATTATTATTATTATTATTATTATTATTATTATTATTATTATTATTATTATTATTATTATTATTGTTAGGGTATTCGGAGGGGGAGGGTGGGAAAGGGATCTCCAAACAATCAGGGGAGGAAACAGTGAGGAGCAGATCACCCAGTCTCAGGTCGGGTGGGGAGTGGTAGGTGTGTGGAGCAAGTTGCTAGCCAGAATGATTTATAATTCAGGCCATGGCTATCCTCAAGGTTGAGGATATTTTAATGGGGAGAAGCATGCAACAAATTAGAGTAAAAGACACCCGCACGTGATGCCACACAGGGATTCTTTAAAAAGGAAAAGGTTTGCAGCATGAGCACAGCGCCTTGAAGACAGTTGGTCTGAACCTCCACTGAGGAGTATTGAGCAGCACTCTTCCCTGCACCTTTGCTAGTTCTTTTTCACCTCTGCGGGCCCGAGCTGAAAGAGTGATTCTCCCCAGACAGGTAGGGGAGTGCCAGAACCCACCACTGCCTCCTTGTACTCCTGTTACTGCCGTGGCCTGGCTCCACATGGCTCTATGTGTGGGGAACGCCCCCAGTCATTGCCCCCCCTCTCGCCCTCCATTGTCAGGTGTGGCGCTCTCCAGTAGAGAGGGGAGCGCTGTGTAATGATTTAAGGCCTGCCCCCTGCCAAGACAGGCCTCCGAGACTGCCGGGGCTGCATCTGGCAGATGCAGCCTGGGTGGAGTATTGGTTTGGGCCCCTGCCCCCAGACTGCCATAAATGCTGGGCTGCACCTGGCATAAACTGCCCATCCAAAAGAAACTTTGGGGACCCATCACACATGCTGTTGCTGCTAGCCTGACAGAGAACCATCACAACACAGAGGAAGAGAAATACCCATAGCAGAAAGGACCTTGTGACAACGCTGGCCTGACTGGCTCACAAGTAATGTTTTTTATACATAGTTACAGCACACTGTATGGAAGCATTTGCAGATATTTTTAAGGACTTTTATTTTTTGGAAGAACTGTTTATATTTTAAAAGGACTCTTTTCTGTACTGTTTTTAGTAATTCAGCTGTTTAGGTAGGTTAATAATGTAAATAGTATTGTGTGATTACCCCTTTTTATATACAAATGTAAAAGTCTGCTGGTGTACTGGGAGAAGGGAAAAAGCTTAAGATCAACTAAACAAATCGTACATCAGCATTTTGCTGTCTGCCTTTACTTTTCTGTCTGCTAAAAGTCATATCCCTGTGTTTCTTACAAAGAGGTTTTTGCATTTTTATCCCAAGTCCACTTCCCACAGTGGTGCAACATGTCAGGTTCAGACTGGGGCATAACATTGGTCCAGGCACCATTGAAAAAGTGGGCCACAATCACACATTACAATTCATCACTATCCAGAACAGACTGTTTGTGTATTAACCAAGGTGGTCTCTGTGGTAAAATATACTGCAACTAACATGTTTGCAAACATATATTCTTAGTAACATTGGTGAAGCCTAGTGTAGTAACTTATGAAACTGGCCCACTCTGACCAAACCAGTTGTCCATTCTGTTAAAGGATAACTGGCCCCTTCTAGAATTGGCATATCTTAGGCAAGTGGGGGCTGCTGGAGACAGGTAAGAAGTAGGTTACATTATTAAAGTTAAAAGTTGAGTGTCATAAACGTATATTGCTGACCCCATCTACACCTGTCTTCCATCCCCCCACTATAAAAATGGGGGATCCATTCAATGACAGAGCTTTGGGAATCCTAGCACTGAAGGGAAGGATGCACTGGATGTCACGGGTGGGTGAACATCAGAAAAGGTATGTACTGTAATATGCAAGGTTTTGGCATTATATGCTATGTTATGTGATCATGGTTTATACTGTGCCAAATTGCCAGCACAGTGATATGCACAGTAGAACACATATGCTTGCCCATGGGGTCGCATACCATGAACCTACCAAAGGTATGCAGACCTTAATCTGCTGGAAGAAAGAAAATGAGCGCAGGTAAGAGAAAAGGATGGGAAAGTTGCAAGTAAATGTCAGTGTTATCTACGTTTCAGATTTTGCAATGAAACATTTTGATTCTATCCTCAGTGATCATGTTATTGTACTAAACTAATACAATATTAATCTGATTAGTTCATGTCAACAGTTTTCTCTATATTGTGAAAAATGCAGGGTCCTGACCCTGTTCCTTGAGCTAGCGGGTACACTAGGGACAGTGATGGCTGGTAAGAATTTTTTATTGGACGGGTGTATATGTTTCCCACGAATATGGTGGAGTGACTAGGTGTAGCGAGGGATCAGGAACTAACAAAAGGGGGACTCGTGTGGGTTCCTTCCCTGAAAATCTTTTTTATACAATAGGCTAAAATAGTGCATTTTACAGCACACTTAGAGTAAACAATTGGGTAAAAAGCCACACAGTTTGCAATCGATTTTGTATAGTAACACATGACAACTTCCAATGACTGCAAGTCACCAACAATGCACAGAAGCATTTTCCAATTCATTTCCAATATTTGCACGTTTTTAAAAAATGTCATGCTGGCTGTGCCCATACAAGTCCATGCAGACTGCACCAAATATGCCAGTATTACCAGATAGAAACATACTCCTGTTAGCTGTGACAGTACAATGAGAGACTGCCATCACCAATGTACACTATTATGTCAACTTAAGAACCCTCATGTTGGCTTACCTCCTTATACCACTAAGAAATGCCATGTCACAGTATGAAACTATTTGCAGACTGGTTGCACCATTGTAGGGCAATCTAGACATAAAAACACTGACCATGATTCTTTAACTTTGGTGCCTGGCACAAAATGCCATACCACAATAAGAAAAGATGTGCAGGTGGGCTGCACCAATTCAGGCCAGTCTAGCCACACAATAACACTTATTAGTTTTGCCCATTGGGCATGCTCACTAGGGTACTGAAAGCTGTCAAAGAGAAACTGTTTCCCTTTGCAGTTAAATTCAGACCTGGTTCACTTACTGAGCTGCTTGCCACCGCATAGAAAGCACCCAGTCTTATCACAGGGCTAGCTTTGATCCTCCATAATATGTGGTGGGCCAGTTTCATGCCACCCAGTATCTATGAGCCACACCTGCATGGAGACCAGGAAATCCAGCTTACCAGGACCCTTAGGCCAGTGGCTTTAGTTACCTGGAGGAAGACTGAGTAGGGTTTTTCAGTGGTTTCTTCCCCATACCCACCTACCACCTTCTCAATTCATTAGGGGCGATGCCCTTGCAAAGCTGCTTCCTAATTCTCTCCTAGTATGATTCCCAAACTTCTTATGAAGGCAGTAACAAACAAAGTATGGTGTTAAAGGCACAATAGGTACAACTGCTCCAATTGATCTCACTACAACCAAACTGAGGCTCCACATGAGACACTTCCTGCTTAGCTTAGACACAGACCCAAACCTGGAATTTCCCTGAGTAAGCCCTCTCACTGTTTTACCACAGAAGAGGTAGACCAAATCATTGGCTGAGAACCGCTTGACCAGTTGAGCTACTAGAGCCACCACAGCCAGATGGGACATAGACAGAGTCACAGAGAGAAGGCAGGATTTTCTCCTGACCCCAAATGGTCACCCAGCCTTTTCAAGCATCGGGCACTGCACGCCAGCCAGCCATACGTACATATTGAATTAACCCCATTGCTACAGAGCAACTAATTTGAAATATCCACAATTCAATAGGGAGAGCCAATGCCAAACAGGCAATTGGCGCTATGTGTATTTATTTTCCTTACTTTGAAAATAGTATCTTGTTTGTAAATCAAAAGGTGCTTTCCTAGATGGGAAAATGCCCCCTTTAACCACCAAACATATGCAATTATCTGAGAATAGTCCCAACATTATGTGCACTTCTAATGAAGTCTCTGCAGGTTTGCTGTGTCATGATATTGAAGTCCACAAAGTGATGGTGCAATGGCGATACAGAGGTCAATGTAGTGATGGTGTGTGAGGATATTTAAGTTGCCATTGTTTTTTATTTTTGTACCTTACAGAGATAGCTTGTGGTAATATGGATCATCTTCACAGTGAAGTTGTGCGAAAATATTGAAGTCTGTATGGGCTTGGTTTGGTGGTGTTGTAGATGTCTCTCCCACTGAGGTTCCACTTGCCTCAATCCCTAGGAAGGACCTTGTGGAGTGGGCTCATATCGCTAGCCTTACAGTGGGGGGGTCTCCCACTAGGGGAAAAGGGATGAATAACTGTGATTTGTCAAATACCCTTCCTCTAACAGTGGTGGGTTCCCCATCTCTGTTTAGAGAATCAATTTAGAAAATACATATTCCACTGTTCTTTCCCCATCCGCTGTTCTACGGTGAAGCAAAATGATTGGAGATCTAGGAACCATCTCATTACTCTTGGGTTAGTGTCTCTCATATCAGGTGCGAGTAGTTCATCAGATCCCGTTTCACTCTGCATTTTGGGGCATGCATAGAGAAAAACAAGATTTTGCCACCAGATTTCAGTTAGTCACTTTTTCACTCTTATAGCTCCATGAACTATTTAACTGGGAATGTTCAAAGTAACCATTGTACATCAACGCATGCTATGTATAATGTGATGGTATAGTTCTCATGCTATGTACTCCTTTCCTGGACAAACTCCTGGAAAAGCTGGCCCAGCTTAATCTTCAAAATGAATCAGTTGGTTGTCTGTGACCATCAGTCTGGCTTCAGAGCTGCCAGAAGCATGGAAACTGCTCTCCTGAACATCTGTGAAGACCTGCTCTCCAACCTCGATTACAACACACCCTGTGTCCTCATCTTACTTGACCTCTCTTCTGCCTTTGACATGGTCAACCATGACATCCTGCTCAACCATCTCCGTGATAACCTGGGTATCACCGATCAGGCCCTGGCTTGGCTGACCTCTTTCCTCTCCAACCAAACCTCCCAGATCCAACTACCTCCTCTCCTCTGTCTCTATCTCTATCTGTGGTGTTCCCCAGGGGTCTAACCTCTCTCCCTGGCTGTTCAACCAATACCTTGCACTTCTTGTCCACGGCATTGCCGCTCTCTGCCACAACCTTCGCTGCTATGCGGATGACACTCAACTCATTTTCAGGCTCCCTTTTGTCACCTCTTCTCCTTCTCTCATCTCTGACTGTCTGTCTGCTATCCAGGAGCGGTGTGCCGCCAATGATCTCTGCCTTAATGCCAGTAAGACCAAGATTCTCCTCATTGGCACACCTGCTCCCTCCTTTCCTGTCACTCTCTGACCAGCCACTCTTGGCCCTCTTCCTGCTCCCACCTGTGAGGCTAAAAACTTAGGGGTCATCTTCGACTCCACACACTCCTTCTCTTCTCACATCTCTGACGTCTCTAAGAAATCACACTACCAGCTGCACCTCCTCAGAGGTATTCTTCCTTTCCTCTCCTTCCCCCAGAAGCTCACTGTCTCAAGAGCTCTTGTTATCTCTAGGCTGGACTACTGCAACAGCCTCTTTCTAAATCTGTCTGCTTCTACTCTCCATCCATCCTCTGCAACTCATCCAGAACAGGACTGCGAGACTTGTCCTTGGCCTCAAGTCCAGGGATCGTATCTCTCCAGGACTGAGAACTCTGCACTGACTCCAAGTTCAAAACCCACTGCATTTTCCACAAGGGCTTCTGGGGCCTGGGGCCTCAATATCTTCCACTCTCTCTTCCTAAATATCTTCCTTCTCTAGCTCTTTGCGCATCCGCCTCCAACTCCCTCAGGGTCAGCTGCTTCTCCAAGCAACTAGTTGGTGGTAAATCTCTTTCTTCGGCTGGGGCCTCCCTCTGGGACAGCCTCCCTGCCACTCTCAAACTTGAGGCGAACCAGCTCTGGTTCCGAAAGCACCTCAAGACCTTCCTCTTTGCTTCTGCTTTCTCTTCTTCTCTCTCCAGCTGATTGCCTGGGTTGAAACTGAATCTGCACTGGTTACCTGGCTATCCTCTGATCTCGGGCCCAGGTCCCCTCCCCGGCCATTTGGACACCTGCACTGACCCCTTGGCAACCCTTGCACTCAGGGGTTGTTTCTGTGCCCCTACAGCCCCCTGCCAGCACTTGTCACGTGATGTCTGCATTTACCCTGGAACTTGCCACCAGCTGGCCGCACTTTTTATTTATTGTTTGTTTATTCTTTACTGTTATCCTATGTACTGTATTGCCCCCTCCCCCTTCGCACCAACACTTTCCTCTCCCCACTTGCCTGCACTTGCGCGATCTCAATGTCACCTGGCCTAGTAAGATCGTTGTCTCTGTCCTCCCTTGGCTCCTCCTCCCTTGCCTCATCGCGCAATGAAACACTTGTGTATAGGCAAGTTATAAATGCCATATCATATCATATCATGTAGCATACATCATTCATATCATCCTAATGTTCTATTTCGCAGTGTACTGTGATGTGTTTGGAATTGTTAGTCATTTTAAGGTTAGTTATGTGTTGTAAAAATTAATAAAATAAAACAAATATTTCCTTCACCCACCATCTTTTACCTCCCACCACCCACCTGTGGCATTACACACCTTGTTGGCGCCGCCGTTTCGGTGTGGGCCGGTTTGGCGCGACTGCTTTGGCGCAGCAGCCAGTTCGGTGTGCCCATTCTGGCGCATAAGCCTTTCTTGTGCTGCCGATTTGACGCAAAGGACGTTTGGGCGTGGCTGACATTGCAGCCGCGTTTAAACACCCTCACGCCAAATGGAGGTTAATGCTGTGTGCATTTTAGGGACTCGGTTTTTGTGGTTGTCAGAAATTGGCATTGATATAACCCATCTAAAAACACTCAGTGGCATATGGGTAAACATACTACGCACTTTGGAATTTTGCTGGCCATTTATTTTAAAGTTACATATGTTGCCTTTTTTCATTGCAAGCCTACACTTTCTCCTACTTGAGCGGATTGAGTAGGGAATGGGTTTCTTGACCTCACAAACCGAGAGGGGAGGAAATGGGTACACGGCACTGCATACCTGTATAATGCATTATATTTGCAATTCTACCCTTGTCAAGAATCACACAGTGTGGCTAGTCAAGCGCTAAAGCCGGGAGTAGAAGCCGGGGTTCCAGGTTCTGAATTGGACATTCTATGCTCTCTTCCCTATAAACATGCACCATGGTCCAAAGCCCTCAGGCCAATCTCCTCCACTTTGATAGGCGCTTCCCTCGCCTCATCAATTTCCTCTCATCTCCTGCTGTCCCCTCCTCTCCCCCCTTGGCTAATTTGCCCTCTCTCTCCTCCTCCTCTGCCCCTCCTAGGGCCCTCTCTGATCTGTACCCCTCTCCGGAAGGTCTTTAAGGCTGGCAACCTTCTTCATATTGCCACTCTCAACACTCGCTCTGCTGTCAAACACTCCTCTGACATCTGCCACTTCCTTGAAGAACTAGACCTTGATGTCCTTGGTCTTACTGAGACATGGTTCATGGCAAGCTCTGTCACGAGGTTTGACACTCTAATCCCCGATGGCTACAAGATCCTCTCCGCACCAGATCCTCCCGGTCTGGTGGGGGGGTATCCCTGATCTTTCCTGACTGGATTCCTGCCTCTATCATTCCCACTCAGACCTACCCCTCGTTTTAATCCCTTGTCTGTAGGCTCTCTCTCTCCTACCCATTCTCTTACTGTGGCTACCATCTACTGGCCTCCTGGTGAAATCACCTAATTTCTCTCTGAGTGGGCGGACCTCTCCTCCTCCCTCCTGGACTCTACCACTCAACTGCTCCTCCTCGGTGACCTCTATCTATTTAGACTCTCCTTGTTCCTCCTCTGTACTCTTTTGTGACCTCTGCGACTCCCTCTCCCTGTTCATCCTCCCTCACTCTGCAGGGCACACACTAGATGTCTTGATCTCCTCTGACCTACCCCTCTCCATCCCTCTGACCACTCCTCTCATCTCTCCCTCTCTTCCCCCCCCCCCAAGCCAACACTGCCACCACCTTGGACATCCGGCCCATGAAGCGTGTGTCAGTTGAGGCTTTCGCCACCACTTTCTCCCCCCGTCCACCTCTGGCTGTCTCACATCCTGACATAGACCTGTCTCTGCTCTACTCTTCAATTTCTGATACTCTTGCTGCTCTTGCCCCTGTCATGAGGATCCGGTTGAAGTCCAAAGCCAAGTTCAATTCCTGGTATGGCTCTGACCTAGCTACACTTAAACGTAAGTGTAGGGCGGCTGAGAGGAAATGGAGGGCTTCTTGTTCATCCTCTGACAAAATGGCCTGTCGCCTGCTACAAAGGCAATACTGTCTCTCTGTCCTCACCAAGAAGAGCGCACACATTCAAGCTTGTGTCTCTGCAGCATCTAACAACTCGGACGTGCTATTTAAAATCTGCAAGGAGCTGGAAAACCCTGCTGCAGTCTCTACCCCTCCTGTTGCCTCCCAGGCTCTTTGCAATGCCCTTGTCTGTCACTTCATCTAAAAAACACAGGACATCCTGTCCACCCTCTCCACCTCTGCCCCTCCTCTCCCCTCTCCATTTGTGCTTGCTGACTCTGCTTCAGCCACCCCTCCACCCTCCTTCTCGTCCTTTCCTCTTTTCTCCCCTGACGAGGTCGCTAGACAAGTCTGATCTATGAAAGCCTTGTCAAAACAGGTTCATCCCTGTTCCTCTAAAACCATTAAGGACCACATTGACACACTCGCTCCAGCCCTTGCTGATTTTTGCAACCACTCCTTTGCCTCAGGATCCTTCCCCTCCCTTCCCCTCCCCTCCCCTCTGAAGCACCCCCTTGTGCATCCTATTCTCAAGAAACCCACATCTGATCCTTCTTGTCCGGCTAACTATCACCCAATTTCCATTACTCCCTTACTGGGCAAACTCCTGAAAAAGTTGGCCATCTCTCAGCTTAACCTTTATTCCAATTCTGTTGGCTGTCTCCATGACCACCAGTCTGGCTTCAGAGCTGCCAGAAGCATGGAAACTGCTCTCCTGAACATCCATGTAGACCTGCTCTCCAACCTTGACTCTAACATTCCTTCTGTCCTCATCCTCCTCGATCTCTCTTCTGCCTTCGACACAGTCAACCATACCATCCTGCTCAACCTTCTCCGTGATAACCTGGGTGTCACTGATCAAGCTCTGGCCTGGCTGACCTCTTTTCTCTCTGATCAACCCTCTCATGTCCAACTTGGGTCCTTTCTATCATCTATCTTCCTCTCTACCTGTGGTGTTCCCCAGGGGTCTGACCTCTTTGCCCTGGCTTTTCAACCAATACCTGGCAACTCTTGCCCGGCAACTCTCGCCCACTGCATTGCCGTTTTCTGCTCATATTTCCAGTGCTACACTGACGACACTCAACTAATTTTCAGGCTGCCTTCGGCCACCTCTTCTCCCTCTCTCGTCTCTGATTGCCTAACTCCCATTCAAGATTGGTGTGCTGTAAATGATCTTTGTCTGAATGTCAGCAAGATGGAGAACCTCCTCATTGGCACACCTACACCATCCTTTTCCCCTCAATATCTGGCTGGCCTCTCTTGGCCCTCCTCCTACCCCTACCTGCGAGGCTAAGAACCTCAGGGTCATCTTTAACTCCACACTTTCCTTCTCCGCCCACATCTCTGAGGTCTCTAAAAAGTCAAACTTCCTACTGTACCTCCTCAGAGGTACTCTGTCTTTCCTCTCCTTCCCCCAGAAGCTCATGGTCTCCGAAGCTCTGGTTCTCTCTAGGTTGGACTATTGTAACAACCTCTTTCTAAATCTACCTGCCTCTACTCTCTGCCCTCTGCCACTAAACCAGAACAGGAATGCGAGACTTGTCTTTGGCCTCAAGCCCTGGGATCGTATCTCTCCAGCTCTGAAATCCCTCCATTGGCTCCCAGTAGATGCAAGGATTAAATTAAAATCCCTCTGCATTGTCCACAAGGCTTTCTGGGGCATGGGTCCAGAATACCTTCAGCTATCCCTCCGCAAATACCTCCCCTCTCGAGCTCTTCGCTCCTCTACCTCTGACTCCCTTCCGGGTCAGTTATTTTTTAAATAAACAAGCTTGGGGTAGATGTCTGTCTTCGGCTGGGGCCTCCCTCTGGGACATCCTCCCTGCCACTCTAAAACTTGAAGAGAACCAGCTCAGGTTCCGGAAGCACCTCAAGACCTTCCTCTTTTCTTCTGCCTTTGCTCCCCCTCTCTCCTGCTGATCTGTTCTCTCTTGGCACTGTGCGCCCGGCCACCCTCTGTCCTCCGGGCCCAGGTACCTGCTCACCCTGCCACCCTCCCGCACTACCCCTTGCACTGGGGACTGTATCTGTACCCATACAGTCCCCTCCTTTTTCTTCCCGCACTTATCAGACCTACCCTGTCTGCTGCCTTAAACCCAGCACTTGCCGGCTGCAGTACCACTGTTTGTTGCCTTTATTATATATTTATATATTATTATTTATCTGTTTCTCCTTTGCTCCGCACTTTCCACTTCTCCCCCTTCCATGCACTTTTCCCCTCGCCCCTCCCATGCACTTGCGTGTTCTCAATGTCACTGAGACTAGTAAGATCGTTGTTTTGTTCTCCCCTGTTCCCCTCCCTTGCCTTGTCACGCTCTGAAACATTTGTGTATGAGCGCGATAGAAATAAAATATCAATATCAATGATCTTATCAATTTTCCGATTGGCCCCGGGCACATATACGCTCAGGCATGCCCCAATGACAATTATGCGGTCCCTTTCTCTGCCCCAATTGTGGGGTTGGGGGCCAGGGGGTGACCTTGCAAGTCTGGGCAGCACTGATGTGCAAACAGATCGCTGCATTCTGTTGATGTGTGCCACTTTATTCACGCATCCCTGGCACTGCCCCGCCATGCACGATTTGATTTCAGCGTTTAATATCCCACCTCAACGTCTGGTCATGTTTGGCGTGTGTGCCTGTGCACACGCCCACACGTTTCTGTGTGTTTCTGTGTGTGCAGTAGGCAAATCACAGCAGAGCACTGTATAAATCCTAGTAAGTTCACATTTCCCACTAGAGATCACTTTTTTCAGTTGTAAAATAATGTGTGCGCTCAAATTAACTGTTCCCGATCAAAAAGATCACACCGGGAATTGTTTGGTAAACGCTGGTCTTAAATGCCATACCTGACAATAGAGAGTAATGGTTATATTATGCGCAGAAACAATCGTGTTCTTCTTTGGGGTGCTGTGTTGGCCCTTTCTAGGCACATTAAATCGTTAAGAAAGGTACTTGCCCACTGAAGGGTCGGTGATCACAACGATGAAGGGGCCAGAGACCTATTGCGACCATGCCAGGAGCCTGAACGCAGTCCCTGGGGGGCCTCACACCGGTGCCAAAGCGACATGTACATTTCAACGTGTGCCTTGTGAACCCGCCTCCTCCTGCAAAGTATTGCTTTTTTGGATAGGCATTTTGGTCTCTCGTGACACAAACTCCAGAATGTCAAAGTAACTTCATATATTAGCCTGATGCATTGCAGGCATGATAGCTCCGTGAGTCAAGGTGCTGTCTGCAGCTATCTCTGTGTCCCCCGAAAGTCACAAGTTCGATATTGTGCAGGTGTAGCATATATAGAAAAAAGAATTATGCGGCATTCCTAGCACCAAAAGATCCCTGTGGCGACATGTTCCAGCGCTGAAATGGGTGCGCCAAAATGGGGGCGCCCAAAAGTCTCCTGCACCAAAGCGGTCATGGGGAATCGCCCGCACAAAACAGGCCACGTCAAATTGTCCTGCTCCGCAACTGTGGCGTTCAATTAGGCTTGTACCAATGCCTCACAGACCTTACCTTTTTAGGCGAGTTCAAACTGTGCACTGCTTTAATGGAAACACACCTTTCAGTTTCTTTACAAACTTCTTTTGGTGCAAAGTATGCACACACTTGTCAATATTTAAACTGGTTACACACTTGACATGAAAGATTACATTTTTGCTTTAGCATTTGCAATACATTTATATTGTTATTTGCAATACATTTATATTGTTAAACTAAGCACAATATAATTATGTTTTAAACAAGGAACCATGGAAATGTTTAATTACAGTAAATAATCGTGCGCCTTAAATGTGCTTAGATTATAAAGTTAATAGTGCTGCTTCACTTTATCATCCTAAATATAAGGATTATTTTAAACTATTTGTCTCTCAATGAATGCCATCGGTTTGGGTTTGCACTGGGGATCAGATTTCACAAGAGCCAAAGCTTCAAGGTAACAGCTATTGTCATGTAGAAGCTGCTCTGCCCTTGGAAATTCACACCTCCTTTCGACTCTTCAACTTAGAATAACCTGATGTGGAGGAGGAGGAGGAAGCAAAGTGAGGGCAGAGGGTTGATTAGCCACAGTGGTTTCAGACTGGATTTCCCAAACACTCTCTCCAAAATGGTACATTGTTCGACCGCATATGTATTTTCGATTCTTTTATTTAAGACGGGTGCTATTCATTATTATTATAATTTCGCATTTATATAGCGCTACGAACCCTCGGGTATCTGAGCGCTGCTTATTATTACCCACGGTGTGTCAAAGCGAGCGCTCTACTCGCTGTGCCACTTGACCGGCATATACTTGAGGCCTAATATTTTTCTTCAGAGCCGATTTCACACAAAAATGTGCAACTATAACAGAGTTTCCAAAGTATAGGCTTAATTTAAAAAAAAATAAGTTTTTTATCACTGCAATCCTGCTTCTCATGTTTCCATATGCTGCATTAAATCATTAAGAGTATGACCATGCATGCCCTAAGCGAGTCTGACATTCTGGAGAAGCTGTAGTAATGTTCCATTTTAAAGTGAACTGGATTAATGTTGGTGAAAGCACAATACAGTTTAGTGATATTTTGGCAGGTTATTGTGTAGATGACACATTGCAATGGATGTTTTGGACATTACTGGTAAAATGGTGTATTTCAAAGTACACTGGGTAACTTTATTTCACATAATCAGTTGTTATCTAAATACAATTTTAGAGGCGTTTTTCATGTACAAAGAAAGTTGTTTCAAATTGTTCATTCCAAAAGCCTACTGGGCTGGTGGTGTTTTCAAACATAGGATGTGCTTTAAGCAACTGTAGAGAATATATGTCTCCCTTTCGTATATACAAAAAATAATTTTGGGAAAAACGAATAGGAGAAGGGAAAATAGACGCACATTTGGCATGGAGCCTCAATGGCAAGTGAAGTGAATTTCTAAAGGTGTCTTGAGCTGGAGAGTAAAATGCTTGTGATTGGTGCACACCAAAATCCGAGATAATAACTATCAATGCCAGTCTTTCAAAAACTGAATTAGTGACAATACCCCTCAGTGACAGTTTCCTTTGTCAGTACTGCTTTTGCTCAGCTTATTGTTCCTATGAATGAATATGCCAAATCTTACCAGAATAAATAGTCATATGTAAAAACATAACATATTCAAATGCCAGGGTTGGTTTCTATTTTTAAATAATTTCCACCAGCATATCTGAATAAAATTATCTAATCAACTTCTAATATTTGTGTAGTGACTTTTTCTGCCATGGTGCAAGCTGAATGATACATCCTAATGAATAATAGTGGTCACGTTGGTGGGGCCCTAGGTATTGGAAGAGGTGTACTGTAACAGGAAACAACAGCATTTCTTTAACATGCAGGTGACCTGTGATGCAGACCTCAATATGAACCATTGCTATGCCCTCTTCCCCAGGTTCCACTAATGATGCCATGGTCTTCTGCACTACCAGTATATATGGTGACCCAACAAAGGCAATCAACATCCAACACACAAGGTTCACAAGTGCAAAGGGTAGGACCCATGAGGGGAGGGGTTTCACCTATGTGATTATAATGTAATACAAGCCCTTTCACAGCCCTGTGCTAGAAGGACCTGCTCTCTGACCCAACACCTGAGAAGCACTACTCCACTGGACAAATCCCTGCACAACAACATCTGGGCATGAAAGGAATACAAACACCCACATGATTAAAGACTGCACTACAAGTCCCCTAATGTATAGGAAAACCATAGCTAGACAGGAGACAAAACAGTTCTCTGGTGTAAGATGACAGATGCAACACAGACACACAGAGATGGCACAAAGGCTGCATCATATGAACACCATTTCCCAAGAGCAGGACCACTATCACAAAGTGCACAAGATTATAAGAAAGCATATCAAGGCACATGCATGAGTTTACAGTATTGAAGATTCAAAGATAACATGTATGTTCGCAATCCAGTTGCAGCTTATGTCTGTTACCTCTGGTGGAAATGGGGTAATCCCCTAGTGACATTAACCATTTCCCCCCTCATTCCATGATTCAGGGAGAGCGAGAAATTATGTAACAATTGTGCCGTCGGTAGATTACCTGACAAATTGACAATTATGTCATGACTACTTGTTCAAAACCAAACTAAAAGTCTACCTCCTCACCTCTGAGTTACCTTCTTAACCTACCTCTCATCTGCCTGCTATCTAACATTTTCCCTTGCCTCTAACCTGCCTCTGCCCCTCACTTCCTCTGTTTCCACTCAAGCACTTCACCCATCAGAGTCACATTAATTCACCGTAAAACAGAACACCAGAACCACCAGATCCTCCAATACTTTACAACTGACGGTGCCCAAATACTCCCTTAAAAGAGCTGGTGGATCCAGCTTCCCAGTTCTAGCCTCACAACTGTGGAACACTATCCCATTGGATATCAAATCCACCCCTACCTTCCAACCTTTCAGAACTAAGGTCATCACTTGGTTACTCAATAAATAACCAATTATGTTTGTATGCCTAATGTATGATTGCATCCTTACTATGTCTGCTTGTCAGTATCTGCTTTCTTGTAACTTTACATATGCTGCACAAATGTACAAATGTTTCTTACCTTTGCCTGTAACTTGATACTTAAGCGCCCATATACCCCTGGGTCAGGAGCGCTATATAAAAACAAATAAAAAAACAAACAAACATCCCGTGCAAAGCTGGCCAAACATCGGCCTGCACTTAAAATGTGCAATGTTGGTTGTTCTTAATCTATGTATGGTGTAAGGGTGCAGTATTAGACTGTGACACAGATGGGTCATATTGGTTGGCATAAACCTTTATTATATCATGAAAATGTGAAGAAAAGCCTATCTTACCCTAACTTTAAGTGGGGTTTCCCAGCCTCAACCAAAATAACAGATGTCACCATCAAGATGTCGAAAGCAAAAGTCTCAATGTCCAATGTCAGAATCCTAACTCTGTCGCTCACACGCTAAGTTTAAACTAAATGATAAGGAGGTCTTCCTGGCCCACAGGCATGACTCTCTTTGCCTGGACAAAAAGAGAATTCTGAGTTTATTAGTTCCTTTAACTGGTGAAGGGAATGTCTCCCTTCCCCAGCCTTCCTTAGGCTTCTGTTGCAGTCCATCAACTGCTAGGGGATATCTTCCTTCCCCGGCCTTCTTCGGGCTTGTAACACAATTCCTCTTCTCTGTCCCTCGAGCCCCCGGCACTTGGATTAAAAGGCTTGGTTCTTTTCTCACCAGGCACTATGAAAAAGAAGATGAATTTGAGTATGTCTCCAAACTGCGTTGGGTCCCTGGCCCTGGTTGGCAGATCTGGCTTCCTTTGACCAAGTACTGCAATGAAGAAGAGAACACAAGTGGCTTGGATGCTCCTCTAAGCTGAGGTGGGCCCTTGGCTCTGGTTGGCAGACCTGGTTTCCTCCTACCAGGCACTGCAATGAAGAAGAGTGGCTTGGATACTCCTGCAAGCTGAGGTGGGTCCCTGACACTGCTTGGCAGACCTGGTTTTCTCCTACCAGGCACTGCAACCAAGAAGAGTGGCTTGAATATTCCTCCAAGCTGTGGTTGGTCCCTAACCCTGATTGGAAGACCTGGTTTCCTCCTTCCTCAGGTCTCTTAGTTTCAAACACAGACTTGGTTCAAAGGCCTGCCAAGCTCTGTGTTCCTTTGCACTCTTCTCATAGTTATGTTTATCGTCTATTAATGTTACATACAGACTTGGTTTACTTCCCTGCCAAGTACTGTCTTCAGATATATTACACTCACAGTTCTCTTTGTGTTTTTTCTTATGTGACAGTCCTGGGTTACCCTCACTCCAAGTACTGCCATGAAGAAGATTATGCCTTCTTATCACTGGATATGTCCTTTTCCCTTTTTACTGTGTCTTGGTAAACCGTCTCTTAGGATTGCGTAGGGGCTGTCCTCTTTCCCCCACTTTTCAGTCTTCATGCTTTTTAGGGTTTCCTTCACTTTATGGGGACCCCCAACCAAAGGCTCAGCCATCCATTTACCGCCAGGATCTTGCTGCAGCCTTCCGGTTGGTCGCGGGCTACCCTGTGTTTTTCTGCTTTGCTGGTTCTCTGACATTCCTGTCCACTTGCCGCAATGGCTCCAAACCCACTTTAGCATCTCCCTCTTCATCGGACCACGTGTTCCTGTTAGGCTGTGCTGCTCACACTTCCCACAGCCAGCCTCTCATTTTGTTTAGCGGTAACAGTAGAGATCGCCCCTTTATCGTCTCCGTGCTTGGATCTACTTTTGCCGACTTTCTCTCCGAGCCTCAGTCCCTCTCGTGATTCCTCCCCGGAGCATCTGACAAGTCCATTGTCTGTCTTTATGCTCCCAACCAGTATGATCTGTGACTGAAGAGTAGACTGTTCAGATAGTCTTCTGAGTGAACTGTGCAGCTCTGTGCATCTTCCTTGTCACAGTTTCTTGCTTCAGATCTTCATTTTAATCATCCCTATTCTTCCTCGTATCAGTCCTTCCTACTTCTTCCATAGTACAGAAATGTATAGGATAGGAGGGTAGGGTTGAGGAGAGTGGGGGTGAAGGACAGGTGGGCCAAGGTGGATACTGCGTTCTCCCACTATAGTCGCCACTGGTCCCATAAGGGTTTTCCCGTTCCATGAGATCCACTCTCAGAATGCCATCCCCACAGGGACTATCGGATAGCGGCCTCACCTCCTTGGAATCATAGGAACGGGCTTCTTCCATGGAAGCAGTGTCGACATCCTGGGATTCATCACAATGTCCATTTACTCCCCTCCACAACCTGATCAGAATGTCCCTCAAGCTCCCATTGTAAGAAGCTCACAGCTTCCCGGCAAATCTAATTTCTTATCTATTGTACATTCTTTAGTGATCAAAAGAGCATTGTTCCTCCTGTAAATAAATACATTAATAAATACTTATTACAATTGCTTATTGATTTGCACCCGACACCTATCCCCATTGCCTTGCAAGTGAATTCAGTGTTACAGAGCTCCAGGTCCTTGTGGACAAAGTAGTCAGACAAGCCGACATGCTATTTGGAGCACAAGAACAAAATTCCTCTTTCCATAGGAATATATAACCAGTGAAGAACAATAAAAGCGAAATAAAAACACTTCAAAACGTAGATCAACCACACTTTACCAACACTAAAAAATGAAAACATGGATATTAAAGAGCACTCAAACTGATGCAATTCTATTATTAAATCATTAAATCTATGGTTCCGGAAGCACCTCAAGACCTTCCTCTTTGCGTTTGCCTTCTCTCTACCTCTCCCCTGCTGATTTCCTGTCTGATACTGCACTGGTCACCTGGCTACCCTCTGATTTTGGGCACAGGTCCCTGCCTGCCCAGTTGCACACCTGCACTGCCTCCCAGCAACCCTTGCACTTGGGTCTGTATCTGTAACCCTACAGTCACCCTGCATGCACTTTTAGACACCTGCTGTCTGCACCTACCCTTGTACTTGCCACTGGCTGCACTTCTTGTTATTGTTTTGATCCCATGTACAGCACTGCCCCCTCCCCTTTCCCCTGGCACTTTTCCACTCCCCCCCTGGCCCTGCATTTGCGCAATCTCAATGTCACTTGGTCTAGTAAGATCATTGTCTCTGTCCTCCCTCTGTTCCCCCTTCCTTGCCTTGTCGCGCCCTGAAACACTTGTGCATAGGTGCGTTACAAATGCCATATCATATCATATATACAGAAAATCTGAATCGGCATAATGATCCAATTGCCTATAGTCACCACATTGGATACGATGCATAATATCAGGGATGAGCTAGTAATAAGGAAAGTTCCTAATTTTTCATGTCTGATGACTTATTTGTTATATACATGCTTGATTTGACTCAACAACTGAGCACCATAACATGTAGTTTTGGGATGTTGAGGCTGAAAAAAAGTCACTATTATGTTTAATGTTTAACTCTCAATCAAATACATGCATTAACACAATACAAATTATAATTTATTTAAAGGCAGTAAAATATAGTTAGATAATTTCTGTTGAAAAGAATATACCAAGCAAAGGAATTTCTCAATAGAACAGGAAACACCATTGCTTTAAAACCAAAACCCTCAGTTGCTGATGGCAAATGATGACTTTCATTCATGAAGAGTTGATGTAAACTTCTCGCTTAAAGCTCTCAAATCTATATTAGCTCATGCGTATACACCCAGCAGAATTTTTGTTTTAAATGTGCTTTATAGTGACACATTTTCCAAATTATTGCTTATTGTCGTTTTACCATGCCACTTCAATTGGGACAAGCGCCATGCTATGTCAGCCACAGATTTTGCATGGCCCAGACATTCACAGAGTGCGCTGATTTGCTGTTTTAAGGTCATGTTTTACGGATAAAACTTTAATACTTTATTCATCTGATCTGTTTATTGAAACATCACGTGGAAACTATTTAAAACTTCAGGTTTTCTAAAAACCCATACTTAGACCGTGAACTCTAAATGCGAGTTTTGGCATGATACTTACTGGTATAAAAATATCAACTTAGCTAACATTACATGTTTTAGGCAAACCACAGATGCGTGTACCTGTTTATTTTTAAACATGTAATTGTTTGAGCAATTAATTACTATTTTTGTTGCTACAATAGGTTGATCCTTATGTCAAACTCGCAAATAGAGCAATCTCCTATGATACCCCGATATATGTTTTTGCGAGATGCGATTTGTTTATATTTTTATAGGAAAGTTAGAGCAAAAGTTCACTGAGGTGCTTGTCTTTCAAGTCATGAATTCCTTGTTTTGAAATAGATGATGCATCAATTGTTTTGATTCATATTTAAAGTTACCGCCCAAGTAAAGAGTGCTTTCATTCATTCACGTGAAGCACTTTGTTTTGCAGCCAGGAAGGGATGAGAGTGGGTGAGGGGGCGCAAAGCAGAGTCAAATGCACACAGCCTTTGTCATTCAGAACTTGATGGCTGCCGTTCACGCCTTAGCCGCCTGGTAGCCATGGCAATGTGAGCTTATCTGCAAGGGAGAGGGGTTGCCCCGAACACAAGGGAAATTCAGGCGGGCGCACTGAAAAGGAAATACCTTGCTGGTCAGTTTATATCATGAAATTGTAAATGTCCAGAGATCACAGTTTACAGGCGAAAAGTTCACTGAGTTACTTTAAGTTTTGGAGATGAAATTGTGCTTTTCAGTTTACAGCCGCAGGGAATATTTACACCCACAGGAATGTATCACCTTTGCTTGTGTGTCCAAGAAAACAGATCTAGTTAAAGCCTATGCGTGCTGTGAGCAATCGGGAACGGGAACACTGTGACCAAAGCAGAGGTCCTTTGGTAGAACTGTTTTTGTACACGCTCTCCGAGCTATAATGTGGACATACTGCAGATATGGAAACATGCTCAGGAGCATACATATAGCATATAAACATTTAGGTGAGCATTAGAAACTATCGAGCACCACATCAGGATTAAGGTGCATTGATTCAGCTGTGTGTGGTTGAAGCAATGAAAGAAATAGAAATGTTGCATTGAATGTCAGAACAGAGCTGCATTGGCAGAATAGCGTGAAAATCCATGGAGAGACTGCTCAGTGAAGAAAGGGCTCACTGAAGACATGGGTGTGCAATCCACAGTCAAAGATTTAAATCTTGGCAGGACTGGCTCACTCTTTCATAATTCCAATATCAATAAAGTGCATACCATTAATTTAGGTCATTATAACTCCTATTATTTCAGCTTATAGAAGGGGGAGAAATCTGACATAAATACAACCATGTAATTGTTATTGTTATTATGCCCACACTTGGCAAACGTGTTGGGGATACATTAGCACTGAGCTCCACTAACAGAGCTGTCTGTGGATATTAGCACAAAGGGGCAGCGATTTCAGGAAGAAACTGGTGGAAATTCTGTAACAACCACTTTTTAGGTCAGCAACGGAAGGGTAGCCTTTTTACCGCCCCCCACCCCCAAACTACAAGTTTGGCTTGAAGTCTAAGATATTCCTCGAGCATAATGCCGCAGTTAAATCTGCCACTTTAAGGTCAAACATCGGCTAAATTTCCGCTTCCAGAAATTCCACTAGAATCCCCATTGAGTCCTACGAAATCCAAAAATGGGGATTAACATTGTGCTTCCACCACATGTAATCCTGTGGTAAACCCACAAGACCAAGTGGCAGTAACGGTAAATGAGTTTGGTGGTAATTTGGCAGATTTACGGCCAAATTATCATCAAACTCATAATGAAGCCCAATGATAAACCCAAACTCATACTGAAGCTGTTCTTCATGGAAATCCTACATCGCCTTTTACTTTCGAAACCAACAGTGACACAATGGGCCTCATTACAAGGGTGGCGTTACCACTGCCTGATATCCCAGTGCCACCAGGATATCACAAGTGGCTGCGGTAACTATAATTCCACATTTACATGGAGTCCACTAGGACTCCATGGAAATGGGGTCACTGAAGCACTGGCATCGCTGCAAACGGTGCTGGTGCTTCAGTGACAACCCTGCTGGTAGGTGCCTGAAAACCCGGCAGGTCAGGCCTGTCGGCGGATCCGTGGCACCTACCGGCATTGTTGTAGTATGGCGGTCTGGAAAGGGTGCCGGTACGTTGCTACTGGTACCCTTATTTCTGGACCGCCATACTTGTAATGAGGCCCAATGTCTTCTGATGAAGGCAATATATTCATTGACGGACTCAGTTTTGATACAACTGAACATGACTTTGAGCAGCATTTAGCAAATATGGCGCAATCGATGAGGTTGTAGCAATAAAGAACCGTGAAACACAGAGATCCAGAGGGTTTGCATTCCTGTGATGATGCAAAGAATGCATCAAAGGGCATGGACGGCAAGGCCCTGGATAGGCGCCAAATCCGAGTGCACCATGGAGGCAAATCGGACGGAAGCCGTGGAGGGTACCGAGTAGGGACTGGGAGTGGATTTTCTTGTGGAGGAAGAGGGCGAGGTGACGATAGTTATGGTAGGAGAGGGTATTAATCCAGAAGCAGAGTATATAGAGGTGGTGGATAAGGAGGCAGATATGGTAGATCCCAGGACTCTAAGAGCAGTGGTGGTGGGAGCAGTGGCAGCTATGGAGGTGGATTGTATAGGGACAGTTATGATAACTAATGCTTGCAACGATAAAAAAATCCTGACTCAAGCTCGTCCATACAATAGCTGTATTTCTAAAGGTTTTTGGAGCTGTGCTGAATCGTTGTTCTGCACCTGTATTTTTTTTACTGAATTGCAACTGGTCTGATCTTGTAAAATATACGTTGTTTATAAAACTTGTTCTACATTTTTGTTGTCCACATTTCTCACTGTTTTAGCCTTTTGATAAAAGGTCCACAATGCAAACTGTTTTTAAAAGATGTGTTTTATTTTTATTTTTTGTCGTGCAATGTGCCTGAAAATCAAAGCAATTTACTTTTGGACTTTACCATTTGAAGAGCGGACAAAAGGGCAAAGGGCTGATGCAGAAGAGTAGAAGTAGAGCTGTCATGATGATAGTCAGATGATAGTCTGCTTGGGTGAACAGTATTTTACAGACCCCTCATATCACAACCGCATTGGTAACTGCACTTTGAATCACCTCAGTTTTCTCGTAGGTATCTCAAGTCATCAGGTGGCATCAGGGAGGTTAATCTATGCGTGTTGAAATTGTGCCCCAAGCTTTGGGTGCCTCTTGTGACTCTGAAGAAGAAGGTTTAGTTCCTTTTCTTAAGTGATCATTGAACGTTTCAGCTAGGCACGGGCTGCTTGTTCTGCTGGCCAGAAGTCAATAAAGAGTCTCATGATAACCTGCAGCTATAACCCCCTGCCTCCATTGCTTTATCTAGGTTTTTCCCATAACATGAAGCTACAAAATGGGACTGAAGGTATGCTCATATGAAAGCATAAGTCTCACAAACTAAAAGCTGTGCATTTGCTGGCCAAAGGTGAATCTCCTGAAAGTATTTTGCTCTGCATTCACCTCTATGGTGTGGGGGCAGTGAGTATGCTTGGAGATTAATGAGCTTCAAGGAGGCTCATGGTACGCAACCTCAACCACGGAAATCACCCATTGTAACTGTTTAGGAAACAATCTATTCACTACACAGCTGCCTACCCCACTTGAAGCCCTTTATATGTTCCACTGATTTCCTTCTTCAAAGACCTCTTAACACATTGTTTGATCAGACACTCGATGAATACAAAACTGCACCAATGGAAAATATGTGTGCCCATTTTCCGCTGCCCTTTTCCATTTAAAGGCCTTACATTATATCAGATCTATCATTTATGTTAACATATGCAGGCTGGGTTTCCCAACTGTTGGCAAGAGGACCCAAACAAATTTTTGAAATGGCCTCTTGAACGTCTTCTTTCAGCCCTGCATGTCTTTCAATAAATTGCTGTAATCTTTAAAACATGTAATGTCCTGATAACTGTTTCTTTCTAGCACTTTGTTACAGCTCTTGGTACATATGCTGGTTTTATAGAAGTGAATAAAAAATAATAGATTGTATTAACTTGTTAACTCATTGGTACACATTTTATCATTAGCAAAGAATAAAGACAGAGACAGCTCTATCATCATTTGAACCAGTGAATTGCATGTTCACACCAAACCCTCCTGCAGGTACTCAAGCCACCCAACTATGTTATGGAACAT
This sequence comes from Ambystoma mexicanum, assembly GCF_040938575.1. Taxonomy (NCBI): domain Eukaryota; kingdom Metazoa; phylum Chordata; class Amphibia; order Caudata; family Ambystomatidae; genus Ambystoma; species Ambystoma mexicanum. The sequence goes on along the minus strand of NC_090929.1, from coordinate 1,275,176,725 downwards.
ACCCATGTAGAGTATCTTGTGAGGAAAGAGGAAACCATCACTTTAGAAGTCAGTTCCGGTCGTGGCCACTGTGCATGTTGCACCAATGATTTTAAAAGAGGGAAGATCACTGGCCAGACCATGGCCATTTGCACTGGTCTGCCCGCTGAGGCCCATAACCCCCTAGGTATCTCAGGATCCATTTCCCTTTGGCCATTTCCAGTGGGCCAGTAGCCATGACTGATGGTCTCAGGTCCACTGGCCACAGCTGTGTCCACTGTATTTCACTGGCCACAGCTGTGTCCATTTAACATGTTGTTTCAAGTCTTCCCAAAGACCCTTTGCCCCCCTGATCTGTGCTTAAATGAGGTTTAAATTGGAGTTCAAGGGACTTTTCCCCCCTCTTCCTATTCCTGTGATGATACCACCAGAGTATCCAGATTCCCACTCCCGGCAATGTAACAAGACAAAGTATCAAAATTAAAATGTCTTCCCCATCCTCACTGGCACTCACCATGTCACCCCCTCTTTTTTCTTGGGTCCCCACCACAACCATTATGTTTTCCCTCCTTGACCCTCTTCTACTACCCCTTTCACTTTTTTAGTTTAGTGTGAAGCCCTTTCTTTTCCAAGCAGGTCTTGCGATGTTGCCGGGTTAATCTCGCGAGATTCCCCAGGTATTCCACCAATAAGCCAAAAATGTTCTACCCCAAATGGGCTCCCAAGCCCACCCGAAGACCACCATTTCACATGTTGTCCTCTTTCCTACTCCCCACCGTTGAGCAGATGATAATACACCCCTTTTTCTCCTCGGAATAGTATTTTGAGTACTTTTTATTTTCGGCTTCCCCCAGTGTTATCATGGGAAGCGCTTGCAGTACTGTAGCTTTCTGTTATATACTTGATACATTAATTTCATTGCAAATTTTGCTGCAATACCAGCTGCCCATGAGGAGCAAATGCACATCTCTACTAAGTTCAAGGACTGGTGTTCTTTACATTTGAAAGATCATTTCTCCTAAAAAATAATGTATCATTTGCTGCGTTGAAAGTTTTGTAAGCCACTTTGTGTCACAGGAGGAAAAGACGACATCTTGCAGTTTTCCCCAGCCATTACTCTCTCTCTGGGCACTAGAAGGCAGGTCTAAAATGGCTGTTGTGCTGTTGTGGGCTCACCCAGAGCCTATACCTAAACACACGGTGTGTGGTTACAGCTGGTTTAGACTTGCTTACAACCCCAGACATCCCCAATCTACATCCTTTGTGGATAGGTCAGCGTGTTGGCAATTTATCTTCACATGCTATCACTAACAGGATGTAGCACCCTCCTCCTCAATAACACCTCTTTTGGGTATCAAACATTTCTAATACCACACAATATCTACAGTCAGTTAAACATCTCTTTTGGTTATTAATGTTAATCTTCACTCTCATCACACACCATCCATATGGGGACTTCAGAAGCACTATTGTCAAACACCATCTCTGTGGGGACTTTAATGGCATTATTATCACACACTATGTCTGTGGGGACTTCAACTGCATTAGTATCACACATCACCTCTTTAAGGACTATACCAGACCCTTCATCACACTCACTCTATGTTGTGACTCAAACATCTCCAACAACTACATCACCTCTTTCAGGGACGCCAATGCCACAATCATCACACACCATCTCTGTGGGGACTTCAATAACGCAATCCTCACACATCAACTCTCAGAGGACTTTGCAATCTCCCACCTCACTCACCCCCTATGTTGAAACTTAATACATTCTAATATTGCACAAAATATCTATGGTCACGTAAACATTTGTGTTTGATCTTAACATCACTCTTCACTGATTGTCATCATACACCATCTATCTGGTGACTTCAACACCTCTATATTCACACTCCATCTCTGTGTGGACTTTAATGTCATTAGTACGCACCATCCCTATGGGAACTTTAATCCCACTATCATCACACACCAGCCTTATGAGGACTTTAAATCAACTTCATCACACTACATAAAATCCCTCTGGAGACATACATCTCACTGTCGCAATGCATCATCCCAAAGTAGGGAGTAACATATTTATAATCATACCATTATTGTGCAGAGAACCTATTCTCATGATTAAGATGGGGTCTATGGAGCCATAAAACCGAAATATAATTCCCAGTTTCCTATCTTTGCCACATAGCATGATCCTAGGCCAATTCCAATCAACTTGTCTCACTTGGAATGTGGCTTCCTGTCAACATTAGTGTCTTTAAGTGAACATGCAAACATGACTTATCTGGTAGAAAATTCAAAATCATTAAACTGCATTCAGTAAGAACCCCATAAGAGTCTTAAAATTACTTGTATATGAAGAGAAAATTGTGTAATTAATGTGTGTTGTTGTAAACCATGCATATTTACATTTGAAAATGAAAGCACTGGATTCCAAAACAGAGTAATGATGCAAGTTCCCACATGGATAGTAACACATGTTAAAATTCCCACAAAGATGGTGCCGTACACTCAATTTTAAAACAAGATTTCAAAGCAATGTAGATGAAAGCACCAACATCATCAAACAATTGCTGTGGAGAAGATGTCTGTTGGCTTGAGGCGATGTGGTCTACATGCTAATTTGGCGACTATGGATCACTGACACCCACTAATTCAGCTTCCTCAGTTTCCTGTCATCACACAGCACCTTTCTGGGACCAACAAAATCACCATCATCTCTCAAGAACTTGTCTATGCGATGTGTAAGACAACCATCATCACACATTAACAATGAGGGCAAAATATAACATTAGACATTTCCATCTTATAACACATTTGTAGTGGTTTTGACATTCCCATCATCAACTACTATCTCTGCAGAGATTTTAACCTTACCAACATCACATAACATCTCTGTGGGGTCTTTAAAATCATTTTTGTGAAGTTATTGACCTTCACACTCCTTCGTTCATCTTAAATTCTGTATATCAACCAACTAAAACTCCCCTCACAGTGGCATAGCCAGTCATAACACCCACAAAGGGAAACCGCCCTTATCTGTTCTGTGATCCCCCCCACATGTTGCATTGACACACCTACCCATGTTCATAAGTTGAATCCTGTTAGTATTTCATGGAACACATCTAGGGCCCATATGTCAACACAAAATCCACATGTCCAACTCACCCTGTATCTTACCAGTTCACAGAAAGCAAAGCATGTACTTCCACATCTGTATTAATTAACACTTCAGGATTTGCAGATCACATTTGCTCTGCTTCCACCAATACCCACCTTCCTCTATTTCAGTACGTAATGCCATGAAGCCACCAAAACAGCTTAAGCCACATTATACAAGATCCATTTACCAAACATTGTTACCTACCATCTCTGACTTTAACATTGCTGCACATCATCTCTGTGTAGACGTTAACATCATTATTATCCACTATGAAGACTTTAATAGCACCATTATCAAACAAAACATTGCTGTGAGGACTAAAACATCAATATAATCAAACACCATTTCTGTGGGGTCTTCAAACTTATTTTTATCACACACCATCTCTGTAGGGGCTTGAACACCCTTATAAACACACACCATCGCTGTGGAGACTTTAACATCAATATATTCAAACACCATCTCTGTGGGGTCTTTAACCTCATTTCTATCACACACCATGTATAAGGTGAGTTTAACAATATTATAATCATACATCATCTTTGTGGGGACTTAATCATCACCATCATCACACACAATCTGTGTGAGGACCATAAAGCCGTTATAATCACACACCATCTGTATGGGACTTCAACATAATTTGCACACTCAATACATGAACTGAAATGTGGTCTTCCATAGTGAACCTTTTGCATTTTGGTGGTTTTATTGCATGCAATGTTTCTAGAAAACTGGTGGGGTCGGAGTCATAGTGGGTTAGAGGGGGAATCATATTCAAAACCAGCATTGTTGATGTGTGGAGGCCAGAGGCAGTGCCTGAGTCCTCAGTGCCAGTATGGGTCTGTGTGGTTTCTGACAGTGGCACTTGGATTTCTCTTTTATCCAGACCGGAAAGCCCCAAATCTATTAAATGGCAGCACTGTGATACTTGATTTGCCACTGCCTTAGGGGGGTGAGTCAAATAAATAGAGATGATAGCGTTGGCAAGTCTTCATCAGGTTAATTTGGTATTAATAGACATAATGCTGCCATGTGTGAGGTGTAATACGTGTGTCTAGTGTAAGTGGTAGGAGAAGGAGGGGTACATCATTTAATATGTGGAAGGGGTGATGATTTATTAGGACAACCATTGAGGAGTTGAATACTAGACTCACATTTTTAGTTCCAGTTTTTTGTTGACCTCTGTGTGGCCCCTGGGTGGACTTTAGCAATATTCTTATCACACACCTTCTATGTGGGGACTTTAGTGTTATCATTATCACATACCATCTCTGTGGGGACCTCAACATCTTAGAAATGACGCAACATCTCTGTGGGGACTTTAGTGTTCATCTGTGGAAACCTTATTTTGTACTCGTAATTTTTTCGTATTTTATTTAGATTTCTATAGCGGCTAATCCTAAGCGCTTAACATCATCATAATTACACACTGGGCCTCATTACACGGTAGGTGTTAAGGGTTAACGGTCACCGTAAATGGTACCGGTGACCGCTAACCCTTAACACCTTACTACGAGGTCCCTTTGCGGGTCGGATACTTTAACGCCTGCTTTTTGCAGGCGTGAAAACCCAACCCGCAAACGGACCAGGGAGCTAATTACGGTACCGCAATTTGCGTTGCCGTAATTAGAACCTTCCCCATTCCCATTGAGCCCTATGGGGCAAAAATGGGAATGGGGAAGGGCCTTGGAGGAAGGGGGAATTACCGCCCCACCAACCTTGGAATGGGGTGGTAATTCCCCTTTCCGCCAAGGTGTATGGCACCTTGGTTTAACACCTACCGGGTAATGAGGCCCACTGTCTCTGTGGGGACTTGAGTGTTTTCATAATCACACACCATCTCTGTGGGGACTTTAGTGTTATCATAATCACTTACCATATCTGTGGGGATCTTATTTTATATATGTATTTTATTTTGTATTTTATTTAGATTTCTATAGCGGCTAATGCCCAAACGCTTAACAGCATCATAATTACACACAGTCTCTGTGGGGACTTGAGTATAGTCCTAATCACACACCATCTTTATGGGGACCTTATCATCATTGTAATCACACACCAGCTCTGTGGGGACTTTAGTGTTATCATAATCACTTGCCATATCTGTGGGGACCATATTTTGTATTTGTATTCTTTGTATTATATTTAGATGTAAATAGCAGCTAATGGCCAAGTACTTAACATCACCATAATTACACACTGTCTCTGTGGGGTCTTGAGTATAGTCCTAATCACACACCATCACTATAATATGGTGGCCTTATCATTGTAATCACACACCATCTCTCTGGGGACTTTAGTGTTATCATAATCACTTTCCATATCTTTGAGGACCATATTTTGAATTTGTATTTTTTGTATTCTATTTAGATTTATATAGCGGCTAATGCCCAAGCACGCAACAGCACAATAATTACACACTGTCGCTGTGGGGACTTGAGTATAGTCCTAATCACACACCATCTCTATGGGCATCTTACGATCATTGCAATCACACACCATCTCTGTGGGGACCTCAACATGATTGCAAGTACACACTGTCTCTGTGGGGATTGTTTCATGATTATCGCACATGATCTCTGTGGAAAATAACTTTTCCATAATCAAACATGACCCCTATAGGAAGGTTAACTCCACTATTAGTATACACATTCCAAAAGAAGAAAGCAAACTCATTTCCATTAGACCATTTCTAAAGAGGAGATATGAGATAGCAGGGAAGATGATGCCTGTGAAGAATGAAATCTAAATTTGAATTATTTATTCCTTTTTGGCCACAATGTGTGAGCCTGGGTCAATCAAGTCATCTCCTCTGTCCCAGTTATCTTTTCTGGAACATTTTCAGTGTTTATAATAGTGTTTAATGCCAGAAACTAAGTGCCTTTTTAAGTTTTGCATGCAAATTAAACATCTTGTAGGAAATCCCCAACCATCGAAATCCATCTGTTGTGATAGCTATAATGCAGGCAGGTACTCACTTGTAGAAATACAATTGTATAATGTCGATTGAGTACTATAAAGTAAGCATTTTTCCATTTGTTTATGGTGAAATCCATCCCAAATAAGAATAATAAAGTAAGTCCCCACAAGGATGGTAACACGCGTTCAAGTCCCCACAAAGATGGTACCGTACACGCGAGTAAAAATATGTATTTTTGCAAATATGAAGTTGGATCCTGTATTATGAATTTTTTCTGAACATAGTTCTGCTATTAGCCCATTTCTAAAACATTGGGAAGGGTTAGTCCCCACAAGGCAGGTATCCACACATAGTCCCCACAAGGTAGGTAAAACGTGTATGTGTGTGTGTGTGTGTGTGTGTGCGTGTGTGTACGCTGCATTATCCTCTGGGGGGATCAATGTTTCTGTTTTGGTCGGGTTTAGTTTGAGAGTGTAGATTGTCATCCAGGTGTATATGTCAGTGAGGCATTTATGGAAGGTGTTGTTTGGGTCTTGGGTTAAGGTTATCTTGAAGATGAGTTGGGTATTGTCTGTGTAGTTGTAGGTAGTTAGTTGATTTGAATGAGTTTCATTATGGGGGACATGTAGATGTTGAAGAGGAGTGGCGAGAGGCTAGATCCTTGGTGTTAGATGTAAATGCCAGTAAGTATGTTCTTTCTGTGGGTTGGTGAGGAAAGGTTTAAGCCATTGTATAGTCTCTTTAGTCTCTTATGCCACATTGTTCCACTCTCTGGATTAGTGTTGAATGTCTGATTGTGTCAAAGGTGACTGATGTAGAATAGTCTGAGGGCAGATCGGGTGTTATTGTCTGTGTTTATTTTTAGGTTGTCCCATATGAATAGAAGTGCTGATTACATTCCTCCAATGGGTCTGAATCCAACTTTAGAGTGTGGTTGAGTGTTACGTTGCTTTCTACATGGTTTAGTAGTATTTTGTAGATGTGGTTCTCCAGTAGTTTCGCTTGATAGAGTAGATTCACTATAGATCTGTAGTTGGAGGGGTCTTCTACATTCCCTGTTTTGTTTTTTAGGCACTGTGTTCCCATGTTTAGAGATAGATTCATCAGTAGGTGGAAGTATGAATCTGGTGTTCTGTGGTTGAGGACTTCTTTGAAGATGTCTGGTGGGCATGGGTCACTCGGGGATCTGGCAAGATTGGTGACTTTTATTAATTTGTTGAAGGCTTCTTTGTTTATAGGTTCAAATCAGTCAAGTGTTGTGGTGGTTGGTGGTGGGCTGGTATCTGATGGTTCTGGATTGGTGTTTATTTTTGCATCACTTGCGTCGATGGTCTGTTGAATTGCTGCTGTTTTTGTTCTTAGGTAGTTTGTGACTCTGTCACACAGGGCTTGGGATGGTTACAAAGCATTTGTTGCACAATGTTGGGTTTTTTATTTCCTTGATGATTATGAATAGTTATTTTTGTGGGTGTGTTGCCGATTGGATTCTTGTGGTGTAGTATGATTTTTTTTGTTTTTAGGACTACTGATTTGTACATTCTGAGTTACTGTCTGAATTTGTTTTTTTGCAGTGGCTTTGAAGAGTTTTGCAGTTGCTAATTTCTCTAGTACCTCTGTGATACAGGTGTCAAGTTTTTCTTCTGTTGAGTCTGGAGTCATTCTCTTTAGCTGGGACATGTTTGGTTTATTTGATTTCATTTGTTCTGTTAGGGTTTCCAGGTCAAGACTCTTCCAGTGTCTTTTATTAGTATCATGTAGTATTGCATTTCCCGTGCAATATGCGGTTCAGGATTTTGACGGTAAATGGGATCAAGTGGTGGCCACTTCATATGATTAGTACTGGTGGAGCGGTGGCCAAGAGTCAATTTCTCCCAAAAATGTGTCGAAGCGTGTCCAGCACAGTTGGTGGGTCTGTTTTGTTTGAAGTGGAGGGTTTCTAATAGGGAACTGACGGAGCTTGCTGTCGTTTTGATTTCGCTTTCGAAACAGATGTTGTAGTCCCCCAGAACAATTATATTATCATGATAAGTAAAGATGTTGGCAATGGTGTCAATGACCTTTGATGAAAAGTTGGGGTTTTAGTATGGCCGTCTGTAGATCAGGAGAAATAGCAGGTTGGCCTGGTAGTTGAGCTTAATGTTGATAAGGAGTGATTCACAGTCTTCTATTTCAGTTGGGGGCAGTGGTGTGGTACAGATGTGGTCTTTGTGTGCTATTGTAATTCAACATCCTCTTTGATTGTCTATTTTGGAATGTAATAGTTAGAAGTTGTCTGGTATGGCTTTGTGGGAGATTGTTTTGTAGTTGTCCGACAGCCATGTTTCTGTGAAGCAGAGTGCATTGGTGCTGCCCTCGCTGCAATGTTGGGTTTGTGCTTTTTCTTGTTTATTCTTGTATATCTTGCAGAAAAAAATGAAGCCACAATACTTGAAATCATAATGGGATCATAAACATTTATTAGTAAAAGATCCAAAGCCTCTTTGCCTGCCCTTATGGGGGTTATAGTGAATAATATGTAAGGGCACTTTGTGTTTGTAGTGACTTTGTTTAAAGTAAAATGATTACTAGCACCAATAATCAGACAATGGCTGGCCTACCACACCTATACCATTACTTCAGTGTCCAAGAACATACCGTATCTTTCCATACAAAGACCATACAAAGAGAATAGTTAAAAACACTTCCTGAAGCAGAAATATAGCATAACACTACTGGCACAATGTTTTTAGCCCCTTTATAACCCCTTATTTCCCAGCTCAGTACCTGTGCATCACTATGATCAAATCTAGGAACAAGATTCAATAATTTTTAGTTGGCGCATTGCAGTGAGATTTCAATGACTCCCCATGACCCAAGATTTGATGGGAGTTATGGAAAATTTAACTGGATGCTTAGTTTTCCCCAATGTTAACTGTGATTTATCATCTGTGGAAGACCAACCTTAAACCAAAAACAATTCAAATTTGTTCATAAATAGTTTTACAATTGCCTGGGATTTACAATGTACATTCATAATAGTAAGCCAGTTAAAATCATCAAATTTCAACTGGATATATATTACACAGCCACATTAGTGTCTGTGTAATTATGGTTAAGTTGCTAATCCCATAGGAAGAGCACTTTTTGGGTGGCTTCTAACTTCACTCTCCCTGGACGAATCCTCACCAAACTTTGCAGAAAACGTATATGGCCCACTCTGAATTTGTTTGCAAAGTTTGGTGAGGTTTGGTCTGGGGGGAGGGGAAAGTTATAGAGGGGGTCCCAAAATTTCTTTTTTTCCTGTAGACTGAATGTGGAGAAAACTTTGCACACGCCTACAGCCCAAACCGGTGGACGGATTTTCACCAAATTTGCGGCAGGTGCAGTGGCTTGTAAATTCGGTGAAAATCCGTCCAGTAGTTTTTTTTTAAATGATCAAAAAGCACTGCAGTATAACATATCCATGGAAGTAAACATTTTGTATTGTGGTGCATGGTTAGATGTTTGCTTCAATGGTTCTGTTATGCAGCAGTATTTATGCGTTCTATTAGAATATACTTACTGTTTGATTTTTTGTGATTGGATATATTTTTTTCATGAGTTGGGTAACTGGAGCACATATTCTTTTTCAATTTCTGTGATAAAAGAAAAGGTCATGTTAGTGTAGGTCATTTATAAAGACTTATTACATTGCAAAATAGACATTTCAGCTTTTTTTCGACCCTCATATTTAGTAGTATACAAACCAGTGTACTGTGCAATTTGCTCAGTTTCTGTGTTTGTTTTTTAAATCATTGGGTCTGTGGGAAAAAAAATCCATGTTGGATTTAAAAAAACTTTTTTTGTTATGCTACAGTCTGTTTGTTTTCAGTGTTCACTTGTTGTTTCTGGCTAATGTTCTATCTGTTGGCTTGTTGCAGATTTTTGGAGCAGTTAGATATCTGTTGGCGTATTCTAACTGTTTATTTCTTGTTATAATTTAGTGGTATTCATTTATCTGTTTGGTTGTTGCAAAATCTTGGGGCAGTTAGATACCTGTTGGCGTATTCTGTTTGTTTCTTGTTATAATTCAGTGGTATTCATTTATCTGTTTGGTTGTTATAGAATCTTGGGGCAGTTAGATACCTGTTGGCGTATTCTAACTGTTTATAGTTTTTTGATTGAAGTTTTGTTAATGTTTAAGTACAGGTTAGTTATTAAATTTTTGTTTTAAGAATATTAAATAAGCGTTTGTAAGATTTGCTGGTAATCTCTGCTTTAGAGTAATTGTACTATCATTACATTCAAACCATCCACATTTCTTTTTTATATATGCAGTGTAGTGACCTGCATTGGTTGTGGCTCCTGCATGGCAGATTATACCTATTGTTGTGAAGGTTTTCTTACCAAGTGATACTTGACCATGTGTGAATCCAGTCAGCTGGAAGTTGTTTTTGGTACCATCTGCATTGTGATGTAGAAGCATTAGTATTACGTATTTACTATGTGTTTGTATTAGTAAGGTGGAGCGATTATCTGAATTGCAGGTAAAAGATAATCTACCATGGTTTGCATTTTGTACAAATTGCTGAAATGGAACGGATTCACAATTAGGTATGGATACATACACAAAGCGTTCATTAGGGATTTGTTCCTGTGCCACATTATTGCAGAGAGTGCATGTATTTTTCCACATGTGTGAAATCTGGAAGATTTGATTTATAGGTATGTTTTTGTTTTCCAGTACTTGTAGTAAGTACATTAGAAATTCTTGTGAATCTTCTTGTGAGTTTATAGTGAATTTCACCATTCCAGCACAGTAGTTCAATTCTTGTCTTATTCCATGAACACTATGGGCCTCATTATGACCCTGGCGGTACAGAGTGAATGGCGCCGTAAAAGGTGCCGGTGCCATTCACTCTGTACTGCCACATTACGAGTTCCCCTCGCGGGCCACGGTAAGCACGCCTGGGAAAACCAGGCGTGCTTACCGGGTCCCGCGAGGAGAAGAGGGAGCAAACAATGGGCCATCTCGTAATGGCCCGTTGTTTGCTCCCTCTCCCATTCAGCCCTATGGGGGCTGAAATGGGAATGGGGAAGGACCGTGTCCGGGTCCTTGGAGGGAGGAATTACCGGGCCTTCCGAACTCAGAATGGGCCGGTAAGTCCTCATTCCGAGGACCAGGACCCCGATGCGATTTCGGCGGCAGCCATGCCGCCAATAGCGGCATGGTTACTGCCGAACTCGTAATGAGGGCCTATATGTGTTGTCAGGATTGTTTGTTGCATTTCTATGAAGGACTAACATTTGCAAACACAATTGGTCTGTACTGTGTAAGTAAATGTTGTCAACAATTGGTGGCAATTGAAATAGAATATTCATTGCTACAATTGCATAGCAATTTCCACCAGTTATATTTGAAAATTAGAATGGACCAGATAGTTCTGTGTCCAAGTCATTTTTCTTCGGAGTGTGTGTTGCTTCTTTGAAGAAGTACCTGAGTTACTTTGAGTAATAGGTTCTTCTTTGGTTGTGGTAATTGATTAACTATTAGATTCTTTTACTCTCTTTGGAGGATTTGCAGTGAGATCCTGTTGCATTTCTGTTTGAATTAGTTTTCTTTTACAATGTTTTCCTTTTTGTGGAACAGCATATGTTTTTAGATGGGGGTGTATAGTGAACATAGTCTATTGTATTCTAAAATGCAAGAAATATCAGCGTTTACTTTACTTGCATCAAAGTTTATTAGAAATAGACCGTCAAGTGTACATAAGCTTGCGCTACGTAACTCATGCCTTCTTTAAAGACTGTGTTCCCAATATCTATCAATGCTTTGTCTAGGGTAAGACCCTGTGATTTGTGAATGGTGACTGCGTATGCTAGAGTTAGAGAAAATTTTTCTCTGTCTACATACATGTCTTTGAAGAGAAGGAATCGAGCTGTTGAGCGCTCTATCCTTTTTATTTCTGAAAGTTTGTCAAAGAGAATATTGACATACTGAATGATGTTGTCACTTGGGTATGTTTGAAAGCCAACAACTGTACCCTGTGCTCCATCAACAAGTCCTTGGTCCACGTCAAGGTTACGTTTAAGCATAACTCTACAGTTTAAGGATCATTTTAATATTTTCTCCAAACCAGCTGTGTTGGAGATAGAATTTTATAAGGTATTTAGTCTTGTTGTGGCTTGTTGACACATGGGTAGTGTCATACCATGTACGTCCAGTTTTTCTGTGGAGCAAATTTCAATTAGTGTTTGCATTTCTTTTTTCAACATTGTTTCATGGAATTTGGAACAGCTTGCAAGAGTTGGCATTAAGGACATACAATTGACATGTTTGTGTGCTAATTGTTCCATGACATCAGTAGCACATGAGTTATGGCCATAAAGTGCATGGATGTGGCCGGTTTTTAATATTGTAGTTTTTCTTGAGATGGTAAACCAACTGTAATACTTTTTACAATGTTGGTGTAAGTGAGGTCTGCAGATTGGTGCATGTTTTCGGTTAATGCTCTGTATTGGACATGTTGCCAAAGGTTGACATTTCCTATGCTGCCAACAGTTTTACAGCAGAGTTTGTGTCCTAAGGTTTTAAAAAAAGGTTCACCTTTCACTGGTGTCAATTGAAGAAGATCTCCGAAAACAATAATGTGTTTTCCTCCAAAGAGCTCTTCGTAGTTTGTATAAAGTACTTCTTGCAATCTTAGGTGAATCAAAGACAACATTAGGTTGGAGACCATGCTCTATTAGTAGTATTTTTCTTTGTTTTAACACTCTGCGTAGTTCCAGTGCAGCTTCTGTAGAAAGTTTGTAATATTCTAATGTGTTTTGGTGTTCTACTGGAAGGAGTAGTAATCAGTGTAAAGTGACACTGCCTATGTTGTAGGCAGCTAAACCTGTGGGGGCAGTTACAACAGCTGACAGTTTGTTGTTTGTCAGTTGTTGAAGAAACTTGCTGATGATTTTGATTAAGAATGTTTTGCCTGAACCGGCATCACCACTGACGTATAGTAGTATAGGTTTGTAATTTTTGCATGTGCATTCTTTATTTTCATGTTGTACACCATGTGCAATTTGTTTTGTTATTTCTTGAAAGATGGTATGCTGCTCTTTGTTCAATTTTGATTGTAGTACAGTTAAGTCTTCTGTATCTTCTTCATAATGACACATGGTCTTCTCTACTTTTGTCACAGTTAATTCTGCCTCATTTTCTATTAGTGGCTGACCCAGTGGTTCTTGGCTTCCTGTTACAGAAGGCTGACTACTTTCGGGAGTGTCCTTATCTAGTTGGGCCTGGAGTTCTTCTTTGTGTTGCTGTTCATTGTGCAACAGTGTTTTGTACTGTGTAAAGTTTACATCGGTGATAGTGCTTTCATTTATTTTGAAAGCGTCTTCATAGGAGTCATAGTATTCTAGTATATCTTCTTATTTTCTCCCTGGTTTAGAAAGTTGTAGCAGGGACATGTAATATAGTTATTTATGTTTAGGAGTTTTTAATGACAATTTGATATGATTAATTAAGCTTTGTTTGGTAAACCTCACTAAGCTGCCTTCACAATTTGTCACTCTATATCTACCTTTTTTTTCATCGGGTTTTATATTATTTTTGTATGTGAAGTTTTGGGCTATGTGGTATAGACACATGGTTTCCAAAGTGGTACTCCTGTTTGGGTAGTATGTGTCTAGTAAATTGTTTTCCAAAATGTCTTGGCTGTTGGGGTCATTTTTGGCTAGTGTTTCTATGTCGTCGTATGATTTGAGAACTCTTTTTCTAGATTAAGCAGGACCAAGACTTAGCCATACTTTATTTTCACATTTCCATACAAAGCAGTACCGGTTAAATAATCTGCAGCTTCATAGTAGCCCCATTGTCTCTGAGAGAGCATTTGTATGCCTAAACTGTACAATTTCTGAGATAGTTTTTTGTCCAATGATAGGTCATTCCAGAGGTCTTGAAGCTCTGTTTTTTCTGCTTTTGTTAAGTAGGTTGTAACATATTGTGCAACTGAAGTGGAATTGTCTGCAGTGTACTGCACATCTATGTTTGCATTCCATAAGAGAGCAATGATTGCATTGTAATCATTAATATATTTTTCTTCTTATGTTCTTTTTATTTAATATGTGTTCTTAGGTGATTTACCTTTAACACTATGTCTAACTGAAGACATGAAGTTGTTCACTTCACCTGTTTCTGTAACTGGTCTAGGGAAACCAAAGCAGCATTTGGTGTAGTATTTCCCTTTCTTTTTGTATTTGCGACGACAATATTTGCCACATTTGTGTGTTTGAAATTGTACAATTTGTGCATAAATATCACTATTTGTTGCTTCCGATGGAATTTCACAAGTGACATATTTTTCGATAAACTGTAAAACAGTGGCATCACTGTCTTGACCAAATTTAGGAGCATCTTTAATACCTAAAAGCATGTGGATATGTGGTGCTCCTCTGGCTTGGTATTCTTTTCTCCAAAAGAAGTGTTGTACTTCTCCGAGGGGAGGAACAGTTTTATTACAAATAAAGTGTAGCATAGCAATGAAACGATGATGGAAATATCTTGAAACATTAACAGGATCTAGAGAGCAAAGTTCTCCAGGTGTTAGTATATCTATGTTTGTTTTGTTTTTCTTAGATATGCGTAGGAAATCATGTAAGTCTTCCCATGCATATTCTGCACAACTTAATGGAACAAACGAAGTGGGTGGGCCAAGGTTTCTTTTCATACAACGTACATCTCTGTGACGTCGGAACCAGTACTCTTTCGTACCACACATGTTTGCTATTATATTTGTAATGCTTGATTGTAAAACCTCATCTTTTTCTTGTACTTTTTGTATTAATTGCGTAGCTGACATATTTTGAAAGTGGGTTCCAGATTTCAATGTGTGCGCAACTCCGTAACATAGAGTTACTAGTTCACTTTCAAAGAGTAGGTGGAACATGTATTCCACATTTTTTCTAAATCTGGGATCTTCAATACATTCGTAACGAACGGTATTCTGATGCTGTTATCTGAATAGGTCTATCATCGTCCCTTCCTCCTTTGCCAGTAGGAAACAGTAGAGGAAAAGCACGTGCTTCTATACTTTTTTCCCATACACTGATCGGTGATCCTTTTGTTTGTCGCATTTGGTACATTTCTAGTGCATCATCTATTGTATCATTACAGTGTATTGGATGAATTGTATAATGGTCTAAAATATTGGTTACTGTAGCAGGATCTAGAAGTTCAAATTGACCAGTTTCTGTTGACTCTTGAATTATTTCAGTTGTTTCCCTTAAGTTTTCTTCATATTTATTTCTTTGTAGTATTCATTATTGTCTTTTAGATATTGCAAGGCTTGTCTAACTTTAGTCTATGAGTTGTTGTCAAATTTCTTTGTCTTTTGTAGGTACACCATTTACTAAGACAATTAAAGACTGCTCTTTGGACGTTGCACTCTCAGAGTGTGCACATTTTCTTTAATATCTAATGGTAAATAAACTACTTTGCCACGAATGCCTTTCACCAATTCAGAGGGAGGTCATTTTGATGTTTTGGATTAAAGGCGTATTATTGCTTGAAATGGGTGCACTGTTTGAATTATGATGCTCTCATATAAATTGAGTTGTTGCAGGGGTTTTGGTAGTGGGAATAATTCCAAGTTATTTGTGATAGCACGTGAAGGAGTTTGGTTGTTGTCAAGTTTTGTAGCGCAGTAACTGCAAAGTATTAAGGGGTCAGTTATTTCATATTTGTTTTCTGCTGTAAGGTAGAGAGCTAATTCAAACCATTTAGAATCTTCATTGTCTTCTATTTTGTATGTCACGTCTATAGTTTTTGTGTTACTTTTATAAAAAAGTTCTGCTGCAACACACACACATGGTTTAGTACTTCAGCGGAAGTACTTTTAAATTTTAGTATTTCTTTTTTGTATGTGTTTAATAGAAGGTTGCCATGTGTAGGATTGTTGCTAGTCTGTTGTAAAGCTATTGCATTTTGTAAGTGGCTTTCACTTCCAAAATATTTTTTCTGGATATGGTCGATTTCTTCGAGTAGGTCGTTGGCTGTACCATGTACAACAATGTTATTTAAATTGGCTTGTGCTAAAGCATGACTTTTAGCATAGTACAGTTTATAGACTAGATTTCTTATAGTTGAATGATGTGTTGATATCATGTTGATATGATGGAAGGTGCTTTTGCAAATAGGTCTTGAAATGCAGGCTAATGAATGTCCTTGTAGTCCTGTGTATTTGCGCACTGGACAGGTATCCATATTTTGCAGCACTTTCATTTTGATTTTGTCTTTGCCTTTCGCATACTGATTGAGGAACTGGCGTAAAGATTTCAAAGATTTTTTGGGATTGGCGTGCATGGCCATTTGTATATTGGACATTCTGGTTCAGTCGAATGGAGAGGTAATTCCGAGTTTTCTGGGGATATTTTTGTAAGTAGTTTTTCTTGTTGCATTATGGTATTATTAAGTTTTTCATAACCTCGTCCACTGCTAAGTGTGACAATTGTGTTTGTTTGGTTTTGTTTGTATGCTTCTTCATTAAAATATGGTTCTGTGCTCGTGGTGTGACTCCATTCACCACCACAGATGTTTGAGAAGTTATTTTTGTTGACATTCCGTTTATTGAGAAGTCTTTTTATAATTTAGTAGTTAGTTTTGTTAGTGGTTTCATTCTGTTTAAAACTAACATAAATAACTTTCTTTTGAGAAGGATTGCACTGACTATCAAAGCTTCTAAGATTAATTTTCTACGGTAGGTTGTAAGGGTTGTGCATGATTTGTCTCCTGTTTTTATAAGATTCTGAAGGACTCTGTGGCAGAACATTTTTGCTAAACTACTTCTTGGGTATGGTTACTTGCTTGTATATTCAAAATGTATAGGAGCAGTTTTAGCAGTAGTGGTAGCTGAATCCTTGTTAATCATTTTCTGTTTTGTTTTACATTTTAATGTCAGAGTCAAAGTTTCTGTACTGGAAGCTTGTTTTGTTTTGCTAAATGACTGTATTAGCTGTTTTGTTTGAACTTTTTGTACAAACTCTGCTAGAGATGGATGCTTATTTTGGACACTTTTATTTAAATTTTCTCTATTTCTGTGCTGCTTTCTATGGACTTGCTTTTTGGTAGGCATTCTTTGGGGTCTGTTGAAAAAAAGAAGAAGGTATGGGTTGGGCCATTGTGCAATGTATGTGTGCTGTCTGCATGAGTGTCTGAGTATGATGGTAAAGATGTATGTGGTACTGTGTGATTGTGTATTGGGCAGCTACAATTAGTTGGGAAGGCTATTCTTCTATTTGTGTGTTACTATACTGCGGTTCAGATGACAGTAGAAACTGAGCTAGTGGTGAGGAGAAGCACTAACAGTAAATCTAATGGTATAAAATTAAAACAGTTCTTTGTTTTGTAGTTCTAACATTATAGGTGTTGAGTTATGTTATTTGTGTTCCAGAAAATGGGGATTTGTGTGCCATTCTGCCTGCTAATCCCTGTTTAATAAATGGGGATTTTTGGGCAGAATGGTTCAGAAATCTCAGTTTTTTCTGGTGCGCAAATTACATGAATGAACTACACAGTATGTTTGAGTAACAGTAAGAATGTTAAAGTAGTATTGTACTTACTCTTTTTTTGTGGAATGAGAGGGTTTCTTCGGATATGTTGTTTGTAGTTCAGATGCTGCTGATTTTCAGGAGCGTGGTCTTCACTGCCATTGTGAAAGAAAGAAGTTAGTAATTTTGTGTTTTTATAGCTGTGATGTTAATTTAGACGTTGATTTTTATGTTTTTGCAGTAGTATTCTTGTTTGATATCTGAACATAGTGTATGCATGCATTTCATTTGACTATGTGCAGGCTTTATATTTTATTTACAATATGTTAGTTCAACATGGTTTGCTAATGAGTAGAATCTTAAGTGTATGAAATTCACTTGGTTTTTTAAAGCTATGTTGTAGATAGCAGACTGGTTTTGAAGTAACAGTTGATTATAGTAGATGGGAAAAATTGCAATAAGGTCATTTTATAGGTTATGCAGGTTTAGTGGCATTACTCTGTTTATATGCATTCATAAGAGTTGTACATGTACTGTGAATAAAATATGCATACCTCTAGTTTGTATTCATGCATGTGGATATGCATGCAGCTGTAAGTAGAAATCCTGGAGACTTGTAGAGTAGTTTTTGTAGTCTGTGCTTTCCAATGATATGTGTCATGATGCATACCTCCAAGGAGCCAGGTCCGACCCAGCAACCCCAGAGGCAGGCATCATTCCCCCCAGGGAAGTGCCAGCGGGCCCAAGCTGGGGCCCTTTGGACACAGTCCTGGCGCCTTAGGCGCCAGGCTCATGTTGGACCCATGGCCTGGCATCTTAGGCGCCAGGCTCATAAAGCTAAACATGTGTTCAAGTGTTTTAATGTGCACTTACCTGATGCAGACCATGCTGCTACATCCAGGCCCTCTTGAGGCCTGAATGGAACTACTTTACCTGTGGGACTACTTTCCACCTCGGTGTGGTCGGGGAAGGATACATACCTGATCGGTGGAAGGATACATGCCTGGAACTTCTTCCAAAGCTATTTAAACCACGCCCGATCAGCAACTCACGCTTCGCTTTGTTCTGCTCCTCGCAGCTGGACGCTCACCGTGTCAGCTCCTGCATCTGGACTTCAGCCACGCCTGTCAACATCCTGGGTCGCCTGCAAAAGGAGATAAGAAGGAACTGGAGAGAAAGAAGACCTTACCTGCTAAAGCTGCATCACGGGGACATCACACCGACGATACTGAAAGGGAAGACATCATTTTAAAAGCATTTCGTTTCGACCGCTGCAGCGCTGCATTTCACTCACCTTTCCTGGGCGCCTCCATCTTACGCAGCGATCATCCGGATCCGCACCCACTTCCCAGAGCCTAGAGAGAAAAGACAAGAAAACAAGGTGAGAGAAGGAAGGGAAAAAGGAAAAGCTCAGTTTCCTTCTAAGACTTACCTGTTGGGTCATTCCCATTTCATTTCGGGTCCTGCCGCTTCCAGGCATTCCGGAACCCGGCCCCAATGGGGAAAAAAGACAAAGACATTGAATGAGCGAATGCAAAGACATTACCTGAATGCTCATCCAGATCTTACACTTCGGGTCGGCGCCATATCTCCGGCATTCCGAACCCCGGCCCCTAGGGGGAAAAAGACATAAGCATTAGCGCTTGCTGCAATAAGACAATGAACATTATTATTAAGCTTGAACTTTTGAACTTGCAACAGAACTCTTACAGCGCCTCACCTGAATAGTCAAGCTTATATTGAACTCCCATCAAACCTCAATCCAGTGAAGTAACTGGGTTTCAACGCGCCCCTGCATCAGAAGCAGGATGGAGAGCTCATCCTTCCAAACCCTAAGGTGAGACTTCACGGGGAATCGTGGAAGGGTATCGAGGAGGGTTGGAAGGGAGTGGGAGGCTTGAGCATTATTCCGTCAGTAGGTAATACTCCCTTTTCACGCACAGGGGAATATTCGTGCGAGCCAGAAAAGCCAGAGTAGAGGGGCCCTTCCTGTCCATCATCAGAGTCCTGCGCTTCACCATTGAAGAAGCATCAGCACTCGAAGCCAGACCTGCGCCTCCGTGGGAATCAGGTGAGCGTGACAATATGAGACTTGTACTCAGAGTGATCAACAGTACATTTGAAGTGCGGAACTCTGATGATGGAGTTAGATGTAGAAGTCTTGGATGTGATTGATGGATGGTTGTGTGACTGCTCAGCTGTATCCAATGAGGGAATGGCACCGAGAGTGATGTGGAAAGGGTAGAAGCACTGGCTAGGAGTTACGCGCTTCGTGGACACCGCGGCTGTCCGCGGATAGGGCGTGCCACATCCAGGGTTTTCCAGCAAATCAAGCATGGAAAGGGGACTGTAGGGATCAGCCAATCAGATGTTGAGGTTGTGGATTTGTGTTGAAAGAGACTGTGTGTAGTGAAGATGGCAGAGTTGGAGAAAGTCAGGGTGTGGGTGGCTGTAGATATGTTTGTGCATGGTTTACAGCAGTATGCTCAATGCAGGCATGTGGCAATCAATTTCAATGTTAAAGGAGTGGAGGTGGTTTGGAGCACTGTGCCTGATTGCAATGTACAGGCAATTGTACAAGTGTGTGAAGATATGGGCGGGATGAACAGTCCGCATCTGGTAGTTTTGCAATATGGTGCTTTCCATTTGGGGTACGTCAGTGCCGCTACTTTGTTGGCAGATTTGGAACACTTGGTTGAAACAGTAATGAACATTGTTCCAAATGCCAAAGTATTTTTTTTCTGGATTTCTACCTAGGGCAATATGGGACAATAGTTCTGTTTTTTGTCCTCAGCAAAACATTGGTAGGTGTGCAATCAACCTAGGCATGTGTGGTTTCATGCTTAGAGCTGGTATGTTTTTCTGTAATAATGAGAACATTGATTCCAGTAATGCTGTTTATTTTGGAGAAGATGGCATTTCTTTAACTTTTTTGGGAAATGCCATGCTGTTCTGGAATATAAGGGTTGCTTTCGAGAAGGTTATGCGAAGATTTTAGTAGTAAAGTAAGAAGAAAAAAAACCCAAAAAATACAAAATAACAGGTGTCTGTCAGGCATCTGCAAAAAAACCCTAAAAACAGCTCTTTTCAGAGCCAACCTCAAAGGGGAAATGGGGCACAGTATTTAAATTTACATTCACCACGCTCAGATTTTCGATATGTCCGCGGACATGGCGGTAGTCTGTGGACAGTGCGTGTTACATACAGGGGTTTTGGGGTGGAGAGGCATGCAAATGAGAATGAGCAGAGATAGGGATTGGTCAGCAAAGTTTACTTTAGTGTTGTGTAAAGAGAGAGTTTGTCTGAATGTATTTTTCCTGAGAGAAGAATAGATAGCTATCGTTGTGTGTTTCTGAAAACAGATTATCTGGATTTTGGGAGACTCATGGGTACATTGGTTGGAGGCGCATGCAGAATGCTGTGGAGTAGCTGCAGATCTTGATTTCCCTCATGTGGAAGTGCAGTGGCATGGAGTGCGAAAAACGAAGTGGCTGGACTTGGTACCTCTCTGTGCTACTAGGAGACAGAGCATCATCCAGACAGAATTATAATTCATTGTGGAGGGAACAGTTTAGGACAATGCAATGAAAGAAGGACTTGGGAAGGTCATGGAAATGTTTCCAAATTCCCAAGTAATTGTTTCTCGTATTGAGCAAAAGCAAATGTGGCTATGTTCTTCTTCATTTGGTCCACAAATGGAGAATGCGAGGCGCAATGTCAATAAGGCTGTTTGTGCCTTCCCAAGAGATGTTGGCATGTCCTCTTTTCACAATGAAAATATTATGTTTCATAGCACATACATTTTTCGCAGAGATGGAGTCCATCTTACTTATGCTGGCAATCAGATTTTTCTGAGAAATTTACAAAATGCATTGAAAACTTTTTTGGAATTACAGTCATCTATTTCGCAGTAGATGTTGACGATTTAAAGTTTTTCAAACACACAAAACCACCACCGAAAGGCTCTTTTCAGAGCCACCAATTCTTCCCAGAGAAAAGTGCATTGGTTTTGCTAGGGCAGCACCCTAAAACTTTATATGTCCTTGGACTGTCCGCGGACTTTCAAAAAATGCACAGGAACCTGCACTGTTTATTTGCCACTTCTATTTTTAAACTGTGAAAGGCGGCTCTGAAAAGAGCATTTTCTTTTTTTTTTTTATATATAGTTTTTGTTTTGTTACACACAACACACTAGGAGAGGAGGGGAAAGGAGGGTAATGAAGGGACACCAACACAGGGATATGAAAGGGCAAGTGTACAGAGGAAGATGTAGGGTGGGCCTTACTTAGGTAGATAGCAGGTCTTCTGGTGCTCCCTGACCGTAGTCTCGAAAGCACTTTGAAGACTCTCCCCCCTGCAGAGTACTGCGTCGCAGTACATACACAATATTGTGACCCTCGAAATGTAAGGGTCAATAGCATTGTGAATGGCCTGTGAGGCAGATCGAGGGATGCGCTCTCCTGTGGGGAAAGGAGTGGAAACAGAGGATGTGGTAGAGGAACTCAACCTACTACGTTGATCACAAGGTACAACCTTGCGAATGGCCCCACTGTGGAACGACGTTAGGTGTCGCTTCATGGATGTCGTTCCAGAGCTGTACGAACCACATCTCCCACAACTCAGTACCATTTTGCACTGTTTGCAGGTGACCTTGTTCACACATGCTTTTGGTACGTTACCATGAATGGTAAACAACCGCCACACCCAAGACTCCCGGCGAGTGCTGGTAGTAGGGAGTTCCTCTACCTCATCCTCTTCATCCGCTTCATCCTCGTTCTCTACATCCTCACACCTGTTCCCCTCTGCAGGCCCTTGGGGAGGTGGTGGAGGGTTTGGGGGTGGTGCTGAGGCAGATGTAGCAACAGCAGCCATGGATGCCATCAGGCTGATGAGATAATCTCAGCAAAAGCAGCAAAGGCAGCAAAAGTCAATCTGCAATAGCCAGAAGTACAATGAAGATCAGCTCTGGGGTGTGGCCTTTTATAGGGGTGGAGGGGTGCGCTTCGCAGACAGATCGAACTCCCCAAAAAGGTTCAAAAGTTCCAAAAAGTATGTGGAAAGCAGGGTGATTGTCTGGAACATGTGCAATGGTGATTTTGTACTGTAAAATAATTTGAATTGTCTGAAAAAGTTCTTTTAAAATGTTGGGGAACCGGACAGTGTCCGCAAATTAGGACACAAGCTCGTGGGCGTGGTCACATGATGACGTCGGGAACACGTCCGCGAAGAGAACGGGTGTCCGTAGGACACCAATTGGACGGGAACATGTGTGCGCATGCGCGTGGGTGTTCTACGGACATTGTTCCGGTCCTCAAACAAATTAAAAGTGCAACACATGTGAAACGGACAGTTACGGACAGATGCAAGTAAAACTGGAAAACCCCTGTATTTCGGCAGCTATGGTAAACTAATCAACCATAACTTGTGCCACCACCGTGCACTGCTAGGACTAACACCCAGGACATCAAAGATGACATCACACATGTTGTTACTGTACCGGCAAACTTGTAATGAGGCCCATTATATTTGTAAGAAATCCTTTGGGCCTTCTGAGATTATCATATTGAACTAGGGGTCCCTTACTTGCAGATGAATTGGCTTAAAAAGCAGTTTGGCTCTGGTTAGTAATTCAGACTATAGTAAGGCAAGTTTAACTCTGGACATGTTGAAACATATTTTCGCCAGTCTTGCTCATTTATCAATTCCATGGCTGAACTTTGGGAAGCAGTCTTTGATGTAAATGAATGAAGGTACATGTTTCGCTGTTCATCCCAAATCAACAACAGAATGTGTAAACATCTTAAACCCAATTTGATAAGGTACCAAACTGTGAATACAGAGAGTTGTTGAAACTGGCAAACAGGATATGGGAAATGTTGTTTAGCAACAAAACATAGCCTTACCTATTTTGGAATAACTTCAAAATTGATGATGTAAAGATGACCAAAGCTAGATTTAACGTGTTACCATTGAGAGTCATGACTGCTACCTGGGCCATCAGTACAGTTGGTAAAAATTGCTTGGTTTGTTCTGCCCCAGAAGACTTCATTTTATTTTGTTGTGGTATTTACAATGACATAAAGAGTATACCTTGGTTGCCCATACTGCAGATGTAGGTTTCACCCAATGCCGGCCTACTATACATGTGTTGATGGAAGACACTCCAGCAACATGCTGGGCACTTTTATCTTACCACCAATTCATACTGAAGCATAGCATGACCTAATTGTTAAATGTATAATGTGTGCTTGTTATAACAAACTCATTCTAATTCATTTATATACAGCATGTTTTATTGTTTGTATTTATTATTTAAGCTTTCATGAAGGTTTTCTGAAATAAACTTGATTTGATCAAAGCATGTCTGGGGGGCTGCACTAGCTTTTGTCTCTTGACTCTTGCTATTCCCACATCCCCTGCAACCAGTTCACTCTGCAAAGCTCTCTGATAGCTAGCACACCTGGCTGACTGCCTTCTGTATCCCTACAGTCCCAAACCAGCACTTATGTCTACACTCACCCTGCACTTGCCACCAGCTGGCTGTTCTTTATTTATTGTATGTTATTATTTATTATCCCATGTACTGCACTTTCCCCTCCCCCATGCACTTTTCTTTTGTCCCCCTTCCCTTGCACGTGCACGATCTGAATGACACCTGGCCTAGTAAGATCGCTGTCTGTCTTCCCTCTGTACCCCTCCCTTGCCCCGTCGCGTCTTGAAGGCATGTTATAAATGTGATATAATATCATATCATAACACAGCATAGAAGCACATTCCCCCTGATTTTAATCTGCCAACTGTCATCAATTTTAGCAATGGCCATTTCATGGGTCCTTAGCCACTGGACAGTTGTGGGCCAAACACTATAGTATTTGTTCAACCCCTCTATCAGACCAGTGCCTTGACTCTGTTGCCCCATGAAAGCAATCAATACCACTGTTCTAACCCATTCACAAAGACATTTCACAAAGACATTTCAGTTGCTGTGGTGGTCAATGGTTGGCAACAGTTTAACAATAACTTTTCTTATGGAACTAATGTGACTGCTCTCAGAGTGCATCTGTGGTCATGGATTGAGAGGGTTTATAGTTACGGGTGCAGAAAAACAGTATGCAATTTTTGTCTGAAAATCTGTGAGTACAAATAGTTCATTAGTTTATCAATTTCGGATTATATACTTTTTCTTAGATGGTGCCGGAACAATACTTTATTTCCATGTGAATACAATATAACATTAAAAGTTGATAATTAAATAATAAGTGATTAGTGCTAGCACTGCTCTCAGTCATCGGGTGAGTGTTACTTCTCAAAAGAGTAGAGGACCACAGTCACGCCGATTGGCAGATATATGCACAATGCACGGCAGAACATGCTGTGTCTCAGTGTAATCAAGCCACAGCACTCACAGTCTGGAACAAGGTACCAAGAATTATCAACATTAGGGGGATTTCTTGACTATTTTTAATTGGTGCAGCATTAGGCACACATTATTACAATAACTCAGGGATTGCACCTTTTGGCTTATCAGACATTTTGGAATACAACCCCCTTAAGCCTTAGCCAGGATAGTCAATGGTGAAGGATGATGAGATTTTGAGTCTAAAACATCAGGAGAGTCCCAAGTTTCTGATTTCTGCACTAACTCTTCACACTAAAGATGTGTCCCTATGTACATCAGGTGAAAAACTTAATTTCCTTGTATAGGATTTCCAATTTTGGATTTCTTAACTATGCCCTTATATAGACTGCAAAATATGAAGTTATACACATAACAATGGTCATGGGAAAGGGTTGAACAAGCACATCCTTTTTTACAACTAACTTAGATATAAACATAGCTAATGCTTGCTGGAAGTCAAGTACAGAATTATTTTAAAAGACACTCTTTTGTCTATAATAAAGATGTGTGGTAGTTTGCGGGGCAGATCACACCAAACAATGGCATATGTGACATGTACCATCAAAGATACATTAAGCATACCAGATGGCATGCTTCTGCTTTATTGGATGAGAAGGCCACAGAGAAGTGATACACCTCACAACAATCAACAATGTTCAGGATTGTCTTCAGGATTATACCACCTCATCCCAGTAACAAACCATTGATTGCTTCATACGTTATGCAGAAATAAAAATAAAGTAATCATTGACACCCCCTTAAAGTCCCTTGATGCCCTTTATCCTGACAAATAGATGACAGGGATTTAAAGCTGCTATGATGTGAGGGAAGTACACATAGACCTTACTGCATCATATGTTCAGGACACAGGTTAGCAGATAAAAAATACAGCACAATACAGGGACTCCATGGAAATTGGGACTTATTGTGAACCCGTAATGAGGCACGATGTGTTTGCCATACCATTTGTGTTCATTATGTGATGATGGTGGCTGGGCTCTATTTCTCTCTCGCTCTCTCTCTCTTTCTCTCTTTGTCTGTCTCTTCCTCTCACTCTGTCTCTCCCCCTCTCTCTCTCTCTCACACACACACACACACACTCTCATCCTTTCTCTCGCTCCTCCTCTTTTTCCCTCTGTCTCTTTTTCTCTCTCTGATCTCTCAATTGCGCTTACTCTCTTTGTCCTTCTCACTCGCTTTTTCTCTCTGTATATGTTTTCCATTCCTTCTGTAACACAATCCAATATGTTCTACCAGGATGATTTGCTCATACATTTGAAGCAGAGTGTGTAGGTTTATTTTACAGAAGTCACCCCTTAGTAAGGCATTGACCATCTGCAAAAGAATCAGAAGGGGAACGCTGTTAGCATCATTAAGCATTGCGCATGATGCATACTTTGCAATCCAGCTGCTAAGCTCTCTCTTTGCTTCATTGGCTCTCGGAGTACATAGTCAACAGTTATAGGATCTAATGAGTCATGACCAGCAGAAATGCGAGTCACCCTTGAAGAGCCTATAATGCCTCTCAGTGATGCCAGGGATTCTCTAGCCTGACCTCTTAACTACTTTAAGAGTTTATTTGACACAGTTAGTATAGGCATTAGACCAAGATAGTCATACTCATCAATCACATATGTATATTTACTGCAACGTAATTCTCTGTCTGGCCACTCTTGGCCCCCCTGCTGCTCCTACCTGCGAGGCTAAAAACCTCAGGGTCATCGTCAACTCCACACTCTCCTTCTCTCCTCACATCTCAGATGTCGCTAAGAGGTCATACTACAAGCTGCACCTCCTCAGAGGTATTCTAAATTTCCTCTCCTTCCCCTAAAAGCTCACTGTTGCCAGAGCTCTGGTTCTCTCTAGGCTGGACTACTGCAATAGCCTCTTTCTAAATCGGCCTGCCTTTACTCTCCGCCCACTGCAACTCATGCAGAACAGGACTGCAAGACTTGTCCTTGGCCTCAAGCCCAGGGATCATATCTCTCCAGGAATGAAATTTCTGCACTGGCTCCCAGTGGCTGCAAGGATGAAGTTCAAAACCCTCTGCATTGTCCACAAGGCCTTCTGAGGCCTCAATACCTTCAACTCTTTCTTCCTAAATATCTTCCCTCTCGAGATCTTCGCTCATCTGCCTCCAACTCAGTTCTGGAAGCACCTCAAAACCTTTCTCTTTGCTTCTGCCTTTTCTTCTTCTCCCCCCTGCTGACCTCCTGGCTGAAACTGAATCTGCACTGGTGACCTGGCCACACTCTGTTCTCGGTCCCAGGTCCCTCCCCAGCCAGTTCACAGACACCAGCAATGCCTGCCCCGCAACCCCCGCACTTGGGGACTGTTTCTGTATCCCT
This sequence comes from Ambystoma mexicanum, assembly GCF_040938575.1. NCBI lineage: Eukaryota > Metazoa > Chordata > Amphibia > Caudata > Ambystomatidae > Ambystoma > Ambystoma mexicanum. The sequence continues at coordinate 1,275,149,414 of NC_090929.1, read as the reverse complement.
ACAGTCCCACTACCAGCTCTTGACACCTGATGTCTGCACTTACCTTTGCACTTGCCACCTGTTGGCTGTTACTTTTACTTATTGTTATTATTCTATGCCTATGTACTCCACTGTCCTTTCCCCCAGCACTTTCCCCCTCCCCCATCCCATGCACTTGCATAATCTGAATGACACCTGGCTTAGTAGAATCATTGTCTGTCCTCGTTTTGTTCCCCCTTCCTTGCCTCATCGCACCTTGAAACACTTGTGTATAGGCACGTTATAAATGCCATATCATATCATATCAACGCAGGCGTGCATAAGCAAATGCACACAGGTACAGCAAAAATATGGGTATGCCGAGGACGAAGAGCAAAAAAGGTATTTAAGGTAAATTAGTTCACATTGCAATTCCAGCTGTCAAAATAAGAAGAACACCAAACAATATGAAGATGGTGGTTATGGCTACGGAGCAAACCTAGGTCATCTGCAGTTAAATGCAGCATAGGTATGGCTCATTAATTTTCGGTTGTGAGCAAACGCAGTTGCACACTCATACAGCAAATCCATTGAAAAATGGCTTTCGATTTATGAACGTTTTAACGGTAGGCTTGGTCACTGAATCATTGAAACCCTTTCTGCAAGCAGCGCTTAATAGCCCACATGTCACATGTTTTGAATTTAGCTGGTGTAACCCATCATATCATGGAAAAGATGAACACCACATAAGGTGTCCTCAATAAATGCGGTACATTTGGGGGAATTGGAGGTGAATCAATTGAGCAGTGTCTTGAAAGCACTGACTACAGAACAACATAGTAGAAACATTAAATACAATCAATGGAAACTCCCCCACTGCTATTCACCCTCACCACTGAGGCCAAGATCTGCAATTCAGTATCACCAAGCTGGACACATAGATCCCAATCAATGTAAAATCAGTCAGCACGTTTTTTGCATTTAACCAGTGAGCAACCACAGCATAGCAGGCGTTCAGAACCCATTATACTGCACACTCGTGGCTGAGAAGCACTAGGACCCTGGCAATAGGGAAGGCACCCCACTGAAATAAAATGTGAAGATACTGGCCTTCATGGTGGCTGGGCTCAAAACCGTGTTGTTCTGGTAGCGATCTGAAATCTGGATACAAACAGGTTCTAAACACACAGTTCTAACGCCTAGAAAGCATTAGTTTATGCAAAATGTGTGATGCAAAATAAACATTCATCGACATCAACATAATGGTTCAAAGCAAATTAACATTGAATTTACATAATGTGTACAGATGAAAGAAAACACGACACATCCAACTGAGATGTTAAACTGTACGGAATGTAGAGGGGCAGTGTTTCCAGAGCATTACTTTGCATCCCATTCGCCAATGAAGAGGACCAGCAACTGATCCAGCAAGCAAGAAGTGATGAGGAAAGTGGAAGAAACTGGTGGCAATTAATATTTATACTCCAGCAACCTGTAGGTGCAATATTTAAAACATAAACGAAAAATGGGGGTGAAGTGAACAGTTCTGCCATTTATTCAATTGGGTATCATTTCTACCACACTCCAGAGAGTCTCCAAATCTGCCAGGTAAGTGGTGGGGTGAATTGGAAGCACACAATATGAAAGAATTGTCCAAAGATTTAGGCCTCTGTTGTATCTTAAAACCTTTCCCAGAGACGAAAATGTTCGAAGAACAAACGGTGTGTCCTTGCCATAGGCAGAAAATATTTACAAGGAGGGGCTCCAATGTGAAGGAGCAGCAGCGTTTGGGAATAACATGTTATACTGAAATGTCTGGTTGCAAGGTAGGGAGTGCTATCACTTTATCTATGCGGGGCTGATTTCACTCTTCGTATTAACTGCATGGTAGGCATCTGCAGTGGGATGCACATGGCATAATACATTACTGTGTTGGCTAATCGGGGTAGGCCAATTTCTGTTTTATTATATTTGTATAGGTAGGTGAATAGTAGTGGGGATAACCTTTGTATACACCAGTTGTCTCGTATGTATTCTAATTGTGTGGCTTTTGCCTTCAAATACTGCTGCCCGATGTGGTGTGGGTTTAGTTTTCCGGTCTCATGAGACTGGCTGTCCTCCCGGCCAATACTGCACTTCATCAAAGCTGTGTTTTTATAACTCTTGCCCCTCTTCATTATTCTAGGTAGACTTCAAGGGTTTACATCCAATGGTACAATGAAATACTGGCTGGAATTTTGAGCAACACATGGGCCATTGTCTTTGCCACAGACACATTTTATGATAATTATGTCCATCTGCTAATATTGGGGTCATGTCAGGTGCAATCAGATTAAGTGGGGTTTGACTGAAGGATGAAATGGATGTGTGTGCCTCACTTTGATGAGACTATTCTGTACCCTGAATCTATGACACAATAAAGACTATATGTAATTCCCTCATTTCATAGTTTCAAAACCCTATGATATATTTGTTGGAATGAAGGGGAAGAAGTGATTTTAAGGCAGCACCCATGAAAGAGAAACTTAGTTAGATAGAGAGTGCGAGAGAGAGAAAAAGAGCGTGGAAGAGAAACAGAGAGATACATAGTGAGAGATATAAAGAAAGATTTACAGTTGGTGTCATCAAATTCTTAAAGTCTCACTTATTTTAACAGGTGAAAAAAACAACATCAGGCAAATCTATCAGTGAGGCTGGATGTACACAACCTTTCTGTATGTTGTTTCTCATTTCAGCACTGGGTGGCTCCTTGCCGTCAAATGGTGCCTGAGCACAAGTTCCTTCATCGTCTTGCCACATGGAAGTAGATGTAGAGGGAGAGTGCGTCCATTCAAGCATGCAGGTGTTGAGATCCCCCAGAACTCTATGTGGCTGCGGTAGTGGTGGCATTGAGTAACAGCTGCCTTGCACCCTTCAATTAAGTTGGGAGACAGAGTTTGAGGTAGCTGTTCATCCATCAGTAAATGTAGTGAGTGCCTCATGACTTGGGGGACCCAGATGAACAGGTTGGAATACTCATGCCCCCATTGTTGTCATTTTTTTCTTTTTTGTATTTTATGCCTATGTGCCAAAGTATTATCGGGAAAAACTACTGTGCATTATGTATCATATGTACAGGTAATTAAATACATACTTATGTGTTGTACTCAAGAATTAGCAGGCTACTCTTGGTCACCTTAAAAGAAGTGAGGTCCTTTGTATTGTGCTCACCTCTATACCTATTCCATGAGCAGATCTGTTGTACACATACCATAGAGTAAAAGGATGTTTGCAAACTGCCCCACTATATTAGAAATGTATCTGAGCCAGCATCCCCACTTCCTCGTGCATCCAAATTTGTATCCTCAGAAATATGGCTAGCCTTCCCACGCTCAACTCCTATCTTTCTGAGTTCACACCTAAACTTCTGAAGCATTTTGCTCTTGGCAAAGTGTCTTGTCGTGTCAGCGATTTATTTATTTATTTTTTATAGTTTAATAAAGTGCAAGCCAGGCACCATGAGTGAGTGTTCTTATTCGGGATAGTGAACAGGTTGAAAAGGATTTGAGCCTATCTAAACAATAGGGGTTGTATCCGGCTCCAAATATGCATAGCATTTATAGCTCAGGGTTCAAATGGTTCAAAACTTTCAACCGAAATTCGAGATCCTGGCATAGATACAAGTATTTGATGGTTTGACTCAGGTCACATACCGCTCTTTGGTAATAATGAATTCTAGGATACTGAACCAGTATCCTATAATTTAGTATTAATGGTCCCTAAGGAAATTATTCAATAGGGACATGAAAACAAATGCAAATGAAAACAGAGCAGAGGATGAGCTTTTTACATTCGCCCTTCATTTTAGAAATCTGCTGCTCACCTTATGCACAAAGGAGTTAACCTCTTAACTAACCTCCCATCTGCCTAACTTGTCTCCATCCCTCACTTTCTCTGCCTCCACTCCAGCTCTTCATCCATGATGGTCGCATCCCTAACACAGATGGCCGTACTGCCTTCCTGCACTGAAACATGTCTAATGTTGGTTTTCCTAAGTCCATCCATTTATTGTCCCCAGTGACTGTTCCCTTTACTCCCCTCCACACTCTGGTCAGAATGTCACTCGAACTCACCCGATTGTAGGAAGCTCATTGATTCCCAGTTAAATCTGATTTCTTATCTATTGTACATTCATTTGTGATTAAAAGAGCCTTGTTCCACTCTGTATTGTACAATAATAAACACAATTAGGTTTGAATCTTGGGCATTTCATGGTGTTTTAGCAGCAGCACACATGAAGTGCTGGCCAGCCCTTTGCGTATAATAGTATCTCGAGCATGCTCTCGGCGTTAATCTATGGCATACTCCAAGAACCCACGAGGCGGTGGGAGCAAATGTCACATCATTGTGATATCTTCAGAACACTTAAATCTATACCTGTTTGAGGGATAGAAATGCAAGTGGGACAGTAGTGGTTTATACTGCTGCTGTTCCATTTAAAAAAAAATGCATGATAGGACTGGCAATGATCCTGTCATGCATTGTGCAACCCTCTGCACATATTCCAAAAAAGCACAGGGAATGTGATTATTTTCTGTTTATTATTTTCTGAACACTCACAACTCGCAAGATATACCCAACCATGCACCTATAATATTATATGTCTGCAGCTGATTGATTCTCAAACACAATATAAAATCCCTACGCACTCTATTATTACACTTTATCAAATAGCTAAATAGGATCATTACAAGAGGAGGGGTGTTCATTGAGAGCTGGAAGGAGGAGTGGGAGCAGTTTATCCCATGTTATGTCTCTCTTATTTATTGTGCAAATAGCGGGCACAATGTCCTGTGGATAGACACAATATTGATTTCACAGTTTAGATCTGCTAACCAACCAAGAGGTCTGCCCTTGATGTGTGTAGGTTCACTGAAACATTGCATAAAGCCTGAGTTTGATAGTGAGTTAGTGATATCACATTCTATGGCATCATTAGCATCTTGGAAGCCAAGGTTAAAGTCACCTAATATGATAAGTTGTGATTTAGTTTTGGTATTATCAGCAAGGATGTAGGAGATGTCTTCTGCAAATGAAGATATGGGACCAGGAGGCCAGTAAATAAGGTGAAGAGTGATGGTTTGGTTAGGTGATGTGGCTAGTTTCACTGAGAGTAACTCTGCTGATGGAATCTGTTGTGCGGGAATGCCGCCTCCGTTAGTTTGACTGGTGTTGCGGTCACTTCTGATGATAGTATATCCTGTACGGATGGCCAATGATAGAAGTGGTCAAGAGGCAACATGGAGCCAGGTTTCTGTAATGGCGATGAAGTCGAGTTTGTGTGTTGTGATCAGATCGGCCATGTCAAGCGCATGAGTAGTGAGGGACCTAGCATTGATCAGTGCTCCCTTAATCACAGTTTTTTTGCGGTCAGGAGATCCTAGTATTAAGTTTGATGTTCTTGGTGATGGTGGGTGGTGGTGTGGCAGGGGCCCTTGTAGAATGTAATGCAGGGTTTGAATGCATAGTAGCGGAAGGGTGGTGGTGGGTCGCATGCAGGAATCTGGAGCCAAGTCTAAGGTTCCTAATATGTACAGTGCATGGTTGGTTAGGAGTGGGTTTAGTAGCAAACTGTTCGAGCCAGAGGGCTGGTGAGTTGAGGTAGGGGTTAGCAGTGGGTGGTGATAGGGCCAATGCTGGATTGGGATAGGTCTGCAAGATTTGGGCATAGCATAAATGGGTAGTTGTCCATTCAGATTAGAAGGCATGATGTGCCCAGAGTGAGTAATGCATGGAAGCATTGAATGAGTCTAAGTCCTGGTTGGTGTTAATTCTGAAGGTAAGGCACTAAAGTATATGGTAAGTGGCCAAAACAGGGACACTAAATTAAGAATCGGGAGGGATGTGGGGTAATTAGCACAGTAAAGTGTGTGTTGTCAGTACATAGTAGCACACACTAACGATATAAGGCAGGGGCTAGAGTATGTCAGCAAAAAGGATACCTAAGGTGAGATTAGTCAATAATGATAGGGGACTTAGAGGTATGTTGCACCATGAGAGATAGTGAGTGGTAGATGAAGTCCAAGAGGAGAAGCCGGGTTGCAGAGTAAAGTGCAGTACATTATAGAGTATGGGCAAGACACTGAGTATAGCTAGGTATTAGGTCTAGATGAGACACTGAATGTAATGTGAAGGATCGGCAGTGTGGTATCAACAGTGTGTTATCAGAAGCCACCAGAGTAGTGGGTAATGCTAAGCCGGCAGGTCTAAAAACAGAACTAGTCAATACAGGTAGACAAGACGATGCAAGCCACATGCGTCTCGGGCAGCCGCGAAGTGCTAGGCAGCTATAAGTACACAGTCAAAAGGTGCAAAAGCAATACAGCGTGTAACCATGGCACTATAAAATGCAGGATCGTTGGTCTGAATGGGGTAAGTCAGAGTGCAAAGCAGTAGGTGCGGGTTCAATGGGCTATGTAGAGTGGGTTTCACACATAGATCTGGTAATGACTGAGCCAAACAATTCACGGCGAAAGGGGCGTAAAGGGTAACAGGTAGAATGGGGTAATAGTTAAGTCAAAACTATGCAGGGTAAACTTCCCAGTCCGATCTGCTAGTGACAGGGCTGTACGATACCGTGTGTGTGTAGCAGGACAATACCAGTAAGCTAGTCTGGAGGTCTGGAAGCCGAGATGAAGGTCCAGGGATGGGTGGGAGGGGGAGTGACTTAATCCATTAAGGAGGGCAAGCCAAACAACGTTGCGCTAAGGGAATACGGGCCGTGCGGTAAGTCTAAGAATGCGGTCACCAATGCACGTGGGCAGGTGGATGTGACAATATAGTGTGAGGACTAGGCATAGGGGGCGTAATGGGTTTCAGGCAAATACAGCATGTACAACAAATGTAGCTTACAAGGTGTAATAGTTAAGTTAAATCTTGCCCAATCTTAGTAAGATACAATAATACATCATGGCAGCGCCAAGCAAATATATATGCAGACTTATAGGCAACGGCAACATTGGTACAGTGGTTGGGTAGGACCGCATATGAGATGTATCTCAAGGTTCAGAGGGGTGTGCTATGAGGAGCTTGTCTCAATAAAGTACATGTGTTTGGCAAGCAAGGTTTTTTCAGGCGTCGATGAGGTGGTATGTCACCATGTTGGTACTGCTTGAGTATAATCACATCTATGTAGTTTGGGAAGTGGAAGGATGCAATAGTGAGATGGTTGAGGGGGAAAGGGCTTAAGTAAGATGTTAGCAAAGGGCTAAGCACCAAGCGCTGATTGCGCTCGGTCAGCTCAGTCAGCTGGCCTTCTTCCTAGGCCTTACTCCGGAGGCCGGTTTACGCCTACCAGTGATAGGTCAGCAGCAAAGTAGAAGGCTGGACCAATCAGCACGCTCCTACAGGCCTGGTGCCTGTGGGACAAAGTCAGGTAGAATGATGGTCTAAGGCTGCGGCCATCTTAGATACAGGTCCCATCGCAGATTTCGGTCTGTAGTTATTTCAAATTATAGCGTGGCTCGGCAGATGTGCATAAAGGTAAGCAGGGCACATCAGATGTGATGGGAGCTGGATACTGGGCAATAGGGCAAGCAATTGGACCACTTGGATGTGGTGACCTTGGAGCGGCTTCTTGGCATCAGTTATTGTGCCATGAGCTTACCTCTTCTCCCTGGGCTGGATGATGTTGGGTGTGCTGCTCCTGCAGCACACAGCTAGGCTAGGTGCTCATCCTTCAAAGGGATGATGGTGGACTGAGAAGCTCAGTCAGTTAGCAACAATTTTAGCATCAAACTCTTAATTCTTTGACACATTGGGATAGACCATTTCGGCCATAAAATAAGGATCCTTAAATAATCTCAAAAGTAACTCATTAAACCTCTCTACATTCCTTCCTGATCAACATATTTTATTTTTCTGCATTTCAGAATCAACCTTCCCCAGTATTGTGTTCATTTCAGATTGAATAAGCAGATCAAGTTCACAAGACAGCAACATGATCGCTAACGTTAGTTGCAATTGGAACATAGCCAGTAATGAGTTCTTTCAGTAGCTGTGAAACATACATATAATCAATGCAGGATACCAGTGAGTTCCTAAAACAGGTATATGTAACTGTATTCTTAGCTGCTCCCAAGTTCCTACATACATTGAGGAACGTACAACCCCATCCATCACAAAAGATAGACCAATCATCATCAAATGCGAAAGCATGAGCTGGGAGCTGAACATAGCTATTATCAAAAGCCTGATATTTCACATGGAAGTCGCCCACAATCATGAACAACTGGTGCCCAGTGTCGTGAACCCACGAATAAGGATCACTTCCATTACAGTTCTACAACAATTAAGTACAATCCTTTCCCAGAGGGTCATGCAAAGGGTCATACAAATTGATCACCATTATATCAAGCTGTTTATCATTACCTAATCCAGAAATAACACAGATAGGGCATTCTGCACTTGTAAATGAGGCAGATTATCCCTTTAAATCCACACTCACACCAATTAATAATCTTCCATAGGTCTACCAACACTCCTCTAAGTAGCAAGTCTATGCATCAGTGTATATCCATCCACATGGCAGGGGCAAATGAGCCAAGTCTCTTGGATGCTAAATATATTAGCACTTAACGAGTTATTCAAACCTTTTGGGTGTTTCAAAAAGGATTGAAAGCCCAGAGAATTCCAACAGTTAATCGTACTTTTCTATATCACTCAGGGATATGCAAATTCTCCAATCAGCTTCTACCCCTCAAGGCCGAAGGCAACCATCTCCAGTCTTTCTGATCTTCAGCAAGTTGAAAATGACCAGTGTTAGTTTGGAGTTGTTTGATCTCACATCCCATATCTGCCTTAAATATCTTTAAATTGTTCAGTCCCTTGAGGCACCAAGAAGGATCAGCCTACATTTCAGCTTCAATTGTCTCAATAGGAGCTAACTCAAAGCCCATCTTTAAGAAGATCGGAGCATACAAAAGAATGTATTCAACAAACAGGTGGGAGGTAAAGTGCACTATGGCCCAATTAATCGGACTCCCCAACTTCGGTAATTCTATCGCAAATATATAATTGCAACCAATAACTTGCAGTTGGGGAATATTATGCAGGATAAGTAATACCCTGCTTCTGTTAAAAAAGGGGTTGTCATCAGTTGCCATTGGTTCGACAATTTTAATCTTACACACATTATATTTATTTAGTCTAGCCAGGTGACTCAATCTAGTTTCCCCACTGGCCACCAGAACCTCTCCCTAAATCACAATATCTTCCTCCAATCCCCTATTCAAACATACAGGCCCTCATTACAAGCTGGACGCAAAGGGATGCTGCGCACCGGTAATGAGACCGGTGACGGTAATCCCTTTGCACCCTATTCCGAGGTCCCTTTGAGGGTCCTTCCTTACCGCCTGGTTTTAGCAGGCGTTAAGGACGGGACCCGCAAAGGGATACTGGGGTCAATAACGGTACCGTAATTTACGGTACCGTTATTGCCGCCTTCCCATTGAGCCCTATGGGGGCTCGAATGGGAATGGGGAATGGTTTTTCAAATGGGGATTTACCAGTCCCGCAATGGTCGGAATAGACCGGTAAATCCCCATACCACCAAGTCGGTGGCGGTACCGGTATTGGTGCTAGTCATGGTGCTAATAGCGCCATGACTAGCACCAACCTCGGAATGAGGCCCACAGTATTAGCTTGGGACTTCAATATATGAGCCAGGGATGGGTTAAATCCCCTGTCGGACCATCCTCTTTACCAGCTCGTCTATTTTGAGCATTGCCTTTAACCATCCATCCATCGAATGGATCAAACGTTTGACCCATGAGGCATAGATTTTATTTTCTCACCCATAACTACTTTTCCAAAATTGGATCTACCAAAAGTAGATCTAACAACTTCTAATGGCTTTGCAGTAGTGTCCACAAGCCTGCCTACAGACGAGGCAGCCGGACTATTATGGCAGTTAGTTTTACTAGATCTTCTACAGAGCCTTTACCTTTGTTGCTGTAGGTGTTTTATATTATGCTTACGTTTTAATGAACACCATCAACACAATCAGCCTCACGGAAACTATCTTCTGGACAACTTGCTCTACTAGCCATTGCTTTCACAGAGCGGTGTTAAAGCTAGTCTGTGGATCCAAATTAATCAAATCATTTCCAGAATCTAAATCATTCAAAGGGACAGTTTTACATGGTGTATGCAAAATACAAATTAATTTCCCTTGCAAATCCATACCGCTAATGAAAAGAATGATATGAACTTTCCGACTCAAAGCATACATTTGATCTGTGCAATACTAGAGTAAACTTCCAATAATGCTTTAACCATTGCTGACATCGCAAGTAATTCCATCTTCCAAGATGTAGTCACTTTAGCAGTACAATCAATCTCTTCAAAGGAATGTAAACTATCTGTGGTTATAACTAAGTTCTGGGATTTAGAAAAATGGCATTCATATGGATGAACTTGATTATTAAAAGGTACCTCCGCCTGATCACTCATTGGTAGAATCATCCCGCAACCACCCAATGATTCACGTTGAAGGGAATAACATAAGTTTAACAATGAGTGATTGTTATCAATAAGTGACGTCCTTGATGAGCCCTGATCCAGCAGAGAAATGGGGAAGGACGTAACACCCTCATTGCAATTAGCCAGAGCAACATCCTTATTAATTTCACTATTCCAAGCTGGAACAAAATGTAGTAATTATTTCCAAATTAAAGGTATCCCCCAATCCAATCATTGGGCCAATTCACAGAGCGTTTTCCAAAGAGGTTTTGTCATTATAAACCCCTTCTGTGAATTAGGCCTATTATGTCTGTGCTATACCAGCACAAGAATCAGCTGTGACAGGGGGAACAGCAATATCTTCGCCACCAGATGTAGAGACAATGTGCAGTTTAGCTGCTTCCTTTCTGGAAGAGCAACGCTGCAGATTCTTCTGTGTGTGCACTTGCATATTATAGAGGAATTACAATAGCTGCTGAAGCTGTTAAATGAGATAATACACTTGTTTAGCAAGAATTGAAGTAGCAGCACAGTTGTCTTGCTTTTCTTCCAAACTAGCGCTGATATAAATACGTCTGAAAGAGCAACAGGCCCAACAGTCGCTGCAAAGCTAATAGACAGAAAACTATATAACCACTATTTCCAGAGCCATCAGAGCAAAACTGAAGCAGCACAATCCAGGAAGATAACCGAGCAAATAAATGGGCTTCCCGAAATGAACATCAAACAAAGTACGTTGGCATGATATTATTAGCTTGGTGAATCTTTCACAAAAACAAGCTCCAAGTTCACCACAGTTTGCAGCTGTATGTGCTTGTCGCAGTGCTTCATGCCGGTGCGACGTACCCCCAAAGGGTTTTTAAATTCCACTCCTCCAGCGAATTTAAAACAATAGCACATTCAATCCAAGGCAGCTCAGCAATTCACTACTTTAGCACAGCACGCATTACAACAGTCTGTGCTTGTCCAATGTGTCATCATGCATGTGTATCAGGGGTCCTCTGTCAAAATGTATCCCAAAAAAGAAAAGTAATCCAAAAGAAGGAGTGCACACCTTGCAAGAAGTAAAGCAGATTTATTGGACCTTTACATCTGGGAGACCCACGTGGAACTGAACCAAATGAAATGACCATACAACATTCTAGTTACATTTTTGGGGCAGATCACAGGAGCTACCTATAGTATGCATTACCTTAAATGACCCCTATTGGATCGAAAATTGCTTGGAAAAAAATCACATGAACACCCCTCGTGATGTCACAAACCTTCCCACACTGCCCCACAATTATTGTGCTAATCAGCCAAAAAACACTTAATTGTCATTGGTTGGCACTATCCAATATACAAATGGATCCCTGCTGAGTACTAATTGGACTTGGCGTTTTGAGATGACATGAGGCAGGACATTCTCAATGAGTCTGACCAATGATGTGCCCCACGGACATCAGCGAGGACACTTTGCAATGTTGCACACTAGGAACACCAAAACCTCCCTCTGCTGATTGGTTCTCTGTCACGTGCCCCACTATCACTACCCCATCGTTCTAGCCCCCCAGCTTACTTCTCACACCTCGCTTCCAGGCATGCTTCTAAAAAACCTACCCAACACTGTGAATATAAATGTATTAACTGTATTTGATTACCTTTTCCCTGACAATTCTCTTTGGACAGCTAGGTGCCTAGCTTTGTGGCGTAGAAAGCATCCCATGGAGTGACTCCGATAGGACTGTGTTCTACTGGGAAATGTAATTCTCGCAGCATTTCTGATGAGTCTTCAAAAAGGAACCTTGCTATCACAAAAGCCTGCAGGCCTTTATTATGGGATATCTACAGAAATGCTTTCCTAACATGGGCCTAAAAACATGGCCTCTCTGTTGTTCACATAGTCCTCAAAAGCATCTTAGCATGATACCCATAAAGCACCACACACCTCCACCTCTATGTCGCACTTCACCAGCTATCCCATTACTTAGCAAGTTATACACCATAATTTCTATTGCCCCATGTGACCTTTTGCGCTGTGCCAATTCCTGTGTCTTAACACATTATATTTGTACTACCTGCGCCATGCGCATTGACGTCACCACTCCTTTTGTCACCCACCACATGACTTTTATGTCACCACATTAACTGCATAACTGGTACATGCGCCATCCCCTTGACAGTTTTGGATATTGACCCTTACAACATTAGTGTCCCCCGTCATGAGTGAAATGTCTTCATTCACGCCTGCATCATTATTGGTAGGTCCCAAAGAAAATGGGTTACTTTTACAAATAACACTATAAATGGCACCTGAAAAGAGGTAAATGAATTGAATGTATTGTTAGAAAGAGGAATTCAGCTTGATATACGTTAGGTCATAACTAATTATATATTTAATGTGGCAAGTAATGTATTCATACAGTACAAAAAATCTGAGAATGACTACTGTTTGCCCAAAATCAAATTTTTCTGCACTTCATACCTTCTTGCCACTCATTAATACTGTAACTGCATGTCCACACATACTGTGCGCCTATACTTTTCCTGCTGGACATACCCATTCAAGTCTGAAAGCATGAGCTGCGTTCCTGTGGATTTGACTTTTGGATTTGGGACTTTAAATCTAAAGGGGAGGACGAGAAGCTCCTCCCCCTCTAACTTTGAAACAGCATTTATTTAGCAGCCGCACGCGTATCGAGCAGAGTGCTTTGATCGAGTGCTGTTTGCTGTTTGTGGGTTGAGGGGTCAGGGTTGAGAGAACTAAGATCTGAGAATGATAAATTTCCTACTGCATTCACTTTGATGGAGGCCAGCATTGCTAAGGGAAATACCCACCGACTGCAAAATTCTGGTGTGTACTCAAGTTTGAATGCCGGTGCAGGAAATGACCTAACAATGCCCTACGCGCTGCACAAGGCATTGCCAAGAGAGAGCACATCACCGCTGCCAGAAAAGCTTCCCACTGGCTCCCCATAAAGGAGAGGATCTTATTCAAGGCTCTAAGCATCACCCACAAATGTGTCCATCTTGCCGCCCCAATGTACCTTTCCCAGAGGATCCACCTGGTCTCCTCCACAAGACCCACTGGACCACCCTATGCCAGCATGCTCTCAGTACCCAGGGTAAAAAGGACCAGAGCAGGGGGCTCCAGTTTCCCGTACCTCGCTGCCGTACACTGGAACACCCTCCCTAGCTCCCTGCGCTCTGAACCCTCACTGACCGCCTTTCGGAAAAACCCTGAAAACGACCCTGTTCATCTAACAATTACATGGCCTAGCCCTCATAATTGTATTGTATGATGTATTATGTGGTATATCTGATCACAGGTCACTGCCTCACTGTAACCCAAGGCACAACCTGCACACATTGTAACTAAGTCTTCCTTGCAAGTAACAGTGCCACAATGCCCCTGGGCTGCCTGTGCGCTATATAAATTTAATAAATAAATAAATAAATAAATAAACAAACGAGATAAGCAGCAGCTGCACCTACCCTGTAAGACATCGGAAAACTTGTACCCCTAAGGTGATATCGACTACTGTGCCAAGTGCTTTGAAACACATTTCTAAGATGACCAAATACTGCTCAAAATCAATTGGCACAAATGTGCACTTAAAACAAGTCTCAAAGGAGATTATGCGAGACTTGAATCTGTCCTTGCAATGTGTTGGCTCTAAATTAATTGAAAGAGTAATGAGCCCCATGGTCTCTTGTGACTCTACTGACCTCCCCTGGACACAGGTGTCTCCTCAGGAGAAACGTGACATACCATCCGTTGGAATGAATGATAAGGATGGTACAGTCATAGAGAACAGGATGAGTGAGAAAGCGCTTAGCGTCAATCTGCAAATCAACAGTGCCAATGTGTTAAAAGATACAAACATGGCTGATACTTCATCTAGTGATATACAAGCAGCATTGCCACATAATATGTCCTCTACACATGCACCTGCATTAGCTGTGCTGTCGGTAATACTGGTAATAGCGGCACCAATGCCACTTGATGTTAATGTACCACAGCACGCTGTCCAGTCAAATGGTCGAATATATTTGATCGAATGACAAATTGGTCGAATCAATTTGGTCGAAAAAAAAAAGGTGGAATTTTTTTTTAAAAGTATATATTTTTTTTTTGCTCTAGTATAGGTAAAAATAGGTAAAAAAAAGTTGTTTTAACACCAAAAACGTGGGTTGGGGGGGGAACCCCCACAAAAAAAAAAAAAAGATTCGACCATTTTTTCGACCAAATTGATTCGCCCATATTGTAATTCGATCAAATGCATTCGACCAAATGTCTGGTAACCCCGCAGCACAATAAGAAAGGAGATGGACAGGTTGATAAATGTGCAGTTATCGATGTAATATCTTAGGAGTAGTTCTAAAACATGTTATACAACGATGACGGAAGGTATTGAAGCAAATAAAATTGAATGTACTATTGAATATGTACCTGAGAATGCAATAAGATGTGATAGTGAGGCATACAATATCTTCACTCTCCCCTAAATACTAAATCAAGCACAAGACAGCCTTTGATGCGTTGTCAATCTGTCCTAGTTAGCGATACTGTTGCCAAACCTGTCATGGAACCTAGTTCCGACCATGTTAGACCTTTAGCTGTGGCCCCACTAGATAATAACTATATATCGAAAGATATGTCTAGCTACCTAACCCTGAACCACATCGTACATGCAGTGTAAATCAATCAGACACTTTGTTTGACGGTGAAAAACACTGAACCATAGTAATGTTAGTTTGACCAGTCTTACTTCAAACGCGATGTTTGGGGTATTTGAAACACTACTAACATCGGTAGTAGACTGATGTATAATATTGGAAAACAAGATTCACATACAATCCATACTGCTCCATAAGAGCATAAATCGTCAAAGGAAAACCTTAAAAGAACAAAGTACAAACACACCCATTATTATATGCAATGCGTGCCTTGCCCAGATACTACCCGATACAGATGTCAGTCGCCCAAATAGTAGTAATATACCTGGAGGTAACATAACCCCAATAGAACAGACTAAAACAACATACATTTTTTGGATTCCTCCATCAGATACGTTAAAAACAATTACTGCAAACATTGAAAATGCACCAAACAAAAAGGTGAAGCATATACAAAAGCACAAGAAATACTTGCAGGCTGCCATGTATGGGCGACCAACGAAAAGAAACACTAAGCACCCTTATGTAATAGAGGATGACTCTAATGAACTGGAACACGTTGAAATAGCCCAGTCACCTAATAATGTATCAAAACCGTCCACCCAAGCGCTACTTTGTAATAAGACCTCCTTAAAAGCAGAAGTCTCAAGGAGAAAACAAAAGTTGCAGTTAGTACACGACATCTGTAGCTATATGGTTGATGACTCTCAAAATTACTAATACAGTATAAGTACAGGGCAGTATACCTGACAATACGAACCTGCGCAGAACAAGAAAGCAAATGACAAAATGAGTAGCAAGTGGAGTTGCAAGTGGAGTTGTTGTTGTAAATTGTGTATTGAACGATGTCCAATGCATATTTTTGGGATTTACTTATAAGCAAAACAACTGCAAATAGGAAGACAACTCGAGAAACCATTGCCACACAAACTAGTGATCCCTGCTTAGCTATAGAACCAATACAAGTGATACCTATTAATACTAATCAAAGTGAGCTACCAAATGACAAATGCACAGAATATGCACCCCATAATCAAGAGTTACATCTGGAGATGTAATACATATTCGCAGATGTCCTTCATCCACCTCTGAACTGTGCATCTGTCTTACAAGTATTTCATAGTATAGTCCCATTACAGAGCATGAACTGAAGACATACAAATTGTGGAACAGGAAGAACATACCATCAAAGTATCCTCTAACATATGTTTTTCACATGATAGCACTCTCAAATATATTACAAAATATAAAAGTGATCTTTAGAAACTTGGTTATAGTGGTACGATTGTCTCCATTGAACCGACAAAAAGTAGGCCTTTTGTGCAACACCCTAAAATATCCCAAGAGAACCACACTAGAAGCAGTACAAATGTAAGCATTGATACTGGTAATCCTATTGAAATGACTAGCGATCCAGATCGAAACAAAAATATAAGCAAGGCGAGTAATAGTGTAAATGACACCAGAAACAGTGAAGAGGGATATTGGCAATGGCTGCCGAATGCCTTTAATCCACATTTTGCAACCCGATCTCATTGACGACACATGTTAAAGTCATGGAACACTAGGGGCTTTAACCCCCTGACCTCAGATAATGGGCTCCTAATGTATATAGATCTCTACGATGTGGTCATCCTGCAAAAAACGTGGATGATAGAAACACGTGAATTTGATGGCAGAAGTAATGCTCAAATAATGGCTGTAAAAAGGCCCAATTGTGTGCCATAAGGGCCCTAAGGGCGGACTCTTGATATCGACGAAGCATCCATGGCATATCATTGAAACACTGACTGTGACTCCAGCGGTCCTAGTGGTTAAAATCAGACATGATATCTTAGGTGGTAAAAACATTGTTGTCATAAACATCTACAACCCACCCACTCCGGATTTGTATAAGCAAAATATCATTATAGTAAAACACACTACTGAAGCCCTTGCTTGCAACATACTGATATGGATAGCTGGTGATTTTAATGCTAAAATTGGTTCGCATGTGTTGGATTCTGCTGACCCTCAAGAATCTGCTCCAGTGACTGCTGATCCAGAGGAGAATATACAGTTTAGTAAATAGCTATGTAAAGCTGCAGTCAGTGTCCTAGTGAAGATTATTGAGCGTTTAAACATCTCCAGTGCAGCTGGTCCTGATGGGATATGCAACACACTAATTAAGTCATTCCCTGAGATTTGGGCAAATGCGCTGCATATCCTGTTTGTAAATATAGGGAAACATGGTGAACTACCAGCAACCTGGACGGTGAGTAATATACTGGCCGCCTACGAAAAGGGATGCTGGAAAGATACTTACAACTGTGTTTGCCATGCTTGACATTCCGGCTAGAATATTCGCAAGAGTACTGCTGGATGAATTAAACGAGTGGATCACAACTAACAACATTTTACCATCAAATCAAAGCGGCTTCAGGAAAAAAGCTTCCTCTGTACATAACATCTTGACACTGGTCACCACGGTGGAATATATCTGGCAGAGCCCAATTTACCTGTCTATGCCACATTTATAGATTTTAGTACGGCTTTCGATACTGTAATGGAGAACGGTCTGTGGTAAAAACAGAGAGATTCTTGAGTATGATAATGCTGTTGTACCAGAAGACTAGTGTTAGAATGCATCTGGACGGTCACGGTAGCCGGTTTGAAGCATTTTGCTCTCAGAGGGCAGTCAAGCAGGTGTGTGTATTGGCTGCCATCCCTGGTTGATCTAAGTCTTGCACTGGGTACTGCTGTAGCGTGCCCTGTAAAGATTGGAGATTTAATGGTGGGATGGTTTGGCTATGCAGATGATCTATTATTATTAGATCACACTCCAAAGGGATTACAGTGTATGCTTGACACTTTGGGAAATTATGCGACCAAGAATGTGTTACGAATAAACATCAATAAAACAAAAGTAATAGTATTTAGTCAAATCAAGCAGGCCCACCCTAAATATACCTAGAAGATCAATCTGGAAATAGTGAGTTGTTATAAATATTTAGGTGTGCTCATAGATAATAAACTCACGTGGAAACTGTAAGATTAATTGGCGTGTTTTGGGAGCACAGAGAACAGCACCACTGCACAGGATTAATGTATAGCATGTTTTTTTATGCAGCACCACTGCATGGGTTTGGGGCATTGCTATGATGCAATTGTTTCAAGCTATGTGTTGCCAGTGCAACCTATGGACATGTAAATGAAGACAGGCTACACAGGTAAAAAACAAACAATTTTCTCATTTTAAAAGCACACATTTTTTCACATTCAAAATGCACACCATTTTATCACCTGAAATTCCTCTGTTGCAAGAGACACATTTGAGAATTAATAAACTAACCACATTAACAAAACTAACCTGATCTTAACTTCTTAATAATATAATGTGTTCTCCACTGCAAAATGAGGCAGACTCTGAAAGTCATTTTAAACGCGCATCCAGATTTTTTTTCTCTGTGCTGCTTTGTCCACAGTATTTGCAGGAAGCAAAGATTTGAATAAGCAGGAAATCAGTTTTGTTACAGTTGCTTACTGTAAAAGATTTCTATTGTGTGCAGGAGGAGGATAGGACATAGGGGATTATTATTGGACAAGCATCATATTAGAGGCTGTAACCAAGTTTTCCTGTAGAATCTGGGGAAAGGAGAGAGGCAGAATATATTTTTACACAGCTCGGGGAAAGACCTGACTGGTGGCTGGGGAGCTCCTGATTGAAAAAGCAGATCCCAGCTGCACTGCTGCAGAGACTGTGCATTCCAGACAATAATCCCCGGTTTGAGTAACGGCAGATGCCTGTTCTCACTGGGGGTGCTTGAAGAGGGAATTTCCACATCCAGAAGGCGACCAGCCGAAGAATGTCACATGCTGAACAGATTAGGTAATTATACATTGCAAAGTACGGGAGCAGTGTGCGTGAATGCGAAACTATTGAGTCAGTGTAGAAGAAAGAATTCCAGTGTTTTATCAACAAGTTTAATGTTGCGACTGTTCTCATCGCTCTCTTCTCATTTTGTTACAGATAATGTTGACTGTGCTATTTCATTTATCTCTGTAAAAAGAGTAAGATCGTGTTTAAATGAAATTTTTATAATACACAAAAATATCCGAAAGCAGACGGGTAGTGTGTTTTATTTTCTCTTTCCTTTGTGCATTTACCATTACTCTGCTGATGATGTGGGGAGATGCTAAGACAGTGCAATTGTCATTTTTAAGGTAGCTAAAAATAAGACTTGGCTGCAGCTGTGTGCACGATTTCATTCAGTATGAGCAATTATAAATAACTGTGTGTGTGAAATAGCCTGCTGAAGGTAAATGAGACAGCAGAAATAGAGACGCGGGACATAGTTCACTATTGTATATAAAATAGTGAGTGTTGTACCACATGTTAGTTCGCTGTTGTAAATAATTCAGTGAGAATTGCCCATGGTGGCACACTAAAAATGAAAATGTGGTATTTCTGAAATGTAAGCCTGAGGTCTCTCTAGTGATCACACAAACAATCTAAACAAAAATAAGGGGTTCTGGATATTTGGGGCCACAAATAAAACAAAGGAATTATGCTCACCAAAAATACCACCAACCACGCATACCAACCACGCATACCAACCGCGCATACCAACAAATGTATACTATCTAAATATGTCTGTGTACTGAAATAATGCATATCCACTGTATTATTATTATACATAACCCAATCTGAATACAAGGAGTGATTGTTGCTAAATTATTTTTTCGGTGTAAGAAAATACCGCCAGGCCCCAAATCTACACAAAATACCCAACATATTTATGGTGCGTTGCAGGCCGGGAAAGTGATCATAGAGCACCTACTGGGCGTGGCAAGCGTGTCTCACGCTGCCATCTGTACATTAAAGGGAACCCATTTCATAATAGCAGTGTGCCACTAAAAACGAATTTCAGAATGTCTCAAATGGAAGCCACATTCCCAGACCTAGTGCAGTATTTAGAGGCAAAGTTATTTGCACATGGGACGTGGTCATCGAACAATGCCACAGAATGGCACGACCGCATTCAGGGTGAGGTGCAGAAAGAAAAACTAGACAATATTTTTGCAGAAGGCAGCATAATTCAGGTCTGCCTTACAAGGTTATTGAATGCAGCCGATAAAAGTGCAGAGAAAGACTGTTTAATACGGCTATGGGCCAAAATATGGTTTATTTTGAATAGGTCCCTGCGAATGCAAGAAAATGATACCCAGCTAATTAACAGGTTAAAGACTGACTTAGATGGGGCAAGTAAAAAAGAGGAGATGTTAAGAACAGAATTAGAAGGATGTCAGAAAGACATGCAATTAAAATGCAGAGATTTTGATATTCAGTTGTCCAAAAGCCAGAAACAGTTTGAAGACAGTGAGCAAGAATGGGTACACTTAAAAGCCTTAGTGGATCACATTAGACAGGATAAAAATGAGATTGCTTCAGAAATGCAGATTTTACAAAAAGAACATTTTGAAAAAGAAAGTGATCTCCAAGGTGCAGAGCAAGAAATGGTTAAAATGATTCAAGAAAGAGACAAGAGAAACAAAGAATTCAATGAATGCCACATGCAAATGTGCGACATGCAGAGGTAATAAATAAAATGAGTGTTGAAAACTATCTGCAAAATGAAGCACACAGGCTCCTTAAAAAGTGCAAAGACTTAGAACAACAAATGTGCATTCCCAGGTCCCAGGAGAGGCGGCAGGGTACTACATTCAATGGAGTGGAAGTGAATTCTAGTTCTGCCCAAAGAGCTAGTGCTCCAGTGACTGGGCCGGTGACTGAACTTGGTTGCAGCGCCCATGGGGGATTTGATACTCCCATTGGGGGCAGCCACCAATCCCATACACCTGGAACCAGGATTGAGTCACCAAGTAGTGCAATTCCATGCATTGCAACAAGCAGCCCCATAAAAATAATGAAATCTATTAAAGCTCTGATCAAACCATTTAAAAAAAGAGGGGAATGCTGCATTGAGGATCACTTAGAAGCGGTTCATGACATTTTTAAAGCACTCCAGATACCTAAGGAACAGTACAGACAATATTTTCATTTAACTTTAGATGCTCCAATGGCTAGCATCATAAGGGGATTAAATGAACAGCAGAATATGACATGGGTGGAGTTTGAAAAAGAAATTAGGCGTCATTTTTCTCCTTTTCAGTCATTGCAGGAGGCAAAGAAAGTCGCTTACACAATCACTGCTGGGCCTAACACATCCCCTCGCCAATTTTTACAGGACTTAAAAAGGGCATTTTCTCACTTTGATGTATCTTTTGACCCCAATTCCAATGAGTTTAAAACTGCCTACTTCTAT
This sequence comes from Ambystoma mexicanum, assembly GCF_040938575.1. Lineage (NCBI taxonomy): Eukaryota > Metazoa > Chordata > Amphibia > Caudata > Ambystomatidae > Ambystoma > Ambystoma mexicanum. The sequence goes on along the minus strand of NC_090929.1, from coordinate 1,275,127,989 downwards.
GGGCTACAGAAAGACATCATATCACAATTGGTCCATGAATTTGACCTTGACAAGTCCCTTGAATGGATTGTACATCAAAGCACAAAACTATATGAGGTACTCTATTGTCAGGGTAGAGAAAGTGATAAAATGAAAGATGCTAGACCCAAATCTAAAGAACCCTCAGCCACAGTGATGGAAATCAGGTCAGCCAAAATGTCCCTTGAATCTGCTCAAAGTCTAGGTAAAAATAATGTGACACCTGAACAAAGGGGTAATCAACACATATCGTCATTTCCTATACCAATGTTCCAGTCACATGATCCTAGTAATAGAGAGAGCTACATCAGCCCTAGGTATTTAGGGGATAGACCCCGGGCAGGATATCGGCCTGATATGTCAGGTATGAATAATAACCAAAGACAAAATCAAGATCAAAGAAATCATGGTCCCTACCAGACATTGGGGACACAGACCAGATTTGATCCCAACACCATGATATATGGTAATCAGGATAGACCCCGATATGTGGATCGATTTGCTGATAATGGGAATCAACATAGGGGCCAGTACTCACAACCTGAGAGACAGGACATGAGGCAGAACATGAACTACAATCCACGTCAGTACAATGATTCCCCACCAGGGGACTATAATCAAAGGATGGGCGCACCCCGCTCCCCTCCACAAATGAATCAAGAGTGCAGGAACCATCCCAACAGAAATCAATCACCTGAGAGGTATCAGAATAGATCCAATCAGGGGGAAAACAACCAATATCGACCTAGGCCACAGAGGGAGGATTCTAGAGAGATGGAAAGGTTCCAGTGCCTTGAGGCCCAAGTGAAAATGTTAGCTGAACACATAGGAAAGCTTTGTACAGCACAAAAACAGTCATCAAAGGAGGGGGCTGATGGCCATAGCAATGACCGGGGGGCTTCTTCTGAAAAGTGACTAAGTACTCATGATACCTACAGCGCCGAAAAGACAGATTGCTCTGATGTAATTTCGCATAATGACTCTGAGATGTCTAATGATTTAAAACCGAAAATGCCAGTAAATGAACATGTAACAGAAAGTGCAAATATTTCTAAAAGAGAGGTACGGTTTAACCTAGAGCTAAATCAAACATTGAAGATTTGTACAAATGAAATAAGAAAACCTGAAACTCCAAGAGAACAAAGAGACAGATTTAAGAAAAATGACGGGGCATGGGGAATACCAGTAAACAGGGAGTAAGTGGGGATGCTATGATTTCTTCCCTGGGCAGTCAAAACAATGACCAAACACAGGCAGAAAAAGGAAATACTCCAAAGGAGGGTACATGCCAATCACCTGAAGAATTCTTTGAGCCACATATTTTTGAAGAGGCTGAAAGGGCTGGTACCACACTAAATGATCACAAATGCACAGAATGAAACAATGACAGATTGCTGAATGATGTTGTTATACATGTTCAGTTGGAGGGTTGTAATGTGGCCTCTGATGATACCTGGATGGATAGGCGAACAGTGGCCACACTCCAAAAAACCTCTGAACATGGAGAAATGAATAAAGTCTCTCGCGCAGAAATGGGTAAAAAGGAGGGAAAAATGTCTTTCCATTTACCAATGTGCTTAGCCAAAAGTGAGAAAGGGCTGAGAAAGGTGTGCCCTGAAATCAATAATAATTCACATTTCTTATGTGTGTTAGAGGAAGTTGAAGACAGATATTATGCTCCCATCACCTTAGAAGAAAAATGCCAAACATTTGCCAGGATTGACACTGGCGCACAGGCCACAATTATGTCCAAGGAGCTGGTAAAGTGTATCAATGAAGGGAGATCTCCACAGAATCAGATCACAGTGAAGGAAAATCAAGGTCCAGGGCATAACTTTAATGGGGAGGAGGTGCCCATCATAGGTGTAACTGAGGTTGACATAAAAATAGGAAAGCACAGAATGAAACAAGAGGTATTGATTACATCTATTTGTGAAATTCCATTTCTGATGGGGACAGATTGCCTGAAAAGATTGTCTCCTCTCATAGATGGGGTGAATAGAGTGCTGTGGTCCTTAACCAAAAAACCATTGAGACCTAAGAAACAAAAATCACAAAACAGCAACATAAATGAATGTCACACCGTTGCCAAAACAAATGATGCTGTTGAGGTATATCTCCAGAATAGTTGCATACCTAGTGTCACTGTTATATTAATGTGTCAAGACAAAATGCAGAGCGACAATGAAAAACTACCTGTACAAATATACTTGGACCCAAGGAAAAATTGGCAGACCGCCATAGATGAGCACACATTACATTTTTATTTAAAAGAAAAGATATGCAAACAAAATATTACTCCTAAAGCAGATTCAGAAAAACACATTACCACTCTTGCTGAAATACACATGGAAGATGAGCAACCATGGGTTCATGTTGGTATAAATGACTGTTTTAAAACAATAAAAGCCACTTTAGGGCTTGAACAGGAAAGGAGTTTCATTAATGAGAAAGTATTGCAAAAAATAATGGAGAGGGAGGAGATCCCGAAATTTAGAATTAAGTACCAATATGTCTCTGGTTTGGACATTCCAGACTTTGAAAACCGAATTGCAGGCAGATGCATGCTGAAAATTAACATTGGAAAAAAAACAATTCACCATAATGTATGGATAGTGAGTGGAGCACAAAATGACTTTTACATGGGCAATGACATCATGCACAGAATGTGTATGGTGTTAGACTTCCTTAATCAAAAAATATGGTCGCGCCTAGCTGGGCCTGCACCTGAATTTGAAGACAAAAGAAGGGCTTATCATTGCGCACAGCTGGTCCCATATGCAGTTGAATTACAGAAGAGGAAGGATACTATTATCCCTGCATTCACCAAACAGGTTGCAATAACACTGAGGTGCATAAATGGACAGCAGATGAAAGATTCTGATGCATTTGTGTGCCTGAATGAATCCATAAAACATCAAGGGCTGGATTATGAATACATTCCATTGGTAAATATTGGTGAAGGGCCTGTAAGAATTATGGTAAATAATAAGGGTTGTCAAGATATTCATTTAGAGGAAAACTCCCCATTAGGAATGGCCATACAAAAACCACATTATACTGCAGATCTAAATAACATGGTGATTGGAAATATACCTGAGAGGTATGTAGATGCCAAGGGTGAGTTGCCAGAATACCTGAATTCTCAGCCCAAAGGAATATTTAAAATTCATTCTGTGTACCCTTATGATTCAAAGGAGACAGTGTGCTGCCATCAAGAAGATTGCATAACATTTAATTTAAATGAAAATGAAACAGAAAATCAGCCCATTGAAGTGGAAGCTGATATGTCAAAATATTTAAAAGTGGCAGCTTTACAAAAAGACACAGCCACACAGTTAGAGGAAAGCGCCGAGATTCCCTTACCAGAAGATTTTCCAGAATTTCCAAAATGGTAGAAGAGCAGATTTTATCAGCGGATGCATGTGACAGCGATGAGGATAGAAACAATCTGAGGGAGATATTTATGGAGTTTAAGGATGTATTTGCAAAAGATGCTTATGATTGCGGTTTAACTGATTTACATGTGGCCACACTACCAGAGGGTGTAGCAGAAGTCCAGTATTTGTACACCAGTATAGACTACCGCTGGCATGTTTAGAATCATTGGCAGAGATTATTAAAAATTTAGAATCACGAAGAATCATCAGGCCTATCCATAGCACATCCAACACGCCCATTTTAGGTGTGTTAAAGCCAAATGGTCAATGGCGGCTTTGTGCAGATTTGAGGGAGTTAAATAAAAGAGTACCAGTGTCCAGATGGCCACTGCCATTCATTGATCAGGGCCTAGCTCAGGTACATGGTTCAAAAGTGTTTACCACATTAGATCTCACCTCTGGATATTGGTGCGTGCCATTGGCAGAGGAGATACAGAATTTATTTTCCTTTACATTTGACAGGACTCAATACGCCTGGCTTTGAACTCCGTTCGGGTACGTTAATAGTGGGAGTGAATTTGGAATATTTTTGAGGAAGGCCATGCCTGATGCAGCGGAAAGAGGAACCATAGTTTATGTGGATGATGTCCTGATAAAAAAATGAAAGCTTAAAAAGCCATTTTGATGAAATAAGACATGTGCTTGGCCAATTGCAGAAAGCAGGCGCCAAAGTGTCTTTACAAAAAGCACAATGGTGCAAGAAAAAAGTGAATTTTCTAGGCCATGAAGTAACTGAACATGGACTAAATCCACAAAAGAAGAAAATAGAGGCCATACAAAAACTAAAAGACCCTAAAAATGTGAAAGGGGTGAAAAGTTTATTAGGAATGACAGGCTATAACAGAAAGTTCATTGAAAATTATGCTGAAATCACTCGACCATTAACTAAACTGCTAAAACTAAATACACCCTGGAAATGGGAGAAAGAGCAGTCTGGGGCAGTAGCCAAATTGAAGGAATGTCTTGTAAAGGCACCATGTTTAGCATACCCCATAAAGGATAGGGATTTCTTTATAGAAATAGATTTCTCTGAACATTGTATGTCAGCAGTGTTATCACAAAAACATGATGTGAATCACAAAACCATTGCCTATGCAAGTAAGGCATTTTCGCAAGTTGAAATGAAATTCAATGAATGTGAAAAGGCCCTATTAACCACTGTGTGGGCGCTACAACATTTCCGCCCCATTGTTCAGGGAGAAAGGGTGATTATTGAGACAAATCATCAACTGTTGCAGTTTTTAGAGAGTAAAAGAATTAGGTCAGGTAATCTAGCGCAGTCCAGAATCACTTCATGGACGCTGGCATTACAAGGTTTTCCTGTAGAAGTTAGATATGGACAAAATAAAAAGGGCCCAATTGCTCAAGGGTTAGCTGACTTACATGACTGTGCAGCTGAACAGGTATCAAATGAAATGGAAGTGGAACCTAATTTGCAGGAATTTGAACAATCACCACACAAAGCTTTTGATGAAAAAACATGCAAGAATCTGCCAACTGTATATGTGGATGGTTGTGCTTTTCACATTGAAAATGACAGTAATAAACAATTAGTGTCAGGAATAGGGAACGTCTGGTTGAAATGTGAAGGCGTCCCCAGTATAGGGATGAGGATTGGAGCTAGAAGCAGTCAAGTGGCGGAATTTGCGGCCATTTATAAAGCAATTGCTACTGCAGTTGATAATAAATTCAGTGAAATTGTCCTGGTGACTGATTCTGACTATGCACGAAATAGCTTTGTGGAGTATTTACCTGGCTGGAAAGCGAGAGGCATGATTACATACAACAAAAAGCCACTTAAACATGGAAAAATGATACAAGCCATAGACAAATTGGTGTCAGAGAATGATTTAACAATATACTGGAGAAAAATTTGTGGGCATTTAAAAACACCAGGAGAGGATAAGGAGAGAAATGATAAGGCAGACCACCTGGCTAAAATTGGGGCTGTGATGGGATAATTGCTACCTATTGATGATTTACTGGGTGAAATACAAATTGATGCAGTAACACGTTCTAAAGCACCAAAGGAGATAGATCAACCAGTGGTACAGTGGGGTCATGATACGCCAGACCAAGATTTGATTGAGGCACAAAAGAATGATCGAATTTTGGGAATCAATTATAATCATTTGATAGATCCTGAACAAAACCCTTTAACAGAAAATGATTGTATGGGAAAAGAAGAGTTGAGGGTGCTATTAAAGAATAAAAAACGAATTAAACTACAGGATGGACTCATGATTAGAGAGTCCATAACAGGACAGATACAGTGGGTGGTACCCCTTTCATTCAGAGGGCTAATGCTACACCATGCACATGATGCCATAACTGCAGGCCACAGAGGTTCACAAAAGACATTGGAAATTCTAAAAGATTATGCTTACTGGCCACATATGTCCCAAGATGTGGAATTATATACTAGAGGATGTCTAGTGTGCGCACAATTTAAACCTGCTTCACCAATGCATAGAGCCCCATTAATGAAAAGACGCCTAACTCTTCCATGGTCAGATTTGCAAATAGACTATGTAGGGCCTTTAAAAAGGTCGGGCAGAGGAGACCGTTATATTTTGAGTGTGGTATGTTTGATGTCGAAGTGGATTGAATGTATTGCTGCACCAGATTGTAGTGCGCAAACAGCAGCCACATTGCTAGTGAATCATGTGTTCTCAAGGTTTGGGTTGCCACAAAGAATTGAGTCAGACAGAGGAAGTAATTTCACAAGTGCTCTAATGAGTATGGTATGGCCAATACTGGGTGTGAAAAGGAAACTACACATCGCATATCGGCCGGCTTCTTCAGGTGGAGTTGAACGGGGTAATAGGTCTGTTGTGGACATTTTAAAGAAATTTGTAGCTGGAGCAGGTTCCAGCTGGGATTTACGTTTACCGTTGGTTTTGATGGCAATCAGATCAACTCCTGCCAAAGCCACAGGTATTAGCCCCCATGAGGTCTTGACAGGTAGGAAAATGGTGTTACCACAACACCTGTTATACAGAACACATGAGCAGACACTTGTGAGTGCATCCACAGTTCATGAGTACATTGATGAACTGAGGAAGCATTTGCAACATGCATTTGCTTTTGTGCAGAGAAATCTGGAAAGGGCTGCTGACAGCGCCAAGACATACTACGATAAAAGAACATCAGTGAGAGAATACAGTGTAAGGGATCAGGTGTATAAGTTTCATTTTGGAAAAAGTAAACAGAAAAATTCTACATTTCTAGCAGCCTGGCAGGGGCCATTTCGAATTATAGATAAGGTCTCTCCTGTAGTTTATAAAATTTTGAAGAATGAGGGTGAAATAGCAATAGAGCAGTTTGTCCATGTAAATCAGATCAACCATGTCATCCAAGACATGAGATAAAAAATCTGGAGCGTGTAGAAACAGATAAAGTCTCTTGAACACAAAAAGGTAAAATAAATGGGTACAGTCAGGAGGCAGTGACAGAGAAGTTAAAAAAAGATGGTTGAAATGGTACATAAACACTCTAATATATGTAAATATATATATAATATAAAAAAGAAGCTGAAGTTTATGGAGTCGGTGTGCAGAGTGAAAATGCATTAAATATTGAATGTTGTTTTATGTATGCTTGTTCTCTATAACCTGTGCTTAATTTCAGAAGGCGAAAGAAAAAGGGCGAAATGTTTTACAAAGCATGTTTTATTTTTGGCAAAAGGGTGAAGTTAGTATTGTGCTATATACTTAATCTGTTTTTTTTCTATTTGATTTAGAATATTAACATATTTGTACCGGAGGTCACGGGAGACGATGGAGTGCTGGAGTCCCCTGGATGAAGATCGAATGATGCCTGCCTTCGGGTGGAGGTGAAGAAAAAATAACCGGAATGCCAAAGAAAAGAGGACTTCTATAGAAAAGGATCCAAGAGTACCAAGATGGAAGAGCATCCGAATGAACTAAATGGTGTGACATCGCCGGTCGGGACATATCAGAGGCAGACAAGTGTCCTGGCGTATGGAGTTCCACGTATTCATTATTTTAATTAATTATTTTAATCTGTTATGTTAATTCTTTGTTTTAGTTATTTGTTTTATCTTATTGTTTTTGATTGACTTCAAGTATAAAATTGAAGCACTGAACTATGGACACTTCCATTGGGAAGGAACATATGAACCCAAAGATGAATTTTTATATTATGTTGATTGGACAGTCGTTTTTCAACTTTTTCGTTTTGCATGTGAATATTCATTTTGTTGGATTGCTACATTTTAAAAGAAGGAAAGGAGCAAGTTGTTTTTTAAAATTGGCTTGGATCGTAGCCAAGTTCTAAAAAAAAAGGAGGGATATGTAAGATTAATTGGCGTGTTTAGGGAGCACAGAGCACAGCACCACTGCACAGGATCAATGTATAGCATTTTTTTTTATGCAGCACCACTGCATGGGTTTGGTGCATTGCTATGATGCAATTGTTTCAAGCTATGTGTTGCCAGTGCAACCTATGGGCATGTAAATGAAGACAGGCTACACAGGTAAAAAGCAAACCATTTTCTCATTTTAAAAGCACACATTTTTTCACATTCAAAACGCACACCATTTTATCACCTGAAATTCCTCTGTTGCAAGAGACACATTTGAGAATTAATAAACTAACCTCATTAACAAAACTAACCTGATGTTAACTTCTTAATAATATAATGTGTTCTCCACTGCAAAATGAAGCAGACTCTGAAAGTCATTTTAAATGCGCATCCAGATTTATTTTTTCTCTGTGCTGCTTTGTCCACAGTATTTGCAGGAAGCAAAGATTCGAATAAGCAGGAAATCAGTTTTGTTACAGTTGCTTACTGTAAAAGATTTCTATTGTGTGCAGGAGGAGGATAGGACATAGGGGATTCTTCTTGGACAAGCATCATATTAGAGGCTGTAACCAAGTTTTCCTGTAGAATCTGGGGGAAGGAGAGAGGCAGAATACATTTTTACACAGCTCGTGGAAAGACCTGACTGGTGGCTGGGGAGTTCCTGATTGAAAAAGCAGATCCCAGCTGCACTGCTGCAGAGACTGGGAATTCCAGACAAAATCCCCGGTTTGAGTAACGGCAGATGCCTGTTCTCACTGGGGGTGCTTGAAGAGGGAATAGCCACATCCAGAAGGCGACCAGCCGAAGAATGTCACATGCTGAACAGATTAGGTAATTATACATTGCAAAGTACGGGGGCAGTGTGCGTGAATGCAAAACTATTCAGTCAGTGTAGAAGAAAGAATTCCAGTGTTTTATCAACAAGTTTAATGTTGCGACTGTTCTCGTCGCTCTCTTCTCATTTTGTTACAGATAATGTTGACTGTGCTATTTCATTTATTCTGTAAAAAGAGTAAGAGCGTGTTTAAATGAAATTTTTATAATACACAAAAATATCTGAAAGCAGACGGGTAGTGTGTTTTATTTTCTCTTTCCTTTGTGCATTTACCATTACAGTGCTGATGATGTGGGGAGATGCTTAGACAGTGCAATTGTCATTTTAAAGGTAGCTAAAAATAAGAATTGGCTGCAGCTGTGTGCACGATTTCATTCAGTATGAGCAATTATAAATAACTGTGTGTGTGAAATAGCCTACTGAAGGTAAATGAGTCAGCAGAAATAGAGACCCGGGACATAGTTCACTATTGTATATAAAATAGTGAGTGTTGTACCACATGTTAGTTCGCTGTTGTAAATAATTCAGTTACAATTGCCCATGGTGGCACACTAAAAATGAAAATGTGGTATTTCAGAAATGTAGGCCTGATGTCTCTCTAGTGATCACACAAACAATCTAAACAAAAATAAGGGGTTCTGGATATTTGGGGCCACAGATAAAACAAAGGAATTATGCTCACCAAAAATACCACCAACCATGCATACCAACCACGCATACCAACCGCGCATACCAACAAACGTATACCATCTAAATATGTCTGTGTACTGAAATAATGCATATCCACTGTATTATTATTATTATACATAACCCAATCTGAATACAAGGAGTGATTGTTGCTAAATTCTTTGTTCGGCGGTAAGAAAATACAGCCAGGCCCCAAATCTACACAAAATACCCAACAAAACCCCTCTGGGAGGCAAACATGCTCAATTGCATCAGAAGTGCATATCCTATAAGTGCATTTATTGGTAGACAAGGTGGTTGGTCTATCCATACAATACTGATGCTATATACATCCAAAATCATCCCCGCCATGCTCCATGGAGTAGTAACATGGGGTGAGAAGTATCTATTGTGGTTTGGTAAACTAGAAGCAAATATTGTAAGGCTACTATTTAGAATGCGAAGACACCTATCAATAGAATACCTATGTTTAGAGTTTGAGCATTAAAGTATATTTGTCGCCTATAACTGTAGAATTGCTATGTGCAATGCAAAATTAGGTAGCCTTAATTATGGCACAATTATAGCACATGTTTTTAAGGCCTTTTTGCAATTAGACAACCATGAACAGTTTGGAGCTTTAAACAGACTAAACGCAAGACATAAGTATTGGGAATCCGGCATTGTACAACCTGAAAAAGGAGACTAACTATTGGCTCTAGGAAAATGGGTAAAGTACAGATTCAATGTTTATAGTTGTGAAACAGATATGATACTGCTAGCTACTAATGCTAACAGTGGTATTTTTATCCAAAACTTGGTTAGACCATAAACAGAATCCAAAATATATAGTAGCATATTCAAACAGCTATATAGTTCACCAATATTTGATGTTAAAATGTAATGTTACCATCTTACTTCAGATTTGTGGTCTCAACATTAGTTTAAGTAAATGTGGGATGTATTGACCCACTCCGCTATCTTATGTGGCATCACTCTGATAGTCATGGTGCAAGGAACAGCAACAATGGCGGCAAAACTCTTGTGTGCACCAAAAACCTCCAAAACTGCATGTTTAAAGGCACAAAAAGATGGATACACAACCTGCCACCCATGGTGCATATGTGGTGGGATACAGCACACACTACAGAAAATGTGCCAGTGGGCTCCATGACCAGCAAAAAGAGTGCAGAGAGAGAAGCAGCACTTTGCAAATGAAATTCCAAAATATGCCTATAAATGGCATTTGCTTTAATGCTAAAAACTCCAAAATACCTATAAACAACGCGTCTCAACATTCAAAATCTTGCTTTGTGCTAAAATTCATGTAATATAATGAAGCATGGTGAATATACAAAGTCCTAAAGTGTAAAGAGCAAAACATTTCCTCAGACAAACTGGATTGTCTGTAAACTGACAGCACCTGTCAAAATCTGTGGGCAGTACACTGGACTACCTGTGAATGACAGCTGTCAGATGAGCTCCTGATGAAACTTCAAAGTATCTAAACTAAAAGTCTGCCGGATTAGCAAACATAAAAGGATTGTTGCTAAAAAGAATACAGATCTCAGTTGTTTTTGATCCTACAGGTTTAAAGCTAAGAAAGTAATGTATGTATGTTATTTGATGCAACAAATTTTGTTTTTGCTGGATTTTAAGAAATTACGTATAAGTGGAAAAACAGGTTTCTCCCAAGGGGAGGGAGATCCTCTCAGCAGAAACTCACGGGTAGATGATAATTGTGGGTTAGGCCAGACTTTTGTTTACAAAAAGAGAATGAACATTGGCAGATCCTCCAGCCCAGGAAACGGACGTGTGAAAGGGTGGTAAACTGCACCTGGAAGGAATTCCTCAAAGGAGGGGGCCACTCCTGGACTCCAGGGAGTGACAAAGGGCCGGACCATTTGATGTTAAGAATGAACAATGAACAATTTTTAGAGACTCATAACTTGTTATTCAAAGCGGTGAAAAATATAAAAAGGACAGAGTTGTTAGTCTAAATTTCGGCTGCACGTTTTAAGAGGTGGTAGAACTGTGTAACATATTCTGGACAGGAATGGCAATATATGTGGTTTTATGTGAACTGTGTTAATGCTAGAATTGTTAAAATGTACACACACACATCCCTATGTTAAATGCACACATTTGTGGACATTTGCAGACAATTTGGAAAATGTGTTCATGGCATAAAGGACAAAATCTGTAGAAAGGTGAAACAATATCCCACAGCTGTGGGATTTTGATGAAAAGATGCTACATAAAATATGGAATCTTTGTGTGTGATTTGTGTAGAGGTGACCAATGTAGAAATATGTATTTAGGATAAAATCTGATTTGGACACTAGTGGCTGAGGGAAGGTTTCTAAGGTCTGCAAACCTAAACCATAATCATGACATCATCCGGCCTTGATCCATTCACTCAGATGCAAGGCCCGAGATGAGGTCCTGATCCAATCCCAGCTCACAGGGGCAAGCTTAGTTAAGCAGGCCCATACACCCATTTTGGGATGTCATTTAAAAGGATAAATAGAGACAGCTGACAACACATTGGGACTCACTGATTCACTCACTTTTCTGTTCCAGCATTCAACATCCAGCTTTAACATCTTTCCAGATCCAGATGCCAAGACTCTTGCCAAGCAGTAGAGAACTATTGACTTTCAGCAAGGCCTAAATCCTCAAACTTATTCTCACATCCCAGTGGAGCGCTGTGGTAAGGGAAAGCCTTCTGAACTAGTATCCTGAAACTCCCTGAAACTCTCTGGCTTGCTACCACAAGGCTTGCCTGAGGAACTCGCTATCTGGCTGATTTGAAATACCCAGAACCAAGGAGGGTAGATCCGGTGCAAATCTGATGACCGGCCTAGCTGATCCAGTCCTGCGTCTGATGTGCTGCCGATCCAATGACCAGAACTGACTGTCCAATTTTATTACAAAAGACTGTAAGTATTAATAGGAAGAACAGTGACCCATAATATATCTGCATTATATGATCTCAATCTCAAACCCTTCCCCTCTTTAACTCAGAACCATAGTATTGCTAGAATTATCCCTGTGCTGCCTTTTCGCTCATCTGTGTTACTAAACCCTAATTTCTTATTGACTTGGTTAAGAAAAGTAATTCCCAAACCACACAGAAACTAGAGTATCACGCATGAATGGTTAAGAGCGGCCGTGAATAACTGATTCCTGTGTGGCATTCTCCTTTTTGTAGTCCTTAACATAGTATAAGAAAACATATCTGTCATTTTTAACCCGAATTTCTGTTTTCCATTCTCGTGCCTATTTTGCAAAAACGATTCTTACTTAAACCACTATAACTCCCTCCGTTTTTATGACAGAAGCAACATTTCAACTCCTACTTGTACCTAGCATCCTTAGCTATCCATAGAACCCCTGAGTGCAAAACAGTGTCATTGGCCAGTTATAGCAAAAATCGCACAAGGAAAATTTTGCTGCGATTTGACATTCTGAAAGGTGTTACACGTGTGGATTAGCTTTAAATTATTTCCTACTTTGACTTTGAGAATCCAAATGTTTTCGTTTGACCAAATCATTACTTGTGATTGTCTGCATCTGTCCAAAGCAGCTCACATAGAAATGTATCATAATTTAAGCATTTTTGACCACATTTGGTGTTTTTGCTCAGAGAAATTCAAAGCCAAACTGACAGTTGAAAAGTCAACTACGTTCTTCTCTTGTGTTTAAAAGGGGGAAGATGGGAGTGATATTCTTTTTGATTTGTGTTATTCCTGAAAACCTGCTATCTCCTCACACCTATTTAAATTGTCTATTGGTGGGTTGAGGGGTGTTGCGGGGGAACCTCTAACCATAGTGCTATCTGTTCCAAACCAACACAACAGTATTCTTTTCTGTGCTGCATTTGTTTTTGTGGTCATTATTTGACTCCTAGTGCATTAAAGACATTATTTAGTGTTCTGTCACCCCATTGGTGATTGTTGTTACCTATTAAAATATATTGTGATTTAAATTCTAAACACATAAATATTTACCTTTGCAAACTAGCCTAATTCCTGGTTCAGTGTGACGGGGGCGTCTCAGGAGAAGGGCGTGATATGAGTGGTATATCATTCAGAATATTGAACTTATAGATAAAATAAATAAGGGTTTCATTTGTGCACTACATGCTGGGCGTGACTTGGGTGTGTGCCAGATTGAAATCACTTACATAGAGAGAAACAAATGTATTGTCTATGTGGCTGTCTGGAAATTGAGTCCATAAAAACATTCTAATCCACTGTGAAAGCCTACATGAAATAAGGAAAAGCTACTGGGAATCCATTGATAACATGATGAACTGTGACAAAATGTAAAGTAAATGGGACACGTTGATGGAGGGGAAAAACATAAACTTGATGTGTTACATGGTCACCTTTTATATTAAATGTGTAGATATTTCAGATGATTTGTCATATGGCCAGTTTTAACCTTAGAATTAATTTTATATGAATTGACATTTGATTGTTTGATGAATGACCGATTGTGAATCATTGAATATTATTTTTTTAGTCTTACTATATGTCATGTCTGTATATACAAAGGCTGTCAGGCTATATGTATATTATAATAAAAATGAACATTAAAAATGAAATTAATAATTTGTATAGCAGCAGTATAGCAGTTGTCTGCAAACAAAGTGATACTGAGGATCTAAGAAAAAAATGTATTTATATGCCCTTGCACTTTTACTTTTCTAGATACCAGTCTGCCTCTTGAGCATTTCAAGCCCCTAGAAATTAATTATTGGAGTGGCTTTAGCCTATATATCATGGTTTCTACTATAAAATCTGAACACTCTATTTTGTACTTTGGTTTATACTTTTGCTCCAAATAATGACTTTCAGAAGAATCTGGGCCACAGTTTGGTTACTTTTCTTGGTTCATCAATGCTCACCTGTGCCTCATAACTAGCATGTGGCCCATCTCATCCTCAGAAAGCAGTGCTGCTTTAGGTTTTGCAGCCTTGCTGGATCTTCGTTTCTTTCTCTGTTTTAACTCAACAGAATCACTCAAGATAAGCACTGTCAGTTTCTGCAGCAGGCAAACTTGGAATACCAAAAGGAAACTGGGAATTGACAACATGCATAGCATATCAGTCACCCTATCCCTCAAGGCACACACAGGACACAGCTCAAAGCCAATGGCATCACAGTCTGTGAGGCTGCCCAAGAATGTCTGCAATAATAAGGTACTCAGTATGTTTGAAGTGTACTGTAGAGGGTTGTACTGTACTGTCCCTCCTCTCTCTCTCAATTTGTTTGTTATATATTTGTATTGAGCAAACCTTGATCTGTAGCAATGGAGTGCTTTCTAGGTCAGATTCTGTTTGGATACCACATGTGGTGTTGGAGATATGTAAAAGACAGAGTAAATTTTAATTCTAATTTATTTTAATAACAGTCTTAATACCGACCGGTTTCTAAGCGCAAACCCAGGATTCAAACCTGTTTTGCCATGTATTGTCTTGCTTCCAAGACACACGCATTGCCTCTGAGCTGTATGCCCGGCCAAGAACAAATTGTGAGAATTGATGGTGATGTCCATGGAGTGATGTAAAGTGATGAGCAAAATAGTGAGTTGAGGTACTGTATTGTGAATTCTATAGTATGCTGAAAGCGAAGGAGAGGCAGAAATAGTGTGCTTTGATCAACAGAGCAACACAAACTGTATACTGAGTTGTCAAGGAAACTGACACAATTGACAATGGCTGAAGTGTTAATGCTTTTCTAACTAGAGATTAATTGTAACTGAATGAATGTTAACTCAACACTAGACATACCATCTACACTGTGACTATTTACTGTATGCAGTTTCTCTGAAATGTCTTCCTGTACTGTACATTAGGGTATAATTAAGCAATAAGCCCCAAGCCGCGGGGGCAATACCAAGTCAGGTAATGCCCCGGCCCTTAGTTGCAGGCCCTCACTTTGCTTGGGCCTTAATGGAGGCCCGGGGTATTACCTGACTCGGTAATGCCCCCAGGGTGAGGGGCTTATTGCTATTAGTACCCCAGCCCACAAGACTGGGGTACTAATAGCATTGTTTTTCTGTTTCAGGAACAGAAAAAAAAAGATGTAAAAGAAAATGGCCGTAGGGGAAGGGAAAACAGAGTCCATTTTTCCTTTCCATAGCGGTCATCGGGAGTGGACACGCTGGGGACAGAAGTTTTCCCAGCACGTTCACTCTCGAAAAAGGACCAAAAAGAAGGTAAGTGGGGTTGGGAGGGCGGGGGGGATTGTTTGGAGGGGGGAGGGAGTAAACACATACCTGAATCCCCGGTGGGGTAGGATGGCAGCCTCTAACCACGTGGTGGCTCGCAGCGGGGATTACCCTGTTCCCAGCCTCCTCATTGGCTGAGGGGCTGCCACACCCCCCGCCAGGATATGAAGGAAGTTAAACATTTGAGGGATTCTGCATCGGGTAAAGCCCCAGCGAGGGCCCTTCAAATTGTCTCTCGCCGGGTACTAATTGTCCTTATTTTTAGTCTCTACCTGAACATCAAAATAAACTGAATCCCTATCTTAGCCACCTCAGCCATCTGCATGCCTGGCCCTAGCAAATGTAATGGCTTGCTTGAGTGTTAACAGAGTTCATGAGGATGTTCAGAATTCTTATACATCAGCTGTGCACAATAATGCACTGTCTAGATATGATGGTCTTTGCCTAAATGGAGATAAGACCGAGATTCTCATCTTCGGTCAAAAGACTACTCTATCTAAACTTGATGCACTCTACTCTAACTTTAACGTAGATAACTCCATCATCCCTGTCCTCAAGTCCGTCAAGACCTTAGGTGCTCAAATTGATGCCACACTATCCATGAATAAGCAAGTCAATGCCATAGCATCGGCTTCTGCCTTAAGCACCAAGCTCATCAATGCCATCAAGCTCCTAATAACAAAGTCTAACTGCCTCTCAATTGCTAGAGCCTCCATAGGTGCTAAGTTAGACTACTGTAACTCACTTTTAGCAGGCACCTCCTCTAAAAACAGAACAATGTGCTAAGAGTAGCACTATGCATCCTGAGAAGAGACCACATCTCTTAAACCAGACAGGCAGCTCACTGGCTTCCAGTCAAAGAACGCATTACATTAAAAATTCATACTACAGTCCACAAATGCATCAACTCCACAGCACCTTCCTATCTATCAGAAACTCTCTTTAGAGCAACCTCAGCTAGACCCACTAGAACATGCTACACCAATCAACTCTCTAACCCTTGCATCAACAGGTCCAAAGCAGGAGGGTTAGGTTTCCCCTACATGGCGCCTAAACTCTGGAACAATCTTCCCATCTCTCTCCGAGCGGAAACCTTGCTCTATGCCTTTCAGAGAAACCTGAAAACCTCACTCTTCAACTAACTCGCCCCTCCACATCCCCTCACCCACCACCGGCCACATACCTCACCTCTCTCCCTTAACTGCTGTATATATTGTATAAATGTGATATACTATCAAAAATTGTTAAATGTATACCTGCTGCTACTGTAACTAAGCTAAGCCTAACTTCTGTAAGAAGCACCACGATGCTCTAGGGCTGTTGTGCGCTCTACAAGTGTGAATAAATAAACAAATAAATGGTGGAGAGTACAGGAGTCTTTCACCACCTGAAAGTTGTAAGTATTTGAGAGCATAATGGTAGTGATCTTGACCGTAACCCTGACCCCAACTTTTAAACACCCTCTTTTCCCACACTCCTCAACAGACTGCATTTCACACATACCCACCATGGTATGACCCACTTGTTCCACACCGATCCTCACTTCGAAGTCACCCACCATCATGCCTCTTTTTTGGCACATGTCTTCAACGCCATCATGACAGCTCATGAAAGTCCTATACCCCACTAGTCCCAATGCATGACTTCACAAAATAAGAGTTTTGGTCCGGCATTACTGGACTTTCTACTGAAAACTATTTCAGCTGAGGGTGAAACCACTGTCCAGGTGATTTTAAATGGATTATGTTAAAATATTTAGCAACCTTTGAAAAGCATCATCAGGTGAAATGTGATGAAACTGATAACAAGTCTGGCCTGCAGACATACAATATTTGAAAGTGACCATATGCAAATGTGTAAGCATCGAAAACATAATTTGTAATTGTTTAAAGATGAAATCCAGGGACCACACTCTGCTGAAAGCCCCTGCACCCAGTCATCCCTCCTTGACACCAGGTAGAACACCGCTCCACAGCACCCACAGTTCACGATTCAACCTGAACACCATTATTTAATGCCACCCTATTGAGCCCTGCTGTGACACCTACCATCTTATAAACACATGCTCCTACATCATTGGCTCCCTCACCCACAGTAGCAAGCCTCACACCTCACCCTGCAGACAGTGCACATCTCACCACCCAGCCACACTGATCACATTGTCTGATCCTGAGTACATTTTACCTCAGACTGGCCTATTTTCTTCATAATGAATGCCAAAATTGGGAGAACCTGAAAATGTATCAGATGGTAGTATGCTCTTTACCAAAAAGCATCCATCACTAGTAGTACAATAGACCATTGTTTTTCCCCATATTCAGAATACAGTAGCCAGTGAGTGGTTGTGTCCATTTACAAAGTGTTTGTGCCACCCATGTTGCCTCTAGCTACTGAACTGTCTGTGATAATGCACCTTAAAATTAAAAAAATATGTGTTAATCTTTTTGTTAACTATTTTGTGGAGGTCCATCATGTGCCGGAAACTTAGGAGCTGGGTTTTAGAGACCACTTACTGTATCCAGTATATGGCACTGCACAAAATGAATTGTCTTTTGACTAACAAATTGGCATCACCTCTAATGAGCAATTGCCCTTTCCCTGCTAAACTGTAAAACACATGAGTTTAACATTGTACATTAGGTCACACCACCAAATAAATAATTTTGCATGACATATTAGCATCCCCCTTGATTTCTGATACCACTTCAATCACTTCTATGTGTATCAATGATCACCAGTGTAACATTGGAGAAAAAAGGTACCAGTGTCTATTTCTTTGTTACATTACAATCCCTTTACTTAGGTTAACAGTAGCAGGACATGAAATGAGCCAGAGTACAGGTACATCTTTACTTTAGATTCATACCAAAACCCAAAAATGCTACTCCATTTACATGGCTGTTGCTCGACCATCCCATTCAAGCACAAGGAGGAGGACATTGAGCCATTCTGTACATGGTAAATAGTGGGCAGACAAGTGCCAGATGTTAGTACCTTGAACCAACATGTAGTTATGCCATAAATCAGTGATACCTTATTGGTGAGTTCATGGACACATTTCAAGAACACTTTCAGGTAAGGTAAAAAAAAAACATCTCAGTGAGATTTAGATACAAGCATTTGGTCATGGTTTTCTCATTCAGTTGTGTCATTGTTCTGCCATAATGCAGCAGATGTGTAGTGCTTTGTGTCATTATCCTGGATGACCCAACATTTGCAGCTGTCCCTTGTGTAATAGTGTCACCAATCAGGCAAGTGTCCATTATCTCTTCATGAACAGCACTGGCCACAGACACTTCTTGGAAATGCTGGTTCAATGATGGATCTTCACAGGGTGTTTTCCACAAGGTTTACAGGAGGAGTGATGTTCATTCCTCTCAAATGCCATTTGTTAAACCTTTTAACAACAATAATAGTCTACTCTGTAAAAAGGAGGTCCACCTGGGTCTCCAAGCCTTAACATGGGAAACCCCCTTTTTGTTGACATCACAGATCATCCTGAAAATCTTGTGTACAAAGAAATAATCATGTGAGGTTTTGATGTTTGAAACAGTCTGAACAGACTCAACCAACACTATTGTGTAAATGTGGGAGAGAGAACACAAAACTCATGGATGGTGAAAAACTGGCAGAGACTATACTGTATTCCTGCCCTGAACCAAAGATGGCCCATCCATCACTTCTCTACAGTAATAATAATACTAGCCTTACCATAGCTCTCAACGCAAACACTTTTGGCGGGTGTCACCCGCCTTGTAAACAGCTGACTCACCCGCCAAGCCTCCTGCACGCCCATTTGTTTCAATGGGCCTCTTACCCGCCAAGAATAAAATTGGGTGTTTCACCCGCCTTTGCAACATAAATGGTTGAGAGGTATGCCTTACATAAAACCCACGGTAAGTGCATATCTGACAGAGAAATACATGTCTCAGTATGCACTGTGTTAGTATCACAACACTCACTGAGGGCACCTATCTGGCAGTCACTACACAACTGAACATTCACTGCTTTAATAGCACAAAACTGACTGTGGCAGAATATCTGACAGAGTGTACACTCTTTCTGTGCCCTGAAATGTAGAGGATCCACCAATGCAAATTGTACTTAACAATAACAGTCCACACCTTTCACAAAACTCACTGTAAGAAGATATGTGGAAGAGACTACATCTCTCAGCATGCACTGCATTAATAGCACAAAACTCAATGTGGGTGCATATCTGGCAGACACTGAATGTTCCAGCATGCACTGTATTATGAGCACAAAACTCACTATAGGTGTGTATCTGAGAGGGACTACACTCTTATTATGTGCCCTGCCCTAGAAATGGCACACCCATCGAAACTGGACACTACATTAAAAGAACCACACCTTTCACAAAACTCACTTTAAGTATGTATGTGGAAGAGACTACAAGCCGCAGCAAAACCCACTTTCCTTTCCTATATCTGTCACAGACTACATTTCCCAGCATGCACTGTAGTAAGAGCATACAACTCACAGTGGGTGCGTATCTGGCAGATACTAACCATTACAGCATGCACTGAGTTATTAGAGTGTAGAGGAGCAGCCGAATGATGGAAGCCTGAAATCACGCCATGCACAACAGCAGTGGTCATGACTTTTCCACAGAGATCCTCCAAGAAAAGGTATCCACAAGAAAAGCCCATCTGATGTATCCCTGAAGATCTTGGAAGAGGTCCCCAAAGGAATATTAAGACGAAAGAAAGAGAAGCTGGTAATGTCACAAGAGATGAGAGTGATGCTCTGAGAAGAGTAGCTGAAGAAGAGGATGTATAGAATTTATGGAATCTGATGACAAAGTAAAGAATCAAGTAAACTTTCACATGCAAAGTGAAGATTGCATGTGTGAAGAGCACTGCAGAAAATGTACGCTGTTTGATAACTGTACAGATGCAGCAACGCAAGTAGACTAAGTAATCTTAGAAGCTGGCTATACGTAGTGAATATACTGCAGGCAGGGCCGCCATTATATAGAAACTGGACTTCAGTGTAACAATTTAAGGAGCTTAAGCCTATAGAGAAGATGGCTGAAAGTTGTGTCGCAGGTGGAATCGATGAAGGACCGAGAAAGTCTGTCTGGCCTGGTGTCAAAGGCTGGAGCAGCCAATAACTGGTTATCTATCCTTGAAGAACAGTGAACGTGAGAAGCTGAATCATCCCTTGTTAAGGTGCAAGAAAGAACACTATGAGTGGCAAGTTTTATTCATTTAATACAATTAATGCTAGAAAATGACCTGAATATCAGTCTCCTATCACATGGGCTATGGATGGAAATGGAAGTTGGGCATGAAGCTCTAGACTTAAGATAGCATGTGCTCACACTCCCATATATTCCCAGGAGCGAGAATAAGTTCAAAGGCAATCTCCATGGCAGAAGGCATGGACAATCAGAGATGTTGGGCTAACTGTGTTGGGAGACACAGTCAAAGTACACCCACTGACACCTGGGGTACCAGCTTATGTGCTGCTAGTGAGGCGAAAGTTATAACGAAGAGCCTTATAGTTTGATAGCCAATGATGAGCTGTGTGTCAAATAACTGTTATGGATGACTTGCACTAAGGATGGGCATACATTGTCCACCTGACTGTAGAGACCCAATCACAACCCACTCCTGTATAGAAAGTATACTTAGATGTTCCCTTTGAGCCAACCACAACTCTGTGTAGGTTTTTCTTGCTTGCCACGTAGTGTGACATCACCTATGACATGTTTAACTATATGAATGTGATTTTTTATGAAATGCTTTGAGTGAGATTATGCTGTGCGACGTCCGTTGATGTCCTTTATAACTCCCTGTTTTAGACAATTGATAATAAAAAAGTAAAACGACTTTGCCTTCTTCCTGAGTTGGTTTGATTATTTGGTGTAAGATTTACTCTGCATCCCATCTACTGCACGATATGCTACCTATTTATGGGCCATATGTTCAAGAACAAAAAACTGTGGACGCCTATCTGGCAGAGACTACATGTTCCAGGAAGCATTGCGTTAATAGCACTTAACTCACTATTTGCACATAGCTAGTGGAGACTACATGTCCCAGCAGGTACTGCAATAGGAGCACACAACTCACTGTAGATATATATCTGGCAGAGAACGCTCTCTAACTCTCTCTTTCTCTCTCTCGCTTGTTGCACTAGTATTGTGTGTGTCATCCGTATAATTAAAATAATTCAATCCGTAAGAACGCATGGTGGAAAGTATCAATGAAGAGAAGGTGCAGAAACTTGAGGCACAACAGTTTGAAATTAGAGACACAATTTCTAACTCTTCTGATAATTGTTTTCACGGACAAGGAATACCTGGCTGGCCCCCAATTGTGCTGTAAGGGCATCACACTCTCACCAATATATCACTCAACGGACTTTATTTCATTCAATATACCGAAATAAATAAGCCATTTTCGCCCTATAAAGCTACATTAGTAAGGCCTGGAAACAATGAGAAAATAATGTTACCCAAATAATGAGTACACCAATATGGGCAATTTATGTGATGTTTTAATTGTGTTTTAAATACTTATTTTAGTTTTTTACTGGTAATGTAATTTTTTAATGTATTTTATTATAATGAAAACCATTAATTTATTTTGCGTTATATATGAATCATTTATGATGGTGTATTATTTTTTTGTTTATTGTGTTGTGGTTTTCAAAGCCTTTCACAGTTTCATGGATGCAAGAACGAAATGATGCTTTATATATGTTCTGTTTTGTTTAAGCCATTCCAAATGCATTGTGCTTTAGTGTGAGTTCACGTAAAGTTCAGCTGAGCGAGTCAAAAGCAATTTGACTTCTCAATTCAGCAAATGGATAATCGCTAGGCGGCAGCAGGGCATGACAAATCACTTCAAAGTGACTTTGCAATCTTGCTCTGTCACATAGCATGGCAAATCAGAGCTAACATTACATGTTATCTGCACAAGTCAATATCTTCTCTTTAATTAACAGGGCTTTACAAAAATGCATCGTTTGGTTCCATTAAGCACCCTGCAGATATGCTTCCATTACTGTAACATTATCGCAAACAGTGTATGCTTTAAAAAATTACACATACTTACAATTCAACCACCGTTCAAGAGCATTATAACTTTCCGTCATGTTCCTTTTAAAGACGTTGCATGTATAGCGATTCATACTTTTAGACAAGTACACTACATTAATACGAATATTTTGAGTAGAATAATATTTATAAGTGAAATACTTTTATTATAGGTAATTTGTATGCAATTAATATCATGACAATAATAATTATACTAATACTACTAAAAGTACATTAACAATCATTAATAATATATTAAAAATACATTAACATATATGAATATGTTTGCATACACTAGGAAATAATTCATGACTTGCGGTCGTAGAACATTCAAGCTGCCCATGGATGAAAAATGTAAACATGTGAAAATGCCCCTCCAGCCGCCCAAAGTTAGTGGCAAATCCCTGCTGTGGCATTTTAATAGGAACTTTCCGCACAGTGGTTCACTTGGCATTACCCTCTGTTGGGACTCATAGCTCAGCTGTCAGTACAGTTAGACAGAAGTCAGAAGCTCTGGGTGTATTCCCAGGTCAGCCATGAAAAAATAAAATGATAAAAGAATGTAAAGTTCAATCCACATTTTTACCAAAGGAAGTCACGCGCGAGCACGCTTCTACCGTGGCCTCACGATCTGCACAGGAAGCCAGGCTGTAGCTTAATACTTAAAATGCAACCTATATTATTATGAAAATTAGTCATTTGTGTATAACTGCCGTCACTACTGTTTTGACAAGACAGAATTTGCAAATATTAAATTCTGTTCAGGCAGCAAACGTAATAATTAATACACCGTCTATAAAATGACGCGTTCCTCTTTTGAGGCATGTATTATTGTGACACTACTGTCTTCAGTAGCGATGCTAGAGGACACACACAGGATAGCCTCCGTCGGGGAGCTGCTATTGCTGGAGTGCAGCGTATACACGTATCTGTGAGCAGGCCACACCTTACACATACAGTCCAGCTATATCATGCAATGCTGATAAGGAGACCCCGAGAAAACGAGCTGCATCTGTCAGCTCGGTCTGGAGGAAGCCTGCGGAGTGCTTAAGAATAAAGCAGGATAGATTACGCAGAAGAGGCAGGCGTTCCTCCAGCAGCCATTTTATATCAGTTTAAGATGCTTGAATGACAAGGTTTACTAATCCATTTAAACAACGTGTGCCCGTCTGCTTGAAAACATTGTTCTTAATACAATGTGATGTATTTTCTTTCAAGGCAAGGGAAGAATAACTTGTCCATTTTTTTTTTTTTAATGCACTAGCAAACTTCTGTTTGAATACATGTCTCATTATTTCCATAAATCCTCATGTCGCTATTTTTTGGGCAATTCTTTCAGTGCAATAATGAAATTACATGTTAGCGCCAGGCATATATTTTGATTTCATAAGTGGTGGAAAGATTTTATATTTGCAATGAAACATTGCACACATTATATAATTAATGCATGATGGTTTGTTTTGTTGGTTTGTAGAATGTTCTGTGACGCTGCGCCATTCACTTGTGTGTCATTGTTGTTTTGCTAACTATAGAACTGCAGCAGAGCATTACTTGGACAGTGTGAATGAAAGATAAGAATGGAAATCCATGTTCTGAACCCACGCAGTCGCGTGCTCAGGGGGGCAGCGACGTGCCTCGACTTCAACTTGGCAAATTCTCATCTCCAGTCGCAAAGGCAGCTCGGATGTAGCAGTGGCCCTGGTCTACTAGCCGAGGCCTGTAGCCCTCTAGGTACCCCATGGCTCTTCGGTAATTTCCATTGCCCCACTAACCTAGTAGCTATGGCCGATGGTCAGAAGGTTCAAGGATAAACTGGCCGGGGCCGTGTTCACTGTATTCCACTTGCCAATGCTCTGTCCATTGTACAGGTTGCACCAATTCTTCCTAAAGACCAATTACCCCCTGCCAAGTATATATGATCTGCAAAGGTTTAAATAACTGTGCAAATGACTTTGCCCCTCTTCCTGTTTCCTGGTAATCATCCTCAAGTATCCTGAGTCCTGCAGTAATGTAACATTTGCTGATTCCCAGGGTCAGTGCCGGATTACCCATTAGGGCAAGTTGGAACCGGCCTATGGGCCCCACTCCTTTAGGGGGCCCTGTGACCATTAGTTCTTAATTGGATTGTGTATTTAATTTGGATCTAAATTAGATTTTGGATTTAATTTGCAGTCCCTGCACTGCGTTGGCATGTTTAAAAAAAAAACACTTTGGTCTCAGTCTCCCTGTGTCCGTGTGTGGGCCCCTTCCTGCATGCTGATTCCGTTTTCAAGCATTTGAATTTTTTTTCAGTTTCTACTTGCATGCCAGCAGGGCCCAAGCACAGACTCAGTGGGGCCGATTCATGGAACAAACGTGCGCCGAAAATCTTCGCGCAAGCAGGCGCAAGCGGAAAAAAACAGGCGCACGCGCACGCGTGCGTTTCATGGAAGTCCCTGCGCGTGTACACCTCGGGATGTGCGCCAAACCTGTGCATGGCGCACATGTCACTGCAACATCCCGAAAGGCGTGCGCGACGCACACAGTGAAAGCGCACAACCTCGGCGCATACACCAGAAAGTGGGCGGGACACGGGGCGTAATGTGCGGAATGGGGAACAACGCGTGAAAATAAGGGCGTAACTGGGGATGTACTGCAGGCAAGCAGACGGAACGCTCACATGCACTCGAACCACACGTATTCATGGAATCGAATAGGGCAAAGCCACGCACAGCCAAAGACACGCACAAGCTGAAACACGTCCGCCACACGAAGGCAGGCGGTAGAGTACCAGCGCATCACAAAAGTGGCAAAATACAGTAATTGGGCCTGTGCGAGCGGGGTACGTGTATTTCGGGGGCGCGTAGGAAGTTAAACACGCGATTGAGCGGGGTACGTGTATTTCGGGGGTGCGCGGGAAGTTACACACGCGATTGAGCGGGGTACGTGTATTTCGGGGGCGCGCAGGAAGTTACACACGCGATTGAGCGGGGTACGTGTATTTCGGGGGCGCGCGGGAAGTTACACATGCGATTGAGCGGGGTACGTGTATTTTGGGGGTGTGCTGGAAGTCACACACAAGATTGAGCGGGGTACGTGTATTTCGGGGGCGCGCGGGAAGTTACACACGCGATTGAGCGGGGTACGTGTATTTTGGGGGTGTGCGGGAAGTTACACACGCGATTGAGCGGGGTACGTGTATTCCAGGGGAGCGCGGGAAGTTCCACACGCGATCTCATCAGGGTACGTGTATTACAGGGTTGCGCCGGGAGCAGCACACGTGAATTGCACGTGTGGGTCCTCCCAGGTGTTCCCTCTACACCCTCCACGGCCCCTGCAGGTGGCTCACACCACAGGGTCCTACCCAGCACATGTCCTGCAGGCACCCCATCCACCATGGCCATGCCCACCAGCCAACCCACATGTCAACTTGCACTAGTGCCCACCAACGCATGTCCCCCTGCACCCACAGCCACCAGGGGGACCCACAACCAGACCCCCACCCATGTCTCCCACCACCCCCACCCCCCAGCAGTGCAGGGGCAGCCTCCACCAGGCCCCCACCCATGTCCAACTCATGTTCCCCACCACCCCCACCCCCCAGCACTGTGGGGCACCTGCCAGCAGGCCCCCACCCATGTCCAACACATGTTCCCCACCACCCCCACCCCCCAGCAGTGCAGGGGCAGCCACCATCAGGCCCCCACCCATGTCTCCCAGCACCCCCACCCCCCAGCCACCAGGGGCACGCAGCCACCACCAGGCCCCCACCCATGTCTCCCACCACCCCCACCCCCCAGCAGTGCAGGGGCAGCCTCCACCAGGCCCCCACCCATGTCTCCCACCACCCCCACCCCCAGCAGTGCAGGGGCAGCCTCCACCAGGCCCCCACCCATGTCTCACACCACCCCCACCCCCCAGCCACCAGGGGCAGCCTCCACCAGGCCCCTACCCATGTCTCCCACCACCCCCACCCCCCAGTCACCAGGGGCAGCCTCCACCAGGCCCCACCCATGTCTCCCACCAACCCCAGCACTGGGGGCACCCGCCACCAGGCCCCCACCCACGTCTCCCAGCACCCCCACCCCCCAGCAGTGCAGGGGCAGCCTCCACCAGGCCCCCACCCATGTCTCCCAGCACCCCCACCCCCCAGCACTGTGGTGCACCTGCCAGCAGGCCCCCACCCATGTCCAACTCATGTCTCCCACCGCCCCCAACCCCCCAGCACTGTGGGGCAGCTGCCTGCAGGCCCCCACCCATGTCTAACTCATGTTCCCCACCCCCCCACCCCCCTGCACTGTGGGGCACCTGCCAGCAGGCCCCCATCCATGTCCAACGCATGTTCCCCACCACCCCCACCCCCCAGCAGTGCAGGGGCAGCCAGCACCAGGCCCCCACCCATGTCTCCCAGCACCCCCACCCCCCAGCCACCAGGGGCAGCCTCCACCAGGCCCCCACCCATGTCTCCCAGCACCCCCACCCACCCAGTCACCAGGGGCAGCCTCCACCAGGCCCCCACCGATGTCTCCCACCACCCCCACCCCCCAGCACTGTGGGGCACCTGCCAGTAGGCCCCACCCATGTCCAACGCATGTTCCCCACCACCCCCACCCCCCAGCAGTGCAGGGGCAGCCTCCACCAGGCCCCCACCCATGTCTCACACCACCCCCACCCCCCAGCCACCAGGGGCAGCCTCCACCAGGCCCCCACCCATGTCTCCCACCACCCCCACCCCCCCAGTCACCAGGGGCAGCCTCCACCAGGCCCCCACCCATGTCTCAAACCACCCCCACCCCCCAGCCACCAGGAGCAGCCTCCACCAGGCCCCCACCCATGTCTCCCACCACCCCCAACCCCCAGTCACCAGGGGCAGCCTCCACCAGGCCCCCACCCATGTCTCCCACCACCCCCACCCCCCAGCAGTGCAGGGGCACCCACCACCAGGCCCCCACCCATGTCTCCCACCAACCCCACCCCCCAGCAGTGCAGGGGCAGCCTCCACCAGGCCCCCACCCATGTCCAACTCATGTTCCCCACCACCCCCACCCCCCAGCAGTGCAGGGGCACCCACCACCAGGCCCCCACCCATGTCTCCCACCACCCCCACCCCCCAGCAGTGCAGGGGCAGCCTCCACCAGGCCCCCACCCATGTCTCCCACCACCCCCACCCCCCAGCAGTGCAGGGGCAGCCTCCACCAGGCCCCCACCCATGTCTCCCACCACCCCCACCCCCCGGCACTGTGGGGCACCTGCCAGCAGGCCCCCACCCATGTCCAACTCATGTTCCCCACCACCCCCACCCCCCAGCACTGTGGGGCACCTGCCAGCAGGCCCCCACCCATGTCCAACTCATGTTCCCCACCACCCCACCCCCCAGCACTGTGGGGCACCTGCCAGCAGGCCCCCACCCATGTCTCCCACCACCCCCACCCCCCAGTCACCAGGGGCAGCCTCCACCAGGCCCCCACCCATGTCTCCCACCACCCCCACCCCCCAGCACTGTGGGGCACCTGCCAGCAGGCCCCCACCCATCTCCAACTCATGTTCCCCACCACCCCCACCCCCAGCACTGTGGGACACCTGCCAGCAGGCCCCCACCCATGTCTCCCACCACCCCCACCCCCCAGCAGTGCAGGGGCAGCCTCCACCAGGCCCCCACCCATGTCTCCCACCACCCCCACCCCCCGGCACTGGGGGCACCCGCCACCAGGCCCCCACCCACGTCTCCCAGCACCCCCACCTCCCAGCAGTGCAGGGGCACCCACCACCAGGCCCCCACCCATGTCTCCCACCACCCCCATCCCAAAGCAGTGCAGGGGCAGCCTCCACCAGGCCCCCACCCATGTCTCCCACCACCCCCACCCCCCAGCACTGTGGGGCACCGGCCAGCAGGCCCCCACCCATGTCCAACTCATGTTCCCCACCACCCCCACCCCCCAGCACTGTGGGGCACCTGCCAGCAGGCCCCCACCCATGTCCAACTCATGTCTCCCACCACCCCCACCCCCACCCCCCAGCACTGTGGGGCACCTGCCAGCAGGTCCCCACCCATGTCCAACTCATGTTCCCCACCACCTTCACCCCCCAGCAGTGCAGGGGCACCCACCACCAGGCCCCCACCCATGTCTCCCACCACCCCCACCCCGCAGCAGTGCAGGGTAGCCTCCACCAGGCCCCCACCCATGTCTCCGAGCACCCCCACCCCCCAGCACTGTGGGGCACCTGCCAGCAGGCCCCCACCCATGTCCAACTAATGTTCCCCACCACCCCCACCCCCCAGCACTGTGGGGCACCTGCCAGCAGGCCCCACCCATTTCTCCCACCACCCCCACCCCCCAGCAGTGCAGGGGCAGCCTCCACTAGGCCCCCACCCATGTCTCCCAGCACCTCCACCCCCCAGAACTGTGGGGCACCTGCCAGCAGGCCCCCACCCATGTCCAACTAATGTTCCCCACCACCCCCACCCCCCAGCAGTGCAGGGGAAGCCACCACCAGGCCCCCACCCATGTCTCCCAGCACCCCCACCCCCCAGCCACCAGGGGCAGCCTCCACCAGGCCCCCACCCATGTCTCCCAGCACCCCCACCCCCCCAGTCACCAGGGGCAGCCTCCACCAGGCCCCCACCCATGTCTCCCACCACCCCACCCCCCAGCAGTGCAGGGGCAGCCTCCACCAGGCCCCCACCCATGTCTCCCACCACCCCACCCCCCAGCAGTGCAGGGGCAGCCTCCACCAGGCCCCCACCCATGTCTCTCACCACCCCCACCCCCCAGCAGTGCAGGGGCAGCCTCCACCAGGCCCCCACCCATGTCTCATACCACCCCCACCCCCCAGCACTGTGGGGCACCTGCCAGCAGGCCCCCGCCCATGTCCAACTCATGTTCCCCACCACCCCCACCCCCCAGCACTGTGGGGCACCTGCCAGCAGGCCCCCACCCATGTGCAACTCATGTTCCCCAGCCAACATGTCATCACAATCTAGATCCCTGGTCCCTATGGTCAGCCTCCAAATGCAAAACACCCACCCGAGTATTGCATCCACCCACTCATAATTTGCAATTACATCACAGAACACCAATTGCAAGTTCCGAAACAAACACATTTCCCTCACATACACCCAATGGGTGTCAGTGAATCTCAAAACACATATCATGAAATGCATGAAACCAATGAGATACCACACATTGAAGTTCACCAAAAAAAATATGTATTAAAGGAAACATAAATAGAATAAAAAATGAAGAAACAGACATGTGAATGTACAAAAATGAAAAGAAGCATGTCCGTTAAAAAAAGCAAAACCAAAAATAAATTTCCAAAGTAATATTGTCCAAAGACAATGTCCACAAAACAAAATCCAATGGGAAATAAAAAAGAAAGCCATTGCTCCATGGTTAAAAAGTGAAAAAAAAAAATACAATCCAACTGTGAACTATGTACATAGGAACAAGCCAGGGTCCATTATCCCAACAAAACAAAGGAAACCTATCTAACTACACTAACTAATAAAATAAACTATATACAAAAATGTGGCCAATGTCCGAAAGGTCCAAATAAAATAAAAACAAAAATGAAACCTAACACTACCTACATAACTATGTACAAGGGCAGCGGGCTAGTTTCACGGCTCACTTGTGGATGTCCCGGGCCAGGGCATCATCGAACTCCTCCTCAATGTCCCGGAGGTGGTCCTCCTTCATGGCCCCGAGGGTCCGCAGGGCCATCGACGTCTCCACCTCCAAACCCCTGCGGATTGCCTCGAGGCACTCGGCCCGCCTCAGGACCTTC
Source organism: Ambystoma mexicanum (assembly GCF_040938575.1). NCBI lineage: Eukaryota > Metazoa > Chordata > Amphibia > Caudata > Ambystomatidae > Ambystoma > Ambystoma mexicanum. Next base: position 1,275,097,630 of record NC_090929.1, on the reverse strand, counting down.
CGCATGGAGTTCTCCGCCCTGACCATTGTGAGCTGTGCCTCTTCCGCCCGCTGCCGCTCCGCATCTATGGCGTGGCCCAACCGCTGCCACACGGAAGACACTCTCTGTCCTGGGTCCTCCTGCCCTCCGGCCGATGCCTGCCCCTCCGATGTTGAAGGCCCCGAGCCTTCATGGCTCCCACCACGTTGCTGCTGCTGCTGTGCCTCTGCCCGTGCACTGCCTCCTGCTGCCTGCACCTCCTCCGCCGGCTGGGGTGCAGTCGTAGATGTGGCCACCCCTGCTGGACGTCCGACTCCCGACTGTGGCAGGGATGCCTCCTCCACCAGCCTGGCCGCACCGTCAGAGGCAGCTCCACAGGGCACCCAGGTGACTGATGGGTGGGAAGATGGCACAGAGGAGGACTGGCGTGTAGGGGGTCCAGTTGAGGAGGGGGTCGTAGCAAGCCCCATCAGACGGAGGAATCCGGTCTGGGTGACCTGTCCCAGCAGGCTGACGTGGTCAACGAGCCATTCGAGATGACTTGCAGTCTCTTCATGAAAAGACTGCAGGTCACCTCGCATGGCCCGTTGACGCAACGCCACACCAGCCAGGACAGGCTCAACCCGGACTTGGATAGCCACGTCCGCAGGCAGAGGAAGGCCAGTTGACATGAGCTCATCCCCTGCCTGAAAACGGGTCTGGACGTAGGCATCCCTGCTGGTGCAAGATGATGCAGGGACAGGATCAGGGACAGGATTGCACACAGGCACCTCTGCGACGGCCTGTGCTGCCTCCTGTCCCTGGTCCTGCACTGCACCACTAGCACCAGTGGGATCCCCACCTCCAGACCCCGTCTCTGGTGCTTGCACGGCCTCCTCCTCCACCAAACCCCCCACCAACCTGGATGACTCTGTGCCATCTTCCCCTGTTGGGCCCTGTGGGGTCCCAGCTGCCCCTTCTGCTGCCGAGGAGTCCAACTCCAACCTCCGCCTCTTGGATCTCCCCCCGGCAGCTGCGGCCTGGGACGCGGCACCGGACTCCTCACTCCCCGACGAGATGACAACATGGGAGGGGAGCCGGGCCTTGCGTCTCCGGCTGGCGGTGGGATCCCCGCCGCTGTGCTCCACAGCACCTTCTCCGCCCTCTTCATCAGTTGACGCTGCAGACAAGGAGAAAAAAAACACAGGCATCAGGGCACTGTACAATGGACACATACACACATGACAGTTGTACATGAGTGGCATTGGCAAACCTCAGACATATCATCACAATCCCCAACACACATGTCATTACAACTCGCACACATGAGCCATACCACAGCCATATCGCAACTGCCACCACCATCCATACACATACAACAGCATGAGCAGCCAAAGGTGAGCCAGACATCACATGCAACACAGGAAGTGCACCACACATGTACACACACCACCACACTTGCATGCATGTGTACACCTCTGCCAAGTGTCGCAGTGTTCAGACGGGCATCCATGTCACATCTGCCAATCAGGCTTCCACATACCGCTGTCACATGCATCCATGTTGCATCACTGTTGCACCCTTGTCAAATACACACACATGCACATGTACACAGTGCTGATACATGCAGCCAAAAACAACATACATGCGTGACATCACGGACATGTCTACTTACATACACATTCATCCAAACATGTGTGCCCACACAACTGCATTTGGCATGCAAGCCTACACACAAGCACCATCCATGTCTCACACATTACAGCCCTCGCATGTGTCAGCCCCATGGCCCTGTACACCCCCACCCATACTCGACCCCATACAAACAGATGTGCAACCTGCACACTTCTGAATAATCACCACACGCACGGCTCACAATCAGGATGCATGTACACTCACCGCTCGACTCCAGACGGATCTGCTTCTCAAGGACCTGGACGTGGAGCGCTGGGGATATGCGTTCCAGGATCCTCATCTGTTCTTCCGACAAGTGGCCCCGGCGCCCCTTGGCATCTGCTTCCTTCAAGAGGCGCCGGGCCTTGTTCAGGGTCCTGGACCTGAAGTCCTCCCAGCGCTTCTTGACATGTTGTAAGTCGCGGACTGCCACCCCCTCCGCGTTGATGACAGTCACGATGTCAGTCCAGATCCGAGTCCGTCCTTCCTTGTCGGCGCGGGAACCTCCGAAGAGGGCATCATACTGCCCCAGGACTTGCTCCACCAGGACACCAACTTCGGTGGCATTGAAGCTGGTGCCCCTCTGCCTCTCTGGCCGGGGGTTGTCAGTGGTCCCAGATGGTGTTTGCCCCGACATGACAACCCCAGAGGCAGGAGTGGGTGGGCAACTGGGTCCTGGGGCTGGGCTGTGGAGCGATGGAATCCCAGTCGGGAGTCTTCGGTTCCAGCAGGGGTGGTCTCTAAAATTTCAGAAACATTCATTAAGACTGATCTTGGAGTGGAATATGTTCATCTTCTACAATCGTTTATGGAAAAAAACATGGATCGAGAAACCCTGGGTTTGTAAACAAACATAAATTTGATGTTGAAGTCATGAGGAGAAAGAGGGAACTTCGGCCACTATTAGACACATAAAATCCAGAGATCCCACACATTTCTTGCAGGAAAAAACATGCTGCAAAACAGAAATATAAAAACTGGATAAGATCTCACAAGGTCTGCATTTTGGAGTTTACTAAACAACGAAGGTGCTCCTCAATCTGCACTGATGACAAACATGGTTTCAGAGGCAGGGTGGTCTTCACATTTCGAAAATCTGTACAATAAAAAAGGGAAGTGGTCGTCCCCGATGACACCGAACTTAACAAAATGGGACCTCACTTTCCCTAAAGCTGATTTGCTCCAGATAATTAAGAATGTCAGTGCCTCAAGGGCCCCGGGACCAGATGGCCTCACCAACTTCACTATAAAGCAAAATACAGAACTATGGGCAGAGTTTTGTGAAGAGTTCTTTACCCGAATCTGTAGAAGATGTGAAACTCCAAATTCTTGGAAGACTGCAATAATAGTCCCCATCTTTAAAAAAGGAAATCGCCTTGAGCCCAAAAATTATCGACCGATAGCACTCTTGGACGTGCTAGGCAAAGTGTACGCAACCATGCTCCAACAGAAACTGTCACAATGGATTCTTGATAGCAACCACACTGATGTACGACAGACGGGCTTCGTAAAAGGGTTGGGCTGCGGCCTAAACCTTTTGCTAATAAATTTGCTAAAGATGGAAGCAACTAGATCTGGAAGAAAGGTCTATTTAGCCCTGATAGACTTCTCCCATGCTTTCGACTCCATCGACCGAGAACTACTGTGGTCAAAGATGACCAACTGGGGCTGTCCTGAGAGTCTATTAGCCGCCATCAAAGAAATTCACACTGCTACTACCATCAGAGTGCGCCTCGACCAACGCGGATCTCTTACAGAGGAAATTAACACCTTCTGCGGAGTTAAACAGGGCTGCCCCCTGGCGGCGATCATATTTAACTTGTTTCTCTCGGACATTGGCATCTCAATTAACGAGCCTCGATCCTTTTCCCCAAAAATACATGGCTCTGCTCTAAGCTGGATGCTGTATGCTGACGACTTAATCTTGTTAGATACCACCCCAATCGGCCTCCAGCGTAAAATGAAGGCAGTGGAACGTTATGTGGAAAGCAATGGTCTGCACATCAATAACACAAAAAGTGAAATTTTAACGCTGCAAAACCTGCAAACGGGCCACCATCAGAAAAACAACAAATTTAGATGGCATCTGGGAAAAGAAAAACTTACCACGGTGGAAAGCACTAGATATCTCGGCATGCAAATTAACACAAACATAAATGATAGCCCTTGGATGGAGATTGCGAAAACAAAATGCCGGCACTTTGCCTCCACTTTGCCTCTCAAGCACTGATCCTAAACAAAAAATACAGGAAGTTCTCGCTTAAGCCAGTGATAACCTTTTACCAGCAGCTTGCCTACGTTATGAGTTAGGCTTGATATCTATTGAGGCACAAATCACGTGGAATGCCCTGGCCTTATTTAGGAAAACTACGCTGCCAGACGCTGCTCCACAATTTAAAATACTGAGCAGACCTGGAAATGCGAACCCAGACTGTCTGTTAGCTTTATGGTTTAAGAAATGTGAAGAGCTTCTGACCATGTATGAGACCAACATCAAAACGCTGCAGGACAATCCGCTTTTGGTAAAGATAAAGATCTGGGAATTAGATTGGATCCAAACCAGCGAAGACCGAAGGATTTCCAAAACAATGAGGGAGGCTCCTAGTGAAGCAAGAGCGTTCAATAAACTGCAAGATTATGTGGTTTTATTCCCAGACAACAACAGGAGGGCCACATACATGAGATTCCGCCTAAACCTGATTAGAACTAAAGATCGAACAAAGAACTGGGCTGGAAAGGATAAATCCAATATCGTATGTAGGTTTTGTAAAGCCTGCGACGAAACGCTTAAACATCTTGTCTTATTCTGCCCCTTCTTTAGATCTCTAAGAACTAAACATCTTAGCCAAATGTTAAATGAATATCCACTGAGGAATGCCGAAGAATGGTGGCAGCAGATGTTTATTGTTTCAAACACAAAACTGTCAAGTGTGTTAACCCCGTTTTTGCATGAGATTGAAAGGAGCCTTGAGATATCTGACACCGAAGTACAAGGACATTAGGGTAGTGTTTAATATGGCTTAGTCATCACAAGAAGCACTCCCTGACAAGGCTCCTTCGGCACTAAAGACACAAACCCTGTCAAAAGGATGGAACTTTATCTCATGCTTATGTTTTGTTTTGTATTGGGTCTGGACTAATTTGATGTGTTTGAAAGGTTTGTACAAACCAATAAAATAAAAACATTTTTAAAAAAGTATCAAGTGGACCAACTATGTCAATCACAACCCTTTCAAATGGCATACCTACTACAGGAAGTGGTTCCACTTTTACCAGACAACTGACACGTTTTGCAACACCTGCAGTGACCTTCTATCTGGACCCATATCTTGGACCAGTAGAAATGCTTGCTAAAACTCTCCTTAGTCATCTTGACACCAAGCTAACCTGCAAGTGGGACATCATGTATCAAGTGTAGGAGGAAGTACCTCACATACTGAGGTACCACCAACTTCCAATGGTTGCCTCCTGTGGACCCTATGGGTTCACTATATGGAAAGACACCTTCCCAATAAGGTCTATGCTTCCCAAGGGATTCCCCCTCCAACTGGGATCAGGCTAGTCTCCTAAGGCCATTCAGAGATGAACACTCTCAATGACCATTACCAAATTCATCCATAGATGGTCCACCTTCTACAAGTAACCTTTACAGTTCAGGGTGATCATAGGGATTGAACACTTCAAGCAACCCATTTTCCTCGTCATTTTCAAAGTTTTGGTCGATTATCTTAATCTCAGTTGCAGGTAAAGTAGTGCAGGAGCTTTTCTTCCCCTTCTTCTGAATCTTTCACTGCTTAGCTGTGGGTTACCCCTTGGCCTTAGACTGCTCCTTAGTCGTGGCTAAGGCTGCCTTCTTTGTTTGAGACCTAATAATTGGTAGCTCTGTTGTATTCTCCACCATACCTAAGTCTCTATGGTCATTACCAAGCAGAACTCTACCTGGAAAATGCCTCTGCACACTTACAGATATCCTGAATGTTAGGAAAGATTTCTATTTTGGCAACTGTCCCTCCAAGGTTTTGCTTTTGTTTTTGAACCTGTACTGACTTTTACAAGGAAGTGAAACCTTCACCTTCACTTCCCTGGACTTTTTTGTCTCATTTTGATATTTGAAAACTGATCAGTCCTTTGGACTATTAGTACTGGGGGAAACTGCTTCCCTTTTGTCTTTTTAGCTTTTATCTTTTCGGTACATTTTTAACATAGCAACATCATCTTACAATGCAGTTCAATGGGGATATATCTATATAACCCTAGTCTTTTACAATTGGGATTTTTGGTTTCTTTTATATGTACCTAAGGACAGGCTTGAGGTAGAAATTATACTTTTCCCATTTGTGCGTTATTTTGTGTGTGCACATCTGCGTTTACTGCATATGGCTACTTAATCTGGCTAGTGCCCTAAAATGGCTACGCCACAAGATGTGCAACTGTTAATTGGTCATATTGTTGTTTGGCCTTCATCCTGCCTTCCTTCCCAGTCAGGAAATCTCATATAAGGTCATGTACTTGCCTGAAAAAGCCCCATCTTTCGCAGGCTAGTGATGACTTTCATCCATGGTGCCTGAAATTCTGGGTGTGGGTCTTGAGTGAAACTCACAGTGGTCCCTGATTGCACCCTTGCTGGCTGTTTGAATGGTGCAGATCCTTACCATTGGTGGGCTTGGACTTGCTTTCAGGCAGAATTTTTGGTAAGAAGAGGACTCCTGCAGTCATTTCTTCAGATCAGCGTTGGCGCCAAGTATCATGTGCAGAAGAACAGCTGACTGAGTATCAAAAAAGGACTCCAGAAGAGGCCTAGCATCCCATCCCGCATCTGGCCAGGTGAAGCTTTGTTGGACTACCTGATCTGCGTAGGCCCTTAGCAGTGCTTCAACCCCTTGACTAGTGGGACCAACCAGTTTTGACGTGTTCTCAAGTATCCAGCCATCCGGAGCCTTTAGAAGTGTCACTGGACCACCCGGTGGACTGACCAACTCTCCAGTGAGCTACCCTGCTACAATCATTGATGTTCCACATTCACTGCTCTAACTACGGTAGTTTGAGGAACCAGAAATGAGACTCGGATGCAAGGCAGTCATGGTTTTGGTCAAAGACGTTTATTAAAATAAAAGGGAGTGGAGAAATGTCCCTGCTCTAAGAGGTGTTTCCCTACCTAAAACCAAAACTAAGGGTCTGTTAATATCAGAATGTCCAAAACAAAACCGCCCCATGTCCAAAGTAGAATTCTGGCCCTCAATTCTAACAAAATAAACTCTAAGGTGAAAAGGGTAATGTCTTTGGCCCAGAGTGACTTATAAATGTTCAAAACGGAAAATGCTTAACTCCAACACAAAAGTTCCAAAAGGATAGAGTTCCTTGTTCCAGAGGGTGGTTCCCTTCCCCTTGATTTCCCTTCCGTCTGTTGTATATTCAAAGATTCCAGTTACCTGAATTTTTCTTGCTCCACAACACAACTGGTACACAAAAACAACTTGGCTCTTTGGGCCTCATTACGACTCAGGCGGTAAGTGATAGAAATTACCGCCATGGCGTAATGAGCGTTAACGCCATGGTCCGATGGCGATAAGAGCGCCACATTACGACCCATCGCGCACGAGCATTACGCCATGGCGGTAACGTAAACTACGCCATGCCGTAAACAGCCCTTACCGCCCTCGTTAACAGCGCAGGGTGACCTACCGCCACCCATCATTGCGCCGACCGTAGTCAGCGGTCACCGTAATTAGCGGTGATCGCAATTAGGCGGAACTGGAAATAGCGTAATCGCGGCGGAACGGGAAACAGCACAGCAGCCATCTTAAAAAAACACAATCCATTGCCATCCTACCCAACCACACCACAACCAACCCTCAAACCCTGAGATTCCCATAACCCACCCATTTCCACTGCCAACCATGCCTAAAGTTGTCAAGAAGGCATGTGACAGGCAGCGGCAGGAGCGCTTCAGTCGAGAGGAACTGCAAATGCTTGCAGACACGCTCCAGGAGAAGGCTGATGTTGTCTTCTCCAATGAGATGACCTGAACAGCCATAGGCCGCAAAAAGGAGGTGTGGGAACTTGTGGCACAACGTGTCAGTGCTGTTGGAACCACCCCACGCACCCCCAAACAGTGCCGCAAGAGATGGGACGACCTGCGGATCAGGGTCCGGGGCATTATGTCTGCCAACCGTAACCTGGCCCTGGGAACTGGCGGGGGAGCAGACTCCCCACTGAAGATGCAGCCATGGGAGGAGACATGTGCCTCTCTGATTGGCATTGAGTGCATCGAAGGTGTCGGCGAGATGGAGAGAGGGGCCCCGAGATCTGGAGACACAGGTAGGTGCCTCATATCCAGCCTTGCAAGACACCCTGATACACTTGCACGTGACAATCACAATGTGGCAGACGCAACACATCAGCAGATGAGCCACACCCTTCGTGTACAGTAGGCAGACACACACCTGCATGCAAAACCGAACCTAAAGGGAGGCAACCTGTATGTCACGGGCTACTAACTCCACAATCTATCCATTTCACTCTTCACAATGCCTGCTCAATGTCCGCTGAACCATCAATAACAGTCACCCTCCTCTGCTCCACCACAGGCTCGCAATCGGACTATGGCAGGGACGACAGCGCCAGCACCCCAGCCAAGAAGGCCAGGAAAGTGGGAGAGGGGAACCATGCATCCACCTCTGCTGGACCCAGGCAGAATCCACGCCAGGCTGAAGAGCCCAGGGCAGCAAAGTCCCCCGAGGAAGGGGTCGTGACAGCACCTGCAGCCCAACCACACCCACTGTTGCCCACTGAGGGCAATGCGTCAGCAGGGAGCAGTACTGTTGGGGAGACTGCAGCCATCGCTGCCTGCTCCGACAGTGATGTGGAGGATGACACCGGACTTGACCACAACACACAACTGCACTCACCACACCTATCCCCAATCAGCCATCATGGAGATGACACCCAGGGCCCATCGCCAGCTAATTCATGGCCAGCAACACCTAGCCCAGTGAGATTTGTGGAAGATGGGAGTAGTCCCATTGGTCCCCCATTGGCACCAAACACCAAACTCCTCATCATTTTTTCAACGCTTTTCATTCTCTTATTTAATTTTATTGAATTTGTCTTTTCTCTTTCACCTTCTAATTGTGACATCTGTCATGTTGTTTTAGAGTCTCTGAATTTATAATTGTATTTGTATTGCTCTGCTCATTTTTTAACACACCCTGCATTGTATGTTATTAAATTAGGCACATCAAAGTGAGACTTATGTGTGTTCAAATTAATTGTAGTAACCGCATTGGCTTATTGCACAGCCAATCTAGATGGGCCTCTTATATGTTTCTAAGATGTTCTTACATTTCTATTGTCACTCCACATATTAAGGCAAAGTTGTTTGACAAACTGTTGTTTATTTTTCATATATATTTTACACTAGTGAAAGATCTCACATATTCTTTCCTTTCACATGTTATGACTTCCTGTGCATTACCAATCCATGAATGCATTCACAATTATACATTAACGGCATGCTCTTTTAATGATTTATTATGTCTATTAAGTCAAACAATTCTCTGTGACATCTCATTATCAATTTCATTGTCAAGATTGTTGACCCATTGAGTTTGGAGTATTTTGTAACTTTCTCCTCACTTAATCTTTTAAATGACAACAATATTGCAGACACGGTTTCTCATCACCACAGATACATTAACTTGGAACTCAGATCTATGTATATCTTGCCTTTGGTCCGCTCATACCACTCTATGGACACATATGGTGTCAGGATTTGGATATTCATCACCAAGGAACCACACTGTTTTGCATGTTAGAACCCTCATCCTTTGTGTTGGCCTGCCTGTATTGCTGCCTTCTAAATTTATGCTGTCTCAAAGCATGTGTCTCCCTCCACAACAGGTCCTCTGTTGATGGTCATCGTGAAAACAAGCCGCCAACCACCTCCATAAAGAAAGGAGCAAAATGTGAAGTCTTAGATGCTGATTTACAGAAGCACTTTGCAATGGCACAATTCCATTGGAGAACGCTTTGTACATTAGTGTCACTAAAGAGAGGAAAAGTCAAACAATGCATAACGAATTGGTGAACATTGACTTCATGGTACATGGCATGCACACATTAGATTCCAAGACTATGAAGTCCGAATGGGGTCCTGTAATCCATGGCAATTCACGCCTGTAATTTAGGTCCTCTTTTTGTGATCCTTGATTTGGAGAAGCTAAATTATATCTACAGGCAGGTTTCACCAAATGTTTCCTGTTGATATGCACCCACATGATATATACATGTTGACACCAGATTGACCCCATGTGCGTACCTGACGTTCAACCCATAAGCCTACTCACTTGGTGCTCAATATATCCAACATGTAAATGTAAGTCCACTGCCAGTGTCAAAGCCACCAACACCATGTTTAATGTTTGCATCTATCAAAAAGATGGCAACAGTCTCTGCAGAGTCAGCGCCTCCCGGATCGATGGTCCTCCACCTGTTTTGAGTATTGACTGACTGGTATGGAATGATTCTTCCAATAGCTATTTCTTTATGAGCTACCACATTTCTCCTCCCCATCTGCTGTTATCAGACCTGTGACCCATTGCAGAGAGTCTGATATACAGAAACACATGTGGGTGGCCCTAGAGGTTGTGGAGACAACCATTGTGCTCAGTCATTAAATTCAGCAGGATGTCCACTTCCGTCACTCCATCACATTGTTTCCAGCAATCCTACAACGAATATCATGCATATAACGATTGGATAATAATAAGCAACGGGATTCTTCCTAACCGTCGCGTACATACTTATGCTATTACTGACAGAAGCACGTGTTCTTGTCGATTTGCTGTGTGGAACATGGGGCTTTGGAATGGAAGGGGTGCCGAGCACAGGAGTAAAGTGATTGCTTCTCACATCGTGCCGGTCTGGTTTTTAAAGGTTTGAATCTCTGGGTACAGCCAACTCAACCTTCCTTCCTTATGAGTTCAATACATTGGGCCTCATTACGATCTTGCCTGTCCGGATACAATGGTATCGGCAAGCTTGCCAGTACTGTTGTATCCAGACCGGCAAACTCTGAGTTGTGCTTGCGGGTGCCTTTCATTCTGCCAGGTCTGACCTGGTGGAATGAAAGGCACCCGCAAGCACAGCATGCCTGTAGCACCAGCACCGTTATGAACAGGCATAAGGCTACAGGCATCCCCATCCCCAGGTGATCAATTGGGATCACCCGATTATGGCACCTGCGAAACGGCAATTACCGGGTCCAGCGGGGCTGGAATACCCCAGTAATTGTCCATTCACGGGTCCCAGACTTTTTTGCAAGTTTGGAGGTAGCCTGCCAGTATTACCGGCAAGGCTACCTCCAACCTTGTAAGGAGGCCTGTTGAGTTCTATTAAATGGGGTAATAAAAACAACTGTTACAACAGTTCTTATAAAAGGGATGAATCTGGCGTGAAATGTTATACATGAACACACATTATTCTGTAAAGAATATTTACATGTTGCACTGTGTGATCACATGTGGCAAACTGGGCATGTGCCTCGCCATATGAGTCTGTCGCACAGTGCTTGCACTATGTAGTTTAAAGTCACATGAAGCAGGTTTTGCAAAGCACATAGCTTGAGATGAACGAAATGTCTTCTGAATTCATGCAGACTCAAAGCTTGTGTCTCCCTCCACAACAGGTCCTCTGCCGATGGTCATCGTGAAAACAAGCCACCAACCGCCTCCACAAACTCAGGCCCTAGAAAGGAGCAAAATGAGAAGTCTTAAGGACTGATTTACAAAAGCACTTTACAATGGCACAATCCCATTGGAAAACCTCATGGTACATGGGATGCACACATTAGATTCAGCGAAATTATATCTACAGGCAGGTTCAACCACATGTTTCCTGTTGATATTCACCCACATATTAAATACATGCTGACACCAGATTGATTCCATTTGTGTACCTGGCGTTGAAGCCAAACGCCTACTCACTTGGGGCTCAATATATCCAACATGTAAATGTAAGTCCACTGCCAGTGTCAAAACCACCCACACAATGTTTAATGTTTGCATCTATCAAAAAGATGGCAACACCCCCTCCTCCAACTGTTTTGTGTACTGACTGACTGGTATGGAACAATTCTTCCAATTTACTAGCTTAATCCATCTGACAATGGGTGAATAATTGCAGGGGTCATAGCATCAAGTTTCAGACAGGATACTATGCATGTATTATTAGGAGACATCGGAAGATGAGAACAGGCCACTAAGGGCAAACTATGTCATCTCTGAGGGGGGACAGGGATGTCATTTAGGGGTCGCCAGAGGTCGCAAGAGCGACCGGTGCCGATTGGCCAGCGACCTCTGTCAATCTCTTGCGACCTCTGGCCGTCGACCAATCAGAGGAGAAGGGGGCGTGGCCACAGCATCCTGTGACGTTTGTGGTCCTCCATTTTGATTTCCATTTTGTTGCGCACGTGTAAACGCATGCTGCTGCTGCTCCAGCCATCCGGTGACCAGTGCCCAAGGTCAGGCTAGGCCAGCTGCAGCGTCGCGAGTCTCGCAACTTGGTAAGTACTGCCCCTGGGACTCGTCTGTGTGTGTGGGGGTGGCGGGCGGGCCACCGGTGCGCACTGCTGCCAGCCACTGTGACCGTCAGCGCAAGTGCCGTGCAGCCGTGGTGGTTTCGTTGTGATGTATTTGAAAGCCTGGCTGCCTGCTGCGCAGCCCGGGGCCCAGGACCCGGCGGTGATGCCGCAGGCGAGGGCACACGACCACCGGGTCCTGGGGCTGCGCGGCAGGCAGCCAGGCTTTCAAATAAAAACTCAATTAAACCATCTCTGCGAGGCAGCCCCTAGTTGGCCCTTGCTGTGCCCGCCGCAGGTGGCTTGTTACTCCAGAGCCCATGGGGTGCCCATGCCTCAGCCTCCTCCCTCCCCAGTGCTCGGCTCACCTCTGACTCCTTCCTTTGCATACTTGCCAACATTCTGTTACCAAAAACCAGCCATCATCTGCCTGTTATTTCGGCACATGCCTGTGGTTATCTGCACAATATGTGCTTATACCTCCCAGTCCACACTGTGCCTATGACTCTCTGCCCACCATGTGCCCCATGGCTCTGTGCTTGCTGGTGTGACTTCCAGTTTACTTCGTGCTTGTGTTTTCTGGGTACTCTTCCACCACAATGTGCTCGTGGTCCTGAGAACATCACGCGCATGTGGTTCTCTTTCATGTGCTTCTCTCCCAGTACAGTCTCGGTCATGATGCTTCTGTGCCTCCGGCACACGCCTGTGGTTCTCTGGACAGTGCACACTATGTGCGCCTGGTTCTCAGTCCACACCGTGCCTGCGGCTCCCGGCCATCCTAAGTGTGTTGCTCCCTGGCGCTCACGTGCCTATAGCTCTATGCCCACCCTGTATGTGGCGATGACTCTCTGCCCACCACATGCTCCTGGTGTCTTGCCTGCACTGTGTTCGTGGCTCCATGTAAGAATGTATCCAACATAGATGTAGGGTTTTTCAAGTTTCAAAAATAATAATATGCTTAACATTGACATCACAGGAAATTACAAAACATAGATTGTTGGCACAGCACTATTGAAGCATTCTAAAATACACAACCCATCAAACAGCACAACATGGAAAGATATTCAAATGTTAGAAATGTGTAATTCTGAATGGTAAATTAACACCAAATTCAATTACCTAACTTTGACAGAAGGTAATCACACAGAGCTGGTAGGCAACTTTTGTCACTGCTCTGTAGCCGCAGCCTGGGCAATACATATGTATTCCTGCAGTGCAAGTTGAAAACTGAATGACATGGAGACTGATACCCCCCTCAGTCTGATATGCAGATGCTCTGTGATGGTGTTACGCTGTGCCACTTGCCTTCACTGGTGGTTCACCTAAGGGTTATCCCAGCAAGAGTGCAGGACAGAGTCACGTCACTGTCAGGTTAGTGGATTGGTCTGAGCCCAATCTAAGTAATCCCCTAGCAGCCACTGTACAGACAGACTAATTAATGTGTTGCATGAATGTGCCCCCGTGTATTCTAAAGCACGGTAACCCCCAGGGTTGGACTGGGGCATAACATGGTCTCCAGCACCAATGAAAAAGTGGCCTGCAGTTGCAAATGGCTATTCATTCCTTTTGGGACGCTGTTTGAATAGTACCCAAGGGTTTTTTTTGGGGATAAAATGTGATGAAAATTGTGCATTTTAAAGAATATATGTATTCAGCAAAACTGGTGAAAACTACTAACAGTACAAAACTGGGGGCCCTAACCATCATGTTGAGATGCCTCCCCACCCGCACTTCTTCAGCCAGGCCTGAGCAGCAGAGCCACTGTATGAATGCTGTGAGTGCGCTGCAAGCTCGTGAGTGTGGGGAGCACTGCCTACCCTGATCCAGGGAGTAGGGTAACTAGGAGGATCCCACACTGTTCAATTATGATTAGGGAATATGTGCATGTGTTCTTTAGTAACCCCCATTCATGGGTAGGAAGTTACTCCACTATTGATGCTTGGAAGCTTCTGATGTTGACCCACATCTAGGGTTGTCATTCTTCTGGCCCGAAGAGGATTTTGTCACAAACACCCGCAGTGCTGTGTGTCTTCAAAAAGTCACCTTTGAAGGATTTAAATGTGTAAATATCTAAAGTTGGTAATCTCAGAATTCCATGCTGATATTGTCTATGTGGCGAATCCTAAAATGGAAAAATATATGCACTTATCATAGTATATTAGAAGTCTTCCCTATCACCTATTTCCCATTTATATGACGTTAGACTGCTGTTGACTTCCCGGCATCTGAACTTCGGCAAAGCCCTGGTTTTGGGGAGCTGAGATTTGCAGTGGTGTGTGTTTTGTGAGTTGCTGTTCAAAGGTATGGATATTTGGGTGTGCTGCTGTCCCAGAGAATTCCATAGCGTGAGGCTTTATTATATTTTCTCAGGGTCCTAGTTGACCAAATGCAAATTTCTATGATTCATGCGTGTCTCAGTGAGCACATGGGTTACTGTAGGAACTGACCATACTGTCTTTGCTCAAGTTCTGTGGTTCTAGATTGTTGCTCATTGCCATGCAACAGATTTTGTGTGCTGTGTGTTTGTGTGAATAGTACTAATTGTTGGAAAGTGTACCATTGTGGAGAAGTGGGGGGTGTGGAGGACAATGAACATGTAGGAACAGAAACCTAGGCATATAAAGAGTGTTGGTGAGTGTGGGAGTAATGCAAAATGCAGCCAGGATTTTTTTTTCCCCATAAAATATGGGGACAGGACTGATGAGGCTTTTGGTACTGAAGTTTGTATCACTCAGTAATGCCCTGTATGCCTTGAACACATTTTGAACTAATCTTTTGGCAGCCAAAATAACACAAGAAGAAGAATCATCAAAAACTGAGGATGCCATACATGTTTTCTGGTGAAATATTCTCCCTCTCCCCTTTTATCCTGGCTTTCCCCAATCCCCATGCCCACCTATCCGTCCCTGTCCCCCCAGAATGTGATTTCACTCTGTAGTCCTGTTGAAATAAGAGGGCAGATCCACATAAAGAGGGGATTGGGGTTCATACACTTCATGTGGCAACATGGACCTTGACACTCTACATATGATGATCCATTCTTGTATGAAATGTCACAATACACTGATATCGTAACCATTTTTTTCTTAGTGCACTGAGGGATAATGCTTTCTGAGGCCACTTCCTGTGATGTCATGGTGGGGGTGTGGTCAAATGACATCACTTCCTGTGGGGTGTGGTCAAATGAGATCACTTCATGTGGGGGTGTGGTCAAATAACATCACTTCCTGTGGTGTCACTGTTGGGGGCGTGGCACTGTGATGTCACTTCCGCTATCCCTGGCATTTTGGTGAAATGACGTCCCGGGGGGGGGGCATTTTGAGAGAGAATGGTGTATATCTTTGGCAACAGAAATTATTAAAAACATACACCATATATTTGTACTAATGTAGTATATTGGCTAAATTTAAAATGTTTGTACTCGTTCAGAATAACCATATGAGAAAGGGGAAGATGACAAATTATGTCAATGAGGGTTCCTGACTGCTCTATACAAAATGAAAGACAGTTTTTGGCATATAAGAATGACCACAGCTACAGTACATAATTTACATTGGTTTAGGGCTCATTTCTTTCTTCACAACACTCAACCTAACATTACAGTGCTTGTTATCATGAACCATATTGTTTCCCATTGACATTGTAAGATGGGAAATGAATGTGGGTGTATAAGAAACCCTAGTGCGAACCAAGGAGTATAACTCTACCCTTGACCAAAAATGTTGCTGCGTGTGTGCTTTGTAGTTGGATATTAAGGTCTTTTTCTGTGATGCTATAGTGTTCATTTTGTACTGACTTCGAATTGTGGAAGTGTTTGAATGTGGCTTTAAAATTGAGAAGTTTTATGAGGCAGTGCACCTGTTGAATGCAAACTTGATAGTCTTTTAGAAATAATAATCAACAGCTATACTTGGCAGTTTCACAATTTTCTTGAAAATGGGGTGCTTTGAAAGGACAGCATTCTATTTGGGTTTCATGTTATGTAATGCAATATGTTGTTATTCAATGCACTGACATAGGGAAATGTAAAATGAATGGGGGTGCATAATGGGATGGTGGAAACAGTCTTGTTGATCAGGTTTGCTAAAACAGCTTTCTGAGGGTGGCCAAGGCACTTGCATATTCAAACCCTAATCAAGTGGGATGGGCAGTGAAGGGAGGGCATACTTCTGATATCTTTTTTTGACTAGTATTGATTAGTTTGTAGGTGAAATGTAGGATAGTGGGTCAAGCTTTTGGACCTATGATGGTTGAATAGGTAGAAACAAGTGAGGTGCTTGACTTGACATGTTTTTCAATGAAGAGTTCTAAGAAGAACTGAGCAAATGGGTGGTAGGAAGAGTATGGTTGTGACAGGGCACAGTTATGTGACTAGCAGTAGACTGCATGCTGTCTGCCGGGAGTTGGTGGTCAGTTCTTAAGGAGAGGCTTATAAGGTGTGAAAACTGGAGCTGGGTGGAGCAAGTAAGTCGCAGTGCATTATCTTGCAGCTGTTTTCATTTATTACTTTTCTCATGAGGACACACTAGAGATGCATGAATGGTTGATTGGTACATCAAATCAAAGATGTGTTAAAAGTTATCTTGCAACACCTTTTAAAATGTGAATGAAGAAATGATGCAAATGGAAGTTGTTTGGGAATTGTAGTCTGAAGTTATGGTTAGAGCATGTGAGGTGTTACTGAAGACATGTATAGTGGAAACAGTATTATTGATGATGTTTGCTAGAGTAAATTTGTGGGGCTGCTCAGGGCACTTGGCCATGAAAACCATAGCCACAGTGGGGATGGACAGTGGAGGGAGGATAAACATGCTGATATGTTCTGTTGAGTAGTAGTAAGTCGTTTATAAGTGGAAGGAAAATAGTGGGTCAGGCCGTTGGCTTATGATGCTTAAATAGGTGGAAACAGGTGACATTGTTCATTTTGCATGTTTTGTTATAAGAATGGCTAAAGAGGACTAAGTAAGTGGGGGTCGGGAGAGCAAGGGTGGAACAAGGCCCAGTTATTTAACCAGGAGTATACTTAATGATGTGTGCCTGGAATTGGCCTACAAATGTTAAAAAGAGGCTTTTAGGTGTGAAAACTGGAGCTGGGTGGAGGAACTAAGTGAGAGTGCGTTAAGCTGGAGCAATGTTGTGTTATCACGTTATTTATGAATTTAGGACACCCCAGAGATGAATGAATAGTTGGTTGGTATATGAGTTTTTACAAATCTTTGGAGCAGTGTGAAACCGAAATTTAGATATTGGTAAAGCATTTTTTGGAAAAGAAAAAAGTATAAGGAATAATTAAGAAAGCTTTTTATATGAAAAGAATATTGTTCATTTTTGTTTCGAATAAACTTAAGAAATTACTTAATACGACTACACCATTCTATACAAATGATGAAACAGTTGATGTGCTTACACGTGGCAACTTTTGTGATGTGTTTGTTGGATTGTGAAAACACAATTCTCATACCTCATACGGAAAGATTTTTTTGTGGGGAGAGTCACATTCAAGGAAAAAATGTCCCTAAACTATTGATGAGAGTCGACTTGCTATGAAGTCTGAAATGGTGTGATTTCTAAAAAAGAAGAAATAGTATGGTATGTTAATACAGAAATGGAAAGTGTAGGACAGTCAAAAATCAAATCAAAGAAGGATTGTGAGGTATGGGCGTGCAGTGTTGTGTGCAATATCAATACATTTTCTTGTAAAGTGTTGAAGGAACTTTTGCAAGTTTTACACACAAATGATAATGTTCAAAGACAGATCAAGATTCTACAAATAATAAATGACTGTGAAGTTCGTGAAAAAACAAAACTTGTGGGTCATTCTCTAACCTGACTTAATAAAAGTAGATGTAAGATTCAGTTTCAAAATATACGGATGCTGGCCGCACATCAAACTAAAATGAGATACCTTGTAGGTGAACTGTATGAGTGCAAAACACCAAGTATGTTTCTTGCAGTTTTAAATCAAATACTTTTGACTGGAACTGTAGAAAGTTTAGTTTCTACAATGCAAATAATAAATATATTGCATTTAAAAGAATATGTGCATGTGGATGAAATATTTATAGGAAGTGGAAATGCTGATTCTATGCCTTCAAAGGATCGGATTTTTCAACAATATAAAAGAAGTATTGCAATGTTTGAGTTGTCTTCTACTGAAAGACCTGACATTGTTTGCGTATCATGTCAACACACTTTTTCTAAGTCTCAAGTGCAATTAGTGTACATTGAGAAGAAAATTAAACACACTGTAGAAGATATTTGGAAAGAACGTTATCTTTATTTGTTTATAGAAGAACAATTTGACACAAGAGAGGCACTTTATGTTTGTAGACACTGCGTTGGGTTTTATAATCAAAGAAATAATCCTCCAAGAAGTGTTTTGAATGACATGGTAGTGCCTAATATCCCTCCGGTGCTTCAAAAATTGAACATGTTTGCTCATACACTTGAGACTGGAACTAGATTTCAAAATCATTCTGCATGTGAGATGCTGAAACAGGTGAAAGAAACAAATGAAGTTTTAGAGGGTAAACGTATAAATATACTTGATACTATGAGAGGAACTACAGAATATAGGTATAGGATACACTCTGATGTTATATGCATGATCGGAAACTTGGGATCTCCAACTTGGTTTGTGACTTTAAGTTGTGATGAGTATTATGTGGATGATCTAGCAGACTGGACTTGTGAAAGTAATCCACAGAAAGAAAATATATAACGCATGATACCAGGAGAATTGCGTTCTATGGATCCTGTAAGTGTATTGTGTTTTTTTCATCACCCATTTCTAGCCATGTTAAACTTATGTAATAAAGAAATGGCCCATTAGGTACTGTGGAACATTTCCTTTGGAGGAAAGACTACCAGGCACGTGGGGCTCCACATATACATATACTGATGTGGATTAAAGATGCTGCTGAGTTTGGTAAGGAAAGTGATGGCTGTGTGATGGAATTCATTGAAAAATATGTTACTTGTCCTGTAATTGTAATGGGTTATTTATAATATGCTTAATACCCACAGGTTTCTAAGCTCGGACCCAGGGATCAAACCTGTGTTACTCTGCATCATCTTGCTTGGAAAATGAGCGTGTTGCCCCTGAGTTATCCACCCGAGACAATAGCGCAGCATATGAATGCTGATCTAAGGAACAAGGTGGAAAGATTCCAAAAGCACTCATGTGGAAAGTACTGTCAGAGAAAATAAAAAAGATAAGACAAGTACCACACGCAGTGCAGATTTGGATTTCCAAGACCTGTAACACCAGTTGGCTGAGTGAATAGTTCAATGTCATCTGTTCAACACCATATTATGGGTAAGTCACCATGAAATACCTATCATTTAAAAAAAAAGTAAGGAATGCCAATTCCTTAATAATTACAATCCTGGCATTGCTCAGTTATGGAATGCAAATACTGATGTACAGTATATTGCTGATGATTCAACAGCTGTTGCTTGTTTTGTTACAGCATACATGACAGAAGCTGAAAAGAGCAATGCAGCTGGAGTATGGGCAGATTTATCAGCAGATAAAAGTCTTAGTCAGAAATTTCTAAGCTTTGGTTTTAAGATACTTTCACATAGAGACTGTGGTAGCTATGAATCTGCAGATCCGCTCACTAGTTTGCCTCTATATGGATGAAGCATTTATATAGTTTGGTTAAGTCTTGGAACAGCTAGTACTAGAAATCGTGTATTGAAGGCTAAGAGTGAAATTGAGCAGTTAGCTGAAGCAATACCTGACAGTACAGAGATTTTGAAAAACAACTTGATTGATACATAGTATCCCTATTAATCTGAAATGTTGGAGGATCTTTGTTTATATGAAGCACCACAATGCTACACATATTGAAATGTTGAAGCAAACAGTGACAGAGGACAGTTTAAAGTACAAAGATGTAGTGGTTGTCTAGTGAGACATGAGAAGGCAAGTCTCATTAACCACATTAATAATTCTTGCCAAACTGCACAGAAAAATGAATTATTTAGTTTGTGTCTATTGCAGTTGTTCTTCACACGGTGTGCAGAGATTGATTTGCTTGAAAGTTTTGAAACTTTTGTAAAATCATTATTTGCTAAAAAAAAAAAAAACTTAATTAAATATCCCACATTTGACCAGTACTTGGAGCTACTGGAGAAAGAACTACATCAAGAAGAATTTTTGGCAGCTGAATTGGCAAAAGAGACTATGAAGGGAAGTCAAGATTCTGCAGTAGGAAGCCAAAATGTGCTTGGTGAGCCAATTATTCAAACTGATGTTGAGCTTGCCATGGAGGAAGTAGAAAGTGCAATGCAACAAACTAAAGTTGCAGATGTGAAAATTACAGGTAGGTTCTTACACGGTTTACAGCATGACAAGCATGAATGTTCTTGTGTGCATTACAAACTTGTATTGTTGTATGCTAGTGGAAAAGCAGGAACAGGTACATCATTGTTTATCCATGCAATAAGAGCTATGATCCAACATGAAATAGATTCTTCCTTGTGATGCATTGTAACTGCTGCAACAGGTTTCTGCATTATTTAATGTAGGAGGTGTTACTTTACACCATTTGTTGATGCTACCAGTGGAGCATGACAACACACTGGAGTATCAAAAACCTGTATCAAGTGCAGCACAAGAAGTAGGAAACGTTCTTAGAAAATGAAATACCTTGATTGTAGATTAAGTAAGTATGGTGTCTAACTTGATGCTAGCTTTCATTCACTTGCGAATTCAAAGGGTTTTGAAGAGGTTTTGAAGACTGGCTATGAAGTTCTGTTTGGAGGTAAACATGTACTTGTTTATTGAGACTTGTTACAATTAACTCATGTGAAAGGTCAACTAGATTTCAAATGCTGCAATCTAAGGATAGTCAGAAAAGTATGGTAAGTATTGGTCATTTTAACCTTTGGAATTGTTTTGAATTCCAGGAACTTACGATTAATATGAGGCAATCTGCAGACTTGAAGTATGCAGAAATGCTTCATAAAATTCATATAGGTCTTCTTGATGAAAATGTGAAAGCAATCTTAAAGAGATTGATTTCAAACATGTTTCATGCAGATTGCAGTCCGTCTGATGCCATGTTGACTCATAAGGAAATACATATTTCTTGTGTTGCTTTAATGTGCACAACTACAGAATGTAACACGTTTAACTCTACAATGCTTTTGCCAGAGAAGCAAAATATTGTGGAGATAAAATCGTGTGATGTTTTAGATGGTCATGTTATGCCTTTAGAGTTTGATAAGAGAGCAAAAGCTTGATTAGGTCAACTAGAGAATTACATCTCTAAAAACAGAAGGTCTGGAAGGAGTTTCAAAACTGTGAACTTGAATGTAGGAATCGGTCTAATCAATGTAGCCATGGGAAGAGTGATTGCATTTCACACTTTTCCTCACCGTACAAATATTGAACATGTTGAAGTTAAGTTTGATTGTGTAGAAGGAACTGATTTGATTTCTCTGACTTCTGCATGTTTCATGCTTTTTAAGGATACCTTTGTGAAAAGAGCACTGTCTCCATTGTGCTCTGCTTATTCAATAACTATTCATAAATGACAAGTGTTGACTTTAGAAGCAGCACTTATTGACAATGGTTATACAGTTTTTAAAGAAGGAATGTCGTATGTAGTTTTATTTTTAGTGATGAAAGAAAAGTGACAACTGACATTTCTTGCATCGAAAAATATAATAGGTTGCGTGTACGCTATGCTCCTCACCTGAACCTAATACCTCTACCAGCAAAGAACTCATCCAGGAAACATAAGGAGTCAGTAACAGCAGATTCAAATGAAATCAGTCATTGTAACACTAAAAAACAACAGAATTGAACAGAGTTGGAGAGTTGTTCAACTATAACATACTCTCATTGCAGATACAGGGCCTCATCACGAGTCTCGCGGTAACCCTTAAATGTGGCGGTAGCGCTATTACCGCCACATTTAAGCCACATTTAAGGGTCCGCCAGATCATGGCTTTGGCAAAATTGGTGATTTTTGGCGCGATTACCGCTGGCGGGAAATCCACCAGCGGTAATAGCACAGATTTTCCCCATTGGGCCCAATGGGGAATGAGGAATTCCCGAATGGGCCCAATGGGGAATGGGCAATAACCCTTCCGCCAAACCTGTGATCTGGCGCTAATGGCGCTGGGGGGTTTGGCGGTAGGGCTATTAGCGCCGCCGCTAATAGCGCCAGCGTTACCGCCCAGCTAGTGCTGAGGCCCTTAGTAATGAAACAGGAGTCACATGCTTTTGTAATGCAGCTTGGTGTATGCTATTTCAAATGACTACATTGATGCAATGAATAGCTTACATAGCACAAGCAACCATGTGTGGAACTTTCATTTCTTAAAATATCTGTAGATGAAAACCACACAGTTTACATTCGTCAATGTCAATCTGAAATGTAGTAGCTGTTGCAAGTGGAAATCAACAATTTTCTCAAAATACACAGGAAGATAGTCAAGAATGTGTAATGCCTGCCTTTGATTTATTAGTGAAGGAAACTGTTAGTGGTCCCGGGAGGATAGCTCAGCGGCAACATGCTCACCTTGCAAACAAGACAACACAAAGCAACACAGTTTCAATCCCTGGGTCTGCACTTAGAAACCTCTGGGTATTAAGTGTGTTATAAATATGCAACTAAGAGACATATTCCTGTAACAGCGCTTTGATGCCCCTGGGCTGTGTGAGCACTTTAAAATGCAAATAAATAAATAAATAAAAATACACAGGTATGTAGAAATTAGTTACAAGTAGAATCATATGTCTCCACAATGTAAGAAAGTTTATTGTACTCCAGATCCTTGTGAAATATTTGTGTATGTGCATATGCCTGATCAAAAAGGTGTACATTTTCTGATTGTGTAACTAAAGTATTCCATGACATGCAATGCAATGACTGTGGCTGTTATTTATAATCAACACTGCAAAATCTAGTTTTTAATAAGTATGTATTGATTATGTTTCAAACATAAAAGTGTAGATGGCAGGAAAATTAACACAACAAGAATGGATTCTAAATGTGGTCAAGTTTCTGTTAGTAAGAAAACTTTTAAAATGGGTGTAATTATTTTTCATGAAGGTGCATCCATTGAATGTGGACATTTCATGACATGAGTGCATACAGATGTATATTGACTTGTTGTAATGACTGTATAGTCACAATCCAAGCTAGCTTGCCACAGGGTTTAAAGAATGCTTACTTGTTGTCAGAACCAACGTTTTGAAATATATGTGTAATATGCTTTGTGAATATAAACATGCAAACTTGAAGGTTGAAATGGAAGAATAGGGCAATAAGTGCTTTATATAAAGTAGGAGATGGATTGTTACTAGGGTGTACTTTCAAAATAATATGACATAAATGTAAAGGTTATATTCTGAAGAGTATATAAACTAAAAAAGAAAAAAGCATTCTGCAATATTCTACTTCTGTTGTATTGTATAAACTACCGTATATTTTAATATGTACAAGTGTCCCTATATCTACTAGGTTACATAAATGGATCCATGTACATTATTTGAGTGTGAGGGTGTGTAGACAGGCATGACTGTTTACATATGAAACAAATAAACAGTAAGTTGTAGGTATAAAAACATATATTACAATGTTTAAAACATGAATAAAACTACTGATCAGAGTTTTAGGGAACAATATAGGTATACTGTGTTAATTTATTATGTGTATAGGTGGTGAAAATAAGTATGCACACAATATTTTTAAGTATTCTAAATGAAATAAAAAAAATGTAATACTAGACTGAATTGATTAGTTTGCTAAATGTATAAATAACTTCTGTATGCAGTGTGAAGTTTTCAGAAAAGTTGTCCAATTTATCCAATCGTTAAATTGTGCAAGTTATCTATTTTGTATGGTAGGTTTAAAAAAAATGTATTTAACTTCTTAGCTGTGTAGGTGGCCAAAAAAGGATGCACAGCAAATTATGAAAGAAGTTATCAAATGGCAATATAGATATATTTTTTATAATTTAGAATGCATATTTACTGCAAACTACTATTAGTGCCAATAGAAATTTGAATAAGAATTCTTAGTTTTTAAGAAACTTAAAAATGATGTATACATTATAAAATGTGTACATTATAAAATGTCATTATCTACTTCTCGTGTGTGTAGGTGGCCAAACAAAGGACACACACAGATTTGATGAGAAGTATGGAAATTACATGTGTTAAGGTATTAGTGCAGATTTTTCTAATTGTTAATATGTTTACACACACAAGTTTTTATTGTCAACCTATTATGTGAAATACAGGTATGACTATACTTTAAAAATATTAATACTCAAAATAATATTACACTGTTGGCATGTCTTCATCTATTTATTTGTAAAACTGAAGACTTAATTAGGTTCTATGTCTGGGTTTCCCGGTTAAAGTTGCTTAAATGAATCTGTGAATGTGCTATCATTTAATATTAAATATGGTTTGTACAGTAGTTTAACATATCTTCATTGTATTGAAATGGCTTTATTGGTGTACAAACTGTTGATGTTGTGGGCAAATCTTTTCAGAATGTGCTGATGCATAACCCATTTGTAGTTAACTAAATTGATCGTAAAGTTGAAGTGATAATACTACACTGTAGAAGCTCTTAGTTTTTTAAAGTGTTATTTTCTGAAGGGTGTTTTTTGTTAGAATGTTTATTTTATACAGTTGTTTACATTTTCTTTGCATGTTGTTATATACGCATATTTGTAGAAATTGAGATTGTGTATAATTTGTATATGTATATATAATATTGTTAAATAGTTCAAATAACTGAAGAGACATTTTTTTCTCTCCAATGAGAATAATTTATTCTCTATCGTATGATTCATGAATACAACCTGCTAATGCTTGTGTAATTGGAATACAATCAATATTTACTTGGGACCATTATGAAAAAAACATACATTATTTTGTTATAAACCACATTTCATTTGTTTCCGAGTTACTAATATGGAAGAAAGAAGAGAACATGAATAAAGGTATTTGGTAAGTTATTTGATCAATATGATATGATATGATAGGTTATTTATAATGTGGTTAATTCCCAGAGGTTTCTAAGCACGGGCCGTGGATCGAACCTTTGTTGCTCCGTGTCGTTTTGCTTCCAAGGCAAAACGACAGAGTTGAATATTTTTTTTATATAATTTTTTCTAGACGCGGCTGCAGCATCAGCCAATGAATTGCAGGATTTTGCTTACACGGCTAAAGAGAGCAATGATTGCGGTGCTTTTATTCACGGCTAAACTGATTCACCTGTTAGTAGTGTAACAGCGGCTACAAACAAACAATTGGGGGATTTTGATTACTACAACTGCATAAAATAAATTACAATAAATATTGTAATATATTTTTGCAGTTTGTGTTCAATTTGATCTATTTTTATAACTTAAAAGTGGCCATTTTGGGGGATGGAAAGAGGGGGTGGAATAGGGGAGGAAAACACATAAGGATGAAACATTTAACAAAGGGAATTAAAATAAAAAGCAACGTATATTTGGTTTTGTATTTAAAAAAAATAATGAAAACGGGGGGAATTGTCACTTCAAAAATATATAAATAAGAATGATAGGTAATGTGATGTGGCATCTCCTTCAACTACCCATTTGAGGCATTTTTTACACAAGATGTGCATCATGGGAAGATCTGGAGTCAGTAAAACAAGAGTGTGTACAGTTGTCACAGATGTTGAAGTTGAGGCTTCAACTCCAGTTGGTGATGTTGTTGCACTGATGGATGAAGGTGCTGCAGGTATTACTGATGTCCATTGATGCAAGGAATGGGACCCATGTTTTTTTTTTCTTTTATGACGCTTGTGTGCCTTTTGATACTCATCATCAACATCATCCCAATGGACTCACACTAGATATTTAATCATAATAGATGTTCCCAGGCTTTGAGAAGGAACATTGGAAGGCCCACGGCATAGAGTTTTGTTGCAGATTGTTCAAAGTATCTGCTCTGCCTCTTTTCAGGAGCAGTGTTTTTTTACTTGAAATGAGTACCGTCTGCAGTGGTTTTCATTTCAGTTGCCTTCTTCCTCTGTGGCGATGCATTCCGAACTCAAACGATAACGGCATCATCAATGCTGCTACTGTTGTGGTTGGCCATGTTGGAATGTCCAACCAGAAAGAAATATGTAAAATAATAAAAATGACCACACACAAAAGACAATGGGCCTCATTACGAGATTGGAGGGAGCCATGCCCTTAATAAGGGCATGGCTACCCCCAAACTCGGGTCCGGCTGCGGGTCCCATAAAAGGGGACTTACCGGGCCATTCCGACCTTGGAGGGCACAGTAATTCCCTTTTGCGGGACCCAGAACCGGTAGGGCTCAATAGGAATGGGAAGGATGGTAGCAGCGATACCGTTCATACGGTACCGTTGCTATGATCCTGTTCTGCTCGCGGGTGCCTATCTGCATGCCTGGACTGACCAGCACCCGCGTGCAGCACTCATAATGTTGTGGCGTGGTATGAACGGTGCCGGTGCCTTACCGGCACCCTTCATACCGTGGCCACCACTGTTGTTATGAGGCCCAATGCCTCTAAAAATGAAAAAGTAAAAAAAAAAAGAAACTGGACAAATCACAAAACAAAGGAAAATGGGATTAGGGTAAAACTGAGTAGAAAGGATGAAGAATTTATAGGGTAAAGTGCCAAAAATGCTTGCAGTTACTCAGAAACCATTTCACTAGCAAGTACAGAAAGTAGTGATAAATGTAAACTTCTTTTTGTGGGTGTGGTGATTATACGTGGCTATGGACTGCCGCGCCTGCTGATTGTATGGTATTGTACATACAAATGTCGTGAGATGGCATGGGTGTATCTGTGTCAATGAATCTGAGCATGTGATTGGATGGTCTTTGCATGCCGCTAACAAAAATATGCAGGCACAAAGCCGCAGCATGAAATATGATTGGGTGTGGGGGGACTGACATGGATGCTTACGCATTAATGTAATTCAATGTGCTATTGGTTGATTTTGCAGGCACAGAGGTCGCACGACGGCGTGGGTGTAGTTGCGTCAATACATTTCAATGTGCCATTTGCTCATTTGTTGACGCAAGTACGTAACATAGAATTTTACACATGTGGATGTCACGGGATGGTATGGGCATAGCTGCGTCAATGCATCTGTGTGCCATTGGCTTGTATGTTGATGTGGCTACGCACCATAGGAGCTCGAAATGCGATTGCGAGTAGAAAGAGGCCCCAAACCGCATAGCCATGTCAAAGGAACTTTGGGCCTTCTATTGACGCCCTGCAGCCATTTCCCAGATTAACCACCTCTGTAGACACATCTATAAAACTATTTAACTGCAGCAAAGATCTTCGCCAGATTATTCTTAAAAGATATGACTAAATGGGCAGAGAAGGAAAACATACTAAGCCTGATTCAGACCAGGTTTAAGATGGGTGTGCTTACAATGATGAGCAATGTGGCCCTCTCTGTCTGTTCCTCGGACATATGAGGCAATTTTGGCAAAACACTCTGTGTAGCAGTGCTCGATCTGAGTGCTGCCTTTGATAAAGTTAACACACAAGCACTATGGGGAAAACTAAGATGGTGGGCATCAAAGAGGGTCTGTTAAGAATGAACCACTAGTTATACAGGGATAACTCAGTAGGAATCCGTTTAAATAGTCAGGGGGATTTGACCAACTCTATCCCAATCACTAAAGGGGTGAGAAAGGGATGCGTAGTGGCCCCAAAAATATTTAATCTATATCTAGCCAATCTATACAAAGAAAGTGCAACTTGGGGTGGGTATGCACCTAGATGGCAAGACATGCGGGTGAACATCATCGCCTACGCTGATGATATAATACTAATGGATTATACGCTGGCAGGCCTACAGAGGCTTTTTGATGGTGTTCAAGCCTTCCTGGTGACTAATCATCCAAAAAGGAACCCCCTTAAATCATTTGCAATGACCTTCACAACTAAATGCTCAGACAGTAGGTACTCATGGAAAGTAAATCAGATACTGATAAAGTAAGTCACCAGCATAAACTACCAATTTCCACAAAGCAACATCATAGTATTCAAAAGGGGAAGATGGAGGCAAAAATGATTGGTCTATAACCTTGATGAAAGTTCTAAAGAATAAGCTATGTGCATATTCACTGCTACCATTAATTGAGTTATACAAATTAAAGATAGCAGCAACAATATTACATGGTTGTGAATTAATATTGTTTATGGATTAGGCCTTTCTAGATCTTCTAGAAAGTAAAATCTGGAAGGCAGTGTTGAACTTACCAAAATCCACCCCGATCAGTGCGATCACAATGGAGCTGGACCTGATTTCAGGGTGTCGTAATATATAAAAAGATCTTTGTCTCTAATGACTTAAAGGAAGGAGAGGAATATTCACTGAGCTCATACATATTAAAATGCATGTGCAATGGGAGAGAGCATACATCCTTTCTACAGAAATTCCACAAAATCTTTAAATCCTATTTAATATGATGCAAGTGGAAATTGCAGAAAGCGTCTATACAATAAAAAACTAAATAATGTGCTGGTATAGAAATACTGATTACGAGGATCTGAAAAGGCTACAACTATACAAAAACAACCAGTTCCTATGCCCTCATTCGAATAAGGTAAAACCTTATCTTCAAAAATTCCCCTCCAAAAAGCACAGTGATCAATACTTGAGCTTTCTCCTGAATGTCCTCCCGACAATGGAGGTCTAAGGACCAAAAACTCCTAGTCCCACGGGAAAAATGCGATGTTGTCGTGCATGTTGGTCAGTCCCAAACAAATCCCTGTTTCATCTTGTACTGGAATGTCCGATCTTTCAGGAGCAGTGAATTGCAGCTTGTGGGTGAGGTTGATGATGGCAACAAATAAGGGCCTCATACTAGCTCTGGCAACGCTGCTGGCACAAATATTTGTAGAGTTGAAAAAGAAAATGTTGCAGCGAGAAGCAGACTGAAGAGCAATTTGGGGGGACTCAATGCCTGCCTAGGTGCAGGATCGTGCTGTTCAATTTGACTAAGGAGGAGGGGTATTAGGTGGAACATGATTTAAGTTGGGTTTGAATAGGAATGTGATTACTTTTACCATGACAGGAATTGCAAAGAATTGTGCATAGAATGTTAATGTTAAAGGATATTTGTACCACACACTATCACCACTGGAGTGGTCCCCTGGCGCTCTGGCAGTTCTGAAAAAAAGGGAGGGGTGTGGGCAGTGGGTGGGGATGAGCTGGAGAAGTGCAAGAGAGCAGTGATGTGCTGTTGGCAGCCTAAGCCCGGAATTCCGTTGCCTGGACTTGGGGTGTTATACTGTCGGAAGACGTTGTGTGCTTTTGTGCGGGTCTATGTGTGCTTTGTTTTATTGTTGCCGTGTAGTGAAGTCTGTGCAGATTGTTGTGTTGTAAATTTGTGGTTGTGTTTGGTTAGAATTTGAGAGGTGTATGGAGAGGGTGAAGTTGTTAGTAGGTTGGTTAATTGGCTGCCTACGTGGCCTCTGTTTTTCACAGGAGGGCATGCGTTTGTGCATGCCTTAAAGTCTAGACCAGAAAGCATTCCCAGTCTAGTAAGAGGGCGGCATTGGTAAGCCAGGGTTTACTTCCTCCATGTGCTGAGGCCTGATTGTCA
Organism: Ambystoma mexicanum; assembly: GCF_040938575.1. Lineage (NCBI taxonomy): Eukaryota > Metazoa > Chordata > Amphibia > Caudata > Ambystomatidae > Ambystoma > Ambystoma mexicanum. The sequence continues at coordinate 1,275,067,811 of NC_090929.1, read as the reverse complement.
TTCATCATCTTATTCAGTTGCTCATTCATGTTACCGCTCCTACCCCTTTTGGTATGTCGCAATGCTAACGCTTGCACTTATATCCAGGATCAGCGTCTGCCTTCATTCACAAATCTCTTTGGTCCATGACCCTGCCAATATCCCCAGCTTAATTAGTCTGGCAAGTTCTAATGTTCACCCAACTTTATACAAGTATAATAGATTTATCAAGTGCGTAAAGGTTGCTCGCTGGGAGTCGGCTAGGGACGCTGGATTATGTCCTTATGGGTGTCGCATGTGTCCTATTAGACATGTCTGAGTTTGCTCATTTTATACTACATATGTTGGTTCATGTTCAGATTTTAGTTTCTTGTTTTTCTTTTTTTAATCAAAGTGTAAAAGTTTATTTATATACTAAACATACTGTTTTGTTTAAATAAATTAAAAAAAAACTATTTCAGAAAACCATATGTACATATGTATGTGGGCACTTGTGTTGTAAAAATGTTGTTTAAGATATTAAGATATATTGGGCCTCATTACACGGAAGGCGGTAATGGTTAAAGGCCACCGTTAATGGTAACGGTGACCGTTAACCAGTACCGCATTACTGCGAGGTCCCTTAGCGGGTTGGTGCTTTAACGCCTGCTTTTTGCTAATTACGGAACCGCCAAATTGCGGTGCCGTAATTAGCGCCTTCCCCATTCCCATAGAGCCCTATTTTACCCCTGCGCGCTCTCACTAGACCCAGAGCACCTCCAGGTGAGTGCCGGGGCCTGTGACCCCCCAGGCCAGCATCCTAACCTCGGGCCTCCATTCCCACGCGGCCCTCGCCGCTCACTTTCCCCGGCACCTTCCCTGCCTCTCCCTCCTCCCGCCTCCCTCCCCGCCCCCAGAGCCTCATTGCGCAGAGCCCCAGAGCTTCCTGGCCCCAGGCCAGCGGCCCCCTGCGTGCTCTCACTAGACCCAGAGTGCCTGCAGGTGAGTGCTGTGGCCTGTGACCCCCCAGGCCAGCATCCTAACCTCGGGCCTCCTGTCCCACGCGACCCTCGCCGCTCGCTTTCCCTGGCACCTTCCCTGCCTCTCCCTCCCTCCTTCCTCCTCCCGCCTCCCTCCCCACCCCCGGAGCCTGATTGGGCAGAGCCCCAGAGCTTCCTGGTCCCCAGGCCAGCGGCCCCCTGCGTGCTCTCACTAGACCCAGAGCGCCTGCAGGTGAGTGCCGTGGCCTGTGAGCCCCCCAAGTCAGCATCCTAACCAGGTGCCTTCCTGCTAGCTGCTCTTTTTCACCACTTAGCAAGCCCCGCCCAATTGGTACCTTCCTGCTTGCCGCTCTTTTTCACCACTTAGCAAGTCCCGCCCACCTGGTACCTTCCTGCTTCCTGCTCTTATTCCCTACTTAAGGAGCCCTCCAGCTTCTTTCCCTTTGCAGATGGGGAGCAGGTGCAAGTGGATATAGGTCACCTGGCCTAAGCCCCGCCCACCTGGTACCTTCCTGCCTGCTGCTCTTTTTTACCACTTAGCAAGCCCCACCCACCTGGTGCCTTCCTTCACCATCACTGTCTTGTGGCCAATGCTGGATTTGACTTTTATGGACTTCATTCATTCACGGTGCATCACTCTTTCTCAACTCTCATGCTGGACTTCCTTTGCATCTTGTACTCATGGTGGCCCTGAATCATGCTGTTCCCATCTTGATCTTGTATCCTGGCTTGCAACATTATGTGTTACTACTGACTTCTGCAACTGTATTCGCTCTCCACTCTTGCTTCTCCACTCTTTTTGACTGCTTACTCTCTTTTCTCTCCTCCTTTCCCTTCTCCCTTGTCCTATCTCCTCCCCTTACTTTCTTCTATGCACTTACTCTATCAGAATTGTCCCTGGACCTAATATGATAGCAACCTCGTCTGTTTCCTCCACCCTCCCATTACTGTTTTTTTCCTCCCCACCACCCCTCCAGCACTATCTGAAATGTCGTCAGGCCTAGTATGATAGTCGCTTGTTTTGTTCCTCCCCTCCCTTTCTGCACCCCTCTCCCTCACCTTTTGTTTATCTCCGGCTCTACCAGAAATGTTGTCAGGCCTAGTACGGTAGTCGCCTGTCTGTTTCCATTTCCTTCCCACTCTCCCCCTCCCTTCCTTATCTATGTCTTAGCTCTTGCACTATCTGAAATGTCGTCAGGCCGAGTACGATAGTTAATTTCACATCCTTACTGTTCATAGCCTGTAAGAATGTGGTTGTATTTTCACTTGTTCCCTCCCTTGCCTTGAAGCGCTTTGAAGCACATTGTGTATTGGCGCTATATAAATAAACGATCATATCATATCATATCGGGCCTCCATTCCCACGCGGCCCTCGCTGCTCGCTTTCCCCGGCACCTTCCCTGCCTCTCCCTCCCTCGTCCCGCCTCCCTCCCCGCCTCTGGAGCCTGATTGGGCTGAGCCCCAGTGCTTCCTGGTCCCCAGGCCAGCGGCCGCCTGCGCGCTCTCACTAGACCCAGAGCGCCTGCAGATGAGTGCCGGGGCCTGTGAACCCCCAGGCCAGCATCCTAACCTCGGGCCTCCATTCCCATGCGGTCCTCGCCGCTCGCTTTCCCCGGCACCTTCCCTGCTTCTCCCTCCTTCCTCCCGCCTCCCTCCCCGCCCCCAGAGCCTGATTGGGCAGAGCCCCAGAGCTTCCTGGTCCCCAGGCCAGAGGCCTCCTGCACGCTCTCACTAGACCCAGAGCACCTGCAGGTGAGTGCCGTGGCCTGTGAACCCCCAGGCCCTAGCCTATACCATCTGTCGGAGGCTCGCAGCCCGCGCCGCTCCATTTCCCTGCTCCTTTGCTCCCTCCCTCCTCCCGCCTCCCACCCCGCCCTCGGAGCCTGATTGGGCCTTGCAGCCCCTCTTCCTGGTGTATCTCACCAGCGGCTCCCTGCACACTCTTTGAGACCCGGAGCGTTGCAGGTGAGTGCCCCCAGGCCAGTGACCCCTCTGGGCCCGGTCTGCTAGCCCAGACCATCCATCAGAGGCTCACGGCCCGCTGCTCCATTTCCCCAGCTCCTTCTCTCCCTCCCTCCTCCCGCCTTCCACCCTGCCTCCGGAGCCTAATTGGGCCTTGCAGCCCTTCCTTTTAAACAACCCAGGCAGGTGAGTGGTGTGCCCCCTCCCTCCATTTGGGCCACATAGTCGCTAGCAAAAGCTCCCCCTTGGCCCCCCGCACGCATCCTTCCCCGAGTGCGTCTCTACTGGCTCCCGCCTCCCAACCCTCCCACCGCCCCTGATTGGTCAGATCTGCTTCCGTGTTTGGGGTCGAGAGACCCGTGCCGGAGGCGCTCTCTGCCTTTGAACAACCCAGGCTCTCCCACCTCCCGACCCGCCCAGACCTGCTCCCATTGGTCCTCCCAGCCTTTATCACTGGTCCCCCAGTGCAGCCCCCTGCGGCTAAGGGCCCCAAAGCCAAGGGCGGCTCCAACAGAGGCGGATCCAAAAAGTGTCAGTTGGTGTCTGCTGGGGAAGCAGTGGCCAGCCGTCAACCATCATCCACAAGAACCAGTAAGGTAGGAGTGGCCTGGATCAGGACTAGAGCCACTTATCAAACCCAAAAGTAAAAAATGATTGCATTTCATGATGTTTAGATTGCACTGATAGGCCTCTCTCCAACTATACAGGTCTCTCAAATTTAGCAAGGGCTCCGTCCCCAAACTATATTGTATGATGTTTAGACTGCACTGATAGGCTTCTCTCCCACTGTGCGGGTCTCTCAAATCCAGCAGGGTCCTGTCTCCTAATTGCATTGTATGATGTTTAGGTTGCACTGATAGGCCTCTCTCCCACTATGCAGGTCTCTCAAATTTAGCAGGGGCTCCGTCCCCAAACTGCATTGTATGAAGTTTAGATTGCACTGATAACCCTCTCTCCCACTGTGCGGGTCTCTCAAATTTAGCAGGGGTCTGTCTCCTAATTGCATTGTATGATGTTTAGGTTGCACTGATAGGCCTCTCTCCCACTATACAGGGGATCTTAAATCTAGCAGGGGCTCCATCTCCAAACTGCACTGTGTGGTGCTTAGACTGCGCTGGTGGACGTCTCTCCCACAGTGCAGGTCTCTCAAACTTAGCAGGGGCCTTGTCTCCGAACGGCACTGTGTGATGTTTAGATTGCACTGATAGGACTTTCACCCAATATATAGATCTCTCAAATAATCTAACTGCGCTTAGTTTGTCAGTCTAGAAATACGGATACCTCTACTTTGAGACCGCAAACGCATTTTGGTGGCCATGGACCAACCGTTTCATGCACGATACAACAGAATATAGGTTTTCGAGTTTGCCAATAAACGGCCATTTTGATGTAACAAGAATCGCCATTTTGTTTTCTAACCATTGCTCATTGCTTTCTGTTCCTATTGCTTCACAGTATATTTTCCGCTTACACTGCTCGACTGTGGAACATTGTTGTCTGTATGTGAAAAGGACAAGGCCGCAGGGCCGTGAGGATAACAAGAATTCGCTGAAACACAAACGTAGGCAGTGCCAGGAAGAATGGCCGGCTCCCTCCCGAATGTAGCCTTGAAGCAGAGCTGCAGGGCATTTAATCATTTCACAGCTGCCAGCCAGTCTCGTTATATGGTAGAATAGGTTAGAATAATACTGCTAAAGGCTTGAATTATGCTTTTCTAACAGCCCCCCTTTGCTGAGCCCGTTAGAGCATGTCAGCGCCCAGGACGCGAATAGCACCTGATAGATAGCAAGGTCCGGAATGCAACCCCCACCCCGTATGTAGTTCGCTTCCAAGAACAGAAGCGCTGTGTTCTATTCAATAACCGAAAGATGCCTTCGCACTCACAAATTGCAAATTGTTACTAGAATAGATGTTTGAAGGTGTCATAGTGGTCGGAGATGTCCATCATCACACCAGGTTCAAAGAAACCCAATAAATGGGGGGTGTTAAACATGTCATAGCTGATTGTTTGATATGCATTTTGTATATATGTAACTGATGTACGTAATTCACTCTCTTGCGTCCCTCGAGGTCTAGAGATACACGTCGCGGGGCGTGAGACCGAGTTGGCCAACTGAGACTTTTGCTTTGCAATAAAACCCTAGCTTTGGGAATACAACCTCGTGTCTGGCGTCTCTATCGTGTGTGGTGACCCACCTTGTTTCCATAGATGTCAGTGTCCCCTAGGGGCCCCTTTCAAGATGGCGCCCGAATAGGGACCCTCCCCCACTTGTTCCTTCGCGTAACGTTGTAATTGAGAAAGGCAGAGAACGGCGAGGACGGGACGATCGAGCCGGGATCAAGAGGTGTTCGGGGCGCCCTGTAAAAGTGATGAGAGACTCCTTTGCAGATCTGCACACATCTGATCCCTGATCGACGTGCCTGGCTAGAGAACAAGGAGGCGAGGGTCCCGAAACGAGGCGGAAGCCAAGAAACGCAGACACGACGTCCTTTGGTGCGTCAGTATACAGACGACTTGATTTATCAGGTGAGTCATTCCCCGATTCAAAGTATCCTGATATTGGTTGAGAGTTGACTTTGCAAAATCAAACGCCCTAGGTAAGGTTGATTAACCAGGGGGAAGGTTGAAACATGCCTGGGGTATTGTCCACCCTAGCGGGGTTTTTCCGCTGTGGTAGACAATCTTTGGAAAATGGCCAAATTGTACCACCTGCGGGAACGCCGGCGTATGAGATGTATGTAAAGTATGGAGTGGGTGCGATAATATTCTGTGAGACTTGGCATAGGCAAACCAGAAAGCAACAAGACCATCAGTGGCCGATTAATGGTAGTTTTGAGATGGCGAGGATAGATAGCTTGGAAAGTGTGTTGATAAGAAAGAAAGCACGTCCTGCAGCATTTGAGACTATTAAAGACTGGAGAAAGGAAGCAATGCTCCGATTTAAAAGCAGAGCAAAGCATGCGCGCAGGCATAAATCAAAAGGTGAGGTGGCGGAAGAAAAAGAACAGTAGGAGTGGACTGAGAGTCTAAGAAGGGCAGGCAGGCGTGACCAGTTGAATATAGAAAAGATATACCCACAGCGAGAATTACACATGGCAGATGAATTGATAGAAACTATATTGACCCATACAAAACAAGGCCCAAGATCAGAAGTAATACCAGACACGTCAGTAGCTATTGCCCAGACCCCGCCCGTAGCCCAAGCTCCCCCTCCGGAAGCTCAAGCCCTCCCACAGCCACAGACCGCGCACGTAACACTTCCTACTAGCCAACCAGGCCCACAACAGACACTCGCTGTTCCCATTGTCACATCCACACCTCCCACCTTAGACACAGACTCGTTACCGTCAGTTCCTCCTGGGGTTGAAGTTGAAACCGCGGGGGCAAGAGGCGGGACTGAGAAACGGAAGTGCACGAGGGTAACCCGCAGCGCAATCAGCAAAGAAAGGAAGGTGGAATTGCAGCAACAGGCAGAGATGTATATAGACGAGAATGATGGGACGGCAACATTGGCTTTGATTTATGACTTTCGTAGAAGCAACGAAAGACAGGTAGTGTTGGAATGCATGGGTGAATATTTGGTGGAGAAATGGAAACAGCTAATTGGGAAATTACCACTGCAGCGATTGTTAGATTTGAATGCATTAGCACGCTGTAGGGAGAGGGATGAAGAAGTGAGAGAACATGTGTATAGACTTTTTGAGCTTAAAGATGAATTAGATAATGACTATGCCGAAATGTTTACTGCACCTGGGTACAGGAGTAGAGATATCGGGAGAAATAGAAAGGAAACTGTAGAGCCATATATACAACAACGACATTCGATATCATCAGTACAAAGGGGCGACAAGTTAAAAGTATGTATGCGAGAAGCGTTTAGATGGATGTCAGATCCTAGTATACCCACAATGGAGATACACGAGATATTTGATGAATATTCCATGCCTATGAAAAAAAAGCACTACAATCGATGGTTGAACATTTATTAGATAAAGATATAAAAAACGATAATGCCAGCCCGCCCAAAATAATGGCAGTATATAGAAGAGCACTAGAGCGAGGGACAGGAGAAACAGCCCTATCATTGGATCTGGGAATATTGTTACATCTAAGAGAAGGGGGAGGGACGGTAAGTGGGGCATTTCCTATGAGAGAGGTCCCACCTACCTTTGTGCCCAAAGTGGAGTTTCCCGCAGTGGGCGGTGCGGGGGCGCAGGTGTCACCAGCCCATTACACTGCCCAATATGTGCATGTCTCCTTTTCCAGACAGGAGGTGAACAACATAAAGCAGATTATTCCTGATATAAGAAAGAATCCTGCAGGGTTTTACAAGGAAGTAGAGTCCTGCCTACAGTCATCCGTGCTTACCATGGGTGATGTAGACCTAATATTCCCGGTGATCCTGCCAGCAGACATATGGAATCAAATAAGGAAGGTAGATGACACAATGGCCTTTGGCGCCACATGGGCGGACTTGATAATAGAAGATAGAAGTAAAGTGGTTGGAGGAACACCAGGACCGAACCTGGTGGCATTACCAGCACATATAGTACAGAAGTTAAAAACAATTGTCCCAGAGAAAAGAATCCAATGGGACAAATTGACTGCGCATGTGTACAAGGCAAAGATGAGTTGGCTACAGATTATTTTAATAGATTTGAAGAAGTATTCACAGACTTCAGCGCGCAGGATGTGGGTTCAGAAGCAAGAAAGAGGTTATTTGTTGACAAATATGTGAGGGGGTTAAAACTTCCAATTCAGGATCTAATAATGACATCAGAGAGTGCATGGCAAGCAAAAACGTTGGGCGAAGTATTGCATATGGCCCAATATTATGAGCGCAGAGTGACTGCAGGAAAAGAAAAAGAAGAGAGGGATAGGGTAAATCTAAAGCCACGAGTATTAATGCAGCAAGTAGTAGGACATAATAGAGTGCGAGGGAACGCACAAGGAAGGAGTAGTGCGAATATGCATGGGGGAACAGTGGGACCGAATCAGTGTGCATATTGTAAAGAGGAAGGACATTGGCGAGCGCAATGCCCGTATCTACAGAATAGAAATGGGTCTGGTCAGAAGAGACAGCATAAAGGACACCAAGGAGCGAATGGACCAAATAGGAATAGTATGCATCAGCATCATAATAACGGAGGAAATCAAAACCAAGGCCAAAACCAAAATGCCCCAAACCACAGTCAGGGACAGCAAAATCGACAATATGGAAATCAGAGTGGGGGAAATAGAGGGAAGAGTGGAAATGTTTTCGATACACAGCCAAACACGTATTACAGTAATAGTAATGATTACACATCGGACGTGTGTTATTTCCCCATTAGGACAGCCCAGGACAGGGGTCGGAACCAGTGTCTATTCCCATGAACCAGAGAGGACCCTACGTAGAAATGAGAGTCAAAACAGTCCCAGTTACCATAGGACCATTTAATGAATATTGTCCTTTCCTTCTAACAAGAAAATTGTGAAGAAAATTTGTTGGGATTAAATTTGTTGAAAAAACTAGGTTCTGTTATACATTGCACGGCAGACGGAGTGTTTCTAACAATATGGCCACAAGATGCCCCTGTGTCAGAATTCATGTCCGAAGCGTTACCAGGGGAACTAAGTAAAGTACTAAACTGTATATGGGCAATGCATGACAATGATGTGGGATGTTTAAAGATAGAGCCAGTAAAGATTATTTTGAAAGAAGGTGTTACTCTACCGCGAATACCCCAATACAAAATTTCGGTTGAATGTGAGAAAGGATTGAAGAGTATTGTTACCGATTTGGTGAAATTAGGGGTAATAGAGGAAATCACAGGCAGTACATGCAACAGCCCGATTCTTCCGGTTTATAAAAAAGGAGGTAATGAGGTACCATACTGTTTCATAATTGATCTACGCGCATTGAATAAAGTAGTAGATCCGCAATTTCCTCTAGTGCCAGACGTCACTACAATATTGACAATGATACCTGTTTCAGCAGAATATTTTAGTGTAAAAGATTTGAAAAACGCATTCTTTAGTATTCCAGTGGACAAGGACAGTAGATATTTGTTCGCGTTCACATTAGGAGGACGATCATTTACATTTACGCGGATTCCGCAAGGTTATACGGAAAGTCCAAGTATTTACAGTAGAGCATTAAAAGAACAGCTAGACATGCTGGAATTACCCGTGGGTTGTGTAATTTTGCAACACATAGACGATGTATTGCTAAGCTGCAGACACAGAGGAGATTTGTAAAGAAAGCACTGTATTACTACTGTCACACCTAGCGGCACATGGCCATAAAGCTAGTTTGAAGAAATTTCAGTATAATCGAAAGGAGGTGGCTTATTTGGTCTACCTACTTTCGAAAGGAGGGAGAAGACTAACGCCAGAACGCATAGAAAGTATTTCTTGTATGCCTATTCCAAAGACACAAAAAGGAGTTAGAGCCATAATAGGCATGGCTTCATATTGCCGACAATGGATTGGTAATTTTGCGTTAATTGTGAAACCATTAGTGAATTTGACTAGAAAAGATGCGGTTATGCCTTTGCAGTAGGATGAAGAATGTCAGAGAGCATTTGATGGATTGAAAACTGCATTATGCTCGGCTCCAGTTTTAAGTACGCCGAACTATAAGAACATTTTTAGACTATTTGTGTGTGAAAGTGAAGGATGTGCATTGGCGGTTTTGACACAGGAACAAGGTGGAAGAAATAGGCCGTGCAGCTATTTTTCTTCTGCGCTGGACCCTGTAGCGCGCGCACTACCACGATGTTTGCAATCTGTCGCGGCGGCTGCTGCGTCAGTGAAACAAACGGAAGGGATGGTATTGGGGCACACTTTAATTCTGATGGTGCCACATGCCATAGACGTTCTATTAAATAGGACACAGACGCAACACCTCACCTCTGCTAGATTGACAAAATATGAGATTATCTTGTTCGCGTCCCATATCCAAATTATGAGGTGTAGCGCTTTGAATCCTGCAGAATTAATGCCACTGACCTTAAAAGAAATTGGGAAGAATGAATCACCCCCCCACGATTGCTTAATGGTCACTGAGGAAGAAACCAAGGGAAGAGTTGATTTAAGTGATATTTCACAGAAAGAGCCGGATGGAGAGTTATTTTGTGACGGCTCATGTTTTAAATTATCAGATGGCACGACAACTGCCGCATACACTATCACTACCCTAGAGAGTGTTGTAGAAAGTAAAAGAATCCCCTATAATTCAGCACAAGTCGCGGAAATAATAGCAGTAACCAGAGCCTGCGAGATTTCTGAAGATTTGAATGTGAATATATATACTGATAGTCAGTACACGTTTGGAGTGGTTCATAACTTTGGTCGACTCTGGGCTGAGAGAGGGTTTCTGACATCACATGGTGCCAGAATTCAACATGTCCCTTTGATTGTACGATTGCTGTCTGCACTCATGTTTCCAAAGCGCTAGCAATAGTGAAATGCGAGGCACATAAAAAAGTAACATGCAAAATAGGAGAGGGAAACGCATTTGCAGACAGAATTGCAAAACAAACTGCCACTGGTTTAAATACCAAGATGATGACGGTTCAGACAGAGGAAGTACCCTGTATGATAGAAGATGGAGTTGCGACTGTCAAAGAAATGCAGGCCGAGGCTACGGACGATGAAATACAGGGATGGGCAGAGGGATCTGCTGAGTTGGATTTGGAGGGTTGTTGGGTGGACAAGGGAACTAGAAACTGGATGTTGCCGAATTCGTATGTGACTGCAATGGTCACAATGGCCCACAGCCCTACGCACATCTGTGCCAAGAAAATGATACAGCACCTTTCTACAGTATGGCAGAATGTAAATATAAAAAAGAATGCAGAGAGGTTGGTGCAGAACTGTATCACGTGTTTACAACACTATGTAGGAAAGGGAACAGTGACTCCAAAGGGCAGTTTTGGGCCGCCCTCCATGCCGTTTGAGGTAGTTCATTTTGATTTCATAGAAATGGAGAGGTGCCAAAACTTAAAATATGTCTTGGTGGTAATATGTGCATTCAGTAAGTGGGTGGAGGCATATCCTTTAAAAGATTGCACAGCAATGACTACGGCAAAAGTACTGTTGAAGGAGTATTTTCCCAGATTTGGCTTGCCCCGGGTCCTATGGTCTGATAATGGACCGCATTTTGTGGGTGCTCTTAAATCAAAGATTAGCAAGATTTGTGCGGGAAACAAGTTGAGTTGGGTGGATGCATTACCAATAGCACTATTATGCATGCGAACATCTGCACAGGCTAAAACTGGGCTCTCCCCGTACGAAATCGTAATGGGAAGGCCGGCAAATGTTTGGTGCGCACCTCAGCCAAAACGACTCAGTGAGATAGAACATTCTGTGCTTAGCACTTATTGTGGCCTTTTAATGCAGAAATTGCGTTTGATTCATCAGCAGGTGCAGGAGGCATTACCAGTACGGTATACCGGTCCGGGGCGCGCGCTGGAGCCAGGAGACTGGGTGCTGCTAAAAAACTTGGAAAGAAAGTCATCATTAGCACCCAGGTGGTGCGGGCCCCATCAAGTACTTTTAGCGACGCAGACGGCAATACAGGTGGATGGAAGGAAGTCGAGGATCCCTGCCACCCATGCCAAAAAGATTCCAACTGCACTGAAAGTCTTGCCTGACACTGCTGACCGGAAAGAGACAGCGGTCCCAGAAACTAAAGAAACTGTTGCCAGTGAGCAGCCACCTAATCTGCCAAAACGTGAAGTGAAACTCGAAACAAAGCCTGTGACGATTTCCAAAAAGGGGGAAGGGCAAAGAGTGCCCCAACGTTGCCCAGCAGAATCGACATCACTGCTGACCGACGTGAAATCTGCCTTGCAGATACCAGCAAAACCAAATCGTGTACCCCTTTGGCGGCCACCAGCACTTGCCAGCACGCAGAAAAACGGATCTGCATCATTGGCGCGGCACACACCAGCACCTGCAGTAGCGTCACAGGCTGACTTCAAGCCTGAATCTGAAAGTGCACCGGCCCTGTTCACGGATCATACGATACCAGGAGCAAGGCGATACAACCTGCCGCCTCGGAAGACAAAGTGATCCGCTTTCTTTTTTTTTTTGGTGTTTATGTCAACCTCTGGTTCAGCTCATGGACGGAGAAGGAACCAGGGGTGTAGAGGAGAGAAGCGCGAGAATTGTGCAAATCGGACAATTCAAGACTCGCAGCTCCTCGGTGCGATCATAAAAGTATATGTGTCCGGAACCAGAGCGGACAAACTGGGTGCACATGGTACTATGGCAAGTGAGATAATTAATTAACAGTACATGTGTCCGGAACCAGAGCGGACAAGCTGGGCGCACATGATACTGAGGCGATAACTGATCAAAGGTCCTCTGAGCAGTATAAGAAGGGAAAAGTGATCTTGCCTAAAAACGAATAATCGAATCCAGGCTAAGAAGGACAGGCAAAACTGAACTGTGAGAATTCCACTGAATTTATAGGCATCAGAGCCAGCGCGACAAAGAGAGATATCCACAACGAACTGTGATAAGGAAGAAGAAGGACGACGAGAAACATGCCGGGACCGGTTCCAGCCTCCTCCTGCACCACAACCGCTGAGAATGAGTCAGTTATTAAGACTATAAATTTAAGAAAAACGCATGGTAAAAACAAATTGTATGCTGACACTAACGATAATAATGTGCTTTATGAGCGTGGTAGCACCAATATCAACAACCCAAATATTATGGTGGGTAGAAACAATACACCCATTAGAAATGTTTTTACCAATAATTAATATATCCACTACTGAAAGCCCGGTTCAGGTGATCACTTATACCCTACCCCCAATGGAAGAAAAACACAGGGAAGGTTTTGGAAATAACACCTTACTTCTGATAATGAACATGACACATGCAATCCTAAAGAAAACAAACTGTTGGGTATGTGCCCATTTACCACAGCATGCCGGAAAACGAATAGGGTGGTATGTGCAGCCATTACCATTAAGTTCTGCATGTAGTGCATCTTTAGGTGCAATGTTCTATGGGAAGTGGAATAAGAGTAATACAGGTCAATTAGACAGAACCAACATGAATGAGTTTGAGGAGATAATAATGAAGCCTGTGGGTTGTTCCATTTTCCATAAAGCACAAGTAATAGCCCCAGAGCCCACGAGGAAAAGTACACGGAAGATAACACGACAAAATAGATGTGATAGATTGCCCTGCCAGAAAAAACATCTGTAATGACGTTTCGTATAAGAACAGAAGGGGACAAAGATGCAATTCCCCCATCTTACATAGTGAATTATAGCCCAAGAACTGTCCCTTTTTGTCTAAAAAAGAAAGGCTCTTTTTCAGTCGGAACATATACTGGTTGTATGTATACAGTGGTACTAAAATGGGAAATAGAACCAGTATACGTAGGTGATCCATTTTATTTTATATGTGGAGAGAAAGCTTACCCTTGGTTGCCCAGGAACTGGGGAGGTACATATTACCTAGGGCTACTGTTCCCAGGAGTATTCCTCTTAGAAACAGCAGCCATGGCCAGATTATCCAGAACTAGAGTCAAGAGGACTGACGAAGGTGTTTTAATAGCAACTGATGTAGCGAAATCATTCATTCCATTCTTAGGACGGATAGTGAACTCTATAATATAAGGCAACTGTCCAGAATCCTAAAGAATACATACAATAAACACAACAACAGATATATTATTTAACATGACGTTGGAAGAAAGAGGAATAAGGTTGATGACGCTGCAAAATAGAATGGCTCTCGATGTAATCCTGGTTGATCGTGGGGGAATTTGCAAAATAGTGAGATCAGCATGTTGCGTTTATGTTGATGACTATTCCCCCACAATCTTTGAAGCAATAAAGAAAATGCACATTCTAAGCTCTGAACTTCCCACGGGAGAAGGGAACTGGGGAATAGGATCTTGGTTTTGGGGAATACTACGATCTTGGGGATGGAAGTTAATCTCAATATTAGTAGTGGTGTTCGGAATATTCCTAACGTGCTGTTGTTGTATACATTGTTTACCCATAGTTTGCGCAGAGGTAGCTGAGGGATGTACAGAAGGATGCATGCATATGATAACAAAGAAAAAACAACCTCATGATCGAACTAGCCCGGACCAAAATGAGATGAGAGCAGTGAAAGAGTTGATGGCAATAGATATTGATGAAGACAATGATGTCCAGGATAGCATGCAAGATTCAGATATAAGTACTTCATATTCATCATCACTAGAGGAGGTTTCAATAAATAGATGAGACGTTTGGCATACGGCCAAAGGAGGGTTTGTCAGTCTAGAAATACGAATACCTCTACTTGCACTGATGGACCTCTCTCCCACTTTACAGGTCTCTCAAATTTAGCAGGGGCGTTGTCTCCTGATTGCATTGTATGATGTCTAGGTTGCACTGATAGGCCTCTCTCTCACTATACAGATCTCTCAAATCTAGCAGGGGCTCTGTCCCCAAACTGCATTATATGAGGTTTAGATTGCACTGATAGGCCTCTCTCCCACTGTGCGGGTCTCTCAAATTTAGCATGGGTTCTGTCTCCTAATTGAATTGTATGATGTTTAGATTGCACTGATAGGCCTCTCTCCCACTATACAGGGGATCTTAAATCTAGCAGGGGCTACGTCTGCAAACTGCACTGTGTGGCGCTTAGACTGCGCTGGTGGACGTCTCTCCCACTGTGCAGGTCTCTCAAACTTAGCAGGGGCCTTTTCTCCGAACGGCACTGTGTGATGTTTAGATTGCACTGATAGGACTCTCACCCAATATATAGATCTCTCAAATAATCTAACTGTGCTTAGTTTGTCAGTCTAGAAATGCGGATACCTCTACTTTGAGACCGCAAACGCATTTTGGTGGCCCTGGACCAACCATTTCATGCACGATACGACAGAATATAGGTTTTCGAGTTTACCAATGAACAGCCATTTTGATGTAACAAGAATCGCCATTTTGTTTTCTAACCATTGCTCATTGCTTTCTGTTCCTATTGCTTTGCAGTATATTTTCCGCTTAAACTGCTCGACTGTGGAACTTTGTTGTCTGTATGTGAAAAGGACAAGGCCGCAGGGCCGTGAGGATAACAAGAGTTCGCTGAAACACTAACGTAGGCAGCGCCAGGAAGAATGCCCGGTTCCCTCCCGAATGTAGCCTTGAAGCAGACCTGCAGGGCATTTAATCATTTCACAGCTGACAGCCAGTCTCGTTATATGGTAGAATATGTTAGAATAATACTGCTAAAGGCTTGAATTATGCTTTTCTAACAGCCCCCTTTGCTGAGCCCGTTAGAGCATGTCAGCTCCCAGGACGCGAATAGCACCTGATAGATAGCAAGGTCCGGAATGCAACTCCCCCTCGTATGTAGTTCGCTTCCAAGAACAGAAGCGCTGTGTTCTATTCAATAACCGAAAGATGCCTTTGCACTCACAAATTGCAAATTGTTACTGGAATAGATGTTTGAAGGTGTCATAGTGGTCGGAGATGTCCATCATCACACCAAGTTCAAAGAAACCCAATAAAGGGGGGGTGATAAACATGTCATAGCTGATTGTTTGATATGCATTTTGTATATATGTAACTGATGTACGTAATTCACTCTCTTGCGTCCCTCGAGGTCTAGAGATACACGTCGCAGGGTGTGAGACCGAGTTGGCCAACTGAGACTTTTGCTTTGCAATAAAACCCTAGCTTTGGGAAAAAAAACCTTGTGTCTGGCGTCTCTATCGTGTGTGGTGACCCTCCTTGTTTCCATAGACGTCAGGGTCCCCTAGGGGCCCCTTTCAAGTTCAATACTCTACCATTCCCGGAAACCCACCACTACCTAACCCAACTAAATCCCATATCAGCAGACCGTCAAAACCCTAACCCCCCCCCTGACCGACAGTGCACCCTCAGGAAACATACCCTACCCACCGACAGAAAACAACACTGAGCCAGAGAACACCCCAGCATATCCAGAGAAAGAAAACCGAGGCCACTGCGACCGCACAGCACATCATAATAGACCTACCATACCACACCTGCACCTAGACTGGAAAATGGCCCGTAACAGAAAAGGACGGCGAGAAAGAGAACAAGATCATGCAACAAGAGACGCAAACACACAATACCGACAGAACCCACAAGAAACAGCCCCACTGGAAGAAAACACGCCCAAAACAGCTACAACCGGAATAAAATCCACAAGAGAAAAATCCTTATACCTCACACCTTACCTCGCAACAACCACGGTACACCGACACCGAAACACGGAAACCTCGAAACATGCAAAGAATTTCCTGATACACGCGGAAAAAAGACGGGGGCACTCAACAAGAGAGTGGGAGGGCTCTGACCCCATTGCCCCTTACATTACAAGAACAGAGGGGCAACATTGATTTCCACTACATCCCGCACAATACGGCGAAGCACCAACAACCAGCAACACCACCCCCCACCCAACAACCGGACCCAATGAAGAAACCACTGCTGATCTTCTTCCGAGTAGCATCACAGCAGAAACACCAAGGCTAATCAGCCCTGTTATCAACTTACTAGACCGCTTCAATGAAGAAGCAGCTGTCGCCGTTCTTCATCCTACCGACATCAATGCGGAACCTCCACGAACAGACAATTACAAACTTGAACAACAAATAACCTCAAAACAAAATCTCACCCAGAGATTCCACTGTAATCTAATAAACACAAGGTCAATGTCCAAACACTCAACGGAAATATACAACCTCCTGTCAGAAGGAGGCATAGACATCCTATTTGTAACTGAAACATGGCTAGACGACAACTACAAGATCACCCTCAACAACTGTCTGCCTGAAGACTTCAAAAAATGCATCCAAACAAACAGAAAATCCAAAAGAGGGGGGGACTAGCGATCATCCACAAGGAACACCTGGCCATCAAAATCGAAGATCCACTAAACATCGATATATGCAAATCCTTAATACTACGACTCTCAGTAAACCCCAAAACCAACCTGAAATTCATACTGATATACAGACCACCAACCTACGATGCGACTTTCGTAGACGCTTTCACAGAAGCAATCACTACCCTAGCCATCAAGTACAATCATCTGATCATCCTTGGAGATTTCAACATCTGGTTCGACGAAGAAACCACAACCACACAAAAATCCTTAACCGCACAACTAGCAGCCATGAACCTACAACAACTAGTCAAAGGAGCAACCCACTCAGCAGGGCACACACTGGACGCAAATCTTCGCCAACAAGGATCTCATCACCATGGCACCCCCAATTCAAATACTTTGGAGCGACCACCTCATCATTCCGTTCATAATCACAATGGCCGCCCCGACAAAAAAGCAACAAGAAAAGCAACCCATCAGGATGAAAAGAAATTGGAGAACCATAAAAAACTCCAATCTAACCGAGCTCCTAGAACTCAGCAAACCACAAGCATCAACCATGGAAGAAGCAGACCTAGACAAAAAATGTGCCCTACTTCATACTTGGATCGCAACAACCCTTGACGACATCGCCGAAGAAAAGCCCTTCACCCCATCACGCAACAAAACTACAGCAAAATGGTTCACCCCACTACTCAACGCCATGAAAAGAAAAAACTGAAAACTAGAATCTGAATGGAGGATCAACAACAACACTGCAAACAAATTGAAATACCTACAACAGATCCGCGCATATAGACAGGAAATACAAAAAGCAAAGAGGAAACATTACGACAACCGAATCTTCAGAGCACCAAACGCTCAAAAAGAACTATTCAAAATCATAAACAAAATAAAAAACCCACCGGCCTGCAACAACACGCCAATCCCATCGGCAAAACTTTGCAAGAACCTCGGAGACCACTTCAAAAACAAAATAACCTCCATCCAACGCACCATACAAAACAGACCAAGGGTTCACAGCTCAAACCCCACCAACACAGATGAGGAACACACAAACAAGCTACAAAACTTCCCAGAAATATCAGTTGAGGCTTTCGTCAAACTGGTAAACCAAAGCAACAAATCGGGCTCTCCTGAAGACCCTTGCTCCCTGGACATATACAAAACAATTCTCAAACAAGGAACCCCCATGGAATACCACAGGAACCTCCTCAACCTCTCAATCGCAACAGGTAAAGTACCGCAGGCCTTCAAAACAGCTTACATCAAGCCTCTACTCAAAGACACAACAGGAAACTTGGAAACAGGAAAGAGGACTTATCTAACTACAGACCCATCTCCAACATACCCTACATAGCCAAACTGCTAGAAATGTACGTCTACCAAATAACCCAAGAATTCATAGAAGAGCATTGCCTACTAGACCAGGCACAAGTTGGCTTCAGACCTATGAGAGGAACAGAATCGGCTCTCCTCTCAATATGGGACGACCTAAAAACAAACGCAGACTCGGACAACAGCACCGCCCTTATTCTCCTTGATCTGTCTGCAGCCCTTGACACTGTCAACCACGCCATCCTCATAGAGAGATTATAAGGACTAGGGATAACAGACACTGCCCTACTATGGATCATATCCTTCCTAACAAACAGAACAGAAACAATATGGATGAAACCTTGTAAATCCAAACCCAGAGTCTCCACGTGCGGAGTACCACAAGGATCATCCTTCTCCCCGCTTCTATTCAACATCTACATGTACCTATTAATCAAACTCATCAAAAAACACGGCCTCACATGCTACAACTACGCCGACGATACTCAAATAATCTTCAACATACAGGACACCCGAGAAGAAAACACCACACTGGAGAATTGCTTTCGTGACACATTCAACTGGATGAACCTCAACCATCTCAAAATCAACCGAGGCAAAACAGAGATAATGATTGTTTCAAAAAAGGGAGGAGACATCAACTACATCCCCTGGTCAAGAGAGCTTGGCACCACACCAGAACCATCATCAATTGTAAAAAACCTAGGGGTCCTGATGAATAACAACCTCACTCTGGAGCCACAAGTAAACTCAGTAATCAAGAAATGTTTCTTCCTCCTGCGAGCAGCAAAAAGGATCCTACCGTTCCTGTCATTCGCCAACAAAACACTTACCATCATCGCTCTGATCATGTCCAGAGTGGACTATGCCAATAGCCTATACCTGGGCATGCCCGAACGACTTCTAAAAAAAATGCAATGCATACAAAATGCAGCAGCCAGACTCCTCCTCAAGATACCCAGAAGAGAACACATCACACCAGTGCTAAAAATACTACACTGGCTACCACTGAAACAGCGAATAAAGTTTAAGGCCATCTGCATCACGCACAGAGCAATACACAAACAAGGCACAGAATTCCTAAGTGACAAACTACGCCTACACCAACCGACAAGAACACTAAGATCAAGCACCGACATACGCCTGGAACCAAAACCCTACAACAGAAAAAAACTCGGAGGATCGTCTTTCTCTCACCAGGCACCCAAAACCTGGAATGACCTACCTAAGAATATACGAAATACAACAAACCACCTAGCATTCAGGAAACTCCTCAAATCATGGCTCTTCAAATCATAACCACAACGGAGACGCACTAGAATGCCCAGATATTAAAACAATGACGAAAATAACTCCAACCCTGACCACTCTCAAATTGGACAAACACTCAAACCAAAGAACCAACCACTCGACAGAGCATAAGAAACCATGGAAATAGCCACTAAGGAAGGCTGCAGAGACTGACCACATACCTAGACCCACACGAAAGCCCAATTGACACTCCCACTCATACATACCGGACGAACACATCCAGACCGGCAGACGCATCTAGATAGACGCTGGTCTGCGTCGCATCTAGATAGGATCGATTGAAGGATAACATGCCTGCACCGAGAAAAACGTGAATGCTAACATGTGCCACACCTAGAGTTGTGATCACCAGCCTGCGTGGCGCTCAGATGGAGTTGTGAATGTTAGCAAGCCCACACCTGGACGGGTCTCTAGACACTGGCCTGCGCCGCATCTGGGTGGGAGTGTGAGTGTTGGCGTGGCCACACCTGGATGGAGTCCTGGGCGTTGGCCTGCGCTGTGTCTAGATGGGAATGTGAGGGCCAACAAGTGCCACACTCAGACAGAACTGTGAATGTTAGCATGGTAAAGGTCAGGTAACCCACTAACCAATATGAGCTCAAACTCTGCATACTGATCTTACTCAAAAAACTCACGCAACCATCTCTTGCACAACAAGCCGCACACACTTCACAACACTGCAACAACACATAAGCTGGAACAACAGCACACACGGACTGACTCCGATCCGATACCCCCACCAAAGCTCAGCACCCGGTGTATACCGAGTTGAAGCTGCCAACAGAACACCACTCCTCTCACTATCCTACTCCCTTCTTCACCTTACTAACCCATCCTACCTTTATCGTTTACAGATCCGCCTGAGCGCCTGGGGACCAATTCCGTTGGTGACGGTGCGCGGTACAAATACCTTTAACATTTAACATTTAACATATCAGTTGGCATATTCTAATTGTTTATTTCTTGTTGAATATTAGCAGTAGTCATTTATCTGTTTAGTTGTTGCAGAATTTTGGGGCAGTTAGATACCTGTTGTCATATTCTCACAGTTTATTTCTTGTTGCATTTTAGCAGTATGCATTTATCTGTTTGGTTGTTGCAGAATGTTGGGGCATTTTGTTGGTGTATTGTAACTGTTGATAGTTTTGAAGTTGTTGAGGGTATTTTTTATCCGTAATAAGTGTTGTAGGGTTTCCTTAGAAAAATGAATATTGCAATTGTCTGGTTGTAGTTAGATACCAGTTGGCGTATTCGAACTGTTTATAGTTTTTTACTGTTAAATAGCTGTTGTCTTATTCTATTAGTTTATGGATTTAAAGGTTATTGAAGACAATTTGTAGATGTTTATACTCGTATTAGTGAATATATTTTGGCTACATAGTTCATGCCTTCTTTGCTGCCAATATCTATCAATGCTTGATCTAGGGTAAGACCTTGTGATTTATGCATGGTGATTGTGTATGCACGAGATAGAGAACATTCTTCTCTGCGTACATGAAAAAAAGGAATTGGGCTATTGAGCATCCTATCCTTTTTACCTCTGACAGTTTGTCAAAATGATTATTGACAAATTGAATGTTGTTGTCACGTGGGTATTTTTGTAAGCCAACAACTGTACTAAGTGTTCCATTAACCAGTCCCTGCTCCACGTCAAGGTTATGTTTGAGCATTACTCTACAGTTTAAAGATAATTTTAATATTTTCTAAGGTATTTGCAGGGTAATTCATGGAATGAATGTGTGCTGAAAAGGGGAGTGCAAGCGTGAAAATCACAGCACATGCGTGCTAAAGCCGTGCACACAGCCATTTGTCGATTCATGGAATGCGCTGCACGTGGCTTACCTGCGATGTGCACGGAATCCGCGTGTGGTGCACCCTCATTGCGACATCCCGAAGGCTGTGCGTGAGACGGCCAGTGAAGGCACACACAGGGGAGCGCACACACCTAAAAAGGGGGCAGAAGATGCAGAATGGGGAACAACATGTGAAAATGTGGGCGTTACGGGGGGAAGTACTGCTGCTAAATCCTCACAATGCCCACATGTGCGCTAACAACACGTATTCATGGAATCGAACAGGGGAAACCTGTGCGCCACAAAAGACGTGCTAATCTGGAAACTTGTACGCCAGCAGGAAGCAGAGATAAGCGGCCCCGCGCAGCATAAAAGTGCACGCAAACAATAAACAAGCTCATACGCTACAATGAATATACCGTTCCTCACAGCAGTGTTCATGGGACACCGCAGGAGGAGGAGGATAGCCAGGCCTTGCATTTTTATTATCCCAGAACCAGCCTTTTGGGGATGCCTGATGAGCAGTTGTATGGGAGGTACAGGTTTCCACCCCAAATCATCCTAGAACTGGTTGCTGAGTGGGAGGATGACCTCACATCACCCACCCTGTGCTCCCAAGCACTGAGTCCCTTGGAAAAGGTGCTCAATGTACTGCATTTCTTGGCTACTGGGTCATTTCAGCGGACACGTGCCATAGTTGGGGGCGTCTCACAGGCCACAAAGTCACGCTGCCTACACCAGGTGTTGGCGATCATGACTGCACTCCCCTCAGTCCACAGGCACATATACATGCCCAGAACACTTGCGGAAAGGCAGGTAGTGGTCCAGGACTTTTATGGGGTGGCACACTTCCCCGAAGTGCTAGGTGCCATTGATTGCACCCATGTGGCTCTACGTCCTACCAGGGCCACTGAGCACAAATATTGAAACTGCAAGCACTGGCATTCCATCAACGTACAGGTTGTATGTGATGCTAAGGGAATCATCACCTCAGTATATGCCAACTATCCGGTGTCCAGTCATGATAGTTTCATATTCAGAATGTCACCCCTAAACCGGGACCTGGAAGCTGGGAGGCATGGCGAAACATGGCTCATTGGTGAGTACAAATGCCTCTGCACATGCATGCATGTTACACACTGAGAAATGGGAAAACCCAACTAATGACAACCATTATCACCTCCCCAGGGGACAGTGCCTACCCTCTGAGCACCTACATGATGACGCCAATACGGAACCCCACCACAACACCCGAGGTAAGATACAACACAGCCCATATTGCAACCCGGGGCATAGTGGAGCACACATTCAGAGTGCTGAAGTCACATTTTCGCTCCCTTGACCGCTCTGGTGGGTAGCTGCTATATGCGTCCCTAGTAGTGTGCAGGATCATAGTGGCAGCATGTGTCCTGCACAACGTTGCAACCCGGCGGGGCATGCTGGTGGACATGGTGGTGCCCCCACGTCCCCAACCACATGCTCGGCCGCTGCGCATTGGGAGGGGAAAGGACACATGGTGAGGCAGACCTTACACAGCTTGTGGCAAATTTCTTCACCTAAAATCCCACCCCTGTGGAGTGCACACAGGCCTGGCACATACCAGCTGACAATTGATGATTTTGACAAAAGGGACAGTCAACTGTCACAACCATACCACCCTGAGATTGTTTTCCTGGAAGTGCTACATTGTGTGCATCCCTAGCTACTTAAACAGACCCAATGCTGTGTCAGTAAAAGGCACACATTCATGCAGCATAAAGGACTACCCCCTTGCAAAATAGAACACCCAAATAGTGGCATGTCAGCCAACCCCTCCCTAACCCCATCTCAGCTACCCAACACACCATGGCATGGCATGCAATGTGAAAGCAACCAAATGAATGCACAACACATGACACAAGTGTCACAAAGTGCACCGTCCCAAATGGAAAAAGGCCAGAGACAATTCCCTCTCACCAATGAAAAAGAAACAGCACACATGAACAAATAATTACCAGCAAGACAAAACATTAATACAGGACCCAACAGTGGCACATATGACAGTAAAACATGAAAGTAGTGCAACTTTCACAACCTGACAAAGGCAGCACATCGACCTCTTCCATCTCCAGTGTGTTGCTGGTAGGTAAATGTGGCAGTGTACTGCATACAACATGAACTGCATCTGCAATGGAGACAGGCTAGTTAAGACATGAAGAAGTTACATGCAAACATGCATAATGGGCTGCATGTAATACAATATACAAATCAACCATGCAGTGGAGAAATCATCACCAATCCCCTCTAGGGGTGTATACACAGTTTGGACTACAGACTACCCACACAACTTATGGGAGCCCAATGCCTCTGTGTACGTTACTGTCACTTGGTCACACACTTGTGAGCCCATGGAAAGGGAAAGCAGGAGTGGCATATGTGTCAGGAACCCAAGTTAGAAATACAAACACTGGACAAGCCTGCATGTGCCCAGCTGGAATACACAGTGGGTGCCTACGGGAGCCACACAAAGCAACACAGTGTAGCATGAATGTACAACCTGAAATAAAATAGTTATCAACAAAAAAGGAAATGTAAATAAAAAAAATCAATTAAAAATTTTAAAAAATGAAATTGAAAAGTAAAACAAAAAAACAAAGCAAAAATGAAAATGTAAAATACTAATTAAAATGAAAAAATCAAAAATCAAATGAAAATGAAAAATCAAATGAACAATGAAAATAAAATGAAAAAGAAAAGAATAAACTGAAAAAATCAAAAGATAAAATGAAAATTTTAAAATCAAAATCTAATTTAAAATGAAAAATTACAATCAAATATCAAAAATCAAAAATCAAATATAAAAATTAAAAAAACAAAAAATCCAAAAGAAAAATGAAAAAGAAAAATCAAAAATGGCCATGTGTTGACCAGGGGGGGACCCAGGAGGGAGGAGAAACAGGGTGCACCCCAACACCGACATGTGTGGATGTTGAGAAAAAAAAAAACTCCATGGGCTCATGGCCTGCACGGCTACTCTATAGTGGGAGAAGTGCCATTGCTGTCATCACCCTCTGGTGGTACATTAGAAGGTGTGCGTGGTATGGGAGGCAGCAAGCATGCAGGTCTGAAAGGTTTGGTTCTGCAGGATGATGGTCCAGAGATCCCCATGCAGCACCTCACGGGTAGCACAGACTTCTGCCTGCAAGGCCTCACGTGATGCCCGGATCTCCTCACGGGTTGCCTGGAGCTCAGCTGAGATTGTGCGTGTTAGCCGCTCCAGCTGCTGTTCTGACCTTGTACTGTGGGACACCTTAAGTGCACCCAGAGTATCTCTGAGAGACTTGTGTTCTAACCTCAAGGCATCCCTGTGGGCCTGTGACTCTGCAGATATGGCTGTGCGTAGAGTCTCCAGTTCAGCCCGTCGGTCCCTGTTGGACGCCAACATGTCCTCTCTGTGTGAGCGGCACATGGACTCTGTTGCCTGCTGCTGGAGCTCCACTTGCCTTTCTGGGGGGATAATGGAAGTGGCCACCCTATCCACGGCCTGAGCCATCATGTCACACGATGCCCCCTGTTGTGCTGCAATAGTATACATGGAGTTCTCCCACACAGTATTGTTTGGTGACGCACGGCCACCGCGTTGTCGGACACCACACCTGTTTGGGCCAAGGTGATGTGCACCTTGTTGTGCTGGCACTGCCTGAGGCTGCAGGACTGCATTCTTCCTTTGATCTGCTGGCCAAGGAACAGGAGCAAATATAGTGGAGTGTGACTTTGCATCCGTAACCACCACAGGTGGTCATTCCAACACTGAATTCCCCATTGAGGGGTCTGCCCCCACTGCAGGTGGGTTGGACAGAACAGCATCCCTGCCAGAAACGCTCACATGCGACGGGACATGTGTCTCAATGTCTGATTTAGCACCTGAGCCATAGAGGTCATCGGAGGTGTACCCTGAGACACCCGTCGACAGGATGGTCTGTGGGACTAAAGGATTTTCCTGCACCACCAGCCCACGTCCTCCACTGGTGGCTGGTTGGGGCTCTGAGTACTCCTGCCCCTGCGCCATCTCCTCCGCCTCAACAGCATCTAGTGCCTCATCACCTGCACAAAGATAAAACAAAAGTAATGAAGACAGGCATGTACAGCATAGCCGACACACATAGGCATCACAATATACTCAGATATACAGAGCTCCCCCAACACTGCAGGAGCAGTGCCCACCCATACCAGTGGGTCCGGATCACCTGCCGCCTTATTTAGGTAAGCCCCTGGGCTTGCTGCACCCCTGGCAGCATCGTATTGCGTTTGGTGCCTCGATCTTCCTACATAGAGCATATTTCATATTATATTGCATCGTGAAGCCCCTCACCGGAGCTCAACAGCTGTTTGTGCTGATCGCCTTCTACAGCCCCTAGCAAAGCTATTGCAAACCACAAGGTTTGCACAATCCAAGATGGCTGACCGTCGACCTACACAAGCTCTCCCTGCCTAGCCACTTACTGCCGCACCACGATTAGTTGGAGCATCCCTTTTTGCAACAAACGGGAGCCGGCAGGTGTTTAGCCAGCCCAGAAGCACGAAGGCCCTGAGAACTAAGGCTGACTCCTGTCTTTAGCCTCTCCACAGCCTTCCTCGCTGTTCACCCAGACATTATGCCCGACTTTGCCCCAACCATCACCCCTATGAATACATGAACCGTGCACGCAGTCCCTGACGAAATGCACTACCGTCGCTGACTTACCATCATTATCTAATCCTGCTACAGTAAGACCCTCTACAACTGTAAACATTGATTACTTGTTCTACCCTGACCTCCGCTAGATAACGCATCCGTGCCTACCCCCTTTGCAGTTTGCATGTATGTACTCCCACAACTGTCGCATACGAGCTCCTGTCTTTTATAATTCTGCCTGTTGTGCATGATCGCCGACTCCCCTTCTGCACACTGAGACCGGTCCCTGCACTATTAGGCATAGCTACCCTTGACCGGCTTAATCCTGCTATCCTCAAGACCTCTACGCACGCTGCCCTGGTGCTACGGCATTGTGGATGCCCGTCCATGCTCCCTTTATGCGGATGTCTGCTACGTCACCTGTACAGCATATCTGTTTCATTTCCCCTGTATCTATGGCCTATTCATGCCCTTTGTTAAAGTGATGCTCTGTTTCGGTAATCACTGTCGCATATCGCTGTACTATTACTGCATGCATGCACACTGCTATTATGATGCCTTTGTATCTGTGACCATATTGTGACTATCCTGCGTATTTACGAGCAGCTATTATCTCATATTGCCTTTCCATTATTGCCGCACCTTTGCACATTGCTAATATGATGCCTTTGTATCTGTGACCATACTGTGACTATTCCTGTGCATTTGCGAGCAGCTATTATCTCATATTGCATTTCCATTATTGCTGCACCTTTGCACATTGCTAATATGATGCCTTTGTATCTGTGACCATACTGTGACTATTCCTGTGCATTTGCGAGCAGCTATTATCTCATATTGCCTTTCCATTATTGCTGCACCTTTGTGCATTGCTAATATGATGCCTTATATCTATGACTACTGATCCACACCGCACAAGTGACTAATTTCCTCCCACCATCTGCGCTTTTAGCCCCTCCTTCCCACCTTAGTACATTACTGCCCATGCATTAATGCTCGCTTGTTCTATCTCCTGTGCTATCCCGAGCATTTGTTTAATTACCTACTTGTCTTGATGGCCCGCCTAGATTACCCTCATTCACTGTACCGCCCACCTACCAACTATACACTGCACTCTGGCAACCCTCAACTCTGTCACATTTGTTACTATGGTTGACCAGCGCTCTACCATTTTCTGCACCTACCGCACTTTGTGCCACACCCTCATTTTATCAGCTTTGCTGGGACCTCTCCTAATCTGTAGTAACACCCCACCTTCAGCCCCGAAACCGACCCAGCTACCTGTGCACTCTTCACTCTCCTGTGCTCTACAAGGCTTAACCATCATGTCTCCTACCCCACACGTTCCACACCTTATCGACACCTCGTGCTTCACATGGCAGCAAAACCCTGCCCCTGCCACTGCCACTACTGCCTGTTCTAGCAACCCTACCTCAATTCCTCTTCCCTCTGGCTCGAACACTTTGCATGCAAACCAACTCCTAACCAACCTTACATTGGGCCCTTGAGGAATCACAGACTAGGATCTAGACTACCTCATCCCTCCTACCACCACATTAATATTAACCAGCAGACCAACCAATCTCATCCAGAGTTAATGGCCTTCACCCCCCACCACTCACCCACACCCACAGTGGGTGTTAATCCTGATGCCAGTACCCAGCCCCATACTCCCACAGCATCCCTCACGGCTGCTCTGATCAACACCAAATCACTTACAGCACACGCACTTGATGTGGCCGACCTTATCACCACTCACGACCTTGACTTTATAGCAGTTACTGAAACCTGGCTCCATGCAGCATCAGGCCCTCTTCTATCTCTTGCGATCCCTGAATGTTACACTATTATAAGAAGTGACTGCAACACTGGCCAATCCAAAGGAGGCGGCATTGCCTTTATAGACTCTCCAAATCAGCTCAGCTGAATTACTCACAGTGATGCTAGCCATCACCCCCAATCAGACTATTACACTCCACCTCATCTAGAGATTCCCTGGTTCTTTATCCACGTTTGCTGAAGATCTCTCCCACATCTTTGCTGATAACACCAGGACTAAGTCCCAAATCATCCTACTTGGCAACCTTAACCTAGGTTACCAAGACCCCAATGATGCCTCCGCGCACGACATCAACAACCTGTTACTTAATTCACACAAAGGCTTCACACAACAGATCAATATGCCAACATATTCCAAGGGTAGGATTCTCGACTAGATAGCTAACTTAAACTGTGACACTAACATTCTATCCAACCAACCATGTGCTTGGACTGACCACCACCTCATCACCTTCAGCATACCTACCAAAATCATCCATACCACCCCTGTTATCGCACCTGCCACCGCCACAAGAAACAAGAGCAACATATCCTGCACCAAATTACTCCCAGTTATCCTCCCTGCTCTCAACGATCTCTCCCGCTCATCTACTGACCCTACTGCCCTGGTAGGCGCATACAATCAGACCATGCTGAAAGCCCTCCACCTCATTGCGCCCATCAAACTTCGAAAACCTAAACCACGGGCCCACCTCAACTCGTGGTTTACGCTACAGCTGAGAACCCTTCGCAAAGAAAAATGATGCCTCGAATCACGCTGGAAAACCAACCCAAC
The DNA here is from genome assembly GCF_040938575.1 of Ambystoma mexicanum. Taxonomy (NCBI): domain Eukaryota; kingdom Metazoa; phylum Chordata; class Amphibia; order Caudata; family Ambystomatidae; genus Ambystoma; species Ambystoma mexicanum. The sequence continues at coordinate 1,275,039,316 of NC_090929.1, read as the reverse complement.
TGAAACTAACAAAGCTATTGTGATCCTAGCTACTCTAAATTATAAAGAGGCAATACTCCAGGCCAAAAGAGATGAGTATAACAAACGCATTGAACTAGCTCAATCAAACACCAAGGAGCTATTTAGAATCATAAAGGCACTGGAGTCTCCTGCCACTCCCCCTGACACATGTTCCAAAGACAGTACCTGGTGTACTAACATTTAAAAGGCCCTCCTCAGCAAAATCACCACTCTCCAATCTAAAATCAATGACAAAAAAAACAGCCTGCAGATTAGTACGCAACAAAAAAAATCCTTCAGGTCAGCACTAACACTAATCTCGATTCCCAAAAACCATTCAGCTTCTCACCTTTATCCACCACTGAAGTCAATCACATCATTAATAACCTGAAACCCTCTAACTGTCAGGGTGACTTATGCCCTGCCGCTATCATTAAGGAGGCCTCGCACACTCTATCTCCTTTCATTACCACGCTCATAAATTCATCATTCAGCTCTGGGATTGTCCCTGGCAACCTAAAGGATGCCTGGGTCATACCGCTCCTCAAAAAACCCACCTTGGATGCTAACATACCCACTAACTACAGGCCCATCACCACGGTCCCCTTCCTCTTAAAAATTCTTGATCGCGCAGCATACCTGCAGATCCAAGATTACCTGGAAACTAATAATCTCCTGGGACTGAGACAATCAGGTTCCCGCCCTGGGTATGGTATGGAAACGGCCCTCTTAGATCTTAAAACTCAGATTGAAGACCTAAAAGATAAGGGCAAGCTTACCCTATTACTCCTTTTAGATCTCTCTGCAGCCTTCAATTTAGTTAATCACCAAATCCTCTGTCGTCACCTTAAAACTGCTGCCCACTTCTCGGACAAAGCCACAGCCTGGATCACTTCATTTTTGGAAAATAGATCCATGAGAGTCTTCTCCCCTTCTGCCACCGCCGATCCCGTGCCGGTCACCTGCGGGACTTCACAAGGATCGTGTGTTTCCCCTACACTTTATAATGTGTTTACGAAACCAATCTTTGACATATTGGACTATCTGGATGTCACATATACCTGTTGACACCCAGATACTCATCCCTATCACAGGTGACCACAAAACTGACAATCTAGCCATCAACTCCATCTACCAAGTCATCCAGGCTTCGATGGCACAACATGAACTTAGGGTCTCACCAAAAACTTAGCAAGTTAGACCCGTCCTTCAAATCCTTCACAATTGATGGCAATACCATCAAAGTGGCCAAAGATACAAAAACGCTTGGCATCTATATCGACTCCACTCTATCACATTCTAGACAAATTAACGCTGTCTCCTCTGCTGCATCATATACATGGAAGCTCATTATGGCATGTCGTCCGTTCCTATCACTAGCGAACTGCACCACATTAGCCAGGACCTTGGTCCTGTCTAAGATAGACTATTACAACGCCCTCTATCTTGGCACTAACCAATGGAACATCAACAAACTACAGATCATACAAAATAAACCTCCCTAGGAACCTCCACATCTCAGACTCTAGACTGAGTCTCCGCTGGCTATCAGTTTCCCAAAGAGTTTCACTTAAAGCGCTATCGCTAACACACAAAAGCCTCTCAAACCAAGCACCTAGTTATCCGGCTAGTAGAATTTCTTTACACACCTCTAAGAGACCACTTAGAAGTGCTCAAACCAACTGCCTTACCATACCCCATTTCAACCTCCAGAGATCAGGCAGGAGCAGCTTCCCAGTCCTGGCTGCAAAACTATGGAACTCTTTACCCAATCCCCTCAGAGCGGAACCATCATTCTTGGCATTCAAGAGTAAAGCTAAAGCCTGGCTGTCAGCCCAATACCAGCCTTGATTCCTTGCGCCCACTGTCATTCTGACTTGCTACACTTGTGCCCACCTGTTAGCTGACCTTCCTGTTTGTTAATATGTACAATACCTGTTTACTTGTATATTACTTGTATATTATCCCAAATGATCCTTTATTGCACTGCCTGTATTCCTTCCCTCATGTACTTTGTTGTATGTACCGTGTATTATGCCTGTAACCTAGAATATGCTCCCGGATGCCCGTGGGCCTGGTGCGCTTTACAAATAAAATAAATTCAAAATACAAATACACATCGAATACATTAATGACACATGTCACACATGACACTAACTCTGGCATGCATACACTGCTAATGAAGTGGAAGGGGACCCTAAAAGCAGACACTGAGGACTTCAAAATGGAAAAGCAACACATGTGCTGCATGGTGCATAGCACCTCCATCACACATTAGCCTGTGAGTGGCATTGACAATCCACAAACATGACACATGCCAGCACACAGATGGCACGTAGCATAGCCATGGCAGAATTGACTAGGAGAACCAGATGGTAGTAAATCAGTACTGTCCCCCATCCATGTGAGACTCACATCATGAAATAGAACATGCAAAAGAGTGTGACCAAACACACATGGGTCACACGCTGCAACAAAGCCAGTGTTTACTAATACAGTGATGGTAGGCACATGGATACATCAATGGTAGGTCACTTGGACATGACACAAGTCAATTGTCATGTTGAACATTCAAACAGGGCTCCAAAGTGATCGTGTGCAGTGCATGTGTAGGTGCACAAAAGTCAATCAGCCTGATTGATGAAATCATTCCCATAAAAATTTAACAAATGTGGGGCATTGTGGGGTGAAATCTATGTCTGAAGTATGGTGAATTTGGGGCAGAAAGGCATACAAATGTGTGTTTATCATGCAAATGATTTCATCAATCAGGCAGAATGAAAAGAAATACATTATTAACAATATTGTGGCATGATGCCAGTTGAAGGGCAAGTGAAGTCATCAGGTGCAAAGTGTTTACTGCGGTCAGTAGGGATACTGTGAAACCCAAACCCAAGGGCGGGGGATGGTTTGGAGACACCACATGAGTGACCCATAGCAGTCATGACTACACAGCCTTACCTGGCTCTCCATCAGAACACATCACCCAAGCAACATACACATGGTTTGCACACACACGCATGGCCACTCACCGGACATTGCCTCAAGATCTGGAAGGTCTCCCACGCCTTGGATCTGAGCCTCTGCGATGAACCCTCCCTCGATTGCCTCATGTTCTGTGAGTTCATATTCCTCTGGTGGACACCCACTGCCAGTCACCAGAGTAGAGGCATAATTGGAAGCCAGCTTGTTTTTTGCTCAGCGTTTGAGGTCATTCCACCGCGTTGAGCAATCATCAGCTGTGTGTTTCACAAATCCAAGGGAACTTATCTGGTCTGCGATGCACTGCCAGTGGGCCCTACGTTGAGCAGTTGTAGTCTTGCACCCTGCAGTCACCAGCATCTCGCTGTCATGGGCCGACATGTAGCCCACAAATCCGTATAGTTCCACATCATTGAAACTCTGCTTCCTTGGCGTGCCGGAGGGGCGAGCCGTGTCTTGGGTCCCAGCCTGTTCCGCAAGATCACGCTTCTTCCTCTTGAGAGGTGGTGCGGACTCTGAGTGGCTTACGCTGCTCTGGTCAGTAGGGGCTGAAGCACAGGTGGACTGGGCACTGGAAGCAGGCAATGGCATGATGACCAAAGGTCTTACTGCAGGCATTGGCTGCTGGATTCTGTTTCCTGGGCCAAGCGGCACAACTGCCTTGGTGTGATGGTCTGGGACCAACACTGTCCCGGCTGGGTGACTAAGAGCTGGGGTGGGGCAGCAGACGACATTGCTGCCCCAGATCCACGTGGCCTAGTGACAGAAACTTTCAACACCACACGTGGCTTTGACTTTGTGACACGGAGGTCGGCCTGTGAGTCATCCCGTTCCATTTCTGTGACCAATATGGGCTGGGTTAACAGGGCCTGAGCTGGGATGGTGTCAGCTGCATCTCCCTGACCCATTGGGGGAGCATAGGTGTGCCTGATTGGTCCTCCACACACTGGCCTCTTGGGCCACCCTGCTCATCCTGGCCATGTCCCCTACCGCGGACAACTCTTGGAGGTCGGGCACCTTTGCCTCCCTTAGCACTTGGTCACCTCCCAACCATGGCACTGATGTACTTGTGTAAATGGGAGGTGCAGTAAACAATTGTCCTGGGCAATTAGGTTGAAGGGGGCACGGTACTAGATGGAATACATACCCCTGTGCTCTAGCAAGGCTGTCTGTGACCCCTGGGGGAAGATGACGGGTCACGCAATGCTCAGGCACCCCTGAAAACAAAATTTAACATGCACGCGACCCCCGGTAGCCATGTGTGTTGAATAAAGGACCCGCACTGCGCTGTGGCACCCAGAAACACAAAAAATAAGCGTACCCGTGGTACAAGCAGGCTACAATGACCTCTGAATGGGTACGCGACACACAGGGGCAACCACAGTGGAAAAATATGTGCACGACTCACCGTCTGCCTGGAAAAAGAATGTGAAAAAGACGCGCGTGGGTGCGTTGGCAAACACCCCACCAACAGAAGAATTGAATGTTGTCTGAGTAAACAAGGAGTCCGAACTGCAACCATTGTGAAGTAATCCCGTGTGAACCGACAAGATGTACAAGAATCACCCGCTCTCCACAAAAAGCACGTACAAGAAAATGGCATCCTACGTGTACCTTTAAACCCTGCCCACAGAAACAGCCAGGCGTGCCACGTCACTTACACGTTTACGCGCTAAGGGTCTTTCCTCCAATTACACGCAGTTACACCCGGACGTGCTGTTTTTGCACGTGTGGATTCACTATGCACCCCTGCTGAGGGAAACTCCCGCACGCGTCACGTCACTTACGCGCTTATGCGCTAAGGGCCTTTCCTCGAATTACATGCTGACGTGCTGTTTTTTCAAGTGCCAAATCACTCAGTATCAAGCTGGCCACACGACAACACGTGGAAGACCACGCTCCTGCCAAGAAGGCCATTTTCCTGCCCCCAGAGCCCCAAGCCGACTCCCACCAGCCATCTGCTGCTGCCTGCCTGCTGGCCACATTCCCTGCTATTTGGTGCCTGCACATCAGCCATCTGCAGGGGTCCAGTTGCTGTGACCATCCCTGCTGGAACAGAAGACACCCAACTGCAGTTCCATCGCTCCACAGCCCAGCAGCAGGACCCATTTGCCCACCCACACCTCCTCGGGGGTTGCCATGTCAGGGAAACAACATCTGAGACTACTGGAAACCCCCAGCCATAGAGGCAGAGGGCTGCCAGCTTCACAGCAGGAGAGGTTGGTATCCTGGTGGAGCAAGCAAGTCCTGGTGCATTATGATGCCCTCTTCGCAAGAACACGCGCCAACAAGGATGGACGGAGAAGGATCTGGATGCACATCGTGGTTGCCATCAACGCCATCAACTCCTCAGGAAGGCCAGGTGCCCTTTGGACGCAACGGATGCAGAGGGGTGCTGGGTCCACCTTACCGACGACCAGATGAGGGTCCTGGAATGCATACGCCCAGTGCTTCACCTCCAGGTCCTTGAGAGGCAGACCCGTCCGGAGTCGAGTGGTAAGTGTCCATGTGTACTAATTGGATGCAGTGCATGTTGAGGTGTGCCAGGAGTGTGCAGCAGGGACATATGTCTGGAAAGGCCCATGTGTGGATGTGTATGTGCAGGGACATGATCCTGCCGCATGTGAGTCCAGTCATGTGTGATGCACATGTATGGTGTATGTGTTCCAAAGCATAATGCACAAATGCATGTGGAGACACACACATGTTAGCATTTCTATGTATGTACTATGCCATGGTGTGGGTGTGACACATAGATGCAGTGTCCACCTTCATGTACGTGCATGGTGTACATATGCCTGTGTGTGTGTTTGACATGTGTGCAACTGTGATACGTCATGGATGCATGAGACACAGGCATGTAGTAGCCAATTGGTAGATGTGACATAGTGGCTGGTGGTTTCACTGTGAGAAGTGGTGGAGGTATACAGATGCATATCTGTCTGGTGGTGTGTGTGCATGTGTTTGGCACTCCCTGTGTTGCTTGTGATGTCAGGCTGACCTTTGGATGTTCATGTTGTTGTGTGTGTATGGATGCTGCTGCCTGATGCACCATTCCTGTCAATGTGTGCATGTGTGTGGGTTCAATTGATATGTGTGTTGGGGAGCGTGATGCCATCTGTGAAGTTTGACACTGCCACTCGTGTGCAACTGTCATGTGAGTATACTGTGTTCTGTCTCTCCCTGTCTGCAGCGTCTACTGATGAAGAGGGCGGAGACAGTGCTGTGGAGCACAGCGGCAGGGATCCCACTGCCAGTCGGAGATGGAGGGCCCAGCTCCCCTCCCAGGTAGTCATCTTTTCGGGGACTGAGGAGTCTGGTGTCGTGTCTATGGCTGCAGCTGCCGAGGGAACGTCCAAGAGGTGTAGTTTGGAGGTGGACTCCTCAGCAGCAGTAGGGGCAGCTGAGCCCCCACAGGGGACTATGGGGGACGATGGCGCAGAGACATACAGGTTGGTGGGGGTTTGGTTGAGGAGGAGGCAGCGGAAGGCCCACGCACGGGGCCTGGAGGGGGGATTCCACTGGTGCTAGTGGTGCAGTCCAGGGGCAGGGACAGGAGGCAGAACAGGCCGCCACGGAGGTGCCTGTGTGTAATCCTGTCCCCGATCCTGTGACTGCATCATCCGGCACCAGCAGGCATTCCTCCGTCCAGACCTGTTTTCAGGGAGGGATGAGCATAGAAGAACTGGCCTTCCTCTCCCTGCGGACATTGCAATCCGTGACCGTATTGAGCCTGTCCTAGCTGGGGTGACGTTGCTCCAACGTGGGATTCGGGATGACGTGCAGGGATTTCGTCAGGACAATGCACGTCATTTCGGATCCCTTTTTGGCCGCGTTGACCTACTAGGACAGGTCGTCGGCACTAGGTTCATCAGTGTGCTGGAACTTCTTGCGACCCCCTCCTCAACTGAACACCCTATGCAACAGTCGTCCTCCATGCCATCTTCCAGCCTAAGTATCACCTGGGCCCCCTGTGGAGTCATGGTCTGGGGTCAGGGCCTGCCTGCGGGGCATGCTTAGGGGTCATGGGCTGCCTGTGGGGCATGCCCAAGGGTGTAGGGTGGTCCCCTGTGTTGTGGGCTGCCTGCAGGGCATGGGGAGGGGCACTCCCGGGAGGGCCCACAACGCAAAATTGCGTGTATTACTCCCCGTGCACCCCCGGAATACACGTACCCCGCTTGCGCCAGGCCAATCGCGTGTAAAAGTCCCCGCACACCCCCGAAATACACGTACCCCTCTCCCGCCAGGCCAATCGCATGTAAAAGTCCCTGCGCACCCCCAGAATACACGTACCCCGCTTGCGCCAGGCCAATCACGTGTAAAAGTCCCTGCGCACCCCCTAAATATGCATACCCCGCTCGCACCAGGCCAATCGCGTGTAAGAGTCCCTGCGTACCCCCGGAATACCAGCGTACCCCACTTGCGCCAGGCCAACCGCGTGTAAAAGTCCCTGCGCAACCCCGGAATACACGTACCCCGCTCGCGCCAGGCCAATCACGTGTAAAACTCCACACGCACCCCTGCAATACGTGCAGACAGCCTTTCCACCCTTCACATACCCCGCAGGCGGCCCATCCACCGTGACCATAACCCGCAGGCAGCCTATCCACCCTCAACACAAACACTAGAAAGACAAAGGGGAAAGCTTAAACAGCCCGAGATTCATCCCTAATTAACTGCATGCAATAGCTTCTTAATTTAGGAATCTCGTGGCCTCCATGCTATGTCCCTTTTAAGGAGAGCAGAACACTGACATAAGTGTGCCCATAGAAATTATATCAAGCACACATAAACACTGCAAAAATGTATTACAAAACTTTATTATTTAATATATATAAACATATACACAATAGTTAAAATACAACACATTGCAGGAAAACTCCTGTGTAAAACGATTTTCTCTTACTGTTTCATAAAATGCCAACATGCAAACTCACTATCAGTCTCGCATACAACCGCTATCTCACAAATAAAAAGCACCTCTCAACTCACACTTGTGATGACCACATCTATCGAATGTTCTATATAGGGAGCTCCCATCTTGTGGGCTGCTCACTTTTAGCAACACATATTCTTGTTAGGCGAATCCTTGTGCCTGCAAACCCAAGGTTCTAATCTATTCAATAGTTCATTATTGGGTGCTGTGTCAATATACAACACCTAAAACACCCAACATGTTTTGTTCTTTCTCAACAAAAATGATGCAAATATAAGAACTTCTTCAGGGGAAACATTCGACAAATAGGTCTTCACTTCCTTGCGCCATCCACACAATAGTGTTCTTCTCAAACATTACGGGAGACAGCATGGAAAAACAGCCATTAGTAATGCTGTTTACTTATTTAATCAACCTACACTCACTGGAGCTACTAAGTCTCCTACAATAGGCTTACTGTGGTGGCTTTAAACAATTAAGCTTCCAATGGTTTCATAGGTGTGTCTTCAAAATAGACTGCAATCTGTTAAAACAAACACACCATTCTATCACAACCGTGTCGTCTGAGCCGTACATACAAAATTACATTAGAAATTCAATATATTGTAGAAGGGAGCCCCTGTGGACAACAATTACAATCTATCTCATCCTCATTTGCAAAGGCAACCAATTACAAAAAAACAGGTAAAGTTCACTATTCTAACCTGCTAATGTTCACTGATAAGGCTTGTCTTATTTTACCAGTTTGTCTCAAGCGTCGCAACTGTACTACTCTAAACTCGATAAAGAAACAGCATTTAACCCCAAAAATTTTGTTCTGCAAAATGCCGACCTAATGCATAATACTCACGGTCCTACAAACACCTTTGGCGTAATCTGGGGGCTACCTCTTTAAATCTGTTACCCTTGTGTAAAGGACTTTACAATGCGACTCCACTTACTTTGAACTCGCAAAGCGTGTGTTGTGCCTTTTGCGGCTGCGAGCCTTTGATGTGCCTCATAGGCTCTTGAGAACAGGCGAACCTCGTTAGAGAACGCAGACCGCCTCCCAAATGAACAGTCTCCTTGCTGGTAATGTGCTCAGCCAGTTAGGCTTTTCAGTGCTGTGAAGTTCCATCCACCCTCCCCATGCCCCGCAGGCAGCCCATCCACCATGACCCGCAGGCAGCCCATCACCCTAGACCATGACCCGCAGGCAGCCCATCACCCCAGACCATGACCTGCAGGCAGGCCATCACCCCAGACCATGCTGACCCGTAGCCAGCCCATCACCCCAGATCATGACCCACAGGCAGCCCATCACACCATGCCGAGCCGCAGGCAGCCCATCACCCCAGACCATGACCCGCAGGCAGCCCATGACCCCAGAGCATGACCCGCAGGCAGCCCATCATCCCAGACCATGCCCTGCAGGCAGGCCATCAGCCCAGACGATGATGACCTGCAGGCAGCCCATCACCCCAGACAATGACCCGCAGGCAGCCCATCACCCCAGACCATGACCCGCAGCTAGCCCATCACCCCAGACCATGACCTGCATGCAGGCTATTACCCCAGACCATGCTGACCTGCAGGCAGGCCATCACCCCAGACCCTGACCTGCAGGAAGCCCATCACCCCAGACCATGACCCGCAGGCAGCCCATGACCCCAGACCTTGACCGTCCATCCACCATCACCCCAGAGCATGACCCGCAGGCAGCCCATCCACCCTCCCCATGCCCCGCTGACCGCCCATCCACCATGACCCGCAGGCAACCCATCCACCCTCCTCATGCGCCGCAGGCAGTCCATCCACAATGACCCGCATGCAGCCCATCACCCCAGACCATGACCCGCAGGCAGGCCATCACCCCAGACCATGCTGACCCGCAGGCAGCCCATCACCCCAGACCATGACCCGCAGGCAGCCCTGTGCCTCAAATTCAGAACATACTATTGTGTGATTTTGTTTGCCTTGTTTGCGCCCTGTGCCTCAAATTCAGAACGTGCCATTATGATTCTGCCCTGTTTACATCATGTGCTTCTAAGCAAGAACATGTTGATGTGATTAGGCTCTATTAGGTTCTATGCCCACCCACCTGCCACACAGACCTGTTTGAATCCCCACTGCCAATATTGTGCCACAGGCCCCACCACACTCAGAGGACATACCCCATACACCCTTTCTACCCCCCGTTAGCAGATCCCCCACTGACATGCTCACACAAACACCCTCAGTACATGCGCTGCCTACCAACTCACATATTAGACCACAAACCAAGACCAGTTGCTCTAACTCTACCCAGACTCCCAGCTCCCACCCCAGATCCACATCCATGAGAAACCAACGCCTAGTAACCCGCTCCCACCACAGACCCATATCACCCAAGCATAAACCACACGCCACCATACCTGCCACACACAAGCTCAAGACGCCCACCTCAACCAATTCTACATTCACACCTTCTCCCAATACTACAGCTATCGCAGCCAAGCCCAGCAAAAACATAGATGCACCTATAGCCTTTACACACGCACCCCTCAAGTGCGCCCTAATCAACGTCAGGTCACTCCCGGCTCACACCACAGAGATTCATGACCCGATCACTGACTTTGACCTAGACATCCTTACCCTTACTGAAACTTGGCTTCATGAAGTCTCTGGCCCTTCCATCTGCCTCACACTCCCACCAGGCTACACTATGTTCCACAAACACAGAACTTCCAACAATGAGGGGGGTGGCGATCATCGCCAAAGACTCATTGACCATAAGACAAATCAGCACTACTTTCGAAGAACACACAGACGCACTACCTATCAAGCTTGCAGTCTCTGCTAATGAGACAGTCACCATACTTGCCATATACGACCCGCCAGGCTCACTACTAGAATTCCAAGCTAACCTGCTCCACCCGTTAGGACACAACTTGAAAAATAAAAGCAAAACTATCATCCTAGGCGACCTTAATCTTGTCCTCCCAGACCCCAAAGACAAACAAAGCAAAGCCCTTGACAAAGCCCTTGAGGACCTAAACTTCATCCAAAGAGTCACTGACCCTACACATACCAAAGGGCGAGTACTGGACTGGATATCAGACCACAACTGTGACATAGACATCAGCTCCATCACACAATGCCCTTGGACTGACCACTTCCTCATACACTTCTGTATCCCAACCAAACCGCTACCCAAACCCACGGCACACATACCCTCAGCTACTACCAGATCAGCCAGACTCCTCACTAAAGAAAGAATACTCCCTCTCCTAGAGGTTGCATCAGCCCTGAGGCCTCCCTTTTCTTCAGGCCCGTTAGTGTTTTATCAAAACAGTCATAGACGCCATTGCACCTCTAACCAAGAAAAAAGTAAAAATGCAGAAGCACTCCAACTCATGGTTCACGCAAGAGCTACTAGACCTGAGATCCTTAAAACAAACGGCACTCACCACATGGAAAGCATGCCCAACCCAACACACTCTAGAGGCCTACAAATCCCTTGCCGCCCGCTACAAAAAAGAAATCACATTAGCCAAAGCAGCATCATACAACACCAGAATTGCTAACGCTCATTCTGAGGCAAAGGAACTATTCGGTATCTACAAAGAACTCGCCTGCCCACCCACCAATACCCAGGAAACAGTCAAAGATGAAACATGGTGTAATAATATACAAACAGCCATGTTGCACAAAATAGACACACTCAAAGAGAAAATAAAAAAATACCTCAGTGCCTTGCCTAAGACCAAACTCCCCAAAGCCCAGCTACCGCTCATAACAGCAAAGATTCTAAAGCCTTCTCCTTCAGACCAGTCACAGACTCAGAAGTTATAGCCATCATGGAACGCATCAAGCCCTCCTCATGCAAGGGTGACATTTGCCCCGCAGCACTCATCAAATAGTGCAGAGAAACACTAGCACAACTGATTACAGCCATCATCAATGCTTCTCTCTCCACCGGCATAGTCCCCTCTGTTCTCAAAGAAGCCTGGGTTCGCCAATTCCTCAAAAAACCTTCACTCAACCCAGACATGCCCAATAATTATAGACCCATAACAACCGTCCCATTCCTGCTTAAGATACTGGACAAAGCAGCATACCTTCAGATACAACAATTTCTGGAAGAAAACAACATCCTGGGCAAGAGACAATCAGGCTTCCGGCCACGGCATGGAACCGAAACCGCCCTACTCGACTTAAAAATGAAAATTGAACAAACCACAGACAAAGGCAAACCATCGCTACTCTTGCTGCTTGACCCGTCTGCAGTCTTCGATCTGGTAGATAACATGACCCTATGCAGACACCTCAAAAAGGCAGCTCACTTCTCACAGCAAGCTACCACTTGGATCACCTTCTTGCTTGAGGGAAGGCGAATGAGGGTATTCTCAGACCAAGCATGCGCCACCCCCACACCCATCCATTGTGGAGTTCCGCAGGGTTCCTGCACGTAACAGACTCTCTACAACATTTTTACCCTCCCTCTCTTCAACAACCTCAACGATCACGGCATAACTTACACGAATTATGCTGATGATACGCAAGTACTACTCCCACTCACCGGCTCCTACGAACAGGAAACTGCCAAGATAAGTGAGATCGATGCCATCATCCAAGCCTGGATGGCGGCTAACGGCCTTTGTCTCAATGGAGGCAAGACTGAAATATTCATAGTAGATACCAAACAAACACTCAATTAATTGACAGCAAATACTCCACCTTCATCATAGACAACACTCCCATCACTACATCAAAAACAGCCAAAACACTAGGAGTACACATAGACTTCACGCTATCCATGTCACGACAAGTTAACGCCATCACATCCTTGGCAGTTCTTACCACCAAAATCATAAATGCTCTCAAACCTTATCTCTCACCTCATAACTGCCTGTCTATAGCCAGAGCCACAGTAGGGGCTAGATTGGACTACTGCAATGTAGTTGGCACCTCGGCCAAGAACTTAAAGAAACTCCAAACCACTCAAAACAACGCCCTCAGGGCAGCCCCCAGCATACCCAAGAGGGAGCACAACTCCCAAGCACGGAAAGACGCCCATTGGCTCCAAGTCAGAGACCATATCCTATTCAAAGCCGTTTCCATTACACACGCCTGCCTAGCAAACACAGCACCTCCATACCTCTCAGAAAACATTCACCGCGCTTCATCAGAAAGACCTAAATGCACCCAACACTGCAACCTGCTCACCATCCCAACCTTTAAAAGAGCCAAAGCTGGAGGTGCCAGCTTTGCAGTCCTAGCACCAAAAATTGGAATGCACTACCACCAACACTCAGGCAAGAGACCTCACGCTCAGCCTTCGGCAAGATTCTGAAAACTCAACTATTCCACTAAACCAGCCACCTCAGACACTTCAGACACACCTTACAAATAATCATCACCTATCCCTTCTGCCTGTCCAGTGGGTTCATCTATGTTGAAATGTATTTCTAAAATGCTGTATGCGTATGTAATTTTGAAAAATGATGCTCTGTGTCTAAGCAAGTATCCTTAACAATGCCACGATGCCGTAGGGCCAATGCGCGCTATACAAATAAATAAATAAATAAATAAATAAAATCACCCCACACCATGCCGACCCGCAGGTAGCCCATCACCCCAGACCATGACCTGCAGGCAGCCCATGACCCCAGACCATGACCCGCAGGCAGCCCATCACCCCAGACCATGACCTGCAGGCAGCCCATGACCCCAGACCATAACCCGCAGCCAGCCCATCACCCCAGACCAAGACCCGCAGGCAGCCCATCACCCCGGACCATGCTGACCCGCAGGCAGCCCATCACCCCAGACCATGACCCGCAGGCAGCCCAGCACCCCAGACCATGACCTGCAGGCAGCTCATGACCCCAGACCATGACCCACAGCCAGCCCATCACCCCAGACCATGACCTGCAGGCAGGCCATCACCCCAGACCATGCTGACCCGCAGGCAGCCCATGACCTCAGATCATGACCCGCAGGCAGCCCATGACCCCAGATCATGACCCGCAGGCAGGCCATCACCCCAGATCATGACCTGCAGGCAGGCCATCACCGCAGACCATGCTGACCCGCAGGCAGCCCATGACCCCAGACCATGTCCCCCAGGCAGCCCATCAACCCAGACCATGACCCGCAGGCAGCCCATCACACCAGACCATGACCATCAGGCAGCCCATGACCCCAGACTATGACACACAGCCAGCCCATCACCCCAGACCATGACATGTAGGAAGACCACACCACAGTGTGGACATTTTCCACACTGTTTGCCTGGCACAGGCAGAGTACGCGTATTTAAGGGGGTGCGCAAGTTGATTTCCACACCTTTTGGCAGCCATGAGCGGGGTACGTGTATGGAAGGGGGTGCGCAGGGAGATTTTCACATGTTTTGTCTCCCGCCAGTGGGATACCCGTATTCAAGGGAGTGCGCAAGTACATTTTCACGCGTTTTGGCTGCCGTGAGCGCGGTATGCGTCATCTTTCATGCGATTACAGTGTAGCGGCCCTGTAAACTGGTCCAGGGTTAGCGCAGCCCTTTGCGTCGTATTGGGGATTTCAATGGCTTTTCCTTTCACAGGGGGCGTTCTTGGGGGCGTAACTGGCGCTGCGGGATGGTCGCTGCGCCACGGCTCCATATGGCTTGGAAAATCCATGAATACGCGGTACGCCAGAATGCTGTTTAGCGCACACAGCTGGTGCACACTGGCGCACGCTCCCTTTCTGCGCTGCTTGTGTGCACTGCTTCTGTGCTGAATTCTATTAATTACCCCCTTAGTCGTGCTGTGGCTTGTTCACACATGGGTAGTGTCATACCGTGCATGTCCAGTTTGGCTGTGGAGCAAATTTGAACTATTGGTTGCATTTCTTTTTTCAACATTGTTTCACTAAATTGTGAACAGCTTGCAAGAGTTGGCATCAAGGACATACTGTTTACATTTTTGTGTGCTAATTGTTCCATGACACCAGTAGCACATGAGTTATGGCCATATAGGTCATGGATGAGTCTGGTATTCAAGATACTCTGTGCTTCCTTAGATAGTACACCAATCCAAAAACTTTTCAAAATGTTGGCATAGGTGAGGTCTGCAGACAGGCGCATGTTTTCAGATAATTCTTCGCATTGGACATGTTGCCAAATATTGACATTTCTTATGCTTCCAAGTGTTTTACAGCATAGTTTGTGCCTTAAGGTTTTAAAAATAGATTCACCTTTAATAATTGAAGAAGAGAGCTCTTCGTAGTCTGTTTTGAAGACCTCTTGTAATCTGAGGTGAATCAAAGCCAACATTAGGTTGGAGGCCATGCTCGCCTCATCTATTAGCAGCATTTTCATTTGCTTCAAAACTCTGCATAGTTCGATTGCAGCTTCTGGAGAAAGTTTGTAGTAGTCTAATTTGTTTTGGTGTTCTACTGGAAGGAGTAGTAATTGGTGCAAAGTGACACTTCCTATGTTGTGGGCATCTTGACCTGTGGAGGCAGTTACAACAGCTGACAGTTTGTTGTGTGTCAATTTTTGGAGGAACTTGCTAATGATTTTTATTAAGAATGTTTTCCCTGGACCAGCTTGACCACTCACATATAGCAGTATAGGTTTGTAGTCTTGGCAGGTACAAGTTTTAGTTTCGTGCTGCATACTATGTTCAGTTTGTTTTGTTATTTCTAGGAAAATGCTATGCTGTTCATTGCTTAATTGTGATTTGAGTATAGCAAAGTCTTCTGTAGACCCTTCATACTGGTTCATGGTGTTTTCTACTTCAGTCATGGATAATCCAGCCTCATTTGCTATGAGTGGCTGTCCAAGTGGTTCCTCGCTTTCTGTTAGAGAAGGCTGACTGCTGTCAGGAGTGTTTATATTTAGTTGTGCGCAGAGTTCTTCTTCTTGTTGCTATTCATTGTCTAACATTGTTTTGTACTGCGTAAAGTTTATGTCTGATGTGGTGCTTTCATTTGCTTTACTTTGAAAGCATCTTCATAGGAGACATGGGTATCTAATAAATCTTTTTCTTTTCTCCATGGTTTAAAAAGTTATAGGGCCTAATTACACGGTAGGCGGTAGGGGATTACCGGCACCGGTAAGGGAACCGGTGTCGGTAATCCCCTACCGCCCTACTACGAAGTCCCTCAGTGGGTCCCGTCCTTAACGTCTGGTCTGACCAGGTGTTAAGGACGGGACCGCTAAGGGACTTCAGAGCTAATAATGGTACTGCAAATTGAGGTACCGTTATTAGCTCCTTCCCCATTCCCATTGAGCCCAATGAGGGCTCGAATGGGAATGGGGAATGGTATTTGGCATGGGGACTTACCGGGTCCTCCAGGGTCCGAATGACCCGGTAAGTCCCCATACCGCCTACTCGGACCAGGTGTGCGGTAAGGGAGTAGCCATGCCGCTAATAGCAGCATGGTTACCTCATACCGTGTAATGAGGCCCATTGCGTTATAGTTAGATATCAAAGTAGATAGTTAGCCATTTCAGGTGTTCAGTTCATAATTACACGGGCAGGTTAACATAGGATGCAAAAACATATGTTATACAGGAGATTTGTGGTATAAGCATATGATTGTGAGTAACAGCAGTGGCACATTACCGCTCACGTGTGAAAAGCCAGATTTTCAATCATTTTCTAAAGGATCAAATGATGGTTCAGCTCTTAACACCAGAGGCAAATTGTTCCAGAGTTTGGCCACAACCACAGGGAAGCTATTACCTCCTGCTTTCTGACGTTTGTATCTGGGGATAGTTGGAAGGTGTTCATGTGTAGACCGCGTAGGTCTGTTGATTTGGTTTTTTGTAAATTAGTTTGTTAGATATTTAGGGGCTGCATCCTTGAGGCACTTGTGTGTTAGTGATAAAGTTTTGAAGGAAATTCGATCCTGCACTGGGAGCTAGTGAACATTCCATCTTGGCAAAGTAATGTGATTCTTCCTAGGGATGTTCAATGCCACTCTTAAGGCATTATTTTTATAGCACCTGGAGTTTTTTCAAGTTACAGTTGCTCTGGCTAAGCTGATGCAACTGTCTGTTGAGAACAAGCTTCTGTACACAGTAATGGGTATTGAGGTTTAGGCCGCCTCAGAGGCTGTCACATTAAGTTGTCTCATTAGTGTAAGGGTACAGTTGTGGTGGAGACCAAGGGATTTGACTTCTTTATATAATGTGATGGTGTTGCGGTTAATGTTGAAGGATTTAAATTGGTCGTCTAGTTTGTTCAACCTGTTTAGTGAGCCAATAAGGAGTAGCTCAGTTTTGTCATCGGTTAGGCATAATCTGTGGATAGCCATCCAGGCCTGGCTAGTTTGGTAGACTTCATTTAGTAGTTTGGGGTCAGTGTTGTATGAGCCTGCGATAGGGATCAGGATTTGGGGGTCATCTGCATAGTAAGTATAGGTGACACCCAAAGCATCCAGATGGTCAAAAAAGTGGCTTAGCAAAGATGTTGTATAGCGTACGTGAAACACAAGATCCTTGTGGAACTACAGAGGAGACTGACGCAGGTGCAGCAGCTGCAGTCGGGGCACATACTGTCATGGTTCTGTTTGAGAGGAAGGATTCTATCAATTTTGTAGCTTTAGCTGTGAAATGGGCCGCCAAGGCGATGTGTTTGCAGAGTACTTTATGATTGACCAGGTCGAAAGCTGCTGATAGATCTAGCTAAATTACCCTTGTTTTTAAGCTCGTCCATTTGTATTTTAAGGTCTATGAGAGCTGATTCTGTGCTGTGTCCAGGTCTGAAACCTGACTGGTGAAGGCCCAAGAGGTTATTAGATTCTAGATGGTTTTGAATTTGCAAATAGGCAGGCCTGTCCAGAATTTTAAGTACGAATGAAACTTTTGTTATAGGCCGGTAGTTGGTTGGGTTGTTAGGATCTAGCATAGGGTTTTTATGTAGTGGGAGGACCAGGCATCTTTGAGGATAGTCGGGATGGTACTTGTTTCGAAGGAGGCATTTATTAGCAAGGTGATGAAAGGAGTGAGCTCCTCCACCGAATGTTTCATGACTGTGGCTGGACAAATGTCCCCTTGACATCTGGGTGGTTTAAGGCTCTAAATGATTTTGGTCACTTCCGTTACTGAGACTGGGGCAAAATCAAATTTAGTGTTAGGGGTTGGTAAGGTATCATTGTTCAGGAATTGTATTTCAGGTGATAGTCTAGTCTTTTTAGTTTAAATTTTAGTTTGTTGTAAGGAGATTTTGCCCAGGAGCGCTTTTTGAATGTTAGTGCAACATGTTATGTGTTCGAGACACGATTCTTGAGGTGGCACAGGAGATTCTAATTATCGAAGGATAGCAAATAACTCTTTAGTATCAGAGTTTGCTTTTGTGATTCTCTCGTTGTACATGTCATTTTTAGCTTGGAGGATAGCTTGTTTGTATTTATTAGATGCAATATTAAAACTATCTTTATTCAATTTGCTGGGGTATTTTTTCCAGTTAGATTCTGCTGTTCTTTTGGTACTACATATGGCTTTAAGATTAGTAGTATACCATGTGTTCAGGTGGGCAAGTGGTTTGGCTTTTCTCATACTTTGTGGTGCTACTTTGTCTACAGCATCTAGTAAGGTTAGATTGCAGTGTTTAACCATCAATGACATACCTATGCATGGTAAATTATTGTATTTACATTGCAGGATGTGAAGGGTATTCTTTTTCATTTTTTTTCTTCAGGAATGTGCTTCTTTCCTGTAATTGTAAAAAAAGAAAATAGTGGGGATATGTGGTAATGGTGAAGTACTTTTAGTAATCAAGGTTGTTATCTATGAAGGTAGGAGGAGTTGTTGGGAAACACAGTAAATGAAATTGCTGGACAGTTCAAAATGTTTGTTTATATGAGCATTTTCAGGAAAGTTAACAATTGCGTATTTGCATTTATAGAAGCTCTATGTGAGACATTTTGTAAAAGAGAAGAATAGTTGATGGAAAAGAATGGTAGTACACTTTTGAAGGGCAATTGCTGTGCTGAAGTTTAATATGTTAGGATATGTTACGAGTATATGCATACTTGCCAACATGATGCATTCTAATCTGTAGGTGTTTATGCAGTTGTAGATTTTTTGTTTGCTTTCTGCGACGTGTAATTTGACTTTTCCCATTATAAAAGTTGGAGTGCAAGTCCCAGAATGTTGAGAACCAATTGGACCTGCATTAGCAGCTAAATATTGGAATGGGTTATGTTAATAAGTATACATGTACTGTCAATATATTAAGTGCCAATTAACAATGGTGTACAAATCTATTTTTATCATTTTTTAATTTCTTTTATGAAAACATTACAAAGTGCTGCTATAAATGCAGGAATGCATTCTTTAACTTTCATTGAGATGCTCCCTAAGTTTTGAATCTTCAAGTTCAGTCCTGTTTTTTCCTTTACATTCTGGGACTTGTATTTTGAGTTTTACAATGGGAAAAGTGGAATTGGAAGTGACACAATGCAAAGGAAAAAATGAAGACATAATAAGCACCCATAGATTGGAATGGGTGATGTCGGTTTGTATGCACATATTGCTAACATGTTGAACTGGCACACGCTAAGTGCCACTTAACAATGGTCTACAATTCTATATATGTCTGGTTTTCCTTTCTTTTATGAACAAGTGACACAGTGCTGCAGCAAATGCACATATGCATTTACTTTTTTACTTTTATCAAAAGAAACATTTTGAAATTCACAGCATTCTAATAGTTTGCTGATTCATGTGAGCAGGCAATGCATGTTGCAATGCATGGCATTTGCTAGAGAGGGTAAATAAGGAGAATATGCTTATTGAAAAGCTTATTATAGGGTAAGTAGCATAACCATATATATATATATTACATGGCCACGGTAGTGGCCATGTAGTTATGGTTAAATTGGTGTTTCCATAGGAAGAGCACTTTTTGGGTGGCTGATAACTTCGCTCCCCCTGGACGAATCCTCACCAAACTTTGCAAAAAAAAGTATATGGCCCACTCTGAATTTTTTTGGAAAGTTTGGTGAGGATTCGTCCAGGGGGGGAAAAGTTATAGGGGGGGTCCCAAAACTTTTTTTTTCCCATAGACTGAATGGGAAAAAAATTTGCGCACGGCTACAGCCCGAACCGCTGGACGGATTTACACCAAATTTGCGGCAGGAGCGGCGGCCTGGTCCCAAAAGCGTCCTTTTGCAAATTTGGTGTAAATCCGTCCAGTAGTTTTTTTTAAAAATGACCAAAATGTAAGGCAAAAAAATTAGTGATATCTGTGTTCGCTTCGCGGACGGACTTCCCTGTTCGCTCCGCGGACAGCACCCAGATTGGCCCATGGCCTTGCGTCATGTCCGCAGACATGTGACGTGTTTGCTGATTGGACGGCGAGGGGCGTGGAGCGCGTCAGATTTTCTGTGGCGCCCGCCATCTTGTATTCGTCATCGACCGCGTACAGCGCGGTGAAATGTGGATAAAAAATTGTATTTAGTTCCCTGTGTTGGTGTGTAAGAGTGTTTGGGGAGGGTGGGGGAGTATGAGATAGGTTCAATGTTTTGTTTTTTTATGTGCTAGACGTTTTTGTTGCGTTCGATTTGTCAGCGGAGAACACGGCTGTTCTGACATTTTGTTAATAAACTAAATGGTGGGGTGTTTAGAGGACGGAGTATGTGTCATTTTTGTTCGCAAGGAAGGTAAAAATGAGCTATGAACACTCGCGGTGTACTTAATTGTTCGTAAATACACAAACTGGGGGTGTCCTCAGGACGCTGTCCGTATTGTAATCTGTCTAGTGAATGTGTTCTAAGAACACTTGCGGTGTCCCGAAATGGTTGCAATTACACAAAATGGGGGTTTTTCTGAGAACGTTGTTTGTATTGTTTGTTGTCAGGGTGAAAGTGTTTTAAGACCACTCCTTTTGTCCGCTAATAGTACATATTCCTATGGGCGTCAACCGACTTTTTGTCCACTAAAGAAACGATAAATCCGGCTGGTGTGCGCCGACATTATGTGATAATCCTATGACTGGCGCTATTGACCTGGCTGACTTGCTTTTGCGACACTAAATCATATCTCCCGCCCCTAAGCCTGATATTATCAAAGCATTCATATTCCCTGCCTCTCTCCGTGACGTTACAGGGTGCGTCATCAAACGCGCCCTGTCTTTTCCAGTCCTAAGTGACTTTACACAGAACCCGGAAGACAACACATATTATGTCACAACACAGCGCGCCACAATTCGGAATATGAAACAGTGATTTAAAAGCAAACAGCAAGATTGTAAATTTTGTAAAGTACATTTATTTGACATCAAATGTTTAGAGAATATTCAGCAATTTTCATTTGTCTTTGTTGTAGATCCGCAAAAGTTCATGTTGAGGCATGCGATGTTCCTTTGCGGTACAGAGGGTGTTAGATCAGCTTGCAACTCAGTGCGCCACAATTCGGAAAATGAAACTGTGGTTTAAAAGCAAACAGCAGGATTGTACATTTGGTACAGTACATTTATTTCACATGAAATGTTTAGTGAATATTCAGCGATTTGCTATTGTCTCTGCTGTCGATCAGCAAAAGTTTATTTGGAGCCACGCGTTGTTCCTTTGCGGTAGATAGGCTGTTGGTTTATGATAAAAGCAGTAAATGGTCGCTCTGATAATCGGAAGATTGCTCCAAAAACGAGTCATTGGACCACCCTATTGGTTGGTATGTTGTTTGTAGTTGCTAGTACTGCGTAAGGGCATATTGGTCCTTGGCGATTGTCCCATAAAATGGTGAGGGTCATGAAGTTGCATATTTGGACCTGCACCTGGCAGTTGAAGACCCCATCGGCTGGAGTCTGTAAATCGTGACATAGGCAAAATGGGGCCACATACCTGTTTTAAAAAACATAAATTAGTCTCACCAGCCGATCTTCATTAAAAATCATCATTTTATTTATTAGGGCGTGAAAGTATTTGCTATCGAAGATAGTGCAACGGAGTATGTTAATAATAAAATAATAATATTTTCCCATTCATATAGCGCTGAGAACCATGAGGTATCTAAGTGGTGCTTATTATTAACCACGGTGTGTGGCTCTCATTTATCGACTACGGAAGGATGAAAGGCTGAGTTTGGCCTTGCTGGGATTCGAACTTGCGTTAGCAAGCTGTGCACGGATGTCAAAGCAAGCGTTGTACTCGCTGTGCCACTTGACAGGCTACAGTAAAGTGGCACAGCGAGTAGAGTGCTTGACCGCCTATAGACCGGTTAAATTATTTATATTAACCCACCCTGTGTCGCCTGCCTTTTTCAGAGCCCTCTAAACAACAGGGGATCAATTCGGCGGTGATAGTGCACGGTAGAAAACATTATGCCACTTTCAACGAACAAGTTCAACTTAAGCGGTCTTTAATGCTACGCTATTGTAATTATATTTGGTATAAAATAATCTAAAGGGTTACTTACAGTACAATTGCAATTTCCATTGTCTACGAGTGGTGCAGTCCCAAAATACGACTCTGTACAAGGGATTCTTATTATAATGTTGACAGACAAAGTGTCACGGATCATTGGAATAGATATCTTGAGCTAATCAGTGCATTAGGCAATGCATTGATATAAATAGCATTCTATTAGGAAGTTCTTTACAGTATACTAAGCTACTCATGTATAAATATAAGCATTGTGTGCAGCATGCATGATGGAGGTGCAATATTCATAATCTTCCTTGTTGAATAGTAAAATGATAAATGCTTTCTTATTAGAGTTTTGTGTGTATTTTTCCTATGTATATGTTTCATATGCTGTGAGTGGACCACTTTTTCTGTCAACATTATAATAAGAATCCCTTGTACAGAGTTTTCATGATAAGTAAAGGCACATGTGATGTCATCAGTGATGTCATCAATGACATTTGTGATGTCATCTTTGATGTCAAGGGTGTTAGTCTTAGCAATGCACGGTGGTGGCACGAGTTATGGTTGTGAAGCTTACCATAACTGGTGAATTTCAGGGGTTTTTCGGTTTTACTTGGAACCATAACGTCCCTTTAACAAGGTTTTTTTTCTGAATTTCATAGGTTTTTAGTAGGTCAACTTAACCATAACGTCTCTTTAACAAAGTTTTTTTACTGAATTTCATAGGTTTTTATTAGTCCAACTTAACCATAACATCCCCTTAACAAAGTTTTTTCATTGAATTTCATAGGTTTTTATTAGTGTAACTTAACCATAATGTCTACGAACATCTGACTTCATTTCAGACCTTCCAGAGAGTGCCACATGACCATATGCTGGCATGCAGCATGATGACATGTCCGAGAACCCGTATGCACTTCACAATAAGATCTGTGCTTCGCGGACAGTTTGGAACTGCATTTTCTACTGATCTAGGAACTTTCAACTTCAAAATTTCCCTTGCACAGCTCCAACACCTATTCCTACCCATCCACAGTACATACTTTTAGCAAAACTGCTATTTATCTTAAAATGGCATCAGCTAAGGCCACACCACCACTGCTGTAATCAAGGAGCATGAGAAACACTGCCCCTACCTTAGAAATAACACACGTGCAACATTTTCCCCTGCCCACCTGCCCCTCCATATTAGTGTTTGGTGCCTCTTCCCTCATTTCCATCCCCATCCTTTCGTTCTAAGCTCTCCTGCCAAAAAAAATCAATTCAAAAACAAAAGAAATGTTCCTTTAGGAACCACCTTTCACAGTTAAAAATGGAACTAAAAAAAACCCACATAGACTCCATCTACTTTATATTTCTCAGTAAAGTACATAGGGCCTCATTACGAGGTGGGCGGTAAGGGATTAACGGCACCGGTAAGGGCACCGGTGCCTGTAATCCCTTAACGCGCTACTACGAGTTCCCTTTGCGGGTCCTTCCCTAACGCCTGGTTTTTTCAGCCGTTAAGGACGGGAACCGCAAAGGCACTCTCGAGCTAATAATGGTACCGCAATTTGCGGTACTGTTATTAGCGCCTTCCCCATTCCCATTGAGCCCTATGGGGGCTCAAATGGGAATGGGGAATGGCCCTGGTGAATGGGGAATTACCGATCCTGCCAACCTTGGAATGGACCGGTAATTGCTCCATTCACCAGGGCGGAGTCGCAACGAGTTTGGAGGCAGCCATGCCGCTAATAGCGCCATGGCTACCTCCAACCTCGTAATGAGGCCCATAGACTCAATAAGATTTTCCAACATTTCCATTTGCATTTTGTGTTATACTAATGGAAATATTGGGGTGTTCATCCTCCGTTCCAGGGACTTGAATGTTCGATACCGGCCCAGCAGCCCAAGTTATCAGCCCAAGCGAAGCAAGGGTGGATAACAAGGTCTCTGGACCATTATCCCCCCCATTCCAGCCCCTGAAATGGGGGATGAAGGCCATTAGCAGCAGGGGTGCTAAAAAAGAGGATTTTTTTGCCCTACACCGGGAAGCCTGTGGCATCCCGGTTTAGGAAGGAAAATCCTTTTCCAAGATGGCCATCATGGAAAGGGAAGGTGGAGATTCCATACAGGGGCCCTCTTCGCTGTCCATGGCAGCCTGCAGAAGGCAAAAAGAGAACCCTATGACCATATTACCACAAGAACATTTTTCTTCCCTTTCAAATCTATCCTAATTTCGAATAACTTTACCACAAAGCCAGTCCCAGGTGGACATGGCCACTTTAATCCTATGTTTTGTCCCTTCTGGTCATGGCCAGTAGCCAGATTATCCGGATCATGACCTTATTCCATGACCCGGACAATCTGGCCACTGCCCATGGCCACATGCTACCCCTCAGTCACTAAAGCTATACCGCTATTTTTTTAACTACATTATGACACTTGTGAAATAAGAAAACACTGCCGCATTTGCAAAACCATGCTTTTAGATCCTTGCCAATGTGCCTTATGCAAGTTTGCTGGAAATCCACCCATTTTGATTTTTTCCAAAACTGTCAAATGAATGCACATACAATCGTCATATAAGCTCTGCACAAAAGCCCACCAAACTTTGTAAACTCATTCGAAATCTCGTCAGAAATATCCCACCCATCGTCATCACCCCTCACCTCCCCAGACATTATTTCATAAGTTTCACAAGTGCAATGCTCAGAAAATATTATTGTCCCGAGGGTACGGCCATGTATTATTATACATACGTTGATCTATCGCAAACATTTCCAATTCACCTTACCTCACATTTCCTCTTTTAAAAACATATGAAATATGGCAGCAGGGCAAGTCCAGCGGCTGCTATTCTTATCCATTGCTGCATCTGCCTAAGGTAAACTGCCCTGACGTCACTAAATCATATGACCCGCCCCTGAGCCTCACATCACCAACCCTAGTGATATTCTACACCTTTCTCAGTGACGTTTCTCTTCAGCGTAGCCAACGCTCCCCTTATCACCTACGTGACGCGACGCAGAACACGAAAATCAACACACATCGACTAACAACACAGCACGTCACAATTTGAAATATTAAACCGTATTTTAAAAGAAAACAATAACACTGTACAATTTGTAAAGTACTTTTATTTCACAATAAACGCTCTGAGAACATCTGACTATTGCCATAGTCAATCAAATTGCAAATTTGTTTCTTCACTCGCGATCCAAAATGTTTATCATGAGGCACACGTTGTTCTTTTTGTGTACACAAGGGGCCTCATTATGAGGTGGGCAGTAAGGGTTAATGGGCACCGGTAAGGAGACCTGTGCTGGTAAACCCTTACCGCCCTATTCCGAGGTCCCTTTGCGGGTCCCGCTATGGGCGCCTGGTTTTAGCAGGACGCCCTTAGCGGGAGCTGCTAAGGGACCAGGGAGCTAATAACGGGCACGCTATTAGTGGGCCCTTTATTAGCTCCATCCCCATTCCCATTGAGCCCTATGGCGGCTCGAATGGGAATGGGAAATGGTTCTCGGAATGGGGACTTACCGGGTCCTCCGCGGTTGGAATGACCTGGTAAATCCCTATTTCGACAACCCGGGCCCGGAATGCGGTAAGGGGGTACTGCCTACCTCGTAATGAGGCCCAAGGTGTTCGTTTTTGATAAAACAACCGCTTCGGTCGCACAGTGAATTCCAGGGCTTCTGCATCAACTTGGGCCTAGACCACCATAAAGGATGTTATTTTACTCCTAATTGCTAGTACAGCGTACAGGCACATGGGCCCTGGGCAATCATCCCAAAAAACAGTCACTGGGCCTCATTACGAGGTAGGTGAGAAGGGATTACCGGCACCGGTAAGGACACCGGTGCCGGTAATCCCTTACCACCCTATTCCGAGATCCCTTAGCGGGTCCCTTCCTTAACGCCTGGTGTTACCAGGCATTATGGAAGGGACCTGTTAAGGGACTTCAGAGCTAATAACGGTACTGCAAATTGCGGTACCGTTATTAGCTCCATTCCCATTCCCATTGAGCCCCATGGGGGCTCGAATGGGAATGGGGAATGGTTCCTGGAATGGGGACTTACCGGGTCCTCCAAGGTTGGAATGACCTGGTAAGTCCCTATTTCGGGAACCCGGACCCGGAATGCTTTAAGGGGGTAGCCATGGTGCTAATAGCACCATGGCTACCTCCTAACTCGTAATGGGGCCCACTGTGATCCAGGCGTTGACAACTATGTGCAGCTCCGATTAAAAAAGCCGCCAGTTGGCTTCTGGAATAGCTCCAATGCTACCTCCAACCTCGTAATGAGGCCTAATGTATCTATTGACTTTTTAGTTCAGAATAGAGTTTAAAGTAAGGATTAGCACACCCATCAAACAATCTCAACAAAGAGAAAACAACGGGGAAACTGATACACAATTTGATATGGTCATACATGACATTTTAATGAAATATTAGCGTTGAACCTGGGTGAACCTAATGATGGTCTACATGCACCTCGATGCTGCACTCCCCGTAACCACATAAAAAAAGACAATTACACACAAAGATAGTACTTGCGTTACATTGCAATAAGAAACACAGAACAAACGAATAGAATATAACCCAAAATTAATCTTCAGATAATAATAAATTAATGCTCGTTCCGGTATACAATCATCAAAATGAAACTTACATTATATTCACCATTTCCATTCTCTTGGCATAAGTCAGACCGTAACGCTCACTGCGTTCACACCAAAGATTCTTCATGAACTGAATTTACATGTTCCTTATACACTTTTGGAATGCATAACCTTATCAAATCTTCATTATTACAAACACTCTCATTGCATTACTTAAGGAATGGTCCCTTTCTCTCAAGGTCAAAAAACAATTGAACCTTATACTGTGTGTCCCATGCGTGGGCTTCCTTAGCTCGCAACCAAAAATTCAAAGCTGGTGACCTTCACTCAGAATCAAAATACATTCTCACTTTGCAACAACTTTCCTCACCGACGCCATGAGAACTGTTATTCTCATACAAATGCAGGGCTGCTCTTTGCATCAGACAGCGCAGCTGGCTGCCTCAGATGCCAGACTCTAGGGGGCGGCAGTCTGACTCCATTATTATTTTAATTACATATTAACACAGACACATTAGTCCTTCGCCTGTACGTTACGCACATTATATTGTGGAACACCTCCAAATGTACCGTATGACTTTCGTGACAAAAAAACACCAGTTTTTTGCTTCTTGCTGCCATAATCCATCCCATCCTCATCAACCCGCACCTCCCCAGACAGTATTTGATGAATATAAGTTTGAGAAGTGCAATGCTGTGTTTTTTAATATGTTTTTGCGGAGATGTCCGCGGACAGCAAAACACGGATCCAAGGTGGCGGGCGCATCGGAACAATCTGACGCACTTCACGCTCTTCACCATCCAATCAGCGAACACGTCACATGTCCGTGGACATGACACGACCGATTAGCCAATCGATATCTTGCCTGCAGAGCGAACAGGGAAGTGTGTCCGCGGAGCAGACATAGATATCACTCATTTTTTGAGACCTACTATTTGATCGTTTTTAAAAAAAACTACTGGACAGATCATCACCAAATTTACAAAAGCATGCTTTAGGGACCAAGCCGCTGCTCCTGTCACACATTTGGTGAAAATCCGTCCAGCAGTTTGGGGTGTAGGTGTGCGCAAAGTTTTTCCACCATTCAGTCTATGGGAAAAAATAAATGTTGGGACCCCCCCTATAACTTTTCCCTCCCTGGACCAAACCTCACCAAACTTTGCAAAACGATTTTATTGAAAAGTTTGGTGTGGATTTGCCCAGGGGAAGCAAAGTTATAAGCCGCCCAAAAAGTGCTCTTCCTATGGGATTAGCAACTTAACCATAACTACACGGCCACTACTGTGGCCGTGTAATATACACATATATATATATGTCAGATCTGGCAGTATTCCCGAATGTATTTTGACTATTCCAAGATGTCACTCAGAGAAACATGTATTGTGAATAAGGAGTTTGGTCAATGGAAAGCAAAGTAGGACTTTTTCTATTTTGTAAAAGTGTTTAAAAAGAGAAGCCTGTCATTTATGTCTACAATCTGACGAAGCCCGTAAGGTTGAAAAGTGTTGTTGTTTTGTTCTCTCCTGAGCACCTTGTCCACTGTATCTGTTAAATAAAGGACGTTTGATGGAAATCCTCTTATAACGTATCCGGGTGATTTTTACTACTGAGGAGAGTGCCGTCCAGAAAGCTGTAATATATATATATATATATATATATATATATATATATATATATATATATATATATATATATATATATACATATATATATATATGAAAAAAAGAAGGAGAGGGGCGCACTCCAGTTCCCTGCACAGTAAACCTTCTCAGCTACAGGTGTTCTCCTCCGACCGGTTTCTGTGCCAATACACGTCATCAGGGAGGCTGTCTAAACTTGCAGCTCACAGCAAGTGCAGGTGTTAACACTTAGTGATGATTCTGCTGCAAGGACTTCTGGTAGCTGTAGTCATTAGGTTTGCAAGGAACAGACTCACACCCAATCCCATAAATGGGGAAAGGGGGGGAGTAGCCTACAGTGAGGCACTCCAAAGTTGGGCATATGTTACCCCGGTGCAGCACCCTATTAGATTTCTGAAGATTCCACCCTTCAGAAAACTTGCAAATGTGAAAAAAAGAAGGAGAGGGGCGTACTCCAGTTCCCTGCACAGTAAACCTTCTCAGCTACAGGTGTTCTCCTCCGACCGGTTTCTGTGCCAATACACGTCATCAGGGAGGCTGTCTAAACTTGCAGCTCACAGCAAGTGCAGGTGTTAACACTTAGTGATGATTCTGCTGCAAGGACTTCTGGTATCTGTAGTCATTAGGTTTGCAAGGAACAGACTCACACCCAATCCCATAAATGGGGAAAGGGGGGGAGTAGCCTACAGTGAGGCACTCCAAAGTTGGGCATATGTTACCCCGGTGCAGCACCCTATTAGATTTCTGAAGATTCCACCCTTCAGAAAACTTGCAAATGTGAAAAAAAGAAGGAGAGGGGCGCACTCCAGTTCCCTGCACAGTAAACCTTCTCAGCTACAGGTGTTCTCCTCCGACCGGTTTCTGTGCCAATACACGTCATCAGGGAGGCTGTCTAAACTTGCAGCTCACAGCAAGTGCAGGTGTTAACACTTAGTGATGATTCTGCTGCAAGGACTTCTGGTAGCTGTAGTCATTAGGTTTGCAAGGAACAGACTCACACCCAATCCCATAAATGGGGAAAGGGGGGGAGTAGCCTACAGTGAGGCACTCCAAAGTTGGGCATATGTTACCCCGGTGCAGCGCCCTATTAGATTTCTGAAGATTCCACCCTTCAGAAAACTTGCAAATGTGAAAAAAAGAAGGAGAGGGGCGCACTCCAGTTCCCTGCACAGTAAACCTTCTCAGCTACAGGTGTTCTCCTCCGACCGGTTTCTGTGCCAATACACGTCATCAGGGAGGCTGTCTAAACTTGCAGCTCACAGCAAGTGCAGGTGTTAACACTTAGTGATGATTCTGCTGCAAGGACTTCTGGTAGCTGTAGTCATTAGGTTTGCAAGGAACAGACTCACACCCAATCCCATAAATGGGGAAAGGGGGGGAGTAGCCTACAGTGAGGCACTCCAAAGTTGGGCATATGTTACCCCGGTGCAGCACCCTATTAGATTTCTGAAGATTACACCCTTCAGAAAACTTGCAAATGTGAAAAAAAGAAGGAGAGGGGCGCACTCCAGTTCCCTGCACAGTAAACCTTCTCAGTTACAGGTGTTCTCCTCCGACCGGTTTCTGTGCCAATACACGTCATCAGGGAGGCTGTCTAAACTTGCAGCTCACAGCAAGTGCAGGTGTTAACACTTAGTGATGATTCTGCTGCAAGGACTTCTGGTAGCTGTAGTCATTAGGTTTGCAAGGAACAGACTCACACCCAATCCCATAAATGGGGAAAGGGGGGGAGTAGCCTACAGTGAGGCACTCCAAAGTTGGGCATATGTTACCCCGGTGCAGCACCCTATTAGATTTCTGAAGATTCCACCCTTCAGAAAACTTGCAAATGTGAAAAAAAGAAGGAGAGGGGCGCACTCCAGTTCCCTGCACAGTAAACCTTCTCAGCTACAGGTGTTCTCCTCCGACCGGTTTCTGTGCCAATACACGTCATCAGGGAGGCTGTCTAAACTTGCAGCTCACAGCAAGTGCAGGTGTTAACACTTAGTGATGATTCTGCTGCAAGGACTTCTGGTAGCTGTAGTCTTTAGGTTTGCAAGGAACAGACTCACACCCAATCCCATAAATGGGGAAAGGGGGGGAGTAGCCTACAGTGAGGCACTCCAAAGTTGACTTTCGTGACAAAAAAACACCAGTTTTTTGCTTCTTGCTGCCATAATCCATCCCATCCTCATCAACCCGCACCTCCCCAGACAGTATTTGATGAATATAAGTTTGAGAAGTGCAATTCTGTGTTTTTTAATATGTTTTTGCGGCGATGTCCGCGGACAGCAAAACACGGATCCAAGGTGGCGGGCGCATCGGAACAATCTGACGCACTTCACGCTCTTCACCATCCAATCAGCGAACACGTCACATGTCCGTGGACATGACACGACCGATTAGCCAATCGATATCTTGCCTGCGGAGCGAACAGGGAAGTGTGTCCGCGGAGCAGACATAGATATCACTCATTTTTTGAGAACTACTATTTGATTGTTTTTAAAAAAACTACTGGACAGATCATCACCAAATTTACAAAAGCATGCTTTAGGGACCAAGCCGCTGCTCCTGTCACACATTTGGTGAAAATCCGTCCAGCAGTTTGGGGTGTAGGTGTGCGCAAAGTTTTTCCCCCATTCAGTCTATGGGAAAAAATAAATGTTGGGACCCCCCCTATAACTTTTCCCTCCCTGGACCAAACCTCACCAAACTTTGCAAAACGATTTTATTGAAAAGTTTGGTGTGGATTTGCCCAGGGGAAGCAAAGTTATAAGCCGCCCAAAAAGTGCTCTTCCTATGGGATTAGCAACTTAACCATAACTACACGGCCACTACTGTGGCCGTGTAATATACACATATATATATATGTCAGATCTGGCAGTATTCCCGAATGTATTTTGACTATTCCAAGATGTCACTCAGAGAAACATGTATTGTGAATAAGGAGTTTGGTCAATGGAAAGCAAAGTAGGACTTTTTCTATTTTGTAAAAGTGTTTAAAAAGAGAAGCCTGTCATTTATGTCTACAATCTGACGAAGCCCGTAAGGTTGAAAAGTGTTGTTGTTTTGTTCTCTCCTGAGCAACTTGTCCACTGTATCTGTTAAATAAAGGACGTTTGATGGAAATCCTCTTATAACGTATCCGGGTGATTTTTACTACTGAGGAGAGTGCCGTCCAGAAAGCTGTAATATATATATATATATATATATATATATATATATATATATATATATATATATATATATATATATATATATATATATATAATATATATATATATATATATATATATATATATATATATATAAATATATATGTATATATATACATATATATATATATATATATATATATATAGTTGAAGAACATTTAAAAAAAAATAGAAGCATACCTGCACTATGGGCCTCATTACGAGTTTGGAGGTAGCCATGGTGCTATTAGCATCATGGATGCCTCCAAACCGGGCTCCATTACCGGGTTCCTTCAATGAGGAATAACCAGGTCATTCCAACATTGGAGGACCCGGTAATTCCTCCTTGAAGGAACCATTCCCCATTCCCATATGAGCCCCCATAGGGCTCAATGGGAATGGGGAGGGAGGTAATAACGGGCACATTACGAATGGCCCGTTATTACCTCCCTCTTCCCCTTGCAGGACCCGGAAAAGACGTCTGGTTTTACCAGACGTCTGGTCCAGGTCCCGCAAAGGGAAGCTCGTAATCGGCACTCCCGTAATGAAGCGTGCCGGTCCCGTACCGGCACCCGTCATTAAGGGAGCGCCACCTTGTAATGAGGCCCTGGGCCTCATTACGAGTTTGGAGGTAGCCATGAAGCTATTAGCTCCATGGCTGCCTCCAAACCGGGGTCCATTACCGGGTTCCTGCAATGGGGACTTACCGGGTCATTCCGACATAGGAGGACCCGGTAAGTCCTCCTTGCAGTAACCATTCCCCATTCCCATTTGAGCCCCCATAGGGCTCAATGGGAATGGGGAGGGAGGCAACACGGGCACATTACAGGTGTCCCATTTTTACCTCCCTCTTCCCCTCGCAGGACCCGGAATAGATGTATGGTTTTACCAAATGTCTGATCCGGGTCCCGCAAAGGGAACCTCGTAATCAGCCCTGATAGAATGAAGGGGTCCAGTCCCGTATCGGCCCCCTTCATTCCGTCAGCGCAAGCCTCGTAATGAGGCCCAGGTGTTTTGTTAGGTGCAGATCTTGTTGAATCTGGAAATAGAAATCTTGGACAGTTGCACAGTAGTTTTTGATGCAGTTGCCTTTCATTAACAGGAGATATGTTCTCTGAGAGGTCAAGTGTAGATTTGAAGTGTTTAACTCAGATGACAGGTTTAGGTGTAGAGGTTATGGATGTGATTGGTGGCTGGATGGGTAACTCTCTGAAAGTAGCCAATGAGGGAGTGTTGGGAACATGAAAGTAGAAAGGGTAGAAAGGCTACCTCTGTGTTACCAGATCTGTGGACACTGCAGTCATCTGCCAAAGGCACGTGTCAGATGTCTTTTGAGGATGCCTGCCATGGAAATGGGACTGCAGAGACCACAAACAGTCGTAGATGTCTGCGGAAATTGGGGGATCAGCCAATCAAGTTTCCTGGGTGTGATGTCCAGGAAGAGACGGTAGCAGGAGTTTTGTTAATATGAGTTTTGAGAGGACTGAAAATGGCCATGGCAGACAGTGTGGAGTATGGGGGACTCTTGGGTCCATTGGTTGGATGTGTATGCTGAGTATTGTGGAATGGACGGAAATCTTGGATTCACTGAATTGGAAGTGTTGTAGTATGGTGTGTGAGGCATGAAGTGGGTGAATCTACTCCCATTTAGTGCAAATATGGTTGAATTGAAACATCCAGACATTGTAGTGTTCATTGTGGAGGGAACAGTTTGGGTCATTTACTCATATTTCATTGTGGTTTGCAATGAAGGAGACATTGGGAAAGTTGAAGAAAATGTTCCCTAGTTCTAAAATTATTTGTTAATGCATTGCCCAGAGACAGGTGTGGATGCGCTCGGTTTTAATTGGTACGCTGTTAAGCAGAATTATATGCAGTACCCTTTGGGAACACCACACAAAATTAGGACTACAAGTGACAGTATAAATTCACCTGTGGTACAAGCCTGTACTACACAGTAAAGTGGTAGCAATGGCTGAGCAGCCAGACTTATCTCAAGAGTAGAGTGAGCAGTATCAACAGTCACACAAAGGAAAGCAATTACTATGATTCAAACAAACACTGACTCAAGGTATCTGAGTAAAAGAATATACATTTATTTACACATCAGTTATTAAACATTTCACTATTATCAAGCAGTTGAAAAATCACGATTCTAATACACTACACCATACCCAATAGATTCTGGACAAGTTAGGCTCAAAATGAAGTGTGAACAAAATGGCACTCCAGTAATGAAAAAGGGAGGGAAAGACGAAGTTAGACAGAAGTTGGGCAGCACCAACAAGTAAGTAAGCAGGGCAATCTAGAAAAAGGAACAACAATGAGGAAATCAAATCGAGAGGCCAGGGCCAAAGTCAATGGACCAAAGTCTTTGCAGAGGATCACACAGTTGAGGGTAGTTTGCGGTTAAGTCTTTGTAGAGTTCAGAATGATGTTGGTCAGACGAAAAGTTACTTTAAAGAATAGAGAAGGACAAGCCCTCGGATTGGCAAAAGGTTTCACACACTTTCACTTCGGTCGGATGAAACGAACAACCGTGTTAGCACAGTATCTTTAGAGCAGAAGAATGCTGTAGGTGAGGCAGATTTTCCTGGCAGGTCCTGTAGGCTCAAAGTTCCTGAAGCGACTGTCGGACTGACAAGAAGGAGGCAGACGGGAGGGTCCTGCACTGCCCAGGGAGGAAGCCAGCAGCAGAGCAAAGTGACAAATAAAAGGTGTGCTCCTTAAAACCTAAGCAGGGTCCATTCCTCCTTGCTATCCGGTTCACTGTAGCTGTGCACAGCAAATTCGACCAGAGGTGGGAGTCCTGGCTTAAAGTTTGGCGAACTGGTTGTTCCCACCAGCTCAAAGGGAGAAGATTCCTTGCAGATCTACCTTGTCGCCGAAGTTTGGAGATACGGACCCTCAGCAAGGATTCACCAGGAGGTTCAGTCGTGGTAGAAGTCCTTTTCTGTCAGCTTCTCTTTGGTTCCCTCGATCAGACATTCAGGCGACTAAGGAGGGCTTCTGTGCAGAAGCCCACGAAAGGTCGGCGAACAAAGGAACCAAACCTGGTTTGGCACACAGAGTAAAAGATGAGAAAGACTTTTACAAAAAGAAATGGCGAAAAAACCCAGAGGGAACCGTATAAAAACATATATGGTCCAGCGGGTTTAAGTTCAACGCTACTAAAATAGCCTTAAACAATACCAAGCCTATTTAGAATAACCGCGGTAGGAAAAATAGGGTAGTTACCACTGCCACCAGCCAAATCTTAATGAAAAGGGAAAGAAACAATGTTCCATCAGAAACAGACAAAAAGGGATACATATTAACCCTTTCCAGAACTCTATGTAAGATAGTTTGTACTGGGCCTGTGAGTTTAAAAAGATTAATAAAGTCAATGGCAACTTTACATGTTCTGGGAGACAGTAGTCAGTCCTAGAAAATGGAGTCTGAGTTGGGACGTCTAAAAAGCCACCCATGTTTCACTGCACTGAAGGTGCTGTGTAACACACAGTAAAAGATGATGCCTATGGAGTAGGTGAAGCTCCATAGTCTATGAACAAAAGAAAATGTTAGACACACACAGAAAAACACATGTAAGAGTGGGAAAAAAAGGCTCACACTCTTACCAAGTGAAAAAAGAAATCCTAGAAATCCAGCAAAGCTGCTGAGGCACTCAGTGGGTAAGGGAAATTAGCCATTCTGGAGAATTCTCCCTAACACTCGCCCCCCAGACTAAAGGACAGGAGGATTGGATCTCTTCACTCTAGTCGGTTAAAAACATACTAGAGAGACCATCGGTATTTTGGTGGTGACATCCTGCTCTGTGCTCAATGGTGAAATCAAACCGTTGCAGGCAGATTGACCATCTTAGAGGTTTTAGGTTCTCCCCTTTCATAAATATTAACCCTTTCCAGAACTCTAGGTAACATAGTTTGTACTGGGTCTGTGAGTTTAAAAAGACCAATAAAGTCAATGGCAACTTCACATCTTCTGGGAGACAGTAGTCAGTCCTAGAAAATTGAGTCTGAGTTGGGAAGTCTAAAAAGACAACCCTGTGTCACTGCACTGAAGGTGCTGTGTAACACACAGTAAAAAGATGATGCATACAGAGTGGGAAAAAAGGCTCACACTCTTACCAGGTGAAAAAAACAAATCCTAGAAATCCAGCAAATCTGCTGGGGGACTAAGTAGGTAAGGGAAATTAGCCATTCTGGAGAATTCTCCCTAACATACGCAAATGGAAATAGTGTGGTGCAGTGTTAATATAGCTGTGAGCGCTTTTCTGCGAGATGTTGGTATGACATTGTTTAATGATTAGAACATAAAATTTGATATAGGTAACATTTTCTTGAGAGATGGAGTCCATCTAACTGATGTGGGTAGTCAGATTTTTGTGGAAAACATTCAAAATGCGTTGAAGCTATTTTTGTGAAAGTGAGAAGAATAATTAGATTCTGTAAAATGTTTCTTAGTTGAGTTTGTAAAATCAAAAACACTAAAAAAATATAAAAGCCAAAAACACAAAATAAGGGTATTTTAAAAGTCACCATTTTTAAACACAAAACAATGAATATGATTTCAATTCTACCACGCCACACCTGGAATTTTTACCGTGTTGTCCGCAGACTATGCAGACTGCATTGGGGCCTGTTACTTTTTTTCTCACTTCTATTTTTTAACAGTGACAGGTGACCCCTAAGCAAACCTTTTTTGTGCTTTTTTGTTTTTTTAATTTTTGGGATTTTTTGGCACGAGAGGCAAGGTTGGGGAGGGAGGGAAGTGGCAGTAACCACAGGGACGAAGAGGCAGGTGGACAGGGGAAGATGTTGGGCTTGCATGAAATTTGAGGTGGGGCACAGTGTTTATCATGTTCTGTGACCGCAGCCTCGAAAGCACTCTGAAACTGCTCCCCCTACAGATTGGTGCTTCACAGTATGATTATAGAACTGTGACCCTCTAAAGGTAAGGGTGAACAGCGTTCTGTATGGCCTCTGAAGCCGTCTCTGGGATCCTCTGCCGAAAGGAGTATCCTTTGTGGCAACAGGAGCAGATGAAGTGATGGGGTGGAGGATTTCAACCCACTCTTATCTGAGAATGGTATCGCCATTCTCACAGCAGTCGGGTGGTTAGATTTGGTGTGGCATCTCATGGAAGTTGTCCCATATGAATACAAGCCAGATTTCCCATGACTGAGTACACTCAGTGCATTGATCCTTGCTTGCACAAGCCTTTGGGACATTTCCAATGGTAGTAGAAAGTTGCCACACCCAGACTTCACTCCGAATACTGGTCATAGGGACGTCATCCACCTCATCCTCTTCTTCCTCTTCAGCCTCATGTGTATCCCTGTGTCTGTTCCCCTTTCTAGAGTTGTTGAGGTGCTGATGGTGGTGGGGGTATTTGGGGAGCAGAAGTGGCCATAGCAGATGCCATGATATCTCCACAGATTTGCAAAGCAGCAATGCAGTGAAGCAGGTGATCTCTCCTGGATAGCCAGTTTGAGAATGAGGTAAAGTAATGGGTTGGTCACTTTAGAGGAACTGCTGCAGACAGTCAAACTGTCAGCGGACTACAGAGTCGCAAATATGCCTTGAAAAGTTGAATAAAGTTTCCAGATTATTCAAGAATATGTCTGCAAGCTGTGCAAGTGTAAAGTTTCAGCTCGAAACACCCTAGATTGGCAGAAAATGCAGTTTTAAACTGTCTGCGGTCAGGAACACCATTCGTGGACACCCTGTCACACTGCATGGGTGTGGTCACATGATGACGTCCGCAGGCACCCATCGGGCATGAATCAAAGGGTGCATGCGCTGGGTGTCTGTAGGACAGGCGAGGTGTCCACCGACTAATTCAAAGTGCATCATGTGAAACCGGACACCGCGTCTGTCCGGGGGCACCTCTATTTTGAGTGGGGACACCCCGATTATTCGTAGTGTGCACAGACTCATAATGGTGCTTTAAAACAATATAAATATATATTCAGTGAAAAATGTTTGTTAAAGGGATGTTATGGTTAAGTTGCACTACTAAAAACCTATGAAATTCAGTGTAAAAAACATTGTTAAAGGGATGTTATGGTTAAGTTGCGCTACTAAAAGCCTATGGAATTCAGTGAAAAAACTTTGTTAAAGGGACGTTAAAAAGTAAAACTGAAAAACCCTAGAAATGTGCCAGTTATGGTAAGGTAAGCAACCATAACTTGCGCAACCACCGTGCACTGCTAAGAGTAACACCCAGGACATCAAAGATGACATCACAAATGTCATTGATGACATCACTGATAAAATGCTCTCCCATAGAGAATGTGGCTGCTATGAAGCTGCAGACCATTTAACCGGTACTGCCTTGTATGGAAAATCTGAAAATATAGTATGGCTAAGCATTGGTCCTGCTAAATCTAGAAAAAGAGTTATGAAATCATATGAAGACATAGAAACAATAGCCAAAAATGATCCCAACAGCCAAGACATTTTGAAAAACAATGTACTAGATGCATACTACCCAAACAGGAGTACCACTTGGAAACCATGTGTCTATATCACATAGCCCAAACCTTCACATACAAAAATAATATTAAACCAGAAGAGAGGAAAGGTAGATACAGAGTGGAAAATTGTGGAGGCAACTTGGACAGCCACTAATAGCAAATGAGGCAGAATTAGCCATGACAGAAGTTTTAAAGACCATGTGTCAGTGTAAGCATTCTGCAGAAGACTTTGCTCTACTAAAATCACAACTAAACAATGAGCAGTGTAAGATTTTCCAAGAAATAATAAATCAAATTGAACATGGTGTGCAACATGAAACTAGAAATTGTACCTGCCAAGACTACAAACCTATACTTCTATATGTGAGTGGTCAAACTGGTTCAGGCAAAACATTCTTAATCAAAATCATCAGCAAGTTCCTCCAACAATTGACAAACATCAAACTGTCAGCTGTTGAAACTGCCCCCACAGGTTTAGCTGCCTACAACATAGGTGGTGTCACTTTACACCCATTACTACTCCTTCCAGTAGAACACCAAAACAAATTAGACTATAACAATTTTTCTCCAGAAGCTGCAATGGAACTACACAGAGTTTTCAAACAAATGATAATGCTGCTAGTAGATGAAGTAAGCATGGTTTCCAATCTAATGTTAGCTTTCATGCACGTCAGATTACAAGAGGTCCTGAAAGCAGACTATGAAGAACTCTTTGGAGGAAAACACATTATAGTTTTCGCAGATCTTCTTCAATTAACACCAGTTAAAGGTGAACCTATTTTTAAAACCTTAGGGCACAAACTATGCCGTAAAACTCTTGGCAGCATAGGAAATGTCAACCTTTGACAACATTTCCAATACAGAGAATTAACTGAAAACATGTGTCAGTCTGCAGACCTCACATACGCCAACATTTGAAAAGTATTAGAGTTGGTGTACTATCTCAAGAAGCACAATTTATATTGAAAACCAGGCACATCCATACATTCTATGGCCATAACTGTTGTGCTACTGATGTCATGGAACAATTAGCACACAATCATTTAAACTGCATCTCCATGATGCCAATTCTTGCAACCTGTGCACAATTTAATGAAACATTGTTAAAAAAAGAAATGCAACCAATACTTAAAATTAGCTCCACAGACAAACTGGATGTACATGGTATGACACTACCCATGTATCAATAAGACAAAACAAAGCTAAATATCTTAGAAATCTCTATCTACAGCTGGTTTGGAGAAAATATTAAAATTATCTTAAAACTGTAAAGTAATGCTTAAACGTAACCTTGACGTGGACCAAAGACTAGTTAATGGAGCACTTGGTACAGTTGTTGGCTTTCAAACCTACTCACGTGACAGCAACATTCAGTTTGCCAATATTCCCTTTGATAAACTAACAGAAGTTAAAAGGATAGGACGCTCAACAGCCTGCATCCTTCTTTTTAAAGACGTGTATGTACGCAGAGAACAATTTTCTCTAACTCTAGCATACCCAGTCACCTTTCACAAATCTCAAGGTCTTACCCTAAATAAAGCATTGATAGATATTGGTAGGACAGTGTTTAAAGAAGGCATGAGCTATGTAGCACTATCACGCTTACGTACACTTGACAGACTATTTCTAATCAACTTTGATGCAAGTAAAGTAAATGCTGATATTCCTTGCATTCTAGAATACAATAGACTGCGTTCACTCTACACCTCCATCTAAAAATCTATCCTCTTCCGCAAAAAGCAAAACTTTGTAAAAGAAAACTACTTCACTCTCAAATTATGCAGAATCTCACAGCAATTCCTCCCAAGAAATTAAAAGAAGCTACTACTTCATCAAGAACCACAACAAAAGAATAATGTACTGCACAAACAAAGTCAACTACCTCTTCAAAGAAACAACAAACACTCCGAACAAATGACTTGGACACAGAACTGTCAGGTCCATTAAAATGTTCAAATACAACTGGTGTAAATTGCTACACAAATGTAGCAATCATTAATCTATTCTAATTGCCACCAATTATTGACAACATTTACAAATGTGTTTGCAAATGTTAGTCCTTCATATAAATGCAACCAACAAACCTGACAACACTTACAGTGTTTCTGGAATAAGGCAGGAATTGGACTACTGTGCTGGAATGGTCAAATTCACTATAAACACACAGGAAGATCCACAAGAATTTCTAATGTACTTACTACAAGTACTAGAAAACAAAAACATACCTATAAATGAAATCTTCCAGATGTCATACATGTGCAAACATACATGCACTCTTTGCATTCATGTCGCACCATTTTTTTAACTACATTATGACACTTGTGAAATAAGAAAACACTGCCGCATTTGCAAAACCATGCTTTTAGATCCTTGCCAATGTGCCTTATGCAAGTTTGCTGGAAATCCACCCACGTTTGATTTTTTCCAAAACTGTCAAATGAATGCACATACAATCGTCATATAAGCTCTGCACAAAAGCCCACCAAACTTTGTAAACTCATTCGAAATCTCGTCAGAAATATCCCACCCATCGTCATCACCCCTCACCTCCCCAGACATTATTTCATAAGTTTCACAAGTGCAATGCTCAGAAAATATTATTGTCCCGAGGGTACGGCCATGTATTATTATACATACGTTGATCTATCGCAAACATTTCCAATTCACCTTACCTCACTTTTCCTCTTTTAAAAACATATGAAATATGGCAGCAGGGCAAGTCCAGCTGCTGCTATTCTTATCCATTGCTGCATCTGCCTAAGGTAAACTGCCCTGACGTCACTAAATCATATGACCCGCCCCTGAGCCTCACATCACCAACCCTAGTGATATTCTACACCTTTCTCAGTGACGTTTCTCTTCAGCGTAGCCAAACGCTCCCCTTATCACCTACGTGACGCAGAACACGAAAATCAACACACATCGACTAACAACACAGCACGTCACAATTTGAAATATTAAACCGTATTTTAAAAGAAAACAATAACACTGTACAATTTGTAAAGTACTTTTATTTCACAATAAACGCTCTGAGAACATCCGACTATTGCCATAGTCAATCAAATTGCAAATTTGTTTCTTCACTCGCGATCCAAAATGTTTATCGTGAGGCACACGTTGTTCTTTTTGT
Source organism: Ambystoma mexicanum (assembly GCF_040938575.1). NCBI lineage: Eukaryota > Metazoa > Chordata > Amphibia > Caudata > Ambystomatidae > Ambystoma > Ambystoma mexicanum. The sequence continues at coordinate 1,274,998,055 of NC_090929.1, read as the reverse complement.
GTACACAAGGGGCCTCATTATGAGGTGGGCAGTAAGGGTTAATGGGCACCGGTAAGGAGACCTGTGCTGGTAAACCCTTACTGCCCTATTCCGAGGTCCCTTTGCGGGTCCCGCTATGGGCGCCTGGTTTTAGCAGGACGCCCTTAGCGGGAGCTGCTAAGGGACCAGGGAGCTAATAACGGGCACGCTATTAGTGGGCCCTTTATTAACTCCATCCCCATTCCCATTGAGCCCTATGGCGGCTCGAATGGGAATGGGAAATGGTTCTCGGAATGGGGACTTACCGGGTCCTCCGAGGTTGGAATGACCTGGTAAATCCCTATTTCGACAACCCGGGCCCGGAATGCGGTAAGGGGGTACTGCCTACCTCGTAATGAGGCCCAAGGTGTTCGTTTTTGATAAAACAACCGCTTCGGTCGCACAGTGAATTCCAGGGCTTCTGCATCAACTTGGGCCTAGACCACCATAAAGGATGTTATTTTACTCCTAATTGCTAGTACAGCGTACAGGCACATGGGCCCTGGGCAATCATCCCAAAAAACAGTCACTGGGCCTCATTACGAGGTAGGTGAGAAGGGATTACCGGCACCGTAAGGACACCGGTGCCGGTAATCCCTTACCACCCTATTCCGAGATCCCTTAGCGGGTCCCTTCCTTAACGCCTGGTGTTACCAGGCATTATGGAAGGGACCTGTTAAGGGACTTCAGAGCTAATAACGGTACCGCAAATTGCGGTACCGTTATTAGCTCCATCCCCATTCCCATTGAGCCCCATGGGGGCTCGAATGGGAATGGGGAATGGTTCCTGGAATGGGGACTTACCGGGTCCTCCAAGGTTGGAATGACCTGGTAAGTCCCTATTTCGGGAACCCGGACCCAGAATGCTTTAAGGGGGTAGCCATGGTGCTAATAGCACCATGGCTACCTCCTAACTCGTAATGGGGCCCACTGTGATCCAGGCGTTGACAACTATGTGCAGCTCCGATTAAAAAAGCCGCCAGTTGGCATCTGGAATAGCTCCAATGCTACCTCCAACCTCGTAATGAGGCCCAATGTATCTATTGACTTTTTAGTTCAGAATAGAGTTTAAAGTAAGGATTAGCACACCCATCAAACAATCTCAACAAAGAGAAAACAATGTGGAAACTGATACACAATTTGATATGGTCATACATGACATTTTAATGAAATATTAGCGTTGAACCTGGGTGAACCTAATGATGGTCTACATGCACCTCGATGCTGCACTCCCCGTAACCACATAAAAAAAGACAATTACACACAAAGATAGTACTTGCGTTACATTGCAATAAGAAACACAGAACAAACAAATAGAATATAACCCAAAATTAATCTTCAGAAAATAATAAATTAATGCTCGTTCCGGTATACAATCATCAAAATGAAACTTACATTATATTCACCATTTCCATTCTCTTGGCATAAGTCAGACCGTAACGCTCACTGCGTTCACACCAAAGATTCTTCATGAACTGAATTTACATGTTCCTTATACACTTTTGGAATGCATAACCTTATCAAATCCTCATTATTACAAACCCTCTCATTGCATTACTTAAGGAATGGTCCCTTTCTCTCAAGGTCAAAAAACAATTGAACCTTATACTTTGTGTCCCATGCGTGGGCTTCCTTAGCTCGCAACCAAAAATTCAAAGCTGGTGACCTTCACTCAGAATCAAAATACATTCTCACTTTGCAACAACTTTCCTCACCGACGCCATGAGAACTGTTATTCTCATACAAATGCAGGGCTGCTCTTTGCATCAGACAGCGCAGCTGGCTGCCTCAGATGCCAGACTCTAGGGGGCGGCAGTCTGACTCCATTATTATTTTAATTACATATTAACACAGACACATTAGTCCTTCGCCTGTACGTTACGCACATTATATTGTGGAACACCTCCAAATGTACCGTATGACTTTCGTGACAAAAAAACACCAGTTTTTTGCTTCTTGCTGCCATAATCCATCCCATCCTCATCAACCCGCACCTCCCCAGACAGTATTTGATGAATATAAGTTTGAGAAGTGCAATGCTGTGTTTTTTAATATGTTTTTGCGGCGATGTCCGCGGACAGCAAAACACGGATCCAAGGTGGCGGGCGCATCGGAACAATCTGACGCACTTCACGCTCTTCACCATCCAATCAGCGAACACGTCACATGTCCGCGGACATGACACGACCGATTAGCCAATCGATATCTTGCCTGCGGAGCGAACAGGGAAGTGTGTCCGCAGAGCAGACATAGATATCACTCATTTTTTGAGACCTACTATTTGATCGTTTTTAAAAAAAACTACTGGACAGATCATCACCAAATTTACAAAAGCATGCTTTAGGGACCAAGCCGCTGCTCCTGTCACACATTTGGTGAAAATCCGTCCAGCAGTTTGGGGTGTAGGTGTGCGCAAAGTTTTTCCCCCATTCAGTCTATGGGAAAAAATAAATGTTGGGACCCCCCCTATAACTTTTCCCTCCCTGGACCAAACCTCACCAAACTTTGCAAAACGATTTTATTGAAAAGTTTGGTGTGGATTTGTCCAGGGGAAGCAAAGTTATAAGCCGCCCAAAAAGTGCTCTTCCTATGGGATTAGCAACTTAACCATAACTACACGGCCACTACTGTGGCCGTGTAATATACACATATATATATATGTCAGATCTGTCAGTATTCCCGAATGTATTTTGACTATTCCAAGATGTCACTCAGAGAAACATGTATTGTGAATAAGGAGTTTGGTCAATGGAAAGCAAAGTAGGACTTTTTCTATTTTGTAAAAGTGTTTAAAAAGAGAAGCCTGTCATTTATGTCTACAATCTGACGAAGCCCGTAAGGTTGAAAAGTGTTGTTGTTTTGTTCTCTCCTGAGCAACTTGTCCACTGTATCTGTTAAATAAAGGACATTTGATGGAAATCCTCTTATAACGTATCCGGGTGATTTTTACTACTGAGGAGAGTGCCGTCCAGAAAGCTGTAATATATATATATATATATATATATAAATATATATGTATATATATATACATATATATATATATATATATATAGTTGAAGAACATTTAAAAAAAAAATATAAGCATACCTGCACTATGGGCCTCATTACGAGTTTGGAGGTAGCCATGGTGCTATTAGCATCATGGATGCCTCCAAACCGGGCTCCATTACCGGGTTCCTTCAATGAGGAATAACCAGGTCATTCCAACATTGGAGGACCCGGTAATTCCTCCTTGAAGGAACCATTCCCCATTCCCATATGAGCCCCCATAGGGCTCAATGGGAATGGGGAGGGAGGTAATAACGGGCACATTACGAATGGCCCGTTATTACCTCCCTCTTCCCCTTGCAGGACCCGGAAAAGACGTCTGGTTTTACCAGACGTCTGGTCCAGGTCCCGCAAAGGGAAGCTCGTAATCGGCACTCCCGTAATGAAGCGTGCCGGTCCCGTACCGGCACCCGTCATTACGGGAGCGCCACCTTGTAATGAGGCCCTGGGCCTCATTACGAGTTTGGAGGTAGCCATGAAGCTATTAGCTCCATGGCTGCCTCCAAACCGGGGTCCATTACCGGGTTCCTGCAATGGGGACTTACCGGGTCATTCCGACATAGGAGGACCCGGTAAGTCCTCCTTGCAGTAACCATTCCCCATTCCCATTTGAGCCCCCATAGGGCTCAATGGGAATGGGGAGGGAGGTAACACGGGCACATTACAGGTGTCCCATTTTTACCTCCCTCTTCCCCTCGCAGGACCCGGAATAGATGTCTGGTTTTACCAAATGTCTGATCCGGGTCCCGCAAAGGGAACCTCATAATCAGCCCTGATAGAATGAAGGGGTCCAGTCCCGTATCGGCCCCCTTCATTCCGTCAGCGCAAGCCTCGTAATGAGGCCCAGGTGTTTTGTTAGGTGCAGATCTTGTTGAATCTGGAAATAGAAATCTTGGACAGTTGCACAGTAGTTTTTGATGCAGTTGCCTTTCATTAACAGGAGATATGTTCTCTGAGAGGTCAAGTGTAGATTTGAAGTGTTTAACTCAGATGACAGGTTTAGGTGTAGAGGTTATGGATGTGATTGGTGGCTGGATGGGTAACTCTCTGAAAGTAGCCAATGAGGGAGTGTTGGGAACATGAAAGTAGAAAGGGTAGAAAGGCTACCTCTGTGTTACCAGATCTGTGGACACTGCAGTCATCTGCCAAAGGCACGTGTCAGATGTCTTTTGAGGATGCCTGCCATGGAAATGGGACTGCAGAGACCACAAACAGTCGTAGATGTCTGCGGAAATTGGGGGATCAGCCAATCAAGTTTCCTGGGTGTGATGTCCAGGAAGAGACGGTAGCAGGAGTTTTGTTAATATGAGTTTTGAGAGGACTGAAAATGGCCATGGCAGACAGTGTGGAGTATGGGGGACTCTTGGGTCCATTGGTTGGATGTGTATGCTGAGTATTGTGGAATGGACGGAAATCTTGGATTCACTGAATTGGAAGTGTTGTAGTATGGAGTGTGAGGCATGAAGTGGGTGAATTTACTCCCATTTAGTGCAAATATGGTTGAATTGAAACATCCAGACATTGTAGTGTTCATTGTGGAGGGAACAGTTTGGGTCATTTACTCATATTTCATTGTGGTTTGCAATGAAGGAGACATTGGGAAAGTTGAAGAAAATGTTCCCTAGTTCTAAAATTATTTGTTAATGCATTGCCCAGAGACAGGTGTGGATGCGCTCGGTTTTAATTGGTACGCTGTTAGGCAGAATTATATGCAGTACCCTTTGGGAACACCACACAAAATTAGGACTACAAGTGACAGTATAAATTCACCTGTGGTACAAGCCTGTACTACACAGTAAAGTGGTAGCAATGGCTGAGCAGCCAGACTTATCTCAAGAGTAGAGTGAGCAGTATCAACAGTCACACAAAGGAAAGCAATTACTATGATTCAAACAAACACTGACTCAAGGTATCTGAGTAAAAGAATATACATTTATTTACACATCAGTTATTAAACATTTCACTATTATCAAGCAGTTGAAAAATCACGATTCTAATACACTACACCATACCCAATAGATTCTGGACAAGTTAGGCTCAAAATGAAGTGTGAACAAAATGGCACTCCAGTAATGAAAAAGGGAGGGAAAGACGAAGTTAGACAGAAGTTGGGCAGCACCAACAAGTAAGTAAGCAGGGCAATCTAGAAAAAGGAACAACAATGAGGAAATCAAATCGAGAGGCCAGGGCCAAAGTCAATGGACCAAAGTCTTTGCAGAGGATCACACAGTTGAGGGTAGTTTGCGGTTAAGTCTTTGTAGAGTTCAGAATGATGTTGGTCAGACGAAAAGTTACTTTAAAGAATAGAGAAGGACAAGCCCTCGGATTGGCGAAAGGTTTCACACACTTTCACTTCGGTCGGATGAAACGAACAACCGTGTTAGCACAGTATCTTTAGAGCAGAAGAATGCTGTAGGTGAGGCAGATTTTCCTGGCAGGTCCTGTAGGCTCAAAGTTCCTGAAGCGACTGTCGGACTGACAAGAAGGAGGCAGACGGGAGGGTCCTGCACTGCCCAGGGAGGAAGCCAGCAGCAGAGCAAAGTGACAAATAAAAGGTGTGCTCCTTAAAACCTAAGCAGGGTCCATTCCTCCTTGCTATCCGGTTCACTGTAGCTGTGCACAGCAAATTCGACCAGAGGTGGGAGTCCTGGCTTAAAGTTTGGCGAACTGGTTGTTCCCACCAGCTCAAAGGGAGAAGATTCCTTGCAGATCTACCTTGTCGCCGAAGTTTGGAGATACGGACCCTCAGCAAGGATTCACCAGGAGGTTCAGTCGTGGTAGAAGTCCTTTTCTGTCAGCTTCTCTTTGGTTCTCTCGATCAGACATTCAGGCGACTAAGGAGGGCTTCTGTGCAGAAGCCCACGAAAGGTCGGCGAACAAAGGAACCAAACCTGGTTTGGCACACAGAGTAAAAGATGAGAAAGACTTTTACAAAAAGAAATGGCGAAAAAACCCAGAGGGAACCGTATAAAAACATATATGGTCCAGCGGGTTTAAGTTCAACGCTACTAAAATAGCCTTAAACAATACCAAGCCTATTTAGAATAACCGCGGTAGGAAAAATAGGGTAGTTACCACTGCCACCAGCCAAATCTTAATGAAAAGGGAAAGAAACAATGTTCCATCAGAAACAGACAAAAAGGGATACATATTAACCCTTTCCAGAACTCTATGTAAGATAGTTTGTACTGGGCCTGTGAGTTTAAAAAGATTAATAAAGTCAATGGCAACTTTACATGTTCTGGGAGACAGTAGTCAGTCCTAGAAAATGGAGTCTGAGTTGGGACATCTAAAAAGCCACCCATGTTTCACTGCACTGAAGGTGCTGTGTAACACACAGTAAAAGATGATGCCTATGGAGTAGGTGAAGCTCCATAGTCTATGAACAAAAGAAAATGTTAGACACACACAGAAAAACACATGTAAGAGTGGGAAAAAAAGGCTCACACTCTTACCAAGTGAAAAAAGAAATCCTAGAAATCCAGCAAAGCTGCTGAGGCACTCAGTGGGTAAGGGAAATTAGCCATTCTGGAGAATTCTCCCTAACACTCGCCCCCCAGACTAAAGGACAGGAGGATTGGATCTCTTCACTCTAGTCGGTTAAAAACATACTAGAGAGAACATCAGTATTTTGGTGGTGACATCCTGCTCTGTGCTCAATGGTGAAATCAAACCGTTGCAGGCAGATTGACCATCTTAGAGGTTTTAGGTTCTCCCCTTTCATAAATATTAACCCTTTCCAGAACTCTAGGTAACATAGTTTGTACTGGGTCTGTGAGTTTAAAAAGACCAATAAAGTCAATGGCAACTTCACATCTTCTGGGAGACAGTAGTCAGTCCTAGAAAATTGAGTCTGAGTTGGGAAGTCTAAAAAGACAACCCTGTGTCACTGCACTGAAGGTGCTGTGTAACACACAGTAAAAAGATGATGCATACAGAGTGGGAAAAAAGGATCACACTCTTACCAGGTGAAAAAAACAAATCCTAGAAATCCAGCAAATCTGCTGGGGGACTAAGTAGGTAAGGGAAATTAGCCATTCTGGAGAATTCTCCCTAACATACGCAAATGGAAATAGTGTGGTGCAGTGTTAATATAGCTGTGAGCGCTTTTCTGCGAGATGTTGGTATGACATTGTTTAATGATTAGAACATAACATTTGATATAGGTAACATTTTCTTGAGAGATGGAGTCCATCTAACTGATGTGGGTAGTCAGATTTTTGTGGAAAACATTCAAAATGCGTTGAAGCTATTTTTGTGAAAGTGAGAAGAATAATTAGATTCTGTAAAATGTTTCTTAGTTGAGTTTGTAAAATCAAAAACACTAAAAAAATATAAAAGCCAAAAACACAAAATAAGGGTATTTTAAAAGTCACCATTTTTAAACACAAAACAATGAATATGATTTCAATTCTACCACGCCACACCTGGAATTTTTACCGTGTTGTCCGCAGACTATGCAGACTGCATTGGGGCCTGTTACTTTTTTTCTCACTTCTATTTTTTAACAGTGACAGGTGACCCCTAAGCAAACCTTTTTTGTGCTTTTTTGTTTTTTTAATTTTTGGGATTTTTTGGCACGAGAGGCAAGGTTGGGGAGGGAGGGAAGTGGCAGTAACCACAGGGACGAAGAGGCAGGTGGACAGGGGAAGATGTTGGGCTTGCATGAAATTTGAGGTGGGGCACAGTGTTTATCATGTTCCGTGACCGCAGCCTCGAAAGCACTCTGAAACTGCTCCCCCTACAGATTGGTGCTTCACAGTATGAACATAGAACTGTGACCCTCTAAAGGTAAGGGTGAACAGCGTTCTGTATGGCCTCTGAAGCCGTCTCTGGGATCCTCTGCCGAAAGGAGTATCCTTTGTGGCAACAGGAGCAGATGAAGTGATGGGGTGGAGGATTTCAACCCACTCTTATCTGAGAATGGTATCGCCATTCTCACAGCAGTCGGGTGGTTAGATTTGGTGTGGCATCTCATGGAAGTAGTCCCATATGAATACAAGCCAGATTTCCCATGACTGAGTACACTCAGTGCATTGATCCTTGCTTGCACAAGCCTTTGGGACATTTCCAATGGTAGTAGAAAGTTGCCACACCCAGACTTCACTCCGAATACTGGTCATAGGGACGTCATCCACCTCATCCTCTTCTTCCTCTTCAGCCTCATGTGTATCCCTGTGTCTGTTCCCCTTTCTAGAGTTGTTGAGGTGCTGATGGTGGTGGGGGTATTTGGGGAGCAGAAGTGGCCATAGCAGATGCCATGATATCTCCACAGATTTGCAAAGCAGCAATGCAGTGAAGCAGGTGATCTCTCCTGGATAGCCAGTTTGAGAATGAGGTAAAGTAATGGGTTGGTCACTTTAGAGGAACTGCTGCAGACAGTCAAACTGTCAGCGGACTACAGAGTCGCAAATATGCCTTGAAAAGTTGAATAAAGTTTCCAGATTATTCAAGAATATGTCTGCAAGCTGTGCAAGTGTAAAGTTTCAGCTCGAAACACCCTAGATTGGCAGAAAATGCAGTTTTAAACTGTCTGCGGTCAGGAACACCATTCGTGGACACCCTGTCACACTGCATGGGTGTGGTCACATGATGACGTCCGCAGGCACCCATCGGGCATGAATCAAAGGGTGCATGCGCTGGGTGTCTGTAGGACAGGCGAGGTGTCCACCGACTAATTCAAAGTGCATCATGTGAAACCGGACACCGCGTCTGTCCGGGGGCACCTCTATTTTGAGTGGGGACACCCCGATTATTCGTAGTGTGCACAGACTCATAATGGTGCTTTAAAACAATATAAATATATATTCAGTGAAAAATGTTTGTTAAAGGGATGTTATGGTTAAGTTGCACTACTAAAAACCTATGAAATTCAGTGTAAAAAACATTGTTAAAGGGATGTTATGGTTAAGTTGCGCTACTAAAAGCCTATGGAATTCAGTGAAAAAACTTTGTTAAAGGGACGTTAAAAAGTAAAACTGAAAAACCCTAGAAATGTGCCAGTTATGGTAAGGTAAGCAACCATAACTTGCGCAACCACCGTGCACTGCTAAGAGTAACACCCAGGACATCAAAGATGACATCACAAATGTCATTGATGACATCACTGATAAAATGCTCTCCCATAGAGAATGTGGCTGCTATGAAGCTGCAGACCATTTAACCGGTACTGCCTTGTATGGAAAATCTGAAAATATAGTATGGCTAAGCATTGGTCCTGCTAAATCTAGAAAAAGAGTTATGAAATCATATGAAGACATAGAAACAATAGCCAAAAATGATCCCAACAGCCAAGACATTTTGAAAAACAATGTACTAGATGCATACTACCCAAACAGGAGTACCACTTGGAAACCATGTGTCTATATCACATAGCCCAAACCTTCACATACAAAAATAATATTAAACCAGAAGAGAGGAAAGGTAGATACAGAGTGGAAAATTGTGGAGGCAACTTGGACAGCCACTAATAGCAAATGAGGCAGAATTAGCCATGACAGAAGTTTTAAAGACCATGTGTCAGTGTAAGCATTCTGCAGAAGACTTTGCTCTACTAAAATCACAACTAAACAATGAGCAGTGTAAGATTTTCCAAGAAATAATAAATCAAATTGAACATGGTGTGCAGCATGAAACTAGAAATTGTACCTGCCAAGACTACAAACCTATACTTCTATATGTGAGTGGTCAAACTGGTTCAGGCAAAACATTCTTAATCAAAATCATCAGCAAGTTCCTCCAACAATTGACAAACATCAAACTGTCAGCTGTTGAAACTGCCCCCACAGGTTTAGCTGCCTACAACATAGGTGGTGTCACTTTACACCCATTACTACTCCTTCCAGTAGAACACCAAAACAAATTAGACTATAACAATTTTTCTCCAGAAGCTGCAATGGAACTACACAGAGTTTTCAAACAAATGATAATGCTGCTAGTAGATGAAGTAAGCATGGTTTCCAATCTAATGTTAGCTTTCATGCACGTCAGATTACAAGAGGTCCTGAAAGCAGACTATGAAGAACTCTTTGGAGGAAAACACATTATAGTTTTCGCAGATCTTCTTCAATTAACACCAGTTAAAGGTGAACCTATTTTTAAAACCTTAGGGCACAAACTATGCCGTAAAACTCTTGGCAGCATAGGAAATGTCAACCTTTGACAACATTTCCAATACAGAGAATTAACTGAAAACATGTGTCAGTCTGCAGACCTCACATACGCCAACATTTGAAAAGTATTAGAGTTGGTGTACTATCTCAAGAAGCACAATTTATATTGAAAACCAGGCACATCCATACATTCTATGGCCATAACTGTTGTGCTACTGATGTCATGGAACAATTAGCACACAATCATTTAAACTGCATCTCCATGATGCCAATTCTTGCAACCTGTGCACAATTTAATGAAACATTGTTAAAAAAAGAAATGCAACCAATACTTAAAATTAGCTCCACAGACAAACTGGATGTACATGGTATGACACTACCCATGTATCAATAAGACAAAACAAAGCTAAATATCTTAGAAATCTCTATCTACAGCTGGTTTGGAGAAAATATTAAAATTATCTTTAAACTGTAAAGTAATGCTTAAACGTAACCTTGACGTGGACCAAAGACTAGTTAATGGAGCACTTGGTACAGTTGTTGGCTTTCAAACCTACTCACGTGACAGCAACATTCAGTTTGCCAATATTCCCTTTGATAAACTAACAGAAGTTAAAAGGATAGGACGCTCAACAGCCTGCATCCTTCTTTTTAAAGACGTGTATGTACGCAGAGAACAATTTTCTCTAACTCTAGCATACCCAGTCACCTTTCACAAATCTCAAGGTCTTACCCTAAATAAAGCATTGATAGATATTGGTAGGACAGTGTTTAAAGAAGGCATGAGCTATGTAGCACTATCACGCTTACGTACACTTGACAGACTATTTCTAATCAACTTTGATGCAAGTAAAGTAAATGCTGATATTCCTTGCATTCTAGAATACAATAGACTGCATTCACTCTACACCTCCATCTAAAAATCTATCCTCTTCCGCAAAAAGCAAAACTTTGTAAAAGAAAACTACTTCACTCTCAAATTATGCAGAATCTCACAGCAATTCCTCCCAAGAAATTAAAAGAAGCTACTACTTCATCAAGAACCACAACAAAAGAAGAATGTACTGCACAAACAAAGTCAACTACCTCTTCAAAGAAACAACAAACACTCCGAACAAATGACTTGGACACAGAACTGTCAGGTCCATTAAAATGTTCAAATACAACTGGTGTAAATTGCTACACAAATGTAGCAATCATTAATCTATTCTAATTGCCACCAATTATTGACAACATTTACAAATGTGTTTGCAAATGTTAGTCCTTCATATAAATGCAACCAACAAACCTGACAACACTTACAGTGTTTCTGGAATAAGGCAGGAATTGGACTACTGTGCTGGAATGGTCAAATTCACTATAAACACACAGGAAGATCCACAAGAATTTCTAATGTACTTACTACAAGTACTAGAAAACAAAAACATACCTATAAATGAAATCTTCCAGATGTCATACATGTGCAAACATACATGCACTCTTTGCATTCATGTCGCACCATTTTTTTAACTACATTATGACACTTGTGAAATAAGAAAACACTGCCGCATTTGCAAAACCATGCTTTTAGATCCTTGCCAATGTGCCTTATGCAAGTTTGCTGGAAATCCACCCACGTTTGATTTTTTCCAAAACTGTCGAATGAATGCACATACAATCGTCATATAAGCTCTGCACAAAAGCCCACCAAACTTTGTAAACTCATTCGAAATCTCGTCAGAAATATCCCACCCATCTTCATCACCCCTCACCTCCCCAGACATTATTTCATAAGTTTCACAGGTGCAATGCTCAGAAAATATTATTGTCCCGAGGGTACGGCCATGTATTATTATACATACGTTGATCTATCGCAAACATTTCCAATTCACCTTACCTCACTTTTCCTCTTTTAAAAACATATGAAATATGGCAGCAGGGCAAGTCCAGCTGCTGCTATTCTTATCCATTGCTGCATCTGCCTAAGGTAAACTGCCCTGACGTCACTAAATCATATGACCCGCCCCTGAGCCTCACATCACCAACCCTAGTGATATTCTACACCTTTCTCAGTGATGTTTCTCTTCAGCGTAGCCAAACGCTCCCCTTATCACCTACGTGACGCAGAACACGAAAATCAACACACATCGACTAACAACACAGCACGTCACAATTTGAAATATTAAACCGTATTTTAAAAGAAAACAATAACACTGTACAATTTGTAAAGTACTTTTATTTCACAATAAACGCTCTGAGAACATCCGACTATTGCCATAGTCAATCAAATTGCAAATTTGTTTCTTCACTCGCGATCCAAAATGTTTATCGTGAGGCACACGTTGTTCTTTTTGTGTACACAAGGGGCCTCATTATGAGGTGGGCAGTAAGGGTTAATGGGCACCGGTAAGGAGACCTGTGCTGGTAAACCCTTACCGCCCTATTCCGAGGTCCCTTTGCGGGTCCCGCTATGGGCGCCTGGTTTTAGCAGGACGCCCTTAGCGGGAGCTGCTAAGGGACCAGGGAGCTAATAACGGGCACGCTATTAGTGGGCCCTTTATTAGCTCCATCCCCATTCCCATTGAGCCCTATGGCGGCTCGAATGGGAATGGGAAATGGTTCTCGGAATGGGGACTTACCGGGTCCTCCGAGGTTGGAATGACCTGGTAAATCCCTATTTCGACACCCCGGGCCCGGAATGCGGTAAGGGGGTACTGCCTACCTCGTAATGAGGCCCAAGGTGTTCGTTTTTGATAAAACAACCGCTTCGGTCGCACAGTGAATTCCAGGGCTTCTGCATCAACTTGGGCCTAGACCACCATAAAGGATGTTATTTTACTCCTAATTGCTAGTACAGCGTACAGGCACATGGGCCCTGGGCAATCATCCCAAAAAACAGTCACTGGGCCTCATTACGAGGTAGGTGAGAAGGGATTACCGGCACCAGTAAGGACACCAGTGCCGGTAATCCCTTACCACCCTATTCCGAGATCCCTTAGCGGGTCCCTTCCTTAACGCCTGGTGTTACCAGGCATTATGGAAGGGACCTGTTAAGGGACTTCAGAGCTAATAACGGTACCGCAAATTGCGGTACCGTTATTAGCTCCATCCCCATTCCCATTGAGCCCCATGGGGACTCGAATGGGAATGGGGAATGGTTCCTGGAATGGGGACTTACCGGGTCCTCCAAGGTTGGAATGACCTGGTAAGTCCCTATTTCGGGAACCCGGACCCGGAATGCTTTAAGGGGGTAGCCATGGTGCTAATAGCACCATGGCTACCTCCTAACTCGTAATGGGGCCCACTGTGATCCAGGCGTTGACAACTATGTGCAGCTCCGATTAAAAAAGCCGCCAGTTGGCATCTGGAATAGCTCCAATGCTACCTCCAACCTCGTAATGAGGCCCAATGTATCTATTGACTTTTTAGTTCAGAATAGAGTTTAAAGTAAGGATTAGCACACCCATCAAACAATCTCAACAAAGAGAAAACAACGTGGAAACTGATACACAATTTGATATGGTCATACATGACATTTTAATGAAATATTAGCGTTGAACCTGGGTGAACCTAATGATGGTCTACATGCACCTCGATGCTGCACTCCCCGTAACCACATAAAAAAAGACAATTACACACAAAGATAGTACTTGCGTTACATTGCAATAAGAAACACAGAACAAACAAATAGAATATAACCCAAAATTAATCTTCAGAAAATAATAAATTAATGCTCGTTCCGGTATACAATCATCAAAATGAAACTTACATTATATTCACCATTTCCATTCTCTTGGCATAAGTCAGACCGTAACGCTCACTGCGTTCACACCAAAGATTCCTCATGAACTGAATTTACATGTTCCTTATACACTTTTGGAATGCATAACCTTATCAAATCTTCATTATTACAAACACTCTCATTGCATTACGTATGGAATGGTCCCTTTCTCTCAAGGTCAAAAAACAATTGAACCTTATACTTTGTGTCCCATGCGTGGGCTTCCTTAGCTCGCAACCAAAAATTCAAAGCTGGTGACCTTCACTCAGAATCAAAATACATTCTCACTTTGCAACAACTTTCCTCACCGACGCCATGAGAACTGTTATTCTCATACAAATGCAGGGCTGCTCTTTGCATCAGACAGCGCAGCTGGCTGCCTCAGATGCCAGACTCTAGGGGGCGGCAGTCTGACTCCATTATTATTTTAATTACATATTAACACAGACACATTAGTCCTTCGCCTGTACGTTACGCACATTATATTGTGGAACACCTCCAAATGTACCGTATGACTTTCGTGACAAAAAAACACCAGTTTTTTGCTTCTTGCTGACATAATCCATCCCATCCTCATCAACCCGCACCTCCCCAGACAGTATTTGATGAATATAAGTTTGAGAAGTGCAATGCTGTGTTTTTTAATATGTTTTTGCGGCGATGTCCGCGGACAGCAAAACACGGATCCAAGGTGGCGGGCGCATCGGAACAATCTGACGCACTTCACGCTCTTCACCATCCAATCAGCGAACACGTCACATGTCCGCGGACATGACACGACCGATTAGCCAATCGATATCTTGCCTGCGGAGCGAACAGGGAAGTGTGTCCGCAGAGCAGACATAGATATCACTCATTTTTTGAGACCTACTATTTGATCGTTTTTAAAAAAAACTACTGGACAGATCATCACCAAATTTACAAAAGCATGCTTTAGGTACCAAGCCGCTGCTCCTGTCACACATTTGGTGAAAATCCGTCCAGCAGTTTGGGGTGTAGGTGTGCGCAAAGTTTTTCCCCCATTCAGTCTATGGGAAAAAATAAATGTTGGGACCCCCGCTATAACTTTTCCCTCCCTGGACCAAACCTCACCAAACTTTGCAAAACGATTTTATTGAAAAGTTTGGTGTGGATTTGTCCAGGGGAAGCAAAGTTATAAGCCGCCCAAAAAGTGCTCTTCCTATGGGATTAGCAACTTAACCATAACTACACGGCCACTACTGTGGCCGTGTAATATACACATATATATATATGTCAGATCTGTCAGTATTCCCGAATGTATTTTGACTATTCCAAGATGTCACTCAGAGAAACATGTATTGTGAATAAGGAGTTTGGTCAATGGAAAGCAAAGTAGGACTTTTTCTATTTTGTAAAAGTGTTTAAAAAGAGAAGCCTGTCATTTATGTCTACAATCTGACGAAGCCCGTAAGGTTGAAAAGTGTTGTTGTTTTGTTCTCTCCTGAGCAACTTGTCCACTGTATCTGTTAAATAAAGGACGTTTGATGGAAATCCTCTTATAACGTATCCGGGTGATTTTTACTACTGAGGAGAGTGCCGTCCAGAAAGCTGTAATATATATATATATATATATATATATATATATATATATATATATATATATATATATACATATATATATATATATATATATAGTTGAAGAACATTTAAAAAAAATATAAGCATACCTGCACTATGGGCCTCATTACGAGTTTGGAGGTAGCCATGGTGCTATTAGCATCATGGATGCCTCCAAACCGGGCTCCATTACTGGGTTCCTTCAATGAGGAATAACCAGGTCATTCCAACATTGGAGGACCCGGTAATTCCTCCTTGAAGGAACCATTCCCCATTCCCATATGAGCCCCCATAGGGCTCAATGGGAATGGGGAGGGAGGTAATAACGGGCACATTACGAATGGCCCGTTATTACCTCCCTCTTCCCCTTGCAGGACCCGGAAAAGACGTCTGGTTTTACCAGACGTCTGGTCCAGGTCCCGCAAAGGGAAGCTCGTAATCGGCACTCCTGTCATTACGGGAGCGCCACCTTGTAATGAGGCCCTGGACCTCATTACGAGTTTGGAGGTAGCCATGAAGCTATTAGCTCCATGGCTGCCTCCAAACCGGGGTCCATTACCGGGTTCCTGCAATGGGGACTTACCGGGTCATTCCGACATAGGAGGACCCGGTAAGTCCTCCTTGCATTAACCATTCCCCATTCCCATTTGAGCCCACATAGGGCTCAATGGGAATGGGGAGGGAGGTAACACGGGCACATTACAGGTGTCCCGTTTTTACCTCCCTCTTCCCCTCGCAGGACCCAGAATAGATGTCTGGTTTTACCAAATGTCTGATCCGGGTCCCGCAAAGGGAACCTCGTAATCAGCCCTGATGGAATGAAGGGGTCCAGTCCCGTATCGGCCCCCTTCATTCCGTCAGCGCAAGCCTCGTAATGAGGCCCAGGTGTTTTGTTAGGTGCAGATCTTGTTGAATCTGGAAATATAAATCTTGGACAGTTGCACAGTAGTTTTTGATGCAGTTGCCTTTCATTAACAGGAGATATGTTCTCTGAGAGGTCAAGTGTAGATTTGAAGTGTTTAACTCAGATGACAGGTTTAGGTGTAGAGGTTATGGATGTGATTGGTGGCTGGATGTGTAACTCTCTGAAAGTAGCCAATGAGGGAGTGTTGGGAACATGAAAGTAGAAAGGGTAGAAAGGCTACCTCTGTGTTGCCAGATCTGTGGACACTGCAGTCATCTGCCAAAGGCACGTGTCAGATGTCTTTTGAGGATGCCTGCCATGGAAATGGGACTGCAGAGACCACAAACAGTCGTAGATGTCTGCGGAAATTGGGGGATCAGCCAATCAAGTTTCCTGGGTGTGATGTCCAGGAAGAGACGGTAGCAGGAGTTTTGTTAATATGAGTTTTGAGAGGACTGAAAATGGCCATGGCAGACAGTGTGGAGTATGGGGGACTCTTGGGTCCATTGGTTGGATGTGTATGCTGAGTATTGTGGAATGGACGGAAATCTTGGATTCACTGAATTGGAAGTGTTGTAGTATGGAGTGTGAGGCATGAAGTGGGTGAATCTACTCCCATTTAGTGCAAATATGGTTGAATTGAAACATCCAGACATTGTAGTTTTCATTGTGGAGGGAACAGTTTGGGTCATTTACTCATTTTTCATTGTGGTTTGCAATGAAGGAGACATTGGGAAAGTTGAAGAAAATGTTCCCTAGTTCTAAAATTATTTGTTAATGCATTGCCCAGAGACAGGTGTGGATGCGCTCGGTTTTAATTGGTACGCTGTTAGGCAGAATTATATGCAGTACCCTTTGGGAACACCACACAAAATTAGGACTACAAGTGACAGTATAAATTCACCTGTGGTACAAGCCTGTACTACACAGTAAAGTGGTAGCAATGGCTGAGCAGCCAGACTTATCTCAAGAGTAGAGTGAGCAGTATCACTAGTCACACAAAGGAAAGCAATTACTATGATTCAAACAAACACTGACTCAAGGTATCTGAGTAAAAGAATATACATTTATTTACACATCAGTTATTAAACATTTAACTATTATCAAGCAGTTGAAAAATCACGATTCTAATACACTACAAATTACCCAATAGATTCTGGACAAGTTAGGCTCAAAATGAAGTGTGAACAAAATGGCACTCCAGTAATGAAAAAGGGAGGGGAAGACGAAGTTAGACAGAAGTTGGGCAGCACCAACAAGTAAGTAAGCAGGGCAATCTAGAAAAAGGAACAACAATGAGGAAATCAAATTGAGAGGCCAGGGCCAAAGTCAATGGACCAAAGTCTTTGCAGAGGATCACACAGTTGAGGGTAGTTTGCGGGTAAGTCTTTGTAGAGTTCAGAATGAAGTTGGTCAGACGAAAAGTTACTTTAAAGAATAGAGAAGGACAAGCCCTCGGATTGGCGAAAGGTTTCACACACTTTCACTTCGGTCGGATGAAACGAACAACCGTGTTAGCACAGTATCTTTAGAGCAGAAGAATGCTGTAGGTGAGGCAGATTTTCCTGGCAGGTCCTGTAGGCTCAAAGTTCCTGAAGCGACTGTCGGACTGACAAGAAGGAGGCAGACGGGAGGGTCCTGCACTGCCCAGGGAGGAAGCCAGCAGCAGAGCAAAGTGACAAATAAAAGGTGTGCTCCTTAAAACCTAAGCAGGGTCCATTCCTCCTTGCTATCCGGTTCACTGTAGCTGTGCACAGCAAATTCGACCAGAGGTGGGAGGCCTGGCTTAAAGTTTGGCGAACTGGTTGTTCCCACCAGCTCAAAGGGAGAAGATTCCTTGCAGATCTACCTTGTCGCCGAAGTTTGGAGATACGGACCCTCAGCAAGGATTCACCAGGAGGTTCAGTCGTGGTAGAAGTCCTTTTCTGTCAGCTTCTCTTTGGTTCTCTCGATCAGACATTCAGGCGACTAAGGAGGGCTTCTGTGCAGAAGCCCACGAAAGGTCGGCGAACAAAGGAACCAAACCTGGTTTGGCACACAGAGTAAAAGATGAGAAAGACTTTTACAAAAAGAAATGGCGAAAAAACCCAGAGGGAACCGTATAAAAACATATATGGTCCAGCGGGTTTAAGTTCAACGCTACTAAAATAGCCTTAAACAATACCAAGGGCCTCATTACAACTCAGGCGGTAAGGGGTTTACGGCGCCGTAAACAGCGCCGACCCTTACCGCCTGAGTACGAGGTCCCTTAGCGCCATGGCGGATTTAACACCTGCTTTTAGCAGGTGTTAAAATCCATGGCGCTAAGGGACCATGGAGTTAATTACGCCACCGTAATTTACGGTGGCGTAATTAACGCCTTCCCCACTCCCATTATGCCCTATGGGGCAAAAATGGGAATGGGGAAGGGTAAATGGGGATTGGGGACTTACCGCCCCGCCAAACTCGGAATGGGGCGGTAAGTACGCCAACCACCATGGCGTAAACGTAGTTTACGCCATGGTGGTAAAGTCACGGCCCAGGCGGTAACTTACCGCCTGGGTCGTAATGAGGCCCCAAGCCTATTTAGAATAACCGCGGTAGGAAAAATAGGGTAGTTACCACTGCCACCAGCCAAATCTTAATGAAAAGGGAAATAAACAATGTTCCATCAGAAACAGACAAAAAGGGATACATATTAACCCTTTCCAGAACTCTATGTAAGATAGTTTGTACTGGGCCTGTGAGTTTAAAAAGATTAATAAAGTCAATGGCAACTTTACATGTTCTGGGAGACAGTAGTCAGTCCTAGAAAATGGAGTCTGAGTTGGGACGTCTAAAAAGACACCCATGTTTCACTGCACTGAAGGTGCTGTGTAACACACAGTAAAAGATGATGCCTATGGAGTAGGTGAAGCTCCATAGTCTATGAACAAAGGAAAATGTTAGACACACACAGAAAAACACATGTAAGAGTGGGAAAAAAAGGCTCACACTCTTACCAAGTGAAAAAAGAAATCCTAGAAATCCAGCAAAGCTGCTGAGGCACTCAGTGGGTAAGGGAAATTAGCCATTCTGGAGAATTCTCCCTAACACTCGCCCCCCAGACTAAAGGACAGGAGGATTGGATCTCTTCACTCTAGTCGGTTAAAAACATACTAGAGAGACCATCGGTATTTTGGTGGTGACATCCTGCTCTGTGCTCAATGGTGAAATCAAACCGTTGCAGGCAGATTGACCATCTTAGAGGTTTTAGGTTCTCCGCTTTCATAAATATTAACCCTTTCCAGAAATCTAGGTAACATAGTTTGTACTGGGTCTGTGAGTTTAAAAAGACCAATAAAGTCAATGGCAACTTCACATCTTCTGGGAGACAGTAGTCAGTCCTAGAAAATTGAGTCTGAGTTGGGTAGTCTAAAAAGACAACCCTGTGTCACTGCACTGAAGGTGCTGTGTAACACACAGTAAAAAGATGATGCATACAGAGTGGGAAAAAAGGCTCACACTCTTACCAGGTGAAAAAAACAAATCCTAGAAATCCAGCAAATCTGCTGGGGGACTAAGTAGGTAAGGGAAATTAGCCATTCTGGAGAATTCTCCCTAACATACGCAAATGGAAATAGTGTGGTGCAGTGTTAATATAGCTGTGAGCGCTTTTCTGCGAGATGTTGGTATGACATTGTTTAATGATTAGAACATAAAATTTGATATAGGTAACATTTTCTTGAGAGATGGAGTCCATCTAACTGATGTGGGTAGTCAGATTTTTGTGGAAAACATTCAAAATGCGTTGAAGCTATTTTTGTGAAAGTGAGAAGAATAATTAGATTCTGTAAAATGTTTCTTAGTTGAGTTTGTAAAATCAAAAAAACTAAAAAAATATAAAAGCCAAAAACACAAAATAAGGGTATTTTAAAAGTCACCATTTTTAAACACAAAACAATAAATATGATTTCAATTCTACCACGCCACACCTGGAATTTTTACCGTGTTGTCCGCAGACTATGCAGACTGCATTGGGGCCTGTTACTTTTTTTCTCACTTCTATTTTTTAACAGTGACAGGTGACCCCTAAGCAAACCTTTTTTGTGCTTTTTTGTTTTTTTAATTTTTGGGATTTTTTGGCACGAGAGGCAAGGTTGGGGAGGGAGGGAAGTGGCAGTAACCACAGGGACGAAGAGGCAGGTGGACAGGGGAAGATGTTGGGCTTGCCTGAAATTTAAGGTGGGGCACAGTGTTTATCATGTTCCGTGACCGCAGCCTCGAAAGCACTCTGAAACTGCTCCCCCTACAGATTGGTGCTTCACAGTATGAACATAGAACTGTGACCCTCTAAAGGTAAGGGTGAACAGCGTTCTGTATGGCCTCTGAAGCCGTCTCTGGGATCCTCTGCCGAAAGTAGTATCCTTTGTGGCAACAGGAGCAGATGAAGTGATGGGGTGGAGGATTTCAACCCACTCTTATCTGAGAATGGTATCGCCATTCTCACAGCAGTCGGGTGGTTAGATTTGGTGTGGCATCTCATGGAAGTTGTCCCATATGAATACAAGCCAGATTTCCCATGACTGAGTACACTGATCCTTGCTTGCACAAGCCTTTGGGACATTTCCAATGGTAGTAGAAAGTTGCCACACCCAGACTTCACTCCGAATACTGGTCATAGGGACTTCATCCACCTCATCCTCTTCTTCCTCTTCAGCCTCATGTGTATCCCTGTGTCTGTTCCCCTTTCTAGAGTTGTTGAGGTGCTGATGGTGGTGGGGGTATTTGGGGAGCAGAAGTGGCCATAGCAGATGCCATGATATCTCCACAGATTTGCAAAGCAGCAATGCAGTGAAGCAGGTGATCTCTCCTGGATAGCCAGTTTGAGAATGAGGTAAAGTAATGGGTTGGTCACTTTAGAGGAACTGCTGCAGACAGTCAAACTGTCAGCGGACTACAGAGTCGCAAATATGCCTTGAAAAGTTGAATAAAGTTTCCAGATTATTCAAGAATATGTCTGCAAGCTGTGCAAGTGTAAAGTTTCAGCTCGAAACACCCTAGATTGGCAGAAAATGCAGTTTTAAACTGTCTGCGGTCAGGAACACCATTCGTGGACACCCTGTCACACTGCATGGGTGTGGTCACATGATGACGTCCGCAGGCACCCATCGGGCATGAATCAAAGGGTGCATGCGCTGGGTGTCTGTAGGACAGGCGAGGTGTCCACCGACTAATTCAAAGTGCATCATGTGAAACCGGACACCACGTCTGTCCGGGGGCACCTCTATTTTGAGTGGGGACACCCCGATTATTCGTAGTTTGCACAGACTCATAATGGTGCTTTAAAACAATATAAATATGTATTCAGTGAAAAATGTTTGTTAAAGGGATGTTATGGTTAAGTTGCACTACTAAAAACCTATGAAATTCAGTGTAAAAAACATTGTTAAAGGGATGTTATGGTTAAGTTGCGCTACTAAAAGCCTATGGAATTCAGTGAAAAAACTTTGTTAAAGGGACGTTAAAAAGTAAAACTGAAAAACCCTAGAAATGTGCCAGTTATTGTAAGGTAAGCAACCATAACTTGCGCAACCACCGTGCACTGCTAAGAGTAACACCCAGGACATCAAAGATGACATCACAAATGTCATTGATGACATCACTAATAAAATGCTCTCCCATAGAGAATGTGGCTGCTATGAAGCTGCAGACCATTTAACCGGTACTGCCTTGTATGGAAAATCTGAAAATATAGTATGGCTAAGCATTGGTCCTGCTAAATCTAGAAAAAGAGTTATGAAATCATATGAAGACATAGAAACAATAGCCAAAAATGATCCCAACAGCCAAGACATTTTGAAAAACAATGTACTAGATGCATACTACCCAAACAGGAGTACCACTTGGAAACTATGTGTCTATATCACATAGCCCAAACCTTCACATACAAAAATAATATTAAACCAGAAGAGAGGAAAGGTAGATACAGAGTGGAAAATTGTGGAGGCAACTTGGACAGCCACTAATAGCAAATGAGGCAGAATTAGCCATGACAGAAGTTTTAAAGACCATGTGTCAGTGTAAGCATTCTGCAGAAGACTTTGCTCTACTAAAATCACAACTAAACAATGAGCAGTGTAAGATTTTCCAAGAAATAATAAATCAAATTGAACATGGTGTGCAGCATGAAACTAGAAATTGTACCTGCCAAGACTACAAACCTATACTTCTATATGTGAGTGGTCAAACTGGTTCAGGCAAAACATTCTTAATCAAAATCATCAGCAAGTTCCTCCAACAATTGACAAACATCAAACTGTCAGCTGTTGAAACTGCCCCCACAGGTTTAGCTGCCTACAACATAGGTGGTGTCACTTTACACCCATTACTACTCCTTCCAGTAGAACACCAAAACAAATTAGACTATAACAATTTTTCTCCAGAAGCTGCAATGGAACTACACAGAGTTTTCAAACAAATGATAATGCTGCTAGTAGATGAAGTAAGCATGGTTTCCAATCTAATGTTAGCTTTCATGCACGTCAGATTACAAGAGGTCCTGAAAGCAGACTATGAAGAACTCTTTGGAGGAAAACACATTATAGTTTTCGCAGATCTTCTTCAATTAACACCAGTTAAAGGTGAACCTATTTTTAAAACCTTAGGGCACAAACTATGCCGTAAAACTCTTGGCAGCATAGGAAATGTCAACCTTTGACAACATTTCCAATACAGAGAATTAACTGAAAACATGTGTCAGTCTGCAGACCTCACATACGCCAACATTTGAAAAGTATTAGAGTTGGTGTACTATCTCAAGAAGCACAATTTATATTGAAAACCAGGCACATCCATACATTCTATGGCCATAACTGTTGTGCTACTGATGTCATGGAACAATTAGCACACAATCATTTAAACTGCATCTCCATGATGCCAATTCTTGCAACCTGTGCACAATTTAATGAAACATTGTTAAAAAAAGAAATGCAACCAATACTTAAAATTAGCTCCACAGACAAACTGGATGTACATGGTATGACACTACCCATGTATCAATAAGACAAAACAAAGCTAAATATCTTAGAAATCTCTATCTACAGCTGGTTTGGAGAAAATATTAAAATTATCTTTAAACTGTAAAGTAATGCTTAAACGTAACCTTGACGTGGACCAAAGACTAGTTAATCGAGCACTTGGTACAGTTGTTGGCTTTCAAACCTACTCACGTGACAGCAACATTCAGTTTGCCAATATTCCCTTTGATAAACTAACAGAAGTTAAAAGGATAGGACACTCAACAGCCTGCATCCTTCTTTTTAAAGACGTGTATGTACGCAGAGAACAATTTTCTCTAACTCTAGCATACCCAGTCACCTTTCACAAATCTCAAGGTCTTACCCTAAATAAAGCATTGATAGATATTGGTAGGACAGTGTTTAAAGAAGGCATGAGCTATGTAGCACTATCACGCTTACGTACACTTGACAGACTATTTCTAATCAACTTTGATGCAAGTAAAGTAAATGCTGATATTCCTTGCATTCTAGAATACAATAGACTGCGTTCACTCTACACCTCCATCTAAAAATCTATCCTCTTCCGCAAAAAGCAAAACTTTGTAAAAGAAAACTACTTCACTCTCAAATTATGCAGAATCTCACAGCAATTCCTCCCAAGAAATTAAAAGAAGCTACTACTTCATCAAGAACCACAACAAAAGAAGAATGTACTGCACAAACAAAGTCAACTACCTCTTCAAAGAAACAACAAACACTCCGAACAAATGACTTGGACACAGAACTGTCAGGTCCATTAAAATGTTCAAATACAACTGGTGTAAATTGCTACACAAATGTAGCAATCATTAATCTATTCTAATTGCCACCAATTATTGACAACATTTACAAATGTGTTTGCAAATGTTAGTCCTTCATATAAATGCAACCAACAAACCTGACAACACTTACAGTGTTTCTGGAATAAGGCAGGAATTGGACTACTGTGCTGGAATGGTCAAATTCACTATAAACACACAGGAAGATCCACAAGAATTTCTAATGTACTTACTACAAGTACTAGAAAACAAAAACATACCTATAAATGAAATCTTCCAGATGTCATACATGTGCAAACATACATGCACTCTTTGCATTCATGTCGCACAAGAAGAAGTTCCTAATGGACGCTTCACATATGTATCCATACCTAAATCTGAATCCATTCCATTTCAGCAACTTGTACAGAATGCAAACCATAGCAGATTATGTACTACCTGCAATTCAGATAATCGCTCAGCCTTACAAATACAGGCACATAGTAAATACATAATAGTAATGCTTTCACGATACAATGCAGATGGTACCAAAAAAATTGTAAGCTGACTGGATTCAAACATGGTCAATTATCACTTGGTAAGAAAACCTTCACAACAATAGGTATAATCTACCACTCAGGAGCCATAACCAATGCAGGTCACTAAACTGCATATATAAAAAAGAATTGTGGATGGTTCGAATGTAATGATACCACCATTACTCTAAAACAGAGATTACCAGCAAATCTTGTAAACACTTATTAATATTCTTAAAACCAAAATGTACTAACTAATCTGTGTATGAACATAACCAAAACTTCAACTTCAAAACTATGCACAATTAGAATACGCCAACAGATATCTAACTGCCCCAAGATTATTCAACAAGCAAACAGATAAATGAATACCACTAAAATGAAACAAGAAATAAACAGTTAGAATATGCCAACGGGTATCTAACTGCCCCAAGATTCTGCAACAAGCAAACAGATAAATGAATACCACTAAAACGAAACAGGAAATAAATAGAATATGCCAACAGGTATCTAACAGCCCCAAGATTCTGCAAAAAGCAAACAGATAAAGGAATACCACTAAAATAAAACAAGAAATAAACAGTTAGAATACGCCAACAGGTATCTAACAGTACCAACAATCTGCAACAAGCCAACAGATAGATGAATACCACTAAAATAGAAAAAGAAATAAACAAATAGAATACACCAACTGCTATCTAATTGCAAATACTACCGCCACTTCCAAATCAAAAACCATACACCTATTCAATTCCTCCTACTGAAATCAATGAAATAAATATATTGTACCACAACGTAGAAAGGTTTTTTTTAATCCAGCATGGATTTTTATTCCCACAGACCCAATGATTTAATGAACAAACACAGGAACTGGGCAAATTGCACAGTACACTGGTTTGAACTGTAGTACTTATAAAGTACTAACTATGAGGATCGACAAATACAGAAATGTCTACTGTGCAATGCAATACTCATTAAAACCTTTCTTTTATCATAGTGATTGAAAAAAAAGGTCTGCACCAATTACCCATGTCATGAAAAAACAGCATACAACCACAAAAAGTGAAACAGTAAGTATATAATGATTGGACCCACAAACAGCACAGCATAACACACCCATTCAAGCAAACACCTGACCATAGACCACAATCCAAAATGTTGCTTCCATGGGTATCTTATGCTGCAGTGCTTGTTGCCAAACACTACAATCTTGACTGCATGCCCTGGCCAAAACTCAACATGCAGCCTCAACAAAGGAAACGTATATAATAATTAGACTCACAAACACTGCAACATACTACAGGCATGCAAATGGACACCTCACCAATAAATACAACCTAAAATGCCTACGTTCTTCAATACCAACATTCTGAACTCAATCCAACAAACAAACTAACACACCACATCTCACCTATAAGCACTATTACACAACTTCCAATCAGTACTCACATTTTTAAAAACATATGTCTAAGCAGCCCACATAGCACAATCAAAATGTTTGGTAGCATTGTTGTAGTCTGCTGCAGTGGTTGTGGCCAGGGCCTAGAGTCTTGGGTGCATGGCCAAAGGCCTTTGGCCATGCACCCAAGACTCTAGGCCCTGGCCACAACCACTGCAGCATGACACACA
This sequence comes from Ambystoma mexicanum, assembly GCF_040938575.1. Lineage (NCBI taxonomy): Eukaryota > Metazoa > Chordata > Amphibia > Caudata > Ambystomatidae > Ambystoma > Ambystoma mexicanum. Next base: position 1,274,971,693 of record NC_090929.1, on the reverse strand, counting down.
CATAGAAACATACACCTACCAAATGACCACAACCCAAAAACATAACACATCCACCTCAAAACCTATCCACTTCAATTAACATTCTAAAATAATAATTACAACCAATGCACAAACTCTTCAATACATACCCTCTTCACCCAATGCTCTACTAATGACCCAAAACCAACATCATAGTAAAGTAAAATAGTCAGTAGTGCGCCCAGTGTTTAGTATGTCCGCGAACAACGCCGGTGACAGCGGAAACCGCGAGCATATCACGGCCTTCTCCCACCTAAAAAAAATACAGCATTTGACGCATCTCTTACTCTCCCACCCTCTCCAGCCACTCCTACACACCAACACATTCCCCAAAATTAGATTTATGCTCACTTCCATGCTGCGCTGTCTGCGGATGTCCGCGGATCTAACATGGCGGGCGCATCAAAAGAATGTGACGCACCTCACGCTTAACCTCAACCAATCAGCGAACACGTCTTATGTCTATGGACATGACGTAAGCCGATCATCCAATCGGTGTCCTGTCCGCGGGACGACCAAGGAAGTGTGTCTGCGAAGCGGACGTAGATATCCCGATTTTTTTTAGACCCACTTTTTGGTCATTTTAAAAAAAACTAGTGGACGATTTTCACCAAATCTATAAAAGCACACTTTCGGGACAAAGCCGCCGCTCCAGCTGCATATTTGGTGAAAATCCATCCAGCAGTTTTGGCTGTTGGCGTGCGCAAAATGTTTTCTCCATTTAGTCTATGGGAAAAAAAGAAATTTTGGTTCCCTCCCTATAACTTTACCCCCTCTTGACCAAACCTCACCAAACTTTGCAAAATAATTCAGAATGGGCCATATACGTCTTTTGCAAAGTTGGTTGAGGATTCGTCCAGGGGGGGATAGTGTGGAGAGATGGCAATATCCAGCATACTAATCGGGTGGTCCTGTGGCTATGGTTTATCGATGATTTATTTATCCTCTGGAAAGGTAAAGAAAAGGAATGGCTTGACTTTGTGAAGATTTTGAACATCAATAATTTGAATCTTAAATTCACTGAGACACATAAGGCCTCATTACACGGACGGCGGTAAGGGTTTACCGATACCGGTATTTTACCGGTACCGGTAAAACCTTACCGCCTTACTACGAGGTCCCTTTGCGGGTTGGAGAATTTAACGCCTGCTTTTTGAAGGCTTTAAAAACCAACCCGCAAAGTTGACCAGGGAGCTAATTACGGTACCGCAATTTGCGGTGCTGTAATTAGCACCTTCCCAAAACCGATTATGCCCTATGGGGCAAAAATGGGAATGGGGAAGGGCAATGGGGGAAGGGGGAATTACCGCCCCACCAACCTTGGAATAGGGCGGTAATTCCCCTTTCCACCGCCGTCCGTGTAATGAGGCCCATAGTCATGAGTCACTAATCTTCTTAGATGTATTGGTCAAAACAGATCAAAAAGAAATTAGTACTGAGCTATACCAAAAACCTACAAGCTCAGACATGCCATTGTCTGCTAGCAGTAATCATCCGACTCCATTAAAGTGGGGCATACCATATGGGGAATTTGTTAGAATTTGTCGTAATTGCAATAAAATGGAATGTGAGATCACAGCTCTAAATTTTGCTAAACAAAGATATGCTAAAGCAATTATAGAAAGAGCCTATTCAAAAGCACTCAATTTGGACCGAACAGCCTTACTATCAACTAATTGCGTTTCTGAAGAAACAATGAAATCAGACAATGTAAGGCTAGTTCTCACATGTGGTGCACATGCTAACATAATAAGAAAAATACTGCACAAACACTGGCTTGTCTTAAGATCTGATGAAGACCTATTACCATTCCTGGGGGAACGAGCCAATACAACCTTCAGAAAATCAGTCTCCATTAAAGATTTGTTAGTGAGTAGTTTCATGCCCCTTAGAATTGACATTAATGGCACCTCCACATGGTTGAATAGTAAGGGCCTCATTACAACTCAGGCGTTAAGGGTTAACGCCACCGTTAACCCTTAACACCTGATTCTGATTTTAACGCCTGCTTTTAGCAGGCGTTAAAATCCATGGCGCTAACCTGCCATGGTGCTAATTACGCCGCCGTAATTTACAGCGGCGTAATTAGCGCCTTCCCCACTCCCATTATGCCCTATGGGGCAAAAATGGGAATGGGGAAGGGAAAATGGGAAATGGGGATTTACCGCCCCACTCACCTTGGAATGGGGCGGTAAATCCGCCATCCACCAAGGTGTAAACGGAGTTTACACCATGGTGGTAAAGTTGGTGCACTTAGCACCAAGGTTGTAATGAGGCCCTAAGAATACAGGATTTTCGAAAATGTACTAAATGCAAAGCATGCCAATATGCTCTTGATAAAGTGAATTTTCTGCATCCTACATTGGGCCATAAAGTTGAAGTGAAATCCAAGATTACATGCAATACTAAGTTTGTTGGGTATGTCCTTTCATGTTCATGTAACCTTTGGTACGTGGGAAGTACCATTGGTAAACTGAAATTAAGAATTTTACAGCATATGCGAGCTATTAAGAATGTGGACGCCTCTTATCCTATGGGAGTACATTTTAGAGATGCACACCACAGCAAATTGGAAAGCTTTTGATTTTTTGGAAAGAACCATTTCAAACTAAATCCGCGTGGTGGCAATCGAGAACTAGAACTACGCCAAATGGAGACAAGATTTATTCTGGACTTCGAAACAAAAAACCAAACGGGCACAACCTAGACGAGGAACTATACACTTTTTGAAGAACATGAATAATTTAGATTCTACAGATTGGAATAATTTAAGAAGATATAAAATGCTCTGAAAATTGGGGTTTTTAAAAATTTGTAAGGATTTTTAAATTAATTTTTGAATATTGTGTATGCGTTTACCCGTTGTGCAATAATATGAACTCTGCAGTACATGAAGTCTACTAATACGGAATCAATAACTTGCATTGTCCTTTTCCACATAATTGTAAAAACAGTTTTATAGTAGCATGTATAATGGTGGCAGCTATAATGATATATGTTTATGGCACTATGCCCTTTAGCGTCTCTATTTCTTCAAGAAGGAGGACACAATCAACCAAAAGCGTTATTTGTCAACGGCGAGTTTGTTTCTGACATGATTACGATATTAAAATAGAGATGCATAGATAATTGTGACAGCTATAATTATATGTTTACACCATTATGCACTTTAGCATCTCTTTTCCTGTATTTAGGAAGGTATGATAGATTAAGAGAGTCACTTGCTGAAAATTGTGTTCCCAGAATAGAGATGCAATTGTGGCAGCTAAAATCTCACATTTTTATGGCACTAAGCACTTTATTATCACCATTATCCATTAAAGAAGGGCTATAATTAATCCCCAAAAAATCATGCTCAAATTCAATGTTATTTGCACTACGAGATGTGATAAAAATATTTTTGCACTGTATGGGTTAATCGTTCGGGTTGCGGCAGGCGGCAGGCGGACATATCTTAAAGCAGCATGCATTTTCCTGGAGTAAAATATATTTAGCTTGGGCAAATGAATAGTTGCCTATTCAAGTTCATTGAACTGTATGTATTAGATGAATACAAATGAGTATAGTGCTCCCATTAAATGGAAAATGTCATCTGCAGGATTTTGGAAGAAATACCTGTGTTCATAGAGAACGAGGAAATGCTGCACTAAGCAAGAACAAATAGACATATATTTGTTTATTTGGTAGTGATTCAAACACTGTTTATGCACTAAGCATTTGAAACTTAACAAATTTGACATTGAAGCCTGATGAATACATTATGGATTACGGAAATAAGAAATTGTGGAAACAATTTGCATTTTAAAGTGTACGTAAGGGAGAAATAAAATCCATTACAAAATGGCTGCATGTATTAACTAACCCAATACACAGGGGCTTGCATTGGGAGAAAGTGTAAAAGGACAACCATTCTTAGTAGAACCATAGAGATTGCATATGGGCGTATTTAATGGCACTGTGTAAGGAATGTATTTTGTACGTGATCAAGTAACAGGAGCGTTGCGAAACGCGTTGTATCGTGATGATGTCAATAAAAAAGCTGGATACCTGAAAGATACTATTGCTGTTTGATGGATTGATTCTCAGGAAACATATGATGGCATTTTGATCTTTTCTCGAGTGCCGTCCTCCTGTTGGGAGAGTTGCATTTACTTCTCTATTTTCTGATATGTGATGTCATCAGTGATGTCATCAGTGACATTTGTGGTGTCCTCTTTGATGTCCTGGTGTTAAACTTAGCATTGCACGGGGTGGCGTGAGTTATGGTTGCTTAGCTTACCATAACTGGCGAATTTCTGGGGTTTTTCGGTTTTACTTGGAACCATAAAGTCCCTTTAACAACTTTTTTTCACTGAATTTCATAGGTTCTTAGTAGCGCAATTTAACCATAACATCCCTTTAACAAAGTTTTTTTCACTGAATATAGATATAGACATTATAATTTGGATAAATGTTTCCTAGGATTCCCTTACTTTATATACATATAACATAGAACATACTGAACCCCCTACCTGCGCTAGTTGGTCTGATGTTTGCTGACCATGCAGATGTTCGTGGACAGACTCGGTCAACATCAACACTATCCAAAAACTCAGGGACTACCTTAAATTGTTCTCTCATGCAAAAAAAACACTGAACATGTTCAAAAAGCAGCAAATAAATACATTACATTCAATAATAAATAATAGGTGGAAACTGTATATGTAACACACCAACTTTCCAATTACATAACATATGCAACATAATGCAATATACCAAAACAAAACTATTATGCCTCCAACAGAATTACCTCACACAATCTGCATGGCAAAAATCAGCAGCACACCTATGCAGCAGTAACACCAAAACCTAGCAAGAAACTAGTGAGTAGACTACATTTATTTTATATATTTATAAACTTTCACTATACGGTACAGTAAAAATAATATATATATATATCTTTTTACACAGAAATGTCTAGTACTTTGGAATGGCTGGAAGAAAATGTTCCTCATGATGAAATAAGTGAAAATAGTGATACTAATATTAAACACTACACTTCTCTATATAAACCAATTATTACCCATTACTTTATGTGTACTTACCAATTTTAAACACTCCATACAGATATTAAAAATAATACAGAAACAGACCTTAGAAAATCATCTGCAGTGAATGAAGCAAAAAATTGATCTATTAAAAGAATAGTGCACTCAGAAATATTATTGTCCCAAGTATTCGGGAATGTGCTTCTAAGCATACGTTGATCGATCGTACAAACATTTCCTATGCACCTTATCTTAATTTTCCTCTTTTTTACACATGCGAAATCAGGCACCAGGGCGTGGCCATCTTGAAATAATTGTATCCGTTGCTGCATCGCCCAAGGTGGACTGCCCTGGCGGCACTAATTCATATGCCCCGCCCCTGAGGCTGACATCACCAAACCTAGTGTTATTCTCCACCTATCTCCAGGACGTATCTATACAGCGTAGTAAAACGCACCCAATCATCACCTACGTGACACTGTTACTTGACGCAGAACCTGGGAATATCAACACACATCATCTAACAACACAGTGCGTCCCAATTTTGAATATAAAACCATACTTTTAAAGGAAATAGCAAAACTGTACAATTTGTAAAGTTCTTTTATTGCACAATAAACGCTCTGAGAACATCTGCCGATTGCCATATTCAAGCAAATAGGTAATTCTGTTCTTCATTCTCTATCCACAAATGTTTATTGTGAGTCATGCGGTGTTCCTTTTGGGTACAAGAAGCGCATTGGACGCACTGTGAATTGTAAGGCTTTGGCATCACTTGGCACTAGCCCAGCGTAAACGGTGTGAAGTTGCTCCTTATCGCTGGAACCGCGTAAGGGAATATCCGCTGATGGCGCTCGTCCAAAAAAGCATCACTGTGATCCACCCATTCACGTGTATCTGCAGCTGATGGTTAAAAAAACAATCAGTTGGTATCTGGAATCCATGACAATCGCAGAAAGCCAAGATGTAGCTGTTTAAAAAAAGTTAACAGAAATGTGTCTCAGTAGCCAATCTTTATTACAGTTTATCATTTTAACCATTAATTTGCCTGTTACAACTATTGATAAACACGGACGTGAAACAATGGGAACTCAGACAAAACAATGTGTAAAGTACTCATCAATTTGCTTCAGAAGTTACTGCTATGGAGTATGGCCAGCTCGAAATGGGATGCGAGGGCTGATGCTGCAATCAGGGAGCAAGATAAGGCCAAGAAGAACACATAGATGGAATTTTATTTAAATATTAGCGTTGAATTATGCGTTTGTGGAACCTTTCGGAACCCACTAGTGCACTACACGCATCTCGATGCTAGACTGCCCATGTCCCCAGGACAAAATCAACCACACACCCACCAATAATGCTCAGCGAATGATATTTTGACTAGTTTGTCTATAAAATCATCAAAAGTAAAACGTACATAATATTTGGCATTTCCATTCTATCAGCGTAACGCAGACACTCCGCTCAGGTCAACGAATTTTCATAAAATTGAAGGCCGATTCATGGAATTAATGAGCGCTGAAAATTTCCGCGCAAGAGTCCATGCGCATGTAAATCCATGGATGTGCGCGAAAATCCTGCGTGGCGCACGCTGGTGCACACGTCTTCAAACAGCGTGCGCTAAGCGCACAGCGAAAGTGTACATAGCGCAGTGCACACAACAAAAGTAGGCATAACACGGAGCGTAACACGCGGAATGGGGAACAACGCGTGAAAATGTGGGCGACACGGGGGAAGTACAGGAGGCAACATGTATTCATGGAATCGAACGGGCTAATGCGTGCGCCAAAAAAGACGTGCTAATCCGGAAACACGTACACCAGCAGGAAGCAGGCGTACGTGGACCCGCGCAGCATAAAAGTGCGTGCAAACAACAAACAAGCTCAGACGCCAAGATGAATACACCGTTCCTTGCAGCAGTGGTCGTGGGATACCGCAGGAGCAGGAGGAGGGTAGTCAGGCCCAGAATTTTTACACCCAGAACCAGCCTTTTTGGGATTCCTGATGACCAGGTGTCTGGGAGGTACAGGTTTCCACCTCACATAATACTCGACCTGGTGAGTGAGTGGGAATGTGACCTCACATCACCCACCCTGTGCTCCCAAGCACTGAGCCCCCTTGAAAAGGTGCTTAATGGATCATTTCAGCGGACAAGTGCTATAGTGGGGGGGTGTCACAGGCCACGCAGTCAAGCTGCCTACACCAGGTATTGGCCATCATGACTGCACGCCCATCAGTCCTCAGGCACATATACCTGCCCAGAACACATGCAGAAAGATGGGCTGCCGTCCAGGATTTCTACGGGGTGGCACAATTCTCCAAAGTGCTAGGTGCCATTGATTGCACCCATGTGGCTCTACGCCCCCCCAGGGCAACGGAGCACATCTATAGAAACCGCAAGCACTGGCATTCCATCAACGTGCAGGTAGTATGTGATGCCAAGGGAATCATCACCTCAGTATATGCCAACTATCCAGGATCCACCCATGACAGTTTCATTTACAGAATGTTAACCGTAAACCGGGACCTAGAAGCTGGGCGGCATGGCGACACATGGCTGCTTGGTGAGTATAAATGCCACTGCACATGCATGCATGCATGTCAGATACTGAGTAATGTCACAAACCCACTAATGATAGCCATCACCACCTCCCCAGGGGACAGTGCCTACCCTCTGAGCACCCACATGATGATGCCAATTCGGAACCCCACCACACCACTCGAGGTAAGATACAACACAGCCCATATTGCAACCCGGGGCATAGTGGAGCGCACATTCAGAGTGCTCAAGTCATGCTTTTGCTCCCTTGACCGTTCTGGTAGGCAGCTGCTATACGCTCCCACAGTAGTGTGCAGGATCATAGTGGCAGCATGTGTCCTGCACAATGTTGCAAAACGCCAGGGCCTGCCGGTTGACATGGTGGTGCCCCACATCCCCAACCACATGCACAGCCGCTGCGCATGGGAGGGGAAAGGGCACGTGGTGAGGCAGCCCGTACGCATCTGGTGGCTAATTACTTCACCTAAAATCACACCCCTGTGGAGTGCAGACAGCCCTGGCACATACCAGCTGACAATCAATGATGATGACATAAGGGACAGTCAACTGTCACAACCATACCAGACTGAGATTCGTCACCTGGAAGTGTGACATTGTGTGCATCCCTACCTACCGAAACACCACCAATGCTGTGTCATTATACGACATACATTTATGCTGCTAAATTGATAACCCACTTGCAAAATACAACATGAAAACAGCGCCATGTCACCTAACCCCTCCCCAGCTCTGCCACCCAACACACCATGGCATGTCATGCAATGTGAAAGCAAACAAAGCAATGCACAAGACCGGACACAAGTGTCACAAAGTGCACTGTCGCAAATGGAAACTGCACACAGACAATATGCTCCCAGTAATCAATAACAAACAACACGCATGAACAAATACTTACCACCAACACAATACAGCAACACACAATGAAACATTGCAAAAACATGACAGTACTAAGTCAAAGTAGTGGTAGTCTTACAACCTGAATAAGCCAGCACATCGACCCCTTCCAACTGTAGAGTGTTGCTGCCACGCAAATGTGTCAGTGTACTGCATACAACATGAATTCCATCTGCAAAGGAGACGGCCTTGTGAAGACATGAGGAAGGATCCTGTAAATTATGAGGAAAACATGGATGCACAAGCACATACCAATACACCATGCAGTGTACAATACAACAACAATACCCACTACGGATGTCCACACAGTATTGACTACAGACTGCCCACACAGCTCTTGGGAGCCCAATGTCACTGTGTAAGTCACTGTCACTTGGTCACACCCTTTGCAAGCCAATGGAAACGGGAAGCAGGAGGGGTGTGTGTGTGTCACGAAGCCAAGCATCTAACACAAACTCAGGACAAGCCTGCATGTGCCCAGCCGGAATACAGTGGATGCCCACGGAAGCCACACAAGGCAACACACTGTAAAAAAAAAAATGGCCATGTGGGGGGTGAGGCCACCCAGGGGGTTCGAGGACAGGGCGCACACCAACACCCACCTGCGTGGATGTTGCGAGAAAAAAAATACCTCCATGGGCTCATGGCCTGCACAGCTATGCCATTGTGGGAGAACTGCTGTTGCTCTCTTCACCCTCTGCTGCTGCATCAGGAGGTGGTGGCACTATGGGAGGCAGCCCACGCAAAGCCCTGGTATGGTCCTCCATGGCAGCAAGCATGCGGGTCTGGAAGGACTGATTCTGGAGGATTAAAGTGCGGAGATCCCCATGCAGCACCTCACAGGTTGCCTGCACTTCTGCACGCATGGCCTCACGGGATTCCCGGATCTCCTCATATGTTGCCTGCAGCTCAGCTGAGAGCGAACATGTGAGCTGCTCCAGCTGCTGTTCTGCCCTAACATTTCGGGAAGCCTCAAGTTCAAGCAGACTCTGCCTGAGGTTATGGATTTCTACCCTCAGGGCTTCCCTGTGGCCCTGTGACTCTATTGATATGGATTTGCGCAGAGTCTCCAGTGCCGCCCGTCGGTCCCTGTTGGACGCCAACATGTCTTCCCTGTGTGATTGGCAAATGGAGTCTGTTGCCTTCTGTTGTTGCTCCATCTGCCTTTCAGGGGGGATAATGGAAGTGGCCACCCTCTCCATTGCCTGAGCCATCATTTCTACTGATGCTGCCTGTTGGCTTGCCATACCGTACATGGAGTTTTCCCATACAGTATTGCCTGGTGGCGCACGGCCACCGCGTCGGTGGGCACCACACCTGTTCAGGGCAAGGCGATCTGCACCTTGCTGTGCTGGCACTGCCTGAGGCTGCAGGACTGCATTCCCCCTCTGATCTGCTGGCCCAGGAACAGGATCAGATGCTTTGGAGTGTGACCCTGCATCCGTAACCGCCAAAGGCAGACCTACCAACACTGACATCCCAATAGAGGGTTCTACCCCTGGTGCAGGTGGGTTGGACAGAACGGAATCCCTGCCAGAAGCACTGATCTGCGACAGCACATAAGTCTCATCATCCGACTCAGCACCTGAATAGAGGTCTGGGGAGCTGCACCCAGAGACACCCCTTGACAGTATGGTTTGCAGTACCAAAGTGTTTTCACCCACCACCACACCATGTCCCCTACTGGTGCCTGGTTGTGGCTGAGAATCCTCCTGGGTCTGCACCATCTCCTGAACCTCACCAGCATCAAGTGCGTTGTCACCTGCAAAAACATGAAATACAAGAAATGGAAACAGGCATGAGCACCATAGCACACACATAGGCCTGACAAGACAGTGATCCTGTACATGGTTTACACATGTCCCACATGACTATAACCCTGGAATGCATGCACTGTCAATGAGTTTGAAGGGGAGTCAAAAAGGCAGACAATGAGGACACCAAGATGGAAAAGCATCACATTCGCAGCATGTTGTGTAGCACTGGCATCACACACCAGCCTGTGAGTGGCATGTCCAATACACATACATGACACATGCCAGCACACAGATGTCATGTAGCATAGCTATGTTAAATTAGACAACTACAGCGATATGTCAGTGAATGAGTACTGTCACACATTCATGTCACATGGACATGATGAGAAGAATAATGCAGAATAGTGTTGCAAAATATGCATGTGCCACACACTGCAACACATCCAGTGTACAATGCGACAGTGATTGTAGGCAGATGTACACATCAATGGTTGGTCACTTCAACATGACAGGAAACAACTCTCATGTTCCACATGCAAACAGGCCCCAAAAATAAATTTCAGTAGGCCAATACTCCCTAGCCCTGAATGGTCTTATCATTTACCTAACCAGGTAACTAAAGTGGCACAATGTGGGGTGTAAACAATGACAGAAGCATGTCACATATGTGGCATTAGGGATGAAAAAAGCATATGAAAAATGGGATGATCTAAACAATCAGCCTGAATGAACACAGAAAAAATCAGAACAATGTTGTTGCAAGATGATAGTTCAAGGGCAACAGCAGTAATGTGGGGCTAATTGGCTACTGTGGGCAGAAGGGATACTGTCATACCCAAATCAAAGGCACGTGAATGTATTGGAGGAAGCACATGGGTGACCCATAACACTTAGGAGTACACACCCTCACCTGGCACTCAATCAGAACCCATCACCCAAACAACATACACATGGATTACACACACACGCATGGGCAATCACCGGACAATGTGTCGTAATCAGGTAGGTCTCCCACGCCTTGGATCTGTTCCTCTGTGATGAAGGTCCCAGCAACAGACTCATGTTCAGTGAGGTTGTTGTCCTCTGGTGGAGACCCACCGCCAGTGACCAGAGTAGCAGCATGATTTGAGGCCAGCTTGTTCTTTGCTCTGCGTTTCAGGTCATTCCACCGCTTGTAGCAATCATCAGCTGTGCGCCTCACAAATCCAAGGGCACTTATGCGGTCCGCGATGGTCTGCCAGTGTGCCATACATTGACCAGGTGTGGTCTTGCACCTTGCAGTCACCACCATTTTGCGGCTATGTGCCGACACATAGGTCACAAGTGCATCAAGTTCGGCGTCATTAAAGCTAGGCTTCCTTGACGTGCCGGAGTGTGTAGCCGTGTCTGGGGTCTCAGCCTGGAGTGCCAGAGCACCCTTCTTCCTCTTTTTCAAAGGTGGAGCGGAGCCTGAGTGGCTTACGCCGCTCTGGTCAGTAGGGGCAGAAGCGACAGTGGACTGGGTACTAGGTGTGTGCAAAGGCACAATGACCATAGGTCTTGGTGCAGGCATTGGCTGAAGTGTGATGTTGGCAGGAGCAACGTCGGTTTGATGGACCTGGACCGACACTGTCCCAGCTGGGAGACTCAGAGCTGGGGTGGATAGAGCTGCAGCTGCCCCTGCAGCCTCCCCACCCTGCCTACTTGGGGCAGCAGATGACATCGCTGCCCCAGATCCACGTGGCCTGGTGACACCAACTTGCACCACCACACGTGGCTTAGACTTGCTGACCTGGAAGTCAGCCTGGGAGTCATCCTGTGCCGGGTCAGGTGCCACAATGGGCTGGTCCAACAAGGGCTGAGCTGGGATGGTGTCAGCTACGTTTCCCACAACCATGGGGGGAGGGCATGGGTGCCCCTGATTGGTCCTCCACACATGGGGTTCTAGGGGAACCCTGCAAATCCTGGCCACGTCCCCTACCGCACCCACCACGCCCACCTTTTGGAGGTCGCCCACCTTTGCCTCCCTTACCGCTTGGTCGCCTCCCAACCATGGCACTGATGTTGTTGTGCATATGGGAGTAGCAGTAAACGATTGCCCTGGGCAATTGGGGGTGAAAGGGGTAGGGTACTAGATGGAATTCGTACCCTAGTGCTCTAGCAAGGCTGCTGTGACCCCTGGGGGAAGATGACAGGTCACGCAACGCACACGCACCCCGAAAACAAAAAAATAACATGTACGCAACCCCTCGTAGACCACGTGCGTGGAAAAATGACCCTGCACTACGCTGTGAAACCCAGGAACACAGAAATAAGCGTACGCATGTTACATGCAGCCTACAATGACCTCTGAAGGGGTATGCGACACATGGGGCAAGCACAGTTGGTAAATGCGTGTGCGACTCACTGTCTGCCTGAAAAAAGAACGTGAAAAAAACGTGCGCGTTGGCAACACCCCTGCCAAAAGAAGAATTGTACGCTGTCTGAGGAGACAGGACAAAAGAAGAAGTGAGCGCTGTTTGAGGAAACAGGCTCAACAAAAAAAATGAACACTGTCAGAGGTAACAGGGAGTACGAACTTGAACCGCTGTGAAGTAATCGTGTGTGAACCGACAAGAAGTACAAAATTCACCCACTCGCTCTCCACGAAAAGCACATACAAGGAAATGGGGTCCTGCACGTACCTTTTAAAGTGGCCCAGACGTACAACGTCACTTACGCGTGTATGCGCTTAGGCCCTTTCCTCCAATTACACGAGCTGACACTCGGACGTGCAGTTTTTGGACGTGTACGATGAACATGCACCTGTGTTGATGGAAACTCCCGCGCGCGTCATGTCACAGACGCGTAGGCCCTTTCCTCGGATTACACGCGGACGTGCAGTTTTTTCACGCGCCATGAGCCACTATGCCCACGTCACGAGGGAAACGTCCGTGCGCCTCACGTCACAGACGCGCTTATGCGCTAAGGGCCTTTGGTCCAATGAAACCGTGTACGTGTGCTGATGCGCTTACGCGCTAAGGGCCTTTCCTCGAATTACACGCTGACGTGCAAGATTTTCACATGCCAAATCAATCCGTATCAAGCTGGCCACGCAACAACACACGGAAGACCACGCTCCAGCCCAGAAGGCCGAATTACTGCCCCCCAGAGCCCCGAGCACGCTCCCACCTGCCATCTGCTGCTGCCTGCCTGCCTGCTGCCCACATGCCCTGGTATTTGGTGCCTGCACATCAGCCAGGGTTCCAGTTGCTGTTTCCACCCCTGCTGGAACAGAAGACTCCCGACTGGGATACCATCACTCCACAGCCCAGCCCCAGGACTCAGTTGCCCACCCACGCCAGCCAGAGAGGCAGAGGGCCACCAGCTTCAGTGTGAAGGAAGTTGGTGTCCTGGTGGAGCATGTCCTGGGGCAGTATGATGCCCTCTTTGGAACATCACGCGCCAACAAGGAAGGACAGGAGAGGATATGGAACGACGTAGTGGTTGCCATCAACACAGAGGGGGTGGCAACCCACGACATCAAGCACGTCAAGAAGCACTGGGAGGACTTCCGGTCCAGAACCCTCCACAAGGCCCGGTGCTTTGTAGAGTGGGGCCTGGTCAGCATGAGTGACATCCAGATGAGGGTCGTGGAACACGTATGCCTAGCGCTCCACGCCCAGCTCCTTCGGAGGAAGACCCGTCTGGAGTTGAGGGGTAAGTGGCCAAGCATTGTTGTGTGAGACAGGGCATGTTGCAGTGTGCTGGTAGTCTGATACTTGCCTGTATGTGTGACATGGGCCATGTATGGATGTGTGTGTGCAGGGACATCATGTTCATGCATGTGAGACCAGTAATGTGCGAACCACATGGTTGGTGCATGAGTTCCAATGCAACATGGGGAGCTGTATGGCAAATGCACACATAAAAGCATGCCAGTATCTGTTCTTGCACATGGAGGGGGTGTGAGGGATGGGTGCTGCTGTCATGTACATGTATGGTGCACATGTGTGTGTGTCTGAGAAGTGTGTCTGTGACTTTGATACACCATGGATTCATGACACATGTCCGTGATGATGTGTACATTCACTCATGCAGTGCGGTCACCGTTGTATTCACTGTGTCTATCCAATGTGTCTGTGGTGTACAAGGCATGATGCATGACCCTCTGGTGATGTGTGTGCATGGGATCAGTGTGAGCCATGATGCATGTGAGTTTGAAGGCAATATTTTGATTAATAGAGGCCCTTGTACATGGATGCTGATGTTGATTGCAGGTGCCATGCCTGTTTATGCATGTGTGTTGCGTTCATTCACCCATGTGTTGTGGAGGGACAGGATAGAAGTGACATTAGACACTGCCACTCATGCGTTATTGCTTCCTGTCTAGGCGAATATTGTACTGTACCCTGATGCTTGTGTTCTATATCTCCCTCTATGCAGCGTCAAGTGAAGAAGAGGGCGGAGACGGTGCTGTGGAGCCAAGCGGCGGGGATGCCTCCACTGGGCCCAGCCACCCTCGCACGACTTGCCATCATCCGGGAGTGAGGGGGCTGGTGCCGCGTCTGCCACTAAGGCTGTGGCGGAAGGGCCGGGTGAGCCCCCACAGGGGCGGAAGATGGTACGGAGACATCCAGGTTGGTGGTCTCCACAGAGGAGGAGGAGCCCGCTACTGAGCCGCACATGGGGCCTGGTGGGGGTAGTACCACTGGTGCAAGTGGTGCAGTCCAGGGCCAGGGTCAGGAGGCTGCACAGGTCACTGGGGAGGGGCCTGTGCATGTCCCTGTCCTTGACCCTGTGACTGCACCACCATGCACCAGCAGGGATGCCCCGTCCCAGGCCCGTCCGCAGGTATGGGAGAGTGCCATGTCATCTGCCTCTCCACTACCTCTGGACGAGGGGTCCAATGAACGTATGGGCTCCTTCCTGATTGGTGTCGCGTTGCGCACGCGTGACATTCGTGATGACGTGCGTTCTTCCTGGGCGGAGAACGCACGCCATTATGAACAGCAGCGTCGTGACGTGGCACTGTTGGGAGGGGCACTGGTTGGTGGGTTCCTACATGTGATGCGCACTCTGGCGGACCTCTCCTACTCTGTGGAGACTATGCGCCAGTCGTTCTCCCTGCCGTCTTCCGGCCCAGATTCCACCAGGGCCCCCTGTGGACCTGGCCTGACCAACACAGCCAGCTTGGTGAAGATCCCATCCCTGCCACAGTCGGGAGTCGGCTGTCCAGCAGGGGTGGACACCACAACTGGAGACCAGCTGATGGAGGATGGGCAGGCATCATCGGACAGGGCACATGGACAGCAGCAGCAGGAGCAGGCTCTAGGTGGGAGCAATGATGGCTCGGGGCCATCGACATCAGAGGGGCAGGCATCGGCCAGAGGGCAGGAGAACCCTGGAATGGATGTGTCTTCCGTGTGGCTGCGGTTGGGCCAGCGTATAGGTGCGGAGCGGGGCGGGCGGAAGAGGCGCGGCTCACCATGGTCAGGGTGGAGTTCTCCATGCGTCGGGCATTGAGGCGGGCAGAGTTCCTTGAGGCGACTCACAGGGAGTTGGAACAGGCCATGAGTGCCTCCATGCGAGACCTCGGGGCCAGGACAGAGGCCCGCCTCCAGCAAATAGACATGGAGTTCGATGATGCCCTGATCGAAAACATCAATGAGTGAGCCACAGGACTTGTCCGTTGCCATTTTAAATAGTTTATAGTGTTAGGTTTCCTTTTTTTTTATTATGGGGCTTTTGGACTATGCCCCACACTTTTGTAAATAGTTTTTTGGTTAGGTAGGTTATTAGATAGGTTTCATTTGTTTCGTTGGGCTCATGGACCCTTGAAAATTGTATTGTACATAGTTGGACGTTGTATTTATTTGGACATTTTAATTTCATTTCACCGTGGATCAATGGATTTACCTATTTGCGTTTCATTTGGATTTGGTTTGGCGGACAGAAAATTTTGGCCATTTTTCTTTTTGGATTACTTGGGTTTTTTGGAGGATTTTTATTTTTTTTATTTGGACATGCATTTAATTTCATGTTTGCCATTATTTTATGCTTTAAGTACTTTCAATTGGTTTTCATGTTAATACATTTTGATCTTTTACTTCAATGTGTGGGATTCACTCATTGGGTTCATGCATGTTGACATGTGGGTTTACTCTATCAATGTCAACCTGTCTGTGTGTGTGTGTGACGGACATGTGTTGATGTACATAGTTGACTTTTGGTTTGTGTCATGAGATGGGCATGTCACTGCTGGGTGGGTGAGTGGGTGGGGGACATGAGCGGGACATGAGTGGGGGCCTGCTGGCAGGTGCCCCTCACTGCTGGGGGGTGGGGGTGCAGGGGGACATGAGTGGGACATGAGTGGGGACCTGCTGGCAGGTGCCCCTCACTGCTGGGGGGTGGGGGTGCAGGGGGACATGAGTGGGGGCCTGCTGGCAGGTGCCCCTCACTGCTGGGGGATGGGGGTGCAGGGGGACATGAGTGGGACATGAGTGGGGACCTGCTGGCAGGTGCCCCTCACTGCTGGGGGGTGGGGGTGCAGGGGGACATGAGTGGGGTCCTGCTGGCAGGTACCCCTCACTGCTGGGGGTGGGGGTGCTGGGGGACATGAGTGGGACATGAGTGGGTGCCTGCTGGCAGGTGCCCCTCACTGCTGGGGTGTGGGGGTGCAGGGGGACATGAGTGGGACGTGAGTGGGGGCCTGCTAGCAGGTGCCCCTTACTGCTGGGGGGTGGGGGTGCTGGGGGACATGAGTTGGTGATCATATTGCAAGGTAACATGTGGCTTGGCTGGGGAACATGCCCATGGTGGATGGGCTGCCTGCGGGACATGACCAGGAGTGCAGGGTAGTCCCCTGTGTTGTGGGATGCCTGAAGGGGATGTGGAGGGGATAGAGGGGACACCTGGGAGGACCCACACTGCCAATTAACGTGTAGTACTCCCCGCGCACCACACTGGATACATTACCCCGCTCTGACAGCAAAATCGTGTGTGAAACTTCACGCGCACCCCCGAAATACACGTGCCCTGCTCACACAGGGCCAATTGCGTGTGATACTTCCAGTGAACCCCAGTAATACACGTAGCCCGCTCGAACAGGGCCAATCGCATGTGAAACTTCCCGCAAACCCCAGTAATACACGTACCCCGCTCGCACAGGGCCAATCGCATGTTTCCCGTGAACCCCAGTAATACACGTACCCCGCTCGCACAGGGCCAATCGCGTGTGAAACTTCCTGCAAACCCCAGTAATACATGTTCCCACTCGCAAAGGGCCAATCGCGTGTGACACTTCCTGCGCACCCCAGTAATACACATACCCCGCTCGCACAGGGCCAGTCGCGTGTGAAACTTCCCGCGAACCCCAGTAATACACATACCCCGCTCGCACAGGGCCAATCGCATGTGAGACTACCCGCGCAGCGGGGTACGTGTATTTCAGAGGGGTGCACGTGGAGTTTTACAGGCGTTTTCGAGGTTGTGAGCCTGTGCGCCATGTACGGGATTTGTGCGCTGTACTTGGCACACGGGGAGGTGTTGGGGGCGTAACTGGCGCTGCTGCAGGGTCGATGCGCCACTCTGTGCCACGGCTGGTTTTGGATGTTAAAATCCATGAATACGCAGTGCGCGGAAATGGATTTTAGCGCACGCAGGTGGGGCAGAAAGTGCACGCGCACACTGTGCGCCAGCAGCATGCGCCACTTGTGCACTGAATTCTATGAATTACACCGTGAATTACATGTTCCTTTGTCCAATTTTTGAATGTTGAACATTATCATATTTGAAAGTGTTACATGACTCCCTTCATGCATTACTTTCGGAATCCTCCCTTTGTTTCAAGGTCGAAAAACTATTGAACCTTATACTATGTACGATACATGGGTTTGCTCAGCTAGGAAACAAAAAATCAACGGCACTGACATTCACTCAGAATGGCAGCCAATAGCCCTTCAGACCACAATGGCATTACAAATATTTTTGAAAAACATATGAATTGTTTGCTACCATTCACCATGCGGGTGACATTTCTACGGATTTATTTTGTTCCTCTGGTGAACTTCGCTCTCTCCCAGTGACTCCTACAGTCAGGCCACACTGCCTGTCACCTCATCCCATCTCCTCTTCACACGGCAAATGACGTAAACATTTTTCAAAGGAGCAAGTCTTGAGCCCTGACAAAATGTGCTTGTATGAGAATGTCCAAGCAAACCCTGCTGCAACACCCTCCGGCCAAGCCGCGGACCCTAATCCCAATGACCGCAGTTATATATTAGAGGCCTATAATTTGCACACGTGTGTTTGTTCTATCCCACTTTTGGTCACTAGAGAGATGAATGGTGGGGGTGTCTTGCCACCTTACAAATACAGACACATAGTAAAAATGTAATAGTAATGCTTTCACGTTACAATGCAGATGGTACCAAAAACAACTGCAAGCTAACTGCATTTACACATGGTAAACTATCACTTGGTAAGAAAACCTTCACAACAGTAGGTATAATCTACCACGCAGAAGCCACAAGCAATGCAGGTCACTACACTGCATATATAAAAATGAAAGTGTGGATGGATCAAATATAATCATACCAACATTACTGTAAAACGGAGAATGAGAAGGTCTGCAACCTACCTCAACAAAGCGCACCTTTCATCTTCCTCTTTCCACCTGCTGAGGACAAAAAACAAAACTATTCTCCCATATTGCCCTAGGTACTAAACCAGAAAAAATAACCTTGGCATTTGGAAGTATTTTCATTACTGCCTGAACCAAATGTTCCACATCTGCCAACAAAGTGGGGGCACTGACATACCCCAAATACAAAGCACCACAGTGCAAAACAACTACATATGTAATGTTTACCCTGACCATATCTCCACAAACTTGTACAATTCCCTGCACATTGAAAGCAGGCATAGTGCTCCACACCACCTCCACTCCTTTAACATCAAAATTGTTTGCCACATTCCTACATTTAGCATACTACTCCAAACCATGCACAAACATATCTCCAACCACCAACACCATGATTTTCTCCACCTCTACCATCTTCAGTACACACAGCCTCTTTCAACTCAAACCACAACTTCAACATCTGATTGGCTGATCCCTACAGTCCCCTTTCCATGCTGCATTTGCTGAGAAACCCCGGATGTGGCACTCCCTGTCCGCAGACACTGTGGTTTCCGCGGGGCACGTAACACTGGGGCAGCCCTTCTACCCTTTCTACTTCACACTCTGCACCATTTCCTCATTGGCTACTGTTAAACAGTCACACAATCATCCACCAATCACATCCAAGAACTCTACATCTAACTCTATTATCGGAGATAATAGAGTTAGATGTAGTACAATAGTACACTTTAGATGTACTATTGATCACTCTCAGTACAATTTGGCTGTCACTGCAACAGACCTACAGCAACAACTACTATAAAACTTCCCAAGATTTCACATCCACATGCATGAACAAAGACTACAGATATGAATATTTCCTACATAGTACATGTACAGCTCTTCTTGGACTAAATAAAAACAGAGTAACTGCCACTTACCCTGTATACACTGTAAAACGAACTTACTGTCATTTCTCCCATCTGCTATGATGAAGTGTTAATTGCAAACCTGTCTGCTCTCCAAATTTTTGTTTACTCACACAGCTATCTAAAAAATGTTTTATTTCATATTAAAAGATGGGAGAAATAACAGTATAATTATGAAAAAGACTGTCCAGTGTGTTATAAAATTACACGCAGCCAGGATGAGTACATGCATCTTCATTCAAGCACACACACAGACAATATCATTACAAAGGCTCCCAGCTCAAACACCACCACTGCCTCCATATGAAATCCTACTGCTTTATTTCCCACACCTTCACAAATGCACACATTGCATGCTTTTCTGTACAATCTCTGCCATTTACCCTGTAAAAATTGCAAAAAATGAATATGATTATTTCTTTCTATCTCTTAACATCCAATAACATAACATTAAAAAACAAGTGTGCTCTATATGTTTACTATTATACTCATTTGTAAAACATATTCAACTAACAGATTCTAAATAAAATATACAGGATGCACATAGGCAAAGGAAAGTGCATATGCATACTATGCTCATTTGTAAGAAAACACTACTACTACAAAAACAATAAAAACAATGTCTACATTAACAAAAGTGCTATAAACACACATATTCACTAACTTCTTTCTTTTAAAATTGAAGTGAAGACCACTCTTCTGAAAAGTACAAACAACGACTTAGAAGAAACCTACTCTTTCCATACAAAAAAGTAAGTGCAATACTAACATAATGTTCTAACTGTTACTCAAACACACTCGCATTTTAGTATTGTAGAACAAAGAAGTGTATTAACCCCTTCCCATTAGATGTAGCATTAGTGCTTCCCCTTACCCGTTGCATACTTTATATTGTCATCTCAAGCCCAGTATAGTAACACACAAATACACAAATAACCTTCCCAACTTGATATAGCTGCCCATTGCACAATCACACACCTCCACAATCATCCTTACCATATACTCAGACACTCATGCATAAAGCACGCATACACTGCACAACAGCCCAACCCACACTTTCTTTTTTTCTCCAACAAACCCCAAAGAATGCCTACCAAAAAGCAACTCTGTAGAAAGCAACGCAGAATTAGTGCAAATCGAAATAAAAGTGTCCAAAATAAGCATCCATCTCTAGCAGATTTTGTACAAAAAATTCAAACAAAACATCTAATACAATCATCAAGTGAAACAAAACAATCTTCCAGTACAGAAACTTTGCCTCCTCTATCAAAATGTAAAACAAAACAGAAAGTGATTAACAAGACTTCAGCTATCACTACTGTTAACGCTGCACCTATAAATCTTGATATAGTGGCAAGTAACCATACCAAACATAATATTTTACAAAAAATGTTCCACCATAGAGTCCTTCAGAACCTAATAAAAACTGGAGAGAAATCATGGACAACCCTTAAAACCTACTGTAGAAAAGTAATCCTAAAAGCTCTCATAGACAGTGCAATCCTTCTCAAAAGGAAGTTATCTATTTTATTTTTAAACAGAATGAAACCACTAACAAAACTAACTACTAAATTACAAAAAAGACTTCTCAATAAACGGAATATCAACAGAAATCACTTCTAAAACATCTTTGGAGGTGAAATGGAGTCACACCACGAGCACAGAACCATATTTTAATGAAGAAGCATATAAACAAAAGCAAACAAACCCAATTGCCATACATAGCAGTGGATGAGGGTATGAAAAACTTAATAACACCATTATGGAACAAGAAACTGTGCTCACAAAAATATCCCCACAAAACTCAGTATCACCTCTCCATTCTACTGAACCAAAATGTCCAGTCTACAAATAGCTGTGCACATCAATGTGTAACATTGCCAAACAATCTTTCACATATTTACGCCACTTCCTCAATCTATATGTAAAAAGCAAAGACAAATTCAAAATGAAACTACTACAAAATATGGATGCCTGTTCAGTGCGCAAATACACAGGACTACAAGGACATTCATTAGCCTGCATTTCAAGACCTATTTGCAAATGCACCTTCCATCATATCAAAATGACATCAACACATCATTCAACTAAAAGAAATGTGGTCCATAAACTCTACTATGCTAAAAGTCCTGCTTTAGCACTAGTCAATTTAAATAACAATCTTCTTCATGGTAAAGTCAAACAACTACTCAAAGAAATAGAGCATATCCATCGAAAATATTTCAGAAGTGAAAGCCACTTACAAAATGCAGTAGCTTTACAACAAACTAGCAACTACTGTACAAATAGCAACCTTCTATTAAACACATACAAAAAAGAAATACTAAAGTTTAAAAAGTACCTCAGCTGAAGTACCAATCCATGTGTGTGTATTGCCACAGGACTTTTTATAAAAGTAGCACAAAAACTGTAGACATAACGTACAAAATAGAAGACAATGAAGATTCCAAATGGTTCCAATTAGCTCTCTACCTGATAGCAGAAAACAAATACGAAATTACAGAACCCTTAATACTTTGCAATTACTGCACTGCAAAACTTGACAACATCCAAACACCTTCACGTGCTATCACAAATAACTTTGAATTATTTCCACTACCAAAACCCCTGCAACAACTAAATTTATACGAGAACATCATAATTCCAACAGTGCACCCATTTCAAGCAATAATACGCCTTCAACCAAAAACTGCAAAATTACCTCCCTCTGAATTAGTGAAAGGCATTTGTGGCAAAGTCATTTATTTACCATTAGATCTCAAGGAAAATGTACACACTCATACACCACAATCCCAAATATTTACTTCCAAAGTTATCTTATAACGCAGTCCTATTACAAACTCTACAATCTCAACTGCATAGCCTAGCCAAAACTTCACATACAAACTCTACAAATGAAACAGTACACAAACTTTTGGGTTGTGGATATTTGATGGGTGTTTCATTCTATGGGTGTGTTATGCTGTGGTGGTTGTGGCCAGGGCCTAGTGTCTTGGGTGCATGGCCTACGGCCTACGGCCTTCGGCCATGCACCCAAGACTCTAGATCCTGGCCTCAACCACCGCAGCACAGCACAACAATGGTACCAAACATTTTCACTGTGGTATGTGGGCTGCTTATAGGGGATATTAATTACAATCAATCCTCTATCGCGCTCTGAAACACTTGTGTACGGGCGCGATAGAAATAAACTATCAATATCAATATCAATATCAATACTAACAACCCAAAACCAACATCATGCATAAGTAAAATAGCTAGTAGTGCATGTATTATGTCCGCAGACAGCCGCAAAGACCGCGGACATGGAGAACACATCAGGGGCACCTGCCACCTAAACAAATATAGTATTTGACCCATATCTTACTCCCCAACCCTCCCCAAGCACTTCGGCACACTAACACACTCCCCAAAATTGCATTTAGCCTCTGTTCGCCGCCGTGCTGTCGGCGGATCCAAGATGGCGGGCGCATCGAAACAATGCAATGCACTTCATGCCTCACTTCAGCTAATCCGTGGATACGTCACATGTCTGCGGACATGACACAAGCCGATTAGCCAATCGATGTCCGGTTCGCGGAGTGAACAGGGAAGCGTGTCCGCGGAGCGGACATAGATATCACTATTTTTTTTTGCCTTATGTTTTGGCCATTTAAAAAAAATAATAATGGACAGATTTACACCAAATTAACAAAAGCATGCTTTCGGGACTAGGTTGCTGCTCCTGCCGCAAATTTGGTGGAAATCCGTATAGCGGTTTGAGCTGTAGGCTTGAGCAAAGCTTTTTCCCATTATGTCTATGGAAAAAAAAAAAAAATTGGTGACCCCCTCATAACTTTGCCCCCCAGACCAAACCTCACCACAATTTGAAAAAAATAATCAGAGGGGGCCATAGATTTTTTTTGCAAAGTTTGCTGAGGATTCGTCCAGGGGGAGCGAAGTTATAAACTGCACAAAAAGTGCTCTTCCTATGGGATTATCAACTTTACCATAACTACACAGCCACTACTGTGGGCTGTGTAATGTATATATATATATTTTCAGTGAAAAAACTTTGTTAAAGGGACGTTATGCTTAAATTGCGCTAGTAGAAACTTATGAAATTCAGTGAAAAAAACTTTGTTAAAGGGACATTATGGTTCAAAGTAAAACCGAAAAACCCCTGAAATTCGGCAGTTATGGTAAGATAAGCAACCATAACTCGCGCCACCGTGCACTGCTAACACTAACACCCAGGACATCAACGATGACATCACAAATGTCATCGGCTTTACTTGGAACCATAACGTCCCTTAAACAAACTTTTTTTATTAGCACGCAAACAATATACAAAGATGTAGTGTAAACAGCAAGTTCTCACAGATGGCGTTACACAGAATGTTGCAAAGTAAGCATTTATGCTCGTTCACAGTGAAGGTCAGCTGCTTCCATTTTTTTCTCGCGGCCCGGAGAGGCCCACGACTCCCAGTATAAGGTTCTATTTTATTTTTACCTTGACAGACAGAGATTGTGCTGAAAGACTTCTTTTGAAGAAGTGTAGCAAAAACGTAAGACACGATAAAGATGACATTTCTGAAACGAAACCACTTTTGTATATTATATCACTTTGAGAAAGATCGTTGGCACACGTGGAGTCGTATTTTGGGACTGCACTACACTTGGACAATGGAAAATGCAATTATAATGTAAGTAACCCTTTAGATTATTTTATACCCGAATATAATAAAAATAGCGTGGCATTAAAGCCCGGTCAAGTTGTACTTGTCCGTTCAATGTGGCATATTGTTTTCTACCGCGCACTATCACCGCCAAATTGATCCTCTGTCGTTTAGAGGGCTCTGAAAAAGGCAGACGACACAGGGTGGGTTAATAGAAATAATTTAACCGGTCTGTAGCCGGTCAAGCACTCTACTCGCTGTGCCACTTCACTGTAGCCGGTCAAGTGGCACAGCGAGTAGAGCGCTCGTTTTGACATCCCTGCACAGCTTGCTGACTCAGGTTTGAATCCCGGCACGGCCAAACTCAGCCTTTCATCCTTCCGTGGTCGATAGATGAGCACCACACTCCGTGGGTAATAATAAGCAGCGCTGAGATACCTGACGGTTCTTAGCGCTATATAAATGCGAAAATATTATTATTTTATTATTAACATACTGCGTTGCACTATCTTCGCTAGCAAATAATTTCACGCCCTAATAAATAAAATGAATATTTTTAATAAAGATAGGCTGGTGAGACTAATTTATGTTTTTTAAAACAGGTATGTTGTCCCATTTTGCTAATGTCACGATTTTCAAACTCCAGCGGATGGATTTTTCAACTGCGAGGTGCAGCTCCATGTAAGCAACTTCATGACCCTCACCATTTTATGGGACAATCGCCAAGGACCAATATGCCCTTACGCAGTACTAGTGGCTAGAAGCAACATACCAACCATTATGGTGGTCTAATGCCTCGTTGTTGAAGCAACCTTCCGATTATCAGTGCATCCATTTACAGCTTTTATCATAAACCAACAGCCTATGTACCGCAAAGGAACAGCGCGTGGCTCAAAATAAACTTTTGCTGATCGACAGCAGAGACAATTGCAAATCGCTGAATATTCACTAAACATTTCATGTGAAATAAATGTACTTTACCAAATGTACAATCCTGCTGTTTACTTTTAAACCACAGTTTCATATTCCGAATTGTGGCGCACTGTGTTCTAAGCTGATCTAACACCCTCTGTACCGCAAAGGAACATCGCGTGGCTCAACATGAACTTTTGCGGATCGACAACAAAGACAAATGCAAATCGCTGAATATTCTCTAAACATTTGATGTCAAATAAATGTACTTTACAAAATTTACAATCTTGCTGTTTGCTTTTAAGTCACAGTTTCATATTCTGAATTGTGGCACCGTGTAACGTCACGGAGAGAGATGGGGAATATGAATGCTTTCATAATGTCAGGCTTAGGGGCGGGAGATATGATTTACTGTCGCAAAAGCAAGTTAGCCAGGTCAATAGCGCCAGTCATAGGATTATCACATAATGTCGGTGCACACCAGCCTGATTTATCGTTTCTTTAGTGGACAAAAAGTCGGGTGAGGCCCATAGGAAATTGTACTATCAGCGGACAAAAGGAGGGTTCGTAGAACACTTTCAACCTGACAACGAACAATACAAACAACGTTCTCAGAACACCCCTATTTTGTGTAATTGCAACCATTTCGGGACACCGCAAGTGTTCTTTGAACACATTCAACTTGACAGATTACAATACGGACAGCGTCCTCAGGACACCCCCAGTTTGTGTATTTACGAACATTTAAATACACCGCGAGTATTTTTAGCTCAATTTTATCTTCCTTGCGAACAAAATGGACACATACTCCATCCTCTGAACACCCCACCATTCATTTTATTTACAAAATGTCAAAACAGCGGTGTTCTCCGCGGACAAATCGAACACAACAAAAGCATATAACACATAAAAAAACAAAGCATTGAACCTATCTCATACTCCCCCACCCTCCCCAAACACTCTTACACACCAACACACTCCACTAAATACAATTTTTAATCCAAGTTTCACCGCGCTGTCCACGGTCGACAGCAAATACAAGATGGCGGGCGCCACAGAAAATCTGATGCGCTCCACGCCCCACACCGTCCAATCAGCGAACACGTTGCATGTCCGCGGACATGACGCAAGCCCATGGGCCAATCGGGGTGTTGTCCGCGGAGCGAACAGGGATGTCCGTCCGTGAAGCGAACACAGATATCGCTAATTTTTTTGCCTTACATTTTGGTCATTTTTAAAAAAACTACTGGATGGATTTACACCAAATTTGCAAAAGCACGCTTTCGGGACCAAGCAGCCACTCCTGCCGCAAATTTGGTGTAAATCCGTCCAGCGGTTCAGGCTGTAGCCGTGTGCAAAGCTTTTTCCCATTATGTCTATAGGAAAAAACAAAAGTTTTGGGAGCCCCCTATAACTTTGCCCCCCCTGGACCAAACCTCTCCAAATTCAGACTGGGCCATATACTTTTTTTGCAAAGTTTGGATTCGTCCAGAGGGAGCGAAGTTATAAGCCACCCAAAAAGTGCTCTTCCTATGGAAATGTCAACTTAACCATAACTACATGACGCTACCGCGTCCATGTAATATATATATATATATATATATATATATATATATATATATATATATATATATATATATATATATATATATATTCAAGAAAGGGATGGGGTATCGGAATGGGAAACATAAATGGGAGAATTAGGAACTTGTGTACAATAATCATGAAGGGAAGAAGGGAGTGAGGTTTCATCATAGTGTCTGTCATTAAAATGCTCAAAATGTGATGGGGATGATTTCTGGTGACACAGTGTTAGGTGCAAGAAGGACAGTGAAAGGGAACATGTTTAATGACATGATTTTTCACATACAGTTAAAGTTCTTTGAAATCATTACTTAGTTCATCTAATTTGTGGGACAAATTCATGATTTGATTGTTTACAGTTGGGGATAGGGCTTCTGTTTGTGATTCTGGGGATTGTTTATAATTAAACAGGGGCATGATTTCTTCATCAAAACCATGTACTGTAAGAAAAGCAGAAATTATTATTTTAGTAAGGTGTGTACAATTGACATTATTTGTTTGCATTTAAATATGTATTGTGTACCATTACATATGTTATCATCACTAATTTCTTCTTTTGGGAAGTTCTCCTCTAACCACTCAAGTGTGCTTGCCATTTCTGTGAGGAAAAAAAACATGCTTCTGTATTATAACACATGTTTGTATAATGAATTCTAATAATAGAGAAATAAATACAATGCAACTACTATTTAGGGAAATTGTGTTCTCCAATAATTAGGTTTTTCTCAATCTGTATGCAGAGTTCTACTGAGGAGATTATATGAAGTGTACAGTTATGGTTTGTGATTGGTGCATTCCATTGTAATGTGTGCTAAGTGAAAAAATAATTTGTATTTTTTAAAGTAAGTGTTTGTACAAAAAGGTATATTTGTGTGTTGTAAAAATTAGGTATGATTTTATGTACATCTGTTTGTTGGTTGATGGGTACAACTTTATTGGGTCTCCCCTAGATCCTGGGCTTTTTGAATGCTCCCTGATGTCCGCGGACTACCATGCTGTCTGCGGACTCCATACGTGCCACATTGGGGGAGTTAATTTAAGGAACTTGTAGCAGATTAAGGGTGCGTTAGTACAAACCTTTGAAATTCACTGAGAAAACTTTGTTAAAGGGACATTATGGTTAAGATACACTAACAAAAACTCATGAAATTCACTGAAAAATCTTTGTTAAAGGGATGTTATGGTTTTGCACTAACAGAAACCTATGAAATTCAGTGAAAAACATTTTTAAAGGGATGTTATGGTTACAAGTAAAACCGAAAAACCCTTGAAATTCACCAGTTACGGTACGCTAAGCAACCATAACGCATGCCACCTCTGTGCACTGCTAAGTCTAGCTCCCAGGACATCAAAGATTACATCACAAATGTCATTGATGACATCACCGATGATATCACATATGACATTAATTTTGATTAAAAGTCTCTAAAAGGGGTTGTGTTTATAATGTTAATAAAAGGTGTCAGGGGTGATCGAGAGACCTATCATGACCTACTTAATGTATTAAAGAATGTACTCCTCTGAACAAAATATGATATTGGAGTGGTATTGTCAATACAGGAACCTAATCGAACATACACATTGTCATGACCCAGCGAAATTGCCCCTTCTGGACCTCATGGTCATTGTCACGAAGGGCTTGTACTCCTTGTTCCTCCCAACATGGCCGTACCAAGCTCCGTGCTACGCACTAGCTTTCACGTCGTAGCACGTACTATAAATTGGTCATGCCCCTGCGGGTCCGCGCGTCTCAACGCTATCTTCGATAGTGACCCGACGTGTGTTTGCTCTCTACATTTGCTTCCTTGATCCTCATACTTCCTTCCTTGCCTTTTTTCCTGTTCTTGGACTTCCTCCCTACATTGCTTGTTTATCGCTAATCCTGGACACCCTGGAACCACAAACTTCCCGGAACTCTGAACGTGCTCTGCAACCTGACGAGGCTCGGCGAGCCTATTCAAGACCCGAACCACCCACAGGAAGAGTCCTGCGGCCGGACAAGGAAGATCCCGATCACAGGTGAGACGAGGGGAGATTTATGACAGTTTGCGACGCCGAACGATCAATACGGATTCCACCATGGAGAATGCTATTCAGGACCTGATGCGCGGAATGCAAGAACTTTCCACAGAGGTGCAGAATATAAAAGCCGAGAATGCGGCGCTAAGACAGCTCGTCTTGTCACGCGACTCCGCGAACAAGGACAGCGTATTATTGGGAGGAGTGGTTGATAAATACGACGGTTCAACAAAGACCTTACGTGGATTCCTGGATTCTTGTTTGGTACATTTTACCTTTAAGCCCTACTATTTCACAACTCCTAGGGCTAAGGTGGGCTTCATAATATCGCATCTTTCCGGTAATGCCCTTACATGGGCCACTCCATTACTCAATTCAGGGGATGCTCTCCTGGATGATTATGAAGGGTTCATCACGGAACTCAAGACCATGTTCGAACTACCTGAGCTGGTTCACAGTGCTCAAGAAAAGCTACTTGACTTCCAACAAGGATCCCTAGACATGTTGACCTTTGTTGCCAGATTCAAACAGCTAGCCAAAGAGGCGGACTGGCCCCTGGAAGCCAGTTTTACTTTGTTTCGCAGAGGTCTAAATGAAGAGATGAGGACAATCCAGCCAGGGTGGCATGTCCTAGTTCATTCCAGGCCCTCCTGGACTTGTCTATGCAAATAGACTTTAGAATCCAAGAAAGAAAGGCCGAAAAGAAAAAGAATAAAGTATCAATTCAAAGATACTCCCTAGAGAATACTGCCAAGAGTCCGAGCACTGATTCTGAACCCATGCAACTTGGAGCCTTTCGTGGACCAATTTCCCAGCAGAAAAGGTTAAGAAGAATACACACAGGCTTATGCATGTATTGTGCCTCGGATAAACATCTAGTTAAAGAATGTCCTCTGGCTCCTCCCCGACGCTCGGGAAACGCCAGCTCCCGATCCTAAATGAAGCAAGGTTTCGGGAGAGCGATGTTTGCTCCACATCAATTCCATCCTTGAACTCTCCTGGACAAAACAAATTGGTGATATTACAGGTCTTTTTATCACCATCCAAGGACAAGGTCTACCCCATACTGGCCTTGGTGGATTGCGGAGCAATGGGAGTCTTCATTGATCAAGATTGGGTCAGAAGTCATAACATTCCGTATGAAGCAAGAAGTTTTTCACAGCCAGTGGAAGCGATTGACGGAAGACCTCTTTCCTCAGGACCCATAAGTCTGCAAACAAGGGAGATCCACCTTTCCATAAATCATCATCAAGAAAGAATTGTGTTTGACATTATAAAATCAGCCCATTACCCCTTGGTTTTGGGCATGCCCTGGTTACAAAGGCACAATCCATATATGAACTGGACGGCCGGATCCTTATTCCTGGGCTCGGAGTTCTGTATGAACCATTGTTTAAACCTGGATACCTCAGTCACAGCCCCTAAAGTCCACCAAGGTGTCCAGAGACACCACTCATGGTTTCCAATATTGTACAAGTTCCAGAGATCTATCAAGGGTATGCTGATGTATTCTCTACTGCCATTGTTCAAGCCTTACCTCCACATAGACCCAAAGACTGTGCCATAGATACTGAACCCTCAGCAGTGATTCCCTTTGGCAGGATGTTTATCCTTTCAGAACCAGAAAAGAGAGCTCTCCGGGAATACCTAGACACTAATCTTGAGAAGGCACCATAAGACCTTCAAAATCACCAGCTGGTTCTTCATTGTTCTTCGTTCCTAAAAAGGATGCCAAAGAGCTCATACCTTGCCTGGACTATCGGGGCCTAAATCAACACACCCTGAAAGACAGATACCCACTACCCCTGATCTCGGATATCCTTGAAGCTGTGAGAGGTGCAGTGATATTCACGAAACTGGATCGCCGAGGTGCTTACCATTTGATCCGTATCCGGGAAGGAGACGAATGGAAAACAGCCTTTAGAACACCCTTTGGTCACTTTGAATACCTAGTCATGCCCTTTGGTTTGACCAATGCTCCTGCAGTCTTCCAGCGTTTTATGGATAGGGTGTTCTCTGACATGTTATTTCTCAATGTTATCGTCTACCTGGATGACATATTGATCTTCTCAAAGGATTCCTTGAAACATGAAGAACATGTAAAGGCAGTACTTCAACGTCTCCGTGAAAATCAACTCTTAGCCAAACCAGAAAAATGTTTGTTTCATGCTACATCAGTTCACTATCTGGGGTTTGTCCTTAGTTCAGAAGGAATTAGTATGGATCCTTCAAAGGTGAAGGCCATACTGGCTTGGCCCGCCCCAACATCTGTAAAGCAAATATAGTCCTTCCTGGGGCTTGCCAACTTCTACCGGAAATTCATTAACACCTTTTCTGAGATTGTTCAACCCATTGTTAATCTCCTGAAGAAAGATGTTCCATTCAACTGGTCTATACTACAAGACAAGGCATTCCAACACTTGAAAAAAGAATTCACTCAGGCCCCCATCCTGGACCAACCTGACATAAATCATCCTTTTCTAGTGGAAACAGATGCCTCCAATTACGCCATAGGAGCAGTTTTAAAACAAGAATCCGAGGATAAGTTGGAACATCCCATTGCTTACCTTTCACGGACCTTGACTACCAGTGAGACTCACTACTCAGTTCTGGAGAAGGAGTTATTGGCCATTCGTCATGCCTTCACTGAATGGAGACATCTACTCCTGGGTGCTAAATATCCAGTTCAAGTCCATACTGATCATCGAAATCTTCAGGTCCTACAATCCTTGGAGTGCAGGAACAGTAGACAAGCTCGATGGGCCTACTTCTTTGCTCAATATCAATTTAAAATCTCACATGTTCCTGGACCGCAAAACATGATTGCCGATGCCCTTTCTCGGCGTCCCGACTAGGTTCCCATGGAGGATAAGATCTATCCTAAAATGTTTCCACCTACAATCTTTGTAGCTCAAGTGATCAATCTCCTGGAAGAAATCAGAGTACAGACTCAATCATCTGAACTCTGGAAGGACATATCCGAGAAAAATCCCTGGCGTTTGACAATGAAGGAAGGATATTTATTCAAGAACAATTCAGTGGTCATTTCGACAAAAGAATTTCAACAAAAGGTAATGAATCTATGCCATGATACTCTTCTCTCCGGCCATCGAGGGGTAACCAACACCTTCCGTCTTATACAAAGACAGTTCTGGTGGCCAGGGATGAAGTCCAGTGTAGTTCAATACATCAAGACCTGTGAAATTTGTAGTCAGAACAAATACGATAATCAGAGGCCGGCGGGTCTGCTTCTACAACCTACGTTGCCAACCAGACCCTGGGAAGTTATTGCCACTGACTTCATTGTTGAATTACCACCTTCCCGAGGATATATAACCATCATGGTAACCATTGACTTGTTCACTCATCTAGCTCATTTTACACCATTGTATAAACTACCATCTTCCTCAGAACTTGCTGGAATTTTCCTGGAACATATTTTTCGTCTTCATGGCCTCCCTTCCAAGATTATTCCAGATCGGGGACCTCAATATATTTCACAATTCTGGAAACATCTCTGTCGTGTTCTAGGAATCCAACGTGCCCTTTCTTCAGGCTATCATCCACAAACCAATGGGGCAACGGAACGAGTAAATCAAACCCTGGAACAATATCTTTGTTGCTTTGCCACCAAGGTTCAAGACGATTGGTCTCTCCTTATACCTTTAGCCAAATTCTCCTACAATAACTCATTCAGCTCTCAAGATCAGCCCTTTCCATTGCAGTCAAGGTTATCATCCGTCTGTTTTACCATCAGTTCTTCCAGAATCTACTCCGGTACCTACCCTTGACTCTTGGATTCAGACGGTGATCGACTTACAAAGAGAGGCCAAGGATCAGTTAGAACAGGCCCAGACTCGAACCAAAAGATATGAGGACTCTAAGAGAAGACCATCACCTTCCTATTCAGCTGGCAATCAAGTCTGGCTAGCCTCGAAACTGTAACCTCGACATCTACGACCAAACAAATTGGCTCCTCGCTACTATGGTCCATTTTCTATAAAGGGGATCATCAATCCTGTCTCCTTCCGACTTAAGCTCCCGGATTCCTGGAAAAAGATACATCCAGTCTTCCATACTTTCCTGTTGAAACCCTACGTTAGTTCTACTCTAAAACCCTTCAAACCCACACCTGTTGTTGTGGACGAACAGTTGGAATATGAGGTGTCCAGGATATGTGATTCCAGGTATAGAAGGGGTCGATTATAATATCTGGTCGAGTGGAAAGGCTACCCTCCTAGCGAGAGAACATAGGAACCAGTTTCTAATTTAAAGACCCCTCGTTTGCTCAGAAGATTCCATCTTATTCACCCAGGCAAGCCTGGAGGAACCAGTCTTAGGAGGGGGCATGCTGTCATGACCCGGCGAAATTGCCCCTTCTGGACCTCATGGTCATTGTCACGAAGGGCTTGTACTCCTTGTTCCTCCCAACATGGCCGTACCAAGCTCCGTGCTACGCACTAGCTTTCACATCATAGCACGTACTATAAATTGGTCACGCCCCTGCGGGTCCGCGCGTCTCAACACTATCTTGGATAGTGACCTGACGTGTGTTTGCTCTCTACATTTGCTTCCTTGATCCTCGTACTTCCTTCCTTGCCTTTTTTCCTGTTCCTGGACTTCCCCCCTACATTGCTTGTTTATCGCTAATCCTGGACACCCTGGAACCACGAACTTCCCGGAACTCTAAACGCGCTCTGCAACCTGACAAGGCTCGGGCGAGCCTATTCAAGACCCGAACCACCCACAGGAAGAGTCCTGCGGCCGAACAAGGGAGATCCCAATCACAGGTGAGACGGGGGAAGATTTATGACACACATAGGCAATGACTGCAGCATGCATCATATAAGTACATCATATTTAATCTCAGGCACATACAGGGATACTTCAGTAAGGAGGAAAGAAACAACATTACCAGCAAATGACAGTTACATTACACTTTTTCATCAGGGGACCACTCCAGTGGTGATAGTGCACGGTACAAATGTCCTTTAACATTAACATTAACATTAACATTAACATCAAGTACAGAAATTATTTGTGTGTTTAAGGATTAGTTATTTTCCCTGGTATGTGTACCATGACTGAGGTCAAATCCTAAGGAAAGTGACTTAACAACATACAACAAGGTTATTGTCTACATGTGTAACACCTTTTGATTTTTAAGATTGTCTCTATCAGTGTACAAAACCCCATGGCCAAGATATGTCAGTGAACAAAAAGAAGTGACCCACACATGTGATGTCATCAATGACATTAGTGATGTCATCTTTGATGCTCTGGGTGTCAGTCTTAGCACAGAGCACAGAGGAGGCGCGAGTTATGGTTGCTTGCCGTTCCATAACTGGCAAATTTATGGGATTTTTCGGTTTTACTTTGAACCATAACGTCCCTTTAACAACGTTTTTTCACTGAATTTCATAGGTTTTTAGTAGCGCAACTTAACCATAACGTCCCTTTAACAACGTTTTTTACTGAATTTCATAGGTTTTTAGTAGCGCAACTTAACCATAACATCCCTTTACCAAAGTTTTTTTACTGAATTTCATAGTTTTTTAGTAGCACAACTTAACAATAATAACTTTGACTTTATGTACATATAATATGGAACATACTGAACCCTTTCTACTGAATTTGACGGTCCGCAGACATGTTTGGACAACAGTACCACCACCTAAAAACTCTAGGGAGGTATGTGTAATAGTTATATCATAACATAGGAACATTTAACAAATTCACAAAGCAGCACACATACAAAGTATATGTAGTAATACTTAAAAAATGTTACCCCTATATGTAACACACTAACCATTCATGTAAATACAATATGTTTTAAAATGGAATATACCAAAAGAAGATAAAGTGGCTTCCACCATAATTACCTCACAGACGCTCCACAACCAACAGCAAGACCAGACGTATACACTACTGATTACATATCTCACCAGACATAGTAAGTGCACTTCTTTTTACTCATATATTTATAAACTTTCTATATTAGAAAAAAAAACATATTACTTTTTTGTTTTCTCACAGAAATGTGTAGTACTCTCGACTGGCTAGAGGAGCATTTCCCACGAGAGGAAATGTTAGAAAATAGTCCACCTAATGGTACACACTTTACTATATAAACCAATTAATAAATATTATTCTGTATACATTCAACATATACATTTTTTTTATTACAGACCATACAAAAATTCCAAGCATCTCACAACAGCAATCAGAGGATATCACTCTACAGCAGATTAATCAAAAAATGGACGACCTTATGCAAAATTTTATGGATTTGAAAAACTTTGTGGAAAATTATGTGAAACCCCCAACAGCACACCATTGTCCAACCTGCACTTGTCCCCCCTCACCCTATCCCACGCAGTTAACCCCAAACCCTGTCTATGGACCAAAGCGTTTCGATGAGCTTTCCTTCCCTTCTTCACCTGATCCCAGTTATCTAGAAATCCCTAATTCTCCTGTTTTTGTTTCCGTTTCTGCCCCACCTTCCCAGTCATAATTGTATATATATATATGAAATAAAGTTACTTTTCTTATATTGTGTTGTAATTACTTTCAGTTCCTTGTGATAAAACCAATTTAGGTGTCCACGAACACCGGGGTTGTTCGGAAATGTTCGTAAAGAAACGAAAATGTGACTGTCCTGAGGACACTACATCTGTCCGTAATTTTCTCATGCAAGTTGAAAATGTTCTAAGAACACTCGTAGTGTCCTGAAATGTTCGTAAATAAACGAAAATGGAGGTGTCCTTAAGAACACTATGCCTATTTGTAGTGTTCGATAGCAAACAGAAACTGTTCTAAGAAAACTTGTGGTGTCCTGAATTGTTCGTAAATAAACGAAAATGGAGGTGTGCTTGAAACACTATCAGGCCGATTCATGGAATAATTAGCGCGGCGCAAGTTGCCAAAAACGTGCGATTCGCAGTGGAATAGCGAAAATAGCAGTGCAAGTGCGAAAATCGCACGAAAAGCAGCGCACATCGATTCATGGAAGGCCGTGCGCGAGAAAACCATCGGATGTGCGCTAAAAAAGTGTGCGGCGCACGTTGGCGCACAAGCCATCTAACGGTGTGTGCCAGGTCACAGCGAAAATCGCACAGGCCACAGCGAAAATCGCACATAGCGCGGCGCACACAACAAAAGTAGGCGGAACACGGGGCGTAACATTCGGAATGGGGAACAACTTGCCAAAATGTGGCCGTCACGGGGGAAGTACAGGGTGCAAGTGCGCGGAACGCCCACACGCTCGCCTACAACACGTATTCATGGAATCGAATAGGGCAAAAAAGCGCACGGTCAAACCAGCGCACATGCACAAACACGACCGGCACAAGAAAGCAGGCGGTAGCGTCTCTGCGCCTGTAATAAATGTGCGCCAAAAGGTGCACCAACAAATAGCACCTATATACAGCTATGATGAATGTCCTATACTGTGGCCCTCCAGGACAAATGATGTGCCAAGGGGTACCCACAAACACGGACACCCGCTGACTGAAAAATAACGTGTGCGTGTATTCCGGGGTGCGCGGGAAGTTCCACACGCGATTTGGCCGGGTACGTGCACGGGAATTTCCACACGCGATTTGGCTGGGTACGTGGATCTCAGGGGTGCGCGGGAATTTCCACACGCGATTTGGCTGGGTACGTGGATCTCAGGGGTGCGCGGGAAGTTTCACACGCGATTTGGCAGGGTACGTGGATTTCAGGGGTGCGCGGGAAGTTCCACACGCGATTTGGCCGGGTACGTGCGTGGGAACTTCCACACACGATTTGGCTGGGTACGTGGATCTCAGGGGTGCGCGGGAAGTTTCACACGCGATCTGGCAGGGTACGTGGATTTCAGGGGTGCGCGGGAAGTTCCACACGCGATTTGACAGGGTACGTGCGCGGGAATTTCCACACGCAATTTGGCTGGGTACGTGTATTTCAGGGGTACGCAGGAAATTCTACACGCAATTTGGCTGGGTGCTCCCAGGTATTCCCTGTACACCCTCCACGGCCCCTGCAGGCAGCTGACACCACAGGGGACTACCCTGCACACCTGCTCATGTCACCCAGCACCCCCACCCCCCAGCACTGTGGGGCACCCTCCACCAGGCCCCCACTCATGTCCCCTATCACCCCCACCCCCCAGCAGTGCAGGGGCAGCCTCCACCAGGCCCCACTCATGTCTCCCACCCACCCCACCCCCCAGCCACCATGGGCAGCCGCCACCAGGCTCCCACCCATGTCTACCACCACCCCCACCCCCCAGCAGTGCAGGGGCACCCTCCACCAGGCCCCCACTCATGTCCCCTATCTCCCCCACCCCCAGCAGTGCAGGGGCAGCCTCCATCAGGCCCCCACTCATGACTCCTACCACCCCCACCCCCCGCAGTGCAGGGGCAGCACCACCAGGCCCCCACTCATGTCCCCTATCACCCCCACCCCCCAGCAGTGCAGGGGCACCCTCCACCAGGCCCCCACTCATGTCCCCTATCACCCCCACCCCCAGCAGTGCAGGGGCAGCCTCCACCAGGCCCCCACTCATGTCTCCCACCACCCCCACCCCCCAGCCACCATGGGCAGCCCCCACCAGGCTCCCACCCATGTCTACCACCACCCCCACCCCCTCGCAGTGCAGGGGCAGCACCACCAGGCCCCCACTCATGTCCCCTATCACCCCCACCCCCCAGCAGTGCAGGGGCAGCCTCCACCAGGCCCCCACTCATGTCCCCTATCACCCCCACCCCCAGCAGTGCAGGGGCAGCCTCCACCAGGCCCCCACTCATGTCTCCCACCACCCCCACCCCCCAGCCACCATGGGCAGACCCCACCAGGCCCCCACCCATGTCTACCACCCCCCCACCCCCCGCAGTGCAGGGGCAGCACCACCAGGCCCACACTCATGTCCCCTATCACCCCCACCCCCCAGCAGTGCAGGGGCAGCCTCCACCAGGCCCCCACTCATGTCCCCTATCACCCCCACCCCCAGCAGTGCAGGGGCAGCCTCCACCAGGCCCCCACTCATGTCCCCTATCACCCACACCCCCCAGCAGTGCAGGGGCAGCCTCCACCAGGCCCCAACTCATGTCTCCCACCCACCCCACCCCCCAGCCACCATGGGCAGCCCCCATGGGCAGCCCGCACCAGGCTCCCACCCATGTCTACCACCA
The DNA here is from genome assembly GCF_040938575.1 of Ambystoma mexicanum. Classification (NCBI taxonomy): domain Eukaryota; kingdom Metazoa; phylum Chordata; class Amphibia; order Caudata; family Ambystomatidae; genus Ambystoma; species Ambystoma mexicanum. The sequence goes on along the minus strand of NC_090929.1, from coordinate 1,274,933,578 downwards.
CCCCCACCCCCCAGCAGTGCAGGGGCAGCCTCCACCAGGCCCCCACTCATGTCCCCTATCACCCCCACCCCCAGCAGTGCAGGGGCAGCCTCCACCAGGCCCCCACTCATGTCCCCTATCACCCCCACCCCCAGCAGTGCAGGGGCAGCCTCCACCAGGCCCCCACTCATGTCTCCCAACCACCCCACGCCCCAGCCACCATGGGCAGCACCCGCCAGGCTCCCACCCATGTCTCCGACCACCCCCACCCCCCAGCAGTGCAGGGGCACCCTCCACCAGGCCCACACTCATGCCTCCCACCACCCCCACCCCCCAGCCACCAGGGGCAGCCTCCAGCAGGCCCCCACTCATATCTCCCACCACCCCCACCCCCCTGCCACCATGGCCACCCTCCACCAGGCCCCCACTCATGTCCCCTATCACCCCCACCCCCAGCAGTGCAGGGGCAGCCTCCACCAGGCCCCCACTCATGTCCCCTATCACCCCCACCCCCAGCAGTGCAGGGGCAGCCTCCACCAGGCCCCCACTCATGTCTCCCAACCACCCCATGCCCCAGCCACCATGGGCAGCACCCGCCAGGCTCCCACCCATGTCTCCGACCACCCCCACCCCCCAGCAGTGCAGGGGCACCCTCCACCAGGCCCACACTCATGCCTCCCACCACCCCCACCCCCCAGCCACCAGGGGCAGCCTCCAGCAGGCCCCCACTCATATCTCCCACCACCCCCACCCCCCTGCCACCATGGCCACCCTCCACCAGGCCCCCACTCATGTCCCCCTGCACCCCCACCCCCCAGCAGTGCAGGGGCAGCCTCCACCAGGCCCCCACTCATGTCTCCCACCACCCCCCCCCGCAGTGCAGGGGCAGCACCACCAGGCCCCCACTCATGTCCCCTATCACCCCCACCCCCCAGCAGTGCAGGGGCACCCTCCACCTCCACCAGGCCCCCACTCATGTCCCCTATCACCCCCACCCCCAGCAGTGCAGGGGCAGCCTCCACCAGGCCCCCACTCATGTCCCCTATCACCCCCACCCCCAGCAGTGCAGGGGCAGCCTCCACCAGGCCCCCACTCATGTCTCCCAGCACCCCCACCCCCCAGCCACCATGGGCAGCCCCCACCAGGCTCCCACCCATGTCTACCACCACCCCCACCCCCCTGCAGTGCAGGGGCAGCACCACCAGGCCCCCACTCATGTCCCCTATCACCCCCACCCCCCAGCAGTGCAGGGGCAGCCTCCACCAGGCCCCCACTCATGTCCCCTATCACCCCCACCCCCAGCAGTGCAGGGGCAGCCTCCACCAGGCCCCCACACATGTCTCCCACCACCCCCACCCCCCAAAGTGCAGGGGCAGCACCACCAGGCCCCCACTCATGTCCCCTATCACCCCCACCCCCCAGCAGTGCAGGGGCAGCCTCCACCAGGCCCCCACTCATGTCCCCTATCACCCCTACCCCCAGCAGTGCGGGGGCAGCCTCCACCAGGCCCCCACTCATGTCCCCTATCACCCCCACCCCCAGCAGTGCAGGGGCAGCCTCCACCAGGCCCCCACTCATGTCCCCTATCACCCCCACCCCCCAGCAGTGCAGGGGCAGCCTCCACCAGGCCCCCACTCATGTCTCCCACCCACCCCACCCCCTAGCCACCATGGGCAGCCCCCACCAGGCTCCCACCCATGTCTACCACCACCCCCACCCCCCAGCAGTGCAGGGGCACCCTATACCAGGCCCCCACTCATGTCCCCTATCACCCCCACCCCCGGCAGTGCAGGGGCAGCCTCTGCCAGGCCCCCACTCATGTCCCCTATCACCCCCACCCCCAGCAGTGCAGGGGCAGCCTCCACCAGGCCCCCACTCATGTCCCCCTGCACCCAGGTCCTCACAATCCCCAATCATGTGCGTTATGGTCAGCCTCCACATCCAAAAGGCCCTACCAAGTAACCCATTCACCCACATGGAAATGGAAATTACATGTTACACCCCCAATGTTCATAAAGCAAATGAACCCATGTCCGTCACACACAATGGTTGCAATTGAATGGGAAAACACCCAACATGACATGCATGAAACCAATGAGATGATACCACACAGTGAAGTATGAAAACAAAATTATTAAAAAAAATTGAATTCAAATGAAATGAAACAAACTACAATGGCAACAAAAAAAAGATAAGCTGCATGTCCGTCAAAAAAATTCAAAACTACAAATCCAAATTCAAAAAAATGTTGTCCAAAGTCACATTAAAAATAAAATCAATCCGAGAGAGAAAAATAAATGCAAAGACCATTGCTCCATGGTGAATAAATAAAAACAAAAAAATAAAACAATCCACTGAAGAACTATTTACAAAACATCCAAGGGTCCATGAGCCCAACTGAACAAAGGAAACCTACAAAAAACCCTAACTAAAATGCAACTATATACAAAAAGTGGAGCAGTGTCTGTCGACTCCAAATCATAAGAAGAAACAAAGGAAACCTAAAACTAAAGAACTATATACAAAGGCGGCGGGCAAGTCCAGCGGCTCACTCTGTGGTGTTCCAGGCCAGGGCATCATCAAACTCCTCTTCGATGTCCCGGAGGCGGTCCTGTTCCATGGCCCTGAGGGTCCGCAGGGACGACGCCATCTGCTCCTCCAACCCCCTGCAGATTGCCTTGAGGCACTCGGCCCGCCTCAGGGCCCTCCGCATGGAGTTCTCCGCTCTGACCATCGTGAGCTGCGCCTCTTACGCCCGCCGCCGCTCCGCACCTATCTGCTGGCCCAACCGCAGCCACATGGAAGACACTTCCCGTCCTGGGTCCTCCTGCCCTCCGGCCGATGCCTGCCCCTCCGATGTTGAAGGCCCCGAGCCATGATGCCTCCCACGTTGACTCTGCTGCTGCCGCCGATGCAACCGCCTCTGTCAGCATGACGGCATCCAGGCTGATGGAATCCACCAACGCCGTCGTGCACGTGCCCTGCCTGATATTGCCGGCACATCCTCCATCTGCTGGGGTACAGTTGCTGTGGTGTCCACCCCTGCTGGACCTCCGACTCCCGACTGTGGCAGGGATGGGATCCCCACCGAGCTGGCTGCATTGGTCAGGGCAGGTCCACAGGGGGCCCTGGTGGCATCTGGGCCGGAAGACGGCAAGGAGAACGACCGGCGTATAGCCTCCACAGAGGAGGAGAGGGCCGCCAGATTGGCCGACACATGCAGGAAACCCCCGAACATGGAAGATCCCAATTGGGCCACGTCGGCACGGTGCTCTTCGTGATGACGTGCATGCTCCTCCCGGGAAGCACGCACGTCATCACGAATTGCACCCGCGCACATCGCGACCCCAATCAGTACCTTCTCCATACGGCCACGGGTCCCCTCGTCCACAGGTGGAGGGGAGTCAGGTGACATGGACATCCCCTCTACCTGCGGACGGGCCTGGGACGGGGCATCCCTGCTGGTGCATGGTGGTGCACTCACAGGGTCAGGCACAGTGACATGCACAGGCCCCTCCACGGTGACCTGTGCTGCCTCCTGCCCCTGCCCCTGGACTGCACCACTTGCACCAGCAGGGATGCCCCCACCAGGCCCCCTGTGTGCCTCAGTGGCAGCCTCCTCCTCCTCTGTGGAAACCACCAACCTGGATGGCTCCTCACCGTCTTCCGACGTAGCAGGCCTCTGTGGGGGCTCACCCACCCCTTCCGCTGCAGCCGTGGGGGCATCCCCGCCGCCTTGCTCCACAGTGCCGTCTCCGCCCTCTTCTTCACTAGCCGCTGCGTAGAGGGAGACATAGAACACAAGCATCAGGGTACTGTACAATGGTCCCCTAGACAGGAAGCAATAGCAGATGAGTACCACTGTAAAAGTACACTTCCATCATGCCCCTCCACAACACATGGGTCAGTCCAGGCAAAACACACACAGTAACAGGCATGGTGCATGCCATGGACATTTCCATACATGTCCAATGGACTCTTGAAACATACAATGATATGGAACTCACATGCATCATGGGTCATGCCTATCACATGCACACACTTCACCTCAGTCACATCCATCTGGCCTCATACACCCCAAACACAGTGGATAAAAGGATAACTAGCCTGCATCAGTGAATCTGTGCATTGTCACAGACATGTGTCATGCATCCATGGCATTCACAAGTCACAGACACGCAGGTCAGCACACAGACATGGCTACCATATATGTACCTGGCATCAGCACCCATCCCTCACCCCCACCCATGTCCAGGAACAGAGACTGGCATGCTCTCATGTGTAAAATCTGCATAGGGCTCCCCATGTCGCATTTAAACACATACAACGACCATGTGGTTCACACATCACTGTTCGCACATGCATTACCATGATGTCCCTGCACACATATATGCGTACATGGCCTATGTCACACATACAGGCAAGTATCAGACAACCAGCACACCGCAACATGCCCTGTCTCACACAGCAATGCTTGGCCACTTACCGCTCAACTCCAGACGGGTCTCCCTCTCAAGGATCTGGGCGTGGAGCGCTGGGCGTACGCGTTCCAGGACCCTCATCTGGATGGAACTCATGTGGCCCCGGCCCCCCTCCACGAGGCGGCGGGCCTTCACGAGGGTCCTGGAACTCAAGTCCTCCCAGCGCTTCTTGATCTTCTGGACGTCGCGGGTTTCCACCCCCTCCGCGTTGATGGCAACCACACAGTCGGCCCAGATCCTCTCCCGTCCTTCCTTGCTAGCGCAGGACGATCCAAAGAGGGCATCATACTGCCCCAGGACATGCTCCACCAGGACACCAACTTCGGTGGCAGTGAAGCTGGTGCCCCTCTGCCCCTCTGGCCTGGGGTTGCCACTGGTGCCAGATGTCGAAGTGCCCGACATGGCAACCCCAGAGGCAGGAGTGGGTGGGCAACTGGGTCCTGGGGCTGGGCTGTGGAGCGATGTTATCCCAGTCGGGAGTCTTCTGTTCCAGCAGGGGTGGACACAGCAACTGGACCCCTGCAGATGGCTGATGTGCAGGCACCAAATGGCAGGGCACGGTGGCAGCAGGCAGGCAGGCAGGCAGGCAGCAGCAGATGGCACGTGGGAGGCTGCTCGGGGTACTGGGGGGCAGTAATTCGGCCTTCTGGGCAGGAGCGTGGTCTTCCGTGTGTTTTCGCGTGGCCAGCTTGATACGGAGTGATTTGGCACGTGAAAATCCTGCACGTCAGCATGAAATTCGAGGAAAGGCCCTTAGCGCGTAAGCGCGTCAGCACGCATACGCGATTCTATTGGACCAAAGGCCCTCAGCGCGTAAGCGCGTCTGTGACGTGACCCGCACAGGTGTTTCCCTCATAGCACGTGATGACGGAGCACACGTGGAAAGACTGCAGTCAGAGTGTCATCGCGTGTAATTGGACAAAAGTGCGCGTACATGCGATTGGCCTATGTACGTGTATTTCAGGGGTGCGCGGGCACTTACACACGCGAGTACATCAGCGCACGTGTATTCCGGGGTGCGCGGGAATTTCCACACGCTATTGGCCTGGGTACGTGGATTTCAGGGGTGCGCGGGAAGTTTCACACGCTCGCCTACAACACACGCAAAGAAACACGTACGCCAGTAGGAAGCAGGCATACGTCGACCCGCGACGCATACATTTGCGTGCAAAAAACTAACAAGCTCAGACGCCAGGATGAATATACCGTTCCTAGCAGCAGTGGCCGTGGGCTACCAAAGAAGGAGGGGGAGGATAGTCAGGCCCAGAATTTTCACACCCAGAACCAGCCTTTTTGGGATGCCTGATGACCAGGTGTATGGGAGGTACAGGTTTCCACCACACATAATACTGGACCTGGTGAGTGAGTGGGAGGATGACCTCACATCACCCACCCTGTGCTCCCAAGCACTCAGCCCCCTGGAGAAGGTCCTCAATGTACTGCACTTCTTAGCCACTGGATCATTTCAGCGGACAAGTGCCATAGTGGGTGGGGTGTCACAGGCCACGCAGTCACGCTGCCTACACCAGGTCTTGAACATCATCACTGCACGCCCATCAGTCCGCAGGCACATATACCTGCCCAGAACACCTGCAGAAAGGCATGCTGCCGCCCTGGATTTTTACGGTGTGGCACGATTCCCCAAAGTGCTAGGTGCCATCAACTGCACCCATGTGGCTCTACGTCCCCCCAGGGCATCTGAGCACATCTATAGGAACCGCAAGCACTGGCATTCCATCAACGTGCAGGTAGTATGTAATGCCAAGGGAATCATCACCTCAGTATATGCCAACTATCCCGGGTCCACCCACGACAGGTTCATTTACTGAATGTCCACCCTAAGCCGGGACCTAGAAGCTGGGCGGCATGGCAATACATGGCTGCTTGGTGAGTATGAATGCCACTGCACATGCATGCATGTCAGATACTGAGCAAGGTCACAACCCCACCAATGATACCCATCACCACCTCCACAGGGGACAGTGCCTACCCTCTCAGCCCCCACATGATGACGCCAATTCGGAACCCCACCACGCCACCCGAGGTAAGATATAACACAGCCCACATTGCAACCCTGGACATAGTGGAGCACACATTCGGAGTGCTTAAGTCACGCTTTCGCTCCCTTGACCGTTCTGGCGGGCAGCTGTTATACGCTCCCCCAGTAGTTTGCAGGATCATAGTGGCAGCATGTGTCCTGCACAACGTTGCAACATGCCGGGGTCTGGCCGTGGACATGGTGGTGCCCCCACATCCCCAACCACATGCCCGCCCGCTGCGCATGGGAGGGGAAAGGGCACGGGGGGAGGCAGCCCGTACACAGCTAGTGGCTAATTACTTCACAAAAAAAATCACACCCCTGTGGAGTGCACACTGCCCTGGCACATACCATCTGACAATCAATGATGACTCAACCTGACAATGATCCTGAATGTCTGGAGAATCAACCGTCAAAACCATATCAGCCTGAGATTGTTCACCTGGAAGTGTTACAATGTGTGCATCCCTACCTACACAGACAGCACCAATGCAGTTTTGTGAAAAAACGCATTCATGCAGCTAAAATGAATACCCACTTGCAAAATGCAACATGAGGACAGTGCCATGTCACCCAACCCATCACCAGCACCGCCACACGACACACCATGCCATGTCATGCTATGTGCGGGTAAACAAAGTAATCCCCACAACATGACACAAGTGTCACAAAGTACAGTGTCCCTAATTGAAACTCGCAACACCTGAAATGCTCACAGTAATGCAGGACCAACAACACACTTGAGCAGGTATTTAGCAATAACACTTATCAGCTACTGACCCTCAAAACTACCATTAACATGACATTACGAATGTAAGAAATTGGTAGTCTCACCACCTGGAAAAGCCTGCACTCCCACCACTTCCAACTGTACAGTGTTGCCGCCATGTAGAGTTGTAGGTGCACTGCTGCCAACATGGACTCCATCTCCAAAGTAGAGGGCCTTGTGTAGACATGAGGAAAGGACCTGCAAATTAGGAGGTAGACATGGATGATGAGTTACACATCAATGCAACATGCAGTGTACAACACAACAGCAATATGCACTAGGAATGTATACACAGTATTGACTAGACTACCCACACATGTAGTGGGAGTCCAATGTCACCATGTACGTCAATGTCACTTGGGCACACCCTTTGCAAGCCCATGGAAACGGGAAGCAGGAGGGGTGTGTGTGACAAAAACCCAAGCATCTGAACCAAATACATGACAAGCCTGCATGTGCCCAGCCACAATGCAGCGTATGCCCACGGGGGCCACACAAGGCAACACACTGTCCCAAAAAAAATAAAAAAAATAAAAACAAAAAAAATAAAAAAATAAACAAAAATGGCCATTAATGGGCCCGGAGGAGTTGGGGAGGCCACCCAGGAGGTCCGAGGACAGGGTGCACACCAAAACCCACCTGTGTAGATCTTGCGAAAAAAAAACACCTCCATGGGCTCATGGCCCACATGGCTACCCTATTCTGGGAGTATCACTGCTGTCGCTATTCTCACCCTGTGCAGCTGCATCCGGAGGTGGTGGCACTATGGGAGGCAGCCCACGCAAGGCCCTAGTCTGTTCCTCCATGGCTACAAGCATGCGGGTGTGGTAGGTCTCGTTCTGGAGGATGAGTGTGCGGAGGTCCCCATGCAACAACTCACGGGATGCCCGGACCTCCAGTTTCCTGCATCTCAGCTGAGAGCGTACGGGTGAGACGCTCCAGCTGCTGTTCTGTCCTTCAGTTTGTTGAAGCCTCAAGCTCAACAAGAGTCGTCCTGAGGTGAAGGAGTTCCAGCCTCAGGGCTTCCCTGTGGCCCTGGGACTCTGTGGAGATGGCTTCCTGCAGAGTCACCAGTGCCGCCCGCCTGTCCCTGTTGGATGCCAACATGTCCTCCCTGTGTGACTGGCAGATGGAGTCGGTTGCCTGCTGTAGTCGCTCCATCAGCCTTTCGGGGAGGACAATGGAGGTGGCCACCCTATCCATGGCCTGAGCCATCATCTCTGATGATGCTGCCTGTTGGGTTGCCATACCGTAAATGGATTGCTCCCATGCGGTATTGCCAGGTGGCGTACGGCCACCACGTCGGCGGGCACCACACCTGTCTGGGGCAAGGCGAACTGCGCCTTGCTGTGCCGGCACTGCCTGAGGCTGCAGGACTGCATTCCCCCTCTGATCTGCTGGCCCAGGAACAGGATCAGATGTCGCGGAGTGTGACCCTGCATCCGTAACCACCAAAGGCGTAGCTGCCAACACTGACATCCCCATTGAGGGTTCTAACCCTGGTGCAGGTGGGTGGGACAGAACAGAATCCCTCCCAGGAACACTCACCTGCGACGGCACATAGGTCGCATCATCCGAATGAACACCTGAGTACAGCTCGGGGGAGGTGCAGCCAGAGACACCCCTTGAGAGCACGACCTGCAGCAGTTGTGGGTTCTCACCCACCACCACACCACGTCCCTCACTGGTGGTCGGTCGGCCCTCAGACCCCTCCTGGGTCTGCACCATCTCCACAACCCCAGCAGTATCAGGTGCGTCTTCCCCTGCAAAGACATAGAAGAAAACAACTGGAAACAGGCATTAGCACCATGGCACACAATGTGGGCTGAGAAGCAACAGAACCAGTACTTGATTGACACATGTCCCACATGACTAAAACCCTCCCATGCATGCACCCTCACTGCGTATGAAGGGGAGGCAAATGGTACACATTGATGACACCAAAATGGAAGATGAACACATTTGCTGCATGCTGTCTAGCAGTGTCATCACACATTGGCCTGTGATTGCCAGGTGAAATACAAATGCCATCACACAGATGGCATGTACCATTGCTATTGAGTGTAGATGGAGAGGAGGGCAGCACTTATTCATTCAGTCCAGTTCCCTCATGTAATAGCTTTTCTAATTCAAACAGGTCTGATTTTTCACCTGGAGCTGCCAGTCCAAAATGGTCCGATTGCACAGGGACATGTCTAAACAAATGATATCCAGGTAACAAAGTCACTCCACTTTACCATAGCCATGTCAGACATGTGACTAGAGGACTGAGAAATGCCTAGTAAAAGTGGTGGAATGCAAATAATCTGCCTGAATGAACAGAGAAAAATAAGCAACAATGTTGTGGCAAGGTGACACTTCAAGGGCAACTGGCGTGCTGTTGGGCTAGATGTCTACTGTTGCCAGAAGGGATACTGCTATGGCCAAATGCTGCTGCGCAGAATGTATTGCATGAAGCACATGGGTGACCCAAACAACTCAGGCGCACACACCCTCACCTGGCACACAAACAGAAGCCCTCACACACACACCATGCACATGGATGACACACACTTGCATGTGCACTCACCGGACAATGCCTCATAATCAGGCAGATCTCCCACGCTTTGGATCTGTTCCTCCGTGACGTAGGTCCCAGCGACTGACTCATGTGGAGTGAGTTCCATGTCTTCTACTGGAGACCCACCTCCAGTCACTAGAGTTGCGGCATGACTTGAGGCCAGCTTATTCTTTGCCCTGCGCTTTAGGTCATTCCAGCGCTTATAGCAATCATTTGCTGTGCGCCTCACGATTCCAAGGGCACTTTCGATGTCCACAACGGTCTGCCAGTGTGCCTGGCGTTGTGTTGGTGTGGTCTTGGATCCTGCAACAATGACCATTTCGTTATCATGTGCGGACACATACTCGACAAGTGCATTCAGTTCGGCATCCGTGAAGCTGGGCTTCCTCGACGGGCCGAACTGTGTAGCCGTGTCTGGGGCATAAGCCGGTGCCGGACGAGCACTCTTCCTCTTCCGCTTGGAAGGTGGTGGTGATCCTGAGTGTCCTACGCCGCTCTGGACACTAGGGGCAGGAGCCCTGGTGGACTCTGTATCAGGAGTGTGGGATTGCACACTCAGCATGGGAGTTGGTGCAGGCATTGGCTCAAGTGTAATGGTGTCAGGGGGAATGTCAGCAAGATGGACTAGGACCGACACTGTCCTGGCTGGGTGTGTGAGAGCTGGGGTGGATGGAGCCGCAGCTGCCCCTGCAGCCTCTCCACCCTGCCTACTTGGGGCAGCAGATGACCTTGCTGCCCCTGATCCACGTGGCCTGATGACATCAACGTGCACCAGCACACGTGTCATAGGCCTGCTGACCTGGAAGTCAGCCATGGAGTCAGCCAGGTCTGGTGCCACAATGGGCTGGTCCAACAAGGGCTGAGCATGGATGGTGTCAACCACATCACCCTCAACCACGGGGGGTGGGGGGGGATCATGGGTGCCCTTGACTGGTCCTCCACACATGGGGGGACAGGGTCACCCTGCAAGTAACAACCACGTCCCCTACCGGATCCACCACGGCCACCACTTGTGGCTCGTCCACCTTTGCCACCCTTACGGATTCCTCGTCTCCCAACCATGGCACTGATGTTAATGTGCGTATGGGAGTGGCTGTAAACTATTGTCCTGGGCAATTGCGGGTCAAAGGGGTTGGGTACCAGATGGTAATCGTACCCTAGTGCTCTAGCAAGGCTGAATGTGACCCCTGGGGAAAGATGACGGGTCACGCAATGCACAGGAAGCCCAAAAAAGGGAGATAACGTGCACGCAACCCCTCCTAGACCACCAAGAAGAATTGTACGCTGTCTGAGGAGACAGGACAACAGTAGAAGGGAACGCTGTTTGAGGGAACAGGCCCAGGAAAACCAGAAAAAGAGAAAAAAGAGAAAGCTGTCAGAGGTAACAGGGAGTACGAACTTGAAACGCTGTGAAGTAAATCGCGTGTGAAACGACAAGAAGTACAGATTTCACCCACTCGCTCTCCACGAAAAGCACGTACAAGGAAATGGTGTTCTACACGTACCTTTTATGCAGGCCCACACGTCCAGCGTCACTTCCGTGTGTACGCGCTAGGGCCATTTCCACCAATTACACGCTTTGTCACTTCCGCGTGTACGCGCTAGGGCCATTTCCACCAATTACACGCTTTGTCACTTCCGCGTGTACGCGCTAGGGCCATTTCCACCAATTACACGCTTTGTCACTTCCACGTGTACGCGCTAGGGCCATTTCCACCAATTACACGCTTTGTCACTTCCGCGTGTACGCGCTAAGGCCATTTCCACCAATTACACGCTTTGACACTCGGACGTGTCTTTCATTTTTTTAACACGCAACATTTCAAACGTGTGCCATATTCAACGTGCACGTGACTTCATAGACGCGCATACGCTGGTGGCCTTTGGGCCAATGAATGTACAGATGTGTGCTGACGCGCTTACGCGCTAAGGGCCTTTCCTCGATTTACACGCAGACGTGCTGGATTTTCACGTGCAAAATCACTCCGTATCAAGCTGGCCACGCGTTCACACACGGAAGACCATGCTCCTGCCCAGAAGGCCGAATTACTGTCCCCCAGAGCCCTGAGCACGCTCCCACCTGCCATCTGCTGCTGCCTGACTGCCTGCTGCCCACGTCCCCTGCCATTTGCTGCCTGCACATCAGCCAGGGGTGCTGTTGCTGTGACCACCCCTGCTGGAACCGAAGACTCCCGACTGCTTTTCCATCGCCCCACAGCCCAGCCCCAGGACCCAGTTGTCCACCCACTCCTGCCTCTGGGGTTGCCATGTCGGGCACTGCAACATCTGGCACCAGTGGCAACCCCCGGCCAAGGAGGCAGAGGGGCACCAGCTTCACTGCCACCGAAGTTGGTGTCCTGGTGGAGCATGTCCTGGGGCAGTATGATGCCCTCTTCGGAAGGTTGCGCGCCGACAAGGAAGGACGGACTCGGATCTGGATGGACATCGTGACTGCCATCAACGCGGAGGAGGTGGCAGTCCGCGACTACGAACGTGTCAGGAAGTGCTGGGAGGACTTCAGGTCCAGGACCCTCAACAAGGCCCGGCACCTCCTGAAGGCAGCGGATGCTAAGGGGCGCCGGGGCCACTTGTCGGAAGATCAGGTGAGGGTCCTGGAACGCATATCCCCAGCACTCCACGTCCAGGTCCTTGAGAGGCAGACCAGTCTGGAGTCGAGCGGTAAGTGTACATGCATACTGATTGTAAACTGTGCGTGTGGTGTGCCAGGAGTGTGCAGGTTGAACATGTATTTTTATGCGGGCAAGTAGGGGGGGGTGTAATGGGCCGTGAGGGTGACACATGCAAGGGGTCTCATGTGTGACACATCGATGGTGCTTGTGTGTGTGGGCTTGCATGGCACAGGATGTGGAGGAATGATTGTCAGGTGTGACATGGATGTCGATCGGAACACTGCGACAGTTGGCGGAGGTGTACACATGCATGCAAGTTTGGTGGTGTGTGTGCATGTGTAGTGTACTCCCTATGTTGCATGTGATGTGTGGATGACCTTTGGCTGCTCATGCTGTTGTATGTGAATGGATGGTGCTGGCTGTTGCAATATGGCTGTGGTATGGCTCATGTGTGCAAGTTGAAATGACATGTGTGTTAGGGATTGTGATGCCATGTTTGAGGTTTACCAATGCCACTCATGTATAACTGTCATGTGTGTATGAGTCCATTTTACAGTGCCCTGATGCCTGTGTTTTCTTTCTCCCTGTCTGCAGCGTCATCTGATGAAGAGGGCGGAGAAGGTGCTGTGGAGCACAGCTGCAGGGGTTGCACCACCAGCCGGAGACGCAAGGCCCGAATCCCCTCCCAGGTTCTGATCTCGTCGGGGAGTGAGGAGTCCAGTGCCGTGTCCTAGGCCGCAGCTGCCGAGGGGAGGTCCAAGAGGCAGAGGTTGGAGTTGGACTCCTCGGCAGCAGAAGGGGCAGCTGGGATCCCACAGGGCCCAACGGAGGAAGATGGCACAGAGTCATCCAGGTTGGTGGGGGGTTTGGAGGAGGAGGAGGCCGTGCAAGCGACAGAGGCGGGGTCTGGAGGTGGGGATTCCACTGGTGCTAGTGGTGCAGTGCAGGATCAGGGACAGGAGGCAGCACAGGCCGCCGCGGAGGTGCCTGTGTGCAATCCTGTCCCTGCTCCTGTCACTGCATCATCTTGCACCAGCGGGGATGCCTACCTCCAGACCCGCTCTCAGGGAGGGGATTGGTTTACAACACCTGGCCTTCCTTTCCCTGCGGATGTGGCTATCCTGCACCAGGTTGAGCCTGTCCAGGGTGGGGTGGCGTTGCGTCAACGGGCCATGCGAGCTGACCTGCAGTCTTTTCATGATGAGTCTGCACGTCTTCTCGCATGGCTCGTTGACCGCGTTGACCCACTGGGACAGCTCACCAGGGCTGGATTCCTCCGTTTCCTGGACCTTGTTCCGACCCCCTCCTCCACAGAACCCCCTATGCCCCAGTCGTCCTCCATGCCATCTTCCCACCCATGTGTCACCTGGGTGCCCTGTGGAGCTGCCTCCGACCGTGCGGCCAGGCTGGTGGACAACAGATCCCTGCCACAGTCAGGAGTCGGACGTCCAGAAGGGGTGGCCACATCAATGACTGCACCCCAGCTGGAGGAGGATGTGCAGGCACCATCGGACAGGGCACATGGACAGCAGCAGCTGCAGCAGCAGGAGGCTGTAGGTGGGAGCCACGATAGCTTGGGGCCTTCAACATTGGAGGGGCAGGCATCGGCCGGAGGGCAGGAGGACCCTGGACGGGAAGTGTCTTCCGTGTGGCAGCGGTTGGGCCACACCATAGATGCGGAGCGTGGCGGGTGGAAGAGGCGCGGCTCACGATGGTCAGGGCGGAGAACTCCATGCGGAGGGCCCTGAGGTGGGCCGAGTGCCTCGAGGCAATCCGCAGGGAGTTGGAGGTGAACATGTCGGCGTCCCCGCGGACCCTCGGGGCCATGGAACAGGACCGCCTCCGGGACATAGACGAGGAGTTTGATGATGCCCTGGCCCGGGACACCACTGAGTGAGCTGCTGGACTTGCCCGCCGCCATTGTATATAGTTATTTAGTGATAGGTTTCCTTTATAGTTTTTTTTTATTTGGAGTCGACGGACACTGCTCCTCCTTTTGTATATAGTTCCATTTTAGATTTTTTGGTAGGTTTCATTTCTCCTGTTGGGATGATGGATCCTGAATACTTTGTACATAGTTGGGCTTTGCATTTGGATATTTTTTTTACTATGAATATGTTTTTCCATGGAGCAATGGTTTTCTTTTTCTTTTTTCCCTTCATTTCCTTTTTATGGACTTGAACTTTGGATGAAATTTATTTTGGATTATCATTTATTGATTTTAATTTGAAAAGGGACAGCCAGTGGTAGACATGAGTGGGAGCCTGGTGGGGGCTGCCCATGGTGGCTGGGGGGTGGGGGTGGGTGGTAGACATGAGTGGGGGCCTGGTGGAGGCTGCCCATGGTGGCTGGGGGGTGGGGGTGGTGGGAGACATGGGTGGGAGCCTGGTGGAGGGTGCCCGACAGTGCTGGGGGTGGGGTGGGTGGGAGACATGAGTGGTGGCCTGGTGGAGGCTGCCCATGGTGGCTGGGTGGTGGGGGTGGTGGGAGACATGAGTGGGAGCCTGGTGGGGGCTGCCCATGGTGGCTGGGGGGTGGGGGTGGGTGGTAGACATGAGTGGGGGCCTGGTGGAGGCTGCCCCTGCACTGCTGGGGGTGGGGGTGATAGGGGACATGAGTGGGAGCCTGGTGGGGGCTGCCCATGGTGGCTGGGGGGTGGGGGTGGGTGGTAGACATGAGTGGGGGCCTGGTGGAGGCTGCCCATGGTGGCTGGGGGGTGGGGGTGGTGGGAGACATGGGTGGGAGCCTGGTGGAGGGTGCCCCACAGTGCTGGGGGGTGGGGTGGGTGGGAGACATGAGTGGGGGCCTGGTGGAGGCTGCCCATGGTGGCTGGGGGGGTGGGGTGGGTGGGAGACATGGTTGGGAGCTTGGTGGAGGGTGCCCCACAGTGCTGTGGGGTGGGGTGGGTGGGAGACATGAGTGGGGGCCTGGTGGAGGCTGCCCATGGTGGCTGGGGGGTGGGGGTGGGTGGGAGACATGAGTCGGGGCCTGGAGGAGGCTGCCCCTGCACTGCTGGGGGGGTGGGGGGTGGTAGACATGAGTGGGAGCCTGGTGGGGGCTGCCCATGGTGGCTGGGGGGTGGGGGTGGGTGGTAGACATGAGTGGGGGCCTGGTGGAGGCTGCCCATGAAGGCTGGGGGGTGGGGGTGGTAGGAGACATGGGTGGGAGCCTGGTGGAGGGTGCCCCACAGTGCTGGGGGTGGGGTGGGTGGGAGACATGAGTGGGGGCCTGGTGGAGGCTGCCCATGGTGGCTGGGGGGTGGGGGTGGTGGGAGACATGAGTGGGAGCCTGGTGGAGGCTGCCCCTGCACTGCAGGGGGTGGGGGTGATAGGGGACATGAGTGGGAGCCTGGTGGGGGCTGCCCATGGTGGCTGGGGGGTGGGGGTGGTGGGAGACATGGGTGGGGTCCTGGTGGGGGCTGCTCATGGTGGCTGGGGGGTGGGGTGGGTGGGAGACATGAGTGGGGGCCCGGTGGAGGCTGCCCCTGCACTGCTGGGGTGTGGAGGTGGGTGGGAGACATGAGTGGGAGCCTGGTGGAGGCTGCCCCTGCACTGCTGGGGGGTGGGGGTGGGTGGGAGACATGAGTGGGGGCCTGGTGGGGGTTGCCCATGGTGGCTGGGGGGTGGTGGGAGACATGGGTGGGGGCCTGGTGGAGGGTGCCCCACAGTGCTGGGGGGTGGGGTGGGTGGGAGACATGAGTGGGGGCCTGGTGGAGGCTGCCCATGGTGGCTGGGGGGTGGGGGTGGTGGGAGACATGAGTGGGGGCCTGGTGGTGGCTGCCCATGGTGGCTGGGGGGTGGGGTTGGTGGGAGACATGAGTGGGGGCCTGGTGGAGGCTGCCCCTGCACTGCTGGGGGGTGGGGGTGGGTGGGAGACATGAGTGGGGGCCTGGTGGGGGCTGCCCATGGTGGCTGGGGGGTGGGGAGGGTGTGAGACATGAGTGGGGGCCTGGTGGAGGCTGCCCCTGCACTGCTGGGGGTTGGGGGTGGGTGGGAGACATGAATGGGGGCCTGGTGGGGGCTGCCCATGGTGGCTGGGGGGTGGGGGTGGTGGGAGACATGAGTGGGGGCCTGGTGGAGGCTGCCCCACAGTGCTGGGGGGTGGGGGTGGTGGTAGACATGGGTGGGAGCCTGCTGGGGGCTGCCCATGGTGGCTGGGGGGTGGGGGTGATAGGGGACATGAGTGGGGGCCTGGTGGAGGGTGCCCCACACTGCTGGGGAGGGGTGGGGGGTGGGAGACATGAGCAGGTGTGCAGGGTAGTCCTCTGTTTTGTGGGCTGCCTGCAGGGGCCGTGGAGGGTGTACAGGGAACACCTGTGAGGACCCACCCAGCCTAATCGCGTGTGATTATTCCCGCGCACCCCTGTAATACACGTACCCAGCCAAATCACGTGTGATGATTCCCGCGCACCCCTGTAATACACGTACCCAGCCAAATCGCGCGTGATTATTCCTGTGCACCCCTGTAATACACGTACCCAGCCAAATCGCGTGTGATAATTCCCGCGAACCCCTGTAATACACGTACCCAGCCAAATCGCGTGTGATAATTCCCGCGCACCCCTGTAATACACGTACCCAGCCAAATCACGTGTGATAATTCCCGCGTATCCCTGTAATACACGTACCCTGGCTAATCGCGTGTGAAACTTCACACGTACCCCTGTCATACACGTACCCAGCCAAATCGCGTGTGATAATTCCCGCGTACCCCTGTAATACACGTACCCTGGCTAAATCGCGTGTAAAACTTCATGCTTACCCCTGTCATACATGTACCCTGGCTAATCACGTGTAAAACTTCCCGCGTACCCCTGTAGTACACTTACCGTGGCTAATCGCATGTAAAACTTCCCGCGTACCCCTGATATGAACGTTACCCGCTTTGCATTCCTTGTTTGGCAGCCCTGTAAACTGGTCCAGGGTTAGCACAGCCCTTTGCGATGATTTAGCGATTTTGATGGCTTTTCCTTGCGCGAGGGCGTTCTTGGGGGCGTTACTGGCGCTGCTGCAGGGTCGCTGCGATACTCTGAGCCACGGCTGGTTTGGGAGCCTAAAATCCATGAATACGCTGTGTGCGGAAATCGGTTTTGGCGCACGCGCCTGGCGCAGACAATCGCACGCGGACACTCTGGGCCAGCCGCTTGCGACACTTTTCTGCGAAATTCTATGAATTACCCTGTATGTAAGCAGGCTATGACACATAGCTCTCAACTCACACACTTTTGGTGGGTGTCACCCGCCTTGTAAAGGACTGACTCACCCGCCAAGCCTCATGCACGCCCATTCATTCCAATGGGCATCTCACCCGCCAAAAACAAAATCAGGTGATTTCACTCTTCTTTGCGACACACATGGTTGAGAGCTATGATGACAATGACTCACTATTACGTGGAAAAGCTTAGTTACAAGAATAGTGGTATACGTTGGTAGATTATGAATTCCACAAACCATAGTAAAGATATTTTCTTTCCTACTCTTAGTCATAATGTAGTTTTAATGGTTTTCAGGAAGGCGCTGAGCATTTCAATTTTAAAAAATCTATGTCTAAAATGAAAACAGTGCTATATAGCAACCAAATTACTAATTTCTTTCTGTTACAATTGCAGTGAAGCCCATTCTCCTGAATAGAAGCAGCCGATTTTGATTTACAAAGAACAACTAAGAAGCAAACTACTCATTTTTTAAAAAAAAGTAAGTAGATTGTTACCATAATATTTGATTTATAACTCACACGCACTATACGGTGCATTCATGGTATTTCTGTGCCTAAAAATAGAGATTCGGCACCATTCTGACCAAAAATCCCTTAAACAGTGATCTCCTGTCAGAATGGCCCTCAAATTCCTATTTTTCGGCACACAAATTACCCAACTCAGCCGCTAGAATGTAGATGTTGTAGAACAAACAAATGTTTTAATTGTATAGCTTTACCTATATTATTTATTCTTCTCCACACCACCGGCTTACTTTTTTCTGTCATCTGAACCGCAGTTTAGTAACACATTAATTGAAGAATACCCATCCCTGGTAGTTCAACTTCCCAATTCACAATCACACACCATTACATACATCTTTATCATCTTACTCAAACAATCATGCACACAACACACATGCATTGCAGAAAACCCCAACCCATACCTTCTGTATTTTTTTCAACAGACGCTACAGAATGCCCACCAAAAAGCAACTCCGTAGAAAGGGACGCAGAAGTAGAGCAAATGAAAAGAAAAGTCTCCAACATAAACACCCATCTATAGCAGAATTTGTAAAAAAATTTTGAACACAACAGCTAATACAGTCATGTTGTGAAACAGAAGAAGTTTCTAGTGCAAAAACTTTGCCTCCTCTATAACAAAGTAAAACGACCCAAAAAACTATTAACAGAAAATCAACTATCACTACAAATAAAACGTCTTCTATAAATCTTGATATAGTACAAAGTAAGCATACCAAGAAAAGTATATTAGCCAAAATGTTCCGTCACAAAGTCCTTCAAAATCTGATAAAAACAGGATAGAAACCAGGTTCAACACTTCAAACCTATCGTAGGAAAGTAATCTTAGAAGCGTTGATAGACAGTGCAATTCTTCTCAAAAGAAACTTATTTATTGTTGTGTTAAACAGAATTAAACCACTAACAAAACTAATAACTAAACTTCAAAAAAGACTTCTCAATAAACGAAATGTGAACAGAAATAACTTCTTAAATATCTGTGGAGGTGAATGGAGTCACACTACAAGCACAGAACCATACTTTAATGAAGAAGCGTACAAACAAAAGCAAACAAATACAATTGCCATACATAGAAGTGGTCGAGGTTATGAAAAAGTTAATATTACCATAATGGAACAAGAAGTACTCCTTACAAAAATATGCCCTGAAAACTTAGATTTACCCCTCCATTCGACTGAATCAGAACATCTAATTTACACATGGCCATGCACGTCAATGTGTAACATTCCCAAAAAAATGTTCAAATCTTTACGCCTATTCCTCAATCAATATGTGAAAAGCAAAGACAAAATCAAAATTAAAATACTGCAAAGTATGGATGCTTGTCCAGTACGCAAGCACACAGGACTGCAAGGACATTCGTTGGCCTGCATATCAGGAGCTACTTGCACAACAACCTTCCATGATATCAAAAGGATATCAACACATCATGCAAGTATAAGAAATCTAGTTTATAAACTGTATTATGCAAAAAGTCCTGCTTTAGCACTAGCCAATTTAAATAACATTCTTCTACATGGTACACCAAAAGACCTACTAGAAGAAATCGAGTATATACAGAAAAAATATTTTGGAAATGAAACCCACTTACAAGATGAAATAGCTGTCAACCAACTTCGTAACAAATCTGCACATGGCAACCTTTCACTACACACATACAAAAAAGAAATACTAAAATTTCAAAGCACTTCAGCTGAAGTACCAAACCACGTGTGTGTATGTTGCCGCAGAACGTGTTATAAAAGTAACACAAAAACTATAGACCTTTCATACAAAATAGAAGACAATGAAGATTCTAAATGGTTTGAATTAGCTCTCTACCTTATTGCAGAAAACAAATACGAAATAACTGACCCCATAATACTTTGCAGTTACTGCACTACTAAACTTGACAACAACCAAACTCCTTCACGTGCTATCTCAAATAACTTGGAATTACATCCACTACCAAAACTCCTTCAACAACTTAATTTATATGAGAGCATCATAATTCAAACAGTTCATCCATTTCAAGAAATAATACGCCTTCCAACAAAAACTGCAAAATTACCTCCCTCTGAATTAGTGAAAGGTATTCGTGGAAAAGTAGAGTATTTACCATTAGATCTAAAAGAAAATGTGCACACTCTAGGAGTGCAACGTCCAATGCAACAATCTTTAATTATCTTGGTAAATGGAGGACCTACAAAAGACAAAAAAAATTGGCAACAACTGGTAGATTTACATAAAGTTAGAGAAGCCCTGCAATATCTCAAAGAAAATAATGATTATTACAAAGAAATTAATATCGAAGAAAACTTGAAAGATACAACTGAAATAATTCAAGAGACACAAGAAACTGGTCAATTTGAGCTCCTAGATCCTGCTACAATAGCAAACACTTTAGACCATTATACAATTCACCCATTGCACTCTAAAGATGCACTGGAAACGTACCAAATACGTCAAACTAAAGGATCACCAATCAGCATATGGGAAAAATGTATAGAAGCACGTGCTTTTCCTCTACTCTTTCCTACTGGCAAAGGAGGAAGTTACAATGATAGACCTGTTCAAATATCAGCATCAGATTATCGATCATTACGAATGTATTCTGAAGATCCCAGATTTCGACAAAATGTGGAATACCTATTCCACCTACTCTTTGAAAGTGAACTAGCAACTTTATGTTACGGAGTTGCACACATATTAAAATCAGGATCACACTTTCAAAATATGACAGCCACACAATTATTACAAAAGGTTCAACAAAAAGATGAGGTTTTACAGACAAATCTTACAAATCTATTAGCAAATATGCAAGGTACTAAAGAGTACTGGCTTCGACGCCATGGAGATGTACGTTGTATGATCAGAAACCTTGGCCCACCCACTTGGTTTGTTACATTAAGTTGCGCAGAATATGCATGGGAAGATTTACATGCTTTCCTACGCATATCAAACGAAAACAAAACAAACATAGATATACTAACACCTGGAGAACTTTGTTCTCAGGATCCTGTTAATGTTTCTAGATATTTTCACCATCGCTTCATTGCTATGCTACATTTTATTTGTAATAAAACTGTTCCTCCTCTTGGAGAAGTGCAACACTTCTTTTGGAGAAAAGAATACCAAGCCAGAGGAGCGCCACATGTCCACATGCTTTTATGGATTAAAGATGCTCCTAAATTTGGTCAAGACAGTGATGCCACTGTTTTACAGTTTATTGAAAAATATGTCACTTGTGAAATTCCGTCAGAATCCACAAATAGTGATCTTCATGCAAAAATATTACAATTCCAAAGACACAAATGTGGCAAATATTGTCGTCGCAAATACAAAAACAAAGGGAAATACTACACCAAATGCCGATTTGGTTTCCCTAGACCAGTTACAAATACAGGTCAAGTGAACAACCTCATGTCTTCAGTTAGACATAGTGTTAAAGGTAAGTCACCTAAAAATACATATTGCATAAAAAGAAAAGAAGAAGAAAAATATATCAATGATTACAATGCAATCATTGCCCACTTGTGGAATGCAAATATAGATGTGCAGTACATTGCAGACAATTCTACTGCAGTTGCACGATATGTCACAGCATACTTAACCAAATCAGAAAAGACAGAGCTCCAAGACCTCTGGAATGACCTGTCATCAGATAAAACAGTGTCTCAGAAATTATACAGCTTGGGCATAAAAATGCTGTCCCATAGAGAATGTGGATCCTATGAAGCAGCTGATTGATTAACTGGTACTGCATTGTATGGTAAATCTGCAAATATAGTATGGCTAAGTCTTGGTCCAGCTAAATCTAGAAAAAGAGTTCTAAAATCATACGAAGATATAGAAACAATAGCCAAACATGATCCCAACAGCCAAGACATTTTAAAAAACAATTTATTGGACACATACTACCCAAACAGGAGTACCACTTTGGAAACCATGTGTCTATACCACATAGCCCAAAACTACACATACAAAAATAATATAAAACCTGATGAGCAAAACCGTAAATACAAAGTGACAAACTGTGATGGCAGTTTAGTAAAACTCACCAAACCAAATTTAATTAATCATATCAAATTGTCATTAAAGACTCCTCAACATAAAGAAATATATTACATGTCCCTGCTACAACTCTTCAAACCATGGAGAAAAGAAGAAGAAATACTAGATACCTATGACTCATATGAAGACGCTTTCAAAGCCAATGAAAGCAGTATAACTGATGTAAACTTTGCACAGTACAAAACAATGTTGCACAATGAACAGCAACACGAAGAGGAACTCCAGGCCCAACTAGATAAGGACACTCCTGACAGTAGTCAACCTTCTGTCACAGGAAGCCAATAACCACTGGGAGAACCACTAATAACAAATGAGGCAGAATTAGCTATGATAGAAGTAGAAAACACCATGTGTCACTATGAAGATAAAGAAGACTTAACTATACTACAATCAAAACTAAACAAAGAGCAATGTAGCAATTTTCAAGAAATAACAAAAGAAATTGTACATGGTGTGCAACATGAAAACAAAGAATGCACCTGCCAAAATTACAAACCTATACTATTGTATGTCAGTGGTGAAGCTGGTTCTGGCAAAACATTCCTAATCAAAATCATCAGTAAGTTCCTTCAACAATTGACAAACAACAAACTGTCAGCTGTTGTCACTGCCCCCACAGGTTTAGCTGCCTACAACATAGGTGGTGTCACTTTACACCGATTACTACTCCTGCCAGTAGAACACCAAAACAAGTTAGATTATTACAGACTTTCTGCAGAAGCTGCAATGGAAGTACGCAGAGTATTGAAACAAATGAAAATGCTACTAATAGATGAAGTGAGCATGGTGTCCAACCTAATGTTGGCTTTGATTCACCTCAGATTACAAGAAGTACTCAAAACAAACCATGAATAGCTATTTGCAGGAAAACACATCATTGTTTTCGGAGATCTTCTTCAATTGACTCCTGTAAAAGGTGAGCCTATTTTTAAAACATTAGGACACAAACTCTGCCGTAAAACTGTTGGCAGCATTGGAAATGTCATCCTTTGGCAACATTTCCAAATCAGAGAATTAACAGAAAACATGCGCCAATCTGCAGATCTCACTTATGCCAACATCTTAAAAAGTATCAGAGTTGGTATACTTTCTAGAGAAGCAGAAGCAATATTGAAAACCCGGCACATTCATGCACTTTATGGTGATAATGCATGTGCTACAGATGTTATGGAACAATTAGCCCACAAAAATGTCAATTGTATGGCCTTAATGCCAACTCTTGCAAGCTGTTTCAAATTCAATGAAATAATGTCAAGCAAAGAAATGCAACCAATTATGGAAATTAGCGCCACAGACAAACTAGATATGACACTACCCATGTGTGACCAAGCCACAGCAAGAATAGTTTAGAAAAATCAATCTCAAACACAGCAGGCTTGGAAAAGATATTAAAATTATCCTTAAATTGCAGAGTAATGCTTAAACGTAACCTTGACGTGGACCAAGGACTAATTAATGGAGCACTGGGTACAGTTGTTGGTTTTCAAACATACCCACGTGACAACAAAATTCAGTTTTTCAATATTCTCTTTGACAAACTTTCAGAAGTAAAAAGAATAGGACGCTCAATAGCTCGATTCCTTCTCTTCAAAGACATGTATGTACGCAGAGAACAATTTTCTCTAACTCTTGCATACGCAGTCACCATTCATAAATCACAAGGTCTTACTCTAGACAAAGCAATGATAGACATTGGTAACACAGTCTTTAAAGAAGGCATGAGCTATGTAGCACTGTCATGCCTACGTACAATTGACGGTCTATTTCTAATAAACTTTGATGCAAGTAAAGTAAACGCTGATATTCCTTGCATTTTAGAATAAAATAGACTTCTTTCACTATACACCCCCCATCTACAAACATATCCTGTTCCACAAAAAGGAACATTTTCTAAAAGAAAACTAAATCAACAGAAATGCAACAGGATGTCACTGCAAATCCTCCAAAGAGACTAAAAGAAACTGAAACTTCAAGTACCACAAGCAAAAAAGAATCAATTAGGGAAAGTAAACCAGGTACTTCTTTAAATAAGGAAGACAAACTCCAAAAAAGGCAGTTAGATACAGAACTACCTGGACCAGTTAAATTCTCAAATATAGTTGGTGTAAGTTGCTACGCAAATGTAGCAATGAATATTCTGTTTCAATTACCACCAATTGTTGACAACATTTACTTAAACAGTACAAACCCATTGTGTTTACAAATGTTAGTACTTCACAGAAATGCAGCAAACAATCCTGACAACACGTATAGTGTTTTTGGAATAAGACGACAATTGGACTACTGTGCTGGAATGGTGAAATTCACAGGAAGATCCACAAGAATTTCTAATGTACTTACTATTAGTACTGGAAAACAAAAACATACCTATAAATGAAATCTTCCAGATTCCATACATGTGGAAACATACATGCACTCTCTGCAACAATGTGACACAAGAACAAATCCCCAATGAGCGCTTTGTCTATATATCAATACCTAATTGTGAATCCGTTCCATTTCAGCAACTTGTACAAAATGCAAACCACGGTAGATTATGTTCTACCTGCAATTCGGATAATCGCTCCACGTTACTAATACAAACACATAGTAAATACGTAATACTAATGCTTCTACGTTACAATGCAGATGGTTCAAAAAACAACTGCAAGCTGACTGGATTCACACATGGTCAAATTTCACTTGGTAGGACAACCTTCACAACAATAGGTATAATCTACCACGCAGGAGCCACAACCAACTCAGGGCACTATACTGCATATATAAAAAAAAAATGTGGATGGTTTGAATATAATGATAGTACCGTTACTCTAAAGCAGAGATTACCAGCTAATCTTACAAACCAAAATTTGATAACTGAACTGTACTTAAACCTTAAGTAAACTTGTAGCAAAAAATATAAACTGTCACAATATTTCAAAACCTATCTAACTGCCCAAAGATTCTACAACAACTAATCAGATAAATTAATACCACTAAAATAGAGCAAAGAATAGACAGTTAGAATACGCCAATTGGTATCTAACTGTCCCAAAATGTACAAATGTGCAAACAGATAAATCAATACCACGAAATGATATCAAAACATAAGCAGTTAGAATACGCCTACTGGTATCTAACTGGGCCAAAATGTTACAATATCCAAACAAATACCTAATATCTTACTGCTCACAAAAACTGGAACAATCCAATGCATAAAGCATTAGGCAGAAAGAACAAGTAAACGCGGAAAACAAACAAATAAATAAACTGTAGCATAACAGAAAATCCAACATGGATTTTTTTTCTCCCACAGACCCAATGATTTTAGCAACAAACACAGAAACTTTGCACATTGCACAGTACTCTGGTTTGTAATCTACTAAATATGAGGGTCAATAAAAAGAAGAAAATGTTGATTGTACAATGTAATAAGTCATTATAAAATACTAATACTAACATGCTATTTTCTTTTATTACAGAAATGAACAAGAAAAACATGGACTACCGTTACTTAACCAAATAGTACGTATAACAAGATAAATACAACCATCGCAGCATATCACACCCATACAAGCTTATAACATTGTTCCTTATAAATTAGTTTTTGACCCAAAGTTAACAGCCACTATGGGTGTGATATGCTGTGGTGGTTGTGGCCAGGGTATACACTCTTGGGTGCATGGCCAAATGGCCATGCACCCAACATTCTATACCCTGGCCACATCCACCGCAGCATATCACACCCATAGATGCAAACATTGCAACCATTGTTATGTCCGCGGACAGGGGGAAGGTCCTAGTACACATTCAACTTGCCAGAGGACAATACAAACAGCGTCCTCAGGACACCCCCATTTTCTTTATGTACAAACATTTCTGAACACCGCGATTGTTCTTAAAACATTTTCACCTTGCCAACGAACAATACAGACAACGTCTCCAGGACACCCCCTGCAAACATTCCAAGACCCCACAAGTTTTCTTAGAACACTTTCAAGTTGACACCAAATCCATTCTGTTTATTTACGAACATTCCAGAACAGCCGTGTTGTCCGCAGACAAATCGAACACAACAAAAGCGTCTAGCACATAAATAAAATACAACTTTGAACCTATCTCATACTCCCCCATTCTCCCCAAAGACTTCTACACACCAACACACTCTACTAAATACACATTTTGAACAAACTTTCACTGCGCTCTCCGCGGACGTCCGCAAATGCAAGATGGCGGGCACGACAGAAAATCTGACGCGCATCACGCACCACACCACCTAATCAGCAAACACGTCGCATGTCCGCGGACATGACGAAAGCCGCTGGGCCAATCAGGGTGCTGTCCGTGGAGCGAACAGGGAAGTCCGTCCGCGAAGTGAACATAGATATCACTAATTTTTTTGCCTTACATTTTGGTCATTTTTAAAAAAAACTACTGGATGGATTTACACCAAATTTGCAAAAGCACGCTTTCGGACCAGGCCGCCGCTCCTGCCACAAATTTGGTGTAAATCGGTCCAGCGGTTCGGGCTGTAGCCGTGCGCAAAGTTTTTTCCCATTCAGTCTATGGGGAAAAAAAAGTTTTGGGACCCCCCCTATAACTTTTCCTCCCCTGGACGAATCCTCACCAAACTTTGCAAAGAAATTCAGAGTGGGCCACATACTTTTTTTTGCAAAGTTTGGTGAGGATTCGTCCAGGGGGAGCGAAGTTATAAGCCGCCTAAAAAGTGCTCTTCTATGGAAACACGAACTTAACCATAACTACATGGCCGCTAACGCGGCCATGTAATATAATACAGAAACAGAGACCTTAGAAAATCCAGAGGGTCCGAGCATGTGTTTCTAAGCATACGTTGATCCATCGTACAAACATTTCCTACGCACCTTTCCGTAGTTTTCCTCTTTTTTAGACAGGTGAAATCAGGCAGCAGGGCGCAGCCATCTTGTGATAATCTTATCCATTGCCGCATTCCTGAGTTGGACTGCCCTGGCGGCACTTATTCATATGCCCCGACCCTGAGGCTGACATCACGAAATCTAGTGATATTCTCCACCTATCTCCAGGACGTTACTGGGCAGCGTAGCCAAATGCCCCCAGTCATCACCTATGCGATAAAGTTAGTTGACGCAGAACCCGGAATATAAACACACATCATCTCACAACACAGCACGTCCCAATTCTGAATATAAAACCATACTTTTAAAGGAAATAACAAAACTGTACAATTTTTAAAGTACTTTTATTTCACAATAAATGCTCCGAGAACATCCGGCGATGGCCATATTCAAGCAAATGGGTAATTTTGTTCTTCTTTCTCGATCCACAAATGTTTATTATGAATCACGTGGTGTTCCTTTTGGGTATAAAAAGCGTATTGATGCACTGTGAATCGCAAGGCTTTGGCATCAGCTTGGCGCTAGGCCACCATAAAGTATGTCAAGTTGCACCTTATCACGGATACCTCATAAGGGCATATCGGCCTGTGGTGATCGCCCCAAAAAAGAGTCATTGTCATCCAGCTATTCACGTGTATCTGCAGCTGCCGGTTTAAAAACCTGTCAGTTGGTATCTGGAATCGACGACAATCGCAGAAAGGCAGGATGTAGCTGTTTAAAAAAATTAACAGAAATGTGTCTCAGTAGCCGATCTTTAGTACAATTTATCATTTTACCCATTAAATCGGCCCTGTGTTAAAACAAATGATGAACACAAACGTGAAACAATGGGAACACAGACAAAACAACATGGAAAGTAGCCTTCAATTTACTTCAACGGTTAGTGCTTAGGGTAGCCAACTGTCCCGAAATTTGCAGGATTTTCCCACAATTGGGGCCTATGTCCCACAGTTTGCCGAGTGGCTCTGCGGGACGCAGGTTGTTCCGAGTTGCACTGTTCGAGCACAATTTGTGCATGAGCATAGAAAGCCAGGAGTCAAAATTAGGCATGCTGGGGGCTGGGGCCGGCTGCTGCAGGGCGCTGTCTCACAGAGTAGCTGCTACTTGCCAGTCACTGTTATTCCCATTCGTGGGAAATGTAAGTATTTCTATTTCCCATAATAGGAGCGGGGAGTGGGGTCATATACATACATTTCCCACGTATGGGAATAACAATGGCTGGCAAGTGGCAGCTAATCTGTAAATAAGAGTCGTATTGCGTTGCATTACACCTGCAGCTGCTGGCGTGACAGGCCTGCAGGCCGGTCACGTCAGCAGCTGCGGGTGCAATGCATTGATTCTGGCCAGTGAATGACGCTGTGACGTCATCACCACCTTGTGTCCCACAAAAGGATCTGACAAAGTTGGCCACCCTATTAGTGCTATGCAGTAGGTTCAGCTCAAAATGGGATGTGAACGCTGATGCTACAATCAAGGAGCAAGGTAAAGGCAAGAAGAACACATAGACAGAATTTTATTTAAATATTAGCGTTGAATTACGCGTTTGTGGAACCTCGGGGAACCCACTAGTGGAGTACATGCATCTCAATCCTGGATTGCACATGTGCCCGATACAAAGGCAAGTATACGCACAAGTTGTATTTGCATGTTGTTGCAATATGACACAAACAATAACCGAGTACAATATAAGCCAGCAATAACTGTCGACGAATGATAAGTTGACTCATTGGTCTATAAAATGGTCGAAAATAAAACTTATATAATATTTGGCATTTCCACATTCTCTTTGCGTAATGCAAACATTCCATTAAGGTCAACAAATTTTCATAAAATGAAATTACATGTTCCTTTGTCCAGTTTTGGAATGGTGAACCTTATCATATTTGACAGTGTTACATCCCTCCCTTCTTGCAATCCTCCCTTTGTTTCAAGGTAAAAAATCTATTAAACCCTATACTGTGTACGATGCGTGGGTTTGTTTAGCTTGGAAGCAACATTTTACGGCGCTAACCTTCACTCAAAATGGGAGCCAATAGCCCTTCAGACCACAGTGGCATTAGAAATATTTATTAGAAAGATATGATTTGTTTGCTACCATTCACCAATGCGGACGCCATTTCTACACATTTACTTTGTTCCTCGGGAGAACTTCGCACTCTCCCAGCGACTCCCACAGCCAGGCCACACCACCTGTCAGCTCAGCCCATCTCCTCTTCACACTGCAAATCACGTAAACATTCCTCCAAGGAGCAAGTCCCGAGCCCTGCCAAAATGTGCTTGTATGAAAATGTTTGACCAAGCCCTGCTGCAACCCCCTCCGGCCAGACCGTGGTCCCTTGACCCCATGACCGCAATTATATAGAGGCCTATAATTTGCACAGATAGTAGTAATGCTTTTACGTTACAATGCAGATGGTACCAAAAACAACTGTAAGATGACTGGATTCACACATGGTAAAGTATAACTTGGTAAGTAAACCTTCACAACACTAGGTATAATCTACACGCAGGAGCCATAACCAATGCAGGTCACTACACTGCATATATAAAAAAGAATTGTGGATGGGTCAAATGTAATGATACCACCGTTACTCTAAAACAGAGATTACCAGCAAATCTTGTAAACACTTACTTAATATTCTTAAAACCAAAATGTACTAAGTAATCTGTGTATGAACTTAAACAAAACCAGCACTTCAAAACTATGACCAGTTGGAAAACGCCAACAGGTATCTAACTGCTCCAAGATTCTGCAACATGCAAACAAATAAATGAATACCATTAAAATTAAACAACAAATGAACAGTTACAATACGCCAACAGGTATCTAAGTGCCCCAAAAATGTGCAACAAGCCAACAGATAGATCAATACCACTAAAATGGGAAAAGAAATAAACAAATAAAATACACCAACTGCTATCTAATTGCTCAATACTACCACCACTTCCAAATCAAAAACCATGCACATATTCAATTCCTCCAACTGAACTCAATGAAAGAAATGTATTGTACCACAACGTAGAAAGTTTTTTTTTTAATCCAGCATTGATTTTTTTCCCACTCACCCAATGATTTAATCAACAAACACAGGAACTGAGCAAATTGGACAGTGCACTGGTTTGAACTATGGTACTTCTAAAGTGCTAACTATGACGGTCTACAAAATACAGAAATGTCTGCTATGTAATGCAATACGCATTATAAACTACCTACACTAACATGTGTTTTTTTTCTTTTATCACAGTGATTGAAAAAAAGGTCTGCTCCAACTACCCATGTCATGAAAAAACTGCAAAAAACAAGAGAGTTCCTGGGAGTCTCTCTGCCAGACATTAGTCCTGGGTAAGAGAGCGTTGACCAGATTCTTTAGCTCACTATCTTTCACAGAGGAGAAATATCCCAATCATATCAGTCTTTGTCCTGCCCAGGGGCAGTCCAGCACTGAAATGCTAGGCAATTCTCCTCTAAACAAGAGTACCAACAGCAACCCCAGACACGTGTTTCGGTCTGGTTGGACCTCATTAGTATTGTGGAGCTGTGCCTCTCTAAGAATAGTAAGCAAGGGGTCCCCGTCTGGATTCCCCTAGTAAATTAGGGTGAGACCTAAAGTTACTTGTATATGCAAGAACCAAGGGGGGTCCTGAGAGTCTCTCTGCCAGACATTAGTCCTGGGTGCGAGAGCCTTACCCAGAATTTTAAGCTCAGTATCTTTCACAGAGGAGAAATATCCCAATCATATCAGTCTTTGTCCTGCCCAGGGGCACTCCAGCACTGAAATGCTAGTCAATTCTACTCTAAACAAGAGTACCAACAGCAACCCCAGACATGTGTTTCAGTCTGATTGGACCTTATCAGTAGGGTGGTGCTGTCCATCTCTAAGAATAGTGAGTAAGGGTTCCATGTCTGGAATCCCCTACTAAATGAAGGTGAGACCCAAAGTTACTTGAATGTGCAAAAAACAAGGGGGATCCTGGGAGTCTCTCTTCCAGACATTACTCCTGGGTGTGAGAGCCTTGCCCAGATTATTTAGCTCACTATCTTTCACAGAGGAGAAATATGCCAATCATATCAGTCTTTGCCTTGCCCAGGGGCAGTCCAGCACTGAAAAGCTAGGCAACTGTACTCTGAACAAGAGTACCAACAGCAACCCCAGACACGTGTTTCGGTCTAGTTGCACCTCATCAGTAGGTTGGAGCTGAGCCTCTCTAAGAATAGTGACCAAGGGGTCCACGTCTGGATTCCCCTAGTATCTAACTGCATTGATGCACTGTGAATCGCAAGGCTTTGGCATCAGCTTGGCGCTAGGCCACCGTAAAGTATGTCAGGTTGCTCCTCCTAGGTTGAGACCAAAAATTACTTAAACATGCAAAAAACAAGGGATGTCCTAGGATTGCTATTGGTACTCTTCTTCAGAGGAGAATTGCCTAGCATTTCAGTACTGGACTGGCCCAGGGCAGGACAAAGACTGATATGTTTGGGATATTTCTTCTCTGTGGAAGATAGTGAGATGAAGACTCTGGGTAAGTCTCGTAACCAGGACTAATGTGAAGCAGAGGGACTCCCAGGACCCCTCGTGGTAATTTGCAGGAAAAAACTGCATACAACCACAAAAGTCAAACAGTAAGTATATAATGATTGGACTCATAAACACCACAGCATAACACACCCATTTAAGGAAACACCTGACCATACACCACAATCCAAAATGTTTGCTTCCATGGGTATCTCATGCTGCAGCGCTTGTTGCCAAACACTACAATCTTGACTGCATGGCCTGGCCAAAACTCTTCACACAGCCTCACCAAAAGAAACAGTAAGTATATAATAATTAAACTCGCCACCACCACAACAAACCACAGCCATACAAACATACACCTCACCAATAAATACAACCCAAAATGCCTAGAGTCTTCAATAGCAACATTTGCACACAATCCAACAAACAAACTAAGACACATCATCTCACTGTCCTATAAACACTATCACATTACTACCAATCAGTATGCACATTTTTAAAAACATATCCCCTAAGCAGCCCACATACCACAGTCAAAATCTTTGGTAAAATGGGTGTGTTATGCTGCGGTGGTTGTAGCCAGGGCCTAGAATCTTGGGTGCATGGCTGAAGGCCTACAGCACTTTGGCCATTCACCCAAGACTCTAGGCCCTGGCCAAAACCACTGCAGCATAACACACCCATAGAAACAAACACCTATCAAACGACCACAACCCAAAAACATAGTACATCCACCTCAAAACTGTGCACTTCAATTAAAATTCCAAAAAATAATTACAACCAATGTACAAACTCTTCAATACATACCCTCTTCACCCAATGCTCTTGTAACGACCCAAAACCAACATCATACTAAAATAAAATAACCAGTAGTGCGCCCAGTGTCTAGTATGTTTGCGGACAACCGCGGTGACTGCAGAAACCGCAAACACATCTCAGCCTTCTCCCACCTAAACAAATACAGCATTTGACCCATCTCTTACTCCCCCACCCTCTCCAAGCACTCATACACACCAACACACTCCCCAAAATTGGATTTATGCTCACTTCCAGCATATGTCCGCGCGACCAAAATAGCGGGCGCATTGAAACAATTTGACCCACCTCACGCCTCATCCCAGCCAATCAGAGAGCATGTCATTTGTCCGCGGACATGATGCAAGCCAATTAACCAATCGGTGTCCTGTCCGCGGAGGGAACAGAGAAGTGTGTCCGCAGAGCGGATATAGATATCACACATTTTTTTAGGCCTACTTTTTGGTCATTTTAAAAAAAATACTGGATAGATTTTCACCAAATTTACAAAAGCACACTTTCGGCACCAAGCTGCCGCTCCTGCCGCACATTTAGTGAAAATCCGTCCAGCGGTTTGGCTCATATACTTTTTTTACAAAGTTTGGTGAAGGTTCGTCCAGGTAGAGCAAAGTTATAAGCCACCCAAAAAGTGCTCCTCCTATGAGTTTAACAACTTAACCATAACCATAACTACATAGCCGCTACTGCAGGACATGTCATATATATATATATATATATATAATTTTTTTTTTTTCTTTTTTTTTTTTTAAAGGGAGGAAGGAAAAGTGGGGCTGTGAGAACACAGGTCAGGTGCAGCTCATCCATACTGGGCCAGGGAGCATTGACCCAGTGGCTCCCTCACCCATTATCGAGGAGTTGAGGAGCCAGCCTATTGAAACACTGAGCACTCCCTAATCTGATTTTTCCAGCTGAGGGAGTGCTCCTGGGCTGGCTGAACTGTCGAGGGGAAACACTGTTGCACTTTGACTGTTCAGTTCCCCAGCCGCACATGCTCAATGGGCCATGCAAGACTTAAGAGGCTTTGCTTCGCCAGCCTTGAAAGCTCATTGGAAATGCTGGCTGGGCAACTGCATGTCTCCATGTGCCAGTGGGAGCGCCTCTGCCTTCTTGCACATACAGATACGTGTAGGAACCAGAAAGCTTTTGCTTCCCGATTCCTGTTCA
This sequence comes from Ambystoma mexicanum, assembly GCF_040938575.1. Lineage (NCBI taxonomy): Eukaryota > Metazoa > Chordata > Amphibia > Caudata > Ambystomatidae > Ambystoma > Ambystoma mexicanum. The sequence continues at coordinate 1,274,899,961 of NC_090929.1, read as the reverse complement.
TGAAGCAGGAGCTGGAGCGCTGGGGTGGAAACCTCAGGACCGGGCAGAAGGTAACTTTATGTTAATTTATTTTATATTTATTTATGTGTATAGATGGGTGCATGCTTGTGTTAGGAGTAAGTGTATGATGATGGGTGTGAAGGAAAGAGTGCTTGCTGTGTGTATGCTGTGTGAATGATGTGTGTGTGAGCGTGCATTGGTCCATGGCGCAGTTTTTGGTGATGGGGGGTTGTACAACAAAGGCATTTTAAAAATGCATATGTTGTACAGTCCCCCTACCCATCTGCCAAAAACAGCTCTCCTTCTGAGGCACTATGGAGCCCAGGGGACAAGGATGGTATTTCTTTACTGGACACCTATCATCGATGTCCAGTAAAAAATGCCATGCTTTCCCCTTACACCCCCCAGCGCCAATTGCAAACTGTTTTGATTTTTACCTAATGTTTTTTTTTAAAGTATGCTCTAAAATGCACCATATTAAACACATTATTTTAATTAATTGTCCAGGGGCACAACCCCCCCGAATACCCATGTATTGGCTCCACTCAAAAAATTCACCAATCACCACTGTCCCTGGGACTTTGCTGGGAGTGGGGTGGGGGAGCCATGGCATAGTGGTGGGAGCAGGATGGGAAGAGCCCAGGGTCTTTGGTGGGTGTTGGGGAGAGCTCAGGGATTGGGTTAGGAGTGGGATGATGGAGCCGAGAGACTGTGATGGGCGCAGGTGGGAGAGCCCAGGCACTATACTGGGAGTAGGGTGAGGTGACAGCTCACGATAGTTCATAGCCATTTCGACTTATTATCTATTTGCCATTTTTGGGGGACCTGACATTTTGCTCAGGGGGCGAAGGGCAGGCCAAGACATTTTGAAGACCACTGCTCTATAACAACTAAATGTAACAGTCCATCTCTTAATGATTTCAGGGAAATTAAACCTGCCCTTAAAAAGAACTCAATTGTTAGAACTAACTTTAGTGAAAGGGACTACAATCCCAGATTCCCAGAAGTAATGGGATGAGGAAGAGGGCTAAAGAGGCATGCAGTTTCAGTAGTCAGGCAATTAAGCCTAACAGCGATTGCAGCAGTCAGGCCATTGAGCCTAACAGCCCACACCTGGAGGAACATGGGAGGCATAAAATGCACCCTCAGGCGCAAGCAGAAGGAAGGAGTGAAAGGAGCTGGAATGTTAGCTGGAGAGCAAACTGTAGCAGTAGTTGAAGAAAGAACGCACTAGTCTGGCAAACCTCATGGTAATGGGGGAACAAGAGGAACACCGGAATGTGGAAACAGCAGATTTCAACTGTGTGTTCTGCGAAAGTCCTGTTCCCCCAAACTCGGAAGTGCAGAGGCTGCACAGCAGAAGAAGTGCAGGAGAAAACGTTTTCCCCATGTAAGTCATTTTGCTGTGGTTGCCAAGCTGCTGACGTGCAGGAGACTGAGGCAAGAAAACATTGTCAAGCCGAGAGTCTCGGGGGGTAAAAGGAGCTCCAAAAACATCTGGCTGGACTGGAGACACCTTTTCAGGAGAAGGGTGTGGGTCCCCAGCAGGCCAGAAGCAGTAGAATTTGTGGTGGAAGTCAGAAAAGCAGTGCAACCTGCAGAGCAAGTATCTAGGAAGCTGGTGAGTGAAGCATGGCATTCCTACACATTGTGCAAACCTTGCCAGTAACATTATCCAGCTCCTTGTTAACCCACCTATGGCTTTATGCAAGTAGAGGTTTTTTGTTGCATCTAAATTACTATGGACAATGGAACTGTAGCACTCACATATAACGTGAACGACCTTATTACTCACGTGAGAAGCTAACTTTTCTGAAACCCATTGTTCTATTATTAAACGACTGTTGTAATCTAAAGGAGTGGTCACATGTCCCTAGTTAAGGAGAGGAAACAATGCTAGGACTGTTGCCAAATACCTGACCTTAACAATACACGAGTTGCAATCTATAAAGTGTGAAAACTACATTAAAGAATGGTTAGTGTGCCTAATTGTGATTCTCAAAGGAGGCCCAAACTCTTTCTTTTATTTGTACAGGAATACAATTATATCCATATTTAAACCATGAAATCTACTTCAAAGAGAGGTTGTGTATGCCTAATTGTGTTTTCTACATAAATACTGAATCTGTTTCTGTATCTAGAAATGACATACCTTTTAGTCCTACTAAGTCGAAGAACAAGCATTACCCAAGCCAATAGACCCCCATATTAAAAGTGAAACCAACCTGCTTTGTGAAGTTATTAACTTTCAAATGACCTAGATCCAACTGTGAAGCATTACCTGAAACTAAGAGAGTGGCAGCAAGACTTCTTGTGAATTTCTTGGGCTGATAACTGGCAGAAGGGTGTACGCAAAGCTGGCTGCATGTATGGAATTGTTTGAAGTAGACACAACCTGCAGTGCCAAAAACTATACAAGCCAGGGAGAAGTGAGTATTAATGGCAAACCCATGTTGTTATTGTGGCAGACAGACAAGAGAGGCAAAAAGGCTGCCCTTTTAAAGAAAGATATTCAAATGAATATTCAAAGGAAGATATTCAAAGGAAGAGTGCCTTGCCTATTTGAATAGGTTGAAGTGTTTAAAGTGTATCTTGTTGAAGCCTGACTAACTTTTGAAAGTACTGTAGCTGTGGTAGCAGTCTAAAGTACTGAGGCTGTGTGGTATATCTGGTTTTCAGTAGATGGAACATTGCAACATTGCCATAGTCTGAACTAAGTAAAGTACTGTGGGATAAAGGTGGAAGCAGCAGCACTAAGAAGTCATCTTGACAAATATACCAATGTGAATACTAAAACTGTAACTAAAGAAGTACTGACTGTTGATCAAGAACTATGTATTATTGACAGTGTGGATATTACATTTGTTTTTGAACAGTGGAAAACGTTCTTGAAGGAGTGACAAAACATTGTGAACATGATTTCTATTGGTGCTATTTTCTGGAAGTAGAGCGTGGACTTTTCATCCCAGAAGATTTGTTACCAGTGGAACTTTGGTTGATGAACTTTTATTTTGACTTTGAACCACCAAGATCTGATTTGAAACCTTTCTTTCTTTTGTTGAACATTGACTTTGAATCCTGGGGAAGGGACATTTCCCAGGACAGGAGAAGGTCATTCAGACATTGTGCCAATATTGTTTATGTCATATTGCATTGCTGCATATATTCTTTGAGTGTTTGCAGCTTAGTGTGATGGCCAGTTATCCTATGTTACAGAGTGTTCCCTTAGCTTTGGTTAGGCAGTGAATTTCTCAGCAGCATAGGGATAGTGAGGCCTATTTGAACATATTTTCTTTAACAAAAAGGCATACTTTGAGAAACCAACAAGCAGGTGTCCACCTAGCATTACTGACCCCTCACATGTGGCATCAGGAGTGGGATCAGAATGAGCTGATCCAAACTGGGGATCCACAATGTATCTGGTAGACTCTGAACAAACTGAAGCTGAGGCAGAAAAGGGTTGGTCTCAGCCTATTCCTCCTACTCGTGCCACTTGTACTTCCCATTCAGAACCTGGTTTTAATACCTCCTAGGGAGGAAAGGAACTGTGATTCCTTTTCCATCAAATGAGCCGGAAGAATAAGAGAAGTCCCTTGTAATCAGTGGTCTCTTAAGATGAATGTAGGCATAACATTTTCAGTAGAATTAGGCCAGGCTATCCTTCTTAAAAGACAATGGGCCTCAGCACGAGTTTGGCCTGAGCCCTTAAACCCATTGTGGTCATAGGCTGCGCAAGAGGGGGTGTGAAGTTAAGGTGGCTTTAGCTGAGTTTGAGGGGTTTTGTTGTATTACGTTTTCAACTTAACATCGCAGCAATTAAAGATTTTTCCTTGAATTTCAAAAGTTATGTTACAATGTACTGATTTTTAGAATGCTTTCAGACCACTAGCATGGTCTTGGCCATGGTCAATGGTCAATGGGCACAGCTTTGGGATGTGCACGCTGTCCATTTTAAAATGCTCTTGGCCATGGCTGGTAGGCACAGCCGAACATTACCAAATCACTAGCCATGGCCTTTGGCGCCACTCAACATTTAAAAAAACATGCAACCCATTGCTCAAAGACATTCAACAATCACAAACTGATTTTGTCCTGTCTTGACAGTGATATTGTAATGTATAAAAGATTGCAGGCTTTGAGAACATGCAATGTTTTTAGTTAATGCCCTCTGCAATTAAATTATTTGCAGAGGATCACACACTTTGGTTAAGCAACCTGATAGCAGTCCCTTGTTTTATGGCCTTTCTCATGATGACTGTTGCGATACTTCCACAACCCCAATGAAACGCATCTAATCAGCACGTAAAAGGGAAAAAATGACCAGCTGCAAGAATAACATATGCTTAGGTACTTTTGCCCCAAAGTGAAAATCAAAAGCTGGCACCCATGAATACATGCACAGTAAGTGAACATCTATCTTAAAGGGAAATATACAAATGTAGTTCAATAAACCTAGACGAAAGTGTGCAAGACCAAATAGCATTGGACTTTAAAAAAAAGTAATGAACACCAGAAAAATAATCTGAGAGGGGAAATGTTCCAATGGTGGCAAACTATACAAGGTGCTGACCCTTTAAACCCAGAAATATTCCCTAGAAAACTTAATCCCAATAGGAAACAAGTGCTTGTGGTCTTGTGAGTAAGCACCTGCACTCGGAACTTGACAACCTGAGTAAATTCCTGGTAGCCAAATACTTGAGCAAACTTGACAACCACAAAAAAACCCAAGGGGTTGTGTTCACCCTCTGAAGAAAAGTTACACTGACAACCCACATTTGTCCTTTACTTTTGCCCTGAAAAGCAGCTCCAATTAGGGGAAAATAACTACAACAGTGTCCATGATTGAAAACTCTCTTGCCACCTTTTGGGCAAATACTCATGACTTACTTGCCCTCTCATCATTTCCCCTCCTCACTCCCATGTCTGGCTTGCAACAATTTTCTGCTTTATAAAGATAACTTGAAAATTACACATACCATAGTGTCACGCAAATATATAAATCCTTATAGAACTATGTTATGCAAAAAGTGCACAATTGTGGCATTATTCCCCGCATCGTGTCTGGGAGATTAAAAATACCAGAATGCAATTCAGCAAAAGGCTAAAAATATGGTCTCTGAGTGTGAAACTTTCAAGGACTGACAGTAGCAAGGTTTAAAAAATAATATGGATGCTGTGGGTTATGAGATATCTAAAATTGGGAAAACACACAGCATTTGGGACTGTGGACTTTCTCCCATCGAGGCTGTAACCAGGAGCGACTGTGCTTAACTTCAAAGCAAGGAAGGATCTGGTAACCTCAGGCCATGCTGCACTTAAGTGGTCTTGTAAGGGGCACTCATTTATTGGGCAACATGGCCTGAGAGGGCTGGCCCCCTCCTTGCTTTTAAGCAAAGCAGGGTCAGGCCCAGTTATTGAATGAATGGAAAACCCACTGCAGCAGTAAAAATGCCTATTTCTTTTGTATTATGTATAAAAGATTGCAGGCTTTGAGAACTCACAATATTTTTTGTTAATGTTGTAGTGAGATTACATTATTTGCTGAGTATCACACACTTTAATTAAGCGGCTTGCTACAAGCCCCTTGTTTTATGGCTGGTCTCTTGGTGTCGGTTGTGATACATTGCACAACCCCAACTAACTAAGGGGTTGTGTCCGCCCTCTGAAGAAAAGTTAAGCTGTCCACCCACATGTGCCCTTTACTGGTGCCCTGAAAAGCAGCTACAATCATGTGACAATAACTGTACCAGTGTCCAGGATTGCAAACTCTCTTGCCACATCATGGGCAAATACTCATGACTTACTTGCCCTCTCATCATTTTCCATCCTCATCCCCATGTCTGGCTTTCAACAATACTTTGCTTTATAAAGCTAACTTGAAAAGTGCATATACAATAATGTCACTCAAATATATAAATCCTTAGAGATCTATGTTAGGGAAAAAGTGTACACTTGTGGCATTATTCTCCCAATCTTTACTATAAGACTATAAATACCAGAACTCAATTCAGTAAAGGGCAAAAAAATGGTCTCTGAGTGCAAAACCTTCAAGGACTGACAGTAGCAGGGTTTAAAAATAATATGGATGCTGTATGTTATGATATATTTAAAACTAAGAAAACACATTTGGGACTATGGACTGTCTCCCATTCATGGGTTAACTGCAACTGACCCTGCTTCGCTTTAAATCAAGGAAGGTTCCAGCCCCATTAAGCCATGTTTCTCTAAGTTGTCTTGTGAGGTGGGCTCATATATTTGGCAACATGGCTTTAGGGGCTGATACCTTCCTCACTTTGAAGCTAAGCAGGTTTCGTCCCTGTTACTGCAGGGTGGGGAAATCCACTGTTGCTATAAAAATATATATTTTTTTATTATTGACGGGGAGACTACAAATACCAGAATGCAATTCAGCAAAAGCCAAAAAACAGTCTCTGAGGGCAAAACGTTCAAGGACTGGCAGTAGTACGGCTTAAAAGAATAATAATTTGGATGCCCATTCACTCATCCATCCCTGCAGTAACCAGGACTGACCTTGCTTAGCTTCAAAGTAACGAAAGGGCTGGCACATTTCTCTATGTGATCTTGTAACATTGGTTCATGTATTGGGTAACAAGGCCTGATGAGGCTGGGCTTGTATTTTCAAAAGAAGAGAACAAATATGAAAAAGTTCACCATGAAAGTCATAACAGAATAGATATAATAGTTGTAAATACAGTTTTGTTACAAAATTAATTTGGTAAAAAAGGTATTACACAAAATGTAAAACCATATAAAACTCATTACAAAAACAACATACATAACACAAGTCAAAAAAGCATATAATTCAAATGTTCAATACATGCCACACTAGGACAACAGGATAGCTGCAGAAATGATTGCCAATAGAAAATCGAATGGAGAAATTACTGCATCTGTTTTCAACATTTTTGGGACACTTTTTTAAAATAGAGGGGTGGGGTAATTGTTAATGTGGGGGGTGAGAGGGTGGGGGTGTGAGGAGTCTCCCAAGCATTATAACAAAAACAAGATGCAGTCATTTCTTCATTTGATATTTTCATGGACATCCGGCAACAGTGGCAATCTACAATGGTCTATTTTGTATTGTTATATTATCCACCCATAGGCTGGTGCCTTCCTCCCTTTCAAGCTAAGCAGCATCTGTCCTGGTCACTGCATGGATGGGAGGCCTCGATGGGAATGATATCACTGGCTACGGCCATTGATTTTTTTTTAACCCTGATGTCACTACAGCTGTAAAAATGTCATTAAATAAAACAAACAACTGTAACCACAGTTCCTAAACTAAACATGCCCTCCGCTATCCGCAGTCCTTTATGGCCTTGAATATAGCAAAGAATATTGGAAAAAAATTGACAAAATAAATACTTTCCTGACCTCCCAGGCCCTCACCAAGTGCCCCTCTCATCTACGCCAGCTCACCCTACTCTGTGGAAGGCATCCTCACCTCCCCTTCCTTCTCCCTTTCACCCCACAATATCCTTTCTGTGACAGTTTGCTTTGAGATGTTGTCTATTTGTGGCTATAGCCAAGGCTACAGAAAGATTTGTGTTGCAAACTCAGTCCCTAGACCCCTCCAACTCCCAAATTTCAATTTGTACTCTAGCCCCCTCGCACCTCTAGCCTGATGGTATTTGCATGTTTTTGGCCTGTAAATGGCTTTTCTCCTGTGTTTCATTTTCCCGTACCCTCCGCTATAACCTCGAATATCTCTGACAGCAAGAGAAAAACAAGATGGCAGCTGTTTCATTTCTAGAAACACCCAGTTCGGCGTAAATCCCTGAGATATAGCTAATATATTGAAATAAATACTGCACGGAATAACTCCAAACCCAGCATGGATTGAAAGTAACGTTTTGTGCCAAGTGGTTTCGGACCTGGTCCAAATCCGTCAAGCGGTTTGGGCTGTGCGCTTTGGCTAACATTAACCTTCTTTGTCTATGGGAAAATGAAAGGGAAGTAGGACTCAAATTTGGGAAAATCTTCTTAATAACTTTTGCATTTTTAATTTTTTAGTGTTACTTTATGAAACTTTCATTCTGTGCAGGCCCACAAGTCCCTAATCACTTTCTAAATTTCGGTCAAATCTGTTACATGAATCAAACATTTTTAAGAAGAGAATTTTAATGGCTTCCTATGGGTGTCCGACTCACCTTAACTATAGGGCGGCTAGCGCTGCCCTATAAAATATATATATATATATATATACATATTCAAGGAAAAAACTTTACAGTGACGTTAAGGTGAAAAAATACAACAAAACCCCTGAAATTTAGCTAAAGCCACCTTAACTTCTCGTCCCATGTTGCACAGCCTATGACCACAATGATGACATCACAGATCACATCACTGATGAAATCACTAATTACATGTTGTATGAGAACACTGATGACATTGCAAATCACCTCACTGATGCCATCACTGGTGACAACACTAACTAGATTGTATATTATTGATCACATCAATAATGGAATTAGATATAACATCATTTATAACTTAGCTCATGAAAACTTTGATTACCTTAATAAAAAGGTAGTCTGTGCACTTGGCCTTGACAAAGGCTGGGGTCACTGGCCAGCACCAAAGGCCATAGCTAGTGGTTTGTTAGTGTTAAAAAATACAAATGTGCATGGTTAAAATCCTTGCATAGTAGCCTGTTACTGTTTTAAAATATACAGTGCCCAACGTTGAAAGCTGAAGTCAGTGGTCAGGGCTAAAGGCCATAGCAAGTGTTCATTATTATGTTAAAATATACAGTGGGCACAGCCAAAGGCTGTGGTCCTTGGCTGGTATTGTGTTGAAGACCATGGCTAGTGGCTGGTTAGTGGTGTATAATACACAGTGGGCACGGCCAGAGGCCATTGCTTATTGCATTTTATTATTTTATAATATGCAGTGGACATACCCAAAAGATGTACAAACTGCTCAAGGTCAAAGGCCATGGCTACTTAGAATATATAGTGGGCAGAGCCAAAGATTTTGGCCACTGGCCAGTAGTGTGTTTAAGTTCCTGGCTAGTGCCTGATCAGAGTATATAATATACAGTGGACTCGATTGAAAGCTGTATCCACTGGTAAAGGCCAAAATATATGGTTGGTAGCCTGTTAGTGTTTTAAAGTATTCAGTGTATTCTTAAGATATCGCAGAATTAGCTCAGATGAAACGGATTACAGGAATAAGTCCCAAGATTTGGCCAAAAAATTCGAACAAAGAGGATATGATCGAACAAAAGTAGAGGAAAGTGCAACCAAAGCTATACAGATCCAAAGACAGGAAGCACTCAAACCACAACAAAAGAAAGAATCAGAAAGCCTGGTTTATGTGACCACTTTCTCGAATCAGAGTTTTAAAATCAAGAACATTGTCAAAAAGCATTGGAAAATCTTATCATTAGATCCAACATTGGCAGAACTTTTTCCATCTCCGCCTCTGATCGCATACAGTAAAAGCAGATCAATAAAAGACAATTTGACCAAAGCGGATTTTTCAGCCAAAAGAACAACGAAGCAGAATTTCAAGGGAACCCTGCCTTGCAATAATTGTAACAATTGTAATAACTTGATAAAATGGTAATATTTAAATCATCCCCATAAGGGATACAAAATTCGGTTACGCCACACAACCACATGTGACTCAAAGAACATCATCTATGGCATCAAATGCCCCTGCGGAATATTCTACGTAGGGATGACAACGAGAAAAGCAAAAACTTGTTGGTCCGATCATAAGTCCAATATCCGACTCAAAAATGAACGTTCACCAGTAGCACAACATTTTGTAAAAGAATCTCATACAATTGCCCAAATCAAATTTATCATCTTGGAGCAGGTAATTCTATCAAGGAGAGGTGGCAATCTGGCAAAAACTCTGTTACAAGGTGAACTATTCTGGATTGACAAATTAGAATCAATGTACCCAAAAGGAATGAACGTTGATTGGGACATGAGTTGTCATCTGTAAATCAATTAAAGCCATATATTTGAAACTGTATAACAACTATTGTGAGTGAAACCTGATCAGTATGGACAATTATATGATGGAAACTTACAATCTTGAATTCAGTGCGCTTTTTGCTAACTAATTAATCACAACGCAATTGAATATTTATAACACATTGAGTTCTGTGATGTGGCATGACACTTCAAAATGGCGCCCTGCATCGACTGGATTCGTAGTTAGATGCAAAATTACCCAACATCCCTTGTGGTTGCCTAGCCAACAACGTTACTCTAATAAACAGCAAAAACGGCCACGCGTCTTCTCTGGACATGAAGAAATTAACGAGAAAGATTGCGGTAACAACGAATAACGAACTGGGTCCCTCTGGGTTTCAGTAGTCATTGGAACGTCTACTTTTACATCGTGAACGCGACACGAAGACGATTTCAAAAGCCAGTCGTCCGTCTAATATCAAGTAATACAAGTAAGTTGGCCGTACATCAAACGGTTACAACTGCACTGCTAAATTAGCCAAAGCTCAAGCGAGGAGCAGTTCAGATAATATTGCAATCAACACTCATTGTCACCATTTACAGAGCAGTGTTGTGGACAATATTGAAAGGCAAACGTGGACAATACCATCACTAATATGTAGCCGAAATTAACAAATGACGCTTTTTGCACTGAAATCTCCATACTGAATCATCCATCACATGGGAATACGGTGAGCTGAATGTTATGCTTTTGAAAAACGGATGAAATAACCGTGGAGTGGGACCCAGCGCTTTTTTAGAGCAACTGGGTCCCACTCGCGGTTTTTGTACACACAAGTCTCATGATCAGTTTTTGTAAATATGTATTTCTCCACTAGGTATCAGTTCTATATATAACTAACATCTAGAAGATCTAATCAGCCTTTAGATCCCGCATAATTTGGTCCAGTCATCATTGGCACTTTAAGAACACAGGTCAGTTGTGTATTTTTTGAATACTCTTATCAGTTATTGTTGAAACCTAATAGACATTCTTAAACTGAATACAAGCCCTATATTTTCTTATCTTTATTCTGAACTACAGGAAACGTAAAGCTTGAAAACTGTACCTGAAGAAGGGCTAGTCCCGAAACGCGTTGTACATTTGTTTTGTGAGAATTTGAACCTCATGTTTTTGACTGAGATAATACTAATTTCATAAACCTTTAGGTTCTTTCTCAATGATTATAAATAGCTGAAATTATTTTCTTTTGTAATACTCAATGTACTTACCTTATGTGAAGTGTACCTCAAATGTAAACCATTGCAGGATACATATGTGAAATTCAGAAAAGAAAGTTGTCTTGAAGGAAAGCAACTAAAATAAAATAGTATATTTGCTTCAAAATTGATGTAATATTGATTGACGTTTGTCAGACATAAGTGTGCCCTGTGTTTGTCCACCAGGTCATTGGTGGACCTTTTCCCTTATTCTATTTTGTTATGGTCTTTTAGCCAAGACCTACACAGGAGCACCTAAATTGTAGGAGTACAAAGGGGAATTCTGTTGAATTATTGATAACCCATAATTTGCTAATAATAAGAGTGCACCTCTATACTTTATGTCTGTCTTTAAAGTATTCAGTGCACAAGGGTGAAGGTAGTGACCACTGTCCATAACTGAATGCCATACTAGTACCCATTCATCTTTTTAAATATATTTGGCCATGCACACTGACCATGGATGAATGGCCATGCTTAATGCCATTTACTGTTGTAATGTAATGACGTTTCAAAATGTACACATCATATGTATACTTTGCCATTAGAATACTTAGAATACTTATTTTTTACTTTGGTGTTCATCCTTTTTTTGGGCCCCCTACACACTTAACAAGCTAATGACAATTTTCTATAAACTAATATAAAAAAAGCAAAATATATCCATGGTCTAATGACACAATAATGTGTACGACTTTTCTGACAACCTCCACACCGCACATAGAAGATCTTTAAACAAACTAATACTTAAAGTAAGCTATTCTAATTTTTTAAGTGAATTGGAATATTTGTTTAAACGTTGTGTGCATCCTTATTTTGACCACCTATACACATGACAAGTAAAACACAGTGGGGCTGATTCATGGAAGTGTTTTATAATGGCGAAATCCCATAGGAAACACTCCATGAATCAGACCCACTGTATCTTAACCCTTCCCTAAAATTCTTATTAGTAGTTTGATGTAATTTATTTTACAAAAATGGATCTACATTCTACTGTTTACTTGCTTCATATATAAACAGCCATGACCTTCTACACTCACTAACACTCAAAATAATGTACATGGTACCATTTATGTGACCTAGCACTTATAGGAAACACATGTACGTATTAAAATATACACTGTTTTACACAATAAAACAGAAGTAAAAGATTGCAAAATGCTGTTTTCTCTTCTAATGTATGTAACCTTGAGAATATTAACTCTACATTTATTTCATACTGATTTCAAAATACATCCTAGGAACAATCTATCTTCTACTTTACATAAAACACTTATTACCCTCTTCTTCCATTTCAAACTTTTATTTGCATGTTTGTATTCACAAAGAATATAATACAAATATTTTAAAACTTTGGTTCTCATAACACTAAGTAAGCATTCTTTAAACCCTTTGGCAATCTAGCTTGGTGTGTGACTATAGAGTAATTAGATACAAGACAATCTACTGCTGTACGCATCCATGTTGTGAAATTTCCACAGTGAATGGATGCCCTCTCATGAAAAATAATTGCGCACATCTTAAAGGTTTTCTTACTAATAGAAACTTCACTATTTACAAAATGAATTACTGACATGTTAATTGTCCTACCATCTACACTGATTCTTTAAAACATAATCAATACATTCTTATTAAAAACTAGATTTTCCAGTGTAGATTGTAAATTGCGAACACAGTCACATGCTTTAGTTAGAAGACCAGAAAAATTTACACTTTCTGATCAGGGAAATCAACATATAAAAATAGTTCTGAAATATCCTGAGTATTGTAATCTTTTTACATTGTGTACACATATGATTCCACTCAGAACTTATTCCTACATATCTATTTACAGTAACAGTCTCCTGCAGTAATAAGTTAAAGACAGTCATTACACATTCTTGACTATCTTCCTGTGTATTTTGAGAAAATGTTGATATCCACTTGCAACACGTGCAACATTTTGGATTGACATTGCTGAATGTGTACTGTGTGGTTTTGCATCTATGAATGTTCCATCCATACACAGCTGCTTGTCTGCTGTGGAAGTTATTTATTGCATCAATGGTGTCATTTGAAACAACATACACAAAGCTGCATTAGAATAGCATTCCATTCCTGTTTCATTACTTAATCTACAATTAAAATATGTAATAGTTGAATGACTTCCCAACTTTGTTAGATTCTGTTGATTTTTAGACTTAAGAGAAATCACTTTCACTGACTCCTCATGTTTCCTTGTAGGTACAGATATAATTTACAGGTGTGGAGCATACAGTACATGTAACTTACTATATTCTTCAATGCAAGAAATGTCGGCTGTCACTTTTCTTTCACCAAAATTTATAAAAAAATACACCTTCAATACATTTCACACTTGATAGTGCTACATATGACATTCCTTCTTTAAACACTGTATGGCCAATGCCAATAAGTGCTGCTTCTAACCCATGTGAGTTATGAATAGTATTTGCATATGCAGAGCACAATGGAAATTGTGATTTTTTCACAAAAGTATCCTTAAAAAGCTTGAAACCTGCAGAGGTCTGAGAAATCAAATGAGTTTCTTCTACACGATCAAACTTTACTTCAACATGTTCAATATTTGTACTGTGCGGAAAAGTGTGAAATGCAATCACTCCTCCCATCGCTCCATTGGCTAGACCAAAATCTACATTCAAGTTCCTCTTTACCAATACTCTAGCATTGATGCAACAGCTTCTAGACCTGCTGTTTTAGAAATGTTATTCTCTATTTGAATTAATCAGGCTTTTCTCTTTTATCCAACTCTAATGGCATAACATGACCATATAAAACATCACACGATTGTATCTCCAGAATAGTGTGCTTCTCTGACAGTAGCATTGTGAGAGTTAAACTTGTTACACTCTGCAAGTGTGTACATCAAAGCTACACAAGACATGTTTTTAACCTGAACAGTAAACATGACATCAGACAGACTGCAATCTGCATGAAACATGTTAGAAACCATTCTTCCCTTTAAGACTGCTTTCATATTCTCCTCCAGAACACCTTTACGAATCCTATTTAGCATGTCTGCAAACTCTAAGTCTGCAGATTGTCTCATATTAATGGTAAGTTCCTGGAATTCAAAACAATTCCAAAGGTTAAAATGACCAATACTTCCTATAGTTTTTGGACTATCCTTAGATTGCAGCCTTTTGAAAACTTGCTGACCTTTCACAGGGGTTCATTGTAACAAGTATCCGAAAACAAAGTGCATGATTACCTCCAAACAAATTGTTGTAGTCAGTCAGTCATCTTTAAAAATCTCTTGCATTTGCAATTGAATGAAAGCTAGTATCAAGTTAGACACCATGCTTACTTCATCTTCCTACTTCCTGTGCTGCACTTGATACAAGCTTTCAATACTCTAGTTTGTTGTCACGCTCCACTGGTAGCATCAACAGTCGATGTAAAGTAACACCTCCTACAATTAAAGCTGCTAAACCTGTTGGAGTAGTTACAATACATGCCAAAGAGCAATCAGTTACATTGTGGATCATAGCTCTTATTGCATGAATTAATAAAGATGTACCTGTTCCTGCTTGTCCACTAACATACAACAATACAGGTCTATATTGGACACAAGAACATTCATGCTTGTCATGTTGTAAACCATGTAAGAACCTATCTTTGATTTTATAATAAACTTATGTTTATTCTATATTAAGTTTACTATTTCATCATAATGCACATCTTTAGTTTGTTGCATTGCACTTTCTTAAGCTTTTTCTAGCAAAAAATTATTCTTCAAATGTTTTGAAACTTTCTCTCATGGGAAGAACAACTGCAAAAGACAAATATGAAATCATTCTTTTTTTTTCTACAGTTTGGCAAGACAGTTTCATGTGGTTGATGAGACTCGCCTTCTCATGTCTCCCTAGACAACCAGTACATCAATGTACTATAAACCGTCCCATCTCACTGTTTGCTTCAATATTTTTATATGAGTAGCATTCTGCTACATGTTATAAGCAAATATCCTCCATAATGTGAATGCCACAAGGTCTAGTAAGATTATTTTTTTTGTCCTCCCTTTGTCTGTCCTTCCTTGTCTTGTCGCACATAGAAACACTTGTGTACAGACGCCTTATAAATGACTTATCATACCATATCATATCAACTCTACAGATTATTTTGGAATATATGTATCAATCAAGTTGTTTTCAGAATCTCTTTACTGTCAGGTACTGTTTCAGCTAACTGCTGAATTTCACTCAAAGACTTCAGTACCCGATTTCTAGTACTAGCTGGGCTAAGACTTAGCATAAGAACATTAACGCTAAGTTCATTCAGAGGCAAAGTAGTTCACTGATCTGCAGCTTCATAGCTACCACAGTCTCTATGTGAGAGCATCTTCCGAACAAAGCTTAGACGTTTCTGACTAAGACTTTTATCTGCTGATAAGTCTGCCCATGCCTCAGCTGCATTGCTCCTTTCAGCTTTTGTCATGTATGCTGTAACATAACGAGTAACAGCTGTTGTATCCTCAGTGCAAGGGAGGCATGGTTATCAGAAGCACGACCGACACAAGGAGTACAATCCAAGGGTGTTAATTAAACAGTATATGGGTGAGAGAAATGCCTAATCTATACCTAAATCTATGATGGGAGCAAGCTACGAACATCAAAGTAAAGTAAACGCTGTCCTAGTGGTGCCTTGTCAAAACAAAATGGCCTATGCTAATAATCCTGTTGCCAAATCCTTACACTATACAACAAAAGGGTGCAGGACAATGATATATATAACAAAACAGTGTAATGCAAACAAAAGGAATTGTCCAAAATGTCTGAAAATAAAAACTGAATGGGAGATTAGGCCGAATTTTGGCTTTTTGAAAATTCTGAACGGCTGAACATTTCGACCAAATCACCGATTCGGTAGCAAGTGCTGCGGGGGTATGCCACGCACCCTTGTTTCATATACGTGAGTGGGGGTTGCTGGGGTGTCCGACGCAGCCTATCCCGTAGAAAGTAAAAAAACAAAAAAAGGAAATAATCCTGCAGTGCAGCTTCCCGATCACAGAAATGAAAGGGAACTGGCATTGCAGGGACACAGTGAGTTGGCACCACACAGTGTATCGCCGCAAGGTAAGTGGGGGGCTGGGAGTGTGGGTGTGGGTGGGGGCAAAGTCTGGAATGTTCAGGCAAGAGAAGACCAAAAGTTATTTTTGGATAATAACTTTCAGTATTTTCTACATCGAACATATCAGCCATGGGCCATGGGCTTCTAACCCAAATCCCAAACTAAAATGTCCAAAAGGGTTTTGGTAGTTCAGGACTGCTGAACTAATACCATCCCTTCCCCACGTTGCATCATGGGACAAGGCGGAACAGTGGCATGACTGTGAGCAACCCTTGTGTCTATAGGCATCAGGAAGCTGTCTCTTCCAAAAAGGCAGGATCCCTCGAATCAATATCTTTTGCCTGGCAGCACAAGACTTTCCCCCAAGCTCTCACCAATGCAGCTTTCCTCTCTTCTGCGGCTTTCTCGTGTTCCCCCCTTGTTGGGTTCACATTCATCTCTACACCACTGTTCAGTCTTTTTATCAAAAATACAGGATTTATTTACTTTCAATTGGCATTCCTCCATCGGGTTCACTATAGCCTTTGAAGGTGGTCATTCTCCAAAACACAAACATATACTCATAATAAACAAACACACCCCGGTAGGAAATGAGACCAAGAGAAAGGTTGTGAGTGAAACAAAGATTTATAAAGATAATGCATGCAGTGGACTCTGCTGCCTCGAGAGTGCTCTGCCAAACAATACAAGAACAGTACATTATAAGCTTTGGAAACATCACTAGTGATGTGTCCCTATTGGTACATCAAGTTGCAGTGGGATTGGTAGAAGAGATAGATGCAGTATGGCAGTATATGGGCCAGCTCCACATGATTTGCTGGTGCAGGGCTGTTACTCTGAGCGGCATGTGGTCAACTGGGCCCATCTGGGTGGTCTGAAGGTTGGGTCTTTTGCACAAGGAGAAGTCACTCTGTCTAATCTAAGCTACATACTATCTCCAGACATGCAATGAATAATGCAGAGTATAAACCATGCACTAGAATGTGGGGGCACCTATAAACCCTCAACACTTATTTACACATTCCCTCCTCGGGTCTTTGTAGAAGTGAGAGATACAAGGGTCTTGCTCTCCAGTCGTTTCATCGGTGTGCTTGATCTAGGATTTATTTGCCCTGGTGCTCGAGGGCCTGGGTGAGTGATTGATAGGTGTTGGTTTTAGGTGGGATATATGATGACATGAGACCAGTTTTATTGGGGGCACTCTAGGGTGGTTAGTTGGTAAGGGTCATACTTCTGCTACATCAAAGAAACCGTTGAGGGGCAATAGTTTGTACCAGCAATAACTTCCAAAGGTGGGGATGAGAGGAGCAGGAGCAGATTTGTGAGGACGGTTTGGCCACACGTCGAAATTCACCCCAAGTCACACACAGGGGAATGAGCACAGAGGAAGGATACAAAAATACAGTTTCTGTTTGAAACAATTTGCACCAGAGCATATGAGATAAAGGAGCCTGGACGGCACAGGCACAGCAGGAGGAAGTGGGTCTGTCAGTGTGTGCGGTGCGTGGCGCTGCAGAGGGGAGGGAAGGCTTTTCAAGGCTCGGAATGCAGTCTAGTCCAAAAATGGAGTCTGTGGGTACACAAAATGGAGTTCTTATGATTCTTGCAGTAGCCCCTCTTCCGCTGTAGCCAGGGAAGGGCAAGGAGGACGTCTCCCCACTACTGCATGAATATTAAGCCTTGTTTGTGTCTAATGTACATGGGGCAAACTGGTCCTTCCTCCCTCACATTCCCCTCTTTCATTACATCTAAAGTAACAAATTACTTTTATTATCATTAATGCCGCTCCCGCAGTGTTCCACCTCCTTCACTGCCTCGTCCAAGGTGGGGGTTCCTTTTACAGGAATCTAAGCTCTGCATACACCTCTTAAGCTTTGAACCCGTCTGGCATACTCATCAGGAGTACACATCATATATATACCCCCATCCCCATCCAGGTCCACCCACACTTTCCTATAAGAGTATAATTCCTGGGGTTCTTTGATAGTTGTGTGGTGCAAGCTGTCCACCCTATCACCGGTGTTTCGATATACTGCTGTCATGCAAAATTTGGGTTCCGGGTTATCTCCTATCTGTATTTGTGCATGTTTCATTGTCTGCACCTTTACTGGACTGCCCATTGTCACCATCATCATTGCACTAGTAGGCGTGGAATTTGCACAGCATCGAACGCCTACCTGGCCCACACAAAAAAATCACTAACAAAAATACTATAGCAGGGACGAGTATTTTCAATGTTGTTCCGAACCAGGAGGGAACCCAGTCAAAAATTAAGTCGAACCAGTCACTTGGTTGCACACCTCGTTCCTTGTTCATTCTTTCCTGAGGTTGTGGACTGCATTAATCACGTGCGATAGGGTCCCATTGTCAGCGTCAGCATAAGGCATGAATGTGCAACATGCACTCCCAATTTTTCGGGAAAAACACTGCCACCCATAGCTGTGAGGAGGTCAGGACATAGCGGTTTTGCATGGTCATCAACCGCAGGGCTCTAAATTCGACTTTGATGATGTTGAACCTCTCTTCAGGGTCATTTCCCAACTGGTTCAGCTCCCACCGCACTATTTGGAGCCATTTGGTGTTGGCTTGTGGCTGGATACTTGATACGAGAGATGCAAAACAATGCTCTGCAGTATTGAAGAGCTTGTATTGATCCGGGATTTGTGCCAAAAGTTCTGATGATTCTCTGGAAATGTAGTTTGATGCTCTCCTTTTGCGAGACACTCTGTCCTGCAGCTCATCCTCTGACAGGATGTCATATGTGGGGGGTTCTTAGGTTGTTGACTGGGGTGCGGGAGAAGTTCATAGTGGGTACTCTCTCCCCCTGGATATGGCTCTCTGGAATCACCATCAGGGCCAAATGCAGTGTGGTCAGGGCACAGGTACCCCTCCATGACAGTGGGAGATGCAGATACGCTTGCTTGCCATATTCCCAGTAAGTGTCCAATAAGGCTGCTGTGCCTTTCTTCATGTCGGGAAGGATGAGTGTTTTGTTGCAGTGTTTGTTTGATTCCATGGGCACTTTTCATTCTCTGTGAAAGCAAAGTTCATATTGTACTTCTCATTGGATGTTGATAGGTTTTTCGAGAGCTGCTACCCACGTCAGTTTGGCGTTGTGCTGAGACCAAATTGGAGTGCATGTTTTTACGACCCATTGAAATTTCTACTCTGACAGTCCTTGCAGTGCTTCTGCTTTGCACATTACTGTTTCTTCTTGCCACCTGTTTTCTGCAAACATTGTCCCTTTTATAACAAAAAACGGCTCCTTCATGCAGAGTACTCCTTTGGGCTTGCCATGGCGGGTTTTCTCATTTTGCAGAAGCTGTAACGTTACTGTGTGTGCTAGGAAGGTACTTCGAATTCTACAAAGAGTCCGATGAACAAGACATTGGGCATCCGCTAAAGGTGCCTCCTGTGGTATGAGAACCTCGAACATTCCAGACACGTGGGGTATTAAAGAGCAAACATAGCAACTTTCATTTGTTGCCTATTTGGCCATGATACTCATATCAGAATACCATGTATTGGACTGATCAGGGGGTGGGCATCTTCTACTGCATCTAATCACAGGCCATGGTAGCGTCATATCTTTTCTGTTCCACCGCCCCACTTTTCGGCCTCCTGTTCTCCCCTACATCATTGTGTAGCTTCATCAACCTTTGATACCGTATGGGAAAAATGCCTGACCACATTTCATCATTGTTAAAGAGTGCTCTGCCAAGGTTGTGGAACAGAATACATTAGTGGATTTGGGGTTTGGGATATGAAGTGCATGTTCTCGCCATTTCAGGTAGGTTTGTTGGTTGTTTGCGTGTGTGCAGATAGCGGTACTGACACATCAAAAATTGAACTTTCAGTATTATAAACATTCAAAGCATTCTCATCATAATTCATTTCAGAAAAGGTTATTAGTGAGGTCCTAACAGTTTGATTCTTGTGTAGAGAGGTGAGATTAAGATTTGTGAAGACATTATGGGCCCAGATTACTTTAAACCCATTCCAGATGAGGTGTGTTCCCTCCTGAACCAGTTTTACCTCACACCCCCCTTTTTTATACCCTCAAGAATAAAAGTTAGGCTTCAGTACAAACCTAAGCAAAACAACATTAAAGAAAACACTATTGCAAAAAAGTAAAGACCGCATTCGTATGAATAAACTCTAGTAGCGCTAATATTTCCCCTATTGCTATCTACGTCCGTGGTGTTATCATTGAGGGCCCTTGTTTCCGCCATATTTGAACCTGAAGAGGTCAATACAATTTGTTAAGTACACTTGTACATTTCTTAAAAAACTTTTCTCTTTAGGCAGTATAGTCAAGAGAAGTAGGGAGTGAAAGAGAAAAGGAGAGAGAAAGAGAGAGAGAGAGAGAGAGAGAGAGAGAGAGAGAGAGAAAGAGAGAGAGAGGGAGAGAGAGAGATTTAACCACTTTTTCACTTCCGTTATAGAGAAACCATACATTATATTCATATTCACATTTTATGTCGTTTTACTGATATTCCCATCAATATTTGATCTGCTTCCTTTTCCTCATCAGAGTACAGCTCTTTCTTGCTCTTGCGGTTGTTCTCCATCAGGCACTGTACTGCCATGCGCTTTCCTGAAATCAGAGAGGTGTATCTGATATTTCAGGCCCTTAACCTTCACCGCAGAAGGTGTGGAGTATATCATCTCATAAGGGCCATGAAATCTGGGAGAATTCCATCTCTGCATTAAGCTGCGCAAGTACACGTATTCTCCGGGCATTAACTGAGAATTTGGACTGTCTGCTGCTGGTGTATTTGTGTCTGTTTCCTCTTCCTGTGTGAATGGTGGGCTATCTGTTCAGCTATGCTTTTTATTGCTCTTGTGAGTTGTCTCAGATACTCCTTAAATTCATCCCCCAGCACGGTTTCAGCTCTATGAGCATCAGCTGTTCTTCTTACTGGGGACAGTGGTGTTTGAATGCATCTCCCTGCCACAATTTTGTCCATGGGTGCTTCTATTAGGTCATTCAATAACTGCGCATATTGTACTCTGGATCCGTCTGCCCTTCTGAAACCCCTCCTCCATCATCGTCAGAACCAGGCATGTACCGTGGTCATCACGAACGCCGAGTCTGAGTAGATTGTTATTGCACATCCTTTTGCTGTATGTAATGCTTCAATTAGCGCTATCAGTTCTGCTGCTAGAGCTGAAAAATGTGAGGGGAGTCTCATACTCTTCACCCTCCAACCTTATTACTGCTGCACCGACATGTTTCTCGCCTGTTTCTGGGTCAATGGATGCTGACCCATCCACAAAGTACACTTCACCTTCTACCAGAGCATTCTAACTTGCCTTGGGAATGTCGTCACCCTCTCCCTTGTAAGTGGCACAGTAATGTTCCTGCATGTCTTCCACTGTGCATGGCTATGTGATAAAAGTGGCTGGATTTACAATTTTACAAGGCACTACTTGTATGCTTGAGCTTGAAATTATTATTTCATATGCTGTAGCCCGCTGTGTAGTTAGTGTGGATTTTGATTGTTCAAGTATGGCAAACAGTGAGTGTTCAACAAATAGGGCCTCATTACGACCCAGGCGGTAAGTTAACGCCTGGGTCGTACCCTTACCACCATGGTGTAAACTATGGCATTCCAAGGTGAGTGGGGCGGTAAATCCCCATTTCCCATTTTACCCTTCCCCATTCCCATTTTTGCCCCATAAGGCATAATGGGAGTGGGGAAGGCGCTAATTACGCCACCGTAAATTACGGTGGCGTAATTAGCACCATGGTCCCTTAGCGTCATGGATTTTAACGCCTGCAAAAAGCAGGCGTTAAACTCACCATGGCGCTAAGGGACCTCGGAATCAGGCGTTAAGGGTCGGCGCCGTTTACGGCGCCGTTAACCCCTTAACGCCTGACTCATAATGAGGCCCATAGTGTCACTAGGCACCCCATCACTATGGTGGTGCTTTTTTTCAATCACAAATTTGGCGGCTGCGAGAGCTTGTTTGCACACAAAATGCCCTTGCATCACAGAATTCAAGGTGCCACTGTCGTCGGCCAATGGCTTGTGACCTAATGATGTTTTTTGTGTAACCACTGCTGTCATGAGTGTGCCATTACTGTGTGAAAATAGATAGAATTCCCGATCATAATCGGGGGTTGCCAGAACAGGTGCCATTGAAATCAGATCTTTTAATTGATATAATGCTGTGATCATCTCTTGTGTCCATTTTAGTGCTGTACTCTCGTTTTGTGCCTCCTTGAGTGCTAGAAGTAGGGGCGTGTCTATGCTGCATAATCAAGAATCCATGCTCAGCAATAGTTACATATGCCTAGAAACTTTGCCTGTCTTTTACACTTTTGGGCATTGGGGTTGCACGTATTGCTGCTGCTCTGTCTAGAATTATTCATTTTCCATTTTTAGATATTGACTGTCCCAGATACAATACTTCGGCTAGAAAGTACTGCAATTTCCCTTTGTCCACCTTGTATCTTTTCTGTGCCAATAAGTTCAGCAACGTTATTGAGTCTGCTCTGCACTGTTCTTCACTTTCACTACATATCAGAAGGTCATCTATTTACTGCGCTTGCTGTAGGAAAGCCAGATCTTCTTTTAGTTTTGTCAGATACTGCATAGCTTTTGTCTCTGATTCTTGGCTCTTCAGTACCCTTTGCTCTACAGAGCTTAGATTAGTTTGGATTTTCTCTAGTGTTTCCACTTGCTTCTTTGACCAAACGATGTCTTCTGCATGCTTTTCCTGCATTACTCTTATGTAGAGGTACAGGTAGGCTGCTATTTTGGCAATTTTGCTCTGCTCCTCTTTTGCTTTTGGGGCTATGTGCAGTTCACTAAGAGCTTGTTGTAATGGGCCCTTGTCTTGCCATTTATCTAGGTCCATGGAAGTGACCTGTTCTTTGATTTCCTGCAGCCATACCTGTTCATTCTGTTCGGGCCACTCACCCCTGACAAACAGTTTGTGCAGGGGGTGTTCCCTAGCCATATTAATTTCTACTGGGATCGCCATTTTGGAAATATCAATTTCCTTATGACTTATTTTAGGGTTAATTTACTTTTACAAACAGGCCTGATTTTGGAATATTTGTTTTGAGAGATGCTTGCACAGTGTAGCACAGTACCCCAACCCAGCAAGGTCTCTCTACCCTGCAGGCTAGTATGCTGTGTTAGACTGGCTCGTGTGGTAACTCGAACTCAAAATCCCAGCATGAGCCCCCAAATCTGTTAAGGATTTCAAACAGGTAATACACCCGGGTCTCACCTAGCATGTAATTCACAGATGAAATACTTATTTATTGTGTCTATAGGTTCAATATTCTGAGTGATATACCACTCATATCACACCTTTCTCACAATATCCCCCAGGTCACAGTAGACCAGGAATCAGGCTGGTTGTTAAAAGTAAATATTTATTTATTTATTTAAAATTCAAATCAAACACAAATTTTAATATATATTTGTTTATTCATCTTGGTTTGGCTTAACATCTTTTTCTGCTCTGCAATATTTGTAATTCTATAACAGCATTCCTAATTTCTTTTGCTGTTGAATGGTTATCCATTTTTTGACCTTGGACACTCCCGTCATTTCCTTGCCTATCCTGTCCGGTTGCTGCAGTACAATTGCAATTTTGCTTCTTTAGGTCTTAATTGTTGTACTGACATTTGTACCTGTTGAGCCTATTGATCTTTTTATAATCCATCAATGTTATCGATTACTGTTCAATATTTAAGCACTTGCGCTTTAAGTGTTGTTTCAGGCTGCTATTTTGACTGATGAATTTTTCAGTTATTTATATTCATTTGCACTTTATTGCTACCCTTAAGGTGCTATTAAAGCTTTGCACTCTGCTAAATATTATGCTGCTATTAAGCACTTGCACTTTACCAACAATATGCTGCTATTAAGCACTTGCACTTTGCTTTAATTCTGTGCTGTTTATACTGTGATCGACACAATTGGTGGATGATTTTAACTCACTCTAACAACCTTTTTTTATGTCGCAGTGAAGCTGTTGCATCCTGCCATTTTTTCATTTCCATTCAGCATTTGCACTGTTTGGTTTGAGTTTGTACTGCATGTTTTATAACTCATGCAACTGTATGAAAAATGTGGACCTTATTACAAATTGTAACTCAGGTAATTTTACTTATTCTGTTACCCCTGTGGTTTTGTGATTGGGTTGTGTCCTAATGTCATGCAATGGTGTTTACGCACAAGCACTTTGCCATTAAGTTACAAGATGTCTGCCATGATTTTACCTATACAGGTATCCATTTGCCGAGTTGTAGAAACCATGAAGGGACTTACCCTGCTATTTATACTATGCTTAGACTCTCCCTCCCATTGGTGAACAAGCGCTGTGTATAGCGTGAAATGTGTCCATACAGGACTTCTCTCTTAGTGCCCTGCCTCTGTTTTGGGGTCTATGGCGGTTTTTTAAACATGATGCACTTTTTATATCTTCAATAAACTTGAAAGTAATTTATTTTGAATTTCTGGCTTTTTTCATGCACGAATGGGACCTTGCTGCTTTTTTACATGACTTGGAGTGCAGGCTGAACTGTCCATTTTCATGGCGGTTTTGTCCTCTTTTTTTTTGCTTTGTTTATATATATATATTACATGGACGTGGTACCGTCCATGTAGTTATGGTTAAGTTGGTGTTTCGATAGGAAGAACATTTTTTGGGTGGCTTATAACTTCGCTCCCTCTGGACGAATCCTCACCAAACTTTGCAGAAAAAGTATATGGCCCACTCTGAATTGCAAAGTTGGAGAGGTTTAGTCCGGGGGGGCAAAGTTATAGGGGGGTCCCATAATGGGGAAAAAACTTTGCGCATGCCTACAGCCCAAACCGCTGGATGGATTTACACCATATTTGCGGCAGGAGCGGGGGCTTGGTCCCGAAAGCGTGCTTTGCAAATTTGGTGTAAATCCGTCCAGTAGTTTTTTTTAAAATGACCATAATGTAAGGCAAAAAAATTTGTGATATCTCCGTTGGCTCAGCGGACGGACTTCCCGGTTCGCTCCGCAGACAGTGCCCTGATTGGCCGAGCGGCTTGCGCGATGTCCGGGGACATCCGACGTGTTCGCTGATTGGACGGCGTGGGGCGTGGAGCGCGTCAGATTTTTGGTGGCGCCCGACATCTTGCATTCGTGGACGACCGCGGACAGCGAGGTGAAACTTGGTTTAAAAATTGTATTTAGTGGAGTGTGTTGGTGTGTAAGAGTGTTTGGGGAGGGTAGGGGAGTATGAGATAGGTGCAATGTTGTATTTTTTTTATGTGCTAGACGCTTTTGTTGTGTTTGATTTGTCTGCGGACAACACGGCTGTTCTGAAATGTTCGTAAATAAACAGAATGGATTCGGTGTCAAGTTGAAAGTGTTCTAAGAACACTCGTGGGGTCCTGGAATGTTCGCAGGGGGTGTCCTGAAGATGTTGTCTGTATTGTTCGTTGGCAAGCTGAAAGTGTTCTAAGAACACTCACGGTGTCCTGAAATGTTCGTACATAATGAAAATGGGGGTGTCCTGAGGATGCTGTCCGTATCGTCCTCTGGCAAGTTGAATGTGTTCTAGGAACTTCCTTGTGTCCGCGGACATTAAAATGGTTGCAATGCTTGAATCTATGGGTGTGATATGCTGTGGTGGTTGTGGCCAGGGTATAGAATGTTGGGTGCATGGCCATTTGGCCATGCACCGAAGACTCTATGCCCTGGCTACAACCACTGCAGCATATCACACTCATATGCCATGCACCCAAGAGTCTATGCCCTGGCCACAAGCACCGCAGCATATCACACTCATAGTGGCTTATAACTTTGAGTCAAAAACAAATCTATAAGGAACAATGTTATAAGCCAGTATGGGTGTGATATGCTGCGATGGTTGTATTTATCATGTTATACTTACTATTTGGTTTAGTAACAGGAGTCCATGTTTTTCTTGTTTATTTCTGTGATAAAATAAAATAGCATGTTAGTATTAGTATTTTATAAAGACTTATTACATTGTAAAATCAACATTTTCTTCTTTTTTTGACCCTCATATTTAGTAGATTACAAACCAGAGTACTGTGCAATTTGCTCAGTTTCTGTGTTTGTTGCTAGAATCATTGGGTCTGTGGGAGAAAAAAAATCCATGGTGGATTAAAAAAAACCCTTTTTCTGTTATGCTACAGTTTATTTGTTTGTTTGTTTTCAGTGTTTACTTGTTGTTTCTGGCTAATGCTTTATACATTGGATTGTTCTAGTTTTTGGGAGCAGTAAGATATTAGGTATTTGTTTGGATATTGTAAAATTTTGGAGCAGTTAGATACCAGTAGGCGTATTCTAACTGTTTATTTTTTTTATATAATTACGTGGTATTGATTTATCTGTTTGGTTATTTCTAAATTTTGGGACAGTTAGATACCAATTGGCGTATTCTTACTGTCTATTTTTTTCTCTATTTGAGTGGTATTCATTTATCTGATTAGTTGTTGTAGCATCTTTGGGCAGTTAGATAGCTTTTGGAATATTGTGACAGTTTATATTTTTTTACTACAAGTGTACTTAAGGTTTAGGTACAGTTTAGTTATCAAATTTTGGGTTTAAGAACATTAAATAAGCATTTGTAAGATTTGCTGGTAATCTCTGCTTTAGAGTAATGGTACTATCATTACATTCAAACCATCCACATTTCTTTTTTATATATGCAGTGTAGTGCCCTGAATTGGTTGTGGCTCCTGCGTGGTAGATTATACCTATTGTTGTGAAGGTTTTCCTACCAAGTGATATTTGACCATGTGTGAATCCAGTCAGCTTGCAGTTGTTTTTGGTACCATCTGCATTGTAACGTAGAAGCATTAGTATTACGTATTTACTATGTGTTTGTATTACTAACGTGGAGCGATTATCTGAATTGCAGGTCGAACATAATCTACCATGGTTTGCATTTTGTACAAGTTGCTGAAATGGAACGGATTCACAATTAGGTATTGATATATACACAAAGCGTTCATTGGGGATTTGTTCTTGTGTCACATTGTTGCAGAGAGTGCATGTATTTTTCCACATGTATGAAATCTGGAAGATTTATAGGTATGTTTTTGTTTTCCAGTACTAATAGTAAGTACATTAGAAATTATTGTGGATCTTCCTGTGAGTTTATAGTGAATTTCACCATTCCAGCACCAATTGTTGTCTTATTCCATAAACACTATACGTGTTGTCAGGCTTGTTTGCTGCATTTCTGTGAAGGATTAACATTTGCAAACACAATGGGTCTGTACTGTGTAAGTAAATGTTCTCAACAATTGGTGGTAATTGAAATAGAATATTCATTGCTAAATGTGCGTAGCAACTTACACCAACTATATTTGAGAGTTTAAATGGACTAGGTAGTTATGTATCTGACTGCTTTTTTTGGAGTTTGTCTTCCTTCTTTGAAGAAGTACCTGGTTTACTTTCCCTAATTGATTCTTTTTTGCTTGTGGCACTTGATGAAGTATTACTTTCTTTTACTCTCTTTGGAGGATTTGCAGTGACATCCTGTTGCTTTTCTGTTTGATTTATTTTTTCTTTTATAATGTTTTACTTTTTGTGGAACAGAATATGTGTTTAGATGGGGAGTGTATAGTGAACGAAGTCTATTGTATTCTAAAATGCAAGGAATATCAGCATTTATTTTACTTGCATAAAAGTTGATTAGAAATAGACTGTCAAGTGTACGTAAGCGTGATAGTGCTCATGCCTTCTTTAAAGACTGTGTTACCAATGTCTATCATTGCTTTTTGTAGGGTAAGACCTTGTGATTTATCAATGGTGACTGTATATGCGACAGTTACAGAAAATTGTTCTCTGCGTACATACATGTCTTTGAAGAGAAGGAATCGAGCTGTTGAGAGTCCTATTCTTTTTACTTCTGAAAGTTTGACAAACTGAATTTTATTGTAAAGTGGATATTTTTGAAAGCCAACAACTGTACCCAGTGCTCCATTAACTAGTCCTTGGTCCACGTCAAGGTTACGTTTCAGCATTACTCTGCAATTTAAGGATAATTTTAATATCTTTTCCAAGTCTGCTGTGTTTGAGATTGATTTTTCTAAACTATTTAGTCTTGTGGCTTGGTCACACATGGGTAGTGTCATTCCATGTACATCTAGTTTGTCTGTGGTGCTAATTTCCATTATTGGTTGCATTTCTTTACTTAACATTATTTCATTGAATTTGAAACAGCTTTCAAGAGTTGGCATTAAGGCCATACAATTGACATTTTTGTGGGCTAATTGTTCCATAACATCTGTAGCACATGCATTATCACCATAAAGTGCATGAATGTGCCGGGTTGTCAATATTGCTTCTGCTTCTTTAGAAAGTATACCAACTCTGATACTTTTTAAGATGTTGGCATAAGTGAGATCTGCAGATTGGCGCATGTTTTCTGTTAATTCTCTGTATTGGAAATGTTGGCAAAGGTTGACATTTCCAATGCTGCCAACAGTTTTACAGCAGAGTTTGTGTCCTAATGTTTAAAAAATAGGCTCACCTTTTACTGGTGTCAATTGAAGAAGATCTCCGAAAACAATAATGTGTTTTCCTGCAAAGAGCTCTTCATAGTTTGTTTTGAGTACTTCTTGTAATCTGAGGTGAATCAAAGCCAACATTAGGTTGGAAACCATGCTCACTTCATCTATTAGCAGCATTTTCATTTGTTTCAATACTCTGCGTAGTTCCATTGCAGCTTCTGCAGAAAGTTTGTAATAATCTAATTTGTTTTGGTGCTCTACTGGCAGGAGTAGTAATTGGTGTAAAGTGACACCACCTATGTTGTAGGCAGCTAAACCTGTGGGGGCAGTAACAACAGCTGAAAGTTTGTTGTTTGTCAATTGTTGAAGGAACTTACTGATGATTTTGATTAGGAATGTTTTGCCAGAACCAGCTTCACCACTGACATACAATAGTATAAGTTTGTAATTTTGACAGGTGAATTCTTTGTTTTCATGTTGTACACCATGTGCAATTTCTTTTGTTACTTCTTGAATAATGCTACGTTGCTCATTGTTTAGCTTTGATTGTAGTATAGTTAAGTCTTCTTTATCTTCATACTGACACATGGTGTTTTCTACTTCTATCATAGCTAATTCTGCCTCATTTGTTATTAGTGGGTCTCCCAGTGGTTCCTGGCTTCCTGTGACAGAAGGTTGACTACTGTCAGGAGTGTCCTTATCTAGTTGGGCCTGGAGTTCTTCTTCGTGTTGCTGTTCATTGTGCAACATTGTTTTGTACTGTGCAAAGTTTACATCAGTTATACTGCTTTCATTTGCTTTGAAAGCGTCTTCATATGAGTCATAGTTATCTAGTATTTCTTCTTCTTTTCTCCGTGGTTTAAAGAGTTGTAGCAGGGACATGTAATATACTTCTTTATGTTGAGGAGTCTTTAATGACAATTTGATATGATTAATTAAATTTGGTTTGGTGAGTTTTACTAACCTGCCTTCACAGTTTGTCACTTTGTATTTACGGCTTTGTTCATCAGGTTTTATATTGTTTTTGTATGTGTAGTTTTGGGCTATGTGGTATAGACACATGGTTTCCAAAGTGCTACTCCTATTTGTGTAGTATGTGTCCAATACATTGTTTTTTAAAATGTCTTGGCTGTTGGGATCATGTTTGGCTATTGTTTCTATATCTTCGTATGATTTTATAACTATTTTTCTAGATTTAGCTGGACCAAGACTTAGCAATACTATATTTTCAGATTTAGCATACAATGCAGTACCAGTTAATCGATCAGCTGCTTCATAGGATCCACATTCTCTATGGGACAGCATTTTTATGCCCAAGCTGTATAATTTCTGAGACACTGTTTTATCTGATGACAGGTCATTCCAGAGGTCTTGGAGCTCTGTCTTTTCTGATTTGGTTAAGAATGCTGTGATATATCGTGCAACTGCAGTAGAATTGTCTGCAATGTACTGCACATCTATGTTTGCATTCCATAAGTGGGCAATGATTGCATTGTAATCATTGATATATTGTTCTTCTTCTTTTCCTCTTATGCAATATGGATTTTTAGGTGACTTACCTTTAACACTATGTCTAACTGAAGACATGAGGTTGTTCACTTGACCTGTATTTGTAACTGGTCTAGGGAAACCAAATCGGCATTTGGTGTAGTATTTCCCTTTGTTTTTGTATTTGCGACAACAATATTTGCCACATTTGTGTCTTTGGAATTGTAATATTTTTGCATGAAGATCACTATTTGTGGATTCTGACGGAATTTCACAAGTGACATATTTTTCAATAAACTGTAAAACAGTGGCATCACTGTCTTGACCAAATTTAGGAGCATCTTTAATCCATAAAAGCATGTGGACATGTGGCGCTCCTCTGGCTTGGTATTCTTTTCTCCAAAAGAAGTGTTGCACTTCTCCAAGAGGAGGAACAGTTTTATTACAAATAAAATGTAGCATAGCAATGAAGCGATGGTGAAAATATCTAGAAACATTAACAGGATCCTGAGAACAAAGTTCTCCAGGTGTTAGTATATCTATGTTTGTTTTGTTTTCGTTTGATATTCGTAGGAAAGCATGTAAATCTTCCCATGCATATTCTGCGCAAATTAATGTAACAAACCAAGTGGGTGGGCAAAGGTTTCTGATCATACAACGTACATCTCCATGGCGTCGAAACCAGTACTCTTTAGTACTTCGCATATTTGCTAATAGATTTGTAAGATTTGTCTGTAAAACCTCATCTTTTTGTTGAACTTTTTGTAATAATTGTGTGGCTGTCATATTTTGAAAGTGTGATCCTGATTTTAATATGTGTGCAACTCCTTAACATAAAGTTGCAAGTTCACTTTCAAAGAGTATGTGGAATATGTATTCCACATTTTGTCGAAATCTGGGATCTTCAGAATACATTCGTAATGAGCGATAATCTGATGCTGATATTTGAACAGGTCTATCATTGTATCTTCCTCCTTTGCCAGTAGGAAAGAGTAGAGGAAAAGCACGTGCTTCTATACTTTTTTCCCATATGCTGATTGGTGATCCTTTAGTTTGACGCATTTGGTACGTTTCCAGTGCATCTTTAGAGTGCAATGGGTGAATTGTATAATGGTCTAAAGTGTTTGCTATTGTAGCAGGAACTGTCATGATGCCTACCTCCAAGGAGCCAGGTCCGACCCAGCAATCCCAGAGGCAGGCATCATTTCCCCCAGGGAAGTGCCAGCGGGCCCAAGCTGGGGCCCTTTGGACACAGTCCTGGCGCCTTAGGCGCCAGGCTCATGTTGGACCCCTGTCCTGGCGCCTTAGGCGCCAGGCTCATAAAGCTAGACATGTGTTCAAGTGTTTTAAGGTGCACTTACCTGATGCAGACCATGCTGCTACATCCAGGCCCTCTTGAGGCCTGAATGGAACTACTTTACCTGTGGACCTACTTTCCCCTGGGTGTGGTCGGGGAAGGATACATACCTGATCGGTGGAAGGATACATACCTGGAACTTCTACCAAAGCTATTTAAACCACGCCCGATCAGCAACTCAGGCTTCGCGTTGTTCTGCTCCTCGCAGCTGGACGCTCACCGTGTCAGCTCCTGCATCTGGACTTGAGCCACGCCTGTCAGCATCCTGGGTCACCTGCTAAGAGAGAATTGGATAGAAAGAAGATCTTACCTGCTAAAGCTGCATCACGGAGACTTCACACCGACGATCCTGAAAGGGAAGACATCATTTTAAAAGCATTTCGCTTCGATCGCTGCAGCGCTGCATTTCACTCACCTTTCCTGGGCACCTCCACCTTCAGCAGCGATCATCCGTATCCGCAGCCACTTCCCAGAGCCTAGAGAGAAAAAGACAAGAACACAAGGTGAGAGAAGGAAGGGAATAGGAAAAGCTCAGTTTCCTTCTAAGACTTACCTGTTGGGTCATTCCCATTTCATTTCGGGTCCTGCCGCTTCCTGGCATTCCGGACCCCGGCCCCTATGGGGAAAAAAGACAAAGACATTGAATGAGCGAATGCAAAGACATTACCTGAACGCTCATCCAGAACTTACCTGTCATTTACTGGAACTGTACGTTTCACTTCGGGTCGGCGCCATATCTCCGGCATTCCGAACCCCGGCCCCTAAGGGGAAAAAAGACATAAGCGATTAGCGCTTGCTGCAATAAGACAATGAACATTATTATAAGGCTTGAACTTTTGAACTTGCTACAGAACTCTTACAGCGCCTTACCTGAATAGTCAAGCTTATTTGAACTCCCATCAAACCTCAATCCAGTGAAGTAACTGGGTTTCAACGCGCCCCTGCATCAGAAGCAGGATGGAGAACTCATCCTTCCAGACCCTAAGGTGAGACTTCACGGGGAATCGAGGAAGGGTATCGTGGAGGGCTGGAAGGGAGTGGGAGGCTTGAGCATTATTCCGTCAGTAGGTAATACTCCCTTTTCACGCACAGGGGAATATTCCTGCGAGCCAGTGAGTCCATCTTCAGAGTCCTACGCTTCACCATCGAAGAAGCATCAGCACTCGAAGCCAGACCTGCGCCTCCGTCGGAATCAGGTGAGCTTGACAGAACGCGAAGCCTACCCATAATTTCCCACCCGGGCGCTATGGAGAATTCCGAGACAGATCAGCTGGCCCAGCTTTTGGGGGAATTACGGGCAGAAGTGCACTCAGCCCGCCAGGAGACTAACGCTCTCAAAAGAGAACTGATCCTATCTAAGGAAAGAACAGATAACCTGGCCAAAAGGTTATTGCAGGCCCAGGCAGGGCACACTCCTTTACCTAATTCCGGAGATACTTCCACATCAATGGGTTTGAATAACCCGGTACAAATCAATCTACCTGGACACATACCTTTGGCCACGCCTGAACGTTTTGCGGGGGATCCCAAGAAATATGCCGTCTTTATGAACCAATGTCGTTTACACTTTCTATGCAGACCCGGGGCCTTCCCTAACGACCAGACCAAGGTAGCCTTTATACTATCTTACCTCAGTGGCAGTGCTGCCGATTGGTCTATTCCATTGGTAAATCAGGATGATCCCATTCTCCAGAATTTTCAGGGTTTCCAGGCCAGCATGGAAAGATTGTTTGCTCGACACTCTCAACGACAGGCCCTTGATAACGAACTGCTATCCTTACGACAAGGTAATCAGGATCTTCTGTCCTACGTTGCCACCTTTAATAGACTGGTTGTGGAAACTGGATGGCCAGAAAACAAAAGGATCACATTGTTTCATCGAGGCCTGCGTGGAGAGCTTAAGGATGTTCTAGCTCAGAAGTAGATCCACCCCAGGTCTGCGCAGACTACATAGACTTGGTGGTTCAACTTGATCACAGACTTCAAAATAGAAAAGCAGATCGGTTCAAGTACGAAACCCGAGTACCGATCAAAACCCACGCTAACTCCAAGAGTACCGACGTATCCGAACCTATGCAAATCGGCGGTGTTAAAGGACCATTAACACAGAAGGAACGAGAGAGAAGGCGGCAAATGCAATTTTGCCTGTATTGCGGGACTTCCGGTCACTTTCTTCGAAATTGTCCGGTTAAACCACCGAAGAAGGTGGTTGGAGCCACTGATAACGATTTATTGACACCTGATTCGGGAAACGACCTAGCCCGACAAGCGTAGGGGTCCGCTTGCCGAGCTTGAAAACAAACTCTTTGACCTCGCATTTTGTCATGCCAATGGTGCTAGTGGACCCAAAACAGCCTCAGCTGTTGCATGCTATAAAAGCATACATCGACAGTGGAGCTATTGGAAATTACATAGACCGTGAATTGGCTTCCAGGATTAAGCTCCCTCTCCGCCCGAAAGTAACCCAAGATGTCATTACTACAGTAGATGGAACCGAAATTGCCTCAGGGCCTGTAACGCATTCCACTGTTGAAATGACACTGGTGGGTCAGGATGGACATCGGGAAGCAATCATGTTTGATGTGATCAAGGCCCCACAATTTCAAGTAATTCTTGGAATTCCTTGGTTAGAAACACATAATCCCAGAATCGACTGGCGAGCAAAGAAGATAAGTTTTCCTGATTTTGAACCAACTTGTTACCCAAGAAATCCAGTTATGGGTCTAGCCTCAGCAACTTCCACCCCTGTACAGCTACCGTCTGAATACCAAGAATTCCAAGACGTTTTTCAGAAGGAACAGGCTAACACGTTACCTCCCCATCAATCTTACGATTGCCAAATCGATCTGGTACCCAATGCTCAACTACCTTGTAGTAGGATTTATGCTCTTACCGAACCTGAGAACCTACATTTGCGTCAGTATTTAGATCAGTACCTAGCCAATGGTTTTATTCGCCCGTCCAAGTCTCCTGTCTCCTCAGCTCTGTTCTTCGTGCCGAAAAAAGAGGGAGACCTTAAAACATGTATAGACTATCGCGTCCTAAATCAAATAACGATTAAGAATCGTTATCCTCTGCCCCTGATCCCTGAGCTTATCGACCAGGTGAAAGACGCTTGTGTTTACACCAAGTTAGATCTCCGAGGAGCTTATCACCTGGTGCGTATAAAAGAAGGCGACGAGTGGAAGACTGCATTCCGCACCAAATTTGGGCTCTTCGAATATCAGGTGATGCCCTTCGGTTTGCGCAATGCACCTGCCGCCTTTCAGTACTTTATGAATGATGTTCTTCGGGAACTTATCGACGTCTGTGTCATTGTGTTTATATTGTCGACATCCTGGTGTACTCCTCTTCAGAATCCGATCACAGAAAACATGTTAGGGCAGTTCTTGAGAAATTGCACCAGCACAGACTATTTGCAAAGCTCGAAAAATGCGTTTTTCATACCACAGAAGTGGAGTTTCTCGGATTTATCCTGACACCTCAAGGAGTCCAAATGGACTCGCGAAAGGTGGACGCCATCCTCAAATGGCCATCTCCTAGCTCGGTGAAGGGAGTTCAGAGCATGCTCGGCTTCGCCAATTTCTATCGAAGATTCATCCCGGAATTTTCCCGAACAGTCCAACCCATCACAGCTCTCCTAAAGAAAAACAAACGCTTTGAATGGACTCTTGACGCCGAACAAGCCTTTCAGGACCTGAAAACCAAATTCACCTCTGCACCTATATTGAAGCACCCGCACCCAGATTTCCCTTACATTGTGGAAACCGACGCATCCAGTTCGGCCATGGGTGCTGTCCTGTCGCAAAGAGACCCAGAAACTAACCAACTACACCCTGTGGCCTTTTGGTCCAGGAAATGTTCTCCTCCTGAAATCAACTACGCAATTACCGACAAAGAGTTACTGGCTATTAAATCTGCTTTCAAGGCTTGGCGTCACTACCTTCTCGGGGCAAGACACACCATCACTGTAATTACGGACCACAGAAATTTACAGTATTTAAAGACGGCCAAGACTCAATCTTCACGACAACTCCGATGGGCTCTATTCTTTGCGGAATTTGATTTTGTAATTACCTATCGCCCTGGCTGCAAGAATGGTAAAGCGGACGCCTTATCCCGGATTGGCATGGAAGAACCCAATTTGAGTTTAGAACCTGTGCCAATCATACCAGAACAAAGAATCTTAGGCCTAACTTCATTGCAAACTATTGAGGACATCCAAACTCAAGTAAATCAACTTCTAGACTCTACAGCCTTACTGGAATGGAGTCAAAAGGGTCCTCATTACACCATTAAGGATGACTTACCCTACTTCCAGGAGCGGTTGTTTCTGCCTAGTAAAGAATTGCAAGAACTTGTTATTGCCCATCATCATGAATCATTAATGGAAGGACACCCTGGTATCGCTAAAACGGAGGAAAAAATCAAACGCCACTTCTGGTGGCCTTCTTGGAGAAAAGACAAAGTCTTTTGTTTTGTCTTGCGGAATTTGCGCCCAAAACAAGGGTCAAAAGAAAAGGCCAGCCGGCCTACTTCAACCCTTGGATATTCCACCGGCACCATGGCACACCTTGTCAATGGACTTTATAACTGACCTGCCTCCTTGTGCTGGTTACAACACTATCCTTGTAATTGTGGATCTATTCTCCAAAATGGCCCACTTTATCCCTTTAAAAGGTTTGCCTTCAGCTTCCACCTTGGCCAAGGAATTTCTGGAGAATATAGTTCGCATACATGGTTTCCCTTCCATATTAGTCTCGGATCGTGGAAGTCAATTTATCTCCCATTTTTGGAAGAAGTGTTGCCAACTAGCACAAATAGATGTGCGGCTATCCACCAGCCACCACCCCCAGACCGACGGACAAACCGAGAGAACCAATCAGACTCTCGAGCAATATCTTCGGTGTATGTTACACCAATCCGAGTTAAATTGGAAAGACATCCTTTGGATCGCAGAATATGCATACAACAATTCAGTGCATTCTGGAACCGGACAAACTCCTTTTTATACTTTGTATGGTCACCATCCTCGGACCTCTGATCTAGATCCACCTCTGACCCTGGAAATGCCCGCAGTAAATCATCTGCATTCCACAATAACCCAAGCCTTCAAAGAAGCTGCAACTCATTTACAGCAAGCCAAGAAAAAGTATAAAGAAAACGCTGATTTGCACCGAAGTAAAACTCCTCCTTACCAAGTAGGAGATCAGGTATGGCTAGCAATGAAACATTTACCCCTCAAGGGCCCGCAAACTTTCAAT
This sequence comes from Ambystoma mexicanum, assembly GCF_040938575.1. Lineage (NCBI taxonomy): Eukaryota > Metazoa > Chordata > Amphibia > Caudata > Ambystomatidae > Ambystoma > Ambystoma mexicanum. The sequence continues at coordinate 1,274,863,059 of NC_090929.1, read as the reverse complement.
CCCAGATTCATAGGACCTTATCCCATCAAGGCTATAATCAATCCCGTGGCCTTTAAACTGGATTTACTGTCTAACATGCGTATTCATCCAGTTTTTCATGCATCACTTTTGAAGCCAGTACAACCAGGGACCCGACTGTCCAAGCCTCCAGACCCAGTTCATATTGAAGGGGAATTAGAATTCGAAGTTAAAGACATTTTAGACTCCAAGGTGTTAAAGTCCAAACTCTTCTATCTTGTTGACTGGAAGGGATATGGACCTCAGGAGAGATCGTGGGAGCCTAGTAACCATGTTCACGCACCTCGATTAATACAAAGGTTCCACCAGAGATTTCCGAACAAGCCAAAACCCCCGGAGGGAACAACCTTGGGAGGGGCCTTGAGGGGGGATACTGTCATGATGCCTACCTCCAAGGAGCCAGGTCCGACCCAGCAACCCCAGAGGCAGGCATCATTTCCCCCAGGGAAGTGCCAGCGGGCCCAAGCTGGGGCCCTTTGGACACAGTCCTGGCGCCTTAGGCGCCAGGCTCATGTTGGACCCCTGTCCTGGCGCCTTAGGCGCCAGGCTCATAAAGCTAGACATGTGTTCAAGTGTTTAAAGGTGCACTTACCTGATGCAGACCATGCTGCTACATCCAGGCCCTCTTGAGGCCTGAATGTAACTACTTTACCTGTGGACCTACTTTCCCCTGGGTGTGGTCGGGGAAGGATACATACCTGATCGGTGGAAGGATACATACCTGGAACTTCTTCCAAAGCTATTTAAACCACGCCCGATCAGCAACACAAGCTTCGCGTTGTTCTGCTCCTCGCAGCTGGACGCTCACTGTGTCAGCTCCTGCATCTGGACTTCAGCCACGCCTGTCAGCATCCTGGGTCACCTGCTAAGAGAGAATTGGATAGAAAGAAGACCTTACCTGCTAAAGCTGCATCACGGAGACTTCACACCGATGATCCTGAAAGGGAAGACATCATTTTAAAAGCATTTTGCTTCGATCGCTGCAGCGCTGCATTTCACTCACCTTTCCTGGGCACCTCCATCTTCAGCAGCGATCATCCGTATCCGCAGCCACTTCCCAGAGCCTGGAGAGAAAAAGACAAAAACACAAGGTGAGAGAAGGAAGGGAATAGGAAAAGCTCAGTTTCCTTCTAAGACTTACCTGTTGGGTCATTCCCATTTCATTTCGGGTCCTGCCGCTGGCATTCCGGACCCCGGCCCCTATGGGGAAAAAAGACAAAGACATTGAATGAGCGAATGCAAAGACATTACCCGAACGCTCATCCAGAACTTACCTGTCATTTACTGGAACTGCACGTTTCACTTCGGGTCGGCGCCATATCTCCAGCATTCCGAACCCCGGCCCCTAAGGGGAAAAAAGACATAAGCGATTAGCGCTTGCTGCAATAAGACAATGAACATTATTATAAGGTTTGAACTTTTGAACTTGCTACAGAACTCTTACAGCGCCTTACCTGAATAGTCAAGCTTATTTGAACTCCCATCAAACCTCAATCCAGTGAAGTAACTGGGTTTCAACGCGCCCCTGCATCAGAAGCAGGATGGAGAACTCATCCTTCCAGACCCTAAGGTGAGACTTCACGGGGAATCGAGGAAGGGTATCGTGGAGGGCTGGAAGGGAGTGGGAGGCTTGAGCATTATTCCATCAGTAGGTAATACTCCCTTTTCACGCACAGGGGAATATTCCTGCGAGCAAGTGAGTCCATCTTCAGAGTCCTGCGCTTCACCATAGAAGAAGCATCAGCACTCAAAGCCAGACCTGCGCCTCCGTGGGAATCAGGTGAGCGTGTCAGGAACTAGGAGCTCAAATTGACCAGTTTCTTTTGTCTCTTTAATTATTTCAGTTGTATCTTTCAAGTTTTCTTCGATATTAATTTCTTTGTAATAATCATTATTCTCTTTGAGATATTGCAGGGCTTCTCTAACTTTATGTAAATCTACCAGTTGTTGCCAAATTTTGTTGTCTTTTTTAGGTACTCCATTTACCAAGATAATTAAAGATTGTTGCATTGGACGTTGCACTCCTAGAGTGTGCACATTTTCTTTTAGATCTAATGGTAAATACACTACTTTTCCACGAATACCTTTCACTAATTCAGAGGGAGGTAATTTTGCAGTTTTTGTTTGAAGACGTATTATTTCTTGAAATGGATGAACTGTTTGAATTATGATGCTCTCATATAAATTAAGTTGTTGAAGGAGTTTTGGTAGTGGATGCAATTCCAAGTTATTTGAGATAGCACGTGAAGGAGTTTGGTTGTTGTCAAGTTTGGTAGTGCAGTAACTGCAAAGTATTATGGGGTCAGTTATTTCGTATTTGTTTTCTGCTATAAGGTAGAGAGCTAATTCAAACCATTTAGAATCTTCATTGTCTTCTATTTTGTATGAAAGGTCTATAGTTTTTGTGTTACTTTTATAACACGTTCTGCGGCAACATACACACACGTGGTTTGGTACTTCAGCTGAAGTGCTTTGAAATTTTAGTATTTCTTTTTTGTATGTGTGTAGTGAAAGGTTGCCATGTGCAGATTTGTTACGAAGTTGGTTGACAGCTATTTCATCTTGTAAGTGGGTTTCATTTCCAAAATATTTTTTCTGTATATACTCGATTTCTTCTAGTAGGTCTTTTGGTGTACCATGTAGAAGAATGTTATTTAAATTGGCTAGTGCTAAAGCAGGACGTTTTGCATAATACAGTTTATAAACTAGATTTCTTATACTTGCATGATGTGTTGATATCCTTTTGATATCATGGAAGGTTGTTTTGCATTTGCAGTAGGTCCTGTAATGCAGGCCAATGAATGTCCTTGTAGTCCTATGTACTTGCGTACTGGACAAGCATCCATATTTTGCAGTAGTTTAATTTTGATTTTGTCTTTGCTTTTCACATATTGATTGAGGAATTGGCGGAAAGACTTGAACATATTTTTGGGAATGTTAGGCCATTTGTACACTAGATGTTCTGATTCAGTTGAATGGAGGGGTAAATATATGTTTTCAGGGCATATTTTTGTAAGGAGTACCTCTTGTTCCATTATGGTATTATTAACTTTTTCATAACCTCGACCATTGCTATGTATGGCAATTGTATTTGTTTGCTTTTGTTTGTACGCTTCTTCATTAAAGTATGGTTCTGTGCTTGTAGTGTGACTCCATTCACCTCCACAGATATTTAAGAAGTTATTTCTGTTGACATTTCGTTTATTGAGAAGTCTTTTTTGTAATTTAGTTATTAGTTTTGTTAGTGGTTTCATTCTGTTTAACACTAAACTAAATAACTTTCTTTTGAGAAGAATTGCACTGTCTATCAACGCTTCTAAGATTACTTTCCTACGATAGATTTGAAGTGTTGAACCTGGTTTCTCTCCTGTTTTTATAAGATTTTGAAGGACTTTGTGACGGAACATTTTGGCTAAAATACTTTTCTTGGTATGCTTACTTTGTACTATATCAAGATTTATAGAAGAAGTTTTATTTGTAAAGATAGTTGATTTTCTGTTAATTGTTTTTTGAGTTGTTTTCCTTTTTGATAGAGGAGGCAAAGTTTTTGTACTAGAAACTTCTTCTGTTTCACTACATGACTGTATTAGCTGTTGTGTTTCAATTTTTTTTTAACAAATTCTGCTATAGGTGGATGTTTATGTTGGAGACTTTTCTTTTCATTTGCTCTACTTCTGCGTTCCTTTCTACGGAGTTGATTTTTGGTAGGCATTCTTCAGGGTCTGTTGAAAAAAATACAGAAGGTACAGGTTGGGGTGTTCTGCAATGCATGTGTGTTGTGTGCATGAGTGTTTGAGTAAGATGATAAAGATGTAGGTAATGGTGTGTGATTGTGCATTGGGAAGTACAACTACTAGGGATGGGTATTCTTGAATTAATGTGTTACTAAACTGGGGTTCAGATGACAGAAAAAAGGAAGCCAGTGGTGTGGAGAAGTATAAATAGTATATCTAAAGCTATACAATTAAAACAGTTGTTTGTTCTACAACATCTAAATTCTAGCGTCTGGGTTGGGTAATTTGTGTGTCGAAAAATAGGAATTTGTGGGCCATTCTGCCAGTAAATCACTGTTTAAGACGGGGGGATTTTTGGTCAGAATGGTGCAGAATCTCTATTTTTAGGTACAGAAATAGCATGAATTAACCTTATATAGTGTTTGAGTAATAATTCAAATATTATGGTAACATTCTACTTACTTTTTTTTCTAAAATGAGCAGTTTGCTTCTTAGTTGTTCTTTGTACTTCAAATTCGGGTGCTTCTTTTCAGGAGAATGGTCTTCACTGCAATTGTAAAAGAAAGAAATTAGTAATTTGGTTTGTATATAGCACTGTTTTTAATTTAGACATAGATTTTTTTAATTGAAATGCTCAGCGCCTTCCTCAAAACCATTAAAACTATCTTATGACTAACTGTAGGAAAGAAAATATCTTTACTATGGCTTGTGAAGTTCATAATGTATCACTGGGAAAAACCTTTGCGCACGCCTACAGTCTAAACCGCTGGACGGATTTTCATCAAATTTGCGGCAGGTGCTTGGTCCAAAAAGCGTGCTTTTGTAAATTTGGTGACAATCCGTGCAGTACTTTTCTTTAAAATGACCAAAAAGTAGGTCTCTAAAAATTAGTGATATCTATGTCTGCTCCACGGTCACACTTCCCTGTTCGCTCAGCGGACAAGATACCAATTGGCTAAGGGGCTGCCATCCTGGACGCGGACACACGACGTGTCTGCCGATTGGCTGCAGTGAGACGTGTTCTGCGTCAGATTGTTTGAATGACGCCCAGCGGCGATCAGCGGGAACATGCTACTTCGAAAACTATTTTGCTGTGTCATAGTGCTTGGGGAGGTTCACAGACTAAGAGATGGGTTTAAAACTGTATTTGTTCAGGCGGTAGGCGTTAATGATGTATTTTCTATGCCCGCCTTGTTCGAAATGTTTGCACCTACAGAAAATGAGGGGTTTAATAAGGGTCGTATTTCACACAGTGCTGTGCAAAGGCACCTTGAAACTGTTCTATTGAGATGCGTGGTGTTAGCGAACATTGAAATTGAGTACATATCGTTACTACATTATTTTTTCCTATGGGTGTGCTGTTGATTAGTACGCTGCCATGGGTGCAGTCAGTGCTGTGCAAAGGCACCTTGAAACTGTTCTAAGGATACGCGTGGTGTTAGCGAACATTAAAATTGAGTACATATCATTATTACATTACTTTTCCCAATGGGTGTGCTGCTCTTTAGTACGCCGCCTTGGGTGTGACGTGCTGCAGTGGTTGTGGCCAGGGCCTAGAGTCTTGGATGCATGGCCGTAGGCCATACTTCCAAGACTGTAGGCCCTGGCCACAACCACCGCAGCATGTCACACTTAAGGGATACACCTGTTGTATTGATTATCAATTAGATGGTTATGGGGAGTGTGTACAGTCTTGGGTGCATGGACGAAGGCCATACAACCGAGAACAAACTTGTCAACTCTAAAGTTACAAGCCAACATGGATTTCACATAGTGCAGTGGTTGTGGCCAGGACATACAGTTTTGGGTGCATGGTTTCAGGCTGTAGGCCATACACCAAAAACTGTAGAATCTGCCCACAAGCAGTGCAGGATATCACATTCATAGATCACACTCATACAGTCTATTACGTATCTGGTAGGTGTGGGCAGGGCCTTGAGTCCTGGGTACAAAATGAGTACATGCTACAGCTATAATGTTTCATTGTATGGGTGTGTTACTCATGTGTAAGCGAGCATGGGTGTAATATGCTGTGGTGGTTGTGGCCAGGGCCTAGAGTCTTGCGTGTATGGCCGTAGGCCATAGGCCGAAGGCCATACTTCCAAGACTGAAGGCCCTGGCCACAACCACCGCAGCATGTCACATCCATGGATACACCTGTAGTATTGCTAAAGGGTTAGATGGTTGTGGAGAGTGTGCACAGATTTGGGTGCATGGCCGAAGGTCATGCACCAAAGAACAAAGCTGTAAGCATGACAGTAAAAAGCTACTGCACACCCATACATTGCAATATCTATGGATATACAGGTAAGAGTCTATACTCTCGCCACATCCACTGCTGCATACACACCTATAGACACACACGTAGTGTTGCACATCACTCAGGTGATTGTGGGGAGGCCCTGCATTCTTGGGTGCTTGGCCGAAGGCCATGCACCAAACACAAAAAGTTATAACCTCTTAACTTATAAGCCAACATGTGGTTTCCATACTACGGTGGTTGTGGGCAAGACATGGAGCCTCATTACGAGTAGGCCGGTAAAAACGGGCTCATTAGCGGCATGCCAGTAAGAGCGGGTCCGTGCTCATATGAACCCCCTAATAGCAGGTGATTACTAGTGCTCGAGCACGCGCAAACTCCCATGCCGGTAAAGGCAATACCGGCATGCCGCAAAAGGCCCTCCAACCCACGATAATGGCATCACGGGACCCACCGATACCGGCACCGCCTTGGAACAACCCCTAAATACCGGGCCAGTAATACCACCATGCTAATACCGGGTTCGCAAAACCGGACCCGGAAATAACGTCATCACGTAGGAACTGGAAATGGGCCGGCAGCCATCTTTAAAAATACAATCCATTGCCATCCTCCCTAACCACCAGTCTTTTCGTGTTGTGCTGTGTAGGAAAAGCCTGGGGATGTCCAAGGCCACCTGGAAGACTACTCCCCGGCAGCAGAAACAGCGTTTCTCTGACCCAGAGCGCAATATGCTTGCGGACACTCTGGCTGCACATGCAGACATTATGAAAGGCACTGACATGAAGTGCGAAGCCCAGATGAGGAGAAAGGAAATCTGGCAGGAGCTTGCCCAGAAGGTGTCAGCTGTGAGGACCACCCCACGTACTGTGTGTGACTGCCGCAAGAGGTGGGACGACCTCCGCTTGAGGGTGAGAAACATCCTGGCAAGCAACAGGAGGGCGGCCATGGCGACAGGCGGGGGTCCCCACTCACCTGCTAAGCTGATGCCCTGGGAGGAGACTGCCAGCATATTTATTGATCCAGAGTCAATAGAGGGATATGGAGAGATGGAGATGGGTGCAGCATCATCCCCAGAAAGTGGTGAGTGACCCTGCACATACCTGTAGGGGAAACCATGACATAGCACAAGTGACGTGGAAGTGAGACTAGGCAAGGCGATGCATGTCCCTACACCCACATCAACACATCCAAGTCAAGATTGCGGCCCAAACAGTGCCAGACAGAAATACATGCTGAGTGCCAATACCATAACCATCACATGGGCAATATACCAGGACCGTGCCCATGTAACCCAACACACAAACCCCATATCAATGGCATGCCACCTGCCATGCATTGGTTGCCAATATGCCCCCTGAGAACACCAAGTGCCACACACCTGTAAGACATGGATGCATGAATGTATGAATACAGAACAGCACAATTGTATGTCGCTGTCATGTGACACCATCACTGAAGACCTGCATCTCTTCTAACCCCCAGGCACCGATGAGGAAGATGCCAGTCAGGAGCGGAGCGCAAGAGCATCTACATCACGCCATAGGACAAGGGCCACCGTCATCACCACCCCCCAGCCAGATAAACAGGCCACACCCACAGGCAGTGTGCCTGACCCTGTGGAAAGCCAGCAGACAACACCTGCTGCCAGTGTGGCCCACATATATCAGGACCGCAGCACACACCCACAACAGATGGAGGGGTGTCCCTTCCTGCGCCATCAACCACCACGGACATTGTGCATGCCAATGTGGACCCCAAGGGTGTCACAGTTGTATCTACTACACCCACCCCAAGGCCCCTGCCCAGCCACCCACCCACCCCATGTGGAGGCCTGCAGCAGTGACGATCCTTGCCTCCATGACTCTGACCTCAGTGATTTTGACATGTTCCCCTTCGAGGAGGACAGCATACAGGATGCAGGCCATGTGCATGCACCATCCATCACTCCAGCTACCACCACTCCATCTACCACCACCCCAGCTCCTACCAGTCCAGCTCCCACTAACACCTTTGAGGCACGCCTGTTGAGGGTGGAGGTACGACAGGAGTCAATGCTGTACCTCATGCGGCAGTATATTGCCGATGGGGAGGACACTAGGAAGGCCATTGCTACTGCCATTGCGGGGACCACAACTGCCATTGGGGAGACCACAGCAGCCATTGCTGTGAACACTGCTGCCGTGAATGCGTCAGCTGTCCTAATGAGGGACTGTCTGTGGGCAATCACCCAAGTCCTAACCTCCATCCTGCTCCATATGTAGCGGCCACGCCTTGGAGCATGCGTGGAACCTGCCTCCGACACATCCACTGCTACAACACCTGCATCCTCTGTCCCCGCAAGCCCTGTGCGGATGACCTGGAGGAGTTCACAGCACTCCGAGATGCCACCGCTGGACAACAAAAAGGCCAGGAAGTAGAGTGCACAGACAATGGGAGCGGGACACATGGTTGTGGGTGAATGGAACTATTTCTTGGAGTACATTTGGAGGCATGTGGGGTTTGTTGGGTGGGTTAGGGAGTTCAATGGGGGTTTTTGGGGTTTGTAGGGTGGGTTAGGGAGTTCACTGGGGTTTTTGGGGTTTGTAGGGTGGGTTAGGGAGTTCAATGGGGTTTTTGGGGTTTGTAGGGTGGGTTAGGGAGTTCACTGGGGTTTTTGGGGTTTGTCGGGTGGGCTAGGGAGTTCACTGTGGGTTGGGGGGAGTGTGCACATTTTTCTCTGTTTGAAAAAATACACCAATTGTGTGCCAAAAAAATCAATGGCTGGACATTGTTCATTTTGTGCATATCCATTTAATGTGTGATGGTGTTCAGTGACCAACTCCATACAATCCAAGTGTGCATGTCCACATGGAGCCAGTGTGTCACTGACACATGTCTATCATACTCCCTGTGGTTCAGAAGTATTCGTGGATTAGTTCTTGGCATACAGCATGGCCATCCCGTGCATCACGTACTGGCAGGGGGGCGACTTCACCTCCGTCTCCATCCTCATCATGCTCACCCGGGGCATGCATGTCAATGTCAGGTGGCAGTGGTACATTTCTCCGGATGCACATGTTGTGCAGCATGACACAGGCCATGGTGATCTTTGCCACCTTCTCAGGCCTACATATAAGTGCCCCACCAGACCTGCTTAGGCAGCGGAAACGTGCCTTCAACAGGCCAATTGTACTCTTCTTCATGGCTGTTTTGCGGGTTCCACACAGGGGTAAGTAGCCACGGCCTCAAGGGATATCCTCCATCACCTGCAAGCAAACACAAATAGGTGTGCGTCACTCTGAGCTGCCACCTTCAGGAAGCACAGTCATGGCGGCTGCTATTAGGTGTGGACATGCACATGTCCCTGTACATATGCAAAATGGCACCTAGATGCATTCGGTACTGTTATGAGGTGTGGTAGTCTGGATGGCGTTCAATAGATGATGCAGGGTAAAATAATGCATGCTGAGGCGGATGTACTGTGGTAGTATAACAATGTTTAGCCTCCCATTCAAGCAGTTTACTCTACACTATGCATGGTCACACTAGCCACATTGGCACAGTTGGCATCCTGTACAGTCATGCTTTGCTTGCCATTGCCATGGTGGCCTGGTTTTGCCTCTTACTTGTTGTCATTGATATGCAATATTAGTTTAATTTGTGCCAGTGATGTGTCATGTTCCGTTTGTGAGGTTCAGGTCTGGAGGGTTTAGCTCTGCATGCATTCTCCAATCACTGGCAATTGCCACCCCCAACCTGGTGGAGTTTGCACCCCCCTTTCCCAAACAGATGGAGTATGCACCCCCCCTTTCCCAACCTGGTGGAGTATGCATCCCCCCTTTCCCAACCAGGTGGAGTATGCACCCCCCCTTCCCAACCAGGTGGAGTATGCATCCCTAAACATCAGTACCCCAAAGCACTGCCATGGGCCAGTTGTGGAAATCAACAAGCAGCCAGGCACGTGGTCCAGCATGTCGTTGTATGTGATGGGGTAGCGTGGAGTTGCACAGTACCATGGCATCATGTGTTGATCCGGGATATCGGGCGCAGCAATGTGGGATAATCTTGCTGGAGTCACATACCATTTGCACATTGATGGAGTGGTATTGCTTGCGATTGTGGTACACCGCCTCTATGGCATGGGGGACTACCAATTCCACATGGGTGCAGTCCAGGGCACAAACACAATTGGGCATGCCTGCCAGTGCATGGAAGCCTACTTTGGTGTCGGCTATCTCCTGGGCAGTCCGTGGTAGGGATATGTGGGTGTTAGCGTGCTTCAGGAGGGCATCCAGAACTTGGGTCAGCATGCGTGAAAATAGTGTTTGTGAAATGCCATGCAGCTGGCCCACTGTGTGTTGATAGGTGCCTGTGGCCAGGAAGTGGAGCACAGACACCACTTTAAGTAGCAGGGGGATGGCAGTGCGTATTTCTATGAGGCTGGCAATGTTGTTGTGTATCATGTCCACTATGGTGGTGATGGTGTCCCGGTCCAACCGATACAGTGTGTGGATCTGCTCAGGGGTTAGGTTGAATGGGCTGGGTCTGGTACGAAGGATTGGTGGCTGCCTACGAGGCACTGCTGGCTGCGCTGGTGGTAATTGCTGGGCCTGTCTCACCCTCTTTTTTCCTCCTGTGTCTCCTCTGTGCTGCCTGTTGTTGCTGCTGTAGTTGTTGTTGTAGTTGGTGTTGTTGTTGTAGTTGTAGCAGTATTGGCATGTCCTCCAGCGCCATGATTGCAACAGCTAGTGGTAGCATTTTGGTGTTGGAAGGGGTGTGGTGTGTGGGTGTGCTCATTTTATACTGGCCCAGCCTCCATTGACTCCACCTGTGGGGATTGTGTGCACCTGTGGCAGTTGGCTTGTTTCCTGATTGCTGTTTGTGGGTGGTCCGCGATGCCTGTATGGCCGGCATCGTGCAGCCCGTGATTACCGGCTTTGCGATGCCGGTATTTGCATGTCCGCGTGGGTTGGGATGTCCTCCTATTACTGGCATGCCGGTATTTGCTCCCCAAAGGGGCGCGTGTATGCACCCATGCCACTATTAGAGGCACCGTTATTTAGGGTGCCGCTAATAGCGGGTTGCCAGGTCATAATACGCCGGAGAGGTAAGCGATGCCGGTAATCCTTTACCAGCATCATTTTTCGCTTACCGGCAACCTAGTAATGAGGCCCATAGACTTTTGCATGTATGGCTGCAGGCTGTATGCCTTATACCCAAGTATGTACACTCTGCCCACAACCACTGCAGCATATTATATTCATACATGACTCCCATACAATCGAGTATGTATCTGGTAGGTGTGGGCAGGCCGTAGACTCTTGGGTGCATGCCTGTAGGCTGTAGGCCGTAAGCCATACTTACAAAGCTTTAGGCCCTGCCCACAACCACTGCAGCATGTCACATCAATGGGTACACCTGTAGTATTCGTTATCGCTCATACGGTTGTGGGGAGTGTGTAGAGTCTTGGCTGCATGGCTGAAGGCCATGCACCCAAGAACAAAGTTGTAAACACTGGAACTATAAGCCACTTCATACCCTCACATTGAAATATGTATGGACATACACCTAAGACTTTAGACCCTGGCCACAACCACTGCAGCATATCACAGCTATAGATACACCCATAGTATTGACCATCACTCAGGTGGCTGTGGGGAGGGCCTGCAGTCATGGGTGCATGGCAAAAGGCCATGCACCCAACAGCACATTCATACGTAGTGTTGTTAAAAGCACAATGGGTATGATATGGTGTGGTAGTTGTGGCCCAGACGTAGAGTCTTTGGTGCATGGCCGAAGGGCATGCAGCCAAGAACAAAGTTATAAGCACTGCAGATGTAACCCACTATGGATTTTATATACTGCATACCCGTACATTGAGAAATCTATGGACTTACAGCCAAGTCTGTAACCTGTGGGCACAACTACTGCAGCATATCACAGGTATAGGTACACTTGTACTTTGAAACATTACTCAGGTGGTTGTGGGGAGGGCATACCATTTTGGGAGCATGGCCGAAAGCCCTGCTCCCAAAACCAAGTTTATATGTACTGAAATTAGATGCCAAAATGGTTGTGATATGCTTTGGTGGTTTTGGGCAGCACCCAGAGTCTTGGGTGCATGACCAAAGGCCATGCACCCAACACTGAAGTCATAAGCAGTGAGGTTATGAGTGAACATGGGTGTGGTGTAGTGCCGTGGTTTTGTGCACGTTGTAGTGTCTTGGCTGCATGGTTGCAGACCATGCACCAAAAACTAAACTTAGAAGTAGTGAAAATAGAAGCACCATGGCTTTTATATGGAGTGATGGTTTTGGGTAGGACCTATAGTCTTTCTTGCTTGGCTGTAGGGTGTAGGTGGTAGGTTGTTCATCAAAGATGCTAAGCCCAGCCTGCAGGCACTGCACCATATTACTGCCATAGATTAGCCGTGTACATTCGCATATGTATGAAATGACTGTTATTATGCTTACTCTTTAACTTGTTCAGAATCCATACATGTGTTACATGATTGCAGTACTTGCCGAAAGTAGCCTTTTTTAACATTTCTGTGATAAAAGAAAAAAGCATGTTAGTGTTTGCATTTTATAAAGATTTTTCACAAAGTATAATAGACAGTTCAGTTTGTTTTTTTACCCTCATATTTAGTTCACAAACCAGTGTACTGTGCATTGTGCTCAATTTCTGTGTTTGTTTTTCTAATCCTTGGGGCTGGGGGAAAAAAATCCTTGTTGGATTAAAAAACACCTTAATTTGCGATGCTACAAACTATTTCTTTGTTTTCTTTGAGTGTTTCTTTGTTCTTTCTGCTTAATGTTATGTTTGTTGCCGATTTTTAACAACAGCTAGATACCTGTTGGCGTATTCTAACTGTGCATTTATTGTTACGGTTGTGTGGTATTCATTTATCTGTGTCCTTGTTATACAGTCTTGGGCAGTTAGATTACTGACGGCATATTCTTACTGTTTATAGTCTTTCACTTCGTTTTTTGGTAATGTAGAAGTACACATTAGTTATTAAACTTTGGCTTCAAGAAGATTAAATATGCATTTGTAAGATTAGCTGGTAATCTCTGCTTTAGAATAATGGTGGTATCATTACATTCCACCCATCCAGATTTCTTTTTAATGTATGCAGTGTAGTGACCTGCATTGGTTGTGGCTCCTGCATGGTAGATTATACCTACTGTTGTAAAGGTTTTCTTTCCAAGTGTCACTTGACCGTGTGTGAATCCAGTCAGCTTGCAGTTGTTTTTGGTACCATCTGCTTTATAACGTAGCAGCATAAGTATTATGTACTTACTATGTGTTTGTATTAGTAAGGTGGAGCGATTGTCTGAATTACACATAGTACATAATCTGCCATGGTTTGCATTCTGTACAAAATGCCAAAATGGAATTGATTCACAATTAGGTATGGATACATAAACAAAGCGCTCATTTGGGATGTGTGCCTGTATCACATTGCTACAGAGAGTGCATGTATGTTTCCACATGTATGAAATCTGGAAGATTTAATTAATAGGTATGCTTTTGTTTTGTAATACTTATAGAAAATACATTAGAAATTCTTGTGGATCTTCTTCTGAGTTTAAAGTGAATTTCACTATCCCAGCACAGTAGTCCAATTCTTGTCTTATTCCGTGAACACTGTATATGTTGTCAGGATTGTTTGGTGCGTTTCTATGAAGGACTAACATTTGTAAACACAATTGGTCTGTACTGTGTAAGTAAATGTTGTTAACAATTGGTGGCAATTGCAATAGAATATTTATTGCTACATTTGCATGGCAACTTACACCAGTTTCATTTGCAAATTTGAATGGACCAGCTAGTTCTGTATCTGAGTTCTTTTTTCAGAGTTTGTCTTCCTTCTTTAAAGAAGTACCTGGTTTACTTTCCCTAATAGGTTCTTCTTTGCTTGTGGTACTTGAGGAAGCTTTACCTTCCTTTGTTGTCTTTGAAGGATTTGCTGTGAGATTCTGTTGCATTTCTGTTTCAATTAGTTTTGTTTTATCACGTTTTACTTTTCTGGAACAGGATATTGTTTGAGATGGGGGCTGTACAGTGAACATAGTCTATTGTATTCTAAAATGCAAGGAATATCAGCGTTCACTTTACTTGCATCAAAGTTGATTAGAAATAGACCGTCAAGTGTACTTAAGCATGATAGTGCTACGTAGCTCATGCCTTCTTTAAAGACTGTGTTTCCTATATCTATCAATGCTTTGTCTAGGGTAAGACCTTGGGATTTATGAATGGTGACTGCATATGCAAGAGTTAGAGAAAATTGTTCTCTACGTACATACATGTCTTTGAATAGCAGGAATCAAGCAGTTGAGCGCCCTATTATTTTCACGTCTGAAAGTTTGTCAAAGCGAATATTGACAAACTGAATATTGGTGTCATGTGGGTATGATTGAAAGCCAATAACTGTACCCAGTGCTCCATTAACTAGCCCTTGCTCTATGTCAAGGTTATGTTTAAGCATTACTCTACAATTTAAGGATAATTTTAATATTTTTTCCAACCCAACTGAGTTGGAGATTTTATTTTCTAAGCTATTTAGTCTTGTTGTGGCTTTCTCACACATGGGTAGTGTTATGTCATGCATGTCTAGTTTGTCTGTGGCGCAAATTTCCATTATTGGTTGCATTTCTTTATTTAACATTGTTTCATTGAATTTGAAACAGCTTGAAAGAGTTGGCATTAAGGCCATACAATTGACATTTTTGTGCGCTAATTGTTCCATAACATCAGTAGCACATGCATTATCGCCATAAAGTGCTTGAATGTGCTTTTTCTCAATATTGTTTGTGCTTCTTGAGATAGTACACCAACTCTAATATTTTTTAGGATGTTGGCATAAGTGAGATCTGCAGATTGCCGCATGTTTTCTGTTCATTCTCTGTATTGGAAATGTTGCCAAAGGTTGACATTTCATATGCTGCCAACTGTTTTGTGGCAGAGTTTGTGTCCTAAGGTTTTAAAAATAGGTTCACCTTTGTGTCAATTGTAGAAGAACTCCGAAAATGATAATGTGTATCCCTGCAAAGAGTTATTCGTAGTTTGTTTTAAGTACTTCTTGCAATCTGAGGTGATTCAAAGCCAACATTAGTGTAACGCTCACCTGATTCTCGCAGAGGCGCCGGTCTTGACTGGGCGACTACCGTATCTTCAAAGGTGATGTGTAGCACCCGGTTGGCTCTTTGGGCTGGACCTCTGTGCACTGTATGCCTGACGTGTAGAGTAAGATGTCTGTAGATAGAAAATATGGGGTTAATGAACTGGGGTTATTGGGGTGTCCCTATCTCTTTCCTCTTCTCCTCTCCTGTAGACCCCCAAAGGTTAACGCTCTCACCTTAGGTAAGTGAATGCCGAGCTCTCCATCTGCCTCGGGGGAGGGTGCTGTAACCAGTTTCTTCACTGGATAGGTAGCGCAGGCCTCTTGACTTCAGGGGACTGCTGTCCGTCGTTTACTGCACGAACGGTAAGTTTCGAGTCATTCAAATGTCTTTAAAGTCTTTAGTAATAATGTCTCTTGTTTTGCAGGGTTCCGGCGATGGCGGATGACGGGCTGAAGTGAGTTGAAGATGGAGCCCGTGTGATGAATAGAAGTGCCTGGAAGCACGTAAGTAAGCGCTTGTTGCCTGCTTCACTATGCGCTCTAACTGTCTTTTTATTTTGCAGGTACGAGTTCCGAGTGGCTGCAGGGTGCCGGAATACCCACTGGATTAGATGTGGAAAGGAGTAATGGCACGTGAGTATTAAAGTTCCCCAATGTCTTTAAACGTACCTTGTTTTGTCTTTCAGATGCGGGATGCAGCGCCGAAGGCCTCCGGAGCGTGCGAAGAGTTGGTAAACTTTTGTCTTTCAGATGCCGGAATGCAGTGTGAAGACCTCCGGAGCGCACGAAGAGTAGGTAAGCCTTTGCCTTTCAGATGCCGGAATGCTAACCTGTTCTTTCTTGTCTTTATAGGTGTTGCTGAAGACTGGATTCAGGATGGTAAGCCTTTGCCTTTCAGATGCCGGAATGCTAACCTGTTCTTTCTTGTCTTTATAGGTGTTGCTGAAGACTGGATTCAGGATGGTAAGCCTTTTTCCTTAGGCCCAGGACCGGATGCAGAAGACACGATGAGCGTTCTGCTGCAGAGGTTGCAGAATAACGCAAAGCAAGATTCATCCACTGGGTGTGGTTTAAATAGCCTCCTGTAGTGCTTAGGTGTCTCCTTCCACAGCCACGCCTAAGTAAGAAAAGAGTTCCTGGTAAGAAAAGAGTTCCTGCCTTCCAGAAGAGTTCCAGTGTTCTGAATCTAGGGAGTGGCTCCAGCCCCACCCAACAGGAAAAGTAGTTCCAAACAGAAGAGGATCAGAGGCTCAACTGGCAGGCAAGTAAGCAGCATGGTCTGCTGAAGGTAAGTCCACCCAAGCATTATGAGCCCGGCGCTTCCAGCGCTGGGACAGGGCATATTTATGAGCCTGGTGCCACTGGCGCCAGGACTGGGTCCAAAAGGTCCCAATTGGGACTGGTTGGCACTCGGAACCTGGGTTATGGATCTGCTTCCAAGGGAGTTGAGAAAACCCTGACCTTTTGGAAGCAGAGATCATGACAGTACCCCCCCTCAAGGCCCCTCCCAAACCGGGCTTCTCCGGGGGTTTTGGCTTGTCAGGAAATGTTCGGTGAAATCTTTTGATTAGGCGAGGAGCGTGGACATATTCAGCAGGTTCCCAGGATCTCTCTTGGGGGCCGTAGCCTTTCCAGTCAATTAGGTAGAATAGTTTAGATTTGGAGATCTTGGAGTCCAGAATGCTTTTGACTTCAAACTCGAGTTCTCCATCCACTAGGATAGGTTTTGGAGATTTGGTTAGTCGGGTTTGAGGTTGCACGGGTTTTAATAGAGAGACGTGGAAGACCGGATGTATCTTCATGTGCGGGGGCAAGTCCAACTTGACCGCTACTGGGTTTACTATGGTAGTGATGGAATAGGGACCAAGGTATCTTGGGTTGAATGTGCGTGGCCCTTTTAGAGATAGATATTTGGTGGATAACCAGACTTGATCCCCTACTTGATAGTGAGGGGCTTCCTTCCGATGTTGATCTGCTCCTTTCTTGTATTGTTCTTTAGCCCTTTGAAGGTGAGAAACAGCTTCCTTAAAGGCTTGGGTGATTGTAGAATGCAGGTAGTCTACTGCTGGTGTTTCAAGATCTTGGAGGGGATCCAACTCCGAGGTTCGAGGGTGACTGCCGTACAAAAGAAAAAACGGGGTTTTCCCAGTTCCCGAATGGACAGAGTTATTGTAGGCATACTCGGCTATCCAAAGGATATCTTTCCAAGTTTTTTCAGTTTGTTGCAGCATGCAGCGTAAATACTGTTCCAGAGTTTGATTGGTCCTCTCGGTTTGTCCGTCGGTCTGAGGGTGGTGACTGGTCGATAGTCTCACATCAATTTGAGCCGACCGACAGCAACTTCGCCAAAAATGAGAAATAAATTGACTACCTCGATCCGAAATTAGAACCGAAGGAAAACCGTGCAGTCGGACGATGTTTTCGAGAAATTCTCGGGCCAGAGTTGCTGCTGTTGGCAAGCCTTTGAGCGGAATGAAATGCGCCATCTTGGAGAATAAGTCCACGATTACTAGAATTGTATTGTATCCGGAGCATGGAGGTAGATCGGTGATGAAGTCCATAGAAAGCGTATGCCAAGGGCGAGGTGGGATGTCAATAGGGCGTAAGAGGCCTGCTGGTCTTTCCTTTTGTCTCTTGTTTTGGGCGCATACTCCACAGGACATTATAAAGTCTCTGATATCTTTTTTCCAAGACGGCCACCAGAAGTAGCGCTTGATCTTTTCTGAGGTCTTGGCTATACCGGGATGACCTTCCATTAAAGAGTCGTGATAACAAGAGATTACTTTTTTCTGTAAATCTGTGCTGGGTAGGTATAATCGTTCTTGGAAATACAATAAGTTGTCCTTTACTGCAAAGTCCTTTCCCTGCAGATGCCAATTCTGTATGTCTGCTGGAGTTACAAGTTGCCTGGCTTTATCCTTAACTTCCTCTATGGATTCTGTGGCGATTACACCCAGAATTCTTTGTTCGGGAATGATTGGTACAGGTTTAGGGTTGACCAAGTGTTCTTCCATTCCCATCCGAGAAAGGGCATCGGCTTTACCGTTCTTTGTACCAGGTCGATAGGTAATTATGAAGTCAAACTCGGCAAAGAATAATGCCCAACGGAGTTGTCTAGAGGATTGGGCTTTTGCGGTCTTCAAATATTGCAGGTTTCGGTGATCCGTAATCAGAGTAACGGTGTGTCTGGCCCCCAGCAGATAATGCCGCCAAGCCTTAAAGGCAGACTTGATAGCCAGAAGTTCCTTGTCAGTAATCGTGTAATTGATTTCAGGAGGCGAGAATTTGTGGGACCAAAATGCCACGGGATGCAACTGATTGGTTACCGGGTCCTTTTGTGATAGAACTGCCCCCATGGCAAGGCTTGAAGCATCAGTTTCCACGATGTAGGGGAGTTTGGGGCGAGGGTGTTTTAAGATTGGTGCAGAGATAAATTTAGTTTAGTCTTCAAATCCTGGAAAGCTTGTTCCGCCTCGGTAGACCATTCAAAACGTTTGTTTTTCTTTAACAAGGCAGTGATGGGCTGGACTATTTGAGAGAATTCGGGGATAAACCTGCGGTAAAAGTTAGCGAAACCTAACATGCTTTGCACACCTTTTACGGAGGATGGTGATGGCCATTTGAGAACTGCATCGACCTTCTTTGAATCCATACGCACTCCGCCAGGTGATAATATGAATCCCAAGAATTCAACTTCAGTCACGTTGAAAACACATTTTTCCAACTTAGCGAAAAGTTTGTGTTGACGCAATCTTTCGAGGACCATTTTCACTTGTTTCCGATGTTCAGATTCCGATGAAGAATAAACGAGGATGTCGTCAATGTAAACAACAACACATACATCTATGAGCTCTCTGAGGACATCGTTCATAAAATATTGAAAGGCGGCCGGGGCATTGCAAAGTCCGAAGGGCATGACCTGATATTCAAATAGCCCATACTTGGTGCGGAAGGCCGTCTTCCATTCATCGCCCTCTTTTACTCGTACCAAGTGGTAAGCTCCTCTAAGATCCAGCTTTGTATATATGCATGCTTTTCTGACTTGGTCCAGGAGTTCAGGGATCAAAGGTAACGGATATCTATTCTTAACGGTGATCTGGTTCAGGGAGCGATAATCGATACAAGTTCTAAGGTCTCCTTCCTTTTTTGGAACGAAGAACAAAGCTGAAGAAGCAGGGGACTTGGAAGGACGAATAAACCCATTTGCCAGGTATTGATCCAGGTATTGTCGAAGGTGAAGGTTCTCAGGCTCGGTGAGGGCATAAATTCTACTACAAGGAGGAGTAGATCCAGGTATCAGGTCTATCTGGCAGTCGTAAGACCTATGAGGAGGTAGAGAGTTAGCCTGATCCTTCCGGAAAACATCTTGGTATTCTAGGTATTCGGGAGGTAACTGGGGAGTCTCTGAAGAAATTGCGGCCAGTGCAACACCAGGTGGAGGTTGACAAGTAGAGACACATTCTGGAAACTGGACCGTTCTTGCTCGCCAATCGATCAGAGGATTGTGTTTCTCTAACCAAGGTATTCCTAGAATAATCTGAAACTGAGGGGCCTTGATCACATCGAACACGATCTTCTCATGGTGTCCATCTTGACTTACTAGCGTCACCTCTTGAGAGGTATGCGTTACTGGCCCGGAGGCTATCTCCGTACCATCCACCGTAGTAATGACGTCCTTTACAGCCCTGGGACAAAGAGTTAGATTCATCCTCAAAACCATTTCATGATCCACATAATTGCCGATGGCACCGCTGTCGACGTAAGCTTCAATTGCATGTAATCGATCCGGATTATCAGGGCTAATGAGGACCATAGGTATCACGAAATGCGAGGTCACGGAACTGGTTTTCACGCTCGGCAAGAGGACCTCTATTCTTGTCGGGCGAGGTCGTTTCCCTGCTCAGAGTTTGTAACTTTGGTAACTGCAGCTCCTACTGCCTTCTTGGCAGGTTTCACCGGACAGTCTCGAAGAAAGTGCCCTGAGTTTCCGCAATATAGGCATAATTGCAACTGTTTCCTCCTTTCCCGCTCCCTTTGTGTTAGAGGACCTTTCAGACCCCCTATTTGCATGGGTTCCCCGGAGTCTACTCCTTTGGAAGGAGTTGGCGGTTTGGAAAATACTCGAGCATCAAACTTGGAACGATCGGCCTTCCTGTTCTGCAGCCTGTGATCTATTTGAACGACCAAGTCTATATAATCTGAACAGTCTTGTGGGGGATTCACTACTTGGGCTAAAACGTCTTTGAGCTCTCCACGTAGACCTCTATAAAACAGCGTAATCCTTTTGTCCTCAGGCCATTGAGTTTCCACTATTAGTCTATTGAAAGATGCAATATAAGCCAAAAGGTCTTGATTACCCTGTCGCAACGAAAGAAGCTCATTGTCCAAGGCCTGCCCCTGTGAATGTCTTGCGAACAGTTTTTCCATACTAAGCTGAAAGGCTTGAAAATCATGGAGAACCGGATCATCTTGATTAACTAGAGGGATCGACCAGTCTGCCGCATTGCCACTAAGGTACGAAAGTACAAAAGCTACTTTTGCTTGATCAGTTGGAAAGGCTGCTGGCCGGCATAAGAAGTGCAACCGGCACTGATTGATAAATACTGCAAACCTCTTTGGGTCACCAGAAAATCGTTCGGGCGGAGCCAGAGGTACATTCCCAGGTAGGTTGATCTGCACTGGATTCAAAGAGGATGTTGAAGGAAGATTTGCCCCTGATGCGGGTAACGGGGTCTGTCCGGCTTGTGACTGTAGCACTTGTCTAGCAAGATTGTCTGTTCTCTCCTTGGAAATAATTAGTTCCCTTCTTAGAGCATTCGTTTCCTGACGAGCTGCATGCACTTCTGCCCTTAGTTCCCCAAGTAACCGGGCTAGGGGGTCAGTATCCGAGGTTTCCATAGCGCCTGGGCGAGAGTTTTGCGGTAGGCTTTGCGTTCTGTAACGCTCACCTGATTCTTGCAGAGGCGCCGGTCTTAACTGGGAGACTACCGTATCTTCAAAGGTGATGTGTAGCACCCGGTTGGCTCTTTGGGCTGGACCTCTGTGCACTGTATGCCTGACGTGTAGAGTAAGATGTCTGTAGATAGAAAATATGGGGTTAATGAACTGGGGCTATTGGGGTGTCCCTATCTCTTTCCTCTTCTCCTCTCCTGTAGACCCCCAAAGGTTAACGCTCTCACCTTAGGTAAGTGAATGCCGAGCTCTCCATCTGCCTCGGGGCAGGGTGCTGTAACCAGTTTCTTCACTGGATAGGTAGCGCAGGCCTCTTGACTTCAGGGGACTGCTGTCCGTCGTTTACTGCACGAACGGTAAGTTTCGAGTCATTCAAATGTCTTTAAAGTCTTTAGTAATAATGTCTCTTGTTTTGCAGGGTTCCGGCGATGGCGGATGACGGGCTGAAGTGAGTTGAAGATGGAGCCCGTGTGATGAATAGAAGCGCCTGGAAGCACGTAAGTAAGCGCTTGTTGCCTGCTTCACTATGCGCTTTAACTGTCTTTTTATTTTGCAGGTACGAGTTCGGAGTGGCTGCAGGGTGCCGGAATACCCACTGGATTAGATGTGGAAAGGAGTAATGGCACGTGAGTATTAAAGTTCCCCAATGTCTTTAAACGCACCTTGTTTTGTCTTTCAGATGCGGGATGCACCGCCGAAGGCCTCCGGAGCGTGCGAAGAGTTGGTAAACTTTTGTCTTTCAGATGCCGGAATGCAGTGTGAAGACCTCCGGAGCGCACGAAGAGTAGGTAAGCCTTTGCCTTTCAGATGCCGGAATGCTAACCTGTTCTTTCTTGTCTTTATAGGTGTTGCTGAAGACTGGATTCAGGATGGTAAGCCTTTGCCTTTCAGATGCCGGAATGCTAACCTGTTCTTTCTTGTCTTTATAGGTGTTGCTGAAGACTGGATTCAGGATGGTAAGCCTTTTTCCTTAGGCCCAGGACCGGATGCAGAAGACACGATGAGCGTTCTGCTGCAGAGGTTGCAGAATAACGCAAAGCAAGATTCATCCACCGGGTGTGGTTTAAATAGCCTCCTGTAGTGCTTAGGTGTCTCCTTCCACAGCCACGCCTAAGTAAGAAAAGAGTTCCTGGTAAGAAAAGAGTTCCTGCCTTCCAGAAGAGTTCCAGTGTTCTGAATCTAGGGAGTGGCTCCAGCCCCACCCAACAGGAAAAGTAGTTCCAAACAGAAGAGGATCAGAGGCTCAACTGGCAGGCAAGTAAGCAGCATGGTCTGCTGAAGGTAAGTCCACCCAAGCATTATGAGCCCGGCGCTTCCAGCGCTGGGACAGGGCATATTTATGAGCCTGGTGCCACTGGCGCCAGGACTGGGTCCAAAAGGTCCCAATTGGGACTGGTTGGCACTCGGAACCTGGGTTATGGATCTGCTTCCAAGGGAGTTGAGAAAACCCTGACCTTTTGGAAGCAGAGATCATGACAATTAGGTTGGAGATCATGTTCACTTCATCTATTAGTAGCATTTTCATTTGCTTTAATAGTCTGCATAGTTCAATTGCAGCTCCTGCAGAAAGTTTATAATAGTCTAATTTGTTTTGGTGTTCTACTGGAAGAAGTAGTAATCAGTGTAAAGTGACACTGCCTATGTTGTAGGCAGCTAAACCCGTGGGGGCATTTACAACAGCTGACAGTTTGTTGTTTGTCAATTGCTGAAGGAACTTGCTGATGATTTTGGGTAAGAATGTTTTTCCTGACCCAGCTTCACCACTGATGTACAGTAGTATTGGTTTGTAATTTAGGCAGGTACATTCTTTATTTTCGTGCTGTATACCATGTGCTATTTGTTTTGTTACGTCTTCAAAAATGGTGCGCTGATCTTTGTTAAATTTTGCTTGTTGTACAGTTAAGTCTTCTATATTTTCTTGATAGTGGCACATGGTGTTTTCCACTTCTGTCATAGCTAATTCTGCCTCATTTGCTATTAGTGGCTGTCCTAGTGGTTCTTGGCTTCCTGCTACAGAAGGTTGACTACTGTCGGAAGAGTCCTTATCTAGCTGATCTTGAAGTTCTTCTTCGTGTTGTTCATTGTGCAACATTGTTTTGTACTGCGTAAGGTTCACATCGGTGATATCAATTTCATTTGCTTTGAAAGCATCTTCATAGCAGTTATAGTTATCTAGTACCTCTTCCTCTTTTCTCCATGGTTTAAAAACTTGTAGCAGAGACATGTAATATAGTTATTTCTGTTGAGGAGTTTTTAATGACAATTTAACATGATTAATTAAGCTTTGTTTGGTAAGTTTCACTAAGCTGCCTTCACAATCTGTGACTCTATATCCTCCTTTGTTTTCATCGGGTTTCATATTAATTTTGTATTTCAAGTTTTGAGCTATGTGGTATAGACACATGCTTTCTAAAGTCCTACTCCTGTTTGGATAGTATGTGTCCAGTAAGTTGTTTTTTAAAATGTCTTTGCTGTTGGTATCATTTCTGGCAATTGTTTCTATGTCCTCATATGATTTCAGAACTATTTTTCTACATTTAGCAGGACCAAGACTTAGCCATGCTATGTTGTCTGATTTTCCATAAAACGCAGTACCGGCTAAACGATCTGCTGCTTCATAGGAGCCACATTCTCTATGAGAGAGCATTTTTATGCCTAGACTGTATAATTTCTGAGATAGTGTTTTGTCTGATGATAGGTCATCCCAGAGGTCTTGTAGATCTGTTTTCTCTGCTTTTGTTAAGTAGGCTGTAACATATCGTGCAACAGCAGTGGAATTGTCTGCAATGTACTGCACATCTATGTTTGCATTCCATAAGAGGATGTATTTTGATTCTTCTTTTCTTTTTATGTAATACGTGTTCTTAGGTGATTTACCTTTAACACTATGTCAAACTGAAGACATGAAGTTGTTGACTTCACCTGTTTCTGTAACTGGTCTAGGGAAACCAAAGCGGCATTTGGTGTAGTATTTCCCTTTGTTTTTGTATTTGTGACGACCATATTTGCCACATTTGTGTCTTTGAAATTGTAAAATCTGCCCATGCTGGTCACTATGTGTCCGTTGTGAAGGGATTCCACAAGTGACATATTTTTGGATGAATTGCAAAACAGTGGCATCAGTGTCGTGACCAAATTTAGGTGCACCTTTGATCCATAATAGCATGTGAATATGTGGTGCACCTCTCGCTTGGTATTCTTTTCTCCAAAAGAAGTGTTGCACTTCTCCGAGGGGAGGAACTGTTTTATTGCAAATAAAGTGTAGCATAGCAATGAAACGATGATGGAAATATCTTGACACATTAACTGGATCTAGAGAGCAAAGTTCTCCAGGTGTTAATAAATGTATGTCGGTTTTGTTGTTGTTTGATATACGTAGGAACTCATGCAAATCTTCCCATGCATATTCTGCACAACTTAGTGTAACAAACCAAGTCGGTGGTCCAAGGTTTCTTATCATACAACGTACGTCTCTGTGCGGTTGGAACCAGTATTCTTTTGTACCATGCATGTTTGCAAACAAATTTGTTATATTTGATTGTAAAACCTGATCTTTTTCTTGTACTTTTTGTATTAATTGCGTAACTGACATATTTTGAAAGTGGGTTCCAGATTGGTTGTTGTCTAGTTTTGTAGTGCAGTAACTGCAACATATTAGTGGTTCACTTATTTGATATTTGTTTTCGGCTAAAAGGTAGAGAGCTAATTCAAACCATATGGAATCTTCATTGTCTTCTATTCTGAATGCTACGTCTATATTTTTTGTGTTCCTTTTGTAAAACGTTCTGCAGCAACACACACACACATGGTTTGGTATTTCAGCTGATGCAGTTTTAAATTTTAGTATTTCTTTTTTGTATGTGTGTGGTAGAAGGTTGCTATGTGCAGAATTGTTGGTACTCTGTTGCACAACTATTGCATTTTGTAAGTGGGTTTCATTTCCAAAATATTTTCTCTAAATACGGTCCATTTCTTCGTGTAGATATTTGGGTGTACCATGTAGAAGAGTGTTATTTAAATTGGCTAATTCTGAAGCTGGACTTTTAGCATAGTATATTTTATCCACTAGCTTTCTTACATTTGTATGATGTATTGCTATCCTTTTGATATCATGGAAGGTGTTTTTGCAAATAGGTCCAGAAATGCAGGCTAATGAATGTCCTTGTAGTCCTGTGCATTTACGCACTGGGCAGATATCTATATTTTGCAGCACTTTAATTTTAATTTTACCTTTCACATACTGATTGAGGAACTAACGTAAAGATTTGAATAATTTGTTAGGAATGGCAAACATTGATGTGCATGGCCATTTGTACACTGGATGGTCTGGGTCAGGCGAATCGAGAGGTAATTCTGAGTTTTCAGGGGATACTTTTCTAAGCAGTGTTTCTTGTTCCATGATGCTATGATTGTTTTTTCCATACCCCCGTCCACTGCTATGGATGGCAATTATGTTTGTTTGTGTTTGTTTGATTTTGTTTGTATGCTTCTTCATTAAAATATGGTTATGTGGTTGTTGTGTGACTCCATTCACCTCCACAAATATGTAAGAAGCTATTTTTGTTACATTCCGTTTAGTGATAAGTTTCTTTTGTAGTTTGGCACTTAGTTTTGTTAGTGGTTTCATCTAATTCAATACTAATATAAACAACTTCCTTTTCAGAAGGATTGCACTGTCTGAGAGAGCTTGTAAGATTAATTTTCTACAGTACGTTTAAAGGGTTGAGAATGATTTCGGTCCTCTCTTTATTAGATTCTGAAGAAACATTTTGGATAAAATACTTTTTTTACTATAGGTTCTTGTCACTATATCAGGATTAATAGTAGCATTGTTAGGAGTACTGGTAGCTGATTTTTTGTGAAGAGTTATGTCTTTCGTGCCACATTTTGTTGGAGGAGGTAAAATTTTGGTAGTTGAAGCTTCCTTTCTTTTGCTAAATGACTGTGTTAGCTGTATTGTTCCAACGTTCTCTACAAACTCAGCTACATATGGATGGGTAGGTTGGGCACTTTTATTTTTATTGGCTTTACTTCTGCGTTCCTTTCTACGGATTAGATTTTTGGTAGGCATTCTTTGGGGTCTATTGAAAAAAAAAGGCATGGTTTGGTCTGTTGTATAATGTATGTGTGCATGTGTGCATGAGTTTGATGGGGAAGATCTTTGTGGTGGTGTGTGAATGTGCTTTGGTCTCTTACAATGATTTGGGGAGGATATTTTTCGGTTTGTATACTACTACAATGTGCTTCAGATGAGAGTACAAAGAGGCCTAGTGGTGAGGAGACGCATTAATAGTAAACATAATGGCATTAAATTGAAACAGCTATTTGTTTTCTACTACTAACATTGTAAGGCGTCTGTATGTTATTTGGGTTCCTGACAGACGGGGATTTGTGAGCCATTCTGCCTGTTAATCTTTGTTTAATAAATGGGGATTTGTGGGTAGAATGGTTCAGAAATCACTGTTTGCTTTGGTGCGCAAATTAAATACATAACCCACACTCTCTGTTTCAGGAATATTTAGAATATAAAGGTCGTTCTGTACTTACTTTTTTTTGCAGATTGACCAGCCTTCTTTGGATATGTCGTTTGCAATGTAGATGCTGTTGATTTTGAGGACAGTAGTCTTCACTGCGATTGTAAAAAGAAGAAGTTAGTAACTTTGTGTGTTTAAAGTAGTGATGTTACTGTAGACGTTAATTTTGCATCTGTCGTCGGAGTATTCTCCTTTGATATCTCACACAGTGCATGTGTGCATTTCACTTCTTTATGTGCTGCCTTTGTATGTTACTTGCAGTATGTTAGTTGCAAGTGCTTCAGAAATGAGTACATTTTTTAGATTATGAAAATGCCTTGTTTCTTTTAAGCTGTGTAATCTGTAGCACGGAGGTTTGTAAGCGATAGCTCATTACAGTTGCTCGGAAACATTTCAGTACTTTCTATTACAAGTACGATTTCAAAAAGATCGGGAGACCTTCAGAGGGCCATGTCACCACAGCAATCGGGAACGTTTATTTTTCTCATACGATCGCATTGGAAGTAGCATTGATGTAGGCGGTATTCAGTAAAAAATTGTGCCATTTTCTAATGGAAAATCGAATTTCGTACTATATAGGGAAGGTTGTAACATATGTATAGGTTATGCAGGAGACAGTAAGAAGTAGTGCGCTTTGTTAATGAACAATCGGACATCTTGCACTTAAAGGGGGAGCGTCGGTATGTATTGGCTTTGCAGATTTAGTAGCATTAATTTGTTTAAATGAAATCACACGGGTTGTACATGTTCTCTGATTAGAATATGCATACCTGTACTTTATACGCATGCATGTGCGCATCGATGGAGCTGTACGTAGAAATCCGGGACACTTGTACAGTACTTTTCAAAGTAGGTGCTTTGCAATGATATGCAACTTGTTGTTAGAGTGGTCAATAGTACATTTGAAGCACGAAATTGTGATGACGGAGTTACATGTAGGGATGTTGAATCTGATTGGTAGATGGTTGTGTGACTGCTTAGGTGTGTCCAATGAGGGAATAGATTTGTGAGTGATGTCGAAAGGGTAGAAGGACTTGTTAAGAATTACCTGCTGTACGTACACAATGCTTGTGCGTGGGTAGGGAGTGTCACATACGGGTTTCTACAGCAAATCTAGCATGGAAAGGGAACTGTAGCCATCAACCAATCAGATGTTCACATTGCTCTTTTGTGTCAAAAGACAGTGCGTGTACTGAAGATGGCAGAGATGCAGAGGGTCAAGGTTTTGGTCGTTGGAGATATTTTTGTGCATGGTTTACAGCACTATGCCGAAAGTCGGAATGTAGCGCACCATTTCGATGTGAGAGGAGTCGAGGTGGTGTGGTGTGCTGAGACTGATCGCAATGTTGCGGCAATTCTCCGAGTTTGCACCGAGATGAATGCGATGAGCACTCCTCATGTGGTCCTTTTGCACTACGGTGCTTGTCATTTGGGCTACCTGAGTGCACATACTTTGTTGGACGATTTGGAACAGTTGGTGCAAGCAGTCATTAACATATTTCCAACTGAGAAATTATTTTTTTCTGGGTTATCCCCTAGAGGAAAATGGGACAACAGTTCTGTTTTCTGTCCTGATCAAGGAATTGGGAGGTGTACCATCAATCGCGGCATGCGTGCTTTTATGTTACGCGCTGGTATGTTTTTCTGCAGCCACGAGAACATTGTGCCCAGTAATGCGGCTTATTTTGAAGCAGATGGTGTTGTGTTATCTTCTATGGGAAATGCCATGTTCTTTTGGAATGTGAGGTTTGCTTTGGAGAAGGTTCTGTAATGGTTGTAGGAGTATAGTTAGAAGAAAAAATATTTAAAAAATACAAAATAACAGATGTCTGTAAGGCATCTGCCCAACAAATACAAAAAAAGGCTCTTTTCAGAGCCCACCTTAAAGGGGAAAAGGGGAATAATATTTAAATGTACAGTCCTCACGCTTTGATCCTGTACGTGTCCGTGAACATGGCGGTAGTTTGCAGGTGGCGCCGTTTCTGGGGTGGAGACGCATGCAAATGAGAATGTGCGAAGCTAGGGATTGGTCAGTAAAGTTCAGCAGGTGGCTTTTGTTCAGAGACATTTAGTGAGAACGTCTTTTCACTGACAGGAGACCAGACAGCCATGGCTCTGTGTGCTCTAAAACAGATTATCTGGATTTTGGGAGACTCATGGATACATTGGTTGAAGGTGCATGCTGAAAGTTGCGGTCTATGTGCAGATCTTGGATTTCCAAATGTAGAAATGCACTGGCATGGCGTGCGTGGAATGAGGTGGCTGGACTTGGTACCTCTCTGTGCAATTTTACAAACGGAGCGTCTTCCGGACATACTTATCATTCATTGTGGAGGAAACAGTTTAGGCCATGTGTCTGGAATTTCATTGCAATTTGCAATGAAGGAAGGACGTGCGAAGATCATGGACATGTTTTCAAATTGCCAAATTGTTTTTTCCCATTTTGCACAAAGACAGATATGTTGCATTCCTCTGCATTTGGTCCACAAATGGAGAAAGCGAGGCGCAATGTGAATAAGGCTGTTTGTGCCTTTCTAAGAGATGTTGGAATGTCCTCATTCCACAATGAAAATATTTTGTTTCGTAGTTCTTTAATTTTTCGTAGAGATGGAGTCCATCTCACATATGCTGGCAATCAGATCTTTCTTCGCAATGTACAAAATGCTTTACGACTTTTTTTGACATCATAGTCACGTATGTGACAATCAGTTTTTTCTAAACTACATTTTTTGAGGGACACACACCACCACCGAAAGGCTCTTTTCAGAGCCACCACTTACTCCTAGCAAAAAGTCAATTGGTTTTGTTAAGCTTACTCTGTGTGTCCTACGACTGTCTGTGGTCTTTTCAAGAATGAGCAGGGGCCTACAACCGTCACTTGATAGTTCTATTTTTTTACTGTGAAAGCCGGCTCTGAAAAGAGCCTTTTTATTAATTTTTGTAATTTTCCAGTTTACTACTTTTGACGACACAAGACACTAGGAGAGGAAGGCAAAGGAGGGTAAGGAAGGGACACCAACCACATGGATAAAAAGGGGGAGGGGCAGAGAGAAAGATATAGGGTGGCCTTTACTTAGGTAGGGAGCAGTTCTTCTGGTGCTCCGTGACCGTAGCCTCAAAATCAATTTGCAGATTCTCCCCCCTGCAGAGTACTGCGTCACAATACACACACAATATTGTTACCCTCGAAAGGTAAGCTTCAACAGCATTGCAAATGGCTTGTGAGGCAGCTGGAGGGATGCGCTCCCACACAGGAGTGTCTCTTGTGGTGAGAGTATCGGACACGGAGGATGCTGTGGAGGAACTCAATCTACTACTTTCTTCGCATGGCACCACCTTGCGAATGTTTCCACTGTGGAACAAAGTTAGGTGTTGCTTCATGGTTGTCGTACCAAAGCTGTATGGACCAGGTCTCCCGCGACTGAGCACCAACTGGCACCGGTTGCACCTGACAAAGTTTGCATGTGCTTTTGGTACGTTCCCTAAAATAGAAAACAACCGTCACACCCACGACTCTCGCCGAGTGTTAGTAGTGTGGAGTTCCTCCACCTCATTCTCTTCTTCGTCTTCTTCCTCCATCTTTACATCCTCACCCGTATATCCCTCTGCAGGCCCTTGGGGAGGTGGTGGCGGTGGAGGGTTTGGGGTGGTGCAGAGGCTAATGAAGCAACAGTAGCCATGGATGCCATAAGGATTAGTTACCTAATGGTCGCTACAGCACTAAAGGCAGCACACCTCTAACAGCTATAGCCAGAAGTACAATGAAGATGAGCTCGGGGGTGTGACCATTTGTAGGGGTGGAGGGGTGCGTCTCGTGACCATATTGATCACTCAAAAGCGCTGCAAAAATTGTAAACAAAACGTTCTCAGGTAGATCTACTGTATGCGACATGTGAAATGGTGATTTTATACTATAAAATATTTTCTTACGTATGTATAACTTCTTTTGCAATGTCGCGGAAGCAGACAAACTGCACAAATTAGTCCACACGCTCAGCGTGGGTGCTGTCACATAATGACGTCCTGAACACATCCGCGCGGGAAATGCCTACCCGCTGGATAGCAAATGCAGAGTAACAAATGTGCGCATGCGCAACAGTGTTCTACGGACAGTGTTCGGGTCCTGAAACTAATTAAAAGTGTGACACAACTGAGACGGACAGTTAGAGACAGGCGCGCTCTTCGCAGTATTTATGGGTGTACTGCGCATGTGCGTACATGATCTGATGACTGTACGGACAGGTCCAGGGTCCTTAGGACACCTCCAGTTTGTTTCACTACGAACATGCCAGCCACCGCACCTGTTCTACGGACGGTTCCATTTTGGCTGCGGACGATACTGCCACTTTGCTCTTTTACAGACATTCCTGCCTCCTGGTGTGTTCTAGGAACACATTTTATCTCGTTTGTGAGTGGTACGGAGAGGTACAAAGTCCTTAGGACATCCCATTCTGTTAATTTACGCATAAATTGCACAGATGGTGCGTTCTAAGATCACTTTCATCTTGGGTTGCATTGGTACGGGTAGCTGTATTGGCGTTAGAACATCCATATTCTGTTGCTTACGGCTAGCTCGAACAGGTGCGCTGTTCGTGAACATTTTAAGTCTTTTTTTTTTAAAAACATTCCTCAAACAGTTTGTTTACAGTAAATATACAAAACTTTCTAAAAACACATACACACTTTAATCAACAGAAATACCGGGGAAAGCAGATACTGACACGAATATAGGGGAATTAGGATTCAACATGGTCTGGTAGTCAGGAGATGGGGGGAAGAAGGAATGGATGTTTCATCAAAAAATCTATTTTCTCCCTGAAGGTTTGGGGATGGTTCACTAGCAAATGGACAAGGGGGAAGGTACAGGTGGGACAGTGATAACGTATTTTTCCTCTCAAAAACTCCTCCACAAATTGCCTTAAACTCAAATTCAAATTCTTTAATGTGATACAGGTTGAAAATAAATTCAAACTTTACACATATTACAAACACATCCTAAACATACAACCATATAAGTCAACATCAAATATAAAAAACCGTTTTGAAGAACATAAATTCATCAGTGTGCAATACATATAAAATTAAATAAAGATAAGATAAAATAAAATAAGAAAGCAAATGATTAGGCGGTTGTTATTCGGGTCCAATTAAGGTCCTAAGCCTAATTTAGTCATTTGCCATACATTATAAAGTGCAATGAATAAGTCCATGTTACATGTGTTGGTACAATAATGCCAGAACGACAATTCATGAATGGCTAATAGATCATGTACAAATTCACCCAGAATTTTTATAATCGGCTCTTTCATGGCCTTACATTGCGTCAGAAGATGCCTAGCTGTTTCTAGGCATGATAAAGATTTACAGAGTCGACATGTCCGCTCATTAGTAGGGATATTATTCCAAGCTCCTCTGTTGGTTAGGGTAGGCAACTGTTCTAGCCGAAACAGAATGATAAATCGTCGGAGTCTTCTGGTAGGGCAGAGATATAAATAGGCCTGAGGTCTCATATACTGATATGTGCGGTATTTCACAAAATTATATGACTTGAGATTACTCAAATGGGAGAAGTTTTCTAACCAATCCCAGAGTTCTATTTTTTTCTCAAGTGCGTGTAAAGTTTCATTCGATACACAAGTCCCTCTACAAGTCCAGCCAATGTCGGTGAGGAATTTGCTCATATCTTTATGGAAGGATAAGGTGGTATTTTTTTTAGTTAGTTCCTGCTGAATAACCGACAATAGGGGATTAGAGGAGTGTCTTATCTTCAAGTATATCCCAGCTCTTTTTTTTAATACCAACGCTTTTAGAGAAGGTAGGCCCAATTCCAATCTTATTACAGCCATAGGTACACCCGGAGGAAGTCCCAGCATGCGTCTCCAGAACTTGCCTTCAATCACTTGAAGCCACTCTAGCTCAACTGTTAGCAGCGACTCAATACCATATATAACCATAGGGGCAAATACTTGCATATAAAGATGGCGGGTCCCCCATAGCGTGAAGCCACCATGTTTGTTGGTAAAAGATGAAACTAATGATATTACTTGTAATGCACGTGTGATCCGCCCCTGTTTACATAGTGTATAATCACCTAGTGGTTCTATTTCCACTCCTAAGTATCGGTAAGAAGGAGCATATAGGATAGAATTTTTATGTACTACCAATGTTATGCGGGTTACCCTTTTCCTGGTAAATCTAAGTACTTTAGTTTTATCCAAATTAATGGACAACCCATTGGTCTTAGCATAGTCCCAAAGAATATGAGCCGAGCGCCTAAGGCCACCTATGGTGTTGTCTAGGACTACCAGATCATCGGCATAGGCCAAGACGGGACATAGTGCATCCCCCAATTTTGGTGGGCAGTTGTCTACATCTGTAAGGGCCGCAGGAATGTCGTAAACATATAGGTTGTAAATAAGGGGTGCTGAGACACATCCCTGCTTTACCCCCCTATTTTGAGGCACATTGCGCGTTGTATTTCCCTCTTGGTTGAGTCTAAGGCGCACCGAGGTATCATAATGGAGTAATTTAAGATAGTATAGTAGACCAGATGGACATCTCATTATTTCTAGCTTGGTCCAGAGTCGCTCACGAGGGATGGAATCAAAGGCGGCCTTAAAATCAATAAAGAGGGCATACAACGGGGGCTGCTCTTTAGTAAGCGCTCTCGTGCGCAATATGTCCATTACCAGTAAGTTATGAGATGTAGAGAAATCCCGTCTAAAGCCACATTGGAATCTGCTAAGTATATTAGTATTGTCAACCCATTTTTGCAACTCAGAAAGTAGTAAAGAGGCAAAGAGTTTCCCTGTGATATCTAACATAGATAGCAGCCTATAGTTATTAGGGTCTGAGCGCCTACCTTTTTTGAATACTGGGATGAGAATAGCAGTTTGCCAGGATCTGGGGATATTTCCCTGGGCTAGTATCTTGTTAAAGAGTAAGGAGAATAACTCCGCCCAAAATACCGAATTATTTTTGATCACAATATTTGCTAATCCATTAGGGCCAGGGGCTCTCGAGGACTTAAGGGAGGACATTTTATTAAGAATTGCTTCCGGAGAAACGTCGAAAGGGGGAATAGTCGGGGCCTCCTCTATGGGTATAGTCCAGGACTTCTCTTCTTTTGAATTACGATTTAATAGGAACTCTACCCATGTATTCTCATCAATAGGGTTGACTAAAGGGCCTCTGACTTTCCCTCTATTCTCATTTAGAAGTGCCCAAATGCTATGCGAGTTCCTAGAACAAATCGTGGTTATGAGTCGCTGATCTCTGTTATTTCGCTCTATTCTCTTAATATTTTTGATCTCGGCTCTATATAGTGTTTTAAAGGTTCTTAATTTCTCACGGTACTGGATTTCAGAAAGGTTCAAGGTTTTTAGGGCACGGATCGCTCTTCTATGTTCTCTCTTAGCATCTCTAATTTTTCTATTGAAGGGGGGTAAAATTCCTCCCGCTTTTAATATAAGGCCCTTTTTGGCAGAAGCATGATAGCCTGAGAAGCCCGATATCCAGTTTTCAATTTCATTTATCGTCATATCGTGAAAATCAGGGAGGCCCTGCATGGTGGTGCATTTGAGAGCTTCAGAAGCCGCTCTGATGTTTTTCTCTGACCATATGATTCTAGTTCCTGGGCAATTGGATTGAATCTCTCCAATATGCACTAGGGGGTTAATGGGAATCGGCATAGATATTAGACAGTGCAGCGCAGCATGATCACTCCATCCATTAGGCTTAACCCACATGTCTCTTACTTTGGATTGGATCTCGGGGGTCATAAATATATAGTCCAATGTGCTAAATGCTGATCCGTTTGTCCACGTGTGCTTCCCAGGTCTGTCGCTCAAAGTGCGGCCATTAATCATCGCCAAATCCCAGCATTCAAACAATTGTAACCACTCAAGTCCTTCGTTCTCCCTCTTACTATGGGTCATCAGGCACTTCTCACTAAGCCCTTGGTTGGTAGATATAAGAGTGTCGTCTGTCATGTGGCAATTAAAATCTCCCACAACAATGATGGCCATATTACGAGTTCTTAATGTCCAAGTGGACAGTACATCCTGTATGGCCTCGTGTAAGGTGTCCCATGCTACAGCTCCCGGAGGATTATACAGATTAATAAGTAGAAATCTACTACTACCATTTTCAGTGGGATATTCTACTTCCACCACCAGTAACTGATCTTCAGCATTACACTGTATTTTCCGGGACTTCATAGTGTTGGTAACCCCTATCAACAGGCCACCATACGGGCGGCCCTTACAGCCTCGTTTCGCAAATGATTGATGTATAGCAAAACCGTCTAACAACAAAGAGTCAATTGACCATGTTTCCTGCAGACAAATATAACTGTGTTGCTGTAAAAAGGCAGAAGAGCCGTCTGTCCTCAGAAGATGTGAGAAGCCTCTACAGTTCCATGAGAGTAATGATGAACATCAATGATTTTGCAACAGCTGGGGTAAGGAATCTAACAAGGACTTGAGTGCTAGTTGTACTTCTACCAATAAAGGACTATCTCCAACTCCTGTATTGCACTCATTACTAGCGGATGTGATCCCAACTGGTTCCTCAGAGATAGCTGAGGGATCCCTCTCTTGCGGGTCTACATCAATGTCTATATCCACCGCTCTCAGTTCTTCTTTATAACTTCTTAATAGTTGCACAATATTAAGAAAAGCACAATGTAGGGCAGATACATTCGGATTAGGGCCCGACAGAGGTTCGATGAAGAGAAAATCATCAGATTTCAAAATACGCAGTTGTGGAATATGTTGTAGCCGAGTTAGAAGCTCAGAGCGTGCCAACCAGGAGTTCTTATTCCTAGGATACAGATTCTTGATGAAGCATATGCGATTAGTCTTGATTTCAGGCACTTGCTCCTGCTGTTCCAAGAGAGCATGCTTAGTCTGGTCCTCGGAGGACCGTTTCTCCGGGGCGGGCTCAAGGTCGGAGGACGAGCCTACTTCATCGACAGGCCCTGTGTCCTCTAATACAGTTTCCTCAAGGACCATGCCCTGAGCCTTATCTTCAGGGACTAACCAGTCCGTGAGCAGACCTTTTTTTGTTGCTGCTCGCAGAGTGGCTCTAGTCTGTCTTTTCCTAGCTTTTTTTGAGCGAGTTTCAAATATAGGTCCTGGCCCTGTCGTAGGGGATGGAGCATGTATAGTGGTTGGCTTATTTTTGAGGGCCTTTCTGGCCATTCTACATTGTTTGCGCATGAGGGGAGGTTGGGGACGCTGTTCCAAATCTTGTTCCTCTGCCTCCGAGGGAGTATCTTCGATTAGGATATTATTATGGGATGTCCCATGCACCGATTCCCTCATCTTCTTGTCAGCTTGTTCTTCCATCGCCTCGGCTATTAGGAGAGCATCCGATAGATTCGCTTCGGTTTCTTCTCGCAAGATATCCTTCGAGTTTAATGTCGTGGAGATAGAATTGGTGTTGGATAAGATGCGTCCCGTCATCTGTAGTAGTATCTTCAAGGCAAATTGGAGTGAAGCTACAGATGTTTGGAGCTCGGCTAACTGTGTAGCAGTAGATTGAGAACCTGTGCTCTCAGCCGTCTCAAGGTCCGGCACATCCTCCATTGAAGCCATTGCGAGGTTCGGGGAGAGGGATAGACGTTCCCCGCTTCCAGATATATTATGTCTCCCTGCTTCCATATTCACGTTATTTTCTTTCAGGGGAGAGGAAACTTTAGATGTTATCTGTGGCATATGAGTCTGCATCCCTCTCTGAATCGTTAAACATAGATCTAACAGTGAGTTATTGTCGATGTCATCGAAGTTAGATGAACTTAGAGAGGTGCCTCCTATATTTGCCGGTTCGGTCATCTCCTCAATTGTGGTAGAATTGGTCTCAAGGGGGGGGTTGACAGGAAAAAACTCCGTAATATCCCTGGTAAGGTATATT
Organism: Ambystoma mexicanum; assembly: GCF_040938575.1. NCBI lineage: Eukaryota > Metazoa > Chordata > Amphibia > Caudata > Ambystomatidae > Ambystoma > Ambystoma mexicanum. The sequence goes on along the minus strand of NC_090929.1, from coordinate 1,274,826,537 downwards.
TCGAATTTTTCTTTACTTTGCCTCCCTTTATGTGGGTCTCCTTTGGTTCTTTTGTAGTAGGGATCCTGTTTTTCCGTAGATTATAAGTCGAATGCTGCGCTCTTTTTCCCCGCTGCATTACGGCGTTTTTTATTTCACCCTCTTTCAAATGGATAAGTGCAAGCAGGCTGAGAGCGCACTGGAAGGTACCGGGTCAAAGGCTAAAGCCTGCAGTCCCCGGCTTATGAACCTCTATTGGTTTCTTATTCAGGGCGTAAGAGGGTACTTGCAAATATGCGCACTGGGTATCGATCCCCCAGTGCACCCCAACAGGCTCGTAAGTGGAGGCTAACGTTGTGTTGCCTCTGGAGCCCCAGCAAGAAGTTGCACAAGAGGTATGATCAAAGGTCCACCACCCCCAGCCACTCACTCAATCCCCTTTATTTCTGTATTGTCTGCAGGTTACAGTGAGGCAGGTCGATCCCTGCATTCACCAAGCGTGGGCACCCACTGGGATGGGGGAAGAGAGGTGTGGAAGGGGGGGGCTGTCCACCAATATACAATGAGGCAGTTCAGTGCTTGCCCTCCTCACCTCATGGGTGGGCAGAGTGCCTCAACCCGACTCGTTGGGGCTCTTCCCCTGTGCCGCACTCTCGGAGGGCCTCGCGTCGTCCTTCTGTGAGCACAGAGCGGGGTGCCCCAACGCAGTACACGGCTCCTTATTCGCCCTATTGCAGTCCCACAGGAGCCCACAGGAGCCCGGCCCCGTCGCACAGGCCCGACCCCCGTCGCGTTCGCTTCCTTCTTTCGGCTCCTTCTTTCGGCTCCGCACTTTCCGTTAGAGGAAAGGACCCTCGCTCTAGCGCGAGCGTCGCAATGCGTGCAATGCGTGTCAAGCCGCACCTCTGCTCGTCAGTAACAACACGTTCAGAGGCCGCTTCCGACACTGTCAGTCCATATTGCCTTAAACTATTAAAGTTGTCACTCAGTGTGTCCATTTTAAGTTCTATTCTTTTCAGCCTGTCTGCCTCTGTGTCGTTTGTTGGCCTTTCTTCTTTTCATTCCTGGTCTGTTAAAAATAAATATATATTTGTTAAATGACCATAGAATACACACAATTAATTTACATAGGCAAAGCACTGTGTACTATTATTATCACTATCTTCAGACATTTCCCCATGCAGGAAATGTTCCTCGAGCCACTCCAAAGTACTGCACATTTCTGTGTCAAAATAACAAAACGAAATTATTTTTTCTGTCCCTCATAGCAAAAAAAGTGCACACACATATAAGATGGTCACTTACTATTTTCTTGTAATTTGTGTTGCTTGTAGTGCGTGTGTCTACTGTCAGTCCTGGCTGCAGAGTTTCTGTGAGGTAATTACGTTGGTGGCATACATTTTTGTTATGGTATAATCCATTTCATTTCACATGGTCATTAAATGCATGTTTTTGTTTCAGACGTTTAGGTTTCCCTATTTATATACTAGTACTTATAATGTCTTTGTGTGTCCTTTTTCTAAGTCGTGCATTTTTTGTGTAAGACATTAGTCCAATTTCAGATACCTCCTGACTGTTTGGGTGCTGTTCGTCTCGTCCGCGCCTGTCTCTAGACAGGCGCTCAGTCAATGCCTTTCAAATATAAAAAGGAAGGGGGTTCTGTATGTTCTATGTTACATGTATATAAAGTAAGCATATTATACAATATATCTCCCATGATCTCATGATGATAGTGTATATTGAGCAAAAAAACTTTATTAACGCGATGTTATGATTAGGTTCCCCTTCAAAAAACCTGTGAAATTCACAAAAAAAACCTTGTTAAGGGGACGTTATGGTTAAGTTGCGCTACTAAAAACCTCTGAAATTCCCTTAACAAAACTTTATAAACGTCACATTATGGTTCCAAGTAAAACGGAAAACCCCTGAAATTCACCCGTTATGGTAGCCTAGGCAACCATAAATGCCCACACCACTGTGCACTGCTAACACTAACACCCATGACATCAAAAATGACATCACAAATGTCATTGATGACATCACTGATGACATGACATGTGTGTTTATCTTACAGACAAGGGGTTGTGAATTAAAGTTTGGAAAAAAAGTATCAGAGGTTATCGGGACATGTATACAAAAGTGTATACTTCATCACGCAATGTAGTGTTGTAAATAAAATTCCATTACAGTGTTCTTTCTAGTAGAGGAACCTACTCAAACAGAAATGTGATATGGGAACTCCCACATTTATTTGAACACAAATGTACATTTATATAATTATGCCCTCTAATAAAATCGGACGCATACATTACATATTTTGTGGGTTATCCTGCAATCTAACTCCCATCTCAGTGAGAGCTGGCTTTGTCGTTCTGTGGAATTTTGTCAATTTTAAACAGAATGTTTTCGCTTAACAATTCCTAATTCAGTACATATCTGGGTAATCACCCCTAGAACATGGGTTTACAATATCATATTTGCAGCATTAATAGTTTTGCCACAATTATTCTTTTTGTGTAACGTTGGTTCCTTATGTAGTACAGGGTTCACTCACGTCTTCACAGAAAGAGCATAACATTAGATTTACAACTACCAATTTTTAGATTTGTCCTCCTTCATGAGGCAAAGTTAAAGGTTTTCAAAACTTAATCACAAATAGGCATTTTAAACAACAAATTACTTTTAGCAGTTTTTTTTCTTCCATTTCAACTGACTGGCAACAGCGGTCACATTCCTTGGATCAGGCTGGGGGTCCAGAGCGAAGTTTCCTGCCCATCCCATTAAGGGATCAGTATGCAGCCTGCCATCGTCCTTGGCTGGGCCCCAGACACATGTCTAATGAGTTCTTGGTTCTAAATATGCGAGAACCTCCAGCAGCAATTAAGCCTTCCTGCTAGCTGTGGCGTGCCAACCTGAAGTGTCAATCTTTCCCAGGCTGTGCACTGTCAAGTCAGAATTAAATATTTAATTCCAAACTGGGTTTTGACTTTAAAATTCACCTAAATCTTTCAATTAATTCATATAAAATTAACACAGTTTATAGGGGATTTTGACATTTGAAGAATAAGGCCTTTCACAAACATGCTTTTAAACAGGTGATTTTGCACTTCTTCATAGAAAAAGCACATTTAAACTGAATCCTTGACATCAGAGTTTCCTCTACAGCACACATATTTTATTCAGCACAAGTTCTTCATTTAAGTGCCTGCATTTGTCTGCTGTCTGGAAGTAAGTATCCAGCCTTTGCATGGAGTTCTGTCTGCACAGCTGAAATTGTTACATGTTTTTCAATTTTCAGCTGCATATTTCCTGTTGAACTGAAAGAAATGCTGCTGGGCTGGCTTTTTCATGAGATACCTTTCTTAGCTGCTGTCAGTCAATGAGGCCTGGCTTCTCTGGCCACACTGGATGATATGTAATTCTTTTACTCTCAATGATTCACTGAAAAATGCATGGATCTAGCTTCATGTTAAATGTAACAGCACCCACTGGCATGTTCCTGCAGAGAGTTCTGTTCTCACCTCCACTTTGACTGTGTGTGGCAGCGGTGTGCAGCTTTTTGTGATTGTGACCCCCACGCAGTTTTGCCAATTTTTCCACCCACAGGGGTTACTGCATCCATTTTTGGCTGTTTCCTTCCACATTGGTAAAGTGGTGCAGTGGGGCATATCAGCATGGGTAAAAATATCCCACAGCATCCAGCAGAAGCCAGGCTCCCAGCATGGAAATGCATATGGCCTCAGCTGGTACTTTCACCTTGATGATGAACCAGACCCTCATTAAGGTGGTGGTTCACATGTTGAGGCTAGGGGGCATGTGAGGAATTCGACCAACCACACAGGGATAGTGTGCTTGCCTGGGATTTTTGATATTTGTTTATTTAAAAAGATTGAATAATAGGAGATCAACCTCTGGAAAATATGTGGGGCCTTCCCGGGCACATATTTTCCATGCTCATTGCACAGCAGAGAAAAAGTTATGTACTCTGGGTGGACACAGTTTACCAGCGCTGCCCTCCACTGTCATGGGTAGCTCACACCTGACAGCTGTGCGTACATCAAAAGACACTGGCCGTGGGCAGCCTGATTAGCATTTCCAGTCCCCATGGATTTGCATCTCCATTGTTAGACCTTGCTGGTGGGGGCGAATACTGATGAATGTTAAATAGCAGGCCTCATAGAAGGCCTGTTTGCAGGAAGTGACAATGGGGACCAGAGATGTAATTCAATGTGTTAACTTCCTAATAACACCCCTCCTTGGTATGAAAGGGCAGTGAATGTCCTGTCTGAAACCACTCCTTTCAGAGCAGGAAAGTATGTGTATTGTAGGAGACGAAAGTCTGCCTGCAACCCCCTACTTCAAAAGAGGCCGATGTTGTGACTAAGGACTGCTCAGTTAATTAGGTAGGCACTTTGTTGTATGGCAGACAGGAAGATGGGTGGGACTTTGAAGTATATGTTGTCATCCTACCATGTCTGTTGCCAAGTGCCCTGGTTCTGACCTGAAGCATCACTGAAGATTGTTGGTGGGGACCCAGGATTGGTTAATTAAGGCGTGCTTAGCCTACACCAATCGCTGGTGGAACATTTTCCTTTAAAAGAGAGCTGAACCCCTCACATATCATCGGAACACTTCGCAAGGAGTAAGAAGAAGGACTCATTTGGACCCAAGTTGAAGGTACAGTCTACCTTACATCTTCCACCTGTGAAGTAAGGCCAGGAGTTCCAAGAGGGTAGCAAGATCCCTCTCCTAACCATCTCCTAGGGAACAGAGGGAGATGCCAGACTCAGAGAACCCATCCAGCAGCTCCAGAACCGGTACCCAGCCAGCACACAGCGTTCCCTGTTAGGTTCTGACAGCAAGCTTCCTAGGTGTGAAGTGCCAGTGAGTCTCTGGACTAAGGACAAGGCCATTGGCTGCTAACACCCTCCTGAGGTTTGGGCTGTCCGCCTTGAAAGGACACAACCCCCGCAAACAATCTAAGAGGAGTGCCACACAAGCATCATCCAGCATCCATCTTTTTACGGACAATTTTAAGACTGTCGAGTCCTTGAACCGCATCCGACTGCACCGCTGACTGTTGTCACGTTGCAGTTGCCAGATATGCTAACCAGCACAGAGACAACCATTCTTGGCCCCAAGTCACCACACTGGACAGCCTGCAGATCTATGTTGAAGCCTCGCTTGCCGAACTGCCTGCCGCCTGGTACCCGCAGCTGTCTCATGCCACTAACTATGTCTCAAGGGCTGCAAAGAGCTCTGGAACCGCCTCGATGTCGTCGACCACAAAAAACTTCTTCAGCACCAGGTATTGTGGTTCTGCCCCCTGGCCCTAATTTGTAGGGCCTGAAAGACAGTTACAACCCTTTGCCCCTTTGGTACTGAAACCAAATAATCTTGAACTATAAGACTGATTACTGTACCAAATGCCCTCCTGTCAGTATCCAGAATGCATCCCTTTACTTCTTGAAACTGTCTGTCCTCTGTGTTCCTTTACAGTGTGGGTTGTAATTGTAGTGTGCTATAATAAAGCTGATATTTGTATACAACATTGACTGGACAGTCCCTTGTATCATTGGGTAATAATTGTATTTTCGCTGTGTTGCAATTAGCTAACAATCCACGATCTTGTAGAAATAAGCCTGCCGTTCTGTTCATGTTACCAAAATCAGACAAGAAGGTCTTATTATTTACTTGTATTCCAATCTGTTTGGATCCCTTCTGGTGTACTAGAGGTGTGGAGTTGATTGATTGTTTAGGAACCAATATACATCCCTGGACCACTGGTGCCCCGGAAGTTGATTCTTCACAATTGGCTATTGGCCACAATCTTTGACTGTGTCTGCTATATATTCTAACATATAATGAGCCACTAGCCATGGCCTTTGACCTGGATCAATTTGTACATCTTTTGTTCATTTCCACTGTATATTTTAAAATAATAAAATGCAATAAGCGATGGTCTTTGGCCGTGCCCACTGTATATTATATACACTAACCAGCCACTAGCCACGATCTTCAACACAATACTAGCCAGTGGACACATCCTTTGGCTGTGCAAACTGTATTTTCTAACATATTATTGGGCACTAGCCCTTTAGCCCTGGCCCTGACTACAGCTTTCAACGTTGTCCACTGTATATTTTAAAACAGTGATGGGATACTAGGCATGGCTTTTAACTATGCACATTGGTATTTCTGAACAATAACTGACCACAAACTATGGCCTTTGGTACTGGCCAGAGAACCCTCCCTTTGTCATGGGAAAACCCATGGCCCATTTTTATTAAGGTAATCAAACCTTTCATGAGCTAACTTATAAATGATGTTATGTCTAATTCCATTATTGATATAATCAGTTATGTTCAATGCAATTAGTGTTGTCATCAGTGATGTTATGTGATTTTTAATGTCATCAGTGTTCTCATACAACATGTAATTAGTGATGTCATCAGTGATGTGATCTGTGATGTCATCATTGTGGTCATAGGCTGTGCAACAGCGGGCGCAAAGTTAAGGTGGCTTCAGCTGAATTACAGGGGATTTATTGCGTTAAGTTCTCACCTTAACATCCAAGTCTTTCCTTGAGTTTCAATGGTTGTGTTACAATGTATTACTCACCTTAGCATTCCTGCAATAAAGGTTTTTCCTTGAATTTCAAGGGTTTTGTTATTCCATAGATTTGTATAACGCTTCCAGACCACTAGCATGGTCATCGGCCATGGTCAGTGTTGCCCACTGTCCATTTCAAAATGATACCAGACCACTAGGCATGGACTTCGGATTGCAGGCTTTGAAAACTGGGCAGTGAGACTAAATTATTTGCCATGGACCACGCACTTTGGTTAAGCAGCGTGTCCCTTTTCAGTGCTGTCATTTTGCCACGTGCCAATTTGGAGTAGCCGTTCCGCTGCATTTTTTTTCCCACATTTCAGACTTTGCGGGGGTGTATGGGTAATAAATTCTGGGGCAATTTGCCCAAAACATACCTCTGCAAGTTCCCCCCGGTGTCCTCTTTTCGGAAATGCATGGGGTTCCCTGTTTTCCTTGGTGGCTTGGACATCCGATGCCCATATCTGTATGGTGTGCCGGTCTGCAGAGCGTCTGAAATTCCGGTCTGAAAACAGACTTGGGGTTACTTGTGTTTTAGGCTTTCCCCTTGGCGGCCATGTAGGTGCACCCACACATGTGAGGTACCGTTTTCATCGGGACACCTGTGGGAACGGAGGACAGTAGGCCATGTGATGTTGGGGGCGTGTTTCGATGGGTGAGCCGAGCGAAATGTGCGGAAAATGCATTTTTTTCCCCACATTTCGGACTTTGCGGGGTGTCTGGGTAATAAATTCTGGGGCGATTTGCCCAAATAATACCTCTGCGGATTCCCACGGGTGTCCTCTTTTTGGAAATGCATGGGGTTCCCTGTTTCCCTTGGTGGCTTGGACACCCGAGGCCCATATCTGTATGTTGTACCGGTCGGCAGAGCATCTGAAATTCTGGTCTGAAAACCGACTTGGGGTTACTTGTGTTTTAGGCTTTCCCCTTGGCGGCCAGGTAGGTGTACCCACACATGTGAGGTACCGTTTTCATCGGGACACCAGTGGGAATGGATGACAGTAGGCCATGTGTTGTTGGGGGCGTGTTTCGATGGGTGAGCCGAGCGAAATGTGCGGAAAATGCGTTTTTTTCCCCACATTTCGGACTTTGCGGGGGTGTCTGGGTAATACATTCTGGGGCGATTTGCCAAAATCATACCTCTGCGGATTCCCAAGGGTGTCCTCTTTTCGGAAATGCCTGGGGTTCCCTGTTTTCCTTGGTGGCTTGGACATCCGAGGCCCATATCTGTATGGTGTGCCGGTCTGCAGAGCGTCTGAAATTCCGGTCAGAAAAAACAGACTTGGGGTTACTTGTGTTTTAGGCTTTCCCCTTGGCGGCCATGTAGGTGCACGCACACATGTGAGGTACCGTTTTCATGGGACATCTGTGGGAACGGAGGACAGTAGGCCATGTGATGTTGGGGGTGTGTTTCGATGGGTGAGCCGAGCGAAATGTGCGGAAAATGCATTTTTTCCCCACGTTTCGGACTTTGCGTGGTGTCTGGGTAATACATTCTGGGGCGATTTGCCCAAATAATACCTCTGCGGATTCCCACGGGAGTCCTCTTTTTGGAAATGCATGGGGTTCCCTGTTTTCCTTGGTGGCTTGGACACCCGAAGTGCATATCTGTATGTTGTACCGGTCGGCAGAACGTCTGAAATTCCGGTCTGAAAACCGACTTGGGGTTACTTGTGTTTTAGGCTTTCCCCTTGGTGGCCAGGTAGGTGTACCCACACATGTGAGGTACCGTTTTCATTGGGAAACCTGTGGGAACGGACGACAGTAGGCCATGTGTTGTTGGGGGAGTGTTTCGATGGGTGAGCCGAGCGCAATGTGCGGAAAATGCATTTTTTTCCCCACATTTCGGACTTTGCAGGTGTCTGGGTAATAAATTCTGGGGCAATTTGCCCAAATAATACCTCAGCGGATTCCCACGGGTGTCCTCTTTTTGGAAATGCATGGGGTTCCCTGTTTTCCTTGGTGGCTTGGACACCCGAGGCCCATATCTGTATGTTGTACAGGTCGACAGAGCGTCTGAAATTCCGGTCTGAAAACCGACTTGGGGTTACTTGTGTTTTAGGCTTTCCACTTGGCGGCCAGGTAGATGCACCCACACATGTGAGGTACCGTTTTCATCGGGACACCTGTGGAGATGGAGGACGGTAGGCCATGTGTTGTTGGGGGCGTGTTTCGATGGGTGAGCCAAGCAAAATGTGCGGAAAATGCGTTTTTTTCCCCACATTTCGGACTTTGCGGGGTTTCTGGGTAATACATTCTGGGATGATTTGCCCAAATCATACCTCTGCAGATTCCCAAGGGTGTCCTCTTTTCGGAAATGCATGGGGTTCCCTGTTTTACTTGGTGGCTCGGACACCCGAGGCCCATATCTGTATGTTGTGCCGGTCGGCAGAGCGTCTGAAATTCCGGTCTGAAAACTGCCTTGGGGTTACTTGTGTTTTAGGCTTTCCCCTTGGCGGCCAGGTAGGTGTACCCACACATGTGAGGTACCGTTTTCATCAGAACACCTGTGGGGACGGAGGACAGTAGGCCATGTGTTGTTGGGGGCATGTTTCGATGGGTGATCCGAGCGAAATGTGCGGAAAATGCATTTTTTTCCCCACATTTCGGACTTTGCGGGGTGTCTGGGTAATAAATTCTAGGGTGATTTGCCCAAATAATACCTCTGCGGATTCCCACAGGTGTCCTCTTTTTGGAAATGCATGGGGTTCCCTGTTTTCCTTGGTGGCTTGGACACCCGAGGCGCATATCTGTATGTTGTACCGGTCGGCAGAGCGTTTGAAATTACGGTCTGAAAACCGACTTGGGGTTACTTGTGTTTTAGGCTTTCCCCTTGGCGGCCAGGTAGGTGCACCCACACATGTGAGGTACCATTTTCATCGGGACACCTGTGGAGATGGAGGACGGTAGGCCATGTGTTGTTGGGGGCGTGTTTCGATGGGTGAGCCAAGCGAAATGTGCGGAAAATGCATTTTATTTCTCACATTTCGGACTTTGCGGGGGTGTCTGGGTAATACATTCTGGGGCGATTTGCCCAAATCATACCTCTGCGGATTCCCAAGGGTGTCCTCTTTTCGGAAATGCATGGGGTTCCCTGTTTTCCTTGTTGGCTCGGACACCGAGGCCCATATCGGTATGTTGTGCCAGTCGGCAGAGCGTCTGAAATTCCGGTCTGAAAACAGACTTGGGGTTACTTGTGTTTTAGGCTTTCCCCCTGGTGGCCAGGTAGGTGCACCCACACATGTGAGGTACCGTTTTCATTGGGACACCTGTGGGAACACGAGACAGTAGGCCATGTGTTGTTTGGGGTGTGTTTCGATGGGTGAGCAGAGCGAAATATGCGGAAAATGCGTTTTTTCCCCACATTTCGGACTTTGCGGGGGTGTCTGGGTAATAAATTCTGGGGCGATTTGAACAAATCATACCTCTGCGTATTCCCACGGGTATCCTCTTTTCAGGAAAAGCATGGGGTTTCCTGTTTTCCTTGGTGGCTTGGACATCCGAGGCCCATATCTGTATGCTGTGCTGGTCGGCAGAGCGTCTGAAATTCCGGTCTGCAAACAGACTTGGGGTTACTTGTGTTTTAGGCTTTCCCCTTGGCGGCCAGGTAGGTGCACCCACACATGTGAGGTACTGTTTACATAGGGACACCTGTGGGAACGCGGTACAGTAGGCCATGTGTTGTTGGGGGCATTTTTCGATGGGTGAGCCGAGCGAAATGTGTGGAAAATGCATTTTTTTTCCCACATTTCGGACTTTGCAGGGGTGTCTGGGTAATAAATTCTGGGGCGATTTCCAAAAATCATACCTCTGCGGATTCCCACGGGTGTCCTCTTTTCGGAAATGCATGGGGTTCCCTGTTTTACTTGGTGGCTTGGACACCCGACGCCCATATCTGTATGTTGTGCCGGTCGGTAGAGCGTCTGAAATTCCAGTCTGAAAACAGACTTGGGGTTACTTGTGTTTTAGGCTTTCCCCTTGGCGGCCAGGTAGGTGCACCCACACATGTGAGTTACCGTTTTCATCGGGACACCTCTGGGAACGGAGGACGGTAGGCCATGTGTTGTTGGGGGTGTGTTTTGATGGGTGAGCCGAGCGAAATGTGCGGAAAATGCGTTTTTTTCCCCACATTTCGGACTTTACGGGGTGTCTGGGTGATAAATTCTGGGGCGATTTGCCCAAATCATACCTCTGCGGATTGCCACGGGTGTCCTCTTTTCAGAAATGCATGGGGTTCCCTGTTTTCCTTGGTGGCTTGGACACCCGAGGCCCATATCTGTATGTTGTACCGGTCGGCAGAGCGTCTGAAATTCCGGTCTAAAACCGACTTGGGGTTACTTATGTTTTAGGCTTTCCCCTTGGCGGCCAGGTAGGTGTACCCACACATGTGAGGTACCGTTTTCATCGGGACACTTGTGGGAACGGAGGACAGTAGGCCATGTGTTGTTGGGGGCGTGTTTCGATTGGTGAGCCGAGCGAAATGTGCGGAAAATGCGTTTTTTTCCCCACGTTTCGGGCTTTGCGGGGTGTCTGGGTAATAAATTCTGGGGCGATTTGCCCAAATCATACCTCTGCGGATTCCCAGGGGTGTCCTCTTTTTGGAAATGCTTGGGGTTCCCTGTTTTCCTCGGTGGCTTGGACACACGAGGCCCATATCTGTATGTTGTGCCGGTCGGCAGAGCATCTGAAATTCCGGTCTGAAAACAGACTTGGGGTTACTTGTGTTTTAGGCTTTCCCCTTGGCGGCCAGGTAGGTGCACCCACACATGTGAGTTACCGTTTTCATCGGGACACCTCTGGGAACGGAGGACGGTAGGTCATGTGTTGTTCGGGGTGTGTTTTGATGGGTGAGCCGAGCGAAATGTGCGGAAAATGCATTTTTTTCCCCACATTTCGGACTTTACGGGGTGTCTGGGTAATAAATTCTGGGGCGATTTGCCCAAATCATACCTCTGCGGATTCCCACGGGTGTCCTCTTTTCAGAAATGCATGGGGTTCCCTGTTTTCCTTGGTGGCTTGGACACCCGAGGCCCATATCTGTATGTTGTACCGGTCGGCAGAGCGTCTGAAATTCCGGTCTAAAACCGACTTGGGGTTACTTGTGTTTTAGGCTTTCCCCTTGGCGGCCAGGTAGGTACACCCACACGTGTGAGGTACCTTTTTCATCGGGACACCTGTGGGAACGCGAGACAGTAGGCCATGTGTTGTTGGGGGCGTGTTTCGATGGGTGAGCCGAGCGAAATATGCGGAAAATGCGTTTCTTTCCCCACATTTTGGACTTCGCGGGGGTGTCTGGATAATAAATTCCGGGGCGATTCGCCCAAATCATACCTCTGCGGATTCCCACTGGTGTCCTCTTTTCGGAAATGCATGGGGTTTCCTGTTTTCCTTGGTTGCTTGGACATCCGAGTCCCATATCTTTATATTGTGCCGGTCGGCAGATCGTCTGAAATTCCGGTCTGAAAACAGACTTGGGGTTACTTGTGTTTTAGGCTTTCCCCTTGGCGGCCAGGTAGTTGCACCCACACATGTGAGGTACCGTTTTCATTGGAACACCTGTGCAGATGGAGGACGGTAGGCCATGTGTTGTGGGGGCGTGTTTCGATGGGTGAGCTGAATGAAATGCGCGGAAAAAGCGTTTTTTTCCCCACATTTCGGACTTTGAGGGGTGTCTGGGTAATAAATACTGGGGCGATTTGCCCAAATCATACCTCTGCGGATTCCCACGGGTGTCCTCTTTTCGGAAATGCATGGGGTTCTGTGTTTTCCTTGGTGGCTTGGACACCCGAGGCCCTCTCTGTATGTTATGCCGGTCGACAGAGCGTCTGAAATTCCGGTCTGAAAACAGACTTGGGGTTACTTGTGTTTTAGGCTTTCCCCTTGGCGGCCAGGTAGGTGCACCCACACATGTGAGGTACCGTTTTCATCGAGACACCTGTGGGAACGCGGGACGGTAGGCCATTTGTTGTCGGGGGCGTGTTTCGATGGGTGAGCCGAGCGAAATGTGCAGGAAATGCGTTTTTTTCCCCACATTTCGGAATTTGCAGGGGTGTCTGGGTAATAAATTCTGGGGTGATTTTCCCAAATCATACCTCTGCGGATTCCCACGGGTGTCCTCTTTTCGGAAATGCATGGGGTTTCCTGTTTTCCTTGGTGGCTTCGACATCCGAGGCCCATATCTGTATGTTGTGCCGGTCGGCAGAGCGTCTGAAATTCCGGTCTGAAAACAGACTTGGGGTTACTTGTGTTTTAGGCTTTCCCCTTGGTGGCCAGTTAGGTGCACCCACACATGTGAGGTACCATTTTCATCGGGACACCTGTGGAGACGGAGGAAGGTAGGCCATGTTTCGTTGGGGGCGTGTTTCGATGGGTGAGCTGAGTTAAATGTGCGGAAAATGCGTTTTTTTCCCCACATTTCGGACTTTGCGGGGTGTCTGGGTAATAAATCCTGGGGTGATTTGCCCAAATCATACCTCTGTGGATTCCCACGGGTGTCCTCTTTTTGGAAATGCATGGGGTTTCCCGTTTTCCTTGGTGGCTTGGACACCCGAGGCCCATATCTGTATGTTGTGATGGTCGGCAGAGCGTCTGAAATTCCGGTCTGAAAACAGACTTGGGGTTACTTGTGTTTTAGGCTTTCCCCTTGGCGGCCAGGTAGGTGCACCCACACATGTGAGGTAACGTTTTCATCGGGACACGAGTGGGAATGCGGGACGGTAGGCCATGTGTTGTTGAGGGCGTGTTTCGATGGGTGAACCGAGCGAAATGTGCGGAAAATGCTTTTTGTTTCCCACATTTCGGACTTTGCGGGGGTGTCTGGGTAATTCTGGGGCGATTTGCCCAAATCATACCTCTGCGGATTCCCACCGGGGTCCTCTTTTCGGAAATGCATGGGGTTTCCTGTTTTCCTTGGTGGCTTGCACACCCGAGGCCCATATCTATATGTTTTGCCGGTCTGCAGAGCGTCTGAAATTCCGGTCTGAAAGCAGACTTGGGGTTACTTGTGTTTTGGGCTTTCCTCTTGGCGGCCAGGTAGGTGCACTCACACATGTGAAGTACCGTTTTCATCGGGACACCAGTGGGAACGCGGGACGGTAGGCCATGTGTTGTTGGGGGCGTGTTTCATTGGGTGAGCCGAGCGAAATGTGTGGAAATTGCATTTTGTTTCCCACATTTCGGACTTTGCAGGGGTGTCTGGGTAACTCTGGGGCGATTTGCCCAAATGATACCTCTGCGGATTCCCACGGGGGTCCTCTTTTCGGAAATGCATGGGGTTTCCTGTTTTCCTTGGTGGCTTGCACACCCGAGGCCCATATCTATATGTTTTGCCGGTCGGCAGAGCGTCTGAAATTCCGGTCTGAAAACAGACTTGGGGTTACTTGTGTTTTAGGCTTTCCCCTTGGCGGCCAGGTAGGTGCACTCACACATGTGAAGGACCGTTTTCATCGGGACACCTGTGGAAACGCGGGACGGTAGGCTATGTGTTGTTGGGGGCATGTTTCAATGCGTGAGCCGAGCGAAATGTGCGGAAAATGCATTTTGTTTCCCACATTTCGGACTTTCCGGTGGTGTCTGGGTAATAAATTCGGGGGCGATTTGCCCAAATCATACCTCTGCAGATTCCCACCGGTGTCCTCTTTTCAGAAATGCGGGGGTTTCCTGTTTTCCTTGGTGGCTTGCACACCCGAGGCCCATATCTGTAAGTTGTGCCGGTTGGCAGAGCGTCTGAAATTCCGGTCTGAAAACAGACTTGGGGTTACGTGTGTTTTAGGCTTTCCCCTTGGCGTTCAGGTAGGTACAACCACACATGTGAGGTACCGTTTTCATCGGGACACGTGTGGGATTGCCGGACGGTAGGCCATGTGTTGTTGGGGGCGTGTTTCATTAGGTGAGCCGAGCAAAATGTGCGGAAAATGCGTTTTTTTCTACATTTCAGAATTTGCGGGGTTGTCTGGGTAATAAATTCTGGGGTGATTTGCCCAAATCATACCTCTGTGTATTCCCACGGCTGACCACTTTTCGGAAATGCATGGGGTTCCCTGTATTCCTTGGTGGCTTGGACACCCGAGGCCCATATCTGTATATTGTTCCGGTCGGCAGAGCGTCTGAAATTCCGGTCTGAAAACAGACTTGGGGTTACTTGTGTTTTAGGCTTTCCCCTTGGTGGCCAGGTAGGTGCACCCACACATGTGAGGTACCATTTCCATTGGGACACCTGTGGGAACGCGGGACGGTAGGCCATGTGTTGTTGGGGGTGTGTTTCGATGGGTGAGCCAAGCGAAATTTGCAGAAAATGTGTTTTTTCCCCCACATTTCGGTCTTTGCGGGGGTGTAGGGGTAATACATTCTGGGGCGATTTGCCCAAATCATACCTCTGCGGATTCCCACGGGTGTCCTCCTTTCGGAAATGCATGGGGTTCCCTGTATTCCTTGGTGGCTTGGACACCCGAGGCCCATATCTGTATATTGTTCCGGTCGGCAGAGCGTCTGAAATTCCGGTCTGAAAACAGACTTGGGGTTATTTGTGTTTTAGGCTTTCCCCTTGGCGGCCAGGTAGGTGCACCCACACATCTGAGGTTCCTGTTTTCATCGGGACACCTTTGGGAACGTGGGACAGTAGGCCATGTGTTGTTGGGAGCGTGTTTCGATGGGTGAACCGAGCGAAATGTGCGGAAAATGCGTTTTTTACCCCACATTTCAGACTTTGCGGGGGTGTCTGGGTAATAAATTCTGGGGCGATTTGCCCAAATCATACCTCTGCGGATTCCCATAGGTGTCCTCTTTTAAAAAATGCATGGGGTTTCCTGTTTTCCTTGGTGGCTTGCACACCCGAGGCCCATATCTGTATGTTGTGCCGGTTGGCAGAGCGTCTGAAATTCCGTTCTGAAAACAGACTTGGGGTTACTTGTGTTTTAGGCTTTCCCCTTGGCGGTCAGGTAGGTACAACCACACATGTGAGGTACCGTTTTCATCGGGACACGTCTGGGATCGCCGGACGGTAGGCTATGTGTTGTGGGGGCGTGTTTCATTGGGTGAGCTGAGCAAAATGTGCGGAAAATGCATTATTTTTCCCTCATTTCAGAATTTGCTCGGTGTCTGGTTAATACATTCTGGGGTGATTTGCCCAAATCATACCTCTGCGGATTCCCACGGGTGTCCTCTTTTCGGAAATGCATGGGGTTCCCTGTTTTCCTTGGTGGCTTGGACACCCGAGGCCCATTTATGTATGTTGTGCCTGTCGGCAGAGTGTCTGAAATTCCGGTCTGAAAACAGACTTGGGGTTACTTGTGTTTTAGGCTTTCCCCTTGGTGGCCAGGTAGGTGCACCCACACATGTGAGGTACCGTTTTCATCAGGACACCTGTGGAAACGGAGGACGGTAGGCCATGTATTGTTGGGGCGTGTTTCGATGGGTGAGCTGAGCGAAATGAGCGGAAAATGCATTTTTTTCCCCCACATTTCGGACTTTGCTCGGTGTCTGGGTAATAAATTCTGGGGCGATTTGTCCAAATCATACCTCTGCGTATTCCCACGGGTGTCCTCTTTTTGGAAATGCATGGGGTTTCCTGTTTTCCTTGGTGGCTTGAACACCCGAGGCCCATATCTGTATGTTGTGCCGGTGGGCAGAGCGTCTGAAATTCCGGTCTGAAAACAGACTTGGGGTTACTTGTGTTTTAGGCTTTCCCCTTGGCGGCCAGGTAGGTGCACCCACACATGTGAGGTACCGTTTTCATCGGGACACGTGTGGGACCGCCGGACAG
The DNA here is from genome assembly GCF_040938575.1 of Ambystoma mexicanum. Lineage (NCBI taxonomy): Eukaryota > Metazoa > Chordata > Amphibia > Caudata > Ambystomatidae > Ambystoma > Ambystoma mexicanum. Next base: position 1,274,810,186 of record NC_090929.1, on the reverse strand, counting down.
TAGGCCATGTGTTGTTGGGGGCGTGTTTCATTGGGTGAGCCGAGCAAAATGTGCGGAAAATGCATTTTTTTTCCCACATTTCAGAATTTGCGGGGGTGTCTGGGTAATAAATTCTGGGGTGATTTGCCCAAATCATACCTCTGTGGATTTCCAGGGGTGACCTCTTTTCGGAAATGCATGGGGTTCCCTGTTTTCCTTGGTGGCTTGGACACCCGAGGTCCATATCTGTATGTTGTGCCGGTCGGCAGAGCGTCTGAAATTCCGGTCTGAAAACAGACTTGGGGTTACTTGTGTTTTAGGCTTTCCCCTTGGCGGCCAGGTAGGTGCACCCACACATGTGAGGTACCGTTTTCATCGGGACACGTGTGGGATCGCCGGACGGTAGGCCATGTGTTGTTGGGGGCGTGTTTCATTGGGTGAGCCGAGCAAAATGTGCGGAAAATGCATTTTTTTTCCCACATTTCAGAATTTGCAGGGGTGTCTGGGTAATAAATTCTGGGGTGATTTGCCCAAATCATACCTCTGTGGATTTCCAGGGGTTACCTCTTTTCGGAAATGCATGGGGTTCCCTGTTTTCCTTGGTGGCTTGGACACCCGAGGTCCATATCTGTATGTTGTGCCGGTCGGCAGAGCGTCTGAAATTCCGGTCTGAAAAAAGACTTGGGGTTACTTGTGTTTTAGGCTTTCCCCTTGGCGGCCAGGTAGGTGCACCCACACATTTGAGGTACCATTTTCATCAGGACACCTGTGGAAACGGAGGACGGTAGCCCTTCTGTTGTTTGGGGCGTGTTTTGATGGGTGAGCCGAGCGAAATGTGCGGAAAATGCATTTTTTTCCCCCACATTTCGGACTTTGCTCAGTGTCTGGGTAATAAATTCGGGGGTGATTTGCCCAAATCATACCTCTGCAGATTCCCACGGGTGACCTCTTTTCGGAAATGCATGGGGGCCCCTGTTTTCCTTGGTGGCTTGGACACCCGATGCCCATATCTGTATATTGTGCCGATCGGCAGAGCGTCTGAAATTCCGGTCTGAAAACAGACTTGGGGTTACTTGTGTTTTAGGCTTTCCCCTTGGCGGCCAGGTAGGTGCACCCACACATGTGAGGTACCATTTTCATTGGGACACCTGTGGGAACGCGGGACGGTAGGCCATGTGTCATTGGGGGCGTGTTTCGATGTGTGAGCCGAGCGAAATTTGCAGAAAATGTGTTTTTCCCCCATATTTCAGAATTTGCGGGGTGTCTGGGTAATAGATTCTTTGGCGATTTGCCCAAATCATACCTCTGCGGATTCCCACGGGTGTCCTCTTTTCGGAAATGTATGGGGTTCCCTGTTTTCCTTGGTGGCTTGGACACCTGAGGCCCATATCTGTATGTTTGCTGGTCGGCAGAGCGTCTGAAATTCTGGTCTGAAAACAGACTTGGGGTTATTTATGTTTTAGGCTTTCCCCTTGGCGGCCAGGTAGGTGCACCCACACATGCGAGGTTCCTGTTTTCATCGGGACACCTGTGGGAACGCGGGACAGTAGGCCATGTGTTGTTGGGAGCGTGTTTCGATGGGTGAGCCGAGCGAAATGTGCGGAAAATGCGTTTTTTTCCCCACATTTCGGACTTTGCGGGGGTGTCTGGGTAATAAATTCTGGGGCGATTTGCCCAAATCATACCTCTGCGGATTCCCACTGGTGTCCTCTTTTCAAAAATGCATGGGGTTTCCTGTTTTCCTTGGTGGCTTGCACACCCGAGGCCCATATCTGTATGTTGTGCCGGTTGGCAGAGCGTCTGAAATTCCGGTCTGAAAACAGACTTGGGGTTACTTGTGTTTTAGGCTTTCCCCTTGGCGGTCAGGTAGGTACAACCACACATGTGAGGTACCGTTTTCATCGGGACACGTGTGGGATCGCCGGACGGTAGGCCATGTGTTGTGGGGGCGTGTTTCATTGGGTGAGCTGAGCAAAATGTGCAGAAAATGCATTATTTTTCTCACATTTCAGAATTTGCTCGGTGTCTGGGTAACAGATTCTGGGGTGATTTGCCCAAATCATACCTCTGCGTATTCCCACGGGTGTCCTCTTTTTGGAAATGCAGGGGTTTCCTGTTTTCCTTGGTGGCTTGGACACCCGAGGCCCATATCTGTATATTGTGCCGGTCGGCAGATCATCTGAAATTCCTGTCTGAAAACAGACTTGGGGTCACTTGTGTTTTAGGATTTTCCCTTGGCGTCCAGGTAGGTGCACCCACACATGTGAGGTACCATTTTCATCAGGACACCTGTGGGAACGCGGGACGGTATGCCATGTGTTGTTGGGGGCGTGTTTCGATGGGTGAGCTGAGCGAAATGTGCGGAAAATGCGTTTTTTCCCTCACATTTTGCAATTTACGGGGGAATCTGGGTAATAAATTCTGGGGCGATTTGCCCAAATCATACCTCTGCGGATTCCCACGGGTGTCCTCTTTTCGGAAATGCATGGGATTCCCTGTTTTCCTTGGTGGCTTGGACACCCGAGGCCCATTTATGTATGTTGTGCCTGTCGGCAGAGCGTCTGAAATTCCGGTCTGAAAACAGACTTGGGGTTACTTGTGTTTTAGGCTTTCCCCTTGGCGGCCAGGTAGGTGCACCCACACATGTGAGGTACCGTTTTCATCAGGACACCTGTGGAAATGGAGGACGGTAGGCCATGTGTTGTTGGGGCGAGTTTTGATGGGTGAGCTGAGCGAAATGTGCGGAAAATGCATTTTTTACCCCACATTTCGGACTTTGCTCGGTATCTGGGTAATAAATTCTGGGGCGATTTGTCCAAATCATACCTCTGGATATTCCCACGGGTGTCCTCTTTTTGGAAATGCATGGGGTTTCCTGTTTTCCTTAGTGGCTTGCACACCCGAGGCCCATATCTGTATGTTGTGCCGGTTGGCAGAGCGTCTGAAATTCCGTTCTGAAAACAGACTTGGGGTTACTTGTGTTTTAGGCTTTCCCCTTGGCGGTTAGGTAGGTACAACCACACATGTGAGGTACCGTTTTCATCGGGACACGTCTGGGATCGCCGGACGGTAGGAAATGTGTTGTGGGGGCGTGTTTCATTGGGTGAGCTGAGCAAAATGTGCGGAAAATGCATTATTTTTCCCTCATTTCAGAATTTGCTCGGTGTCTGGTTAATACATTCTGGGGTGATTTGCCCAAATCATACCTCTGCGTATTCCCATGGGTGTCCTCTTTTTGTAAATGCAGGGGTTTCCTGTTTTCCTTGGTGGCTTGGACACTCGAAGCCCATATCTGTATATTGTGCCGGTCGGCAGATCATCCGAAATTCCTGTCTGAAAACAGACTTGGGGTTACTTGTGTTTTAGGATTTCCCCTTGGCGGCCAGGTAGGTGCACCCACACATGTGAGGTACCATTTTCATCGGGACACCTGTGGGAACGTGGGACGGTATGCCATGTGTTGTTGGGGGCGTGTTTCGATGGGTGAGCTGAGCGAAATGAGCGGAAAATGCGTTTTTTCCCCCACATTTTGGACTTTGCAGGGGAGTCTTGGTAATAAATTCTGGGGCGATTTGCCCAAATCATACCTCTGCGGATTCCCACGGGTGTCCTCTTTTCGGAAATGCATGGGGTTCCCCGTTTTCCTTGGTGGCTTGGACACCCGAGGCCCATATCTGTATGTTGTGCCGGTCGGCAGAGCGTCTGAAATTCTGGTCTGAAAACAGACTTGGGGTTACTTGTGTTTTAGGCTTTCCCCTTGGTGGCCAGGTAGGTGCACCCACACATGTGAGGTACCATTTTCATCGGGACACGTGTGGGATCGCCAGACGGTAGGCCATGTGTTGTTGGGGCGTGTTTCATTGGGTGAGCCGAGCAAAATGTGCGGAAAATGCATTTTTTTCCCACATTTCAGAATTTGCAGGGGTGTCTGGGTAATAAATTCTGGGGTGATTTGCAGAAATCATACCTCTGTGGATTCCCACGGGTGACCTCTTTTTGGAAATGCTTGGGTTTCCTGTTTTCCTTGGTGGCTTGGACACCCAAGGCCCATATCTGTATGTTGTGCCGGTCGGCAGAGCGTCTGAAATTCCGGTCTGAAAACAGACTTGGGGTTACTTGTGTTTTAGGCTTTCCCCTTGGCGGCCAGGTAGATGCACCCACACATGTGAGATACCATTTTCATTGGGACACCTGTGGGAACGCGGGACGGTAGGCCATGTGTATTGGGAGCGTGTTTCGATGGGTGAGCCGAGCGAAATGTGCGGAAAATGCATTTTTTTCCCCACATTTCGGACTTTGCGGGGGTGTCTGGGTAATACATTCTGGGGCGATTTGCCAAAATCATACCTCTGCGGATTCCCAAGGGTGTCCTCTTTTCAAAAATGCATGGGGTTTCCTGTTTTCCTTGGTGGCTTGCACACCCGAGGTCCATATCTGTATGTTGTGCCGGTTGGCAGAGCGTCTGAAATTCCGGTTTGAAAACAGACTTGGGGTTACTTGTGTTTTAGGCTTTCCCCTTGGCGGCCAGGCAGGTGCACCCACACATGTGAGGTTCCTGTTTTCATCGGGACACCTGTGGCAACGTGGGACAGTAGGCCATGTGTTGTTGGGAGCGTGTTTCGATGGGTGAGCCGAGCGAAATGTGCGGAAAATGCGTTTTTTTCCCCACATTTCGGACTTTGCGGGGGTGTCTGGGTAATACATTCTGGGACGATTTGCCCAAATCATACCTCTGCGGATTCCCACGGGTGTCCTCATTTCAAAAATGCATGGGGTTTCCTGTTTTCCTTGGTGGCTTGCACACCCGAGGCCCATATCTGTATGTTGTGCCGGTTGGCAGAGCGTCTGAAATTCCGGTCTGAAAACAGACTTGGGGTTACTTGTGTTTTAGGCGTTCCCCTTGGCGGTCAGGTAGGTACAACCACACATGTGAGGTACCGTTTTCATCGGGACATGTGTGGGATCGTCGGGCGGTAGGCCATGTGTTGTGGGGGCGTGTTTCATTGGGTGAGCCGAGCAAAATGTGCAGAAAATGCATTATTTTTCCCACATTTCAGAATTTGCTCGGTGTCTGGGTAATAGTTTCTGGGGTGATTTGCCCAAATCATACCTCTGCGTATTCCCACGGGTGTCCTCTTTTTGGAAATGCAGGGGTTTCCTGTTTTCCTTGGTGGCTTGGACACCCGAGGCCCATATCTGTATATTGGGCCGGTCGGCAGATCATCTGAAATTCCTGTCTGAAAACAGACTTGGGGTCACTTGTGTTTTAGGATTTTCCCTTGGCGGCCAGGTAGGTGCACCCACACATGTGAGGTACCGTTTTCATCGTGACACCTGTGGGAACGCGGGACGGTATGCCATGTGTTGTTGGGGGCGTGTTTCGATGGGTGACCTGAGCGAAATGTGCGGAAAATGCGTTTTTTCCCCCACATTTTGGAATTTGCGGGGGAGTCTGGGTAATAAATTCTGGGGCGATTTGCCCAAATCATACCTCTGCGGATTCCCACGGGTGTCCTCTTTTCGGAAATGCATGGGATTCCTGTTTTCCTTGGTGGCTTGGACACCCGAGGCCCATTTATGTATGTTTTGCCGGTCGGCAGAGCGTCTGAAATTCCGGTCTGAAAACAGACTTGGGGTTACTTGTGTTTTATGCTTTCCCCTTGGCGGCCAGGTGGGTGCACCCACACATGTGAGGGACCGTTTTCATCAGGACACCTGTGGAAACGGAGGACGGTAGGCCATGTGTTGTTGGGGCGAGTTTGGATGGGTGAGCTGAGCGAAATTTGCGGAAAATGCATTTTTTTGCCCCACATTTCGGACTTTGCTCGGTGTCTGGGTAATAAATTCTGGGGCGATTTTCCCAAATCATACCTCTGCGTATTCCCACGGTTTTCCTCTTTTTGGAAATGCAGGGGTTTCCTGTTTTCCTTGGTTGCTTGGACACCCGAGGCCCATATCTGTATATTGTGCCGGTCGGCAGATCATCTGAAATTCCTGTCTGAAAACAGACTTGGGGTTACTTGTGTTTTAGGATTTTCCCTTGGCGGCCAGGTAGGTGCACCCACACATGTGAGCTACAGTTTTCATCGGGAAACCTGTGGGAACACGGGACGGTATGCCATGTGTTGTTGGGGGCGTGTTTCGATGGGTGAGCTGAGCGAAATGTGCGGAAAATGCATTTTTTTCCCCACATTTTGGACTTTGCGGGGGAGTCTGGGTAATAAATTCTGGGGCGATTTGCCCAAATCATATCTCTGCGGATTCCCACGGGTGTCCTCTTTTCGGAAATGCATGGGGTTCCCTGTTTACCTTGGTGGCTTGGACACCCGAGGCCCATTTATGTATGTTGTGCCTGTCGGCAGAGCGTCTGAAATTCCGGTCTGAAAACAGACTTGGGGTTACTTGTGTTTTAGGCTTTCCCCTTGGCGGCCAGGTAGGTGCACCCACACATGTGAGGTACCGTTTTCATCGGGACACGTGTGGGATCGTCGGACGGTAGGCCATGTGTTGTTGGGGGCGTGTTTCATTGGGTGAGCCGAGCAAAATGTGCGGAAAATGCATTTTTTTTCCCACATTTCAGAATTTGCGGGGGTGTCTGGGTAATACATTCTGGGGTGATTTGCCCAAATCATACCTCTGTGGATTGCCACAGGTGACCTCTTTTCGGAAATGCTTGGGGTTCCTGTTTTTCTTGGTGGCTTGGACACCCAAGGCCCATATCTGTATGTTGTGCCGGTCGGCAGAACGTCTGAAATTCCGGTCTGAAAACAGACTTGGGGTTACTTGTGTTTTAGGCTTTCCCCTTGGCGGCCAGGTAGGTGCACCCACACATGTGAGATACCATTTTCATTGGGACACCTGTGGGAACGCAGGACGGTAGGCCATGTGTTGTTGGGAGCGTGTTTCGATGGGTGAGCCGAGCGAAATGTGCGGAAAATGCGTTTTTTCCCCCACATTTCGGACTTTGCGGGGGTGTCTGGGTAATACATTATGGGACGATTTGCCCAAATCATACCTCTGCGGATTCCCACGGGTGTCCTCTTTTCAAAAATGCATGGGGTTTCCTGTTTTCCTTGGTGGCTTGCACACCCGAGGTCCATATCTGTATGTTGTGCCGGTCGGCAGAACGTCTGAAATTCCGGTCTGAAAACAGACTTGGGGTTACTTGTGTTTTAGGCTTTCCCCTTGGCGGCCAGGTAGGTGCACCCACACATGTGAGGTTCCTGTTTTCATCGGGACACCTGTGGCAACGTGGGACAGTAGGCCATGTGTTGTTGGGAGCGTGTTCGATGGGTGAGCCGAGCGAAATGTGCGGAAAATGCGTTTTTTTCCCCACATTTCGGACTTTGCGGGGGTGTCTGGGTAATACATTCTGGGACGATTTGCCCAAATCATACGTCTGCGGATTCCCACGGGTGTCCTCTTTTCAAAATGGCATGGGGTTTCCTGTTTTCCTTGGTGGCTTGCACACCCGAGGTCCATATCTGTATGTTGTGCCGGTTGGCAGAGCGTCTGAAATTCCGGTTTGAAAACAGACTTGGGGTTACTTGTGTTTTAGGCTTTCCCCTTGGTGGTCAGGTAGGTACAACCACACATGTAAGGTACCGTTTTCATCGGGACACGTGTGGGATCGCCGGACAGTAGGCCATGTGTTGTTGGGGGCGTGTTTCATTGGGTGAGCCGAGCAAAATGTGCGGAAAATGCATTTTTTTCCCCACATTTCAGAATTTGCTCGGTGTCTGGGTAATAATTTCTGGGGTGATTTGCCCAAATCATACCTCTGCGTATTCCCACGGGTGTCCTCTTTTTGGAAATGCAGGGGTTTCCTGTTTTTCTTGGTGGCTTGGACACCCGAGGCCCATATCTGTATATTGTGCCGGTCGCCAGAGCGTCTGAAATCCCGGTCTGAAAACAGACTTGGGGTTACTTGTGTTTTAGGCTTTACCCTTGGCGGCCAGGTAGGTGCACCCACACATGTGAGGTACCATTTTCATTGGGACACCTGTGGGAACGCGGGACGGTAGGCCATGTGTTGTTGGGGGCGTGTTTCGATGGGTGAGCCGAGCGAAATGTGCAGAAAATTCGTTTTTTCCCCCACATTTCGCAATTTGCGGGTGGTATCTGGGTAATAAATTCTGGGGCGATTTGCCCAAATCATACCTCTGCGGATTCCCACGTGTGTCCTCTTTTCGGAAATGCATGGGGTTCCCTGTTTTCCTTGGTGGCTTGGACACCCAAGGCCCATATCTGTATGTTGTGCCTGTCTGCAGAGCGTCTGAAATTCTTGTCTGAAAACAGACTTGGGGTTACTTGTGTTTTAGGCTTTCCCCTTGGCGGCCAGGTAGGTGCACCCACACATGTGATGTACCATTTTCATCAGGACACCTGTGGAAATAGAGGACGGTAGCCCTTGTGTTGTTTGGGGCGTTTTTTGATGGGTGAGCTGAGCGAAATGTGCAGAAAATGCATTTTTTTCACCCACATTTCAGACTTTGCTCGGTGTCTGGGTAATAAATACTCGGGGGTGATTTGCCCAAATCATACCTCTGCGTATTCCAACGGGTGTCCTCTTTTTGGAAATGCATGGGGTTCCCTGTTTTCCTGGGTGGCTTGGACACCCGAGGCCCATATCTGTATGTTGTGCCGGTCGGCAGATCATCTGAAATTCCTGTCTGAAAACAGACTTGGGGTTACTTGTGTTTTAGGCTTTCCCCTTGGCGGCCAGGTAGGTGCACCCACACATGTGAGGTACTGTTTTCATCGGGACACCTGTGGGAACGCGGGACGGTATGCCAGGTGTTGTTGGGGGCGTGTTTCGATGGGTGAGCTGAGCGAAATGTGCGGAAAATGCGTTTTTTCCCACACATTTTGGACTTTGCAGGAGTGTCTGTGTAATAAATTCTGGGGATATTTGCCCAAATCATACATCTGCGGATTCCCACGGGTGTCCCCTTTTCGGAAATGCATGGGGTTCCCTGTTTTCCTTGGTGGCTTGGACACCCAAGGCCCATTTCTGTATGTTGTGCCTGTCGGCAGAGCGTCTGAAATTCCGGTCTGAAAACAGACTTGGGGTTACTTGTGTTTTAGGCTTTCCCCTTGGCGGCCAGGTAGGTTCACCCACACATGTGAGGTACCATTTTCATCAGGATACCTGTGGAAATGGAGGACGGTAGGCCATGTGTTGTTCGGGCGTGTTTCGATGGGTGAGCTGAGCGAAATGTGCGGAAAATGCATTTTTTTCCCCCACATTTCGGACTTTGCTCTGTGTCTGGGTAATACATTCTTGGGACTATTTGTCCAAATCATACCTCTCCGTATTCCCACGGGTGTCCTCTTCTTGGAAATGCATGGGGTTTCCTGTTTTCCTTGGTGGCTTGGACACCCGAGGCCCATATCTGTATGTTGTGCCTGTCGGCAGAACGTCTGAAATTCTGGTCTGAAAACAGACTTGGGATTACTTGTGTTTTAGGTTTTCCCCTTGGCGGCCAGGTAGGTGCACCCACACATGTGAGATACCGTTTTCATCAGGACACCTGTGGGAACGCGGGACGGTAGGCCATGTGTTGTTGGGGGCGTGTTTCTATGGGTGAGCCGAGCGAAATGTGCAGAAAATGTGTTTTTTCCCACACATTTTGGACTTTGCAGGAGTGTATGTGTAATAAATTCTGGGGCGATTTGCCCAAATCATACATCTGCGGATTCCCACGGGTGTCCCCTTTTCGGAAATGCATGGGGTTCCCTGTTTTCCTTGGTGGCTTGGACACCCAAGGCCCATTTCTGTATGTTGTGCCTGTCGGCAGAGCGTCTGAAATTCCGGTGTGAAAACAGACTTGGGGTTACTTGTGTTTTAGGCTTTCCCCTTGGCGGCCAGGTAGGTTCACCCACACATGTGAGGTACCATTTTCATCAGGATACCTGTGGAAATGGAGGACGGTAGGCCATGTGTTGTTCGGGCGTGTTTCGATGGGTGAGCTGAGCGAAATGTGCGGAAAATGCATTTTTTTCCCCCACATTTCGGACTTTGCTCTGTGTCTGGGTAATACATTCTTGGGACTATTTGTCCAAATCATACCTCTCCGTATTCCCACGGGTGTCCTCTTCTTGGAAATGCATGGGGTTTCCTGTTTTCCTTGGTGGCTTGGACACCCGAGGCCCATATCTGTATGTTGTGCCTGTCGGCAGAACGTCTGAAATTCTGGTCTGAAAACAGACTTGGGATTACTTGTGTTTTAGGTTTTCCCCTTGGCGGCCAGGTAGGTGCACCCACACATGTGAGATACCGTTTTCATCAGGACACCTGTGGGAACGCGGGACGGTAGGCCATGTGTTGTTGGGGGCGTGTTTCTATGGGTGAGCCGAGCGAAATGTGCAGAAAATGTGTTTTTTCCCCCACATTTTGGATTTTTCGGGGGTGTCTGGGTAATACATTCTGGGGCGATTTGCCCAAATCATACCTCTGCGGATTCCCACGGGTGTCCTCTTTTCAGAAATGTATGGGGTTCCCTGTTTTCCTTGGGGGCTTGGACACGCGAGGCCCATATCTGTATGTTGTGCAGGTCTGCAGAGTGTCTGAAATTCCGGTCTGAAAACAGACTTGGGGTTATTTGTGTTTTAGGCTTTCCCCTTGGCGGCCAGGTAGGTGCACCAACACATGTGAGGTTCCTGTTTTCATCGGGACACCTGTGGGAACACAGGACAGTAAGCCATGTGTTGTTGGGACCGTGTTTCGATGTGTGAGCTGAGCAAAATGTACGGAAAATGTGTTTTTTTCCCCACATTTCGGACTTTGCGGGGGTGTCTAGGTAATACATTCTGGGGCGGTTTGCCCAATTCATACCTCTGCGGATTACCACCGGTGTCCTCTTTTTAAAAATGCATGGGGTTTCCTGTTTTCCTTGGTGGCTTGCACACCGGAGGCCCATATCTGTATGTTGTGCCAGTTGGCAGAGCGTCTGAAATTCCGGTCTGAAAACAGACTTGGGGTTACTTGTGTTTTAGGCTTTCCCCTTGGCGGTCAGGTAGGTACAACCACACATGTGAGGTACCATTTTAATCGGGACACTTGTGGGGTCGCCGGACGGTAGGCCATGTGTTGTTGGGGGCGTGTTTCATTGGGTGAGCCGAGCAAAATGTGCGGAAAATGCATTTTTTTCCCACATTTCAGAATGTGCTCAGTGTCTGGGTAATAAATTCTGGGGTGATTTGCCCAAATCATACCTCTGCGTATTCACACGGGTGTCCTCTTTTTGGAAATGCAGGGGTTTCCTGTTTTCCTTGGTGTCTTGGACACCCAAGGCCCATATCTGTATATTGTGCCGGTCGGCAGAGCGTCTGAAATTCCGGTCTGAAAACAGACTTGGGGTTACTTGTGTTTTAGGCTTTCCCCATGGCGGCCAGGTAGGTTCACCCACACATGTGAGGTACCATTTTCATCAGGATACCTGTGGAAATGGAGGACGGTAGGCCATGTGTTGTTCGGGCGTGTTTCGATGGGTGAGCTGAGCGAAATGTGCGGAAAATGCATTTTTTTCCCCCACATTTCGGACTTTGCTCTGTGTCTGGGTAATACATTCTTGGGACTATTTGTCCAAATCATACCTCTCCGTATTCCCACGGGTGTCCTCTTCTTGGAAATGCATGGGGTTTCCTGTTTTCCTTGGTGGCTTGGACACCCGAGGCCCATATCTGTATGTTGTGCCTGTCGGCAGAACGTCTGAAATTCTGGTCTGAAAACAGACTTGGGATTACTTGTGTTTTAGGTTTTCCCCTTGGCGGCCAGGTAGGTGCACCCACACATGTGAGGTACCGTTTTCATCAGGACACCTGTGGGAACGCGGGACGGTAGGCCATGTGTTGTTGGGGGCATGTTTCGATTGGTGAGCCGAGCGAAATGTGCATAAAATGTGTTTTTTCCCCCACATTTCGGATTTTTCGGGGGTGTCTGGGTAATACATTCTGGGGCGATTTGCCCAAATCATACCTCTGCGGATTCCCACGGGTGTCCTCTTTTCAGAAATGTATGGGGTTCCCTGTTTTCCTTGGGGGCTTGGACACGCGAGGCCCATATCTGTATGTTGTGCCGGTCTGCAGAGCGTCTGAAATTCCGGTCTGAAAACAGACTTGGGGTTATTTGTGTTTTAGGCTTTCCCCTTGGCGGCCAGGTAGGTGCACCAACACATGTGAGGTTCCTGTTTTCATCGGGACACCTGTGGGAACACAGGACAGTAGGCCATTTGTTGTTGGGACCGTGTTTCGATGTGTGAGCTGAGCAAAATGTAAGGAAAATGTGTTTTTTTTCCCCACATTTCGGACTTTGCGGGGGTGTCTGGGTAATACATTCTGGGGCGATTTGCCCAAATCATACCTCTGCGGATTCCCACGGGTGTCCTCTTTTTAAAAATGCATGGGGTTTCCTGTTTTCCTTGGTGGCTTGCACACCGGAGGCCCATATCTGTATGTTGTGCCGGTTGGCAGAGCGTCTGAAATTCCGGTCTGAAAACAGACTTGGGGTTACTTGTGTTTTAGGCTTTCCCCTTGGCGGTCAGGTAGGTACAACCACACATGTGAGGTACCGTTTTAATCGGGACACTTGTCGGGTCGCCGGACGGTAGGCCATGTGTTGTTGGGGGCGTGTTTCATTGGGTGAGCCGAGCAAAATGTGCGGAAAATGCATTTTTTTCCCACATTTCAGAATGTGCTCAGTGTCTGGGTAATAAATTCTGGGGTGATTTGCCCAAATCATACCTCTGCGTATTCACACGGGTGTCCTCTTTTTGGAAATGCAGGGGTTTCCTGTTTTCCTTGGTGGCTTGGACACCCAAGGCCCATATCTGTATATTGTGCCGGTCGGCAGAGCGTCTGAAATTCTGGTCTGAAAACAGACTTGGGGTTACTCGTGTTTTAGGCTTGTCCCTTGGCGGCCAGGTAGGTGCACCCACACATGTGAGGTACCATTTTCATCGGGAAACCTGTGGGAACGCGGGACGGTAGGCCATGTGTTGCTGGGGGTGTGTTTCGATGGGTGAGCCGAGCGAAATGTGCAGGAAATTTGTTTTTTCCCGCACATTTCGGAATTTGAGGGGGTGTCTGGGTAATAAATTCTGGGGCGATTTGCCCAAATCATACCTCTGCGGATTCCCACGGGTGTCCTCTTTTCAGAAATGCATGGGGTTCCCTGTTTTCCTTGGTGGCTTGGACACCCGAGGCCTATATCTGTATGTTGTGCCTGTCTGCAGAGCGTCTGAAATTCCGGTCTGAAAACAGACTTGGGGTTACTTGTGTTTTAGGCTTTCCCCTTGGCGGCCAGGTAGGTGCACCCACACATGTGAGGTACCGTTTTCATCAGGACACCTGTGGAAATGGAGGACGGTATGCCATGTGTTGTTGGGGCGTGTTTCAATGGGTGAGCTGAGCGAAATGTGCGGAAAATGCATTTTTTTCCCCCACATTTCGGACTTTGCTCAGTGTTTGGGTAATAAATTCTGGGGCGATTTGTCCAAATCATACCTCTGCGTATTCCAACGGGTGTCCTCTTTTTGGAAATGCTTGGGGTTTCCTGTTTTCCTTGGTGGCTTGGACACCCGAGGCCCATATCTGTATGTTATGCCGGTCGGCAGAGCGTCTGAAATTCCGGTCTGAAAACAGACTTGGGGTTACTTGTGTTTTAGGCTTTGCCCTTGGTGGCCAGGTAGGTGCACCCAAACATGGGAGGTACCGTTTTCATCGGGACACCTGTGGGAACGCGGGACAGTATGCCATGTGTTGTTCGTGGCGTGTTTCGATGGGTGAGCCGAGCGAAATGTGTGGAAAATGTGTTTTTTCCTGCACATTTCGGACTTTGCGGGGGTGTCTGGGTAATAAATTCTGGGGCGATTTGCCCAAATCATACCTCTGCGGATTCCCACGGGTGTCCTCTTTTCAGAAATGCATGGGGTTCCCTGTTTTCCTTGGTGGCTTGGACACCCGAGGCCCATATTTGTATGTTGTGCCTGTCGGCAGAACGTCTGAAATTCTGGTCTGAAAACAGACTTGGGATTACTTGTGTTTTAGGTTCTCCCCTGGGCGACCAGGTAGGTGCACTCACACATGTGAGGTCCCGTTTCATCAGGACACCTGTGGGAACGCGGGACGGTAGGCCATGTGTTGTTGGGGGCGTGTTTCGATGGGTGAGCCGAGCAAAATGTGCGGAAAATGCGTTTTTCCCCACATTTCGAACTTTGAAGGGGTGTCTGGGGAATATATTCTGGGCCGATTTGCCCAGATCATATATCTCGGGTTTCCCACGGGTGTCCTCTTTTTGGAAATGCATGGCGTTCCCTGTTTTCCTTGGTGGCTTGGACACCCGAGTCCCATATCTGTTTGCTGTGCCAGTCGGCAGAGTGTCTGAAATTCCGAGTTTTTTCCCCCACATTTCGGACTTTGCGGGGTGTCTGAGTAATACATTCTGGGGTGATTTGCCCAAATCATACCTCTGTGGATTCCAACAGGTGTCCTCTTTTTGGAAATGCATGGGGTTCCCTGTTTTCCTTGGTGGCTTGGACACCCGAGGCCCATACCTGTATGTTGTGCCGGTCGGCAGAGCGTCTGAAATTCTGGTCTGAAAACAGACTTGGGGTTACTTGTGTTTTAGGCTTTCCCCTTGGCGGCCAGGTAGGTGCACCCACACATGTGAGATACCGGTTTCATCGCGACACCTGTGGGAATGGGGGACGGTAGGCCATGTGTTGTTGGGGGCGTGTTTCGATTGGTGAGCCGAGCGAAATGTGCAGAAAATGCGTTTTTTTCCCACATTTCGGACTTTCCGGGGGTGTCTGGGTAATAAATTCTAGGGCGATTTGCCAAAATCATACCTCTGCATATTCACACGGGTGTCCTCTTTTTGGAAATGCAGGGGTTCCCTGTTTTCCTTGGTGGCTTGGACACCCGAGGCCCATATCTGTATGTTGTGCCGGTCGGCAGAGCGTCTGAAATTCTGGTCTGAAAACAGACTTGGGGTTACTTGTGTTTTAGGCTTTCCCCTTGGCGGCCAGGTAGGTGCACCCACACATGTGAGGTACTGGTTTCATCGGGAAACGTGTGGGAACAGAGGACGGTAGGCCATTTGTTGTTGGGGGCGTGTTTCGATGGGTGAGCCGAGCAAAATGTGCGGAAAATGCTTTTTCCCCCCCCACATTTCGGACTTTGCGGGGTGTCTGGGTAAGAAATTCTGGCGCAATTTGCCCAAATCATACCTCTGTGGATTCCAACAGGTGTCCTCTTTTTGGAAATGCATGGGGTTCCCTGTTTTCCTTGGTGGCTTGGACACCCGAGGCCCATACCTGTATGTTGTGCCGGTCGGCAGAGCGTCTTAAATTCTGGTCTGAAAACAGACTTGGGGTTACTTGTGTTTTAAGCTTTCCCCTTGGCGGCCAGGTAGGATCACCCACACATGTGAGGTACTGGTTTCATCGGGACACCTGTGGGAATGGGGGACGGTAGGCCATGTGTTGTTGGAGGCGTGTTTCGATTGGTGAGCCGAGCAAAATGTGCGGAAAATGTGCTTTTTTCCCCCACATTTCGGACTTTGCTCTGTGTCTGGGTAATAAATTCTGGGGTGATTTGCCCAAATCATACCTCTGCGGATTCCCACGGGTGTCCTCTTTTCAGAAATGCATGGGGTTCCCTGTTTTCCTTGGTGGCTTGGACACCCGAGGCCCATATCTGCATGTTGTGCCTGTCGGCAGAACGCCTGAAATTCTGGTCTGAAAACAGACTTGGGATTACTTGTGTTTTAGGTTCTCCCCTTGGCGACCAGGTAGGTGCACTCACACATGTGAGGTCCCGTTTTCATCAGGACACCTGTGGGAACCCGGGACGGTAGGCCATGTGTTGTTGGGGGCGTGTTTCGATGGGTGAGCGAGCAAAATGTGCGGAAAATGCATTTTTCCCCCACATTTCGGACTTTGCGGGGTGTCTGAGTAATACATTCTGGGGCGATTTGCCCAAATCATACCTCTGTGGATTCCCACCGGTGTCCTCTTCTTGGAAATGCATGGGGTTTCCTGTTTTCCTTGGTGGCTTGGACACCCGAGGCCCATATCTGTATGTTGTGCCGGTCGGCAGAGTGTCTGAAATTCCGTTCTGAAAACAGACTTGGGGTTACTTGTGTTTTAGGCTTTCCCCTTGGCAGCCAGGTAGGTGCACCCACACATGTGATGTACCATTTTCATCGGGACACGTGTAGGAACGCGGGACGGTAGGCCATGTGTTGTTGGGGGCGTGTTTCGATGGGTGAGCCAAGCGAAATGTGCATAAAATGCGATTCCCACGGTTGTCCTCTTTACGGAAATGCATGGGGTTCCCTGTTTTCCATGGTGGCTTGGACACCCGAGGCCCATATCTGTATGTTGTGCCGGTCAGCAGAGCGTCTGAAATTCCGGTCTGAAAACAGACTTGGGGTTACTTGTGTTTTAGGGTTTCCCCTTGGGGGCCAGGTAGGTGCACCCACACATGAGATGTACCATTTTCATCGGAACACCTGTGGGAATGCGGGACGGTAGGCCATGTGTTGTTGGGGGCGTGTTTCGATGGGTGAGCCAAGCGAAATGTGCGGAAAATGTGTTTTTTTTCCCACATTTCAAACTTTGCGGGGGTGTCTGGGTAATACATTCTGGTGCGATTTGCCCAAATCATACCTCTTGCAATTCCCATGGGTGTCCTCTTTTCGGAAATGCATGGGGTTCCCTGTTTTCCTTGGTGGCTTGGACACCCGAGGCCCATATCTGTATGTTGTCCCCGTCGGCAGAGCTTCTGAAATTCCAGTCTGAAAACAGACTTGGGCTTACTTGTGTTTTAGCCTTTCACATTGGTGGCTAGGTAGGTGCACCCACACATGTGAGGTACCGTTTTCATCGGGACACGTGTGGGAACGGAGGACGGTAGGCCATTTGTTGTTGGGGCGTGTTTCGATGGGTGAGCTGAGCGAAATGTGCAGAAAATGCTTTTTTCCCCCCACATTTCGGATTTCGCGGGGTGTCTGGGTAATAAATTCTCGGGCAATTTGCCCAAATCATACCTCTGCAGATTCCAACGGGTGTCCTCTTTTTGGAAATGCATGGGGTTCCCTGTTTTCCTTGGTGGCTTGGACACCCGAGGCCCATATCTGTATGTTGTGCCGGACGGCAGAGCGTCTGAAATTCTGGTCTGAAAACAGACTTGGGGTTACTTGTGTTTTAGGCTTTCCCCTTGGCGGCCAGGTAGGATTACCCACACATGTGAGGTACTGGTTTCATCGGGACACCTGTGGGAATGGGGGACGGTAGGCCATGTGTTGTTGGGGGCGTGTTTTGATTGGTGAGCCGAGCGAAATGTGTGGAAAATGTGTTTTTTCCCACATTTTGGGATGTGCGGGGGTGTCTGGGTAATAAATTCTGGGGCGATTTGCCCAAATCATACCTCTTGCGATTCCCACGGGTGTCCTCTTTTCGGAAATGCATGGCGTTCCCTGTTTTCCTTGGTGGCTTGGACACCCGAAGCCCATATCTGTATGTTGTGCCGGTCGGCAGAGCATCTGAAATTCTGGTCTGAAAACAGACTTGGGGTTACTTGTGTTTTAGGCTTTCCCCTTGGCGGCCAGGTAGGTGCACCCACACATGTGAGGTACCGTTTTCATCGGGACACGTGTGGGAACAGAGGATGGTAGGCCATGTGTTGTTGGGGGCGTGTTTCGATGGGTGAGCCGAGTGAAATGTGCGGAAAATTAGTTTTTTTCCCCCACATTTCGGACTTTGCGGGGTGTCTGGGTAATAAATTATGGAGCGATTTGCCTAAATCATTCCTCTGCGGATTCCCACAGGTGTCCTCTTTTTGGAAATGCATGGGGTTCCCTGTTTTCCTTGGTGGCTTGGACACCCGAGGCCCATATCTGTATGTTGTGCCGGTCGGCAGAGACTCTGAAATTCTGGTCTGAAAACAAACTTGGGGTTACTTGTGTTTTAGGCTTTTCCCTTGGCGGCCCGGTAGGTGCACCCACACATGTGAGATACCGGTTTCATCTTGACACCTGTGGGAATGGGGGACGGTAGGCCATGTGTTGTTGGGGGCGTGTTTCGATTGGTGAGCCGAGCGAAATGTGCAGAAAATGTGTTTGTTTCCCACATTTCGGACTTTCCGGGGGTGTCTGGGTAATAAATTCTAGGGCGATTTGCCAAAATCATACCTCTGTGGATTCCCAGGGGTGTCCTCTTTTCGGAAATGCATGGGGTTTCCTGTTTTCCTTGGTGGCTTGGACACCCGAGGCCCATATCTGTATGTTGTGCCGGTCGGCAGAGCGTCTGAAATTCTGGTCTGAAAACAGACTTGGGTTACTTGTGTTTTAGGCTTTCCCCTTGGCGGCCAGGTAGGTGCACCCACACATGTGAGGTACTGGTTTCATCGGGAAACATGTGGGAACAGAGGACGGTAGGCCATTTGTTGTTGGGGGCGTGTTTCGATGGGTGAGCCGAGCAAAATGTGCGGAAAATGCTTTTTTCCCCCCACATTTCGGACTTTGCGGGGTTTCTGGGTAAGAAATTCTGGGGCAATTTGCCCAAATCATACCTCTGCGGATTCCAACAGGTGTCCTCTTTTTGGAAATGCATGGGGTTCCCTGTTTTCCTTGGTGGCTTGGACACCCGAGGCCCATACCTGTATGTTGTGCCGGTCGGCAGAGCGTCTGAAATTCTGGTCTGAAAACAGACTTGGGGTTACTTGTGTTTTAGGCTTTCCGCTTGGCGGCCAGGTAGGATCACCCACACATGTGAGGTACTGGTTTCATCGGGACACCTGTGGGAATGGGGGACGGTAGGCCATGTGTTGTTGGGGGCGTGTTTCGATTGGTGAGCCGAGCAAAATGTGCGGAAAATGTGTTTTTTTCCCACATTTCGGAATGTGCGAGGGTGTCTGGGTAATAAATTCTGGGGCGATTTGCCCAAATCATACCTCTGCGGATTCCCAGGGGTGTCCTCTTTTCAGAAATGCATGGGGTTCCCTGTTTTCCTTGGTGACTTGGACACCCGAGGCCCATATCTGTATGTTGTGCCGGTCGGCAGAGCGTCTGAAATTCTGGTCTGAAAACAGACTTGGGGTTACTTGTGTTTTAGGCTTTCCCCTTGGCGGCCAGGTAGGTGCACCCACACATGTGAGGTCCCGGTTTCATCGGGACACCTGTGGGAATGGGGGACAGTAGGCCAAGTGTTGTTGGGGGCGTGTTTCGATGGGTGAGCCGAGCGAAATGTGCAGAAAAAGTGTTTTCTTTCCCACATTTCGGAATTTGCAGGGGTGTCTGGGTAATACATTCTGGGGCAATTTGCCCAAATCATACCTCTGCAGATTCCCACGGGTGTCCTCTTTTCGGAAATGCATGGGGTTCCCTGTTTTCCTTGGTGGCTTGGACACCCGAGGCCCATATCTGTATGTTGTGCAGTCGCTGCTTTAGGCACCATACTCTTTTCCAACCTGCACAAGTCACCTACCCTTGAAAAGGTCTGTCTGTGCTCTTTCAAAAAATGTATGCTTGCCGTTCCTCACCACATTGGTTTTCCCAATTTACACATGCTAAGTGCATCTGTTCAGGCCGTGAGCGTAAAACTCTTGCGTACCATGGCTCAGTGTTTTGCTTGTGGTACTGCTTGTTTTGTAAAACACTTCAAAAAATGTACATTGCTTTTCTCAAAATTCATAGAAGCCATTGCCGTACCAAGCCTACCATGTCCAACACATACCTTTTTTTCGGTCATTTTCCCGCTTTTCCCCCAATCTATGGCAGTTTCCCCTACCTAGTTGCTGCCTGGCCTATGCAAATCACCCCTTCCTAAACTTGGAATTTTGTCTACTTTTCAGAAATATATGCCTTTCCGTCCTCCAAATCGGCTTTCCTACCCTTTTCTTCCATTCCGTCCATGCATGTCCAATTGGCAAAAATGGCCAAAATGCCTACCTCTCATAAAACGATTGATAACCATATCAAAACATTTTTTTTCCGTTTCCACTCAACCTGTTCTTGAAAGCCAGGAAATTGGGGAATTCAGCATAGCAAACCATTCGTTCCTAGCTCTTACAAGGAAAAAACCACAGGCTACTTTGTACATCAGTGTATTGGCATTTTTTGAAAAAACCCAAAATGTTCCCCCTTTTTGGTTATTTTCTCTCACCCCCCTACAGCAACCTAGGATGCATGGGTGGCGTTATGACCACCTACATGTGGGAAAAAAAGGAGCCAAATTTGGCCAAGATATCTCATGTAAAAAAAAATTTACAAACCATTGAATGGCCACATACTGAAATCACCAAAAAAGGCCCTGGCACTGGGGAGAAATACCCATGGCACTTAAAGGGTTAAAGTCTTGAACCCTGGTCTGCCAAAGTTCAATGACCAGCATTCATCCACTACACCACAATCACTGGGTGCTTCATGGTGAATACATTTCATACTTAGTCTACAAAATAATATGCCCAATTATAAAAGTCTGAGGCCCTCATTACAACAACCGGCGCAAAACCATGGTGCTATTAGCACCATGGTTGGTGCCGGTGTTGTAACGAGTCCGCCATGGTGAAATGGGGAAATACCACCCCATTCCAAGGTTGGTGGGGCGGTATTTCCCCATTTCACCATGGCCCTTCCCCATTCCCATTTTTGCCCCATAGGGCTCAATGGGAATGGGGAAGGCAGCAATTACGGTACCGCAAATTGCGGTACCGTAATTGCCTGCAAGGTCCATTTGCGGGTCCCTACTTTAACGGCTGGAACAGACCAGCCGTTCAGGTCGGGTCATGCAAAGGGACCTCGTATTAAGGCGCTAAGTGGTTAACGGCGCCACAGCCTTTTACGGCGCCGTTAACTACTTAGCGCCTGGGTCGTAATGAGGCCCTAAGTATGAAACTTGTGAGAATACAAACAATTACATCATTGTAACATAATGGTTAAGTGCTGTGTCTTAAACTCCTGCACTCCAGTGGTCGCGAAGGCAGAGCTCAGCACAAACATGTTTTTATTTTGTTTTTTCAGTTTTATAATGTTGCCCAGAGATGATGTAATACCGGTCTTATCCTGTTTTACAATGTTGTAGTAAATACATTTTTTTCACATTTAAACCATATCACAAAAATGCAAAGTGCCTGCAAGTTCATGCCAATAGCGACCTCTTGCGCCACACATCCTTGTGCCGTGAGGTCCCTGCGCCCAACTGCCTGCACCTAACTGGGCGTGCCAAAACGGGACCTGTGGCAAAACGGTCGTGCCATATCGGCGTGAGCCTAACTAGCCTTGCCAAATTGTCCTGTCTCGTGCTCCAAGCCCCTTGTTTTCGGGCCAGTCTCCTGGTGACTGTTGTGATACATCGCACAACCCCAACTAACCACTTTCAAGCAGCATGAAAACAGCAAAAAATGACCAGCTGCAAGAATATCATGTACCCTGGTACTTTCTGCACCCATAGCGAAAATCAAAAGATGGCACCCATGAATATACGCACAGTACAACTTGTCAACAAAGTCATTAAGGGGCTGCGCCCCTCAGGCCATGTTGTTCTAACTGGTCTTGTAACTTTGCCTCACTTATTAGACACCATGGCCGTTGGGAGCTGGCCTTTTTTTGTTACTTTGAAGCTAAGCAGGCTCAGTCCTGGTTACTGCATAGATAGGAGACCCGGGTCACCAGTGATTTTCGACCATGAATGTCACTGTAGCTGTAAACATATCTATTTATTATTATCATGTAAAAAAAATTGCAGGCTTTGAGAACGCCCAATGTTTTTAGTCCATTCCCTGTGCAATTAAATTATTTGCAGAGGATCACACACTTTGGATAAGCAGTGTGCTACAAGCCACTTGTTTTATGGCCAGTCTCTTGGTGACTTTTATCATACATCACACAACCCCAACTAACCCCATTTAAGCAGCACATAAAAGGGAAAGAAATAACCAATTGCAAAAATAACAGATAACTTTTGCCCCATAGCAAAAATCAAAAGCTGGCACCGTGAATATATGCACATTAAGTGGGCATATATCTTAAAGTGAAATATACAAATGTAGTTCAATATACCTATTGCTTAGACAAAAGTGTGCAAGACAAAATAGCATTGGACTTTTAAAAAAAAGTAATGAACACCAGAAAAATAACCTGAGAGAAGAAATGTTCCAATAAATATGTGAAAGTATAAAGTGTGCTCACCTTCTAAACCCAGCAAACTGTCATGAAATATTCCCTGAAAGACTAAATCCCAGTACGGAACAAGTGTTTGTGATCTTGTGAGTAAGCGTCTGCATTGAGAACATGACAACCTGAGCAAAATTCTGGTAGCCTAATACATGAGCATGCTTGCCAACCTCAGAAAACCCCAAGGGGTTTCGTCCGTACACTGTGAAAAAAAGTTATGCTGTCCACCCACATGTTTCCTTTACTTGTGCCTTGGAAAGCAGCCTCAATTCGGGGAAAATAACTGCACCAGTGTCGAGGATTTCAAACTCTCTTGCCACATCGTGCTCAAAAACCCATGACTTACTTGCCCTGTCATCATTGCCCCTCCTCACCCACATGGCTGGCTTTCAATAATACTTTGCTTTATAAAGATATCTTGAAAAGTACACATACCGTAGTGTCAATCAAATATATAAATCCTTATAGAACTATGTTAGACAAAAGTGTTCAATTATGTCATTATTCCCCCCATCTTCACCGTGAGACTACAAACAAACAACAGAATGCAATTCAGCAAAAGGCAAAAAATGGTCCCTGAGTGCCAAACTTTGAAGGACTGACAGTAGCATGGTTTAAAATATAATATTGAGGATGCAGTGTTTTATGATATATTTAAAACTACGAAAAAGCACAGCATTCAGGACTGTGAACTGTTTGCCATTCATGCATTAACCGGGGCAAACCCTGCTTAGTTTGAAAGCGAGGAAGGATCCGGCCCCCTTACTCTATGTTTCCTTAAGTGTTCTTGTAAGGTGGGCTTCTATATAAGGCAACATAGCCTTAGGGGGCTGAACCCTTCCTCGCTTTGAAGCTGAGCAGGGTATGTACCAGTTACTGCAGGATTGGGAAACCCAATTTTGCTATTTTTTTATTATTGACTTTGGAAAAAACAAATACCAGAAAGGAATTCAGCAAACGACAAAAAGTGGTCTGTGAGTGCAAAACTTTCAAGGACTGACAGTAGCACGGTTTAAAAATAATAATAATTCAGATGCCATTTTGGATCCCCATACAAAGCGGGGCTGACCCTGCTAAGCTTAAAAGCAAGGAAACGTGGCCAGTGGTCTCTCAGTAGTCTTGTAACTGTGGTTCAATTATCGGGCAACATGTCCTGAGGAGGATGGCCTCATCCTTACTTTCAAGATATGCATGGTCTGTCCTCAGTACTGCATGTATGGGAGGTCTGGATGGCAATGAAGTCACTATTCTGCCTCTGTCAATGATTTTTCACCCCTGCCTCACTATAGCTGTAAGATATCTTTCAAAAAAATAACCGTAACCGTGAGTACCGAACTACACATACCTTCAGCTATCCGTAGTTTTTTGTAGTGGTGAAAAACAAGTGGAAAAATGATTTCCAGGCCCTCACCAAGTGCCACCCTCATCTGTGCCAGCTCCCCACACCACCCAGATGGCCTCCTCCTCTCCCCTGCTCTCTCCCTTACCCCCCACAACACAGGCTATTTATGTGACACAGTTTCACAGTTTGCTCTCCGATGATGGCAATAACTGAGGCTACAGGAAAACTTTGTATTGCAAACTCAGTCCCTAGACAGTCCCCCCTCCAACTTCCAAATTTTACTTGGTGACCTCTAGCCACCCCCCACCTCTAGCCATATGGCATTTGCATGTTTTTCAACCTGCAAATAGCTTTTTTCCAACGTTTCATTTTCCCAAATCCTCCTGCAGATATCCCTTGCATCAAGAGAATAAGAACATGGCTGGCATTTCATTTCTAATAACCCCTGGTTTTGGGTAAATCCCCTAGATATCTCTATCTATATTTGGGAAGGGGCTCCCCCTTCTCCATCAAATATTTAAAAAACTACTGCATGGAATAACCCCGAAGTCAATGCTTCATGCCCAAGTTTTTTCAGACCTGGACAGAATCGGTCCAGCGGCTTGGGTAGTGCGCTTTGGCAAAAATGTACTTTGTCTATGGGAAAATTAATAGGAAGTTGGCCACATTTAATAACTTTGTCATTTTTTAATGAAACTTTAGAAAACTTAGCAGTCTAAAGGGTTGGCGGGCTGCGCAGGTGTTTAGTCACTTTCAAAAATTCGGACAAAAACCGTTACTCGAATCAAAAGTTATGACCGAAGAATTTTGAGTGGGTCCTATAGGAGTTCGACTCACCTTAACTATAGACCGGCTATCACCACCCTGTAATATATATATTATATATTCACAGGCACAACTTTGGTAAAGGGACATTATGGTGAAGTTGCACTAATAAAAACCTATGAAATTCAGTGAAAAAACTTTGATAAAGGGACTTCATGGTTACAAGTAAAACCGAAAAAATATAATAATTCACCAGTTATGGTAAGCTAATCAACCATAACTCACGCCACCAACGTGAACTGCTAAGACTAACACCCAGGATTCCAAATATGACATCACAAATGGTATTGATGACATCACTGGTGACATCACATATCTAGGCCATTTGTTTTTGTTCACTGACAGTCAGAATTTGGTCATTCTAAAGGTGCTATATATCAAGATGTTAACGTTGTTGAATGTTCTTAAAGTACTTTCCTTAGGGTTTGGGCTCAGCTCATGGTGCACATACACGGGGCAATAATCAGGCCTCAAACACACAATTCATTTGTATACATGAAGATGAACTTTAATGTTATTGACATTTTCTGGTGATGTTTCTTTCTTCCTTACTTTAGTTTTCCTGTATGTGACTCTGATTTGTATGCATTGTGGGCCTTCATGTGTATTGTTGTGTACTAACACAGTGTGTAGTAAGTCTGGTATTGTTAGCCATTTATTCCATGTTTAACATTACCGAAAACTCTGATAAGGCAGCATTCATTATTTTACTATTCAAAATGACCAGATAAAAAATATTGTAGTTATATGGTGCATGCTGCATCCGTTGCCTAGGTGTATGTACGATAAGGTTCCTATATTAACAAGCCTCCAATATAAAATTTTATTTAGGTGAGTACTTTCTTTAATATATTAAGTAGTTCATGATTGATCTCCCGATCACCCCTGATATCTTGTTAACAACATTATTAACACAGTCCCTTTTAGGGACTTTTCACCAAAAATAATTTCATATGTGATTTCATTAATGGCATTTGTGATGTCATCTTTGATGTCCTGGGTGTTAGTTTTAGCAGTACACGGTGGCGGTGTTGGTTATGGTTGCTTATCTTACCACAACAGGCACATTTCATTTTTTGGGGGGTTTTACCTGTAACCATAAGGTCTGTTTAACAAAGTTTTTTTACTGAATTTCGTATTTTTTTATTTGTGCAATTTAACCATAACTTCCCTTTAACAAAGTTTTTTCTGTGAATTTCATGTTTTATGAGTGAAAATATTTCATGATGTTTAATCACTGTATATAAGTTTTTTTTTTTAATCTCTTTATTATTTTTTAACATTAACCAACAGCAATAACAAATAAACAAAACATAACAGTCACTCTAGCACTTCTCCCTGGATTCTGCATTTTCCTTCTCATCATGGAGGGATTCTGTGACAGTGCTGCCCTGGTCTACCCCTGTCCATTTGGTCAGTCTCAGATCCATCTCTCTTGCGCATCGGCTCATTTATGGGGCACAATGTACATCTGTCCATTTTCTAGTTATTGTTCCTCCACCCTCTTGGGGTCATCTGTACTGCTCTCTGCCCCTTGTCCAAATAGGTCTTGCATCAGGGAGTTCCATGCCAGTATCTTTTGGCTACTTTCCCCTTCCCCCCTTTGCACCGCTCTTGTCCACACAACTGTTTCCGCCAATGCCCATCTCTGGAGATCAGACCAGCATGAGTCTATACTTGGACCCGCCCTGGAGTTCCATGACATTGCTATTCAACGTTTGGCCAATATTCACAGAAAATCCTTCATTTTGGCCAGGTGCATCCTTTGTCTGCCTCCTCTGGGAACAAGGCACAATAAGTACGACTCCGGATTCTTCCATACTTGCAAAAGTCCAAAACATATGCAACATGTCTGTTTCTTTCTCCGAGCACCGTGGGCATTTACGAGGTTCTCCTAGTCTCATCACAGTCATCCTTCTGGGCGTAAGGTATGCCCTGTGCGTAAGGTATAACTGCCCTTGTCCGAACCTTGCATTCCGGGACACTTTTTTGGGGTATCTCAGCACTTTGGCCCATTCCTGTTCGCTGAAGGGCCTGTGAAACTCCCCTTCGCAGCGTTCTCGCATTTGTAGCACTTGCCCATTGCTGGATTCTAATAACTCTTCATATAGTCTAGAGGCCGTGTGTCCTTCTTCCGATATGTGGTACCATGCGTCCAACCCATCCCCCCTGTATCGTCTTCCTCTGGATATTCTGCCCATCTCTTCTTGATTATCGTTATCATGGTGGTATGTGGAATAAACTGGCTTCCATTTATACCTTGCTCCTCTGCAAGGTTTTGAAATTCCACCCATTGTCCATCCTTCCTCAGATCTCCTATCTGTGCTAAGTCCTCGGCTTCTCACTGGGTTCAGTATGTTGCAAGAGTTCCCGTGTCCGAGCCTGCAAAACCCGCTAGTGGGAATCTGTGATAAGCAGTGCTCTTTCATCCCTGGAGTTTCCATGACCTGCTCCACAGGGTTATTGAGAGTCTGACCATGTTTGGTAGAGTCTTGATCAGGGATTTATCGATCCATGCCATTCCCCCCAAATAGTATAGTTTCTTAGCCGGCTGGAAGAGTATTGTGTCTATTGTTGTCTCTTCCTCCAGCCATTTGACCACAAACTGCAATTGCCACGCCAGGTAGTACTTTTCAAAATCCGGCAATCAAATTCCTCCTGCTTCATTGTCTCTTTGCAGGGTTTCATGGCAATCCTGAACCCCCCACCCCACAGGAACATTCATGCTATTATGTTCAGTTGTGTGAAGAAGGCCCTGAGTATGTCATATGGGATGTAGTAGTGAAGTAACATAACATGCGTGGTAGTACCACCATCTTCAAGAGAGCCGCCCTCCCTATCATTCCCAGGCGAAGTATCCCCAGAAGTCCATAGCTTTTGGTGTTCTGTCAAGGGTTGCACGCGTGTTGATTTTGTGTGTGTCTGCAGTGTCATGGTGTATTTCTATCCCCAAATATCGGAAGGATCACAGTGCCCACATAAGGTCCAGATCTGGAAGTTGGTTCGAGGGGACCCATCTCAGGTCTGCCAAGGGTAATAGTGAGGACTTTTCTTTATTGATGGCTATCCCCGAGAGTCTAGTGTATGCATGAACTGCTTCTAGCAAGCAGGACAGGTTTTCTCATGGAAGGAGCATGTAGTCTGCGTACAGCTAAATTTTATGCACCACTCTATCTATATCTATCCATGTGTCCCCATACTCTGCTCTAAAGAAAACCACAAGCGGTTCCAGGGCCAATATATACAACATTGGTGACAGTGGGAAACCCGGCTTGGTTCCTCTGTATATCCTCCAGACTTTTTTCACTCTAGCTCTGGGATCCTTATATAGCAGCCTAATCCACCCAAGGAACCCTTCCCCTATTCTAAAGTGGGTGAGGACACACAGCAGCCACTCCCAATTCACAGAATCAAAAGCCTTAACAGCATCTAACAACACCATGGCGCATTCACCCCGTCTGAGATTCGCCCCGTCTGAGATTTGTCCGGTCTATCACGTGGTGGAGCCTTCGGAGATTCCACAAACTGTTTCTCCCCAGGACGTTACCTGTCTGATCCCAGTGGATGAGCAAGGGTATCACTCATTTTAGGCAGTCAGGAAGCACTGCCGTAAGGATTTTGGAATCTTGATTAATGAGGGAAATCGGCTTATATGAGGCACACTCCAGCAGGGATTTCCCAGGTTTGAGGATTGGTATAATTACTGATTCTGACATGCTGCATGGGAGATGTTCCTTCTCATACGCCTCGTGATACGTTTCAAGCAATCTCAAAGCTATGGTTCCCTTATATGTCTTGTAAAATTAACCTATTAACAATTAACCTGACTAATAAAACCTTATTTAACATAACCCAATAATAAAATGTGTTCTCCACTGCAGAATTAGGCATACTATGAAAACCATTTAAATGCGTGTGCAGATTTTTTTCTTCTCTTCTCTGCCTGATTCTCCGTGTTTTTGTGCACAGTAACTGCAGGAAGAAGGAAGTCAGATTTGCAACAATTGCAAATGTATAAGCGAAGCTATTGTTGAAGAGTAGGAGGATGAGAGATGATGGATTTCATTGGAACACGTCATACAGAGGGCTGAGAGGAAAGTTTTAGTGGGCAGTATCAGGGAAAAAGACAGGCAGACATCTTTCTGCACTACTGGGGAGAAGACCTGGCTGTGGGGTCCTGACTGAATGCAGATTCCTGTGTCCTGCTGCAGTCGAGATTGGGGAGAGCTGAAAGAAAAACCTTTCCACTGGCTGAGGCATTCCTATCTGAAAAAGCTGAGAATTCCAGGCAATGACCCCGGCTTGAGAAGGCAAGCGTTCCTTTTTGCTGGAGTTAATCCAAGAGAGCCACATTCACAAAGAGAACAACTAAAAAGATAAGGTAATGAGAAGTGTGGGAGCTGAGTGTGTACGGTAATATGCAGTCAGTGTAGGATTCCTGTGCGTGTTTTAATCAAATACCAATGTTGCAATTTGAATTCTGTTCTCCGCCACGCTCTTTGCAGTGTGTCATAGACAATGCTTTGACTGTACCATTTATTTATTTCTGTAAAGAATGAGATCGTGTCTAAATGCAGCTTTTATAATACAGAAAATATTTGGAAAAAAAAAAAAAAAAAAAAAATAAATTTATATGTAAGGATATTTGCCGTGTTACAGTACAGAGTACAGTAACACTGCACAAGTAGCACATTTTTTTTTGCAGCACCACCACAAGGGTGCGGTGCATTGCTATATGGGTTGCCAGATTAACAAGGAAAGACAGGCTATTCAGTCAAAAACGATTTTAACATATAAGATGCAAATCTATTTTTACAGTTAAAAGCACACGTGCTCATTTAAAAATGCACACTATTTTTCACCTGAAATGCCTATATTGCTAGAGACACATTTGAAAATTAACAGCTAACCTATTAACAATTAACCTGACTAATAAAACCTTATTTAACATAACCCAATAATAAAATGTGTTCTCCACTGCAGAATTAGGCATACTATGAAAACCATTTAAATGCGTGTGCAGATTTTTTTCTTCTCTTCTCTGCCTGATTCTCCATGTTTTTGTGCACAGTAACTGCAGGAAGAAGGAAGTCAGATTTGCAACAATTGCAAATGTATAAGCGAAGCTATTGTTGAAGAGTAGGAGGATGAGAGATGATGGATTTCATTGGAACACGTCATACAGAGGGCTGAGAGGAAAGTTTTAGTGGGCAGTATCAGGGAAAAAGACAGGCAGACATCTTTCTGCACTACTGGGGAGAAGACCTGGCTGTGGGGTCCTGACTGAATGCAGATTCCTGTGTCCTGCTGCAGTCGAGATTGGGGAGAGCTGAAAGAAAAACCTTTCCACTGGCTGAGGCATTCCTATCTGAAAAAGCTGAGAATTCCAGGCAATGACCCCGGCTTGAGAAGGCAAGCGTTCCTTTTTGCTGGAGTTAATCCAAGAGAGCCACATTCACAAAGAGAACAACTAAAAAGATAAGGTAATGAGAAGTGTGGGAGCTGAGTGTGTATGGTAATATGCAGTCAGTGTAGGATTCCTGTGCGTGTTTTAATCAAATACCAATGTTGCAATTTGAATTCTGTTCTCCGCCACGCTCTTTGCAGTGTGTCATAGACAATGCTTTGACTGTACCATTTATTTATTTCTGTAAAGAATGAGATCGTGTCTAAATGCAGCTTTTATAATACAGAAAATATTTGAAAACAGACGGGTGTTTTATTTTCTATTTACCATTACAATGCCGATGATGTGGGGAGATTTTTAAACAGTGCAATGGTCATTTTAAGACAGATGTGTGCATGTCAGAATCAGTATGAATAATTGTGAGTGACTGTAGCATAGCTTGTTGGAGGTACATGAGCCAACGGGAAGAGAGACTCTCTGAACATAGCTCCCTACCGTATATAAGGTAGTGGAAATTACCACAAGACTACCACATATAGCTCTCTGTCGTAAATAAGTCAGTGAGTTCGCCCATGGTGGCACACCAACACTATCACTGGAAATGTGGTATTCCTAGAATGCAGGTCTGAGGTCTCTCTAGTGATCACACGAAAAATCTAAGCAAAGATAAGGGATTCTGGACATTGGGGCCACAAATAAAACAAGGGAATTATGCTCACCAAAATACCACCAACCACGTATACCAAATATGCAGGTCTGGGTGCTGAAATAATGCATGTCCATTGTATTATTGTTGCACATGGCCAAATCTGAATACAAAGAGTGATTATTGCTAAGTTATTTTTCGGCGGTAATAAAATACCGTCAGGCCCCAAATCTCCACAAAATACCCTACATATTTATGGTGCGTTGCAGGCCGGGAAAGTGATCATAGAGTACCTACTGGGCGTGGCAAGCGTGTCTCACACTGCAATTTGCACATTAAAGGGAACCCATTTTATAATAGCAGTGTGCACTAAAAACGAATTTCAGAATGTCACAAAGGGAAACCACATTCTCAGATCTAGTGCAATATTTAGAGGCAAAGTTATTTGCACATGGGAATTGGTCTTCGAATAGCACGTTAGAATGGAGTAACCGCATTCAGGGTGAGGTGCAGAAAGAAAAACTAGACAATATTTTTGCAGAAGGCAGCATAATTCAGGTCTGCCTTACAAGATTATTGAATGCAGCCGATAAAAGTGCAGAGAAAGACTGTTTAATACGGCTATGCGGCAAAATATGGTTTATTTTAAACAAGTCCCTGCGAATGCAAGAGAATGATACTCAGCTAATTAACAGGTTAAAGACTGAATTAGATGGGGCAAGTAAAAATCAGGAAATGTTGAGAGCAGAATTGGATGTATGCCAAAAAGACATGCAATTAAAATGCAGAGACTTTGATACTCAGTTATCCAAAAGCAAGAAACAATTTGAAGATAGTGAGCAAGAATTGACACACTTAAAAGCCTTAGTGGATCACATTAGGCAGGATAAAGATGAGGTTGTTTCAGAAATGCAGATTTTACAAAAAGAACATTGTGAAAAAGAAGGTGATCTCCAGAGTGCAGAACAAGAAATGATTAAAATGATTCAAGAAAGAGACAAAAGAAATAAAGAGTTCAATGAATGCCAAATGCAAATGTGCGACATGCAGGAGGCGATTAATAAAATGAGCGATGAAAATAATTATTTGCAGAATGAAGCAACTAGACTCCTTAAAAAGTGTAAGGACTTAGAACAGCAAATGTGCTTTCCCAGGTCCCAGGAGAGGCGGCAGGGTACCACATTCAATGGAGTGGAGGTGAATTCTAGCTCTGCCCAAAGAGCTAGTGCCCCAGTGACTGGGCCGGTGACTGAACTTGGTTGCAGCGCCCTTGGGGGATTTGATACTCCCATTGGGGGCAGCCACCAATCTCATACACCTGAAAACAGGATTGAATCACAAAATAGTGCAATTCCATGCATTGCAACAAGTAGCCCCATAAAAATAATGAAATCCATTAAAGCCCTGATCAAACCATTTAAAAAGGGAGGTGAATGCTGCATTGAGGATCACGTAGAAGCGGTACATGACATTTTTAAAGCACTCCAGATACCTAAGGAACAGTACAGACAATATTTTCATTTAACTTTAGATGCCCCGACGGCCAGCATCATAAGGGGATTAAATGAACAGCAGAATATGACATGGCTGGAGTTTGAAAAAGAAATTAGGCGTCATTTTTCTCCTTTTCAGTCATTGCAGGAGGCAAAGAAAGTCGCGTACACTATTACTGCTGGACCTAATACATCCCCTCGCCAATTTTTACAAGACTTAAAAAGAGCATTCTCTCGCTTTGATGTATCTTTTGACTCAAATTCCAATGAGTTTAAAACCGCATACTTCTATGGGCTACAGAAAGACATCATATCCCAATTGGTCCGTGAATTTGACCGTGACAAGTCCCTTGAATGGATTGTACATCAAAGCACCAAGCTATATGAGGTACTCTATTGTCAGGGTAGAGAAAGTGATAAAATGAAAGATACTAGGCCTAAATCTAAAGAACCCTCAGCCACAGTAATGGAAATCAGGTCAGCCAAAATGTCCCTTGAGTCTGCTCAAAGCCAAGGTAAAAATAATGTGACACCTGAACAAAGGGGTAATCAACAAAGATCGCCATTTCCTGTACCAATGTTCCAAACACATGATCCTAGTAATAGAGAGAGCTACATCAGCCCTAGATATTTAGGGGATAGACCCCGGGTAAGATACCGGTCTGATATGGCAGGTATGAACAATAACCAGAGACAAAATCAAGATCAAAGAAATGATGGTCCCTACCAGTCATTGGGGACACAGAGTAGGTTTGATCCCAACACCATGATATATGGTAATCAGGATAGGCCCCGATATGTGGATCGATTTACTGATAATGGAAATCAACATAGGGGCCAGTACCCACAATCTGAGAGACAGGACATGAGGCAAAACGTGAACTACAGTCCACGCCAGTACAATGATTCCCCACCAGGGGACTATAATCAAAGGATGGGTGCAACCCGCTCCCCTCCACAAATGAATCAAGAGTTCAGAAACCATCCCAACCGACATCAATCACCTGAGAGGTATCAGAATAGATCCAATCAGGGGGAAAACAACCAATATCGGCCTAGGCCACAGAAAGAGGATCCTAGAGAGATGGAAAGGTTCCAGTGCCTTGAGGCCCAAGTGAAAATGTTAGCTGAGCAAATAGGAAAGCTCTATACAGCGCAAAAACAACCTTCCAAAGAGGGGGCTGATGGCCATAGCAATGACCGGGGGGCTTCCGAAAAGTGACTAAGTACTCATGATAATCGCAGTGCCAAAATGACAGATTGCTCTGATATAATTTTGCATGACAACTCTGAGGTGACTAATGGATTAAAAATGAAAGTACCAGTAAATGAAATTGTGATAGAAAGTGCAAATACTTCTAAAAAAGAGGTACGGTTTAACTTAGAGCTAAATAAAACAGTAAAGATTTGCACAAATGAAAAAGAAACATTAGGAATTCCAAAAGAACAAAGGAACAGATTTAAGAAAAATGACTCATGCATGGGGAATACCTGTGAACAGGGAGTAAGTGGGGATGCCATAGCTCCTTCCCTGGGCAAGCAAAACAATGACCAAACACAGACAGAAAAGGGAAATACTCACAAGGAGGGTACAAGTCAATCACCTGAAGAATTCTTTGAGCCACATATTCTTGACGAGGCTGCAAGGGCTGGTATTACACTAAATGATCACAAATGCACAGAATTAAAAAATGACAAATTGCTGAATGATGTTGTTACACATGTTCAGTTGGAAGGTTGTAATGGGGTCTCTGATGTTACCCAGATGGATGGGCGAACAGTGGCCACACTCCAAAAAACCTCTGAACATGGAGAAATGAATAAAATATCTCGCACAGAAATGGGTAAAAAGAAGGGAAAAATGTCTTTTCATTTACCAACGTGCTTAGCCAAAAGTGAAAAAGACCTGAGAAAGGTGAGCCCTGAAATCAGTAAGAATTCACATTTCTTATGTGTATTAGAGGAAGTTGAGGACAGATATTATGCACCCATCACTGTAGAAGAAAAATGCCACACCTTCGCTATGATTGACACTGGCGCACAGGCCACAATTATGTCCAAGGAGTTGATAAAAGAGTATCAATGAAGGGAGGCCTCCACAGAGTCAGATCACAGTGAAGGAAAATCAAGGCCCAGTGCATAACTTTAATGGGGAGGAGGTGCCCATCATAGGTGTAACTGAGGTTGACATAAAAATAGGAAAGCACAGAATGAAACAAGAGGTATTGATCACATCTATTTGTGAAATTCCATTTCTGATGGGGACAGATTGCCTGAAAAGATTGTCTCCTCTCATAGATGGGGTGAATGGAGTGCTGTGGTCCTTAACCAAAAAACCATTGAGGCCTAAGAAACTAAAATCACAAAACAGCAATATAAAAGAATGTCACACCGTTGCCAAAACAAATGATGCTGTGGAGGTATATCTCCAGAATAGCTGCATACCTAGTGTCACTGTTATATTAATGTGTCAAGACAAAGATCAGAGCGACAATGAAAAACTACCTGTACAAATATACTTGGACCCAAGGAAAGATTGGCAGACTGCCATAGACGAACACACATTACGTTTCTATTTAAAAGAGAAAACATGCAAACAGAATATTGTTCCTAAAACAGATTCAGAAAAACACATTACCACTCTGGCAGAAATACACATGGAAGATGAGCAACCATGGGTTCACGTTCTTAAAACAATAAAAGCCACTTTAGCGCTTGAACATGAAAGGAGTTTCATTAATGAGAAATTGTTGCAAAAAATTATGGAGAGGGAAGAAATCCCGAAATTTAGGATTAAAAACCAATATGTTTCTGGGTTGGACAGTCCAGACTTTGAAAACCGAATTGCAGGCAGATGCATGCTTAAAATTAGCATTGGGCAGAAAATAATTTACCATAATGTATGGATAGTGAGTGGAGCACAAAATGAATTTTACATGGGCAATGACATCATGCACAGAATGTGTATGGTGTTAGATTTCCTTAATCAAAAAATATGGTCACGCCTAGGTGGTCCGGCACCTGAATTTGAAGACAAAAGAAGGGCTTATCATTGTGCACAACTAGTTCCTTATGCAGTCGAATTACAAATGAGGAAAAATACTATTGTTCCTGCATTTACAAAACAGTTTGCAATAACACTGAAATGCAAAAATGGGCAGCAGATGAAAGGCTCTGATGCATTTGTATGCCTGAATGAATCCATAAAACAGCAAGGCCTGGATTATGAATACATTCCATTGGTAGACATTGGTGAGGGATCTGTAAAAATCATGGTAAATAATAAAGGTTGTCAGGATATTCATTTAGAGGAAAACTCCCCATTAGGAATGGCCATACAAAAATCACATTATACGGCAGATTTAAATAACATGGTGATTGGGAATATTCCTGAAAAATATGTAGATGCCAAGGGCGAGTTGCCAGAACACCTGGACTCTCAGCCCAAAGGAATATTTAAAATTCATTCTGTGTATCCTTATGATTCAAATGAGACAGTGTGCTGCCATCAAGAGGATTGCATAATATTTAATTTAAATGAAAATGAAACAGGAAATCAGCCCATTGAAGTGGAAGCTGATATGCCAAAATATTTAAAAGTGGCAGCTCTACAAAAAGACACAGCCACACAGTTAGAGGAAAGCGCTGAGATTCCTTTACCAGAAGAGTTTCCAGAATTTTCCAGAATGGTAGAAGAGCAGATCTCCTTAGCGGATGCATGTGACAGCGATGGGGATCGAAACGACCTGAGGGAAATATTTATGGAGTTTAAGGATGTATTTGCAAAAGATGCTTATGATTGTGGTTTAACTGATTTACATGTGGCCACACTACCAGAAGGTTGTAGCAGAAATCCAGTGTTTGTACGCCAGTATAGACTACCGCTGGCATGTTTAGAATCATTGGCAGAGATTATTAAAAATTTGGAATCACGGGGAATAATTAGGCCCATTCATAGCACATCCAATACACCTATTTTAGGTGTGTTAAAGCCAAATGGTCAATGGCGGCTGTGTGCAGACTTAAGAGAGTTAAATAAAAGAGTACCAGTATCTAGGTGGCCACTACCATTCATTGATCAGGGCCTAGCTCAGATACATGGTTCAAATGTATTTACCACATTAGATCTCACATCTGGATATTGGTGTGTGCCATTGGCAGAGGAGATACAACACCTATTTTCCTTTACATTTGACAGGACTCAATATGCCTGGCTTAGAGCTCCGTTCGGGTACATCAATAGTGGGAGTGAATTTGGCATATTTTTGAGAAAGGCCATGCCGGATGCAGCGGAAAGAGGAACAATAGTTTATGTGGATGATATCCTGATAAAAAATGAAAACCTTAAAAGCCATTTTGATGAAATAAGACATGTGCTTGGCCAATTGCAGAAAGCAGGCGCCAAAGTATCTTTACAAAAAGCACAATGGTGCAAGAAAAAAGTGAACTTTCTAGGGCATGAAGTGACTGAACATGGGCTAAATCCACAAAGGAAGAAAATAGAGGCCATACAAAGATTAAAAGATCCTAAAAATGTGAAAGGAGTAAAAAGTTTATTAGGGATGACAGGCTATAACAGAAAGTTCATTGAGAATTATGCAGAAATCACTCAACCATTGACTAAACTGCTTAAACTAAATACTCCCTGGAGATGGGAAAGAGAGCAGTCTGATGCAGTGGCTAGATTGAAGGAATGTCTTGTAAAGGCACCATGTTTAGCATACCCCATAAAGGACAGGGATTTCTTTATAGAAATAGGCTTTTCTGAACATTGTATGTCAGCAGTGTTATCACAAAAACACGATTTGAATCCCAAAACCATTGCATATGCAAGTAAGGCATTTTCCCAAGTTGAAATGAAATTTAATGAATGTGAGAAGGCCCTATTAACCACTGTGTGGGCGCTACAACATGTTCGCCCCATTGTTCAGGGAGAAAAGGTGATTATTGAAACAAATCATCAACCTTTGCAATTTTTAGAGAGTAAAAGAATTAGATCAGGCAATCTAGCGCAATCCAGAATCACTTCATGGACGCTGGCATTACAAGGTTTTCCCGTAGAAGTAAGATATGGACAAAATAAAAAGAGCCCAATTGCTCAAGGGTTAGCTGACTTACATGACTGTGCAGCTGAACAAATACCAAATGAAATGGAAGTGGAAGCTAGTTTACAGGATTTTGAACAATCACCACACAAAGCTTTTGATGAAAAAACATGCAAGGATTTGCCAACTGTATATGTGGATGGTTGTGCTTTTCACATTGAAAATGACAGTAATAAACAATTAGTGGCAGGAATAGGAAATGTCTGGTTGAAATGTGAAGGCGTTCCTAGTATAGGGATGAGGATTGGAGATAGGAGCAGTCAGGTGGCGGAATTGGCAGCCATCTATAAAGCAATTGCTACTGCAGTTGATAAAAAGTTCAGTGAAATTGTCCTGGTGACTGATTCTGACTATGCACGGAATAGCTTTGTGGAGTATTTGCCTGGTTGGAAAGCAAGAGGCATGGTTACATACAACAAAAAACCACTTAAACATGGAAAAATGATACAAGCCATAGACAAATTGGTGTCAGAAAATAATTTAACAATATACTGGAGAAAAATTCGTGGGCATTTAAAAACACCAGGAGAGGATAAGGAGGGAAATGATAAGGCAGACCATCTGGCTAAGATTGGGGCTGTGATGGGAGAATTGCTACATATTGATTATTTAATGGGTGAAATACAAATTGATGCAGTGACACGTTCTAAAGCACCAAAGGAGATAGATCAACCGGTGGTGCAGTGGAGTCATGACACGCCAGACCAAGATTTGATTGAGGCACAAAAGAATGATCAAATTTTGGGAATCTATTATAATCATTTGATAGATCCTGAACAAAATCCTTTAACAGAAAATGATTGTATGGGAAAAGAAGAGTTGAGGGTGTTATTAAAGAACAAAACACGAATCAGATTACAGGATGGACTCATGATTAGAGAGTCCATAACAGGACAAATACAGTGGGTAGTACCCCTTTCATTCAGAGGACTAATGCTACACCATGCACATGATGCCATAACTGCAGGCCATAGAGGTTCACAAAAAACATTAGAAATACTAAAAGATTATGCTTACTGGCCTCATATGTCCCAAGATGTGGAATTATATACTAGAGGATGTCTAGTATGCGCCCAATTTAAACCTGCTTCACCAATGCATAGAGCACCATTGATGAAAAGAGGCCTAACTCTCCCATGGTCAGATTTGCAAATAGACTATGTAGGTCCTTTAAAAAGGTCGAGCAGGGGACACCGTTATATTTTGAGTGTGGTATGTTTGATGTCGAAGTAGATTGAGTGCATCCCTGCACCAGATTGTAGTGCGCAAACAGCAGCCACATTACTGGTGAACCATGTGTTCTCAAGGTTTGGGTTGCCACAAAGAATTGAGTCAGACAGAGGAAGTCATTTCACAAGTACTCTAATGAGTAAGGTATGGCAAATACTAGGTGTGAAAAGGAAACTACATATCGCATATCGGGCGGCGTCTTCAGGTACAGTTGAAAGAAGCAATAGGTCTGTTGTGGATATTTTAAAGAAATTTGTGGCAGAAGCAGGTTCCAGCTGGGATTTACGTTTACCGTTGGTTCTGATGGCAATCAGGTCGACTCCTGCCAAAGCAACAGGTGTTAGCCCCCATGAGGTCTTAAC
Organism: Ambystoma mexicanum; assembly: GCF_040938575.1. Lineage (NCBI taxonomy): Eukaryota > Metazoa > Chordata > Amphibia > Caudata > Ambystomatidae > Ambystoma > Ambystoma mexicanum. The sequence continues at coordinate 1,274,771,620 of NC_090929.1, read as the reverse complement.
AGGTAGGAAAATGGTGTTACCACAACACCTACTATACAGAACACATGAGCAAACTCTAGTGAGTGCATCCACAGTTCATGAATATATTGATGAACTGAGGAGGCATTTGCAACATGCATTTGCTTTTGTGCAGAGAAATCTGGAAAGAGCTGCTGACAGTGCAAAGTCATATTATGATAAAAAGGCATCAGTAAAGGAATACAGTGTAGGGGATCAGGTGTACAAGTTTCATTTTGGAAAAAGTAAACAGAAAAATTCTAAATTTCTAGCAGCCTGGCAGGGGCCATTTCGAATTATAGATAAAGTCTCTCCTGTAGTGTATAAAATTTTGAAAAATGAAGGTGAAACAGCAATAGAGCAGTTTGTCCATGTAAATCAAATCAAACCATGCCATCCCAGGCATGAGATCAGGCAGCTTGAGCATGTAGAAACAGATAGAGTCCCTTGAGAAAATAAATGGGTGTAATCAGGAGGCAGTGACAAAGAAGTTAAAAAAAAGTTGATTGTTATGATGGCACATAAACACTGTAATATATGTAAAAATATATAATATAAATATATAAATAAATAAATAAATAAATGCACATATAACAGAAGCTCGTGGTTGGTGTGCAGAGAGAAAGTGTATTAAATATTGAATGCTGTTTTATATGTGTTTGTTTTCTTGTAACTTGTGTTTACTTTCAGAAGAAAGAAAAAAAAAAAAAACGAAATATTTTTACCAAGCATGTTTTATTTTTGGCAAAAGGATGAAGTTAGTATTGTGCTATGTACTTAATCTGTTTATTTTCTATTTTGATTTAGACAATTAACATTATTTGGTCGGAGGTTCCGGGATCAGAGGCCACGGGAGACGATGGAGTCCTGGAGTCCCCTGGATGAAGACCAAAAGATGCCTGCCTCCAGGTGGAGGTGAAGACAAAATAACCGGAATGCCAAAAGAGATGACTACTGTGGATTCAAGATTACCAAGATGAAAGAGTACTCGAATGAACCGAATAACATCGCTGGTCGGGACATACCAAAAGAGACAAAACAAAAGTTCCGGCATATGAAGTTCCACGTATTTATTATTTTAATTATTTATTTTAACTTGTTATATTACTTATTTGTTTTAGTTAGTTGTTTTATTTCATTGTTTTTAATTGACTTGGAAAATTTAAACTTAAAGTAATGCCACTTCCACTGAGAAGGCAAATGTGGAACATTTTATGAACTGATGGACTCAGATGAAATGTTGATTGCAAATTTTCATTGATGCACATGAATATTCATTTTGTTGGATTGCTATTGTATTGTAAAAAAAATAGAACAAGTTGTTTTTAGGAATTGGCTTGGATTATAGCCAAGTTCTAAAAACAAAAGGAGGGTATATGTAAGGATATTTGGCGTGTTACAGTACAGAGTACAGTAATACTGCACAAGTAGCACATTTTTTTTTGCAGCACCACCACAAGGGTGCGGTGCATTGCTATATGGGTTGCCAGATTAACAAGGAAAGACAGGCTATTCAGTCAAAAACGATTTTAACATATAAGATGCAAATCTATTTTTACAGTTAAAAGCACACATGCTCATTTAAAAATGCACACTATTTTTCACCTGAAATGCCTATATTGCTAGAGACACATTTGAAAATTAACAGCTAACCTATTAACAATTAACCTGACTAATAAAACATTATTTAACATAACCCAATAATAAAATGTGTTCTCCACTGCAGAATTAGGCATACTATGAAAACCATTTAAATGCGTGTGCAGATTTTTTTCTTCTCTTCTCTGCCTGATTCTCCGTGTTTTTGTGCACAGTAACTGCAGGAAGAAGGAAGTCAGATTTGCAACAATTGCAAATGTATAAGCGAAGCTATTGTTGAAGAGTAGGAGGATGAGAGATGATGGATTTCATTGGAACAGGTCATACAGAGGGCTGAGAGGAAAGTTTTAGTGGGCAGTATCAGGGAAAAAGACAGGCAGACATCTTTCTGCACTACTGGGGAGAAGACCTGGCTGTGGGGTCCTGACTGAATGCAGATTCCTGTGTCCTGCTGCAGTCGAGATTGGGGAGAGCTGAAAGAAAAACCTTTCCACTGGCTGAGGCATTCCTATCTGAAAAAGCTGAGAATTCCAGGCAATGACCCCGGCTTGAGAAGGCAAGCGTTCCTTTTTGCTGGAGTTAATCCAAGAGAGCCACATTCACAAAGAGAACAACTAAAAAGATAAGGTAATGAGAAGTGTGGGAGCTGAGTGTGTACGGTAATATGCAGTCAGTGTAGGATTCCTGTGCGTGTTTTAATCAAATACCAATGTTGCAATTTGAATTCTGTTCTCCGCCACGCTCTTTGCAGTGTGTCATAGACAATGCTTTGACTGTACCATTTATTTATTTCTGTAAAGAATGAGATCGTGTCTAAATGCAGCTTTTATAATACAGAAAATATTTGAAAACAGACGGGTGTTTTATTTTCTATTTACCATTACAATGCCGATGATGTGGGGAGATTTTTAAACAGTGCAATGGTCATTTTAAGACAGATGTGTGCATGTCAGAATCAGTATGAATAATTGTGAGTGACTGTAGCATAGCTTGTTGGAGGTACATGAGCCAACGGGAAGAGAGACTCTCTGAACATAGCTCCCTACCGTATATAAGGTAGTGGAAATTACCACAAGACTACCACATATAGCTCTCTGTCGTAAATAAGTCAGTGAGTTCGCCCATGGTGGCACACCAACACTATCACTGGAAATGTGGTATTCCTAGAATGCAGGTCTGAGGTCTCTCTAGTGATCACACGAAAAATCTAAGCAAAGATAAGGGATTCTGGACATTGGGGCCACAAATAAAACAAGGGAATTATGCTCACCAAAATACCACCAACCACGTATACCAAATATGCAGGTCTGGGTGCTGAAATAATGCATGTCCATTGTATTATTGTTGCACATGGCAAAATCTGAATACAAAGAGTGATTATTGCTAAGTTATTTTTCGGCGGTAATAAAATACCGTCAGGCCCCAAATCTCCACAAAATACCCAACATATTTATGGTGCGTTGCAGGCCGGGAAAGTGATCATAGAGTACCTACTGGGCGTGGCAAGCGTGTCTCACACTGCCATTTGCACATTAAAGGGAACCCATTTTATAATAGCAGTGTGCCACTAAAAACGAATTTTAGAATGTCACAAAGGGAAACCACATTCTCAGATCTAGTGCAATATTTAGAGGCAAAGTTATTTGCACATGGGAATTGGTCTTCGAATAGCACGTTAGAATGGAGTAACCGCATTCAGGGTGAGGTGCAGAAAGAAAAACTAGACAATATTTTTGCAGAAGGCAGCATAATTCAGGTCTGCCTTACAAGATTATTGAATGCAGCCGATAAAAGTGCAGAGAAAGACTGTTTAATACGGCTATGCGGCAAAATATGGTTTATTTTAAACAAGTCCCTGCGAATGCAAGAGAATGATACTCAGCTAATTAACAGGTTAAAGACTGAATTAGATGGGGCAAGTAAAAATCAGGAAATGTTGAGAGCAGAATTGGATGTATGCCAAAAAGACATGCAATTAAAATGCAGAGACTTTGATACTCAGTTATCCAAAAGCAAGAAACAATTTGAAGATAGTGAGCAAGAATTGACACACTTAAAAGCCTTAGTGGATCACATTAGGCAGGATAAAGATGAGGTTGTTTCAGAAATGCAGATTTTACAAAAAGAGCATTGTGAAAAAGAAGGTGATCTCCAGAGTGCAGAACAAGAAATGATTAAAATGATTCAAGAAAGAGACAAAAGAAATAAAGAGTTCAATGAATGCCAAATGCAAATGTGCGACATGCAGGAGGCGATTAATAAAATGAGCGATGAAAATAATTATTTGCAGAATGAAGCAACTAGACTCCTTAAAAAGTGTAAGGACTTAGAACAGCAAATGTGCATTCCCAGGTCCCAAGAGAGGCGGCAGGGTACCACATTCAATGGAGTGGAGGTGAATTCTAGCTCTGCCCAAAGAGCTAGTGCCCCAGTGACTGGGCCGGTGACTGAACTTGGTTGCAGCGCCCTTGGGGGATTTGATACTCCCATTGGGGGCAGCCACCAATCTCATACACCTGAAAACAGGATTGAATCACAAAATAGTGCAATTCCATGCATTGCAACAAGTAGCCCCATAAAAATAATGAAATCTATTAAAGCCCTGATCAAACCATTTAAAAAGGGAGGTGAATGCTGCATTGAGGATCACTTAGAAGCGGTACATGACATTTTTAAAGCACTCCAGATACCTAAGGAACAGTACAGGCAATATTTTCATTTAACTTTAGATGCCCCGACGGCCAGCATCATAAGGGGATTAAATGAACAGCAGAATATGACATGGCTGGAGTTTGAAAAAGAAATTAGGCGTCATTTTTCTCCTTTTCAGTCATTGCAGGAGGCAAAGAAAGTCGCGTACACTATTACTGCTGGACCTAATACATCCCCTCGCCAATTTTTACAAGACTTAAAAAGAGCATTCTCTCGCTTTGATGTATCTTTTGACTCAAATTCCAATGAGTTTAAAACCGCATACTTCTATGGGCTACAGAAAGACATCATATCCCAATTGGTCCGTGAATTTGACCGTGACAAGTCCCTTGAATGGATTGTACATCAAAGCACCAAGCTATATGAGGTACTCTATTGTCAGGGTAGAGAAAGTGATAAAATGAAAGATACTAGGCCTAAATCTAAGGAACCCTCAGCCACAGTAATGGAAATCAGGTCAGCCAAAATGTCCCTTGAGTCTGCTCAAAGCCAAGGTAAAAATAATGTGACACCTGAACAAAGGGGTAATCAACAAAGATCGCCATTTCCTGTACCAATGTTCCAAACACATGATCCTAGTAATAGAGAGAGCTACATCAGCCCTAGATATTTAGGGGATAGACCCCGGGTAAGATATCGGCCTGATATGGCAGGTATGAACAATAACCAGAGACAAAATCAAGATCAAAGAAATGATGGTCCCTACCAGTCATTGGGGACACAGAGTAGGTTTGATCCCAACACCATGATATATGGTAATCAGGATAGGCCCCGATATGTGGATCGATTTACTGATAATGGAAATCAATATAGGGGCCAGTACCCACAATCTGAGAGACAGGACATGAGGCAAAACGTGAACTACAGTCCACGCCAGTACAATGATTCCCCACCAGGGGACTATAATCAAAGGATGGGTGCAACCCGCTCCCCTCCACAAATGAATCAAGAGTTCAGAAACCATCCCAACCGGTATCAATCACCTGAGAGGTATCAGAATAGATCCAATCAGGAGGAAAACAACCAATATCGACCTAGGCCACAGAAAGAGGATCCTAGAGAGATGGAAAGGTTCCAGTGCCTTGAGGCCCAAGTGAAAATGTTAGCTGAGCAAATAGGAAAGCTCTATACAGCGCAAAAACAACCTTCCAAAGAGGGGGCTGATGGCCATAGCAATGACCGGGGGGCTTCCGAAAAGTGACTAAGTACTCATGATAATCGCAGTGCCAAAATGACAGATTGCTCTGATATAATTTTGCATAACAACTCTGAGATGCCTAATGGATTAAAAATGAAAGTACCAGTAAATGAAATTGTGACAGAAAGTGCAAATACTTCTAAAAAAGAGGTACGGTTTAGCTTAGAGCTAAATAAAACAGTAAAGATTTGCACAAATGAAAAAGAAACATTAGGAATTCCAAAAGAACAAAGGAACAGATTTAAGAAAAATGACTCATGCATGGGGAATACCAGTGAACAGGGAGTAAGTGGGGATGCCATAGTTCCTTCCCTGGGCAAGCAAAACAATGACCAAACACGGACAGAAAAAGGAAATACTCACAAGGAGGGTACAAGTCAATCACCTGAAGAATTCTTTGAGCCACATATTCTTGAAGAGGCTGCAAGGGCTGGTATTACACTAAATGATCACAAATGCACAGAATTAAAAAATGACAAATTGCTGAATGATGTTGTTACACATGTTCAGTTGGAAGGTTGTAATGTGGTCTCTGATGTTACCCAGATGGATGGGCGAACAGTGGCCACACTCCAAAAAACTTCTGATCATGGAGAAATGAATAAAATATCTCGCACAGAAATGGGTAAAAAGGAGGGAAAAATGTCTTTTCATTTACCAATGTGCTTAGCCAAAAGTGAAAAAGACCTGAGAAAGGTGAGCCCTGAAATCAGTAAGAATTCACATTTCTTATGTGTATTAGAGGAAGTTGAGGACAGATATTATGCACCCATCACTGTAGAAGAAAAATGCCACACCTTCGCTATGATTGACACTGGCGCACAGGCCACAATTATGTCCAAGGAGCTGGTAAAGAGTATCAATGAAGGGAGGCCTCCACAGAGTCAGATCACAGTGAAGGCAAATCAAGGCCCAGTGCATAACTTTAATGGGGAGGAGGTGCCCATCATAGGTGTAACTGAGGTTGACATAAAAATAGGAAAGCACAGAATGAAACAAGAGGTATTGATCACATCTATTTGTGAAATTCCATTTCTGATGGGGACAGATTGCCTGAAAAGATTGTCTCCTCTCATAGATGGGGTGAATGGAGTGCTGTGGTCCTTAACCAAAAAACCATTGAGGCCTAAGAAACTAAAATCACAAAACAGCAATATAAATGAATGTCACACCGTTGCCAAAACAAATGATGCTGTGGAGGTATATCTCCAGAATAGCTGCATACCTAGTGTCACTGTTATATTAATGTGTCAAGACAAAGATCAGAGCGACAATGAAAAACTACCTGTACAAATATACTTGGACCCAAGGAAAGATTGGCAGACTGCTATAGATGAGCACACATTACGTTTTTACTTAAAAGAGAATACATGCAAACAGAATATTGTTCCTAAAACAGATTCAGAAAAACACATTACCACTCTGGCAGAAATACACATGGAAGATGAGCAACCATGGGTTCACGTTGGTATAAATGATTATCTTAAAACAATAAAAGCCACTTTAGCGCTTGAACATGAAAGGAGTTTCATTAATGAGAAATTGTTGCAAAAAATTATGGAGAGGGAAGAAATCCCGAAATTTAGGATTAAAAACCAATATGTTTCTGGGTTGGACATTCGAGACTTTGAAAACCGAATTGCAGGCAGATGCATGCTTAAAATTAGCATTGGGCAGAAAACAATTTACCATAATGTATGGATAGTGAGTGGAGCACAAAATGAATTTTACATGGGCAATGACATCATGCACAGAATGTGTATGGTGTTAGATTTCCTTAATCAAAAAATATGGTCACGCCTAGGTGGGCCGGCACCTGAATTTGAAGACAAAAGAAGGGCTTATCATTGTGCACAACTAGTTCCTTATGCCATCGAATTACAAATAAGGAAAGATACTATTATTCCTGCATTTACAAAACAGTTTGCAATAACACTGAAATGCAAAAATGGGCAGCAGATGAAAGGCTCTGATGCATTTGTATGCCTGAATGAATCCATAAAACAGCAAGGCCTGGATTATGAATACATTCCATTGGTAGACATTGGTGAGGGATCTGTAAAAATCATGGTAAATAATAAAGGTTGTCAGGATATTCATTTAGAGGAAAACTCCCCATTAGGAATGGCCATACAAAAATCACATTATACGGCAGATTTAAATAACATGGTGATTGGGAATATTCCTGAAAAATATGTAGATGCCAAGGGCGAGTTGCCAGAACACCTGGACTCTCAGCCCAAAGGAATATTTAAAATTCATTCTGTGTATCCTTATGATTCAAATGAGACAGTGTGCTGCCATCAAGAGGATTGCATAATATTTAATTTAAATGAAAATGAAACAGGAAATCAGCCCATTGAAGTGGAAGCTGATATGCCAAAATATTTAAAAGTGGCAGCTCTACAAAAAGACACAGCCACACAGTTAGAGGAAAGCGCTGAGATTCCTTTACCAGAAGAGTTTCCAGAATTTTCCAGAATGGTAGAAGAGCAGATCTCCTTAGCGGATGCATGTGACAGCGATGGAGATCGAAACGACCTGAGGGAAATATTTATGGAGTTTAAGGATGTATTTGCAAAAGATGCTTATGATTGTGGTTTAACTGATTTACATGTGGCCACACTACCAGAAGGTTGTAGCAGAAATCCAGTGTTTGTACGCCAGTATAGACTACCGCTGGCATGTTTAGAATCATTGGCAGAGATTATTAAAAATTTGGAATCACGGGGAATAATTAGGCCCATTCATAGCACATCCAATACGCCTATTTTAGGTGTGTTAAAGCCAAATGGTCAATGGCGGCTGTGTGCAGACTTAAGAGAGTTAAATAAAAGAGTACCAGTATCTAGGTGGCCACTACCATTCATTGATCAGGGCCTAGCTCAGATACATGGTTCAAATGTATTTACCACATTAGATCTCACATCTGGATATTGGTGTGTGCCATTGGCAGAGGAGATACAACACTTATTTTCCTTTACATTTGACAGGACTCAATATGCCTGGCTTAGAGCTCCGTTCGGGTACATCAATAGTGGGAGTGAATTTGGCATATTTTTGAGAAAGGCCATGCCGGATGCAGCGGAAAGAGGAACAATAGTTTATGTGGATGATGTCCTGATAAAAAATGAAAACCTTAAAAGCCATTTTGATGAAATAAGACATGTGCTTGGCCAATTGCAGAAAGCAGGCGCCAAAGTATCTTTGCAAAAAGCACAATGGTGCAAGAAAAAAGTGAACTTTCTAGGGCATGAAGCGACTGAACATGGGCTAAATCCACAAAGGAAGAAAATAGAGGCCATACAAAGATTAAAAGATCCTAAAAATGTGAAAGGAGTAAAAAGTTTATTAGGGATGACAGGCTATAACAGAAAGTTCATTGAGAATTATGCAGAAATCACTCAACCATTGACTAAACTGCTTAAACTAAATACTCCCTGGAGATGGGAAAGAGAGCAGTCTGATGCAGTGGCTAGATTGAAGGAATGTCTTGTAAAGGCACCATGTTTAGCATACCCCATAAAGGACAGGGATTTCTTTATAGAAATAGGCTTTTCTGAACATTGTATGTCAGCAGTGTTATCACAAAAACACGATTTGAATCACAAAACCATTGCATATGCAAGTAAGGCATTTTCCCAAGTTGAAATGAAATTTAATGAATGTGAGAAGGCCCTATTAACCACTGTGTGAGCGCTACAACATTTTCGCCCCATTGTTCAGGGAGAAAAGGTGATTATTGAAACAAATCATCAACCTTTGCAATTTTTAGAGAGTAAAAGAATTAGATCAGGCAATCTAGCGCAATCCAGAATCACTTCATGGACGCTGGCATTACAAGGTTTTCCCGTAGAAGTAAGATATGGACAAAATAAAAAGAGCCCAATTGCTCAAGGGTTAGCTGACTTACATGACTGTGCAGCTGAACAAATACCAAATGAAATGGAAGTGGAAGCTAGTTTACAGGAATTTGAACAATCACCACACAAAGCTTTTGATGAAAAAACATGCAAGGATTTGCCAACTGTATATGTGGATGGTTGTGCTTTTCACATTGAAAATGACAGTAATAAACAATTAGTGGCAGGAATAGGAAATGTCTGGTTGAAATGTGAAGGCGTTCCTAGTATAGGGATGAGGATTGGAGATAGGAGCAGTCAGGTGGTGGAATTGGCAGCCATCTATAAAGCAATTGCTACTGCAATTGATAAAAAGTTCAGTGAAATTGTCCTGGTGACTGATTCTGACTATGCACGGAATAGCTTTGTGGAGTATTTGCCTGGTTGGAAAGCAAGAGGCATGGTTACATACAACAAAAAACCACTTAAACATGGAAAAATGATACAAGCCATAGACAAATTGGTGTCAGAAAATTATTTAACAATATACTGGAGAAAAATTCGTGGGCATTTAAAAACACCAGGAGAGGATAAGGAGGGAAATGATAAGGCAGACCATCTGGCTAAGATTGGGGCTGTGATGGGAGAATTGCTACCTATTGATTATTTAATGGGTGAAATACAAATTGATGCAGTGACACGTTCTAAAGCACCAAAGGAGATAGATCAACCGGTGGTGCAGTGGAGTCATGACACGCCAGACCAAGATTTGATTGAGGCACAAAAGAATGATCAAATTTTGGGAATCTATTATAATCATTTGATAGATCCTGAACAAAATCCTTTAACAGAAAAAGATTGCATGGGAAAAGAAGAGTTGAGGGTGTTATTAAAGAACAAAACACGAATCAGATTACAGGATGGACTCATGATTAGAGAGTCCATAACAGGGCAAATACAGTGGGTAGTACCCCTTTCATTCAGAGGACTAATGCTACACCATGCACATGATGCCATAACTGCAGGCCATAGAGGTTCACAAAAAACATTAGAAATACTAAAAGATTATGCTTACTGGCCTCATATGTCCCAAGATGTGGAATTATATACTAGAGGATGTCTAGTATGCGCCCAATTTAAACCTGCTTCACCAATGCATAGAGCACCATTGATGAAAAGAGGCCTAACTCTCCCATGGTCAGATTTGCAAATAGACTATGTAGGTCCTTTAAAAAGGTTGAGCAGGGGACACCGTTATATTTTGAGTGTGGTATGTTTGATGTCAAAGTGGATTGAATGCATTCCTGCACCAGATTGTAGTGCGCAAACAGCAGCCACATTGCTGGTGAACCATGTGTTCTCAAGGTTTGGGTTGCCACAAAGAATTGAGTCAGACAGAGGAAGTCATTTCACAAGTACTCTAATGAGTAAGGTATGGCAAATACTAGGTGTGAAAAGGAAACTACATATCGCATATCGGGCGGCGTCTTCAGGTACAGTTGAAAGAAGCAATAGGTCTGTTGTGGATATTTTAAAGAAATTTGTGGCAGAAGCAGGTTCCAGCTGGGATTTACGTTTACCGTTGGTTCTGATGGCAATCAGGTCGACTCCTGCCAAAGCAACAGGTGTTAGCCCCCATGAGGTCTTGACAGGTAGGAAAATGGTGTTACCACAACACCTACTATACAGAACACATGAGCAAACTCTAGTGAGTGCATCCACGGTTCATGAATATATTGATGAACTGAGGAGGCATTTGCAACATGCATTTGCTTTTGTGCAGAGAAATCTGGAAAGGGCTGCTGACAGTGCTAAGTCATATTATGACAAAAAGACATCAGTAAAGGAATACAATGTAGGGGATCAGGTGTACAAGTTTCATTTTGGAAAAAGTAAACAGAAAAATTCTAAATTTCTAGCAGCCTGGCAGGGGCCATTTCGAATTATAGATAAGGTTTCTCCTGTAGTGTATAAAATTTTGAAAAATGAAGGTGAAACAGCAATAGAGCAGTTTGTCCATGTAAATCAAATCAAACCATGCCATCCCAGACATGAGATCAGGCGGCTTGAGCATGTAGAAACAGATAAAATCACTTGAACACAAAAAGAGAAAATAAATGGGTACAATCAGGAGGCAGTTACAAAGAAGTTAAAAAGTTGATTGTTATGATGGCACATAAACACTGTAGTATATGTAAAATATAATATAAAATAAATATAAATAAATAAATAAATAAATAAATGCACATATAATGGAAGCTCATGGTTGGTGTGCAGAGAGAAAGTGTATTAAATATTGAATGCTGTTTTATATGTGTTTGTTTTCTTTTAACTTGTGTTTAATTTCAGAAGAAAGAAAAAAAAAAAACGAAATATTTTTACCAAGCATGTTTTATTTTTGGCAAAAGGATGAAGTTAGTATTGTGCTATGTACTTAATCTGTTTATTTTCTATTTTGATTTAGACAATTAACATTATTTGGTCGGAGGTTCCGGGATCAGAGGCCACGGGAGACGATGGAGTCCTGGAGTCCCCTGGATGAAGACCAAAAGATGCCTGCCTCCAGGTGGAGGTGAAGACAAAATAACCGGAATGCCAAAAGAGATGACTACTGTGGATTCAAGATTGCCAAGATGAAAGAGTACTCGAATGAACCGAATAACATCGCTGGTCGGGACATACCAAAAGAGACAAAACAAAAGTTCCGGCATATGAAGTTCCACGTATTTATTATTTTAATTATTTATTTTAACTTGTTATATTACTTATTTGTTTTAGTTAGTTGTTTTATTTCATTGTTTTTAATTGACTTGGAAAATTTAAACTTAAAGTAATGCCACTTCCACTGAGAAGGCAAATGTGGAACATTTTATGAACTGATGGACTCAGATGAAATGTTGATTGCAAATTTTCATTGATGCACATGAATATTCATTTTGTTGGATTGCTATATTGTAAAAAAAAATAGAACAAGTTGTTTTTAGGAATTGGCTTGGATTATAGCCAAGTTCTAAAAACAAAAGGAGGGTATATGTAAGGATATTTGGCGTGTTACAGTACAGAGTACAGCAATACTGCACAAGTAGCACAATTTTTTTGCAGCACCACCACAAGGGTGCGGTGCATTGCTATATGGGTTGCCAGATTAACAAGGAAAGACAGGCTATTCAGTCAAAAACGATTTTAACATATAAGATGCAAATCTATTTTTACAGTTAAAAGCACACGTGCTCATTTAAAAATGCACACTATTTTTCACCTGAAATGCCTATATTGCTAGAGACACATTTGAAAATTAACAGCTAACCTATTAACAATTAACCTGACTAATAAAACCTTATTTAACATAACCCAATAATAAAATGTGTTCTCCACTGCAGAATTAGGCATACTATGAAAACCATTTAAATGCGTGTGCAGATTTTTTTCTTCTCTTCTCTGCCTGATTCTCCGTGTTTTTGTGCACAGTAACTGCAGGAAGAAGGAAGTCAGATTTGCAACAATTGCAAATGTATAAGCGAAGCTATTGTTGAAGAGTAGGAGGATGAGAGATGATGGATTTCATTGGAACACGTCATACAGAGGGCTGAGAGGAAAGTTTTAGTGGGCAGTATCAGGGAAAAAGACAGGCAGACATCTTTCTGCACTACTGGGGAGAAGACCTGGCTGTAGGGTCCTGACTGAATGCAGATTCCTGTGTCCTGCTGCAGTCGAGATTGGGGAGAGCTGAAAGAAAAACCTTTCCACTGGCTGAGGCATTCCTATCTGAAAAAGCTGAGAATTCCAGGCAATGACCCCGGCTTGAGAAGGCAAGCGTTCCTTTTTGCTGGAGTTAATCCAAGAGAGCCACATTCACAAAGAGAACAACTAAAAAGATAAGGTAATGAGAAGTGTGGGAGCTGAGTGTGTACGGTAATATGCAGTCAGTGTAGGATTCCTGTGCGTGTCTTAATCAAATACCAATGTTGCAATTTGAGTTCTGTTCTCCGCCACGCTCTTTGCAGTGTGTCATAGACAATGCTTTGACTGTACCATTTTATTTATTTCTGTAAAGAATGAGATCGTGTCTAAATGCAGCTTTTATAATACAGAAAATATTTGAAAACAGACGGGTGTTTTATTTTCTATTTACCATTACAATGCCGATGATGTGGGGAGATTTTTAAACAGTGCAATGGTCATTTTAAGACAGATGTGTGCATGTCAGAATCAGTATGAATAATTGTGAGTGACTGTAGCATAGCTTGTTGGAGGTACATGAGCCAACGGGAAGAGAGACTCTCTGAACATAGCTCCCTACCGTATATAAGGTAGTGGAAATTACCACAAGACTACCACATATAGCTCTCTGTCGTAAATAAGTCAGTGAGTTCGCCCATGGTGGCACACCAACACTATCACTGGAAATGTGGTATTCCTAGAATGCAGGTCTGAGGTCTCTCTAGTGATCACACGAAAAATCTAAGCAAAGATAAGGGATTCTGGACATTGGGGCCACAAATAAAACAAGGGAATTATGCTCACCAAAATACCACCAACCACGTATACCAAATATGCAGGTCTGGGTGCTGAAATAATGCATGTCCATTGTATTATTGTTGCACATGGCCAAATCTGAATACAAAGAGTGATTATTGCTAAGTTATTTTTCGGCGGTAATAAAATACCGTCAGGCCCCAAATCTCCACAAAATACCCATCAGTTTCAAGCAATCTCAAAGCTATGGTTCCCTTATATGTCTTGTAAAATTCACCCGGAAGCCCATCAGGTCCTGGGGATTTGCCTGATGGGGGTTTGTTGATTACTGTCTCTATTTCTTCTACTGTGAGGGGAGCATCTAATAATTGGGTCTGTTCTTCTGCTAGTTTTTGGCAATCTAATCTCTGTCAGGGCATCTGCTATATCCCGTGGCTCCACCTCTGGGTTAGGGGGAGTACAGTCGCTCATAAAAACGGAAATATAGTATGTTAATGCCCTCCTGACTTCTAACCTCTAACCCCGCTTTGTCGTTTATGGCATTAATTGGGTCTATTTTACATTCCTGCTTCGTGAGCCAGGACAGAAGCCTTCCATCTTTGTCCCCCTCCACATGCAGTTGCTGCATATATTTCCCATAATCCAATCTTCCCATTTTCTCCCAGAGTTCTACCCATCTCAATCTCAGTGCCATTAGTTCTCTAGGTTCCTCCCCAGTGATCCCCGCCCAGCATTCCCCCAGTTCTATCTCCCTTTCCAGGTTGCCAAGCTCTGCCAGGGCCTCTCCTCTTAGTCCCTCTGTTTTCCCTATTGCTGCCCCCTTATCACCACTTTGAACGCCTCCCAGAGTGTACCATTACTTTCTACGCTTGCCACGTTGTGTTCAAAATAATCTTCTATCACGCCACTCTAATATTCCTCAAATTCACCCCCCTTCAATGCCTCGGACCTCAGCCGCCAGGTTGGTATCAGAGCCCTGCTATAGGTGTGTGCCCATGTTGCTCGCAATGTTGCATGGTCGGATAGTGTGCATGCCTTAATGTGTATCCCGTGTCCCCGTAAAATCTTTCAAAGATTCTGTGCCCGTGAATAAATAATCTATGCGTGTAAATATTCCATGGGGTGCACTATAATGTGTATACCCTCTCTCATCACCGTGTACCTTTCTCCAGAAATCCGTCAGCTGCAATTGGGTCAGGACCTTTTGTAACACCTTGGCTGGGGGTGCTGGCATCTTGTGTTTGTCTTCTGACCTGTCCAGGAGTGGGTATAAAGTGCAGTTGAAATCTCCTTCCCAGGTGAATGCTGCTTTTCTGTATTGGGCTAGTTTGGGCACAAATTTCCTAAAAAATTCAGTTGCATCGTGATTCAGAGCATATGTATTTACCAAGCATATCTCCTTACTCTCCCGCAATCCGTGCACTATCACTAGTCTTCCTTCTGAGTCACGTTCTTGCTTTATTAGCTGAAATGGGACCCCTAGGGCAACCCATATCAGTACTCCCCTACAATAGTTGGAATATGTGGAACTGTATACCTGTCCCCCCATTTCTTGTCCACTTTGGTTTGTTTCTCCCTTGTTAGGTTAGTCTCTTGCAACATTGCAATCTTAACCTTCATCCTGTTTAACCAGTCATATACTCTAAGACTTTTAACATAGGGATTGAGCCCCCTAACATTCCAAGTTGCAATCGTTATCTCTTCTGGAGCAATATCCATGGTGTCTCTTTCAGCTCCACCATCCCATAGCTCTCTGTATGCCCACTGCCTCATGTGTCCATCCCTCTGCCCCAGCTTGGGTTATCTCATCTTTTTGTAGAAAGATTCTCCTCGTTCTCTCGCCAATGTCTTCCTGTGTCTCTGTTTCCATAGGCTTGCGACTGGGGATGTTTCTCTGAGCCTGGAACCTTTGCTCTTCATCATATCTGCCGCCTTTCGCTCCCTTCCTTCTGCTTCTGCGTATGCTGCTTCCACCACTGTTAGTGCCGTCTACCAACCAACCAAACAATTGACTAACTATAACTATCAAACCAACGCCCTGCCACCCTCCCCCTTCTCGGGCTTCCCTGCTTCTCTTGCTCCACCCACCGTAGTGGGGCCAGCCCGCTGCAGCGTGCAGCCTCAAAACTGATATCTAAACTCGCAGACCACTCTAGGGTTGTGTGTCTTGTTGGCGTGTGCCTTAAACCCAGAGCCTGTCGCTCGCTTATAAATTCCTTCTGGCTTGCATTATGTTCTTTGTGCTGAATTGTCTTTACTCATATTGGTGCCCGCACTTTATCACCGGGGTAGGTTCCCATCATCATTGGCATTCCTAGGTCTTTGCCAGGGGATACCTTGCTGGTCCATCCATGTGTGGGCCTCATCTGTTGTCTCAAAGAAGCACGACCTGCCCTGGTGTATCACCTTGAGTTTAGCCAGATATAGTAGCATGTAATGTATGCCTGCCGTCCTAAGGCATTCTTAAGTCGGGCCGAAACTCGCTCTTTGCTTCTGGACCATGACAGTGTAATCTGGAGAATTTTAATATCTTTTCCCTATCCTTGAAATTCATGATCTTGGCGATCATTGATCTCGGGGAGACGCCTGATTGTGGCTTTCTGGTCTGGGCTCTGTGTGCTCTTTGTACCGCAAAACCCTGGGACAGTACCCCTGCCCAATCTCCTGGAGCAGCAGGTTTTCAACGTACTCTGTGCGATCTCTGCCTTTTTCACCTTCTGGAAGTCCAACTGTACGGCTGTTGTTCCTTCGTGCCCTCCCCTCTGCATCCTCCGCCCTGTGTTCCAGGATCTTTACTCGCTGCATCACCTCTGACATTTGCATCTGTGTGACGGCGACATCGGTGGTGTTTTGCTGAACCTGTTGTTCTGCCATCATCACTCCCTCCATCAAGTTTTGTGCATCTTGCCGGAGGAGGCCCACATCCACCATGACGGTGTCTAATTTGTTTTCTAAGGACGCCTTCAGAGCACCTATCAGTGTGTCCATATTATTTTCCAGGGATGCCTTCAGGGCGGTAATTGTTTCGAGTATAGGTCCTTCATTTTCACTTCCCGCTGTTGTGCGGTGCTCGTCGTAGCGATTGCTGCGTGTGACTGGGCAAGTTGTTTGTTTTTGCATTTTCTGGTAAAGGAGTCTATGCTTCTTTCTTTACCTCTTCCTCCTTTTGTCCTGTTTGGCATTCTCCCTTTGCGGGCGTGAGGCGTCGTCTGAGCTTACTTTCACAATGTCTTTGTCTTTCTTCTTCACAGGAGCTGGGTGACTGAAGGCCGAACCCGCAATGAGATGCTGACAGAACCGAGCTGGACTCAATGTGCAGGTGAGCACACTAGGCACTTTGAAGGGCGGTGTTCGAAGATCAGAATGGGATCCCTCATGCTGTTGCTTTTCCTTTCAGGTCCTTGGATGCTGTGGGAAAGACTACAGTCAGAGAAACAAGGAAGAACCAAGATGAGCAGGCAATGAAGAACTAATGTTCAAGATGAGCAGGAAATGAAGAACCAATGTCTAAGATGAGCAGCCCCACCGGTAGACTCTGGGTACTGTTCGGAAGAAACAAAAATGAACACAAAGACCAAGCCTTTACGCGAGGGCATGGATCCTCGTTTTGGGTGAGATTCCTCAGGTGAGTTTCCACTGCTTCTCATCCATGTAAAGTTGTCTGTAGATGCACTGAGAGCAGGAGCGGTAAGCGAGATACTGTTCTTTCAAAGAGCAGAAGAAATGCTAAGCACAGGGTGCGGTCCAGGGTGTGATTTTATAGCCTTGGGCCACGCCCTGTCAGCTTTAGACTGCCAGGGGCGTAGGTTCCTCGCACGTGCTTGGCACTCCTTTACACATGCTGGGTTTTCCTCTCTCTTGGTAGGCACGCAGGTGCATATTGAGGCCTTGCTCCATTCTACCTGCTTACACCAACCAGCCACATTACCTGTACAGCACCTCTCCACTCTACCATGGGGGAACACCCCTCTCCCTTGGGCCCTGACTGTGCTGGGCCTGCAATGGAATCGTGACAGCGTGCATGCATATTATACTGCGCCAAGCAGTGTTGCAGGTGCAGTTAAGTTGGCCTTGCGGAACCATGTGGGTTGTATATCCCCACGTATAAACCCACTGTTCCACTCACAGTCATTATTCGTTCCACCCAGGTTCTAATAGTCACCCCACTGTATCACTGGGTGTACCTGAGGGATACCCAGTGAGACATGTCTCAGATATGGGCCAGGGCTTGCAGAAACTCCCCATGCCCAACTGCTGTATGCTGTTCTCACCTCTCTGTTTTGGGCTGTTTGAGGATGCCTATGCTCTCTCTGTCTCGCCGCACTCCTCCAGTTCAAGTTGCCCTTCGAAGTGATGTGGGCTGCTTCTTATCCTGCACCGTTTGCAATGGGGCAGCTCAGCATTCTGCTGCATGGGCCTGTCCTCTCATGTCCATGCACTTTGTGAGTTAAAACCCTACCTTATGGCTAATGCTTGCTTTGTGTCCAGGCAGTGGGCTGTGGCCTCCCACGTACAGTATGTTGTTGGTTAGATCCATTCAGCTCTCTCGCTGCCCACCTGTGTAGGCCTCTCCTTCTATGGTGGCAACCGGAGGTGTTCAAATCTTTTTGGGCCACAGTCCTTGCCGCTTCGCACCCTTGGTGCTTTAGGTCTGATGGCCAATTCCCAGCCTGTGTTGACCGATGTTGATGTGTGGTGCAGGCGATCCTAAAATAATCGTGTGAGTCCGCTGTTTTCCCTCTATACACCCTTGTTGATCTCCCAAAGCCGGGATCTGCATCCCAGGGCAGAGAGCCCACAATTCAGTGCCACTGTGCTCCTGCTGTATGTTCCTACCACTTTGTCTCTGGAACTCGGAGGGCCCAGCGGTTCGCTCCCCACAGGCGTGTTTGATCTGGGTGTCCATCCCCCGCCTTTCTGGGTGCCGTTGCTCCCAATTGCCTGGTTGTTCCTTGGTTCCCTGTTGACTCCTGGGAGGATGTGCAAGTCCTTAGGTCCTTGCAGCTGCAGAGGGGAGTTTATGCTGGTTGCTGTTCGCTGTTCCAGCCCACTGGCCTCTCTGGGTCTTCCGTGTTATGACACCAGCTCCTCTTCTCTGTTTTGCCTGGGGCTGTGCCTGAGCCGTGGTCTGGAGCATCTCTCCTCGCCTTTCCTCTCTGACCGGCCCTTGGCAGTAGCTTACTCCCCCCCCCGGCTGCACAGTGATAGACTCCAAACTCTGTGGGGGGAGAGGGAGAGCGGAGGTGTCCCGTCCACTCTCTGTTCTCCAGTCTCTTACTGATGTCATTGTCACTGTGTTGCCTGCCTTCGGTGGCTCACTCCTGCCGGACCCTCACCTGCACTTTTGTTTTCAGGGCGCTTCATCCTTGGGCTCGCGCTGGCTGAGTCGGTCGGGTCTCACGCATCCACAGTGCTCGTGAGAGAGCGCCGCTGCCAAAGCTCTGTTGTGTACCAGTTGGGCACTGCGAGAGTGCCGTTAGAGAAATTCTATTTCGGTCCAGTTGGGTGCAGGTTGTCTACCGATCCACACTGCTATTCGCCAGCCCTCGTCCTTCGGTGCCTCACCAGGTCTTTCCTCGGTGTTCGCCCTTCAGCCTGCATAGTCAGGTGTGCCCGCCATTTTGTATGTCGCCATTGCGCTGTGTCTCCGGCTGTTTTCCTCCTTTCCCCGCTCTGGGTATGCACCAGACCTTCTGCCATCGTATAATATGTCTTTCAGCAGTTATCAGTTGGTTTCTCTGCCAGCTTGTCTCATCAACTTAAGGATCACTCGGGAGTTCTGAGATGTAGCGGCTCACACCATGGCCGGCAAGCCATGCCCCATCACTGTATATAAATTATTACTAATTCCTCTTTTAACATATATGAAAGAACTGTAAACCTCCTTTAACAAACATATTTTTTGTAACACATAGTGATGTTTGTCGTTATCAGCAGCGCATGCTGGGGATGTGTTGAATTGCCTAGGGCATGAGGCTCAACCATTACCCCAGCCCCACCAAACCAACCCTGTTATCTACTGCACTTACCATGTATGCTTGTTCAGTGTCCACTATACCCTGATAATGTGCCCAGTGGACAGTGCTCAAGGTTTGCAACTGTGGCCAGTCTCTACAATCCATGGGGCATGGGCTTGGGCCAATGCTGCATGCCCCAAAAAGCAAATCAGGGAACAGATTTGTCCTTGCTCAGGGCCAGACCCAGTGCACAGACACCAAAGTTATATCCCAATTTTTTGTACTTACATTTTGACACTTTATAACATATAAAACACAGGACAGATTTGCAAAACTATGCTTTGAGGTCCTTGCTGATGTTACTCACAAATGTTTGCTGCAATCCCGTCCAGCACTTCGGCTGTAGCCACAAGCAGAATCTCATTTCTGATTCAAACCTATCTAGATTTTGAAAACCTTTATGACATAGCCAGTCCATGGTGGCCATGCCAACTTTAACCCCATTGCCAGTCTGTCGTGGTCATGGCCAGTAGCCAGATTGGTGCCTAAGTCCAACCCGTCTGTGCTTGTCCAAGCCTCGGTTGCACCGGATGATCTGTTCCGCTGGGTATGGCCACCCACGCTGGACCGGCTGTGCTACTCTAAGGAGCAGTTGCTGCAGTGGGCGCCCGCATCCACCTCTTTACCTTGGGGTGGTCTGAAACCCAGTAAGGCAACATGCTCGGTGTCATCCTTACATATGACCCTTAAATAATGTCTGTTCTTCAATGCCTGTTCCTGGACTGTTTACTCCGTCTTCATTCATGATCTGCTTGTTGACTATATTCCAGATTTCACATGTGTCCTGGAGACTTGGTTCAGTGAAGCATCGGGTCCTGTTATGGCCAATTTTAAAATTATTTTTTTGCTAGTGTGTCCTCCTACAGGATCTGAGCCATCCTTTTGTGACGCTTTTCTAGACTTGGCGGCAGACCTCATCTTAGGCATGCACATTTGTGATTCTAGGTGATTTCAATTTAAAAGTAAATGATCTGGCCAACTGAAAGACTGAAGGTCTTATCTCTGCTATGCATGAAGTATCTTTCGCTCAGGGAATTACAAGTCCCACTCACAGGTTACGCCATCCTCTTGACCTTATATTCTGCCAGCCCTTGGAGGTTGCATCTTTTCCGCCCCGCCCAGTGCCATGGACTGATGATTTGATCATCCCTTTTTCATGGGATATTTATTTGCAGAAGAATGCATTCCGCGCACAGGCCTTTGTTAGGCACGGCTGGCGTTCAGTTTTACCCTCTGAGGTTTCCAAACTTATATGTGCCTCTGTAAAAGCAAAAAGAGAATATCGAGGCTGAGTACCACAAAAGGAAATACACCAAACACTGGCTTACAAAGATACACAGATCTTTATTCTACAACTGAACAGTTTTCAAAGGAACAAAGTATCTGATAGCTATCGGCCCTCATTACATCACAGCGAATACCAGCCCTTTCGTTGTTAGAAGTGAGTGGAACTGTACTTCAGAACATTCACTCTTTTATACGATTTGTAACATGATGTCCAGCCCATCTGCAGGTCAATCATTCCTAGGGCTGGGGGTTCGTGCCTCGTTCATTTCTAATTTATTCATCTATATGCATATGGATTATTCCCAGTTTATATACAAATAGGTCACAATGGTAACAGTGTTTCTTCGGATTTAACATTAAGCATTTGTACATGTTTTATACAATGTAGTTCAACAATTGTTCACATTCAGTATTTAAACAACATTGTGCTTAATATATGCTCGCAGATCAGTTTCGTTGGCACAGGTAATTCTTGATCGACAGGTCAACGAAGGACAAGGTCTCCTTACATGACCCTAACATTTGGCCTGCGGGCAGTTTAGGCATTAACTTCATGTAGAGGTCAAGACGGCCAAGTTACAAACAGAAGAACACTGTCCATCATTTTAGAACACAGGGTGACTTTGCAGTAAGAATCAAAATGGCGGATGAACCTAAAATGGTGGCTAAATTGATCTAAGGTCAGAACCTTGAAAGGCGGATTTCTTCGCAGAGCGACTGGGCTCCGGCCAATATATACAATAAAGGAGGCATAATGTGATATCCCACTCAACAAACCCTCCTTTTGGCCTAAGCCAAGTGCTAAACTACTTCTAGTCACTTTACGAGTAACTCCACATCTCAATGACCATACATCCTGAATCACTATCAGAGACATCAAATGCCATAAGATCAGATACTAAGATTTCTTTCAGCACATATTCATTGGAGTTTTTCTCTGAGGTGTATACTTTATGTCCTAATGTACCCATCGCTTGTGCGCAACATCCCCCTAACATCGAACACATACCAGGAAGACTTGTATACGACAGCAAAGAAACAACAGAATACCTAAAATGATCAGCAAGACCGAAAGTAGTTTCCATCCCCAAGATCGCAAGAAGTCCCAGAACAAAGCGCTAAGATCCCTGTTTCCCTCGGGAACATTCACTTCTGAACTTAGGACATGCAGATTCTGTATTGTCTTGAAGATAGTATGGGAGGAATCTTGTGCGAAAACACACCAAGCGGACCCCACTAATTTACATACACCCCCACGTTCAGCCAGGATGACTAATGCCATCCGGTTCTGAAGTGCTACTAACCTTATTGCTTTCTGTTCTAGAGTCTAGTCTCCTGATATCTTCAGAGTTGATTATTTGCCCCTAAAATGGCACCAAGGATTTAGCTATATCTCCTAGAACTTGTGCTGAAGTGTCAACATTCTTGTCCCGCTGCGGACAAGCCTTTAAACTCTGTACAGTATTTGCAATGAATACCCAGGGTAACAGGATCCCTAAATAACAAGTTCCCTGCCAATCCCTGGGTAACCATGGAAATGCTACATTACCGCAAACAAAGTAGACAGGTTCACCTACATACAAAGGTCTGTCCTCGCCAGTCAAATTCGCAACGTTGGCACAACCTTTAAAATCACCCATTAACTGAGTACCATTCCTTTGTATGCAGAAAGAAACTGAATCAGGGCTCTGGTTAACAGTGTAGGAAGGAGGTGTGGCATCCTTATTGCCTATCGTAGCCATCTTGAAAGAGATCAAAGATTGAAAAGGACGAGACAGTCTATCAGAAGGCCTAATAGAAGCAACATTAAGCTTACTCCTATTTGCAAAAAGCGAGCATCCCATGGGCGTCAGGACACTTTTTTCAAAATTGTTCAAGTTAGTCCCATCGAAATTCCCCGAGATGCTATCGTTCCATCGGCCAAAGAATAGTGCTCTAAGAGAAGCATAGCATGCAGTTGTCAAAGGTAAAGGATGAATATACCAACCTAGCCCTTTATCCCCGTGTTGCGGTAAATGTCAACAGACCCAACAATTAGATTTGTTAAAAATGGCATGTGTAGCATTCATGATACGTAATAGTGTGTTGTTGTGATAATTCTGTCTGTGCTGAGAGTCTCTAGGAGATAGAGTATGCAGATGCACGAAAGGAGTAGAAACAGTAAGTACATTTTCAGTAGGTAACAAATTCTCAAACGGATGTACTTCTTCTAAATACCAGAAACCTGGTCACACGTTCTCTTATTAGTTCTGTATGAGCGAAAGCGGTTGCAGGCATTGTATTCTTCAAAACAAATGCGCCAATGTTATTTGATGGTGACCTCCAGGCCGAGCATTTTCTTAGTCCTTCCACAAACCCTAGCCAACAGAATCCCCTTATGTACAAATGATCGGGCCAAAAAGACAAGCCCTTCGATGATTTTTCCTCGATGGCACAGCCAAACTGTGCAGTAAGTCTATTTCCTCGGACGCAGATCGTACCTTGTGATTCCTGGTACTGAGTGATCTGTGAACAACGTGTCATCACTTCCCGTTGGAAGCAACGAATCCAAAGCAGTATCTGATGCAAGATCCGGAACAAATTCAAAAGACGAAACTGTTGGAGAGTGTGGAGATGAAATGGCTGTTTCCCCAGGCCTCATGGGCTCAGGGAGAGTCTCCGATGCACTCTCGATGCTGGTTGCTGCTTCGTGATCATTGGTTACAGCATTGGTGAGGGGTTCTGTATCTTCTGTATCGTATGGCACTGGGTGTGGAATCCTCTTGGTGTGCGAGGCATGTATCCAATGCTTCCGTCCTGCTACCCACACCGCAGTCTGTGTGACCAGCAAAACTTGGAAGGGGCCACGCCAGCATGGTGCGAGGCAAGAAGATCGCTCAAACGATTTCACGAGGATCCACTCTCCCAGTCATATGCTGTGAATGGGACCCTCGTACCGTACAGGTAAAGCCTCTCGCACGTGGTGATAAATCAAATACAGATTTTTTGTTAACTGGCCACAATAGTTAGAGAGAAGTACATTTTAAATATCTTGTAAAGAACAAGACTTCGGAACATTCCAAATATTAGCTGGCCTACCCATAACCACCTCAAAGGGAGAGAGCCAAGTCTTAGTTTGAGGGGTTGTTCTCATAGATAACAACATGATCGGTAAGGAGTCTGGCCATTTTAGTTTGGTGCCGGCACACGTCTTGGCGAGCTTGTTCTTGATGATGCCGTTGTGTCTTTCTACTAGTCCAGCACTCTGAGCGTGTCTTGCCGAATGGAACCGTTTATCCATCTGTAATCCCACTCATATCTGCAGAATTACAGCAGCGATAAAGTGTGGACCATTGTCCGACCAGATGACTCTCGGCAACCCAAATCTTGGAAAATATTCCTTTAACATAGTCTTTGCTGTGGTCATAGCTGTGGCATCTTTGACAGGATAGGCTTCAATCCATTTGCTAAAAGCACAGATGATGACTAATACATACTTGAAATTGTTGCAACGCTCTATCTCAATAAAATCAAAATGAATAACCTCGAAGGGGACAGAAGGTAGACCAAAACTACCCCTATGAGTTGATATGCCCTTTCCCACATTATGTGCAAACAAATCATGAACCCCTGAATGAAGTGTTCAGCTATTTTAGGTATTTTGTCATTTATCCACACATTTTGCAACATTTTAGTGATTTTACTTCCCTTTGACTTTGTCCACCCAACACCGATCATCACCCAGTTTCCCAAAACCCTCAGTCCACTTCTTAGATTTTTCTAATGCGGCATCGGCTTGGATACCCTTACGGAATCAATACTCTCATCCAAAGTACAGGCATTTGTGGCTTCCCTTTAAGTATACATTTCTGAAGAGAGATCAGTAGCAGTCTGTTTGGCTATCTGGTAAGCAAAAGCGTTCCCTTTTCCTACATGATCTACAAATCTTCTGATGCGCTGCACATTTTATGATAGCTAGCTGAGTAGGGAGTGCAAGCGCTGAGAGTAACCGTACTATCAAGGAGCCATGTTGGATTTTTGTACCATGTGAAGTCAAGAAACCTCTTTCTGCCCAAAGTCTACCAAAGTTGTGAACCACCCCAAAGGTGCTCTGACTGTCAGTATATATGTTTACTGTAAGCCTTTCGGAAAGTTCACAAGCTTGGGTCAATGCTATAATATCTGCGGCCTGTGCAGAGTTATGCGTGATTCTCTTGGTTTCCACGACCGTGCTCAATGTGGTGATTGTATAAGCAGCTGTGGATGTACCATCCAGAAGTTTGAAGCAGGAGCCATCGCAAAACAGCTCCCCTTGTGGATTGCTCAAAGGAGTATCTTCCATATCGATTCTACCCTTTTTCTCTTGTTCGCTAGTGTAAAGGCAGTCATGAGACTCTTCGTCACTGCAAGCAGTACCTTGCGGGAAAGGTAAAAGTTCAGCCGGATTAAGAACACAACACCTCTTAATTTGTATGTCCAGTGCAAACAAGATCAATTCATGTCGCGTTAATCGTGCGGAGGTGAGGTGTTGCATTTGTGTTCTGTTTAATAGAACATCTACAGAGTGAGGTACCATCAGGGTTAAAGCATGGCCTAGGACCATTCCCTCACTCTGTTTTACAGATGCAGCAGCAGCAGCACCTGCTCGCAAACATCTTGGCAAAGCGCATGATACAGGATCAAGGGCGGAAGAAAAGTAGCCGCACAGCCTATTCTTCCCTCCATGTTCCTATGTTAATACAGCCAAAGCACATCCATCACATTCATGCACATGCAACACAAAGGCCTTTTCATAGTTTGGTGTGCCCAAAACTGGTGCCGAGCGCAATGCAGTCTTGAGCAAATCAAATGCTTGCTGGTGTTCCAAGTTCCATGGTAATGGCGAAGAAATGCCCTTCTTCGTCAAAGCCAACATTGGTTTAATCACTAGTGAGAAATTGGGGATCCACTGCCTACAGTAAGAAGCCATACCTATCAAGGCTCTAACTTCCTTCTGCATATTTGGGACAGACATGCTAGACATGAGTTTTATCCATTCAGGCGTCAACCTTCTTCCCTCCTTTGACAGGAGATCACCTAAATAGGCGACCTTCTGACAACAGTATTGACATTTTTTAAGCAAAGCCTTATGTCCATGTTTAGCCAAATGAATAAGCAACAACACAGTGCCCTCCTTACAAGCTCTCTCTGAGTCAGCAGCTAAAAGCAAGTCATCAACATATTGAAGCAATGTACAAGTAGAGGGCAACTCAAGAGTATCGAGCTGCTCTTTCAAAGCCCTATTATAAATACTAGTACTTTCTGTGTAACCTTGTCGTGCACGGGTAAAGGTAACTGAACGTCCCCCTAAGGTGAACGCAAACAGGTATCTGCTGTCCTTATGTATAGGAATATTAAAGAAAGCATTCTTTAGATCCACAACACTAAAATGAGTAGCTGAAGCCAGGATCATGGTTAATATTGTCGTCACATCAGGCCTAATTGGAAATTGCAGAGCAACGATCTTATTGATGGCACGAGATCAATTATAAAACGAAAAGGAATTGCATTATTGCCTTTTTTGTACACAGGTATAATTGGACTATTGCACAAACTACCTGCAATTTCCTCAGTCACCCCTCGATACACAAAATCGGAGACGATGCATTTCAAAGCTTGCTCACCATCGACCGAAATCGTATACTGTGGAATATGTGGCAGCTTTACTCCATGTTTCAAGATAATCTTAACAGGTTCAATTTGCAGAACACCGACGTCATTATCATCAATAGCCCACAAACAATCCAGAACATGACTAAATTCCAGCGGCAAAGGTCTGGTCAAGAATTGAGAGGCAGAAAGTTGCTGTGGTGAAATCGTCAAACGCACTCCATTAGAAGAACAATGAATTACCGCATTAAATTTCTTCAACAGATTCAACCCCAACAAATTCTCTCCACAATTCGTAGTCAAAAGGAATGGACAGAGGTCCGTTAATGGACCCAAGGTAATCGGTACCACCGAAGAAACCGGACAGACAACTGGTGTGCCAGAAAACCCTACAGAAACATTGGTTTGCCCTGACAGTGGAATGTTTGGAACCCGTGAATGGTCAATGGAACACTTCTGTGCCCCTGTATCTATCAAGAATAGATGTTTCCTATTTCCCATTGACATCTTAATGTAGGGACCTTTCTGATTAACGGGAATAGGCGTTGGTTCCAAACCCTGTTTTCGGGCAATCCTAGCGAAACAGAATGTCATCAAAAAGAAGTTCTTCAGAGAGGTAAGCAGCAGAAGGATGATCAAAAATGTTTCTATTATCCACACTCGATGCCTGATTGTCCTGCGAAAAAGGTTGCTGTGAATCCTGTGAAAACTGACCTCTACCAGGACCCCCTACACCTAGGTGACCTCCTGATCATCTACCCATATTTCCAAATGTGTTATTTGAACTCTGCTTGAGGATCGGGCATTGTGCACGCCAATGACCCTCTTTTCTACAATATGCACACTGGTAAATGTTTACAGGACCCAATGGCGCATTTCCTCGTGGAACGTACTGACCTCTAAATTGCCAATTACCCCCTCTAGGGCCTCTAACAATTTGCTGCAATAGTACTTTCGTCTTTAAGTCTCCTTTTCTCTTTTCAACTCTTTCTTTTTTGTTATTGACACGATTCTCATAGTACTGAGCCATGTGCAATACTTCTGACTAAGACTTCGCTTGCCAAGCCCTCTCGGAGGACATCATTTGCGACTGGATGTCAGGCAGCAATCCACGCACAAATTTGTCCACGAATAATCTTTTCCCAGACTCTGTGCCTAAATCTTGTCCACTGAAATCTGAAAATACCTGTTCGAACCGATTGAAGAACTCGGTAGCACCCTCAGACTTACCTTGGACACAGGCAGTAAGCTTGTCCCAAATAATTCTCTTCTCAGGAATTATAGTTTTCAATTTCGTAACTACTCTGTCAGGTAAAGTTAGTATTACCTGAGGCGGTCTTTTGCCAGCTGGCCTTTCCCCATCGAGTCTAACCATGTTAGTCCATGTATCTCTTAGCCCTGGTACATCATCTACAGTTCTAATCAGGCAGGAGTACGGGAAATAATTAATCGATATCACTTAAGGTGAATACCGATGATTGCAAGACAGACTCTATTTCTTTGTAGAACCTTGTCGGATTCTTCCTAATGTCGGGAATAGATTGTTTAATGGTGTTCACTTCCTGTCTTGAGAACGGTACGTGAACAAACTGCGACACATAATGTGCAGGAATTTCATAGGCTTGCGCACCCGTTCCGGCATCCGCTGGAACCTCGACCTTTGGGACAAGCGTCGGAGGGACCTCTCTCATAGGCAACTGAGAAGTAGGCAACTCCGAACGCTTACTAAGCATCAGAGCCAAATTGAGCGCTAAAGCAGCTGAAGAAGTGTCAAATGAAAAAACCCTTTTATAAATATTCAATAATTCTGCGGGACAACAAATCTTTCTTTTTACACACTCATCCTGTAGGTACTCTACCATTACCTGTATCACTTTCCTCTGCATTTCTGGCGTATACTGACTATACGTGTCATATATTTCTACGAGAGTTATCAATGTGTCTGAGATCCACCTAATTGCATCTTTCGTACAAATTTGTGTTTCCTCAGTTATCAATTTCCGACAAGGAAGGAACTGTTTCTGTATGAACACAACGTCCAAACTATCACCATCTTCATCAGCATACCGTAACCTTTCCAGCTCCCTTCTATACTCAAGAAACCACTCAACATGCTTTTGTACTTTCTCTGCAGCATCTCTAGAAGACGCTAAAGTATTTGAACCCTCAACCCTTGTGGGAGATCTATATTATTTAGCCTGCTCCACATTACACATAAATGAATTCCTAATCCTTCAATAAAAACGTTTTTCTCAGGAAGATTGTCTATATCAGAAACATTAGCTTGTTCACCCTTCTCCATGCAATGCTTAGCCCACGCAGTTAACTCACGTTTTTTCTGGAGACACAGTATTACGAGTTACAACCCTCGATCCCGCTCCCTGATTTACTACAAGTGGCGTAGAACCACTTGGAAGAGGGAGAGTAGGCAAGTTTTGAACATCAGGGAACAGAGGTGCTATTACTGGTACAGCAGGCAAAGGTGGAGGAACGGGTGGAGGAGCAATGACAAGAGGAGGAACAACGACTAGAGGAAGAGGAACAGTAGCAGGAACAATAGGAGGAGCGGGAGGAACTATGGGAGGAGGGATAACAGCAGGAAGAGGAACATACGAAGGTGGCGCAGTGGCACCAGGCATTTGTTTGTTTAATGGTTTATCGATAAGTTCATCAGAAACATGAAAGTCTTTAGAAGGGTAAATTTTCTGAATCCCAAGTTAAAAAGCCCTATCCATATTCCTAACTGACTCAGACTGTTTATTTTGGTCGTATAACAACGCTTTTTCGGCGTTCGTTATATGGCGGCGCGCATGCTTTTCTCTAATCTTAAGCTGCTGCAAAGCTTCTTTCTTCGAATTCTGTAATACATGGAATGCTGCATGTCTAGCCTTTTTCTTCAATAATATAGATTCTAAGTATTCAATATGAGGGATTTCAAAACTACCATTGATTGGCCACTGAAGTTCGGAAGCATGTCTAGTTTGTCTGTGCCAAATATCATTAAATACTATACTACCAATGCCGTGCTTACAGTACATAGTACACGCCGGCGACCCCTCCATTGGTGCCGGTCGGCTAAATTCCAAAGATTGTCTGTCCTTGCGGAAAAATGCCCTGAAGCAGGCAAACAATTTCCCAGGCATATCAGAATACTGGTGTTACCTGGTCAATAATTGAACTTGCGAGTGCAATACGCCAAAAAAAAAAATCAGGATACTTAGGAATCGGCTCACGACTCACCTGATCAAATCCTAAGGAGGTCGGATCCGATTAAAAAGTTTTCTAACAAAGATTTCCTCGCAGTTGGTGATTTCGGCAAATCTGCCTGCCTCGATATATGGACCCTCGTCAATATGCCGACTCGGACCACATGCTCACCGTCCAGGGATCGGGTCGTGCAGCGCTGCTGAGGTGTTGCTTCTCATCCAAGAAAGGGGCCCCTTTTACACCGTCCGATCCCGGTCCGATAGCCGTGTCAACCTTCAACAAGCTGGCATCAATCTTGAGGGTCCCTATTCGGGCGCTATCTGTAAAATCAAAAAGAGAATATCGACGCTGAGTACCACAAAAGCAAATACACCAAACACAGGCTTACAAAGATACACAGATCTTTATTCTACAACTGAACAGTTTTCAAAGGAACAAAGTATCAGATAGCTATCTGGCCCTCATTACATCACAGCGAATACCAGCCCTTTTGTTGTGAGAAGTGAGTGGGATTGTACATCAGAACATTCACTCTTTTATACAATTTGTAACATGATGTCCAGCCCATCTGCAGGTCAATCATTCCTAGGGCTAGGGGTTTGTGCCGCGTTCATTTCTAATTTATTCATTTATATGCATCTGGAATATTCCCAGTTTATATACAAATAGGTCACAATGGTAACAGTGTATCTTCGGATTTAATATTAAGCCTTCGTACATGTTTTATACAATGTAGTTAAACAAGTGTTCACATTCAGTATTTAAACAATATTGTGCTTAATATATGCTTGCGGATCAGTTTCGTTGGCGCAGGTAATCCTTGATCTACAGGTCAACGAAGGACAAGGTCTCCTTACATGACCCTAACATTTGGTCTGCGGGCAGTTTAGGCATTAACTTCATGTAGAGGTCAAGACGGCCAAGTTACAAACAGAAGAACACTGTCCACTATTTTAGAACACAGGGTGACTTTGGAGTAAGAATCAAAATGGCGGATGAACCTAAAATGGCAGCTAAATCGATCTAAGGTCAGAACCTTGCAACGCGGATTTCTTCGCAGAGCGACTGGGTTTAGGCCAATATATACAATAAAGGAGGCACGGTGTGATAACCCGTTCAACACGGAGGACCCAGGAGCTGACCCCACACATTTTGCAGCTTTGTTGGATATGCTGACTATGGTTGCTGACACTCTTGCCCACCTGAAAACAGTTAAATCTTCCTCTTGCCCTTCTCAGTCAAGGTTTTCCGATGAGCTTCTGTTACTTCGGCTGAAGCGCTGTCAGGCTGAGCATAGCTGGAGGCGGCTTTATGACCCCTTAGATAAAAGTGTTTTTTCCTTAGTGACAACTCAGTATCATAGTGCTGTCCCTGGTGTTAAGCAAGCCCACTATGCCACTATCATTGATGCTTCCATCAATCTATCAGAGAATTGGTTCAAAATTGTACACGGCCAGTCGTTCGCACGTCCTGTGCCCATTCGTCCATCTCAGCACCTCTGCGACTCTTTATCTACTTATTTTGTCAAGAAAATCAACACAATTTGGGCTAATATTTTCCCTTCACTCTCCCCACCTTCATCCTTGAGACTTCCTGTTCAATCAGGTTTGTCCTCTCCGGCTTCTCTGCCAGTCAGATCTCGGTCAACTTTTCCAATTTTTTCCTCCAGTGAAGTATCAATGGCAATCTCTAATTTAAAATGAGTCTCCCCGCAGGATCCTATCCTGCTGATGCTGATTAGAGACATTCTGCCCCAGGTGGTGCATCTGTTTACTGATGCTGTTAACCTGTAATTTCACACTGGAGTCAGCCCCTCCTCTTTGAAACACGCAACGGTGATCCTGCTGTTGAAAAAGCCTTCTCTTGATTCTTCTGTTCTTTCTAATTTCCGGTCTATTTCCTTGCTACCTTTTCCTATGAAGATTATGTACCATTTGGTCTGTCCTTTACTTACCACTTTTTTGGAACAATCCTCTTTTTCACTGCTCACAATCAGGGTTCCGGCCATGGCATGGGACTAAGTGTGTCTTGGTCTCTGTCGTGGATGATCTGGCTCAGTCCTTGGATGGAGGTGGTGTCAGCGCATTTCTATAACTCAATCTATTGGCTGCATTTGACACCATGAAGTCTTGCTGGATCGCTTAGTGGGGGCTGGCCTCTCGGGCACCATCCTAGCTTGGTTTTCACATTTTCTTACTGACCGCTGCCAAACTCTTTCTCTTCCACCTTTTCTGTCCTCTGCAATGGTCATCACGTGTGGTGTTCCTCAATGGTCCACTGTTTCCCCGGTCGTGTTCAACGTATACATTCAACCTCTGACCAAGATCATCTTCTCTCATGGCTTCCACTGCTACTCCTATGCTGATGACACTCAGGTTCTGGTCCAGCTTGACTTGTCCATCCCGGAAACAGCAGCTAGGCTTATGGTCTGTTTGGAAGCCATCAGATACTGTTGTGGGACAGCTGGCTCAAGTTGAATGGGGACAAGACTGAGGTAGTGGTCATGGGCCCTTCTTCTGCTTTGATTCTTTGGACTTCTGACTTCTGACCTCCTTCACTTGGCCCTTGTCCGTCTCCTGTCTTGGTTGTCAAGGACCTGGGGGTCAAGCTTACCTCCTCTCTCTCCCTGGAATCTTAGGTGTGCTATGTTTGTCAACGGGCTACTTCCAACTTAAACTTCTACGTCTGGTGTTACCTTTTACACCCATTTTTCACCGGGCGCTTGTGGTTTCCGCCTTGGTGACTTCGGTGATCGACTATTGTAACTCAATGTTTCTGGCTCAGCCTGCTTACATTATCCAGTGTCTCCAGGTCCTTCAGAACTCGGCAACACGCCTGGCTACGTCCACCCCCCCTCAAGCTGACATCGCTCCCATTCTTAGGGATCTCCATTGGCTCCTTGTTGTCAAGCAGATTTAGTTCAAGGCCCTTTGTTTAGTTCATCGTGACTTTTACAACCAGGGTGCAGAATATCTTCAAGCTAAAGTCAGCCCATATATTCCCACTCGGGCATTTTGCTCGGCTAATGCCTGCCTTATCTCAGTCTCTGTAGTGAAATACTGCTGCATTGGGGGCCGTTCATTGTTGGTGGTGGCTGCCGTTCTCTGGAACACTCTCTGACTGCCACTTAAGGCCATGGTGTCACACGCTGCTTTCCGTTCTAAGTGCATTCTCGGTGTCCAGTTAAAGGATTGATTACAAAAGGTTCTAATGCAAAAGGTGAGAGTCAATAGGATCGAAAACCAAAGGTTCGAATTTTTTTATTTATATATATTTTTTTGGGTTTCCGTGTAGGTAAAAAAAGTGGAATTTACTACAAAAACAGGGGTTGGGGGGACCCACCATTTGCGTGTAGGTAAAAAAAAGTGGTTTTTAGCACAAAAACAGAGGTTGGGGGAACCCCCAAAAAAAACTGTTTTTTAAAAAAAATGTTTCTTTTCGAACCTTTGGTTTTCGATCCTTTTGAATCGAACATATTGTAATTTGAACCTTTTGATTCAAACCTTTGACCTATAACCGCATTCTCTCCTATCCTGCAGGAGCAGCAGGATTCCCACAGGCGAACGTGTGTGCTTTATTATGAATATCAGTTACATTACATTATATATTATAGTAATATCTGTATAGTAATTATAGGTACTGTAGGGGGAGTACAAAGTATTTTTAATATGGCGGAATGATATCATTAAAGTGTATATGGTATTTATAACTGTAGTAAAATTGAGGATAGTGCTCTTTGATATGTTCTCCGCCTTTCACATGGTCAACAATTGTATCCTCATTAAACGGCTACATGATAACTTTGGCATTATGTACCAGGCACTGGACTCGCTGTTATGTTTTCCGCACTAACAGCCCTTACCAACTGCAACTGGGCTGTTTGGACTCCATAATTTCACTGTGTATCTCCAAACTACTCCAGGGTTTTATCATATCATTGTGGCTCTTCAATATCTATTTCGTTCCTCTGGCTGATTCGATGTTCTTCTTCTTTTCTCATTTCTAGTGTTATGCTAATGACACGTAGCTTTCCTTAAACTTTCTGGAACTTATTTCTTCTTCTCGTTTTGTATCCCTGATTGTCTGACCACCATTGAGGCATTGTGTGCATCTAGAAATCTGTGTCTCAATGCCAGTAAGACTGGGGTATTTCTTATTGTAACAACAGTGCCCTGTTTTTCTCCTACACTCTGACCGCTGTCTTTGGGCTCTCTACTCTCACCATCCTTTGAGGCCAAAAACCTTGGGGTCATTTTAAGTCCTTTCTCTGTTTTACTCCTTACATGTTCGAGCTTGTAAAGAAAGCCAATGCTATTAGACTGTCCTCCTTACAGGCATTGTACCGTTTCTCACCTTCCCCAGAACCTAAAGGTCTGTAGAGCCCTGGTCCAGTGTAGGTTTGACTTCTGCAACAGCATCTTTGTTAACCTGCTTCTTTTTGGCTAATCTAGAATAGGGCTGCAAATCTGATATTTTTTTTTCTCTAGTATATAATTATACCATTAGCCTAGTATAAAATGCTAAAGGGAATCTTGGAGAATCTTATTGAGTCTAACTACTTTACCGAAAAATGTAATGTGCATGGGCTCTATAAGCTTATTTTGTTTTACTTCTATTTTTCACTGTGAAAGGTGGTTCCTAAAATAACTTTTTTGTGTTTTTTGATTTAGTATTTTATTTCTTTTTTTGCAGGAGAGGTTAGGAAGTACGGTGGGGGAGGGAAATAAGGGAAGGAACACCAACCACAGATATGGAGGGGCTGATGGACAGGGGAAGATGTTGGGCATGCGTTATATCTAAGGTTGGGGGCAGTGTTTCTCATGCTCCTTGATTACAGCTTTGAAAACACTTTGAACCTGATGTGATCAATGACACTTGTGATGTCATCTTTGTTGTTCTGGGTGTTACTGTTAGCAGTGCACGCTGGTGGTGCGAGATATGGTTGCTTAGCATACCATAACTGGAGAATTTCAGGAGTTTTTTGGTTTTACTTGTAAGCATAACATCCCTTTAACAACGTTCTTTTATTGAATTTCATAGGTTTTTATTAGTGCAATTTAACCATAACGTCCATTTAACAACGTGTTTTCATTGAATTCCCTACATATACAAGAAAAAGCATGATTTAAAACAGAAGCTCTGCAGGTGAGGGTACACTATTGCTTGTCGCTTTTGAGGCCATTCCATAGAGATTTTCATTAGTATGGTTGTACTTAAACGATGCATTTCTGAGTGTCTTTTAAGAGTCTACGGCATACATTCGATGAAGATTAATTTAAAACAAGCTAGCGATCTTGGAGGAGTTGGAAGCAATTTCCTCTCTCATCATGACTGACAATTATGCCACCGGAAGAAGCACTCGAAATAAATGTCTGGGCATAACACATTCCACTCTAGAGTAAGAGGTACACTGTTTAATGCACAACATGCCTCCCATCGAACAGAAAACCCCTTAAATAGTATTTTCCAAATACTGACAATTCCGTCGGCAGCAATATATTTGGTCAATTGAATAGTTGTATTAATATTGTCATTGCAATGCAAAGCAGTTTTGCAATTCCGTTTTTTTAAGTATTGCTTGAAGTGAGATAATGTATTCGACTGTCCATTTTAGAAAATGATAGCGGTGTTCATCAAATTATTAGTGCCCCAGAGAAGCTTTAAAACTCTAAATTCCCCTCCACCTCCATTTCTTTTACGATGCTGAAAAAGGCCATCTTCTTCAAACACCGCTGCAATTCATATTAAAGATGTCATCTCTCCAGATAGAAAACACATCGCCATTTCTTTGAAGCAAGACGAGTTCTTAAAACTGTAAAATATATATATATATATAAATATAAAATTTCCCCTGGCTGTGATGAGAGCCGCAGTCATCAATGCCTTTAAAATGAGTTCAATGTTTTAATCATCCTGAGATGGAATGTTTCCCGACATTTCAGCAGTAAACACGGCGGGATTCAGGACTTGATTAATTGAATGTATTTGCATCCTAGTACCATCCTAAAAAAAGATGTCAACTGCAAGATTTTCATGAAGAGCTAACTTCTTCCAATCGTAAACATCATTCTGCGTGACATGCACGCAAAATGTCAGCTTTGCTCCCGTTTTACCTTCCATCTCATTAAGCCATCGTTTTTTACCCGATGTTCGCAAATATATCTAGAAGTATCAAAAAGCATGGAGGTTCTGTATTGCCCCGTAACCTGTCTTTTCTTTTAAGCGAATGGCGTTCTTCCTAGGTCACTTTAGTTCGAATGTTTGACTCACCCCGTTGATAGGCTTTTTTCCTACAAGGAATCATTCTCATCGCAAATGTCCAGTCTAAGAGCAAGCGCAGTCCTCTTCAAGCCCGTAGCTGTTGTTTCCCTAGCTGCAAGGGCAGATACAGTTGTACACCGTTCTACTTGCTTATTTCTAGTTGGCTATACTGGACGTCAATCTAAACACACACGTGCTATATACAGACACATACACTTAGATACATTTTCTTTCTTTCAGTATTTCTTCATTCTTCACTCGTTGTGTGCGGCTTCTCTGGAGTCCTACGCCTTGGATTATCCAGTTTTCCCTATGGGTGCATAGATGTGGCCCTGAAAGATTATTTATTTAGCTTTTCACATTTCAGTGCACTTTTTCTATTTGCATGTCGATGGAGCACATTATCACATTTATTTACTCCAAAATAAACCGATATAGCCATTAAGAGGCCACCTTTTGTCTCTGTATTTTATAAAATAAGCACTTTAACCAAACATGTAGTGAAGACAAACTATATGCAATGTATAATGTCCATTATAGTACAGATCTGAGACTCAACCATCTACCTGGCCACATGCAATGCAGTCTCTTCCTGAGCTCTATGATAAATACAGCAATGACAAAAAAGACAGACAATCGACAATAGGGGCATGATTTATAGAATGTTTGCGCGCTGAATATCGACTTTGCGCAACATTCAGCGCACAATACCCCCTTTGTAGATTTTTGGAATCGACTTTGCAGGCTTTTTCAGGACCTTGCAGGGACTTTGCACTGGTCCGTCGCAGCTTTGCATGCAGTTAAGCGCTTTGTGCGAGACTCCACCCAAAGTGTGGGATGGGCCTATGCAGAGAAATAAATAGGGGGTGGGACATGCATATTCACCATTTACCCGGCAAAATGACAAGAACCACACTACACAAGCAACAAA
Organism: Ambystoma mexicanum; assembly: GCF_040938575.1. Classification (NCBI taxonomy): domain Eukaryota; kingdom Metazoa; phylum Chordata; class Amphibia; order Caudata; family Ambystomatidae; genus Ambystoma; species Ambystoma mexicanum. The sequence goes on along the minus strand of NC_090929.1, from coordinate 1,274,734,465 downwards.
TCCATAACCACATCACATGGCCACCACCAACTATAGTGCACGCAGGCCCACAACAACACAGGAGAACACAATAGGGAAGGCACAGCAGAAAGTGAAAACCGCAACTAACACTTGTGTCGGTTGCCTTGGTCACCCTATACGTGACTCACAACAATACACAGCTTGAGTGGCCACCCTATTCCCTCCAAACAAATTTGGCCACACTACACATCTGCATTAAAATACATATACAGAATGAGATAATTATGGGTACAATACAAGAAAGATGCACATCTTACCTAACACCTTTCCCATTGTGAGCCGGCTTCTCCCTGGAATGGATCCATTCTCCTCTCTGTAGGCTCACAAACCAGCCTACCCTGCTGACGTGTTGCATGCTGGCATCCGACAGCACAGTACTCCACAATACCAGCATACATCTTCCCTCGTAGAATGCCTCAGTATACAAAAACAACACAAGGTCAGAGCAGGTAATACATCCATGCACCCAATTACACTGCAACATATCCCCCGTGAGTGCCATGGAACAAGTGCAAGAAAGAACTCTCCAGCCACCCATCACCATGTGTCCCTGCACCCATGCAGCCAGACCCGCCGATCTCAGGACAATGCAATTTAAACAGCCCACACAGTGACACCTACCCCACCCACAACACCCACACTGCCTGCCCCGCTGAGTGCCATGCAGTGAAGGAACAGGTAACACTTACCTCTTGTAGTGCTTAGGGGTCATTGTGAACACTCTTATCTGGCTGGAGTCAGAATGACACTGAGAGTGCTCCCAAATAGCAATCACTGAGAGGTTGGAAACTCAGGATCCCCTTGGAAGGGAATCGTACGTAATGTCACCACGATTGTGCAACATTACTAAAACTGCACCTGAGCGTGGTATGAAAATCCTGACCCCCATTACTGTGCCCAAGCAAAGTGTGGGTTGCTGGGGTGTCCCCCGCTCTCCTTGGGCAGAGTAATGTGGGTCGGGGGTTGTGGGGGTGTCCCCTGCTTACCATTATGGTAAGCAGGGGATAAGATATTAAAAATAGGACCCTGTGGTGTCAGCACCGCCCCACGTAAGTGGGAGGAGCTGATGCTGCTGGGGTACAAGGATGTCAGCGGTGCACAGAGCAGTGCGCTGCATTAAAGGTAAGTAAGGGGGTTGGAGGTGAGGTTTAAGGAATTGCGTGCCGGTGCAGGTGGGCAGATGTGATCTATCTGACCACTGTGGCGTGCCGTAATTGGCATCGACACTTTCGTTGGTACAGGTACGGGTGGCGCAGTGATCACATAGATCCCTTGGAAGCAATCCCAATGCCCCGATATGGCATCCCCTGATTAACGTGGCATCAGGACAGTAGAGTAAACACTGGCAGGGGAGCCGATGATGGAATGTCCGAGACAACGGACTGCTCACATCACGTCAATTGCACTGAAGACATGATCCAGCAGAAGGTAGCAGGACAAAGATGCAGCAGTCACAAACGAAGGCACGGCAAAGAGGCAACTGGCAGAAAAGAGAAAAGCAGACAACAGAAATGAATGGGAAATGGAGTTCAAGGACACTGCCAAAGAAAGGGAAGCAGGGAACAGGCAAGAGGAAGGGGAGGCAGCAGTCACAGGAACTGGACTGAACAGGGACCAATGAGCCGGGATCTGAAGTGAGCATTGACATGCACTGAGCAGCTGTGAACAGGGAGCAAAATATCTGTTGGTGTACCGGGCATGGCACATGTCCCCATGGCAAAAAACAACACCAGTCCAATGGCTTGTGACTCGTATCTTGGGTGAACATGGTGTAGAGGAGGAGCCAAGTGCCTCTACTGGAAGTTCTGCCCCCATTTTGCCTATATTTTGGAAACTGGAAATTGCAACATACACAACGCCAATGATGGACCCTATACCGTGAAGAATTCTTGAAACAAAGTATCCATTGAGAAAGCCCTATATGATGTTCCCACAGAGAAATGACAGCCTTTTAAAGGAGGTTCCGGATGAAGTGGATAGCTCAGGGGCAACGTGCTCGCCTTGGAAGCAAGATGACATGGAGCACCACAGGTTCGATCCCCGGGTCCGCGCTTAGAAACCTCTGGATATTAAGCGCTTTATAAATAACCTATCATATCATATCATATCAAGTGTGAAGAAGAATGAAAGGGAAGACTGGTAAAGTCACATGAAGCACAAATGACGCACCCAAAAGAGATGCCAATAAAGGGAGCATATGGACCTTATAGGATCCGATGTGCGGAATGAAGATTTCACATGCTTAGAGCACTGAAGAAAATGCAAGCCATTTGTAGATGCTGAAATGCAAGTAAACTAAGTAATCATGAAGGCTGGCTATACGTACTGAATAGACTGCCGGCGGTGCCGCCAATATAAATATGTGTGTATAGAATCTGGATGTTCCACGTCATGTTTTAGCAAACTAGAACCCCATGAACAGATGGGCTGAAAGTGTGGTGCAGTAGAAGAAAATAGCTGTCTATAAGTGAAGATTCGAGAAAGATTTGTCTGGCCCAGTGTCAAGGGTTGGGGCAGCCAAGAAACTGGTTATCTATTCGAGAAGATACAATGAACGTGAGAAGTGTGGCAAGCTCCTGTCGAGGTGTAATGGAAAAACACTAGAAGTGCCAGGTTTTATTCATTTAATAGTGTTAAATACGAAATAAAGAGCTCAAACACGGTCTCCTGTCACATGGTCTGGATGGAAATAGACTTTGGGCAAGCTACACAGAGACTTTAAGATAAAACCATGCTCACACTCCCTTCTATTCTCAGGCGCAGTGATATTTTGCAAGACCGATTTCAAAGACAATTCGAATGGCAGACAGCAGGAGTGGTTATGGATGGTGGGCTAATTCGGTAGGGAGGCATGGTCAAGTCCAACTCTCCAGCAGCTGGGGTACCGGCTTGTGTGCTTCTAGCCACTGGAATATTCCAGAAGGGTGCAAGCGTACCAACAACTCATAGAGGGCCACATAGCAAAGAGGCCCATAGTTTGAAAGCCAATTCAACATTGTGTAATTTATGACAATGAAGCTGACTTGCACTAGGGGTGGGCATAGCTGTCCACCTGACCTTAGAGACCCAATCACAATCCTATCCCCCATAGAAAGTATACCTGGATGTTCCCCTTAAGCCTATCACAACCCCAAGTAGGTTTTCTTATTTTGCCACATAGTATGATGTCAATTATGATGAGTTTTTGCTATAAAAGAATAGTTTTTCTAATGAAATTGTTGAAAGAAAATGCTGTGCGACATCTGTTGATGTCCATTACTCCCTGTTTCAGATAATTTTTAATAAAACAGCTAAAGATTTGCCAACTTCCTGAGTTGGTCTTATTATTGGTGTAAGAGTAAAATCTGCATCCCCATCCATCCCATATAGTGCTTAAAGGACCTACAAGTTCATGTGGTAGCAGAGGATGGTTCTGAAAAGACCTATCAACCAGTAGGTTTCCAGTGCTTCACGATGATCGGACGCCCTCTGCCATTTAGCCGGAAGATCGCAAGATTTCCTGTGGAGCGCAGCCGATATAGAAAACTTGCAAGAAAATCGATATAGGTGGGATGGGTCCCTCTTTGAGGAAATCCCTCCAGGTTCCCACAGGCGATGAGCAAACTGAAGGTGACGGTGGTCGATTTGAGGAGGGAAGACGATACCGAAGGCCTTGAACTGAAGAACAAATGGTGAGTAGATTGAGGGGACTGGCAAAATAAGGGGATGGGATTTTGGTAACAGAGAAAAGTAACAGGGATTGTCTAATGTAAACGAGAAGCGTTTAGTACATAACGAGGAGCATTTAAATGAAGAGCATTCTATCGGGCCCTGGTTTCCTGCCTCAAGTCAGGTCTAGAAGGAGTAATTTCAAAACCCAAAAGGGGTAAATAGGCGGCACATAAACAGGTTTATGATAGGGAATGACTCAAACTCCAATCGAGGTATTTTAGGGAGAAAAGGAGTAACATGGTGTATATGTGAAAAGTCGACTAGTCTGTCTGTTTGTTTATTTTGTAATTGAAAAGAGGTGTTGAAGAGTGACAAAAATAAACTGTGAGGTCAAAGAAGAGATAAAAATGTGTTATCTATTTTAAGTCATTGTTGGCGCCTAATCAAAAGATAGATTGAGATAATTGAGAAGTAGAGGCTTTGAGTGGCCAAGGTTGGAGCTCCCTCATATTTGTTGATATTCTGAAATGTATCTGTGTAACTAATGGAAAGTATTGAAAGCCAATTAAGACTTGTCACAATGGGGGATGTTACTCCACTGAAGCATCTGTGTAAAATGTTGCCAAAACACGCACCAAAACTCAAACAGTATAGTGCAGAGTGGGTAAAGGGCACGGCAGACAAAATTTTCATGCCATGGCCACAGGGGGGATCGCTGTCAAAAGTGGTTTTGCAACACATGACCACATACTTGCATGCTTCCTACACAGGTAAAAAATTGGATAAGAGGTTAGCTATTTTAGTACTCTGGAAGATGTACAGGAGGAGTGGGAGGATCCGCCTCCTGAGGAAAGGATGCTTAATCAGTGGAGGGAGGAAGGTGTTTAGCCTTCTGCTCCACTTACCCCACCCGAAGTAAACAGCTATAGTACAGAAGATGTGAGGTTGTATCCGGTAAAAAGGACTAAAAGCGGCGACAAGATATATTCATTTTATACATGAACCGTCTGCCTATAGCAGTGACGATAGTCCAGAAGAGACCAAAAGAAAGGAGGAGAAAAGCGACCAATCGAATGTGACCCCAGAAATAGAATGAGAGATTAAGAGATGTAAAGGGGAAAAGGATAAAGCTGACGAGGTAACGCTCGTGCAGAATGAATGGATGGGTGGACGGATATTGCTCAAGCTTGATGGGAAAAGTATCGAGGAAGTTAGGCAAAGGGAAGATCAAGACGAACAGGATAGAAAAGGCAGAGAATGAGAGAAAAGATTGAAAGAAGATGAGCACAAGAGAAATAATATGCAGGGACGAGAACATATGTATTAGGAGGGACAGCAAAGGAAAGAGGAATGGGCAGATGACGAAAGAAAGTATGATAACAGGCAAAGAGCAATTGAAGAACGAGATAGGCAAGAAAGGAAGAGAGAAAAGAGGATGAAGCACAGAAATTAAGGGATAAAAGAATACAAAGACAAAGGGAAGAAGAAGAGCATGGAGCGAATGAAAGAAGGGAAGAGGAAAGACAAAAAGAGGAAAGAGTTAGATATGAAGCGAGAAAGCAAAGAGAATTAGACGAAGAAGCAGATCGGAAAAGAAGACAAAGGGAACGCGATATTGATCGCATTCAGAAAGAGTTAACAGAACCAAGTCCAGTTATATCATGGAGCAATATAGAGGAGTTCCTCCCGTCACAGGGAGCAATGTGAGGGCCATCTAGGATAACCGTAGAGGAGAATTTTGACATAGGGGGCATCAGGGAGAGGATCAATAAAGCCTATCAAGACTTAAGAGAAAGTAGCAAATTGGGGAGCCGAGAGAAGAGCGAACAGTCTCTGGCTGTCCAATCATGAAGCGAAGAAAGAGGCCGTTTAGTATCAAGCATAGAGCCTTGTCCTTAGACAGGCTGACTTTAAATGAGGGTGGAGTGGATGAAAGTAATACTAGCTCGGGACTAGATATGTCAGATAAAGAGCGAGAAACCTTCCGTGGGGATGATTGAGGAAGTGCATGCGGTCCCGAGGGATGTCTACAGACAGACAAGGAAGTGAGATGGAATGATCTAGAGCAGCCTAAGGATAGGACACCAGATCCTATAGCATATCCAGAGTGACCTAAAGGATGATTGCATAGCGAGAAAGGAGAGTCACCACCATATGTCAGCAGGCTGAGGTCATTGCCAGGTAGAAGGCGATAAGGAACCATTGTCCCCACTATGGATAGGCAAACAATTGGAGCTGATTGCGGATTTGGGTTCATGCAGTTCCCCTTAATGGAGAAAGGAGGGGCCAGACCGCAGTATATTCCCTGGCCACAAATGGATAAGGATAATGTAATATGCAAACTTCCCAGTTTAACATTGGGTGCTGGAAAATTGATTTTTGAGCTAGAATAAATGTCAGGAGGAAACACTCTAGCAATAGGAGACATAAAGTGTCTCCTAGCAGCCATTCTTGGGGAAAGGGCTGATGACATCTGGACGAGAGCACGATACTAAAGTGTCACAGCACAGAACACAGCGCGCAATGGAGCGCCATTTAACAATTGTAGAGCAGATGTCTGGAGGGCGCTCAGGGTACAGTATCCTGATATGTCAGACATGGGTGGAATTATGGCACGTAAAATGAAAGATGACGAAAATCTGCTTGCTTACATTAAACGCATTCAGGAACGGTGGATCCTTGAAACACGGAAACCGTGGGGGTAGACAGTGGCAGTATTCTACCACATTTTATGTCAGGGATTACCAGAACAGGTACAAAGAGAGCACAAGAAACTACTGGGAATGGAAGTGAAGCCATGGGCATAAATACAGTTGACCATAGTGTCACGAAGCTCAGCCCTGATCCCCACTGGCAAGCCCATTGGCCACTGTGGAATCAGGGCTCGGATCACTAATAAGGCCTGACATCCACTTCCCAGGCCCTCTGGGGGCCAGTCCTGGCGCTTTTGGTGCCAGGCTCATCAGTAAGGAAAGACACTTGCTTGAGGAACTACTTTATTTAGGCTTTCAGCCAACATGGAGGCATCCAAATAGCTTGGTTCCTAGAACCAAGCGATGTGGTCTAGTGTTTTGGGTGTGGTGGCCTAGGGACTACTTTACCTGGACTACTTTACAGTGGCTATTTAAACCACACCCGAACAAGACAACACGCTTCGCATTACTTTGCTTCTAGCAACGTGACGCTCACCATGTCCAGCTTTCTCACAAGCCTGCTGAATTCCGGACCTGCAGAAAAACCAAGAACATTGTTAGCAGCAGAATCTTACCTGCATTCATCATCCTTCACTGCTCGCAACTCCTGGGCAGCGCTGTTGGTGGAGTTCACCGCCCGGATTGAAGGACCTGAGAAAAGGAGAAAGACATCATTAAAGGAGGTAGTGGAGACATTACAACCACAAAGCGCTTAAAGACTTACCTGGTTCGTTGCTTTTCGGCCGGCATAGCTCCGGAACTCCATCTGAGCTGGGAACTCACCACGACCTACGAAAAGAGAAAAGCACAGGTCAGTGAGGACAAGACATCGCTGCGCTACGCAAAGCGCCTCCTTACCACATCATAGCGCTATAGCGTGCCAGCATCCCCTGGTGAGAACCAGCATATCTAGTAATCCAAGCGGACACTCCGCGCTCCTAGGGAGATAAAAAAAGAGACATTTAGAACAGAGAAAAGGCACGCAAGAATTACGACGCCATCAATCGCAATAAGACCTACCTGAAAGACACTACAAGGGCAGCAGTCAGTGAAGTAACTGGACCGCCCGGCCCACAAAAGACAACGCGCCCCTGCCCAGAGAGCAGGACGGAGAGCCCACCGATTCCAACAACCAGGCGGAATCCCATCGACACCGAGACCACACCAGGGAATCATTGCGAAGGGCAACCACGACCAACTGGCTGGGTTGCGTCCCCGTGGATACCAGGTGAGCGTAACAGAACGCAAAGCCTTACATAAATAATCCGCCATGAAAACATCAGAAATTGACCAATTGGCCCAATTGTTGGGAGAACTTCGTGCTCAGGTTCATTCAGCCCGACAAGAGACTAATGCACTCTGGAGAGACCTAATAGTGACCAAGGAGTGCACCGACGAAATCAGCAGACAATTCTTGCAATCGCAGGCAGGGCAGACTCCTCTGCCTGGAATAAATCCATCGATGCAAAATCCTATCCCACCATCTTATACCCCCACACCAGTACAGATCACGCTGCCTGGAACAATTCCCCTGGCACCACCAGAAAGGTTTTCGGGCGACCCACGGAAGTATGCAGCATTCATAAATCAGTGTCGCCTTCACTTTCTTTGTCGCCCTGGTGCATTTCCAAATGACCAAGCTCGGGTAGCTTTCATCCTATCATACTTGTGTGGAGGTGCAGCGGATTGGTCGGTGCCATTAATGACCCATAATGATCGGTTTTTACAGGACTATGGGGGGTTCCAGAGAGAAATGGAAAAACTGTTTGCTCGCCATACCCTGGAAAAACTGTTTGCTCGCCATACCCAGGAACAAGCAGTGGATAATGAACTTTTATCCCTCCGGCAGGGGAACCAAGACTTGTTAACATACATTGTGACTTTCAATAGGCTGGTTGCTGAAGCCAGGTGGCCAGAAAACAAAAGAACCAAGTTATTCCATCGAGGCTTACGAGGCGAATTAAAGGACGTCTTGGCCCAGGTAGTTGATCGCCCAGAGACTGTACCAAATTCATAAATCTAGTCGTGCAGCTAGACCATCGGTTGCAGGACCGAAAAGCAGACCGGTCCAAAGCAGACTCTCAAGTAGTTTATGTTCGGCCTAAAGACAATGCACCACGGGGGCCAGACAACGCAATAGAACCCATGCAGATCGGAGGGATACGACCTCCATTAACAAATCAAGAGCGGGATAAAAGAAGACAACAGCAACTTTGTTTGTATTGTGGAAAACCAGGACATTTGCTGAAAGACTGCCCAATAAAACCCCCAAGGAGGACAGTCGGGCCACAGAAAAGGATGAAGTTAAGAAATCGGAAAACTACCAAGCTCGGCAACCGTAGAGGTCAGTTTGTCGAGTGATGAGAAAGAGCCCCTGACCTCACACTTTCCGATACCCGTGATCTTAATAAATCACCAACAATCGTCAAAGATGCATGCCGTAGAAGCATACATCCACAGGTGAGCAGTTGGGAACTATATAGATCAAGAGTTGGCAGCAGAGATGGGGCTCCCTTTGTGTTCTAAGTCTAACAGGGACAAGGTGACTACCGCGGATGGGACAGAAATCGCCTCCGGACCAGTAACCCAGTGCACAGCAGTAGTAACCTTGCTGTGCCAGGATGGACATCGGGAGTGTATTTTGTTTGATCTTATAAAGGCACCTCAGTTCTGGTTGATACTAGGGATGCCATGGTTGGTTGCTCACAACCCTTTGATAGACTGGCGGGCACGGAAATTAACCTTCTCCTGCAACTGCTCCCTGACTCGCTACTCTCCTGACCCGGAACCCGACTCCTGTGTCTCCAAGACTTCCAATACTAGAGCCTCTACTCTGGGAGTAACTAATACTTTGGCAGATTAATATCGTGACTTTCAGGACGTATTTCAAAAATACCAGGCTAACACATTGCCACCACATAGGCCTTATGATTGTTAAATTGACTTTATTCCTGGGGCACAAATCCCTCGCTGTAGGGTCTATGCTCTTAACAAACCAGAAAACCTTCACCTGAAATCCTATTTGGACCAGTACCTTGCAAACGGATTTATCCGCCCATTTAAGTCCCCAGCAGCCAGTCCTTTGTTCTTCGTACCGAAAAAGGAAGGGGACTTGAGGACCTGTATTGATTACCGTGCAATAAACCAGATAACCGTGAAGAACTGCTACCCCTTGCCTCTTATCCCAGAAATGCTAGACCAAGTCAAAGATGCCAAGATCTATACCAAATTAGATCTTCGAAGAGCATACCACCTGGTCCGGGTCAGAAGCGGAGATGAGTGGAAAACCGCTTTCCGTACCAAATATGGCTTGTTTGAATATCAAGTCATGCCTTTTGGCTTATGTAACGCTCCCGCAGCGTTGAAATATTTCATGAATGATGTCTTGAGAGAACTGATTGACGTTTGCGCCTTAGTGTACATTGATGATATCTTGGTCTACTCAGCCTCAAAACAAGATCATATCAGGCATGTTCGTTCAGTCCTCACCAAGCTCCGCCAACATCGTTTGTATGCAAAGCTGGAGAAATGTTTTTTTTCACGTCACTGAAGTAGAATTCCTTGGTTTTCCTCCTTTCGTCAAAAGGCATCAGAATGGACGTACATGAGGTTGACTATTAGGTAGGCTATTCTAAAATGGCCATCACCAACATCTCTGAAGGGGATACAGAGCATGCTAGGCTTTGCGAACTTTTACCGCCGGTTTATCCCAGACTACCCTCAGGTTGTGCACCCGATCACAGTACTGCTACGAAAAAGCAATAAAAAGTTTTCTTGGACTGAGGAAGCAGAAAGAGTCTTTCAGGAACTGAAACAAAGGTTCACCTCAACTCCAATCCTGCGGCACCCGCGTCCAGACCTCCCTTATGTCGTAGAAACGGATGCTTCCAGTATGGCAATGGGAGCGGTCCTTTCACAGAGGGACCCAGAAACTGGCCAGCTGCATCCTGTGGCCTTCTCGTCAAAAAATTTCTCACCCCCGGAAATTAATTACGCTATCACGGACAAAGAACTCCTAGCCATCAAGTCCACTTTCAAGGCGTGGTGACACTATCTTCTGGGAGCTAGACACACCATTACAGTGATCACAGACCACCGGAACCTGCAATATCTCAAAACAGCCACAGCCCAGTCTTCACGCCAGTTATGGTGGGCCCTCTTCTTCGCCGAATATGACTACGTGATCACCTTTCGACCAGGAGTCAAGAATGGGAAAGCTGACGCCTTATCTCGAATGAGCATCGATGAAACGGTGTATACAACTCCAGACCCGGTACCCATCATACCTGAAGACAAACTCTTGGGTATCACAACAGCATTATCACAAGCCGAATTACGAAACAAAATTCGACAGTCAATGAACCCGGATGCTTTCCTCGCATGGAAAACTCAAGGAGAACAATATTGCATCAAGGATCAGTTACCTTATTTTAGGAACCGGCTATATGTACCCGAGAAGGAGTTACAACAGCATATCATTTCAGGTTATCATGACTCTCTGATCGAAGGACACCCTGGAATCGCTAAAACTTTAGCCAAGGTAAAAAATAAAATGTTGGCGGCCTACCTGGCGTAAGGACATTGTCCAGTATGTTCGGTCCTGCGACGTCTGTGCACAAAATAAATCACAGAAACAGAAACCATTGGGTCTCCTACAACCACTGGACATCCCTCCCGCTCCATGGCACACTCTTTCCCTCGATTTTATCACTGATCTGCCACCAAGTCAAGGCTTTAACACCATTCTTGTAATCGTGGATTTGTTCTCAAAGATGGCACATTTTATTCCTCTCAAGGGCCTCCCGGACGCATCCACCCTAGCAGAAGTATTTCTGGAAAACATTGTCATGCTGCATGGCTTTTCATCAGTTCTGGTCTCCGATCGAGGCAGCCAATTTGTATCCAATTTTTGGAGACAATGTTGCGCAATGGCACAGATTGACGTCCGGCTATCCACCAGTCACCACCCCCAGACAGACGGCCAAACCGAGAGGACCAACCCGACCCTCGAGCAGTATTTACAGTGCATGCTGCACCATGAATTGAGAGCTTGGAAGGACTTACTGTGGGTAGCCGAGTACGCATATAACAACTCTGTACATTCTACCACGGGCCAAAAATCTTTTTACTCCTTGTATGGCAGACATCCACGTACATCAGAACTTGACCTTCCTGCAATCTTAGAAATGCCTGCAGTAAAGACTCTTCATACAACCATCACTCAGGTGTTCAGAAAGGCAAGGAATATCTTATTCATGCTAAAGAAAAACAAAAGCACTTCGCCGACCAGCATCGGAAAAAGGCCCCAGACTATCAAGTAGGAGAGCAGGTTTGATTAGCCGCTAAATATGTACCCATCAAAGGGACCCAGACCTTTCATCCTCGATATTTGGGACCCTATACCATTAAGGCAATTATCAACCCAGCAGCGGTCAAATTGGATTTACCACCTAATCTACAAATCGATCCGGTATTCCATGTGTCCCTCTTAAAACCAATGCAACCCGGTACACAAATCAAGACACCACCTCAACCTATACTAATAGATGGAGAACCAGAATTTCGAAGTCAAGGGCATCCTGGACTCTAAGTACTCTAGAGCCAAGTTGTACTATCTCGTTGACTGGAAGGGGTTTGGGCCTCAAGATAGATCCTGGGAACCCAGTGAGAACATCCATGCACCACGTCTGATCAAGAAGTTTCATCAGAACTTCCCAACTAAACCTGGACCAGGCAGGAGAAACACCTTGGGACCGGCCTTGGGGGGGAGTGCTGTCACGACCCTCAGCCCTGATCCCCACTGGCAAGCCCATTGGCCAGGTGGAATCAGGGCTCAGATCACTAATAAGGCCTGGCATCCACTTCCCAGGCCCTCTTTGGGCCAGGCCTGGTGGCTTCAGCGCCAGGCTCATCAGTAAGGAATGACATCTGCTTGAGGAACTACTTTATTTAGGCTTTCAGCCAACATGGAGGCATCCACATAGCTTGGTTCCTAGAACCAAGCTATGCGGTCTAGTGTTTTGGGTGTGGTGGCCTAGGAACTACTTTATGTGGACTACTTTACAGTGGCTATTTAAACCACACCCGAACAAGACAACACGCTTCACGTTACTTTGCTTCTAGCAATGTGACGCTCACCGTGTCCAGCTTTCTCACGAGCCTGCTGAATTCCGGACCTGCAGAAAAACCAAGAACATCGTTAGCAGCAGAATCTTACCTGCATTCATCATCCTTCACTGCTCGTAGCTCCTTGGCAGCTCTGTTGGTGGAGTTCACTGCCCGGATCGAAGGACCTGAGAAAAGGAGAAAGACATCATTAAAGCAGGTAGTGGAGACATTACAACCACAAAGCGCTTAAAGACTTACCTGGTTGGTTACTTTTTGGCCGGCATAGCTCCGGAACTCCATCTGAGCTGGGAACTCACCGCGACCTACGAAAAGAGAAAAGCACAGGTCAGTGAGGACAAGACATCGCTGTGCTATGCAAAGCGCCTCCTTACCGCATCATAGCGCTATAGCGTGCCATAATCTCCCGTGAGAACCAGCATATCCAGTTCTCCGAGCGGGCACTCCGCGCTCCTAGGGAGATAAAAAAAGAGACATTTAGAACAGAGAAAAGGCATGCAAGAATTACAACGCCATCAATCGCAATAAGACCTACCTGAAAGACACTACAAGGGCAGCAGTCAGTGAAGTAACTGGACCGCCCGCGCCCACAAAAGAAAACGCGCCCCTGCCCAGAGAGCAGGACGGAGAGCCCACCGATTCCGACAACGAGGCTGAATCCCATCGACACTGAGACCACACCAGGGAATCATTGGGAAGGGCAACAACAACCAACTGGCTGGGTGGCGTCCAGGTGAGCGTAACACATAGTGCATCAATGCCAGCTGTTGCAAGAGAAGAATAGGAAGAAGGAATATGCTTGTAAACCTGAGGGAGCCAAGTTAGTTCAGAAGAAATTGTCAAAATATTCCATAGAAGGGGTGGTGTTGACAAGCGGAGAAGGATTGGGAATGCAGCAAGCAGTGGGTACATAGCAGGCAAATAATCAATGTCAAATGGATCAAGGAGGGAATGGGTTCATGTCACAGGGCAGAGGAATGGCTAAAGAGGAAGGGGCGGTTTTCAGAATAATCAAGGCGGTTTTCAGAATATGCAGAATGATAATCAGAATATGCAAGGTGGAGTCATCCAAGAAGGGCTAGTTAGAAGAGCTCCTCCTGTATGTTGGACATGTGGAATGAAAGGGCACATTGCACACACATGTGGAAGACAAGGGTATGTACAGAATGGGCAAATCCCAAGAGGAGGGACAGCTTATCCTCCAGCATATAGCTCACAAGCTAGGGATGAGTTGGCCCAAGATCAAGCACAAGCACTGCAAATGCAACAGGCATTTCAGCCACAGCAAGCGCCATTGAATCCGCTGCAGGGGCAGTCACAGCACGCACCCATGCAGATACAGCAGAATGCAAACACATTATGGACACTTAGATTAGGGAGTGTCACTGTGGTGGGAGGAAGTCCTTTTACAGGTACAGGGATATGCATGTAACCCCAATCAGTGACACTAGACCCTCAAGAGGAACTAAGGGTTGATGTGACAATAGGAGGCAAATCCTTTTCTTTTTTAGTAGACACTGGGGTTACTCGTTCATGTATACGAGAGGGAAAATACCCAATGTTGGGAAATAACATGAATGCGCAAGGTTTCTCTGGAGCTACAAACAGAGTTCCATTATTGTATTCAAGGCAGACACCAGTTAATATTTTAGGACGAGATTTAATGACAAAGCTTACTATGACAATTTCATTTACTGATGAAGGCATAGTGGGTTCTACTCCAGGGATACATTATATGAATGTGGGTGAATTAATATTGTTGTTTACATGGCAAATGGCTCTGCGAGGAATGGCACTAGAGCCAGACGTTTTTCTTAATGGGGTTTGCATTCTGTTGACATGGATAAACGGCTTAATGGGAAAAATTATGAGAATACCTGATGAGTTTTTGTTCAGACCAGAGATACCCATGGATGAAGAGGGGGACAAACTATTCCCCTAGAGTTAAATGCAGCCATAGTGTGAGGGGAATTGGTCATGCTCGAAGGAACCGATGATGAGGTCAGACCATGGAGAAAAGTGATTGCCATTGGGGAAGGGTGTAAATTGACTGACGTCACTGACGGGGATATGTTTAGAGATGATCCATCAGATGATGAAGTAACATTTGAGATGACTATTACATATTGGATCAGAATAGAGAAAAGAGAAATCCCACAGCGAATGGTGATAGTGTGGCAGCGCCCAGCATTTTTTCCATGAAGATTTGGAAAAGGTACCAAACTCTTTGTGGACTATCGGCCCCTATGACGTAGGCCTATTGAAGGGGTTGGGGAGGTTAAGATTAAGCTGAAGCCAGGAGCAATTTTACCTCGAGCAAGACAGTACCCAATGTCTCGAGAGGCAGATTAGGGTATTTTTAAGACTATGGCCCTCATTATGACCCTGGCGTTGGACCATGGTGCTGTTAGCACCATGGTCCATGCCGGTCTCCAGCATGGTGGATGGCAGAATTACCGCCCCCATCACAAGGTTGGCGGGGGCGGTAATTCCCCATTCACCATTTGCCCTTCCCCATTCCCATTTTGCCCCATAGGACATAATGGGAATGGGGAAGGCGATAATTATGGCACCGCTAATAGTGGTTGCCGTAATTATCGCCAAGGTCCCTTTGCGGCACCCACTTTAACGGCTGGTCTACACCAGCCGTTAAGTACGGGTCCCGCAAAGGGACCTTGTAATCAGGCGGTAATGGTTTAACGGCGGCGCCGCCTTTTACGGCGCCGTTAAACCATTACCGCCTGGGTCGTAATGAGGGCCAATATCAGCCTTATGGAACAAGGTATTTTAGTGACATCAGAGTCACTGTGTAATAATGCGGTGTATCCGATAAATAAATTGAACAGAGGGTTGTGGAGATTCATACAAGATATGAGACAGATTAACCAGATTGTAGAGGCAGAGTTTTCTTTAGTTCTGAATCTGGCGACGATACTATGTAGTATCCCAGCAGAAGCACAGTATTTTACGGTGATTGACTTAAAAAATGTGTTTTTCTCAATCCCGTTGCATAAGCACTCCCAAGACCTTACATTATTTACATTGTGGCAAACTAAACTGAAGAGCACTCGTTTGCCCCAAGGGTACTGTGAGAATCCATCAATCTTTAATTCTATGGATTTAGGCAATATTAATTTGAAATGTGTTGTGCTGCAGTATGTAAATGATATTTTGGTTTGTAGCATGCCAGAAGATGAGTTTAGTCAAGATTTGATTCAGCAATATTTTCATGAAGAAGTGTTGTACATGAGTCAGTTAATCTCACATGAGGGGAAGAGAGTCACACCTGATAGAGCAGAGGCGATTATGAAAATAGAAAAACCACACA
Organism: Ambystoma mexicanum; assembly: GCF_040938575.1. Taxonomy (NCBI): domain Eukaryota; kingdom Metazoa; phylum Chordata; class Amphibia; order Caudata; family Ambystomatidae; genus Ambystoma; species Ambystoma mexicanum. Next base: position 1,274,718,646 of record NC_090929.1, on the reverse strand, counting down.
CAATAAAACAAATGTAGCAGTTTCTGGGATTATGCAACTATGTTACGGCATGGGTATTTGATTATAGTTCATACACAAGACCCCTTTTGCAGGCGCTGAAGATAGCACAAGTGAATAAAGAAAGAGTAGAATGGACTGAGGAAATGGAGGAAGGGTTTGAACAATTGAGGAAAGCAATTTGTACAGCTCCAGTTTTAGGAATTCCCAACTATGATGAGGAATCTTTTGGGAAAGTCATGACTGCGGTGCTTACACAGAGGACTACATTGGGGTACAAACCCCAGGCATATTACAGTGGGATTTTAGATCCAGTTATGAGAGGGCACTTTCCTTACGAATAGTCGCTTGCAGCAGCCGCGTTCACAATAGAGAAGTCTACTAGTATTGTGATGAGATGTTCTATGACATTGTTTGTTAAGCATGCTTTGTTTGCCATTTTGGAGAAACCTAAGTGTACATTGACATCTCAGAGGGCTTCTGAATCTGAGGTAGTTACATCGGATCCAGCAAACAAAATAGTCAGGTGTAAAATAGTGAACCCTGCCACATTTGTGGCTGAGCCTGTGGCAGAGGGTGAGTATGCGCATGATTGCACTAACCACGAGGAATTCTATGATGACATCCCATGCGTAAAGGAAAATGCGGTAGCAGGGGGAAGATTTATTTTTATTGACAGGTCAAACTGATGGGTAAGGCGTTCAGGTGCTCCTGTGGTGAGACATAGAGCAAATGGGGAATTTAAGGTTGTAGCACGTGCAAGACTACCATCTCACTTCTCAGCGCAAGCAGCAAAACTAGTGGCGCTTATTGTCGCGCTCGAGAAATATGCAGGGCAAGAAGTAACAGTGTACAGTGGCTCTGCCTATGTGATGTCAACCATGCAAGCAGGGCTGGTACATTGGAAAAGGAGGGGTTACCTCCAAGCAGACGGCACTCCAGTGCAACAGGCAGCATTATTGGTCAGGCTTACCAAGGCACTACAACTGCCAGTAGCCATTGCAATGGTTAAATGCACAGAACATACTAGGCAAACTGACTTTATCTCTCGCGGGAACAAAGCCACAGACGAAGAAGCCAAAAGGGTTGCATATTCACCAGATATTTCAAGTTTTGATACTCCAGATGTGAAGGAGAAAGCAGTCACAATTATGATTGTAAATGAAGGGTTTTATCTTTTATCAAGAACACAGTTAATGGAGGTTCAAGGCAGTGCACGACAGGAAGAGCAAGAATTGTGGAAACGGAGGGGGTGTTATTTATCGCTCTCTGAAGCATTGTGGTAACAGGACAGCACTGGATAGCTGGTGATGCCTGTAGCCTTGCTGAACAGCTGCAATGCCCTGTGCATGTCACTAGGGAAAGCCTTGCAGCAGCTATTGCGGAGGACTGGTTTGTACCAAACCTGTTAGACCACATCGCATTTGATGTAGTAAATTGCATCGTATGTCAAAGATTTACCACTGGGCATACACTGCGAACAATCAGAGGAGTGATTCCTCGACCACACAATCCTTTTCAGCATTTACGTATTGACTATGTTGATATGCTGCAAGTATGTAGTGGATACAGGAATATGATAGTGGTGGTGTGTCCCTTTTCCAGGTGGATTGAAGCAGGTCCTTGTACACACCCTGATGCCACTTGCACAGCAAAGTTTTTAGTCCGAGAAGTCTTTCCAGATGGGGAGTATGTGAGGTGCTGAGATCCGACAATGGGCCCCATTTTGTCAATGAAGTTTTTGAACAGATAAGCCTATTGCTTAGTATAAAACACAAGTTTTCTTCAACTTATCACCTGCAAGCGAACGGAATATGTGAGAGACTCAATGGTCTCCTTAAAGAAAGAATTACAAAATTGAAATTGACATTGAAGAAGGTATGGCTGTACTGCCTTCCCCTTGCATTATATGCATTAAGGAATCAGCCTGGGTCGGAACCACCGCCTCGCACCCCACTAGTTAGTGACAGGGAGGCAAATGAGGACGCCTTTGTCTCCTCCAGTGAGGAGCAGAAGTGATGCCCAGAAGACTGCAGAAATATTAGGAAATGAGTTACGTGCTTATTTGAAATGCATGACTGCTAGTATCTCTATAATCTCTGATCAACTCAAGCGTAAGGGAGGGTAGGTCTCAGGACACAGATGAAGACCATTCAGCAACCAGACTTCAAGAACGACTTCCTGTACCTAGATTATTTATCAGAGATTCAGTCCTAGTGCGTAACTTAAAAAGGAAGTGGCACAGGCTCTGTTTTAGTGGTCCCTTTATTGTGGAGAATATTACTCCCTCTGCAGTAAAAGTCCAAGAGAGACGCGCATGGATACATTTAAGCGACATAAAGTCTTACGCTGGTGAGTCCGACACACCCGCAACCATCGATTCGGAAGCAACACAAGAAGAAGAATTTCAGCACATGCAAACTCAATCAATGATGAGGAAGAAGGACGCTAAGGTTGCTAACTAAATAAATGCAAGTGTCCATTTGGACTGTGGCTCACCCTGGAAACTCTTTATAGATATTATAGCAGGAGTGCAAAACTAAGATCTTGAGTCACTGGAATTTTAATTGGACTTTAGAAAGTGTTGATGTACTAAATATGCCAAATCTGGAGTTCGAATTGGATGACTAGAAACGTGAGCAGTTTCCATATTCATTCCTCACGAGTTTCTCTTTGGTTAATTCTGATGGTTGTGACAGATGCTGACTACTTCTCACTCTCTTTGTTTACATACTTAAAGCTTATCCTGCTCTTGGTGTTAGCAGCACAGAAAGCTCACTGCCTGACGCACCTTGCACTCTGCAATGCAAGAGGTCAGTTCCAGGGTCGAACAGCATCCTTGGTATAGGTGACTGAGAAGACAGCTCCAGAAGAAGATGATTATGTGCAAGATTTGAAGACAAAAGAGAGTTCTCACACCACAGATCACATGATAAGATACGAACAGTCTAGAATGAATGGAGCAGGAATCAGATGGGAAATAAACAAAAAGCTTACTTGTCAAGGAAAGGACACTGAAGAAATACGAAGATGCAAGGAGAGAGATCAGCTGCAAATCAAGGGAACAGTCCTTTCTTCGTATGGATGGGAGGAAGGCCTGATTGTGTGTAAGCTGCCAGCACTTGCAGGATACTATGAGCCAGTTATAGATACTGCAGAGAATGAATGCAAACATCATTAGCCAAAGATTTCGAAGTTGCTGACATGGGTTGATGATAAAGGAGGCCCATTGCAGATAGTGCCTCTGGCTAGTACAGAAGTATGTTTCAATGGCACAAGAAAGGTTGGAATGAATTAGCAGTGCAGTGGAATGAAGGATGGAACAGTAGTGATAATGGACCACTACTGGGCCTGTGGATCCCGAGCTAATATGTAGTTGTAGAAGGACTAGGGAGGGCTGTGTTCTACAGTGATCGTTCATGTTCCAGTATTGGTGATTCCGAAGAGTGACGTGAACATCTGAGAGTTTCCAAAAGCAAATGCTGACCTAAGGAAGAGGAGATCACTTGAGTTTCCAATCGAACAAAGAGGCAGAACTACATTTCAGCTGAATAAATAGAAGCCTTTGATTCTATCCCATATGAACTCAGGTTTTTCAGTCAGACTTCAGCAGTATTCGTGAAAATCTTCATGCCAGGGATCCAGATGATGGCGAATGAAAAATGGTTACAGTTTACCAGATGGAAGCTCCTGCAGACAATCAACACTACCATAAAGGGTTTCAATGCTATCAAAGAAGAATGGAGAGCCATAAAACTAATGCCCCTGCAGAATAGCTATGTCCTGGACATGATTGCAGCTATGGAAGGAGGTGTTTGTGCCAAAATCGGAGAATCATGTTGCACATTCATACCTTCTCACTATGATGAGAATGGGACCTTGACAGAGTCCATAACGATGCTGACGAACTTGCATATCAAGAAGGAAGACGAAGTAGAGGATATTGCAGATGACAGCTGGTTTACATTAATCTTCTCATGGGTTCCACAATAGATGACAAATATTCTCAAGTTCCTCAGAGCATTGTTGGTGATGATCATGTTTGGATTCTGTGTGATCAGAATAAAATTCACACAGTGCAAGAAAATGGTGAAGAAAGCGGTAGGAATGAAGATCATGATAGATGTCTAGTCAGGGTTTGGATCCCAAGATCTGACAGATGAAGAAATAAGAAAGTATATATAAGCAAGTATTCTAGCCCCTGAGGGAACAAAGTTCCTGTGTCCTTGAAACCACAAGAAGTATGTGGGAAGATGGATTTACTGCAGCCCGAATGGATAATGCAGTCACATGACCTGGAGTGTTGATTACCATGTAAAATCAGCAAGGTCTCTGAAAAGAGTACGGAAGATATGGACTCCGAAGGAGCACGTTTTCAGAAGAGGATGTCTAGATGTGAAGACCGATGGGAGAGTGGTTGATGAATGAATCAGAGGGGGGAGTGTAGAAGAGGAGCCAAGGATCTCTACCGGAAGTTCTGCCCCCATTTTGACTATATGGTGGAAACCGGAAATTGCAACATGCACGATGCCAATAATGGTCACTATACCACGAAGAATTCTCAAAACAAGGTATCCATTGAGAAAGCCTTACATAATGTACCAGCAGAGAAATGACAGTCCTTTAAAGGAGGTTCTGGAAGAAGGGTAAATATGAATGAAATGGAAGACTGGTAACATCACATGAAGCAGAAATTACACACCCAGAAGAGATACCAATAAAGAGAGTATATAGACCTTATAGAATCTGATGGCGAAGTGAAGAATTGAGCAGCATTTCATGTGCGGAATGAAGATTGCACGTGCGGAGAGCAGTGAAGAAAATGGAACCCATTTTATAATTGTACAGATGCTGAAACGCAAGTAGACTAAGTAATCATGAATGCTGGCTATACGTAGTGAATAGACTGCCGGCGGTGCCGCCAATATAAATATGTATGTATAGAATCTGGATGTTCCACGTCATGTTTTAGCAAACTAGAACCCCATGAACAGATGGGCTGAAAGTGTGGCACAGTAGAAGAAAACAGCTGACTATGAGGGAAGATTTGAGAAAGGTTGTCTGGCCCAGTGTCAAGGGTTGGGGTAGCCAAGAAACTGGTTATCTATTCGAGAAGATACGATGAACGTGAGAAGCGAGGGAAGCTCCTATTGAGGTGTAGTGGAAAAACATTAGATGTGCCAGGTTTTATTCATTTAATAGTGTTAAATACGAAAGAAAGAGCTCAAACATGGTCTCCTGTCACATGGTCAAGATCAAAATAGACTTTGGGCAAGCTACAAGGAGACTTGAAGATAAGACCATGCTCACACTCCTTTTTATTCTCAGGCACAGAGACAAGGCCGAGTTCAAAAACAATTTGAATGCAAGTCAGCAGGAGTGATGATGGATGTTGGGCTAATTGGGTTGGGGAGGCATGGTCAAGTCCAACCCTCCAGCACTTGGTATACCAGCTTGCATGCTGCTAGCGAGTGGAATATTCCAGAAGGGTGCAAGCGTGCCAACCAATCACAGAGGGCCACATAGCAAAAAGCCCTATAGTATGAAAGCCAATGAAACGTTGTGTAATTTATGACACTGAAGATGACTTGCACTAGGGGTGGGCATAGCTGTCCACCTGACCTTAGAGATCCAAACACAGTCCTATCCGCCAAAGAAAGTATACCTAAATGTTCCTCTTAAGCCTATCACAACCCCAAGTAGGTTTTCTTATTTTGCCACGTAGTATGATGAGTTTTTGCCCTAAAAGAATTGTTTTTTATGAAATCGTTGAGAGATAATACTGTGTGACGTCTGTTGATGTCCGTTGTACTCCCTGTTTTAGATCATTGTTAATAAAACATCTAAAGATTTGCCAACTTCCTGAGTCAGTCTTAATATTGGTGTAAGAGTAAATCTGCATCCCCATCCTTCCCATATAGTGCTACCTCTTCTTAAAGGGCCTACGGGTAAAATGGCATCCCCCAAATGGCCTCCAATTAAGTGCTGTGGCTGGAGTTGTCTTGGGCAGCACCCGCATAAGGTGCTGAAGTGGAAGGAGCGGACTGTCAGTGTGGGAAGAGATGCCATGAAATGCTGAGTGAATGGGATGCAGCGTAGCAGACAAAACACATGCAAAAACTGCAATCAATAACTTGCCAAACTCCCATCACCATGTGTCCTTGCATCCATGCAGCTGGTCCTGCTAACGTCAGGATAACTCAACAATGACCACCCACCCTCACAACAATCACCCCGTAACCACCGCCCCCTTGATTTCCATGCAAAAACAGCAAGCATAGACTGGCCACCCTACCATCAACATGTGTTCCCGCACCCATTAAGCTGGTTCCGTTCACCTCTGTCCAAGTGAAAAAACATTCACCCCACACAGTTCCAGACTCCCTGTCACCAACCATCCTGCAACATGTGCACCCCTGAGTGGCGTGAACCTACCTGCACAAGGTACCCACCAGTCTTGCATCAACAGCATTCCACCTGAAACAACTTTCTAAGCTTGCAAAGACATGCATTGCATTAAAGTCAAGAAACTGGTCATCCATGACAACCCACATATGGAACAATGTAACTGCCATGGACCACCCAGTGACAACGTCTGGAAGTACAAATAACAAGTGGTGAGCATCAACTTCACACCTGCAAGCTCCCCAACATAGACATCAATGGCAGTGAAGCAAACAGATGTCTAGCACAGGCTCTAGGGAGTCCGGTTTTCGGTGATTACCGATTATCCCTGATATTTAGACCCCGTTACTATTTATTTATTACTCGGGGGACTCCGATAAACCCCGGTAAATCATATGCAGGGAGCAGGATTTGAAGCTGCGATGTCTTGTATACAGAAGCGTTGCCAGTGAGCTATCATGGCAGCACTACAAAATACTTGGATTTAGTGCCTTAAATGATTATGCACCATTGCCACCTTGTGGCTGCATGGTGAATTGAATGCATGTTGTAACCTGCCTTCAGTATCTGAGGTAAGTCATGCCCTTGGCCCCCAAGTAGCTCCCCCACCAGCAGAGGAGCCGGACGTGGGGACGGCAGTTACTGCCTCTGCCAGAGCCAGCTACAGGCCTCAGCCACGGCCTTGTTTTTAAATTTATTTGGACAATGTTCTTCATGTCCATGGACGCGATTCATTTATTTATTTCCACAAATGTTGGTGGGGACCAACATTGCAGAAATAAATAAATTAATCGGGTCCACGGACCCGAAGAACGTTGTCCAAATAAATGAAAAAACACGGCTGTGGCCGAGAAGCAGGACAGGGGCAGGACTGTTACTGCCTCTGGTGCCCCCTGCAAGGGGGCACCTGCAAGGGGGCACCAGAGGCAATTACAGGCCTTCGCCACGGCCGTGTTTTTTTATTTATTTGGACAATGTTCTTCTGGTCCATGGACCTGATTAATGTATTTATTTCCGCAATGTTGGTGGGGACCAACATTGCAGAAATAAATAAATTAATCGGGTCCACGGACCCGAAGAACGTTGTCCAAATAAATAAATAAACACGCCGTGGCCGAGAAGCAGGACGGGGGCAGGACTGTTACTGCCTCTGGTGCCCCCTAAAAGGGGGCACCAGAGGCAATTACAGGCCTTCGCCACGGCCGTGTTTTTTTATTTATTTGGAGAATGTTCTTCGGGTCCATGGGCCCGATTAATTTATATATTTCCGCAATGTTGGTGGGGACCAACATTGCAGAAATAAATAAATGAATCTGGTCCACGGACTCGAAAAACATTGCCAGATAAATAAACACGGCCGTGGCCGAGAAACAGGACGGGGGCAGGACTGTTACTGCTTCTGGTGCCCCCTGCAAGGGGCACCAGAGGCAGTTACAGTAGGGTGACCAGACGTCCCGGTTTTCCCGGGGAAATCACCCTATGTCTCGCGACCTGGGAGTTTTTTTTCATTTTAGAAACCCGTCCGAGGTTTGCATGGTTGGGTGACTATGCTAATTAAAATTGTAATTATTTTTCACAATGTTGGAGTTGGAGGATTGGCTAGAACCCCCAACCTTTCAGGTGCAAGTCACAACACTTACTAACTGTGCTACAGAGACTGGCTTGGAAATAATTGTACAGCAGGCCATGTAATATCAGTTATAGCAAACGCTTGTTTTGAATTACCATGCCAAGATTCAGAGACAAAACTGCACAAATGAGATCATATACAGTTTATAAAAAGGAGAAGAGCTGGAAATATGATTGGGTGGTGGTTGTGGGGACGTGTTGGGGGAGGGGTGGTCATTGGTGGGCTGTGATGTGGTAGTCCCTCTTTTATGTTGTTGGTTGTCCCGGTTTTCATTTTGGAAATCTGGTCACCCTAAGTTTCAAGCCTTCGCCACGGCCTGGTTTATTTATTTATTTGGGCAATGTTTGTCGTGTCTGTGGACCCGACAAACGTTGTCCAAATTAATAAATAAAACATGCCGTGGCCAGAGGCAAGTCATGCCCTTGGCCCCCGAGTAGCTCCCCCACCAGCAGAGGAGCGGGATGCGGGGAGGGCGGTTACTGCCAATGGTGCCCAGCGGCAGTTACAGGCCTCAGCCACAGCCTTGTTTTTTTATTGATTTGGACAATGTTCTTCGGGTCCGTGGACCCGATTAATTATTTATTTCCGCAATGTTGACCCGAAAAACATTGTCCAAATAAATAAAAAAACAAGGCCGTGGCAGAGGAGCAGAACGGGGCAGGACCTTAGAACATCTCACATTGAGAGATTACCCTACATTTGCATGCAATGAAGCAATAAAATAACTTTCTTTGTTTACCTCTTTGTAGGAATCTTTGTCTCATGTTGTTGTATTCATCCTGTAGTGTGTTTGTCTCCGATGTAATCCTTTTTACTCGTAATAGTTGGCTGTATGGTAAATTGTCTTTCAAGTGTTTCGGATGATGACTCGCATGATGCGCGAGTGACGTCACAGCATCCATTTACCATTTAAAAACAGGGCAGCAGACGAGACAGTCGGAAAGCAGCCCTTCCTGACCGCGTCTCTGCATAAGATCCTGGATCAAGTAAGTGATGATGAATGGGGACCCCCTCCTACACCGATTTTATTCTATCTAAACCCCTTCCTTATTTTTTATTGTTCATGCTTTACTTTACCTTAGGAGAATGTAATCATCCTTCCCTCGAGGAAACCAGGTTCTGGCTATTACATTGGACTACCTGGGGGGTGCTTTCAGACCCAGTTGTAAAGTTTTTGGTGCTCACAAAGACTTTTGGAAGATGGGTGAGTCCACTCGTCTTCTCTTTTTCTATCAAAATAGACATTTGGTTTGATTAGGTGTTTTGCATATATAATAAAAATGGGACACAATATCAGCACTCTCTAACCTACAAAATAATTTTCTCCTTGCTACCACATGGGTAAATTGGCAAGTTATTCCGTAAAATAAGCACCCAACATAAGCATCATCCACCCTCAATGTTGGATTATTAGAGGTTTGAGACTATAAAGCATAACCAGGTTGCCAATAACACAAGTGAGGTGTTACTCATATTTGATTATTGTTAATTCTTTCCAAAATTGCAGTTTGATATGTTGAAGCGAAAATTTAAAAGTGATTCTCTTTTGAAAAATAGGTAATCTGATTAATCTATTATCCGTATATGTTCTTTATAGATGCTTGTGAAAATTATTTTGAAATTTAAACCCCTGATGAAGAGAGAATGATTCTCGAAACGCGTTGGGCGAACAGAGAAAAAATCATTAAAAAGGAGAAGACCATCTTTCTCTAAAAGAAAACGACTTATTGAATGTTCTCTTTTTTGGAAAAAAATCTATTTATTAATTTTCTTATGAAACTGAACACAGTTGAATCTTCAGAGACACTAAACCTATTTCTCATTAATCTCATAATTGTATGATTACATTTACTTAGGCCTTTTGGCCTCTTTGGAAAGTGTGCAGGGGACGCAGTTGTCCATAACTTGGATTTCTTTGTGTTCTATATTGTATTCCGGCCTAGGTACCAAGGCTGAGTCCTTCTCCCCTGCACCTTGAATATTACTACCTTACCCCAAGAACGTATATCCTCAATTTTACATTGAATTGATATTGAATATTGGTGTGCAAGTGTAATTTGGTGTTTTGTACGTCCACACATTCAACATGTTTGTGTTGTGTGTAGTATCTGGTGTCTTATTTATTGCCTCTGCACATGTGATATTGGTGGTGGTGTTTCTATTGCATTGTTTTCCTTTCGGGTCCGCTGTTGTTCAGGTGTCTCCTTGGCACATGCTTGTGATTGTGTATGTGCCCACACTCTATTCACTGTAGTGTGTATTTGGCATTGTGGGTGCTGGGGTGGGAAGTGGGCTCACTGTGGATGGGTGGCCTGGAAACATACATAATGCATTTGATATTTCATTGCTTTGTCACTCCCATGTCATGCTGAACCACCCACCCACCCAGATATGCAGTCATCCACTGCCTGCTCTCATGTCATGCACCACTTCTGCCACTGGAATGCAGATGTGTCCCATGATTGGTGTTTATTTGTGGAAGAACACATTTCCTGTCTCACACTCTCTGACTGGTTGCGATCACCCATGCAGAGGTCTGTCATGTTTTCATCCCTGACAGGGACTGTGTCACCACTACCACCTGAGATACTTTTTCACGGGCTGTAATGTGCCCATTCGTTCGCCATGGATATGCCCATTCTATGATTCTGGGTGTGTCCTCCACAGGAATTCACTTGATGTGCTTTGAGGCCTTCGCAATGACAAATGTGCAATATGCACATGCCAATTTGCTTTGCAGTCACATGTACTTTGCATTGCAGTCATATGTACATGAGGTGTCCACAGTGTAGGTGGTGCAACAGTGTGCTGTCCAGTTGGGGTGCTGCAGATCCAGATCTGTCAGGTAGTGACAGGAGATGCTCCGGTCCTGGATTCAACTACAGTGCAACCAGTTGATTGTGTTGGTGGTCAACATGTGGCAGGTCTGCTTCGAAACCTACGAAACTATCCAATCTTGGGATGGCTGCACGTAGCCTTTGCCTGAACACCAAAAAGACCGAACTTCTCGTTGTTGGGCTCGCAACCCACCTGAAGAGTCTCCTCCAGGAATGCACATCCTTTGTCGTCGATGGCCACAAGATCCCTGTTGCATCTTCGGTTTAGACCCTCGGGGTCTACCTTGACTCTTCTCTTGACTTTTCTCCCGCCATGTCAACCAAATTGCCTCAAGATCAGGGTATGCGATTAAACTAATCAATGCCAGCAAACTGTTCCGATCTACCATTAACCGTCTGGAAGTTGCACAAGCACTTATTTGTCAAGGACATACTCATCTTCAAAATTCTATCCCTCACCCACCGCTGTCTCTCAAACAACGCTCCTGTCTGCCTTGTGAAGAACTTGAAAAAATGCACTTCAGTAAGAGCTACCATAGCCACCTACAGTCACTGCCTTGTCACACCACGTTTCAAACGAGCCAAAGCGGGGGCTCGAGTTTCCCAGTCCGGGCACCCTCTCACTGGAACAAGCTACCCCTACATCTACGTAGAGAACCATATTACAATGTCTTCAGAAAACACCTAAAAACGTTCCTATTCAACTCACTCTTCTCTCCTCTGCTCTTCCTCCACTGAACCCATGTCGGCATGTTCTCTAACTAGCGCCTAGATGATGCGGGCTATGCGTGCTACTATAAATATGTAAATAAATATATAAAAAATAAATGTAATAATAATAAATGGTGGAGGTAGACCACAGAGGTTGAGGAGGGTGGGTGGCAGACTCTCAGGGTGCTGCCTGGGGGTAGTGCCAGAGATGAGGGGGTTGGTGAGTGGTGTGAGGACTTGTGGAGGCTGCCTGTGTAGTGTCAGATGTGAGGGGGGCTGGTGTGTGGTGGGATGACTAGTGGGGGCTGCCTGAGGTAGTGTCTGAGATCAGGGGGGCTGATGGGTGTTTTGAAGGCTGCTGGGGTATTGGCAGAGGTGAGGGGGTGGTGGGTGTTGTCAAGACTTAAGGGGGCTGCCTGGGGTAGTGTTGGGGGTGAGAGTGGCTGGTGGGGGTGTCAGGACTTGAGGGGGCTGCCTGGGGTAGTGTCAGAGGTAAGGGCATCTAGTGGGTGGTCTGAGGCCTTGTGGGGATTGCCTGGGGTAGTGTCAAAGAAAAGGGGGACTGATGGTTGGTGCCAGGGCTTGTGGGGCCTGCCTGACATAGTGTCAGAGATGAGCGGGGCTGGTGGGTCATGTCATGACTTGAGGGGGCTATCTGGGGTAGTGTCAGAGACGAGAGGGGCTGGTGGGTGGTGTGTGGACTTGGGGCTGCCTGGGGAGTGTCAGAGGTGAGGGGGCATGATGGGTGGTGGGGAGGCTGCCTGTGGTATTGGCAGAGGTCAGGGGGCTGGTGGGTGGTGTCAGGGCTTGAGGGGGTTGCCTGGGGTGGTGTCAGAGGTGTGGGGGCTGGTGGGTGGTGTGAGGACTTGTGGGGGATGCCTGGGCTATTGCCAAAGGTTAAGTGGGCTGGTGGGTGACATCAGGACTTGCGAGGGCTGCTTAGGGGTAGATTTGGTGGTGACGGGGCAGGTGGGTGGATTGAGGAATTGTGGGGGCTGACTGGGGTAGTGTTGGAGGTGAGGGGGGCTGGTGGGTGGTGTCAGGACTTGAGGGGGCTGCCTGGGGGTAGTGTTGGAGGTGACGGGGGCTGGTGGGTGGTGTAATGGCTGCCTGGGGTTAGTGTTGGAGATGAGGGGCTGGTGGGTGGTGTGAGGGCTGCCTGGGGTATTGGCAGAGGTGAGGGGAGCTGGTGGGTGGTGTGAGGGCTGCCCGGGTATTGGCGTGGTGGGTGAGGGGGCTGGTAGGTGGAGTGAGGGCCTCATGGGTTTTTGACAGTGGTGAAAGGGCTGGTGGGTGGTGTCAAGACTTGAGGTGGCTACCGTGCAATAGGGGTATATGCCAGCATTTTGGTTGCCTTTGGATTAGGGGGAACAGTTTGAAGTTTATCAGTGTGCAGCCGTTACTTATGGGGTAGCGTACATAGTTTCACTGGGGTGCAGCCATTACTTATGGGGGACCTTGTGCAGTTTTGGAGGGCTGAAGCCGTTACTTACAGGGGCCTTGAGCAGTTTTGCAGGGGTGCAGCTGTGACTTACGCAAGACCCGGGGCAGTTCTGCAGAGGTGCAGCCATTACTTGCAGGGGGACCTCGCATAGTTTTGCAAAGGTACAGCCATTACTTAAGTGGGGACTTGTGCAGTATCGCTAGTGTGTAGCCTTGACTAGCAGGGAACCATGTGCAGCTTCGCAGAAGTGCTGGATGGTGCGTCAGAGGTGGACACGAAGGTTTGCGCAAAGGTTGGTCTTTGGCAGTGGTTTTGGTTTATGTGTGGGTGTGTTGTGGGCATTCCTAATGCAGCTCGGTTTTCTTTCAGGTCAGGCTGCTTCGCGCTTTGGATTCCATGAATACGCAGAGTGCAGATCAAAACTTTGCGCGTAGGTACGTGCAAAGTCGTTTATGACATGGGGAGCTTTGCAGAATTTATGCACGTTTTCTATAAATCAGGCCCTAAGTAAAAGAATGCTATGTTGTATCAAAAAATGTTATGCTGTTCCCATCACTACAGTAGTGTTCTTACACGAGGGAGGATTGTCCATTTAGAGGCTAGTGTGCCCAACTCTGGGTGAACCACGCCATTACCTGTGACGGAAAGGACATTTTTAAACAGTGAGAGTATAAGGGAAGCTGGAGTGCGATAGAAACGCACAGACAGACAAATGAAAGGTACAAGGGGTTTTAAGTGGCGGGTATAGGCTTTTGGTTCCAGGGGGCGTGTAATCATTGGTAGTGGATCAAACAAAGGTTGATTGGAAAGAAAAGAAATAGAATCCATCTGTGATGCTGAGCAAGTTTCCACCAGGGCACTTGTACAGTGATTTTGTGGTACTAAAATTAACCAGTGCATGGCTGTGTGATGGGGATGAGCTCAAGCATACCATAGAGCGTGTGCTCTTACACAAAGTTTTTACATATTCCTCCCATTAAACCAGGAGGACAATCTGGGGGTGCAAAGAGAGAAATGTCATAACCATGTAAAGTTGAATGGCGGGAACTCAAAAGAGAGAGGAAGGGGAAGTATATAGATTCTCACTGGATCATACCTGCTCAGCATCTTTAGGAGGGATGAGATTGACACATCAATGCCAGTTGGTGTGAGAAGGTATGGTGCCCTACTAGGGAGTAGGCTATGAAATTGTATTCTTTAACACAAAACGTGTTTTTTATAGTGTATTTGGTTCATTAAAACCTTAAATACTAATCAACAACTTTACAGATATTACACAATTATATAATTTAACAATCGTAAGAGTTCATAAACATTTACAAAAGTTTATATTACAAGCCAATTATTTCCTGGTTAAAATCCTTGACATAAAAGCAGCACAGATTAATAACAATGCATTAAGAAAGAGAGAAAACCCTCCTAATACACAATGAAAGGCTCTTCCATACATTTGTGTATTCTCATGAATTTAAAATTTTAAATTTCTCCTTGGTCCAGATGGCATTATCGACAATAAAAATATATACTTTCCTATTAAAGTCTAATTGCTACATATTAGATGTTCATTACTATTATTTGCGGACCTCACCCCAGGACTTTCAATACATTCCTTATCTTATGCATCCTGTACTAATATTTCACAGCTTCAGCTTCTTTGACTATTTGTAAATTTTACCATTCCAGTAAAATACTTTTCCATACATAAAATGCGGCTCCAACATTTACAATAGATTCTGCCATGTAAATTGCGGACCAAAACTGTCACTGACCTTCCCTATATAACTGCATGGTATATTGGGGGCCATCCCCTGTAAGCAGCACATTTCAAATCTCCTTTTTTTTTTGCTAAATTATCCAGATTATTTATTAGGTCCCATTGGGCAGCTTTCTTTTTGAGTATGTTATTCCAACCCTTTAAACTCTCACCTTCTTTTGGTAACCGCAAATTAATCCCATTAAGAAAATTCAGGGATGTATCTATTAGATCTTTCAAGGTCTCATTTTTTAAGTCTTTGTTAAGAGCTTTTTTCCCAATAACTTTTATCATACTATCCTCCCTATTGACTTCTAAAGTCATTTTAATATACACAATTTACAGCATCTAACTTTCCAAAGGGTCAGCAGCGAAGTTAGTCCCAATTCACAACTAATAGCCTCTATAGGTGTGGCTTTGGCAATGCTGGTTTCCAAATCTTCCCCTCAATTTTTCCTAGATCACCGACAAATTTTGATGCCACCGTCTCTAGAGCATATAGGGCTCCTGGAATTATACAAGTCCAATATATCTCTAGTAGACCTTCAACAGGGTGTCCCCCTTAGTTGAAATGTAGTTTTTCATGACGTTTCACTTTTTAAGGACCTTTTTCTCAATAGCATCAAGATAGTGATCCTGAGGTGGGTTACTCTTAATTGGCATCCCCAAGTAAGGGTACATCTCAACCACCTCTATTTCCTGTGATTCCAATTCCTATCTGTATTTAGCTGTTTTCTTCAACCCTCCATGTCCGCCAAAAATCAATATCTTGGTCTTCCCGACATTGAAAAATATAGGTTGGACCAGTGGTGATGGGATGACACAAGCTTCTTATCTCATTCAATACATGTTACACATTGTATTAAATGATACAAATAAACATACCTCTGTATGTCACACTAAAAAACATCAATGCTTGCTCAAAACATCATAAATTCACAAAATGTCATACCTCATATCCAAACACTCTCCATCCTTCATTCATACATACATAGATAAAAACCTTAACAGCTTCCTACTTCCTAGTGCAACTATGTTACACTTTATATTTATTTAGTAACGTGTTCACATATATCTCTGACCCTGTCCATAATAATAGTGTCATAGACAGTTGATTATAATTTCTCAACAGTTCATTAAGTCGACACGTGTTTCGGTCAATGGACAACAATACTCTCCTTTTCTTCTAAAGATCTTCTTCAGGACGTAAGGCAAAGTATAAATGTCTTGCCCCTCAAGGACTGGAGTAAGCAAATTCACATCTAAAAAAAGTCATACAGAAAATAAAACCTGTCAGGGTCTTGTGTCATCCCAATTTCTTAATACAAAAGACTGTTACTGTCATATATGCAATTCTCTCAAGTATATGCATAACCTCTTACTCACCCCCGTATTTCAACTTCGGAGGTGCAGCAAAAGATGATGGACTGTATACCCAACAAGGTTGCAGATAAGCATTTGGTTGAGGATTTTTCCAAATTGAAACACAAGAATACAGACATGAAATGGTTTGTCCTCCAGCATGTCAAAGCTAACATGAGAGGAGGCGACATGGGAAACGTACTCCACCGTATTGAGCAGCGTTGGATTTATACCTTACATACAGTGTGGAGGGGTTTAAATGTATCGGTAGAATGGAATGCCCTGGTGACCAAATAACGACATTTACTATAGTGATAATAGTGTGTTCAGGGTGTTAAAAAACATATTAAAAACATGTTTAAAACATGTTAAAACATGTTAAAAACATGTTAAAAAACTGTAGGTTATAGAATGACATGTGATATATCAGCTTATATGCACCTAAATTGTGTTATGCAGCACAATTTATAGTATGCCCAAATTAGTAAGCTGGTTGATATGAGATTTATCCTAGTATGGAACACAGATCACGCCATCTATTGTTGGACATGCTTTAAATATGGTGGCCGTTTGTTACTTTTTTGCTCTCTAGTGCATTTAGTATAACTGACGTGCTAGAGGCTGGTATTTGCAGAAATTGCTGGCAAACAGTCTGTTTTCTGTGTTGATCATCGCTCTTTAGAATACGGATATATATAGAAGTTTGTTTTCTATTCCAATGATTGGGATTGAAAACTCATAGTGTAACGTTCGCGCACTGTTGAGAAACGGAGGAAAAAGGAATTCTTTCGGGTTGCAGTATTTCAGTAAGTGGAAAGCTAGTGAATTTGTGTGTAAAATTAATTTAACACCACGATAAGGGTGTAGAAAAAATAGAGACTACGTATGTAGAAATGGTCAGAAATACACCACAGAAAAACAGTTGCAGGAAGTATAGATATTGCTGTACAGTTTGGGGCCTGGCCATCTTTTTAGATTGGGTGGTGAGGCCAGAAATATGAGACTTGTGCACTAGAAGGAGTATGATGATAATATATGAAGAACTGTAAATTGGAAATCCGTAGTCAATTAACTACTTGGGTATGTAGAAACCCGCAGAACTGTGGGTGTTAATTGATTTTTCGCCAATATTAAAGTTCGGTTGTAATAGAGAATAATTGGAATGATATAAAACTGGTAAACAGCTAGTAGAGCCAATATGGTAAAGATATATTAATTGTATCAGAATACAGAATCAATAAGAACACTGTGATAATATTGACTCCACGAGCAAGATATAGTGGATGAACTATACCATCTGATATAAGAACTACCCATTTATGTTGGAATTGTAAGGGTGGTAAGTGTCTCTATATATTTCTATATATCACACACACTATGGGGACTATAAAAAGTTTACATAAAAAGTTCCATAAACACCATGATACATACTAGTGTCTTATGATCATAGGATACAGAGGAAGAAAAATAAAGAAAGACAGTTATTGATCACGACCATCTTAAGAACATGAGATTGTGTGTTAGATATCCACATTTGGAATGTGGATGTGTAAGTATATTTTGGACATGATTAATAATTTGGACCATAAAAATAATCACATAGAAAATGAATGAGTGTTTCCTGTCCAATTATATTCCACAGGACCTGCGTAAATAGGTTATTAGGTACCCATGAAGGATTCAGTCCATCATCTTTTGCTGCACCTTCGAAGTTGATATACGGGGGTGAGTAAGAGGTTATGCATATTGAACGTGAGAGACCCCCAAAATACAATTAAATCTCCCAACGGAGTCAATAAGGACACCTCCAGAGAGGGAATGAGACCAAGACCAAGTGCTGGTGGTTATGAAAGTTTTTTATCTAAAATAGGGCAAGCAGCATCTATTCTGCTCACGTCGAGAGCGCTCTGCAGAAAATATGTTACACTTTGATTATATTCACAAACAGCCTCATCACAGTGGGAAGGCCTAGGGGGCACAAGACAGATTGGGATTGGACAGTAAGGGTAGGCACCTATGGGTTCTATAAGTTCGGCGATGGCTGATTGGTCCGAGGGCACGTGGTGAGGTGAAGTCCGGGGTCAATCGATCAGCTGGGCTCATCAGTCTGGCATGATGGATCGAGGTTTATATTCTTTGTATCATTAGACTCAAATAACATGTTCCCCTTGTGGCCACACATTCTCATCCATTCACTACCATGATTTGTTCATCCGGTGAACTCAGCGGCCTGTATCCTAATACTTGCAAAACATGGTTCAAAGATACATTATTTATTACTGGTCATAGACTCGATTTCACTCATCAAACACTGTGCATGATCTGTTTGAACAATTCAGGATATACTGACTAAAAGGCAGGGTCCTTGGGGTCATTGCAGGGTTTAGGGTGTCCAACTGATGATACTGAAAGGAATGTTGAATATACGACTGAAAAAGGGCTGGGTCACAAAAGGCACATATCATGGTGGATCTATATTTTCATTGCAGATTCAATGATCAGGTGTCCACATACCTTTAACTTTTTTGCTGACCTCATTTGGCACCCTGGTGGCACGTGAGAGTCGAGGCTTACTTGTGAACTGGTTTTCTGATACATTACGTAGCGTGGCTCTTTAAAACGTGATTGTACATTCAGACTTTTCTAAATGTGGCTTGCCGAGTTGCACTTAAGTCATACTAAATTTAAGCATACTATGTCACTCGTTTGGCTCGATGTACTTATTATTGCTCAAAGAAACATAAAAGTTTAGAAACACATCCTTAATTCAATGTCCATCTTCTGCAAGTTATTATGAAAACAAATGGCTTGCTACTTGCGGTCTGCTTGTGCACCTCACAGACTAAGGCTTGTTAGGACATCTTGCCACTACATTATTCTTACAAACTAAGACACATATATATTTACACTAAGAACTCATAGGTTACTGGACACAAGGTAGCTCTATGTTGGCATATATAAAATCATGTTGGTGCGCATTGCATTAGCTTACATTATTTTCACGAGTGCCCTTATATCCTGTATTAGTGTATGTTAAACATTTGTTTATTAAGGTTTAACACAAACATTTCTGGTTATGCACACATATTGTGTTGGTTACTCATATACACGTTGGCCCACGTTAAATTTATATACTTATGTTCGTGGAAGGTGTACTGGCTCTGTTTATGTTACAATCGTAATGGATCAAAGCCTCAGGGGTCATTCTTGTCTGTTGACTCTATACAGGGGCATCATGCTCTTATGGCCAAGGTCTATGAGGGTGTCAGTCAGGTTTATGGAGACAAATAGCTTCTGCCATGGCCTCTGCTCAAGACTGTATCTGGGCTAGTGAAGTAAGACGGAAGGCAGAAGATACAGTGTGTATTTTGTTGCATTCTCGCAGACAGTCTTCTCATGGGAACTGAACGATTGCAGGGGTGGCGAACCGGGGGAGGGGGAAGGCACTCACTAGCGGTGTGCGCCTGACTGGGAGAGTTGCAGGCTTGCATTGGAATCACACAATTGTTTTTGTATTACAAAACAGAGTCGGTGCTTTACAAAATTGCGTCCTGTCCTCCTCTAGTTCTACGTTACTTGAGGGAACATCACAAGGGGGAGACTGTTCCAAAGGTATTCCCGTGCGAGTGCCCTGGGGCCAGGGCCCTGGACCCAAAGCAGTCGCGACTGGGCCTACCGAGGAAGAGCAAGAATAGGGCAAGGGGGGTCTAAAATATCCCCTCCTTCCACTCATTCCCCCCTTTCGTTATTTAAATAACGAATAATGTAGTCGTCCCAATCTCTTACGTTCCTCTTCTTCAGCCACTGCTTCATCCCAGGCAGGTGTTCACTTTATTGGCATCCATGCCCTACATACCGCTCTGAGACTATGTCCCCTTCTGGCTTACTCATCTGGGGTACAACTCATATAGATACACCCTCCCTCACCGTCCAGGTCTACCCATGCTTCCTTATACCATTGTAATTCTCTAAGTTCTTTTATGGTTGTGTGATATAAACTATATACTATATGCCCTGTGTTGTATATGGAAGTCATCCTGTATTTAGGCTCTGTACTATCTCCTGTTTGTACCTCCGCCTCATGTTTAATTTGTGCCACACCATTTGCACGTCCCATTGTTACCATCATCAGTGCACCATTTGGTGCTGCATTTGCGCAGCATCAGAGTCCTAATTGACACACACAAAAAATAGGGAGCAAAAAGACGATGAGTGGTAAGAGGAGCTTTACCGTCATTCCAAGCCATGAGGATATCCATGAAAAAAGACTGTCGAACCAGGTGCTGGGCTGTGCTCCTCCTTTGTTCTTCATCCATTCGCCAAGGTCGTGCACTGCTGCTATTATGTGTGACAGGGAACCGTTCTCTGCGTCTGCAGAAGGTACAAATGAGCAACATGCGCTCCCGATTCTTCAGATTCTTCATGCACATGTTTCAGCTATACAAGAAGACTGAAGAAATGAATAGGGAAAGGAAGAGATGGAGAAAGAATGGGCAGTTCACAGTTAACTTACTCGGTCATGCAAACATCAAAACATTATTATACTGTACAATTATTTACACGTTTTAGCAGTCTTGAGTTTTCCTCATGCTTTATATGGTACCTGTCCCTGTATACTCTTATTTGCTAGGTTTGTGTGCTCCCTTCATCCTCACCTTCTTTGGGGTCTGTGCCATTGAAGCTCCCATTGGCTCTGCACACATCTGTCAAATGTACCCAGTATCGTAGTCCCTGCACTTTAACCGCCGTGGGCGTGCAAAAGATCACCTTATATGGACCATGAAGTCTTGGCCCGTTCCACCTCCATACAAAACTTCTCACGTATACCATGTCACCTGTCATCAGATGGAAGTCTGGGTTCTCTGTGGCTTGTGTTACTGTGTTGGAAGAGGTGGCCTGTGTAAACAGGGGTGCCATTTGTTTTGCTATGACTCGTGCTGCTTTCGTCAAATTCCTGAGATACTCATGGAATTCCTCTCCTAAGACAGTGGCACTTTGGTGTGCATCTGATTGCCTATGCAAGGGTGAGTGGGCTTTGTGCATCCTCCTACCTGTCACTATTGCATGGGGTGACAGGTGGTGGTCCTTGCTGGGTTGGTTTCACATTTCAAAAAGTGCCAGGGGTAAGCAATACACCGAGTTCTTATTGAGCGTGTGGAACAGTATCGACAATCTACTCTTGAGCAATCCGTTCATTTTTCCCACAATGCTTTTCGATTGCGGATGATAAATCGTACAGAGCTTGTGGGTTATGCCCACCTTTGCAGTAATATGCTTAAACATATCATTCACAAAGTGTGTTCTGTTGTCAGAATGTATGACATCACAGATGCCCCAGCGGGGAAACACTTCTCTCACTAAGAATTTGGCAGCACACCACGCATCTGGATGAGTACAGGGCCCTGCTTCCACCCACCGGGAAAAGGGGCACACGACAACGATCAAATAACTAGCCCTGTTGCACCGCTCTCCCATGTCTGCATACTCTATATGCAGCTCGCTAAAGGGCCCTTCTGGTTTTGGTAACGTTCCCCTGAGGGTTCGTAATGTCATGCCGGAATTGTATGTTTTGCATGTGATGCATTCTACTATTAACTTTGTGACATGTTCTTGTATTCCGGGGGCAAACCAATTTTCCTGTATATCTGCAATGATGTGTTGTTTTGCATTATGAGCTGGGTTTTGTAACTGTTTAAAGGCTACCGCTAGCAATTATGTTGGCATCACTACCTTGCCAGTGTTATTTTGTCTCCATAGTAAATCAGTGGACGATTGGCTGCACCCTCTCTTTTCCCACATCTCCTTTTCTTAGCTAGGTGCATCGTGTTGGAGCTCGAGTATCTGAGAAATTGGTAATGAATTAAAACCGTCTGGTTGCATTTCCTCTACTGTCTTCTCTAGTATGTACTCACCGGATGGGGCCTTTGGAAAATAGGATGCTTCTTTTGCGGCAGCGTCTGCTGCCGCGTTTCCCAATGAGATGACATCATCACCTCGGGTATGGGCCTGGCATTTTACGACTGCTACAGGCATGGGTTCTTTTAATCCATCACTCAACTCTCCTAACAGTGCTGCGTGCTGTGCTGGGGAACCCTCTGCCCTTCGAAATCCCCTCCTTCCCCACCTCGCTAGTCCTCCATGCACTGTCGTTGCCATATATGCTGAATCTGTATAGATGGTGACTATGCACCCCTTTGCGGTGTGAAGTGCAACTATTAGTGCCACTAATTCTGCTGCTTGGGCCAAGAAGTGTGGTGGCAACCTCTTTTGCACAATTATTTCAAATTCCCGTCCTCCACCCGAACTACTGCTGCTCCTACATGCTTCTCACCCGTCTCGCAATCTGTAGAGGCAGACCCGTTACAAAATAGATTTCTCCCTCCGACAGTGTGTTTTCATGTGCTTTGGGTATGTCATCATCCTCTCCTGTGTATGTGGCGCAGTCATGCTGTTGTATATCCTCTACAGTGCATGCCTCTGTGATGAACGTGGCCGGATTTACACTTTTACACCGCACAATGTGAATGTTACCACTGGAAATAATCAACTTGTATGCTGTGACCCTTTAAGTAGTTAATGTGCTTTTAGATCTCTCGAGGATGGCAAACAGGGAGTATTCTACGTACAATGTGACAGAGCATCCCATTACGATCATGGAGCTTTTTTCTATCGCGAACGTGGCGGCTGCGAGAGCATGCTCACCCGTGAAATGTCCCTGCATTACTGCATAGAGTGTCCCGCTGTAAAATGCCAAGGGTTTGTGGCCCAGGGATGTCTTCTGTGTCAGTACAACCGTCATGAGTGTGCCATTACAATGCGAGAATAGATAGAATTCCTGATCATAGTTGGGGGTCGCGAGAACCGGAGCAATGGATATCAGTTCCTTAAGTGTGTCAAAGGATGTGTGCATTTCCTGTGTCCATTGTAGGTTGGTGTTTTCCCGCTGTGCTTCCTTGAGTGCTTGTAGCAGGAGTCTAGTCTATGATGCAGAGTCTAATATCCAGGCTTGGCAGTAGTTACACATGCCGAGGAACGTCTGCATCTCTTATTGGGCTCTTTCACTGCTCTTATGGCTGCTGGCTGCTGCTATGTCTGTTATGATTCTTTTACCATCATTGGAAATCAATTGGCCTAAATACAATACTTCTGTCAAGCATTATTGCAGCTTTTGTCTGTCTACCTTGTACCCTTTCTGTGCAAGCTGTGTTAGCAGGGTGATGGAGTCCTATCTGCATTCGTTTTCACTTTTTCCGCAGACTATCAAATTGTCTACGTACTGAATTATGGGACACATTGTGCGAATATTTCCAAGGTGTTCATGCAATATTCTGTTGAAAATGCTGGGGCTTTCACAGTACCCTTGGGGCAGTCTGCAATGTTCATATCTCTTCCCCCCTAGCGTGAATGCTGTTAAGTACCATGACCCTCGATTGAGTTGGATTGAAAAGAAAGCGTTTTTTAGGCCCACATACTGTGAAATGAGTAGCTTCTGTTGGGATGCTGCATAGAATTGAGGCAGGATTTGGGACAAGAGGGAACTCCTTCTGTACTATGTCATTAAGTGGGCCTAAATCCTGGATCATCCTCCAAGCCCCTCCCTTGGCTTTTTTGATTGGGTAAATGCATGTGTTGCAGGTTGAGTTAGATGGAAGTATTATGCCCTGTACCATTAATGCATATATTGTGTCTTTCATTCCTTCCTCAGCTTCTCTCAATATGGGGTATTGCTTCACCCGAGGTAAAATGGCTCCGGGTTTGAGCTTAATCTTTACTGGTGTCACTTTGTGTAGTAACCCTACATCGTGTGGGCCTGTGGTCCACAGCTGCTGTAGCATTTGGGACATGTCCTCCTCAAAGTATGCTGGTTTGAGCTTTGATCACTGCCACAAGAGATAGTGGCACCTCTCTCCTTTGGATCATGACATCACAGGGGATAGCAATTTCCATCACTATTTCCCCATCATCTTCTGTGTCACAAAAAAGTTCCTCATCTGTCAAGTCTCGCAGGGCCTTATTGGCGTTGATGCACAGCACTGTTCTCCACTGGCATCCCTGCATGTCCATTGCTATTACGGTTATTTTCTGGGCTGACACCTGCACTGCGTGTATTTCCAGGGACACGATGGACCCCGGCACTATTTCTGGGTCTGCTATTGGGTGAAAAATTAACTCTGAGGGGACCCTTCATTTTTTATTTTTCAGTTCTGGCACTACTCGCGAAGTATTCTCAAATCTTGTATAAACATGTCAGGATTTACAGGTATGCCTTGTGTTTGTAGAAAATCTGCCTGGGTGTGTATTACTAACATGGCACGGCTCGCGCAAATGCCTCGTGTGGAGCACATTATTCCTCTATCAGTAAAGGAGATTGTCATGTTGAGTTTGCTGAGAAGGTCCCTTCCCAGCAAATTGATGGGCGACTCCTCGTAATACAACAGCGGGGCCCGTACAGTCTTCCCGCCCACTGTTATGTCTAACTCTTCAGTGTATGGAACCTCGACCACCGCCCCAGAGAACCCCTGCATTTCCAAGGTCTGATTAGAAAGCGGGAACCTGCCTTCCTTAAGGCATGATTTTTCAGCTCCCGAATCCACCATAAGAATGAATTGTTTGTTTCCTATCGCCTCCCCCACGAGTGGTTCCTCTGCTGCGTTACGGGTCATCGATAGTACTGGACACGCAAGTGCTCTCTGTGGGCTGTCCTATGCTGAATGCCATGGGAGTTCATCTACATCAAAAACATTTCTTGTTACCATTGCTATCCCCCTACACGGTGTGGTTGAATCCCCATTTGCCGTGGTAGCATAAGTGTTATGGCGCATGGAGGCAGTATTGCCATGACACTGGGGGTGTGAGGATGTGTCTTGTGGGGGTAATGGGTGCTCAGTCATGTACCTTGGGACAACCTGGCTATCCCATCTGTTTCTGCCCATTGGTAACCCATAGGGGCTTCCCGGGTGGGGGTGTCCGATCTGGTGTTCATTCGGATATGAATTGTTGGGTCTGCTTTGACATTCTCCACCTCCATTCTTCCATGGGAGACAACCCCTCTCCACTTGAGGCCCCTGCAGTGGCTATTCCCAGCCTTCTTCCCTCTTCCTCCTGCTCTTGTAGGTCACTCCAATATTCTTCCTCTCAGTCTGACACTACCCCTCCTTCCTCTATCTCCCGTTCACTGTCAACTGTGTTGATTTCTGTGATTCGCCTAGGGGTGTAATTTATCTGAAATAGTATCTCGCCCTTTTTCCACCCATCTTCCTCTGCCCTTACACTTGGTTTGGGCGTCTCATCACGTTCTGCTTGGGGGGTAAGTGACCCCCCTTGCTCACCCATAGCTCTCAAACGAGATGACTCAGCTCGAGCCATTGTCAGCTGTGAATTTAGATCCTGTGTGAGTTTGTCGATATCGATTGTAGGGGTACTGACCTGTCTGAGTGTCCCCTGGCTCTCATAAGGGGGTGGCACTGTGCTGGATGGTTTAATTGTGGGGGGCACTGTGGGCTGTGCCACATATTCAAGATCACTGTATCCTTCTGCAGGCACTGGCTTTGACAATAATGGATAAACACGCGTGACCTCTACTGTTCTCTCATCTTGTGTGGTCGGCCCTGTGCTGCCAGCTGCGGTCAGGGGAGATGCAATTTGTTTGCTGCCTTTCCCTGGGGGTACCTCCTCAAAAAAGCGCCACAAGTCCAATATCTCTCTTCTGTTCTGCAACTGCTTCCCCTCATATTTTATGGATAAGCAGGTGGCAACCATGTCTAACACCGCTTTATCAAAGGACCCTCCCTCCGGCCACACTTGTGGTAACCCTTCTCCTTTCAGCTCCACAACCCAATGGTCGTGGTATTTATGTATTTTATCAGCATACCCCGGTAGGGACTTACAAATGTGAGCGAGGGGCCTCCCCGCACCAATTGTATGTTATTCTCAATGCAAATCAATTCTCACTCCTTACGTATATATACATATAGGTTCGTAACCCTTTCGTGCAATGAGCTCAACACTTTTATGCAATCCTGCCCACAAATCAAAATGGTTCACTTACTTCTTGACACCTTTAGACAGCATCCCTGTCAATACACCACACATCATGCAATGTCAAAAACCTTTTTATGAATACTTATCCACACAAACAAAACTACTTAAAAAAAATAATAATAACGGACTGCACAAACAAAAATAAAACAACATATACTACACTTTGTCCTCCCAAATGTCCCTGTTGCCCCTACTTAGTGTCGCCTTCCGGATTCCCTACCTTTCCACTATCTCTTCCCGCCCACCCAGAAGAGAGAAAGGGGATAGATAAGATACAGTTTAGAAAGAAGCGGTTCTAAAACTACTCCAGGTCCTCCTCTGTGACCCCTACGTTATATTTACCTTATTTTCCCATACTCATATATCCTGTACTAGTCAAGACAGCACTATGCAGCGACACCTTCGACCCCCCAACGGAGACAGGATCCCTTAGTCTCCTCACACCTTATTTTCCATTACCGTCCTGATGGCCATATGCGATAGACAAGAAATAGATTGGAATTTAGAGAAAAGAGAAATACCCTCCAACCCCTAGATCCTTTTCCCCTATACTCCCCCACCTTTCAGTATCACCCCCACTTGATACTTACGTGTCCGTCTTGATCCGAGACCCTCTTGACCCGGTCGGTCAGTGCGCCGCTTCTCACTCAAAGACCACGCCTGGCTCCGGTGAGTGGTACGTTAGGGTTTTGTTAAGAGGGATCCCGTACCCGCTCCCCCTACTGCATGCGCACGTCTAGGTGTACCGGTTGCCATTGGCGGGTAGCTCTTGAGCGAGCACGCTCTGGGTCAAAGCAGGGAGACGTCTCGTGTCAGAAGGACGGAAAAGAACATCATTGCGTTGGGGTCACCAATGAAAGTGAGAGACCCCGAAAATACTATGAAATCTCCCAACGGAGTCAATAAGGACACCTCCCAAGAGGGAATGAGACCAAGACCAAGTGCTGGTGGTAATGAAAGTTTTTATCTAAAATAGGGCAAGCAGCATCTATTCTGCTCACGCCGAGAGCGCTCTGCAGAAAACATGTTACACTTTGATTATATTCACAAACAGCGTCATCACAGTGGGAAGGCCTAGGGAGCACAAGAAAGATTGGGATTGGACACTAAGGGTAGGCACCTATAAGTGCTATAAGGTCGGCGATGGCTGATTGGTCTGAGGGCACGTGGTGAGGCGGCGGGGTGTCCGGGGTCAATCGGTCAGCTGGGCTCATCAGTCTGGCATGATGGATCGAGGTTTATATTCTCTGTATCATTAGACTCAAATAACATTTTGCTCTTGTGGCCACACATTCTCATCCATTCACTACCATGATTTGTTCATCCGGT
Source organism: Ambystoma mexicanum (assembly GCF_040938575.1). NCBI lineage: Eukaryota > Metazoa > Chordata > Amphibia > Caudata > Ambystomatidae > Ambystoma > Ambystoma mexicanum. Next base: position 1,274,691,137 of record NC_090929.1, on the reverse strand, counting down.
GAACTCAGCGGCCTGTATCCTAATACTTGCAAAACATGGTTCAAAGATACATTATTTATTACTGGTCATGGACTCGATTTCACTCGTCAAACACTGTGCATGATCTGTTTGAACAATTCAGGATATACTGACTAAAAGGTAGGGTCCTTAGGGTCGTTGCAGGGTTTAGGGTGTCCACCTGATAACACTGAAAGGAATGTTGAATATACGACTGAAAAAGGGCTGGGTCACAAAAGGCACATATCATGGTGGATCTATATTTTCATTGCAGATTCAATGATCAAGTGTCCCAATACCTTTAACTCGTTTGCTGACCTCATTTGACACCCTGGTGGCACGGGAGAGTCGAGGCTTTCTTGTGAACTGGTTTTCTGATACATCATGTAGCGTGGCTCTTTAAAATGCGATTGTACATTCAGACTTTTCTAAATATGGCTTGCTGAGTTGCACTTAAGTCATACTAAATTTAAGCATACTATGTCACTCGTTTGGCTCGATGTACTTATTATTGCACAAAGAAACATAAAAGTTTAGAAACACATCCTTAATTCAATGTCCATCTTCCGCAAGTTATTAGGAAAGCAAAATGACTTGCTACTTGCGGTCTGCATTAGCACTCCTTACACAGACTAAGACTTGTTAGGACAACTTGCCACTACATTATTCTTATAAACTAAGACAAATATATATATTTACACTTAGAACTCATAGGTTACTGGACACGAGGTAGCTCTGTGTTGGCATATATAAAATCATGTTGGTGCGCATTGCATTATCTTAAATTATTTCCACAAGTACTCTTATATCCTGTATTAGTGTATGTTATACATTTGTTTATTAAGGTTTAACACAAAAATTTCTGGTTATGCACGCATATTGTGTTGGTTACTCATATACACGTTGGCCCACGTTAAATTTACATACTTATGTTCGCGGAAGGTGTACTGGCTCTGTTTATGTTACAATCGTAATGGATCAAAGCTTCAAGGGTCATTCTTGTCTGTTGACTCTATCCAGGGGCATCATGTTTTTATGGCCAGGGTCTATGGGGGTCTCAGTCAGGTTTCTGCTGAGGGCTGTATCTGGGCTAGTGAAGTAAAACGGAAGGCAGAAGCTACAGTGTGTATTTTGTTGCATTCTCACAGACAGTCTTCTCATGGGAAATGAACGATTGCAGGGATGGTGAACAGGGGGAGGAGGAAGGAGCTCGTTAGCGGTGTGCGCCTGACTGGGAGAGCTGCAGGCTTGCATTGGAATCACACAATTGTTTTAGTATTCCAAAATGTAGTTGGTGCTTTACAAAATGGCGTCCTGTCCTCCTCTAGTTCTACGTTACTCGAGGGAACGTCACAAGGGGGAGACTGTTCCAAAGGTATTCCTACACGAGTGCCCTGAGGCTGGGGCCCTGGACCCAAAGCAGCCGCGACTGGGCCTACTTAGGAAGAGCAGGAATAGGGGAGCAGGGGTCTAAAATATCCCCTCCTTCCACTCAATATACTTGAGAGAATTGCATATATGACAGTAACAGTCTTTTTTATAAAGAAATTGGGATGACATGTCTTTTTTAGATGTGAATTGGCTTACTCCATTCCTTAAGGGGCAAGACATTCATACTTGCCTTACATCCTGAAGAAGGTCTTAAGAAGAAAAAGGGAGTATTGTTGTCCATTGACTGAAACACGTGTCGACTTTATGAACTGTTGAGAAATTATAATCAACTGTATATGACACTATTATTACAGACAGGGTCAGAGATATATGTGAAAAAGTTACTAATTAAATATGAAGTGTCACATCTAATAATGGCTACACTAGGAAGTAGGAAGCCGTTAAGGTTTTTATGTATGTATGTATGAATGAAGGATGGAGAGTGTTTGGATATGAGGTATGACATTTTGTGAATTATGATGTTTTGAGCAAGCATTCATGTTTTTTAGTGTGACATACACAGAAGTATGTTTATTTGTATCATTTCATAAAATGTGTAATATGTATTGAATCAGATAAGAAGCTGGTGTCATCCCATTACCACTGGTCCAACCTACATTTTTCATGTTGATTTTACCTGAAGGACCAGGGTGTGTAGAACAGGTAACCCCTTTTTGTTAAGACTTCCACACATTGATGCTTAGGTTGTCCTTCTATGCAAATCTATTTATTTCATTAAACAACCTCTGAAGGCCAATTGGGTTTTTATCTAATATAATAGTGTTGTCTGCATATGACATCCAACAGAAGGGAATATCTGTGATTTTAGGTGGAAGATGGTTAATATTCTCAAAACATTCTCCCATATCCGGCACATAGAGGTTATATAAAGTAGGAGAAGTCACCCAGCCCTGTTTAAGGCCAATGTTAGTTTTAATATGGTCAGATCTTTCCAATACCTTTTTCAGACACATGACTACTGATGTCTCCATATACATTTCTTTCAGAAAGTGTAGTACTTTTGTACACAGTTTCCATCTTTCAAGTTTGTCCTACGATCTTGTTCTATCTACGCAATCAAATGCTCTAGAGAAGTCTATGAAGCAGGTATAAAGTGTAGTCTTTTGTTTAAATGCCTCTCCTGTGACATAGTTTAAGGTTGCCAAATTGTCAATAGTACTGAACCCTGTTCTAAAACCTGTTTGCAGCGGTGGAATAAGCTTGTTATCCCTACTCCACGTACTTATAATTTGCAGCAGCAATGAGCAAAATATTTTGCAGCTGGAATCTGCCATTGCTAGCAATCTATAATGTTTAGGGCATATTGGGAAACAGATAGCCTCTCTCCAGCTATCTGGTATCGTTATGCCTTTCCAAACACACATATAACATTCCAATAGGATATAAGCCCATTTAGCTGAATTACATTTAAGGACAATGTTTGCTAGCATATCAGGTCCAAAATCCCTTGAGGATTTCATATTGTTGATTGTCTTAAGCATATCTCTAAATCCAAAAGGGAAGATCTTTTCATCTATCATCAATATTATCTCTATTTGCGGTGTGTTCTTATTTTCTCAAAAATAGAGGGTGGATATATATTCAATCCCCTCATCTATAGGTATAACATTAACATCAGTGTTATCCTCTTCGATCATATGCTGCCTATACAAATACCAAATTAGTTTTGCCTCATGAGTCCTACAGAGCTTGAATAGTATTTCCCAATTAACGTTGTGTAAATTATTCTTAGACCCCCTGAGCCAGTTCTTTAATCTCATACGTAGCCTAGAAATATTTTTGTTTCGTGTTTTCTCATCCATGCTTACTCCTCTCTTAAGACCATTTATTTCTCTCTTTAACTCTTTCTTTTTAATTTCTGTCTGGCAATCGAAGGGATTTTTGTATTTTTCTCCTTTTCTTTCACTAATGAAGATTCTGCTACCTGTCATATGTATCATCCCCAGGCGGTCTCATATGACCTTTCTTCAGTTAATAGCCATTTCTTGCCCACAAATAGGAAGTACATTAAAAACTTTAACAAACTTTTTATCAGGTTGGATTCAGTCCAGCATATCCTATTCCCACTCCCACTAGTTTGTATATTCAGGTCTTCCCCAACATCACTCCTCCTTAATGGTTGGCCATACCATGTACATTTGAGTATCTGATGATCACTATGGATTGTTGGCATATGTTCGAATCCTTTAATACGTTTTCTTAACCCACTGTTTACAAACATATAATCCAACCGATAGAACACCTTTCTATTAGTTCATGTCAGGTAGCAGCCTCCCTCCAAACCTGGATCCAGGAAATGTGTGGACAGTGTATTAGGTTGTAACCCTTTGGTAAGCTTTCAAGGCATTTATTCAAGGAGTAGCCATGTCGACTGAATTTGGGGTCCTCAAGAGCATACAAGGGCACCTGGCCTCCATTGTGGCCAGACTGTCAACACTGCAGCAACAATATGAGATTGGCCCCTCACACTAGCTGTGGCATGCAATTAAAACCAAGCTGTCTAATAAATTAAGCCAGGTGATTCCATTTGATACTTGTGGGTGATAGTTATGATAGGAGCAGAGATGTTACGGGTCCCCAAAAAAGGTAACTCATATTCCCCACACAGGAGTTTCCATTCATCCAACTTTACCTTAGCCAGGTCACAATAGGAGTTAAAATCCCCGATAAATATCACATTGGCTTTCGGGGCTTCGATATGCCAACCCTCCAATGTGTCCACAATAATCTTTCTGACCTCCTTTAAATTATCACCAATCGGGCGTGAATATACATTGATCAGTAGCAATTCCTTCTTTGAAGCTAGATTTGCTATCACTACACACATAACACAGTCTGATTCGCCAAATGTATCATATGCCCTAACTTTTAAACGGTTTTTAACTCCCACACATAAACCCCCTTTGGGTCTCCCTCTACGGCCCGTAGTTGCCGACTTTGTTAAAACTTTGAACTCATCAAGAATGAGAGAACTCAACACCCAGGTTTCTTGTATGGCAAATATATCACAGTTTTTCAAAACAGCAATACTCTCTTTGTGTATTAGTGATCTAAAACCCCTACTGTTCCAGGAGATGTTGTTTAGCATAGTGGACTCCCCCTCATCTCAACCTTCTAGTTTATCATTTTCATCAAGGAACCATGTAGTCAATCCATTGTTTCCCGACTGTTCTATCTCAATTTTCCCATTGTATTTCAGCGGCTGGACCTTTTTCTCATTGCTACATTCCACATTGTTGCAAACTATAATTTCAAATTCCTTATTACCCAGCTCTCTAAAATGTAGGTCCTTCTCCTTCCTCAACCGCCAGCTATCTCCGTACCATTCACCTTTCAGATTCCTGTTCTGGAATCTTCATCACCTCTGACATCAGCTGGCATTAGTATCATAGGATACTACACATCCCTCTTCTTCCACAAGACCTTCCTTCCTCACTCAGCAAAGTCCATCAAGTGAACCGGTCTCCGATAGCTTCTTCCAAAGCGAGATGTTGATGCTAAAACCAAACTCGATATATGTGATGGTTTTGATAAGAATGAATTCTCAATCAAAATGTTCTTACCAACTTCTACATCATCACCATCACTCTTATGGTTGCCACCACTGGGCATGAACATCACCCGACCATTATTCCACACTCTCCCATCACACGTTCTCACCGCATGCTTGAATACTTCAATCACTATAATGGGCTCTGACCACTTGCTACCATCCACCCTACGTGCCTCTGGCAGCTTAATCCTCACAAGACAACCAACCTATGGGACCTTACTAACTCTGAACCTCCTGTTATCATGTCCCGATTTATTGCAAAGTTGTCCCTTCATAATCTTTGTTTCCACTTCACATAATGACACTTCCATACCCAACACAGCACTCATCCACCCCGGGAATAATTTTGTGTTAGCTCTCCTACCTCTGCTCAACTCAAAGGGCAACACACCGGTTCTGCTATGCGGTGTAAACCTATGTGCCACCACAGTCATCTTCACCACATCCTTCCAATTCTTACCATTCGACCATGCCCATCTAATTGCTTCTTTTAATACCCTGTTATATCTCTCAACAATCCCATTTGTCTCAGGATGATATATGGCACTGATTAAATGTGTAATAGACTTAACTCTTAAATACTCCTCCATTTCCTTGGACTTAAATTGGGAGACATTGTCCGTTAGACTCACCCCCGGATAACCCTCACGACCACACATTTCTTCCAGAAATTCAATCACAGATTTAGTCGAAACAATTGACAACATCTTAACCTCAGCCCATCTCGTCAACATATCGATTACCACTACTCAAAATGTCTGGTGACCCTTATTCCACACTGGACCTAGGATATCTATCGCTAATTTCTTCCATGGTCTATCAGGCACGTCTGTCACAACCATTGGATACTTCTCACTTACACAACCCTTATCTCACTTATTGCAAAGAATACAGTTTCTAACACTCCTTTCAATTTATAGATCACAACCAGGCCACCAATATGTGCTTCTTATTCGGTTCTTTGTCTTTGAGATTCCTTGATGTCCTTCGTGTCCCAACAGTCTAATTCTCTCTGTAATTCCCTCAGGAGGAATCAGGTTGTCGCCTCTCAGCAGATAATCATCCTGTCTACTCATTTAATGCCTTACACTCCATTAACCTTCAACTCCCACTTCTTGAACGTTGTTCATTGGAACCATGTTTTAGTTGAAATTTTCCATTACAAACATTATCTTGGTATCTTTTATCATCTCTTGCACCCATTTCTGTCTGGATATGGCAGCATCCTGTATTGCACAAATCATGTCTTGTTGATCATCCCATTCTTCACTTTCTTCCTGAATATTTGTCATCCTTGACAGACAATCTGCAGCATAGTTCTTCACACCAGGTATGTACTTTATCTCCAAATCAAATTCTTGTAATCTAGAAACCGATCGCCTTATACTTCCTGATTTTTTATCCAGACCCTTGGTCATGAACACTTCAACTAACGGCTTATGATCAGTGTGTAATTCAAATTTTGTTCCCCACACCAAGCTCCTGAACTTGTTGACTGCCCAAACAATAGCAAGTGCTTCTTTTTATATAGTAGCATAAGCTTTTTCTGCTCCTTTCAATAGACGAGAAGCAAATGCTATGATATACTCTTTACCTTCATGTACGTGTGTCAAAAGTACACCCAAACCAACATTGCTTGCATCAGTTGTGATCATCGTGCGTCTACCTCTCACGTAATTTCTCAATGCTAGTGCTGCTTTTAAGGCACTTTTACTGTACTTGAATTCTTCCTCGCATGCTTCACTCCATTCAAACTTTCTGTTCATTTTTGTTAAATCTCTTAACATAACTGTGTGGTCTGAAAATCTTCTTACATATTTAAATAATATTCGGCCATGCCCAAAAAGGTCCTCTACTGCTCTCTGTTGTTTGACGTGGACATCTCTTCTATGGCATTCATCAATTTGGGTCTGGGTGCAATACCATCTTTGGATATGACATGTCCCAAGTATTCAATTTCTTTCCTATTAATCTTTGATTCTTCCTTGCTTAGCGTCATACCAGTATTATGTAATTTCCTGAAGACCCTGTCTAATCTTCTAGTGTGCTCTTCTTCCGTATCTCCATAAATCAGTATATCATCTTGAAAGCAGATGACCCCTTCATCCCCATCAAATATACAATGCATAATTTTCTGAAATACAGAGGTTGCTGAAATGAGTCCAAAAGGCATCCTCCATACTGATATAACCCTTCTGGTGTGATAGATGCCGTCCGGTGTTTTGAATCCTTATGTAGTTGAACCTGATGGTAGGCAGAGGTGAGATCTAATGTCGAAAACATTTTGGCCGAATCGATGGTTGAAAGCAGTTCTTGGATATTGGGTAATGGGTGTATCTCCAGGATTATGCATTTATTTAACTCTCAAATCGATACATACCCTCACTTTTCCAGAGCTTTTTCTCACAATCACAAGAGGGGACACCCATTCCGCAGCATCTATTTTCTCTATAATCCTTTGTTCTTCTAACTTTCTTAGTTCATTTTTTACCTCTTCTCTCATAGCCAACGGAACACTCCTCAATTTTTGAGCAACCGGTTTGCACCCTTCTACATGTCTTCCATTTGTTTGTCATTCTCTATACTAATTCCTTCTAACCCTGTCTGAGTTACTGCCCCATTGGAAGCCCCCATGTCAGTTAATTCACTTTCAGTTTCAGCCTTATTTCCGATTTCCTCCACATTTACCTTAAGCCATTCTTTAAGACCCCCCCCCTCTCTATTTTTTCTTTTCTTCCCACCTGGGCTCAACTCGTATCTATTAGCAACCTCAATACATTCCGTATCATTTACCAATATTTCAGCTAGGGCAATACTATTCTTTTTGACTATAGTCTTCTTTTTATTTTTACCTGACTTATTTTTATTACCCTTCTTGTAATTTCATTTACACTGAGTGCGCCGTTTCTGGCCTTGTGAGTGAGTTATTTCATCATGCGTATCCATTGTTATGTCATGTGGACACTGCAGTTCTTCTCCCTCTTGGGGAATCACCACTTTTTTTTAATTGATCAACAGACAAAGTCCACTTAACTCGTCTACCATATCTTCCTGAGATCCTGTACCGGGTCTCATAGTCTCCCTCTGGCCATTCCCCTCACCAGGCAGCTCAATTTCGTTTACATTTTCATGTTTATTAGCCAGCATCTCCTTAAGTAGCGATTGCTCATTCAGCTTATTGGTGCAAATGCCAAGCAGAATATCCATCTGCTGTGCTCACTGCTAACAGGTGGACTATGAGAGGCTAGGCCTGCCCATTGACATGGCAGTAGTCAGTGTGGTGGTGGTCATAGTGGTGCCGCTCAGCCTGCTCTGCTTTTAGGTAGAAGAAGAGAGCATGTTTCTACTTTCTTTCCTCTAAAGTTGCAAGTGAGAAGTATCCCATTAATGTGCATGCTTATTTGGTCCTGGATCCTGTCCTTGTATCTTGAAAAACAAGTAAACAATCGAAATCTCTAGCATGGGTTTAAAATGGTGGCACAGATTAACTCCCTAAAGTAACATAATCTTGTTTAGAATGAAACATTTGCTTCTAGGCACTGGAAAATACTATTGGCAAGACATAAGCTTCAAAATCCCCTTCTTCTCTAATTTCCGCAGTCAGGGTCTATAACTGGTGCTTCAGCACGTATAAAAAAAATGTTCACATCACTGTACGTGTACGTTGTGTTGTCATTGTTAACAGTCTCTGCAGCATATCCAAAAGGCTACACCAAATGAGACATTTCACCCTATCCCATTATTCTAGGAGTCAAAGACATGGAGGACCCTGCTTCAGCTTTTTGTTGAATAACACGCATTGATGGCTTTGCGTTGAAGTATATATAGAGAGAATTCCATGGAGTGGAACTATCCCATAGGTGTCTGAGCAGGGGGAAGGACATTCGCGGTTTGCATTCTACTTTGTCTTTTGAGTGGTTTGATTTTTCTAAATGTTGCCACAAATACAAAGTATACCTTCCATTTGCTTATTGTAAAAAGAAAAAAATGTGGAAACACATAAACCAAACAGTAGACATGAACTTTAGAATAAATTTGAAAGGTATGTCCAAACACCAATTGATAAAAAAGAATGACTTGGTCAATAAAGAGTGCACGTTAGAAAATCTAGTTTTATTACATGCAAATACAGCCAGGAGGGTCAGCAACTCAGTAGAACTGGGAAACTGAAAAAACTCTCAACATACCCATTTCAGTTTCAAGTTGTATAGCAGACAATCACAGAATCTACATATGCAACATTTATCAAATACAAGTCAAACCCACATTTCCTATTGGCTAGCCACTAAACATCACTTGTATTTTACTACATCATTGGTCAATAACCTATCGGTGACGACATGAATACAACCACCTGTGAAGGACATAATTGTGTAGTCAGCAGAAAATAGTTTGTTGTAATTGATCAATTTACACTCTGGTAACTTGTTGCAAAAATGGATTGTGCTTATTAATCAACACAACTTCGGCCAAGTCGTGATGTACATACCCCCGACAGGACTCAATCATAGAGCAAAAGTGGAGAGTGAAGTCAACACCTTGTGGCAATACAATGGTCACAATACTTTCTCATGAGACCAGACAACTTGGCAACCCTGAACGGCTCTTTCAACTTTGCAGATGTCCCTTTTAGCAACACCTCTTGCGACTCCCCTCCTGAAAATTGTTGCTTTCCTAGCACACATCCTTCCCTATCTCTCTTGGGAACGAGGTGGTGTTATAAAACCCAGCCGAGACACTGTTCTTGGGTATTCATTTCTCTGATGTATTTGCTGTATTTGATGTGTCTGTGGCAGCTCTAATGGTGTTGCCTCTTTTCAATGGGGAAGTATAACCTCAACCTATTTCCATGCCTTTGAAATGCCTGGATCCCACACCTTGTTCTCAGTAGGATTTGTCCTTCACAGCTACAACACTAATCTATCGTCTGAAACAAGAATGTTATAATGCGTTTCAGTACCAGCCTCTGTGAACTGCTAGGCCTCGCAACAATATCCAGTTGCTTCACAACTTTATTCCTTAATTGGTGGCTACAAAACCCTTAAAATATCATGTACCTAAACTTTAAATACAATGAGACATTTTGTTGCTGCTCCTTTTTTCATAGTGTAATGCTCTCTAAAGTGTGTTAAAGCTAGCTACAGATAGCACATGTGCAGAAATGCTAAACTAAATGACAACAATGCTGACACTTAATGATCAGCCCTACTTGCTAATAGAATTTACACATCTAAACCTCCTTCCACATTTGGGACGTTGCACTCACATCCCTACAAATTCAAATGTATATTTATTTTTGACATGCTAATTGTAAACATGTATACAATATATAAAAAGACCCCTGAATACAATAGCAATATTTAATGAAAAAATGCCCTTTACTTTGAAGTCAAATTACTACATGGAATCACTCATGTAAACATGTGTAGAAATGTAAGAAATATATATGAGACTCTGTTAAATATATATGATAGACACATTAACTTCATGATTGTTAGGCAAGATTGTATGCAGTACCCTTTGGGTGCACTACACCAACCCTGACCTCCTGGCAATAGGGACCCAACCTTTGGTATAAGTCTGAACTACACAGGCCATATCACAATAAAAATACATGAGAGGGTGCGGAAAAGGGCTCCCCCTCTCCAGTTTATAAATTAAAAATCCTAAAGTCCAGCAAAAGAGCTGGGGGTCTCCAAGGTAGAAGGGATTTAGCACATTTCTGAGAAGTCTTCCTAACAATGATGTACACTTCTCTACGAACTACAATTAAAAATACAACACATTTTTAAAATAAGACGCATTGGCAAAGTCACTAATCTATGAGTTCACAGCTTTTCATTGCCAAACAAATGGCTGTGGCTTAATTAACCAGACCAATCACTTGTTCAGAAATGCATGAAATACGAATCAATGGCAAAGCCAAATAGTTATGGCATTCATAGTTGGTAAATAACAAACACATTGTTATAGCTTTAATTATTACAACCATTCACTTGTGTAGATATGTGTGAAATGATAAGCATTCGTATTGACAACAACTTTGGGACTTTCTTAATTGTTTACTAAAAAACAAATGGTCCTCGAATGCATGGCTACAACTAATGACTTTTTAAATGTAACAAATATTGGCAAGGCCACTAGAAATGCCATTAATAGTTGTTTATTGACAAATAGTCAAGCCTTCAATTACTGTGATGAATCACACAAGTAAACATGTATGAAAAACCAAGGATTGTCAAAGCCAATAGTTTTGGCATTTGTAGTTGTTCATTAACAAATGCCATCACTTCTTTTACTACCACCAATTACACGGGTTAAAAGGTATGAAATAACAAACGATGGTGAAAGCATTATTTTCATATTTGTAGTTGTCTGACCAACAAATGTTAAAAGATTCAATTACAACAACATAATATTGGCAAAGTCAATAATATTTTTGCCATTTGTAGCTGTGCATTGAAAAACAAATGGTTGTACCTTTACCTGCTATGAACAATCACAAACGTAAAAATTTACAAAAAATTAGCATTATCAAATCTAATATTTTTGTCTTTGTTAGTATTTAATTGACAGATGCCATTACTTGAATTACTATGACTAATCACAACTGTACAAAAAAAGAAATAAACATTGACAAAGTCAATAGTTTTGGCATGTGTAGTTCCAAACTTCAATTACAACAACAAAGTACACATGTAAAAATGTATGCAATTACAAGTATTGGCCAAGCCAACACTTAAGCCAGTTGTAATTGTTCATTGAACACAAATGATTGTAGCTTGAATTACTAAGACCAATTGTTTTTAGTTTTGATGTTTATACTTTTGTATCAATTACTACAACCAATCAATCATTTGTGCAAAATTGTACAAAATAACAAGCAATTGCAGCTGTTTGTATATTTGTTTGTTGTCAAACAAATGGTCATAGCTTCAACTATTGTCCCCAATAATTGTTGTTGAAATAACAAAATGGCAAGAATGGATAAAGCCAATAGATTTGGGATTTGAAATTGTAATTGTTCATTGACAAACACATGGTTGAAGTTCAGTTATTATGAGTGGTCACTAGTGTAAACCTTTATTAAATAGAAAGCCTTATGTTTTGCCATTTGAAGCTGTTCATTGACAAACAGATGGTTGTACTTTCAATTACTTTGACCAATTACTCATGTAAAAAGGCATACAATAAGAAGAATTGGCAAAGAAAATACTTCTGCCATTTCTGAAGCTATCCAAGCCTTGGCAAAGCTTATTCTCTGGGCATTTTTAGTTGTTCATTGGCATAAAGCTGGACTAGGTTCAATTACTACAAGCAATCATTCATATACAAAATTGCTAAATAACGAGCATTGCAAAGCCAATTGTTTTTAAATGTTATTTGACCATTGGCAAACAAATTGTTGTAGGTTCAAATACTATTACTAAAAACTCTTTAAAATGCATACTATATCCGGGGGCCCTGGAGAGTCCAAGGAAGATGGCCGCCTGCTAGAAGAGCTCAAGAGCTGGAGGTGTGACAGAGACTCTTATTGACCACACACGCCTTATCCCGGCGCATATTTCATTGGTAGGACATAGCATATGTACCCGGGGGCAACATGCTGTGAGTGGGGCCTGATCTGCTCAGCTTGGAGGAAGATACCTACTACAGCAGTTTGAGCAAGGTGACTGTGGTGTCCGTGCCTGAATAAGGTTCGAATGGGCAGGCCTCTGATCCCGGTGGATGATCACATGATGCACACACTCTGGGGTAGGCGCCCCGTGAAGATCTATCAAGGTTCCAGTAGAAGTGGGATGCTGAGTGGGCTTGGCGGATAAGAGGTGATACATATAGCTGACTGAAACAGCGCTAATGAGCAAGTTGAGAGATTGAAGTGTCAGGCAACGTCCCAATCTGAGGACAACTCTCAACAGAACAATCAGCCTACTGTTTGCAATAGCAGCACAGCATGATGTTTCATCCCTCTCACTGGGTGAGTCACAACCGATAGATACGCCATAGATGAGACATTAATCATGAGGATAGCAGAAAGGTATATAGGAAACTGTTGGAGAGGACTGGGTAATGGGCCCCAAAAACCCGATAGTTATCAGAAGAATGTCCGAAGACTTGGGCTCTGTAAAACCCAAGGTGTTATCACTGTAGATAGTACTCAATGAGTGTAGAGGTGCACAGCCATGACACGGTGCATATATATGCGACTTCCATAGAGGAAGGTTCTCAATAATTGAACGCTGGTCACCAGGACCCTTCTTGATTTTCCCTGGAAACAGTGCAGCTACCACTGTAATTCCAAAACGTTTGGTGGGACGGCTATGTGTGCGCACTGGCTTGGTTGACATGTCCTGACCATCATTTGAAATGGACTTTACTCACGCCAGCGGGAACACTGGAAGGCACCCAATCCACATGGATCCATCAAGCGACATAACAAAATGGATATACCAACACAACTGCAAGCTATCCTGTCAGAAATGAAGTCTATCAAGCAATGCACCTAGTAGATGAATGATACAATGCAAGACATGACAGAATGATATCAATGGCTGCATGAATATACAAGCTGAATGCACTACTGAAAAGGAGCGAAGAATTAGCATGTCAGAGGACAATCATGAAACCCTCATCACTAACTTAGACGCCGTCATCAAAGAAGTGGACAGACTCAGGGAAAAAATGGAGGATCAAGAAAATCACTTGCTGCATAATAACATACACCTGGTGGGGATCCCTGAGTACTTGGAGGGTGAGGATGTTCAATTGTTTCTGTACACATTTTTTCAAGACAGCCTACCACTCCTAAACCCACACATATATTCATCATGGAGAGAGCACACAGGGCACCATTCCCAAGCCCAACAAGGCAAACATCCTAAGATCTGACTTCATTCAGAGATAGCTAAGTAGCCACGCTAGTGCTGGTACTTATTTGGGAAATTTGAATCAGTTTAATAATTGTATTAGTGTGTTTTAAAACTGTAACATCTAGATTTCACTTTTAGCCTGTGCGCCGAATCACGTGTTTTTGGGGAAATTATATTTTTAAAACTGACTTGCTTCCATTGCTTTGCCTTTGCTAGTGAAACGAAGTGGGCTAGATTTGAAAAGCCTGCAGACTCAGTACTTAGCACACACGAGATACGAGACAGGAGTGAACTACAGCCCCCAGAAGGCTTGTAGTCCTCCTGCAGTACTTGTTTCGTCCACAGGCGCGAACGGGCCGGCGTGAACACGACCGGCGTGTCTGTGCAGGTCCGTGTGCATTCGTGTAGCTCGGCAGCTTACTCTTCTTCAAACGGTTGTTGAAGCAGGTATAGCTTTTTCCTTTTAGTATTCTATTCTATATGGGGGATACCATGGCTCAGTCCAAGGGGACCTTCAGTATAGTAGAAAGTGTCCACCCTACCCTTAAGGATATCCCAAACAAACATAACCAAAATAATATCGTTAATACTATGAGAAATGCTAATGTACACACCAATTTAACCATTACCTTGCTTAACACTCACTCATTGCCTAAACACTGTGTAGGACTGCACGACTATATTCTAGAGCATAAGCCAGATATCATGTGTCTTACGGAGACATGGCTTACAGAAGCCCATGGACCGACCATAGAGCAGGTAACCCCCCCGGTTACGTATTCCTAGGGAAGCATAGAGAGAATAATGTTGGGGGTGGAGTGGCCATAATTTGCAAAAAGCAGCTGGGGTTTTACGAGGTTAAAATAGAGTGCACTGGATATGATATCATCCACGTGAAACTGACCTCAAACCCTAACTATAGTTTGAATTTGGTTTTACTTTACCACCCTCCAGGAGAAGTATGTGATTTTAATGATGACTTAGTCAAGCTGATTGCACCGATGTTGACTACGAATTCAGGGCTGGTCATATCGGGTGACTTCAACTTATGGAAAAATGACAAAGCAGATAAGAAAGCACTCCTTTTGGAAAAAATGAAGAGCACTCATCATATTACCTATCACAATACTGAACCAACGCATAATAAAGGACATATTCTTTATTGGGTCGGAGGGGGAAACGTCCAGTTTGGGCCGATCTTTACTTCTCCATGTATCTGGTCAGATCATTGTTTCCTGACATGTAGCCTTGGATTACCAGTTAAATCCATAATAGTGCACGCCAAGCACATACGGTTAAATCACGGAATTTTAAGAATATCACGTCTGATATTTTAACAACTAGCATGGAATTACTTTTAAGTGCAACGGACGACTTAGACGATCCTGCGAGACTCATAAAAGTTTATAATGAAGTCATGTGAAAAATGCTAGATAAACATGCACCCATGAAGGATAAAATAGTTAAAGATCTGTCCAATCGTCATAAGTGGTTTTCACCCGCACTAGCTGAACTTAAAATTGCTAAGAGGCAAGCTGAACACTCTTGGCATAAAAACAAAACGAATGATAATTGGCTGGCTTGGAAACACATTGAAAAGCATTATAGAGTGATGACTACAGAAGCTAAGAAATCCTTCTATGACGCTCAAATAAATCAAGCCGGAGATAAAACAAAAGAACTCTTCTGCCTTTTCAGGTTATGGGAAAAACCTACTGTTTGTAACCCCTCGATTAAACCCACTATAGATGACTGTAGCAGAGTCCAGAGGACTTTTGCAGACAAACTGCTGAAGGCACAAAAGAAAATTGAGCAGGAAATACTAATTTCTCCTCTGCCAAACCCCGTTTGCACCTAAAATACCTAAAACAGATAATCTTATTAGTACTCCAGATAATTTTAATTTTGCAGAACCAAACTTAGCTGAAACACTGTTGCTATTGAAAGATATGCAACCCACAAATTGCCCAGGGGAAATTTTCCCCTCAAAATATATACTGGAGCACCAAGAACTGTTTGCCCCATTTTATCGCGGTTCATAAAGTCCTCCTTTCATACAGGTTCCATTCCTCATTCTATTAAAAATGTTGCTGTTACCCCCCTGATAAAAAAAAACCAGGCCTGGATCCATCAGATGCAACTAATTTAAGACCAATCACAAATACGTTATTTTTCCTTAAACTTATAGATAAGGCAGCGACCACAGAGTTACAATCCCATGTACTAAACTCCGGCATATTACATGCAAAGCAATCAGGTTTTTCAAAGTTTCCATGGAACGGAGACAGCTTTATTGGATCTTCAGACTTATATGTTGGGTAAACTGGAACATAGCAAGTCGGGGTTGCTGATGTTATTAGACCTATCAGCAGCCTTCGACTTGCTGGACCACAAGATCTTGCTCAACAGAATGGCGTCGGTAGGTGGACTTTCCAAAAATGCCATTTCTTGGCTTAGATCTTTTCTGGAGGGTCGCCAGTCCCGTGTCCACTTGGGAGACTGTGCTTCTGAGCCACAGACCATCACATGTGGAGTCCCCCAGGGAGCATGTCTCTCTCCCCTGTTGTTCAATATTTACATTAATCCCTTATGTATCGAGTTAGAATCGTTGGGGATCTTTTTCTGTAACTACGCAGATGATTTCCAACTAGTCTTGAACATAACAGGGACTATGAGGCTGACCAACAACCAGTAGCCGAAGCATATGAAGTCATAAAACAATGGATGTCAACTAATTGGCTCTGTTTGAACGCTGCGAAAACGGAGCTGATGCTTTTCGGCTCCCAGCATGCCCAATTCAAACTAAGCCAAGATTATAATTGTTTTACGATAGAAGGTGCTAAAATCAAAACCATAAAGAAAGTTAAGACTTTGGGTACCTATATGGAGGAAAGTCTGGATAGTGAGGCACATGTTACCGCCATCACTACCAATACGAACTACCACCTAAAGGTTTTGAGACAAGTAGCCCCGTTGATTTCGGTAGAAAATCGCATAAAACTTGTGAGAGCAGTAATACTGCCTTGCATAGACTATTGTAATGCACTGTTGGGGGGAGCTAATAAAGCTGACATCCAACAGTTGCAGAAGATACAAAATGCATCTTTTTCAGATAAAAAGCTCAGAACCCACCAGTGCGGCCAGAAGAAAACTTCACTGGCTTCCAGTGGCAGCTCGTATCCAATTTAAAATACTTACCACGTGTCATAAGTGTATTTTTGGAAATGCTCCGGCTTATTTGAAGGAAAAGATAAATATCTATCAACCAACAAGAAGCTTACGTTCCTCGGCTGGGTCTCTGTTGGTTTTGCCCCGGATAAAAAGGTCTCGTGGCTTAGGTAGGGCCTTCTGTGTCCAAGGCGCGCAAGCCTGGAACTCTCTTCCGACGCAGATGCGCCTGACAGAAAATCACCTTGCTTTGCGTAAACAGTTGAAGACTATATTGTTTGAATAGAATAATTCCAGCTCTGTTTGCTACTACTTCTGTCTTTCAGCGCCTGGATGCCTGCGGGCTTTGCCGCCTTATAAGTGTAATTAACATAACATAACAAGATAATAACGCTAAGATTTCTGAATTTCTAGCACAAGCTTGGAGTGATGAAAGCATATTGTGCAAAGGGATTAAAACAACTAGAGGGCGTGATGATACACCTGTTGCATGACTTCTCAGTTGAAGTCCCCAGATGGCGTAAGGCGTTTAATCCACTTCTTGAGGCGCTACAAGGATCAGATTGCTGCTATCACTTGAAATTCCCTGTGGTATGGTGTTTCCAACATATGCAAAAATGACACACAGTCGACACCCTGATGGATTCATGGCAATTCCTGCATCAGCTTAAGATCATTACAGGTGGCTGCATACCGGAAGCAGAAAACCACCCCACCAAGAAGGAAGACGATCTACATCTGTGTTGAGGTCTGAGTTCTCAAAATCGCTGGATGAATACAGGACGGAAACCAATGTCCTTGTGCCAGAGAAGGGATGCAGATAAGAGGCCTAAGAGATGAAGCTGGACCATAGTTTGGCCTGCCTCTGGCACTCCAATAGATGAAGAGCGAGCGACCCACAGCAATATTCATTATGTGAATACTATTAACACCACTGTAAAATAGTATGAACTGACATCGCCTAGAGACTCTCCTCCATCTACTGGGCTCCCCTTCGCTACGATCAGAAGGACACGTCCTGGGTGTAAATCTATGCTGGGTATGCAGCAAACAGTAGATTATGTCGATTGTACCGCATGATGCTCGCATACCACTGAAGGTCAGCTATGGAGCCCAACCATGGAAGGTGGCTCATCTGCCTTCCCCAGAGGCAACATCCATTATTTTTGGTCTGTGTATATGTTGCTTACATTTAAGATTTACAGTATGCACGGTGCAAGGGAATGGATGCTCGAGACCGCACCCTGGACTCTAGCATGGGTTGTTATGTTTTATTATTGGGGTCCTACTACTAAACCTCAATGTTATGGGTTTCTTGGTTACATATGAATGTCCAGCTAATCCAGAATCCCCCCAAAGATAAACGTCTCCAGAGCTCTGGTTCTCTCTAGGCTAGACTACTGCAATAGCCTTTTACTTAATCTTCCCTCTTCTTCTCTTCAGCCCATCCTGCTAATCCAGAATAGGGCTGCAAGACTTATCCTTAGCCTCAAGCACAGGGACCGCATCTCTCCAGCCCTAACAACTCTCCATTGGCTACCTGTTTCAGCAAGGATCAAATTCAAATCCCTCTGCATCATCCATATGGCTATCCGGGGACAGGGACCATGCTATCTACAACTAACTCACACTAAGTACTCTCCCTCCAGATTTTTACGTTCCTCCGGCACCAACTCTCTGTGCTTCACTAAATAGGGAGCTGGTGGACAATCTCTTTCCTCAGCAGGCTCCCTCCAATGGAACAGCCTCCCCCTTCCTCTTCATCTTGAGCTGGATCTCTTCAAATTACAGAAGCACCTCAGACTTTCCTTTTGACCTCCTCCTTCCCGTCCTCCCTCCTCTGCTAAGCCTCACAGTTGCTGAGATTGGTGGTCAGGGCCCTTATGTGTCCTCTTGGGTCCTGGCCTCCCAGACCCAATCACCTTCAGCCTCCACCAGCACTTGCCTTGGAACCCACTGGCCTATTCACCAAAGGTCTGCAGGTACTTATTTATTGGCAGCTGACCACACTCACCTAGGCACTTACAGCAGTTCTCTCCCTAGCACTTCCCTCCTGGTACACGTAGCACTTACCCCACCCCACTGCCCTATACCTCCTCTCTCTCTCTGCACTTGCACGTTCTGATTGCTCACAAGGCCTAATTGGACCGCCTCTATCTTTCATTGTCATATTTGATTTTCATTCCAATGTTCCCTCCCTGCTGCTCTGTGGGTGCTTTGAAACTACAATTACCTGATGCATAAGCACCTTCCAAATGCACAACAAATAAATAAATACATTAATAAATAAATAAATGCATAAATAAATAAATGTTGGTGTGACCAGGCACAAGTCAGATAGTAAATGACGCTGAGATATAGACACGGGAGACTCGAACAGTAGGATACAACCGTAGATGAACCCCACCTCAGAAGTACATATATCATATTTCACACAGAAACCTGTCTTGACAAATTGTGTCTAGCTAAACTGGTTATGAGATGCGAGTGGTTGGGGGTCTCTTGGGAAATAAATGATCACAGCACCTAATCCTGGATGGCTACTCTTACATTTATAGTAATGAACATAAAGGGCCTGGGAGACCAGGTCAAGAGACGTAGATTATTAAACAATATGAGAGATAATCTGTGAGATATCTTTTCATGCAAGAATCACATGTAGATGCCGTGGAATTGGTAAAGCTTTGTCAGGGGTGGGTAGGACAGACATTTCACTCGCCATGTCATTAGAAAAGAGGGGTGTCCATTTTTATACACAAACGTATGTCACTCAAGGTTCTCAATACGGTGGTGGATCGAGAAGGGAGGTATATCCTAGATCACACAACGCTATATCAACATCACATTACCGTTCTAAACACTTGTACCCCGATGGAAGACACTCGAGGAATTTGTACACATGTTTTTGCAACATGCACATCATTTATGGGCCAATTCACATTCCTTGGAGTGGGTTTCGACATTGCCATATCACATAAATTGGACAGACAGACAAGGGCATAAACGCCCCGCCGTTTCTACCCCAAAAGAATAGAACTCTTCTCACACTTATGAATGAGCTTTATATGGTAGCTGCATGGAGAATTTTGCACATAACTCAGAAAGATTTGTCTTATTACTCACATTACCATTGTAGTTATACCAGATTAGATTACTGGTTGCTCCCTAGTACCATTATACCAATGGAGACGCAATTTGACAAACTCCCCATGACGCTGTCCGATCATGACACAGTCTTGCTGAAAGTCCCTTTCCCAACAGAGCCTATGCACTCTCCATCTTGGGGGATTAATCTGTAAACCTTACAAAACAACACACTTAATGACACACCTAATGGAGAATATGAATCCCTATGATGCTGGGATAAGGCCTTTCTCACAGTGGGCAAATAAATTTAGAGAATGGAAAACTTGTGAAATGGACTTAACATCCAAACTACATATGGCTGAACTCACACATAATTGAACCAAAGACCCCACTGTATAAACTCAACTTAGATTGGAGATTAAAAATATCACGGCAAGCACACAGAAGCTCTTTTCTAAGTGGTCTCAGACCTTTTTTGAAGAGGATGGAAAGGCCATTGAAGATGATGGCTCTACAATTGAAGTGCTAACAACGTGCCCAAATTATAGAACGGATTTAAAATAAAGCAAGGGAGACAATGACAGTGTCAGTAACATCAACACAAAGTTTGCGGAATACTATAAGGAATTTATATGCTGCACCACCTCACAGAGACATAACTCAGATACAGACTTTTCTAAATCTCATTAAATTAATCTTCCCATGATCTCAGCTGAGGATCTGCTCTCCTTAAAAAACCCTGATCACAGAATTGGAAGTGTCGAAAGCAATCACGAGCTTGGCCTACCAATCAACCGGAAATATTGGTCCCTAAACTGATAGTGATCTATACTGTAGCGTGTGAAGCGGGGCATCTACCGGAATCCATGCTGGTAGGAAATATAGTGGTCTTCCATAAGGGGGGCAGAGACCCCATTGAGTGTGGCTCTTACAGGCCGATATCACTCATAAACATGGATACAAAAATACTAGCCAAATGTCTGGCACGATGTTTCAAACAACTTTTACCCCAATTAGTACACTCAGACCAAACAAGTTTTGGAATCAACAGACACTCCTCAACTAATATGAGACGCTAATTACATATCATTTACAGTCCATCAGGAGAGGAGGATATAGTGCTATCCCTTGATGCTGAACAAGCATTTGATCTGGTGTGATGGGACTACATGTTTAGTGTTCTACATAAATTGGGGATGGAGGGACGCTTTCTAAAAATGATCAGATTGTTATACCAATGCCCTATGGGAGTGGTGGTCGCAAGTGGACATACTTCATCCAGGTTCAACATGGGTCCTTTCTCTCCACCACCTCTCTCTAGACTTGTGGTGTTCCCCAGGCTCTAACCTCTCAGCCTGGCTCTTCAATGTCTAGTTGGTCCCCTTGCCACACCTAATCTCTACCTTCTCCTCTAACTTTCAGTGGTATGCAGATAACACTCAGCTCTCCTTCAGGTTCCCCTCAACCTCCTCTCCTCTCTTGCTCATTCTGGGCTGTCTATCCCAAATTCAGGATTGGTGCACCTCCAACGACCTCTGTCTTAATGCCAGTAAGTGGGAGATCCTTCTCATTGAAGCCCTGCTCCCTCTATCCCTCTTTCACTCTGGCCTCCCTCCTTGGGCCCTCTTCCTTCTCCTTCCAGTGAGGCAAAAATCCTTGGGGTCATCTTCAACTCCACCCTCTCCTTCTCTCCGCACATCACAGACCATGCCAAGAAGGCCCACTACCAGCTGCACCTCCTAAGAGGCATTCTTCCTTTTACCACTTTCCCCCAGAAGCTCACTTTCGCTCGAGCCCTGGTTCTCTCTAGGATGGACTACTGCAACAGCTTCTTTCTCAATCTTCTTTCCTCTACACTCAGCCCTCTGCAATTATTACAGAACAGGACTGTAAGACTAATCCTTAGCCTCAAACCCAGGGACCCTCCAGCCCTGAAATCTCTCCACTCGCTCCTGGTGGATGCAAGGATCAAGTTCAAGACTGTTCTGCATCATCCGCAATGCTTTCTCCGGGCCGGGCCTGCACTACATCAAACTCTCTCTTCCAAAATAACGTCCTTATTGAGCCCATGCTCAGCTACCTCCAACTCTCTCAGGTTTCTCCAGGCAGAGAGTTGGGGGGTAGATCTCTCTCCTCTGCAGGTGCCTCCCTCTGAAATGGCCTCCCCGTCCCTCTCAAAATTGAACCGGACCACCCAAAGTTCAGGAAGCAGCTCAAGACTTTTGTTTTCTCCTCTGATTTCTCTAATTCCCTCCCCTGCTGATCAACTGTTCTCCATGCCAACTGGCTGCTTGGCTATCCTCAGAGTCTCACTGGATACCAGGCACCTCCATGATCAGTCTCCCCTGCACTGCCTCCGGGCCTACCACTCACTTAGGGGCTGTAACTGTAACCTCTACAGTCCCCTGCCTCCTTGCACTTACCCATAGCCGTGCTGCACTGACTGCAATCCCTCAGAGCATTGCTGCCCTGATTGCACTTCCACCTTCCCTCTCCCTGACTCTGCCCCTTCTCATTGCACTTGGCTTTGTTGCACTTTCACAATCTGAATGACACAAGGCCTAGTAAGATTGTTTGTCTTGTCCTCCATCTGTCTTCCCTCTTTTGTCTTGTTGTGCCTAGAAACACTTATTTACAGGCACGCTATAAATGACTTATCATATCATATCATGTCACATTCCCACTATTTGCGGACACATGGCAAGCCTGCCCACTGTGACCACTGTTACATGCATTCTCCATAGAACCAATAGCTGTCAAAATCCGTACAAAGGACGGACTGAAGGGCATCATAATGATGGATACAGAGAATTGTATATCTCTATAAGATGATGATATGCTGCTATACATCAGCAAAACACAAGGGGTGATGGCTGGAAGTTTTTGAATTAATCTGAACCTCTGGCATTGCTCTGGGCAACCCTCCAGACCATTGTTCTTCGCTTTCCAAGCCACTACAAAAGAGGAAAGACCATATGGAAATCCAGCTTGGTCCAACCCCAAAAGGAGCAGTCCAGCCTGAACTGTTTGGTCACATTCCTTCTGCATGTGACCACAAGCATCCCCAAACATGTTTCGGTCTTGTTGGGCCTAATCAGTGAGGAGTAGCTTGTGTCTCTAGGCCGAGCAGGCACGGGACCCAGGTCTGGCATACCCGTAACACTCGGGGTGACTACAGCAAAACAAAAGAGGTGATGACTGGAAGGTTTTGAATTAATCTGAACCTTTGTCATTGCTCTGGGCAATCCCCCAGACCATTGTTCTTTGCCTGCCAAGCCATCACAAAAAGGGAAAGACCATATGCAAATTGGGCTTGGACCCACACCAGAAGGGGCAGTGCAGCCCAAACTGCTTGGTTATATCCCTTCTCCACAAGACCACAAGCATCCCCAAACATTTTTCTGCCTTGTTGGGCCTCATCAGTGAGGACTAGCTTGGGTCTCTAGGCCCAGCAGGCACAGGACCCACGTCTGGGCATACCCTGTTATACATCAGCACAAGCTCTGTGGGACTCCCACAGCTATGCACATACTTATGGGAATACCTCTTGCGAAGGTCCCCCTGCCCCAACTTAACTCCCAAACTGAACTTGTTGATGGTCTTCACGACCATCAGTCTGGATTCCGAGCATCCAGCAGCATGGAAACTGCTCTTCTGAACACCCGTGAACAACTGTTTGTATCTCTCAAATCCAACTCCCTCACTGTCCTCATCTTCCTTGATCTCTCTTCTGCATTCAACACAGTGAACCACTCCATCCTTACAAAAAGGATCCATGACACCCTTGGTATCTCAGAGCAGGCACTGGACTGGCTTACCTCCTTCCTAAAAGGTCGTTCTTCTAAAGTCATACTTGGCTCCTTCTACTGCCCTACTTCCACCTCCATTCTTCAACATCTACCTTATTTTGCTTACTGCTCCTTCTCCCCTAACTTCCAGTGTTATGCTGATGACAAACACCTCTTCTTCAAACTTCCTACAGATACCCTTGCACCCTACTTCAATCCCGACTGCCTCTCTGCCATCCAGGCCTGGTGCACTTAGCTCTGCCTCAATGCCAGCAAAACCGAGATCCTCCCCTTTGGGACCCCTTCACCCTACTTCTTCCCTTCTCTCTGGCCTTCTTCCTTGGGTTCTGCCCCTGTTCCCTCCTTGGAAGCGAAGAATCTCTGAGTCCTCTTTGACTCCTCTCTCTCCTTCCTCCCGCATACTCAGGACGTTGTCAAGAAGTCCCACTTTCAACTCTTCCTTCTGAAAGGAATTCTACCTTTCCTCGTCTTCCCCCAGAGACTCAATGTTACCCGGGTTCTGGTTCTCTCTGGGCTTGATTATTGCAAGAGCCTCCTCCTTAATCTACCTTCGTCCATTCTGCGACCCCTCCAGCTAATCCAGAACAAGGCAGCAAGACTTATCCTTGGCCTCAAGCCCAGAAACCACATCTCTCCTGACCTACAAAGTTTCCACTGGCTCCTGATCGCAGCGCTGATTAAATTAAAATCCCTTTGCATACCCCTGACCCCTCAGCACTTGTATGTTCTGAAACCTCACAAGGCATAGTAGGTTCGTTTTCAACTCCCCACTTAGCTTCTCTTGTTTATTTAATTAATATAATTATGTATTATTCTGGTAACTATATTTTATCTCCATCATCCCATGTGCCCTCCCTATTGCCCTGTGGGTGCTTTGAAACAGTATTTGATTCCTGTATAAGCGCCTAACAAGTGAACAACAAATAAATAAATAAATAAATAAATAAATAAATAAATAAAGAACAGTAGCCAAACACAAAATCAATTGAGATAAATCTGAGGCAATGCCACAACAAACTGGCATACCGTGGGATCCAAGGGGTGTCGCCCCATTCAAACTGCAGTTACAATCGATTGAATATTTGGGGGTGCGGATCAGCATGAACTATGGCAAGCTGATCCAAATCAATTACCCGCTTATAATGCTTAAGATTAATGGAGACCTACTTAATGGAATATCCTGCCTCCATCACTTACGGGCCAAATGAATGCAGTGAAAACGAATACCTTCCGAAAACTAGTATATCTCGCACAGATGATCCTGCTACCTCCAGCGACATCTATGATTCAGGATCTAGAAAGATAAATTGAGAAATTCATTTGGCAACATAAAAAAAGCGAGGCTTAATATCAAAATCCTCAGACTACAAAGAATGACGGGCACTGTTCCTTCCATCAAGGAAGGCTTACTATATGGCGGATCAATTGACATGGGTCAAAAGATGGCTCAACAGAGGATGACCCTAGCTTGCACTTAATCCAGTTAGCTCTCACAAAGCCCTTCATCCCTCGGGATACCTTGCCATGTCGCACACAACAGCACCAAAACATATCAAAACACATCCCATATTAGGTCCCAGGCTACGAATGTGGCATTGCGTGCTCAAACAGACGGGAACTGACAGAAAAATGTAATCCACCATGGCTCAGCATACGTGACTTACTATCTTTTTGTATAGCCATTCGAATGAAATTCAGACTGGAACCGGACTGGTATAATGTCCAAATCATGGACGAAACCACACCCCTTAGTGGTTACATCACAGGGCACTGGTGGTGCAATCTCACATTTCGGATACCACTCACGCTATGGACATTTTGACCTGTTAGTCTGAGCTTGCTAGAGATATCACTGAATTCCCCAGGATGAAGGCATTTTATATAACATGCACAACTAACAATTTAAGTAGGAACGCTGTGTTTGCAACCTAATGGTCAGAGGACTTAGAGCTGGCCCGAGATATAGCAGATATGCACTCATTTTACATGCTGATCAATAAGGTCTCACTTAATTTGAATAATTGGGAGATACAATGTACACGAATACAGCAGGTTTATTACACTCCTACCAGACTTTAGGCAGTGAAACTAGTGAAAACCCCTGCATGCTGGCGGGGATGCAGGAATTTGGGAACTGTAGGAAACATACTCCGGAAATGTCCACAGATTAAATCATTCTCGGTAGCAGTCCTTGAAAAGATTTAGCAAATACAGGGGTCCTCTGTGACAAACTCGCCTATGTCAGTGTTGCTTGAGCTGTATGTGGAGGACTGGCATGAAAATGGCACGGTGGGGTAAGTGATACTCATTATGTCGTTTATGGCTCGTAAGACTATCCTCCTTCAATGGAAACCCGAAAGACCACCGGGAAGGGAGCTAGATGAAAGCGTCCTCTCAAAAGCATGTACCTCTGAAAAACAGGCCTAAAGGAAAATTACGGTGCCGTAATTATCGCCTTTCCCCATTCCCATTATGCCCTATGGGGCAAAAATGGGAATGGGGAAGGGTAAAATGGGAAATGGGGATTTACCGCCCCACTCACCTTGGAATGGGGCGGTAAATCCGCCAACCACCATGGCGTAAACATAGTTTACGCCATGGTGGTAAGGGTACGACCCAGGCGGTAACTTACCGCCTGGGTCGTAATGAGGCCCCATATCAGGTTTACTGTGTTTGTCTCAAGAGTGTGGCCAGTGCCGGAAATGGCAGTTCCATGAAATCTTTTGTCTGTCCTTTGCTCATTTTGTCCCTTTGCCTTCTCCCAGGAACACAACTCACTCACTCCCTGGACAAGCAAGTGCTTACGACAGTGTCACAATTCCACTGTGCCTTTCTCAGAGGTCTGAGGTGGAAGGATCAACATCATCACTGGAATGGGCTTGAAGTGGGGGGAACTTGTCATGCTCATCCCGATGCCAGCACTATAGGTGGTTATGAGGACCATGGTAACCAGTGAATGGGTATTTTATTTATTTATTATTTTTATTTATATATGTAATGACTTAAAAGCTCTTTGAGTTGTATCGAGCACCTCCAGGCCTCCAAGCGAAAAGAAAATGGGAGCAGACAAGGAAGGCCAGAGGGAGTACCTTAACTGACTCTCTAGTGGATGTTTGAGGAATATAGAACACCCAGTTCACAGGAATTACTAACTGCTATTTCTAAGAAGAATGAGACAAAGGGGAAACCTAAGGTCTCAAAGAAAAAGCCAGCAAGCACTCCTGTGCTACCAACAAGGACATCCCAGAGAGGACTGTCCAAAGTCACACCTGTGACTGCTCCACCAGCTGAGACTGAGTGTGAGGAACAACCAGGAAAGGTTGAATCAGCTGCTGAAGATTCAGAGCTGGAAAAAGACCTTACCCCTGTTGGAGATCTGGATCCTAAAGACCATCAAGAGCTGTAGTCTTTACTGGCAGAAGGTGGCCCCTGTATGGCAGACTTCAGCAGAGGTCAAATGGAGTGCCCTACTCTTGAAGGTCTTTGCCAACAGGCAGCCTCTCAGCTGGATGGGAAAGAACCAGGGAAGCATAGGTTATACTGGGAAGCTGACCTATTCTACAGTCAACCAACTGAGTATATCCCAGGGGACTACAGAAGACTTCTAGTGCCTCTAGAGACAAGACATCAGTTCCTACAGTTAGCCCACTAGATTCCTTTGGCTGGTCACTTGAGCTTCAAGAAGACCAAGGAAAGGCTTTCTCTGTATTTCTACTGGCCTAAGTTGGGGTCTGATGTAGATACATTCTGCAGCAGCTATCACACTTGTCAGACATCTGGCAAGAGTGGAGCCAAGAATGTGGCACCTTTTGGTGCCTCTCCCAGTGGTGGGACTCCCTTTGAGAGGGTAGGAATCGACATTGTTGGTCCCTTAGACTCTCCTACCTCTTCCGGCAATCTATTTATATTTTTTGTCGTAGACCATGCTACTAGGTATCCTGAAGCCATACCTATGAGGACTATTACAGCTCAGGCTGTGGCTAAGGCCCTACTTGGTATTTTTACCAGGGTAGGCTTTCCTAAGGAAGTCCTCTCTGACAAAGGATCCAATTTTATGTCCCACTACATGCAGGCCATGTGGAAAAACTGTGGAGTGACTTATACGTTCTCAGCTGCCTACCATCCCCAGATGAATGGGTTGGTAGAGAGGTTTAACCATACTATGAAGAGCATGATAGGTGCTTTAGAGGATCCCCTTAGAAGAAAGTGGGACCTTCTACTGCCATGCCTTCTATTTGCTTATAGAGAAGTCCCCCATGAGGGAGTTGGGTTTAGTCCCTTTGAGCTTCTCTATGGTCATCAAGTTAGAGGTCCATTGTCCCTAATTAAGGAGAGGTTGGAGAGTGCTCCTTCGCCCAAGCCAGTGAGTCACTGACTAGGTTTTAGGTCTCCGAAGTAGGATGACACACATGATGACAGAAGCTTCTGATAACTTGAAAGCAGGTCAGGCTCTGGTGAAGCATTGGCATGGCCAGAAGGCCAACATGGTTGAGTTAACTCAAGACCAGCAGGTTCTAGTTATGGTACCTACAAGGCAGAGGGCCTTACAGGACAAATGGATTGGACCCTTCAAGGTTGTGAGCGCTTGGAGAGGTAAATTATTTGGTGGACCTAAGCAATCCTAAGGAGGCCCCCAGGGTCTTTAACACCAACCGTTTAAAAACCTATGTCTCTAGACCAGAAGTGGGAGCTTTGCTTCTAGCCTCTGCTCAGGAGGAGGATAGTGAACCTCTACCTAACCTCCTCAGGGGACAACCTTTAAATGGGAAGATAGGAGTTAATCTCTCTTCCAATCTGACATTAAAACAGGAGGAGTGCAAATTTGTTAAATCAGTTTGCCTCCCTGTTTTCACTATCACCAGGCTTGACCCCTTGGGGCCAGCATGATATTCTCACTGGTGACTGTTCACCTGTTAAAAGCAGAGGTTACATGATGTCGGACCATGTATGGACCCACATAAAGGAAGAGGTCAACAAGATGCTTGATCTCGGGGTAATAGAGCGATCTACACGTCCATGGTCTAGTCCATGTGCAGCCTTGCGCCCGATCCTTTCTCCTTCCTCTTCCCCTCCCTCCGCCCGCCTCCCGGCACTCCTTCCACCCGTGATTGGCCGGCTCTCTAGTCTTAAACGAACCTCCCAAGGCAGCCCTCTGCCTGGCAGCCCCTCTGGCTAAGGGCCCAAGGCAAAGGGCGGCTCCTACACTAGCGGCTCCAAGTTGTGTCTGCAGGTGTCAGCAAGGGAAGCCAATTAAGCCAGAAGTCAACTGACACCAACAAAAACTGTAAGTGTGGCACGGATGGGGTGTAGAGCAATTACTGTACTCCGAAAAGCCCTGCCACTCTACCTTACCTTTCGATATTGTGGATTGCCATAGTCTTTCAACATGCATACTTAGAGAGATGTGTGACTACCAACCTAAATCTACTCAAGGCTGACTGGACTTTAAATGCTGCCTGCATTACATACTAACCTAACTATTTGCCAATGTTAGCATGTGCCACACTGAGATGGAATTCTTGACTTTAGTCTGCTTCGCATCTAGACAGGATTGTTAATGTTAGCATGTACCACACTTAGATGGAATTCTCAATTTTAGCTTGCGTCACATCTAGACAGGATTATGAATTTTAGCATGTACCACACTTAGATGGAATTCTTGAATAGTCTGCGCCTCATCTAGACAAGATTGTTAATGTTAGCATGTACCACACTTAGATGGAATTCTCAATTTTAGCTTGCGTCACATCTAGACAGGATTATGAATTTTAGCATGTACCACACTTAGATGGAATTCTTGAATTTAGTCTGCACCGCATCTAGACAGGATTATGAATGCTAGCATGTACCACACTTAGATGGAATTCTTGAATTTAGTCTGCTTCGCATCTAGACAGGATTGTTAATGTTAGCAAGTACCACACTTAGATGGAATTCTTGACTTTAATCTGCTTCGCATATCTAGACATGATTGTTAATGTTAGCATGCACCACACTTAGATGGATTCCTCGATATGAGTGTTAGCATGTACCACACTTAGATGGAATTCTCAATTTTAGCTTGCGTCACATCTAGACAGGATTATGAATTTTAGCATGTACCACACTTAGATGGAATTCTTGAATTTAGTGTGCACTGCATCTAGACAGGATTATGAATTTTAGCATGTACCACACTTAGATGGAATTCTTGAATTTAGTCTGCACCGCATCTAGACAGGATTATGAATGCTAGCATGTACCACACTTAGAGGGATTTCTCGATATGAATGTTAACAAGTACCACACTTAGAAGAAATTCTTGACTTTAATCTGCTTCACATCTAGACAGGATTGTTAATGTTAGCATGTACCACACTTAGATGGATTCCTCGATATGAGTGTTAGCATGTACCACACAAAGATGGAATTTGTGACTTTAGTCTGCTTCGCATCTAGACAGGATTGTTAATGTTAACATGTGCCACACTTAGATGGAATTCTCAATTTTAGCTTGCGTCACATCTAGACAGGATTTTGAATTTTAGCATGTACCACACCTAGATGGTATTCTTGACTTTAATCTGCTTCGCATCTAGACAGGATTGTTAATGTTAGCATGTACCACACTTAGATGGATTTTGTGACTTTAGTCTGCTTCGCATCTAGACAGGATTATGAATTTTAGCATGTACCACAATTAGATGGAATTCTTGAATTTAGTATGTGCCACATGTAGACAGGATTATGAATGCTAGCATGTGCCGCACTTAGACGGATTTCTCGATATGAATGTTAGCATTTACCACTCTTAGATGGAATTCTCAATTTTAGTTTGTGTCACATCTAGACAGGATTATGAATTTTAGCATGTACCACACTTAGATGGAATTCTTGAATTTAGTCTGCACCGCATGGATGTTAATGTTAGCATGTACCACACTTAGATGTATTCATCAATATGATTGTTAGCATGTACCACACGTAGATGGCATTCGTGACTTTAGTCTGCTTCGCATCTAGACAGGATTGTTAATGTGAGCATGTACCACACTCAGATGGAATTCTAAATTTGAGCTTGCGTCACATCTAGACAGGATTACGAATTTTAGCATGTACCACACTTAGATGGAATTCTTGAATTTAGTCTGCACCGCATCTAGACAGGATTATGAATGCTAGCATGTACCACATCTAGACGGATTTCTCAATATGAATGTTAGCATGTACCACACTTAGATGGAATTCTCAATTTTAGCTTGTGTCACATCTAGACAGGATTATGAATTTTAGCATGTACTACACTTAGATGGAATTCTTGTCAATTTAGTCTGCACTGCATCTAGACAGGATTATGAATGCTAGCATGTACCACACTTAGACAGATTTCTCAATATGAATGTTAGCAAGTACCACACCTAGATGGAATTCTCAATTTTAGCTTGCGCCACATCTAGACAGGATTATGAATTTTAGCATGTACCACACTTAGATGGATTCCTCGATTTGAGTGTTAGCATGTGCCACACTTAGATGGAAGTCTTGAATTTAGTCTTCACTGCATCTAGACAGGATTATGAATGCTAGCATGTTCCACACTTAGAGGGATTTCTCTATATGAATGTTAACAAGTACCACACTTAGAAGGAATTCTTGACTTTAATCTACTTCGCATCTAGACAGGATTGTTAATGTTAGCATGTACCACACTTAGATGGATTCCTCGATATGAGTGTTAGTATGTACCACACGTAGATGGAATTCAGTGACTTTAGTCTGCTTCGCATCTAGACAGGATTATGAATTTTAACACGTACCATACTTAGATGGAATTCTTGAATTTAGTCTGCGTCGCATCTAGACAGGATTATGAATGCTAGCATGTGCCACACTTAGACGGATTTCTCGATATGAATGTTAGCATGTACCACACTTAGATGGATTCCTCGATATGAGTGTTAGTATGTACCACACGTAGATGGAATTCAGTGACTTTAGTCTGCTTCGCATCTAGACAGGATTATGAATTTTAACATGTACCATACTTAGATGGAATTCTTGAATTTAGTCTGCGTCGCATCTAGACAGGATTATGAATGCTAGCATGTGCCACACTTAGACGGATTTCTCGATATGAATGTTAGCATGTACCACACTTAGATGGAATTCTCAATTTTAGCTTGTGTCAAATCTATACAGGATTATGAATTTTAGCATGTACCACACTTAGATGGATTTCTTGAATTTAGTCTGAGCTGAATCTAGACAGGATTGTTAATGTTAGCATGTACCACACTTAGATCGATTCCTCGATTTGAGTGTTATCATGTACCACACATAGATGGAATTCGTGACTTTAGTCTGCTTCGCATCTAGACAGTATTGTTAATGTTAGCATGTACCACACTTAGATGGAATTCAAAATTTTAGCTTGTGTCACATCTAGAGAGGATTATGAATTTTAGCATGTACCACACTTAGATGGAATTCTTAAATTTAGTCTGCACCGCATCTAGACAGGATTATGAATGCTAGCATGTACCACACTTAGACAGATTTCTCGATGTAAATGTTAGCAAGTACCACACTTAGATGAAATTCTTGACTTTAATCTGCTTCGCATCTAGACAGGATTGTTAATTTTAGCATGTACCACACTTAGATGGATTCCTCGATATGATTGTTAGCATGTCCTACACGCAGATGGAATTCGTGACTTTATTCTGCTTCGCATCTAGACAGGATTGTTAATGTTAGTATGTACCACACTTAGATGGAGTTCTCAATTTTAGATTGCGTCACAGCTAGACAGGATTATGAATGCTAGCATGTGCCACACTTAGACGGATTTCTCGATATGAATGTCAGCATGTACCACACTTAGATGGAATTCTTGACTTTAGTCTGCTTCGCATCTAGACAGGATTATGAATTTTAGCGTGTACCAAATTTAGATGAAATCCGTAACTCTAGACTGCGTTACATCTTGATAGGATTATGAATGCTAGCATGTACCACACTTAGAAGGACTTTAGCCTGCATCGCATCTAGACAGAAATGTGAATGTTAGCATGTGCCACACTAGCCCTCCCCACATCCATACAGAAATTTGAAATTAGTAAGCACCACACACTCAGAAGTAATAGTGAATGATAGCAAGCATCACGCCTAGACATAATTGCAAGGACAGAAAGGCCAACTAAACAATCCACTAACAATCTCATCTCTCTGCATACACTGCTCAAACTCTAACCAAACACAACCACAACTCTAAAATGCAACAATCCGCACAAACTTCACTTCACTACACTGCAACAACAAAACAAACCGCACATAGACCTGCAAAACAGCACACGATGACTACGGACCGTAAAACACCCCAAGCCACCCGACGGATCCACCGGGCTGAGGCTTCCAACAGCAAATCACTGCTCTCTTGCACTTTTCCAGCTCATTCCCACCAACTCACCCCCCCCTCTCCCACTTTCAGAGCCGCCAGAGCGCAAGGGGACCACTCGGTGGTGATAGTGTGCGGTACAAATATCCTTTAACATTAACATTAACATATTTATAACAAGCCGTAGCTCGCAAGCATCAGGGCATGACAAAAACACAAAGACTGAGGAAATCACGGGACTACATAGAACAGAGAAGAGATGGACTCAGTATGAGTCCGGAAGCTGAATATGTGTCAGATTACCAAATGAGTAATCTTTTCAACTGCTTTCTAAAGGAAAGGAAATTACTTTCCAGCCTAAGATTGCCGGGAAGCTTGTTCCAGAGAGTAATGGCTTTGGTGGGAAAAGCCCTCCCTAGGCCAGTGGCTTTTACTCTGACATGGCTGGATTTGAGTAGCCCTTGTTTAGCCGATCTTAAACTTCGGTTTGGTTCATACCATTTGAATTCCTTTTTTAGGTATGTTGGGGCCGTGCCGTATAGACAGCGGTGGACCAATGTCAAAGATTTGAATTTGATGTGCTCCTCTATGGCGAGCTAATGAAGGCCAATTCTGTCTTGGGTTATGTGTTCACGCTTGGGTTTCCCAGTGATGGATCTAACTGCATTATTTTGGATTATTTGGCATTGTTTAATGCAACTGTTGCTAGATCCTAGCATCAATGCATTACCATAATCGAGTTGTGATAGAAAGGTGGCTCTAGCGATGGTAGCGCTATTTTTGGCATTAAGGAATGGCCTAAT
Source organism: Ambystoma mexicanum (assembly GCF_040938575.1). Taxonomy (NCBI): domain Eukaryota; kingdom Metazoa; phylum Chordata; class Amphibia; order Caudata; family Ambystomatidae; genus Ambystoma; species Ambystoma mexicanum. The sequence goes on along the minus strand of NC_090929.1, from coordinate 1,274,657,022 downwards.
GCGATGTAGTAATCTCTGATAGTACTGGCAGTTTCTTTTTAGGTACGAGACCTGTGCCTCTGCTCTTAATGAGGATCGCAGCAGTATGCCAAGTGTTTTAACCTTGTTTGTTACTGTGATGTTGGAGTCTTTTATGTTGAATTTAGAATAGGCTGGGCCTAGATTTGATAAGGCTTTTGTGGATCCAAATGTCATGAATTCTGTTTTGGAACCATTTAGACACATCCAGTGAGCTTTCATCCAATTCTCAATGGTGTTGTAAATGGCTGATACTCTGTTGTTGTCTGCAGTGTGGTCTCCACAGAGTTCCAAGATCAATTACGTGTCATCTGCGAAGTTAGTGAAGTAAATCCCCAACTGTAAGAGGAGGGTGCAGAGACAGCGAATGTATAGGTTAAAAAGAAGAGGGGAGAAACTAGCTCTGTGTGGGACACCACAATCTATGGGATTGGAGCTAGTGGAATGTCCGCCCCAGGAGATTTTGGAATTTCTATCCTCCAAGAAGGAGGATATCCATTCAATGGCTTCCCGTGAGCAGTTTCCCGCTTTATTTAAGGCCTCTCAGAGCTTCCCATGATCTAATAAATTGAACGCTGCCGAGAGGTCTAAGAGGGTGAGCAGGCCTGCCTTTACTTTGTCAAGGATACTCAGCATTTTGGTTTGAAGGTCGAGTAGTGCAGATTCAGTGCTATGTGCACTTCTAAAACCTGATTGCTGGGAGTGTAGAAGGTCATGCTTGTCAACGTACTCTTGAAGTTGGTGCGTAGCTATATTGTCGAGAATCTTCAAAAAGAAATTGCAATTCGTGATGGGCCTGAGATTAGCCGGATTCTGCTGATCTAAACCAGGCTTTTTCACCAATGGTGTGACTGTAACTGTTTTTATACCAGTAGGAACTTTTCAGTCTCTAAATGATGAGTTTGTCATGTGACATAGGAATGGTGCAAAGATTCATGCGTTATCTAGTATGAATTTGGGGGGTAGTATGTTTTCGGCGCATGAAGTACAGTTTATAGTGGAGAGGGTGTTTAGCATGTTTTCTAGTGAAATTGGTGTAAACTGAAATTTGGGTACTTTGATTTCTGGACCAGCCATGTGGTAGGTAGGTGGAATGTCTGTAACTTTACAATTTAAATGGTGTCTCTAGCTTTTAGAATCTTTTGTGAAAAATCAGTTTGAACTTTTTCACAGTCCACCATGGTTGGCTGGAAAGGTGGGGTGAGAGTGGGCGGCTTCTCAATCGTCTTTAAGATTTGGAACTATTTTCCGGTGGAGTTTGATGTGCCAGTGATTTGCTTGTTATAGTAATTTTTCTTTGTTTCTATTAGTTTGGTTCTGTACAAAGCGTCAGATTTTTTCCAATTCTCTTTGTTGGATTCTGTAGGGGTTTTAAGCCACTGTCTTTCAAGTTTCCTTTTGGCTGTTTTAAGGGTGCCTAGTTCTGTAGTGTACTAATTTTGGTGGTTTGGGTTGGGGCGAGCTTGTTTGTTTTTGAATGGAGCCTTCTCATACAGAAGCTCTTGAAAGTGATTCCTGTAGGTAGTTATGATAAGGTCACAGGGATCGTCATCTGTGGTGGTTTTATCCATGATGTGTGTGATCCCCTGCAAATGGATGTCTGATGGGATTCTCTTTAAGTTTCTGCTTTGAATTATTTTGGGCGAATTGTCGAAGTGGGTTATTTTGAATGCTAATGATAGTGTGGCTTCAATTTTGTAGTGGTCAGTCCAAATACAGGGCTGTGTGTTTGTTACTGTAAGGTCTACGTTATTTGTAATAATCCAATCTAGTTGATTGTTTGATTTGATGGTAGGGCCACTATTTGCAATTGAGTAACTGATGTTTGAGAGGTTTTTTTCTACGCCTATGGCCTCTTTGTCGGTGGGTTTCCATCCCATCTGGGTAGCATATATCTTTCCATCCTGATAGTCTTTGACCCCAGGTACAAGGTGTACTGTACAGATTCTGCCTCTGATAATGGAACCATATCAGGAAGTAATCCGAGTCCCAAGGATGATGGCGATAGGGGACTTTTTCCTTCCCTTCCTGTATAATTGAGGAACAACTGGGCATTTATTGAACCTTCAGTGGGCTTTCTGTCACCTCCTGACTGCTGCAGTCCTGGCTCTCCTCCTTGGGATATATATAGTACTTGCTCTCCACCTGACACCCTCAGTACCTGCTGTATGACCTGCTCTGCCCCTCCACTGCCTCAGTGTCATCACCAATCCCACGTCAACATATCACCACCAATCCCAACATTAACTTCTGCACCAACATCATCTGAGATAGATAGTGTTTGTGCCTCAGCCCTAGAATGTTCATGCACTCTGACCCTTCTTCAAATTTCATGAAGAAGAAGAGGTATATTTCCGCCTCTAGAACCACATCACTGTACTCCACCCGGACAGATAGCACCACATCAGACTACTTGACCTGCATCTAAAACAGATAAAACAAAATAAGGTTTCTCAACTATAATATGAAAGGTTAACTTAACAAAAATGGCTTCCCAAACTAACTGAACTCAAAAGTAAGACAAAAAAAAAGGTTTCCCTAATATAAATAAAAACGGTTCTAAATTCACAACATATAAGAAAAGGATTCCCTAACAAAACACATTTGCAACTAAATACATTTCCTAGGTGCCTCGCTTCCAAAGTAAGAATACAAAAAAAACGTTGCCAGCTAAAAACAAAAACATTTCAAATCCTAAATAACATAGATATTCCCCCAAAGTAAAAAAAAAGCTGTGTAACCACTGACACATGTCTCTCTTTCCCCAACTTCTGGTGTGGATCAGACCTGCCTTGCCTTCCACAAAAGAAATAGGAAGTTGCTGTTTGTTTATACAAGAGAGGTTGCAATTGAGGAGAGGTCCCAAAAAGAATTTCAAATCATTTTTGACAGTCAAATGAATAAATAGTGTGAAAGGATTATTTAGTAATATTGAACATTTCCATAACAAATGCTTTATCTATTTTGTTGACCCCCAAAGTATGATCTGAAACATTTTATTTTCAGATTTTGGATGACTAATTGTCTAAAATTACATCAAGGCAATTCAGCGATGGTCCTAGGAGGTGATTTAAATTCTAAACTGGGCATAGACCCTCCTGATGGTCTTGGGGGGATTTTTTAGGCCTTGCAATTTATGTCAGGGTTATTTCAGGGTTTCCCCAGATATTTCTGATCAACGTAATTTTTGGGGCAAGTGGGTAAGTCTACATTCAATGACATGCTTACCCTTTGTGACAATGCTCCAGAAGGCATCACTTCTCCCCACAGGGGAGCCCCTTTCCATGAGGCTATGGAGGAGCAGTGCAAACCAATAGTCACCCTAGGTGTGGTAACATGCAGGAGGACCTCATGGGGAGGAACTCCCCTCCTGGTGTTAAGGATGTGAGTCCAGGACACAGCCCCTTTAACTCCTACCCCCACGGGGGAATAAAAACACCCAAACCTTCTCTATCTAGGAAATAAACTAAAACTATGTGTTATTGTAAACTGTCAGACAATCTACTGTAATGAGCATGTTACAATCAAGTAGGAAGAGTGCTCAACCAGCTGTTGTCAATCGAATTGACATTACGTTGGGCAGTCCCTGCTATTTAAACCAAACAGCAAAAAAGGACTTTGTTCTATTCTGAATCCGGAAGGAGAACTCGGCAAGCGAAGACGCCCTCAAGAAGCCTGCAATGTTGAAACTGGGCTTTGGAGACTGCAGCAAGTCAGCTCTGCAGTGTAGCAGAGACCAGCAGCGGGATGCGAGTCATCTTGGAGACGGCACACTTGAAGCAGAGAATCTGAGGTGGTGGCAAGACCTGTCACGGGTGAACTGTCCAGTCGGGAACTTGCAATGAGACTGACAGAAGTACCTTGCCGTGAAGGCAAGCAGGCCTACGAAGAGAAGCAGAAGTAGAAGGTGATGAACAAACCTGTATCCCCTGGCAAAAGCAGTGACGCATTCCCTGAGAGAGGGTAAAATTAATAAGAGTAAGTCGGGGGGGGACTCTGATTCGAGAAGCTGAAGAAAAAGTAGAAGCAGAAGAAGAGAATTTAGTGAAGCACGGTGTGAGGGAATTCCCCGGTCAGTTCCACAAGTGTGGTACTGGAGAGTCAAGTAGGACTCAGATAGCCTATTCATTATCCCTTTGTGGGCAAGTTAAAGAATGTAGAGAAAGTAGAGAGGAGAGGAAGTCATTGGAGGGAACTACAAGATTTGTTAAAGAAGTTGAAGAGGCTTACAAAGAACTGGGCAGCACGCTAGGAAAAGCGAGTCATTCTCCTAGCCTCACCTGGAAATTGTGGAACTTTGTTCCTTTGTGTTGTGAACTTGGAATCCTCTCCTTTGTTTGCTGCAAATGTAGAGACTCATGCACAGGAGAAGGGAGTCATCTCCTGCGTTTACAAATAACAATTTTTCTTAGATTAGAATTTGTGTTTAAGCTGGAGGGATATAATAGGAGTTTGGACTAGAGTGGTGAATTTTTTTTTTCGACTACACAGACTTCCTGACTGCCCGAGTTTTAGTTTGTTTGAGGTAGGGACACCACCTCTAGTTAGCGATAGATAGGTTTGCTTATTCTATGAATGCAAGTCTATAATAACCACTATGCCACCTTTTGGTCAGACTCCTCATTCCAATTCTGCCACGCCTTGAAATACTGGTCACTAAATAAATGCTTCCAGACTATTGAACATTTTACAGTGGATCATATTGCAGGGGTTGAATCTCTAACCATTCATGATTGTCAAATGGAAAATCAGGGAGGATGTTTTATGCTTTACAATTTATGTCAGGATTATATCAGGGTTTCCCCAGATATTTCTGATCAACAGAATGTTTTGGGGAAAGAGGGTAACACGGTCAATTATATGCTTACCCTTGAAATACTGGTCACTAATTAAATCCTTCCAGAATTTTGCAAGGCCTGATAGTGATCACTGAGCCTTAGCTTAATTAAATTTTGCCAAAATGTTTTGTGGGTTAGTTACCCATGATATGAGACTGAAATAAACATTGTCATTTAATCGCAGATTTCTTAGGTGGTATTTTTGGTTGAGAAAGCATTTTTGGTAATTTTTCTTCAACAGTCCCTAACTGAAATCAAGATCTATTTGGAGTTGGAATCAGATTCCAAAAGGGTGACATCGCCCTTTACACACATTTAAAAAAATGTTAAAATCATACATGTGCATCCTTGTAAGAGCTGTCTAGGTAGGATAGGACGTTTGGGTTGATGATTGTAAAGAGGGAAAAGGGAGCTTCTCAGTGCTCTTAAATATGGATAGAGAGATCTTAAAACAATTTCAACAACAAGGGAAAGCTACCTAAAGACTTGAAAATAGAGAAAACAATGACTTGTAGAGGAGTCTTAGGATGAATGTTTGGAAGCAAAAGTAGGCAAATATTCTAAGAGGTTTTGGCAACATATTGCTTACAGCCCAATTTACCAATTGATTAATAGGCTAGAGAAATTGTTCATAAGGATCATTTGTTAAACCATTTCTTATAGATATAAAGTCACTTGGGAGATGATGACACTTCTGACTCTTCCGTCATTAAATTACAGGATAGACCTAGTGACAAAATTTGATGTCATGTTGAAATATACTACAGAAGCGTTAACAAGTATGACATGGAATATGACCCCTGATTGTGTGCTCAGTGATGTATTTTAAAATGACTTGGAGCTTTAGTCTTTTTTTTATCTAGGCTTTTAACTCCATGATTGGATCCAATGAATTCCAGGAATCATGGGAGTCAATGCCTATTTACAGAAAGGGTGACTGAATTTCCTTCCCCTAAAAACTTAACTTTGTTGGATACTTCATTAAATAGTTGGGGGAAATGATTGTGTCCAATAGACCACCAATAATAATAGCCTTTTTTTATTTGTTATTGTGATACAGTTTACAAAAACCCTTGCATACATTTAACCATACAAAAATAGAGTATACAAATACACAGTCTAAAAAATATAACAATTAAAATACTTTCAATAACTAAATACACACTGAGAATTCCCATAGAGCACAATATGTTCTAAATGTTCAAAATCACAAAATTGCAGATGGAACCATGAGCTAAATAAATCTTACTGTGGCTAATGCTAAAGAGACTTGCCCCCCCCACATATCAAGGAATGTAAAGAAGACAGGGCAACCTGACTGTAGACAAACCTTCAAATGCAATGTAAGCTCAAATCTTGCAAACTAGTGCAATATTATAGTAAATGTACCAAAGTCTCTAGATGTCTAACAGAATTGCAAAACCTACAGGTTTGTTTTGTTTAAATATATTGATGTTGTTCCTTTAGAAACAAACCTCATAAGTGAGAAGCAAATTACATCTAGACCTCTATGCTGCACATTGAAATTTGCAAAGATAATTTGGCACCCCACTCAGCCGTTTTCAGAATCAATCAATCCTTGATGTCAGGTACGTTTCCCAGAGTTTATTTTTACTAATGCTGTATCTGCAATAAAGGTTGCTCTTGTTATCCCCAGTGAACCCAGCATATTATCAAATTTTGATGTGAAGTCAATTATTACCTTTTATGATTTCATGTTCACAATAGACTGGTGGTCAACATAAAGTGCATCCATGGAGTTAAGACCTTAAGATAAATTAAAGGCACTCTCCATTTTTTTATTAGAGCTTTTATTGAAACCACCCTTATAAATATTGTATAAAAGCCATTGGTACCTAATAATGGAGCAATAACACTTTTACAAGCCACTGAATTAGGCTAGGCACTACCATTACTTACAAATGTGTATTACAGGCATACAAGAAAACTATCCAAACATGAGACTAACTATTTTGTCCTGTGCAGCGAAAAAAGAAATGTTTAATTTTAGTGTCAGAAAAGCTGCCTCATTGTTCACTTTCTTTAAAACAGGAAATCCGAGATACACCAAGTGCTTTACTACCTCTGTTGGATACTTACTGATTTTCCACTATAACTGCTCTTTCTTTCCTAATAGAGAGGCCCCTATTATTTTTGACTTTGAGTTGTTAACCATCTAGTCATTCTCCTTTATGAAGGACTGAAAACTGTTCAGGCTTTCCTTCGGGCCAGTGGGTATAGAATCAAAGACTAACAGACTAATATGCTGTGGCACAGTGACTATACAATGGATTGATTCTCTCCCTTATTTCAATCATCGTTGGACTTCAGAAAAGGAAGAATTTTATTGAAAATGTATTAGGTGCAAACTGGCAACACCCCTCAAACACTGAAGTGAGGATACAGATTTCCAAAGAATGATCAAGGCAACCCACAATCCCTGTCAGTGAAAATGTGGGGTGGACTGCTTTTTGGAAAACCTGCTTGCTGATACACTGATACCCAGGACTCTGCCTGCTGGAGGAGACACATCTGCAAGCGTTCTCTGGAAAACATTATTGCTGGGAAATTTACAAGTTGTTCTCATCTTTCCTCAGGGAGCCAGTGCAGGGTCTCATAGCACACAATAGATGTGCTGCTTGGAAAACCTGCTGATGGCTGGAACACTGTTGACCAGGATTCTGCCTACTAGAAGTGTCAGCCTTGCAAGTGATTTCTGACAACATTCCTAGCGGAGGAGGGCAGGAAATGTTCAGGGTCTCCTAGGAGATCCTGATCATATTCTCACAGCACCCCTTGGAGACGACACGCTGTCATTGGCTCTCACTGCACTTTGAAACCACTTTGATCACTTGAGAGCTACTCTGACCTGATCTACACCTGCATATCCCAAGATTCTTTGTGACAAATGTTGCTGTCGCTTGTTGAACTGCACCACATGTTGGTCCTAGTTGACCATCTCACCAAATTGGTGTCAAATCTATGCCTCAGAAAATGCCCTGACTCCGGGATCATTGCTGTCAAGTGCAAAGAACAAGGTCGCAACTGTATTAAGTGGTTCTTTATCACTGTTAAGGGCCATAGTGACATTTAATCCCTGATTCCTTACCTTTTTAACTGCATATAGCTGAACTCGAACATTTCTGCGATGACAACTGCCGGCTTACTAATGTCTTTATATACAGTGTGTTCATTTCAACAGAACAGAAGAAGGGGCACCCAATGAACACACCCACACCACATTCAACAATGCGATCAATAACATACTAATTAACCAAAAATACACAAAGCAAATTTCAAAACATAATTTAGATATAGAACAATATTTTGCCTTCCCACATAGAGATCAAAAGGAGCATCTGAGACAGAAACTTGCATCATTTTTCTTAGGGGAACATAACCCCAGACAGTAGTGCACAAATCTTTGAAAGTTGCAAGTGTCTCTGTAACACTAGTGTGATAAAAAGCATCAAATGGTGTTGGCAATGTTTAACTGTATTTCCTCATATGTTACCATATCAAACTGCATATAATGCATGTGTATTTATCAATCTGCCATCAAGACGTGTGGATACACCATTAACAATAGACAACTTCTTGTTTACTTTCAAAGGGAATCAAGTTTTTTTCCCAAAAAGTCAAAGCAAAATTTAGAATAGTACTGTCTGAATGTGAGACTGTTGAGCAGATCAGATATATGACAATCTATTTACAAGGCTCCTAAAATTTCAAAACATCTCAGAGATTCCTTCTAACATATGGAAATTCATCACAATTAATATCTTCCAACATGTTGTTTTCAATTACTTGGAATATAAGCATCCCTAGGTACGGTTTGTTTACAAGCTAAAAACAGCATAGTTTTGGCATGTTTGCATTCACTGCCCTACCTACCTTTCATAGCTCTCTCTTTTAAATTTGTTCAGTTTTGTCACATCACGTTTAGTGAGCTGTCCAATAGTCGTCTACGCATCCAAAACTAAAGCACTAGTTGGTGGAGTGTGACAAAACCAATCTAAGACTGAGATGAGCTCATTATACAAGAGTGGGTAATTAACCTCCAGATTGAGGTTTACCAAGGCACCCTCCAAATGTTGGTTGACATAACCAGGGGGACTCTACTTTCTAAGCTCAGGGAAGTAACCTGATTTTGCCAGAAGATCTAAGATGTACAATGGGATCTAGATCACTCTGCAGGGGCAATTTCAGTAGACTGACCAAATTTATAAGCTTGTCAGATCAACCAAAACATAATCTATATGGCTAAACTTAGAAGCTTGCCTGAAGGTAGCCTTAATTAGGATATCATCAGAGAGTTACCTGTTACAGGCTCTAAATGTTGCATTATAAAAACTTGCTGAAGGTTTTGTACCATTTGTATGAATCCTATTGGGCTAACGTAGTCTGTAGTTCTAGTATGCCTCCTTCCTTATCCTTCCTCAGCTTGACTGAACCGAAGCATATTGGCAATTGGGAATTAAATTTCCCAACGAAAGTAATATATGGTTGGCTAACATTTGTATTCAGCACTGATAAATAATCAGGTACATTTTCCAAAGCGGAAAAAGTCAGTCTCTTGTCTTAAATAAATATTGAATAGATGAAGAGTTAATTGATAAGTAAACATACTTTCAAGATCAATCATATCTACAGAGGCAATAGGAATGGTTGGTATTTTTGCTGAAAGATCTAACTAGAACCATATTAGTATAATAATAACATTAGACAGCACACAGTATTCTCGCAATAAAACCATCACCAGATTGAAACTCATATTGCCTCGCAAGGAGAAAACTAGTATACTGCCCTTCTCATGATGTGAACCGATCCTCTGGAACTCCTTCTCTGAGGCAATCAGGACTGCTCGAGTCTTCTTCAGTTAAGAAAGAAGTAAACGCCTGGCTCCTACAGCAACGTGTTGGTATTACATCGATTCTGGCTATCTTGTATACACCCCAATCCATATGTTGTACAGTGATAATTATTACAAATGTTTACATAATGACTTCTTAAATTCTCCCTACCAAGAAAAGCAAAGAAGCTCCGTGGCAATGAAGAGCACGGCAGAGGAATCGGGCGCGAAGTTGCAGCTGCAGTAAGCCACACAACCGAAACCACGGTGTACATCACGGCAACCTGTGCGAAAGGACGCCATAGCGACTGCAACCCCTGAAGAGATTCAAGAGGATGAAGAGGCGGTCGGCCTGATAAGAAAGCAGAAGGCCACCATACAAAGAGGTAAGCGCAAACACACAAACATTACCCCAACACAGAAGAAAAGAAAGATCCCCTGGGAGCACCGCGGGACAGACGAGGTAATCAGAGCTGGTGGGCAGGAGAATGTGGGAAAGCACACCATAGCGACAAGGGACCGTCTGGACGAAGGGAAACCTCAGCAAGGGGGCAAACAAAAAGCGCTGGGGGAACAGTGAAAGCAGTGAAAGCAGTGAAAGCAGTGAAAGCAGAGTGGGAACACCACATTCCAATTCAAAGGCTGAGAAAAAACGTTGTGAAAGCTGCTTGTTAGGCGTATAGAGAGTAACAGTTCCAAGGACACTGGGGAGAGGGGGAAAACAACAAGAGCTGTAAAGCACAACACAGAGTGTCCACTGCAGCTCTTCTATGCAGTAAACTGGCACATATTGATGTCAGGATTACTGACTACTAACACCACATCCCCCGAAAGACAAACAAAGGATGTCACCCCTGAACCACAGATGCATCACAGAGGCACATTCTGGATTCGGGGGAGGGGAAGAAGGATCAAGGCAGCTAACAGAGTAATCACAGGCCATCTTCTGTGTTGATAAGAATGGGAGGAACTGTTTGTGGGAACTGAGAGAAAAGAGTGGTTATATGGACTTCAACAACAAATTACAGAACCCACCGTAGACCCTACCAACACTAAACAGACATTGGGCAACTTTAAATTTACTGGATACTGGTCTCCCACATCCCTGAAAACAGACAGTGGAGGTCCACACATACTAAGGGGGAAGCAGACCCGCATCTCCAGTGAAAACTGAATCATAAGAAAGTTCACAGATGCCAGGGGCAAAATGTCGTAGTACCCCAGCAAGAGCTAAAGGGATAACAAGCTTGCCAGGAGGACAGCTGAAATGTTGCTGAGACCCCCCCCCCCCCGAACATGGCACTGAGTAAGTAAGAGCTACAAGACTGTCTGAGAGGAATGGAAACAAGGATGATGGAATCACTCCAGGACCAATTTGGGAAAATGAAGGAGGAGCTCAAGACATCCCTAAAGGATGTCAGAAAGGAAATAAAAGATCCTGGGAATAGAGTGGATGTGACAGAGGGTGGATTATCTGAAGTGTCAGAGGAATTAAAAGAAAACAGTGTGCTACTCGAACAAGTGGCTAGAGCCATCCACAATATAGAGATTCAAGCAGAGGACCTTGAGAATCGCTCTAGATGGTCCAACATCAGAGTTAAGGGTCTGGTGGAAACGGTCCTAGATCATTACTTAAAGGACACCATGCAGCAATGCTTTAGTAGCCACTTGAAAGGAACACAAACGGAGGACATAAGAATCGATTGAGTGCACAGAGTGGGCCCCAAGAAGAGGGATCCGGCTGAAAGACCCGGGAATGTTTTAGTGGCTCTGACCTCTTACACTATGAAATAGAGATACTCAGAGAGGCATGTCCACACCAGAGTCTATCAATCAATGGAACCCAGATTCATCTCTTTCACAACTTGGCCCTCGCTACACTTTAAAAGAGGAGAATGATGCAACCAGTCAAGAAGGTACTTGTAGCTAAAAATATCACCTACAAATGGACCTTCCCCTTCGGACTATTATTTACATGGGAGGACAAACAGCAGCGATCACTATATGTGAGGAGGGCCTGTCACTGATGCACATGGAAGGTGAAGAGGAACAATCCGAACAATCTGCTACTCAAAGCCCGCTAAGAGGAGGTCTAGAACCATGGGAGTGGACTGCAGACAGAAGCAGGAGGCATGAAAGGGGAGCAAAGCTAACAGCCCCACGCACCAAATCACGAAATAAATTAAAGATGATTGGCAATGAACTGTCATCATATGTTACGGGGAGAGGAGTGGACAAAATAAACATGCAGGGTTAAGGAGGAATGAGCCTGAGAGGAAGGGCAAATTCATGGTTAACTTGGAATCTAAATCAGGGTTTGGAATATCCTGGGAGTGGGAAATCCCAGGGTTGTACAAGGTCCAACGCCCCAAAGTTTTACCTGGGGGGTAAGGAGGAGGAAGGGAGTAGGGAAAAAGGTGGGGTTAAAAATGTGATGATTCGGGAATTGTTTGTTGTATGGTTCAAATCTTGTGGGGGTCTAAAGATATGTGAAGCAAGAGGCATAGGCATTGGTGGAGAATCACTGGGAATCTTTGATATGGCTCAGATAAACATTATAACCTTGAATGTACAAGGGTTGAACTAGCCGGCAAAACATCACTCAATACTGGGGAGGCCCCTAGAGCTTCAGACTTCTATATCGCTCCTACAGGAGACACATCTACTTCCCAAAAATGAACAAAGGATGTTGCATAAGGCATTTCCTAAACAGTACTACGTCTCGAGTGGGACAAAGATGAAAGGAGTTGCAATCTTGATAGCGGCCAAGGTGAATTTCACAAAACGATTCCTCTACAGTGATCCTGAGGGAAGGCTTCTGATACTCAAGTGTATACTGGAGGGGTAGATGTACACATTGGTGGTAATATATGCCCTAATGAAAAATAACATCTTTGTCTGAGGAAAGCGCTCCAGCAAATAGAAAGCTGGTGTGAAGGAAAGGTGATTGTGGGTGGAGACTTCAACTGCGTGATGGATCTACAACTAGACAAAATGCTCCGACCCACCATGGCAGACAGAAAGAAAAGGCAAGCACTGAGAAAACTGTTCAGAGATTTGTGGATAACAGAGGCATGGAGATTCTTGCACAACCAGAAAAGAGACTACATGCATTACTCAGCGGTTCACAAGGGTTACTCAAGAATAGACATGATTCTAGTCTCTGCAACAGTAATCCTCCAAGTAATTAACATAGGTATTGGGGTTAAATACCTAACTGACCATGCCCCGGTGGTAATCCAAATCGAAATGGCGAAGGACGACCGAGAAACTGTGAAACATTGGGGATTAATCAATTTGATCATGGGTGATATAGCACTGAGAGCACACATGGAGAAAGCAATTAGCAATTATTACACAGAAAATTATACTGGGAGATAGATTGGAGCATCATTTGGGATGCATGCAAGGATATGGTACGGGCAGAATTCATATCTCAATCCATAATATATGTTAGGAGTAAAGAGGGGAACAGGAGAAAACTGGAGGGGGAATGTAAAGAAGCAGCGGCCCGACATAACACACAACAGACACAAAAATCCCTAAGGGCATTACAGAAGATCAGAGCGCAGCTAGAAGCGCATACGGCAGACCACACTGCAAGAGTGCTACAGAATACTAAGCAAACATATTATATGCAGGGTGAGAAAGCCAATCGATATCTAGCAGCGAAATTCACAGCAGAAGCGGATAAACTCAGAATCATGGAAAAATACCATGCAGTGCTCCTGAAACAAGAAGGGTTAGACCCGCAGTCACAGATTAAATATATGGAAGCACTACAGTTACCCCAACTACCCAGAGAGGAAAGGGAAATCTTGGAAGTACCCATCATGCCATAAGAAATAAGTGACGCGATAACCTCATTGCCTAGTAGAAGGAAAAGTAGCAAATATTTGCTTCAATTTCAGGGTTCACCATAAATTACACAAAATCCAAAGCACTAAACATAAATGTAGATAGCAAGGAAATAGTGGCAAAGATTACCCTTTGATATGAGAAGACAACAGCATAGAATAGCTGGGGATACAACTAACAAGCAAATATGAAGGATTGTACGGGGCAAATATTACCCCACTTTGGAAACAACTGAAGGAAGACCTACGTAGATGGGATACCCAGGAGCTCTCCTGGTTCGCACATATTGCGGCCGTAAAAATGACATTGCTTCCCTGACTACTGTACATAGTTAGCTCTCTTCCAGTACAAATACCACCTTGCATGTGTAAGATATTGCAGTCCAAAATGATATCCTTTATATGGCACAGGAAGAACCCACAAATACAACTGAGAGTCCTGCCACGCCCGATGCTTCTGGGAGAGTTGGGTGTCCCAGATTTGGAGATATACATCCTAGATGCACAAATAGCACCAATGTTGAAATGGCAGCAGAAAAGACACAAAGGGGTTGGTGTGAGATTGAACACCGGGTCACAACTATTCCTTTAAGGGTCTTACACGCTATGCGAACCTCGGAACGAGGGACAGGGGGGCAGATTCTAGAAGCAACAAAGGTGTTATTACGTGGATGGGATCTAGCGCTCAAAAGGAAGAAAGTACCCAGATGTTTGGGACCGCAAACCCAAATGGGCTATAATAATGACTTCAACCCGGGTCAGAAAGGGAAATTCAAGGATACCTGGAGGGGAACAAAACCCCTGCTATTAAAAGATTTTTTTCAGAATAGGAAGTCCCTTAACTTTGAAAATTGTAAATAGAGATTTATTATAGGAGAAGAAGACTGATACAAATACATACATGTCCGGCACTGGGTTACACAGAAGGAAGTCACAAAGGCAGGCACAGGAGCCCCCATAGGATTAGAACTGACCCTCCAAGAAGGAACGACACCCGATGGAGTATCCAGACTATGTAGACTGGATCGGGAAAACTTGGGAGACCAACTCCCATACATGGACAGGTGGGGAAGGGACTTGGGCACCCCAATTAGGGGAGAGGAATAGGAACAAATCTGTAGGAGGGCACACAAGGTGACCAAAAGTATTCTATCAAAGAAACGACATACAACATCTGCTATAGATGGTACCTGTCACCCCACCGGATACATGGGATGAATGCAAAGTACCCTTTTTGTGTTGGAGGCAATGTGGAGATATAGGTGATTAACAACATATGTGGTGGACATGTCCTAAAGCCCAAATATATTGGAAAGAGATCCTGGGACACATAAAACTGATCACAGGGGCACATCTACTGCACTCACCAACGTTGGTCCTGATGGGAACAGACGTAGAGGGGCTTTATGCAGCAAGTGGTAACAGAGCAGCCCTCATCACACATCTCTTGATGGCAGCACGCATGACTCTAGCTCAGGGATGGAAAATGGTAGAATGACCCGTAAATGCTTGGTGGTGGGTGAAGATTTGGGGGTCAAGGCTATGGAGAAAGTATGTACATTAAAGGCAGGGACATATCAAAAGTTTTTAGCGGTATGGAGTCCCTTTCATGAATATGTACAAGACAGGGAAGGACAATTCCATAAACTCAAACAACTCAAGAATACGCATGTGATTTAACCATAATTGAACATCCTCTCGTAAGAATGAACAATAGACTGAAAACCTGGAGCGACAAGGTTGAAACCATACATATTGGGGTTAGGGAGGGGGGAGGAGGGATGGGGGACAAGGTTTAGGGTCTGTTTTATAAAATACAAAACATCATGTTCGCTGAAACTGTGTAATGTAATGTTGGATACGATACCTGTACACATTGAAATGTCAATTGTAGATACAATTCTGCTGTATATATATATATATATTCAGTGAAAAAAACTTTGTTAAAGGGACGTTATGGTTAAGTTGCGCTACTAAAAACCTATGAAATTCAGTGAAAAAACTTTGTTAAAGGGACGTTATGGTTCCAAGTAAAACCGAAAAACCCTTGAAATTCGCCAGTTATGGTAAGAAGCAACCATAACTTGCGCCACCACCGTACACTGCTAAGACTAACACCCAGGACATCAAAGATGACATCACAAATGTCATTGATGACATCACATGTGTGTGTACTTCTCATGAAATATGTGTAGAAGGGATTCTTATTATATTGCGAAAAAAGTGTCAAGAATCATTGCAAGAAATATACCCTAATAAGTGCATTGAACGATGCATTGATATAAATAGCATCCTATTATGGGGTTCTATCTAGTATACTAAGCTATTCATACAGAAACATAACATTGTGTGCAGCGTACAAGATGAAGGTATGATATTCGTAATGTTAATATGTTGAATAATGAAATGATAATTGTTTTAATAGATTTTTGTGTACTGTGAAATATGTAATAAGTAGCTAATAAAACCCATGTATTACATAATTGCATTACTATAGACAAAACACAAAGACACAAGAACACATACCAATATGGGTATATACAGGGAAAGTGAAGTTAGCAAAAAAGCACAAGTAGTAGCCGAAACAATTCATAACTTAACTGATTAGTTTCATGCAAATAAATGATTGCTCTGTTTCAAAGCTGCTATTTACCCTATGTATATGTATCACTTGATGTGATTGGACCCTAAGGAAAGTAGTGTGAGTACAATGTATACAAATATGACCATATACAGGGAAAGTACAGCCATAAAAAAAAACAACAGAACTATCAGAAAGTGCTCATAAGTCTAGTGATTATCTTTATGCACAAAAAGGATTGCTGTCTTTCAAGCTTGTGTTTTCCCATATGTATATGTTTCATATGATGTGACTGTACTCTAAGGGAATTACTGTAAGAACCTACTAGAAGGATATGTCTACAAATAAAATAAAATTCTTAGTTTCTGACTGTTACTGAAGAAAACCATGTGGCCTAGATATGTCAGCAAAAGAAAAAATAGTGAGCCAGACATGTGATGTCATCAGTGTTGTCATCAATGACATTTGTGATGTCATCTTTATGTCCTGGGTGTTAGTCTTAGCAGTGCACGGTGGTGGCGCGTTTTTTTTGCTTAGCTTACCATAACGGGCGAATTTCAAGGGTTTTTCGGTTTTACTTGGAACTATAACGTCCCTTTAACAAAGTTTTTTCACTGAATTTCATAGGTTTTTAGTAGCGCAACTTAACCATAACGTCCCTTTAACAAAGTTTTTTTCACAGAATTTCAAAGGTTTTTAGTAGCGCAACTTAACCATAACGTCCCTTTAACAAAGTTTTTTCACTGAATTTCATAGTTTTTTAGTAGCAAAACTTAACAATAATGACTTTGACTTTATATACATGTCATATGGAACTGACTAGATCTCTTCTTATGAACGTGATGTCCGCGAACTTATTTAATGTTCGCGGACATGTTCGGAGAACAGTACCACTACCTAAAAACTGTGGGGGCGAGGGGGTGGGGTATGTTTGATTGTTATATCATATTATAAGAACATTTAACAAATTCAAAAAGCAGCACACAAACACATTATATATAGTAATACATAAGAAATGTAACCCATGTATGTAACACACTAACCATTCATTTAAATACAATATGTTCTGAAATGGAATATACCACAAGAACATAAATTGGCTTCCAACATAATTACCTCACAGACACAACAGAACTGAGAACAAGACCAGACCCACTGAATACATAGGACTTATCTTACCAGAAATAGTAAGTGTACTTCATTTTACTCATATATTTATAAACTTTCTGTATTAGATTAAAAAATATATTATCTTTTCTTTTTTTTTTCTCACAGAAATGTCTAGTACTCTGGAATGGCTAGAGGACAATTTCCCACATGAAGAAATGTCACAAGATAGTGAAACTAATGGTAAACACTTTATAATATAAACCATTTAAATATTATTATTTTGTATACATTTAACATATATATATATATATTTTTTGTACAGAGCATAATAAAATAGAAACTACCTCTGAAGAAGCTGTTATGGAAAACACGCTTGACAACATAAAAGAAAAAATTGATTTACTGTTGACCAATTTTAATAATTTGAAAACTTTTGTTGAAGATCATTTTAAAACAAAAATGTCATACCATTGGCCCACATGTACTTGTCCCTCCTCACCATATCCCAGTCAATTATCCCCAAACCCTCTCCATAATCCAAAACGTTTTGATGAGATTTCCATCCCTTCTTCACCTAATACCAATCATGTTGAAACCCCAAATTCTCCTGTTTTTGTTTCTGTTTCTGCCTCACCTTCTCTGTCATAAATTATTAATATATGTTAAATAAAGTTTAATTTTTATATTGTATTGTGAATAGTTTCCGTTTTTTTTGTTTTTTAAAACAATAAAAGTGTCCACGGACAGTGCGAGTGTTCTGAAATGTTCGTACATAAACGAAAATGGAGGTGTCCTGAAGAACACCAAACCTGTTCGTACTGTTCGCTAGCAAGTTGAAACTGTTCTAAGAACACACGTGGTGTCCTGAAATGTTCGTAAAGAAACAAAAATTAAAGTGTTCTAAAGAACACTATATCTGTCCGTAATGTTCGCTATCAACTTAAAACTGTCCTAAGAACACAATTGGTGTCCTGAAATGTTCGTAAATAAACGAAAATGATGCGTCCTGAACAACAGTACAACTGTTCGTAGTGTTCGCTACCCAATTGAAACTGTTCTAAGAACACAATTGGTGTCCTGAAATGTTCGTACATAAACTAAATTACACGTGTCCTGAAGAACACTATATCTGTCCTTACTGTTCGCTACCATGTTTAAACTGTTCTAAGAACACACACGGTGTCCTGAAATGTTCGTTTCACGTGTGACACACTTTTAATTACTTCAGAACCCGAATAGTGTCCGTAGGACATCAATGCGCATGCGCTAACCAATCTCCGTGCACTTGGTGTCCTGCGGACAGGCGCTTCCTTCGCAGACTAGTTTGCAAACAGATCATATGACCGCGCCCACGCTCATCGTGTGTCCTGCCTGAAATGCGGACACTGTTCGTGTCCCCGAACAATTTAAAAGTACATTTTCAGTTAATCCATAATATTTTTCAATAAAATCTCACCATGCCACAAGTCCCACATAGCAATCTTGAGTTTCTATATACCTTTTGAAACTTTCCGATCCTTTTTTTGTGTTCGATCTGTCTGCGCACAGTGCGCATGTCCGCGGACCGCGCACAAGCACCCCTATAAAAGACCACGCCCAAGAGCTTATTCCCATTGTGTTTCTGGCTATTCTTCAGAACACAGTGATTTTTGCTGCCACCTGCAGACTACACCATCATCGAGATGGCATCCTTGGCTGCTGAACTGCCACTTGGTGCTGCACCTGCTTCAGCACCACCACCACCCCCTCCACCACCACCACCTCCCCAAGGGCCTGAAGAGGGGAACAGGAGTGAGGATGCGGAGGAGGAAGAAGAGGATGATGAGAATGAGGTAGAGGAAATCCCTACTACCTGCACTAGGGGTGAGTCTTGGGTGTGGCGGTTATTTACTATTCATGGGAATGGTCCTAAGGCTCGTGCGAACCATGTTACCTGCAATGAGTGCAAAATGATACTCAGTCGCGGGAAGCACGGTAACTACAGCTTTGGGACCACTACTATGAAGCGACACCTGAGGTCATTTCACTCTGGGGCTATTCGCAGGGTTGTACCTTGCGAAGAACGTAGCAGGTTGATTTCCTCTACTTCATCCTCTGTTTCTGATCCTGTCACCACAAGGACCACCTCTGTGGGACAGCGACTTTCTCAAGCTGCCTCACAGGCCATACAGAATGCTGATGACCCTTACCTTTCGAGGGTCACAGTTGTATGTATGTACTGTGACACAGTACTCTGCAGGGGGAGCGACTTTGGAGTGCTTTTGAGACTATCGTCTCAGAGCACGAGAAGACCTGCTCACTACCCAAATAAAACCCACTCTACATCTTCCTCTCTCAGCTCGCCCTTTCTTATCCCTGTGGTTGGTGTCCCCCCCTTTACCCTCCTTTACCCTCCTCTCCTAGTGTGTCGTGTCTGAAAAAACAAAAAAAATACAAAATTACAAAAATAAAAAAAAAATAAGGCTCTTTTCAGAGCCGCCTTTCCCAGTTAAAAAATAGAAGTGAAAATAAATGAAGCAGGGCTCTTTGTATTTTTTAAAAGTCCGCGGACAGTTCGCGAACATTAAAAAAATTGGGTTGCTACTCCATCACAAACATTGTAATTTTCTCTGGAAAGAAGTGGTGGCTCTGAAAAGAGCCTTTGGGTGGTGTTTGTAAGTCGAAAATTGTAAATGCTTAACATCTACTTCAAAATTGTTGTTGTAATTCCAAAAAAGGTCACAATGCATTTTGTACATTTCTCAGAAAAATCTGATTGCCAGCATAAGTAAGATGGACTCCATCTCTGCGAAAAATGTATGTACTACAAAACATAATATTTTCATTGTGAAAAGAAGACATGCCAAAATCTCTTAGAAAGCCACAAACAGCCTTATTAACATTGCGCCTTGCTTTTTCCATTTGTGGACCAAATGAAGAAGAACGAAGCCACATTTGTCTCTGCGCAATCTGTGAAAATATCACTTGAGAATTAGGAAACATGTCCATAACCTTCCTAAGTCCTTCTTTCATAGCAAATTGCAAAAAAAATTCCAGTCACATGTCCTAAACTGTTCCCTCCACAATGAATTACAATTATGTCTGGATGTTGCTCTGTCTCCAAAGTAGCACAGAGAGGTAGCAAGTCCAACCACTTCATTCCACGTACTCCATGCCAGTGTACTTCCACATGTGGGAATCCAAGATCTACAGCTACTCCACACCTTTCTGCATGCACCTTCAACCAATGTATCCACGAATCTCCTAAAATCCAAACAATCTGTTTTCTGAAACACACAGCCATAGCTATCTTTTATTCTCTCAGCAAAAAGAGTATCTGAGAAAATCTCGCCTGGCACAATACACCCACCAAACTTTCCTGACCAATCCCTTTCAGTGCTTATTCTCATTTGCATGACTTCTGAACCCAAAAATCCCCGGATGTAACTCCCGATGTCCGCGAACTACCGCCATGTCCGCGGACATATCGTAACATGAACAGCCCTTCTACCATTTCCACTACACTCTCTCTGCCATTCCCTCATTGGATGTACCTCAAAAATCACATGACCATGCACCAATCACATTCAAGACCTCTACATCTAACTGCATCATCATAGATCAGCACTGCAAATGTACTCTGAATCTCTCTGAGTACAAGTGTCATATCATTGGCAAGCAGCATCTACCAGAAATACTGTACAAGTCTTCAAGATTTCTACTTGCAGCTCCATGCATATCCATATGCATAAACACAAACTTCAGGTATGCATATTTTCTGTATAGTAGATGAACACATTTTCAAACAGACTTTTACCTTGTAAAATCTGTAAAATGAATTTACTGTACTTTTTTCAATTTCCTAAAATCAACTATCACTTATAAACATTTATACTTTTTACTTTCTTTATACACACACACTCAAATCATGTTAAACTAACATTTTTTAAATGAAATATATAGACTACATATTTTCAAACAAAATTGCATGCAAACACAATCTATGTTTAAACCTTTATAAAAATACTTATACAATTTCATATTTTTTGTTTTTATTTATTTATTTACTTAATTACTTTAAATTAGACATGACATTGAGGCGCTATTACCTAGAACAGTTTACTTACAGAAATAGTGGTATTCACTAATATATTATAAATTTCACAAGACATAGGGCCTCATCACGACCCAGGCGGTAAGTTACCGCCTGGGCCGTGACTTTACCACCATGGCGTAAACTACGTTTACGCCATGGTGGTTGGCGGACTTACCGCCCCATTCCGACCTTGGCGGGGCGGTAAGTCCCCAATCCCCATTTACCCTTCCCCATTCCCATTTTTGCCCCATAGGGCATAATGGGAGTGGGGAAGGCGTTAATTACGCCACCGTAAATTACGGTGGCGTAATTAACTCCATGGTCCCTTAGCGCCATGGATTTTAACACCTGCTAAAAGCAGGTGTTAAAGTCGCCATGGCGCTAAGGGACCTCGTACTCAGGCGGTAAGGGTCGGCGCTGTTTACGGTGCCGTAAACCCCTTACCGCCTGGGTCGTAATGAGGCCCATAGTAAAGATATTTTTTTTTTGCTACAGTAAGTCATTCAATACAATTTGATCATTAAGAACATATCATATGTACTGAACTGATGCAATGTATCTTATGTAAATAAATTAGTTTAATGGTTTTACAGAAGTCACTGAGGATTTCAATTAAAAAAATCAATATCTAAATTAAAAACACTGCTATATACAAACAAAGTTACTAATTTGAAGCTTTTACAATTGCAGTGAAGACCAGTTTCCTGAAAAGAAGCAGCCGAATTCGAAGAAGAAAGAAAAACTAAGAAGTTACCTGTTAATTTAAAAAAAAGTAAGTAAAATTTCATCATAATATTTGTATTATTAATGAAATATACTATAACATTAATACGAGCTATTTTGGTTTCTAAAAATAGAGATTTTGTACCATTTTGTCCAAAAATGTCCATGTCTTAAACAGCGATTTACAGCCAGAATGGCCCACAAATTTCGATTTTTGGACACACAAATTAGCCAACTGAACCACTACAATTTTCATATTATAGAACAAACAACTGTTTTAATTGTATACATTAGATTTACTATTTGTACTTTTCCACACCACTAGCTTACTTTTTTTTGTCATCTGAACCCCAGTTTAGTAACACATAAATTCAAGAATACCTATCCCTACTAGTTTTAGTTCCCAATGCACAATCACACACCATTACATACATCTTTATCATCTTACTCAAACACTCATGCACACAGCACACATACATTCCAGAATACCCCAACCCATATCTTCTTTATTTTTTTCAACATACCCTAAAGAATGCCTACCAAAAGTCAAGTCCGTAGAAAGAAACGCAAAAGTAGAGCAAATGAAAATAAAGGTGTCCAACATAAGCATCCATCTCTAGCAGAATTTGTAAAAAAAGTTGAAACAAAACAGCTAATACAATCATTTAGTGAAACACAAGAAGTTTCAAGTACAACAACTTCGCTTCCTCTATCGAAATGTAAAACAAACCAAAAAACAATTAACAGAAAATCAGCTATCAGTACAGATAAAACTACTTCTTCAAATTTTAATATAGTGCAAAGTAAGCATACCAAGAAAAGTATTTTAGCCAAAATATACCGTCACAAAGTCCTTCAAAATCTTATAAAAACAGGAGAGAAATCAGGTTCAAAGCTTAAAACCTATCGTAGGAAATTAATCTTAGAAGCATTGATGGACAGTGCAATTCTTCTCAAAAGAAATTTATTTATTTTACTGTTAAACAAAATTAAACCACTAACAAAACTAATAACTAAATTACAAAAAAGACTTCTCAATAAGCGAAATGTCAACAGAAAGAACTTCTTAAGTATCTGCGGAGCTGAATGGAATCACACTACGAGCACAGAACCATATTTTAATGAAGAAGCGTACAAACAAAAGCAAACAAATACAATTGCCATAAATAGCAGTGGTCGAGGTTATGAAAAAGTGAATAATACCATAATGGAACAAGAAGTACTCCTTACAAAAATATGCCCTGAAAACTTAGAATTACCCCTCCATTCAACTGAATCAGAACGTCTAGTGTACAAATGGCCATGCACGTCAATGTGTAACATTCCCAAACAATGTTTCAAATCTTTACACCAATTCCTCAATAAATATGTAAAAAGCAAAGACAAAATCAAAATTAAATTACTGCAAAATATAGATACCTGTCCAGTGCGCAAGTACACAGGACTAGAAGGACAGTCATTGGAGGACAGTCATTGGCCTGCATTACAGGACCTACTTGTAAAACCACTTTCCATGATATCAAAAGGATATCAACACATCATTCAACTATAAGAAATCTAGACTATAAACTGGACTATGCTAAAAGTCCTGCTTTAGCACTGGCAAAGTTAAATAACATCCTTCTACATGGTACAGCAAAAGACATACTTGAAGAAATTCACTATATCCAGAAAAAATATTTTGGAAGTGAAAGCCATTTACAGAATGAAATAGCTTTAAACCAATTAAGCAACAATTCTACACATGGCAACCTTTTGCTAAACACATACAAAAAAGAAATACTAAAATTTAAAAGTACATCAGCTGAAGTACCTTACCATGTATGTGTATGTTGCCATAGAATTTTTTATAAAAGTAACACAAAAACTGTGGACCTATCATACAAAATAGAAGACAATGAAGATTCTAAATGGTTTGAATTAGCTCGCTACCTTGTAGCAGAAAACATATATGAAATAACTGAGCCCTTAATACTTTGCAGTTATTGCACTACAAAACTTGACAACAACCAAACTCCTTCACGTTCTATCACAAATAATTTGGAATTATACCCAGTACCAAAACCTCTACAACAACTTAATTTATATGAGAGCATCATAATTCAAACAGTACACCCATTTCAAGCAATAATACGCCTTCAACCAAAAACAGCAAAATTACCTCCCTCTGAATTGGTAAAAGGCATTCGTGGAAAAGTAGTTTATTTACCATTAAATCTAAAAGAAAATGTGCATACTCTAGGAGTGCAACGTCCAATGCAGCAATCTTTAATTATATTAGTAAATGGAGTACCTACAAAGGACAAAAAAATATGGCAACAGCTGGTAGATTTATATAAAGTTAGACAAGCCTTCCAATATCTTAAAGAGAATAATGAATATTACAAAGAAATTAATATTGAAGAAAACTTGAAAGATACAACTGAAATAATTCAAGAAACACAAAAAGCTGGTCAATTTGAGCCACTAGATCCTGCTACAATATCAAATACTTTAGACCATTATACAATTCATCCTTTGCACTGTAATGACACCGTACAAGATGTACTGGAAACTTACCAAATGCGTCAAACAAAAGGATCGCCAATCAGTATATGGGAAAAAAGTATAGAAGCACGTGCTTTTCCTCTACTCTTTCCTACTGGCAAAGAAGGAAGGTATGATGATAGACCTATTCAAATATCAGCTTCAGAATACCGCTCATTACGGATGTATTCTGAAGATCCCAGATTTAGACAAAATGGGGAATACATATTCCACCTACTCTTTGAAAGTGAACTAGCAACTTTATGTTACGGAGTTGCACACATATTAAAATCAGGATCACACTTTCAAAATATGACAGCTACACAATTATTAGAAAAAGTGCAACAAAACGATGAGGTTTTACAATCAAATATTACAAATCTATTAGCAAATATGCGTGGTACTAAAGAGTACTGGTTTCGGCGTCATGGAGATGTACGTTGTATGATCAGAAACCTTGGCCCACCCACTTGCTTTGTTACATTAAGTTGTGCAGAATATGCATGGGAAGATTTACATGATTTCCTACTTATATCAAATAAAAACAAAACAAACATAGATATTCTAACACCTGGAGAACTTTGTTCTTTGGATCCTGTTAATGTTTCAAGATATTTTCACCATCGCTTCATTGCTATGCTACATTTTATTTGTAATAAAACTGTTCCTCCCCTTGGAGAAGTGCAACACTTCTTTTGGAGAAAAGAATACCAAGCCAGAGGAGCACCACATATCCACATGCTTTTATGGATTAAAGATGCTCCTAAATTTGGTCAAGACAGTGATGCCACTGTTTTACAGTTTATTGAAAAATATGTCACTTGTGAAATTCCATCAGAAGCCACAAATAGTGATCTTCGTGCACAAATTTTACAATTTCAAAGACACAAATGTGGAAAATATTGTCGTCTCAAATACAAAAACAAAGGCAAATACTACACCAAATGCCGATTTGGTTTCCCTAGACCAGTTACAAATACAGGTCAAGTAAACAACCTCATGTCTTCAGTTAGACATAGTGCTCACCCATAGAGAATGTGGATCTTATGAAGCAGCTGATCGTTTAACTGGTACTTCATTGTATGGTAAATCTGAAAATATAGTATGGCTAAGTCTTGGTCCAGCTAAATCTAGAAAAAGAGTTCTAAAATCATATGAAGATATAGAAACAATAGCCAAACATGATCCCAACAGCCAAGACATTTTAAAAAACAATTTATTGAACACATACTACCCAAACAGAAGTAATACTTTGGAAAACATGTGTCTATACCAAATAGCCCAAAACTACACATACAAAAATAATATGACACCTGATGAAAAAAAAGGTAAATATAGAGTGACAGACTGTGAAGGCAGCTTAGTTAAACTCACTAAACCAAATTTAATTAATCATATCAAATTGTCATTGAAGACTCCTCAACATAAAGAAGTATATTACATGTCCCTGCTACAACTCTTCAAACCATGGAGAAAAGAAAGAACAATTACTAGATAACTATGACTCATATGAGTATGCTTTCAAAGCAAATGAAAGCACTATAACTGATGTAAACTTTACACAGTACAAAACAATGTTGCACAATGAACAGCAACATGAAGAAGAACTCCAAGCCCAACTAGATAAGGATACTCCTGACAGTAGTCAACCTTCTGTAACAGGAAGCCAAGAACCACTGGGAGAACCACTAATAACAAATGAGGCAGAATTAGCTATGATAGAAGTAGAAAACACCATGTGTCAGTATGAAGATAAGGAAGACCTAACTATACTACAATCAAAACTAAACAATGAGCAAAGTAGCATTTTTCAAGAAGTAACAAAACAAATTTCACATGGTGTAAAACATGAAAATAAAGAATGTTCCTGCCATAATTATAAACCTATACTACTGTACGTCAGTGGTGAAGCTGGTTCTGGCAAAACATTCCTAATCAAAATCATTAGTAAGTTCCTTCAACAATTGACAAACAACAAACTGTCAGCTGTTGTCACTGCCCCCACAGGTTTAGCTGCCTACAACATAGGTGGTGTTACATTACACCGATTACTACTATTACCAGTAGAACACCAGAACAAATTAGACTATTACAAACTTTCTGCAGAAGCTGCAATGGAATTACGCAGAGTATTGAAACAAATGAAAATGCTACTAATAGATGAAGTGAGCATGGTCTCCAACCTGATGTTAGCTTTGATTCACCTCAGATTACAAGAAGTACTCAAAACAGACTATGAAGTGCTCTTTGCAGGAAAACACATTATTGTTTTTGGAGATCTGCTTCAATTAACACCAGTAAAAGGTGAACCTATTTTTAAAACATTAGGGCACAAACTCTGACGTAAAACTGTTGGCAGCATTGGAAATGTCAACCTTGGGCAGCATTTCCAATACAGAGAATTAACAGAAAACATGCGCCAATCTGCAGATCTAACTTATGCCAACATTTTAAAAAGTTTGAGAGTTGGTATACTTTCTAAAGAAGCAGAAGCAACATTGAAAACCCAGCATATTAATGCACTTTATGGCGATAATGCATGTGCTACAGATGTTATGGAACAATTAGCCCACAAAAATGTCAATTGTATGGCCTTAATGCCAACTCTTGCAAGCTGTCTCAAATTCAATGAAATAATGTTAAGTAAAGAAATGCAACCAAAAATGGAAATTAGCGCCACAGACAAACTAGATGTACATGGTATGACACTACCCATGTGTGACCAAGCCACAACAAGACTAAATAATTTAGAAAAATCAATCTCAAACACAGCAGGCTTAGAAAAGATGTTAAAATTATCCTTAAATTGCAGAGTAATGCTTAAACGTAACCTTGACGTGGACCAAGGACTAGTTAATGGAGCACTGGGTACAGTTGTTGGTTTTCAAATATACCCACGTGACAACAAAATTCAGTTTGTCAATATACTCTTTGATAAACTTTCAGAAGTAAAACGGATAGGACGCTCAACAGCTAGATTCCTTCTCTTCAAAGATATGTATGTACGCAGAGAACAATTTTCTCTATCTCTTGCATACGCAGTCACGATTCATAAATCACAAGGTCTTACCCTAAACAAAGCAATGATAGATATTGGTAACACAGTCTTTAAAGAAGGCATGAGCTACGTAGCACTATCACGCTTACGTACACTTGACGGTCTATTTCTAATCAACTTTGATGCAAGTAAAGTAAACGCTGATATTCCTTGCATTTTAGAATATAATAGACTTCGCTCACTATACACTCCCCATCTAAACACATATTCTGTTCCACAAAAACTAAAACGTTGTAAAAGAAAACTAAATCAAACAGAAAGGCAACAGGACGTCACTGCAAATCCTCCAAAGAGAGTAAAAGAAACTAATACTTCATCAAGTACCACAAACAAAAAAGAATCAATTAGAGAAAGTAAACCAGGTACTTCTTTAAAGAAGGAAGACAAACTCCAAAAAAAGCAGTTAGATACAGAACTACCTGGACCATTTAAATTCTCAAATATAGTTGGTGTAAGTTGCTATGCAAATGTAGCAATGAATATTCTATTTCAATTACCACCAATTGTTGACAACATTTACTTACACAGTACAGACCAATTGTGTTTGCAAATGTTAGTACTTCACAGAAATGCAGCAAACAATCCTGACAACACATATACAGGCCGATTCATGTAATTCCTCTCAAAAGTGTCGCACGCGGCTGGCGCACAGGCTGCCCGTGCGAATGTCTGCGCCAGCCACGTGCGATAAAATCAATTTCCGCGCACAGCGTATTCATGGATTCCCACCTCCAAAAGCAGACGTGGCGCAGAGTGGCGCAGCGACCCGGCAGCAGCGCCAGTTATGCCCCCAAGAACGCCCTCGCGCAAAGAAAAGCCATCAAGATCGCAAAACCATCGCAAAGGGCTGCGCCAACCCTGTACCAGTTTACCGGACTGGCAAACAGCAAACGCAAAGCGGGGAACGCGTATTATGGGTGTCGGGAACACGTGTGCGCGAGAAGTTTCACACGCGACCTGGCCTGGGGGAGCGTGTGCGTGTATTTCAGGGGTGCGCGAGAAGTATTACATGCGATTGGCCTGGGCGCGTGTATTTCAGGGGCTCGCGGGTGGTTTCACACGTGATCGGGCCTGGGGGAGCATGTGCGTGTATTTCAGGGGTGCGCGAGAAGTTCCACACGCGATTGGCCTGGGCGCGTGTATTTCAGGGGCTCGCGGGTGGTTTCACACGCGACCTGGCCTGGGGGAGCGTGTGCGTGTATTTCAGGGGTGCGCGAGAAGTTCCACACGCGATTGGCCTGGGCGCGTGTATTTCAGGGGCTCGCGGGTGGTTTCACACGTGATCGGGCCTGGGGGAGCATGTGCGTGTATTTCAGGGGTGCGCGAGAAGTATTACACGCGAATGGCCTGGGTGCGTGTATTACAGGGGTGCGCGAGAAGTTCCACACGCGATTGGCCTGGGTGCGTGTATTTCAGGGGCTCGCAGGTGATTTCACATGCGATCAGGCCTGGGGGAGTGTGTGCGTGTATTTCAGGGGTGCGCGAGAAGTTCCACATGCGATTGGCCTGGGCGCGTGTATTTCAGGGGCTCGCGGGTGGTTTCACACGCGATCGGGCCTGGGGGAGCGTGTGCGTGTATTTCAGGGGTGCGCGAGAAGTTCCACACGCGATTGGCCTGGGCGCGTGTATTGCAGGGGCTCGCGGGCGGTTTCACACACGATCGGGCCTGGGGGAGCGTGTGCGTGTATTTCAGGGGTGCGCGAGAAGTATTACACGCGAATGGCCTGGGTGCGTGTATTTCAGGGGTGCGCGAGAAGTTCCACACGCGATTGGCCTGGGCGTGTGTATTTCAGGGGCTTGCGGGTGGTTTCACACGCGATCGGGCCTGGGGGAGCGTGTATTTCAGGGGTACGCGAGAAGTTCCACACGCGATTGGCCTGGGCGCGTGTATTTCAGGGACTCGCGGGTGGTTTCACACACGATCGGGCCTGGGGGAGCGTGTGCGTGTATTTCAGGTGTGCGCGAGAAGTATTACACGCGAATGGCCTGGGTGCGTGTATTTCAGGGGTGCGCGAGAAGTTCCACACGCGATTGGCCTGGGCGCGTGTATTTCAGGGGCTCACGGGTGGTTTCACACGCGATCGGGCCTGGGGGAGCGTGTGCGTGTATTTCAGGGGTGCGCGAGAAGTATTACATGCGAATGGCCTGGGTGCCTGTATTTCAGGGGTGCGCGAGAAGTTCCACACGCGATTGGCCTGGGCGCGTGTATTTCAGGGGCTCGCGGGTGGTTTCACACGCGATCGGGCCTGGGGGAGCGTGTGCGTGTATTTCAGGGGTGCGCGAGAAGTTCCACACGCGATTGGCCTGGGCGCGTGTATTTCAGGGGCTCGCGGGTGGTTTCACATGCGATCGGGCCTGGGGGAGCGTGTGCGTGTATTTCAGGGGTGCGCGAGAAGTATTACACGCGAATGGCCTGGGTGCGTGTATTTCAGGGGTGCGCGAGAAGTTCCACACGCGATTGGCCTGGGCGCGTGTATTTCAGGGGCTCCCGGGTGGTTTCACACACGATCGGGCCTGGGGGAGTGTGTGCGTGTATTTCAGGGGTGCGCGAGAAGTTCCACACGCGATTGGCCTAGGCGCGTGTATTTCAGGGGCTCGCGGGTGGTTTCACACGCGATCGGGCCTGGGGGAGCGTGTGCGTGTATTTCAGGGGTGCGCGAGAAGTTCCACACGCGATTGGCCTGGGCGCGTGTATTTCAGGGGCTCGCGGGTGGTTTCACACGCGATCGGGCCTGGGGGAGCGGGGTACGTGTATTTCAGGGGTGCGTGAGAAGTACCACACGCGATTGGGCTGGGTGCGGGTATTCCAGGGCTGCGCGGGAAGTTTTACACGCTCGCCTACAACACGTATTCATGGAAACGAACGTGGCCAATCCGGAAACACGTACGCCAGCAGGAAGTAGGCGTATGTCCACCCGCACAGCATAAAAGTGCACGCAAACAACAAACAAGCTCAGACGCCAGGATGAACATACCGTTCCTAGCAGCAGTGGCCGTGGGATACCGCAGGAGGAGGAGGAGGATAGTCCGGGCCAGAATTTTTACACCCAGAACCAGCCTTTTTGGGATGCCTGATGACCATGTGTATGGGAGGTACAGGTTTCCACCTCACATAATACTCGACCTGGTCAGTGAGTGGGAGGATGACCTCACATCAACCACCCTCTGCTCCCAAGCACTCAGCCCCCTGGAGAAGGTCCTCAATGTACTGCACTTCCTGGCCACTGGATCATTTCAGCGGACAAGTGCCATAGTGGGGGGGTGTCACAGGCCACGCAGTCACGCTACCTACACCAGGTCTTGGCCATCATCACTGCACGCCCATCAGTTCGCAGGCACATATACCTGCCCAGAACACCTGCAGAAAGGCAGGCTGTTGCCCAGGACTTCTACAGGGTGGCACAATTCCCCAAAGTGCTAGGTGCCATTGATTGCACCCATGTGGCTCTACGTCCCCCCAGGGCAACTGAGCACATCTATAGAAACCGCAAGCACTGGCATTCCATCAACACCCAGGTAGCATGTGATGCCAAGGGAATCATCACCTCAGTATACGCCAACTATCCAGGCTCCACCCACGAAAGTTTCATCTACAGAATGTCTACCCTAAACCGGAACATAGAAGCTAGGCGGCATGGCGATACATGGCTGCTCGGTGAGTATAAATGCCACTGCGCATGCATGCATGTCAGATACTGAGTAATGTCACAACCCCACTGATGATACCCATCACCACCTCCCCAGGGGACAGTGCCTACCCTCTCAGCACCCACATGATGACGCCAATTCGGAACCCCACCACGCCACCCCAGGTAAGATACAACACAGCCCACATTGCAACCCGGGGCATCGTGGAGCGCACATTCGGAGTGCTCAAGTCACGCTTCCGCTCCCTTGACCGTTCTGGTGGGCAGCTGTTATACGCTCCCCCAGTAGTGTGCAGGATCATAGTGGCAGCATGTGTCCTGCACAACGTTGCAACACGCCGGGGCCTGGCCGTGGACATGGTGGTGCCCCCACATCCCCAACCACATGCATGCCCACTGCGCATGGGAGGGGAAAGGGCACGGGGTGAGGCAGCCCGTACGCAGCTCGTGGCTAATTACTTCACATAAAATCACACCCCTTTGGAGTGCACACAGCCCTGGCACATACCAGCTGACAATCCATGATGATTGTTACTGGCAATTATGATGTGTCAATGGACAGTCAACTGTCACAACCATACCAGCCTGAGATTGTACATCTGGAAGTGTTCCATTGTGTGCTTCCCAACCTACACAAACAGCACCAATGCTGTGTTCAAAAGACACACTTCTATGCTGCTAAAATCATTACCCCCTTGCAAGACACAACATGACAACAGTGCCATGTCAGCCAACCCCTCCACAGCACCGCCACCCAACACACCATGGCATGACATGTGAGAGCAAACAAAGTCATCCCCCAAACATGACACGTGTCACAAAGTACAGTGTCCCTAATGGAAACTGGCCACACACAATATGCCCACATGAATGTAGAAACAACAACACACATGACCAAATACTTACCACAATACAATCGACATAGCATAAACATGACAGTACTAAGGCAAAGGATACGTAGTCTTACAACATGAGAATGCCAGCACATCCACCACTTCCAACTGTACATTGTTGTTGCCACGCACATCTGGAAGTCCACTGCTCACAACATGAGCTCCATCTCCAAAGTGGACGGCCTTGTGAAGACATGAGGAATGAACCTGCAAATCAGGAGGGAGGCATGGATGCACAAGCACACATCAATACACCATGCAATGCACAATACAACAACAATATGCACTAGGAATGTATACACAGTATTGACTACAGACTGCCCACACAGCTCATGGGAGTCCAACATCACTGTGTAATTCACTGTCACTTGGGCACACCATTTGCAAGCCCATGGAAATGGGAAGCAGGAGGGGTGTGTGCCTCACTGACCTAAGCATCTAACCCAAACTCAGGACAAGCCTGCATGTGCCCAGCCGGAATACAGTGGATGCCCACGGGAGCCACACAAGGCAACACACTGCAACAAAAAATCAAAAATCAAAAATCAAAAATGGCCATGTGTGGGCCAGGGGTGTGGGGGAGGCCACCCAGGAGGTCCGAGGACAGGGTGCCCACCAACAGCCACCTGCGTGAATGTTGCGAAAAAAAACCACCTCCATGGGCTCATGGCCTGCACGGCTACTAAATAGTGGGAGATTCACTGCTGGATTCGCTCTCCTCAACCTCTGCTGCTGCTGCCACAGGAGGTGGTGGTGCCATGGGAGGCAGCCCACGCAATGCCCTAGTTTGGTCCTCCATGGCAGCAAGCATGTGGGCCTGGAAGGCCTCGTTCTGGAGGGATATGGTGCAGAGATCCCCATGCAACACCCGACGTGTTGCCCGGACCTCCGCCCGAGTTGCCTGCATCTCTGCTGAGAGCGTAAGGGTGACGCGCTCCAGCAGCTGTTCTGTCCTGGTGACAGTGGAAGCCTCAAGGTCCACAAGAGTCTGCCTGAGGTGCCGGACTTCTCCCCTCAGGGCTTCCCTCTGTCCCTGGGCATCTATAGAAATTGATTCCCTCAGATTGTCCAGGGCCGCCTGTCTGTCCCTGTTGGACGCCAACATGTCCTCCCTGACTGATTGGCAAATGGAGTCTGTTGCCTGCTGTAGTAGATCCATCTGCCTTTCTGGGGGGACAATGGAAGTGGCCACCCTCTCCATGGCTTGAGCAATCATTTCGGATGATGCCGCCTGTTGGTTGGCCATACCGTAAATGGATTGCTCCCATGCGGTATTGCCTGGTGGCGGACGGCCACCGCGTTGGCGGGCACCACACCTGTCTGGGGCAAGGCAAACTGCGCCTTGCTGTGTCGGCACTGCCTGAGGCTGCAGGACTGCATTTCCCCTCTGAACTGCTGGCCCAGGAACAGGATCAGATGTTGCGGAGTGTGGCCCTGCATCCGTAACCACCACAGGCGCACCTACCAACACTGACATCCCCATAGTGGGCTCTACCCCTGGTGCAGGTGGGTCGGACAGAACAGTATCCCTTCCATGAACACATACCTGCGAATCCACTTAGGCCTCATCCGAATCAACACCTGAAAAGAGTTCTGGGGAGCTGCAGCCAGGGACACCCCGGGACAGTATGGCCTGCAGCAAGAGAGGGTTCTCCCCCACCACCAAACCACGTCCCCCACTGGTGCCTAGTCGTGCTTCAGATCCCTCCTGGGCCTGCACCATTTCCTCTCCCTCAACAGCATCAGGTGCGTCATCCTCTGCAAAAACAAGAAAGACAAAAAATGGAAACAGGCATTAGCACCATGGAACGCTATTAGGCCAGACAAGCTACAGTACCAGTATTTGATTTACACCTGTCCCACATGACTATAACCCTCCCATGCATGCACTGTCCATGAGTTGGAAGGGGAGGAAAATGTCAGACCCTGATGACACCAAGATGGGAGAGCAACACATCAGCTGCATGCTGGCTAGCAGTGCCATCACACATTGGCCTGTGAGTTGCATGTCCAATACACATACATGACACATGCCATCACACAGATGGCATGTACCATGGGCATGTCATATATGTGACAATAGGGCAGAGTGATGCGCAGTAGAACCAGGTGAATTCCTACAATCAGCCTGAATGAACACAGCTAAATACGGAACAATGTGGTAGCAAGATGCCACTTCAAGGGCAACTGGCGCAATGTAGTGCAAAACGCCTACTGTGGCCAGAAGGGATACTGTAATACCCCAATCCCGGGGCGCAGTATGCATTGGATGAAGCACATGGGTGGGACAAAACACTCAGGCACACACACCCTGACCTGGCACTCAACCAGAACCCCTCCCACAAACTACATACACATGGATCACACACACATGCATGTGCACTCACCGGACAATGCCTCGTAATATGGCAGTTCTCCAACACCTTGGATCTGCTCCTCTGTGACGTAGGTCCCAGCAACATGCTCATGTAGAGTGAGTTCTATGTCCTCTTGTGGAGACCCACCTCCAGTCACCAGAGTTGCGGCATGACTTGAGGCCAGCTTTTTCTTTGCCCTACGCGTAAGGTCGTTCCAGCGCTTGTAGCACTCAACAGCTGTGCGCCTCATAAACCCAAGGGCACTTATGCTGTCCGCGATGGACTGCCAGTGTGCCTGACGTCGAGCAGGTGTAATCCTACACCCTGAAGTGACCAATATTTCGGCGTCATGTTCGGACACATACTGCACAAGTGCATCCAGTTCGGCATCATTGAAGCTAGGCTTCCTTGGCATGCCGGACCGTGTAGCCGTGTCGGGGGCATCAGCCTGTACTGGACGAGCACTCTTCCTCTTTCTTTTTGTGGGTGGTGGGGATCCGGAGTGCCCTACGCCGCTCTGGACACTGGAGGCAGGAGCACCGGTGGACTGTGTAGTAGTAGTGTGCGATGGCACACTGACCACATGACTTTCTGCAGGCATTAGCTGAAGTGTGATGATGGCAGGGGGAACCTCAGTCTGATGTACCGGGACCAACACTGTCCTTGCTGGGGGAGTCAGAGCTGGGGTGGACGGAGCTGCAGCTGCCCCTGCAGCCTCCCCACCCCGCCTACTCGGGGCAGCAGATGACATGGCTGCCCCTGTACCACGTGGCCTGGTGACACTGGCTTGCGCCGCCACCCGTGGCCTAGACTTGGCGACCTGGAAGTCAGCCTGGGAGTCACCCTGTGCTAGGTCAGGTGCCACAACGGGCCGGTCCAACAAGGGCTCAGCAGGGATGGTGTCAGCCACGTTTCCCTCAACCATGGGGTGGGGATGTGTGTCCCTGACTGGTCCTCCACACGTGGGGGGCTTGTGGGAGTCTGCAAATCCTGGCCACGTCCCCTACCGCGCCCACCACGCCCACCTCTTGAGGCTCGGCCACCTTTGCCACCCTTACCACTTGCTCGCCTCCCAGCCATGGCACTGATGGAGTTGTGCGTATGGGAGTTGCAGTGGACAATTGTCCTGGGCAATTGGGGGTCAAAGGGGTAGGGTACTAGATGGAATTCGTACCCAAGTGCTCTAGCAAGGCTGTATGTAACCCCTGGGGAAAGATGACGGGTCACGCAACGCATAGGCACCCCTAAAACAGAAAAGGACGTGCACGCGACCCCTCGTAGACCACGTGCGTGGGAAAAGGAACCTGCACTACGCTGTGGCACCCAGAAACACAAAAATGAACGTATGCGTGTCACACGCAGCCTACAATGACCTCTGAAGGGGTACGCTACACACGGGGCTAGCACAGTTGGTAAATACGTGCGCGACTCACCGTCTGCCTGGGAAAAGAGCGTGAAAATTACACGCGTGTGCGCGTTGGCAACACCCCCGCCAAAAGAAGAATTGTACACTGTCTGAGGAGACAGGACAAAAGGAGAAGTCAACGCCGTTTGAGGAAACAGGTGGAAGAGAAAATCAGAAAAATACTGACAGAGGTAACAAGGAGTACGAACTAGAAACGATGTGAAGTAAATTGCGTGTGAACCGACAAGAAGTACAGATTTCACCCACTCGCTCTCCACGGGAAGCACGTACAAGGAAATGACGTACTACACGCACCTTTTAAACCGCACCACACGTCCAACGTCACTTCCGCGTATACGCACTGAGGCACTATCCTCCAATTACGCGGGCTGACACTCGGACGTGCAGTTTTTGGTCTTGTAACATTCCCCCGGGTACAGGGACACGCCCGCGCGTGTCACGTCACAGACGCGCCTGCGCTGTCAGGGCCTTTGGTCCAATGGAATCGCGTACACAGGCCAATCGCGTGTGGAACTTCTCGTGCACCCCTGGAATACACGTGCCCAGGCCAATCGCGTGTGAAACTTCTCGCGCAACCCTGAAATGCACGCACCCAGGCCAATCGCGTGTGAAACTTCTCGCGCACCCCTGAAATACACGCGCCCAGGACAATCGCGTGTGAAAACACCCGCAAGCCCCTGAAATACACGCACCCAGGCCAATCGCGTGTGAGACTTCTCGCGCACCCCTGAAATACACGCACATGCTCCCCCAGGCCCGATCGCGTGTGGAACTTCTCGCGCACCCCTGAAATACACACGCACAGGAAATTCGCGTGTGGAACTTCTCGCGCACCCCTGAAATACACACGCCCAGGACAATCGCGTGTGAAAACACCCGCGAGCCCCTGAAATACACGCACCCAGGCCAATCGCGTGTGAGACTTCTCGCGCACCCCTGAAATACACGCGCCCAGGACAATCGCGTGTGAAAACACCCGCGAGCCCCTGAAATACACGCACCCAGGCCAATCGCGTTTGAGACTTCTTGCGCACCCCTGAAATACACGCGCCCATGACAATCGCGTGTGAAAACACCCGCAAGCCCCTGAAATACACGCACCCAGGCCAATCGCGTGTGAGACTTCTCGCGCACCCCTGAAATACACGCACACGCTCCCCCAGGCCCGATCGTGTGTGGAACTTCTCGCGCACCCCTGAAATACACGCGCCCAGGACAATCACGTGTGAAAACACCCGCAAGCCCCTGAAATACACGCACCCAGGCCAATCGCGTGTGAAACTTCTCGCGCACCCCTGAAATACACGCACACGCTCCTCCGGGCCCGATCGCGTGTGGTAGTTCTCGCGCGTGTAGAACTTTGGCGCAAATTTTTTTCCTGAGCAGGGACGCTACCGCCTGCTTTCGTGTGGCGGACATGTATGGGCCTGGGCACGTCTTTGGCCGTGCGCTGTTTTTCCCTATTCGATTCCATGAATACATGTTGTAGGCGAGCGTGTGGGCGTTCTGCGCACTTGCCTCCTGTACTTCCCCCGTGACGCCCACATTTTCACGAGTTGTTCCCCATTCTGCGTGTAATGCCCCGTGTTACGCCTACTTTTGTTATGTGCGCCGCGCTATGTGCGAATTCGCTGTGGCCTTGTCACACGGCATTCGATGACCTGTGCGCCAGCGTGGGCCAGCGTGCGCCACGCACTTTTTCAGCGCACATCCCACATTTTGCGCGTGCACGGACTTCCATGAATAGATGTGCGATGTTTTCTGTGCGATAATCGCACTTGCACTGCGATTTTCGCTATTACACTGCGAATCGCATGTTTTCGCATGCGTGCGCCGTTTGTTCGGCGCACGTTGATTCCATGAATCGGCCTGTTAGTGTTTTTGGAATAAGACGACAATTGGACTACTGTGCTGGAATGGTCAAATTCAGTATAAACTCACAGGAAGATCCACAAGAATTTCTAATGTACTTACTACAAGTACTAGAAAACAAAAACATACCTATAAATGAAATCTTTCAGATTTCATACATGTGGAAACATACATGCACTCTCTGCAACAATGTGACACAAGAAGAAATCCCCAATGAACGCTTCATATATATATCAATATCAAATTGTGAATCCATTCCATTTCAGCAACTTGTACAAAATGCAAACCATGGTAGATTATGCTCTACCTGCAATTCAGATAATCGCTCCACGTTAGTAATACAAACACATAGTAAATACGTAATACTAATGCTTCTACGTTACAATGCAGATGGTACCAAAAACAACTGCAAGCCGACTGGATTCACACATGGTCAAATATCACTTGGTAAGAAAACCTTCACAACAATAGGTATAATCTACCACGCAGGAGCCACAACCAATTCAGGGCACTACACTGCAGATATAAAAAAGAAATGTGGATGGTTTGAATGTAATGATAGTACCATTACTCTAAAGCAGAGATTACCAGCAAATCTTACAAACGCTTATTTGATGTTCTTAAAACCAAAATTTGATAAATAAACTGTATTTAAACCTTTAAGTAAATTTGTGTTAAAAAAATATAAACTGTTAGAATACTCCAAAAGCTATCTAACTGCTCAAAGATTCTACAACAACTAATCAGATAAATGAATACCACTAAATTATACCAAAAAATACACAGTTAGAATACGCCAATTGGTATCTAACTGTCCCAAAATTATAAATTTGTGTTAAAATAATATAAACTGTTAGAATACTCCAAAAGCTATCTAACAGCTCAAAGATTCTACAACAACTAATCAGATAAATGAATACCACTAAATTAGGCCAAAAAATAGTTAGAATAACCCAATTGGTATCTAACTGTCCCAAAATTTAACAATATCCAAATAGATAAATCAAAACCACTAAAATATATTTAAAAAATAGACAGTTAGAATACGCCAATTGGTATCTAACTGCTCCAAAATTTTATAATATGAAAACAAATGAAGAATCTGTTACTGCTCCAAAAAAAAATACAACAAAGCAAAGTATAAAGCATTAGCCAGAAACAACAAGTGAACACTGAAAACAAACAAACAAATAAACTGTAGCATAACAGAAAAAGGTTTTTTTTTTAATCCAACATGGATTTTTTTTTCTCCCACAGACCCAATGATTTTAGCAACAAATACAGAAACTGAGCAAATTGCACAGTACTCTGATTTGTACTCTACTAAATATGAGGGTCGAAAAAAAATAAAAGTATATTGCTTATACAATGTAATAAGGCATTACAAAATACTAATACTAACATGCTATTTTCTTTTATCACAGAAATGAAGAAGAAAAACATGGACTCCCATTACTAGACCAAACAGTAAGTATACAATAATAAGGACAACCATAGCAGCATATCACATCCATAGTATCTAATACCTTTGTTCCTTATACATTTGTTTTTCACCCAAAGTTATAAGCAAATATGAATGTGATATGCTGCGGTGGTTGTTGCCAGGGCATAGATTCTTGGGTGCATGGCCAAATGGCCAGCACCCAAGAATCTATGCCCTGGCAACAACCACCGCAGCATATCACATCCATAGAGTCAAACATTTCAACTATGATCTATGGGAAACTTTTAATGTCCGCGAACAATGTGAGTGTTCTTAGAACACTTTGAACTTGCCAGCGAACAATACGGACACCGTTTTCAGGACACCCCCTACGAACATTTCAGAACAACGCGATAGTTCTTAGAAAGCTTTCAACTTAACAACGAACAATACGGACATCGTCCTAAGGACACCCCCTACGAACATTCCAGGACACCGGGAGTGTTCTTAGAAGCGTCTTCAGAACACCACCATCTTGTTTATTTGCGAACATTTCAGGACACCGCGAGTGTTCTTAGGACACATTCAACTTGACAAAGAACAATACGGACAGCGTCCTCAGGACACCCCCTACGAACACTCCCCGGACACCGGGAGTGTTCTTAGAAGCGTCTTCAGAACACCACCATCTTGTTTATTTGCGAACATTTCAGGACACCGCGAGTGTTCTTAGGACACATTCAACTTGACAGAGAACAATACGGACAGCGTCCTCAGGACACCCCCTACGAACACTCCCCGGACACCGCGAGTGTTCTTAGAAGCGTCTTCAGAACACCCCCATTTTGTTTATTTGCGAACATTTCAGGACACCGCGAGTGTTCTTAGGACACATTCAACTTGACAGAGAACAATACGGACAGCGTCCTCAGGACACCCCCTACGAACACTCCCCGGACACCGCGAGTGTTCTTAGAAGCATCTTCAGAACACCACCATCTTGTTTATTTGCGAACATTTCAGTACACCGCGAGTGTTCTTAGGACACATTCAACTTGACAGAGAACAGTACGGACAGCGTCCTCAGGATACCCCCTACGAACACTCCCCAGACACCGCGAGTGTTCTTAGAAACGTCTTCAGAACACCCCCATTTTGTTTATATGCGAACATTTCAGGACACCGCGAGTGTACTTAGGACACATTCAACTTGACAGAGAACAATACGGACAGCGTCCTCAGGACACCCCCTACGAACACTCCCCAGACACCGCGAGTGTTCTTAGAAACGTCTTCAGAACACCCCCATTTTGTTTATATGCGAACATTTCAGGACACCGCGAGTGTTCTTAGAACACATTCAACTTGACAGAGAACAATACGGACAGCGTCCTCAGAACACCCCCTACAAACATTTCAGGACACCGGGAGTGTTCTCAAAAACGTCTTCAGAACACCCCCATTTTGTTTATTTGCGAACATTTCAGGACACTGCGCGTGTTCTTAGAACACATTCAACTTGACAGAGAACAATACGGACAGCGTCCTCAGGACACCCCCTACGAACACTCCCCGGACACCGCGAGTGTTCTTAGAACAGTTTCACTTTGCTTGCGAACAAAACGTACACATATTGACTCCTTAGAACACCCCCTAGTCAGTTTATTTAGAACATTTCAGAACACCCGTGATGGCCGCAAACAAATCGAAACCCAAAAAGAACGTCTAACACATAAAAAACACAACTTTCATCCTATCTCATACACTCCCACCCTCCCCAAACACTCCTACACACCAACACACTCTACAAAATACACATTTTGAACAAAGTTTCACCGCGCTGTCCGGGGACGTCCGCGAATCGAAGATGGCGGGCGCTACCGAAAAATCTGACGCGCTTCACGCTCCACGCCGTTCAATCAGCGAACACTTTGCATGTCCGCGAACATCACGCAAGACGATTGGCCAATCAGGACACTTTCCGCGGAGTGAACAGGGAAGTGTGTCCGCAAACCGAACACAGATATCACTAATTTTTTTTGACCTACTTTTTGGTCATTTGAAAAAAAACTACTCGACGGATTTTCACCAAATTTGCAAAAGCACGCTTTCGGGACCAAGCCGCTGCTCCTGGTCCAAATTTGGTGGAAATCCGTCCAGCGGTTTGGGCTGTAGGCGCGAGCAAATTTTTTTTCCCGTTCACTCTATGGAGAGTGAGTATAATGTATACAAATATGAGCATATAGAGGGAAGGTAGAGTAATAAAAATAAAACTATGAGAAAGTGCTGATAACCATAATGATTATCTTCATGCACAGAAAGGATTGCTCTCTTTCAAGCCTGTATCTTCCGCTATGTATATGTTTCCTATGATGTGACTGGACCCTAAGTCTACAAATATAGTACCTTTTCAATTTTTACTTCCTGTCTGTTACTGAAGAAAACTATGTGGCTTCGATATGTCAGTAAAGGATAAAAAGGGAGAGCCAGCCATGTGATGTCATCAGTGATGTCATCAATGACAATTGTGATGTCATCTTTGATGTCCTGGGTGTTAGTGTTAGCAGTGCACGGTGGCGCGAGTTATGGTTGCTTATGTTACCATAACTGCCGAATTTCAGGGGTTTTTCGGTTTACTTTGAGCCATAACGTCCCTTTAACAAAGTTTTTTCACTGAATTTCATAGGTTTTTAGTAGCGCAACTTAACCATAACATCCCTTTAACAAAGTTTTTTCACTGAATTTCATAGGTTTTTAGTGCACAACTTATCCATAATATCCCTGACTTCATATACATGTAACATAGAACATACTAACCCCCTCGTAGTGATTTTCATGTCCGCGGACTACCGCCATGGCCGCGGACACATCGAAAATCTGAGCGTGGTTTATGTAAATTTAAATAGTGTGCTCCATTTCCGCTTTGAAGTTGGCTCTGAAAAGAGCCGTTTTTTTTTTTTTACAGATGCTTGACAGACACCTGTTATTTTGTATTTTTTTTCTTGTTTTTTTTTCTTACTTTACTCCTAAAATCTTCACATAACCTTCTCCAAAGCAACCCTTACATTCCAAAATAGAAAGGCATTTCCCGTAAAAGATAAAGAAATGCCATCTTCTTTAAAATTAACAGCATTACTGGCATCAATATTCTCATTGTTACAGAAGAACATACCAGCTCTAAGCATGAAGGCACACATGCCTCGGTTGATGACACACCTAGCAATATTTTGCTGAGGACAAAAAACTGAACTATTGTCCCATATTGCCCTAGGTAGTAATCCAGAAAAAATTACTTTTGCATTTGGAAGGATCTTCATTACTGCTTGAACCAAACGTTCCAAATCAGCCAACAAAGTAGGGGCACTGACGTTGCCCAAATGGAAAGCACCATAGTGCAAAACTACCACATGCGGACTGTTCATCGTGGCCATATCCTCACAAACCTATACAATTCCCTGTACATTGCAATCAGGCACACTGCTCCACACCACCTCCACTCCTTTCACATCAAAGTTCTTTGCAACGTGCCTGCATTCAGCGTACTGCTGTAAACCATGCACAAACATATCTCTGAGCACCAACATCCTGACTTTCTCCACTTCTGCCATCTTCACCACACACAGTCTCTTTCAACACAAATCCACAACCTCGACATCTGATTGGCTGATCCGTACAGTCTTCTTTCCATGTTGGATTTCCTGGAAAAACCCGGATGTAGCACGCCCTGTCCACGAACAGCCGCGTTGTCCGCGGACGGAGTCCACTTTACTCTCTGTGCCATTCCCTCATTGCATACAGCTAAGCAATCACACAATACGAATAACGTCCTCAGAACAACCCCATTTTGTGATTTTTCGAACATTTCAGGACAATTATTATTTCATTATTCAACATATTAACATTACACATATTATACTTTCATCTTGTACTCTGCACACAATGCTATGTTTCTCCATTAGTAGCTCAGTATACTAGACAGAATCCCATAATACAATGCTATTTATATCAATGCATCGTTCAAAGCACTAATAACGGTATGATATTTATTGCAATATCCTTGACACTTTTTTCGCAACATTATAATAAAAATCCCTAGTACACAAATTCCATGAAAAGTACATACACACGTGATGTTATCAGTGATTTTATCAATGACATTTGCGATGTCATCTTTGATGTCCTGGGTGTTAGTCTTAGCAGTGCACGGTGGTGGCGCCAGTTATTTTTCAAAGCTTACCATAACTTGCGATTTTCAGGGGTCTTTCGGCTGTACTATAACGTCCTTTAAACAAACTTTTTTTAATATCACACAAACAATATACAAACATGGCGTGCAAAAACCAACTTCTACAGATGGCTTTACACAGAATGTTGCAAAGTAAGAATTTATGCTCGTTCACAGTGAAGGTCAGCTGCTTCCACAACTTCTACAGATGGCTTTACACAGAATGTTGCAAAGTAAGAATTTATGCTCGTTCACAGTGAAGGTCAGCTGCTTCCATTTTTTTCTCGGGCCCCGGAGAGGCTCACGAAGCGGACTATAAGGTTGTATTGTGTATTGTGTTTTGACCTTGACAGACAGAGATTGTGATGAAAGACTTCTCTTGAAGGAGTGTTGCTAAAACGTAAGAGAAGATAAAGATGAAATTTCTGAAACGAAATCACTTTTATATATTATATCACTATGCGAAAGATCGTTGGCACACGCGGAGTCGTATTTTGGGACTGCACCACTCGTAGACAATGGAAATTGTACTGTAAGTAACCCTTTAGATTACTTTATACCAAATATAATTACAATAGCGTAGCATTAAAGACCGCTCAAGTTGAACTTGTTCGTTGAAAGTGGCATAATGTTTTCTACCGCGCACTATCACCGCCGAATTGATCCCCTGTCGTTTAGAGGGCTCTAAAAAAGGCAGACGACACAGGGTGGGTTAATAGAAATAATTTAACTGGTCTATAGGCGGTCAAGCGCTCTACTCGCTGTGCCGCTTCACTGTAGCCTGTCAAGTGGCACAGCGAGTACAGCGCTCGCTTTGACATCCGTGCACAGCTTGCTAACGCAAGTTTGAATCCCGGCAAGGCCAAACTCAGCCTTTCATCCTTCCGTGGTCGATAAATGAGCACC
The DNA here is from genome assembly GCF_040938575.1 of Ambystoma mexicanum. Taxonomy (NCBI): domain Eukaryota; kingdom Metazoa; phylum Chordata; class Amphibia; order Caudata; family Ambystomatidae; genus Ambystoma; species Ambystoma mexicanum. The sequence goes on along the minus strand of NC_090929.1, from coordinate 1,274,612,635 downwards.
ACACACCGTGGTTAATAATAAGCACCGCTTAGATACCTCACGGTTCTTAGCGCTATATGAATGGGAAAATATTATTATTTTATTATTAACATACTCTTCAATAGCAAATATTTTCACGCCCTAATAAATAAAATGATGATTTTTTATGAAGATAGGCTGGTGAGACTAATTTATGGTTTTTAAAACAGGTATGTGGCTCCATTTTGCCTATGTCACAATTTACAGACTCCAGCGGATGGGGTCTTCAACTGCCAGGTGCAGGTCCAAATATGCAACTTCATGACCCTCACCATTTTATGGGACAATCGCCAAGGACCAATATGCCCTTACGCAGTACTAGCGGCTACAAACAACATACCAACCAATAGGGTGGCCTAATGGCTCGTTGTTGGAGCAACCTTCCGATTATCAGAGCGACCATTTACTGCTTTTATCATAAACCAACACCCTATCTACCGCAAAGGAACAACGCGTGGCTCCAAATAAACTTTTGCTGATCGACAGCAGAGACAATAGCAAATCGCTGAATATTCACTAAACATTTCATGTGAAATAAATGTACTTTACCAAATGTACAATCCTGCTGTTTACTTTTAAACCACAGTTTCATATTCCGAATTGTGGCGCACTGAGTTGTAAGCTGATCTAACACTCTCTGTACCGCAAAGGAACATCGCTTGTCTCAACATGAACTTTTGCGGATCGACAACAAAGACACATGCAAATTGCTGAATATTCTCTAAACATTTTATGTCAAATGAATGTACTTTACAACATTTACAATCTTGCTGTTTGCTTTTAAATCACAGTTTCATATTCCGAATTGTGGCGCGCTGTGTTGTGACATAATGTGTGTTGTCTTCCGGGTTCTGTGTAAAGTCGCGTAGTACTGGAGATGACTGGGCGCGTTTGATTACGCACCCTGTAACGTCACGGAGAGAGGCAGGGAATATGAATGCTTTGATAATATCAGGCTTAGGGGCGGGAGATATGATTTAGTGTCGCAAAAGCAAGTCAGCCAGGTCAATAGAGCCAGTCATAGGATTATCACATAATGTCGGTGCACACCAGCCGGATTTATCGTTTCTTTAGTGGACAAAAAGTCGGTTGACGCCCCTAGGAAATTGTACTATTAGCGGACAAAAGGAGTGCTCTTAAAACACTTTCACCCTGACAACGAACAATACAAACAACGTTCTGAGAACACCCCCATTTTGTGTAATTGCAACCATTTCGGGACACTGCGAGTGTTCTTAGAACACATTCAACTAAACAGATTACAATACGGACAGCGTCCTGAGGACACCCCCAGTTTGTGTATTTACGAACAATTAAGTACACCGCGAGTGTTCATAGCTCATTTTTACCTTCCTTGCGAACAAAAATGACACATACTCCGTCCTCTAAACACCCCACCATTTAGTTTATTTACAAAATCCGCGGACAAATCGAACGCAACAAAAACGTCTAGCACATAAAAAAACAAAACATTGAACCTATCTCATACTCACCCACCCTCCCCAAACACTCTTACACACCGGGGGCTGTTTCTGTATCCCTACAGCCCCTACTACACTTGACCCCTGATGTCTGCATTTACCCTTGCACTTGCCATGAGCTGGCCACACTTTTATTTATTGTCTTTGTTTATTTCACTGTTATCCTATGTACTGCACTGCCCCCTCCCCTTTCCCCCCGCACTTTTCCCCTTCCCCCCTCCCCTGCACTTGCACGATCTCAATGTCACCTGGCCTAGTAGGATCGTTGTCTGTCTTACCTCTGTTTCCCCTTCCTTGCCTCTCGCGCCTTGAAACACTTGTGTACAGGTGCGTTATAAATGCCATATCATATTATATCCTTTCACTCCCTATCATGCACTTCCTTCCCACTCGCAACAATTACTTCTACTCCTCACTTGTCACCCAAAAATGACCACTCAAACTGCTGTACCAGTATCACTCGTACACCAATACCTCAACTTATACACAAACCTCCCCCATAACATGGGTCTTCCTCCTTCTTCTGCTTGTATTTCGGCTGTCTTCCGCCGGCAACTCTGATCTCACCTGAGTCTATCACACCTCTTGCTTCCCGTGGGTGTCTAATAACCCCCTTCCTCAGCCTGTGTTGGGCCTCTGCTACTAACCAATCTTGCTGCATCATTCCCACCCAGGAGGGATCACCATGGACAGAACTGACAAAGTACATGTCAAGCCCCATCCTTTCTCCACGCTAGCTTGTAGGTCATAGAAATGGGAATTCAACCTGTACCATGTCCATTTCTGAATTACCAGGGTCTGCCCCCGGCGGTCTTGCAATCTTTCTATATTTCAGGTTTGTTCCATGTAGAGATGCAGACAAGGAGTGTAGGCTATGCCTTCCCCTGTGGAGCCAGGGCTGTGCCTTTCTGGCTTTATTTGTGTGCTCTTCATCAGAGCTGCTTTACTGCTGGGCTGGAGAGTGTGGTCTATTATAGTGCATATCCCAGTCAGTCTGTTTCTTCCTGGATTAATGTTAAGTGGAATTTGACCCACTTTCTGCACTTCCCTAGAACAGATGACCGTGGTTGATATAGACAGATCTCTGCACTGAGAGTTTTAGGAGCAGGGGTGAGTTTTTCTCTAGTGACTTTACCCTGTTCAAGGATAGGAGTAAAACTAGACCCCTCTTGCCTCTTCCTCCATCTGACGGAAATGGGCTCTGCCCCTCCACTTGACAGGGCCAGGGACACGGACCAGTTGTGGGCCCTCTCGCATGCCACCACCCTTTTCCCTGATTCCTCCCCTTGTACCTGCCCATTAACTAGCAGATGCCTTCACTCCGGGAATGTGTGTTTGTAGCCCGTGAACATCCCATAGAAATTGATCAAAAATGTCTAGTCTGTGCCTAACAAGACTTCTGGCAGTCCAGACATAACTGTCATCTATACTGTGATCGCATGGTTCAAAACCCATAGTGTGAGGTGAAGAGGATCTCTTCTTCTTTGTACAAACCAACAGGAGCTCTCCTCTGTTTGAAGATGCGACCTCTGGGAATATCGGATAGTTTGCATCCCACAACTTGAGCCATGCTACCCTGGCTGATCCTTTCTCCGGTCTACCATGATAGATTGAATATTCCTTGGTTAAACCCCTCCAGTGGAACGGATTTTGCCCCAAATAGGGTGATCTGTTTATATTTTTATCAATCTTGTTCCTCTTTGTGTCCTTTCCTGGTCGAAAAGACTAGGGATTTAAACTTAATGAAGCTAACTATATTTCAGTTTCAAAGACATCTATGTCCCAAAGCTGGTGCAATGGTAACTAGATAGCGGGTGGCTTCCGCCAGCCTAACGGTCCCTTCGACATAAATTGACCTCAGTATCAGTTCAACTGATCCCACTCTGATACCATGCGTCACAGATGGCACATTGACAAACAGAAAAATCTGATTCTTTTCAGGTAGTTCAAGGGTTTTATTTGTGTTTTTGTTGTATGCTGAGATGCAGAATCAGAATGTAAGCTATTGCTATGCTGTATAGCTGCAGCAGTTTTTTTCTGACTTCCCTTCTCGTTGTGCTTTCCATTGGATTTGCTTCACAACTGGGCTGGGCAGAGTGGTCACTTAGAGTAAGGGTCCCGGTCAGTCTGCTTTTACTGGACTCACTTGCAGTGTCATTTTCTGCCAGCCTGCTTGCTTTGCTCCATTTCCTTAGAACAGGTCAAATGAAACTGGCAAGCATTTTGGTTTTGAGGTATGTCATAAAATGAAAGTGCTTGCCATAGACATATCTCAGAACCAAGGGTTTAGAGACAGGGGCTCTGGTTTTCTCAACTGGTTTTCACCTGTTCAAGGACAAGAGTACCCCCTGACACCTTCAATCTATTCCCCCCTCTGGCAGCAAGGGGTATAACTTGCCTGGGCTAGGGTGTTTGCCCTATTAAAACTGTCATTTGTTTATGTTTCCAGAGTTACATATATTTCATTATGGACATCAAGAACATGGTTATTTGTATAGGCTTACACTTTGGCATTACAATAGATGTTAATAAGCCCTTCATGCCTACAACATTATTTGAGATTTCAATGAGGATATTCCAGTTAACAGAACCAGCAGATTTGAACTTTCCATTACCCGTCATGTACATTTCGACCTAGCTCTCATCTGACATTCCTGCGCTGTGGGGGAAGACTCATTCATCAAATCATAACAAACAATTACATTTGCAGAACAAAAGGCCCTGTGAACAGGCCTTTAGTAGTAGGCATTCTCCACCTTTCCAAGCCCATTTAAAGACAAGATCTTCGTATAAATATAAACTGAAATACCAACAGAAGTGAAATTCATGTTGTCCGCAGAGATTAAGATCTGAAGTGATTAGAGAGTCAGGGCTCTGGTCGGACTTCAAAGAATATATTACTGCACTTAGAGTGTTCATCTTTCCAACATGCCTTCCATTAGGTAGACCACATAGTTGTTCTAATGGAATGGGAACAAAGGCACCTGTCATAGAATTCAAATCAATCATTGGCTGAGAGGCCTGCTAGCATCTTGCGTTTCATTACCCCAGAAACGAAACTCAGGCTAGGACTTCACAGAAACCATGCACCATTGAAAATTGACACAGCACTTTCATTTGAAGAAGTTTTTTAAAGATAACTCTGAAACCATATCTGTTACAAAGATGCAGGACAGTGTGCTGTAATTGTGAGTCTGCTCTCTATCAGACGAGTCTACATTTGAATTGCCTATGATTTCTATGTATTTCTTTATTTTATTTTGCAATTTATATAGCGCACCAAGCCCAAAGGCATCTAGGCACTGTTACGGTAAGGTCACATGGTTACAATTAGGATGTTATCACAGTAGGTGCCTTATTGCATGGCAATATCATTGTTACATGGTTGTGAGTTTAAGCAAGTTATGTGAAGTAACATAGTTGCATCAAGCACAGTAATTATTACTTGGATTCAGGGTTACACAGGTTACAAGTGTACAAGGTAACAGGGGAGATAGACAGAAGATACATGGTTGCTCAGTTACTTAAATACATTAGATGGTGGCCAAGAGAATGTGAGTTCCCATGATGTGTGAGTTTGTGCAATTATTTATGTGGTTGCTGTGTAAATAGCCACGTTTTAAGGTGTTTTCGGAGTGTCCAGTAGGACGTTTCCGACGTTTCCGACCTTAGCGCTGCTGGTAGGATATTCCATAGTGTAGTCACTACTACAGATAAGCTACTACCTTCAGCATTCTGCAGCCTGAAGCATGGAGTGGCGAGGCAGTGCTTGTAAGATGACTGCTTAGGTCTCTTCGAGTGTTTGGCTGGGAATCTATCTGTGAAGTATTTAGGTGCTTGTTTGTGAAGGCATTTGTGGGTCAGTGAGAGTATTTTGACTTGAAAAGTCTCCTGTATGGGTAGCCAATGAGTATTCTGTCTGATCGCTGAAATGTGGGACATTTTGACAAGTCATCAAGCTTGTCAAACAGAGGCTTTGTAAATATGTTGTAGAGCGTAGGTGAGAGGCATGAGGCTTGCGGAACACTGCATGTGACCGAGGCTGGTGCAGCCACTGCAATCAGTGAGAAGACTCTCATGGTTCTGTCCATGAGGAAGGGCTGTATCCATTGGATATCTTAAAGGGAGAAGTGGGCTGTTGAGGACAGTTGATTGCATAGAACATTGTGATTAACTAGGTTGAATGCTGCTGAGAGGCAAAACAAGAGAAGAAATGCTTGGTTGCCGTTATCTTTACATTCATCCATTTGTATTTTGAAGTCAATAAGAGCTGTTTCCGTCCTGTGTCCAGATTTCCGGATGATGAGTAAAATGGTAGTTTAAAGCTGGTTTTGAATATGGAGTAAGTGTCTCTGTCCAAGATTTTGAGTAGGAATGGCACTGTATTTATTGGTCAGTAGTTAGTTGGTATGTTAGGGTCTAGTGTAGATTTCTTTAGGAGCGGGAGGACCCAAGCATCTTTGAGGTTGCTTGAGACTGTACCACTATTAAAGGAGGCATTGATAAATTTGTTGATGTAGAATATCAGTTCAGACACACAGTCTTTGATGAGTGAGGCCGGACAGTGAGCCCTGACAACATTATGGTTTGAGGCTAGAGATGATGTTGGCGATCTCCGTGTTGGAAACAGGTGAGAATTCAAAGGGTGCAGCTGTATGGTGGTTGACAGGACTAGGAGTTAGTTGCAATTGGGCAGGTGTCAGGCTATTTTATTTTGTTTCAATTTTTGTTTGAAGAAGGGATATTTTGTCAAGTAGAGCTTTTTGGATAGCAGAGCACCAGCTCTCGTCTTTTATGCAAACTTCTGGTGTTGTCACTGGGGACTCAAGTTCTCTCAGGATAGTGAATAGTTCCTCTGACTCAGATTTGGCATTGGAGATTCTTTCATTGAACGTGGTGCTTTTAGTTTGGATAATACCATTTTGGTAGTTCTTTGAGGCTACAAAAAAGGCTGTTTTGTTCTGGTTAGAGGGGCATTTTTCCCAATTGGATTCTGCAGTTCTTTTCTTGTTGTGCATCGTTTTCAGGTTGGAAGTGTACCATGTATTCAGGTGGGCTAATGGTTTTTGCGCTGGGTTAGAGGTGCTACTATGTCGTTAGCTGCTTGGAGAGTTTGATTATACAGTTCTACCATGTCTGAGGGATCATTGATTAGAGTGTTGTGGTGAGTTGAAATGGGGTGAACAGTGGGAGGATGTTGTTAACAGTCATGCAGCGTGAGTTATCTGGATAGTGCAGCTGGAGCCATGGGAGAGGATAGAATAGTTGATGAGTTCTTGGCTATGTTGAACATGATGATATGATGGTCAGACCATGGGCAATGGGTGTTGGAGGTAATGTTTATGTTGCAATTGAGGTCCGCTAACCAGTAAAGGGTGCAACCTTTGGAATGCGTAGGGTCAAAGATTTGGTGACTGTAGCCTAATGCTGATATGGTGTTGGCCAGGGCAAGGGCATGAGTGTCCTTAAAGTCGTTGAAGCCAAGGCTAAAGTCTCCTAACAGTAATAAGTAATACAATTATTATTATTCATAACTCTATGAATACATGTCTGCCATAGTTCTCTGCATTTAAGCAGAGACTGAAACCTTTTGTACATGTCTACTAACCCTATGAGTGTATACAATGGAATTGACCTTGTCACACATTTATTCAATCTTGTAGATTGAATCATTCAGTGATGTTTGATGAATCCCCATGATGACATTTTTTTAGTGTTATTTCTCACTAATTGTAGCAGTTTCTACAGTTATTGTTATCTGGTTCAATAACTTTTTAACCCTTGTCTTGATTTAATAAAATGGATATATATATGTTTTATGCTAGTTGGTCATAGTTTGCCTCTTTTGATCAGTACAACCTGCTTCTTTATAGCGCTGTCTCATTTAGTATTATTAATGTCACCCCCCCCCCCGGGTATAGACAGAGTAGGCACTCCCTTAAAAAGGTTCCTTGAAGGGTGTCTACCGGGATTCCGCTGATATATAGATGACATAGTTATTCCACATGTAAGGACCTCCATATATGATAACAGATTTCTTAAATCCATATTTCATTTAGATGGCAGGTTGCTACCATGAATTATCAAATACACTATCTTGCATTCAGAATCATTAAGAGCAAATTGGCCCCACTTAATGTTGTGATCCCATGTATTGGAATTAAGATTACCCAATGGAAAATGAGAGTGTGTATTCTACCAGAGAGTGTTTGACTATGAGGTAAACCAATGGAGGAACATGCCTATTCAAAACTGTGACATAATTATGACATGTGTGGGACTATGGCACATTGTAAAAAGCAGGAGCAAACAGGGGAGGTGATTCTGACTTTGGAAACAAAAGCCACACTGAAGGGAGGAACATCTGTCCCCACTAGCCTTGACTCTGGATACCATATGAAAGATTGGGTCTTGTCTATGAGGGATTCTGAATCAGCTTAACCTGAGGCACCCCTGCTTTCCTGGACAATGGTGCAAGGGACCAGGAGCAGAGACTGACTATTCTCTGGCAACACTTGAAGGTCTCTCCTGGCTTCATGCACTTAAAGAACTCAAAGTGAGTATAAACATCCCCAAATGTAATTAAGTAATTACCCAATAATTATTGCTCTGGGTTGTGAGGGAATTAGGGAGGTGGTTGCCACTAGGTGCCCTCTTTCCAACTATAATACTATAGTAGCAAAATGCACCGTGACATTTACTACATTAAGGTCAAGTGATATTTATTTATTTTTTTAAATTTTTTTTTACATTTATAAAGCACTCACACAGCCTGCAGGCATCGAGGCGCTGTTACAGGAATTGTTTGTTTTTCTTAGTTGCGTAATTGTGTTTTTTTTTTGTTTTTTTTGTCTTAGTTACGTATTTATAACGCGCTTAAATACCCATAGTTTTTTTTATTTTTTTTAAGCACAGACACGGGGATCGAACCTGTTGTTGCTTCGTGTCGTCTTGCTTCCAAGACGCGCACGCTGCCGCTGAGCTATCCTCCCGGGATACTTGACTGTATATAGAAAGTAAAGATTGTCTGATCACAGAGCACAGGGCTTGGCAAATTATTATTAAGAAACACAATAAGTTATTATTGTCTGCAAGTATGTGTTACATCTTGATCCTGATACTTGAAGCTGAGGGAGATCACATGTTAATAAATGCCAACATGTGTTTCTGTGCTGCATGCACTGTGTAAAACATGGAACACTTCAGTGCTGTCAGTGAAGCATTTATAAGTGATATTTAAAAAGTACCCTAAGTGTTCTCACAAATATAGTCCACAGTGGACTGCGGTTTGAGGGACCCACATCATATCCTAATGAAGAAATGCTTGATACTTTGTGTTTGCTGAATGCCGGAGCCATAATGAAGTGAATGTGTAGGCGAACGGTAGTTAGCTATCCTAATGCCATTCCCATGGAAAATAATCCCAATTTAAAAATAACCTCCCTCCATTTTTGACATTGCACAGTGATCTGGTTTACAAAGTGAAGTGAGTGGGGTACGCAACTTTGAATTAGACAATCACAAAACTATTTTCCCATCATGTGTGTGGACTAGATTGCTAACATTGTTTTTGAGATATAAGCCTGCATAATTGTCTATGTCTATGTCTTTAGGCTTATAACGCACCATAAACCTGCGGGCATCAGGGCACAGGGAAGCAGAGATGTTAAATTCATGCATGGAAGCTTTAAGGGTTCAAAGTGTCTCCACTGCGCTGATAATATTGTAGTGATGCTTCAAGGCTATTGGAAAAGAAACATTTTCAGGGCCTTCCTGAAACAGAGATAATTTCCTTCTTGTCTCCGGATCGCCGGTAACCCGTTCCAATATTTTGCCACCTTGACAGGGAAAGATCTTCCCCTACCTGTTGCACTTTTGGCCTCTGCTATATTTAATAGACCTGTGTCTGCTGATCTTAGGCATCTTTGGGGCACATACATGGAGAATTGTTTTATAAAGTAGGCCGGTGTTCCCCCGAATAGACACCTATGGACTATCGTCATCGCCTTAAACTTGACTATGTCCTCTATTTTAAGCCAATGCAATTCTTTTCTGCCTTCTGATATGTAGTCTCTGTGTTTTTTCTTTTTAATGATGCGAACCACGCCATTTTGCATTACTTGGCATTTTGTTAACTCCCTCTTTGAAGCTCCCAGTAGCAATGCATTTCCGTAATCCAAACGAGACAGCAAAATTGCTCTTGCGATGGTAGCCGAATTTGTCTCATTAATGAAGGGTCTAATTGATCTCAGAAGGTGCAGGTAGTACATGTTTTTTTTGTACAGATAGTTAACCTCTGCTCCGGAGCCTAAAGAGGCTTCCACCATCATACCCAGAGTTTTTACCTTAGATACTACTGGTATGATGGCTTCTTTAATGTGGAAAGCCTTGTATTGGGCGTTCAGCTTGGACCTAGCCTGTTTTGATCCAAACACCATTAATTCAGTTTTTGTGTTGTTTAGACACATCCAGTGTCTCTGCATCCAGGTGTCAATTATATTATATATTTCTTCTATTTTCGCCCTGTCCACTGCATAGTCTCCTGTCAGTTTGAAGATCAGTTGTGTGTCATTGGCGTAATTGGTGAAAAACACACCAATGTTTTCTAGCAGGGAACAGAGACTTCTTATGTAAAGATTAAAGAGTAGAGGAGACAGGCTAGCTCCGTGAGGGACTCCAAATAGTATAGGGGTTGCTTCTGAGAAGTTTTCACCCCAGTGTATTCTTGCCTTCCTATCCTTCAGGAAGGATGCTAACCAGGCCAGTGCTGTTGGCGAGCACCCCACTAATTTATCTAATGCTGATTGGAGTAACTGGTGGTCTACCAGGTCAAACTCAGCGCTAAGGTCCAGCAGCATGAGTAACCCGGGTTTGGCTTTCTCTATCAGCTCCAGCATGTGAGTCTATAAATCCAGCATGGCTGACCCTGTACTGTGAGCCGCCCTAAAACCTGATTGTTGTACATGTAGTACATCTTCAGTTCCCACATATTTTTGTACCTGATTGGTAGCTATTTTATCTAAGATTTTCAAAATAAAATTAGCATTCGTAATAGGGCGGAGATTGCTAAGATCCTTGGGATCCAAACCTGCCTTCTTTACTAACGGGGTTATCATAACATTTTTTATAACATCTGGGACTGAACCCTCAGAGAAGGAAGCATTGACTAACCTAGTCAGGATAGGTGTGAAAAGTTCTTTATGATCCAGAATGATCTTAGTTGGAAGGATATTTTCGGCGCAAGAGGTGGGTTTCATTTTCGACATCACTGCTGAGAAATTAAATCTCTCTCTCTCGTTAGGAGCGGGATTTTCTCCCGGGAGGATCTCTATGCTGGTGGTGTCTTTAGCTAATATGATGTTATTCCTAGCTTTTAATATTTTGGCAGCGAAACCCTCCTGTACACTGTCACAGTCTTCCTTTGAGGGAATATGTGGAGGAGAGAGAATCTTTGGTTTTTCTAAGTCCTTGAGTAATTCAAAGAGTTTGCTAGTCGAATTTGGGGCTGCCTCTATTTCTTTATTATAGTAATTAGACCTTGCTTCTTTGACTGCCTTTCCATACACATGGTCCGCGCTTTTGCAATCCTCCCTATTTTCCTGGGTTTGGTTCCTTCGCCATGTTCGTTCTTTGGCACGTTTTACTTGTTTGAGTTTATTGGTATGCTCGTTATACCATTTGCCATTATTTTTGTTTTTCCTTATCAACTTGCTTTTTAATGGTGCATACTTCTCTATCATCGCCTGCATATGATGGGTGTATTTCAGTAGCATATGTTCGCAGTCATCGTTGACTGAAATGGATTCAAGGATCTGTTGGAGGCATGGTTTTAGTTGCTCTGCTCCGATATCTTTAAAGTTCCTGCTCAAAATGTTCACATGTGGGTTTTCTAACTGCTTAGAAGGAGCAGTTTAGAGTATCTCTAGAGTCACCAGACTATGGTCAGACCATATACATGGCTCTGTCATTACCTCTGCTGATTGTAAATTGTTAGTGCAGATCCAGTCCAACTGGTTTCCCTGCGGGGTGGTGGGTTCGTTATTCATTATTTGGAAATCCAGATTATTCATGGCACTTTCCAGGGCCATGGCCTCTTTATCATCGGGATTCCCTCTCCACCTATTCATATCCCCCACTAATAGGGTCAATGAGTTGTCAGAGATCAATTTGCTTATTTGCAAGGCTACCTCATTTTCGAAATCAGATGTCAATGAAGGCGGTCTGTATATCACAATGATATTCAAACAATCATTAGGTGTGTGAGTTAACTTTAATTTGATAGTATCACACCCTGTGCATTCAAAATTTGCATTAAAGAGATGCAGTGCTTCTTTGGCTATGACTGCTTCTCCTCCGCCCTGACCACGGTCTCTATTTTTGTTATATAGAATGTATCCCTCTGAGACTGCATTTACACCTACAGGACCAATGGGGTCTTTTAACCATGTTTCGGTGATGCACATAATGTCCATATCCCTCTCTGTAATTAGGTGTTGGACACTATCTGCATGCTTATTTAGAGAGCGTGTATTCAACAAACACACTTTTAGGGTAACTTTGTCAGGCTTGTGGGCTGTTTTTTGGCTTGTCACCCTTTCTGAAATGTTATTTTTACGGTGCATATGTGCTGGTAGGCCATTTGGCTGCTGTAAATGGCTGCCGACTTTTTGTTTACCCATTTTCCCCGTGTACCGGTGGGGGAGAGGGGAGGGAAAACTCACCCTCTCAAATGCCCAAGAAGGGAAGGAGGTAACTGTGCCATTAATTTTGCCTGCATTTATATCGTAATGAGGCCCAATGTGCATAAGGTACAGAGCAATTCAAGGCCAAGGAGTAGAATTCCCACAACAGAAAATCACCATTTATCAGCCAACCAGAACACTTAGATCCAGCAACGACATCCACCTGTAACCTAAACCATACACAAGGAAAACACTTGGTGGATCAGCATTCTCTTGCCTAGCTGCAAAATTGTGGAACTCCCTCCCAAGGGAAATACGAAATATGAAGGACCATGTAAAATTCAGAAAACTCCTAAAAACCTGGCTCTTCACCTCAGACCCGGAAAAAATGAATGAGCAACACCCACACCCCTCTGAATGAACACTCATATCGCAAGACCGAGGACTAAAGCATACCATGACAAGTGCAGGGAAGTGAAGAGACTTCCGAGTGGAAGGGAGACCCTGGTTCCCATGGAGGGCCTTGACGGAGGCTAAGTAGAGGGATGGGAGCATCCTAGGTTAAACCATAGACAGCAGACATAAGAGTTGAAGGGGAAAGAGTGGAGACAGAACAGATAATCCACGAGGCCACGTAGCTCTAGGGCACTGGGAAGAAGTCCCATACGCCCCCCGCCTCCTCCCCCCGCTATGAGCCCAGGAAGGTGATGGTGTCTGCACACCAGGTTATCCCAGAGACCAAAGCAGTGAAGAAATCCATTATTCGAGTCACAGAGTCGAGGGGGGTGGAGGTGGCATCACCATTAAACAGACCTGCAGACAACCCATAATCCTGCAAAGAATATAGGCGGGGGCTCCCCCACCCCTAGTGCACCACAATATGTGACACTGGCAGGGACGCATACCAGAGGTGGCCAAAGAGGAGGAGGTATGATGGAACGCCACCGCTAACCAACCCACTAAAAAGCTCATCCCTCTGCTTACACCTTCCAAATTCTAAACATAACACAACCATAACTATATTGCACAACAAACTGCATGCACTTAACTACAGCACAACAAAACAAACCAGACATTGCCTTGCACAACAGCACATGACAACTACCGACCAAAAAAATCACACCTATGCTCAGCGAACATTGTAAACTGAATTGAAGCTGCCAATAGCACATCACAGCTCTCTTGCGCTTTTGACCAACTCAGTCCTACTAACTTACCCAATCCTCTTGCTTTTCATGTCTGCCAGAGCACAAGGGGATCACTCCAGTGGTGATAGTGTGCATTATAAATATCCTTTAACACATCATAACATAAAAGTCCTTGCCCCACTTTTCACAACTCTCCAACCCACTCATTCGAATTTTTGCTTCAGATCACTCCTTTTGCTTGTTAACGGAAATAGGCTCTGGAAGGAGTCCATCATTGCCTTATAAGATATGGGCCTGGTGAATGGGATATTTATTCCATTTTATTATATTAATTATATTTCTAAAGCGCTTAAAACCCAAATTAACGAGATGGTAAAATAAGAAATATTTCTACAAAGCTAATACTGAAAATAACAGAAGAGGTAGGATAAGACAGAAGTAGAACCGTAGCAAACATAAAATGTCAAGATGATCCAGTAAAATGGTAAATATGATGGTCTGGCAAAAAAAAGAACGTTTTCCAGACAAAGAAAGTGAGTGAATAAAAAGGAGGACATAGCTGGCAAGATAGAAACAGACATTACAAAATTGGCATCAATGCACAAATGGCAAACGTCACCAGAAGCAGCAATGAGAAGCCAAGGCAAGTGAGGAGGGCCACTCCATCGAGGGCCTAAAACAATCAAACATTGTTTGGACCCGTTTTTCTAATGTCCAAATAAGGGCTTCGTAAAACCATATCTGATGCAGTACAAAACTCCACTTGAGAACATGTGATAGCGTAGACAGAGCAGCCAGACTTATGTTAGGGGGGAGAGGGAGGGCTTGTAGCTTGGTACAAAGAAATTGTAGCATATATATGATCTGAGAAACACTGAAACACTATTCTAAAAATAAGGGGTTTATTTAAATACAAGTAGGCCAAGATAGATCTTGAGGAATTAAGTACTACAACATATCATATAAGCACAGTTATAAAAAAACAACTCAATACTTAAGATTCACAAACCAAAGTATAATATAACCTTATCTAGATTACAATACGCAGTCAAGGTGAGTAAACCCTATAACACATTCAGAATGGCATTAAGCTATTCCTGTGGAGTAAGACCACAGTTAGTAACTTTTAGATTACAATAAGTAATTCAAGGGTAGTAGACCCTATTGGTCCCAACATGCAGTATTAATTTAGACACACTTAATTAGGCCAATACTGTTACACAAAAATGGATAAAGTTATACACCAATGTTAATTTCTAGAACACAGTTCAGAGGGAGTAACTTAACTTGTATACTTTCTAGAGGGGCCTTAAGCTACCCATGGACAAGGAAAAAACCTAGTGAAACTATTTTAGAAGTGCCCAGAAGCACTTCAGGGAAAGCACAACCCAACATTTGAGTAATCTATCATGTACTCTTCTAACCACACATGGAGTGACTTCAGTCAGGAAAGTAGGAGTATTTATTTGAATTAACTCAGCAACCTCATAGTTTAAAAAGAGCAGCAGCTCAAGGTCGGTAAGTAACCTATAATTATATAATCAAGGATACTTTTCAGTAGTGTATAATACAATTCTAAGATGAGTAAGAACTTTATGACTATTTTTGGAGAACTCTAAAGCAGTTCACAGAAAGCATACCCCAATTATACACTTTACAAAAGACACAATGGCCCTCATTACGACCCTGGCGGAAATCGCGGTGCTAAATGCACCGCGGAGCACGGCGGAAAGCTGCCGATAGCGCCATGGAGGTTGGCGGATTTTCCGCCCCATGCCGACCTTGGCGGGGCGGTAAATCCCCAATCCCCATTTTACCCTTCCCCATTCCCATTTTTGCCCCATAGGGTATAATGGGAGTGGGGAAGGCGTTAATTGCGCCACCGCAAAATACGGTGGCGTAATTAACATCAAGGTCCCGTAGCGCCATGGATTTCTCCGCCCGGAAAAACCAGGCGGAAAACGTTCCATGGCGCTACGGGAACTCGTAGTAGGGCGGACGGGTCCGCCGCGAATAACGCTGGCGTAAACCCACTCCGCCAGGGTCGTAATGAGGGCCAATGTATTTCAAGGTAAGTATTAACTCCAAGACTGTTTTATAAATGCACTAAGCAGATCAGGGAAAGCAAACCCCGATAGTACACTTTAAGAATGCCAATCTGTTATTCAAGCTATGTAAGCTCTATTAGTGAGCTTGCACACTCATTCAGTGAAGGGATGATAAAATCGTACCAACACTCATTACATTTCGGAAGGGGGAAACACCATTCAAAGTAAGTAAAACAGTGTCTATGCTTTTTAAAGGAGCAACTAGCAACCCAAAGGTAAGTAGTAACTTTTTTAGACACTGTGTAACTTATTCTATTGCAGAGATACAGTTACACTACTAACTCATTTACAAGTAAGTACGTTTACACTTGTTTTAATTTCAATACAGAAGGCTTATCACCAAAGTCCTTCCCTAGTTTATAACATGAGTTTTCTCAGAGGCAGAAGAGGGACCTTAGTGGTCTAGGAGACACATTTTAGCCGGTCGGGATAGCATTCTGGTACAGGGAAGACAGAGTCCCTGATATTTTCTTCAACAAGTAAGTATTAGATTCAGAGGTAGTTAAAAATATATATGTGTTCCAGCATTAGGCCTGGGCAAGTGATATGGGCAAACTCCCACTCACATGAATCACCCACTCATCCTCAAAGGATTCACACAAGATTTAAAGTAAGTATTACCCAAGACAAAACAGTACCTCAGCAGAAAAGAGGAGCTTCTGGGTGGATGCCGTCAGGATGCAGGAGCACAGGATCCAGTCATTTGGTTCTTGGTCTGGAGACTGAAGAAATGCCCATTGAAGGAAAACTTGCAACAGTCAATGATAGGGTGGGTTTCCAATAAAGGATTATTTGCAGCTTCTCATGGCTCTGTGGATTTGGCCCCCTTTAACAGGAACCAGATGAAAAACGAAAATTGCTGGTCAGATTCTCTTCACTCTCTCGGTCCTTCACTCTGGTGAGGCGACTTCATGGGTTTGAATTGTGTCTCTGGAGATGCAGCAGGAGTCTACCAAAATTTCACACAAAATCGAACTTCGGGAGACAAGGCACTGCACACTGGCATGAGATCCCTGGGCATTGACAGTTTGCAGCCCAGCAAGATCATAGCACATTGAGGGATGGCTCATATTGCAGGTCTTCTCAAGTCTAGCGGATCTCACCAGCAGCTGAGTAGAAGTCATCACATTCAGGACTGCCAGGTTGCTTGGAGGGAAAGGCTTACATCAGGCTCCGGTTAGACAGCAGGCTCTCTGGTCAATGGAAATGGTTACAGCTGTTGTTTCTCCATCTTCCTCTTCGGATTTGGTTCCTGTGGTTGACTTGTCAGCAACGTCTAGGATCAGAATATTTATCGAGAACTACAGCACAACTTCTGCAAACTCTCCCTGCAGTTTACACAAAAGGGCCGTCTGGCTGTCCATTCAGGACAGCCAGCCCCACAGTGGGAACTGGTTCCCTTTCAGGCAAGGTGAAAGACACAGGGCTGTGGAGTTTTGGACTCCTCCCTCGCTTCCTGCCTTCTCAGACACTCGGGACAAAACTTCGACTGAGGTATTTCCCACCTTGAATGGCAGAAGAAGACCTAAGAAACAACAAGCAAATGAGAAATGGTGAAAAAAGAAGGAGTCCACAATTCTAGCAGGATGGTGCCATCCTGTGCCTTACCACAGCTGATTTGACAGTCTGCGAGTAATAATGACTAAAATAATTGTTATCGGGTAAGTGAATAAGCGGATATAGTGTATCTCCCTAGTAAACATACAGTGTGATGTGCATGGCTCACTATATAAAATGTAAAGAGGATGTAAATCCCACTTTACCGCTTGGCATGGGTAGTTCACCCAAGTACATTAAAGAGAAATTACAAAGGGAAGCCCAAAAAGGCAACCCAGCCTAAGCCCAAACCCGGAGGTGTCATAGCGTAGGTTACAGAAGGCCTGGATCTCTGGTTACAGTGAGAGATAAAGTTACATTCCATACAGAATAGTTAGCAATTCATTTGAGACCAAAGCAAGGTTACAGTAGGCTTCAATCTCTAGTTACAGTGAGAAGAATAGTTGCAGTTCATACTGATTTGTTAACGTGCATGTAAGACCTTAAGTACGGTTGCAGGAAAGTTGGGTCGAAGTAGTAAATGAGGGGTGAATATTGCATGACCAGGGGTAGTGCAGATGGGCAGTTAAGAGGAACAGTTAGTGTTTTAGAATTAGATGAACAGCCACGTTTTTAACGTCTTCTTGAATCGCTTTTGGAATGGCTTGTTTCCGGTGTAAGAGGGGAGAGAATGCCAGATTTTTGAAGCTAGAACTGGAAAGATACGTCCCCCTGTCCTTGTGCTTTTGAAACGTGGGACAAAGAGTTGAATACTATTGCTGGATCTCAGTATTCTAGTGGCCTTGTTTGGGGTAATAGCATTGTTGAGGTAGGTGGGAGCCTTCTTGTAGATACATTTGTGGGTGACATATAATGTTTTGAAGATAATTCTGGCTTTAATGGGAAGCCAATGAGCTTCTCTCCTCGTAATTAGGTATGTGATCAGATTTTTTTAAGCCAAGGGCTGTATGCAGAGCTTTATTTGCAACAGCTGGAGTTTGGCTAGATGTGCATTCGAGGAGCCTAGCAGTAGAACATTGCAATAGTCTAATTTAGACAAAATCAGAGCACGAGCAAGAGATATAACATTTTGCGTGGTCAAAAATTGACGGCTTAAGTCAATACGTTTGAAGGTATAAGAGGTGGCTGATGGGAGCGTGTTGACATGTTTAGTCATTGTTAGATTAGCATCTAGGCAGACGCCCAAAGTTTTGACCTGCTTAAGGACTCGGATGGGTGTTCCATCAATGGTGATAGATGCATAATCAGAGTGGAGAGAATTCATTTTGGCAGGGGAGCCTACGATGAGTATTTCTGTCTTTACATCGTAGAGGCACAAACTGTGTGTGGCCATCCAATTTTGGATTATGGCATAAATCTTGTTTATAGTGATAGTATCTTGCTCATGGTTGCTGGTAATGGGAATGAGGATCTGGGTGTCATCCGCAAAGTTCTTGTAGAAGACACCCATAGCATCAAGGGCTGCAAATAGCAGCATGGTGTAAGCATTATAGAGGGTGATTGAAAGGCCTGAGCATTGCGGTATCCCTATAGGGACTGCTATGGGGTCCACAGCTTCCCTTCTGATGGTTACTCTTGAGGTGCGTTCTGCAAGGAAGGATTTAACCCAAAGGGTAGCTTCATGAGAGAATTGGAAGTTTTTGGAAAAAGTGATACATAATTTGTCGTGGTCCACCAGATCGAATGTGGCAGACAAGTCTAATAGGAGTAGGATAGAGAGACTGCCGGAGTCTCTTGTGGAGTCCATCTGGATTTTGAGCTCCAGTAGTGCTGTTTCAGTACTGTGGTTAGGCCGTAAGCGAGATTGTCTAGCTCTGAGGAGTTGGTTTTGTTCAAGATGGTTTTGTATTTGAGAGTAGGGTATTTTATCTATTATTTTTAGCAAGAAAGGCACTGTGGTTATGGGTCGGTAGTTCGTGGCCCCTTAGGGTGCAACAAAGGTTTTTTTAATGATTGGGGTAACCCAAGCTTCTTTAATACTAGCTGGGACAATGTTGGTGCTGAAAGAAGCATTAACACATTTGGTGATGATGGGAGTTAGTGTGGGTGTGCAAAGTTTAAGTAGATGGGCAGGGAAGCAATCTCCTTTGCAGTTCGATGGTTTTAATGTGTCCAGAATCTGGTCTTGGCTGCCCAAAGAGAATTTCAATTGCGTAGCTATATTTTCGCAGTCTCTATCCACAATTGGGGGAGCTGTGCTTTTACTGGCCAAAAGCTTTCTTTTGGCTTAGATTTTGTCTTGGAGCATGCTGATTTTTGAAGCAAGTGCATTCTGAATGGTAGTACACCAGGATTTACTACTGTTGACAGAGGTAGTCGGTGGGATAGGGTTTTCCAATTCACAGAGTATAGTAAAAAGTTCTTTGGAGTTTGATGTAGCATTGTTTATCAGGAGTTCAGAGCGTAAGCTCTATGAGCTATGATGGAAGATTTATAGATTTTATTAGCTTCCTGAAAGGACTTGGCTGAGTCAGCCGAGAGGGACTTTTTCTAGATATATGTTCCAGGGATCTCTTGTTGCGCCGAAGTGCCACCAGTTCCTCGTTGAACCAGAAGTTAGAGTGCTTGAATAAGCATGGTGTTTTAGTTGTAATTGGGGCTAAAGTGTCCATGATGGTTGTGAGGCATTTGTGATAAGTAGCAGCAAGGCAGCTGGGTTTGGTATTGGTGGAGGTATGGGTTGAGAGGGCCTACAGCAGGACAGGGGTGAGGCTATCAACTGTAAGATTACGGGTATTTCTTATTTCAACAGGATCAAGTAAGGTAGGTACAGGGGTGAGGTTTTTGTGTTATTAGTTTGAAGCAGATAGGGTAGTGGTCAGTCCAGTTAACTGCTGTGATGGCATCAATTGATATGCAGGTGTTTAGTGTTAGTATCCAGTCTAGTATTCTCCCTTTGGCATGTGTGGGTGAGTTAACTAGTTGGGTGAAGTCCATGTCAGTGAAGGCTAAATGGAGGGCATTGGCTTTGGTGTCCTGTTTGTCATTAAAGCCAAAGTTTATGTCTTCTAGAATAATGAATTTGGTATTGGGCTTGAGGAAGGCGTGATGATAAGTGGGATGTCAGATTCTAGGTCAGATTCAAAGTTATTGGGCGCTTTGTAAATGATAAGAATATTGGTTGTGGTTTTAGGGTCTGTTGTAAGTTTAAGAAGGAGTAATTCATAACCTTCTAATATGTCTAGTGGGCATAGTCTGAGTTAAAGGCTGGATTTGACAAACATAGCAACACCTCCTCCCAAGGAATTTAGCCAGTCAGCCCTGAGTATATTAAAATCAGGGGGGGTGGCCAGTGCTAGGAGGGGGCCCAAAGCTTGATGTAGCCAGGTTTCAATAACAATTAGAAAGTCTAGTTGATGGTCAATGATGAGGTCCTGTGTCTCAATGGCGTGGACTCCTAGGGATTGCACATTGAGGATGGCGCCTTTGGGGATAAGAGAGGGTTCTGGTAAGGGAAGGGAGGGGGCTGTAGTCTGGGACCTTAGGGGTCTGGGCAGTTTAGTGATTTGACTTGTAATCGTTCAGTGTTATGGTGTGGGCAAAGCAGAGGTTTGGCTCTTGGAATGTGGAGTTGAGTGCAAATATGTGGGTGGTGAGTTTGCTTGGAAGTAAAGCTACGGTGGCGGCAGTGGCTGGTTCGAGAGGCTGGTCTTATTAAACTGGCAGCACCTGTGATAGGACGCGTGGCAGGTGTGAGTTGTATGGGCAGTCTAGAGCTAGTGTGTCTACAACCAGGTGTTCCAAGGCAGGAGGTAGCATTGCAATATGGGAGTTTGGGGCTTTTAGTGAAGGCAATCTCATTGGGTTTAGCTATGGCTTTGGATAATGAGGTGCCGACAGGTTTTCTATTGGTGCCTTTGTAAAGCTTTCTAAGTGAACATGGAAAATGGGAAGTTTTGGTAGGAATGGGGTAGGGCAGGGGAGTGGGTGGTGACGAAGGCAGCCAAGTTTGGCAAGACCATTACCCACAGGGGTGAAGGCACCGCCGGTACAACACTTTGTAACATCCGTAGTAGGATATGGCTTCATATTGGAAGGTGATGGAGGTGAAGACATGATGGAAGTAGGGCGATGAGGGTGTCAGGGTACAATTATCAGCTTTGGGGCACAGTCAGGGTGCAATTATCAAATTTGGAGCATAGGCAAAATGCGAATAACAGCTTTGGTACACAATCAGAGTGTAATTATGACGTTTTGGGGCATAAGCAAAATTCAAACTATCAGCTTAAACACACAGGCTAAAATACAATTATCAGCTTTAAGCACACAGTCAGGGTGCAATTATCAAAATAGGGGCATGGACAAATTGCAAACTATCAGCTTAAAACAAACGGGTTAAAATGCAAATATCAGATTTAAGCACACAGTCAGGGTGCAATTATCAGATTTGGGGCATAGGCAAAATGTGAGTATCAGCTTTGGGACACAATCAGGGTGCAATAATCAAATTGGGGGCATAGGCAAAATGCGAGTATCAGCTTTGGGACAAAATCAGTGTGCATTTATCAAATTTGGGGCATAAGCAAAAATGCAAACTATCAGCTTAAACACACAGGCTAAAATACAATTATCAGTTTAAAGCACACAGTCAGGGTGCAATTATCAGATTAGGGGCATAGGCAAAATACCTATATCAGCGGTGCAAGCCAGTCGGGGCACACGCTGTGGGCACAGCTTACTGGAATAGTCCCACCATGTGGTAGCTGGAAGCCAGGAGGCAGGACACATGTGGTTGAGTAGGGTAGGGTTGAAAGCAGTGTGGGCATAGACCATATCAGAAGAGGCATGTGACAATGAGAACATACTGCAGCAGTGTAAAGAGGAATGTTAGTGGGGAGTCGTGGGCCAATGAAACAGAAACATTCCGTGGAGGCGAAGCGCAGCTGTAATAATGTCCAGCGCTCTAACTCCAATCACACACTATGGAGAGACATAAATGATTTCCGATCACCCAGGGACAAGGAAAAATAATCCCCAAGTCCAAGAAAAACGTTCTGGGGCTGACACAGGTCAGGAAGATTATTCACATTTATGAAAATCTTACCTAACAATAGTCAATGACAACATCACAGTTGCAGGCTCACCGATATGCCCCAAAATGTAATACTGCTCCACATTCTGCCAGCTCCACAGTCCACCAAGACTGTGGATACCAATACAGGCTCCATATGGCAATGGCTGGCCCAGCCAAGTACCAAGAAAGAGGGAGGGTACCATCTGAGTCGACAAGCGGCTGCAGCAGCACTGAGATGCATACCCAGGGTCTGTGACATTAGGATAGTGCTAAAGGCGCATATACCAGCCTCTGCACAGCCCACAACTTCCCAATCTGTAGCACATAGAAAAGGGTCCCTCAAGAATATATGTATTTCTGCCTTCTTCTGCACGCTTCATGGAACAACACATTTCCATGGAGGCGATGCGAGATGCTGCAGGCTTATTTTTTGCTTCTGCTGGGCTCCTGGCTTCTGTTGCGTAGCAATTCTGATTTATACGCATGCGCGAGCCGCATCGAGGCTCGCGCATGCGCAGAGAATATTAAAGGCGGTGCGCCGGCAGTTCGCGCCGGCGACCGGAGCAGACACACGTCTCCGGCGTCCTCTCTCTGTGTGCCTGCATGCATGCGTGTGTGTGTGTGCGAGCGAGGCCCCGGCACGCCCCAGGCCCATAACACTGGCGACGAGGGCGGACACGGAGCCATCCTCCGCTCCGACGACATCGGAGTGAAGGAACGCTGCTGCGTGTGTATCGATCGGATGCACACGGACCCACGCGCACGGCCGGTGGCCATTTTCTTTTCTCTTCTCTGCACGCGGAGTGCAGTGGTTGCGGCCTGAGAGGGTGCTTGTGCGCCATCTGCCTCCTGCACTGCTCCAGAACAATTTTTGGAACCACCACAGCCCAGACACCACAGGGTTGTGGTAAAGACAAGAAAGAGAGTGTGATAGCACTCTGAAGGCCACCAGTCACCTCGGCTCCTACCAGACTAGGATCACTGTGAGTACACTATGGGGGAAGAAGGAGAAGAAGAAGAAAATGCTGTCACCCCAATACCTCGCAGAATGCACAGTACTCTAGCTCCTATGCCTGAATTTGATACCACGGGCCCCCCATCCAAGTTAGGGCCGAAGTGGATCACATGGGTCAAGAAGCTGGAAATGTTTTTTAGAGCCTCGGGGGAAACGGAAGATGAGGCGAAGATTGCCATCATGGTCTATTCTGCAGGGACCGAAGTTCAACGAATTTATGACACTCTCAATATTCCAGCAGCAAATTATGATGCGGTCAAGCAAGCCTTCAGTGTCCACTTCCTTCCTATGGCGAATGTTGACTTTGACAGGTTTGTCATGGGTGCTGAGAAACAATTGGAAGAGGAATCACTGGACCAGTTTTGCGCTCGTCTGAGACAACTGGCGAGCTCCTGCAGATGGGTCAACGAGGAAGAAATGGTTCGTAACCAACTGCAGGGAAACTGAGGAGACAAGTGCTAAGAGAGCCTGGACTGACTCTGCAGCAAATTCTGGACATGGGGAGAGCGTACGAACTGGCGGAGGCAAGAGGGGCGAAAATGGACGCTGCTACACGCTCCAGGAAGGAGGAAGAGGCATACACTATAGGACGCTCGGCCATGGGGAAGGCAAGATGGACACCAAAGAGAAGCGAAGGGCCCACAATGCAAGGGAATGTCTCATCGTGTTCATACTGTGGATACGATCTGCCACATGCGGGAGAGTGCCCTGCAAAGTCAAGGACCTGTGGTCGATGCGGCACACCGGGACATTATGCGAGAATGTGCAGGGCAACGACGCCAGTTACGGTTTTGAGAGGACCAGAGAGAGTTGGCAGGGGTGTTGCTGGAAGAGTAAGAGGTGTGTCCTCTGTCGAACAAGGCATGCAAGATCTCAATATCGCGGAAGAGGAGGAGGAAGATGAAGAGATATTTTTCATCTCAAGCATTGCGCAAGGCCCTGAGGACCGTCCACAACCCAAATGAACCGTCAACATTAGCGAGATGCCAACTTTGGTCCTCATAGATACTGGGGCGTCCGTCTGCGTACTTGCAACTAAACATTACAATGCTCTTCCTGGTCCACCAAGGCTGACGAATTCCACAGCGCGAATCTACGCATTCGGAGGGGATACACCTCTTCCCATCCAAGGAGTGTTTGTGGCCCCGGTCTCTCAAAGTCAAAACAGAATAAAAGCGAGGTTTTTCGTCACCAGCGTAAGCCCACACTCCCTCCTAAGCTGTGCCGCGTCAGAAGCGCTCAACATTGTACACTTCACCCTTGCTGTGTACTTCACCGATCTGGACCGCCTACTACAGCGCTTTGAGAAGATATTCACTGGCATCGGAAAACTCAAGGCAGAGCCCATACGGTTGCACATAGATGAGTCCGTGAGGCCGACTGCGCTTAAACATCGGCGTATCCCTTTTCATCTCAGGGAACAAGTGGTGAAAGAGCTACAGTCACTGGTGGACAAGGACATTATCGAAAGGGTAGATGGACCCACTCCCTGGGTCTCCCCAATTGTGGTGGCCCCGAAGCCGAAACAACCAGGGGCAGTACGCATCTGCGTAGATATGAGGCTGCCCAATGTAGCGATCAAACGAGAACGCCATCTTACACTGACCCTAGATGACATCGTCGGAGAGCTCCAGGGAGCCAGGGTCTTCTCGAAGCTAGACCTAAGGTCAGGTTACCACCAGTTGGAACTCCACCCCGAGTCCAGGTATATTACGACCTTTATGACCCATGAGGGGTTGTATCAATACAAAAGACTTAGCTTTGGGATCTCGTCCGCAGCAGAGGTCTTTCAGAATGCCATCAGGGGGGCACTGTCAGGACTAAAAGGGGTCATCAACATGTCAGATGACATCCTAGTTTTTGCAAAATCAGAAGCGGAACACCTGAAGCGGCTCGAGCATACCCTGGAGAGACTGTGCAGTGTCGGTTTAACCCTACATAAGGAGAAATGTGAATTTCTGAAGGAAAGGCTTGAATTTTTCGGATTTATATTTCATGCTGGAGGGATTTCCCCGGATCCGGAGAAGGTGAAAGACATCCGAGATGCATCCCCACCAGCGTCCCCAGCCGAAGTAAGAAGTTTCTTAGGGATGGTCAATTATTGTGGCCGCTTTATCCGAGATCTAGCCTCCCTATCGGAACCACTGAGGGCGCTCACCAGAAATGACGTGGCGTGGACATGGACAGGGAAGGAACAAAGAGCGTTCACCGCCATTAAACATGCCCTGTCGGAGCAAGAAACAATGGCATACTTCCACCCCGGTCGCGAGTCAGAGATCGTAGTTGATGCTAGCCCGGTAGGGCTGGGTCCAGTCGTCATGCAAGCAGACCAGCAAGGGACCATGAGGCCCATCGCCTATGCCAGCAAGGCCCTGACCGACACTGAGAGGCGTTACTCCCAAATAGAGCGAGAAGCCTTGGCCATACTGTGGGGGTGTAAACATTTCAGAATCTACATTCTAGGGAAGCCAGTCGTGGTGGTGACTGACCACAAACCCCTCATCCCCATACTGTCTGGAACATCGTCCAAACCACCTCCGCGCATAGAAAGGTGGATGTTGGCCCTCATGGAATATGGGGTCAAATTGCTATATCGACCAGGGACACACAACCCGGCGGATTACCTGTCGCGCCATCCGGGCACCGGGAGGCCCAGGGACTCACTGGAGGTGGCGGACTGCGTGGAAGCCGTACATCTAGTTGTGGAGGCAGCACTGCCTGTAGCCCTGACGCGTCAGGAAATTGCAGATGAGTCCAATAGCGATGAAGCGTTCCGGAAAATAAAAGATGCGGTGGACACAGGAGAATGGCGGGAGGTCCTCCTAGACAACTCCCGAAGGACCACGGAAGCTCAAAGAGATTTACAGGCACTCTGGAAGGCACGCCATGAATTGTCAGTGGCGGATGATGGAATACTGCTAAGAGGGCACCAGATCGTAATACCAGGAGTGCTGGTTGAGAAAGTCTTACAGCTAGCCCACAAGGGACATCAAGGAATGGCCAAGATGAAAGCTCGGCTCAGATTGAAAGTGTGGTTTCCAGATCTGGAAGGAAGGGTGGAGAAATTTGTGAAGGCCTGCATCCCATGTCAAGCCGCCAGCCCGGTGGAGAAGGCGCCACCCATTCAGGCCATGGAGAGGAGTGACCGCCCATGGGGGACAGTGCACGCGGACTTCGGGTCCACGGGCCGAGGCTTATACTTTCTGGCGGTGACCGACCAGTGGTCAGGATACCCAGAGGTGGAATTGGTCGAATCCACATCCAGCGACCACACCATTCTGGCCATGGACAAAATATTCACCACACATGGGTTCCCTCTCGAAATTTGCTCGGACAACGGGTCACCGTTTCAGGGCCAGCGTTTTGCCCAATACTGTGAGGACAGGGGGATAAAGCATCGCAAAATAACACCATTATGGCCGAGAGCAAATGGCGAGGTGGAGCGATTTATGCGAACGCTCAACAAAGTGTTCCGCATATCGGTGAATGGGGGAGAAGATCTCAGGCGAAATCTGGTCGAGTTTCTCAGAGAGTATCGCACGACCCCACATCAGTCCACCGGAGTGGCCCCCGCAGAAGCCCTTTTCAAAAGAATACCAATAGGCCTACTACCCGAAGTGGAAGGGAGACCACCAGGAGAGATCGACAACAGCAAAGTGCGCACAGCGAGGGCCACTCTGAATGAGAAAGAGAGCACACGGCGGAGAGTACCCGAGAGGGCGATCGCAATAGGAGACACCGTGCTGGTGCGCAACAGGAAGCCGGAGGGGAAGCTATCACTGCCATATGAACCACAACCATTGGGCGTGACCCACGTCAAAGGGTCGATGGTCACAGCCGCCAATGCAAGTGACTAGAAATGTTTCGTTCTTCAAGCGCATAGAACCTGTAACCCCTGGAGCAGCCATCGGGGATGACCCCGACCCGAGTACGGGAGTGCCGGTGGAAGACGATGGGCCGCCAGAGGCTCTGGCGACACCTGAGGACCCTGACGCCGGAGCACGCAGGTACCCGAGCCGGGCGGGGCGCAAGCCACCGCTGAGGTTCAAAGACTTCATCATGGACCCTACCTCGTAATAAGGCAGAGGTATCGTGAACGTTATGATGGACCCTGTTGGTCCCCATGTTTGAAAATGTTGTTTTGTTTTGGGGGAAAAGGAGGGATGTTGCGTAGCAATTCTGATTGTATACGCATGCGCGAGCCACATCGAGGCTCGCGCATGCGCAGAGAATATTAAAGGCGGTGCGCCAGCAGTTCGCGCCGGCGACCGGAGCAGACACACGTCTCCGGCGTCCTCTCTCTGTGTGCCTGCATGCATGCGTGTGTGTGTGTGCGAGCGAGGCCCCGGCACGCCCCAGGCCCATAACAGCTTCCACGAAAGCTCATTGGGCGTAATTAACAAAATGTTTTTCAATTGGAAAATGACATTGAAAAACGTGTTGTCAATCAGACCCACTATGTTCTATATAACTAGTATGAACATTTACTCCAACTGCAAAACACTGACAACAGGCTCAAACAGACGGACTACTACAACTTGGAAATTCAACTGCATTATTTTATAAGATCAACATACAGAATGCTTCAAGCCTAGGGTGGGAAAGCATTCCTCTGGGGATACAAGAAACATGTCTGCTAAGGCATGTGCCTGAGGTACCAGTTTCAAATCCTGTCTGCCATAAAGTAATGCATGTTTAAGTGTTTTCTTTCCCCGTCTCTTCTGCTTATGCCACGGCGCGGTTGTCTCCTGCCGATCAGTCCCCAGAGGACGGTGTGCACTCATTGAATAATTGCAGGGGCCCGTGGGCAGTAGCAGATACAATAAAACAGAATTATACATAATGGATTTGAGATTGCAAGGACATACGTCCTCCCTTCCGCATAAAGAATGATTATGTTTATTTGTTGCTGTATCTCCATTCCGTCGTTCCTTTTATTGACTATTTAATTTGTTCTGCACTTAGAGTCTCATGTTAATGATTATTTTAAGGATGATGGTTTCAGACTCCCGCCCTTTCCATCTGCTGCATGAATGTCTGCTATGGGAAATAGACGCCATTTTACACTCCCATCATTGGCAGATGTTCTCAAAATCAACAACGTGTGTTCCTGGCGTGTGCCGATCATTTGGGTCATTTACTCACTGCCCCCTTCAGCCACAATATGTCATGATTTCGTCAGGCATTATTAACACAGAATATCCTTTTGATCACGGGGACAGATACAGTTCGGTTTCCTTCCGTCACCCCCCCCCTCCTTACCCCCCTCCAAAATGCCTTCTAAACAAGCTGAATTTAAAATAGATTCTTAAAATAATTTCCTATGTCCATAAATAGGGAACTGATGGACTGTGTGCATGTTGATGGGTTTGTATAGTATACATTGAATAGTTTGTGAACCCGTTCGAACGTTAACACAATTACAATGGAGATACAAATGTGTAATTATTCATTTTGTGTTTTCTTTTTATTGAACCGTCAGTGAGTTTTTTCAGTGAATTAGAAACAAATCTGCGACTAATGGAACAACTAAAGAGCAACATATAGCAAATGGCCATTCCACGTAGAAAGCCATTCACTTTAATTAATAAGACAAAAGCTTGGTTTTCAGAATATTGTGAAAAGCAAAGACCTTGCACAAGACCGGCCCAAGCTACATGCACACCACGGAAAGGGTGCTCACCTCATAACTTCCTGTGCAGCCCCACGCCCAGCAGTGGCCATAGCAGAAAAGCCACACTTACCTACCAAGATGCCCCAGGAAGTATCAAGGACACAGGGAACCACTAACTGGCTGCCCCTGCATCCATCCATGTCACACATATTCTGGAACCTGTTGACACTAAAACGACCTACCCCTCACGCACTCTAGAAGCTGGTGCCTTGGGATTTACTGAGGCCCCTTGCCCTGCAAAGCGGGCTGCCCCAGTGACCTCTGACGCCACCTGCACTGCTAAACCTGTTGGCATTACACGCACAGATGTCATACTTATGTTAAAGTCAGCTGTCTCCGAGAATACTAATGCCCCCTGTATATCTAAGCCTATTAGCCCCTTGTATACTGTGGCTACAAGTTTATCAAACACTGCTGCCACCATGAAAACTGATGACACCTGTATTTCAAACCTTATTGCCACTATGGAAAATGCTGGAACCAGGAATTCTGATGCCACCTGTATTTCTAATCTTATTACTACTTTCAATACTGCTGCCTCTTGTATTTCAAATCCAGTTTCCCTATGATCAATGCTTACACCTGTGTTCCTATCACTGCCACCACTATGTACACTGTTGCCACATGTACAGCAAACCCGGTCACCACCAGGAATTCTGATGCCACCTGTATCTCTAATCTTGTTACTATTTGGAATACTGCTGCCTCTATTGTATTTCAAACCCTGTTGCCACTATGAACAATGCTGACATCTTATCCCCAACACTGTTGCCCTGTTGCCACCTGTACCTTAAAGGTACTGCCCCCTTCAACACTGAAGCCCCGGTTTCCCCAGTGAATTGTGATGCCATTTGCTTACCGGTGCCTGCCTCCCCGGAATTATGGAAACTACATGCTCTCAGGAGCCTGTTTCCCTAACTAGTATCAATGGCGTATTTACTACCTTTCCACCTGGCATACACGCCTAGTCCAACCCTACTAGTGACAATGATATCCTCAAAGCATACTCCACTGGTAAGTCTTCACCTGCTGGCGTTAAGTTCCTGGACAACATCATAGTTTCACCTACAACACACTTTAAGGGAGCACTTATCAATACCAGATCCCCCCAGCCCACGCCCTTAACATTTCCAAACTCTTCTCCACTAATAGCTTCGACCCAGTGGCCATCACGGAAACCTGGCTGCATGCAGCCGCAGATCCCTCACTATCCCTCGCCATCATACAGAGCTACTATATCGTTAGGAAAGACAGACAGGACTCCAAAGGAGGAGAGGTGGCTATCATAGCCAATAATTGGCTGCCGATTAGAGAAATCGCCAACCAACCATTAAAGTCAGGAGTATTGCTCTCTATTAAATAGTCCCTCTGCAATTCTGCCATGCTAACCATCCAACTCATCTACAGACCACCTGGCCCCCTACTTTCCTTTCAATTTCCACTGTATTTTTCCTCTCAAATAATACCAAGCCTTCCTCTAGAATTATCATTTTGAGCGATGTAAACTTGGACTTCAACGACTCCACTGACAACAATGCACTAGCCTTAGACAATTGCATCGAAGCTCTGGGCTTCACTCAGCGCAACACAGCTCCCACTCATGACAAAGGCTGCATGCTAAACTGGTTAGCAGAGGCTAACTGTGACATCACAATCACTTCAAATGTCCCATGCCCTTGGTCTGACCACAAGTCGCTATTCCCAAAATGGGCAAATCGGTGCTACACACCAACATGCACCTGCTTCCCTCTCAAGAAATGTCTGCAAGATCAGCCTAGCCAACAGGATCCCACTTCTGAAACTACTGACAAGCTACCTGCATTTGGCCAGTGATCCCAATTCTATGGTAGATCTAAACAACCGAACCCTCCTACTCGCTATCGACAAGGTAGCCCCCATGTGCAAATGAAAACCTAAACCAATAGCTCACCAGAAAACTTGGTATAGCCCCAATCTCAAAACATTATGTGACACAAAGCGAGCAGCCGAGTGCACTTGGAAAAAATCACCTTCAGCTGCCAACAAGGAGAATTTCACTCACTTTCCAAAACCCACAAACAGGCTATCCTCCAAGCCAAATGTTCAGCCTACAATGAGAGAATAGAAAAAGCCAACTCCATCACAAGAGAACTCTTCACCATCCTGTTAGAATTCAAATCGCCAGTATCACCCCAGATTGCTCCCTCAAGGACACCGCTTGCTGCTTTAATATCCAAAAGGCCCTTGTAGACAAAATCTCCTTTCTACAAACGAAAAACGGTGCCAAAAAAATGACTACCAATGGAGACAATGCCAAATCCCATACCCAAACCGCCTCAGTCCACTCAACTCTTACAGTGCACCCCGGTCATGTTCCCTGAAGTTACAAAAATCATCAGAAGCTTGAAGCCATCTAGATGCTAAGGAGACATCTGCTCAGCTTCTCTGATAAAAGATTGCAGAGCAGAGCTCACACCATTAATTTCTTTGCTCATCAACAACTCCTTCTCCTCTGGTATTATACCAGCCAATCTAAAAGACGCATTGGGTCCCCCAACTCCTTGAAAAAACCTACACTAGACCTTAATACCCCCATCAACTACTGCCCCATCACAACAGTCCCTTTCCTACTCAAAATTGTAGTCAGAGCAACATACCTGCAAATTCAAAACATTTTTGACACCAACAATCTCCTTGGGCTACCCCAATCTGGCTTTCGCCCAGGTCATGGAACAGAGTCAGCACTCCTGGACCATAAAATCCAAATGGATGATATTAAAGACAGGGGCAATCTAGCCATCCTCCTCTTGCTCGACCTCGCAGCGGCCTTCGATTTAGTGAACCACAAAATGTTATGCCAACATCTACCTTCAGCTGCCTATTTCTCTTCCAAGGCCACAGCCTGGAATGAATCTTTCCTATCCAATCAAACAATGATGGTCTTCACCACAACTGCGGATGCCATGCCAGCACCAGTCACATGCAGAGTTCCCCAAGGTTCATGTGTCTCCCCAACAATTTATAATATATTTACTAAGACACTATTCGACCTCTTGGATGAACTGGGCATTTCTTACATTAACTATACGGATGATACCCAGATCCTCCTTCCCATCTCACGTGATTACTACACCGACTCCAAGGCTCTGAATAAAATCTACCAATCCATCCAGATGTGGATGGCACAACACACCCTATGCCTAATTGACGAGAATGGAGTTACTCCTCATTGGAATGCAACACTATTTAAGAGAACTCACCAGAGACTATGTTTCCTTTGTCATTGACAGTAACATCATACTAGTCTCTAAAGAAGTGAAAACACTGGGTTTTTATCTAGACTCCTCGCTCACCCTAACAAGACAGGTAAATGCCATCCCCTATCCGGCAATGTACACTTGCAAATTTATCAATGCATGTAGACCATTCCTTACACCCGAAAGCTACATCACGATTGCCAGAGTGCTTATTCTCTCCAGAAAAGACTACTGCAATGTACTATTTGTGGGCTCCAACATGCGGAATATTAAAAAAAAATACAGATTATTCAAAATAATTACCTAAAACACACTAAAAACGCCACTTAGACCTCACGCGCCAGCAAAATCATGTGTAAAACTCCCCAACTGTACAGCAGGCCCCGACACATGTTCCGCCCATTGACGGGCACCTGCCAGCAGGCCCTGACTCATGTCCCCCCCACCCACCCCCCATTGACGGGCACCTGCCAGCAGGCCTCAACTCATGTCCCCACCCCCCCAATTGACAGGCACCTGCCAGCAGGCCCCGACTCAAGGCCCCCCCATGGACGGGCACCTGCCAGTTGGCCCCGACTCATGCCCCCCCACCGACCCCCCTATTGCCGGGCACCTGCCAGCAGGCCCCGAATCATGTCCCCACCCTCCCCCAATTGACAGGCACCCGCCAGCAGGCCCCTACTCATGTCCCTGCCCATTGACGGGCGACTCATGTCCTCCCCATCCCCCCATTGACGGACACCTGCCAGCAGGCCCCGACTCATGTCCCCCCAAACACAACGTTATAACTATACAGACCCATGGGCCTAATGCCAACCCAAATCCCACACCCCCACCCCCCAGTACAGACACCCAACGATTCACCAAACCCACTCCCTACTAAATCACCCATTCCATGATAGTCTGAAAAGAACCAGCATGCCCATCAATAAATGTCCTACAGAGCCACACAGTGGCAACACATGACTGAGCCAATGCCCATGGAGACATGCACAAATGAAATCATAGTAGACCACACCAAGAATGAAGAATTATGAAATGTATTAAAAATAAAAACAAATGACAATATGAAAATCACACATATAAATAAAGAAATAATGAAAGCAATATGAAAAATAAAATGAAATCCAAGAGGAAAAAATATCCAAAACATGAAAAAATAAAAGTGGTCCATACCCAAAGTCCATAGAAAGAAAGCCCAAAAACATAAAAAACATTACTCCAGGTAAAAATAAAAATAAAAGTATGTACAAGTCTGTAATAATGAAATCAAAATCAAAACAAAAGTCTGAAGGGTCCATTATCCCAAAACAAAAGGAAACCTACCTAATACCCTATCTAAAATACAACTATATACAAAAAGTGGAGCAAAGTCTGTGAACTCCAAATAAAAATATAAACCAAATGAAACCGAAAGCTAAATAACTATATACAAAGGTGGTGGGCTAGTCCGACGGCTAGTCCGACGGCTCACTCCACGTCGATGTTCCAAAGGCGAGCCTCTTCCGTGGCCTTGAGGTATCGCAGGGATGCAGCCATGGCCTCCTCCAACTCCCTGGGAGTTGCCTCGAGGCACTCAGCCCGCCTCAATGCCCTGTGCATGGAATTCTCCGCCCTGACCATTGTGAGCCCTGCCCTCTCCGCCCGCCGCTGTTCTGCACCTATTTGCTGGCCCAACTGCTGCCACACGGACAACACTCCCAATCCTGCGTCCTCCTGCCCGCCGGCCGATGCCTGCCCCGATGATGTAGATGGCCACTCGGCCACATGCCTCCTATGCCGTGCCTGCCGCTGCCTTTCTGCTGCGTGCCGCCACCACCACGACTGCCTCCGGGTAGATGGCAACACCCGGGGCCGTTGTGCAGGTGTCCTTCTTGAATGTGCCTGCACATCGTCCGTTGCCAGGGGTCCAGTTGCTGGGGTGACCACCTATGCTGGAGCTCCGACTCCCGACTGTGGCAGGGATGGGATCTCCACCAGCCTGGCTGCAGTGGTTGGGGCAGGTCCACAGGGAACCCTGGTGTCATCTGGGCCAGAAGACGGCACCGAGAATGACTGGCATATAGTGTGCACAGAGGAGGACAGGGCCGCAAGACAGAGCGACACATGGAGGAAACCCCTGTGCCACGATGGCACACATCTCATCGTGATGACTTGCGTGGTCCCCCCAGGAAGCACGCACGCCATCATGAATTACACATGTGCGCAACGCGACACCAATCAGGACTTATTCAATCCTGTCACGTGTCCCCACGTCCACAGGTAGAGGAGTGCCAAATGACGTGGACCTCCCCCCTACCTGCGGATGGACCTGGGACGGGGCATCCCTGCTGGTGCATGGTGATGCAGTCACAGTGTCAGGGGCAGTGACATGCACAGGCCCATCCGCGGCAACCTGTGCTGCCTCCTGGCCCTGCCCCTGGACTGCACCACTTGCACCAGTGGTACCACCCCCACCAGGCTTCATGTGCAGCTTTGATGCAGCCTCCTCCTCCTGCGTACATACCACCAACCTGGATGTCTCCGCACCGTCTTCCGCCGTCGCCAGCCCCCGTCGGCCGTGCGCCGTCCCCATCCACTGCAGCCATAGTGGCGGACGCGGCACCAGTCCCCTTGCTCCCGGATGATGGAATTTCCTGGGAGGGTGACTGGGCCTTGCGTTGCCGGCTGGTGGAGGCATCTCTGCCGCTTTCCTCCACAGCACCATCTCTGCCCACTTCTTCACTCGCCACTGTGTAAAGGGAGACATTGAACACAAGCATCAGTGTACTGTACAATAGTCCCCTAGACACAAAGCAATAGCACATGAGTGGCACTGTCAAACGTCACTTCCATCATGTCCCTCCACAACACATGGGTCAGTGCAGGCAACACACATGCAGGAACAGGCAAGGCACATGCAACAAACATTTGCATCCATGTCCAAGGCACCGTAGAGATATCCAATGGTGGGCTGAACTCACATGCGTCATGTGACATGCTGATCACATGCACACACATCACCGGAGGGTCATGCATCTGTCCCCGTATACCCCAAGACACAGTGGATACAAGGATGACTGGGCTGTATCAGTGGATCAACACATCATCATGGACATGTGTCATGCATCCATGGCGTCTACCAGTCACTCACACACTACTTGGACTCACGGACATGTACACCATGCATGTCCATGACAGCAGCACCCATCTCTCATACCCCAAACATGTCCAAGTGCAGACACAGGCATGTATACACGTTACATTCAGCATGCTGCTCCGCATGATGCATTGTGACACATACAACATCCATGTGGGTCATGCCTGACTGCACTCACATGCTGCACCATCATGTCCCTGCACACACACATCCATACATGGCCCATGTCACACATACAGCCAAGTAGCTAACTACCACCACACTGCAACATGCACTGTTTTAAACGGGAATGCATGGGCACTTACCGCTTGACTCCAGACGGGACTGCATCCTGAGGATCTGGTGGTGAAGCACTGCGTGAATGTGCTCCAGGACCCTCATCTGCTGGGTGGTAAGCTGGCCCCGGCGACCCACTGCATCCGCTGCGTTTAAGAAGCGCCGGGCCTTCTTGAGGGTCCTGGACTTGTAGTCCTTCCAGCGCTTCTGGACATGTTTGATGTCACGGGGTGCCACCCCTTCCATGTTGATGGCACCCACTATGTCCTTCCAGATCCTCTTCCGTCCTTCCTTGTCAGCGCCCGATGGTCTGAAGAGGGCAGCATAATGCCCCAGGACTTGCTCCACCATGATGCCAACTTCATTTGCACTGAAGCTGGCAGCCCTCTGCCTCTCTGCTGGGGGGTTGCCACTGGTGCCGGATGGTGTTGGTTCAGACATGGCAACCCCCGAGGCAGGTGTGGGTGGGCAACTGGGCCTTGGGGCTGGGCTGTGGAGCGATGGAACACCAGTCAGGAGTCTTCTGTTCCAGCAGGGGTGGTCACAGCAGCTGGACCCCTGAAGATGGCTGATGTGCAGGCACCAAATGGCAGGGCACTGTTGGCAGCAGGCAGGCAGGCAGACAGGCAGCAGCAGATGGCTTGTAGGAGGCTCCCCGGGATTCTGGGGGGCAGGAAATGGACTTCTGGGCAGGAGCGTGGTCTTCCTTGTGTTGCCATTGGCCAGCTTGATACAGAGTGAATTGGTACGTGAAAAAACAGCACGTCAGCGTGTAATTCGAGGAAAGGGCCTTAGCACGTAAGTGCGTTATTGATGATACGCGTGCAGGCTTTTCCCTCGTATGGGTGCATAGTGAATCCACACGTGCGAAACAGCACATCCACGTGTGAATGCGTGTAATTCGGGGAAAGTGCCTTAGCGCGTAAGCGCGCCAGTGACGTTACACGTGTGGGTCTTGCCTTCAGCACGGGTTAAAGGTGAGTGCAGGCCAGCAGTCCACTGTACGTGCTGTTTGTGGAGACCGACCCGTGTGTTTACTCTTCTGGATTCACAAGCAATTACTTCACAGCATTTGAAGTTCATACCTCTTCTTTTGGCGGGGCATTGCCTACGCACACAAGCGTGTTTGTTTTTCTTTTTCTTTTCCACGCAAGGCAGACAGTAAGTCGCACATGCTATTTTTCCCACTGTGGTTCCCCCTGTGCATCGCGTACCGTTTTCGAGGTCATAGTAGCCCGCGTGTTCCACGCGTACGTTTTTTTTTGTGTCCCTGGGTGCCACACCATACTGCTGGAGGTAAAATCCACACACGTGGGCTACCGGGGTCGTGTGCACGTTTTTCTTTTGTCATTTTTCTATTTTTTTTCTTTTTTTTGACAATTTTTGAATGTTTTTTTAAAAAAAAATGTCTTCAATTTTTTGGGGGGGCCTGAGCGTTGCGTGAACCATCATGTTTCCCCAGGGGTCACAGAGAGCCTTGCAG
Source organism: Ambystoma mexicanum (assembly GCF_040938575.1). Lineage (NCBI taxonomy): Eukaryota > Metazoa > Chordata > Amphibia > Caudata > Ambystomatidae > Ambystoma > Ambystoma mexicanum. The sequence goes on along the minus strand of NC_090929.1, from coordinate 1,274,575,804 downwards.
GAGCACAGAGGTACCTATTCCATCCAGTACCCTGCCCCCTTCAACTCAATTGCCCAGGACAATTGTTGAGTGCACCTCCCATTGGCTATTTACCATCTGTGCCATGTTTGGGAGGCCACCAAAGGGTAGGGGGGGGCAAAGCTGGGCGTCCTCCTGTGCGTGGTCGTGCACGTGGGTGCAGAGACCAGGGGGAAAAGGGAGTCCAGGGTGGCCAGGGTGGCTACAGAGGGGGAAGAGGCAGAGGTGCCCCACTGGGGCAGGATGCCCAGCCATGTGCTGGTGCAGACATGCCACCACCCCTTGTGGCTTCTGGCGATGCAGCTGTTGCATCACAACCTGGTGCCCATATGACCCAACAGCAACTTACATCTGCTGTCAAGGGCCCACCGGTGGTGGTAGCTGCAGGTGCAGCTGTGGGGAACACCTCCCAGGCTCGGGGTCAGGCAGTGCATCTTGCGTTGCATGACAAGGACTCCCAGGACAATTTCCATCTTGTCCGGAGGTGCGAGCCACGTGTGTCCATTGTAGCTGTGACTGGGGCACACGTATCTGGGGCAGTTATGACATCTACTGCCCCAAGCAGCCGGGTGGTGGTTACTGCATGGGCAGATGCAGCCAACACCACCTCGGCAGTGAGTCAGGCCCAAGCCAGACCTTCTGTCCTCATTCCAACACCCACTGCCTTGGTCCAGTCCACCAGCGCCACTACCCCTATTGATCAGGGACACATTGGCCACTCAGGGTCAGTACCACCGCCCAAAAGGAGGAAGCGCGCTGCTGCACAGACAGACACGGCTCCGGCCTCCGGCACATCGAGGAAGAAGCCTTCGGCAAGCAGGAACTGGACTTCCTTGTGGACTAAGTGTTGGCACACAAACGCGATATGCTTGTGGGCCCACAGTGCCATACAACGCATCACCAGCATTGGGTCCACTGGCAGCATGTTGCGGATGATGTGACAGCCATGGGATTCCAGGTGCGCACGGCTCAGGACTGCTACAAGCATTGGAATGACCTCTGATGCAGTGCAAAACAAAACCGTGCCTCCAATTATTACATGTCTCTGGTGACCGGTGGCGAGCCACCACCAGAGGAGGGTGAACTCACTCAGCACAAGGAGATCACTGCAGAGTTCATACCGGAAGAACAAATCCGTGGAGTAGGAGAGAGGATGGATTATGATGCATCGTTCGGAGAGTATTGAAGCGTGTTACTCAATGACATGTGTGTTTGGCGTGTGTGACCCTCCCAGCTACAACTTGGGTCCTTCCTTTCATCATTCTCCCTCTCTACCTGTGGTGTTCACCAGGGTTCTGACCTCTTGGCCTGGCTTTACAAACAGTACCTGGCAGCTCTCGCCTACTGCATTTTTATTTTCTGCTACGACTTCCAGTGCTATGCTGATGACACTCAACTCATTTTTTGGCTGCCCTTGGCCACCTCTTCTCCCTCCCTCATTTCTGATTGACTCATTGACATTTGAAATTGGCGCACTGCCAATGATCTCTGTCTAAATGCCAGCAAGACTGTCATCCTCCTCATCGGTACACCTTCACCATCCTTTCCCCTCACTCTCTGGCCGGCCCCCTTAGCCCTCCTCCTACCCCCACCTGCAAGGCCAACAACCTCGGGGTCACATTTGACTCCACACATTCCTTTTCCACACACATTTCTGGCATCTCTTGAGATATATTAACCTCTTGCTTAACCTCCTCAGGGTTACTGTGCCTTTCCTATCGTTCACCTACATGCTCACAGTCTCTCAAGCTCTGGTTGTCTCAATGTTGGACTACTGTGACAGACTCTTTCAATATTCTACCTGCCTCCACACTCCACCCTCTACCACTAATCCAGTACAGGACTGCAAGACTTGTCCTTGGCCTTAAGCCCTGGGAACCTATCTTTCGAGCTCTGAAATCCCTTCATTGGCCACCAGTGGATGCAAGGGTGATACTTCAGACCCTCTGCATTGTGCACTAGGATTTTTGAGGCCTGGGTCCAAAGTACATTCAACTATCCCTCTGCCAATACCTCCCCTCTCGAGTCCTTTGCTCCTCTACCTCACACTCCCTCCAGGTCAGTCGTTTATCAAAGAAATAAGCTGGGAGCAGATCTGTGTCTACGGCTGGGACCTCCTTTTGGAACAGCCTACCCGCCACATTGAAACTTGTGGGGAAACATCTATGCTTCCAGAAGCACCTCAAGACCTTCCTATTTGCTCCTGCATTAGCCCCTCCTCTCCCCAGCCGAACAGTTTCCTCTCTTAGCACTGTGCACCTGCACACCCTCTATCCTTCAGGCCCAGGTACCTGCTCACCCTGCCTCCCTGCTGCACTGCCTGCAGGCCTCCCATTGCAATGGGTCCTGTGCGTGTACCGATACAGTCCCCCACTCTTCTTCTGCACTCATCATATTTGCCCTATCCAAATGATCTTGCACTTGCTACTTTCTGGCTGCACTACCACCTATTGAATGCCTATTCTATCATTGGACTTCAATTTAATTCTTTGGTCTCATCTGTTTGGCATGTTCCACTTATCCCCCTTCCAGGGTCTTCAACCCTTTATCCCTTCTCCATGCACTTGCATGTTCTCAATGTCACTGTGCCCAGTATGATTGTTGTTTTCATTTCCTTTTCTCCCTTGTTCCGCTCCCTTTGCTTGGTTGCGCTCTGAGCCACTTGTGTACAAGGGCAATCTTGATGAGATGCCATATCATGTCATATACATCCTTTGTCCTTGGTGAAGTGTGTCTCACTCTGACTGTGCTGATGGCAGTGGCTCCCCATGCACATGTGTGCACATTCATGTTCCATGTGCATTCCATGTATGCCCCAAGGTGTCCTTGACCGCCTGCTCATTGTAGTATGTCTCCAGGATGATCCAAGTGTCATGTTATTTGGACAGCCATTTCATGCTCACTGTGGGTCTGTGTGTCATCACGCACGACTTTAGGGTGTCCACATCTGTGTCATGCACATAGCTCACCCTGTTACAGGCCCACTGCCTCTTTTCAACTGGTGTTTTGTCTTCTGCATGCATGGGTGTACTATTGATGGTTCCTCATCTGTCCTGCATCATGTCCACTTCTCATTGGCTGTAGTGACATTTGACTGACGACATGCAATAGATGCATGCCAACATCGTCTGACAATGTACAGTTCTGTGGGGAACCTTTCATTGCCATGCAGTGCCTCCCTGCTATTGCCCAGAGGGTGGGTGTTTCACAGTAGCCATGCTACATGGTGCATGCCATTTGCACATGATAGCTGCAATTGCCCTTATCATTTGGAGATTGACATCACTACATAGGTGTTGATGTTGGAAGCTGAGGGGGTACACATGCACTGCACCGCACACACCCACTCCTGTGCCAAGTTCAGCCCTTCAACATGCCAACACAATGCTTCTGTGTGATAGTGACCTGCCATGAATGTACCCGTGTCCCTCCTTTCACTGTATCGAAATGCAGTAGCATAGGTGCCTCCTGTGACACATGTACTCTGCACACTCAATGATTGTTGAGTGCTGCACATGAACATGCATGTTACATGTGTCATGGTGTGTTTGGTGTGATTGCCAGCTCTGGCTATTTGTGTGTCCCCCACATGCTTATGATATGTGCCATCTCTTTCTTGCCATCTCTCATTTCTGCCTTGGATATGTGCCTGCTAGAGGTTGTGTGTGATGCAGGTGATGGGCAACATGCAAAACATGTGTTGGCTTCACATTTTGCACATATCCTTTTCTGCTTTGCATTGCAATGCCTATGGATACATGTTGGCTTTGAGTTGCGTGTGACATGTCTGCTTCATGTGTTGGCTGTCAATGTTGTGATCTGTATGTGAGTGGTATGTGCTACTGACATGCATGTTCTTATTTAATTTGTTTATGTTGCAGGTGATGAAGCACTGGAGGCAGAGGATGAAGATGTCATCCCAGACACGGTGGTCTGTTCACCTGACCATCCAGGCACCAGTGGTGGTCGTGGGGTGGCAGCCCACGAAAACCCACTGGTGCTCCAGGCCATCATGTCCAGAGCGGACTCCGAGTCAGGCTCTGATGTATCCTCTGACCACCATGTTGAGTCGGATCTGCATCATGACGTGTCGTCGCCGATAAGTGATCCTGTGTTGGATGATCTTCTGTCTGCGACACCTGCAGTAGGGGGCCAGGTGGGGTTGGAATGTCCGCCTGTGGTGGTTACGGGTGCACAGTCACACTCAACACCAGTTGGCCATGTTCCTGGGGCATCAGGTCGACGGAGGGATGCAGTCCTGCAGCCGTGGGTGGCACCAACCCAGCAAGGACCACTTCTCCTTGGGCCCAGCAGGTGTCGTGTCCAGCAAAGTGGTGGCCATGCGCTACCAGTGTCAACTGAGTGGGAGCATGCCGTTATTGCAATAGCACAGCAACAGGGGGCAGCAGTTGAGATGATGGCTCAAGGTATGGAAAGTGTGGCCCGTTCCATCCTCCCCCTGAAAGGCAAGTGCTGCTCCAGCAGCAGGCTGTGCGGTCCACGTGCTTCTCACTCAGGCCGGGCATGGCAGCCTCTGACAAGGCACGCCGGGCTAAAATGGTGTCTCTGTGTCAAGCTATTTCTACTCAGGCAGAGGTATACCGTGAGGCCCTGAGGGTCGAACATCAAAACCTCAGATCTACTCTGGGTGCTCTCATGATGGACCACAGTAAGCGGATAGAATACAGGATGGAGCAGCTTGAAAGAACCATCTCAGCTGAACTCCATGCAATCCGGGAGGTACTCCTTATGTCATGTGAGGCCATGCAGGCAGAGCTCCGTCTTACACGCCAGTCCTTGCAGGAGGAAGCACGTGTGACACGAGAGGTAATGCATGCAGACCTATGGGTCATTGCCATGCAGGACCTGGTTTATCAGACTCGCATGCTTGCTGCCATTGAGGGGCAAGCCGTGGAAAGGCGTGGTGAGGCAACTGTGCCACGTCCATCTTCTGAATTCCATCAAGATGGTGACGACAACAACCTATCTCCCACATAGGTCGGGCCGTGCAGGCGCTGAGCTCAGTGAGTTTTTTTTTTGTTTATCTCAACATCTACACATGTGGGTGTTGAGATGCAACCCTGTACCTCCCCCCTCCTGGGTGCCCTCCCCACCCCCTGGTCATATGTGGGCATTTTTATTTCCTGCAAGTATTTTTTTTTTGCCTATTGTGCATTCATGTGACAGTGTGGTGCTTTGTGGCATTTGAAGGCATCCACTGTGTGTTCCAGCAGGGCCCATTCAGGCTTGGCTAGTGAATGTGTTTTGCTTGGGGTTCTGACACATACGCTAGTCCTGCTTCCCCTTTCCATGGGCTCGCAAGGATGGCTCAGTGTGACAGCATCTCACACAGGGGCATTAGGCTTCCGTCATATCTGTGACCACCCTGCAGTCCTGCTTGTGTGTATACCTCTAGTGGGTTTTCCGGATGGCTTCTCCAATGCATGTCTGCACTTCATTTTGGTGAGTATTCTGTTGACTGTGCATTTCATCATGTTGCTTATGATTTTTTAAAGAATTGACTGTCTATGTTCATGCACTTCCTGCTGTAGGCGGTACCATACACCCTTTGGCTGTGTAACACACACTGATGGGGGGAGGGGTTCGTGTGCTGACAATGTTGCATTTGGACACTTGGCCTACAGTGATTTTGATATGCCACATGAACACTGCACACTGAGTTATCCTTGTCACCACGCATTCCATCTACCCCCATTTCCTTGCTTCCCTTGCTTTGGCCATCTTGCAGCCCTGCCTAGTGTTTTGTTGTGCCACTGGAAATATGGCTGCATTGCTTTTGACTTGACTGGGTCCCTTGAATGTCCCCCTGTCTCCCCTGCCCCCTGCCTGTCTCCACCTGCCCCCTGCCAGTCTCCCCCTGTCTCCCTTGCCCCCGCCAGTCTCCACCTGCCCGCCGCCAGTCTCCCTCTGTCTCCCCCTTCACCATCACACCCCCTCCCCTTCTGCACTGTCTTCTTTCCATCTGCCCCTGTATGTGCATTCTTTCCCCTTAACCCCCTTCCTGCCTTTACACCTTGGCCCCCTCCCACCTTCTCTCCTCCCTCTCCCACTCCACCACCCTTTCCCCTCCTCCTTGTCCTCTTTCTGTTTCCGGCACTACCCCAATTGCCGTCAGACATGGTGATACGTAGCCGGTTGTTTTTTGCAGACACTTCCCCTTCTGCCTCCGTCCATCCGCCCTCACCTTCACCCTTTTGAGCTTTATTTTGGCACTTACTTTTATCATCATTCCCTCCACTACTGATTACAGGTCATCTGTTCCCCCTTTCCCTTCTGTGTTTCTTCTCCCCCTCCCCAGCACTATCTTGATTCTTCGTCGACCTTCCACAGTTTGTCACTTGTTTTGTTACTCTCCTCACCTCTTCCCTGCTCTTCCCTCAACCCCCTCCTTATGTGACTCCTGCATTGCAACAACTGTCGTCAGACATGGTGATACGTAGCCGGTTGTTTTTTGCAGACACTTCCCCTTCTGCCTCCGTCCATCCGCCCCCACCTTCACCCTTTTGAGCTTTATTTTGGCACTTACTTTTATCATCATTCCCTCCACTACTGATTACAGGTCATCTGTTCCCCCTTTCCCTTCTGTGTTTCTTCTCCCCCTCCCCAGCACTATCTTGTTTCTTCGTCGACCTTCCACAGTTTGTCACTTGTTTTGTTACTCTCATCACCTCTTCCCTGCTCTTCCCTCAACCCCCTCCTTATGGGACTCCTGCATTACAACTATTGCCGTCATGCATAGCAATGTTGATGCTAGTTTTGTTTTCTCACATTCCCTCTCTAGACACTCCATTATTGTTCAAGGCACTTGTACTATGTACTTTGATTTGATAATTCATTTTCACATTCTGGACTGTTTGTAGGAATGTACTATTATTCTCCCTTGTTCCCTCCCTCTTGAGGCGCTTTGATGCACTTTGTGTGTAGGCCCTATAAGGATTTTCAATAAATCAGTGATTGCTCACTGTCTGCCATTGTCGATGAGATATGTTCTGCTGGCCAATGGCTGATCCTATGTTGGGTTTTATTTTGAGGTGTCAGGAGATGGGTGTGGTTTAACACACATAGGGGTCCTTGAGTGCAATGTTCACATGTGCTGTGTACAGGACACTGAGGCTCACTTCATTTCACATGCATGTAGTTGATGCATGTCCCTACTGACACAAACACTTAGGCAATACCCCCCCACACCAACTACGTTGACACCATCCACACACGTGCACCCAGATTGCCTTCTCAGGCATGCTGTGTCCCGACAATCCATGTTCACTTCTGATTCATTGATCATGTACATGCATGACAGGGTACTATTTGGTTGATTGCACTTTTTTTCATGATGCTCAAGGGGTTTCCCCAACGCAATGCACACTCACTGTGCTGTCCGGTGAGCGGTGTGTTGCAGGGGACACACACGCAGCACACAGTGTTTGAAATGCCAATTTTCTATTGTCCAATGTGCATGGCAACAGGTATTCTGACTTGTGCTGCTTGCACCACTGGTGGCATGCATTTGTGCCACCGTTTTCAGGGTGTGAGGTTTTGGTCAGTGATTTCTTCAGATGCCATGTCAGGTGTAATTGTCTGGTGCCTATTTACATTTCTCACGTGGCACTTCATGACTATTGTGTCATGTGTTGTGCATATGGTTTGATGTTTTGCCTTTGCATACCATGCTATGGTGTGGCAGATGGGGGTCATGGGGGTTGGGAGGGTTTGGGTGGCATACCAGTACTTTCATGCCCTGTTTTGCGGGGGGGATATGCACCTTGCATGTGTTCCTTTTGGTCACATGGGATTGGTTGTGTTTAAGTAGCTCGGGATGCACACAATGTGGCACTCCCATGGACACATTCTCAGGGTGGTAATGTTGTGACAGTTAACTGTCCCTTTCTCATCATTGATTGTCACCTGGTATGTGCCAGGCATGTGTGCACTCTGCAGGGGTTGGAGCTTAGGTGAAAAATGTGGCCACAAGCTTGGTATGGGCTGCCTCGCCACATGCCCTTTCCCCTCCCATGCGCAGTGGCCGTGCGTGTGGTTGGGGATGTGGGGGCACCACCATATCCACCGGTATGCCATGCCATGTTGCAACGCTGTGCAGGACACGTGCTGCCACAATGATCCTGCACACTACTGGGGGTGCATATAGTAGCTGTCCGCCAGAGCGGTCAAGGGAGCGGAAGCGTGACTTGAGCACTCCAAATGTGCGCTCCACTATGGCCCTGGTTGCAATATGGGCTGAGTTGTATCTTACCTGGGGTGGAGTGGCGGGGTTCCGTATTGGTGTCATCATGTAGGTGCTCAGAGGGTAGACACTATCCCTTGGTGAGGTGATAATGGCTGTCATTAGTTGGGCTTGTGTATTTGTCTATGTGCGACATGCATGCATGTGCACAGTCATTTGTACTCACCTATAAGCCATGTGTCGTCATGCTTCACAACTTCCAGGGCCCGGCTCAGGGCAGACATTCTGAATATGAAACTGTCATGGGTGGACCCAGGATAGTTTGCATAGACAGAGGTGATGATTCCCTTGGCATCACATACAACCTGCACGTTGATGGAATGCCAGTGCTTGTGGTAGATGTTTTCAGTGGCCCTAGGTAGACGTAGGGCCACATGGGTGCAATCCATGGCACCAAACACTTTGGGGAAGTGTACCACCCTGTAGAAGTCCAGGACCACGGCCTGCCTTTCTGCGGGTGTTCTGGGCATGTATATGTGCCTGCGGACTGCGAGGCGCGCAGTGAGGATTGCCAACACCTGGTGTAGGCAACGTGACTGTGTGGGCTGTGAGACACAACCCCACTATGGCAGTTGTCCGCTGAAATGACCTAGTGTCCAAAAAATGCAGTACATTGAACACCTTCTCCAAGGGGCTCAATACTTGGGAGCACAGGGTGGATGATGTGAGTTCATCCTCCCACTCCCTGACTAGCTCTAGGATGATATGAGGTGGAAACCTATACTTGCTATAGACCTGGTCATCAAGCATCCCAAAAGGCTGGTCCTGGGCAAAAAAATGCATGGCCTGGCTATTCTCCTCTTCCTTCGATGTCCGACGATCACTGCTGCGAGGATTGGGACATTCATCATAGCTGTATATGCTTGTTCGTTGTTTGCACGCACTTTTATGCTGCGCGAGGGTGCTTCCGCTTGCTTTCGTTTGGTGGACGTATTTGTGCATGTGCTTGTGTTTTGACATGCGCTGCTTTTCCCTATTGGATTCCATGAATACGTGTTGTTCACTAGCGTATGGGCGTTGCGTGTGTTTCCCAGCGGTACTTCCCACGTTCCGCCTACATTGTCACACGTTGTTCCCCATTCCCCGTGTTCCGCCCCCTTTTTAGGTGTGTGCACGAAAAGTTGTGCGCTTTCCCCGTTCCTGTTGCGCACGTGTTTGGAAAGTCGGAGTAACGTGTAAGGTAAGCGTGGATTTGGCACACATCCCTGGAAAAACACACGCAGGGCCTTCCAAAAATTGCACGCGTGCGCTAGCTTTTTCACGCTTTCGCCAGCTTGCACCACAAATTTCGGAGCACATTTATTCCATGAATTAGCCCCCATATCTTTCTTGCAAGATGAACTGCCCAACTGGCTGCCTGTTCGTGAACGTATAACATTCAAAACACTTTTGTTAAGATGCAAATTCCTGTTAAACACTGCCCCAATATACATATCCAGGAAATTTGCCAAACCTCAATCTAACAGACCAACCTGGCGAGCCACTCGCACCTCCACTCGATTCCCAGATTCAAGTTGCAAAAAACAGGGGGCTGCAGTTTCCCAGTTGTGGCAGCAAAACATTTCAATGCTCTCCCGCTTGCTCTGAGATCAGAAGCCTGATTCTGGTCCTTCTGTGGAGGCCCTAAAACATGGCTGTTCATGTAAGATGCCTAACCCTTCTCACTAGCATGCTCCTCTAGGATTGTAAAACTTGTAAAACATTTTTGTTAGGATTTAATTAAATACATCTGGGTTCAGTGCGCCCTACAAATGCCAAAATAAATAAATAAACATCCTGTTTTGCACGTCACAAACAATGCAGTTGACGTTACTATTCGTCAACCGAGCTCTTAGACTATTTGTGCTGTGAGCTACAGAGCAATGAGTGCTAAATTAATTTAAGCGAGGGTTAAGTAATACCCCTACAAAAGCACTCATAAAAAACCACTATTTCTGTGTTCTTCTGTACAACACAGAGGGCCTCATTACGACCCAGGCGGTAAGGGGTTTACGGCGCCGTAAACAGCGCCGACCCTTACCGCCTGAGTACGAGGTCCCTTAGCGCCATGGCGACTTTAACACCTGCTTTTAGCAGGTGTTAAAATCCATGGCGCTAAGGGACCATGGAGTTAATTACGCCACCGTAATTTACGGTGGCGTAATTAACGCCTTCCCCACTCCCATTATGCCCTATGGGGCAAAAATGGGAATGGGGAAGGGTAAATGGGGATTGGGGACTTACCGCCCCGCCAAGGTCGGAATGGGGCGGTAAGTCCGCCAACCACCATGGCGTAAACGTAGTTTACACCATGGTGGTAAAGTCACGGCCCAGGCGGTAACTTACCGCCTGGGTCGTGATGAGGCCAAGAATGTGTTGGGTGAGGAGTGCATTCAATTCTAAAAATGGCTGGAAGTTTTCAGTCAAATTTCAAATCACCACCATGAAGTCAAAACTTCCCAAACTTCACTTGGGGTTCTGGTAAACTGGTTCTTGATAGATCGAGATTGAGCTGGACTGGTACAACAAGGACAGTCTTGTAGGCAGAGGCAGGAGGTTGCTACATGAGTGAGGTAGAGATAATACATTGAAAGAGGACATAGTTGAGGAAGAAATAAAAAATAAAACTAGACAATTAGATGGGAGAGCGAAATAACCATGAAAATAAGATGTAAGCATATCCAGTTATAATGTTACCTTGAAAATGGTCACCAGGTGCCGACATTTCCCTTAAAATGCACCTTCAAGACAATCAAACACCTTCCCCAAATATCCTAGGATTGGAGGTAATAATATATAATTATCCCTCATAGAATATTGGGAAAAGGAGGTTTAGGGGTCAGGGAAAAAAGTTTGCCTACCTGGTAACTTTTTTACGGTATCATTATCACATGAAACCGATTTAAGTGAGCAAAGAAGAGAATTTAAATAGGATTTAGATTAGGGAGAGACAACAATGCAAATGGCATTAGCCATATTTTTGTGACTACTAGAGGAGGATTGAATTACATTTGACGGGTGTCCTGAGAGTGTCAAAATTATGTACTAGTTGAAAGTAAAGTGCTTGTAATAATGTTATCTTATGTTAAAAACGTTTGTATAGCGCAACGGTGACCCAGAGGTAGCATGGCACTTGAGGGAATGAGTGTGCAAAAATGTTTGTGATGAATGAGAGAAAATCCTAGTTGCGAACATTTGTGATGAGCCAACATACTAGTTGCGAATAGACAGTTCTTGAATTGTTTCGAATCAGAACATTGCATTTGGTGGCTTTCCATGAGTGTGCCAGTTCAGTTCTTGAGACAAAATACTAGTGGGGAACAGAAGGAATTGAATTGCACGGAGGCAAGGGATTTTATTTAGTGGCTGTAATGAAATTTGACACATATTTGTTTGTTGTATTAGTTTCTATAGCTGATAGTGTTATCTTTTTTGTAATGGGACAAAGTACTAATTATGAAGAATAATTCTTAGAATGTTTTGTTGCCCGGTTATGTGGCAATGGTTTGCGATAGACAAGAGACAATACAATGTGAGAGATTATATTTAAAGGCTGTAACTCAGTGTGCATTGCACATCCATTCTGCTTGAATCTGGGGAAGAGAAGTGACCATTTGGTGTGCCATCATGTCTGAATCTCCTTTACATCGCAGGGTGAGTGGAAAGCCAAGTCGCTAGAGGGTTTTGTACATCCAACAGAGCAGACAGGAGAAACAACCATTTTAAATGCCAACATGTCTGAGGAACTCTAACCTGCTATGTAAGAGGCCGGAGCTTTCTCTGTTTCTGTGTGCATTAGCAAAGCCAGAGATATGTAGTAAATTGAAGGCATCATTTTAGCATTCAGCATGAGTACCTTGTGTTACACATCATTCTAGTGCGAAAAAGAAAGTTGTACCTGTAAAAGTATTGCATCCCGAGAAGGAGGGGGGCATGAGGATGAGCAGGAAAAGGTTCAGAGGACTGTCTATTGGTCAGAAGGAGAAAGAGAAGTTGCAGATTGTATTTACTGATGAAGAGTTAGGAGAAACAACACAACATTTGGAGGAGCAGGATATGGGAAATTCCTCATCTCTAACAACACCCTTATCCTCTGATGAGCCTGTGAATAATGATGATGGTGGTCAAGATACAAGATGTGATCCATCTTACTCCAGGCCGAATCACCTGATTGTTGAAACCGGTGAGAGAGAGGAGGACATGGAAGACAACACCATAGATGCATAGATGGGGAGGGAAGAATCCAACTTTGTACAAGGGTGTTTACACACACACTGGTAGTTCTGAAAGTACAAAACATCTTCCTGAGCAGCCACACTACAAGCTCCACCACCACCCCATTTGTCGCCAAATGAGTGTAGTCGGACAAATGTTGCACACCAAAAATATCAAAAGCACTGAATATCTCCATACACAAAAAAAAAATGAAAGCATCTTCTCAACTGTGCTCTCTGCAATCAAACTCTCTTCCAAGGAGAGGCTACAACCAACTTGAGTGCCACATCTGCTCTGTGCGCCATGGCGCTACATGATGCACAGGAATGGGATGACCCCAGCAGACCTTTTCTGTATGCAAAGAAGTCACCAGATGCCAATCAATGTACAACTTCAACGTACAATTCCTAAGGCATACTATCAAGCCAGACAATGTTCGTGCTGTGCCGCTGCTCAAGTAAATAGATTCTGGTAGTCTAATAGTATGAGGTGTCATTTGCATTTGTGCTAGTATTTTGCTGTTCTAGATTCATGTCACTGTCATTTTTGCAATTCTGTAGTGGACAATCACATTATCAAAAAGAAGACAGTACTGCTGGCGATTTTTGGTTTCACCTTGTTAAATGAGAGCCACAGCAATGACAATTGTTTTCGATGTTTCCTCATACAAACGTGTTTTCCCTGTTAAAATAGAGCTGCACATTAGATACTTTTTTGGAATCTGCATGTTAAATGAGAGTTGTACACATATCAATGTTTTTATGTATCCCTATTAAATGAGAACTGCTACTGCACATATAAAAATGTTTTCTGTGCATGCTATTTGATAGCAATAAAAATGCACGTTTGGTAGAGCAATGAGATTAACCCTGCCATGAGGCGCTCATAATTTAGCATTTTCCAAGCTTGTTATCACACAACATGGGTTCCTCATATAATAACAGGCAGTATTATCGACATGTGAGTTTCAACTGCAATATTTTGCTGCTGTGCATTTTCATGTTCCACGACAATACTCCTATTCCTGTGCACGTCCAACATTGGAAACATATGAACAGTTGCATCAGAAAACCCACCATCAGCCCCATCAATGACATGACGGCAATTTTGTAGAAATACAATTGTATGATATTCAAGTAGCGATATGAGACTATCTGGTATTGCAACTACTGCATAACATCCTCTTCAAAGTGGTACATTTTTATCAGTCAACGTTGGAATCAATGGCTTGTTGAATTTTCCATTAATCTTAACAAGATTGTTTTGTCTTCCATCAACGAAAGAACCACACACAGGATGGATCTATTCTTGGCCACATAGTGTTGAAAATGCTGCAGAGGAAAACTTAATATGCGGAGGATCGGGTGGAATATAATTCACTGGTGTTCTGCTTTTCTGACTGTGTCACATTAATAATAGGATGCAGTGCAATTTGGTCTGTTAAAATAACTCTGGCTTAACTCATTTTCAACTGTATAGACATTGGTGTAACTTCAGGTAAGGTCGTTTATTTCTCAAAACAATAGGCAGTGAATAGGCAATAGATTGTGACTTTCTCCTACAATTGAAGTGACTCACTGACAGAGCCACTGCCTCAGTATTTGGCTTTATCCTTTTCAATGTAAATGCATGTATTCCTCTATGCCTGCCCTTTTACCATCCTCTTGACTAGCCACCTACAAGTAGGTAGCATGGTGCTGCCCCATGTGCTTCTCTACATCTTTCTACTCTGCAGGCGGTCCAGCACTCACTAAAGTTGGTGATCATCTAGCAATACAGTATGTGTCTGCCTCTCACATCATGTGATCCCTCCTTGACTGCTCAAAAGACTCTACACCAACAATGTTACAACCATCATCGCCCATGCTGCTGGGATGGTAGTGACAACATTGCAATGCAGGTGGATGATACAGATACTACACCAACAATGCTACCCCCATCATCACCTATGCTGCTGTGGTGGTAGTGAAAACATTGCAATGCAGGTGGATGATAAGACTCTACATCAACAATGTTATCCCAATCATCACCTATGCTGCTGGGATGGTAGTGACAACATTGCAATGCAGGTGGATGATAAGACTCTACATCAACAATGTTATCCCAATCATCACCTATGCTGCTGGGATGGTAGTGACAACATTGCAATGCAGGTGGATGATAAGACTCTACATCAACAATGTTATCCCAATCATCACCTATGCTGCTGGAATGGTAGTGACAACATTTCAATGCAGGTGGATGATACGACTCTACATCAACAATGCTACCTCCATCATCACCTTTGCTGCTGGGATGGTAGTGACAATATTTCAATGCCGGTGGATGATGCCACTAGTGCAGGCTGTGCTTTTCTATGCACAGAGTAAATAGGTGGATGGACAGTCAAAGAGGGCTGGGGACTGGGGCCAGCTTTTGCCGGTTTGTATAGTGGCAGGCAAATATGTCCTCCCAAGTAAAATCTACAGACACCCCTCATTGCGGTCACCACCACTGAAGAGTGCTGTGGAAGAGGACATAGTGCATTTTGATGTGGGTGCCTAGGAGCAGTCACACCATGCCATGGTTGAATGTGCTTGTGCACTGCTATTGTTCCAATGCAAAACACTTCCGTTGTAAACTGTTCTTGACTAGACTTTTCCATAGGTTTCGTTTCACAAATCGCTCCTCCTACTTGGCAAAACCTCCTGTTAGCAAGCCACATTACTACTTGACCCATGATGACTTGGCCACTGTCCTGGGAGTGCAGGACCTTGCCCTACCTGAAAAAATTACAATGCACGCCTGTGCCTCCTTTACTACCTCTACAATGAAAGGCACAGATTTAGAGGCCTGACTCTCTTCCTCTTGATAACACACCTGTTAAGGCACAACCTCTGAATCCTCTATGTGTTGCTGTTTAGTCTCCTGCAGTTCCACCACAAGCACCCCATTCTTCTCCATCTCTTGGGTGCCGAACCCTCTCCAAACGGAGTAACTCCCCTCCCCCAACTCCAAGGTCAAACAGCCGATAATTATTTTGTATCTAGTCCTGTAATGTATCAGCAGATTCCATACCCATCTTCTGCAGTATGATAGCTAGAGCTTGTGTGTCCCCAAACAACTCACCCGCTCCATCTGCCACTGCAAGCACAAGGACTCCCTGCTTTGACATTGCTCCCTCCAGCGGTCCGGCCACCTTCACCGCCTCCTCTGCTTGTGCATACCCCTCCTGTGTCAATTAAAATCACCTTTTTGTGAGCCCTACCTGCTTCCCTCTTCTTGCGATCCCTCAATGACTCTGCTACCCCAGCAAAGTCTCCTCCAGCTATGGGGCAACTAGCAGTATGTACTACACCCATAGAGGTAAGATTCAGAGAATTATCTTCCAAGACCTGGCAAACATCCTCCTCCTCTGAGAAGTGAGTCACCTCTTCCTCTTCCACCTCTCGGTCCAAGTACAGTGCCCAGTCGCACTTCATGAATTAACTTTCTTTAAAAAAACCTGCAAAAAGGAAAGTGAATCTGAGCTTTACCTTTTGTTGAGCCACCAAACAACGTCAGAGATTCCAGGGCTTTGAATGGCCAGAACAATCATCCTATGGGAATCGGTGATCCTTATTAGCCTGCTGCAATCAAACATGCCACAATGAACTTGCACACGCGTTTGAGCTCGGTTTCGGCTGCCATAGATCCTACAAGATTTAGAGGATCCACCAAATCGCAGCCATGGAATTCATTCTGACTTGTGTGATCATCCGGGAAGAATTATACCCATCGTAGTCATCGGCAAGCTAGTTTAGGGACTCTTGATTCCTTTGTAGTTTGGGAGGCTTGAGGACCTTTGAACCTTAAAATTTGTTCAGGAAACCACACTAAAGGTTCACCCATGTGGAGTTCCCTATGGAGGGTGGAAGGCACCCATCATCTATAGGGCCCTGTAAAATGCTTCACTGCCATGACAGAGACCGGCATGCCTATGCAGTGTATGGTGGCAAGTACAACATTTAAATTGAAAACGTTGTTTCTGATTTCAGCATGAGTGTGGATCATACAAAAAAAAATAGCTAATTAGGAACACAGACTCAACCACCAATATTCTTCCTTTTTCGTTATTGGCAGGGGCAGCATTGCCCATGCTAGAAATGTAAAACAATTTTTGGGCATGGGAGAAATAGATGGATTCAAAGATGGCAAGCTGCTCCACATTGCAAGCTTAACTCTCGCTCCGCTGTCAAACACTCATCTGACATCTACAACCTCCTCAAGCTCATTAATCTTGATGTGCTCACCATCACAGAGACATGGTTCAAGGATAGCTCTGTCACAAGCTTTGACACACTCCTCCCTGAAGGCTACGAAATCCTCTTTGTGCCCAGGCCAATGAAGACAGGTGGGGGAGTGGCACTGATCTTCCCAGAATGGATACCTGTGTCCATCATCCCTACTCGCTCCTACTCCTTCTTCGAGTGCTTAGTCTGCAGGCTCTCACTCTCTCCTAAATCTTCCCTCCTACTGGCCACCTTCTATCGACAACCAGGACAATCCACTCTCTTCCTCCCGGAATGTGCTGACCTGGCTTCGTCTCTACTTTCCTCCTCCTCCCAACTCTTCCTGATGGGTGATCTTAACATCCATCTGGACTCTCCTGACTCATCAGGACCTTTCTGCCACTTATGCGACTCTCTCTCCCTCTCTATCCTACGCTCTGGCTCCACACACACTGTGGGCCCCACTTTGGATGCTCTCATCTCTACTGACATCCCTCTTTCTACCTCTCTCTTTTGTACTGACCACTCTCTTCTCTCATCATACTTGAAGCTCTCCTCTCCTCTTTCAGTGGCACACCCGGCATGGCCAGTTGGATTCAAAGTCACCAGTCACCAGATCCATGAAAAGAATGACAGCGGCTGCCTTTGCCTCCACCTACCCTTCTCCTCCGATTCTTGTGGCTGACTGCCGCCCTGACACAGCCCTTGCTAACTTCAATTTCTCTCTTCATACTCTTGCCCCTGTCTTCAGGGTCCGACTGAAGCCTTCCAAATTGCGCAACTCTTGGTACGACTCTGATCTGGCTGCCCTTAAACACAATTGTAAGGCAGCTGAGACGAAATGGAATTAGTTGGACGGACCCTCTGACAAACTGGCCTGCTGCCTCTTTCAAAGGCAATATTGACTCTGCATCCATTCCAAGAAAAGAGCCTTTATTCAAGCCTGCATCGATGCAACATCAAGCAACATGACCAAACTTTTTAAAGTCTGTAAGAACCTGGCCAATACTTCAAAAGCCTCTTCTTCTGTCACACCCACCCAGGACCTTTGCTCTGCCCTGGCTGCACACTTCATCAGAAAAACCCAAGATATCCTTTCCTCCCTCAATTCCACATGACAACATACACCAACACCAGAGCCTCCCTTGGTTCCCCTTCCTTCTCTCTGTCGGGTCTATGAAGGTTTCATCCAAACAGGTGGTCCTCTGCCCCTCCAAAACCATTAAGGACAACATTGACTCCCTCACTCCAGCCTTGGTTGATCTCTGAAATCTCTCTTTTGCCACTGGAGATTTCCCTACTGCTCTTAAGCACTCCCTTGTGCACCTTCTGTTCAAGGAACGCTCTGCCGTCCCCTCCATTCCAGCAAACTACCACCCTATCTCTATTACTCCTTTCCTGGGCAAACTCCTGGAGAAGTTGGCTATCTCTTAACTGACCCTCCACACTGAATCTATTAGTTGCTTCCATGGCCATCAGTTTGGCTTTAGAGCAGCCAGAGATACAGAAGCTGCACTTCTGAACACCTGTGAAGACCTGCTCTGAAATCTTGACACTAACACTGCCTCTGTCCTCATTCTCCTTGAACTCTCCTCTGCCTTTGACACGGTTAACCACAAAATCCTGATCGCCCATCTCCTTGACACCCTAGGAATCACAGGTCAGGCTCTGGCGTGGTCAACCTACTTTTTTCTGACCGGCCATCCAGGTGGAACTCAGAGCCTTTCTCTCTACTATTGCTCTTCCAACCAGTGGCATTCTGCAGGGATCTAACCTATCTCCCTGGTTCTTCAACGTCTGTATGGCTACTTTGGCATTTGTGATTGCCTCTTTCACCTCTAACTTCCAGTGTTATGCAGATGACGCGCACCTATCGTTCAGGCTACCTTCCGCTGCCTCCTCTTCCTCGCTCATATCTGACTGTCTGTCATGGTGTGCTGCAAACAACCTCTAACTCAACGCCAGTAAAACAGAGATCATTCGCATCAGTACCCCTGCTCCTGATTTCCCACGTTCACTCTTGCTGGCTTGCATTGGCCCTGCGCCCACACCCACCTGCAAGGCTGAAAACCTTGGTGCCATCTTCGACTCCACTCTCTCCTTCCCCTCTCACATTTTGGATAACTCTAAAGAGTCTAACTATTTTTTTTTATTTGTTCATGGTTTTCAAAACCTTTACAAAGTTCTTACATATATATAAAATATAAACAATTCAAAAGAGAAAACATTACATGCATTGCTGTATTTGGAACTTTCGTTTTTACAAGGAAATGCTTACCTGCCTTGCACAGCACTGTGAGCAAAGACTAGCTCTTGCTGTGCCCTTGTTGCTTCCTGTTGCTTCCTGGAGGAGGTGGAGCTAAGCGACCACACGTGACTGATCACGTGACATCAACTGGCCTCATATTCAGCCACGAGCCGCCCGAGCGGGGTGCATTACTGTATTTGGAACTTTCGTTTTTACAAGGAAACGCTTACCTGCCTTGCACAGCACTGCGAGCAAAGACTAGCTCTTGCTGTGCCCTTGTTGCTTCCTGTTGCTTCCCGGCGGAGGCGGAGCTAAGCGACCACACCTGACTGATCACGTGACATCAACTGGCCTCATATTCAGCCATGAGCCGCCCGAGCGGGGTGTATTGCTGTATTTGGAACTTTCGTTTTTAGAAGGAAACGCTTACCTGCCTTGCACAGCACTGCGAGCAAAGACTAGCTCTTGATGTGCCCTTGTTGCTTCCTGTTGCTTCTCGGAGGAGGCGGAGCTAAGCGGCCACACGTGACTGATCACGTGACATCAACTGGCGTCATATTCAGCCACGAGCCACCCTTGCGGCGTTAAGCCCGACGGGGTAAAGGGCGCTGACTGTTGTGTGGCTCTTAGGCGCTGGAGGCCACCCCCCCTACTTGCGGTCTTGTTTCAGGTGTGCATAAGGTGGTGGCATCTCTTGTTCGCATTGCCGCTGGGTCGCTCAGTTCAAGGCCCCACGACATCTTCTCCTCCTACTCGTAAGTAAGATGCAACCACGCACTTTGAAAACTGGTATGCCTCTTGCAACGGGCTCCCTGGCGGTTAGAGGTGAAAGAATATTACTAACCGCGGTGACGCGGCAACGCGCAGCAAGCATGACATGCTCCACCCCTCGTTTGCGGAAGTCAAAAGAAAGAGGTATGGCTTCTCCGAATCTGGGAAATTGTAAAGACATTGTATATTTTTGAAAGAGGCCAGAGAAAAGACCGTTGCTAGCATAGTCCTAGGGTCGGACCAGTTACAAACTGGAATAACAGGCGCGAGTGTTGCAGGTAGTACCGTAATATCAAGCGCAACACTGAAAACCTGTAAGTCAAACTATCCTCCCCCGGACAGGGTAATACCCCCAGTCCCTGAGCCTGAGGTTGTTCATATATCCCTCTCTGAAGGAATGTCAATTTCAGATAGTGCCCTACTAAAAGCAATCCCCTTAACAGCTAAATTACCATAAAAAAATATAGCAACTTGCCTGAGTTCAGATGTGACAGTTATAGATTTAGACCCTGAAGGTACTGCCTTTTCAATACAAGTTCTCCCAGATAATCTCTCCAAATCTCCAGTGTTGTTTGATTCCCCTGAAGAGGGGAACAGTAATTCTGCTTTGAGTGTCTCTTTCATGCAACCAACACCTAGAAAACCTCAAAATTTGCTTCAAATGGCCACGGAGTCCTCTAGTGAAACACAAAATGGAAAGCTACTTGAAGTAACATTGCACGCCATGAATATGGCAATCCAGGCATTGGGTAAATTATATGAGTCCATTGATTCTAAGCTTCCTAAACACACCACTAATATGGAAGACATACAAATTTGGCAGGAAACGTTTGAACAACTTACCAACAGACTCCTATCCTGGACTCCGACTAAAAAACCGAAAATACCTGGGATAGCGGTCGCTTGCCAAACCCCTAATGTCAGCAAACCCCTGGGGCCTGGCAAGCTAAAAAAGACACTCATATCTCCACCATATATTGAAAAAGTCATACTTGAGATAATGGAGTCGGGCCATGTTCCCCAAAACAAAAAATCTGCAGTAGAATTAGTAACTAGCAGTAACCAGGAAGCTGATTCTAAAAAGAACTACACCATCTTTAATGCAGGTAAAGCGGGTACTCTTTTTGAAAATGGTATAAACAAACCCGTCGACAAATCAAAAAAAGAAAAGAGGGGGGTGACAGCAAGTACTAAGCAGTTTTTTAGGGCTATTAATCGACCTCAGAAAAGTGCAACTTCCGCTTGTCAGGCGATAAAGAAAAAATATAAACAACAAGCATTAGCGAAAGAGAATAAAAGTCTGATGAAAGTCTCAGTTGGTCAGATGTCATATGCTCCATTAGATGATCTACTGCAGCACATAGACACCGGTAATTCATAAAAAGTGGGGGAAATCAAAGATGCCAATTCGAGAGATGGTCCAGCATCAAAGACATACAGATTAAAAGGAGTTGGGGCGAAGAGACAACCCTGTCTCAGTCCGTTGAATGTTTTTATGGGACGACATAGGTTGCCTTCCAAATTAAGCCTGATTTGAATTAGCGAGCCCTCATGAAGATGGATAAGAGGGGCCAAAATACCAGAAGGCATCCCCAGAGATGCTAGTTTTGACCAGAGGTGAATCCTATCCACCTTATCAAAGGCGAGGAATAGGTCAATAGATGCCAAAAAAATAGGAGTTGCTGATTTCTTGCAAGAGGGTAAAGAGCAAACCACCAATATTTGTTCCCATACCCTTTCGGAAGCCAAACTGTTGTTTTGACAAGATATGTTTCTTTTCTGACCATTCCACTATCTGTTTTAGAAGGAGGCCCGCAAACATTTTGAAGTCCGCATCCATCACAGCTATGGGTTGGTAGTTTGATGGAGAGCGCCTATCCCCTTTTTTATAGATTGGGAAAATACACGATACTCTCCAGGAGTTCGGAAGAGTCCGGGTTATTTTGATGTCCGAAAAAAGAATAAAAAGGGCTTTTGCCCATACTTCTGGATTATTTTTAAATGTGGCATTTTTGAGGCCATTTGACCCAGCTGCTCTAGAGGAAATGGAAGCAGTAATATGTTGCTCAATGAGTGTAATTGATAAGATACAGTCCCACAGGCAGTTTCTAATTGCATCCAACTCATCAGTCATCGCAAATTTCAATTTATTATAAAGATTAGTAAAGTGGGAGAGCCATGAGTCTTCAAGGATGCATGACGATTGCAGAGAGACCTGAGTTGTCTTCAAGGAAATAATTAGCGACCAGAACTGATGCCCTGAAGAATCTTTAAGGGTGGTTAACATTGAGAGGTTATCTCTTTGTAACAATAGTACTTTATGTTTTTTTTTAGTCGGTTCTTCTTAGCCTGTTTAATTGCTCAAATTTGTTTTTCCTTGACTTCCTGATTCAAATTAGACCCAATTATCCATCTAATACAATGGTTAGACCAATTTTTTTGCCTCACCAACGGATCATAAACATGCGTTCTATGGGGGCGACCTACGTTGGTAGTGTTAGCTTTTACAGAAGAATTGATCATACTTTTCACATAATCTGTAAATAAAGGAACAGAGAATAACTCAAGCCTTTCAGATCAAGTATGGCAGTGGTGTTGATGAATAAAGGTAGCATTCAATTTAGATATGTTGCATACATGCCATTTAATAAGATTTCCAGCTAAAGTTACATTAAGACTCTCTTGTATTTTGCCAGATTCCATCTTCTGGGGAGACCAAGTTCATTTTAAAGCTAAGTAGCGATGGTCACTAAAAAGAGAGTCTGAGACAGAGAAATGTTCACATGCATCAAAAAGTCCACTGGACAAAAAATATGATCAATACAAGATTTGTGTTGGCCATTCAACCATGTAAACCCTTTGGAGGGAGAACCAAATGAGGCATTCACATGTATTAAGCCCCAGGATTCAAATAAACAACGCCAGATGTGGCCATTAATAATTGTGTGAGAGGAGCCGATGGGGGCGCCTTTCATCATTACATTATTTTGTATGCTGCGTATAGACATTGATCCCATCTTTTTAGTTAAGCCAAGGCCATATGTAAGTTCCGAGTTAAGATCGCCCGCAGCCAATATGATCAAACCTCTATATTTGAGTATCATGGTCGAAAGGCACACATTTAACTTTGCTATTACTACCCCTAAAGAAGTTGAGGGAGTCCAGTAAATGTTAAGAACTAAGATAAGGATAGGTAAGGGGCGCTGGATTACTTCTAACACCCGGGCCAGGACACCTATGGTTACATCCATAGTTTCAAGAATTTGGGTCCCTACAGCATTTTTTATTGCTATTAAAACTCCCCCTGAGGGTCTGCCGTGAGATCCCATTCTTGCAAGTTGATGTGTAATGTTAAAGCCATCTAGTTGGAAAGGCGAGGTGATCCATGTTTCCTGGATGAAAATCAAATCGTAGGTGCTCAGTCTTTCACATAGGACTTTAGAGGCTAGGTAATTGCAGTGACCTCTAGAGTTCCATGAAAGTATATTCCACAATTCATGTTTGTTATGAACCTAGGGTTTCTCATGTAGAGATTTGATTTGTGTTATAGAGTCCCTCAATGAGAGTGCCAACCATCTACAGTCTTGTTGATTGCCCCCCACATTTGATGTTTCAAGATAATCCTTTCCCCGCATTGCGGGGACATTAACATTCACTTCGGATCTATTGACAAATTCTACCCTTTCCCTTTCCTGTGAGGGACCACTACCAAAAACTAGTATGTCATAGCCCATCCTATTGAACTGTTCATTCTCTTGAATGAGCGCATCAAAGACCATACATGAGCTTGGAACAATGCGGACATGGTTGAATCTTGTAGGATGTATGAAATCCACAAGTCTAAGAACTGCGGAGGAAATCAGCATTAGCCCCGGGATTTAATTGAACAGCGACAGGATTTGAGATCTAAATAAGGAAGATGGTCCCCCATGTTGCACCGATTGTACAGAAGAATACTGGGAGTGCAAAAGGGCGCCAGTTAATATTTAGCAGGTCACTGTCATTTACATGCAGAGGCTTTGTAAACTCATTAAACATTGGATCCCAGGGAGGCCTTCACTAAGTGGAAGGGTCTGGTAGTTATTGTGCGAAGCAGAGATGATCATAGTCTCTTTGTCTTGTTCAGGTCCCTGGCCAGTATTAATAGATGTCGCTGGGATTATTTGCGTCCTATTTGGCTTTCCAATCTAGTTTCTATTCTGTGAGTTGGAACTTAGTGATTGAAGAGATTTTTAGTTGGAGAAGGAGCAAGCTGAAAGGTCTGGGAGTAACTCCCTCATCGTTGTTTTAATGGCATTTATCAAATCCAGCTTTAGAGGATCCATTGACTGAGGCTCAGAGATATTAGAGGGATTGTTAGGTGAAGACCCTTCATTTTGTATGGGGTCTAGCTTTTTTCGTCCAAACAAACAGACTCAGCTGGTCAATAAAAATGTTATTTGTTTTGTACTGATGTTTAAGAACATCTAAATTAGAGTCCATTATTCCAGTCATAGGTTTTGAAGTATAGCCCATTTATTTGATTGATGTGTTGACATTGGAAGAACAGACAAGGGCCCTGGTATTGCAAGTGGAGCAGAGTGTCTAGATGTCGATTTCCTTATCCTCTCCCATATCCGGATTCACCAATGTGTCCACTTGGGTTGCATCGGCACCCATCGCCGTCCGGGGAAGAGATAATTTCATCCCTTGCGTTTTATTTGGGGAATTATTTCAATTTTTGTTTTTAGTTTTTTTGTTTTGAGTTCTTTTGTTTGTCCCCATTATACTGGTAGAATGTGTGTTCTGAAGCTGCAAAGCCACACAGCTTTCTTCATTCAGCTGGCTCAGATCAGTAAAAACAACTTCATTTAACAGGGGATTTTCATCTTTATTATTTTTTTTGGGGGGCATTTCTGTTCTTTTGATTTTTCTGCAAAAGCCTATTTTTAGCCTTAAGAGCCAAGCGTTTTTGACCCCTGGATAGAGAAAATCCCTCTGATGAGCGATATGATTAATCTTTGGAGTCTGGCGTTACTGTTTCTCTTTCCTTGTTCTCATTTTCCAAGATAACTGTCAGAGCCGAGGGACTATCTGGAGAGTCAGAATGTAGATTTCCCTTGTCATGATCATACATAGATAATCCAGAGAATATCATAGATGGCATGTTAGCAGTAAAACTTGCAAAACCCTTTTCAAGGGTTGACTCTTTCAGACATAGTCCCTCAATAGCTTGTAGTACCTTTTCTGATTCCTTCTCTGACCTTAAAGAAATGTTCCTTAACTCTGTATCCATAGAGGAAGATTTGATTGCTTGACTAGGATCTTTCAGTCTAAAATTGTCTAAAAGTTTCTCGGCAGTTTGGGAGCTTTGAGATCTTAATTTCAGATTGGGGTGAGTAGGGGCCCCAAATTCTAGGGAGTCTAGCCCACTCATCCTCCCCAGCAGAACGCCTTCCACCCTGTTAACTTTGGATTGTGTATCGACAGAAATGCCCTTGAGCTCTCTTACTTCTAGGTGTGTGAGCTCATGGCCCTTGTCTAGAAGATTTAGTATTCTGATAATAACAGGGAGAGCCTTTTCCAGATCTTCATTATCTGTCATCGGTGAGCTAGTCAAGGAAACAATCGGGATAACTTCCTTTTGAACAGTAGAAGGACAATCAGATTTGTCAGATTTTCCAAGGAAGTCCACAGGATCTGGAAGAGTAGGATCTCTATTCACATCAAACAATGGTACCGTTTGTGATTGTGTAAACATCGAAGCCGATGGTAGGGGAGATTTAACATTAGGACCAAAGGCTCTATGGGCATACGGGACAGTTGCAGAAGGAAATGCATTAAATAGATGAACATTATCAATGCCATTCCTAGAAGCATTAACCAGAGTGGATGGGCCCAGAGAGAGTCTTGAGCGCTTGCATAATTGTAGCTTAACGGCCGGAGCCAGCATTGAAACATCTGGGTTTATAGAGTTGTAATCATAAGAGTTGGTTTGATTAGGATCCTCACGTACACTAAGGAAACTAGTTTGTACAGACACTAATCTGTCAGGAGATGATCTAGGGGGGTCCGGTAAACAGACGTCCTCATCTAAATCCAGTCCCTTTATTTTCGAGTGAATTTGGCAGTGCATATGTGAGAGTTCCACTGCCTGAATAATTTCTGGTTTTTGCGAGACTGAGATACCTGTGCAGGCTCCCTCAGACTCCAAATCTGCTGAGGAGTGTGAGACAATGTCTTTAACATGAGGTTCCTAAAGGGACTTGTTTAGGAGGGCAGAGAGAAGGCTCAGAAGGAGCCACCTCCAACTGTGAATGGGGTCTTCAGTACCTTCTGGCAAACTCTACCATTTCTCAAAAGCGTAGCCATAATGGTAAAAAATGACTCCTAGACTAGGAAAAGAGCAGGTGGGAAAAAACTTGCTAGAAGGAGTCCCAAGTCTAATACTATTCCGCTTTCAAAGGCAAGCAAGCACCCTGAGATTGGCTAGGAGAGCTCAATACAGTCACTCTTTTTATATGCCCAAGAAATCATCCGGCAAAAACATCACACATCTTTCCGGTCTCTAGGAATGTACAAAGAAGCCAGAGTAATTAATCTGAACAAGAGAAATGGCCAGAACTCACCTCTGACCCTCCCGCCCTCACACCCTAACAGCTCAACAGCATTTCCAGGCACTTCCAGGGTGTGCACGCGGGTGCGCAGACCCGTGCCGTAATGTAGGCTGTCAGGGGGAGGGAGGCGAGGAGGGGGAGGGAGTTCCCAGTCTGTGGAGGCAGTCCCTAGAGCAGGCAAAACAAAAAAGAGACACTTCAATATTCGTTCCGTGTGAGAAAAACAATTACGTAGTCACGCCAGAAGAAAAGGCGTACCAGCCAAGAAGAAAAGTAAGGTCCCAAAGATCAGCAGCAAAGAAAGTAAGGTCCCAAGAGTCAACAACCAGGTCAGCAAAGAAGTCCAGGGACCTACCCCGAAGTAAAAACAGTAATAGCAATAACTTAATGTAAATGAGACAAGTCCTCTGTGTTACGGCAGGCGAGGGGGCAGGAAGCTTCCTCTTGCAGACGGCAAGTTCGGCAAGTTCGCTATATTGCGACACAGGTAGAGCACAAGAGTCCGTGCACAGCCACAGCTCAACAGCACTTCCAGGTACTTCCAGGGTGCGCGCATTACTATTATCAACCAAATCATTGTAAGAATATGACCAGTGCATTCTTGAAATAATAAACCAGAGTTGAACAGTGCGATTGGACCTTATGCGAGTTATGGTAACTCTCAACCATCATGTAAACAAAGATCGTCTGCTCCATATATATTTTCTTAGATGTCCATGAACCAACAATCATACTTTCCCAAATCAGCTTCGATTACTTTCAATAGGCGAACCAGTGCAAAAATCAAGGGGTTATGTTTCCCCAACATCATCCTGTTCCAAAGGAATTCAAACGCATCCTCGAATTCAATATTTACAAATGTCATTAATGATTTTGTTCTAGCATCCTTGAATTGTATACATTCAAGCACTAAGTGCTTTAATGTTTCATTGGCTTCCTCACACCCAGTGAAACAACATTTATCTCTTGTTGTTTGCCCATTGAGTCGCCCCAGTGCTTAATCCATTCTCTGGTGTGTAACTGGTTCAATGTAAAACGTGTATACTGCATGCGCGTCAAATTACAAGGAAGCATTGCTAGGTATGTGCCACAGAGATCTCTTTTCTGGATTAACTATTCATATTCAGAATACGTGGCATATCTCGTAATTCCTCCCAACGTACGCATCCGATCCTGTTCAAATATATATATATATTTTTTTACGTATACAGGTCTAAGGCATAAATCATTGGTTGTAACATCCAATTCAATCAAGATATTTTGCATCCTCTTATGATACTGTATGGCGGAACCTGTACAGTCACATAATAGGATTGTATGATAGTCCTGATAGAGAGAGTTCTTGGGAGGGTCAAGCATTTTTGCATAATTCGTTAATGCTCGCCATTCCCTTCTACATGATAATGATACTAGAGCAAACTCATCTCTAATAATACTGGTTGGTATGGCTGGAGAAAGGCGCAAAGCGGATTTCACCAAGCACCCCTGCAGTACATCAAGTTGTTTATTAAGGTCATACAAACGTATATCGAGAGCATACAATATCACCGGCTCAACTTTTAGGGCCTCATTACACGGATGGCGGAGAACCATGGCGCTATTAGCGCCATGGTTCATGCCGGTAAAATACCGGCACCGCCTTGGCGGAAAGGGGAATTACCACCCCATTCCAAGGTTGGCGGGGCGGTAATTCCCCCTTCCACCATTGCCCTTCCCCATTCCCATTTTTGCCCCATAGGGCTCAATGGGAGGGGGGAAGGCGCTAATTACGGTACCGCAAATTGCGGTACCATTAATTAGCTCCCTGGGTCCCTTTGCGGGTTGGTTTTTAACGCCTGCAAAAAGCAGGCATTAAATCCCCCAACCCGCAAAGGGACCTCGTAGTAAGGCGGTAAGGTAAGGATTTAAAATAAAATACCGGTACCGGTAAATCCTTACCGCCATCCGTGTAATGAGGCCCTTAGATTAAAAAATTATATCAACAGTAATAATGAAAATGTACAGTACTTGGAGGAAATAAGCTTCATTTGACACAAAAGAGGCCTTATTTTTATCTGCAGTCTTTCATTCCAGAGACTGATTGATGATCTATTAGAGGCATAGTACCCGAGATAAATAATCTCGACTGATGGTGCAATTAAGACTTCATTAAGTTTCCAACTGTACTCTTTTAATTTTTCCCAGCATTAAAGGCCTTATGGTAGTTTTAGTTGCATTGGGTCTAAGATTATGCGCATAAGTCTTACTATCAACTACACCTTCTCACTTTCCCCCAGCGGCTCACTGTCTCCAGAGCCTTCATTCTCTCTAGGCTGGACTATTGCAACAGCCTCTTTCTCAACTTCCCTGCTTCTGCTCTGCGCCCTCTCCAACTCATCCAGAAGAGATCTGCAAGACTTATCCTTGGCCTCAAGCTCAGGCACCGCATCTCTCTGACACTGAAATCCCTCCACTGGCTCCCCGTGGCTGCAAGGATCAAGTTCAAGATCCTCTGCATTGTCCACAAGGCTTTCTGGGGCCTGGGATCTACCTATCTGCAACAGTGCCTACCTTAATACTTTCCCTCCCGAGCCCTCTGCTCATCTACCTCCAACCTTATGCGAGTGAGCCGGTTCTCCAAGCAGAGATTTGGAGGGAGATTTTTATCCTCAGCAGGGGCCTCTCTCTGGAATAGCCTCCCTGCCGCCCTCCGTATTGAGCCTGATCTCCTTAAATTCCAGAAACTCTGCAAGACTTTCCTCTACTCCTCATACTTTTCTCTCCCTCTATCCTGCTAACCTATCTCACTTCTCGCTCCCTCTTTCCCTCCTTTTCCATACAGCTTGCTGATTGCCCACCTGGTGTACCTCAGAGTTTCACAGGTCCCTGGCACCCCCGCCAGTCCTCTCACACTCGCCTCTGGGCCCTGCACTGGCCTCATCATCAATGCACTTGTTAAATGACCCAAGAGAGTGCTCTGCACTTACCCAGCCTCCACCGACTGGAGGCACTTGGACCCTCCCAGGACTGGTCCCCCCTTCAACCTCACCCTGCCCTGTAACCGTCTATGCATTTGCATGATCCAATTCGACCATGCCTGAAGATCGCCTGTATGTTCCCCTCATATTCACTCCCTGCCTGGTGGCCCCTTAATACACTTGGAAAAACTGCAGAATCGTTGCCAGGCCTATTTGCTGTTATCTCCACTGTTAATTGTATAATATGCACTTTCTCTGCCTGTGCACACTATTATCGTTTCAGAATTTCAAGGGCTCTGAACGACTGTTGTTTTTCCCATTGTTTCCTCCCTCCTTGAGCACTTTGAAACACTTGGCTTGTGTATAGGCACTTTACAAATAAACATTACCATACCTTAGCATACCAGGGCTGCTCTTAGGAGGGCTGTTGGTTGGGAGTTCATACAGATGTAACATTTCTGAGTGACCCACTCACATTTGTGGGTTGACTCGCTGGGGGGTTTGTGTATGACTGTAATTAATTATTGTTTGTGGTGGTTTGTTAAATTGTCCTAAGTAGGTGCTACCTGATTACTGATCCAGCACCACCCCCAGAAATTTGGAAAACCAATGCTGCTTTTCAAATTGGTATCAAACAATTATTCACGGTTCCGTTGCATGTGATAATGTCGACTGGAAAAAGTCGCCAGGTAGGCCATTTTTTTCCTGACCCCTACAATACTTTCCCCAAATATTTTAGGAGAGGTATAGTTTTATAATATAAACTGCAATCCTATAATATTTGAGGAAAGTGTTTGATTTTACTGAGGGTGCATTTTTGGGGAAATGTCACCCCATGGCGGCCATTTCCAATGCGACTTTATCACTGGCCACCTTATTCACCTGATCAGCTCGGAGTTCCATTGTTACTTTTCAGCATCTTGAAATTCAGAGGCTTTTTGTTAAGTGGATAGAAATGTTCATATTCTGGATTGACAACTTAATTAGTGCCTCTTACAGCATGAGTAAGAAACTTGGGCTTAATCCTGGTACCCACAAAATAATGCCTAGATTCTGTAATGTGTCATGTACCGCAAGCAACTGATACACAAAATAACACAATCTCACTGCATTGCAAACATTAAAGTGAACACTGTAGAGCTGCATATGGCAAATATGCTGGCAATATGCATACACTTTCACAAATCTCTAAAATAGCTGTATGTTTGTGCATCTCTTTGTTCAGATTTACCGATTAGAAAAACTATTCAATTTAGTAGAAACAGTTCAGTAAAGTGTCCCTATTACAAAGACGTTTTGCATTTTTACTCAGTGCATCACATTTGGTATCCGACGAGGACCCGTAACACCGATAATGTCATGAATAAAACACCTTCTTATCAATAATCACCATCTTTTTCCCAAAATATGTGTTTTGAACGAAAGGTTTTCTACTAACTGCTCATCAATGTTTATTATATTTTATGGGCCAATGTTGAACTTCAGTTATCTCACAACATATGTTTAAAAACAAATAGTGGGGGTATTGATGTAATGTGCACTTGGCCCAGAGTGGACGAGGATCGCTTTACACAGCACAATGGGACACAGTTGCATCCATGCTGGTGGCATACGCATATGGTCAGATGAAGTAGGTGTCCAGGGAGATGCCTTGGTTAAGTAGACCGTGTCGGTAATAAAGAGCAAAAAAAGTTGTTTTAAAGTTAGTACGGTAAAACAAGTCTTTGGTATAATTGATAGAAAGATATGAGGAATTATCCATGAAAATGTTTAAGCCTTTACAAACATCATAAACATTTGATCTGCGGGTCCTCTTATCTTTTCATGCGATTTGCTCTATCTCTGGAGGCAATACAACGCTTGGGAATGGGCTTTTCCGACGTCGAGGTGTAGAGTGCTGAAGTGTTGATTCTGTGTCCTGCCTTTTTCCCTGGCAGCTGTTCTTGGGTCGTTTGGGTTCTCTTGTTCTTAAAATGTGCATTTTTCTTCAGAGGGGAGTAGCTAAGCTCATGGCACAAGACTGGAAGGAGCTGGGAGGAAAGGAGGAGGATCTGTGTTCCCCTTGCAAGATGCGGATTCCAGCATGGAAGATGAGGAGTGCAGGAACATTACGTTGTTTGTTGGCGCTGGTTCATGACAGGGTGGTCCAACATCACTGGGCTTCTAAGTTGATGGGGAGACATCATTTAACACAGATGCAGGGGAGAAAGTGCTGGAGGCAGAGGAAGCAGCTAATTTGGGGAAGTCACCACAGAGACAGGGCTTGTGGTTGAGCAGTAGGGCATGCAGGTTGTGCAGTAAAAGGACATACACATTCTCCTCACGTGGCAGAACTGGCAGTTGCTGAGAGAACCCTGGAGTGTAATGAGACAGTTTTAACTTTGCAAGAGTCATTGCATAGAACGAAGTGGCCTTCATCCAGCAGGACACCTCAAGGGGAGAACTAGCCTTTGGTGTTGTCACAGTTGGGGGACATACCCTAGGAGAAGGAGGTTCTGGATGGGGATGATGAGGTGTTTCATGAGGAGTCTCACTCAGGGCCTCCCATTGCAGATGACGCAATACAGGCTCAGAGGTATCACCACCAGAAAGCAATGACCCTTCCCTAATATAGCACTAAATATTGGATATAACAGTATATTGATCAGTCAATTGCGAGCTCTTTGAAGGGTGATGAGTGTGAGGTCCTCTGCAAGGTAAGGAGCTATGAAATGAGGCCCTGCAGGGAAACAAAGGACTATCTCTGGGGTTGATAGCCATGTGTACTCACATTCCCATTTGGCATAAGGTGTCTTACTGTTTGGATGGGTTCCACACAACCACTGACCCCACCAGTGACCTGGTTGTCACCACAAGCCCCCCCAGTGGTGGTAAGGATGATGGTCCTCGTACCTCCCGGGCCAGGTTGCAACACTATGTTATCATCAGGCATGCCAGTCCAAGAAGCAGGAAACTACCATATCTGCCATGCAGTCCACTGGCACCAGCACCTGTAGGCAGCAACAAACCCTTGGTGCTGGAACCACACCAATGAACAGTTGGTATGTCATTAGCACTGCCTGTATTTGAACAGAATCCTTGGGACCAAGTGATGAGGTATACCAGGACCTACTGATTGCATTATTTGGTGCATCTCGACCATGTGTAGCTGAACTCCATGACAAGTGAGGCTACCATGGAAAGGCATTTGCTGTAGCATCATCCACCCTCCAATAGATGCCTGTGCAGGGGGAAGGAAGGAGGGAGTCATAGGTGAGTGACTGTACTCTCAGGAAGACTCCCCACATATGAAAGTGGAAGAGCTCTGTGAAAGAGTTTGTGAAATGTAGATGATGGTCAGGGGCGGCACATCCATAATGGGCGAGGGGGTGTTGACCCACAGGGTCTTGGCCCCCTCTCACCCATTATGGAAGAGCCAGATAAGTGAAATACGAGCACTCCTTCAGCTGCTTTTGTCAGCTGAGGGAGTGCTCTTGATGTCCAAGGGAAACACTGTTTCCCTTTAACAATTGAAGTTCGTTCGCCATGCAAGCTCCATGAGCCATGCAAAGCTGAGGGAGTTTGCTTTCCCACTCTTGCATGGATCATTGGAAATGCTGGCTGGGGAACTGCATGTCTGTATGTGTAAGGGGGTGCTCCTAAGCTTCCTCGCACATACATACAGGGCAGGCTGGAGTCGGGCGTCTCATCACCCACACTCAGGCAAATATTTACGCGCCTCCAGTTCAAATATTCACCAGCCGCCACTGGTTGGCTATTGAATGTTTTATGGGTAGCTGTGCTCTGTGGGGGAGCCAGTGAACTTCAGCGGGTGTGCACGACTCAAGCTTGTATGATTTTCTGGGAGAAAATAGCAAAAATGCAGTGAGGCTTCAGATATAGCTCGATTTCCATCTCTTGATCTCTTGAAGGGTGTGAATGAGACAAGTGCCACTAATGAAACTTGCAGGAGGAACAGTGAATCACTGAGAGAAGCTTGTTTGAAGCTCATGCTTGCATGATGTTTGATAGGGAAAGTAGTGGTGATCAATGGAGGCATGAGTTTTTAATTCATTTTGAATTTATTAAGCGCTTTACGCTGTAAAACATATCTCTTAACAGTACAATAAAAACAGTACAATGTCATGAATCAAAAGTACAGAACAGTTCAAGAGTGAAGAAGATGATTTTTTAGAGCAGACCGGAACCCAGGACAGAGAATGAAGAGAAAGATGGGGGGATGTTCAAATGTAAGGGAGCAAGTAGAGAAAAAGAATGCGAGTCTGAGAAAAGGAGGACATGGAACAGTTAGAAGAAAGAGAGATTGAGAGGGAGCTTGTGATGGAAAATACAAAGATGCAAGAGAAGAAAGATATGGAGGAGCAAGACCATGAAGAGACTTTGCAACCATACAGAGAAAATGTAATTTAAGACAAGCATGGAAGAACATCCAGCCAAGAGAAAGCAAAGATGAAGAAATAAAATCTTGAGGGGGGAGGGATCTTAACTGTCATACCGAAAAATTCAAAAAGGATATAAGAGAAGCCAAATGTGATGCTGGAAGTCTAATAGAATTCAAGTACAAATCAACAATCAGGAAAACATGAAACATGAAATAAGGAGCTTAGTTGCTCTAAAGGTAAGAAAATGCCTTAGCTTATGGATATTAAAGATATGAAACCAGCAAGAACATGAAAGTAAGAAATATGATGGGAAAATATCTGAGTCTTGAAGTGAGAGAATGGAACATGTGGCATCGAGTGATATTAGGGAGTAGAAGTATGAGACTCACAATTGTGTATATGATAAATTCCCCTGCCTTTTCAAGGGGTCCTAAATGTGGTGACACGATGGGTCAGATTCCACCCAAAGCTACAGGAGGACGGGCCATGGGGGCCATAGGATAGGATCCCCTAGTTACTGCCATCCTGAGGCAGGGGTCCATCACGGAAGGTCTGAGAGATTTCCATCTCCTATGCGAAGGGCGGCAGCCTTATAGGGGGGCTTAGTGGAACCTGGAATCTAGGAAGTTAGGTGTCACTAGTGTCCACATTATTGCTGCAGCACTTTATAAGGGGACTTAAACAACCCATTGAGACATGGAAGCAGAAGTGTAGTCCATGTGGGATAAGGGAAATCAAGCTCTACCCAAAGCATCACTTTTTTGATCTCAGTGAGACTGTGCAGCGTCTGCCGCTTTTGAGGAAAATTAAGAACAATCATCCCACAGAACTGGCAGCACCTTCACACTTCTCTCTCCTTGCATAGCTACTGGAATCCCATATGAATCGACATAGAGAAGAAGAGTATCTGAATTAGGGTGGGAAACTGAAGAGCCATCCAGCCATCCTCCACAAAAATGGTTCCCTCTGTGACAGTTAAGGTCAGATAAGCTGACAGTGTCCAGCTCTAGGACATTGACAGGGTGTGAACACCAGAGAGAAGACCACTGAAGAGTATGGACTTATCAACCCCAAGTCCCAAATAGGAAATGGAATTCATTCTCAGGGGTGGGGTCCATTAGCCATTTCCTATGCAAGCTCTCTGAAGAGACAAACATGAGTTAATTTAACCCGGCTAGAGGATGGGATGCAGAGTCAGGGTGTGACAGACATGGAGAGGACTGCTCAAAGAGAAGGACAGGCCAATCTCCAGCCACCCAGGCTGTAAACCATCTGCATTCCAGCTAGCACACTTGAAATCACTTTCACCATGTGAAGTGGAAGGAGGGCCCAGACCTTAAGAACCCCACAGGCTCAGTCTGGCAGTTAAGATGATTGGAAACAGAGCTTGAGAACAGAAAAGGTACACAGGGATGTTTTAAAGAACAGCGGAGGAGAGGGCAGGAAAGTGCTCCTGGCCTAGAGGACTGGATAGGTTCAGAAGATTGGGCAACACAGGACCCTGGGAGCTGGAGGAGGATACCAGGAGATGAGATCAAGTGGTCTTTAGATCTGGACCAAGAGGTGAGTGGGGAAGAGTGGAAGCCAAAGTGGTCAGTACTGGTAGTGTAGAGGAGGGCAGTGCTCAGACATGTGAAGCAGACACCCACAGATGATGAACATGAGGGTGGTAGCTTTGTTTTGGAGGGTGGCTCTTGCATGAGCAGAGCAGGCATGCATAGTGGTGAAAAACCTGAGGGTGATAGGCATGCATAGGATGCTGGTGATCAGAAGAGTGAGACAGGAGCTCAGGGTGTGAAGAAAATCAAGGTGATAGTAGTGCAGAGGAGTGTGGTTGCCCAAGGAGTCAAGAAGGTTGCCAGTGGGGTAAAGATCTTGAGTTTGACAATTGTGTTGCTAAGTGTCATGCTCACAGTACTCATAGTAGTGATGAGGGTGACAACAGTGATTATAGGGAATCAGGTGATAACAGTCACAGAAATTCCCAAAGTTGACAAATATGAAGACAGTGATTGATCATAATGAAGAAGGTGGGAAAAGGAAACAAGACTGTACACAGAACCAAGGTGGCTGCTAAAGCAGAGCACACTGGATGAGATAGAAAGGAAGTTGATCAACCTACTGAATTGAGAAGTGTACCAGTGAATAGTGGGAAATGAAGAATGTGACGGAAGAGAAGGGATGAGAAAGAGAAGGCTGTAGGATGAAGAACAACTAGAAAATAAGGACTTGAAAGGGGGAAGCCCGGTTGAAGAGGAAGGTTAGAAGTTAGAGTGGCAAAAGTACATTGAGGAGAGAAGTAGAGATGTGAGATCGCTGGGCAAAAGTTTCAGCATTAAAAGCAAAAAATAGGACGGAAGAGTAGTTTGCTGCCACTCTTCCCTGCCCAGTTTCCCTGGTCTTCATCACAGACTCTGGAAGTTGCTCTATGCTTGTCCAGAGCCCTCCCATTTTTGACCAGAGGCTCCAAAATCTCTACTGCTGATGAACCAGAAGAGAAGGTGGAAAAACCAAAGTGGAAGAACAGACCACAAACCACATCTGCTTGAGCTAAACCTGCTGAACATGATACAGGCCCAAGCCTTTGCATGTGATGCGGATGTGGCAGATCTGGTTAGGGACCTACTTAGAATTTTGCATAGGGATCCTCGGCTTGTTTGATTCTGAAGTAGCAATGAGTACATGATGGCTTTCATTTCAGACCCATTGTGATGAATTGCCATCTGGCAAGGGTGTGAAAGCCCTGGCTTTTTTGAATTGTATTGAATAACAAAATGGTGTGTGTAACTCCATATCTGAAAGCGGAAATCTGCTAATAAGATTCCCCTTTCATAGGATCAATGCCAAAATTATAGTGTGTACTTGTGCCCTGCTGCATCATTATCCTGATTCACAGCACCTGCTCTACCAGTGGCACAGAGCAGGTCCAGAGGTCACTGGTGCCCTCTCGACAGCTACAGTGATATCCAAGTCTCTACAGTGAAGGGGCAGCATTTAAAATATGCATGTCTGTACCAAAAACTGAATAACTCATAGATTCCTGTCCTGGTGGAACACTAAATGCTAAATAAGCGATACCTGATTCATGGTATGGTGGCAATCGTCTCTCACAATTATCGCAGCCACATTAAATTGATATTGCACATGTGTCGGCCCTGTGGGGCCAGTCCTGCTGTGAAAGCATTCTTTGTATTCCCCCAGATAGGCTAGGCCATGCCCTGTTGGCAGAAATGTAGCCTGGTCGGATTGCCTCTCCTTCTTTATAAGGTCAGGTAACACCCTTCTCCCAGGGACAGCCACTCCATAGGATGATGGTCTGGGAACAGGAATCAAAGGGCACACTCATCCACAAAGAGCCAGGTCTCACTCCAGGGTGCTGCAATTCTGAAGGCCTTTTTTCTTAGAGGGAAGGAAAGGGGGCTTGGTTAGATTTGTCAGGGGAACTCCGTTCAAGGAAAGGAGACTATCCACCATTGTGATTCGCTATGCCTCTCTTTACTGTCCTCTCCACTTCCTCTGGCAAAGCACTTTGGGTGTGAGATCAGAAGGGCAACGTCTACTACAATTGTGAGGGGAAATCATCCCCAGGAACCATTTCGGCTGAGCTGCTGCTGGAACATGACCTGCTTCTCTGTCAACCAAAGCATTACCCAGCATCTCACCTTGTTGTCAGATCCCTGCTGTTGTGTACCAGCATCCCCCTTGTTTGGGAGCACAAGAAAGGGACTCATCTTGTCCCTGAGCCCCTGGATTGGGACTCACGTCACTGTGAAAGACAAAACAGTCGGGATGCTGGCCTTTTTTGCCATTGAACTGCTTGGATCATGTTTCAAGTAGTCTTTAACACATTTGAAGCAGCACTATCCCATTCTTTGCCCAGAACCAAGAAGTCTGGTTTGGCCCTGCTGAACCAACAAGAACTGCAAAGAAAGTACTTTTGACTGCTAACTGCCTCGTTGGTCCATTTCTGGGCCCTTGAGGCTAGTTTGTCTCTTTGAACACTTTTTGCTCACAGGCAATTATCCTTTTTCAAGAACATTTTTGCTTTGGCTTGCCTTTCACTCTTGATTAATAACCCAGAGTGCTGCATTTACTATCTTTGCTTATTTATGTTCCTTCCTCAGGGATGGGTTTTGGTGGTGTTTTTCTAGTTAGTTATTACTGTACATTGTGTTTTTAATTAAAGTGTTTATATGTGTATCGCACCTTGATTGGGTATTTCCTCATTTTGGACTGTAACACTTCAATTTATTGGTTGCTACTGAACCACACTCAGACCCCTCCTGATAGTATATGGCCTTCCCTCACACAAGTTACCACAAAAGGTGAAGGAGATATAGCTCTAAACTGTGCCTGTTTTACCTTTATGATTGTGTTGGCCCTTAGTTTGTAGAAGTGTGAGGGCTGTGTGTGCATTTTCGCCTGTACTCATCCTTGTACTGCTGAAGTCAATTCATCACACCCATATGTTAAGGTAAATGAGTCCGCTTTTCATCTGCATGTGTCGCTGTTGGAGAACATGCAGCAAACAGAGACACTGCAAATGTGCAAGGATGTTTTCCTGCAGTATTTGCAACTTCAATTCGAGAAATAAGGAAGACATCAATAGCAACAACTCTGGGCCCAAATTGGGGAAAGTACACAGAGATTTTCAAGCTACAGATTGATGCTGTCATAAGGCAATACATCACTGACACCAGTTCCAAGTAGTATGAGCATTGGGGCAAAAGAGTAAATGGTGGAACCACTGTCGGACAGACTCCTGAATGACTCAGTCTCACTGAATATAGACAGGTCATCAATATGAACAAACTGCACATCATAATGTACACAGATGCTTAATCCATATGAACTGAACCCTGCACCTTAGTGAAGGGATGGCCCAGTATAGTATTGGTACAGCAAGTGGCCTGGCAATCCAGAAGCACCTGTGCAAGTTGCTTTTGAATCACTCCCTGCACCATCTAAATGCACCAATTCTCCGCAGTTGGCCCTTCCTATGTGTTGGCCCCCAACAAAGTCACGCTGTCCACTACCTCTTTAGGAGCCTTCATGGACACCCCTGCATACCCTGGCTCTGTGTCTAAGGGGGCCTCCTCGAATGCCCTGGTTCTACTTCCATCCTCCACTTTTGGCTGATGCCTCAGCTTCCCTATCTCTCTTGAAAGCCCGGCTATGCTGTGTGGCCCGTGCAAATCATCTCTGCTCCAGAAAACAGCACAATCTTCTTAACCTCCACATGAATCACGGGGAAACCACCTCCTCTTCTCCTAACCTTTTCACTCCCAGCACCACTAGAGCAACATTATCCTCCTGTCATGAGAACCAGACATTTTGAGAAATAAAGAACCATACGACAAAAAAATACCCAAAGAACCACACCCAGGGAACAGGACACACAACTCAGCTGTACAGACAGACAAGCAAGTGGCACACCAGCAGAGCAAGTGACAAACAAGCATGCCGGAGAAACAGTGAAAGTGTAAACACATGCATTTTTGGGGAAGAGAGGCAGGAACATGTTTCCTAGGCTTCAGGGGTAACAAACATAAAAACGGACAAGATCAAGGGGCATTATTTTTCTTTTTTTAATCTACTCACTTCAGGGGAAACTACCCCAAACACTAAACAGATTTAGGAGCAAACAATTAGAAAAACTCTGCAAAAAGCCCAAAAGCAATCACCAAAGCACAATAACTGCTCCTGAAACTGTTCAGAACTGTCGTATCACCCTTGTTTGTGAGGGGCCTGTCCTGTTTAACACATTTACTCAGTCTAGCAAAAGTCACAAAAGAGCAGGAAGTGAGAGGGCCCTTATAGAGCCTCAAACCACTTTTACGAGATTTTACGGATCTGATTGGCTGAATGAACTTGATGGATAGAGTTCTGAATGGCTGAATAAAGACGAGGAATTGGACCGAGAGTCAAACCAACATCTGAGGGTCCTGATTGGAGCAATTATCAATGCAAGAGACCAGGAAACACATCTTGAGTTCTACCTTGGAGTTGACAGCAACAACACACCTGTTTCACACTCAAGAGATAGGACTAATTATGCCAAAAAGATTTGAGGACGTTTGTCCATGCTTAGTATACACACAAAAGCATGTGGTGTTTGCAGGGTTAATGTAAAAAAAAAAACTAAATAGTACCCCACTCTTTACTTAAGCCTTTACTCATTTCTTTATTTTTCTTCAAATATTCTACTTCAACTGCATTGCATTAACAATCCATTATATTATGTTTTAAATTACAAAAAACGTGTTGACAATAGTTTGTACTTTAAGCTTCAGTATATAGTGAAGGAAGGCATACTTGAATAAGAAACAAAATTGCTGATTCGATACACAAAAAAAATGAATGACTAGAGTGTTCAAAGTTTTGACAAACAAGAAGCAGAACATGCAGTGGCAGTGAAACCATTAGCCTTTTTGTGTTCTGCATAGAACGGAAAGTGCGAAAGAATCAGCATGGTGCCAAATGGCATAACATAATGATATTTTAGCAATCAGTCTCATTTCTCTTTCACTTAGAAGGTCACCCGTTGCTAGTCACAATAAATAACCTCCCTTTGTCACCTACTCCTAACAAGAATCATGCAATCGTGTAAAATAATATGCGTATATATTTTAGTGAGTGCAAATGTTAAAGTATTCATTTGTTTCAAAAAAGTAGACCATGAAATACGTTTTTTTTTAAATCCCCAAAGCTCTTTTTTCATTGAATAGCTTCTATTCAAATGTAATCAAATCAATTCAATTTAGAAGCACGAAATGAAAGGCCAATGTGCAGCAAAATTCAAGAGTGCAATAAAGAAAAAACAGTGTTTGTGGAGAGCAATTATCAGTTGATTGAAATGTCCACAATAAATTAAAAGTTGAATGCTGTCCTCAAGGACCTATTTTATAGAAGTT
This sequence comes from Ambystoma mexicanum, assembly GCF_040938575.1. Taxonomy (NCBI): domain Eukaryota; kingdom Metazoa; phylum Chordata; class Amphibia; order Caudata; family Ambystomatidae; genus Ambystoma; species Ambystoma mexicanum. Next base: position 1,274,535,211 of record NC_090929.1, on the reverse strand, counting down.
CTATTATGGGTCTCTCATAATTATGCATTTGAAAAGGTTTCAAAGTTATTTAAAATGCATTGTCTAGCTGATGGGAATTGATTGTTATGCTAATAAATACTTATTACTTCTTTGCAATAACACCAGTATGATGTTTGGCTCATTAGCAGTATAATTGCCCTTAAAGCATCTAATGTAATTATAAAAACATAAATTAAATTGCCGAGTTTCTGAACAGGAGCAGCTCAAAGGGCTTCCTGCATTGAACTATTTCTCTGAGCACATTTTTCATTTTGCAAATATCTGGTAGATTGCATTTACAGGTGTAGTGTAGATACCATTTGTGAGTGGCATCAACTAACCTAGAGTAAATAACAGACATCAATCAATTTAAGGTAGTTTCAACATTGCACTGTAAAATGTGATAACAGCACGTAAACATTATTTTCTAAAGTGTGCTGTCATTTTCATGACAATACACCCCATTTCAGTATATTTTGCACTCAGTTGGGAAAAATAAAACTGAAAACTGTCAGTGCTCACACCTGACCAATGTGGAAATGTATGCCTTATTAACTTTTCGAGTGTCCAGCACTAAACCCACGAGTTGGGGGTGGTGGAGTAGACAAAGTGCAGGTCTAATTTTGTTAGACCTCTTTGAGGCATTAGAGAATATTGACCATGATATACTTTGTTTGCTACACCATAACCTAGGTATCAGATACAAAGTGCTGACCGGGTTCTCATCATTTCATGCAGGTGCAGTGCACATGGTGGTGTTACCTGTGTTTCAATGAGTAATGAAGCCCATTTCCTGTGGAGTGCCACAGGGCCTTGCCCTTAAGCCACTCATGGTTCACCTCCACATGAGACCACTGGCCGACTTTATCAGGAATTTTGGGCAGATGACACCCAACTGATTTTCCATCTAGGTTATGGAGATGGCTCCCAGATTGAGTGTGTTAAATTCAATATTCAGAAAACAGAGATTCTATTATGTTCTACTCCCTTTTTCAGACATGACAAAAATAATTCACATAATCTAACAGAAGAACATCTACTTCTGGAATCTTGGCTTGGCAAACTGTGGCCCAAGGCTCTTGGTGCAGGCCCAATCCTCTATCAGAAAGTCAGGGATTTAGCAGTATGTTTGGACCCTAAGAGGTCTTTGGACTTCCACATCTCTAAGGTCTCCAGATCCTGTCTCTTTCACCTTTTGAACTACTTTAACTTTCCACACAAAATGTAAATGATAAATGCATTTGTGTCTGGAGGTCTGGGCTCTTTAATGCTGTTTTCTTGGGGCTATCTAAATTGTTGCTCCAAAAATTACAAAATGTCCAGAATGTGGCTGTGAGGGTGTGTATGTCATTTAGGTTAAAGATTGCATGTTTCTCCAGCTTTGATTTTCTTACACTAGCTCCCAGTTGAGTGAAATATTCAGTTGAAGCACCTGTGCCTTGAGCATAAATATTACTATAAACTTGTTCCTTCTTTTTTCAGTGATAGGTTGGACAATATTCTCTGTACTAAGGTTCACGATCAGCATCGACAGGGCTTCTAGTTGCCTCTAAATTCAGATTGGTAGGGTGGGGTGGTCAAACCTTTTCAGTCCATGATGCTAAGCTTTTGAACAGAGGATAGCACAGGGGCAACGCGCTGGTTTTGGAAGCAAGACCACGCAGAGCAACAGAAGTTGGAATCTTGGATCCGTGCTTAAAAACTGAACTCAGGTACGGTGATAGGCGTGTTATTAAAAAACAATTAAAAATGTTTAAAAAAAGAATAATTCCTTACCAACTGCCTTTTGCCTTACTGTAAACCATCTACAATTTAGAAGCAATTTAAAGACCATTCTTTTCCCAAATTAGTGCTATCTTCCTCTCTGGTTTTGGGAGCGTGGTTCTGATTTCTTGTTCAGTGCCAGGATGCTTTTTTAAAGGTGATAGTTTGCGCTTTGTAAGCCCACATACAGTACCAGACCAGGGAAGAAAAGCAGGTTTACTTGAGGATCCCCTAGGCATGGAGGAGAGAAGTCAAAGACAAAGGACGTATAGCTTCACTCCCACCCCCCCCCCTTTTAGCACACCATCAAATCTCCTGTGACGGCAGTGTCATAGGAGCTCTGATTATGCTGGATCTCTACTTACCCATGTTCATAATCTGGGTCATAGGAGCTCTGATTATGCTGGATCTCTACTTGCCTATGTTCATGATCTGGGTCATTGGAGCTCTGATTATGCTGGATCTCTACTTGCCCATGTTCATGATCTGGGTCATAGGAGCTCTGATTATGCTGGATCTCTACTTGCCCATGTTCATGATCTGGGTCATAGGAGCTCTGATTATGCTGGATCTCTACTTGCCCATGTTCATGATCTGGGTTATAAAGGCATCATCTGTAAATCTCTTAGATCTTGTTTGCAAGGGTGTGAAAGTGAAAAGTACACATTCAATTTCTGTTTGCAATTTAAATGGCAAGAATGTGGAATCCCTCAGGGATCTATATTTTCCCCTTTTTATTTAATGTATATATTCTTCCATTTCTCAAGTTACCTAGAGGGTTTGTCATTCATTTTCTGAAATATACGCTCATGACACACAGCTCTTTGTAAGGTTGATTGGGTAAGGTATTGCGATCTCTAATTTGTTGAACAAGAGTCTTATTTCCATAAAGGCGTGGAGGGCATCAAAAGACTTGAAAGAAATTCCATATAAGACTGAAGTCCTTGTAGTCCCTACTGCTTACCACCTGTGGGGATTTGTCATCTGGGCCAATCATTTCGGCCTGGCACCAACTCTTTCAAAGAAATCTCAGTGCAATAATAGATACCAGCCACATATTAAAATCTCCAGTAGATGCAGTAGTTAATTTTCAGATTAAACCCCTAAGATGTATTCTATCCTTAATGACCTTTCAGCTGGGTAGGCTGACTTCAAATGCATGTGATCTGTCTGTCCTAGATTTTTCAAATAGTGTTTATATAGGATTACTGGTAAAGCAAAGTGTCTGCCTACAAAGGGTATGTAGTTCTTTTTGATATCTCTGGGTCCCTTCCACCACTTGCAAAAACATACTTTCACAATCCTGCAAGTGATTAACCGCGCACAGAACACACCTTTGTATTCTGTTGCATGAAAAGTGTATGAGGTCCTTCTTTTTAGATATTTTTCTAATTTTGTTACTTATGCTTACCAAGAGCTTAGGCATGTCCTGGCTGTGTTGCTGAGGGTGAGGCTGACAGTGAGACATCTTCCATAAAGCACATGGCCTCTCTGCCACCATCAGCTACTGAAGCTCAGTGAAGGCCACCCAACACTCTCCTTCTGCTCATTCTCTCTCGGCAGCAACCTGCCTCAGCTCCAACACTGCAGATCCCAGCACACACACAGCCTGTCAACAGCAATTCCTGAACCCCTCCAATGTTCTTCTTCTTTCTCGAATCTCCCTCTTCTCCTTCTTTTTGTTGGCAAGGTTTTTCCTGTTTCTCCTCCTCCTCTTTTTAAAGTCTTTTCCTTCCATCCCACTTTGCTTATGCCTTCATAAAGAAAGTATATGATTTCACCAACCCTTGCTGCAAGGTCACCCATTAATCAAACACCTCCCCTAGAATGGTCAGCCCTTCAGTAAGTTTTCAGAAGCCTTTCTTTACAGCGCTGATTCTTCAGGCCTGAATGAACAAGTGACATTCTTCCTCTGAAGTTTCGTGTACAAACATGTTAGGCAGAATTATGTGCAGTACCCTTTGGGAACACCACACACAATTAGGACTACAAGTGACAGTACAAATTCACCTTTGGTAGAAGCCTGTACTACACAGTAAAGTGGTAGAGATGGCTGAGCAGCCAGACTTATCTCAAGAGTAAAGTGAGCAGTATCAATAGTTACACAAACGACAGCAATTACTATGATTCAAACAAACACTGACTCAAGGTTTCTGAGTAAAATAATATACATTTATTTACACATCAGTTATTAAACATTTCACTATTATCAAGCAGTTATACACTACACCACACCCAATAAATTCTGGACAAGTTAGGCTCAAACATGGAGTGTGAGCAAAATGGCAAATTGGCACTCCAGTAATAAAAGGCGAGTGAAAGACAAAGTTAGACAAAAGTTGAGCAGCACCAACAAGTAAGTAAGCAGGGCAATCTAGGAAAAGGAACTACAGTGAGGAAATCAAATCAAGCGGCCAGGGCCAAAGTCAATGGACAGAAGTATTTGCAGATGATCACTTAGTTCATGGTTAGTTTGCGGTTAAGCCTTTGCCAAGAGTTCAGAAGGAAGTTGGTCGTACGAAAAGTTACTTTAAAGAATAGAGAAGGACAAGCCTTTGGATTGGTGAAGGATTTCACACCCTTTCACAGCGGTCAGACGAAATGAACAACCGGGTTAGCACAGTACCTTTAGAGCAGAAGAATGCTGTATCTGAGTCAGATGTTCCTGGCAGGTCCTGCAGGCTCACGGTTCCTGAAGCGACTGTCGGACTGACAAGAAGGAGGAAGATTGGAGGGTCCTGCACTGCAAAGGGAAGAAACCAGCAGCAGAGCAAAGCGACAAATAAAAGGTGCGCTCCTTAAAACCCAAGCAGGGTCCGTTCCTCCTGGCTATCCGGTTCACTGTAGCTGTGCACAACAAATTCAACCAGAGGAGGCAGGCCTGGCTTGCAGTTTGGCAAACTGGTTGTTCCCACCAGCTCAAGGGAAGAAGATTCCTTGCAGATCTTCCCTGTCATTGAAGTTCGGAGATTCAGACCCACAGCAGGGCTTCACCGGGAGGTTCAGTCATGGTAGAGGTCCTTTTCTGTCAGCTTCTCTTCGGTTCTCTCGATCCAGTGGCAACTCTGCCTTCTCTGTCCCAGAGACCTGCTTTTTATGCAGTTTTCCCCCATTCACATAGCCTGGCTGTCAATCAAACAGCAGGGTGGCTGTCCCGACGGGACAGTCACCACAGCCAATCATGCCAGAGTGTGACATGGTCTCCAAGGAGACCCTGTGCAGGGAGTCTCAAACCCCTCCCTCACATCCTGTCCCCCACAGACATTCAGGTGCCTAAGGAGGGCTTCTGTGCATAAGCCCACCAAAGGTCGGCGAACAAAGGAATCAAACTTGGTTTGGCGCGCAGTGAAAAACATGAGAAAGATTTTTACAAAAAGAAATGGCGAATAAACCCAGCCGGAACTGTATAAAAATGTATATGGCCCAGCGGGTTTAAGTTCGAGGCTACTAAGATAGCCTAAAACAATACCAAGGTTATTTAAAATAAACGTGGTGGAAAAAATAGGGTTGTTACCACTACCACCAGCCAAATCTTAATAAAAAGGGAACAAAACAATGTTCCATGAGAAACAGACAAAAAGGGATAAATATGAACCCTTTCCAGAACTCTATGTAAGATAGTTTGTACTGTGTGAGTTTAAAAAGACTAATAATGTCAATGGCAACTTTACAAGTTTTGAGAGACAGTAGTCAGTCCCAGAACATGGAGTCTGAGTTGGGAAGTCTGAAAAAGACAACCCTGTGTCACGGCACTGAAGTTGCTGTGTAACACGCAGTAAAAAGTTGATGCCTTTGGAGTAGGTGAGGCTCCACAGTCTATGAACACAAGAACATGTTAAACACACACAGCAAAACACATGTGAGAGTGGGAAAAAAAGGCTCACACTCTTACCAGTTGAAAAAATAAATCCCAGAAATCCAGAAAAGCTGCAGAGGGACTCAGTAGGTAAGGGAAATTAGCCATTCTGGAGAATTCTCCCTAACAAAACAGAAGACTGTTCTTGCCACTACATTTTTATGCCTGCTTGCTCTAAACCTCATGTTCAGCACACAGCAAAAAGCTTTTAATTTGCAGTTATTGCCCTAGTCCAACAGTTGGTTAATGGTCTAGGCCAACCCATTCTAATTACAAATATTTTCTAACATTCGTTTTGTTCAAATTAGTGCAGTAAGTATGTTAGGTAGTTTACTAAAATTAATTGTTAGTCTATGCACCACACTACACTGTCATGCTATGCTATGCTATGTTCACTCCTTTCTTTGGTTTCTATGATTTTCATCAGTGTCTCACATCAGTGATAAGCCACACACACCAGCTGCAACACCATCATCATTTGTACACTGGCATTCACTTTCTATATGAGTCTGAGGTGCCGCTAAAATTCTTGCATGGTTGAAACTCACACTACTTATTCCTACGTTTATCCCCCCTTTGTTTCTGTAAGGTTCTAAATAAATAAGGGCCTTTACAGAAACATGGGTCCTGGATTTTCCTCCACCAACCCATGTGATCCTCCGCACATCAAGTGATACTGTGTGAAAACATAAGTCTTTTTTTACAGTTAGTAACAATTGTCTAAATAATTGCGCATTCAGCAATCTTCATGGCACTAAACCTGTGAATATTCACTTTGTTTATCTGATTTGTAAGGTCTTTCTTTTTTTTTAACTCTTTTTTCAAGCTTAACAACTCAAATTCATATATAAAAATGTGGTCTGTTAAATATCACAGCAACCATTTTTTTTAAAATGATAAAAAATAAAATTGTTCAACCCTATTTGACAATTAATTTCAAAATTAGCAAAAAATAGTCCATACAGTCAATAAACGCCAAGAGAAATGGAAATACATGTCCAAACCTAGAAATAAATTGCAATACATGTCCAAATCTAGGAGAACAAAAATTCAATTAATGTCCATATGTCAATGGCAGAGGTTAAGGAAATTAAAAGAATAGTCAAGAAATGTCTGAACTGAGAACTCTTTCAGACCGGCAGCAGCATATCTGCCACAAAGACCAATGCTGGGCCCTGCAATTTTACAAAATGCACCTGTTTTCTGGAAAGGATTGTGTCCATGCCACTAATTTTCTCACATCATGGATGCTGGTTCCATTCCCTCCATCTGGGCTCCTCCGTTATGCTCGCCAGTTTCACCGCCTTCTCCCATCTTTGACGGTCCGGTGGACTCAAGTCCCATGGACTCCTCCAAGTGCCTCACCGTCAACACCCAGCTCCAGGGGCGCTGGTGAAGGAAACAAGTTAGCAATCTAAATTGAAGAGAAACAGACAGGTTAAATATCAATCAAATACTTTTTTTTATTGTCAATATTCCACTTCCCTTCACAACCTGGAAAAAGATGTCTGCATTATAAAACATACAAACACAAAACCTACCACCCCATTTCTATTGTTCACACTTTGCAACAAAAAGTATGTGTTAACAGCATATACATATACAACACTTACAACAAGAGCTCCGTTTGTCACCACCTGAAAAATAATGCATAACATAATAAAAACATACAATTAAATCACATCCGGCCTTTGATCCAGCTATTTGGAAACCAAAATGCATATTACATATCATTAACCTAGAAATACAAAATTACAAGCCTACACTTTTTATTTATCATTCTACGCTTTTCCTTTATTTACACACTTCACATCCATACTCTCATGCACACCTACCCACCTGTTTTATCCCCCTTTTACAATATATATTCATATTTCCATGCACACCTACTTACCTGCTACAATGGATCCCTTCAAAGTAAAATGCAAGTTTGCAGGAAGTACATATTTTTTCTTATTTATTTTTTATTTATCCACTTTGGTTTTAGTGTAACAGCTATACTGTTCATCCCCTACTGGTTTGTCCAGCCTATTAAAACCTTTTTTGGGTGGAATGGCTTGATTGGGTTCATATGGACAAATTATTCCACAGCCAGATCTGCTTCCTTCACCATGATCCTGTAGACTACAGGTGAAACCTTGTCCACAATTGTGTACAGTCCATGACAGGATGCCAGAAATGTGGCATTCTTGTGTTTACCTTTTGTACAATTAAACTTGAATACTTGATCACCTACTTCATATTCCCTCACAGATGTTCTCTTTATGTAGTATGATTTGGCACTGTCTGCTGCTCTTTCCAAATTCCACTGTGCAAATGCAAATGCATATCGAAAGTGCTTTATCAAATTGTCAACATATTCATGAATCATGGATGTATTTACTGCGATTTGTGCATTAGTCCTGTACAAAAATGTTGTGGCATGACCATTTTCAAGCCTGTCATATTTTCATGTGGGCTGAGTCTTGTGGATTTTGATTGAGTTGACCTAATAGCCATGCGCACCAAAGGGAGAAGTAAATCCCAGCTGGACTCTGCTTCAGCCACAAACCTTTTAAAAATGTCAATGATTGATCTACTTCAACTTTCCACACGACCAAAAGAAGATGGCCGTGAAAGAGGTCTCACTGTCAGCCTCACCTTCCTTTTCACTCCCAAAATTTGTCACATCTTACTCATCATTGCACTAGTAAAATTACTTCCACGGTCTGATTCTATTCTTTGAGGCAACACAAACATAGGGAAATTATGATTCACTAGCAATGCGGCCGCTGTTGGCGCACTGCAGTCAGCTGCCTGAATGCAATCCAACCATTTGGACATTAAAAATGTGACTGTCAGCATATATCAGTTTCCCTGTGCTGATCTTTTGACCGGCTAATGAAATCTATTTGCAAGTCTGACCAGTGTAGTGTCAGACCTCTTTTCATTGATGGTGCCTTATGTGTTGGAGAGGCAGGGTGAAATTGTGTACACACCAAACATCCCAGAGTATACAACTCTACATATTGGGACATTTGTGGCCAATAAGCATATTCTTTCAAAATGTCCAATGTTTTCTGTGAACCACTGTGACCCACAGATATTTCATTATGGGCATGATATAGCATCAACCCACAAAATGACAAAGGCACCACCCACTGGATTTGGCCTGACACAGACTCCTGAACCATCTTTCCATCTTGTAATCAAATTATGTTTTTGTTCTTTAACAATACCCTCAATTGCGCTCTCCCTTTAGAGTCCACCTCTATCAGAGGACTTTGCTGTGCATCTAACAAATGGTCCTAGAATAAACCTACAATGGGATCTTCTTTTTGTGCCTCAGCCAAGTCCTGATCAGGGGTATCAGAACTCCATTGCGCCAAAGTCTGATCAACTGTCCTCTGAGATTTGGAGCGTGCTATCGCATCCACCTGGATTTCACCAAGTAGATGTTCACTAGGGAATAATTCCCCCATCACTGCCCCATTCTTGGCTTACTGATCAGCCTTGTCATTCCCCTCTTGGTCTTCCCCTGGTGTTTTCAGATAGCCTCGTATTTTTCTCCAGTGAATGATCATGTCATTCTCTGAAACAGGCTTATCTACGGCTTGAATAATTTTTACCATGTTTGAGTTGTTTCTTGTTATGTGTGACTATTCCTCCCAACTTCCACCCAGGTAAATATTCCACAAAACTATTTGGGGCAAAAGCAGAATCAGTAACTGAAATTATTTCTTTGAATGTGTTTTCTACTGCTGTGCATATTGCCTTATAGATAGGAGGCAATTCTGCAATTTGACTGCTTTTGCAACCTAACCTTATGCTCACTCTTGGGATACCGTTAGTTCTAACCCACGCATTCCCTATTCCTGCTACCAAATCTTTTTCAGAATCACCCACCCATGTGGTATGCACAACCATCTACATACATGGTTGGGAGATCCCAACATGTCTCTTCATTGAATGCCTTGCGTGTGGATTGTTCAATTTTGCCAAATTTGTTTCTACCTCTGTGTCATCAGAGGTCCAGACAGCTGCTCAATCATGTATGTCTGTCAGCCCTTGAGCAACTGGGCTCTTTTTATTCTGTCCATATCTCACTTCCACTGGGAATCCCTGGAATACCAATGTCGATGATGTGATTCTTGACTGAGCTAGGTTCCTTGATCTGATTCTTTTACTCTGCAAAAATTGCATAGGCAGATGATTTGTTTCAACAATTACCTGCTCACCCTGAATAATGGGGTAAAAAATGTTGTAATGCCCACACTGTGGCCAATAGAATCTTTTCACATTTGTTATATTTTGTTTCTACCTGTGACAATGCTTTGAGGGCACATGCAATGATTTTTTTATTTCAATCATGCTTTTGATATAAGACCACTGACAGGCACTGATCTGTAAACCCTATCCCTTTAAAGAAATCTTGGCTCTTTTTCAGATAAGCTAAACATGGTGCTTTTATCAGATAGTTCTTCAACTCGGCTACTGCATCACATTCCTCCTTTCCCCTATTTCATTGCACTCTGAGCTTCAGTAAATGAGTCAATGGTTGTGTAATGTCTGCATTATCTTCAATACATTTCCAGTTGTAACTCGTCATCCCTAACACACTCTTCAAGCCCTTTAGATTGGTGGGATCTTTTAATTTCTGAATAGCTTGAACCCTTTTCTTTTGTGGTTTTAACCCTTGCTCTGTTACTTCATGATCAGGATACCATCTACATAGATCACAGTTCCCCTCTCAGCTGCATCTGAGAGTGCTTTGCTCAGAAATATCCCAAACTCACTCCCACTATTGATATACCCAAAGGTAATAAAGTTGCATGCATACCGTAGCCAGTTAAGCAAAAAGGCAAATAGATTTTGAATATCTTCAGCTAGTGGCACACACCAAAACCCTACTATAAGATCCAAAGTGGTAAATATCTTTAACCCTTGAATCTGTGCAAGGCCTTGATCAATACATAGAAGTGGCCCCCTTGACACATGTATCCTCTTGCTTAATTCTCTCAAGTCGCACACAAGCATCATTGATCATTGGCCTCCAGCACACTTATGTGTGTATTGATGTACTGTGGATAGTTCTAATGATTCCTTTGGATTCTAAATTCTTAATTATTTCTGCTAGGGACTCCAAACAGGCCAAGGGGAGCCTATATTGTCACACAAATACGGGCTGCCTACCATATACCCCTGGCAGTTTTGCAACATGCAAATCAGTAAGCCCAAAATCATAGGCATCTTTAGCAAATACCTCTTTGAATTTCATGACTATTTTCCTGAACAGATCTCTTTGTTCTTCATTTGTGCAAGCATATTTACCTTGAATGTGTTCCTCTACCATTTTATAGAATTCTGGGAAATCCTCTAACAGGGGGACATTTGTGCTTTCCTATAGCTGTGTGGCAGTGTCCCTTTGGAGAGACGCAGCCCTCAAATATCTTTACACATCAGCTTCCTTTTCAATTTGCTATTTTGCTTTTTCATATTCACCCACCTTAAATAGGATGCAATCATCCTGATGACAACAAATCACATTGTTTGATTCATAAGGGTAAACAGGCTGAAACCTGAAAAGCCCCTTTGGTTTAGAATCTAAGGACTCAGATAATTCGTCCTGTGAAGTGACTTAGCTTTCAGGGATGATTCTGAAAACTGGGTTATTAAATCAACAGTGTAGTATGATTCCTTCGCTACCATCCCTAATGCTGTACCTTCTTCCAAACTAATGTCTTGGTACTTCTTGTTATTCGTTAGTATTCCCATGGGACCATCTCCAATCTCTACTAACGGTAAATGTTCACATTCTAGCCCCTGCTGTCTCATAGATTCATTGAGACACACAAATGCATTGTGCCCTTTCATCTGTTGTACCTCTCTGTACTTTAATGCTATTGCAAGCTGCCTTGTGAAAGCAGGAATAATAACAATTTTCTTCATTTGAAGCTCAATTTCATATGGCATCATTGGAGCACAATGATAAGCTTTTCTTCTATTCTCAAATTCAGATGCTGCTCCAGCCAGTTTAGACCAAACCTTTTGTTTTAAGAAGTCTAAAACCATACACATTATGTGCATGTCATTTCCTAGATAGAATTTAGCTTTGGCTCCACTAAAATCCATACATTGGGCCTCATCAGGGGTTTGACGGTATATCCCAGCGGATATAATATCCGCCGGGTGCTATTTGCGTTAACGCTGCAATTTGTGGCGTAAACAACGCCAGATCATGCGCAGATCATGCGCACACGGCCGTGGTGTTAACGCAAATAGCAGCCAGCAGAAATATTGTCCGGGAACCATAAAATTCAGCAGGCATTGCGCTACCATCGTGTCATTGCGCTATTAGCACCGCAGGAAATGCGTCACTGCCGGAACGGGAAATAAAGCGGCTGCCATTTTAGAGATCAAATCTACTGAAAATCGCAGCCCCTGCAAGCCATCCACCACTGCTAACAGTCTAAAATGTCCCAGGAGCACACCAGGGGCAAGTCTGCCTTGGAAAGGGGGGCCAGGAAACCAAAGTTCTCTGACCAAGAACTGACAGTACTTGTGGAGGAAGTACTGGGCCACCAAAATGAGCTGTATGGGCCACTGCAGCACAAGACCACCGCACAGTGTCACCCACAGATCTGGTGAGCAATCACCCAGAAGGTGACTGTGGTGGGCCGTGTCCCCAGGGATGGGGAGGACTGCAGAAAGCGGGTCAACAACTTGCGCGTCCGTGGGCTCCTGGAACAATGGCTATGACTGGTGTTGCATTCCCTACTTGCCACAATTATGGACATCTGGGCAGGCATGTGAATGGCCATTCAGGGGTCACTATCTCAGGGATGGTCATGGTTGTGACTCCAACTACTAGTGTACAGTGTTCTTGTGGATGTGCCTACATTAGGACCCAATTGTCATTACTGTGTGTTGCCCAGGGTGGGATATCTCTTGGGTGTCAGGGTGAGGAGCAGCACTGCGACACACACAAAATGCATTGTGGTAGTTGTGTTTCCATGTGTGACTGTGCTTTCACGGGTGTGTGGCATTCAGTGTTATGCTGTGTGGCCAAGTGTTGACATGAGACGCACATGCATGGAAATGGTGCAGTGCTAGTGCTGGCTTTGTCTCCTGGTGGCATGCAGGGATTCCTGTTTGTCTGCCCCCCCCTTTCAGGTGGACATTGACATGCATTTCATTCAGACAATTTACTCACCCAACATCCATGTGTTTTGGCCTCAGTGCCTCTACACGTAGGCTGGCAGGGTAGTGGTGTGCAGTACCATGGAGCTGTGGGAGGATAGCGGGCGTCGCAGTGGCTGGAAGTTAGGTCAGGGCTACAGGTCATCTGCATGTTCAGGTAATGGTAACTCTTATGGTTCCTGTAGGCTGCATCATGTTCCCGGGGTGATGCTACTGCAACATTTGTGCAGTCTAGGGCAGCAATGATGTTTGCAATGTTGGCAATGGAATGGAACTGAGCCTTGAGCTGCTTGACCCGTGCCTGTGTGTCTGGCAAAGCAATGTGCTCATTGACATGGAGCAACAGTTCATCCAGCACCTGTCCCAGCAAGGCACTGAAGGTGGACTGGGACATACCATGCATCATGGCAACCGTGTGTTGGAAGCTGCCAGTGCTCAGGTACTGTGAGATGGACACAACCTTCACAAGTGGGGGACAGCAGTGCTGATGGCTATATGGCTGCCTATGTCAGCCTGGATTGTGTCCAGTGACTGAGTGATGGTTTCTCTGTCCAGCCTGTACTCAGTCACAAATTGCCCATCAGTCAGGGCTCAGGTTGTTGGCCTGGCCGCCTTGCTGGTCTCCTCTTCCTCCTTCTCCTAATCCCCACCACTACCTTTGCTCCCAGGGCCCTGTGCTGGTTGTCAGGCCTCTGCAGCTCCAGGCTCATTAAGTACATATCCACATCAAGGCTCCTGGATCCTGTACTACCGCCGGCTGTAATAGCGGCGGCGGGATTTACAGTCGTGATCTGGCGGAGCGGTATTGTTAGCGCTAATACTGTTTCCGACGGTTTTAAGGGTTACCGCACAACTCGTGATGTGGCCCATTGGGATGAATGCTTTTGGACCCTATTGTGATTCTGAACATGCACCTCCCCACAATTCCTTGCAAAAGATTAGGGTCATCTAGATGAAAAATGTGTTGATTTTTAAAAAATGGGTATCTCTTCTCTGTCAAGCATTTGTTTAAACACATTTTCATTAATGAAACTCCTTTCTTGCTCTATGGCCAGCATTGCTTCAATCATTTCTGTGTGCCCATTGACATGCACAGGAATCCAAGCCTGACCTTCTTTCATGTGCATTTCTGCAATTGTTGAAATATCTTTTTCCTGATCTGACTCAGAAGCAATATTTTGTTTACAGTTTCCCTCAGTTAGATAAAAATGCAATGTGTTTTCATCTATCAGTGTTTGCTAGTTTTTCTTTGGGTCCAAGTACATTTCTAAAGATTGCTTTTCTTTTTCTCCTTGCATTTCACCATGACACATGATAATGACAGTGACGCTAGTTACACAACCATTTTGAAGATATACTTCCACTGCAATCTCTATTTTAGCAATGGTGTTGCATTCGTTTTCATGGCTACCCTAAGTCCTTACTCTTTTAGGTTTCAGGTTTTCTTTGGCCAAAGACCACAATACCCCATTTACCACATCAAAGAGGGGTGATAATCTCTTAAGGCAATCTGTCCCTAACAGGAATGGTATCTCTTCTATGGGTGTGACCACAACCTCCTGTTTTATTCTATGCATTCCTACCTTGATGTCAACTTCAGTGACACTTTACACTGATATTTTTTCTCCATTGACATTATGACCAGGGTCTTCAATATGTCTCAACTTCAGTATGTCTTGCAGGGATCTCCTTTCATTTATGGTTTGCATTAATTTCCTTGACATCATGGTTGCCTGTGCACCTGGGTCAATCATTGCAAACGTATTACTTCTCTCTTCAATTGTAATAGGGGAATAATACCTGGCCTCACATTCTTCAAGTATCTAAAGGTAGTGTGAATTGTTGCTGATCTCAGGGCTTATTTCCTTTATGCCTGTCTGGCTTCTTGCTAGATAAAGGTGCATATGAAATGAAATTTTAAGACCCTTCATGCCCATCTCATTTCAATTTCTTTATTAATGTTTCTGTTCTGAGAATTCATTTGGAGCTTTGCCACAGACTGCCCCCCTTCTACCTCGGCACCAGCAGTGTTCCCTCTTCATTCCTCTTCTGTTTTCTCCCCATTGCCCTCTTTCAATTACCTCAACTCTGGAACCCATTCATTAGCATTATGTGGCAGAACATCAATTTTTTGTGTGTGACACATACCTATTTTTGTACCATACCTGTTATTTCTGCCTCATGAAACATCTTCGGCTCAAAATATTCTTCAGGGAATTCATTTGCATCTGACCTTTGTAACATTTAAATTTGTGTGAGGACATGATCACTATTAGAATTGTCAGGGCAATGCAATCTCTTCATTTGATTTTATAGCGTCACCTATCATCTAATTTGTTTCACACCGCATGTCCTTTTTAAACTGCTTTTTGATTATTTTTGGTTTGGGTTCTTCCTTTTTATTTCTCTTTTGCTCTCTTATTTTCACAAACGTTGATGGTTTGGTACAACTCTAAATTAAACCACACTCCTTTCTTGTGTGTGTTTTCATTTCCTTTTCCATCACTATTCATCTGTTTTTCTGTTTTTAAATCGCTAAGCAATTCAGTCTGTTAATTCAATGGTAAATCATTGTCATTTGTGCTTTCATTGTGGGGAGCCTGGCTAAGTATTCATTTGTTGCCACACTGTGCAAAGTCACTCTTGTGACATTCTGCACTCTCACTCGGCTGCTTATTCTGCAGTGCACACAGTTTTCCCATAAGCTCAGACAAGATCTTCACCTGAGCCTCCAGGCACTGGAATCCGTCCATATCCCTAAGCTCATCCCTCTGTGCCCGAGGCCATTACTGGTTGAATTCAAATTTATCAGGCCTGTTTCCTTTAAGGAGACTGGTTCCTGTTTGTGTTCCCCCTGAATCCCCAGATACAGGGGGTGGAGAGCGTGGGTGACCGTCCTCTGTACATGGTCAATCTGTGGAGAGGACTGAACATAATGGAGAGGGGCATAGGCCACATGTGTATGGAAGGGAGCAAACCTATCCCACCCCCCTAGGCACTTTAGGGTGAGGCAAATCCCATTGGCAGAACTCTAATAGTCCAGGGGACAGGGGCATCCCAAAGGTCCCCACACAATCATAATATTATACGTGCTCCAGCTGAATGAGACATAGTGCACGCAAATGAGTAGATGCAATTTTGTAACCATGGTTGAGGTATAGGGCCTGCATGGCCACACAGTATTTATTGTGTTAAACAAAGGCTGCAAGCCTGAAGAGGAAATCTGAATAGACCCAAACGCTGATGAGAGAGGCCCATGATTCGGCTGTCACCGAAACCCTCCTTTGTTATAAAACTGTTGCCAATATGTTTGTTCTAAGAATGAATGTGCCCTGCAAGGCCACGAGACAACGCTGGGTGCTTTGGTGAACGTGGGATCACAAACAGGGCAAAACAAGCCTCCGACCCAGCCAACCACGGGTTATAGCCCCTGCCTCTGCCCCAGTCCCAAGACCACTGAATTCTAAGATGCCAGTTGAACCCATAACACTGATCATAAACCAATAAACCATGAAAGATCTAAGAGTATGGTTATACCACCTCTTTCTACAATGGCATGATTTGTAATGCAAGGTGCAGGGATGGATACATTATACTTCAAAAGTGAGGGTGGAAGCTGTGAAAGCCGAGAGACACGTCCAGGATGAGTTAAAAGTGTGTGGGGGTTAGTGTGACCTTGAGACTCCCCTGTGTCAGTCTTTTTAAGCATGCCAGGTGCACTGTATATTGATAGAGTAGCAATATTTGCAAATACTGCTAATAGCTTCTTTCCTTGGTTCCCTGGAGACGATGAGCCCAGCAGATCCCACGTGATGGAAGATGGACGGACTGGGCTGGGACCAATGGCTTGGAATCCCCTATGGAGGAGGCTGCCCATGTATAGAGTCGCGCCAACCAGCCTCCCAGGTTTTCACTATATATAATGATGTCACATGTGACGCTGTATATTTTAAGCCTCTGCTCGCACTCTTTTTAATTAGAACGTTCTCTAGACAGCAGAGTTATTTTCTGGCACATCTATTTTGTAGAAATCAAAACTTGTTATCCTTGCAAGATTTTTTGGGCCCTTTTCCCTAGCAGATTATATTTTTTCTGGTGTAAGCATTTAGGGGCGTGCCTTCACATTCTGTCTCTCATTTCACTGAAATGGTTTCATTTGTTGATTTCCATTTTCAAATAGTCTATCTACATACCTTGGTCTTGCCTGATTGCCATATATCATTGTTGCAAGGTCAGACCTCCTCTGGGCCCCCAGTGCCTTGTATGGCCCATTATACTTATGATTCTGGTTGTTATTTAGCCCAGACATATTATTGTGAAATCCCACTTTGGCGAACTACCAAGATACCTAGGACTAATGTATGAGTTTCTGTCGCTAGGATCTATGGCTTGGAACACAGGTGTCTGGGTTGGAGCCACCTTCCCTTACATGGCCATGCCTCTCTGGTTATGTGATGTGTCATTCTTAATTTGAGTTTGAGCTGTCTCCAATAGCATTTTCCCAGACTTTATTTCTAGAATTTCAGGGATAGCTTCTTTAGCTTTTTGGGGTCTATGTTCATTTCTAATCTCCCCCTTCTCATGAGAGATTAGTTCATAGATGTTAATGGCCGACTCAAGAATCCACTCTAAGCTTTGATCCCTTTTGAATTCACGGTCGAGTTGCAAAGATATATCCCATTGCAATCCATGGAAAAACATGGTCTTGAACGCTGCTGAATGAATGTCACCAGTTACATCAACACGTGAGAATGTTCTTTTCAGGTTTTGCAGGAACTGGCATGGTGACTCATCTAATTGAGCCGTCATGCTGTACACTGCCTTCTTGGCATCTTGGGTGGAGCGATATGGTGAAAATTGTTTCATAATCTCCCTTTTGAAATATTCCCACTATAAATTCCTCTGTTCATTTAGGATCTGTATGTAGCTATCAGAGGCGGGGTCAAAGGTGAGGTGGAAAAATCTACTGTATTGGGTCTTAGGGATTTCAAGCGTCTGAAAAAGCTCAATGACAATCTTGTTCTTCTATGGATATGCCTGAATCCTTGTTGAATATTCTAATCAAACTCTTTACACTTTCATTATTTTGGGTGCATTGTGAGATGCATCATCCCCTTCCTTTGCTCTGGGCGAGCAGTCTCAGCCTCGATTAGTGGAGAGCAGCCAGCTCTTGGCTAATGAACAGCAGCTGGCAAATTTTCCAGACTGTGGCTGCATTCGGCCTCAGTGAGGGTAATGTCCTGCTGCTCACAGGGCAACAGCTCTGTACTCCTGCCACCGCCAACACCAAATCTTGTCACTCCATTTCCTTACACTGTGCCTGTAGGCCTTCTGTTTCACTGTTGAGTGTAAAGTTTTCTTTATATATTTTGGCTATTCCCTTGTACATTTCTGTACTTTGCATTTCAAAATGATCAACTGTTTCCATACTTTTACCATTCTCCTTCATAAGCCTAAAAATGTCATCTTCCATCATCTGTAGTTCTTTAGAGGACTGAGTACCACACTTTTGGAATTACTGTATTTCTGTGCAAAGTCTCAATCTTTTTCGAACAGCATACAAAACTGTTTTTAAATGATCAATTTCTCCTTCACTCTCAGTAAACTGTCTCTCTTTCTGTGGCAATTGTGCACTTACATCATCATACTTGGCCTGTAACTTCAGACGATGCTCACACTGTTTCAATTTGTCTTCTAACTGTAACATTTCCTCATGCATAGCTGCCAGGTCTTTGTGCAAGCCTGCAATTATCTCATTGTCCTTTGCCCTCAACTTACTTAAATTATGTAGATTAAACCACGTATTCGCAGCAAGGTGAATTAGGCAGTCTGTTTGTTCTTTCCGATCTCCTGAATGAAAGAGTCCTAACATACACATTTGCAATACACTTCCATCAGCAAACAGCTCCTCTGGAACTTGCCTTGAAGTCACCCATCAATCAAACACCTCCCGTAGTATGACCAGCTCTTCAGTACTTTTCCAGAAGCCTTTCAGCTTCTTGGCAGTCACCTTTGCACAGCATTGATTCTCCGTGCCCGGATGAACATGTAACATTCTTCCTCTGCAGTCTCCTGTACAAAGGAAAGGCTGGTCTTGCCACCACATTGGTATGCCTCCTTTCTCTAAACCTCACATTCAACACACTGCAAAAATCTTTTAATTTTCATTTATTTCCCAACAGCTGGGTTATGGTCTAGGCAAACCCATTCTAATTACTAATAATCTCTAACATTACTTTTGTTAAAATGAGTGAGGTAAGTATGTTAGGTAGGTTAGTACAATTAATTGTTAGTCCCTGCACCATACTATGCTCACTCCTTTCTTTGGTTTGTATGATTTTCATCAGTGTAGTACATCAGTACTAAGCCACACACCCGCTGCAACACCATCACCATTTGTACACTGGCCTACACTTTCTATACAAGTCTGAGGTGCTGCTAATATTCTTGCATGGTTGAAATTCAAACTACTTATTCCTAAAGGTCCAAAACCGTTCAGTCTCGATTGTACTTTGACTGGGCAAGTTTGATCATGTTACCCCAGAACTAGTCTCCGTTGGAGAAAAATATTATATTTAAGACCCTATGTATGGTACACAATTCAGTCTATGGGCATCGTGCTAATCAGTTTAAGCAGTTATTCACTGTTTCTACACTGAGAGTTCGGCATGTACCGTATCAATATAAAAACACACTTCAGCCTTTTAAGAAATCTACAAGTAGAGGAAGAAACTGTACTGTTCTTGTCATAAAGCATTTGAACTCTCTCCTGGATGCTTTTAAAAACACTGCTATTCTTCTCTCATTCAGAAGTCAAGCATAGCCCTAATTTTTTGATAACTAGCCATTAGATCTGCCAGCAATACCTCTTATGTTTTACCATATCTCTGCAATTTCTTGCAGCGTCAAGATACCTATTTCAGTGATTGGGCGCTATAAAAATACCAAAATAGGAACAGGAATAGAAATCTATAACGTGAATGTGTTTTAGGGCAGGTAAAGGATTAAGGAGGATTTCCTGCACAGAAAATACTTTAAAATTATATATATATCTGCTAGGATAAATGACAGGGTAATACTTTACCTTCCCTTGCTTTTTATGCAACAAACACATTCATTCTGGGAGTTGTGGTTTTGCTTAACTTTAATTGAGGAAAATTGAGGGAACACTCCAAAATGCCAGGACACGAAACCTTGTTTCCCAGTGATATGGGGTCTGCCCACGTTAACAACATTAGTTGCATTCTCTTCAGTACAGAGGAAACAGGACCAATACTTTTTAGTCTCTTATGATAAAAAGCAGTACATCTTTAAATATTGATGACCATTGCACTGGGAATGCAATATATTGAGGCCTTCACAGGGCATCATAAATACCTATATTTAATTCTTGTTGAATGCAGTAACATTGTATGAGCTCTTTCGTACTGTCAAGCATGTGTTGTTTCAAGCAATTTAACAGTTAAGATAATCTGAATCATTTCAATATAGGCTGGTATAAGGTATTTATGTAGCCTGAAATTATATTATTTATTACATTCGGTCTGCATTGATTTATTTTGTTTGCACAAAACATCAAAACTCTGTTAGGTGGCTCTACCTATGAATGGGTTATGTATAGTTGGTTTTTATCCATATGTAGGATTATCCACTAGCTCTTTCAGAAAGCCTTTCTATCCCTTTCTTCTTTGGCCCATGTTCACCATTTCTACCTGACATTTTATTGCTAGGGGCCTGCAACCTGTGGCTCTGCAAATGTTTTGAACTACTGCTCATATGATCCTCAACATTGGTTTCCAGGCAAGGGTTGATGGCATTGTACCCTAACAAATTTGGTGAGCCAATGGTTTCAGAACCCTGACCTAATGAGGCTCTTTCTTATTTACCTTCTTCTGCTGCTTTAAATTCAAACATGCCTGCTACCCATTCTATCTTTTTGTCTGTTGTCCTGCATGACATGAAAGGAAATGCCAGTTCTAGTAGTCATAGGAAGGTCAATTGATTACTTGGCTAAGCACAATCACTACACTAATCAACATTTGAAAGACTTTGATCCTTGCTGTGTTAAGATTGATGACAATGTTTACATTGTATCTGCAAGTAAATGCATAACCATAGGAATGGTTATTAGTTCACTCAACTGTTCATGCTGCTAAAAGAAACTATTGATAATTTATATAGATCAACAATCATATGTATGTATGTATATTTAGTGGTCAATAGCATCATGTACATCAATACACAGAGAACACAACTAAAGGGCGCACTAGGGAATGCAGGAAATGACACAAGAGACGATTAATACATTGGATATTATCTCCTAAACTCATGAGAAAGGTTATAAAACAGGCAAAATGGCCCATTCTACATCCACTGAAGATTTCTGGGACTGCTTAAGTGATTAAAGAACAGAAGGCAATATCCATCACTGTAGATCATGCCATTATGTGGGAATGAATCCAGCTATTCATATGGAAACCTCCTACAATCTATAGCACCTGAATTGCTAAGAGGGGTCTCAGCACACAGGGTAGTATGCTTCACTAGCAATAATTCACATGTTTGTGAGCTCCGGTAGACAGCGGAGCATTTGCCCTCCTCCCATGTGAGCAAATAGAATTGCCTACCAAATAACCAAAACACTACATGGGGACACATTTATGCCAGCAGGCGTCATCTGGTAGTTCCTGTTTACACAGTGATTTATAAAGTATTTCCATTTGGAAAATAGCATTGAAAAATACTTAACAAATCAGTCCCTCTGTCTCTGTCCCTTTGAAAGTGTGCCTGGCAAGAATGCTGCAGAGTGGTGGGAATTGCCCTCATCCGCTTCCCACACCCTCTCTATGTTGACTCAATCTGTCATGTGTCCCTTTTCTCCCCTTTCCCCCTCTGCAACCTGAGTTGCTTGATTCAGAGGACTGACCGATTCCACCCTTCTTTGTCCTGAAAAAGAAAGAATGCGACAGACAAAAATCCTGTTGCTCAACCGATGATCCTGTTGGTAGGGAAAACCCCATTTCCAGTACTATCCCTACTGGTTTCTCATGTGGGTAAAAGGGCACTTCACCAGTGCTTGTCCCAAGAACCAACCAAAAGAACCCATGGAAATAGGTTGGGTAGGGGTAGAAGAATGCAAATAATTGGAGGATACCAGGGATGAGGACCATGAAGAAGCAAACATACTCTTATATAACAGTACTCTCTCCAAGGCTCAACAGTAGTTCCAGGTGAACAAAACATAGGCTAATGCCCTAATTGATATAGGAAGCCAACAGACCGACATCTTTTTGGACCTTGATTCTCCTGACAGTCTATATTGGAACGATGCCATAAAAAGTAACCTGCATCCATGGGAATGGAGCAATATATCCTAAGGTGCCACTCACCTTAGAGATCCGGGGAGGTCCAACTGCCCTCGAAGTAGCTGTAGTTGCAGGGCTACCAGAGGAGGCAATTATAGGGACAGATTTCCCAACATTATCCAGACCTCCTTCAACAACAGCCAAAGGAATCGATCCCAGATAAAAACTCTCCTCTGATGTCTTGCTAGGAATATCCAGAGGATATCAGTGAACCACTATGGGATTGGTAAAGAGGGACCTTTATACAAAAAGTCCCCCAAGAGATGGGAGCTCCAAGCTAATGGAAGGGATATGTGATGAATACAGGGAATTTGCCCCTTCTCCCCAAGGGGGAGCCACCCTCTTTTGAACTAGGCAATAGGGAGATGAGCCCGCTATTTAATACCCTCTCTAGGGGTCAGGTTAAGCAGGATCCCACTGCCGGTAACCCCTCTCTGGGGACAAGCAATACCTAAGTGTGGATTTCATCCCACCAAATTCACTTCAAACTGCTCAATGTTTGTTGGTTAAATTGGAATTGAACATAGCAATTAGGTACAGGACCCCAAAAAGTGGATGTCTGGTTTCTGACCTGTAAATGTTGCTGCCTCTTCATTAAGATGAGGACCAATCATGTCTACCCTTCCAATCCAGGGAGGAACCTAAATACAGGCAACGAAGACGGGGACAATCAGAGCGAGAGCAAGGGACGCTGGTGTGTTCAGATGTGCAGAGGAGGGATCCACTCCCTCACAGGAGGAGCTGCAAGCCACGCAGTGGCGTATTGCGTGGAGACCGAAGGTGGCTTGTTGAGGGTTGCCTCTTCAATAAAAGCAGAAACCCTGGCGAGCTGAGGACGGAAGCAGAACCGAAGGATACAGGATGTGCCAGCGTCTTAAGCCGCTGAGGTTGAAGCCCAGAGAAGGGAGAAGCAACATATAACAGCTGACCACGCAGGCCATACCAAGGTCAAATACAAAGACATGCATGGGACAGAGAGAATGCCTCCAATACAGAGCAGCACTGCTGTAGACAAGGACCACAGCAGCACCCATGGAGCAGCTGGAGGGTGATGAGAATGCATCTGAGAATAAGAATTACCCAGGAGGGAGTGAGAGAACTAAGAAACCAAATGGGGCCATGAAGACCTGTAGCCCACAAGGAGGTAACAACATGAAAACCCCAGTAGGGTATGAGAGCATCAACTAGCTAAGCCGGGCCAAAGAAACTGGAAGTCCAAGCATGACTCAGAAGCCAAATACCCTTTGATGGGGTGAGAGAAGGAACCAAACAAACATGGCTGAACAGGCCCATAGCCCATGTGGAACTAAACTCACTTCCTTACAAAGGGGTGAGACAAGCAACAGACCAAGTCAGTCTAAAGAAGTCCAACGCCCACATAGCCTGAGAAGTTGAATACCCAATGAGGGGGTTAGAGAAACAACTGCACAAACAGGACTGAGCAGGCTTGTAGCCCACACAGGGCTAACAATCCATATACCACACAAAGGATTAAAAAAGCTACCAAAAAAACTGGGCTGAGCAGGACAGTAGCCCACACAGGGATATGCAGGAGTATGGGCTAGATTCAGCATCTCAGCATTTATATTTTAGCAATGGTTTGAACTTCAAATGGGTCACAGGGTGTAAAAATCATTGCTGGTCTTACGAGTGTAAGTCTCAGGCAGAATTATGCTTTAGGATGTTATTTCAATGAACGGAACAGCACTAAGTATAATACTAACCTACATTTAACATACTAATTAACCCAACCCCATTTAACATGTAACATATTCCCATAATAACATTTAGTGCAAATTAGCTCATGAAATTAACTGGATGCAGACTGATGAAAATGCATAATGCTCTTAAAATGGGAAGAAAAATTTACTTTAAATGTGCAGGCTGGATCTGCACTGTGTGGTAAGCTGAAAAATGTGAAGATCTGTTCTGCTGAAAACATGGCTTTGTTTTGGAGAAGAAATCTCAAGAGAAAAATAAAACATTTTTCTATTCAGCAATGCAGTTAGGACAATGAGAAACAATGAGAAAGGCAGATCGTGTGATGCTTAGTGGGATGAGCTGGACAAAGGGAGGTGCTTGTGATTGACAGGAGGTGTCTTAGAAAAGGGTTTTGAGGCAGAGTAGAGAGGCATTCCTTTTCGGGCACTGACTGACGAAGGAGCAGAAGTCTGGCTGGGCAGATGGAGTTCAGAGCTCGCGTGCTGACTAAAGCTGAAGCTGTGCTTATCTGGGTTGACGATCCTTAGAATAACTGCAGTCTCGAGAATCCTTATCTGGTTTAACCCTGTGCGAGGAGGCAGAAGGGCTGAGGAAGATTTCACTGCCAAGCTGAGTTGGGAATATCGTGAACAGATTTAGGTAAATATGAGGTTAATTGAATGATGATGTAAATGATAATATGTAGCACAGGTTAAATAGTTCTGTTCATTTTAGGCGCTGTATTACAGATTAGAATTTCAACTTGCATGTATTATTGTGTTTGTTTTTGAAAGGGTATGTTTCTTGCCAATTTTCACAAAGCTAAGGTCAATTGGCAGGGCTTTGAAAGCTATTGCAAGAAGAAATGTACTTGCACTGTGAAGTACAATTTGGGCAGAGGTGTCACTCTGTGTAACTTGCATAATTCTATTTTACGATAAAGAACACACACATTTTAAAAAAAGTAATTTAGTCTCATTACATTTTTTCTGCATGCAATCCCTTTTATTTGACATGCATGTAGAGATGCAGATGTTTGGTAAGACATATCTCAAAGCAAAGTAGCTGCAGTGAGTTGTCTATTTATAGAGACTGAATGAATGTTCAGTATTTCAATTGCATACTTTAGATTTGTTGAAACTCAGCCAAAAGGGCGTAGTGTGGTATTGTACATAAGGTACCACAGGAGGGCATGAGCCATCTATTCATCTAAGTCCAGTATTTCTTGTTAGTGACCCTGGTAAATATAATTATTAGGCAGTATTCTGAAATCAGTCTCACCACTGTAAAAATAACCCAACAAGTTTACAGCAAATACCACCACCACTATAAAATAAATTACCACCATAGCAAAGATACAACAATAAATTACCACAAAGTAATACATATAACCCCAAAATATATCTGACAGCACACAACCGAATACCCCAGGAGGGGATGAGAAAAGCAACAAACCAAACAGGACTGAGCAGGCCATAGCCTACACAGGGATAATGACCTAAATACCCCAGCGGGGGAGAGGCAACAAACCAGAATATGATGCACAGCACACACCTTTATGTTGATCTTAATAGAGAAGCATATGTACATGTTAAGAAATAGAATAATGTGAAGCTAGAGGTGCAGGTGAGTAAACACAGTCCTGGCACATGGGCTGTACAAATTAGAGAAACAAAAAAGTTCCCAAAGTAAGGGAACTTGCATTCCCTGCTCACTATCATGCTAAAAAAAAGCCAAACTTATAAATGTAGATTTGAATATGCTGTTTGTACAAATATAGCACATTTAATGATAATGCGTATTCCACAACTTCATAGAAAATAACTCTGCTTTTCATTACACATCGATATATTTTAACAAAACACACAGTACATTTTTAGATATCCATCTCTTCATCAGGGGTACATTTCTGTCTGCAAATAATTGAAAAAAAATCCCTAAGTATGTTGCCATACGACCCTTACTGTAATATCAGAGAGGGTTATATAAGCGTGGTAATTTACCTCATAAGTTCCATGGTACGGTAGGCACCAGTTTATGTAATGGTGATAGGCTGCACACTCAATAGATGTTCTATGACAGCATCTGGGGAATATAATGAGGAAAAGTAGAAAAATAATATTGAGTAGGGTGGTCTTATGTCAATTGAACTAGGGGATGCAAAGGGGAAATATAAGCCTCACCTACACGTTTTCCAAAAGGGAAATGGTATTGGGTGAATCTGTGCAATAAACAACAGTTCTTGATAGGAACTGATTCAAATTCTGGGACCTTATGGGTACAAATTGAGGATTAGAGTACCTCAGTGTTGTTATGCTATTTGGGGGTTTAAGATTATACCCTGCAACTTTCCTTTTTTCCAATATTTCACCACAGGCTAGGTTAGACACCAGAAACACTGAATACTTTGTCAGCAACAACAGATTCTTGTAACATTGTACACCATGCATTGATCAGGCCATACAATAACAAACCACCACACAGGCTCACAATGTTATTCTTTATATGAAGCTGTTAAGATCTGTTAGCAAAACCATGAACATTTTCATAGGCATTGGTTATGGCCAAGAATAAAATCTATGTAATAACATCAAATGAAATATATTTCAGACTTTCGCATTGGTGATGGGTCGGAACAAGCAAAACATAATTGTATCAGTGTATGGTTAGAAACAAAAATAAAACATACAATTCCATACTGATAGTTTTCTTTGGGTCCTGAAAAAACCCTAACTGCCATTAATTGACAATGGGTGTAGCATGGCATTAAAACCCTTATTTACTCCCTGTTTATTATCAATAGATTGGGATGAAGTTAGGAGATACCCTGGTAAGCACTTAGTTGGTTATGAAAGCAAATGCATTTTATATACAGCTTCAACTCCCATTTACCCGTTGCCATTTAGCTAAGGTCAGATCAGTATGAGATTAGAGATGATGGACTCTTCTGCAAAGCAGAATAATCCCCATTGCCAATTTTGATTCAGGGAACAACCATCATGCCTGGGTACCTTAGGGATAGAAGGAGGTATGCATTTTGGGTCAGTTTGACACAGTCCAAATTACCCCTGCAAGAGATTCCAGTAATTTGGTCCCTATTAATACTCCCTTTAGTTCACTTGAGACTCTTGTGACCCCAGCCCTTCTGGCCTGTATGCAGTTTGAGCCCCACTTGGCAGTTACCACCACCTTATGGCTCAGAATCCCAGCTTGTGCTGCTTTCTGTCAGGCTGCCAGCTGCACACAGCTATAGCTTTTGCTCACAGTCCCCAGTTGAAGGCCCCAGCAATGTTTGGCCCAATTCCTTATGTTCCAATAGCACAGGTATCACACGAGACAGCCCAGCTTTCTCACTCGATGCAAACAGAGACTCACAAATGCTTTCTGATCTCTTTCAAAATTTGGATACCAATAGCTGTAACGCTCACCTGGTATCGACAGGGACGCCACTCAGCCTGGCTAGACCCTTCACTCCCTCTCAAACCTCTTCCCTTGGTAATGCTTCAGAGAGTTGGGCCTGCAATACAGGAGTGCTGGGTTCAAACTTAATTGTTCCTTGCTGCTCAACCCCCGCTTCCCTTGAAAACCAGACATTTCCTCAGACCTATTCTCACCTTGATTTTTGTACGATGCGCTCTCCGTCCTGCTTCGCAATGCAGGGGCGCATAGATGGAGCGGGCGTGTTGGGACTGAGTTACTTCACTGATACGAGCCCTGTGCGAGTCCAGTCCTGCTATGACTCCAACTTTGTAAGGTAGGTTGCTTCTTCACAGTTTTGATATTTCAGTCTCTCTTCTTTCTCCTTATTAATTTGCTAATGTCTCTGTTTTCTTTCCTCTAGGTGTGGAAAATGATGTTGGCGTTGCCATGCGGATCGGCATGGAGTATGAACTGGTGAGCGAATGCGCGTTGCGCTGCGTTATTCCAAAAGTAATGTGTGGTGTGCAGCGTTAATTTGCCTTTCTTGTGCTAAGCTGTGTTTCTTGTCTTGCTTGCAGGTCACTGTGATGTTCAAGAATGGATGCCAACCACGAGACGTTCGAATCAGGTAAGAGTCTTGTACTTCCTTAACAAGAATGATTAGGTGCTCACTAATGCTGTTCTTTCTCTCTCTCCTTTCCATTTGTGGTGCTCAGGAGGAGGATGCAGTGCCTAGATGTTGGTGTTCCGGAGAAGGATTCAACGCTTAGATGCTGGTGTTCTCTGGACCAGGTAAGAGATGGACCGAAGACAGGATGCTACTAACAGGTAAGTGCTGTAGTAATGATGTTCTTGTTCTTTCAGGGTGCGCGATGCCAGGATTCAGCAGGTAAGGAATTCAGGAGGCAGAGCTGGACACGGTGAGCGTCACGCTGCTAACCGCAGAGTAACGCAAAGCATGTTCCTCTGTTTGGGCATGGCATATATAGCCCCAGCTATTCCAAGGCCCGACCACTCCCAAAACACTATACCGCATGGCTCAGTTCTTGGAACTTAGCTATGTGGGAGCCTCCATGTTGGACCCAACCCATTAAAAAGTCCAGACCCCCATATTACCTTCACATTAAGCATGAGCCTGGTGCCAGAGGAGCCAGGACTGACTCCAGGAGAGTCTTTGGCAAGGCGGCAAGGCCTTTGAGGCCATAATAGGAGATGCTAACTTGGCTCCAAGGGGAAGACTGACTTGCCTATGGGGGTTGGGGGTAGGGATCATGACAGCAACCCCCAAGGCCCATCTCACGGTAGTCCTTCTGCCTGGTCCTGGTTTGGTAGGGTGATTCTGGTGGAACCGTTTTACCAAGAGTGGAGCATGGATTTACTCACAAGGTTCTCACGTTCTGTCCTGCGGGCCATATCCTTTCCAATCTACTAGATAATATAGCTTAGATCTGGTGTATTTCGAATCCAGGATGTCTTTAACTTCAAACTCCGGCTGGTTTTGGTGGTGTTGTAACACGTGTTCCAGGTTGAACAGGTTTCAGAAGAGATACGTGGACCATAGGATGAATCTGCATATTTGATGGTAAGGCTATTTTAACAGCTGCTGGATTTATTACTGATTCAATGGTGAAAGGTCATAGGTATCGTTGGCGAAAGGTCCGGGTTCCTTTTATGGGCACATGTTTTGACGCTAACCACACTTCGTCCCCAACTTGATAATCAGGAGACTTCCTACGATGCTGGTCAGAGAATTTCTTTTGGTTGGTTTTAGCTTGGAGTAAATGTTCAGCTGCCTTTTTGAAGGCTTGAGAGATGGTTGTGCGTAGGGTTTTTATTGCTGGCATTTCCAAAGTGGTTGGAACGTCTAGTTCAGAGGTGTGTGGATGTCTACCATATATGATATAAAAAGGAGTCTGCCCAGTGCTGGTGTGTAGAGAGTTATTATAGGCATATTCCGAAATCCATAACAAATCTTTCCAATTTCCTTCCACTTGATGTAGCATACAGCGTAGGTATTGCTCGAGTGTTTGGTTCGTTCTCTCCGATTGACCACCCGTTTGGTCTAATATCAATTTGGGCCATTGAACAGCACTTCCTCCAGAGGTTAGACACAAATTGACTACCTCTGTCGGAGATCAAGACCGAAGGAAAGCCATGTAGTCACATGATATGTTCAAGAAATACCCTTGCCAGGCTAGATGCATTTGGGAGAACTTTCAGAGGAATAAAATGTCTACAACCACTAGAATGGTGTTGAATCCCTGACTGAAAGGTAAGTCTGTGACAAAATCGAGAGACAACGTATGCCAGGGTGCAGGCGGAATCTCCAATGGCTGAAGAAGACCAGCTGGTTTCCGCTTCTGTGATTTATTTTGTTCACACACACCGCAGGACTGGATAAACTGAATAATGTCTTTGCACCAAGTGGGCCACCAGTAATTTCTTTTCACCTTAGCTAATGTTTTAGTGATTCCCTGATGACCCTCAATTAAGGAGTCATGATAGCCAGAGATGACTTCTTCCTGTAATTCTTTACTTGGCAAGTATAAACGGTTCTTGAAATATGGTAGTTGATCTTTAATTACGTGATATTCCCCTTGTTTGTTTTGAGTCAATGTTATTGTAAACCCTAGAAGTTTGTCACTTGGAAAGATGGCCACTGGGTCTGGGGTCGTGTGTACCTTTTTGTCAATTCCCATACGAGAGAGGGCATCAGCCTTTCCATTTCTGACTCCCGGTCGAAACGTGATCACATAGTCATATTCTGCAAAGAAGAGGGCCCAGCGCAGTTGACATGAAGATTGAGCCTTCGCTGTTTTTAGTATTGTAGGTTTCAATGGTCAGTTATTACGGTGATGGTATGACTGTCACCTACGAGGTAATGTTACCAGGCCTTAAAGGCTGATTTAATAGCTAGAAGTTCTTTGTCCATGATAGCATAGTTGAGCTCGGGAGGCGAGAACTTACGTGACCAGAAAGCAACAGGATGCAACTGACCAGTTTCTGGGTCCCTTTGTGAAAGAACAGCTCCCCTTGCCATGCTTGAGGTGTCCATTTCCACCATGTAAGGGAGGTCTGGGCGAGGATGTCGTAGAATAGGGGCAGAAGTGACCCTCTTTTTGAGTTCTTGAAAGGCCTCTTCTGCATCTTCTGTCCATTGGAATTTCTTATTGTTTTTTTCATAATAGTGATGTGATCGGATGCACTATTTGAGCAAAAACCTGGGATGAATCGGTGGTAAAAATGTACAAAGCCCAACATGCTCTGGATTCCTTTGAGAGAAGTCGGTGACGGCCAAGTTAGAATATCATCTACCTTGTGCAGATCCATTCGGATTCACTTTGGAGTGAGATCAAAATTAAGGTTCTCGACTTTGGTGACATGAAATGAACATTTTTGGAGTTCAGCATATAGGTGATGTTGACAGAGTTTTGTGAGGACAGAACAGACATGCTTGACATGGTCTTGATTTGAAGCAATATACACTAAGATATCGTCAATGTAGACCAAGGCACCCATGTCGATTAATTCCCTTAAGAAATCGTTCATGAAATATTGGAATGCAGCGGGGGAGTTGCACAGCCCAAAGGGCATCACCTGGTATTCATAAAGGCCATATTTGGTGCGAAAGGCGGTTTTCCATTCTTCTCCTTTTTTTACCCGAACAAGATGGTACGCCCCCCTAAGGTCCAATTTAGTATAGATTTGGGCATCTTTTACTTGATCTAACAGTTCTGGAATAAGAGGTAGTGGGTAGCGGTTTTTTATGGTGATTTGGTTTAACGCGCGGTAGTCGATGCAAGTCCTTAAATCTCCTGCCTTCTTTGGTACGAAGAATAATGGAGAGGCTGCAGGTGATTTAGACGGACGAATAAACCAATTTGCCAGGAATTGATCTAAATAGGACTTCAAACAGAGGTTTTTAGGTTCAGTGAGTGTGTAGATTCGCCCACAAGGAATTTGTGCACCAGGTACAAGATCGATCTGACAGTCATAAGGCCTGTGCGGTGGTAAGGTATTAGCTTGTTCTTTTTGGAATACGTCTTGGAAATCTTGGTATTCATTTCGTAGGGCTCCAGTCATGCCCAGTACCATCGCCGCTGTTCCCTGTGCCGACGTATTTGTATCTGCTTGTTGTTTTTCTCTGTGGTAGCAAGTAAGAGCGCAACTTCTTTGCACGCCAATTTATTTGAGGGTTGTGAGCTACTAACCATGGCATCCCTAGGATTAGCCAAAACGGAGGCGCCTTGATGAGGTCGAAACCAATAGATTCCCGGTGTCCATCCAGGCTCAGAAGGGTTAATGCTGCTGTACATTGGGTTACTGAACCAGAAGCTATTTCCGTACCGTCAACAGTGGTGACCTTTTCAGTAGTCGACTTTAGGCATAAGGGAAGCTCCATTTTTGCTGCCAGATCATGGTCCATATAGTTCCCAACTGTTCCGCTATCTATGTATGTTTCCACAGCATGCATTTGAGATGGTTGTTGGTGGTTGATCAAGATCACAGGTAATGCAAGGTGTGAGGTCTGTTGCTCACCTTCCTCACTCGACAAATGGACCTCTACGCTTGCCGGGCTTGGTAGTTTTCTGACACTTTGTTGTCTTCTTCTTTCTCTGTGGCCCCAACGATTCTCCTTGGAGGTTTCACTGGACATTCTCTAAGGAAATGGCCTGATTTTCTGCAATATAGACATAACTGCTGCTGCCTTCTCTTGTCTCTTTCGGCTTTGGTTAAAGGGGCCATTAACCCTCCAATTTGCATAGGTTCCCCCATATTGTCTGCCGAGCGTGAGGCATTGTCCTTTGACCAGATATGCATAGCACGAGTGTCCAGTCTAGTCCAATCTGCTCTTCTGTCTTGCAGCCTATGGTCGAGCTGAACAACAAGATTGATAAATTCTGCACAGTCCTTAAGTGGATCACCCACTTGAGCAAGAACGTCCTTTAGCTCTCCCCGTAGACCCCGATGGAATAATGTGGTCCTTTTATCTTCAATCCACCCAGCTTCAACAACGAGCCTGTTGAACGTTGCTATGTATGTTAGCAGGTCTTGATTTCCATGATGAAGGGACACAAGTTTGTTATCCAGTGCTTGTCATTGGGTTCGGCAAGCAAAGTGTTTCTCCATCTCCTGTTGAAAACCCCTGAAGTCATGTAGCAGAGGATCATCCTGATTTACTAATGGTACAGACCAATCCGCAGCACTGCCACTCAAGTAAGATAAAACAAAAGCAACCCGTGACTGGTCGTTAAGAAAGGCCCCAGGCCTGCAAAGGAAATGAAGACGGCACTGGTTCATGAATGTCGCGTACTTCTTGGGATCCCCTGTAAATTGTTCAGGTCGAGCTAAGGGAACTGCTCCAGGAAGGATTATCTGTACTGGACTGGTTGATGGTGTTGGCATTTATGGAACGCTACCAGGCAGTGGGGCCAGTCCCGCCTATGACTGGAGTAATTATCTGCTCAATTCATCAGTACAATCTTTGGTAAATATCAATTCTCTCCTCAGGGCGTTGGTCTCTTGCCTGGCGGAATGTACTTTGGCACGTAACTGTCTGAACAATTGGGCTAATTGGTCGGTTTCTGACCTTTTCCATGACGCCCAGGTGGATATTGGTATGAAGGCTTCGCGTTCTATAACACTCACCTGGTATCCATGGGGACGCCACTCAGCCTGGCTGGACCCTTTGCTCCCACTCAAACCTCTTCCCTTGGTAATGCTTCAGAGAGTTGGGCCTGCAATGCAGGAGTGCTGGCATCAAACTTAATTGTCCCTTGCTGCTTAACCCCCACTTCCCTTGAAAACCAGACCTTCCCTCAGACCTGTCCTCACCTTGATTTTTGTACGATGCGCTCTCCATCCTGCTTCTCAATGCAGCAGCACGTAGATGGAGCGGGCGTGTTGCGACCGAGTTACTTCACTGGTGCAAGCCCTGTGCGAGTCGAGTCCTGTTGTGACTCCAACTTTGTAAGTTAGGTTGCTTCTTCACAGTTTTGATATTTCAGTCTCTCTCTCTCTTCTGTCTTTCTTTCTCCTTATTAATTTGCTAATGTCTCTGTTTTCTTTCCTCTAGGTGTGGAAAGTGATGTTGCCGTTGCCATGCGATTGGCATGGAGCATGAATTGGTGAGCGAATTCGCGTTGCGCGGCATTATTCCGAAAGTAATGTGTGGTGCGCAGCGTTAGTTTGCCTTTCTTGTGCTAACCTGTGTCTCTTGTCTTGCTTGCAGTTCGCTGTGATGTTCCAGAACGGATGCCGACCACGAGACGTTCGAATCAGGAAGAGTCTTGTACTTCCTTCCTTAACAACAATGAGTAAGTGCTCACTAATGCTGTTCTTTCTCTCTCTCCTTTCCAGGTTGCGGTGCTCCGGAGGAGGATGCGGCACCTAGATGCTGGTGTTCCGGAGAAGGATGCAGCGCCTAGATGCTGGTGTTCTCTGGACCAGGTAAGAGATGGACCGAAGACAGGATGCTACTCACAGGTAAGTTCTGTAGTAACGATGTTCTTGTTCTTTCAGGGTGCGTGATGCCAGGATTCAGCAGGTAAGGAATTCAAGAGGCAGAGCTGGGCATGGTGAGCATCACGCTCCTAACCTTAGAGCAACGTGAAGCATGTTCCTCTGTTTGGGCGTGGCTTATATAGCCCCAGCTATTCCAAGGCCCAACCACACCCAAAACACTAGACCACATGGCTCAGTTCTTGGAACAGAGCGATGTGGGAGCCTCCATGTTGGACCCAACCCATTACAAAGTCCAGGCCCCCATATTACCTTCACATTAAGCATGAGCCCGAAAGAAATCTTGATTCTTCTTTGGATAAGCCAAGCATGGGGCCTTTATTAAAGAATCTTTAAATTTTGCTACCGCCTCACGTTGTTCCTGTCCCCATTTCCATGGCATTCCCTTTTTAATAATTTAGTCAATGGTTGTGTGATTTCTGCATGTTCTTCAATGAATTTCCTATTGCAACTTGATATCCCTAACAAACTCTTCAATCCCTTCAGATTTGTGGGATCTTTTAACTTTTGGGTGACTTCTACCTTGTCCTTTTGTGGTTTAAACCCAGTTCTGTAACGTCATGTCCCAAGAAATGTACCCTTTTTCTGCACCACCGTGCCTTCCGTAGTGATACCTTTGCCCCAGCCTTTTGCAACTGGCTGAGTACATTTCTAATTTCACTGAAACTACTTTTGATATCCTCATTTTTAATTCGGACATCATCCACATAGACCACAGTTACCCTCTCGGCTGTATTCTTGAGTCTTTAGTGCTTTGTTCAGAAAGATCCCAAACTGGCTTCCACTATTGATAAGCCCAAAGGTAGTACTTTCCATGCATACTGGGTTTCTTTGAATGTAAAGGCAAACAGATTCTTAATATCTTTTGCAAGAGGCACCCACCAATACCCTGTTGTTAGAGCTAAGGTCGTAAAAACATTTCACTCTTGGATTTCTGCAAGGCCTTAGTAAATGAATGGAAGAGGCCAACTTGACACAAGTAAACTCTGATTCAGTTCTCTTAAGTCTGCACACAACCGCCATTCACCATTGGTCTTCAACATGCCTAATATAGGCCTGTTTGTACTATGGATGGGTCTTGATTGGCCCCCTTGCATAGCGGGGCCTCCTGAGTTCTCTCTCCCATTCCTTTTCTACTTTCTCCACATCATTTTGATTTCCTTCACTTACCTCTTCTCTGGTGCATGACTGCTTTGTGTTTTCATTAGCATTGTATGGCAGTAGGTCAACATTTTGTGTTTGGAACTCACCTGTCTTTTATACCATTCCTGTCCATTTTGCCTCTTGGAACCTCTGTGGCTTTAAATATTCCTCTAGGAACTCACCTCCAAGTGTTCTTTGCAAAGGTTTCATCTCTGTGGAGATATGAGCACAATTAGATTTATCAGCTAATCAAAGCCTATCCACTGTCTTTGTACTTTTTCTGTGTTATACATTTTCTCTCAGTTTGGTTTCATTTATTTCTGATGCATTTTGTGCCCCATTAACCATACACTTGGTCACTGCCTAGCACTTGTTGAAATGTATGTTCCTCGTCTTTATCATGGGCCATGTTCTTTTTGGATTATCTTTTAACCCATTGCTGTTTGGGTTCCTCCTGTGCATTTCTCTTTTCTTTTTCCTTATTTTTACACACCTGAAAAGAGCCAATAGAGTGTTTTAACTCTAGATTAAACCACACTCCTTTCTTGGGTGTGCTTGAATTTCCTATGTTGTCATGGGCTTTGTCTCGACTCATTTCTCTCTGTTTAGCACAATAGGGCACATCCTGATTGTCTCCTCCAACATTGGAGCCTGTCCAGTCCCTGTTAAGAGTGCATCAACTAGCAGCATTCCCAGACTGTAACCTGACATAGCCCCAGTGACAGCCATGCCCTGCAGCTCATTGTGTGTCGAGCACAGCACTTGATTTCTGAAACCCAAAATCTGCTGTTTTATTTCCCTAAACTGGTAATATAAATCCTGTACCTCTTTATAAAATGTTGAGCCCTCTTTTCTCAGCGATTACATTCATTTTTCTTATCTTCTTCTGACATCAAACAAAACATGTCGCTTTGCAATGATTGTATATCCCTAGCAGATTGATTATTATGCCTGTGCAGCAATTGCATCTCTAACAAAGCGAGCTGTCTGTCTGAATGGATCCCATATAATACTATTTTTAAGAGGTTATTCTCCTCCAAATTTTCTTCCAACTGCTTCCCTTTCTGCTACACATCCAAAGTTTCTCATCTGGCCTGGAACTGTGAAATGGGCTGCCCCTCCCCTTAGCCTCTTATAAGTGAAACACCCTTTCATGCATCTCTCTCATTTCACTTTGTAACTCTGCAATGACCTCGTCATCTTACTTTCTCATATTAATCATCCTGTGGATAATACACCATGTTTTTGCGCCTAAACAGATTTGTCATGCACTCGCTTCCTTGGCGCATATGGGACAGATGGAGAAGACATCGCCATTAGAGTGCGCCACCACGTTCTGTTTCCTTTCCCGCTTTGGCGGTCTTGTCTTTCTTAACATGGCCGCCGCCGATAGTAGCCCTCCTACTCCCGGCGACGAAAGCGTTACAACTGTGTTTGTTTTTTCCATTTTTGTTCTGCACGCTCTGGTTTTTCTCCTTTCTGCTTTCAAGCCGCCTTTCCTTTTGCTCAGCCTCTCTGGCTGCCTACTTGTCCGTGCTTCCCTCGAACTCTCTCCTCCCAGGTGCCCTTGCATTCCCGCTCTCTCTCTCCCTCTCTTTTTTACTTTCAGCTCTTCCCTTTCTCGGTATGCCTGTACTGGTGCTTCCAGATCATCTGTTCTCACCTTCTCCGGTGCTTCCTCCTTCCATTCCTGTTCACTGTGTGGCTCTGCACAGTGTCTCTTGCAGAGTCTTTCTCTCAACTCGTTTCTCTTGGAAGCTTACCTTGTCTCCCTATGCCCTCCGCGGCGGGGTCTCATCACCCTTTCCTGCTGCAGACTCCTTCTGCCATCACCTGGCTGACTCCGTCCTCTGCATCCTTCACCTGGAGGCATATTCTTCACTTTATCTGCAGAATTCTAACTCACTTGCTGGACGGCGTGTATTCACAGGCTTCTCTGGATCCCAACCAGTTTATGACTGCTTATCATCACCAAGGGTTTTTTTTGTGCCTCATACAGCTTTTTTCCCCTTTTGGCTGCTGCGGGACCGGGCCACTGGTCTTCTGGTTCTCCTGCAGACCACTGTGGCGTTGTACCACAGTAGCCCCTATCTGCACAAATAGAAAATAGAGCCCAAGGGCAAAGGAAGAAAGAAACAGCCGGTGAAACTCTCCAGCAGTTCAGGTGAGGAAGTGGAATTATGTTCTGTATCAGACAGTGAACTTGACAGATTGCAACGGCCAACCATTCCAGTGATGGCGACAGCTGAACAAGTACAAGAACTAGTAGCCACAGTGCAGTCACTGACTCTTGAGGTCCAGAATTTAAAGGCTGAAAACACCATCTATGTCAACTGTTGTCTACATGGGATCCTCACGCAGCTGACCTACCCCTTATGGCCATTTCCTCTGAGAAGTTTGATGGATCTCCAAAACGCCTCAAAGAATGTATTGAGGCTTGCATGGTGCATTTCACCTTCCGTTCCACAAGGTATGCCTCAGACCTTGCATGGGTCATTCCTTTGGCGAAAAACAACAGCCCGGTGTTATGGGACTTTGGTTAATTCCTGGCACTCCTGAAACAGACATTTGAACGCCATAAGGTCACCTTCATCGCTTGCGAAGACTTGTTGGACATTCAGCAGGGACATATGGATCTCTTGTCTTACTTTACCCTCTTCAAACGTCTGGCCACAGAAGCAGGCTGCCCAGAAACAGGCCCAGTCTCTATTTTTCAGAGAGGACTTAAGGATGAACTTAAGGATCAGCTAGCCAGGATCTCTCGTCCTTCCTCCTTCCCTGAACTCTTGTCCACTGTCCTGCAGATCGAATTTTATTTGGGAGAATGCAAGCAAGAGAGAAAGAAAGGCAGAGGAACCAACAGATCTATTTCTCCCCCGGGTGTTGGCCATTTTTTGACTGTACCTCCTAGTATAGGAGAACCTATGCAAATCGGCACTACTGGAGCCCCGCTCACACCGGAGGAAAGAAAACGGCGAAGAGATTTGAGCTTCTGCATGCACTGCAGATCGTCAACGCATTTATTGCAAAACTGCCCAGAGGTGCCTCACAGATGGTCGGGAAAGGGGCAACCTCGGACCTAGAAGGGATGAACGTTCAAGGTAATGCTGAAAGTCCCTATGTCACCCTGGCTATCGCCCCCGCTCACATTTCTGATGATTCCCACCTCATGGTGTTATCTATCACCTGACTTGGAGGGAGAGGACTGTGTATTCACTGGTGCTCATGGACTGTGGGGCAGTAGGCAATTTTGTGGACAATGTGTGGGCCAATAAGGTAGGCATACATAGAGTTCCCAATAAAGAAGATCAGAAGGTAGAGGAGTGGACGGCACCACTCTTAGTTCGGGACCCATAGCCCATTCTACCGAAAGGCTACAAGTTAAGGTACACCAGCACACCGACGAAATGTCATTCGACATTATCAGAGCCGCACACTTCCCAGTCATATTGGGCATTACCTGGTTAAGAAAGCATACCCCATTGATAGACTGGTTGAGAAATATTCTGAACTTCCAGTCACCATATTGTAAACAGAACTGCCTATGCACGCTTCATTACGAACCTGCTGCTCTTTCTGCTGACGACACCAATACTTGCACAGTCCATTGCATACCGGCAGAGATTAAAGAATATGGCAATGTTTTTATGGAGAAAAAGATCCACAATCTCCCTCCTCATCGCTCAGAGGACTGCACAATTGACCTGATGCCAGATGCCTTAATACCCTTTGGACGCATGTTCTCTCTGTCGCTTCGAGAGAAGGAGGTGTTGCGTGAATACTTAGATGCCTATCTGAAGAATGGTCTCATTCAGTCTTCCTGGTCTCCTGCTGGTGCCTCTTTATTCTTTATTGCCAAACACGACTCCTCAGAGTTAAGGCCCTGCATCAACTACAGGGGCCTAAACCAAGTCACCATCAGGGACAGGTACCCCATGCCATTAATCTCTGATATTTTGGAAGCCATTCAAGGAGCCTCTGTATTCTCTAAGCTTGATCTCTGGAACGCCTACCATCTGCTTCGCATCCACAGAGGAGACGAGTGCAAGACCACCTTCAGAACACCATATGGGCATTTTGAATACAGGGTCATGCCCTTTGGCCTGGTGAACACACCTGCCGTATTCCAACGCTTTATGGACCACACTTTCTCTGATCTCCTGTTCCATTCAGTTATCATTTACCTGGATGATATCCTGATTTATTCATCTTCCACACAAGTACACACAATACATCTCTGCAAGTTCCTTCAGGGCTTACAAGCAAACCATCTCTTGGCCAAACCTGGCAAATGTTTGTTTCAGGTTTCGTCAGTACCATACTTGGGTTTTATCCTGTCCAGGGAAGGGATCAAGATGGACCCAAAGAAGGTGTCCGCCATTCTCAGCTTGCCCTCTCCTACTTCCATCAAGGACATACAGCGATTCTTAGCAGGGTCAGACTGGCACAAGAAATAGGCCCGGTCACCCAAAGAAAGGTGGCCCATCCCTCGCCTCATGTTCCTAATACACTAAATTACTGGGAATCCAAGCAGACATCTAAGGCCAAATGAAAATATGTTATTGTATAGCTATTACGCTTAAGCTCTTTTTTTATAAAACAAATATGCATACAATATCACCCAACGTGTGTTGGTACTCATTTATCGACCTAAGAAGGATGAAATGAAAGGCTTTTTGAAAAAAAAAAAGAAAAAAAAAAAGAAAAAAAAAAGAACATCTTTTTTTTTTCTCCAAACCAGCCCAGGCATGGCCAGAAACCAGGCGCAGCCCCCAGCCCCCAGGGATGATTTTGACCCGGCCACGGGCCGAAAGGCCAAGGGGCCAATCCAACCCTGATTCTTAGGCCTATCTAATTTATATCGCAAGTTCATCGTCAACTTTTCTCACCCGGTTCTCCCAATAACTAGTCTGCTGAAGAAAAACACCAAACCTTTTTGATGGACTGAAGAGGTGGAGTTGGCCTTCAGGATTCTCAAGGAGAAGTTCAGTTTGGCTCCTATACTCTGGCAGCCAGACCAATCGAAAGGCTTGATAGTAGAGGCCGATGCTTCCACCAATGCCATTAGAGCAGTCTTGTTGCAAGATCATGGACGAACCGAACATCCTGTGGTATATCTTTCAAGAACACTTATGGCAAGCCAAAGCAATTACTCGGTCATCGAGCGAGAGCTGTTGGCAATGAAGACTGTCTGTGAGGGATGGAGTCATCTCCTTCAAGGAGGAAGACAACCCTTTACCATCAGGATGTACAATAAGACCCTCAAGGTCCTATGCAATATGGAATGTGTTAATTCTTGATAAGACCGTTGGGCAATTTCTTTTTAAGAATATTACTTTGAGATAACGTACATCCCAGGAAGCCAAAACATTGTTGCTGACACTCTCTTCCACAGATGTTCCTCAACACATTCTTCTGAAGGCCTCCCTGAGAGACTGTTTCCCCAGAAGATGAAGATTGTCGCTTTGGTCTCTTCCTTTCTCCAGCAGGTTAAGGCCGCCACTGCTCACGAACATCCATCAAGGAATTGCAAGACCACAGCCAGCATTGAAGAGAAGGATGATCTTCTGTTCGTGGATAAGAAGCTGTACATCCCTCAAGAGGACCTTTGTCTCAAGGTCTTAGCACGGTGCCATGATCATAGGACTGTCGGACACCGGGGTAGGAAAGCTACCCAAGACCTCATCACAGACATCCAGGAGTATATCAAGGGGTGTTCCAGGTGTGCCAGAAGCAAACACCGGACCCAGAAACTCATCAGTGTGCTCAAGCAAACACCCGTTCCGACTTTCCCCTTAAGTCAGATATCCACAGACTTCATTGTGGACCTTCCCCCTTCCCAGGGGAGCTCATGCATAATGGTCACTATCAATGTATTTAGCAAACTTGCCCACTTCTCACCTTTGCCGGGAGTTTCATCTGCTTCTAGTATGGCAGAAGTGTTCATTCGAGACATATTTTGTCTACACGGTCTGCCCAACAAAATCATCTCAAACTGAGGCAGCCAGTATACTTCCAGATTCTTGATGGCTTTAGGCAACAAACTGGGGACTGAAAGGGCTTTCATCCACAAACTGATGGCCAGACCATGAGACTTAATGGAACCTTGGAGCAGTACTTGAGATGTTACACCAACAACCAACAAGATAACTGGGTGTCCCTACTCGCCACTGCAGAGTTTGCATACAATAAAACAGTCCACTCTGCACTGTGTCTCAGCCCATTATTTTGTACATACTGTCTGTACCCCATAGGAATCCTTCCAGTGATATACACCTGTACCAATATTCCATCCATCAAAGGCAAACTCAAGGAGATCTTGGAAGCCCACAAAACCGCTAATGCCAGTCTTGCAGAAGCTCAATGGGTTTACAAGAGGTTATCTGAACATAAACGTTCAGCAGATGTCTCATTGGTGGTCTGTTCCAAAGTCTGGCTAGCCACTAAATACTTGCCATGATGGGTACACTCTTCCAAATTGTCCCCTTGCTTCTTGCGACCCTATGAAATCCTTGCACAGATCAATCCGGTTGCTTTTCACTTGAGACTCCCCAAAAGTCTAGGACGCATTCATCCCGTCTTCCATTTGTCTCTTCTGCGACCAGCAAAGGGAAGAGCCACTACTATACCCATCCACAGGAGAGTGCCACGGACCAACTCAAGTGCAGAAGAATACGAAATGTCACAAATACGAGATTCACCTTTCTGAAGAGGAAGACTAGAATACTTAGTGTCTTGGCAGGGTTATCCCAACTCGGAGGATTCTTGGGAGCCCTGTTCCTATGTTCGAGCTCTCTTACTGGTTCACAAGTTTCACCGAACCCATGCGGGCAAGTCCAGCCTCCCCAGAGGTTAAGGGGGGCATACTGTCATGCGCTCGCTTCCTTGGCGCATATGGGACAGATGGAGAAGACATCACGTTATGTTTCCTTCTCCGCTTCGGCGGTCT
The DNA here is from genome assembly GCF_040938575.1 of Ambystoma mexicanum. NCBI lineage: Eukaryota > Metazoa > Chordata > Amphibia > Caudata > Ambystomatidae > Ambystoma > Ambystoma mexicanum. The sequence continues at coordinate 1,274,493,312 of NC_090929.1, read as the reverse complement.
AGTCTTTCTTAACATGGTAACCACTGGGAGCTATTCACCCTCCCTCTCCCGGCAGACACCGCATTGCAACTGTGTTCGTTTTCCCTTTTCTTGCTGCAGGTTCTGGTTTTTCTCCTTTTGGCTTTCAAGCCGCCTTTCCTTTTGCTCAGCCTCTCTGGCTGCCAACTCATCCATGTTTTCCTTGGACTCTCTACTCCAAGGTGCCCTCGCACTCCCCTCTCTCTCTCTCTCTTTTTCTCTCTCTCTCCCTCTCTCTCTCTCTCTCTCTCTCTTTTTCTCTCTCTCTCCCTCTCTTTCTTCCTTTTGGCTCTTCCCTTTTTCAGTACGCCTGTACCAGCGCTTCTTGTCCTTGGCCTCAAGCCCAAGGATCGTATCTCTCCAGGACTGAAATCCCTGCACTGGCTCCCAGTGGCTGTGAGGATTAAGTTCAAAACCCTTTGCATTGTCCACAAGGCCTTCTGGGTCCTGGGGCCTCAATACCTTCACCTCTCTCTTCTGAAATATCTTCCTTCTTGAGCTCTCCGCGCATCCGCTTCCAACTCCCTCAGGGTCAGTCGTTTCTCCAAGCAATGAGTTGGTGGTAGATCTCTTTCTTCGGCTGGAGCCTCCCTCTGGAACAGCCTTCCTACCTCCCTGAAGCTTGAGGAAAATCATCTCCGGTTCCGGAAGCACCTCAACACCTTTCTCTTTGCTTCTGCTTTCTCTCCTTTTCTCCCCTGCTGATTTTCCTGCTGAAACTGAAACTGCACTGGTTACCTTACCACCCTCTGATCTCAAGCCCAGGTCCCATCCCTGCCAGTCGCACCCCTGCACTGCTTTCCTGGCAACCCCCGCACTCAGGGACTGTTTTCTGTATCCCTACAGTCCCACTACTGGCACCTGACTCCTGATGTCTGAATTTACCCTTGCACTTGCCACCAGCTGGCCGCACTTTTAAATATTTATTCTATTCATCCCATATATTGTACTGTCCCCTCCCACCTTGCCCCCCAGCACTTTACAATTTCACCCTACCCAGGCACTTGCATGATCTGAATGGCTTAGTAGGATCGTTATCTTGTCTTTCCTCTGTTCCCCCTCCCCTGCCTTATTAAGCCTTGAGACACTCGTGTATAGGAGCGTTATAAATGCCAGATCATATAATTTCATATCATATCCGTTCTCGTCTTCTCCGGCGCTTCCTCCTTCCATTCATGTTCACTGTGTGGCTCCACACAGTGTCTCTTGCAGAGTCTCTCTCTCTGGACTCGTTTCTCTTGGAAGCTTACCTTGTCTCCCTACACCCTCCGTGGCGGGGTCTCTTCACCCTTACCTGCTGCAAGCTCTTTCTGCTATCACCTGGCTGACTCCGTCCTCTACACCCTTCACCTGGAGGCATATTATTCATATTACCTGCAGGATTACAACTCACTTGCTGGACGGCGTGTGTTTACAGGCTTCTCTGGATCCCAACCAGCTTACAGCTGTGCCTATCATCACCAAGGTTTTTTTTGTGCCTCATACAGCTTTTTTCCCCTTTTGGCTGCTGTGGGACCGGGCCACTAGTCTTCTGGTTCTCCTGCAGACCACTGTGGCATCATCCCATGGTAGCCCCTGTCTGCACAAAAAGAAAACGTAGCCCAAGGGCAAAGGAAGAAAAAAACATCCGGTGAAACTCCCCAGCAGTTCAGGTGAGGAAGTGGAATTAAGTGCTGTATCTGACAGTGAACTTGACAAGATTACACAATCCTTCTGGGTCTTTTGGTCATCATTGTTAAAAAGTCCTGCTTAAACAAGAATGTAACACTATACCTTCCCAAACAGCTGATCAGGCGACTCCTTAGCAATGTCTGATAACAACCGCTCATGCCAGACAGTAATAGAATCTGACATCCAAGTAGCCAGAGCGAAGAATTTAGTTTCAGCATAGCTACACAGATCTGCCACTTTAACTTCTGCCATGTCTGCTTGCATAACCCACAATGTACTAACAACTATTTATTTAACACAGAGCACTATTTACCAGAACCAATTCAAAGTGAGACCAGCACAGCACACTATGCCAGTTATAATGTGCCATGCCTAACTAATGCAATTAGCCAAAGCTGTTCCCGGCCAACGCACCAAATGTATGATATATTCCCTGCCATTTTCCTTTTTGCAAAATTTCACCACAGAATAGCCTAGACATCAGAAAGCCAGGCACAGCAGATTCTTGTACCACTTTATACCACAAATTGAACAGGCCACTTTATACCACAAATTGAACAGGCCACACAATAACAAACCACTACACAGGGTCACAATCTTATACTTAACATATACTTAACATACTTAACATGAAGATTTTTAGATCTGTTAGCAAAACCATAAACATTTCAATGGGCACTGATTAAAGGCAAGAAAATAATCTATGTAATAACAGAAAATGAAGCACATTTCATACTTTAACATTGGTGATGTGTAGGAACAAGCAAGACATGATTTTGTCAGTGTATGGTGTTGGAGAGAAAGAAAACAATACATACAATTCCACACTGACATTTTTCTTTGGGAGCTAAAAAAAATCCCTAACTGACTTTCCTTGATAATGTGCGTAACACAGCATGACACCCTTATTTGCCCCCTGAACCCCCTGTTTATTTTCAATAGATTGGGAAAGAAGTTAGGAGATACCCTGGTAAGCACTTAGTTGGTTATGAAAGCAGATGCATTTCAGATACAACTTCAACTCCCATTTGCCCCTTGCCCATTAGCTAAGGTTGTTTGGTTTAGTATGAGATTAGAGATAATGTACTCTCCTGCATAACAGAATAATCCCCATAACCAATTTTGATTCAGGCAACCACCTTCATCCCTGGGTACCTTAGGGATAGAAGAAGTTATGCCTTTTGGGTCAGTTTGGCAATGTGTCAAATTACCCCTGCAACAGATTCCAGTTATATTGGTCCCTATTAATACTCACTTTAATTCACTTGCGACTCTTGTGACCCCCACCTCTTCTGGCCTGTCTGTAGTTTGAGCTCCACTAGGTAGTTACCCCAACCTACCAGCTCAGGATACCAGCGTGCGCTGCTCTCTGTCATGCTGCCATCTGCACACAGATATTGCCTTTGCTCACAGTCCCTAGTTAAAGGCCTCAGATAGATTTGCCCCATTGCCTTATGTTTGACTAGTACAGATAGCAAACGAGACAGCCCAGCTTCCTCACTTGATGCAAACAGAGACTCACAAATGCTTTCTGGTAAGCCCCAGATCTCTTTTAGAATACAGAAACCAACTGCCCCAGGCCTTGCTCAACGCCATGTCTTGTTAAATCTCAGCCCAGACAAAGCCAAGCCAAGGACTCTGTTAACAGCCCAAAGCAGGCCACAAGCCATGCAGCAAAATCCCAGGCAAACAACCCCTCATGCCAGCTGACAGCCTTTTATAAACCCTTCTGCCAAGCCATCTCTTCCTCCTATATTACATATAGATACTCAACATTTCTATACACCTATATTGATGATGTCAGCTAAACCTCGTCCAAATTCCAGCATTATCTCATGTAATTTTCTAGCTCATCCCTAAGCAACCTTTGAACAGCATGCAACACATAATGTATCAATTTCCTTCCTTTTCCTTTTTTGCTCAGAACAATGAGCATTTTACAAACTCTGATCTTCAATGTCCCACACTGCAGCCTCACAGAATCACGCCTGCAAATGCAGTTGTAACTCTTTGCTGGGCCGCTGAAATTGGCACAGCGAGTGTATTTGTTCAGACACATGCCGCAATGTTAAAATATTAAGGCCTGCGGATAATTTATCCAGTCTCTGCATTGTCTGTTTGGTTTCAAATCACACCCATTTCAGTTCCAAATGCTACAGTAACCCCCCTTGTTAGTAATCAGTGTTAGTGGTTCACGTTAGTAATGCATGTATTACACTACAGTACATAGCATGTGTTGCATGTGGAAATCATTGCCACACAACTTCCCTCCACGGGATACCAGATAGCCTGTTGAATATGTATTGATTGCTCTTTATCCCAATACAAAAACATTCAGGCATATAGTGAACAAAGTGAGATGTATTGTGGGATCAAACAATATTTTGGCTCCCTGTCTGACTTATGCTTATCTGATCATTTAATATTTGAACATAATATTGGAAAAGGAACATGTTTTTCCACCATGACTGGTTCAGATCAAATTCAATTGGCTCGCAGTGCAGACACTATTGTACACTCCTAAAGGACTTCAACAAACAATTGCTAAGTCAAAAATTATAACATTTTCAATATCTAAAAATAGTTGATCAATTTATATGGAAATCTAATACATTCAAACTTGAAAAGGTACAGCATTAGAAGATCTAGATTTAAATTTGTTCAAGAAGCCAAATTACAAAGTGGTTCATTTGAGATTAAGATCAAAATGGTATTGTTGTTGGCCAAGACAAAACAAATCAATATCAATTATGGAGTTTTTTCACTTTGTTCATCCTAGTGTAGCTTATGGGCAAGAAATCCTTCAATTGAAGAATTGGCAGTTGTTGAACACTTTTGCGGGTACATTGTGAAGACTTGTTTTGACTCTTCTTAATTGTGTTGCAACTATGATTATTCAGAATGAACTTGGTTTATTGTTCCTTCTTGCCCTGATAAAATAAAGGTTGCCACTTTTTCATGCAAAGATTTTGGACACCCCAAGTCAATCACTGTATTTTAATTTGCAACAGATGGTGATATAGAAATCAGTATAAGTCCAAAATGATTTCTCTGCTAAGATTTGTTGGGGCTACTAGAGGTTAAGTTTATACATTTTATGAGGAATGATGTTAAAGGTGAAAAAGGAGTGGTGGTTTTATGATTGGAGCATCACAAGAGACTCGGCTAACAATTGTAAGTTATATCGAATTATATGCCCATGAAATGTACCAAATTGTTGCAACAAATGTCATAATTTGAAAGGGAAGACTTCTTTTATGAGGTTTAGATTTAACTTGGTCTCAACTCATGAGGTTTCTGGATTAAGAAATTATAAATACAGAGCTGATTGCCTGTGTCAATTTGCCACAAGTGCCATGACCCAGCACAAAATAACACTGTGTTACATTTATGTTTACATTATATGAACTTTGATACATAATCAGGTATCTCTCTCTGTCTCCTATGCACTTTTGGAAGCATTTTATATTATTTAATCTGATTTAGCTAATATTTAGACTATTAGATGTATTCATGGTATCTTCCCATCTGAAAGTAGGCATTTGGAAATTGGTAATTGTAATGAATTGTATTTAAGTGTGTTTATGTCATAACTGTATTGTATTGCAATGCGGCCTTTGCATCTTTTTTTGTTTTATATATTTTTTATAAGGTTTGTTTCAAACCATCACGCAATAAAATTTAACGAGATATGGACTTGCTTGTCTGTGGAGAGAGGAATGGTAGCATGGGGACATTTCTCCATCCTCAGGAATTAATTGATCTTATTTCACCAGTGCTTCATTTAATCCCATATGAACCTTCAGTGGACATAAATGTGTTCTTCAGATTAAGAGACAATTTTGCCTTGTTGATCAACCCATCAAAGTTAACGTTTCTAAACCAATGTTGATAATGTTTGCTAACTGGCTAAACGCTGAACAGAATGAAGTTCATCTCACCAAACAGTGTTTGGAGCTCCTGGCATGCACCTCTCTCTCCTCCATATTAATGACTCTCACTTAATAATTGGTAAATTAGGCACTTGTGCTCTTCTTCCATGGAAACATGTGTTGGGGGCAAGGGATCTGTGTTTTCCTATGCATCAAACAGGACATTGAGTGCAAAGAAGGATCAGGATTCATGGAGTGCTCATGTCTAATGCGCAGAGTATTGGTGGTGTGGGGGATGGTGTAATGGAATATTTTGTTAAAGCAAAAGGTGTCTGAGTGTTCAAAAGTACAATTGGGTGGGCAAGGTCTTAAAGGGAGGAGGAGGCCACTAGATGACAACTGAAGTTGTGGAGGAGAAACACTCTGGCCACCGACAAGTGAGGACATGAAGCCCTGCACTCTGTCCTGGGCCTAGAGCTAATACATCAAGCCCACTCGCAAGCTAGATGTGCAATGGTCCCCTCACAACAGCGTGGCAAAGACTGATAGAGTGGAGGAACCAAGAATTCCTCCCCACACCGGAGCTGGTGGAGGTGAACGCTGGAGGCAGTGAAAGGTGAAGAGTGTCCGCTGGGCTTTCACAGTGTTCAAGTGCATAGCTAGGGTGTGCCTCTGCTGCAGAGCCAGCAGACGGACAGCGGCCCAAGGGGCATCTGGTGGGTGACCGTGATGCCAGCCAGGTACCTATTCGATTGTGCTGGCATGGAAGAAGACTGAAGCCAGCGCGTCCCCCATCCCCGAAGCACTGCTGCCAACAGATGATGGAGATGGAGGAGCGAGGCTGAGAACATGCTTGGAGGAGCACATGTGGAGGAGGAAGTGAAGCCCGGGAGGCCCAGTCAGTATGCTGAGAATGTTGATAACGGGACCCGGTAGGTGAGTGGGGTAACATCCTGGGCCCCGGGGAAGAGCAGCAATGGGAAGATCGGCAGTCCTGGGGAGACTCCAGGAGAGGGTGGAAGGGAACCCAAGGCCCTTGTCACCATAAGCAGGAGAGAAAATGCAGAAGAATAAGGCCCCAGATGAGGAGCAGTGAAAAGGAGACACCCAGCCACTGGAGCTGAAGGAGGCCCAGGGCAAGCCCCCTCTATAGCATACAGTAGTGAGTGGCAAGAAAAAATACCCATACGAGCAGCATTGGCCTGAACACAGGAAATGAGAGTAGGCGCGAAAGAACCAGCTAGACGTATTAGAGTGCACCCGGATTCACCCCCCCCCAACTCTATTGAACAAGAATGCAAGGGGGCGCTCTCAATGGAGGAGACATGGTGATGCCATAGACGAGACCAGTAAGAATGAGGACCCCTGAGAGGGAGTAGGATCCCACCGCATGTGGAGACATGGTCAGGACCATAAGGCATCAGTGTCAAAACAGATGCCGGTAGTGCACGCAGATACCTGGCCCTGCTTCATTGGAAGATCGGGGGTGACTCTGTTGGTGGCTAACGTGACAGGAGGTAGCACAGGGCCAGGAGGGAGCAACGAAAAGAGAGAAGGGGTGGGGGCGACTCCCAAATGCCAGGACCAAGGGGGAAGGGGACAGAGGCCCACCAAAATGGGCACCACACCCCTCAGGAAGGGAACTAGAGCATTGCTGGAAGCAGCAGGGAGAGGAGGTAACAACCAATCATGAAAAGCAAAGGATGGGTAGTGGCGGCAAGGGCCAAGAAAAAGTTGAAGCAGATTAGCGAGCTGCTGGAGCCGGTTGCTAGTGTGGCCCAGAACCTGGAGCTACAGGTGGAAGACCTGGAGAACCGCTCATGCTGGTCCAACAGTGAGTAAAGGACTCAGTGAGACAATTCAAGATGCAGAGCTGAGAGGAACAATGCAAAAGTACTTTGGGGAACTTTTGCTTGATACACCACCGAAGGATGTGGGCATTGACGAGATGGGGCCTAGTCTTGCTCCTGGTCCCAAGAACAGGACCAGGAGCAAGACTGAGGCATGTACTGGTGGCCCTGTCCTCCTTTGCTCAGATGGAGAGTATATTGCATGTGGCAATGGTACAGGTGAGCATCACAATTAATTGCTCGCAGGTACAGCTGTTCCAGGACCTGGCGCTGTCAACGCTACAAAAGCACAGGGCCATGGATCCAGTGATAAGGGCGGTTAATGCCAAGCACATTCCGGTTAAATGGACCTTTCCTTTTGGCCTTCTCTTTACCTTAGATAGGACACAGCAACACATAATGAGTTCAGAGGGACAGGCTCTCTTGCAACTGGAAGAAGAGGAGGGTGATGCAGTGCAGAAGCCCGGACACTCCCCCCACGAGGAAATAGGCACTCCAAATGGTTTAAGGTGTCAAGGAGATCCAGGGGTGGGGTGATGCACCTCAAAGGGCCACAGTTGCAAGCTGAGGGGGCACGTTGAGAAAGTTGTGCCAAAAATGATGCTCTATTAGGCTGGGATAACAAGGGGGGGAGAAGGTTAAGACACAAAGGTTAACTAGGTCCTAGAGGGGAGTTCCAATAGGAAGGAGGGGGTGGGAAAGCAGAGGATGGAGCCAGCCTCTAAATCCTATGGATAAATAGACCTGGGATGGAGACAGGGAAGTCGAGGTAAGTTCTTGGAATCTGGCTGGAGGTGTCGGTAACCTCCTAAGGGGTTTTGTCCCAGGTGTTTACTCCGATCAGGGCCAAGGGTCCATCCCGAGGGCATCATAGGATCTGTGATTCAGACCTGGGATGGTCTGTTGGGGGTGGGTGGGAATCTGGGGGAAATACAGTTGTGGGAGTTGCAAACATTGTGGGAAAGGGTGGGAGAGGGAGGGAAGTAACAGCAGCGGGAAAGGCATATGGTAGGAAAGTCACAGCAAGATGGCAGTGAGGATAGAGAGCAGTGTTCTCCTGGGGAGCATTCAGGGTGTTGACACATAATGTGAGGGGGCTGAACACCCCAGCTAAGCATAAAAAGGTGGAAGTGCAATTAATAGGGGAGAAGGTGGATGCCATTATGCTCCAAGAAATACACATAAATAAAGCAGATAAAACTAAGATCCGGATGAAACAGTTCTCGTGGATCTACCAAGCCAATGACCAGGGGAAGACAGTGGGGGTTTTGGTTGGGGTCAAGGATTTCTTTAATGTACAGATTACACAAACCCTGGCAGACTCGGAGGGCAGGTATTTATTTGTTTGGGTGCAGATGGAGCGCGGAAAGGTTACACTGGCCATGGTGTATGTGGCTAATGTTGGGCAGGACGAGTTCCTGTGGGACGTAGCAGCCAAGCTGGAGCGCTTTGTGGTGGGGGAAGTGATTCTCACTGGGGACGTTCATTTGGGGTAGAACCCACACATTGACAGGAGCTTGGGGGTGCAGCATGGGTGACAGGGCTCTCCCGCTCCCTAGTAGATAGTTTCAACAATTTTACCTTGCAGGATGTCTGGAGGACGTTGAGGGGGAGTAGACTGGGTATGCATGCCTTTCCCATATTTATCAGTTCTTGACCAGGATATACTTTATATGGGTGGCAGCCAGGTTGATGGGGGATGTGGTGGGGGTGGTGCTGGGGTCGATTGCATTGTTGGACCATGTCCCGTTAGTAATGCCGATTTGTGACCATGAGGAGAGCAGAATATGGTGGGGTTTGACGTTCCAAAGTGAGTTGCTAAACAACAGACAAATCATGGAGGCCATAGGAGGCAAGATAGATGGGTACTTTACTGCCAATGAAACTCAAGAGGTCACACAGGAAGGAGTCTGGGAAGTATTTAAAGCAGTGCTGCGGATGAGAACTGATAGTGCTCAAGGCACAAAGGGAAAGACAGTAGGGTGCACTGGGAAAACACTTTGGGGGTCCTTACGAGGTTGGAGGTAATGGACAAACGATGCCGGTAAAGGATTACCAGCACTGCATACTGCTCCGGGCTATTCCGATGAAGAGCCCAGTATTAGTGGAGCCGCTAATACCATGGCTGCTAATAGCGGCATGGGTTTCGGGCATGCGACCCTTCGGGCCGGCAATACCGGAATGCCGCTAACAGGAGGACATCACAATTCAGGTGGACATGCAAATACCGGCATCATGAAGGCGCTAAAACGGGATACCGGCATTCCGGCAATACCGGCATCATGAACCACCCATAAACAGCTATGTGCAGTGTTCCCAACTGCCACAGGTGCACACAATCAGCACAGGTGGAGGCAATGGAGCCTGGCCCAGCACAAAAGGAGCACACCCACACAACACACCCCTTTCCACACCAAAATTATTCCACTAGTAGTAGCAATACTGGGGCTGGAGGGCATGCTTGCATTGCTACACTAGCAACAACAACAACAACAGCAGGCACCACAGAGGAGATACAGGAGGTGAAGGAGGATGAGACAGGCCCAGCAAGCCCCACCAGTGCAGCCAGTGGTACCACGCAGGCAGCCCCCAATCCCTTGCAGCAGGGCAAGTCCATTCAACCTAACCCCTGAGCAGATCCACACCCTGTACCGTCTGGACCGGGACACCATCACCACCATTGTGGACATGTTACACAAAGACATTGTCAGCCTTATTGAAATATGCACCGCCATCCCCCTCTACTGAAGGTAGTGTCGGTGCTCCACTTCCTGGCCACAGGCACCTACCAGCACACAGTGGGGACATGCATGGCATATCACAACCCTTCTTTTGTTGTATGCTGAACCAAGTGCTGGATGCCCTCCTGAAGCACACAAGGGACTACATATCCCTACCACGGACTCCCCAGGAGATCTTTGACACTAAAGTTGGCTTCCATGCACTGGCAGGCATGCCAAATTGTATTGGTTCACTTGACTGCACCCATGTGGAATTTGTGGTCCCGCATGCAACAGAGGTGGCGTACCACAATCATAAGCAATATCACTCAATCAATGTACAGATGGTATGTGACTCCAGCAAGATCATCACACATTATTGTGCCCGATTTCCCGGATCAACTCATGACTCAATGGTCCTACGCAACTCCATGCTACCACGCTACATGGAGCGACATGCAGGACGATGTGCCTGTCTGCTTGGTAAGTTTCATGACAGGCACATGGCAGTGAAATGGGGGGATAGCTGCACACACCACCATGGTGTCATTGTTGTGACAGTACGATGTGCACATCTCAAAACACCATGCCCCAAAGTATCCCAAACTGAACATGACAACCAATTTCCATAGCAATGAAGTAAGCTGCACACCTATCACAACATGCCAAAATAAAAACCACCCCACATCCCACAACACGTGCATCATCGGACCTCACCCTACGTAACACAATCCTGCAACATGCTGTGATTATTCACCATGTAAATGTCTGCAGCAAATCACCACACAGGACAAGCATCCAGGAGAGTGCACTAAACAAAACCACCAAAGGAATCCACTGCTTGTCACAGGGCCACCACCACAGAAATGCAGCATGTCACCATGGGAATAATCAGTGCTGAATGCCAAATAATGCAGAGACTACTGCCAACGCTGCCAGTTAGAAAATCATACAGAACACTACACATCACATATTTAACACAAACACAGCGGTATGCGTCCACAATGCACGAGCAACATCAAGGCAGTATACACCATGTATCATCTTGAAGATGCAATCCACACCATAAAATCATGGCACAGAACACAATGAGGGAAGGAAAAATGTGTGCATACAACCAGGGACATGTGCATGTGACCAACAAATATCTGCAGGCATGTGTGATAAGTACAGCTGTCCATCATGAATTGACTAACACATACCTTCTTTTTGCTCACATGCAGGTGATAGTGGCTATCCCTTGAAGCCGTGGCTCCTCACCCCTGTCCGCAACTCGCAGAACAGACATGAGGAGGACTACAATCGTTCCCATACCCATACCCATGTGGTCATCGAGCAGACCTTTGGCCTGTTGAAGGCATGTTTTCGCTGCCTTAGCTGGTCGGGTGGGGCACTCCTCCTCTACAGGCATGAAAAGGTGGCCAAGATCATCATAGCATGTGCCATGCTGCACAACATGTGCATCCGACGGAACGTGCTCCTGCCCCCTGACATTGAAGATGAAGAAGATGTGGGCGCACATCATCATGGTGCCGATGCACAGGAGGGACGTGCTGTGCGTCAGTCAGTGATTGCACAATATTTCAAACACACAATCGTGCAGAGGGTGACATGAAAGTGGACCAGAAGGCACTGGGTGTGGGAGTACATGTACACTATGCACTATATAGCAATAAATGACACATATGCAAAACAGGAATGTCCACTCAAGTATTTTATGCTACACAACTGGTGTATTTGACTGTTCAATAGTACAAAGTGCTCAAACCCTCTACCCCACACACCCTCTCCCCTCTACCCCTACAACTTCCCCACACACCCTCTCCCCCTCCACCTCCCCTCACAACTCCCCCACACATGGTGTCCAAGCAAATGATGCAGGTGTCTGCATCTATTGTCTTAATCAGTCTTAATCAGGCTGCCCCATCTACATTCGTCCACTTCCCGCACCTGGTGGCGGCATGTCCGATCACCACAAGGTGTGCGCTGACCTGCAAAGGTGGCTGGTTTGAGTGGAGCTGGATGATGATGGGGTGCACGCTTGCTCCAGTCTGGGGGCGGATGCTCAGCCTCCAAGGAATCCGCTATGCGGGAGAGGACCTGCCTCAGAGCAGACACCTCCTCGCATATAAATAAATAAATACAAATACAAATATACGCGTAGTGCTGGCCTCAGTGACCTGCCTCAGGGACGCAGTGTTGTCGCACCCCTCCTGCCTTTCCTGGGCACCATCTGAAAGAAACTGCCTGACTAGGGCAGTCAGCTCCTCCTGGCGCTGCACTGTATGTTCTATCTGCTGCACCCCTGCCCGGACACCAGTGGAGGTGGATGGTGCATGTGTCACATCCCCAAATCCGTGTGGCTCCTCTGTGGGCTTCATGCTCCCTTGACCTGTCTCCCCTCCAGACTGCTCCGGTGTGGTGTCATGGTAGGAGTACAAAGGTGTGACCTGGGGTGATGGTGCGGGACTGGGTGTGGCAGGTAAGTACAAAGAGTCATCCTCCATAGGGACACACACCTGGCCCTGGCCCTGGCTCTGCACATCCTCATCTGTCTGGGGTGCCATAGCTGCCGGCTCCCCAACAGAGCTGTTTGCAGCTGAAAGGGCCCCATCGGCCACTGTCTCCTGTGCAGGGGACACAGGTGTTGTGGGGACTGTAGCAGTGGCCCTTTGTGGCACCAGTGCCATGGCATCCTGTGGTGTTCACCCCTTCTGCGCCTGTCATTGCTTAGCTGGCCCTTTCGATGTGGAAGGCATGTTGCCTTCTTCCCTGGCCCTCTTCTGGGGAGTTGTTGCCTGTGGGGCTGAGTCCTGGGCCTCGCTGTCAGGATCTGAGCTTGTGGGGGACCGAGAGAGGGATAGCATCAGTGATGGTTCGACAAGCATCATGCATACATTGGTATTATTGCTGTTCTACACATTAGAGGGGATTAGGTATTGGAGTTTTGACAATCACGTTGCTTGCTGTATGGGTGGAGTATGCAGGCATCCATCAGGGTCACTCATGTTGGAGCTGGCGTATGCTGTGTGACATGCATTTCTGTTGTGGACTGCGTGCAGTGTGACTTATGCCGTTTTCATATTTGTGTGATGTGTGTCAGGTATGACATTGCCATGCTGCATGCATGTGTCTGCGTCTGTGCTGAGGACGGCATCTAGGCAGGGATGTGTCATTGTGTTTGTAATGGGCCATGCATTGCCTCTTTGGATGGACAAATTGGTGGACTATCATCTTACTTTACGTTACAGTGTTTTCTTAGGACACTCACCTCCATCCACCGATGAGGTAGCGCCACGTTCCATCTCGCCCACACCTTCTATTGCCTCGATGCCAATAGTGCTGGCGTAGATTTCCTCCCACCGGCTTAGCTTGATGGGTGAGCAAGGACCACCACCAGTAGCCATGGCTTGGCTCCGGTTTGCCGACATTATGTTCCTAACTCTCAGGCGCAGGTCGTCCCATCGCTTGCGAACATCCTTGATTGTGCGGAGGGTGTACCCTACTGCATTGACTTTTTGAGCAACAAGTTGCCAGATCTCTTTTTTCTTAATCTGTGCCTCTCTCTTGAGGTTGTTGGCAAAGACAACCTCAGCATTATCTGCAAGTGTCTCTGCAAGCATTGTCAGCTCGTCCTCTGTGAAGCGCTCTTTGCGCTGCCGGGATGCACCTTTTTTCACAGCCTTAAGCATGATGCTGGTGGTGAAGGTTTATTTCTGCAGTCGGAAATAGGCTCCAGGTCCTGTGTAGTGAGGATGGCAATGGATTGTGTTTTTCAAGATGGCCGCCATGCTCTTTCCAGTTCCTGTGCGATGACGCTACTTTCGGTTCTGCTTATTAGCGATCACCGCTAATAGCGGTGCCCGCTAATGCCGTATCCATTGATACCGGTCACGTTATTTAGGGGAGGACAGCGGCGGTACTGTCGATACCGGCATGCCACTATGCTCGTGCACGCAATCTCGTAATAGCCCACTGTTAGCAGGCTCTTTCCTACACGGACACAGTATTTTCTCCATGCCGGTAAGGTCAGTTTCTTACCTCCAAACTCGTAATGACCCCCTTAGAGTCCCAATTGGGGGAGGCTATGCGTGCTGTTGCCGAAAAACAGAAGAGGGCCATACATAAGGCGCTAAAACACATCCGGGGCCAACAGGATATGATGCATACCCATGGAGCCGAATGGTCCCTGCTGATGGGCAAACAGAGATACTATGCAAGCAGCAATAAGGCAGACAGACTACTGGAGTAGCAGTTAAAAATTACTGCTGCAGCCCAGACCCTTCTGCAGGTAGCACAGCCGGATGGGGTGATAGTCACAGATTTTATGGCTATAGCAGAGACTTTCACAAACTATTATGAATCTTTGTACACCTCAGGGGACCCAGATCAAGGGGCAGTCGAAATTTACCTTGACACGTTACCACTGCCAAAGGTATCGCCCAGGGAAAGGAAGAAGCTAGAGGGGGACATAAGAGAGGAAGAGGATTTGAAGGCAGCAATGAAATCCCTGCCCTCGAATAAGGCACCTGGCCCAGATGGCTACCCAGGAGTCTTCTATGAGAAATATAGTAGGAAGCTAGTCCCCAGGCTCACTAACCTCTTCGATGCAATTGTAGTCAAGGGGAGAGTGACCCAGACCATGACAGAAACCAAGGTGGTGTTGTTTAAGAAACCTAATAAAGATCAGACACAATGCTGTTCCTACAGGCCCATTGCGTTGATAAACATTGATGCAAATTGATATACGCCCACCCTAGCAGCTAGATTATCCCCGCTGCTCCCGAAACTGGTCGACCTGGACCAATTAGGGTTCATTACAGGGCAGAAGACTTTTGATATTACACAAAGAATAGCCCACTTGGTTGAGAAAGCTACGAATTCTCAGGTACTGTCAGTGCTGATTTCATTAGATGCCGAAAAGGCTTTTGACCGCATAGAGTGGTCATTCTTATTTGCTGTTCTAGAATATATGGGACTAGGGGCCAAATGTGTGCAGATGATAAGAGCAAATCACAGAAATATCTCAATGCGACTATCGACCAATACCCACCTTTTCCGATCTATCTACATCTTCTGTGGCACGAGACAGGGATGCCCTCTGTCCCGGTTTTTATACAGCCTGTATTTAGAGTCCCTGCTCATGAGGCTCAGGCTTAATCTGGCAGAGACGGGCGCAACGTTTGGCAGGGATAAACACAAAGTTTTTGCTTTTGCCGATGATGTGTTGATGGCATTAACAACGCCAGAGACCTTGAGACTGGCTCTAGTTGCGGAACTTAGTGCAATTGATGAAGTTGCCGGGCTCAACATCAATATGCAGAAGTCAGAATTCCTGAGCATGGCACTCTCCCTCAAACAGCTCTTAACCTTGCTCTAGTATTTCCCTTTCAAGGTGGAAGACGGAAGTATAATATATTTAGGGGTGAACATCGCAGGAACTATAACAAAAATGTATGATAGGAATTATCCCAAGGTGCTCCGACGAGCTAGGACTGAACTGGAAAAATGGACCCCATTGCAGATTTCCTGGGTGGGCTGCATTTCAACCGTGAAAATGGTCACATTGTTGAATGTTTTACATTACTTTCAGGCTCTCCCTGTACCAGTGCCGCAGTCATTTTTTGTGGCACTGAATAAGTTAGTCTGCAAATTTATATGGCAGAATAAACACCCACGAATAGCCCTACGGACCTAGATGGCTCCCAGGGATAGGTAGGTGGGCCTCCCAAACTTTACCAAGTACTATGAGGCAGCACAGCTGACTGTAGTGCGAGAATGGTATCTGGGGAAAGCTCCAAGCCATGGGTGGGTATGGCTAGGGCAGTGGCGGGGAAGCCCTTTGAGGAGCTTCTATGGCTTTGTACGCTGGATCGTCCCCAGAAAACTCGCCTGAGTCAGGTAGTGTTTGTGGTATGTAATATATGGCACCGGCTGTTGAAGCAGGGTGTCCTGTCTACATACCCGTCCCGCTTTGTTACACTTTTCAGGAACCCGCAATTCTCACCTGGGAGGGTGCAGGGTTCATTCAGACAATGGCGCGCAGTGGGATGTATAAAACTGAGGGATGTGATACAGGGGAAGAGGGGCCTCATTATGAGGTAGGTGGTAAGGGATTACTGGCACTGGTAAGGACACCCGTGCCGGTAATCCCTTACCACCCTATTCCGAGGTCCCTTAGCGGGTCTCTTCCTTAATGCCTGGTTTTACCAGGCGTTATGGAAGGGACCCGTTAAGGGACTTCAGAGCTAAAAACGGTACCGCAAATTGCGGTACCGTTATTAGCTCCATCCCCATTCCCATTGAGCCCTATGGGGGCTCGAATGGGAATGGGGAATGGCTCCCGGAATGGGCACTTACCGGGTCCTCCAAGGTTGGAATGACCAGGTAAGTCCCTATTTCGGGAACCCGGACCCGGAATGCGGTAAGGGGGTAGCCATGGTGCTAATATCACCATGGCTACCTCCTACCTCGTAATGAGGCCCAATATGCACCTTTGCATGAGGACCGGACCAAGCAAGCAGCGCGGAGGAAGCTTTTCAAGTTTGAAGAACTCATCATTACACATTCAGTTTCTAAGCAGATGATTTTCATGCTATGTAAAATATAGATGGATGCAGGGACGACGGCTTACTGGGGGTACATGAAGCAATGGGACATCCCTATGGACCATTGGGAACATTTATGGGGAAACATTCCTAAAATGACGCAATCAATATACAACTAAGAGAGAATTGGTATACAATTATGATGAGGTGCCACTATACCCGGTAAAGTTGCATAAAATGAACCCTGCTAGCCAGCAGGAATGCTGGAGAGGGTGTTCAGGAAGGGGGATTGGAGGCACTTTTGGTGGGAATGTCCAGTTTTGGGCCCAATCCGAGCAGATGTTACATCCCAGATACAAACAATGATCACGCTTGACATAGTCCCAAGCCCACATGCATGGATGTGTGGCCTTATTGACCCGGGGGCTAGACCACTGGCCAAAGCCAATAGAAAAGCTTTCATGATGAAGCTGGTAGCATGGCAGGTGACAGCAAAACATTGGAAGCAGAGACAGCACCCAACATTCATAGACTGGCTACAGAAACTGTGGGGGTTGCTCTCAATGGAGTAGGTCACATATAACATGGAGTGAAATTCTGGCGGGGACTGGGAGATGGCAATGGCATACCTACAGGGGGACTAAATGAAGCAATGGTGCCGACATAACTTGCAAATCTTGGGAATTGTGTGATAGATAAAGGAAAGACTGGGGAGACAGGAGCATGGGAGAGTGTTGCTGCCACGGGTGGGTTGAGGGAAGACATGTTATTGTTCTTTATATTTGCAAAATGTCAATAAAAATACTTACAGCAAAAAAAGTGCTGGTGTGCTGTAGTGGAAGGATGTGAAAGCTGTGGTAGAAATCATGGGTGCTTTCTCTTGGGGATCTTCCTTTACAATACATTGCATATTAAAGTATGTGACCCTGCCAGTTACCTTTGTATTTCTCCCTGATGCTTTACTTGTGTATCCATCTCCCCATGCCATTTTTGTACAGTCTCTCGGGTTGCTTAGGTGGCAACATTGGTGGGCCTGACTGCACATTTCATTGCAAATCATTTGTAAATAGGAGAACAGGGTTTGGGGGACTTTCAGCAACAAGTGAGGAACTCCTGTGCAAGCAACCATACATCATTGTTCTTCAGGCAGAGGAGGGGAACAGGGGGTACAAGAACAATCTTACTAGGCCCAGTGACATTGAGATTGTGCAAGTGCGGGAAGAGGGAAGGGGATAAGTGCCAGGGGAAGGGGAGGAGGAGCAAGTGTGAGACATGGGATACATTGAAAACAAGAAGTGCGGCCAGCATGTGGCAGTGCAGGGATAGGTGCAGAAAACAAGTGTTAGATAAGTGCAGGCAGGGGGGCTGTAGGGCTGGTGATATAGCCCCAAGTACAGGGTTGCCATGAGGCAGTGCAGGTGTGCAATGGGGAGGGTGTTTCCAGGGCCTGTGGTTTGGTTCAGATGGTAGCCAGGTAACCAGTGCAGTGTCAGGCAGGGGATCAGCAAGGTGGTGGAAGAGAGAAGGCAGACACAAAGAAGAAAGTCTTGTGCTGCTTCTGGAACAGTAGATGGTTCTGCTCAAGTTTCAGAGAGGCAGGGAGGCTGTCCCAGAGGGAGGTACCAGCTGAAGAGAGAGATCTGCCTCCAACTCGTTGCTTGGAAAAATGACAGACCCTCAAAGAGTTGAAGGTGGAGGAGCAAAGAGCTCGAGAGGGAAGATACTTCAGAAGAGAAAGCTGTAGGTATTTTGGTCCTAGGCCACAGGAGGCCTTGTGGACAATGCAAAGGGTCTTCAACTTGATCCTTGGAGCCACTGGGAGCTAATGGAGAGATGTCAGTGCTGGAGTGATACAATCCCTGGGCTTGAGGTCAAGGACAAGTCTTGCAGTCCTGTTCTGGATCAGTTGCAGAGGACGGAGAGTAGAGGCAGGCAGATTTAATAAGAGGCTGTTACAGTAGTCAGGCCTAGAGAGAACCAGGGCTCTAGATACAGTGATAAAGTGAGATTCTGGGGGAAGGAGAGGAAAGGAAGTGCAATTGGTAGTTTGACTTTTTAGAGACGTTGGTAATATGAGGAGAGAAGGAGAATGAGGAGATCACCCGAGGTTCTTAGCCTCACAGGTGGGAGCAGGAGGAGGGCCGATGGAGGCCGAACAGAGAGTGGTGGGAAAGAAGGGTGCAGGTGTGCCGATGAGGAGGATCTCTTTCTTGCTAGCATTTGGGCAGAGATCATTGGCGGCACACCACTCCTGGATTGCCGACAGACAATCCGGGATGAGAGAAGGAGAAAAGGCAACAGCGGGAAGCCTGAAAGCGACCTAGTGTCATCAGCATAGCACTGGAGTTGGAGCAGAGGGCAGCAATCCGGTGAGCGAGAGGTGCCAGGTATTGGTTGAAAAACCAGGGAGAGAGGTTAAACCCTGGGGAACACTGCGGGTAGAGAGAGAGATAGAGGAGAGGAAGGACCCAAGTTGGACCTGGGTGGGATACTCAGAGAGGAAAGAAATTATCACTGAGATGGTTGAGCAGGATAGCATGGTTGACCATGTCAAAGTCAGAAGAGAGATGGGAACAGCTGGGAGATTACAGCCAAGGTTGGAGGGTATGTTCATGGAGACAACCAACAGATTCAGTGTGAAGATTAAGCTGGGAAGTGGCCAGCCTTTCCAGGAGTTTGCCTAGGAAAGGAGGTTGTTCTACGCCCTGCACCTTTTTCCCACTCAGTAGTGTTGTCTTCTGTCTTATTGTGCAATGCCTCCTCCTCAACCATTTCCTGTACCTACATTCAGTCACTGGGATAACAGCCAGGCCACTGTAGCCCCTGCAGCTTCTACCACTCAATAGTGTTGCCCAGTGGTAATGCCTTCTCCAAGAAGAGGTCTAGCACTGTTAGGGGTAACTGAGGTGTTGGTGTTAAAGAAAACAGATGGGATGAAGACAACACAATACTATACCTAATATCGAACCTGTGCAAGGCAAATGGAAAATGGACTACAGATGTGTCCAATAGGGAATTAGATAGGAAAAATATGTGTCGTACAGCACAGTATGGATAATGAATATGTTGGTTAGATGGGATAACCACAACAAAATATTGTAACCCCACAACAATATCTTCCAAGGCCAATGGAAAATGCCCTACTGAATTGTACAGTAGGGAACTTGACAGGAAAGAGGCATCCTGTACAGCATAGTACCATACCCCTGTGATGACGTGGACTTTGCTCTTCTTAGTTGACACTGGAATTTCCTTGACCGTTGATGTCAGATTCTCCTTCTCCTTTTCAAATATTTCCCTTTCCATTGTAGGTACCTCACATCCAAACAGGGGTCCATAAACCTACATGAG
Source organism: Ambystoma mexicanum (assembly GCF_040938575.1). Taxonomy (NCBI): domain Eukaryota; kingdom Metazoa; phylum Chordata; class Amphibia; order Caudata; family Ambystomatidae; genus Ambystoma; species Ambystoma mexicanum. Next base: position 1,274,473,282 of record NC_090929.1, on the reverse strand, counting down.
CAGTATTTTCCACCCACTGTAGCATTTTTAGGTTCCTATTAAGAGACTGATTCTGTTAACAGATTGAGTCTCGTCAAATACTGTTCTCAGACTTGAAGCATTAATTAATGGTCAACTTGGAATTGCTCTATTGGGTTTACAGTCTATATGTACCATGTCTAAGATGCAAACGTGTTACTTTATTCTGTTTTAATTTCTGCCTTCTATGGGAAGGGTTTGCCTTGAAGGCATTGTTTTACACTCTGTAGAAAAAGTATTGGGCCTCATTACACGGTAGCCGGTAAGGGATTACCAACACCGGTAAGGGCACCGGTGCCGGTAATCCGTTACCGCCCTACTACGAGGTCCCTTAGCGGGTTCCTTCCTTAACGCCTGGTTTTACCAGGTGTTAAGGACGGGTCCCGCTAAGGGACTTCAGAGCTAATAACGGTACCGCAATTTGCCGTACCGTTATTAGCTCCATCCCCATTCCCATGGAGCCCTATGGGGGCTCGAATGGGAATGGGGAATGGTTCCCGGAATGGGGACCTACTGGGTCCTCCAAGGTCAGAATGACCCGGTAAATCCCTATTCCAGGAACACCGACCCGGAATGTGGTAAGGGGGTAGCCATGGCGCTAATAGCGCCATGGTTACCGCCGACCGTGTAATGAGGCCCATTATATTCTACTCGGTAAGCAACACTGCACAGAGTGCTTCTCATTGCCCAAATACGGTCGCACTGGGTAGTCTCTCTGGTTTGAACAATTGGAAAAGTGGAAGTTAAGCTGAGCATCAATTTTACTGAAGCTGCTGAGGTTACCTGACTAGTAACAGATGTAGGGGTAGTGGGTTTGAACTGAGCTTCCCTCTCAGCCCTTTAAGATGGGTTAGCAATATCTTAGAGTACACGGTGGATGCAGAGTTTACTCAAACATCGATAATAGAAAGAACTCAGTTAGTTGGCAAAATAAACTGGGCCTCATTACGACCCAGGCGGTAATCTTCCGTCATTACCGCCATGGCGTAATGAGCGTTTACGCCGTGGGCTGATGGCGTAAAGAGTGCCACATTACGACCCATCGCGCACGAGCATTACGCCATGGCGGTAATGCAATTAACGCCATGGCGGAAAAGGCCCCTACCGGCATCGTAAAGCGAGCAAGGTGCACTTCCGCCACTGTAAGTAGCGGCCACCGTAATTAGCGGCCACCTTAATTAGCGGCCACCGTAATTTGCGGTGGCCGTAAAAAGCAGAACCGGAAATAGCGTCATCGCGCCGGAACGGGAAACAGCACGTCGGCCATCTTTAAAAACACAATCCATTGCCATCCTACCGAACAACACCAGATCCAATCCTGACACCTGTCCCAACCAATCACCCACCTATCCAACTACCCAAAAATGCCTAAAGCTGTTAAGAAGGCATGTGACCGCCAGCGCCAGGAAAGATTCAGCCGGGAGGAACTCTGCATGCTTGCGGAGACCCTGCAAGACAACGCAGCTGTCGTTTTCTCCCCGGAAATGACCAGGACAGCGATAGGGAAAAAGAAGGCCATCTGGGCCCTGGTGGCCGAGCGCGTCAGCGCGGTGGGGACCGTACCCCGCACCCCACAGCAGTGCAGGAAGCGCTGGGACGACCTTCGCATACGGGTCAGAGCCGTCATCTCTGCGAACCGCAACCTTGCCCTGGGTACCGGTGGAGGGTCGGAATCCCCACTAAAACTCCAACCGTGGGAGGAGATTTGTGCAACCACGATTGGCATGGAAGCCATTGAAGGCGTCGGAGGGATGGAAAGGGGAGCTCCGACATCAGGCGATGAAGGTAGGTGCCTCAAACAAGACATGCCACAGTCACTGCAGTCCATTCATGTGTAGCACAAGGTTGCCCTAGAGTGTAAATGCAACACATTTCCACACTGGCCATAGCCACATGTGAGCACCACCCTGTATACACTGCTGACACCCGCATACCTGCATCCACATTCCACACTAAAAGGAGACAACCTGCATGGCCCTGCCTGAAATCTGCCTCATCTACTGACCAGAATAATGTCTATCATTGTCATTCCAAAGTCCGCAGACCCATCAATAACGCCCTCCCTCCTTTGCTCCACCACAGGCACAGATTCACACCCCGAGGACCAGGACACCCCTGCGACGAAGAGAGCCAAGAAGGTCAATAATACCGTCCCCGCACCCTCAACCTCAGCTGCAGTGAGGCAGACCCCACAACAAGCAGGACCCAGTGCAAGCATACCGGAAGTCCCACCGGCAAGCACCCCTGTAGTCAGCAGGCCAGCAGCAGCTGCTCCACCTCTACCAACATTGTCTGCCACAGAAGGCACCGGGTCAGCGGCCAGCAGCAACATGGGTGAGACAGCTGTAATAGCTGCATGTTCAGACTCAGACATTGAGGAGCACGAAGTCAGAAGCCCCACTGACATACTACATTCCCCCTGTTTGTCAGACGCCAGCCCCCATGAGGATCACACACAGGGGCACACAGAGGTAGAGGAGTGGCCTTCTACCCCATGCCCAGTCCTCAGTCCACAGGAGGGGAGCAGCCCCTCCATCACACCACCAGCACTGGCCATGGGCCAGCAGGGGCAGCAGTCCCTCGAGGACATCACAGAACGGCAGCAACAACTGTCCACGATGCTGGCTGAGCATGCCGCGGAATGTGTGGGGGCTAGGGCAACCATTGAACAGGCCATGGAGACCCTAAGGGCCGAAGTAGCGCAGAGCACTGCCACCCTGAGGGATGCCATGCAGGCCATGTCCAGGGACATCTGTGCTGAACTTGCCGGCTTGCGTCGTGCGCTCACTGAGCTCACCCACACCCTACAGGACGTGCACGCACGGGGGCAGGCAGGGACATCCTCCACTGCCAGTTCTGCACAGAGCAGCCCCGTCCGACGTTCCGGACGTAACCTGCGCTCCACAGCCAGGGGGACCCGGGGGCTGGGAGAGGGGGCTTGTAACAGCCTGTGGCCACTGTCACAGGCATCTGTTGACACCTACATGGGGTGTGTTGGGGTGTGCAGGGGGGAGGGGGGAGAGGGTGTGTTGGGGTGTGCAGGGGGGAGGGGGGAGGGGGTGTGTTGGGGTGTGCAGGGGGAGGGGGTAGGGGGTGTGTCACAACGTTTCATAGTTTAAATACACTTTTTTCTTTCCCAAAATGAAATGTGTGGACATTTTCATTGCGTATGTGTGCTTTATTGGTGTACAGTCCACAGTGTGCCTGTCGCAGAGGCACACAGTGCCCCAAGTGCAGTCTCCATGTGATTCACACCAGCCGTGTGTGCTAGAAGCAGTGGTCGATGATACTTTGGCGCATTGCACACCCCTCCTGTGCGTCGCCTCCTCCATGGGGTGCCGCCCCATCTGCACCCTCCTCATCCTCATCGTCAGGTGGTTGCAGTTCTGCGTCAGGGGGCAGGGGCACATTCCGTCTGACGCACATATTGTGTAGCATGACACATGCCATGACGATCTTTGCCACCTTCTCATGGTGGTACAGGAGTGCCCCACCAGACCTGCTGAGGCTTCGGAACCGTGCCTTCAATAGGCCGAATGTCTGCTCTATGACCACACGAGTATGTGTATGTGCACGGTTGAAGTCCTCCTCGTGCTGGTTCTGCGGGTTCCGGACTGGTGTAAGGAGCCACCTCTTCAGGGGATAGCCTGCATCACCTGTATGTAGGCGAGAATGTATGTGTCAGTCATGTCGTCTGATCAAGAACATGATGTGCCACCATAGCTTGCATCCAACTGTTACTTCGGCTCACTTCTACATGCACTAATTGATTCACACAATGCAACCAGTATATGCTCATGGCTCCCATGGCCTGTTTTGCATGCCATCACCCAATGTATGCAGAGGGGTTGAGTGCATTGTGAGTGCCCATCCTCTGTCTCCGTTCTCTGTGTTACTCACAGTCAGGTGGAGTATGCATCATTCCCCCCCCCCTATCAGCCAGGTGGAGTATGCATCATTCCCCCCCTTTCAGCCAGGTGGAGTATGCATCATTCCCCACCCTATCAGCCAGGTGGAGTATGCATCATTCCCCCCCTATCAGCCAGGTGGAGTATGCATCACCCCCCCCCTTTCAGCCAGGTGGAGTATGCATCATTCCCCCCCCTTTCAGCCAGGTGGAGTATGCATCATTCCCCCCCCTTTCAGCCAGGTGGAGTATGCATCACCCCCCCCCCCTTTTAGCCAGGTGGAGTATGCATCGGTGCGTCATTCACCTGCCCACTTCCATGACATTGGACTCACCAAGTAGCCAGGATCTTGGGCCTGCATGTCGCTCCATGTAGCGTGGTATTGTGGAGTTCCTCAGGACCATAGAATCATGAGTTGATCCGGGGAATCGGGCACAACAATGTGTGATGATCTTGTTGGAGTCACAGACCATTTGCACGTTGATTGAGTGGAACTGTTTCCGGTTGCGGTACGGTACCTCCATGGCACGTGGAACCACCAATTCCACATGGGTGCAGTCGATGGCACCAATGCAACCGGGTATGCCGGCTAGTGCATGGAAACCCACTTTGGTGTTTGCAATGTCCTGGGCAGTCCGTGGTAATGAGATGTGGTCGCCTGTGTGCTTGAGGAGGGCATCGAGCACTTGGATGAGTGTTCGTGAGAATAATGGTTGTGAAATGCCATGCAAGTGCCCCACTGTGTGCTGGTAGGTGCCTGTGGCCAGGAAGTGGAGTACAGACACTACCTTCAGTAGGGGGGGGTGGCGGTTGGAGTTTCTATCTTGCTGACGATGTCGTTGTGTATCATGTCTACGATGGCGGTGATGGTGTCCCGGTCCAAACGGTACAGGGTGTGGATCTGCTCAGCAGTGAGGTTGAATGGATTGGCTCTGATGCGTGGGGTTGGGGGCTGCCTGCGTGGTGGCACTGGCTGTGCTGGTGGGGCTTGCTGGGCCTGCCTTGCCCTCCTTCTCCTCCTGCGTCTCCTCTGTGCTGCCTGTTGTTGTTGTTGCTGTTGTAGCACATGCATTGCTATCAGGTCCTCCAGCCCCAACATTGCTAGTCGTATTGGTATCATTGTGGAGTGTGACTGGGTGTGGGAAGGGGTGGGGTGTGCACTTTTTGTACTTCCTGAGTCTGTATTGCCTTCACCTGTGCTGTTTCTGTGCACCTGTGGCAGCTGCATTCACTTTACATGGCCCTTTACGGTTGGTTCGCGATGGCGTAATTAGCACCATGGCGGTAAGGTACTTAACGGGCTGGGTGATGGCGTTAGGTGCATGTCCGCTTGGGTCGGCATTTGCGTACCTTTCCGCCATGGCGCTAAGTACGGTGTGGCCGGTCGCATGCGCGCACCCTTAGCGCAGTTAGCGGCAGCGTTAACTACGATGCCGCTAATGGCATCGTAGTTAACGGTCACGGGTCATGATCGGACCTGGCGGAAAACGATGGCAGTAACCATTTACCGCCATCGTTTTTCACTTAGCGCCAGGGTCGTAATGAGGCCCACTGTTTTAATATCAATTATCTAAAACAGGGAGTACAATGGACATCCACAGACATCCCTCTTCATGATCTCTCTCTCGAGACTTCTCAAAGCATTTCATAAAAAATGACATTCTTATAGTAAAAAATCATCATAGGTGACGTTTAACCTGCGTATTACTAGCGTCATCCTATGTAGCAAACTTCAAAAACCTAATGGTGAGTGTGATAGGTTCTACAAGGTTCATCTAGGTATACAATCCATACTTGTTTAGGGCAGTGGAAGAAAATGATAGGCTTCTTAACATCAGGTGGGGCAACTATGTCACTATGAACGTCACTAAATATATGACGTCTAATTGGCTACACTACTATAGGACCCTTGATCTTGCGGTCCTCTCTCATTGGTTACTTTCCAACCTCTCAACCTACGTTAGCAGCATGCAGGCTGAAGGTCCAGGTGTCGATGAGCTCACCTTAACCATAGCTTCCTACCAATTGGCATATCCATCCATCATCACCTCAGTGGTCCACTGTCAATTAGGTCTTTGAACTCGGCCTTGAACATGTTCTTTGCTCCGGGGAATTAATGGGGGTGAAGGCATGCTCTGCCCTCGTACATAGGTGTGACCATCATGTTCGTCCAACTTCTCCTCCCGACGTGACTAGAGACCACAAAATTGAGCCTAATATACCTCTGACATCTTCTTGTTTTTGTCCATGTCTTCTGACAGGAGCTTTGTTCTTTCACACGATTTTGTATCCAATGTCAGCTCACCCTCGTCTGATATGGCTTTGGCTTCTTGGCTCAACCTCAACCTTTCTGAGTTTTCGCCTGTAATTCACTGCTTTTCTAACTGCGCCATACTTGTAAACTGGGAAAAGCGGCCTTCCTTCTATTGCTCTGCACTGTTATTGTACGTGGTGGAAACATCCATCTTCTACTGACTCAAATATATATATATGCATATGTTCATCTTGGCGCATGCTTCAATCTGTTCACTATAAAGCTAGCCTTTAGAAATACTTCATCTGCTTGTGTTACTTTGCATGTATATACGTGTGAAATTGCTTGATCTCTTCATTATGTCTGCAGGATAAGATCCTTCATCTTGATCCCAAGATGTCATTCATCCCAATACTTTCTATATGCCTTAAAGAATTGTCTACATTCTCGAGTCTCTGCATCTCTTCCCTTACACGTCAACCTTACTCTGCATGACATTGATGTTGATGGTGATGATGTCACCATTCATTTTCATCATTCAGCCGTCCTGTTTCTTCCAGAATTTCATTCAAACGACCATTGTATTGTCTCATATGTAAATATGGTTTCCTCAATGGAAACCTTGCCTCATAGATTCTCCTAGGTATCAGTATTTTCACTGGTACCGCACGTGTTTCACACTCCGGCATCCAACCTACAGGTGTTGTGGGTGAGAGGGTTGAGGTGGGGGTACTTAGCTCCTTCTATACACCCCCCCCTCTAGGTGATGCATCGACAACTCTCCCCTCAGTCTTCATCTCTAGACATCCTTTTCTGAAGACCTGTTATGTTGGGACCCATATCTTCATGACTCCCTTCAGACATCCAGCTGACATACTCATCTTTATTCCAATTCATGAGCATGCACTGTCCACTTGGACTGCAATAGATCCATATTCCCACATACTTATTATGTTTCTTTGGATACAGAAACTTCGTTCCCTCAGGTGCATGGATACTGGCCTTCACAAAATCTCTGCTCTCTTCATCTGTTAGATCGCTGGCCATCCTTCCTGATTCAACATCAATCATGATATTCATCCCTATAGCTTTCTTTGCTATCGTCTTACATTGTGTGATTATTATCTTGATCAAATAGAATCCTAGCAACACTAATATGATCAGGGCTCCAAGGAACTTGAAAAGGTCTGCCATCCATTGTGGAACCCAAGAAAAAAGTGATCCAAACCAGCTGTCATCAGTAATGTCTTCTCCTTCGTCTATCATCTGGACGTGTAGCTTCGTCAGCATCTTTATGGCCTCAGTCAAAGTGCCATTCAGTCATCGTGAGAAGGTATGAATGGGCAAAATGATTCTCCGATTTTTGCACAAACACCTCCATCCATTGCTGTAATCATGTCCAAGATGTATCTTTTCTGAAGATTAATCAATCTTATGGCTCTCAGCTCCTCCTTGATAGCATTCAATCCCTTTATGGTAGTGTTGATTGTCTGCAGTAATTCCCATCTGGTTATCATTAACCATTTAGTATTTGCTCCAATCTGGATACTCAGCATGAAAATTATCGTGAAAGCTGATGACGTCTGGCTGAACAGTCTGTGGCCATAGGGGTTAGAGTCAAAAGCTTCTTTTGACTTGGCAGAGAAATAGTTCTCCTTCTTTATTCGATGAACCAGTTCCAAAGATCTCTTCCTCCTCAGATGACCATCTACTTTTGGCAAACTGTCAATGTTCAGGTCACTTTTAGGAATCACCAATGCAGGAACATGAACATTCACCAAGGTGCAAATTACTCCCCAGTCATTGGGCTGCTTCATATATGCTCTGCATCCACAAGCCCAATAATGAGCCATAATTACTGCTGTCCTAAGTTTCATTCCTGGTACATCAAAGATTCTACCACAGTTCTCATTCTCCTCAACATTTCTTGTGCCATTATTTCTTAAGCACAACTTTGAACTTTCCAACAGCACTATCTGCAAGGGTCCTCCTCTGTATTTGAACCAGTTCAATAGCTTAGCAAGTCTTGGCCACAATGGTTTGCATCCATTCTGCACTATGACAATGGTTGGTTTAGAGCAACCAATGGCCACCCACGCTCTGCAGATTGCCACTCCTTCTTCCCATCTATCTGGTGATAGCACTGATCCCCAAATCTGCATCTGGCCTCTGTTCTTCCATCTACAAATTTCTTCTGCAGATTATCCTGAAACCTCAAGTTTCCTGTTCACTTCTTGTCTGTTTTCTGCTCCCTTCACTCCAGATTTTCCTTATCTGATCACAAGGTTCTTCATTTGTGCCTTATTTCTTGTCTTCGTATCTTGTATATAGTCATCTTCATTCTGATCCGTCCTTTCAGTTGCCCATTTGAGATAAGCATCTCGACCCATGAACTGGCCTCTTGGTCTGCAAAGTGCTACATGCGAAAGACAGTGTGCTGTGTGGATGTCTATCTCAGTAGCTATGAAGAGTTTAGACTTTCCCATGCTGTACAGCAGGAGTGCACATACAAAACATTCTTCCTTTGAAGTTATTCTTCCCACTTCTTTCATGTATGGTACCATAGATTATTTCCCAAATGTGCTGTACTGTCCAGGTAATCATTTAGCTCATGATCACTCTCCCCAGTATATCTCTTGGGCCTCATTTTTCTCTTATGAACATCTGTAATCATGTCATGAAGTGTGTCAGCATGTGTTCTTCTTACTTGATCAACAATAGAAACATTTATCAGTGGACTAGGTGTATTCACGTATGCTACCTGTGTAGGAGAAAGTTCTAGAAGCCTTTTTCTACTCCAATGCCATTTCCTAGCAGCAGCATGTGAAGGCCATAGGGAGTCTCCTATAATCTCCATATGTGACATCTTCAACAGACAACTCAGGTTTATCTAGTACAGGTATAATAACCTTAGGTTTTGGCTGCCTAGTAGTTGCCACGTTTGTACCCTTCTTGTGAACAGGAGGAAACACCAGAATCTTTGCTTCATGTGTCTCTACAAAAATTGCAGTACATATTGTGAGTGAAAGCAATACCACTATGAATATAATGCAGGCATGAATAACGCATATGTACGAAAACTTGCACCATGACATTCGTGCACACCGTGGATATCTCCTGTGATCTCCCATGATGAAGTTGCGACTGGTGCTGCCCATACTTTATTTAAGGAAGGAAAAAAGTAACTTTAATGGGGCCCCAACATGTAATTCTTTGGTAATATCTTAATTTTCTCAATGAGTTCTATTAGCAGCTGGCTGATCTCAGGAGGATTAACAGGGTTCCTGATGTATAAAATAGAATTGTCCTTTCTCCAGATGAAATGGGGATGTCTCTCCAACAAGAAGTAGAATTCTACAGCAAGTAGGCTCTGGATCTCTTCCTCTAAAAGTCTCATTCAGGATGTTCTCAGTCTACTTTAACTGACTAGATTAGTTCAATGACATACAACAATTCCCAATCAATACCACAAATCTCTCTTAGACCAGATGGCATGAAGATGTTTCTTCCAGCATGAAACAAAAGGTCTTCAGTTGGCAAACTTTTTTACTTTTCTTCTTCACTGAGTCTCATTCAGTCCTCAAGTTTCCCTCGGAGTACTCATTCACTTGATATATAATGTCTCTCAATATTCGGTTGAGTTCTGCATTATTTCTCCTGTCTCTCAGGAAAGTTCTGGCATCAGTTTGTCTTCCTAAAAGATGTGGACCTTCTGCAATCAAATAGTAAAAAACGAGGCTAACCATTCTATGTGCATTATCCGGTGACAAGAGCATCTGTATTTCCCCCACTGCACTCAGGAAGCTGAAGAATTTGTTCTGTGATAACTATAAGTAATCTTCTCACAACTGGGATATTCTTAGGATCTTGCAGAAAAATAGGAATGCTAGTAGTTCTCCCCACCAGCGTCGGATATGCACGCAATACAAACTTGAGAAAAGCAAGAATGATCTGTGAAACGTTGTCATTGGTCATCACAATAGGCACCACCAAAGAGAAACTCAGTTAGAAAGGAATCTGGATACTGCTCTCTTTTACAATTGTTGAACAAGAATTACAAATCTCGCATACTGTTCTGTTTATTTAAGGCTTGGGTGTGTCTCAGTTCAATGTCAAGAAGCTCTTGTGGCTCAGGAACCAATATCTTCCCTTAACTCTCTTATTTTTAGTAGCTAAAAGAGTGTCCTGGAATAAGCCATAGTTCAATGAACTATTTGCCTTCACTTGATTGCTTCTGCATCCTTCTTCCTCACCATGGACTTATCCTGCACGTGCTGTAGTTCTTCCCCGTTGCTTGCTTTTGATGCTTGCTTCCGATGCTTGTTTCCGATGGGTGTTGGTGTGTTGTGAATTTTTTATCAAAAAAACCCATCAATTTTTTTTTTTTTTTTTAGTGGGGTCCCCCCAAGTCCCCATTCGATTTCAGTTTAGTCTATTAGCAAAAACCCACATCCCATATATATAATTTTTTAACCCCCCCAAAAAAATGTGATGGGTAAATTTGCGGTAAAAAACCCTGTGAAAAAACGTCCTGTGATGAAAGGACGCTGTACCATAAAAAGACACATGCAGATCCTTTCCTGACAATTCTTTTGTTTGCTGGACATCACTCCTTATCCTATGTAGAGGTGTGAGAAATATCCTCATTTGCCCCCTTGTCACTCTTGTGTGAAACAAGATGGTTTTCCTAAATATATCCAATTTCTTAAAGCATTTAATGCCGGTGATAAGCAATGCAACCATCCTTTCTTCATGGTCATTTTAATTTCTCTATTCTCTTCCTTAACCAAGCTATTAAGTATTCTTAAATACCTTATTCGCCTGCTGGTGACCTTGTCCATGAAAACTTGTGCCTTTTCTAAGCAACAATCTATGTATCCACAGACTTTTTCATTGACACAAAATAAGGTTAAAATAGGACTCTTATTAACTCCCATATTTTCCATCTAAGAAACACTTTTTGTGCTATGATTCTTATCTATGGTGTCTTAATTCACCTCAAGAGCTACATATCCTTATTGATCATATATCCGAGTCTATATGCAAGTGCTAAAGGAATTATAAAATCTTGGTCATACTCCTTCTTTGTGCATAACGTGTGCCCATTAATAATCTTTTTACTCATGAAACATTTTACTATACAAAATGCGACATATTCTACTACATGAAAATACCAAACCAATCCGGTGCACTCGTTGCAGTGAGGTTTTTTCCTAATGACGTACACTGGGTAGTGTAGCTATTCCAACGCCACCCTTAATAAGGCTGCATGCATCACTAGTTTACCAGTACTTCCTTGTCGCCACAATGCTTTAGAGGGGTTTAAAGAACACCCTCTCTGCGTCAACAAGTCTTTCTTATCTTCAGGCACTTCTCCTTAAGTCCTTATTCGTTAAAATTTAAACATGTATCACAATAATTCAACACACTCAACATTATCATACTTCCATCCACTTCTAATAATCTCAACCAACATACCTACTTCAATACATACAACACATTCCCTTTCTTCTCTGCTTTCTAATTTTCATATAAACTAAAATCTATTCATTTAATGTGAACTGCGCACGTTTTAACTGCAATGGCTATTGGGAGTTGTAGTGCTCTAATACGTCTGTCCAATAAGAATACGTGCCACACCGGAGAGCCGCCTTTTTAGAGGTGGGCCCTTCCCCTTTTCCAATGTTCTAATCCTATATGTACCGTTGACGTCACAAAGGCAGAGTCACTGTACACCATTACTTCCTGGTCTGCATACTTTTCAAGCGTGACAATCAGCGCCACTAATTCTGCAGCTTGTGCCGAAAAAGTGAGATGGTAGTCATACACTAGACACTACTTCAAACTCTCCATTGGCCATGTTCTTTACCCCAGTGGATCCCCTATAGCTTTGCCCATATTTCATCAATGCTAAATGAGTCATTAAATAAAAGGACATTCCTCACCTATAAATGCATTTCCCTTCACCCTTGTGATAAAGTTCCCAACTCAATCATATGAGTGTTCACCCTCTGCCGGTGATTTTAATACAAACATGGCAAGGTTCATTACTCTACACTCAATCTTTTTAATCACTGCACTCAATATAATCACCGCTTAAACAGAGCCTACCAAAATGTCAGCGCCCCTTTAGGCTCTTCCTTCATAGCGAATAATACATATTCAATAACTAATGTCATAAAACATCCCATTACTGCACTCACAGCCCTCCTAATCGCGAAGGCGGTAATTGTCAAAACGTGTTCATAGTGAACATGACCCCATACTTCTGGATCTAAAATCCTTTCAAAAATATACAAAACCAATATAAATCCTTTATAATAAACTCTTTTAATTCTCCCAACATTCCTCATGTGGCTCCTTATTAAACATACCATAAAAATTCATTCATATTTAAACAATACATTCTTAATAAAAAACATTCTGCGCCATTGTCTCATATCAACAAAAATAAATTGTCATATTTAATCTTGTTATTTAATTTTACCCTAATATGTGCACCTGTGTCTGCCTTAAACACACACAAAAAAAATAACCCAGACATGCCTCTCTCCTAAACATAGGCATGTTAAATCCTTGTTTATGCTCTTTCATGTCTTCATAAGTGACCTACTGTGTCTGAAAGTTTTACTGCACTCTCAATGCTTGTGTACAGCACCTTCTGATTCTTTACAAACTCAGCTTCATTTTACTGCTAATATGAAGGCGAGTATTTCAATCCCTCTTCTCAAAGGCTGGTTATCCTGTATGAATCCTTAACCTTTTTGTGTAACAAGGTAGTGTTCTGTCATACCTCATATCTATCCTACATGCAGAAGTCTTTCATTTACCTTATCTTCATATCTCGGGTACTCCATGATTTTCCCTAATCATTCTGGAAGTTCCTACCTCAAGGGTCTTCTTTCTTAACAAAAGGACTGAAAAAAATCCCAAAAGCTCACATTTGTCACCTATCGTTTGCCTGCGTGTGGCCAGGACAATGGTCCCACATTGCCTTTCATATGGCAATGGCCTTATCCTTCTCACATATAATGGCGAATCCCCCCTCTGACCGTGGGACTGCTATTTTTAAGGTTGATTTAGCCGCGTCACTAAGTTTGATGCCCAAAATGTTGGGAGGTCTAAATCCAACCGCCTTACTTTCTTACTCCCTGAAAGCTTTCTACAAGACTACATATATTACCCATCTCCTCATAAATATGTTCTCTCTCCCAAAGTTTGGTTATTCAAAGAACAATAATATGAAACCTCATGAATTCAAATTGATTAGAGATCTTTATGGAGACGAATCATTAACAATAAGAGCTGCAGATAAAGGAGGCAGTATATTTCTCCTTAACAGTCAAGATTACGACCAAGAATGTGTACGGCAACTGAATGATGTAAACACATATGCTCCATTGGACACAGATCCCACAGAAGAGATAAGAAAGAATCTGGAGATACTATTGTCTAAAGCAGAAGAATTGGAATGGATCTCACACAACACAAGGAAGTTCCTCACGAATCCAAATCCCTTATACCTCATTTTTACACATTACCAAAAGTGCACAAGAATCCACAAAAACCACCAGGGAGACCCATTGTGGCAGGTAACAACAGCATTCTAGAACCACTGGGAAAATATATTGACTATTTCCTACAACCCCTAATTAAAAAAAACTAGTACATATATTAAGGACTCAACACATTTTTTGCAACAATTGAGAACAATTCCATTCAATCCTAATCATATCTGTTTCACCGTAGATGTCAAGAGCCTCTACACCTCCATTCCTCATAACTTGGGCAGAGAGGCAGTAGAATGGTTATTATTACAAGAAGGTGAGATAAAGGCACAGAAGGAATTTATAATGGCACTCTTGGAATTTATCAGTGACAATTCTTACTTCCAATACAAGAGCACATATTTTTTGCAAGTTGCAGGCACATCTATGGGGGCCACCATGGCACCTTCTTATGCCAATGCATTTATGTACAAATTCGAACTTGAACATGTCCTTCAAAATCCACAATGGCAAAAGAATCTGTTAATATGGATCAGATATATAGATAACATCTTCGGCATTTGGACAAGCACAGAATCTGAACTTTTTACTTTCTTTGACTATCTCAATAATATAGACCCCCGGATCGAGTTTACTCACGAACATTCAAATAAAACCATACATTTTTTGGATGTGGAGATAAAGGTCACCGACTGTGAATACCGCACCACAATCTATCGTAAGAGCACCAATCGCAACAATTTACTACAATGGTTAAGCTTCCATCAACCAAGTCTCATCAAGAATCTCCCTTACAGCCAGATGTTAAGGGTAAAGAGAATAGTCAGTGACCCTACAGAGTACCAAGAATCATTGAAAGAGATGGGGAACAGGTTTCTGGAGAGAGGGTATTCTAGGGATGAAATAGACACAGCTGCTGTTCGCACTAGCACACAAAGTAGAGAAGAATTATTGAAACCCAAAACCAAGACAGAACAAAAGACGCCATTGGTCTTTGTATCAAAATATTCAAGGCAAAGTAGTCGAATCAAATCGATAATTAAGAAAAATTGGAACACCATCACCTGTGACCAAAGAATAGAACATCTTTTCAAATAACTCCCCACTTTTGCATATCAAAGGAGCCAGAACCTAAAAGACAAATTGGTTCACACGAAACCTATGCGGAAACAAAAGTTAACAGATCTGATTGGCACTTTTCCATGTCTCAACTGCAGTAATTGCAATTATATGAGCAAAGGAACTAGCATAAACCATCCACATTCTGGAACGAAGATCAAGTTGAAAGACTATGCCACTTGTGACACACAAATATTGTTTATGCCATAAAATGCCCTTGTGGGCTATACTATGTTGACCAGACACAACGGACTGCAAAAATTCGATGGAATGAACATCGTTCATGCATAAGGAATAACACAGCGACTTCAGCGGTGGCCAGACATTGGCAAGAAAAACACCACAATTTGGCACAGATCAGATTCATAATTTTGGAAGTGGTCCGCAAATACAAAAAGTATGAAAATCTCCAAAAAAGACTCGACCAACGAGAAACATTTTGGATAGATCGTCTCAGCTCTCTGAGACCCAGGGGATTGAATGAAGAAATAAACTATATGTGCTTCTTATGAGTGAAACTACCTTTTGAAAATTGGAATTTAGAATTTTGATTGTTGATGTTTAATTTTTCTTTTATTTTTATTTTTCTTCTATTATTTTAGAATGTTTTTGGGATCACTTAAGGTCGCTGTTCCCTTGGGTGAGAGCCCTTGCACACGTAAAATCTACCCCAGTTGATTTATACATGCGACAACACAATGCACTCATTTATCTATACCACAGTTAAATGAGTGTGTACATGATAGTAAGTACAGCACAGGTACCATGTTCCTCTTAAATAACCGTTTTCATTGCTCACCTATGTGAGATTCGAGGACAACATGCACCCGTGTTTTCTAGTAGTGTTCCTCTTTAAATACCTCGCACTCGCTTTCTACCCAGCATTAACTTTGGCTACAAATAATGTAAACAATAGGCTTCTCTGCCAACACAGGCGAGACATACCTATACCATCCTCCATATACTTTGATTCATTTTACAGGTATTAGGCTTTCCCTTAACGTACAGAGCGTTTGTTCTTGTATAACCCTACACTACTTTAACAAGCGTATAGTAGTCATGGTGACAGTCCCGCCTCCTGTGCTAGCACAGGGGCGGGACCCAAGGCGTACGTGCATCCACGCGACGCTTTGGTATCACCATGGCAACCAATAAATACTGCTCTTGTCATTTGCGCTCGCACTCCTGCGGCAGCGTCTGACATTGAAGGAGCGTTTCTGCTGAGTAACGGTAAGCGGATTCTTCGCGCTCGAGATCAGAACATGTTTAAAGATAGACTGCATTCTGATACCTTTCTCACATAACCTTAACAGGATTGATTACTCAGACTGGATTGGTCCATAACGAACATTAGTGTCCTATGGATTATAAGGTACATTTGATTGATTACCCATATTTTTAAACGCTACACTAAGGACAGCCAAAATAATTCTATTGCATATTTTTGGTTATGTTTCTTGTTTCTTTTTCTTTCCACTCTGACAACCACTACTATATCGTTGGAACACTTAAACACATCTTGGAATTGGTATGTGTGTCTATATACGTTTGATTTTGAATTGATTGTGCAATGGTTGTTCCTGCATTATGTTGAATTATTGTTTTGTAACGGCGACAGATTGGGCATATTAAAATCATTGTACGGCCCTGACGAATGTTAAAATAAGCGAAATGCATTGGCTAACGTACACAATATTAGAGCCAGTATCTTAGAGCCCATCCACATTGAATATGAGAATGAATATTCAGGAGTGATGAGAACATTAATAGATGCACAATAAATATTATATTTTTGAGAAAACGACGGACTATGTCTAAATTGAATTTTTACGTAAATACAGTATTTACAACACAGAATTGGAAAGTCCCTACCATAAGGGCTAACTGAGAGCACCAGTCTTAATAGAGTTATTCCACTCTATTTTTCTTTGTTCATATATTTTGGTCCTTATGCCATAGGACCTTCATCAGACCGGTTGCCCCAGGCTAAAACTTGATCAATGAATACAAAGCGAATTATGATTGATTAAAACTACAGCAACAGGACCTGGTGCCCACCTTCAACTTCTTTGTGTTCTTTTTGCTCTCTCCCCTTTTGCCATATTATATTCTCATCATATGTAACCCTTCTTTTCATCATCTCTTAGTCAGAGTCAGTCTATTTAAAAAACAGCTCCTCAGGTTTTACACTGCGCGAGGCTTTCTTCATGCCATGTAACCGCGTATTATTGTATCGATCATCTTTACCCTTGACTTCCTTAGCTCTCATGTACTGCTAGCCTTTGTCAATCTTGTCCCCAATGCTTTTCGAGTCTGCCTTATCCTTCAAATTTGTTCTGAACAGATCTACTTATCAACTCATGTGTCGGGAAGAGCTTCTTCTAACCTTTCCTTGTCACTGCTGGGTTTACGATTGATTACTTCCTTTTCCATACAATCAATGCTGTGTGCTCTCATGTCCTCAATGCTCTTACAATTGAGTCTGTGCAAACTCTGACCACCCATTCCTGTGTTCTGTATATGCACTAGCCCATTAATTTTGTCTTTTTCCTTCTTACTATCCCTTTTATATTCCGTCTTATATATAAAGATATTCTCAGCTATTGCTTCTTTGTCGTCACTTCTCTCCTTGTCTCTTGGGACCTTAGAGATTACATATTTCTCCCAGTATGTTTCTCTGGGCCCTCGTTGCTGCTTTGCGCAGACGACTCATTACGCCGGTCTACTATATCCTATTACTGCCTTGAGCACCCTTAATGGGTACAAGCCCATCCTTCTTCTCATTATAGCCATCTGTTCAAGGTGTAGTGGGTGGAACCGAAGGCTCCTTACCCCCCTTTGTGCATATATTAACTATTGGATCGCTGGGAGGCGACTCATCTGTCACCTCTTGAGCTATATTTTAAAATACGCTAGCTCCCTAGTCGCTTGCCTGTTTTCTTGCATATACATTATGCAAATATATCATCATGTACTGCAGAACTGCTGTCAATGGAGATCACTTTTGCAGTTATAATATGCATTTTTTCGTCTGTGGTATCTTTATCTTATTCCTTGATGTACTATCTGTGCTTAAACATGTGTATTTTGAGCAATATATAAACATAGTAATATCCTCCATATTTGACATGTCATACCTTGACTGTCCATGCTCACCATTTCCTCTTTGCAAAATTCAATATTACTTTTTTAATGGAAAACAACATAATATGAGCGTGCACCATCATTGCAGGCACTATACCCTCTATTTGTCAATGTTTTCACTTTAATCTGCTAAAAAAACATCATCAATACAAATTCATTTCTTAAATGCACGCTTAGTTCCTTGAACTCTCGCATTTCTCCTCTTTATTTCTATCGACTTCATCTACTCTTTTTCATCGTTATACAATCATATAAAACAAACAAACAGACATACTTGGCCAGCCACATGCATTTTGTCTTCTCTCATAAGACTCATTTTACTTCTAAAAAATACTCCATACGGAGTGTGAACAGACCTCGTTAGGTTTGACTTTAACCAAACCCGTCCCCTATGGCTTCCTCTATGGGATTTTAGGTGCTGTTGCTTCTTTTAAGCTCTTTAAAGTGCAGCATGGGTATACTCTCTACTGAGGCTCCTCCTCACGATACTTCTTAAATTGCTTGGCCTCCTTTCAAGTCAACTACTACTCATTTTTAACGCATCATCCGTACCACCCTCCGTTACATATTTTCCCCTTATTGTTCTCTTTAACCACTGCCCATTCACACTTTTGACACCTCACTCAATTTTTTCTCACCATTAGGGGTGTAGCGAACTTCGGCTTCGAGTAAGTATTCAGCTGAATTCCGGCTGAAAAAAAGCTATTCGGCTCCGGCCGAATAGTTTTTTGCTATTCGGCTCTTGATGAATACTTTGACATTCTCATTTGAATACAATGCAACATGAATTCAGAAAGGCAAATATAGACTTCAGTTTGCCAAACTGAATAGAATTAGACCAGACAAATTGCTATCACACAGCTGAAAATATCTTATATTGTAATCTGCTCTTTAGGGCATGTTTTGTTACAGATTCTTAGACATAAAAGGTGCTCATCTGTTATACTTAGCCTGCAACAATACAGGAAAATCTTTTCATTTGGCGAATGTTTATATGCAATGTGCACTTTTTTCAGTTGGAAAAGACAAACTGAAAGAAAAGTGCATAGATACTTTCAGTTCCTGTCATGTCACTTCCCATTGCGTATGTCATAGACCCCCCTAATTTATTTTTAAGGACTTGAGTCCATGAGTTTAACATTATCTGATATTTTGTCAGGTATGATAAGTTGCATATATTTGTGTATTGGCGAGAAGGAGTGGCTAAGATAAGTGAAAAGTGAGCATCATTTGTTTGGGTGGGGTGAATAGTAGTGAGGTGAAGTTCACGCATTTCAGATTTCCTCTTGACTTGTCCTGCATGAGCCAACATGAACCATTTTATACATTTCTATGTGAGCTGCAAAGAAGCTTCGAAACCCAACCTCATCAATTTTGCAACTGGATAGAGAATGCAATGCATCTGATTCACAAAGGCAGTCCTTTTGCATTTGTGAAGCCTCCTACTTTAACTGGCACTGAATATGCAGCAATCCTCTGTACATTTGATCCCTTCATTTTGGTTAAATCTGCTTTATTTCTGGCTTTTATGCTTTAAATGAAGATGCTACATTAATTACAATGAAGAGAAATAAAAGTATAGAATGCATTTAAAATGGTGCTTTATTTTTCTTTTTTAATAAGTGTGTTTTTTTGAAGTTTGGAACATGATTTATTAAATAAAGCAACTATTCGGCTTCATATTCGGCTTCGGCCGAATAGTTGACAAACTATTTGGTATTCGTCCGAATAATAAATATGCTATTCGGTACAGCCCTACTCACCATTCGTGTTTTTTCAGCTTCCGATTCTCAGGATCGCACGCCTCTTCAGTAGCCTCTTCCTGTTAAACCGTATTCTTATAATACCACCGTGTTATGAATATTGGCCCAAGCCCATTCACGTTGCACAGAAAACCGCATCTGAAATGTTCTGCATTTCGATCAACTTTGCCGCCATTTTAGGAATCATCCACCATTTTGATTTCGGCTTCTGCTTGTATTCTAAAATGGTGGACTGTGTTTTCAACTTGCAGCCGAGCTGAACGAACTTTGAGTTCTGTTAATGTTTAGGCTGACCGAGAGCAAACTATTTGTTCAATGCAAAGAAACCTTGTAACTCATATGAACTGCAATCCAAGTGTTGTCTGCGCTCAGATGCCTCATCCTCATATAAACAACGAGACAATGTAGAACAAACTCATATTGTGTGTTTTTGCTGAACTGCATTGTAGCGATTCTTGAAATAAGGCTTACTGTGGATCAGAAGAATCAACGCCACTATTGTAACTTCATGGACATGCAAACTTGTTTAATACTTTGTAAAATATTGTAATATTTGACATGTGGACTGGGCACGAACTCTAGCATGTAACTTATTATTTTGGCGAGGGGCAGGACAATGTTTTGTAAAGGGTATTGAAAGGTCCATGTTAAGATGTCCAGCACTCTCACCCCTCACTGTGTCTGCTGGTACACACTGCGAGGTGTTGGGAGCCAGATAGCTATCTGTTTTGCTTTGACTGTACAGTAATAAAAGATTCTTGTATCTTTTCAACCCGTGATTGGCATATTTCATTTGTGGTACTAAGCCTCGATATTTCTTTGGTCTTTCATTCCAACCTTCCGTTCGTTTAGCTTCCTGTAGACGCGAGGAGGGGTTTTCGTGGAAACCGGGGAACCTGTCTTACCCTAGCTTGTACAGATCTTACTTTATTCACAAAACGCTATCTACAGGGAGCTTCCGGTCAGTTAAGCCGAATGGCAGAGATCGTGTGATATTGCTGGGACCCCAAAGCTTACTTTTCTCAATGGGTATATCTAACCATCCAATCTCTGCTACCACGCAAACTGAGGTTCCTTCTCAGCCCTTTAAGATGGGTTAGCAATACCTTAGATATGGACGGTGAATGCAGAGTTTACTCAAACATCAATAATAGAAACAACTCAGGTAGTTGGCAAAAGCTACTGTTTTAATATCAATTATTTAAAACAGGGAGTACAAAGGATATCAACAGACATCCCTCATCATGATCTCTCTTGAGACTTCTCAAAGCATTCCATTAAAAATTACATTCTTAAAGTAAAAAATCATCATAGGTGATGTTTAACCTGCATATTACTAAAGTCATCCTGCGTGGCAATCTAGAAAAACCAAATGGTGAGTGTGATAGGATCATCTAGGTATAGGATCCATGCTCGTTTAGGGCAGTGGAAGAAAATGATAGGCTTCTTAACATCAGGTGGGGCAACTAAGCCATTCCCTTAAAATATGTTACTGTGAACTTCACTAAATATATGACGTCTAATTGGCTACACAACTATAGGACCATTGATCATGCGGTCCTCTATCGTTGCTTACTTTCCAACCTCCGTCAGTACCCTTTCAACCTACATTACCAGCACGCAGGCTGAAAGTCCAGGTGCAGATGAGCTTGTTTTAACCATAGCTTCACACCAATTAGAATATCCATCCATCATCAGCTTAGTGGTCTACTGTCAATTAGGTCTTTGAACTCGGCCTTGAACATTCTTTGCTCCGGGGAATTCAGGGGAGTGAAGGCACGCTCTGCCCTTGTGCGTAGGTGTGGCCTTACGTAAAGCAATTAAAACCAGGTTATTTGTATGATTATTAACCTTACTCCTGCTCTTATACCCACAACTCACCTATGTGGACGGGTGTTAGCTCCAGTGTTGAAACCTACCTGCAAGTGCCTTGCATACTAATGTTTGTAATACCTAATGTATGTATGTATTGAACCACCGTTTATGTGTAACTAAGAATGCTGCTTTCAATGTAACCCTGAACCAAGCCTACTTACAATCTCTCGTAAGAGCGCCTCAATGCCTCTGGGTTGTAGCGCGCTCTATAAATTAAAAAAATTAAATAAACAAATGTTTATCCAACTTCTCCTCCCCATCCTCACTAGAGACCACGAATTTGAGCCTTCAATGTATTAAAACACTATTCTTACATAGACCTTTGACGTCTTCTTGTTTTTTTCCATGCTTTCTGAACAGGAGCTTTGTTCTTTCACACGATTTTGTATCCAATGTCAACTCACCCTTGTCTGATAAGGCCTTGTCTTCTTGGCTCATCGAACCTGGCCTTTCTGAATTTTTGCCTGTAATACACTTGTTTTATAACTGTGCCATACTTGGAAACTGGGAAAAGCGACCTTCCTTCTTTTGCTCAGCACTGCTATTGTACGTGGTGGAAACAGCCATCTTCTACTGACTCCTATATATATATATATATATGTTCATGTTGGCGCATGCCACAATCTATTCACTATAAAGCTAGCCTTTAAGAACACTTACTTGCGTTTGTTTGCATGTATATACTTGCTTGATCTCTTCATTATGTCTGCAGCATAAGATCCTTCCTCTTTAATCCAAGATGACATTCATCTCGATACTTTCTTGATGCCTTATAGAATTGTCTAAATTTGCTAGTCTCTGCATCTCTTCCCTTATACTTCAACTTTGCTCTGCATAACGTTGATGGTGATGACGTCACCATTCAACTTCCTCATTCAGCCGTCCTGTTTCTTCCAGAATTTCATTCAGACGACCATCGTATTGTCCTGTATGCAAATATGGTTTCCTCAATGGGAACCTTGCCTCTCAGATTCTCCTAGGTATCAGTATTTTCACTGGTACCGCACGTGTTTCACACTCTGGCATCCAACATACAGGTGCTGTGGGTGAGATGGGGTACTTAGCTCCTTCTCTACAGGTTTCACTGAGAAGGGTAGCCTCATAGGGGAAGCATTCTTCTACCAGACCCAGTAGCAAGGACATGGCCCATAAACAAAAAGACGTATTATTATGAATTATCGGCAAAAGGCAGAGCTGTACACAAGCAAACAAAAAGGTCATTAGTTGTCTAGAGAAGGTAATTTTAAGAGGTGGTTAGATTATATTGCTAGACTTCGCCAATACCACAGCCAACATGTATCACTTATGTGGTATCAAATGGGTTAGTTTTGGAATGCACAAGAGAGGCGAGGCCATGTTCCTCAACTATTTAGGGCCTGCCAAACTCAGTGGTTCGGATTGTTTCTTCTGTATATGCAGTCAATGGAATGGAGTGGTATTTTATATCATGGCAAGTTTCAGGAGTTGAATGCATCACAACGTAAGTCTGTGTGAAAGAACATTTAGAATAAGAAAAACTCAACCGAGCAATGCACATACTGTTTACTAGGACAGTATGCCAGCTGACATAGGAACAATCAATACATGTACACAAAATAAATCTGGATCTAAATAAAAGAAAAATGTTTTGAAATTGAGAAAAAAATATTGAAGGAGAATAACACCCGCAGAACCTTGCTCCCTGGTAGGGGTCCCAAAATCTGATTGACCTATGCTCTGGTAATGATGTGTGACCGACTGCTTATGTGCTTTAGAAGGCTTCTCCATCTGTGTTTTGTATCACTGGCGTTCAGCTGCAAGTGCTTTGACCCCTACTGAATGATAGGGAGACACCCAGTCTTGTACTGCTTTATCGCCATTTAACACCGATCAGGGGTTAAATAGAATGTCAAGATATGTGAAAATGTGGCCCTTAGTGCAACATTGCCACAGTCATTTGAGATATTTAAGGTGTTGACCCAAAGGAAATAACTTAATTTGAGGCTCCAAAGGAAACATTAAAATCAAAATGTTAAAGGCATCTAAGGTTTGAAGAAAGATCACATTTCACATACTGAGAGAATCTGCCGCAGCTACACAACAGCCAAGCAAGCACGACAAATATGTGGTCTAAGGTTATAGCAAGTGAGACCCGATTGACATGATTCTGGCTGTTTGGCAGAAGAAAATTACGTATATAATATACATTACGCAGTTTTTAAAGGCATTGCAAATAGGTTAAAACTCAAGCTGCCTCATTTTTCAAGTCCCTAGAGCATAAATGTAGGCTGAAAAGACAGGCGTAAAGTTGTTACGCCATATAACACCTTCATTCATTCAAATGTGGAGCATTTGAGTGGTTTTGAAGTCAGTGGGCAGTTTCAGAGTTACAATTCCACCCCCCTGTGTCCCTTCACCTTCACAAACTAGTTGGTTTTATACCAGCATGACATGGTAATGCTAGTGTAAAACCAATGGAGTCCCATGGAAACCGCTTCCTTTTTACACCGGCAAAAAGCCGGCGGATTCCATAGGAATCCGTTGCAAATGCTGATTGCCATACGTAAATGTAATTGTGTCTACAATTGCACCTGACAATGTTTGCACATTTGCCTAGGAAATGTCAGACAGTTTGGAATATCTATCAGATAACTGGGTTCCTCAATCCTGGAATGTATGTGTGAAAGGCAGCTTGTGCAGTACAGTCCACCATGTCAATTGTACCTCTGCGCTTGGCGTAGAAGAAAACCTATGTGTTCAATATACAGCATATACATATGACACAGCAGTTTCTCTTCAATATTAGTATAAACAAACAACTGGGGTCTGCTATCAATACATATTAGACATGGTTGAATGAAGCCTATGTACATAGGATGTGCCCAAAGGGAGATCCCACAACACACTTGCTCTATGCGTGTGCAGGTCTCCCTTTAGCTATGGTATGTTGTCTATGGTCCCACAACGTTCTACTCGCCTCGAACGGAAATTCTACTTAAAAAGTACATTAAAAATCATTGATAAACATTTTCATTGAGAGGATTGAATGACATTGACATCACCGAAGATTCTTTTTTTTAAACTAGTTGGACGATTCTGCCTGTGTTTTGCTGGGATTATTGAGTAGATGGTGACATTCTTACTCAGTACATGAAATGCAGCATTTGCAGATAGTAGGGTGCTCACTTACTTTTGATGGGGTGAGCAGTGAGATGTAGGCATCCTCCGGAGGATGGTGAAAGGTTACATAAACACATCTGTTTGCAAAGGCCCCTATCAATTCTGCACATTTTTGTGGACTCAGCGCTAATCTGCATGCTGCTGTAATGAAGAAAATCTATGCAAATTCCTATGTGTTTGCATTTCAATCACATTTAGGCAATGACAATTATAACAGTAAATCAGTTACAGAGTTAACAAAACCGAGAGATACAGCCATAACCTGATTACGCCTCTGTATCGCATGCTGCAAAGAACACAGATCTATTTTGACTGACAACCCACACACAGGCCCGAAAGCTAAGGTGTATGTCGGCATTGAACTGTCTTCATTATAATACTTCTTTAGCATTTTGATCACTTAATTAGAAGTGTTTTAAGTTGTTTGGTTTTAAAATGGGACATAGTTTGCTTGTGAATGGTGGCATCATGAGAAAACGATGAAGAGCTGTTTAACATGGATCTTTTGCAGGGGTCAAGTCCTAAAACAAAGTGGGCGGACTCATTAACAAACCAATTGAATGCAGTGTCACGAGAAAATAGCATATCAAAGCGCCCTCTGAAAAAAAAATGGGGGGACTTCTGAAAAAAGTGAGGCTCTGCGTCCACCCGTGTGTACCCTCGACTTGAGCCCTGATTTTGAACCAGGATACAATGGTGCAAACAGTAATAGTGGTACTGGTAGAAGCTACACCCGTGTGTACCCTCGACTTGAGGCCTGATTTTGAACCAGGACACATTGGTGCAAACAGTAATAGTGGTACTGGTAGAAGCTACACACGTTTCATATAACACTTAACAATAATACTATACAAGCACTGCCCCCCCGCACCCCCCCCCCCCGAACCTGCATTCTCTGCTAAATTGTCCAAGCAGAGTTGGGTATTGTCACAGCTCTGCTAGGAAATGAGGGAGATGTGTCTTTTATTGCAAACTAATTACAGCATGCGAATGGGCATTGGCGATTCGGTTACACTGAGAAGTTGATAATCCATTCACAGTCCATATCCTTGGTAAACGCTTTTGAGAGTCGAAGCTGGGATCAAATATTGCTTCCAGACATGGCGACGTACTCTGTGAGAAGGTGAGGCAGTAAGGAAAGAGCTCATATATATTCAGAAGCCTGCACAGAGGGAGCAGAGAAGCACTGACAGGTCAAACATCAGAGATTGTCCAGAGAGTGTGCACGGAGCTAGACACAATCAGGGTCTAACTGGCATATAAGGACATGGGCGATTTACTGACATGTTTGTGGGTGCCTCTGAAAGACAAGATCGGAAGGCACATAGAGGCACGCATTGTATTGTGCCTTTACCCAGTATATTGATAAGCATGTCTGTTTTAGATTTGTCATCACATTTTGAAGGATTCAAGGTTGAGACTGGCACGTTTTGCATATAAACCACTGTCACAGGTCTTCCAGAGGCATTGGCCTGCCTGCAAGTCTCTTACTAATTACCCAACTCAAAGCTTTGCGTTTTAGATATGGATGGCAGAGCAAAGTTTGCCTGGCATGTGACTTATTCTATCCCATCGATCTAGGGACTCTCACGGCATTCCATTTTCGGCATTCCATTGTCGGTTCACTAGATAATGATGTGTTTATTCAACTTAACGGCCCCCAGTTGCCCCACAGGGAATAAAAGATGGAATCGGGCATGCCTGACACGTGACTGACTCTCTCCCTGAATGCTTAGTCAGTAAAAGTGAAAAAGAGCTGTCCACATCTCAGAGAATATACTACCTCTGATGTAACCCTACTGATTTGTCAATGATAAACATTGGTTTGTAATTCTCACAAATATTAGCCAACTCCGTGCTACATATTATGTCAGCTAGAATGTTGAAACAGAGATTCGGATACGCCTGATACCTGACTGAATCTTTTCAGTCATATCTCCCTTTTTCGATTTATCGGAATTTACCAAAACGAATGCATGCTTTTCCTCAGACCCAGAATGCTAAAGGCTACCCTGGGCATGCACAGTAGGTGACTGCATTTGCTCTATTTCTAACGGCCATTCAGAGACATCAGCTTGTCAAATAATCTCACCAATGTATTTCACTCAACTCAAGAGGACTAATGTTTAATAAGCTTAGTATGATAAAAAGACAGTGTCAGTCTCAACTGCAACGTGGCTGACCCTGACTTTCCTGTAGGCCTTGCTGTTGTACATCCCATACTGACGGCGTGAGCTGCCATCTCCTCTGTGATCAGCACTTCATACAGATGCCAGGCCTGAGACAGGGAGAATGACATATGATCACATACAGAGTTACTTACCTCTGCCTGTGGATATCCATCTTAAGATAAGCTAGAGCGCACAACCCTTCAGACCAGGCCGCTAAATGGCAGGTTGCAGGAGGATCGATCCACTAGGGGTAAAGTCCGCTTGCGACTACTCCCATAGCATGTGCATCTATCTTGCACTCTGAGGACATCTTTCTCAAGCGCCATTCCCTGTTTCTGGAGCACGTCACCAGGTGAACTGCCATTGGCCCCATTTTTACTGTTTCCAGAACTTCTTTCTTAACAAGTCTAATTCTCCCAGGCGCATTTCTGCAGTCTCTGTCCGAGTTCATTTAGTCCAAAGATTGTGCTATGATTTCTTGCTCCTATTGTTCTGCTTTCCGAATCCTTCTGCTAGGTTCGAGCATTGCACAATGGCAAAAAGTTTTTAAAAAATGTAACCCACTTACGAAAAGTACCTCATATTCAAAATACAAGTTAGGTGGTGCATAGTTGATAAACCTCAGAATTATGTGAACCTGAGTCAGCCACGTATGAGACGTCACTAATTCTGTTCACGTTAAAGGATTCCCAGCAGCAAACTTGGAATGTGACTTACCTAAAGTGGTAATATAGTGGAGTAGAGCAATCACCACACGCCTGCTCAGCACTGACAAATAGCACCATTGCTACTTTCCATAAACTAATGCCCCTTTTTCATGTCAATCATTTTGAAACACGTGCTACGTCACTGGTGATATATCTAATATTACATTACATCAAGGAAGAATGTGATTGGCTCGTTCCGTTGCAACATTATTTCATTTGCATTTCCTATTCGACCACAGGACCTGGCACTTACCCGGTTACCGACTTAATCTTCAGTTGGTCTATACTAATTTTCAAAGACATGTGTTATATCAGCCAACACACAAGGTCGCTCTGGCATAATACCAGGTTCTTTGTTTCAGCAAGTGTAGTCTGGGATCCCTGATAGACCTAAAGAAAAAGTAACAACATTCCTTTACCCTCTCCAGTCGCTGCCCCCGTGTAGATGCCCATGTGGAAGGCTTCCGCGGAGCCCGTGGTGACGTATATGACGCGTTGTGCATATGCAGGCTTGAACGAACTTAATCGTCCGTCATTTGAATGATCATCTATTAAAAGTGTCCAGCCTTGAAGTCGAGTTTCAATCTCGCTTTCAAGTCCCTTTGTTTATATTTGTCCCAAGATGCCTACACAAATGGCACATTTTGATTGATAGGCCTCGATAAAACAACATACTAATAATTAACTGTTCTGTACATTCTATTTATGTCAGGAAGGAATTAGCCTGAAAGTAGGTTGCCAGTTTTCCCTCTGTATCATAACATAGTGTTTATTGAAATGTGCATTCCTTTCAATTATATAGGGCACATGCCCAGAATGCATTTGGAAGAGTTATATTTGTTATGGAAGCAATTAGCCTCACAACTTTTCAGCAGTGGACATCTATCTATCCGCCAGCATGTGATTCAGGTGTTCTGCATTTGCTGACTTATTACATTTATTTCATATGAGTTATTTGGCACTATATGCCACATAGTTTATTTTGCAGAGAAAGGAAAGTCCAGCCTGCTATGGTAATTGCGATTAGCAAGGAATGCACCAATCTCATGGTTACGCAGGGTAGCATGCTGGACTGGTTTTAAACTTATGCACACTTCAACAGCCTTCAGTTGTGGAGTTGTTAAAATAATCACATCTAAAAATGAGCATATGGGGATCTGAGTTTGAGCCCCACCTCCTCACACTTTTTTTTTAAATTGGCCATCTTTATTTATTTATTTATTTATTTATCTTTTGTTTTCTCAACCACTGACAGTCAACAAACAGGGAGATGATTTGCAATTGAATACAGGGATGTGCCAAATAGAGGAGCAGAAGTGACCAACATCAGCATATTATGGCCCACTATTAACCATCTGTGAAGTGTGTAACACTCCCTGCACCAACACTGCCCAACGTATCTCAAATTCTGGGTGTACAGGGGGATTACTTGTATTCCTTTACTCCTTTACTCTGTTATCAGTATATGGCCTTCTTGACCACCACATTAGGAAGGGCTTCAATATTGCATATTGCCTTCTTCTCTCTTTACATTTTAGGTTAGAGGGTTTACTACACCCTTACTCTCTCTGGTAGTCTAAGAATTTCCCACACTTATGTTCTCTCTCTTAGTATCGGGCTTGAGGGTTTCCTGCATCCTTGTTCTTTTTCCATATCTTCTCCTTTAGTTCCTATTTTATTCTGTGATGTGCAGGTATCCTTAAAGACAATTAAGATGCTACCTTCAAAGACCAGGTAATCTAGAGCAGTGTTGCAAGGAGTATTAGGTACAGCCAAAGAGCCTGGACTAGCCTTGTCTTTCCCAACGAAAGTATAAGTGTCTCCACTCCCAGATGTCTTTATATGCTGATCATGGCCTTCCTTGACGCAGAACCATGATCGCATGCCTCATTTTTCTATGGGTCAAGTCACTTTAAATTGGGGTCCTCTGCCTAATCCCTGCCTTGGGCACAACAGGAATCCACAAACCTTTCTGTTCTATTTGTTTCTTCACTCAAATTAACAAGGGGGGTCCTGGGAGTCCCTCTGCCAGACATTAGTCCTGGTTATGAGACACTTACCTGGAGTCTTTAGCTCACTATCTTTCACAGAGGAGAAATATCCTAAACATATGTGTCTTTGTCCTGCCCTGGGGCAGTCCAGCACCGAAATTCTAGGCAATTCTCCTCTGAACAAGAGTACCAACAGCAACCCAAGACACGTGTTTCGGTCTGGTTGGACCTCATTAGTAGGGTGGAGCTGTGCCTCTCTAAGTATGTTCATCAAACATCTCCTTAACTCATTCTTCCACTGCCTCTTGGTCTCTGGCAAACACATTCTCTTCTACCTCTTCCTGATGTTGAACCCAATCATCCTCAATTCCTTCTTAACCACCCATCTCATCAACCTCCAACTCAATACCATCTCCTACCTCCTAATGAGTCAACCTTAAACTACTGTCCAGGTTACTCTTTGTTCTTTCCAGGCTCCTCTTTCCTTCCAGGCTGATTCCTCTGTCTAGACATCTCCAAATGCTCACTGGCAGCTCCTTCTCCAAACACCCACTCATCTCACTAAGAGCCCAGACACATATAGCCCTGTAACCCCCTTGGCCAGACCTCCATCAGGGTACTGAGAGGTAGTGAGGGAATGGATTGCATATGGCTCATGGGTTCACCTGGGCTTGTTAACTGACTGAAGATGTGGATTAAGTGTTGAAATGGCTGGTCTACCATCTTAGATTTCATATTGGTTAATGCTGCATTTTTCCAGGGTGCTGTGAGAGCTGTGTGGTTGTGGTGTGCTGCATTCCTGAGTCTGTTATTTGAAAATGCTTGTAAGCACAAATAACATGATTTCGTCTCCCATCACTGCCTAGTAATTGCTGCACTCCTATGCTCACAGGGCTGATGGGAAGGGGTGGGTTATTGAACTTCTTCTGAGCCAGGTTGGCTCTTGGAGTTAACTTAAATGGCCAGTGTTCTCTGTGACTGTCCCTGTGCACATGCAGGGTAATTACTCTTTCCCATTCCACCCCTGGGACCATCATCCTCTAACTTGGGGAGGTGACCAGGCCTATACGGCATCCCCCTAGAAGTCTCCATAATCAGGCAGGGATTTTGCCACATATGCTTTTCTAATCATAACTTGGGCATCACAGTGATATAGAGTCATCTGTTAACCTACTCCACACTGCCTGGTACTTGAGGTCTGGAATGACGTGTCCTTTCGTTTCTTTCCAACGTGTGCATTTCCTCCATTTCAATGGGCAAACTCTGTGTTCCCAAGAAACAAGGGACTGCAGAATCTGATTATTTAAAGGGAGTAAGTAAATTACAGCTTTTGGTTAGCAACTTGTGAAGACACACGAGCCATGTTACCAACTAGGATCTGAATCTAGTAAAACCACATAAGACACATTTTCTCTTTGGGGGCAGCTGCATCCACTGCTAAAGATCAAAACCTATGGTTGGTAGCTTGTTAGTGTTTTAGAATATTCAGTGCACATAGGTGAAAGTTGTGACCACTGTCCATAACTGAAGGTCATGACTAGTACACATGCATGTGTTAAAATATATTTGGTCATGCACACTCACCATGGCTGAAGGCCATGCTTAATGCCAGTTACTGTTGTAATGTAATTAGTGATGTCATCAGTGATGTGATCTGTGATGCTATCTGTGATGTCGTCATTGTGGTCATAGTCTGCGCAACAGGGGGCGCAAAGTTATGATGGCTTTAGCTGAATTTCCAAGGTTTTGTTGCATTAAGGTCTCATGTTAACGTGCCTGCAACTAAAGTGTTTTCCTTAAATTCCAAGGGTATTGTTACAATGTATTGTTCACCTTAACATCCCTGCAACTAAAGTGTTTTCTTTGATTTTCAAGAGTTTTGATATTCCATAGAATTTTAGTATGATTCCAGACCAGCAGGCGTTTTGCTGTTATTTTGGTACGAGGGATATTTGTTTGAATGCCATCATGCTAAATAAGATCACAGGACTGCACTGCAAAAAACCTGCCCAGCTCCCACTTGCGTTGCTTTTATTTTAATTAAATTAAATTAATCAAATAAAAAATTAAATAAAAACATACAGCCTGGAACCTTGGTCTGCCCGAGTTCGGGGCCCAGCATTTAACCGCTGGGCCAGAATGGTTTGGAGCTGCATGCGGCATACATTTTATACTTAGCCTATTATTTAATATGATCAATGATAAAAGGCTAGGTATGAAACTTGTGAAAGTCTAAACAATAACATCATTGTAGCATAATGGCTAAGTGCTGTGTCTTGAACTACTTAAAGTCACGGTTCTCTGGTAGCAGTGTTCAGCATAAATGTGATTTTTCTTTTACAAACTTTCTTTATTTGTTCACAATCACAGATTACAAGCACATTTACCAGCAATATTATTCATGTGATTACCTCAGTTGCATGTGCATTTAATCCGTCTGGCATTTCTCACATGGCTGCCGTGACTATGGGTTTTATTTAATGCATTCCAACGATTTAACTATAACGCTTCCAACTCTTCCCCCTTCCCCTCCCTAACCCCAACAGGTGTGGTTCAGTCTTGTTCACCTGGATATGGATTCTCATTAAGCGTCCTTTATGGATTTAGTTTCCTATCCTCCGCTACCTTTGTTCAACATACCTGTCTGTTCCTCATTAGTGTTGGCCCATAGAACTGTCCTTCTTTCTCTTTTACATACTCATGGAAGGCCCTCCACACCGTCAGAAATTTCTGATATTTCCTCTCTTTCAAGGCCCCTACTTTCTCCATGGCCAGTACTCCCCAGATTCGAACCCACCAGCACTGTATTACAGGCCCCTCCACCCTTTTCCACCCCTACACTAGGGTCATTCTTGCTGCCATTGTTAGGGAGAATTTGTTATAGGTATTAACCCTGTTATTTAAGATACATATCAATCACCTCCTCTAGTTACACACAGTACAAAGAGTGGAATCCTACCTGTTCTTCAACAATCACACTCAGTAGATAAGAGCGATACACCCAGCGCTCTCTCACAGTGCTGAAAAATGTCAGCACTGCATGAAAATGCAGGGGAAACCCTCAAGGTGAAGAAAACCCAGAGATGGAGGTGGTGAAGAGTCAGATGCGGACTGTGTCCCGTGGACGTCTCCCGGAGTAGGTAGTTTTCAGTCAAGTCGTCCGTAGGATGCTAGAAGTCTTTTAGCTATAACGAGAAGCAACAGTTAGATTTGGGGACAGAAATAAAAGGAACCAGGTAATGCAAAATAATGTGGGAAACTCTACCCTGGAGGGCTAGTCGGAATCTGAGATGAGTTTGCTCGGAGTCCAAAGGGAGAGAGAGAAGGGAAAGAAATACTCGGGAAATGGATCTGCATTCGGGAAGAAGGGTTGGTTGGTTATTGTAGTTTGATACTGCCTGGACCATGTGAATGCTGAGAAAAAGGGGAAAGCAGGTTGAATGCTTGCAGGGGTAAACAAATGTTTGGAAGGTGACGGAGAAGGTACTATGTTTACCGAAGAGATCGGGATCTGGTGGGTATGCTGGGCCACGTAGTTCCTGGGAGAGTGAAGAGAGATTCGCGATCACGTTGGATGTAACCTTGAGAGGGAGAAAAGGAAAGTAAGAATATGTGTCTGTGAGGATTGCGAGTTTGTAAGGATTAAAGGTCCCTAGGCGTGATACTCACGGAGCGCAGTCTCTGTTAACAGAAGCAACGCGAAGCCGTCCTGTGTTGGGTGCCGGAAATACTTTCACGTTGAGGATGGGCGGAGTCGGTTCTCTCGTCTCCCAAACCTCTGGTCCAACCCCCTGTGAAATAGTGGCCATCTTGGGTGTAGCAAAATGGAGATTAGCAACACGACGCCAGCGGTGCCATAGAGGAAAGCGCCAAAAAATCCCGTGCTGATGAGGAATCGTAACAGTATGCCCCCTTTTATGGGAGACAAAACCCGGTTTGCCAGGATGAAAACGGTAAAATGCCCTTATCAGGAGCATGTACTGCTGTGGTGGGTTCCCAGGACCGTTCCGCTGGTGAGTAACCTTTCCAATCCACCAAAAATTGCAAAGTACCTCGTCTATAGCGTGAGTCACAGATCCCTGAAACTTCGTATTCAGGACCTTCATCTGTAAGGATCGGTAGAGGTGTACTGGCAGTCTGTGGATGGAATTAATTCCGAAGGTCCGGTTTCAGTTGAGAGACATGAAAGGTCGAATGGATGCATTTCCATGAGTTTGGCAGTTGAAGTTGAAAGGCAGCAGGTCCTTTTTGCTTAAGTATCCGAAAAGGACCGAAGAATTTAGGTGAAAGTTTTGAAGAGATTAGTCTCCTAGGGAGGAATCGGTTAGATAACCACACCTGATCCCCTACACGAATCGATGGAGCCGAAGTACGGTGTTTGTCCGCTTGTTCTTTACTTCGGAGTTGAGTTTCTAACAGGGCCTTCTTGGCTTGTTCCTGTCCCTCTTGTATGGTCTTGACCATACTGTCAATGTTAGGAACGGGTGAGGAAGATAATCCATGAGTATGAAATACGGTAGGGTGAAATCCAAAGGTACAGAAAAAAGGGCTGTGACGTGTAGCTGAATGGGTCCTATTATTATAAGCAAACTCAGCTAAGGACAGAAGTCCTTTCCAATTATCCTGTGCAGCTGAAATGTAACACCGAAGATATCCCTCAAGAGTTTGATTGAGCCGTTCTGTTTGTCCGTTAGTTTGTGGATGAAAACCAGAGCTTAAGGCTCTGGATATTCCTAGGATATGGCAGATGTGTTTCCAATATTTGGAGGTGTACTGGGGTCCTCGATCTGATATGATCACTTCCGGAAGTCCATGAAGAGAGAATATACAGTCTAGAAATACCTGCCCCATTATTGATGCAGGAGCGATTGCCGATAGAGGAATGAAATGAGCCATTTTGGTGAGGGAGTCCACAGTAACCATGATGGTGTTACATCCTTCCGAAACTGGTAAATCCACTATGAAATCTGTGGAGATAATTTGCCACAGTCTTGTTGGTATTCTTGTGTTCACCAGTTTCCCAGAGGGTCCTTGCCGGGGACTTTGGTTTGCAGACATGTGGTGCATGAAGATATATAGTTCTGGACGTCCGTTCTGATATTTGGCCACCAGTAATGTCTTAGAATCAGGTCTAAAGTGCCTGCGTATCCTCGATGACCGGCGGTCTTGGAATCATGACAAACTCGTAACACTTCTTTATGTAGGTTCTTGTCTGGTATGAAGACCTTTATATCTCTACACAAGAGTCCCTGTTGGGGTGTTAGATGATATCTAGTTACCATTCCGGATGAGAGGATTCCCACAGCCTAGTTGCTACTTCAATCTTTTGCAGGAAGTCTCGTACGACTGGGATGCAGACTGTCTTGGGAAAAATAGGTTCAGGGTGGAATAGTGTTTCTTCCACAGGATCTCTTCGAGACAAAGCGTCTGCCTTTAAATTGGTTTTGCCAGGTATAAATGAAAAAGTGATACGAAAAGGGGAATAAAATTGAGCCCATCGGCTGTTCTACGTCCGGGCATATTGTAATATGCGTAAGTTGTGATGATCGGTCCGAACCTCTATGGGGAATCGAGCTCCCAATAGCAGATGTCTCCATTCTTCAAAGGCACGTTTTCTTGCCAAAAGCACCTTTTCTAACACTGGATAGTTGATCTCGGCTGGTGTCAGGGTTTTTGATAGATAAGCCACGGGCTGTTCAATGTCATCAATTTCCAGTTGTAGGAGAATGGCTCCTAATGCCTGATGGGAGGCATCTGTTTCAACAATGAATCTCTTTTGTTGGTCGGGCATGATTAGGATTGGTGCCTTTGTGAATATTGTCTTTAGTTGATCGAAAGAGTGTTGTATCTCCGAAGTCCAAAGAAACTGAACCCCTTTCTTGAGGAGATGTGTTAAGGCATGAGTCAGGTAAGAAAGCGGGGAATAAATCTCCTATAGAAATTGGAGAATCCCAGGAATCTTTGAATGTCCTTGACGGATTTAGGAGTAGGCCATTCAGTAATGGCTGAAACCTTGGAAAGATCCATTGCAACGCCTTTCCCTGACAATATATACCCAAGGTATGCAATCGAGGACTTATGGAATTCACACTTCTCGATTTTGCAAAAGAGATGGTTTCGCTGGAGGCGGGAAAGTACTTCTTGAACATGGGATATATGCTCTGCTAATGATGAAGAAAAAATCAATACATCATCGAGATAAATGATTACATTATGTAAGGATATATCAGTGAAGATATGGTCCATAAACCGTTGGAAGACGGCCGGTGCATTATATAGTCCGAAGGGCATGACTCTGTATTGGTAATGACCAAAGGGAGTACGGAAGGCCATTTTCCACTTGTCTCCCTTCTTTATGCATATTAAATGATACGCTCCACGCAGGTCAAGTTTGGTATAGATATTAGAGCCTCGAACTGCCTCCAGGATATCCGGAATGGGGCATCGGATATTTATCTGGCACGGTGATCTTGTTTAACCCTCGATAATCTATGCACGGACGGAGTTCCGTGGTATTTTTCTTCGGTATAAAGAAGAGGGATGCAGCTGCTGGGGAGGTGGATTCCATAATAAGCCCGTTTTGGAGATGTTTTCGCAAGTATTCTTTTAGTACCTCCTTTTCCTTAGTTGATAGTATGTACATACGTCCAAATGGAAGAGGCTTGTTGGGTACCAGATCTATTGCACAATCGTCTCTTCTATGAGGAGGTAATTCAGAATACTCGTCATGAGTAAACACTGAGTGAAAATGCTGGTATTCGGGAGGTAGCGTTGATACTTGATTTAGCAGAGTTTTCTCAAGGTCTGGGGCAGTTTCCCGATTCCCATTGGGTTGAAGGGAGATCGTTTTTAGGCACCTTCGGACACAATTCTCTGAACCCAGGAATAGAGTACCTGCCGTCCAATTTATGTAGGGGTTATGTAACTTTAACCAGGGAAGGCCCAGGATGACAGGGTAATGAGCTGTCTTTATCATGTCCAATTCTAGGGACTCTTGGTGGGAAGCTATGGTCATGATCAGGGAATCCGTTTGAACCTTAATGGGACTGGAAATTAACGGGCTTCCATCTACGCTTTCTACCGGGACCGATATGGTCTTTGGATTTCTGGGAATGTTGTGCCTCTGGGCCCAAGAATCATCAATAAAATTACCGGCGGCTCCACAGTCTACCAGAGCGGGCACATTCTCTAAGCGGATGTTGTTCCAGGAGAGGGATATTGCTAAAACTACCATCCTGTTGTCTATTGTCCTGGTAAGGGTTTCCGTACAAGTAGTAAGGAGGGAACTGTTTGGAGATGATGTACCCTGCACCGTTGTTCCCCTCACGGCCGGGCACTGGCGTTTCCCGTCTTCTTAGTGGGAACCAGATGGCACTCTTTGACTGTATGTGTATTTGAGCCACAATACATACAAAGTCCGAGAGACTTTCTTCTAAAGCGTTCCTCGGAGGAAAAGGGGCCGCGAGCGGCTCCTAACTGCATAGGTTCCTCTAATGTCACAGTCTTACTAGCAGTGGTACTTCTTTCAAGATTCAGTCGACTGTGTCTTCCTTTTCTCTTCTCCCGGTTCCTCTCCTGGAGTCTATAGTCTAATTGCATTACCAAGGAAATAAATTTGCTCATGTTAGGGGGACGAGGTACTCGTGAGACTTTGTCTTTTAGTTCTTCGGATAAGCCTCTCCGAAATGTGGTCATCTGAGCGTCATCCGCCCAGGTGGTATCTGCTGCCATCTGTTATGTATGATAGAAGATCTAGGGAACCCTGTTTGAGATCCAAAAGATGCTCTTGGGTGGCTATAGTAACTTCTTGCCTTCCAAACATGTTTTTTATACTGTTGTAAAAGGCGGGGTAAGAGTCCAGAATAGGGTTGTTGGTGGTCACCAAGGGGGTGGCCCAAGCTAAGGCTGCTCCGGTCATTTGAGATATCATATGACCGATTTTGTCCCTGTCTGTTGGAAAAAAGGCTGCTTTAAAAGCAAACTGGATGGTGCAGGAGTCGAGAAACTCCTTTACTTGATGGGGATTGCCATTGAATCTGCCGCAGGGGAGAGGACCTGGTGGGACCTCTGAACTCTGAGCAGACCGACCCACTTGGTTCTTTAATGACTGGTTCTCTTGTTTGAGAAATTGTACTCCTGCGGACAAATTTTGCATGGCGGCCACTAGTTGTTGAACCTGCTGTTCCATTTCGTGTCTCTGATACCTATGTAAGGAGGTGAGTAGTGCATATCCTTTCTTTGCAGGCGTTGCTTGCTGTTATAGGTATTAACCCTGTTATTTAAGATACGTATCAATCATCTCCTCTAGTTACACACAGGTACAAAGAGTGAAAACCTACCTGTTCTTCAACAATCACCATCAGTAGATAAGAGCGATTCACCCAGCGCTCTCTCACAGTGCTGAAAAATGTCAGCACTGCGTGAAAATGCTGGGGAAACCCTCAAGGGGAAGAAAACCCAGAGATGGAGGTGGTGAAGAGTCGGATGCCGACTGGTTCCCGTGGACGTCTCCCGGAGTAGGTAGTTCTCACTCAAGTCATCCGTAGGAAGCTAGAAGTCTTTTAGCTATAACGAGAAGCAACAGTTAGATTTGGGGACAGAAACAAAAGGAATCAGGTAATGCGAAATAATGTGGGAAATCTACCCTGGAGGGCTAGTCGGAATCTGAGATGAGTTTGCTCGGAGTCCAAAGGGAGAGAGAGAAGGGAAAGAAATACTCGGGAAATGGATCCGCGTTCGGGAAGAAGGGTTGGTTGGTTAATGTAGTTTGATACTGCCTGGACCATGCGAGTGCTGAATAAAAGGGGAAAGCAGGTTGAATGAGTGCAGGGGTAAACAAATGTTTGGAAGGTGACGGAGAAGGTACTATGTTTACCTAAGAGATCGGGATCTGGTGGGTATGCTGGGCCACATAGTTCCTGGGAGAGTGAAGAGAGATTTGCGATCACGTTGGATGTAACACTGAGAGGGAGAAAAGGAAAGTAAGAATATGTGTCTGTGCGGATTGCGAGTTCGTGAGGATTAAAGGTGCCTAGGAGCGATACTCAAGGAGCGCAGTCTCTGTAAACAGAAGCAACACGAAGCCGTCCTGTGTTGGGTGCCGGAAAAACTTTCACGTTGATGATGGGTGGAGTCGGTTCTCTCGGCTCCCGAACCTCTGGACCAACCCCCTGTGAAACAGTGGCCATCTTGGGTGTAGCAAAACAGAGATTAGCAATGCGATGCCAGCGACGCCATACAGAAAAGCGCCAAAAAATCCTGTGCTGACGAGGAATCGTAACAGAATTCACATAAATGTGCTAATTTCCCTTACCTTTTGAGGCCCCCACTAACTTTGCTGGATTGGTAGGACTTTAATTTTTACCTGGAAAGAGTGTGAGCCTTTTTTCCCACTGTTTCATGTATTTTGATGTGCGTTTTACTTTTTGTGTTCTTTGGATATGGAGTTTTAGACAACCCCATAGGCATCATCTTTTCTTGTGTGTCACACAGCACCCTCAGTGCAGGGGCACAGTGATGTCTTTCAGACTTCCCAAGGTTTAAATACCTTCTCTGGGACTGACCACTGTCTCCCAGTGAATGAAAAGTTAAATTGACTTTGCTAGTCTTTTTAAATTGCTAGACCCAGCACACACTGCCTTACAGCAACGTGCTGCAGGGAATATCTAGTATTCCCTATGCATAGAAAACTGATGTAGCACTCAAATGCTACCCGTTCCTCTCAGAATGGCTGATGGCAGTGGCATTACCATGATTTTCCCAACCGCGACCCGTGTAAACGCTCTAGTAGCTAAAATTCACCGGAGCGATGTTTTTCAAGATGGCACCTGAACCCCCTGTCTAAAAACAGGTTCTGATCGATTTTTTTCACCATTTCCTTTTGGAAAGGTCCTTCTAGTGTTTGTCTCTGCGTGCCAAACAAGGTTTGGTACCTTTGTTTGTGAGCCTTTGGTGGGCTTCAGGACTGAAGTCCGCCCTTGGCGTCTGAGTGTCTGGGGTGGACAGGATGTGAGGGAGGTGCCTGAAACACCCTGTGGTTAGTCTCCTAGGAGATCAAAATGCACTCTGGCGTGATTGGCTGGCTGACTGTTCTGGCAAGGACAGCCACCCTGCTGGATGAGTGACATCTAGGCTGGAATGAATGGGAGCAAACTGTTTAAAAGCAGGTCTCTGGGTCTTGGAAGGCAGAGTCGACCAATGGAACAAATGAACTGAAGACGAGCTGAAGGAAGACGACTGTTGCAACTCCTGAACCGTTGGTTTGCCCGGTGAAGACCAGCTGCAGGTCCAAATTGCCTGAAACTCCGTCGACAGAGAAGCCCCTTCAAGGACAACTTCTTCCCTAGAGCTGGTGGGAACAACCAACTCGCAAGCCACCTGGAAACCATCTCCATACTGGTCGAATTTTCTTCAGAGTGCTGTTGAAAACCAGATAGCCAGTGAGAAGGATATCAGTTTGTGGACTTTAACGCACTAACACCTTAAACTGACGTTTTGCCAAGCTTGTGGGTCCGTCCCCGTACAGTGCAGGAACCTCCCGACACCCTTCCTCTTGTCCCCACGACTGAGGCCCAGGAACAACGAGATCTGCAGGAACTGCCAGGGACAACTGCCTCAGCTACAGCTTTTCTTCATTACCAAGGTAATGTGCACATGCGGTTGAGAAATCCTCTCTGCTGCAGTGAAAGTTTGTGAATCTCTCCCAACTTTGGAGTCTTGTTCACTCCTAATCCGACCTATAAGTCTTTTTCGTGCAAACTACTTCCAAGAACATTGGCAAGGACTTAACCGTTTACTACCAGAACTGTGCTATCCTATCCAAGACAATGATCCATTGACTTTGGCACCAGGCCTATTGAATTAAACTGCCTCTTGTAGTAAACTGAAACTATTTGCCCTGCCTAAAGAAAGTACTTGTGTTTGATTCTTATAACATTTGTCCTTTTACTCCTTTTGACAGTTACTGAAGTGCCATTTTGCTCCCACTTCTGGGAAGCCTAACTTGTTCAGAAACGTATTGGTTTAGTATTGTAGTGTATTATAGTGTGATATTGAGCTGCTTATTGCTAGTGGAATGTTTTCTAACTAACTGTGTAAATACATTTATACTGTTTTACCAAGAAACCTTGAGTAAGTGTTGGTTTGAACCACTGTGATTGCAAGTCCTTTGTGTAACACCTTGTACTGCTAACATCCCTCTTGAGATGAGCAGGCTGCTCAGCCCTGCTACCACAATACTGTGTAGTACAGACTTATATCAAAGGTGAGATTGTGCTTACACCTGTAGTCTTAATTGTGTGTAGTGTTCCCAAAGGGTACTGCATGTAATTCTGTCTAACAGCCATTAACAGATGTGTTGTGAGGGTGGCATTATTACTGGTTGCTGCATAGACTCCTTCCACTACTGCCCCCAGCAATGCTACCTTTGGTGCATTTGGTAGTTGTGTTCCTGTAATCCCTTTTATATGCCCTAGAGCCTCCTTCCGATATATAGTCGCCTTAGGGCACAACCACCACATATGATATAAGTCGCCCTTCCCTCCGCATTGTCTCCAACACTGAGGGGGGTAGTTAGCATTCATTCTGTGTAGCCTATGGCGAGCCAGAAACTCCAGTTCCTAAAAACAGCAAAGGCCCAATCCTCACGACAACTACGTTGGGCTCTTTTTTTTTGTGTATAATATGACTACGTGATTACATTTCGACCAGGGGTGAAAAACGGGAAGGCCGATGCCCTTTCCCGTATGGGGGTGGAAGAGCAAGGGTATCAGGCTCCTGACACAATAGCAATCATCCCGGGTGACTGCTCCTAGGAATCACAGCAACCATAACTCAGAAAGAATTACATGAAGAAATCCAAAACCTGATGAGTTCGGAGCAATTACAAGCGTAAAGAATCCTACTTCAGGAATCGTTTATTCTTACCAAACCAAGAACTACGAGAACAAGTCATGCTCGGTTATCATGATTCCTGATCGAGGGCCACCCCGGAATCAATAAAACCCTAGCCAAGGTAAAACGAAATTATTGGTGGGTCACGTGGCGTAAAGACATTATCCAATTCATCCTATCTTGTGGAGTGTCTGCTCAAAACAAGTCATCCAAGCAGAAGCCGGCTCGGCTATTACAACCATTGGAAATCCCACAAGCACCCTGGCACACGTTGTCCCTCGATTTTATTACTGACTTACCACCCAGTCAAGGGTTTAACACTATTCTTGTGGTGGTGGACCTATTTTCAAAAATGGCACATTTCATTCCTCTTAGGGGGCTCCCAATTGCTTCCACTCTGGCAAAGGTATTTCTTGAAGGCATCGTACGGCTCCATGGGTTTCTTTCAGTTTTAGTCTCAGACCGAGGTATTCAATTCATATCTAAC
Organism: Ambystoma mexicanum; assembly: GCF_040938575.1. NCBI lineage: Eukaryota > Metazoa > Chordata > Amphibia > Caudata > Ambystomatidae > Ambystoma > Ambystoma mexicanum. The sequence goes on along the minus strand of NC_090929.1, from coordinate 1,274,431,286 downwards.
TTCTGGAGAAAATGCTCTATGGCCCAGATCGACATCCGGCTATCCACCAGTCACCATCCCCAAACGGATGGTGAAACTGAGAGGACAAATCAGACACTCGAGCAGTATCTGCGTTGCATATTACACCAAGCCGAAGGAAGCTGGTTCGACCTATTATGGATAGCTGAATATGCTTATAATAATTCCCTACACACCAGCACTGGGCAGACACCCTTTTATACCATGTATGGCAGGCACCCACGTACTTCTGAGTTGGGCGTTCCTACAACCCTGGAAATGCCAGTAGTCAAAACCTTGCACACAACCATTTCTCAAACCTTTAAAAGGGCAGCTGAACACCTACTTCAAGCTAAGAATCGCCAAAAGAAGTTTGCTGATCAACAGCGAGCAAAGGCCCCCAACTACCAAGTGGGAGACAAAGTCTGGCTGGCGTCTAAACACGTGTCCATTAAAGGAACCTGAACTTTCCGTCCAAGATACCTGGGTCCATTCACCGTCACCTCTGTGATAAATACTGTGGCGGTCAGACTGGCTTTGCCATCAAAAATGCAGATTCATCCTGTGTTCCACGTGTCTCTTCTTAAACCTGTTCAACCTGGGACCCGGGTATCAACGCCACGAAAGCCAGTAAAAGTCACCAGGGAGCCAGAATTCGAAGTCAAGGACATCCTGGATTCATAGTACGTCAGATCCAAATTATACTACTTAGTAGACTGGAAGGGGTATGGTCCACAAGACAGGACATGGGAGCCTTGTGAGTACATCCATGCACCTCGCTTGCTTAGACAATTTCATCAAAACCATCCAAACAAACCAGGACCAGAAAGAAGAGCTACCTTGAGAGGGGCCTTGGGGGGGAGCGCAGAAGAAAGGTGCAGGCATACTGGAGACCGATCCAAACACAGTGAGTGTCACGCTGCAGGTGCAGAAAACACAAAGCATGTTTTTCAGCCTGGGCGTGGCTTAAATAGTCTCTGGGTATCCCAGGTGTCTCTGGGCTGAACCACACACAAAAGACTAGACTGCACATGCAGTTCTGGGAACCGAAATATGTGGGGGCATCCATCTTGTCCCCATCAATGCACTACAAGTCCAATCTCCAATGTTATCCTCTGGGAGTGAGTGAGTCTGGTGCCACAAGCACCAAGTCTGACTCCAAGTGGGTCTTTGAAGGGATGGAGAGGCCCTTGAGGACCATGTAGGTGATTGTGGTCTGGCTCCAGCCTGACATCTTGGAGGGCTGGGGACATGAAGGGCAGCAATCATGACAATATCCTATGGCGAGCCAGATAACATCTGCAAGATATTTTGTATGCAGTTTCTTCTATGGGTGTGCTCTTGCATGTCTTGTAAGATCTCCTCCAGATTTGCCCCATTCCTGCTCTGTGATAGGTACTTCGAGATCTATCTCCCATTTATCCTTGTACGAGAGCTTATCTTCCATTTGTGCATTATCCCGCAGCCTATACAGCCTCGCTATTGCTCTTGTTGTTATACCCTCCTGCAATGTGAGTTCTAGTCCCACATGGGTTCTTGTACCTGCCTCTCTTACGTCTTTATGGACTATACAATGCCTGATCTGTATGTATCAGTATCTTTCCCCTATAACGAATTTCTTTTTACATTCCTTGAACAAAAGAGGGATGCCACCTTGGAAGAATTTCCTTAAATGGGGGGGTCTGCGTCCAGTTGTCCAAGAATTTCTTCTGCCCACCTGGGGTGAAATCTGTATTGTGTGCCATAGGGGTGAATCGCCACAGTACCCTCGCTATTTTCTGACTTAAATGTTTTATACCATCCCCGCAGCAAGACGTTGGTAGCTTTTACCAATTGCCCTTCTGCCCCTCGAGCCCTCACTCTAAGCGCATGCAATATTTTCAAAGGAAAGGCTGTGCCCACTGTCCATTTTAAAACACTGCCAGAGCAATAGACATAGATTTTTGCCATGGCTGGTGGGCACGAACAAACACTACCAAACCACTAACCATGGCCTTTGGCTATGACCGCTAGGCACGGGCACTCTATATTTTAAAACAGTTGCAACCCATTGCTCAAAGACGTTCATCAATCATAAACTGATTTTATCATGTTTTGACAGTGGTATTGTTATGTATAAAAGATTGCAGGCTTTGAGAATTCACAAGGTTTTTAGGCAATGTGCAGTAAGATTACATTATTTGCCACTTTGGTTAAGCACCATGCTACAAGCCCCTTGTTTTATGGCTGCTCTCTTGGTGACTGTTGTGATACATCTCACGATCCCAGATAACTGCATTTAAGCAGCACGGAAACAGGTGAACAATGATCAGATGCAAGAATAATAAATGGCCTGGTACTTTTGCACCCATATCGAACATCAAAACCTGGCATTCATGAATATATGAACAGCAAATGAAAATATATCTTAAGGTGAAATATACAAATGTAGTTCATTTGACCTTCCCTTTAGAAGAAAGTATGCAAGACAAAATAGCATTGGACTTTTACAAAAAGTAATAAACACCCGAAAATTAACATGTGAGAGGAAATGTTCCAATAAATATGCCCCCAAAGTATAAAAGGTGCTCACCTTTTAAATCAAACAATCTGTCGTGAAATATTCCATGGTAAACAACATCTCAATATGTTCTTGTTTCCTTTTCGGGTAAGCATCTGCACTGGAAAAATGACAACCTGAGTAAAAACCTGCTAGCCAAATACTTGAGCAAGCTTGCAAACCCCCCAAAAAACCATGGGTTGCGCCCACCCTATGAAAAGAATTATGCTCTTCACCCACCTGTGTACTTTACTTGTGCCCTAAAATCAAACACAATCAGGAGAGAATGACTGCACCAGTGTCCAGGATTACAAACTTTATTGCCACATTGTGAGCAAATATCCCTCATCATTTCCCCTCCTCACCCTCATGTCTGGCTTTCAAAAATACTCTGCTTTATGAAGAGAACCTGAAAAGTACATATTCCATAGTGTCACTCAAATATATTGATCCTTACTGAAATGTGTTAGGCAAACATGTTAGGCAAAAAGGATACAATTGTGGCATCATTGCCCCGATCTTGACTGGCAGACTACAAATACAAGAAAGCAATTCAGCAAAAGGTAAAAGAATTGTCTCTGAATGCAATACTTTCAAGGACTGACAACAGTAGCATGGTTTAAAAAAAATGATGTGTATGCTGTGTGTTTTCTAAGTGTGTCATGAGATATTTTAAATGAAGAAAACAAACAGTACAGGACTGTGGACAGTCTCCCATCCATGCAGTAACCACGACCAACCCAGCTTACCTTCAAAGAGAAAAAGGGGGCGCCATCCTCATGCCAAGTTGCTCTAAGCGGTTCTCTTACTTGGGCTCACTTATTAGGCACCATGGCCAGAGGGGGCTGTTCTTTTTCTCACTTTGAAGCTAAGCAGGGTCAGTCCTAATTACTGCATGCATAGGAGAGCTGCGATCTTTCACCCCTCATGTCACTGAAGCTGTACAATTATCCATTTTTTTATTATGCATAAAAGATTGCAGAATTTGAGAACTCCCAATGTTTTTAGTTAATGCACTGTGCAATTACATTGTTTGCCAAAGTCACACACTTTGGTTAAGCAGCGTACTTAAAGTCCCTTGTTCTATGGCTGATAACTTGGTGAATGTTGTGGTACATCACACAACCCCAACTAACTGCATTTAAGGAGCACAGAAATGGGAAAACATTACTGGCTGCCTGAATAAAATATCCTATATATAAAAAAGTCATGAACATCAGAAAAATAACCCAAGAGAGGAAGTATTCCACTAAATATGCAAGCACAGTTTTAAAGGTGATCACCTTTTAAACCGAGCAATCTGATGTGAAATGTTCCCTGGAAAACATAATCCCAATATGAAACAGGTGCTTGTGATCTTGTGGGTACGCATCTGCCCTGAGTACATGACAACCTGGGTACAATCCTGGAAGCTAAAAACATTAGCAAGCTTGCCAACCTCAAAACAACCCCTGAAAAAAGGTTATGCTGTCCACCCACATGTGTCCTTTACTTGGGCCCTGAAAATCAGCCACAATCAGGGGAAAATTCTCTTGCCACATCATTGACAAATACTCATAACTTTCTTGCCCTCTCATTTCCCATCCTCACCCACATGTCTGGCTTTGAACAATGCTCTGCTTTATAGCAATACATTGAAAGGTACACATATCATATTGTCACTCAAATATATAAATCATTATCGTAATATGTTAGGCAAAACATGTAAAATTGCGGTATTATTCCCCCCATCTTGACTGGGAAACTACAAATACCAGAATGCAATTCAGCAAAAGGCAAAATAATGGTTTCTAAGTGCAATACTTTTAAGGACTGACATTGCCATGTTTAAAATAAAAGAATGTGGATGCTGTGTCTTTTCTAAGTCTGTAATGAGATATTTAAAACTAAGAAAACTGTGAACTGTCATCCCATCCATGCAGTAACCAGGACTGAACCTGCTTAGCTTCAATCCAAGGATGGTGCCTTCCCCCTGAGAAGACATTGCTCTGAGCTGTCTTGTCAGTTGGGCTCAGGCAACATGGCCTGATGGTGCCAGGTACTGACTTGCATTGAAGCAGGGTCAGTGCAGGTAATTGCCTGGACGGGAGTCCCAGATGCCTATTGTGTGCGATATTTTGCCCCCAACTGTACCTGTCAAAATAACCTTTTTATTTTTTTAACTTTTGTTCTGTGTCGCAGGTGCAGAACTACAGAAAACTTCAGCTATCTGTAGTCGTTTTATGCATGAACTAAAAATAGCTGTGGTTATCTGTAGTTTTCCATAGCCGAGAATATAAAAAAACGGCGAGAATAATAAGCTTTTTTCTCGCCTAGGCCAACGATAGAATGGTGAAAGCAGTGACTTTTCCCCACTTTTGGGGGAATTTGGTTTTAGCTTTACTGCGTTTACCGCATTTGGCTACTAACTGAGGCTACTGGTCAAACATGGCAGTGCCACGAGATTTTTCGCCTGCTCATTTGCCATCTTGTTCTTTAGCCTTCTTCCTTGCCTGAGAGGCAAGGAAAATCCTTATACTGACTTCCAGTGCCTGGGAAGGCAAAAGCCTTTGGCAGGCTACTGGAGGGATGTGTGTGTTTGCTGGCAGGATGTGGTCTGTGCCTGTCTGACTCCAATCAACAAACAGGTTTCAGTGTGTGTGAGTGGTTTGCATGATTGTTCCTGCCAGTGGCCCTGATTGGACCACTGCTGTTGTGTGTGTGGGCTAATCCTGCTATTGGCTAGTGAGGGCAGCAGGTCTTACCTGGCTTTTAGGATAAGAAGAGGACCCCTGCACCCATTCTTCAGAGATCCTGGAGAAACCTGAAGGAGCCAAGTATCTTGTCTAGCTGTGAGACCCCCAAAGAAACCTGAGACCTTTCTGAAGGAGGCCTGGCAACCAACCTCTGCAGCTGTCCTGGAGGAGCCCTGTCTTGCTCGTGATCTTTAGTAGTCCTGCAAAGGAGCTATGACCCTTGGAGTGGAGGGACCAGCAATTCCCGATATCTGCTCGGTGCCCTGTCAAAGGAAGCCTTTGGAAGTGCCCTGGAGCTGCCCTTTCTTGGGCTACCATGCTGCCGGTGTCACCGTACCATGTTTCGGCCTGAAACATGGAGGATCCTCAGCTGGCCCTATGAGACTTCCTCCTGCGGAATTTGTGCATATTACCATCAAGGGGATCCGAAGTAGGAGGGAAATTCCGACCACGGCTGCTGAGTCTTTCAGCGTCACCCTTCTGCAGTAACCACCATCCAAAATAGCTTACCCGAACTGAATCCAGTCGTGAGAGGAGAGCTAAATTGAGTTTTTCTCAACCGAGAGTCCTTGCAACAGTAAAAGACACCGTCCGGAGATAAGCTCAAACCTGCAACCCCTGGGAATTGAGGACTGCAGCCTTTGGGGGGAAAAGCAACACCAAACACTCTTCCTTTGTTCTGCCAAGTCTGGGGAAGAATCGGAGTACAGTGGGGAGGTGTAAGTTACAGAGTTTCTAAATTACCACTATGCATGCATTATAAGTCAATGGGCTTATAATAAAGCTTATTAATAACAATACTGGCTTTGCCATTGGTTGCTTGTGCAAGACATCTGACTGTTGGGGCTACTTTTGGACATTTGTTTCTCTTAAACCCCAACCCTAAGAACCCTTCCCTGGATCCCAGAGACCCTACCTGTATTTCTTCCTGCATCCCAACTTCTGTGGATCTGTAAACTGAACTATTGTGCAAAAGGCTCCAGGCAATTTAGGGCTGGTCAATTTTGGTTAGGGATCATCTCTGTGGACCATAGGCGTAATGCTAGTCTAACCTTTCCTTTGTAGGAGATTTTGATATGTGTTATGTCCTATAACAAAGTTATATATATATATATATATATATATATATTTAGTTTGATAGTGTTTTGTGATAAGTCTACCTGCTAGTAGTCATGTTTCTATAGTGTGTCTTGGGCATAAATGAATACCTGTATTTGTATACATAATGTCTAAGTGTAATCTGTGACTCCTATTGTGTGACCTCATTGTGGACCCCTTACAAGCTCACTGCCTCTGAAAAACGTAGCCTTGACCTTCTGTCACTGCTACCTAAACTTGTTTGACTTCAGCTTCCCAGAGTTGTTCCTGTCACAATATAGGTTGGTGTTCTATAAATCTGTCCACCAGGCCAGAGTATAGGAAATCATCAGTCCTAACGCATTGATGTACAGAGGTGGGATGACCCTCTCCACAGAACATCTGGGTGTTTTGTGAAGAGAATATGTATTGAGTACCACAGTGTAGATCACTGGTGGCATATCCAGATAATATGTACACAGAACACTATAATTATTGATTGCCTTTTCACCTGCTGTACTAAATATAATGGAGACAATCACTTTCACCATGGTGAGTGCCTCAAAAGTGAATCAGTTGAGAACATTGTTTGCTGAGAGGGGCTTGACAGCCTCTGACACAAAAGATGAGTTTAATTGTACACATTCTGGACTTTGAAAGAAACAAGGATATGCCTACCTTGACTAATGGTCAGATAGTGGAACTGGGGGTGGACCCAGCACCAGTAATGTAATTGCTGCCACTGCAGTGGCTTGTGTTGAGGATGAGGAGGAAGAAAGTGCATCCTCTGGAATTCCAGCTGTGTCCTCTTCAAATGCTGAGGTATTATTCAATTTGAAAAAAGACACTTAGGCTCAAAGAATAATAGCTTGAATTTGAAATGGCCAAATTGGAATTTGAGAGGGTTGAAAGACAGAAAGACAGGGATCACCAGCTGGAGCTTGCCAAGATTCAGGCTTCACAAGGTTCTTCCAGAGGATCTGGAGATGGTTCTGGGTTCTCTTCACATTCTATGTTTCGTAAAGATATCTTGAGTATGTATGGAGAGATGAATGACATAATTGACTGGCTTGTAACTTTTGAGTATGCATGTGGGGCACAAGGAGTGAGTAAGTGAGTGATGCTGACAGAATTGCATGGTTGACCAGCAGACTGCCCCATTCCGGCTGCAGTGCCAATATGGAAAGGTCAAAGGCTAGTAGATTAGACTTTGTAAAACTGAAGCAATCTCTGATGCTCAAGTTTAGAAACATTCCTGCCCAATACTTGAAGAGGTTTACAGAATACAAAATAAACAAATGTATGACCTATGAAAGTTTTGTTGCAGATTCAGTGAAGAATTTGCGTTGCTGGATGGAAGGCTATCAGGTAACCACCTTAGAGGACATGATCAATTTGTATTTTGCCTCTTATTCCCCAGAGCTTAAGCAGCATTTGGCTGACTGAGTTAAATCCAAAGAGGTTAGCCATTGGTGCTGAATTATGGGTCTCACATAGAGTATCCAATAAGGACAAGCCTGCTCCAGGTAAGCAGGAGCAGGAAAAGAAGCAGAAATAGACATTTGGTGGGGGGTACTGATAAAACAATGTCCAAGAAGGCCCACAAAAGATGTTAAAAGGGGAATTCATCAGTACCAGGTCAGGGTGGTGGGACTAACCCTCCCAAGCATGTGAGTGGTTGCTCTTAGCCTCCCTATGTGTCAAGTGCCTGTGGGATTTGTTACACTTGTGGAGCAAGTCCACACAGGAAGGGGGACCCCAAATGTAAGGGTAAGACCTTGGGTGTCTGCTCTGCCAGTCTGGCCTTCTCTCAGTATGAGGAAGAAGAAATGGCAGGGGTGTCCTTCCCTTTAGACTCCATTCCCTCAGAGGAAAAGTCTGAAGTTAGTCTATATTCCTTGGAAACAAGTAGTGCTTGAGTATTCACTGCCATTCCGGTCCTATTGCATAGTAATAATTCTTATGAGAAATTACCATCAGAAACTGCTGCTTATAATGAAGAATGGATATAAAAATGGGCAGAAACCTTGATATTAGATGAAGATGACCATTATCTACTATTGTGAAAGCCTGTGTACACTGGCCAAAGTGCAGGTTTTCATTACCACAGTAGGACCACAATGTATCCTAAGGCAACTGCTCCCTCTAGTGGTGACAACAGGCATTAACTGCATCAGACACACATACAGGACAAACATACATCTTGGCTTTGCCTTTTACTATATTGTTAGATGAGAAGACTTGTTGGGGAACATGCAATGACATCTACATGCAGAAGGGGCAAAAAGATCATATCATTTTTGATTGTTCTAATTAGGTTAAACACTAGAAAACATAAATACATTTCTCCCAAGATCTTGTACAAGAGGCCTTACGTGTACAGGACTGGGGTATTGGATCATATATGCTGAGATTTTGCAGCATTGAAATCATTTCTGGTGGCTGTGTTTAGAGTTACTGCTAATTTACACCGGATAAACTTTTCGGTGTTAATAGACTGGAGGGTGAAAATAAAATATGGATCAGTAGGGTGAGGTAGATATAAATATCATTGCCATGCACAATCAAATGAGAAAGACAGGGAAGATACTGAGAACTATTTTCAAAAGGATAGTTATAAACGTGGAAATAATGAATAAAAAATGGTGTATCATATGATAGTGAATACGAAATAAAACATACTGTTTCCATGAAAAATATGGAATTTGATGAGTGTCAAGCAGATTTCTTCATCAACAGTGAACTATGGACTTTTGGAAAGTATACAATATATTAAACGTATTTAAGAAACTGAAAGGACAATGGCATGCATTAACACGTTTATTTAGGCCATATTGTGTTGTCTTCAACTTATGTGTTCGTATTTCCTGGTAAAATAGGCTTCTTTTGGATGCTTTTCTGGGAAGGAAAATTGCTGCTATGCTGACGATTTCTTCCTGTCACCCTTTCTGGTGGTTATCTAGTTTATTAATAAACAAAACACTAAGTAAAATGATATGAAAAGAACATTATTTAGTGCAGTTGCATTGTATTCTTTACGTATAACTGTATGCAATGATGCCTCCCGTCTACTCAAAATGACATCTTTTACCCATGTAAGTCTCGGATAGTGACTCTGACACTGTAGGTATGGTTAAGTTGGACTCCCTTGGCATCATTTTTTAAACTTTGGCCCTCATGGACTGAACCGCAGCACACTTAAAACATACATATGCATGCATGTATACTGCCAAATCTAAACGTGTGTGAGCTTTCATGAGATTCAATATGCAGGGTGTGAAATGTTCTATAATGTGCCCTTAAATAGATCAGTTCCAACAGGCAAACCATTTACTGCATGTAAAACACAGTCGGAGCCTACAGATACCATGTGGTCCTGACCTCAAACCATGGAGGGCAAAGGCAAGCCACATAACCCTGGAGTATGACTTTATCTAAAAAGACGGTGCCTTTCACGTTGAGGTCCCCAAGCCCTGTCATCAGGTCGTCCTCACGCTGGGGTAGGCCCGTGGACCTAAAAGGTATGATGCTTCAAAAGGCTGCATTGCCCTTTTCACTCAGTGTAATATTCGTGGCTTGCGGGTTCTGCACACTTATATTTAGTTCCACAGACCCTGTGAGTCCCAACCGGCCACAGCTGGTACCCCAAGGGCACCTAATGAAAACCAATGGCACCAACTGCTAGCAACGTGAGCTGCAGAGATTCTAGCAGTAGACATAGACAGCTGGGCAATGCAGTAATGTAATGCAGGCAGGGTCACTGTTTGGGGCATGCCAAAGCTCATTCTCTGTGGTCACTGCGTCTCGGGCATGCCAATGCGATACACTCCTGCCATTGTGACTTAGAAACCTGAACAGGTCAAGTATACCTTTTTTTAAAAAAAGTGTGTTAACGTTCCCTTGCATGGCAAAATAATAACCTGCATTAACAAACATACACATTCTTATACAAGTCTTCAGGTGAAGGGATGGCAGCAATGCAGTCCATTCCACAAGCACAATACCAGAGGGAATGCCCTCAAGTGATGCCCTATGATGGGTAATGTGGTTACACCGTATGCAGAGGCCAAGGCTGGGTTGCCATGTCCCCAGGACATGGGATCAGGCTGTGACTTCACATAGCCTGGGAGTGTTCCCGGAGGAGACTGCTGGCAAGTGTATAGCGCTGTAAACTACGCCCAATAAGCACTACATCCTCTGTCAGCACTGTGGTTATGAGTAATGCAGTGACCTAGTGGCTGGGCAAGCCAGTGTATAGTAGTCTCAGAACACGACCACATTGAGATCTTTGCTCCCATTGAGTTGTGATGACATTGTGTCAGCTTCAAAAGTGCATGGTCAGGGTAGCAAGTAATGACAGCTTTGGTAATTTCGGCTGTTTAAACGCTTTGCATTTTTCTTAATAAACAGTGTTATATTCAACCTGGCATCATGCAATTGTTGATATTAAGGCAATGCTTATCATCCTTTTTCCACTACAGTTGGCGCTTGTGGGTTGATTCTGAACGGACTGTATGCATAGCGCTGGAATCAGAACGGCGGAATCCTGTCTTTCTTGCAAATAAAGATCAACTCTCCATCATGTAATTACCTACATTCCACTTGATTCGGTTTTATGGTAGACCTTGGGGTGTAGCAGCAGACAGGCTTCAACAATGCAGTAAATCAGGTCTAATGCGCCCACATGCGAGCAGCATGTCCACATTGTAAATAGGACCCCCGTTTCTATAAAGAAGTGTATTGATTGTCTGTCAAGGTCACATTCAAGGAATGAGCAGGCAGCAGACATTATATGATGTTTAGTGAATGCTGATTGCATTGTTAAAGCGGGTGACTCTTTACTCTTCCTTTTGCCGACAAGCATTCCGGACATGTATTTTTTTCTTTTCTTTTACAGTGATTTTGTGTCCTGTGTTTCAATGGAAAAAGGCTGCAATAGTCTCCACGCCTACCCACTTCTTCCACCCAATCATGACTTTCCTTCTTCAGAGGATGGTAAATCGCATATTGGCAGAGTAGACATTTGCAGTGCAATATAAGCACGTGCACTTGTATTTATTTATTTATTTATTTACAGTGATGTTATTTTTAATTCAAATCACACCATTGTTCACTAGCTAGTTAGTGTTCTCGATGGGTGCGCCAAAAAATGAATTTAGTAAAACATTTGCAAACGCATGTCTATGATTCCTAGAGCAATAAGGACACATTTGTATGCCTAGATGTCTCAGCATGTTACAATGCATTACATGAATGAAAGTGACCTGCATAGAGGGGCGCATAATGCGCAGAGCCGTGCTTTACACTGAATGAAAGTGACCTGCATAGAGGGGCGCATAATGCGCAGAGTCGTGCTTTACACTGAATGAAAGTGACCTGCATAGAGGGGCGCATAATGCGCAGACCCGTGCTTTACACTGAATGAAAGTGACCTGCATAGATGGGCGCACAATGCGCAGAGCCGTGCTTTACACTGAATGAAAGTGACCTGCATAGAGGGGCGCATAATGCGCAGAGCCGTGCTTTACACTGAATGAAAGTGACCTGCATAGATGGGTGCATAATGCACAGAGCAGTGCTTTACACTCGGAGCCTGAGTATTTTACGAAGACCTGCTACAAAGCAAGACTGTTGTGCTGTGGCCCACGTATACTGTACTTGAGAGTGATATATGAACATATCACGTTGTTTGCTCACGGAAAACTGCCATTTTAGCCACAAGTATTGCCTTGATTGTGGCTCCAAAACCCCCCTGAGATGCACCCGTTAGAGGCTCAAGAGGCGCTGCCTACCGTTTCATGCCTTAAATCACCAGAGAGTTAAAGAAGGTGTAAACACTATTAGTACCCGGCGAGAGTCAAGCAGAATGCAACACGCATTCTGATTGGCTCTCGCCGGGTCCTTACCCGGCCGAGAATCCTTTGATTCTCAGCCAGGATTCCAGCCGCCTTGTCCTCGGCGGGGGTCGTGGCAGCCCCTCAGCCAATGAGGAGGCTCGAAGCGGGGCCATCCCTGCTCCGAGCTTCCCCACGGCTGAGAGGCTGCCTTCGCCCCCCGCTGCGGGCTCAGGTAAGCTTTTTTATTTTTTTGCCTCCCTCCTCCCTACCCCACCCCACTTACCTTCTTGCTCCTGTGTCCCTGGTGGGGGACGATGGCAGCCTCCAGCAGTATGGAGACTCAGAGCGGGGCCATCCCCTGCTCTGCGCCTCCACACAGCTGGAGGCTTCCATCATCCCCTGCCGGGACGCAGGTACGTTTTTTTTTTCCTTCCCCTCCCTCCCTTCCGCCCTACCAACCCCACTTGCCTTCTGCTTCTTTTTTTTTTCGGGAACGGACGCGCTGGGCACACTTGTGTTCCCAGCGTGTCCGCTCCCGATGGCCACCATGGAAAGAGAAAACGGACTCCCATTTTCCCTTTCCCGGAGGCCATTTTCTTGGTTGTTTTTTTTTTCTGTCCCAAAATACAGCGGCTTTTCTGGACAGAAAAAATTGCTTTTAGTGCCCCGGTCACGCATATATTTCGGGCCGAGGTACTAATAGTAATATGACCCTTGCGGCGGGGGCATTACCGACTCAGGTAATGGCCCGGGGCCTTCGTTAAGGCCCTCGCTTCCCTCGGGCCTATAACTAACTGAGTCGGTAATGCCCCCGCCGCTCAGGTCATATTGCTTAATTGACACATGGTTTTACACCTTTTTTTAACAAACAAGGTCATTTTTTATTTTTCAGGCCGTAAAAACAAGACATGTCACAAAAGTCGGTTTCCTCTCATTGCCTGTATCCCACCTGCTGAAAAGGCCTGCATTGAGCCCAGCATCTGAATGTGACGCTATTGCAAAGGATTCCTACGGAATACATTCAGGTTGTGGCCCTTGCTAAAATCCAGTGGATTACTTAATAATCCATGTTGATTTCCTCCCGCCATGCCCATATGTTGGGAGGCCTTTACTCTTGTTTGCATACACCTGGGTCCACAAGGACTTGCATTGATTGTGTAGCACCCCCTGCAATGTTCACCGAATTCAATATGAGCTCCCTGTGTCTGGGGGTTAATGGAAGTGTTTTCTGTCTGTTCTGTACACAGTGCTACCAGGTGCCTTGGCTGAAAGAAGACTCATCTGCTGGTAGGCAGGTGCCATTGCCAAAGTGTTGGGATCCCAGAAGTTGTGTGTTAGAGCCTCTCCACAATGCTATCCTGCTTTTTAAAATGTTTCTAATTATATTGCCAATTATTCCTGCACACATTATTAATAATAGTTGCTTTGATGCACTGCTATAATGCTTCATGTAAAAAAAACAGTCATTGCTGTGATCAGACAGATCACTGGCCATGCATAATGCAGCCACTTCACAGGGCTCCATGTTATTTCAACGAACTAACTTCCTTCAAAGTAATTTACTTCCTTGAAAATACTTCGAAAAAATACTGCGATTTTTTTGGGATTGTTCCCCATACTCCCCTTGCCCTTTACTGCCACTCCCACTCCAAACCGCTCCCCACCACCCTTTTAACCCTTACCCCACAAATAAATATACAAGTCGAAGTATTTTTTAAGTAATTTGAACACAGTAAATGACTTCTCAGGAATGTACTTTGTGGAAACAACCGGATGCCCTTTACAGCTACCGATCAACATCCATATTGTACTCTGAGAACAATATTATTGCAGCCCAAGTGCTTTAATAATCATGGCTGCTTGGTAACTTCTATTTGCTTATCTGGGGCCGGATTACTGAAACTGTGCACCAGTGCAAGTGTAAAAATTGCACGGTTTTAGCACTAGGACAAAGATAGCCCTATTTTTTAAAAACACTGGGTCATAAGAGAAAATGATTGCACCACTACAAGTGCAGTTTGGCATGGTATAAGCACCAGGGCAAAAATTGCCATAGTGCAAGAAAGATATATTTTCAATTCGTTTTTTCACCAGGGCAACGTTTGCACTAGTGCTAATACCATTTTGTATTACTCTAGGGCACATTTTGCCCTGTTGCAATAATGCAGAGAAAATAAATATTTTTTGCCCAAGGGCAATGTTTGCCCTGGTGCTTATACCATGCCAATCTGCACTTGTCATGGTGCAATCGTTTTCTAGTATGTCCCATTGTTTTTAGAAATAGGGCAAACTTTGCCCTAGTGCTAATACTGTGCCAGTGAAAAGTTTCTGTAATCTGTACACCTCCAACCAGCTTAATCGTGATCTTGTGGGGATGAGGGTAGCAAGTGGCTGTTGTAGCATTAACTGTATACAGAGCATCTATTCGGAGAATGATAGCCCAGGATGTGTCGCTGTACTCTTTGCATTCTGACACTTTTAGTCCTAGATTTATAATGGGACAATAAAAGCACAATTTGGTGCTGGGCCATCACTTCCAGAAGGGAATTCGGCTCACTGGCATGTATCTAGCTGTAGGTGTGCTATAACGTGATGAGAAAGGTTTTGTTCCTACTGGATTTAGTTGGTGCCCTGTGTCTTTTTGTTCTGTCTAAGTTCGTGAATGGGAAAGTCAGAATAGTGACGTATGCATCAATGTTAATCTGACTAACCCAGATGTTTTTTTTTTAGGTGTGAGTGCACAGCTTTTAAATGCTTTATTGACTTTATTGTTATTGATTTCTCGATGTTCATCATTTGCGCCACCATTTATTTCCAATTCCACCCAGCAGTAGCTTGTCCGGGTGCTGCTCTTCTGTCCCCTCTCCATCTTCCACTGTAAAGTCTAATGACTGTTCACCCCAACCTGATCGCATGGGTCTCTGCCCTTCCCTCACACGAGGGAGTACAGCCATCAAGGGCTTTTTATTTGTGCATTTTGTATTCCCAATGGATGCACAGACCCGAGACTCACAGGACAGCGCCACTGTTAAAAGAGGCCAGCCCAAACTCTGGCACCCACACCCTGTGCAGCGCTCTGCTGCTCTCGAGCTTGCTCCATGCTTTAAAAAATACAATACAATAATGGCTTCCCTTCACATGGCCAGTCAGTCTGTAAAATGGTTGCACAAAGCATTCCCTGCCAACATGCCCATTTGTACAGCTGATGTGGAGCATGAGGGAGGGTCTTGAGAAGGGACACTTGGGGTACATAAAGCAGCAGCTCTCCTGCAATAGATACCTCGGAGGCACTCAGAATAGCCAGAGTCCCTAGATCTAGCACATGGGTTGGTAGAACTTGTATATTACAGCCAATACACATTGCCTCCTCTTAAAGGTTGGGGGCCACACCCCAGCAGCTCCATTTAGCACCGCTGGCATAAACCATCACATTGAGGCTCTTATTTCAGTGCACTTTCCTCCACATGGCCAGGTTTCTATTCAGGGTTTGTACATTTCTCTTTTCTTTCTCTTACTTGTTATCCTTATCCTCCAGAATTGTTTTTATTAGCAATAGTTGCTTTCCTTGTTTTCTTTTGAAGCTAGGTTTCATGAAACAGAACACAGTGTGTTTACCACACAGCTAGTAGTCAGCAGTCAGGAGTAACACGCTTGCCCAGAGCTGTTATTAGTGCTTCTGATTCATCTACTTGCCCCTCTAAGTGTTGGAGGAGTGGGCACATTAAAGTAAGGCAATAGACAGATTCAACATCATCACTTGGAATGTCAATGGCTTACGACATCCAGCAAAGAGGTTAGACAATGCCACATTGTCTACATTTCATGAACTCTGACATTGCACTCAAACAGGAGGCCAACCAAGTGAACACTGAACATTCTTACATTGAAGAGAACATGGGTGGGCCCGGGCAGTGGGTTCTAGGACCGTTACACAACCTAACTGAGAAGCTGAAATAGTCTAATGTGTAAGCACCTTCCTGAGCATAAAACAGCAAAATGTCATGGTTGATTACAAGCTCTCAATGACCTTATCCAAGAAATGTCACTTCTTTTGAGGAACAGACGTGGTCATTATTGAAGGAGATTTGAATGCACAGTGATCCTGTTCTATAACACAGGACAGTTATAAAGATTGTGAAGTGAAATGGTGATACCCATGTTTGTGCAAAGAACGATGACATTAAATATTTGTTTTTTGGTGAACACATCAAGTTGAGTGTCATTTTAAAACGCTGAATGGCTGCACAAAGGTTGACATTCGGGGTCCTTTTTACAGATGTAACTGATCAAAAAACATCAACATTTGATTTTTTAGGGAGAGGACATGGACCTAAACATGCAAATAATGTAGAACTACGTCTTAGTGAAGAGAACAATCACCTAGCAAACGTGGTACTTATTCAGAGAATTCAGTGGAAAGAAATGCTGAGTTGGCCTTGCCAAAATTCAAACCTGAAATCTGCAGATCACACAGAGATCTCATCAGTCAGCACATTACCCACTGAGCTATCTTACTGCCTTAGACCGAAATTATTATGACGTAGATTACCCCTTCTCTTTGGATGCCACACAAGGTGGTTGTGGTGTTTACTGTTGGAAGTCAGGAGGGGCTCATAAGGTCAGAGGTGTATTTGAGAATCATAATGGACAATGTGGGGGGCACTGTGACCTTGCTAATTTAGACAAACATTACAAAGAGGAAGATATTAAAATACTGCACTGCTCTGAAGATGTGTTAAAAATTCAAGTTTCAGAACTTAAAACAAGTGTATTTTCAGATGCAAGAATCCTTTTCTGGCAGGGAAAATCTGATCATGTGATTCAGGGACATAAGATAGCGGTGAGATATGACAATATGGAACATAATGATACATCAAGCTTGTGCTATGTTACAGAAAGTGAAAGAACTAAAGACATTCAAGCAAGGCTATGCAAGTCTGAGGACTTGTCCCAGGAGGGTAGCCCAGTGGCAACGTGCTCGCCTTGGACACAACTAAGACAAACAATTCCTGTAACAGCCATGCAAATAAATAAAAAATAAATAAATGCATATTTAAAAACATAGCAAAGGTAAGAGCCATCCTACATGGAAGCAGTGGTCAGAGATCGATGAGGGTTTGAGTAGCTGGGATAATTATGATCTCCAGAGAGAGAAAAGAGTAAAGAAGGAGGTTCACAATGCCTAAGTAGCAGAACATCCACCAGGACTAAGAAGTAATGACTTGCAGTTTCAGGTCACTATCATAGAGAATCCCCATGATGCAGGCCATGGAGGAGGAGGAGGAGGAGGAGGAGGAGGAGGAGGTTACAATGTCAAGGGGAAAAGAGACAGGAGGGAAGTGTACAGGAGGCACACGAGGCACATAGAGTAGACGGGTAGATTCGCTCATCTGTAGAGGAAATGAAACCAGACAGCCAAGCACCATTAAAAGACAAATGGGGGTAAAGGAAGCCAATAAGAAGAAGGGTGTAAGGTGTCACAAATAAATGACACAGGAACCGAAAGTAAGAGATGAACTTTCCAAGAAATGAGGTATAGAGTGAAGTCAGTGGGTACAGGAGAGACAATTGGGTAGAGGACTTGCAGAATTTGTTCCAGGATTCCCATGGATGGAAAAAAGAGAGACTCAATATTTCAGAGGAAGTCCGTGTAAGGACGGTGTCCTGGAAGCAGAGGTGAGAGTGTGTCCGATGTATATGGATCGTGGTCAGCAATACTGACGGCTGCAGGCAGATTATGTGGGATATGGATATATAAAGGTGGGAGTGGTGGGTAGTAGTAAGGAAGCTAGCAACATGAGTCAGACATGTTTCTGAGGAATTCATTCTGCAGAAGGCTAACTGGAGCTGAATGCTGTGCTAACGCATCTATAAGGTATGTTGCATGATGTGATACAGTTTGGTAGCTGTAGCTGGCAGGGATAGAGGGTTCAACCATATTTGTTTAGAAAGGGATGTGCAGGTGGACACATATTATCATGAATAACCATTATTCGGTCAGTATTTGTGTATTCAAACCATGCTAGCACTTCATTAGATTGGACCTCGGTACCATAGCATTGCTGGTTAAAAAAATAAATCACTTAGCATATCATTAAAAGTTTATATTATGGACAGTTAGCAAATTATCTCAAGCCTACATATGACCTGGTCACATCATTGCCATTTTAAAGTACAGCGTGTTGGCATCATTGATAGTCAGCAGTATGGCCACTTCTAGTTTCTATTAGGCCCCATGCCATGACCGCCGTCTGCCTTGCAACCCATCTGTGCCCAGCTTGTGCTGCTGACAATGGCGAAGGCCAATCATCCCACGTGACCTCGGGCATCTAGAGGCTGCCGCGAGCAGTGAACACAGCAGTAAAGACTCTGCTCCCATGCAATGTTTGCTATTAGGGTGCAGGATGGCTGTAATGGGCTAAACAGCCAGGCCCAGCCCTCTCCGGCCATTCCACAAACAGGCATGTCTAGATGCTGATTTCAAAAACACTTCCCTCTGGCACACTTTCTAGGGCACACACATATCACTTGTCTTATCACCAAATTAATGATCCTCTTCGCACTAGTACGTGAGCTCGAGCAATGCATGGATGTGTGCTGGTTGTTGTGCAATCAAACATATGGCTTGGTTTTGAACCTGGGCAATGTCAGGTTTGGCAGCATTGGAAGGACCAGCACAATTCCTTTCTTCGTGTCAGCACCAAAAGAGCATTCATTGAATCATTGCAAGAACATTGGTAACTGTACCTGAAACACACTGACCCGCTGTTACCGATCTTAGCACAGATGCTATGAATACCAACAGATAACAATTAACAATGGCGCTGGAGCTATCAAAAGCATCCATGTAGCCACTGCACCGTCCTAACAATCGGGCAAAGCAATTCATTAATCCAGTAGTATGACCAGCACACATTTCACTGTTGTGCCGGCTCTACAAACAACAATTCATAGCTGCCATTAAAGGTTTTCTGGATGGAAAGCTCTGACAACCCAGGATGTGCCACCTTTGCACATTCCAGGTATTGTCCCCCTCGAAAATTCCATATACCTACTAACATGTAAAGATATCTCATCTCGTGATAGGCCATGCTTTTTCATGCAATCAAACATCATGATATAGCATAGCACAATGCCATGTCATGCCATGCAGGATAACTATTCCGCAGTGGGCCAAGCTCTCAAATGGCTTGACACCTATCCTTTCAAGTGAGAATGGGCCAATTCACACCCAAGCCATCTGCACCACGATGCAGGATCCACAAGGATCGGCATCATCACCAAGGCTCTTTAACACATCCATAAAAGCACTAACTTCTCAGCGGGACTAATTTCAATGCATCTCCGACTGCTTTGCAGATGAAATCCAGCTCTTTATCTAGATCGGCACGGAGGCAAATCAACTCAATCCTAGAAACACTTGTGTACAGGCGCGTTATAAATGCCACATCATATCACATCATATCACAACTCAGCTCCATTCCACAGAACCTCAACCTAAATTCTATTTGGATCGAAGAGGACAATCTTCTAATTAAGATCGAGAAACCCAAAGCAATCGCGTTTGTCACAAGAGCATGATGACTCTGCCATCACATGGCCCGTTGCCTTAGACCCTCCTTCCAACCCTGATGCTGAAGCTAACAGCTTTGTAATTATTTTGTACACTTATCATTCGCTCACGCTCAAAATGAATGCTGTCTGCAATTAAAGGGACTTCTAAAAGGATATCATGCAATGCTTGTATTTCTCCCAAAGAAAGGAATAGGTCAAACTTCTCATAATACCACATTTAGATCCTGGCATCCATATTATGGCCGTCATTTGGAGGTAGCCAGTGGTAGTAGCTGCAACCCCTGGCATTCTTCCTGGTTCCCCGGTACTGCCCTTGCCACCCCTATCCTGTACCCTTCCAAATTGGATGTCTATAAAGTGATAAATCAGTCAGTGAAAAAGCACTATTTGCCTGAAAAAAAAACCTTTGTTTTTGATGATTGTAGTGTGTGTGGTCTCACTCCTCTTTTCATGATTACAACTGCTTGTTCAGAGGAAGCTAGCATCACACGGGATTCCTGCAGGCGTTTGAGGTTTACCTCTTGGCAAAAGGAATTTGAAGATGTTCTTCACTAGCCTTTGCAATGGCATCTTAAGATTAATGTACGTGCTTCATCTGCGTTTGCCATTGGCTTATGACTCTCTTTTTACATAGTAGGTAGAAAGGGATCAAGATAGCTCAATTATTAAATGTGTGTTGCTAGTAAATAGGTTCATTTTTCAGCCTGACAGAAAGTTCAATTCAAAGAGCCAACTCAGACGTGTATCCTTACAATTTGGATACATTGTGCACTATTATTTTGATAACTTAATATCTGTTGATTCCGGAATGCCGGCTGATCAGGCAGCAGGCTGAAGCACGAGCTCCTGTCTCCCTGATACTAGATAATCTAAAGATATAATGAATAAAAAAAAGAAGATTGATTCCCTTGAGAACCCTGCCTCTAAGAAAACCATGGCTGATATGCAGGAAACTCCCAGCACCCAAGGCATTTACATGCTGCTATTGAAGGTCTCCCAGGATGTTGGGGAGATGGAGGCTTCCTTTGCTGACTTGAATGGTAAGGTGTCTAATTTGGATAGTAGAGTCAGGCAACTAGAAAAGGATTTAGCAGGCTTTTCTTCAGAGATCTTGGAAAGCTACAGGGCCTATAATGAACTAAGAAAGGAGTTGGAAGACTTGAAGATTAAAAACGTAATGTTGGACTTGAGGTCTAGAATTCAGAACCGTAGGCTAATGGGCCTACCAGAAGATATAACTAAAGATGGGCAAATAGTTGGGATTCTAATCAGAATAATTGCAGAAATGTATGGCCAAGGAACTCTTTCGTCAGGTGACTTAGATTATGCCTTCAGGGTAGGAAAGATGGGCATTGCAAAACCAAGGCAGATTCTAATGGTGTTTACAAGCGTGAGCGCTAAAGAGAAAGTATTGAAGGCGGCAAGAGAGAAAGGGCAAGTAGTCTATAATAAATCCAAACTGGCAATATTTCCAGATTACCCAAAAGGCATGGTGGAGAGGAGAACATTATTTTTGGAAGCTAAGAGTTTGGCAAAAGAAAGGGAGATAAAGACTGTCCTAGTCAAACATGCAATCTTAAAATTATATTTCCCAACTGTTCTTAAGTCAACAGATAATCCGGAAGAGGCAAAGAGAGTGATTTTGGCATATCAAACCACTAACACCAGTGTTTCAGCAGATTGGGATTTAGGTCTGTTGAATGAGGCTTGAATGTTTGTGTGAGAACTCTGGTAAGCACCAGTTTGGGCATTTCTGCAATTAGGTACACTCTTTCCTTATACAATTCTCTGGCTTAGATGTTTTAATTCCAAAGGTTTATTAGAGTTAAGTTCGTTTTCATTAATAGAATTCCACAGTAAAATGGAGTTTAGCAACGGATTAGAAGGTCTTTTCGTGTGACTTCAAATGTTGCGTGATGAGATTTGTTTTGGACACATTACGCTATTTTTTGGGTCTTTTCCTCTAGCCATGACGTGGTGTACTGGGGAAGTCGGAGTTGCCAAAATGGTGGCTTCAGAATATGCGGCTGGTGAAGGGTGGTTTGGTACAGGTCCGGTTTCATCAAGCTCAGGGATGTCTGATGTGGCGGAGGTGAATGCAACTTTAGAGGCTTTGTGTATCGATCTGTGCTTCGTGACTGGACTTTGCATGTTGCTGTAGTAATGCTGCGGCTGATGTGGTAGGGGAGGCATGACTGATTAAGAGGCTCTGAGGTTTGGAAGAGCTGTGCGCGGCTCCAGAGGAAGCGACTCCTTCATGGTTTACAGAAGGCGCGCTCTGTTTTTTGTCAGTGTTGGGGATTTTGTTGTTGTGTTTAAGGAAGCTTGATGTGGAAACCAATGATGTTATGGCAAACGTGGGACGTGAAACACAGACACGTCGGGAGAACCGATCAAGAATCGCTTTGCTCAAGGTAAGCACTCCACTGTTCATTTTCCGAGTATTATGTCATATTTACTTTTTCGAAACGCCTTGTCAGGGCAACAGCATTCAACCCCGCTCCCTTCCTTCTGTGTCCCTTCAGTGTAAGGTTCCTCCAGTTGTATCTGAGCAGGGTTACAGGTCGCAACAGTATGAAATAGAGTTATATTGGTGACCGGGCCTTAACATTGGAGTCCCCTCTAATACACACTACACTAGGAGGGATTATGGGATTGCCACCTCTGTCAAAACAACCATACAAAGGGACAAATAAAGATCCCAATGGTTTTAGTTCACAACCAGGCTGTCTGAAGTTTTGTAAATAGCCATTTTTATATTTTGTACCGTGTGATTTTTATAAATATCTGGAGATGAGTCAGCTCACATTTGTTCATCCTTTTTTTTAATTTTTATCCCTTGATGAAGCCATTATACCATCACTCATTATTGAAAAGTGAAGGATTAAGTGTATTACTGATGCTCATTTCCATCAGGAAAGGGATCCTTTTTGTGCTGTGACCTGTGGCTTAATATACCTAGGGGCATGACTGGAGACGTATCCTCATCCTGACACATGAGGGCCCTGCCTAACATTTACAACACCCAGAGATGTGCTTTTTGGGAGCGATGTAGAGAACACACTTAAAATGTCTTGCTTTGTAGTTTAGAAGCCTACTTGGCTGTATGTACATGTTTATCTCTCACTACCTACAGATTTAGTCCCGCCTTTCTTAAAGTCATTTGACTTCAAATGGATGCCCTCTGGCAGGCCAGCAGAATCTGGTTTACTTGTTCTGTTTGGAGACACCACCAATTTGGCTTGATCTCCAAGTGGACAAATGATGTCCTTTGCTACTGCAGAGTAGCGTGATTGTGACACCCTCTTTCACCAAGAATTAGAGGCTTTTAAAACATAGCTCATTAATAAGACAGTTCACTCTCTTCCCTTGAAAGTGACATTTGAGATAGGGACCAGACTGGTCCAGTGGTAGCAAAGCAGCAGACAGCACGGCAGGGCCCCTCTGGCAATGTCCTAGTAGCTCCCGGTAGAAGGAGTAGGTGGTTTGAGGGGCAGGATGTGTGGGTGCTGGGCAACTATTATAACTGTTAGGAGGAATTAAATCATTGCGAGTAGCAGTGGGGCCATATTGCTGTGGTCTGCAAGGTTTGGTAGGACGTGGCAGGATGAGATGACAAGTCTGCTTACAATATCTGCAGAAATGGTGCCCTGGCAGGGGTTGGTGTGCATGCAAAAATGGGCGTACAAAGGTTTGTTGTGGCAGAAGAATCTGTTGAGCTTAGGTCTGGTGTGGAGTACCCAGGCATCCTCGGTAGTAGGAGGAGGTGGAGGGGCAGGTTGTGTGGGTGCCGTGCAGCCATTAGAAATGTTAGGAGGAATTAAATCATTCCACAATCTAGGCAAACTGAATGTTCGTTTCTACTCCAACAGCTCACTCACGAGGAGCCTCCTACAGGGTCTCCTTCATAACTGGCGCCTGCACAAGCAACAAAGGTACAGCACCTTAATGACGCCATGCCAGTGGCCCTCTTGGCAGCACATGCTAATGAAGTAGGACACATTCCCTCTGCTAAACCTGTGAGCATCACTCTCAACCCGGAGGTTCCTCTTCCGAGTGTGTCCTAGTACAGACTATCCCCTCAAGCAGAGGAAGGTATCAAGCCTGGAATCTCATCCCTCATTGAACAGGGCATTCGTTACTACACCACTAGCCCGTGCCATACTCTGGTGCTGCCAATTGAGAAAAAGGGCACAGGCAAATTCTGTTTTGCTCACAATATGTGCGCATATAATAAGGTAGTGAAACCCTCCCATATGGTGGTCCCAGACCCCCTGACCATTCTCTCCTGTGTCCCAGCCCATGCACAAGCTTTCACTTGCAATGATCTTGCCTTTGCATTCTTCTCTGTCCCCATCCACCATAACTCTCAGTTTCTCTTTGCATTCACATACATCTGATGTCAGCTCACTTAGAGGTCCCTCCCAGTGGGCTTTGTGGACTCTCCATCCCTCTGCTCCCAGATTCTGCAGAAAGACCTCCAGGATGTCACCTTCCCGGGGGGATCGACTATGATCCAATACATTGATGACCTGCTATTAGCATCACCTTTCTTTCAGTTCTCTCACGCCAACTCTGAAGTGCTCCTCAGTGCCTTAGCAGAAAGAGTTCACAAAGTGAACAAAGAGAAATTGCAGCTCTGCCTACCTACAGTTCACTACCTACAACATGACATTTACCGCAGCGCTGAGTGGCTTCCCCCTCTTGAGTGTCCTGCATCTTACAGTGTCCCATGCCCGCCACTTAAAAGTAGCTGTGCTCCTTTTTGGGAATGAGCAATTTCTGTCCCTCCGGATCCTTGATTATGCCTGCATAGTTGCACCTAAGCAGGTGATGCTAGATGACTCCCAGCCTGACAAGCTCACGTGGTCTTCTGCCACTTCCACAGTCTTCACCAAGGTCAAGTCTGCCCACTCCATTGCTCTGGCCCTCGCCCTTCCTGACTACTGTCAATTGTTCACCCTGTTCGGTTATGAGAAAGATGGGTATGCCTTAGGCGTACTCACGCAGAATCACAGGGACCTACAACACCATGTAGCCTACTTTAGCTCACAGTTAGACCCCATGGTTTATGCATTTCCCAAATATCTCAGAGCAGTAGCTGCCACTGCCCTTCTCCTTACAAAAGCTGACAAGATCGCCCTAGCACATGACATAAACATAGCAGTCCAACACTCTGTACTAGCACGCCTCCTCAGGGGTAAAACACAATGCATATTGACTGCACGTCTCACTGAATATGAAAAACTGCTCCTTTCTGCCACTGACATCACTCTCATCGGCTTGCCTCCCACTCAACCCTGCCTCCCTCTACCCTGCGAGGTGCTGTCAGAATGTCAATTGTGGGCTTTTCACTTGACATTAGCCAACTCGGTAGGTAGCTGATTCCATTACGGTGGCCAAGAGACTGATAAAAGAGTGTATTCCACGCTTTGGCCTTCCAGTTTCCATTATCTCTGACAGAGGCACCAATATCACTGGACAAATTGTACAGAACATTTGCAGTTCCATGTGGATCCTGCAGAACCTGCATTGTAGTTTTCACCCAGAATCAGCAGGGACAGTGGAATGCCGGAACTTTGACGTGAAGCTCCGTCTTGCCAATGTCTGCCAGGAAAATGGCCTAAACTGGCCTAATGCCCCTCTTGTCCTCATGGACCTAAGAAACTCTGTAAACAGAGCTCTGTGACTTACAACTGAATGATGATCTGGTTGTGTCTTATTGCAAAAGACTAATCATCTCTCCTGAAGGACTGATGTGCAGGATTGCTATGTTATGCTAGGATATAAAGGATTGCTATGCTAGTTTATGCAATGCTATTAGGCTCTCCCATATTGTTAGGCTTCAGACCCTGCATGTCAGTTCCATGGGCCTCCCTGGGCCTGCTCTACATGACACACAGGACAGGACCAAACCCCTCCTAGGGCAGAGGACACGTCAGACTTTCCCTTCCGCTTATTCTCTACCAGTTTAGTATTAGCCCCATATATGGGAGATGGGGTTTCTATGAATGCTGCATATTCATAATACAATGCAATGTCCCTGCAGGACTGCGTAACTGCCTAAGTATCTGAGAGATTCCACAGACGGGCATCCTTAAGACCAACCAGACTAGCTAACCTGAACTGTCTGTCCATTCCCAGATTCAAACTATCCACAATTGGAGGTAACAGCTTCCCCATTAAAGCGGGCCAACTTTGGAACTCCTTGCTCCCTTCACTGAGAGAAGACCAGTCCTACCAGAATTTCAGATCTAATACTATCACATGGCTCAAATCTCCCGACCAGTAAACCCGGGTGATGTAACCTCCACCCTGAAATGACCTTTGCCTGTGTAACTGAATTGTAATTTAGCACTGCCCACCTGTGATACCTATGGGTAGAACTCTAATTCTTGTACTGCTTTGTAATATTTGTATTTCCTGTTTTTGTATGTAAATTGTTTCCTTCTATGTATCACTGTAACTAAGCTTTGCACATTCTTGTAACTGTTGCGCCCTGATACCCCCGGGTCTGGTGAGCATTACAAATAATAAAACAAAGAAGCAAACAAACAAGTGAGATGTCGACAGCACAGGGGACTGGTGTGAAGCAATGTTAGGGATTGGAGAGGTGGCTGGAAAAAGCTGTCTGAGATGGATACTCACCACAGTTGTAAATTATAAAAAGTTCCTAGAAGAAATGCAAGGACAATATTTTTTGTGTGAAGGTGATATATTCCAAATGTGCATTCATACAAAAGTGTGATGCATGTGAAAAGTAAAGTGTCTAGAGAATTTTTTCCATTATTTCTTGCTGCACCAGATGTCCATCCCTGGCTTCCTCCTGCTCGATGTGTGGCAGTACTGCATCTGCAGACAGTGGATCATTGTCTACTGGAGGAGGCATGTCCGGATCCAGGCACAGGGGGCGATTTCGCCTTACGCCAACCTTCTCGTGCTGTTCATAAGGTTCCCTCCATTATGGTCCAGGCACCGGAAACAAACCTTCAGCAGGCCAAACGTCTGCTCAAAGCAGAATCTGGTCCTGATGTTTACAACATTGTGGGCAAACTCCTGTCACATACATGGATTGTGCACAGGTGTCATCAGCCATAGGAGCTGGTGGTAACCAGTCACCTGCAAGAGCATATGACACAGATGTCCATCACAGTGCATTGAGTATGATTAGCATATGACATGTCTTGCTGATGGACACTATCTCAATGCAGTTATGTTGCATTTGCTTTACATGGTTTTAATTCCCTGTAATTCAATGACGTGTGATACACTACCGGGGTACATGTGCATTGTCAGTTAGAGATACATTGGGCAGACATTTCACAAACAGGTTGTGCCAGACATAGGATTTCAAATGTGCATGTTGTCTGTGTTGGGCCTGTGCTGTGCTGTCAAGTAGTGGACTGCTGGGTGATTAGTTGCTCTTGTGCATGTTTGTGGTTTGTGCATTCCTGCCACAATGGATTCACATACATGGTGTGCAGTGTAAATGCCATCAGCGTCTGGCAGTGTTGCATTGTCGTTGTTCAGTGTTGGACTGTTGCAGTACCAGTGTAGGTATGTGTGTCCTATCCATTGTGGTTACTGTAGTCATCTGTTTGTGCATGAGTTACTTTTTGGGGCAATATGCAGTGCTGTCATACTATTGCATAATCCTGCTGGGACTAGTTTTGTGGATTAAATGGGTGCCATGTGCAGGATGAGAGGGCAGGGCCTTGACACGGCATGCATTGATCAGTAGTAATAATGTTCCATGCCCCTTCAAATGGCATTCAACTGGTGCTGTGAGGTTGAATTGTGTAATGGCACTTGTACTCACCCAGAATCCATGTCTGTTGCCCTCTGTGGCTCTTAATGTACACATGCGGTTAGCTGTTACTGAGGACCATGGTGTTGTGGGTGAATCCAGAAAAGCAGGCACAGCAGTCTATTATTGTCAGATCAGCGTCACACGCAACCTGCACATTCATGGAGTGGAACTGCTTCCTGTTGCGGTATGTCTTTTCGGATGCCCGGGGGCCAACCAACGCCACATGTGTCCAGTAAAGCAATTTAATTATGTTTGGCATGTTGGCTGCTGCGCAGAAATGTGCCTTTGTGACATTTATCTGTGCCAGGGTGGTGAGCAGGGAGTTATGCCTGGATGCATGGCACAGGGATGCCTCCAGCACCTGCCTGAGCACAACTGAAAAAGTGGGCTGGCACATCCCGTTCAGCATGCCCACAGTGTGCTGGAAGGTGACACTTGAAAGAAAACAAAGCTCTGAAACCACCTATAGCAGTGGAGGTAGGGCTGTCCTGATATTGTTATTGTTGTCATTTAGTGACAACTAGTGGCAGCATGGTGTTGGAAAATGTGTTTAGATCAGGTGTGGGCCTTATGTACTCTTTCTGAGTGAATTGGGTGCACCTGTGACTTGATTTCCATCACATGTATGCATTTGCATCCATCTTATAGGTGTAAGTAATGACACTGTGTTATTGTCAGAATTGCTGCCCATTTCTGGTAGTATTTCAGTCATAGTTCAACTGTTAATGCAGCAGAAATACAATTTTGCTTCCTGGTGGTAATTCCACAAGTGGAATTAATATCTGCAGAATTACCGCCAGGTGCCAGTGTTAATTCTGCCTGTGCTAAATCCATTGGTGGGATTAGTGTCCATTTGCATGTACCCTTCAATCATTAGTGCGTTTAAAGTGGCGTTGATTTCGTCACCACCACTTTTACCGGATACCACCCAACTTGTAATGAGGCCCATGGTATGTTATGATGCATCATCGCCTGTGAGTGATGCATTTTTATTTTAGCATCTGGGCAGAAGTTTCACATGCCCCTGACATGACACCCATCACCTTGCACGTGGGTGGCACGGGCAAGCTTCATCAGCATGCATTATGTTATAATGGGTACAAACCTGTGTAATGAAAACTACTAGTATTTATAAGTCAGTTGCAACAATCATATAAACAGAAGACACATGTTTTCTGTTGTCTGGAGCATCTTTTAGTTATCTTCTTCTTTAGTGGCAGAGGAGAAGTGGCGTTTGCCAATGCATTTTGCACCCATGTGGTCCATCGTTAAGGGAATTCTCTAAACAAACATATGAGGTATGTGCTAATAATGAAAGATGAAGGTATGCATTGCTACAACAAAGCTGCAACTGTGTATTACATGTAAATTGCAGTGTACACATAGCCTATCTGCCTCTTCTTAACCTCTACAGAATATGCTGTCCTGTCAGCATCTGTGGTGAATTGCATACTTGCTATGCATGGGCTGAAAACATATATTCTAGTGAGTTTTGTTAGGCTCCCCAAAGTTTGGGAGACAAAGGCTTCCTACCTGTCCAATGGGGGATGTGACCCCCTTCTTAATGAAGAAAATTGCTTTGGTCCCCCTCAGTGGTTATATTTTGCATTCATCCTGAAAATAGGCACAAGTATAAGCTATTGTATCCTCTATATTATTCAGTTGTGCCACTACTGTATGAATCCTATGAAAAATATGAAGCTATCTTTCATAATCTAAAGCATGCATGGCGTACCTGGTTGAGTCAGTGGAGTACATGGCTGGTACTGCTGTCTAATAGTGCCCATAGGGACACCAAAGTAATCTGGAGAATAAGAAACAATTGGGAAAAAGAAGAAAAGAAAAAAGAAAAAAGAGGGTTGAAAAAATGTCATCTAGGCAGAAAGCCTGCTTTTCAATAATGGTTCGACTCCTTGTTAGGGTTCACGCTGAACCTGCAGCTGTGCTTGCCTGGGTGTTGGAGCGGACAGATGGCATGATCTGTGCGGCAATTACCATATAACTGTGGATGTGATGTGTTAAGTATTGGCTGCTGACTCATGCTCTGAGAGCGCACGCATGCAATGGGTCATGAGAGCATTGCATTTGGAGCTGACATAGCACGTGTGTGCCTAGAAAATGTTATCAAGTGTCTAAAAGTAATATGGCATGTTCTACAGCTTGTAATCATCTCTGGCTGTCAATCCCTTGTGTGTAGAGCTACCCCCCCATCTTACAAAGCAGAGGATTGAAAGGATCAAAACCATAATATTTATTATTAGAAACTAGGAATTTCTTCAAAAAATTGGGAGCGGCCTTATGGAGGCCTGCTCGTTGACTTCAACGTCTCAGCAGAGACAGAGGCCGTAGTCTTATATGAGTTGTGTCTGTGCTGGTCAATGCTAGAAGTGAGGAAACTTTAACTTTAGTAGTGCGATGGACCGGATGTAATGTGAACCTTTCCAAGATGGCTTCTCTGATAGACGCTAGACCACCGGGAACCCGGTTCGCAGCCAAGTTCATGTATGGCAGCTAGAGAGTTAAAACTCAATGTCAATGTTCTCTGCAAGAAACTGAGTAATCTATAATCATGATGTGACAATAATTGACAAGGTTACTGATGATTTATCTTCGTTCCATCTTATGCATGCTTTCCTAGATCTTTGTCCTAAATGTAGGAGGCCACAGGGGCATTCGAAGGAGTATATTACGTTCTTGAAATTGCATGTGGAGAAATTTCTTAATCGAGTGCTTTTAACCAAGAGAGTAAAGCTCACTGTAGACAAAATGGCTTTAATCAATTCATCAAAGCCATGGCAGCGTGAAAGGAATTCCTCAAGCTCTATTAAATGTGTGTATTTTCTATTTATATTTAGCCATCCATAACTTCTAATAGCTGTTCGGGGCCTCTGTGAAATATAGTTGTAAGCAGCCACCTAGAATTCCTATCTAATTAATTACTGCAGGATATTTTAAAGATTATTTTTCTAAGTCATGCAGCCTTTCATGAGTTCTCACCCATAATACATGTCTTAATGTGATAACACATCTCTTTCCAAGACCAATTAGATTGCAAGCCAATAGCAAGTATCAAGTTGTATTGATTTTTAATGATGGTACTTATCTTTACATCCGGCAATCCTTTTTCTGCACTACAGTGGAATACTAGTAGAATAGTTGAAAGACATGCAAAACAGTAATTTTGATAACATAATTTCTGATTGTATATACGTTCAAAACATTAGTGCATGACATCAATTGCTACATAAAATGTAAGATGCAATTTATATTTGTTTTATTGTAAGCATACAGCAAATAATATTATATAAAATCTTGGCCAACATATATGAGTAAAGCAGATTATACTGGAATAGCTTTGGGATGGTTTGGCATAGGAGACTATGCATTCCTTTCGACGGGGTCAATGTATTCCAGACCGAGATGTCCAAAAATCTCTTCTTCGCTTTCACATTTCACAAATACCTTCTGCAAATTGAAATCAGAAAAGATAGATTAGAAAAGGTGAAAACCTAACCGTGATGTTGCTACTGTAAATAAGAATTAACCTGAATGAGTTAAACTTCTCAAGTCGATGTTTGGTTGTAGACCATCAATTGAAACGTGTTTGTTAAGCACACAATACATAACACACATTTACAGTATGGACAAGTCATATAATCAGGTCGTTATAACATCACAAATATTTAGTTATAATAGAATTGCCTTGTTGTGACATCATTACACTGTAAATTAGTGACACTGTTTCACCGCTCTCCCCAGCCAAAGTCAACCCTAACAAACATTCCCATCAGCCCTGTCACAGTACCTTTCCCAAGGAAAATCCCTGCTCCTCGTCAAAACATGTAAGGCCCATCCCCACTAAGACCCAGCCCATCTTGACGTTGTGTGTTCAATTCACCCCAAGATCTACCTTGGCCAGAGACAAAAATCTACCTTGAGGCCTTTTATTGTTCCAAAATTCATCCCTATTTCAAGGCCATTCCCGCTTCAAGACCTATCCCCACCGTTTTGTGACCCACCTCTGCCCTAGGCCGATCACCATCGAAAGCCCCCCCTGCTCCAAGGACGTCCATGCTATGAACCGCATTTACAGTTCTAGTCGCCTTGCTCTGAGGCTCAGACCTGTGCTGAGGCCCATCCCTACCACAAGAGCCGAGCCTTTTCCCATGACTATCCCTGCATCAAGGTCAATTCCTCAGTCAAACCTGATCAAAAGTAGAAGCTATGCCAAAAACTGGTTACTCAAGAGCTTTCAAATGAAATTCATTTCCATAAAATCACTATTTTGAATAAGCACAATATATACTTACATATATCCATAATATATGAAAGTGTATGGTGTCTTTCTCTGAAATAGCAATCTAATGGCAATGAATTTCATTGGAACGTTTTAGATGAACCTGCATTTCACATACATTACATACTTATAATTAATCCATTCCACAAAGATTTGATGCAGAATAACAATAAACCAAAATCTCAGATTCATGAAGTGAAGCAGTTGTGTTTATTCAAGTGTTCAACTTTGTTGTGCATTAACAGCTCCAATGTGATCTTAGACTAGTAGCCACGCATTCGATCTCTTTCAATAACTACACAAAATGTAATTGAATAACTGGTATATAGTGCCTTTCCCACCATTGTTTTTGTCCCACAGTGTGATAAACATGGGAAACATACATATATGAATAAAATGTACGTGTTTCTGTAAATACGCTCTACAAAAACCGATGTCTTGGTATATGCTCAGGACAATTTAAAGACATATCTTGATGTCTTCAGGTTATTTGTATTTAGCTGTAAACTAAATGAAATTAGTTTGAGCACAGTTGAAAGTGCATGTACAATTTTATGCAAAATTGACCAGTTAAAGCTTGAAATTCTGTAATGCTGAACAGTCTACACAGTATTGAATCCTTACTTGTTACACTGTGGGATCTGCTAAAATCCAACATCTTCATACTGACTTTTAGTCAAAAAGTCTAGTTCAGGTGAACACGGTTTAGTGCTGCCACCTATTATGCAAACCACTAAGTATATTACATGTAAACCTAGCATTTAAAAGTAGTGGTTTGCCATTAGAATTCAAGGGATGGCACCAAAAAGATTAAAACAACAAGCAAAATCATAGCAGATAAGTCATTTTATTTGGCACAACTGTAGAACAAAAACGACAGGAATTTTAACATAACACAATATTTTAGTCATAGTGAGCCCAGCGATGTACCAAAAAAGACAACCACAGTGTTCCGAAGGAGGCAGGGTAAAGGGAATAGTAGGCAGCAAAATACAAAATGGGTGTTAAAAGTCCACAACTCCATGTTGAACAAAAAGAGAAAGGCATGCTAACTCTAGTTTTCATAACATTTGATCAAAATAAAATTTTAATAGGATCCCAGATCACATATGAACTTGGATATTTAACAACAGTGTAAATAAATTATTGATGGATACAAGAACAAATGCAGTTTCTCACTAATTTGATGGACTACTGGTTTTAGGGTACCCAATGTGATGTGTCTTGATTCCATTATTTGAGGTTGGAGTGCTTAGTCAACTCGACTAAGAGCGGAGAGAATGTGATCTATACCAAAAACCCTTAGCAGTAATGTATTGTTGTTATGAGTTTTGGCAAAATGGATTGATAATGGGCAACTCCTGTTAATGATCACAGAGGCCCTCTAACAATGCAATATTGGCAAATCCTATCATCCAATAGTGGTTCCTATATACTCCATTTCACGTGGCCAGGTGAAGGCATCAATCACAAAACTGGTAGTACAAGTAAAGGACCTTTGCTACTGTGTTATCGGTAAACAGTTCTATCGGGACAGTTTAATTGCAATCTTTTAATTGCCCCCATTTATGAAACCCTTTCCGTGTTGTTGCGCTGTGAGCTAATTAGTGACTGCTGCAAACGATGGCAGAGGATCGGATGGGAGACTATCTATGAGGCAAGGAGATTTGGAGAATGTGATGTGGGCATGCAGCCCTATTGCTTGAGAGATGTGCTTGTCTGGTGTGAGAATGGGCTAATTTGTGTTCATCATGTAGTTCTCAATACAAATTTGCTATCTCATACAAGTTGTTTGCATGTGGAGAAATGTCTTAAAGGTATTCTTTCACCTGAGTGGGGATGCATAACATATTCACCCTTTAGTGTCTGAGAATTACCTCGAGAATCTGATGCTAATACTGCGGGCACACATTTTTTTGGCTAGATTAGCATCCACTTGCATTTCCCCCTGATTCTACAGTGGGGTAAATGTGGTGTTAATTCCATTGCTGCCACTTTAACCACATACCGCCGGACTCATAATGAGGCAATGGTATTTTTCGATGCATCATCACCTGTGAGTGATGCATTTTTATTTTAGCATCTGAACAGAAGTGTCACGCCGCCACAACATGTCACCCACCACCTTGCATTGGAGTGGCACGGGCAAGCTATATCACCAGGAACTATGTTATAATGGGTACGAACTGAACACTAATTCCAGGTGGAGGTGGATGAAGTGCCATGAACAACATGGGTCTGGCAGCTGAGCATCAGGAACTAGGCATTGAGGAATCTGGCATCACATTATGGTGGATTTTGGGTTTTATGTGATAATATCCCATCAAAAATGTGACGTGCAAGAATGGTGCTGTTTTTTGGGGCAACGTTATCACTTGGAACATGTGGGATACACCCCTGGAGCCCCTATATTTTTTTTAATGGAGCGGGGTCACCCCTGAAACACTTGCTCCCATTTACCCAATATATTGCCCCATAATGTTGCCTATGCCATTTCCCGGTGACCAAATGTATGAAGACATTATTGATGAGGAAAATATTACCTGAAACCGGATGGTGGAGACCACAGATGAGAAGTGTATTAGAAAGACCGAGACAAGCATTTGAAGTTACAGTTCTTTATGTCTTTATGACAATGAGAGAATGATGAATATTTGCAGTCACATGTATGTCTGAGCAGACCTATGTACATTGAAGACTCCAGACTGAGTGAGGAGATTGTCCCAGAGGTTATCTAGCCTGTTTGCAGTGCATGCATCAACAGTGTTCACAGGCGATGCTTCAAATTAGGCAAGAAAATGTAGGTATTCCCTGGAGATAAAGAAAACAATGTGCCTCATTCCAAGTCGGGCGGTCTGGTAAAAAGTGCTGGTATTCACGGATACCAGCACTTTACTGGACCGCCCGACTACGGGTTTGCTGGTGGGGCACTTTGGCTTACCTCCACCTAAAAGCAGGAGGTAAGCCAGGTCCCTACTGGCAAACAAAGCCCTCATTACCTGCACCTGCATTGAATGCGGATTTACCCATCTCTCCAGCACTCGTAATCCGGCAGCAAAGCCGCCAGACCGAGTCCCGAAACTGGGAACAGCCTTTGCCGGTATCCTGGCAGGTTTACTGCGAGAATAGCAGCAAGCTTGTAATGAAGCCCAATGTTCTGAGGACATGTGCTTTGGATTTGTTTTCCTTCGTCTGTGCTTCATGCACTTTGTTTTAAATGTCCTCATCAGTGCATCTTGGAGGATTTGGACTATCTCTCGTGCTGATGCTTTTATTTTTCCAAGTGCTCATCCAAAACAAGAAGCTGACATGTCACGATAAATGTGCAAGTCAAGAAATAACAGCAGTATGTACACAATATTCCCTTGTATTGCTGCCTTACAGTTTGTGGATACTAACACAAGGTTCAGCATACATAGTACGCCAACTGCTTTGCCACACTACGTCACCAGTTATTTAAGTTGTGTAGTTTTAGCCCTTCAATGCTGGACTGTCAATTTGTCTCGGGATTGGAGGGAATTCATTCACTCACAAGCTGTTATTGATCTAGACACATACCACTTTAGAAATTGTAATCCACCCTAACATGTTATATTTGTTACACTTTAGACAACCTGAAAGACAGCCTTGTAAAGGAATTACAGTCACTAATGAAATATACAATACATTAAACTGTTTTTCATTGCTTACATTGTTATAGGTCAAATATGATTTAAATGCTTTTAGCTTTCCAACTTTGGTGATATTTTGTTTTACAGATATGAATATCAATATTCCAATCCAAAATACACTTGTTGAAATGTGATTTGGCTATCTTCCTCCCTGTCTCCCTCTGTATCACTGCCATCCCCCAACTTGGCACCAGTGGTTTCCAGAATCATGTGCTGTAGCTTGGACTGGAGGGTGCATGGGATGGGGGGTGGAGGGGTTGGTGTATGTGTGTGTGTGTGTGTGTGTGTGTCTGTGTGTGTGTATGTGTAGACATGCAAATTTAGTTTCAACTCACACCCAACTGCCCCTATTTAACTCAAAGGAAAACCTCATCTCAATACATCTACACTGACCATACCACTAACAACCTCCTGCCTCTACCTCCTTTTAAAATATTGATACAAAATCGAACCATGCATGCCTCTTATATATTGGCGCTGAGCCAATATTGACCAAAACCCCATCATGTGAACTTGTGAAGAAAGTGTGATAAATTCTGTGATCGCTTTGCAATGGTGTGCCTTACTGTGTCTCGTGGAGTTTTCTTTCCTACAATACATGCTTACTTGGAATATCTGATTGTTCTTCCTACACACTGTGTTCGGTGCAATTCCTATATTTCTCCTCAGTCCTCTTGCATCTTAGTTTGCACTCATACATTGAGGGTTGTGGTGCTGTGGTTACACAACTGGGGGTTATGGGAACTTTGGCTCTACAATTATTGATTGATTATGTTTTTTCTGGTTTTCAGCTTCCTGACTGTGGGTCTTCTCTGAACTGGTATTTACCAGTGGGTTATTTTTATTGTACGATTCTTGCACAGCTATCAACTATGGTCAGTGGAAGACGGTCTCTGCTCGGCATAGCCTCTTATGATTAGCAACGGGATGTATCTCACCTACTATTCTGCACTGGCATGCGGTTAGCACCTCCTCACCAACAAATGCCTCATCTTCAGCCTCCACCACGTAGCAGCCATCCTCGCAGGCCTCTTTGACTTCCTCCCTCTACAGCGACCTTTGAGGCCCTGCTAACCCTCTCTGTTGAGACCAAAGCCTGCTCTCGCCGCACTTTCCTGCTCTTCTGCTACAATTGGAACTGTCTCTACATGCACTTCTCATTTTCTATCTTTGAGCCACAGTCCATGTTTAACCATATGCTGCCACTCACATGTGTACTTATTATTCAAATGTTAATGCCTTCTCCTACATTGCACTGAAATGAGTGGCTGATCTGATGTTTGCTCTGTCTCTAGGCTTTGCTGTACAACCGTGCATCCTCGTTCTGTGCTGCTTTTAGGTGCTCTGTGGGAAATTCGAATTTAGGTGTACCCATACAACTGTGCATCCCCTATTTGTGCTGCTTTTTAATGCTCTGTGGGAAATTCGAATTTTGGGTGTGCCAACCTCTCTACCTGCCGCTACTGCCTTGGTCTTTCTCCTCTACAGAGATGCGTGCTCCACCCTAAAACTTGTTGTTGGACATTTAGCTGCTTGCTCGGCTGCTAGGCCACCTGGTGAGTCATTTATGCCTGTGCAGTCTACCTCTCTCCCTGTACACCCTTCCCATCCACCAATATGGCTCGCTCTGTCTCTCCTATCTACTCTAACTGTTATTCTATCACCAATCCACCTTCTCTGATGAAGTCTCAAAGAAACAAAGTTCCAAAATGATCTCCTGTCCTCTAATCCTGGTTTACCTATCGCAGACACCTTTGTCAGTGTCACCTCCAGACAAACCGTCACAGATATCTCTTTTCTGTGCCCTCTCAAAATCTAGGGACTCTGCAACTGATCTCTACTCTCTCTCCATTCTCTTTCTCTCCCATTAATGGTGCCACTAGATGTGAAGTACGCATGGCTCACTTCTCATCCTGTAGATGCTTCATTAATGTCTACCACAATGGCACTATCATGGCTCGGGGTTCTCAATCCAAACTCCTCCTTTTTGACCGATGCCTGCTGTATGTCATCAACTTCCTTTCCACCCCTGCTACCCCCTCTTGTTCTCTCTCTGCTCCTCCTTCACCACTTCAGTTGAGTGTACCACCCCCCTGTACCCCACCTCAGAAATCCTTCAAGTGTGATGACCGACTTCCCTTAGCCATGCTCAATGCTCGCTCTGCTATCAAACATTCTTCTAATATCTGCCTTCTCCTTGAAGACGTCGATCTCAATGTCCTTGCTCTCACCAAGACGTGGTTCAATGCCATTTCAGTCACTGTTTTGGTCCCTCCTCCCTGATGGCTGCAAGATCATCTCCAAACCTCAACCTAACGATGCTGGGGGTGGTGTAGCATTGATTTTCCCAGAGTAGTTCCCTTCCTCTCTCATACCCACCCAATCTTACTCCTCCTTTGAATGCTTGGTCTGCAAGTTTGGCATCTCTCCTACTTCTTCTCTCACCATTGCCACTATCTACAGTTCCCCCTGGCCCTATCTCCCCTTCCGTATCTGAACTGGCTGACTTCTCTTCCTCGCTCCTGGCCTCGACCTCCAAACTCTCCTCCTGGGTGACTTCAACATCCACCTCATCTCCTCAGTCAGGGCCGCCACTCTCTTCCATGACCTCTGCACGTCACTCTCCCTCTCCATTCTCGCTTCTGGCCCTACCTACTCTGCCGGACACACTCTTGATGCCTTCATTCATACTGACCTTCTGCTCTCAGACCCTTTCTCCACTCTGCTTTTCGTGGTCTGACCACTCCCTCCTCTCCTCCCACCCGGGACCTCTCAGCCCTGTGAACAAGCCTCCACCAGCACTGCCAACCTCGTTCGCAGCCATCAGGCCCATGAAGCGGGTGTCTGCTGCTGCATTTGCATCTACCTTCACCCTCCCCTCCCTCCTCCCACTGACCTCCCCACTGAATGTGAGCTCAACAATCCTCAACTTCCTATCGCTAACACTCTTGACATTCTTGCCCCTTTTATGAGGATCCAACTGAAACTTGTCACCAAGAATAACAGTTGGTACGACTCTGATATAGCAGCTCTGAAACACAAATGTCAGAGCTGCTGAACAGAAGTGGCAGACCTCGAACTCATCCTCTGATAAACTGGCCTCCTTCAAAGACAACATTGTCCCTCTACTCGCTCCAAGAATAGGACTCACATCCAGGCCCGAGTTTCTGTAGCTATTAACAACATGACCAAACTCTTCAAAATCTGAAAGGAACTAGCCAATTCATCTGCAGTGTCTACCTCACCTCTTCCCTCCAAGGCCCTCTGCACTGCACTGGCCACCCACTTGACTGCTAAAACCCAGAACATCCTGACTTCTCTCTCTTCTCTTGCTCCTCCCCCACACTCCGGCCTCCTCTGGTCCTTCCCCCACACACTTCCTCTTTCTCATCCTTCTCTCCTATCACAACGGATGAGGTCAGTAGAGTAGTCTGCTCTATGAAGGTCTCATTCAAACAGGTCTCTCCCTGTTCTTCCAGAGCTATAAAGGACAACATATGTTCCCTCGCTCCATCACTCACTGATTTCTGCAACTGTTCACTTGCATCTGGATCTTTCCTTTCATCTCTCAAGCACTCCCTTGTGCACCTCCTCCCGAAAAAGCCTTCTGCCAACCCCCGTGCCCTGACAATTACCACCCTATCTCCATAACTTCCTTCCTTAGGAAACTCCTGGAAAGGTTGCTCTTTGACCAATTGACCGAACACACTGAGCTTGTTGGTTGCCTCCATGACCAACAATCTGGATTCCGAGCATCAGATGCACAGAAACTGCTCTCCTGAACACCTGTGAAGAATTGCTCGAAAATCTTGACTCTAACTGTCCTGCTGTT
Source organism: Ambystoma mexicanum (assembly GCF_040938575.1). Classification (NCBI taxonomy): domain Eukaryota; kingdom Metazoa; phylum Chordata; class Amphibia; order Caudata; family Ambystomatidae; genus Ambystoma; species Ambystoma mexicanum. Next base: position 1,274,391,916 of record NC_090929.1, on the reverse strand, counting down.
CTCATTCTTCTTGACCTCTCTTCTGCCTTTGACACGGTCAACCATTCTATCCTCATAAAGCGGCTCGATGACACCCTTGGCATCTTTGGCTGGGCACAGGACTGGTATACTTCCTGTCTCACTGATTGCCCTTCCCAGGTTATCCTGGGTCCCTTCTCCTCTGCCAACACTATTTCTACCACTTGTCTTCCCCAGGGCTCTATCCGCTCACCCTGGCTATCTCACTCCTCTTGCCCACCTGATCTCTACCTTTTACCCATATTTCCAGTATTATGCAGATGACACTCAACTTTTCTTCAAACTTCCTACTACCTATTTTCCTTCTTCCTCTGTCATTCCTGACTGCCTTTCCGCTATCCAATCGTGGTGCACCTTCAATGATGTCTGACTCAATGCCAGCAAAACTGAGATCTTTCCTATACGGACTTCTGTTCCCGGCTTCCTCCCTTCACTCTGGATGCCCTCTATGGGAACTCCCTCTTCTCCTTCCTCTGAAGCCACAAACTTTGGTGTCACCTTTGAAACCTCTCTTTCTTGTATTCCTCACATCTTGGACCTTGCCAAGAAGGCCCATTTCCAACTTCACCTCCTTATAGGGATCTTCCCTTTCCTCACCTTTCCCCAGAAGCTTGATGTTTCTACAGCTCAGGTTCTCTCCAGGCTGGACTACTGCAAAAGCCTATTCATTAATGTACCTTCCTCCTCTCTCCGTCCCTTCCAACAAATCCAGAATTGGCCTCAAGCCCAGGGACCGCATCCCTCCAGCCCTAAATTCGCTCCACTGGCTCATGATTGCTGCAAGTATCACATTTAAATCCCTCTGCATCATCCCCAAGGCTGTCTGTGGCCAGTGACCACGCTATCTGCAACTCGCTCTCACTAAATACTCTCCTTCCAGATCTTCCTGATTGTCTGGCTCCAACTCTCTGCTGGTCAAGCGCTTCTCTAAGCAGAGAGCTGGTAGTCGCTCCCTTTCCTCGGCTGGCTCCCTCCTTTGGAACAACCTCCCTCTCTCTCTCCATCTTGAGCCGTATCTCCTCAAGTTCTGCAAGCATCTCAAGACTTGCCTTTTCTACTCTTCCTTCCCTCGCCCTCTCCCGTGCTAGTCCCCCACAGTTGCTGAGATTGACAGCTTGGGCCCTGAAGAGTCTAATCGAGCCCTAGCCTTCCGTCCAATTGCCCACAGCACCGGCCCCCCCTGCACTGGACTTCGGGCCTCACTGTCCTGTGGTGTCCCTCAAGTTGGAGCGCCTACTTGTGTGGCGGTTGACCTCCCTGTCACCAGGTGATCTCTGCCTTTGATATGGGCACACTGACACTCCCAACCACCTCAGTGGCCCCTCTAGCACTTAACCCCTTACCCTCTCCCCCCTCTCTCTCCCTGCACTTGCACGCTCCGAATGTTCAAGCCCTTGTAGAACCACTGTTGTTACAGGCTTTTTTCAGTCTTTTGTCACTGTTTGTTTTTTCTCCTTGTTCCCTTCCCTATTTGCCTTTCTTTGAAACACTAATCGAGCTGTATAAGCACCTTATGAATGACCAATAAAATAAAATGAGAGATGAAGAAATAATGCTCTGCATACTTATTGGTAATCTTCATGACACACTGAGCTGTTCTCTTTCTCGTCACAGCCCTGATTTGAATACCTACCACCCATCTCTGAGACTCATTTCTTTAATATGGTGTTCTCTCTAGTGTAATAAAACAGGATTGTGGGTAATTGGTCATGTGCTCTTTGCCCAGGGCAGAGTGAGGGGATATGTATTGTCAATGCATTTGTTAAATTGAAACAGCCAGAGTGAAAGCATATTTCCTGAAATATAGTTCACCATTCTTATTTTAGGGACTGCGACGAGGAAGCGTATGACTAATCTAATGAAGATTACGCACAAGCAATCAGATCATTACAGTATCTACACTGGTTATGCAACTCAGGGAGAACAGTGTTTTATGTTTGAGTAAGAAAGTAGCAGATTAGCAATGTGGCGAAATATCTTCTGATAGGAGTCTGAATTCAATGCTTTACTTTGTATCATCTTATATGATGGAACGCTCAATTAGAGCTAGAAATCTAATATTATCTAGTGTTTTTAACCAAAAGTTCAAGGCTCACTGTAGACATGGCTTTAATCAATTCATCAAAGCCACGGCAGCGTGAAAGGAAATCCTCAAGCTCTATTAAATGTGTGTATGTTCTATTTATATTTGGTCATCCATTACTTCTAATCGCTCCAATAGCTGTTTGGAGCCTCTGTGAAATATAGTTCTACGCAGCCACCAATGTTTCCCATCTAATTAATCACTTCATGGTATTATGAAAGATTATTGTTCTAAGTCATACAGCCTTTAATGAGTCCTCGCCCATAACACACGTCTTCACGTGATAAATCGTCTCTTTCCAAGTCCAATTAGATTGCAAGCCAATAGCAAGAATCTACTGATTTTCAATCATGGTAGTAGTCTTTACATCCTGCAATTCTTTTTCTGCACTACAGTGGAATGAAAGACATGCAAAACAGTGATTTCGATAACTTCATTTCTGTTTGTAAACGCGTTCAAAACAGGTGCGCACAACATCTATTGCTAAATAAAATGTAAAATGTAATCTATATTTGTTTCATTGCAAGCATACAGAAATTAATGTTGTATAAACTATTTGGCAACATATGCATACAGAAATTAATGTTGTATAAACTATTTGGCAACATATGTGAGTAAAGCAGATTATACTGAAATAGCGTTGGAATGGTTCGGCATAGGAGACTGTGCATTCCTTCCGACTGGGTGAATGTTTTCCAGACCGAGAGGTCCAAACATCCCTTCTTCACTTTCACATTTCTTCGCTTTCACATTTCACAAATAACTTTTGCAAATTAAAATCAGAAAAAATAGCTCAGAAAAGGTGAAAACCTAACAGTACTGACGCTACTGTAAATAAGAATTAACCTGAATGAGTTAAACTTCTCAAGTTGGTGTTTGGTTGTAGGGCATCAATTGAAATGTGTTTGTTAAGCACACAATACATAACCCACATTTACAGTATGGAAAAATCATATAATCAGGTCGTTATAACCACAAATATTTCGTTATAATATAATTGCATTGTTGTGACATCATCACACAGCAAATTAGTGACACTGTTTCACTGCTCTCCCCCGCCAAAGTAAACCCTAACACACAGTCGCATCTGCCCTGTCACAGTACCTCACCCAAGGACAATACCTGATCCTCGTCAAAACATGTAATGCCCATCCCCTCTAAGACCCAGCTCATCCTGAGGCTGCGGTTCAATCCACACACAAGGGGCCTCATTACGAGTCCACTTTGCTGGAATGCGGTGATTCCGTGTCGGCGGTGACTCCGATTCCGCGACCGCAAGGTTGCGGAAAGAAGGGCCGATTATGGCACGTGGGTCGCGCGCAACACACCGAGGTGGAAACAGAGTCACTGCCGTCACGTAAACACCTACTCGTGCTGACTTAGCGCCACAGAAAATGGTGCTAGAACCGTGTCCGCCCCGCCGACACGGAAACACCGGAAGCGGAAATACCATGACCGCAGGGAAAAAAATGGAAAAACAGAGAGGCGGCCATTATATAAAGCACAATCCACTGCCATCCTCAGACACCACAGGTCAGATCACCTCCCTGAGACTGACAAACCATCCAACACCATCATGGCATCCAGGATACCAGCACGCAGACAGAGAAAGCAGCGCTTCAGTGAGGCTGAGCTCACAGTACTGCTGGAGCACATTGTTGAGCATGCTGAAATGCTCTTTAGTGCAGATCAGCTGCGCGCTACTCAGCAAAGTGCAAGGAGGTGTGGGCAGAGGCAGCATGCAAGTGCACAGCGGTTGGCGTGACCACACGCTCAGTGAAGGAGTGCCACAAGAGGTGGGATGACCTCAGTCTCTGGGTGCGCAACCTCATCACAGCACACCACCAACACAGCACTGGTACTGGTGGAAGCGCTTCATCCCCTCTGAAGCTGCAATCGTGGGAGGAGCGCTGCAGCAGTGTCATGCACCTCGAAGGCATCCATTGCATAGGAGAGGCAGTGGCAGGAGTGAGCCTACCTGCAGATGCTGGTAAGTGCACAGAGTACAAAGCCATACGTGTGATTGGAAGTGACCCAATGGACCCACTCCCAATGCCCCCCCAAACAGGTCAGGAGTGACCCAATGGACCCACTCCCAATGCCCCCCCCAAACAGGGCAGGAGTGACCCAATGGACCCACTCCCAATGCCCCCCCCAAACAGGGCAGGAGTGACCCAGTGGACCCACTCCCAATTCCCCCACCCCCAAACAGGGCAGGAGCGACCCAATGGACCCACTCCCAATGCCCCCCCCCAAACAGGGCAGGAGTGACCCAATGGACCCACTCCCAATGCCCCCCCCAAACAGGGCAGGAGTGACCCAATGGACCCACTCCCAATTCCCCCACCCCCAAAAAGGGCAGGAGTGACCCAATGGACCCACTCCCAATCCCCCCCCCAAACAGGGCAGGAGAGACCCAATGGACCCACTCCCAATGCCCCCCCCAAACAGGGCAGGAGTGACCCAATGGACCCACTCCCAATGCCCCCACCCCCAAACATGGCAGGAGTGACCCAATGGATCCACTCCCAATGCCCCCCCCAAACAGGGCAGGAGTGACCCAATGGACCCACTGACTGGCCAAACAACGAGTATCACATCCCCAAAGCACGACCCCTCAAAATGCACAGAGTGCGTGCCTGACTGGAAGGAGAGACACACACCTGTGTGTATCAATAGTCAAAAGTGTTGAATTGCAAGTGGACATGGATTGTGATGTTTGATGCATGTGATGGACACATTACGTAACACCACACAACTAACTGCATGCCCTCTGTATCCCCACAGTCGTGACAAGTGACAGCGACGACGGACAAGAGGCTACGCAGCGGCCATCTGCAGGCGCACAACGCAGCACTCATGTCCAGGAGGATGATGCGAGCTGCTCTGGCACAGAGGTACCGGTAGAACCAGGCACACCGGCTGCAGCAGGCACACCGGCAACATCAGGCACACCAGCTGCAGCAGGCACACCAGCCGACGACACCATCCCCATGCAGCCACCCACCCTGGCCCCAGATGAAGATTCGCAACCCATCAGCACAGCTGAGGAGGCTGCATCAAGTGATGGGAGTGCCCCGGCCATGAAGGTCAAAGCAGTACAACAGGGTGAGGGGGACAACATGAATGGCCTGTCACCCATCCATGACCTACAGTTCAGCCCCCCAGAACTGCACAGTCCCATGCGCTCCCCAACTCCATCCATGGCCGAGCTCTGTACAGGATTGCAGCACATCGAGCAACAACAGGCCACCCTGACACAGCTGGTGGAAAGACAGCTGGAGGAGGCCAGGCTGCAGGGGGAGGAGGCCATGCAACAGCGGGAGGAGGCCAGGCTGCAGTGGGAGGAGGCCATGCAACAGCGGGAGGAGGCCAGGCTGCAGCGGGAGGAGGCCAGGCTGCAGCCGGAGGAGGCCAGGCTGCAGCGGGAGAGCAATGCCACATCGGTGCGCCTGCTTACCAGGTCGATTGGATGATTTGCGGCCACTATTCTCACCCTGGCACGCCATGTCAGGGAAGGGAACAGTGTGCAGTCCAGCATTGCCGAGTCAATGTTGGTAGCCCAGCAGGCGTTTCAAGGACGCTTGCCCATAGTTACACCAACAGTCACCTCAGCCAGCACCACCCCATCCAGCTCTGCCACTGGCAGCCCACGGAGGCGTTCAAGTCGGTTGACTGGATCCACCAGCAAGGACACACCTGCGCACAAGCACCCCCACAAATAGTGGCATGTGGGGATGCCAGTCAACATGACATTTCGGGACACCATGGGCCTCATTACCCTTACCACCATGGTGTAAACTACGTTTACACCATGGTGGATGGTGGATTTAACGCTCCATTCCAAGGTGAGTGGGGCAGTAAATCCCCATTTCCCATTTACCCTTCCCCATTCCCATTTTTGCCCCATAGGGCATAATGGGAGTGGGCAAGGCGCTAATTACGCCACCGTAAATTACGGTGGCGTAATTAGCACCATGGTCCCTTAGCGCCATGGATTTTAACGCCTGCAAAAAGCAGGCGTTAAACTCACCATGGCGCAAAGGGACCTCAGAATCAGGCGTTAAAGGTCGGCGCCGGTTACGGCGCCGTTAACCCCTTAACGCCTGACTCGTAATAAGGCCCCATGGGTGTTGGAGGGTTGGGAATGTTTGGGTGGTGGGGGTTGGCCATTAGGTGGTTAGTTGTTAGGGGCCTGGTTGGGGGTGGGAACGTTTGGGTGGTGGGTGGGCATGGGTGTACAGCTTCCCTACCCAATGCACTTTCTTCCCTGTTTAATTGATAATACAAAACCTTTGAAAACTACCTTAATGAGTGGACATCTGTCATTTCATTAGCAGACAAAAATCATTTATTCACTGGCATCGTCATATCCATGCTTTGCTGTCAATGTGCAGTCTCTCAAAAGTAATTGCAAATGAGTGCATCCCGTGCTTGTTAGATATCTTGCGCACCCCTGGGAGGTTGTGCTGCCACCCCATCCCCATCGCCATCCCCATCTCCATCCCCATCTTCATCTTCTGCATCTGGGGCAGCAGAATGTTCCTGCGCAATCACAGATTGTGCAGCATGGCACACACAAGCACAATTTTACCCGTCTTCACTGGGTTGTAGAGCAGTGATCCTCCAGATCTGCTCAAGCAGCGGAACCTGGCCTTCAGTAGACCAAATGTCCTCACAATCATGCAATGTGTGCGGACGTGTGCCCTGTTGTACACCTCCTCATGCCTGTTCCTTGGCCTCCGTACAGGTGTCATCAGCCATGGCGTGAGTGCATATCCAGCATCACCTACATGGGATGTAAATGTGTGGGACATGTCAGTGTTTGTGGTTCATCTCACGATCTGATGCAATGAAATATTGTGTCATCATACATTCATCCATACGGGCCTAACCGTGGTCGGAAGGGCGGGTGATTGCCATCCATGGGTAATTGTTGTAGATGGTGGCATTTCGGCATTGCACTATTACTTGCTGTGCATATGAAGTGGACCTTATACACGATAGTGGTTGGTAAGTAAGGCACTGTGCAATGACAAGCACACATGGGGGAGTCATTCCATAGCATGTGATGATTTGGCTGTTACAGGATATCTCATGTGCAGCCGTCCTGTGCTTTGGGGGGGAAGTGGTCCTAAGTGTGGGTGGCTGGATTGAGTGGATCAACTTGTATGGCCTGTTGGTAGCTTTGGTCATATGTCTCCTTAGGCAGGGTGTGTACTGAGGCAACCTGTCATGTGTAGATATGTGATGTTTGGGTTATGCTGACCGTCCATTACATGGGCCAGGGGGTGATGCATGTGCAGTTGTAGCAGCCCACTTACACAGGTCATTGGTCTGGGCACTCAACACACTTCCACAGGGCCTATGCATTGGCAGTTGTACTCACCCAATAGCCATGTGCTTTGTCCAGTATAGCGTTCCATGTAGCGTGGCAATGTGGAATTCCGCAGGACCATTGAGTCATGTGTTGACCCCGGAAAACGTGCGCAGCAATGTGTAATCAGCAGTCCGGCATCACATACCATCTGTACATTCAGTGAGTGGTACTGTTTCCTATTGCGGTACACCATCTCCATTGCACGTGGTACTGTCAGCTGTATGTGGGTGCAGTCTAATGCACCTATGCAATTTAGCATGGCTGCAGTGGCATGGAATGCCAACTTGGTTGCAATGACCTCTGCAAGTGCACTGGGTAGGGCGATGTGTTCCGACACATGGCGCAGCAGAGCGTCCAGTACCTGTCCCAATATTTTTGAAAAACAGGGTTGTGAGAGCATGTGCAGCTCACCAACTGTGTGCTGATAAGTTCTGGTGTCTAGGAAATGCAGTACTGACACCACCTTCAGGAGGGGGGGGGATTGCGGTCGAGATGGCAATGTGGCTGCTGATGTCGTCCTCAATCATGGCGGTGATGTACATGATTGTTGGACGGTCCAGCCGGTATAATGTGTGGATCTGTCCTGGGGTCAGGTTCCAGGGTGAGGCCCTGATGCGGGGTATTGCAGGCTGCCTGCGGGTCGTGCCGGCTGCGCAATTGGGTTTGGCATGGGTGCAGGGTTTGCTAACTGATGCCTGCGCCTCCTCCGCCTCATCCTCCTCTGCACCATTGCTGCCACCATGTGCACTGCTGCCTGTAGGTTCAATAGTCCCAGTCCCAATGCTGCTGCTGCCTGCATTGTTGTGTTTGTAGTTGGCCTGGGTGTAGCCTTCACAGTGACCTGCTGGCTCCGGCTGGCCTCATTTGGGGCACCTGTGGCCTGATTCACCTCACCTGGTACTGTTTAATGTCATGTTTGCAGTGGCATCGATACCGCCTCTGTGGCCATGGTTTTTCCACCATTTTTGTGGCAGTGTTTCCATGTCTGTGATGCCCATAGTGTTTTGTGTTGCCGGTAACTGGGTGGTTTCGCCACCGTCGCATTCTACGGATCCCTTAACTCCGCGGTGGCGGTTTGTGGTGGTGGTTTTTCCGGGTCCGTGGGTCATGATTGCACGGTCACGGAAACAACGCCGGTATGGTTTTACCGTTGGCGTTAAGTCCGGGTCGGCGGACTCGTAATGAGGCCCCAGCCAGAGGCTGAAATCTACCTTGAAGACTACCATTGTCCTGACCTGAAACTCGCCCCTATTTCAAGGCCCTTCCCCGCTCCAAGACCTATCCCCAAAACTCACGGCCTCCTCTGCTTCGAGGTCCATCCCTATCCAAAGGCCCCCTGCTCCAAGGTTATCCCTGCTACGAACCCCATCTACAATAACTGTTGGACCCATATGCATGCAAGTTCCAAGGCCGACCCACCCTCCCCTGAAGTAAAGTGGGACCACACTGGTTCAAGTGTTGGCAATAAAAGGCCATAGGATTTTATTGTTACAGATATGGTTATGGAAACAATGACAATAATCACATGTCATATATAATATCATACTTTTGGGCACCGGGTCCGCAGGTAACCCCCTCTGGCCCATGCCGCCACACACGGGTAGGTTATCGGCTGTCCGTGTTCCCCCAAAAGTATTTATTTGCATCCCCTGGTGGATAAAGTGGTGGAAATTTCTCAGAAGAAATGCTCCATGCCGGCTTCCGATAAATGTGTCCCGTCCTTGTGAAAAAGGTCAGGATCTCCTAATGTAATAGCCGGATGTTTTATGAAACCTAGACCTCTGATTATACAGAATTCTTCTATCCCTCTGTTGATTTTACGTCTGGAAGTGTCCACTGATTTGTAACAGGTGGGCCTCTGCCATTTTCTTCTAGGCAGGATAGCTGAGAAATATATTTTGCTATCTCGCCAGTTCTGTGAAAGGCCCGCTAGTGAAGTGCATATTTCTTCGAGAAGGCTTTCTCTTCCTGTGGACACCAGATCATTTCCCCCTAGATGAACGATCAGGAATTCTGGTGGATCCATGTATGCTACTAGTTGTGATAATTTGTTGTGAATGCCTGCCAAGTGGAGGACTCTATATCCCCACCAGGATGCGATAGTGTTCCTAAATGGCGGGCCCTCCTTGGTTTCTTCTGCCCAGGCTATTGTTTCTGATGGGCGGAAGAAAAGAACAGAAAAAAGGGGATTGGGGGCGCGGGACTAGATTAGTTCTGGTTTTATGTATCTTTTGTAACAGTACGGCTTCCACCCCCCTATGTTTTTTACTTGCTGTGGGTCGAGACCCCTCTCCAGGCTGCGGTTGCCGGCCCGATTCTGAAAGAGTGAGTGCCAAATTCTTTTGGGTCCCAACCCGCTTTGCTGATGACTTTTGTCAGCACACCTTTGAATTGGTATTGGCTTAGTGTCGAGGTATCCTTGTGTATTAGGAAACTACCCCCCACATTGGGTCTTTGTGCATAATATAGGTTGGTGACGCACACCGGGAAGTTTGTTGCATCGTCGATGCAGCAAATGTTAATGCTTCTTTTGGCCCCTGTTTTGGACTCTTGTATGAATATGGCAACGCTGTAATGTCTGACCCTGGTCTCCATGATGCCCAGACCATTATTGGCCTTGGTGTTTGAGGCGATGAGCTCTCCTATCTGGAAAGCTCCAAAGTAGGCTAGGAAGAAAGCAGTTTTGTATAACAGGGTCTCATAGGGGTGTCTGCATGTGTTATCTATCTGTTTTGTAATTTCTATTAGCTTTTCGAAGTCAAGCGGGTGGCAGGTGTCTACCTGGGGTCCCTCCCCTCTGCCCCAGCCTTTCATGGCATAGGCGATAAGGGTGCTCTGGGTGGGGTCTGTGTCCCCACGGAGTTTGGAGTGATAGGATATTGCTACTAGATGCTTCTTTGCCCAATCTCTCTTGAACCCTTGCTCATGGGCCTATTTTAAAAATATTTCGATATCTTTTACTGCTATTAATTCTATTTCAAAAAGTGTTATGTTTTTTGTCCAACCAGCTGAGTGCCATGTATTCGACCAGTGGCCGGCCACCCATTCTGTGTCTAGGATGGCACCAAACCCCTTACTCCCGGCTGCGTATGTGAAGAGGACCCTTTTGGCCCATGTATTCAATGGCGTGCACCAAAGTGTGGTTCCGTTGAAATTTCTGAGGAAATCCCCCCATACTTTTAAGTCTTCTTTAATTTCTTTGCCCAGTCGTATGTGGAGGTGAGGTTTGGCGCATGATTTGGTTTTGAGCTCCTGGAGAAAAACTTCCCTTGCGGGATAATTCTGGCTGAAAAGTTGAGGCTGCCTGCTAGTGATTGTAATTCTTTCATTGTGCCCTTGTTTTTTGTGCTTAAATTCTGTATTTTTTCTAAGAGCTCAGCAATCTTTGTGTTAGGGATTTTGCAAAGGCCTTCTGATGAATCTAACTCAATCCCTAAGAAAATTATGTTGGTGGATGGTTTGGTTGTTTTTTTCTGTGGCCAGGGGAATGCCCCGATGTGTGGCCATATGTTCTAACTCGGCCAGAGCCCTGTAGCATTATCTCGACGCTGCTAGCTCTATTACTAGCAAGTCGTCGAGGTAGTGTACTACCTTGACCCCAGGGTGTTGTCTTTTGAACGCCCATTAAAAAAATGAGCTGAACTGTTCGAATAGTGCGCACGAGACTGCCCATCCCATTGGGAGGCATCTATTCACATAAAATTTGTTTTGAAAAGTAAATCCCAACCATTTATGTGATTCCGTGTGCACCGGTAGGAGTCTGAAAGCAGATTCAATGTCTAGTTTGGCCATCAGAGCATTCCTGCCGCATTCTTGTACGAGCCTTACTGCCTCTTGGAAATGTGTGTAAGAGACAGTTGATTCTTTGTGCGAAATGCCGTCATTGAGTGAGAGGCCTTTTGGGTGGGAAAGATGATGGATTAACCTAATTTTTCCCGGTTCCTTTTTCGGAACCAGGCCTAGCGGTGATACTATGTATTCTGTAAATGGCATGGAATCGCAGGGCCCTGCTATGCTGCACAGCATAAGCTCTTTTTCTATTTTGTTTTTTCAACACTTCTGGGTTATCTTTAGCCGATTACAGGTTTTTGGGGATGCATTGTGACCCAATTCCTTTGAAAGGAATGGTGAAACCTGAAGTGAAACCTTGCCGGATTGCTGCGCTGATTGCGCTGTCTGGGTAGTTCAGAAGGGCCTTGCTGAAATTGTTAGGGTTGATGGGAGTTGTCTCTGGTTTTAAAACCGGGGTCGAGCTGTTGTTACTTGAGTGTGGTTCTGTTATTGGTTGGATAAGGTTGGCGCTACTCTTTCGTATTTTTGACTGGTAGCCTAGTGCAATTGCTCGCCGAGTGGTCGCCATTGCAGTTTGCACAGTTGTGTTTATACCAGCACTCTTTGCCCCAGTTGCATAGGTTTTTTACAAAGTTCCTGCATGGAATGTTGGCCTTGGACGCGTGCTGATTTTTGTTCTGTCCATGGGCATTTGACTTAGCCGCCCAGGGCTGGTTTTTACGAAAGGGCTGATCTACTTTCTTGTTATTCTCATTGTCGGGACTCGTGTCCCTTGGGTATTTTTGTTGGGTTTGTTCATTAAGGTAACTTCTTCCTCAGCTAGGAGCTCCGCGCTTAATATGTAGAGATCATTCTGTACCTCATCCCATTCTATAGCTGCCCTCTCTGACATGCTTCGTCTTAATCTGATATCATATGCTAACCAGATTCGGACTTTCTGGGCGATTTTGACTTCTCTGACTTTGTCCATGTAGGCCAAAAGTTTGGCGCCATCCCCAGGAAATTTTCCTAAATATACAGTTGCTAGAATGGCAAATGATTTCAGCCAGTTGTCCCAGTTTGGCTCCACCTAAGCATTCCTGGATATTGCTTTTTCTTCTATTTTCTTGGGATCCCTGAAGACATTTCTCCCTTTCCGTTGTGCTTCTATCAAAGAGACAATTTCAATGAATTCCTTTGCCCATATCGCTTCTTTGATTGTAGTATATGTTCCATGCTAAACATCTTTTGTATCTATTTAGGATTTCTGTGTGAAACTATTTGAATTTTTGGTCCAGTTGAGCGCTGCTCATCATGACCATTTCTGCACCACTGCTTTTGTTTATCTCTGTCTGATCTGGTGCACTAGCGTTTGGAGTTGCCCATGCTTTCAGTTCACCATCTGGGTTTGACGTTGCGTTTGCAATTGTGGGCCCCATTTGGTTTGTGATTGCTGGTATTGCGGTAGGAATGGTTATGGGAGGCACGGCTGCTGCTGGTATTGCAAGGATTTCTACCATATGTGTCACTATGGGCACAGCTGGGTTAATGTTAATTATAGGATCTATTGGGGTGCTGTGATTTGCTGGGCTGTTTGTTACTGCGGTAAATTGTTGTTTGTCTCTTATTTCTAGCATCATTTGTTGCATCCCCCTCATATTTTCGTTTAGTTTTGACAAAATGTCATTTTTATTACCTATAACCGTTCCCTCTGATGACCTCCTCTTCTTTGCGGGTGAAGGGGTGTCTCCTAGCCCAGCTGGCATTGGTGCACCTTCTTTTGGTAGTCCGTATAGATTTTCCCTTACCCAGGGCCAACCATAGTGCTCCGCTGCCTCAATTGCTGCGAGAAAGTGAGGAGATTTGGGATTCGGTGTCATTTTTGCAGGTTCAAGCGTTTTTCTTTTTGGAGCCATCAGTTTGGAAAGTTGGGGCTGTGGACGCTGACTGCGCCGGTCGCTCGTTTCGTATTCCCTCATCTGTTTGTTTTCGGACGTCACTCTCTCGGTTTGGCGCGTGCCTCTGCTTCCTAGAGGGAACCCGTGTATTCTTTTATGGTTTTTTCGAGCAGGACAATGCCCGGGAAATTTGAAAAACAAATATGCCGTGGCTGCGACGAACTCTGTATGGATAGTAGATACGTAAATTGAAGATGCCTAGTTAAAAGCAAACTTCAAAGAAGAAAGAGGTGGAAGACACTGAGTGAACAGTGAAATTCCAGGCTGTTTGGGTCCCTGTTCAGGGTCGACAAACAACTTATATTTTGTGAGAGCTGTGTCACTCTTTTTATAAGACCCAGGTAGAAGTGTGTTAGTGGGGGCTGAAGTCCAATCCCTGGCAGGCCGCAGCCGACTGACTGAGGAGAGGGCCAGGCTGGGGGTAGGAGCCGCCCCTCTCCCGGGCCTGCCGGATGGTACCAACAGTTACCCTGCGTCGCTTTGGGAGGCCCTGCAGCATTGCCCATTGTATTCGCTCTGCTCTGAGGCACAGACCTGTGATGAGGCCCATCCCTGCCACAAGAGCCGAGCCTTCTCTCATGACTATCAGTATGCCAAGGCCCATTCCTCAGTCAAAGTTGGTCTAAACTAGAAACTATGCCAAATGCTGGTTACTCAAGAGATTCAAATGAAATTAATTCCCATAACATCACTATTTTGAATAAGCACAATATATACTTACATACATACACAATATATGAACATGTATGGTGTCTTTATTCAAAATAGCAATGTGATGGCAATTAATTTTCATGGGAACGCTTCAGATAAACCTGTATTTCACATACATTACATGTTTATATGTCACCCATTCCACAAATATTTGCTGCAGAATAAGAATAAACCAAACACTCAGATTCATGAAAGGAAGCAGTTCGGTTTATTCCAGTGTTCACCTTTGCTGTGAATTAACAGCTACACTGTGGTCTTAAACTAATAGCCACACATTCCATTTCTTTTAATAATTGCACAGAATGTAATTGCAAAGTGAATATATAGTGCCTTGCCCACCATGTTCTTTGTCCCAAAGTGTGAAAAAAATAGAAAACATACATATATGAATACAATGTACATGTTTCTGTAAATACGCTCTACAAAAACTGATAACTTGGTATATGCTCAGGAACATTTAAAGACATATATTGATGTCTTCATGTTATTTGTATTTAGCTGTAAACTAATTGAAATTAGTTTGAGCACAGTTGAAAGTACATTTACACTTTTATGCAAAATTGACCAGTTAAAGCTGAAAATTCTGTAATGCTGAACAGTCCCCACAGAATTAAAACTGTACTTGCTACACTGTTGGATCTGCTAAACCTCAACATCTTCATACTTAAAGAATACTGTTAGTCAAAATGTCTAGTTCAGGTGAACACGGTTTAGTGCTGCCACCTAGTATGCAAACCACTAAGTGTATTACATGTAAACCTAGCATTTGAAAGTACTGGTTTGCCAAAAAGATTAAACCAACAAGCAACATCATAGCATATCAGTCATTTTATTTGGCTCAACTGTAGGAGAAAAACTAGAGGAATTTTAACATAACTCGATATTTAAGTCATAGTGAGCCCAGTTGTTTAACAAAAAAGCAACCACAGTGTACCGAAGTAGGCAGGGTAAAGGGAACAGCAGCCAGCAAAATACTAATGGGTGCTAAAAGTACTCAACTCTATTTTGAACAAAAGGACTAAAAGTACTCAACTCTATGTTGAACAAAAAGAGAAAGAGAAACTCTAGTTTTCATAACATTTGATCAAAATTAATTTTAAATAGGACCCCAGATCACATATGAACTTGGATATTCAAGAACATTGTAAATTAATAATTGATCAACACAAGAACAGATGCAGTTTCTCACTCATTTTATGTACTGCTGGTTTTAGGATGCCCACTGTGATGTATCTTGATTCCATCATTTGAGGTTGGAACGCTCAGTCAATTCGACTAAGAGCTGAGAGAATCTGATCTATATCAAAAACCCTTATCATTAATGCATCAGTGTTTTATCAGTTTTGGCAAAATTGATTGCTAATGGGCAACTCCTGTTAATGATCATAAAGGCCCTTTAATAATGCAAGATTGGCAAATTTTATCATTCAATAGTGGTTCCTATATACTCCAATTCACATGAAGGCATCAACCACAAAACTGGTTGTACAAGTAAACAACTGTTTATGCTGTGTTATCAGTAAACAATTGTGTTGGTACAGCTAACTTGCAATCTTTACATTGCCCCCATTTGTGAAACCCATTTATGAAACCCTTTCCGGATTGTTGTGCTGTGAGCCAATTAGTGATTGCTGCAACTAATGGCAAAGGATTGGATGGAAGGATATTCACGAGGGAAGGTGATTTGGTGAAGGGGATTTGGGCATGCACCCGCATTGTTTGAGAGATGTACTTGTCTGGTCAGAGAATGGGCTAATGCTTATTATTAATTTAATTCTCAATACAAATATGTTGTCTCATACAAGGTGTTAGTCTCTAATGGTCACTTTAAACTGTGTGCAATCATACAATGCGCTCGGAAATCAGACTCCTTTGAGAGTGCAAGAATTCATCTATGTGTTAAAAAGACTTGCAATACCGTTGGAATTGGGAGAAAAGTATTACAATTTGAAACTCTATTTCAGACAAGTAGTGTAAATCTATTATCTGAATACATGTTTTTGGCAGCTTGAAAGGCAAATGGCTTTGTATGTGTCAACATTCTGTTGAAGCTAGACTTCTTATCCTTTCATCCATCATCCATGAAATCCATAAAGTGGACTATGCACACGCCAGTAAAGGCTCACTTTGGAAAAATAATAAAGACTACATTGAAATACACCCTGAAAAAAATACTTTGATGGCCTCCATCCATTGTATGACTTGTAGTTGGTCAAATGACAGAAGGCCTGTGTTTTCCCAAGATAGTGGCACACAGGAGAATTGTCTGTGAGTGCGGCAGAGCTCCAGGGGTGCCAAGGAAAAGAAAACACATTCGCCGCCGGAGGCGCCATCCAGCATACAGGCTCCAGTCACCAGGTAGGTGTTCTCCCCCAAGTCTGCTCTGCTCCCACAAAGGCGGCTTGACATTCAGAACCACAGGAACATGTCCCACAATTTGAGATTGAAACAAAATATATTAACACTTCGTGTACTGGAGCCCTTTCAGTGTCAAGTACTCCACCTCGTCCAATCAGGCTTTTAATCACTGGCGACTTTAGTGCCCAGAAGGACAGAAATAGCCCTGAAGATGGACTTCAAGTCCAAAATGCATTGAACAGGCCACTGATTTTGCCTCTTCAGTACTGAAGATGGCACATCGCACCCAATTAAAGATTGTCACCAAGAAGATGCAAAGATATGATTGTTTGATCTTGCTATAATGCTTATTGTGCATGCAGTAGTCTTTTCGACTCAGGAAGGTCTCAGATCTCTTGCTACACATCATCAGTTTGGCCTTAGAGTTTCATTTCCCCAAAGAGTGCATTTAGCGTTACTGATAGGCCTCATAAAATGCTGGAATTTGATTGAATTTGTTTTCAGAAGGGGTGCCCACCCTCACCTTGTAATGCATATTTTAATACTGTCATCTTATATGCAACGAAAGTATGTAATATGTCTGCGGATGCAGGTTCTCTCTGGATATGTTCTGATCAAATGCTGTAGGAAGATATATGGATTTGAGTCCACAATTGAACATAACCACACCTTGCTCACATGTCTAAATATGACGGATCACTCAAATAAAGCAGTGCTTTCTCTGGGAGTGTTAATTTCTTAAGGTAACCAATGAGAACACTCAAACAATCGAAAATGCAGATGTCGGATAATACTGTTTGGGAAAATGTAGATTCTATATAGGTCCAACCCCATAGAAAGTAGAAAGAGCTGTGGAATTCTGAAAAGTCTGCACACATGGAAACCGTGGCTGAGAGAATAAAGGCTGAAGTCTGAAAATACCTTGAGATGATTGGAGGACTCCCTTTGATGGCCTTGTCCAGACATGACAGTAATTTTAAGCAGAGGCCGGAAAGCTAAACTCAGAAATGAGTATAAAAGCTCCAATGTAATTACTTATATGCCTCCAGAAATCATTTCCCGACTAGGCAACAAAAGGGTGTGGGATGCTAGGGAAGTCACTGGGGGAACTCATTTAAAAAAAAGGATGCTATAGCATTTTCAGCGCAAAATGCACCTTGCTTTCTGACCATATTCAAATTCACTGAGGGAACTGACCTAAGATAGGATGCTGTAGTATTTTAAACATGAAATGCACCTTGTTTTGGACCATATTCAAAGACACTGGGGGAACTGATTTAAAATAGTATGCCGGAGCATTCTCAGAGCAATTTACTTATCGTCTTTTGACAGTGGCCAAATAAACAAAATCATGTGTTTTCACCGGTGTATTTTGACAATATATCTGTGGACTGGTGCACAACATATGTACAACACATTTACAGTTCTATAGATGATTACTAAATGTGTAACCAGTGGAGGCCATAGTTAGGTAAACAGGGACATTCTGGGAAAACCTTCAGCATTTTAGTGGGGTAAGAGGGAGATTATCTTGTCCACTTCCATGCCTGGAAAATGATGCAATATAAAATGACTATGGGTCAGGCATTTATTAGAGGTGTATGGTGACCCTGATACCTCAGTTCCTAAAACAGAACTGAGAGGTGGCTGGTCCCTATCATTCTCATGTGAGGCCATTGAAAATTGGGTTAAGAAAGTGTCCAGCTCTAGAGCAGCTGGCCCCAATGGCCTTAGCAACTCTATCCTAAAAAGGAATTCCTCTTTGTGGGCCCAGCTCTTGAAACTTCTATTTGACAACATCCTGCTGACTAATAAATTCCCGGAATCCTGGACATCTTCGGTGGTGATTCCAATATATAAAAGAAGGGATCGAATGGCTGCCTCAAATTATTGTCCAATCTCTTTGTTAGATGTGGACAGTAAAATTTGTGTAGGTTTAATTTTGGCTGAAAAGGAGTCTTGGGCCAAGTCTAAAGGCATTATCCCAATTCAACAGTCAGGTTTCCAAAGGGAGCTTTCAACCTCCCTTAATCGAAGGTATTAAGCTGTCCAAGTGCGCATTCTAGGGGTAAAGGTGGGTTGCCCCTATTTGGAGGCTGGGTCGATCTATCTCAGGCATTAGACACAAGCAATAGACATTTTCTTTGGAAAAAATGTAATGCCTAGAGAGCCCCGCTGCACCTCCTGTCTATTCTCATCGAACTCCATCATAATACCTCAATGCCAGTTAGGCTTTCGAGAGTGGGCACACTATTGGACCCTATTGAGATCAAAAGAGGGGTCCGGCAGGGATGTCTGATTGCCCTTTCTTATTTATTCTTTTCATCTCAGATTTGAGTTTATGGTTGCAAGATAGGGGACTGGTGTCCCCTAAAATCGTAGATTTGAAAACCAGTTGGCTGGCATATGCCGATGATGTGGTGGTCTTGGACCACACACAAGTGGGACTTCAGCACCTATTATCGGCTTTAGCAGACTATGCCAAGTGTAATGACTTGAAAATGTATCCAGAAAAATTCAAAATCCTCATCCAAAAAGGATACTTAAATCATTCACTTGGGTGCTGGAAAAACGGGTAATTGAGGTAATTAATTAGATCACCTACCTAGGGCTAGCATTGAATCTTTCCCGACTGTGGGTCACGTTGTTGAAACAATTGAACTGAAGGCACTTCATTTGAGAGCACAGATGAAGAAAATTCTTTATAAGTTCTGTAAGTTTTCTATCTTGCCTATGATTAAGTTCTATATAGGCAAAGTCGTTCCAGTCATCATTGTGTTTGGTTTGGATTCTAATCCCCTATCTTTCATTATAGATTGGGACAAAATTGAGGCCAAACTGCTAAAGAAACCATTGAATTTACCTAACTGTGTTCCTATTAGTTGTCTGAGTTATGAATTGGGTCTAACCTTGTTGAAGGCAATCATGGAGTGGAAATGGGCTTCAATGATGAGGTTAATTTTAGACCCTCCTAAATGTTCACTATACAAGGATGCAGCGTTGATGAGGCAGAGAGGAGGTAATCCCTTCCTCAACAAATTGGAGACAAAATGCCAAGAAATACTGACCAATTATGAATGTTCATCAGAGCTACTTGTCCAGAATACTATGAAAGTCAAAATGTGTATCCAGCGAGCAGACTGGATTAGGACGATGGACAAAATGAGGCAGGCTAAACTCTCTGCTTCTCATAACCAAACTGCTAAAGCAAGAGCGTTTTTGCCTCATTATTTAAATCGGTCTTCAGACTCAGCCATTAGATCAACTTTCTTGAGATTCAGATTGAATTTACTTCCCTCACGAGAAATCCTCTCAATAAGATACAGTGAGGAAGTTACAAATAGCAGTTGTAATAAATGTGAGGATAAGGAAACTCAATCTCTCGGCCATTTACTTTCTAAATGCCCAGGTACATGGGATTTGAGAGTATCCAGATTTCAGAGATTTGCACATGATGTTAGGTGGTTGAATTAAGATATATTCTGGGAGAAACTATCATCTGGTGAGGAAACCTTTTTGATATTCGAAGTAGTTGCAGTTCTGAAAGAGCTAGACTTAGGGGGGATTGATCCCTAATGTGAACAACTAGATAACATTACGATATGTGTAAAAAGAATTCTGGTGTTTTAAGGGTAAGTTGGTTTAGATTGCTATACTGCTTCCTTTTTTTTTATTTCTCTTAGCTTGCTTTTATCTTGTGTATGATAATATCAAGGGTTTTTATCTCCTTGGTTTTTTATGTCATTTATTTTTTTCTTTTTTCTTATATTGTCTTGATTCAATTTAAATTTTGTTTATAAGAAAATATTTTTTGTAAAAAGTGTAAAAAGCCATTCATTCTGTAACAATTCCTTTATGATGTTCAATATATGGCTAACTCACTATAAATAAAAAATTAAAAAATGACTATAGAACTTGTTCTAATGATATTGTGCAGAATAGAGAATACACTTTATTATAAAGATTGTTGGGTCACGGATAATCCCTTTAAAATAATATGTTGCCATATTTGTTCAAATTCCAAACAAACAAAAATGTAGAGGTCCCTAAAAATGAAAGCACATCTTCCCACGCATATTGAATCATAATTCAACTCATCAGAGTATATTTTACGTACATGCTTACATTAGAAGCCAATAGCACCACATCTATAGAACACAACAGAAATGGGAAAGTGCATGAATGGCATTTATGTGAAAGTCGACAAGAGGCAACATTAAACTGTATTCTTTATTTGTTGTACATATATATACAGATTTGATTTATATTACTGGATGTTTGTGTATTTTGAAAACTAGATAATTATTTTCTGTAGACAAGCTTCCTTTTATGTGTATAACATTGCTGCTGAATTCCCCAACATAAAGTTAGGAGATCAATGTTGGTTTTGATTCATAATTTTAATAAAACCAAATATTGGGCCCAAATACAGCCTATTTCCTGTTCCAGAATTGAGTGGTGTAGATCAGAGGTGCCCAGTCCCTGAAATGAATATTATGGCTAAGATATATTTTAGAAATCCGTTAAATGTCCTTACATAAATGGTGGGTTGTGCCGTGAAACGGGGGTAGTGGCATCACTGAAGTCAACACAAGAATGCTTTGAGTAACACTGGTCATACCCAAAATAACAGATTCATGTGAAGTTGCATTATTGTGTTGAATTGGATGGTCCCTTCTGCAAAATCTCATTTGAGCATACAGGTTGTTTTTGGAATACGAAACAAGATAACTATATATAATATTACTGTGTGATTTGTATTCTTGTGGATTAGTGGTTTGACAAAATATTGTATTTTCGAAGTGAGAAATATTGCTCTGGTAGATTGCTTATTTGATTGTATATTGAGACTGATGTTTTTATTTGAATTGGGATCAAATATCCAATTGAGAAATGTCACAGGAGGTGGGAATATACTTAAAGGTGGCTTTGGAGCATGCATTGTCCTGATATTTGCTACATGGGGAATGATTGGCACAGGATCTTGAGTTATTGAAAGACAATATGAAGGAGAGTGTAGAGAAAGTGGGAACAAGATATGTGTAAAGTTAACAGTCTGCAATACCAAGCATTTCAAAAGGTAGACATTAGTCTACTGCTAACAAGGAGAGACAGATGCGTGTGAATATTACACCGCATCTCTTTGTCAACCTCTGGTTGGTGGAGGACAGAATGCCAAATTACAGAACTGCCCAAAAGACATCAGCAGTATTAACAATCATTCAACAAGTAAGTGACCAGTGAGAACAAGAAATGTAACTATTACACAAATCTCTGGATGAAAATCAAGTGTTGTTAAAGAATCAACACAGTCCCTAGAGGCAATACAAGCCAAACCGAAGGTGTGCAGATAAGCTAAACTCTGCTTGGTGCAAGAACTTGTAAACGCTAATGACATACATGTTGTCACATCGCGGCAGGGAGGCGAGTATGGAATCGCTGGCGCGGGATCGCTGGCGAGACAGTTCGTCATTGATTTTCTTGCTCGGTGATCCCTGCACCGTCCTAGACGTTGCGCACATACGTGGCCGGAAGTATAAAGACAACTGCTTCCGGGTTGCGTACGCGTTGCAACGTTCCGGGTTCCTTCCTGTGTTGCTGCTGCTCCAGTGTTTGTTCCCACTAGCAATTTTCTCGACTATCTTGCCTTGCTGGGGTTATTCTGCCACTCCCTTGTTTCCAGTTAGTATTTCCTATTTTCCCTCCTCCTCGAGTTTCGCTGCCTACCTTTGCCTACCTTTCCTTTCCTCTTTTCTTCTCCTTTTTCTGCCGCTGCTGCTCTAGTCCCTTTTTCCTTTTTTTCCCTCCTCGCCTGTTTCCTTCTATTCTTCTTTATTTTCTTTCTTCTTTGGTCTGCTTCCGGATTGCCTTTGAAGCTACCTTGTTCCTTGTTGGATCTGCTGGTTTACTGACCAGTGCCTTCTCACCGGACTGCCTTTGCTACTCCCTTGTACCTTGTTGGATCTGCTGCTACCAGTCGCGTGCTTACCTACCGAACTGCCTTGGTGTTCCCCTGGTACCTCGCTGTTCTTCTGGTTTCCAACCTGTGCCGGTTGGTTGGTCTACTCTTCCATCACCTACCATTCTTCAGTGCTTCAGTCTGCTTCGCCAATTCTACCAGAAGGAAGTCTTTATGGGTTTATTGTGCCTTTGGCTTTTTCCCCTGGATGGCGCTCCCGGTGGGAACGCCCCCGTTGCCCCTATCTTAGTGGCACGGTGGCATCCTATCGAGGGCGTCCTTATCTTCATAAAAAAAAGGAGAAGCCTTCAAGACACAAGGAAGGAAAACTCAAGAAGAAAGTGGAAGGTGAGGAGTTGGGGGAAGGGGGTGAATCTGCTTTCTCATCTGAAGAAGAGGATATAACTGACGTTAGTGACACATGTTTACTGACACATGATGACTAAAAGAGTACAATAAATGAATACACCACACATACCAATGCATTATTTGATGGTATTCTGAACATAAAAATGCAAACCAAAGAAAGTCAGGAAACAGCTGCAAAAGCCATCATATAGGATGTTGATTCACAAGTTGAATTTGTTAAACAACAACAATATATACAATTAATCAAACAGCAAAGGACATAGTTAGCCCATAGTTACCCCAAAACAAGATATTATTATTCAGGAAATACACATTCTCACTTTACAATTGACCAAGACACAGACAAAAGGTGAGCAGAGTGAGGTGTCTTCGTGAGAGCGAGTTGTAAAAGCAGAAAAGAATGTGAGAGAGTAATCATAAAGAAGTAATGAAGGATCTTCATGGTGCAGTGCTGGAGATTGCACACTTGAAAACAGAATTGTTTCTCTGTCTGTCAATAAATCAGGAGTCATTGGAAGACAGGCATGCTTCTCAGAAAGAATAAGATCCCTTGCAGAAGGAGCTACAAAACACATGCAAAATATTGGCCTTCAAATCAAGAGTGTTTGAGAGTATGCAGGACAATCTGATTGAATCAATGGCACAAATAGTACAAAGTAAACAACAAATGATAATTGAAATGGGTAATAATTCTAGATTAAGACAAGAAATTAAATAAAGGAAGTTGAGGAGAGAATCGGCAGATAAAGTTCAGAGACAAATACCTATCATGGAATAAGAGTGACACCCTCCTATGCCGGAGACTACCTCTCTAAAACCCAGATATTCCCTGGCATATATATTATTGTAACTGGTACACATAGCCATTGCCAAGATATTGAAGGTCCCAGATACTCTGATGCTCTTTGCCAAACACACCCAGACAGACAGTGAGAGCTGAGTTGCTTGCCAAATTCAGAGAAATATCAAGACATTCAGACGAGAGAAGAAGGAGCAGCACACTTATTTTATGGGGAGTGGACAGGAGGGGAAAATGGAGCACTCCCAAACAGAGTCAGTGAAGAAATGTGTTAAAATAAATTAAGAGAACCCCATTATGACATGTGATCCAACAGAGACCACTTAGCCCATCTGGCTAATATGACGAGACAAAAAGTGTAATCCATAAACAGGCATTCTAAAGGCCCCTATCTATGCCAAGGGTCACAGGGTGTATCTCAGAACCCTTAGGTAGATGGGCAAACACTGATTCTGAGCGACAATATACAAAAATGCCATATTTTCCAACCTCTCAGAAAGGATTTGAAGTCCATAACCCAGGACACCTATGGGGAAGAGGGAAAAGAGAGGACCCTTTGTACCGTACACACAGGCCATCTTCCTATAGCCATTAGAACAGGGAGAGGAAATATGCAAGCAGGGAGGTTGGTTCCAGTTGTAGTTCTGACTCCAATGAGGGTAGCTATACCCAAGAAAGGAGACATAAAAAAGGAAACCCAATCAGATTTTGTGAAAGTCTTAATCAAACAGAAGATTAAGGCTCTGAAAAGCTTTGGTTTGAGAAATGACCAAGACAAAAATTAGCAAATAAAATTGATTTGTAGTATCTCTTTTATTATTATAATACCAACAACTGGTTTTTAAGATTGGGATCAGGATTCAAACCTATGTTGCATTTGCCCCTGAGCTATCCTTATAAGTGGTCCCCTTACAAGGCAGAATTATTGAAATACTGCTTAACTCATAGAAACCCTCAAGAAGCCTGCAAGTCAGCTTATCATTTAATGTGTTCTGAGGATCAATTTCCAGGGAGTTTGCTCATGAACTCAAGCTTGCATTTGCCCAAATGTCTCCACACGTTGAGACTTCATAACAACGTTCTTCTTCTACAGACTTCCAAAAATAGTTACCAACTCAGTTAGTTTTTGATGGCGAGTAGTGGTTGGTGAGTAGGTCCTGGATCTCCGTGGCGTGAGCTGGGAGAGAACATGCGTTGATAAGGGCGCATTGGAGCGGGATGGAGGGACTGCTAGTATTAGTGGTGGTTGTGTCTTGGGGTGATTTGCCTAGTATGATGTTGGTAGCTGATGGAGTAGAGGGGGCTGTGTGGCTGGTGGAGTGGGGTGAATGTGACTTTGCTTTGGCGTGGTTACTATCAATGTGGGTCCAACTAGGCTGGATGGGGCAAAGCTAATTTGAAAAGTTGGGAAGTGTGAGGTTAGTGAGGGTGGAGGCTGTTGGAGGCTTGATGGAAGATCAATGCGTGCTCGTGGGGGCTGTGGTCAGTGTGGAGCACCAGCCGAGTAGTTGGTTTATGTGCTTTGTGGGCCTCTGGCACATTGTGTACTGCAATGGTTTAGTGCGGAACCTCAACATGGTTAGTCTGTGGGCCAAACATTCAAGGTGGTTAGCCTTGGCATTGAGCTTCTGCATTAGTGGGTTAGTGGGATGGATGAAGAGAGAGGGTAGGAAGCGAGTGGGTGGGATATCAGCAGAGTTGGGGAGTTTTGGAGATATGGCAAGTGTATTAACGAGGGCAGTGCAAGTGCATGGAATGTGTGCTAGTGAGGGGAGCACAAGTGCACAATGGCGTTGGACTAATGAGGGGTACGAGAGAGGGGCCACCTTACATTATGAACTCTAGAAGCTGTTGAGAGCATAAGCAGGAGAAGTTGTGAGTTTGCACTAGCTGTCTGGTTGCTGGTAGCAGTGCCCAGGCTGGGGAGAGTCTGACAGTGGTGGCTGTGTCAGCCTGGTCGGGGTTACAAACAGTGGTCAGGGCTATACATGTTGCAAGTCACACTGCAGTGGAGTAGGTTGCTGGTATCGAAGGGCTGTAGCCAACAAGAAAACATTAGTACATCGATGAGGGGTCATAAAACACCAGGGGGCATTAAAGATCAGGCATAACAAATCAAACAGTTTCAGAGGATAGAGCATACAGTTCAAACCAAATCAGAAGATGGGGCATCACTATCAAACAAAAGCTGTGACTATATGCTTATGGACAGTGAGAAAAACAAAAAGCAATGTAATATGTATGTGGTCCCGTGTCTGCTGGGCCTAGAGACACAAGCTTCTCCTCACTGATGAGGCCCAACAAGGCTGAAAGATGTTTGGGGATGCTTGTGGTCTCGTGCAGACGGGATGGTACCTAGCAGTTCAGTCTGGACTGCCCCTTTTGGGGTGGGACCAAGCCTGACTCGCATATGGTCTTTCCCCTTCTGTAATGGCTTGGCAGGTGAAGAACGATGGTCTGGAGGGTTGCCCAGAGCAATGCCAGTGGTTAAGATTCATTCAACACCTTCCAGCCATCACCTCTTTGTTTTTGCTTTGTCAACCCAAGTGGGACGGGTATGCCCAGACTTGGGTTCCATGCCTGCTGGGCCTAGAGACCAAAGCTATTCCTCATTGATGAGGCCCAACAAGGCCAACAGATGTATGGGAATGCTTGTGGTCTCGTGCAGAAGGGATGTGACCTCGCAGTTTGGGCTGGACTGCCCCTTTTGGGGTGGCACCAAGCCTGATTTGCATATGGTTTTCCTCTTCTGTAATGGCTTGGCAGGAGAAGAACAATGGTCTGAAGGGTTGCCCAGAGCAATGCCAGTGGTTAAGATTCATTCTAAACCTTCCAGCCATCACCTCTTAGTTTTAGCTGTGCGTATGAGACAAAAAGTGGCAATGGGTCGTGTGTTGCATAGAAATCACTGTGTCATCCCTGTGTGGCCGATGGGATAAGAGTTCTCAGTGCTTCTTGGCCTCCTGAGTGTTTGGCAGGTGCTGTGGTGTAATAGTCATAGAAGGAGAGATTCCTTGTGCACGACTGCATGTAACTGGCCCAGACAGGGGCCTTCTTAACAGGGCCTTTGTCGTAGGGTGCGGGCTTCAGCCTCTGGCGGATTGCTGTTGGCTCAAATAGAGCTGGTTGCTAGGCAACCTAAGTAAACAAAATGACTAACATGCAATGGGCTGCTTCGCACACTGGCCATTTTGGAATTTGGTATTTTCAAAAAGATGCACAGAGCATACTCAGCTGCTCTGCATGCTCTGGAGGAAAAGTAAGTGGAAGATACTTTCACAGGGGCTCCTGCCCAAAATCTAATTCGCATTGGCTGTGGGCATCAGGTTGCATCTGTTGGCGGATCGCAGCCGTTACTCTTCTCGGCCTCACTTCAGGTGTGATGAAAAGGTTGTTTGCTGGAGAGGGTGCTGCTCCTGCAGTGTGGAGGTGAAGAAGGGAGCTCCTGCTCTCGCAGTGTGCGTAGTGTAACTGGTACAGACATTGGCCTTCCTCATGGGTTCTTTGTCGCAAGGGGTTGGCAGCTGTTGGCCGGTGGATTCCTGTTGGCTAAAATAGAGCCAGTTGCTAGGCAACCTGAGTAAACACAATGACTGGCAGGCAATGAGCTGCTTGCACACCAGCCATTTTGGAATTTGGTACTTTCAAAAAGATTCACAGGGCCCACTCAGCTGCTCCGCCTGCTCTGGAAGAAAATTAAGTAGAAGATACTTTCACAGGGGCTCCTGCCCGAAATCTAATTCGCATTGGCTGCAGGAATCAGGTTACATCTGTTGGCGGATTGCATCCGTTACTCTTCCAGGCCTCACTTCAGGTGTGATGAAAAGGTTGTTTGCGGGAGAGGGAGCTGCTCCTGCAGCGTGGAGGTGAAGAAGGGGGCTCCTGCCCTTCAATGTGTGTGTAGTGATGAAATGTACAATGCTATCAATTGCACTATTTTCACCATTTCTCTATAATATATTTTAGATTGTACACTTTAAAGAAATCAAAGCTGTAAAATACCCCTCCTATGTCACATAACTCTCAGTCACAAATATATGCACAAAACAAATATCTTAAATAAATGTAAAAGTGCATTTTCTATATAAACAAGCCACTTTAATTTCTGCTGAGTTCTTCATAGTTTTTTTTAAAGTAATAGAGAAAATGAAAGATGTTTCAATTGATACATAGATCATGTGTATGCTATGACCTTTCACATTTAGTAATTAGTTTTAGAATGTCAAGTTCAAAAATGTGTTGTTGCATGAAACAGTTGCCATTTTGTTAACTTTTACATTTATTGCAATTATTTAAGCACATATTGAGAGGATTTAACTTGCAAACTACAAATTACAATGTTTGCATGTAGTTAACATATACAATCATTTCAGACAGACATATCTTGCATCCCTAAGAATAAAATACTTAATATCAATGGGAATGCCAAATTATTAATTATATATACATCCATTTAAATACCCTTCTCACATTTAAAAAAGCACCATGCATCTAAAAACATTACACATGTTCAAATATGAGCCAAACAAATAATGTCCTAATGACTTCCAAACCAGCAAGAAGTTAAAAACAACAGTATCAAGATAATAACTACTGCTCTTGCATACTTAACAGGCAACCTTTGTAATACAACTACTGTTACTTGTATACCATGTTACCATGTATATTGGGGTCAGTCAGCAACCATAGGCTCTTCAGATGTTTTGTAGCAGCCCTAGCCAGCATAGTCAATAGTGAGGGGTAATTGTAGTGTTAAGTACAGGTTATACAACCCTGATATAATTGCCTCAACCAAATATCGCTACAATACAATTTGTCTTAAATTCCACATTATCAACAATATTTCTCCTTATTTGCAAGGATTCTTGAATCCTGAATTAGTCAGAGATGCTACTTCAACAAGAGGGAATTCTAGTTTCCACAAGAAATAAGTGTGCCCATTAAATAATTAACCTACTTGAAGCTGCATTAGAGATCTTCAGTGTGTGGGACACAGCCATGACACAAGGTACTACTCCTGAAAAAAGGCAAAGGTCTCTAATAAGGCTTGTGCTAAATTACTGTATATCAAAGCGAATGCCTCAAACCCTTGAAACTTTTAAAGCTTGTGAAAGACAGCTAAAAGGATTCCACAGTTAACAGTTCCTAAAAATAGCCTCCCTATATTTCCATACGTAAGTCTGTAATAAATATAACACAGGAAACATTTGGAAAGGTTACTAACTCACTGCAGAAACACTGGCATAACAAGGGCCTCTGCACCCTGTGCAGGGTGGGGGGCTCCGCGGTGCAGGGGTTCTTGCCACCACATGTCGTGGGAGAAATTATTAGGTAGAGAGACTACAAAAAGAAACCATTTTTTTTTGTTTAAATCCGAGGGCTTGCCCTATCCCATGAAATGGAAGACTCTAGGCTGGAGGCCTCCATGTCATGGGGTGGGTGGAGCTCTATGACTTCAAAAAGAAATATTTTCTTTTTGAAGTCACTCTGCCTTCAGAAAGAAATTATTTTCGTTATGGTTCGGTCCTTAACAAAATTAATTTCTTTATGAAGTCGGAGTGACTTCAAAAAGAAACCACTTCCTTTTGATGTAATAGGGCTCCACTCAACCATGACGCATGCGTGTGTGAGTGCATGGTGAAAGGGTGCACACTTAACTGTATAGGTGGTTGCCTGTGTGAGCGTATGATGAAAGGGTGCACACTTAATGTATAGGTGGCTGCCTGTGTGAGATTATGGTGAAAGCATGCACAATTAAATGTATGGGTGGCTGCCTGGGTGTGCCTGTATGGTGAAAGGGTGAACACTTAATGTATAGTTGGCTACCTGTGTGAGTGTATGATGAAAGGGTGCACAATTAAATGTATGGGTGGCTGGGTGTGCGTATCCAGTGTATGGTGAAAGGGTACAAACTTAAATGTATGGGTGGCTGCCTTGGTGTGCCTGAATAATGAAACAGTGCACACGTAAATGTATACATGGCTACCTGTGTGAGTGCATGGTGAAAGGGTGCACACTTAAATGTATGGGTGGCTTGTTTGCATTTGTGTGTATGGTGAATGGTGTGTGTACATGTGTTCAGGCGCGCAACACAACCTACGTTTCTGAGGGGGGTGCTAACCCTTCAAATGTTGGTAGAGGTGCTAACTTCACAGGCGGTGGGAGAGGGGCAAACTTATGTGTGTGAGCATCTAACTTATTTATGCTTCTAATGAGACTTTTCTAGTGCAGCTTCAATTTTACAAGAAGTTAACTGTCTCCTTCAAGACTGAAAGCACCCACTTATGGACTGCTGTTAGACAAAGCAGTTTCCGGTCCGCTCTCTACCATTCCAATCACTTCCCTTGTATGCAAGTACTAGACCCACATCAAGAATTCAATTGCCTAAATAATTATGCATTTGAATGCAGGCACTAACAGTGAAATGTCAATTCAAAGTGTATACGTGTACGATACTAATTTGAGTTTGCTCGGGCCTTTGTGAACTAGTAGCAGTGGTAGGCTGCATACTCCAAACCCATACACCACCCGTATAGGCCTAAAATAGAGTGAACAGTAGAAGATAACTGGGTATGGAGTGTCTGCGCTCTGCTCAAAAATTGTCCAATAATCAGGTATGGCTAATTAAATGGTTCTTCCAGTCACATTATGTGAATATATTGCTTTGATGGTATCCAAATAAGGTATTCAGCCGACACGTGTTTAGACCCTTTGGGTTATCCTCAAGGCTGACATTCAACACACATTTGACCTATTCCAATAGATAAGTAAATAATAAAATCAAAAATGTATGTGAAACCAAGTAATTATAAAAACACATACAAAAAGAATTAGGTTGTAAATAACCCACAAAAAGTAAATCACATGAATAAGTTCCCAGAATGAGGTAATATCAACATAGTTACATACCCATTATGAAGTAATCCATGGAGGGTATTATATGAGCGGGAAAAGAAAGACACAGGTAACAGCGAAACCCAGGTGCCGTGTAGCATCTGTGTCCTGCTCTATCCGTCAACGGCTCTGTAGGCCAGCCAGGTCGAGTCAACCTAGCCCAAAATGTCAAGGGGGTGGGGGTCCAGGGGGAGGGCTGAAGCCCATTCAGCTCAATGGTGTTACACCACTAGTGTTTAATCCCTTGGTTACTTATTGGCAATATTCATTACTCATATCCCTATTCTTCCTCATCGCAGCACTTGTGTAAGAGTCACTTTGACTCATACACAAGTAGTGGGATGAGGTAGATGGACATGGAGGTAATGCCTGGCTTAGTTACATGTAATCTTCATTACTCCTGATCCCACTCTTCCTCATCCCAGTACTTACATATAAAACAAGGAGCCTCATATGCAAGCACTGGGACAAGGAAAAGGGATGTTGAGGTAATTCAGGGCAGAGAAGCTGATTTTGGGGGTTGGGGAGGGGGTAGGAGTCAGAGGAGATGTGTGGGGGGGTTTTGGGTTGGGACGGGGATTGTGCGATAAATCGTAATGTTCATCCATGTCCTGGCCAAGTAGGCATGATATGTGGTATTAGTAGCTAGAGAAGCATTTTGGTGCAGCAAGCCTAGTTATTTCTTAGTTCGGCTTGATTTTTTTTTTTTTTAACTGGGCATCTCTGATAAAGCAGTCCTGATAAGTGTAATTATCTGACTAGGCTGGCATGTGGGTGCTGCCAGTCTAGCCATTTCTTACAGCAGCATTGTAAATTTTCTGGGCATCTATGATAAAATAACCATGATAAGTGTTATTGCTTCGACTGGCATTTTGGTGCAACTAGTCTAGAAATGTTTAAATATGGCCTGGTATTCTTTACTGTAATATATTATTATGTGTCTAGACTGGTCTACAGGGTGCAGCCAGTTAGACATGTTTTTATTGTGGCATGGCATTTTTATTAACAAAGCATTGTATTAAAGCATTCATGTTCCTGTGTACTGTTGGTGACTTGCATGTATTGAATTTTTGTATTGGTGTTACCCTACAAAACAATTGCAAATGCTCTGGCCTTTTAGCCAATTCTTCCCAGAAAGTGTGCTGTATAATGTATTAAAACACATATTTATATCGCTCTCCTAGTGCAGTGTGTGGCATGCTCCTACAGAAGCACATTCGTGCATATTGCGCACGCGTGGTAATCTAGGCCGCCCAGAGTGTGGCGTGACCCGTGATTTGTTGCTGAGTTTATGGCGGCCCACTCAGCATGGCTCGCAGGGGGACCCCCAAATTCTGTTTTACGCCACTGTGTAGAAAAAAAAAATACAAAATGATTGAAAACCCCATTTTGCAAATGGGTAAAGCTTCCCTCCTATAGTTCCTTCCACTTCCATTGCAGAAAACAAGCTTTCAACATCTTCAAAATATAGTTGTATATTCTCCTATCAAAGATGAGGTAACAGGTACAACATTACAAACAGCCTCATAGAACTTTCTAAATTATCATTATCTCTTGATATCGATATTGCTTGCTTGCCTTGTGCAAACACTTGAGAACATTTTAGTATCTTGGACTAGTAACCCAGCTCTCAGACAACTACCCTTAAATGTATTATTTAAATGCATACAGCGCGCCAAATTCTACCAACCTTTTTTTGGGATACAAATGGTGAGATGCAGTAGTACACTTAATAATATGCACATTACATTTTCTATAAAATGCCCTTTCTCACCCCTTTTCAACTTTACCCAAATGAAGCAGAATGTTTCATACATTACAATAATGCATCCCGTATCCACAAATGGGATATACTTTAAGAACAAAAACGACCACAATATGCCCTAGACATCGTTTTAAATGGCACAAAGGCATATATACAGGATTGAAATTTAACTCCTTCTTGGATTTCTTTCATGCACAGCAGTACAAACCCCTCTTATCCCACTTGCATTCATATTCCTCAAATCATTGCGGACTTGCTTATTGTGTATGGCTTCAATAGGAAACTATTAACAACTATATTCTTTTCCAAATGCTGTATATTCCAGCCGTGACATCATTTTTGAGAATTAAGTGATAGTCAATTGCTAGATGTGTGGTGGGATAAGGGGTGAGTGAACCTGAAGGCCCATTAGAGGTGTGGATGTATTTACTGTGGAAACTTTGTCCATTAAATATACTGTTTCTGTCACTCACATTTAAAGTTTTGATTGATCAACAGGATTCCTCCCTTCTCCCCAAGTGGGAGCCATCCTGTTTGAGGCTATGGAGGTGAGCCAGCTTTGCAAGACCATCCCTAGGGGTATGGGAAAGTGTAACCTCACTGAAAGTGACTTCCCCTTTGCAGACAAGGACTCCTGTTCCTCTGTGGAAACAGCTGGGTCAGCCACACTATCAGCACATATGTGACTGCATACCGGGAAGAAGAATGCAACATCCTTATATGTGGCTGTAGGGAATGCTGAAGCAAAACCATCAGAGAACATAAGAGAAGGTGTCCCTTTAAAAGTCTTGAACTTAACTGAGTCAATTAGAGGAGAGTAGGGGAGAGAGTATTGGATGCAGAAGGAGCCCCCTGGCGTGACTGCACTGAGACGGGGTGGAGTTGAGACTAGCTGTGAAGCCTGCGACTTTCGAACAGGTGAAGATCACCAAAGCAAGACACTGGGAGACCGGCGAGCAAGGCACCAGGGAAACTGCTGCTCGACAGAGCAGAGGTGTCCTGGGTCTGGTGGTGGTGTGACTAGGGCTGCCGATATGGACCAAAAGTCATATCTTGATATTTTTGTGGCAAATGGCGATATACGATATATATCTCGATATTGTTCATGTGGGTTAAATGCTCAGTACATGTTCTGCAGTTTGAGAAAACCGATTTCAGTGTTTGCAATCAAGATAATTCTATACTGATATTCTTGTCTGGTTGCATGAATGAAGGGCTCAGTCTATTCCTGAGTGTCAGTGTTTTCGTGTAAATAACCTCTGGTCTGGGATCCAGGCAAGATGTAGCATGTGCTAATGTCTATTTAGTATTTGACAACTACATATACATTGCAGTATCTGGTGATAGCTTTGGTGTTGTATGTCTCCGCCCTGGTCCGTGATTTAGGTATACAGGGGTTGTGTCACTGTTAATTTCTTTGATCTTCTTTCATGCTTTCATTACACAGAACGTGGGATATTCTCTTTTTATAAATCTGTCTGTAACAGGAGCACATTATTTTTGAAATATGTCTTGGGCATGGCAGTTATGTCCTGCCCTAACAAATTCTCCCATGGCAAAAATAAAAGGGGTGGAATTTACTTCTGTAGTTGTTCTGTAAGTGCTGGTTTTCAAGATAGTGTCTAAGTCCAAAACATCAATTACATTGAAGTCACTTTGTGGTGTAAAAAATACAGCAAAGGTATTGTTGTTCAATCAGTTGACAAAAATGTCAAGTGTGCTGAATATTCCTTTCCAGATCGTTAACATGTTGTCTATGTATCTGCACCAAAATATAACATGTGTAGCAAAGTCTTCATCTTGATATACATATGTGTCCTCATATTGTCCCATAAACATGCTGGCAGGCACGTGGCATATTAGGCCCCCATTGCGACCCCATGTGTCTGTTTATAGTATTGTTCATTGAACAGAAAGATGTTATAGTCTAATGAAATTTCTTTTAACATCGGACATGATTAAAGTAGGATGCTAAGCTATTATGAAAGGAGTAATCTATGGCTCCTATGGCCAAGTCATGTCTGGTTGAGGTATGCAGGGCCTTGACATCTAGAGTCACCCAGATTTAATCATTGCTCCACTGGATGCCCTTAGTGGTTGCGATGACTTGTGTGGAGTTTCTTAAATATGAGGATAGTGATATCACATATGGTCTTAGTATTGTGTCAAGAGACTCAGACATCTACTTTGTGGCCCAGCCAATGTCACTCATTATGGTTCTTAATTCCCAAAGGGTGTCAAAAGCCTTATGTATCTTTGGCAGGAAGTATAATGTGGGCATTGTAGGCTGTGATACACGAAGAAAGGTCCGTTCTTCATCTGTTGGCAGTCACTGCCTGTACCATTTGGTAATAAGTTCTGTCATCTTAAGTTTGACTCTAGGTTGGATGGGTTGAATACTAGCTTTTGATAACAGCCTGGTGTGTCTAGGTGTAAATTAGCCATCTTATTGTAATCTTCAGTATTAAGGATGACAATATTGCCACCCCTGTCTTCTTCCTTAATAATAACTCCTGGGCCTTGTCATATACGAGCTATGTGTTCCACTGGACTAAGGTTGGAGAAGGTCTTACCTTTGCTACATCCCGTGTTGTGAATGCATTTATTAATGTCCTGTACCACTGCCTTGTGAAAGGTGTTGATGATGTTGTCCTTGGGGCTAGGTGTTATAAATTTAGATCTGGGTTTTAGTTCCCACAATTCACGGTTCTGTGGTGTAATGTCTAAGTCACTCAGAATGTCTGTTATACTCTTATTGTCAGAATCCTCAATTGATAACAGAAGGTGTGGTGTTTTCGATGTCTCGTATAGACATATCACTGGGTGGGGATTTGTCTTGTGTAGGCTCAGCTTGCCCATCTTTGTTGAGGAAGAACTTTTTAAGTTTTAACTTTCTTATGAATTTGAACAAATCAATCTGTAGATCAATACTGTATAAGGGTACAGATGATAGCCTTTTAATAAGTACTGTCATTTCTGTGGTTTTTAATACTCTATTTAAGAGGTTAATGACTAGATTATCCATCTCCTTGCCCTTGTTTGTTCCCTGTAAATGGCTGCCATTATCCTTCTTGGTTGTTCTTGCTCTAATTCTGCAGTGTCCCTGTCCGCCCCTCTTTCCTCTCCTCCCCTGCTTGGTGTTGGTATATCTATGGTGATAGGATCTTGGAACATGCCCTGTTTGTAGTTGGTTCTGCAGTTTCCCTTTTTGTTTCTTTTTATTTGATCTAATAAACTCCTCCAGTGCCTCCAGTGCCTGGTTAACATTGGAGGTATTGCTCACTAGACTGCCACTCTCTCCTTCTGGTTCAGATTCAATATCAGTGGTCTCGGGTGATGAGTCTGGTGTGCTCTCTCTCTCTCGAGTGCCCCATGTTGGTATCATTGTACTTGTCTTGAAAGGTATAGACCCGGTCTTCCCTGCATTCTCTATCGTTGTGAAAGAAGCTACAGGATTTTCTGAGTAAAATTTCTTCCTGGTTTCTTCCTGGTATTCCTTCACTATCATACGCATGGTCATATAGTTTTTGTCCTGTGTGGAATCTGCAGATTCAAAGGCTGCAATCTCCTTTTGACGATGTTGATTTGGTCTAAAATATGCTTGTGTTTCTATGTTGCATCCTCGATTAGATTTTTCATCATTTTAGAGCTATTATTGATAGTCCTCCCATTGTTGTGCCAAATCAGCATCTGAGGAGTTGCTAAAATCAGGAAAGTTAAGTATTCTCAAACCTTTTGGGATTTTGTTATTTTGTAAATAGCTGGCCATCATAACCCTCTCCCAAAACTTATTTATTTCCCTTTTAGATAGTCTTTCCAACTTAAGAAATGCGTGTCATAGCTCCTCATTTGGGGTCCTTGTGGCTCTGAATGCATGGGTTGTACTGCCATCTGGTGTGAAAAGCACTATGGTATCTTCATCACGTGTCAAAATATACTCTGCCATCTTTGTCCTGAATTCAAAAAGGCTACCCAGCTATGGAACAATTGGAGTGAAATGTCTAATTGGAGAGAAGGTGGGGTTTTCCTCGATTTCACTGAGACAGGACATGTAGAAATGGGATGGTCTGCTGCTCTGATGGGTGCATGAAGGCTGCCCTACAGACCATAAACACAAATATGTTTAAAGTTATTGCCCCATATCACATGCACATGACCTGTGGATTGAATGTTACTTAGTTGAGTAATCCTAGTCTGTCAATGGTTGGGTGTGGCAATCTACTTAATTCAATCTTCTCAAGAAAATAAGTGTTGCATATTGATCAGACTTGTCAGAAAGGTAGGTTTAATGCTGATTTTCAAACATCCTATAAATCGTCACATGCTTGTGATGCCCTTTTGCCAATGCGTTTCGACCTGTACTTAGTCTTTCTTAGGGCGGGGCTATTCATGCACATATACCAAAACATGACATATGTGACATAAGGTTTAAATAAAATTCCACAAAGTAAATAGATATCATGGTCTTCATGATAAAATTCAGAAAACAGGCAAGATTAGAAACATCTGGTGCCGATTGGTTGGCACATCACAATATATCCGAATTAATATCCAAATTATACCATGCATTTGGAAAGCGATCAACAGAAATACATTTCCACTCACTCAGCCCTCTCAGACTTATTAAACTTACTGTTGTCGAAGCTGTTTTTCGTAACTGTGTTAGCGATACATTGCTAACGTGTGCATAGGTCCTACCAATGCATGTTGATCATGGGGTGAGTCTGCTGTTAAGTGTCATGGACAAAACACTGCGAAAACCAATTTGCTGCTTTAACAAAATGTCCATGTCTTCTGCCCAGATTTCAAGTTCTTTCAGAACCATCCCCATAAAGATTTTGCTGTCTGCATCCAAAAGTGAGATTGGACAATAATTCTTTGGATCTTCCCTATCTGCTTTCTCAAAGATTTTCTGCAGGAATCTGGAATTTGCTTTGATTGTATTACTTCACCAGATACGTTTGTGAAAACCTCTGACAATACTAACATGTTGGTCTTTAATATTGAGTTGGTCAGGCCATTTTGGCCAGCAGCCCTTGATGCTGATGATTTTTGGTTAGATCTGCTATTGTGCTTTTGTCAATAGCTAACTCCCAGTCTACTTTATGTGAGATCTCTTCAACTGCACTTGTAGTTTTTTTTTTTATTATTGCTCAGATAAGTCTTCCATATTTCTTCACGGATAATATTACTCTGAAAATAGCTTTGCTCAATTGACATTGAATTGATTATAGACCAGAAGTTTCTTGAGTTATTTTGATTTACAATCGTTCTGTAGACGCATTTGTTTGTTCGACCTTCGACTAGTTTTAATATTCATTTTTCATTTTATGAAGAGCACAGTCATACTGTGTCCTATTGAGATTCATTTTTGTGAGTTCACGCCTTGCTCTTCTCATTTTCCTTTTCCCTTCCCATGTTGCTTCGTCAAGGACATGTTTGTATATTCTTATAATATTGCTTTCTCTCTTTTTCTGCGGCATATCTAAGTCCCACAAAAAGTCAACAAAGTTCTGAGGATTGCATAGTTTAGTGATCTCCTTGTCACAAAGCAGTTCAATTCAGTTTCCTAGTTTCTTATTTAATGTAGCTCCACTTTGACTGAAAATGGGTAATCTGTTTTTCCCATTGTTTACCTGTGTCTGTTCATACTAGCTGTCTTTGGGCTCTTCTATGCTGCAATCTATGGAGCAAGTTAGCGTATTGAGATCCCTATTTCCATCCTCCTTGATTTTGAAAAGCTGACATTTATCAAACAATTCTTTTGATAGAAACAGGTAATCAATTGCTGCATTCAGATTACCATGGCTCCATGTGGAGCTTGCAGGTATGTCACCATTAATATTGCCTTTTCCCATAACAAGATTCCAACCTGTTAGAAAAGACAACAATTTCTTCCCATTGGATGTTGGTTTAATTATCTGACTTCCTACTTTCTCAATTGTTGTTGTACATTGAGAGTATAGATTGCCCATTGCTATGATGTTAAGTAGCCCAAACTGTGCTTCCACTTTTGATAAAATACTGGTCACATGTTGTAGAAACTCATTTAATGATGACGCTGCAGGGCTCCATTACAGGTTCATAACTGCTATGATTTGTGTATGTCTATTATTTCTTGTCTCCAATTTTGCAACAAAAATTCCATCTATATAATTTTTGAAGGTTGAGTTTTGTATTGCGATTAGGAGACATCCTGGAGGTCGTCCCTCTCCCCTCCGTTTTTGAAGCTTGTTCCAAGATTGAGCATCCATTGACCTTAAAGTGTGACATTAACCAGGTCTCCGGAAATTCAATCAAATTATATGGATTAAATATGACTTCCTTCAAAGATAAAATTTTGAACGAGCCGGATCCACTTGTTTCCAACCAATGATTTCCAGGTTTTTTTGCTAGACACAGTATATCTTCCAGTTCCAGCTTCTTGAAGATTTGTAAAAGGATTTCTTGGAGCAAGGCCCATACTTCCATTTTCTCATTCGGTTGTTGGATATTAGTTGTTCTCCCTTCATCTTCTCTTGAACATTTATCACTTCTCTCAGGGCTTCTTATTTTACTGCCCTCATCACTCACATGTCTATAGTTTGTCATTTCCAATGCATTCAGTGTCTGAGTTGAGACAATGTATCCCATCTTCTTTAGTTCTACATTTGCTGCCAGTGTTGCACTCACTCCCACTCTGGATTTCAATCTTATCTCCACGACATCTGTACAGATTTTAGTAGGGAATCTGACATATTCTATGTCCGAAGATGAGAAAATAAATAAATCTTTGACATCTTTTAATATTTGGAGGATTGCACTTCTGCTGAGGGGTTTCCCACCTCGCCCTTTCCTATTTGATTGCTTCATCCATACTTTTGGCAATGCGAATGGTGAGGAGTTGATTAACTTCTCAACCTGTTCATGCATAGATGTCTCATCTTGCCCCTCCTGTTTCACTCTGCAAATGCATATTCAGTTCATTTGTTGGTTCTGACAATCCAATACTACAGATTGAGCAGAAGAGACTGGCACCAGAGTAGCTGTTTCCTCTGTTAATTCTTGGTCCTCCATTTATTTATCAGTCAGCACTCCTGCTGTAGTACCTTTCTGCTCTCGCGCCTTGAAACACTTGTGTATAGGCACGTTACAAATGCCATATCATATCATATCATATATGAGGACTTATCTTCATTTGAATTACTTCTTTGAAGGAAAATAGATGCTATTTTTTGAGGCACTTGATTGAAGTCTGTCTGAATTCCTACTGTGAGGGCTGATTTAATCTGGTTTCTGTTGGACTTGTCCTCATGCACAGTAGTATGACTCTGCTTGTTTCTAGGATCAACAATCACCTCAGTTTCAGTACTATGCTTGTTGTTATGCTTTGTCTTCCTTTTTTGTCCCTTTTCTGTACTCTTTGTTGTTGGTATTTTTAGTGTTTTAATAAATTCTGTTGTATCAGTATTACATATTTTCCTTTTTTTCTGATTTTTAGTTTTCTGTTCATGTATGCAATTTTGAACTTTTTCCATTTCATGTATTTGTTTCTCTTTCAATTCCCTTCATTTTCTTTTCCTCTGTTGCTTTCCTCTTAGTTTTAATTCTTCTTCATGATCATCTTGTCCATTATCCTTTTCCGATGTGTAGATTTCCGTTTGGAAGAAACCTTCTGCAGCAATTTGCACTGGGTGTATCATTTCTTCCATCAAGGACTCGGATAGGGGTGTGTCATCAAGTATATTATTATCCTGAACAGATTTCTCTCTTGTATTTTTTAGTAGGTTCTCCTGCTGTATATCCTTTCCTAATGACATAACGTTGTTGTTTAATTCTTCCAGTTGCTGATTGGATCGTGTCCATTTCACATTTAATTATTTTATGGCTGAGGACTGTGTTGCAATTTCGGTGTTCAATTTTATTAATTCATCTTTTATTGATTAATTTATGACTTCTTTTATCCCTACTAGCGAACCGTGATTTTCATCTACTTCCTTGGTATGTTCCGTGAGAATTCCTGTGTGTGTTTGTACTTTCACTTATAACATTTGAAAGACACTCCTCAGGGAACTTAATATATAGTTTAGGGCAGCAAACGTTGAGTCTTTTGGCTCCTTTGTTTTTGTGATATTCTGTTGACAATCAGTTATTTGTTTTGTCATGTATTGGACTGATGTTTCTTAGTGATGGACTGGTTGTGAGTCTTTTACAGATTTTGAGATTGCATTTAGTTCATAGGTTGAATCAAGTGAAATTTGTGCATTTGCTGCATAACTCTCTCCCAATTTTTGTATGTTTACTGTTTTAACAGCAAGACGAGTCTTGATTGTTGCTCTAAATCGAGCAGGTGTTAAAACTTCAGCCTCCTCAAGCTGGTCCACATCGCTTAAGCTGCAGTATCTGCGTTTTGGAAAAAAATCCATTATTGTTCTTTTCATGGTTGTTGCTGTCAACGTATATTCTGCATTCTTAAGTTGTGTGTCCTTTGAACTTTTGAAATTTGGTGTTGATTGCTTTAACCCCCCCTTCGGTTAGTTATCCCTGAGGTGGAGGTTACTTGTGTGCCTTTGACAATATGCATCATTGAGCTACTTCAAAATCATCTTCTGTTTGATTATTGGTGAGTTTGCTCTTCCATTGAATATTATGGTCAGCCTTTCCATTGTTAGTTGCCTGTGTAATTTCATCTAACTCCAGGACGTTGAGGTTATCCCAAAGTGACACACTTCTTAGATTTTACATGCGTGCCATGTTGAGCTAATCAAAGTTGCTTATACTTTATGCAACTCTACACTCCTTCACTTGCAACTATAAATTCACACCTCTGGAGCTTAACGTGCCTCAGTCTGGAACTGCAACCTCTGTCTAACAAAGCTCTATAAGTTTCCGATAGTCAGTACATCAGTTAATTTCCTTTGAGAGAGGAACAAGTTGTGGGCCAAGGGGGCCAAGGGGGCCAAGGGCTCAAAGGTCTACTACCCACAGTCACCCTTGGAGGAGCCAGTAGGGAGCCCCTTTCCCAACTGAGTTGTTCTCTTTCACACTACAGTTGCAGTATGATGTTATGCATTACACGAGACTGAGGCGATCCAGCAAGGAGCCACATACTGCTTCCAACTACTACCTTCACACATTGCTCATCAACTCAGAGACGCTAAAAAGAAGAAACGGTAGCTGCCCTGTGCCCATGCTCAGCTGTGGCTCCCCTAACCGATGTAGAGAAGGAGCTAAGTTCCCCACCTCAATCACTTCGCCCAATTGCCTATCTGCTAGAAAACAGAATATGGCACACATACAAAACAATTTGAATTACATATGCCAAGGAGAATTCTGGAAGCAAGGTTCCCATTGAGACAACCATATCCACATATAAGACAGTATGATGGCTGTCCGAGTGATAGTCCGGAAGAAAGCAGGACAAATTGAAGAAACAAAGAGAAATAATGACATCATACAAATGCAAAGCTAACATATGCAGAGAAGAGATGCAGAGACTAGAGGCTTTATATAATTCTATAAGGCATCAAGAAAGTATTGAGATGAGTGACATCTTGGATCAAGATGAAGACACGTATGCTACAAAAGAAATGAAGATATCAAGCTATTTCACACATGTAAATATGCAAAGAAACGCAAGCAGATGAAGTATTCTTGAGGCTAGCTTTATAGTAAATAGAGTGCAGCATGCGCCAACATATACATATATATATATATATATATATATATATATATATATATATATATATATATATATATATATGAAATGGGTCTGTCTACAAAAAATCTAACCCCTTCACAACAGCGCACAGTGACACAACTTAGTGCCATGACGGATTACATTATTAAACCGTGAAATAAAGGGACAAATATAATAATCATGAATCGTGAAGATTACATAAAAGAGGTCCATAGACAATTTATGGATAAAGACTGTTATGCAAAACTAACTGATGATCCCTCACAGGCCATGAACACCAAATTATGTGAACTATTGCAGACATGGAAAGAGAGAGACCTGCTGGATGAAGATATGTGTACATTTTTACATACGAAATTCCCAGTTATTCCTACTATCTACTAGACACTAGTATCTTTTGCCTTCTTATGTAAAATATACCAAAGATTTCTTGAGCATGATAGAAAGAATACCATGGGAATCCACTTACTTACTTAGGACATTAGATGTAGTCTCTCTCTACACGTCAATAAAACATTTGGATGGCCTCAAGGCATGTGAATATTTTTTGCATACTAGATCCATGAACCACCTCCAACATGGGTGTATGATTCTCGAGATGATCACACTTTGCTTGACCAATAATTGCTTTCTTTTTAACAAGCAGTTTTTTGTGCAACTCCAAGGAACTGCCATGGGCACCACTTTTGCCCCTGTGTATGCCAACTTGACCAAGGGCTGGTGGGAGAAGTTTGTGGTCTGGCATCCCAGAAACAGTCAATATACCTCTAAAATTACCTTATGGCTACGGTATATTGATGATGTGTTTGTTATCTGGGAAGGCATGAGCTTGGAATGGTTAGACTTTGTTAAGGTACTCAATACTAACAAACTCAATTTGAAATTCACTGAGAGCCACAGCAAGACTGCTATCATCTTTCTGGATATTCTTGTTACAGTGGCTCAAGGGGAACAAACCACCAGTCTGTATGGGAAGCCGACTAGCTCTAATATTCCACTCCAGGCTAAGAGTAATCATCGCACAGCCCTGAAGTGGAGCATCCCATATGGGGAATTAATTTGCATCCGCAGACACTGTTCGAAGATTGATTCCTTTCATAGTGAATGTACCCTCATGTCCCAAAAGTTTAAACATCGTGATACCCTAAAAAAATACTTCAGAGAGCCTATCTGAAAGCCAGAGACACAGATCGATCTCAATTATTGGTAGCAGACACCCTCAAACCTACAACTACAGATATGAGGGAGACACGTTTCATTTTGACCTATGGAGCGGAGCACAGAATATACGTCAGGTTATGCATAGACATTGGCATATTCTCAAATCAGATGAACATTTAAGTGAAATTTTGGGAGACCGGGTAAATCTTACATTCCGTAGGTCTTCTTCTTTCAAACACACTTTAGAACCAAGCTTTATTAGCCTTACAAACAATTTATCGTCAAGTAGTTGGATGAACACTAAAGGTTTTCAAAAATGTTTTAAATGTAAAGCCTATGCCTATGCTGTCAATCTCACCTGTTATTTACATCCTGTTTTGGGTAAGAACATTAAGAAGTGGTACGTGGGTAGCACCATAGGAAAACTGAAGCTTAGAGTGCTGAAACACATCAGGGCAATTAAAAATGTAGACCCGACCTATCCGATGGCTCTTGATTTTAAGACCAGGCATGGAGGCAAACTACAGGGTTTCTCTTTCTTCGGAATTCATACAATACCCAAATCACCCATAGGAGGAAATGAAGAGCTTCTGTTAAGGCAATTAGAGACTAAATCAATTTTGGACCTGGAGACTAAAAAACACAGGGGTCAAAATCCTGATGAGGAACTTTACACATTTTTGGGCACTTCCATATCTTTGTCAATTTTTCCTCTGAATTATGTGAACATGACTGTGACCAACTTTATACTATATCATCCTATTACTAAAATTGAGTGCCACATAGCTCTGCTATAATGGTCATAGCTTCCTGTATTTATGCATTTTATTATCAGGTTTTATGAGCCTTTGAATTTTGCATTTATATATACACATTTGTGTAGTTGGTTGTTTCGTATGGTATTATGAGGGATACTTTGCTTATTTTTAGCATGAATATTGTTTTTAGCTTGGGTTTTAAGGTGGACACACTTTGATAAGTTTCTATATTTTAGAGCCTTTTGGACTTTCGACCTTTCCCCCCCGTCCCCCTGTTAGAGAAGGTGGCTAGTTATACATATGTTTTTTGATCTTTAACGCGGTATAAAGACTGCAACTCTATGAATAGTATTTGTTTCATATGGTCTATACAGATATGTTGGACGTTGACAATTAAAGGGCATCAGCATTAGGCACTTTATTGTAGCAACATTGATATGCACAATGCACTTTATATGAGCAATGTTTACATGGACTATGCACTTTAAAACTGGCAAGCTTAAT
Organism: Ambystoma mexicanum; assembly: GCF_040938575.1. Classification (NCBI taxonomy): domain Eukaryota; kingdom Metazoa; phylum Chordata; class Amphibia; order Caudata; family Ambystomatidae; genus Ambystoma; species Ambystoma mexicanum. The sequence continues at coordinate 1,274,347,749 of NC_090929.1, read as the reverse complement.
CATCCGAAAGCATTCCATGCATGTATCTTGTGTCCTGAGAGCTCTATTTGTAGAGGATTACATTGCCTACAGTGTACCCATTTAAAATTATGGCATTCTTATTATAGTTTGACAACATGGGTATTAATTAGGATTTCTCAAGGAACGCATAATATTCAGTCCTTAATTAGGGCTATGCATGCATGGACCCATAGCACTACGCATTTTATTATTATTGCTTTAAGGCTCTCCTGCTGTTTAGGCACCATGAACTTTATCATTACTGTTTACAGTGATCATTGCTGCTAGGCATTTTTTGCACATTACAATGATGCTTTGCTATTTTGCACTGTGCATGTCCGCCCTCCTTTATAGACGGTTTTATCATGTACTTTGTCAGCTTTCCATTCAGGAGAAGGTGTATTGTGAGATTGTGCAGTCTGCCTCGTACCATATGGAGAACAGCACCTTGTCAATCATGCATTACTTGTGCACTCAATTGTGTCCAACTCTGTTTGAGGAAGGACACAGAGTGGTTGCGCCTTTTCTTAAGCGGCTCTCGTTTGTTAAGTTAATTACATTGCCCATTACGGTTTTATGCATAGAGCAATACAGGTCGTGTCAAATAGGCAGCGCACAGTTTACTGTACCTGCGTTCACATATTATTGTTTTACCAGGTATATGTGCTCACATTTTGGGCATAATAGAATACAGTGGGCCGGCTTTTCCTCTTTTTTGGTGCGAGACAGGCTGGCAATACTGAACAATATTATAACACTCTTTCAATGTAGAGACTAATCATGCCCATTTTATGCATTTGGTGTAGGTGGACGTGTGATGTTTAAACATGGCCGCCTCTGTATACTCAAAAACGTGATGTTGCTGGGCAAAGGACACTCTATGCATTACCATAGAGCAGTGAAGTTTTAAATGAAAGTCCATCATTAGTTTTCAACTTGCTAACGTGATCAAGCAGTTAGTATACCGCGAAACGTGTCCTTGTCATCCAGGTTTCATTTTTCTGTACATGCAAAAATAAAGGAGTTTGTGTGCTACCTGGATATGCTGTGATGTTCCTTTTTTTCTGGACTGACATCATTTCTGCTTGGCTGCCCTCAGGAGTGCATTCCGTCAGATTTGCCTTTTTCAAAGGCTTCTCTCGGTTTTACAAATATATATTACAAAGCCACAGTAGTAGCTGTGTAGTTATGGTTAAGTTGCTAATCCCATAGGAAGATCACTTTTTGGATGGCTTATAACTTCACTCCCCCTGGACGAATCCTCACCAAACTTTGCAATTAAAGTATATGGCCCACTCTGAATTTTCTAGCACATTTTGGTGAGGTTTGGTCCGGGGGGGCAAAGTTGTAGGGGGGTCACGCCTACAGCCCAAACCGCTGGACGGATTTTCACCAAATTTGCGGCAGGAGCGGCGGCTTGATCCCAAAAGCATGCTTTTGTTAATTTGGTGTAAATTCATCCAGTAGTTTTTTTTATAAATGGCCAAAACATAAGCCACAAAAATAGTGATATTTCCCTGTTCGCTCCGCGGACTAGACACCGATTGGCTACTTTGCTTGCGTCATGTCCGGGGACAGGCAACATGCTCTCTGTTTGGCTGGGGTGAGGCGTGAGGTGCGTCACATTGTTTCGATGCACCCGCCATCTTGGATCTGCCGACAGCGTGGCGGCGAACAGAGGCAAAATACAATTTTAGGGAGTGTGTTGGTGTGCAGAAGTGCTTAGGGAGGGTTGGGGAGTAAGGGATGGGTGGAATACTGTATTTGTTTAGGTGGCAGGTGCCTCTGGTGTGTTCATCATGTCCGCGGTCGTAGCGGTTGTCCGTGGATAAAGTCAATGCACTAATGGCTATTTTACTTTAGTATGATGTTGGTTTTGGGTTGTTAGTAGAGGAAAGATTGTAATTAATATCCCCTATAAGCAGCCCACATACCACAGTCAAAATGTTTGGTATTATAGGTGTGTTATGTTGCAGTGGTTGTGGCCAGGGCATAGAGTCTTGGGTGCATGGCCGAAGGCCGTAGGCCATGCAACCAAGACTTAACGCCCTGGAAACAAACCACTGCAGCATAACACACCCAAAGAATCAAACACCCATCAAATATCCAGAACGCAAACGTTTGTGCACTGTTTCATTTGTAGAGTTTGTATGTTAAGTTTTGGCTAGGCTATGCAGTTAAGATTGTAGAGTTTGTAATAGGACTGTGTTATAAAATACCTTTGGAAATAAATATTTTGGATTGTGGTGTATGATTGTCTACATTTTCTGTGAGATCTAATCGTAAACAAACTACTTTGCCACAAATGCCTTTCACTAATTTAGATCGAGGTAATTTTGCTGTTTTTGTTGAAGGTGTATTGACAGCGCGGCGGCAAACAGAGGCAAAATGCATTTGTGAGGAGTGTGTTGGTGTGCAGAAGTGCTTGGGGAGGGTTGGGGAGTAAGTGATGGTTCAAATACTGTATTTGTTCAGGTGGCAGGTGCCCCTGATGTGTTCGCCATGTCCACAGTCGTAGTGGTTGTCCATGGATATAATCAATACAATACTGGCTATTTCACTTTAGTATGATGTTGGTTTTGAGTTGCTGTGTGAACAAGAGATGGGCTGAGCTGACAGGTGGTGTGGCCTGACTGTTTGAGTATGCAAAGTTTTCCAAAGGAACAAAATAAATCTGTAGAAATGTCAGCCGCATTGGTGAATGGTAGCAAACAATTCATATGTTTTTCAAAAATATTTGTAATGCCTCTGTGCTGTGAAGGGCTATCAGTTTCCATTCTGAGTGAAGGTCAGCGCTGTTGAATTTTTGTTTCCTAGCTGAGCACAGCCACGCATGGTACAGAGTATAAGGTTCAATTGTTTCTTGACCTTGAAACAAAGGGAGGATTGCGAACGGAATGCATGAAGGGAGGGATGTAAGACTTTCAAATATGATAATGTTCACCATTCAAAAATGGGACAAAAGAAAATGTAATTTCATTTTATGAAAATTCGTTGAAGTGGACGGATTGCTTGTTTTACTCCGATTGAATGGAAATGCCAAATATTATGTAAGTTTTACTTTGGACGATTTTATACATGAAATAGTCAAATTATAAATCGGTGACTATATTGGTGGGGTACATTGTATTGTGTGTTGCCTGTGGTATATTTCAAAGACACGCAATTAAAACTTGCGTGTGTAGTTTGTTTTGTTGTGAGGATATGGGCAGTGCAGCATCGAAATGGGTGTAGTGCAGTGGTGGGGTCCCCCAGGTTCACAAACGCGCAATTGAATGCTAATATTTAATTTAAATTCCGTGTATCTGTTCTTTGTGGTTTTATTTAGCTCTCTGATTGCAGCGTCATTCTTAGCATCCCATTTCGAGCTCACCATACTCCGTAGCAGTAACGTGTACAGCAAACTGAAGAGTAATTTGCATGTTCTTTTGTTTGAGTTATCATTGTTTGACGTCCGTGTTTATCAATATTTGTAACAGGGGCCAAAATTGATGGTTAAAATTATAAACTGTAATAAGATTGGTTACTGAGACATATTTCTGTAATCTTTTTTTAAACAGCTACATCTTGACTTTCTGCGATTGTCATGGATTCCAGATACCAAATGATGGTTTTTTTAAACGCCGGCTACAGATATATATCAGTGGTTGGATTACAGCAACGCTTTTTTTGGGATGATTGACACAGGCCCATATACCCGTACGCCATACCAGCGATAAGGAGCAACTTCATATCTTTTGTGGTGGCCTAGTGGAAGTTCATACAAAAGTCTTCACAGTGCGTCCAATCCATTTTTAAATCCAAAAGGAATACCGCGTGACTCACGATAAACATTTGTGGATCGAGAACAAAGAAAACAATTACCTATTTGCTTGCATAAGTAAGTCTCCGGATGTTCTCGGGGAGTTTATTGTGAAATAAAAGTACTTTACAAATTGCACAATTTGGTGTTTCCTTTAAAAGTATGGTTTCATATTCAAAATTGGGACACACTGTGTTGTGAGATGATGTGTGTTAATATTCCAGGTTCTGCGTCAAGTAACGTTATCATGTAGGTGATGATTGGGTGCGTTTTACTACACTGTATAGTAATATTCTGGAGATAGGTGGAGCATATCACTAGGTTTGGTGATGTTAGGCTCAGGGGCGGGGCATATGCATTAGTGCCGCCAGGGCAGTCAACCTTGGGTGATGCAGGAATGGATAAGATTATCACAAGATGACCGCGCCCTGCTTCCTGATTTCGCACGTGTAAAAAAAGAGTAAAATTACAGTAAGGTGCATAGAAAATGTTTGTACGATCGATCAATGTATGCTTAGAAGTACATGCCCGAACACTTGGGAAAATAATATTTCTGAGTGTACTATTATTTTAATAGATCAATTTTTTGCTGCATTCACTGCAGATGATTTTCTAAGGTCTGTTGCTGTATTATTTTTAATGTCTGTATGGTGTGTTTAAAAAAATGGTTTGGAAAGAATAAATTGTTTATATAGAGAAGTGTGGTGTCTTCTATTAGGAGGGCCGGTCTTACACCTGAGTGTACCCCAGGCAGGAAGCATCATTGGCACCCCTCACCGCAACAAAAAATGACAACAACATAAGTTGGGTGCAGATGAGATCAGACCCTCTTACTGTTGTATTTTGGGGGCGTGATTCAGGGTGGGCTATGTTTAGAATTAATAAACTAATTACAGCTGCATGATCTTCTCTGCAGAATATTCCCATCTTATAATGCATTATTCACCAACATAAATATGTTATCCATTCTCTTGAAAATTGGTTATAAAAAGAGGCATGTAAGTATAACTTCAAATCTACAGTTCACTATACAAATGTGGATTTGCACCAATTAAATGTAAGGTTAGTAAGATGGAGAGAGGTAAAAGGTATGGGTAAATCATATCGCTTGGCAATACTGTGATACAAGCGTCATTGCAGGTGTTTGATGGGTCCAATGTCCACATACCTCAACAAAGCGCAGGCATTTACAAAAGGTATGCCACTGAGTTATCGGTTAAGGGGGTGCACACTGTGAGCCTATTTAGCAGACTTCTGCTAAGAGGTTGTATACAACGGACTATGTTGGCATTTTCAAACACGACGAAGGAGGATTTCTGTGCTATAAAGGAAGTTGTTTCAATGCATAAATACACACATGCTTCCAATCACTGTATCAGTAACTAGTCTGCCAAACATTGTTTTCAGTCCAATATGCTTCACGCTACATTTAATGGTCATCTTCCTATCCTGTTGTCTAGTCAGTGCACTTTTGAGCCTTGCTTGCATTTTGAAACTCCCTGCTACTACTTGATGTCCATGTGCATAGCTGCCATATGAGCCACTTAGAGCCATTTTTGGCTTTTCTCGTTGCATGATTGAATTTGTAGTTTCATGTTTCCCGTGCTGAGTATGGGCCTACAAATTCCAGCATGGCAAGTCAAAAGCAAGAACAGGCTTGTGTTATTGGGCATGAAATGGGAGCACTTGACAGCTATGCAAGTGTTCATCAAAAACTCATGCTCCCAACAGGTTTTCCGACTGCTCTTCACACTCTGCTTTGCCCAGTCGTGTGCTTTTAAATGCTCCTGTAGCAGAAGTGTTACCACGTGTGTGTTTTTAGGTAAACTAAAGCATGTATGTGGCCTATATTTTTAAGAAGACTGTCCCTTTTTTTCTGAGAACACCTCATGGTAGCCACAGTAGTGAGACATTCAGCAAATGGTTATTTTCTTAAGTCCTATCAGTTTAAGCTGAGGTTCTTAGGGTTTTCAATTCCGGTTATACATGCATCATAGTACATATTCTAGAAGGCACAGAGATCTAAGTTAAGTGCTATGAGACGAGTGACTAGGTAGGTTCAACTTGACGGGGACCCAGTATACTGCTCCCAGACACAGGTGTGGTCTGGTGCTACATCCCGAGTCTCCCCACAGCGTTTTACTCCTATGCCACACGTGTCCCTGTGTGTCTGCAGGTTCAGCATATGCGCCAGAGTGGGGGGGGGGGGGTGTGTGTGTGTGTGTGTGTGTGTGTGTGTGTGTGTGTGTGTGTGTGTGTGTGAGTGTGAGTGTGAGTGTGAGTGTGAGTGAGAGAGAGAGAGAAATACTGGTCTTTGCATCAGGCCATGTATTTTTGAAATGTCAAAATTAACTTGCAGGATTAAAAGCACTTCTTTTAATCTTGAGTGTTAATGTTGCTTCCCATTTGCACCTCGTTCACACTCCCATTCACACCTGCTGGTGGTGGCGCCCCTTGGAGGCTGGCACATCAAGCAGCTGCCTACATGGCCTGATGCAAAGACCGGCCCTGAATCAATGTTTTCACTTATTTCATCATGAGGAAAGTTTTCTTCCAGCCATTCTAAAGTAGTAGACATTTCTGTGTAAAAAGAAATATATATATATTATTTTTACTGTACCTAATACAGAAAGTTTATCAATATATAAAATCAGTGAAAAAAACTTTGTTAAAGGGACATTATGGTTAAGTTGCACTACTAAAGACCTATGAAATTCAGTGAAAAAAAACTTTGTTAAAGGGACGTTATGGTTTAAGTTGCGCTACTAAAAACCCATGAAAATCAGTAAAAAAAACTTTATTAAAGGGGTGTTATGGTTCGAAGTAAAACCGAAAACCCCCAGAAATTCACCAGTTATGGTAAGCTAAGCAACCATAACTCGCGCCACCACCGTGCACTGCTAAGACTAACACCCAGGACATCAAAGATGACATCACACATGTGATGACATATTTTTACTGATTTTCATAGGTTTTTGGTAGCGCAACTGGTGAGGTTGGATGAGACAAGAAGCCAAGACCTTATCAGACTGGGATGAATAGACATTAGATACAAATTGCGTGAAAGAACGGAGCTCCTGTTCAGAAGGTGTGGACAGAAACAAAAAGACATCAGAGATCTATTAAAGAATAGCATTTTAAAACACTGAATGCTAAAATTTGTGGTCTCTAGTCACACGGAGAGGAGAAGCTGGATGAGCAAGATGGTCACACCTACGCACGAGGACAGAGTGTGCTTTCAAGCCCCTGAATTCTTCAGTAGCAAGGAATATTTCCAAGGATGAGTTCAAAGACCTAATTGAGAGCAGACCAATGATGGATGGTCATGTTATTTGGTGGGAAGCTGAGGTTAAGACTAGCTTATCTGCACCTGGATGCTCAGCGTGCATACTGCTAATGTAGGTTGGGAGGGTACTGACGGAGGTGAGATAGTAACTAATGATAGGGGACCGCATGATCAAGGGTCCTATAGTTGTGTAGCCAATTAGATGTTCTATATTTAGTGACGTTCGTAGTGACATATTTTAGGAAAGGGCTTAATTGCCCCACCTGATGTTAAGAAACCTATCACTTTATTTCACTGCCTAAACAAGTAAGGATCATATACCTAGATGATCCGTTTAGACCCTATCAAATTCACCCATAGGTTTTTAAGTGTTGCCACGTAGGATGACGTTAGTGATACGCAGGTTAACATCATCAATGACGAATATTTACTATAAAAGTGTGATTTATTTATGTAATGCTTTGAGATTGTGATGAGAGATGTCTGCTGATGTCCGTTGTACCGCCTGTTTTACATAATTGATATTAAAACAATTATCCTTTTGCCAAAATTCTGAATCCTTTTGCCAAAATTCTGAATCCTCCTCTACCTCAAGGGTATTGCTATCTCATCTTAAAGGGCTGGAAGGTCCAGTTCATGTGGCAGCCGAGATTTGATGGTTAGTTAATCCATCAACCTAATTAAGCTTTTGAGTTCTGGAAATATCACACAACCTCTGTCATTCAGCTGAAAGGGCGTGAGGGTCCCTGTAGATAGCGGTTTTTAGAATAACGCAAAGTCTTGCAAGCCAGGTTAGACGGGTCCCCTGGTTTTCATGCAGAAACCCCTCCCGGCATCTACAGGAAGCTGAATGGATGGAAAGTTGAAGAGGCAACTGAGAAGGGATGCGATCCCGACGTTCGGAAGTTGAAAGAAAACTGAGCGAGGTGGCAAAAGAGTGGATGGGCAGTGGTTGAAGAAAGTGATAAAAGGGAAAATGAGTAATGGAGGGAGGTAGTGTTAAATATTGTGTAATAATTGACTCGAGGGGAGGCCAAGCAATTTAAAGGAACATCGTGAAGAGGAGCTGCGATAGAGAGTATGCCTAGTGCTTGCATTTTAAAGAACATAACAGAAGGAACAGCACCTAAAATGACATAGAGGAAGCCGTAGGAGACGGTTTTGGCTAATGGGGTCTGTTCATACTCCGTATGATGTATTTTTAGGGGCAGAATTAGTCTTATGATAGAACATGAGAAGTATATGTGGCTGGCCGAGTGTGTTTGTCTGTCTGTTTGTTTTATGTGATTGTATAAAAATGAAACAGTGAAACAAAGTTGATGAAAAATGCGAGAGTTGTTAAGAACTAAGCGGATATTTAACAAATTTGAGTTGATGATATTTTTATCAGATTAAAGTAAAAAAACAAAATTATAAAAGGTTTTGAGCATGCAAAGATTGGTGCTTGCTCATATTGTTTGTATTAAAAAGTATTAGCATAATTTGCAAACAGTGAGTATTGACAGTCAAAGAGTGACTTGTCAAAATGGAGGATATTAGTCCACCTGTACACCTTTGCAAGCAATTGCCAAAACATGCACCCAAGCTTAGACAGTATAGTGTGGAATGGGTGAAAGGAACCGGGGACAAGATGTTTATGCCGTGACCACAATGGGATCGCCATCGAAGGTAGTCCTGCAGCACATAACAACACATTTGCATGCTGCATATACAGGGACAACTTTAGACAAATGACTAGCGAGCTTGGAGCTCTGGAAGATGTACCAGGAGAACAGAGAAGATCTGGGGGTGGACAGCCTTCTGCTCCACCCGCCGCTTCTGAAGTAGATGGTGATAGTAAGAAAGATGAAGGGCTGTACCCTCTACGGGAGCTCAAGGCAGCAACAGGATATAGTAACCCGGAATATGAGTCACCTGTGCAAAGCAGCGATGAGGGCCCAGAGAAAAATACCGAGAGAGTTGTAATCTCTAAGGTCCTGAGGGACAAGGAGAGATGCAATAAGGAAAGAATTCATCGACCAAGTACATCTTTAGATATAGGACAAGAAATAAAAAGATGCAAAGGAGAAAAAGATAAATCTGATGAGTTAGCGCTTATACAGCAAGAATGGATGGTGGTCAAATTTTGCTCAAACTCGATGGTAATAGCATTGAGGACATAAGGCAAAGCGAAGATCAAGATGATCAGGATAAAAAGAATAAGGAAAGAGAGGAAGGATTAAAAGATGATAGAACAAAAAGAAAGGCTAGACAGGGACGGGAAGAGTTGTACCAAGAGGAGCAACGGAGAAAACAGGAAAGAGCAGAGGAACAGAGAAAATATGATAACAGGCAGAGGGCGATGGAAGAGCAAGAAATGAAAGAAAGGAAAAGAAGGGAAGAAGAGGAACAGAAATTAAGGGGTAAAGAAATGCAAAGACAAAGAGATGAGGAAATACGAAAAGCAAATGAGAGAAGGGACATGAAAAGGAAAGAAGAAGATTGGGTAAGGGAAGAAGCAAGGAAGAAAAAGGAATTTGACGATGAAATGGACAGACAGAGAAGACAGAGAGAACGCAATCTTGATTGCATGGAAAAGGAGGTAGTGGATCCTAATCCAGTAGGATCATGGGAGGATTTAGAAGAGTTCTTCCCAGAAAAGGAGCTGATAACAAGTCCTTCCAGAGCAAATCTGGATTATGAGTTTGACTCTAGAAGTATTGGAGAGGCAATTGATAAGGTTTATCATGACATGAAGTCCCAGAAATCATTGTAGGGGAAATGTAAAAATTATCAACTTGAGAGTTCGCCATTGTACAATAAGGTAGGAGCCTCATGTAGTTGTGAACCAAAGGAGCTGCCTTTAGACTGACTGAACAAAGATGACGAAGAGGGAGGTCACAAAAGTTGGGGACAAGAGATGTCAGATGAAGATAGAGAATCCACTTATGGAGAAGAAGTCAATACATGTGGACCTGAACGGTGTTTGTCATTGGACAAGGAAGTAAGATGGTCAGATTTAGACCTCCCTATATCTTGGGCGTCAGATTCCATGATGCGGCTAAATTGACATAAAGAGAGATCCCATGGTCAGAGGGGGCACTCGCCACCATATGTGAGTAGGCTAAGATCACTACTACCAGGTAGAAGGTGGTGTGGAACTATTGTTCCGGCTATGGTTAGGCAAAGGATGAGTGACGAATGGAGGTTTGGGGTTTCACAGTTTCCTTTATTGGAGAAGGGAGGAACGAGACCACAGTATATACTGTGGCCGCAAATGGATATGGATAATTTAAGGTGCAAACTTCTGAGTTTAACCTCTGGTGCTGGGAAGTGGATACATGAGCTAGAGAAAATAACAGGAGTTAATACATTAGCTATAGGAGGCATTAAGGGTCTCCTGATTGCCATTCTTGGGGAAAGAGCTGATGATGTCTGGTCCAGAGCAGGATATTCTAGGGTTACCATGGTTAACACTGCTCATGATGGAGCACAGTTCAACAATTGCAGAGCACAGTTTGGAAAGCACTTATATCCAGACACATCAGATAGGGGAGCTATAATGATGAAAAATATGCAAGAAGGGGATGATCCGCTTGTTTACATTCAGAATTTCCAAGAGCAATGGGCTTTGGAGACACGCGAGGCTTGGAGAAAATCTATACCTGTGTCCTATCATATATTATGCCAAGGGCTGCCAGACCCGGTACGAAAGCAGCTCAAAAGGTTAGTGGACATGGAAGCCAAGCCATGGTCAGAGATTTACCTGACCATTGTGCATTATTGCAGGCTTCTGCAAGAAAAGAATCGAAAGAAAGATGATACTAGGAAAGGCGAAGAGACAGCACTAATGCAGAAAAAACTTTCCAAGTACGCCAATGAAGGGGCAATGCTGACGAGTGGAGACGGATCTGGTTCACAGCAATCAGCAAACATGCCACAAAGAAATAATCAAAGACAGTTTGACCAAGGTAATAATGGGTTTGTACCACAGGGAAGGGGAGGTTTTCGAGGAAGAGGTTTCCAGAATAATCAGGGAAACTTCCAGAATAATCAGAGTGGGTGCAGAATGATAACCAAGGCATGCAGGGAGGACAGATTAGGAGACCTCCGATATGTTGGACAAGTGGAATTACAGGGCATATTGCACGTATGTGTGGAAGTCAAGGATTTGTGCCGAACAATCAATTTTCGAGAGGGGGGATGTCAAACCAGCCTGCGTATTCGCGGCAGAATGGAGATGGGTTTTCTCAAAACCAGATAGTACAGCAGACTCAAGTCCGGAGAGTACAGCAACATTTTCAAACACAGCAGCCGCCAATGAATCCGCCGCAAGGGCAGTCGCAGCAGTCACCTTTGAAAATACAGCAAAGTATGAGCACAGGGGAGTTAATGCCTCCTAGAATAGGAGGTGTCACTGTCGATGGAGGGAATCCTTTCACGAGAATGAGATTGTACCCACAATAGGACAGCTCACTGGGAGACTTGATGTGTTCTATAATATCAATAATGCCTAATCCTCAAGAGGAACCGAGAGTTGACATGTATATAGGAGGCAAATCTTTTTTTTTTTTATAGTAGACACAGTGCAAGACGCTCATGTATACGTGAGGGGAAATTTTCGATGTCTGGAAATGACATGAAGGCTCAAGGTTTCACAGGAGCTATAAGTAGGGTTCCTTTTACTGATGCACTACCAGTCCATATTGGAGAGTTGGACATGTCTGTACCATTATTATATTCAAGACAGACACCTATCAATATATTGGGTCGAGACTTAATGACCAAGTTTAATATGACAATTTTGTTTACTGATGAAGGCATAGTGTGTTCGACACCGGGAATGTATCATGTAAATGTAAGCAAATTTGTTATGGCATTTGCAGGAAAGGTCATCATACGAGGAGTGCCATAAGAACCAGAAGCATTTTACTATGTGGTACGCATTCTGTTAACATGGCTACCAGGCTTAGTGGGTAGAACTATGAGAATTCCTGATGAATTTCTATTCAGACCAAAGATAACTATGGATGAAGAGGAAGGGCGAATCTTTCCTTTAGAATTACAGTCAGCCGTAGTGCTAGGACATATGGCTTTGCTTGATGGAGTTGATTATGACGTTAGACGATGGAGCACAGTGATTGCCATTGGAGAGGGTTCTAGGTTGACTGACGTCACTGATGAGGAGATGTTTGGAGGGTATATATCTGATGATCTAGAGATTTTTTAGATGAGCATTACTTATTGGGTAAAAGCCATTAAACGAGAGGTTCCTCAGAAAATGATGTCAGCACTAAAACACCCAGAGTATTATGAGGAAGATATGGAGAGGATACCTGTTTCCTTATGGACAAAAGGCCCCTATGATGTAGGCTTGTTGCAGGGGCTGGGGAAGTAAAGATTACATTGAAACCAGGAGCAATTTTGCCACAAGCACGACAGTATCCCATGTCTCGAGAGGCAGATGATGGTATTTTCAAGATGATATCTGCCATGATGGAACAGGGTATTTTAGTAGCATCAGAATCACTGTGCAATACCGCTATCTATCCGATCAAGAAAGGGAAAGGGGATGTGAGGCATTTAATTCAAGATTTAAGACTGATTAACCAGATTTTAGAGGCCGAGTTTCCTCTAGTTCCTAATCCAGTGACAATTTTATGTAACATACCTGTTGAGGCACAATATTTCACTGAGATTGATTTGAAAAATGCATTTTTCTCAATCTCATTGCACAAAGACTTGCAAGATCTGATGTCATTTACATTCAGACAAACCCGTCTGAAAAGTACTCAATTACCACAGGGGTACTGTGAGTCCCCATCTATTTTGAACAGGGTCCTACAGATGGACCTGAGCAATATTGATTTAGAAAGTATTGTATTACAGTACATGGATGAAATATTGGTCTGTAGTTCCACAGAGCAGAAGTGCACAGGTGATTCAGTTCAGTTGATGATTATTCTTGCAGACAAAGGATATAAAGTGTACAAAGAAAAGTTACAGTACTGTCAAGAGGAAGTGATGTACATAGAACAGTTAATCTTGCATGAAGTAAAGACAAAGACGGTTACTCCGGGGAGGGCTGAGGCTATATTAAAAACAGTAAAGCCAGTCATAGTAAAGCACATGCAGAGATTTTTAGGACTATGTAATTATGTGAGAACAAGGGTCTTTGATTATAGTTCATACGTAATGCCCTTGTTGCAAGCTCTGAAAAAAAGCACAGGAAAATCAGGAAAACATAGTTTGGAACGAGGCAATGGAAGAAGGGTTTGATGAATTGAAAAAAGCGATTTGTACAGCTCCAGTTCTAGGGATTCCTAATTATGCAGAGTTATTCTTCCTGTTTTTTGCACATGAATGGCACTGTTATGACAGCTTTACTCATGCAGAGAACTACATTGGGGTATAAGCCTCTTGCATATTACAGTGGAATTCTAGACCCAGTAATAAGGGGTCAATTACTGTGCGAACAATCTTTGGCAGTCACCACCTTCGCCATTGAGAAGGCTGCCAGCATAGTTATGGAGTGTTCTATGATGTGATTGGTTGAGCATGCATTGTTTGCCATTCGGGAAAAACCTAAAGGTACTTTGAAATCTCAAAGAGCTTCTGCCTATGAGGTGGTCATATCGAATCCAGCGATCAAAATAGTCAGATACAGAATAGTGAATCCTGCCATGTTTGTAGCTGAACCACTGGCAGAGGGTGAGCATGCGCATGATTGTTCGAACTATGAAGAGTTCTATGGCGAACTCCCAACGGTGAAGGGAAATGCATTGGCAGCTGGGGAGATTCTCTTTATTGACGGTTCATCTAGAATGGATCAAAATGATGGGCAGAGATATACAAGTGCAGCTGTCATAAAGCACATGGCCAATGGAGAGTTTGAAGTAGTGTCAATTGCACGACTACTGTCTCATTTATTGGCCCAAGCAGCAGAATTAGTAGCGCTGATTGTTGCACTTGAGAATTATGCAGGCCAAGAAGTAACAGTGTACAGTGACTCTGCCTAGGGGACGTCAACACTGTACGCAGGATTGGCACGTTGGACTCATTAGAGCATTACAACTCCCAGTAACCATTGCAGTTGTAAAATGCGCAGCTCACACTAAAAGGGCAGATTATATTTCATGTGGCAATCAAAAAGCAGATGAGGATGCCAAACGCATTGCATATACAGAAGTAATCATGTCTTTTGATACACCTGATGTGAATGAAAGTATGGTGGTGTTGATGAGTGTACCAAATTGTTATAACAATCTGTCTAGAACTCTGTCTGGGCGTACTCCAAAGGGAAGCATCCCAAGACGAAAAAGACTTGTGGACGCAGAGAGGGTGTTCTTTAAACCCCTCTGAGGCATTGTGGTGACAAGACAGCATTGGTAAACCAGTGATGCCTGTAGCCTTATTAAGGGTGGCATTGGAACAGCTACACTACCCTGCACATACAACTAGAGAGAGCCTCGCTGCAACAATTGCAGTGGATTAGTTAGTTCCAAATATAGTAGAAGACATTGCATTGTACGTACTAAATTGTATCAAATGTCAAAAGTTCACTGCTGGGCACACGTTGCGCACAATTAGAGGAGTCATTACGAGACCTAATGGTCCATTTCAGTGTTTACACATCGACTATGTCGACATGCTAGAAGCCTGTACTGGATATAGATATATGACAGTGGTAGCATGTCCCTTTTTTAAGGTGGATAGAAGCTGGACCGTGTACATACCCAGACGTCGCCTGTGCTGCCAAATTTTGAGTGTGAAAAGTTTTCCTAGATTGGGAATATGTGAAGTATTGAAATCAGATAATAGCCCTCATTTTGTCAATGAAGTCTTTGAACAAATAAGCTTGTTGTTTAGTATAAAGCATAAGTTGTCTTCGACATGTCACCGGCAAATGAATTGTGTCTGTGAGAGACTCAATGGCCTGCTTAAAGAGAGAATAGCTAAATTGAAATTGACCTTGAAAAAAGGATGGTTGCATTGTCCACCACTGGCATTATATGCATTGAGAAACCAGCCAGGGTCAGACCACCATCTTACCCCTCACGAGATAGTGACAGGGAGGCGGATGAGGACACCCCTCGATGTAGAACTAGAAGTCATGCCCAGCCAACAGCAGAACTGTTAGGAAAGGAGTTACGTGATTATCTTACATGTATGACTTCAAGTATCTCTGTCATTTCAGCTCAGCTCAAGCGAAAGGGGTGTAGGACATTGCAGAACACAGAAGGAGATGCTACAGCACCAGGAGCAGATCAATTGTGTCTTCCTGAACTGTTTCCTGGAGATGCGGTTCTAATTCGCAATTTCACTTGGAAGTGGCACAAATCACGTTTCAACAGCCCTTTCATTGTGGCAGATGTCACACCGTCTGCAGTGAAAGTGCAGGGCAGACGAGCTTGGATTTTCCTCTGAGATGTAAAGATCTACACCGGAGAGCCCGCATCACCCTCCACCCCCACCCGAAGAGAGCAACAGGGAAGAACCACAGCATGTGCAGACTATATTTATGACGCGGAAGAAGGACGCAGAAGCTGCTGCCAAGAAAATATAAGGATTTCATTGGACTGTGCCTTATTTGGGACACTCTTTTCAGTCATTTAAGAGAGTAAAGGGAAAAATAATTGTTCTCGAGCCACAGAAACTTGCTGACATTGGACTGAGGCACACTTAAGCCTTGATTGAGAAAAAAGATATACCAAAATATGAGTTTCTTTTTCACCATCATTGAGATTGTGATGAGACGTCTGCTGATGTCCTTTGTACTCCCTGTTTTACATAATTGATATTAAATCAGTTATCCTTTTGCCAAATACCTGAGTTGTTTCCATTATTGATGTTTGAATAAAATTCTGCATGCCCATCTATCTCAAGGGTATTGCTATCTCATCTTAAAAGGCTCTAAGGTCCAGTTCTCTAGGCACACCAGTAGTGCACCATTAATTCAGTGTTGTGCCACAAGGGAACAGAGAGAGAAAGGGAAGAGGGGGATGCACAGGGCAGGCAGAGGGCTTAACTTCACTTCAGTGTCCGCTTTGTGGAAAAGTTCACAATGTTCATAATGTTTTTACCAAACACGAGTTCAAATGAAAGTACTCACGGCATCCTCATTTCATTTCATGTCTACTTCATGTGTGTTTTTAAAAATAAAGTATAATTTACAGGTCCACCTTACCACCAAACCGCCTGGCACCACCTCTGCCTCTGCCCGCCTATCCGCAAAACTGCTCACTTATGCTCACTTGTGTTATGAGCGCACCTGCTTGAGCATGATGCAGCAGAATAAATAGAAGGTCCAGGCAGGGTGTGCTCTGTAGTGCCTCATTGAAAATTGGTGTTAATAATGCTGGAAAGCAGGAATCCACTGCAAAACCACTAACTTATGCTTTGAGCATGCGCGCATGAGTGCGATGCAGCAGAATAAGTACTGGCCAGGGAGGGTGTCCTCTGTAGTGCCTGATTGAAAATTGGGGAAAATACCACTGGAAAGAAGGCATCCGCCACAAAACCGCTCAATTACTCCCACTTGTGCTGTGAGCGTACGTGCATGAGCACGATACAGCAGAATGAGTAGAAGGTCCAGGCAGGGTGTCACCTCTAGCCTCTAGTGCCTGACTGAAAATTGGTGAAAATAACAATGGAAAGCAGGAATCTGCTGCAAAACCACTCACTTATGGTCACTTTGAAGTGAGCCCACGTGCATGAGCGCGATGCAGCAGAATAAGTAAAAGGTCCCGGCAGGGTGTTCTCTGTAGTGCCTGATTGAAAATTGGTGAAAATAATGCTGGAAAGCAGGAATCTGCTGTAAAACCGTTCTTATGATCACTTGTGTTATGAGCGCACCTGCATGAGCATGATGCAGCAGAATAAGTAGATGGTCCAGGCAGGGTGTGCCCTGTAGTGCCTGACTGAAAATTGGCAAAAATAACACTGGAAAGCAGGAATCTGCTGCGAAACCGCTCGCTTACTCTCACTTGTGCTGCGAGCGCAGTGCAGCAGAATAAGTAGAAGGTCCAGGCTGGGTGTCCTGTGTAGTGCCTGATTGAACATTGGCAAAAATAACACTGGAATGCAGGAATCCGCTGCAAAACCACTCACTTACGCTCACTTGTGCGCTCACTTGTGCTGTGAGCGTGCACATCTGGGCACGATGCAGCGGAATAAGTAGAAGGTCCAGGCAGTGTTTCCTCTATAGTGCCTGATTGAAAATTGGCGAGAATAGCGCTGGAAAGCAGGAATCCGCTGCAAATCCACTCACGTATGCTCATTTGTGATGTGAGCATGTGCGATGCAGCAGAATAAGTAGAAGGTCCAGGCAGGGTTTCCTCTGTAGTGCCTGATTGAACATTGGCATAAATAACGCTAGAAAGCAGGAATCTGCCACAAAACCACTCACTTACGCTTATTTATGCAGTGAACGTGTGCACATGAGAGCGATGCAGCAGAATAAGTAGAGGGTCCAGGCAGGGATTCCTCTGTAGTGCCTGATTGAAAATTGGCATAAATAACGCTAGAAAGCAGGAATCTGCAGTAAAACCGCTCACTTATGTTCACTTGTGCTGTAAGCGAGTGTGCATGAGCGCTATGCAGCAGAATAAGTAGAAGGTCCAGGCAGGGAGTCATCTGTATTGCCTGATTGAAAATTGGCGAAAATAATGCTGGAAAGCAGGAATCCTCTGCAAAATAGGTCACTTACGCTCACTTGTGCTGTTCACTCTACTTTTCAAAATATTGTGTTATCCTGGCTTTGCAGATTTACAGTTTGATGAATTGTATTTGAATACACTTATTTTAATTGATTGATTGATCAATATACTCTATGCTGTTCCTGTTGCTCCCGTTCTCTCTCTCTCCCCTCTCTCTTTCTGTCTCTCAACCAGATGACAAAAAATGATCAAGTACACAACACCTGCAATCAATATTCACGAAGCAGCAGCATCACCACCATACGCACAGAAGGGACCAAACTACCTGTTACCCATACATGAGTCTCCCTAATGCATTCACTCCAACAACTACAACTTTGCCACCAAGCCACAAAGACACACCCATCACTATCAGCGTCAAACATTTGCAAATACACCAACTACATAAAATAAGTTAATGCGTTCAGGAGGTGCAGCAGGATGGATGCACCTAAACTATCCTGGAGGAAGCAAACCTTCCCTGAGCAGGACCTGGAGAATCTATAAAAGTGATGGCAGCACAGAAAAATGACGGAGTCAACATGGTGAAGAGGATAAGAGTGCTTAGAATTGACCAGCTCAATGCCAGGGAGAGGAAAACGTGCTGGGATGATCTCAGGTGTGTCACTGGACAGAAGACACAATCCTTCAGGAGGGTCCAGAAAAGTCATTACAAGGCTGAAAAAAGGGATAGCATCAGCAATCTCAGAAACTTTGTTTACTGCAGAAGATCATCTCAGGGAAATACCAGACTAGAGGTTTATGGACTTGAACATTCTCTATAAATGTGTGCTAAGCAATATACTGTTTGGCTTCAATGTTTCCCTTGTGTACATGATCATTGCATCATTGCATCATTTCATCAATCTAAAATGTGTGCTTGACAATGCAGTAGCTGCTGCTAGATGTACTGCTTTGTGTATGTCATCAACACAGATGCTCATGTCTGGGGCAAATGGGGAACAGTCTACAAACTGCTGATTGAAGATTGACATTTCACACATGCATTGGGAGGATGATGCTAATCTCATGGTTATTGAAGATTCTAGCACACCATGGACAAAGAGCAATCATGGAACTTAGACCTGTTTGACTGTTAGGCAGAATTACATGCAGTACCCTATGGTAACACTACACACAATTAAGACTACAGGTGTAAGCACAATCTCACCTTTTGTACAAGCCTGCACTACACAGTCATGTGGTAGCAGTGGCTGAGCAGCCAGACTTATCTCAAGAGGGAAATGAGCAGTAAGAGATGTTACACAAAGGACTTGCAATCATAGTAGTTCAAACAAACACTATGCAATGTTTCTTGGTAAAAGAATATACATTTATTTACACAGCCTATTGGAAAATATTCCACTGGTAAGAAGCAGCTATCTCACAATCTCATACACGACAGTACACAACCAATAAGTTTCTGAAAAAGTAAGCCTCCCCCAAAGGGGGAGCAAAATGGCACTTCAGTAATTTTCAAAAGGGGTAGACAGACAAAGGTTAAAAGAATTAAAGCACAATTACTTTCATAGGCATGACAAATAGTTTCAGTTCACTACAACAGGCAATTCAATTCAATAGGCTTGGGCCAAAGTCAATGGTTCAGAGTCTTGGATAGGATTGCACAGTTCTGGTAGTAAACGGTTAAGTCTCTGCCAATGTTCTTAGAAGTAGTTTGCCAGAAAAAGAGTTATATGTCAGATTAGGAGTGAACAAGACTCCAAAGTTGGGAAAGTTTCACAAACTTTCACCGCGGCAGAAAGGATTTCCACACCGCGTTTGCACAGTACCTTAAGTATGAAGAAAAGCTGTAGCTAAGGCAGTTGTTCCTAGCAGTTCTTGCAGATCTTGTGGTTCCTGAGCTTCAGTTGTGGGGACAAGAAGGAGGACGTCGGGAGGTTCCTGCACTGCCCAGGGAAGAGGCCACAAGCTTAGGTAAGCATCGGTTTTAAGGTGTAAGTGCTTTAAAGTCCACAAACTAGTATCCTTCTCACTGGCTATCCGGTTTTCAACAGCACTCTGATGAAAATTCGACCAGTATGAGACGGTGTCCAGGTGGCTTACAAGTTGGTTGTTCCGACCGGCTGAAGGGAAGAAGTTGTTCCTGAAGGAGCATCTCTGTCGATGGAGTTTCAGGCAATTCAGACCTGCAGCAGGGCTTCACTGGGCAAACCAATGGTCCAGGATTTGCAGGAGTCGTCTTCCTTAAGATCGTCTTTGATTCTTTCCTTCCAGTGGTTGACTCTGCCTTCCAAGTCCCAGAGACCTGCTTTTAAACAGTTTTCTGCAAACAGGCACAAACACCAGGGCACACCTACGTTTTGGAAAAAATTATTTTAACAAGATGAATTTATAGTAACCTTTTAGAGATTAAGGATTGTTTGAGGTGCGGCGGAGCAAAACTCAACCTTGGCAACTAGGTTGGATAAACGAGAGAACAAAAAGTGGTTGTTCCTAGAGATTTAGGAACTCCCGTCCCCTGCACACTATCCAGTATCTGTGGAGCAGATCAGTAATTCAGCGTTATTTATTTATAATTTCACATTAACATTTGATGCAAATGATGCAGTCCATAGTTTAGTTGGTGGGGCAGTAAGAGTAAATACCCAGCTCACAAAATTTCATGTAAAAAAGAATTCATAAATGTATTTATACAATGTTTTTAGGCCCAACGTGTTTCGAGTATAAACTCTTCTTCAAGGGCAAAATCATATTTCACAAAATTCTAGAAAAAGATAGAGAAAAGTACATCTTAGTATAGCTGCATATTTAGTGTGCATTACAATTTCATTTTGATCATTAATTATTTGATGCAAAACAACAACTGATTAAATGTCAGGTGTGTTCAACAAGTATGGTGAGCTATTTCTTGCTGCAGTAGAATTACTTGTAAGAGGATCATAGACATAGCTTCTAACCAATCTGGTCTGTAAAAAGAGGGGTCCTAGGAAGGCTGGAAGAGCATTTTAAAAAAATGAGGAAAAACTGAACAATGTAACTTACCAACTATGGTGGTCACATAGTTGAAAAGAAGTATCCAATGGAACATAGAGTAGAAGCTCTGGAGAGATCATTCATCTCAACGCTAAAGAAATAAAACATATATAAACCCAAGTAGTGATGGGTGAAGTAACGCTAAGGAGAGAAAAGAAAACTCTCTACCTACAACAAGTTCTGAACAAGTCCTGAAGGACGGATCCATGTAAGATCAAGATGGATATTACATGGATCCGTCCTTCAGGACGGAAATACATAGAAAGCCTTAGTCTTCTTGAAACTCAAGTGACCAGCCAAAGGAATCTCGTGGGCTAACGGTAGGAATTGTTGTCTGCTTTCCAGAGGCACTACAAGTCTTCTGTAGTCCCCTGGAATAGACTCAGTAGGTTCACTATAAAAGAAGCCATCCTCCAAGTATACCTATGCTTCCTGGCTCTTGCCCTTCCTGTTGGTGAAGACCTTCAAGAGTAGGACACTCTCTTTGACCTCTGCTGAAGTCTGCTCTGCAGGGTCCACCTTCTGCCAGTAAAGACTGCAGCTCTGGATGGTCTGCGGGATCCAGATCTCCAACAGGAGTAAGGTCCTCTACCAGCTCTGATTGCTCAGCAGCTGATTCAACCACATTAGGTTGTTCCTCACACTCAGTCTCTGCTGGTGGAGGAGTCACAGGTGTGACTTTGGACAGTCCTCTTGGGGATGTCCTTGTTGGTAACACAGGAGTGCTGGCTGACTTCTTCTTTGAGGCTTTAGATTCCCTTTTTCCTCTTTCTTCTTAGAAAATTCAGTTAGTAAGTCCTGTGGACTGGGGGTTATAGTTTCCTCTATAAGTTCCGCTGGAGAGCCTCTCAAGGTACTCTCTCTGGCATTCCTTGTCTTCTCCTGTTTCCTTTTGCTGGGAGGCCCGGCGGTGCTTGATACAACTCCAAAAGTGTTTAAGTCTTTCCCCAACAGGACTCCCCAGGTACTTCACTCTGCTCACTAACAGATATCTTGACAGTTATGCCATTGCACTGGATGAGAGCTGGTAACCGTGGAAGCATTTGGACAGGGCCTTCAGCAAGCTTAGTGAGGTATGTGGGTGCCTTAGCAACATCCTCTGCCTTGGAAAAATATTCATCCACTACAGTAATGCTGGTCCCAGTGTCTCTGATGGTAGGGGTCTCCTGACCATTCACAACAGCACTGTCTCTTTAATACTCTTTAGTATTGTCTGGAATGGAATTGTAGACATCTAAGTTCTGTTGTTCCATCAGAGCCAGGGACACTAAAGAAACACTGGCTGAGACTTTTATGGGTTCCTCAGCCAGTAGGTGAATGTTCCACTTTCCATTTGAACTTCTTCCTCTGGGGAGAAGGCTAAGGAGACAGTGTGGACCCCAGAAGATTTACCCTTACATCTGGGATCCCCTTTCACATGGTCAGTTGCCAACCAAGCATAACATTTTCTACATGTCTTTATGAATGGGGGTTTAGCCTAACCCACCTCTGGTTTAGCACCAGAGGTTAGACTAGCCTGGTTCGGTTTCCCTTGTGGCTTACCCTGGTTATGTTTGTGGCCCTCTTTTGGATTGGAGGTATTAGAATTCTATGTGTTATCTTTCTTGTGCTGCTTTCCCTCATCCTTCTTCTGAGTTGCCCCAGAATCCTTGTGAGTAGCCCTGTTAGCAACCCAGAAGTCAGCAGCCTTTGCCAACTTCTTTAGATCAATTTCCTTAGAGTCGGCAAAGTGCTGTCTCAGCTCAGGAGAGCAGGCATCATAGATATATTCCAACATAAACAGATTTTTCATACCTTCATAAGTGTTAACTCTATAACCCTTAACCCAACCATCTAAGTTTTTCAAACAGTCACACACCCAGGTAACCCAAGGGGTACCATCATGCTTACTGGGGGTTCTAAACCTCTTAAGATACTGGGAAGGAGTTTCCTGAACATAGCTATCAAAGCTAGTTTCACACTTGCCTACTGCATTCTGTCTACTTGTCCCATCTCAATTACAACATCAGATGCAACTGGGGGTAGCCTAGAAAAAAGTCAAGGAATCACCTTGTTCCATGTAATGTTCGGAATCCCATGGTTATATTCAAAAGTTGCCAACCAATCCAAAATATCAATCTTAACCTCATACATACTTACTGCATCTTTTGGCATGCAGGGCCTCTTAGGAGTGGAAGACCTAGAAGACTCTGGGAGAGAACCATTCTCAAGAGACAATTCCTTCATTTCAAGAGCATGTGTTAATTCCATTTCCATTAGTTTAAGTTCTTGATGTTTACTTTCAGTTTGTGCTAGGATTCTTTTGAATTCTAACTCAAGTCTCAACTTCTCAAGAGAGACACACTCTGGACTCAGCATTGGACCTGGTAGGGCCCCTGTGGCAAAAGATTGAGGCCTAAGAGCAGGTAGAGGTAAAGTGAGGCCTACATCTTGAGAATCCTCTGCCTCATCTAACTCATCAATAACATTTTTTAGTTGGACTGAAACATTATCATCCTCCTCATCATTTTCCATATTTTCATCAGAAGTAGGTACAGCAGACCTATTTATTTGACTTTGACATTCCAACAACTTTTCTATCAATTCATTCTTTTTGTCTTTAACAGTGAGGTTCCTAGCTTTACACATTTCTCTCAGCTGATCAACTGTTTAAATGACTAGGGTCTCCTGTCTGTAGCTATCCATATCAGGCAAGATAAAACAATTGCCTTTCTAATGGTGCTTAGCCTTGTGAGGGTTATTTAAACAAAGGTAAGAGCAGCACTCTCAATGTAATAACTATACTTTATCCTCACCACCGTACACCAGTGTTAGGCAGAATTACATGCAGTACCCTTTGGGAACACTACATACAATTAAGACTACAGGTGTAAGCACAATCTCACCTTTGGTACAACCCCAGACTACACAGTTATGTGGTAGCAGTGGCTGAGCAGCCAGGCTTATCTCAAGAGGGATGTGAGCAGTACAAGATGTTACTAAAAGGACTTGCAATCACAGTAGTTCAAACACTATTCAAGGTTTCTTGGTAAAAGAATGTACATGTATTTAAACAGTCAGTTGGAAAACATTTCACTAGTAAGAAACAGCTCAATATCACAATCTCATACACTACAGTACGCAATCAATATGTTTCTGAACAAGTTAGGCTCCCCTGAAGTGGGAAAAAAACTCACACTCTTTCCAGGTAAAAATTTGAATCCTAGAAATCCAGCAAAGTTGCTGGGGGTCTCAAAAGATAAGGGAAATTAGCACATTCTTGAACATTCTCCCTAACATTGACCTCTCAGTGACATTTGACAATTGATCATATAACTTTGCTCAAAGTTCTCACTGCATGGCTATGATCTAGAGATTTCAAAATTACCCACTTCACCGCCTACCTATCAGACTTGGACCATCTAGTCCAAATTAGTCCGTTCAGATTAATGTACCATTCTGTCACATAGAGGGTCCCACAATGCTCTGTTCAGTCATCTTCAACCTCTGCTTCAAGCTTATAGGAACTCTGCTCAATTACTTGATCCATCAATATGCAGATGCAGAACAGGTATCTGTAAACACCAGTCACATCAAAGACTTTCCACCATTAAACCACTGCCTTGTGCTTATTCAATACCTAATGTCTAGTTGTTACTTAAAATGCACGATCACCAAAACTGAGTTTGTGTTCTTGAAACCCCTGCTAGTCAAACACTCATCCAATCATGACAAGTCACCATGAATCTCAACGGGTTCAGACTGAAACTATCCCCAAGTGCTATATAACTAAGCGTTCTCATTGACTGCAATTTCAGCTTCAAATATCACATGATCAAAATGGCCTACATGACTGTGTCCCACCTAAAACTGCTTCACAGAATAAAGCCGCTACCACTCTTAAGACAGATGTAGAAAACGTGATACTGTCAAACATGGACCTGTAGAATGCCCTCCTTTCTGGCATCCCTGCATCAAGTCTCACCCAACTCAAAGCTGTGCCTTATGCTGCAACCATTTATGGTATCAAAACATATGATCACAACTCCCCCCTCCCTGATGAAGGAGCGCTGGCTACCAGTACCAACGTGGTTATTCTTTAAGACAGCTTGTATCCTAAACAAATACCATAAAGTGGGCTCTTTCAGCTGAAGCCATATCTAGTACAATAAAATCCTTATCTTGGGTGGTCAGGGGAGGAAAGGGACTAGGGATGCGACATCATAGCAGGATTAAAGCAAAACATGTCAGAAAATAAAAACAGAAAGCAGGCTTATCTAACCTTTGTGAAACACCACCCTAGTGCACATCCATATTGTTCCATCATTCCTGAAATTTAGCAAATCACTGAAAAATGTGCTGTTCAAAGAAGCCCTGTGTCCAACAAGCAAACCTGATCTCACCACCTGCAGTCAGCTCAACTGATGACCTCCCTTGTGTTATAATCTACCATTGTACACTAAGTCAGAGATGTATATAAGCCTTGTATACGTACATGCACACGTACACTACACTCATCCCCCACTCCAAACAATGATTTCAGCGAATGCAGATGTGGGTGCTCAGGAACTTCTTTCTATATGACATGAGTTGGCATGCCCTGCATCACTGAAGCACGATCAATGAGGTAGACCATCCATTTTCTGACTGTCATTTCTCAGTGACTGCACTTCCCCAAGTGTGCATCTAGACTCAGCTGAAATTAGGCACAGACGTAGACTGTGCAGACTGTCAATTAAAAGCTGAATGTTACCTGCTTCTTCCTTTTCTTTCCACTGTCCCTATGGACATTGCCCCTGTGTGGAATCCTGGAGTCCCAACCGTCTCCACTATGTCTATTCTACCTCACATCAACAGTGTACAGGTGCATCTGCTTCTTTCATATAACAATAGTGTGCCACAGCATTCCATAAAGATTGGGTCACAGTAGTGGGCACGTTGGTTAATTCCCGCATAGACTTCCGTGACATCATTTGAATTTCTGTATTTATTTGAATATCAGGGATGCACATTTCTTATCAGAATTGACATCTATTACCACATTTACTAATGGTGGTGACATTCCCTGGAACAGTGTCTGTACAACAGATGATAATAGTGGTTGAGTGATTGTAAGGTGTGAACAAAATGGGACATAGACGAGAGATAAAACAAAACAAGCAAAAAATCTCAGAAACAGGTGACTTTAAACTAGGACGGCAAGTGCTTCAAACTAAAGGGGCATACTGTACAAATATGCACAATTAATCATAACATTATTTCACGCTATTGGAGGTAATGGTGGGGTCAAAGTTAGAGGATTGGAAGAGGGCAGAGAGATCCCTCTTTGGCAAGTATTTAAAGTTTAAGCCGAGCTTTGATGAGATCCACAGTCAGGCAGGCTTTGATTATGATATGCAGCAGGTTTCATTGGATGGGATGAGTGGGGAGAAAGAGTGAAAATGAGAAGAAGCAGAGGAGTATGGGTCTGTGAGGTCGAGGACAGAGAAGGAGCAGAGGTAAAGAAAAGGTGAGTAGACAGAGATACATTCACATGGGTACTGAGGAGCAAGACCATTGATAGCTTTGTGGACTAGGAGAAGGAACATGAAAAAGGTGTAGGTTTGCATTGAGAGACAACTAGCATGGTGGCAGTAGGGCTGAACGTTCTTACATCGACGGTCATTTATTCAATGTTTTTTTCCTGAATATTTTGGAATGAAAAAACTAATAGAAAAATATGGATGGGGAAGGGGGATGGAAAGTGCATATAAGGGTTGACCGTGGTCCGGAATAGATTTTAAAAAATAGGGGAGGGGTATTGGGAGGGAACTCACCAATAATACTTACAAAAACAATGTATGAGTTTTTTCATTAGAAAACATCAAAAAAGGAGCATTGATTAAACAAAATAGAACCGTCAGCAGGTAGAAGCGAGGGAGGATCTGGGTAGTTTGTAGAAAGTGTTGGCGGTGAAGTTGAGGACTTTGCCTAATGGGAGTTGAGAGAATGGTGAATTGTCCAAATCTGTAGGCAATTAATGCAAGCAGCAGAAGTGATGGTAGTGGCGAATTATTGAAGCCAGAGGTCCCTCTCAAAGAGGACCAGACGTTTGCAAGTCTTGGATGAGAGCTAAAGAAGTTAAGACTGGAAGTAGATAGGATAAGGACATGTGAGTATGTAAGCGTGAGAAAGATGACTTCCATTTTTTTATATTGCAGTATGCAGCGCCGAAGGGCAATGCAGTGATGGATTACAATGAGGCAGTCATTGGAGTGAAATGCAGTGATGGATTGCAAAGATACGGTTGGTATTCTGTTCTAGGATGGCCGCTATGCAGGAGAGAAAGGAGAACATGATGTCAGTGTCATCAGCAAAGAGGTGATAGTGAAAGCCAACGGTTGAGATAGGTCTATTCCCCCAGACGCTGCAACCTCCTTCCAGTCAAACAAGACTCACTCCATTCCTTCTACATTTCAAGAAGAAGCTCATAACCCTTCAAGGAATGGCTACTCCATAACGCCGATGTCTACACACCCTCCACTCCCCATCTAACCTGAGACTGGGTGATCATCTTGCCCATTTCCTCTCTGGTTGCTTGCAGATCCCTTGTTGTCAAATTTCCTGCTCACCCTCTCCCCCGTTGTTACAGTCCTGTTCCTTTGTATTGATCCAATGCAATCTGCTGCGCTCAGCATGTGCTTTCACCTGTGGCTTGTACAGTACTCCATTGCTTCCCGAATCTAGGTGTGCAATCACTAAATATAATTTTAAACAATAATAATAATAATAATAATAATAATAATAATAATAATAATAATAATAACAAGTTGTCCTAGGTTATAGGTATATGGGGTAAGGAGCTGAGGCCAAATGGCTCATTCTAGTGAGATTGTGACATGAAGAGGGGTTCGATCAGACGTTTGCAAGTTCCAGTAAATCAATGCTGGACTCCCCATTACACAAGTAGATAAACTCCAAATTGCTCAAAGTGCCACTGTCAGGTGGATGGACATCCTTACAGCAGCTTAACTTAAAAGATACAATTCTCTTCTACATTACGTGGCTTTTTTGAGGGTCAGGCCCTAAATATCTTGTAAAAAATAATCCAGAGATACTCCTTTCCTGCATCCCTCACAAAATCATCTAATGCTGGCCTTTTCTAATAATCTAATACTGGGCAAGATCGATCAGTTCAGCAGAAATCCATGCCAAGGCCCCCACCGAACTGTAAAATACAATAAGAACTGGAATGGTCACTGGAATCGCTCATGAACTACTGGAAATCACATTATTGGTGGTGAAACATCCCTCAGGAGAGATCGGCAAACAGAAAATCGTCATATACTAAAGAGGGACAGCATATGAATTAATGGGTTAATTGTTGTGGCAGGAGGTGGGATGAGTATTCCAGAAGGCCGAGTAGTATTTTCTCTGAGTTTCTTCCGTTTCAATTTGGTCAGATGACCTATGGCTTAAAAAGCTAAGGTGTCTGGACGATGGGTCAGGTTAAAGTGCAATAAAGTGCAATACAGAGCAGTAGTGATGTCCTTTTCTCATTACAGGTCAGAAGTTATGTCACAACTAGCCAGTAATAATAAAAGTATTTGCATGCTTGTGTACGTGTCTGGCTGGCTGCCATGTATTATATTTAAGAAACCTTTACAGATATATGCTGTTCGGTTTTTACGGAAGTTAAAAAATGCAACCGCATTTGTTATGTCACGCATTCCGTCCTGTAACAACAGTGTCGGTAAGCCTACCGGCACCGTTGTTAGCGAACCGACACAGTACAACTCTGCGGGCGGGTGCAGTCCCACCTGCCAGGGTCAGACCTGCCGGGCGGGACAGCACCCGCTCGCAGAGTTCTCACGGGAGCCCCGGCAAAGTTGTTAACGCTCCTGTGTCCCTATTCCCTATTCCTATGGGACTCCCTGGGAATGGAGACTAACAAAATTCCTGGTGCCTGACTTCCCGGCCACCGGACTTGGAATAGCCCAGTGGCACCGGGAAGTCAGGTGCCGGTAATTCTTTATGGGTCTGGCGGCTACCTACCAGTTTTACGGGCATGGCTACCGCTGGACCCGTAATGAGGCCCAGACACTTCTTAGGCATAGCGCCCCAAACATTGTTTTGCTGCTCATTAAGGCATCTCTTGATTTCTTACCCCACCTAACGCACTGCATGTACGTCATTCAGCCCGTGGGACTTTTTGTGAATGAGTCCTCTACATATGGTTAGCTGTCCCAGGTCACATGAATTTCATGGGCATGTTAGGAAGATATCAACATTCTGTAAGTGCATTTTAAAAAAACCTTTACGTGGAAACATATCTGTACTCATCACATTAAAAACAGAGCTTCGCGAAATAAAACCATCTTAAGCAGAGAAAGGAAGCCATTGCTACTGTAACTTCAGTCGTGACTAGGAAAGCATAGAATTATGCTGGTGGTAGCCTTAGACAACATGCTTGTTAGTGGATGTATATAGCTCATTAATACCGAAATATTATCAGGGACCTACCAAATCAACCAAGAAAACATCATCGAAAGAGGCACTTTGAGTGACGCAAAGTTAAAAATCACACTAGCAACCACTCGTTCCAGCCATTAGAATTACAGATTTGATTAGGCTGGATGAGACCAGGGTGTTACCGACTGCTGTGGAGCTTTTTATATGTAAGCTTGATTGATGCTGCTTAAGGTAGGAGCGCCAGGAGCCTCCTACCGAATGCTTCCCAGAAGCTGAACAATTTTCCAAACAAGGCGCGCTCTTCATTATTTATTTCTCCCCTTGAGCCAGAAATGAAGAATAGTGCTGATTGTAATCATCAAATATGCATCATTGCATTAGGCTTGCAATGTCAGGCAGAGAGGCAACCTAATGAGGTATTATTAACATGAATACATAAATGCCCTGGAAATTGCAGTCCCATTTACATACCTGAGACATTGTGAACTACAGTATATAATTATCCTCACTAGATCTGGAAATAAATGGTGGTGGCCGATCACTTCTTATCAGAATTTACAAGGACAACTAGTGCTCTATTTTGAAATAAAAAGTGAAACTTCATTGTTGGATCAAAACCGACATAACTTTGCAGGTTTGTGCCATTTCTTTTACTGCAAAGAATGATATGGATGTTGCAGAAAAAGTCAAAGGCGTGCATGCAAGAAGGTTTAGGATATCCGATATGGATGCGCTCTCCCTGTATGAGAAGATCATGTGTACAACAGATGAAGGTGCAGAGGGATGTTTGGCTACATGTCCCCATTTATTGAAACATATACATGCAAGCTTATTCCATTGAGATTTGTAAAATAGACCAACGAGTGAGACCCGCCCCCTCATAGAGTGATTATTATTAGGGTTATTATTATAATTATTATTAGAGTTTTTATTGACTCCAGACCTAGCTTTGGGAAGCAAGGGAGCACTTTAAAAGTCATAGGGGAAGGACATGGGGATGGGAGCAGCGATACAAGGGAGTAAGGAGCTAACAATGGGGCATGGGGAGAGTGGGCAACTTGTCATCAAAGGATCTACATGCAACCAAGGCAGGAAATAGATGGAAGCAGATCACACAGTTTCAGGTTCGATGTGCAGTGTAGGATGTGTGGATTGACATATTAGAAAGTAGCCATGCCTTGAAGAGGAGGGCCTTGATTTCCTTCCTCATATGCTGATGTGAGGCCTGAGGCTGGTGTTGATGGGAAGGGGGTTTGATAGTATGGGGGGGCATAGACAGAGAAGTACTGTCTTCTGGTTCTTTCCTTCCTGTGCCAGCAGAGTTCAAGTCTGTACATGTTCCTAATTCTGGGGGATTTTAGGCCTATGGAGATGCTGAGTTTCACAGTAAGGTATCTTGGGGACTTCAGTGTGACAGATGTGAAGATGATGCAGCAGGATTTGAAGATGATGTGTGCTTGAGGTGGCAGCCAGTGCCATTCGATAATGGTCACATTTTCAGAGTACTTTGAGGAGTCGTGCTGTAGCATGCAGGAAACATCAGGGTGTCAGGGTAGTCGCTGGAAGGCCTTTCAAAAGGGCATTTCCACCATCCAGGAGGCAGGTAACCAAAGCTTAAACAGCAGATCTGTAGTTAGTATGAAAGGCTTGATTTTTGACAGATGAGAAAGTTGGTAGCAAGCCATTGTATTCTTTTCTCTGTGCTGTTTGCAGCAGAGGTGTCTTTAGATGTTGATCCCATTTCATTAACTTAAAGAATCCATGTACTATGGAATTTATATGTTCTAACTGTATCCACTCATTTTTATTATTTTGTAATTTTATCGGCACATATCCACGTTTAAAGTGTGCCCTGTAAAGACAGTTGAAATTAATGTTTTTCCACATTTGCTAAAATGAAAAACGTAGTGTCTTGATCAATGTAATTTGATGCAAACAGACCTGGTGTCCTGCTCATCAATCAAAGATCCATTTTCAACTTTAAAGCAAATAGTTGTTCCTGCTTTTTCTGCTGACCCGAGAAAGATAACTGAAGCTATTTAAACAACCTCGAAGAGAAATAATTCCAGAGAAGTGAAAGGAGGGATATGGGGGAGGAGGGGTCAGAGACTTCTCATTCAACAGCGTTCCCTAAGACTAATCAAGGTGCATAGCCAGCAGGTCCTGTTCCCACGCGTGGTGATGTATGGGGCTGTGTCAACGCTCATTTACACTTCCACAGAATTCAAGCATATGGTGTTGGTAGTGCAGATGTCAGGACACACACCACCGAATAAGAAGAAACCACTGGACTTTGGTTCCAAAGTCCACCACACTTTTTACGTGTCCCTTAGCAAACAGTGTCACTTATCAGTCGCAGAACTTCAATAATGATTTTTTTTAAAACCCTACCGTATTAATTAATATTCACATGGTTTTACTGAAGATACAGTATGGCTTGGCAGGTTATGTGGGACTGGAGCAGCAATTATGCTGTTGGATCTGTTGTTCAAGGGTGTGTGTGCACTCACTGGCTAGCTGGTGACATTCTCTCTATGTATCGAGATGCCCAAGACAGGTGCAGACAGTTCAACCAGGGAAGAAATAGCACAGCTTCGGATCTCCTTCTCAAATAGCAGTGTTTTTTTGTTCTTTTTTTCGATTTGGCTACCTATTTTCATTTATTTCCTTTTAATTGTTTGTGTTTATGGTTTGGGTCATGGAAACTGCCCACAAATTGCTCAGCACATAGAGCATTTGCATATTTTATTGATGTCTCTTTATTGAAATGTGCACTACAGTTTGGGTCACCCTTTTCATTTTCTACCCTTCTTGCAGTACTGTTGCATTTGGGGTTTTGATAGGTGTGGGGTGAGGGCACACTTCCCATATGGAAATGTTCATATAGCGTGATTAATGTATGTTAGGACCTCTTGCAAGGTATGTTCACCTTACAGCTTTTTACAAAGGCAAGTTCTGTTTACCCAGGATAGAGAATGTCTGTGGGTCCTGATTTCAGCACCAAATGTTAATGGCTGTATGCAAGACGATACTTGATAGAATGGTTCATTTGAAGACTTAATGTGAGGAAAGGGGCTGTGAGTTCAGCTCAAAAGCACTAAGGCTTAGGCAGTGTGGGCTTTACTAAAGCCAGCTCACTGTCAGGTGTGTGTGAATGATTGTCAGTGGGCTAGGGTGAGATAAGTGAGTGAAGAGTACTGCAGCTCAAAAGTGAGTTTGATTATGTACTATATGATGGCTTTCAATTTGCCTCAATGTATGTACTGTACCCAAAATAGAAAACAAGTAAAACGGTTTGTGCGTGTGTGTGTGTCCTGAGACCCAGTCACAATGCTTAGGTATTATAGGCTTAATCAGACCAACAATGCTGTCCATGGCACTGTCAGGTGTGAACATATGAAGGATGAGAGGGCACTAATAGGAGGAAAACTAGTGCTGATAAGTGCTTTTGAATAAGATGGTGGAATGGGGATTCATCAGTGTTCTATTGTAGGGCAAACCAATGTTTACTGTAAATTCAGGAAGTGATACATAAAATGAGAGTATATAAAAACATAGGAAAACGGAGGTGACAAAGTATAACTAAAACAATTCATGCCATTGGTGAAAAATGTATGATTAACTGAGGACAATGGGGGCGCAGATCAAATCCTGCTACCAGTTGATTTAGGGTTAACCACCTGATGAGGCATTCTCCGGGATGCGGGGGCTCCCACCAGTTTCTAACTCTAACATTGGTGAACTAGGCAGGCTTTCAATCCTGCAGCCACTGCTGCTGCTGTGAGTGATGGGTATCTAAACAACGAATAGAGGCCTACATCACACTAGCCACTCACCTGCAGCAAACATTTGTCCAGGGCAAGGGCATAACTTTGCAAGTGCTTGCAACCTACTGGCACATAATGGTAAAACAATAAAACAGCATAATAAAAGGCTACGTAGGACTAGAATCAAAGAAACAACTGGGCAAAAATAATGTAGAGATGTGTGAGAAAATGCCAAAGTGCCTAATTATAAGTTTAACGGTAATTCAGCATTACATCTGCCAAATTACTGATGAAATCGTTTGCTGTTACCACAACTTGGTGCCGTGGGTTAACCACAGGTTTACAAATGGTAGAAGGGTGGTGTTAATCCACATTTTGGAATCCATAGGGAATTTCGGAGCAATTACCACAAGCAGTAATGACACTGTGGCAATTCTGCAGATTTCTGGTGTTATTGTGGAGGATTTCCCTCCAGCACTATGCGGGAGGTAAATCCTCCACTTAAAGGCCACATTTGCAGTGTGGTGGTGCAGTACATTCTGTGGTAATTCCGTTATCACACTAAACGTGGTGTTAATGTAATTAATATGACAGCCACTTTTCTGCTGCACCACAATACGTGTAATGAGGCTATGCATGCTTCGCTCATTTGCTTTATGATGTGCCTATGGTACTCTTGAAATGACTCTGCGTTTTCATTTCTGTATGTCTGTATAGTTGTATAGGGTGTTTTTGTTAGAGAATGGTTACACATGTTAATACAGTTACTTGATGAAGAGTGGGAATTGAGAATGCATACCTTTTTGTGCTCTTCTATATTGCATTGTTCATGTATGTGCTCTCACAAATGTCATTGCAAAACCTGTATAAAGTATACATTAAACGAAGATTTAAGAATACAAGTGAAACTGTATGTGGATGTGATAGTATTGCTGATTAATATGCAGATCCTGGTACAGGTGATGTGTATGTGTTTTTTTAATGAGGGAAATAATATTAAGTGCTTGTTTTGAGTAACTCAATTACTAATGAAAATCTAATATTTGATTGACTCAAGATGGCAATCAAACATAGCTATTCATGAGGAGCTTCGAAGACTCCATTACAATCCATCATATCTTCCATAGCCCATACAACTATATACTCTCACCGAGCTAGGCAGTATTGTTAAGGATCACCACCTACCTTCTGTCCTGGTTTGACCGTGGGAGAGGAGGTGACCAGTGGTTTGCTGATGCTGACTACGACCTAAATCTGTTTTCCCATCCTATCAATAACACCTGGGCGTCAAGGGATTCAAAATAAAGTTGATATACTGCAGCATTCAATTCAGCACTCACTCAAGCTCGTCATTTTGAGCCGTGATTCAGCATTTCATAAAAGCTTCATTATGAATTGATGATGTGGCCCACCAATATTGAAGTTATCTGGTTGAATGCCATACAATCAGGCTAGTCTTCACCCCCTATTGCCTTCCAAAACTGTCAACATTTCAAGCCATTATTCAAATTGTCAATGTCTCATATTTCCAAAATTGTGTTTGTTTCCAAGATGCACCTAAGGTGAGCGAGGACATCCTTAAACAATCAACTTAATTCTGCCCTTTTACTTGCCTTTTCGTATCTTCACCCTAAGTGTGGTTTGGCTTCTGATTTTCAAGTCCCAAATGAGGCTCGCAGAGTGAGCAGAGTGTTTGGTGTTTTGCTGAAGGACTCTAAATTCAAATTTGTCCAGAGTACTACCTGTGAGAGTCTTTTTTCGGTGCCTATTGGAAGGAGTGGTCTCCTGCTGCTCTGCTGTTACCACTCAAACTACTGGGCGATCCTGTGGTGCTTGGAGATGGGAGAGTCTGAAATAAAGTAAGGGATGCAATGAAGGGTCTGGTGCTTGCGCTGAAGACTGAAGGGAAGGGAGGACATGTTA
Source organism: Ambystoma mexicanum (assembly GCF_040938575.1). NCBI lineage: Eukaryota > Metazoa > Chordata > Amphibia > Caudata > Ambystomatidae > Ambystoma > Ambystoma mexicanum. The sequence goes on along the minus strand of NC_090929.1, from coordinate 1,274,312,871 downwards.
TATGTGTTGGTTTACTACACTGTTTGTACATACTTGAAAATTGAGGGTCCTCCTGTTGAGGTTCTCTGTATTATAGAAAAATGAAGAAAGATTACTTGGTTTGGAATTATATAGAGATTACATTTTTTGATTTTTTGAAAATACAAACAAAGTAGGACGACCAGAGATCTGGTTGATGCACTGTACTTAAAGAAACGAAATTAGAAAATGTTAGAGTCACAGGTTGAATTGACTTGGTTTCAAATGTTAAAATGAAAACAAAAGGTTTTTTATTGTTCGTAATTCCTTTGAGATATGAGTAGTTTAGATCGCAAGTTGAATTTCACTAAGTTACATTCACTTAGCTATTATTACTCAATAATTGTCAATGCAGAGAGCACACTTCTTCTCTGTTCTTGAGTTACATTCACTTTGTCTTGATAAACAATTATTAGTGCAAGAGGCACCTTTCTTGATTTGTTGTCCTGAAATAAATTGGTGAAGAAATGTATCCTTGATACCTATTACAGTTGGAATTGAGAGTAATAGGTCCTGTTGGGGAAGATCCAAGGTTGTAAAAGAAGTTCTCTTGTTATCCTTTGTTGTTTTGGTAAAAAGATGTGTCCTTGGCCGTTGTTTAGGTTGTGTAAAGGAGCAGTTGGCTCTATATAAGAAGAGAGTCCCTTTGAGAGCAGTGTGAAATTACGATTAAGATCCTTTGGTAAACAGTATATTCTTAATGCTGAAGTTGCTTTGGAGAGAATTGGTTCTCGGTTTGAAGAGAGTCCTTTTGCGAGTAATACAAAAAGGTAATTGAATTCCTCGACACGTGTTTTGCCACCCCATGGTCTCGGTGGTTCTTCTGGAGGAAATTATGTTGGGATAAATTCCAATATATTTTTTCAAAAAGTTCTTTACTCAAGATTCAAAGTTTCCATTATGGACTTTAGTGTTCGATTCTGAGAGGAAGAGAAAGAGTTTACACATTTTTACCCAAAGTATTGTGTCTTGCATACTCTTATTTGCAAAGAAAAAAGGGGGATACTTGGTTAAGCAAGTTCAGACTTACAGGTTGAGGACATCTTTTTAGTCTTTAAGTGTTCAAATGGTGCAGGAACACTTGCACTTTATTGGTGATTCAAATTGACATTCCACAAATGGTTGTCTATAAATGTTGCATTTAATGGTATACTACAAAATATATTATGCCATCACTAAATGCATAAAACGTACATGTATTGGAAATGGGATGTGGAGGGAGTGACTTCAAACAGAGGGTCATAAATGGGCAAGATAAATTTGGTACGTGTTTAACAACTTTAAATGCAAGGTTTCGAGATTAATAAAGAATAGCAACATCATTTCCTCCTGAATAACCACCGCGACCACGGGGTGGGAAAACACGTGTTGAGGAATTCATTTACCGTATTACTCGCAAAAGGACTCTCTTCAAACCCAGAACCAATTGCTCTCCAAAGCAACTTCAACATTAAGAATATACTCTTTACCAAAGGATCTTAATCGTAATTTCACACTGATCTTAAAGGGACTCTCTTCTTATATAGAGCCAACTGCTCCTTTACACAACCTAAACAACGACCAAGGACACATCTTTTTCCCAAAACAACAAAGGATAACAAGAGAACTTCTTTTACAACCTTGGATTGCCCCCAACAGGACCTATTACTCTCAATTCCAACTGTAATAGGTATCAAGGATACATTTCTTCACCAATTTATTTCAGGACAACAAATCAAGAAAGGTGCCTCTTGCACCAATAACTATTGTTTATCAAGACAAAGGGCCTCATTATACGGACGGCGGTGGACCAAGGTGCTATTAGCACCTTGGCCCATGCCGGTAAAATACTGGCACCGCCTTGGTGGAAAGGGGAATTACCGCCCTATTCCAAGGTTGGTGGGGCGGTAATTCCCCCTTCCCCCATTGCCCTTCCCCATTCCCATTTTTGCCCCATAGGGCATAATGGGAATGGGGAAGGTGCTAATTACGGCATCGCAAATTGCGGTACCGTAATTAGCTCCCTGGTCCCTTTGCGGGTTGGTTTTTAACGCCTGCAAAAAGCAGGCGTTAAATTCTCCAACCCGCAAAGGTACCTCGTAGTAAGGCGGTAAGGGTTAACAGTCACCGGTACCATTAACGGTGACCGTTAACCCTTACCGCCGTCCGTGTAATGAGGCCCATAGTGAATGTAACTCAGGAACAGAGAAGAAGTGTGCTCCCTGCATTGACAATTATTGTGTATCAAGACTAAGTGAATGTAACTTAGTGAAATTCAACTTGTGATCTAGACTACTCCTATCTCAAAGGAATTACGAACAATAAAAAACCTTTGTTTTCATTTTAACATTTGAAACCAAGTCAATTCAACCTGTGACATTTTCTAATTTCGTTTCTTTGAGCACAGTGCATCAACCAGATCTCTGGTCCTAATTTGTTTGTATTTTCAAAAAATAAGAAAATCATATCTCTATCTAATTCCAAACCAAGTAATCTTTCTTCATTTCTCTATAATACAGAGAAGCGCAACAGGAGGACCCTCAATTTTCAAGTCTGTTTCAAGCCCAGGTCAGCCTCTGTGGCATCCCCAGGTTGCAACATCTCTGCTTTCGCTAACTCAAACCTTCCCCATTTCGCTCAACAGGGGCGCCAACACTGTCCATTAGGCTGATTTTTTCCTTTTCTCCAAACTGTTTGTACATAGTTGTACATGATGAGATAGACATCACTGCACCTGTATATAGTTCAATGCTGTTGTAAATTCTAGAACGGAAAGGGCAACCAGCTGGAATGGGAGAGCTGTCTAGATTGGAAGAACACTTGTAGAGGTAGTGGTGTTGTTTCAGCTGGGAGCCTTTCCAATGATATTGCCTATCTGTGTGCACGAATAAAGATGCATGTACTCATCCTGGCTGCGTCTCACCTTATAACACCCCACAATATTGTTAGAAATGTGTGGGAGGCAGTGGGATGGCAATTGGATCTGCTGCCAAACTCCCTGCCGCTCCTCACCTCTGTAGGTCCTGTGTGCATATTATGAGACCTTCAAAACTGCCCTCCGGACTGAGGCCAGCCATGTGCTGTGTATTGTGGCACACAGTGATGTCAAAGTATTGTATGTTGCAGGGGGTGAACACCCAACCCTTTGTTTCTGGTTCTATGTGAACATTTCCCTGGGGGTGGGGGGGTGTCACCAGTTAGGTGAATGTATTTTTCCCTACACCCCTGAAAGCCTTCTCGTCTCCCACAATCATACTGTTATTTCTCGCTGCCTTTTAACATGAAATGACACTTTGTTAGACAGCTGTGTGTGCTCTGTCTGATTAGTATTATAATCATTCCTAAAAGAAGTTCAAATGATAGATTGTGTGTAAAATATCCTGAATGTATAGAAAGGAAATTTTATGTACATCCTATGCACATTTGATGGGCTGTCTCACACAAGCCATTTTCGGAGGAAACTTAGAGCATGCTGATGTGATAAACCATGTGTTGCTTCTCAGGGTGCGGACCTTGCAATTACATATTGAACACATTTATTTTCAGCACGCTGAGGTTTACAGAGAAAGAAAAGTGTTAAGTAAGTGTGAGGCCCTTCTTGAGGTAATGGCTTTGCCATTTCCTTATTGAACATGCATCTCTGACTCACTAAGCTGGGCCCTGCCTACATGTCTAGATCTATTCCACATAGTTGTCCCATTTTGCGGGAAAGCAAAGTAGCTCATGATCTTCTGGCAATGTTTTATTTTGAATAATCTTAAAGTGAGGAGGACATTACAAAAGAACAGGATTCTACAATTACTGCACCCCGTTTAGTGCGACCCCCAGAAATGCAGACTTTGTTTTATTTAGACTCCCCTTTACACCCCCTATATATATATGGGAAGATGGGTACATTATAAAATGTACGAAGGGGGAGATGTGGGGGGTCTTCCCTCGCATATTTATGGGGTGAAAAGGGGCTCAAAATAAAAAAGTAGGCATTTTCGGGGGTCACAGTAAACAGGGGGCAGTAATCACATAGATCCCAACAGCACTGCCGGTAAGCAAAAACAATTGTCATGGGAAGTGAAGTAAACATTTGAGAAGTAACTGGGGACACACCGTCTGTGTGTGACGGTGTATGGTTATTAATAGCCAAAAAAAAAATCAAGTTAGTCACCCTTAGAAAGGTCCAGTTATGGCAAAGGTTCAGATTTTCAGGCATTAGACATGTCTTTGTGATTTAAAAATGGAAGGTTACTTTTCACAGTCAATTGGTGGTAAAATAAACAAGCAAATAAACCAAACAACCCACAGGCTGTGTTTACCTGCTTATATCACATAACTCTTTCTTCATTTCCAATGATAATAGTATCAGCTTACAGGCAGCTCGTTTAGCACCACTGATGAAGCCTTTGGGTTTTGTACCCCCCTGCCCTGCCTCATTGACTGGCCATGGCCATGTTAGCCCCTATGGCCATTTACACCCACTACCTTCTGTCCCCTATCCGAAGCACATCCCCCTGGGATCTCCGAGTTTAGCTCTGTCTGTTCAGAGCAGTTTTCTGAAAGGTAAACCCTTGTTGCAGCTCTAGACCACCTAATCAATCTATTAATGAAATAGAACTGTCTTGGCCAAATATGCCTTCAGCCCTGTGTTTTATAAGCAGTATGCATGTCCTTACATGTCCCTCGTCCTGCATTCTTCTTAAACAACAAGCAGTGGTTGTTGTTTAGGTATTTGCCAGGTATTGCATCCTATGCCCAAATACTAGCACAATTGTCCAGCTGTCTCCAATCTTGAGCCACAATCTTATGTTATAGCCAGGTAGTACAATTATGGCAGCACCCGGACAATGTGGATACACAAAAGACAAAATGAATGGCTTCTGCCAATGCTTCTTGCATTTTTAGTACCTCTTTAGAGAAGCTTTGGGCTGGAGACCACCCTTTTTACCTCACCTCGTGTAATATGCGTCTTCTTTGTTTTTCATGCTAGTAGAGATAATCAACTCATGATGGTGTATGGCGTGTTCTTACTCTCCTTAATATTCAAATGAGGTCAACTGTAAAATAGAAGCACTCAATCAAGTGTGTTTGAGATTTTAAAGAGTCATGTCATATTTTTCATGACATATTTGTGAGATAGTGGATTAACAGGCACATGCATTCATTTGATATGCGGTTTAGAGGTTGTCCTCACACTTTTTTTAATGCAAATGTGGAATCCCCGTACCTAAAATGCATGGCCTCTAAAACACCTTGTTGTAAATGCTCTATCAAGCGGGCTTTACCCGCCATGAGAAAAGCATGAGTGCAGAGGAAAGTGTTAGACATTAGTGAAAGCGAGAATCTCAACTTTGCATTTTGTTATAACAATAATGCAATATGCTCTATCAAACGGCATCTCGGTGACTTTCCAAAAAAGTAAGGTTTCCCAATGGCCCTCTTTGCCTCGGGTCATGCTTTGGCTCATAGCGCCAAGTCAGACCCTTGTGGCAGGTTTGACTCCGCTCCTATGCATTCCTTGGCGTGCACACCTCGAGTCTGCATTACACACTTCCTTTGGCTGGCGTGTGACAGTGCAGTCCAGGAGCAGGAGAATGGAACCCCAGAAGGGTGCGCTCGCAGAGGCACTTGTCACTGGCCCTTCACTGGTGGCATGAATCTGCCCGTGAAAAGGTGTGGCCAGCCTCATACAGCTAACTGAATTTTTGTTCGTTTTTTTTTGTGAAATTCTGTAACACTTCCTCGCACTACTATTTGAAGTATCTTCTTGTGACCCCGTATATATGCATTTAAATGTTCGATGCGCGCGGATCCACGGCTTTCGTCCCCCTCCCCCGCTCTCGCCACCACATTCACTCACGTTCTGATCAGAAAGGTCCCACCGTATGACATGTCTCTCTAGAACTGCGCTCCCATCACCGCATTCACAGGGGTTGTGATGAGAAATGTCTTCACACACTGTGAAACCCAGCACATGACATTTCGAGAGATGCTTTTCAATGCTTCAGCGCTATCGAATTGACATTATTCATTTGGTTTTGACAGTGTAATCAGGTCTCAATAGACATGATTTCATTTCAGCCAGACATCATTTCATGGTTTCTTTAGACCTGCAGCAGGGTTCCATTAGATTGTGGCATTGTATCATCATCTTGTGAGACTTGTATTATCATCGTGAGTCGGAACTGACAATATCACATTGCGGGCATTCAAGTCAAGCGAGAGCTGGCATGTATACAAAGTAATTATGCATTCAAATGTTACGCTTTTTCAGCAGATACGTTGAACGTTCGCTGTCTGTCTGAAAATATCTTATCTTTTTAAAGTATCAGTTTACTTTTCAAGGTTGCAAGATGTTTGAATGATGCTAGGTTCCCATTGGAGGGGAAGGGAACATATGCAAAAACAACAAAAAGAATTGGAATGAGCGGTACCTTTTGAAAAGTTACCTAAAAGCATTCAAACTCGTATATATTGTTTACAAGTGACAATGTATTCATAGGAATTGCTTCATAAGCATGCTCACATATAAGAACACAGAAACGGGAAGTTAAAGCATTTAACATATGTTGTTGGCAGGTCACATGTACTCCAGGTGAACACATAAGCTATTTTTGTGCTTCTCTGTTGTGAGCAAATGAGCGTGCCTTGGTATTTACTCCTTTTGACAGCGGCATGCCTGCAGTGTCTGTACCTGTTCTTGCCCTTTAGCAGCTCACGAGACAGCGATGCATACATTTATACCGTACACAATGCGTGCAGAAGGAGCTGTTAAATGGCTAATTCAAATTCTCATTCTCTTTTCATTAGCGTTGACACATACTGCCATTTTTTGCCCACGTTTGTAATACAAGTCACATATTGAAAATAAAAGAATACTGTTACAGATCATTCAGAGAATGCTTTGCTGGTCTTCTGCAACTTGTAGCAATGTGGGCAGCTAAACAAATGCTTTATAATATCTTTACTTAAACACATTTTGACGATTTCGATTGTCAGACTCATCTGTCTTTCACATTATAGGGTGCCTGGTTAACAATAGCCATATAAGTAAAATGCATTACATTTATGTTCAATTGTATCTTCAGAATGAATATATATTTGATATATACCAGCATACAGCGTTAGCATAATATAGGGCAGCCGTTTAGTGTCTCTGTTGACCCCAAGACCATGCATAAATACATACTGAATGTGCCAAGCAGGAGGCAAACATGACAAGAAATCAATGTACAATCCATTTGAATGTCAAAGAGAATTACTTGGACCGTGGTCAATTATCTCATGATAATGTACTGTCAAATGCCCACTTATGCCATATCAAATACCCAACGGATATATAAGTAAAACTATCTTTCAGACCCAGACACATTTCAAATCTATGGGGCTAGTTATTTTATTTGTGATATTTTGTTGGACATGTGCATGGTGCCTATACACATGTGTATCCAGGCGCCACAAGACAAGAAAGATGGGGGGAGCATGGGATATCATGAGAAAAAAACACCAACAGGAAAATAAAGATCCAGTTATAATGGGCTTGTAACAATCCTACCATGCAAGTGCTTAAGTAGATGAGTGCAAGGGGGTGGGGGTACAGGGAGAAGTGCAAAGAAATGGGGGGCATGGAGGAGGGGGAAAGTGCTGTACATGCAGAGGCGGCAAGTTCCAGGGGAAAGAGAGGGAGGGGAGGCAAATGCATTGGGTAGGGGGTCTGGGTAGGTATAGTCCGGGAAAAGGGGCCCAAGGGCTAGTGCTGGTGAAGGATGCTGGGAGGGAAGGGTAGGGGGGTAGTCTGGTCCCTTGACTTAGAAGAGACCAGCCCCCAGCCGCAGGGCAGGTGGAGGGCGCAGCATGGGAGGGGGTGATGGAAGGCATAGGAGAAAAGGAAGGTCTTGAGAAGTTTCTGCAACTTAGTAAGATCTGGCTCAGGTCTGATTTGAAGAGGGAGGCTGTTCCAGTGGGAGGTGCCAGCCGAGGAGGGGGATCTACCTTCAACTCTCTGCTTGGAGAAACGTTTTACCTGCAGAGAGTTGGAGCCAGAGGACCAAAGGGTTCTGGCTGGGCAGTATTTAAGGATGAAAAAATGGATGTAGAGAGGTCCCAGGCAGCATTATGGATGATGCAGAGGGATTTCAATTTGATCCTTGCAGTCACCAGGAGCCAGTGTAGAAACTTTAGGGCTAGAGAGATCGTGTCCATCAGCTTGACGCCAAGGATAAGTCTGGCAGCCCTACTCTGGATTAGTTGGAGGGGGTGAAGGGAAGAAAGAGGAAGGTTGAGGAAGTGGCTGTTGCACTAGTCAAGCTTAGAGAAACCAGGGCTCTGGAGATGTTGCACTTCTGGGGGAAGGTGAGGAAAGGTAGAATGCCCCATTGGAGATGGAGCTGAAAATTGGACTTCTTGGCAAGGTCTGTGATGTTTGGAGAGAAGGAGCGAGAGGAGTCAAATATGATCCTGTAGAGGAGGTCCCAAGTAAAGCCTGCACTCCAACCGCCCATTTCAAAGTACCAGGAACGTTCACACCAAAATATGTGATGTATGATGAGCAAATAAACCAGCAGAGAGCCGCAGTGGGGCTCTGTCCAGTACCTATCAGAAGAACAGCTCCTATTGAAGTACCAGTACCAAGGAAACCATGGAGAGTAAGGTACCCATTGAGAAAGCTATATCAACAAATGAAACGAAATGAAGATCGTCTGAGTACAGTCCCTGAAGAAACCAAAAAGGTCTTAATGGAAGATGAATGATGATGTCACAAGAACCTGGACTGACGCACATATAGAAGATATAATGACCTGAGAATGATAAAAAGAGACGAAACGCCATGAATAAAGGATATTGTGAACCTAATGTGAAAGGACGATGTCAAACGTAAGAAGCTTAAGCCATGAGCATGGTGAAGATATTCAACCAGTTGACACCTGTACATATGCTTGGAACCGCAAGAAAGCAAAGAATATTGTGTGGCTTGCTATGCTTAGTAGAAAGATAGTGCGGCAAGCGCCACCATACATAATCTACCTCAAACGAAGCACATTATATAAGTGTATTTCCACTTTGCATCAGAAGCAGAATCAGCCCAGGTTACTAAAGGCCACACGAGAAAAAGCTTCATACTTAGCAAAATCGAGAAGAGACTGCTGAAATGAAACTCAGCAGAGGCAACCCGTGCCAGGAAAGCCAAGGTTGTACCAATAGAAGAGACGAAGAGTAGCTACATTTAACTGAAACTAAGAACAGAATATCCTGCCTCTGAAAGTTTGAGATAAGAAGACGAAGGCAGGTGGTGGGTGAAACGAGAATCAAATACACAAATTGATGGAAAAGAGGCAAATTCACGGTGTCTGAATCACGTGACCAGCCAAGCAAGAAGAAGCAAGAGTTCATCCCTGTGCAATGCACCAGGCTAGGCAAAGAAATCTGAACTTTTCCAGACAGAAGATGCAGTCTTGAGGCCAACACAGTGAAATAATTGACACATGGCTACTAAAGTGATGGGTGATTGCAACTTTAACTGGAGGAAGGCCGGGTAACTAAGGGTAACCCTGCACCTGGCCAACCATTCTGCATGCTGCTAAGCAAAGTGGAAAAGTATGCATTGTGTTGGTGCCAACCCAATCACAATGGACCAAATAATCTAGGGTCTTATAGTTAGTAGAACCAATGGGACATCATTCTTTTAGTGATGTCTGCAGTAGTCATTTTTGAAGGAAGGGCTTAGATGCCCCCTGACAGTATTTACCCAATACCCTCACTCTGTTACCATATACAGATATAGTACCTATATTAAAGTTACCTTTCCCGAACCAATAGAATTGCATGTCAACTTTTAGTGTTACACGTCAATGATGACAAGATTTTAGTATAAATGTCATGATTTTTATGAAGTACATTGGAGTTGAAACGTGAAGGAAGATCGCGCCATTGCTGATATTCATAACTCCCCGTTTTTCGTGCTTGTCATTAAACGGACTCCCTTTGCCAAACCGTTGAGTTGTCTTTATTGATTGGTGTTGAAGTACATATCTGCACCCCCATCCATCTTACTGGTGCTGCTATCATATCTTTAAGTGCTTCTGAGCAAACCCTGACTCTAAGGGCTGGATAGGGGTCTCGGAGCACACTTGGTAGCCGGGAATCAGATGGTTATCAATTATCGATTAGAATAAGACACCCATTGAATGTCGACATAAAGTAACTCTAGGTCCTCGTTAATATCACAAGTCCTTTGCCATTCAGCTGAGTTGACCGTGAAGCTCCACGTAGGCAGTGGTAGAGTAAAAATTCAATCTGCAGATGAAGGTCTGAAGGGACCTGTGCTTCCCCACATAACCTCGTCCCACTCCTACTGGCAGCTGAGCGGGAGAAAAGCCAGAGAAGGCGGAGATGAAGGTGGTGATCCCGAGGATCCAGAGAGGAAACCTGCGAACGGTGAGTGAAAAAGACTAATGCTTTGGCAAACAGTATATACCTTAGAACAAGTAAGGGAAAAGGTAACGGAGGAAGGCGGGAAAACAAAATATAGTCAGAAGTAGAGAAGAGTGTATATATATATTCACTACAAAAAAAAACTTTGTTAAGGGGACGTTATGGTTAAATTGCCCTACCAAAAACCTGTGCACTTCACTAAAAAAAATGTTCTCACCTCCCCACTATGGTTCAAAGTAAAACCGAAAACCCACTGAAATTCGCCAGTTATGGCAGACTACGCTACCATACCTGCCATCACCACTGTGCACTGCTAACACTAACACCCGGCACATGAAAGATGGAATCACAAATGTCATTGATGACATCCCTGACGCCATCACTTGTTTAGCCCCTTTGTTTTCGTTCACTGCCATATATATATATATGTCCATTCAGTAAAACAACTTTGTTAAAGGGATGTTACACTTCACAGTGAAACCAAAAAACACTATGCTTACCCTAATTATGATAAACTAGGCAACCATAACTCGCACAACCTACGTTAATTGCTAAGACTAACACCCAGAACATCAAAGATGACATCTCAAATGTAAATGTCATTCATGACATCACATGTGCATTTATTTTTCAGGCTGCTCCTCCACTCATGATTGTCATTAGAATATTGGCCAAAAAGTGTACCAGACAGTGGACGGACGGAGTAGGACGAAGGGAAATAACATCAAAATAGTACGTGGAGGTCATTTTTTTGTCTGTGTGTGTATTCTTTTTGGTATGTTGTGCAGAAATAATGCCTTTCTGTTGTTTTGACACAGAACTGACAAGTACTTTGGAGTGGTTGGAACAGTACTTTCCGCATGGGGAAATGTGGGAAGAGAGCGATAACAATGGTACACAGCACTCTGCATATGCAAAATAATGGCCAGTATTTTATGGGCATTTAATAGGTATATAGTTATTTATTACAGATCAGGAAAGAAAAGAAGAAAGGCCAACAAATGACACAGAAGAAGACAGGATCAGAAGGATTGAATTGACAATGGACACATTGAATGAAACTTTTAAAAGTTTATGGGAGTTTGTGGAAGACTGTGTGAGAGGGAAAGTACGTTACCACTGTCCCACCTGTACCTGCCCCCCTTCTCCATTCCCTAGTGAACCATCCCCAAACCTTCAAGAAGACCATAGACATTTCGATGAAACATCCATCCCTACTTCCCCTCAGAAACCTTCCCCTCATAACCAGCCCGTGTTGAATCCTAATTCCCCTATATTTGTGTAAGTATCTGCTTTCCCCGGTTTTTCTTTGGAATGAAGTTTGTGTGTGTGTTTGGAATGTTTTTGAATAGTAGTTGTAGTTAAAGAGTTTGGGGAATAATTTTCTTTCTAAAAAAGACTTAAAAAGGTTCACGAACAGCGTGCCTGTTCGACCTATCCGAAAAGAATGGAATGTGAATGTTGTAAAGGCAGTACACCTATCCTTACTAATGTCAAGTAAGATGAATTTGATGTTTGACTCACCATCTGTGCAAGTTGTGTGTACATAAACAGAAAGGGGCGTCCTAAGGACATTATACCTTGGTGTAGCGCTTACAAAGGAGATAAAACATGTTAGTAGAACACACCAGGTGTCCAGGATGGCAGTAAATGAGCAAAATGGGAATGTGTTAAGGACAGTATACCTGTCCGTATTGTCCGCAGCCAAGATAGGGGCGTCCATAGAACAGGCGCAGTGGCTGGCAAGGGCATAGTCAAACAAAATGGAGTTGTCCTAAGGACACTGGACCTGTCCGTACAGTGAGCATATCCTGTACGCACATGCGCAGTACAACCATCCATAAGTACAGCGAACATTGCGCCTGACCCTCACTGTCTGTCTTACTTGTGTCGCACTTTGAATTAGTTTGAGGACCCGAACACTGTCCTTAGGACACTTGCGCACATGCGCAAGTTTGTTAGTCTGCATTTGCTGTTGTGGATGTGTTCAGGACGTCATCATGTGACCGCGCCCACGCTGAGCGTGTGGACTAATTTGTGCAGTTTGTGTGCTTACGCAATAGTACAAAAGGACCCTATGCACACAAGACAAAATATTGTACAGTCTAAAAATATAATTTCACATATTCCAGACAATAGCTTATCTGTGGACATGTTGTGTGAAATTTTGGGAACGCTTTTCAGTGATAAAGATGGTCACGAGGCGCACCCCTCCACCCCTTTAAATGGCCACACCCCCGAGCGCATCTTCATTGTCCTGCTGGCTGTAGCCGATTGAGGTGTACTGCCTTTACTGCTGTAGTGACAAAAAGGAAAGTAATTGGTATGGCATCCATGGATGCTGTTGTTTCATTAGCCTCTGCACCACCCCCAAACCCGCCACCACCACCACCTCCCCAAGGGCCTGCAGAGAGATATACGGGTGAGGATGTAGAGATTGAGGAGGAAGAGGAAGAAGAGAATGAGGTGGAGGAACTCTGCACTACAAGCACTCGCCGGGATTCGTGGGTGTGGCAGTTGTTTTCCGTTTATGGGAATGTACCAAAAGCATGTGCGAACCTGGTCAGGTGTAACCAGTGCCAGGTGGTGATGAGTCATGGAAGACTTGGTGCGTACAGATTTGGTACGACAACCATGAAGCGACACCTCACTTCGTTCCACAGTGCGGACATTCGCAAGGTGGTGCCATGTGAAGAGCGTAGTCAATTGAGTTCCTCCACAGCATCCTTCGTGTTCAATCCTGCCACACTCCTGTGGGGGAGCGCCTCCCTCCAGCTGCCTCACAAGCCATTCGCGATGCTGTTGACCCTTACCTTTCAAAGGTTACAATAGTGTGTATGTATTGTGATGCAGTACTCTGCAGGGGGGAGAGTTTTCGAAGTGCTTTTGAGGATTCGGTCACGGAGCACCAGCAGATCTGCTCCTTACCTGAGTGAAGTTCACCCACTGGCGTAACAGGGGCCCCCGCAACCCCCGCGGTGCGGGGGGTGTAGGGGAGGACTGGCCGCGAGGCCCTCCTCACCTACAGCCTTCTCCCCAGGTGAGGACCATGACTCGATGGGCGTCCCCTCATGCCACCCGGGCCCAGGTGGAGGAGGGTTCACCCGCCGACGACATTGCCCACACGTATCCGTTCCCTGCATATACAAAAATTCAGTCAGGCCTAGAAGCCATCTTGTCTAGCAAAGATGGCGTGAGTTTAGCACACTGTAGCGCGGCCCCCCACCTTTGGAGGGCTTTCCAAGCATCCCTGCCGCCGCAGCACTATGGTAGATCCGCTGCGAGCGCGTTCCCATGAGAAAGCCGGGTATGAGATAACCCGAGATGCTAACACTGTAACATTTCGTCGTTCACAATGTAATACTGCATCCCGTGCGACCTGGTCCGCGAGGCCAGGGCAACGCAGAAATGAATTCAAGTAGTGGTATTAGTGAACTACTTTTCTTAAACAGAATCTGCAAACCATGAATTAGCCATAAAAGTGAAATGTTTATATGACTTCACATTGTGATTGTACTAATGCTGCTAGATCACAGAGAAAGTGTCTTTAAGTCATATGTAGACACATGAACCCCTATATGTCTCCTTAAGTCACCCATAGTGGCAACCGTCAATCTCTGTGGTCCATAATATAGTTCTACCTCATGTACCGTCGAATGTATATAGATACTTAAACACTGCAGTACATATAATACCATGTAATGAAAAGGTACTCGAATCGACTGTATTAAAGAAATGTGTAACGAAGTCGAAATATAGATGTGTGTTTAAATAAGATCAAAATAAGGCAAAACATTATAAAAGTTCTGCATTCAAAAGTCAGCAACGCACGAGGAAAAAACCTTTGTGAATATATGCAAGGCCATTCTCCCTCCCACCCTACGAAGCCTGCCAGATAAAGAAGCTAAGGCATGTGCCACGCTCCCTCACCTCCCCCAACCAAGCTGGAGCCGCTTCAGAGAGTCAGAGGCCCCGGTACCGCACCCAAGGCCACAGCCCGCCACCTGTGTTATTTACAGCACAGTAATAAACCCACGTTTGAATCCACAGATCTACCAGCACCCTCTCGTAAATCCCACAACCCCCCCTAGACCACCCCAAGAATCATGACCCCGTGCAAAGCTGGGACAAGACACAGAGACCCATTTATATAATCAGCAGACAAACATGTATCATTCGGCCCAGGCCCCAGAGCCCAGCCCCTCGACCTAAAATACCGGTCAATAGGACACAGGTAAATCTCAACCGACAACTACCAGACCTCTCACGAGGTGCATTCCTCATGTGTTGCATTTATTTTATAAGATAAACTGCTGAGCGATTTATTGATGAACTTAAATGTCGTTTCTTGAATAACTGCAGTGTGCATGGCCTAGGGCAAACGAGTCAGGAAAGGTATTCATCTTTGTCACAGGCTGCCCCAGCATACCAACACCGCCCGGATGACCTCAAGCCGGCCTGCCAGGCCCAACCCTACCACGAGGCTGACCAGTGACGTCCTCCCACCCGGACCAACCAAGCTGCAGCAACACCTATAGTTAGTCGACGCCACCCAATCCCAATTAACTTGTGCCCCCTATAGTGTGTAGGTTTTGATGACGTTTTTGTTTTTTGTATTAGAAATACGCCTGTCTTTGCTATTGTCAGACAGAGCGCTCTCGGAGGTTGCAGAGTTCTTTGCATGCCTTATTCTTTGGATAAACTCCCACTTACGCTCACCAGCACTCTGTCTTGGCCTTATTCCCATTACGGGAGTGTCCATCATTGTCTCCTATTGCGGGGAGGATCGTGCTAACTTGGGGGCGCTTCCTTTCAGTGGTGACCCCGATAGCGTGATATCTCCAAATTATTTTTCCTAACTCCTTTTTAACAACCCCCTTGTGGCACGAGAATCTCCGGTCGAGAAGGGATACGCACGGTGAGCCGGCTCCGGGAGGCTGCCCGCCAACGGCGACCGGCACAATAAGAAGTGCGCACTCAATGAGAAAGGGTACGGGATCCCGATTGGAAAAAAATCCCCTTTGAGTGCCGCTCGCCGGAGCCAGGGGCTGACCGTTGAGTTACCGGTGACACTGCCTGGACGGACCCAGTTTCGGAGACTATCGGCTCAAGACGGGCACGTAAGTACCGAGTGCGAGCGATCGTAAAGGGGAAGGGAGGGGAAATTGTGAACAGAGGAACGGGGACAGGTAGAGGAGAAGAATAATGGGGGTCTACTAAAGACGGGTCTTGAAAATTTCTTTATCTTTTTCTTTGCATATGGCCATTAGGAGTAAGAAGTGAATGAAGAAGTAGAAGTGACGGGAACCTAGCTCCGAAAGGGGGTGGAAGGCGGCGCCGCATAGTGCTATCTAAACTAGTACTGGGAATTTATGAAGAAGTAAAAAATAAGTTATTGGTGTCTGGCAAAGGGAGACACTTAGGATACTTTTAGTGATTGCTACTCTTTCTATTTCTTTTGTTTCCGTTCTACGGGGTAAGGGGTGAAAGTGAAAAGGGTATAAGATAAATATACTTGTAGAAGAACTATAAAGTAGGGAGCACATTTGTAGGAGTGGGGATTAAGTAGTAGCACGTACAGACGTGAACACAGTAACCATAGCAGAAAAACAGGGACAGCTGGCCAGGGAGGAAAGGGAGGAGAAAAGTGAGGTGTGAGTGGGAAAGCATTGTGAGGGGTGCGCGCACCGTGTGAATAGTGAAGAAGAACGACTGACCGCGAGGGGGTGCCAGAGAGTGTGGACCATAACTAGCAGGTGGTTGATTGTGAATGAAAACTGCGCAGGTTTGAACAGGGATGCGAAGAGAATGAGGAATGGCGAGTAAGAAAGAATGTTAGTAGTGAATTTAACTTGCGTGATATCATTGAGAAGTCTGCTCTTGCCTGGGCCATAAAAATATACGTAGACATATCTATACGTAATCAAAAGTAAAGTAGGTGAACACGGTCAGTGCTATTGATTTAGAATATGGGGGCAGAAACTCCCTTGTCACATATTTGTACGAGCTTACCGGGATACGCTGAACGAATCAAGAAATACCACGATCAATGGGTAACAGAATTAAAAGGGGAAGGATTGCCCCAGATTTGGCCTGAGGGGGGGTCTTTTGAAAAAAGCGTCCTAGATATGGTACGAACGTGCATTCACCTCAAGTACAAGGGCAAACAGTGGCAAAACAGGAAGGAGATATTAGATCTCTGGAGACTATTTGAGGAAATACCCCCACCCAAAGCTCTGGCGCCAAATATCGATCTACCTTCCACCACAGATAACCCATTGATGATTCCAAGAGAGGAGAAGGAACAACTAAATACAGAACAACCTGTAGAGGTGATTAGTTTGTACCCGATATTACATAAACCGGCCACCGCAGCAGGATATAGTGATCCTACTTATGTGCCTCCCCCTACAACTACTACACCCCTAAGACCAACAGCCCCCCCACCATACGAAAGCACTAGAGAGCGTGCCCAGAGAAGCGCGCAAAGAGGGCACATAGAAAAGCTAACGAGCGATTTAGAATCAAGGCTCTCGATAGCAAAGGATGAACTCTCAAGAATAAAAGACATATGTGAGCGTACAGCAGGCACTCCCACTCGATCAGGACGTGTATCCAGAACATCAAGTGAAAGTAGAGAAATTGAGGAAGGATGGAAAAAGGGTGAAATATTGTTCAGAATAGAGGAAGAACCGACAAGAATAATACAGGTGGAAACACCAGAGGGGAGCATCGGTGATGTATCACGGCAGACAGGGATCAGAGAGGACCTGCTATGTGATGTCCGAGGCGAAGTAGATGAGAGTGATAGGTTGAGCATGGCAGTAGGAGGGGAAAGCGAGGAGCTGGACGGTGGATGCTCACTAGGAACAATAGATGACGAGTGGATGGGGCGACTAAGGAATAGAGTGGGGAGGATGGCGCCATTGGGGTCAGCAACGACCAAAGTGGGTGAGGGCGCCACGTTAAAAGGAAAATTACAACTTCCACTAATACACAGAGGGGGAGGAAGGCCAAACTATATACCCTGGGCCCAGATGGATAAAGCTAATTTGATGAAGTTATTGCCCCCGTTGTCCGGAGGGGCGAGCAAGTGGATATATGCATTCGAGAAACATACTGCCGGCATACCGCTGGCAGTAGGCGATGTGAAAAGCCTACTAGTATCAGCAGTAGGAGATCAAGCAGACAGAGTATGGGTTAAGGCTGGTTTCCCGGCCGTGACATTAGATTGTGACCGTCATGATGGAGCGTCTTTTAATACAGTGCGGGCACGGGTTTGGGATGCGCTGCGGGAGACGTTCCCAGATACTCCAGATTTACAATCAGTAATGCAGTGTACAATGAATGACGGGGAGGATGCTATGGATTACATTCTCCGGGTGCAGGAGATGTGGAGAGCGGAAACGGGCACACCCTGGCACCAATCCACATCTCTATTTTATTTTATCATTAAGAGGGGGCTCCCAAAAGAGGTGCAGAAGGCACTCGATAAGATAGCGGGCGTTGAGGCAAAGGGGTGGCCAGAGATCCAAAGTATAATAGTGCACCATTGTAAAAGGATAAAAGAGAGAGAGAGAGAAGTAGCACAGAAAAGGTTGGCAGACGAGGCAAAGTTGGTACAATCAAAACTGGTGAAGGTTGCAGCAGCGGTAGCAGGGCTCCCACTCATGAGGGAGGGAGAGGAAGGAGAGGAGGGGCAAATAGCAATACAAGGAAGAATAGCAGCAAATTGGGCAGGGCAAGGACAACGACAGTGGACTGAGCAGGAGCAGAACGGAGGTCCAATGTGGCAAGAGTGGGCCCCACGAGGGGGTAGAGGTGGGTACAGGGGCCGAAGAGGAGGACAAGGGTATGGAGGAATGGGAGGAAATGGGTGGCAGGGTCCTAGAGGTCCACAGGGGAGCTGCTGGAATTGTGGGAGATGGGGACATTACTCAAGGGAGTGCCGAAGCAGACAAAACAACGGGTTTCAGGAGACAGAGCAGTACGGTCACCCCCACCCAGGAAGCCCATACGGCCTCCCCATGGGACAATACCAGCAACCAGAAAATGCAGGACAAAGAAGTAACGCACAACTACACGGACATCAGTACAGAACACAAAACCACCCACAGAGTAATGACAATATACAATACACGCCAGGTAACACTTTCGCCACAGTAGCTAATGGAGCGCCTGCCCCCGCACCTTATAGCGGCGTGTCAGTAGTTTCGGGGAACATTTTTGATCAAGGGGGGGCAATGAGACACCCCGCATAGGACAGCCCACAGAGAGCACTTGCGTGTCCGGTACTATCTACGACCCACAATGCATCAGAGGAACCATTGATAGGAGCGCAGATAGGAGACAAGCAATTCATATTCATGGTGGATTCGGGAGCGGAAAAATCATGTATTAAAGAGGGCCGGTTCCCGTTATCTAATAAAACTTTAGAGACGCAGGGGTTCTCTGGGGCTGTAATTGAAGTTCCTTACACAGAGGCATTGGATGTGACAGTGGGGGGTAAAACAGTGAAAGCACCCTTACTGTATTATGAATGCTCGCCCATTAATTTGCTGGGGAGAGATCTCTTAAGCAAACTAAATATGACAATATCATTCACAGAAAGTGGTATCGTATGTTCAACACCTGGCATATGTCCCCTCCGCATAATGGCAGTAATACATGGCCACACAATCATGCATGAGATCAGAGGGTTACCAAGAAACGAGGAGATGTTTATTGAGGGCATGAGAACATTGGCTCTTATAGTACCAGAACTAAAAAGGATGGATTGGAGGATCCCAGCCGAATTCCTTTTCCGCCCCATAGTGAGCCCCGACACAGCTCCCGGGTCAGTGCTATCGTTGGATTTACACGCAGTACACGTGTCAGCAAACAGAATATGTGTGATTGGCATTGACATGGAAGGATGCGAGTGGCGGACAGTACTGTGTACAAATGCAAATATCCCACTGCGGGAGCTATCGGACGAGGAGCTATTTTCCGACACTGAGAGAGATGGCGAAATAGTGATGGAACTAGCAATGCCGTGCGACATTGTAGTTACAGCCAGAAAAACTCAAGTTGAATTAATGGCAGTAGTAGGAGCACCACATGCATTTTTTGATGACGACATGAGGTTAGTACCCACTAACATATGGACAAATGGCCCCCATGATGTGGGGTTATTACATGGGGTTCAGCCTGTGGTAATAAAACTGAAACAGGGAGCAATTCTACCCCGGGTAAAACAATATCCATTGTCACGCGAAGCAGAAGAAGGGATCAGAGAGACAATAGATGCACTGTTAGCGCAAGGAATAATAGTGCCCTCAAACTCCCCATGTAACACATGCATTTACCCGATTAAAAAGGCGAAGGGAGGTTCATGGAGGATGATACAAGATTTACGCCCACTCAATGATGTGATTCAGAAGGAGTTCCCTTTAGTCCCGAACCCGGCGACAATACTATACAATATTCCAAAGACAGCGTCCCACTTCACGGTCATTGACTTGAAAAATGCATTTTTTTCGATTCCCTTAGCAGAAGAGAGCAGGTACTTAACAGCGTTTACACTAGGGGGGAGGAGGTTCGAACATTGCAGATTACCACAAGGATATTGCGAGAGCCCAAGCATATTCAACAGGATACTACATGAAGATCTGGGGAACTTGTCTGTAGAAAGCACGGTGATTCAGTACGTTGATGATTTATTGGTTTGTGCACAAACTGAGGAAGAGTGTAGAAAGGATTCAATAACACTCCTGATATTATTGGCCAATAAAGGGTACAAAGTGGACAAGGGCAAGTTACAATACTGCCTGACAGAGGTCCTATATTTGGGACAGCTGATATCAAAGGATGGCAAGCGGATTATACCAGACAGAGCACAGGCGATTAGAGCAGTTGGGGAGCCCAAAACAGTAAAAGAGATGCAGAAATTTCTGGGTATGTGCAACTACTGCCGAGCATGGATATTGGATTATGCAGCATACACAAGGCCCTTATTACAGGCACTCAAAGAAGCCCAGCAGGAAAACAAACACATAGAATGGACAGAAGAAATGAACACATCATTTAACTCACTGAAAGAGCTGATATCAAGCGCTCCAGTACTGGCAAATCCAGATTATGGGCGCGAATTCTTCCTATTCTCGCACTGCAAAGGAACACTGATGACAGCAGTGCTGACACAAAAGACATTGTTAGGGCACAAGCCACTGGCTTACTATAGTGGCACCCTAGATGCAGTAATGCAAGGTCATTTCGCGTGCGAGCAATCACTAGCTGCAGCCGCGTTCGCCATTGAAAAAAGTGCCACGATAGTAATGGGCTGTCCTGTGACACTATTTGTGGAACACTCACTCTTTGCAATATTAGAGCGATCAAAGAGCACATTGACAACACAACGCGCCACAGCATATGAAATAATATTGTCCAGTGCAAACATACATATAGTAAGATGCAAAACAGTGAACCCAGCCACATTCATCACTGAGGCGTGCACCATAGAAGACATGCAGAACCACAACTGTGCAACATACACAGGTGACGAAGGTCAGGACCAGGTGATTTTTGAGAATGCCCTCAACGAAGGAGAGGTGTATTTCGTGGACGGGTCAGCCTCAATAGACATGGAGACAGGAGAGAAACATGTGGGTATGGCAGTGGTACGATTAGAGGAAGGTGAATACGAAACACTAGTGCAACACCGCCTCCCATCACACTATTCAGCCCAAGCAGCCGAACTAATAGCACTAATAGAAGCATTGCATGCAGCTAAGGGATGCGCAGTGACAATATATACAGACTCAGCATACATGACAACAACAGTACACGGAGGGCTGGCACGGTGGGGGCGGAGAGGGTTCCGACGAGCAGATGGAACACCGGTTCAGCATGCAGAATTATTGAAAGAACTGATTGAGGCCCTGCAAGAACCCACGGCAGTGGCCATCGTAAAATGCCAAGCCCACACTACAAATACAGATCTTATATCTTTGGGGAACGCGGCAGCAGACGCCGCCGCCAAAGAAGCTTCATATTTCCAGAAAGGTGAGGTAGGAGAGTACATGTTACACCACACAGCAAGCCAAGAGGTCCCCACAGGATACAACATGATGCCTACACAAGAAATAATAGAGCTGCAAGAGGGAGCAAGTGCAGAAGAGAAAGTGTTGTGGAATAAGAGGGGATGGAGCAAATCGCCGACGGATTTATTGTGGCGACAAGAAAGTTCAGGAAAAGCAGTGATGCCAGTCACATTGTTAGAAATAGCATTTCAACAACTACACTTCCCCGCACATAACGCAAAACAACACATAATGGCGGAGATACAAGAAGATTGGTTTGCACCTTGCCTCCAGGAACACATCACACGACTGGCATTGGAATGCACGACATGTCAAATTTATAACTCAGGTATGACATTGCGCACACTAAGGGGTACGATACCAAAACCAAATGGCCCATTCAGAGAGCTCCACATTGATTATGTAGACATGGGAGAAAGATGTAATGGGGCCCGCTACATGATTGTGGTTGTATGTCCATTTTCAAGGTGGGTGGAGGCAGGTCCTTGTGCGCGTCCTGATGCGAAGGGCGCCGCAAAGTTCCTAGTACGGGAAGTGTTCCCGCGCTGGGGAATTTGCGAAGTTATTCGCTCAGACAATGGCACACATTTTGTTAATGAACTGTTCAAAGAAGTGACTACGTTATTGGGAATAAAGCACAAATTATGCTCGATTTATCATCCTCAAAGTAATGGCGTAGTGGAAAAGATGAACGGCCTGCTAAAAAGCAGATTATCAAAACTGTGTTTTTCCCTTAAAAAGACCTGGATGTACTGCCTACCCTTGGCCCTGTTCGAATTGCGCAATCAGCCAAGCAAAGACCACCATTTGTCCCCGCATGAGATCGTCACGGGAAGGAGAATGCACACAGCGCACTCGCCTCTCCGTGAACGTTCTGATGCACACAGAAGCGCAGCAATATTGGGAGAGGAGTTCACAGAGTACTTGAAAAAACTAACACGGGCAGCACGCATTATAGCGAAGCAACTCGCCCCCCCCTCTACAAGAGAGGAGGGGAATACAACAGAACGGGTACCACTGCCTGACAAACAATTACAGCTAATGCCAGGTGACTTTATATATGTCAGAAGTTTTGTACGAAGGTGGAATGCGCCACGTTTCCATGGCCCTTATGAGGTAGTGTTTTGCACGCCCACAGCAGTAAAGGTAAAGGGCCTAAGATACTGGGTGCATTTGACAGACGTACGCAGAGCTTATAGCGCCGTGGAAGGTGAGGTGCAGGACGAGGCACAGGCAACAGCAGACAGTGGTGTTATGGAGAATGAGTAAGGGTGATTTTGTGTATGTGCAGCGATTGACAATGAATGCAAATGATCACATGGCATTCGTACGAAAAAAGAAAAACCTTGTTCTCTCATTTCTTGAAATTTTTCTTTCTTTTGAAGAAGATTTTATATATATTGTACAATGATCTAAACGTATTGATTGCAAATACCCTTGTCTGTGGAAACAAACCCTTCCCCTACCCACGCCCATGCTTTATGAAAAAAAAAAAAAAAAAAAAGTTAATAACGTCCGGGAAATGTTTACATGTCTGTACTTAATGCACTTTTGTATCTCAAACAGGAATTACCATGGCATCTAATGGGCAGCCTGCAACTAATAGATTTGTTAGGATTAGAGAAGTGTTGATAGATAGACTTACATATTCATACGAATGCGGATAGTCAATTTGTGTTATTATATTTTTCCTATCAATGTTTTGCCTGGTGACGTATTGGTTTATAGCGTTCATCTCTATCGAGATGACCGAGGGGGGAGGGGGGAGTAACATCACCCGAGCTCTGGGGAGCAATACAACTACAAGTGTAAATATAAAAGAAGGTGATTTTTTACTATGGGATGGATCACACTTTGTATGGGGTTACTACACTGAACCACCAACTGTCGCCCTGTCAACCTCAAGAGGTATACAAACAGAGATGGAAAGCAACACAATGTCCACACCTGAAATGTATAGCAGCCCCACTACCCTCCCCACCCCATTAGAAGAAAGTGATTTGTTGTTTATTGAGGAAGATGGGAATGTTATAACTATGACAGAACCTAAGGAAACATATCAGAAGTTTGACAAGGGGGGTGGGGAGGAGGAAGGGGGGCCCATTTTTTCACTTACCAAAAGCAGACGTAGGAGAAGCAAGGATAGTAGGCGGAAAAGAGAGACAAGCAGGAGGGGGTATGATGAGTACTATGGGTTAGGTTTAGACAAAATGGAAGACCCCCGGCACCCCCACCAAGCAAATAAATGGTATGCTGATATGAGTGCCACAGCCAAACAAACGACAAATGAGAGCTGTTATGTCTGCTCGCTCATTCCCCATGCATCAGGCACACCTAAAGTGTTGCTGCCCAGAGAATTGCCCATTGTAGATGCCCAGTGTCTCCTTCATCTCACGCTATGCCGAATGAAAAACACCTTCCAGGCACACGACGTCACTTTCAAGATTATACAGACGGAAAAAACGTGCTATCCAAAAGCAGCTGGAGTGGTATGTCTCAAAGAACCATTTTTTGCAATACAAGGGACACTATTTTCTGAAAACAAATGGAAAGATGAAGAAGTACTGTGCAAAGCGGAAGCACTGAGAGGTGTCCAACCAGCCAGGATGCGATGGATAGAAGAAACATGCACACCAGTATGGAAGGAGCACATTTCCAAACTGACATGGGTAACAGCAATGGAGAAACCCTTCAAACTACAAAGTGAGATCAAGAACGAACTATGTTTTAAGGGAGAAGGAAAAGTGGCAATAGGGACGAATAAAAGCTGCAACAAGACTCTCACCATCCCAGACATGAGAAAAGGAACAGCCGCATTAATGGACACATACTGGGTATGTGGGAACCAGGCCTACTTGCACCTTCCCCAGGCATGGAGCGGCAGCTGCTCGATGGCCACACTGCACTCGGCCCTAATGGTGATTCCAGAAAGCCACGTTGATGAAAATAAAAGGACGCCAGAGAACATGCCCCAGGGTGTGGTTCCTCCTACTGCAAAATCACACCTCTATGTCCTGTCCTCCGGAGGGAAGGGAGAAGAGCTATCACGGAACAGACGGGCATCAAATTACATATCCCAAGCTTCATCCGATTTATTGGCACAGATCCCAGACAGGTACCGACTGTTCAGCTCTGTAGAAACATTCTTTGCCTCGCTGATCTCAAGTGTCCAAGCAAGGGCAAATGCAAAATGGCTCCAGATAACACGGTGGGAACTAATTCAGTTAGCCAATGACACTGAAGAAGGGTTCAACATAATAAAAGTAGAACTGCGAGCTCTACGTCTGATGACCATGCAGAACAGGTATGTTCTGGACCTGTTGACTGCGATGGACGGAGGTGTTTGCCGAAAAATAGGAAGTGCCTGCTGCACTTTCATACCTTCTGAAGACGCGGAGAATGGTTCCTTATCCCACGTGATCGAAGCAGTACACAATCTGGGAGAGAAGATGAAGATGGAAGGTGGAGCAGAAGCCAGCACGTGGTTCGACAATATCTTCTCCTGGGTTCCCTCTTGGCTTGGAATGACAATTAAATTTCTGGTACCAGCTGTGGTGTTTCTCCTCGTGGCGTTCTGCCTGTGCCAGGTGGGCCTCCGATGTTGTGCAAGTGCGGTCCCTAACGGCGCAATGATGATGGTGACAATGGGCAACTCTGGTGGTACAATTAAGGCGACACAAGAAGTACATGTACAGACAGGAACAGATAACACTCCCAGGTACCAGTTAGTGCCTATGTACCATGATAAGGACATAGTAGACAAACTATGGCACACCACTATCAAAGAACCCCGAGATGTGGAACTGGAATGGTATGAGGAGGTCTGGGTAGACTTGGAAGGAAGTGGTGACTGTATATATTTAACATGTACACCAGACGAGTATGCTAGAAGAGGTGAGAGCTTGAGGGGAGTATGTAGGGCATGGATGCCTAGAAAAGGAACACCTGCATGGGATGACGCAGTGATAGAGGAACAAGAATGTAGAAGATTGGAAGAGCTAAAGAATTCGTTACTTTAGTAACGAAAGGGGGGAAATGTAGGGGAGGACTGGCCGCGAGGCCCTCCTCACCTACAGCCTTCTCCCCAGGTGAGGACCATGACTCGATGGGCGTCCCCTCATGCCACCCGGGCCCAGGTGGAGGAGGGTTCACCCGCCGACGACATTGCCCACACGTATCCGTTCCCTGCATATACAAAAATTCAGTCAGGCCTAGAAGCCATCTTGTCTAGCAAAGATGGCGTGAGTTTAGCACACTGTAGCGCGGCCCCCCACCTTTGGAGGGCTTTCCAAGCATCCCTGCCGCCGCAGCACTATGGTAGATCCGCTGCGAGCGCGTTCCCATGAGAAAGCCGGGTATGAGATAACCCGAGATGCTAACACTGTAACATTTCGTCGTTCACAATGTAATACTGCATCCCGTGCGACCTGGTCCGCGAGGCCAGGGCAACGCAGAAATGAATTCAAGTAGTGGTATTAGTGAACTACTTTTCTTAAACAGAATCTGCAAACCATGAATTAGCCATAAAAGTGAAATGTTTATATGACTTCACATTGTGATTGTACTAATGCTGCTAGATCACAGAGAAAGTGTCTTTAAGTCATATGTAGACACATGAACCCCTATATGTCTCCTTAAGTCACCCATAGTGGCAACCGTCAATCTCTGTGGTCCATAATATAGTTCTACCTCATGTACCGTCGAATGTATATAGATACTTAAACACTGCAGTACATATAATACCATGTAATGAAAAGGTACTCGAATCGACTGTATTAAAGAAATGTGTAACGAAGTCGAAATATAGATGTGTGTTTAAATAAGATCAAAATAAGGCAAAACATTATAAAAGTTCTGCATTCAAAAGTCAGCAACGCACGAGGAAAAAACCTTTGTGAATATATGCAAGGCCATTCTCCCTCCCACCCTACGAAGCCTGCCAGATAAAGAAGCTAAGGCATGTGCCACGCTCCCTCACCTCCCCCAACCAAGCTGGAGCCGCTTCAGAGAGTCAGAGGCCCCGGTACCGCACCCAAGGCCACAGCCCGCCACCTGTGTTATTTACAGCACAGTAATAAACCCACGTTTGAATCCACAGATCTACCAGCACCCTCTCGTAAATCCCACAACCCCCCCTAGACCACCCCAAGAATCATGACCCCGTGCAAAGCTGGGACAAGACACAGAGACCCATTTATATAATCAGCAGACAAACATGTATCATTCGGCCCAGGCCCCAGAGCCCAGCCCCTCGACCTAAAATACCGGTCAATAGGACACAGGTAAATCTCAACCGACAACTACCAGACCTCTCACGAGGTGCATTCCTCATGTGTTGCATTTATTTTATAAGATAAACTGCTGAGCGATTTATTGATGAACTTAAATGTCGTTTCTTGAATAACTGCAGTGTGCATGGCCTAGGGCAAACGAGTCAGGAAAGGTATTCATCTTTGTCACAGGCTGCCCCAGCATACCAACACCGCCCGGATGACCTCAAGCCGGCCTGCCAGGCCCAACCCTACCACGAGGCTGACCAGTGACGTCCTCCCACCCGGACCAACCAAGCTGCAGCAACACCTATAGTTAGTCGACGCCACCCAATCCCAATTAACTTGTGCCCCCTATAGTGTGTAGGTTTTGATGACGTTTTTGTTTTTTGTATTAGAAATACGCCTGTCTTTGCTATTGTCAGACAGAGCGCTCTCGGAGGTTGCAGAGTTCTTTGCATGCCTTATTCTTTGGATAAACTCCCACTTACGCTCACCAGCACTCTGTCTTGGCCTTATTCCCATTACGGGAGTGTCCATCATTGTCTCCTATTGCGGGGAGGATCGTGCTAACTTGGGGGCGCTTCCTTTCAGTGGTGACCCCGATAGCGTGATATCTCCAAATTATTTTTCCTAACTCCTTTTTAACAACCCCCTTGTGGCACGAGAATCTCCGGTCGAGAAGGGATACGCACGGTGAGCCGGCTCCGGGAGGCTGCCCGCCAACGGCGACCGGCACAATAAGAAGTGCGCACTCAATGAGAAAGGGTACGGGATCCCGATTGGAAAAAAATCCCCTTTGAGTGCCGCTCGCCGGAGCCAGGGGCTGACCGTTGAGTTACCGGTGACACTGCCTGGACGGACCCAGTTTCGGAGACTATCGGCTCAAGACGGGCACGTAAGTACCGAGTGCGAGCGATCGTAAAGGGGAAGGGAGGGGAAATTGTGAACAGAGGAACGGGGACAGGTAGAGGAGAAGAATAATGGGGGTCTACTAAAGACGGGTCTTGAAAATTTCTTTATCTTTTTCTTTGCATATGGCCATTAGGAGTAAGAAGTGAATGAAGAAGTAGAAGTGACGGGAACCTAGCTCCGAAAGGGGGTGGAAGGCGGCGCCGCATAGTGCTATCTAAACTAGTACTGGGAATTTATGAAGAAGTAAAAAATAAGTTATTGGTGTCTGGCAAAGGGAGACACTTAGGATACTTTTAGTGATTGCTACTCTTTCTATTTCTTTTGTTTCCGTTCTACGGGGTAAGGGGTGAAAGTGAAAAGGGTATAAGATAAATATACTTGTAGAAGAACTATAAAGTAGGGAGCACATTTGTAGGAGTGGGGATTAAGTAGTAGCACGTACAGACGTGAACACAGTAACCATAGCAGAAAAACAGGGACAGCTGGCCAGGGAGGAAAGGGAGGAGAAAAGTGAGGTGTGAGTGGGAAAGCATTGTGAGGGGTGCGCGCACCGTGTGAATAGTGAAGAAGAACGACTGACCGCGAGGGGGTGCCAGAGAGTGTGGACCATAACTAGCAGGTGGTTGATTGTGAATGAAAACTGCGCAGGTTTGAACAGGGATGCGAAGAGAATGAGGAATGGCGAGTAAGAAAGAATGTTAGTAGTGAATTTAACTTGCGTGATATCATTGAGAAGTCTGCTCTTGCCTGGGCCATAAAAATATACGTAGACATATCTATACGTAATCAAAAGTAAAGTAGGTGAACACGGTCAGTGCTATTGATTTAGAATATGGGGGCAGAAACTCCCTTGTCACATATTTGTACGAGCTTACCGGGATACGCTGAACGAATCAAGAAATACCACGATCAATGGGTAACAGAATTAAAAGGGGAAGGATTGCCCCAGATTTGGCCTGAGGGGGGGTCTTTTGAAAAAAGCGTCCTAGATATGGTACGAACGTGCATTCACCTCAAGTACAAGGGCAAACAGTGGCAAAACAGGAAGGAGATATTAGATCTCTGGAGACTATTTGAGGAAATACCCCCACCCAAAGCTCTGGCGCCAAATATCGATCTACCTTCCACCACAGATAACCCATTGATGATTCCAAGAGAGGAGAAGGAACAACTAAATACAGAACAACCTGTAGAGGTGATTAGTTTGTACCCGATATTACATAAACCGGCCACCGCAGCAGGATATAGTGATCCTACTTATGTGCCTCCCCCTACAACTACTACACCCCTAAGACCAACAGCCCCCCCACCATACGAAAGCACTAGAGAGCGTGCCCAGAGAAGCGCGCAAAGAGGGCACATAGAAAAGCTAACGAGCGATTTAGAATCAAGGCTCTCGATAGCAAAGGATGAACTCTCAAGAATAAAAGACATATGTGAGCGTACAGCAGGCACTCCCACTCGATCAGGACGTGTATCCAGAACATCAAGTGAAAGTAGAGAAATTGAGGAAGGATGGAAAAAGGGTGAAATATTGTTCAGAATAGAGGAAGAACCGACAAGAATAATACAGGTGGAAACACCAGAGGGGAGCATCGGTGATGTATCACGGCAGACAGGGATCAGAGAGGACCTGCTATGTGATGTCCGAGGCGAAGTAGATGAGAGTGATAGGTTGAGCATGGCAGTAGGAGGGGAAAGCGAGGAGCTGGACGGTGGATGCTCACTAGGAACAATAGATGACGAGTGGATGGGGCGACTAAGGAATAGAGTGGGGAGGATGGCGCCATTGGGGTCAGCAACGACCAAAGTGGGTGAGGGCGCCACGTTAAAAGGAAAATTACAACTTCCACTAATACACAGAGGGGGAGGAAGGCCAAACTATATACCCTGGGCCCAGATGGATAAAGCTAATTTGATGAAGTTATTGCCCCCGTTGTCCGGAGGGGCGAGCAAGTGGATATATGCATTCGAGAAACATACTGCCGGCATACCGCTGGCAGTAGGCGATGTGAAAAGCCTACTAGTATCAGCAGTAGGAGATCAAGCAGACAGAGTATGGGTTAAGGCTGGTTTCCCGGCCGTGACATTAGATTGTGACCGTCATGATGGAGCGTCTTTTAATACAGTGCGGGCACGGGTTTGGGATGCGCTGCGGGAGACGTTCCCAGATACTCCAGATTTACAATCAGTAATGCAGTGTACAATGAATGACGGGGAGGATGCTATGGATTACATTCTCCGGGTGCAGGAGATGTGGAGAGCGGAAACGGGCACACCCTGGCACCAATCCACATCTCTATTTTATTTTATCATTAAGAGGGGGCTCCCAAAAGAGGTGCAGAAGGCACTCGATAAGATAGCGGGCGTTGAGGCAAAGGGGTGGCCAGAGATCCAAAGTATAATAGTGCACCATTGTAAAAGGATAAAAGAGAGAGAGAGAGAAGTAGCACAGAAAAGGTTGGCAGACGAGGCAA
Organism: Ambystoma mexicanum; assembly: GCF_040938575.1. Classification (NCBI taxonomy): domain Eukaryota; kingdom Metazoa; phylum Chordata; class Amphibia; order Caudata; family Ambystomatidae; genus Ambystoma; species Ambystoma mexicanum. The sequence continues at coordinate 1,274,282,709 of NC_090929.1, read as the reverse complement.
AGTTGGTACAATCAAAACTGGTGAAGGTTGCAGCAGCGGTAGCAGGGCTCCCACTCATGAGGGAGGGAGAGGAAGGAGAGGAGGGGCAAATAGCAATACAAGGAAGAATAGCAGCAAATTGGGCAGGGCAAGGACAACGACAGTGGACTGAGCAGGAGCAGAACGGAGGTCCAATGTGGCAAGAGTGGGCCCCACGAGGGGGTAGAGGTGGGTACAGGGGCCGAAGAGGAGGACAAGGGTATGGAGGAATGGGAGGAAATGGGTGGCAGGGTCCTAGAGGTCCACAGGGGAGCTGCTGGAATTGTGGGAGATGGGGACATTACTCAAGGGAGTGCCGAAGCAGACAAAACAACGGGTTTCAGGAGACAGAGCAGTACGGTCACCCCCACCCAGGAAGCCCATACGGCCTCCCCATGGGACAATACCAGCAACCAGAAAATGCAGGACAAAGAAGTAACGCACAACTACACGGACATCAGTACAGAACACAAAACCACCCACAGAGTAATGACAATATACAATACACGCCAGGTAACACTTTCGCCACAGTAGCTAATGGAGCGCCTGCCCCCGCACCTTATAGCGGCGTGTCAGTAGTTTCGGGGAACATTTTTGATCAAGGGGGGGCAATGAGACACCCCGCATAGGACAGCCCACAGAGAGCACTTGCGTGTCCGGTACTATCTACGACCCACAATGCATCAGAGGAACCATTGATAGGAGCGCAGATAGGAGACAAGCAATTCATATTCATGGTGGATTCGGGAGCGGAAAAATCATGTATTAAAGAGGGCCGGTTCCCGTTATCTAATAAAACTTTAGAGACGCAGGGGTTCTCTGGGGCTGTAATTGAAGTTCCTTACACAGAGGCATTGGATGTGACAGTGGGGGGTAAAACAGTGAAAGCACCCTTACTGTATTATGAATGCTCGCCCATTAATTTGCTGGGGAGAGATCTCTTAAGCAAACTAAATATGACAATATCATTCACAGAAAGTGGTATCGTATGTTCAACACCTGGCATATGTCCCCTCCGCATAATGGCAGTAATACATGGCCACACAATCGTGCATGAGATCAGAGGGTTACCAAGAAACGAGGAGATGTTTATTGAGGGCATGAGAACATTGGCTCTTATAGTACCAGAACTAAAAAGGATGGATTGGAGGATCCCAGCCGAATTCCTTTTCCGCCCCATAGTGAGCCCCGACACAGCTCCCGGGTCAGTGCTATCGTTGGATTTACACGCAGTACACGTGTCAGCAAACAGAATATGTGTGATTGGCATTGACATGGAAGGATGCGAGTGGCGGACAGTACTGTGTACAAATGCAAATATCCCACTGCGGGAGCTATCGGACGAGGAGCTATTTTCCGACACTGAGAGAGATGGCGAAATAGTGATGGAACTAGCAATGCCGTGCGACATTGTAGTTACAGCCAGAAAAACTCAAGTTGAATTAATGGCAGTAGTAGGAGCACCACATGCATTTTTTGATGACGACATGAGGTTAGTACCCACTAACATATGGACAAATGGCCCCCATGATGTGGGGTTATTACATGGGGTTCAGCCTGTGGTAATAAAACTGAAACAGGGAGCAATTCTACCCCGGGTAAAACAATATCCATTGTCACGCGAAGCAGAAGAAGGGATCAGAGAGACAATAGATGCACTGTTAGCGCAAGGAATAATAGTGCCCTCAAACTCCCCATGTAACACATGCATTTACCCGATTAAAAAGGCGAAGGGAGGTTCATGGAGGATGATACAAGATTTACGCCCACTCAATGATGTGATTCAGAAGGAGTTCCCTTTAGTCCCGAACCCGGCGACAATACTATGCAATATTCCAAAGACAGCGTCCCACTTCACGGTCATTGACTTGAAAAATGCATTTTTTTCGATTCCCTTAGCAGAAGAGAGCAGGTACTTAACAGCGTTTACACTAGGGGGGAGGAGGTTCGAACATTGCAGATTACCACAAGGATATTGCGAGAGCCCAAGCATATTCAACAGGATACTACATGAAGATCTGGGGAACTTGTCTGTAGAAAGCACGGTGATTCAGTACGTTGATGATTTATTGGTTTGTGCACAAACTGAGGAAGAGTGTAGAAAGGATTCAATAACACTCCTGATATTATTGGCCAATAAAGGGTACAAAGTGGACAAGGGCAAGTTACAATACTGCCTGACAGAGGTCCTATATTTGGGACAGCTGATATCAAAGGATGGCAAGCGGATTATACCAGACAGAGCACAGGCGATTATAGCAGTTGGGGAGCCCAAAACAGTAAAAGAGATGCAGAAATTTCTGGGTATGTGCAACTACTGCCGAGCATGGATATTGGATTATGCAGCATACACAAGGCCCTTATTACAGGCACTCAAAGAAGCCCAGCAGGAAAACAAACACATAGAATGGACAGAAGAAATGAACACATCATTTAACTCACTGAAAGAGCTGATATCAAGCGCTCCAGTACTGGCAAATCCAGATTATGGGCGCGAATTCTTCCTATTCTCGCACTGCAAAGGAACACTGATGACAGCAGTGCTGACACAAAAGACATCGTTAGGGCACAAGCCACTGGCTTACTATAGTGGCACCCTAGATGCAGTAATGCAAGGTCATTTCGCGTGCGAGCAATCACTAGCTGCAGCCGCGTTCGCCATTGAAAAAAGTGCCACGATAGTAATGGGCTGTCCTGTGACACTATTTGTGGAACACTCACTCTTTGCAATATTAGAGCGATCAAAGAGCACATTGACAACACAACGCGCCACAGCATATGAAATAATATTGTCCAGTGCAAACATACATATAGTAAGATGCAAAACAGTGAACCCAGCCACATTCATCACTGAGGCGTGCACCATAGAAGACATGCAGAACCACAACTGTGCAACATACACAGGTGACGAAGGTCAGGACCAGGTGATTTTTGAGAATGCCCTCAACGAAGGAGAGGTGTATTTCGTGGACGGGTCAGCCTCAATAGACATGGAGACAGGAGAGAAACATGTGGGTATGGCAGTGGTACGATTAGAGGAAGGTGAATACGAAACACTAGTGCAACACCGCCTCCCATCACACTATTCAGCCCAAGCAGCCGAACTAATAGCACTAATAGAAGCATTGCATGCAGCTAAGGGATGCGCAGTGACAATATATACAGACTCAGCATACATGACAACAACAGTACACGGAGGGCTGGCACGGTGGGGGCGGAGAGGGTTCCGACGAGCAGATGGAACACCGGTTCAGCATGCAGAATTATTGAAAGAACTGATTGAGGCCCTGCAAGAACCCACGGCAGTGGCCATCGTAAAATGCCAAGCCCACACTACAAATACAGATCTTATATCTTTGGGGAACGCGGCAGCAGACGCCGCCGCCAAAGAAGCTTCATATTTCCAGAAAGGTGAGGTAGGAGAGTACATGTTACACCACACAGCAAGCCAAGAGGTCCCCACAGGATACAACATGATGCCTACACAAGAAATAATAGAGCTGCAAGAGGGAGCAAGTGCAGAAGAGAAAGTGTTGTGGAATAAGAGGGGATGGAGCAAATCGCCGACGGATTTATTGTGGCGACAAGAAAGTTCAGGAAAAGCAGTGATGCCAGTCACATTGTTAGAAATAGCATTTCAACAACTACACTTCCCCGCACATAACGCAAAACAACACATAATGGCGGAGATACAAGAAGATTGGTTTGCACCTTGCCTCCAGGAACACATCACACGACTGGCATTGGAATGCACGACATGTCAAATTTATAACTCAGGTATGACATTGCGCACACTAAGGGGTACGATACCAAAACCAAATGGCCCATTCAGAGAGCTCCACATTGATTATGTAGACATGGGAGAAAGATGTAATGGGGCCCGCTACATGATTGTGGTTGTATGTCCATTTTCAAGGTGGGTGGAGGCAGGTCCTTGTGCGCGTCCTGATGCGAAGGGCGCCGCAAAGTTCCTAGTACGGGAAGTGTTCCCGCGCTGGGGAATTTGCGAAGTTATTCGCTCAGACAATGGCACACATTTTGTTAATGAACTGTTCAAAGAAGTGACTACGTTATTGGGAATAAAGCACAAATTATGCTCGATTTATCATCCTCAAAGTAATGGCGTAGTGGAAAAGATGAACGGCCTGCTAAAAAGCAGATTATCAAAACTGTGTTTTTCCCTTAAAAAGACCTGGATGTACTGCCTACCCTTGGCCCTGTTCGAATTGCGCAATCAGCCAAGCAAAGACCACCATTTGTCCCCGCATGAGATCGTCACGGGAAGGAGAATGCACACAGCGCACTCGCCTCTCCGTGAACGTTCTGATGCACACAGAAGCGCAGCAATATTGGGAGAGGAGTTCACAGAGTACTTGAAAAAACTAACACGGGCAGCACGCATTATAGCGAAGCAACTCGCCCCCCCCTCTACAAGAGAGGAGGGGAATACAACAGAACGGGTACCACTGCCTGACAAACAATTACAGCTAATGCCAGGTGACTTTATATATGTCAGAAGTTTTGTACGAAGGTGGAATGCGCCACGTTTCCATGGCCCTTATGAGGTAGTGTTTTGCACGCCCACAGCAGTAAAGGTAAAGGGCCTAAGATACTGGGTGCATTTGACAGACGTACGCAGAGCTTATAGCGCCGTGGAAGGTGAGGTGCAGGACGAGGCACAGGCAACAGCAGACAGTGGTGTTATGGAGAATGAGTAAGGGTGATTTTGTGTATGTGCAGCGATTGACAATGAATGCAAATGATCACATGGCATTCGTACGAAAAAAGAAAAACCTTGTTCTCTCATTTCTTGAAATTTTTCTTTCTTTTGAAGAAGATTTTATATATATTGTACAATGATCTAAACGTATTGATTGCAAATACCCTTGTCTGTGGAAACAAACCCTTCCCCTACCCACGCCCATGCTTTATGAAAAAAAAAAAAAAAAAAAAGTTAATAACGTCCGGGAAATGTTTACATGTCTGTACTTAATGCACTTTTGTATCTCAAACAGGAATTACCATGGCATCTAATGGGCAGCCTGCAACTAATAGATTTGTTAGGATTAGAGAAGTGTTGATAGATAGACTTACATATTCATACGAATGCGGATAGTCAATTTGTGTTATTATATTTTTCCTATCAATGTTTTGCCTGGTGACGTATTGGTTTATAGCGTTCATCTCTATCGAGATGACCGAGGGGGGAGGGGGGAGTAACATCACCCGAGCTCTGGGGAGCAATACAACTACAAGTGTAAATATAAAAGAAGGTGATTTTTTACTATGGGATGGATCACACTTTGTATGGGGTTACTACACTGAACCACCAACTGTCGCCCTGTCAAACTCAAGAGGTATACAAACAGAGATGGAAAGCAACACAATGTCCACACCTGAAATGTATAGCAGCCCCACTACCCTCCCCACCCCATTAGAAGAAAGTGATTTGTTGTTTATTGAGGAAGATGGGAATGTTATAACTATGACAGAACCTAAGGAAACATATCAGAAGTTTGACAAGGGGGGTGGGGAGGAGGAAGGGGGGCCCATTTTTTCACTTACCAAAAGCAGACGTAGGAGAAGCAAGGATAGTAGGCGGAAAAGAGAGACAAGCAGGAGGGGGTATGATGAGTACTATGGGTTAGGTTTAGACAAAATGGAAGACCCCCGGCACCCCCACCAAGCAAATAAATGGTATGCTGATATGAGTGCCACAGCCAAACAAACGACAAATGAGAGCTGTTATGTCTGCTCGCTCATTCCCCATGCATCAGGCACACCTAAAGTGTTGCTGCCCAGAGAATTGCCCATTGTAGATGCCCAGTGTCTCCTTCATCTCACGCTATGCCGAATGAAAAACACCTTCCAGGCACACGACGTCACTTTCAAGATTATACAGACGGAAAAAACGTGCTATCCAAAAGCAGCTGGAGTGGTATGTCTCAAAGAACCATTTTTTGCAATACAAGGGACACTATTTTCTGAAAACAAATGGAAAGATGAAGAAGTACTGTGCAAAGCGGAAGCACTGAGAGGTGTCCAACCAGCCAGGATGCGATGGATAGAAGAAACATGCACACCAGTATGGAAGGAGCACATTTCCAAACTGACATGGGTAACAGCAATGGAGAAACCCTTCAAACTACAAAGTGAGATCAAGAACGAACTATGTTTTAAGGGAGAAGGAAAAGTGGCAATAGGGACGAATAAAAGCTGCAACAAGACTCTCACCATCCCAGACATGAGAAAAGGAACAGCCGCATTAATGGACACATACTGGGTATGTGGGAACCAGGCCTACTTGCACCTTCCCCAGGCATGGAGCGGCAGCTGCTCGATGGCCACACTGCACTCGGCCCTAATGGTGATTCCAGAAAGCCACGTTGATGAAAATAAAAGGACGCCAGAGAACATGCCCCAGGGTGTGGTTCCTCCTACTGCAAAATCACACCTCTATGTCCTGTCCTCCGGAGGGAAGGGAGAAGAGCTATCACGGAACAGACGGGCATCAAATTACATATCCCAAGCTTCATCCGATTTATTGGCACAGATCCCAGACAGGTACCGACTGTTCAGCTCTGTAGAAACATTCTTTGCCTCGCTGATCTCAAGTGTCCAAGCAAGGGCAAATGCAAAATGGCTCCAGATAACACGGTGGGAACTAATTCAGTTAGCCAATGACACTGAAGAAGGGTTCAACATAATAAAAGTAGAACTGCGAGCTCTACGTCTGATGACCATGCAGAACAGGTATGTTCTGGACCTGTTGACTGCGATGGACGGAGGTGTTTGCCGAAAAATAGGAAGTGCCTGCTGCACTTTCATACCTTCTGAAGACGCGGAGAATGGTTCCTTATCCCACGTGATCGAAGCAGTACACAATCTGGGAGAGAAGATGAAGATGGAAGGTGGAGCAGAAGCCAGCACGTGGTTCGACAATATCTTCTCCTGGGTTCCCTCTTGGCTTGGAATGACAATTAAATTTCTGGTACCAGCTGTGGTGTTTCTCCTCGTGGCGTTCTGCCTGTGCCAGGTGGGCCTCCGATGTTGTGCAAGTGCGGTCCCTAACGGCGCAATGATGATGGTGACAATGGGCAACTCTGGTGGTACAATTAAGGCGACACAAGAAGTACATGTACAGACAGGAACAGATAACACTCCCAGGTACCAGTTAGTGCCTATGTACCATGATAAGGACATAGTAGACAAACTATGGCACACCACTATCAAAGAACCCCGAGATGTGGAACTGGAATGGTATGAGGAGGTCTGGGTAGACTTGGAAGGAAGTGGTGACTGTATATATTTAACATGTACACCAGACGAGTATGCTAGAAGAGGTGAGAGCTTGAGGGGAGTATGTAGGGCATGGATGCCTAGAAAAGGAACACCTGCATGGGATGACGCAGTGATAGAGGAACAAGAATGTAGAAGATTGGAAGAGCTAAAGAATTCGTTACTTTAGTAACGAAAGGGGGGAAATGTAGGGGAGGACTGGCCGCGAGGCCCTCCTCACCTACAGCCTTCTCCCCAGGTGAGGACCATGACTCGATGGGCGTCCCCTCATGCCACCCGGGCCCAGGTGGAGGAGGGTTCACCCGCCGACGACATTGCCCACACGTATCCGTTCCCTGCATATACAAAAATTCAGTCAGGCCTAGAAGCCATCTTGTCTAGCAAAGATGGCGTGAGTTTAGCACACTGTAGCGCGGCCCCCCACCTTTGGAGGGCTTTCCAAGCATCCCTGCCGCCGCAGCACTATGGTAGATCCGCTGCGAGCGCGTTCCCATGAGAAAGCCGGGTATGAGATAACCCGAGATGCTAACACTGTAACATTTCGTCCTTCACAATGTAATACTGCATCCCGTGCGACCTGGTCCGCGAGGCCAGGGCAACGCAGAAATGAATTCAAGTAGTGGTATTAGTGAACTACTTTTCTTAAACAGAATCTGCAAACCATGAATTAGCCATAAAAGTGAAATGTTTATATGACTTCACATTGTGATTGTACTAATGCTGCTAGATCACAGAGAAAGTGTCTTTAAGTCATATGTAGACACATGAACCCCTATATGTCTCCTTAAGTCACCCATAGTGGCAACCGTCAATCTCTGTGGTCCATAATATAGTTCTACCTCATGTACCGTCGAATGTATATAGATACTTAAACACTGCAGTACATATAATACCATGTAATGAAAAGGCACTCGAATCGACTGTATTAAAGAAATGTGTAACAAAGTCGAAATATAGATGTGTGTTTAAATAAGATCAAAATAAGGCAAAACATTATAAAAGTTCTGCATTCAAAAGTCAGCAACGCACGAGGAAAAAACCTTTGTGAATATATGCAAGGCCATTCTCCCTCCCACTCTACGAAGCCTGCCAGATAAAGAAGCTAAGGCATGTGCCGCGCTCCCTCACCTCCCCCAACCAAGCTGGAGCCGCTTCAGAGAGTCAGAGGCCCCGGTACCGCACCCAAGGCCACAGCCCGCCACCTGTGTTATTTACAGCACAGTAATAAACCCACGTTTGAATCCACAGATCTACCAGCACCCTCTCGTAAATCCCACAACCCCCCCTAGACCACCCCAAGAATCATGACCCCGTGCAAAGCTGGGACAAGACACAGAGACCCATTTATATAATCAGCAGACAAACATGTATCATTCGGCCCAGGCCCCAGAGCCCAGCCCCTCGACCTAAAATACCGGTCAATAGGACACAGGTAAATCTCAACCGACAACTACCAGACCTCTCACGAGGTGCATTCCTCATGTGTTGCATTTATTTTATAAGATAAACTGCTGAGCGATTTATTGATGAACTTAAATGTCGTTTCTTGAATAACTGCAGTGTGCATGGCCTAGGGCAAACGAGTCAGGAAAGGTATTCATCTTTGTCACAGGCTGCCCCAGCATACCAACACCGCCCGGATGACCTCAAGCCGGCCTGCCAGGCCCAACCCTACCACGAGGCTGACCAGTGACGTCCTCCCACCCGGACCAACCAAGCTGCAGCAACACCTATAGTTAGTCGACGCCACCCAATCCCAATTAACTTGTGCCCCCTATAGTGTGTAGGTTTTGATGACGTTTTTGTTTTTTGTATTAGAAATACGCCTGTCTTTGCTATTGTCAGACAGAGCGCTCTCGGAGGTTGCAGAGTTCTTTGCATGCCTTATTCTTTGGATAAACTCCCACTTACGCTCACCAGCACTCTGTCTTGGCCTTATTCCCATTACGGGAGTGTCCATCATTGTCTCCTATTGCGGGGAGGATCGTGCTAACTTGGGGGCGCTTCCTTTCAGGGGCCTCCACGCCATCGTGCCTGAGGGGGCCATGTGGCCCCTCTCCCAGTCCCAGCAACATCACTGTGCTCAGTGCTCTGTGCTGCTGCTGCAGCTGCACTACAGTTCTCACTGGGCCATGGCGCCACCTAGGCTGGCAGCGGTGAGGGGTGAACTTGAAGACTTCAGTTTGTCAGGAAGCAGGCATTGGCAACAGTTGCACATTGCCGAGGCGAGCTAGAGCCCACAGCGCATGCACAGCTATGGCAAGCTCTGCCTTCGCACGTGCCACAAGCTCTGTCTTACAGAGGAGAGCGAGGCGAGCCTGACCCTGACACCACGTGACATCCGTGCTGTTGGAGAAGGAGCAAGGAGTGAGTCGGGACTGGTCACCGTCACCCGCCTGTGTCAGACAGGACAGGATCGATTCGGGGCTCTCAGATAAGTAATTTTGAAATAATTTAGCTGCTAAAAGCACAGCCAGTGTCACCTCAGGACTGAGAGCATACATCTGACAGTTCACCGCCATGGTCGTCTGTTACTGCAGCAACACTTGCAATGTTACCTTGAAGTGTGCTGTCCGACCAGCGCACATCCAGAGATGCGGATGTTCGCTGGGCTCCCAATGGGGCTGTCTGACATGGTGTCCGACAAGTCGTATCTCTTTCCCTGTGGCTCGAGTCCTGTGCTTAGGTGGAACTCGGCTCAGCCAGCGTCCATCCCCTTTCAAGGCTGCGGATATGCTGTTTTAAGACTCTCACCTTCCTCCAAGTGTGAAGATGTAAACACTAAAATGATGCTCTTAAAGTGGCCGTTAAATTAGTTGTTTTATTTTTTATTTTGGTGCGCCCACCTCCTTCAGCCTTAAACGATGTAAGCAGAGGAATTCAGTGAATGCATCCAGTATTTATTTGTTTACATTTTTAATATGTATTTTTTTTTATTCACTGTTTTTGTCAGTGTAATTCATTAAGTAGTGTTGAACAGTATTTTTAACCTACTAGTATACACGGCAAGCACGTGACTCCGTGGAATGTGGCATTACATAATACATCTAATAGCTGACATAGATGCGTGTTAAGCTAAGCATAAGCATTAAAGACACATGTACAACTCATTCCCATTGTGCTTGTAGCCTCATGGATAGAACACGCAAGTGGAGCCCCTCAATCATCTGGGACCATGTGATTGCCACGAATGCCCCATGCAAGTGGTGTAGACTTCATTTCATCACATTGCAGGCCAAACAAACATAATTACACACTTTGAACATATATTGACATACACAGAAAGTACACACTTTGCATAGTCATTGCTGCCCCAGTCCTTCTGGTGATTACTAGTAAAACCTTTTGAACATTGGCAATTGTCTTGAAGCAAATGCCTCATTGGAGTATTTCAACCCAAAGCATCTTGGTACCATTGATCAGTTCAGCCTTGTTTATGTGTTCAGGAACCTGTTTCGAGAACCCCTTCAGGTGCACCCACACCAGTTCAGTCGTATTTAGGTCTGGAATCTGACCCCATTGATGGTCCTGGCTCTCAATAAACCTTGCAGTGCCGCAGTTCTTGTCCTGTACTAGACTTGGTTTTTGGGTGCCCTGGTGATAAGATGGGTGCACCTGCAGGACCAGAGCCACACATATCATGTACTATTTGAAGAACGCTGCCTGGGTCATTTTGTAAAAAGTGTAAATTGCACTCAACACCAACATGAGCACTTACTTGCCTTTGGGTCCCCGGCATGTACAAAACATTAGAGTAAAAACAGGCAGAATTGCCTTGACGGTTTCATTTTACTCTCTGTTTTGTAAAATATATGAGAGCTGCCTGCAAGAGCACTTTGCAGAAGACATATGCAATGGATTCCGTTGGAATAAAGCCACTTTCATCAGTTGCTAAAAACAGGAGCTTTCCATGGCAATCCTTAAATTGTATGCCTACATAGAAATCGCATGTAGGCATAAAAGTGTGTACCCTTTGAAGTCAGAGAAGGAATGTAGAGAGGAAATGCTAATTTCATATGGTCCTTCTCTGACCTCAAACGGCAGCAAAATGCCCTGCAACGTAAAAGCGAGGCGCTAATGGCTAATGTCTTGATTGTTGTATGCCTTACCTTTGCACTCCAGGGCTTGTTAAATGACCCTCTAAAGATGACTCTCAGAGCGTCACCATGCTTGGAGTTGCCCCTCCATATGAGGTCTTTGGAAGGGGTGCTTTGTTTGTGGCTTACCAGGAAGGGGCCCCATCGTCTAAATTGCCGCCTGGTTGAACCGTCAGAGTGCTGCAGATGTCTCATCTGTGATTAGATTGTCGTCTAAGTCCTTGACTCTCTCTTTAACATGCAACACCACTTCTCTGTATTCACATCACGAATCATAGGTGACATTTTGTACTTAACAGAAACATAGCACAACCTCAGCCCTGCACAAAATGTAAGGCTGCTCGCCTACTCCCTCAGGCTACAGCCCTGTTACAGTTCTGACGCATAACCCCCCCATGCACCAGGACCCTACAGATTCCCTGGAAATATACCAGAACTTGTATTCTGCTTTAGCCAGTATAAAACCAGGACTAGAAGTCACAGATTGGGGAGGAAGGATAGCTCAGGGGCAACGTGTTTATCTTGGAAGCAAGACAACGCAACGCAGATTTGAATCCTGATCCTGCGCTTAAACACATTATAAAAGAACAATTATAATTATAGAATGCAAATCAAAAGCCAGGGCTGCACAGTCCAGGGTTTTGCATGTCACATATGTGACTCATTTTGTGAGTCAATCTCAAAATGGACCACAAACATGGCTAGATGGCACTTGAATGTGTTGTGTGAGTAAAGGGGCACCATGTGCAAGAGCGGAGCGGCTATACTCTGACATAGGCCAGCCCGGGATGTTTTTTCAGAGTCTGGAGGCAGAGATTGCTTAGGCTATTTTCCAGGCCTTTTCCCTTTTAGACGTCTCGATTTCTTGTCTCAAAGGTTGTAGGTTCCTGTTTTGCATAGGTCATTGGAGCCAGTTGATTTATTTCTACCAGGCTGGGAGCGGGGCAATTTATAAGCGATGGCTCATTTAACAAGCCATTGTTTTTATATGGTATGTGCTTAACATTTCAGTGTTAAGAACTGAAAGTTACTTGGGGCATTTTTCTTCACCAGGCCACAAGTGTCAGTTAGCTGATTAAACCTATGCAAAAGAGAATTGACGGGCCACACAGACAAGTTGAACTATTTTCTTTATTTTCAAGTCTCTTTATTTGACATACCAAACCTTTTCTTGTATATCACTTTTAGTTACACATGTCGCATCCCTGGGAAGGTTAACGTGTCATTTTCTTGCTTAAGAATTCTAGTAGCTGCTTTGGGACGTGGACTAAATGCATCAGCTTGGCAGCAAAGGTCTTTTCATTTTCTAAACAAGCCAATGACTGCCTAGCGCGCACACCAGATGGCACCTCAATACCACTTGGCACCTTGATTAGGAAAACAGAGTTCACCATGCAGACAGGAGTCCATGGCAAATCAATGCAGTGATATGTGTGCAGCAATGATTTGTACACTGCCTAAGCCACCATCCTGTTGGTTAATGGCATCTATGTGGTGCTCCCTTATGCAACAACACATATACCTGTTGTTTTCTGATGTATCCAATGTCCATACAAGAGCACACTGGAATGTTTTGTGTATGTGGCTCTGACAAACATGCCATACTGTGCCCACACTTAAACACAAAAAGCAATCAAAGAAGTTGCCTCAAATTGTATATCCACTAGGCCAAACACCCATTCTAGATTGCCACACCATGGCTTTCACTAGCTGCAGGCCGGCACTAATAAGAGATGCTAATGGCAGCTCTGTTAGAGCATGGGCCTGCTCTTTTTTGATGAAATAACCCCGGAGGCCTGCGTAATAGTGAGGAGGTAGTGGCAGAGGAACTGTGGACCCTTTACCATGCATTAGAAGCCGGTTTTGTTTAAAACACTTCATCAGCTTATTACTGTTCAGACTAAAGTTTGTAAGAGGTACAATCCTTTCTGTATAGCCTTTCTGTGCATTGTTTATTGGGTCTCTTGTGTGGTATCCTGTCCTGTCTGTAGTTAGAATTCCCTAAAGATGTTTCCTTGTTGTGGTTGGACATGCTTACACTGAGATGCAGCCCTTCCTCATCTAAAATTCTTCAGAAACAAGAAGCAAAAGAGCCCTTGTACCCCATTTCAGTGATTGATGTACCAGCTATTTAATAGTCACATCCAAAAACATTAAGCTGTCCAAATGACCATGTGGTTAGAAACATTTTAATGTTAGGGTGAGTATTGTGAACCGTGATGTGAGCACCAAGCCATCCATCGGTTATGAATTTAGAGATTTGCACATACAGTCCTTTTATCACAAACTTGTTTATCCAATATAGAGATCTCTGATCACTGTTATAGTCCTCAAATGCTCGGATTTAATGCAAAGCATAAATGAATCCTCATTGTTGCTATTTGTCCCCTTTCCCACTCTCAGAGAGGTATTTTGAAAAAGTAGTATAAGAGTCTACTAGACTGTCCATCTTGGAATGATAACCTACTATCAGAAAATAATTCATATGGTTAGTCTAGTATTGTCCCTTGCGAAATACAAGTGAGGTGGTACGAATAGAACACCTACAACACAGGGCCAATGGTCAGTGGGCCCTCAGACCCCGGTAAGCTTATCACACTGTAGTGTGCCAGTACTGACAGTTTGAAACTGCATTCAGGCAAGGGCAAGGCCTTCCCTAATAACAGGTGACAGAAAAAATCATTTACTTGGGCAGCAACAGCTATGTTTTCACATTGTAATTCAAGTACTTTACAGAAGAATTGTAATGTAATGAAACCAGCTTCATTTATATTGCAATCAATAATTCATATTGAGGAGGGGTTTTGTCGCATGACAGAGGTGTAGTTTGGGAGTGACGTGAGCCAGTCGGGCGGTGCATTCTGATGTTTCGCCCTGGGCACCAAGTTGGCTAGAAACTGCCCTGGATAAGGTGGAGAGGTTTTGTGCACGCATCCTTCATATAGGAGCCCTTTATCTATTCAATGGTATTCAGTATTCTCTTCTTATCACCCGCTGCAGGGAATAGGCAGGTTACGGCTGTCAGCCTCAGTGTGATGGATGGAGCCTCGCGCTAGACAGGCTTTCAGCATTGCTGTCCCGTCTACAAAGCAACAGCCTGGCTGTAGCATGAGAGCCACTAAGGGACCACACAGACTGAAAAGTTATCAGTTGCGTGCAAATCCCTTATGTCTCAAAGCACAGTGAGGGAGGGGGGATATGAAAGTAAAGTGGGAGCAGAGAAGAAGGAAGTGTGAAGTCAGAGAAGGGAACCCTAGATAAGCACAATTTGTGCTGGAGGGTAACCTGGGTATTTCCAGACAAAAGTACCAATGCCAACATTCCACCCAGGTGTCAGCATTCTTAGAGAGATTTTAAGAAGTGGAGTACTGAAGTACCACCCACAACAAGTCAGTGTCCATCCTGGCTCATATAAAGAAGCTCCTAGATCATGTTTCACTCCCGGGCCGCTACAGTCTGCGGCCTGATGCAGAAGAACATTTTATATGTTACCTCATTCCCACTGATAGGTATACATTATGAATTTTAGAGTTGAATAATCATGTGCCGTTTGGCTGAAATATATTTGATGTGTGCAACTCACTCTCTATATTGGGTAGCTTGTGTGGGTGTATGTCACTTTGGGCCCAGAATACCAGATTAAACTGAGATTAATGAATCAATTGCACTCTCCGCTGGCCTGAAGCGTGACACACAGAAGGCTGTTGCAAGTCGACCAATGCACAACACGTCGCACTGCGGGCCGGCAGAATGAAAAATGGAATGAAGAAGCAGTGGAGGCCATTGAGGTTAGCAAAGGGAGCTCAGGTGGGTAGGAGAGCGGCAAGACCTGCAGAGCCCCGGAGCGCAGAGGAAGTGTGGGTGAGCCCTTAAAAATGGACAGTGGGGGGACTCATTAACATACCAATTGAATATGGAGTCAATAGTGATGCATCAAACAAAACATGGCAGGTATCCGATCAGTCAGTGCTCAGTCATGTAATATTGGATATTTGCAAAGCGAATTGGCTAAGTTAAATGAAGAGGGTCTTTTTTTTCACAAGGTCTTTTGTCCCACAGAACATAAAAAGGTTATCCTTTACATTTGCAAAACCAGGCTTATTGGCTTTACCAGTACTTGCTATATATGATAGGATATGGCATTTGTAACGCGTCAATACACAAGTGTTTCATGGCGCAATGAGGCAAGGAAGGGGAAAGAGAGGGAGGACAGAGACAACAATCTTACTAGGCCAAGTGACATTAGGATCGTGCAAGTGCAGGGGCGGGGGTAGAGGAAAGGTGCCAGGAGAAAGGGGAGGTGCAGTGCTGCACATGGGATCAAAACAATAACAAGAAGTGTGGCCAGCAGTTGCAAGGTTAAGTGCAGACAGCAGGTGTCCAAAAGTGCAGGTAGAGGGACTGTAGGCTTACAGATACAGACCCAAGTGCAAGGGTTGGCGGGAGGCAGTGCGGGTGTGCAACTGCGTGGGTAGCCATCTGGGCCAAAATCAGAGGGTAGCCAGGTGACCAGTGCAGTATCAGATAGGAAATCAGCAGGGGAGAGGAAGAGAGAAGACAGAAGCAAAGGGGAACGTCTTGTGGTGCTTCCGGAACCAAAGAGGGTTCTCTTCGAGTTTCAGAGAGGCAGGGAGACTGTTCCAGAAGGAGGCCCCAGCCAAAGAAAGAGATCTACCACCAACTCATTGCTTGGAGAAGCGAATGACCCTGAGGGAGTTGGAGGTGGAGGAGCGAAGAACTCGAGTAGGAAAGTATTTACGAAGAGAGGGTTGGAGGTATTGAAGACCCATGCCCGAGAAGGCCTTGTGGACAATGGAAAGCGTCTTTAACTTAATCATTGCAGCAACTGGGAGACAGTGCAGAGATTTCAGTGCTGGAGAAATATGATCCCTGGGCTTGAGGCCAAGGACAAGTCTTACAGTCCTGTTCTGGATGAGTTGCAGAGGGTAGAGAGTAGAAGCAAGCAGATTTGGAAAAAGGCCTTTGCATTAGTCCAGCCTAGAGAGAACCAGAGCTCTAGAGACAGTGAGCTTGTGGCACTGAAGTGAATTCCCAATGCTTCCATGACGGCCCGATTGCCATGCTCTGCATTTGCCCTGCAGACTTATTATGGATGTAATAATTCTTTTCAGACAAACACCAATCGTACACCCTCCATTCATCAGTTCGATCACATCCTCATGCCATGAAGACCTGCTTGGATTAAGCACTTTCATTCTGACAAGAATTTTAAAAAGTTGTTTCAACAGGCGTGATTAGCTCACAGCCATCCCACCCCCAGCAGTCCCTGACCCTGTGTATAATAACTCACAGTAAATATCTCCACAACATAAACATTTTATTAGCTTACCAATGCTAGTTCGTGATGTGCCTAATTTGTTGGTATGAAAGCAGTTCGCCATTAATGCATTGTGCTGCTTGCACATTTTTTTTCACAAAATGCTTGTGTGAAACAATGACTTAAAACAATGGTGTGTAGTGTACAGCAGTCTATTTATAGTAGTTTTTCATGTATGTCTCTACAGCCTTCAAGGTACAGAGCCAGGCAGCAAGGACACTTACTGTGCTGAACAGGGGGATTGTGACTGACTCTGTGACCACCATCTTGCAGAAAGTATATTTTAAGGTAAGTCTAATTATCAACAATGTAAAGAGGAAGGTGTTTCACATTGCCTAATGTGTGGCTAATGTCCCTCTCCTTGCACTCCTCCATTCACTACTCCTTCCCAATTCTCTTGCTTGCTTCCCTTGCACTACTCATTTGCACTGCTCTTCTCATTTACCCTGGAATGTGGAAAACATTTTGTTCATGCACTGGCTTAGCGGGGGGCCCACAGACACTCCCAGTTCAATGCATTTGCAGTGGTCACTATATATATCAGTGACAGCAAAATGAAACACCAAGAATTAAAGAGCCACATTTATTCCATTCATACTTTGACACAGGTAAAATAACTGTTTCATGTTTATTTTTCTATTGCACATTTAATATTACTTGTGATTAATACTGCATGCACTCTCCATTTTGAATGTTGGCAACTTTGCATGTATTATATGCATGAACAATTTCAAATATTTCTCCTTACTTAGGCCAATAAATATCCAGAATAGAGGCGATAGCTTATAAGGGACAGCACAAGCACCATTTAAATTAACTACAATCATCTACAAATTTATCAAGTGAGAAAATGAGTAAACCAAGAAAGTATTTAAGTGGTGCTCAAAAGCGACATAAAGATAGTGATGAAACTCTTATGAGCAAACAACCAAAAATTGAATCTATATTTAAGCCTAGGAGCAGTGGTCAGGCATTATCTTGTGCAGAACAAGAACCACAGATGCCACTGCCAGTAGAACAACCAACCTGCTCTGGCCAAAATATAGCTGCTTTGCCACCAGTAAATACCGCTATACTGCCTACAGTTCAAGTGCCATCAGACCAACCATCCTGCTCTGACCAGAACTTAGCTGCTTTGCCTTCTGTAAATACTGCTTCATTTCCTGCTGTTGAAGTGCCAACACCCTGCTACAGCCGAATGTTAACTGCTTTACCTCCAGTAATTACTTCTAATTTGCCTACAGTTGAAGTGCCAGTAGAACAACCAACCTGCTCTGACCAAAACTTAGCTGCTTTGCCTTCTGTAAATACTGCTTCATTTCCTGCTGCTGAAGTGTCAACAGAACAGCCATCCCGCTCTGGCCAAGATTTACCTGCCTTCTGTAAACACGGCAAAGTCAGTGATGTTCATAGATCCATTAACTGTGTATGAATATGGAGGGACTGAGACAGTGACTGTAATGGAATCTGACAGTGATGTTGAAATCATTTCATCGACTCTCCCAGATGTATTCCCTACAGATAAAGCTAATTTTCCCAATAACTTTGACCATAATACTGCTTTAAAGAAATTAATTCTTAAAAATGGTCCCTGCAAACCAGCAGGACCCTTCCCAAGAGATTTAAAGAAGAGGTGTTTTTCAAATGAATACTATTACACATTAACAAAGGCAGGGAAGGGTACTCCGAAATTGGCTATGCTACTCAGTTCAATTGGATTGCGCTTATTGTGAGCCTTGTTGGCTGTTTGGTGACAGAAGACTTTCTTCCCAACAACAATCATGGGCTGTCTGATTAAGACTGGCAAGGTATTTCTAGGAAAATTAAAGAGCATGAAATGACACAATCCCATTTAGGGGCTTGTGTTGTTTATGACATGTGGAAAAATGATAACACAGTTGGCACAAAAGTGAAATCTGAATACCGAGAGCAGGTTAACCATTGGACTGAAATTCAGAGAATTATTGATGTCACACTCACATTGGCTACATGTAATCTAGCTTTCAGAGGACACAGGGAAAAAATAGGAGAGACAGATAGTGGGAATTTTTTGTCACTCATAGAGCTGTTAAGCAAGTATGACCCAGTTCTTAATCAACTAATTGAAAAAGAGACAAGAATAAAATATCTAAGCCCAAAAATACAAAATGAACTAATTGAATTGCTTTCACATAAAGTACAAAATGAAATAGTCACTGAAATCAAAGATGCACAATTTTACTCCATCATCATGGATACGACACAGGACATTAAAAAACAAGACCAGCTAAATCAGGTATTCAGGTACATTACAGTCATCCATGATGAGAATGAAAAACCAATTGAGGTGAAAATCAATGATTGTTTTTTAGGTTTTCACAATATAAAAGACCAAAGTGCAGGAGGCCTTACAGCAGAAATTCTAAAAATGATTGAAAATAAAGGATTGTCAATCGAAAAATGTAGAGGCCAAGGATATGATGGGGCTAGCGCTATGAATGGGATATACTCAGGTGTCCAAACTAGGATACGCTCTATAGAGCCGAATGCTGTCTATGTACACTGTGCTGCTCATAATTTAAATTTAGTTTTAAATGATGCCTGCATGAATATTTCTGAAATAAGAAAATGTTATGATGTTGTGCAGCGAGTGTATACATTCTTCAGTGACAGCATCAAACGGTGGGAACATCTTACCAATTCAAGGGAAGTAGCTTTATCTTCAAATCCCACATTGAAAAAACTGTGTCCAACACGCTGGGCATCAAGACATGATGCTCTTCATGCCCTATGTTTTCGCTTTCTGGATGTCATGAAAGCACTAGCTAAAATAATTCTACTGTCAAAAAAAGGAGATGAACGTACTGAAGCTACTGGGCTTAAGAAATGCATGGAGACATTTGAGTTTGTTGTCATGGTTGTAGTACAGAGCAAAGCTTTAGAAAATGTGAACATAGTTTCAAAACTGCTACAATCTAAGAATATGGACCTTTTGCAAGCTGCTGAGCACAACTACAACATTTGTAACTCTCAGAGGACAGTTTGACGATATTGAAAAGACTGCCTGTTCTCTTGCAACTGCTTGGAGAATTGTACCAAAATTTACTGAAAAAAGAATCCGGTACACAAAAAAACATTTTGATGAATTGTGTGAAGACAAACGATTATCCAACCCTGAAGATAATTTTAGGGTATCAGTATTTTACACCAATATTGATATCATTGTAACACAGTTACAAAAAAGATTTTCAGGTATAGATACTATTGTTCGAAGATTTAATTTCATGACTCCATCGGAAATTCTGAAAGCAACTGATGATTTGTTTTTTAAATCCGCAGAATCCCTTGCAGCTCAATACAAGGATGACCTATCCTTAAACTTCCCATTGCAACTTCTAGAATTCAGGACTGCATTGAAAGGGCAAATCAAACACATGTCAGGGGGAACAATGAAAGATTTGGCAGACCTTTTATTTTTGAAAAATAGTGGAATTCTGCCTAGTGTTTTGGATGTTGCAGCAGCTATTAAACTTTTCCTAACCATTCCAGTAACTGTTGCTACTGCGGAACGATCTTTTTCTAAGCTAAAATTAATAAAACATTTCCTTAGAAGTTCCATGACACAGGAGAGACTGACAGGACTGTCCATTTTGAGTATAGAAAGCGAAAGAGCAAGGAAAGTAGATGTTAAGGAGCTAACAGATGAGCTTGCACAAAGAAAAGCAAGCAGACAAACTTTATTCCAACACAGTACTAGAGTTTCAAAGAAAGGTGCCAGCAACATTTAAATTCTAATCCAAAGTGTTACTCAAAATCACAGATCAACATAACCTCTCCTTCTTGATTGCAAGTGCGGTAAACTGCCTAACAAAATTGCTCTTTTATCTAGTCATAAAAGCATGTTCTGGAATGCATGGATACCCAGAGAAAAACAATGTTAAGAAAACCACAAACCTAAGCAGTGGAAAAGTAAAACAGAAAAGTCATGTTCATACTTGCAGAGTTTAAACTGTGCTCGACTAACACCATGAAAGTGCTTAACCAATGGCGGTATGATGACTGTGCTTGACTAACGGTACAAAAAGCATCTTTTGCCCTAATACTCTACAACTTTAATTTTCCAGCAAATCAGTCATCAATATGTAGTTCAGTGTGAGTGCAAAACAGTAATCGGTGTAGTCCATTTTGTCAACCAGTCAAGCCGTCAACAGGCAAATGTGCCAGCAAGCATCCAACAGTCTGAAGTCCAGGTTGCCAGCCAAGACGTTATCAGTCCAGTATACCAGCCAACAGCAAAGCAGTCATTAGTCTATGGTCCAGTGTGCCCGCCAAGTAGTCATTATTTCCTCCAGCTAGACAGTCAGTCTACAAGTTCCAGTTGAGCAGTCATCTGTCAAGTTTGCCAGCTAAGCAGCCAAAAGTCTGTAGTCCAGTGTGACAACAAAGCAGTAATTGATGTAGTCCAGTGTGTCTTCCAGTCAAGCAGTCAACAGTCAGGTTTTCCAGTCAATCAGTTAACAGTCAGGATTGCCAGCCAAGCAGTCATGAGTGTGCAGTCCAGTTTGCCAGCCAAGCAGTCACCAAGCTCTAGTCCAGTGTGCCAGTCAATCAGTCATCATGTTTTCCAGCCAGTCAGTCATCAGTCTACATTTGCCAGACGAGCAGTCAGCTGTCAAGTTTGCCAGCTAAGCAGCCAAAAGTCTGTAGTCCAGTGTGACAACAAAGCAGTAATTGATGTAGTCAAGTTTGTCTGTCAATCAAGCAGTCAACAGTCAAGCTTTCCAGCCAAGCAGTCAACAGTGAGGCTTTCCAGCCAAGCAGTCAACAGTCACGTTTGCCGGTCAAGCAGCTATGAATCTGTAGTCCAGTGTGACAGCAAAGCAGTAATTGTTGTAGTCCAGTGTGTCTTCCAGTCAAGCAGTCAACAGTCAGGTTTTCCAGTCAATCAGTTAACAGTCAGGATTGCCAGCCAAGCAGTCATGAGTGTGCAGTCCAGTTTGCCAGCCAAGCAGTCACCAAGCTCTAGTCCAGTGTGCCAGTCAATCAGTCATCATGTTTTCCAGCCAGTCAGTCATCAGTCTACATTTGCCAGACGAGCAGTCAGCTGTCAAGTTTGTCAGCTAAGCAGCCACAAGTCTGTAGAACAGTGTGACAACAAAGCAGTATTTGGTGTAGTCCAGTTTGTCTGCCAATCAAGCAGCCAACAGTCAAGTTTGTCAGTCAAGCAGCCAACAGTAACATTTTCAAGCCAAACAGCCATGAGTCTGTAGTCAAATGTGACAGCAAAGAAGTCATTGGTGTTGTCCAGTTTGTCTGCCAGCCAAGCAGTCTACAGTCACATTTTCCAGCCAAGCAGTCAACAGTCGAATTTGCCAGCCAGGCAGTCACCAGGCTCTAGTGCACTGTGCCAGCCAAGCGTTCATCAATGACAGTCAAGTTTACCAGCCAAGCAGTCAGTCTCCAGCCCAGTGTGACAGCCAAGTGTTTCATAGATATGAGGTATTCATTATTTGTAACGTTCCTTTTTTCTCCAAAAATGTCTTTTACAAGTGATGTTGAAATTACTTTAATTAGCAGTTTTGTTTTTAGCAACCGTTCACTTAGCATTTTTAAAAATGAAGTAGTGCATCTGATTATTTGTTAGGAAAAAATTTCTAAAGGCAGTTCATATACAGATACATTATCACTTTAAAATCATAGGGTAATTTGCTAGATGGTTAAATGTATGATGTGTATGTTGCTTGTAAGGTACTTTATTTCATTCTTGTTTCTTTCCTCAAATTATAGTTCTGGACTCCAGGTGCAAGGATCTTTCACTGTGACAATGTTAATTGAAGGGACTTCATTCACTAAATCGATGCGCTGTCACACTGTTTAGCTGGTGAGACCATTTTGCCCTTTCTTTACCCTGCTCAATTGCCTTTTTTGTTTCCCCATTGATGTTTATGCACTGTCTATTGGCATGCACACATGCTTTTTCTTTGTATTTATATGCTAATATACATATGTCATTAAGATTGTTTTATTTTTGAAAACCTGCAATTCCAAATTCCCAACACTTGATTTGGGATAATGACTATTGTGTGACTGACAAGAAGAAGCATATATTTTATAATATTTTATTTTGATCACTATACTCTGGTTTGGGGCTTGTTATCTTTATCACTTCCTCATGTGTATTTGCTTAGTTTGTATGTATCGTAAGATAACATAAGTATTGCATTATATTCTGACTGTGCCATGTATTAGATACAATACATTGTACATTAATTGGTAGCAATGTTTACAAAATAAAAGTGAGAACGTTGTACTTGAGTGCAGATGCTCATCAAGGTATGAGTGGGAGTAATGTCTATGAGTGGAGCATAAATATATGAGTGGAGCAAATGTGTATGGGCGGAGCATATTGTGGTAGGCGTGGTCTAAATTGGTGGGCAGGGCATACCTATGTTGGGGCAGAGCTTAGGGGGGCCCCCATTGGGAGGTCTCGCAGGGGGGCCCCCACATTTTGTGTTATGCCACTGAGCTCACCCTATATCGTTCTCTGTCCACGTGCCCTTTCTTATCCCTGTGGATGGTTTCCCTTCCTTACCCTCCTTTGTCCTTCTCTCCTAGTGTGTCGTGTTGCCAAGATCAGGACAGAGGAAAACAACAAAAATGAAAAAGAAATGGTTCTTTTCAGAGTCGCCTTTCTCAGTTTAACAATAGAACTATCAAGTGACCGATATAGGCCTCCGCGCATTTGTGAAAATTTTTGCAGACAGTCATAGGACACACAAAAAAGGAGGGTGCAAGTGGAGCAAATCCAATGAAGTGGACGCTGGGAGTAAGTGGTGGCTCTGAAAAGAGCCTTTCGGTGGTGTGTTGTGCATTGGAGAAAACGGATTGTCGCATAGGTTATTGTGAATGCAAAAGAGGTTGCAATGCATTTTGAACATTGCGAAGAAAAATCTGATTGCCAGCAAATGTGAGATGTACTCCATCTCTGCGGAAAATGAAAGGGCTGCGAAACAAAATGTTCTGATTGTGGAATGAGGACATGCCAACATCTCTTAGAAAGGCACAAACAGCTTTATTCACATTGCGTCTTGCTTTTTCTATTTGTGGACCAAATGCAGAAGAACGCAGCCATTTTTGTCTTTGTGCAATACGGGAAAAAAGTATTTCACAATTTGGAAACATGTCCATGACCTTCGCAAGTCCTTCCTTCATTGCAAATTGCAAAGACATTCCAGAGACATGGCCTAAACTGTTGCCTCCGCAATAAGTATATCTGGAGGACGCTCTGTCAGTAAAGTAACATAGAGAGGTACCAAGTCCAGCCACCCCATTCCACGCACACCATGCCAGTGCACTTCCACATGAGAAAATACGATATCTGCAGCTTTCTGACTGCACCTTCAACCAATGTATCCATGAGTCTCCCAAAATCCAGATAATCTGTTTTTGAGCATGCAGAGCCATGGCTGTGTGGTCTCCTGTCAGCTAGAAGACGGTCTCACTGAATCTCGCCATTCAGAACACACCTACTGAACTTTATTGACCAATACCTAGCTCCGCTCATTCGCATTTGCATGCGTCTCCACCCCAGAATCCCAGTTGGTGATATGCTCAGCCTGAAAACTACCGCCATGTCCGCAGACATGTATAGGATCAGAGCGTGACGACAATATGTTAAAGTATTATTCCCCTTTTTCCCCTTTAAGGCAGGCTCTGAAAAGAGCCGTTTTTTTTGTTTGTTTTTGGGCAGATGCCTTACAGACATCTGATATTTTGTTTATTTTTTAGTATTTCTTTCCTTACTGTACTCCTACAACCATTACAGAACCTTCTCTAAAGCAAGCCTTACGTTCCAAAAGAACATGGCATTTCCCAAAGATGATAACGCAACACCATCTGCTTCAAAATAATCCGCATTACTTGGAACAATGTTATCGTGGCTGCAGAAAAACATACCAGCTCGTAACATGAAAGCATGCCTGCTGTGATTGATGATACACCTTCCAATACTTTGATCTGGACAGAAAACAGAGTTGTTGTCCCATTTTACTCTAGGGAGTAAACCAGAAAAAATTACTTTCCGTTGTTGGGAAGATGTTCATGAGTGCTTCAATCAACTGTCCCAAATCTACCAACAAAGTATGTGAATTCACGTAGCCCAAATGGCAAGCACTGTAGTCCAAAATTACCACATGAGGAGTGGTCATCGTATGCATGTCTCTGCAAACTTGCAGAATTGCTGCAACATTGGCATCAGTGTCAGCGCTCCACACCACCTCCAATCCTCTCACATCGAATTGGTGTCCCACATGCCTACTCTCGACATAGTGTTGTAAGCCATGTACAAAAATATCTCCAAGAACCAAAACCCTGACCCTCTCCACCTCTGCCATCTTCAGTATACGCACTGTCTTTTGACACAAAAGAGTAATGTGAACATCTGATTGGCTGATGCCTACAGTCCCCTTTCTATGCAGGATTTGCTTTAGAAACCCGTATGTGACATGCTCTACCCGCGGACAAGCGTTGGCTACATGCGGCACATAGCTCTTACCCAGTCCTTCTACCCTTTCCACATCGGTAGCAAATTGTGTCCCTCATTGGACACAACTTAACAGTCACACAACCATCCACCAATCAAATTGAACATCGGTAAATGTAACTCCGTCATCAACATTGCGTACTTCAAATGTACTGTCGATGACTCTGACTGGAAGTCGCATATCATTGCAAAGCACCTACTTCACAAACTACTGTGCAAGTGTTGCAGCTTTCTACGTACAGCTCCATGCATGTGCACATGCATGAGTATAGAGTACAGGTATGCATATTTTAATCAGAG
Organism: Ambystoma mexicanum; assembly: GCF_040938575.1. Lineage (NCBI taxonomy): Eukaryota > Metazoa > Chordata > Amphibia > Caudata > Ambystomatidae > Ambystoma > Ambystoma mexicanum. The sequence continues at coordinate 1,274,257,136 of NC_090929.1, read as the reverse complement.
AACATGTGCAACCCTTATGATTTAATTTAAATAAATTAATGGTGCTAAATGTGCATAGGCAATACATACCAACGCTCCCCCTTTTAAGTGCAAAATGTCCGATTTATCATTGACAAACTGCACAACTTCTTACTGTCTTCCGCATAACCTATACATACGTTACAAGCATGCCTGCAACAAGCAAGCATGCCTATTTAGGGTGAAACTCGATTTTGCATTAGAAAATGTCGGAGGTGTGTACTGGCCTACAGTAATGCTACTTGCAATGTGATCGTATGAGAAAGATAAGCGCTGCCGATTGCTTTGGTGACATCTCCCTCTGAGGGTCTTCCGATGTGTCGGCATCGTGCTTATAATTTGCAAGTAGACACATTTTTCCCATCTACTATTATGTGCCCTATCGCTTACAAACCTCTCTCCTATAGATAGTATACCTTTTAAAAAACAAGGCATTACCATAACCTTAAAATTGTTGTCAATTCAGAAGGACCTGCAAGTAACATACAAAGGCAGCACAGAGTGAAGTGAAATGCACACGTGCACTGGGTTGAAATATGAAAGGAGAATGCTCTGACGAAAGATGCACAATTAATGTGTGCAGTATCATCACTGCTGTAAACACACAAAGTAATTAATGTTTTTTTTTCAATCACAGTGAAGACTACTCTCCTGAGAATCAACAGCATCTACACTGCAAACGACATACCCAAAGAACCCTGGTCATTTCTCAAAAAAAAGTAAGCACAGTACTAACTTTATATTGTAACTGTTCCTCAAGGAGGCTGCGTGGGTTATTTGTTTAATTTGTACACCAAAGCAAATATTGCTTTCTGAACCATTCTACTTACAAATACCCATTTATTAAACAGAGAATTACAGGCAGAATGGCTCACAAATCCCTGTGTGTTTGGAACTCAAATATCATACAGAATCATTAGACGGTTAATTCTAGAAAAGAAGTTGCTGTTTCAAGTTTATGGTATTTTGTTTTCTAATAATGCTTCTTGTCACCACTAAGCCACTTTGTACTCTCATCTGAAGCCTATTGTAGTAGTATACAAACAGTAAAATAGCCTTACCAAATCATTGTAAGAGTCCAATGCACATTCACACACCATGACAAAGAGCTTCCCCATCAGACTCATGCACGCATGCACACAGCACACATACATTGAGCAACAGACCAAAGTATGCCTTCTTTTTTTCAACAGACACCAAATAATGCCTACCAAAAAGCAACTTCGTAGAAAGGAACGCAGAAGTAGAGCAAATAAAAATAAAAGTATTCAATCTAAGCATCCATCTGTAGTACAGCTTGTAGAGAACGTTGGAACAAACCAGCTAATGCAGTCATTTATCAAAACAAAGGAAGCTTCAACTACCGAAGCTGTACCTCCTCCATCAAAAAGTGTCACAAAACACAAAAAGCGTGGCAAAAAATCGCCTACCAGTACAGCTAACAAAGCTCCTAATAATCCTGATATAGTAACAAGAACCCATAGTAAAAAAAGTATTTTAGCAAAAATGTTTCGTGACAGAGTGCTTTAGAATCTACTAAGAAGAGGACCAAAATCATCCTCATTCCTTAAAACCTACTGTAAAAAGTTAATCCTACAAGCTCTCATGGACAGTGCATACCTTCTCAAAAGGAAGTTGTTTATATTAATGTTAAGTAAAACACTTACAAAACTAAGTACAAAACTACAAAAGAAACTCAGCAATAAACGGAAAGTGAACAAAAATAATTTCTAAAATGTTTGTGGAGGTAAATGGAGTCACACGACAACCACAGAACCATATTTTAATGAAGAAGCATACAAACAAAATCAAACAAACACAATTGCCATCCATAGCAGTGGATGAGGGTATGAGAAAATCAATAGTATCATCATGGAAGAAGAAACACTGCTTACAAAGGTATCCCCTGAAAACTCAGAATTACATCTCGATTCGACAGAACCACACCATCCAGTATACAAATGGCCGTGCACATCAATGTGTGCCATTCCAAACAAAGCTTTCAAATCTTTACATCAGTTCCTCAATCTGTATGTAAAAGGGAAAGACAAAAGTAAAATGAAAGTGCTGCAAAATATGGATATTTGTCCAGTGCGCAAATAAACAGGACTACAAGGGCATTCATTAGCCTGCATTTCTGGGCCTATTTGCAAAAGCACCTTCCATGATATCAAAAGGATATCAGTACATCATTCAAATGTAAGAAATCTAGTGTATAAAATATACTATGCAAAAAGTTCAGCTTCGGATTAAGCAATTTAAATAAGACTCTTCTGCATGGTACACCCAAATACTTACAAGACCGTATTCAGAGAAAGTATTTTGGAAGTGAAAGCCACTTACAAAATGCAATAGTTTTAGAGCATAGTAGCAACAAATCTGCACATAGCAACCTTCTATTACACACATACAGAAAAGAAATACTAAAATTTAAAAGGGCATCAGCTGAAGTACCAAACCATGTGTGTGTGTGTGTGTTGCCGCAGAACGTTTTACAAAAGGAACACACAAAATGTGGAGAAAGCATACAAAATAGAAGACAATGAAGATTCCAAATGGTTTGAATTAGCTCTCTAACTTTTACCAGAAAACAAATATGAACTAACTGAACGCCTAATATGATGCAGTTACTTTACTACAAAATTAGACAACAACCACACTCCTTCACGTGCTATAACAAATAATTTGAAATTGATCCCACTACCAAAAATCCTGCAACAACTCAATTTGTATGAGAGCATCATAATTCAAACAGTTCACCCATTTCAAGCAATTATAGGCCTTCATCCAAAAACAGCAAAATTACCTCCCTCTGAATTGGTGAAAGGCATTCGTGGAAAAGTAGTTTATTTGCCATTAGATCTAACCGAAAATGTACATACTCTAGGAGTGCAACGTTCAATAGAGCATTCTTTAATAGTCTTGGTAAATGGTGTACCAACAAAAGACAAAAAAGTTTGCAACAACTGGTGGACTTACATAAAGTTAGACAAGCATTGCAATATGTAAAAGACAATAACGAGTACTACAAGGAAATAAATATTGAAGAAAGCTTAAGGGAAACAACTGAAATAATTCAAGAGCCATCAGAAACTGGACAATTCGAACTTCTGGATCCTGCTACAGTATCCACTCTTTTGGACCAGTAGACAATTCATCCATTGCATTCCAATGAAAGCATAGATGATGCACTAGAAACTTACCAAATGCGACAAACCAAAGTTTCACCAATGATTATATGGGAAAAAAGTATAGAAGGGCGAGCATTTCCACTGCTATTTCCTACTGGCAAAGGTGGAAGAAATGATGATAGACCCACTCAGGTTGGGGCATCAGAATACCGCTCATTTTGAATGTATTCGCAAGATCCCAGATTTAGACAAAATGTGGAATACATATTCCACCTACTCTATGAAAGTGAATTAGCAACGCTGTGTTACGGAGTTGCACACATTTTGAAATCTGGAACCCACTTTCAAAATATGTCAGCTACGCAGTTAATACAAAAAGTACAGGAAAAAGATGAGGTTTTACAATCAAGTATAACAAATTTATTTGCAAACATGCGTGGTACAAAGGAATACTGGTTCCATTGGCATGGAGACGTGCGTTGTATGATCAGAAACCTTGGACCACCGACTTGGTGTGTTACACTAATTTGTGCAGAATATGCATGGGAAGATTTACATGAGTTCCTACGCATAGCAAACAGCAACTAAAACAACATAGATATATTAACACCTGGACAACTTTGCACTCTAGATCCAGTTAATGTGTGAAGATATTTCCATCATCGTTTCATTGCCATGCTACACTTTATTTGCAATAAAACTGTTCCTCCCCTTGGAGAAGTGCAACACTTTTGGAGAAAAGAATAACAAGCGAGAGGAGCACCACGTATTCACATGCTGTTATGGATCAAAGGTGCACCTAAATTTGGTCAAGACAGTGATAGCACTGTTTTGCAGTTTATCCAAAAATATGTCACTTGTGAAATCCCTTCACAACAGACACATAGTGAGCTGCATTGGCAGATTTTACAACTTCAAAGACACAAATATGGCAAATATTGTTGCCGCAAATACAAAAACAAAGGTAAATACTACACCAAATGCCACTTTGGTTTCCCTAGACCAGTTACAGAAACAGGTGAAGTAGACAACTTCATGTCTTCAGTTCGACATAGTGTTAAAGGTAAATCACCTAAGAACACATAAAAAGAACAGAAGAATCAAAATATATCCATGATTACAATGCAATCATTGTCCTCTTATGGAATGCATACATAGATGTGCAGTGCATTGCAGACAATTCTACTGCTGTTGCACAATATGTTACAGCCTACTTAACAAAAGCAGACAAAACAGAGCTTCAAGACCTCTGGGATGACCTAGCATCAGACAAAACACTATCACAGAAATTGTACAGCCTAGGCATAAAAATGCTCTCCCATAGAGAATGTGGCGCCTTTGAAGCAGCAGATCATTTAACCGGTACTGCTTTGTATGGAAAATCAGACAACATAGTATGGCTAAGTCTTGGTCCTGCTAAATCTAGAAAAAGAGTGCTGAAATCATATGAGGACATAGAAACAATTGCCAGAAATGATCCCAAAAGCCATGACATTCTAAAAAACAATTTGCTGGACACATACTATCCGAACAGGAGTAGCACTTTAGAAAGCATGTGTCTATACCACGTAGCTCAAAACTTTCCATACAAAAATAATATAAAAACCGATGAAAGCAAAGGTAGATATAGAGTGAGTGATTGTGAAGGGAGCTTAGTGAAACTTACCAAACAAAGCTTAATTAATCATGTAAAATTATCATTAAAAACTCCTCAACAGAAAGAACTATATTACATGCCTCTGTTACAACTTTTTTAAACCATGGAGAAAAGAGGAAGCCATACTAGATAACTATGACTGCTATGAAGATGCGTTTAAAGCAAATGAAAGCGCTATCACCGATGTGAACTTTACGCAGTACAAAACAATGTTACACAATGAGCAGTAACAGGAAGAAGAACTTCAGGCACAACTAGATAAAGACTCTTCCGACAGTAGTCAACCTTCTGTAACAGGAAGTCAAGAACCACTAGGACAACCACTAATAGCAAATGAGGCAGAAGTAGCTATGGCAGAAGTAGAAAACACCATGTATCAGTATCAAGAAGATACAGAAGACTTAATTGTACAACAAGCAAAACTTACAAAGATCAGCGCAGCATTTTTGAAGACGTAACTAAACAAATTGTACATGGTGTACAACACGAAAAATAAAGACTGTTCCTGCCAAAATTACAAACCTATACTACTGTACATGAGTGGTGAAGCTGGATCAGGAAGAACATTCTTATTCAAAATCATCAGCAAGTTTTTTCAACAATTGACAAACAACAAACTGTCAGCTGTTGTAATGGCCCCCACAGGTTTAGCTGCCTACAACATAGGCGGTGTCACTTTACACCGATTACTATTGCGTCCAGTAGAGCATCAAAATAAATTAGACTATTACAAACTTTCGCCAGAAGCTGCAATGGAAGTACGCAGAGTATTAAAACAAATGAAAATGCTACTAATAGATGAAGTGAGCATCGTCTCCAACCTAATGTTGGCTTTGATTCACCTCAGATTGCAAGAAGTACTTAAAAGTAACAACGAAGAACTCTTTGCAGGGAAACACATTATCGTTTTCAGAGATCTTCTACAATTGACACCAGTGAAAGGTGAACCTATTTTTAAAACCTTAGGCCACAAACTCTGCTGTAAAACTGTTGGCAGCATAGGAAATGTCAACATTTCCAAAACAGAGAATGAACAGAGAACAATCCGGCAATCTGCAGATCTCACTTATGCCAACATCTTAAAAAGTATTAGAGTTGGTGTACTATCGCAAGAAGCACAAGCAATATTGAAAAACTGGCACATTCATGCACTTTATGGCGATAATGCATGTGCAACTGATGTTATGGAACAAATTGCGCACAAAAATATCAATTGTATGGCCTTAATGCCAACTCTTGCAAGCTGTTTCAAATTCAATGAAACAATGTTAAATAAAGAAATGCAACCAATAATTGAAATTAGCGCCACAGACAAACTAGACGTACATGGTATGACAGTACCCATGCGTGAGCAAGCCACAACAAGACTAAACAGTTTAGAAATTCAATCTCCAACACAGCTGGGTTGGAAAAAATATTCAGATTATCCTTAAATTGTAGAGTAATGCTTAAACGTAACCTTGACGTCGAGCAAGGACTAGTTAATGGAGCACTGGGTGCAGTTGTTGGCTTTCAATCATACCCACATGACAGCAACATTCAGTTTGTCAATATTAGCTTTGATAAACTTTCAGAAGTGAAAAGGATAGAACGCTCAATTGCTTGATTCCTTCTCTTCAAAGACATATATGTACGTAGAGAGCAATTTTCTCTAACTCTTGCATATGCAGTTACCATTCATAAATCCCAAGGTCTTACCCTAGACAAAGCATTGATAGATATAGGAAACACAGTCTTTAAAGAAGGCATGAGCTACGTAGCATTATCACGCTTACGTACACTTGACGGTCTATTGCTAATGAACTTTGATGCAAATAAAGTCAAAGCTGATATTCCCTGAATTCTAGAATACAATAGACTGCGTTCACTGTACACCTCCCCATCTGAAAGAATATCCTGTTCCAGATAAAGTGAAACGTGGTAAAAAAAAAACAAAATCAAACAGAAATGCAACAGAAACCAACAGAAAATCTCTCAAAGAAAACAAAAGAAGCTAAAGCTTCATCAATTACCACAAACAAATAAGAACCTATTAGGGAATGTAAACCAGGTACGTCTTCAAAGAAGGAACAGAAACTCTGAAAAATGCACTCAGATACAGAACTAGCTGGTCCATTCAAATTTGCAAATGAAACTGGGGTAAGTTGCTATGCAAATGTAGCAATGAATATTCTATTTCAATTGCCAACAATTGTTAACAATATTTACTAACACACTACAGACCAATTGTGTTTGCAAATGTTAGTGCTTCATGGAAATGCAACAAACAATCCTGACAACACATACAGTGTTCATGGAATAAGGCAAGAATTGGACTACTGTTCTGGAATGGTGAGATTCACTATGAACTCACAAGAATATCCACAAGAATTTCTAATGTAATTACTACTAGTGTTGGAAAACAAAAGCATATCTGTGAATTAAATCTTACAGATATCGTACATGTGGAAACATGCATGCACTCTCTCTAACAATGTGATACAGGAGCAAATCCCAAATGAGCAATTTGTGTATGTTTCCATACCTAATTGTGAATCCATTCCATTTCAGCAACTTGTACAGAATGTAAACCATGGCAGATTATGTACTATTTGAAATTCAGACAATCGCTCCACCTTACTGATACAATCGCATAGTTCCTACATAATACTTATGTTTCTACGTTATTATGCAGATGGTACCAAAAACAACTGCAAACTGACTGGATTCACACACGGTCAAGTGTCACTTGGAAAGAAAACCTTTACAACAATAGTTATAATCTACCATGCAGGAGTTACAACCAATGCAGGTCACTACACTGCATACATTAAAAAGAAATGTGGATGGTTCGAATGTAATGATAGCACCATTACTTTAAAGCAGAGATTGCCAGATAATCTTACAAATGCGTACTTAATCTTCTTAAAGCCAAAAAATAATTAAATAATGTGTACTTCAAGAGTACAAAAAATTATGGAAAAGACTACAAACAGTTAGAATACGCCAACAGGTATCTAACTGCCCAAGAGGATATACCAACAACACAAATAAATGAATATCACAGAACTGTAAGAACAAATGCACAGTTAGATACGCCTACAGGTATCTAACTGTTGTTAAAAATGGACAGCAAGGCAACAAACATAACATTAATCAGAAAAATGAAGGAAACACTCAAAGGAAACAAGGAAGTAGTTAGTACTAGAGCAAATAAAGTATTTTTTTTAAACCGACATGGATTTTTTTTCCCCAGACCCAAGGATTAGAAAAGCAAACACATAAACTGAGCAGAACACAGTACACTGGTTTGTAAACTAAATATGAGGGTAAAAAAAAGGTAAACTGTCTATTATGCAATGTAGTAAGTTTTCATAAAATGCAAAGACTAACATACTTTTTTCTTTTATCACAGAAATTAAAAAAGGATACTCCCGCTAAGTACTGAAGGCATTTAAAACATATATGGATTCTGAACAAAGTAAGGAGTAAGTATTTTGGCATTCATTTTGTACACATGCGAACCTACACGTCTAATCTATGATACTAATATGCTGCAGTGGCTGTAGGCTGGCCCTTGCATCTTGGTTGTGTAACCTACCACCTACGCCTTACGACCAAGGTACAAAGAGTGTAGTTCTTACCCACAACCATCGCTGCATATCAAAACCATGGTCCTAGTAAAATAACTACTTATAAGTTAACTTTTGGGACCAGCGTCTGCAGCCATGCAGCCAAGACACTAGGACGTGCACACAACTACCACATTACACCACACCCATATTCACTTATAACCCCACTGGTTATTTATTTATTTTTTTTTTATTATTTTTTTATTTGTTATAGCTGGTAAACCAACTTTTCAAATTTTTATACACATTATCATTTAGCATACTTAAACATCTTATACTTTACAACAAATATTTACATCCCATTATAGGCAAATATAAAACAAGTGAACATAATAAAACCACATAAAACAAAATAAACAGAATGATACAAAGTGAAAGTGAGAGCCCTCCTTGAAATTACTTAGAACTGACAATCATCATTCACTTTGAATTAATTTATGCAGAATTCGAGCCGGAGAAAATTATATTAAGAAATTGCACAATTGCAAGTTGTATAGTCATTCTTGGATTAGAAAACAGACGATTCCATATTTGCACAGAACTGGTGCCACTCTGAACTGACAACTTTCCCCCGAAGCATTTCACTCTGATGTCATGTAATGTGGGGCATTCAATGATGAGATTTTGTAATGTTTCACATTGTCCATTAACTTTACAGTGACGACAGAGATTCTGATCATTCGATATTACCTTTCTTCTAGACAGGATCTCATTTGTCTCATATTGATTGAATCTGAATCTTAGATATTTCTGCCGGCATGCATGTGATGAGAATTTCAGCAGATACTCTGCTATTACCCCATACCTTTTGATGCCAAAAGCTTCGAGGTTAAAGTCTTTAAGTTTTCTGCAAAGTTCCATGTTGAAAATCCAGTCTGCTTGATAATTTTTATTTTTGGCACGATCCGGATTAGTCAACAGAAGCTCAATCGATATTGAGGCATCAGCAGCCGCATTAAGAGTGTGATTTCTCCACATCCTTGACATACCAACTTTTGCAGTTAATAGATTTTGGGCTAGTACATTTAGAAAGGTAGGCCTCCCTAAACCATCCAGCATTTTCCGTAGAAGCGCACACTGCTTCCATAATACATGGGCATATAAGGAGACCAAACCCAGTTCATATCACAGCATGGCCAGTGGTGTACCTGGGGAGAGTGATAGAACTTTTTTCCAAAATCTAGCTTCTAAGCTATCCCAGAATTTGCGGTTTTGTGGTACCAAAGCCTCGACACTATATAGCAGAAGTGGAATTATTTTGGCCTTATAAAAGAGCACAATGTGTTTCACGGTGAACTTCCCATATCTTCTTAACATGATTTTAGATTGTGAGATCAAAGAACTAAGTTTAACCCTAATTTCAGCTGTCATGGTACTTAGGGTTTTCTTGTGTTCAATATATACTCCGAGATACTTATATCTGGCAACTTTAGTTAGTACACATTTTTGAAGGGACCTCTCCAGATGATATTTTTTTGTAAAATTATTATTACACACTAAAATATGGGATTTGGCTGTGTTGATCACAAGGTTATTTGATGTTGCATATGAACCTAATTGGTTTAGCATGTTTTGTAGGCCTATGGAAGTGCGGGATTGTAATATCAAATCATCTGCGTATAGTAAGTAAGCAACCTTTTGAGATCCTATACGAGGCGCATCAGTTACGCAGTTCATTAGTGCAGGGCCTAGATCAAAAATAAAGAAGTTAAATAAGAATGAGGCAAGAGCACAGCCCTGCTTCACTCCTCTATATGTTTGGATAGCTGGTGATAATCTTCCGCCCATGTTTAGTTTAACTCGCATAGAGGTAGAGGAATGTAGTAAGATCACTAAGTTTATAAGGGACATTGGGCACTGATGTTGCCTTAGCTTAGCTATAAGCATATCTCTATCAATGTAGTCAAAGGCGGATTTAAAGTCAATAAACCCCAAATATAAGGGGAGTCCACCATCAACTTGCTCTGATTGTATCATTGAGAGTGCTAAGATATTCGGTATTGTGCCCATACCCCTTACAAAGCCTGACTGGAATGGGTCTCTTAGACTATTTTGATCTACCCACTCATTGAGCTCCTTTAATATTATTCTACAAAATATTTTCGCAGGTGCGAACCAATAGAGAAATTGGTCGATAACTCATTGGTAATTGACGGTCATCCTTTTTATAAATCGGAATTGTAATTGCATCCGTCCATGTTTTTGGTAATTTTTGATGGTTGTTTATTGGAGAAAATATCTTGTAGAGAATTGAGCTCCAGACTTCAGGGTGTTTTTTCATCAGAGAGTACGAAATCCCATCAGGCCCTACTGCACTCGAGTTGCTTGATGTCATAATTAGGTGTTTTATTTCCTTTTGGTCAGTATGTAGCCAGAACCTCAGCACCTCTCGTGTATTTAATGTCGAGACCGTGTTTACGGGTGACGCATATAGGGATCGGAAGTAATCTACCCACTGATGTACCTCAACTGTCGATGTCTGAAGGTCTAATTGGCGGGCGTTATTAGTTTGATTTATTATTGCCCACATTTTTGTGATATTTTTATCAGCCAAAGTCGACAACATAATTGCACCATCTTTTTGATATATATTGGCTCGATGTCCTTTGACCCAGTTATTGTAATTCAGGCAGACTTTTCTTATGAGAGTCAATCTAATGGTGAGAGGAAGCTTTGCCAGACTTCTCACTTCAGCACGATATGCTCTCTTCCTAATGAATATAGAGCTATCAAAAACATGGATGTGCCTTTCTCTTTTGGAATTCACAGCCTTCTGGTGGCTATATAATTGCATTGTATTGGAATATGTTAAACCTATGTCTGATGCTTGCCGGTTAGTTGAGGTGTTTGAGTCATATAAAATTTGATTAAAATGCCACAGGGCGTTCTCCGACCATCAGAGTCGGTTCTTGCCGCCATTTACCACAAAGGAACCACCTTCAATTATCTTATGTTTGATATCATTCGCATTTGCCATTACTTGCCAAGTGGCACACAACATGTTATGATCACTTGTTACAGATGGAGACACACAAAAGGAGCACATTGCTGACCACAAGGCACAAATTACATAGATGAAATCAATTGTGGATACAGAATTTCCTCTTTTCCAAGTTGGTGCAGGAGGGATGTCTGTATTAAATGCTCCATTCAACATTTGCAAGTTCCTGTGAATGACCATTGTGTTCCATTGTACCAGCTTTTCACTCTTTTGCGCCCCATTTGTTGCTAAGCAATTCATATTCAAGTCACCTGCTAAGATGAAGTACACAATCTTATCATCCGCAGATACTATGTCAAATAATTTATTCAAATCCCTAAAGAAACACTCAGTTGTGATGGCTACTGGGTTCCAGTATATATTCAAAATTGCATAGTTGTCACCATTAATTACCGGCCTTACAAGTAGCATGTATGCATTCGGCATGGCCCACACCTGTGATGATGATCCCGGTTCGTCTTTCAGCGCCACCAGTAGACCCGCAGAGGGTCTGCATATTGCGGGCTTCCGAGCTGGATTCAAGTGTATTTGATAGCCTGACCAGACTATGGGGCTTAGCAGCCAAGTCTCTTGCAGCAGAATTATATGGAATTTGCCTAGGCCACTCTCATCATTGTTTAGCAAATGTTTGAAACCCCGCGAATTCCAGCTGACCAAGGTAAAAGGGGTTAACTTTGCCAGGTTAGATAGTTAGTTCGAATTACTGCTGCAGTTGCATTCACACGAAGTCCTATCCTTCAATGGCTGCTTTAAATCTTAACAATTCGCTGTGACAATTTTTGCCCTTGGCATAGATTCCATATTGCTTGACAACTCAGACTCCAAAACACTGTCGATTTCTAAGTCGCGCAGAAAGCCCAAATCAAATAATGAATTTTTCGCTTGCCATATCAGATTACGAATTGCTCTAGATTGCATCCACACCCGTACTGAATTTAAATTCTGATTGGATGTGAATTCTACCAAAGTCAAGTCAGCTGAAGATATATCTTCCAGCAATGGTATATCCGAAAAGATGGCTAATATTGCTCTTCGGTTCAGATCGTATTGAGTACATGGAGCAGGTCTACATTTCAAAATCATGGAACACAGTGCCACTCGAGGAGTAACCTTCCCCATTCCCACAGTCCCTTGTGTTTTAATGCCCTTGGTGGAGGTCACATTATTTCTTTTCTCTTTCAGGTTGGGTGCCAAATCCCCTAAAGCATCTTGAATCAGCGCCAATACATCCTTTGTAAAATTAATGGGTAGGCTCAATTGTAGGGGTGAAGATAGATCAGAGCCGGCCACAGGGGTGGGCACCCTAGGGGTGTTTACATCCAAACTTGCGGCTGGAGTCACAGATGTTACTGTTGCTTGAATCATAGGGACAGACCCTCCCATCTCCGGCCCCTTCTTGGCTTGTTTCGCACTCCCCGTGATTTTGTCAACACCATTAAGTAGTTTGCAATGGGTGGTTGATGCCGCTGGATCTATGAGTAGAGGAATAGAAAGGCCTTACATGTAAGCATCTACTGCTCTCCTGATTTCAGATCTGTGGGCTCTTACATCCTCCCCACTATTCCAGCTCGCATCCATAATGTCACGTGTGTTGCTCTTTTCAACTGCCAAATTTGCCTCCAGACGCTGTGATCCCTGTAGCTCACTATGAGAGATTTCTTTTACCAAGGTGTCTAGAGGTGAATATGGTTGGGCTCTGACTCGCTTGTTCACATTTGTATTGTCATTTGACTCACATTCGCTGGGTGCTGTAAAGTTCTGTTGGGGGCTATTTTTTTTTTCAAGAAGATAGGAGCAATCTTAATGTTAAGATTCCTCAACACCGTAGAATCATTATCATTCAGTGACGCATTTGCTCTCGTCTTTTGTTTAGCTTTCAGAAAGATAGGGGCCAAAGGAATTGACTTCTTTGGGTTGGACAGTACTTGGGCCATCTCTGGTTTGTCAGGGAACTTTTCTGTTTGGGATCCTTTCGTGAACATACTTTGGTCGACCTTCTTTTTAGTGATGCCTGCTTTTTTTTTTGTGTTCATCGGTGAGTTGAGAGGATTTTACGTGATTGCAATTCCTCTGTGGGTCCCCCCTCTTAACAGATGAGCTGTTGGGGGATGTTATTTCCATAATTTCCATATCATCCTCTATCAGAGTCGGATGGTTATTTCCAACTTTCTTTAAGAATGAGCTGGTGGCCGAGTTATTTTGCTTTGTTCCACTCTGATTTTTTGACTTTTTCTCCAAGTTACCCTTTTTCCTTTGAGATTTAATTTCTTTGATTCTTTTGGCCCGTCTTGCTGCCGTCTTTCTCATTTTTTTTCCTGTCTTGGTGTGGACTTGAGACACCCACTTCTTCTAATGCAGCCTCTTGGGAGTCCAGCTGACTGCTGGTATTAGTTGCTGAAGACTTCTCCATTGCGACTCCATGGAAGGGATCTACATTCACATTTGCCAGTCTCATGAATTCTTCCAGTGTGGACGCTGAAAGAGATGATTCACAGTCAATTGTAGGATCTGCCTCTATAGGCTCTTTTCCCAACTGTTCTTGTGAGGTATGATTGTACAATTGCAACTGGGCCAAAAGACCCTGTTTAAGGGATCTATCTGCCTCTTCAGATTTGTGAATGTCTGCAATGGACCTCTGTATTGCAGAAATGTCCAAACCCTGTTTAGTGCACTCCAATTGCATCAACTGTAATTTCGGCAATACACATGAATTAACGGCATTGCAGCAGCCTGCTACGGAGCTGTCCAGTTTGGCTACTTCTTTTTTTAATTCCATCATGGTTCCAGATTGAATTTGCACTTCGGATTTCAGAAGTTCAAAAACGGAGACCAGCGAATTCAACACATAACTGAGTGCGGTTAATGAGTTGACATTCGACTCCGACCCCTCAACCAGAATTTCTTCCTGTGTTACGTTTGGACTGATAGCAACAGATAATTCGACCGGTTGGCGGGCCTGTACCGGAGTTCCGAGTTCTTGGTTGTCTTCTGTATTTGTAAGATTCAGATGACTCAGAGTTGGATCACCTGTGTCCAGAGCTGAGTGGCAACTGACACATTTGGCCAGTTGACAAACATCTTCTAGGGAGCTTGATGATATATTACTTGGACCATATGTTAATTCATCAGGCACCACTTTATTTGCCCCAAAATGCTCTTCTATTTTTTTCAGAATTTTTGTCGTTGTTGTTATGTATTCTAAACCTTTTTTCCACTTATCGGCTAGGGTGGGCTCAGGATCCAAGGCCCCCTTACATCTGACAGGCGTGGAGACAAGGGGGAGAAATGGGGTTATATGCACTAACGCTTGTATTTGTAAACGCGAGTCCCCCACCTCCATCACTTGGCCCCTGCCAGGCTCATCTATAGGACAATTAGCGCCACTGTTCAACTGCATCCTTCTCAGTTCTGGGTCCTCCCATTCTGGAGCTCTTGGATAATCCTGTACTGGGGTACTCCTCAATTTCATGAGTCTGCTTCACACTCAAAGACTGGAGCACTACAATGTTCACAGGTCCTCAGGCAGGAGGAGTTACCAAGGAAGAGAGCAGCTGCGTCTTCCTACACGTATCAAAACGAACCCCACCTGTGAGCGCTAAAATGTATTTAGGACAGAGCAGCTCACAAGCTACACTGCTCAAATGCGCTGCTCAACCCTCCGCCCGTTTTTGCAGCAGATAGGCAATTCACAATGGAGCCGACCAGCTCAGTTATTGTGAGCCCCAACAGACGCCAAATAGCGCCCCTCCCACAGCGTGTACGATGATGAGGAGCAACACTGCAGCTGAGCGGCTCAAAGGCTACAGAGCCCGCAGTCGCCACTCAGCCCTTCTCAGCCCTTCTCTAGCTTCCCACGCAGAGCTAGAATATGTGCTGAGAACGCGCGGCTAAAAAAGGGCTAAGAAGTACACCGTCGTTACGCGAGGTACTTCTTGCTCCTCACTCACGCCAGCTCCCCCAACTATAACTAGCGTGCAGAGGAAGCACCAAAGTATTCCAAAGCTTGCTCCAAATGTTACAAACAGTGGCGAACAATGACGGTTCTCACAAGTTCCGTTATAGTTGATTCAGATTGCAATCAAGAATGACAATGAAGCAGTCACAGTTCGAGTCAATGGGGGTTTACCTGAGAAAACAGATGGATAATGCGGCAGGATTCCCCGCCTTGCCTCAGCCGACAGCACAGACTGCAATGACTGCTTCCACGTGCACACCACTTCGCTCCGCTTCGCGGTCCTGGGAGTTTTTAACCCCTGCACAGCCAGAAGTAGTAGACAGTGAAGTAGGACTCCAAACCAGGTTGTTGCACAGAGTTATGACTTCAGTCTTGGGTGCATGGCCTTTGGGCATGCATGCAAGACTGTGGGTCCTGGGCAGAAACACCACAGCATATCACAACCATTGTGCCTTTTAATTTCACTACATACAAAGTTGGTTTTAGGAGCATGCCCTTCGGCCATGCTCCCAAAACGCTACGCCCTCCCCACAACCATCTTAATGATGTTGCATAGTACAAGCGTACCTATAGCTGTGATATGCTGCAGTAGTTTGTAGCCAAAGGCTACAGACGTGAGTGTGAGGCTACAGATTTATCAATGTATGGGTATACAGTATATAAAATCCATAGTTGCTTACAACTGCAGTGCTTATTATTTTGTTCAAATACTCTACATCCTGGCCACTAATACCACACCATATGACATCCATTAGGGCATATAACTACACTACGTACAAATGTGCTTTTGGGGGCATGGCCTTCGGCCATGCACCCATAACTGCAGCCCCTCCCCACAGCCGCCTGAGTGATGCACTACCACACCTTATCACACCCATTGTGATTTGTAAGTACACTACATATAACTGTGATGTTGGGTGCATGACTGCAGACTCTCCCCACAGCCACCTGAGTGATGTTCAATACTAGGGGTGTCTCTGTAGCTGTGAAATGCTGCAGAGGTTGTGGGCAGAGCCTAAAATCTTAGCCGTATGTCCATACATTTAAATCTATGGATGTGAAGTAGCATATAACTCCAGTGCTTAGAAGTTTCTTCTTGGGTGCATGGCCTTTGGTCATGCACCCTAGACTGTACACACTCCCCACAACCATTTGATCAATAATGAACACTACAGGTGTACCCATTGCTGTGACATGCTGCAGTGGCTGTGGGCAGGGCCTACAGTCTTGGAAGTATGGCATCCGGCCTACGGCCTACGGCCATGCACCCATCACTGTAGGCCCTGACCACAATCACCACAGCATATTACACCCATGGTTGCTTAAAAACTAGTAGCACACCCATAGATGGAAACATTGTAAATGTAGCATGTACTGAATATGTACCCAAAACTCTGGGAGCTGGCCACACCTGCCAGATATATAATCGATTGTGTGGGTGTCAAGTATAAATGTGTTAAGCTGCAGTGGTTGTGGCCAGTGTGCACATACTTCGGTGTATGGCATACAGCCTGCAACCATGCACCCAAAAGTATACATCTTGGCCACAACCACCGCACTAGATGAAACCCATGTTGCGTGTAAGTGAAGAGGATATAACTTTGTTGTTGGGTGTATGGCCTTCGGCCATGCATCCAAAAGTGCAGGGTCTCCCCACAACCACCTCAGTAATGTGTGGAAGTTGGGTTGCTTCTGGCCAGAGGCTGCAGTCCTAGATGTATGTCCATAGATATTACATTGTATGGGTGTGCAGTGGCTGGGACGTCCAGTGCTTACAAGTTTGTTCTTGGGTGCATGGCCTTTGGCCATGCACCCAAGACTGCACACACTTCCCACAACCAGGCAATCGATACGCATTACTACGGGTGTATCCATGGGTGTGACATACTGCGGTGTTTGTGGCCATGCATCCAAGACTCTAGGCCCTGGCCACAACCACCGTAGCATGTCACACCCATGGCAGCATACTAATGAATACAATACCCATAAGAAAAAGTAATGCAATTTTGGCATGTTGTCAATGTCAATGTTTGCTAACACCACGCATGTCCTTACAACAGTTACAAGTTCCCTGTGCACTGCACGGACTGAAATGCTACCCTTATTACACCCCTCATTTTCTCTGCGT
This sequence comes from Ambystoma mexicanum, assembly GCF_040938575.1. Lineage (NCBI taxonomy): Eukaryota > Metazoa > Chordata > Amphibia > Caudata > Ambystomatidae > Ambystoma > Ambystoma mexicanum. The sequence continues at coordinate 1,274,239,635 of NC_090929.1, read as the reverse complement.
ACACGGTGGCCATAGAAAATACATCATGAAGAGGTTATAACTTTGTTGTTGGGCGCATGGCCTTCGGACATGCACCCAAGAGTGCAGGGTCTTCCCACAATCACCTCAGTGAGGTGTGGTAGTTGGGCTTTTTCTATAGATGTGTTATCCTTCAGTGCTTGTGGCCAAAGGCAGCACTCCTAGCTGTATGTGCATAGATATTACATGGTATGGGTGTGCAGTGGCTGGGACTTCCACTGCTTACAAGTTTGTTTGTTGGTGCATGGCCTTTGGCCATGCACCCAAGACTGCACACACTCCCCACAACCAGGCAATCGATACGCATTACTACGGGTGTATCCATGGGTGTGACTTGCTGCGGTGGTTGTGGCCAGGGCCTACAGTCTTGGAAGTAAGGCCTTTGGCCTTCAGCCGACGGCCATGCATCCAAGACTCTAGGCCCTGGCCACAACCACCGTAGCATGTCACACCCATGGCGGCGTACTAATGAATACAATACCCATAAGAAAAAGTAATGCAATTACGGCATGTTGTCAATTTCAATGTTCGCTAACACCATGCGTGTCCTTACAACAGTTACAAGTTCCCTGTGCACTGCACGGACTGAAATGCCATACTTATTACACCCCTCATTTTCTGTGCGTACAAGCTGGCCATAGAAAATACATCATGAAGAGGTTATAAGGCCATGCACCCAAGACTGCACACACTCCCCACAACAAGGCAATCGATATGCATTACTACGGGGGTATCCATGGGTGTGACATGCTGCGGTGATTGTGGCTATGGCCTACAGTCTTGGAATTAAGGCCTTCGGCCGACGGCCATGCATCGAAGACTCTAGGCCCTGGCCACAACCACCGTAGCATGTCACACCCATGGCGGCGTACTAATGAATACAATACCCATAAGAAAAAGTAATGCAATTACGCCATGTTGTCAATTTCAATGTTCGCTAACACCACGCATGTCCTTACAACAGTTACAAGTTCCCTGTGCATTGCATGGACTGAAATACTACCGTTATTAGACCCCTCATTTTCTGTGCGTACAAGGTGGCCATAGAAAATACATCATGAAGACCGACCGCCATAACAAAAGCATTCATCAACCAGGTCTTACTGTATGAACCTTTCCCAACGCTCTATGACAGAGCAAAAAAGTTTCATAAATATAGCATGTTTCTGCTGGTCGTTGCTCCGCTATCAGTGGATCCAAGATGTCGGGCGCATCCAAACAATCTGACACAGTACTAATGAATGCAAATCCATAGGAAAAAGTAATGCAATTTCGGCATGTTGTCATTTTCAATGTTCGCTAACACCACGCGTGTCCTTACAACAATTACAAATTCCCTGTGCTCTGCATGGACTGAAATACTACCGTTATTAGCCCCCTCATTTTCTGTGCGTACAAGGTGGCCATGGAAAATACATCATGAAGACTGACCGCTAGAACAAAAGCATTCATCACCCAAGTCTTGCTGTGTGTACCTTTCCCAATGCTCTATGACACAGTAAAAGAGTTTTATAGATATAGCATGTTTCCGCTGGTTGTCGCTCCGTTATCGGCGGATCCAAGATGTCGGGCTCATCCAAACCATCTGACGCAGAACATGTCTCGCTGCAGCCAATCGGCAGAGACGTCGCGTGTCCGCGGTCATGACGCCAGCCCCTTAACCAATCGGTATCTTGTCCGTGGACCGAACAGGGAAGTGTGACCGCGAAGCGAACATAGATATCACAAATTTTTGTACACCTACTTTTTGGTCATTTTAATGAAAAGTACTGCACGGAAGGTCACCAAATTTACAAAAGCACACTTTCTAGACCAAGCCCCTGCCCCTACTGCAAATTTGGTGAAAATCCGTCCAGCGTTTTGCCCTGTAGCCGAGCGCAAAGTTTTTCCCCATTCAGTCTATGGGAAAAACAGAAGTTTTGGGACCCCCGCCCTATAACTTTGCCCCCCCTGGACCAAACCTCACCAAAGTTTGGAATAAAATTCAGAGTGGCCCATATACTTTTTATGAAAACTTTGGTGAGGATTCAGCCAGGGGGAGCGAAGCTATAAACCGCCCAAAAAGTGCTCTTCCTATGGAAATAGCAACTTAACCATAACTACACGGCCACTACCGTGGGCGTGTAATGTGGGGAAGGAAATAATGAGTCCAGAATAATTATGTAGATAGAGAGAGGATACCGGGAAGACACCCGAGAAGAGAGAGGATACCGGGGAAGACACCTGAGAAGTGAGCGGATTCACCTAATTCCTACGCTTTTAACATAAGCGGCTAGAAGAAACCTGCATCCAGAGTCCCAAATAAAGAGGAACGAATATGCCACCACAGCGATTAAAAACGCTTTTTTGTGAAAGGGATGGGTTTAAACTCCATGTCGGGGTAAAAGTATTAGAGGCAGAGGTATATGTGACCAGCTGGAGTTTGTCTAGTCTGTTAACGGCTGTCTTATGTACTCTTTGTTGTGATATCATAAGTCTAAAATTTTCCTTAGAGGAACTGACAAAAGATTCATGCGATTAAAGATATTGTAGTATATGAATGGATGTTTATTGAGTAAAATAGAAGGTATAACATTGGGCCTCATTACGAGAAGCATGGTAAAAACAGGGTCATTACCGGCATAGAGGAACTAGCGGGTCCGTGCTCGTATGATGCCGCTAATAGCGGGTGATTATGAGTGCGCTAGCACGCGCAAACCCCCATGTCGGTAAAGGCCATACCGCAATGGTGCTAAACGCCCTCCAACCCCTGATAGCGCCATCACGGGGCACGCCGATACCGCCTCCGCCTAGGAGGAACCCTTTAATACCGACCCGGTACTAACATCATGCTAATACCGGGCTCGTAATGCCGGACCTGGAAGTAACGTCATTGCGTCGGAACGAGAAATGCGCCGGCGGCCATCTTTAAAAACACAATCCATTGCAATCCTCCCAAACCACTACTGTTACAGAGGAGCTACCAGGGTCTATCTATTGAGAATGTCCAAGGCTACTAGAAAATCAAACCCCCCGCCTGCGCAAAAAGTGTTTTTCGAACGATGAACTCAACATGCTGCCGGACACCCTTGCTGCCCATGCTGAGGAGATCAACCAGCACAACCTGAAAAGGGAGGTGCAGCAACGAAAATAGGAGATCTGGGAGGAGGTAGCCCGCAAGGTCTCAGCAGTCGGCACCACCCCACGGACAGTCAAGGACTGTAAGAAAAGGTGCGATGACCTCCACCTCAGGGTACAGAACATTCTGGCCAGCAATAGGAGGGAGGCCATGGCCACAGGTGAGGGTCCCCACTCACCCACCTAACCTACGCGCTGGGAGGAGACCTGCAGTACGTTCATACAGATGGAGTCCATTGAGGGCTTTAGAGAGACAGGTGCCGCAACATCTGGAGATGGAGGTGAGTGACCCTGCTTATCCCAGTAGGGGAAACCATGACGTAGCACAAGTGATGTGGAAGAGAGTGTAGGCAAGGCAATGCATGTCCCAACACACACATCAACATATCCTTGCCCAGATGGAGGCCCCAACCATGCCATACAGAAATGCATGCTGAGTGTCAATCCCATTAGGAACAGACAGCCACACACACGGACCGTGCCCATATAATACATCACACAATCCCCAAAACAACGCCATGCCACCTGCCATGCAGCATTCATGATTTGAGACATCATGGCAAATGCCAAAAGGCCCCCTTCAAACTACCCTGTGCTACACACCTCCAAGATATGAATGCATGATAAAAGAATTTCTCAACAGCACCATATAATGCATCTTGCATGTAACACCATCACTGATGCCCTGCATCTCTTCTCCCCCCCAGGCACCGATGGAGAAGATGAAAGTGAGGCACCACCCACAAGGGCATCCATGTCCAGGCCCAAGACAACAGCCACAGGCAAGACCACCTCCGGGGCAGCCTCGCAGGCCACAACAAAACCCAGGGCGAGTGCCCAGGCCATGGCCGCACATGAGGGCCCCACATCAACGCCTGACACCGGGACCACAGAGCTGGCAACACCACTGGAAGGCGAAGCCAGTGGCACACTGTCGGCAGCAACAAGTTTGGTGGGCGAGGCAGCAGCCACTGCCCCACTGAGCGACACTGAAACAGCAGTGGAGGAGTATTTGTATTTATTTGTATTTATTATGTTAGTTTGTATGTTAGTTAGTGTGTAGTGTGTTAGTATGTGGATGAGGATGGACTAACCCATGGGGCATGTCCACATTCCCCAAGCCCCGTGTCCACCCCCCAACCTCACACTCAGGCCTCAACCATCAGCAGCATTGCAGATCCTCTACTCCATGATTCGGACCTCAGCACCCTCCCCGAGGACAGCCCTGCCAATGCACGCCCGGTCGCAGCACCCTCAACCACTGCTGCTCCCACCAACCTTGAGGCACGGCTAGCAAGCTCTCTAATCTGCAATGTGATCTTACTCTAATGTTCCATTTCTATGTTCTTTGCATCTCGTTATGTAACCACTGTCTTAAGATACGCGCCTGGTAGCCTCCGGGCCTGGTTTGCGCTATACAAATAAAATAAATACAAAAAAAATACAAATGCAAGTGTGGATGCTAGACAGGACTCAATGATGGACCTTGTCCGACAATATGTTGCGGAAGGAGAGGACACAAGGCATGAGATTGTGCAGGCCATATCGGCGAACACAGCCGCCATCAATGCCTCTGCGTTGATGATGCGAGAAAGTCTGGGGGTCGTCACGCAGGTCCTCACCTCAATCCTGCCAATCACCACGGCTTCCAACCCATCCACCAAACCCCCATCCTCCACACCCGCTTCCTCTGCACCCTCCAGCCCTGTGCGTCCGACAAGACGGAGTGCGAGGCAATCAGAAATGCTGCCCCTGGACAAGAAAGCAAGGAAATAGTATGGGACTACAATGGGAGTGGGTCAGATGGTGTTGGTGATGAATAGGTGTATTAGGGGGAGTTCATTGGAGGGTATGGGGTGTTCATTGGGTATATGGGGTGTTCATTGGGGGGTATGGGGTGTTTGGTGTTGGGGGGGTAAAACAATTCTGTAGTTGATATTAATACACCCGTTGTGTGAAAAATCATTCAATGCTTGGACTTTGTTCATTTCGTGTGTATACATTTTATTCATGACAGTGCACAGTGCCCAACTCCCCACATTCCCTGTGTGCATGTCCACATGGACCCAGTGTACAATGTGTTACTGACACATATCCATCAACGTCACTGTGGGTCAGAAGTATTTGTCAATCCGTGATTGGCACCTGCACGGCCATCCTGTGCATCACATACTGGCAGGGGTGCTGATTCTCCTCTGTCTTCATCCGCATCATCCTCACCCGGTGCATGCATGTCAATGTCAGGTGGATCACCATTGCAACAGCTAGTGCTATCATTTTGGTGCAGGAGGGGGTGTGGTGTGTGGGTGTACTCCTTTTATACTGAGACAGGCTCCATTGACTCCACCTGTGGTGATTGTGTGCACCTGTGGCAGTTGCCTTGACTGCAGGTTGCTGTTTACGGGTGGTCCACGATGCCTGTATAGCCGCCATTGTGCAGGCCCAAATTACCACCTTTGGGATGCCAGTAATGCCCACGTGAGTTGTAATGTCCTCCTATTACCAGCATCCCGGTATTTACTCCGCGAAGGGGAGTGTGTATGCGCCCAAGCCGGTATTAAGGGGCACGGTACGGGTGTCGGCAGTATTGGTGGGTTGTCGGGACGTAATGGCACAGACCCATTAACGAGGCCGGTAATACCATTCCGCCTTCCTATTTTCCTTACCGCCATTCTTGTAATGAGGCCCATTTGTGGAAAAAACGGGATTGGAGCTTGCAGTGATTGGTGCTCGCTCATATTGTTAGAATTGTTTAAGTCATGTAAAGCGTTAACAAGTGTTATATAAAGGGAAAGGAAACAGATTTAAGCATGGAAGACATAACTCCATTAGCACACTTGTGCAAACAATTGCAGAAACATGCACCTAAGCTGAAAAAATACAGTGCAGAATGGGTTAAAGGAACTTCCAACAAAATGTTTATGCCTTTATGCCTTGGCCACAGTGCGGGTCATTATCTAAAGCTGTTTTGCAACACATGACGACATACTTGCATGCCACATACATGGGCACACAAATAGACAAACGCCTAGCTAGTCGAGTTGTGGAAAATGTATCAACAAGACAAGGAAGAGGAAACGCCATCCGACTGGATACTTAACGTATGGACAGAGGGGGGTGAGTCGCCCTCAGCGCCACCCGCCCCATCTGAAAAAAAATTGAAAATGATAAGGAGGAAGGGTTATACCCGCTCAGGGAACTTAAAGCAGTCCCGGGGTATAGCAACCCAGTGTATTAGTCACCTACGCAAAGTAGTAACGAAAATCAAGATAAAGAAAGAGATAGAGATATTAACTCCAAAGTCCTGGGGACAAGGAAAGACGCAATGACAAGAGAAGAGACCAGACACAGGCAAGTACATCTCTCGACAAAGAGAGAGAAGGAAAAAGATGGAAAGGAAGTGAGGATAGAACTAATGAGATAGCATTTGCAAAGAACGAATGGATGGGAGGGCAGATTTTATTGAAACTCGATGTCAAAGGCATTGATGACGTAAAACAAAAGGAGAAGTTAGACGATGTACAGAGAAAGGAGAAGGAAAAAGAAAAAGGGTTGAGAGACAAAAGAATAAAGAAAAAAAGGTAGACAGAGACGAGAACAGTTATATCATGAAGAGCTAGAAAGGCAGCACAATCGTAAACAGAGAGCAGCCAATGATCAAGACAGACAGGAGCAGCAAAGGTTAGAGGAAGAGCAAAGGATACGAGAGAAAAGAATAAAGAGATGAAGGAATGAGGAAATGTGAAGGGCAGATGAATGTAGAGACACAAAGAAAGAGGAAGAAGATAGGGTCAGAGAAGAAGCGAGGAAGTGCAGAGAATTCCATGACGATGTAGAGCGTAAGCGAAGACAGAGAGCACACGATCTTGAATATCTGGAAAGAGAGGTTTAAAAACCTGATCCACTGGTAGACTAGGAGGACATAGAAGAATTCTTTCCTGAGTACGATTCGGTACCAGGACCATCTAGAGCGAATATTGAGGATGACTTCGACACCAGAAACATTGGAGAAAAGATCAATAGGATATATGATGAAATGGGGCTAGACCAAGTACCCTAAGGGGAGGGGGAAGAAGAGCGTCTAGAGAGAGCTCAGCTTTACGACACTGAGGATGTTTCCCGAAATAGTGGGAATAGAGAACTATCCCTAGATAGATTGGAAATAATCAGGAACAAAGAGGACGCAAGAAGTTGCACGAGTTGGGGACAGACAATGTCCAACACAGAATCAGAGGAGCATGAGGAATAGGAGGACGAGAGGAGATGCGAAAAACAATTCTCAAGGGGAAAAGGGATAATATGGTCAGACACTAGTGAGCCTGCACCGAGGGTATCAGAGTTAGCCACACCTTCCGACCGACACGAAGAAGTATCTCACGGTCAGAGGGGGGTGTCTGACCAACCTATGTGAGTCGGCTAAGGACATTGCCAGGTAGGCGGCGATGCAGGAACATTGCCCCTGCAATAGACAGGAGAACAATGAGAGAAGAGAGAGAGGGCTATGTGTCCCAATTTCCGTTGCTCGAGAAAGAAGGGGCAAGACCACAGTATATTCCATGGCCAGACATGGATCGGGAAAACCTGAAAAATAAGCTTACAATGCTAACAACGGGAGCCGGAAAATGGATACACGAGCTAGAAAAAATGACGGGAGGGAACACGTTAGCTATCAGGGATATCAAAGGTCTCTTAATCGCCATAATTGGTGATAGAGCAGACGATGTGTGGACACGGCCAGGTTACACTGGTGTGACCACAGTTAATACCGTGCATGACAGAGCTCCATTTAACAATTGCAGAGCCGCGGTATGGAAAGCACTACGAGTGCTATACCAAGATACTTCCGACATGGGAGCTATCATGACACGTAAAATGAAGGAGTCAGAAGATCCATTGATTTACATACAGAACTTTCAAGACGCATGGGTACTCGAGACTCGGGAATCTCGTGTTCTACCATATATTGTGCCAAGGGTTGCCAGAACCGCTACAGAAAGAACTTAAGAAATTGGTAGGAATTGAGGCCAAGCCATGGTCAGAAATACAGTTGACCATTGCACACTATTGCAGGCTGCTGCAAGAAAAGAACTTCAAAAAGGAAGCTGCACAAAAGGGTGAAGAGGCAAAATTAGTGCAGAAGAAATTGTCAAAATGTGCTCTTGAAGGAGCAATGATAACTAGCACAGATGAATCGAGCATGCAACAAGTTAATAATCCACAGCAGAATAATCAGGGCAGTACAGGGTTTTACCCCAGGGGAAGAGGATTTAGAGGAAGAGGATGGCAGAGTAATCAGGGAGGTTTTCAGAGTAATTAGGGAGGTTTTCAAAATATTTAAAATGACAATCAAGATATTTCAAATGGGCAAGTGGTCCCATCACCGCCAGCATGTTGGTTGTGTGGGATGGCAGGGCATTTAGCGTGCACATCCAGAAATCAAGGCATGATGCAAAACAGCCAAGGAAAAGGAGCAGGAATGGTGAATCCACCTGTTTTGTTACAGCAGGGAGTTGCGCAGAATCACATGGTGCAACAGTAAGCACAAGGAGCACAGCAAAACTTGCAACATCAGAATTTGATGAGTTCTCCACAAGGCCAGTCTCAACAGTCACCTATGCAACTGTCACAGACAGTAAGTACAGGAAAGGCTGCAAACCCTGGAATGAGGAATAATACTGGTGATGGGGGAAGTCCATTCGCACAAGGTGGGACAACATTATATATGGACTAGGACAGCTCACTGGGAACCCTGATGTGTTCTATCCTATCAGTGACACCAGACCCTCACCCGGAACCAAGGGTGGATGTCATTATAGGGGATAAGGAATATTCCTTCCTCATTGACACAGGTGCAACACGTTCGTGTATATGGGAAGGTAAATTTTCCTTGTCCGGCGATGCTATAAATACTCAGAGATTCACAGGAGCTACAAGTCATGTTCCCTTTACATATGCACTTCCAGTCTCCATAGGAGAATGTGAAAAGAATGTGCCTCTATTATATTCACGACTAACCCCCGTAAACATTTTGGGTCGAGATCTAATGACAAAGTTATATATGACAATCTTGTTCACGGTAGAGGGCGTAGTATTTTCAACTCCAGGAATGCACTATTCAAACGTATGCAAAATAATTAGGGAATATGCAGGACACACAGCTATGAAGGCTGTACCAATGGAGCCCGAAATATTTGCGTATGGAATACATGTGCTAATGGCAGGGCTGCCAGGGCTTGCAGACAAAACCATGAGGACTCTAGATGAATTTCTATTCAGGCCAAGAATACCTATGAACGAGGAAAGGGGACAAGTATTTCCCTTAAAAATACACACAGCTGCGATGCAAGGAAAAGTGGTTTTGATCGATTGTTGTGAAGATGAATGCCGACAACGGTGCACAGTAATCACCATCGAAGATGGGTACCGATTGACTGACGTCACTGATGATCTGTTTGACGAGCAAGCAGATATGGGAGAAACAACAGTTATGGTAAACCTCACTTTTTGGGTGAGAATAATCAAAAGAGTAGTGCCTCAGAGAAGGACGTTGGGCCAGAACCGTCCTGAATATTTTGATGACGACATGGCCCAAGTGCCTGTCTCAGTAGGGACTACTGGCCCCTATGATGTAGGCTTATTGAAAGGAGTCGGAGAAGTGAAAATTAAACTGAAGCCAGGAGCCATTCTTCCAAAGGCACGACAATACCCAAGTTCCAGGGAGGCAGATGAAGGAATTTTTAAGACAATTTCAGCCATGATGGAGCAGGGCATCTAAGTGACGTCAGAGTCATCATGCAATACTGCAGTTTACCCTATCAAAAAATCAAAGGGAGGGTCTTGGAGGCTAATTCAAGATCTGAGGCCGAAAAATGATATTGTTGAAGCTGAGTTCCTTTTAGTCCTTAACCCTGCTACAATCCTATGTACTATACCTGTTGATGCAAAATATTTCACAGTGATTGACTTGAAAAATGCATTTTCTCAATCCCGTTGCACCATGACTAACAAGATCTGACGTAATTCTTGCTCAGACAGATGCGTCTGAAAAGCACGAGGCTACCCCAGCGGTACTGAGAGTCTCCTTCTATCTTTAACAGAGTCCTGCAGATGGACCTAAGCAATATTGCATTAGAAAGTGTTGTCTTACAATATGTGGATGACATCTTAATTTGCAGCATGACAGAGGAGCAATGCAGACACGATTCTGTTCAGCTATTGACTATATTGGCTGAGAAAGGATATAGGTTGACAAAGAGAAATTACAGTATTGTCAACGAGAAGTACTCTACATAGGTCAGCTGATCTCACATGAGGGGAAAAGAGTTACCCCAGAAAGAGCTGAAGCCATGCTAAACACAGCCAAGCCACACACGGTTAAGCAGATGCACAGTTTCTTAGGCCTGTGCAACTATGTCAGGGCATGGGTCTTCAACTACAGCTCTTACACCAAGCCTTTGCTTCAGGCCCTAAAGAAGGCACGAGTGACGAAAGAAAATATTGAATGGTTTGAGACCATGGAGGAAGGATTTGCTGAACTCAAAGACCAATTGGCACAGCACCGGTTTTAGGAATTCCCAATCATGCAGAGAAATTGTACCTGTTCTCACACATGAATGGCAGCGTTATGACGGCAGTGCTCACGCAGAGAACCACATTGGGGTACAAGCCCCTGTCATACTATAGTGGAAATTTGGACCCAGTGATGAGAGGCCAGGTCCCTTGCAATCAAAGTTTAGCTGCCGCAGCATTCACCATAGAGAAAGCTACTACCATTGTAATGGGATCCTCGATGACATTGTACGTTGAGCACTCGCTATTTGCTATTCTAGAGAAACTGAAGGGCACACTGACATCTCAGAGAGCTTCCGCTTATGAAGTGATCATATCAAATCCCTCAATCAAGATAGTCCAATGCAAGATAGTGAACCCAGCTATGTTCCTAGCAGAGCCAGTCACTGAAGGAGAGCCAATACATGACTTTGTAAATTATGAAGAATCCTATGATGAAATCCCCAGAGTGAAAGAATATGCATTGGCAGAAGGAGAAATGTTATTAATTGACGGTTCTTCTAGAATCGATCAAAACGATGGGCAAAGATATACAGGCATTGCTGTGATGAAGCACACAGCAAATGGAGAATTTCGAGCACTGCTTAGTGCACGAATACCATCTCATTATTCAGCGCAGGCTGCAGAATTATTGGTGTTGATACTCGTGATTGAGAATCACGCAGACCAGGAAGTAACAGTGTACAGTGACTCCACCTATGTGACGTCAACAGTGCACACAGGCTTAGCGTGCTGGAAAAAGAGGGGCTACCTCTGAGCAGACGGCACGCCAGTACAGCATGCAGCCTTATTGGACAGACTTATTAAGGCACCGCAGCTTCCAGTGGGCATAGCGGTCGTAGAATGCGCCACCCACATGAGGGGGACAGATTTTATCTCACAAGGAAATCAAGCAGAAGACACGGAAGCCAAGCGTATGGCATCCAACAGTGAGATAATCATGGAAGTGGAAGCCGCTCACACAAATGAGAAAATGATTGTTGCACGGATTGCAACTGAAAGCTACAATAATCTGGGACAAACACAGTTGATGGAACTCCAAGGGGAGGCACCACAGGAGGAAAAATAAATATGGAAGCGGCGAGGATATTCTTTAAACCCCTCTGAAAGCTTGTGTTGACAAGACAGCACTGGTAAACCAGTAATGCCTATAGCCCTGTTAACGTTAGTGCTGGAGCAGTTTTAAGCAAATCCATGCCACCTAAAACTACCACTCTAGAGTCCCCATTGCCTTTCAGCTTCATGCCGCTCACCACCCTCGAGGTTGAAAAAATCATCTGCAACTTAAAACCCTCCAACTGCCAAGGGTACGCCTGTCCAGCTCCTATCATTAAGGAATCGGCCCATGAACTTGCGCCCTTCATTACAACCTTCATCAACTCTTCATTTCAATCGGGAGTGGTCCCTAACAACTTGAGGGATGCCTAGGTTATCTCTCTACTAAAAAAAACAACCCTGGATCCTGAGGTCCCAACCAATTATAAGCCCATCATGACGGTCCCATTTCTTTTGAAAATCTTAGACCGACCAGCGTATCTACAGACACAGAACTACCTGGAAACCAACAACCTTATAGGCACCAGACAATCCGGCTTCAGACCTAAGCATGGCACAGAGACAGCCCTCTTAGACATCAAAACCCAAATCGAGAATCTCAAAGACAAAGGTAAACTAGCCCTGCTACTACTACTAGATTTATCCCCTGCCTTTGACTTGGTCAACCACCAAATCCTCTGTCATCACCTAAAAACTGCAGCCCACTTTTCTGACAATGCCACTAACTGGATTAAATCATTCTTGGACAATAAACATATGAGGGTATTCTCCCCCACCTCCTCTGCTGACCCTGCGCCAGTCCCTTGCAGGGTTCCTCAAGGATCGTGCATGTCCCCTACCCTCTACAATGTCTTCACTAAACCCCTGTTTGATGTGCTTGATTATCTGGGTGTCACCTACACCAATTATGCTGATGACACCCAGATACTCATCCCCATCACGGGTGACTATACGGTAGACTCGAAAGCTTTGAAGGACATATACCATGTCATTCAAACTTGGATGGCACAACATGAGCTCTGTCTTAATGACAAGACCGAGCTCCTCATACTAGGGACACAGCAAAGACTGAACAAGTTGAATCCTATGTTCAGCACCTTCAACATCAACGGAAATTCCATAAAAGTTTCCAAAGATACTAAAACCCTCAGAATTTACCTCGATTCCACTCTTTCCCTTCACAGACAAATGAATGCAGTAGTATCAGCCTCTACTCTTGCCAGGACTTTGGTCATGTCCAAACTTGACTACTGCAATGCTCTGTACCAAGGCACCAACCAATGTAACCTTGACAAACTCCAGATTACACAAAACAACGCTATCAGAACAGCCCTCAACATCCCTAGATCAGCCCACATCTCTGAAACTAGGAAGAACCTTCACTGGTTGTCAGTCTCCCAAAGGATCTCACTAAAATCTCTTGCCCTGACTTACAAATGCATGAATAACCAGGCCTTAGCTATCTATCCTCCTGGTTTACCCAGTATATCCCACCTCGCTCACTAAGGTCTGCCACCAGCCAGAGCATACTGATCCCGAGATTCAAGCTCCAAACAGCCGGTGGGGCCAGCTTCCCAGTTCTGGCAGCTAAACTGTGGAACTCTGTGCCTCTCACTATCAGAAACTTGCCTTCCCTGAATCCATTTAAACACAAAGCCAAAATGTGGCTAGTCTCCTCTGATGACCTATTGTCACTTTAATAAGCATGTCTATGTATGTATCAGTTCTTGAATCTGCATTGTGATCTTATTTTAATGCTTGATATGTAACCACTGCCTCAAGATACGCGGCCGGTAGCCTCCGGGCCTGGTTTGCGCTATACAAATAAAACAAATACAAATACACTATCTAGCGCACATGACAAAAGAGAATCTAGCGGCAACACTCGCAGAAGACTGGTTCATACCGAACTTAACCAATCACGTTGCATTTTTTATAGTGAACTGTATAATCTGCCAACAGTTCACAGCTGGGCACACATTAAAAGTAATGAGAGGAGTCATCCCAAGGCCAAATGAGCCTTTTCAGCACTTGCATGTCGATTACATCGACATGATTCAAATATGTAAGGGGTTCAGAAACCTAATTGTTGTGGTGTGTCCATTCTCTAGATGGATAGAGGTAGGTCCATGTACACACCCAGTCTCTACCTGTGCAGCCACATTTTTAGTGAGGGAGGTATTTCCCAAGTGGGGGGTATGTGAAGTCATGAGATCAGATAACGGGAACAATTTTGTAAATGAAGTTTTTGAACAGAAGAGCTTGCTGCTTGGTATAAAGCACAAGTTCTCGTTGGCGTATCACCCACAAGGTAACGGGATATGTGGGAAGCTCAATGGCCTATTAAAGGAGAGGATAGCCATGTTGAACCTTACTTTAAGAAAGGGATGGTTGCACTGCCTTCCTTTGGCAAAGTATGCACTCAGGAATCAACACGGTTTAGACCATCATCTTATGCCACACGAAATAGCCACAGGAAGAAGAATGCGATACTACTACAGGCACAGCTCAAGGACTTTGTGTTCCATCCGTTTTCCCTGGAGATACCGTCTTGGTAAAGAACCATACGAGGAAAAGGTGGGACGAGCCAAGGTTTAACAGTCCCTTTACAGTGGAAGACTGCACTCCCTCTGCAGTAAAGCTACAAGGAAGGAGAGCTTGGATCTTTTTGGGTGACATCAAACCATACATGGGAGAAGGCCCTCTGCCTACACCCCAGCTTGAAGAGACTACAGACGACGGGGAAGAACCACAGCATGTGCAGATGAGATCCATGACGAGGAAGAAGTACACATGATTAGCAGCAAAGTAAAGACAAAGAACTTTTGTGCAATAGTTGTGGTTTCACTTTGGACATTCTTCTGAGCAAAAAAAGAGGATAAGGAGGATAAGGACTTAGAAAACGGACACTCTGGGCATTCTAGTTGCAGGGTGAAGAAGAAAATTGCATCTATAAACTTCAGCATGCTTTAGGCCAAAGTTCAAAGTCTGTTGACTTTGAACTTTGGACTAAGGCACACTGAAGCCTTGACTAGAAAAGTATGCCAAATTTTGATCAAGGACACATACATTGGAAGAAAATACAGTATCCCGATTCCTTCCACACAGAGACCTTGTTCGGAATCACTTATTGTGTCCCACAGTAGCAACATCACCAAAGATATGGTGACATACTTCGATCTAGTGCTAAGATCGTACCCGTCATTGGTGGGGAGGCTCACCAGTGTCACTGAATTTCTTCAAGATCCTGAAAACGAAAAGACTATAAGGAGATTGCTTACTGTGATTGCCAAGCAGTTCCTCCTACTTCCTAAGTACAGCGAGGAAAAACCAAATGTCCCAAGCGGAGAAGGAAGCAAATGAGCTTATCAACGTATTGTTCTTTCGCTTAATCGATGACTTCTCAGAACTTGTCTGAAGAACGACAGATGTATTGACTTTTCTTCGAGATCCAGCAAATACAGAACGTCTGAGCATAATCCTAAACAGCATAATAATCCAAGTTGCTCTCCACGTAAACGGAAAGTGCAGACACTGTTCAAAGTGAAGTGAAAGACTACAGTCCTGAAACTCAGTAATACAGGACAAATGTCCCTGTCACCAGAAGACAATAGGTTGGCAAGTAATGTTTTCTTGTGCCTAATCACAGATTTTACCAGAGCTACTGGGGAGACCTGTAGATGTTGACGTCCTCACATTCATCAGAGACCCAGCTAATTCTACACAGATGGGCATGCTCTTGCATGGCATCGTGATGCAAGTGGAACTTTCTAACCATCAACAGAACTATCTGAGAAAATGTTAAACCTTCTGCCGAGGGACAGATCGAGGGAGCAGTGCCAGAGATCATTTCTTTATTTTTCATATGGACAAGGACACATGTCTTCGGGAATGAAGCAGATCAGAGGCGCCGACTGGGAATTCGTATATTTTGAACATGCACATTAGAGAGACTTGTTGGATTATTGCCTGTTGTGACACACACATAGAAAAAGAGAACGGTACCCAGAAATAATGGACAATCCAGGGTTCAAACAAGGAGAGACATTTGTTTAAATACCTGCAGCCCGCAAACAGAACCAAACAAAATCCAGAGACAATATTGTTTAGAATTTGTATTAAAATTTAGCACATTCTGACGGATGATCGAGATGGGGTCCAGAGCAGTACTCTAGTCCTCCCGCAGGAGGAAACACATTCATATTTTTCTGGAAGAAAATGCTGCTGCTAAACCTACAGAGGCATAATGTATTTATGTATTATATTCATCATTGTTTTACTGTCATTAACGATCAGAACTGCATTTTTTATTGGTGCACAAAGCGTTCCAATTCTAGTGCACCCACCTAATGATGCATGCATGAAGTAACAAAGGCACCCAGGCCTTACATAGTCATTCCAGTCCCTAGAAGATCTGATAGTGGAATGAATTACCTTGAGATGGATGTGATTAGCAATGACACACACACACTTTTGTTAACCAGCAAATTGAAAAACCGGAGACCGGGTCGGCAGAGCATGAATGTAAAAAGGTTACTGACAACCACACGCATGCAAACATTGATTGCACATACACCAGCCCTCGTGTCAATGACTGCAGAACCACAATCCAAAGCATGGGAGAAGAAAAGACTGCTTACTATGAGAAATCCCACTATAAGCAAAGTAAAGAGCCAAATGAAGAAAGCAGATGTCATGGAAAGACAAGAAGAGTCGGAAATAAAGCCAACAGAAACCGCAGTATCTGAAACTCTTGATCCAACACCAAGAAAGTCAAAAGCAAACGCAGAGAATATTTCTGCACGAGCACAACTGATAGCAGATACATTATGGCCATTCATAGCCAGAGCAAGGAAAAGACAAGACGGGGTTGAAGAATAAACCCACAGAGCATATATGTTCCAGTGAAAGGGATAAGTACAAGTTCTACAGTACAGCTATATACTAAACCGATGCCAGAGTGGATGCAGACATTTCTAACCATAAAGAAAAAGATATATGAGGACAAGGAAAGAACTGCCAGACTTTTGTCTACTCAAACGGAACAGATGAGGAGGCCTGCACCATGGACTGGGATAGCTGAGAATCCTCCAGCAAGAAGGAGCCATACAGATGCATTCAGGGATGTAGTTATAGCGAACTACATGACAACCTTAAGAATCAAGAGAAATGTGCACAGAGACGACAACAAAGTAAACGAATACTTGGACAGCACAGCACATTTGGACAACAACATCTGGTACCAGCATATGAAAGATGTTGGAAGGTGAAGTTCAGAAGGGGAATGCTTTGTTTGTGCACTCCTACCGTACAGCATGGGGAAGTCCAAGATCTTCGTAGCTGTCGAAATTGATGTCCATACAGCACACTGTCTTTTGCAGTAGCAATCTGCAAGACCAGAGGCCAGTTCATGGGTAGTGATGCCTCACTGAAATGGGCAATTGAAGCAACCAATCCAAATGAAGACGATTATGTCCGATACATAAAGACACAAAACAATGGAAAAACAAAAACACATTGTGATCAGATATGAGAAGCCTGGAGTTAAAGGAGCAGAGAGAAGCAAATCTGAAACTAAATTTCCAAAGAAAACCCCAGAAGAGGCTCAAAGTTGGAAGAACAGAGGCCAAATGCAGGTTTGGGGAACAATGCTTTCACCAGACGGATGGGAGAAAGGAGTGGTGATATGCAGAACATGGATGGTCATCAGTCAATACGAGCCTGCCATCAACATAGTGCGAAATGGATGCAAGCCATTATGGCCAAAGCTTGCAAAACTGCTGACATGGGTAGAAGACAGGGAAGGACCCTTGCAGATTGTGCCACTGGAAAGCCCAAAATTCTGCTTCAGGAATAATGGCACAAGAAAAATGGGAGAGAATCAGAACTGCGGACGAGTATTTGATGACCTAGGAATGGTGCATGGAACTGCAGTAATTATGGATCATTATTGGGCATGTGGAAACAAAGCATACATCAGAATGCTGAGAAAGTGGGGAGATATATGCACAATAGTGAATGTCCACGTTCCAGCATTGGTGACCCCGAAAAGTGACTTGAATATTGACAGTTTCCCGAAAGCAGGTGCTCACATGAGGATGAAGAGATCTGTGGAACTGCTGTCTCGAATGAAGAAAGAGAATTACTTTTCTGCCAAATCTGAAGAAGGTTTGCATGCAATCCCATATGAACATAGACTGTTTAGCCTCATCAAATCAGTGTTCGCACCAATCTTCATGCCAAGATTCCAAGTTGGAGCAAATACTAAATGGTTGCAGGTAGCCAGATGGGAGTTACTGCAAACCATCAACACAACCATAAAGGGATTCAACACAATTGAGGAGGAATTAAGGGCAATCCGATTTATGACTCTCCAGAACAGTTATGTACTTGACATGATCACAGTTATGGGTGGAGGTGTTTGTGCGAAAATCGGAGAATCATGTTGGACATGTATACCTTCTCACGATGAGGAAAATGGAACTCTAACAGAAGTTGCTGACAACACTGCAGAACCAGATGATTGATGAAACTGATGAAGTTGATGACAACAGTTGGTTTGGAACACTATTCTCATGGGTTCCACAATGGATGGCAGATGCATTTAGGTTCCTGGGAGCCCTGCTAGTGATGATATTGCTAGGATTCTGTGTTATCAAGATAATAATCTCTCAGTGCCAGAGAACTGCGCAAAAAAGCCATAGGGATGAAGATCATGATTGATGTCGAGCCAGGATGGAAGCCAAAAGATCTGACTGACAAGGAAATAAGAGACTTTGTGAAGGCCAGCATTCATGCACCATAAGAAACAAAGTTCCTACATCCCAAGAAACATAGAAATTATGTGGGAAGATGGGTTTACTGCAGCCGAATGGACAGTGTTAACTAATGAAGTGGAACAAAGACGAACACGTAAGAACAGCAGGAAGCTTGAAAGGAGTAATAAAGATACGGACCCCAAAAAGACATTTCTTCAGACCATCATGTATAGACCCAGAAGATGAAGAAAGAATGGACTCAAACAATGAAGCAGAAGAGAAACTGAAAGAACTGAAGAAAGAGGTGAAAGTGGTCGATGAATCGCCCAGAGGGGGGAGTGTGGAGGAGGGCCCAAGTAAAGCCTGCACTCCAACCGCCCATTTTGAAGTACCAGGAACGTTCACACCAAAATATGTTATGTATGATGAGCTAATGAACCAGCAGAGAGCCGCAGTGGGGCTCTGTCCAGTACCTATCAGAAGAACAGTTCCTATTGAAGTACCAGTACCAAGGAAACCATGGACAGTAAGGTACCCATTGAGAAAGCCATATCAGCAAATGAAATGAAATGAAGATCGTCTGAGTGCAGTCCCTGAAGAAACCAAAAAGGTCTTAATGGAAGCAGAATGGTGATGCCACAAGAACATGGACTGACTCACATATAGAAGATATAATGACCTGAGAATGATGAAAAGAGATGAAACGCCATGAATAAAGGATATCGTGAACCTAAAGTGAAAGGACGATGTCAAACGTAAGAAACTTAAGCCATGAGCATGGTGAAGATATTCAACCAGTTTACACTTGTACATATGCTTGGAACCGCAAGAAAGCTAAGGAAATTGCAGCTTGCTATGCTTAGTAGAAAGTTAGTGTGGCAAGCGCCACTATACATAATCTACCTCAAACGAAGCACATTATGTAAGTGTATTTCCACTTTGCACGAGAAGCAGAATCAACCCAGATTACTAAAGGCCACATGAGAAAAAGCTTCATATTTAGCAAAATCGAGAAGAGACGGCTGAAATGAAACTCAGCAGAGGCAACTTGTGCCAGGAAAGCCAAGGTCGTACCAATAGAAGAGACGAGCAGTAGCTACATTTAATTGAAACTAAGAACAGAATATCCTGCCTATGAAAGGTCGAGATAAGAAGACGAAGGCAGGTGGTGGGTGAAACGAGAATCAAATACACAAATTGATGGAAAAGAGGCAAATTCACAGTGTCCGAATCACGTGACTGGCCCAGCAAGAAGAAGCAAGAGTTCACACCTACGCATGGCGGTATACATGCATTTCACCGTGGTATTTTTCATCGCGTGTTTTTTCATCGCTGTTTTTATTTTGAAAAAAAACTCAACTTTTTTTTCTTTTCGGGGGGGTTAAAAAATGTAATATATGATTGCGGGTGTAAGGGAATAAAAAAAAAAGGGGGGTTGGGGGGGAAAAAACGGCCATGAAAAAACCTGCGATGAAAAATACTGCGGCGAAATAACATAGAATCCGCATGAGGACTTTGCACAGTTGCCATTTTAGTCCAGGTTCCATGCAGAGCATCCAAGGGTGACTCTCATCCTGCCATAGTAGGAATGTAGTAAACATTAGTGCAAAGCTGTGCGATGCAGAGTGAGCAGAGTTAAGGACTCTGCACCTGTGTGCCCCAGAAAACATGGGCATCTGCCTCTGTGGCAGCGGAGGACCTTATTGGCTTTGAAACTGTTGCCAAGTTTGAGCCAGCTGGAAGCTATTGGGGGTATTGTTAATGTTCACCCATCTCTAATAACAAATCACTATTTCTATGTATTGTAGACACAATTGGGTGCCACAGTTGGCATCCAAATGAATATCATTATTGTTTAAATACGAGTTTCAGATAGCAAGTCCTTTCGATGCCTGAAGTTTTATTGTTTCCTGGGTCATGCTCAATGGTCGTAATACCATGCCTCGAGTCCTGGAAGTCCTCAGGGAAATCTCACTACATCACCTAAGCGTTGTGAATGGCAGGTCTCCCTCGGACCGCACTGCAGCCAGTACCTTTTCCAAGGGGCTAGGCTTTCACAGATCAATGTTGTTTTCATCAACGCTTTCTCCTATGAACCTCAATGTTGTAAAAGTGATAACAGACCAGATGCTCTGGGGTTGCATCCCAACTCAGTTGTAGAGGGGTGCAATTTAGCTGAGAAATGTATAAGGAATGTGGATCTGTTTTCTAAATGGAGCTCATTTGGGAGTTGAGGGGAATACATTTCAGTCAATTTAAGCAATATCTTGCTAGGCTTGGTCCTCCTACTGTTAGAGACCATTATTGTTATCTCTACAGCCAGGAAAGTTTGCAAAGCATATGCTGTTTTTACTCATCAACTACATTTCTGCTTTCCCACTCTATGAGTAATAGTAGGTCCACAAAAGTGCTTGGAGGACCAGTTAGAAAAACCATGCCGAGCAGCCAAAGGACACTTCTCTCCCAGAGGAGAGAGAGGCCAGGTCCCAAGAGTAGGGAGGCCCCATAAGGCACTGGGACAGTTAATAGTTAAAAAAGACTGAATACAAGAAAGCATATGGGAAAAACTGAAAGATTTGAAAAAGTGTAAAGACTACTTGAGGTAACTTGTAGCAAGGGGGTTCAAAGAGTTAAATATCACTATGGACCCAAATGCATCCTCTGACCCCCAGCCTCCCTGATTTTTCAGTCTGGAAAAGGACAACAGGCATGGTGAAGGACTTGCTCATCTAAAGCTCGCATTGTGTCTTTGTCTCCAGGGTTTTGACGTTGGGATTATTGGCTTAGTCGGCCCTTCAAATGCAACAACACCTCTCAACTCTAAGAAGCTAGTGAAAGAACCTGGCCTGGATATGATCCTGGTGAACATCTACAAGGAGGACAAAGGTATTTTGGCAACCTTGATATATGATGTATTATGATATGTTATGATATGTTGTGACATTTATAATGTGCATGTGCACAAGTGTTTCTAGGTGTGACAAGACAAGGAGGGGAAAACAAGGGAGGACAAAATAACGATTTTACTAGGCCTCTGTCATTCAGATCACGTAAGTGCAGGGAGGAGGGAAGGGGGAGAAGTGGCAGGGGGGAGTGAAAGGGGGAAGTGTAGTTAACTCACAGGTGCAGCCAGCGGGTGGCTCAGAAGTGCAGAGAGAAGGGACTGTAGGGATGCAGATACAGACCCATAAGTGCTGGGGAGCCCGGGGGCAGTGCAAGGGCAACTGGACACACAGTAGCCTGGGCCTGAGTTCAGAGGGTGACAAGGTGACCATTGCGCGGGGCAGTCGGGTGTATCAACAGGAAAGACGAAGAGAGAACGTGGAAGCAAAAAGGAAGTTTGAGAGAGAGGGAGGCTGTTCCAGGGGGAGGCCCTAACCGAGGAGATAGATCTGCCCCAGTTCTCTGCTTGGAGAAGCGTCTGACCCCCAGAGAGTTGGAGGTGGATGAGTATAGAGCTCGAGAAGGAAGATGTTTTGGAAGGGAAAGTTGGAGGAAGAGCGGTCCCAGGCCCCAGAAAGCCTTGTGGACAATGCAGAGGGTCTTGAACTTGATCCTTGCAACCACTGGGAGCCAGTGAAGAGATTTCAGAGTTGGAGAGGTACGATCCCTTGACTTGAGGCCAAGGACAAGGCTTGCAGTTCTGTTCTGGATAAGTTGTAAAGGTCGGGGAGTAGAGGTAGGAAGATTAAGAAAGAGGCTGTTGAAATAGTCCAGCCTGGAGAGGACCGGAGCTCTGGAGACAGTGAGATTCTGGGGGAAAGTAAGGAAAGGAAAAATACCTCTCTGGAGGTGCAGCTGATAGTTTGACTTCCTAGAGATGTCAGAGATGTGAGGCGAGAAGGAGAGGGTGGAGTCGAAGATGACACCAAGGTTCTTAGCCTCAAAGGAAGGCGCAGGAAGAGGGCACAGAGAGAGAGAGGAAAGGAGAGAATGGGTGTCCCAGTGAGGAGGATCTCAATCTTACTGGCATTAAGGCAGAGATCACTGGTGGCAAACCATTCCTGAATTATGGCCAGATAGTCTAGTATAAGAGAAAGAAGCAGAGGTGGCTAAGGGGAGCCTGAAAGAGAGTTCAGTGTCATCCGCTTAACATTGAAAATTGGAGCTGAAAGTAGCGATGCAGTGGGCAAGAGTTGCTAGGAAGTGGCTGAAGAGCCAGGGAGAGAGGCTAGACCCCTGGGGAACACCACAAGTAGAGAGAAGGACAAGAGGAAAGACCCGAGTTGGCCCTGAGAGGGCCGGTCGGTTAGAAAGGAGGTCAACCATGCCAGGGCTGATCAGTAATACCAAGATTGTCCTGGAGTCTATTGAGCAGGATGACACGGTTGACCGTGTCAAAAGCAGAGGATAGATCAAAGAGAATGAGGACAGAAGGGAGATTATAGCCAAGATTGGAGAGAAAGTCTTCACGGGTGTTCAGGAGAGCAGTTTCAGTGGTTCTGCAAGCTCTTAAGCCAGACTGGTGGTCGTCGAAGCAGCTAACAGATTCAGTATGTAGATTAAGCTGGGAGATGGACAGATTTGCCAAGAGTTTGTCCAGGAAAGGAGTGATGGACCTTCTTGGCAGGAATATTTAATAATGCCCTTGCGGTGAGGAGAACCACTAAATCATTGTGTGTACTTTCAAAAAGGGGGTCAGTGTCACCCAGCATCCATCAATGGATGTTCACCTCCAGTTGTGAGCCAGTTGAGGAGAGCATCGTGTGTATGCAACTGGCACCACATGCAAGCCTTTAACTCCAGAAAACTGTTTCTGCTTTACAAGATAATGGTTTTTTATATTTATCTTCATCAAACAATCAAAGCCAGTTATCAGGACTGCATACAACTGCTTACCAGTTTCACTGTTATTAGGGATCATCACTGCAGTGTAGTCTGACAGTCTTTTGGTTGGAGCGTTGGGACATGTATGGAAGTAAATTCATCCATCCAAATAATATGACCCAAGCCCTCAAACACTGGCATTAATATGTATGCAAGAAAGCACCCATGAGGAACATATTAAGTTTCACCAACTGGACACAATCAACATTGTGGAGGGGTCATCACCATGTTTGTGTTTTATAAAATATGTATTTAATACAACAAATAATGTCACTTCAACACTTATAAAGACAATATGATTAACAATAGATTAATTAAAATCGAGTACATAGTAGGAGTCATCCTACAATACAATATGCCATTCATCGACATTTATGATGTGCAGATTCCATAGGGGTAGAGACCAATGGCCTGATTTACAAACATGTTTTCAATGGGACTTTTTCCCATCTTAAAACATTTCTGTAACTCAAACCTAATTGTCCTACTTCCTAGTCAAACCAGTTGATATATGATCTTGGGTTCTTGTAGGATAACTGCTACTGGGTTACGTGATGGACGCTGAACACTATATTTGTTCAACTTACAATATTTTTGGGCTATAGTAGATTATGAATAGATAGATGTGTAAATGAGATGACACTGTACACTGGCTAACCCCTTGAATATTTTAATTAATCTATTTTCTGTGTATCATATAGTCTTTATAAGTGTTGAAGTGAAACTATTTTTGTATTAGATAAATCATACTATATGATAAAAGGCCTGATGTATGTTTGACTGAAGCCGGTATGCGCCCAATTCACCTGGGTGACACTGACCCCCTTTTTGAAAGTACACACAATGATTAAGTGGTTCTCCTCACTGCACTAGAGGGAGCTGTTTCCGTATGCATAAAACAATAAGACTTCAAGCAGCACAATAGAAATGGCCCTCTCTGGCTGCTGTCACCACTAGTGGGAGATGTTGCCTTAAGCATACAATAATAAGTCTTCAAGTTCATCTTCCAATCGAACAACAAGCATTTCAACAATGATAACATACAATTAATTGCCGAAAAGGCTCAAGACAGGGAAACCACTTTGACAGCATACTCCAAGTTGCATACACTCAGAAAACATATGCATTAAAAAACATTTAAACAGAAATTAATTTGATTAAGCCACTCGATGGACATTTTACAAAAACAATGATGGCAAACCTTCACCCAACACAACTTTGGCCCGGTTAAACAGGCATTTGCACTAGTGTTTTATAAAACACACAGATGGGCATGATCCCCATAAAATATACATTATTTGCAGTTGGTGGACCTTATTATGTTCCTTATTAGTGCCTTATTGAATAGATATATATAAAGTAGATAAAGCTGTATGAGTCAAGTCACAGATGCCACACTGCTCCTTACCAGCCATCACTGGAAGGTCACCACCAATTCAGAGTCGCATATATATATTTAGTGAAAAAACTTTACGTAAAAGGCCGTTAACTTCACAGTATTTCTTGCAAACAAAAGCCATTAAATTTGGTGGGTGTTTTTGAAATGACGACAACCCGAACTCAGAACTCCTCTGCTGATGTCATCCATATTGTTAGTTCTGATGTCATTGCTGATGCCATCTGTGACATTATCAATGTACTCATGGTCTGAAAAATGGAGGGATTACCGTGAAAAACCTTGCACAGACTCCTCTTCCTGCGAGTGCGGCTCACATAGAAACGCTTACTTCAGTAGGACAAACATGCTTTAAAATTAAAAATGTATTTCACAGCATCGTTTTCACTCTCCCTGTGCACTACTCCTCCTGTTTTCGTCCACCCACCTTCCCTTACTGTGAAGGTGTCACTAGAGCCTCTCCTACAATAAATTCCCTTGTTTCTTCCTGTTACACACTATAATGCTCACCTTGATCTTGCTCTTTGCCAGCTGAAATCTCACAATCCAGTCTTCTTTCTCCCTCACTGCATCCTACATGATGTTAAACCTCCCCTTTCCTTCCTCCAAATATCATTTTGAGTATTTCTTTTAAAATTAAACAGGCTGTTAACTGTGTATCCCCAACATCCGTTGGCACTTTGGGTAAATACATATAACAGATATATATGGTTTGGTATAATGGTCAATGAGACAATAAAGTTATACATTTCTAAAATCACCTGATGCCATGTTATTATAAACTAGCTGTCCCCGGCCACGCGTTGCTGTGGCTCAGTTTGGTTAAATGGAAAAGAAAGAAAAGAGAAAGCACACATTTCTAATATGTTTAATTTCACAATGCTTGTGGGTAGTTTTTAATGGCTCTGGCCGTTCTCCAAGTTGAGGCAGTTTAATTTTCCCAGCAGCGCAACACATTCCTTTTGTTTCTCCATTAAATTTCAGGGCCTTGCAATAAGGACACACTTCAGTCATGGTGCCGATGAGAACATGGCGACTCAAACTATAATCATCAGCTGGGTTGTACCGGAATGCAAGGCAGATTGTAATCACGTGATTGCTGAGCACGGAGCCGTGTTTGACGCTGATCTGCTGTTCCTCATTGACATCTTTCAGCCATTCTCAGCCTGTTGCATTCCTTCTGTTGAGAACAAAGCAGATCTGAAGCTGCAGAATGTGATCGCCATGCTCGCAACCGTGCATCCTGAAGTCTGGCTGCATGTCACTCTGCTGCTTCTTCGGCACGTATTTGAGTCATTTAAATCATAAATATTTAGTATAGCGTGTGTTGCTTTTACGTCCAACAGATGGCCCTGTTTTTCAGAAAAAGCATGTTTTTACCTGCCACAGGTGTAACATCTATGGATTGTACATATATAAAAACACAAGCCTATTTGAATGCAACGTTGTGTCAAAATCTCAAAGCAATCGGTGAAGAACTATCAGAGATTTAAGATTTTGAACAAATGAACATTTACATTTTTATTTATATAGACTTGCTGTCCCTGGCCATGCGCTTCTGTGGTTCAGTCTGGTCAATGGAAAAGAAAGAAAAGAGAAAGCGCACGTTTCTAATATGTTTGATTTCACAGTGCTTGCGGGTATACAATATTTTTTGTTGTTCCATTGTCTGTGCAGATATGCCGACTGTAGAACACACAACATATAATTGTCGATGTGAGAAGCAATCCGTGTCTAGATCTAAACTGCACAATTCTAACGATTGGCCTTGAGCTTTCTTGATGGTGATTGCAAACGCAAGTTGGTATGAATTGAGCTGTTACAATTTCTATGGCGAACAACGTCATTTGGAAGCATGAGTTGTACTTCCTGATGTTAGATAGGAAATGCTTTGATTAGGCGGTATATCCGGCAAGCAACGTTTTTAATGGCTCTGGCGGTTCTCCAAGTTGTGGCAGTTTAATTTTCGAAGCAGCGCAAGACATTCCTTTCGTTTCTCCATTACATTTCAGAGCCTTGCAATAAGGACACACTTCAGTAATGGTGTCAGTGAGAACATGCCGGCTCAATTGAAATTGCGTGATTGCTGAGCACAGAGTTGTGTTTGATGCTGATCTGCTGTTTGTCGTTGACGTCTTTTAGCCACTCTCAGCCTGTCGCATTCATTCTGTTGAGAACAAAGCAGATCTGAAGCTGCTTTTACGTCCAACAGATGGTGCTGTTTTTCAGTAAAATATTCAGTATAGCGTGTGTTGATTTTATGTCCAACAGATGGCGCTGTTTTTCAGAGAAAGCATGTTTTTACCCGTCACAGGTGTGACATCTATGTATAGTAGGTATATAAAAACACGCGCCTATTCGAATGCAAGATTGTGTGAACATTTCAAAGCAATCAGTGAAGAACGTCTG
Source organism: Ambystoma mexicanum (assembly GCF_040938575.1). Taxonomy (NCBI): domain Eukaryota; kingdom Metazoa; phylum Chordata; class Amphibia; order Caudata; family Ambystomatidae; genus Ambystoma; species Ambystoma mexicanum. The sequence goes on along the minus strand of NC_090929.1, from coordinate 1,274,212,485 downwards.
CAGATTTAAGATTTTGAACAAACGAACATTTACATTTTTATTTATATAGATTGGTTTCCTGATACCCTTACAGTGGTCAGGGCCTTTGTGTATCTCTGACTTGAGTTGGCGGCTTCTATCCCAGGAGGGTGTGAGCCTACTCCATCAGCACCTTTGTCCTTTGACTGGGAAGTGGTGACACCTCCTCAGGGGGTCAGGACATGTCTCATGGAGTAGTGTTGGAGCTAATACGTCAATGGAATCTCTGAGAGCCCAAAGGGGATGTCACACCAGGGAGATCACGACTGGAGTACTTGTGATCAAGCAGACATTGGAGGTGGTGGAGTATAGGGCATCTGGCCCCATATGAAGGTTCCCACCATCTTGGTCAGTGGGGATAAAGGCCTCTTGATATAACAGCTGAGAGAGGCCCCTACAGAAAGCTTGTATTGGACCTATCTGCAGTGGCAACATTACTAAATAAGAGGTTGAGAGTCTCTTCCTTAATTGAATCATCTTTGGACTCATGGAGAAGTAGAGGTTTACTGGAGCCGTATTAGGGTATCAATCGGTCCAAAGTTCTCTGACGTTGGGTGAAGATAAGGGTATCAAGGAAAGAGCAGTTCCTTCCCCCTGCCATTTCAGGGGAACATTTGGTGTGACCTGATGGCAGGGCCTACCTGATGCCTAAACACTGACACCCAGAAGGAATTATGATTCCCTGTGAGACCCTGGACAGCACCCCAGGATCAAAGAAAAGCTGCCTTTGGCTCTACCTTCATTTTCAAGCTGCTGAGGGCCATCTCGAATGCCTTGAGACAGGTTGTGCTCCTGCAAAGACCCACAGTAGCTGCTTCTGACACTCTAGGCTTCATCCTACTTTGATCTTTGAGCCTGATGACTCGAAACTGTCTGTCTGTCTGTCCCCCAGCTTCTCCATGCCCTGAGCCTTCACCATTGCTGTACTGCGTCACCATGTTGAACCCAATCAGGCCAACTCAATGTCACAGTTGAATGACAACTTACTCTGTATACAAAAGCTGATGACCTTCTAGCTTCTATGACTTAAAGTCATCTGCTTTCTTTCCAGATTCTTCAAGCCTCAAGCTGTTGCTGCTGATATCCAACACCCCATGTTGAACCGAGTCGATCAGCTCGTTGCCGCATAAAGTGCACATACTCACGGACCAACCCCATTGAGCAACAGAGAGTAGATTTAAGGTTTCTGCAGCAGTTATTTTCCGCTGGCCTTGTGTTCAAGGCTATATGGACACTAAAGACCCCACTCTTTACCATTTGAAGACATATTCTTAATATGTCAAGTTACCTGCATACAACTGTCTTTATACACAGAGTGCCACTTTTAACGAATAGTCTGCTTATTCCTTCTATTTGATATCAACAAGGGTGGGTTGTTAGTGTTTGTATTACTTTGCCTGTACTTTTAGTTTGATTAATGTCTTGGATTTTTTATCGAACCTTGATTGGACAATTTGTTTATTTTGTTCCACAATAGCATGCTGTTTGTATGCTTGCTTGCTGTTTCACGCCTCCCTTGAAGAGTTTTGCCTGCCCTCGGCCCTTGCATCTGCCACAGAAATCCGACTTAAATCTTGGATGAGGGGTTAGTGCAATAAATATTGAATAGGAGCACTGCAGGGTAGGCACAGGATAATATAGCACGATCCCAGAGTAAGTGCGATGTCGGGTTATCTCGCCCCATTATCAGCGACTTTTATACGGTTTTGGTGCCTTGATGTCAATATAATGAATGGCAGCTTCTAAGAATTCACTAAGGAAGATTTCCATCCTCCCAATTTGCACAATGTCCTTCTATGTGGATTCAGGCAAGCCCTGCCTCTTATGGTCACTTTCCCAGTCCTAAATCAATAAACAGAAAAGTAGTGCATCCTTAATACAATGGACACTCAGACTCTCGTATCATCCTTCATTTGAAGCTGCTTCTGTTTGTAATACATTGTTATGGAACAAACACAACAGGGGTAGAGCCAGGGTCGGACTGGCCATAAAATTGTCTCAGTCACCAATACAAAAGTGGCCCCCAGTTGCAAATGGCAATTCATTCCTTTTGTGACACTGTTTGAATAGTACCCAAGGGATAGTTTTTTGATAAAATGTGATGCAAATTGTGCGTTTGAAAGAATATTTTTACAGCAACACTGGTCAAAATTATGAGCCGCAGAGTGAAGTAACTCATCAAACTGACCCACATTGGGCAATAAAGTACCCCACTTTGATCCAAAAAATGGCCCACACCAGCATTTTCCGTTTTTGGTTCGGCCATGAGCCTATTACCCTATAGGCCAGTCCGAGCCTGGGTAGGGCTCCAACGAGCCCTAAGCGGGATTCAAAGGTATCTAACCAACATCAATCTCAGAAACAACACCTCAGAAACTGCTAACATGTTTTTATAAGTGGTAGAAAGAGGGAATGATGCAGTTAGTTTTTCATACAAAGATAAATCAAGGTCTTGTAATCTCATGACATATTTGGGCTATCCAATCACTAACTCACTTAATATAACTGATATTACGAGAAGACTCTGTTTGAACCTAATACCCTTGGTTGCACAAATGAAAAAGGTAAATCAGAAATGCTGCAGATTTACATTAATACCCCAATTGAGATTTTATAAACAGAGTTATGGCATCTGTTATGTAGGGCCTTGAAGAAAAACCTTCCTGTTCAGATAGAACTTGTACTACTCTGCCTGTTCTGAATTCTTGTATATGTCCGAGGATGTTTCTTTCTATTCGTGCAATTTCCCTTTTGCTACTTTTGATGTCAGCTGCGGCATTATATGGTTTAGTCTGTTATGAGCGCGATATAAGTCCTTCAAAATGAAATGAAACTCAAGAGGTGGTCACGCCTAGAGAGAAAGTCCTATATATACTCGAAGGTCATATATGGAAAGGAAAACTAAGCTTTCCTCCCTGTACCCCTATAATAGCCTTTAGGCAGGAAGTGGGGCCTCAATCCATATCTTCTCCTGTTTCCTATAATAAAGGATGACGCTTCATAAAATCCTCCAAAGCCCCTCTGGGTTCGCTGTACGTAATACCTAAGGAAATCTTGGTAAGAGGCTCATATGCAGTGCCAGATTCCTTTAGTAGGGAATGTTTTAAATGTACTCCTGTGTGATTGAGGGTCTGGTAGCTGCAAATCCCTTCAGAGTTAAATGTAATGTAAAGCACATGGACAGAATTGGGTGAAACAGAATGAGGCACGGTGTCCTTAACAGTGTGTGTGAGGAAATGTGACTCAGTCTCCAAGTACCTCACACGTTTGCCTCATCCCAAATATCGCACAGTGTTTATGAGGATGCAGTGTGGCCGCCAAGAGGGGTATTTCAAAGGAAAAGAGATGTTGCCTCCTACGTAAAACTCTAGGGGGATTAGAAACAAAGAAACACCTCATTATAGCATGTCACAAATCTCCATGCATTTCATACTTATTTTTTCATAAACTAGTTTAGAGTAACGCATGTTTTAGTTCAGATGAAATGTCGGATCCGTTATTATATGTAAATCAGTGTAGGATGATTATTGTGTTCGCGCACTTTCTTAAGAAGGTCTACATCCTGCTGGGTGAAACTTGGCTATTCTAACAGACGCCGTTACTACTGTTGTTTGTTTTGTATTGTGATATCATCGCCTATTTTAAATGTCTTTTTTGTTTTAACTGTGGATGGCTGATTGTTTTGTCTAAAGGTTTGAACAAACCAACAATACAAATACAAAAATAAATATGCAATACATGTTTATACTTTTGGCGGCGGAGACATTTTTCTAGAATAGATTGTGAATCCATCCTTTCAGTAAACACAGCATTGTGATCTTGCTGTAAGTCAAGTTGCACGATTGTGAATGACGCTCTTCAGTTAATGCAGCGCTGCCAGGGTATTTGGCAGAGACAGGAGCAGTGGCAATACTGCTTGTGTGTTCAATGGTTTCTCAGTAGCTAGGCTGGACAAGAGCTTTGTAACCTCTGGGTATTAAGTGCCTTATAAGTAACCTTTCATATCAGTAGCTGGGGTACAGTGGACCATCTTTCGTGTTAAGGCAAGCGTTTAGGGAGAAGGGCGAGTTTTTGTCTCGTGTGACAAGCTATGTCTTCCGTTTATTACAGGCCGAAAGGCTGCAGGACACCTTTGGTAAAGTGTTCGGGTTAAGGGGTGCAATTCAGGCCAAGCTAAAGCCCCTTGTGTATTGTGTTTTGGCGCTCAGTCACGGGTAGGTTTGACAGCCCAAATTAAATCTTCTGGGCATTTATGTTGAAGTCCCAAACAAGTTTCCTTATTTGCGAATTCTGTGCTCTGGCCAGAACATCCCAGCTGAAGGTAGGGTTCTTGCATTGGGGACCTGATCTCTGACTATTAAAGCCATTTCATCTTGAGGGAAAATGCTGCAGGCTTAAGGATTATTTACAAGCATTAACAGTGAGAATCAGTATTTAATTATTATTATTTATTTTTATTTGTTACAGGCCCAAACCCTTGGGTATCACGGCATGGTTACAAGACAATTTAGGAATTGGTCAAACATTGTTACAGAGTACAAATTTAAGCACCACTGGCAAGCTGGTACAACAAGATAGAAAATATTTACAGTTTAGTTGTCACTGGGATGTTACACTTACGTGGCAGCATGTTCCTTAGTGCCAATATTGGTTAAATAACCAAGTTTCTAGCCATTTCTTGTACCCAGGGAAGGAAGATTCTTTTTTGGTATTAATGGGGAGGGTGTTCCAGTGTGTAGGGGCTAGACCAGTGAAGCTTCTACCCCCCCCTCTAGTAGTTTTGTAGCAAGGGGGTGGCAATAGGAGGTTGTCATTGGATCTTAGTGAACTAGTGTATTCTTTTAAGTGTAGAGTATTGTTAAGGTAAATTGGGCCTTTTTTGGTCAAGCATTTGTGTGCAATACATAGTGTTTTAAAGATAATTCCTGCTTTGATGGGAAGCCAGTGAGCATCCTTCCTTGTCTTGGAAATGAGGTCTGATTTTTTTATTCCTAAGGCTACTCTTAGGACTTTATTTTGCAGTAGTTGCATTTTGGAGAGGTTGGTATTGGATGTGCCTAGTAGTAATACATTGCAGTAGTCAAATTTCGATAATACTAAGGCTCTGGCTAATGTAAGGCAGTTTGCTGGAGTCAGAAATTGTCGGCAGAGAGCAATGAGTTTAGGGGTGTAGGCCTTGGAGGAGGCGAGCGCGTTAATATGTTTAGTCATAGTAAGGCTGGTGTCGAGGTAGACTCTTGGGGGCTGATTCATGGAATTTGTGCACCAAAAAACGGGGATTTGTGCGCCATTCAGAATGGCGCACAAATCACTGTTTTTCGGTGCACAAATTCCATGAATCAGCCCCCTAATGTTTTCACTTGCTTCAGCGCTGGAATAACAGTGCCATCAATATTAATAGCTGAGTAGTCTGGGTGAAGAGCAGCTATTTTGGCTTGAGATCCTACGATGAGGATTTCTGTCTTCTCATCATTGAGACGGAGACTATTTAGTGCTATCCAGTTTTGGATGATGACGTATATTTTGTTGATGGTTGCGGTATCCTGGTCATAGTTACCTGTGAGTGGTATGAGGATCTGGGTGTCATCCGCAAAATTGGTGTAGATGACACCCATGTCGTCTAATGCTGAGAAAAGGAGTTTGGTGTAAGCGTTATACAGAGTGGGGGAGAGACAACATCCTTGGGGCACTCCTATGGGGACTGGGATGGGCTGGCCGCTTCTTTGCCTATAGACACTCTGGAGATGCGATCGGTTAAGAAGGATTTCACCCATGCAGTAGCTTCACTGGAAAAGTTGAAATCCTGAGCGAGTGAGGTGTATAGTTTATCATGATCAAATGTAGCAGAGAGGTCCAACAGCAGGAGTATGCAGAGTTTCCCAGAATCTCTAATGGCATCCATCTGGATTTTGAGGTCCAAAAGTGCTGTTTCTGTACTATGGCTCGGCCTAAAGTCTGATTGTCTGGTGCAGAGGAGCTGATGTGATTCCAGGTGAGTTTGGATTTGGTCTAAGCTAGTTTGTCAATGATTTTGAGTAGGAATGGGACCGTGGTTATGGTGCAATAATTAGTTGGAATGGTGGGGTCTAGATGTTTTTTTTTTTTTTTAGAAGCGGGGTAACCCAGGCTTCTTTGATGCAGGCTGGAACTGTATTGGGGTTGAAGGAGGAGTTGATACATTTGGTAATGGTGGGGGTCAAGGTGGAGGCACATGCTTTGACTAGTTTGGCTGGGACTGTGTCTCCTTTGCAATTAGAGGCTTTTAATTTGGAGATAGTGTCAAGTACAAGTTCTTGGGTGACAGGTGTGAAATGGAATAAGGGATTAGGGTTATCGCTGGTGGTGGCGAGTGGGTTGGGGGTCTTTTGGTAGTTATTTTGTTCTGGAGTACAGCAATTTTGGAGGCAAGTGCGTCTTGTATGGTAGTACACCATTCTTTACTGGCGTTGGTGGGCGTTTCGGCTGGTAGGGGGTTTTCTAGGTCTCTAAGGATAGAGAAGAGTTCTTTAGAGTCTGATGCTGCATCGCTGATGCAGGCATTGTAGGAATTAGCTTTGTGGACGATGATGGTTGTTTTGTATTGGATTGCTAGCTAACAGTTGTTATCATGCTTATTTGATGCAGGGATCACTCGTGTACTGTCATTCTTTGAGCTGCCCCAACATAGTGTTAGGGACGCCTTTTAGTGTCAGCAAAAATAACTTGGGAAGCTTCAGGCCGGCCGCCTTATTTATGCGGTGTTGTAATGCAATCTGAAAGTGTCCGCAGGAATGCTTCATTTTGAATGGAAAGGTTCATAGTGCTTTGGTCTACAGGATGGGTTTGGGTGGTTGGCTGCCTCATTCTCTGGCTACTTTCAGGTGGGGTATGCAGAAGGTCTGTGCCCCTGACTGCCATGAGTCTCTGAACACTGTGGCTGAAACACAGTGATCAGGAACTGTGTGAATCTCGCTGTGTCTCAGACACAGCAGTCAGTATGGCAGTCAGGGAGAGAGAGCTTCCCAACTTGGGGGGGGATGTATGGAGCTTGTTGCATATTGCCACACAGCTGCATGCATAGAGACACAGTGCCAGTCACAGAGTTTCTAACTACAGAATGCATCCAAAATCTGTCCTTTGCTCAGCAGCCCAAGCTCAAACAATTAAAGTCTCCAAAGCTGTATATATGTCAGTAGTGGGGAGGAATACTTTTCACCCTTTTCTATACTCTTAGTCACGCCCCCTGACCGCCAATACATTTGATTGAACCCGGGTACATTTTGTATTAACATCGATATAAAATGGATAAGAACCCCAATATTTTTATATACAACCCCAAAAATGTTTAATTTAATTTTGGTAAGAACCCAACAATTTTTATATAACGTCAATATTTATAGAAATTTGATATGCATTTTATAGACATTTGATATAAAAATGGATAGGACCCGTCTCTGTAGGGCATAGATAAAGATGTCGTTCAACCCTTATACATTTACTGCACCCAACAAATGGTATATTGTGGCATATCATAACTGAGATTCACAAAATTATCAACTAGCTGGCAATGGATTGTATTTGAAACCCCGGTGTGTCTGGTCATTATTGCTCTCCTCTCTCCCCATGCAAAAGAAGGATTGATTGGTTGATAATATTTTTTGACTCGGGGCAACACTCTTTTTGGTGGGTCTCGCTGATTGTACCCCCTTTTTCGTTTTCCTAAAGCGAAGTCCATTTTATTAGCGCTTTCTGGAGCCACATGTGAAGCTGCCAGGACCTGACACCACAAGAAGCCTTTAATATGGGTAGTGTTTGTGCGGTATCACCCACCATGGCTGGCGATATCTGTGAACCGGGGTGGTGGTGGGTCATTAGTGTTGGCTAGAATAAATGGTAGAACGATTATTCGCGGCAGATGTAATGGCTGCCTCCAGCTGTATGGTTGCCTAATTTAGCATGCTTGTATGCATTCAATGTAAGCTTTTCATACTGTGAGGCACCCACACAAACATCATTCTACTGTTCTGCGTTCTTTGAATTTAGTAGCACAAATAAATGCAGACATTACGAGAGGCAGGAGGTGTACAAGTCAGTCAATCTATACATATAAAAGTAAAAATGTGTGGGTTTGTGGCTTTGCATATGTTCCCTATACAATTAGTAAGAACAAGGTTGACCTTGAAGTTGTCTATTGAGCTCATGTTGATGGTCAGGTGCACATCATGTGGTTAGACCACAAGTTAGGTTGAGTAATGGAAAGCCCAACCAATCATTTCACAGTGACCCAAGGTGAAGAGACTTTCACCCATGTGTGAAAAATTTGGACAAGAAGTTGAGACGTCCAATGGGAGACTGGATAATATGAGAATGTAAGCATATAAATAGGTTGTAGTCAGTGAGGGTGGTGGCTGAACACTGTACATGAAATGCATCACACAAGATGACTTACATGGTCATAACATGCTGCTTGCTTTGATTAAGACAGAGAGCTCTGTGGCAGTGGACTAATAATATCCTGTCGCCATTTTAAAATTTTGTATACAGAACAAAGCTCTTGTTCTTCCCGAAAAAGGGTGCACCTGGATTTTTTTTGTGTCCTGTTAATTCAATGTCTTTCAATTGTGAGGTTACCCTATATTGTCCACAACAAAGCACACAACACAAGCAACTAAGTCTCTGACCACATGTGCCGCACTGAGTGACATGCAACAAATGCAAACAAGAACTCCACAGCCATCCATCACCATGTGTCTCTGCATCCACGCAGTCAGATCCACACACCTCAGGCAAATGCAATTCAATCACCCACACTGTGACACCTACCTCACCCACAAAACCTACAATACCTGCCCCCCCAGAGTGCCATGCAGTGAAGGATCAGGTACCACCTACCCCTGGTCCTCGTGAGGGGACATTGTGAACACACTGATCCGGCTAGAGACACATTGACACAGAGAGGACTCTCAAAATAGAGATCACTGAGAGTTTGGCAATCCAGGATCCCCTTGGAAGCACTCCCAATGCTACGAAATTGCATCCCCTGATTATCGTGGCATCAGGACAGTGCAGTAAACACTGGCAGGGGTGCCGATGGCGGAATGCAAACATCTCATCAATTACAGTGAAGACAGGATCCGGTATAAGGCAGATGGTCAATAAGGCAACACTCATACAGGAAGGCAGGGCACAGAGGCAACTGGCATAAAAGAGATAAGCAGACAAGAGCAAGGAGGCCAAGGAGTCTGCCACACAAAATGAAGTATGGAACAAGCAAGAGTAAGGCAAGGAGAGTTCACAGGGACTGCACTGCACAGGGATCAATGTGCTAGGAACTGAAGGGAGCATTGAGCATCAGTCAACAGGCAGCCGAACATCTGCCGGTGTGCCATGCATGGAACATGTCCCAATGGAAAACAACACCAGGCCAATGGCGTGTGCCCAGTGTCTGTGATGGACATGGCACACCCCAAATGGCCTGCAATGCTGTTCTGTGTGTCGATTTGTCTTGGTACACCACCCTCAGAAGGGGCAGAAGTACCAAGAGTGGACTACCAGTGTGGGTAGACATGACATTCACGGCTGAGTGAATGAGAAGCCGTGTGGCAGGCAACACACATGCAAAAACAGGAAGCAATCACTCACTAGACTCCCATCACCATGTTTCCCAACATCCATGCAGCCGGATGGGTCACCCTCATGACAGCTCACCAATAAATGCCCTACATTGACAGCCTCCCTTACAACAATCCCCCGCAATCAGTGCCCCCCTGATTGACATGCAAAAACAGCAAGCATACAACCATCAGCATATGTTCTGCACCCATGAAACCAGATCTGCTCATCTCAGTACAAGAAAAAAAAATAAACCCCAAACAGTGCCAGACTACCTGGCACCAACGCCACCACAACAAGTGACACTTGGAGTGCCCTTGAATTACCTGCACAAGGTACCCTGCTGTCTGGCATCCGCAGCATCCCACCTGAAACAACATTCTGAACTTGCAAAGACATGCATTGCATCAATGTAAAGACACTGGACAGTGATGTCAACTCCCATGTGAACCAAGGAAATAGCCATGGACCATCCAGAGTCAGCGTCCGGAAGTACACAAAACCAAGCTTCAACTATCAAAATACCAACAGCAAAACTCACCAACAGAGAAATCACTGGCAGCTAAGCAAACAGATTACAAGCACAGCACAACATACACCCTGGAAACAGTAGTCAGCCCCCCCTTCCAGAATGCAGCCAAAAGTGGAGACATTGTTTGCAGGCATACAAGTCCTGCACACCCACAGTAAGGTGTTACGTGTGCCTTTGGGTCACCCATTGATGCATGGGAGGAAAAGTACTCCAAGTGAGGAGGTGATTGTCTCAGGAGTGGAAGTAAAGTGTGATAGCTAATAAGAAGGATGACAGAGGGCAAGAGTGAAACAGGCCACAGAGTGATGAATGTATAGCAGTGGAGTGGAGAGAGAGAGAGAGAGAGAGAGAGAGAGAGAGCGAGGGATAGGGGAATCGCTGGTGGGGAGATGAGGAGAGATATGTAGGACATTACAGTGTGTGAGGGCAGAGAGTAGGATGGCAAGAGAGGAGACAGACACAGAAACGCATGAATAAAAAGCAGCATGATCAGAGAACCTGGAAGCTACCTAGTTGGAAACCTAGCACATGTTGGGAGCGAGGATGGACAAAAGTGGGTGGTGGAGAAGGACAGTTTTGAAAACAAAGGCCACCAGCAGCATCACATCACAGAAACAACATGCAGAACACACCATGCCATGTAAACCAATAAGAGACCCATGTCTGCAACATAGCCGCAAATAAGTGGCTCCAACCACATCCCCATACCAAGCACCAACCGCCCCCCTGTCAGACGTCACTGTAAATGGACATGAGGACAATATGCAACTGTTCAATCATCCTCCAACAGACCACACACCCTGGACACGACTGTCCCAGTAAGTGTGCGTGGATCACAGGGTACACTGTCAACACCTACAGGGACAACAGATGAACAGAAGGTGGTTGGAGTGGACGATGCACCACAATGCATGTGGACATACACACACCTGCACTGACATTTACCATGACTCAAATATTACACCCCCAGAAACAACATTTTTGAGAATGCATGCAAATATTGTGGTGATATATAACACGAGAGACTGTGCTCATACTTACCTGCTGTCAGAGCTGCCTTGATGTGATTCCCTTCTCACTTCCACCAGAAAATATACCTCTACAGTAGTGAAAGGCGGACCAGTGCCTAGCAGAGTGCATGGGGACCAGGGAGGTGAAAGGGTGTAGGGTGGACCTCCCATGGAGTGTAGTCATTGGATGAATCAGGATCACTGCAACAACATGGGACTTGGTATGTCTCCAGCCATAGTAGCAAAATATGCATCCAGCACATATGCGGAAAAAGTCTGTCACCCCATTGTTACCTGCACATATCATCCTGTTGTTCTCATGGCAACCATGGCAGTAGACACCACTGTGCATAGCTGCATCTCCAGTACTGCACTCATCATTCCTTTGAGAGGGCAACAGCACATATATCAAGGAAAAACAATTAAAATTCAAAACAAAGTCCATCATGGATTGGTGAAAAAACAACACATGCCTCCACCCTGGACAGGGGTATTAAAAAATAAGAAAAATTGGTCCATCCCGATCAAGGGGTCAACAAAACAAAAATCAGACCAAACCAGTCAGGTTACAAAAATAAATGTTTCCATTCTAGAATGAGGGTAAAGTAAATAAAATGCCCTGGGGTGAGGGGGTAGGGGATGTGTGCATGTCAATATCCACATGAGTGAAAAAAATAAAAAATAACATCCCTCCATGGGCTCATGGACATTATGGCAATGGTGGTTTAGGAGGCGTGGGTGTGCTGGGCCTCCCATCCCGTGGTTGATCTGCAGGTGGGTATGGTGGTGGATCCAATTGACGCAGTGTCAAGGCCTGGTCTTCATTGGCCAGGGCCACCAATGACACGGATGCATGCACCAGCGTCCCATTCGCTGTGAGGTCACGATGCTCTCCATCATGAATGGCTACAGAGTCTGTATGCACGCTCACTCGTAATTCATGCAGTTGCTGGACAGTGTCTGCCTCAAGGCATCCATCTCCTCTTGGAGCAGTGTTCTTGTGGCTGAGAGTTCATTATGCAGTGCAGTCCTCAAGCTCTCCATCTCAAAGCGATGGAGTCTACTAGACACTGACATCTCATGACTCAAGGTGTATCTATGTGCCCTAGCACCAGAATGTACGGACTCCAACAGACACTTCGGATAAGCCGGTCAGCCCTTAATGTTGGCCTCCATGCCCAGAGTGTGGGAATGGCTTGAAGTCTGCATGATCAGCAGCCATTGCCCATCCTGGGCTAGTGGTGGGCTCATCTTCTTGGCCAGTCGATCCATGCCCTCTGCTTTTCAGTCAAATGTATTGCCATGCTGGATGGCAGTACACAACATTTGCTGCTCCCACACTGTCTCTCCAGCCTGCACACATCCACCGCGTGTGTGGGGCCCGCGGCTGCGCGATGCAAGGGACCAGGCCCGTTGCTATGGTGCCCCTAGCATTGGCTGCAGGTCTGCATCCCTCCATTGGTCATCAGCCCCAGACCTGACACCAACTCATGGGAGGGTGGCCTTGCAGCCGTAACCACAGCAGACATGAAACCCATCTCTGACTGACCTTGTGAAGGCCGCTGCACCACCGCAGACCCAACTGACCCATCTGACCTGCCCATTAGGCCACTCATCTTCTCCCTCAGTGAGTCATCCACTTCTGGTTCTGCATCCGAATCAACAGAGTCAGAAGAGTCCGAAGAGGCTGGAGCATGACTAATAATGTCCTGTAGCACCTATGGATTTTCACGGTGCACTACACCACGGCCTTGACTGGTGGACTGATGTACCACTACCTCTTCTTCCTCCTACTCTTCCTCCTCCTCCTATGTATCCACTGCATCATCACCTGCACATGGACAGAGATTACCATTTGTAGTCATGTGTGTCCTGACAAACATGCATATGTGCTTCAAAGGACAGACGGACACAAAATGGCACAACACCCATGAATCTGAGATTGTCACTTGGCACACTGTGAGCTGTAAGCCATGGATATATGGCATTTTCTGGCATGCAGCACAATCCCACCCCTGATCCAGTCCAGGCCATTAGTGGACACATTCACATACTAACGTGGAGCACACAATGATGCAGGGAATAAGGCATGTGTCTGTCATGCATGGACTGATGGACACATACAAGGCTAGCGTGTCAGACAAGTGGTACTAATTTGAACCATTTGAACACATTTGTAAATCGACCATGCACCTAAATCATATGCAAAGCAGACAGGCACACTCATTGGCATTATTCATGCCCCTAACCTTTTGCACGGGATGTCTACAGTCATTTCTATTGGAGTATACCTGACTGCCCACCTTACCATGAAGACCCACCATCAGCTATTATTGACCATGTTTTTTCTAGTGTTGCTCCTTGCATTACACAAGTCAAGTTGCATATTCTCAAGGCCTGCTACCCATGGCAGTGGTCTGTGGGCACTGATTCCCCGGCGGGCTGATCACACCACACAGCATCATGGCAGGAAGCGTAGATATGTATCCTGGCAAGGCATCCTGTAAGAGCAGGTGACAAACTAAGAAGGAGAAGAGTCAACAGCTACCCCTTTTACAACCGTGCAATAGTGGTAGGCTTGAAGGAGGTAGATAGCTAGTTTATACAAATACTAGCTGATGCAGGTCACACATTGATTACAAGATGATTTTATGTTGTTTCAGTTTAATCATAGATTCAGACACACACATAAAAAACTGTAGGTTCATACAGAAAGAAAGAACCTTTAAAAACTCACACTTGAGCCCAGATTAGGCTCACAGAAGAAATTGCAAACTGTTTTAAAACATCACAGTTCAGTGAGTGAGGGTTAGTAGCACAAGTATATGGTGCGAAATTCAATACCACTTGTGGACTAGTAGTATATTATTCTTGTCAAAGAGCAGGTGACAATACAAACATTAAACTTAGCAGCAATTGTTGTGTGTGGTTGACGTATATCAAATGTACTAGAGCGCCAGGGGGCCACTCCGGTGGTGATAGTGCGCGGAACAAATATCCTTTAACATTAAAATTAACAGTGCAATGAAACAGGCACCAAAACTGTGGCAATGAATGATACATGTTGATGTGGCAGTGTTAGGCGTGACACAGAGGTGTGCCTTGTGGGTGATATGTGCCTGTCAGGGGTGCACGTTATGGGGTATTACAATGTGCACATATGTCGGACATTGAAACTATGCATGCAAGTACTGGCACAGCTATGTGGGCCAGCAGACATTGATGTGAAAAGTCACATGTGGACCTCACATGTGGACCACACAGGTAAATCACTGAATGCAGGCCATGTGACAGAAGTGTGCACATTGGCAAACATGCATTGCCCAAGGATGGCTGAAATCTGCAGCCAGCTGTACTGCTGCACAAATATGGGTAGGTGAACCATGATTGTCCACACATATGATGCACACAAATGCCACTCACCAGATGTGTCCTCATGGGTTTCCACGCCTTCCATGCCTTGTACCTGCTCAATGCTGATGAGTTGACATGTGGCCTCTTCGATTGGAGTCAGCTTGTCCTACTCTGCTGGCCCCCCTCCAGTGGCTAGTGCAGAGGCCAGGTTGGCACTATGCTTATTCTTGGTCCTCGGCATGAGATCATTTCATTACTTCTGGACCTGGTCAGCATTGTGTCTTGCCACACCCAAGGCGTTGATGAGGTCAGTGAAACAAAACCAATACACCAATAGTTGTGTGGTTGTAAACATGCTCCCTGCATACGGGAACATCTCATGATGGTGTTTGCTCACATAATCAATGAGCATCTGGAGCTCCTCATCAGTGAAGCTCCTCTCCCTCTGCGGACCTGTCTCCTGTGCTGTGTCTTGGGTTGGAGCCTCTTCCTGCTCTATAGCACATCCATTCTTGGCCCTAGTGGCCCTACGTGGTGCTGCTTTATCTGTCTGGCTGCGACCATGTTGACTTCCAGGTGCCGGGTAACCTGTGGGCTGAAACCCACCATGTCCTTTTGGGGCTGAGGCAGATGTGTCCTCACCATGTTCCCAACCTGACCCCATCTACTCCCTTTTCCTCTTGGAGCCTTTCCACTCATTTTTCAGATGTAAAGGAGAAATGGAAGGGAAACCAAGATATTGTTCTGGGGAAATGAGGAAGGGAACAATCTACGTGATATGAAACATAGATGTGTGGTCCAGCAAGCCTCCAATGTACCCCAAAAGCAAAAATATGGTTAGGTGATAGGCAGAGGCACCACTGAACTCCAAAATTGCATACGCGATACCCAGAAAACTTCCAATAGGTGAAAAAAGCAGTACAAAATATGCAGAGGCACCCCTAAACTCATAAAATGCATACACAATACCAGGCAAGGTTCTGAAAGGTGAAACAAGCAGTATGTGATACACAGATGCACCCCTGAACTCAGAAACTGCATACACAATACCCAGAAAGCTTCAGAAAGCAGAGAAAAGTGGTATGTGATACACAGAGGCACCCCAAAACCAAACCTTTTGAATGTGACACACCATAGGCCTCAAAATGTACAAAAATATATGCATGTATGCGCAGAGCCAAACCCCACAAAGAAAAATATGGTATACGTTACCTGAAGGAAATGGCTTGCGAAACACCCCAAATACGTGTATGCGATACGCCTCCCTCTTTGTACCTTTGCACGCACAACCAGTGTCGCGCATCACAACCCTTAATTATCACTGTCATTGCCACGAGCAATGTAGGCATGCTGTGTGCAGAGCGTATCACCTAACTTATGTGCTAAGGGCCTTTGCTTTGTTTTCAGCTGCCTTGCGATGCTAGACAAAAACACACCCTTCTCCTGCCTCTATGCCAACTGTGCTGCCTCCCACATTGCCATCTTCTGCTGCCTGCCCAGTGTGAGTGCCTGCTACCCACCTTCACAGCGTTGGGAGTGCTGTTGACCTGCCATTGCGTGTGCTCCTGTTGTCCGGCCCTGTGATCACCTCATCTGCTGTGTCAGACTCCCACCACTCATTCCACCAACTCTGCTCCACAGCCCATCTCCAGGACCATTTTGACCACCAACGCTTGCAACAGAGGTTGCCATGTCTGCACCATCATCCTCTGAACGGAGCGGCAACCCCACGGCAGCGAGACAGAGGGCTACCAGCTTCAGGTCCAGAGAAGTTGGCATCCTGGTGGATCAGGTCCTGGAGAATTGTGATGCCCTCTTCGACCCAGCAAAGCAACCGGGGCTAGAAGAATGCAAGCAGAATTGGGTGAACATCATGGCTGCCATCAACGTGGAGGGGGTGGCAGTCTGCTGCCCCAAGAGCGTGCACAAGCGATGAGAGGACTTCAAGTACAGGACCCACACCAAGACATTGCATGCCCTGAAGGTTGGTGCCACCATGGAGCAAGTTTTCTCCCACCAACATGCAGGGTCATGGCAAGGTTTTACCTGAAGCCTTATCCCCAGATCTGCTAGTGGAAACGGCATCTGGATTCTGCTGGTCAGTATCCATGTGGTGCACTGCTGTACAGTGCATTTGTGTTGTGCATGGGCTTGCATGTTTATAGTTACACCCTTATGTATGTGGCATGTGTGTTTCAATGATCAACAGCAACATGGATCCCCCAGACAATGCTCATGATGTGTGAAGTATGACATGTGTTCATTGGACATGCACTGGTATTTGCAGTGTGTGTAGTTGTACAGTTGCACAATCTGTGCATATACAATGTCATGGATGCTGTGCCAATGTAAGGGTCATGCATGAGGAACATGATGTTGTGTGGACCATGGCAATGTGTGCCTATCCACACTCAACGTCTGGAGGAGACATGTGTGTATGCATGTTTGATGGTGTCAAGTTGTGGCATTGACATTTAGGGGACATAGATGTGATCTGTCATGCCGCTGCATGTGTACTCTGAGTTGATGTGTGTGCATGCCATGTCTATGTGATTGGGGCTATGGCATACTCATGTGTGCATCTGCAATAAGTGCATGTATGTGTTGGATGCTCACAAGTCAGGCTGTCAGGAAGGCATGTTGTTTGATGTGATTGTGTGTACAGATGCCCAAGCAAGTGTGGGCATGGCCATACTGTGAGTAGTGCAATCACGAGTGTCTACTGGGAGCCAACATTCCACTGTGTGTCTTGGCACCAATGTGTACACAGTGGTACTCTGGCCCATCTGTACTACCATTCATTTCGTGTTTGGCCAACCTACAAGTTGACTCCCTGCCCATCCCTGTGCCCCTGTGACATGTCTCCATTACCAACACAGCAGGTTGCAGTTTGGTCATGTTGCCATTGCCATTGTGTCATGTCATATTTCTTGGTATGTGTCTGTGCACTGCCATCTATGTGCTGTGTTTACATGTAAAGGTATCGTGACTGTGGTCATCATTGACCCTAGATTGTTGTGTCTGTGGTCATGGGAATTGCATGGCCATGTGTGTTAGTGTGGATGGTGATGGCTGAACCATGGTCACTTCATGTTACTGTAAATGTTGTGTATACCACACATGCTTTGACACTGTACACTGATGTTGATGTTCTGTGTCTCCTTTACCACAGGTGCTGCAGCTGTAGAAGAAGGCGGAAGCAGTGCTGTGGAGCGTGGGTGTGGGGATAAATCCACCAGACCAAGGCACAGACCCCAGCCATTCCCCTTTGACAGCTCATCTTTGGGGAGCAATGTGGCAGTGGGAGCACCAGGACCATTGGCTGTGGCTGCTGAGGGTAAGTCGCAGGAGGTGAAGGAGGCAGGGGACTCCTCAGCAGCAGTGGGACAGGGTGATACCATGCAGGGGCATACATGGGGGAAGACACCCTGGAGCAATCCAGGTTGACAGAGCTGAAGGTGGAGGAGGTGGCTATTTCAGCCCAGCCCCTCGGGTCAGGTGGGGGTGTTGAGGAGGGTGTTCATGCTGCAACCCTGTCCCAGGGGAATGAGGCTGTACAGGGCACTGTGGAGGTTCCCGCACAAAATCATGTATGTGCATCTTCACAATGAGCTGTGCCGCCTCATGGCTTTGCTGGCAACAGCCCTGTTATCCTGTGGGCTCTGTGGGCTGTTCTCTGCTGCAACCCCCTCCTCGGCTTCCTCCTCTGTGCACCAGACGTCCTCCAGGTTGTCTGCTGGTCCACATTCCAGCACGGTCCCCTGTGCACCAGTCCCACCACCAGCACCCCATCTGGTGGAGCTAACATCCCTGCCCGAGGTAGGAGTCCCATCATTGTCGGCTGAGGTGGTCACCTTGCCTACCCAGACACCGACACAGCCACAGGCAATGGATGGTCAGCAGGCATCTCAGAGCAGTGCAGGTGCCATACGCCCCCGACACATGTCATCACGTCAGAGGGTGTACCAACACAGCGTGCACTGGGCACTGCATCAGCAGATGCCAGCTGTTAGGAGGCAGAATATAACAGGGCAATCCACCCTGAGGAGGCAGGTGGCACCAATGAGTTAGGAGGATAATAGGGGGACCTTGATGGCCATATCTCCTGTGTTCTGGTAATATGAGAAGCAGTTGCTTGCAGAGAGACAGCAGGTACAGAAGGTGCACGTGAAGGTGGACAGGGCTGAGGTGGTGCTGGGTCTGGCACAGAGGCGGGCTGCCATCCTGGAGGTGACTTGCAAGCTGGCACAAGATGCAGAGCATCAATTGTTGGCCATCCCACAAGCTCTCCATTCAACAACGGAGGCCTGCCTGAGGGAGGAGGACATGGCCTGTGACTCAGCTCTGGCGGACATGTTGTTGGAAATTGGAGAGGAGGACTAGCCAGCTGCCTTTGTATATATTCCTTTAGGTATAGGTTTCATTTCTGTTTTTTTCTTTTCCCCCGGACTTCAGAGACATTCCTATCCTGTTTTTCATGTATACAGTTATGTTCATTACAGGTTTTCAATTAGTTCCTTCCATGCGTCATGCAGTTTATTTGTCTGTCTACACATTTCATTGTTTACATTTCACCCAGTGCATCTCTTCATTGCAGGTCATGTGTGCTTTGGCATGAATGTGTGTGTTGTGTTGATGCTGTAATGTTTGCAGGTGGAGGGATGCACATGTGCCTGACATGTGGGGATGAGGCCATCAGACGACTGGAGGCAGAACTAGATGGTTTTCATTTTTCATTATCTGTGCAGTGTCACTGCGTGTTTGGCATCAGTGTGTCATTGTGGTTAGCTTGGAGGCTTCGGTGTTGTGTGTGATAATGTACATGCGGTTATGGTTGAAGTGGTGTGTGGATGTCATGCATTTTCTTGTTGACTCTCATGTGGGATGGATTACCACCTTTTCATGTGTATTTGCACACTTTCGCATTGTTTTCATTTCAGGTCCACTGTTGTTCATGTGTCCCCTTTACACATACTTGGGATTGTGTGTGTGCCCACACTCTATTCACTGTATCATTGTGGGTGCTGCGGTGGGAAGTGGGCTCACTGTAGATGGGTGGCCTGGACACATCACTTGTACATTTGTTATTTCATTGTTCAGTCACTCCCATGTCATGCTCACACGCCCACCAACATCTGTAGTCACACTCCGCCTGTCCTCATGTCATAGTCCACCTCTGCCACTGAAATGCATCTGTGTGCCATGTTTGCTGTTCGTGTGTGACAGCACACCTTTCTTGTCTCACTGAGTCATGCAGGCTCTGACTGACCTCCCATAACCCATTCACAGGCCTGTCATGTTTTCCTCCCTGAAAGGGACTTTGCCACCCCTGCCACCCAGGCTACTTATGCACGGGCGTAATGCACCCAGACATTATTTGTGATTATGCCCAGTGTTTGATTCTGTGTGCTTCTGTCCTCAACACACATTTACTTATTGTGTTTTGAAGCCTTTGCAATGACCCATGGCCAACATGCACATGCCAATTTGCATTGCATTCACATATCACACGTGGATGGGGTGACCACAGTGTTGTTGGTGCAATATTGTGTTCTCCAGTTGAGGTGCTGCAAATTTAGGTCTGCCAGGGAGTGACAGGAGGTGCTCCGGTCCTGGATTGCTCATCAGTGCTACCAGTTGATCATGTTGCTGGTGGGCATGTTGAATGTCTGCTTCATGGTGGAGGCAGACCACAGAGGCTCAGATGAATTGCAGCTATACATTGGACAGTGTGGGATGTTTTAACCAACTTCTGCTCTGCTATGCTGCAGCACTGTGTTATGAGGGTGCCAGAAATAACAAAATGGCAGTGAAAACCTTGTGCGTGCCAAAACCTCTGAAAATCGCGCTTTGCAAAGCACAAAAAGATGGCTGCCCAATCTGCCACGCATGTTGTCAGTAGTGGAACAGAGATCTCACTCCTGAAATGTGTCACTGGGCCCCAAAACAATTGAAAGTGGAGTACAGAAGGAAAAAGCAGTGCTTTGCTAAATGAAACCCCAAAATCTTGCTTTAAATCCCTTTTTCTTTGTTGGTGAAACTACAAAATGCTGGTACAGAACACCCTGAAACATCCAAAATTCTTGCTGGGTGCTACAATTCACTTAGTCTAAGAAATCATTGTGAACTTGCAAGGTTCTGAAAAGCTGAACGCATAAAGGGATTTCCATAGCAAAAGTGGCCTGTCTGTGGATGTCAAAAATCTCTGTGCAGCAGAGGACTGCAGGGATGACAGCTGTCAGGAGCCTGCCTGATTAAACTCTAAACAGGTATAAACTGAAATCAAATGTTTGCAATCTAAGACGCCTGTACTGATGGTGACCAATGTTGTAATTGTTTTGATACCATGGTTTAAAAAATCAGAATTCTAGCTGCTATTTGAAATCACAAGTTTGTATTAAGCTAAGGAAAACTGCAACAGAATTAACAATTAAATCAAGCCTGGCTATAAGCTACCAAACTGGAATATCAGGTTTCCTCACAGAAGGAAGGCCTTTCCTTCCAGCAGGAAATCACACCAATGCGATAATTATAGGGTTTGGAAAGAACCTGGTCTACAGAGGCAAAAGGGAAAAATCAACAGCTACTGCTAAGGAAATGTGAGGTGTGAGCACAGTTGTAAATGGCCTCTGCAAGGAGAAAACATGGGGGAGGGCTTCTGGGCTTCCAGGGAGAGGCCAAGGGGTGGAGCTAAAACAACCATTTGTTGCTTAACAAGGACAAAGAACACATTTGATAAAGACACATAACTTACTGTTTAAAATTGTGAAAAATATGACAATAACAGATTTGTGAATCTAAATTTTGGTTGCACGTTTCAAGAGGCGGAAAAATCGTGTGACATGTTCTGGAGAGAAAGGGCAAGAAGTGTGATTTTACACAAAATGTATTTCTGCTAGAAGTATGAAACTTGATACACTTATGCCCATGTTAAACGGGCACACTTGTAGAAATTCTCTTATAAATTGGACATTGTGTTCCTGATGAAAAGGGCAACATTCTGTGAAAAGCCGAGACAAGATCCCACAGCTACGGGGTTTTGAGGGATAGCTGCTATATAAAACATGTAATCTGTATATTTGATTCTTATAGAGGTTTCACATGTATAAATATGTATTGTGCCAAAAGTAGATTTTGTGTTGAAGGGGCTAGGGGTGGATTCTCAGCCTCATAAAATCACACCATAAAGGTGACACACTGTTTCTCTCCTCCTATCAAGGCAGAGAGGTGACTCTGACCCAATCACCTGTGAAAGGGGCGAGCTAAGGATAAACCAGCTCACACACCCCCTTTATCATAGCAGAAATAGAGACAGCTCACCACTCAAAAGACAGACAGATTCACTCACTATCCTGATACTGGCGGAGCACCCTGCTGCAGAACTCTACATCTTCCTTGCTCCAGACTCCAGAAACTTGGCAAAGCTGAAACCCATTGCATACCTGAACCATTTTCAGCTAGACCCCAAATTCCAGAACCAGAACCCCACAAATCTAAGAGGAAGCATCAAAATACAGCCGGGTTGTGCTGTACTCCTTGCATGCTAAAAGAATTATCATCAGACCCAAGAAGGGCAGATCCAATCCAGTCCTGTGCCGTGCTGTGACCAGAGTGCATTGCAGATCCAGTCCAGTCCTGTGCCTTGCTGTGACCAGAGCACCTTGCTGATTGTCAATCAAATCCGATGTGCCCAGCCGTCTGTCCTAGAACCAGATCCAATTCCCTGACCAGAACCTTGATGAACCAGAATCCTGACGGTTCCATTTAAAAACATATCTAGTGAGTATCTATAGATAGAACTGTGTCACTAGCATATGTACCTTGCTTAGTTAATCCCTATCTTAAACCCATCCTATCTTGTATTCAGAACCTGTGTTGTTAGAAGTATTTTTTAATTGTCTGAACTCTCTATCCAATCCATCCTATCTTCCTCCTGTACTAGTATTGCTAAAACTATCTTTGCACTGATCTTTTCTCATCTGAAGAAGGCGATTCCTTGGCAGGCAGTCATTCTGATCAAGTGGATGTGTTCTTGTGAGGTATTTGTTTTGTTCATAGTCATACTCTAGTGTAAGAAATCCATTTGTCATTTTAAAAATGCATGCCTGTTTCCCATTCTTGCGCCTATCGTGAAAAAACAACCTCCACTAAAACGGCAATAACTTCCTCAGTTCTTGTGCTAGAAACAAAACTTCTGCTTGTAGCTTACATCCACAGCTTTGAATCACATCTAAAACCGCATTCCAAATCTATACGGTTCTCCTGTTATCGCGATTTTCGCACAGTGAAAAGTTTACCGCAAATTTCATTTTTGGGAAATTCTGACACGTGTAAAACAGCTTTTGATTGCTTCCAACTCGAATTTTAAGATTTATATTTGTTTCTTGGTATTAAATTATTGCTTGTGTTTGTGTGCAACTATCCAAAGGGGCTCTCATAAGAATTGATATTAATTTCAGAAATTTTGACCACATTTGGTGTTTTTGCCCAGTCCATTCTAAGATAACTTTAAAGGCCATTCTGACAGCTTGACAGTCAATTCTGTTTTTCTCTTGTGTTTGCTGGGGGAAAGTGGGATTGATATTCTGTTTGAATTCTACCATTCCTGAAAACCTGCTCTATCCTCCTATCTCTTTTCATTGCCTATTGGGGGTTGAGGGGTGTACAGGGGGAACCTTTAACCACAGTGCTATTTGATCTGAACACACACACAAAAGTATTATTTCGGTGATGAATTGTTGAATTGTTTTGCTCACTATTACTCCTTGTGTATGAGATTGAGATTATTCAGTGTTACATCACCCCATTGGTGATTATTGTGTACCCATCAAAACATAGTGTGATTAAATTGTAAATTAAATTAAATCGTAAATACATAAATACATAAATAAATATTTTAACTTTGCAAACAAACCTGATTAATGATTCAGTGTGACTGGGGGGGGAGGGTTCCAGGAGAGGGGCGTGATATGAGTGGTATATCGTTCAGAATAAAGAACTTTCAGACAAAAATAAATAAGGATTTCAGTTGTGCATTACATGCTAGGCGTTGACTTGGGTGTGTGCCGGATTGAAATCACTTACAGCTGGTAAGGTGGCATGCTCTCAGGGTGCTGTCTGGGAGTATTGGTGGAGGTGACAGGGTTGGTGTGTTGTGTCTGAGCTTGAGTGGACATCCAAGGGGTATTGGTAGAGATGATGGGGCTGGTGCGTGGAGTCTGGGCTTGAGGGGACTGCCTGTAGCAGTGTTGGAGTTGAGCAGGCCTGCTGGCTGGTGGGTGGGCTTGAGGGGGCTGCCTAGGGGTATTGGTGCAGGTAAGGGGGTCTGGTGGGTGCTGTATGGGCTTGGTAGGCTGCCTGGAGTAGTGTTGGAGGTGAGGTGGGCTGGTGGGTGGTGCCTGGACTTGAGTGGACTGCCTGGGGGCATTGGTAGGGATGATGGGGGCTGGTGGGTGGTGTCTGGGCTTGAGGGGGGCTGCCTGTAGTTGTCTTAGAGCTGAGGAAGGGTGGCGGGTGGTGTCTGGGCTAGAGGGGGCTGCCTAGGTGTATTGGTGCAGGTGAGGGTGGCTGGTGGGTGGTATCTGGTTTTGAGGGGGTTCCCTGGGGGTATTGGTGTAGTTGAGGAGGGGTGGTGGTCTCTGGGCTTGTGTGGCTGCCTTTCATAGTGTCAGAGGTGAGGGGGGTGGTGTTTGCTGCCTGGGTGTGAGGGGGAGGCCTGGAGTAGTTTCTAAGCTGAGGGGGGCTGATGGGTGGTATCTGGACTTGAGGGAGCTGTTTGGTGGTATTTGCATTTGGTGTCTGCTTTTGATTATTAGCAGAGGTGAAAGAGGATGGTGGGTTGTGTGTGGGCTTGAGGGGGCTGCCTGGGCGTATTGGCAAAAGTGAGGGGTCTGGTGGTTGGTGTCTGGGATTGAGGGGGCTGCCTGGGGTACTGGCAGAAGTGAGGGGGGGCTGATGGGTGGTGTCTGGGATTGGGGGCTGCCTGGAGTAGCGTTGGACGTGAGAGGCTGGTGGGTGGTGTCTTGGCTTGAGATGGCATCCTGGAGTAGTGTCGGAGTTGAGAGGGCTGGTGGGTTGTGTCTGTGCTTGAGTGGACTACCTGGGGTATTGGTGGAGGTGAGGGGGGCTGGTGGGTGGTGTCTGGGCTTGAGGCGCCTGCTGTACAGTAGGGGTATATGCCAGCAGTTTGGGTACCTTGGGAGTAGTGGGGATGGTTCACAGTTTCGCTGGGGTGCATCCGTTATTTAAGGAGGAGCTTCCACGGTTTCGCAGGGTACTGCTGTTACTTAGGGAGGAACCTCATGCAAGTTTGTAGGAATGCAGCCGTTATTTACGGGGGAGCTCGCACGTTTCACAAAGGGTACAGCATTGACTTACGAGGGAGCTTGCATGGTTTTGCAGGGTGGCAGCCTTGACTTACGTGGGAGCTTGCATGGTTTTGCAGGGGCGCAGCCTTGATATATGAGGGAGCTTTCACAGTTTTGCAGGAGTACAGCCTTGATTAATGAGGGAGCTCACACGGTTTTGCTGGGGTGCAGCCTTGACTTAAGGGGGAGCTCGCTCAGTTACACTGGGGTGCAGCCATGACTTATGGGGGACCACCTGCAGTGTTGCCGGGTTGTTTGGATGGTGGGTCAGAGGTGGACACAGAGGTTTGCGCAAAGGTTTGTCTATGACTATGGTTAGGGTTTCCGTGGGGGCGTGTTGTGGGCATTCCTCGTGCAGCTTGGTTTTCTTTGCGGGTCGGGTTGTTTTGAAATTTTCATTTCATGAATATGTGGACCGCGTGTTGGAACTTTACGAATAGGGATGCACAGAGTTGTTTTCAGCACAGGGACTTTGCCGGATCAATGCAGACTCTTCTGTGAATCGGGACCATAATCTGGAAAGCGAAAAACGCCCCTGATAAAACTATTGGGCAACATTGCCACTTGTTAAGGGTTGGTCAAATTGCCTTTTACATTGGCGTCCAGTGTGACAATTTTGTGTAAATTGGAAGTCCTGCCTTTAGGCAGGGGAAGTGAATCGAACAAACTAAAGAAATTGACATACAGGTGCACTGACTGGCTACCATGGAAACTTGCCACCACGAACTGAGACACGAGTGTTGCCCAACTCTTGGTTTACTGCCCATCCGTAAAAAAGAAGCTGCACAGTATCAGATCTGGCAAGCAGTTTCTACAGAACCCGATTGTATTTTTATTTTTTTGTGGACTGCTCCGATTTAAAGCTATTGAGAGAGTGAATGTGTTTTTAAACTCCTCCAAAATGCGCAGTTTAGTTTGACCTTTGAATTCTAGCGCATGGATGGAGGAAAATATATTTCTGCCTGAAATAAAGCCACTTGTATTTAAAGAGAGAAATACTGTCTGACGAGTCGACACCCATTGAACGAAACTCACATATCAACTGACTATAAATTGCCCAGAACGTTACTTGTCTTCCGCTAGCCAGCTGTGTTAGCTGACAATTTCCAGACTGATAACTTGCTTGCATCATCTGCCAGGCTCTCTGCAAGTAATGAGGAGTCCTGTCCCTTCCTGGGAGAGAAACCTTGGGGCGACTATTGTCCAGTAACAGACTGGTAATCTATGCACAACACAGAAATAAGAAATTATATTTTTAGTGGTGTTTTCATTTTTCTCCCTCTCTTATAATCCTTATTAGAATAAAACCACTCACATACATACATATGTATTTTTTATTTTTTATTTGCATTAATCAATTGATTGATTTTTACAACATGTTCTTCAGCGACCATTGAGAGTTCTATTTCGGACTTTTCAGACTTTCTTCAAACTTTCTTCAGCCATGGGCTGGCTCTTTAAGTCCTTGCTCTTTATGGTAGTTGACAAGTCGACGAAGATAGTAGAAATAGATGAAGTTAAAAGGAGAGAAACAGCTGTTGCTTCTTCAGAATTTTTTTAAAACTTTTTTTTTAAATAAGAGGAGTTAAGTCTCAATGGTCGGGTGGTTTTCCAAGAGTTCTGATAGATTTTCCAATGCTACCATTAGGTGCTGAAGAATTTTGAACGTTGCCATTAGCCAAGTCGGTTTATCTCCACTCATCATCCTAGACCACCAACAGTTTTCATCCACGATCAAAAAATCTGACGAAAAATGTTCCATATATATCGACTCGATTTTTGCAGTTTCTGTACAGGTTAGAAGGTGGTGGCGAATTGTCTCTTTTTCATTTAATTTTTGGCAGAGTCTGCAATGGTTGGTACTTGAGAGACCTCTAGTTGCGTTAATTTCATTGGTGGGTAGCAGGCTAAGTCTAGCTCTTAGGAGGAATGTTCGAGCTGGACTACTCGGAAATTGTTTGATGAAGCCCTGTGGTTCATTCAATTTCCTTACACGAGGAGGCAAGTGCGATGTTAAATTGTTTTCTGCGGCTTTAGACAAAGTCTCAATCCAGTCTAGTTCTTTGATTTTTTTTAACACTTTGACTGGGTTATTCACCAGTTCTTCCTCTCCACTCTTGATCGAATTTACTCTCGATCGAATTTAGAAGAGCAGTGTTTCCTGCCCTCCAAGTTTGTAGCGTCTTGTTGGTTGAGTTCTCCATCTCTGAGTTAATCAGTCTGTAGGGCACCATGCTCGTCAGAGTCAAACATTTCATAAATAGCATCAAAAAGCTATGGGTCAATGACCCTTGTAGGGACAAGAGACTTAGTTAGCTTCGAATTGACGCTACTCGTGTAGAGCTTGGTAGACCAAGGACTGTCCTCCAATAATACTCTTCAAGTTTTGGCCATGTTTCACTTGGCATCATTGACATGGCCTCTGTGCCATATATTATGGAGGGTACTACTTTCATCATATAGAAATCAATAGCTGGTATGGATGAAAAATGGTGGAATTTCTGGTCAATGGCCTTTCCTTGAATTGCCAATTTTCTGATTTTTACTCGTAAGGCATCTTGCATTGCTGATTCTCTTTTTGTGCTGTCCATTGTTATGGCTAAATACTTAAAGTTCTTTACTTTGTCAATCTCAGACGATTGGTAGTGCCATTTTGTCTTGTTTCCTGGCTATTTTTTCTAGAATCATTATTTTAGTTTTTTTTCTTTATTGACCTCCAAGTTATTATTTGCTGTGTATTGCATTAGGTTGTCAAGTTGGCACTGTAGTCCGATAGGCGTCTGGACGATTAAAATTAGGTCATCGGCGTATAGTAATCTGCTGATTTTTTGCTGCCCTAATTTAGGAGGAAATGTCCTGACGGAGTCTTCTGATGTTTGGTAGTCACCAAAGCAAGCCAAAAAGAGAGCAGGGGCCAGTGGGCAGCCCTGTTTAACTCCCATTTGAATAGGGTTGTTTGCCGATACTCTCACAGTGGTGTTTTTGTGCAGCGCTTTGATAGGGTCTAAGATTTCGTTCAGGCAGGCCCAGCCTTCCAATTTATCCGAGAGATGGGTCCTATCAACCCTATCAAAGGCAGAGTGAAATCTATGAAAGCCTTGTATATTCTAGGGCCCCCTTCCATCTCTTTACTTTTCAGGGCGCTTATTAACAATATGTTAGCTGTAGTTCCCATGTTTTTTTTTTAACTCTTACTGGAACTGCTCGTTACATGGCGCCTCTTTGGCTCAAGCTTGGAATTTTTTCAGGAGAAGGAAGCCAAAGACCTTTCCGATCGGGGCTAACAGCGCAATTGGGCAGTGATTAGAAGGGTTGCTGCTGACGCCTTTCTTGTATATAGGGACTATGATGGCTGAAGTCCATGAGGCTGGTATAGATTTTGTCTCTGAGCATCTTGCAAAGACCTGGCTAATGAATTTGGCACAGGCTTCAGGATGGGATTTTAGATCTTAGTTCGTAATGCTCTCAGGACCTGGGGCTCTTGAGTTTTTCAGTTTTTTTAATTAGGTTACAGATTTCCTCTTGATCGTCTAATCTTTCCCAAGTTGTTACCTTTTTAATAGGATTAGGAGATCTCTGACCCATAGGTGACTTGAATCGTTTCTTAAAGTGGTTCGTCTAGGTTGCTTCGCCGATGCCATTTCGAATTGCTTCACTCCTGTTTGATGTAGTAGAGTTTAAAAGTGACCAAAATTCTCTCACATTCTTCATACATATAGACTTGAGCATTGCTTCGGAGTCGTGATGGTAAAGATTTGCTCAATGTAATCTCAGCCAGGCGTGGTAGATTTTTTTCGCCTCCTGGCTGTCCGATTTAGCTTGCTCGGTATCCACCTTGGACGCGCTCCTTTTTGCTTTTCGGGATTCTCATCGCTTTTGAACCAACAGAATTTCATAAGTATGCTTCTTTTGGATGATGGATGGGAGTTTATTTGAACAGGTTTCTTAAATGCTGTTAAAAGAGGGCCATAGTCAGCTGAATTGTGCAAGTTAGTAATTTTGGTCTATACTTATTACTCAGCTCTCTGATGTCTTTGGCCGAGAGTCGAAGTCTGTTGCCTTGAGAATTTAGTTCGAGCTGGTGGTTCATTTTTTCCACAGGGTCGTTAGTGCTTTTCAAGTTGTTGTTAACAGGTTATGATCAGTAGCCTTAGTTTGGACCACTTTGAAGGATGTAATCAGTTCTAAGAACGGTCTCGAGACGAAGATACGGTCGATGGTGGATTGTGTTTTTCCATTTGTCCAAGTTGAAGGGCGGTCATGGCTTGGAAAGACTGTGTCTAGGCTTTGCAAATTTCTGGTGTTCATTAAATTCAACCAGAGGGAACCTCTATGTTGGTATCTGTTTTGATTTAGATTTGTGAAGTTCAAAAGTAGCATTTAGGTCGACACATATTAAAATGTGCAGCACCTGATGGACAGCAAGGATCTCATCGATTCAGTCTCGATTGCTGTCAAGAAAGTTGAAGCTTCGATTTTGACAGGGTTCCAATACGTGTTTAGGATGGCTATCGGAGTAGGCTGCAAGGTGTTGTCCAGTTTCGCTTTTGTGATTCCATGTTAAAAGGGCTTCTAGCAGATGTTGATTTGCCATTAGGACTTTGTCCATCTTAAGCCCATGGCCAATGCGACTAGCCATAAGACCACCAGAAGAAGGTCGACCCATAGAACTCTTTTTAGCCGGAGCCAAGATGACTTTGTATCCGTCAAGGGTAGGTTCTTTCGTGAGCCACGTTTCTTGCAAACACAAAATGTCGTAGTGACCTAGATTCACATCGCCAGTAGTAGTCAAGTGTAGAAAACCCCCTGTGTTCCAGGAGCAAAGTCTTAAATTGCGAGTGTTGGTGTCTATTATACATGGCTCCGATGAGATGTTCTCTTTCTGCTTGGGTTGCTATTTGTTTCGCTTGGCTGTTAAGGCTTTAGGGAGCCATGCCCAGAGGCCAAAGGTGGCCAGCTTGTTTTCATTAGTTTCCGTCGAGGTTGTTGGTGTTAGGACTCCTTGCCTGATTGTTTTTTTCATGTCTGGGTAGGCTTTATTGCCTTTATTACTACTGGGTTGAATGTTGCCCTCTTTTGATGGCATGTCGAAGTGTTGCTTTTGTTTACTTAGAGCCTTGGCCATCTGGTGTAAGCCTTGTGAATCGTGGTCTCGGTTGCCGGCTAAGGGTTTAGGGGCTAGCTGATGGGCTTCTTCTTTTTGTGATGTTGTCTTTAGCCCATTGTGCTTCTTTTTTGTTTTTTCTCTTCGCTATTGTGTGAGAGATTTGTCACTCTTCTGCGCTCAGTAGAAGTTTGAGCCTGTCTCCTTGAACTATGTCTCTCGTCACTCGGTTTGGTGAGGTCATACCATAGTCTTAAAAAGTCTTTAGCCTCCTGCCTCAGAAAGTCTTTGGCCGTCACTGATGAAATGTGTAAATAGCTTAGAGCTCTGCTGTGTATGTGGCTTGGGTCCACGATTTTTAGGTTTTCTGTTTTTATTCGCCTCAGTTTCGGTATGTGATGAAACAGGGTCAACACTGAGCTTCTATTAAGAACAACATCATTGTGGTTTCCCTGTATTTGTTCTAGTTTGAAGAGCCACCTCGACTCTGGTTTTAGAGGTGGTGCCTTTCTGTATTTTTCCACCTTGGATTGATAATGAATTTCTCCGGTTTCCTTTTTCTGGGTATAAGCATCTGTTGAAGGCCTTGCGGCCTCTTTTTCCTGTGTTGTTGTTTTATGATGAGTACTTAACTCACTGTTGTACGTTTGGCTGGCCACTTGGTCTCTCTGGCTAATCTTGTCTGGAACTAGTGCAATGTGTACCACGTCCAATGGTCTTTGTTGGTTTCTTCCTAAAGGCCGATGCGGGTAACCTGTTTTTCTCTGGTTTTCTGCCCTCGGTATGTTTTTGCAGCGTTCTTCCAGCGTATAGAAGGCGAGTTTTGCTCGGGGCTTTCCTCATCTAATACAGATAAGGAAAGCCCTGAGCAAAACTCGGCCTTCTATACGGGAGGATGAACTTGAAGGTACAGAGGCAAAGTTAACTTTCCTCTCTAGTGCAAGTGGTATTTCACCTGTTAAACACGGCAAAGGTTCATCCTCAAGGTGTTGACTAATGTTCATTAAGATCTCACTTTCCATAAAGTCGTCAACTGTTATTGGAGAAGGAAAGGGGTGGGTGTGCTGAGAAGTTTTTTTTTGTGTGATTTCTGTTGTAACTTCAAGGTTTTCCGGAGACTGCATGTTCGCCCTTGGTCTCTTGGGCACAACTTCTTCTGATACAACAATTGTTGGAGCATTCGAAGCCGCTACTCTTGAGTTTTTTGCTAGTCCCTTCTCATTGTTGGTGACCCTTTTCTGTCCTAAGTTTTTGAAAATCAAAAAAGGCTGGTCTGGGCTTTTTCAATGTGGTGCAATTTACAGTTTCAATTTGGGTGGGGTCTTCCATTATGAGTAGCACTTCTTTATTTTGTCCAATGTCGCTAGGAATTTGGGTCATTTTTGCTGCTTGAGGTTCCGTTTGTCTTTGGGTGTTGGGTGGGAGGTGTAGTCAGGTCGATAACTGGTAAAGTTTGTTCGGCCACTTCTCTCGTGGTCTGCTCAAGCTAAGACCATCATTTGTTGGACCCTTTTCCGTCTCCAGGATCTGAGGTTCAATTTTGCACTGGTTGTGGTCCTGGGCAATTTTCATTCTTTCTTCATGCGCCATTACGTAGACTTCCAAATAAATCAGTTTGGTATGGATCATCGCCTGTATTGTGGTATGGTCCTTTAGGGTGTCATTCAAGGATTCGTAAAGTTTTGTAAAAGGTGCTAATGCTATGCTAATGGCCGACATGATGGAAAAGATGTCAGTTTTTTTTGTTGAAGGAGTCTCTTTAGGTAATGGTGGATCTTGAACATTGTGTTTGCTTGGTGATAGGAAGGAAAACGGAGGCACGAAGGAGGATCTCAGTGGCTCTTAGTTGTTGGAAGGTCCAGGGAGAGTCTTCTGTGCAAACCACAGGGAAGAGAGTAGTTCCACGAGTCTTCCTGAACATTTCCTGCTGCCCTGGAAATTGCAGCCAGAGGGAGGCTTCCATTGTCATTTGGTGTTAGGGAGATGTTTCTTTCCAGGTTTTCCTATACGATTGAAGCTCCCAACTTATTGTTATCTTTTCACTTGTTTGGTTCAAGTGGGGTAGTGGTTGACTACAGCGGGCTTGCCATTCGAGTTGGTTGTCCACCCGGACTGGGAAAGTAGTCATTCAGTAATGTTGTCTCTGGGGATTTTGTTGGCAGCACCCCAATGGTATGTAGATCTTTACCATTCCCATTTTCTTTTGGGCAAGGTTGACTGAGTTTAGGATGGTCTAACGGCTCAGTAGCTCCAGGATCAGCTGTCAGAAGTAAAGGATCCTCCTCTCCCAGCTCTTGCGATTTGGAATGTTTCAGATGCTCAGGTGTGTGCTTCCCGAAGGGCATACTGTTTGAAGGGGCAAAACTAGGTCTTTAGATGAAAATTCAGAAGGTTTTAAGGTTGTTACTACTGTGTCTTCAAGCCTTCTTAGTTTAGAAATTGGCTGGCAGTCTAGTATTGCTTCGAGAATTTCTGCATCTGTTAACTCCAGTCTACGAACTGCTCGTGGATTAGAGTAGCTGTTAAAAAAGTTTGTCAGGAGGTTTGTGATACACTTTTCTTCATGCCATTTCCTCTCCGTATCGGTAACGCTCCTTCTCCATTTTGGTTTCTTTTGTGGTTTAAACATTTTTGTGTTAACAAACCCCTACGGCGGGCATCAGGTTTTGCAATTTCTTTCGGCTCTTTTCTGTAGTTTTTCCTTGCCTGTCGCACATGGGGGGAAAGTCTTTGGCGCTTCTTGGGGTTAGTTGTCAAAAATGTTTCAGCGTTTCCCAACTGATTTTCCTGTGTATTTGGTAATGTCAATTCATCATGTCTGGATTCATTAGTGAGGTTTTCTTGGTGGGTTTGCCCATCGGCGGTAGCCCATGGTGTTGCTAGAGACTCACTCGGCGTCTTGTCCATCGGATTTGCTCTTGGATTACCGTGGACCAGAGCCTGCACTACGAGGCGTGTGTGTGCTTCTCCTGCACCAGCCTCTGCCCCGAAGCCCTAGCCCCTCCCCCGCTCTCAGGCATCTCTGCCTCACAGAATGGAATCACTGGATCCTCTGCAAGTGGAGGCACCACCTCCGTCCCCCCTCCGGGAGTCACAGGTAAGCAGACCATATGGGGAAGATAAACTGGATTCAATTTGTGTTGATTTTCCTGGAGGGCTTTGCCGAAATGGGGGTTGGGGGTGGGTTGCTTCTTCTCTTTGTAGGAAGGCTGCGGCATCGTGCAGGCGCCACCGGGGTCTCGCTGTTTGTTGGAGGTGTCCATGACTTTGCTCTTGACCTCTTGTGATGCGTCTCCTTTCGTTGGTTTTGTTTTGTCTCGCTTCGAACCACTTTCTGGTAGGTGTGTTGCCTACATTATCGTAGCTCTATCAAGGTCTGGATGGAGGCACGTACTACACAGCCAGCGCCTCTCTTCCTCAAGGGGGATGTTATTGGAGTGGCAGTCCTCACAGCCTCGACAGCCTTGACTGCAGGACTGCCACTCTCTGGCACTCCACGGGCTACTGCTCACTTGTAGGTGATGAAAAACTCCTCCTCCAGATAGGTATAGACAGGGAAGACAGACACTGCAGAGTATAGATCACTGCAGGTCTGCCACTCTCCGCCACTCTGCGTCCGCTCCGTGGGCTACTGCTCACTTGTATGTGGTGCAAAACTCCTCCTCCAGATAAGGATAGACAGGGAAGACAGACACTGCAGAGTAGAGATTACTGCAGGACTGCCACTTCGCATCCGCTCAGTGGGCTATTGCTCACTTGTAGGCGGTGCAAAACTCCTCCTCCAGATAGGGATAGACAGGGAAGATTGACACTGCAGAGTAGAGATTACTGCAGGACTGGCACTCTCTGCCACTCCGTCACTCCTCCACTCATACATACATATATTAAAATGAAGCCATAAATGTGTACTAATTACTTGTATTTGAAAAATAATGATTTGCATAAGTAAATGATCCTGTAAACACTGATTTGCGTGTTGCTATGCCACTTCTGGAATGGCACAGACAGGCTAAACAACTTATGTGTGGGAAGTTACCAAGAGCAATGACAGATTATTTTGTAATCTTCCACCATCACATTTCTTGTCTAAACTTAAGTTTGGGTTAGACAGATTTTCAATATTATTGATTGTGAATGATGTTGCTTTGTTTGCATCTAGTGAAAACAACCTCCATGCTCCACATACAAGTGTTTGAGAAATGTTGCATAATGAAATACCTCTGTATAAATGTCATAAATCCAAGCTACTGGTTAAGGGTTAAGGAATTCAGATAGTACTTCAAATAAGCACTTAAGATTGGGCATGCACAGCCTTTGTTTGCTTCCTCCTTTATATGTTTTGGCCTTAGATCTTCCTGCATTTTATCCTTGCAACACTAGGCCTTTGGGTCTTCCTCTCTTTTGAAACAATTCATGCAAGGGGTGAACTTTATAAGAGTTATGAGGATTCCATGGGCATGAGCGTGTCGAATATAGGAGAGTCTTTTCCCCAAGGAACTTGTGTCTGCCTCCATTATGATGTCCAGTGAATATGTCTTCAGTGAAGTGGGCCTTACCCTATCAGAAACCTTACAGGATTGCCCCACTGCCACTATGGAATATGCCCATATACCAATATTGAAGTCCTACATTTTAAGTAATAATTAGCATGTTGTCCTTTTTCAGAGATTAAAAATGAACTGGCTTAAGTATGTGCCCCTAACTGTAAACAAATTAACTGGAATCCTTAATGGAACCCCCTTTGGCCTTGACAGAAGCTGACCTGGTAGCGTTAAAGAAAACCTTTTTATTGGACAGGGTATAGCACAAGAGAATCCTGCATTGAGTCTGAATTTAATTGCATAAGCATAAGGGGGTTTAAATCCTTCCTTGTCTAGCATCTGATGTTCTAGGTAGCACAGTCTTCTAAACTAAATTATGTTAGAGGTTCTCCCATTGACCAACCTAGCAAGTTAATGGAAGGTGGGTTCAGATAAATTTGTGAACGATTGCCCCTCAAAGCACATGAACACTTAATCGTGAAGATTGCCTTGCATGAGTCACTCATATAGTAGCAATAGCTCCAACACATTTCGAATCACCACAGGTTGAGTGGTGATCCAACCAGAGTACCCTGATGATATATTGTCCCTATCTATAAGTCTTATGAGAACATTAAACACACATACCAGATCGTTTACGATCTTGGCCAAGACAGAGTAGGGGGCATGGGCCAGATCTGACAGCTCACTTACTGTTCTGTGATGGTTTTATATTTTTACCAGCATTTATTACTGTTGTACCTACTTTGCATATTTAATGCTGTGGACGTTTTTTTATGACTCTGCCAAAATAAAGGACTTGGATATAATTGAGAACATTTGCATGAGCAGTTGATTCCAACTCCAATCTCGCAAAATAGAACATTATTAAGACATATGCACTGACTACTTTTGGCCTCCTTTTGGGATTTGTCCCATATTTTTGACCAATACCTGTCCTTTAAACCCTAACTTAATTATGGAGTATCCCTTATCCATGATTCAATTACGCTTCCCATGCTTGGAATATTCTCTCTGTGTCCAGGCTCTCATTGAAGTAGTCCTCACTCACCTGGAATATGGCAATGCAATTTACTTGAGAACTACTCTTTTCCTATTAAGAGGTTAGCAGTGCCTCTAGAATGTAGTGTTCCACATGTTAATCAAGACACCTCTAAAAACCTATATCACCCTGGCAATCAGATTAGTATACTAGGTGCAGTTTCAGAAACAAGTAAAACTCCTCCTATCTTTCCATCTAAAGGTTGTGCCCTGAGGAGGTCGGGTAGAGGCTCACTCCCCTCATCCTCCTGAGCAGAGGCTAGAAGCAAAGTTCCCAGTTCTGGTCTAGAGACATAGGCCTTTAGGCGGTTGGTTGGGAAGACCCTGGGGGCCTCCTTAGGATTGCCTAAGTCCACCAAATAATTGACCTCTCCAAGTTTTCCCACACCCTTGAAGGGTCCAATCCATTTGTTCTTTAAGGCCCTTTGCCTTGTAGGAACCATAACTAGAACTTGCTGGTCTTGAGTAAACTCAACCATATTGGCCTTCTGCTTATGACCATGTTTAACCAGAGCCTGATCTGCTTTCAAGTTATCAGAAGCTTCTATCATCACGTGTGTCATTCTCCTTCATAGACCTAACACATAGTCAGTGACTCTCACTGGTTTGTGGGAAGGAGCAGTCTCCAACCCCTCCTTAATTAGGGCCAATGGACCTCTAACTGGATGACCATAGATGAGCCCAAAGTGGCTGAAACCAACCCCTTCTTGAGGGAATTCTCTATAAGCAAAGAGAAGGCATGGCAGTAGAAAATCACAATTTCTTCTAAGGGGTTCTTCCAAAGCACCTATCATGCTCTTCATTGTTCTATTAAACCTCTCCACCAATCCATTGGTTTGGGGGTGGTAGGCTTTTGAGAACTTGTAGGTCACTCCACAGTTGTAACACATGGTTTGCATGTAGTGGGACATAAAATTGCTCTCCCTGTGTGGGATAACTTCCCTGGAAAACCTACCCTGGTAAAAATACCAAGGAGAGTCTTAGCCACTGCCTGAGCAGTAGCTGTCCTCATAGGTATGGCTTCAGCATGGTCTACCACAACCAATATAAATCGGTTGCCTGAAGAGGTGTGAGTGTCCAAGGGACCAACAATGTTGATTCCTACCCTCTCAAAAGGTACTCCCACCACTGGGAGAGGCACCAATGTGACACATTCTTGGCTCCACTCTTGCCAGACGTCTGACAAGTGTGGCTGCTTCTACATAACTTATCTACATTAGACCCCATCTTGGGCCAGTAGAAATAAAGAGAGATCCTTCCCTTGGTCTTCTTAAAACTTAAGTGACTAGCTAAAGAAATCTCATGGACTAACTGTAGAAACTGAGGTCTCACCTCCTGAAACAATACAAGTCTTCTGTAGTCCCCTGAGGTAGACTCAAGAGGTTCACTGAAGAGGAGGCCATCTTCCCAGTACAACCTGTGCCCCCCACGCTCTTGCCCTTCCAGCTGGGAAGCTGCCTGTTGGTGAAGATCTTCAAGAGTAGAACACTCTCTTTGACCTCTGCTGAAGTCTGCCCTACAGGGGCCACCTTCTGCAAGCAAATTCTGAATCTCAGGATCCAGATCTCCAACAGGGGGGGGTCTTCTTCCAGCTCTGTGTCATCAGTAGCTGAGTCACCATCTTCTGGTTGAACCTCATACTCAGCCTCAGCTGGTGGAGGGATCACCGGCATGACCTGGGACTGTCATCTCAGGGATGTCCTGGTTTTGTGCACAGGAGTGCTACTTTTCTTGTTTCCTGAGACCTTGGGTTTCCCCTTTGTCTCTTGCTTCCTGGAAGTATAAGTTTGCTCTTCCTGTGGACTGGGTATTATAGGCTCTTCTGTAATGACCCACTGAGAGTCATCTAAAGTGAGCTCTCTGGCCTTCCTGATCCTGCTTCCTTTTACTGGGAGGCCTGGTGGTGCGTGATACATCTCCAAGAGTATTTAAGTCATTCCCCAGCAGGACCCTCCCAGGGACCTAACTCTGTACACTGACAGGTATTCTTACAGTCATATAGTTGCATTGGATGAGAGATGGGAGTATTGGAATCACAGGGCCTCCAGCAAGCTAAGTGGGGCCTTTGGGTGCCTTAGCAACATCCTCAGGTTTGAAAAAGGTTTCATCCACCACTGTGATGCTGGCCCCAGTGTCTCTAATGGCAGGGGTCTCCTGACCATTTACAAGTACACTGTCCTTGCAGTATTCTTTTGTGTTATCTGGAATAGAGTTATGCACATCTAAATGCTGCTGTTCCCACAGACCCAGGGACACTAAAGAAACACTGGCTGAGACTCCAATGGGGTCTTCAGTCAATAGATGAAAGTTTACACTCGCCACATGAACTTCTCCCTCAGGGATGAAGGCTAAGGAGGCAGTGTGGGCCCCTGAAGGTTTACCCTTACATCTGGGATCCCCTTTCACATGGTCAGTAGACCCACAAGCATAACATTTACCAAATGCTTTCTGGAATGGGGGTTTCTACTGACCTCCCTCTGGTTTGACACCAGAGGTTTCACTAGATTGACCTGGTTTCCCAAATGGCTAACCCTTCTTATGTTTGTGGCCCTCTTTTGGATGGGAGGTTTTAGCATTCTCTTTGTCATCTTTCTTGTGCTGCTCCTCCTCATCCTTTTTTGAGTGGCCCCAGAATCCTTGTGTGTAGCCCTCTTGGCAACCCACAAGTCAGCAGCTTTTGCTAGCTTCTTGGATCAATCTCTTTTGATTTAGCCAAGTGTTGTCTCATTTTAGGAGAGCAGGCATCAAAAATAGATTCCAACAAAAACCGATTTCTCATTCCTTCAAAGGAGTTCACTCTGTAACCCTTAATCCAACCATCTAAGTTTTTCAAACATTCACACACACAGGTAGCCCAAGGGTCCTAACCCTCTTAAGGTACTCAGAAGTAGTTTTCCCGAAATCTCACTATTAAAGCTAGCTTCACATTTTCATACTCCAATCTTTCAAGTTCCCCCATCTCCATTACAGCATCAGTTGCAACCTGGGGGTGCCTAGACAAAAGCCAAGGAATCAACTGATTCCCTGTGAAACCCTGAATCCTATAGTTATATTCAAAAGCACCCAACCAATCCAAAATATCAAGTTTCACATCATACATATTCACTGCTTCTTTAGGCATGCAAGGTCTCTTTGGACTGGAAGACCTAGAAGACTCTGGGATAGAAACATTTTCAAGAGACTATTTCTTCATTTCAAGAGCATGTTGTATTTCCATTTCCCTAAGTTTGATGTCCTGATGTTTGGTTTCAGCTTGGATTTGTAATCATTTGAATTCTAACTCAAGTCTCATTTTTTAAAGAGACTCACATTCAGGACTCAGAGATGGACCTTATGGGGTCCCATTGGCTAAAGGGTGAGGCAAAAGGGCCTATTGAGGCAAATAGGGGTGCTCTTCCTGAGACTCCTCTCCCTCTTCTGACTCTTCTAAGACATCAGAGTTAGACTCTGCATTATAATCCTGAATATCATTCTTCCACATTTCCTGGGTTAGTAGGTGTGACAGGCCTACTACCCAGACTTTGATGATTCCATAATCTTGCAATTCATTCATTTTCTTTCCTTTAACAGGGAGACCTGACTTTACACATGTCTTTCAGTTGCTCTACTGTCAAAATGATCAGGGCTTCCTGACCTAAGGTATCCATATTTGGCATGTTACAATTGCCTTTTTAGTGGAGCTTAGCCTTGTGAAGGTTTTTAGTTGAACAAAAGCAAAGCACATTCTAAGTGTAACAACTCTACAGTAGACCCTCACCGCCTGCCACCAGTGTTAGGCAAGATTGTATACAGTACCCTTTGGGTGCATTACAACAACCCTGACCTCCTGGCAATGGGAACCCAATCTTTGGTATAAGTCTGTACTACACAGGTTGGTAGTGTGGTCGAGTAGCTAGGCTTATCTCAAGAGGGGTGAATGTGAGCTGTAGGGGAGTTACACAGAGATTCACAGTGACAAATATTCCAATAAACTCTTACACATAAGGTTTCTTGATTAAATAATGATTAATTTATTTAACAGTCAGTTAGAGTAAGCCTTCTTCAGAAGGGGTCAATGTAAAACAACACACAAATATACTTCAAAATACACACTCTTAGTTTCTAAATCAGCAAGTACCCATGTGGGATGGCATACAGACACGTACTACACGCTCAGGTGACTTCAATAGTTAGGGTGCTGTTGACATTAATGTATCACTGTTCCATTTAGAATATTCTTGAGAGGAGTGTTAAAGAGAAGACAGTTCAGAATAAATCAAGTATTCACCCAGTTATTCTTTAGCAGGTAAGTACCTTTTAAATAACTCCCCCATTACAAAGTCAGTTAACCCTTTCCTGGAAGTAACGCACAACACATAAGCAGAAGAGAGAAGAGCGATTCAGGGAGCCAGGCCAACCATTGCTAAGTTAGCAAAAGCCAAGGTGAGCTGAAGCACTTCTTGCAGGTAGGTAGAACATCTTTCACAATGTTTTAAAAGTGTTTGGTAGAATAGAAGAAATCAAGGTAGGGCACCAAGCTGATTAGGCTTGTGAGGTAAAGTAGCTTTTAGCAACTCTAAAGATGCAACCAAGACAAGTCTCCAACGAGGACAAGCAAGGTGGCACAACAAGAGGTAAGTTCGCTCAGACTTTACAGTA
Source organism: Ambystoma mexicanum (assembly GCF_040938575.1). Taxonomy (NCBI): domain Eukaryota; kingdom Metazoa; phylum Chordata; class Amphibia; order Caudata; family Ambystomatidae; genus Ambystoma; species Ambystoma mexicanum. The sequence goes on along the minus strand of NC_090929.1, from coordinate 1,274,172,289 downwards.
CCTTTAGATTGAAGAAAAGTGCAGCAGATGGCTTCTGTTCCTGTCCAGCACTGCAGATCCTGATGTTCCTGTGGCTCAGTCGTGGGGACAAAAGGGAGGACTTCTGGGGACTCCTGTACTGCAATGGACGGTCACCGACCGCAAACGGCAATCTTCAAACAAGTGGCACTTTGGTGTTTCAGCTCTACAAATAGCAACACCACTGTTCCTGGCTGTCGAGGAGGGTTTTCCTTGCATCTGGGGTCCCGCACTCTGTTGAGGGGGCTCAGCCTCAATTAGTCCTGTTTCCTGGGAGTCCGGAGGATCTTTCTGGAGCTCTTGGCCAGCTTAAAAGCAACACACACAATCTGGTGTCCCTCTCCCGGGTTATTCGGTTCCAGCAGCGACTGCAGTGGAAATTTCACCAGCTCCAAGAGGATGTCCAGGTGGCTTACTTTGTAGTTGATTGGTCCCACCAACTCAAAGAGAGAAGTCGTCCTTGCAGGGGCTTCTCTGTCGATATAAATTTGGAGCTTCAGTACAACAGCAGGGCTTCACCGGGCAAACCAACGGTCCAGGAGTTGCAGCAGGCATCTATTCCAAGTTCTTCTTCGGATTCCTTCGTCCAGTGGTCGACACTGCCTTCCAAGCCAAAAAGCCTTGCCTTTTATGCAGGTTTCTCCCATTCATTCCAGCCCAGCTGTCAGTCACCCAGTAGGGTGGCTCTCCTTGACGGACAGCCAGCCAGCCAATCCCCTAAAAGTGCATTGCTGTATATTATGAGACTAAGCACAGGGAGTTTTGAGCACCTCCCTTGCTTCCTGCCCCCACCAGACACCCTGGAGCCAGAGGCGGGCTTCACTCGTGAATCCCCCCAAAGGCAAAATGAACAAATGGACCAAACCTGGTTTGGCACGCAGAGTAAATCTCAAGACAGATCTTCCCACAAAGAAATGGTGAAAAAAGAAGACGGGCCATTTTGACAATAAATGGCACCCTTGGGTGCTTTACTGCAGATACGAACGCAGCCCACGGTAAATGCACACCACGGTAGTTAAAAATAAACCACTGCCACCAGCCATTCATTGAGGAAAGGGTAAAATAAAATTGTTACATGAGAAGCTAGACAAAGGGGATACTAAGTAACCTCTCCAGCCCCCCATTATAAGATTGAATGTCTAGAAAGTTACAAATGTAAGTAAAGTCAATTTCACTTTACTGCTCTGGGAAACAGTTTATCCAAGAGAAGGTATCTGAAACACTTCCATGCGCCACTGCACTGAAGGTGCTGTGTGACACAACACAATGTAAAAGATGATGCCTATGGAATTTGTCAGACTCCACAACCAAAGAAACACAGCGTTCAAAATTACATTAAAATACATGAGCGAGTGGGAAAAGGGTCTCACTCTCTCCAGGTTAAAAATTCAAGTCCTCAAAATCCAGCTAAGTTGATGGGGGTCTCTTAGGTAGAGAGGAATTAGCACATTTCTGAGAATTCTCCCGAACACTGAGCATGTACCACAGCTTCTTTAATACCATAAGAGGGATGTGTTACTCAAGGTGCTGCTGATGACTTCAGTAGTGATGCTTTCAATTTGCAATGCCCACCTTTGACATTACTGATGCAAACCCTGCTGTGGCATACCTCCCTCTCACCCTGGCATGTTTATCTGCTCCTGAGATTCTTGCTGTCAAAATAATACTTCTCAACCCTAGCCACAAAACGGAGACCTGTGTATTACGCAGTCACACACGTTGTGTGCACTAATTGAATGTAATGTCCTTCTTCCAAGACGTTTTTTAACTAGTATTTTATTTCATCAAGATGAAGTTGGTACACTTAGAGCCACTGAAAGTAATGTCGTTTCTGCCTCCGAACTATTCTGCCATTTTCTCCTCACTCAATAATCTTTGGCAATAAATATCCAATATGTGTACTCCAGTCAAGGTTTTCACCGGGATTCTCTCCTCCCCTAGTAAGAAAACGATGGCCCTAGATATTTCATTTTTCTCTCTTGCTCAACTAAGCAGATGCTAATTTTCTACCTTTCCCTTAACTGAATTTTGTATAATTTCCCCACTCAAATCAAGCTATTCTAATGTTTCACCTCTTCAAGACAAAAAATATAGTAATGTTCTAATTTCTCCTCAATTACAGCCCCTTGTAATTCTCTGCTTCTAACTGCTCGAGCAATCTTCTTCAACTGCCTCTGCCTGCAAGAAGGATTGCAGAATGGAACCACGGATGTCATTTTCTCAAATCTATTTTCCGTGGTTAATTGAGAGTTAGCAGAGGCTCTACAAAACAAGGCTGAAGTCACATTTTATGCCCATCAAATGAGCTTTGAAAAAACAAATTGCACATCCTTGCGAAAGCCCCCACAATATCTACAGTTATACAGGAGATGTGCCATTCAAAGAGACTGTGGGCCTCATTACGAATGTGGTGGAAAGGCAACAACGGCGCCGGTAGTGCTACCGGCGCCGTTGTTACCTCTCTGCAACATTACGAGTTCTGCTTGCCAGTGCCGGACTGCACGCGTGGTCTGACCAGGCATGCAGACCGGCACCCGCAAGCAGAACTCGTGATTGCACCGGCACCGTTATTAACAGTGCCGGTGCAACCATGCTCCCGACCCCCATTCTGCCCTATGGGGCAGAAAGGGGATCGGGAGGCCGGCCATACCGGCACCCGCCAATGGGTAATTACTGGCCATTCATCTCGTAATGGGCCGGTAATGGCCCATTCGCGGGTGCCGGGCCGGTAGCGAGTTTGGCGGTAGCCATGCCCTTAATAAGGGCACGGCTACTGCCAAACTCATAATGAGGCCCTGTGTCAGACAATCAACGTGTCCTCAAGTCCCACCTGTTCAAGGAATTTCTCCACCTCAACACATATGCCATCACATCGACCCTCGCACCACCTGACTCACTATACGCTGTGCCCCTCTCCTCCCCGGCACTCAGTACTGATGTACACCCGTGTGTGGACCTCTGTATCCTACTCTCACTGTATATCTATTATGTTGGTACCTCTGAAAAGTGCTCTGTTATGCATCTGTACTGTTGTATACCTCTGTAAAGCACTGTGTTGCTTCTCGAAGCTAGGTCCGCGCTCATTAAATACCATTATAATAATGATGATGATAATAATAATACTAATACTAATAATAATAATAATAATAATACAAACATATCCACAGAGTTTCCGGCAAATGTACATTGAATACACATGAACAAATAACTACATTGATATGAATCATGGACATGGATGGTGGAATTAGCCTTTGAAAATAATAGGGTATATTAATACACTCATATAATGAGAGCAAGATGCAGCAACAATACATCCTAAAACTGAAAGAAAAGGAGTAATTTTACACCAACATGGGAACACGTCACTGATGTGGAAAATGGCCTCAAAAACCAGAAAGCGTTAACACAAAAACAAGATAGTCCAAATCTTACACAGGTCGGAGCATTGAGTATAACTTTCAGTCACGTGTATTCACCCAAAGTTGCCACAGCCCTAGCATCCTCTGCATATATGAGCATCAGGGGAATACTTTATATTCATGCAACAGCGCCTCAATGCCTTTGGGCTGTAGCGCGCTTTACAAATCCTAACAAATAAATAAATATCTGATAGCCATTTGCACCCACGTGAGTGTGAGGATTACTTGAGCATGGACTTCAAGGGATATGACCTCTGAAAGTCGTTCTGCTTTATTTCTACACCTAACTAAGAAGTGTTTAGGAAGCAAGAGCAACAACTCTCCTGCAGTTTAGGATGAAAGAGCCTTTATCAAAACAGCCATTGATAAGGTAAATCCTCTCTTCTTTGCCCCTTAGACTGCACCTGAACCGAAAATGATCATGAAAAGGTCAGCCATGGGTGTGCGTGTGGATCTGATGAGCTCCAACAATTGATCAGCACTTTCGATAAATCCCCCTTTGATTCGATTCAACAAAAACCGCCCAATGTGCTCTTCTTATTCTTTTTGACAAGCAAACGTTACCAAACACATCCCAATGTTCATCCTCTGGACACAGAGATATAAAGAACATTTAGTGAGGAGGAAACTGAAGGAAAAGGACACATAGAGTCACACAATAGGAAACATGCATGCAAAGAACTTCAAATCAGATGACATAGAACACGAGGAGCCACAGTGTAGCTAGCATTGCAACAGCAACACATGGGAGTAGAAAGCTAGTATGATTGCACATCACTATCTGCTTTACTTAAATATAACAAACGTGGGATGTGGGGCAGCACTGGGATGGGCTGAAAGTGACACATGTGAGGCTGTGCATTGGGAACTCGGATGACCCTCCAGGTCCAGATTAGTACGGCAGAACTGTGTGAGGGTCATGTGATGGGAGTACTAGTGGGTCCTGGAGGCACAGGGATGATCATTCCAAGTCTTCTTGTATAGTGCATTTCTGCCTCCCTGTGTGTGGCTCTGCAAGAGAGGAAGAAAGAGGTTGTTTTGTGGGATAGTGGCTGTGACAGATGCGCAATTTACAATGTTAGTGTGTTCAGATCAGGTATGGCAGGACATTTGTGCCATTGTGGTTCTTTGGGTTTGGTGTAGCCACTTGGAGGTATGTTGTCCAAAAGCTAAAGTGATGTGGGGTATCGTCCCACTAATAATGTGGAGGAGTGTGATAATACCATGGAAGACAGCTTAGTCATTGATTGATTAATGTTCAAGTTCAAGTGGTATTTGTTAGGTTGTTGGCCACCCTTAGTGGGCAATTTGTGTGTGTAGTGTAAGGTGGTACACTTAGGAGGGGACTAGGCTAATCTGGAAGAGGGTGGGAGTAGGCAAACTGCAATATGAGTAGTGGGGGAGAAAAGAAGACATTGGATGCCCTCTGGGAGTGTGGCAAAATGCACTAGTGAATGAGGTGTTCCATTAAATGTTTGCAGTGAAATTTGTTTTATTCCATTTTAGTAGTGTTGATTTACAGTATGAGTTCTCATTTGTGTCAACTGTTTAAGTTGTGACGTCCACAGAGAGGGCTGAGGTGAGTAGGCCAATGGTTAGAAGTGCTCCGGTGCTGGTCTTCTGCAGGGAATAATTGAGTAGCCAGCTTTTTAGCTGTTTCAGAAGGTGAGGTGATCTTCAGTACAGAAGTGTTGGGGTACAGAATTCCAGAGTTGGTTTGCTAGGAGGATGAGGATAATGCATGCTGTTTATGGTTGATGTTGGCTATCATCTTTAATGAGTCATTACTGTAACACAATGTCATTGAAGCCTTGATTTATTTAAAATGATGTTGCATGGATATTGTGTCCTTGCCATGGTAGGTGTGGTTTCAACGTGCATTCTCTTTTTGATTGGGAGCTAAAGATGTGTGCAGAGTGCTGGGGCGATGTGTTTGAAACATTTTAACCTTGAGAGTAATCTTTCTGCAATGTTTTGGATTCTGCAGTTTGTGTAGTAGATATTCTGGGAGTAGGCTAAGGTAAAGTCTATTGGCATAGGCACGTTTTGAACCTACTAGTGAGCTAATTGCCATGGTCGTGCACATGAAGATCAGGTGGAACATTATGTGTCATAAACTGTGGAGTTGCAAGAAGCACCTCTTTGTGGTGGCTTTTAACTGTGGTTTGAATGCAAGGTTACTGCCCATTATAATTCCAAGGACTCTGACAGTAGAATCCAGCCAGGGAATCGCTGTGGGATTGGGAGGTTTTGAACCACAGGTGTTGAGCTCTGTTTTGGCTGGGTTGGGATTAAGTCCATTTGTGGTAATCCAAGAGTCCAAGCATGCAAGATGTGTGTTGGGGTCTGATGTGTAATGTATGTGTTTTATATCATTTGCATACTGCTTAAGTAGTTAAAGCATTTGAGGCCTGTATAGATCCTTGAGGGAGGCCATGTATATGTTGAAAAGAAGAGGAGTGAAGCTGGGACCTTGGGGTACTCTACATGTCAGATTAAGAGGCTACAGGCGGGTGCAATCCTCTCTTCTGACATTTTCCTGCAACAGGAAAGGCTTTCAAAATGTTTGAAAATGTTTTCATGAACAGAACCTTTTTGTCTTTTTTATAGTTTGTGGTGGATGGTCAGAAATAGTGAAAGCAGTGCACACTCTAAGATGTTCTTGATGTTTACATAGGTTTCACCATTCTCCTGCCAACGCACAGCTGTGCCTATCACTTAGTGAACACACATCTCACAAAAGATGTTAAAGCATTAAAAAGAGCTGTACTTTCGTTTTACAAAGTCTACACAACACCTATTTTCTGGGGCTTGCCAAAATAAAATGCTTTTAAAGAAAACGCACTTTTCCTATCATATCCTAGAGCTATACAAGTCTAATCACGTGTATTCAAACTCTGCCCTCTGACCCCACTTCTACAAGCACAGGGGGAGGCAGCAGCATTCCCGGGAACACAGGGCAGACAGCGCGTTAGGTGGCTCACGGGCCACCCAGGGCCCAAGCCATTGAAGACAAGCTCGATGAGCAGATGTGCCTCCCTTCTCCTCAGACGCACAAGCGCATGCACTGCACAGGGCAAGTTCAACAAGTCACCCGAACCAATGCATCACTATACTGTGCAATACTCCTCCTGTGGGTAATTGGCCAAATACCCTCGAAATGCAATTTACCACAGCCATTTAAATGTGCTCAACTGAGCACAATTTGTGAAAATTAGTTAAAGATGTGATGGGTATAAAACACACCAGTTTTACCCAGACACGTTTGGAAATAGTTCCTTCTCATACTTCCGTATAACAGCATCACCATTTTGAGGACTATAAGGTTTTAAGGTTTTCGTCATACATTTCATCCAAAATACACAACCAGCCAGACTAGTAAAGACATGAATATAATAAGGCGTTAAAAGGTAATCCTTGAGGGATCCTGCAAGGTAAAGTTTTGGGGTCAGAATGATTTGGAGAGGAGGCCAACAGATTGTAATCTCTTATTTTAGAAAGGAGTGTATCCATTTCAGGTAGAAGACCAATGCCACCAGAACGAAGATGGTCCTGGAGGTTGCCCTGATCGACACTGTTCTTTTTTGTTTTTGCAGAATAAAATGCCAAATATACAGTTCCAGTTATATGAAATGCAAACCTATACAGTCACTGGCTACCTATACATATGCAATTAATGTATACTGTGTACAAGAGAAAAGGAAATAGGGAGACTAAAGCCCAATTGGCAATGTTAGTTAACAACCAATAAGTAACTAGACGAGGCCTTCATCAGAAATGTCTACTTCGAGCTGTCGTTTCACGGATTGCTTCTTGCGCAGTAAAGTACTCCCGATGGTTCTGCATCCGGCGCTTCGGGAAGGAGGTGCTGGTAGCTCACAGTATAATTCACCAGCATTCCGCCAATCAATATTACTTCATTTAGAAAGGAGACATAAACCCTCCTCTCCACATTATCAGTAAGTGTGAGGTCTGTTATAATGACATCAGGGGTAAGTATCCACTCCTGTCCTATGATGGTAGTCAAGTAACCAGTAACTAAGTTCCAATCCTCCCAATAACTGTGTTGCTTTTCACGTAGCATTCACACAACATTCAACGTGGCTGATTGCTCTAATAAAATCAAGGCTCCTGTCTCGCCCGTGTCTTCCATCCCCGCTGTGACGTCGTCCACTGCTGCGACCATCACTGATTTGGTTCCTATCAATGAACATCCTTTAGTTATCTGTTCATTTTTTCATAGAACACTGCGTTCATCCATGGGCGTCTTAGAGATAATACGACTGAGCCAAAAGGATCTCCAATAGCATCTAGTTCCAGGTTGAAAACCAACCAGGTTTGGATCAAGAATATTTAACCGTTCCATCAGTTGTTGCTGTGGTTGCAGCTGTTTGTAGAAAGCAAGCTTTAGCATTTTCCCTGGAAAGGGGGGCTTAAATGTTGTATTTATTATCCTTTCGATACAGTGGGCCCCCCTTTAGGAGCAGTCTCACATGTTTCAAAGTATCTTGCACCCCGCTATTTGCAAGAAGGAGTTTATAGTAGTCATGAGGGCATCTGGTAATTGGGAGCCCAGAACTTTAACAGGTTTTGGAGGGTCAGGGAGTCTGAGGGTCTAATTTGCAAAAAATGTAACATTACCATCAAGGCGCTGTTACAGGAATATGTCTTATTTGCGTTTTTATAACGTGCTGAATACCGAGAGGTTTCTAAGCACGGACCCAGAGATCGAACCTGTGTTGCTTCGTGTCGTCTTGTTTCGACAGGTGAGCACGTTGCCGCTGAGCTATCCTCCCAGGAAGGTTTGGATTGTGGAATAAATTGACTTAACATGGGAAGGTCTCATTGAAAACATGCTTGTAAATCAGGCCCTGAGGCTCTACATTGCTGGAGCAGAGCAATAAAGGTAACGACATTAACTACTCGAGGTTTTGTTTGATTTTGTAGTGTATACTCCATGCTACGCTCTGATTATCTGCTATGTCCCGTAAAATGCTCATCTGCAGTAGAACTGTGTATCAACAGCCACAGAGATCAGCACCAGTGTTGCATATTTGGTCCTTCAATACCACTTACCTCTCTGTGCTTCTTCATCATAGGAAAATTGAAAATGTGTAATGGGAATAATACATTAGGCCCACCAAATGAGGTTGCTAAAGCAACTGCTGATGACCAATACCCAATACGTACGCAGGAATGTGTACTACACAATCAGATGCCATTGTCCACGTTCTGCCCGTTTGAGAAATCACAATATTAGTTTTAAATGCAAATGATTAGGTACGTGGTTATGGGAACACTTTGGAGCAGCATGTGCCGAGATTATTATAATCATGTGTGTTTGTCGCTGTTCCTTTTGCAGTAAGTTGAGTCATGATTGGAGTGGGAGTTCTGATCCTTGTGCACAAGATTACACACTCCTAGTTCATTTCCATGTGCCACCCAGGTGCCAGTTCAATCATATTGTTCTTTTTTTATCTTCCTATCATTTTCGATTTATTATACCATGTCAAATCACTCTTGCTTTCAATTTTTTTATTTGAAAGCAAATACACATATCGAGACAAAATATGTTTTGGTGGTTTTACACTTTCATTCTAGATCGTGCAGGTGTGGGAACATGGATTTGAATGAGATTTTCTCCACATGAAGATTGCACCATTTGTGTCATGTTTTTTGCCGCACACAAACGTGCAAATACACTTTAAATTTGCACAACCAAAACATGTTTACACGGATGAGCATAGTATCTTTGTAAGTCCACGTTTGTTACACAAACAAAACACAAAAAGAGCAACCACAATCCATCCATTTGCATGGAGGAGGAGGGGGCAGAGCAGTCACGATGATGGCCCCTACTGCAACAATGGCTGCCACCGCGGCACATCTCTGCTCAGTGCACATGCGCAAAGCAAAGATCTCTGGATTCACCTTATGTAGCCGTGACGAATCCCGTAATCTGGGGTTTTCCACGTGCATGCGGTCAACACTGATCCATCCCCATCAGAGACTCGTCAGGCTGCCCACTGACTCGATGTGGGTTAGGCTCATACCACACGCTCTAACTTCAAGACTCAGAGAGAGCATACCAGTGGAGTAGCATTTTCCCAACATAGAAGGAAAAGGCAAAGGCAGGTAGGTTTGTCATCTGTCGAGGTAAAGGGTTTGTAAGAGCAGAAGACGTCGTTATTGTGTACAATAACCACTGCCCATGCTGAGCCCACACATTCCAGATTGTAAACCTTGGAATCGTCATAGAGCATTCGTTTTAGACTATGGGCCTCATTACAACAATTGCAGGATGCGTTTAACGGCGTCGGTAATGGTGCCGGCGCCGTTAAACGCATTCTGCAATATTGCGAGGTTCCCTCTCGGGACCCGCTCTGGAACCAGGGAGCTAACAACGGGCCGGTCGTAATCGGCCCATTGTTAGCACCCACACCCATTCCCATTGAGCCTGATAGGGGCTCAAATGGGAATGGGGAAGGTTCGGGCCCGGGTTCCCTGAAGGAGGAATTACCGGGCCCTCCAAACTCGGAATGGCCCGGTAATTCCCCATTCAGGGAACCCAGACACGGTTTTGGAGGCAGCCATGCCCTTATTAAGGGCATGGCTACATCCAAAGTCATAATGAGGCCCAATGTGTGGATCAGTATAGCCCACCGATTGCTCAGAAAGCTGCATTACAAAGCTATGGGCAACATGACCACTAGGCAGACAGATGTATGCTCTGGCAGCATCTCAATAGTTACACATGCTATATATTAAGATTGACGTGGGCTCTACTAGCTTTATAGAGCTTGGTTTAGGGTGTAACATGGTTCAGCAGCATTGGTAAGGATCTGCAGCCAGCTGTACATGCCTGAAAACAGATGCATTTCGAAGAAGGGTGTCTACAAGCCAGACAGTACCCCTTACTCTCTCTCTTTAATTGCCATATGATCATATTGTAAACTCCATATGCAAATTGCACTTTTCAGAGAGCATTTACAATGGATTTCTATCAATCCACCTGCGTTTTGTAGGTGGAACTGCTGTCATGGGGAGGAAATGTATTTTCCCTTCCGTCTCCCAATCTGCCTGAAAAACATTTGGAAAATCATACAGAGTGGGATTGCACGATGTATACCACTTCACTCCTTGGTTTTATGCCTTGCTATTTAGTTCTGCCTGTTAAATAGTGATTTCTAGTTAAGATGGTTTTCGCTGTATTTGTTCTTTCCTTTCGCACTCCGTTTTCTGAAAGTTGTAATTAGCTTGCTGGTCTCCTAAAAGGCATTCAGTGATAATATTGCTAAAAAATACAAGAAGTCAAATTTCAGAGGTGAAAAAATGCAGAAAAATTAAATATTGCAAAACAATTTGATAGATTAGATTATGTAATGCAATATATAGTTATATAAAGTGCTTTACATTGTGCACTTGTAATGTATTTAATTGTAGTATCCTTTTCCCACCACTGGAGGTCCTCGCACCGTTTTAATACATTGCAGTTCCTCTACTTAGCCACTAGAGGTATTTGCGCTTTTTTCCATTTCTGATTACTGTTCACAGCCATTTTCCAAATTCAGCATTTCCAGCGCTATGTTGGTGTCAACATGGAAAGATTTTTCTGCTGCGCAAACCTTTTTTTCTGATGGTTATTCTTTTGGGGTTGGGTTTTTCGCCATTTGTTATGCTTATGACCCTAAGATTCCGGGTTTTAGGATTGATTATAACCTAGCTCCCGGACTTCAGATGGATTATTTTCCTATTGGATTTTTTTTAATGTTTTCTGTTTGTTTCACTTTCTGGGATGCTCTGTGCTTGGGCTTTTTCAGTTTCAGATGGAATTTTTCACCAGTTTACAAGTTTACAGATTTTCGAAGCATACAATACACGCTGGATATAATGCCTTATGTATCATTGGTATGACCTCAAAGCGTGGGTTCGTTTTACTCCTTTTTTCTACTTTTTAAGACGGATTGGTTTATGATTTTCCCAGTTTTGGATGGATTTAATCTTTTTCATAGACTTTTGATCGATGGATAAGACTCTGCTGCTTGGGATTTAGCCCGTTTTTTGTCTTCTTTTTTGGATTTCTTGGGCTATGGATTATACGTTTTAGGATGGATTTTGTAGCTTTTCACAGAGTTTGGATGCAATGACTTTGGTTCATTGGATGGATTTGTCGATCCGTGGATTTCTTTCTGGTTTTTGGCTATTATGGGAATTATTTTCCCTTCGTTTGGCTTGGCATGAATGGATATTTTTCCTCTTCGCAAACTTGGATCTGAGGTGTTCTATTTAGATGACAGGGCATTTCCAATTTTGGATTTTCATGGAACTTTGGGACTCATTCTTTGGTAAGTTTACCCATTTTTTGCCCGTTTTCAAATTCGAACCGTGTTTGCTCTCATTTTAAAACCAATGCAACTACATTTAAATGCATGTCTACCATATAATTTCAGTATTTTTAAGTTAAATGCAATGCTTTGCAAGTATGTTAGTTTATGGATTTGTACACAAGATTCAGGTTTCTTTCGTGCTGACAGCTGCAGTATTTATTATTTCACCAATGTAATCTCCCACTCCATTGTATGTATAGGGACACTATGGGCCTCATTCCGAGATTGGTGGTAGTCATGGCGTTATTTGCGCCATGACTGCCACCAATAACGGGACCGAGTCCTGTGTGTTGCAATGGGGACTTACCGGTCTAGTCCAACCCTGGCGGGACCGGTAAGTCCCCATTGCACCAACCATTCCCCATTCCCATTGAGCCCCTATAGGGCTCAATGGGAATGGGGAAGGCGCTATTTATGGGCCTGCTAATGGCAGGCCCACAATTAGTGGCCTGGTCCTCTAACGGGACTCGTAAGGGACGTGTGGTCTGACCACATGTCTCTTGCGGTTCCCGTTAGGGGACCTCGGAATCGGGTGGTAGGGAATTACCAGCACCGGTCTCCTTACCAGTGCCCGGTATCCCCTACCGCCTGACTCGTAATGAGGCCCTCTGAAAAATACACCTATGTTTTTACACCAATATTTTTTGATTTCAGTGTTTTCAGAACAGTAAAATCGCCTAGAACCATCAAAAAAGCATGTGAGTTCTGTTTCTGTTGGTCTCCTGCATGCAATTCTCACTTTTAGTAAAAATGACTCCCGTCAAGTTGGTTAGCAATAACAGACCGTACATATCTCTTCATTTGCTCACGCAATTGATTTGACAAGGTGCCAACCGCAAACAGAAAAATGTTATAGCAACCCATGAGAAAAAATGGAAAGAGCAGGGTAATAGAATCTTTCACAGGCTCATGGAATGTTCAGATGGGTAAGTGCATAGGGATGGGTAAGAAAACTACAATTGACAAAAGTATATAATAAATGCTTATTTTATGAAAATTATGTAGACTATTACAGGTGCAAAGACAACATATGTGTGGAGTTCTGTGTTTTAGCAACATGACTCGGACATCAAGGTGTTGATGAGTAACTTCTTTAATCAGTTTCCAACCATAACATCCAGTTTCTAGAGCCATTATTCATCAGACAAGCACTGGCATCCTCTGTCTCCGGCGACATCTCTCAACTCCCTCAAGAGAACACCAGTCACACATAAACATTCTAACCAGTAACATTCCATTGTCAATCATGACACTCACTCCAGATTCCATTAGGATGCAGGATAAGACCAGATCCTTACAATTTGCATGACAGAGGGTGGGAAGAAAAAGTAAGTAGGGTGTTTTATTTAGTTGGATAATATCCATTGTAGGGTATGGGATCATGGTAATGAAAACAGAACAACCATAAACTCCACTGTAATTAATCAAAAGGAAAGTCTTCAATCTGTTACGTAAGGGGAGATGATTTTCTTCTCCTCTGATGTTCACGGGCAGGCTGTTCCAGAGGTAAAGTCCTGCAGATCCTAAACACCTGCCCTACAGTAGTACCGTTCTCTTCTATATCTGGTATGAAAGCCACATTTCTGTTTCCAGTGCTTCCTATTTCTTCATAAGAGTACTTGAAGATCCAATCACTCATTTCTTGCACTTCTGCTGTGAGGAATTGCCATTTGGCAAGGATCCAAAGACTTGGCTTTTTTGATTTTTAGTACACGAAATGATGCAGGGGATTCCTTCTCCAAAGGGGTAATCTTCTAACCATATCTCCCTTTGTCACAAGTCCATGTCAAAAGCATAGTTGACTTGTGCACAACTGCATCAATAGCCTGATCTGCAGCACCAGCTCTGCTCATGGCACAAAGCAGGTTGAAAAGCCACAAGATGCTCATTTGATGCCACAGTGAGCACAAAGTCACTGCAGCACAGGGACATCTTTTAAAATATGCCTTGTGCACCCAAACTATGATTATCATGGGTACCCTGTGCTGGTGGCAGGGTACTCTCTTAGAATAAACTATGCCTGAGTTTAGGCATAGTGCATGGTGGTACTTATGATCATGGCTGCCACATTGCAATTGATATTACTCTGTAATCACAGTCTCCTCTTCTGTAAAAACTCTGGGAGTGTACCTAGACTCAACCTTGTCCATGAATGTAAGCTATATCTCCTCAGTAGCAGCACTCACAACCAAAATAATCAATACTGTAAAGCCAGATTGAACCACTGAAAACTGCCTCAACATTGCCAGGGCCACTATAAGTGCATAACGGGACTACTGCAACGTCCTCCTACTGAGCACTTCCACCAAAAACATTAACAGATTACAAATTACACAGAACAACACATTGAGAGTAGCCCTCAGTATCCCCAGGAGGGAACACATCTCCCAAGCAAGACAAAGGGCCCACTGGCTCCCAGTCAAAGAGTGCATTTTGTTCAAGACTCTCACTATCACCCATAGATGCCTATTCCAATCTGCTCCCAGCTATCTAACAGAACAAATACACCAAGTGCAGACCCTCAGACCTAAACGGGACATGTACACACACCAACCCTCAATTCCTACCTTGAAAAGAACCAAAGCCGGCGGGTCGAGTTTTGAAGTTCTAGCACCAAAATCTTGGAACTCACTGCCACCTAAATTGAGATCGGAACCATCCCTCATGGCCATGAGAAAGGCACGGAAAACCACTGTATTCAAGTAAACAGGTACCTGACCCACTCTTCCTAACCTTTGGAGCACGAGCAATGTCTGTAACCAATCATTTACTGTGTCCTCAATATTGTACCTATGTCACTGTTCGCATGTAACCTTGGAACACAAGCAATGTCTGTAACCTATGTCAAGTGAGCTTTCTGTAACAGCGTTGCGATGCCCGAGGGCAGTTGTGCGCTTTAAAAATGCAAATAAATAAATAAATGAATATTGCACATGTGTCAGCTTCTGTGAGTCAGCTATGCTATGGAAGGGAATGTGTATTGACTTCATACAGGCTGATACTGTAAAACGGCAGGACAGAAACCCAGAGGACCCAGCCTCTCTGTAATTCTCTTTTGCAGGGCCAGTAACACCCTCTCCCGGAGACAGCCGTGCAGCAGGCAGCTTTCCTTGGCCCAGGTATCAAAGGAGCACACCCATTCAGAAGGAGTAGCCTCACGTCAGGGTTCTGTATATCCAAAGATCTTCATTGTCAGTAGGGGGGGAAGGAGCAGGAGTAAGATAGGTAGGTGTGATCTGCACCCTGGAAGAAGCCTTCCACCATCTTATTTCTCACCGTCTCTCTTTGACTTTCCAGTCTCCCCCACTGCACTTTGGATGCAAGATCAACAGGGCAAATTCCAATCCAGCCAGGAGAGGAGATTGGACCCCTAAACCAGATTAGCTTTACACCAATCACCTGAGGACTTGTGCCCTTGAAAGAAGGAGCCTCCCACTTGTTTGGGCAGAATTCCTTAGTTCCTCAAGGATCCTTTAAGGTTGAAGAGACATTCTGAAGATTCTCAGGTGGACTTCCTTTTGGATAATTGCACTGTCCAAGCCTACCGCCAGAGGTGACGAAGGAGGCATCCAAGACAGAAGAAAGATCTTCCCCTAGTCACCCCCAATGAACATCGGGAGTTATCAGTTTTGTGCACCAGGACCAACCATCCTGCAATGGATCTTCTGTGCCAGAAGAGCAGACCCTGTACTGGAATATCCTGTCTTCAAGACCTTTGCCAAGGCATCTCACTAACCGGAGGGATAGACAAGCCAAAACTCCTAGTTCTCCTGCACTGAACAAGTCACTCTGTGTTACCCACATCCTAAACAATAGAGAAGATGTTGGTGCTTGTGTTTCCAACCAGCTGGACTACTGCACTACATCTAAACCAGCTGGACACTGTGTCGTGTCCTAGCGAAGCACATCACCTGCTATGCCCAAAGCGTCTGCTCAATGCCAGACCCCAAACCAAATCTCTGGAGGGTCACTCGCCGACTCTAACCAGCGGTTACAACCATGGCTCAGCCCAGCAAGGAGGCCGAGAACTGTCACCTCACTGACTGAACATTAACACCCCTCGGTCACCGCCTGCCAACTGGAACTGCTGGAGCAACACTCACTGACCTCTCCCAGAAGCCAAAGCCCAACTCTGCCAGGCCAACTGTGAAGCATTTTTGGGACCGCTCCAACCTGCATATTTAAACCTCTGCTTGTATATCTCCTTGCTACCTGTTAATATTGCAATGTGCACTTTGCATTAACAACTTATACTCTGTGACTGTAAATAATCTTGTACATTATACTGTTTCTATGCCATGTTGTAACTTGTACTGTAAATTTACACCCTGTGCCAAGATATGTGCCCGGTTGCCCTTGGGCCTGGCTGCGCTATATAAATAAATAAAATACAAATACAAATACAAATTTGACAACACAGAGCACCTGCATTTGACCCTACTCAATGATTGCTTGTTGCCAGGGCCTCCATGTTCTGACACACCCAAACTGAGCCTGATCAGCTCACATCAACATTCAACATCAGGTCTGATGTGTCAAACCACCAAAAATTGAATCCATATACTGTGACATTAAACTGTCGCCACAGTTCACTGGGACCCTAGAGACTGGTTAGATTACGATTGCTCCTGATTTCAACCCAATGGGCCTCATTACGAGGTAGGAGGTAGCCATGGCACTATTAGCGCCATGGCTACCCCCTTACCGCATTCTGGGTCTGTGTTCCCGGAATAGGGACTTACCGTGTCATTCCGACCTTGGAGGACCCGGTAAGTCCCCATTCCGGGAACCATTCCCCATTCCCATTCGAGCCCCCATAGGGCTTAATGGGAATGGGGATGGAGCTAATAACAGGCCCGCTATTAGCGGGCCCGTTATTAGCTCTGAAGTCCCTTAACGGGTCCCTTCCATAACGCCTGGTGAAACCAGCCGTTGAGGAAGGGACCCGCTATGGGGAACTCGGAATAGGGTGGAAAGGGATTACCGGCACTGGTATCCTTACCGGTGCCGGTAATCCCTTTCCGCCCACCTCGTAATGATGCCCAATATTTTTTTATGGTAGTACCTTAACTACCAGCCCTAGAACTACACACAGAGTGCTACATTCTGCAGTCTGTCGCATCTCTTCTGTTATTTCATTTGAGGTGGGTTTTGTATAGCAATCGCTTTTCATTCTACTTAAAGATGGTGTGTTTTATTAAAGTGTTTTATATTTTTATAGAACCTTGATTGGGCATTCCCTTTATTTTGGACCATGATACTGTGTTATTTGGGGACTACTTGTTAACCACCACACCCTACTTAAGAGTATAGTCTTCCTTAAGCGGGCTTTACCACAAAAGGAGAAGGAGGTATACCTCTTGATTGTCCCTGTTTTACCTTTATGATTGTGTTATGTTTTGTTTGTAGAAGTGTGAGGGCAGAGTTGGCCATGTTACCCCTACTCATCCTTGTAC
Source organism: Ambystoma mexicanum (assembly GCF_040938575.1). Lineage (NCBI taxonomy): Eukaryota > Metazoa > Chordata > Amphibia > Caudata > Ambystomatidae > Ambystoma > Ambystoma mexicanum. The sequence goes on along the minus strand of NC_090929.1, from coordinate 1,274,155,009 downwards.
TCACGTAAGGCAGAATCCAATTCATCACATTTGCATATCCATGTTAAGGTTTTTCTGCCAACATGTAACTTTGTTGCTGTTTATGCAAGCATTGTGAAACTGTTATATACCAGGTATGCAGGCAGTACAATTTTCAAATGGCCTCTCATATTACAGAGGCTAAAGGCTGCATATGTTAAGTTAACTAAATGTTGGGCAGACAAGCAGAATTTATTTGAGCAGATGTGACTGTCTTTGTTGTTTAAACATGTATATAAATAGTATTAATGTTGACAACTTCAAGTAATATCCTCAGAGCTGGATGCACTAAAACAACATTGGTATTACCATGACTGATCCATATGATCGCTTTCCTGTATGTGTATCTCTTCTCTCTTTTGCAGTAACATTCTATATGCAGAATGTGTAATAGTGCATCCCCATCACTCGCATTTGCAGTTCTCTCCTTGTCATTTTAGGTGTCAGATTCTTCCCTAATGACCCTCCTTTCTACACCTCCTTCCCACTTCTATAAGTTTCATCCCCTTTGCTACACTTCCTCTGCACATTCTCTCGTGATTTGCTTCTGCAGCAATGCCCCACTATCATCCATCTTTCTATTCCCTCACCTTGCTGTGCTACTATTATGGTCTGCTTCCTGATTCCAGTTTAGTGGGATATCCTTACCCAACTTGGTGCTGTATGCAGATACATATGCCTTGTCCTTGAGGCTTGGTCAGACTTGCTATTTTACAATAGAAATAGATGTCACTCATGTGATTGGGTTTTCACTTTCTGTTATATAGCACATTTACTGTGGGGAATCAGAAGCCCTATGAGTTGCTACAGTGCAGCATGAGCCAATAGAGACAGAATGAAGACATAGATGGTGATGGTCCCTAAAGCAGAAAAGGATTGTCAAATCAAGTTGATACCCAGTACACATTTCTCACATGCTAAACTCACCAGATCCTCTTGTTTCCCAGAGGCTAGAGGGTGTTGTGTCACACATAAGATTCAACCCATGCGACTAGCAGTAAATCTGATTAATTTGTCTACCTTATTGGTCCTTTCTTTCCTTCCACTTTTCTGACCCCATTGGTGAACAGTGGCTAGTAAAATACAAATAAAAAAGAGGTTACAGCCTGGCTTTTCTACCGGAGCACATTTCTCACTTTGAGTGGTTTGCAGATATGCAATTTCAGAGAGTGTGCTGCTTCTGTAAACATTTGACTTTAGTGCCAACAGCTTAGCAACATGTTTATCATCATTCTCCACTGTGGGAAGCTCAGAAGCCACGTGAAAGACGGAATCCTGTTGCTGGTTCCAGATGTCAAGAAGCCCGTGCACATTTGAGAAATTGTGTACAATAATTAAGAGGCTTCTGTAGACTAATTCATACTGACGGTGCACAGTGTAAAGTGACAATATTTTCAAAATATACTCAGTTTTTGATATGATCTTAGTACATTATTCTACACAGTGTTTCATACACTTCATACACTGTCAGGTTTATGTACTACAAATATACTACATTTATTAAATAACGTACATTGTGCATGTCTTTTCGTCCCTATAATGTTAATCTCACAAAACATCTTTCCAAACAAATTTTATTTGCAAACTGTTTATTTGAACAGACATGTTACTCAAATGGCCATAACATGTATTCTAATATTAGGGGATACAATTACATGTTAATGCAATATACATCACACCCATTGACTTGAATTGGTGATATGCCCTATATGATTTTGTTTGTTAAGTGAAAAGTGCATTAGCATTCATTTTGCATTAATGCCGCTTTCAAAATTTAAAACAAGGCTAGAATTGTTCTAGCCTGTTCTTATTCAGAGATCATGCCTAAAGATAAAATATTCAATGTTTGCTTTGTGATTAAAACAAACACACCCTTAATCAATAACTAATCCACTAGCTGAGCTGAACAGACACAGGTGTGGGTAGTCATAGCATATGATACACATTATAAATACAAGAAATGCACATATTTGCTTTCAGGAAGACTCATTTTTGTGGAGCTTCACAATTTAAGAGGAAAGCCAGGTTAAAAGTTATGGGCCCGTATCTTAGTAAAGCAATGCTTTTAAACACCAGATCATATAAAGCATGACCCTTTTGATCTGAGGGAAAGCAATACACTATTAGCTATTCTATGTCTTTCAAAATGTGTTCTGGTAATTGTAAACTCCCAGTAACATGCAATGCACAGCTTTAGAAAAACAAAGTCGAATGTATTCATTTGGAAAGCACAAAAATAAAATCATATAATCAGTTATAACCTTTGGACAACTGAAAAACAGATTTAATTTCAGCAAAGCACTCGACGTCACACACTTAATAAACATTATATGTTAATGCATGCACATTATTAATACATTTTGGTATTTTAATAATGTTCTCATATTAACAGTTATTGGAAACATGAAGAATGTCCAATGATTCAGAATGTTTGTATGACTCTGATTATGCAGGTGGTCCATAAAAGAAGTATTAAGAGAAACATAGATTTCAGTCCAATCTGATCATAACTCTGGATGGGGGAGAGAAAAGCCTTGTCCCCTGGAAAACTACATTAGTCCAAGGAAAATAAAGAGTAGCATAATTGGCAGTGTTGACTTTTCACAGCCCCCGTCCAATTTGAAAATGCTGCATAAATAGATGCTGCATGGGTAGAGTTTATCAAGTATTTAAGGTCATACACACAGGAAAAGTCTTGGGAAATCTTAATATGAAATGAGCTTGTCTGACAGGAAATGTGCTGATCGAGGTTCCTCCTGGATTACCACTGTCTTTCTAAGATATCCCACCTCAGGAGTGCTGAAATGTTGATATTTTGTATAAGCAACATTCTAATGTATCCCACTTGAAGAGTTCCTAAATGGTGACAGCTGTATCTTTTTCATTTCCATGTTGATGCCTGTATCAATGTCATCCTAAAACGTCCCACTCTTGAAGGTCCCCCTTGCTGGCATCTTCTATTAATGACATGAACCTATTCTTGTGAGTTGTCAAATATTGAGCTCTCCCACCCCCACTCCATGGTATTATCCCACTCTTGGTGTTCCCAGATGTTGGCATCACCTATCAGTGAAATGTTCACTCATGCAGTGTTCTCAAACATTGGCATTGCCTATCAGTGTCATTATTCGACTTGTGGCGTTCTCAGATATTGGCATTGACTTTCTGTGACATAAACCCCTTTGCCGAGTAGCCAAACATAGCCATCACCTGCCAGTGGCATTATTTCACTTGTGGAGTTCCCAAACACCGACACTGGCTATCAAAGATGTTATCATACTTTTGAAGTTTTCAAACATTGACATCACCTTTCAGCGACATTATTATACTTGTGAATGTCCCAAAAATGGACATTGGGCCTCATTACGAGGACTGTGGTAACCCGCCAGTTGCTGCTGTGCACATAACACCGAATCCGCCGCCTGATATCCAAATGTCTCTGGGACATTACTAGTCCCAGTGGCCCAGGATATCAGGCAGCAGAATCAGGAAGTCTGCATTCCTGTGAAGTCCCACAGGACTCCGTGGGAATGGGTTCACGGAAGCACCGGCACCATTCTTAATGGTGCCGGTGCTTCTGTGAAAACTCTGCCGCCCGGGCCGTTGAGCCCAGCAGGTCAGAAATGCCAGGCACAATGGCTCCAAATGGCAGAGTTGTAGTGTGGTGGTCCAGAAAGGTACTGGTACGGTGCGACCAGAACCCTAATTTCCAGACCACCACATTTAAAATGAGGCCCATCACGGACCTTCTCCCACTTGTGGAGTTCACAAATACTGCCATTGCCTCACAGTGACCCTATCCCACTTGCAGAGATTCTAAATATTGACACAAATGTTTTTATTTTGAAACATTTGTGACATGCAAGCTCGGTGGAATTAATCGCATCTAGGCGTAGAAGGCATCACATAAGTAAAGATATGCTTGAGGGCAATGGCACATGAACAGAGGATTCTATATCACCATGTGAGAAATCATTTAAAATGAAAGGTTTTCAATGTTTTGCAGAACTGAAAAAGAGAGTCCTTGGTTTTTATCTCTAATGGAATATTGTTCTAGAGCTTGGGACCACATACTGAAAACCTACTGTCACCCTTTGACACATGACATGAGGGCGTGACCACCAATAAGAAATTATAAGTGGATCATAGTGTATGCAAATGCTGATATCTCAATTTTTTTAGCCAGGTATTATGGTGCCAAATTGTTGGGGCATTTGTAGATCAAAGAAAGGATTTTAACGATGATTCTATCTTTGATCAGAAGCCAATGAAGAGAACGACATAGAGTAGAGATATGGGCAGATTTAGGTACTTTGTAAATCAACCTCACTGCCACATTTTGCACCCTTTGAAGATGGGACAGTTGTTTATGGGGAATTCTAGTCAACATACCATTGCCGAAGTCCAGCTTTGAAATAACCAAGGCCCGTGCAACCCTGGCATGGTCTTCAGATGGGAGGTATGGCAAGCCGAGTCTAAGGGGGCGCAGATAGTAACAAACTGATTGACTTTTTGTCCTACCTGCATCTCGCATCCAAGGTTGTATTGCCAAATGCAGCCTAAGTTTTTTATTTTGAGGACAAATTTCAAGTTCCATGAAACAAGGTGTGGGAAGTCGCCTATCATTGTCTGACAAAAGATGTTTTAGGGCAAACAATGCCACCTCGATTTTACTTGAGTTTAGTTGAAGCCAATTCAAAACCATCCAATCTCCCGCATCCTCCAGGCACTGCCCAAGTTTATGGAATGAGTCTCTAAATTCTCCCAGCTTCAGGAAGATCTGTAACGGCCTACACCATGCTTCCTTAGTATGCCCATTAATGGTTGCAAATATAAATTAAACAGCAGAGGTGAAAGGGAGTATCCCTGAGAGACCCTGCACTCTTGGGGAACAGAGTCCAACAGGAAGCTTCCCAATCATACCTGCTGCTATAGCCCAGATAGAAAAGAGCCAAACCATGTTGATGATGATTTACAGTATCAAATGCTGCAGACAAGTCGAGCATTATTAGCAGATATATCTCACCCTCGTTATGTAGGGATATTTCGATGATAATTCATGCAAATAACAGTATATGTATACAGATTCTAAGGGAAGCAAAATGGGTGTTTTATTGGCAGTGTTTAAAAACAGCCATTTCGTAATGGATGCAAATTGCAGCTTTCGTCAGATGCAGCCAGTAAAATGGATGTTCATTTTTGAAATACTAAATGAAACAGGCAGTCATTTTAAAGTGGGTGCAGATTAGGGATACAGTTCAGCATGGTAATGGGATTAGCCTGGAGGTAGAGAAGAGTTGGGACATTACATGGAGCAGATGAAATGTCACGTTAGGATTACATATATATAAAAAAAAGAATGCAGAAAAAGACAGGGTTTCAATGTGCATATTTACAAATTAAGTATTTCTATCTGTGACAAACTGCATTGTGGAAATAACCTATATAACAGAATAGACTAACCAAAAGCCCATCAACCAACTAATTGTCCTAAATTAACATTGTAATGCAGTTGGTAAACACAGATGAAAATCCATTAGGTTTTAGTGCTCTTCTATGGAGAAGTGAAAATATGCACAGTAGGAAACTAGATGGGTAACAGTTTCATGCATAACTGAAGCTCCCATTGTTCTCGTAAGAAGTGAATAGTTACATGTAGGCTCTTGTAATGTGATTGGTAGAAGTCTGGGGGTGTTAGAACCACGTCAGGGAAGGCTGAGTTAATTTGTGATGGACAGCGAAGGGGAAAATTAAGCAGCTGAGCTGGGGGGTGTAGTCAGAGCTTCCCGAGATTCGATTCCTACCAGTGCCTCCCTGGGACGCTGGGCTCTGGGGGCTGTAGCTTGAAGAGAGCTTGAAGACAGGGCAGAGGGAGTGTCGTCCTGGCTTCGGAGTGACTGGAATTCCAGGGGCTGTGTCCATGGGCTGTGTGAGGTCATGCAGATAAGCTCCGGCAGCAAGAGACGCAGGCGGAACATAGAAGAAGACTTCAAAATAATTGTAACTCAAGTTAATTGAGGAGTGTGGGGGATCGGTGACATATGATCAATTAGCTTAGGGTGCTAGGTTATAAAACAAAATGCTTTATTTATGTTGCTTTCTGTCTGCATTTGTTTAAAAGAAAAATTGCACACATGTTTACAGACACTTCCATGTTGCCCTGTGCTTGTTTTCTACTCTCTTTTTTTATTTTATTTTTATTTATTTTTATTCAGTTTTTACAAACCTTTAAAAAAGAGAAAGAAAAAGAAAACAGCATACGAAAGAAATACAGTTCAGGAGTCCGCCACCTCTTTCCCAGTTCATCGTCTGGTTCACAGCCTTCGTCGTGAACGTGCGGATAATAGTGTAACTACAGGTTAGTCACAGGCTTAGAGTCTAAAGTCTGTTTTAGAATACGCAAGAAGGTGGTCAGTGCGCATAAAACCGATCTGTTGGAGCCATCAAACAGTGCTCTCCACCAGTCCTCTTTAGCAAGGAACTGGAATTTGTTTTTTGACTGGCCCAAAAATGGTGTTTCTTTGCTGCTCCAGTCCAGGACATGACATTGTCAAGTGTTTGAGGGTTTCATATTTTGCACCACAAAGTCGACACGATCGGTCTGAATCGTCAGACTGGGACCAAATGTTTACACGTTCCTTAGTAGGCAACGCGTTAAGCCTAAACTGCATGTATAATGTTCGAGCGTTGATCCGGGAAGCGCGCTAGGTATTCCGGTAACTGGCCATAAGCTCCTGCTTCTCCGGGAGCGTCTTTCATCGTCCGTGAGTCAGATCTCAGTTTACATGTGTTAATCCAGTTAGTTATCCACATCTTCAGTTTCGCTGAGTCTGGGTTTTCAATCAGAGTTTGCACTGAGATGTCATATGTGTCCAACACTTCTAGGCACAGCGCATTCCATTGGTACAAAATTGTCTGAGTCTTTTCAGTCTCTGGGTTGTGAAGTATTTCAATTTGCTGTGGTGGATTCATTTGCACTGTTTTCCTAAATAAACTTAGGAGGTTCCAAGCGACTCTGGCTTGGATTGAGATGTATCCAAGTTCGTATCTTATGCAGGCCATTGCAATTCCTCTAGGCAGGTGTAGAACTTTCGACCAGAAGATGTTTTCTAGCGAGTTCCATACATCGTACCCGCAGCCAAAAACATTTTCACCACCATATATCAAGGCTGGTACCACTTTTTGCTCGAAGAAAATCACAGTCGGTTTTAGGGAGAATTTGCCAAATTTATTGTTAATCAATGACGCCTGACATGCCAGCTGTCGGCATTTGCTTTTTGTTAGCGCCACCCATGGTGCGTCATTTCTACTAGCACTAATTCTCAACCCTAGATAAGTGGTATTCTTTATGATCCTGGTCCGCTCCTTATCAAGGTGCCAATTGAAATGTTTCTTGTTTCCGCTGTTACCTGTTAGTTTTTCAAATATCAGGATTTCACATTTCCCCTTGTTGATAATAAGGCCATTCAACGTTAGATATTTTTCCACAGCACAAAGTTTACGTTGAAGGCCTATGGGTGTTGAATCCAAGAGGATAAGATCATCCTCGTAAACAAGATAGTCAATGTGAGTGCCATGTATTTTAGAGGGGAACGTATTAAACTCCTTAAAGATCTCTTTGATGTCAGATATAAACAAGTTGAAAATGCTGGCTGCTAGGGGGCACCCTTGTTTCACTCCCCTGAACGTATCAATTGGTGCTGATAAATTTCCCTTAAGATCTAATCTGACTCTGATTGAAGTATTTGTGTGTAATTCACAAATGGCTGCCAATAAGCTAGGAGGACAGTTCCATGCACTCAGCTTTCTCCAAAGCAGATCTCTATTTATGCTGTTGAACGCTTGTTATAGGTCTATTAGCGCTAAATAGACCTTTGAGTTCGATCGATACGCTTCCATCTTCAGAAGATTCAACAACAGGAGGTTGACACCACAGCCCACACCTTTGATGAAGCCAGTTTGTCTTGGATCGACCCGGTTGCATTCAGTAGACCACTTCTGAAGTTGATGTTGCAACAGGGTGGCATACACTTTCCCTATCACGTCCAGCAGTGCAATGGGTCGATAGTTCTTAGGGTTTCGTCTCTCTCCTTTTTTGAAGATAGGCACGATTACAGCAGTAAAAAGTCAAAAGTTTTTCTCGATTGGACAGTTTCTTTTTCCCGGGGATTAAGTTCAGGTGGGTGACACAGTCAATATTGAGATCACCGCAAATGATCAAGTCATTAGATTTGCCCGTTTCCGTTAAATCATCAATCACAGTTGTCACTTGGTCGATAAAGGATTTGGCGCCTTCAGCATAATGATTCCAATAGAGATTGATGATGTAGAGTTTCGGAATCTGCGCCTGTAGTGACTCAGTACAACTGATCGTCACCACCTGAATGAATGGAGAAAGGTTAGAACAGTTTTCAATCCTAAGGCCGGAATCTGTCTTTGCTGCCACCAAGAGCCCATCCATAGGTCTCCCTTGTTCTGTTTAATAGCTGGGTTGTGCGCTATTTCGAAACCTTCAAAAATTGGAGTCTCGTTTAGCCATGTTTCTTGCAAGCAAATGAGGTCCAGATTGACAGCCCAGCAAGTATTGAACAAATGCGTAAAGCCCCTAGTGTTCCAAGAACCCAAGGTGTAGTTTGGGCAGTGGTTTAGGGCCTGGCGTTACTTGGAATAATCAGTGTTCAGTGTACCAGCAACCCAAGACCAGTCGTTTTCATTATCCGCCTGAGAAGCAAGTTCTTGTAAATTGTCTGCATTGTGGGTGGCGCTGTTCAATCCTTGGATAGTTATCCTTATGCAGTCATTCCGTGACGTTTTAAGCAGGTTCTCAGAGTCTGAAAGCGCAGTTAGTGAGGTAGTCACAGGACGTGTCACCAGAGAAGTGTGATTAGCTGCAGACACATGCAACTGATGCGCTCTACTATTGAGTGTTCTACAAAAATCTTTGTCCATTTCTCTGGATGCAGGTCTCATTGGTGCTGTGGAGATGTCGAAGCCCAATGACATTAATACAGGACCTGTTTCTTGCAGTGCATCCGCTATAAGTTTGGACTGCAGGTGTAGTATTACCGCGTCGTTTCTAGATTCACTGTAAAATTCTACAATTTTCAGATCATCAGATTCAATGGCTCTGAGGCTTGGAACAAGATGACACAACTCCAATACGTTGTGGCGATTTAAGATTAAATCATCCGATGACTCTATGCGTTCCAGAAGTATTTGGTGAGCCAATGGTGTATTCAGTGTGTTACCTCGGTTCTTTGGGTCTTTTAAGGTTGGAGGAGTATTTTTAGAGCTATCTCTCCCAGTTCGTCTCAGTTCAGTTGTAGGATTGATGCTCGACTCTGGTTGTGTATCAAGTGTGCAAGCCTTTTTGTGGACTGTTTGGTTGTGGGATGTATTAGACCATACTGGCTCTGGCTTACAACAGCTGTCGAAAGTTGTTTGAGATTCAGTTGCTCTCAAATTACCATCCATTTTGTTGGTTTTTCTACTATTTTATGACATTTTTCGTCGAGTGTCACAAACATGGACTCAGGTTTGTCAAGGAGATCCTGCGGTGTTGTAATTTGCTGAATCACTTCACACCGTCTTACTTCTTTACTGTGTTGTGGAGGCAATGTTATGCCGTACACCTTCGCTCTACAGGGTAGAGCAGGAACAGGAGGAGCTTTGGCCTCTAATTGTGGTAGGGCAGACAGTTGTGGCATTCGGGAGCCGTTCAACGTTCCATCAACATTGCCAATCGTTTGGTCATTGTTAGATGGGCCGGCCACTTCTTTGATTTCCTTCTGTGCTTTAGCCTAAGATCGTGGTAGTGCAGGCAGTTGTGGCATTTGGGCAGTGGTCAGCGCTCCGTTAGCGTTGTCAATCATTTGGTCATTGTTAGATGTACCGGACACTTCTTTGATTCCCTCAGTCTGACACGGCTCCACCCCATCATTGTCGTTGTAGGTTGACATGTTCATTAGCTCCTCAGAGATATTACAAGAATCATTTGTTGGCTCAACAACTTGGTCAGGCACAATTGCAGCTTCGTTAGTAGGGCCTTTGAGTACTCCCCGTGTTTCTTTAATGATTGTACTGTTAACTGTGACGTTAACAGTTTTGATATTTCTTAAGAATTTCCGTGAGTCGTTTCCACGCTTTGTTTTCTTCAGGCATTGATTTTTTTATTTTTTTGCACAAGTGTCTCTGGAGTTTTTTGAAGTCCCACTGGTTTTAGTGGTGTTCTTAGAAGTTTTAAATATGTCAAAAAGATCGGGGGAATTGGCGTCGGCATCTTTGTTTGTCGATACAGAGTCCTTGCCAACCAGGGAAGGCTGGGGGAGCAGGTCAGAAGAGGACGCTGTTTGAGGGTCAGGGAGGGCTAAGTTACTTGGAGATTGACTCGCCAAAAGAATGTCGTGGAATTGCGTGACTTTCGCCTTTTCTTTTTCAGGCAATGAGAGAGCTCCAGCCATCTTTAGAGCACTTGCTTCACCTTCAGGAATGGCAGGGGGAGGAAACTCATGTGACGGGGTGACTCCCTCTAGAGTTGAAGGTGTTAGATCCGTTATGACCTTGTTCCCTCGAGTAGTGTTTGAAGTTGGGCTCTCAAGTGTTAGATCTGTTGTGGGGAATAATTTAGTTACTGCTTCATTCGCCACGGGCAAAACAGTTGTAATGGAGAAAAGGCCTCTAAGATTGCGAATAGGAGTCGCTTCAATACATATGTTTTCCTCGACGTGTCTTTCACGCTTTTTCCCATTCATAAAGTGTTTCGGCTTTTGTTGTTCAGTGCTTGTTTCGCCACATCGGCTATAAGTTTCTTGTCCAAGTTTGCATTTTTAGCGATCTCCACTGATGATGCCATAGCCAGCTCAGTCTTTTTTTGCATTCGGACCACGGAGTCTTTATGTGCATTGGTTGTGTTTTCGATGGTCAAAGTCTTAATGTTCATCGTCGATATTAAAGTTACAAGTTCTTTTATGTTGCCGTTAAGATGTTCATACATTTTGAGAAAGGGAGCAGTTGTTAGCGTCATTGACGATATTATAATGGCTTGAAGGTCTCTCATTGGGAGATCTTGTACCACATTAGCAGCTTCATCCGCTTCCACTCGTGCACAATGCTTTCTGTTAAGTGGAAGACGTCTGATTTTCGGGAACGGACGCTCCATTATAGAGGAGTCAGAGGATGATGAGTCAGATGAGGAGACAGCTTGGTCGTGATTAGCAGTTAGCCTTTCCTCACCCAGAAGTTGCTCGTTTAATGGAACATTTTGAGAACTTTCAAGTAGAGCAGTACCCATTTTGAGTTTATTCGTTTGTGAGCATTGCAGGTAGGGTGAAATGCTTGAGTCAGCTCTTCGTCTTTTAGATAGGCCATTTGCATGAGGCATCTGCAGTTCATTGTCTTTCACTAAAGCCGATGAACTCAGAGTTGGACTCTGAGTTACAGGGAGTTTAGCTGAGACCTCAGACCTGTTAGACCTTTCACTTGACGTTAGTTTGTGACATCTGTCTTTGTTCATCCTAGTGAGATTGGTTAATAGTTTATTAACAAAGTCCAAGGAGTTTCTACGATTTCCATTTTGTTTGGATTCAACGCTCTTAAACTCACTCCTAAGGGATGTAGTAAGTAATGAGTGATTAAGAAGCACATATTTAGTTGGGACACAGCCTGAGTTTGTGCCCACCTGAGGTATCATGAATACATTATTGTCCTCAACGTTATCATGAGTCAGTTCACAGGGATTCAGGGGCGACGACATCAGTTTTTCATATGCACTGTAAAATCTAGGTCGCGGGGACCCAGTACTTGGGCCATTACATTCCCCCGTGTAATGAATGTGTTGGTGTGGAATAGTGGCCAAGAGACCGGTGTCAGTCACGTCGCAATTTGTCAGATGATCCACACTCTCCACGGGTTCTGCAAGTTCCACATTGTCCAGTGTTACCAAGGGCATCGCTCGCACAGTGCAGGAGCTTGGGCTGTTGTCCGCATCAGGTTGTTTGCAGATGGGTGTATGTGTTTCATTGGTCGTAACCACGATAACACCTGTTTCACAACAAGGTTTGTGTTGTAACAATTGGACAGACGATTGATCAGAGAAGACAGAGTCGACATTGCTATTTTTGGGAATCATGGTTAGTGTTTCGTCACTTGGAATTACTTCCCCCATTGTGAACAAGATATGTGATGCATGGAGAGGATTAACCTCAGTGGGCACATTAGGGGTGTTAGAATTGAAAACACTTACTTGGCAGTCCGCAGTCCAATCAAGTGACAGGGAGACAATGGTGTCGACGGTGACACAGATCCAGGTCTTGAAGCGACCAATGTGGGGGACTCAGCTGTCAGCGAAGAGGATTCCACTCCCGGGTTTAAAGTGTCATTACCCAGCTTCCGTTGAGCCCGTGTTTTCACAGCCGTAATGTTTGCCTTCGCTTTCGTAGTGACACGCATGATTTGTGCGGCTTGAACAAGATCCCGAGAGGGACTGGGCTGAAGTGAGGCAGATGAAAGCTCAGGACGCCTCAGACTCTTACAGCGCCAAACAGTCGCACAACAGTCACCGGAGTTTACTCCTGTCGGACTTAACGCTGCAAGGGTGGTAGCTTCTGTCCTTTGAGGGAGCCCGGAATCACGTGATCAGGTCACGTGTCAGATGTTGCCCTGCCTCCTCCAGGAAGCGCGATGGTGCAGCAATGCCGGCAAGAGCTTGAGACAGCTCGCAATGCTGGGTAGGTGAAAAAGCAGCTTCTGATCAGTTGAAGAGTTTTTTTCAGAATGAGCAACACTTCTCTCTTTTTATCTTTTAGAGGTAGAAGTTGTGATTGCTGTTGGTAAGAATATATGTAACTGTAATATTATGAGATGTAACATTTTACCCTTGATTGTGTATAATAAGAACAAATATCATAACAAAAGCAAAGCTGGTGCATTTTCTGGTTTCATTGCATGCCTCTAATGATTACTTTTTCAAGGGGAAGGAGTGGTGGGAAGGTTTTGATGTTTACTCCACGGTGATAAAACATTTACCACTTTTGTTACCGCCAAAGGTAAATTTAGGAAACAAGGAAACAAGGAAGAATATACATATTCAAGATAGAAGGTTGTGTGTGTGTGTGTGTGTGAATGGGTTTTCTCTGCATGCTGAAGAGAAAGCGGTGCCATCCAAGGCACTTAGGTTACTGCTGTAAATACATCAGTAACATGAGCTACATGCAATAAGTGGCATGCTATATAATCTTACTGGGTTCCCTGAAAGTGTGCCAGGTCCAAATGTTCTTTATCGTCAGCCAAAGGTGGGTCATAATTATAAAGAGGGAAGGTTTTTTTTTTTTTTATAAGGCTGTATAATGGAAGGTATGCTCACCACTAAAATTAACACTATACCACAAAAATAAGATACCACTAAAAATTATCACCAAAGTAAGCTAACACTAGATTACCACCAGAATAAGATACTTCTGAACTATTACAACAATAAGGTAATACTGAACTACCACCAACGGTAAGGCTAATTTAAAGACAATTTACCAACAAAATACTGCCAAAATACGACAATACTAAAATACCACCAAATCAGGAATTAGCCCCAAAGTCAAAATCTACAACAGTCAGCAGCCCGAAGGAGATTGTCCCTCATTTATTTATTCATTCTATTTATTGTGTATTTATAATGCATCTATATACAATATGTTACAAGGAGCAACAAGACAAGAGGGTGGGGGAACAGGGAGGACAAACCAAAAAATAAAAATTACCCTACTGGGCCTTGTGACATTTGAATCATGTAAGAGCAGTAAACAGAAGTGAGGGGAGAGGGGTGGAGGGTGCCAATCAGGGCAGAAGGCCCGTGAGAAAAATTGGCAGGTGGACAGAGCCAGGGGAAAGCAGAGTGCAGGGAAAGGAAGGTCCACAAGCTAAGTGCGAGGTAAGGGGTTGGAAGGGCTACAAGGGTGCAGGCCCAGCCAGGCTACTGTGGAGGGAGGGGCCCAGAAGGGCAAGTGCAGGTGGGGGTGTGGGGGTGGCAGGGAAGACCAAATGCAGGGGTAGACTGGATTAGGGGGGTCTGGTGCCCTATAAGACTCTGAAGGAACCAGGTAGCCAGTCAAGGGGCAGATAGGAACAGTAGCAGGACAGGGGGAAAAGGAAGGAAGAAGAGACAAGGAAGGCTGTGAGAATCTTTGGGAAATTAAAGCGATCCAGCTGAAGTCTGAGAGGGGCAGACAGGCCATTCCAGAGGGAGCCACTTGCAGAGGAGAGAGATCTACTCCCCATTCTCTGCTTGGAAAAGCGTCTGATATGCAGAGATTAGAGAAAGAAGACCGAAGGACTCTAACAGAGAGATATTTAGGGAAAGAAAGTTGGATGTTGAGGGGTCCCAGAAAACCTTGTGTATGATGCAGAGGGTCTTGAACTTGATACTCACAGCAACTGGGAGACAGTGTAGAGATTTTAGGGCTGGAGAGATGCAGTCCCTGGGCTTGAGGCCAAGGATACGTCTTGCAGTCCTGTTCTGGATGTGTTGAAGGGGGTCAAAGGGAGGAATTAGGCAGATTGAGGAAGATGCTGTTGCAGTAGTCCAGTCTGGAGATGACCATAGATGTGGAGAAATTGAGTTTCTGTTCTGGAGGAAGATGTGGAGAAATTGAGTTTCTGTTCTGGAGGAAAGGGAAAATGCCTCTGAGGAGGTGCAGCTGAAAGTGGGCCTTCTTGGCAATGTTTATTATGTGAGGTGAGAAGGAGAGAGAGGAGTCAAATATGATACTAAGGTTTTTTGCATCACAAAAGGGTGAGAGAAGGGGGCCCATGGATGGCGGCCAGAGTGTGGGAGGGAAAGAGGGAGCAGAAGCCCCAATGAGTGGAATCTCTGTCTTACTGGCATTAAGGCAGAAATCTTTAGCAGTGCACCATGAATGAAGAGCAGAAAGGCAGTCAGGAATGAGCGAGGAAGGAGGCAGAGGAGGAACGCTTGAAGGAGAGCTGCGAAGGTGGAGATAAAATGGGCTATAGGGGCCAGGTAGATGTTGAAAAGCCAAGGCAAGAGGATAGAGACATGAGGGACCCTGCAGGTGGAGAGTGAAATGGTGGAGAGAAAAAGGCTCAGTTGAACCTGGGACGGTCGGTCCGACAGGAAGGAGGTCAACCAGTACAGAGCCAGGTCTGTGATGCCAAGGGTATCACAGATTTGAATGATCATAGTGGCATGATTGGCCATACTAAAGACAAAGGAAAGGTCAAGAAGAATGAGAACAGAAAGAGAGCTGAAATCGAGATCAGAGAGCAAGTCTTCACAGGTGTTTAGGAGAGCAGTTTATGCGCCTCTGGTAGCTCTAAAACCAGACTGGTGGTCGTTGAGACAACCAACAGATCAGTGTGGTGGATAAGCTGGGAGATTGCCAACTTCTCCAAGAGTTTGCTCAGGAAGGGCATAATGGAGATAGTGTGGTGGGGTGGTAGGTTGCCAGACAGGAAGGGTCGGCAGACGGCTTTTTGAGGAGTGGGTGCACACAGGAGTGTGTGCGGACTGAGGGGAAGGATCCAGTGGCAAAGGAGTGATTTCAGAAATCAGCCAAGGCTGGAGCAAGAGAGACAATGTTGTCCTTGATAGTTATGGAGGAAAAGGGGAGCAGCTATTTGCATGAGACTTCCATGGAGCAGACATGTCTAGAACCCTCATGAGTGGTTATGGGAGAAAAAGAGGAAAGTAGAAGGGGAGGTGCAGGGGGGGCACGGGGAGACCTAAGAGTGGGTGTCGGAGAAGGGTGAGGTGAAGAGGAGAGTGAGGAAAAGATGTCCTGAGTTTGGGAAATGAGATACCAGGGAATTGCAGAGGGCCAGGGAAGGTAGAGGAGAAATGGCAACCTGCTTTTGGGTTGGCAAGTTCCTTGCATATTTTGAAAGTTCTGCTGTGTTGTTAGTGGCTGCAGAGTTACAGGCATGGATACGGGCCTTCTTCTTCAAGTCGATGGATAGTCTTTAATTCTTAATTACCTTTGGAGCAGGCAGCAGGCCAGTTGTTCAGAGGATGTGCTCGAAGCCTGCCACTTCCGCTCAGCCACTCTGCACTTGCGTTTCAGAACAGCCAGGTCAGAATCGTACCAGGAGTTGCACTTGCAGACAGGTTTCATGCCGATCCTCATGACAGGTGCCAGGATGTCCAGTGTGTTGGAGATGGAGAGTTGAAGGTTGGTAAGGGCTGTGTCAGAGTGAGAGTCAGTGGCAGGAGAAGGAGCGGGAGTGAAGGTGGCAGCAAAAGTAGCAACTGACACTCGCTTCATTGGTCGAATGACTGAGAAGGAGGCTGGCAGTACAGGTGAGGGCTAAGCCGAGGGAACCAGAAGGTCCAGGTGAGAGGACAGAAGAGAATGATCAACCAGGAGAGAGGAGTAATGAGAGGGTTGGGCATGGGGATGTCTGAAGAGATGATAGCATCTAAGGTGTGTCCGGCTGAGTGCATTGGACTAGAGGGAAGAATGCAGACAGGAATAAGAGTCGCAGAGATTTCAGAAGAGCCCAGAGGCTGTATCAGGTGAGTCAAGGTGAATATTGAAGTCTCTGGGGAGGAGGTGCTTCGATGAGAAGACCAGGAGAGAAGAGGTGAGTTCAGTCCATTCTGAGAGGAAGTGGAAGACCTGGCCAAAGGGCCTCTTGTTGGTGGCCAGAGTCAGAGAACCACCAAGCCTACTGACAAGGTATTTGAAAGGGGTGTAGGCCTGAGTGGGTATGATAGTAGCAGGCACCCACTCAGGGAAGATCAGGGCAACTCTGCCCCTGTGCCAGTTTGGCCTGGGCTCAGAGAGGATCTTGTACCCCTTAGGTTGGAGAGTCTCAAAACATGTGACAGAACTGGCAGTGAACCACGTCTCGGTGACAGTGAGAACGTCTAGGTCTTCAAGGAGGTTGCAGATTTCAGAGTGTTTGATGGCAGAGCAAGAGTTGAGGGTAGCTAAGTGAAGCAGGATGTCATGTTTGAGAGTGCCTTGGAGCGTGGTTTTAAAAGAAGAAATATGAACCAA
The DNA here is from genome assembly GCF_040938575.1 of Ambystoma mexicanum. NCBI lineage: Eukaryota > Metazoa > Chordata > Amphibia > Caudata > Ambystomatidae > Ambystoma > Ambystoma mexicanum. The sequence goes on along the minus strand of NC_090929.1, from coordinate 1,274,137,982 downwards.
TCAGGGGTTGGGGACAATCAGGGAGTCTGGAACAAGAGGCAACAAGGAAGAGGGAATGAGGAACAAGTAAGAAGCATTCTGAATGCAGGCAGTGAAAGAATACCAAAAAGTATGCACAAACCCCACAGGCCACACTATGGATGGCAAGAATGAAGCCGGGGATCATCCCTGCTACCTCGAGCCATGAGATGGAAGTGGCGAGGGGAGCCGCAGGAGCTTGCTAGAGAGCAGTACAACAGATAATGGCCAGAGGACCAATCAGGGGTGGGGGATGATCAGTGAGGTAGGAACAAGAGGCAACGAGGAAGAGGGAATGGGAAACAAGCTAAGTGAATTTTTCTACATGGTCCTGGAGCTGAGCCGTAAAAACTTTCTCCATGATTTTGCCAGGCCAAGGCATTCCATTCACCGGGGGAAACTTCTGAAGATTGTTCCGATCCAAGTTGGCTTTTTTCAAAAGTGGGGTTATGATTATATGCTTTAACCTAGCTGGCAATATACCTTGCAACAGAGAGGCATTAACAAACTGAGTCATAGAGGGAGTGATCTCACCTATTCATGATGTTATTCCACTGTTGGAATTCCCAATCTAGGAATTCCTGAATCTTGCCCTTTCATTGAGGGCATTGATCATTCTTGGCGTAACATCTTTCAAGGCTACTTTTCCCCCTCAAATTGTTTATCCTTTGTATCACCCCCCCACCCCATCCCATGAGTCTTTTGAAGCAGCTGAAAGGCAGTGTGTGTGCTACATATATATATCAAAGTACATTTATTTTGAAGACAATTCCTTGCTATTTGAAGTATAAAAAGAGCTGTTTTTGACTCTTTTGCTATGGTTTCCCTTTCAAATATTTGAGTATAGTTTCTCGGAAAATGTTATTTTTAGTGATTATTACAACAAGGGCATGTGTTCTGTCTGTGGGGCATGCCAGGAAGACTGCTTTGATTCAGTTATTCACTCCTTACCCACATATTGCCCACCCACAATGTCACACCTCTCTGGGTACCCGAACTCCTTTCTCCCAGGGAAGTGCCATCTCTCCCTGCAAGACTCTGAGAAACGTAAAGCATTTAGGAAATTGAAAAGGACGCCAGGAACATAAAATGCAATCTAGCACGGGCATAATTAAACTGAAATGTATCCTGGTCTGGCTCTATTGAAGCCAGGTGCGAAATGAAAGTGCCAAAAGAGGAAGACGCATTAGTAAGCTCGGCTTAGGTGCACGCATGATATCATAAATCTCTAATGGGGTAATGGGGTCGTATGTTGAGTCAAGAGTCTAGGATCGACTTGGTGTGCCTGAAGGGGATTTAAAATAATCTTTAATCACGCATTATGATACAGAGAGCCTCAGGTACTCATTGACATCTGAGTTTGCTGTGAATTGTTTCCCAGGTAGCCTACACCCCCCCTGTCCCCCAGCTGCCCCCATGTGATTGGTTCATTTGCATGGGGTAGACAGTAGATAGAGTTGGTGCGATGGGAATTTCTATAAACTTCCCGCCATGGCCACGTTTCATCAGGATGTACATTTTTGAAAGAGAAGAGAATAATAATAATGATGTAGTGGATGGAAATCCCCTTTTAAAATGGATTATTGCAGCGTGACATAATGCAGAAACACTTCCCCAAGACAGAAACAGACTGCCTAAGAGGAAGTTTGAAAGCAGGGGAGAGAATGGGAACAGAGCTTACTTGATGGAGCTGCCTGGAGCTGTTGATGTTATGACCCATTATGCACCTTTAAAATACAAACCAATAGAGAGTACCAACACCCTATGTATTTAGATATATGTTCCAAGAGCTAGTAAAAACCCCTGACAGGAAATTAAAGCCTTTTAGGTGAATTCTTAACAAGTTATGCCACTGAAATCCGGACTGGTCTGTAAGGGAAATGTGAAATTATATTCAGAATAGTATGTCCTAAAATGTAGGATTGCGCAGGGCATGTTATTCTGTCTCAGTAGCCATTCATTAATTAATCCATGAGTTTTCACAGGGGGAATTTGTAACTCGATTTTTGACATTGTTTACCATGAGATTTGCAGCACTTGATAGTCTTGTTGACCTGTGAAAGTCATACTTTATATAAAAAGAGAAATTCAAAATAGGATTCAATGCACCTTAAAGTGGAATAGGAAGGAGGTTATTTTCTCCACTTTATTCCCAACAAAATAATATCAATTTAAATAAATAATGTCATTTTTCTAAATAGTAATGTGAACAAATGAAAGGATTGTGCTTTAAGTGTACCCCTAACCAATGAAGTTGTGATTCCTTTTCTATCATTAAATTATACTCTCATGCTTTTATGATTCTTCAGATGAATCAATATGGGCTCTCTAAAATAAAACTTTCTTTTCTAAACCCTTGCCCTTAGACAAAATAGCCAAACACACCATACCCTGTGTTCTCTTATCTACGTCCAAACTAGAAATCAACCATGCCCTACATCTAAAGTAGAATTAACCCTACAATCCGAAAGTTATATGTTTAGTTCTTATTTATATTTATTTAATATACATATAACGGCATGGTTTTGTATATACAATATAAAACATTACAGTACATATATAACAAGACAATTACACATTTTAAACTCATAAAACCTGATTGATACATTCCTGATTAATACATTACAGTTTGCCAATTTAAGCAACAGAATGGATTCAAAACGATTATCAGAGTAATCACTGTAGGATAACTGATTCAAAATTTCAGAGATCTTCCAACAAATATCTCAGGGTATGCATATGCTTGAATATAAATTGGAGCTAAATTACGTTGAATTCTGTATTGCAGGTAGCAACCACTGTTGCTAAGTGTGGCAAGTTGGACTATACTAGCCTCACTGCTAAAATCCCTACACTGGTTTTTCAGCCAAGATCTGAACATTGGAGATCTTGGCTGAAAAATAAGTGAATTCAATGTTGTTTCTCTTATACCAAAATTTGCTGATTGTATCGCGGGAAATTACATAAAATATATGTTGGTCATTGTTTTATGAGAATATTTCATACATTCTTTGAAATGTGACGCCAACAATCAGTGATAATTTGAATGCTAATTTTATATATTTTTCTCTAGAATATTTATCATACTTGTTTTTATACAAACTGAGGTTTGGTTGCATTGTGAAAATAAAGTATTAGCAAGATAATAACGGTCAGTTTGTGTTTCCTATCTGTAGACAAGCTGCCTGTAGGTCTATGGAATATTGCAGGTGTGTTCTGCAGCATTCAAAGTTTGGGGACCACCTTTAATTATTTTGATTTATTATTTTAAATAGTTATATTCAGATTCAAAATAATCTGTTTCTTGTGCCAGAATGTTGTGGCAGGACTGTCACGATGGGAGGTGTTAAATCAGGTTGATGTTTCTCTGTAAAACAAACCTTCAAAACTGAATTATGTTCTGTAGATAAAGTTAATACAGAAATGGGTTCCTCTCCCAGGGTGCAGACGGTATGATGCCACTAATCTCAACACATTAATGGATTGCATGACAAAGATTGTGACCAACATCACAGATATGTGTGAAGTTGCATTGATCTGTTGAATTGTATGGTCCCTGGCGGATAATCTCATAATGCACACAGGTTGTTTTTGGAATAAGACAGAGATTGCTGAATTCAGTTGCATGTTTGTCGAATTGTGGTTTGATAAAATGTTGGGATTTTGGTGGCAAGAAATATAGTTCTGGAGGATTGTTTATGCAATTAAAGTTTAATAAATAAAGGATAAGCATTTATTGTTTTTGTGATCAAATATCCAGTCTAAAGAAGTCACGAGAATTCAACATAGTTTGAAAAGTGGTCCAGTATCATGCGCTGTCCAGATATTTTCTGCATGGGCAGTGATTGACGCAGGATCTAGAGTCGTGGAAAGAAAAAATGAGGGAAAAGGTGGACAGAGAAGGAGCAGGCATATGCTTATGAATCATTTAGCTCACCTCTTTTTCCACCTGAAGATGATGGAGGAGAGAGTATACACATATTTATACTTTAAACACACTGTATGCACAAATAATTTAATAGAAACACACTACACAATATCCACCCAACGGAAAGAACACAGAATACACATGAAATAGAAAGATGCACTTTGGGTAATGAAACAGGGGTTGAAAGGCAATTAATAAACCACAATAATAATCAAAATGTTTGCTAAAGGATAGGTTCTTGTGCAAGAAAAGGGATGCAGGGTGACAGAGCAAGTCTCTAGGGCACAAAATGGACCAGTGGAGCAGTTAGCAGCCAGTATTTACCTCCCTGCTGTTCTTGGCAGTTCAGCAGCCTTGGACCAGGTTTCTTGGTTATGTGTGAGTGGTTCAAATCAGGTTCAGATGCAGCGGGTCATGGTGATCCAGCCGGGGAGCAGGCACCAAGTTGGGTCCGAAGTGAGACACATGGCAGTTTAAATTCTTCCAAGGTGGTGAACCTCTGGTTCGAGGATTCAGCCACAGTGGTCTGAAGAATTTGAAGTGCCAAAGTCAGTACCACAAATTCCTTAGGTTTGAATACATTTGAACGCTATTAAAATGCAGGCAGCCAGCTACTTGGCTTCTTCAATTGCTGCAAGTCCCAATCCATGGGTTTAGGGAAAAATAGGTCCCTGTTCTTGTTCTCCTAAACACAGGGTACGTTGGGAAACATCTGCAGGTTTCCTGGGTCCTGGTGTAGCTGTCAGAGTGGCAGATCATGCTCCAGCATGGAGGACTTTGGAAAGTATTGCACACCCAGCAGGGTCCAATGAGTTGTTCTTGAAGGGAAGTGGTCCAAAGGTGAATCAAAGAAGTTGGAGAACCCATCTTTTATAGATGAAGTTCACTTGTGATGGGACAAAAGCAAGCCTGTTCAGGGAGGTCCAGTCCATCCCTGCCTTTGAGAAAAGTGATATTTGCCTTATGACATCATACCCCAAATATTTTGTGCTGCAGGAAATGGAGGGTACCGGAAGGTGAGAGAAGCCCAAAGAGAACCAAGATGGTGGAACCCTCTTACAACTATACTAAACTCCCTCTGCCTACACTTAACCTGCCCCCTTCTCAGACTCAAAGCATCAAAAGTCCTTTTGGTATCCAACACTCTACTGTGAGGCTAGTTCCTTTGTTTTGGGTTGCGCACTTTGATTCTTGTTTCCCAGGCTGAGGGCTTCATCGGCTGGAAAGAAGAGATGTTTCTTGACCTCACAAATGCTTAAAGGAGAGGCATAGCCATTTGGTTTTGGTCCTGTCGGGCTGGCAGGGGCAGGTTGTCTGACCAGAGTATGCATAACCCTACCACAGCTAACCTGGGCTCACAGTGCCGACACAGGTGTGATAGAAATCAGATGTGGCTCTTAATAAATTTGGGAACCAGTCACATGGGGTATGTCTTATATTTTCATATTACCCAGCCACTAAGTGAGGGGTTTATCACAATAATTTCCCCTGCCCCCTGAAGCACTCTCTTGTGCACCCTCTTCTCAAGAATCCCTCGGCCGACCCCTCCCTTCCAGCTAACTATCACCTAATCTCTATCATTGATTTCCTTTGCAAACTCCTGGAAAAGCTGGCCACATCGCAGCTTAATCTTCACACCAAATCTGTTGGCAGTCTCCACGACCATCAATCTGGTTTTAGAGCAAACAGAAGCATAGAAACTGCTCTCATGAGCATCCGTCAAGACTTGCTCTCCAACCTGGACTCTAATCTCCCCTCTGTCCTTGTCCCACTGGATCTCTCATCTGCCTTTGACATGGTTAACCATGCCATCCTGCTCAACTGGGTTTGTGATAACCTGGGTATCACTGATCAGGCTCTGGCCTGGTTAACCTCTTTCCTCTCTAATCGACCCTCTCAGGTCCAACTGGGGTTCTTCCTCTCCTCTATCTCTCTCTCCACCTGCGGTGTTCGCCAGGGATCTAACTTCTCCCCTTGGTTGTTCAACCAATACCTTCCACCCCTCGCTCACCATTGTGCAGCTTTCTGCGCAAACTATGTGGATGACACCAAGCTCGCTTTCAAGCTCCCAACTACCACCTCTCTCCTTTGCTCATCCCGGATTGTGTCTCTGCAATCCAAGATTGGTGCGCCGCCAACAACCTCTGCCTGAATGCCAGCAAAACAGAAATCCTCCTCATTGGCATACCAGCACCCCTCTTTCCCCTCACTCTTTGGCCAGCTTCCCTTGCCCCCCCCTGCAGCCACCTGTAAGGCTAAGAACCTTGGGGTAATCATCGACTCCAGTCTTTCCTTCTCCCCTCACATTTCCAACGCTGCTAAGAAGTCAAACTACCAACTTCACCTCCTCAGGGGTATCCTCCCTCTTCTTCCCCCAGAAGCTCACTGTCTCTAAAGCCCTGGTTTTCTCTAGGCGTGGTGATTGTAATAGCCTCTTTTTAAAAATGCCTGCCTCTACACTCTGTCCTCTGCAACTCCTCCTGAACAGGACTGTGAGACCTGTCGTTGGCCTCAAGCCCATGGATCGTACCTCTCCAGTACTGAACTCTCTCTATTTGCTGTCAGTGGTTGCAAGGATCAAATTGAAGACCCTTTTCATTGTCCACAAGGCCGTCTGGGGCCTGGTGCCAAAATATCTCCTGCTTTCTCTTCTGAAGTATGTTCCCATCCGAGCCCTTTGCACCTCCACCTCTAACTGCTTGAGGGTCAGGCGTTTTTCCAAGAAACGAGCTGGAGACAGATCTCTCACCACTGATGGTGCATCCCTCTAGAACAGCCTCCCTGCCTCTGTCAAACTTGAGCAGAGCCACCTCCGATTCCCGAAACAGCTCAAGACCTTTCTCTTTGCTTCTGTCTCTTCAAATTCCGTGCTGATCACCTGCCTGATACTGGACTGGTTACCTGCCCACCCTCTGAAACAAGGGCCTAGGTCCCTATCCTCTCAATTGCACACCTGCACTGCCTCCCAGCAACCCTGCACTTGGGGCTTTATATGTAACCCTACTGTACCCCTACCTGCACTATCAATCACTTGTCTTACTGCACTTAACTGCACTTCTTGTCTCGTTTGTTCCTATGTCCTTCACTTTGCCCCATCCCCTTCCCTCAGCACTTTTCCCCCTTCCCCTCCCGTGCATTTGTGCGATATCAATGTCACTGGGCCTAATAATATCGCTGTCTTGTTTCCCCCATTGATCCCCCCCTTATCTCATCGTGCTTTAAAACACTTGTGTATGGGTGCGTTATAAATAAAAAATCATATCATATCATATGAAATGGAGGCCAGAGTTTTAAATTTAAATATAAACTTAAATACAACCTCTGCATTGCAGTGACTTGGCTGTCACAGCAGCTGTCAAATAGCCACCTTTGAACTCTGAATCTGCTGTGTGTCACTGGAGAGCATGCGCTGCAGATCATGAGACTGATGCAGCCACGCACAGGTGCATCTTATGCCTTTGTCATGGAGTTTATGAAAGGGGACCTGGTTAGAAGGCCACTCATTCGGAAATGGAATTGTCTGCATCATTTATTATCTACACCCTTGCCAGATGGAACATCCTAACATCCACTCAGTATGCCCCGAAGTGGACAGGAGATTAAGTTAGAGTTCTGTGATGAATCCAATGGCATCACCCAATGAAGTCACCACCGATTCCCTGGAGGTAACCTCCTCCCATATCACCAGGGAAGGCAGCCGCTACGTGAACCTGACCCTGGGGGTGGTTGCATCAGGGAGGATCACATAGGAGGAGACGACTACTGGGGAGATGCCATGACTTTATTGGATGAGACATGGTATCCCCCATTTTCCAATCTAGAAGACCCCTTAATTCCCAATTCCCTAATGGCATATTGCCATATATTTGTGTATCCCTTATTGGAGAATAGTAAAAACTTTTCCCAACATCATTCAATCAAACCTTCTATTTCTGGTCAATGAAGCACACACTCCAACTTCTCTTTATTGAGAACTGATTTGCCATGTGGAATTGTTAAGAAAAAGGTTTCCAATGTTAAACATCAAGAATTATCAGTGGACTTCAGTTTCCACAACCACCTAAGTACTGAGATGAGGAGGATAAGGGAATTGGTGCAGAGCAACAAGCACAGTGAGCATGCTAGTTGGAGAAAGACACTGATATGCAGGCAATTTAAATATGGTACCAGAACTAAGGAAAGCAACTCAGAAGAAGGTGTGACCAGTTCATTGAAGTCAGTGAGCGGAAGCTGGGGGCGTGAGCAGGTGTGGCAGAGCAAAAAAGCTCACCATTGGAGCAGTACAGAGACGTACTGCCAGAGGAACTGAGAACCATCAGGGGAATTCTGGGTATTTCTGGGTATTTCAGCAGGCAAGTGAAGCAGCACGGTCCTGAGCGGAAACTGCAGGGAAGTCATTCTGCAGGAGTTGAACCGCAGAAGAGGCTGGAGAAACATCAAAGCCACCCGGACTGGAGAGGAAGCAGTAGAGAAATGCTGCTTAAGTGCAAGGAAAAGGAAAATGTTAGAGAACTGGTGTCTGCCAGGGTAGTGTGGGGACCCCGAGGCATTTTGGCAAAACCGCACCAACAAATGTTTTGAACATTAGAGAAAATCTGAACATTGTGCATTTATGAAAAAGTGAAATACAAAGAGGGATTGTTTTGAGGAAAAAGGCAAAAGTGCCAATTCAAACCCCATTAAGAATTGAATGGCAAAAGCAGGGTGAACCTTAAACAAGTAGATATACCAAAACCAAAATAGTATATGCTACTTGCTTATAAAGAGAAACTGTAACACAAGAAGAGAAGTCCTCATAAGCAAATACCAGGCAGTTGGAGTTGAGAAAGTCCTGGCAATCAAATACCACTTAGTTGAAGAAAAGAAAGCCCTGGCATCCCAGGCAGATGTGAATGCAAGTAGTTGTTGCGAGTGCAAGAGGAATCCTGGCTGAGAGTATACCAGGAAGGTGCAAGCTGTAAGAGGATTCAATTCAGCACTACAGCCAAGTCAACGCCTAGTCTAGAATACTGAATGAAAACCCTTATTGATATATCTTTATGTCCAGTTCATGCGTTCTGGATGACTACCCCTATATAACACCCCTCTCTTGGAATCCTCCTGACCCCACTGAGCCAAGAAGTAGTTCTGTTTTGCAAGTTTAAAGGTTTATTTGATAACTTAAACAATATATATTATATCACGCCTTATAATAAATTAATAATTGGATATCACACTTAATCTGGTATGATAAAGATTAACAACGGAGAATCTGGCACTAGCACACTTCTTGATAATCACTAAGGAGTTGACATGAAATGGATAAGATAGCAACAATACTTCTATGGTTTCTTTATAATCAATGATGAGTGGTTATAGGATGGATAAGATAGCAACAATACTTTTATGGTTTCAAATGGATGCAATGTGGAATGAAAATGCAATACAGAAAATAACTTGATAGGATTTCAGCAAAAGACAATGTAATCACTTTCTTGGACAATTCACCCCCCCCCTTTTATGCAATGCAAGGAAATGGAGGGAAGCACACAGTTCTCAGAAATGCAATCAAATGTGATTCAGTTCACCCCAGCAACTTAGACTACAGAAGTTGAAAACACAGGCCCAAATGCTTTTAAATGTGCTGGAAATGAAGAAAAAATATGCTAAAATGCTTTTAATTCCCTCTAGAGGTTCAGGGTGAGTGTATCTAGTTAATATTAGTCCAGGCTCACACTAGCAATGATGCAGGGATGGTTTTTATGAGGCAAACGAATTTATTTCAGAGGAAAGCAAAAGCAGCTATCTTTTTGCAAGTGGAGAAATTTGCAAATCGCGGTAAAATTCGCGAATGCGTCTGGTGCGATTACAGAGGAACTACAAGGGCTAGCAATATCGTTTTGGGGTCCTAGGAAAGCCTAGGATCTCAGCTTCCAGATGAAAGTTACTGCAAGTCTCTAGCACAAACGGTCACGGAGATATGAGCGATTAAATAAAGGTCGTTTTTCAGATTTGAAATTTTAAAGTTCAAAAAGACAAGTGCAGCTTGCAACTAGAAAATGACAGGTGACAGCTTTACAAATGACAGGTGACAGTTAGGAGGCAGTTCTACTTAGATTAAAATAGCTTGGATTATATTATTTTAACTAAGAGATTGGTTCTGCACAGTTTTCTAGGTACTCACAATATATTTAGAAATATGCCTTGCCACGGATCTGGTCAGGTTTTGGACTGCACTCCGGTTCAGCTCTCTCTGGTTTTGGATACTGCTCTGCTCTCTCTCTGGTTCTGGAAATTTGATAGATTTGAAGTCTCTATGTCTGCTCTCTGAAGGTTGAGGGAGGTAAAGTATGGATTTTCCGGCAGAGCTTCCAGCTGCAAATGGATTTGAAGGTCCCTATCTGTCCTGTCTCTCTGCTTTTATGTGTTTTTAAAATGGGTGTGTGTGAGCAGCATCACTAGCCAGCCCCTCTCCACTTGTCATTGGCCAAGCTTTCATTTCTCCCTTGATTGGGGGAGCTAAGTTGTGTCAGAGTGATGTCATTTTACAGCCTGCAGAAAGTCCACTCCTCCTGTCAACTTACACACAAATCTAGATTTGAACCAAATACATATTTGCACAGGTACACATTTGTTTAAAATCATATGCACCCATCATGCATTACAGGAGGTATACCCTGTTCCAACTCTGCTCTTCCTGGGGGCTTGCATTCAGAAATGGCAATATTTTGCACTTTTTAACTGGTTTGCAATTTCGGACATTAACCCAAATTTACACACATGTGCGCAAGGAGTATGGACATTAGTTGATGAAGTGTCAGATTTTTCACATGCACACATTTTGAGTAATATCCTCTTTTCCGCTAAAACTCCCTTGAACATACCACCGGTTCTAAAAACCTCTTAAAATGTGGGCAGAAAATATCATTTATAAAATTTTCACATGTCCGCTCTATGAGTTATTCATCTTTTTAGAGTTATGTTCTGGCCCCAAAGGGGTGTGGTTTTCCTCCAGCACAAGGTTGAATTTCTGGTTTTTCCAGTTCTGCCAAGCCAGCTTGCTCTCACAGGCAGTGCCCCTCCCCTGTGCTTCCAGGAGAAATCTCCATTTACGACTCCCGCCATAAAACATTTGCCTGAGTCAAGACAGCGCTTTGTTCAATTTCCTGCAGAGCCCAGGTAATTCAATCAGGGAAGTGTCATGTCCCTTTTGGTGGGAGCAGCAAAAGGGCAGCTAGGCCTGGGAACACAGCTGTGACTCAAGTTTCACTCCTGATGGGGGTAGTTGCCAGGCAAATTGGAATCTCTTTAAGCCAGTTTTTAGCTACATGTCATTTCTGTTCCCCAGTTTCTGCATTCAAATAAACTAACAATTTCACATATGCAGCTAGAATGCTGATTCTAAGTTTAAAACTATGACATTTAAACAATTGTAACCTATGTGACACTCAAAGTAGGTCACTCATTTCTCTTAAACATTGAGATTTTTAATGTCTTTCAGTCCAAATTTACTTAAACTGCTGAAATCCACAGCTCAGCCAGTCTTGTTATAAACCTTCAAGTCACTTCAGAATATAACTTTACATTGGATCCACCTCTCAGTAAGTCTTTCTTTGGCTTGCCTTGGGTTCATTTATTCAGTTTTACACAAAAAAGTAAAATCTGGTGGTTTTAAAACGCCGGCTTTTGGATAGTGGTGAGTACTGGTACTGCACCCCTTTTTGGGATTTAAGAAAATGAATTCCCAACAGTTATGGGTTTGCTTTTGGCAATCATCATTGCGACTCCCAATGGTTTCAGACTACTGTGTGGGTAGTCCAATGGTGGTTTTAGGCAGTTTCCTTCTGTGCCCATAACATCGGCAAAAATGAGTGGCAGCCTATTCTTCATGCATTTCCCTGTGCATTTTCTGGGAAGCTCTGGCCATCATGATGTTTTCATGTCAGTACTGCACAGTTTTGAGGTAGGGCTCGGATGCATGGGTAAATACATCCCACAAGCCCCCCTTCTTTCGGTGGCCATCTGATCCTTCACTGGTGGGACCCGCAAGATCTGGGATGTAGTTCTCATCTTCTTCCGGTAGATGGCACAGTTCAGCATCTTTTCCTCCATCCGGTACTGATCGATCGGTTCTCCTCGCCGGTCCTGATGGGAATATTGGGCGGTACCCCGGGCCCATTGCGTCTCTGCTCCCGGTCTCCGGATCGTCCTCCTTGGCCCGTCTCCAGGTTTTCTTTCTCCTAGGACGACAAAGGAAGAGCGGCAATACCTATCCATAGACATTTTTCCCCCACCATTGATATAGTGGGGCAGCATATGCATTTCATCATAACGAAACATTACATTCTTATTTTGAAAAAAAAACAGTATAACTAAGAGACAGTTTCATGCAAATCACAATATTTTAGAGACTAGATGTGGTATGTTTTATGATTGGAACTGAATTAGTCTGAGACAGTACCCGCTAGGATTCCAGAGGATTCCTCCAGTTGTTGCAGAGCGTGCCTGGGATGGCAACATTTCAACTGGTTTATGTGCACCCACTTTTCTTCCCCCGCTGACCTTTGGGGATGTGTATTTTGTAGGCCACAGGGGAGATCTTGTCGATGATCTCAAAGGGTCCCTTCCATGTAGGCAAAAATTTGCGCTGCTTGGTCTGGTTCCTTTGGAAGTTGTATAGATAGACCCGGTCTCCCACCTGATATTCCTTCCTGGAAGTTTTCAGGTCATAATGGGTCTTCATGCTATCAGCTGATCTTTCTAGATTCCGCTGAGCATAAGCAAAAGCATGTTGAAGGTGTTTCCTTAAATTCTCCACATACTCATGAGTTGTGGAGGCATTTATTAGTGTCTGCTCTTGGGTCCTGTAGAGCAAATGCTGAGGAAGCACCATCTTGCGCCCAGTCATCAATTCAAATGGTGACATTTTGGTTGCAGGTGAAGGGGTAGATCTGATGGCCATTAGGACCAGAGGTAATCGGATATCCCAACTTGGCCCAGAATCTGCCACAAACTTTTTTAAGATGCTCACAATTGTCCGGTTATATCTCTCTACTGCCCCAGAAGAAGCTGGTCTATAAGCAATATGCAGCTTTCTCTTGACCCCCAGTATCTCCCACATCTTTGTCATTACTTCACTGGTGAAGTGGCTACCTCTGTCTGACTCAATCCTTTGAGGTAGACCAAAACGGGAAAAGATGTGGTTAATCATCAAGGCAGCTGCGGTTTTTGCCTTGCAATTTGGGGCTGGGAGACATTCCACCCACTTGGTAAACAAGCATGTCACAGTCAACATGTACTTATTCCCCCTAGCAGAGCGAATCACGGGGCCTACAAAGTCGATTTGTAAATCTGACCATGGCAGTGTCATCCCCCTCTTTTGGAGAGGCGCACGGTGCGTGAGGGATGATGGCTGAAATTGTGCACACACAAGACACCCCTTCAAGTATTGGTCGAGGTCCTGCCCCATGTGTGGCCAGTATGCAACCTCTCTTAAGATTTCCAATGTTGTGTGAAACCCCCTATGACCGGCGGTGGCCGCATCATGGGCGTGACTTAACATCAGGCTTCGGAATGAGGTAGGAACCACCCACTGATCGTGGCCAGCTTTGGATTTCCTTACCAGCAAACCGTCTTGGATCCGGAACATTTCATCAACACTCTTAGGTCCTCTTTCCCAATGTAATCGGTATCCGTCAGGGGAAAGTTCTCAGGGTCCTCAAGGTGTTGGTAAAATTTACCAATAATTGGATCCCCCTTCTGAGCGGTAATCAAATCAGCATCAGGGGTCTCCTTACTCCATTGTGCAATTGAACGGTCGTTGTGAGCATTTGTCTGGGACCTAGTGATAGCAGTGACCTGGATTTCCCCCAACAGGGACTCAATCTCAATTAGATCCCCTTGGATGGCCCCGGTTTTGGCCAGCTGATCAGCTAAGTCATTTCCAGTTTTGTCTGGTCCCTCTACTTTGGAATGACCCTTGATCTTTTTCCAATAGATGGTCATCTCATTCGAGGTGACCAGATCATCAATGTTTTGGATCAAATTCCCATGTTTCAAGGGTTTGTTGTTAGCACATAACATGCCTCTGGTTTTCCAATTAACCAGGTGCTCCACGAACCCGTTCCGTACATAATCCGAATCTGTGATTATGACCAGTTCGCGGAGTTGATGCTGGACAGCAGTGAGGATGGCCTGATGCACAGCCATCAATTCTGCCACCTGACTACTTCGGGGACCAATTTTGTATCCAGCGGAAGGTTCTGGGGACTCATTCACCCATGCATTCCCTACGCCAGCCACCAGTTCTTTCTCCCCGTCGTTGTCAACATGGTAAGAGCATCCATCCACATAGACAGTGGGCATTCCCTCACACTTGTCCTCTTCAAACAAAAACTTTGTGTGGGGAATTAAGGTATGCCTCCGTGTTGTCCTTGATTTTTAGACTTTCGTCCTCGAGACAGTTTTCTCTGGCACAATCATGCAAGTCAGCCAGACCTTGCGCGAGGGGACTCTTCTTGTTTTGGCCATATCTGACCTCCACAGGAAAGCCTTGCATTGACAGAATCCAGGAAGTAATTCGGGAATTACTCACATTTCCGGCCCGGATTCTATCACTTTGGAGATATTGCAGAGGCTGGTGTGGAGTCTCCACTATGATGTGTTCCCCCTGGATAAACGGGCGGTAATTCTTCAATGCCCACACCGTTGCCAGGAGTGCCTTCTCACAATTGTTGAATTTTTCCTCCACAGAGGATAAAGTTTTGCTCGCATAGGAGATTACTTTATTGACCTTGTCATGCTTTTGGTATAATACTGCCGTCAAGCACGTATTAGAGAACCCCGTCTCCAGGAAGAACTCCTTGTTTCTGACAGGGTAAGCTAGGCAAGGCGCTTGTGAGAGGCTTCTCTTGAGTTGTCTTACTGCCTCTGCTTGTTCTGGACCCCATTCCCACTTGACCCCCCCCTTCCGGAGATGAATCAGGGGTCTGGTGATCTCTGCGTAGCCCTCAATGAACTTTCTGCTGTAATTAGTCAGTCCAAGGAGGCTCCTTAGTTCCCGCAGAGTTGTGGGGTCTTTCAGTTTCTGAAGTGCTTCCACTTTCTTTTCCTGGGGACAGAGACCCTGAGGAGTAATCTCATGCCCCAAGAAATTAACACGGGTTCTACACCACTGTGCTTTCTGAAAGGAAAGTTTTGCTCCGGCGGCCCTCAACTGTGTCAGAACATAACGGATCTCCGCTATGTGTTCCTCCACAGATGAACTTTTGATGAGGACATCATCTACATAAGCCAGGTTACCCCTCGCACCCAGGTCTGGCATGGCCTTATGTAGGAAAATGTTGAATTCATTACCGGAGTTAAGGTATCCGAAGGGAGTCCGGGTCCATGTGTACTGCTGGCCCCCAAAGGTAAAAGCCAGTTTGTATTGGTCCTCCCTGCTGACAGGCACGGTCCAGTATCCATTGGTCAGGTCTATTGCTGTGAATACCTGTGACCCCTGAATCTGAGCCAGCCCTTGGTCAATGTAGGGCAGAGGCCATCGGGAAGTATGGACCCATTTGTTGAGCTCCCTGAGGTCGGCGCAGAGTCTCCACTGGCCGTTTGGCTTCAATATTCCCAGCACCGGATTATTGAAGGTGCTGTGGACTGGACGGATTATTCCCCTGGACTCAAGGTTCTTAATTATTTCAGTAAGTGACTCCATGGATGCGAGAGGCAAACGATATTGCTTCACAAACACTGGAGTCATGCCAGGGTCCGTAGGGATTGTTGTTGTGTGGATGTCGGTGCAACCACAGTCATATGAGTCTACCGCAAAGAGATCTTGGAAATCCAAGAAAACTTGTTTCAACTTTTGCTTTTGTTCCAGAGTCACACAGGCATCAGCTAGGTTGACTCTCTCTTCCACCATCTGCCTGAAGCCTGGAAAGACTTCTGGTTTGGCTATTTCAGCGGCCTCCTCCAGCTGGGTGGAGAAGTCCCTGGTCAGAGTGCTGATTTGGACCGGAGGCTTCAGGTGGGAAAGGCAGCCCTCATGGACCTGGAAAATCACCTCATCCCTCCTGAAGTCACAAGTCACATCTTCCTTACCATAGGGGCAGGAAGTGTACACCAGGAAGTTCCCCCCATGCCGGGTAAAAATCCTGTCTGGTGTTGTTTTGTCCTCACTGTCACTGTCAAAACAGTCCTTGGGGATTGGTCCTAACAGTTCATTTCCTAAATCTATGGAAAAATGTCGGTCATCAACCGCCATTCCAATAATGGTGCCTGCGGCTAGAGTAATACTCTTTAAGTCGCTGTTATCCACCTCTATTGGAATGGTGTCATGTTCTATGTTGACTAATGGAGTTGGGTTTACCCCCAACCCTTGCTGTTGGAGAGAAGCGTTTAGATGTATGTAAGCATCAGGGTTTTTCAAATGTTGTCCTCTTTTAACTTTCACTTCCAGGGAGAATTGTCGGGTCCTTTCTGGGATGGTGACTTCCTCTTTGATCTGAATTTCAACTGCATAAGGTAGCAATTGAGCTGACCTAAATGCTTTTTCTGGATCATCAAAGCCCATGGGATTATCCGCTAATCGGGACCAAGCTTTGAAGTTTATTAGGTCCAAACTAATAGCAAAGCGATTGAGAATGTCACTGCCTAAGTAAAAGGCGGCAGGGACGTCTCGCACGACCCAACAATTGTGGACTATGCTCTTGTTGCCAATGGAGATTTTGAGCATACACCTGCTTGGCAGGAGATGTTTGGAATTAGGTGCTTCCAGGTCCATTTCCCATTTGTCTATCAGTTTGAATGTGGGAATGGCTGGATCTTTTGGGAGTTGGCGGAACATGGCTTCGCTGATGAAGCTCTTACCATTGTTCACGCACACTCGAGCGAGAACAGAGTCCTTCCCATCATTTAACTGAACAGGGATGAACAACTGCTCTCCAATTTGCTGAATATCAGCCAGGCTTTGAGCTGATTTCACATCTTTCTGGACTATAGGAGTGGGGGTTTCTGATTGTGGATTAGTATAGAATTTCAGAGTGTTTCCTTCCAGTGTGGAATACCACTTTAAACTGGGAGGAAGGTTGATTTTCAGAAATAGAGAGGACCCCCCATCATCAGTCTGTTGTCCTACTGCTATTACTGTCACGTCTGGAATTTGGTTGTTCTGGAAGTGAAATTCTACTTGGTCAGATTTTTGTTCAACCATGTGGCAGGTGCCGTTTAAACTAACATGGTTGACACTCTGTTTTAATTTTATTGGTCGGCTAGTCTGGGTCCAGAGGACCTTGTTTACGCAATCTATTAGGGGTGACAACCTTCTCAGGAGGTCATTCCCTAGTAAACAAGGGGTGCCCTCTGGGGTCACTACTATGACCGGGTGTTTCAACTTGTGTCGCCCAATTTTAATGTCCAAGTCTGCCGTCCCCTCGACAGGAATTCAAAGTTCTGGAGTTGTCCAGGAAGTGAGGTGAGAGGAATTTGGTAATTCTCTCCCCTTCCTGCATTCAGTTCATCAAAGGCCCTTCTGGACAGAAGGGTAGCTTGAGATCCCGTGTCCACCAGCGCTGAAATTGTACCCTGCCCCTTTACTTGTACCGGGGCATAGTATCTTCCCTCCTTCTCCTCAAGGGGGCACAGATAATGCACATTTTTGGACAACTGGTGGGCTAACTTTCTGGTTTTGGACATCGCTAGCGAAGAGGTTTGGGCAGAATTCTGTGGAGAGCCTTGGGAATCTGAAAGAAAAAGTTGGCAACTGGAGATCAGAGCCATTGTGGGTTCCCCTGGCTCCGGTTCTGGGCCGCCCCCCCCTTTTTGGAGGCAGTCACCAGGATGGGTTTGAACCAGGGGATTTTCTTGCTGTTGGTTCTGGGATGAGATGGTGGGCGGCGGTAGCTCAGTCTCCACATCTCCCCAGTCTGGATTTGCATCCCTAGGGACCCATTTTTCTTTGGGAGGAGTTCCCCCCTCTCTGAAGGAGAAGATCCTTTTCCCAGGATCCTCTGAGGATCCCTCTCCCTCAAATTGGAAGATCTGTACCTCCTCCTCAAACTGAGTCTGTTTGGGTCTTTTGTTTCTCCTACCCCCCTTCTGCTCCTTAGGAGGCAGACTTTCAGGGGCAAGAGATTTTGTTTCCGGTTCCTGGGTTTCCAGGGGCTGTTTACAAGTGAGGAAGGAAGCTTCCTCCAAGGCTTTACACCCCCCTTCCCTTTGTGCCTCCTCCCTGGGAACCGGTGAGTTATCGGGGTGCTGCCCCCGTCATTGTTCTGGAGCACCAGGTCCAGAGTTGGGTGCGTTCTGCGCCGGCACGCCCATCTGAGGGTTCTGCTGAGCCCTCAGTATGTGACCCAGATCCCGCGCCATGTTTTGAACCTGGCGCTCTAACTGGGAAACCCGCTCAGGCTGATACGGGGCCCTGTTTTCTCCCCTGGGCTGATCCCGGGAAGGGTAGCTGTCCCTCCTCTGGTAATACCCCGGGTTGGGAAGATTTGGGTACCCCTCCACCCTTGGCCTCCCCTCTCCCGGATTCAGTGGTCTGGGCTCAGGGAATTGGGGAAAGAAGGATGGATGGTTTTGGGGCTGAAAGTCGGGTGGATATCTGGGGAAAAAGTTCTGCCCAGGGTTTGGTAAATTTCTGCCCTCCTGTGGAAAGTTTGGAGGGAAGTTCCCTGGGTTCGGTGCTCGGTTGGATCCCCCCCCTTGGGCTGGGGGAGTCCACACATAACCCAGGATGTGTCGATTTCCCTTGTAGCGGGGACTTACATAATCAGGAGAGCGAGGGACCCCATTTGTGGGGCTGCCTCCTTGGCTCCCTGTCTGTGACTGACCCGAGGACCTCCTGGGCCTAGCATTATTAGGTGCAGGTAGGTTTTTAGGCCCCCCCATCTCCAACTCTAAAACGGGGGTGACCTTTACCTCTGCCACCTTGGCAGCAGCAGGGGTGTTGTTGGCTTTGGGGTTTTTGGGCGCATTATTTTTATTTTCTATTGGCTTCTGCACCTCATAGATCCGGGTCGCCTGTTCGATGACCCAGTCTAAAGATCTTTTCTCGTGAAAATCCCTCACGAGCTGGGTCATTATGTATTTGGGCAAGGCATGGAAAAACGTATTAATAAATTCTCTGCTATCCGTGCGCACCCTTCTTGTGGTCTGTGCAAAAGCACGCTTTAACTCCTGCACAAATTCTTGTGGGGCCTGATCCTCCCCACATTGTAAATTGTAGGCTGCCTTGCGAGCCTCTTGGGGATTTCTGTGAACAGAAAAATGTTTTAATATGGCCGCCCTATAGGTGGACCACCTGGAATGATTTTGGTCCTCCAGCCCTGCAAAGAAACTGGAGTACTCTGGGGAGAATGTCCACTTTACATATTAGATACAGCTTTGGCTGTCCTTCAAATGAAAAGTCTCCATCATTTGCTCATAGAGCTCCAAGTGTTCCCAAACAGAATACTTAGCGTTCTTATGGTAAGGCGTGATGACGCTCCTGATCGCCTTAATCTGCTTTAAGGGGTCCTTAAGCAAGGCCCTTTTTGCCTTATTGGCCTTTTTGGTTCGGGTAACCCTTGTCCATTCATCCTCTGACTCAGAGGCACTGCTCCCAGAGGTTCCTGTCTGTTCTTCCAGGTTTTCCCGGATTCTGCGAGCCTGGGAATGGCTGGCAGAATGTGAGGACCTGGTCTCCTGTTTCCTGTGGTGCTCAGAGGAGTCCTCAGATCCCTCCTTGCTGCCAGGATTTGCTGGGTACCCCCCCCACTGACCTAACTGGGCAGAGGTTTTCAGGATGCCCTTAAGGGGCCTACTCTCCTGGGGTTCCCCACTGAACTCTACTGTACTTGGGTGCCCATACCCGGATGCCCACCCCTCCATTCCTGAGTGGTACTGGCCTATGAGCCCAATACTTTTAGCTGGATGGTAATCTGCCATCCCTGTGGCCCTGTGCTCATGTGCGCCAGGGGACATGGGGGTGGTAGAGTCCAGGGACTGGGAGAGATGAAGGCCCCTGGTGTTAGGGCTCCTGAGGTTATGGTCAAGAGTCTCTCTTTCCCAGCGGACCTCATCTCTATCCGCCCCTGCTCCCTGTTGCAATGCAAGAGCCTGCATTTGTGCTTTCAGTTCCTCAGTCAAGGCCTTACTAGACTCTATCAGTCTCTCCTGCATCGCTACCTGTTGTTGGAGCCTATCATTGTGTTGACAGAGGGCCTCATTTTCCCTCTGTGCTTCCTGGTTGGTCCTGGAGAACTGGGCCAGTCTTTGCTGCAGGAGGTTTACCTCCTGAGTCCCATCCCTACTGGCCTGCTCCTTTCTTGCCAGAGCATCTTCCACCCTTCTGGTGTGCTCTACCAAGTTCTGGTTTTCTTTTTGGAGGTCACCCAGCCCCTGGAGGGCCAGGTGATTTTCTTCAATTTCCTTTTTTAAGTGGCAGACTTCCTGGCCTAAAGTGTCTCTTTCCTGACTGAGAGCCTGCATCTGTGCTGCCAGGTCGTCCCTCTGTCATTGAAAGGCACCAGCTTTTTGGCGCTCCTCATCAAACTCTGCCTGGGTATCCAGGTCTTTCAGAATCAGTTTATTGCTCTCCTCTTTCTCTCTATCTAGCTGGCTTTGCAGGGTGACTACCTGCTCCGCGCATGCCCTGTTGAAATTGATCTGTTGCTCCAACTTTTTCTGGTTCTGCAGTAAGGAGTCCAAACTGTCTTGGTGCTCCTTCTGCAGGGCCAGAAATCTGGTATCCTGGTCTGTCTTTTCCTGTTGTAGGATGCCCATATCCTCTTATTTTAATGATATATTGCCTACTATCATTTTCTGACTCCTGGCTCCTCTGCAGCCTCTGCTCAGAAGAGGCCAGATCAGATCGGGCCTTCTCTACTGCCATCTGTTGCCTATTTGCCAGATCTTGGCTTTCAGTGCATTTATCCTGCATGTCTCCCATATATAGGTACAGGTATGCTGCTATCCTGGCAATCTTATTGTGTTCATCTTTGGCTTTAGGAGCCATATATAGTTCACTCAGGGCCACATGTAATGGACCCTGATCTCTCCATAGGTCTGACCCTGTTTCAGTGACCTGTCGCGTGATGGCCTGCAACCAGGCATCCTGGCCCTGTTCAGTCCATTCACCTCTCACAAATAGTTTATGTAAGAGGTGCTCTCTGGCTATTTTCATGTCTACTAAGGTCGTCATTCTAGAGATTGGTCTCTGTCCTGACTTACAGAAATTAGTATTTTATTTTTGCAAAACAGACCTTTTTCTTAGGGCGTTCCTATGAGGAGTGCTTTACAGCGTAACACAGCGTGGTGATCCGACCGGATATGTGTATCTGGTCAGCTGGCACGCTGTATTAATCTGCACAAATGGTAGATCTAACCCAAACGTCCGGCACGAGCCCCCAATTTGTAAGAGGATTCAATTCAGCACTACAGCCAAGTCAACGCCTAGTCTAGAATACTGAATGAAAACCCTTATTGATATATCTTTATGTCCAGTTCATGCGTTCTGGATGACTACCCCTATATAACACCCCTCTCTTGGAATCCTCCTGACCCCACTGAGCCAAGAAGTAGTTCTGTTTTGCAAGTTTAAAGGTTTATTTGATAACTTAAACAATATATATTATATCACGCCTTATAATAAATTAATAATTGGATATCACACTTAATCTGGTATGATAAAGATTAACAACGGAGAATCTGGCACTAGCACACTTCTTGATAATCACTAAGGAGTTGACATGAAATGGATAAGATAGCAACAATACTTCTATGGTTTCTTTATAATCAATGATGAGTGGTTATAGGATGGATAAGATAGCAACAATACTTTTATGGTTTCAAATGGATGCAATGTGGAATGAAAATGCAATACAGAAAATAACTTGATAGGATTTCAGCAAAAGACAATGTAATCACTTTCTTGGACAATTCACCCCCCCTTTTATGCAATGCAAGGAAATGGAGGGAAGCACACAGTTCTCAGAAATGCAATCAAATGTGATTCAGTTCACCCCAGCAACTTAGACTACAGAAGTTGAAAACACAGGCCCAAATGCTTTTAAATGTGCTGGAAATGAAGAAAAAATATGCTAAAATGCTTTTAATTCCCTCTAGAGGTTCAGGGTGAGTGGTATCTAGTTAATATTAGTCCAGGCTCACACTAGCAATGATGCAGGGATGGTTTTAATGAGGCAAACGAATTTCTTTCAGAGGAAAGCAAAAGCAGCTATCTTTTTGCAAGTGGAGAAATTTGCAAATCGCGGTAAAATTCGCGAATGCGTCTGGTGCGATTACAGAGGAACTACAAGGACTAGCAATATCGTTTTAGGGTCCTAGGAAAGCCTAGGATCTCAGCTTCCAGATGAAAGTTACTGCAAGTCTCTAGGTCACGGAGATATGAGCGATTAAATAAAGGTCGTTTTTCAGATTTGAAATTTTAAAGTTCAAAAAGACAAGTGCAGCTTGCAACTAGAAAATGACAGGTGACAGCTTTACAAATGACAGGTGACAGTTAGGAGGCAGTTCTACTTAGATTAAAATAGCTTGGATTATATTATTTTAACTAAGAGATTGGTTCTGCACAGTTTTCTAGGTACTCACAATATATTTAGAAATATGCCTTGCCACGGATCTGGTCAGGTTTTGGACTGCACTCCGGTTCAGCTCTCTCTGGTTTTGGATACTGCTCTGCTCTCTCTCTGGTTCTGGAAATTTGATAGATTTGAAGTCTCTATGTCTGCTCTCTGAAGGTTGAGGGAGGTAAAGTATGGATTTTCCGGCAGAGCTTCCAGCTGCAAATGGATTTGAAGGTCCCTATCTGTCCTGTCTCTCTGCTTTTATGTGTTTTTAAAATGGGTGTGTGTGAGCAGCATCACTAGCCAGCCCCTCTCCACTTGCCATTGGCCAAGCTTTCATTTCTCCCCTGATTGGGGGAGCTAAGTTGTGTCAGAGTGATGTCATTTTACAGCCTGCAGAAAGTCCACTCCTCCTGTCAACTTACACACAAATCTAGATTTGAACCAAATACATATTTGCACAGGTACACATTTGTTTAAAATCATATGCACCCATCATGCATTACAGGAGGTATACCCTGTTCCAACTCTGCTCTTCCTGGGGGCTTGCATTCAGAAATGGCAATATTTTGCACTTTTTAACTGGTTTGCAATTTCGGACATTAACCCAAATTTACACACATGTGCGCAAGGAGTATGGACATTAGTTGATGAAGTGTCAGATTTTTCACATGCACACATTTTGAGTAATATCCTCTTTTCCGCTAAAACTCCCCTGAACATACCACCGGTTCTAAAAACCTCTTAAAATGTGGGCAGAAAAATCACAAGAATTATGGTATCATTTATAAAATTTTCACATGTCCGCTCTATGAGTTATTCATCTTTTTAGAGTTATGTTCTGGCCCCAAAGGGGTGTGGTTTTCCTCCAGCACAAGGTTGAATTTCTGGTTTTTCCAGTTCTGCCAAGCCAGCTTGCTCTCACAGGCAGTGCCCCTCCCCTGTGCTTCCAGGAGAAATCTCCATTTACGACTCCCGCCATAAAACATTTGCCTGAGTCAAGACAGGGCTTTGTTCAATTTCCTGCAGAGCCCAGGTAATTCAATCAGGGAAGTGTCATGTCCCTTTTGGTGGGAGCAGCAAAAGGGCAGCTAGGCCTGGGAACACAGCTGTGACTCAAGTTTCACTCCTGATGGGGGTAGTTGCCAGGCAAATTGGAATCTCTTTAAGCCAGTTTTTAGCTACATGTCATTTCTGTTCCCCAGTTTCTGCATTCAAATAAACTAACAATTTCACATATGCAGCTAGAATGCTGATTCTAAGTTTAAAACTATGACATTTAAACAATTGCAACCTATGTGACACTCAAAGTAGGTCACTCATTTCTCTTAAACATTGAGATTTTTAATGTCTTTCAGTCCAAATTTACTTAAACTGCTGAAATCCACAGCTCAGCCAGTCTTGTTATAAACCTTCAAGTCACTTCAGAATATAACTTTACATTGGATCCACCTCTCAGTAAGTCTTTCTTTGGCTTGCCTTGGGTTCATTTATTCAGTTTTACACAAAAAAGTAAAATCTGGTGGTTTTAAAACGCCGGCTTTTGGATAGTGGTGAGTACTGGTACTGCACCCCTTTTTGGGATTTAAGAAAATGAATTCCCAACAGTTATGGGTTTGCTTTTGGCAATCAGCATTGCCACTCCCAATGGTTTCAGACTACTGTGTGGGTAGTCCAATGGTGGTTTTAGGCAGTTTCCTTCTGTGCCCATAACATCGGCAGAAATGAGTGGCAGCCTATTCTTCATGCATTTCCCTGTGCATTTTCTGGGAAGCTCTGGCCATCATGATGTTTTCATGTCAGTACTGCACAGTTTTGAGGTAGGGCTCGGATGTATGGGTAAATACATCCCACAAAGCCGATAAGAAGTGCTGGCAGGAGAGGCATTAGGAAATGGATAAAGTATCCTGGAAGGTGAGTATACGAGGCCAGTGTGAACCTATAACGAAAGACATGATGTGTTCATTGAATATAGAAGGAGCTTGTGTTGAAGAAGAACTCATATGGTTAAAGAGCTTTTGGGATTGTTGTGAACCAAGAGGAACCTCAAGCACTGTTAGTCCAATAGACAGGGTTGGTTAAATCATTAAGGAATCCATGAGAAGAGATGCACCTCTAGAACTAAGGTCTTTCCACCTTAAAGAACATTTGTGTTGGAGTTGTGCTATTTTTGTTTATAGACACCTTTTGGCAAGCATCAGGTTAAAGACATTTCCCTTTTCATATTTCATATATTTTGTTTATAGTGTGAGGGTCAGGTCAGAATGCCTGGACACTAGGACGGCTTTTGATTTTGTACATCCTGACGCAGACAGTTCTTTAGTTTTTTGGTTTAGGTACGGAAATCCCTCTTAGTGCTGGGTCAGAGAGTCATTTTCCCAACCCATTTCATTTTATAAAAGTTTTTAACCAAAAATATGACAACTTTGTGTCCGGCTTTTATTTCTGACCCCTCACAGTACTCACACACATTGAATCATGTAATGAGTTAAGAGAAAAAGAATGACAATTTAAGGTCCAACTGACAATCCATTAAACGCATCCAGCTGCCAAGAAATGGAACTCAGAAAGAACATTCTAAAGACCCCTTTCAACATTAGGGACTATCGGAAAATCCCACAACCCCTGGGTAGAAAGGGAAACACTGATTCTGAGGAAGAAGACAAAGACATACAGTATTATCCATCCCCTCTGATCCATTAACAAGAGGAGCAATGGAAAAAAGAGGAACACATACAAAACCATGCAACAGTCAATACACATGTATGCAGGGAGGAGGTGAAATAGTGGCTCTAACATTGATGAGGGTAGTTGGACCCAAGCATGGATACGTAGGAAGCCAAAAGTGCAATCACATTTTGTTAAAAACACAATCAAACAAATTGAGGCCAATACAAAATGTTTATGAAATAATAAAAATGCAGCATATTCTGTTGGGAACAGGTCAAACAAGAGGAAAATATGACAACTAAAATGTGTAAGGAGAAGTGGAAAAGGAAGATGAAATAGCAAAGGTTTGCCATGCCTTAGAGGAAACTTCTTTTACATCTTATGAAAACAATCCAGATTTTGCTGAGAATTCGTAAAGGACAATAGTATCACCTCTCCATTCCTTGAAATAAAATAAAAAAATGTGAACATTTAATTTAATTGTTCATTTATAACGTGCTTAATACCAGTGAGTGGTTTCTAAGCACGGCATCAGGATTCAAACCTGTGTTGCACCGTGTTGTCTTGCTTCCACGACAAACACATTGCCCCTGAGCTATCCTTCTTTCATCACATTTGAAAAAGAAGAGAATTTGTTGGAGACAGAACCATGTTTTCTTATTTATTGATGGATTGCTACTTTCAGAAGAATAACAAATCAGAATTAGAACTATAACAAATAGTTCGGAGAAAAGGAACCCGTAGAAATAAATCACCCTGATTGAGGAACCACAACCAGAATGTATCCCTCATCTCCAAATGTTTTAGGTGTAGCACTCCAAGCAGAGGCAGTGAACTGGAACATGAGGATGTGGGGGAAGAACCTGTTCCATTTCTGATTTTGAAATGTATTCTTATTTCTTCATATTCCTTGACCAGTCCACCTGAACTTGAGCTTGAGGAAAATGCCCACAATGTTGTGGCCCAATGTTAAGTTCATGAAACCCCAAACATGTGAATGATACATTCAGAACTATTCACTAATTGACACTTTCTGTATAAGTTTGGAATGAAAAAATAATGTTTTTTTTGTACCAATCCAAGTTCAGGAACAGTGTGACCTATTGGCTCTGAGGGTCTTAGGCAACATTGATATCTTCAAACCCTTTGATACTCTGAACTAAAGAATAGGGGAAAATCATTGAATTGCCATTAAACCCCTCTTTGGGGAATGACACAACTTTGGTGGGATGAGATATTAGTAGATGGCTTTACTGAAGAAGAAATCAAAATAGGAATGGAATGGAAATACAATTATGTTTTCTGCATGCTGGGCCTCCAGTGAGGGTCTCGAACAACTAGTAGATAACCCAGGAGATACAATAAGCCTTGCTACTATAAAAAGCAAAGGATAGCTCTGATGTTCCACATTCAAATTAATGGAGGCAAGGATCCACTTCTCTCAAAAGTCTGTTTAAATCAAGAAAGAAGCATTAACGGTGGTAAACTGCTTGAACAATTACATGAAGATGAGAAGATTCCAACATTTAATCTACTAGATGAATGGGAATTTGGTCTTGATACTAGCAGGTATAATGGGAATCTGGTTTTGATGCTAGCAAGTGTATGTTGAAATTCACAGCTGGAACCAAGCCAATAGTTCATAATTGCTGGGTTGTAAGAGATGCTATTTCTGATTTATACCTGGGAGGATAGCTCAGCGGCAACGTGTTTGCCTTGGAAGCAAGACGACACGAAGCAACAAAGGTTCGATACCCGGATCCGCGTTTAGAAATCTCTGGGTATGTAAGCGCGTTATAAATATATGCAAATAAGACAAAACAAAAAAAGAAAACAATTACGCAACTAATTTTTTTTTAAAAACAATTCCTGTAACAGCGCCTCGATGCCTGTGGGCTGTTTGAGTGCTTTAATAATGCAAATAAATGAATAAAATCAAAACTAAAATTAAATATGGGCAGTGGCATACTACAATGATTTGCAAGTGACTTAGATTTGATTGACAATAATAGTTTGTTCTAGAATCATGGGATTTCCAATAGATTTAAATGACCTCAAGGAGGCAATTAGGTCAGCTCAAATACTACCATATGCTGCCGAAGTTCAAATTGAAGAAACCACTATTCCTGGAAATACTTGACAAAATACATTGCCACTATAGATCAGACAAGGACACAACTTGTTTAACGAGAAAGCTTGTATTAATCTAATATTTTTCAGAAACAAAGACTTTCTATATATCCAACTTCGATAGTAAATCTTAAAAAGTATACAATTCAAAGATTGGTTGGCAATAATGATTCACAAAGTGTTATTTTGCCTCAAGAAACCTCCATTGGAATGGTATTTGACTCCAAACCTTTTACAGCAGACTTAACAAATCCTTTTATTATTGGTCCAATACCTGAAGAGCGTTATTACAATACTGATGAAGCAAAACAGAGATTCTCTATATTCGACAAGAGGGGAGTATTATTATGTACACGCAGTGCCCTTATGGGGTGGAGGATGTTACCTGTCATATGTTGGAAATTGAAGTAATGTTCTGAGTCACCTACCTCAATGTCAAGGAATCATGCGCCCAGGTGGGGTGGCAGAAATAGAGCTCTCTTCAACCAACTAGAAAATACTATTTTCTACCCCAGAAATATTTCCCAGCTTCCGTCAGATGATCAAAGAACAGTTCATTAGGCCTGATGCCTGTGAGATGGATGAACAAAGACACAATTGAGAAAAGTGTGCCTGGATTTCCAGACATTTTTCTCTGTCAATTCATATGATTGTGGACATACAGCTCTTCATTACATGACAATACCCATGGACCCTGATATGGCACCGGAAATTTGTAAAACAATACATGTTGCCAATTGCATTCATGGAATCACTCACAAATATTACCAAATATGTTTAATCCTAAAGGATCATTTGTCCAATCCATCCAACCTTTAATAACCCAGTACTGGGAATACTAAAACTCAGTGGACCAAGGAGACTTTGTGCAGACCTAAGGAAACTGGATAAGAGGGTGCACATGTCAGGGTGGCCTCTCCCTTTTATTGATCAGGGACCTGCACAGATAAAAGGTAATGTAAACTCTGCTCTGGATTTGAGGAATAGATATTGCACTGTCCCAATACTCTGTGAAGCCCAACATAAACTTGCCTTTACCTTTCGGGGAGCTGAATTTGTGAACTCATGCACTGATTGGGCACATTAACAAAGGGAATGAGTTCAACATATTCCTTCATAAAGCCATTCCTAACCTTGCAGCGTGAGTGAACTTGTCATATGGAGGCAATATATTAATCAAATGTATAACTGTACAAGAACACCTGCTGAAGGTTCACAACTTCATTTAAATAAAGGAATGCAGGGGTACATATATCTCTTCAGAAAGTACAGCGGTGTGGTACGAAAGTAATCCTTCTAGGCCATGAAATCACAGCTGAGGGCCTAATCCTCAGAAAAACAATGCTCAGGCTTTACTGAAATAGAAGAACCCCACAAATCTACTTCAGTTACAAAGTATATTTTGATTAACAAACTTGAGTCATACATTTGCAGAAAATTATGCCGAAATCACTCAGCCATTGGTCCATCTATGGATGGCGGCAGCAAAGTAAGAGTGGGAAACTATCAAATAGAGGTTATGAAAATGAAAAGAAAGTCGTTACCATGCAACCTGCCTGAATTACCCTATTGAAAATAAGGCGTTTTTTCCCGAAAACATGATTTTCTGACACCGGGTTAACTGTGGCTTGTACCAAAAACATGACATGGTTAATAAGGTTGTTTCCTTTAAAATTGTGAGATGCACTTCTTGGGGAGCACATGTCCTATTAAGGTAAGTGCATACATCTTCATTAATGGTAGAGTTAATTGATATAGCTGATTCTTTACCAATAAAAATGCCTTACAAATCATCACATGTTTTGGGAATATCTTGGGATACCACTAAACGTTCATGAACCACTACCCTAAAAAATGCGGTCCTCTTGCTTTGCTTTGTACCCAGAACAAGTAGGAAGGCATTGAGCTCCTAAGAAGAAGAATAGTATTTCCTGCCATTCATATTTGGGCGTGGGGTTGCAACCACGGCATCTTGAATATCACTATTGGGTTGAAGACACTGCTTTCATAGTGCCTTTCCCCAAACATCATATTTAAATCTATGGTCTGTTGTGCCATCAGCCCATAGCTTCATAAATTAAGCAGAAACCATTTACTGAGTCAATGGATCTACGTGATTTTACCAAACTGAAAAGTTTGACTCCTGAAAGTCTGGTTTTTTTTTTCAATTTTCTGCAAATATATAGGTGGGGGGAGACCCCCCACGGCGCCCCCTCACATCTTACCCCTATACATTTTTTATTCACTTTACCCCCCCCCACATATATATATATATATGCAGAAAATTGGGGGTCGAACTTTTGGGGGTCGAACCTTTGGGAGTAGGTAATTTTGTACAATACCGAGTCAATAGACTCAAGCTTGGTGTTCTGCTATGGTACAATTGCCAATTGGTCCACTATCAATGATGGCCCACACCTGTATCCCGGGACACCTGTTTTTTTTTTTTGGTCTGCCCATATATATAACTGGGCCGTTGAAGGAGTTTGGAAACACCCAACATAAGAGAGTGTGCATAACAGTACTCAACTCATAAATACAGCTTGTACTACTGACAGATTGGTTGTTTACCTGTTTCTTCACATGGATCTCCCCAGGCAGCACTAACCAAATATTCTCCCTCCCCACAATCATATCAAAGATGATTGTGAAAATACATTCTTGCTCCTCGGTGTAAGGGTCCTCAAGTAATCACCAACTCTATGGGCAAAGGGTCAGAAACTGAATGCAGTATTTCATGATAAAACATGGTGGTGAGCTTCATGTTTTCCAAGCTATTCTTTCCCTCTCCCTCTTCCCCTTGTCTTTAGTCTCATTGCATCAACTGGATCTATCATCAAGCCAGAGTAGTCAGAGGTACAATGACAGAGGATAGGCAATTTTGGGAATTATACCATTACTGCGACCCCATCAATGCGACCTCCGAAAATGTTGACTTTCTTTTAATTTTGACCCCCCCTTTACACCACATATATATGTGGGGGGTAATGGTATATAATGCAAGTAGAGGGTGGCAGGGGCCTCCCACTGCATATATATGTGGTGTAAAATGGGTCAAAATATTTAAAATGTCAGCAATTTCGGCGGTCGCAGTGATGCAGGTCTCAGTAATCGTATGGATTCAAATTTTGTGACTCCTCTCTAAGCCCTTGGTAGGAGGCAAGGCCTCATGGTCTAAACACTTAAACTCTTAAGTGTGCCATATAGAAATGTACATTCCAAAAGACACTGCTGTGTTTCTTGCAAATGCATTGCTTCACGTAGCAACACTGCTAAAAGCCTTTATGATCTTCCAAAAAAGGGCACAACCATCTAGAAAGGGGCTCTGTTTTGTGACTAATTAGTTCACAATCACATCGGTGACTGGAACAGTTTATATGGAGGAGACATACCATTTGCTTATCAGTCTGGTCCCACACACAAGGGCAGTCCAGTAAGCAAATGCTAGGCAATCTGTCTCCCTTGTGGGAGGGACCACACTGATATGCAAACAGATATTTAAATTCTACAAAGGGTTCAGTGAGCTAAAACATGCTTGTAGACCCTACTGAGTGGAATACATGCCATGGAACAGTGTCATGATTCCTGTCCCTCATGTCCCCAGCCCTCCAAGATGTCAGGCTGGAGCCAGGCCACGATCACCTACATGGCCCTCAAGGGCCTCTCCATCCCTTCAAAGACCCACTTGGAGTCAGACTTGGCGCTTGTGGCACCAGACTCACTCACTCCCATAGGATAACATTGGGGATTGGACTTGTAGTGCATTGATGGGGACAAGATGGATGCCCCCACATATTTCGGTTCCCAGAACAGCATGTGCGGTCTAGTCTTTTGGGTGTGGTTCAGCCCAGAGACACCTGGGATATCCAGAGACTATTTAAGCTACACCCAGGCTGAGAAACATGCTTTGCATTTTCTGCACCTGCAGCGTGACACTTATTGTGTTCGGATCCGTCTCCAGAAGGGCTGCATCTTTTTGCTACGCTCAGCTCCTGCAAGAACAAGAGCACCGTTAGGAACAGCCTTACCTTGCGGCGCTTCTGCCCATCATTCATTGCTCCTTCTGTTCTGCGGGCATCTTCAGCGGTGTCATTCCCATCCTGGCACGCCGCTTCCTAAGGAAAAGGGAAAAGAACAGAAAAAAGGCATTAGTAAGCATTCTGCAAATCTTTGCTTATTTTTAAATACTGTACGAGCTTAAAACGCTTACCTGAATCCTTACCAGCCGCTCTGGGGGAACTCTGTCTCCGGAACTTCTCATCCATCTGCAAGAGAGAAAAGACACTCCAGGTTAGCATGGAAACATCTAGAAGCGCTGCATACCGCGCTTACACACCGCATTTGTTCTTCATAACCGGCATCCACGCTGAAAACGTTGCGGCACCTGAAAGACACAGAAAAAGAACACAGTTCAATGCAAATACGAAAGGTTTGCATCGCGCTCTCACTCACCTTCAGCACTACTCATCTAAGCAGCACGCGGCCGTCCCCGGACGCCGGCCATCATCTAAGGAAGGAAAGGAACGAAGTTAGAGAACTGTTCAAAAGACTCATTATACTTACCTGTCGGACTCTTGCCAGTGAAGTAACTAGGCAGCATCGAGCCGGCATCAATCAACGCGCCCCTGCGCTGAAAGCAGGACGGAGGGCACACGATCCAAGAAAACAAGGTGAGCTGTGGATCAAAGGGAAGGGTTGGACCCCGGGGAACAAGGGGTTCAAGCACACAGGGACAATAGGGAGTTAAACTCTACCAATCCTGTGTTTCAGGCCCAGTCTCCAGTGGAATAGCCTCCAGGGAAGGGTTCGAGGTCGTACGAGTTCTGAACAGGCTGAGTGACGTCCCCGTGGCTACCAGGTGAGCGTTACAAACAGGCTGTTTGAGCCATGTTCATTCTCGGTAGAGGGGCTCCCACACCCTCTGTACATTCTGAGTATATATAGCATTTAAATGTATTTTATAGAAATGTAGCTCAACAAGCAAAGTAATTTACCTTTAATTTCATGAGACCAATATTGCATGTGTTTTCAAATGGATTGCAGGTTTATTTTATGCATGAAGAAAATAACCTTTCATATGACACCTAAACAATAAGTGTTTCAGAATTGACAGTGTTTTTTTTTAACATTTGTAATATATATCTGATTCCGAGCATGTGAAATAATGTTGAATGCAAAAAGTGCCTCTTTCCCTAACTGCAGTACATTTTCCCAGTAAACTGTCATATTGTGTACACAACTATGGGAAACAAATCACTGTGATGTAATTGTACATGAAAGCCCATGTGTATTTACTTGCCCCAGCAATACATTGGTGTATTTAACATATTAGAAAATAGTCATATTGAATTATTGGATGGAAAAGAGTGTGTTAATTTTGTCTTTGCTGACACGTGTTCTTGTCTGTTCTTGAGTGAACATAATACATAGTAACTTCAGTTTAACTTATTTGTGAAAATTAAGACATGGGGGAGGTCACTGGGGATTACAAGATAGCCACTTGGAGGAACTGACCTCTTGTCCAGCAATCAAAGGAACACATTAAGCCCAGCACAGCAAAAACAGCATGTGCTTTTGGCTTAGAAAAATAACTTATATATATATATACACATCTTGCATGCACAGTGATGGGAAGGTATGGTTGTTCCGAATCACATCATGAAAGGCTGTAGGTGCATTTAAAGTTTCAACTTCAAAGATTAGCTCAGCCATATATCCACCATCTGTGCTTTAAACTAATGGAACTTAAACAAGGGGCTCTGTCAGCTGATCACAAACCAGCCTTTTGCCAGTTAATGATTCACCTGTGAGCTCTGAAAACAAAAAAATACATATATTTATTTGTTAAGAATGCAGAATACCACTTTTGATGCAACTCTGCAACAATATAACATAGAGCAAAAGGGAAGCAATTATGATATTGTACGAGTATTCCCAACAAAAGGAGACCAAACCAATATGTTGATATTTATCCAATATTAAGAACATTATATACAGAAATAACTTTCTCCGATAATATCTCACAAACTCATGTCACATGTCCCTGAATTCAGGGTGATTGTCCAATTCTGAAAATCTATATCCCACTTAAGCAAAAAATTGCTACCAGAAGATATGGTAGAATATATGAATATGAGTACCTATTAAAAGAAGAAGTGCATTCTCTAGGACTGACAACTTGTTAAGTCAATCAGCGGGAAAATGTCACTAATCAGACATTGTAAAATCATATGAAATTGCATGGGACCATTTAGAGCATGCACAATGAGGAACTCACAGGAAGTAGTGGAGGGATCTGGGATAGAGGAGGCCTGCAGAAGGGAACCTTTTTCCCAATAGAGAGATGCAGGGCCGAGGTAACATCTTTAAACGGGGGGTGACCCTGGGCCTTGTCCAAGCTGAAGACTGAAGCAGGTTTTACCTGGAGTGAGAGTCGTTTTACCTGAGGTAGAGACAGAAGGCAGCAGAGGGGCCTAGCAGACTGTGGAATTTTCCTGGAAGCTGAGAGTGTGATGAAATGTCATCTGCTCTGCGGGAGTATGAGGATGAGAAGTGGCTAAACTGCCTACCCACCCTCCACACTTCTACAAACCAACAGCAATCCCAAAGATATAGGTAAAACAGACACAGCTAAAAGATATACCTCCTTCACATTTTGTGGTAACATGGTTTGAGGTAAGGCAATACTCTCTGAAGGGGTCTGAATGTGTTTAAGTAGCAACCCAAACAGCAAAGTACAACAATCAAAAATAAAAGGAATATCCAATCAAAATTTGATTAAAAATATCTATGATTTAATTAGACACACCCATGACGAAAATAACTACTAGACACACTATACAAAAAACCCACCCCTGTAAAGAGATGACAGAAAAGTTCAATATGCAATGGTGCAGCATTTTGGGTATTCAGCAGGGAAAAAAATCAGATGAGGAATGCAATAAGGAATTTAAAAAGGATATATTCTTGGTGGAAAAAGGTACAAAAGGGACTTAGCCAGTCCCTAGGACCCCCAAGGCTTGACCAGGGGTCAGGTTCAGTTCAAAGGCTATTAATCCAATGTGTGGTGGTAGACGGTATCGAGCCAACTTCGAGCAGTTATGTTTGATGTTTGAACCGGTATTAAAGGTGGTGTCAAGTCATGTTAAGCCAGGCAGTGAGTTGACATTGGGTCGGGTCGAACAGGTTCTCCATGTGGCTTTGAGGTTGTGTTGTGCAAATCAGGTCAAATTGTTCACCAGGTGCGATTCGATGATCAAGCATGTTTTAGATGTGTCATGAGTCATGCAGTGATACAGCAGTTTGAGTCAAGTTACAATGTGAAGTCCTAGTGGTCCGATGCTTTGTTCAATGCAGCAATTCAAAGTTGAGTGCATGGTGGGCTGGTGTTTGGACAAACAACTGATGAGGTTCTGCTGGAGTGATACAGCATTGAACCAGTTTGAGGATGTGAGCATGGTGGTACAAAGCCAAGTAAGTGCCAAAAGTAGCACCAGTGGTTCCTGTTGGCTCGATGGCATCCAGCATGATTTGAAGGTAGCTCAAAGCGGATTTGACGCCGAAAATAGGGCTCCTTGCTATCCTGCCTCTCAGGATGCTATGAAACCCACTGCAGGAGCTCTGTGATCAGGCAAGTCCTTTCAGTTTCTTCTCTCCTAGCCTAGGCAGATGGGCAGCAGAGTGGTAGGACTTGGCCCTCAGAAAGAGTTAACCCCAATGTGCCCTGGGAGAGGGGAGAGGGCAGAACTTGCCTCTGCCTTGGGGCACACCTCCTTCACCACAATGGCTCAAGGCTCAATGGCACAATGGCTCAAGGCTTTGTAAAGTCAGCTCTCACTAAAGAGCTCCAAATTAATTCTTCCTTATGTATGGATGGGCCAGAGGTCGCTCACCGAAAGAGTGGGAAGTCCCCTCTTTTATAGGCAAAAGCTGGGTTTAAAGGGTCAAAAACATTTTCTTGTGACAAGTGGCTTTGCCTGCTTGCATCACACTCATATATGCCTTATGTTTAAATATTATAACTGCCACAAGGATGCTTATTTCTTGTAATTACTTAGTTTTGTAACAGGAGCACACATATAATATAAATGCAGCCCCTGTGCTGAAGTGACTTGGCTGTCACTGCAGCTGTCAAGAGAGCCTTGTGAAATATGAATCTGTTCTGAGCCACTGGAATCAGCTACTGCAGATCAGGACAGGGAACACATGTTTATTAAGCTTTTGGTATAAAAATCAAAAATGCCAGTGCTTCTACAAACTTGCCAGATGGCAATCCTTTACGGTGAGGGTCCATGCTGGTACTGTGCCTTAAAAGAATAGACCAAATTAAGTATAAAAAGCCCCAATGTAATTAGCTATATGTCATCCAAAACAATTTCTCTGCTTAGTCTCTGCAAAGAAGGGGACTTTGAGGGGAACTATTGGGGGAACAGATTCCAAATAGAATGCTTTCGTGTTTTAGTGTGACATGCCCCTTGCCTTTTCATCATATTGAAAACCAACTGAGGTCTGATTCAATAAACAACATTTCTGCACAGCATGCTCAGTATTTTGTAAATCATATCCAAGTAAATTGAACCCATGATTTCACAGGTATGGTCAAAAACGGAGTTTCTGAATCCATGCGCAGCATTCCATAGCCTGACAGAGAATTAATAGAGCAAGATCTATGAAGACCTAGGCATTTCAAAAGAGACAGGCCAATTAAATGCCATACACAATCATACACTTTTAAATGAACATTCAAACCTCACTCATGCCATAACATAGAATGGGGAGGACCCTGTTCTTGATGGGCCCAATCTGCATAGTGAAGTGCAGGGACACATATTGTACTGTTAGAAGACCAAAACATTATATTAATATTTATTGTAAGTAAACTAATATTCTGTGTGTTCTAAATGGATAGCATAGCTTTCCTAAACCCAAGTCCGTAGATTTTTATGTGATCTACCATAGCTTGTACCACACTTCCATGCATAGTCTAGAAGCCAACAACACCACATTGCACCTGGGAACACTTTGCTAATAGGGCCTGCATATTAAGTAAAATTAAATTGCTTATTTACTTTTTGGCTGTTGGAATAGCAAGCGAACATGCTTTTGAAGAATCACAATTACCAGAGTGCTTGGAGGTGGCTGCAGGGCTTGTTCCTTTGAGCATCCATTTGGGTGAGATATAAGCCTGTGAGATGTGCTGAAGCAGCACTTATTTACTTTGTGATTGTTGGAGGAGCAAACGATTGTGCTTTTGAAGAACCGCAATTACCAGAGTGCTTGAAGGTGGCTGCAGGGCTTGTCCCTTTGAGCTTACATTTGGACGGCATATAAACCCATGGACGCGCTGAAGTAGTGCTTATTTACCTTTTGCGTGTTGGTGGAGCAAACAATCATGCTTTTGAAGAACCACAGATCCTACACACATCAAAGGAAGGACCCTCGCTTGGATTGCCGAACATAACTGCCCAACTACTATCACTTCTATAATGCCTCAGTTATGGTCCGACCACCACATGGTATCCTTCACCCTAGAAGCCACCACATCCATGAACAATAGCATCCTAGCTCCCACCGCACCTACCAGAAATAAGAAAAATATTACCCATGAAAATCTTATACCCCTCATTCTCCCCACCTTAAACTCCATCTCAGAACAGTCTGACCCAGCCTCCATGGTAGAAAAGTACAATGAAATGATGCTTGCCTCTTTGGACGCTATCGCACCACTGAAAACTAGGAAGAGCAAACCCCGCCAACACCTAAATACCTGGTTCACACCCCTACTGAAAGACATCAGACAAAAGAAACGCCTAAGTGAAAAAACCTGGAGCTCAGACCCTTCAAACATCAATAAAAATAACCTGAAGAAATTAGCTACCCTCTACAAAAAAGAAATCATCCTTGCGAAACAAACATCCTACAACACCCGCATCACCCAAGCCAAATCCAACATCAAAGAATTGTTCGCCATCCTAAAGGAAGTAAAATCCCCTATCCAAGCTCCCGACTCCTGCCTCAAGTATAAGAACCGGTGCACAGGCATACAAAATGCCCTTGCCAACAAGATAACAATGCCTCAGACGAAGATTAACAACAAAAAAGCTTCCATAACTGTCCCAAATATTGTCAACATAGGCACCCCCTCCAAGGCGGCTACTAACTCATTACCAACTCTGAAATCCACTCCTTCACCACCCACAATGGACATCCCCCCCTTCTACTTTTGCAAAGACTCCACTAAAGAAGTCGAGAAAGTCATCCTCACTCTCAAACCCTCCAACTGCCAGGGCGACCCACGTCCAGCCCAAATCATAAAAGATCCCGCCCGTGAACTCTCACCCTTCATTACTAAACTCATAAACGCCTCTTTCACATCAGGTACCATACCTAGCAACCTGAAACTGTCGTGGGTCCTCCCCCTCCTCAAAAAGAAAACTTTGGACCCCTCCAGCCCAACCAATTACCGCCCCATAACCACTGTGCCGTTCCTACTAAAAATCTTAGATAAAGTAGCTTACTTACAAATTCAGCACCACCTGGAACTAAAACACCTCCTAGGAGTTAGACAGTCTGGCTTTAGACCACAGCATGGTACTGAGACTGCACTCCTAGACCTTAAGGCACAAATAGACACCCTAAGAGATAAAGGTACGACTTCACTCCTACTACTCCTCGACCTCTCTGCCGCATTCGATCTGGTAGACCATGCAATACTCTGCAATCATCGTGTCACAGCAACCTGCTTCTTCCATGAAGCAGTCGCATGGAGCCAGTCCTTCCTAGATAACAGGACAATGCAAGTTTTCTCTCCTCTAGCAGCTGCACACCCAGCACCTATTTCATGCGGAGTACCCCAAGGATCATGTGTATCTCCTACCATTTACAATATTTTCACAAAGCCCCTTTTCGATGATCTAGACGGTCTAGGTATCACCTACACTAACTATGCAAATGATACACAGATTATCAGCCCGTTGACGGGAGATTATGAAAAGGATTTGGCCTTTGTGAAAGAATCTACCTCATCATCCAGGCATGGATGGCCTCCCACGGACTATGCCTGAATGATGACAAAACTGAACTCCTCATTCTAGGCACTTCCTCCAACATCAAAAAACTAGGTCCCAACTATGACTCCTTCATAATTGACAATAATATCATTACTGTGGCCAAAGTAGTTAAAACCCTCGGCTTCTACATAGACTCCACGGTTCCCTTTGGTAAACAAGTGAATTCCATGGCCTTAGCCAGCTCCTACACCTGTAAGTTAATTAGAGCAGCCAAGCCTTTCCTCTCACCTAATAACTGTGTCACTCTAGCAAGGGCACTAATCCTGTCGAAACTAGATTACTGCAATGCCCTCTACATAGGTAGTAACAAATCCATCACAGCCAAAATACAGACACTTCAAAATAATGCCCTGATAGCCGCCCTAAACTTCCCTAAAATCACCCATATATCAGACCTCAGGAGATCTACTAACTGGCTCTCCACAAAAAACAAAATCCTCTTTAAAACAGCATCTCTTACACACAAATGTCTTAACCACGCAGCCCCGCAATACCTTATAGACAGATTCACCAGACAAACAGCCTCTCGCCCCCTAAGAAAAGCTAACTCCAACCTTCTGTTAGTATCCAGATTCAAACTTACTAAATCTGGTGGGAGCAGCTTCGCTGTTAAAGCAGCAAAATATTGGAACTCCCTCCCCCCTCTGCTAAGGGAAGATCTCCCCTACCGGCAATTCAGATCCAATCTGATTCAATGGCTAAAAGAACATGATGCCTAACCTCCCCCCACTGACACCTGGGATCTCATGTATGTTTTGTATATTTGTTCTGCTTTATTTATATGTCACCCGTGCATTTTTGTAACTTAATGTATATACATCTGTGATTCTTTGACTATACATGTCTACAGCTTTGTAACCGTAGCTGTACCTCCATGTTTAATCTGTAACCTGTAACCTAAGTTGAACAACCCTCTTTCTGCCTTCGCGCCCGAATACCCTTGGGTCTGGTGTGCAATACAAATAATTAAAACAAACAAACATAATTACCAGAGTGATTGGAGGTGGCTGCAGGGCTTGTTCCTTTGAACCTCCATTTGGGCGGCATGTAAACCAATGAGAAGCACTGAGGTGGCGCATATTAACTTTGTGGGTGTAGGAGAAGCAAACGATTGTGCTTTTGAAGAACCATAATTCTCAGAGTGCTTGGAGGTGGCTGCTTGTTCCTTTGAGCTTCCATTTGGGCGGCATGTAAACCAATGAGAAGCACTGAGGTGGTGCTTATTGACTTTTGGGTGTAGGAGGAGCAAACGATTGTGCTTTTGAAGAAGCACAATTACCAGAGTGCTTGAAGGTGGCTGCAGGGATTGTCCCTTTGAGCCTCCATTTGGGCGGCATGTAAACCAATGAGAAGCACTGAAGTGGTGCTTATTGACTTAGTTGGTGATGGAGGAGAAAGCAATCATACTTTTGAAGAACCCCAATTACCAGAGTGCTTGGAGGTGCCTGCAGGGCTTTACCTTTTTAGCCTTCATTTGGGCGGCATATGCACTCGGGAGATGTGCTAAAGCGGTGCTTATTTACTTTGTGGGTCGAAGCAGTGCTTATTTACTTTGTGGGTGGTGGAGTAGTAAATGATTGTGCTTTTGAAGAACCACAATTACCAGAGTGCTTAGAAGTGGCTGCAGGGCTTGTACCTTTGAGCCTCCATTTGACTGGCATATAAACCTGTGACACATGCTGAAGCGGCATGCAAGTAGAACAACAGCGATGCACGCATCGTGCATGAACCACCAGAGCGCATCACTGTCATGCCGTGAAGTGGCCTGATTGCTGTGGCAGGCATCATGGAGTCGACTACAGATGGACGGGCCGTGGGCTCGGGGTGGAGAAAATAAGAATGCTGTTCTTTTTAAAGCTGCAGAGTGTGCAGTGGCCCCGAAATATTCGTACAAACTGAATAAACCTATGTCCTGTCCTCAAAAAACAACCCAGGCTTCAATGAACGTAAGTGGTGGAACTCAATCTTCTAAAATGACAATTTCCTTTGCTCAAAAAGAGTGAGAGGAGCGGTCAGGGGAGACTGTAACCAAATTTGATCTGGTGTCTGAATTATCTGCTTCATTAGGGTGTTTGGGCTCAAAATGTATATAGCAGGTTTGTACTTCCTTTTCAACTGGCCAATCAGAAATGCTTCAACAAGAACCGCTGCCCATGGGGAGTACTGGGGGAATCAATTGGTTTACAGGAATCTGGGTCGGTAATGTGGTCTAATGTTACAAAGAGTGTATTTGCAGAGGAAGCAAAGTGACCTCCATTGATGGGACTGTCCGAGCGAAAATATGGTTTCTATATCCGGAGGTGGCAAAATGCAGAAGTTGGTAATAGATCATCTTGATTTGCACAACCCTAGAAATATCCAATTGTATTCCTCATAGCATTGATAGTGTTCACTATGAATCAATGTTCTCAGTTTTGGAAAATTGTTTAAAATATTTTAATTAGTAAATCTGACACCATTCAATGTAATATGGAAACTGCAATACAAGGTTTTTAATAGAATTTTGGAGAAAAAATGTAAAATATATATGGACCACAGCATGTGCACATCTGATTTGCTAGTTAATTTGATCAATGAGTCCATTTATGAACCTAATTTGGCACAGGGAAGTATAATAATCTTACTACCATTGAAGAGGATTTAACAAGGAGGGGTGGTGGGAGTGAGGGTATGTTTTGTGGTATGACAGATTTGGATTCCCCAAGTCAAGCAGGGGGACTCACCAATAAGAAAAGAGTTAGATACAAAACTGTCAAGCCATGATGTGTGATCATCAAAAACAGGGAATGGACAGGAAAGAGAAAGTATCAACACAAAGTTACCGAAGGATCTCCGGTAGTTAAGGATTCCTCCTGTAATGCATCAACTCAGCAAAGTGAAAGTGATGAGCAAGTAACAACAGGGGAAAAAAGGAAAATAGAGTAAGAACTATGCTGTTAATAGGCAAAGTGTGGTGGTTGTATGCATCTGTAATCTAGAGAAACCGCGTAATATGGTAGTGGGTTAGACGCAAACTGATGGGGAGTCAACACATGGAGATATAAGGTCATTACTACACGTGCCAATCACAGGGTAATAAGGATACTCAACCAGCTGAGGATAAAAGAGCTGAAATGAAAAAAAGCAACGTTGTAATCTAGATATACAGGATGAGGCTTTGATGGACATAGAGGGTATCTTTAGATCAATTGAAGAAAGGGATACAGGTAAATTAAAACATGCTGTTACCCAAGCTACCTCCCCTAATTATGAAAGTGCACATTTCAAGTTATGTCAAACAATTGAGTTAGTCGATGATGACAGAGGCAAGGGTTCCCACCGCCAATGTACGGTTTGAATCTGATGAGGGTATGGATTTAGTATAGAACTATAAGAATGAATTTGTTCGCAGAGGGAATGTGTGCAACGTGGTTAAAATCCCTTTCGGGAAATATGGTAGGTACATTTTTTAATACTCAATTGGAGGATAGGTGGAATTCATTGGGACATTTATTAAGCATCAATGTCAAAAATAAAACTGCAGTGGTGTATCCACAGAAATTAAAGGTCAAGGCTGTTCAAGACAATTTTTTGAAAGGGCCCCTGATGATTTGATTAATTTGTGTAATTAGAATTTGCAAGGTTCTTCACATTATATTGATGGTGATGGACTGGCGGAACATATTGACCTGTTTAATATAATGTTGTTACGAGAGACATGGTTGGCTGGCATTTTGTAATTTGACAGCAGATCTACCATTCACATGTAAGCCACAAAGGGTCCTAAGGGCAGACCTAAAGGGGGTCTATTGTGTTTGGTCAACATCCATGCACCATAAAGGAATGTAAACGTAGGACTGATTGTGTGCTGGCAGTAATTATATGTCTAGGCCCTATAGGTAGTAAAGAAATGCTGGTAGTGAATGTATATGAGCTGCCACATTCAAAGTCAAATCAGCGGAATTGAAAATTGGTAAACGCACTGACTTGACAGGACTTTTTGGTCATATTCCGATTATGGTAGTCGAGGATTTTGATGCCAAAATCCCAGATAGGTTAAATTGTTTTCATAATGATAGGGTGAATAAAACAAAGCTGCTACATGGGTGAGTTTTAAGAACACCACAACTATAGACTTTGTCTTTGCTAATCAAGCCACGCTTGCTATGATAATGGATATGGCAGTGGTATATCATGAGGAAAGGGATCATTTGCCTCTGTGCGTGTTATTGGAGGGGGGTCAAAGAAGGTTGACTATAATCAGAATGGAGAAATAATTCTGTCCAATGGCTATAACCAAATAGGATGGAATAAAAATAGACTATTGAAGGCTATTATGATGGCAGAAAAGGCTTTAAATTAGTTTATTGTAAGTACAGCAAACAGCTCTGAGCTGGGTGACCTGACCGTTATTACCGTTATTAAATGTTTTGAAAGTATGGTAAGGTCGATCATCAATGGCCTTTTGGGGCAGAGACAATATAAGACACGGAAGGAAAGAAGCAATATTGGAGGTGGCAACGATGGAAGTTATGACAGTAAAATTCAAGATGCTAAAAGGCAGTTGCATCACAATATAAGTAGTTCTATTGCCGAGGCTGTTAAATCTCAAAGTAGAGATATTTTAGTGGTTAAGACTGCTGTTTTAAAGAAAAGTTTTCGGAAGTGGCTAAGACAATATCCTAATGAACTGGCTAATTTGAGATGGAAATCACTGGCAGATATGGTAGTAAACAACGATTATAGGGGAATGTGGGAAGTATTGTATAGGCATTTATAAAGCGCAACAAAGACTGCAAGGCATCAAGGTGCTAAGGTAAGGGGGAAGCCACTAAACAGCAAGGACTAAAACAGATATGTTTTTAAAGCTTTTCAGAAAGGGAGATATTCAGAAAGGTTTTGAAGAACAAATGGCAGGCGCGTTTCAGAGCATGGGGGCAAGAAGTATAAAAGATCGCACTCCCGCTCTGGCACAACGAAACCTGGGAACACAAAGCAAAGATATATTTGTTGAGTGGAGTAGTCTGCCAGGGATCTAGAGCATGGGTTTAGAACAAACATTCTGCCCCGATGTTGTGAGTGGCACAGTGAACGAGACAGAACACCTTAAACTTGATTCGGCTCCTAATGAGAAGCCAATGCAGTTGGTGGAGTAGGTCTCGGGAGTGAGACAGTCTCGGGGCTCCCAGGGCAAGGCGTGCTGCTGCATTCTGGAGTGTGTGAAGATTTAGCAGTAGCATCTGTGGTTGACACAGATAGATGGCATTGCAGTAGTTCCGGGAACTCATGATCGATGTGGTCACAATTGTGGACCTAGATGTAGCCAGAAGAAATGGTAGAAAAGTTTTTAAAATGTTCAGTTTTGTGAAACCTAGCTGGCACACTGAGGATATCTGGGCTTCTCTATTGCCTGTGGCCATTAGTTTAATCCCTTGGCTCTTCAATATTGGAGTAGGCTCTGGACATGGACCCAGGGAGCAAGGCCAATTAGATCCCACCAGGAGGACCTCTATTTTATCTCTGTTAAGTTTGGGCCAATTATTGGCCATCCAGTCCTTGACTGCAGCAAGGCAGTTTTTCAGTTTGTTAAGGGGATCAGATGATGTCACATTCATGCGAAAGAGGATCGGAGTATCATCTGAATACGAGTAGAAGTGTACCCTGTAGCTGGCAATCAATTTAGTGAGTGCCTGCATATACAGATTAAACAAAAGAGGAGACAGGGCATATCAATAGGATGGAAGTAAACAGAGGAAGAGAGACTGTTTGAATCCATTTGGACAAAATGGAAGAGAACCATTTCAACAGAATGCCTGAGATTCCAGCCTCCTGGAGACATTGAAGCAGCTTCTGATGAACAACAGTGTTGAAGGCCGCAGAGAGCTGGAGGAGAATCAGAGATTCCACCTCTCCATGGTCCTGAAGCAAGGAAATGTTGTCCAGGAGAGCAACCATCACAGACTCCATGCTCATAATGGGGCAGAATCTGGACTTAAAAGGATGGACAAGGTGACTGGATTCCAGGAAGGCTGAAAGTTGAGGGGTCACAATAGATTCCATCAGTTTCATGTAAGTAGTGAGATAGGAGGGTCATTTTCCACTATTGCAGGGTAAAGATATGTGTTATTTAATTGTGGGGAAATCACTGCATGTTTAAGGGGCTCAAGAATATGCCCAGTAGAAAAAGAATAGTGGAGAGCAGCAGTGATCAGGGAGATAGAGTTGATGGAAGCTGCTTGGAGAGTCCAAAGGTGAATGTTATCCATGGGAGAGGCAGAGCAAAGTTTCAACAGTGGAGAGGAGAACATGTTGTCTGTGGAAAGCACTCGGTTTTGATTCTTCAGAGGCAA
Organism: Ambystoma mexicanum; assembly: GCF_040938575.1. Taxonomy (NCBI): domain Eukaryota; kingdom Metazoa; phylum Chordata; class Amphibia; order Caudata; family Ambystomatidae; genus Ambystoma; species Ambystoma mexicanum. The sequence goes on along the minus strand of NC_090929.1, from coordinate 1,274,093,299 downwards.
TGAATAAAACAGGGGGATCGGCCGGTACCAGCCTTCTTAAATGTATCAGTTCTTGCGTTTTGCAAATTTTATCCCTAAAAAGGTGGCAATGTGATTGCAGTGGGCCTGAGTTTGGAAAATGTTTAGGGGGTCCGTGTAGGTCACAGGGTTGTCCAACTCCAGACTTTGAGGGCCAGAAACCTGCCAGGTTTTCAGGATAACCCTCATTAATATTCATGAGCAGAAATGTGCATACATTTAGAATCATTGCATGCAACTTTATCTCATGAATATTAATGAGGGGTATCCTGAAAATCCAACATGGATCCAGCCCTCGAGGCCTAGAGTTGGACAACCTTGGTGTAGGATTAGTCAGCTCCTTGGCAACCCAAAACAATTTTCTACTATAGCCGCAAAATAAGATTTGTCTTTTTTTATTGGCGTGTGATAGATGTTGCAAACCAGAAGTGATTAATGGAGCAAATAAACAAGCCCTTCCACTGATTGGCGTGGAATAGGGGGCAAGTATTGGGTTAATTGAGGCCATTGTGGGGGCATCTGGAGGTGAGAAATTCTTCCCCAGGGGTAATGAAAATAACTGGAGTTGTAGTTATAGCGTAGTTCATCTTGAGCGTTTCATTCAGAATTTAAAATGCTTGCTTGCGGGTGGCCCTGATGGGAGCTGTAGTGTGTTCATTAAGCAGCATCCCAGTTATGGCCTATAGCATTACATAGATTATTTGTGGAGATTGGTCGGACTGGGGTGGTTCTGCGGTCACGGAAAGACAGTAACATCTTACCAGTACACAAGAAGGGCTGCTGGAGTGACCTAGGGAACCACCGACTCCTGGCAATGCTAGACATTGCAGCAAAGTTGTTTGCAAGAGTCATCTGGCAATCAGACCAGCTTCAGAAGGAAAACAAGCATGGTTCAGAATATACTTGTCTTAGTTTCACTGATTGAATAAGCTTGGAAATTAAGGAAACAACCAGTGTATGGGGAATGTATTGATTTTACAGCAGCTTTTGACACCATTTTAAGAAATCGGCTCTGGCATAAACTAGTGGCCTTAGGCATACCAAATGCTTTGCTCTCGATGATGATATATACTCTGACACTAGAGTGAGAATTCATTTAGATGGGCGAGGTCGGGTGACTGACTGGATTCCAACTAGAATGGAGATAAATCAAGTTTGCATACTGGCACCCACATTATTTAACTTATATTTGGCTGATGTGAATGAGTTGTAAAATTCAACAGCATGCCAGGTCAAATATGGTGGTTTAAACGTGGCTTGGCTTGGATACAGAGATGATCTGTTGGTCCTTGATTATACGCCGCATAGCCTGCAGGTTCAGTTGGACGCCCTTGGTAGGTACGCCATGAAGAGCAGTGTGCTTATTAATACAAATAAGACAAAAGTTATGGTATTTAATTCCTCCAAGAAAATATGAAAATCGAGTTTATATGGGGTGCAGCTGGAACAAGTGTACAGCTATAGCTACCTTGGAATACTTTTAGACGATGAATGAATGTGGTCTAAACAATGTGAATATGTTGAAAGAAAGGCTATTCAGCAAGCTCAAATAATTAGCAAGTTTATCAGTAGTCAAGGAGGGTTTTCTCTGAGGACATTTTTAATGTTATATAATTCCAAAATGTTGCCAATTATACAATATGGAATGGAAATATGGAGAAAGTTATGTGTTATGCAGCTTGGATGCATTTGGAGGAAAATGGGATTACAAAGCAACGGTTTAATTGCTTTTTAAATAGACAAGAGGCCGACAGGTTTGGGTTTATTAGATCGATCACTGATACATACATAGAATGGACCTCCATAATTGAATTAAGCACTGAGAAGGTAACCCGCAGGCATTTAAATGTAACGTAAAACAGATATTGAAAAGTTATGAAAATGAGGTGGACATAGTTAATATAAATTCAAAGTAAATAGTGAAAGTTTTATTCAAAGTATGTTGAACCGTAGAAAGATCCCAGTATATATTACGGCATTTCCTACACGTTATACATTAGGAAATTATTTGAGGCTCAAATGCAATGTTGCATGTTCATTCGAAATGATGGGGGCTAGATTGAATATCTCCCGTTCTGAACGTCTGTGCAGATTGTGTGGAGTGAATTCTCTAGAATCAATTGACATCTGCTGCTTAGGTGTACTACTTTAGACGCAGTCCATGAAACAACTTGGTAGAAGTACGATCCTAACTGCCCATACATGCCTGAGATTTTATGGCACATTTTTATGGAAGGTAGCGATCTTAGCTGTATTTATTATACAGTAAAATTGTATGGTACTATAATGAATATTTTAGATGGGTCATTGAAAGGTATATTATAAAATGTTTGTCTTAAGTAAGATTTTACTGTTTTGATATATGTGATGGGTTTTATGAGGAGATGGAGTTATGTGTATACATATATAAAGCCAATGTTTGGCTGTGAGTATATTCAAAATAAAGAAAATACAAAAATTCCATCAGAGCATGTACAAAAAACGAGACAGAAACGAAACATACAACTCTAAAGCATGGTTCAAAATACAGAACTTCTTACAATATCACCCAGTTAAGCCAATCTAATCTACTATCATTCCGTGATTTGAACAACCCGTAGGCAGATATTTACACATACTTAGTTAACATGGGAGATTACTGATTCCACATCCTACCAAAATGAACTCCTTTTTCTTGTCATTACACCAACCCTCTATCTGAATCCTGCGTAGAATTTTCAAATCAGAGGTTCTTACAACCCCCAGTCCCATTTTCTGACAAAGCCATGGCGGTATTTATGGCGTAAGGCCTCTCTCGGTTCATTTTCTTGTGGTTTCTTAACGTTTGTAATAATTCAATTTCTAGGATCTAAAACAAAGTAATTTTTGGTTTTGTTGATTATTACTGGCATTCTACAAAATGACCACTATTCTACAAACTCTCCCAAAAGGCACAGTAATCCCAGAAAGCACCATTGCTTCCCGCCACACCTTCTTAGTAAGTCTCAACCCAAAACCCAGTATCCACACTACCAAGCCCAGTGTGCCAACACAGGCTACACGGATCCACCCCCCACATCCAGTATACAAAATTCTTCTCCCAGCACTCACCTGAAAGGCGCGTTACCTAATGTGCACTCCATAGGTGCACATGCCATCGACATACATGACCTCATCTTGGAACACCAACTAGACCTCTTAGTAATGACTGAAACCTGGCTCCACCCAGCCTCATGTCCCTTATTGACTCTAGCCATCCCACCAGACTATTCCATTTTCACAACCGACTGCCAAGGTGCTACGGGAGGAGGACTAGCCATCATTGCTAAAACCTCCTTACAATTCAGAGATTGCAAAACAGATATATTAGACGGATACGACCTTCTAGCCCTTAAACTATCTACTGACCCCAAAACAACAAAAAACTTCCTTAAAGTCTATAGAACACATAGTTCTTCAAATCAGCTGGATATAGATATCCCCTTACTCATTACCCCTCTCCTCAAACCTAAGACAAAATTCATACTATTAGGAGACATCAACTTGGGCTTCAATGATGCCCATGATCATAAAGCTACTGCCTTCCACACTGCCCTACAAGATATGCAGTTCTCCCAAATTGTCAACACATCCACTCATATAAAAGGCATAATCCTAGACTGGATGTTAACCCTGAATATTAGAGTATCCCTTGAAGAGATCCTCAAAATCTCCTGGTCAGACCACTTTCTAGTGCACTTCAATGTATCAACCACTAAAGCCCAAGAATCTCCCTTGCCACCACCCAGTCCTATTTTGGTGAGAAATACACGCAAGCTCACACCAGAAAACATGACTCCAGTCCTCAATAAACTACTCATGCTCAGCACAAAATGAATTCCAATCCTGACAGCATGTCCCTTTTCTCCCATTCCTGCATGAAAATCACTATCGGCGTAGTAGCTCCAAGTAAGTTTAAACTACCCAGATCTAAATGAAGCAACTCCTGGTTCAATGATGAACTTATCAAACTCAGAAGAAACAAAAGAGCAATAGAACATCTATCTAGAAAAAACCCATCCATTGAAGCTTAAAAACAGCTCCAGTTAATCTTGCAAAAAAACAAACGTGCAGTTATTACCCACAAAGCCAGTACCTTGAACTTACACATTACCAATGCGAAGTCCAACAGTAAGGACATATTCTCAATCCTTAGAGAATCGGAAATACCCACTCCTCCCCCTAGCCCAGTTATTGCTAGTAAAGCTTGGTGTACCACAATACAGAATGCCCTAGCTACTAAAATTAAGTCCCTCCAAGACAAAATCGTAATCAAAAGAAAACTACTGGTCAATACTGCTGAGACCTCCCCGATTGTCCCGACTAACAACAAAGAAGCAGCTACCCAGTTCAGCTTCACCCCAGTCGCCCAAGACCAAGTACTCAAAACTATCACCTCCCTCAAACCATCAAATTGCAAAGGAGAGGGCTTTCCTGCCAAACTAGTTAAGACCTGTGCTCCTACTCTAGCACCTATTATCACCAAATGTATACACGCTTCATTCAGTACCAACTCCATCCCTTCAGACATCAAAGAAGCCTGCATCACGCCCCTTCTGAAAAAAAACCTCTGGACCCCACTAATTCCACCAACTACAGACCCATTACCACAGCGCCCTTCCTCCTCAAAATAATTGACAAAATTGCATACACTCAAGTACAAACACACTTAGAAAACAATCATCTATTAGGCGATAGACAATCTGGCTTCCGACCCAAACACAGTACAGAGACAGCACTACTTGGCCTAAAAAACCAGATGGACGCCATTAGAGATTCAGGAAACCAATGCATCCTACTATTACTCGACCTGTCCGCTGCATTCAATCTAGTGCACCATAACAAATTATGCCTAGCATTATCAAAAAAACGTTCACTTCTCACACAACACAACCACTTGGATTAAATCCTTCTTATCTGAACGTATGTCCAGAGTAGCCATTGGCAAGGAGGTGGCTGGTCCCATAGCAGTTCCCATAGGTGTACCACAAGGATCACGCCTTTCCCCCACTCTCTATAATGCTTATACAAAACTTATTTTCTCTGCATTAGATGCCATGGGAGTATTCTATACAAATGTTGTGGATGATAAATAGATACTAATCCCAATCACTGGTAACCAAGAACAGGACACTGCTCACATTAAATAAAATCTACTCTCTGATCCAAAATTGTATGGCAACAAACAGCCTTTGTCTCAATGGTGAAAAGACTGAGATCCTCATTGTAGGTTCCACAGCCCCACTGAAAAAGCTACAGCAGGACTATATCTCTATCCTCATAGTTGGTACTCCTATTCCTATCTCTAACCAAGTCAAAACACTAGGGGTATACCTAGACTGAAGCCTCACCTTGAGCAAACATATCAAGTTGGGAGGAAAGCTCAGGGGCAGCATGCTCTCCTTGGAACAAGATGACACAGAGCAACACAGGTTCGATCCCTGGGTCCGCGCTTAGAATCCTCTGGGTGTTAAGCATGTTATAAATAACATATCATAACTCACTTGCCTCTTCCACCGCCTACACATCTAAACTCATTGTCTTTAGTCGACATTTTCTCACTCCACATTAACTGTATCACATTAGCAAGAGCCCTTATTCTGTCTAAGTTAGACTATTGCAATGTACTCTTGCTGGGCGCCACTAAAAAAAACATTAAGAGCAGCACTTGGAATTAAAAAAGGGATCACATATCACAGACCAGGAGAGAGTGTCACTGGTTACCTATACAAGTCAGAATACTACACAAAACACTTACCACCACTCATAAATGCATCACCCAAAATGCCCCTTCCTACCTCAAACAATGTCGCTCTCGAAAAATATCAACCAGATCTCTCAGATCTAACTGTAGTACTCACTTACTCATCCCACGATTCAAAGACTCAAGAACAAGTGGGTCCAGCTTCCCTGTAGCAGCTCCCTGTTAGGCAGAAGTATATGCAGTACCCTTTGGGAACACCACACACAATTAAGACTACAAGTGACAGTACAAATTCACCTTTGGTACAAGCCTGTACTACATAGTAAAGTGGTAGCGATGGCTGAGCAGCCAGACTTATCTCAAGAGCAAGTGAGCAGTATCAATAGTTACACAAAGGACAGCAATTACTATGATTCAAACAAACACTGACTCAAGGTTTCTGAGTAAAAGAATATACATTTATTTACACATCAGTTGTTTAACATCTCACTTAAGTAATGCAGTTGAAAAATCACACTCTTAATACACCACACCACTCCCAATAGATTCTGGACAAGTTAAACTCAAAATGAAGTATGAGCAAAATGGTACTCCAGTAATTTTAAAAGGGAGGGAAAGACAAAGTTAGTTAAAAATTGAGCAGCACCAACAGGTAAGTAAGCAGGGCAATCTACAAAGAGGAACTACGGTGATGGAATCAAATAAAAAAGGCTTAGGGCCAAAGTCAATAGGACAAAAGTCTTTTGTTCAAGATCACACAGTTCAGAGTAGTTAGCGGTTATGTCTTTGCCAAGAGTTCTGGACGAAGTTGGTCGGCAGAAAAGTTAGTTTAAAGAGTAGAGAAGGACAAGCCCTCGGATTGGTGAAAGGTTTCACACACCTTCATCGCGGCTGGACGAAACGAACCACCATATTTGCACAATACCTTTAAATGGAGTAGAAGCTGTAGCTGAGGCGGACGTTCCTGGCAGTTCCTGCAGGCTCACGGTTCCTGAAGCAACTGTCGGACTGACTTGAAGTAGGAAGACTGGAGGGTCCTGCACTACCCAGGGAAGAAACCAGCAGCAGAGCAAAGCAACAAATAAAAGGTGTGCTCCTTAAAACCCAAGCAGGGTCCAATTTGCCTGGCTATCCGGTTCACTGTAGCTCTGTACAGCAAATTCGACCAGAGGAGGGAGTCCTGGCTTGCAGTTCGGGTGAACTAGTTGGTCCCACCAGCTCAGGGAAGAAGATTCCTGGTAGATCATCTCTGTCGTGAAGGGGCCCCTGTGGGACCCTCGGATGTGGAAACAAGGCACAATCACCACACACGAATGGATACGCCAGACTCAAGGTTGTGTTCCCAAAATCTAGGGTTTATTGCAATACAAAATGAGTCCCAGTTGGCCAAATGGTCCCACGCCCCACGACGTGTGTCTAACAGACCTCGGCGACGCAAGAGAGTGAGAGACGTACATCAGTTACATATATACAAAAAGAGCACCTTCCAATCAGTAATGACATTGTATGACACATTCGATGCCGCCCCCAAATAATTTCCCTTTGAATTAGAGGCGATGATTGACCATTGTGACGAATATGACACCTTAGACCACCATATTTAGTAACGGGTTGCAATCTCCAATTTTACAGACACCATTGTTTATTTGCGAGAACACAGCATTTCTGTTTTCATGGGCAAGCTGCGCGTAGGAGACTGGCACATACCAGGCCTCACGATCTCTTAGTTTCGATTCTCGCTCTAGAGGTCAGCCCGCTCTCCGGGGCCTCACTGTGCTCAGAAAGTGGGGCCGTAAAGAAGAACATAATTCAACTCTTTAAATGCTAGTTTCATACATTGCTATTCTTTCAGGAGACACGCTGGCATTCCTGTACTGATTAAAATGCCTTGCTCCCTGCCTTCAAGGATATGTGAGGGAGGGAACTCGGGCATTTCTGTCTGGCTTTCCAGTGTAATGTTTCAACATGTTTCTTAGCCTTGGGTCATTGAAGTAATATAATATCTACAGCAAAGCAATTTTTACATGAGGCAAAGCGGCAACATTAGAGAGAGCAGAGAGAAAACAAAATGGCGATTCTGGTCATCTTAAAATGGCCTCACTCTAGTTGAACTAATAGCTACGTAATAACTAATGAGCATTTATTTCTAACACTGTAAATGAGGCGATTGGTCTTCGGCCAACCAATTAATCATGCATTTCGTTCCACCCAAGGGGTGTTTAGTATTTCTGGACTGACAGTCATTGGAGCTTGAAGATTCGGACCTGCAGCAGGGCTTCACCGGGCGGTTCAGTCGTTGTAGGGGGTCCTCTTCTGTCAGCTCCTTGTCGGTGTTTTCATTCCAGTGGCGACTCTGCCATTCCAATCCCAGAGACCTGCTTTTTATGCTGTTTTCATCACCCATTCATACAGCCTGGCTGTCAATCACACAGCAGGGTGGCTGTCCCGCCGGGACAGTCACCTAGCCAATCAAACAGGAGTGCGACTTGGGTTACCAAGGGAACCCATGGAAGGGGTCCTAAAACCCCTCTCTCACATCCTGCCTACACAGACTTTCAGGTGCCTAAGGAAGGCTTCTGTGGAGAAGCCCGTGAAAAGACGGTAAACAAAGGAACCAAACCTGGTTTTGCGCTCGGAGTAAAACACAAGAAAGACATTTTAAAAAAGAAATGGTGAATAAACCAAGCTGGAACCGTATAAAAACCTAGTTGGTCTATCGGGTTTAAGTTTGAGGCTACCAAGATAGCCTAAAACAATGCCAATGTTATTTAAGATAACTGCAGAAGGAAAAATAGGATAGTTACCACTGCCACCAGCCAAGTCTTGATGAAAAGGGAGCGAAACAATGCTCCAAGAGAAACAGAGAAAAAGGGATAAGTATTAACTCTTTCCAGTACTCTATGTAAGATAGGGTGACTGGGTCTGTGGATTTTAAAAGACTAATAAAATTAATGGCAACTTTACATGTTCTGGGAGACAGTAGTCAATCCCAGAAAATGGAGCCTGAGTTTGGGAAGTCTAAAAGACAACTCTGTGTCACTGCACTGAAGGTGCTGTGTAACACAAAATAAAAAGATGATGCCTATGGAGTAGGTGAGGCTCCACAGTCTATGAAGACAAAAATGTTAAACACACACAGCAAAACACATGTATGAGTGGAAAAAAAGGCTCACACTCTTACCAGGTGAAAACAAAATCCTAGAAATCCAGCAAATCTGCTGAGGGACTCAGTAGGTGAGGGAAATTGGCCATTCTTGAGAAATCTCCCTAACACTCCCAGAGTCTGGAACTCACTCCCCTCCAACATAAGCAATGAACCTTCCCACACCTACTTTAAGAAACTACAAATATCCTGGCTATTCAACAAATTCTAACCTGACTGTCTCTCAAGCCTTGGCTACAAGGCTTGAGAGACAGTCAGCTACAGCCATATGCTCTTGATGATTGTCTGTAAGTCTACACTGCGGTCAACCAATTTAGTTTTGTGTCCACCATGAAACTGTCCTTGTTCTCACTTGACAGCTTTTGCTCTGTAACCAGAAAAGCATTATTGTAATCCTGTAACCTATGTCGTGACACCCCCGGGTTTGGGCGTATAATCAAATGCAAAAAATGCAAATACATTTGGTATTTCTTTGCTCGCAGTCCACAAGCTAAGGCTGAATTAGGTCTAGTATTGCTACAGTAGCGTGGACCGGCGTGGCCTGCCTTAGGTTTACATGTGTCAATAGAAGGTGAAATGATCAGCATCTGAGCCGGCTCACTAATCATCATGAGGGAATAGATGGAACCGCATTCTATTTGAGTATTCCTTCAAAAATACAAGAATTATCTTTTTCCAGAGAAGTTTGTGAAGCATGATTAATTTTCTCCAATCAGTGGTTAGTCTGGCAAAGGTTTTACGGCGTTGTTGAACATTGAATGGAGTTTACATTTGGCATGATTTGTCTATTTTAGTCTGATGTTATTCTTCAACGCATTTATCCAAGTGATCCATCCAGGTAAAAAAGTCAGAAAAACTATTGCACATGTTAAATTCCTTCAACATATTGCCCTTAATCTGAGACCATTGTGCAGGGGTAAAATGATCTTGTGAGTTCCCCTCTGACACCGGCGGGGTTGCGAGAGATCATGAACTTGTGTCTAATTATCAAACTACATTCCATTTAAAGTGGAAGGAGCGGATAGCGCTTTATTTTTGTTCTCTGATTGATTAATATGATTAATAAGTCCAGCATTTTCCAAGTTAATAACTTGGCAGGCCGACTCCATGATCCCACGATGCGAGTCTGCACCTAGAACAGGAACTTTGGGTACACTACAGGACAAATTCATTCTCGCACCCTGGATTTGTTGTCTCCTATGGGAACTGAGTGCCAATACCTCAGATAGGTGGTTTCTACTAGGGACTTGGGATATTGCCAACATATCATGATCAGTAGATGTCTTGTAACTATTTACCGATAACACGGAGGACATGTTCTCGGTACATCCCTTCTAGATAATGGCATATTGTCCCTAAAAAGCTCTCAGCCTATGGCCCGTTACACTCTGCACAAGACCAAGGCCGGCCAGATCCCAAACATACACCCCAGAACTATGGGCACAACACTGCACCACTCTCCAGGAGACCCCATGCAGATGCAACCCCTTCTACCTTCCAGACAGGGGAGAGACTCCAAAGGACTGCTCGTCTCACCATAATTGGAATTGAGTCTCTCCAAGATGGGAGGTGTCCAAGCACAAAATTAGGCAATACCTCCTCACCAACACACCCGGAACACCGGTTTGCCACAGTCTCCAGCCACCAACAACTAGCTGGAAACTCGTCGAAACAACCACAACTGGGACGCCGCTGATAACTGTGTTTGGGTATCGAGTGAGCAATACGCTATAAGACAAATAGCAACCATAGAATGAAGATGAGTTTATTGAATATCCCAGAAGGCAAATTATTCATGGAGGCTGGAACATCTGTGGTCGACACTGCATTTCAAACAGTGTTCTCCTTGGTGGCAGCCTCTTGTAGCACTGACACTCCTAGATTGTCATCACTGTTGATGGTGTCAGCCAGATGTCAGCATCTCCCAGATACCAAACTATCTTCAGTTACTGTTACAGGTGTGCTTGCAGTTTCAGAATGCGTTGTAGATAATTATCCTGCTTCTCAGTTGGCCCTTCTATGCTCTTCTACAAACCTCAAATGTGTGGTTGCTGCAAAGGTCCTGAAAGCCTTCATGTTTCCCACCAGCTTAATCCTTGAGGAGCATAACAGATCTGTAGTTAGGATGGCCACTGGAGTTGTGGTTAATGAAGCTGGCCACCATCACAGAGGAGTCTAGCCTCAAGGGGAGGGGCACGTTGGACTCATCAAGCTGGACACCTAGAGGGATGTGACGTGGTCCTCAGGAGGGTCATCCTTCCAAATGGGTATGGCTAAAATGATGTTGCTTTTGGAAAGTAGGGCCCCAATTTCCCAGGAAAGAAGCAAACATATAGGATTCTTCCAGCAATGTAAACATAATAAAACAGAACACCTCCAAGTGAAATGCATTGGTCATTGCTATTCTCTTGTTTTTTTTAGGCAGGGCTGTAGTAGTATGGACCAAAAACATACCAGAATTGATGACTAAGGGAAATATGTGGAAATGTTTGATGCAATTTATGGAGAGATTTAATTTTCACCAAACATAGAAAGAGCATCATTTTTGGGAAAAGTTACCAAAAATAATAAATAGTTATGCCATGATGCCCCCGGGCTGCTGTGCGCTCTACCAATCCGAATAAATAAATAAATAATGACAGTCATTAATGGGCCTGGATGACACACCATGCACAGTAAAAGGTTATTCTTACTATCCAAGCGTTTTTGTATTTTTTTTGGCACATACGTTAGGCTTGATATGCTACTCAATAAAGAAAGACACTTACATGTTATGCTGCACATTGAACCCCTAGGTAGATCATTATTAGATCAAGCTTCAATGAAGGCTACTAACAGACGGAATGTGCCTACATCGCTTGTGCAACAGGCTCCGTGGCTTAAGCAGGTAGTTGTTGGTCTTTTTCAGTTCAGTGATGACATGGAAACCTCATAGACAATGATATGGGATGCATTTAGTGTAACAGTCAGAGCGTTCTGAATGTATAGGGAGCAATGAAAATGTAAGATCTAGAACCTACTCAATTGGAAAATAAATGAAATACTTGCAGAGGGCACTGCTGGACCAAGGTTTTGAGAGCGAGCTAGTGAACAATATAAAGCAGAAGGAAGAAACTCTGGCTAGATCCGTGAGATTTAGCGATGCATGGGACATGTGTATTCAACAAAGGGAATTGGGAAGGGGAAAACGGAAAAGAAATCTAATTTGGTTAATTTAACAGGCTAAAGTTAGAAAAGCTGTCAATAGAATGAGAGGCTGGCAAGGTGCACTGAAGTATTCACAGTTGGATACATAAGGTCTTTAAGAAATATATGAGCTATAAAAAGCAGGAGGTGTAGAAAAGGTTAAAATTGCTATTATATTAGATGAACTCTCATTAGAATCTAATGAGATACTATTAGTCAGTATGTTCCATTAAACAAAAAGAAATGGCCATGAAATGTCACCATTTGGCATTCAGCTAGGCAGCAGGCGATGGCAGGCTTACACTATATTCTAAGCTGCTTGTTCCAAAAGTACACAATGATGATCTGGAAGCACTGAAGAGAGTCTACTTCAGTGTTGAAAGCAAATACATGTTTATCTGTACTGCTTATAAACAAATGCGTCATAATGTCACTGCTTACACCCAAAAAGTAAGATAAGGAAAGTAGATCATATAAAATGCTCTCGATTGCTCAGGCAAAGTCTAGTTTTCTGAGCCTGCCTGGTTTAACCACTATTGATTGGAAACTAGGGTTCAATCCTTGTGAACCCCTCATCCACAGGATTTACCTCGGAATCAACTGGGCACCAGGTTTTGACAAGATTCACCAATGTTATGTTGTCAAATATGATGGACACGACTGAGTGTACTGTATGTATTGTTATTTATTTATTATGCCCCTGTATTTTTCAGGTCACTGTACCAATCTTACGTATATTGCTCCATTACAAGCAGTATGTCATTTAATATGATTTTATCTAACATTTATATTGACGCGCACAACTCCTGCAACTGAATAGGCATAAGCACTAGACTACAGTGAATGTGTTCAGTATGTGCTGTTCATTTTCTTTTGTTTTTCTTATTTGCTGTGGGTCAATATACTAGTTCTACATGTATGAAGTTGTGTCAAATAGTATTTGCAAGAAAACAGTACATAGGGTCAGCATAGGACTAAGTAAATGTGTTCAGTGTACTGTGCTATTGAAGCGTGTGACACAGAAGCAATTTTTAGCACACAGGCACATTTGGTTCCCAATAGATTTTTAGGCTCATGGACAGGACTCATGTGAGACAGGTTTAAACACTGCACTGCATTCCTGTGAATGTGTGTGAAGCATTCAGGGTCTTAGAGTTTGGCAGTGGAGTGGTAGTTCAAGGAAACCAACAGAGGCCCGCATCACGTATGAGATGCAGTATAAGTTTCTGTAGCACCTGTTCTAACGAGTCTGGTATGAGATGCAGTATAAGTTTCTGTAGCACCTGTTCTAACGAGTCTGCTATGAGGTGCAGTATAAGTTACTGTAGCACCTGTTCTAACGAGTCTGGTATGAGATGCAGTATAAGTTACTGTAGCACCTGTTCTAACGAGTCTGGTATGAGATGCAGTATAAGTTACTGTAGCACCTGTTCTAACGAGTCTGGTATGAGATGCAGTATAAGTTACTGTAGCACCTGTTCTAACGAGTCTGCTATGAGATGCAGTATAAGTTACTGTAGCACCTGTTCTAACGAGTCTGCTATGAGATGCAGTATAAGTTACTGTAGCACCTGTTCTAACGAGTCTGGTATGAGATGCAGTATAAGTTACTGTAGCACCTGTTCTAACGAGTCTGGTATGAGATGCAGTATAAGCTACTGTAGCACCTGTTCTAACGAGTCTGCTATGAGATGCAGTATAAGTTACTGTAGCACCTGTTCTAACGAGTCTGGTATGAGATGCAGTATAAGTTACTGTAGCATCTTTGAAAAGGATGGTGCTGCAAAACAATGTATAAAGTCGTATGCCCTACACCCCGTGACACCAGAGTGGGTTACAATTATATGTGATCCCCCACTTCTAAAAACACACCTCAAGCTTCTTAAGCATCCCTACCCCCAGTTGATGTCATGCTGACTGCCAGACCCCAGTTCATATCAGACTGACTGCCAGAAGCTATAATATTCAGGCCATGCATACTGGGTACTGTGTGCTGCCACAGAGCTCATGGCTGATTTTCAAGGGACTGTGCAGACAGACATTGCAGTTATTGATTTATATTCCTATGGATCCCCTATTGTTAATTTCTCCAGTATGTGGTGTTTGCCTGTCTTCCAATCATACAGAAAAAGTAATGCATGGGAATGTTTGTGCTCAGAACCATAGAACTATTATTATTTGTGTTTTTATTTTTAGAACATAAATGGCAAATCTGAATATGCCCATTTACTTTCATTGGAATGAGTGATATTTCAGGAGAGAGAACATCAGGGGAAAGTAGAACTCTAAGAAAAATGTCAATGTTTTGGTCTAAGAAATCAGCTGGCTTCCCTCCCAAGTAGGGGTTGCAGGAATCATCCCTGAAAGTCTGACATGCATCCTACAATGTAGACAGAACAAAGCAGCAAGGCTGCACCTGAAGATGAAACAACAGGATCACATTCCACGGACCTTGACAGCCTTCACTCCTCCCTCTGGAGTGTAACATAGAATTTAAATTGCTTCGAATTGTACAAAACATATACAATGGAGGTACTTCACAGGTAGCTTCAGGAGGTACGATCCACTTCAAGGGATAGAATGTATGTTAGCAAGAAGACTCACAGTGACAATGAGGCAAGAAACTTGGGCAGAGGTCGATTGTATGGGGTGTACTTTCTTCTGGAATTATCTCCTGCTAAACATCAAAATGGAAGAACACCAATTAAATTTAGAAAAGGTTCCCTACTGAATGCCCAACTCTACAAGTCTCCCTCCTCCAGTGTTACATGATGTCCTCAGGATGTGTGAAGCAGGATGGCCTGAGAGAATTCAGACCTTGCTCTTAGTTCGAAACGTCAGTGTTCTGGCAACAGGCTCTTGCCGATCTAACTCTATCCCTTTGACTCAGTCTTTATTTTGATGCTCAGCCTTTGTGATCGAGTCACACTGGTTGGTCCTGCTTGCTGAAGTCCTGTGTTGTCTGTTTTAGGATAGATATGGTACATTAAGACTAATGCATTACAAAGCCCAAAAACAAACATTTGGGCAAATGTTACCCACTTGCATTCATTGACAAACTCATCATTCCGATGCAAACTTTGGCAAAATAAGGGTCATGGGAATTCATTGTAATAAGATGCTACCCATACTGGAAAGAAAACACTATTGTTGAGACAATATGAAACCAGATATTATCATCAGAGGTGTACATTAATTAAAACGTAATTACTAATTACTAATTGCTAGATGTGTTGCCAAACTCTGTCTCTTTATTTTTCTTCTTCACAATTTATTTTCTGTTCTTGACTTTCACTATGCACATGTTGTAGTATGTCACATGTTATATAACCACCCCCTTGGTCTGGGATGGTCTGTATGTGGATCTTAAGCCTCTGGAGTATGTCTCATTTACAAGAATATAACGCCACTGCTGGATGCCAGGTTGAATAAGTGATGTTGATGACAAAACGTAATTTAATAATTGCATTATTTTTTTACATTTAAAACATTATTTAGATGTTGACATTATCTTGATCTCAAAATCTGTTGAAAAAATGTATTATTGTGTGCAGATTCTAGTTTATGGAGAAACCAGGCTGTGAAACATAATAACCGTGTCCTGTCATGGGTCTTGTGGCAGAGAGCTGGTATATGGAAGATTGGACAGGTTTATGATGGTCAGAATATGGTTGATTTTGAGTTTCTGCGCTTTAAGTATAAGCTGAAAGAGTCTGAAATTTGTCGATATAATGTTCTGCGGGACCTTTTTGTTGTACTTTTCTCGCCCTTGAATGCTACAATGCATGCCTCGCCTACAACCTTTGTTCTCTCAAGGACTGTGCCCTTGTCTGCATCGACTCTGTATGAATTGATTGCACCCTATGCATCTAAGTTACCATCGCAGTGTGGTAGAGGGAATTGGGATTCAGATTTAGGTTGCACATTTTTGCATATTGATTGGAGCCACATATGTGCAGGTCCAGATAAATACAAAGTGGATTGGGATTTGAGATATACAGAACAAGGAATTACTCATTATTTATATTGGTCCCCATGGAAGATGAGAATGAGTAAATTGAGTAATGTGGACTGTTTTTGGAACTGTAATAGGGAGGTGGGCACTACACTCCACATGTTGTGGTTATGTGGTAAAATACAATTATTCTGGGATGGTGTTTTCCAGAGGATGGAGTTGGTTCTGGATCTCTCTATACCCAGAGATCCACTTGTTGCTGTGTTAGGTTTACTGCCTTCAAATATTGGTTTAACTACAAGTAAACTATTTTGGATATATAGAGCTCTTTTGCTAGCCAAGAAGCAGATTTAGAAATTTTGGAAAAGTGATACCTCTTCTAACATTGATGACTGGCTGCAGAGTTTGTCCCGTTTGTCCAAGAGGGAGAAAAGATCCTTTATAGCAAAAGATCAGCTTGATAAATATGAGAGGATGTGGGGTGCATTTAATGATCTCTATGCTTAAAATATTTGATTGTGTTCTAGGTTTCTTATTTTGCTTTGTTTTTGTTTTTTCATTTTATTTCTTTCCTTTACCTTCTGTCACCTTACACCCTGTATTCAGTACCCCTCTGTTACTTCTTAAAGATTTATTTAGGAAATTATGGGTGAATAAGTATCACCTTGTGCATTTGAGATATTGTATTATGTTCTATTGCTTCTGTAAAGTTCTAAATGTATAAATAAAGTTTTGAAAAAAAAGTATTAGTCTTTTGTTCATCTTCTGTATGCAAAGGTGTAGTTTAATTAACATGTGACTTCTATAAATAGTCCTTTCTTTATGTCTGACCTATCTAGCAATTGATAGGAACGTCCTTTCTTTAAAACTGTATGATATATGAAAGGTACAGTGAGCAAAAAAGCCATGGCTGCAAACTCTCAAAGTGGGGAAAAAAAACTGAACAGGTTATCATGCCATGTTCCTTCTGGAGAGGGGTGCCTGCTTCCTTTTAGAATTTATTTTGCAAGGACCTTTGGGTTGGTCAACCCGAGTAACCTGGGGGAACCCAGACGTGGACTCCCTGCTCACTGTGCTCAGAGAGGCACAGCTCCACCTCACTGATCGGGCCCAACAAGGCTGAAACACGTGTATGGGTTGCTGTTGGTACTCTTGTTTAGAAGGGAATTGCCATAGCATTTTGGTGCTGGATTGCCCATGTGGGCGGGACAAAGAGTGATATGCAAATGGAAATGTCCCATCTGTGAAAGGTACAGTGAGAAAAAAACGATGGCTGCGAACTCTCAAAGTGAGAAAAAAACACAGAACAGGTTATCATGCCATGTTCTTTCTGGAGAGGTGTACCTGCTACCCTTTTGAAAATTACATACATAAATGAACCCTTTTATGTTGGGATCTTACAAGATTGTATTTTCTTATGATCTACTCCCTTAACTAGAGGGAGTTCTTTGTACTCCCACCAACCACATGGGCGTAGGAAACAGGGGGATGGGGGGATAATTCCCCCGCCCCACACAATTTTAAGCAGGGGGGATATAATGCCATTTATCCCCCTCCCACAAATCAGAGACAAGGCCAAGGGAAAGGCAGCAGTTATTTTTCCAACTGAAGGGGAGCCTGTGAAGGCTTTGTTTGTGGCCAGGCAGCGTTGCCTGCCACTGCCAGGCTGGGAAGTAAATTGCCTGTGCCCTCTGTGCTGAGTGAGTGCTTGCTCCCCTCCATGCTGAGCAATGCACTAAAGCGCAGGAGGGGTTGACCAGTGCCAAGAGTGATGCAGAGTGTTTAGGAGGCAAGTGAAGCAGGCAGGCAGCAACGCTTGCTCAGGACGGCACTCGAGTCGGGCACTGCGAAAGCACCTATTTTGTGAAGTTCACATTGCTTTCAGGTGAGGACAGGACTCATCTGTGCAGTGTGATGGTGCGAATGCTCTTGAATTGCTTGGTCCGGTGAGGATTCGTGCTGGGTAGCTGGGGTTTATACGCAGGCGTGCATCTGCCGAAGCTGGGGAATACATACTGCGAGGCCGCAAACTCTGTGTTGTTATGGAAGTGTCTCCTTTTGAGAAGGGACCCAGTTAGCTGCTGTTTTCCACATTGTCCACCTCCAAATGTTGCTCTAGTGAACCGCTTTGTCGGCTTTAACTACTGCCCCAAACCGCTCCCTGGAACCTTTCAGACATGTGCCGCACTCAGTGGGTAGCCCCAAACCGCTCCCTGGAAACTTCCAGACACGTGCTGCACTCAGCGGGTAGCCCCAAACTGCTCCCTGGAACCTTTCAGACATGTGCCGCACTCAGTGGGTATCCCCGAACCGCTCCCTGGAAACGTCCAGACATGTGCCGCACTCAGTGGGTAGAGAGCAAAGGACCTCAGGCACGGCAGCGGCACACTTCACATGAATCCACTGCTTTTCAGTTAAATGCTCGATAGCATAGTGTGGTGGGTTGAGTAACTGTGCTGGACATATAAGATGCATTCTCAACTGCATCCATTTAAGGCAAACCATTAACAATAATAGGGAAGCATCACATGATGTGTTTAATGATTGGTTTTTCAGACGGCGCAGCGGACACCAGGTGAGATGGGCTGTTTGTGTCAGCCCATTTAAGTTGCCGCAGGCAGGCAGGCATGCCATCATTCTATTCTGCTTCATGATCTGCAGATGTATTGAAGGTTTGTCTAACATGTATTCGTCATAATGCTGCTGTCTGCTGAGCTAAATATGACTACAATTGTTTATAACTAATATACATTTAGCCCTGGGATGGAAATCTACATTCCTTTTTTACAACTAGTGTGCTGAGTTTAATAAACCTAATTCTACAAACAAACACTGTAAGCCATCTGAAAATTAATTGTTGCCAAGCTAATGAGAAGGTGTGGGTTGCTCAGGGGGTTCAGCGCCAGTTGGAAAGGTCTGTGCTCAAACCAGTCAGTGGGCCTCATTACGACCTTGGCGGTCCCGTAATGAAGGGTGCAGGTACGGGATCGGCACCCTTCATTACGGGAGTGCCTATTACGAGGTTCCCTTTGCGGGACCCGGAACAGATGTCTGGTAAATCCAGAAGTTCTTTACGGGTTCCGCGAGGGGAAGAGGGAGCTAATAATGGGCCAGTTGTAATGTGCCCATTATTACCTCCCTTCCCATTCCCATTGAGCCCTATGGGGGCTCAAATGGGGAATGGTTCCTTCAAGGAGGAATTACCGGGTCCTCCAATGTTGGAATGACCCGGTAATTCGCCATTGAAGGAGCCCGGTATGGAGGCAGCCATGGCGCTAATAGCACCATGGCTACCTCCATACTCGTAATGAGGCCCAGTGTTTAATTAGGGCACAGGTACAATAGCTCCTTCTTTTGGGTAATTTAAGCACTCCCGCCATTATTTTGCATCTCAAGGGGACATGGTGCACTGAAGCCGCATGTTGCTTGCAAGTGGTGTCGACAGGGTCTTCGTTTTATCACTATATTTCTAGGAGACTAGAGTAACATGCATTTAATACATTTTTGCAGTTAGTGAGTCCCTTTCATTTCTAAGCCTTCCTCACTACCAAAGTGAAGGACCGGTCCAAGCCCACTGTTGCAAAAGAGAAGGAGCTATTGAGACTTCTCAGCACCCTTGTCTCCATCCTGGGAAACATTATACCTAAGCTCAAGCACTTGGTTATGAATTTGTTATTTGCAAGGAATTGAGACCTGTTTTTATCTTTCTTATGCATCATGCATCTACGACAATTAGAAAGAACTTTTGTCATGGTGGTTGCATTGTAATTTCAGCATAACATGCCACCAATAACTGCATGACTTATGCAGGCTCTTAGTTATGCTATTTGTATTCATACCACCCCCACAACCTGGTCAGAATGTCTTTCAAACTCATCCCATTGTAAGAAGTTTCACAGTTTCACATTCATTTTACATCCGTAGAGAATACATCAGATTCAAAGCTTTGCATTGCATTGCTTGGAATGGATATCCATTGGACCATTAGCCGTGGCTTTAAAGATGGTGTGTCGTGTGTGAACTGTGACGTACAGCACTGTAGGTGATTATAGAATGAATTCCAGGGAAGTACAGCAGCAAGATGTGGGATGCTGGTGTCTCTGTTAATTTAATGCAGAATTGTCTTTTCAGTATTGCATTCCTGGTCCTTTCTTAAACCCCTCATCCCCTGATGTGCTATACAATAACCTGATATCAGTTATAATAATAAGCAGTGCTATGCTGCATGTGAAACTACACCTTAATATAAAAAATGCCAATTAAACTCAGTTTGTAACATCCCATTTAGAGTCAGACAGGTCAAGCAGGACTGCTTTTTAAGGCAACTACACAAACTGTTTTCTATGTCTATCGCTGCAGCCAGCATGTGCTTCTTCAGAAGGAGGGATGTCTTCTAGTTGAAGTGTATTTCCAGATATGAAGTTGTTGGAGCAAGAGAGGTGGCCCCTGGCCCAAGGTACACAGTGTAGCACACAACTAACTGCCCTTTTTGCAAATTATCTTGGGCACTTTTCTTAGGTAGAAATGTTGCATTTATTTTCCATCATGTGAATATTAGGTCATCATTTTGATATGCGTGTTTGTATGCACTTGTAGTGAAGTTGAAATGTTGCACTCTTTTTGGTAAACTCAGTAGATTAGTGGTATGTTATTGTGTTTCAAGATATTTACATATGGAACCAGGAGGAATACATTGTTTTTTCCTTCAGATCACCAATGTTTCTTAAGTGATAAGGCAGCTGGTTGTACTATACAGAATGGGCCTCATTTTAAGTTTGCCGGTCCAGTAACAACGGTACTGGTAAGCTTGCTGGTACCGTTGTTACTGTACCGGTAAACTACGAATTGCGGGTGCCTTTTCGCCTGCCAGGTCTGATCTGGTGGGCGGAGAGGCACTCCCGAGCAGACCATGTCGGATGCACTGAGTCCAATGGGACTCAAATGGAAATGGGGACTAATGTTTTCCGGTGCCCGGGGATTTGGACAATTACCGGGTCCGCCGGGGCCGTAATGCCCTGGTAATTGCCCATTCCTGGGTGCCGGAAAAAAAATGATTCCGGCGGCAGCTGTGCCGGTTTTACCGGCACGGCTACTGCCAGTCTCATAATGAGGGCAAATGTACCCAAACTCAGCAGTGCTCCATTTTGTTTCAAAATGCCTTCTAGGAATCGTGTGCTTGAAATGTGTAGGTAATTGTGCTTCCATGACCTTTGTAGGCAAATCAAAGCTGCAAAGAAGCTAAATCGAGTGCTTGACATCAACCAACGTGTTGAAAACAGACTTAATACATTCCAAATTGATTTTACCATCACTTTCCCTCTGTGGTTTGTTTCTGTAGCAAACGCAAAGTCGCGAAGGTGTCCCCTGTAAGCCCCCAGATTTTATGTGTCTCCTACACCCCTGAGCCCCCAAATGACAAATTTAATTGTACTAAAAATAGGGCATCTGCTTAAATACAATTTTTAAAACATTTAGTAAAACTAATCTTCTGTTTTTAAGCAACCCTCTTCTTGAGACTAATAATTTGCTTTATAGATACATTTTATTTTTAGAGCCATTATGATCACAGATCAGTAGCCTGCACAAAACACACGCATGCTCAATGTATTAAGTGTGTTGGAAGAACTTACAAGAAACTCATTGAAAATGAATGACAAAAAGATCTTCACAAAACTTTGGAATTAGTACAAATATATATACAAATACATATTCAGTAAAAAAAAACCTTGTTAAAGGGAAGTTATGGTTAAGTTGTGCTACTAAACACCTTTGAAATTCAGTAAAAAAACTTTGTTAAATGGATGTTATGGTTCAAAGTAAAACCGAAAAACCCCTGAAATTCGCTAGTTATAATAATCTAAGCAACCATAACTCGCGCCACCACTGTGCATTGCTAAGACTAACACCCAGGACATCAAAGATGACATCACAAATGTCATTGATGACATCACTGATGACATCACATGTCTGGCTCACTCTTTTTTTCCTTTAGTGATATATCTTGGCCAGTAATAGTTAGGAACAAAAAATTAAAAAAGTACTATATTTGTACACATATACTTCTAATATTGTAAGAGGATTCAATTCAGCACTACAGCCAAGTTAACGCCTAGTCTAGAATACTGAATGAAAACCCTTATTGATATATCTTTAGGTCCAGTTCATGCGTCCTGGATGACTACCCTTGTATAACACCCCTCTCTTGGAATTCCCCTGACCCCACTGAGCCAAGAAGTAGTTCTGTTTTGCAAGTTTAAAAGGTTTATTTGATAAATTAAAATATATATATCCCACTTTATAATAAATTAATAATTGAATATCACACTTAATCTGATATGGTAAATATTAACAACGGAGAATCTGGCACTAGCACACTTCTTTATAATGACTAATGAGTTGACCTGAAATGGATAAGGTAGCACACTGGTAAATAGGAACAAAAGTATAATGTGGTAGAGGATGCTTTATGTAGCTCAGGTGGATGCAATATTCAATGAAGGCAGTACAGAAAATACGCAATATGATTCCAACAAAACAATGTAATCACTTTTCTCTGGCAATTCCCTCCCCCCCTCTTTATGCAATGCAAGGAAATGGAAGGAAAACACACAGTCCTCAGAAATGCAATCAACTGTAATTCAGTTCAATCCCAGCAAGCTTACAGAAAACAGATAGGAGTTTTGAAAACACAGGCAATGCTTGGATATGTGCTGGCAATGAATGAGAAATATGCTAAAGTTGCTTTTAATTCCCTTATAGAGGTTCAGGGTGAGTGGTATCTAGTTAATATTAGTCCAGGCTCACACTAGCAATGATGCAGGAATGATTAGCAGGTTAAACGAATTTCTGGCAAATGGAAAGCAAAACTGCTGTCTTTTTACACGTGAAGAAATTTGCAAATCGCGGCAAAATTCGCGGATGCGCCGAGCGCTATTACAAAGGAACCGCAAGGACTATCTCTACCGTTTTGGGGTCCTAGAAAAGCCTGGGATCTCAGCTTCCAAATGAAAGTTATTGCAAGTCTCTAGCCCAAACGGTTGCAGAGATATGAGTAATTTAGTAAAGGTCGTTTTTGGTTTTGTAAATTTTAAACGCACACTTTTTCAAAATGACAAGTGACAAATTTTTGCAGCTAGAATGACAGGTGACAGCTAGGAGGCAGTTCTACTTAGGTTAAATAGATTGAATTAGATGAATTTAAACTAAGAGATGTGTTCTGAGTTTTGCTAAGTACTCACAAGAGATTTTGAACAGGAAAGCGACTTGGTCACGGACTTCAGTCTGGTCAGGTCTTTCCGGGTTCTGCTCACAGCGCCTGGCCTCTGGAACTGCTCACAGGGGTCTGGTCTCTGCTAGGCACCGGTTCTTTGGGTCTCTCTGCTCTGGATAGATTGAAGTCTCTAGTTTGGCTCTCTGGAGGTTGATGGAGGTAAGTATGGATTTTTCCGGCAGGGCTTCCAGCGGCAGATGGATTTTGAAGGTCTCTATGTGTCCTGACTGTCTGCTTTTATGTGTTTAGAATGTGGGTGTGTTCTAGCATCACTGACCCTACCTCTCTCTCAGCTTCTAATTGGTCAAACTTCCATTTCTTACTTGATTGGGGGAATGAAATGAAGTGTCATCATGATGAGGTCTGTTTATGATACAGAGAACCCACCCCTGTCAACTTTACACACAATCTATATCTGACCTAAAAACATATTTGCACAGGTACACATTTGTTTAAAATTACATATACATGGTGTGGCTGAATTTAGCCATGTCTATGTCCAAATCTGCTCATTCTCGGAGCTTGCATTCAAAGAGTGTACATAATTGACTTTTTAACTGCTTTTCCAATTTCCGACATGGACCCAACTTTACATACATGTGTGCAGGGGGTAGGGACATTAACTGATGAAGTTTCAGATTTTTAACATGCACACATTTAGAGTAATATCCACTTTTCCGCTAAAACCCCCCTTAACATACCACCGGTTCCTACCACGTCTTAAACTGTGGGCAGAAAAATCACAAGAATTATGGTATCATTTATAAAATTTTCACATGTCCGCTCTATGAATTATCCCCCTTTTTATAAAACCATATCCTTGCTGCAGGGGTGTGTCTTTTCAGGTCACATGGTACAGAAACCAGTCTTTCCAGTTTCTGCCAAGCCAGCTTGCTTCTCACAGGCAGTGCTCCTCCCAGCTTCTCCAGGAGGAAGCCACTTTTTACGACGTCTGTAATAAAAAACCTTTGCCTGAGTGGAGAGGGCTTTGTTCACTCTCTGGCAGAGCACAGGAAATTCAATTATCAGATAGATGGCATATCCTTAGCCTGGGCAGCAAAAGGAAGGTTGGCCTGGGAACACAGTGGTGACTCAAGTTTCACTGCTGATGGGTAGTTGCTAGGCAAAATCAAGTTCCTTAAGCCAGACCTTCAGCTAACTTTTTGTTGCTTTTAAAATAACTTGTAATTTTACACATGCAGCTAGAATGCTGATTCTAAGCGCAAAACTATGACATTTCAACAGTTACAAAGGCATGTGACACCAAACATAGGTCACTCATTTAATTTAACATTTTCGATTTTGGTGGTTTTAAATCCAGTTGTAGTTAGGCTTAAGCTGCTGACTCCATAGCATTTTTGTTATAAGCATTGTTTTTGGGCTCTTCATTTCCCAGATTTTGTAGGCACACAAAACTCCATTCTGCCAAATGTCTGCTGGTGTTCAGTGAATATTTTGCACATGTTGCAAGGTTTGAAATAGGCATTTTGCTTGCCTTCAGAAAAACACACAGAGTGGTTTTAAAACGCCGGCTTTTGGATAGTGGTGAGTACTGGTACTGCACCCATTTTTGGGATTTAAGAAATGAATTCCCCACAATTCTAGGTTGCATTTGGCAATCAGCATTGCCATTCCCAATGGTTTCAGACTACTGTGCGGGTAGTCCAATGGTGGTTTTAAAGCGCTTTGAAGCTAACCGGCGCTACTGTTTTTCCTTTGGCAACCCATTTCCCTCATGGCAACCCGGCCTTTCATTCTCGCACTGGTGGGTGGCAAGTGAGGCAACCATTTTGGTGGGCGCACAAACTGCGCAGCTTTCCTGGATTTCAGCGCACATGTGGGTTTTCCGCCATCTTGAATTTCCTAAGCCCACAGCACCAAATGTTGTAGCAGGATAGCTTAAACGTGGGTCAGGACACCCAACAAGTCCCCCCCACGCGACTACACTTTGA
This sequence comes from Ambystoma mexicanum, assembly GCF_040938575.1. Taxonomy (NCBI): domain Eukaryota; kingdom Metazoa; phylum Chordata; class Amphibia; order Caudata; family Ambystomatidae; genus Ambystoma; species Ambystoma mexicanum. The sequence continues at coordinate 1,274,068,033 of NC_090929.1, read as the reverse complement.
ATTTGAGTCGATGGGGAGTCGCGTGCACAAGGGTTTTGACCCATGCACCGGTCTGTCCGCATAATCTTCTTCCTCTTCTGTAGATGACACAGTTCAGCGTTTTCTTCTCCATCCGGTACTGATCGATCGGTTCTCCTCGCCGGTCCTGATGGGAAGATTGGGCGGTACCCCGGGCCCGTTGCGTCTCTGCTCCCGGTCTCCGGATCGTTCTTCTTGGTCATCCTTCATGGTTTCATCTCTCCTAGGATGATAAAGCAAAAGCGGCAATATCTACTCATAGACGTTTTTCCACCACTGTTGAGGTAGTGGGGCAGCATATGCATTTTATCATAACGAAACATTACATTCTTATTTTGAGAAAAAAAAAACAGTATCACTAGAGACAGTTTCATGTAAATCACAATATTTTAGAGACTAGATGTGGTATGTTTTATGATTGGACTGAATTAGTCTGATACAGTACCCGCTAGGATTCCAGAGGATTCCTCCAGTTGTTGCAGAGTGTGCCTGGGATGGCAACATTTCAACTGGTTTATGTGGACCCACTTGTCTTCCCCCTCTGCCGAAGGACCTTTGGGGATGCGGATCTTGTAGGCCACAGGGGAGATCTTATCGACGATCTCAAAGGGTCCCTTCCATGTAGGCAAAAATTTGCGCTGCTTGGCCTGGTTCCTTTGGAAGTTGTATAGATAGACCCGGTCTCCCACCTGATATTCCTTCCTGGAAGTTTTCAGGTCATAATGGGTCTTCATGCTATCAGCCGATCTTTCTAGATTCCGCTGAGCATAAGCAAAAGCATGTTGAAGGTGTTTCCTTAAATTCTCTACATACTCATGAGTAGTGGAGGCATTTATCAGTGTCTGCTCTTGGGTCCTATAGAGCAAATGCTGAGGAAGCACCATCTTGCGCCCAGTCATCAACTCAAATGGTGACATTTTGGTTGCAGATGAAGGGGTAGATCTGATAGCCATTAGGACCAGAGGTAATCGGATATCCCAACTTGGCCCAGAATCTGCCACAAACTTCTTTAATATGCTCACAATTGTCCGGTTATATCTCTCTACTGCCCCAGAAGAAGCTGGCCGGTAAGCAATATGCAGCTTTCTCTTGACCCCCAGTATCTCCCACATCTTTGTCATTACTTCACTGGTGAAGTGGCTACCTCTGTCTGACTCAATCCTTTGAGGTAGACCAAAACGGGAAAAGATGTGGTTAATCATCAAGGCCGCTGCAGTTTCTGCCTTGCAATTTGGGGCTGGGAGACATTCCACCCACTTGGTAAACAAGCATGTCACGGTCAACATGTACTTATTCCCCCTAGCCGAGCGAATCACAGGGCCTACAAAGTCGATTTGTAAATCTGACCATGGCAGTGTCATTCCCCTCTTTTGTAGAGGCGCACGGTGCGTGAGGGATGATGGCTGAAATTGTGCACACACAAGACAACCCTTCAAATATTGGTTGAGGTCCTGGCCCATGTGTGGCCAGTATGCAACCTCTCTTAAGATTTCCAGTGTTGTGTGAAACCCCCTATGACCGGCGGTGGCCGCATCATGGGCGTGACTTAACATCAGGCTTCGGAATGAGGTAGGAACCACCCACTGATCGTGGCCAGCTTTGGATTTCCTTACCAGCAAACCGTCTTGGATTCGGAACATTTTTGGACATTTCATCAACACTCTTAGGTCCTCTTTCCCAATGTAATCGGTATCCGTCAGGGGAAAGTTCTCAGGGTCCTCAAGGTGCTGGTAAAATTTACCAATTATTGGATCCCCCTTCTGAGCGGTGATCAAATCAGCATCAGGGGTCTCCTTACTCCATTGTGCAATTGGAAGGTCGTTGTGAGCATTTGTCTGGGACCTAGTGATAGCAGTGACCTGGATTTCCCCCAACAGGGACTCAATCTCAATTAGATCCCCTTGGATGGCCCCGGTTTTGGCCAGCTGATCAGCTAAGTCATTTCCAGTTTTGTCTGGTCCCTCTACTTTGGAGTGACCCTTGATCTTCTTCCAATAGATGGTCATCTCATTCGAGGTGACCAGATCATCAATGTTTTGGATCAACTTCCCATGTTTCAAGGGTTTGTTGTTAGCACATACCATGCCTCTGGTCTTCCAATTAACCAGGTGCTCCACGAACCCGTTCCGTACATAATCCGAATCTGTGATTATGACCAGTTCGTGGAGTTGATGCTGGACAGCAGTGAGGATGGCTTGATGCACAGCCATCAATTCTGCCACCTGACTACTTCGGGGACCAATTTTGTATCCAGCGGAGGGTTCTGGGGACTCATTCACCCATGCATTCCCTACGCCGGCCACCAGTTCTTTCTCCCCGTTGTTGTCGACATGGTAAGAGCATCCATCCACATACACAGTGGGCATTCCCTCACACTTGTCTTCTTCAAAGACTTTGTGGGGGGAATTGAGGTATGCCTCCATGTTGTCCTTTATTTTTAGACTTTCGTCCTCGAGACAGTTTTCTCTGGCACAATCATGCAAGTCAGCCAGACCTTGCGCGAGGGGACTCTTCTTGTTTTGGCCATATCTGACCTCCACAGGAAAGCCTTGCATTGACAGAATCCAGGAAGTAATTCGGGAATTACTCACATTTCCGGCCCGGATTCTGTCACTTTGGAGATATTGCAGAGGCTGGTGTGGAGTCTCCACTATGATGTGTTCCCCCTGGATAAACGGGCGGTAATTCTTCAATGCCCACACCGTTGCCAGGAGTGCCTTCTCACAATCGTTGAATTTTTCCTCCACAGAGGATAAAGTTTTGCTCGCATAGGAGATTACTTTATTGACCTTGTCATGCTTTTGGTATAATACTGCCGTCAAGCACGTATTAGAGAACCCTGTCTCCAGGAAGAACTCCTTGTTTCTGACAGGGTAAGCTAGGCAAGGCGCTTGTGAGAGGCTTCTTTTGAGTTGTTTTACTGCCTCGGCTTGTTCTGGACCCCATTCCCACTTGACCCCCCCTTCAGGAGATGAATCAGGGGTCTGGTGATCTCTGCGTAGCCCTCAATGAACTTTCTGCTGTAATTAGTCAGTCCAAGGAGGCTCCTTAGTTCCCGCAGAGTTGTGGGGTCTTTCAGTTTCTGAAGTGCTTCCACTTTCTTTTCCTGGGGACAGAGACCCTGAGGAGTAATCTCATGCCCCAAGAAATTAACACGGGTTCTACACCACTGTGCTTTCTGAAAGGAAAGTTTTGCTCCGGCGGCCCTCAACTGTGTCAGAACATAACGGATCTCTGCTATGTGTTCCTCCACAGATGAACTTTTGATGAGGACATCATCTACATAAGCCAAGTTACCCCTTGCACCCAAGTCAGGCATGGCCTTGTGTAGAAAAATGTTGAATTCATTGCCGGAGTTGAGGTATCCGAAGGGAGTCCGGGTCCAGGTGTACTGCTGGCCCCCAAAGGTAAAAGCCAGCTTGTATTGGTCCTCCTTACTGACAGGCACGGTCCAGTATCCATTGGTCAGGTCTATTGCAGTGAATACCTGTGACCCCTGAATCTGGGCCAGCCCTTGGTCAATGTAGGGAAGAGGCCATCGGGAAGTGTGGACCCGTTTGTTGAGCTCCCTGAGGTCAGCGCAGAGTCTCCACTGGCCGTTTGGCTTCAATATTCCCAGCACCGGATTATTGAAGGTGCTGTGGACTGGACGGATTATTCCCCGGGACTCAAGGTTCTTAATTATTTCAGTAAGGGACTCCATTGATGCGAGAGGCAAGCGATATTGCTTCACAAACACAGGAGTCATGCCAGGGTCCGTGGGGATTGTTGTTGTGTGGATGTCAGTGCGACCACAGTCATATGAGTCTACCGCAAAGAGATCTTGGAAATCCAAGAAGACTTGTTTCAACTTTTGCTTTTGTTCCAGAGTCACACAGGCATCAGCTAGGTTGACTCTCTCTTCCACCATCTGCCTGAAGCCTGGAAAGACTTCTGGTTTGGCTATCTCCGCGGCCTCCTCCAGCTGGGTGGAGAAGTCCCTGGTCAGAGTGCTGATTTGGACCGGAGGCTTCAGGTGGGAAAGGCAGCCCTCATGGACCTGGAAAATCACCTCATCCCTCCTGAAGTCACAGGTCACATCTTCCTTACCATAGGGGCAGGAAGTGTACACCAGGAAGTTCCCCCCATGCCGGGTAAAAATCCTGTCTGGTGTTGCGTTGTCATCACTGTCACTGTCAAAACAGTCCTTGGGGATGGGTCCTAACAGTTCATTTACAAGATCAATGGAGAAATGTCGGTCATCAACCGCCATTCCAATAATGGTGCCTGCGGCTAGAGTAATACTCTTTAAGTCGCTGTTATCCACCTCTATTAGAATGGGGTCATGTTCTATGTTGACTAATGGAGTCGGGTTTACCCCCAACCCTTGCTGTTGGAGAGAAGCATTTAGATGTATGTAAGCATCAGGGTTTTTCAACTCTTGTCCCCTTTTAACTTTCACTTCCAGGGAGAATTGTCGGGTCCTTTCTGGGATGGTGACTTCCTCTTTAACCTGAATTTCAACTGCATAAGGTAGCAATTGAGCTGACCTAAATGCTTTTTCTGGATCATCAAAGCCCATGGGATTATCCGCTAATCGGGACCAAGCTTTGAAGTTTATTAGGTCCAAACTAATGGCAAAGCGATTGAGAATGTCGCTGCCTAAGTAAAAGGCGGCAGGGACGTCTCGCACGACCCAACAATTATGGACTATGCTCTTGTTGCCAATGGAGATTTTGAGCATACACCTGCTTGGCAGGAGATGTTTGGAATTAGGTACTTCCAGGTCCATTTCCCATTTGTCTATCAGTTTGAAGGTGGGAATGGCTGGTTCTTTTGGGAGTTGGCGAAACATGGCTTCGCTGATGAAGCTCTTACCGTTGTTCCCACACACTCGAGCGAGAACAGAGTCCTTCCCATCATTTAACTGAACAGGGATGAACAACTGCTCTCCAATTTGCTGAATATCAGCCAGGCTCTGAGCTGATTTCACATCTTTCTGGACTATAGGAGTGGGAGTTTCAGATTGTGGATTGGTATAGAATTTCAGAGTGTTTCCTTCCAGCGTGGAGTACCACTTTAGACTGGAAGGAAGGTTGATTTTCAGAAATAGAGAGGACCCCCCATCACCAGTCTGTTGTCCTACTGCTATTACTGTCACGTCTGGAATTTGGCTATTCTGGAAGTGAAATTCTACTTGGTCAGATTTTTGTTCAACCATGTGGCATGTGCCGTTTAAACTAACATGGTTGGCACTCTGTTTTAATTTTATTGGTCGGCTAGTCTGGGTCCAGAGGACCTTGTTTACGCAATCTATTAGGGGTGACAACCTTCTCAGGAGGTCATTCCCTAGTAAACAAGGGGTGCCCTCTGGGGTCACAACTATGACCGGGTGTTTCAACTTGTGTCGCCCGATCTTAATGTCCAAGTCTGCCGTCCCCTCGACGGGAATTTCCTTCCCGTCAAAGTTCTGCAGTTGTCCAGGAAGAGAGGTGAGAGGAATTTGGTAATTCTCTCCCCTTCCTGCATTCAGTTCGTCAAAGGCCCTTCTGGACAGAAGGGTAGCTTGAGATCCAGTGTCCACCAGTGCTGAGATTGTACCCTGCCCCTGTACTTGTACCGGGGCATAATATCTTCCCTCCTTCTCCTCAAGGGGGCACAGATAATGTACATTTTTGGACAACTGGTGGGCTAATTTTCTGGTTTTGGACATCGCTAGCGAGGAGATTTGGGCAGAATTCTGTGGAGAGTCTTGGGAATCTGAAAGAAAAAATTTGCAACTGGAGATCAGAGCCATTGTGGGTTCCCCTGGCTCCGTTTCTGGGCCGCCCCCCCTTTTTTGGAGGCAGTCGCCAGGATGGGTTTGAACCAGGGGATTTTCTTGCTGTTGGTTCTGGGATGAGATGGTGGGCGGCGGTAGCTCAGTCTCCACATCTCCCCAGTCTGGATTTGCATCCCTAGGGACCCATTTTTCTTTGGGAGGAGTTCCCCCCTCTCTGAAGGAGAAGATCCTTTTCCCAGGATCCTCTGAGGATCCCTCTCCCTCAAATTGGAAGATCTGTACCTCCTCCTCAAACTGAGTCTGTTTGGGTCTTTTGTTTCTCCTACCCCCCCTTTGCTCCTTAGGAGGCAGACTTTCAGGGGCAAGAGATTTTGTTTCCGGTTCCTGGGTTTCCAGGGGCTGTTTACAAGTGAGGAAGGAAGCTTCCTCCAAGGCTTTACACCCCCCTTCCCTTTGTGCCTCCTCCCTGGGAACCGGTGATTTATCGGGGTGCTGCCCCCGTCATTGTTCTGGAGCACCAGGTCCAGAGTTGGGTACGTTCTGCGCCGGCACGCCCATCTGAGGGTTCTGCTGAGCCCTCAGTATGTGACCCAGGTCCCGCGCCATGTTTTGAACCTGGCGCTCTAACTGGGAAACCCGCTCAGGCTGATACGGGGCCCTGTTTTCTCCCCTGGGCTGATCCCGGGAAGGGTAGCTGTCCCTCCTCTGGTAATACCCCGGGTTGGGAAGATTTGGGTACCCCTCCACCCTTGGCCTCCCCTCTCCCGGATTCAGTGGTCTGGGCTCAGGGAATTGGGGAAAGAAGGATGGATGGTTTTGGGGCTGAAAGTCGGGTGGATATCTGGGGAAAAAGTTCTGCCCAGGGTTTGGTAAATTTCTGCCCTCCTGTGGGAAGTTTGGAGGGAAGTTCCCTGGGTTAGGTGCTTGTCTGGATCCCCCCCCTTGGGCTGGAGGAGTCCACACATAACCCAGGATGGGTCGATTACCTTTGTAGCGAGGACTTACATAGTCAGGAGAGCGAGGGACCCCATTTGTGGGGCTGCCTCCCTGGCTCCCTGTCTGCGACTGGCCCGAGGACCTTCTGGGCCTAGCATTATTAGGTGCAGGTAGGTTTTTAGGCCCCCCCATCTCCAAATCCAAAACGGGGGTGACCTTTACCTCTGCCACCTTGGCAGCAGCAGGGGTGCTGTTGGCTTTGGGGTTTTTCTGGGCATTGCTTTTATTTTCTATGGGCTTCTGCACCTCATAGATGCGGGTAGCCTGTTCAATGACCCAGTCTAAAGATCTTTTCTCGTGAAAATCCCTCACGAGCTGGGTCATGATATATTTGGGCAAGGCATGGAAAAACGTGTTTATAAATTCGCGGCTATCCGTGCGCACCCTTCTTGTGGTCTGTGCAAAAGCCCGCTTTAACTCCTGCACAAATTCTTGTGGGGCCTGATCCTCCCCACATTGCAAATTGTAGGCCGCCTTGCGAGCCTCTTGAGGATTTCTGTGAACAGAAAAATGTTTCAGGATGGCCGCCTTATAGGTGGACCATCTTAAATGATTTTGGTCCTCCAGCCCCGCAAAGAAACTGGAGTATTCCGGGGAGAAGGTCCACTTTACATATTGAATGCAGCTTTGGCTGTCCTTCAAATGGAAAGTCTCCATCATTTGTTCAAACAACTCTAAGTGCTCCCAAACAGAATACTTAGCGTTCTTATGGTAAGGCGTGATGACGCTCCTGATCGCCTTAATCTGCTTTAAGGGGTCCTTGAGCAAGGCCCTTTTTGCCTTATTGGCCTTTTTGGTTCGGGTAACCCTTGTCCATTCTTCGTCGGACTCAGAGGCACTGCTCCCAGAGGTTCCCGTCTGTTCTTCCAGGTTTTCCCGGATTCTGCGAGCCTGGGAATGGCTGGCAGAATGTGGGGACCTGGTCTCCTGTGTCCTGCGCAGTTCAGAGGAGTCTTCAGATTCCTCCTTGCTGTCAGGATTTGATGGGTACCCCCTCCACTGACCTAACTGGGCAGAGGTTTTCAGGATGCCCTTAATGGGCCTACTCTCCTGGGGTTCCCCACTGAACTGTATTGTACTTGGGTGCCCATACCCGGATGCCCACCCCTCCATTCCTGGATGGTACTGGCCTATGAGCCCCATACTCTTAGCTGGATAGTAATCTGCCATCCCTGTGGCCCTGTGCTCATGTGCGCCAGGGGACACGGGGGTGGTAGAGTCCAGGGACTGGGGAAGATGAAGGCCCCTGGTGTTAGGGCTCCTGCGGTTATGGTCAGGAGTCTCTCTTTCCCAGCGGACCTCATCTCTATCCGCCCCTGCTCCCTGTTGCAATGCAAGAGCCTGCATTTGTGCTTTCAGTTCCTCTGTTAAGGCCTTACTCGACTCTATCAGTTTCTCCTGCATCGCTACCTGTTGCTGGAGCCTATCATTGTGTTGACAGAGGGCCTCATTTTCCCTCTGTGCTTCCTGGTTGGTCCTGGAGAACTGGGCCAGTCTTTGCTGCAGGAGGGTTACCTCCTGAGCTGTGTCCCTATTGGCCTGCTCCTTTCTTGCTAGAGCATCCTCCACCCTTCTGGTGTGCTCTACCAAGTTCTGGTTTTCTTTTTGGAGGTCACCCAGCCCCTGGTGGGCCAGGTGATTTTCTTCCATTTTCCTTTTTAAATGGCAGACTTCCTGGCCTAAGGCGTCTCTTTCCTGACTAAGAGCCTGCATTTGTGCCGCCAGGTCGTCCCTTTGCCTTTGGAAGGCACCAGCTTTCTGGCGCTCCTGATCAAACTCTGCCTGGGTATCCAGGTCTTTCAGAATTAGTTTGTTGCTCTCTACCTTCACTCTATCTAGATGACTTTGCAGGGTGGCTACCTGCTCCGTGCATGCCCTGTTAAAGTCTAATTGTTGCTCCAGCTTTTTCTGGCTCTGCAGTAAGGAGTCCAAACTGTCTTGGTGCTCCTTCTGTAGGGCCAGAAATCTGGTATCCTGTTCTGACTTTTCCTTTTGCAGCACATCCATATCCTCCTTTATTTTAGTGATGTACCGTCTGCTGTCATTTTCTGACTCCTGGCTCCTCTGCAGCCTCTGCTCAGAAGAGTCCAGATCAGATTGGGCCTTCTGTAATGCCATCTGTTGCCTATTTGCCAGATTTTGGCTTTCCGCACATCTATCCTGCATGTCTCCAACGTATAGGTACAGGTATGCTGCTATCCTGGCAATCTTATTGTGTTCCTCTTTGGCTTTAGGAGCCATATATAGTTCACTCAGGGCCACATGTAAGGGACCCTGATCTCTATATATATCTGACCCTGTTTCAGTGACCTGTTGTGTGATTGCCTGCAACCACGCATCCTGGCCCTGTTCGGTCCATTCACCTCTCACAAATAGCTTATGCAAGAGGTGCTCTCTGGCCATTTTCATGTCTACCAAGGTCGTCATTCTAGAGATTGGTCTCTGTCCTGACTTACGGAAGTTAGTATTTTAGTTTTGCAGAACAGAACTTTTCTTGGAGTGTCCCTTTTGAGGAATGCTTCACAGCGTAATGCAGCGTGGTGATCCGACCGGATGTATGTATCCCGTCAGTTAGCACACTGTATTAAGCTGCACAAGTGGTAAATCTAACCCAGAATCCCGGATACGAGCCCCCACTTTGTAAGAGGATTCAATTCAGCACTACAGCCAAGTTAACGCCTAGTCTAGAATACTGAATGAAAACCCTTATTGATATATCTTTAGGTCCAGTTCATGCGTCCTGGATGACTACCCTTGTATAACACCCCTCTCTTGGAATTCCCCTGACCCCACTGAGCCAAGAAGTAGTTCTGTTTTGCAAGTTTAAAAGGTTTATTTGATAAATTAAAATATATATATCCCACTTTATAATAAATTAATAATTGAATATCACACTTAATCTGATATGGTAAATATTAACAACGGAGAATCTGGCACTAGCACACTTCTTTATAATGACTAATGAGTTGACCTGAAATGGATAAGGTAGCACACTGGTAAATAGGAACAAAAGTATAATGTGGTAGAGGATGCTTTATGTAGCTCAGGTGGATGCAATATTCAATGAAGGCAGTACAGAAAATACGCAATATGATTCCAACAAAACAATGTAATCACTTTTCTCTGGCAATTCCCTCCCCCCCTCTTTATGCAATGCAAGGAAATGGAAGGAAAACACACAGTCCTCAGAAATGCAATCAACTGTAATTCAGTTCAATCCCAGCAAGCTTACAGAAAACAGATAGGAGTTTTGAAAACACAGGCAATGCTTGGATATGTGCTGGCAATGAATGAGAAATATGCTAAAGTTGCTTTTAATTCCCTTATAGAGGTTCAGGGTGAGTGGTATCTAGTTAATATTAGTCCAGGCTCACACTAGCAATGATGCAGGAATGATTAGCAGGTTAAACGAATTTCTGGCAAATGGAAAGCAAAACTGCTGTCTTTTTACACGTGAAGAAATTTGCAAATCGCGGCAAAATTCGCGGATGCGCCGAGCGCTATTACAAAGGAACCGCAAGGACTATCTCTACCGTTTTGGGGTCCTAGAAAAGCCTGGGATCTCAGCTTCCAAATGAAAGTTATTGCAAGTCTCTAGCCCAAACGGTTGCGGAGATATGAGTAATTTAGTAAAGGTCGTTTTTGGTTTTGTAAATTTTAAACGCACACTTTTTCAAAATGACAAGTGACAAATTTTTGCAGCTAGAATGACAGGTGACAGCTAGGAGGCAGTTCTACTTAGGTTAAATAGATTGAATTAGATGAATTTAAACTAAGAGATGTGTTCTGAGTTTTGCTAAGTACTCACAAGAGATTTTGAACAGGAAAGCGACTTGGTCACGGACTTCAGTCTGGTCAGGTCTTTCCGGGTTCTGCTCACAGCGCCTGGCCTCTGGAACTGCTCACAGGGGTCTGGTCTCTGCTAGGCACCGGTTCTTTGGGTCTCTCTGCTCTGGATAGATTGAAGTCTCTAGTTTGGCTCTCTGGAGGTTGATGGAGGTAAGTATGGATTTTTCCGGCAGGGCTTCCAGCGGCAGATGGATTTTGAAGGTCTCTATGTGTCCTGACTGTCTGCTTTTATGTGTTTAGAATGTGGGTGTGTTCTAGCATCACTGACCCTACCTCTCTCTCAGCTTCTAATTGGTCAAACTTCCATTTCTTACTTGATTGGGGGAATGAAATGAAGTGTCATCATGATGAGGTCTGTTTATGATACAGAGAACCCACCCCTGTCAACTTTACACACAATCTATATCTGACCTAAAAACATATTTGCACAGGTACACATTTGTTTAAAATTACATATACATGGTGTGGCTGAATTTAGCCATGTCTATGTCCAAATCTGCTCATTCTCGGAGCTTGCATTCAAAGAGTGTACATAATTGACTTTTTAACTGCTTTTCCAATTTCCGACATGGACCCAACTTTACATACATGTGTGCAGGGGGTAGGGACATTAACTGATGAAGTTTCAGATTTTTAACATGCACACATTTAGAGTAATATCCACTTTTCCGCTAAAACCCCCCTGAACATACCACCGGTTCCTACCACGTCTTAAACTGTGGGCAGAAAAATCACAAGAATTATGGTATCATTTATAAAATTTTCACATGTCCGCTCTATGAATTATCCCCCTTTTTATAAAACCATATCCTTGCTGCAGGGGTGTGTCTTTTCAGGTCACATGGTACAGAAACCAGTCTTTCCAGTTTCTGCCAAGCCAGCTTGCTTCTCACAGGCAGTGCTCCTCCCAGCTTCTCCAGGAGGAAGCCACTTTTTACGACGTCTGTAATAAAAAACCTTTGCCTGAGTGGAGAGGGCTTTGTTCACTCTCTGGCAGAGCACAGGAAATTCAATTATCAGATAGATGGCATATCCTTAGCCTGGGCAGCAAAAGGAAGGTTGGCCTGGGAACACAGTGGTGACTCAAGTTTCACTGCTGATGGGTAGTTGCTAGGCAAAATCAAGTTCCTTAAGCCAGACCTTCAGCTAACTTTTTGTTGCTTTTAAAATAACTTGTAATTTTACACATGCAGCTAGAATGCTGATTCTAAGCGCAAAACTATGACATTTCAACAGTTACAAAGGCATGTGACACCAAACATAGGTCACTCATTTAATTTAACATTTTCGATTTTGGTGGTTTTAAATCCAGTTGTAGTTAGGCTTAAGCTGCTGACTCCATAGCATTTTTGTTATAAGCATTGTTTTTGGGCTCTTCATTTCCCAGATTTTGTAGGCACACAAAACTCCATTCTGCCAAATGTCTGCTGGTGTTCAGTGAATATTTTGCACATGTTGCAAGGTTTGAAATAGGCATTTTGCTTGCCTTCAGAAAAACACACAGAGTGGTTTTAAAACGCCGGCTTTTGGATAGTGGTGAGTACTGGTACTGCACCCATTTTTGGGATTTAAGAAATGAATTCCCCACAATTCTAGGTTGCATTTGGCAATCAGCATTGCCATTCCCAATGGTTTCAGACTACTGTGCGGGTAGTCCAATGGTGGTTTTAAAGCGCTTTGAAGCTAACCGGCGCTACTGTTTTTCCTTTGGCAACCCATTTCCCTCATGGCAACCCGGCCTTTCATTCTCGCACTGGTGGGTGGCAAGTGAGGCAACCATTTTGGTGGGCGCACAAACTGCGCAGCTTTCCTGGATTTCAGCGCACATGTGGGTTTTCCGCCATCTTGAATTTCCTAAGCCCACAGCACCAAATGTTGTAGCAGGATAGCTTAAACGTGGGTCAGGACACCCAACAATATGTTCTAACAATAATCACTTAGAGTGCACTCACAGCATATGAAACATATACATAAGGAAAATACACACTTCAAAGAAAGCAATACTTTCTTTGTATGAAGACAATCAGTAAGGTTATCAACACTTTCTTATTGTATTGCTGTTTTTTTTATTACTGTACGTTCTCAGGATATGGTCATATTTTTATATTTGCATTAGTTTCTTTAGGGGTAATCAGATCATGTGATAGTTATACATAGGGAAGTAGTAGGTTTGAAGCAGCGCAAGCATTTCTGTGCATAAAGATAATCAGTTAGGTTATGAACACTTTCTGTTTCTACTGCTGCTTTTTTTGCGTACTTCACTTTCTCTTTATATACTCATATTTGTATGTATTGTTCTGTCTTTGGGTTTTATATGTAATAATGAAATTATGTAGTAAGTGGGTTTTATTAGATACTTATTACATGTGGCACAGTACGCAAAACTCTAATAAGAAAGCATTTATCATTTCACTATTCAACATGGGAAGATTATGAATATTGCACTTCCATCATGTATGCTGCCCACAATGCTTATGATTATACATGAATATCTTACTATACTATAAAGAACTTCATAATAGAACGCTATTTATATCAATGCATTGCTTAATGCACTACATGGCTCATAATATTTATTCCAATGATCCTTGACCCTTTTTTGTCAATATTATAATATGAATCCCTTGTACAGAGTTTCATGAAAAGTAAATGAACATGTGATGTCATCAGTGATGTCATCAATGACATTTGTGATATCATCTTTGATGTCCTGGGTGTTAGTCTTAGCAATGCACAGTGGTGGCGTGAGTTATGGTTGCTTAGCTTACCATAACCAGCGAATTTCAGGGGTTTTTCAGTTTTACTTTGAACTATAACGTCCCTTTAACAAAGTTTTTTTACTGAATTTCATAGGTTTTTAGTAGCACAACTTAACCATAACGTCCCTTTAACAACGTTTTTTTACTGAATTTCATAGGTTTTTACTAGCGCAATTTAACCATAACGTCCCTTTAACAAAGTTTTTTTACTGACTTTCATAGGTTTTTAGTAGCGCAACTTAACCATAATGTCTACGAACATCTGACTTCATTGCACACCTTCCGGAGAATGGCACATGACCATATGCTTGTGCACAGCATGATGACTTGTCCGAGAACCCATACGCATTTCACAATAACATCTGTGCTTCATGGACAGTTTGGAACTACATTTTCTACTGATGTAGGAACTTGCAACTTCAACATATCCCTTGCACAGCTCCAACACCTATTCCTGCTCTTCCATTAACAATCTAGTACACAGTACATACTTTTGGCAAAACGGTTATTTACGTTAAAATGACATCAGCTAACGCCATCCCTCCTGCCCAAGAGACACCACCACTGCTGTATTCAAGCACCATGAGAAACACTGCCCCCTAGGCTGGCCAACTCTTTGATAGTCTGTCGCGGGACACTTGGCCACAAGGCGATGATGACGTCACTTCATTCATGTTTGGGCTGCCTCTTTTTGATTTTTTTTTTTAATGGCTCTTAATTCCTGGCTTGATTTAAATACAAATGCTTTGTCCTGGGGAGACGATTGTCACTTTTTTTAACTGCAAACATGACCATCACGACCCCAGGAACAAATCCTTAGCATTTGAATTAAGGCAGGTGTCCGAGCGTTACAGCTCGACCTGTATGCTCAAAAGGAGCCAGGGCTGCAGAGGCGCCCAGAGAAAAAAAGCAGCAGGCGGCAATGCTGTGCTGAGCGGATGGCCACTTGAGTTTGCAGAGTGGCTGTTCTGGAGGCAGGTTGTCCAACACAAGTTGGGACAACCTACGTCCCGCACAGCCACTCTGCAAACCGCGGGACGGAGTTCCTAACTGTGGGACAATCCCGCAAAATCGGGGACACTTGGCCACCCTACTACCCCCTACCTTAGAAATAACACATGCACAACAGTTCGCCCTTTTCCATCTGCCCCTCCATATTAGTGTTTGGTGCCTCTTCCCTCATTTCTGTCCCCACCTTTCGTTCTTAGCTCTCCTGCCAAAAAAAATCCATCCAAAAACAAAATAAATGTTCCTTTAGGAACCACCTTTCACAGTTAAAAAATAGAAGTAAAAAAAAAAAACGCATAGACTCCATCTACTTTGTATTTCTCAGTAAAATACATAGACGCAATAAGATTTTCCAACATTTCCATTTGCATTTTTTGTTATAGTAATGTGAATATTGTAGCGTTCATGCGCTGTTCCAGGGACTGGAACGATGGATAATGGCCCAGTAGCCCTAGTAATTAGCCCAAGTGAAGGAAGGGTGGATAACGAGGTCTCTGAACCATTACCCCCCATTTCAGCCCCTAAAATGGGGGATGAACCCCATTACCAGCCTAGGTTTCCAAAGCGGTAACCCGTGCTACTAAAAAATAGGATTTCTCGTCCTATATCGGGACGCGGCGTCCCTGTTTAGAAATAAAATCCTTTTCCAAGATGGCCACCATGGAAAGGGAAAGCGCCAGTTCCATACAGGGCCCATCTTCCCTTTCCATGGCAGCCTCCAAAAGGCAAAAAAAAATCCTCTAACCATATTAAAATAAGCACATTTGTCTTCCCTTTCAAATCTATCCTGAATTGCGAATAACTTTAGGACAAAGCCAGTCCCAGGTGGACATGACCACTTTAATACTATGGGCCTCATTACACGGTAGGCGGTAAGGGTTTACCGGTACCAGTAAGGGCACCGGTACCGCTAAACCCTTACCACCTTACTACGAGGTCCATTTGCGGGACTCGACCTTAACGGCTGGTGTAGACCAGCCGTTAAAGTTGGGACCTGCAAAGGGACCTTGGTGCTAATTACGGTACCGCAAAAATGGGGATGGGGAAGGGCTATGGAGAAAGGGGGAATTACTGTCCCGCCAGCCTTGGAATGGGGTGGTAATTCCGCTTTTCTCCATGGTGCTACCGGTATGGTACCGGCGGCAAACATGGTGCTAATAGCACCATGTTTTACTGCATAAAATGTAATGAGTCCCGATGTTTTGTCCCTTCTGGTCATGGTCAGTAGCCACATTGTCCAGATAATGACCTTATACCATGACCCCGACATTCGGGCCACTGCCCATGACTACAGCCTACCCCTCAGGCACTAAAAAAAACATGCTTCTAGGTCCTTGTCAATTAGCCTTATGCAAATTTGCTGTAAATCCACCCACATTTTATTTTTTTAAAACTGTCTAAATAATAAACAAATCATTCGCCATATAAGCTGTGTACAAAATTCCAACAAACTTTGTAAAGTGATTCGAAATTACGTCTCAAATATTCCAACCATGATGATCACCCTTCACCCCCAAAACATTATTGCATACGTTTCACAAGTGCAATGCTCACAAAATATTATTTTCCCGAGGGTTTGACCATGTATTTTTGTACATAAATCGATTCATCGCAAACATTTCCACATCAGCTTACCACATTTCTCCTCTTTGAGAAACGTATGAAATCTGGAAACAGGGCGCATCCATCTTGTGCTATTGTTAACCATTGCTGCATCGACCTAAGGTAAACTGGCCGGATGTCATTAAATCATATGCCCCACCCCTGACCCTCACATAACCAACCCTAGTGAAAATGAACACCTTTTTCGGTGACGTTCCTCTTCAGCATAGCCAAATGCGCCCATAACCACATATATGACGTGACGCAGAACCCAAAAATCAACACACAGCGACTACCACGTTACAATTCAAATTATTAAACCGCTCTTTAAAAGAAAACAATAACAGTATACAATTTGTAAAGTACTTTTATTTCACAATAAACTCTCCAAGAACATCCGACTGTTCCCATAATCAATCAAATTGCAAATGTGTTTCTTCGCTCGTGATCGAAAATGTTAATTGTGAGACACACGTTCTTCTTTTTCCATACACAAAGTGTTCGTTTTTGATGAAGGAACCGCTTGGGTCCCACAGTGAATTCCAGGGCGTTTGCATTAACTTACGCCTAGACCACCATAAAAAATGTTATAATACTCCTAATCAATAGTGCAGCGCACGGACACATGGGCCCTGGCCAATCGTCCCACAAAACAGTCACAGTAATCCACCCGTTCATGACTACGTGCACCTGACGAATGAAGAACCCATCAGTTGGCATCTGGAATCCATGGCAATCGCAGTAAGGCAGCATATAGCTATTTCGAAAACATAACAGAAAATATGTATCAATACCCGATCTTTATTACACTTTATTGCAATATATGTATTATTTTCTTAATTCGGCATAGAGTTTAAACTAACGATTAGCACAGATGGGATGAATCACAGTCTCACTCTTTCCCAGGACACCCACTAACGTGTCTCGGGATATGATAGACCAAGGGGAACAAGGGTCTACCTTCATGACAAGCTCATGCCCATCAATAAGAAATGTGTCTACTGGACCCTTGGTTTCCCCAGAAATGGCTGATATTTCAAAGATATATTTAGGGACTGACTCTTGTGCACTTGACACCTCGTGAATGTTGTAACCCCTCCTGACACTTTCCTCATCGTTGTCTACCGCCCTGAGCTCCACAAGGTTGACAGAAGTAGCTTTGCAGACATTTGCGAAATGCCCCTTGCCTTTGCATTTAAAGCATTCTGCAAACCTAGAAGGGCAGGATGGGAAGTTTGCACCATGTTTGGGGCTCCCACAATGGGGACACAAGTTCTTCATGTTCCAGTTCCCTTTCTTTGTTGCAGAGAAGTTTGACTTCTTCCTCTGACCAATGGCACATACAGGAGCCGGCAAAACCGTAGGTCTGTCAATTTTAAGTTCCTTGACATACTGAGAGGTTTGTTCAATGCTCCTGGCCAATTCCACCGCTTCATCCAATTTCATATGCTTGGCCAGTAGTTCCTTGTGTACCCTTGTGCCGTTAGTACATCTGACCAACTGATCCCTAATTAGCGAGTCAGTCAACTGTTCAAACTCGCAGGAATAACTTAGAGACCTCAAACAGGCAACGTAAGACTCCACAGACTCCGATTCTTCCTGCACTCTCTGGAAAAATGTTTGCCTCTAGAAACTGATACACAATTCCATATAGTCATACATGACATTTTAAAGAAATATTAGCGTTGAACATGGGTGAATCTAGTTATAGTGGACATACAACTATATTTTGCACTTAACCACATAAAAAAGACAACCACACAGAAAAATAGTACTTGAGTTAGATTGCCAAAATTAATCTTCAGATAATAGTAGGTTAAACCTCATTCCAGTATACAGTCGTCAAAAGCAAACTTACATAATATTCACTGTCTCCATTGTATTTGTGAAAATCAGTCCGTAATGCTCAATCCGCTTGCATCAAAGAATCTTCATGAACTGAATTTACATGTTCCGTACACACTTTTGGAATGCATAACCTTATCAAATGTTCTTTATTACAAACCTCCTCTCACTGACTCTTCACGAAAAATCCTTTTCTCTCAAAGTCAAAAAACAATTGACCCTCTACTTTCTGTCCCTTGCAACCAAAAATTCAAAGTTGCTGACCTTCACTCAGAATCTAAATACATTCTCACTTTGCAACAACACGGCTCAACGCACCCATGAGAACTCGTATTGTCATACACATGCACTGCCGCGGTTTCCATCCAACACAGACACATTACTCCTTCACCAGTATTTTATGCACAATATATTGAGGAATACCTCCAAATAGGGTGGCCAACTTTATCACATCCCTTTGCGGGACAAAAGGTGGTGATGACGTCACAGCGTCATTCACCTGGCAGAATCAATCCATTGCACCCAAAGCTACTGACATGACCGGCCTGCAAGCCTGTCACGTCAGTAGCTGCGGTTGCAATGCAATACAATAGGACTCTTATTTACAGATTAGCTGCCACTTGCCAGCCACTGTTATTCCCATTCGCAGAAAATGTATGTATATGAACCCCTCCCCGCTCGGCCCCAACCCCCAGCATCACTAATTGTGACCCCTAACTTACTCAGTTAGATCACAAATTGTACTCAAACAGAGCAAGTCGGGACAACCCGCGTACCGCAGAGCCACTTGGCAAACTGCGCAACACAGGCACCAATTGTGGGACCATCCCACAAATTACGGGACAGTTGCCCACCCTACCTCCAAATATACCCTATGACTTTTGTGACAAAAAAACACCACTTTTTTGCTTCTTGCTGCCTCATCCCATCCCATCCTCATCAACCCTCACCTACCCCGACAGTATTTGATAAGTTTAACAAGTGCAATGTTGTGTTTTTTTATATGTTTTTGCAGCGATGTCCGCGGACACCAAAAAACGGATCAAAGATGGCGGATGCATCGGAACAATGTGACACACTTGACGTCCTTCTCCATCCAATGAGCAAATGCGTCACATGTCCGCGGACATGACAAGCCCAATTACCCAATCGGTGTCCTGCCCGCGGAGCAAACAGGGAAGTGTGTCTGCAGAGCGAACATATATATCACACATTTTTTGAGACCTACTTTTTGATTGTTTATAAAAGAAACAACTGGACGGATTTTCATCAAATTTACAAAAGCACGCTTTTGGGACCAAACCGCTGCTCCTGCCGCAAATTTGGTGAAAATCCGTCCAACGGTTTGATCTGTAGCCATGCGCAAAGTTTTCCCCATTCAGTCTATGGGAAAAAAATAAGTTGGGATCCCCCTATAACTTTACCCCCCCCCCGGACCAAACCTCTACAAACTTTGCAAAGAAATTCAGAGTGGGACATATACTTTATTTTCAAAGTTTGGTGAGGATTCGTCCAGGGGGAGCGGAATTAGAAGCTGCCCAAAAAGTGCTCTTCCTATGGAAACAGCAATTTAACCATAACTACACGGCCACTAACGTGGCCGTGTAATAAAGGTTTCTTCAAATATGTTTGGAACAACTATGATTATTTGGAACAAAAAGTCCCCTCTTCCACCATATGCCATGGCTTTATATTTGAATTGTTTTTTTTCCTACAGGCAAGTTCTATCTTGTGTCATCAAATTAGCACAGAGATTCTTTCACGCACCCCAATCAATTTTTTTCAAATTTTCATGGATTTGCTTCATAATGGATTCCTCATGTAGTAACAAATCATCAACCTCCTTCATAGGAAATGCATTTTTCATGCATCTTCAGATTAAACCAATTACGCTAGTGACTAACCTATTTCTGAACAATGTTTGTAATTATTCCATCATTAAGTGTTTGCTGGAAACCAGGCCCTCAACTCTTTCGGCACGAAAGAGCTCACTACACTGAAGGGGAAATGGGAAAGGGACATGGGCAGGCTGGAGCAGGAGGAATGGGTGGAGGCCATGATGTTCCCTCGCGAAATCTGTATTGAGGCGAGACTTTGCCTGACCAAGCTCAGGATACTGCACAGATTCTATTATTCCCGCACCACATTGGCTAGATGGAGCAGGGAGGGTGCGAAAGTCTGCCTTAGATGCCAACGCGAAAGGGGTACCTTTTGGCCATACAATCTGGGAGTGCTCAATGGTACAGACCTTCTGGGCGGGGTGCACACACACAATCTCTACAATAGTAGGATCCAAATACCACTGGACCCAAAGTTGATACTGCTCGGGATATGGGGAGAACTGGGCCTCACTAAGCATATGAAACTGTTCATGGCCGTGGCATTGGGGGCGGCAAGAGACTAATCGCTGCAAATTGGGGATCAGCTGCAGCACTGAGCTTAGTCTGATGGTCAAACAAGGTCACCAGGTGCGCCTCTTTGGAGCGGCGAATTTACACGGCAAGAGAATGCCCACGCAAGTTCCAAAAGGTCTGGGGTAAATGGGTGGACGAGCAATGAAAGCCCCCCCTTTCTTTTCTTCCTTTCTCTCTTCCTCCCCTCCGCCCACACCCTCGCCCCCCACTTTTGCCAACGGTGGAACCCCCCGTCCGCAGTTAGAGTGGAATCTGCTGTAAAATGATAGTCTGCACTATTGAATTAATTGTCTTTTGCTTATTTTCTACATGTATGATGTATGCACTTGTTAAAACAATAAAATGTGTTTTTAAAAAAGTGTTTTGCTGGAAAAACACATCATTTGGTATTACTATTGACCCTTGATTAGAAATCTCTCTGATTATTAATCATGATTATTAGTCAAAAAGGCTCTTTTAACCTCATATGGCATTATACACTCACCAATACTTATGACTCATTTATTAATCCCAGGTAATATGAGAATGAAGAAATACTTTAACATGTGCTCCTGAAGTGGCACCAAGAGGCTGTTCGTGCTGGGAATTCTCTGCACCACGGACCTTGGTTTGGCCACGCCCCCTTTTTATACGCAATAAAGTTGAGTCCCCGCGTGCTCCTGCTGTGGCTCGCAGTGGCTGTTCGTGCTGGGAATTCTCTGCAACACGGACCTTGGTACGAGCTTTAACCACAGAGTTCTTTGGATTTACTGGACTTTTGGACTTATCTGCAACTGCTAATATAATTAACCATTACCACAGTATATTATACACCCTAAATATACAGTTTTTACATTTTTTATAGGTTTGGCCAAGCACCCTTTTTGCACGCAATAAAGTTGAGCTCCTGCGCGCGTGCTCATGAGGGGGCTCGAAGTGGCAGTTTGGCTGCTCGCTGCTTGCAGCGGAACAGCGTGAAAGCCTGCACGCCACTTCTTCGAGTCCTAATCTGGTCATATCCTGCTGCCGCCTTTGTGCATAACCCTATTGTGTAAAGTTATTGTGGAGTTGTCGCATGTGGACACAGACGTGAGTAAAATGTATACCAATTGATTTATACCCTTGTTCTAATGCTAGAATTGCGTTCTTAGTATCTACGTTTATTTTGTAAATTGTCACTGATTTTAGCATTGGATATGATGATGCCTTTTAAAATATTACTCTAAGTGTCATTTATCAACGTGGTTTTTATACAGCCTAGTGGCTCCTCTCATAATTGGCGTGAGACGCCGTTTAGTAACGTTTTATCTAAATAAATATCTAGACAAACACTGTGCTGTCATCTGTCTGTTGCGGCCATAGCCTAGTTCAGTTTGCCTTGGTTCTCTGCTAAGCAACCCTATAAGTACAGACATCACGCATGCTACCCTTAGTGTTCTATACTTAAGTTCAATACTGGTTTACTACTGGAGCTTTCTTGTTCTGTTCGTTACTGTTCTGCACTGTGTGGCTGTCTCCCACATATTCCCTATATTTCACTGTGGTCGTAATACGACTGTGTGTGCATGTGTAAATATGTCAGTGAGCTTGTGAATCAAAGCGTCATCGAGCAGTCGGTGTGGGTTTCCAGTGTCTACAGTCCGCCTGTTAAACGGCGAGTGGTGCCATTACGCTTCTCAATCCTCCCCTGAGCTGATTCTAATTATAGTGTGAATGACAGCCAAGTGCATCGTACAATACATACAACATTATGGCAGACCATTTAAAAGAGTTGGAGTTGCACAAAAAGCTCAGAAATAGCCGTATATGTGTTCCGAAGGTTATTACACCGCCTATTAAGCTCCCTAATAATGGTAACCCAATGACTGCATATTTTCCTAAATTTGCTCAACCAAAGGTACATGACTGTGATATTTACATAATGTAAGGCTGATATCCGAATCCATTGACAAATTGATATTAGAAATTTCAAGTGGGCTGGGTTGTGTGTGCTCAAAACTCATCAATGATGCCTTACATGGTTCATTACCCGTCATGCACGCCCCAGCTGTTGCTGCTATTTTAGACTATTCTAAAGCAATATCTGCTGTTGTGGTGAAAGCTGTTGACTATGATAACTTCCCATCTGGATTTATTAGCAATATTGACAGTGCCATTAGTCCAACACAAGCTGTATCAGTCGTGCCAGCTTGTTTGCCACCTAACCTGCCCCAGGATCCCCCCACAAAACAAACTATTGATCTATCTAACTCTCAGTTAGAAGAGATGGAGCTTGAATATCTAGGTCAAGCTTTAGATCGCTCGATCAGTGAACCTATCATTAGCCCCTTATTCTTCACACCCCCTTCAAAGTTAGCTAAACTCCCTAACCTGAAGATTCCATCCCCTGTGCACCCCGACCTTATGATTATGAACGCCATAAGTCTTCATGATACCACTTCTAGCGTACGGCCCATTTTCATGTTCAATTCTTCCTCCAAAACACATCATCCAACATGAGCCTCACTCGTGGATTTACTAGTGATCCAGGCACTATGATTGATGATGGAGATAACGACCAGAGCATGACATCTGATGACAAATTTGAAGCTCTTGAAAATCTCTTCTCTAATCTATTAGCCAAATGTACCCTTTTAGAGTCAGAAATCGATAAATATGATGGACTGAACACCACCAAAAATCTCCCCACACAGTCTGCCTCTCCTCCACCAGATAAATTAACGTCCCCAAAGGTCCCCTTGAACGTCCCTTGTGTTAAACCACCTAAGCATAAGCCCGGTTTATTGAACCATGCCCATCATGCCTTCATGTATGGAAATAGACTTGCGTTGAGAAGAAAGCGCCATCCTCTATATGTACTTTCCCCCCCTCAGTAACCATTCTCTAGTCACCAAAGATGTTTTCTCTCACATTGATCCTACTGTAATTGTATCTAATATTGACCAGTCTGGAGGGCCACCTTGTGCCACCATTGATGGCACTTTAGCTGATGCAAAATTTGTTAAAATAAAGAAAACCCTTGGTAAGAAACAGAAAAAAACACCACTGTTGGTCTCGCTGAAAATTGCCAAATGACCCTACCGAAGGAATGAATAACAGGCAAAAGCTCTGTCGTTGATGAATTAAATCCTTGATCCAGCTCATTGAACTCAAAAGATTGATATGATGGTGGCTCTAAGGTTGACCCAAGTCCCTGTAGATCGGCCACAAGCTCCACTAAATAGATTGGCTATATTGAAAATATGTAATGCAATTGTACCATTGCGTGTAATAACTTCAAATGATATCGATTAGTAGACCAAATTGAGCTTTGTAACCACTATACCTCTAATGTTTGTTTTCAAACTGATGCCACTCTTAATTACATCCTGGGCTTTGAAGATAATTTTCAACTTGGTTACATCGCTCAAAGAGTTAATATTCCTGTCAAAAAAAGGTGCCCTGCAATTTATTGCACCAGTGTGCCACCTATGACTAAAGAGGTCGGCTTGGCATCCAAATCTAAGCAGCACATCCCTAACAAAACTGGGCCAATAGTACCACCATCTTGTCGTGGCACTGGAGTGTCGAAGACTGATGGTGAGCGTCCTACTACCAACTGTAACAACTCCCAAAAAGATGCCCCTTGGGCTACTGGCAATGGCTGCCCCTATCGTTCAAAGAACATTTTTCTGGGACACGCCAATGACCTGCACATCTGGAATTTCTCTACTCATGGAACACCCGTGGCCACTCACACATGTTTGAAATTGATGGACTACTGGGAAACATCAGTATGCTTTCTATTATCGCTCTTCAAGAAACCTGGGTTACAGCTCAGTTGCAATTTGACGACAAATGTACGGTTGATGAAGTTGCTACAAAAGGCCCCTTAGGGCGTCCAAAGGGGAGGTTACTAATATCAGTCCAGGCTCCTTGGTCAGTCATGAAATTACCACAATCTACACCTAAAGTACTAATTGCCCAGATCTCACAAGCAGAGATGAGGATCATCATTAAAAAATGTATATGATCCACCTAAGATGTTGCAAATTTCACAAAACATGAAAACAGTTGAATTGATCCTAAATCTCTATTCTTATCGGTTTCCAATATGGCTGCTTGGTGACTTTAACACCAAGATAAGTGAAATGTCCCTAATTGATCAATTGACCACCGACTCTCATAAATCTGAGGCAATTAAGCCGGCTTTTAATATTCAAGGCAACAAATGGCGCAAGACACAACAACCATATAACATGGTCCATTTAAAGGGTCTGACTTTGGGTGATTCAAACATGGCATCTACAAGAATTGAGGAGCGGTCTGCTGTGACCATAGATTACATATTCTCCAATCAAATGGGAATGCAATATATTGGAGTGGCTAGTCGCAACGAAAGTGACCACCTGCCCCTTTGTCTTCTTATTGATCCCATGAACACAGGTAAACCTCCATCAGAATATGATAGGAATGGGCAGATATTACTCAATCACCGCCACAATCGCATCCTGAGAAAAAAGAACAACATCTAGGATGCAAATAATATGGCCTAGGTTCTCCTGCCGGAATTCATCCGCTCTTGTACATCCGATCAAAATTCAAATCACGAAATGATTCATAATTATTTGTCAATTATGGTTGATATTCAAAGCAAGGCCCTAGAACAACAATCTTATAAAACAGTTATGGAACGAGCTAACCTCCCTCTGCCTTTAAGAACTGGCAATGACAAGATGATTCAAATCGCCAAAAGAAATTTGCGGCATGAAATTAAAACCATTATTGACCGCCAGTACTGCATGCCCCCTGAGCCTGTGATCACACTTCATATCAGGGCTCTCAAATGATCTTATAGATGTTGGTTAAAAACCCACAAAAAAGAACTTGAGTTGCATCCATGAAAATTGCCTGTCTCGCATTATCAGGTGATGGCAATGGGATATGGCAATTGCTTACGAAGTTAAAAAATGTGACTGAACTCTAAACTGTATCAATGAGGATATATGGGCGAAACATATCAAATCTACCCTTGGTCGCGTTGAATCTGCTGCCTTATCCCTACCGATCCCCAAAGCCCCTTGTGAATGCAAAGCCTCTGTTCTTGATATTATAACCATTATAGACAGACTGAAATCCTCACGTGCTGCCGATCCTGATGGCATTAGCAATCTTGTAATCAAAAGTGACCCGCCACTATGGGGAGCTGCCCTACATATACTTTTTTCTCATACGTTTACTTACTGTGCAAACTGACACCATCATTGTCCCCTATATGAAGGCTTTTTTAGGTCTAGTAAACTGAAACTGAAACTGAAACTTTAACATGCTGCGATTATATTTTAACTGAAATTTGCTTCATGGATGGCACGTATGCCAAAACATCATCCAAAAAGGATTAGATTTACTGCACATAATGGCGGGATGTCCTGTTATGGTAGGGTACTGTACTGATATTTTCCCCGCATGTTTAATTTTCTTTGCCCGTCACTCCGTTAGAAGGGGTGATACGATATTGTTTTGTACACAGCTTTGGCTGAATGGAGGTTGTTTTTTCCTATGAGACATTTTAAGGCCTTATTAGCAATATGCTGAAAATTATCCTCATTGCTCGACGGTCACTTATGAACTGAAAGGTAAAATGAGTGCGTTGTCTTCAACATTTCTCATTATTACTGTCATAGTTTGTTTTTCGTCTGTAATTTATTCACTAGTCTTTATATATAAAGCTGAATGTATGTGTGTGTGTGTATGTTTATCCGGCTATACAAATCCACACCGTTGAACCCAAGTCTACCAAATTTTGAATGGATTCCTCTTTTCTCTGGGGCAAGCTCGTAGTCTATGTTTAGATGCAAACATCTTATATGCAAGAACATTTTGGGATGTGTGTGTGTATGTTTGTCCAGCTATACAAATCCACACCGTTCAACCCACTGCTACCACATTTTGCATGGCTAACTCATTTGTCTGGGGCAGGATTGTACTCTATGTTTGGATGCAAAAAAATTACTCAGTAGACTCCCTCATTTACTGATGCTCACCTGATTCACTTCAGTAGGTATTAGAAAGAGGCAACATTTGGACGAGTGTCTGAAGCAAAATATTCGATGTGTTAGTTATTTCTTAGAAATGTATTACTGCTGTATACATATCAAAAGTGTTTATTAAAGCATTTTTTAAGGGAATTAACAATAAATATATTTTTTTATCACACCAATCCAAATATGGAAAATGGCAAGGTTACAGCTTACTTAAGTTCATTCACAAGAAGAGAGCACAACCAATCAATATTTCTTGGACATTTTCTCAAATGTGCTGAAGCCATTGAGTGATTGAAACATGCCACACAAAAAAAAAACAAACATCAATTGGAAAAGCTCCATCTGATGCAAAGTGAAAATCAATATCAAGAGCATCTGAAACACAACAGCAAACAGCAACATGACTTGCCGACCAAAGGACATGACAACTTCTCCAAGACAAATGCGATGCCAGAGCAAACTGAAGCATGACTTGCGACATGAGGACAAGAGCAACATCCTCCAGGGCACATGAGACACCAATTCAATCAGGACACAGGCAACACCAGGTGCTCCAGCTAGTTCTGAATAATAATCAAAATAGATAGAAAAGGACGGCAGAGGCATAGCCGAACTGAGTACTCCTTAGTGATTTTGCACGCCAAGAAGGCAGTTGACCCTGTGGATTGAGGATATACATTTTTTTACATGAAACTGCTGTGTCAGCCGTGTGTTAC
Source organism: Ambystoma mexicanum (assembly GCF_040938575.1). Taxonomy (NCBI): domain Eukaryota; kingdom Metazoa; phylum Chordata; class Amphibia; order Caudata; family Ambystomatidae; genus Ambystoma; species Ambystoma mexicanum. The sequence goes on along the minus strand of NC_090929.1, from coordinate 1,274,041,063 downwards.
ATGTCATTGTGATATGAGGTCGTGCATTGAATCCCAGAATCTTTTACAGTTTGTTTTAACTTTCCTTTGTTTGGACAAACTCAATCTACAAATACACTGTGCCTGCGCAGAGCGCGGCACGGTGTGTCAGCAGTGTGTTCTGTGTCGTTGTGGCACGAGGACATACATTGAGTCCCGGAATCTTTTATAGTTTGTTTTCACTTTTCTTGGTTTGGAGGAACTTGAGCTACAAATACACTGTGCCTGCACAGAGTGCAGTGCGGTGTGTCAGCAGTGTATTCCATGTCCAGCGCTTGGAAATCAGAGACTGAGACCCTGAGGAGTTTCACACATTGTGGTGAGAATCTGCTCTCTTGACACCCACTAACAGTGACTGCTCACCTGTGCATCAAAGAACTAATCCGGTGACTTTGGGCACTATTGCATCTTAATACTCTCTGCCCGTGCACCGCTGCATACTTATTATGCAGACTGGGAGTGTGAGCACTCATCTTCCTCAGGACCTATTTCTTGTGTATGTGCAGTAAGTCACATGTCCATCAGATAAGATGGGGAATCCAACCCAGCCTTGGTGTCCTGTTCCACGTCTTGTGCGTGTAGTTATTGTGGGTGGTCGGAGAAGTCCCTTTTGTTAATCAGTCCGTCTACCAGTGTTGCCGGTTGTTTTGGCTTCACATTAGATGCAAGGAGGGCAGCGAGGCTCCTGTTGGAATATCACGCATCGCACTCACAAAAAGGGACCGCTCCACCACCCTCATTAACTACACACACAAGCCGTAGAACAGGACATCAAGGCTGGGTTGGATGCCCCATCTTATCTGATGGACATGTGACTGACTGCATATACATAAGAAATAGGTCCTGAAGAAGATGACCATATTAGCAGTGTCATCAAAACCGGTCGACCATATGAATTTGCCGATATCCCTGAGTGGCTTCAGGGATACGCAGTATAAGTATTCATTATAAGTGCTGCTTGTCTGCATGACAGCATATTGCCCATTTTCCATTTGCCGTAAAGTTATTTTATTTTGAGGAAGACCAAAAACCTAAGCTATGAGCTGTAAAGAAATTAAATGTATAAGTGTTTATCCTCAACTTTTTAGAGATAACTATTCTCTCTTGCACAAAAGGTACACACTTCACGAAGGGTGAATAAATAACAGCATTGTTCCGACAAGGAAATATTCCCATGGGAAATGTTCAGTGTGTGAATGGCTACGGGACTGGATCCCAGCTTTTTTAGCTAATTTCCAATAGATTAATTGTAGTGGTAGGGATAGTTTATCTTCCACCTATTCTATTAGATAGGCAGTCCACCACCTCTTGTCAGGGACAGGGTTTGCTTCTGGTTAGGGAGAGCGTTTAGTGGACAAATTGATTGTCCAACTGAATAATGAAATAGCAATGCATACCTACCTCTGTTTTTGTGTCATATAATTGTGAATACGTAACAGGAAGGGCTATATCCTATATAGGTGTAGAAACTAAACTAGTATTTCCCTGTAGTGGCCTGTGTACATTCTCAATGTTCCAGGTTTTCGGTTATTCCTACCAACCTTAGTGACCATGCTATGTTAGAGATTGTTTTTGATAACAATGTGGAATAAAATCCTTGCCTATCACCCTGTGACTTAGTGGTTTACTGTGCTGGGAATAAAATCACATGGAGCGCATACCTTGCAAACTTGATAAATTACTATCTCTCAAATCTCTTTTATATCTCTTCAGATGAGGAGAAATCTAATTTCCTTACCTCTGATCATTACGGCACATTTGTAAGTACCCTAATGATATCCTCTGGTACTGTAAGAACGAGACATCGATTAGAAGTGGAAACATTAGGTAAATGTGTCAGTCTTATAGAAATTGTTTACGAAATACTAGAGCAAAATGATTGCAGACAGACTTTGAATCCATGTTAAACTACCTTAGAAACAAGGATTCTAGAGCTTTCTGGAAACTGATTCACAACCTTGATTCCTCTCATGCATTAATTCAGTAACAGAGTCAGATTGGGTTGTTCACTTTAGAACTATGCTCTGTGTTAAAACACTCATGAGGCATCTCTCAAATATATACAACTGACAGGTGCAATTCATATATGAATCGTGATGATTTTGGACCCGAGGTGGTTCATAGAATATTGATGCAACTTTGCTTCTTTCATGCCCCAGGTCCTAGTGGGCTCTCAAACTTTTTATTTAAAAGTGATCCCAATCTTTGGGCTGGTGTCCTATCAAATGTTTGCCAAAATATATCCATCACAAGTCACTTTCCCCATCTTTGGTCATCTGCCTTTGTCATTCCAATTTAAAAATGAGGTGATAGATCCTGTCTGTTGAACTGTCACTCTATTGCAATAAGGGATGCAGAAAGTAAGGTATGCGCATCATAACTATTATTTCATCTTGCGTCTTGGATTGCTGAGTTGGACTACTTGGGCAAGTGCCAGACGGGATTTAGATGCCACTTAGTGACATCGTTAAATGGCCTGATGGTCAACTCATTACAACACATATCCTGGGGTGGCGGAGTATGAGCATTGCATCTGGACTTCTTAGGCTCATTGTAGGACTCTATACCAATACTCACGTACAGGTTCGCTTGAAGCCTTTCTCGATTCATCGATTCATCCCTACTGCTTGTGGGGTTCGGCAGAGATGTGTTTTGGCTGCCTGCCTCTTTAATCTTTATCTTGCAGGTATTGACAACCATCTGAAATTGGCAGTATTAGTCTCACCTAAATTGTGTAATCTCAGACTGTGCTCCTTAGCATATGCTGATAATTATGTGTTATTCGACTGTACTGCCGTAGGCCTACAACGTGTAATACATTATTTTGCTGACTATAATGAAGAACACTCTTTGAAAGTCAATCCTGAAAAAAAAGTATTGCAATTTTCTAATCTTAGAACCAAGAGCTCCTTTTGTTGGGGGATATGAGACTCAAGAATGAATACTGTGTCTTCAATGACTTACTTAGGTTTTTTGATTAATTCAAGGCCTAGCTTAGGAAGTTTGAAAAGTGGTTTAAAGATTGTGTTCACATTTTGTCTTCCCAACTATTGAAGGTCGACCAAAATTATTGCAAATGATCTTTAAAACCAGCGATAACTTTTTATGAGGACAAATTGGTACCAAAACCACTCTATGGTTTTGCGACTTAAGCTGTAACTTTGGTAGATTGTCTTCTGACACTTGAAGCCATTTTCTGGCTGAAAACACTGTCTTCCAAAATCGATACCAATTGCAGAAATACGATATGAACTTGCCATTACATCTCTGTAGGCAAGAGCTCACTGGAAAATGTTGTCTCTTTTTCAGAAGATTTTGTGTCCTTTTAAGGGATCGTTGTTTGAAGACTTTAACAACATCCTGCATACAGAGGTATATGCCTGGATTTGCCTTATCGCGAGTAGATGCAGTATTATTCTTTATAATATTAACTCTTCTGTTGAAGAACTTGTTAATCTCCTGGTCAAATTAAAATTATCTCTATGTAATTTTGATTGGATTGCCACTACACATATGATGCACTCATACCCATCACTTAGACATCTTTCTATTGACCATAAAAAGCTGGGCACTATAGCATCATTCTTATGCATCTACCCGGATAGGCTAACAAGGGCCATCTTTCTTCGCTTCCGCTAGAACCTGCTGCTTACTAAGCACATTCTTGTTCGATATCAACTAATTTCTCCTGAACAATCTAGCTGTTGCCTTTGCCGCACACCAGGTATAGTCGAATCTTTAAGGTACTTGGTAGCCGAATGTTCTTCTTTGGAGTGTGCTCGGCTATTATATTTTAAGAAACATATATCAGCAATCTGACTTCACATTGTTGGAACTGACTCCTTATGCATCTGTGCTTAGCTGGATGACGACCTTCCTGTGTTGTTGCAGTTGTTCGGTACATAAAATTATGGCACCTGCAATCTGAGAACATTTGATGGACCACTGAACACTGAATTTTAGCAGTTGTTGGGTACATACATGCATCGAATCTATATTCGATAACATATGATGGACTACTGAAAACTGTTTTTTCTCTCTGTGTAATGCCCAACATTTTTTTTAAAACAATGTGACGATGAATTTTATTAAATGTAATGAAAAATAATGAAATAAAATGAATCGATTTTATGAATATGAAACGTATAGTATTTTCAAGAAATATGCATTGTTTTATTATTAAAGGTTGATTGTATTAACCATATAATAAAAAAATAAAAAAATAACCAAACTATCTTTCCCTTGCATGCACCTCAAACCCCCTACAATGTTAGCCGGAGTGTAATCAACAGCCTCCACCATTATCCACCTGTTTTTACACACTCTTTCTGCTCTGAACGATGAAGGACAGAATTCGTACTGGGCACAGATTTGTGACCCTGAGGTTGCACACAGGTTGCCGCAATAGACTTATTTTACCAGAGTACTCATGCCAGCTCGCTCCAGAGGATTTTAATTCTTTAATCGCACGCAGAAACGAAGACATTTATTTATATGAATGTTTTATAAAGCGATATACCAAATCACGTGCATATCTCACATTGTGGCCATGCATAGCAGACCATTCATAGGAGAATTAGAGATGGCCAAGGATCTCACAGGTGGTTCTGCGCTTGCATCACTTAGAGGTAGCTAATATCTTTATAAAGCTTCCCAGAAAAGCATAAGAGCAAACATATGTGTTAATGCTTTCAGCCAGAAAAAAAAGCCTTCTGCTGAAATGACTGGGTGCGTATCCTGACCGTCGTATTAAGGAAGGCGTATTGCAATGACCTTTTAGAAATGGTACCTGTGTCCCATTTATTTCTAATATTGATATGACTTGGCTTTTGAATGGAGTGCAGTTAGACGCTTGAGTGCGAGTCTTGCCTGTACCTGGTGGCAGTAAACGTGTTTCTGTGTTAAAGTCGTCTTCTCTTCCATTTCGGCCTCTGGCAGCCATCTCATTTATGCTTCGGAGCAATTGTACTCTTTTATTATGTCCTCCTTTTCAGCCCTGCGTTTAGTGATTATAGGGTATTACAATAACCAGTTTTGTTGGAAATAATAGTACATATTAACTTGGCTTTTTCCCAGAAATATTAAGACGGAGAATCAGGATTTGCTTAATGCCATGAGGACGAATATTACACGACGTCTCCATACCATGACAGAAAATAGCTCTGGCTGTGCCTAGCCTAACTTGTCATTTTTCTAAATAATCTCTTCTGATTAAAATCATAGTGAATCACTGGGCTTTGAAAGGTTACTTTCCAACAATATGATACCTACTAGGTTACTTTGCGTCAAGGTTATCGCTTAAGACAATGAAACTGTATATGAATGTGTAAGAATGTACAAGGCGCCTGTTCTCGAGAATCATCACGCCACTCTGACCTGCTGAACAGAAACTTAACATGTGAGAAAATACATTTTTCGAAAGAAGGAAAAATGAGATGATTAGCAATACACCTCTGCGGGCAATAGTTTACTTTCCGTTAAGTGTGTACCGATACCAAAAAAGGCCCTACCCCCTATGCGTTGCAATTAATGGCGAGTCATATCTTAAAGATGTAGAGCAAAGAGACAAGAATCATGGTAATGTAACGGTCGTGAGATGAGAAAGGTGTTGCCAAGTCTATGAAAGGCCCATTGGACAACAGACAGGACCTTGAACTGAATCCTAGGGAGAATAGCTTACTAGCAGGGGTTACAAAGGAGAGGGGAGATGAGGTTGGGAAAGGGAGCAACAGTAGCCAATCAGGCAGCAGCATATTTCATTACCTGGAGGCGGTGTCAAAATGGTCTGTAAACCCCAGATAGAGGGCTTTACCATAATCACTTCTCACAGCCACCAAAGCAGAGGCCATTAAGGGTCAAAGTGGGAAAGTCTTGTGCAACAACACCTTCATGTAAAAAAGACAACTGCTGGCTATTACTTTGATCTGAATTAGCAAACTAAGTTCAGTATGAAGGACAAAACCTAGATAGCACAATGAAGAAACAGGGAATGGTGCAGGGGATAAGTCAGATGTCCGAAAACAAGGATGACCAAGGTCCAGTGCCCCATCCATTACAAACGCCTTGGATCTGTCCATTTCTATTTCAACGAGTGATACTCCATGAACAAGTTTATGGCTAAAACATCACGAGGAGGGAGACTCGAGAGTCTGGTCCAAATGGTACATTGTCTTTGTGTTATTGGCAGATGTGAAGCCATAGCAAAATCAAAGAGGTGATGGCTGGAAGGTTTTGACTGAATCTGAACCACTGGCATTGCTCTCGGCAACCCTCTAGACCATCGTTCTTCGCCTGCCAAGCCATTACAGAAGGGGAAAGACCATATGCAAATCAGACTTGGTCCCACCCCAAAAGGGGCAGTGCAGTCCGAACTGCTAGGTCACATCCCTTTTGCACCAGACCACAAGCATTCCCAAACATGTTTCAGCCTTGTTGGGCCTCATCAGTGAGGAGTACCTTGGGTCTCTAGGCCCAGCAGGCAAGGGACCCACGTCTGGGCATACCCGCTCCACTCGGGGTGACAAAGCAAAAACAAAGAGGTGATGGCTGGAAGGTTTAGACTGAATCTGAACCACTGGCATTGCTCTCGGCAACCCTCCAGACCATCGTTCTGAAGTAAAGCCATGACTGTGGATCATCCCCACCAGTGACTGAAGATAAAGATAAAAAGCAGGGTTGAAATGGCTGTACCCTGTTTAACACCACCAGAGGTATTGTGGGAGTAAGAAACTGTTCAAGTGGAAAAGTGTTCAGGCAAAGAAGTCAAAAACCACAAGAGCATAGGACCTGCAAAGCCAGCTCTGGCAAGGTCTCCCAACTGGATTGTATGATTGACAATCTGCTGGAAGATAAGTCATTTACCGAGCCGAGACACTGCCAACATCAGAGCTGTGACACTGGCAGCATCAGAGCTGAGACACTGCCAACATCAAAGGATAAGCAGAGATCATTGAGAGGTGTGATGAGCACAGATTCAGAAGCCCTGACTGGTTGAACCTCACCTTGAAGGGAGCAAGAGCAAAAGAGGATTCGAGAACAACATGCAATAGAGAGTGCTAGAGAATTGTAGCCAGTTGACTGAAGAAGAGCGATATGGCTGAAATTAGAAGGGACAGATGGGACAAATGACAGTTTATGAAACTCTATCTTCGGTGTTAAGAATAGTCATCAAGGAGGAAGCAATAGTGCCAGCACATTGCCTAAGAATATTGGCTGGGAGAGCATCAAAGCAAGATCCTAAATTAAGATGGAATAGACGGAGAGAGACATCATTTTGCAACAGAAGAGGACATGATGTCAAAGATTGCACAAACTGATGAGCCACGGGGATATGTCACAAGCAGAGCCAGAGATAGACAACAGACTCTTTGGTACTGAAACAAGCACCAAAGCATCACAAGAATGGGACTCTACCTGGTTGGTCTCTTTAGCATGCACATGAGCCGAGAAACCTGGGTCAGTCACTTTGCTCCCAGTTAAACGCATCCCAAATGCTTAGAAACTCCCCCCAGATGGTCAACAGCTTGACAAAATTGCCACGCCAGATCAACAAAAGACTGGAACTGAAATAGTTAATCAAGTGTGTCAACCTGTATGCCAGGAGCATGAAATAAACCGTATTCTGTCTCTTTGCACCTTATGCTACTCAGACTATCATACCCTCACACACTGTAACGATCCTTTTCCAAATATCACATTAAAGTACCACACATCTGTGCCTCTCCACCTTTATGTACAAACACTACATCAATTAAGGAGCATAAAATAGTGCAGGCGCTCTATTCAAGACTGCTTTATGTTACATTACAGTATGTCCTTAATTGTATAAGCGCACACCATAAAACAAGACTATCAGTTCATTACTGTGAGGACAAGGCTGGTTATCCAAGCTAGTGGCGAAAAGTGCCTAAATAATCTTATTAGGAGCTTCCATGATATGTGAGTCGAATGATGCTATATTTGCATTCTGGGTAGATGATAGGTTCCGAGAATGGATTTATAATGGAGGCCATCAGGCAAAATCTATTTCCACCGAAACCAGCATGTATTTGGTGGGTTTCAAGCTGCAATGTTTTTAAAGCCTCACAAAGCCAGGGAGCAGAGGACCTGAGGCAAAGAGGAGTGAAAACCTTCAGAAGGGCTACTTTATTAAAGGGCACAAGTCGAGGCCCACTTTTTTTGGGAGGGCGGGCGCCGTCCCCAGTGTGTTTTTAAGGAATTTCAAAAAATTATACATTTTCTTCACACACATGATATGATATGATATGATATGGCATTTGTAACGCGCCTATACACAAGTGTTTCAAGGCGCGACGAGGCAGGGAGGGGGGAACAGGGGGAGGACAGGCAACGATCCTACAAGGCCAGGTGTCATTCAGACCACGCAAGTGCAGGGGTAGGGGGAAGGGAAAAGTGCAGTACAAGGTAAGTAGAATAGAAATAAATTAAAGAGTAAAGTTGGAAGATGAGACTCGAACTTAAAAGGCAGCACACTTCACCACAAGAGCAGTTGAACTCTGTCACAAGTCAGCAAACAATGTCTCCTATGTTCCCTTCCTGTGACGGCACTTCTCAATGCATGCCTGACAGTCCCCCCACTTATTTATTTAGGACTCGAGCCCTGCTTGATTAGCTGAGGATAGGAGCTAGTGCATAAAATCATCCAAGAGACAAATTGAGGGTGAGTTAGTGGGGGAATAATCAGGCTGAAAGAACAGGTTCCAGATCTGGAATTGGAATGTTTTGCCAGGACCACGAACAACTGTCCATAGAAGGCTGAATCACAACTCAAAGCCTCTTATAGGTACTGCTAAAGAATATCAAAAGGCGATCAAACTTTCTAGTGGAAGTCAATTTTAAAAGGATACAGAGCCATTTTGGTTGGAGTTGAGGTCTAGCCCATTGCCAAGTCTAGGCGTTGTCAGTCAGTCAAACAACTTTATTCGGCCAAATAAAAATGACCATCAAAGTACATCCTACAAAAACATTTCTAAAAATAAGAATACGGTTCTTATACAGAATTATATAAAATCAACCACAGAGAAGACTACAGGGCAATGCGAGCAATCCACCCCCACCAGTGGGAACCATAAACAGATCTAAGGCCCAAAATCAAGTCCCACCATCCCCATGCCTCCTCCAACACCCATAGCGCCTTGGGCCTAAGGCAGTCAAATTAGCACCTGAAAGGAGGCTGTAACTAGGAAAGACCCCAGGCTTTACTATGGCAAATCTGACAGGGGTGACAGGGTTGAGGAAAGGGGGCATACTGATTGAAATCCCACTCTTCGATGACTTGCCAGCCCGACCACCACCTTCCCAAACCCTGTGTGCAAGACTATGGTCCCAAAAAGTCAATTTGATGCTGTCCAGAGAGGTTTTGCCCATGCTGGTAATTCTGCTACACCCCGCCAGAGCCTCTCTACATACAAACGAGCAGCCTCCAGTAGTATTTAACCAGAATAGGCATTTGTTGAGTAAAGCGTCCCTTGGCTCTCGTTTATCTGGTGCCAGTTTGGGCACCCCCTGAAGAAAGACTGTTGTATGATTGGGGTTTCCCGATTCCAGCAACTTAGGTTGATCCCCCGACTTCCATGGACTCTGGGCTTTGGGTTCGGTACAGTCGGAGACCATGAGGGCAGAGGCCTGTGCCTGTGTTGGGTCAACGGCAGTCCCGTTGGGGGTGGACAAAACCAGAGGGACCTCTGCAGGTAAACAGTCTGAGGGACTTTCTGAGGGACTTTCCAGGGGTGGGCACCTGTGCCCTTCGTCAGCTGGGGTGTTGATCATGGGCTCCTCCACTTGAACAGTTCCAACTCCTTTCCTTTGAGCCTCTAGCAAAGCGTATAACAGATCCTTGATGATGGCCAGTTCCGCCAATACTTGGGTACACCCACACCCTTTATGCAAGGGCGCTTCCTCTGTAGATAGGTCAGAGGTCAATTTGGGCTCATGGATACTCCCAGCAGATGTATTGTTTTGGATAATGTCCTTGACCGACCGAGAAGGGGACACACCAAGGGGGGAGCTACCCTCTAAACTTGTAGATGAGAGTATATCGCTCCACGAACTATTGTGGGAGCTTGAGGGGGATATGCCCCTTTGGGCAGTTAGGGCCGGTAGTGACAGTCTGTCCCCCGCAGCCAAAACAGATGAAATGGGAGAGTCCAGCCGGAGCCCAGAGGGTGAGGCAACCAGACTCTGTGCCGGTAAGGGGAAGGGCTCTACCCCTGGACTATCCAGGAGATGACGGATCTCATTGAGCAGAAAGTGGGTATCCCCAAGATTTGCGGGTGCTGTGGCCTCATGGGTGGTTCCTGGTGCACAATGTGTTGTCAAGGCAGCTAAGGGACCCGCTGTCCGATTCCTCTTTAGCAGTCTGATTTTCCTCTTGGCGCCGGGAGGGGGACCCGGGCCAAGCTCAGGTCCAAAAAACATAGGGGGTACAGGGGCTGGGATCCCCCCGGTGGCATGAGCATGGTGGTCCGGCATAAGGACCCAGAGAATAGACTCAGGAATAGGGCAAAATAAAGTCACCTAGATTACCTCCTTGACAAACAGCAGACGGCAGCAGCTTCCATGCGGTGAGCAGCGGCTTCAAACTCCAACCTCCCTCTAATCAGTGTTGAAGTGACATCTCTGCGGGCAATCCAGGAGTGCAACGCTCCCCCTCAGCGTTCCGCGAACACCCCTGCGGGACGCAAACACCCCGCGCCCTTTCCCCGCGGGCTTCACCCGGCGGGCTTGTGGATCCAGGCGTTAGTAGTGGGGGGGGCGTGGCCAATGTACGAAGGCCCTCCTGGGCCAAGCAAAAGTCCCCCTGCGGGACGCAAACACCCCGCGCCCTTTCCCCGCGGGCTTCACCCGGCGGGCTTGTGGATCCAGGCGTTAGTAGTGGGGGGGCGTGGCCAATGTACGAAGGCCCTCCTGGGCCAAGCAAAAGTCCCCCTGCGGGACGCAAACACCCCGCGCCCTTTCCCCGCGGGCTTCACCCGGCGGGCTTGTGGATCCAGGCGTTAGTAGTGGGGGGGGCATGGCCAATGTACGAAGGCCCTCCTGGGCCAAGCAAAAGTCCCCCTGCGGGACGCAAACACCCCGCGCCCTTTCCCCGCGGGCTTCACCCGGCGGGCTTGTGGATCCAGGCGTTAGTAGTGGGGGGGGCGTGGCCAATGTACGAAGGCCCTCCTGGGCCAAGCAAAAGTCCCCCTGCGGGACGCAAACACCCCGCGCCCTTTCCCCGCGGGCTTCACCCGGCGGGCTTGTGGATCCAGGCGTTAGTAGTGGGGGGGGCGTGGCCAATGTACGAAGGCCCTCCTGGGCCAAGCAAAAGTCCCCCTGCGGGACGCAAACACCCCGCGCCCTTTCCCCGCGGGCTTCACCCGGCGGGCTTGTGGATCCAGGCGTTAGTAGTGGGGGGGGGCGTGGCCAATGTACGAAGGCCCTCCTGGGCCAAGCAAAAGTCCCCCTGCGGGACGCAAACACCCCGCGCCCTTTCCCCGCGGGCTTCACCCGGCGGGCTTGTGGATCCAGGCGTTAGTAGTGGGGGGGGCGTGGCCAATGTACGAAGGCCCTCCTGGGCCAAGCAAAAGTCCCCCTGCGGGACGCAAACACCCCGCGCCCTTTCCCCGCGGGCTTCACCCGGCGGGCTTGTGGATCCAGGCGTTAGTAGTGGGGGGGGGCGTGGCCAATGTACGAAGGCCCTCCTGGGCCAAGCAAAAGTCCCCCTGCGGGACGCAAACACCCCGCGCCCTTTCCCCGCGGGCTTCACCCGGCGGGCTTGTGGATCCAGGCGTTAGTAGTGGGGGGGGCGTGGCCAATGTACGAAGGCCCTCCTGGGCCAAGCAAAAGTCCCCCTGCGGGACGCAAACACCCCGCGCCCTTTCCCCGCGGGCTTCACCCGGCGGGCTTGTGGATCCAGGCGTTAGTAGTGGGGGGGGGCGTGGCCAATGTACGAAGGCCCTCCTGGGCCAAGCAAAAGTCCCCCTGCGGGACGCAAACACCCCGCGCCCTTTCCCCGCGTTGTGGCAATCAATACTTGCTGTGGCATTTGCTTTTTGATCCAACATAATGCAACACTGCTTGGGGCGTTAAGTTGCATAAATGTTCCTCAACTGACACACTGCAGTATAGACAGCAAACGCAAATTAATACATTCAAAATATGATCCAACTAATCTGGAATCCATGCTAAATTTCTTTCTGAAACTTTTCAGTTCTCTTGCAAGCCTTGGGTGAAATATAATGGCCGCGATTCATGGAATTTTTTGAATGAATCGTCAGCAGTGCAAAGTGACTTTGCACTGCCAACACAAACCCTGATTAATCGAACCGTGCAAAGTGTATTTTTGCAGTGCTAAAACCGTATCACTGCAAAAATGCCTATGCACTAACTTTGCACTGCAAAAATACACTTTGCACAGTTCCATGATGAGCGGTGTAAAGTCACTCTGAAACGTGCAAAACATTCCATGAATTGGGCCCAATGTCTTTATTCAGTTAAACATGAAAGTTACCACAGACAATAAAAGGAATAATGTATCACTAAAATATGTTGCCATCATTACAACAAATAAATACTTTGAATATAAAATAAAAAACCTCATAATAGTTCGAATGTCAAATAGGAAGGACAATGCGCTACAAGAAATCTTCCTTTAATGGCGAAACGATTAATATCTTTTCAATATTGCCCTTTTAAAGGAAAAAGGTAAAAGCCAACGTCTGTTCCTTGACGACAGGGCAACCTTAATTGCAGCTGCAGCCTTTATTCCCATAGATTCTCATCTCTGTTTCAAAAGCCGCCTTCTCAGGATACGAAATGTAGCACCAACAGGATTCTATGCTCCATGGTTACTCTAGTAGTGTTGTCAAAATTAGTGCCCAAATTAAGGCCTTCAAAGCCCCTATCAGTGCCATTACCATTACTTTCTGGGCTGAATATGAGCAGATAAACTATTAATATCACCTTTAAAGCAGAGATTAGAAAACACTTGAGGATAATTACACAGAGGGCTTTTTTCACAAGATACTTTGCCAGTCATTTTTTTTCAGTGACAACCTTATTCAAAGTGACTTAATCACCCACACAATTGCATTCCCTTCTATAAGCAGTAAGCTTTTCATTGGTAACCAATTATATTAAATGTATTTCCCAGTGCATTTCTCCATAGTTTTTATTTCTTTGCTCTTTTGAATGTTGTTGAAGGATATTGCAAAGGAACGATTGGCCCAAAAATACGATCTCTGAAGTTTCCACGAATTAATTTGGCCGAATTTCCATTCACCATTGTTTTGGTTGTTACTGTGTTGCCACTGCCAAATTGTAGGCCGAAAAAAGATGGGAATTCCAAAACATGTATCATTGAGATGATGATAAAAATGCTATACTGTCATCTTTTGTGCTGTAGGGTAAGGGGAATAAAGTTAGTTTTAACTATACATGGCTTACATTAAAACTGTGTTTCATCTGTCTTTGTATGATAACAAATAATTGATCATACTAGAGGCCTTGACAATGTCTTACAAGAACCATGACTGTTTTAAATAATTAAGATGACAGTTATGTACCCCTCTGACCTCTTTACTGTTGCTAAACACGATACATCTTCTGTCCTTTCAGCATGAGAAAATACTTTATTGCTGTAAAAAATAAACCTCTGGGCAACATTTTGGGGGTAGAGTAGAAGAGGAAAGTACCCCCGGGTGAACAACATTATTCAGACTCCAGGCCACCATGCAGAGTGTCAGAGCTACTGTGTAAGGAATGAAACGGAACAAGCATTCAACTTTGTAAGGTTGCCATTAGAATGTGCGTATGCAAGCATTGCCTAGAAGAAGCGACTTGACTTCTTCTGCAGAGTATAAAAGCAGCAAGGTGTCTGTCATCGGGGGAAACAGAGGCTAGAGTTCACGTGTGGGCGTTAACCTTTTAGTAGCATTACATTTCACTGAGCAGGGTGTGAAGATGTCAATAAGCAGGATGTAAAGTTCAAAGGGAGGTTTGGGCTGTGAAAAGAATAAAAACAACACACGAGAAAAGGAAAAACCTGGCTGAGTGGTGGGCAGTGACTAGAAGGTAAAGAGCGTGTGAAGAAGTGCAACAGCCATTGAGTAGAACCAGCACATACCATCACAGGAGGTGGCCAACTAAGGAATAGCTAGTTCGTACCTTCACTGTTTACAATTAACAGAGATCAAATCGTCCAACAATGAGCAGACAAACAGATGTACGCCCATCACCACGATGTTTTGGGAGGCCCTGCTTCTTGGAAGGGTAAGCCGATGAGTTGTTCTGAAAAAGCATCCTAGCAATCCCTTGGCTTCTGCCCGGTCTAGCACCTCAGTCATATTCACAGGAATACATTTATAAACACATTTACAACTTAACAATATGGTCCAGAACATTTGCAATTTTCATAGTAAACCCTGACGACTGCAACCAAGTGCTTAGCGCAAAGTGCATGTATATATATTTTATTCTCTTCCAAGATTCAATTTTCCGATTCTAGAATGTCCACTGAAGCAGCAGTAGCTTGAGAGAGCACCTCCTGCCCCCACCTTGGCTGATCCCTGTGACACTTACTTCTACCACCTATTGATGACTCTTTAATAACAATACAACAATCTCTCCACACACCAAGATGTCAGGCAAGAAAAGGAGTGATACACCTGATAACCCGTCCTCTAAGATCCCTAAACAGACTTCTGACATCCCAGCAGGGATGGCCGAACCAAGGGATGAACCCCAAGGGACATCTGATGTCTACACCCTCCTGAAGCATGAGGCTTTTGATGTTGGTGAGATGAAAGCTACCCTTCAGAGCTTTTGGGAATGTAACCTTCCTTGAAGACCGTGTGTCTGAAGTTGAAAAGAGGTCAGATGGTCTGGAGGGGAAAATATCCAGGAGTTACAGAGCATATATTGAGCTCAGAGAAGAAATTAGTACATTACAGTTGAAAAACTCTAACCTGACGATCCAGTGTATAATTAACAACCTCCGCCTCCTGGGTGTTCCTGAATCACAAGATTTCCAAAATATCCTACTCGAACAGTCTGCACTGGTGCCCTCAGCGATGCCTGGGCAGGGACACTCTTTATAAGGGAGATATTGATACAGTGTTCGCGGCTGGAAGAATGGACACAGGAAGGCCAAGATACCAAATCATCTCTTTTGTGAGAACTTCAGTGCGAGAAACTATCCTTCAGAGAGCCAGAGATGGGGTGCACTTTTATGGAAAGGAAACCACATTACAATCTTCCCTGATTACCTGAAGGACATTGCAGTTGAAAGGAATACATTTGATGAAGCAAAAAGGATAGAAAAAGACCACTCGAGTAAAGTGAGTCTTCTTAGACTGGAAACTTTAAAGCTGTTTTTCACTGTGGGTGTGAAGGTGACATCAGACCCTCAACAGACGTGTGTCTGGCTACAGGATTACACGGAAAACAGAAGAACCTGATGCTCCATTACATCTGGGCAGTTCTTTGTATCGAATGTGCATGCTTTTTGATAATGATTACTGTGCTAACTAGGGCTAAAATGGCAGCGGCGTAGCCTGTAGCCCCAATGGTCTTGGAACTGTGTGTGTTTTGGCTGGAATATTGATCAGCGCTCCAACGTAACTGCCTCTTTTCTCCTCTGGATATTTCGAGGCTAGAATTCTTCAGCCTCATAACGTGATGACATGCCGCAGCTGGGAAAACGAGTCTATTACAACAGATGTGCTCACTGAGCAATATTACTTATTAGATTTGTCCAGATTAAGGGCTAGCTTCTTGGTCTCAGCATAATCAAGCATTACTTTGGCACTATGAAATATGCAAACATGTGCATTATGGAAAATGGCAAGGTCATCAGCATAAGCCAAATATAAAACCGTCATAGCACCCAATTTTGGAGGAAAGGTTTGAGCGTTAGCTAGAGCCTCTCCCACATCTGGCATACAAAGATTAAATATAACGGCGGCCAAAATGCACCCCTGTTTTACGCCTCTAGCTTTGTCTATAGGTAAGTGTTAGGAAAGATTTCCCATTGGTGCAATTTTCCCTCCATTTATGGACCCCCAAACATTTTGCTTTTGTTTGGTAAACCTGACCTGACTTTTCCAGTAGAGCACAGCCTTTAGTTACGCTCCTCTGGGCTTTTGCTCATCTGTTATGGGGAAACGGACACGTCCCTCAGACTGTCAGTACTGGGAAACTATGTGTGCCTCAGTCTTTGACTACGTTGCCATTTCTTGGTAACTTATTATCTATGTGGCAAGTACCTTACGATACCGTACACAGGGGGCATTTTGTTTGATGGCCCTAGACACCCTCTTAGGATTTTCTGGTGATTCCACAAATGTCATTAGGACGAACTGCTGTCAGCAGTTTATTAAGCGGATAAAGGCAACCTTTTGCCGTTATTCACTGGTACCCGTTGTCCATTATTACAAGGCTAAAGATATCCCCGCAATTATTTATGGGCTACAATGTTGGCCTTTTGGTGACTGAGCTTTTCTTAATCAATCACCTAGAGGGTACTTTGTGAAAGAAAAGTCTTTCTTTAGATATTTGTCTTCCGGTAGACCCTTAGCAGTTTTGTGCTGGTGCTCAATTCCCTGGGATCTTTGTTAAAATGGAAAATGTGTATCTTGTACCACAACATTCTATCCTGCCCAACCAATTCTATGTTTGAAGCCTTTATGCGTACTTGCCCCTTAACTCTTGTGCACATTTAAATGAATTGGTGAGCAAGTGCAATGCCTTATTGAATTATTATTTAAAGCTAACTATTATGTGGTGGAGAACACGTGATGGGATGCTGATTGGAATGCTTCTATAGCTACTAACTCAAACTGCACGCTATATAAATAAATGCCAATGAATCATAGCAAATTAGGAACTCTTCCAGCTTAATTACAGCGATTCCCTTGTGCCACTCTTCATGATACTTTTTAAGATTTCGCTTGAACGTGCAACCGAATGGTGAAATCCATGAGATTCGTTCTGTGTCACACTAGGAAGTTATTTCTGGCAGATTTTGTAATAGAGTGGGACAACTAGAATTTCGGCAGCACATTTTTTGCAGTTGTATAGGTACATTTCAGCTAAGGATATTTTACTTAGATGCATTTGTACAGACATTAACATGGATTGTTGACATGAAATTAAAAAGAGAGAACAACTAGAAACTAAAGGGGTTTTGAGTTGTGTGCAAAAAAGGCACTAGGTGGGAATAGACATGATGGTAGAGAGGAAGAGAATTCCAAATCGTGGGGGCTAGGAGCGAGAAAGAACAAAAGAAAGATTGATAGCGAAGTGAATGAGAAGGGACATACAAAGAAATAAGAGAGCAAGGACAGGAGGGAGCAAGTCCATGAACATATTTAAAAGTAATACAGACAAAGCAAAACAGAAGACAAGATTCAAAAGCTAACCAACAGAGGGAATCTATAATATTGAAATGAGGAGAAATTTGGTGAAGTTTGCGAATAGAAGAATTAAAATCTAAACAAAGAGGGCTAGATGGGAAGCAAGACCACCAACAAGAAGACAGGAGCAATAATGAAGACAGGAAAAAACTAGAGCAATAATGAGTTTGGTGGCATGAATGGTAAGAAAAGAGTTTTACGAATGTTAAAGAATTAGAAATGGCAGTAACATTTTCTCTAAACCATGACCACAAAGTCTATCTAGTCACAATTATTGATTGTCAATTTAGCTTCTTATTTGGCAGTTTTCCCATAGTATAGAGGCAATCCAAGTGATAAGGAGCACAAATCTCTCTTTCCATACATAGCCAAATCGGTCCTTTAACATCCTTTTCTTTAAAATAATACAAACTCTTCTTGAGCAAAAAGGCCTTATAATATTTTACCAAATCTGGATAGCCAAACCCACCCTCTTCAACTTTTTGCATCAATATATATTTCGGGATACAGGGTCTTTTGCCAACTCCCCATAGAAAGGATTGAAAATGTTTGTCAACCTTCAACAACTGTTTATTATAAATCAATGAAGTACCGCTTCATAAAATACAATACGTTAGGCAACAGAAGCATTTTAATTGCATACATTTTTTCCCATAAATTCAAGTTTATAAACCTTTGGCTTCAGTCAAGATGTGTCTATATGGCATAGTGAGACATTGCAAATCAATAATAGGCGTTTGCATTGGAAGAGTTGGGTCGAACAAGGTATATTGAATCTAAGTGATTTGGTAGATGGAAATAGACTACTGCAATTTGAGGAACTGCAAAATAAGTGTAATAAAAAATAGAGAACGGAGTACATTTCTAAATTTTATTTCATTCATTAATCAAAGGAAGAGTATGGCTAGTGACTCCTTGGGGAAGAAACCAGAGATTTATAAGCTATTGATTGGGCAGGAATGCAATGTGCATACTTAAATGCATTTCACGCCATTGGAAATAGGACATTTAGTTGCTTGGAATGAGCTAAAGAATACATGGTCGGATGATGTCGATGTGGTAATTTCAGATGAAGATTGGAGAGATGTTCTTAGGGTTAGCAAAAATTTGGGGAAAGATATGAATCTATGTTTAAGTAGACAGAAAGTAGATGGTAGGGTTTATTGGACACCAGTTAGGATGTATAAATTAAAGTTGAGGACGGATGAGTTGTGCTGGTGTTGTGGAAGAGATAGAGGTTCCCTTTTGCATGTACTTTGGGAATGCTCGAGAGTGCAGGATTTTTGGAAAGAGGTAATTGATAGAATTTATTTGGTTTTTGGTATAGTCTTGCAAAGATCGGCAGCCAATGTAATCTTTCTTCTACATAAAGGGAGGTGTTTAAGTGCTAGGAAACATAATTTCTGGATAGATAAAGCTGTGATGGTGAATCCTTAGGTTCTGGAAGACTACAAAGAAACCTACTGTTGAGGACTGGTTGGTGGAGTTACAGATTTGATCTAAGTGTGAAAAATGAAAGGTTATCTTTCATTATGGGGATCATTCAACGCCTTATATGAGTGATGTAGTAGAGAGATGGTGAAAAAGTGGGAGAGAGGAGTGAGAGGACATCCCCATACCTGCCGTTTTTTTTCTTCTTCTCTTTCTCTCTCTCACTCTTTCCTTCTCTTTTTTTTCTCTCTTTTCTGTTGTCTTTTGTGATGTTTTATGTGTGTTGGAGTGAATTTTTGTAATTGTTTCTTTTCGCTATTTACATAGGGTGTTAATATTTTGATATATTTTGGAGAGGATTACTGGGATTCTAGATATGGATTAGTAATGCTATTCATTGGATATTATTATTGTTCTGACTTTTATTGTTGTAATTTGTTATTACCTATGTGATGGAATTATGTATTGTTGAAAATCTAATAAAAAGATCTCTAAAAAAAATGGCAGTAATGAACAATGACACCTAGATTCTTGGCAGAAGAAGACACATGAAGAGTGGATAGAGGAAAAAGAACAGAAGGTGGTAAGAGAGCTGGTATTGTAAATGCAAGCAAGAACATTATTTTGGTCTTAGAAGCATTCAGATGTAGAAAAGGGAAGTTCTTCCAAGATTGTATGGCCTAGAGACAGTTAGCGATAGTCAACTGAAGGGTTTTGGAAAAAAGGAGAAAGAGCCAAAGAGCTGAACGTTGTCAGCATAGATATGTGCATAAAGACTCGGAGATGAGTGGGAGCTTTAGAGGCAACAAAGGACTGAACCCGGGGGAATGCATGGGTCAGGGGGAAAGTAGAAGACTTTAAGCCATCTCAAGAAACAGAAAGGCTTTTGCTTCGGAACACATACAAAAATATTGTCTATTGTGGTGCCTTGTTATCAGTCACAAAAAATGTCTAACCCTGTACCTGTATTGAGTCCATGAATAGGTGATCTTAATTTGCAAATGTATTTAGCTTTGTGTCTTTGCAGATCATGTTCTCTATCTCCACCTCTTGCTGAAGATTTGACTTGATCGATTGCCAGAGCAGTCCCAGGAAAGTCCAGGGTAGGTTGGGAATAGAGAAGAGTAGGATGGTCGACCATCTCAAAAGCTTCAGAGACGGCAATTAAGAGTAAAATAGAGGAGAACTTAGAGTTGCGTGCGGACAGAATAGAGTTCGAAACTGAGAGAAGTGCAGTTTCCATTATTCGTCAGAGGGGATATGTTATGCTTACACTTTTGTTTAATCAAGTCCCCACTGTTACGTGATCTAATTATGTGTTTTTTCTACTTTCTAGCACCAGCAAGTTCACCGTGGCTGTGGAATGCGTGACCGTCATGCCTCCAGGGATGAGAAACCATTTCTGAGAGAATGTACACAGCGCGAACGAGTGCCTAACAAGCTGTAACCAGAACCCAATGCCACAGTGCCCTGTGCACAGGAGACAGTCCATTACAAGAACTTGGACACTTTTATTGCTTGGCTTCTGATTGCTACACTCCATACATGGGCCCGAATGCAGGCCACAGGCAATCCCTTTGACATGAATAATGTGGTTTAGGACTGGGGTAGCCACCTAAACTGTATATAAGGATGTTGCCGGCCTGGGGGAGCAGAGCAGTCCACCCAGGCGGTTGGATACGTGTTTTCATTTTATGCGAATACCCTTCTACATCTGGTCTCCCGTGTGCTTATTTTGGTATGTTGCTGAATGTGCAGTGAAGCAGGGCGGTTGCAGGAGGGAGCAGGACGAACAGATGTAACACCCACCACTGAATTTTCCTCATTTGCATGTCAGAGTGCAAAAGGATAGTGTACGCCACCCTTTTGCACTCCTCCATGCAAATCAAGTAAACACTGCCTGCCATGTATGCATGGCAAGTGGCATTTACAATGCATTCCTATGGAGTATGCCTGCTTTTTGTGAAAAGCCTGTGTAATCCCGAGCATTTGAGCAAGCATAAAAATGTATGCTGGGTCAAATGCTGGAGAATTTGTATCATGGAAAGGAATTGGGTGGGGAATCATAAGTAATGATCCGTCTCTGCACCATACAAATGAACGAAATACGGCGTAACGTAAACTAAATGCGTAAAAGCATTATGCAAGGCTTTTATGCATTGCGTTTACTTTACATCCAATTGAATATAAGCTTCATAATGTGCCCATGAGATGTACCAGCACTTGTCTCAATTAAAATGCCCCTATAATAATTACATTGCATTTTTAGAGTCAGTATTCAGCCGGATTTCTGCAGCTTCTTATAAAAACACTAGCAAAAGTAACTGTTTATTTGAGCGCGTTCTGTAGACAGACATGATAACAAGCTCATTAATTGTTGAAAATGAATGTTCCTGTAGGCCGCTGTTCCGCCTTTCCCTACCATGGTGCATTTTGTTGCAGTGCATTGTGGTGCAAAGGTCTCGAAATTGGAGCATCCTAGGGCCTTGAAACATGGTTTTCGAGGTTCCATAGGGACATCAAGTTTTTTTTCCTCATGTCGGGACCAGTTGAGAAACAATATTTTTTCTTTCCCTTCCCGGTGAACATGTTTTACAGCTACGCCGGCAGGCACCATCTTGCAGAAATCCTCTGGAGAAGTAATTTCACCTGATGTGGCAAACATTTGGAAACTTCTGAAATGCTACCTGCCTTCACCTTCGCCTCTCAGGTTCGTTTGCCTCTCATGTATGGTTAGTTTCCCTTCCAGTGAACATGGTCTATGGCTTATCGGCAGGCCACAAACAAACACATTTTATTTTTTACTTTGGCTGAAATCCAGGAAAGGGCTGGGATGTCCAAATGCCATGTAGACATAATGCCATAAGGGTCCTAACAGGTGTCTATGCAAAATGTGGTGCAGATTGGTGAAACAGTGGGGAATGGTATAAGGTACAACACTTCGCTTAGTCACAAGCAATGTTGACTTTTGCTGAAATCCAGGGAAAGGAGTGGGGTGTTGTAGGGATATTCATGCAAAAAGAGCAAAAGTGTGGGTTTCATTGGGTAGTATGTAAATGCAGCCATTTCAGAGTAGGTGTGAGGCACAGTTTTCTTTAGCAATAAAAGCATTTAGCCAAAACAGCAAAATGGGTTTAGTTTTAAAAGCATTTAAGACAGTGTGCTGTCATTTTAAAAATGTGCATATTACAATTGGGATGTTTTCATCTGTGTGGGACTGCATTAAAAAAATAAACATTATTAACTAATCCTATACTAACTTGTCCCACTAACTCATTAACTGTTCATCTAACATATAATGCATCTCTAAACACAGTGAGATTTATTCCATGTTAGTTTTTTCTATGGGGAAATATGCACCAGCAAGAACCAGATGAAACAATTTTACACTGAAGCATTCATTGTTCTAAACAGGCGAGGAGATAGTGCAGGACATCCTTGTAATTTGATTGGTAAATGAAGGGGTTGAAAAGCTGATGTCAGGAGAGAGGGCTGACCTAAGAGTGACAGACAGAGAGAGTTTTTTTAATGAGCTGGGCTAAAAAAATAGGCAGAGCTGTTTGGGATCTGAATGTGAACAGCCAGAGATTCAGGTGCTGCTGAGGTCTATTTGAATGGGGGCTCGGTCAATGCAGCCTTGAACACACCTGGCAGCCCATATATAGGACGGCTTGCTAGCATTGAAACCGGAGGAGCTCCAAATTCTGCCTGGAGCTGTGAAGCTGAGTTGATAAGTCCTGACGGCAAAAAGCTTTAAACTTCACATGCCTGGGTGAGTGAAGTTAATTGGGGAGTACGCCAGTGGTTGATATGTAATTAGATTAGCTTAGGGTGCTGAAGTTATACAAGAAAATGATGTATTTTTGATATAAAACGTGTCAGATTTCTCTCTGCATAGTTGCTATTGTGAAGTGCTTGTTTCTGTTTTTTTTCTTTCTTTGTTATATTTTGTCGGCTCGAGGCTGTGACAAATGTGGTTAGAGCAAATGATTGTAACATCAAATAATGTAACCTTGTTATCATGATTGTGTAATACACTGTGTACTGAGAGTATATTGGGTTTTATCTGTTGTTCTTTATTTCATGCATCTATTGGTCATTCTTCAAGAAAAGGGAAATTATAAAGGTTTGATGTTCATGCTGGAGCACTAAAGTATTTGCCATTTCATCACCAGTGCTAAAAAGTAGTAAACAAAGAATAGCATATATATATATATATATTTCTCTGCAAAGTAGGAAGGCATTTGGATGTGTTTTGAATGCGCTTTTCTCTGTATGATGTGAAGAGAAAACGGTGCCTCAGAGCACACAGGTTACTGAATGTACATAAGTCAGTAACACGGGTTACATACAATAAGTTGCATTCTGAATAAACTCACTGGGTTCCCTAAAGGTGCTTAGTCCACAGAGTACCTGCAGACAGCCAAAGGTGGGTCACAATTACAATGAGGGAAAGTTTCTTCTATGATGGGGCGATAGCATAAAAAAGACATGCTGACCACTATATCACAAAAATAAGACAATTCTAAAATACCACCAAAAATAAGATACCACTAAAATTACCGCTAATATAAGATAATATATTATCATCCCAGTAGGGTAATACTGAACTATCTCTAATGGTAAGAACAGTTTACTGCCAATATAACGCCAAATTGTTACAGTTAGAAAATACCGCCAAATCCAGAAATTGCCCCAAAAGACAAAAACTCCAACAGTGTCCAAATGTCATGTAGCCAGTTATGTACGGAGGGTCCTGACAGGTAACTATGCAAAATCTGGTGCAGATTGGTGAAACAATGTGGAATTGTGTAAGGAACAACACTTAGCACCACAAACCCACACAAAACTTTTGACTTTCATGTACATAGATTAATTTCACTTCCAGTTTACTGAGTGCTAATTCCCAGTACGCTTCCTCTGTATGCTTCCTTGAACTTTATCGCGGGGGTCAGAGCTGCCTGAGCCTTATACGTATTTGGAACTGTTTTTTTGTGGTGGTGTTTTGTTAACTTGTGTGCACCTCAGTGCTTACATCTTGAGGCCGTTCTAGGGCCTGCCGAACTTCCTGGCTCCTTGTGTCCACCCCTGAACCCTCACATCCTCGCTCTGATTGGGTGTGAGGGCAGCTTTGTGTGAAGATGTTCTATCCCTTGGATTTCTCCTGTTGGCAGTCACTTCATCACTGGAATTTGAGGGGTCAGAGCTCCCTGATCCTTATACGTATTTGGAAATGTTTCTTTTTGGTTGTGTTTCGTTAACTTGTGTGCACCTAAGCACTTTCATCTCGAGGCTGTTCCAGGGCCTCCTGAACTTCCTGGTTCCTTGTGCCTGCCCCTGAGCCCTCACATCCTCACTCTGATTGGGCATGATGCCCCTTTAGGTCCCCCTTCTAGAGCAGCACCACTGCCTGTTGCAGTACACTGAGATGAAGGACCCTGAGGCAAATGACTTCTCCCACAGAGACAGCTCCAGATGGTGTCAGCAGCTGTCATCTGGGGAATCAAGAAGTCTGCACCTGTCAATCAGCTGAGACTGCTAAAGAAAGGGCAGTTGGTCAGGGGGTTCAGCAGTCACTGCACCCCACTAAACTGACCCACCCATCTAATTACTCTATTGCTTATAATGCACCACCCATTCTTAGTGAGCTGTATTGCTTGAC
Organism: Ambystoma mexicanum; assembly: GCF_040938575.1. NCBI lineage: Eukaryota > Metazoa > Chordata > Amphibia > Caudata > Ambystomatidae > Ambystoma > Ambystoma mexicanum. Next base: position 1,274,016,538 of record NC_090929.1, on the reverse strand, counting down.
CATCTCTCCTGGAAAGTTAGCTTTTCCATTTTCTGCACTGCTGTTTGTGATGAAACTAGTTCCTGTCCCCTCTGTTTAGGAAAGTCAAAGCTGGGTGCTTCTTGCATTGCTGTTTGTGTTGAAACTAGGCCTTTTTCCCTCTTTTTAGGAAATTCGAATCTTGGTGTTTTCACAGTGGGCGCCCCCTTCCTGTCTTCCGTCCATTCTGCTCCTGTTGTCCCGTGTTGCTACCTGCTTGTTGCCTCGTGTGTGCCTTCTTCTGTGTGTTAACCTCCCCTCTGTTGCCTCCTGTGGTGCTCTGCTTTGGGCTGTGCTTCTCTCCTCTTGCACGCTCCTCCCTTCCTGCCCAAACTCCTATATGGGGCTCTCAATCTCTTCCATCTTCTCAAACTGCTTTTCCATCTCTGATCCTATAACTCTCACAAAGTCTGGTAAGAAAAGGTCCAAGAGGTATATGCTGGTCTCCAACCCTGGCCTCCCTATCATGGATACCCACATCAGTGCTTCCTCCAGACTGACTCTCACTCAAATACTCTTTGTCATTCTCTCCCCAGACCTATGAACCCCTCATATTGTCTCAGCTCTCTTTCCTATCTCTTCCTCTCCCATTAATAGTGGCACTCGGTAGGAGGTCCTATTGGCGTCCTTCCACTCCTCCAAGACCATCATTCATTTATATCTGAATGGCACAGTCTTGGTCCAGTGCCTTCAGCCAAATCAGCTCCTTTTTGAAAGGCGTCTCCCATGTCTTATTAACCTCCTTCATTCTCCTGCTACTCCTACCACCACCTCTCTGGATCCTCTCTCACCTCCTTCTTCTGCCGCTTGCCACCTCTCTGGCTCCTTCCTCCTTCGCTGTGGCTTCTAAGCCACCTGCTGCAACCACCTCTGCCCACTCTCCGGCCCCTCTACCACTTCCATTAAGTGTACCTCAAGCCTGTACCCCACCCAGGAATTCTTTCAAATGTGGCAACCTGCTCCACGCCACGACTCTCAACTCTCGCTCTGCTGTCAAACACTCCTCTGACATCTGCCACCTCCTCGAAGAACTTGACCTGGATGTTCTTGCTCTCACTGAGACATGTCTCCACCTCTTCTGTTCCCTTGCAGGCTTTTCACTTCACCACTAAAACTCAGGACATCCTATCCTTGCTCTCCTCTCCCCCACCCTCTACCTCTCTCTGACCCCCTCTGGCTGCCTCTCCCTCTCCTCCTGTCCCCTATTTCTCTCTGACAACACCTGATGATGTTTCTAGACAAGTCTGATCTATGAAAGTATCATCCAAACAGGTTCTCCCCTGCTCATCCAGAACCATCTAGGACCACATTGACACCCTCGCTCCAGCCTTGGCTGACTTCTGCAATCACTCTTTTGCCACTGGATCTTTCCCCTCTCTCCTCAAGCACTCTCTTGTGCACCCCCTCCTTAAAAAGTCTTCTGCCAATCCTACCCCTCTGGGCAACTATCACCCAATCTCTATCACAACTTTCCTGTGCAAACTCCTGGAAAAGCTGGCCATCTCCTGGCTTACGCTCCACACTGAATCTGTTGGTTTTTTCCATGACCATCAGTCTCGTGTCAGAGCAGCCAGGGGCACAGAAACGGCTCTCCTGAACACCCTTGAAGATCTGCTCTCTAATCTCGACTCCAGCCTTCCTTCTGACCTCATCCTCCTTGACTTCCCCTCTGTTTTTGACATGGTCAATAACGCCATCCTGATCTATCGACTCTGTGAGAACCTGGGCATCACAGATCAGGCCCTGGAGTCGTTGACCTCCTTCCTCCTGGACTGACTCGCCCAGGTCCAACTTGGGTCCTTTCTCTCCACCACCTCTCTCTCCACATGTGGTGTTCCCCAGGGCTCTGTACTCTCACCCTGGCTCTTCAATGTCTACTTGGCCCCCTTGGCCCACCTGATCCATACCTTCTCCTCTAACTTTCAGTGTTATGCGGATGACACTCAGCTCTCTTTCAGGATCCTCTCAGCCTCGTCTCCTCTCACTCATTAATGACTGTCTACCCATGATTCAGGATTGTTGTGCCACCAATGATCTCTGCCTTAATTCCAGTAAGATGGAGATCCTTCTCATTGAGACCCCTGCTCCTGCTTTCACTCTCTCACTCTGGCTGTCCTCCTTGGGCCCTCGTCCTTCACCTTCCAGTGAGACAAAAAACCTTGGTGTCATCTTTGACTCCACCTATCCTTCTCTCCTCACATCACCGACCTTGCCAAGAAGGCTGACTTCTAGCTGCACCTCCTCAGATGTATTCTTCCTTTTCTCACTTTCCCCCTGAAGCTCACTGTCTCCATGGCACTGGTTCTCTCTATGCTCCACTACTGCAACAGCCTCTTTCTCAATCTGTCTTCATTGACTCTACATCCTCTGCAACTAATCCAGAACAGGACTGCAAGATTTATCCTTGCCAAGGACCATATCTCTCCAGCCCTGAAATCCCTCCACTGGCTCCTGGTGGCTGCAAGGATAAAGTTATCCTTGGCCTTAAGCCCAGGGACCACATCTCTCCAGCCCTGAAATACCTCCACTGGCTCCCGGTGGCTCAAGCTTTCCCAATACATATGGTGACCTCTCCCGTGGCAAATGGCGGGCTAACCCTGTTTGTGTGCTTGAATAGGAGAGAGTGCGTGGAGGAGTTTCAGTAAGCTGGCCGAATATTTTGTGTCTATGCAGCTTTATAATAGAGGGCTCACCGACGCTGCCCACTAGCCTGCGATCTATTGAGGGCGAGTGCCAAGTCGCAACTGTTGCATATACAGACATGTGGTGATGCCCCTACTGTGTGTACTTGCGCTCTGCTTTCCTGCTTCCCCTAGCAATTGCTCCTCTGGATCCTTTAGCAAATACGTTTAGACTTTATATTCGGGTGCCCTAATAATGCATTAATGCATGTGCAATGAATGTACAGCAAAACTGTGAGCAATTGAAGGTGTAGGAGCACTTTAGTGATTCATATATAAATACTACACGTAGACACACATACACATCACAACTGGCTCTGGGCTCTTTCTCTACAGAATAGTGCATTCTAAATGTGTTAAGAGGGACAACTTAAAATAATTGCCCGAAATACACTGACTACACCTGAAATACAATAACATTTCAAAAATCAAATGATTATTGAGAGAAGGGCAATGTTTTTCTCCCCTACTATTTAACATGTACCTTAAACCTTTTCATGATCGTCTCCCTCCTTTGGATGTTGTATTTCCAGACCATGCATACGATGCCAATCTCTGTTTTCAACTCACTAACAGCCACACGACAGACAATGATGAAATGCTTTCAAACTTATATCACCAAAGTGTGAATCGATACATCTATTATTGGACTAAAAAATTTAACTTGCCCTTAGTGTTGCTGAATCAAGATCATTTGCAAGTGACCCCATATCGTTCCAAACTGAAATCCTACATATCCACTCCTTCCAAAAATTAGCAATCTAGAAATCTGCTTTGACACACCTGAATATAGCCATGCATTGTCTCTGGATATTTTATAAAAATGGGTCAATCTCTTGAAGAATAGCATCGTAGCTATATAGCTCTATGCATTGGTCATTCTAGGATTGACTACTGCAATGTCTTATGCAGGAGCCTCAGAAAATGTTTTTGTCTCTCAACGGCACATATAGTCATCAATGCTCACCCACGTAACCCCCCAATCTGTTGAAACTACACTGGTTCCACATCCAGAACCATAGCCTGATTAAATGGCAATTACAACAAATTATGCTTTTTTTCAACCCCAAACCCATCAACATCTTTCCAAACAGATTAAAAGATATCAATCTAACGGATTGCACGTTTCTCCTTAAACATATTAATTACCTGGTTGTTCCACTCTACAAGCTGACATCAATGGGTGGCTAAAGCTGAGCCTACAAGGCCCTCTGGTTTGGAATGATCTGCCAATATCACTATGTTCCCAGTCAAACCTCATGATTAAAACAACATGTTTAAAAACATTTTGTTTCTTTGCTACTTGTATTGTTGAACTTTGTTTTGTACCCCGTTTCATCATCTGGCAAACTGGCTTCCTCAAGATGCTCTTGAATACCCTTTGGCCATTGCACTGTAACAAAATGGTAAACGTATACAGGGGTGATGAGAACATCTCCTAGATCTCTGAACAATGAAATACTTACAGGAACATGCCCTTTCTAAACTGAGGTTTTGCAGATTATTTTGATAACAGCTATATTGCACAATGTGTCTTAACACAAGAACCTCTTGCTTATCAGTCTCAGCAGCCCTAGCTATGCAATAAAACAGCAATTTTGTACCCTTGGTCTTATGTCACGGCCCTCGCCCAAAACCCCCTCTGGCAAACCCATTGGCCAGGTGGAGTCAGGACCCGGGCCTCTAGAGCCTGGCATCCTCTTCAAAAGCCCTCATGGGGCTAGGCTCATTCACCATGAAAAACAATGTGCTTGGGAACTACTTTATTGTATTGTCAGCCAACATGGAGGCATCCACATAGCTTGGTTCCTAAGAACCAAGCTATGCGGTCTAGTGTTTTGGGTGTGGCAGCCTAGGGACTACTTTACCTGGACTATTTTGTTGGGGCTATTTAAACCACACCCGAGCAAGACAACACGCTTCGTGTTACTTTTCAGCTTGCAACGTGACGCTCACCGTGTCCAGCTATTCCCTCGAACCTCGGAGAAGCAGAACCTGCAAGGAGACAAAAGGAACATCATTAGCAGCAGCATCCTACCTGCAGTCTTCATCTTTAAACACTTGCAGCTACTGAGATCAGCTTCCTCGAATCTGCACGCCTCCCGGACAGAACGCCTTGAAAGAGGAAAATAGAGGCAACATTAAAGAAAGCAGTAGAGACATTTACAAATTACGAACTGCTCAAAAGGCTTACCTGGCTGGTCGCCTCTCGGCTGGCACCACTCCAGACCTCCCACTCACGCTGAAGAACACCGCGACCTACAAGGGAGGAAAACACAGGTTAGCAAAGGCAAGACTTCGCAGCGCTGCGTATAGTGCTTACTTACCACATCATAGCGCTCTTAATGCGCCATCATTTACCAGGGGGGCTCAACCAAGCCAGTTCGCCGCGCTGAAGCTCCGCATACCTAAGGGAGAAAAAAGAGACATTTTAAACAAAGAAAGGCATGCAGGATAGCAACAAAACTAAAGAACAGCAATAAGACCTACCTGAACAATATCAAAAAGACCGGCGTCAGTGATGTAACTGGACCGCACTTGCCCATGAAAGACAATGCGCCCCTGCAAAGAAGGCAGGACCGAGAGCATGCCTAATTCTACCACAAGGCAGAACCTTCCCCGCAGACCACATCAGGGCAAAACTGAGAAGCATACCAGCGAGTAACCCGGCTGGGTGGCGTCCCTGTGGATACCAGGTGAGCGTAACATCTTACCACATTTGCTATAAACCTAGCCACTGTGGTACTCTTATGGCATGTTCTAAGCCAATCATAGCACATCGGGAACCTCTACTTCCGCAAATCTACTACAGGGTCATCTCTAATTTCACATACATGCAGACAGTGGCGCATGCACTGAAAAGGACAGCACAAATTAAGGTTTGATCTAAAATAAATTCTAGAAACCTGCTTAATGTATATAGTTAACGATATTTAAACTGGGGACAAGTTGGAGGAATGCTCGGATTTGAAGCCTCCGTGAGTGACAGGTTAAGTGGACTGTCAGGACTGGTTGTTGGGGCTGGAGGAGGTGGTAATTTCAGTAGATTAGCACTGTGTTGGATGTAAGGGTAAGAAAGCACATCACTGTTCTACTACCTCTGGAAATGATATGACAAACATACAGGATATCTCGTTCGATACGTGTACACTTGAATATAACTCCATGTTCAGCTTGTTAAGAAAAATGATAAAGTTAATACAAAAACACGTTATTATTTGAAATTTCAGTGTTTAATTAAATCCTGCATTATTAACCATTCTTGGAGGTGGATTTACTATTTTACTTAGATGGAAGACTCCTAATTCACAGAAGCTTTTCTCAACGGCAAAACCCCATTGGAAAACCCTCTGTGAATAAGGGCCTGAATGAGGGTGCATATGTTCTGTGTGGGTGGGATGTCGTATCATGGAAATTAACAATGCACAACAGAATTGCTCATGAAAGAGATTCAATAGGAGAAGTGCATAAACACGATGAGATTCCATGAAGGAATACATATGTGGTACATACCATGGAATTACTGTGAGAATGTAATCAGTCGGGAGAAAGAAAATACATAGTGGATATTAAGATGGAGATATTGTTATTATTAATATTAGATGCCATTGTGCTTGGGTGGCTTCAGCTGTTACACAATGCGTTTTTATAGAATCGGGGGCATGCGAGCGACCTCTCTCGCCCTGTCCCAACTGCTGGGTGGCACCCTCTAAGAACCAGTGTGAGAGCATGAAGCAAATCCCTGCAGGTTAGAAAGTTATGCTTTCTTGCTTTGTGTTTAGTCGCTGCTTTACATTCGGGGTCAACATTCAGTGAATTTCATCTTCTAACATATACGTTCTTATCGACATATGCACAGTCTGTGCCTTTAGTAACTCGCTATATAGCATTAGTTTCATACGCTTCGTGTTAGGGTAGTTTGCTGAGCTACTTAGCTATTACAAACAATAAACGCTTCCCATAAGCCTTAGAACCTTTTTGATACAATTATTTATCCAAAGCAGTAATAATGCAAACAACGCATTGTTGCTTTGGTTTACGCCTATCCTTTAACCTTTACTGCTGCTGCAGGAACATGGGCTATTTGTCTTGAATTCAGCTGTGCCCCTTATGCATATCTATCATACAGTGTGCATTAAAGTGCCGTACTACAATTAACAAGTGAAAATACACGAGTGGACTTCGAGGCATGTAATTATATTGCACTGCATTGTATTAGAAGAGAAATGTGTATTCCAGGCAGGCTTATTTTTCATTGCAATAATTGCATTGTTGTATGTGCATCAAAAGGACAGCAAAGCATTTCTAATCCAGATATGTTTCTAATGGCAGGTTTCGTAGAAGCAATCAGTTTCAGAAATGTCATTATAGAATAGGATGATTGAAATAGTAATGCTGCAGACATTTTCCATTGACTTACAGCCCTTTAGCTAAATCAAGTGTAATGGTATTGATGAAAAAAGGAGCAATGCCATTTGTTGTAATAATTCTTGCCATAAATGACTTTTAAAGGTAATGGAAAATAGCCTGTGATCTTAACATCTGTATTGATTGTGCATGTCCTGTGTTACCAATAAGCAATTGTATTTCATTGGTGAAGGTCATGGCAATAGGCTATCATACATTAGGTCACCTGACACCAAATCACAGGTCTAGAAAATGTTATTTTCAAATGAAAAACATCTTGTTTAATTGACATTTGATTTTATTATGCAGCCTACTGCGCCTGGTGACATTGGACCCGTTTACTTTACACATCTAACAGTGTGTTGCCCAGGAAAATGTTAACAGCCCACTTCAAAGAGCGACTTTCTGCAGATTAAGAAAAAATAGTGCATTGAGGTTAGAGAATATTTAAACATCGTGCCCACAAGGACATATGAAAAACATTACACAGCAGAACAGTGGTGGCAAGTTTGCCTGTGTGTGTATATAGAGGCAGAGGCAGTGGCCAAGGGAGCAAGAGAAGGCATTGCATTGAGTGCTGTAAGAGTCAGTCAGTACTGGCAGGGCTAAAATCAGCATCCTGTCAAATACCCTTTTGGAAGTGAAATTCCTATCTTTGACTCCTGACAAGAAATGTTTATCAGGAAACAGTACTGAAAAATAGGAAGACCAAGCACTAAAAACAAAAGATGTGTACAGACAAGAGGTTTCCACCTGTCATATGATGAACCTAATGAACTTGTAAGTGACGTTCCTACATATTTTTTAATCGGCCATCTCACTGACACATCTGGCCAATACATACATGTGAGGGATCATCTAGAATTTTCGATTGCGCTTGAATGCCCTCCCCACAACACACACACAGGCTCTATTTTTCGGCACATAGGCATTCAGGTACACGTATAACCCATACAAACCAAAATATAATGAAATCATAAAGAAAAAACAGGGACAGGTAGGAGATATACACCCTTCACCTTTTTGTGGTAATGTAGGCAGAGGAAAGGCTAGGCTCTCAAGGGGTGTGGGGAGGTGAACCAGTAGTGACTCAATAAAAACAGTTTCAAAGTACAGAATAAAGGCAATATCCAATCACAATTTTCTAACACTGATTTATAGATCTGGGCTTATGGAATGCCAGATCACTCTTAATTAAATCTTCCGCTGTTCATGATCCTTTCTTAAGACTGAATCTACACTGTACACACTGTATTACAGAAACCTGGATTTCTTTCTATAACACAGATATTCCTGCTTCTTTGACTATTTCTCAGACTTCCTTTTGTCATATCCCATTTTGTCCCTCAGCTCGGGGAGGGGGTATCAGTGTTTTGTATCGTTCTTCCTTTACAATTGCCCCATCAACGTTATTTCTTCCTACCTTATTGTCATTTGAATTTTCATATACTATATTTTCTAAACCTTATTCTGTTTCATCCTTGCTTATTTATTATCCTACCGTACCAGTAGGCTCTTTCTGTGAAGACATTGATACTCTTCTTTCTACGATCCTTCCTTCTGTTACTCATCTTATACTTTTGGGCAACTTCAATCTTTATCGTTCTTCTGTTCATTCTACTCTTCCATTGCTTACAATCCTTCATTCATATTGTCTTTGTCCTCTCTCTACCCCTCCTTCTCACATTTCGGGATCTTGTCTTGATCTTATTTTTGTTTCATCTCTGTCCACTTCGCCTGTTTCATCACTTCCCGTTTATCTTTCCTCTACTTCCTGTTCACCTTTTATCTTCATATGAAACTCTGCCATTGTTTTTGGTGTGATTTACGCAGTTTCAATACTCCACTTTTTGTTTCTTCCTGTGTCTCTGCTCTGCCTTCACATTCTTCTTTTGCAGCCTTGTCGGCTGACAAGGTTGATTCTACTCTTTTTTCTTCTCTATTGCCTTCTTTAGATACACGTTAGCCTGTCTCATCCTTCTATCCCTCTCGAAAACCTTCCCAACCTTGGCTTTCCACACATCTTTTTTGTATGCACCATGTCCTTGAAAGACATTGGCTTAAACACAAGTCTGCAGCTGATTACACCTCAGACACTTCTCGTCATGCTCTTTCTGATGATTTTGCCAAATGCTCTTATTTTTCTGATCTATTACATACACAATCAACCCAAACAAGATGTCTGTTTCAAACCCTTTCACTTCTTCTTTCTCCTCTGACTCCTGACTACTCAGCTAACTCCACTCTTTCAGCATCTGACTTGGGTCTATTCTTTTCTACAAAGGTGGCCTCTCTGCTTGACAATAAAGGTTCCACTTCACTAATATCACCTGCTGTTCCTATCTTAGCTTCTGTAGCGTCCTTTTCTTGTTTCATCCCTATTACCAATGAGGAAACCTCTCTCCTGCTGGCTCAAGCTCATTCTACTGCCTCTCCCACTGATCCTGTTTCTTCGGTGCTCATCCAAAGTCTATCCTTCTCTTGTTTCTTATCTTACTTCCCTGTTTGACATTTATTGCTTGACTTCAACTTTTTCGTCATCATTTAAACACGCTTTGATTATTCCAATTCTAAAGAAACCTACAATTGATCCTTCACCTGCTTCTAACTTTCATCCTAGTTCTTTATTGCCATATCATCTTTATGCTGATTATACTCAGATTTTTCTGTCTTTTTCTTTTTCCTCTGCGGTCCACCATGGATTGTCCACTTGTCTATTAGCTATTAAATCTTGGATGTCAGCTCATTATCTGGCCCTCAATGCTGCCAAAACTGAGGTTCTTTTCTTTCTGACTAACACTATTCCTTTTCCAATACTTCCTTCCGTTATTTTGTTTCCCCCATCTCCACTTTTTATTTCCTCTACTGCTTGTAATCTGGGACTCTATTTTGATTCTGAGCTACCCTTTAAGCACCACACGTCCTTGTCCTCATGCACCTGTCACTGTCATTTACATAATATTCAGAAAGCTCGTCCCTTTCTGACATTTGAAGCCACTAAAATGCTAATAACTTCTTTAATTTTCTCATGACTTTTCTATTGTTCTACTGCTCTCTTTGGTATTCCACTTACTCGACTTGCTCCTCTGAAATCTGTTTTTAATGGTTATATTCATCTTCTTTGTCTCCTCTCTTCTCATGACTCTATTTCTTCTTCTCTTTCTACTCTCGGTTTTTTCAATCTCAACTCAAATGCAACTCTCTGTGTCTTGTCTTCAAATCGCTCTATGGTTTTGCACCTGACTATCTCTCTTCCTTGGTTTCATTTTACACTCCTCCTCATTCTCTTCATTCTTCTTCTCAATTTCTTCTGGTAGTTCCACACCCTCTCTGTGCTCAATCGCATTTCTGGTCTTTTAGTCTATTGGCTCCTCTACAATGGAATGCTCTTCCTTATCCTTTTCACTCCATTTCTTTTTATTCTCTGTTTCATGAATGAAATCAAAGTCCCATTTTCTTCACTCTGGGTGATATGACAGACTGCTTTTATTATTCATTTTTGTTGTACTGTTTTGATTATCTGTACAGTGCCTTGGCTTAATATATAAATGCCTTGGCGCTATATAAATCTCAAATAAATACAAATACAAGGTTCTATAAAAAATACTTTAGTTAAACACACCATCTGCAATAGAATGATTTTGAAAATTGTACGAAAACCTAACACCAAAGGAAGAATAGATAAGTATAGAGAAGATGCAAAAGACTAAGGAAAGTAGCACCCAGGGCATAATTCAAGGGGTGATAGGTAAATTACTAGCTCCAAAAAGAATATGTTATTGAACTGAGATTTCCGAGATTTCGAAGATTTCAGGCAGAGGGAGGGAGCAGTTTTGGTTAAATTATAGTGTGCCGGGGTTCTCACATTCCACTTCCTTTGTTAACATGTTCTCCCCTGCAAATTCCGCAGGGTCTGGAGTAGTGAGAAGAACGGAAGTGGCTTGTGTAGATTCTCTCATATCGGCCCCCTTAAGGCAATTTTCAGCATATAAGTGGTCTATCGACTGTTCTAGAGTCTCAAGGATAGCTCTGTCAGATCGGACAGCCATATTTAGGCTGCCTTCTTTATCGGCTGTAAGTTAATCGCCAATGACCTGATAGTTGTCAATGGGTCTGCCATAGAATTACCAATGTTTTGATTATCCTGGGGCCCACAGCTAATGTTGCTCTGCTCTTGGTGGTATCCCTGTTCATGCCGCCCTGAGTGAATTACAGAAGTAGATTCTGCTCCTGATGTGGCTAAGGGGCTGGACAGTATCCATATTTGTATTTCTTTTTTTTATATGTATTTGTTTTTGGTTTTTACAAAGAAAACCTTTACAAAAAAAAATGTGAAACACTTGCTTAGACCAGAGTTAGACAGAAACTACATTAGAAAATTAAAACTGAAAATAGTATAGACCACCAAGGGTGACTAGGGAAGACAAATCAACCTCATTAATCGACCTCACTAAGACCCGTGGCTTAACAGTTCACTAATATAGAAAATGTTTCCAAAACTTGTACTATTGCCGCAGTGAGCATGATTTCTTGACCAGAAATAAGTCCATCCCAAAACGAATCCTGTGCTAGGCCCTCCTCTCTAGCTACAAATCTCCCCACAACTGTAATCTTGTGTCCCATGTGCCTTCGCACTCCAATAACAGATGTTTGAGTGAGTGTAAGTTCGGAGAGTCACAAAGCCCTCAAAGCTTTTTTGCTTTATCACTCTGGTTTCTTTGAGCCAAGATTTCCCCATATAAGCTATGTTTAATCTCAGCCTAAGAAGGTTATTTCTTTTACTTCGTCCAGGAAATTTTTGGAGGTAGCGTGGAAGAGAACCAAGTTTTCTCTCTATCTTCAAAAAGAGGTTTGGTGCGTTAAGATTCCTTACTCCATCAATTGTTTGGATCTAATTGCTCATTTCAAGATGTTTTTTGACCTTCATAGGATTTTGAATGAGCGTCTCTGTTGTTAGATCCAACCTGAGTAGGATACCTCCCACTTTTCCCTCCAAACCAAGAAGTTGTTTCGACTTTGCTTTTTTGAGATGTTCATTTGCGTTGAAATAAAGAGTAGTCACACTTGCTGTTATTATATTACGGTAAAGAGACAGGAGTTTCCAATCTGCTCGACATGCTAGGGAAGTCATGCCCAGTTTGAATCTCAGACTGACGAGTGGGGTACATAATGGAAGATGTAGTGTTGTTTTCCACAGGCGTCCCTCGATTTTGTTCCAATCATAGTTCCAAAGCAGAGGTTTTGCTTCCACGCCATAAAGGAGAACTGGAACTGCTTTCCCTATATATAATTTGATGAGTGGAAGTATTGAAAATTTACAAAATCCTCCATTCAAATTCTTCATCTGAGCAGTCATTTTAGAGGTCTTTTCAAATATAACCGGTATCACCTTGTTCAAGGCAGGGGAAGCTAAGATTTCGTAGCCCAAATAAGAGAGCTCTTCAACCCGAGGAATTACCTTAGCGTCCAGTTCCTAGAGGACAGATTTTTCTTGGGGTGTTTGAATATAAGTATCTTGGACTTTAATGGGTTAATTATAAGGCCATTTAGTTTGGCATATTCGCTTAATTTGGACAAGAGCTGCTGCAGACCAATTGCTGAACCATCCAACAGTGCGAGATCGTCCACATAGGCCAACCAATGTATTCTTCTGCCATTTATCCTAGGGCATACCATCGATGTAGAAGCTAGGAAATCTCTGAGGTCTGACAGAAATAGGTGAACGAATAAAGGGGCACCCAGACACCCTTGCTGAACTCTCTTGAGTACCTGTATTAACTCTGAGAGATTGCCGAGATCAGCCAGCCTCACCCTAATGGTAGTGTTCTTATGTAGCTCTATAAGCATCGCCAACAAGGGTGCTGGAATCCCCGGCTATAGAGCTTCTGCCAGAGGAGGGACCTGTCCACTAGGTCGAATGCTTTGTACAGGTCAACCCAGGCCCCGAATAGCGGAGTGCCCTCCTTCTCATTGGTTCTTTCACTAAGTAGGTTCAAGATGAGTCCGTTTAAACTGGTGGAGAGTCCTTTCCTGAAGCCCGTTTGATGCTGGGAGAGGATCTGTTCAGAGTCCACCCACGATGTAAGTTCTTTCAGAAATAATTGCATGAAGAGTTTACTGTCTATATCCAGGAGGGCGATAGGTTGATAGCTTGCTGGGCTTAGCCTATCGCCCCCTTAAAGAATGGAATAATTATTGCACTCTTCCATGAAGGAGGATATATCCTGTTCTTAAGGATTTCCTGAAAAAAGATGGTACAGCAACTTTGCCCCTAGTTTAGGCTGATTTTTTAACACCTGATAGGTGAGTCCATTAGGCCCAGCCGCCTTTGACGTGGAAGAGGAAGCAATGAGCTCCTTGATGTCTTGTTCGTTAAATGTCAATGCCCAACTGGTGGTAGGCCCGATGAACTCTCTGGATCCCGTATGTTCAACATTTTTGGACAGGTAGTCCATCCATTTATGCTCTGGAACCAAGTTGCATAGCGAACTATCATAGCCAGTCTCAAGTTGCTTTAACGCTGCCCAGACATTTATGCAGTTGTTAGCATTAAGGAAGTAGAGCATTCTCTTCCCATCTTCTTGCAGTTTTTGGGATTTGTGGTTCTTTGTCCAATTTCTGTAGGATTGCTTACCCTTCTTAAGTTTTTGCATGCAATCGAAGGGGTCCTCTACTCCATTTTTCCTTATGTGGCGGAGTGTTTGTCGCAGGATTCTCTTCTTTTTGTATGTTTCTTCGTCGAAGTGATGGATATGTATTTGTTTCCCTGCGGCCTTTACCTCACTTGGAAGACAGATAGACCACACAAATTTCCCAAATTTCACTGGGTGAAATTACTCTATCCACGCTGAAGATGGAACTGCTTCGAGAAGTTCGTTCAGCTTTTTTCCTACATGTTTATATTTAACCAATCTCAGTTTGCTCTTTGAACCTTCAAGTTCCTGGGAGGTGAGCTGATTACGGGGTTTCTGTATTTCCAAAAACCAGAGTTCCAAACTTGCATGGTCACTGCCTCCTTCCCAATTAAGTGTCAAACTAGGGCAATGAGAGGCCCGATGTTACGAAGATGTAATCTAGTGTGGATTGAGAGGATCCTTGGCACCATGTAGGTCCTGCTGCTTCCACACCCCTATTTTTCTGATATATCCTTTCAAGATCCCAAGATGAAAGGAAGTCCCGCCAGTATTTTCCCTTCCATGGTTTGCTCAGCTTAGGTTGTCCAATCCTCTCACTCCTTGGGTTGATTTGATCTGCATTAAAATCCCCTGCTAGGATGATGTTGGCTCCCTCATAATCAATCTTCACCCCGTGAGTTTAGAGTATAGGATTTCTGTGAACTCTTGAAGGTTCGTACTGGCTGGGTTCCAATAAATATTAATAAGCACCAGGGTGGCGCGAGGTACATCTAATTCTATCTCTACTTTACAGGCTTGTATGCCCACCGCGTTATTGCACAGGGGTACAATTTCTTTAATAACCCTCTAGCTAAATGGGGTTAAAGAGCCAGGTCTCCTGGAATAACAAAATATCATTATTTTGCAGCAGATCCTTTTTTAAGTTTCTTTTTTTTTAAGAAGCTCGGACCTCTCGTATTCCAGGAGACTAGTCTTAAACCCTTTTGTCTAAAGACTATTTTGCTCTTGTATATCAATGCCTGGCCATAATTCAAAGGGAGTCTCCGCCGGTGGCTCATTCAGGTTACAAGATTGACTCTACTGATTACAAAGTTCACATCTCATTGTTGACTGCATAAATCCACTCTGAGACAGAGAGAAACTAGATGGCGGAAGTCTCCTTCCATTGACCAGAGAATTCCTGCATATCATAATCCAGCCCCTTCCCTTCTCATTGAAATGCCTTTGGAGATGCAGCACCCTGGTGTGAAGGTACTCCTTTTGAATGGCTGTGCTCCAGCCACAGGACAGCTGCCTGCTGTGTGACTGTCTCGGGCAGAGAATGAAGTATCATTGTTCACCCTTCCTTCAGAATTAGGTGATAGATATACTATAAAAGAAGACATCATTCACGATAACAATCTAATCTCCACAGAACCACTTTACTTGTATTTGTTTGTGTGGGCCCACTAACTGTCACTTACCAATTACGTATTTCCTCTATATAGATGCATAGGGCCTCTAGGGGTTCACAATGTTTAATCACCCACACATACGTGATATCAAAGGTGTAGCGAAACCAGAGCCTATATCTAATATTTCCCATTTTCAAACTATAACATCCTGCAATGTTGTAAATTAGGACTATGAGCAAAGCACCATATGCAAAGCACCAGAGGTATTGATGTCGCAAAATGCAATCTGTTGTCTGTCCCTCAAAATGCATGGAGAAGTTTAAATCTTGTAGTTCTTCAATGAAATTATTAGTGAACTTTATCTAGTCAGAGACTATACACCTGTCTGGGAGGACTGGAACCCAAATTATATGTCCTCCCAGTTCTCAATCTTAATTGCACGGCCATTCATGCCCTTGGAAGAACATGCCAAACAGGGAATATTCTTCTCCAGTTCACCACCTCTGCTTTGAGAAGTATTGTACAGCATTGTTTATATCTGTGCTCGAATATGATGGATTATCTCAAAGAGTTAGGGCAATTTACCACATGAAATAGATCCTCAAAATTTCTGATTTTTTGTATCCTCTCTGAAACATAAATTTGTGAGTGTGTATGGTCTCCTTTAATTACACATTTATTGGGTGATAAACCCTAGGACCAACCATTTGCAGCCATGTTCCTTTACCGTAACAAATGTACCATATGCAGTCATGAGTAGCACACCAACATGCCTGGTGGCTATTTTATTATTTTTATTCATTTATATTGTGCAGAAAGCCCGCAGGCATCGGTACACAACACTTACATGCTCCTATGAACAAGAAATCATGGAACAATCAGATCCAGAGACAGGCAGAGATTATTAGTCCGCTATGTAAACAGTAATATGTTTTGTGCTTTTCGAAAGAACTTTATATTTCCTTCCAGCCTGAGTGCTAAGGGCAGTGTGTTCCAAGGTCCACATATATGCTGGCATACACTCCTCACACCGCAAATCAACCAACCGGCTGAAATCACAACTCGTCTGTGAAGAGAGAACCCACAAACAAGCCTTTTCTTGTCATACACCCATCCTCACAGGCTTTGAATGCCCCCACAATTCTCCAATTTCTCAAATCTCTCAAAACGTGGCTTGTTCAACAATACCTGACCAAGGACTAATTCCAAAGGATGCACAGACTGCAACTCACAGTATTGTGCTGCTGTTAAAAGAAGAGCCCCTAAGCTCGCTACTCAAACCCTGTACAGATCTCTGCTGCTCTTGAGCTAGGTCATTGATTTAAACAATAAAATAAAATAATACAAATGTAAATATTTATATACATGATTTCAAGCAGCAATAGACTTATTTGATTTAAACTACCTCGGCACAATAGATTACTGATAGACTCAAACCATTCTGACACTAAAATAGTGTCAGGGCAATTAACAGAGATGAAACTGCCTCATTAGAGCCTAAAAGACTGTTATACTGTGCCCACAATATCTGATTCACTGTGGTTCCTGTTGCCTCTTCACAAGCTTTTATTAAACAGGATTGTAGTATGGTACAGGATTACGTTAGGAAATGTAAAAACTTGTGAGAAACTAGGGAGTGTGTGAGGTAGCTGGCCTGAGCATGAAGTGGCTGAGACTATCCCGGGAGCCTCCGTGTGCAAACAGGCATGCCAGTAGGACCAGTGGAAGTGTACACTTGATTATTTTATTCAAAGACTGCCGACTTCAGTTGCCTGTTCAGTTGAGCTGAATCTCTGGAATAGATCAGAGCTTGTATATCACACCTCAATTGAATAAATAATGTGAGCCTTGATCTCCAACGTGGGTACGGGTTTAGCGGAGTATGAACAGTGGGTGAACATGCAGGTAAACAACCATAATGTTCTCCTCCTATGATTGGAATACCATGGTTAGCCTGCAGCTTGCATCTCATCTTTGCTTTGGGTACCCATACATCTTACTGATTTTCTTATAAGGGTCTTATCTGAATCTAATAGGATCTTACAATCTTACTTCAAGATTATAGGATTGTATAAAAGTTCAATAAGTACATTATTGTCACATACGTGGTTATAAGGTTCTTATTGTGGTTCCCTAAATCCATCTACTATTTCAAATATTCTGACAAGCTACTTATATGAATTATATACCATTGTTTAAAAATATTCCATAGATATCTGTTCCTTGGGGGGAGCTTAAATTCAGGGCTTATTTGACTCTCTCCTGGACTACATTTGCAGCTAGTCTATGATCTACATGTTGGCTAAAAAGAAGAAAAACATAAAACACGCTTTGTTAAAAACAGAAGTAAAAAACAGGAAAGCTAATATCCATTTGATAAGACTGATATCCATATCAAAGGCCCTCATTCCGAGGTTGGTGCTAGTCATGGCGCTACTGGCACCAATACCGGTACTGCCACCGACGTGGTGGTATGGGGACTTACAGGTCCATTCCGCCCTTTGCGGGACCAGTAAGTCCCCATTTGAAATGCCATTCCCCATTCCCATTTGAGCCCCCATAGGGCTCAATGGGAAGGGGGAAGGTAGCAATAACGGTACCGCAAATTGCGGTACCGTTGTTGACCCGGGTATCCCTTCGGCGGTCCCGTCCTTAATGCCTGCTAAAACCAGGCGTTAAGGAAGGACCCGCAAAGGGACCTCAGAATAGGGCGCAAAGGGATTACCGGCACCGGTGTCATTACCGGTGCGCGGTATCCCTTTGCGCCCGGGTCGTAATGACCCCCAAAATGTCACTATAATTTTAGCATAACATACTTGCCTCCAGCAAGGCTGAGTATGTTTTTATGAAAATGGAAAACCTGTTTTGAAGCACCTTGAGTTGCTGATATATCTGTAAAGAAAATATGATGCGTATTTAAAAATGTTGTGACTGTAACAGAATTATACCAATGTGATGCCAATGTAGAAAGAAAAATCAATGGGATATTTGACTATTGCTACTGTAATTTTTTCATCACAAAATCCCACATGGGTGACAGACTTTAACAAATTAGAAACGTACAGTGACTACAACATCCCATATGAGGAGAGCAATATGTGATCAATCCAACATAGTATGGTTTTCCTAAATGTATGAGCCAGACCAAGGCAGTCTAAGATTGAATCCCTATGTGAAAGGTTCATCCTCGACTCCTTAATTAACCTGATATGAACCTATTTGCTAACATTCTTGCAAATGTGTTCCTGACTTCAATCAAACAAGCATTGGCAAAGCCTAGTTTGGGCTTTTGCAGTTGTTCATTGCATGTCACATTTATTGGTGAATTTGTATTGACCACCTAAAGATTGCAAGCCATGCAAGCAGGCAGGCCAGTCATCAGATGACTATAATTAGGAGAGCTGTTCGCTCTAGTCTCTGATTAAAATCTTCTAACATGTTTCTATCAGCAGCTGCAGCACGAAGCCTGGAGCTTGCAGGGAATGCTAGGGAGACCCTGAATATGCATTGGATTGCTGTACCATCCAGAATCATCAAACGTTACAACAAACCTGTAAATCACAATTACCTGGTCTGGAAATGGTGTGTCTCAAAATGTATATACATGTGCTAGTTATAACCGATGTAAGGACGAGCCGATAGCATGAAGGCCCTAGGCTCATTACCAGCTGAGATATATTTTAGCAGCATTCATATCTTATCGTTTACCTGTGGGATGGCTGAAGGAGCTGCTTTACTCAGTAATTGCGTGCACATTTTACACTCAATACCAGAGCCTGATCACACACTCCAACCAAGCCAGGCGCCCAGTTTAAACATATAAATGTGAATGCATCACACGCAGATGCATATGCATGATTTGGGAGTGGGTGGTTCAGCATAATCAAGTGAATCACTCAGACATTAAACCACATTTTATTCTTTCAGCATTCAGCCCCATCACAATCTCTCCAATCAGACTTCATATATTTTGTAGCCTTCCCGTTTACTGGTTGCACTACACTCCCCAGGGTAATGTGGGGAATCAGAGAGAAAGAAATGCGTACGTGTGATACTGGTTTTGACTCCTTGAATAAGGTGTTCTTGTGAGAGTCACTGAGAAGGAAAAAGATGAAGGAAGAAGACGCTGCAGACACTTCACAATGATAATGTGGAAAAGGTTAGATACTACCCAATTGAATGGAGAAATGCATCTTAGACGGGGTTGCGTAGTGGAAACAATTATTTATTTTGCTGCAAAGAAAAATATAAATTAATTTGCAGCGCTAGATCGTGACACCCCGGAGCACAACAGAAATAATGAATTATTCACTTTGTGACTGAAGATAGTGGTGTCCCGGCTCTACTGTTCATATTAGGAACCAGGAAGCTCAACTTGCTTGAGAGCTTCCTGGTTCCTGTCTGCCTCGGTGATGCATGATGCAGAAGGCCTCCTGGAGAGGAGTCCCACAGAAGTCAGACGACTGGAAATAGGTGAGAAAAACAAAATAAGTGTGTGTGTGTACAAGGGTGTTTCATGTTTATGATGTATCTTTTTATGTATGTATGTATGCGTGTGCAAGGGTGTGTATTATGTATGCAATGTGTATTTGTGTATGTGTGTGTTTGAATGTGTGAGTGTATGATGTATGGGTGGCTGGGTGCACATATTAATGAGCAGGTGTTTGATGGATATAAATGAAGGGGTGAATGCAGTGTCAATATGCAGGGCCATCTTAACAGTTTCTGGTGCCCGGGGCACAGAATGCCTTGCAGCCCCTCTCCTGAAACCTATGCCTTACACCCCCCCTGAAACACATTCTGCCCCCTCCCGAAACCCATGCACCTCCCAATCTGCAGAATGATGGGATTTCATACTGAAACACATTCTGCCCCCTCCCGAAACCCATGCACCTCCCAATCTGCAGAATGATGGGATTACATACCTCAAGTCAAATTCAACAGAAACTAATTGAAGCTTTAAATGAATTATATAGCTGTTAACACAATATATACATTACACATCTCTGTGACTTGTTTCCCCAAGAAGATGTTATATTGAAAACATTTTCACTTTGTTTTTTGAATAATATATTAATTTTGAATGAAAATAAAGGAACATTATTGTTATGCAAGTATTTATTTAATAAAATGATAACCTAACAGTTCAACCTGACCATTTGTTTCTGTATGAATGTGTCCAAAGTACATGCTCTTGGAAAAACATGGCATGGTTAGGCAGCAGGGAAAACAAAAACCAACACATGCAACAAAAACATCAAAATTCACTTAGCATTTCAGTTCATGTCCACACAGCAGACAAACAAATTCAAGCAATGGTCTCTCCCAGCTGGCAAGAATACACCTCACCTTCCACAGCAGAGCTGACTCACAGGAGCTGGTAAATGTGTGATATTAATTGGGATGTGGCAGCCCTGATCCTGAGCAGTACTATGCACCATACATAAAATCAGGCATAACTTTATTTAGGGTTTACCCTTCCACCAGCATGGGCAACTCATGATCATTGTAGTTTTGGTACAGGAGGGGCATATCTTAAATGCCGCCCCGGCGCGGCACAAACTAGGCTTTCATGCTTGCTGTCGAGTGCGGATCTTGTGACCTTACAATGTTCTGTAAGCCATGAGCAGACGCTGTGGATCAGTCTACTGATGAAGCAGGGCAAAAGTACTTTATGATGAAAAGAGGAAACCTGGTTGACAGGTTTGTTTCTTGTAGTGGTATTTTCCTATACTGTTTTTATATTATTATATGTTTTTTTTTTAATCCAAGTTTGATTTTTTTCCCAATGACCCAATGATTAGTATGTGCAAAGAGAACAACGGTTTTTATGGATGTACCCTTTTGGAGATATAATTACCTGCATCATTGTATGTATTAATAAAAATCCAAGAAGTCAGCTTTCAAGTATTCACACTGTGTAAATTCTAAAATGTAACATACATCATGCTCAAGAATTTATAAAAAAAGGAAATTGATCAAATGGGAGAGTTGTAATATGAAGAATATGTCTCAAAGAAAGTGCAAATTAAAGTAAAGTGAAGAAGAGATAAAGGGGGTAATTATAAGGGGGCTTTGAGAAACGCTAAATTAACCTCACATTGCAAATTTTGCATGAACCAGTAAATGGGTGACACTGAGAAATGTAGCAGCCATTATTCATCTTGAAATGCTGTTCTTGCTATACAGAATATTGGTGTGAGGAAAAGACATGCACCACCACTAACTAGACCAGCACCATAATTACACTATTTTAGGTTACATAACTAGTTCTCTTCATTGCAGATATGTTCTTTAGTAGCAAAGGAAGTATTCCTAACAGCAGCATACATATACACAAATATGAAGCCCAGCATACAAACACAGACCTTTACAATAGGTGTTTAACTCACTGAGCTATTTTCTTCACCATGGGAAAACTCAAACTTATCAATATTCATTTCAGCTTTGGTTACTGCATTTTATTCATATATTCCCCTAAGAAAGATGGGATTGCCACAGAGGTTGTGCTGCAGCGAATGCACAAATTGGGCATTTAGAAGTTCAGCTAATCTGATTTGAACGTGGTTGTAATGCCCCTTCAGCACAATAGGCATTATAATGATATAATTAATTCTTTGAAAAAAAGTGTAACAACTTCTTTGCCTGTTAGCCAGGTGGGGGTACCGCCTACAGTGCACCATCTCAGTGATCCCACTTGTCCTGCCTGGGATCGCTTTCTTTTTGATGTCAGCAATCACCTTACCTAGGCTCTGATTGAGATATACAAGGTGTTAATGGCTCTAAGGTGTGGATGCTATCCCTGCACCAAAGATTAAATGTAACCGGCATGCTGCAAAGTGTGCTCCTACAGAGAAGTAAGCATGTCAGTGTTTTATTGTTTTTCAAAATGATTGCCAACATTGAGTGACAGGGACTAAAGCAAAATCGTAAGCAATGTCTGCTTATTCTAATATGTGCAGCTTCTCCAACAACAGCTCAACACGCACATAATGTCATGATGCCTACCCCCGGGGACCCAGAACAGGTCCAGCAACCCCAGAAGCAGGCATCAAGTTATTTTGGGCAAGCCTAAAAACCCCTGCTAGGGGCTTTTTGGGTGCAGTCCTGGTGCCTATGGCGCCAGGCTCATATGGAGAGTCAGTCCTGGCGCCATAGTTGCCAGGCTCATAGAGTAGAACTTACCTGATGCAGACCATGCTGCAAGCTTACCTGGCTTGGAAGGGACTATTTTACCTAGGGACTATTTGTTTACTCGGGCGGGGTTGGGGACGAATACTTACCTGGGACTACTTTGGAGGCTATTTAAACCACGCCCGAAGAGCAGCACACGCTTCGTGTTATTCTGCATCCAGCAGCTTAACGCTCACCATGCCTGCAAGTCAGCATCCAGTCTTCTGCCACGCCAGCCAAGAGTTTGGAGCTCCTAGAAAAAGGGAGAAAGAAGGAGAAAAGGTTAGAACAAGAGCAATACCTTTGATCCTTACCTGAATTCCCGATCCATCGCGCCTTCGAGCTGGAAGAAAAAAGTTATTTTATGCGCGTCGCCTCACCTGCTGCAGCGCCGCGCTGAACTCACCGGCCTTCGCAGCATCTTCACATTCCACCGCATCCCCCTGCATGTTCCCGCCGCAATCCGGCACCTAAGGAGTAGACAAGAACAGCAAGGTGAGCCAAGGGAATACACAGAGGAATATTAGTAAACCCCCCATAGACTTACCTGATTTTACCACCGGGGGTACTATTCCTCTTCACGGGTCGGCGCAGCTTCCACTGCATCTTTGCCGAACCCCGGCCCCTAAGGGGAAACAAAAGGACAGCAAGGTGAAACAAAGGGACTATCAAGGGGAACCCTCCTCACCACATTAGACTTACCTGATTTTACCGCCGGAGGTATTATTCCCCGAGACTTCATACTTTCTCTCAGTGCCTGAATAAGGGAGAAAGCAACAGGTTACATATTGACATTATTTATCGAACTGTGTTGGAAATACAAATCCTTACCAGAATATTACCGGTTGCCACGAGGTACTCTTCACTAGGGACAAGCTGCAATCTGCAAGGAATTGTACAAGAGTGAAAGTCAGGCATTTGAACTCTTATGAACTACATACTTTTCGGAGTCAATATTGTTCTGGAACTCACCAATTCCTTCGAGCCAGTGAAGCAACTGGTTATCAACGCGCACCTGCGCTCAATGCAGGATGGAGAGCTCATCTTTTGAAACCATCAGGTGAGACTATAAGAGGGGACATCAAAGGTGATCCGTGGGGAGAACAGCGGGGGTGGGGGGATTTACACTCAACTCCACGGGTGGTTAATTCCCTTTCTCCATTTGCAGAAGAATATTCCTACGGGCCAAGCAAACGAAGCTAGATGGGCCAGTCCAGTCCGTCATCTCGGCCCTACGCATCACATTGGTGGAGATCGCAGCTGTCCAGTTCAGATCGACGCCTCTGTGGGAGCCAGGTGAGCGTAACAGAACACAAAGCCTACCCACAAATTCCCATCTGGGTGTTATGGATACCTCAGAGACTGACCAATTGGCCCAATTACTAAGGGAATTGAGGGCTGAAGTGCATTCCGCCCGTCAAGAAACAAATGCTCTTAGGAGAGAACTGATTTTGTCAAAGGAGCGAACTGATGACGTTGCTAGGCAACTATTGCAAAGCCAGCCTGGACAAGCACCCCTACCTGGTTCCGGGGGAAATCCAGCTCCTGTGTTATCGGGTAACCCTGTGCAAATAAACCTACCAGGAAATATTCCATTAGCTCCACCCAAACGCTTTGCCAGAGATCCCAAAAGGTTCGCCGTGTTTATGAACCAATGCCGCTTGCACTTTTTATGCAGACCTGGAGCCTTCCCAAACGATCAAGCCAAGGTAGCCTTTGTATTGTCATATCTCAGCGGCAGTGCAGCTGATTGGTCAATTCCACTAGTTACTCAGGATGACCCAATTCTTCGGGATTTTCAGGGCTTTCAAACAAGCATGGAAAGACTATTTGCCCGGCACTCCCAAGGACAGGCCCTGGATAACGAACTTTTGTCCCTACGACAGGGTAACCAGGACCTTCTATCCTACATCGCAACCTTTAATAGGTTGATAGTGGAAACTGGATGGCCGGAGGTGAAACGAATCACGTTATTTCATCAAGGGCTTCGAGGAGAACTCAAGGATGTCTTCGCTCAAGTCGTGAACCCACCTCAAGACTGCGCTGAATATATTGACTTAGTGGTCCAGTTAGATCACAGACTTCAGAACAGAAAGGCTGATCGAGCCAAGTTTGAGAATCGGGTGTTGGTCAAAACCCACGCTAACCCCAAAGGAGCAGATGCTTCAGAACCCATGCAAATCGGAGGGGTTAAAGGACCCTTAACCCAGAAAGAAAGAGAAAGGAGACGTCAACTGCAATTGTGTCTATATTGTGGGACTTCTGGGTATTTTCTACGGTATTGCCCTGTAAAACCACCCAAGAAGGTGGTAGGAGCTGCTGATAAAAGCTATATGGAGTCAGACTCAGGAAAAAACCACGCCGAGCTTGAAGAAGGATACTCAGACCTCGCATTTCATCATACCAATGGTCCTCGTAGATCCAGGGCAGCCATTGTGTATGCACGCAGTAAGGGCATACATTGATAGCGGGGCCATAGGAAACTATGTGGACTATGAATTGGCTTCCAGGATGGATCTACCTCTCTGCCAAAAAACCACCTCAGATGTCATCACCACAGTCGATGGAACTGAAATTGCCTCTGGGCCTGTAACTCATTCCACCGCAGAGATGACACTATTGGGTCAGGATGGGCATCGAGAGACTATTGTGTTTGATCTAATCAAAGCCCCACAGTTCCAAATAATACTTGGGATACCTTGGTTGGAAACACATAATCCTTGTATTGATTGGCGAGAGAAGAGAATAACCTTCCCGGATTGTACACAAACATGTTACCCAAAGAAAAATCAGAACGCAGGCCTGGCCACAGTAACCACAGCAGTCATGCAACTACCTCCAGAATACCAAGAATTCCAGGATGTCTTCCAAAAAGAACAGGCAAACACCTCACCCCCTCACAGATCGTACGATTGTCAAATCGATCTCATACCCAGTGCACAACCCACTTGTAGCAGGATTTATGCCCTTACGGAACCTGAGAAGCTTCACCTACAACAATACTTAGACCAGTACCTTGCCAATGGCTTTATTCACCCATCCAAGTCCCCTGCATCTTCAGCTTTGTTCTTCGTGCCCAAAAAGGAAAGTGACCTCAGAACGTGCATAGACTACCGCGCATTGAACCTGATAACTGTTAAGAACCGATGCCCATTGCCTCTGATCCCTGAACTACTAGACCAAGTGAAGGACGCTTGTATATACACTAAATTAGATCTCCGGGGGGCATACCATCTGGTACGTTTAAAAGAGGGCGACGAATGGAAGACTGCTTTTCGCACTAAGTATGGGTTATTCGAATACCAGGCGATGCCTTTCGGGTTGTGCAATGCACCAGCAGCCTTCCAATACTTCATGAACGATGCCCTTCGTGAACTCATTGACGTTTGTGTTGTCGTATATATCGATGATATTCTAGTATACTCCTCTTCAGAATCTGACCATGTGAAGCACGCCGAGCAGTCCTTGAGAAATTGCGCCAGCACAAACTATATGCAAAACTAGAAAAATGCGTTCTTCATGACACAGAAGTTGAATTCCTTGGGTTTATCCTGACCCCAAAGGGAGTCCGAATGGACTCACGAAAGGTGGACACAATCCTTAAGTGGCCATCACCAAGTTCAGTTAAAGGAGTACAAAGCATGCTCAGCTTTGCCAATTTCTACCGCAGATTCATCCCAGATTTTTCACATGTCGTACATCCCATCACAGCACTCTTGCGAAAAAATAAACGCTTTATGTGGACTGAAGAAGCTGAAAATGCCTTCCAAGAGCTGAAAGCGAAATTCACGTCTGCACCTGTATTAAAGCACCCGTAACCTGACCTTCCATACATACTGGAAACTAATGCATCCAGTCTAGCCATGGGAGCTGTCCTGTCTCAAAAGGACCCTGAAACTGGCCAGCTTCACCCAGAAGCATTTTAGTCCAGAAAGTTCTCGGCACCCGAGTTAAACTATGCAGTTACAGACAAGGAGTTATTAGCCATTAAATCTGCCTTCAAGGCTTGGCGGCACTATCTTCTCGGTGCCAGGCATACCATTACTGTGATCACCGATCACCGGAACTTACAGTATTTAAAAACAGCCAAGGCCCAATCGTCACGTCAACTCCGATGGGCATTGTTCTTTGCCGAGTTCGATTTCGTGATAACCTATCGACCAGGTTGTAAGAATGGTAAAGCAGACGCCTTATCCCGAATAGGGATGGGAGAGGCAGAAGTGAACCCAGAACCAGTACCTATAATTTCCAAACAAAGGATTCTTGGCATGACTCTCTACAGACACTAGAGGACATTCAGGTAAAGATCCAGCAACTCTTTGATCCTACAGCCCTGCAGGACTGGGTAAAGAAAGGCCCGCACTACTCTGTCACCAATGATCTGCCTTATTACCCAGGGCGGCTATTTCTGCCACACAAGGAATTACAAGAGCTAGTCATTTCCCGCTATCATGATACCCTAATGGAGGGGCACCCAGGTATTGCAAAAACTGAAGCTAAAATTAAAAGACAATTCTTGTGGCCCACCTGGCGAAAGGATATTAAATCATTTGTGATGTCTTGTGGCATTTGCGCCCAAAACAAAAGTCAAAAGAAAAAAACAGCTGGACTCTTACAACCTTTAGACATTCCGCCTACACCATGGCCCACCTTATCGTTAGACTTTATTACTGATCTACCTCCTTATAATGGATTTAACACCATTCTAGTTATTGTGGATCTTTTTTCCAAGATGGCCCACTTTATTCCTTTAAAAGGATTACCTTCAGCCTCAATCCTGGCCAAAGAATTCCTCAAAAACATTGTGCGCATACATGGATTTCCGTCCGTGTTGGTCTCTGACGGGGGCAGTCAATTCATTTCACATTTTTGGAAGAAATGTTGTCAATGGGCGCAAATCGACGTGAGATTATCGACCACTCACCACCCCCAGACCGATGGTCAAACGGAGAGGACCAACCAGACTCTTGCACAATACCTGCGTTGTATGTTACATCAAACTGAGAGTAATTGGAAGGACATTCTTTGGATCGCAGAATATGCATACAATAATTCAGTACATTCTGGAACTGGACAAAGCCCCTTTATTACCCTATATGGGCACCATCCTCGAACCTCAGACCTTGACTCACCCCAACACTTAGAAATGCCCGCAGTGGACCATCTACACGCTACGATTACACAAGCCTTTAAGGAGGCAACTGCACATTTAAAACAAGCGAAGGAGAAATATAAGAAAGATGCTGATCGGTATAGAATTGATACTCCACAGTACCAGATAGGGGATCAAGTATGGTTGGCCACAAAAAACATACCTCTCAAGGGAACACGGACCTTTACCCCTGGATATTTGGGACCTTACTCTATTAAGGCCATTATCAACCAGGTGGCCGTCAAGTTGGAATTACCTGCTAATATGCGAATTCACCCCGTCTTTCATGTGTCACTTTTGAAGCCAGTGCAACCAGGAACAAGACTAACCAAGCCACCAGACCCCATCCTTGTAGACGGGGAACCCGAATTTGAGGTTAAAAACATCCTGAACTCCAAGATGGTGAAGTCAAAACTTTTTTATTTAATCGACTGGAAATGTTACGGACCACAGGAAAGGTCTTGGGAACCTAGTGACCACGTGCATGCACCTCGATTGGTGAAAAGATTCCACCAAAATTTCCCAGACAAACCAAAACCACGGGGAAGAACGACTTTAGGAGGGACCTTGGGGGGGAGTGCTGTCATGATGCCTACCCCTGGGGACCCAGACCAGCCCAAAAACCCCTGCTAGGGGCTGTTTGGGTGCGGTCCAGGCACCTATGGCGCCAGGCTCATATGGAGAGTCAGTCCTGGTGCCATGGGCGCCAGGCTCATAGAGTAGAACTTACCTGATGCAGACCATGCTGCAAGCTTACCTGATGCAGACCATGCTGCAAGAGCTCCAAGCTAAATGAGGCTTAGAAGGGACTATTTTACCTAGGGACAATTTTTTTTTACTCGGGGGGGGGGGCTGGGGAGGAATACTTACCTGGGACTACTTTGGAGGCTATTTAACCCAGGCCCGAAGAGCAGCACACGCTTCGTATTATTCTGCATCCAGCAGCGTAACGCTCACCGTGCCTGCAAGTCTGCATCCAGTCTTCTTCCACGCCCGCCTCGAATTTGGAGCTCCTAGAAAAAGGGAGAAAGAAGGACAAAAGGTTAGAACAAGAGCAATACCTTTGATCCTTACCTGAATTCCCGATCCATCGCGCCTTCGAGCTGGAAGAAAGAAGTTATTTTAGACGCGTCGCCTCGCCTGCTGCAGCGCCGCGCTGAACTCACCGGCCTTCGCAGCATCTTCACATTCCACCGCATCCTCCTGCATGTTCCCGCCGCATTCCAGCACCTAAGGAGTAGACAAGAACAGCAAGGTGAGCCAAGGGAATACACAGAGGAATATTAGTAACCCCCCCATAGACTTACCTGATTTTACCACCGGGGGTAATATTCCTCTTCACGGGTCGGCGCAGCTTCCACTTCATCTTCGCCGAACCCCGGCCCCTAAGGGGAAACAAAAGGACAGCAAGGTGAAACAAAGGGACTATCAAGGGGAACCCTCCTCACCACATTAGACTTACCTGATTTTACCGTCTGAGGTATTATTCCCTGAGACTTCATACTTTCTCTCAGTGCCTGAATAAGGGAGAAAGTAACATGTTACATATTGACATTATTTATCGAACTGTGTTGGAAATACAAATCCTTACCAGAATATTACCGGTTGCCACGAGGAACTCTTCACTAGGGTCAAGCTGCAATCTGCAAGGAATTGGACAAGAGTGAAAGTCAGGCATTTGAACTCTTACGAACTACATACTTTTCGGAGTCAATATTGTTCTGGAACTCACCAATTCCTTCGAGCCAGTGAAGCAACTGGTTATCAACGCACTCCTGCGCTCAATGCAGGATGGAGAGCTCATCTTTTCAAACCATCAGGTGAGACTATAAGAGGGGACATCAAAGGTGATCCGTGGGGAGAACCGCACTGGTGGGGGGATTTTCACTCAACACCATGGGTGGTTAATTCCTTTTCTCCATTTGCAGAAGAATATTCCTATGGGCCAAGCAAACAAAGCTAGGTAGGCCAGTCCAGTCCGTCATCTCGGCCCTATGCATCACATTGGTGGAGACCGCAGCTGTCCAGTTCAAATCGACGCCTCTGTGGGAGCCAGGTGAGCGTAACACATAATTGCCTGAGAAAATATTGTCAGAGAAAGCCTTCACACACCAAAACATATGTATTGTGCACTAAGTCAACATCATTTCCATTATTATTACTTCCCCACTACATTTGGTGACGCAGCCTATCTGTCACCTACTTGTGCTTTCTCTTGGAGACACAGGCTCCAGCGAGGTTACTCCAGCCAATAATGACTGCAAATCAAATGTGCCATGGCTTAGAAATGGTACAGTATCTGACTGAGATAGCATTTTCCTAGCCTATGTGTGGTACAAGGCACTATAAAAACACTATGAAAACAGTTAGAAGACAAAACACATGATTCAGCTCTTACAGCGTGCAGTAAGAAAACTATACTCAGTTGCATTCAGAAGTGTTGCCATCTTGGGGTATACATACCTGCTTTATGAAACCATACACTTATTTATGTACCCGTGGATGGAGGGGTGCCCCACTGTGTGCCATGGAGAATCAAAGGCCCAGGGGAGCTGCCATGCCAGAATATTTTCCACTAAAGTGAGGACCTGCCAATGCCCTCTTCAGGCTCCCACCCACAGTGTGATGACCACATTTCTTCCTCAGACAATAATTATTTTCTACTACAAGGCATGTTATTGTGGGCACTTTAAACTAACCTTGCACTTATGCAATTAGGGTTGTCAATGCTCAGCTAAACAGTGCTCATTTTATCTGCCTCTGATAGAATGAAAGTCTGAGTCAGACCGGATGGTGTTTAGAAATGGTGTCCTGCAGGTAACAGCTCATCGCCCCATTTCCTTTAACTTTGTATATATTCTTTGCATTCTGAGCAGATTATTACAAATCCAACATAATGTAGAAGGTGAACTGTCACTGTTCATTTCCCGTATCATGCTAGATAAAAGCTTATATTTGAGAGAGATGGTGGCACGGCCCCCCGAAAAACATGCACTACGCATAACAATCTATCCTTGGGTTTGTGGAGGTCAGATTTGAGAATCCTAGAAGTGATGGGACGATATTGGCACATGGCAGTACAGCAGCTGGCAACTACATTTTCACATCACATTCCACATAATTGCACTTTTAGACACAGGGAGATGCAGAGGTAGTTCATGAATAACAGTGTGCTGATCAGGAATTAGGGATATGATTTAAATCAAGGTGTCTGTGTGCTAAGGTCAGTAATGTGAACACTAGGCCCCACATACCAATGTATTGTCACTGGGACTTGGCCGCAGACGCCGAAAGTGCTATGCAAATAATAACCTAGAACATGCCACATGAGGAACACCCCGTGAGATTTCCCCTCTTACTGGCACCCCCCCTTGTGACAGCCCTGCATGGATAATGATTGTATGTGGCTTCCCCAATTTGTTGACCATTCACCTCCCTTGCCACAAGCCTAAAAGAAGAGCGACTGTTGCAGGCAGGCTGTAGGCAGCAAAGAGAACATTCTGATCATGGTGGGCAGACAAAATGTAACATGTGGGGGACCTGCTACACCAGGCACTGAGGGAGGCCAGAGGCAGAGCTGCCACCTCAGGCAAGCTGCTACAGGGTGCCAACCACACAGACAGAGAAGAAGCATTTGATCCAAGGTAGGCAGGAATCAGGATTGAAGCCAAGCCTTGCTGCTTCTCAGAGGGTGGGCCACAAAGCCCCCCATATCAATCATAATTACTGTTTTTTAGTTTGGGCTATCAAGTGGCACCCTGGTCCAACATATACGCTGAAAGTTTTGTATTATAGTACAGATAGGGAGAAATGGCCTATTAAGAGCTACAGAAAGCTTGTAGGTGATGTTTGGTTATTTGCCCATCCATAGACTGCCATGACTATGCTAATCGCTATGGCCATTCCCACCCAGTTCCTGCCCCCCACCCAAAATGCTGCTTCATAAAAACTCATTTAGCTCGCTTTAATCCAGCCATGCCATCAAACGTTGTACTCAAAGTTCCTGACAGTATTTTCTCAAAACAGTCTTCTGAGATTTAATGACTTAAATTGAGTAATACATGCCCTACTTGTGTAGTCAAAATGTCTTAACCAGGTCTGCCTTTAGCCACTTGATTTATAAGCACTATGCATGTCCTTCACTGAGCTGCTGTTAAAAACAAGCGTTTGCAAAGCAACAGTTTTGTCTTGTGTATAAGTATTAGGCATCTGCAGACACTGCAATTAGATGCCCAGGTACTCAGACTATTTTGCACCAGCTGCCATCAATAGCCAGTTATACCACTGAGTCAGTGCCTGGCAAGTACCTCTCCCATGCCTACACAAAAGCCCAAACTGTTGGCATTGCCAATGCTTGTTTTTATATCTTCCTAGATCTGGGCTGTCAGTCATCCCCACTCTGGTGCCGGCAGTGAGCAGCATGTGTCCAATCAGTAAACTGATTAGTTGCCATGTGGTGGGGGCTGCACAATCTCGGAGGAGCAATGAATCATCTCATTAATTTGAGCTATTAGGTGGGAGGGACACCTATAAACCAAAACCTTTGCAACAAAGGGCAGATAGGGGAAAATGGCATATCAGGAGGGACACAAAGCTTGACGGCGTTGTTTGGTTATTTGCCCACCCATTGACTGTCCATGGCTATGCTAAACCTCAGGGCCATTCCCACCCAGTTCCTGCCCCTCCCAACCCAAAGCACATCCTCATGGGAACTCATTCAGCTTGCTTTAATCAAGCTCCATGATCAAAATTTGCTCTCAAAGTGCCTGCCAGTGGTTTTTCAAAGCAGTTTTCAGAGAGTTAATGATTTAATTGGAGTTGTAAATGTGCTACTGGTGTAATAAGAATGTCAACCAGGTCTGTCTTCAGCCACTCGCTTTATTAGCAAGTACCCCTTTTGCACACAAAAAAAAGTCTCTGTCAATGTGTGTGCACTTGTGCTGAGCTGAGAAGCTGATTTTAGTTGGTTGAGGGAGTAGATGTTGGGGGGTGGAGGGAGGTGGAGTGCAATACGTCTGCAATACTGGGCATCCGTGATATAGCAAGCATGATATGTGTTGTTTTGTGGCTAAACTAGCATTTTGGTGCAGCCAATCTAGCCATTTCATATTGTGACATTTCATTTTTTACTAGGCGTCTATAACAAACAAGCATGATAAGTGTTATCACGTGGCAAGACTGGCATTTTGGTGCAGCCTGCCTTGATATTTCTTACTGTGGCATAAACATTTTTTTTACTTAGCACTTATTATAAACCAGGCATAATAAGTTTTCTTATGTATATAGACTGGCCTACATTGCAACCGATTTGGAAAAATAAAATGTCTTAATGCAACGACAACATTAGTATGTTTTTGTTTGGGGTGCTGGCCTATATTGGGAGAGCCATCTTGGGCATGTTGTCTTATAGTACCATTATCAGCATTATGTGCAAAGCAAACATGTGTATGTTCTTATATGGCAATATTGGCAAATATTGGTGCAGGCAGCATGGAAATGTATGGGCAGAGCCAGCATAGACCTATTTTTGGTAATGGCATATGTTGTAGAGAAAGGCACTACAATGTTTTGGGAAACGCTGCTGCACACCGTTGGTGACTTGCATCTATTGGATTTGTTCATGAGTTAACCTAAAAAATGGTATGCAAACTGTCTGATTGTTAACCCAATTCTTATACAGAAAGTTTGCTGTACAATGCACTATTTCAACCCATTACTAAAAACAATTTCTCTGAGAGAAAACCCTCTCCCCGAACCTCCTTTCATTAGTTCGGTCTTCCTCGCTATGCTCTGTACCTTTTGCATACTTTAGGTGAATATTTACACTCCAAATGATGAAAAATAAATAGAGTTGCAACCGGTGGTTCGTACATTTGGGTGCCAGGTCCCAGGCAGATGTACATTTGGGTGCCAGGTCCCAGGCACCATCCCCTTGTTTCTATGCTATGTGAAAGATTTAAGCTTTGATTAAAACTCCTACTTACATGTTTCAGCTCGCTCAGTGCCCCCATGCCGCTGTATCAAGGGCATTGCACCCGGAGTGTGGCACATCCTGTGCTTTGTTGCAGAGCTTGAGGGGGCCCTTGCCATGGCTCGCAGGGTTGCAGGCATATTTTATTATAAGCAACTGGAAGGATTGAGGCTTCTGGTATTGATGTAACCTGCACACAACCTGAAGTGATTGTTCAAATTGGACTTGTAGTGGTATGAAGTGAGTGTTTACACTTGGAATTTCATGGTTGAATTTGTATTAGTACCCTGCGGGGGCATGTATTTGTCCACCCAGCAAATAGGGAGGCTCAAAGCAGAGACATTACCATACAGTAATCTCGCCGATCTGAGCCTCCTCACAGCTGGAGGACGCCATCTCCCCTGCCAGGGAACATGGTGAGTGCCACCTTCCCCTGCATCCCCAGTCCACTTTTCCATAGATTTCCCTCTCCTCCCCCTCCGCCCAATTTACCTTCTCCTTTCAGGTGCTTTTCGCGAGCAAGCGCCGGAAACACTTATGTCCCTGGCATGTCTGCTTACGATCTGCAAAACACCACGATGGAAAGAGAGAAGGGACTCAGTGTAGTCTATTTTCCCATTCCATGGTGGCCCTTTTATTTTAAAAAATGTTTTCAATATTTTTAATGGTTGCAATGGAAAGGGAGGCCATCTTATTTGCTTACTTTTTAAACTATTCTAAATGGACAACATGAAAAGGGTGAACAGACTTTGCTTCCCGTTCCATGGTGGCCATTCCATTATTTATTTAGTTATTTATTTATTTATTCGGTTGTGAAATGCCAGAGCATCTCACAAACAAGAAAAGATACTATTAGTATCCCGGTCTAACTTCGCCCCGGCCTGTGACTGTGGACAGTTGGGCATTACCTGATACGGTAAGGCCCCCTGGGGAGGGTCTTATTGCTTAAGTTGTGTACAGTGACTTTTTATACCTTAACATGTTTGTAGTGTTTACTCTTTGTTAGATTAACCCTAACCCTTTTTTCAGAAACAGTTTTTATATCTGAGGACTATGGCTTATAGAGCTTGAGAGTATGTCATATGAGTGTATGTAAGATGAGGGTTTTCCATATGAGTGTATCTGCATATGAGTGTATAGCATACGGTTTACATGTTGTACATGTGCGCAATTTACATGTCCTATATATCTTAGATACATATGAAAATTCACCTCAAATAAAGTCCTGACTTTGATGTGAGTTTTTATATGTATATAAGGGGACATGTCATGTACATTGCAAACACATACATGTCCATTTGGAGTACAAAATGGCTACTCATTTAGCCCATGTCTTTTGGCCCTTCTATACATAGGAATCTGGGTGGTATAAGTGTTTGTAAAATGAGCATGTGCCATAAGAGTCTGTGTTGTAACAGTGTGTAGTGTAAGCCATACGAGTGAATGGTGTATAAGTGTCTGGCATATCCGTATGGCATCTAATTTGCTTAAGAGTGTTAGGTGTGAAGTCATTTGAAATGCACATGTCCTATAGGCCTCCAATATTTATGAAAACTCACATCAATGTGAGGTTTTACATTGATGTGAGTTTTAATTTGTGTCGGACACATATTCAAGTTTTACAGTTCGTGCATGTATGCAATTACATCTCCTATTCATTTCATACACATATGAAAAAATACCTCAAAATCAGTCCTCACTTTCATGTGAATTTTCATTTGTATAGCTAGTCTACATTTATGAAATGTAAATCTCCAACATGTCCAAGTAGTGTTTGTATAGAAGATTTACATTGTTTCTGACCATTGCCGTAATAGTGTGTGCTGTATGAACATGTGCCATATGAGCATGTGTGGTAAGAGAGTGTGTCATAAGCGCATGTTTCATGAGAGCATGTGTGGTAACAGTGCTTTTTATAAGAACATGTCCAGTGTGTGTCTCGTGTGTGTCATAACACTAGTGTGTGTATAGTAAGAGCATGTGTTGTAAAAGCATGTCTCATAGGAGTGATTGTCATAAGAGCATGTGTGCTAAGTGTGAGAGCTGTAAGAGTGTGAGTTGTGTTTGTGTCGTAAGAGTCTGTTTTGAAAGAGCATGTGTCATAAGAGTTTACGTTGTGTGTGTTGTAAGTGTTTGTCATACAAGCGTTCGCCATAAGTGTGTGTTGCAAGATCGTATGTCATCATAAGATATGATTTAAGAGCGTTTAGCATATGAGCATGCATTGTAACAGCATGTGCAGTAAGTGTAAGTGGTGTGAGTGTGAGTGACGAATTTGAGCGGTGTCATAAGTGTGTGTGTTGTAAGGGCATGTGGTGTAATGACACTTGTGTCATTAGTGTGGGACATGTGCACAATTTACATCTCCTATACATCTTATATACATATGAAAACTCACATCAAAGTCAGTACTGACTTTGATGTGAGTTTTAATACACATAGTAGTGTACTTGTATAAATTCTACATCTCCTACAAAAATGGCTTGATTTTCAATGTCTTTTTCAGTGTATCAATTCATGTTAATATCTACATGCATGTCAATAATTGTAAATATTGATGCAACCAACTTTGAAATATGTGGGCCTAAAAAATATTTGTTTTCTTTATGAGAAAACTCCACGGTAACTGCTTTTCAGAAAGCAAACCAAACAATATTTCTTTTAAAATATGAAGCCACCCATGAAAAATTCTGAAATGGTCCATGCTGGCACGGCTGCCCTGAAATTTTACTGTCCAATATTTCAG
This sequence comes from Ambystoma mexicanum, assembly GCF_040938575.1. Lineage (NCBI taxonomy): Eukaryota > Metazoa > Chordata > Amphibia > Caudata > Ambystomatidae > Ambystoma > Ambystoma mexicanum. The sequence goes on along the minus strand of NC_090929.1, from coordinate 1,273,980,361 downwards.
AATTTTTAAAGAAAGGGTTCAAGATTTGTAAGAAAAGTTATTTTCTGAAACACTGTAGACAATTCCTCTCAACCTCTACTATGCTAACACGATAGCATAGTAAATATTAATATGTTTCTCACAGGTGAAATCTAGGTATCTATATATGTATCTCAATGCAGTTTAATTGTATGAGAACATGATGAGCGAAGGTGGTTAATTGTACAATGCAAAGAGAGTTAGGTGTCATCTCTGTGGTACTAATTAACACGTATGGTGTGAATATATATGCTTCTAATTTTTTATGACCATTTGATGAAACTGCAACAATAGATCAGCTCTAAGCTTTGATGTTGTTAATACTATGTGTGGTCTGGAGTTGGAGTATGGCCTGGGACTTAACATTTGCAAAACACAAGGCTTGGATATCACTTTTTGTTACCTGTTCTCTGACCATAGCATGCTCAAATGGGCAGATTGGTTCCCTAGGGGTCAATTCATTAGTTAGAAATACATAAAATCATCTAGAGTCGTCTTGCATAGGAATGTCACATAATATCTGAAACACAACTACACTGCCTCTTGGGGATCACTGGCCTCTTGAACCAAATAACACAGGACTTAGTAATATTGGTGAAATTCATTGAGTGTCAAAGTGACCATTTATCAGAAGAGAAAACGTGCGTAGATCATCTGCCTGGATTACAGATTTGACCTTCTGTGAAGAGAGGGAGAGCACAACTAGGTCCTTATTAGCTGATCGATACATGGTATGGTCTTATAAATTAGCTATTTGGGGTCTCATTCAAAATGTAGTGGTGTGGTCAAAATATGGCTGTAATGGGATTACAGTGACTATTACCACATTGCCAAATTTAGAGTTTCATGGTTGAAACAAAAACAAAATGCATAGGTCTAAGTGAAACAAATTACCTCTGCTCAAAGCCATTGTCACAAGAGGTATGAAGGAATTTAGTAACCCTTTATTCAATAATATCACATCCACAAACTGGAGTCCTTTGAATGGCTGGCATAAGTCTAAATCATGCAGGACCTTCAAGTTACTGCATGCTTACCAGATATGGCATTCGTGGTTATGTTTGAGCATGTGCAATAACGTAGGCAGTTATGCCAAACTCATAATTATAGCATTGGTCTTTAGTGCAAGCTGCTTCTGTTACACTACACAATGAAATTACATAGTATGACACTATTATTTGCATTTGTTTTGTTATTATTTGTGATTTATTATGTATTATGAGGATATCAGTCAGGAATACTACATCTAGTTAGAGTCTAGTGTGGTCTATCATTGTAGGGGTGTTTGTCAGTATGCAGTATCCCTCCTCAGTTGTAAATCACCAATTGTCATATGTTGTTTCCATTGTAACTTGCTGTAGCAATCCATACATCATTAAATCCAATTTCATTGAATTAACCATGTGTTATTCAATGATAGATCAGGTGAGATGTTTCATTGGGAACCTTCACCTCTGATTACTATAATTCTTTCTTAAACTCACTTTCCTCCTTCAATGCAGGTCAAACGTTTCCGTCCTGACCAACACATGTGGGTTGCTCTTTATTTATCAGTTATTGCACCCAAAGTCCAATACTCGAATGAAGCATAGATTGCATCTATACATAGTGTTCCTGGCTGATATCGTTTTGGTCAATTCTAACCCATTAACCCAGTAAGGCAAAATCATGCATGAAACTCATTAATTGTTTATGATTTAATCATCTCTATTATATTTGTTGGGCAAGTCAAGTTTTGAATAGGCACTCCACTTCACTCTGTTAACACATCTTCTTTATTTCCCTGAAGTTGTATGGTTCTGATGATATATTTTGGTTTCTTGAAAATTTGTTTTTGTTCCATAAAAATATTTGCAACAATCAGTATTCATGAATTTCATACAATTAAACTAAATAAAAAGAATTAAGACTGGATTTTATGGTAGAGTGGTTATACAGTGTGTGCTTTTAAAGTGCAGTCATTGATTAAGCTCCCCTTGCTATTATTGGGTTATGAATGGGTCGTCATTATTGTCAGAAACTGTACCTTTGTTTTGTCGTAGAGAGCATGGTTATCGATCATCATCTTCTTCTCATGAGATGCATATCTTCGTAGGTCACGTTCAAACTGCTAGATTAGTGTGAAGATAAGAGGAAAACACACATTTTCACCAAATTACTAAACGGTTTTACATGTTCTTTGAAAGACGAACATTAACACATTTAGGATTCAACACACTTCATTGTTTCTTATGTGTGTTGAGCAAGCCCAATCATTGTCCATTTACTGACAAAATAGGATTTTATTTTAAGATGGTATAATTATATTTGGAGAAAAAAAAACATGTATTCATGTAACATCAGCTAAGAAATTGTTTATCAGATGGATGCCATGACATATAATATTAGAAATGACAATGTTCATACATGTTTTTACATTGATAATGCGTTATTAGAATTTTCATTGAAAAAACAACTACTCTGCACAAATGCCAGGCACATCTATTTTAATTTGAACGGCAATCCAGGATTAGCAATCTATGGACCAGTGGCCTTTCTATGCAAGTAATGCTCTTCACCCATACCAAAACCTCTTTCCCACCAGATGTGCCAGTAGGTTCAAATTCCTCCATAGCCTCACCAGCAAAGCGGGCTCACCTCGCATACATGTTGGCGAATCTGTACGGTATCTGCTGTCATCGTTGTAGCAATCTGTAATTGTGCTTTTTGTACTGCATGGCTATGAACGATGACCACACTATGCTATGAATGGCCGACCATGCATCCTCAGTGACTTGTGTGCCCAGGTCAAGTTCCCAACAAGCCTTGCTAGCCAGAAGGAGCATGTAACCTCTCAATAATAGTGCTACTTGCAGCTTGGAGATTAGTTCCCCTGAGCTCGTCTGTATATCTAAAACTTGCTTCAACTGTGTCAGCCAAGCCGCTCCCCCAGCAGTCATCTGTCAAAACTCCCTTCAATTGCAAGAACACTAGTAAGCGCAACATGCCCACCGGTAGTGCCTTGTCTAGTCCTCCTTTACTCAGAAACATTAAATGTCTGCATATCTGACCCACCCTTACCAGCCCTCCCTCATAGTATGACTGGAATCTGAATGGATCTGTGATTGAATCTCTGATGAGAGGGGCCATTAAGCAGCTGAGTGTAGAGGGCCTATATGATGCCCCTATCATGTCCTTTGTTTTCTCCCATATTCCCCACATCATTGCTAGGATGGGATGCTTCAAGCCCCTCGCTTGTGTGGGGCCCATAGCCATTCACCTATGGTAACCAGGGCTATCCATTAATTCTGAAGATAAACCCATTTTTGTCTTTGTTCCCTCTCAAGTAATCCACTAGCACCCGGAAATCAGCTACCCTAAAATATTCTTACAGGTCTGGGAGTCACACCCCCACTTTGTTTGGGCAGAGTCAGTGTAACATGCGCAATTCTGGGTTTAGTAGCCCCCCAGAGGAAGCTACTGAGCACTACTTTCATTTCATCAAAGAATAAGACCAGTATCCCAATCAGCAGGGCCTGGAACAGAAACAATATCCTGTGAAGAATGTTCATTTTGATAGTGGTGAGGTGGCCTGCCCAGGACATTGTTAGTTTCGCCCACTGTCATAGATCTTATCTAAACCTGTCCCATAAGGTTGGGTAATTGGCCATATATAAATCTTTGATGTCTTGGGAATGGCAGTGCTAAGGTATTTTATGCTTTCTGGTTGTATCTGCAACCCCTGAAAATCGAATGTTCAGTCTCCATCCTCTGGACATTCCTTCAAAGGTAAGGCAGAGAGCTTCCTGTATTGTCCTATGACCTCTATTAAAGCAGGCAATGATGTCCTCGGGCAGGAGACATATGCTAAAATATAATCGGCAAAGTGTGCGAAATTGTATTCTTTCCCTTCTCTCTCAAATCACTAGATTCTCCTATCTTTTCATATCACTATAGCCAATGGTTCTATGGTTAAAGCAAAGAGGAAGGAGGTAAGCAGGCACCCCTGTCTCATCCCCCTACTCATTGAAATTCCTCAGAGGCTACTCCATTCACTATTACCTTTGCCATCAGCCTTTCATATAGTGCCATGGCTCCCATGTACCAATGAGATACCAATCAAACATTTCACAAGACAGCCCTCAAGAATGGCCATTCTACCCGATCAAAGGCCTTCTCTGCATCTAGTGAGACCAAGAGAGGATCGCTATCTCTTTCTCTCCTACCCACAGTTCGATCGAGAGTTTTTCGTATATTGTCTGCTTCCTGCCTTTCCCTCACAAAGCCTAATTGAGTGTACGAGCTAAGGTAAAAACCCTCCCAACCTGTCTGCCATACATATCGTAGCTTCATCATTTTATAGTTATATGGGCCATTAAGACCCACACCCTAGCTTATATTTCCCCTCCTTAGGGTTGATAACTATTCTGTCCTTCAAAAAAGACTCTGGAGCTCCACTATCGTCCCTTCTGTATCTCTTGAAAATGGTTGGGGTGAAGCCATCCACGCCTGGTGCTGAGCCCCCCTTCAGCTTTGCTAAGGATCTTAGAACTTCGTCACCCTCGATGGGAGCATCCACCCTTTCCTGTTCCTCCTGTGTCAATGCACCCATCTAGGCTCTTCTACTGAGGTATATAATTGGGAGTAAAACTGCAAATTTACAGGCAATGTCCCCTGGGTGAGTCAATGTGATATTGATATTCACCCTAATTTTGTGGACTGTTATTTCAGCTCTCTGGCCCCTTAATCAGGCTGCCAGTAGCATGTGGGATGTATCTCCACTTTTCTAGAAGCGTTGCTTTAAGTATCTGAGTTGGGTCAGTGTATTCCCCCTCCATGACTCTCCAAGCTCTTGTCTCAGGTCAGCAACTTACTATAGCACATCTGCACTAAGGTGTTTCATCTTCCTGATTTCCCTTTCCATGACCTCAATAAGGTGCCTGAGTTTGTTTTCCCAGAAACTTCTGGTCCTCTTTTTCGTGTCCCCTTTTGATATCAAGAGCCCTTAAGGCTTGCCTTCAATGACTCCCATACCATACGGGTTGGGACTTCACCTTTGTCATTAACCTTGAAGATTTCTCTTATATCCTGTCTAAATGAGTCTTGGAAAAGGAAATCTTGAAATAGTATGTCATTACATATCCAATGTTTGTCTAAGGCTGGCTATTTCCCCAATTCCAATGTCAACCTACACATGTCATGATCTGACTATGCCACTATAATATAGCTTCCCCTTTTACCATATACTTTGTTTGTGACTTGACTAGGATATAGTCCAACTGTGTATATGTTTTGTGAGTAAGGGAATACAAGTTATTTGCCCTTTGGGTAGGGTTCATCACCCTCCATCAATCACTCAGGTGGTGTGTCTGAATAATCAAACTAATATTGTCTTCTGGACTATACACCATATATATTGCCCCTTCCCTCAGGAAGAACCAATTTTTCATCGAGTCGCCCAACATATTGAAGTTTCCCCCCACAGAATAATACTTGTTCCTTCCAACCCCCAAGGAAGCCAATTACTTCATCACAGAAACAGACATGTTGTTGGTTTGGGCATGTATTGAAAACAACGTCACCTCTGTGGCAGCAAGTTTCCCCTGTACAGCCAACAATCTACCCTCCATTCCCCCTTTTATTTGATAAATGATAAGGCTTAGGGATTTCTAGATCAAAGGTCCCACACCCGCCTTTTTGACCATTCCTGCGGACCATTTGGATGCATCCAAGCCTTTTCCTTTAATTTCATATTCTTCACTTCTTCTAAACTTGGTTTCTTGGATAAACAAAATGTCTAGGACTGATTGTGTAAATTCTCTTGGCAAAAAATCCCTTTTCTGCAGTGAGTTCAGGGCCTTTACATTAAGGGTCCCTATTTTAAGCACATTCAGTGTCACCATTGTTCTGGGTCCAGGCACGTCTCACTAAATCCCCAACTATACGCTCTGCGTATTGTGGCATCAAATATTATTAGCAGTGTTAAACCCCAAATATCAGCTCCTCTATATTCCTAGTCCCCAACCAGGGTTCACATACACACGTTGTTCCCCCTACCCATTTCCCACCCATCTCTCACCTTGCCAATAGTATTCCTCCCTCCATGAGAGACACCGTATTGAACTAGGGCCATCAGAACAGAGCACCTCGCCCATTCCATACTTTTGTCTACTATAAAACATAAACCATCAATGAAGAACAGTATATCCATCTACAGCTCTTTTAGGGTGATCAGTACGTTTTGTGATGCTAAATGTATGGCCTTCCCCTAGGGCCTTATTTGTTCGCCCTCTTCAATTTTGCCATACAGTTCCACAGGAGAATTACATTTCTTAAGGAGTGTTCAACTTCTGAAACTTCTGGGAACTATTCTCTCGCCCGCTTCTCAGTTGATGTTTCGCACCCCTGCCCATTGGCAGTGGGGCAGTCATGGTTTCTGCTGATTCTGCCCTTCTAATGTCATCCCTCAATTGCTTCAAGGCCCCTTCTGCTTCTTTCGGAGATTTTGTCTGGCAATCTTCTCTGAGGTGTTCAAAACACAATGAGAATGGGTATCCCCACCTGTACCTATTTCCATGTTCTTGCAGCCACTGGGTCAATCCCCTGCAGTCTTTACATTAAGACAGAGTTAGCGCTGAGAGGTCTTGATAGATGTTAACTTGGGGGCCTTCAAAGTCCACCAAGCCCATTTCTCTTGCCCATGTTAATATGTCGATTTTCTGCTTGAAGTAATGATACTTCACCAAAATGGATCTAGTACCTTCCGGCAGTCCACCACCTCTGTGTATCCTGTCGAAGGTAATCTCTGGGGTCTCAGGATCCTTAAAGATAGCTGCAATGAGATTGTTCACTGACTTCTCTAAGGACGCCACAGATTCACCATCTTCTTCTGTCAGCCCCATAATTCTGATGTTGCATCTACTTTTTCTATTTGCCAAATCATCAACTTTCAGCAAAACGTTGGCTTTTTTTGCTGCTAGATCTTGTATTCTGGCATCCAGTTAATCTGAATTAGTTCAGCCGACAATTGATAACTCCCATTTTTTTACGTGGCATATTTGCCTATATTTCTTCTCCAATCAGATTAACAAGAATGAGTTCTGTAACCACCCTCATGTTGCAAACAATGAGAGCTTCAGAACAGAATTATTGTATCTCTTTGGTTTCCTGCTGCAGCATTCCTTCTGCTCCCTGCAAACTAAAGTAAACGCCAGTGTGCATTTAAAATGCATTTCAGTAGTGCAACCAAAACATGTATTTTCACCTCATTTTGCACATGAGACTACATTATAATCTTATGGAGGTTAGAATCAGTATTTAGCAATGTTAATTAAGTTAGTCAGGTGTATGAATAATGTAGTCTCCATGTATAAGGAATAAAAAAAATAATAATTGGAGCACTTCAATATTTGGCCTGGCAGCACTAAGCTTTTCTATGCGTGGATCTCATTCTCTGCAGTTTCAAGTTGGGCTTGGCTGTGTTGTAAAACCTGTACCTTGCATGCTACCAACAATATATTTACATGTTATACTGGCCAAAAAAAAATATATATTACACAGCCACGCTAGTGGCTGTGTAGTTATGGTTAAGTTGCTGTTTCCATAGGAAGAGCACTTTTTGGGCGGCCTATAACTCTGCTCCACCGAGCCGACGAATCGTCACCACACTTTGCAAAAGAAGTATATGGGCCACTCTGAATTTTTTTGCAAAGTTTGGAGATGTTTGGTTCAGGGGGGCAAAAGTTATAGGGGGGGTCCAAAAACATATTTTTTTCCCATAGACTGAATGGGGGAAAAACTTTGCGCACGGCTACAGGTCAAACTGCTGGACGGATTTTCACAAAATTTGCGGCAGGTACAGGGGCTTGGTCCAGAAAGCATGCTTTTGTAAATTTGGTGTCCTTCCATGCAGTACTTTTCATTAAAATGACCAAAAAGTAGGTCTGAAAAAATTAGTGATATCTATGTCTGCTTCGCGGTCACACTTCCCTGTTCGGTCCACGGACAAGATACCGATTGGCTAAGGGGCTGGCGTCATGGCCGATTGGCTGCTGCGAGACGTGTTCTGCGTCAGATTGTTTGGGTGCGCCCGACATCTTGGATCCGCCGATAGCGGAGCAACAACCAGCGTACACATGCTATATTTATAAAACTCTTTTGCTGTGTCACAGAGCATTGGGAAAGGTTCAGACATTAAGACATGGGTGATCAATGCATTTGTTCTGGGGGTCGGTCTTCATGATGTATTTTCTATGGCCACCTTGTACGCACAGAAAATGAGGGGTGTAATAACAGTAGCATTTTAGTCCATGCAGTGCACAGGAAAATTGTAACTGTTGTAAGGACACGCATAGTGGCAGCGAACATTAAAAATGACAACATGCCCCAATTGCATTACTTTTTCCTATGGGTATTATTATATTCATTAGTACGCCGCCATGGGTGTCACATGCTACAGTGGTTGTGGCCAGGGCCTAGAGTCTTGGATGCATGGCCGTCGGCCGAAGGCTTACTTCCAAGACTGTAGGCCCTGGCCACGACCACCGCAGCATGTCACACCCATGGATACACCCATAGTATTGCGTATCAATTGCCAAGTTGTGGGGAGTGTGTGCAGTCAAGAACAAAGTTATAAGTACTGGGGGTGCAAGTCGATGCACACCCATCCCATGTAATATCTATGGACATACAGCTAGGAGTGAAGCCTCTGGCCAAAAGCACTGAAGGATACCACACCTATAGAAAAAACCCCACTACCACACATCACTGAGTTGGTTGCGGGGAGACCCTGCACTCTTGGGTGCATGGCCGAAAATAACAAAGTTATAACCTGTTTGTGATGTATTTTCTATGACCACCTTGTACGCACAGAAAATGAGGGGTCGAATAAGGGCAGTATTTCAGTCCGTGCAGTGCACAGGGAACTTGTAACTGTTGTAAGGACACGCTTGATGTTAGGGAACATTGAAATTGACAGCATGCCATAATTGCATTACTGTTTCCTATGGGTATTGTATTCATTAGTACACCGCCATGGGTGTCACATGCTACGGTGGTTGTGGCCAGGGCCTAGAGTCTTGGATGCATGGCCGTCGGCCGAAGGCCGAAGGCCTTACTTCCAAAACTCTAGGCCCTGGCCACAAATACTGCAGCGTGTCACACCCATGGATACACCCATAGTAATGCACATCTATTGCCTGGTTGTGGGGAGTGTGTGCAGTCTTGGGTGAATGGGCAAAGGCCATGCACCCAACAACAAAGCTATAACCTTTTCACTTACAAGCCCACATGGGTTTTATCTAGTGCTGTGGTTTTGGTCAAGATGTGTACTTTTGGCTGCATGGTTGTAGGCTGTATGCCATACACCCAAGTATGCACCCAAAAGGAAACTTGTAAGCACTGGAGTTATAAGCCACTTCACAACCATATATTGAAATGTATGGACATACACCTAAGATATTAGGTCCTGCCCACAAACAGTGCAGCATTTCAGAGCTACAGAGACACCCCTAGTATTCAACATCAGTCAGGTGGCTGTGGGGAGGGTCTGCAGTCATGAGTGCATGGCCGCAGGCCATTCACCCAACAGAACAGTTATATGTAGTGTACTTACAAGGCACAATGGGTGTGATATGGTGTGGTAGTGCATCACTCAGGTGGCTGTGGGGAGGGGCTGCAATCATGGGTGCATGGCAGAAGGCCATGCCCCCAAAAGCACATTTGTACATAGTGTAGTTATATGCTGCAATGGATGTCATAAGGTGTGGTAGTAGTGGCCAGGATGCAGAATATTTGAACAAAGTAATAAGCACTGCAGTTGTAAACAACTATGCATTTTATATACTGTACCCATTCATTCATAATTCTATGGCCTCAAACCCATGTCTGTAGCCTGTGGCTACAAACTACTGCACCATATCACAGCTATTGGTACAATTGTACTAAGCAACATCATTAAGATTGTTGTGGGGAGGGCGTAGTGTTTTGGGAGCATGGCGAAAGGTCATGCTCCCAAAACCAACTTTGTACATAGTGAAATGACAAGGCACAATGGTTCTGATATGCTGTGGTGTGTCTGGCCAGTTCCAAGAGTCTTGACTGCATACCCAAAGGCCATGCACCCAAGACTGAAGTCATAAGCAGTGGAGTTATAAGTGAATATGGGTGTAGTGTAATACACTAGTTGTGTGCATGCCCCAGTGTCTTGGCTGCATGGCTGCAGACGATGGTCCCAAAAGTAAATTTATAAGCAGCTAATTTACAAGGACCATGGTTTTGATATACACCAATGGTTGTGGCTAGGAACTATACTTTTTGTACCTTGTCGTAAGGCGGAGGTGGTAGGTTACACACCGAAGATGCAAGGACCAGCCTACAGCCACAGCAGTATATTACTACCATAGATTAGACATGTAGATTTACTTGTGTAGAAATTGACTGCCAATATACTTACTCCTTACTTTGTTCAGAATCCACATATATTTTTTAAATGCCTTTCGTACTTGGCAGAAGTATGCCTTTTTTAATGTCTTTGATAAAAGAAAAAGGTATGTTAGTCTTTGCATTTCATGAAAACTTACTACATTGCATAATAGACAGTTTACCTTTTTTTTACCCTCATATTTAGTTTACAAACCAGTGTACTGTGCATTATGCTCAGTTTCTGAGTTTGCTTTTCTAATCCTTGGGTCTGGGGAAAACAATCCTTGTGGGATTAAAAAAAACCTTCATTTGCTATGGTACTAACTACTTCCTTGTTTCCTTTGAGTTTTTCCTTCATCTTTCTGATTAGTGTTATGTTTGTTGCCTTCCTGCCGATTTTTAAGAACAGTAGATACCTGTAGGCGTATTCTAACTGTGCATTTGTTCCTACAGATCTGTGATATTCATTTATTTGTGTCATTGTTATATCCTCTTGGGCATTTAGATACCTGTTGGCATATTCTAACTGTTTGTAGTCTTTCACATAATTTTTTGGCAATTTTGAAGTACACATTATTTATTAAATTTTGGCTTTAAGAAGATTAAATACGCATTTGTAAAATTAGCTGGCAATCTCTGCTTTATTTTAATGGTGCTATCATTACATTCGAACCATCCACATTTCTTTGTAATGTATGCAGTGTAGTGACCTGCATTGGTTGTAGCTCCTGCATGGTAGATTATAACTATTGTTGTAAAGGTTTTCTTTCCAAGTGACACTTGCGCGTGTGTGAATCCAGTCAGTTTGCAGTTGTTTTTGGTACGATCTGCATTATTACGTAGAAGCATAAGTATTATGTAGGCACTATGTGATTGTATCAGTAAAGTGGAGCGATTGTCTGAACTGCAAATAGTACATAATCTGCCATGGTTTGCATTCTGTACAAGTTGCTGAAATGGAATGCTTTCACAATTTGGTATGGAAACATACACAAATCGCTCATTTGGGATTTCTTCCTGCATCAGAAAGTGCATGTATGTTTCCACATGTACGAAATCTGGAAGTTTTCATTTACAGGTATGCTTTTGTTTTCCAATACTAATAGTAAGTACATTAGAAATTCTTGTGGATCTTCTTGTGAGTTCATAATGAATCTCACCATTCCAGCACAGTCGTCCAATTCTTGCCGTATTCAATGAACACTGTATGTGTTGTCAGGATTGCTTGTTGCATTTCTATGAAGCACTAACATTTGCAAACACAATTGGTCTGTACTGTGCAAGTAAATATAGTTAACAATTGGTGGCAATTGAAATAGAATATACATTGCTACATTTGCATAGCAATTTACCCCACTTTCATTTGCAAATTTGAATGGACCAGCTACTTTTGTATCTGAGTGCATTTTTCAGAATTTCTGTTCCTTCTTTGACGACTTCCCTGGTTTACATTCCCTAATAGGTTCTTCTTTGTTTGTGGTAATTGATGAAACTTTAGCATCTTTTCTTTTCTTTCAGGAATTTTCTGTTGGATTCTGTTGCATTTCTGTTTCATTTAGTTTTATTTTAACACGTTTTACTTTATCTGGAACAGGATATTGTTTCAGATGAGGGATGTACAGTGAACGCTGTCTATTGTATTCTAGAATGCAAGGAATATCAGCTTTGACTTTACTTGCATCAAAGTTCATTAGCAATAGACCGTCTATGTCTGTCAATGCTTTGTCTAGGGTAAGACCTTGGGATTTATGAATGGTAACTGCATATGCACGAGTTAGAGAAAATTGCTCTCTACGTACATACATTTCTTTGAAGAGAAGGAATCAAGCAATTGAGCGTCCTATCCTTTTCACTTCTGAAACTTTATCAAAGTGAATATTGACAAACTGAATGTTGCTGTCACGTGGGTATGATTGAAAGCCAACAACTGTACCCAGTGCTCCATTAACTAGCCTTTGCTTGAAGTCAAGGTTACGTTTAAGCATTACTCTACAATTTAAGGATGATTTTAATATTTTTTCCAACCCAGCTGTGTTGGAGATTGAATTTTCTAAACTGTTTAGTCTTGTTGTAGCTTGCTCACATGTGGGTACTATCATACCATGTACGTCTAGTTTGTCTGTGGCGATAATTTCCATTATTGGTTGCATTTCTTTCTTTAACATTATTTCATTGAATTTGAAACAGCTTGCAAGAGTTGGCATTAAGGCCATACAATTGACATTTTTGTGCGCTATTTGTTCCATAACATCAGTTGCACATGCATTATCACCATGAAGTGCATGAATGTGCCAGCTTTTCAACACAACGTGTGCTTCTTGCGATAGTACACCAACTCTAAAACTTTTTAAGATGTTGGCATAAGTGAGATCTGCAGATTCTCAGTTAATTCTCTGTATTGGAAATTTTGCCAAAGGTTGACATTACCTATGCTACCAACAGTTTTCCAGCACAGTTTGTGGCCTAAGGTTTTAAAAATAGGTTCACCTTTCACTGGTGTCAATTGTAGAAGATCTCTGAAAACAATAATTTGTTCCCTGCAAAGAGTTCTTCATTGTTACTTTTAAGTACTTCTTGCAATCTGAGGTAAATCAAAGCCAACATTAGGTTGGAGAGCATGCTCACTTCATCTATTAGTAGCATTTTCATTTGTTTTAATACTCTGCATAATTCCATTGCAGCTTCTGCAGAAAGTTTGTAATAGTCTAATTTATTTTCATGCTCTACTGGAAGCAGTAGTAATCGTTATAAAGTGACACCGCCTATGTTGTAGGCAGCTAAACCTGTGGGGCTGTTAGAATAGCTGACAGTTTGTGTTTTGTCAATTGCTGAAGGAACTTGCTGATGATTTTGATTAAGAATGTTTTCCCTGATCCAGCTTCACCACTCACGTACAGCAGTATAGGTTTGTAATTTTGGCGGGTACATTCTTTATTTTTGTGTTGTACAACATGTACAATTTGTTTTGTTACATCTTCAAAAATGGTGCGCTGATCTTTGTTAAGTTTTGCTTGCTGTATTCTGTATCTTCTTGATACTGATACATGGTGTTTTCTACTTCTGCCATAGCTACTTCAGCCTCATTTGCTATTAGTGGTTGTCCTAGTGGTTCTTGAATTCCTGTTACAGAAGGTTGACTACTGTAGTAAGGGTCCTTATCTAGTTGGGCCTGAAGTTCTTCTTCCTGTTGCTGCTCATTGTGTAACATTGTTTTGTACTGCGTAAAGTTCACATTGGTGATAGCGCTTTCATTTGCTTTGAAAGCATCTTCATAGCAGTCAAAGTTATCTAGTATGTCTTCCTCTTTTCTCCATGGTTTGAAAAGTTGTAACAGAAACATGCAATATAGTTATTTCTGTTGAGGAGTTTTTAATGACAATTTCACATGATTAATTAAGCTTCGTTTGGTAAGTTTCACTAAGCTCTCTTCACAATCGGTCACTCTATATCTACGTTTGCTTTCATCGGGTTTTACATTATTTTTGTATGCAAAGTTTTGCGCTATGTGGTATAGACACATGCTTTCCAAAGTGCTACTCCTGTTCAGATGGTATGTGTCCAGTAAATTGTTTCTTAGAATGTCTTGGCTGTTGGGATCATTTTATGGCAATTGTTTCTATGTCCTCATATGATTTCAGCACTCTTTTTCTAGATTTTGCAGGACCAAGACGTAGCCTTACTATGTTGTTTGATTTTCCATACAAAGCAGTACTGGTTCAACGATCTGCTGCTTCATAGGCGCCACATTCTCTATGAGAGAGCATTTTTATGCCTAGGCTGTAGAATTTCTGTGATAATGTTTTGTCTCATGCTAGGTCATCCCAGAGGTCTTGAAGCTCTGTTTTTTCTGCTTTTGTTAAGTAGGCTGTAACATATTGTGCAACAGCAGTCGAATTGTCTGCAAGGTACTGTACATCTATGTTTGCACTCCATAAGTAGGGCAATGTTTGCATTGTAATCATTGATATATTTTGATTCTTCCCTTCTTTTTATGTAATGTGTTCTAAGGTGATTTACCTTTAACACTATGTTGTACTGAAGACATGAAGTTGTTTACTTCATCTGTTTCTGTAACTGGTCTAGGGAAACCAAAGTGGCATTTGTTGTAGTATTTACCTTTGATTTTGTATTTGCAGCGATAATATTTGCCACATTTGTGTCTTTGAAATTGTAAAATCTGCCTATGCAGCTCACTGTGTCTGTTGTGAAGGGATTTCACAAGTGACATATTTTTGGATAAACTGCAAAACAGTGCTATCACTTTCATGACCAAATTTCGGTGCACCTTTGATCCATAACAGCATGTGAATATGTGGTGCTCCTCTCGCTTGATATTCTTTTCTCCAAATGAGGTGTTGCACTTCTCTGTTGCTGTTTGCTATGCGTAGGAACTCATGTAAATTTTCCCATGCATATTCAGCACAAATTAGCGTAACAAACCAAGTCATGGTCCAAGGTTTCTGATCATACAACGCACGTCTCTGTGCCATCGGAACCAGTATTCCTTTGTACCACGCATGTTTGCAACCAAATTTGTTATACTTGATTGTAAAACCTCATCTTTTTCCTCTACTTTTTTTATTAACTGCGTAGCTGACAAATTTTGAAAGTGGGTTCCAGATTTCAAAATGTGTGCAACTTCGTAACATACCGTTGCTAATTCACTTTCATAAAGTAGGTGGAATATGTATTCCACATTTGGTCTAAATCTGAGATCTTGCGAATACATTCGTAATGAACGGTATTCTGATGCCCCAATCTGAGTGGGTCTATCATCGTATCTTCCACCTTTGCCAGTAGGAAATAGCAGTGGAAAAGCACATGCTTCTATACTTTTTTCTCATATACTCATTGGTGACCCTTTGGTTTGTCGCATCTGGTAAGTTTCTAGTGCATCATCTATGCTTTCATTGGAATGCAATGGATGAATTGTGTAATGGTCCAAAAGAGTGGATACTGTAGCAGGATCCAGAAGTTCGAATTGTCCTTTTTCTTATGGTTCTTGAATTATTTCAGTTGTTTCCCTTTAGCTTTCATCAATATTTATTTCCTTGTAGTACTTGTTATTGTCTTTTAGATATTGCAATGCTTGTCTAACTTTATGTAAGTCCACCAGTTGTTGGCAAATTTTTTTCTTCTTTGTTGGTACACCAATTACCAAGACTATTAAAGAATGCTCTATTGAACGTTGCACTCCTAGAGTGTGTACATTTTCCATTAGATCTAATGGCAAATAAACTACTTTGCCACAAATGCCTTTCACCACTTCAGAGGAAGGTAATTTTGCTGTTTTTGATGAAGGCGTATAATTGCTTGAAATGGATGAACAATTTGAATTATTATGCTCTCATACAAATTAAGTTGTTGCAGGATTTTTGGTAGTGGCAACAATTCCAAATTATTTGTAATAGCATGTGAAGGAGTGTGGTTGTTGTCTAATTTTGTAGTAAAGTAACTGCAACATATTAGGCGTTCAGTTAGTTCATATTTGTTTTCTGCTAAAAGGTAGAGAGCTAATTCAAACCATTTAGAATCTTCATTGTCTTCTATTTTGTATGCTATGTCTACATTTTTCGTGTTTCTTTCTGCGGCAACACACACACACATGGTTTGGTACTTCAGCTGATGACCTTTTAAATTTTACTATTTCTTTTTTGTATGTGTGTAATAGAAGGTTGCCATGTGCAGAATTGTTGCTACTATTTTCTAAAACTATGGTATTTTGTAAGTGGCTTTCACTTCCAAAATACTTTCTCTGAATACGGTCAATTTCTTCTTGTAAGTATTTGGGTGTACCATGCAGAAGAGTGTTATTTAAATTGCCTAATTCTGAAGCTGGACTTTTTGCATAGTATATTTTATACACTCGATTTCTTACATTTGAATGATGTATTGATATCCTTTTGATATCATGGAAGGTGCAAATAGACCCATAAATGCAGGCTAATAAATGTCCTTGTAGTCCTGTGTATTTGCGCGCTGGACAAATATCCATATTTTGCAGCACTTTCATTTTACTTTTGTCTTTACCTTTTAGATACTGATTGAGGATCTGACGCAAAGATTTGAAAGCTTTGTTTGGAATGGCACACATTGATGTGCACGGCCATTTGTATACTGGACAGTGTGGTTCTGCTGAATCGAGAGGTAATTCTGAGTATTCAGAGGATACTTTTGTAAGCAGTGTTTTTTGTTCCATGAAGTTAGTATTGATTTTCTCATACCCTCATCCACCGCTATGGATGGCAATTGTGTTTGTTTGATTTTGTTTGTATGCTTCTTCATTAAAATATGGTTCCGTGATTGTTGTGTGAGTCCATTCACCACCACAAACATTTAAGAAATTATTTTTGTTCACATTCCGTTTATTGCTGAGTTTCTTTTGTAGTTTGCTACTTAGTTTTGTTGATGCTTTCATCCTATATAACACTAATATAAACAACTTCCTTTTGAGAAGGATTGCACTGTCCACGAGAGCTTGTAGGATTAACTTTCTATGGTAGTTTTTAAGGGGTGAGGTTGATTTCGGTCCTCTTCTTAGTAGATTCTGAAGGACTCTGTGACGAAACATTTTTGATAAAATACTTTTTTTACTCTGGGTTCTTGTTAAACTCTGAGGATTATTAGGAGCCTTGTAAGCTGTACTGGTAGCCAATTTATTTTGTACCAACATTTTTGTGTTTTGTGACACATTTTGATGGAGGAGGTAAAGTTTCGGTAGTTGAAGCTTCCTTTGTTTTGCTAACCGACTGCATTAGCTGGTTTGTTCCAACATTCTCTACAAACTCTACCACAGATGGATGCTTAGATTGGGGACTTTTATTTTTATTTGCTCTACTTCTGCCTTCCTTTCTACAGAGTTGCTTTTTGGTAGCCATTCTTTGGTGTCTGTTGAAAAAAAGAAGGCATACTTTGGTCTGTTGTACAATGTATGTGTGCTGTGTGCATGCGTGCATGAGTCTGATGGGGAAGCTCTTTGTCATGGTGTGTGAATGTGCATTGGACTCTTGTAATGATTTGGTAAGGCTATTTTACTGTTTGTATACTACTAAAATGTGCTTCAGATGAGAGTACAAAGTGGGCTAGTGGTGACGAGAAGCATTATTAATAAATGAAATGCCATAAACTTGCAACAGCAACTTCTTTTCTAAATCTAACCTTCTAAGGATTACGTATGTTATTTGAGTTCCAAACACACAGGGATTTGTGAGCCATTCTGCCTGTTATTCTTTGTTCAATAAATGGATATTTGTAGGTAGAATGGTTCAGAAATCAAAGTTTGCTTTGGTGCCCAAATTAAACCAATAACCCATGCAGCCTCTTTGAGGAGTAGTTACACTATAAAGGTAGTACTGTACTTCCTTTTTTTGCAAAATGACCAGGTTTCTTCAGATTTGTCGTTTGCAGTGTAGATGCTGTTGATTCTCAGGAGAGTAGTCTTCACTGCAATTCAAAAAAACAGAGCGGTGTAGCGGAGCTGTGTGGCTGAGGTGTGTGGCAGACCAGAGCTGTCCACGTCGTTGTGCTGCAGGAAGTAGCATTTCTTTCACACCATACCGCGGAGCGGTGTAGCGGAGCTGTGTGGCTGAGTTGTGTGGCAGACCAGAGCTGTCCACGTCGTTGTGCTGCAGGAAGTAGCATTTCTTTCACACCATACCGCGGAGCGGTGTAGCGGAGCTGTGTGGCTGAGGTGTGTGGCAGTCTGCCGCAGTCCGCTGCAAACGCGCAGTAAACGCACTCCAATGGAACCGGAGGTGCGTCCAACAAACGCCGACACGGAGGGGAGGAGAAGGCAAAAAACTATGACGGCATCCATCGCACCCATTGAGCCAGGCGGTGCAATACGTAGGAGAAGTAAGTCAGCCTCCCTACTGAAAGGACTGGGGGGGGGGTGCATTCCATCAGGGGCTACCTTTCCCCCAATGCTAATCAGACCTTGTTTGGCGCCAAAACTGCGACACTACAATCGCAGGGGGAGAGAAGGACATATGCATCCCACTCATCCCATCTGAGCCACTGGGTTCGGTAAATACTGCAAATTTAATTCTACCAGCCCTACGCGATCAGACTCACCTCCCGGCAACTTGCCAGTCCAATGACCTGCAGCCCTCGAGTGTGCGGGAGCGGGGAATGGGAGGGCAACAGGCAACAGGGCAAATGCAAAGGCATTCAGAACTATCACTGGGACAGGGACAGGAGCCCGGGGTTGAACGAACTGACATTTTTTTACACACAGACTCAAACCAAAAAGATGTCCCGTGCCCCAGAGTGGGAGGGGTAATGTCAACCAACTCAGCAACCATATCAGACAAGATCTTGGGTTCAACTAACACTATGCGTATCCAAGCAATGTTCCACGAGGACGAACAAAGAACTAATAACAACCTCAAGCCGGGGGATAATGCCAGAGTTACCATCTGTGACTCCACCGAGATAGAAATCGAACAAAAAGGACTGCCAAATGCTCATAACACAGAGAAGATTTCGGAATCAGACAAAGAGGACGTTGAGAGTAATATCTCAACGGACGAGGAGTCGGAGGGCTCCAATAAAGAAACTGACGCGGAACAGGAAAAATTACTAGGAGGAACGGCGAAAACTAAAGAGAGACCTAAAGTGAACACCATTTCTAACCCAGGTCTCCAAAATCAAAAAAAAAGGGGAAACGAGAAACCAGCTAAGCTGACCCAACAGGGGCAACTGACACCAAGGAAAGAGCTCAAAAAACCAGGACGACGGCCACGAGGCCGCTATAATCCACCTTCGTCCCATCTACTAAAAGTTTTTCTTACTCAGCAACCTAAAAGAAAACCGAGTATAGAGACCGAGATCTCGGATGCAGAAATGCTTGAAATCGCGGCTGATTCTCAGCCTGCTCAAAAACAAAGAAGAACGGAACTAGATATAGGGCCGACAGACAAGAACGGGCTTGTGGAACAATCTCAATCTCACAGGGCTCCGTCACTAAGAAAAGCACCCGGTCCGGACCTTGAAAACCTAACTGAAACAATCACCCCGAAGAATCAAGCAAGGACTACCAGTATCCCAAACTTAATTAGTTTGGACAGTACACGATCCATAAGTCCTCCGATGAAAAGACCCGCGAGCATTGAAGAGACAATAATCCAAGAAGAAGGACAGGATGAGGAGGTCAGGGAAGTGAAATCTCCAAATAAGCCAATGGACGCAACACTGTTAGATCCCCAAAATAAAGAAGATAGATGGGCCTGGACTAACCCCCACCTAACAAAGATCCAAGAAAATGGCCATCCAAACGTCAAACAAGCACGGCAGGGTTTTGATAGCAAAATCTATGAGAATGAGACGGCGTCTTTTAGAAAAGGAGGAACTCCAGATAGACCGCTGGGGGCCACGGGATCATGTCCCGCACTGGAACTCCGAACATCGCCAAAAAGATCGGAAAAATTGCTCACCCCCCCAAAAAAGAGACGCCTTAGTGAAATTGCAGCCTCACTACAAAAGGACTCGCCCAATAAGAAGCCGGATATGATTGCGACTATGTCAGCTATGACCGTAGTTCTAGCACCTTTCTGCAAACTATACGAAGCAATTAAGGAAAATGTACAAAACAATACGGCAATTTTATCGAATGTGATGGACAAACTTACCCTCATAGAGACTCGCCTCTTGCCAATAAATCAAAAAATACCTAATCTGGAAAACACCTTTGATCCTAAACGGAACACGAGACCACCATTAAGCGAGCCCGCATGTACCCTGTTCACAAAAAAGGGAACAAACCCAGGGATTTCACAGGAAGTTGAGAACCAAAAAATACATTGGGAAAAAAAAATTGAAGCCCTGGAAAGAAAGATCGAAAAGCTTGAAATGTTAAATAAACACCTTGAGACTCCACTATCGAATACTGCTACCGTGTTGGGTGAAAGGGGAGATCTCCATAAAAATAACGAACCCATCATGTTGCTCTTAAATTCAAAAAACCAGAAACAAGGGCCCAATGGGGCTAAGCCAACAAAACCGCAGTTACCTGAAAAAGAGCTGAGAAATATGAAATCTAATTCACAAAAGCAAACTCCAACTTCGTTGGAAATGATCACCGAATTGTCGACAAAGAGCCCCACGAAACCACAACAAGAGACCAAAAGTCGAGAATCCACAACGGGCTCCCCAAGATCACCGAAAACAATGGAAGAGTTCCTACAATGTGTAGAGGTAATGAACATCTCCACCTATTCTGAGGATGGTTCAAATATAATATCGGACTCACCTATAAAAGAGGTCCAAATAAAGAAACGAACAAGCAAGGTTGATACCACTATCCGCAATGAGAAAGCGACGGATGTGGGCCCCGACAAAAGGGAGACCAGAGCATCCTCCGAGAACCTGGACCAAAGAGCAAATGAACCAATGACATATAGTCAGGCGCTCAGATTAAGAACCAGCCCACAGACATCGAGAAAGAGAAAAGAGGAGACGCAGAGATCTCCTAATCGACAAACCGATTGGGAAGAAATTAATGTCCGGGAAAACACTTCAACAAAACCAAATAAGATAATTCGAGTCTTTAAACTGGAACAAATTCGACCAGATAGATACTCACTCATCTTAAATAGATCGACAATACTACAAATCATAAAGAAAGTTAAAACGTTGAAAAGAATTACTTCGGATGATCTGATATTAGTGGAACCCTATCACAGGGAAAAAAAAGCGAAAGCCTTTATTCACCTAAAAGCAGAGAGCGTTGCATATATCAACGAATCAGCATATCAAGAACTGCACCAAATGGGGTTTCACTTGTGGGAAATAAAAAGTAGCTCATACAGCCGAGACTTCGAGGAGGACAAGAGACAAACACGAAACAGCCAGTATCCCCTCAGATCCCGATTTGAAAATCGAAATTGGGCCCAGAAAACTCCCCGCTCGCAAAACTCTCGAGCATATCCTGAGCATCGAAGATTTCTAGACAGAGATCGAAGAGACCAATCGCCAATCAAAGAAAGAATAAGGACTCACCTCACAGGTTATAAGAACATAAAAGATAAAACGGGGCACTCCGGACAACCACAAAATAGGTCAAAAGAACAAGAAACTCCCACCCCTCCGCGAACCAACCACAACAAGAAAGCCTCGGGGGAGTACACACACACTCTTCAATCCTCCACAGAAAAAGGAGAGCCAGAATCGCAAAGAATGGGACCTTGGAACTGGATCTCATCAAGATGGACAAAAAAACAAGTAAAATAGCAATCATCGAAGGTGGGGGTCCGTGAAAATAACTCCAAAGATACAACACTCGACCACCCCACAGCGACCTCGTTTTCTCTTGCCTCTTGGAACACGAGAGGCCATATGCATTTGACAATGGCAGGAGACGTCAATCTAAATCAATTTGACATACTATGTTTACAAGAAACGTGGCTCTCAATACAACCAAGTCTGGATGGGTTCTCGGTCGCAATCTCTCCGGCAGTAAAAGGCCTACTCGGCCGACCGTCATCAGGATTGTTAACTGCCATAAAATCTAGCTCGGGTCTAACAGAACCCAAAATCTGGAAACAATCTTACGAAACACTGGTAACGCTGACTTCCCACACCCAGAGAAAGGCCAAGATGGAAAATGTTTTCCAAAAGACTGTAGCAATACTCAACTGCTACTGGAATCCACAAAGAATGTCCATCAAAACTTTCTGCGATAATATGACTATGGTGATCGATCACCTATATGCAGAATTTGAAAAAATTGAAATCATAATCTGTGGCGACTTTAATGCTAAATGCATTCAAGTAACGAAGGATCGAGCTTGCTCTAAATTGCAGCGACAGTGGGAAGACGCCGCCTCTAAAAGAGGAAAGGCATGGAATAAGGTCATGACATCGCGACACATTCAAAACGTGGCAACGCTTTTTCCCTCCCAAAATAATATTCCAACATGGGAACGTATGGGCTCCAAAGCAACATTAGACCACATTTTTGTGTCGTCTGGCCTCATCCAAGATTTAAAAAGCTTCCAAGTCCAGAAAACTGTGAATAGTGACCACAATTTATTGAGATCTGACTGGGTCGTTCCCCATATTAAACCTAAAACATACGACTGGGGGACAGAAGTGAACATACAACAAACGCGACTTAGACTAACTGAACGCGACATTGACAAAATTAAAAGTTCTTGGGAGCTAAATCATAACAAAATCGGCAATAAAGACACTGAGGAAAGACCTAATTACTTGCCGCTATTACTTCCCTTTCACAAGAAAAGTTCAAACGGCACAAAGAAGACAACAAATAACATGCACACCTATAATAAAGAGCTGGTACAAAAAAGACAGATTGTCCGCAGATTACTAAGATGTGCGAAGAAAACAAACAATACAGAAGACTGGACTAGTTGGCAACTGGAAGCAAAAAAGTATAAAACCTGGCTTAAACAGAACAGGGCCAGTCGCTATCAAAATGACGCCGAACAGATGATGTCCGCACTACAATCAAAAAAATCTAGTCAACTCTGGTCATTGATAAAAGACAACAACTGTGCCAAGAGTTCGACTTTTACAAATGCAGTCCCAGAGGAAACCTGGATTCAATACTATACGACCCAATTCAAAAGCCCCACAGATAACTCGAATGGGGTTACACCATTCCCAGACACTGTTTGGGTCGACCTATCATATCCGGAAGACATCGAAACGGCCATTAGAAAACTAAAAACCTCCAGAGCCCCAGGTCCCGATGGTCTGACCAATGTAGACTTAAAGATCTCCCCCCCTAAATGGGCCGCGGTAATCAGCAACATCTTTGACATCTGTGGCCGAACGAAGAAGATCCCAGAATCCTGGCAAAGAAACGTCATTGTTCCAATTTACAAAAAAGGACCAAGGCAGGACCTGGCTAGCTACAGACCAATAGCGTTGCTAGATATCCTGAGCAAATTATATGCCACTCGCCTTTTGGCCCACTTTCGGATCTGGGAGAAAAACAGCGAGGCCAATGACCACTTCCAAACGGGCTTTCAGAAACATGGTTCCACGACCATCAACCTTTTCACTTTGAACATCTTGAAAGCCAAAGTGAAAGAAGGAGCACCCAAAGTCTACCTGGCTTTCGTGGATCTCTCGAAAGCCTTTGACAAGATCGACAGATCTAGGCTATGGGCAAAGCTGCAAAGCTGGAAATGCCCGATGAAAATACTGGAGCCCATTATGGCACTTAATACGGATATAAAGATGAGAGTAAGACTCAATCAACAGGGTGATCTGTCAGAAGAAATACCTGTGAAAAGAGGAGTGAAGCAGGGCTGCCCGTTCGCGCCAGCGCTTTTTATCGCCTTTTTAGGCGACTATCAGCACTCTGAAACAAAGATCCGAGCGTTCCCTCCAAAAATTGGGAAAGTCAAGATCCCTCGTCTACTGTACGCGGACGATATTACTATCATCGATCAAACCAAAGTGGGTCTCCAACGCAAACTATCTAACCTACAAAACTACATGGAGGACAACTTGTTAGAAATAAATAAATCCAAAACAAAAATCTTGGTATTGGAGAAACTGAAGGCAAAGGGAACTTCTAAGCCCAATATTTATCTGGACAATGAACATATCGAAGTGGTCACCAACTTTAAATACTTGGGGATTCAACTGGACACTTCTAAAACAGACCTTAGTCTTCAAACTCAACTGTGGGCAAAAGTAAAATCCCTAATGGCTCAAATAAGGGCGATCGACCGTAAGTTCGGAAAGTTCTCCTTGCTACCAGCCATCCTGTTCTATAAAACGAAAGTAGTTCCATCTCTGACGTATGGAGCAGAAGCTTCGTTATATCTTCCTCCGCAAATCTGGACCAAATTGGAAGGATATGTGTGGAAAACGTTGCTGGGTCTCCCCAAGTCTACTGCAATAGCTGCCATCAGAAGGGAGCTAGGACTGGTTTCTTTAACATCCTCGGTAAACCAAAGTGCGATGCGCTTATATAGGAAAATCATCTCTGCGGACACTCTACCGATTTTGAACATCATCCACGCAGAAACTTCCACCGGCAACTGTTGCGCACTAAAAAACTGGGTTAACAGGAGACTAGAAGATCTTGAAATGATCAAATGTTCCCCGACGGAGCTAAAGGAAAACCCAGATCGTATCAAATCTAAAATGGAAGACATGGATTGGATTACCACAATAGAGCAGGCAACTAACAACAAACTATTGAGTCATCTACCACCCTCATTCAACAAGCTGAAAAAACCCCTAAATTACTGTGCAAAATTTCCAGAAAAACAACTGAGAAACGTGATTATGAGAGCCCGCTTTAACCTGCTACCAACCAGAGAGATATTGGCGCTCAGAAATCAGGGTTCTGTAACACTCTGTCGTCTCTGTAAAAAGCCAAATACAACTGAAACACTAAAACATCTGATAATGGATTGCATCGCCATTAATGACATAAGAAATGTCTATCTACTCCCTTTGTCTGAGAGACTATGGTTTTTGCAGAAAAACGACATATGGAATAGACTAATTTCCGGCGAGAGCACCAAATGGTCTCAGGCACTGTCTAAACTGATCGATTTAGTCTTCACAAAAATCATGCAGACTAATGCCAATGAGTTCGTGGAAACCACCTCCCCATTGTCCTCAACAATGGTGGAATGACAAAAAGGAAGTCGTCTCTCTTACCTTTTCTTCTCTCTTCTCTTCTTCTGTCGATCCCTGAAGAGTTTTGCCCTGGTCGGATCTGCTACTGTTTTCGTTGACAAAACTCAGTTTTAACTGTGTAAAGTTCAATAAAAAAAAAAAAATAAAAAAAAAAATTTAATGACTGTGTGCTTACAGCAGTGATGATACTGCACACATTAATTGTGCATCTTTCGTCAGAGCATTCTCCTTTCATATTCCAACCGGGTGCATGTGCGCATTTCACTTCACTCTGTGCAGCCTTTGCATGGTATTTGCAATATGTTTCTTGCAAGTCCTTTAAAATTGCTAATATTTTTAAGGTTATGAAAATGCCTTGTTTTTTACAAGGTGTACTATCTATAGGAGAGAGGTTTGTAAGCGATAGGGCATAGTAGTAGATGGGAAAAAATGTTCTACTTGCAAATTAAAAGCACGATACCGAAAAATCGGGAGACCCTCAGAGGGAGATGTCACCACAGCAATCGAGAGCGCTTACTTTTGTCATACGATTACATTGCAAGTAGCATTACTGTAGGCTGTACACAGTACACAACACTGACATTTTCTAATACAAAATCGAGTTTCGCCCTAAGTAGGCATGCTTGCAACGTATGTATAGGTTATGCGGAAGACAGTAAGAAGTTGAGCGGTTTGTCAATGATAAATCGGACATCTTGCACTTAAACGGGGGAGCATTTGGTATGTATTGCCTATGCACATTTAGCAGCATTAATTTGTTTAAATTAACTCATAAGGGTTGCACATGTTCTCGGATTAAGATATACATACCTGTACTCTTTACTCATGCATGTGTGCATGCATGTAGCAGTACGTAGAAATTCGCAACACTTGCACAGTAGCTTGTGAAGTAGGTGCTTTTCCAATGATATGCGACTTCCATTCAGAATTATCAACAGTAATTTCGAAGTGCGCAATGTTGATGACGGAGTTAGATTTAGCGATGTTCAATGTGATTGGTGGATGGTTGTGTGACTGCTTAGTTATGTCCAATGAGGGACTCGATTTACTACCGCTGTGGAAAGGGTGAAAGCACTGGGTAAGGGTTAGGTGCCGGATGTAGGCAACGCTTGTCCGCGGGTCAGGCATGTCCCATACAGGTTTCTACAGCAAATCCTGCATGGAAAGGGGACTGTAGGAATCAGCCAATCAGATGTCCACATTACTCTTTTGTGTCGAAAGACGGTGCGTACACTGAAGATGGCAGAGGTGGAGAGGGCCAGGGTTTTGGTGCTTGGAGACATTTTTGTCCATGGCTTACAACATTATCCTGAGAGTCGGCATGTGGCACACCATTTCAATGTGAGAGGAGTGTAGGTGGTGTGGAATGCTGAGACTGATGCCAATTTCGTGGCAATTCTGCAAGTTTGCAGAGACATACGTACGATAACCTCTCCTCATGTGGTAATTTTGCACTACGGTGCTTGCCATTTAGGCTAAGTGAGTGCACGTACTTTGTTGACAGATTTGGAACAGTTGGTTCAAGCACTCATGAACATCTTTCCAACTGTGAAAGTAATTTTTTCTGGTTTACTCCCTAGAGTAAAATGGGACAACAATTATTTGTTCTGTCCAGATCAAAGTATTGGGAGGTGTATCATTAATCGCGGAATGCATACTTTTATGTTACGCCCTGGTATGTTTTTCGGCAGCCACGAAAACATTGTTCCAAGTAATGCGGATTATTTTGAAGCAGATGGTGTTGCGCTATCTTCTTTGGGCAATGCAATGTTTTTTTGGAACGTAAGGCTTGCTTTAGAGAAGGTTCTGTAATGGTTGTAGGAGGAAAGTAAGGAGGAAAAATAAAAAAATAAACAAAATAACAGATGTCTGTAAGGTATCTGCCCAAAAACAAAAAAAAATGCTCTTTTCAGAGCCCACCTTAAAGGGGAAAAAGGGGAATAATACTTTAATGTACCATCGTCACGCTCTGATCCTGTACATGTCCGCGGACATGGTGGTAGTTTGCAGCCAGCGCATATCACCAACGGGGATTCTGGGGTGGAGACGCATGCAAATGAGAATGAGCAGAGCTAGGGATTGGTCAATAAAGTTCTTTAGGTGTGTTCTGAATGGCGAGATTTAGTAAGACCGTCTTCTCGCTGACAGGAGACCACACAGCCATGGCTTTGCGTGCTCGAAAACAGATTATCTGGATTTTGGGAGATGCATGCATTGGTTGAAAGTGCATGCAGAAAGCTGCAGTTTATCTGCAGATCTCAGATTTCCTCATGTGGAAGTGCACTGGTATGGCGTGCATGGCTTGAGGTGGCTGGACTTGGTATCTCTCTGTATTACTATACTGACAGAGCGTCCTCCAGATAGACTTATCATTCATTGCGGAGGAAACAGTTTAGGCCATGTCTCTGGAATTTCTTTGCAATTTGCAATGAAGGAAGGACTTGCAAAGCTCATGGACATGTTTCCAAATTGTCAAATACTTTTTTCCCGTATTGCGCAAAGACAAATATGGCTGTGTTCTTCTGCTTTTGGTCCACAAATGGAGAAAGCGATACGCAATGTGAGTAAGGCATTTTGTGCCTTTGTAAGAGATATTGGCATGTCCTCATTCCACAATGAAAATATTTTGTTTTGCAGCTGTTTCATTTTCCGCAGAGATGGAGTCCATCTCACATATGCTGGCAATCAGATTTTTCTTCCCAATTTACAAAATGCATTGCAACCTCTTTTGGATTCACAATAACCTATGTGACAATCCGTTCTCTCCAATCCACAGTTTTTGACCCATACAACACACCACAGAAAGGCTCTTTTCAGAGCCACCACTTACTCCCAGCGTACACTTCATTGTGTTTGCTCCGCTTGCATCCTCCTTTTTTTTCCCTACGACTGTCTGCAAACCTTTCCACAACTCCGCGGGGGTCTACAACGGTCACTTCATAGTTCTATTGTTAAACTGAGAAAGGCGGCTCTGAAAAGAGCCTTTTCTGTAATTTTTGTTGTTTTCACGTTTATTGCTTCTCAGTACGCGACACACTAGGAGAGGAGGCCAAAGGAGGGTAAGGAAGGAACACCAGCCACGGGGATAAGAAAGGGCAAGTGGACAGAGAAAGAAATAGGGTGAGCTGCACTTAGGTAAGGAGCAGATCTTCTGGTGCTCTGCGACTGTAGCCTCAAAAGCACTTCGAAAACTCTCCCCCCTGCAGAGTACTGCATCACAACACATACACATTATTGTCACCTCTGAAAGGTAAGGGTCAACAGCATTGCAAATGGCTTGTGAGGCAGCTGGAGGGAGGCGCTCCCCCACAGGAGTGTCTCTTGTGGTGAGAGGATCGGACACAGAGAATGCTGTGGAGGAACTCAATCGACTACACTCTTCACATGGCACCACCTTGCGAATGTCCACAGTGTGGAACAAAGTGAGGTGTTGCTTCATGGTTGTCGTACCAAAGCTATATGCACCAAATCTCCCGCTACTCAGCACCACTGGTTACACCTCACCAGGTTCGCATGAGTTTTTTGTACGTTCCCATAAACGGAAAACAACCGCCACACCCACGACTCCCAGCAAGTGCTCGTAGTGAGGAGTTCCTCCACCTCATTCTCTTCCTCCTCTTCTTCCTCACTCTCTTCATCCTCATCTGTTTATCTCTCTGTAGGCCTTTGGGGAGGTGGTGGTGGTGGCGGGTTTGGGGGTGGTGCAGAGGCTAATGAACCAACAGCAGCCATGGAAGCCATACCGATTGCTTTCCTTTTGGTCACTACAGCAGTAAAGGCAGTACACCTCAATCTGCTATAGCTAGAAGGACAATGAAGATGCGCTCGGGGTGTGGCCATTTGTAGGGGTGGAGGGGTGTGCCTTGTGACCGTCTTCATCACTGCAGAGCGGTACGAAAATTTTACACAAGTCCTCAGGTAAGCTATTGTCTGGGATATGTGAAATTATGTTTTTACACTCTACAATATTTTGCCTTGTGTCTACAAGTTCTCAAACTAATTCAAAGTGCGACACAAGTGAGGTGGATAGTTAGGGACAGGTGCGATGTTCACTATACTTACAGTTGTACTGCGCATGTGCATACATGATATGCTCACTGTACGGCCACCATTTTGGCTGCGGACGATACGGACAGGTACACTGTCCTTAACACACTCCCATTTTGGTCATTTACAGCCATCCCAGACACCTGGTGTGTTCTACGAACATGTTTAATATCGTTTGTAAGCAGTACGGCGAGGTATAATGTCCTTAGGACGCCCCTTTCTGTTTATGTACGCACAACTTGAACAGATGTTGCAGTCAAACCTCAATTCCATCTTACTTCACATTAGTAAGGGTAGGTGTACTGCCTTTACAACACCCACATTCCATTCCTTTCGGATAGGTCGAACAGGTGCCCTGTTCGCGAACATTTTGAGTCTTTTTTAAAAAAAAAATGTTTTCCTCAAACTCTTTAACTACAACTACTAAACAAAAACATTCCAAACACACACCCACACACTTTAATCCAAAGAAATAGCAGGGGAAGCAGATACGGACACAAATATAGGGGAATTAGGATTCAACACGGGCTGGTTATGAGGAGAAAATTTGTGTGGGGAAGAAGGGATGGATGTTTCGTCAAAACGTCTATTTTCTTCTTGAAGGTTTGGGGATGGTTCACTAGGGAATGGAGAAGTGGGGTGGGTACAGGTGGAACAATGGTAATGTACTTTTCCTCTCACACAGTCCTCCACAAACTCCCTTAAACTTTTAAAATTCTCATTCAGGACATCCATTTTCTGCTCTATCCTTTTCATCCTGTCTTCTTCTGTCTCGTTTGTTGGCCTTTCTTCTTTTCTTTCCTGGTCTGTACAAAAAATAATATGCATGTGTTAAATGCTTATAAAATACTGATCATTATTTGCATATGCAGAGCAGTGTGTACCACTATTGTCGCAGTCTTCAGACATTTCCCCATGCAGAATTTTCTCCTCCGGCCACCCCAAAGTACTAGCCATTTCTGTGTCAAAACAACAGAAAGACATTACTATTTCTGCACCACATACCAAACAAAATACACACAAATACCAAAAAATGACCTTCACTCACTATTTTGATATAATTTCCCTTCGTCCTGCAGCATTCGTACACTGTCGGTCCAGGCTGCAGAGTTTCTGTGAAGTGATTACGATGGAGGCATCCTTTTTTTTTATGGTATCATCCATTTCATTCTACATGGTTATTAAATGTGTCGTTTTCATTTCACACCTTTAGGTTTCCATATTTACTTATTACTACTTATAATGTCTTTACGTCCTTCTTCTACGTTGCAGATTTTTTGTGTAAGACAATAGTACATTTTCATATAGCCCCTGCCTCTTTGGCTAATGTGTATCCCGTCCGCCCCGTCCGCAAACAGGTGCTCAGTCCGTCCCTTTCTAATATCAATAGGGAGGGAGTTCTGTATATTCTATGTTAAATGTATATCAAGTATGTACATTATACTACATATCTCCCAAAATCACATGATGACAGTGTATATTCAGCAAAACAACTTCATTTACACAATTTATGATTAAGTTCCCCTTCCAAAAACCTGTACAATATCACTACAAAAAAACTTTGTTAAGGGGACGTTATGGTTAAGTTCCCCTCCCAAAAACCTGTAAAATTCACTTAAAAAAATCTTTGTTGAGGGGACATTATGGTTAAGTTGCCCTACTAAAAACCTGTGTACTTCACTAATAAAAAATGTTGAACCTCCCCATTATGGTTCAAAACCGAAAAACACCTGAAATTCGACAGTTATGGTACACTAAGACCCACACCTGCCATCACCACTGTGCACTGCTAACACTAAAACCCAGAACATGAAAGATGGCATCACAAATGTCATTGATGACATCACTGACAACATCATATGTGTAACCCCTTTGTTTTCGTTCCCTGCCATATATATATATATATATATATATCAGTAAAAAAAACTTTGTTAAAGGGACGTTATGGATAAATTGCGCTACTAAAAACCTATGAAATTCAGTGAAAAAACTTTGTTAAAGGGACGTTATGGTTCAAAGTTAAACCGAAAAAATCCTGAAATTCGGCAGTTATGGTAAGCAACCATGTGCCACTGTGCACTGCTAACACTAACACCCAGGACATCAAAGATGACATCACAAATGTCATTGATGACATCACTGATGACATCACATGTCTGGCTCTCCCTTTCTTCCCTTTACTGACATATCTAGGCCACATAGTTTTCTTCAGTAACAGTCAGGAAGTAAAAATTGAAAAGGTACTATATTTGTAGACTTAGGGTCAAGTCACATCATATGAAACATATATATAGTGGAAGACACAGGCTTCAAAGAGAGCAATCCTTTCTGTGCATGAAGATAATCATTAGGGTTATCAGCACTTTCTCATAGTTGTATTTTTATTACTCTACCTTCCCTGTATATGCTCATATATGTATACATTATACT
Organism: Ambystoma mexicanum; assembly: GCF_040938575.1. Classification (NCBI taxonomy): domain Eukaryota; kingdom Metazoa; phylum Chordata; class Amphibia; order Caudata; family Ambystomatidae; genus Ambystoma; species Ambystoma mexicanum. Next base: position 1,273,948,837 of record NC_090929.1, on the reverse strand, counting down.
CACTCTCCTTTCCTTTGGGTGCAGTCATATCATGTGATACACATACATATGGTAAGTAGCAGCTTTGAAACAGAGCAATAGTTTATCTGCATAAAGACAATCAGTTAGGTTATGAACTCTTTCTGCTGCTATTTCTGCTTTTTTGTTTACTTCACTGTCCCTGTATATACGCATAAAAGGATGTGTTAACTCTTTGTGTTTTGTCTGTAATAATTATGTATTAAGTGGGTTTTATTATCTACTTATTACATGTTTCACAGTACGCAAAACTCTAATAAGAAAGCAGTTATCATTTCACTATTTAACATGGCAAGATTATGAATATAGCACCTTCATCTTGTATGCTGCACACACTGCCTATGTTTCTGCATTAGTAGCTTAGTATACTGGATAGAACTTCATAATAGAATGATATTTATATGAATGCATTGATGAATGCACTAATTAGCTCATGATATTTATCCCAATGATCCTTGACAGTTTTTGGTCAGCATTATAAGAATCCCTTGTACAGAGTAAATGCACATGTGATGTCATCAGTGATGTCATCAATGACATTTGTGATGTCATCTTTGATGTCCTGGGTGTTAGTGTTAGCAGTGCACGGTGGCGCGAGTTATGGTTGCTTATCTTACCATAACTGCCAAATTTCAGGGGTTTTTCGGTTTTACTTTGAACCATAACGTCCCTTTAACAATGTTTTTTTACTGAATTTCATAGGTTTTCAGTAGCGAAACTTAACCATAATATCCCTGACTTTAAATACATGTAACATAGAACATACTGAACCCCTAGCTAGTGATTTCGATGTCTGCGGACTACCGCCATGTCCACGGACATATCGAAAATCTGAGCTTGGTGAATGTAAATTTAAATAGTGTGCCCCATTTCCCCTTTGAGGTTGGCTCTGAAAAGAGCCGTTTTTTTTTGTTTTTTTGCAGATGCTTGACAGACACCTGTTATTTTGTATTTTTTTTCTTCTTTTTTTCTTACTTTACTCCTAAAATCTTCACATAACATTCTCCAAAGCAACCCTTACATTACAAAACAGCATGGCATTTCCCATAAAAGATAAGGAATTGCCATCTTCTTTAAAATAAACAGCATTACTGGAATCAATATTCTCATTATTACAGAAGAACATACCAGCTCTAAGCATGAAGGCACACATGCCTCGGTTGATTACACACCTAGCATTGTTTTGCTGAGGACAAAAAACTGAACTATTGTCCCATATTGCCCTAGGTAGTAATCCAGAAAAAATTACTTTGGCATTTGGAAGGATGTTCTTTACTGCTTGAACCAAGTGTTCCAAATCTGCCAACAAAGTAGGGGCACTGACATAGCCCAAACGGAAAGCACCATAGTGCAAAACTACCACATGGGGACTGTTGATCCTGCCCATATCTTCACAAACTTCCACTCCTTCAACATCAAAATTTTTTGCAACATGCCTGCATTGAGCATACTGTTGTAAACCATGCACAAACATATCTCCGAGCACCAACACCCTGACTTTCTCCACTTCTGCCATCTTAACTACACACAGTCTCTTTCAACACAAATCCACAACCTCAACATCTGACTGGCTGATCCCTACAGTCTTCTTTCCATGCTGAATTTGATGGAAAATCCTGGATGTAGCACGCCCTGTCCACGGACAGCCGCGGTGTCCGCGGACTGTGCAACTCTTGGACAGCCCTTCTACAATTTCCACTTCACTCTCTGTGCCATTCCCTAATTGCATACAGCTAAGCAGTCACACAATATGGAGAACGTCCTCAGAACACCCCCATTTTGTTTATTTTCGAACATTTCTGGCTCACTCTTTTTTCTTTTGCTGACATATCTAGGCCACATGGTTTTCTTCAGTAACAGTCAGAAACTAAAAATTGTATTTTATTTGTAGACGTATCCTACAAGTAGGTTCTTATAGTAATTCCCTTAGAGTCCAGTCACATCATATGAAACATATACATAGGGGAAGACACAAGCTTTAAAGACAGCATTATTTTCAAGCAAATAAATTATGATTTCTCTGTTTCAAAGCTGCTATTTACCCTATGTATATGTATATTGGTATGTGTTCTTGTCTCTTTCTGTTTTCTCTATAGTAATGCAATTATGTAATACATGGGTTTTATTAGCTACTTATTACATATTTCACAGTACACAAAAATCTATTAAGAAAACAATTATCATTTCATTATTCAACATATTAACATTACGAATATTATACCTTCATCTTGTACGCTGCACACAATGCTATGTTTCTGCATTAGTAGCTTAGTATACTAAATAGAACCCCATAATAGAATGCTATTTATATCAATGCATTGTTCAAAGCACTAATTAGGGTATGATATTTATTGCAATGATCCTTGACACTTTTTTCGCAACATTATAATAACATTATCGCAACACATATTTAATGAAAAGTACATACACATGTGATGTCATCAGTGATGTCAACTGGCGAATTTCAGGGGGTTTTCGGTTTTACTTGGAACCATAACGTCCCTTTAACAAAAATTTATGAGCACGCAAACAATATACAAAGATGGAGTGTAAAGCAATTTCTCAGAGATGGCTGTACACAGAATGTTGCAAACTAAGAATTTATGGTCGTTTATAGTGAAGGTCAGCTGCTTCCATTTTTTGCTCGCGTGCCGGAGAGGCCCACGACTCGCACTATAAGGTTCTATTGTTTTTTTACCTTGACAGACAGGGATCGTGCTAAAAGACTTCTTTTGAAAGAGTGTTGCAAAAATGTAAGACACAATAAGGATGAAATTTATTAAACTAAACCACTTTTATATATTATATCACTATGAGAAAGATCGTTGGCACAGACGGAGTCGTATTTTGGGACTGCACTACGCTTAGACAATAGAAAATGCCAATATAATGTAAGTAACCCTTTAGATTCTTTTATACCGGAATATAATAATAGCGTGGCGTTAAAGCCCGGTTAAGTTGTACTTGTTCGTTCAATGTGGCATAGTGTTTTCTACCGCGCACTATCACCGCCAAATTGGTCCCCTGTCGCTTAGAGGGCTCTGAAAAAGGCAGAGGACAGAGGGTGGGTTAATGGGAATAAGTTAACATACTCAGTTGCACTATCCTCGCTAGCAAATAGTTTCACGCCCTAATAAATAAAATGAATATTTTTAATGAAGATCGGCTGGTGAGACTAATTTATTTTTTTTAAAACAGGTATGTCCTTCCGTACTGTCAATGCCACGATTTTCAGACCCCGGCCGACGGATTTGTTAACTGCCAGGTGCAGCTACTTCTAAACAACTTCATGACCCTCACCATTTTATGGGACAATTGCCAAGGACCAATATGCCCTGACGCGGTACTAGCGGCTAGAAGCAACATACCAACCATTATGGTGGTCTAATGCCTCGTTGTTGGACCAGCCATCCGACTATCAGTGGGACCATAGTGCTTCTTTTATCATAAACCAACACCATGTGTACTGCAAAGGAACAGCGCTTGACTCAAGATGAACTTTTGCGGATCAACAGCAAAGACAAATGCAAATCGCTGAATATTCTCTAAACATTTGATGTTAAATAAACGTACTTTACGAAATGTACAATCTTGCTGTCTGCTTTTAAATCACAGTTTCATATTCCGAATTGTGGCGCACTGTGTTGTGAGATGATCTGTGTTGTTTTCCGGGTTCTGTGTAAAGTCGCGTAGGACTGGAGACGACTGGGCCTCACGCGGTACTAGCGGCTAGAAGCAACCTACCAACCATTATGGTGGTCTAATGCCTCGTTGTTGGAACAGCCTTCCGATTATCAGTGCGACCATAGTGCTTCTTTTATCATAAACCAACACCATGTGTACCGCAAAGGAACAGCGCGTGACTCAAGATGAACTTTTGCGGATCGACAGCAAAGACAAATGAAAATCGCTGAATATTCTCTAAACATTTGATGTCAAATAAAAGTACTTTACGAAATGTACAATCTTGATGTTTGCTTTTAAATCACAGTTTCATATTCCGAATTGTTGCGCGCTGTGTTGTGAGATGATCTGTGTTGTTTTCCGGGTTCTGTGTAAAGTCGCGTAGGACTGGAGACGACTGGGCGCGTTTGGCTACGCACCCTGTACCGTCACGGAGAGAGACAGGGAATATGAATGCTTTGATAATGTCAGGCTTAGGGGCGGGAGATATGATTTAGTTCGCAAAAGCAGGTCAGCCAGGTCGATGGGGCAAGTGATAGGATTATCACATAATGTCGACGCACAGCAGCCTGATTTATCATTTGTTTAGTGGACAAAAAGTCGGGTAAGGGCCATAGGAAATTGTAATGTCAACGGACATAAGGAAGGTTCTTAGAACACTTTCAACCTGACAACGAACAATACGAACAGCGTTCTCAGAACACCCCCATTTTGTTTAATTGCAAACATTACCTCCACGTCCACTCTTCCTCGTCCCAGTACTTACTTCATGAGGCCCCTGCCTCCGACACAGGACCTTCTTCTATTTCTTTAAATTCCTATAACTCCTCCCCCACATCCACATCACTCAGTTTCATATTACCAGGCCGGAGCATGGGACCTTCCCCGCAGGGAGGGTGATGAGGGTCGTCAGTACTGTGACGAGGAAGAGTAGGATTAGGAGTAATGAAGATTCAACTTGCCAGAGTACAATACGGACAGCGTCCTCAGGACACCCCATTTTGTTTATGTACGAACATTTAAGGACACCGCAAGTGTTTTTAGCTCAATTTTAGCTTGCTTGTGAACAAAACGGACACATACTCCGTCCTCAGAACACCCCACCATTTAGTTTATATAGAACATTTCAGAACAGCCGTGTTGTCCGTAGACAAATCGAACACAACAAAAGTGTCTAGCATATAAAAAAAACAGAACATTGAACCTATCTCATACTGCCCCACCCTCCCCAAACACTCTTACACACCAACACACTCCACTATATACAATTTTTAATCCAAGTTTCACCGCGCTGTCCACGGTCGTCTGCGAATACAAGAAGGCGGGCGCCACAGAAAATCTGACGTGCTTCATGCACCACGCACCACGCCGTCCAAAACGTTGCATGTCTGCGGAGCGAACCGGGAAGTCCGTCCGCAGAGCGAACAGAGATATCACTAATTTTTTTGCTTTACATTTTGGTCATTTTAAAAAAAACTACTGGACCGATTTGCACCAAATTTGCAAAAGCACGCTTTCGGGACCAAGCCCCTAACACCCAGGACATCAAAGATGATGTCCTTCTAACCCATTGCATTTTGAGAAATGGGCAACCCAAAGGTCAATGTGTACCAAGAAAGATTGAAAGATAGTTCAGGTTAGGAGGATTCAAAAAGGATCCCGTAGCTGAGCTGGGTGAAGAAAACTTTATATGTACTTGGGCTTTGGAGTACTGTGGTGGTCTCCAACAAGAGTATTTCCTTATGAATTTGATAGAGGGATTAAGGGATGTGCAAAGGGAGGCATTGTTGGGTAAACCAGAAAAACACCCCATGCTTCCCTGGTATTTGAAATATAGGGATCTATAGGGCATTAGACTTATTTGGCCTCAAGTATGCACAGGGAGAACAGAAAGCTATTTATGCAATTTAGATTGGGATGCCCCCCTCTGAAGCAGAGAAGGTGCCTAATTCCCGATTCTACGGATATGGTAATCAAACGATTGAGACCTGGGTGTTCTTTTAATCTTATGGCTTTGTTATTGCTGATGTAGATGGAAGGGCTCCTATTCCTCTTCAGGTCAAACATTATTAAAAGGTGTAAGGAGGCTGTGTAATACTGCACATTCAGTAATGATAAGAGGGAGACAGAAGTAGTGGGCCACTATATTACTTCAGTTTGGCATTGAACAGGAAGGATCCTTACTCCCTAGATGGTCAGGCCTAACTAAGGTCAACCTACTAAGAATGGTAAGACATAGCTTGTAGGGTTGTTTCATAGAATTTGTTTTTTTATCACTGATTTCTTAGCATGGTTATGTGTTAGTTTATGGATTGTGGTCTACCCCTTATACTTCAGTGTATATATCCTTGATAAACTTGCATTGTGTTTGATTGCCATGGATTTGCTAAACAGTAAAGCGATGATGATTGTGGTGATGTTGATGATGGGAAAGCAAGTCAGGGAGATACAGTGAGAGAGAGAAAAGGAGACAAAGAGGGTTGTATGGATTGTCAAAAGAAGAAAGGGAGTGCTGGAGAGAGGGTGTCTCTTGTCATACTAGGACAAAAGAGAAGGACTGTTACAAGGGAGACATTCTCTGACAAAGGAGAAGGACTGTAACAAAGGAGAAGGTCTGTGACAAATGAGATGCACTTGTACAAAGGAGGATTGTGAGAAATGATTGTGAAGAAGTAAAACTGCTACAAAGAAGAAGGACAGACTGTGAGGAAGAACTGTGACAATGGAAAGGTCGAATGACAAAGTATTTGGTCTACTGAAGGACTATGATGAAGGGGAAGGACTGTGATGAAGAAGGCCCGTGGTAAAAAGGAAGGGCCTTGGTGAAGGAGAAGGAGTATGATCTGGGATAAGGACTCTGAGCAAGGAGGGCTGTGACAAATGGTAAGGACTGTGACAAAGGAGAATGACTGTGACGAAGCACTATAATGAAGGACTGATGAAGAATAGCAGCTGTAACAAGAAGTACTGTGATAAAGGAGGAGTATGATGATGGAGGAGGGCTATAATGGAGAAGCACTCTGACAAAGGAAAAGGACTATTATGAGGAGTAATATAAAGAATAACCAGGACTATGATCAAGGAGAAGGCCTCTGATGAAGGAAAATGATTGTGATAAAGGAGAAGGACTATGGTGAAGGAACGCGCAAGAACAAGAAGGACTGATGAAGGATAAGGGCAGTAATGAAGATATACTGCGATGACAGTAGAAGAATGTGGTGAGGGACCTTTACAAAAGAGAAGGTGGGACTGTGAAGAACATCTCTGATAAAAGAGGAATGTGATGTTGGAGAAGAACTATGAAGAAGGAAGTCTGAGGAATGAGAAGGTGGGGTGAAGGAAAGAGATCATGATGAAGATTGAGTGAAGTGGACATTGTGAAAGAAGAAGTTATCACCATCAAACCGTGTTTACATTCACATCAGACATTTGATACATTTGAAGATAGACTGCTTGTTTTGTAATTCTCTGAAGTGAAATGTGATTTGCAGAATGCATTGTTTACTTTTTGTAACATAATAAGATCAAGGATTTACTTTACGAAAACGGAGGGATTAAGGCCTTATCAATGATTTCACTTTTACATTTGATCACTCATGCAAGCAAGAGAAATGCAACATTTAAAATGCATGTTTCTGCATTTAAGGGTGGTTTCAAGTGCAAAGCTTGATTGGAGTTTTCATTTAAAAACACTGTCCATTTACAACCATGGTATTCTTATACACCAGAGTTAATCTATATTAAATTAGCATTTACCATGATAAGATACTCTAGTACCTTTATCCCGCTGTTCTAACAATATTCCCTGATGCAAAGTAGACATTTGAATAGTATAATTATGACTGTTCACCATATCAGAAAGAAATACAGCATACATTAATAGGAACAGTTTCCAAAATCATTGTATATTCATATATCAGACTACTTACTTTAGTATAACAAATCAAAAGATAGGCCTTGACTATGTCCAATGATAAAGGTTAGGGGAGGTGGCCTACAAGGGTCAATGATGTTGACAAACTTGAAAAACACTGTTGTGAGGACAAATGGTCATCAAGGCTAAAGTAGCTAATGTACTGGACCGGATGAAATGTGTAATCATTTTAGTGCTGGGGTTTACAATTGGCATTCCACTTTATGTTTTGGACTTTGACTCCCATGATCCCTTACCATTGCCTATGCTGAATAGGGCCAGTGCAAGTTGTAATGAAAAACCTCAAAATATCCAAAGTTGCAGACTTCTGCTGTATTGAATCTGAAATTGTAGATTGCCACGTGCAGGCCCAACCTTCTTTAGCTCCCAAACCTTTAGTTACAATGCTTGACACACATTTTTGGTCCTTCATAAAAGGCAATGTATATTGCATCTGTGGTGTATCTTCATATGGAGTCCAAAAATGTTCCCAGTGGCTGGTTTAACCTGTAAGTTAATTGAGGAGGTCATAGGGAGTGCCATCATGGCATCTGACATGTCCTAAGTGATGTAATATGTAATGTTGTCAGTGGTACCAATTGTGATGTCATCAGTGTGCCAAGTGGCTGTGAAATGGGGGCCTCATAGTTAAGGTAGTGTAGCTTCCAACACCTGCTCAATTTCAGGGGGCTTATGTCATTAAATCGGCACCTTAAAGTCACTTCAACTAAGGTTTGTTCAATGAATAAAAGAATGCTGATGTACTGAACTACTTTACGTTATCTATCCTTGACTAAAGTCCCTTCACTGAATTTCAAGGGTTTTGTTATGCTAGGACTCCCACCACTTATAATTCTACCCTTTTTTTAATAGCATTACTGATGTCATATCATTTGTTAGCAATATATGTTCTTCAGCCACACAACATCGGGCCTATCCAGTATTTCATCATTTTTTGTGTACACTACATAAAAAGTGATTACTAATGATGTACTGTGATGAGGAACAGTGAGCTGGGTTAAGTGGGGGCTTTGACACGCAAGAGTCAGATGGAGTAGTGGAGCACTTTGATGAGAATCAGTGAGGTGAGGTAGTGCTGGACGGTGATGAGGAAGAGTTAGGTGGTTTTAGTGGGGGGACTGTGATGAGTAATACTGAGTTGGAGGTAGTGGGTTACTTTGATGAAGAAGAGTAAAATGGTGATAGTGGGGGACTGTGACAAGGAAGAGTGTCATGGTGGTGGTGGGGTACTACAATGAGGAAGAGTGATGTAGCTGTAGTGGGGGACTGTGATGAAGAAGAATGAGGTGGGTTAGTGGGGTGCTGTGACGACTAGGAGGGATGTGTGGGTGAATGTAAAATTACCATTGCATACTGGGACGAGGAAGAGACATGCAGGAGTTCAGGTAGGATTTGTAATTAGGTACTGGAATGAGGAAGAAGGATGTGGGGGTATATAGGTAATATTACAATTTAGTACTGAGACATGGAAGAGGGATGTATGGGTTCAGATAGGGTTACTAATTCGGTACTGTGACGAAGAAGATGGAGTTGCGATAATGTAGATATCTTCCCTGCTGACGTCAGGAGTGAATCAAGATCACTGTTAAGTCACATGAAAAGCTTGTCGAATCAAAATAAAGAATATAGTGAACTAGAATTGACTTACCTCTGTATTTTTTTGCACACTTTTTGCATGTAAGTTAGCAGTGTTAAGCTTTTTAAACAGAGGTCACACCCCCAAACACTAAAAACGTCTAATACCCTCCTCACACAAATCTTAAGTTAATTTGAAAACAATTCCTGTGAAAGAAATGCATATTAAAACACAGATTGTTTCCAAAATTAACTTAAAATACTCATGCCCCCCTAACTAGCAACCACAGTGATTGCTACTTCTCAATATTTTATAGTTTTGAAGTATTTACTCTTTTATTTTGCCACTCGAAACTAATCGAGATCTCAGAAAAACACTTGAAAAAAGTACACTATACCCAAACCCTAAACCTTGACCAATCATCCTTTCTTACCCTACCCACATGATCCCTAGCCTCAAAACTACTCTACTTCCACCCCTTATATAATTGTGGGGCAGTTTAATGATGTTGATGATGATTTGTTATTTATATAGCGCTTATGCCTATACGCTGTACATAGAACATATTTACATATATCATCGTCATCCCAACCAAAGTTGGTACTCAATTATCGTCCTCGGAAGGATGACTGGCTGAGTTGGCCTTGCTGGCATTAGAACCTACGGCCTGCAGATAACACATATAACCCAGCAGCGAGTGATCAACCCGCTGAGGGATCGAACGACAAATCGCGAATCAAATTGAGATTTCCATAATGGCGGATTTTCAGAAATGGAAAACCTTAGCACCAGCAATGCATCATGGGAGATATCACTTTTTGGGTGCAAGGGACCCCGCTATATGCCAAATAAAAATAAAAAATAAAAATAACTGGATGGATACACGCCAAATCAACAAAGGATTTACTTTGAACGCTTCATGCCCAACCTGTTTCTTATTTGGCGCTAATCCATCCAGTAGTTTTAGTGGTGCATTTGAGAAAGTATTTTGACATTTTCTCCATGGGAAAATGAATGGAAAAGTGAAAAAACACCCCTTTTTTACCCTTTATATCTTTTGAGCCATAACATGGATTTGCATGAAATGTTCCAGTTCTGGGGGCCCAAATTATGTTTACAAAATGACATCTCAATAGTTATTTCTGGATAATAGGTTTCACCTTAACTTTAGGGTGACCAGAGTCACCCTTTAATATATATTCAAGGAAAACACTTTAGTTGCAGGTATGTTAATGTGAGAACTTAATGCAACAAAAGTCCTGAAATTCAGCTGAAGCCACATTCACTTTGCGCCCCCTATTGCGCAGCCTATGATCACAATGATGACATCACAGATCACATCACTAATAACATTAAAACAGTAACCAGCATTAAGGATGTCCTTCAGCCTTGGTAGGTGTACATGGTCAAATATATTCTAACATATTAATGAGTACTAATCATGGCCTTCAGTTATCAACAGTGGTCAAAATCTTCATCCATGTGCACTGAATATTTTAAAACACTACCATGCTACCAACCATAGATTTTGGCATTTACCAGTGGATACAACTTTCAACCATTTCGGCTGTATATTATATACACTGGTCAGGCACTAGTTATGGACTTTAGCACAATACTAGCCAGTGGCCATAATCTTTGGCTGTGCCCCCTATGTATTCTAACATATAAATGGGCCACTAGCCACAGCCTTTGACCTTGAGCAGTTTGTACATCTTTTGGCCATGTCCACTATATATTTTAAAATAATAAAATGCAATAAGTGATGACCTTCCGCCGTGCCCACTGTGTATTATATAACACTAACCACCCACTAGCTATGGCCTTTGGCCGTGCCCACTGTATATTATGTTCACTAACAGGCCACTACTAGACAGTGGCCACGGCCTTTGGCTGTGCCGATTGTAAATTCTAACATATTAATGGGCACCAGCTATGGCCTTTAATGATAGAAAAGAAGAGGTACGTTACACGATCAGATAGCACAGCGAGCAGAGCGCTCGCTTTGACATCCTTGCAGAGCCTGCAGATGCAGGTTTGAATTCCGGCAGGGCCAAACTCAGCCTTTCATCCTTCCGAGGTCGATAAATGAGCACAACCCACCGTGGGAAATAAGTTGTGCTCAGATACCTGAGGGTTTGTAGCGCTATATAAAAATGCACAAACAAACAATCATGTATGATGAACTTCCTTGTCTCCCTGGGATGCCAGGGGCCTTACCTTACATGGATGAGAACCAGTGTAGCAGGGTTATTTTTTTAAAAAAATTATTTGTCTACCCCCCCAGAAACGGGACACCTCCACAACACCCGATCCTATTATAGTGAATTAGGAAACGGGAGAAACCCCTGCAACCCCACTCCCCCTGTTGGGTATAATGGAATTGTGCAGTATAATTGTTTGACATTTTTGGCTGTACGAAATTTCAGTGCATCCGAAATTTGAGCAATTATACCATACGTTCATTTTGTTTTTACTTTTTCTATGAATACCGTTTTAAAACAGTGATGGCTACTAGGCATGGCTTTTAACCATGCACATTGGTATTTTTTAATGCTAACCAACCACTAGCTAGGGCCTTTGGTGCTGGCCAGTGACCCCAGCCTTTGTCAGGGCCAATTCCACAGCCTAGATGTCTAATTCCATTATTGATGTAATCAGTTATATACAATGTAATTAGTGTTGTCACCAGTGATGGCATCAATAATGTGATTTGTCATGTCATCAGTGTGCTCATACACCATGTAATTAGTGATGTCATCAGTGTCCTCCTCTGGTCATCTTCAACAGAGTGGACTGCATTTTGATGACACACATTTGGCAACTCTGGGGTGCTATGAGAACATTTTGGGTGACCCTACTCAGGCTGTAGTAAAAGAACTATCAGACCTTATTTATAAATGGCACATAAAGGGAACACTTACAGATGTAGACAAATACTATTTGCTTGTTACTAAACCTATCATGCCGACAATATACTTTCTCCCAAAAGTACACAAAGCATTCGAGAGCCTACCTGAAGTCTGCCCTATAGTAAGCGGAATAGGATGGGCTACTGAGTGTTTATATCAGTATATAGATGATGCTATTGGACAGGAGGTGATGATCCTTCCTTCAGGGACAGCACACATGTTTTACAAATACTCTAAGATTTAGTGTGGCAACCTAATTATCTATTAGGCACACTTGATGTTAAAGCAGTGTACACCTCTAAAGACCATCAATTAGCCATGAACTCAATTGAACATACCTTTAGAAAACACTCAGCTTCAAACTTTGGTCATTGTAATGATCAAGGAATTTCTGAAGTTTACACTAAATCATAATGACTTTAGGAAAATTATCTGCAAACTAAAGATGTTGCCATGGGGGGCCAAATGTGTGCCTCTTTGGCTAACTTACTCATGGGGCAATATGAAACAACTCATGCCTTGAGGAATAATGATTTGAGAAGTCACATTAAGCTGTGGAGGAGATTTATTCATGATGTCTTTGTTGTATGGTCTGGTACTGAGGAGGAGTTTAACCAGTTTGTGAGGCATATCAATGATACTGTTTTTGGAAAATAAATTGACTGGCGATGTAGACCAATGTGCCATTGACTCATGGAGTATTTATGTATATTGAAAAGGGTCAGATACAAAGTAGAACATTTAGAAAACCCACCAAAGTCAATTCGACTTTATTTGTGATTAGCTGCCATAGACAATCCATCATTAACAATATACCGGTGGGTGAATTTGATTCTGCAAGATGTAACTGTAGTGAAGGGGAGATATTTGAACAGGAATGTAGTCTGCTGACACAAAGATTGCAAGAAATAGGGTACTCCACAGCAAGTATCCAGAAGGCACATAATACAATTGTTCAAATGGACCGTAAGGAGATGGTGTCTCCAATGGCTAAAGACAAAACTAAGGACAGCCTGCCAATCAACATTATTACTAAACACTCTAAGGAAACCAGATCTATGTACAGTGTATTGTTCGTAAGCATTGGCACCTGTTATTTATGGATACAGATCTACAAAAGTATATCGATACTATATCCACATTTATTGACACCAGGGCTCCGTCTATTAGGACTAAATTGACTACATCATATATCAAACCAGAGGAAACCAGAGAAGTCAAGGGCAGCAAATGGTTGAGGGCCAAGGCTTTCATAAATGTGCAAGTATGCACACACAGACTGTGAATCATTTTCCAGTCAAGGTGGGCCGCAAGTGATCATTCAAGACTTTATCAATTGTAAGACGAACTATGTAGTGTATGCTGCAATTTGGGTCTACAAAAAATTGTACATAGGAAATATTATTACGGAATTGAGAAGACAGATAAGAGAACAGTCTGAGAAACCAAGATCTGCAAGTACCATTGGCGAACCTTTGGCAAACATATCATCAGTTGTAAGATCAATCATCAATACAATTTATTGGACTTATAAAAGCTAACCTTGGAAAGAGAGGAGGCGATAGTAAACTATTATTATATGACCTTGAATCAAGAATGATTTGCAAATTACGATGTACTATCACTGGTCTAAACTCATATCATGAAATTAATATGCTTCTTTGAACAGGAGTCAATATTAGTTCCAAATGTGTCTCTATGAAGAAGACTTGACAGTGACCGCTACTAACCGTTATCTGACTGAAAAAGCAATTTGAATTTTATAACTGAAAATTATTGTAATTTGTAAGACTGATATTACTTGATAAGAAACCTGCTCCTGAGCCTGGAATTGGCTATTTTTTCTATGGCATTATTTCACATACATGTTAACCATTTCAGCCACTTATGAACAATTTGCATTTCATAACTGAAAATTATTGTGATGTGCAAAAGGGTTATTGCATGATAAGTAACCTGTTTATGCGCCTGGAGAATTGACTTATTTTTCAATGGCCTTATCTCATACACATGTGAATTAACTCAGTAATTTATTAACAAATTCTGTGGCGATCCAAATCAGGACTTTGCATATCTATAATTGAATTTATGCAAGCAGAGTCGTTATACAACAATATATGGAGGATTCTTACTCAAAGTTAGATCATTATTAAGAATAAATGGATGGTTGCATAGGATTGTGGCCACAGTAAAAACATGGCATGGCAAATCTATATAAGAATATATTTGATTGTATATTTTATCATGATACACAAGGGCAACCCCAACAACACTCTATACTTTGAATGCTACATGTGAATACTTTGGTGCTCAGAGCAATGAATCATACACTGTGTGCTATGTTGACATATTAAGTCTGAGACTTTTTTGAGGGGTATTGATTCATTAAAGTGCAATGCAGAATTACTATTGTTATTCCAGTTGGAGGCATGCATGGATCCCAAATCTTTCAGCGCGCACTATTGCGGCCACAATGTTTATTTATTTGTTATTATAATGAGGCAGTGATGTCACGTGTTAAATGCACGTGACGTCATCACACATATATATATATAATTAAAACAAGATGGCTGCCATGAAGAAAACAGTTACGGCACGCCGAGAACACTATACCCTAACAGGGGTAACACAAACTTCATGAAAGACGGGTGAGTGAAGGCCAAACATGGGAAATTTCTCATTACTGACCTTAAACATTTTTGATGGGATATTGTTCTGATAAATATCCATAAATTTATATTTTCAGAACACTGTAATTACTGAGCATATACACATGAGCAGCAGGATAACTTCTCAGTTCAGTAGGTGAGTGCAAATACGGCATATAATGTTAGTAATTCCCTAAATTAGTTATTAATAATCCAATACTAATCCTACTTTTCTATAGCTTGAACCCAATAAAATACATAAGTACACTACAAACAGAGAGAAAATCTCATTTTATGGAATACTTGGTGAGTGACCAATTAATTTAGGATGGATAGACCCAGAGGAAACAATACCAGGGCTCACTACATGAGAATGACACAATTAAGGTAGAGGCTCATAAGGGTGATAAAAACCCACTGCATGTTCTCTGGTGTTTTGGGGACTGCCCCTATGGTGATGCATGTGGTTTATTAGAGACACTGTTATATACATGTATGACTTAATTTCAAAGCAGGATTTTTCCAATGTTATTATACAACAAATTAATAATCTACATTGCCTTTCTTCTATCTGTTTTGTGTTCCTTGTGTGTTGTGTACTTTTATTATTATTATTCTTTAATGTGATGTAGTATGAAATAATTCAAACTTTACACATATAATTTTTACATATTACAAATCACAAATACATAACCTTATGCTCAATTAAGCTATATACATATTCATGTTAAAAGGAAATAGAAAAGTCATATAAAAACTCATATAAAAACTAAAAACTAAACACCCTAACTAAAGAATAAGCATTGACATTCTATCACCCGAGTCTAATTGAGGCCTTTGTATATGGACTATCAAACTTACTCATTTCAGTCTCTAAGTGGATTCATCATGCACCCCCTTACATTTCCTCCATCTTAGGGTGGTACTAATTCACACTTCAACTCCCGTTCGGCTTGTTGCCAGATGTTATATAGGGCGATAAATAAATGCATATTGCTGGTATTAGTGCAATATAACCAAAAGGACATTTCAGGTATAGTAGCATGATCATGTGCAAAATCACCCAGATGTCGAATGATTGTCGCTCTCAATTTCAAACATTCCGTAAGTAGGTGTCGAGCTGTCTCTAGGTGATCAGGGGATTTACACAAGCGACATATACGTTTGTCGGACGGGATTTTTTCCCAACCCCCTCTGTTATGCAGGGTGGGCAATTGCTCAAATCTAAGTAAGAGAATAAAACGTCTAAGTTTACTAGAGGGACAGAGGGATAAATAGGTTTGTGGCTTCATAAAGCTAAACAAACGATATTTAATAAACTGATACGACTTGAGGTTGCACATGTGATTGTAATTCTCAAGCCAATCCCATAGATCCACTTTTTTTACCTAGGGCATATAGGATTTCTTTGGAGGTGTTAACCCTTCTATGTGTCCATCCAATGTCAGTTAGGAATGTCACCATATCTTTGTAAAGGGGTGACGTAGTATATTTATTGGTCACCTCCTGATGGATCACCAATAGGAGGGGATTGATCGAATCATCAGTCATCTTGAGATGTAAACCAGCTCTTTTCTTTAAGACCATGGCTTTAAGGGAGGGTAGTCCCAGTTCTAATCTGATCAGGGCCATTGGTATCCCCGGGTGTAACCCGAGGATCCGTCTCCAGAACTTACCCTCCAAAACTTGTAACCATCCTAGGTCCATTGTATGTAGAGAATCAAGCCCATATATAATCATTGGTGCCATTACTTGGATATAGAGCTGACGCGTTCCCCAAAGGGTAAAGCCACCCTGTTTTTTAGTAAATGAGGCAATGAGTGAAGTGACTTGCATGGCTCTCATGGAGCGCCCCTGTCTGCACAATGAGTAATCCCCTAGGGGTTCAATATCCACTCCGAGGAAGCGGTAGGATGGAGCATAAGGGATGACACTTTCATGTACCATAAGATTCACCCTGGATGCTTTTTTACTCGTGAATCTCAGTACCTTCGTTTTATCTAGATTGATCTTCAATCCATTTATTCTGGCGTAATCCCACAAAGCGGTAGCAGAACGCCTCAAACCGCTTATGGTATTATCAAAGATCACAAGATCATCCGCATACGCTAGTACCATACAATGCACCTCACCCACTTTCGGGGGACAGTTATTTGCTTCAGCCAGGGCTGCAGGGATGTCGTAGACATAAAGATTGTATACTAAAGGAGCTGTCACACATCCCTGCTTAACCCCACTATCTTGTATCACATTACGTGTTGAATTACCTTCCTGGTCCAATCTAAGGCATGCCGTTGTGTTATGATGGAGTAATTTTAGATAGTATAATAGGTTAGGTGGACATCCCAATTTCTCAAGTTTGGCCCATAACCTTAATCGCGGGATGGAATCAAATGCAGCCTGAAAGTCTATAAACAAAGCATACAACGGGGGCTGCCCCTTACTGAGTGCCCGTGTTCGAAGTAGTTCCATGACAAGTAGATTATGGGAGGTAGAAAACTCTTGTCTAAAACCGCATTGGAATCTACTAAGTATTTTAGCCTTATCAACCCATTGTTGCAATTCACTGAGTAACAGTGCCGCAAACAATTTACCAGAAATATCTAGCATCGATAATAATCTATAGTTATTAGGCTCCATACGGTTACCTTTTTTGAACACAGGGATAAGGATAGCTGTTTGCCAGGTGCGGGGGATTATTCCTTGCTCTAGAATTTTATTAAAGAGCAAAGAGAATAAATCAGCCCAAAACAAGGGATGGCTCTTAATCACTACATTCGCCAGACCGTTGGGTCCAGGGGCTCTAGATGATTTGAGGCTAATTATTTTTTCCAATATTGCCTCAGGGGAAACATCAATGGGCGGAGGAAAGGGCACCTCTATCCCCTCTTTATTTGGGGTTTCGATATCACCTCTGTTTCGGTCCAATAGAAATTTTTCCCACGTCTTCTTACTTATTGGGTTAATAAGGGGGCCCTTAACCTTCTCTCTGTTTTCATTAAGAAGGGCTCAGATACCACGAGGATTTCTAGTGCAAATAGTTTGCACTAATTTTTGATGCCTAGTATTTTTCTCGCGGGCCTTGATATTTTTAACCACTGTTCTATATCGATTTTTAATTTTTCTTAACTTCTCGCGGTACCCGGTTCCATATACATTCCCCCATTTAACGCTCCGAATAGCCGCTCTTAAATCTCTCTTGGCTTCCCTGATTTCTTTGTTAAAATAGGGCGTAGCTCCCCCTGTTTTTAACATATATCCCTTCTTGGCTAAAGCATGTTTACGAGTGAATCTGGATATCCAATCCTCAATTTCATTTATAGTCATATGATCAAAATCGTGGAGGCCCAGAGTTGCAATGGTTTTAAGTGACTCCGTAGCCAAATTGATATTTTTCTCTGACCACACAATTCTGGAGCCTACCACGTTTGTTTGGATGGTACCCATGTTCAGAACTGACGAAGGGCATAAAGGGATATTAAATGAGCACTGCAGTGACGCATGATCGCTCCATTCATTTTGCCTCACACTCATGTCGACTACTCTTGTCTGGAGCTCGGGGCACATAAATATATAATCTAATGTGCTAACAGCAGTTCCATTAGACCAGGTATGTTTTCCCGGTCGATCTCCCAGAGTTCTGCCATTAATCATGGCCATGTCCCAAGCTCCAAACAATTTGAGCCAACCCAGACCCCCAACATCCCTCTTTCCATGATTCATTTCGCATCTTGTGTTGAGGTCTGGATTTGAAGATATGCTTGATTCATCAGACATATGGCAATTGAAATCCCCCATGATCATCACAGCAACATTTCCTGCTTTTAGCCACCAATCGGATAACAAATCCTGTATCGCCTCCTGCAGCGAGTCACATACCAAGTCTCCTGGTGGATTATATAGATTAATTAATAAGTACCTTTCCAGGCCTTTCTCACCATGTAGTTCAAGCTCAACTGCCAATAGCTGTTCCTCAGCTTTACACTGTAATTTGCGAGACACAATTGAATTCACAATCCCGATTAGGAGCCCTCCAAAGGGGCGCCCCTTACTACCCCGTTTAGCAGGCGCTTGATGTATCACAAAGCCGTCAAATAATAACGGATCAAGAGACCACGTCTCTTGTAGGCAAATACAGCTATATTGGGCTATCATATGTGCTGAGCCTTCCGACCTCAACAAGTGAGAGAAACCTCTGCAATTCCAGGAGAGTAATGATAGACATCAATGGTTCTAAATCAATTGCGGAATTGCTTCTAGTAGGGACTTCAGAACTTGCTGTATTTCCCTCAGCGCCGGGTTTTCCCCTCCCCTTATTATAGGCACAGTGTCTACCACAGTTACTGGTGTAGAATCCTCGGATTCCTGTACAGGATCCTTCTCCAGGGGGTCCACGTCAATCTCAATGTCCACTATTAACAACTCTTCTTTATATTTCCTGATTAATTGTGCCGTTATGGAAAAACACAGTGTATGGCAGATACATTGGGATTCGGAGCCCCAGTGGTTCAATAAACAAAAAATCCTCCGATTTTAACACGCGCAATTGAGGTATATGATATAATCTTGCTAGCAACTCCGAGCGTGCTAACCAGGGGTTTTTGCCACTTGGGTATAATTTCTTGATGAAGCATATACGCTGGGTAGATTTCTCGCTCCCAATTTTTTTCTGGTCCATTAAGCTAAGTTCATCGGGATCTTTCGCCTGTATCTCAGGGACGTCTTCCCCATGTGTATGTATACTGGATTCAAGGTCAGGATCTTCATATATCACAGAAGCTTCATTATCGTCCACTACAATTGGCTTTTCCTCAGATGTCAGCCAGTCTGTCAAGGGGCCCTTAGTCCTAGCGGCCCTTTGGGTGGCTCTTACCATTCTTTTTCTAGCTTTTTTTGATCGTGGCTCAATCGCTGGTTTAGGGCTAGATGGAGGATGCTGAACTTCCAATGTAGCTGCTTTGTTCTTCTGTGCCTTTTTAGCCAATCTGCGTTGTTTGCAAATGAGGGGAGACCGGGGACTGTGCTCCCGCTCCTGTTCGTCCCCTTCTTCTTGGAGTAACTCAGGTATCATATTATTATCAAATACCTCCGGATCTTCATTTCCCTCCATCGCCACTTCTTGATCATTCATCTCGTTACCTATACATAATGCTGCCGATAGGTTGATCTCTGCCTCTTCTCGTGGTAGATCTTTAAGATTTAGCGCTAAGGTAATGGCATTCGTATTCGCCAAGATGCGTCCAGACATCTGTAAGAGTATCTTGATGGCGAATTGTAATGCCGCCACCGAAGATTGGAGCTCAATTATCTTAGAAGAGCTAGGGTGCTCATCAATGCTGTCTTCTATCTCGTTGTCAGGTTCATCCTCCATCGACGCCATTGCTAAATTAGGCGAGACAGACAGACGTTCACTCCTTCCCATAGTGTCTAACTCCCCTATGGCCTCGGTCATGCGGTGTCTTTGGGGGTCGTTATATTACTTGAGGGTCTTGATGGAGTTGGAGCCCGCATTCCTCTCTGTATAGATAAGCATAATTCCAAAAGGGAATTGTTGTCAATGTCATCGAAGTTAGAGGTGTTTAAAGAGTTATTACCCCTAGGATTTGATGTTACCATTTCCTCAATTGCTGTTGAATTGATGGGAGGGGGAGGATTCTTCGGAAAATACTCAGTGATAGCCCCTTGCGTCACTGGTAAAGTGAGTTTGACATTCTTCTTGATCTTATCCCCTTTTTTCAAGCATTCTTTAATTTCCTTAGTAGGGGGGCACTTAGATTTACGCAGATTGTAAATCGAATAGGGGGCTCTTTTGCCCCGCTGCATAACTGTGTAGCGGATCGCTAAAATTTCAGAGTCCCAAGGATGTCAATTAGTCTCCACTAGTATTTATACAAGGGGACTGCAGATTAATAAGAGGATAAATTCCCCTGAAATTACACTGACGAGTAGAGACAGATTACCTCCTTAATCTGTACTTTCCACTTGTCCAGCAGTCTGGGGGGCTGCAGAATCCGGCTCAAGAGCTAAAAGCCCACAGTCACCGGGTAAGTATGTTGAGTTCCCCTGTTGTAGGAGCCACGTATTCACTCAATATATCTGCGTATTGTGCATAGAGTGCAGGAGCGACCGTGGTGGTATCAATAGGTAGCTAACGGTAAACACCCCCGGCTTTTATATGAGTCACCGCACGGGTTGGATTCAAAGTCCCCCCCACAAAGGTCCAGAGGTACGCTCACCCTCTAGACCCTTGTTGTAGCTCCCCGCTCACCTCTCTGGGCTCCTATATGCCGCCTTTAGCCGCTCTCCGTGACCTGCTCGCAGTCTGCGACTTCCTCCCCAGTCGCAATGTATGTATATATGCAGGGAGCACCGGGGCAGGCAGGTGGCAGGCAGGCGGCAAACGGCACCGAGGTAGGCACCTCAGGTGCCTGACAGTAGGGACCGCACGATATGGAGTGGGCCTCCGCACCTCAGAGGTCCACCCCAGCCGCCCAGTGCCAAACTCACGGGTCTGTACTTCTTCACGGCACCCCCACTCGTCACACGGCACTTTCAGCGCTCCTCCTGGAGCGTTCGGCAAATGCAGCTCCTTCTGCGGCCGCGCTGCACAGATTCAGGTTAAAGTAAGGGACCCTACGTTCCCGTGACCGTGACCGTCAAGCCGACGCTGCTCTTTTCGGGCTAACACGTCCCGTACACTCGTCCTGCAGCCGCTTCCGACACAAACACTGTGTGTTGTGTACTTTTAGAATAAGCCTTATGATCATGATTTCTTCATGTATTAGCTGTTTTTTCTTTAAATATTATCAACTTCCTTGAATAGTGATATAGTCTTGATGAAGACAGATGGGTTGAAACACGTGTTGACTATATCTTCCAAGGGCAGAAGAGCACGATTTGAATAGAATGACTGCTATCTAGAAAGTGTGGATGAATACTTAAGACTAAAACAATTTGTACTTATTAATGTCAATAAAAAGGAAATCTGAATGATCATCTTCCAAATAACTAGGGACGTGTGGCACAAATGAACTGCTTTAATTCTTCACTACGCGAAGGAGCGTGTGGTCCACTAACGTTCCTTCCTTTTTCCGCAAAACTTCTTTTTAACCATTGGAGCTCGGCTCAGTACCCATGCTGTTCCTGAACCCTCAGGGCAAGGTAGGTGCAATTGTCCTGCACCCCAGCACTGTCTTGAAAATTGTTGGCTCATTTTTTGCAAAAAAAGAAAATATGGCATTTTGAAATGTATTTTGTTTTTAATATGCTGTAATTACAGTACTGTATGAACATGCTCTGGACAGCTTTTTTGCTAAATTCCACCTGCTGTCCTGCACCTGACTGAGTGCCACACTGCCTATACTGCCTGTATATCTTTGCACCATTTGGTGCTTTCATCATGACCGCCTGGGCCCTCTCTGCTAGGGAGGCTTTTTTGAATTGGGGTACCTTCCTCCATCCTGCTCCCTGATTGGTGGGGAGTTGGTGTTTCTGCACCAATGAGGGACCAGCAGTCTTTTAGCCAGCCCAGTCATCTCAAGGCCCACTTCTAAGGCCCCGTCAGCTTCCCTGTCCGCTTACCAGGATGGATGATGCCACTACTACACCAGCCAGACCCTTTCCTGGGGCTGCCATCTCTCTCAGCTATGTAACTGGACTACCAAGACACTCCTACTTTCCTCTCCTCGGTTCAGCTCCCTCTTCCTTCTGTTTACCCTTCCTCTTCCCTTCCTGATCCTTCACTCTCTCTTCTGCCTGTTCCAACCTTTCTCTCTGCTTTGCTCTTTAATGCTCTCACTCCAACACTCACCTCTACTCTTACATCATTTCACTTACCTTTGTTTTCCTAGCTTATGTTATTGAATGTCAAATTTGGGTGTGCTTAGAAAGTCAAATCTGGGTGTGTTTTTGTAAGCAAATTTGGGTGTGTTTAGAAAGTCAAATCTGGGTGTGTTTAGAAAGTCGAATTTGGGTGTGTTTTTGTAAGCAAATTTTGGTGTGTTTAGAAAGTCAAAACTGGGTGTGTTTTTTGTAAGCAAATTTGGTTTTGTTTAGAAAGTCAAATCTGGGTGTGTTTTTGTAAGCAAATTTGGGTGCGTTTACAAAGTCAAATCTGGGTGTGTTTAGAAAGTAAAATTTGTGTGTATGTTTTTGTAAGCAAATTTGGGTGTGTGTAGAAAGTCAAATCTGCGTGTGTTTTTGTAAGCACATTTGGGTGTGTTTTTATTTTTGTTTCATCTCATTTTTGGACCTCAACTGTAATCTGCTAGCCCAGTGACTGTTCCCTACCGTTGAACTTGCATATTTCTTCCACTGCCCCCTCTCTACATGACCATGGCACTATCTGTCTCTCCTATCTATTCAAACTGCTACACTAACAACTATCCTTCCCTTCTCACTAAATATGGTAAGAAGAAACTTAAAAAGGATATCCTGGTACTCCAACCTGTGACTCCCCATTGCTGATACCTATTCCAGTGCTTCTGCCAGACAAACCCTTACAGACATCCTCTTTGTTGTTCCTTCTCCAGATCTCTGGACCCCTCATATGGTCGCTGTGCTCTGTCCTGTCTCCTTCTCTCCCATTAATGGTGGCACCTGCTGGGAAGTGCGTATGGATTTCTTTGACCCCTCCAGAGTCATCATTAATGTCTACCTAAATGGCACTGTCATGGTGCAAGGTCCTCAGTCTTTGATAGGCGGTTCCCTTGCCTCATCAACTTCCTCTCATCTCCTGCTGTCCCCTACTCCCCTCCCTTGGCTACCTTGCCCTTTTCTCCTTCCTCCTCTGCCCCATCTCATGCTCCCTCTACAACTCTGCACAGTGTACTTCTGATATGTATCCCTCCCCGGAAAGGTCTTTAAGGCTGGCAACCTTCTTCATCTTGCCACCCTCAATCCTCGTTCCCCTGTCAAACACTCCTCTGACATCTTCCACCTCCTTGAAGAACTTGACCTCTATGTCATCGGTCTTACCGAGACATGGTTCACGGCCAGCTCGGTCACAAGCTTTGACACTCTCCTCCATGACAAGCTACAAGATCCTCTCTGCCCCCAAATCCACACGGCATGGAGAGGATGTAGCCCTGATCTTCCCTGAGTGGATTCCTGCCTCTATCATCCCCACTCAAACTTACTCATCTTTCGAATGCCTTGTCTGTAGATTTGTCTCTCTCCTAGCCACCCCCTTACTGTTGCTACTCTCTACCGGACCCCTGGTCAATTCACCTCTTTTCTCTCTGAGTGGGCAGGACTCTCCTCCGCCCTCCAGGCCTCTACCTCTCAACTCCTCCTCCTTGGTGACCTTAACATCCATCTTGATTCTCCCTGTTGCTCATCTGCGCTCTTTCGCAACCTCTGCGATTCACTCTCTCTTTCTATCCTCCCCTCTGGCCCGACCCATTCTGCTGGCCACACACTTGGTGTCTTGATCTCCTCTGGCCTACCCCTATCTACTCCCCTCACCACTCCTTTTTCCTGGAGCGATCACTGCCTCTTCTCCTCTCATCTTCCCATCTCCTCCCCTCAAGCCAAGCCTATCCCAGGACTGCCACCCACCTTCTCGGACATCCGGCCCTTTAAGCGTGCCACCTTCTCATCCCCTCCTCCATTCCAGGCTGACTCACACCCTGACACAGCCCTGTCTCTCCTCTACTCCTATATTTCTCCTACTCTTGATGCTCTTTCCCCTGTCATGAGGATCCATTTGAAGCCCAAAATCAAGTGCAATTCTTGGTATGACTCCGACCTAGCTACAATTAAACGTAAGTGTAGGGCGGCCGAGAGAAAAGGGAGGGCCTCTTGCTCATCCTCTGACAAACTGGCCTGCGCCTACTCCAACAGAAATATCGTCTCTCCGTACGCACCAAGAAGCAAGTCCATATTCAAGCCTGTGTCTCTCTGGTATCTAACAACTCGGCTGAACACTTTAAAATCTGCAAGGAGCTGGCCAACCCTGATGCAGTATCCACCCCTCCTCTCGCCTCTCAGACTCTTTGTAATGACCCAGCCTCACACTTTATCTCTAAAACCCAGGACATCTTGTCCACACTCTCCTCTCCCGCTCCTTTCCCCTCTCCGTCTCTGCTTGTTGACCCACCCTCAGCTACCGCACCTCCCTCTTTCTCTGCCTTTCCACTTTTCTCCCCTAATGAGGTCGCTAGACAAGTCCGATCTATGAAAGCCTCTTCAAGACAGGTCCATCTCTGCTCCTCCAAAACTATGAAGGACCACATTGATACCCTTGCTCCAGCCCTTGCCGATTTCTGCAACCTCTCCTTTGCCTCTGGATCTTTCCGCTCCCCTCTGAAGCACTCCCTTGTGCATCCTCTCCTCAAGAAACCCACAGCTGATCCCTCTTGTCTGGCTAAATATCGCCCAATTCCCTTTACTCCCTTTTTGGGTAAGCTCCTGGAAAAGCTTGCTATCTCTCAGCTTAACCTTCATTCTGACTCGGCTGGCTCTCTCCATGACCACCAATCTGGCTTCAGAGCTGCCAGAAGTACGAAAACTGCTCTCCTGAACATCTGTGAAGACCTGCTCTCCAACCTTGACTCTAACTTTCCCTCTCTCCTCATCCTACTTGATCTCTCCTCTGCTTTTGACACGGTCAACCATACCACCCTTCACAGTCGTCTCTGTGGCAACCTGGGTATCACCGATCAGACTCTGGCCTTGCTGATCTCTTTTCTCTCTGAACAACCCTCCCAGGTACAACTTGGGTCCTTCCTATCCTCTATCTCCCTCTCTACCTGTGGTGTTCCCCATGGGTCTAACCTCTCACCCTGGCTTTTCAACCAATACCTGGCAACTCTCGCCTACTGCATTTCCATGTTCTGCTCAAATTTCCAGTGCTATGCTGACGACACCCAACTCATTTTCAAGCTTCCCTCAGCCACCTCCTCTCCTTCCCTCATCTCTGACTACCTAATCGCCATTTAAAATGTGCGTGCTGCAAATGATCTTTGTTTAAAAGCCAACAAGACAGAGATCCTCCTCATTGGTACACCCCCTCCATCCTTTCCCCTCACTCTCTGACCGGCCTCCTATGCCCTCCTCCTGCCCCTACCTACAAAGCTAAGAACCTCGGGTCATCTTTGACTCCACATATTTCTTCTCCGCAAACATCTCTGACCTCTCCAAAAAGTCAAACTTCTTACTGCACCTCTTTAAAGGCACTCTTCCATTCCTCTCCTTCCCTCGGAAGCTTGTTGTCTCCCAAGCTCTGATTCTCTCCAGGTTGGACTACTGTAACAGCCTCTTTCTAAATCTACCTGCCTCCACTCTCCACCCTTAACAACTAATACAGAACAGGACTGCGAGACTTGTCCTTGGCCTCAAGCCCTGGGATCTTATCTCTCCAGCTCTGAAATCCCTTCATTGGCTCCCTGTGGTTGCAAATATTACATTTAAAACCCTTTGCACTGTCCACAAGGCTCTGGGGTCTGGGTCCAAATAAACTTCAACTATCCCTCTGTAAATACCTCCCTTCTAGAGCCCTCGCTCCTCTACCTCTAACTCCCTCAGGGTCAGTCGTTTTTCAAAGAAACAAGCTGGTGGTAGATCTCTGTCTTTGGCAGGGGCCTCCCTCTAGAACTGCCTACCTGCCACCTTGAAACTTGAGGAGAATCATCTACAGTTCCAGAAGCTCCTCAAGACCTTCCTCTTCGCCTCTGCCTTTGCCCCTCTTCTCCGCTGCTGATCTGCTTTCTCTCTCGACAATACTGCACCTGGCCACCGTCTGCCTTTTGGGCCCAGGTACCTGCACCCCTGCCACCCTCCCGCACTGTCTCCTGGCCACCCCTTGCAGTGGGTCCTGTATCTGTACCCATACAGCCCCCCTCCCACTCTTTTTCTGCACTTATCAGATACTCCTTATCTGACCAACCTTGCACTTGGCCGCTCACTGGGTGCACTACCACTGTTTTGGATCACCTTATTTATTTATTTACTTATTATTTATCTTGTCCTCTTTTATGCTCTGCATACGTAAGTAAGCCATCTGCTACTGCTGGATTCCGAGACTATCTGACACCTTGATCTCATTTCCAGCTCGCCTTATTAATTTAGTGTCCAAACTATGACACCTATACAGTGTGCTCACAGTACTGTGACTTTTTCTACACCTTCCCTCACAGTACCAGTCCTTCACCTCCTGCATACCTCTTAATCGGTTGTGCTAATATCACTTTCATGTGTCACCTGCTGCTTTGTAATGACCTATGTAATCCTGCATTGCTCTGCTTTCTATAAGCCACTACCTTACCGTAAAGGCTGATCTCAAGTGTTACTTGCATTTTATGCTATAGCACCTGTTGCGCCCTAGCCCTATGACGTATAACTACTGCTATGTTCAATCTAAGCACCGTACTATGTATACCAGAATGGAATGACTGATGTTATCTACTATCTGTAATCAAGATTGCGGTACCTACTCTATGTACACATCAGGTGCACCTCCTCCTCCATGTTTGTACTAGCCCTTATTCAGATAATGCATTAACACCCTTTCACGCCGTTCTGCAATTACCATGCCTGCTACTTCCGCATGCCAGTTTATGCTATGCTAATATTACTAATTGACTCTCTGCGAACAGCCGCCCATTGCACATTTTGACACTACCCCACGCCACCAACTATCTGCTGAACCTAGTATGGCTCACCTAAGGCAATTCATTGACAGTCTCCTGGCCCTCGCTACACTGCATCTATACTTCGCCAGTGAGCTGACCGATCACCTTCCGGTCCAGAAAATGTCCTGGCCTAGCCAGATCAAACCCACACCTTTTCTTCCCTCACTACTAGCAACCTGTGTGATTGCCCCGAGCAATCTGCCTCCATGTTTACCTACCCATACCACCACCTCTAATAATAACCTGACTTGCCCGAATGCTCCCAATGACCTACCCCACCTCACGCTGAGCCAATGGATCGAGAGATTTACAGCCAAACCCACCCCCAACCACCCGTGCCGTGGGCCTACCAGAAACTCTAGACTTGGGACCAGACTCTTGATCTATACTAAGCCAGTTAACCCTTACCTGGATACAGCAACACTGCCTCCTCCATCTCTGCTCACACCTTGCCAACCACACCAGCCCACCACTCGCATAGATAAAAAACCTAAGCTAAAACGGGATAGACTGCACATGTCATCGCCTACTAAGCGTACTGACACCCTACTCCCCACCATTAAAGGAGCATTAATAAACGCAAGGTCGCTAGTTGCACACGCAATAGACATAGCCGACCTAATTACCAACAATGAACTTGATTTGCTAGTAATATCTGAAACCTGGCTCCACGCTGCTGCAGGGCCTGCCCTAATGCTCGCCATTCCCAACTCCTACACCAATATCCGAGCCGATAGGCAGACATCCAAAGGAGGAGGAGTTCCCTTCATAGATCGAACGAACCTGGCACTCAGACTCTGCCCATCACCCACCTTCAAGTCCTGTGAACTTATAACAGCCAAATTAAGTACCTCCCACTCCAGTACCATCACGATCCACCTCATCTACAGACCTCCTGTACCTATAAAAGAATTTGAGGAGGATATTACAACACTGCTCTCGAATAACATTAAACCCATTTCACAAATTATAGTCCTAGGTAACTTTAATCTAGGCTTCTCTGCCCCTAATGACCAGGATGCTAAATCCCTCGAAGACGCCTTGGGCGTTCTCAACATCACACAAAGAATCAAAGAACCCACTCATGTGAAAGGTCGAACACTGGATTGGCTTGCCGACCACAACTGTGAAACCTCCATAGCCGCCATTGAACCTATGTCTTGGACAGACCACTCCCTGATTACTTTCAATACTAAGGCTACCCATCCAAACACTAAAACCAGGAGCATGGCTCCAGTATCACTGACTAGAAACAAGCATAATATAACAGCTGAGAACTTGTCCCCAATCCTGATCCCTATTTTTAACTCCTCTACCACCGAAAACCCAGAAGAGCTAATCAACCTATTTAATAACACACTGACCAACGCCCTCGACACCATTGCCCCTCTGAAACTCCGTAAAGGTAAACCTAAAGCACATCTTAACTCGTGGTTTACCCCACATTTAAAAACTCTAAGAGCTGAAAAAAGGAAATGCGAGACCACCTGGAAAAACGTACCCACCAAAGAGAATAAAAATAAAATCACTGAAATCTCTGCTATCTACAAAGCTGAGATCATTAGAACTAAACACGAATTGTATAATGACAGGATCTTAAACGCAACCTCTAGCATTAAAGAACTATTCGGAATTCTCAGAGAACTAGAATCTCCCACTACCCCGGATGACTCTCACCCTAAAAACAAAGATTGGTGCACTGGCATACAAAATGCTTTAGCCAACAAAATTGCCACACTGTAAAACAAAATTGCCACCAAACGTACAACGGCCCAGAGACCAACAACAATCCCGAAAAACACACAGCATGTAACGGGCTAGACGAATTGAAATTTGCCCAAGTCACCATACCAGAGGTCGCTAAAATTATAGCCTCCCTTAAACCTTTGCGCTGCCAAGGAGACATCTGCCCATCTCAAATCATAAAAGATATGGCTAGGGATCTTGTCCCCTTCAGCACAAGGCTCATAAACGCCTCCTTCAAAACATGCCAGGTTCCTACCAACCTGGAAAATGCTTGGGTGCTGCCCTTTCTCAAAAAATCCTCGCTAGACCCTACCATCCCTACTAACTACAGACCTATAACGACGGTCCCTTTCTCCTGAAAATTATTGACAAGGCAGCCTATCTCCAAATACAGACTTACCTTGAAACAAACAACCTCCTAGGACTAAGACAGTCAGGCTTCAGACCCCTCCACGGAACAGAGACAGCCTTAATTGACTTGAAAAACACAAATCGACCTCCTGAATGACAACAGACAATGTGCCCTTTTCCTCCTGCTTGACATCTCCGCTGCCTTTGACCTGGTAGAGCACAACATTCTCTGCGAACACCTCACTTCAGCTGCCAACTTCTCTCAAGAAGCTTCCGGCTGGATTAAATCTTTCGTCAACAACAGAACTATGAGGGTTTTCTCCCCCACGGACTCGGCTGACCCTATCCACTTCACACGTGGAGTACCACGAAGCTACTGCAACTCCCCTACTCTATACAACATCTTCACCAAACCCCTATCTGACATACTGGACCGTCTGGGCGTCATCTACACTAATTATGCAGATGACACCCAGATATTGGTTCCTCTCTCCGGTGACTATGGGCCTCATTAGGACCCTGGCGTTAAGGGGTTAACGGCGCCGTAAAAGGTGTCGGTGCCGTTAAACCCTTGACGCCTTACTATGAGGTCCCTTTGTGGCACCCAACCTTAACGGCTGGTCTAGACCAGCAGTTAAAGTAGGGGCCCGCAAAAGGACTCTCGAGGTAAGTACGGTACTGCAATTTGCGGTACCGTACTTACCGCCTTCCCCATTCCATTATGCCCTATGGGGCAAAAATGGGAATGGGGAAGGGCCATGGTGGCATGGGGAATTACTGCCCCGCCAACATTGGAATGGGGTGGTAATTCCCCTTTCCGCCATGGCGGACTCCGGCATCGACCATGGTGCTAATAGCACCATGGTTTTCCGCCAGAGTCCTAATGAGGGCCAATGACTCTGACAACTCCCGACTTAACCAAATCTACCTTGTCATTCAAGCATGGATGGCCACCCATAGCCTCTGCTTAAATGATGAGAAGACTGAAATTCTTATCTTAGGTGCCCCCGAACTGAATAATAAATACGCATCCTTCAACATAGACGGCAACACAATCAAAACATCCAAGGAAACTAAGAACCTATGCTTCTATATCGACTCTATGTTGAGCCTTTGGAAACAAGTTAAAGCCACCGCTTCAGCCACAGCCTACACTTGTAAGCTGATTAATGCCTGCAAAGCTTACCTATCGGTAAATAGCCGCATCATACTAGCTTGCGCTCTAATCTTGTCCAAACTAGATTATTGCAATGCAGTATATGCCGGAGCTAACAAACAAGTTTTAAATAAACTACAAACCCTACATAACAATGCGCTGAGAACAGCTCTTAGTATTCCCAGGAATGCGCACATTCTGAATTAAGACGGAGCCACAAAAGCTCTCAATTCGAGACAGAATATTCTTCAAACGTGTCTCCACTACCTATAAATGCCTCAATAATGCTGCTCCCCCATATCCTAAAGAGATAATCACCAGGAGAACCTTCTCCATACCTACCAGATCAGTCAACTCCTGCTGCATTATCACACCTCGCTCCAACCTAAAAAGAGCAGGTGGCTCTAGCTTCCCAGTTCAAGCAGCCTTAGCATGGAATTTCCTCCCACTTAACCTAAGAACTGACCAAGCCTTCCACAGCTTCAGACTGAACACCAAAAAGTGGCTCCTCACCAATGACACCTCTGCAGCCCTCGACAATTGATCTTCCTCTGACCTCTACTGCCTTGCTACCTCTAACGTTCACTGCATGACTGTCTGATTGCAAATTATTGTCCTACTGCTGCATTTTTTTTATCTGATTGTGTATCATATGTATGCCTTAAATTTCTGTGTACATATATCCCAAGCTGTCTTGTTATGCATCCAATTACCTCAGGGTCCGAGCGCTTTATAAATAAATAAACAAACAAACTTTAAAATTTCTCCCCCCTCCCATGCACTTCCCCCTTTTCCCTTCCCCATGCACTTGCACATTCTCAATATAACTGGGCCTAGTAAGATTGTTGTTTTTGTTTTCTCCCCTGTTCCCCTCCCTTTGCCTCGTCGCGCTCTGAAATACCTGTGTACAAGCGCGATATAAATAAAATATCATATCATAACGATATATACAAGGCATGTAACTTTGCTACATTCATGATTTCTCCTGCACCTTTATTTGTTTGGTTTGAATGGCAGTAGAGGATCTGGAAGTTGTTGAAGGAGGAGGTATGTAGTGTAGAATCAGGGGAGGGGATACTAAAAGTAAAATATGTTTTTAACAGCTGGGGAAAGTGAGAACAAGGGGCTGGAGAGGAGTGGTGTCTACTTGCCCCTGCCATTTTCAAAGTCTAAAAGTAGCGCAATATATTAAGGGAATAATGGGACTGTGTGGCAAGCCCCTCACCTAGTGCTTCAAAGAAAGTCTTGTTTGAGCTGGCTCACGTGCAATGGATTACGCACAACTATTATTAACCCAATGGTAGTGCAGCTCAAAAGACCTTAAAATCATACAGTGATTGGGTGAACATTTCCATGAAGGATGCCACATGGATCAAAGGCATGCCTATTAAGACTAAATAGTACAGAGTACAGAGTGTTTAACACAATACACTGTTTTACATTTTT
The DNA here is from genome assembly GCF_040938575.1 of Ambystoma mexicanum. NCBI lineage: Eukaryota > Metazoa > Chordata > Amphibia > Caudata > Ambystomatidae > Ambystoma > Ambystoma mexicanum. Next base: position 1,273,916,734 of record NC_090929.1, on the reverse strand, counting down.
TTAATCTTGAACCCTGATCAGCCATAGTTCAAGAACCAGCATTCAAGTGCATAATGGAGCATACATTTCATACTTAGCCTACAATTTAATGTGTCAAATTGTAAAAGGCCAAGTATGGAACCTGTGAGAATCAAAACAATAATATCATTGCAGGATAATGGTTAAGTGCTGTGTCTCAAACTCCTGCAGGTCAGGCTTCCCAAAGGCATTGTTCAGCACAAATGTGTTTTTATTTCTTTTTTTCATTTGTATAATGTTGCCCAGAGAAGGTGTAATACATGTTCCATTCTGTTTTATAATGTTGCAGTAAATAAATATGTTTCACTTTTAATCCGTATTACAAAATGCAAAGTGTCTGCAGGTTCATGCCAATTGCGTCCTCTGACGTCAAAGCATCCTTGCGCTCAGAGGTACAAAATGCAAAGTGCCTGCAGGTTCATGCTGTGCCAATTGCGACCCCTTATGCCAAAACATTCTTGCGTTGAGAGGTCCCTTGTCCAACTGGCTGCATCTAACTGGGCGCAACCAAATGGGACCCGTGGCGAAAAGGTTGGACAATAACGGTGTGCACCTAACTGGCCATACCAAAATGTCCTTTCCCATGCTCCAAACCCCTTGTAGTATCGCTGGTCTCTTGGTAACTGGTGTGATATATTGCACAACTCCAACTAACCACATTTAAGCAGCAGAGAGATGGGAAAAAATGACCGGCTGCAAGAGTAACATATGCCCAGTTACTTTTGCCCCCATAGCGAAAATCAAAAGCTGGCACCCATGAATATTTGCACAGTAAGTGAACATATATTTTAAAGTGAAATATACAAATGTAGTTCAAAAGACCTACTACTTAGACGAAAATGCGCAAGACAAAATAGCATTGGACTTTAAAAAAAAAAGCAAAGAACATTAATATGCTGGCACAGTATAAAAGATGCTCACCTTTTAAACCCACCAGTCTGTCGTGAAATATTCCCTGGAAAACAAAGGAGCCGATTCATGGAATTAATGTGCGCTGAAATTTTCAGCGCAAGCGTGCGAAAGCGTGCGAATCGCAGTGCCAGTGCAAAAATCGCAGCGAAACCCGCGCACAGCGATTCATGGAAGTCTGTGCTTGAGGATATTCCAGGATGTGCGCCAAAATTCTGCGTGGCGCACACGTCTCCAAACAGCGTGCGCTAAGCGCCCAGCGAAATCGCACATAGCGCGGCGCACACAACAAAAGTAGGAGGAACAGGGGGCGTGACACGCGCAATGGGGAACAACTCGTGAAAATGGGGGCGTCACGGGGGAAGTACAGGAGGCAAGTGCGTGGAACGCCCACACGCACGTTCAAAACACGTATTCATGGAAACACGTACACCAGCAGGAAGCAGGCGTACATGGACCGGCGCAGCATAAAAGTGTGCGCAAACAACAAACAAGCACAGACGCCAGGATGAATATACCGTTCCTAGCAGCAGTGGTCGTGGGATACCGCAGGAGGAGGAGGATGATGATCATCAGGCCCAGAATTTTTACACCCAGAACCAGCCTTTTTGGGATGCCTGATGACCAGGTGTATGGGAGGTACAGGTATCCACCTCACATGATACTCAACCTGGTCAGTGAGTGGGAGGATGACCTCACATCACCCACCCTGTGCTCCCAAGCACTCAGCCCCCTGCAGAAGGTCCTCAATGTACTGCACTTCTTGGCCACTGGATCATTTCAACGGACAACTGCTATAGTGTGGGGGGTGTCACAGGCCACGCAATCACGCTTCCTACACCAGGTGTTGGCCATCATGACTGCACGCCCATCATCCGCAGGCACATATACCTGCCCAGAACACCTGCAGAAAGGCAGGCTATCATCCAGGATTTTTACGGGGTGGCACACTTCCCCAAAGTGCTAGGTGCCATTGACTGCACCCATGTGGCTCTACGTCCCCCCAGGGCATCAGAGCACATCTACAGAAACCGCAAGCACTGGCATTCCATCAACGTCCAGGTAGTATGTGATGCCAAGGGAATCATCACCTCAGTATATGCCAACTATCCAGGGTCCGCCCACGACAGTTTCATTTACAGAATGTCAACCCTAAACCGGGACCTAGAAGCTGGGCGGCATGGCGATACATGGCTGCTCAGTGAGTATAAATGCAACAGCACATGCATGCATGTCAGATACTGAGCAATGTCACAACCCCACTAATGATACCCATCACCACCTAACCAGGGGACAGTGCCTACCCTCTGAGCACCCACATGATGACGCCAATTCGGAACTCCACCACCCCACCCGAGGTAAGATACAACACAGCCCATATTGCAACCCGGGGCATAGTGGAGCGCACATTCGGAGTGCTCAAGTCACGCTTTCGCTCCCTTGACCATTCTGGCGGGCAGCTGTTATACGCTCCCCCAGTAGTGTGCAGGATCATAGTGGCAGCAATGGTCCTGCACAACGTTGCAACACGCCGGGGCCTGCCCGTGGACATGGTGGTGCCCCCACATCCCCAACCACAAGCACGGCCACTGCGCATGGGAGGGGAAAGGGCACGGGGTGAGGCAGCCCGTACACAGCTGGTGGATAATTACTTCACCTAAAATCACACCCCTGTGGAGTGCACAGAGCCCTGGCACATGCCAGCTGACAATCAATGATGATGACTCAAGGGACAGTCAACTGTCACAACCATACCAGCCTGAGATTGGTCACCTGGAAGTGTTACATTGTGTGCCCTACCTACACAAACACCACCAATGGTGTGTCATCAAAAGACATACTTCTATGCTGCAAAAATCATTACCCCTCTTGCAAAATATAACATGACAACAGTGCCATGTCACCCAACTCCTCCCCAGCACCACCACCCAACACACAATGGCATGTCATGCTATGTGAGAGCAAACAAAGCAATCCCCAAAACATCACACAAGTGTCAAAGTACAGTGTCCTCAATGGAAACTGCCCACACACATTATGCTCCCAGTAATGTAGAACTAACACCACACATGACCAAATACTTACCAACAATTCAATGCAGCTACACAACCTCAAACATAGCATAAACATGACAGTACTAAGTTAAAGTAGTGGTAGTCTTACAACCTGATCATGCCAGAACATCGGCCACTTCCAACTGTACAGTGCTGCTGCCACGCAAATGTCCAAGTGCACTGCTTACAACATGAACTCCATCTCCAAAGTAGACGGCCTTGTGAAGACATGAGGAATTAACCTGCAAATTAGGCGAAAGACATGGATGCACAAGCACATAGCAATACACCATGCAGTGTACAATTCAACAACAATATCCACTAGAAATGTATACACAGTATTGACTACAGACTACCCACACAGCTCATGGGAGTCCTACGACACGGTGTAAGTCAATGTCACTTGGGCACACCCTTTGCAAACCCATGGAAACGGGAAGCAGGAGGGGTGTGTGTCTCACGAACCCAAGCCTGGATGTGCCCAGCCAGAATACAGTGGATGCCCAAGGGAGCCACTCAAGGCAACACACTGCAAAAAAAAAAATCAAAAATCAAATATGGCCATGTGGGGGCCAGGGGGTGGGGAGGCCACACAGGATGTCCGGGGACTGGGTGCGCACCAACACCCACCTGTGTGGATGTTGGGGAAAAAAGCCCACCTCCATGGGCTCATGGCCTGCACGGCTATGCCAATGTGGGAGAACTGCTGCTGTCGCTATCATCACCCTCTGCTGCTGCCACAGGAGGTGGTGCTGCCACAGGAGGTGGTGGTGCAATGGGAGGCAGCCCACGCAAAGCCCTGGTATGGTCCTCCATGGCAGCAAGCATGCAGGTGTGGATGGTCTCGTTTTGGAGGATTATAATGCGGAGATTACCATGCAGCACCTGACGTGATGCATGGATCTCCTCCCGAGTTGCCTGCATCTCAGCTGAGAGCAAACGTGTGAGCCGCTCCAGCTGCTGTTCTGTCCTCAAGTTAGTGGAAGCCTCAAAGTCAACAAGAGTTTCCCTGAGGTGATGGATTTCTACCCTCAGGGCTTCCCTGTGGCCCTGGGACTCTATTGATATCGATTGGCGTAGAGTCTCCAGTGCCGCCCGTCTGTCTATGTTGGACGCCAACATGTCCTCCCTGTGTAATTGGCAAATGGAGTCTGTTGCCTGCTGTAGTAGCTCCATCTGCCTGTCAGGGGGGACAATGGAAGTGGCCATCCTCTCCATTGCTTGAGCCATCATCTCAACTGATGATGCCTGTTGGGTTGCCATACCGTAAATGGATTGTTCCCATGCGGTATTGCCTGGTGGTGTATGGCCACCGCGTCAGCGTGTACCACTCCTGTTTGGGGCAAGGCGATCTGCGCCTTGCTGTGCCAGCACTGCCTGAGGCTGCAGGACTGCATTCCCCCTCTGATCTGCTGGCCCAGGAACAGGATCAGATGTTGTGGAGTGTGACCCTGCATCCGTAACCGCCAAAGGCGGATTTACCAACACTGACATCCCCATAGAGGGATGACATCCCCCTGGTACAGGTGGGTTGGACAGAACAGAATCCCTGCCAAAAACACTTACCTGCGACGCACATAGGTCTCATCATCCGAATCAGCACCTGAATAGAGGTCTGGGGAGGTGCACCCAGAGGCACCCCTCGATAGAATGTTCTGCAGCAAGATTGGGTTCTCACCCACCACCATACCACGTCCTCCACTGGTGCCCGGTCGTGCATGAGATTCCTCCTGGGTCTGCACCATCTCCTCAACCTCAACAGCATCAAGTGCGTCATCCCCTGCAAAAACATGAAAGACAAAAAATGGAAACAGGTATTAGCACCATAGCACACACATAGGCCTGACAAGCTACATAACCAGTACATGATTGACACGATTTACACATGTCCCACATGACTATAACCCTCTCATGCATGCACTGTCACTGAGTTTGAAGGGGACCCACAAGGCAGACACTGATACCTACATGGAAGAGCAACATATTTGCTGCATGCTGGGTAGCACTGCCATCACACATTGGCCTGTGAGTGGCATGTCCAATACACATACATGACACATGCCATCACACAGATGGCATGTACCATAGCCATGGTACATTCCACAAGTACTTCCACATGTCAGTGAATGAATACTGTCAGCCATCCATGTGAGATGGACATGATGAGATGAAAAATGCTACATAGTGTGACCAAATAGGCATGCGCCACACACTGCAACACATCCAGTCTCCAAAAATACAGTGATTGCAGGCCGATGTATACATCAATGGTTTGTCACTTCAACATGACAGGAAACAACTATCGTGTTCCTCATTCAAACAGGCCCCAAAAATTCCTGTGATCAGGCCAATACTCAATTAGCCTGAATGGTCTAATCATTCATCTAACAAGGTAACACATGTGGTCCAATGTGGGGTTCATCAATGACAGAAGCATGTCACAAATGTGACAATAGGGCTGAGGAATGCGTAGCCAAAGTGGGAGAATTGAAACAATCAGCCTGAACGAACACTGAAAAATACAAACAATGTTGTTGCAAGATGCCACTTCAAGGGCAACTGCCGTAATGTTGAGCCAAATTACTAATGTGGGCAGAAGGGATACTGTCACACCCAAATCCAAGGCCGCTGAATGTTTTGGATGAAGCACATGGGTGACCCATACCACTCAGGCACACACACCCTCACCTGGCACTCAATCAGAACCCATCACCCAAACAACATACACATGCATTACACACACATGCATGGGCACTCACCGGACAATGCTTCATAATCAGGTAGTCCTCCCACACCTTGGATCTGTTCCTCTGTGACGAAGGCCCCAGCAACAGACTCATGTTCAGTGAGTTTGTTGTCCTCTTGTGGAGACCCACCGCCAGTCACCAGAGTAGCGGCATGATTTGATGCCAGCTTCTTCTTTGCTCTGCGTTTCAGGTCATTCCACCGCTTGTAGCAATCATCAGCTGAGCGCCTCACAAATCCAAGGGCACTTATGCGGTTGGTGATGGTCTGCCAGTGAGCCTTACCTTGACCAGGTGTGGTCTTGCACCCTGCAGTCACCAACATTTCGTGGCTATGTGCCGACACATAGTACACAAGTGCATCAAGTTCCACGTCATTAAAGCAAGGCTTCCTTGACGTGCCAGAGTGTGTAGCCGTGTCTGGGGTCTCAGCCTGTCGTGCCAGAGCACCCTTCTTCCTCTTCTTTAAAGGTGGAGCAGAGCCAGTGTGGCTTACGCCGCTCTGGTCAGTAGGGGCAGAATCACCGGTGGACTGGGTAGTAGGAGTGTGGGAATGCACAATGACCATAGTTCTTGATGCAGGCATTGGTTGCTGGGTAATGTTGGCAGGGGGAACGTCAGTTTGATGGACTGGGACTGACACTGTCCTGGCTGGGAGAGTCAAAGCTGGGGCGGATGGAGCTGCAGCTGCCCCTGCAGCCTCCCCACCCTGCATACTTGGGGCAGCAGATGACATAGCTGCCCAGGATCCACGTGGATTGGTGACAACAACTTGCACCGCCACACGTGGCCTAGACTTGCTGACCTGGAAGTCAGCCAGGGAGTCATCCTGTGCCAGGTCAGGTGCCACAATGGGCTGGTCCAACAGGGGCTGAGGTTGGATGGTGTCAGCCACGTTTCCCTCAACCATGGGGGGGCATGGGTGTCCCTGATTGTTCCTCCACACATGGGGGCATAGGAGCACCCTGCAAATCCTGGCCATGTCCCCTACCGCACCCACCACGCCCACCTTTTGAGGGTCGGCCACCTTTGCCTCCCTTACCGCTTGGTCGCCTCCCAGCCATGGCACTGATGTTGTTGTGCTTATGGGAGTTGCAGTAAACTATTGTCCTGGGCAATTGGGAGTCAAAGGGGTAGGATACCAGATGGAATTTGTACCCTAGTGCTCTAACAAGGCTGTCTGTGACCCCTGGGGGAAGATGACGGGTCACGCAACGCACAGGCAGCCCAAAATCAAAAATAAACGTGCACGCAACCCCTCGTAGACCGCGTGCATGAAAAATGAACTCGCACTACGCTCTGGCACCCAGAAACACAAAAATAAGCGTACGCGTAATACACGCAGCCTACAATGACCTCTGAAGGGGAACGCGACACACGGGGCAAGCACAGTTGCTAAGTACGTGCAGAACTCACCGTCTGCCTAGAAAAAGAACGTGAAAAATACCCCCGCCAAAAGAAGAATTGTCCGCTATCTGAGGACACAGGACAAAAAAACAAACTCTGTTTGAGGAAACAGGCCCAACAAAAAAATCAGAAAAGAGCTGTCAGAGGTAACAAGGAGTATGAACTAGAAACGCTGTGAAGTAATAGCGTGTGAACCGACAAGAAGTACAGATTTCACCCACTCGCTCTCCACGAAAAGCACGTACAAGGAAATGGCGTCCTACATGCAGCTTTTAAACCAGCCCACACGTACACGTCAGATATGTGTGTACGCAGGCGCTTTCCTCCGATTACACGCGATGACACTCGCACGTGCAGTTTTTCCACGTGTGCTCTGTCATCACATGCTATGAGGGAAACGCCGACGTGTGTAATGTAACTTACGCACCTACGCGCTAAGGGCCTTTGGTCCAATGGAATCGCGTGCGTGCGCTGATGCGCTTATACGCTAAGGCCCTTTCCTCGAATTACACGCTGACGTGCAATCTTTTCACGTGCCAAATCACTCCGTATCAAGCTGGCCATGCGAAAACACACGGAAGACCACGTTCCTGCCCTGAAGGCCATTTTCCTGCCCCCAAGAGCCCCGAGCACGCTCCCACCTGCCATCTACTGCTGCCTGACTGCTGCCCACATGCCCTGCTATTTGGTGCCTGCACATCAGCCATCTGCAGGGGTCCAGTTGCTGTGTCCACCCCTGTTGGAACTGAGGACTCCCGACTGGGATACCATCGCTCCACAGCCCAGCCCCAGGACCCAGTTGCCCACCCACGCCTGCCTCGGGGGTCGGCATGTCGGGGCAAACACCATCTGAGACCACTGGCGACCCCCAGCCAGAGGGGCAGAGGGCCACCAGCTTCACTGCCACCGAAGTTGGTGTCCTGGTGGAGCATGTCCTGGGGCAGTATGATGCCCTCTTCGGAACATCACGCGCCAACAAGGACGGACGGGATAGGATCTGGGACGACTTTGTGGTTGCCATCAACGCGGAGGGGGTGGCAACCCGCAAAATCAAGCAAGTCAAGAAGCACTGGGAGGACTTGAGGTCCAGGACCCTCAACAAGGCCCGGCGCCTCATGGAGGGGGGCCGGGGCAGCATGAGTACCATACAGATGAGGGTCCTGGAACGCGTAGGCCCAGCGCTCCACGCCCAGGTCCTTCGGAGGCAGACCCATCCGGAGGTGAGCGGTAAGTGGCCAAGCATTGCTGTGTGAGACAGGGCATGTTGCAGGGTGCTGGTTGTCTGATACTTGCCTGTATGTGTGACATAGGCCATGTACGTATGTGTGTGTGCAGGGACATAGTGGTCATGCATGTGAGACCAGTAATGTGTGAACCACATGGTTGGTGCATGTGTTACAATGCAACATGCGGAGCAGCATGGGGAATGCACACATGAATGCATGCCAGTCTCTGTTATTGGACATGGATGGGGTGTGAGAGATGGGTGCTGCTGTCATGGACATGTATGGTGTCCATGTCTGTGTGTCTGACTTGCGTGTCTGTGAATTGTAAATGCCATGGATGCATGACACATGTCTGTGACAATGTTCAGATTCACTGATGCAGCCTACTCATCCTTGTATCCACTGTGTCTGGGGTGTACGAGCCAGATGGATGAAACTACGGTGAAGTGTGTGCATGTGATAGGCATGACCCATGATGCACGTGAGTTTGAAACCAGCATTGTATGTTTCAAGAGTCCCTTAGACATGTATGCTAATGTTCATAGCATGCGCCATGCCTGTTAATGCATGTGTTTTGCCTGCACTGACCCATGTGTTGTGGAGGGACATGATGGAAGTGATGTTTGATAGTGCCACTCATCTGTTATTGCTTCCTGTCTAGGGGTATATTGTACAGTACCCTGATGCTCGTGTTCTATGTCTCCCTCTACACAGCGGCAAGTGATGAAGAGGGCGGAGACGGCGCTGTGGTGCAAGGCGGCGGGGATGCCCCCACCGGCCGGTGATGCAAGGCCCAGTCACCCTCCCAGAATTTACCATCGTCCGGGAGTGAGGGGACTGGTGCTGCGTCTGCCACTACGGCTGCAGCTGAAGGGGTGGGTGAGCCCCCACAGGGGCTTGCAATTGCAAAAGATGGTGTGGAGCCATCCAGGTTGATGGTTTCCACAGAGGAGGAGGAGGCTGCTACTGAGCCGCACATGGGGCCTGGTGGGGGTGGTACCACTGGTGCAGTCCAGGGGCAGGGGCAGGAGGCAGCACAGGTCACCGCGGAGGGGCCTGTGCATGTCGCTGTCCCTGACCCTGTAACTGCACCCCCATGCACCAGCAGGGATGCCCCATCCCAGGCCCGTCCGCAGGTAGGGGGGATGTGCATGTCGTCTGACACTCCTCTACCTGCGGACGAGGGGACCCCTGGCCATATGGAGAAGGTCCTGATTGGTGTTGCGTTGCGCACGTGTGACATTTGTGATGCCGTGCATGCTTACCGGGGGGAGCACGCACGTCATCACGAAGAGCAGCGTGCCAACGTGGCCCAGTTGGGAGTGTCCATGGTCGGGGGTTTTGTACATGTGTTGGCCACTCTGGCGGCCCTCTCCTCCTCTGTGGAGACTATACACCAGTCGTTCTTCATGACGTCTTCCGGCCCAGATGCCACCAGGGCCCCCTGTGGACCTGCCCTGACCAACGCAGCCAGCTCGGTGGGGATCCCATCCCTGCCACAGTCGGGAGTCGTAGGTCCAGCAGGGGTGGACACCACAGCAACTGGACCCCAGCAGATGGAGGATGTGCCGGCATCATCGAGCAGGGTACGTGCACGACGGTGTTGGTGGATTCCATCAGCCTGGATGCCGTCGTGCTGGCAGAGGGAGTTGGTCGGAGGCAGCGGCAGGCTCAACGTGGGAGGCATCATGGCTCAGGGCCATCTACACCAGAGGGGCAGGAGGACCCTGGAATGGGAGTGTCTTCCGTGTGGCAGCGGTTGGGCCAGCGGATAGGTGCGGAGCGTCGGCGGGCGGAGGAGGCACGGTTCACAATGGTCAGGGCGGAGAACGCCATGCGCAGGGCGCTGAGGAGGGCTGAGTGCCCCAAGGGAATTCGTAGGGAGTTGGAGATGGACATGGCGTTATCCCTGCGAGACCTCGGAGCCAGAGAACAGGCCCGCCTCCAAGACATTGAACAGGAGTTCGATGATGTCCTGGCCCATGACATGAACAAGTGAGGCGTTGGACTTGCCCGTCGCCATTGTATATAGTTCATTAGTGTTAAGTTTCATTTCTTTTTTCTTTTATTTGGGGCGCATGGACTATGCCCCGCATTTTTGTATATAGTTAGTAATTAAGTAGGTTTCATTGTAGGTTTAATTTATGTCGTTGGGCTCATGGACCCTGGATTTGCTATTTGTACATAGGTTTACAGTGGATTATTCTCATTCATCTTTATTTTTTTTCACCATGGAGCAATGGATATTACGATTTTCTTTCCCTTTGGATTTGCTTTATTGGACGGTGACTTTGGACACATTTTCATTTGGATTAATTTGGATTCTCATTTTTTTTATTTATCATTTTTTGGGACATGCTGCATTTTGATTATTATTGGCATTATTGTGTGTTTTTATTTCATTCCCTTCATTTTGACTTGAATACATTTTTGTTTCTTACTTCAATGTGTGGTCTTCTCTCAATGGTTTCATGCATGTCACAATGTGGGTTTTCTCAGTCATGTGTTGCCATTGTGTGGGTCTGACAGACTTGTACTCATGCGCATACTGCTTATTTGTGATATATCATGTAATGATGATTTCAATTTGGAGTGGATGTAAAGCTTGGTTCGGTGTTTGGACTAGGGGTGCTATGGGGTGGGATTTGTGTGGCCATAAGATCCAGGGATCTGGATTGTGATGACATGTTGGCTGGGGGACATGTGTGGGGGCCTGCTGGCAGGTGCCCTGCACTGCTGGGGGTGGGGGTGCAGGGGGTCATGAGTGGGACATGAGTTGGGGCCTGCTGGCAGGTACCCTGCACTGCTGGGGGGTGGGGGTGCAGGGGGACAGGTGTAGGGGCCTGCTGGCAGGTGCCGCTGACTGCTGGGGGGTGGAGGTGCAGGGGGTCATGAGTGGGACATGAGTGGGTCCCTGCTGGCAGGTGCCCTGCACTGCTGGGGGGTGGGGGTGCAGGGGGACATGTGTGGGGGCCTGCTGGCAGGTGCCCCTGACTGCTGGGTGGTGGGGGTCGAGGGGGTCATGGGTGGGACATGAGTGGGGGCCTGCTGGCAGGTGCCCCTGACTGCTGGGGGGTGGGGGTGCTGGGGTAAATGTGTGGGGCCTGCTGGCAAGTGCCCTGCACTGCTGGGGGGTTGGGGTGCTGGGGGACATGAGTGGGGGCCTGCTGGCAGGTGCCCCTCACTGCTGGGGGTTGGGGGTGCTGGGTGAAATGAGTTGGTGATCATATTGCAACGTGACATGTGGCTTGGCTAGGGGGCATGCCCATGGTGGATGGGCTGCCTGCGGGACATGACCAGGGGTGCAGGGTAGTCCCCTGTGGTGTGGGCTGCCTGCAGGGGCCGTGGAGGGGGTAGAGGGAACACCTGGGAGCACCCACACTGCCAATTCACGTGTAGGGCTCCCCGCGCACCCCCGAAAATATGCGTTCCCCGCTCTGACAGCAAAATCGCGTGTGAAACTTCATGCGCAGCCCATTAATACACGTACCCTACTCCAATCGTGTGTGAAACTTCCCGCGCACCCCTGAAATACACGTACCCAGCCCAATCGCATGTGAAACTTCCTGCGCACCCCTGAAATACACGTACCCAGGTCAATCGCGTGTGACACTTCCCGCGCACCCCTGAAATACACATACCCAGCCCAATCGCGTGTGAAGCTTCACGCGCACCCCCGAAATACACGTACCCAGGCCAATTGTGTGTGAAACTTCCCGCGCACCACTGAAATACAAATACCCAGGCCAATCGCGTGTGACACTTCCCGCGCACACCTGAAATACACGTACCCAGCCCAATCGCGTGTGAAACTTCCCGCGCACCCCCGTAATACACGTACCCCACTCGCACAGGCCCTTTCGCGTGTGAAACTTCCCGCGCACCCCTGAAATACACGTAGCCAGGCCAATCGCATGTGAAACTTCCCGCTCACCCCTGAAATACACGTACCCAGGCCAATCGCGTGTGAAACTTCCCGCGCACCCCGTAATACACGTACCCCACTCGCACAGGCCCTTTCGCGTGTGAAAGTTCCTGCAAACCCCGTAATACACGTACCCTGCTGAAATCATGTGTGAAACTTCCCGCGAACCCCAGTAATACACGTACCCCACTCGCACAGGCCCTTTCGCGTGTGAAACTTCCCGCGCACCCCAGTAATATACGTTCCCCGCTTGACGTTTGCTGTTTGGCAGTCCTGTAAACTGGTCCAGGGTTAGCGCAGCCCTTTGCGCTGAATTGGGAATTTTGATGGCTTTTCCTTGCGCGAGGGCGTTCTCTGGGTGCGTAACTGGTGCTGCTGCAGGGTCGCTGCGCCACTCTGCGCCACGGCTGGTTTTGGAGGCTAAAATCCATGAATACGCTGTGCGCGGAAATCGATTTTAGCGCACGCGGCTGGTGCAGACATTCGCACACGCACACTGTGCGGCAGCCGCGTGCGCCACTTTTGTGCGAAATTCTATGAATTACCCTGTAATCTCAATGCGAAACAAGTGCTTGTGGTCTTTTGAGTAAGCGCATGCACTGGGAACATGAAAACCTGAGTAAAATCCTGGTAGCCAAATACTTGCAAAAGCTTGTGAACCTAAAAAAAAACAAGGGGATGCGTCCGCCCTCTGAAGAAATGTTACGCTCTCTGCCCACATGTGTCCTTTACTGCGGCCCTGAAAAGCAGCCACAATCAGGGGAAAAGATTTGCACCAGTGTCTTGGATTGCAAACTCTCTTGCTACATTGTGGGCAAATACTCATGACTTATTTGCCCTCTCTTAATTTCCCCTCCTCACCTCCATGTCTGGCTTTCAACAATACTCTGCTTGGAAAGTACACATACCATAGTGTCACTCAAATATATACATCTTTATAGAACTGTGTTAGGCAAAATGTGTACAATTGTGGCATTATTACCCCCATCTTGATTGTGAGACTACAACTACCGGAATGCAATTCAGCAAAAGGCAAAAAAATGGTCCCTGAGTGCAAAACATTCAAGGAATGACAGTAACACGGTTTAGAAAAGATAATGTGGATACTGTGTGTTAAAACTAAGAAAACACATGGCATTCAGGACTGTGGACTGTCTCCCAACCATGCAGTAACCAAGATCTACCCTGCTTAGTTTCAAAGTGAGGAAGGATCCAGCTCCCTTCACCATGTTTCTCTAAGTGATTTTGAAAGGTGGGCTCATTTATTAGGCAACATGGCCTTAGGGGGCTGACCCCTTCCTCTATCTGAAGCTAAGCAGGGTTTGTTTCAGTTACTGCTGGAATGATAAACCCACTGTTGCTGTAAAAATATCTATTTTTTTTTTATTGAGTGGGAGACTACACATACCAGAATGCAATTTAGCGAAAGGCAACACACGGTCTCTTAGTGCAAAACTTTCAAGGACTGACAGTAGCACTGTTTAAAGAAATGCAGATGTTCATTTGGTCACCTATCAATGCAGCAACCGGGACTGACCCTGCTTAGCTTCAAAGCAAAGAAAGGGCTGCCTCGATTCTCTAAGTGGTTTTGTAAATTTGATCTGGTAAAATGGCCTGAGGAGGCTAGCCCCTTCTTAGCTTTGAAGCTAAGCAGGGTCTGTCATTTTGTCTGCATGGATGGGAGACCGGGATGCAATCCTATCAAAGGCCAGTGATTTTTCACCCCCGACATCACTGTAGCTGTACAAATATCTTTTTCTTTAAACTGTATCTTGGGGTACTGAACTAAACATACCCTTGGCTATCCATAGTCCTTCATAGCCTCTTGAATACCGGCAAAACAGCAGAAAATAAATGCTTTCCTGCCCGCCCGAGGTCCCCATCTGTTCCAGCTCCCCCCACTCTCCAGATGGCCTCCACCTCCCCTGCCCTCTCCCTTTCCCTCTTCAACAAACGCTGTTTCTGTGACACATTTTGCCTTGAGATGTCAGCTATTTGAGGATACAGAAAGCCTTGTGGGGCAAACGCGGCCCCTAGATACCCACCAATTCCTAAATTTCACTTGGTGCCCTCTAGTCACCCACCACCTCTAGCATGATGGAATATGCATGTTTATTTACCTGAAAATAGCCTTTTCCCTGCGTTTGATGTATCCATATCCTCGGTTATACTCGCAGAATCTCTCGCATCAAGAGAAAAACAAGATGGCGGTCATTTCTGTTTTAAAAACCCGCAGTTCTGGGTAAATTGCCAAGAAATAGCTATCTCAAATTTTTAAATAACTACTGCACGGAATAACCCTAAATCACACATGGCCAAGTTGTTTTGGACCTGGTCCAAATCCGTCCAGCGGTTTTGGCTGGCCGATTTGCCAAAGTTGACCGTGTTTGTCTATGGGAAAATGAATGGGAAGTAGGCCGCACCTTTGGAATTTTTTTATTTTTATTGCTTAATAACTTTATTTAACGACTCTTTACGAAACATTGCAGTCAGGGGGAGGGGGCACTGGTTTTAATCACTTTTGAAATTTCAGCCAAAATCCATTGCTGGAATCAAAAGTTATTAACTATAAAATTCTGAGGGGTTCCTATGGGAGTCCGACTCACCTTTACTATAGAGCGGCTACGCCACCCAATAATATATATATATATATTCAGTGAAAAATGACATTTGTGATGTCATCTTTGATATCGTGGGTGTTAGTCTTAGCAGTGCACGGTGGTGCCGCGAGTTATGGTTGCTTAGCTTACCATAACTGGCGAATTTCAGGGGTTTTACAGTTTTACTTGGAACCATAACGTCCCTTTAACACGTTTTTTTCACTGAATTTCATAGGTTTTTAGTAGCACAACTTAACCATAACGTCCCTTTAACAAAGTTTTTTTCACTGAATTTCATAAGTTTTAAGTAGCGCAACTTAACCATAACGTCCCTTTAACAAAGCTTTTTCACTGAATTTCATAGGTTTTTAGTAGCAAAGCTTAACAATAATATCTTTGACTTTATGTACATGTACTATAGAACATACTGAACCCCTTCTACTGAATTTGATGTCCGTGAACTTTTTTGATGTCCGCAGACATGTTCGGACAACAGTACCACTACCTAAAAAGTCTGGGGGGGTATGTTTAATTGTTATATTATAACATAGTAACATTTTTAAAAAATCACAAAGTAGCACACATACATATTATATGTAGTAATACATAAGAAATGTAACCCATATATGTAACACACTAACCATTCATTTAAATACAATGGGCCTCATTCCGAGTACGGCGCTAACCAATGGCGCTATTAACGCCTTGGTTGACGCCGTACCCGGACCGGCAGCGCCTTGGTGGATGGTGGAATTACCGCCCCATTCCAAGGTTGGCGGGGCGGTAATTCCCCAATCCCCATTTACCCTTCCCCATTCCCATTCTTGCCCCATAGGGCATAATGGGAGTGGGGAAGGCGTTAATTACGCCACCGTAAATTACGGTGGCGTAATTAACATCAAGGTCCCTTAGCGCCATGGTTTTTAACACCTGCTAAAAGCAGGTGTTAAAACCTCCATGGCGCAAAGGGAACTCGGAGTATGGCGGTAAGGGATTACCGCCACCGCTCTCGTTAGCGGTGGCCGCTACCCTTACCGCCATACTCGGAATGAGGCCCAATATGTTCTAAAATGGAATATACCAAATGAAGATAAATTGGCTTCCAACATAATTACCTCACAGACACTCCACAACTAAGAGCAAGATGAGACCTACAGAGTACTCAGAACATATATTACCTGAAATAGTAAGTGTACTTCATTTTACTCATATTTATAAACTTTCTGTATTAGATAAAAAAAAATGTTATCTTTTTTTTCTCACAGAAATGTCTAGTACTCTGGAGTGGCTAGAGGAGCACTTCCCACATGATGAAATGTCAGAAGATAGTGAAGCTAATGGTACACACTTTACAATATAAACCATTTAAATATTATTATTTTATATATATTTAACATATTATTTTGTTGTTGTACAGAGCATACCAAAATAGATAATACCTCTGAAGAAACTGTTACGGATAACACTCTTAAAAGCATAAAAGAAAAAAATGTATTTATTGTTGACCAATTTTAATAATTTGAAAGCTTTTGTTGAGGATCATTTTAAAACAAAAACCTCATACCATTATCCCACATGTACTTGTCCCCCCTCACCTTATCCCAGTCAATTATCCCCAAACCCTCTCCATAACCCAAAACGTTTTGATGAGACTTCCATCCCTTCTTCACCTGATACCAATCATGTTGAAACCCCTAATTCTCCTGTTTTTGTTTCCGTTTCTGCCTCATCTTCTCTGTCATAAATTGTTAATATATGTTAAATAAACTTAAATTTTTATATTGTGTTGCAATTAGTTTCAGGTTTTTTATTTAAAACAATTTAGGTGTCCACAGACAGCGCGGTTCTTCTGAAATGTTTGTAAATAAATGAAAATGGAGGTGTCCTGAAGAACACTATACCTGTCTGTAGTGTTCGCTAGCAAGTTAAAAGTGTTCTAAGAACACAAGTGGTGTCCTGAAATGTTTGTAAATAAACGAAAATGGAGGTGTCCTGAAGAATACTATACCTTTCTGCAATGTTTGCTAGCAAGTTGAAACTGTTCTAGAACACACGCGGTGTCCTGAAATGTTCTTCAAGAAACGAAAATGGAAGTGTCCTAAAGAACACTATACCTGTCCGTAGTGTTCGCTAGCAAGTTGAAACTGTTCTAGAACACATGCGATGTCCTGAAATGTTCCTAAATAAACAAAATGGGGGTGTCCTGAGGAACACTATACCTGTCCGTATTGTTCGCTAGCAAGTTGAAACTGTTCTTAGAACACATGTGGTGTCCTGAAATGTTTGTAAATAAACGAAAATGGAGGTGTCCTGAAGAACACTATACCTGTCCGTAGTGTTCGCTACCAAGTTGAAAGTGTTCTAAGAACACAAGCGGTGTCCTGAAATGTTCGTAAATAAATGAAAATGGAGGTGTCCTGAGGACGGTATATCTGTCCGTATTGTTTGCAAGGAAGTTAAACTGTTCTAAGAACAAACGGTTGTCTGTAACTGTTTGTTTGACATTTGATGCACTTTTAATTACTTCAGGACCCGAACAGTGTCTGTAGGACGTCAACAAGCATGCGCAAACCAATGTCCGTGCATTTGGTGTACTGCGGACAGCCGCTTCCTTCGCGAACATGTTCGCGAAGCGATCATGTGACCACGCCCACGCTGATCGCGTGTTCTGAATGTGGACACTGTTCGTGTCCCAGAACAATTTAAAAGTACATTTTCAAGTAATCCACAATATTTCTCAAAAACTCACCATAGCACAAGTCTCACATACTAATCCTGAGTTTCTACATACTTTTTGAAACCTTTTGAACCTTTTATTGTGTTCTATCTGTCCGCGAACCGCGTACAAGCACCCCTATAAAAGTCCACGCCCTAGAGCTTATTCTCATTGGTTTTCTGGCTATTCTTCAGAACACAGCGATTTTTGCTGCCAACTGCAGATTACACCATCATCGAGATGGCATCCGTGGCTGAACTACTGCCACCTGGTGCTGCACCTGCTTCATCACCACCCCCACTTCCTCCACCACCACCACCACCTCCCCAAGGGCCTGAAGAGGGGAACAGGAGTGAGGATGCAGAGGAGGAAGAAGAAGAAGATGATGAGAATGAGGTAGTGGAAATCCCTACTACCCGCACTAGGCGTGAATCTTGGGTGTGGCGGTTATTTACCATTCATGGGAATGGTCCTAAGGTTCGTGCGAACTGAGTCACTTGCAATGAGTGCAAAATGGTACTCAATCGCGGGAGGCATGGTTCGTACAGCTTTGGGACCACAACCATGAAGCTACACCTCAGGTCATTTCACTCTGGGGCCATTCGCAGGGTTGTACCTTGCGAGGAGCGTAGTAGGTTGATTTCCTCTACTTCATCCTCCGTTTCGGATCCTGTCACCACAAGGAACACCTCTGTGGGACAGCGTCTTCCTCAAGCTGCCTCACAGGCCATACATAATGCTGATGACCCTTACCTTTCGAGGGTCACAGTTGTGTGCATGTACTGCGACACAGTACTCTGCAGGGGGGAGCGGCTTCGTAGTGCTTTTGAGACTATTGTCTCAGAGCACGAGAAGACCTTCTCACTACCCAAATAAAATCCACTCTACATCTTCCTCTCTCAGCTCACCCTTTCTAGTGTGTCGTGTATAAAAAACCCAAAAAAATATAAAATAATAAAAATTTAAAAAAATAAGGCTCTTTTGAGAGCCACCTTTCACAGTTAAAAAATAGAAGTGAAAATAAATGAAGCAGGGCCTTTGTATTTTTTAGAAGTCCGCGGACAGTCCACGGACATCTAAAAATGTTGGTGCTACCCTATCATAAGCATTGCAACTTTCTCTGGGAGGAAGTGGTGGCTCTGAAAAGAGCCTTGGAGAGGTGTTTCTGTTTCAAAAATTATCAATACTCAACACCTACTTCAAAATGGATGCTGTAATTCTAAAAAAGGTCGCAATCCATTTTGTATGTTTCTTAGAAAAATCTGATTGCCAGCATAAGTTACATGTACTCCATCTCTGCGAAAAATGTATGTACTACGAAACATAACATTTTCATTGTGAAAAGAGGACATGCAAAAATCTCTTAGAAAGGCACAAACAGCTTTATTGACATTGCACCTTGCTTTCTCCATTTGTAAACCAAATGAAGAAGAACGAAGCCACATTTGTCTCTGCGCAATCCGTGAAAAAATTACTTGAGAATTTGGAAACATGTCCATGACCTTCCCAAGTCCTTCTTTCATTGCAAATTGCAAAGAAATTCCAGACACATGTCCTAAACTGTTTCCTCCACAATGAATTATAATTATATCTGGATGTTGCTCTGTCTCCAAAGTAGCACAGAGAGGTAACAAGTCCAACCGCTTCATTCCACATACTCCATGCCAGTGTACTTCCACATGTGGGAATCCAAAATCTACAGCTACTCCACAGGTTTCTGCATGCACCTTCAACCAATGTATCCAGCAAAAAGAGTATCTGAGAAACTCTCTCCTGGCACAATACACCCACTAAACTTTCCTGACCAATCCCTTTCAGTGCTCATTCTCATTTGCATGACTTCTGAATCCAGAAAATTGCCCGATGTAACACCCGATGTCCGCGAACTACCGCCATGTCGGCGGACATATCGTAACATGAACAGCCCTTCTACCATTTCCACTTCACCCTCTATGCCATTCTCTCATTGGATGTAGCTAAGAAGTCACATGACCATCCTCCAATTACATTCTCAATTACAGACCTCTACATCTAACTGAATCATCATAGATCAGCACTGCAAATGTACTGTGAATCTCTCTGAGTACAAGTGTCATATCATTGGCAAGCACCATCTACAAGAAATACTGTGCACATCTCCAAGATTTCTACTTGCAGCTCCATGCATATCAATATGCATGAACACAAACTACAGGTATGCATATTTTCTGTACAGTACATGAACACATTTTCTAACTGACTTTTAGCTTGTATAATCTGTAAAATGAATCTACTGTCTTTTTTCAATCTCCTAAAATCAACTGTCACTTACAAACCTTTATACTATTTAATTTCTTTATACACACACTCAAATCATGTTAAACTAACATTTTTAAAATGAAATATATGGAATACATATAGTCAAACAAAATTGCATGCACACTCTATATTCAAATCTCAAATAATAATACTTATACAATTACATATTTTTATTATTTCTTTATTTATTTAATTACTTACATTTATATAGGACAAGCAGCCCATTACATTGAGGCACTATTACTTGGAAGAGCTTAGTTACAGGAATAATGGTATTCAGTGCTACATTATACATTTCACAAGACATAATAAAGATATTTTGTTTGCCACAGTTAGTAATTGCAATACAATTTGTTCATTAAGAACATATCATATGTATTCAACTGGTGCAATGTATCTTATGTAAATAAGATGGTTTTAATGGTTTTGAGAAAGGCGCTGAGGATGGCAATTAAAAAATTAAAAACAGTGCTAATTACTAATTTGTTTCTTTTACAATTGCAGTGAAGACCATTCTCCTGAAAAGAAGCAGCTGAATTTGAAGTACAAAGAAGAACTAAGAAGTAACCTGCTCATTTTAGAAAAAAAGTAAGTAGAATATCACCATAATATTTGTATTATTATTCAAACACACTGTAAGGTTAAATCATGCTATTTCTGTGCCTAAAAATAGAGATTCTGCACCATTCTGTCCACAAATCGCCATGTCTTAAACAGCGATTTACAGTCAGAATGGCCCACAAATTCCTATTTCTCGACACACAAATTACCCAACTCAACCGCTAGAATTTAGAAGTTATAGAACAAACAACTGTTTTAATTGTATAGCATTAGATATACTATTTTTACTTCTCCACACCACTAGCTTACTTTTTTCTGTCCTCTGAACCCCAGTTTAGTAACACATTAATTCAATAATACCCATCCCTACTAGTTGTAGTTCCCAATGCACAATCACACACCATTACATACATCTTTATCATCTTACTCAAACACTCATGCACACAGCACACAAACATTGCAGAACACCCCAACCCATACCTTCTTTATTTTTTTCAACAGGCCCTAAAGAATGCCTATCAAAAATCAAGTCGGTAGAAAGCAACGCAGAAGTAGAGCAAATGAAAATAAAAGTGTCCAACATAAGCATCCATCTCTAGCACAATTTGTAAAAAAAGTTGAAACAAAACAGCTAATACAGTCATTTAGTGAAAAAAAGAAGTTTCAAGTACAAAAACTTTGCCTCCTCTATCAAAATGTAAACCAAACCAAAAAACAATTAACAGAAAATCAGCTATCACTACAGATAAACAGGCTAATTCATAGAATTTTGCACAAAAGTGGCGCACGCGGCTGGCGCACAGTGTCCCCGTGCGATACACTGCACCAGCCGCGTGCGATAAAATCCATTTCATCGCACACCGTATTCATGGATTTCAGCCTCCAAAACCAGCCGTGGCGCAGCGACCCTGCAGCAGCACCAGTTACGCCCCCAAGAACGCCCTCGCACAAGGAAAAGCCATCAAAATTCCCAATTCATCACAAAGGGCTGCGCTAACCCTGGAGCAGTTCACAGGGCTGCCAAACAGCAAACGCCAAGCGGGGAATGTGTATTTCAGTGGTTCGCGGGAAGTTTCACACGCGATTGTCCTGGGTACGTGTACATCAGGGGTGCGCGTGAAGTAACACACGCGATTCCATCAGGGCACATGTATTCCAGGGGTGCGCGGGAAGTATCACACGGAAAATCAGCAGGGTACGTGTATTTCAGGGGTGCGCGGGAAGTATCACACGCGATTCCATCAGGGTACGTGTATTTCAGGGGTGCGCGGGAAGTATCACACGCGATTCCATCAGGGCACATGTATTTCAGGGGTGCGCGGGGAGCACTACACGTGAATTGGCCGTGTGGGTTCTCCCAGGTGTTCCCTCTACACCCTCCACGGCCCCTGCAGCCAGCCCACACCACAGGGGACTACCCTGTACCCCTGCTCATGTCCCGCAGGCAGCCCATCCACCATGGCCATGCCCCCCAGCCAAGCCACATGTCACCTTGCACTACTGATCAATAACGCATGTCTCCCAGTACCCTCACCCCCAGAACTGTGGGGCACCTGCCAGCAGGCCCCCACACATGTTCAACTCATGTCCCCCTGCACCCCCACCCCCAGTACTGTGGGGCACCCTCCACCAGGCCAACACTCATGTCTCCCAGCACCCCCGCGCCCCAGCATCCAGGGGCACCCTCCACCAGGCCCCCACTCCTTTCTACCGACCCCCCACCCCCCAGCAGTGCGATTCGTCTGTGTACGTGTATATCAGGGTTGCGCGTCTAGTCTGACACGCAAATTCATCAGGGTACGTGTATTATGGGTCCGCGTGAACTTCCACACGCGATATCAGCAGGGTGCGTGTATTACCAGGTTCACGGGAAGTTCCACACGCGATTGCCCTGGGTATGTGTATTTCGGGGGGCGCGGGAAGTTCCACACGTGACTTCTGCAGGGTACGTGTATTCCAAGGTGCGCGGGAAGTTCCACACACGATTAACTGGGTACATGTATTTCGGGGTGCGCGGGAAGTTCCACATGTGATTTCAGCAGGGTACGTGTATTCCAAGGTGCGCAGGAAGTTCCACACACGATTGTCTGTGGTGTGTGTATTTCGGGGTGCGCGGGAAGTTCCACACGCGATTTCAGCAGGGTACGTGTATTCTAAGGTGCAAGGGAAATTCCACATGCGAATCCAACAGCCTATGTGTATTCCGGGGGTGCCGGGCAGTCCTACACGTGAATCGGCCGTGTGGGTCCTCCCAGCTGTTCATTCGACACCCTCCACGGCCCCTGCAGGCGGCCCACACCACAGGGGACTACCCTGCACATGTCCCGCAGGCAGCCCATCCACCATGCCCATGCCCCCCAGCCAACCCACATGTCACCTTGCACTACTGCCCACCAACGCATGTTCCCCTGCACCCACACCCCCCGGCATCCAGGGGCACCCTCCACCAGGCCCCCACTCATGTCCAACTCATGTCTCCCAGCACCCCCACCCCCCAGCACTGTGGGGCACCCTCCATGAGGCCCCCACTCATGTCTCCCAGCTCCCCCACCCCCCAGCACTGTGGTCCACCCTCCACCAGGCCCCCACCCAGCACCCCCACCCCCCAGCACTGTGGGGCACCCTCCACCAGGCCCCCACTCATGTCCAACTCATGTCTCCCAGCACCCCCACCCCCCAGCACTGTGGGCCACCCTCCACCAGGCCCCCACTCATGTCTCCCAGCACTCCCACCCCCCAGCACTGTGGGGCACCCTCCACCAGGCCCCCACTCATGTCCAACTCATGTCCCCCTGCACCCCCACCCCCCAGCACTGTGGGGCACCCTCCACCAGGCCCCCACTCATGTCTCCCAGCACCCCCACCCCCCAGCACTGTGGGCCACCCTCCACCAGGCCCCCACCCAGCACCCCCACCCCCCAGCACTGTGGGGAACCCTCCACCAGGCCCCCACTCATGTCCAACTCATGTCCCCCTGCACCCCCACCCCCCAGCACTGTGGGGCACCCTCCACCAGGCCCCCACTCATGTCTCCTAGCACCCCCACCCCCCAGCACTGTGGACCACGCTCCACCAGGCCCCCACTCATGTCTCCCAGCACCCCCACCCCCCAGCACTGTGGACCACGCTCCACCAGGCCCCCACTCATGTCTCCCAGCACCCCCACCCCCCAGCACTGTGGGCCACCCTCCACCAGGCCCCCACTCATGTCCAACTCATGTCTCCCAGCACCCCCACCCCCCAGCACTGTGGGTCACCCTCCACCAGGCCCCCACTCATGTCTCCCAGCACCCCCACCCCCAGCACTGTGGGCCACCCTCCACCAGGCCCCCACTCATGACTCTCAGCACCCCCAGCACTGTGGGGCACCCTCCACCAGGCCCCCACTCATGTCCAACTCATGTCCCCCTGCACCCCCACCCCCCAGCACTGTGGGGCACCCTCCACCAGACCCCCACTCATGTCTCCCAGCACCCCCACCCCCCAGCACTGTGGGGCACCCTCCACCAGGCCTCCACTCATGTCTCCCAGCACTCCCACCCCCCAGCATTGTGGGCCACCCTCCACCAGGCCCCCACTCATGTCTCCCAGCACCCCCACCCCCCAGCACTGTGGGCCACCCTCCACCAGGCCCCTACTCATGACTCTCAGCACCCCCAGCACTGTGGGGCACCCTCCACCAGGCCCCCACTCATGTCCAACTCATGTCCCCCTGCACCCCCACCCCCCAGCACTGTGGGGCACCCTCCACCAGGCCCCTACTCATGTCTCCCAGCACCCCCACCCCCCAGCACTGTGGGCCACCCTCCACCAGGCCCCCACTCATGTCCAACTCATGTCTCCCAGCACCCCCACCCCCCAGCACTGTGGGCCACCCTCCACCAGGCCCCCACTCATGTCTCCCAGCACCCCCACCCCCCAGCACTGTGGGCCACCCTCCACCAGGCCCCCACTCATGACTCTCAGCACCCCCAGCACTGTGGGGCACCCTCCACCAGGCCCCCACTCATGTCCAACTCATGTCCCCCTGCACCCCCACCCCCCAGCACTGTGGGGCACCCTCCACCAGGCCCCCACTCATGTCTCCCAGCACCCCCACCCCCCAGCACTGTGGGCCACCCTCCACCAGGCCCCCACTCATGTCTCCCAGCACCCCCACCCCCCAGCACTGTGGGGCACCCTCCACCAGGCCTCCACTCATGTCTCCCAGCACTCCCACCCCCCAGCATTGTGGGCCACCCTCCACCAGGCCCCCACTCATGTCTCCCAGCACCCCCACCCCCCAGCACTGTGGACCACGCTCCACCAGGCCCCCACTCATGTCTCCCAGCACCCCACCCCCCAGCACTGTGGGCCACCCTCCACCAGGCCCCCACTCATGTCCAACTCATGTCTCCCAGCACCCCCACCCCCCAGCACTGTGGGGCACCCTTCACCAGGCCCCCACTCATGTCCAACTCATGTCTCCCAGCACCCCCACCCCCCAGCACTGTGGGGCACCCTCCAACAGGCCCCCACTCATGTCCCCCTGCACCCCCACCCCCCACCAGTCAGGGACACCTTCCAGCAGGCCCCCACACATGTCCCCCAGCCAACATGTTATCACAATCTAGATCCCTGGGCCTTATGGCCAGCCTTCAAATGCCAAACACCTACCTGAGTATTGCATCTACCCACTTAGAAATGGCAATTACATGATACAACCCCAATGGCAAGTTTGTAAATGAACACATGTCCCTCACATACACACAATGGGTGTCAGTGAATGTCAAAACCCATATCATGATATGCATGAAACCAATGAGATGATACTACACATTGAAGTTTGAAGCAAAAATATGTATTAAAAGCAACATAAATTGAATCAAAAATAAACAAACGAAAATGGGAATTAAAAAAAAGAAAGCATGTCCGTAAAATAATGTAAAACCACAAATCATAATCCAAAGGAAAGGTGTCCAAAGTCACAGTTCACAAAAGTAAATCAAATAGAAAATTAAAATTGAAAACCATTGCTCCATGGGTAAATCATAAAAAGAAAAATGGAAAATCCAACAGTCAACTATATACAGATAAACAATCCAGGGTCCATGATCCCAACAGACGAAATGAAACCTATCTAATAACACTACCTAAGAAAAAAAACTATATACAAAAATGTGGCCCATTGTCCAAAAGGTCAAAAAAAAATGCAAAACCAAAAGAAACCTAACACTAACTACAGAACTATTAACAAGGGCAGCCGGCCAGTCCGACGGCTCACTTCGGGATGTTCTGGGCCAGGACATCATCGAACTCCTGCTCAATGTCCCGGAGGCGGTCCTCCTCCATGGCCCCGAGGGTCTGCAGGGCTGTCGACATGTTCACCTCCAACTCCCTGCGGATTGCCTTGAGGCCCTCGGCCCGCCTCAGGGCCCTCCGCATGGAGTTCTCCGCCCTGACCATCGTGAGCCGTGCCTCTTCCGCCCACTGCCGCTTCGCATCTATGGCGTGGCCCAACCGCTGCCACACGGAAGACCCTTCCCGTCCTGGGTCCTCCTGCCCTCCGGCCGATGCCTGCCCCTCCGATGTCGAAGGCCCCGAGCCATCATGGCTCCCACCTCATTGCTGCTGCAGCTGTGCCTCTGCACATTCCCTGGCTCCTGTTGCCTGCACATCCTCCACTAGCTGGGGTGCAGTCGTTGATGTGGCCACCCCTGCTGGACGTCCGACTCCCGACTGTGGCAGGGATGCCTCCTCCACCAGCTTGGCCGCACCGTCAGAGGCAGCTCCACAGGGCACCCAGGTGACTAATGGGTGGGAAGATGGCACGGACGACGACTGGCGCATAGGGGGTTCAGTTGAGGGGGTCTGAGCAAGCCCCATCAAATGGAGGAATCCGGCCTGGGTGACCTGTCCTAGTAGGCCGACACAGTCAACGAGCCATTCGAGATGACGTGCAGTCTCCTCATGAAAAGACTGCAGGTCACCTCGCATAGCCCGTTGACGCTACGCCACACCAGTCAGGACAGGCTCAACCCGGACCCGGATAGCCATGTCCGCAGGCAGAGGAAGGCCAGTTGTTGTGAGCTCATCCCCTGCCTGAAAACGGGTCTGGACATAGGCATCCCTGCTGGTGCAAGATGATGCAGTGACAGGATCAGGGACAGGATTGCACACAGGCACCTCCGCGGCGGCCTGTGCTGCCTCCTGTCCCTGGTCCTGCACTGCACCACTAGCACCAGTGGAATCCCCACCTCCAGACCCCGTCTCTGTTGCTTGCATGGCCTCCTCCTCCACCAAACCCCCCACCAATCTGATTGACTCCGTGCCATCTTCCCCCGTTGGGCCCTGTGGGGTCCCAGCTGCCCCTTCTGCTGCCGAGGAGTCCAACTCTGACCTCCGCCTCTTGGACCTCCCCCCGGAAGCTGCGGCCTGGGACGCGGCACCGGACTCCTCACTCCCCGACGAGATCACAACCTGGGAGGGGAGTCGGGCCTTGTGTCTCCGGCTGGCGGTACGATCCCCGCCGCTGTGCTCCACAGCACCTTCTCCGCCCTCTTCATCAGTTGACGCTGCAGACAGGGAGAAATAAAACACAGGCATCAGGGCACTGTACAATGGACACATACACACATGACAGTTGTACATGAGTGGCATTGGAAAACCTCAGACATGGCATCACAATCGCCAACACACATGTCATTTCAACTTGCACACATGAGCCATACCACAGCCATATCGCAACTGCCAGCACCATCCATACACATTCAACAGCATGAGCAGGCAAAGGTGAGCCAGACATCACAAGCAAACAGGGAGTGCACTACACATGTACACACACCACCACACTTGCATGCATGTGTACACCTCTGCCAACTGTCGCAGTGTTCAGATCGGCATCCATGTCACATCTGCCAGTCAGGCTTCCACATCATGCTGTCACATGCATCCATGTTGCATCACTGTTGCACCCTTGTCAAATACACACACATGCACATGTACACAGTGCTGATACATGCAGCTAAAAACAACATGTGTGACATCACGAACATGCCTACTTACATACACATTCATCCAAACATGTGTGCCCACACAACTGCATTTGGCATGCAAGCCTACACACACAAGCACCATCCAAGTCTCACACATGACAGCCCTTGCATGTGTTAGCCTCACAGCCCTGTACACTCCCACCCATACTTGGCCCCATACAAACACATGTGCAACCTGCACACTACTGGCACATCACCACACGCACAGCTTACAATCATGATGCATGTACACTTACCGCTCGACTCCAGAAGGGTCTGCCTCTCAAGGACCTGGACGTGGAGCGCTGGGGATATGCGTTCCAGGACCCTCATCTGATCGTCCGACAAGTGGCCCAGGCGCCCACATGAGCATCCGCTGCCTTCAAGAGGTGCCGGGCCTTGTTGAGGGTCCTGGACCTGAAGTCTTCCCAGCGCTTCTTGACATGTTGGAAGTCGCGGACTGCCACCCCCTCTGCGTTTATGGCAGTCACGATGTCCGCTCAGATCCGAGTCCATCCTTCCTTGTCGGCGCGCAAACTTCCGAAGAGGGCATCATACTGCCCCAGGACTTGCTCCACCAGGACACCAACTTCGGTGGCAGTGAAGCTGGTGCCCCTCTGCCTCTCTGGCCGAGGGTTGTCAGTGGTGCCAGATGTTGCAGTGCCCGACATGACAACCCGAGAGGCAGGAGTGGGTGGGAAACTGGGTCCTGGGGCTGGTCTGTGGAGCGATGGAATCCCAGTCGGGAGTCTTCGGTTCCAGCAGGGGTGGTCACAGCAACAGCACCCCTGGCTGATGTGCAGGCAGCAAATGGCAGGGCACGTGGGCAGCAGGCAATCAGGCAGCAGCAGATGGCAGGTGGGAGCGTGCTCCAGGCTCTGGGGGGCACTAATTAAGCCTTCTGGGCAGGAGTGCGGTTTTCCGTGTGCTTACGCGTGGCCAGCTTGATACGGAGTGATTTGGCACGTGAAAATCCAGCACGTCTGTGTGTAATTCGAGGAAAGGGCCTTAGCGCGTAAGCGCGTCAGCACACGTACGCGAATTCATTGGCCCAAAGGCCACCAGTGCGTATGCGCGTCTGTGACATGCGTGCGCGGGCGTTTCCCTGTACACGGGTGCATGTTACACGTCCAATGACTGCACGTCAGAGTGTCAGCTCGTGTAATTGGAGGATGGGGCCTTAGCGCGTACACGCGGAAGTGACGCTGGACGTGTGGGCATGTTTAAAAGGTACATGTAGAACGCCATTTCCTTGTACGTGCTTTTCGTGGAGAGCGAGTGGGTGAAATCTGTACTTCTTGTCGGTTGAAACGCGATTTACTTCACAGCGTTCCAAGTTCGTACTCCCTGTTACCTTTGACAGCTTTTGGTCTTCTTGTCTTTTTCCTGGGCCTGTTTCCTCAAACAGCGTTCACTTCTCCTCTTGTCCTGTCTCCTCAGACAGCGTACAATTCTTCTTTTGGCGGGGGTGTTGCCAACGCGTACACGCGCGTATTTTTCACATGATTTTTCCTGGCAGACGGTGAGTTGCGCACGTATTTGACATCTGTGCTTGCCCCGTGTGTTGCCTACCACTTCAGAGGTCAGTCTAGTCTGCTTGTGACACGCATACGTTCATTTTTGTGTTTCTGGGTGCCACAGCGTAGTGCAGGGTTTTTTTTTCCACGCACGTGGTCTAGGAGGGGTTGCGTGCACATTATCTCCCTTTCTCGGGGTGCCTGTGCGTTGCGTGACCCGTCATCTTCCCCCAGGGGTCACAAACAGCCTTGCTAGAGCACTAGGGTACGAATTCCATCTAGTACCCTACCCCCTTGACCCCCAATTGCCCAGGACAATAGTTTACTGCAACTCCCATACGCACAACAACATCAGTGCCATGGTTGGGAGGCGAGCATGCGGTAAGGGTGGCAAATGTGGGCGAGCCACAAGAGGTGGTCGTGGTGGATACGGTAGGGGACGTGGCCAGGACTTGCAGGCTGCCCCTAGCCCCCCATGTGTGGGTGACCAGTCAGGGACACCCATGCCCCCCCCTGGTTGAGGGTAACGTGGCTGACACCATCCCTGCTCAGCCCTTGTTGGACCAGCCCATTGTGGCACAAGACCTGGCACTGGGTGACTCCATGGCTGACTTCCAGGTCAGCAGGTCTAGGCCAAGTGTGGTGGTGCACGTTGGTGTCACCAGCCCACATGGATCAGGGGCAGCTACGTCATCTGCTGCCCCGAGTAGGCAGGGTGGGGAAGCTGCAGGGGCAGCTGCGGCTCCATCCACCCCAGATGTGAGTGTCCCAGTCAGGACAGTGTCGGTCCTAGTCCATCCTGCTGACGTTCCCCCTGACTACATCACACTTCAGCTAATGCCTGCACCAAGTCCCATGGTGAGTGTTTATTCCCACACTCCTAGTCCACAGTCCACCGAGGCTCCTGCCCCTAGTGTCCAGAGCGGCGTAGGACACTCAGTATCACCACCACCTTCCAAGCGGAAGAGGAAGATTGCTCGTCCAGTACAGGCTGATGCCCCAGACACAGCTACACAGTCCGGCCCACCAAGGAAGCCCAGCTTCAATCAAGTCGAACTTGATGCACTTGTGAAGTATGTGTCCGCACATGACAGGAAAATGCTGATTACTGCAGGATGCAAGACCACACCTGCACAACGTCAGGCACACTGGCAGACCATTGTGGAACTCAAAAGTGCCCTTGGATTCGTGAGGCGCACAGCTAATGATTGCTACAAGCGCTGGAATGACCTTAAGCGCAGGGCAAAGAAAAAGCTGGCCTCAAGTCATGCCGCAACTCTAGTGACTGGAGGTGGGTCTCTGGCAGAGGACATAGAACTCACTCCACATGAGTATGTTGCTGGGACCTACGTCATGGAGGAACAGATCCAAGGCGTGGGAGACCTGCCAGATTACGAGGCATTGTCCGGTGAGTGCACATGCATGTGTGTGTCATCCATGTGCATGGTGTGTGTGTGAGTGCTTCTGATTGAGTGCCTGGTGAGGGGTGTGTGCCTGAGTGGTTTGGGTCACCCATGTGCTTCATCCAATACATTCTGCACACCAGGATTTGGGTGTTGCAGTATCCCTTCTGGCAACAGTAGACATTCAGCCCAACCTCACGCCAGTTGCCCTTGAATTGTCATCTTGCCACAACATAGTTGCATGTTATTCTGTGTTCATTCAGGCTGATTGTCTGCATTCCACCACTTTCACTAGGCATTTCTCAGTCCTATTGTCACATGTGTGACATGGCTAGGGTACATGCCATCTGTGTGATGGCATGTGTCATGTATGTGTATTGGACATGCCAATCACAGGCCAATGTGTAATGGCACTGCTAGGCAGCATGCAGCAAATTTGTTGGTCTTCCATCTTGGTGTCATCAATGTGTGCCATTTGCCTCCCCTTCATACGCAGTGACAGTGCATGCATGGGAGGGTTATAGTCATGTGGTACATGTGTCAATGAAGTACTGTTTCTGTTGCTTCTCAGCCCTAATTGTGTTCCATGTTGCTAATGCCTGTTCCCATTGCTTTTCTTTCATGTCTTTGCAGGGGATGACACACTTGATACTGCTGGGGTTGTGGAGATGGTGCAGACCCAGGAGGGGTCTCAGGCCCGACCGGGCACCAGTGAGGGAAGTGGTGTGGTGGTGGGTGAGAACCCACACTTCCTGCAGACCGTCATCTCAAGGGGTGTCTCTGGGTGCACCTCCCCCGAGCTCTATTCAGGTGTCGATTCGGATGATGAGACCTAGGTGCCGTTGCAGGTAAGTGTTTCTGGGAGGGATTCTGTTCTGTCCAACCCACCTGCACCAGGGGCAGAACCCTCAATGGGGATGTCAGTGTTGTTAGGTCCGCCTTTGGTGGTTACGGATGCAGGGTCACACTCCGCTACATCTGATCCTGTTCCTGGGCCAGCAGATCAGAGGGGGAATGCAGTCCTGCAGCCTCAGGCAGGGCTGGCACAGCAAGGCGCAGTTCGCCTTGCCCCAGACAGGTGTGGTGCCCGCCGACACGGTGGCTGTTCGCCACCTGGCAATACTGCATGGGAGCAATCCATACGGTATGGCAAACCAACAGGCAGCATCAACTGAGATGATGGCTCAGGCCATGGATAGGGTGGCCACTTCCATTGTCCCCCAAGAAAGGCTAATTGAACAACTACAGCAGGCAAC
This sequence comes from Ambystoma mexicanum, assembly GCF_040938575.1. Lineage (NCBI taxonomy): Eukaryota > Metazoa > Chordata > Amphibia > Caudata > Ambystomatidae > Ambystoma > Ambystoma mexicanum. The sequence goes on along the minus strand of NC_090929.1, from coordinate 1,273,885,087 downwards.
AGACTCCATTAACCAGTCACACAGGGAGGACATGTTGGCGTCCAACAGGGACAGGCGGGCGGCACTGGAGACTCTGCGGGAAGCCATTTCTATTGAGTCCCAGGGCCACAGGGAAGCCCTGAGGGTGGAACTCCGTCAGCTCAGGGCAACTCTGGTTGAGCTTGAGGCTTCAGCTAACACGAGGACAGAACAGCAGCTAGAGCGGCTCACACGTATGCTCTCAGCTGAGATGCAGGCAACTGGGGCCTCCTGGGTGGCCTCCCCCACCCCCCGGGCCCATTCATGGCCATTTTTGATTTTTGATTTTTTTGATTTTTTTATTTTTTTTGATTTTTGAATCTTGATTTTTTTGACAGTGTGTTGCCTTGTGTGGCTCCCATGGGCATACGCTGTATTGTGGCTGGGCACATGCAGGCTTGTCCTGAATTTGGGTCAGATGCTTCGGTTTGTGTGACACACACCCCTCCTGCTTCCCTTTTTCCATGGGCTTGCAAAGGGTGTGCCCAAGTGACATTGACTTACACAGTGACGTTGGACTCCCATATGATGCGTGGGCAGTCTGTGGTCAAAACTGTGTATACATTCCTAGTGCATATTGTGGTTGTATTGTACACTGCATGGTGTATTTATATGTGCCTCTGCATCCATCTCATCCTCCTAATTTGCAGGTCCATTTCTCATGTCTTCACAAGGCGGTCTACTTTGGAACTGGAGTCCATGTTGTAAGCAGTGCACTTACACTCTTGCGTTGCGCTAACACTGTATAGTTGGAAGTGTTCGAAGTGCTGGCATTATCAGGTAGTGAGGCTACCAATTTTTTAAGTCCGTAATGTCATGTTTATGGAAGGTTGGAGGTTGTGTAGGTGATTGGTATTATTGGTAAATATTTGGTAATGTGTGTTGTTGGTCCTGCATTACTGTGAGAATTTCATGTGTGGCCAGTTTCCATTAGAGACAGTTGGTGACACTTGGGGCATGTTGTGGGGATTAATTTGTTTGCTCTCACATAGCATGACATGCCATGGTGTGTTGTGTGGCCGTGCCGGGGAGGGGTTGGGTGACATGGCACTGTTCTCATGTTGTATTTTGCAAGTGGGTATTCATTTTTGCTGCATGGAAGTGTGTCTTTTGATGACACTGCATTGGTGGTGTTTGTGTAGGTAGGGATGCACACATTGTGACACTTCCAGGTGAACAATCTCAGGCTGCTATCGTTCTGTTAGTTGACTGTCCCTTAATTCATCAGAATTGTCAGATTGAGTCATCATTGATTGTCAGATGGTATGTGCCAGGGCTGTGTGCACTCCACAGTGGTGTGCTGTCTATGTGAAGTAATTAGCCACCAGCTGCGTATGGGCTGCCTCACCCCGTGGCCTTTCCCCTCCCATGCGCAGTGGGCGTGCATGTGGTTGGGGATGTGGGGGCACCACCATGTCCACAGCCTGGCCCCGGCATGTTGCAACATTGTGCAGGACACATGCTGCCACTATGATCCTGCACACTACTGGGGGAGCGTATAACAGCTGCCCACCAGAACGGTCAAGGGAGCTAAAGCGTGACTTGAGCACTCCGAATGTTGCTCCACTATGCCCCGTGTTGCAAAATGGGCTGTGTTGTATCTTACCTCGGGAGGCGTGATGGGGTTCCGAATTGACATCATCATGTGTGTGCTCAGAGGGTAGGCACTGTCCCCTGGGGAGGTGGTGATGGGGATCATTAGTGGGGTATTGGCATTACTCTGTATCTGTCATGCATGCGTGTGCTGTGGCATTTCTACTCACCAAGCAGCCATGCATCGCCATGCCGCCCAGCTTCCATGTCCCGGTTTAGGGTTGACATCCTGTAAATGAAGCTGTCGTGGGTGGACCCTGGATAGTTGGCATATACTGAGGTGATGATTCCCTTGGCATCACATACTACCTGGACGTTGATGGAATGCCAGTGCTTGCGGTTTCTATAGATGTGCTCAGATGCCCTGGGGGGACGTAGAGCCACATGGGTGCAATCAATGGCACCTAGCACTTTGGGGAATTGTGCCACCCTGTAGAAATCCTGGCTGACAGCCTGCCTTTCTGCAGGTGTTCTGGGCAGGTATATGTGCCTGCGGACTGATGGGCGTGCAGTGATGATGGTCAACACCTGGTGTAGGCACCGTGACTGCATGGCCTGTGACACCCCCCCCACTATGGCACTTGTCCGCTGAAATGATCTGGTAGCCAAGAAGTGCAGTACATTGAGGACCTTCTCCAGGGGCCGAGTGCTTGGGAGCACAGGGTGGGTGATGTGAGGTCATCCTCCCACTCACTGACCAGGTCGAGTATTATGTGTGGTGGAAACCTGTACCTCCCATAAACCTGGTCATCAGGCATACCAAATAGGCTGATTCTGGGTGTGAAGATTCTGGCCCTGACCAACCTTCTCCTCCTCCTGCGGTATCCCACGGCCACTGCTGCTAGGAATGGTATATTCATCCTGGCATCTGAGCTTGTTTGTTGTTTGCGCACTCTTTTATGCTGCGCGGTGTTAGGGAGAATTCTCTGTTTAGGCTCAATTTCCTAACCTAGTGAGTCCCCCAGCGGCTTTGCTGGATTTCTGGAGTTGTTTTTTCCATCCTGCCAAGAGTGAGACTCTTTTTCCTCTCACTCTTGCACATGAATGTGTGTAATTCCTTTGAATGTCAATGGCCCTCATTACGACCCTGGCGGAAATCGAAAAACGATGGCGGAAATGCAACACCGCCATCGAATAGCGCTCGGTGCGATTATGACCCGTCACCGCAAAGTACGATGCCATTAGCGACACCGCAGTGAACCCCAACGCTAACTGCACCAAGTACGCGCGCGCGCGCCATGCCAAACCGCAATTACCACCATGGCGCAACGGTACGCGAATTCTGACCCCAGCGGACATGCACCTAACGCCATCAAGCACGGCGGAAAGTACCATTCCGCCATGGCGAGAAGTACGGCATCGCGAACCAACCGTAAACGGCCCTACTGAGTGCCTGTACACCGCTCCCTGGCCACATTGCACAACTCCCCGTAGGTGCAATGAAGTCACACAATGCAACCAGTGAAATGTACAAGTCATCCATGCCTGCCAACGAACAAATGAATCTCAAGAGGGGCCAATGGGAGCTGCAGGGCACAGATGGCACGAATACAGAAGCCACACAAATGGACATGACCTCAGTCTCCCTCCAAGAAACGCACGCAAACACAGGCACCTGTGACCAGCCATATTCTGATAATCACATCATACCACCAATCCAACTGGCTGACCGGCATCTGTTACACAAAAGCCATTCCCCCGCCCCTGAGCATCACATCATCAAAACAGTCACATTGGCAGGCCTCATCCCTGACCTCACTGGGCTTCGTAGGCAAACGCGCCCAGCACAGTACCACGCAACTATACTCCGAAGCTGGAACCCAATGCAGATCTTCTCACAATACATCGCTCCCCAAATAGGAATATGACACATCACCTGCAAAGAAGAACGCTACACGGTTCATATCAGAATAGGAATTTAATGCACAACAAATTCACCAAGCCCATACAGCCATCAGGCCATGAACTCCAAAATACATTTCACCATTGTGGGCTGCATCCGCAAGAAATGACCAGCTACTTCTCGTGTGACGCCCTGTACCCTCATGGCACACAGGGGCTACATTCTCGTACGAAAAGGCAACATGGAAGCGCCTCGACCCGCAGGGCCGTCCCAATATGGAGGCACTAGTCCATCTGAAAGGCCGAAATGTTGCTCCTAGCCACCAGTACTGCGTAAGGGCATGTGGCCCATTGGCGATCGTCCCATAAGATCGTAATGCTGCTCCACTGATTAACAGGAAGCAGCAGCTGTCGGGAGTAAAATCCATCTGCAGGAGTGGCATACAGATGGCAGTGGCAAAAGGGGACGAGATACCTGTCACCCAAACGAAATGAAAAAGAATAGTATGGCCATCAGAACTACATTTGAATTACTCACTTCACTGATCACACCAAATCCACAGCCATATGCATGCTAGCCCACTCCAAAGGATCATCACCAACCAAAAACCACTAGCGAATCATAACTATCTATATCGAGGTGAAAACACCATCACAAACGCCTGCTTCCATACTCACATGACATGTGAAACTTCCATTGAGTCTGTGCGTAATGCAGCCTGCAAAATCCACTGTGCCCCAGCCCGTAATTCCAGTGTTGTGAAGCAACATGTAATTGGGAAAATCCGGCCTTATGGCCCACTTCGCTATTGCGCATCCCATACTATTCATATCAATCATTGCATCCTCGCCATGGCCCCTGTCCCAAGGACATTGAACAATAGAACGTTATATTTGCAGTCAGACCTGTGGGCATCTCCTCGCCGCTAGCTGAAAACCGAAAGCGCCGTCCTTCGAATTCCTCATTTGCAACATCACGTCGAAAAGGCATCTGTGGCCGCTTGAAATCACAAATTCATCCATCTAGTGCGGCTGTGTGTGAAAATGGCAACTGCCTTCACTCACAAATGGGACGCCCCGCCCGTCGGTGAACCTCGGTGCAGTGTTGCATGAGGGTCCACCGTTACTCGAGTACTACGTTCCACTGACCCTTCACAAGTCTGTTCGCGACTGCAAAGATAGTATGTGAAACAATGGGACCTAAGCAGAATGAACATATCAACCAATGTTACACTGCCATCGGGTACAAATACATGATTGTAATGGCAAGATGCCATTCGTCGAATTGCAGCGTTGTGTGCGGGACTTGCTCGCCCAAAGGGGAGAGCAGCTTGCACAGGTGGAATGAATCACCACAGGTGGAGGCTATACAGCCTGGAAACACATAAATTGCACACCCAACCCCCTCCCACAACCACACCCACACCGAAATGCTACCGGCAGGACTAGCCATGTTGGCCCTGGGGGACCTGATAGCACTGCAAGTACTCCAACTTCAAGAAGAAGACGAATACCGACTACAACCGGCCGCACGGAGGAGACGCAGGAGGAGGAGGAGGAGGAGGAGGGCAAGGCAGGGCCAGCAAGGGCCGCCAGCACAGCCACTACCACCACGCAGGCAGCCCGCAATCCCACGCCTCCAAGCACATCCGTTCGACCTCACTGATGAGCAGATCCACACCCTCTACCGTTTGGACCGGGACACCATAACCGCCATTGTGGACATGACACAGGCTGACCTTGCCAGCATGATAGACAGCCCAACCGCCATCCCACCCCTACTGAAGGTGGTGTCTGTACTCCACTTCCTGGCCACAGGCACCTACCAGCACACAGTCGGACAGTTGCATGGCATTTCACAGCCACTGTTCTCACGGACACTATTGCAAGTGCTCGATGCCCTCCTGCAGCACGCAGACGACTACATCTCTCTACCACGCTCGGAGCAGGAAATTACAAACACAAAAGTGGGATTCCATGCACTTGCCGGCATACCGGGTTGCATTGGTGCCATCGACTGCACCCATGTGGAATTGGTCGTCCCACATGTCATGGAGGCCCAGTACCGCAACCGAAAACAATTTCATTCTCTGAATGTACAAATGGTGTGTGACTCCAACAGGATCATTACACATTGTTGTGCCCGATTCCCAGGATCAACCCATGATGTCTTGAGGAACTCTACAATACCACGCTACATGGAGCGACACGCAGGGAACAGATCCTGGCTACTCGGTGAGTCTCATTTCAAGCATGATAATGTGGGGTATGTGATGCGGCAATGACCTAGCAGGAAGGGGGGGGTGCGTACGTAGCAATGGCATTCCTCAAACATCCTTTATTGTCCACATACAGGTGATGCCGGGTATCCACTGAAGAGATGACTCCTTACACCACTCCGGAACCCACGGGACCAGCATGAGGAGGACTACAACCATGCCCACTCACGTACCCGTGTAGTCATAGAACAGGCATTCGGCCTACTGAAGGGTCGTTTCCGCTGCCTCAGCAGGTCTGGCGGGGCACTCCTGTACCACCATGAGAAGGTCGCAAAGATGGTCATGGCATGTGTCATGCTACACAACATGTGCGTACGTAGAAATGTGCCCATGCCCCCTGACGCAGAACTGCAAGCACCTGAAGATGGTCATGATGAGGGTGGGGATGTGGCAGCACCTCAAGGAGTCCCCGAGGCACAGGAGGGCCGTGACATTCGTCAGCATATCATAGATGCATGCTTCTAGCACTCACGCCTGGTGGCTGATACATGGACACGGAACTTGTGGCACTGTGTGTGTCCGGAACATGCACAATAGGGACTGTACGCCTATAATGGCCTCGTACACAAAGATCAATGTCCACACATCTCATTGGATAATCGTGCATTGTTTATGGCATATTGAAATCATGTTACACACCCCATCGACCCGCCACCCAAGTGAGCCCAACACACCCCCTCCACCTACCTCCCCCCCGAACACCAGTGTCCATAGATGCTCATTGTCAGTGGGCAGTCGCTATTGCAAGCCCCCTCTCCGGGTATCAGGGGCACCCCTGGCTGTGGAGCGCAGGTTCCTCCCTGATCTACGTTGGGGGCTGCCCTGGATGGAACTTGCAACGGATGATGTCTCTGCCTGCTCACGTCCATGCATGTCCCCAAGGGTTTGTGAGAGCTCAGTGAGCGCAGCGGCAAGTTCGGCACATACGTCTTTGGACGTCGCATGCAGTTCCCCCCTCAGGCTCTCGGTGCTTCTCTCCATTTGTACTCTCAGGCTCTCGGTGCTTCTCTCCATTTGTACTCTCAGGCTCTCGGTGCTACTCTCCATTTGTGCCCTTAGTGTCTCTGTACTTCTCTCCATTATTGCCCTAAGTGTCTCAGTTGATGTTTCTATGTCTGCCTTAGTGCCCCCACATTCATCGGCATGGTCCTTGAGGAGCGTGGCCAGTTGCTGCTGTTGCACGATTACCTGGTCGAGGGACTGTTGCCTCTGCTGGGCCATGGAAATTTGCGGTGGTGTCACAGAGGGGCTGGTCACCTCATGTTGCCTTGCCACAGGGCTTGTGGGGGATGGCCAGTCGTCGTCTTGTGGGTGCCCCTGCGTGGTATCCTCATGGTGTACGGGATGGAACAGACAGGGGGATTGAGACAGGTCATGGATGGATCTGACTTCGACATCCCCGTTTTCTGTGTCGGAGCATGCTGCCATTAATGCAGTGTCACCTGTGGTGCTGCTGCCACCAGGAGCAGTGCCTTCTGTGGCATCCATTGGGGGGACCTGTGGTGGTGCTGTTGTGGGCATGCTGGGTGCTGGGGTGCCTGTTGGAGTTCCCTCCTGTGTGCTGCCACTTGATTTGTCCTGCTGCCGTGTCTTGATGCGTGCAGCTGAGGTGGAGGGTCTTTGGCCGTTGGTCTTGGCCCTCTTTGCAGGTGTGCTGGTAGGGGTGTCCTGGAGCTCGTCGTTTGAATCGGACCCTGTGGTGGAGTAGAAGAGGGCGAGCGTTATTGATGGGTCTGTGGAAATTGGAATGGCAATGTATCACATGCAATGGGGTGGTACCTGAGGGTGATTTGGGTTGGGGCCTTGGAGGTGGTTTCTTTTTTGTGTGGAGTGAGGGTGCAGTTGTTTTGCAGCCTGCAGTTAGGGTGTGCCTGCTGCACGTGTAGAGGGTGTTTTTAGGATTTTTAATTATTTATGTATTTAATGTGAGTTTTAGAGTGTGCTATCGGGCCTATGTATGTGGCCGTTCTCCTGGACATGTGTTACTGTTGCACTATGTGGACACGTGGTACTTCACATGATTGGACATTGTGGTTTTAGCATTGTTTTATTTGGGACACCTACCTGATTCTTCGGATGTCTGCACTCCTTTCTCCATCCCTCCGACTCCCTCGATACTCTCCATTCCAATGGTGGAGGCACAGATTTCTTCCCAGGGGGTCAGCTTGATGGGTGATTCCGATCCTCCCCCGGTAGCTGTGGCAATGTTGCGGTTGGCAGAAAGTATGCTACGGACGCGGATCCGCAGGTCGTCCCATCGCTTTCTGCATTGCTGTGGGTTGCGGGGTGCGGTCCCCACCGCACTTACCCGCTGTGCCACCAGGGCCCATATGGCCTTCTTGTTCGCAAGTGCCGTCCTGGTCATTTGCGTGGAGAAGACGACAGCGGCATTCTCCTGGAGGGTCTCTGTGAGCACGGTGAGTTCCTCACGGGAGAAGTGGACCTGCCGCTTGCGGTCGCACGCTTTCTTCGCTACTTTTCCCATTTTTCTTGGTTTCACTAGGGTGGATTTCGGGTTGGGATGTGTCTCAGGGTAGTATTTTTAATGGTTGTGTGGAAATAGTGTTTTTATAGGTGTACGGCGTGATGTTTCCCGTTCCGGGACCATGTTTTTGCTTCCGTTTCCGTATATTTACGGTCACCGTACTTTACGATTGCCGCTCATTGCGGTGACCGCTAAGAGGGGTGGCGGAATTGCACCTAGGGCGCCGTACGGCGGCGGTGTGGGCCGTTTTGGGGTCATTTCCGCCATCGCGGACTTTGCACTTCCGCCATGGCGTGGTGCTCGTGCCCGATGGGTCGGAATGAGCCGCACTTTGCTCCGTCGTGCAATGGCGGAAACGCTATTTACGCTATGGCGGTCCGGTCGGTTGATTTCCGCCAGGGTCGTAATGAGGGCCCATGTGTTCTATGGGCTATGGGGTCTTTTACTCCATAGGGTCCCATATGTTTTTCTATGTGTGTTACACCGCACCCTACGTGCCGTAACACTGGGGCGTCCTAGCGGACCTCCACCATAGACTCCATACCCGGGGGCTGACTACTGTCTCCCCGGGCATGTAAAGTCACCATTGGCTTTACTAGACCTAAATTTACTAACAGAACTAGTACAAACCATCTTGTTGTGGACGTGCTAGTAGGGGTAATTCGATTACTCCTGGATCGGTTACTCGAGGGGGCACTGTCCCGTCCCCCCTCGTCGAGTTTTGGCTGGTGGCAGTGGAAACTACTTGTTATGTTCGACCCCGAACATAACCCTATGGGATTCGTCCCATTGGTGGAGATTGATACTTTTCCTCGTTAATCTCTAACGTACCACCGGTCTACTTATCTTAAATAAGTTTATCGGATGGTATTTTCTGCCATAACTCGGTTTTTAAAATGGCGTCTGTGTTCGTCTCTGTGACTCCTAAACCAAAGGTTGAGCCCTTTGTTCCACTTTTGGCGTTTCTCTGTACAGAGACCCTCCAAAGTGGTGCCATTCTGTCTGGGTTACCACAGGGGTGTGGGAGGGGGTTTAGGCACCCTGGACCGAGTTGCCTTGCCAACTCCGGTCGCACTCTGGAGTGATTGGCCCAAGTGGTGAGCCTCCCCGCTCACCACTTAGCGAGTGTTGATTGACAGCTAGGCTGAATGAATGGGGGTTTTCTGCATAAAAGCAGGGCTGTTGGGACTGGATCTTCAGAAGTCGCCACAGGACCTAAGAATCCGACGAGGGTAACGCTGAGCCGACCTGCAACGACGACACCTCCGGTGGAGCCCTGCTGAACCGACTCACCACTTCCCGACGACAGAGGAGATCTCCCTGCCGGAGAGTCTCTTCCCCTGACTGGTGGGAACAACCAGTCCCCTTTGCTTTTTCTTCGCCTCAGGACGCGGTGGTCAAATTTCCCGTGCAGAGCACCCCGGCAACCGGATAGCCACTACCCCTGTACCGCGACCAAAAGGTGGTGCCTTGTGACGGAGCACTCCGCGGCTGGTCTCTTCCCTGGTGGTGCACCGGACTTCACTTTTCTTCGACGACGAGATCATCTCTACTCTTGGCAAAGACCCGACGTGCATCCACCACCAGGAACAACTGCCCCCGCCGGAGCTGTCTCTCCACAAACAAGGGGCTCTGTGTCCGCCTGGCTTCCCTTTCGATCGGTTCGAGTGAGGTGTCTTAATCCTCGCCTTTCCGTTGGGTCGCCTCCAAGCTTTCTATAGCGTGTTGTTCTGAACTGGTTCAATCTGCCGATAACAATTTGCTACAAAGACTCGAATGCATTTCCACTAGAGACTTTTTGGGACATATCGCCTTGCCTCTCTCCGAGTGGGCCTGGCCTCTGAACTTTATGATCTATTGTGGTTCTTGCCTTCTTGCCTTGCATTTTTACCCGTGAAGTATTGAACTGTGTTGATTTCGTAACCTGCCTATTTTTCTCTCCTGTCCTAACTAATATTAGCGTGCCATCTAGGTTGAGGCATACACCTCTGTCTGTAAATAAGTGATGCCGGTAGAACCTAGACTTGTCGAAATATTGTTAGGGGGTTTGATCGTTTCTTCTTCGTAGAGTAATTGTAATTGGAGTGTTTGCCGTGATAGTGCCACAGTGTTTTCTATAGATGTTCTGTTATAAATAAATACCTTAATATCTTTACACTGAAGCCTTGTTGCGTGTTTGCTTGTCTTACTGTGTAGAATTGTCCTATATTGTATACTCCACATAATGCTTAACTCTTCTTGAGAGAGGTCTGACTGCTCTGCTCAGCCACAGCTGTGGTACAGACTGCTACCAAGTGGGTTTACTGCCAAACACCTGTAGTCCTAAATCTTTTGCAGTGGTCCCAGAGGGAACTGCACAGGTTTCCGCCTAACACGCGGGACGTGCGCCTGCTTCATGCTGGCGTACGTGTTTCAGGATTGGACCTTTTATTTTTTGGTGCGTTCTAGGCGACCATGTAAATCTTCCCGCCCACCCCAGGAATACACGTAACACGCTCTCCCAGGCCCAGTCACGAGTACATATTCCCTCCCACCCCTGGAATACACGTACCGCACTCTCACAGGCCCAGTCGCGTGTGGAACTTCACGCCCACACCGAAATACACGTACCCTGCTGGTATAGCGTGTGGAACTTCCCGCGGACCCATAATACACGTACCCTGATGGAATCGCGTGTGAGACTACCCGCGCACCCATGGAATACACGTACCCAGACAAATCGCACGGGTGGGGGGTGGGGGTGCAGGGAGACAGGAGTGGTGGCCTGGTGGAGGGTGCCCCTGGATGCAGGGAGGTGGGGGTGCAGGGGGTGCAGGGGGACAGGAGTGGTGGCCTGGTGGAGGGTGCCCCTGGATGCAGAGGGGTGCGGGTGCAGGGGGACAAGAGTGGGGGCCTGGTGGAGGGTGCCCTACAGTGCTGGGGGGTGGGGTGCAGGGGGACATGAGTGGGGGCCTTGTGGAGGGTGCCCCACAGTGCTGGGGGGTGGGGGTGCAGGGGGACAGGAGTGGGGGCCTGGTGGAGGGTGCCCCTGGATGCAGGGGGGTGGGGGTGCAGGGGGACAGGAGTGGGTGCCTGGTGGAGGGTGCCCCTGGATGCAGGGGGGTGGGGGTGCAGGGGGACAGGAGCGGGGGCCTGGTGGAGGGTGCCCTACAGTGCTGGGTGGTGGGGGTGCAGGGGGACATGAGTGGGGGCCTGGTGGAGGGTGCCCCACAGTGCTGGGGGGTGGGGGTGCAGGGGGACAGGAGTGGGGGCCTGGTGGAGGGTGCCCCTGGATTCAGGGGGTGGGGGTGCAGGGGGACAGGAGTGATGGCCTGGTGGAGGGTGCCCTACAGTGCTGGGGGGTGGGGGTGCTGGGAGACAGTAGTGGGGGCCTGGTGGAGGGTGCCCCTGGATGCAGGGAGGTGGGGGTGCAGGGGGACAGGAGTGGGGGCCTGGTGGAGGGTGCCCCTGGATGCAGGGGGTGTAGGGGGACAGGAGTGGGGGCCGGGTGGAGGGTGCCCCTGGATGCAGGGGGGTGGGGGTGCAGGGGGACAGGAGTGGGTGCCTGGTGGAGGGTGCCCTACAGTGCTGGGGGTGGGGGTGCAGGAGGACATGAGTGGGGGCCTGGTGGAGGGTGCCCCACAGTGCTGGGGGGTGGGGGTGCAGGGGGACAGGAGTGGGGGCCTGATGGAGGGTGCCCCTGGATGCAGGGGGGTGGGGGTGCAGGGGGACAGGAGTGGGGGCCTGGTGGAGGGTGCCCATGGATGCAGGGGGTGGGGGTGCAGGGGGACAGGAGTGGTGGCCTGGTGGAGGGTGCCCCTGGATGCAGGGGGGTGGGGGTGCAGGGGGACCGGAGTGGGGGCCTTGTGGAGGGTGCCCTACAGTGCTGGGGGGTGGGGGTGCAGGGGGACAGGAGTGGTGGCCTGGTGGAGGGTGCCCCTGGATGCAGGGGGGTGGGGGTGCAGGGGGACAGGAGTGGGGGCCTGGTGGAGGGTGCCCTACAGTGCTGGGGGGTGGGGGGGTGGGGGTGCAGGGGGACATGAGTGTGGGCCTGGTGGAGGGTGCCCCACAGTGCTGGGGGGGTGGGGGTCCAGGGGGACAGGAGTGGGGGCCTGGTGGAGGGTGCCCTACAGTGCTGGGGGGTGCGGGTGCTGGGAGACAGGAGTGGGGGCCTGGTGGAGGGTGCCCTACAGTGCTGGGGGATGGGGGTGCAGGGGGACATGAGTGGGGGCCTGGTGGAGGGTGCCCTTGGATGCTGGGGGGTGGGGGTGCAGGGAGACATGCGTTGGTGGGCAGTAGTGCAAGGTGACATGTGGGTTGGCTGGGGGGCATGGCCATGGTGGATGGGCTGCCTGCGGGACATGTGCAAGGGTGCAGGGTAGTCCCCTGTGGTGTGGGCCGCCTGCAGGGGCCGTGGAGGGTGTAGAGGGAACAGCTGGGAGGACCCACACAGCCAATTCACGTGTGGGACTCCCCGGCAGCCCCGAAATACACGTAGGCTGCTGGATTCGCGTGTGGAATTTGCCGCCCACCCGGAGTACACATACCCTGCTGAAATTGCATGTGGAACTTCACGCGCACACCAAAATACACGTACCCTGCAAATTTGCATGTGAAACTTCCCGCGCACCCCGGAATACACGTGCCCAGGCCAATCGCGTGTGGAACTTCCCGCGAACCCCGTAATACACGCACACGCTATTTTTCACACAGCGGGTGTCCATGTTTGTCGGTACCCCTTTGCACCTCATTTATCCTAGAGGGCCACTGTATGGATCATTCATCATAGCTGTATATGGGTGCTTTTTGTTAGCACACATTTTGGCGCACATTTATTTCAGGCGCAGGGACGCTGCCGCCTGCCTTCTTGTGGCGTACTTGTTTGGCCCTGTGCGCGTCTTTGCCCGTGCGCTGGTTTGCCCTATTCGATTGCATGAATACGAGTTGTAGGCGATCGTGTGGGCATTCCGTGCACTTGCCTCCTGTACTTCCCCCGTGACGCCCATATTTTCACGTTTTGTTCCCCATTCCGAGTGTTCGGCCCTGTATTCCGCCTACTTTTGTGATGTGCGCCACGCTATGTGCGATTTCGCAGCGGCCGTGGCACACGCAGTTGGATGACCTGTGCGCAGGCGTGCGCCGCGCACTTTTTCAGCGCACATCCAATATTTTTCTCGCGCACGGACTTCCATGAATCGATGTGCGCTGGTTTCCCTGCGATTTTCGCAGTTGCACTGCGATTTTCGCACTTTTGCTGTGAATCGCACATTTTGGCACCTCTGCGCGGGAATTTTCGGCGCATATTAATTCCATGAATCGGCCTGAAAACTGCTTCTTTAAATCTTGATATAGTTCAAAGTAATCATACCAAGAAAAGTCCTTCAAAATCTTATAAAAACAGGAGAGAAACCAGGTTCAACGCTTAAAACCTATCGTAGGAAATTAATCTTAGAAGCTTTGATAGAGAGTGCAATTCTTCTCAAAAGAAAGTTATTTATTTTAGTGTTAAACAAAATGAACCACTAACAAAACTAATAACTAAATTACAAAAAAAACTTGTCAAAAGAAAGAACTTCTTAAGTATCTGCGGAGGTGAATGGAGTCACACTACGAGCACAGAACCATACTTTGATGAAGAAGCGTACAAACGAAAGCAAACAAATACAATTGACATACATAGCAGTGGTCGAGGTTATGAAAAAGTTAATAATACCATAATGGAACAAGAAGTACTCCTTACAAAAATATGCCCTAAAAACTTAGAATTACCCCTCCATTCAACTGAATCAGAACGTCTAGTGTACAAATGGTCATGCACGTCAATGTGTAACATTCCCAAACAATTTTTCAAGTCTTTACGCCAATTCCTTAATCAATATGTGAAATGCAAAGACAAAATCAAAATTAAACTACTGCAAAATATGGATACCTGTCCAGTACGCAAGTACACAGGACTAGAAGGACATTCATTGGCCTGAATTACAGGACCTACTTGCAAAACCACCTTCCATGATATCAAAAGGATATCAACACATCATTCAACTATCAGAAATCTAGTTTATAAACTGTACTATGCTAAACAGTCCTGCTTTAGCACTAGCCAATTTAAATAACATTCTTCTACATGGTACAGCAAAAGATCTACTAGAAGAAATCGACTATATTCAGAAAACATATTTTGGAAGTGAAACCCACTTACAGAATGAAATAGCTGTAAACCAAATTAGTAACAATTCTACACATGCCAACCTTTTACTACAATTTATACAGGGAGGAAACCTGGTATACAATTGACTAAGGAAGGTTAGCAATGTATACTTTGTCTATGTCCGGGAGGACGATAATCCATAAATAAAAAGAGACAAAGCTATAGTGTAGATGCTAGAAAAACAGAACATCAATGCTAAAAGTGCTTAGAAAAGGGCACCAGTCACAGTTAAAAGATAAGTATCAAGTTTTAATAGTAAATCAAAGAGGTTAAAACAACCAATTAAATGAAGTGTTCCACAGTACAATACTTAAGACATCCAATAAAAAACAAACAAGAACAGGGATTATGTGGCAAGCTTGGATAGCTAGTTAAAACAGTGTATCAAAAGAGCACAAAAGGGTACATATAAAACAAATAGTGTAGTACCCAACTTAGTTAGAATCAATGTGTCATAAATTTGGATCTCTGTTTACAGTTCAGAGAGTTGTCTCGACATGTTTCTGTTCCTCATGGCAAGTATGGAACATTCATCAGGAGGAAAAATAATGACAACGTAACCAAATTACAATCGGAGTGATACTAATAACCGTAATAATTTCATAGCATCTGTGAAGTAAAAACAAAAAGGCAAATAGTCAGCCCATGAGTAGCAAGATGCATTGATGAGTTCAAAATCTATGAACAAAGGTACCAAAATGAGGGGAAAATTACCTCAAATGATGCCTGTGGGTGCTGTCTACTGACAGTAGTAGGAGGAGGAAGACTACCAGGTCGGTCCTATAAAAGATGGAAATACCTTTTAAGCGCCAATAATAGCTTAAAGAGAAGCAGAGGTTGTGCTTACAAAACAGCAGGTGGGGAGACGGATGTGCAGACATAGGGCTCTGCACTACAGAAGTAATAAGGACTCGCCATGAACTTGAAACCACTGGGGAGCATGTATAAGTGAACAATAGACATGCTGGTAAACCAAGAACAACTGGGAGTGTAGTGCGGTATCTATAGGAGCAGTAAATAGCTACGCCCAATGTGGAGGGGCATGGAATTTCCAGAGATTACAGTGAGGGAGGTGCACCGCATCGATAAGGAGAGTGCAGAGGCCACTCGATATCCCATAGCAAATAGTCACACCTACGAGAGTGCCGCCGTGAAAAACGCTGGGCACAGACATACCTTAGAAATGCTTGGGCGGGAAAGGTCAGTAAATCGGGATGTCAAAATAGAAGGAGATCCTTCGTTCAGCACTGTGTAAAAAGAACGGGCAGATCTGTCGTTAGTAGCAGCTCCGAACCACTCGGGCCAGTCCGCGATCGCAAGCGCTCCAAAAGGCGGCTTACCCAGTGCTGAACGTCCATAGCATAAAAGTGCTCAGTGCTTTTTGGAAACGGTTCCGCGAGTCAATCTGGAGGCACGCCACAGCCGATGCCTACAGGTAGTCAGTTACCTGGCAGTCCTACTACTATGTTTAGTAGGAATACGGCGGGTGTATGAGAACACACGGCGGCCATCTTGGACTATAGTGTAGATGCCAGGAAAGCAGTAGCCCAAAGGTGAAATGTAACGGGAGGAGGAGAAAATAGTGCCATAGTGCCTGCAATAAAGCACGAGTCCAGAGTAGTTAAGAGAGAGGCGAGAGGTCTACAAAATAGAGTGTTGTCAGAGAGGTTCTTAACTAACCACAAAAAAGGTGGAAGGAGGAACCGGCTGGTAAGGAGGAAATGGTCACTAGGGCTCCGTGAGACTGAGGCATCTGGGGGGCTAGATATTGTGCCACTCAATAGATTCATTAAGACCAATAACATCACTATGCAGAGTATATATAATTTTTTGCTCCATCTTCAACAGTTTCTTCTCGCGTGCTGAATAGTTAGTCCCTTAAGGGCTATCAATACAGTCCATGTAAAATCCTCATGATTGTGCTTTTGAAGGTTGAAATGTTTCACCAAGGGAGCGTTTTCAGTTCTGTTCTTCAGGCAGCTCCGATGTTCCATGATTCGGGTTTTCACTTTGCGAGTTGTCTTACCCACATAATGCAGTCCACATAAACAAGTGATCAGATAAACCACAAACTCTGTATTACAATTTGTCAAGTTCTTTTGGGTCCAGAGCTTTGAAAGGCCAACATCAATAGCTTTCATTTTTGAAGTCAGTTTGCAAACACCATAAGAGCCACAGGGGTAATGCCCGGTGGCTTCAGGAAGGCCCCATAGTTTGGGCAATCTAGGCTCAGGGGTATTGAGACGTTTAAGTTTACTGTTGCTGACTCTGTTGCCCATGTTGGTGCTCATTTTATACGCAAAGATAGGCAATGGCATAACTTGGGTTGTAGTTTTAAAGATTTTCCAATTTTTCTTGATGATGTTGATAATTTCAAAACTCTGGTCAGTAAAGGTGTTAACACAGACAATACGATCATCTTTAGGTTTTACAGGTTTCGGTTCAAGTAATGCTTCCCGATTGTTGTTAAAAGCCCTTTTCGCAGATTTTTTCACTAGTTTTTTTAGGGTAGCCTCTCTGAGTTTTTTACTGAGAGTGGTAGCCTCAGTTTCGTATGTTTTTTTATCCAAGCTATTCCTCTTGAGGTGTAAAAATTGGCCAAAGGGAAGGTTATCACGTAAATGTTTAATGTGGTGACTTGAATAATCTAAAAGAGAATTTTTATCAGTCGGTTTGTGGTAAGGTTTGATTTTGAGGACCCCTTTGGCAGGAAAAATGGTGAGGTCCAGAATGTTAGTAAATTTGTTACTAGAAGTCATGGTGAACGGAAGGCGAGGGTTAAGAATATTCAGCCATGTGAAGAAATTGTTGGCCTCATCTACGGTGCCTTTCCACAGTACCAAAATGTCGTCAATGTAGCGACTCCATTTAGCAATATTGGTACTGAAAGGGTTCAGATTATTGTAAATTTGGGATTTCTCAAAAGTCTCGACGTAAAGATTGGCTACACTCGGGGCCATGGTTACCCCCATAGCTGTACCCTCGATTTGCTGGTAGAACTTTCCATTGAACTCGAAGTAGTTACGTTTCAGTGCTAGTTCAACGCACCACAGGATGAACGAGGTGGGCACCGGATCGCTATCTTCGCGAGATAAAAGTATTTCTTCTATGGCATCCAAAGAGGCTTGTTGAGGAATATTAGTGTAGAGTGAGACAATATCTAAGCCCAAAAGCAACTGAGTTGTGGGATCAAAATTAAGGTTTTCAAGGCTGTTGATAACATCTCTAGAATCTTTCAGATAAGATTGCATTTTTTGAACATATACTTTCAAATAATGGTCAGCGAAAGTAGAGAGAGGTTCAAAGACTGAGTTGATCCCTGCCACTATCGGCTGTCCAGGCGGGTTGGTGAGGGTTTTATGCACCTTGGGTAAGGTGTAAAACGTCGGGACACTTGGTTTTTTGTTGATAAGGAAGCCTGGTTCCTGTTTCGAGATCCATTCGTGATCTTTAGCCTTGGAGACTTTGTCAGAGACGAGTAGTTGAAGTTCAGGTGTGGGATCCTGCGCGAGATAGCGGTAGTAGTGAGTGTTGCTAAGTTGTCTTTCACATTCATTAATGTAATCGCTACAATTGAGAATCACGATCCCCCCACCTTTATCAGCCTTCTTGATGATAATCAAGGGATTTTTGGATAGAGAATCAAGGGCTTTGCGTTCCGTAGTGGAAAGGTTGTGGAACGGTCTCTGATGTTTATTTTCGAGGGCGGTAACTTCTGCAATGAAAACTAGTGATTCTGGAGAAAAACTCTGAGGTGGCGGGTAAAAGGTAGAGGGATTACGTAGTCCCGTACAGTTGGAAGGTCCTTCACAAATGCTTTCTGTTTCGAGAGAGAAACATTCTTGAGATGGATTTTTCTCATCAATTTTTTAAATTCTATTTGGAATTCGAAAGAATCGTGTTGTTTGGTCATGACATTTCCATGTCCCTTATTAAGGACTTGATGTTCCATTTCTGTAAGGGTATAGTTAGATAGGTTGATCAGAAGCGATTCCCGCTTCGAGTTTGCTTCGATCCGTCGTCCCAAGTGTTTCTATTCTGGGCCTGGTATAAAAAACAGCCCTGATTGTTTCTCCTGTTTAACCTTTTACTACACACATACAAAAAAGAAATACTAAAATGTAAAAGTACATCAGCTGAAGTACCAAACCATGTGTGTGTAACACAAAAACTGTAGACCTATCATGCAAAATAGAAGACAATGAAGATTCTAAATGGTTTGAATTAGCTCTCTACCTTATAGCATAAAACAAATACAAAATAACTGACCCTGTAATACTTTGTAGTTACTGCACTACAAAACTTGACAACAACCAAACTCCTTCACGTGCTATCACAAATAGTTTGAAATTATATACACTACCAAAACCCCTTCAACAACTTAATTTATATGACAGCATCATAATTCAAACAGTGCACCCATTTCAAGCAATAATATGCCTTCAACCAAAAACTGCAAAATTACCTCCCTCTGCATTAGTGAAAGGTATTCGTGGAAAAGTAGTGTATTTACCATTAGATCTAAAAGAAAATGTGCACACTCTAGGGGTGCAACGTCCAATGCAACAATCTTTAATTATCTTGGTAAATGCAGTACCTACAAAAGGCGCAAAATAAATTTGGCAACAGCTGGTAGATTTACATAAAGTTAGACAAGCCTTGCAATATCTTAAAGAGAATAATGAATATTACAAAGAAATTAATATTGAAGAAAACTTGAAGGATACAACTGAAATAATTCAAGAGACACAAGAAGCTGGTCAATTTGAGCAACTAGATCCTGCTACAATATACATTATAGACCATTATAATATTCATCCATTGCACTATAATGACACCATAGAAGATGCACTGGAAACATACCAAATGTGTCAAAGAAAAGGATCACCAATCAGCATATGGGAAAAAAGTATAGAAGCACGTTCTTTTCATCTACTCTTTCCTACTGGCAAAGGAGGGAGGTACGATGATAGACCTATTCAAATATCAGCATCAGAATACCGCTCATTACGAATGTATTCTGAATTTCGTAGATTTAGACAAAATGTGGAATACATATTCCACCGACTCTTTGAAAGTGAACTAGCAACTTTATGTTACGGAGTTGCACACATATTAAAATCACGATCGCACTTTCAAAATATGACAGCTACACAATTGTTACAAAAAGTGCAACAAAAAGATGAGGTTTTACAATCAAATATTACAAATCTATTAGCAAATATGCGTGGTACTAAAGGGTACTGGTTTCGACGTCATGGAGATGTACGTTGTATGATCAGAAACCTTGGGCCACCCACTTGGTTTGTTACATTAAGTTGTGCAGAATATGCATGGGAAGATTTACATGATTTCCTACGCATTTCAAACAAAAACAAAATAAACATAGATATACTAACACCTGGAGAACTGTTCTCTGGATCCTGTTAATGTTTCAAGATATTTTCACCATCGCTTCATTGCTATGCTACATTTTATTTGTAATAAAACTGTTCCTCCCCTTGGAGAAGTGCAACACTTCTCTTGGAGAAAAGAACACCAAGCCAGAGGAGCACCACATATCCACATGCTTTTACGGATTAAAGATGCTCCTAAATTTGGTCAAGACAGTGATGCCACTCTTTTACAGTTTATTGGAAAATATGTCACTTGTGAAATTCCATCCAAATCCAAAAATAGTGATCTTCATGCACACATTTTACAATTTCAAAGACACAAATGTGGCAAATATTGTCGTCGCTAATACAAAAACAAAGGGAAATACTACACCAAATGCTGATTTGGCTTCCCTAGACCAGTTACAAATACAGGTCAAGTGAACAACCTCATGTCTTCAGTTAGACATAGTGTTAAAGGTAAGTCACCTAAAAATACATATTACATAAAAAGAAAAGAAGAAGAACAATATATCAATGATTACAATGCAATCATTGCCCACTTATGGAATGCAAACATAGATGTGCAGTACATTGCAGACAATTCTACTGCAGTTGCACGATATGTCACAGCATACTTAACCAAAGCAGAAAAGACAGAGCTGCAAGACCTCTGGAATGACCTGTCATCAGATAAAACAGTATCTCAAAAATTATACAGCTTGGGCATAAAAATGCTGTCCCATAGATAATGTGGATCCTATGAAGCAGCTGATTGTTTAACTGGTACTGCACTGTATGGTAAATCTGAAAATATAGTATGGCTAAGTCTTGGTCCAGCTAAAGCTAGAAAAAGAGTTCTAAAATCATACGAAGATATAGAAACAATAGCCAAACATGATCCTAACAGCCAAGACATTTTAAAAAAACAATTTATTGGACACACACTACCCAAACAGGAGTACCACTTTGGAAACCATGTGTCTATACCACATAGCCCAACACTAGACATACAAAAATAATACAAAACCTGATGAAAAAAAACGGTAAATACAGAGTGACAAACTGTGAAGGCAGCTTAGTAAAACTCACCAAACCAAATTTAATTAATCATATCAAATTGTCATGAAAGACCCCTCAACATAAAGAAGTATATTACATGTCCCTGCTACAACTCTTTAAACCATGGAGAAAAGAAGAAGAAATACTAGATAACTATGACTCATATTTAGATGCTTTCAAAGCAAATGAAAGCACTATAACTGATGTAAACTTTACACAGTACAAAACAATGTTGCACAATGAACAGCAACACGAAGAAGAAGAACTCCAGGCCCAACTATATAAGGACACTCCTGACAGTAGTTAACCTTCTGTAACAGGAAGCCAAGAACCACTGGGAGAGCTACTAATAGCAAATGAAGCAGAATTAGCTATGACAGAAGTAGAAAACACCATGTGTCAATATGAAGATAAAGAAGACTTAACTATACTACAATGAAAACTATACAATGAGCAACGTAGCATTTTTCAAGAAGTAACAAAAGAAATTGCACATGGTGTACAACAGATCTCACTTATGCCAACATCTTAAAAAGTATCAGAGTTGGCATACTTTCTAAAGAAGCAGAAGCAATATTGAAAACCCAACACATTCATACACTTTATGGTGATAATGCATGTGCTACAGATGTTATGGAACAATTAGCCCACAAAAATGTCAATTGTATGGCCTTAATGCCAACTCTTGCAAGCTGTTTCAAATTCAATGAAATAATGTTAAGCAAAGAAATGCAACCAATAATGGAAATTAGCGCCACAGACAAACTAGATCTACATGGTATGACACTACCCATGTGTGAGCAAGCCACAATAAGACTAAATAGTTTAGAAAAATCAATCTCCAACACAGCAGGCTTGGAAAAGATATTAAAATTATCCTTAAATTGCAGAGTAATGCTTAAACGTAACCTTGATGTGGACCAAGGACTAGTTAATGGAGCACTGGGTACAGTTGTTGGCTTTCAAACATACCCACGTGACAACAAAATTCAGTTTGTCAATATTCTCTTTGACAAACTTTCAGAAGTAAAAAGGATAGGACGCTGCTCAGCTCGATTTCTTCTCTTCAAAGTCATGTATGTACGCAGAGAACAATTTTCTCTAACTCCTGCATACGCAGAAACCATTCATAAATCACAAGGGCCCTCATTACGACCCTGGCGGAGAGGGGTTTACGCCAGCGTAATGCATGGCGTACCTCTCCGCCAGATTACAACTTCCCGTAGCGCCATGGTGATTTTTACGCCTGCTTTTTGCAGGCGGTAAAATCCATGGCGCTATGGGACTTGTTGTTAATTACGCCACCGTAAATTACGGTGGCGTAATTAACGCCTTCCCCACTCCCATTATACCCTATGGGGCAAAAATGGGAATGGGGAAGGGTAAATGGGGATTGGGGACTTACCGCCCCGCCAAGGTCGGAATGGGGCGGTAAATCCGCCAACCCCCATGGCGGAGTTGGCAGCTCTGCGCCATGGTCCATGGTGCAAATTGCACCATGGATCTCCGCCAGGGTCGTAATGAGGGCCAAGGTCTTACCCTAGACAAAGCAATGATAGACATTGGTAACAGTCTTTAAAGAAGGCATGAGCTACGTAGCACTATCACGCTTACGTACACTTGACGGTCTATTTCTAATCAACTTTGATGCAAGTAAAGTAAATGTTGATATCCCTTGCATTTTAGAATACAATAGACTTTGCTCACTATACACCCCGCATTTAAACACATATTCTGTACCACAAAAAGTAAAACGTTCTATAAGAAAACTAAATCAAATAGAAATGCAACAGGATGTCACTGCAAATCCTCCAAAGAGAGTAAAAGAAACTAAAACTTCATCAAGTACCACAAACATAAAAGAACCCTTTAGGGAAAGTAAACCAGGTACTTCATCAAAGAAGGAAGACAAACAAAAAAAAAAAAATCAATCAGATACAGAACTACCTGGTCCATTTAAACTCTCAAATATAGTTGGAGTAAGTTGCTACGCAAACGTAGCAATGAATATTCTATTTCAATTGCCACCAATTGTTAACAACATTTACTTACACAGTACAGACCAATTGTGTTAGCAAATGTTAGTACCTCACTGAAATGCAACAAACAATCCTGATAACACTTATGGTGTTTATGGAATAAGACAAAAATTGGACTACTGTGCTGGAATGGTTAAATTCACTATAAACTCACAGGAAGATCCACAAGAATTTCTAATGTACTTACTACAAGTACTGGAAAATAAAAACATACCTATAAATTAAATCTTCCAGATTTCATACATGTGGAAACATACATGCACTCTCTGCAACAATGTGACACAAGAAGAAATCCCCACTGAACGCGCTAGCGGCCATGTAGTTATGGTTAAGTTGGTGTTTCCATAGGAAGAACACTTTTTGGGCGGCTTATAACTTCGCTCCCCCTGGACGAATCCTCACCTAACTTTGCAAAAAAAGTATATGGCCCACTCCAAATTCTTTTGCAAAGTTTGGTGAGGATTCGTCCAGGGGGGGGAAAGTTATAGGGGGGGTCCCACAACTTTTTTTTACCATAGACTGAATGGGAAAAAACTTTGCGCACGGCTACAGCCCGAACCGCTAGACGGATTTACACCAAATTTGCGGCAGGAGTGGTGGCCTGGTCCCGAAAGCGTGCTTTTGCAAATTTGGTGTAAATCCGTCCAGTAGTTTTTTAAAAAATGGCCAAAATGTAAGGCAAAAAAATTAGTGATATCTGTGTTCGCTTCCCTGTTCGCTCCGCGGACAGCACCCCGATTGGCCCATGGCCTTGCGTCATGTCCGCGGACATGTGACGTGTTCGCTGATTGGACAGCGAGGGGTGTGGAGCGCGTCAGATTTTCTGTGGCGCCCGCCATCTTGTATTCGCCGTCGACCGCGTACAGCGCGGTGAAATGTGGATGAAAAATTCTATTTAGTGCCCTGTGTTGGTGTGTAAGAGTGTTTGGGGAGGGTGGGGGAGTATGAGATAGGTTCAATGTTTTGTTTTTTTATGTGCTAGACGTTTTTGTTGCGTTCGATTTGTCCGCAGAGAACACGGCTGTTCTGACATTTTGTAAATAAACTAAACGGTGGGGTGTTTAGAGGACGGAGTGTGTGTCATTTTTGTTCGCAAGGAAGGTAAAAATGAGCTATGAACACTCGCGGTGTACTTAATTGTTCGTAAATACACAAACTGGGGGTGTCCTCAGGACGCTGTCCCTATTGTAATCTGTCTAGTTGAATGTGTTCTAAGAACACTCGCAGTGTCCCGAAATGGTTGCAATTACACAAAATGGGGGTGTTCTGAGAACGTTGTTTGTATTGTTCGTTGTCAGGGTGAAAGTGTTTTAAGACCACACCTTTTGTCCGCTAATAGTAGAATTTCCTATGGGCGTCAACCGACTTTTTGTCCACTAAAGAAACGATAAATCTGGCTGGTGTGCGCCGACATTATGTGATAATCCTATGACTGGCGCTATTGACCTGGCTGACTTGCTTTTGCAACACTAAATCATATCTCCCGCCCCTAAGCCTGATATTATCAAAGCATTCATATTCCCCGCCTCTCTCCGTGACGTTACAGGGTGCGTCATCAAACGCCCCCAGTCCTCTCCAGTCCCAAGTGACTTTACACAGAACCCAGAAGACAACACATATTATGTCACGACACAGTGCGCCACAATTCGGAATATGAAACTGTGGTTTAAAAGTAAACAGCAGGATTGTACATTTGGTAAAGTACATTTATTTCACATGAAATGTTTAGTGAATATTCAGCGATTTGCTATTGTCTCTGCTGTCGATCAGCAAAAGTTTATTTGGAGCCACGCGTTGTTCCTTTGCGGTAGATAGGCTGTTGGTTTATGATAAAAGCAGTAAATGGTCGCTCTGATAATCGGAAGGTTGCTCCAAAAACGAGCCATTAGACCACCCTATTGGTCGGTATGTTGTTTGTAGCCGCTAGTACTGCATAAGGGCATATTGGTCCTTGGCGATTGTCCCATAAAATGGTGAGGTTCATAAAGTTGCATATTTGGACCTGCACCTGGCAGTTGAAGACCCCATCCGCTGGAGTCTGTAAATCGTGACATAGGCAAAATGGGGCCACATACCAGTTTTAAAAAACATAAATTAGTCTCACCAGCCGATCTTCATTAAAAATCATCATTTTATTTATTAGGGCGTGAAATTATTTGCTATCGAAGATACTGCAACGGAGTAAGTTAATAATAAAATAATAATATTTTCCCATTCATATAGCGCTAAGAACCGTGAGGTATCTAAGCGGTGCTTATTAGTAACCACGGTGTGTGGTGCTCATTTATCGACCACGGAAGGATGAAAGGCTGAGTTTGGCCTTGCTGGGATTTGAACTTGCATTAGCAAGCTGTGCACGGATGTCAAAGCGAGCGTTGTACTCGCTGTGCCACTTGACAAGCTACAGTGAAGTGGCACAGCGAGTAGAGTGCTTGATCGCCTATAGACCGGTTAAATTATTTATATTAACCCACCCTGTGTCGTCTGCCTTTTTCAGAGCCCTCTAAACGACAGGGGATCAATTCGGCGCTGATAGTGCGCGGTAGAAAACATTATGCCACTTTCAACGAATAAGTTCAACCTGAGCGGTCTTTAATGTTACGCTATTGTAATTATATTTGGTATAAAATAATCTAAAGGGTTACTTACAGTACAATTGCAATTTCCATTGTCTACGAGTGGTGCAGTCCCAAAATCCGACTCCGCATGTGCCAACAATCTTTCGCATAGTGATATGATATATAAAAGTGGTTTCATTTCATAAATTTCATCCTTATCTTCTCTTACGTTTTAGCAACACTCCTTCAAGAGAAGTCTTTCATCACAATCTCTGTCTGTCAACGTCAAAACACAATACAACCTTATAGTCCGCTTCGTGAGCCTCTCTGGGGCCCGAGAAAAAAATGGAAGCAGCTGACCTTCACTGTGAACGAGCATAAATTCTTACTTTGCAACATTCTGTGTAAAGCCATCTGTGAGAAGTTAGTTTTTGCACGCCATATTTGTATATTGTATGCGTGATATTAAAAAGTTTGTTTAATGGATGTTATGGTTCTAAGTACAGCCGAAAGACCCCTGAAAATCACAAGTTATGGTAAGCTATGAAAAATAACTCGCGCCACCACAGTGCACTGCTAAGACTAATACCCAGGACATCAAAGATGACATCGCAAATGTCATTGATGAAATCACTGATGACATCACATGTGTATGTACTTTTCATGGAATTTGTGTACTAGGGATTTTTATTATAATGTTGCGAAAAAAGTGTCAAGGATATTGCAATAAACATCATACCGTTATTAGTGCTTTGAACGATGCATTGATATAAATAGCATTGTATTATGGGATTCTATCTAGTATACTGAGCTACTAATGGAGAAATATAGCATTGTGTGCAGAGTACAAGATGAAAGTACAATATTTGTAATGTTAATATGTTGAACAATTAAATGATCTAATATCTACAAAAAGAAGTTTAAGGTTTTTTCTTAAAAAAAGGGAAGAAAGTGCCACCACTTACATGGGTATCCTGTCTCACAGATAAGTTTTTAGGCAAAATTAGATATACATTTTATTAATCATACAAAATTCATTTTAAAATAAAAAATTCATCATAAAAAGTGATCATATCACATAGAACAAACAATCAATTCTAAAACCACACAAGTAATTCAGCTTCAATCGGTTCTAGTCTCAAATTTGATCTTTTGGTCAACCCGTATGACCCAATGACACTGAGTCCCCTCGCCTCGAAATCAACTTTTGGCTAATTCAGTTCTTAGTTTCCCAAAGACCCAACTTGTACAAGTTTCTGTCCCATTATCACAACAATGTAGGACATTCTTCAGGGGTGTGTAGTGTCTTGTGTAGATCTTATTCAAGATGAAACCACATTTCCAAAATTCTATCTTCTTTTAGAAGTCGGTATACCCTGTTAATATAAAGGAGGCACTATATTACTCTCTCTTATCACAATGTTAGTCCATTGATTATGCTAACTTTTTAACCCTTATCCCCATAAGGGTGAAGAAAATGTTATTAATAACATACCTTCCTGACTCGAGGGTTCTCTATCCCGGAGTCTTCTTTCAACCTCAATTGGTTAGATTAAGGCAAATATCCAATTAATTAAGGACTTCATGCCTGTATTCCTGTATCTTCTGTCCTAGTACATAATATACACACGTATTAGACTCTTATTACCCATAACTATGAGCTCAAAAGTCCTTATTTTCCTCATGGAGGCATCTTACCATATAGTTCTAGACTTATGCCATCCAGGTTTACTCCATCAATACTGTATCCTTTCACTTGGTTCTGAAGACTTCATCTACTCTTCAGGCTATATATACCTGAAAGACATCAAACCGAAAACACAAGAAACCTCAGTGGAATGTCCACGTGTTAAAATCTCCTACACATCTTGTTTAAGTAAGCAAAAAACATTACTTACTCATGACTCCCACTGTGGCTGGATGTCTTCAATATTGTCCTGCTAGCCCTATCCAGTGTGCTATCTACAGCACTCTAAATGCTCTTTCCCTTAATAGGAAAAAATGCAGGCTTGGTAGTATTCAAATATCCTGTTCTTAACTTCGACCCAGCTTGTTCAAAAAACGAGCAACGAACAGCTCAGGAGAAAATCTAGGTCCCATGTTTGTCCTCGCGGGCAACGCGCTGGCGTCATCACGCCCCACGCGGATCGGAAAACGCGTGTCGCGCAATGGTGACGTCACTACGTCCCGTGATATACATGCGCGAACCCATAGCTGGGAATTGAAGTCCCGGGTCGCCCACTAATCTGCCATACTGCTGCAGAATGCTAGTCTGGCCACCCAGATGTCCTTATGACTATAATTTCATCCTGAAAAAGACCTCACAATAAATGTGAAACACAAAACCATTACAATTCAAAACACATTGAATTGTTTCAAATCATTACAGTAGAATCCTCCATACATTCTGAAAAACAGTCGGTATTATACATGTATTGTATACCCTCTAACAATTTCTCATATGTCATTAAATATAATATGTGCACATATTCGGCGATCAACATGATCTCTTAGTTACATCATTCTCAATTCAAAGTGCCCAATGGATAAAAAGGAAAAACCGAGTCAGAGGTAGCTGCCTAGGTATTATGCCACTCCACGCCTTCATTCAGACCGTGGAGATGGCTTCTGGATAAAAAAATAAGTTTTTGTTCCAACTGTAATAACTTTCTATTGATCGATAAATGTGACTCCCCTTTGACTTGTTTCAGAATCACCCATTCAAATTCATTACTAGTATGTTTCTTTTCAATAAAATGTTTTACCATTGGCGCTTGTTCAACTCTATTCCTAATGCAGCTCCTATGCTCGATCATCCTTGTTTTACATTTTCTGTTTGTCTTTCCTATGTACATAAGTTGACATGGACATTTGATCAAATAAATGACATTACTTGTTTCACAATTTGTGTGTTCTGTCATTTGCCATATTTTACCCAAACCTAAATCAACTGATGTAGTTTTCCTCGTTTGCTGACACATAGTACAGTTGCCACAGGGATAATGGCCCTGGACTGGTGAAAGGCCCCACAAATTCGTCTGTTGACCTATTCTCTTCTTAGTCTTAACATCATTCCTCATGACTAGCTCACGTACAGTAGTGCTCTTTTTGAAAGCTATAATTGGACTTCCCATTTCCTTAGTCATAATTTTCTTCCAATTCCTCTGAATGATACTCTTGATTTTATATGAAAGATTACTAAATGTATTCACAAATACTAGCAGGGTCTCTCTGGTATCTCTATCTCTACGTATTTGTTGGTCCAAGAGGGCTTCTCGGTTATTATTGAAAGCTCTCTTAGCCGCCTTCTTGACCAAAGAAGAGGGATATCCTCTGTCTGCCAATTTGTCAATAAGCACATTTGCCCCATCTTCATACGAAGCATTAGTGCTACTGTTCTTCTTCAACCGAAGAAATTGCCCAAAGGGTAAATTGTTCTTCACATGGTGCGCGTGGTGGCTGTTGTAATGCAATAGTGCATTCCTATCAGTTTCCTTAGTAAAAGGTTTTACCAGTAACACTCCTTGTTCATGATAGATACAGATGTCTAAATAATGTATTTGTCCATTGTTAATGTTGCTGGTGAATTTGAGATATCTATTCTGTAGATTCAGCCATAGTACGAAATTTCTAGACTCCTCTTCGTTCCCCTTCCAGATGACGAAAACGTCATCTATATAACGGAGCCAACATAATATGTTCTCTTGGAAAGGATTTCGGTCAGTGTACACCACCGTTTCTTCGAACATGTTTACATACAAATTGGCCATATTGGGTGCCATTGCCGCCCCCATGGCCGTTCCTTCAATTTGTTTATAGAACTGGCCCATAAACTGAAAAAAATTGTTCGTGAGGGCCATTTCCGTACACCATTTTATAAAGGAATTCGAAACTGGAGAGTGATCTTGTCTGTTCAGCAAAGTCTCTTCCACTACCTCTAATGTTGCCAATTGTGGTATATTCGTATATAAGGCTTGTATGTCTAGACACATTAACAAATTTGTCCTTGGGTCAAAAGTGTTGCCCTCAATTCTATTGATGGCATCTGTTGTGTCCTTGACATAACTTTTCATAGTAGGAATGATAACTGTCCTGAAATGTTCGAAAATTCACAAAATGGGGGTGTTCTGAGGACGTTATTCGTATTGTGTGATTGCTTAGCTGTATGCAATGAGGGAATGGCACAGAGATTAAAGAGGACGCCGTCCGCGGACACCGCGGCTGTTCGTGGACAGGGCGTGCTACATCCGGGTTTTTCCAGGAAATCCAACATGGAAAGAAGACTGTACGGATCAGCCAATCAGATGTCGAGGTTGTGGATTTGTGTTGAAAGAGACTGTGTGTGGTGAAGATGGCAGAAGTGGAGAAAGTCAGGGTGTTGGTGCTCGGAGATATGTTTGTGCATGGTTTGCAGCAGTACGCTAATGCAGGCATGTTGCAAAGAACTTTGATGTGAAAGGAGTGGAGGTGGTGTGGAGCACTGTGCCCGATTGCAATGTACAGGGAATTGTACAAGTTTGTGAGGGTATGGCCACGATGAACAGTCCACATGTGGTAGTTTTGCACTATGGTGCTTTCCATTTGGGCAACGTCAGTGCCCCTACTTTGTTGGCCGATTTGGAATGCTTGGTTCAAGCCGTAATGAAGATCCTTCCAAATGCGAAAGTAATTTTTTCTGGATTACCACCTAGGGCAATATGGGACAATAGTTCAGTTTTTTGTCCTCAGCAAAACATTGCTAGGTGTGTCATCAACCGAGGCATGTGTGCCTTCATGCTTAGAGCTGGTATGTTCTTCTGTAACAATGAGAATATTGATGCCAGTAATGCTGTTAATTTTAAAGAAGATGGCATTTCTTTATCTTTTACGGGAAATGCCTTTCTATTTTGGAATGTAAGGGTTGCTTTGGAGAAGGTTATGTAAAGATTTTAGGAGTAAAGTAAGAAAAAAAACAAGAAAAAAATACAAAATAACAGGTGTCTGTCAAGCATCTGTAAAAAAAAAAAATAACGGCTCTTTTCAGAGCCAACTTCAAAGGGGAAATGGAGCACAATATTTAAATTTACATTCACCACGCTCAGATTTTCGATATGTCCGCGGACATGAAAATCACTTCGAGGGGGTTAGTATGTTCTATGTTACATGTATATGAAGTCAGGGATATTATGGTTAAGTTGTGCACTAAAAACCTATGAAATTCAGTGAAAAAACTTTGTTAAAGGGACTTTATGGTTAAGTTGCGCTACTAAAAAGGTATGAAATTCAGTAAAAAAAACTTTGTTAAAGGGACATTATGGTTAAGTTGCGCTACCAAAAACCTATGAAGTTCAGTGAAAAAACGTTGTTAAAGGGACGTTATAGTTCAAAGTAAAACCGAAAAACCCCTGAAATTCGGCAGTTATGGTAAGATAAGCAACCATAACTCGCGCCACCACCGTGCACTGCTAACACTAACACCCAGGACATCAAAGATGACATCACAAATGTCATTGATGACATCACTGATGACATCACATGTGCATTTACCTTTCATGAAAAGTCTGTACAAGGGATTCTTAGTGTAATGTTAATAAAAAAGTGTCAATAAATATCAAGTGCTAATCAGTGCATTAAGCCATGCATTGATATAAATAGCATTCTATTATTAACTTCAATCCAGTATACTAAGGTACTCATGTAGAAACATAGGCATTGTGGGCAGCATACATGATGGAGGTGCAATATTCATAAGCTTGCCTTGTTGAATATTGAAATAACTGTCTTCATATTAGAGTTTTGCGTACAGTGAAACCTGTGATAAGTAGGTAATAAAACCCACTTACTACATAATTGCATTATTATACACAAATCACAAAGAGACAATACCACATACAAATATGAATATATACAAGGGAGTTGAAGTAGGAAAAAGAAACAGCAATAGTAGCAGAAAGTGTTCATAACCTAACTGAATACCTTTATGGAGAGAAATGATTGCTCTGTTTCAAAGCTGTTACTTACCCTATCTATATATATCACATGATGTGTCTGGACCCTAAGGAAAATAGTGTGAGTACAACATATAAAAATATGAGCATATACAGGGAAAGTACAGTAATAAAAAAACATCAAAAGTATCAGAAAGTGCTGATAAATCAACTGATAATTTTAATGCACAAAAAGGATTGCTGTCTTTCAAGGTTGTGATTTCTCCTATGTATATGTTTCATATGATATGACTGGACCATAAGAGAATTATTCTAAGAACATACTTGAAGGATAAGTCTACGAATATAGTAATTTACAATTTTTAGTTCCTGACTGTTACTGAAGAAAATCATGTAGCCTAGATATGTCAGGAAAGGAAAAAAAGGGAGAGCCAGCCATGTGATGTCATCAGTGATGTCATCAATGACATTTGTGATGTCATCTTTGATGTCCTGGGTGTTAGTGTTAGCAGTGCACGGTGGCGGCGCGAGTTATGGTTGCTTATCTCACCATAACTGCCGAATTTCAGGGGTTTTTCGGTTTTACTTTGAACCATAAAGTCCCTTTAACAAAGTTTTTTCACTGAATTTCATACGTTTTTGGTAGCGCAGCTTAACCATAACGTCCCTTTAACAAAGTTTTTTTTACTGAATATATATATATATATTATATATATATATATATATATATATCAATACCTAATTGTGAATCCATTCCATTTCAGCAACTTGTACAAAATGCAAACCATGGTAGATTATGTACTACCTGCAATTCGGATAATCGCTCCACGTTAGTAATACAAACACATAGTAAATACGTAATACTAATGTTTCTGGTTACAATGCAGATGGTACCAAAAACAACTGCAAGCTGACTGGATTCACACATGGTGAAATATCACTTGGTAAGAAAACCTTCACAATAATAGGTATAATCTACCGCGCAGGAGCCACAACCAATTCAGGGCACTACACTGCATATATAAAAAAGAAATGTGGATGGTTTGAATGTAATGATAGTACCATTACTCTAAAGCAGAGATTACCAGCAAATCTTACAAATGCCTTTTTTATGTTCTTAAAACCAAAATTTGATAACTAAACTATACTTAACCCTTAAGTAAACTTGTAGTAAAAAAATATAATCTGTTAAAATATTCCAAAAGCTATCTAACTGCCCAAAGATTCCACAACAACTAATCAGATAAATGAATACCACTAAATTAGAGCAACAAAATAGACAGTTAGAATATGCCAATTAGTATCTAACTGTCCCAAAATTTAACAATATCCAAACATATAAATCAATACCACTTAATAATATCAAAAAATAAACAGTTAGAATACGCCTACTGGTATCTAATTGCTCCAAAATTTTACAATATCCAAACAAATAAATAATATGTTACTGCTCCAAAAAACAAGCCAATGTATAAAACATTAGCCAGAAACAACAAGTGAACACTGAAAACAAACAAACAAATTGTAGCATAACAGAAAAGGTTTTTTTTTTAATCCAACATGGATTTTTTTTCTCCTACAGACCCAATGGTTTTACCAACAAACACATAAACTGACCAAAATGCACAGTACTCTGGTTTGTAATCTACTAAATATGAGGGTCCATAAAAAAAATGTTGATTATACAATGTAATAAGTCATTACAAAATACTAATACTAACATACTATTTTCTTTTATCACAGAAATTAACAAAAAATACATGCACTCCAGTTACTAAACCAAACAGTAAGTATATTATAGTAAGTACAACCATTACAGCATATCACACCCATAATGGCTTATAACTTTGTTCCTTATAAATTTCTTTTTGACTCAAAGTTATAAGCAAATATAAGTGTGATATGCTGTGGTGGTTGTGGCCAGGGCATAGAGTCTTGGGTGCATGGCCAAATGTGCAGGGTGAGCCCCAACGAACAAAGGCGCTGGAAGGTCTTTGCCAGACGTGCCAGGTGTTCCGTTTGACTTGGCGTACACCAGGATGTCATCACTGATGTTAAGGACTCCCAATAAATCCGCCAATGCCCCTCTAATAATATTCTGGAACACCTCCACTGCAGAAGATTCCCCAAAACTCAGCCTCTTGTACCTGCAGGACACCCCCATTTTGTTTATTTACAATCATTTCAGGACACCACCAGTGTTCTTAGAACACATTCACCTTGCCAGAGAAAAATACGGACAGCGTCTTCAGGACCCCCCCCACGAACATTTCAGGACACTGCGAGTGTTCCTAGAACACTTTAAACTTGACAACGAACAATACGGACAGCGTCCTCAGGACACCCCCATTTTGTTTATTTATGAACATTTCAGGACACCGCGAATGTTCTTAGAACACATTCAACTTGCCAGAGAACAATACGGACAGCGTCCTCAGGACACCCCCATTTTGTTAATTTACGAACATTTCAGAACACTGCGAGTGTTCTTAGAACACATTCAACTTCCCATCGAACAATACGGACAGCGTCCTCCGGACACCCCCATTTTTGTTTATTTATGAACATTTCAGGACACCACCAGTGTTCTTAGAACACATTCAACTTCCCATCGAACAATACAGACAGCGTCCTCAGGACACCCCCATTTTGTTAATTTACGAACATTTCAGAACACTGCGAGTGTTCTTAGAACACATTCAACTTCCCATCGAACAATACGGACAGCGTCCTCAGGACACCCCCATTTTTGTTTATTTATGAACATTTCAGGACACCACAAGTGTTCTTAGAACACATTCAACTTCCCATCGAACAATACAGACAGCGTCCTCAGGACACCCCCATTTTGTTAATTTACGAACATTTCAGAACACTGCGAGTGTTCTTAGAACACATTCAACTTCCCATCGAACAATACAGACAGCGTCCTCAGGACACCCCCATTTTGTTTATTTACGAACATTTCAGAACACCACCAGTGTTCTTAGAACACATTCAACTTGCCAGAGAACAGTACGGACAGCGTCTTCAGGACACCCCCTACGAACATTTCAGGACACTGCGAGTGTTCTTAGAACAGTTTCAGCTTGCTTGCAAACAAAACGGACACATATTGCGTCCTCAGAACAGCCCCCCATTTAGTTTATTTAGAACATTTCAGAACAGACAAATCCAATACAACAAGAGCGTCTACCACATAAAAAAACACAACATTTAACCTATCTCATACTCTCCCACCCTTCCCAAACACTCTTACACGCAAACACACTCTAGTAAATACAAATTTTAAACCAAGTTTCACCGCGCTGTCCACGGACGTCCGCGAATCCAAGATTGCGGGCGCTACCAAAAATCTGACGCCCTCCACGCTCTGCGCCGTCCAATCAGCGAACATGCCGCATGTCCGTGGACATCACGCAAGCCGATTGGCCAATCAGGACACTGTCCACGGAGCGAACACAGATATCACTAATTTTTTATGACCTATTTTTTGTTCATTTTAAAAAAAACTACTGGTCCGATTTTCACCAGCGGTTTGGGCTTTAGGCGCGAGCAAAGTTTTTTCCCCATTCAGTCTATGGGGAAAAAAAAGTTTTGGGACCCCCCCCCCTATAACTTTGCCCCCCCTGGACGAATCCTCACCAAACTATGCAAAAAAATTCAGAGAAGGCCATATACTTTTTTGCAAAGTTTGGTGAGGATTCTTCCAGGGGAGCAAAGTTATAAACCGCCCAAAAAGTGCTCTTCCTATGGAAACAGCAACTTAACCATAACTACATGGCCACTACCATGTAATATATATATATATATATATATATATGTATATATATATATATATATATATATATATATATTTCACTTTAACCACCAGACTTCCCATTCTAAATCACTTTTTCTTTAAACTCCCATGCGCCCCTCTCGCCTGTGCTCTAGCACATTGATGCTCTTTTCGGTTGGTGACACGCTAATCAAGCACCCTAAATGCTTAGCCCAAGAAAACGAACCTCTTTAATCTTGGTACGCACAGAAAAATAAATAGATAATCTCTAAACCACCCAACCTGTCAGTGCGTCCCACATCTAGACGTATCTCATCACATTCACATCGAAGTTACAACTGTAGCATTATGTTTGGCACAGACAGGCTTTTTCATTCGCACAGTCATTTAGATAAAAAAATAAGGCGAATGAGAATTATGTAGCAAAGGACATGTCCAAGATATCAGACATCTCCTGATAACGTGTACAGCCACACTATCAATAAGAGAGAAATGCTTTGCAAGGTTTGTGCATCATATAGAGTGGCTTAGCACTCAAGACTTCTGGCACAGGCTCTCGGCTCGTAGCAAAATCCTCTTGTCAATAGAGCTTTCGAAACAGCTTAATGAATTAAAGCTCGCCTTGAGAACCTACCGCCACGTATCATGATGATGCATTGCATATTACTTCTATTGTTGCTTTTCTTTTCCTTTTTTTTAACTTCCATTTTAAAATCTGTGTAAAAAGTCAAAATATGACTAAAAGCACAATCAAAATTAAAAACATTCACACAGTATCTTGCAGTCTCCCCTCTTATTGTCTGAATTCTGTAACAAAAAGCATTGAAGACGTGTAGGCATGCAGGCATTCGTGCGTCTTACCCTGGAACCTGTCCATCCTAAGAGGGCAAAGGCATATTGCTCAAAAGGGCAGAAGACAAGATCCACACGTATTGCTTTCCAGATTCTCTTCCCTCTTCCGCCCGAGTCATGTGGCCCATCACAACTGCTGATTTCTCCTCTGTGCTGATTTAATTTTAAAATTGCAAAGCATTTCTGAAAATGGTCGAGGAGATTCACTCTTTTACTTGGCAAGTTGTCTTCGTCCATTGTGGATTCGTGGATGGTATGGTAAAGGAGCAAGTCCTACAAAAGTAGAAAGGGTTTACAAGTATGTTAAAGTGGATGTACCTTAAAATTCAACATACCATTTGGCAGAGAAGGCATAAATAAGTGGGGCGAAATCAAAAGAGTACATTGCTGATGATTCTACTGCTGGTATTTTCATGTAAGCATGGTTTTAAAGTCAGTGGGCCTCATTATGAGTGTTACACTGCCTATGGCTGAATGTAAAGTTCCACTTTCGGAATCACGCGTCGGGCAGAATCTCGCAAAGAGGAAGTAGTAGAATGTGGCCAATTTCCCCAATGCAAATGCAGAGCAACTGGTTCAGAGAGGATATATGAGGAATTATTTGCAAAGTGTGCCCCAACTCAAAACCCTGCGGCACGTGGCATCCCGCCATTTTTAAATGTTACCTCTGTTTCTATAGGGACCGCGAGTAGAAGTAGAAGTAACCTTCAACCAGAAACTCCTGGGTTGGACGTCTGCTGCTCCTATACAGTGGACTCTATTCTTACAGAAATCCAGGGCATGCTGTCACAATACAGCACTACAGCACAAACTCTAGACACATGCTTTTTATTTTTTTATTTTTTAAGATTATAGTATATACAATGATAAACATTTAAAAGAAAACAATTTTCATAATAATTAGCTCACAATGTGCAACCTGTACATATTTACAACCCCCCCCCCCCCACCTCACCCAGGGTTCACATCAATCACAGAGTAGTAATCAATACATAGGGCCTCATTACGACCCAGGCGTTAACCATGGCACTATTAGCGCCATGGTTGACGCCGGTACCTTACCGATTCTGCCATGGTGAATGGCGGAATTACCGTCCCATTCCAAGGTTGGCAGGAATGTAATTCCCCATTCACCATTGGCCCTTTCCCATTCCCATTTTTGCCCCCATTGGGCTCAATGGAAATGGGGAAGGCGGTAATTACGGTACTGCAAATTGTGGTACCGTAATTACCTCCAAAGTCCCTTTGCGGGTCCCATCCTTAACGGCTGGTAAATCCAGCCGTTAAAGGAGGACCCGCAAAGGGACCTTGGATTTGGGTGGTAAGGGATTACTGGCACCAGTGCCCTTACCGGTACCGGTAATCCCTTACCGCCCGGGTCGTAATGAGGCCCATAGTGAGGAATTTCCCCCATATTTTCTCAAATAGAGTAAGCCTTCTGTTCCTCCGAAAAATTACTCTCTCCATCTCTGCCAGGCCATGCATTTCATCAATCCACATTTCAATCAGAACAGGGTTCACCGTCTTCCAACTTCTCAAGATAATTCTTTTACCCACCA
Source organism: Ambystoma mexicanum (assembly GCF_040938575.1). NCBI lineage: Eukaryota > Metazoa > Chordata > Amphibia > Caudata > Ambystomatidae > Ambystoma > Ambystoma mexicanum. The sequence goes on along the minus strand of NC_090929.1, from coordinate 1,273,847,530 downwards.
TCGCACCCCGATAGATCAATTTTTTATGACATACGGATAGATCCTCTAAAAGACATCGCTACCGAGTATTAAAGTCTTAAAATCAAAGGGTATTTTTTCATCCAACACAGCATCACAAATCCTACCAAATTCAAACCAAAAGCCATGCACTCTGGTGCAGGTCCATAGCATATGTTCAAATGTCTCAGTGTCATGAACACATGACCAACACCCAGAGCTGTCAGTCATACCTCTACTAAATAGCCTTTCAGGAGTCCAATAGACCCTATTGATGATTTTAATCTGTCGGGACCTCTGACCAAGCTTAAGGAGCATAGCCTTGTATTTGCACACATACGTGACCAGTGATCTTTGTCAATAGTACTCCCAATCCTTCTAACCCACTCCTCCCTCAACAAAACATTGCTTTTAAATTCTCCTGCAATCAAACCATAAAGACGACTCACCAGGCCACATCCACCCACTTTAGACTTTTGCCAGAGTATATTAACATCCAGACTTTTCTCCAAGTCAATATCGCCAATAGCTTTCCGGATTTTACGATAATCACTCGCACTGAAATGTGAAATATTCAATTTAGATTGTAATCCTTTTGTAGTCAACCAACTTCCATTCTCAAACAGGTAGTTCAACCATTGCACGCCCGCCAGAAACCACTCTGACCAAAACATGCTTTTTAGTCCTTTATAATTGGGCCCAAATCTGTCCCCTAGAAAGGCATCAGCTCCCCTACTACAATTCAAACAAATTTGGCTGCAGAGCAAAGCTACTGGGTTTCAAATATGTTGCTTTGCGCATTTCACTTCTCATCTAGTATTCTTTGACACTATCCGTATGTAGGTAGGAAAGGATCGATGACCTATAGACCAAGCTATTTCCTTGTAACACCATTATATAGAAAGCATATTTAGACCCTGATTCAGAGAACGTTTTCCATTGGGGTTGCCCAGTATAAAACGCTCCTGTAAATTAGGCCCTAGGTGTCACACAGACAACATACTACATTTAATTCCCTTGGAAACTATAACGTAGGGCTAACAGGGTAAGTGGGTACCTTTGAGGATTTGGAAGACCGGTTAGGTGAGAAAATATCCAAGAATCAGTGGACAAGGTGACTAAATGACATTTCCATAGTGCCCATAGACAACAACAGCAAATACACATCCAAGTGAAATGGACACCATGAAATGAATACACATGCATTAGTACCCACAGGCATAACAATAGCAATAGCAGTGGGCCATAAATGGTAGGGCAATAAAACACTTGATTTGGAAAGAGAGGAAAAAATAAGAAGAGAGAACATGTAGGCCCTTATTCACAGAGCGTTTTCCAATGTGGGTTTGCCATTCTAAAACACTTCTGTGAATTAGGCCCATAGTGCCTTGGCAACTTTATTGATGTATTCATGTAATGTATTACTGTGGTGAGTTGGCAGTGCTCCCCATCTTGATATGCTAACAGGGTGAGCTACATTGGACTGGTTAGAACAGCTGCTACCCGAGGTCCCACATAGAGGAAGAAGTAGGACCTCGCTGACTCATCACGCCCACCAAGGCATGGAATGACTTGGGCAAAGGGGCTAAAAAGCCACTGCCGACAATAATCCTAGACCGTCTCACAAACAGGAACATGCTGTACAAACGCCACTCCTAACAGTACCTCTAAAGCCTGCTCCCAAACGCGAACACATCCACATTATGTACTGAACAAACAGCAAATGTCAAACAGCTCCCAGTGTTTAGAGCATTTATTGGAAATAAAAAGAAAAATGTAGGTCTTTGTTCAACACAGAAAGAAAGGACATATGATCTACAAGCCACTGTGAGGAGGGCACCGCCATAGGGGATATGAAAAGAAAGCGATGCATATTTTCATGATACAAAAAGCATCCGACTGAACAACAACACACCTTGTGTCATTATTTTGGTTTCAGGTTGGAATACCCTAGGTGTAATGTGGTTGCGGGGCCACAGGTCAGTGTATGTCTAGGAGCAGAAGATACTACATCCATGCAATATGTACCACCACAGTTGTTCCAAACAAGGTGCATTGAATGGGCCTCTGCCCAGGTCAGGCCTCCAGCAATTTTACCACTGTCTTATGGTGGGCTACAGTGGTTTGAGGGCCTCTGGTCCATGTCTGTCTGGAAGCAGAGATTGCGACCATCTTGAAATATTTTACTTGATAGAAGCCGGAATGATTTGACCTAATACACCATTAATCCCTCACCATTGATTATACAGCCTTGGAGTAATTGAAGGCCATCACTTTAGAGCAACCACACTATGCATTTGCCAACAGTATGTGCCAAGAATGACACAGGGAGGCAAGTCCTTGGACAGTTCCCCTCGGTAAAGTGCCAGACCCTTGTTTGATTGTCCACATGCCTGGCCTCCAAGACTGAGAGAGAACATACACAGAGTGCTGCTGTTTGTTTAACACATTATTTACATCTATTGGCACCAAATGATTGTAATAAATATATATCTTGATAAGTAATTGAATGTGTGCATTAATTTACACCAATCGTGGAGTTGGGTGAATACCGGTTTATGGAGGAACGTCAGGGGGGCATTAAAGGTTTGCGGCATGTGAGTTGGACTGCAAGTCGCTTTGTTTGCACTTATATTTTACTCCCCATTTAAATATTGCCACTGAGATCTTACAAAGGCATCGTTTAACGGGGCCTGGCATTGCAGCGAGACATACTACTAAGGTTTTGGTCTTTGCGATGAGCATTCTAAAATCCTGATGGAAATGCAAAGACTGGACATAACATCTATAGTAAAAACATGCTTTTGTAATTAAACATCAATCACCATTTACCAGTTGGCAGGTAGTACATTCCATATTTAAAATGTAGGTTTCTTTGCAATTCACGGGATCTCTTTATCATAATTTCCAACTGTCTTTCTGCCATTAAATATTGGGTGGCTTTGCACTCTCTGATGTTAAACTCTACCAAAACAGAGGTGCTCTTCTTCTGAATGGTGGAGCACATTTTCTATTTGAACGTAAATTGCCCTGAGGGGACAGCTTATGTTAGCACTTACGAAGGTCCCCTCTAGGCAATTTTAATTGCATTGCTGAGTCCAAATGAGAAGGGTAAAGGGGCAGCAGAAGCCTCTTAGTACTTCTCTATTTGCACTCTGCAGTCAGAGTAAACACCACTTGCCACCGTATGCATGTATGGTGGAACTAGCAATGATTTTGTATGGATTTCCATGGGATATCATTGGTTTCATGCTAGCTGGAAAATCTCATGCTGGCGTGAAACCAAGTTGTTTTTGAAGGCGAAGGCAAGACGGGAGGCAGATACATAATTCCTGTCACGTCCCCGCCCTCTCGCTTCAAAAACAATGAAAATCCCCTGGAGTATAAATGGAGGCATTAAGACGGTGTAACTTTGTTGCTCCTCTCCTTAGCCACTCTCTTTACACTTCATGGGTATTGAAAATGAGCTCCATTCTGTATTAGGCAAGGGAAAACCGCCTGAAAAGGCATCCATGACTACCCACAAAATTCAGGCAAGCAATGAATGTTCACAGGTGACTGGGGCTCCTGGATTATTCTTGAGCCCCACCCGGAAATTCCTTTTTTTGATAAGCCCTGTAGGGGTTGGCCAACCTCTACCCCTCAACGGGGCTGTAAATCATTTTGTAAACGTAAAAGGAATCCTCTCCCGCTTCTGCCAGTCTTACTTACCAAACAGTATACCTCATCCCTAACTCGCTAACATGAGTATTGAGAAAGAATAGACCAAGAACTATTAGCTCCTGCTTCCTGCTATCATCCTTTCGTGAGGCCATCCCAATAACAAACAACTTTCCTTTTTCCAACAGAGACCAGGAGCAGTGCTAAACAATCAAGAACATTCTGTGTTTTTCATTATCTAAAGGCACCCAAGCAAACAAACATAACTAATAACATTGAAAACTTTTTGGTTCTGATCCATTAATGATAACGTGGCACTTATCATACAGCTGAATGACACAATTCTACTGACGCTGTGATCGCTTCGGCAGCACATATACTAAAATTGGAACGATACAGAGAAGATTACCATGGCCCCTGTGCAAGGATGTCACGCACATATGTGAGCATTTGCTATAAAAAAAGCAATTCTACTGACACAACTGAACTCTTGATGCCTGATCACTGACAATGCTAAATAAGTGATCACACCTAGCCACTGATGATACTGAACTGCCGATCATACTGATTCACAGATAATACTGTGCTACCATACGGAGGAGCCATAGTTAATGCAGGGCCACAGATTTTACTGAATCAATAATTAAATTGTCACAAATTTTGAGTCAATGCTGTGCATTGTTGCAAGCAACTCTGATGTGTATTAACTTGAAATGCAGTAGTATCATGTACATCTTTGCATATTAGTTGGTGACTCTGGCAGTTATTCTGTTATACAGTTATTTTTCAGCTTTGTAATACTGTAACTCATGGGGGAGCCACTTCAAAGCACCTGCGAAAACAAAAAAAGGCATGGGATGCAATGCAAAAGTGTGACATGTATGCAATGAATCGGAAGCATGAGATGAGGTTACACATCCTAGAGGTTTGCATAGGTACAGTTGGTATCAAAGATCTGAGGTGGCAGTTGGGATACAGAGGGCCTCATTACAAGTATGCCGGTCCAGAAATAGCATTGCCAGTAATTCCATACCGGCACCTTTATCCGGACCGGCATAGACTGAGTTGCAATGCCGCTAACACCGCCACCGCAAGTACCCCACTGCATCTGGGAACACTGTTGCCCGTATCTGCGGAGAACGTGGCAGCCGTGCCTGACATACTGGCATGGTGTTAGTAAATGAACATTCCGAGCAGCACTGACACACAATTACCGGCATGGACATGCCGGTAGCAATGTGAAAACGATGCCTGAAACACCAGCATCGCGGAACAGGCGTTAAGTAGATTCATATGTGTAGAAACATGCCACAGGTGCATAAAATCAACACAGGTGGTACAAATGAGCAGTGCAGCACAAAAGGACCACTCCCACACCCCATGTCTCTTACAACACCACAATGCTAGCAACACCACAATGCTAGCAGTAGCAGTAGCAGTAGCCATACTGGAGCTGGAGTCCATGCCTATTACTTGAAGGGAGGCAGAGGATGCAGCGTAGACGATTGAGGAGAAGGAGGGCCATCATGGCCCACAAAACCCCAATGTCCAGCTGGTTGCTCTATGCAGACAGCCAGCAATCCCACGCTTAAGGGCCACACCTTTCAACCTGAGTCAAAGCCAGATCCACAATCTGTACCGGCTAGACAGGGACACCATCACTTCTATAGTGGACCTGATCCCTGACGACCTGGTCAGCCTCATAAATATCAGCACAGCCATCCCCCCTTGCTCAAGGTAGCGCCTGTGCAACAGGAACATACCAGCACACTGTTGGTGAGCTGCATGGGATATTGCAACCCTGTTTTTCGCGTGTCCTGTTCCAGGTCTTTGATGCAGTCCTATGTCACATTTGAGACCACATCAGCCTACCCAGGACAGCAGACCAGGTTAATGGCATGAAAATAGCCTTGTATGCCCTTCAGGCATTCCTAACGTCATTGGTGCATTGACCTGCACACATGTGGAGCTGGGGGCCAAGCATGGCGAGGAGGGTGTGTACCCAACAGAAAACGTTATCATTCACTGAAGGTGCAGATGGTGTGTGATGCCCACCACACGATCACCCATTGCTGTGCCAGATTTCCCGGTTCCACCGACGACACCATGGTGCTGCGCAACTCCATGCTGCATTGGTACGTGGCACACCATGGTGGACAGCGTACCTGGCTGCTGGGTGAGTAACTATAAAGCCATGTGCACTGTTGAATTGTGGGGGGGGCAGAAAACAGCATATCTTACCTGGCTGCTGGATGAGTCTAACTACAAGGCCATGTGCACTGTTGAAATGGGGGAGGAGGGGGTTCACAAAACAGCATAGCTTACCTAGCTGCTCAGTGAGTCTAACTACAAGGGCATGTGCACTGTTGAATTGGGGGGGGCAGAAAACAGCATAGCTTACGTGGCTGCTGGGTGAGCCTAACTACAAGGCCTTGTGCACTGTTGAATCATGGCCATGTATAACCCCCATCACCAGTGGCTGTGCACATTGTATGATTTAATCCACCGTTCCTCCTACTTCTCTACGTTCATACAATTACAAAAACACCATGAAAGTGCACAGAGGCCGGATATGCAGGTTAAAGGGTAAGGATGACCACGAATAAGAGCAGCGATAATCAATTGTGACAATAGTACTACTCGTACAGTTACGAAATTAAAGCTGTTAAGTACCTACTTTGTGTTATGCATGCATTACACGTGAAAGTGTACAGCTGTCACTCAAGGTGCAACACAGTAATAGCATGCCTGAGTGCAAGGCCTTGACAGGCATGTCTCAATTTAGGAAAAAGATCCAGTGCATGCATGGGAACATCAATTTTGTACGGCTATTATCAAAAGAACTACATGTACCAGAATGTACCACACCAAAGTGAGAACAAGAAGCACAAACACAGTCTAGCAAACCCACAACACCTGACGCACAGACAGAGAATACTTATGCTCCCATCCACATAACAGCTTCTATCAACACACCATTTGTCCATGCCCCCTGCCTGTTAAAACCACACAATCACACATGCATCTCGTTATAACTCTAAAAGTACCCTAGTACATGGACATATTGTTATTAATAATAATAATAATAATAATAATAATATTATTTCTTTGTAACACAATAATGACATATCCAGCAGTTCCATTTGTGCCAGTTGTACTAAAAGTGTCAGAGGTCATGTTGTCTGTGAATGGACCATGTAAATGCCACTGCATACCACACACCCAGCACGCATTTGGACAAAGTGCATTTCATGTACCTGAAAAATGAGACATGTTAGCTGAACAACCTTTTTAATGTACATGTTTGTCCACTCAAATGAACACTTTAAAGCCTGTGCCAACATGACATGGCCACACGAATGACATTGTACACTTTATTTTGCCCCCATGCAGGTGAGCTGGTTACGCCCTGATGCCATGATTGATGACCCCCTTGAGGCACACAATCATGCTCATGTACGTACTCGGGGCGCCATTGAACAGACATTTAGCCTGTTAAAGGCAAGGTTCCAATGTCTGAGCAGAATGCGGGCAGCACATGGACATTTACCCACCAGAGGCTGAGGACGACAGTGATGATGATCAGGCAATTGCACAGCGCTCTGATCGTATGGATGGACATGTTGCACGAGATTAACTTATACAGCACGACTTCTAATCACCTGTCACACACGCGGCAGAGGCCAGCTAGTGTACTGGGCACTGGGCACTGCACATAAATAAAAACACTCACACTGAATAATCAATGTCCAGTCATTAATTATTTTTGCAACACCAACTATATTTTGTGAAATTAAAAAATATACCTATGTGAAATGACTACACTCCTAATACTATACACCCCAACTATCCCTCTCCAATACCCCCTCCCCAAATATCCCTCCCCACACCCTCTCCCCAACTATCCTTCCCCACTCCCCCTCCCAAACTATTCCTCCCCAACTATCCCTCCCACCTCACCCTCCCCAACTGTCTGTAGCCAACTCCTGTCCTGTTTTCCTATGTACATTGGCACGAGTCACAGACAGGCATGTATGGGTCCATGGTCTATTTGCGTCCCCTTTTAGGCTCCGGTGTGCGGTTGTGTGCAGGGCGGGACAGCCGCATGGAGCGCCGCATGGAGCGCCGCCTTGGGCTGCTCTGAACAGAACTCCCTGGTGTTTTGCTAGTTGATGGAGCGGGTGTAGTGCAGGGGGCATCAGTACATGAAAGCCTGGGGCAACATGGCCATAGTTTCAGCGATGGAAGACATCACGCTGTTGCCCTCCCTTACCCTCCATGACATCTCGATAATAGCATGTGTGCAGCGACCAAGTGCCCGTGCATTTTATCTGAAACTGGCCTGCAGCCTCTGGCGCATTAGCTGTGCCTCTTGTATGTGCTGCTGCACCAGGGATGTGAGTGCATCCTGTGGTTGCTCCATCCTGGTGAGGCGGCCTTCTATATCCCTCACACTGTGGAAGGGTGGAAGTTGGGGCTCATTGGGCCCATGGAGCTGAAGGGGCAGGACCTCATCAATGCTCTGGTCTTTGTTGCCAGTTTCAAGACCACCCTCGTCGGCTGAGTTGTCTCCAAAGCACCCATGTGCATGGCTTTATGGCAGTGGTAGAGGGGCCCCAGGGGCCTGTGGTGGCAGTGGTTAAAGGGCCCATAGGGGCCTGCAGTGGCAGTGGTTCAGGGGCCACAGGGGCCTGTGGTGACAGTGGCTGAGGGGTCACAGGGGCCTGCAATGACAGTGGTTCAGGGGACCACAGGGGCCTGCAGTTGCTGGACGTATGCAGCTGGGGTAGCAGTTCCATGTCTGCCTGTTGAGGCTGTGGAGTCCTGGGTTGAGGTGGAGGTGGTCCTTCAGTGTTGACACCTGGTGCCCCTTTGTGTACTGGGCTGGCCGTCCTCATTGCCAGATGTTGTGCCTGAGGGAGTCAGAAAGGCAGGGCATCAGTGATGAGTGTGGATTGATGACACAGATATTAATGCTTTGGCTTTTGGATGACAGTGCTGGGTCAGGGACATGGTGGGGGACATGCATGGTGCACACATGCTTGTGTCATGGATACTGTGCAGGTGAACATGTGATGCACCTACATGGTGTGTGCAGTGCTGGAGATACTGTTGTGGTGTACTTGTGATTTCTGGGTATGGTGTTAGGGGTGTGTCACACAAGCTGTATGATGTGTTGTGGAGGGTTATGCCATGGATGGGGTCCCCATGCACATGCTGCCAGTGGCACTTACTGCGTCAGTTGAAATTTGTGGTCATGGGTCTTGCTGAATGGGATGAGGGAGTCACATGTTTCCTTGGTGTGTGACGCTGGTCATTTGTCAGTGGCATAGATGCTTAGCACTGACGTGCCTTTGTGCCTGTGCTAGCATGGTGGAAACACTGCAAGTTATGCTGTGGCAGAGGGATGTGTGAGTGCCAGCAGGAGCATGTTATGTCGGTGATACAGGGTGCCTGTACTATGTTGTATGTGTGAATGGGGTATGAGTGAGGTTTGGGGTGAAGGTGTATGTCGTTGTGTGCAACCAGGTTCCAGGGGGGGGGGCATCAGGGCTGTATTGGTGTTGTGCAAAACGCACTTGACATGTTTTCCAACTCTAGTGTGTGCAGGGTGGACATGGAGGTTGATGTGACATTGGGGTTACGTGTACTCACCAGCCTCCTCGGATATCATGCCTCCAGCCTCAAGGTGCAGCACACTGCTGCATGTCTCCTCCCAGGGCTGCAGGTGAATAGGGGAAGTGCTGTCACTGCCTTTGGCCATACCCTGGGTGCACTGGGCTGAAAGGAGGTTGTGCTCCCCCATGCGCAGGCCATCTCACCTTTTGTGGCAGTCACGCACAGTGTGGGCGGTTGTGCCAACTGCAGTAACTTTCTCTGCCACCTCCTCGTAGGTCGGTGGAGAACAGTTGGTCTGCATGCTCCACAATGGTATCTGCCAACATGTTCAGTTCTGCCTCGCTGAAGTGTGGCTTGCGCCTCTGGGCTGCAGGTACTCTTGATGCCATCTTGATTTTTCAATATCAGTGCACAGGATATGGGTATGAGTCCTGTGCTCTGAGGATTGCAATGGATTGTGTTTTATGAATGGGCGCCGGCCGATTTCCTGTTCCGGCGAACACTGTTTTTCCGGTTACGATAATAGCGGCACCATTGTTACTGATGCGAGTGGGCCCGGGAGCGTAATGCCAGATTCTGAGTCACCAGCACCGTGGGTGGTGGTTTTGGCATTTTGGGGGATGTTTAGTGGAGTTACCGGCATGCCGGTGACACTTTATCTGGCATGCCAGAATGCGCGTGCACGCCAGCACAGCATCAGCCGTTGATTCCGCCAGCTGTATTTCACAGACACGGCAGCACCGGCATGTCGGTAATTATGATTGCTTAACGCCGGACCCGTAATGAGGCCCATAGTGTGGTTGATGGTTTTGGTAAGGTGCCATTGGATACAGAAATTCTGGTGCTTGAAGGTTATTCAAATTTTAACAAACATAAGAGAAGTGTACATAGGAACAAGTCAGATAACCTTTCACAGGGCCAAGGCTGGAAAAATTCAAGGTTGGAAGGAAATGGTTAAATATTGCTGTGAGGTTGAAGTGCTCATCATAAGGTATAAGTGCAGTGTAGTTAGGAATAGGAGTCAGTGGGGGAGGGAAGGGCATTTGGTTAATGTACATGGACACATCTGAGTTAGTAGATATTATTTTCACATTCCTTTTGATCCTCTTGAGGGCATATTCTGTTGTAGGCAGCCTTACAGATAAGGGTTGTATCAGTCACTTTTACTCACTAAAAACAGGCAAATACTCCCAATAAATAAAAACAGGGAGTAAAAATACTCTCAACCAAAACAGAAAAAGCCACATGTTCCCTGCTTTGATCCACACAGCTCCATGAATATGTTTGGACTAGTACTATTATAACTGCCTGATCTGAAGAGATAGGGCCTGATTCATGGGACGTTTTCCTATGGCATTGCACCATTATAAAAAACATCCATGAATCAGGCCCTATATCTTTTTAATGTGCAGGAATACTTTGTGCAAAGGAATATTCAATACAAAACATTTGTATTTTAAAGTTAGAACCAATTTTACTTGATTATAAAATACTCTCATTGAGAACGAGACTTACTTTTTTACTCCCTAAATATTAATTGTTCTCCCAACTTTAGAAAATAGGAAGTAAAATACTCTCTCTTCAAAATCTTATCTTGAGCCCTGGTAGTAAGGTTGTGGGTAGGTTGTTCCGGAATTGGGTTTTTAACCTGTGATGATCTTCACAGTCTTCTAGGTAAATATTTGTTTAGGGGAGGTATTTAGGAGCAATGCTATGATATGATTTGGAAAGTGATACCATTTTGTTGTTTGCTATTTTCTTTACAATGGGGAGCGAGTTTAGGTTTTCCAGGCCTGGCGAGATATGGTCTTGAGTCCCTAAATAAGACTAGATCCTTTGGTTTGGGTAAGTAACAGTAGGTTTTAGTTTAGTCCTAGATAGAGACTATTACATTAGTCTGGGTGAGTTAGGACAGGGGCTCTAATCACCTCAGATGTATGTGCCATTTCTAAGTAGGGTACAATAATCCTAGGGATGTGGAGATGGAATAATTGTGCTTGTAGTGCGACTTTGATGTTGAAGATGATACCTAGATTCCATACCTGGTCTGACGGGGAGGCTGCCATCCTCATAAGTGGTGGCCATTTGAAAGGTAGCGTTGCCGGGCTTTGAGATCCCAAAGAAGACAATCTTTGTTTTGGAGGCATTAAGGCAGAGATTATTATCTATGTTGCAATCCTGGGTTCTCCAGAGGTGTTCAGTTATGTGGTGATTGTTATTAGGTTCGATGTCCAATAGTACATGAGAATCATATATGTAGGCTTGGAAAGATTTTGAAGGAGTTTAATGTAAACATTCGGTAGTTATGGGGAGTTAACCTTTTATATTGATTGTGAAAATGTTACCTCTTGATTGTGGACAAGAGAGTTCAGTAGGTTTAATAACTGCTCTAGAGATTCTTGAGCAACATTCAGATTGAAGGTCGGAATAGTGGGCAGGACTGGTTCAGCCTCTCAACCTTCTCAGGTTGATAAAGTAAGTTCTGTTGAGTGGGTTGACAAAAGATATTTCAGTTCAATTAGTGCACTATATATATAGTCATGGTTTTATTTTAACATTCCCAGAAGCACTTAACTGCTAGTTATGCCTTTGAGCATTATCAATATTTCTTGCCTTGTTTTGAAAACTCACCCATTCAAAGGCGTTTTAAAAATATACTTTATTCTACTATTCACAAAAAACGTGTATACCTTAATGGAATCTGTTTGACATATAAACTGACATAAAGCGAGCAAGTGTGCACCATTCTGCTCAGTTCTTCAGACAATAACGTATATGCCTTCACCAACAATATTGCCATAAGATGCATTAAACAACTAAATGAGTCCAGAAATGCCTAAAAACTGCATTATCTTCCGATTTGGCAGGAAGTTCCAAACATTTCAAATGAATGGCAGTGTAGTATGGTATCTATGAAATAGCCAATCTGTTGGGATCAAACATGAAGTGCATTACATGTGTGTCTTTCATGTTCTTTTTTTAAAAATGACTTTGGGGGAGAGCAACTCAGATCTCCTATCAAATATGTCTCTAACATCTCATCTGTAATACCTATACACGAGCACAATGGTGCTTTAAAAGGTCACTATTTTAATGAAGATGGTTTAGAGGGGACTGCCTACTGTCACTACCACTCAGAGTCAGACAATACTTTATTTTGGGGATAACACCCATAAATTCATGACATTGTACAGAGCAAATTAGTAGCGCCACAGCAGCTTATAGTTCCTTCTTCAGTGAAAATAGTGCAATGTGAATTATGCACTCAAAGAGTGCACAGTCACTAGATATAAAATGCCTGTGTGAATAGCCCAAGTAATAGCATAGGCTTGACATAACTAATTCTCCAGACATAGCTAAAAAGGATTTGCTGATTCCCCAAGCCCTTGTAGTTAAACTACCACTGTGAAAATGGTAAACTCAGAAACGATAGTTTTGTCAATATTCTTTTTTCAAACAAAGGTGGGAACCCTTCTCTATGTAGGAGCAATGCCGGGAATGTATTATGTGCTCTGCTGCTAGCGGTACTGCTTCCAATCAAAACAACGCTGCCCTAGCAGGTGTTATATGTCATGTTTCGTCCAATGCTAAAGCAACTGTAGTCTCCTTCCTACGCCTTGTATATGATGTTGCCCTCTTCACTTAACACAATGATAATATGATATAGACTGATGCCCATGCATTTGCCAACCTTTGTAAAATAGTTCACCTACTGAACACTGGCTGCGTGTTTGTAGAGAAGCTATTAGAGAATAGAATAAGGCCACACAATACATCTTTATGGCATCTCATTGTACTTGCTGACATTTTTATCACCATTCTGGAATTATTGAACCACAGAAAATGTAATTTCCTAAACGTATTATGCACTCACAGTAAACAGAATAAAATGCAGTTCATAGTTCTGTTCCATACCTGCTTCTTCCAGAGGTTGATTACTTTGTGCAGCAGCTCCTTCTCTTTTCCTTGTATAGGACTTGTAATCAACATGTCAACATCATGTCCTGTTTTATTTCCCCTACAAATTGGAAAGAATCATGAAAACAATACAGCTCAATTAACAAATAAACATTTGCAATTTTCTATGAATATGCCCCCTCACATTTGCTATCCGTCCATCTATCTATCCTTCAATACCTTCTTTGATTGATCTATTCTTCCATCTATCCATCCACCAATCCAATGCTCAATCCATTAATTTATCATGCCATCTACCAATTCACCCACCAACCAAATCACCCAGTCATCGCCTATATCTTTGCTATCTCGCTGTATTTGTGTTTGTCTGTCTCTCTGTCAGCCCATCTGTATAGCTGATCTATAATGTAGCCATTAAAAGGGGATGTTATGCTTTGCCCAACATGCCCTGTCAGTTTTGTCACTTGCACGCCACTCCGTTGTTTATAATTATTTCTTGTTCAGGGTTTACGAGCTGCACGGTCACGGGTTGTGGGGTTGTTGCCCACTATCCGGACAAGACTGAAGAAGACGCTCCGGACCAAACGACAGGCATTAGCCTGTCCGGGCTCCTGACATTTCTACAGGACAACTTTCTCTGAGATCACAAATCGGCACACAGCTCATCTCGCTCTAGCCTTCATAAAGACCCTGAGAGGTCGAAAAATGTGTCGGCAGAGCACCAAGGAACACAATAAAATAGACCTAACTATAATAATCAATTGTGTAAACTTCAAATCTATTTAGAAAGAGCTAGGTATCCGGGTACAAACAAACCGCTTGTCATGTATCTGTCTTCTAGCATACAGACCATAGCCTTGCATATGTGATGCTATGTAAATAAATAGGCTTGTTATAACGCCTGCCAACAATTAATTCTATTAAACAGTAGGGCAATAAAAATGAATCAGCATAGCATTAGCCTCCTTGGTCTCCATGGAACTCGTGCTATTGGTGCCAACCAGCCCGAGCCATTGATGTCAAACGGATATTTATACTAAGGTCGGCCTCAGAATGAGGTGGTCAACTCTATTAACATCCCAGGCCAAGGTCAGCATTGCCAAACACCCATAAAAAAACTACAACCAATGGTGGCCGCTTTTCTGTTTCTCTTGCAGACAGGAACCAAACGGGGTGGGTTGCGGGAGAGAGCAGCGCAGGAAAGAAGGGTTAAGGGTGTGAGGGATAGTATTGCAGGGAGCATGCAGACTGTGGGGTGAGAGGCAGAGTGGGCCAAGGGCCAGTATTAGTCAAAAAGGGAATGGCGGCTGGCACAGTAGCGTGGTAGGCAGTCAGGGCTGAATGGAACACATGCTTATACTGTTGGTGCAAGATGCATTCCTGGCCTCCTGTGTGGGTTCTGCCACTCCCTCCCCACCCCTCTCGTACTACAAATAATGTATGGGAATTTCTCCACCAGTCATTACATTTTATAATATTAAAATCAACATTCAATGATGTTACAGAAAAGCAGATCAGTAAATCCTAGATGGGTTAATACATCAAATTATGTTTACATTAACATTTAGTTTATAAATCAATTCACACCACAATGGTATGGATTTATCTAAAATTATTTGATTTCATGATTTGACCTTATTGATAACATTTCGGTTGGCAGTATAGTCTTTCGCAGAGAATTTGATCACAATGTACGCAACACATTCATTGAACCGGTTTAAGGCAAAAATGAAGTAGGAGCATATGTAGATATATAACACAGGCTCCCTGTTCCTCACCCCATTTCTTAAATGAGGTTACCTGTCCACTTCTCCTGACACATAGCCTGCTGGCCTCATCCTTTTCTGTATGACACACCTGCTGTAAGGGTTGTCTAATGTGATTTTATTTGTTTTAAGTTTTTCCTCCCACATTCAGGTGGGGTTCAGATCTGTGCTAAGAACTAGCTCCCCACAGGTGTTTGGACAGTACTACTAGTTTGCCCTTTGCCCATCTTTCTCCTCTGGGATACCTCAGGGATTACGCCTAAGTGACGATTTTTCAGAAATAGGGTCTCTTTCTGCTTATCAGCAAGGACGATTGAGGGGGAAGAGAACCTGATGATGGAAGACCTTACCTGGTGGACCCTGAATCCCTTCTGCTTTGGTGACCCCTGGTATGGCAGGCACGATGGCATGTACCATCAGATCATTGTGATGAAAGGAGGATCCATAGGGGGTGGAGCGGGAACCTACTATTATCCAGGAGCCACTTAGGCCTACCATGTCACAGGCCCTTACTGATAGTTTTTTTATCCCTTTAGTAAACAACTTTATGATCAGCTCCTGCTGTACTAAGGGTGGTACTTCATTTTTGATGCAACATTTGTTTTGCTACTGCCAAGGATGGAAGATATACACTGCCATGAGGAACCATTGCTCTCCCATATCAGTCACTTGCAATAGGGAGGAGAAGGTATGCTCCTCTGATTTCTCCACTGGGGTGTGACCAAGCATCAGTTCTTGGATACCATGAACTGAGGATAGGCCATTTTGGAAGAAGGATCTACCCGCTTGGAATAGTCAAGCTGTCTCCGGTAAGCCTCTTTATTACACCAGGTGTTTGTCTCCATCCTATTCCTGCATTGCATTGAATATGAGTTTTTGACTGCTTTTTCCAGAATGTATATCTTTCCTTTGAATAGAAACTGCCTAACACTAGCTAAGCCCCCAATGGTTTGCTTATATACTTTTAAAATATGTTTGTTTCTAATCTTCTGGTTATCCATATTCAGAAGTGGGATAGATTTGCCATCCTTAGGTTGATCACCAGAATGTATAACTTACAAATACATGCTTCCTGAGACCTTGCAGTTGGAATGTTTGCTTGCTAGAACTTCTGATAAGATATCCGTGTTTTAGGAGGAGGTCTGGTCCACTGATTGCATGTTCAGAAGGGTGTTATCAGCTTATCAGCTTTTGGGAAGTCTTACTCATGAATTAATGAAATCCTTAGAGCAGGTATTTGATTTACTCTGCCCATTCACTAGTGAAATATTGTTTAACCCCATCCAATGGGATGCAGGGTGGTTTGGATTGTAATGATATATTAAGTAAGACAGAAATGCAGGCACATTCTCAGTTATGAATGTTGTAAGGTGCCCATTTGCACTTAAGTGACGCATGAGAGTAGAATGATCTTGGCAGGCCACCAATTCTAAGCTTACTTTTCTGGAATAAAAATTGTTTGCCACTGATTTGGAGGTTAAAGATTAATGATACCTTAAAGGAACCTAGTGTTGCTCACTAAGCTCAATATCACGGTGCTGTCTAGTTTTCTGTATTACTATAAAGCGCCCTAGAGACTGGTTAATCAGGGAATACACTTTCAGGGTAAAGATCGACTCAATTCCATTAATTACAGAGTGAGATTTAGTGATTATCAGAATTTCCATTTCCCAGGTCTTATCAAAATTCCTGATGACACCAAGAAAAGCTGATTTGTTGCCCTGGTTGAAGACTGAGTTCATGGCTTTCTGTAGAAAATGGCCTTTGTCCATTTCAGATGAGTGTGCCCTGGACTTT
Organism: Ambystoma mexicanum; assembly: GCF_040938575.1. Taxonomy (NCBI): domain Eukaryota; kingdom Metazoa; phylum Chordata; class Amphibia; order Caudata; family Ambystomatidae; genus Ambystoma; species Ambystoma mexicanum. The sequence continues at coordinate 1,273,830,773 of NC_090929.1, read as the reverse complement.
GTGTCTCAAGGCCACATAGTATAACTTCCCTTTTCTCTGCCAAATTAATGTTTAAAGCTCACTCCAGCCCAGGGAGATCTTCAAAGGAAATGCATTGAGGGAGGGCATCTGATCAAAAGGCATCATACTGTTTTTTATCTAGCCTGAAAGAAATCAACAAGTGCATATAACATTTCAAGATCACAAATTATAAGCATATCATTTCCATGGTTCAGCCTCTGGAATGTTCAGCTTCTCTTGACGTGCTTAACTTCTGATCTCCATAGCCCACAAGAAGTTTATATTTTTTGTAGCATTAAATCTTCACTTCTAGACACAGGTTCTCAGGTGGGGTTGAAATCAGCTACAATAGTACTTGCCAAGGTACATTTTTCCCTGACAAAGGGGAACTTTTTCCACTCCTGATTGAATGAGACATTCTTCACTAGAATCAATGAAAATTAACATAATTAATCAGTTATGTGCAGTGTCTAGAGGTAAATATGCTTGTTATCAACATGAGCAAATCATACTTATCCTACCAACAGATCTCACGTTAATCTGGGCAAAGTTCTAGACCATAAAGTGAGCATTTCATTCTTCCCAAGGGAAGCACGGTAAAACTGAGGTATCATCTGACTGACCTGCTGATTCAGTCATTCTCATCAGTCAGAGAATGGCTCCTGGACTGTGGCAATATCCTAAGATCTTGTTTGATATATGTCTTCAGTCATTTTCGGGTAATTGTATCATAGGTGACTTCATGTTCTTTTCTCTTTCCTCTGGATACATTCAACATTGTAATTCCTATGGTACAGCTTCACATGGATCAAGCTAAACATCACCTGTTTAACCTCTGTATTCAGAGCTCTCACCAAATCATGGAACGTGTCCCAGTTTACGCCAACAGATGGGGAGATTTATGAATCCAATAACTTTGAAGAGGGAGTATTTCTAGTGGCTTTGTACCATATATCTGAAAACAGATACAGTCACCCTAAATGGCCAATTGTTCCAGAACAAGTGGTCAAGGATGGTGAGCCTGCACTCCTTCAATTCGTAAAATGAGTTAACATTTGGAGAAACAGATCAATGCTTGTCAGTACAGAATATATCATAATTAAATCCTGCCAAGAAACATATGTGTATCTCTATCCAAGTTGTTAAGATTCCTTCATCTGTTTGTGTGTCATATATGATAGTTTATTTATAACATGCTTAATGCCCAGATGTTTCTAAGCATGGACCCAGGGATCAAACCTTTGGTGCTCTGTGTCATTTTGCTTCCAAGGCGAGCATGCTGCCCCTGAGCTATCCTCCTGAGACAACAGAAACATCTTCTGTCCACCTTGCTAAATTCATCGGGTAACTGGGTAACTCGAAAATGGTGTTTGTTTTTCAATTCCCCAAATGTATTGTCTATTTTTGGGAATAAAAGTGGTTACATATGAGCAGTCTGAGGAAAAAATCTCTACATTAGAAAAAGTCATGCAGAAATTATCACAAATAATCACTAATGATAAGAATCAGTCACTGCAAACACAGTAGAATCTACTGTGTACCAGAAGAAAAAGATATCTTGGCATTCTTGAGTAAATATTTGTCCTAACTGCTTTGGATCCTGAAATCAGTATCAATAGCGATCCAGGTAGCCCACAGACTAGAATCTCAATAATTTAAAAGAGAAGCCTAGAGTGATTATCTTTCATGTTTTAGGATTTATCCAAGTCATTGGCATCATGCACATTAAAAAGCAATTTGATGTTATTTGCAAAATTCTGCAGTATGTTTGCGACTGCTGCCCTGGAACATTTTGCCAGCTTGAAGAAGGTTGTACTTACGTTATTCTGTTATCTTGAGATTGGACCTTGAGGGACCAACTGCTGTATTTCTTTCCTCCCTTTAACCTCATGACAAGACTCTTGTACTTGATTAGGTAGGGTGGGCCCACATTAGTTCTGATTATTCCTCTCTGGCTACGGTTATCACTGTTGTACTTCTCAGGCAGATATCTATGTGCCCAGACTGGGTATTTGCAATCTCCATGATTCATCTCCTTCTTCCCAGAATGGTTGTTGACGTGTGACCAACTGGGTGTTCTGGCCAAGATGGCCACTCTTGCTTGAGCTCCAGAAGGGTCCCAGCCTTTTTAAGTAAATTACAGATTTAACTAGAAATATTGTTTCTGTAAATGATAACTGTGCAATTGTAATTTTGGAAACTCTTACAATAAACATATAATAGACCAATGTATGCTATGAGTGAGGGAGCATAAAATAAGGGAGGAAATATAGAACAAAGGAGATCCCAGTCTTCATGAGGTTGTACAGATAGCAAAGAGGATCGAGCACATGATGACACATATTAAAGAATTGGAGAGTATGGAGAAAGAGTTAAAAAACAAGGTCTGTGCTACCATAAAAACTGATGACAAAAGATCAGAACCAAGCGAGAGCGAAAGCAATACGTCTTAGAGAAGAAGATGGAATACAGAAAATCTGAGGAGACAAATGATGGATGTGATCAAAAAGGGGTCTCCAAAGAGGGTGGCAAGGAAAGGAAGACATTTTTTGGTGTGGTAGCACCTTCCATTTAGCAAATTCTGGGAGCTGCCCGGGAATCAATTCGGAATGCAGGCAATGTGGAAAAAATGACATTTTGCTCATTGTTGTGAGCATTTTTCAAAGGAGTCAGAGAAGTTTTCATTGCATGCAAAGAAGGAGAGTTGTGTGGTGTGGTGGATGCTGCTAGTAGTTTGAGTTTTGTGGTGAGTCAGGTTGAAAGCAAGGCAAAGAGAGGGGCAAGCTGCATGTGGAGGTGCATGTCCCCATGTTGATGGATTCCGGGTCGGATTACACCATTGTAGACGGAAGGCCAGGAGGACATGTTTTGAAGGGAGATGTTGTGTACTTGTTTATCCTAGAATTCGGGCACATGCATATGGAGGTGTGAACATTGATATTGTGGGGGAGTTTGAAACAAAACTCAAAAGTTTGGAGTGATCAACAGTGGCAAAAACCCTACGTATCCAAGAATGGGGGTTGTCTCCTTGGGTGGTATGAGCAAAGTGAAATGAGTATCATAATTGACCTGAGTGTGCCAGGTATGGTGTTATTGGTAGGGGGAGATGGGTTGGGTAAGGTGGAGAAACGCTTTGGAGATATGTTTGAGGATGGGTTATGGTGCCTCAAAGGGTATAAATAATGCATCCAGTTGAAGTCTGGATTAGAGCCAGTGGTAGGTAGGGTAAGGAATGTTCCATCTATCTCAGGCCGGAGGTGACCAAATAACTGGAGAAAATGGAGCAGATAGAAGTAATTGAGCAGGTAGAGACTTCAGAATGCATGTCACCCATTGTCGTAGTTTGAACGACCAACAAAGAGATTACACTTTGGGCCTCATCATGAGTTGGCCCTTAGCCCTTGAATGTGGAAGTAACAGTATTACCACCACATTTAAGGATTGGCCCAATCATGAGTTGAGTGGTAAGTGGGAGTTTTACCTCCATCTTTTTGCGGTAATAGTGCCACCCAACTCCATTGGGTACAATGGACCCAATGGGGAATGGGAATTTACTGCTGTACCGCTAAAAGCACCGACGGCTAATAGCACCGGACGAGTAGCGGTAACTCTATGTGCGCTGGCACTATCCCGGCCGCATTAGCGTCAGGATACTGCCAGACTCCTGATGAGTGCCTTTGTTTGAATCTAAGAGGATTCAACTGTAAGGTCAAAGTTGGCAAGTTTATTGGGGAGATGGTTAGTCTGGTAAAATGGCCCAAAGTGTTTAACACTCTCAATTTGGCCTATGCTTATCACCAAGTACGTTTACATCTTGACTGAAAGGATTATATCAAATTTGTTACAGATGATGACAATTTACATATTTTTGAGGATGCCTTGTGGGATAGTTTTGGTGGCTTGTTTCTTCAAACCGATATGCATGCCCTGTTTAAGGATCCCAAAGGGAAGTTCTGCTTTCAAGATGATATCCTAGTGCAGGTTCTTGTGAGAAAGAACACAACCAAAGGCTGAAGAACGTATTAAGCAGGATTGACATTGACATTGAAGATGGAGAAATACTGATTGAGAGTGGAAGAAATTTCATATTTGGGATACAAATTGAGTGCGAGAGAAGTTGAGCCGAATCGGAGGCTGATGTCGGCCATGATGAATTTGAAGAAACATAAGGACAGGCAAGGAGTTATGTCTTTTTTAGGGCATGTGGTATAGTATGCAAAGTTTGTGAATTGGTTTGCAGGCAGATGTAGGAACATAACGCATTTGAGCAAGAGAGGAATAGAGTGTTGGTGGTCTGAGGAATGTCAGAAGGAATTTGCTGACATCAAAGATTCCATAGCAAATGCATCAGTTATGGCTAGTTTTGATATACAGTGCCCTACTTGGATAATGACCGATGCTAGTGATTCAGGCTTTGGTGCAGTTTGGCTTCAAAGGCAACAAGGGGTGGACTGGTTGGTGGCATTTGCATCATGTGCACTGAGGGACACAGACACAATATTCTGTAATTGAGAACAAGGCCTTGAGTGTTGTATGGGCCATTAATAAGTTGGTAGGTTACAGGCAAGGTTGCATAAAAGTACAACGTGACAAAGGGTGACTAAGCAGAGGTTTTCACAGAAAACAAACAGAGCCATACATAGGTGTAAGAACTAGCAATTGGTAACACAGAGTCAAACATAGGTATAAGAACTGGCAAATGTCAGGTGGCAATTATCATACCGAGATATGCGGTGGGACAGACAGTTACTTGTACGTTTTATGTAAATAGCTGAGTTTTACTGCTTTACGGACTATCCAGTAGGATTTGTCTGCCCTCAAACAGGGGGCGGGGGGGTTGTTCTAGAGCTTGGCTGCAAGGTATGGGAAACTGAATCCTCCGGCTTTGCGTCTTTTCACTTTGGGAACAATTAGTCTATCTGTGCATGGGTTCCTAGTGGATCTGGAAGAATGGACTTTGGAAATTCTTTTGGACAGGTAAGGTACTGCTGTGTTGAAAAGGCACTTGTGGGTGATGGATAGTGTCTTGAACATGATCCGCTCCTGGATGGGGAGCCAGTGTGCATCTCTTCTGGCTCTTGAGAGGTGCTCTCTTTTTGGGATGTTCATTGCTGCTCTTAGGTCGTTATTCTGGATTACTTGCAGTTTGAGTATGTTTCTGGAAGAGGTGCAGTTGAATAGGACATTGCAGTAATTAATCTTAGAGCCAATCATTACACGTGCAATGGTTAGGTCGGCAGTTGTTTTTGGAGAGGAATAGTCTGGCTGCATTAAGTACCTTGGTAGCATAGGCTGCCGATGAGTCAATAACACTAACTTGCCTGGTCATGCAAAGTGAAGCATCTAGATACAGTCTTAAGGTATTCACGGTGCTAGAGACAGGGATCAAGCAGTTGATGATTCTGAAGGCAGAGTATTGAGTGTTTATGGACTTTAGGGTGCTTGGGGGCCAACAATCAAGATTTCTGTCTTGTCGTTGTTAAGACAGAGGTGATTGGCTGCCATTCAGGTCTGAATTGTGGAGTAGATTAGAGTCTTCTGTGTAATTGCCTGAGAGGGGGATCAAGATTTGTGTATCATCTGCATAGTTAGTGTAAGCTATGCCGGGTGAATCTAGAATGTGTAAGAGGGGCCTTGTGAAGATATTGTAGAGCGTAGAGGCAATGCAGGATCCTTGTGGCACACTGCAGGTAATTGTAGAAGGATAGGTGTTGGCGGTCTCTGAGAATATTCTCATTACTCTTCCATTGAGGAAGAATGCAATACAGGCAGTGGCGGAGGGTGCAAAGTGAACGTGAGTGGTGATGTGGTGGCAGAGGATCTGGTGATTTACCAGGTCAAACGCTGTGGATAACTTGAGCAAGTACTGCCTTGCTGTCATGATGCCTGCCCCCGGAAGACCAGACCAGGCCCAGCAGCCCCGGAAGCAGGCATCATGCCACTTGGAGCATGCCCAAAAGCCCCAGTTAGTGGCTGTTTGGGTGCAGTCCTGGCGCCTATGGCGCCAGGCTCATAAAGATAAAGTCAGTCCTGGCGCCATGGGCGCCAGGCCCATTATTGATAACTTACCTGAAGCAGACCATGCTGCATACTCACCTGAGGCAGACCATGCTGCATGAAGACTCAAGCCAAATGAGGCTTAGGAGGGATTATTTTACTGAAGGGACTATTTTGTTACTTGGGTGGGGCTCTGGAAGAATACTTACCTGGATCTTCTTCCAAGGCTATTTAAACCACGCCCGGACAGCCACATGTGCTTCGCGTTATTCTGCTTGCTGCAGCGTAACGCTCCCCGTGTTTTTAGCAGCTCCAGTCTTCAGCCACGCCCGCTTCAGTCCTGGGACTCCTGAAACAAGAAGAAAAGAAGGATAAAGGTTAGAACAGGAGTTTTAACTTTAATCCTTACCTGAATCCTGATCCATTTCGCCACGGAGCTGAAAGACAGAAGTCTTTGAAGCATCGCTTCGCATTCCTACGGCGCCGCGCTGAACTCACCTGCTTGGCGGTACTTCAGCATTCCATCACGCTCTCTCCATCTTGCGGCCGCCCTCCGACACCTAAGGAGACAAAGACAGCAAGGTGAGCAAGGGGACTCTCTAAGGCTATACAAGCTACCCCCAAGGACTTACCTGATTTACCACGGGGGGTACTCACCTCATCTCGGGTCGGCGCAGTCAACTCTGCTTCATCGCCGTACCCCGGCCCCTAAGGGGAAAACCACAATAGACTTACCTGAATCTTACCAATTGCCATTTGGAAATCTTCGAGTGGATTAATCGGCAACCTGCAAGGAATCGGACAGAGTGAAGATCAGACATTTGAACTATTATGAACAATTGGACTTTAGAGTCAATACTGGAACTCACCAATTCCTCTACGCCAGTGAAGTAACTGGTCATCAACGCGCCCCTGCGGTCGACGCAGGATGGAGAGCTCATCCTTCCAAACCATCAGGTGAGACTAAGGAGGGGACATCAAGAATGATCTGTGGGAAGACAACGGGAGTGGGGAAGGTGGGTTGACACTGAATTCCACGGGTGGTTAATTCCTCTTCTTTGCAGAAGAATATTCCTGTGATCCAGACAAACTAGGCTGAGCGGGCCAGTCCAGTCAGTCATCTCGGCACTACACGTCACGCTGGTGGAAACTACAGCGGCCCAGTTCCGGTCGACGCCCCCGTGGGAACCAGGTGGTGGGATCTTTTAGGCAAGTTAACTGGGCTTGTCTTTTCAGGGTGCGTAGCTCTAGTAGGTCAGGGGTGAACCATGAGTTGGAATGTCTGACCATACTGGCTTTGTGTGATATTAGGAAGGGCTAGGGTGTTCACTGCCTTAGAAAGGATTGTAGTGTAGGTAATGACTAGTGTGGTAGGGTTCAAAATGAAGGGAGCCTGAAGGCAGGGAGTGTTGATCAGGGGTAGGATTTCGTCTCTGGTGAGCTTCTGAGAACTCCTTCAAACAGTAGGAGGAAGTGGGTTGGGACAAGCTGTAGGCTCTTTTGGCTGTGTGATGGACAAGTGGATAATATGGTGGGGCCGACCAAGGACAGGGTTTGTTGGCGCTAGTGGCGATTTGGCAATTGTGGTCTGTGATCCAGTTCAATATTCAGCCTTTAATTGTGTCTGGGGTTGGTTGCGCGTTGGGTGAAGCCAAGTATATTAACTGCGTCAGATAATGATTTGGAGGATAGGTCATTCACATCATGGAGGCCCAGGTTGAGGTCACCTAGTAAGATTATTTTTGAGGCTATTTTGAGGTTATCCTGGAGGATATGGAGTACATATTGGTCAAAATTTGGAAAGGGGCAAGGAGGGTGGTAGATAAGGTTAATGGTGATGGTGATAGTGCAGGTAGGGGAAGGTGAGAATTTGAGAGAGAGAAGGTCTGTATTCCCATCAATGGAAGTGTGAATGAAATCTCTCACAATCTTAGCGACTCCACCTCGCCTGAAGGTGTGTCTGTCATTCCATAGGATAAAATATTCAGTGGGTAAGGCTAGGGCCAGGGGCTTCATGAAGCCATCTCTCAGTGATAGCTAGTGTGTTGAGGTTGTATCAGATCATGAATATTGAGTGCGTGGGCAGGAAGGGAGCGAGCATTGATCATAGCGCATGTCAAGACTAGCTGTGGATCAGAAGGCTGGGTGACAGAGCCTTGAGCATGGGTGGAGGCTTCAGTTTGAAAGGCAGGATAGGGTGATGGGGGAGGTGTCTTTAGTAGCGGTGGTGTTTAGTTGGAGGAATTGTCGCTGGCTTTCTGTTTGCCATGAGCTGAGAGGTTGTGAGTTGTGGATGATTGCAAGCGGGTGCTGGTTTAGGATCAGTGAGAGAGCACTGAGTTGTGGCTAGTCCCTAGAATTTGCGTGCGCGATTGGCTGTAGTGAGTGGGGCTAGCATGGTGAATGTGTGACTTTTCACAGTGGTAGGAGTAGAAGGAAAGGCAGTAATGGGGAGTTTATCATAGAAAGCTGGGGCGTGACCTGAGGCATGTGTTCCTGATTAGGCTTTCTATGGGTTTGGTTAGTGCTGATGTGTTGCAGAGTGGTGGAATGTCTCTGGAATATTTACTGTCGGGGTGCAGCCTGCTGACCTCCGGGGTGCAGTCTTTGAATGGGGGAGGCATGAGGGCGGCACATTTTGGTGCTATCTATTGTCCGTAGTGTGCAAGAAGTGATTGCACTGGTTGAGAAGTGAATTTGCTGAGGATATGAGACACCAATATTAAGTATTTATATCTTCCATACCATGTTGAACAACTAACTATATTTTCTTTTCGTTACAGACAAAGAACCAGATATTCCCTTCTTACCATGTCCTACTAAGCTCACTATATTAGCCATGGCTAGTAGCCACATTGTTGCTCCCATTCAACCCAAACTAAACATCTTGTTCTGCCCATAGACAGTACCCACATTCTTCTAGTCATTCAACCTATATTGGCAACCATTCAAAATAAGTAAGCATAGTATAGTGACCAAACCCAGTAGCCACATTGTTTTGACAATGGTCAAAACCATATTGTCAAAAGTAAACATTTTGTTGTGGCCATAGCAAGTGTTGACCCACACATTCATCCCAAAGTAAACATATTGTTGTGATAATGACCACAGCCATATATCAGTTTAGGCCTAGTCTCCAGTCATTTTCCTGTAGAGGTAAAAGTTCAATGTTTGCTCAAGGGCACAGCCAAAACCGCTGGATGGAATTGGATCAGGTACAAAACAACTTGAGCAAGAGTTGACTCGATTTCCGGGAGGGGTCTGCGGTTATTGCATCAAATAGTTTTAAAATATTTGATGGAGATGGGGGTGCCCCCTTCTACCAGAATTATAGGGATATCTCCCATGGTGCTTTGCAGCGTAGAGGCTGATACGATTTTCAAAAATGAAAAAGCAGCAATTTTTACCCAAAAATTCTATTGCTAATAACTTTTGACTTGCTGGATGGATTTGGATGATATGTTCAAAAAAGGATTTTGTCAATGGCTGTCGGCCCCAAACTGAAAATGTTGAGAACATAACCTCGTAAAGTTAAAATGTTATTAAAAAGATATAAACATGCTGTATTTAGCCTACTCACACTAATGTTCCCATAGGGAAAAAGTGCAATTTTTTAACAGCCTTAGCGTGAAAACCGCTAGGCAAATTTGGACCAAACAAGAAACTATTTGGATACAAATCATTGCCTTAATTTCCTTGACTGGTTTGGGTAAATCCATTCAGTAGTTTCTAACATATTCGAAAGAGAATGGGGTGCCCCCAGCTCCTTAAGGCCTTTATATTGATCTTGATGCTTTGCAGCAGAGAGACAGAGAGGCTAATAACATTTCGGGAACGGGTCTGGGGTTATTCCGTCCAGTAGTCTGTCCCTGTGCCTTAAAACCTTTATATCGGTATTGGTGCATTGCAGCAAAGAGGCGGAGAAAGGCTAATAACTTTTGACCTTCTGGATGGATTTTGAGGAAATGTCTAAGTCAAAAAGTTTGTCAATCCTCCTCTCAAACTGGAAACTTTTGGAACAATTAGTAAAAGAATGAAGACGTTATTTTACTCAGTTTGCAGCCTACTCACATTCATTTTCTCATAGAGAAAAAGTGTAGTTTTTGAACAGCACTAGCATGACAAACACTTGGAAGATTTGGTCCAAACAAGAAACAATTTGGGCACAAAGCATTTAATACTAGTTTGGGGTAAATCCATACAGTTGATTTTAAAATATTCGACAGAGAACGGGGTGCCCCCTGCTCCTTAAAGCCTTTATATCAGTCAGTTTAAAGCATCAATGCTTTGCAGCAGAGAGGCTGAGAGAGGCTAATAAAATTTCCGGGACAGGTCTGGAGTTATTCCATTCAGTAGATGTTAAAATGTTTGACACAGAAGGGGGTGCTCCCTTCCCTGAAAATTATAGCTATACATGTGTTCCACAATGCAGCAGCAAGGCTTTTCAGAAATAAAAAAGCAACCATTTTCTTGTATGCTCAATATTTTCTTTTTGGCTCAATGCAAGAAATAACCAAGGTTATAACCTTTATAACCAACTGAAGAGAGGGTACCTGTAATGCCCCTCCTCACCCCCATAAACAGCCCAAAGAGTCAAAAATGCACAAAGCTACTCACTGTTCAGCCAGGCTCCAGGAGGACCAGTGACTGACACATATGCAGAAAGATATCCTTTCAGGAAGTCATTCAAGCCTTATCCAGCGTATGTCTTCTTTATGGGTACCGGTGCCTGAACAATGGTCGTACACACAAATGCCTCAATGGATGACGTTGACTGAATACCAAAAAACCACTGTGCTGACATCATTAGTGCCACCATGACATAGCCACGTTAGTCATGAAGCACACTCGTAACCGTGCACAAGGTTACACAAACGCAAAGTCGTATACATGAAGAACAAGCTTACACAGCTCTGTAGAATACATTAACTAACTCCAGAAACGCTGAACGCAAGGCAACAAAGAGATGCGAAGCAAGCTTGCAGGTGCTTATGGCAACTAACTCTATGGAACGACAGGATCAAATTAGGAGCCTGACTGAACCAAAGATGACTAACCTACAGGAAACATAGCATAATATAGATGTACAGAAATCACACTATAAGTAAAATGAGAATCACATAGGACCACAAGCCGCAGGATGACCGAAGAGGGAAAGATGGGCCAGGAAGGCCAGGGCTCACAGTCAAGGTCAGATACAAACAGCACATTCCAGACCTAAGTCGACAAGGGGCCATCTGCATAAAAACAGAATAAATCCTCATAAATTGCAGACCAGAAGAGTTCGATTTCATGGTCCTCAAGGTTGTGATGCGGCCGAAATAGACAATGGGTATTCACCAGCGGTGGGAAGATGGACAGTTCTCAGCACCACAGACGTGAAGTGAAACATGAACAAGTTAAACACGTTGCAACATGGAGAGTACTCTCACAGGCAAAAGTGGTATTGCTAACAGGTACATTGGGGACGCATAGGGCCTCATTACACGGTAGGCGGTAGGGGATTACCGGCACCGGTAAGGGCAGTGGTGCTGGTAATCCCCTACCGCCCTACTACAAGGTCCCTCAGCGGGTCCTGTCCTTAACGTGTAGTCAGACCACACGTTAAGGAAGGGACCCGCTGAGGGACTTCAGAGCAAATAACGGTACCGCTAATAGCGATACCGTTATTAGCTCTTTCCCCATTCCCATTGAGCCCTATCGGGGCTCGAATGGGAATGGGGAATGGCAATTGGCATGGGCACTTACCGGGTCCTCAAGTGTCTGAATGACCCAGTAAATCCCCATACCACCTACCCAGACCCAGAAGGTGGTAGGGGGTAGCCATGGCGCTAATTGTGCCATGGTTACCTCCTACCATGTAATGAGGCCCATATTCATTCCCATCACCTTGAAGAGGTGCACAGAGCACTCAGGACAGAACTGGATCCCAAGCTTGGGGGGACCATTTCCTGCCAATTAGGGGGCAGAAATCCAGGCGTGGATGGTGGAGGGTAAGGACCAATGGTAATCCTGCGAACCTGCAACCATGTAATAGATAGTTTCTTGGGGAAGGGGCAGGCAGCCACCTGACATGTGAGGACCAATCCATTAGGATCTATAAGGGCAATCTATGGTGTCTACCAGTCCACACATCCAAACAAAACACGGGATAGTTTTTTACGGGGAAGGGCCCAGGTTGTGACGTCATTCTGCCACAAAAGGGGTTGACACAATTTGGAAATGGTGATTCCAGAGATTGTTGAATGTCCTTTATGGTCCGTGTCAGTTTCTTGTATTTAACAATAGTTTAAGTTACCCATGGCTGAGTCCTCCATTTGTTCTGGGGGACAGGGTTGTTAGGCCCTGTGAAGCTGAATGGGTGAGCTGGTGGTAACCCCCAGACCTCTGGCATACCAGACCTCAACAAGTTGATAAGTTGATAGCAGAGGGATGGTTTACTACGCACATTCGGCATAAGCCACCTCTTCCACCGCAGCACCCGGAGGGCTGCTCAGTGACTCGTGGACAACTAGTCCAGTGGGGAAGTGCACCCCGCACAAAGTCTGTCAGGAGCCAGCTTGGAAATATCCTGCCCGTGGCCCATGAGGAGTCCAGCAGACCAGAAAGGTGGCATGGCATCTTTGGCGGAGCCGGTAGCCAAACAGCGTCAGTGGATTACGGAGTGTTAATATTATCTCAGCCACACAGCAACTAAGGGAGATGGGAAAGTAACGAGATGTGGGGGTGGTAATGAGTATTATTGAGTATTGTTGAGTATCGTCTAGTAGCGTTGAGTATTGTTGAGTCAGGGTAGGGAAAGGAGTGGATGTAGATGTAATTTCTGTGATTAGGGCACATTCGGTCGTGAGGGAAAAGCTTCTGGTGGATAACCTAGAATATTGACTTAAGGGCACGGATGACAGAAGTTATGTAAATATTGGAATCCCGTGGATTGGGCATTTTAGCTCTGGTCATGGATGATTGTATGCCTGTGTTAAGGTTTAGCAAAGGTAGTTGGCCTAGATTGCGTAAGGTGTTCATCTGGTTAAGTCTTGCTGAGACGTTTTATCTGCAAGGTGATGCTGTAGGAACAGATCAAACATGAAAAATGTTGGTATCCCCTGTTAGGAGGCAGGAAGACAGCTGTGGGTTCATGTCAGTGCTTTGTAAAATGATAGTGTAACAGGACATTAGCATTGTAAGCATTGTAAGTGAGGTCTAGCACTCCCTTGTCTAGTGAAGTGGTGACGTCACCCATCAGGTCTGCACATAGGACTTGGAGAGCACGAGAAGTTGGTGCTGAGAAATTTAAAATTGACAGAAGAGGCAGTTCAGTGGCGGTGCTGGAAAGCACATGTGTGAGATTGGGTGCTGTGCCTGAGGAGGCAGAGAGTGGCAGAAGTGGAGCATGCCTGACATGTTGTGTTGGGAGCTGAAGAGGCTCAATAAAAATTGTTAAGAACTGATATTTGTGAATTCAAAGAATCTGCATTGAAAATATTCATTGTGATTATGTAATAACGGAGTGTCAAAAGCCTCTTCTTGAGGTCAAGTAAGTATAAAAGCAATGTATCAAGGGAAGTGCGGGGGGCACGCCCCTACAGCACCTGCGTAAGGCTCTTCTGTGATATAAGAACAAGATTTGTCAATATAGCGTGGAATGGTCGAAAAGCACAGAGGGTAAAGTGACTAACCTATGGCTACAATGGAGAAGTTTCTCAAAAAAATGTGCAGCAACCATTACAGACACATACAAGACACCTATAATGGGAATAAGTTGACCAAGCATATGGTGATATTTGAGCTCTGGTGAATGTTCCAAGATGATAGGGGGGGAGTAGCAAGGCGTCAATGGATGCTAAACCAGCAGGAGACACCAGGGGCAGCGCCCTCGGCTCCTGCTCCCCGATCTTCTCCTGAGAGCGAGAAAGGAGGAGCTGCAGCAGAAGTGTAGGGATTATACCCTATACAGGAGCTAAAGGCAGCAGAGGGATACACAAATACAACATTTCAACACCCACCATATACCAGGGAGGAGGAACAGAAAGGGGTCTGACAAACAGATGGTGGAAAGGGAACACGAGGCGAGACCCAGGCTAGCACCAATTAGGGGCTAGAGGGCATAGATTTGTTACAGTTTTTCTGAAGCCCAAGGGCTTAGTAAAATCATTCAACTGAGGCAGTACAAGACTCCGCTCTTAGTATAAAGTTGTACCACCTGAGTACATGGTAGCGTAGACAGGGCAGCCAGTACAAATGAAATTGTAATACAAATGGTCCAAAGAAACACTGAAACACTATGTATGTAAAAATAAAGGATTTATTTAAATACAGGTAGGCTCAGATCAATCTAGGGGTAAATAAGTATTAACACATTATCTGAAATCACAATTATAAAAACACCACACTATACTTGAAGGTACACAGACCAAAGTATAAACCTTATTTGAAATACCTAACAGTAGTTCTAGGGAAGTCAAAACCTTTTCATACACATACACATTCAGTACAGGTCACACCTATTCTTGGGGAGTAAAAACCAATGGTTACTTTGACAATTACATTCAGTAATGCAAGAGCAACAGAACCTACCAGTTGAGCAGTTACTCTCAGTACAAATCAAATAATCAGTCAACTGGACTATATACTTTTGGTGAATAGTGGACACTTATTCCAGGGGCGGTAAAATTGTATAACTACTTTTGCCATAACACAGAGTTATACTAGGTGAGTAAAACCTAAGGATGTAATATTCAATTACAGGTGCTTTTGGGATCAGTGAACCACAGATAAAGATAAGCAGTAACTCTTGTAGCTTATTTTTGGGAAGGCACACAGCTAACTCAAAGTAAGTAAAACCCATATACTTTTTATATCTCAGAAGCAGTCCATGTTAGATCTTTCCCAGCTACAAGGATAACTGAAGTATGACTTATAAGGGACAGTTAGAACCACAGACTTTAGGTTAGATAGCAAAGGGAAAGTAAAACCCATTGTTACACTTTACTGGATGACTCAAAGTTATTCTAGGTAGGCAACAACCTAATACAGACTTTCTGGACAGGCTAACAGCAAGTCAAGGGAAGCAAGACCCAGTTGGGGGACACTCATAAAATGATCCTCAAAGGACTAATCTGGTGATACCAACAGTTGGAGGACAATTACCCAGCAGGAATAGTCTGGTGAAATCAACACATTACTTTTGGGAAGAGGCACAACCTAATCACAGGAGAGCAATATACCTTCACATCTACTTTCTATTAGACTCGCAAAACAGTTTCTAATGAAGAAAAGAAGGTAAGTAAGGACCTTTGTAACTATTCACTTCAGAGTTACAGTTACCAAACAACTCTTTACAAGCAAGTAATTTTAAAACACGTATTTTCTTTTCTAGACTAAAGTCCCAATCTCTTAAAAGTATTTCCCTTAATCTTGGAGCATGAGTGTTGTCAGTTTCAGAAGGGGGGTCGCTAGGATCTAGTGACCAACAGGCAGTGTCAGGATAGGTTCTTTAGTCGAAAAGTCAGAGTTCCTTAGGAAGAATGGGCAAACAGATGAGTACTTTACTTCTGAGTTAGAAGAGGGACCAGGGGCTTCGCAGAAGACACCCTCGCAGGATTCTAGCAGTGCAACTGGGTGCACTGGATGAGAGGCCTCCCCATCGCACAAAACATCCCACAGCTACAGAGAAATCCTAACAGGCTTAAGGTAAGTATATACCAAAGCCAACACAGTACCTCAGCATTGAAGAAGATTTTGCAGCAGGAAGACTTCAGGCTCTGCAGCCAAAAACCCAGTCAGTGGATTCCTTGTTCTGGTGACTGAAAACAGACCTTGGAAGGAACTTTGCAGTAGGGATCGATGAAGAAGGCTCTAGGCAAGGTTTTATGTGTGGCTGAATGTGGTTTTGTGGTTTTGCCAGATTTTCAAGGAGCACAGAAGAAGACAGAATATCACAGTTGAATCCTTGTAATTACAAAGATCCAACACTCTGTTGAGGGGACATTTTGGACTTGATTTGTGTCTCTGGAGATTCACCAGGATGCCCACGAAGTTTCATCAGGATTCGGAATTCGGAAGACTGTGCAGTCCACAGTGGCGTGAGTTCCCAGGGTATTGGCGTATTGCAGCAACGCAAGATCACAGCAATGCATGGGATGGTTTAAAATGCAGTTCCTCTTGAGTTTAGTGGGTTTCCTTAGGCTCTGAGTCAGGGTGATCATTTTTAGAGTCCCCAGGTTGATTGGAAAGAAGGGCTACAGCAGGCTCGCCGGTCGCTGGAAATTGTTTCTGCCACTTTTCCTTCATCATCCTCTTCGGTTTCAGTTCCAGTGGTCGACTACTCTTCAGCTTCCAGGTTCGCAGTATTTAACAGGAACTACAGCACAACTTCTGCATTCTCTCCCTGCATATTACAAGAAGGGGCAGTCTGGTTGTCCAATCAGGACAGCCAGACCCCCACTGGGATTTGTCCCCATTCAGGCAAGAAGGGAGACAAAGGGCTGTGGAGTTTTGGACTCGTCCCTCGCTTCCTGCCCTCACAGACAGACTGGAGCCTGGGCAGGGAGTACAGGTGACTCCCGCCGAAGATAAAAATCGCAAAAAAGGAATTTCCCACCCTGGATGTCAGGGGAAGGAACAGGAAAGGACAACAAACACTAAAATTGCACAAAAAAGAAGACAGGGCCATTTTGGTAAAATTAGCAACCTTACGTGCCTGTACTGCAGCTGTGAACACAGCCCGCGGTGAAGGTGCACCAAATTAATACAAGGTATCACTGCCACCAGCCATTGAAGGTAAGCTTGTCCTTGTAACAGAATTGTTACAGTTTTAGTGTGAAATGAGATACATCGTATCTCCCCAGCACTCCACATAAGGTGGGGTGTGCTTGCTTCACAGAATAAAGTGTAAAAGGGATCCAAATATCCTTTCTACACTTGGGAACTGTAGTTCTCTCAAGCTTAGCAAAAGCAAGTTAAAAGGGGAGCCCCTAGTGCAACCCAGCAACAACAGGCACTTATTGCCAATAAGTTGTTCAGGAGGATAACTTTAAAAAGACACTATGGAGAGTCAAAAAATGACACCCATAAAAAGAGTTGAAGATTCTGTGAGTGTGGAAAAAGGTTCACACTCACTCAGGTATTAAGGAAAAATAACCCACTAATAATGCAAAAGGTTCTGGGGTTGACACAGGTCAGGAAGACCTAGAGGATGCAGGTATGGGCATCAGATGCAGCAGAACCAAAGTCGATTGGCGGGGGGGGGGGGGTGAGGATAAATGCAACAAATGCAACAGGGCCTAGGGGGGGCTCCAGAGGAATGAGAAAGAGCCACCCCAATGCTGGGTGTGTGGTAGGGCATATCTCGAGAGTATGCTGAAGCAGGGGAGAGGCACACGAGATATGGCATTATAAAGCACCTGTGCACAAGTGTTTCTAGGTACGAAAAGACAAGGAGGTTGAATCAGAGGGAGGACAAAACAATGATCTTACTAGGCCTTGTGTCATTCACATCATGCAAGTGCAGGGATTTGGAAGGGGAGACGTGTCAGGAAGGGGGGGGGGTGTACAGGTAATCAAAAGCCGACTAGTGGCTCATAAGTGCACAGAGAAGGGTCTATGGGGTTACAGATGCAGGCCACAAGTGCTGTGGGACCCAGGAAGCAACAAGGTGCAACTGGACAGGCAGGGACCTGGGCCCAAGTTCACAGGATGGCCAGGTTACCAGTGCATGGAGCAGATGGGTCATCAGCAGGTGAGAGGAAGAGAGAAAGCAGAATCGAAGAGGAAGGTCATAAGTTGCTTCCAGAACTGGAGGTGGATCTGCTTAAGTTTGAGAGAGACAGGGAGGCTGTTCCAGAGGGAGGCTCCAGATGAAGAAAGAGATCTGCCCCCTACTCTCTGCTTGGAAAAGCGACTGACCCTCAGAGAGTTGGAGGTGGATGAGCAGAGAGCTTGAGAAGGGAGATGTTTAGTAAGAGAGAGTTGGAGGTAGTGCAGTCCCAGGCCCCAGAAAGCCTTGTGGACAATGCAGATGGTCTTTAACTTGATCCTTGTCACCACTGGGAGCCAATGAAGAGATTTCAGAGCTGGAGAGATACAATCCATGGTCTTGCGGTTTAGGACAAGTCTTGCAGTCCTGTTCTGGGTAAGTTGTAGAGGACCGAGAGTAGAGGCAGGAAGATTTAGAAAGAGGATGTTGTATTAGTTCAGCCTAGAGTGCACCAGAACTCTGGAGACAGTGAGCTTCTGGGGGAAAGTGAGGAAAGGATAAATTCCTCTGAGGAGGTGCAGCTAATAATTTGACTTTTAGAGACGTCAGAGATGTAAGGAGAGGGTGGAGTTGAAGATGACCTCAGGGTTCTTAGCCTCACAGGTAGGAGCAGGAAGAGGTCCCAGAGTGGGTGGCCAGAGAGATAGAGGAAAGGAGGGAGTTGTTGTTCCATTGAGGAGGATCTCCATCTTCCTGGCATTAAGGCAGCATCATTGGCAGCACACCACTCCTGAATTGCGGACAGGCAGTCTGGCATGAGAGAAAGAGTAGAGGTGGCCGAGGGAAGCCTGAAACAGAACTGGGTATCATCCACATAACACTGAAAGTTGGAGCAGAGAGCAGCAATGTGGTGGGCAAGAGGTGCCAGGTATCGGTTGAACAGCCAGGGAGAAAGGTTAGACCCTTGGGGAACACCACAGGTAGAGGGAGAGATAGAAGAGAGGAAGCATCCCAGCTGGACCTGAGAGGGTTAATCAGTGAGAAAGGGTTGTTTGTATCCACTGACATACCAACCCATGGCACAGGCACCACAAATACAAGCGCCTATGCATTATTTACAGGCACCACAGATGCCACAGATGCAGTTTAACAGACAACATGCATACCCAGCACAGCAAATACTGCAGGTATAGAACAGCACAAAACCAACCAACGGGACTGTGGCACGCACAGACTCCATGGCAACGACTTCTATTAGGAACTTGGGGTGGGGGGGTCACCGTAGTGGGAGACAACACATTCCTGGGCAACAGGATGTCCTTATACCCTCAAAAGGACAGCCCACAGATGGACTTGATGTGTTCCATCCTATCGATCCCACCCACCGTATAGGGCTGACAATAGGTGACAAGACATTTTCCTTTCTTGTAGACACTGGGTTAACTACATCCTGCATCTGGGAAGGGAAATATAGCATGTCAGGTGATGCCATGAATACTCAAGGGTTCTCTGGGGTGACAGAAATGATTTCTTGTACAGACGATATTGCACTTTCTATAGGGGAGCATGATCTACCCTTGCCCCTAGTCTATTCACAACATACACCTGTAAATATACTGGGGAGAGACATCATTAACAGACTTAAAATTACCATCTCTTCCACGGACAAGGCAATAGTGTGCTCCACACCAGGGATACACTTCCTAAATATGAGGGAAATCATTCAAGCTTACTGTGGATGAAGGATACAGAGGGGGTATTATTGGACGAGGAGCTATTCCAATATGGGACTGAAACTATAATAGCATTGCTTCCAGGGATTCCGGGGGAAATGTGGCGCATTCAAAACAAGTACTTATTCAGGCCAGAGATACTATTAGATGAGAAAGAAGGGACAATAGTGCCACTAGAGTTAGAAGCAATAATCGTAGGGGATGACTGGATGGAAGTGCATGGGACAGATGACACAGGATGATCTTGGCGAGCATTGATCGCCATAGCTGAGCGGCACAGGTTGACCACAGTCACAGATGAACTATTCAGAGACAACAGATCAGACCAAGGGATGCTATTCAAGGTGAGCATCACATATTGGGTGAGAATACATTATAGAAAAGTACCACAGAGAATGGCGATGGTGCTGAAAGCACCTCTGACCATTCTCAAGAAGGATTTGGAAAAGTCCACAGAACAGAATCCTATGGACCACAATTCCCTATGATGTGGGGCTTCTGAAGCAGATAGGAGCCGTTAAGATAACATGAAAGCCAGGCACAATTTTACCATGACTGAAACAATACCCACTCTCTAGAGAGGCAGACAGAGGTATTTATGAGACTATTGCAGCACTTGTGAAGCAGGACATACTAGTGCCATCAGAATCACCATGCAACTCTGTTATGTACCCTATCAAAAAGACCACAGGGGGGTCATGGCATTTTATAAAGGACGTATGCCCTCTTAACCATATTGTAGAAGCAGAATATCCTTTAATTTCAAAGCCATCAACAATTTTGAGCAGCATCACCATGGAAGTTGCCTACTTCATGGTCGTAGATTTGAAGAATCCATTATTCTATATACCGTTACATCCAGGCTCACAAGAAGCAACTTAATTTCTATATAGAAATTACAAGTAGAAACATACTAGAATTCCTCAAGGGTATCTATATTCAATAGGTACCTTCAGATGGACGTAGTCAATGTACAGATGGTAAGCGCGGTTATATATATTACGTAGTCGACATCTTGATTTGCAGCAAGACAGAAGAACAGTGTAGAAATGACTCAGTACATATGCTCATATAATATCACAGTAATCAGGGTGAGAGCGAAACACACACTTTCATCTTTCTGACCCTACGTGCAAAAAAGACATTGTTTCTCAAACAGTTGTGGCGGTAGCTGGAGTTTTCATCTTGAGGATTAATGTGAGCATTAAACGCTCAAGGTGAAAACTCCAGCAATTGCCACAACTGTTTCAGAAACAATGGGCCTCATTCCGAGTAGGGGGTTAACAGCACCGGTAAGGATGCTGGTGCCGTTAACCCCCTACCGCCATATTCTGAGGTCCCTTAGCTGGTCCCACCAGAAACGGCTGGTCTGACCAGCCGTTCTTAGCGGGACCCGTTAAGGGACCACGGAGCTAATAACGGGCCCACAATTTGCGGGCCCGTTATTAGCTCCTTCCCCATTCCCATTGAGCCCTATGGGGGCTCAAATGGGAATGGGGAATGGTTTTCTGAATGGGGATTTACCGGGTCCTCCAAGGTTGGAATGACCCGGTAAGTCCCCATTCAGAGACCCTGGACCTGGGTTTGGGGGCAGCCATGGTGCTAATAGCACCATGGCTACCTCCAAACTCATAATGACCCCCAATGTCTTTCTTGCACGTAGGGTCAGAATGATAAAAGTGTGTGTTTCGCTCTCACCCTGATTACTGTGATATTATATGATTGTGTACCTGCCTGGGTAAAACAGGGCCTAGCCAGGAGCCCTTTTTCTTGACAGTTTCAGTACATATGCTTACAGTACTACCCTGATAACTGTGATAATATATGATTGTGTACATGCCTGGGTAAATCAGGGCCTAGCCAGGAGCCCTTTTTCTTGACAGTTTCAGTACATATGCTGACAGTACTAGCAGGCAAGGGATACAAGGTGGACAAGGCCAAATTACAATATTGCCAGACAGAAATGTTATACATTGGACAGATGATCTCGATGAAACCCACAACAGCAATGCAGCAGTTATTAGAACTATGTAATTACTGCAGGGCATGGGTCTTCGATTACAGCACTTACACTAGGCCCTTATTAGGCGCACTGAAGGAAGATGGACAACAGAAATGACTGAGGAATTTAGCGAGCTGAAGGAAGAAATATGCACAGCTCCAGTGTTAGGGATCTCAGACTATCAAAAGGAATGTGTTCTGTTCTCACACTCTGATGGAGTAGTCATGGCAGCAGTTCTGACACAGATGACCACTTTAGGGCACAAGCCACTAGCCTACTACAGTGGGATTTTAGACCCAGTAATTAGAGCAGATTATCCATGCGTACAAGCTCTGGCTGCATCCACATTCACAGTGGACAAATCAGCGAGAATTACCATGGGATGCATCACCACTCTTTATGTGGATCATGCTCTCTTCCCACTAATGGAAAGACCAAAAAGCACAATGATAATCCAGAGGGCTTCAGAGTATGAGGTGTCACTATCTAACCCAGCTCTCAAGATACTAAGATGCAGACTTGTCAACCTGGCATCCTTTGTCGCCAATGTTTTGACTATGCACACGACTGCACAGGGAGCCTAGAAGAATTGAGTGACACTCCCAAAGTACAGGAGGAGGCACTTGAGGTGGGAGATGTGCACTAGATTGATGGGTCTTCAACAATTGACCAGACAAGTGGGGAATGACATACTGGGACAGCAATCGTGAGACTTTGGGAGGATGGGACAAGTGAGGTAGTGACAAACGCATGCCCGCCATCACATGGCTTTAATATTGGCATTGGAGCACAGCAGAAAGAAGGAAGTGATGATATATTCAGATTCATCCTATGTGACATCCACAGTGCATTCTGGGCTGTCACATTGGATGAGGAAGGGCTTTAGAAATACTGATGGGTCACTGGTACAGCACACACTCCTATTGGAAAGATTAGTGGATGTCATCGATTTCCCAGAGTGAATAGCAATCGTGAAATGCCAAGCACACACAAAAGGGGAAGACCCTATTTGAAGGGATAACGAAGCAGCAGACGGGGAGGCAAAATGCGCCACCTACTTTGAGGACATTTTAGAAATGGAGGCTTCATTACACATGCGTGATTATGCAAGAACTGTGATATTAATGGAGGGATAAAATATATTACCAGTGACACAAATTATGGAGTTGCGAGGAGCTGCACCCAGGGAGGAAAAGGAACTGGAGGGTTGACCCCTGCTCTCTTTGGGACTGGAGTATGGAACTGAACACAAAAGAAAGAATAGGTCCCAACAGGAAAAGAACTGTGTGGTATAACAGTGGAATGAGTAACTGTAAACTGTCTCAGTAGATGACTACGGAGGTATGGACACCATATACGGAATGCATATGGCTTGCACCTAGTATGGTGTCCTTGTGTTGACTCTCAAGAGAAGAGAGAGTCAGCACCTTGTGTTAATGAATAACACGTGGTGGTATGTCCTCGTGTAAGCTCTCAAGCTGGAAGGAGTTAAGACACACTATGCCGACTACTTGGCATTTGTGTACATTTTGCATGTTTATTCTTTCTGACAAACAAACAATTAATAATGGCAAATATCTAAATAAACAGATTATTTACAAGTAGTAATAGATAAAAGGAAATGGAAGCCAGCGTCAGGAAGTTAAAGAATGAGCGAAATGAAATCAGAAAGTTCAAAACAGAATAGGCTAATATTCACAGCAAATTATTAGCAAGACAAGAGGCAAATTATAAAGCATAGGCTGCATGATTGATTCAAGAACATATTTTGACCAGGACCTTATCTAGAAACAGCATGAGATCTCTCTTTGCATCTGTACAGGTTGTTAACATATGAAGATGATAGATTGTCCTATTGGCTAAAATATAGTACAATAAGGAATTCATGTTAGTGATCAAAACAGTTTACAATGGTGTTTTTAGTAGGTCTCAGTGTCTGTAAAGTCAACTCTGGGTTGCCATCTACTGAGACAGTTTACAGTGACACATTCCACTGTTATAACACACCGTTGGAACCTATTCCTTCTTTTGTCTTCAGGAAAAGGAACTGTGGCTTAGGAGAGGATGTACAGTATATCGAACAGAAGTCTGATGGTGGCAAAACAACACAGGGAAGTTGGTTATGTCACTTTCATTACTTCACAAATCATTTACACAGCTGCACCATCCAACCCATACAGAGAAGGAAGTGCTTTCCACCCATATTAGAGAAAAATGGTTCTGTCCTAACTTGGTGGAACACATGGCCGAATTCATGATTCATTGTTTGGTGTGTAAACAATATACTGCTGGTCATACATTAGGAGTAGTGAGAGGAACCATACCTCGACCAGTGGGTGGATTTCAACACCTCCACATCTGTAAGAGTGCAGCTACATGATAGTGATTGTATGTCCGTTTTCCCGTTGGATCAAAGCTGGTCCTTGTTCTCATACTGATGCCCATAAAGCAGCGAAATTCCTGGTTCAGGAGATATTCCCACAATGGGGCGTGTGTGTGGTCCTGCGGTCTGACAATGGCCCTCACTTCGCCAATGAGATGTTCCAACATATCACAACCTTGCTGGGAATCCAACACACATTTGCCTGTGCCTATCACCCACAACCAAACGGGATGTGTGAACGCCTCAATGGGTTGCTTAAAGAAACCATAGCCAAAACTAAGAAGAGTTTAAACAAGAGTTGGCTGCATTGCCTCCCTTAAGCCCTGTTCGCACTGAGTAACAAGCCCGGGTCTGACCACCATTTAACCCCATACGAGGTGTTAACAGGGCGGCACTTGCGACTTCCCTTGGCTCCTCACACTAGAGCAGTCAAACATGCTGAGAATGTGGCTAATGTGTTGGGTCAGGAAATGTACGAATGTACATCTTCCTTGATTGCTAGTGCCTCTTTTATTTCTCGCCAGCTGCAATGAAACCAGGAGAGGCCTGAAGCCGGAGAAGAAAGCAGCAGTGTTGACAACCATGAGGACTTATTTAAGCAGCCGCCCATATACCCAGGAGACCAGGTTCTCCTACGTAATTTTTCCAGAAGGTGGGACGCGCCCATGTTCACAGACACCCACACTGTGGCAGCAGTGACTGAAAGAGCCATTACGCTGATTGGAAACAGCATTTGGAATCACTTAGGAAAATTCAAGCCCTACAAAGCAGTGGCCTCACCTGGCAGCAAAATCAACAGGGCCAACGATCCTCAGCAAGAAGAGCAAAGGGATAGTTTGGAGTCAGCACTGCCGAGCAGAGGACACTCAATGGTTACTCATTCATGGGCAGCAGATTTACGGCAAGGACTTCTTAGACCTCCAAAGTGAGGGTACACTGTGTTATTTTTCTTTCCTCACACATTCATCATGTAAGTGCAAATGTTTTATTGCATTTTTTCCATGTTGCCCATTGATCCCCAACTTGATACTTTCCAAGGCCAATTTGTCCAGTTTATTAGAAGGTCCAACAGGTCTCGAGCACGCCATCCTAATGTGTATTTCCATGTCTTCATAGCAAACCTTTCCCAAGTTTATCCACATCTAGAAAGCGGAAGCCCATCTGTTCTTGCAGCCCTCAGAGACCCTACAATTATGGCTGTGTGGGAACAACTATTCATTTTTGCCATGACAGATTACATGGTTTACAGGGTTTGAACTAATACATTAAGGTTCATTTTTGCGCACTAAAGGCGGGCAACTTATATCCTCAAGCTGCACCAGATTCCAAGCAGCACAGGTAATGGAAAAGGTTATTAAAAATATGCTCATCACGTCTTGTCTCTTATTTCCAAGTGCTGTTTTTGCTCTACTGTTTTGGCGAATATCCCTTGTATATGGTGCTACTGCTGTATCCTCTACTAACCCTACCCCAACTTCAGCAGGTAGAACGACCATGTCAGATGGACAGGGGAGAACTGTAAGCACAGTAAGGAGAGGTAAGCGCAGTGCTGACACAAACATGAGAAGTGTGAATCTATATTTCACTGACACTGCTCGAGTGTCTAGCAACATGTGGTACAAGCACATGACTAAAGTAGGTAAAGAATACACTGGGGAGAGCTTCTGTATGCTCACTAATCCCCTATGCCATGAGTGCCTCCAGAACGTGTATAGCAAATCAAATTCCAGCAGCAAGAGCACAATGCCTTATGTACCTATCCATGGTTACCACCTGAGGCAGAATTCAAGGGAAGACAGCAACATTGAGATGGATGTCCAAGGCAACCTTCCCCTATGAAGACAGTTATATAAAGACACTTGACATGATAAACAATTACTGGCAATTAGACCAAGCTATACAATACTAAACTGAAGGCCCCCAGAAAGGAGAAACAAAAACTATAATACTGAAAGAACTACCATGCCCGAAGAGTGGAGAAACCAGTATGTTGGGAAAGACCACAGATGCTCGTGTATGGCCAAGTATACACAGCAGGAGGATGGAAAGAGGGAGTAGTAAGAAGCAAAGAACACACCCTAGTGCAAGCACCGGTAAACAAAGTGCAAGGAGAAAATGACAAGTGCTTGAAAGAATGGGCTGTGAGCAGTTTGGCTAGACAATGAAAATGGACCAATGCCTATAATGCCACTGAAGAAACCAGCATTATGTTACCACAACAACAGTCCATTAAAGGCTAGAGATAACACAGAGTGTAGGTACACAGAGAGGTCCAGCAATGAAGGTTGGCACAGCAGTATTAATGGATCACTATTGGATGTGTGGATCCAAGGCATATAAGAAGCTGTCACTGAACTGGGGAGGAGTTTGCTTGTTGTCTCACATAAATATGCCAGCAGTGGTAGTGCCATAGAAGGATGTGAAGATAGACAATTTCACTAAAATGTACACTAGCAAGAGAAAGAAGAGATCAAACTAAGTGGAAGAAAAGGGAAGAGAGAAACAGTCAGTAGAAGTGAGTAGAGTGAAAAGAGACAACTATTTCTCATCAGAATCAGAAGCATCCTTGGACGATGTTCCACCTGATCGGTTGTTCAGCAGGACAGAAATGTTCTTTGCATCAGTAGTTACAGTTGTCCAGACATATACAAACGTAAAATGGTTGCATATCACAAGATGGGAAGTAATGCAGACAATACACTCTACAGTAAATGGTTTCAATATGATAAAAGAAGAGCTCCGAGCAGTAAGGATAATTGCACTCCAAAACAAATATGTTCAAGACCTTCTCACATCAATGGATGGAGGAGTTTGCACCAAGACGGGTGTTAATGTTGCACGTTCGTACCAGCAAATGACGGAGAGAATGGCACACTGACAGAAGCAGTGACAAGATTGTCAAAGATGCATGCCAAGATGGTGGAAGTTGCCAAAGGGACAAAAAAGGAGCAGAGCTGGTTGTCATACATATGGTCATGGATGCCATCATGGTTAGCAGATGGACTGAAGGTATTACTAGGAACATTGGTGCTAGTACTAATTGGACTATGGGCCTCATTACGAGTTTGGAGGCAGCCATGGAGCTGTTAGCTCCATGGCTGCCTCCAAACCAGGCTCCATTACCGGGTTCCTGCAATGAGGAATAACTGGGTAATTCCGACATAGGAGGACCCAGTAATTCCTCCTTGCAGGAACCATTCCCCATTCCCATTTGTGCCCCCATAGGGCTCAATGGGAATGGGGAGGGAGGTAATAATGGTCAGATTTCAACTGGCCCGTTATTACCTCCCTCTTCCCCTTGCGGGACCCGAAAGGACGCCTGGTTTTAACAGGCATCTGAACCGGGTCCCGCAAAGGGAAGCTTGTAATCAGCGCTCTGTAATGAAGCGGGCCAGTCCCGTACCGGACCCCTTCATTACGGGAGCCCCAGGGCCGTAATGAGGCCCAATGTGTCGTCAAGATCTGCATCGCAGAATGTTGCAAAACCACTGAGAAAACCATAAAGATGAATGTGTTTGTAGATGTGAACATGAGAAGAAAAAAACAAGATAGTAGAAGAACGAAACAGCCTGAGAGCAAGGATAAAGGAATACCCAATATTTTCAACTGAGATGATAGTATTCGACAATCCACTCAACAATAATAGATACTGGGGGAAATTGGTATGGTGCAACCCAGAAGGAGACTGTAGCTATATGACCTGGACTTCCGATGACCATGCAAAATACTATGCACATCTTGGAGAAGTACGAAGATATGGCCACCAAAAGAGTGACAAGGCATGGAGGATTGGCCGGCATGTTGACCCATGGGGGGACTGAAGAGAGCGTCCATGGAATGCCCCTCCATGCCCCCAAGATCCTGACAGCCTGAAAAGTCAAAAATGCATGAAACCACTCACTATTCAGCCTGGCCCCAGGTGGACTAGTGACTGACACATGTGCAGAAAGATATTCCCTCAGACAGCCATTCAAACCTTAATCAGCGAATGTCTTTATGAGTACAGGTACCTCAACAATGGTGGTATACCCAAATGCCTCGATGGATGATGTTGAATGAATGCCCAGAAACCACTGTGCTGATGTCATTAGTGACACCATAACATAGCCATGTTAGTCATGAAGCACACTCGTAACCATGCACAATGTTACACAAACACAGACTTGTATACACGAAGAACATGCTTGCACAGCTCCGTAGAATAGAGGACAGATACATATACATATTGTCTCATTAGCTAAGTGCAGAAATGCTGAACACGAAGAGCAAAGAGATTTGGAGCTAACTTGCAGATGCTTATGTCAACTAGCCCTATGGAACTACAGAATCACACAAGGAGCCTGACAGGACCAAAGATGACTAACCTATAGGAAACATAGCATAATATAGATGTATAGAAATCACACTATAAGTATAACGAGAATCACATAAGACCACAAGCCGCAAGACGAGAGAGGAGGGAAAGCAGAACCAGGCTGCACAGAGCAGGAAGGCCAGGGCTCACAGCAAAGGTCTGAGACAAGCAGCACATTCCAGATCTAAGACGACAAGGGTTCATCTGCCGAAAAACTGAATAAATCCTCATAAATTGCAGACCAAAAGAGTTTGATTTTGTGGTCCTCATCCACGTGATGGAGCTGAGCTAGACTATGGGTATTCACCTGCGGTGGGAAGACAGACAGTTTCCAGCACCACAGACTTGTAATGAAACATGAACAAGTTAACAATGTTGCAACGTGGAGAGCACTCTCACAGGCAAAAGTACTATTGCTAACAGATGCATTGGTAACATATAGTCATTCCCATCACCTTGAAGAGGTGCTCATTCCCATCACCTTGAAGAGGTTCACAGAGCACTGAGAACAGAATGGGGTCCCAGGTCTGAGGGGACCAGTTCCAGCCAATCAGGGGACAGAAATCCAGGGCTGGATGGCGGAGGTTAAGGACCAATGGTAATCCTGTGACCCTGCAACAATGTAGTAGTTTCTTGGGGAAGGGGCAGGAAGCCACATGACATGCAAGGACCAATCCATTAGTTTTTATAAGGGCAATCTATAGTGTCTACCACTCCACGCAGCCAACCAAAACACGAGATAGGAATTTTGGGGAAGGGCCCAGGTTGTGATGACATTCTTTCACAAAATAGGTTGACACGGGTTTGGAAATTTTGATTCCGGATATTGTTGAATGTCCTGCATGATCCCTGACGGTTTCTTGTAATAAATGACAGTTTAACTTGCCCTTTCCTGAGTTCTCCATGTGTTCTGGCGATCAGGGTTGTTGGGCCCTGAGAAGCTGAATGGGTGAGCTTGTAGTAACCGCCAGACCTCACCAACACAGCATTAGTCAATAATGAAAATTGGAGGAAAAAGGAAAAAATGGCAACAGGCTAGAGGTTGGGAGGCGAAAAGATGATAGCATGTGAAAATTGGGAGTTGGGTTGGGGGCTGGGGACCAAGTTCAGAGAAAAACTGGGATTATCTGGAAAGATAACTGCGGTTATGATAGAAAACTAGATTGGGAATTAAAGTGTGTCAGATGAAAGGACGAGTGTTGGGGTAATGGGAGAGCGATAGGGAGGGGAAAATATCAAGGGGTGTGAAGGGGGCATAGCACGGAGAGGGGGACACGATGAGTGCCTGAGAGGGGAGGGAAGAGTTTTAGGTTTTGCACGCTTTTGGCAGATAACCACGGTTATTTGTGTGCGTTTTCGGATAACTGTGGTTATCTGTAGTACATAGATAACTGCAGTTATGGAGAAAATGAGAGGGTTAAAAAATGAGACTAAAACAAAGAAGGGGAATGTTAAAGCTACTGTGAGGTGGGTGGTAATGGGTGGTCCAATGGATTTGGCCGCTGGGTTCCTTAAAGAACAGAACGGTTCAATATGGAAAGTGGTCAAGGTGGAAGGCCATGGCTGATGGGCCCCAATAAATCCTAGTGAGCAACATGTCAAGGGACCACAGTAAAAGATCATGGCTATTGTGCCCAAAATAAATCTAGTGGTGTGACCATGACCGAAAACCAGTGGCACTAGTCATGGCCAAAGGCCATGACTAGTGGTTTAGGAAAACTATTGGACCAATATCTAGAGTGGCACAGCTGAAGGCCATGGCCAATGGGCATGTTTGAAGGTCATGGCTATTTGGACTGGAAGAAAGCTATTGGGGTAACATGTAAAGGCACCATGGGCGAAGGCCAGGGCCAATGTTCATGGGCGAAGGCCATGGCTAGTGAGTAGGAATGAAAGGCACTGTTTTAAAATATACAGTGGGCACGGCCAAAGGCCCTGGCTAGTGGGTCCGAAATACATGTATAGAGGCCACAGCCAAATCCCGTTTGCGCATAGTTGGCCCAAAAGAAAGATATTGGACAATGGAATAACAAAACCCTTACAATTCGCTGAAAAAAACTTTATTTAAAGTGTTGTTCATTTGCGCAGATCTAACACAAGAAAACCCTTGAAATTCAGTGGATGTGGGGAGTCATGACCTTCTTAACTCTGTGAGTTGCTGTTGATGTCACCCATAATGCTATATCCCCCATAAGGACATTTTGTATGTCATTGTAAATGCTTTTTCTTATAATGTGTTTGTGCTCATGGGCTTTTCAGCGAGTCAAACTGGTCATGACTTCCCAACACAACTGAATTTCAAGGGATTTGTTGCGTTAAATCTGTTCAACATAACTACACTTTAACTAAAGTGTTTTCAGGGAAATATATATGTATATATTCAAGGAAAAAACTTTAGTTGCAGGAACGTTAAGGTGAGAACTTAATGCAACAAAACCCTAAAGCCACCTTAACTTCATGCCCCCTCTTGCGTAGACTATGACCACAATGATGACATCACAGATCACATCACTGATGACATCACTAATTACATTACAGCAGCAACTGGCATTATGCATGGGCTTCAGCCATGGTCAGTGTGCATGGCAAAATATATTTTAACCCATGAATGGGTACTAGTCATGGACTCCAGTTATGGACAGTGGTCACAACCTTCACCGATTTGCACTGAATATTATAACACACTAACAAGCTACCAACCATAGATTTTGGCCTTTCAACAGCTTTCAACAGTGTCCACTGTATATTATATATTAAAGAGCAAACATGAGCAAGGTCATGGGATACCTGGCTGATGAACGAAGGGTGAACACACTCCTATGGGGGTTACACCTTGGCAAGTGTGTACACTTTACTCTAAATGAATTCTGACAAAAATGCATCAGGACAATTCTGAGTACTGCAGTCAGATTTTTAATAAAACTGCAGTTTACGTGTTTGTAGATACACTTAACTAGGAGTTACACAAGATACAACAGTATTTACACATTTTTCAGGTATAGTGACCAATTTGTAAGTGACAAATGTCAAATATTTGTAGCGTCTTTCCAATGCTTACACATCCACTGAGGGGTCCTTGGGAAGGAGACTAGTTGATTTAGTGAGGTGATAGCATGTAATAATCAGCACATATGCATCAAAACAATGTAGGGTTGATATATCCTGGCCACCTTGGATGTGGAAGAAAGCTTGAAAGTACTGAAACTTTTTCTCTACACCAGAAACAACATCACGGCAGTCCCTACTGAGTTAATCTTGGAATGTGTCAGATTGGCCATGACCAAAGACTTCTTCCTGTTCAGAGACCAATTGCATATATAGATCGAAGGGGTCAGCATGGGCGCCACGTTCGCTCCTGACATGGCGAACCTATATATGGCCCATTATGAACACATCTTGTCAGCGCACAATCCCTACCAACAGAACGTCATTTTATGGAAGAGATATATTGACACCGTTCTTCTCATCTGGAAAGGCAACTCTGAAGATCTGATGGCTTTCCATGGATGGCTCAACCAGCGCAACCAGCACATCAGATTCACCATACATTGGGATTTCCATGGGATCGATTTTCTAGATCTACACATCTATATATCTGGCGACCACCTCAACACATAACTGTTTCGCAAAGACCCCGATAGGAACACCTTGCTTCATTTCAACAGCTACCACCCGGAAAGCATGAAGTACAATTTACCGTACAGACAATTCCTTTGCATCAGAAGAAACTGCACCGAAAGCACCACTTTTGACAAACATGGCAGTGACCTCCAAACAAGGCTCGCCGACAGGGGGTACCCCAGAAAAGTCATCAAAAATGCCAAGAAGCGGGCCGCCAACACCGACCGCACCATATGCCTCACCAAAACAACCAAAAAGGAACTTGACAGACTGGTATGTGTCACTACCTTTAGCCCACTCAGAGACCTCGTTAAAAAGACCATCAAACTACACTGGCCCATCATCATAAACGTGGGATCACTACAAAAAGACGCACTGTTTGCCTTCAAGAAAAACCGGAACATCAGAGAATCCTTGGTACACACCTTAATCGAACCCACCAAATCTACCAGCACTCTATGGAATCTCCCACCTGTACAAGGCCACTACCGGTGTGGCAAATGTACGGTCTGCCAATTCACGGAAACTACCAAAATATTCCAACATAATGACATTAATTGGAATCTGCAGGACCACACCAATTGCAGTACGAAACAGGTCATATATGTTATAACCTGTCTTTGTGGACTCATTTACGTGGGCAAAACCATTAGACCAGTAAAGACCAGGATCTGCCAGCACCGCTCGTGCATAAAAAACAAAGTACTTGACAAACCCCTTGTAGCTCATTTTGTCAAGAAAAATCACACCAATATGAGCCTCAAATGGCTGGTAATACAGAAAGTTACTGCCACCATCAGAGGGAGAGACGTCGACAGAATCTTAACTCGTTTAGAACAGAAATGGGTGCACAAATTAAATTCTGTCCGGTCAGGTTTAAACATTTCCATAGAATGGAAACACTTCCTGTAATTGAGACAATGCATCCACTCCTAATTGACCTCATGTGGCACTGCTGGACATTGTAACGCCACCTTATTTTGCAAATATGTGCCTTTTCCTGTGTCACTGCTAACATAACCACCATCAATAATGGGGCATTTCCTGACCGCGAGGCCATTTACTTCATGTTTTGCACCACTGCACTTTCGACTATTCCTGGAACTTTGACCGTGCAGATATGCCCAACAGTTGCTTACTGCAGTACCTACTGCTCACTTTGTGTAAATATGTATCATGATATCATAGCATCCTAGCCTGGCAGTGAGGCATCCTTCGCCTGCCTGCCTGTATATGGACAACCAGTCTGAGCCACGCATCATTTCATGCGTATGCGTAATCACCAGTATGCTCTCCCATGGCTGAGTGTGTTCTTTACTTTGACTTTGGAACCAGGCGCTAATTCCGGTCAGGCAGCCTCACGGGCACCCCCCGGCCTCGCACACCTCATCAAGGTCCGCTCACCCCATTTAATCACAGTCAGCTCCCAAGCTCACTCCATGCACAGCCAGGGACCTCAACCGTTGACAGCTTGCTCTGCAGTGCTTATCCTTCCTTTTACCCTAGGTGAGTACATGCGCATGCAACCACTGTAGCAATGTGATCCTTTGCACCTATTTCCCGGCTGCATGTCTCACTTAAGAACGGAAGCCCAGCCTCCATTTTAGACTTTCACCTTTAGACTTTCACCTTTTTCACCCCAGCATGACATCCTACACTGGCGATCACGCTAATCTGCCGCCTGGTTTTTTAAGGTTGTAATGACTCCCTTTAATTAAGTATCATGGATATTTTGACACCGCAAACACAACGATTCGCACTTCTGTCCATTTTTAATTCATGCTCAGACCTACCTCCTCGTGGGACACACATGTTATTACCCACCAGTGATTGTATCCGCCACAACTCATCCATGGCCATTTGTGACCTGCACGCCTCACCAGCCCTCACGTGCACCATGACACTTATTATACTCTGAGGCCCGCAATCTGAGCCCCTTGTGTCCATTTTTTCCGCAGCCCCTCACACTTGCGGTTGACTTTGCGTATTTATCACGTCAGCCTGTTCCACCCAAAATGTTCGCGGTAACAGGCCTCCTTAAGGTAAGCTTTGCTCTTACCCCTTTTTTAACCCTTAGTTGCTCCCCCACTCTTTATGGCTTAACGCAGCCCCCATGTCCTTCCTACTTCCACAGGAACGGCCACTTCTACGACCTCGAAAATCCTCCAGTGTACTCCTGACACTGCTACTCCGTGAGCCACTGTGCTCCCAAGTTCCGGTAAGCACCGGTCCTTCATGTATTTAAACCTCTACCTGTGCTAGATACCCACGAATGTGCCCTCTCCTATAACATCTTGTCTGTTTATCTCAACAGACCTCACAAGATACTTCCTGCTTTGGAATATCTCGTCCTGATGAAGGCCACACCATCAGAGCTCATCCTAGCTCACCTCCTGGGCGAAACACTGTTGTGTTGACTGTTATATTGTCTGTGTTGCCCTTGTTCAACCCTACATTGTTTTGATGCATATGAGCTGATTATTACAAGCTATCACTTCACTAAATCCACTGGTCTCCTTCCCAAGGACCCCTCAGTGGATGTGTAAGCATTGGAAAGACGCTACAAATATTTGACATTTGTCACTTACAAATTGGTCACTATACCTGAAAAATGTGTAAATACTGTTGTATCTTGTGTAACTCCTAGCTAATTGTATCTACAAACACGTAAACTGTAGTTTTATTAAAAATCTGACTGCATTAATCAGAATTGACCTGATACATTTTTGTCAGAATTCATTTACAGTAACGTGTACACACATGCCAAGGTGTAACCCCCATAGGAGTGTGTTCACCCTTCGTTCATCAGCCAGGTATCCCATGACCTTGCTCATTTTTGCTCTTTAATACGTGACTACCCACCTGGGAAGAGCAAGGCATCAACCAGGTGCCCTTTTTGATAAACACTCTGTATATTATAGACATTGTACAGGCACTAGCCATGGACTTTAGCACAATACTGGCCAGTTCACACAATCTTTGCCTCTGCACACTATATATTCTAACATATAAATGGTCCACTAGCCATGGTCTTTGACCTACAGCTTGAAATCGCACTTGCCAACAACTTCTTTGCATTCAATGACATTTTCTATCTGCAAACATGTGGTACAGCCATGGGAGCTGTCTTCGCACCAGCATGGCCATCATTTTCATGGCTGAATACGAACTGGCACACATACCTAATACCTCCAATCTGTTTCTTGGCTCAGTCCCCTTATGGTTCAGATATATTGATATTATCTTCATTTGGAAAGGAGACAGCAATACCCTCGACCAGTTCTTTGATTGACTCAACACACACACTCAGGAAATCCAATTCACCATCAGCAAAAACAATCTGAAAACCGATTTTCTGGATCTCACTATTGCACCCAAGGACAATAAATTGGAATGCTCCATTTTCAAAAGAACAACAGACAGGAACACGGTGCTCCATTATAGCAGCCACCACCCGAAAAGTTTACGGGATAATCTCCCCTACGGTCATTTCATCAGGATATGCCGCAATTGTACCCAGCTCGAAGAATTTCAAAAACACTTCAGCACTCTGCCGCTCAAACTGGCTTCCAGCTGATACCCCAAACAACTCATCAAAAACACTCAAAGAAGAGCCCGCTTCACACCTAGGGAAACACTCCTGACAATCAAACAACATAATAACAGCAGACATCATCATGCCCTCTGTCACAACATTTGGTCCAACCACTTCCAAACTTAAGTCGCTTATCAGGAAGTTTTGGCCATTAGTCCAACTGAGCCTGCCTGCTGAACCCAGACCTAGAATGGCCCTAAAGAGGTCCAAAAAATCTCAAAGATCAACTGACCAATGCCAGAACCAGCAAAAACACTGCACGTTCAACTTTATGGAACATGAGGGAGATCCACGGACATCATCCTTGCGGACAATGCACTACGTTCAGACAAACACGTAAAATCAATTTAGGCACTTTTCTAACTGTAAATCAGCCAACATCATTTATGTGATCCAATGTCCCTGTGGACTACGTTACATAGGGCAAACCTCCAGACCCATCCATAAACACATAGGAGAACACAGATCCAGGATACGATGTAAGAATTCCACCGAGCCCATGGTCAACCATTTCAATGAGTTCCAGCATGGTCCCGACTCTTTCTCCTGGTGGGTTGTCGACAAAGTTCAAGACAGGATCAACATCGCCAATGCCTTGAACTTTAAAGAAGCATGGTGGATGTTTAAACTCAAATCCACCACTAAAGGCCTCAATGAGGCCCAACCAGGACAATTCAGCACCTAGCCGTCTATTTTGTCCAGACCCTGACCTGTTGCTTCCTTAACCACCCATTCCCCATGGACTTTACTTTACTTTACTTTATAGCATTTGTAATGCGCAGCCATAGACCCATGGGGGTGAGGGTGCGGACAAAGGACAAAAATAACGAGAAACAAGCAGTGGATATCCTAAGGCCAAAGAGTTACCAGAGAGAAGGACGACACTCAAGCCTTTCTGTCACTGTTTACATGCCTACACACTCCAGGCGGTGCTTGGCCTTACTCCCCTTCTGGGCACGTGCACTGTGGGCTCTCCTATATTTAGGAATTCATTCTACCAAACCAATGTAGGCCAGATCACCATGCTCCTATGTAGCCCTTCTACCAATTGGCTCTGCCCCCAGCACAGTACGCCCCTAGCTGTCCAGATGCTCGAGGGCATCATGGGTAGAATCAGTGACTCCAATGCATCCTCGTTTGTTCCTCCAGTCATGCTTACTGTGTGTCATCAATTTATGCTACCTTGTAACCATATGGTATGCACTTCTCAATATCTGTTGATATTTGCTGCTGATGATAATGATGCCTTACTTAACAAAGATTTCTGTATTACATGTTTGCATCGCTACTATGAACTTTATGTTGGATTTACACAGCCTTTTTCATACACTTCACCCACTTCAATCATGAGCTGTGCATAGCTCGTTCTCATCATTGTCCCAGTACTTCATTCACAGGCATCTCTACATCTAGGGACATCAGCTACACATAATATGCCAAATATGTGCTGTGTAGCCCAGGCCCCTGCACACAGGATATTTTGGGGGCTCCTTACAGTTAGCATACTTCCACATGTGCCAGCTGGAGGGACGCTAACCCCGTGCACATGCACGCTCGCAGACCTATACACTACACACGCGCACGTGCGCCTAAACACAGGGACACTATCCCCGAGTGCATGTGCGCGAGTCCGGGTCCTCCTCCATCTCTTCTGCTTAAATGCAGCTCCATTTCAAAGACAGCACGGGCTCCGAATGAAGACGCCAGTCTCAACCTACAGCACCTCTACTGAGCAGGTAATCATGCTGCTCCCTTTGCAACCAGCCTCTCTCCACATGAGGCAGAGTTGTTCCAGAGATACCCAGGTATAGATCTCTTAACTCACTTATCTTTCCTACCATTTTGCACACAGGGTGCGCCCGCTCCACTCTTCCCCTCCATTCAGCTCCTCTTGGGCTGGCAACCTTTGATCCTGACCAGTACCTTGCCTAAATTCACTTGGGCATTAAGGTAATGCCTCCCGCCCGCTCCACTCTTACCATTTGAGGCACAACATGTATTATGACTTTCCATTGTTCTAGGGATCCAGACAACAGCCACTTCTCCTACTTTTACAAGTCGGGTAGGAGGACCCACACCACCACTAGGGCTTCCCTCCTCAATCAGGCTGAGTCTACAACCCAGCCAGCAGTCCACTTTTGGACTACCACTTCATCACCTGCCCCGTCGCAACTCTATTCTATCAAGCACTAAGTAATGCTCTCAGCATTACTTTAGGTGAGTTGTTTTGTCTTCTGGAACTGCTCTGGGTCTGTCACTATGTGTATATATTTACCTCTTACCCCCTCTAGCACCTAGCTGCTTTTTTAACACATTTTCCATTCTTTTACTTGTCCTTTACACAGAGTGACCTGACTCTCCTGGCCCCAGAAGAAGGCTTCCATCATCTTAGCCGAAACGTCAGCAGCACCTATGCCCACATTCCCCTGGGCCCTTATTAATGGCTGCACCGATATTTCTAACATACTATTTAGACGTGGACCAACCACAAGGTCATATTCTAGCCGGGCATAGGAGATCCTTAATTAAGGTCTCCCTTTCATAAAACTCATTAATACTCTGAGTTCATCGAATTCAGCTTCATGATGTTTTTCACCTATTTATGAGTTGTCTTTCATATGTTTTAGCGCTTTCATCACGACCTGAAATGATCATGCTTGTGTATTTCACTTTGGGCACAACTGTGTATATCACTAATTGTTGCACAACTATGCATATCACTAATTGCTTTCTATAAAAAGAGAAAAAAAAGCTAAGGAATCAGCTAAATAATAAAAAGCTGTGGTATTACATGTGAATGTTATGTGTTTGCACAAGTAGCTTGCTTTTGGTATTGAGTGGAGGAAGGGGACACATAAGACCCCCCACCCTCGCCTTATTCCCATGCTTCCCGAGTGGGCCCAGTCATGACTGCTCCAGGTCCAGGGCCCTGGGGCACTCATGTGGGAACACCTGTGGGAACCATCACCCCTTTCGTACAAATACATCCACGGATACTGTCATATTCCCGTGGACATCCTTGTACCGCGAGATCAGGTCTCCATTTTATAATGTACAAAATCCATTTGTAAACAGCAAAATACCATTCAGAGTTCACCCCAGTCTGCTGCCATCTCAGACAAGCACACAGCCAGCGCAGCTCTCTGCCCGCCACCTCCTCTCTGCCGCTCACACACCGCTCAGTTCCCATGAGAAGGTTGGCAGCAGGATTGCAACAAAACCCACACTGTATCACTTGTAGTCCAACTCCCTTCAGTGATTCAGATGCAGCTCAGGGGAGAGGGCTAGAGCCAGGGCTATCTGTCTCCGTAAACCTGCCCTGCACCCCACAGACCCTGGCCATAAAAACCTAATCCCTGTGTACCCCAGAGCAGAGTCAACAACGAAAGAGACCCTTAAATCAGTGAACATATTCTCTTGTCTGACCTGCATGTGCAAAAGGATGTCCTCTCATTGTGTGTGGAGTTCATATGAACCCGCCGACACTTTAAGTGAGCTAATAAGTATGCAGTGTAAATACATGTACGTGTGCTATTAGAAATTCCTACGATAACCTGTTATATTGAAGGCTGAGTGTATGTTGACTTATAACATTGAAATGTGTATGCAACTGATTGTGATCTCATAACGAGTAAACAAACCTCAGATCTGTGCAAGCTCACACAATGCTACCTCACTGTTGACAATGTAGAATGTAATTGTATTTATTTATTTATTTATTTGCAGTTTGTATAGCGCACCTGCAGCCCAGAGGCATTGTCACGCGTGTTACATGAAATGTTTAAGCATTTTCAATTGGCAGTTCATATGTGACCGAGAGGTCTCTTAGTTAGAGGTACAAAATTCAGCAGCACTACATACACAGGATTACGGCAATAATACATGCAGACAGTTTAGTCGGACATGGGATGCAGTTGGGTGGTATTAGAGGAAAAGTTGTGTTTTGATTGCTTTGTATGCATATCGTTAGAAAACCTCAAATGAACCATTAGCCATATTCAGCTACCCATGCTGTGTGGTTATTTGTCAGCTATTCCGCTATTACCAACCTCTGTTTTAGTGTTGTGACATTGCTCAAATTGCATGGAATTAGCAGAAGTCCTAAATGCATTGTTACTCAATTAATAAACCAGCCAAAATGTATGAAGCGGTGAACCGTTATGAGTAAATATAAAGGCCTCCAGTTAATACGTGATGTGAAACTAAAAGCCCTAAAAGGGTGGCGTAAGCCTACCCCTGATTGCCCTGATTTCATAAGGAGTTATTTTGTTCTGACACTTAGTCACCTAAGCCCCTCCAAGGGAGTGCAGGTCTAAGATGAAATGTATTTTTTGTAATTCAGCAAAAGCAACCATATACTCTAACCTCCCCCTTGTCAATATTGAATGATTACCACCGACCATACATTGACCTTACAACCCCCACCCCAGCTTAGTGTTCAAGTATGTCCTGAGCACGAGAGAGTGATATCCTTGATAGAGTCATATAATTGATGTTCAGTAATGAATAAGCATGCCTTGTTTTCACACGTGCAAAGTGCCAGCCTTGCAGCCGGATGAACCAGTCAAACGTATGAATGGATGAGAATGTGTGGCCACAAGGGCAAAATGTTACAACAATAGAACTTCAAAGTGTAAACCCATTGGATGTCCAACTGATGAGCCCAGCTGAGCTCTCAACCCCACAAATCACATCATCTCATCATGTGCCTGTGGACAAATCAGCCATCACCGACCATATAGCACCCGTAGGTGCCTCTTCTTAGGGACCAATCCCGCTCAAATATGTGCCCCTTAGGCCTCGCCCTTGCTGACGAGTCATCATGTGTATAAAAATGAAATGTAGCATGTTTTCTCCAGAGCGCTCTCGGCGTGAGCAGATTAGATTCTGTTTGGCCTAACTTTAGATAAAAACCCATTAATCATACTCTCACTTGGTCTTTGTCTTATTCCTACTGGGGATGTACCTTTATTGACTCTGTTGGGCAATTCACCAGCAGGCCTGGGGGCCTCTCACCGTCATTGGTGACCCCGACGTGATAGCATTCTTTCCCGTCCTTCTGGCATGAGACGCCCCCTGCTTTGACCTTGCGCGCGCTCCCTCAAGAGCTACCCACCAACGGCAACCGGTACACCTAGACGTGTGCACGCAGTAGGGCGAGAGGGTAGGGGATCCCTCTTAACAAAACCCATATGTACCACTCGCCCGAGCCGCCGCCGTCGGGTCCAGAGGGTCTCGGATCAAGACAGACACGTGAGTATTGAGTGCGAGTGATATTAAAGGCATCGGTGGGAGTCAGATTAGGAGGTCTTGGGATAAAAGGACATAGTTTAGGTGACATTGAGGGTGTATAGAGGTGAATCTAAATCGAAAAAAGGGGTTCTGGGAATCTGGGGTCTTTTTCTATTATTCCTACTATTCTCACTCTATCGCATATGGCCATTAGGATGGTAATGAAGTAAAAAGGGAAAGAAGTTAAAAAGGGATCCTATCTCTGTGGGGAGTAGAATGTGGCGCTGCATAGTGCTATCTCGACTAGTACAGGGTATACAGGTGTAAGAAATTGAAGTGAAAAAGATAAGAAGTATTGAAGGGGTCAATAGGTAGGTCCGGGGTATTAGGTAGAAATGTTTTTTTCTGATCTTTATCTTACTTGTTTTCTCTTTGTCACCCCTGAGTGGGCGAACTGGTGTAAGGTAGAGGGAGAGGGTAGCAGTAGAGAAATAGTGGGGATGAGGGGGGGGCGTATCATGTTTGTGTCAATGTTTTCTGTTGTCCCTGTGAAATGTTAAACGTCTATTATTCATGTAAAATGATTGTTTGTGGTGCATGAAGTGAAAAGTAAATGTGGAGTTTTATGAAGAGAGTGTTTGTTAAATAATACAGCGTCAAAATATCAAAAGGTGATTAAACAGCCAATTGTGGTTCATAAAAATTGTCACACAGGTCAAATTGGGTACATAAGAAGCAAGTAGGTACAGAGCAGAACTGTCAGGTAAGGTGTAGTAAGAGTGAAGTACAATGGGCGCAGAAACACCCCTCACGCTTATTTGTAAAACGCTACCAGGGTATGCAGGAGAAATAGTGAAGTACCATGAACAATGGGTCACAGAGTTGAAGGGGGAAAGAGTGCTCAAGTCTGGCCTGAAGGGGGATAGTTCGACAAAGAAGTGTTAGATATGGTTGCCACTTGTTTGTTTATCAAGTATAAGGGGAAGCAGCTGCACAATAGGAGAGAAATACTGGACCTGTGGCTCCTGTTCGAGGAGGTGCCCCCAGGTAAAGGTAGCGAGCAGAATGCCTCTCCCCTGACAACAGCGGGCAGCGCAGGGCCTCCCACTCAAGAGGAAAAGAACATAGAGGTTACACGTGTCTACCCCTTATTGTAAAAAACAGTGCCTGCAGAAGGCTATAGTGACCCCGTGTACGTAGCACAGCCTACAGCCCCGCCAATACAAAAGCCATCCGCCACTGCACCAACCCCGTACGAGAGCCAAAGTATAACAAGACCCTGGGACACCTCAACAGTCGACATTGGAAAGTAAGCTCAAGATTTAGAATCACAACTCACAATGGCCCACACAGAACTGTCCCGCATAAGGGCACTGGGGGAAGGGGGAGGGACGTTCACCCCCCGGCGGATCGAGACGATACTCCCCCGCTGAGTGTGGGAACAGGGGAAGATGGATGGAAGAAGGGAGAGATCTTGTTCAGAATAAATTACACTCCAACGCGAATAATAGAAATAAATACTGCAGACAGCGAACGGGAAGCAGAAGAAGGAGGGGCAATGTCAGACAGAGAGGAAGAGTGCTGGAGTGACATAGAAGAGCAGGAAGAGGAGGGCAGAAGGTTAGGAATTGCTGCTGGTGGTACATCATTTGGAGAGGGGTTGTCTCCGGTAGAAGAATGGACAGGGAGGCTGAGAAACAGGACAGGGCGTATAGCAGTGGTTGGAAAGAAAGGAAAGAAGGTGAGTACCAAAAAGGGGGGGGGGGGGAAATCTGCAGCTGTCCCTGATACACCGGGGACGGGAAGACCAAATTACATACCATGGGCCCAAATGGACAAGGCCAACCTGCTTAAACAGTTACCCCAACTCTCCGGAGGCGCCAGCAAATGGATATATGCGTTCGAAAAAACACACAGCGGGAGTGCCCTTGGCAGTGGGGGATGTTAAAAGCTGGCTTGTGTCTGCAGTGGGAGTTCAGGCTAACAGGGTCTGGGCAAATTCGGGTTTCCCAGGAATAACGTTAGATTGTGTCCGCCATG
This sequence comes from Ambystoma mexicanum, assembly GCF_040938575.1. Lineage (NCBI taxonomy): Eukaryota > Metazoa > Chordata > Amphibia > Caudata > Ambystomatidae > Ambystoma > Ambystoma mexicanum. Next base: position 1,273,788,121 of record NC_090929.1, on the reverse strand, counting down.
ATGGGGCCTCATTCAACACAGTGTGAGCGCGCTTGTGGGATGAATTGAGGGAAACATTCCAAGACACTCCCGATTTGCAGTCAGTGATGCAATGTACCATGAATGATGAGGAAGATGCAATGTCTTTCATTCTCCGGGTGCAGGACATGTGGAGAGTGGAAACGGGTACGGCCTGGGACCAATGAACATCCCTGTTTTACTTTATTATCAAAAGGGGGCTCCCAAAGGAAGTGCAAAAGGCCCTGGATAAAATAGCTGGGATAGAAGCCAAGGGGTGGCCTGAAATTCAAAGCATAATAGTGCACCACTGCAAGAGGATCAAAGAAAAGGAGAAGGAGATAGCACAGCGGTGGTTGTCAGACAAAGCTAAATTAGTACAGTGCAAGTTGCTGAAGGTCAGTGCAGTGGTGGCCACCAGTGCGGCGGGAAAGAAGAGGAAGGAAGAAGACATTCAGATGGGAATACCAATGCAGATGGTGGCCAATTGGACAGGTAACATTCAGGAGCAGTGGGCAGGAGAAAACCAATATGAGGGACAGCAGTGGTAATCGAGAGGGGGGCGAGGCAACAGAGGGGAATTTAGGGGGTCGAGAGGAGGAGGCGCAGGGTATGGAGGGCCACGAGGGGGAATGCAAGGACAGTGTTGGCAGTGCGGGAGGTGGGGCCATTTTATGTGAGAATCTCCAAGCAGACCAAACGATTCATACACAAACGGACATCCTCACCCAGCAAGCTCGTATGGGCTTCCTATGGGCGGCAGTAGGAAAGACAGCCAACCCGACCATAGGTACACAAGTGAGCGTCCCATGCCCTCGCAGAATACATCCTCACACCCCCAGTATCACAACCATGCCACCCACGTGCGCAACCAGACTTATGCCACTACTGCCAATGGGGCCCCAGCAGCACCGTGTAGGGGAACCGCAGTAGTGATGGGGAATGTTTTTGACGTAGATTAACTCTCATGGCACTCAGCATAGGACAGTCCAGAGAGAGCACTTGCGTGTCCAGTACTATCGATAACCCGCGATTCAGCAGAGGAACCACTCGTAGGAGCAGCGATAGGAAACAAACAATTTATTTTCATGGTGGATTCGGGAGCGGAAAAATCATGCCTTAAGGAAGGCAGATTCCCGCTTTCTAATCGGTCTTTGGAAACGCGAAGGTTCTCTGGGGTGGTGGTCGAGGTTCCACACACAGAAGAACTAGACATAACAGTGGGAGGGAAGACAGTACGTGCCCCCTTCTATGCTGCAAGGAATCACCCATTAACCTGTTGGAAAGGGACCTTCTCAGCAAACTCAATATGTCCATCTTGTTTACAGAGAGAGGGATAGTGTGTTCCACGCCAGGCATATGCACAATTCGTGCAATGTTAGTGATACACACACAAGCAGGCTTCCTGCAAACACGAGGCATACAAGTGAATCCTGATATGTTCATACAGGGGCTGAGAATACTAACTCGAGTGGTGCCAGAGCTGAAGAATAACAAATGGAGAGTGCCCTCAGAGTTCATATTTCGCCAATTAGCAGACCCAGAAATAGTGCGAGGATCCGTCATGTCCCTAGACATACCCGCTGTGCAAGTGTCCGTTCAGGGGATAGCAGTGATAGCAATGGATATGCAGGGATGCCAGTGGAGAACAGTACTGTGCATCAATGCTAATAAGGCCCTGCGAGATTTAACCGATGAAGAACTTTTTAGTGACACAGAAGATGCCGGGGAAATAGTAATAGAAATTGCAATTCCTTGTGATGTCATGATCCAAAGGCGAGAGGTACAGTTACCCCTTGTAGCAAGGATCAAAGCCCCACCAGCTTACTTTGAAGAAGACATGTTTCTAGTGCCGCAACAGCTGTGGACAACAGGCCCACATGACGTAGGCCTGCTACACGAAGACTAAACTCAAACCGGGGGCCATTATGCCCCGGGTGAAACAATACCCTATATCCAGGGAATCTGAGGAAGGGATAAATGATACAATTTATGCACTAATAGTACAAGGCATAATAGTTCCCTCAAGTTCACCTTGTAACACCTGCATTTACCCAATTAAAAAAGCAAAAGGAGGGGCATGGAGGATGATCCAGGATTTACGCCCCCTCAATGACGTAGTACAGAAGGAGTTCCTTCTTGTTCCAAATCCTGCCTCAAAACTATGCAGCATTCCGACAGAACCTACCCACTTCACGGTGGTGGACCTGAAGAATGGATTCTTTTCAATACCACTCGATCAAGGGTGTTGGTACTTGACAGCATTCATGCTACGGGGCGAAGGTATGAACATTGCCGACTGCCCCAAGAATATTGCGAGAACCCTAGCATTTTTAATAGAATACTCCCTGGAGACCTCAGGAACAAACACAGCAAGACCCAGAATTCAGTATGTGGATGATCTGTTGGTCTGTGGGAAAGATGAGAGTGCAGAAATGATTCAATCATTCTATTGACACACTTGGCCCAGAAGGGGTACAAGGTAGACAGGCAGAACCTGCAATATTGTCTAACAGAAGTATTGTACCTAGGACAACTGATTTCCAAAGTAGGGAAAAGAATCATCCCAGACAGAGCAGCAGTAATAAAAGCAGTGAAAGTGCCTAGTATAGTAAAGGAGATGCAGAAGTTCCTCGGCATGTGTAATTACTGCTGCACATGGATACTATACTATGCATCATACACAAAGCCTCTGCTAGGGGCACTCAAAGAAATGCAGAGGGAGAATACTAAATTGCTGTGGACACAAAAAACGCACACCACTTTTGTCACCCTCAAGGAGCTGATATCTACTGCACCGGTTCTCGCGACCCCAAATTATGAGCAGGAATTGTATCTTTTCTCACACTGCAACGGTTCACTCATGACCGCCGTGCTGACACAAAAGACATCATTGGGCAACAAACCCATGGAATTTTATAGTGGAACGCTTGACACAGTGATGCACGGACACTTTGCTTGCGAGCAGACTCTCGCAGCCGCTGCATTCGCAATAGAAAAGAGCTCTACCATCGTGATGAGATGCTCCATTACGTTATACATACAACACTCCTGTATGCCATACTTGAGAGATCAAAAAGCATGCTAACCACCCAAAGGGCTACAGCATATGAACTAATCATTTCCAGTGCCAACATTCACATAGTGCGGTGCAAAAGTGTAAATCCAGCCACATTCATCACAGAGGCATGCACAGTAGAAGACATGCAACAGCATGATTGCGCCACGTATGCAGCGAATGATGAAGACACACAAAAGGCACATGAAACTGCACTATTAGAAGGAGAGGTTTACTTTGTTGACGGGTCTGCCTCCATAGATTGTGAAACAGGAGAAATGCACGTAGGAGCAGCGGTAGTGCGGGGGGAGGATGGGGAGTTTGAAGTGATTGTGCAAAAGAGGTTACCCCCACATTTTTCAGCTCAAGCAGCAGAACTAGTAGCGCTGATAGAAGCACTCCACGCAGTAAAAGGATGTGGGATTCAGGAGAGCTGACGGGTCCCCAGTACAACATGCAGTATTACTAGGAGATCTGAGCGATGCCCTGAAAGAGCCCACACTTGTCGTAGTCGTGAAATGTCAGGCCCACACTCGAGGTGATGACGTCATCTCATTAGGAAACACAGCAATGGACACTGCTGCCAAAGAAGCCTCTTACCTACCTAAGAGCCCGACAGGTGAGTACATACTGCAGAAGGCAATAGAAGAGACACAGCCCGAGGGCTTTAACTCTCTGCCAGTTTCCCAAATAATTGAGCTCCAACATGATGCATCTGGCGAGGAAAAGGAAATGTGGGTAAAAAGAGGGTGCAGTCAGTCCCCCACTGATTTACTATGGAGACAAAACATCACAGGCAAAGTAGTGATGCCAACCGAATTGCTAGAGGTAGCATTTAAGCAGTTGCACTTCCCAGCCCACAACGCAAAACAACACATCATTGCAGATATCCAGGAAAACTGGTTTGCCCCTGGATTACAGGAACATGTCACAAAGTTAATAGTAGAGTGCATTATCTGTCAAACATATAATTCTGGCATGACACTACGAATGCTCAGAGGAACACTACCAAAACCTGAAGGGTCCTTTAGAGAACTACATATAGATTATGCCGACATGGGAGAGCGGTGTAATGGGGACAGATACTTGATCGTTGGCGTGTGCCCATTCTCCCAGTGGGTGGAAGCAGGACCCTGTGCTCACCCAGACGCACGATGTGCAGCTAGATTCCTAGTGAGAGAGGCGTTTCCTCGCTGGGGCATGTGTGACGTTATACGTTCCGACAACGGAACGCAATTTGTAAATGACATGTTCAAGCACATTACAGCAATGTTAGGCATAACACAAGCTCTGCACGATTTATCATCCACAATCGAACTGCGTTTTAGAAAAAATGAACAGCCTGCTCAAGAGTAGGTTGTCTAAACTGTGCCATACCCTCAAGAAGAACTGGGTGTATTGTTTATCCCTAGTGCTTTTTGAAATGAGGAACCAACCCAGCAAGGACCACCACCTGTTACCACATGAAATCGTGACAGGTAGGAGAATGCATACAGCTCACTCACCCCCGTGCAGAGAGTCAGATGCCCAGCAAAGTGCCACGGTTCTAGGTGAATAATTCCATGAATACCTCAGAAACTTGACAAAATCAGCATGCGCAATAGCAAACCAAATAGCACCCCCTTCACACAAGATACACCAACAGACACAGCAGCGCCCACCGCAAAAAAACACAGACTGCCAACTGATGACAGGCGACATGGTATACGTCAGAAGTTTTGTGAGAAGATGGAACGTGTCAAGATTCCATGGCCCATATAAAGTAATCTTTTGCACACCCACAGCTGTCAAAGTGGAAGGACTGCGTACTGGGTGCATTTGACAGATGTGTGCAGGGTCCATGGAAACATAGATGAGCAGAACGCCCAAGAAAGTGTAGGAGAGGGTAGCACTCAAACGTAATACTTGGGGTGGGATAAGAAACAGGTGTCCCATTGAACATTACAGGAAACTCAGGGATGGTAAGACATGTAAATATTTGTGTAAATATGGTAATAATCTTTGATGATGAAACACGAGAAGAGACTAATGAAAATTACTTCATTGCATATTTTGTGATTCAAAATTATGGTGTACAATAACGATGTATGAATAAGACTTTTTTCTCCTTTAGTAGTGAAGTGGTACAAGTATCCCATGCAACTCCCTCCCTTTCACCTCCCCAGACGTGCGATGTGGGGAGGAGAGACGGACGGACATAGTTGGGAGACGAATGTATAAATTGTAAATTATAATAACAAGAAAACTTATATGCAAAGTAATGATGCTAAAAAGCTTGAAGTAACCCACTTATGGTTGTGAATAATGTACCCACTGCTATGCATGATTAACAAGTGCTTGTGTCTCATTTATTAGGAAACTCAGTTGGCATGGATGAGCCTCCGACGACAACTAGTAGTAGTGTAGATGGGTAGACGGAGGAGAGAGTTGTATCCTAGCTATTCGTATGAATGCATATTGTTTTTGTGTGCAGTGTTCTTTTCAGTATTATTCGGCCTGTTTATGTATTGGGTCATAGTGTATATTTCAATTGATGCTGGACAGGGGGGCACGGGCATGGAGACGATAAAAGAGGGGACCCACATCATTTGGGATGGGGCAAGGTTAATATGGGGTCACTGAACTCCAGAAAATGAACTGAATAGTGCTGTTAATTTAAATGTAACACACAACACGACAACACAGGCCACAACACTGCCCCAAAAAGTGAATGATTCCCATTTTGACATATACACAATGAACGATAAAACACCTTCAGAACTCACATGGGTGCAGAACCATCCTTATCCCACCACTGTGGCAATACAAGAAACAGACAGATGCCACAATAAATACCAGTTGCAGAGGCCCAATGTCTTGTACATCTTACGCTGTGCCGGATCAAAAATACTTTTCAAGCACACACAGTCTCTTTTGAACTGCTGCAGAACAAGTGCACATGCCACTCCTGGCCGCTAGGAGTAATTTGTGTAAAAGAACCTTTCCTGGTAATAAAGGGCACGTTGCGTGCTGACAACAAATGGCAGAAGGAGGAGATACTGTGCAAGGCAGAAACACTATGAGCCTGTCTGAAGACAAACTCTCATGGGTACAGAGAACATGCACTCCCATCTGTACTGAACACATAAGCAAACTCGCATGGGTCACCACCATCGAGAAGCCCTTCAAGCTACAGAAAAACATTTCCTATGAACTATGCTTCTAATGGAGAGGGGAAGAGAGAGATGGGGAGAAATGAAAATTGCAGCAAAGCACTCATACTTCCTGACATGAAGAAGGGCATGGCAGCCTTAAAGGACACTTACTGGGTTTGCGGCAACATGGCCTATCTGCACCTCCCACAGTCCTGGAAGGGAATGTGCTCTATGGCGACACTGCATTCCGCACAAATGGTAATTCCAGAGAGCCACATCAATGGGAAAGGCAGACTTGCAGCAGACGAAGATGCACCCTCCCCGGCACCACTTGACACGAAGCCAGCAGACACCTTAAACGGGGAAGGAGTGCAACGCACGTACAGGAGAAGAAAAAGGTCATCCAACCACATCTCCTCCAAGTCATCTGAACTGCTGGCCCAGATCCCGGACAAATACCGACTATTTAGCTCAGTAGAGACATTTTTAGCATCCCTCGTTACAAGCATCCAGTCGAGAGCAAACGCAAAGTGGTTGCAGATCACCATGTGGGAGCTCATTCAATTGGTCAACGACACCGAAGAGGGGTTCAATGTTATCAAGGTAGAACTCCTAATTTTCTGTGTCTGCCAACTGGGACTTCGATGCTGCGCAAATGCAGTATCAAATGGTGCACTAATGATGGTGACAATGGGATGTGCAAATGGTCTGGCACAAATCAAACATGAGGCGGAAGTACAAACAGGTGGGTGTCCACAAGGGTTTAAACAAACTTGCATTTAAACTGAGTTGCAAATATTTGAATTTTAGAGGGTAGGACTTCCCCCTAGTTACAGTGCTTTGACCTACAGCAGTCTGTACATCTTTTGGCCAGGTCCAGTGTACATTTTAAAATAAGAAAATGCAATAAGCGATAGCCTTTGCGCGTGCCCACTGTGTATTACACAACACTAACCAGCCACTAGCTAAGGCCTTGGACTGTGCTCACTGTATATTATATACACTAACCAGCCACTAGCCATGGTCTTCGACACAATACTAGCCAGTGGCAATGGCCTTTGGCTGTGCCAACTGTATATTCTGACGTATTAATAGACAATAGCTATGGCCTTCAGCCGCCATGGCCACTGACTTCAGCTTTCAACGTTGCCTACTGTACATTTAAAAACAGTGACAGGCTACTAGGCATGGCTTTTAATCATGCACATTCGTATTTTTGAACACTAACCAACCACTAGCTATGGCCTTTGATGCTGGCCACTGACTCCAGCCTTTGTTATGGCCAGGTCTATGGCCTAAATTGTTATTAAGGTAATCAAAGTTTTCATGATGTAACTTATAAATGATGTTATGTCTAATTCCATTTTTGATGTAATATACAATGCAATCGGTGTTGTCACCAGTTATGGCATCAGTGATGTGATTTCATCATTGTTCTCATACAACATGTAATTGGTGATGTCATCAGGGATGTGATCTGTGATTGTGCTAATAGTCTGTGCAACAGGGGACGTGAAGTTAAGGTGGCTTTAGCTGAATTTCCGGGGTTTTGTTGCATTAAGTTCTCAGCTTAACGTCCCTGCAACTAAAGTGTTTTCCTTGAATGTCAAGGGCTTTGTTACAAGGCATTGCTCACCTTAACTTCCCTGCAACTAAAGTTGTGTTATTCCATACACAAAGTTGCATATTTTTAAATATTATTATTTGTAACCGCAGCTACAGCATCAGCCAATGAATTGCAGGATTTTATCTGCAAAGCTAACACAAGCAACGACTGGAGTGCTTTTATTTACAGCTAAACCACTGCCCATGTTAACAGTGTAACCATGGAAACAAACAATTTGAGATTTGAATTACTGAAACTGCATACAATAATTTACAATAAATATTGTAATATATTTTTGCAGTCTGTGTTGAATTTTATCTATTTTTTTAACTTAAAGGTGACCCTTAAAAGGGCCATTTCGGGGGATGGAAAGAGGGCGATTGAACAGGGGAGGAAGACACAAGAATGAAATAATGAAACATCTAACAAAGGGAATTCAAATAAAAAGCATCATATATGTATATATATATATATATATATATTTTTTTTTTTTAAGCATGTGGCAAAACTGCCACTTAAACCAGGAAATAAGAATTACAGGTAATCAGGTATTCAGCTATTAACTTCTACCATTCCTCAAATGTAGCGTCTCCGTTGATTACCCATTCAAGACACCATCTACACATGACTTGCATCATGAAAGATCAGGAGTTTGTAAAACAGGAGTCTGTGCAGTTGACACCACTGCTGAAGTTGATTAAGCTCACAAGACCACATATAAGCCAAAAAAGACTAAAGCCCAGTATTTTCCAGACCATCTCATGCAATTTCCAATACACATCATTCAGTCATTACAGAAGATTCACACCAAATAATTTATCATAATTGATGTTCCCAAGCTTCATATCCCACATGTTTTTCTTTTGTTTTTCAATTCAGAAATGCTGCAGAATCTTCAACCAAATAAAAACATTATTAGTACCCCGGGATGAAATGGATGGAGACTTCCGGCAGATACATCGCATACGAAAAAAAAGATCCTGCAAAAGCCTCTTGCTTATCCAAGTGGTACTGATGGACAAACAGCACATCAGTAGACACTTTATGAAAAGCCTCCTCTCTGAACATTGCTGCCATTTCTAATAACTCTTCAAATAGAGTGCTCCCGTGTCCAGTGTTTGAATACTCTGGCTGTTGCTAACAGCACCTTTGATGGGTGGACTTTGATTTTGAACAACCACTGCCCACAGCTACAATAAACGTATCAGACCACATATAAGCCAAAAAAGACAGCAGCCCAGTATGGCCCAGACCATCTCATGCAATTTCCAGCACACATCACCCCAAGAGACTCACACTAAATGCTATATCTTAATTGATGTTCCCAAGCTTCATCTCACATCTTTTTTTTCTTGTCTCAGTTCTGAAATGCTAGTTTGTCTTCAACCAAATAAATACACTATTAGTACCCCGAGATGAAGTGGATGAAAACTTCTGACAGATGCAGTGCATCAGAAAGAAAATATCCTCAAAAGGTCTCTTCTCATCCAAGTGCTAGACCGCAGATAGGAGCACGACAGTTGTAAACACTTCATGAACAGCCTCCTCGCTGAACCTCTCTAGCATTTCTAATAAATCTTCAAATACAGTGTTCCAGTGCTGCCAGCGTTTGAAGACTTTGCTTGTTGCCAGCAGCCCCTTTTATTGGGGAGATTGATTCTGCACAACCACTTCTCACAGCTATATTAAAGATATAAGACCACGTTTAAGCCAAAAAAGACTGCCCTCCAGTATGGGGCAGACCATCTCATGCAATTTCCAATACACATCATCCACATCATCCCAGGAGACTTGCTTCCCATGATTTATTATGATTGATGTTCCCAAGCTTTCGTACAAAACATAAGAAGGGCCATGTCTTAGTGTTTTCATGAACAATGTTACACAAATGCAAATGTTCAACTGGTGACAAAAATATAAAATAACAAAAATGACAACTCCGAAAAGACAATGCCACAAAAAATTAAGTCACCTCTCTAGAATTTCTAAAAACTCTTCAAATAGAGGGTTCCAATGCTGCAAATGTTTGAAAGCTCTTGCTGTTGCTAGCAGCACATTTAATATTTGCAGGTTGATTATGCACAACCACAGCTAACAGCTACAGTAGAGATAGAAGACCACATATAAGTCAAAAAAGGCTGCATCCCAGTATAGGCCAGACCATCCTGTCCAATTTCCAGTACGCATAATCCACATCATTCAAGAAGACTTGCACCAAATGACTTATGATTAATGTCCCCAAGTTTTGAGACAGAACATTTGAAGTCCCACAGCGTAGAGCTTTCTAGCAGAATGTGCAAAGTACCACCTCCGCCTCTTTCATGGAACAGTGTTTATTAACTTTAAAGTAGCGCCAACTCTCATTAGTGCTATTCATGTGAGTTGTCTTCTTCCTCAGTGGGAATGAATAAAAAAACAAATGATAACATCATCACTGCTGGCACTCTTGTGATCAGACATGTTGGAATGTCCAAACGGGAAGGAATATGTAAAACAATAAAACTGGCAGCATGAAAAAGACAATGGGCCTCATTAGGGTCCTGCCGGTCCGGAAACAAGGGTGCCAGTAAGCTCACCGACACTGTTGTTTCCGGACCGGCATATTACAGGTATGCCTACCGGGCACAGCAGCCATGGTAGGCAGACCCATCCTGGAAACACTGGCATGTTAGCAACGGTGTCAGTGCTTCCATGTCCTCACTGGCATAGAGTCCTATGGGACTCTTTGGGAATGGGGATTAACAAAATTCCCAGTGTCTGAATTCCCGGCAGCCAGAATCGTAATGAGTCAGTGGCACCGGGAAGTCAGGCGCCAGTACATTTTTACAGGTCCGGCGGCAACCCGCCGGTAGCACCAGCAGGGTTACTGCCGGATTCATAATGAGGCCGAATGGATTGTGATTTTCAGAAATGAAATTACTGCCATCGTGATCCTGCAATGCACAATGGGAGATATAACTATCATTTTTGGAGAAGGGGGGCAGCCCCTTTTCCGTCAAATTTTAAAATAAACACAGCACGGAATCACCCCAAACCATGCATGGATAGCAAGCCAAGGCTTCATGCCCAAGTTCTTTTGGAACTGGTCCAAATCCATCCAGCTGTTTGGCCTGTGTGCTTTGCCAAAAATCTACTGTTTTTGTCTATGGGAAAATGAAGGGGAATAGGCTGCATTTTTGGAATAAAATAATTCTATTGACGCTTAATTACTTTTTGATTTTTTAACAAATCTTTATGAAACTTTGCAGTCTGTGGGGATGGGGAGCCTTCAGACTTTTAATCACATTTTAAATTTTGGCCAAATCCATTACTCGAATCAAAAGTCATTAACAATAGAATTTTGAGGGGGTCCTATGTGTCTCCGACTCACCTTACCTATAGGGCTGCTATCGCCGCCCTGTAATAAAGTAGCTGAGGTTATGGGAAAATGAAACGCAGTAAAAAGCTACTTGTGGGGGGATGGCTAGAAAGCACTGAGTGACATTTGGGAGTTGGAGGGGGTCTAAGAACCGAGTTTGCAACACAAATCTTTCTGTGTCCTCGGTTATACCTGCGAGTAGCCAACATCTGAAAGCAAACTGTGTAATAGAAGCAGCGGGTGCTCTGGGGTGAAAGGGAGAAGGCGGGGGGTGGGGAGGCCGCCAGGAGGTTGGGGGAGCTAGCACTGATGAGGGGGACACATGGTGAGGTGTAGGGGGGAGGAAAGCATTTTTTTCTGACCGTTTTGCTGATATTCGTGCCTATAACACCCTTGTAGAGGCGTGTTATGAATGCCATATCATATCATATATCCAAGGCTATAAAAGACTACAGATAGCCGAGGGTATGTGTAGTACAGTAGTTGTGGCTATATGGTTTGGGGTGTCAGTGTTTTATATTTTTTTTTAAGTACTATGTTTAGGTACAGTGATGTATGTCCATGGTCAGTGCACTGGTATGTATTAGAGCGTCTTTTTTTACTTTGGATGTGTGTTTTCAGACTTTTGAGTATGTGAGACTTTCTAGAAAGATAGAAAAAAATAGTTTATCAAAATTAAAATAAAAAGGAGAAATTGTAGTATACTTTTTAGATGCGCCATATAATGTATTTTAGGTTGTGTATTTTCACCTATGGTATTATGTTGTGTAGGTGTGCAATATTTTCCTATCTAGTTTACTGTTATGTACTTAGTTCATGATTCTTATTTAGCAGTTACTTGACATAAGAACATGAGTAGTGTTGTTCTGTATTCATCATTTAAGTTGGATTGTACTATGAAACTTGAAGTCAGTCCCCCCTTTAATTGACTCTTTGTAGCCACGGCTATGGTAAAAGTCAATGAACTGTAGTCGCGGCTATAATAAAACATGTTTATGGGTTATTTTCTACTGTATTTGTCTATTTATGTATGATGAGTAGTCCTTAAAAGGATACACTGAGTGTAGAACTTTAGCACATCAGGAATAGTGTTTTGATGTTATCCAGGAACACTGCATTTCCTTCGTCGGTTCGGTGTGCTCTGTCATGTCTATCGAAATTGGCCATTTAGAACCGTATGTTGTTGTTAGCAATCCATAATTAGTTGTGGTCTGTCACGAATGCTGAAACTGCTTTATTAACATTTCTCTGGGATTTCTCAATTTTACCATTACATCTGGTGGTATACCTCCATGTTTGCTTCTGTTTGAAATTGGAAAAGATAAAGATGGTGTCAGGAAATAGTTCCATTAGTTTTCCCATATCTTGTTTCATCATTAAAGTAAGGGTCACCTCTCGTACATTCCCCAAATCATTACCTCAAAAAATGAATTAGTATGGCGTCTGGGTGTGCTGTACTTCTCAGACTTAATAATTATGCAAAAACCTGGAACCAACGCATTCCCCGCAATCCAAACCATTTAACGGTAAAATCGCTCAAACCTAGGGCCATGTTAATATTTAGTTTCCCACAAAAAGCCAGCAACCAAAACCGCCAACTGTCTTCAATCAGCCACACAGTTGTCAAATCAGCCATGATATCCGAGGTATTCCTCTATTTCCAGGAAAATGATTCTTAGTTTGAATTTCTAGTAGTTTGTATGAGCAGGGTATGTATTACCTGTGTGTGCTGTACTTTCTAATTGGTCGATGGTGCTACACCTCCCCCATTGTAGCCGCGGGGTATATTAGAGCAAGTGACACATGCGTTTTTGGACATGTGTTAGCCGCGACTAACTGGAATTTTGGGTGGGTTGGCATCTTATATGTATTGAGTGTTTTGTGGGATTATAAGAGACCTAAGGAAGTGGAGGAGGACTATGAGGAGTGGATGGGTGGCTGATAGGTATGTTGGGGACAGTTTGGGGAGTTTTTTGCAGTGGAAATGCAATTTTGAATTCAACATTTTTGTAAATAGCTGTTGCTACCAGCAGGCGTGTAAGAGGGGCTCTCATATAGTTGTGTCTATAAATAGCACGTGTGTAGGTGCTTCGATACTTTGCTGGGTTTCATTTGTCATGGATAGAGCCGCGGGTATAATTAAAGCCGCGTCTATAAATATACATTTTCTGTGCAATAATCCGATGTTCATGTGCATGGTACAGTACAGAATTGTATTTGTGTGTGTTATGTTATGTACTTAGTTGTTCACTTATTTGATTTGATGGTTTGAAAGCCAATGTAGTTTGATTTAGGGCTTGTAGGAAAATGTGCATGTAGTAGCAGGTATACATCAAGATCTGTATCGGCGTTGAATGGCCGCAGCTGTGAAAGATGCTAGGTGGGTTAGTGTCAGTTTCATTGTTTGTCATTGGTTGTTGTTACTTTTGCATTTGTGTAGGGCTTAGTGATAGGTTGTGCTGAAAATGTGTCAGCCATCTTAGTAGATTTATTGGTGTATATAGTCCTCTTTTTTGGTGTTTGTTTTGAAACGTATAAAAGCCACAATTTTCTGCAGTTTTATCCTTTTGATTCCTGAACTATGACTGTTCAGATGGGAGGATTGTGGCTAATGTGAAAGTATGTGTAACTGTGTATTTACAGATTTTAATGTTTATTTGCAGTTGTGTGTATGCTAGTTGTAGTGACCATTGCTATCAGATAGTGTTCATTATTATTTTCTTCATTTCCTGTGTTTGGGTGGCAAGGATTTCTTACTGCATTTTTTAAGTTTGATAAATGTTGACAAGTAGGTTTTGTGTATGTTATTAAGGTTGGTGGTTTCTTTGTACCTCTTGTACTTCTAATGTTTTTTGAGCTATGCATTATTTGTAGGTGTTTTAAGCATTTTGTGAGGTAATTCAGTTGGTGGTGTTGTGCAAGTTCAATTTTGTAATGTGCGTATTTGTGTATTTTCTTGTAGCTGAATTGTTATCATTATCCCAGTTGATTTGCACTGGATTTTGTACGGTTAACTCCTGTGAAAGGGCAACCTACATTCAAAAGAGTGTGGTACTGTTGAAGATGGAAGCAGCAGATGTATGGAAAGCTTTCTTAGTGATCTTTGCAGCCTTTTTAATGATTTTACGTAGTTTACACATGATTTGCATCATGGAAAGATTGGGAGTCGGTAAAAGAGGAGTCTGTGCATTTGACACCGCTGTTGACGTTCTTGCATTAGTGATATCGCTGTTGACGTTCTTGCATTATTGGAGGGAGGTGCTGCAGGTGGTGCTGCTCTCCATCTATTCAAGGAATGGGATCCATGCATTTTTCTTTTATGATGGATTAATAATTATTGATGTTCCTAGACTTTGCGATGGAACATTAGAACATCCACGGAGCAGAGTTTTATTACCAGAAAGTGAAGAGTATCTCCTCTGCCTCTTTATATGCAGTGTTCCTTGATTTTGAAGAAGCGCCAACTGTCTGCTTTTTTTTTTATCCATGTGGGTTGTTGGGCTGAATGATGACGTTTTCAGTATTTGTGATTCATGTTCAGACATGTTGGAATGTTTTATTAGGGAGAAAAATATAAAACAATGAAAGGGACATCATGAAAAAGACAATACTGCAAAAAATGAGAAAGTAAAAAAAAGTAGTTTGTTAAAATGTATTTGTTTGATGGCTTGGTCTCCAAGTCTATTTATCCTACCCTATGTTCTCGGGTTCCCCAAATTTACTTATCATACCCTATTTTCTCTTTTTCTTCAGGTTTTCTTAACCTTCAAATAATTTGTTCTGCATGCTACCAGTAAAATGTTCTTTGTTTACTTTCAACCAGTTTATATGTCCCTGTTTCTTTTTTGTAGTGGTGCTGTTTTATCATTTTTTTTATTTGTCCTATGGGTTATTATAATCCAGATTGGATTTTTTTCCCAATGACCCAATGATTAGTATGTGCAGAGAGAAAAACAGTGTACTATGCACTAATGTTGTATCTTTTATATAGTTCATGTGATGCACTGCATATAAAATATGAGGGTCATACAAATGTGTGTATTAAATTGTGTTTATTGAAGTGTGTGTGTCATTGAACTGATTCTGTTTTCTTTTTTTCAGATAGAAGGATATCATATTTTTTTTAAACATAGATGTGTAGCCGCAGCAAGGATCCAGACGAATTAGCCATCGGCAGTTGGAGACGCGGATAACTTATGAAAAATGTTGAACTTTTTAAAAATATGTATTGAATGTAGTGTTTGCAAACAGTCAGTGTAACATTTCAAATACTTTTTACATAATAATAATGCATATAGATATACATACCAGAAAGGGGTACATAAATAAAGTTTTTCTACTTACATTCTTACACACTTTGGGAAAATAAAACACAGAGCATATTTCCAAAAACATAACTTCAGGTCCTTCCTAATGCCCATTGCACAAGTTTGTTCTGATCAAGTCCACCAATTCAGGCTGTAACCACAAGCTTAATATGTTTCCCCATTTAAACCTACTGCTTCGGCCATGCCGCATGTCACAATAAGCAAATTGCAGAACACATTTCTCCTTGCTAATACCCACAACCATTGCCCAGTCATCAGAGTTACATCACTGTGTTGTGTACTAAATATTTATATATTTGTTTAAACATAGGACATATTTGCAAAACCATGCTTTCCATTTCTTGCATAGCCCCCTCGTACATATTTGCTGCAATCCCATCCACCACTTCAACCTGTACCCACAAGGACATATGTTTTTCCCTTTCAAACGTATCCCAATTTGAAAAAACCTTGTAACATAGCCCGTGACTTGTGCACATTGCCACTTTAACCCCATTGGTCGTCCCTTGTGGTCATGGTCATTATCCAGATTGTCCGGGTCATGACTTTGTGCCATGACCCAGACAATCTAGCCACTGCCCATGGCGACAGGCTATACCTCAATCACCAGAGATATATCACTATTTTGTGTACCTACATTATGACACTTGTCAAAAAATTATCATGCTTCAGGTCCTTGCCAATGCTCCTCACACAGATTTGCTAGAAATCTGTCCCTATTTTATTTTTTCAAAACTTTCAAAATGTACGTCCATACCATAATCATATTACTTATCCCCTACTTCACAAAATCCATTCAAACTTTGCACAAACATTCAAGGGTGGGTCTATAATCTTTAAGAAAACGTTTCACACATTCGTCAAATGGCAAAAAAGTTATTTTGTCTGCTCTTCACAAAATCACACCAAACATTGCAAAAACATTTATATCTAGACATAAAAGCTTTTAGCAACCCTTTCTGCCGATTCATCAAATGGCACCACATTAATAAGCCTTTACAATACTTTGGAAATTGTGTTCCCTCTGGACAAAACAGCAAAACAAAACCATTCAGAATCTGGTCTAGAATGAAATTCCTGAATTTCAAGCAGTTTTTTGAGTGGTGCCAAAGTTATTAGCCATCCAAAAACTGCTTTTCACCAACCCTGTAACACACAAATAAAAATAGATGCCCCAGAATATCTAAGATGTTTGTGGACATGACAGGACTGTCCGGGACTGTGTGCCCATGTAAACAGCCATTGACAGCTGCCAGTATTTCTGTAGCAAATAACAGTACAGCAACAAGAACATTAAAACAAAAACAATGTTTTCTATTTAAAACTGTTGCACATGTAAACTCCAAATAAACCATCCCAATATTTTACAACCTATAATTTCTGTACTAAAATAGCATTTCCTAACACATACTGCGTTTTACATAATAGGAGTTTGAATGGCAATATGCCCAATGCCAAGGGGGCATTCCTGCCTCTGATACTGCCCCAAAGTCTCTATTAAAACCCTCACAGTAGTAAGAACCTTTAACTATGGACACACTAAATATCACACCAGCAATACAAAAAAATCTTTTTAAAACAAACACATTTTATATTGCCCCACAAATCACCTTAACACACACCATAATTGATTAAAAAAGCATTGTAGATAAAATCACATTCCTACTGCTCTGTGATAAATATTTTATTTTGAGAACAAGCATATGTCATGATTTTATATCATGCACCTCAAATAAACAACTTTCAATAATGATTCCCACCCATTTTCTACATATACATCACAGCACTTCATTGTTAACAAATACAGTAAAAAACAAAGAACCACAGAGCCCCATTATGAACATATTATCAAATCAAACTTTCAACACAACAATCACCAACAACTGATTAATGACAATCATATTTTATAACAGGTAACATGAACAGCAGAGTGCGAGTTTTGCAGTGAAAATAAGAGAAGTAGACAAAAAGGGGTGTTTCATACTTTCCAAAATCAAACCAAAAAAGACTACATTATAAAAAAAAAACAATAAAATGGCCGACATGTTCACTGCAACCTATGACAATGAAGTACACATCAACATCTTTAACACTACCCAATTAGAAACACATATAAACCCTGTTCAGCATCAAACATAGCCACCGATATTGAACGCGGCTACAAAGCTCACTTGCAGCCGCAGGTACATGTACATTTTTCTGCAAGCCCCAATTCAAACTAAATTGGCTGTGAAACTTTCAAATCAACCAAGTACATGAAATAACATAAACAAATAAAAATCTGTACTGTATTATCCACATAAAAGTATGATTAATGCACCGAAAATGTATATTTAAAGACGCTGCCTTAAATACAGTTGCGGCTTCAGCCGCAATGAATGAAACACAGATTAGTATTGACGCACATGCTTTTTTATAGATGCTGTGATACAACTGCCCCTTTTAGACGTCTGTTGATAGCCGCGGCTGTCAACAAAAACTTCAAATTCGAAATTGCATTTCCACTACACTAAACTCCAAAAATTGTCCCCAACATGCCTACCAGACCCCTCCACTCCTCATAATCCTCGTCCACTTCCCTAGTCCCCAGTCTTTTATAACCCCCAAAAACATGCGATGCATATAACATGCATCCCCACCCAAAATTCTGGATAGCCGCGACTACCACACGTCCACAAATACACAATGTGTTGCTTGCTCTTATATAGCTGAGACTGCAATGGGGGATGTGTCTACCCATGACTAGCAATGCTGCCCGCTTGGCAGCTGTTTGTTAGCCGTGAATTCTCACAATAGCACCAATTAGAAAGTACAACACACACGCACATCATACATACCTTACTCATACAAACTACTAGAAATTCAAAGTAGGAGTCATTTTCCTAGAAACAGACAAATACTGCAGATGTCATGGCTGCTTTCAAAACAGTGCGGCTGATTGGAGACAGTTGGCTATTGGTTCCACGTTTTTCCAAAATTATTAAGTCTGAGACGTACACGACACCCAGACGTCATACTAATTCATTGTGGAGGCAATGATTGGGGGAATGTATGAGGGGTGTCCCTTGCTTTAATGATGAAACAAGACATGGAAAAAGTAATGGAATTATTTCCTCACACCAGCTTCATCTTTTCCAATCTAACTCAGAGGCCAAAATTGAGATTAACAGGCCGATTCATGGAATTAATGTGCGCTGAAAATTTCCACGCAAGCGTGCGAAAGCGTGCGAATCGCAGCGCAAGTGCGAAAA
The DNA here is from genome assembly GCF_040938575.1 of Ambystoma mexicanum. Taxonomy (NCBI): domain Eukaryota; kingdom Metazoa; phylum Chordata; class Amphibia; order Caudata; family Ambystomatidae; genus Ambystoma; species Ambystoma mexicanum. The sequence goes on along the minus strand of NC_090929.1, from coordinate 1,273,769,389 downwards.
TCGCAGCGAAACCCTGCGTGGCGCATGCGGGCGCACACTTCACCAAACAGCGTGCGCACACAACAAAAGTAGGCGGAACACGGGGCGTAACACGCGGAATGGGGATCAACGCATGAAAATGTGGGCATTACGGTGGAAGTACAGGAGGCAAATGCACGGAATGCCCACACACGCGCTTACAACGCGTATTCATGGAATCAAACAGGGCTAACAGGTGCGTCAAAAAAGACCCACTAATCTGGAAATACGTACGCCAGCAGGAAGCAGGTGTACGCGGACCCGCGCAGCATAAAAGTGCGCGCAAACAACAAACAAGCTCAGACGCTACAATGAATATACCATTCCTCGCAGCAGTGGTCGTGGGATACCACAGGAGGAGGAGGAGGAGGAGGATAGTGAGGGCCAGAATTTTTACACCCAGGACCAGCCTTTTTGGGATGCCTGATGACCAGGTTTATGGGAGGTACAGGTTTCCACCTCACATAATACTCGACCTGGTGAGTGAGTGGGAGGATGACCTCACATCGCCCACCCTGTGCTCCCAAGCACTGAGCTCCTTGGAAAAGGTGCTAAATGTACTGCACTTCTTGGCTACTGGGTCATTTCAGCGGACAAGTGGCATAGTGGGGGGGTGTCACAGGCCACGCAGTCACGCTGCCTACACCAGGTCTTGGCCATCATGACTGCACGGCCATCAGTCCGCAGGCACATATACCTGCCCAGAACACCTGCAGAAAGGCAGGCTGTTGTCCAAGATTTTTACGGGGTGGCACACTTCCCCAAAGTGCTAGATGCCATTGATTGCACCCATGTGGCACTACATCCTCCCATGGCATCAGAGCACATCTATAGAAACCTCAAGCACTGGCATTCCATCAACGTGCAGGTAGTATGTGATGCCAAGGGAATCATCACCTCAGTATATGCCAACTATCCAGGGTCCACCCATGACAGTTTCATATACAGAATGTCAACCCAAAACCAGGACCTAGAAGCTGGAAGCTGGGCGGCATGGCGATACATGGCTGCTTGGTGAGTATAAATGCCACTGCACATGCATGCATGTCAGATACTGAGTAATGTCACAACCCCACTAATGATACCCATCATCACCTCCCCAGGGGACAGTGCCTACCCTCTGAGCACCCACATGATGATGCCAATTCGGAACCCCACCACACCACCCGAGGTAAGATGCAACACAGCCCATATTGCAACCCGGGGCATAGTGGAGCGCACATTTGGAATGCTCAAGTCACGCTTTCGCTCCCTTGACCGTTCTGGTGGGCAGCTGCTATACGCTCCCCCACTAGTGTGCAGGATCATAGTGGCAGCATGTGTCCTGTACAACGTTGCAACACGCCGGGGCCTGCCGGTGGACATGGTGGTGCTCCCACATCCCCAACCACATGCACGGTTGTTGCGCATGGGAGAGGAAAGGGCACGTGGTGAGGCAGCCTGTACGCAGCTGGTGGCTAATTACTTCACCTAAAATCACACCCCTGTTGAGTGCACACAGCCCTGGCACATACCAGCTGACAATCAATGATGATGACATAAGGGACAGTCAACTGTCACAACCATACCAGCCTGTGATTGGTCACCTGGAAGTGTTACATTGTGTGCATCCCTACCTACCGAAAGACAACCAATGCTGTGTCATTAAAAGACATACATTCATGCTGCATGAATGACTACCCCCTAGCAAAATACAACATGAAAATAGCGCCATGCCACCCAACCCCTCCCCATCTCCGCCACCCAACACACCATGACATGTCATGCAATGTGAAAGCAAACAAAGCAATGCACAAGACCTGACACAAGTGTCACAATAGCACCATGGTCCATGCCAGTAACTTAGAGAAAGATTCAATAAAGATTGTTAGGTAGTTTGAAGTTGTATTCAGATAATTTTAGGTGCTGGGGAGGAACTGGAGTCATGGCACAAAACCCTGACACATAAAACGAAAAAAGAAAAGGATTCATCCTAGGAATCCTCCCGTCCCCTGCACACTTTTGGGTGTTTGGATCAAGTAGAATACTGTTATTTTTATACAAACAAAACTTTTGTACAGAAGTGGGATCAGATTTTGAATAAGTGTTCTCTGGACATAATTCTTTTAACTATCGAGGAACTTTCAAAGTCTCTTGAAACTATTAATCTTGACATCAAAACCCTTCAAGATCAAATAGCAAAATTTAAATCGGCTAAAGACCTCTCAGAAATTTTAGAGGATATTAATTTGAAACTAGCCAACTATAAAACTGATATAGAACAAAGAAAACTACAGAAATTTAAGAGAGATACTTTCCACTATCGTAACGACATAGTACATAACTGGCAGGAATACTACCGGCAACAAAACACGGGCTCAACAAACTCTGGCAACAGCAGCGACAGTAGCGTAGGTTAACCAATGCAAAGACCCTCCACCGATCAGACCAGTGGAAGCGAATTACCTGAGGACACCACCAGACCAAGAGCACCTACATCTCCAGCTAATAAAGAAACTGAATCCAACACCTCTGGAGGTTTTTTTTTTTTTAGGTACAAGTGAAAGACCAGGAGAGGGAAGAAAGTTACAAACAAAAAAGAGGAACAAATAAAGGGAAATAATCTGGTAGTCAACATCTCCAGCAAGACGCTTACAACAGAGCAACTTAAGATACTGAATAAAGGATTATCTTTTGTGCCCACGTGCAATACCTCATTGTTCCAAGAAAAAAAGTTCACAGGTTATTGAGGAAACTACGATTAAAAATGTTCTTTGACGCCCAATCCGAAATGGATCCCAGACCAACTGAAGACACTATGCTAGAGATACGGCCTAAGTGCACGTTTGACCCCCAAATACAAAATTCTATTCTGAATTTATTTGAGAAAAGTGTTTTACAGGACCTAAGCAAAATAAATTACAAGAGGAAAATACCCATAAACATTAAGAATCGTCAACTAGATCTAATAGACAAGCTTGCCAAGAGCGAAGAGATCACTATCAAACCGGCTGACAAGCGCGGGGCAATTGTGATTATGGATCCACCATTCTATCTAAAAAGATGTACTGAACTTCTCAGTAACACTGATACAGATGCAATACATGATAGGGATCCACTACCAGAAATCAGAACACTAATTAATAAGACTTTATTGAAAGCAAAGGAGAATGACTGGATTAGTGACAAAACATATCAATTCCTCATTAACTCCCATCTGATCACACCAGACTTTTATGGGCTCCCTAAGATTCACAAGGACAAACTGAATCCGCCACTTAGACCCATCGTAGCTGGCACAGAGAGCGTGTTTGATCCTCTTGCCATCTACATTGACAAACTACTACAACCAGTTATACAAGCTATGTCCACCTATTTAAAGGACACAACAGATTTCCTGACGGACTTAAAGATTTTTCAGTCATCAGTTCCGACTGTATACGCTTCAGTCTAGACGTATGCAGCCTATATACTTCAATCCCCCACAGTGAGGGTATGGAGTCTGTTGAATGGTTACTCCTCAACAATCCTGAGATTAAAGGGAATTCACAATTTATCTTAGAACTACTTGGCTTGATCCTCTACAACAGTTACTTCAGATTCCAGGGCAAATACTTTTTACAGACCTCAGGTACATCGATGGGCTCATCGATGGCATCCGTCTATGCGAATACTTTTATGTTTCAGTTTGAAAGTCAACACGTACTGGAACACCCAATCTGGTCACCTTACATCATAACATGGAAGAGGTTTATTGATGATATTTTTTGTATCTGGTATGGCACACAGGAAAAACTAAATAGGTTCTTTGAATACATCAACCTTGTGCACCCTAGAATTAAGTTTACCATTGAAATTGGTAACCCTTACCTACACTTTCTGGACATAAGTTTGAACATCATTAACAATAAAATTGCTACATCTATTTACCATAAACCAACTGATGCCAATAATTTGTTGCACTATTCAAGCTTCCATCCAAGAGCTATGCTTCAAAGCCTACCATATAGTCAAATCTTGAGACTTAAAAGAATTATCTCGGATCCAGAAGACCTGGACAAAGAATGTACAAACCTTGTCAGTAAATTTCAAAATAGAGGATATCCCCCAGAGATCCTAGAAGAAGCCAAAAACAGAGCCGCAGAAATTACACGTACTGACCTACTAAGAACTAAATCAAATGTGAAAGACACTCCACTGTTGTTTATATCCAAATTCTCCAGACAAAGCTTCCAGATCTCAAGATGCATAAAAAAGCATTGGAACATATTACACAACGATCAAACTTTGCAAAATCTATTTCCTACTCCACCGATGATGTGTTTTAAAAGAGGAAAGAACATCAGAGATAAGCTTGTGAAAGCAGAAAAAATCCCCAAGGACAATCAACAATTCTTAACTACTAAAAGGTTGGCAACCTTCCCCTGCTTGGGATGCACACACTGCAACAACGTGAGTAAAGTTGATGTAGTGACTCATCCGAGAAATGGACAAAAGATTAAGCTTAGACATTTCTCCACCTGCCTTTCATCCTGGAGTGATCTACCTATTAAAATGCCCTTGTGGAAAAGTCTATGTAGGCCAGACTACACGACCGATCAAACTGAGAATGACAGAACACAAGTCGAATATCAGATGCAATAACCAGCACTCACCAGTGGCTCGCCACTTCAATTCACAAAAGCACTCTATTGCACAATTAAAATTTCAGGTACTTGAAGTCGTCAAACGACCCACAAGTGGAGGTGATTACCAGTCCCTCCTATTACAAAGAGAGGCATACCGGATCGATAAAATTGGCTCCTTGCAGCCCTGGGGTTTGAACGAGGACTTTACCTTAAATTGCTTCCTGTGATCTAGAAGCAATACAACACTAGTGACAGACCTGTAATATTGGGAATTGGAACCAAATGTGTTTATTCATGTCTAGAAGTTACTATGTAATTGGATTATATAGTATTTTTTTTACTGCTTCACATTGACAAACTGTATGTCTGAATTTATGTAGATACTTAACTGAGTACTGCTGGACCTTGTCCAACAAAGGTTACATATGTTGCGGAAATTAGGTACATAGTATGATGAATTGTGCTCTAACTTATCTAAATTGAACTTTGAATCAGCCACAATTTTGATTCATGATTGGCTTGACTGCTCACCGTTCTGACGGCTTGACAACACTATTAGATCTATCATTTTCCTATTTCCCCCCACTGCCTCTACTTACACGAGGGGACATATTTTCATCATTTTTTACTTTTTTTAACATTTTGGATGACCATTTCTTCTTTCATTTTTTGACTTCCTTTTATGACCATTTGGTCTATACAGTAATTTATCTTTGCCACTCTTCAGTGAGTATAGCTCCATTCTTCTTTGACCACTTTAAAATGGTCGTACTTTTATCTAGTAATTTTAGTCCTTTCTGTACTGACTTTACATATTTCACAGTACACAAAAATCTATTAAGAAAACAATTATCATTTAATTATTCAAAATATTAACATTACAAATATTATACCTTCATCTTGTACACTGCACACAATGTTATGTTTCTGTATGAGTAGCTTAGTATACCAGATAGAACCCCATAATAGAATGCTATTTATATCAATGCATCGTTCAATGACTAATTAGGGTATGATATTTATTGCAATGATCCTTGACACTTGTTTCGCAACATTATAATAAGAATCCCTTGTACACATATTTCATGAAAAGTACATACACATGTGATGTCATCAGTGATGTCATCAATGACATTTGTGATGTCATCTTTGATGTCCTGGGTGTTAGTCTTAGCAGTGCACGGTGGTGGCGCGAGTTATGGTTGCTTAGCTTACCATAACTGGCAAATTTCAAGGGTTTTTCGGTTTTACTTGGAAGCAAAACGTCCCTTTGACAACGTTTTTTCACTGAATTTCATAGGTTTTTAGTAGCGCAACTTAACCATAACGTCCCTTTAACAAAGTTTTTTCACTGAATATATAAATACACAAATACAAAAAAACAAAAACACTTTTTTAATTATACCCGCAGCTACAGTTCATTGACTTATCATAGCCGCAGTTACAAAAAGGTTGTTGAGAAGGGGACTGACTAACTTTTATACTACTATACAACTGAAATAATCAGTACAGAACAACAATGCTCATGTACTTATATGAAAAAACTGAAAAATAATAGAAATATGTAACAATAAACTAGGTAGACTAACATTCCACAGCCACACAATATAAAACCATGATTGAAAATACACACTCTGAAATACATTCTATTGTACATCTCAAACTACATTGCAATTCCTCCTTTTCCTATTCATTTTGTTAAACTATTTTCTTCTATTTCTCTCCAAAGTCTCATATGCTCAAAAGTCTGAAAACACACATCCAAAATAAAAAAAAGACTCTGTAATACCTACCAAGTCTATGCGCATGGCATTTGGCCATGGCCACAGATTTTTCACCCCTGATGAAAGTATACCTAAACAAAGAACTTTCAATAAAATATAAAACACTGATACCCCAAACGATATAGCCATGCATACAGAACTTCAAATACCGGCGGCTATTAGTAGTCTTTTGTAGTCTCAAATATAGCGCAAATATCGTCAAAATGGTAGAAATAAATAATGCTTCCCTGCCCCCCAGGCCCTTACCAATTTCACCCTTCTTCTGCACCAGCTACCCCCAAACACCAAACAGCCGTCTCACCTCCTCTGCCCTCTCCCTTTCACCCCAGAACACACGCTGCTTCTGTTACGCAGTTTGCATCGAGATGTCTACTAAGCGTGGTTATAGTCAAGGCTACGGAGAGCTTTGCGCTGCAAACTCAGTTCCTGTGCCCCCTCCAACTCCCAAATTTCACTCATTGCCCTCTGCCCATCCCCCACCTCTACCCTGTCGACATTTGTATGTTTTTGCAACTGCAAATAGCTTTTTACATCGTTTCATTTTCCCATAACCTCAGCTATAGCTGCAATTATCTCTTGCATCAAGAGAAAAACAAGATGGCGGTCATTTCCTGTCTGAAAACCATGATCCTGCAATGCACCATGGGAGATATAACTATAATTTTGTGGGGACGGGGGTCTCCCCTTCTCCATCAAATTTTTAAATAACCACTGCACAGAATAACCTCCAACCACAAAAGGATCGCAAGTCAACACTTCATGCACAAGTTGTTCCAGACTTGGTCCAAATCAATCCAGCGGATTAGGCTGTGCACTTTGGCATAAAGTGACCTTTTTGTCTATGGGAAAATGAATGGGAAGTAGGCCGCACTTTTGGAGAGAAAAAAATGTGACGCTTAATAACATTTTAATTTTTCAATGAATCGTTGCAGAACTTTGCATCCTGGGGGGGGGGGGGGGGGTGCGCAGACTTTTAATCACTTTCGAAATTCCGACCAAATCTGTTACTCAAATATAATGTTATTAATAATAGAATTTTGAGGGGTTCCTATGCGTCTCTGACTCACCTTAACTGTAGGGCGGCTATCGATCCCCTATAATGCATATCAGAAGTTCAAAAGGACACAGAAATGCATTAGACCACACTCATGCTCTCCAAATAGTAGATCCCAAGGTCTTTTATTTTCGTAATTCATCACATTTAAAAAACAGATACAGAGTAACCACATGTAACTCGTTTCACGACCAAGCAGTCAGTTGTTCACATATCCAAATAACAGTTAATGCTAGCTTTATGTACCAAACTCTATGGTGTGTAGTACATGTCTTTCATTGATGTTTACTGCTCTAGCATTGTATACCTTTTAGCTATACACATCGCCTTTTTGGAGCATATTCATTTCCATATAATCAATGCAGAAAAGTCTCATTATTGCCATTACAAGGAATACAGTCCATGTGCTATAAAATGAATTGTATGTAAATATAAACATCATAAAGTGCACAGTGCCCTCAGTTTAAATTAAAACCTATAAACATTATACAATTTAAAGTGCATGTATATGCGCGAATACTGGCTCTGTGAATTACATACATAGGACTCATTTATACATTAAGTATGTACAATAAAGTACAAAAATGCATGTAAAGAATTAGTCAATAAAGTGTCTAATGCCTGGTGTAATATGTGCAAATGAGCAATTCCACAGTATATAACACAGGGGTAAAAGCAATACATGCATCTAATATAATGAGCATGTTATCTTATATGCAACACAATAATGTAACTCACTATACGACTACGGCAGGACAAATTCCCAATAAGGTATAAAATACTGATTGACGATTGTCCATATACATAATTGTTCAGTGCAGATAAGTGCAAATTCGCATTTTAAACAATTTTTCAATAAAGTGCCCAGATCATCATAAAATGTATTGAGCCATACCCATCGTTGCACGTTCCATACTAGACGAGATGTGTAATACCTGTTACCAGTTGTCCATGTTCATTGATGTTCGATACATTAAAATGCTAAATCGCATGTAAATGGTTTGATATCTAATGTACATGTATGTAGACAACAAGAGGGGTGACAGGGGTACAAATCTGGGTCTCAGCTAACAGTCCTGTGATATTCTTCTCTTAGAACACGCTTTCATGCCTCAGCAATCTTCAGGGAGGCTCATCTGATTCAGTTGTGCTAGGTTGAAACCTACTGGTATGTACCAGGAAGTTGCAGCAAGGAATTCTATTTTCTATAGTTCAGAGCCAGCCAAGATCCAACTAGCCCCCATTATAAATATATATATATTTTGGTGCAGCAGTCGCCGCACTATGGTTAAATTGAGTATCAAGTACCATAGGAAGCCCCGAAAATGAATTACTAATAACGTTTGACTCGTATGACGGATTTGGCTGAAATCTTGAAAACAAACATCTACTTATGAGCCCCCCAGACTGGACATTTTGTGAAGGGTCTGTCTCAATTTCTGGGAGTGTCTGGGGTTATTGTGTCCAGTAGTTTTTTAAATATTTGATGGAGAAGGGGGTGCCCTCTTCTCCCAAAATGATACTGATTTCTCCCATGGTACTTTACAGCGGAGCAGGCCCGGCTCCAGGAATTTTCATCTGGGTGGGCCAGGGTTGTGATCAGGGGGACCCACATTCCATTGGGTGTGGGACTAGGAGTACCCTAAACAAAGTGCCGGCGTTGATCCAGATTTCCTAGATCCGTGATCCAGCAAAACATTTCTTCCCAGATCTGCAAAAATATGTTCCACTCTATAAAAAACAGTACATAGCAAAAGAGAAGCAAGGAAAATAGTGTTGCAACATCAATCTACCTATCTTCCCTTCCATTCTGCTCTCCCCTTTTTTGTTATATCTGATCCTGCTTCACCTTTCATCATCCAGTCACCTTCCCTTAGCTGCCCTAACCACCGTTCCCATTTACCTCCCCTCCCACCTATTCACACCAGCACCCAGCATGCCTTTCCTTGCCTGGCTTCGGAGAATTGAGGGTGATGCCTCCTCTTCCTCCTCTGAGAGGGCTGAGCAGTGAGGCCCACAGTCTTTGTACCATCTCAGATGGTGTCTGCCCAACAATACCTTCCTGAGCACCCTGGCTACTCCCAGCATGCCCCGGAGGAGATGCTTGTGCTCCCTCCATCTTGTTGTGAAAGATAGAGCCCCCCCCCCAGAATACTGAAGCAAGGAATAGGAGATTTTGTTCCCTACAAAATTATTTTTTTTTCAAACTTCTTTTAATTTCAAGAACAGACCATGCCATGTCCAATCATCACAGGTAGTCTTTTGATCTTAAGAATATTTTGAGCACAACTACATATCCTCCAATAACATACACATGTATATACAATCCTCCCTTCACCCACCCATTCCACAACCTCCCCGCCCCTCCTTTCCAACTGAAACACTACAGTAGTCCCATTCTGAATGGCTCCTATCAATGGTTTATGTCCAAAATTACAATTTAAACACACAATGTTATTTAATTGAGTTGAGAGTGCAAGGGGGTGCTAGGGCTGTGAGGGCTGCATTAGGAGGCAGACGGTGCTGTTTGAGGGGGTTTGTGGCCTCCTGGTATCGCTCCTGGTGGGGCGTGCCCCTGTACATCATTGTCTGGTACATACTGTTTACACACTGGTTATAAATGATTTGCCATTGAATGACACAATTTTGATCAATAAATGTGGCCCAGACATTTTCAAAGTTAGATGTGTGTGTGCGTGTCCTAATGCCTTTGCTGTCCATCTATTAAACTATGAGTGAGCCTTTTTGGAATAGCTTATAATGCGAACTGAATCACTTCTAGGGGAACCTAATTTTAACAGGTAAGGCATAGTGAAATTAAAAATATGCCAAGGATCACACACTTTGATCAAGTGGTAAAGCCATAATTAGAGTCTAGCCTGAAATTTAGATACTTGATCACACATCTTCCGAGCTCAAGTTGGTACAAATATGTGTTGAAGTTTGGCTTTGTATACCTAAAATAATACTAAATGTTATACAGATTACTTTAGAAATGCACAAGTCACATGATAAACCAACCTCACAATGTATTCATCATTGTAGAAACATGTTGATGAAAAGATTAAGGGGGGCATTTTGTTTTGAATCCTATATTGCACAGAGCGTAGTCTCCTGTTTGCACATTCATTAATTTTAATTGTTTCCACCAAGTACTGGAAAAGTAAAGAGTAAAACACAGGCGAAAATTGCCTTTGCTCCTTACTTTACCACTACGTGTCTGGATAAGTGTAAATCACTTCCACAATTAATGATTGTGTGTGCCATCCACATCGTATTCCTTTGGACTCTGCCCGCTTATACCAGGTGTAAACGTCAGGCAGATCCCATAGGAATCCATTGGTTTTCCGCCAACATAAAAATAAATGCTGGTGGAACACCAATCGGTTTTGGCAGGGGGACCTTGTTAAGTCCGATCTGCTCTCCAACTTCGCCTGCCAAATCATACAAAATCCTGCAGCTCATAAAAAGTGGAGGTAAATGCATTTAGCGCCACTTCTTCCACACCGCTTGACCTGGAAAATTATCCCCTATGACTGTAGCTTTATTTTCCCCATCCTGAATGGAAGCCTACAAGCTCCAGCATAGCAATTAATGAGAACCTACACAAAATCTCATACAGACACAAAGTGAAATGAAATGCATGAAAAAAGTTATTGTTTCACACAGCTTGTTCTAATCACCCAACAATCACACTTAACTACCTTCTTAAAACCCTATATAATTTTTTTTTAAAGTGCCACAGCAATGGTCACTATCTTTTTACCTTGTCTCATCTCTAATCACTTCCTGTTGTAAATAATCTGCCTCTGAGACATGTTAAAAAGATAAGATCTCACTGGTAGGGCCTGTTTAGCCCTGCTGTTCTTATTCGGGAGAGGGCGTAGAGCAGGGGGAATGGGGGGTTGGCATTGGCATTTGTCCCTTCTCCAAATGTTAAATCCACCTCTGATTGCACTCTTTAGAAAATATTTAAAAACTGCTTCTTAGGTATTCTTTGTCCGTAACATTATAGAAAACTCTCTTCTTTTTTGTTATTTTAGGGGTGTTCATGTTTCATTTCTGGCACTGCCTAAACACCCAGCACCCAAGATTTACATCATACTTTCCAAACAAATCCCACAAAACACATGACCTATTCTGTTTGCATGCAAACTCTGTAAATTTACTCAAACAGAATGAGGTTATCAAGTCAGTACTTATCAGTTTGAATCATGAAATGTTCTGGCAGAGTAGACTAGGCTTCCAAACAAAGATACATTCTATTTATGTCAGAGCCCCACTGGTAAGTATGCATGAGAAGATCTGAAATTGGTCAATACTTGCCAACCTAGCCTTATCATTTTCAGGTAGGGCCTTGTTGGACCAGGTCAGTGAGGTGCAGCTTGATTCCCTAGGCATAGCAAGCAAGACACCCACATCTCGGCATATACACGTCCACTAAGGGAGACTAACTCAAAGCAACATGCACTGGCCTAGCCAACAGCTTGGGCTTTTGATTAGGCATGGATAGGCATTTGCCAGGTACTGCCATAAGGGTGTCACCTGGCCATAAGATGGGAACAGCTGAAAATGCTGCCAGTAACTGGGCATATGATAGCACTGCCTGGCAAATGTCTGCTAATACCTATAAGCAAGGCCAAACTGCTGGCTTTGTGATTGCTTGTTTAAGACAGGACTTCAGTGCAAGTCAGAGGCATTGACAAATATGTTGCTTATAAAATCAACTTGCTGAAGAATTTTACTACAACAGGAGCTCATTTACAGAGGCAATTAAGTAAACACTCAAAATAATGCTCAGATATAACACTGGTAGGCCTTGTACAGTAACACATTTGTTGTTACTTTGTGATAGAGCTTGCTCAAAGAGTTCTGCAAAGGTTATGTTTTGGTGGTGAGGCATTAACATTACCATGGCTAGTCATTATGTGGGTAAATGACCAGACATGCCCATAGAATGTGTGTTTCTCCTGACAGTTTATTGCCACTGAATCTGTGTTCCACAGCATGAGTTCTGTTTGTGCCTAATAGGTAAAAAAGTCTCTGTATTAATTAGAACCACCGTCATTGCTCTGGCCAGCCTTCCATTGCATTGTTTACATATCAGCCTTGGCCCTGTCACTAATTTCAGAAGCCCTTCCAAAACTGCTAAACCACAGGGCCTAAAAAGTCATGTGGTTGCTTGTGTTCCAGTGCAGATGCAACACTACCTAGCAATTGAGATTGAACTGCACCTTTCGGTGGCAGCACCAAAGGTCATTTGCTAATGGCTTGTCCCCTTCTCTAATCACACAGGCATACTACAGAATGATGGCATGGAATGTTGCGCAGAGCAACGGTAGTGATAATGTTTAATTCAAACATTGATTTGCATCTATCACTTTTTGATTTTACTACACTCCCCTCCAGAATTACATTTTTGTTAGTACCAACCTTATCTTTTCACTTATACTCAAGTAGTTAATGCAGCAGAATATATACTTTGAATGTAATTTGTAAGGCCTCCCCGTCAATTGACGTACCTTCTGCAGAGATCTGTGTTAAAGCAACTTTACCTGTCATTTATTGTTTGATATAGTTAACCATTTTATTAAGCATGATGTGAAAAACCACTATATTCCCACAAAAAAAACATACTTTAAATTACGGAACCAACATTGTGATTTTAGGTTTCAGAAAATGGTTGTAAGCAGCTTGCTTGAATAAGTGTCCTACCTAATTTAGAGGTGTGAATGGCCCTCCATCTCCCTGGTCGTTTGTACTTTCATGGCTGTGGGGCATAAATCATTGTCTAGGTTAAGAAAACAAATCCTGGCCAGGCCTCCTGCAATTCAGCCTCTCAGAATGATGTCTCTGAGGTTGCTGCTGAATGTTTAGAGCAGGGGTGTACAACTGATTTTGCCAGAGGGCCGAATGTACCCTACATGCTGCCTATAGTGGGCCGAAAACTAAATGCGGGAGGAGCGGCAGGCGAAGGAGTGGCAGGAGTGTTCTTCAACCTTCAATTATTATTAAACACATGGAAAAAATACATTTTTAGGTGTGCCGGTCTTTGTGTATTTCAAACGTACATTTTGTACTATAGATTTTCCTTTTTATAATTCATTTCTTTCATAAGGATATATTGGCAATAGTGGACAAAGTAGACAAATCATTCAGTAGAAAAAACACTGTGCTCAAACATTTGACGCATTATGCCGCTTTAGATTTGCAAGACACAAGCTCATTATTTTGGACTGCTATTTGGACTGCTATACGTTGCTGTTTGAGTTGGTCATACTCTTGGGAGTATGGCCTTCGTTGTGTCAGGTTTCCACAAAAGGCAAATGAGGTACATCTCTTAACTGTGCCTAATTTAGCTTTATGATTGGGTTCACTCTTGCATGTGACACTATGCCCCATGGCCACCACCCCCCAACCAAACACTATGCCCCATGGCCCCCACCCCCAACCAAACTATGCCCCATGGCCATAATCCCACAACTAAAAACTATGCCTCATGGCCCGTACCCCCACACTATGCCCCATGGCCACCACCCACTGAACCAAACTGCCACATGGCCCCCAACTAAACACTATGCCCCATGGCTCCCACCACCCAACCAGACACTATACCCCATGGGCCCCACCCCCAACTGAACACTATGCCTCATGGCCACAATCCCACAGCTAAAAACTGTGCCCAATGGCCCGCACCCCCACACTATGCCCCATGGCCACCACCCCTCCAACCAAACTCTGCTACATGGCCCCCACCCCCAACCAAACACTATGCCCCATGACTCCCACCCTCCAACCAGACACTATGCCCCATGGGAACCACCCCCCAAACACACTATGCCCCATGGCCGCCAACCAAACACTATGCCCCCACACTATGCCCAATGGCCACCATCCCTCCAACCAAACTTTGCCACATTGGTCCCACCCCCAACCAAACACTATGCCCCATGGCCCCCACCCCAACCAAACACTATGCCCAATGGCCCCCACCCTCCAACCAAACACTATACCCCTTGGCCACAATCCCACAACTAAAAACTGTGTCCCATGACCAACACCCCCACACTATGCCCCATGGCCACCACCCCAACCAAACACTATGCCCACACATCCCCAAACAACAGAGTGACCAGTGGATTGCATCAGCGGAAGAGCCTTTTCACAAAGACAGTGAGCTAAATAGAATTGGCATCAACAAATTACTCTGTCTGCATCCCGGTTTCACTACGAACCAAAGTGTGTGATCCTGGGCAAATCATGTAATCGCACTGTGCCTTATCTGCAGTGATTCACTTCATAGTTTATGTTAGCATATCATGCTGTTATAAAGTCATTAAGAAAAACAAATCCTAATGACTATAGAGTTGTTATTATATAACAGTGCAATTAAGGTATTTTGCACCACAAAGTTATGTGCTACTTGGCTTACTTATGGCAACCTTTTCTAAAGTCACTTCGATTGTACCTGCAAGTACTAAAAACTGATGATGCTCCTTGCAAAGTCCTTTTCTGTTAAGTCACTTCTGTTGGTGCAATCCATATGCAAGTGTAGGTGTTAAAATGCAATCTGCCACTAATGTTACCAAAAAAAAGGTTGATGGCGGGGGAGTGAATGAGGCTGTATGTATGGAATTGTGCACACTGCATTTGGGGTGGGGAAAGTAGCAGGACTTTTTTTGCGCTTCACCCGACACACTGTTGCAATGCTGGATATTCCCCTGCACACACCCCAAACTCCCAGCACACAAACACTGATAAAGAACATGAGAGCGCCCCCACTTACCAGCACTGTGGATGTGCTTGCGCTGCAGCTGGCGTGGCAAGGCTGAAATGCCTTCCGGCAACATTCCACGCCATGCCAGCAACAGTGCTGGCCCTCTGTTGGTATAGCCCATGCACTATGTGACTCGTAAGAGGCCCGTAGTAAATGCAGTCCACCAATAGAGGGTCAGCATTTCCCATTGGCAAGTCAAAAAAAGACTTTACTAATAGAGGACGGCCGTAGCTGCTTGCAGGAAAATCAACATGCTGAGCCGCACTTGGGCCCCATGTTGTGCACCCGTGGTTAAAAGTGACATCCACCCCCCACTCCCTCGGCTACCTGGTGGTCATAAACATCACTGACATGGCCTCTTTTCTAGGGGGGGCCAGAGGCTGGCTCTGGGGGGGCCAAGCCCCACTGACCCCCCTGCTGGAGCCGGGCCTGCTGCAGAGAGGCTGACAGGATTTTCAGTAATGAGAAAACTGCAATTTTTCCCCCAAATTCTATTTCTAATAACGTTTCACTTGCTGGATGGATTTGGAGGACATTTTCAAACCAGGAAGGTTTGCCAAGGCCCCCCCAAACCGCTATACATTATAAAAAAGAAAAAGTTATTAAGAAAACAAAACACTGAAGTTTGACAGTTTTCTTCCCATTCATTTTCCCATAGGAAAAAAATGCAGTTTTGAACAGCTGTAGCGTGAAATCCGCTCGGCAGATTTTGACCAAATAAGAAACAATGTAGGCACAAAGTATTGACTTAATTTCCTTCACTGGTTTGGGGCAATTCCATCTAGTAGTTTTTAAAATATTTGACAGAGACGTGGGGGCGCACCCCTGTTCCTTAAAACTGTTACACATATATTGGCCTTGGTGATTTGCAGCAGAAATTAAAATCTGCCTTCTTTTCCTCAATTTGTGTGATTCCCGCAATATTACTGGGAGAAGCCACAAAGGAAAGAACACAAAACGATATTTCGAGGAGAAGAAAGGATGCCATCAAATTTTGGAATTAACTCCCCATTATATTGCAGTGTCTTATTTTATTTATTTATTTATAGTGCTTTGGTTTTTGTAAGGTGCTTTTACATCAAGAATGTGTGTTTCAAAGTGCCCACAGGGCAAGGGTGGGGGGAGCAGGGGAACAATACACAAATACAATAACAATGATGAGCAAGACAGAGGCGGTCCTAATATGCCTTGTGTGCATTCAGAATGTGCACGTCCAGAGAGATAGGCAAACATAGGAAGGAGTTAAGTGCTAGAGGCTCCCTACAGGGGGAAGTGCTGGTAACGGGTAAGTGCTTGGCAGAGAGCACTAGGTTAAGAGTGGTCATCTGCCAATACCATAAGTGCAGGCCTGTGGGATAACATAGGCCAGTGGGTACCCAAGGGAGAGGGAGGAGGTCGAAGGTGATTGGAAGGAAGTCCAGGACCCAGAAGGACACCAATCTCAGCTGCTGTGGAGTTTAGCACAGGAGGGAGAGAGGAAAGGAGGAGGTGAAAAGGAAAGCCTCGGGGAGCTTCTGGAATTTGAGGAGGTCCAGCTCAAGAAGGAGAGGAAAGGGAAGGCTGTTCTAGATGAGGGAGACAGCCGAGGAAAGTGATTGGCCACCGGCTTTAAGTTCTCGATTTCAGAAAGAGACTCAAAACTCTTCTGTTTATATAGTCACTCCTATGAGAACCCCGATTGTTTTGAACCACAGCGCTTAGATAGCCCAGCCGTAGGGGCAATACAAATACAAATACCAATAGCAATAGCAATCACATGAGATTAGAGGTTGGGAGTGGGATAGAAGACACTGTGTGAAGTTAGGGATTTGGGGTTGGGCTGGGAGCCAGTTATGGGTAGAAATGTTTTGGTTTATCAGGGGAAGACTGCAAAAATCTTGACATTACAGCAGCAATGGTGCAAGACATGCTCAGTAAATAATTTGCATCACACGAAGCAATGAGTGATAGGGGGTAATGAGAGAGGGTTACGGATGGAAAAAGCAATTGAGCGAGAGAGTGGACCTAGAAAAAAGAAGGGGGAGACATGTTGAGTGCCTGTAAGGATGTGGAAGACTTTCATTCTGAGCATTTTTTTCCCATTATTGCGGGAATCGGCAAACCGCTACTCTACTGCAGGTATTTCTGTTAAAACGAAAAGATAACTACGAAATTAGCGGTTTGACATGGCCACTGACCATTGTCAGTGGGTCAAAGAAAAATATTGGTGCAACATCCACAGAAGCCATGGCAGACGGCCATAGCTAGTGAGACCTGGACTTGTGGGGAGTGGTGGAGCATGGCAAGAGAAGGGTGGCACTTGGTGAGTGCCTGAGAGGGCAGGGTGGAGTTTGGGATTTTGATTCTTTTTATGAATAACCGCTGTTATTTGAATGTGTTTACGGATAACCTGGGTATTTGTAGTACATTGCTAATATAAGTACAGTTATGGGAAATACATTTTTAAAAAGAAGAGAGCATTACAAAAATTTGAATTAGACAACAGAAAGTGAAATTGGACTGCTACAGGGAGGTAGGGGTAATGGGTGTAACTGAAGGATGTTGCTACTGGGTTACTTTAAGGAACCAAATGGTGTAATATGGAAAGTGGACATGGCGAAAGACCATTGCTAGTGTGCCGAAATGAAACCTAGTCATGTGGGATTGGCTGAAGGGCATGGCTAGTGCACCCATCTAAGAAACCTATTGGAACAATATGTAGAGTGACCCCAGCTGAAGGCTGTGGCTACCTAGTGGAGCCAAAAGAAACATATTGGGGGGGAAATGTACAGTGGACACACCCAAAGGCCATGGCTGGTGGCCCACTAGTGTTTTAATCTATAGAGTGGGCATGGTTGAAAACCAAAGGCCCAGGCTAGTGGGCCCAAAATACATGTATAGTAGCCCCAAAAGAAACATATTGGGGGATCATGTACAGTGGACATTGCCAAAGCCCATGGCTAGGTGACCGGTAGTATTTTAAAATAAAGAGTGGGCATGGCCAAAGGCCGTGCTCACTGGCTAGGGCCAAAGGCCATGGCTAGTGGGCCTGAAAGACATGTAAAGCTTCAACTGGACTGTACATAAAACCACTTACTGTCAAATAGAAGGTCTCTCCTTGATTGTGACTGCTGGCGAGCAGATCCTTGTCCCAGGGCTTCTGGGTCCTCCAGTGCTTCAGTTCCAAGGATAGTACAATGCAAGAGTCAGCCCCAGATCCCGCTCTCTGGGTATGGAACAGAAGAGGGTTTCTGGGAAAGTCTCCCTGTGCCACAATATGCTTCCCCAGTATTAACATGACATAGGGCAGTGCAAGCACTGACCGGGGAAGCCAGGTGGTAACGTAGACTGAATGGCTCCAGTAAGAACAAGGAATAAAGGAATCAGGGTCCCGGGCAAGGAAGGGAAGTGCAAGGCAGAAGGGAAGGTGAAAGGGGGGAGAAAGGAAGAGTAGCAGATCAAAGGTCAATTAGCAACTGATGCAGAACAAGGTCTGGAACACAATGCTGCTAAGACGTGTATGCTGACCAGTCAAGCAAGGGCTAAATAGCCTGAGAACCAGGAAACGCAGCAACTGTATCAGCTGCAACGGCATCAGCTGCCATTCTCATGGCAAAATACGGCTTCCCAGACAGTGTGCATGGAAACACTGGGACCACCAGAGAGCACAGTAGGACTGAGACCGACCTTGCGCTGCCCCTCAGGGCGATGGACCCCGACTGGGAATTCCCTGCTGCAGGCGCCAACAAGGATAGAGCCGTCAAGCCGCTAAGAATGGGCCGCGGTGGAGACGTACGTGCATGACGCTGACACCTAACCATCCCTCCTACCTTCCTTAAAGCCCTCTAACAGGGTGGGATGCTTTTTTGTTTTTTTCCCTGCTCTCCAGTTTCAATGACCCCAGGCACCTTAACAGGGTGTAACATTTAGACCTTGAAGATAACAATGTGTGGGGGAGTTGAACATCCAATACATGCCTCTCTAAACAAAACTATAAATCGGGTACAGGCAGGCACGGATATCTGCAAGAGGGGCTATGTAAGCTGTAATGCTGTGACGTTTTTCAAATGTTTCATTCCATCTCTGCCTGAAGAAGTGGAGACATTCCACAAAAGTTCGCAAATATGCAAAATAAATCACTTTGTTAGCCTAATTAAGGTATTAACTCATTGTTTTCTTCTGGATCAACAACATTCTATTCAACCCTTGGCTAAAATGGTATAAGCAAACTGAACTATAAATCTACCAAACAATATAATAAAAGGACGGATGCATGTTTCTCCTGTATGTTTGTCAGATTCAGTAGCTCCACCATTTGTCAATACTAGAGGGAGCTGTTGCCTTAAGATATAGTGGTCCTAATGCGTTAATGAAAACCTATACTTTGGCCTATATATATATATATATATATATATATATATATATATATATATATATATATATATATATATATATATTCAGTAAGAAAAACTTTGTTAAAGGGACGTTATGGTTCAAAGTAAAACCGAAAACCCCCTGAAATTTGGCAGTTATGGTAAGATAAGCAACCATAACTCGCGCCACCGTGCACTGCTAACACCAACACCCAGGACATCAAAGATGACATCACAAATGTCATTGATGACATCACTGATGACATCACATGTGCATTCACTTTTCATGAAAACTCTGTACAAGGGATTCTTATAATGCTGAGCAAAAACTGTCAAGGATCATTGGGATAAATATCATGAGCCAATTAGTGCATTAAGCAATGCATTGATATAAATAGCATTCTATTATGAAGTTCTATCCAGTATAGTAAGCTACTTATGCAGAAACATAGGCAGTGTGTGCAGCATACATGAAGGTGCAATATTCATAATCTTGCCATGTTGAATAGTGAAATGATAACTGCTTTCTTATTAGAGTTTTGCGTACTGTGAAGGTACCGTAATTAGCACCAAGGTCCCTTTGCGGGTCCAATCCTTAACGGCTTTTGATGTCCTGGTTGTTAGTGATAGCAGTGCACGGTGGCGCGAGTTATGGTTGCTTATGTTACCATAACTGCCGAATTTCAGGTGTTTTTCGGTTTCACTTTGAACCATAACGTCCCTTTAACAAAGTTTTTTTTACTGAAGTTCATAGGTTATTAGTAGCGCAACTTAACCATAACGTCCCTTTAACAAAGTTTTTTTACTGAATTTCATAGGTTTTTATTAGTGCAACTTAACCTTAAAGTCACTTTAACACATTTTTATTTACTGAATTTCATAGTTTTTTATTAGTGCGACATAACCATAACGTCCTTTTCAATGGAGGAAGACCACTAGCATCCTAGGTTCTCAAAGTGGGAACCCGGGGTGGTAAAAAAAAGATTTTTCTTCCCAAACCAGGACACCGCCTGCAGGCGTCCCGGTGTAGGAAGGAAAATCTTTTACCAAGATGGACACCAGGGAAAGGGAAGGCAGGGTGTATAAACAGAACACAACAGGGCATCGCCAGGGGGTAGGGAAGACCAGGAGAGAGACACGGGGCATGAGTAGGGGGTTACATGAGGGAGACACGGGGCATGAGCAGGGGGTGGAAAGAAGGGAGACACGGGGCATGAGCGGGAAAGAAGGGAGACACAGGGCATGAGCGGGGGGTGGGGGTGAACAGGGGAGACACGGGCCATGAGCGAGGGGAAAAGGAGGGAGACAGACATAACATGAGCGGGGGTGAGGGTGAACAGGAGAGACACGGGGCATGAGCGGGGGTAGGGCAAGGTGGGGCCCCCACCCCCGCTCATGCCCCGTGTCTGCCCTGTTCCAACAGTCCAGACACAGGGCATGAGCGGAGGGTGGGGGGGAAAGAAGGGAGACACGGGGCATGAGTGGGGGGTGGGCGGCGTGAGGGAGAGACACACGGGGCATGAGCGGGGGGTGGGCGGCGGGAGGGGTAGACACACGGGGCATGAGATGGGGGTGGGCGGCGGGAGGGAGAGACACACGGGGCATGAGCAGGGGGTGGGCAGCGGGAGGGAGAGACACACGGGGCATGAGTGGGGGGTGGACAGCGGGAGGGGTAGACACACGGGGATTGAGCGGGGGGTAGGCATGAGCAGGGGTGCATGGGAGGGGGAGGGAGAGACACTGGGCATGAGCGGGGGGTGGGCGGCGAGAGGGAGAGACACACGGGCGTGAGCGGGGGGTGGGCGGCAGGAGGGGTAGAAACACGGGGCATGAGCGGGGGTGGGCGGCGGGACACACACACAGGGCATGAGTGGGGGTGGGCGGGTGGTAGACACACACGGGGCATGAGCGGTGGGTGCACGGGTGGTAGAGACAAACGGGGCATGAGCGGGGGGTGGGCGGGTGGGAGAGACAAACGGGGCATGAGTGGGGGGTGGGCGGGTGGGAGAGACAAACGGGGCATGAGTGGGGGGTGGGCGGGTGTCAGAGACACGGCGCATGAGCGGGGGGTGGGCGCGACAAATGGGGCATGAGCAGGGGGTGGGAGAGACACACGGGGCATGAGCGGGGGTGGGTGGGAGAGACACACACAGGGCATGAGCGGTGGGTGGGAGAGACACACAGGGCATGAGCGGGGGAGTGGGGAGAGACACACGGACATGAGCAGGGGGTGGGAGATACACACAGGGGGTGGGAGAGACACACGGGGCATGAAGGGGGGGTGGGCGGGAGGGTGAAAGACACACGGACATGAGCAGGGGGTGGGCGGGAGGGAAAAAGACACATGGACATGAGCGGGGGTGGGCGGGAGGGAGAAAGACAGACACATGGACATGAGCGGGGGTGGGCGGGAGGGAGAAAGACACACAGCGTTCGTGTCCCGCTCCTCGGCCCTCCGCTGGCCACCGTGTGCTGATGGTGTGAGCGGGGGGCTGGAGGAAAGGGAAGACACAGAGCATGTGTGGGGGTGACAAGAAGGACACATAGGGCATGAGCGGGGGGTGGGTGGGTGGGAGAGACACATAGGGCATGAGCGGGGGTGGGTGGGTGGGAGAGACACACGGGGCATGAGCGGGGGGGGTGGGAGAGACACACAGGGCATTAGCGGATTAGCGGGGGGTGGGTGGGAGAGACACACGGGGCATGAGTGGGGGGTGGGCGGGTGGGAGACACACACACGGGGCATGAGCGGGCGGTGGGCGAGACACGCACACACACAGGGCATGAGCGGGGGTGGGCGATAGGGGAGAGACACACGGGGCATGAGTGGGGGGTGGGCTGTGGGTGGGGAGAGACACACGGGGCATGAGCGGGGGGTGGGCGAGACACACGGGACATGAGCGGGGGCTGGGCGGCGGGTCATGAGAGACACACTGGACATGAGCGGGGGGTGGGCGGCGGGTGGGGAGAGACACACGGGACACGAGCGGGGGGTGGGCGGCGGGTGGGGAGAGACACACGGGACATGAGCGGGGGTGGGCGGCGGGTGGGGAGAGACACGGGACATGAGCGGGGGTGGGCGGCGGGTGGGGAGAGACACACGGACATGAGCGGGGGGTGGGCGGCGGGTGGGGAGAGACACACGGACATGAGCGGGGGGTGGGCGGCGGGTCGGGAGAGACACATGGACATGTGCGGGGAGTGGGCGGCGGGTGGGGAGAGACACGGACATGAGCGGGGGGTGGGAGAGACACACGGGGCATGAGAGGGGGTGGGCGGGTGGGGAGAGACACACGGACATGAGCGGGGGGGTGGGTGGTTGGGGAGAGACACACAGACATGAGCGGGGGTGGGCGGCTGGGGAGAGACACACGGACATGAGCGGGGGTGGGCGGCTGGGGAGAGACACGGACATGAGCAGGGGGTGGGAGATACACACAGGGGGTGGGGAGAGACACACGGGGCATGAGGGGGGGTGGGCGGGAGGGTGAAAGACACACAGACATGAGCGGGGGTGGGCGGGAGGGAAAAAGACACATGGACATGAGCGGGGGTGGGCGGGAGGGAGAAAGACACATGGACATGAGCGGGGGTGGGCGGGAGGGAGAAAGACACACAGCGTTCGTGTCCCGCTCCTCGGCCCTCCGCTGGCCACCGTGTGCTGATGGTGTGAGCGGGGGCTGGAGGAAAGGGAAGACACAGAGCATGAGTGGGGGTGACAAGAAGGACACACGGGGCATGAGCGGGGGGTTGGGAGGAACAGGAGACAGACACGGGCATGAGCGGGGGTGGGGGACTTACTGTGCAGGCGGGATACAAAGCCTCTCATGCGAGAAACAAAGATGGCGGGCGTCTCTGAAGCCAGATGCACTGCACGCTTTCACCACATCCAATGAGAGAGCATGTCAGATGTCCGTGACATCACGCAAGCTGCTTGCCCAATCACCGTCCGAGAAGCGAACACAGATATCACTCATTTTTTTCACTTACATTTTTGTCATTTTTTTTTTAAATTACTGGACGGATTTACACCAAATAAAGCAAAGCACGCTTTCGGGACCAAGCCGCCGCTCCTGCCGCAAATTTGGTGTAAATCCGTCCAGCGGTTTGGGCTGTAGGCATGAGCAAAGTTTTTTCCCATTATGTCTATGGGAAAAAAAAGTTTTGGGACCCCCCTATAACTTTGCCCCCCCTGGACGAATCCTCACCAAACTTTGCAAAAAAATTCAAGTGACCCAAATAATTTTTTTGCAAAGTTTGGTGAGGATTCGTCCAGGGAGAGCGAAGTTATAAGCCGCCCAAAAAGTGCTCTTCCTATGGAAACAGCAACTTAACCATAACTACATGGCCACTACTGTGGCCATGTAATATATATATATATATATATATATATATTCATTCAGTGAAAAAACTTTGTTAAAGGGACGTTATGGTTAAGTTGCACTACGAAAAACCTATGAAATTCAGTAAAAAAACGTTGTTAAAGGGACGTTATGGTTCATAGTAAAACCGAAAAACCCCTGAAATTCGGCAGTTATGGTAAGATAAGCAATCATAACTCACGCCACCCTGCACTGCTAACACTAACACCCAGGACATCAAAGATGACATCACAAATGTCATTGATGACATCACTGATGACATCACATGTGCATTTACTTTTACAAGGGATTCTTATAATGCTGACCAAAAACTGTCAAGGATCATTGGGATAAATATCATGAGCTAATTAGTGCATTAAGCACGGTGGCGCGAGTTATGGTTGCTTATCTTACCATAACTGCTGAATTTCAGGGGTTTTTCAGTTTTACTTTGAACCATAATGTCCCTTTAACAACGTTTTTTTACTGAATTTCATAGGTTTTTAGTAGCGCAACTTAACCATAACGTCCCTTTAACAAAGTTTTTTTTACTGAATTTCATAGTTTTTTAGTAGCACAACTTAACAATAATAACTTTGACTTTATGTACATATAATGTGGAACATACTGAACCCGTTCTACTGAATTTGACGGTCCGCAGACATGTTCGGACAACAGTACCACCACCTAAAAACTCTGGGGGGGTATGTGTAATAGTTATATCATAACATAGGAACATTTAACAAATTCACAAAACAGCACACATACAAAGTATATGTAGTAATACTTAAAAAATGTAACCCATATATGTAACACACTAACCATTAATTTAAATACAATATGTTTTAAAATGGAATATACCAAAAAAAGATAAAGTGGCTTCCACCATAATTACCTCACAGATGCTCCACAACCAACAGCAAGACCAGACGTATACACTACTGATTACATATCTCACCAGACATAGTAAGTGCACTTCTTTTTACTCATACATTTATAAACTTTCTATATTAGAAAAAAAAACATATTACTTTTTTGTTTTCTCACAGAAATGTGTAGTACTCTTGACTGGCTAGAGGAGCATTTGCCACGAGAGGAAATGTTAGAAGATAGTCCACCTATTGGTACACACTTTACTATATAAATGTCATGATCTCTGCTTCCAAAAGGTCAGGGTTTTCCCAACTCCCTTGGAAGCAGATCCATAACCCAGGTTCCGAGTGCCAACCAATCCCAATTGGGACCTTTTGGACCCAGTCCTGGCGCCAGTGGCACCAGGCTCATAAATATGCCCAGTCCCAGCGCTGGAAGCGCCGGGCTCATAATGCTTGGGTGGATTTACCTGCAGCAGACCATGCTGCTTACTTGCCTGCCAGTTGAGCCTCTGATCCTCTTCTGTTTGGAACTACTTTTCCTGTTGGGTGGGGTAGGAGCCACTCCCTAGGTTCAGAACACTGGAACTCTTCTGGAAAGCAGGAACTCTTTTCTTACCTAGGCGTGGCTGTGGAAGGAGACACCTAAGCACTACAGGAGGCTATTTAAACCACACCCGATGGATGAATCTTGCTTTGCGTTATTCTGCATCCTCTGCAGCAGAACGCTCATCGTGTCTTCTGCATCTGATCCTGGGCCTAAGGAAAAAGGCTTACCATCCTGAATCCAGTCTTCAGCAACACCTATAAAGACAAGAAAGAACAGGTTAGCATTACGGTCTTCAGTGACAGCTCTTCACTTACCTGGTCCATCGGCTGTCACCAACGCCTCGCGCTGCATTCTGACATCTGAAAGACAAAGGCTTACCTACTCTTCGTGCGCTCCGGAGGTCTTCACGCTGCATCCCGCATCTGAAAGACAAAACAAGGTGCGTTTAAAGACATTGGGGAACTTTAATACTCACGTGCCATTACTCCTTTCCAAATCTAACCCAGTGGGTATTCCGGCACCCTGCAGCCGCTCCGAACTTGTACCTGCAAAATAAAATGACAGTTAGAGCGCATCGTGAAGCAGGCAACAAGCGCTTACTTACGTGCTTCCATGCGCTTCTATTCATCACACGGGCTCCATCTTCAACTCACTTCAGCCCGTTATCCACCATCGCCGGAACCCTGCAAAATAAGAGACATCATTACTAAAGACTTTATAGACATTAGAATTACTCGAAACTTACCGTTCGTGCAGTAAACGACGGACAGCAGTCCTCTGAAGTCAAGAGGCCTGCTCCCCTTATCCAGTGAAGAAACTGGTTACAGCACCCTGCCCCGAGGCAGATGGAGAGCACGGCGTTCACTTACCTAAGGTGAGAGCGTTAACCTTCGGGGTTCTACAGGAGAAGAGAAAGGGAAGAAGAGAGAGACATTCAATAACCCAGTTCATTAATCCCAAATTTTCTATCTGCAGACATCTTACCCTTCGAGTCAGACATACAGTGCACAGAGGTCCAGCCCAAAGAGTCAGCCGTGTGTTACACATCACCTTTGAAGATACGGTATACGCCCAGTCAAGACCGGCGCCTCTACGGGAATCAGGTGAGCGTTACAATAAACCAATTAATAAATATTATTTTGTATACATTTAACATATACATTTTTTTTATTACATACCATACAAAAATTCCAAGCATTTTACAACAACAACCAGAGGATATCACTCTACAACAGATTAATCAAAAAATGTCATAATTGTATATATATATATGAAATAAAGTTACTTTTCTTATATTCTGTTGTAATTACTTTCAGTTCTTTGTGATGAAACCAATTTAGGTGTCCACGGACAGCACGGTTGTTCGGAAATGTTCGTAAAGAAATGAAAATGTAACTGTCCTGAGGACACTACATCTGTCCGTAATGTTCTCATGCAAGTTGAAAATGTTCTAAGAACACTCGTGTCCTGAAATGTTCGTAAATAAATGAAAATGGAGGTGTCCTTAAGAACACTATGTCTGTTCGTAGTGTTCGCTAGCAAGCAGAAACTGTTCTAAGAACACTCGTGGTGTCCTGAATTGTTCGTAAATAAGCGAAAATGGAGGTGTGCTTGAAACGCTATGTCTGTCTGTATTGTTAGCAAATAAATTAAACTGTGCTAAGAACAAACGGCTGTCCGTAACTGTTCGTTTTACATGTGACACACTTTTAATTAGTTCAGGACCCGAACACTGTCCATAGAACATCAACACACATGCGCAAAACAATGTCCGTACATTGGGTGTCCTTCGGACGGCCGCTACCTTAGCGAACATGCTCACAAAACAATCATGTGACCGCGCCCACGCTCATCTCGTGCTCTAAATGCGGACACTGTTTGTGTCCCTGAACAGTTTAAAAGTACATTTCCAAGTAATCCACAATATTTCTCTTTAAAAAATCACCATACCACAAATCCCACATACTAATCCTAACTTTCCACATAGTTTTTGTGACTTTTTGAATCTTTTTTGATGTTCGATCTGTCTTGCGGACGGCGCGCATGTCCCCGACCCGCGCACAAGCACCCCATATAAGACCACGCCCTAGAGCGCATTCTCATTGTGTTTCTGACTATTCCACAGAGCACACTGCATTTCTGCTGCATACGTTGGAGATTTTGAGATTTCCATCTCCAAGCCTATGACATCCCTGGCTCGACTATTACCACATGGTGCTACATCTGCCTCAGCACCACCCCCACCCCCTCCACCACCACCATTTCCCCAATGGCCTGAAGAGGGGAACAGGAGTGAGGATATAGAGGAGAAAGAAGAGGATGACGAGAATGAGGTAGAGGAAATCCCTACTAGCCGCCCGCGGCGTGATTCTTGGGTGTGGCGGTTGTTTACCATTCATGGGAATGGTCCTAAGGCTCGTCCGAAACGTGTCACCTGCAACAAGTGCAAAATGGTACTCAGTCGTGGGAGGCATGGTTCGTATAGCTTTGAGACTACGACCATGAAGTGACAACTGAACTTATTCCACACTGGGGCCATTTGCAAGGTTGTACCTTGCGAAGAGCATAGTAGGTTGATTGCCTCTACTTCATCCTCCGTTTCTGATCCTGTCACAACAAGGAACACCTCTGTGGGACAGCGTCTTCCTCAAGCTGCCTCACAGGTCATACAGAATTCTGATGACCCTTACCTTTCGAGGGTCACAGCTGTATGTATGTACTGTGACACAGTACTCTGTAGGGGGGAGCGACTTCGGAGTGCTTTTGAGACTATTGTTTCAGAGCACGAGAAGACCTGCTCACTACCCAAATAAAACCCACTCTACATCCTCCTCTTTCAGCTTGCCCTTTCTTATCCCTGTGGTTGGTGTCCCCCCCTTCACCCTCCTTTCCCCTCCTCTCCTAGTGTGTCGTGTGTAAAAAAACAGAAAAATACAAAATAACAAAAATCAAAATAAAAATAAGGATCTTTTCAGAGCCGCCTTTCACAGTTAAAAAATAGAAGTAACGATAAAGAATGCAGGGCCCTTTCTATTTCTTGAAAGTCTGCGGACAGTTCGCAAAAATAAACAAAAATGGAGTGCTGCCCTATTGTAAACATTGCTTTTTTCTCTGGGAAGAAGTGGTGGCTCTGAAAAGAGCCTTTGGGAGGTGTTTGTATGTCAAAAATTATAAATACTTAACACCTACTTCAAAATAGATGCTGCATTTCTAAAAAAGGTCGCAATGCATTTTGTACATTTCTCAGAAAAATCTGATTGCCAGCATAAGTAAGATGGACTCCATCTCTGCGAAAAATATATGTACTACGAAACATAATATTTTCATTTTGAAAAGAGAACATGCACAAACAGCCTTATTGACATTACGCCTTCCTTTCTCCATTTGTAGACCAAATGAGAAAGAACAAAGCCACATGTGTCTCTGCGCAATCCGTGAAAAAATTACTTTGGAGTTTGGAAACATATCCATGATCTTCTGAAGTCCTTCGTTCATTGCAAATTGCATAGAAATTCCAGACACATGTCCTAAACTGTTCCCTCCACAATGAATTACAATTATGTCTGGATGTTCCTCTATGTTCAAAGTTGCACAGAGAGGTAGTAATTTCAGCCACTTCATTCCACGCACTCCATGCCAGTGCACTTCCACATGTGGGAATCCAAGATCTATAGATACACCACAGCTTTCTGCATGCACCTTCAAAAAATGTATCCACGAGTCTCCCAAAATCCACACAATCTGTTTTTTGAAACGCTCAGCCATAGCTATCTGTTCTTCTCTCACCAAAAAGAATATCAGAGAAAACCTCTCCTACCACAACACACTCACTAAACTTTACTGACCAATCCCTTGCTACATTCAATCTCATTTGCATGCCTCCCACCCCAAGTCCTGGAACTACCACCATGTCCGTGAACGTATTGTAACATGGACAGCCCTTCTACCATTTCCACTTCACTCTCTGTGGCATTCCCTCATTGGATGTAGCTAAGAAATCACATGACCATCCACCAATCAAATCCACAACCTCTACATGTAACTGCATCATCATAGATCAGCACTGCAAATGTACGGTGAATCTCTCGGACTACAAGTTTCATACCATTGGCAAGCACGATCTACGAGAAATACTAGACAAATCTCCAAGATTTCTACTTGCAGCTTCATCCATATCCATATGCATGAACACAAACTACAGGTATGCATATTTTCTATACAGTACATGTACATGAACATATTTTCTAACCGACATTTACCTTGTATAATCTGTAAAATGAATCTACAATCATTTTTTCATTATCCTAAAATGAACTTTGACTTGCAAACCTTTATACCGTTTAATTTCTTCGTACACACACACACAAATAATGTTAAACTAATCTTTTTCAAATAAAATATATAAACTAAATATAATCAAACAAAATTACATGCACACTCTATGATCAAATCTCAAAGAATAATATTTGTACAAACACATTTGTTTTTTCTTTTTTTAGTTTATATAATAACTTACATTTATATAGGACAAGCAGGCTATGACATTCACTCACTATTACGTGGAAAAGCAGGCTATGACATGGGCTCACTATTACGTGGAAAAGCTTAGTTGCATGAATAGTGGTATACAGTGGTTCATTATGAATGTAACAAGCCATAGTGAAGATATTTTCTTTCCTACAGTTAGTCATAAAATAGTTTTAATGGTTTCAAGGAAGGCGCTGAGCATTTCAATTTTAAAAATCTATGTCTAAATTAAAAAATGTGCTATATACAAACCAAATTACTCATTTCTTTCTTTTACAATTGCAGTGAAGACCATTCTCCAGAAAAGAAGCAGCCGAATTGGAACTACAAAGAACTAAGAAGCAAATTGCTCATTTTAGAAAAAAAATAAGTAGAATGTTACCATAATATTTGAATTATTACTCAGATTGTAAGCTTAATTCATGCTATTTCTGAGCCTAAAAATAGAGATTCTGCACCATTCTGACCAAAAATCCCCCCGTCTTAAACAGTGATTTACTGGCAGAATGGCTCACAAATTCCTATTTTTCGACACACAAATTACCCAACTCAGCTGCTAGAATTTAGATGTTGTAGAAAAAACAACTGTTTTAATTGTATAGCTTTAGATATACCATTTATACTTCTCCACACCACTAGCTTACTTTTTCTGTCATCTGAACCCCAGTTTAGTAACACATTAATTCAAGAATAGCCATCCATACTAGTTGTACTTCCCAATGCACAATCACACACCATTACATACATCTTTATCACCTTACTCAAACACTCATGGACACACCACACATGCATTGCAGAACACCCCAACCCATACCTTCTGTATTTTTTTCAACAGACCCTAAAGAATGCCTACCAAAAGGCAACTCTGTAGAAAGGGACGCAGAAGTAGAGCAAATGAAAAGAAAACTCTCCAACATAAACATCCATCTATAGCAGAATTTGTAAAAAAAAGTTGAAACCCAACAGCTAATACAGTCATGTAGTGAAACAGAAGAAGTTTCTAGTACAAAAACTTTCCCTCCTCTATCAAAAAGTAAAACAACCCAAAAAACAATTAACAGAAAATCAACTATCACTACAAATAAAACGTCTTCTATAAATCTTGATATAGTACAAAGTAAGCATACCAAGAAAAGTATTTTAGCCAAAATGTTCCGTCAGAAAGTCCTTCAAAATCTTATGAAAACAGGAGAGAAACCAGGTTCAAGACTTCAAACCTATCGTAGGAAAGTGATCTTAGAAGCGTTGATAGACAGTGCACTTCTTCTCAAAAATAAGTTATTTATTTTAGTGTTAAACAGAATGAAACCACTAACAAAACTAATAACTAAATTACAAAAAAGACTTCTTAATAAACGAAATGTCAACAGAAATAACTTCTTAAATATCTGTGGAGGTGAATGGAGTCACACTACAACCACAGAACCATACTTTAATGAAGAAGCTTACAAACAAAAGCAAACAAATACAATTGCCATACATATCAGTGGTCGAGGTTATGAAAAAGTTAATAATACCATAATGGAACAAGAACAACTCCTCACAAAAATATGCCCTGAAAACGTAGATTTACCCCTCCATTCAACTGAATCAGAACATCTAGTGTACAAATGGCCATGCACGTTGTTAGGTGGAAACCTGTGCAGTTCCCTCTGGGACCACTGCAAAAGATTTAGGACTACAGGTGTTTGGCAGTAAACCCACTTGGTAGCAGTCTGTACCACACAGATTCACTTGGTAGCTGTGGCTGAGCAGTCAGACTTCCCTCAAGAAGAGTTAAGCAGTATGCGGAGTATACAATATAGGGCAATTCTTCACAGTAAGACAAGCAAACACGCAACGAGGCTCAGTGTAAAGATATTAAGGTATCTATGGAAAACACTATGGCACAATCACGGCAAACACTTCAATCACAATTACTCTATGAAGAAGAAACGATCAATCCCCCTAACAATATTTTGACAAGTCTAGGTTCTACCAGCATCACTTATTTGCAGACAGAGGTGTATGCCTCAACCTAGATGGCACTCTAATATCAGTTAGGACGGGAGAGAAAAATAAGCAGGTTACGAAATTAACACAGTTCAATACTTCACGGGAAAAATGCAAGGCAAGAAGGCAAGAACCACAATAGATCATAAAGTTCAGAGGCCAGGCCCACTCAGAGAGAGGCAAGGCGATATGTCCCAAAAAGTCTCTTAGTGGAAATGCGTTCGAGTCTTTGTAGCAAATTGTTATCGGCAGATTGAACCAGTTCAGAACAATACGTGAGAAAGCTTGGAGGCGACCCAATGGAAATGAGAGGATTAAGACACCTCACTTGATCCGATCGAAAGGGAAGCCAGGCGGACACGGTACCTTGTTTGTGGAGAGATAGCTCCGGTGGGGGCAGTTGTTCCTGGTGGTGGATGCACGTCAGGTCTTTGCCAGGAGTAGAGATGATCTTGTCGAAGAAAAGTGAAGTCCGGTGCACCACCAGGGAAGAGACCAGCCATGGAGTGCTCCGTCACAGGCACCACCTTTTGGTCGCGGTACCGGGGTAGTGGCTATCCGGTTGCCGAGGTGCTCTGCACGGGCAATTCGACCACTGCGTCCTGAGGCGAAGAAAAAGCAAAGGGGACTGGTTGTTCCCACCAGTCAGGGGAAGAGACTCTCCGGCAGGGAGATCTCCTCTGTCGTCGGGATGTGGTGAGTCGGTTCCGCAGGGCTCCACCGGAGGTGTCGTCGTGCAGGTCGGCTCAGCGTTACCCTCGTCGGATTCTTAGGTCCTGTGGCGACTTCTGAAGATCCAGTCCCAAAAGACCTGCTTTTATGCAGAAACCCCCATTCATTCAGCCTAGCTGTCAATCAACTAGCGGGGAGGCTCACCACTTGGGCCAATCACACCAGAGTGCGACCGGAGTTGGCAAGGCAACTCGGTCCAGGGTGCCTAAACCCCCTCCCACACCCCTGTGGTAACCCAGACAGAATGGCACCACTTTGGAGGGTCTCTGTACAGAGGCCTGCCAAAAGTGGAACAAAGGGCTCAACCTTTGGTTTAGGAGTCACAGAGACGAACACAGACGCCATTTTAAAAACCGAGTCATGGCAGAAAATACCATCCGATAAACTTATTTAAGATAAGTAGACCGATGGTACGTTAGAGATTAACGAGAAAAAGTATCAATCTCTAACAATGGGACAAATCCCATAGGGTTATGTTCAGGGATGAACATAACAAGTAGTTTCCACTGCCACCAGCCAAAACTCGACGAGGGGGGGCGGGACAGTGCCCCCTCGAGTAACAGACCTAGGAGTAATCGAATTACCCCTACTAGGAGGTCCATAATAAGATGGTTTGTACTAGTTCCGTTAGTAAATGTAGGTCTAGTAAAGCCAATGGTGACTTTACATGCCCGGGGAGACAGTAGTCAGTCCCCGGGTATGGAGTCTATGGTGGAGGTCCGCTCGGATGCCCCAGTGTTACGGCACGTAGGGTGCGGTGTAACACACATAGAAAAACATATGAGACCCTATGGAGTAAAAGACCCCATAGCCCATAGAACACATTGACATTCAAAGGAATTACACACATTCACGTCCAAGAGTGGGAGGAAAAGAGTCTCACTCTTGGCAGGATGAAAAAAACAAACTCCAGAAATCCAGCAAAGCTGCTGGGGGACTCACTAGATTAGGAAATTCAGCCTAAACAGAGAATTCTCCCTAAGACACGTCAATGTGTAACATTCCCAAAAAAAATGTCAAGTCTTTACGCCAATTCCTCAATCAATATGTGAAAAGCAAAGACAAAATCAATATTAAACTACTGCAAAATATGGATGCTTGTCCAATACGCAAGTACACAGGACTACAAGGACATTCCTTGGCCTGCATTACAGGACCTACTTGCAAAACACCCTTCCATGATATCAAAAGGATATCAACACATCATGCAAGTATAAGAAATCTAGTTTATAAACTGTATTATGCTAAAAGTCCTGCTTTAGTACTAGCCAATTTAAATAATATTCTTCTACATGGTACAGCAAAAAACCTCCTAGAAGAAATCTACTATATCCAGACAAAATATTTTGGAAGTGAAACCCACTTACAAGATGAATTAGCTGTCAACCAACTTTGTAACAATTCTGCACATGGCAACCTTTCACGTGCAAAAGGGATGTGACCTTGCAGTTCAGGCTGGACTACCCCTTTGGGGGTGGGACCAAGCCTGATTTGCATATGGTTTTTCCCCTTTTGTAATGGCTTGGCAGGCGAAGAATGATGGTCTGGAGGGTTGCCCAGAGCAATGCCAGAGGTCAAGATTTATTCTAAACCTTCCAACCATCAACTCTTTTGTTTTGCTATTGTCACCCTGAGTGGGTAGGGTATGCCCAGACGTGGGTCCCTTGCCTGCTGGGCCTAGAGACCCAAGCTACTCCTCACTGATGATGCCCAACAAGGCTGAAACATGTCTGGGGATGCTTGTGGTCTTGTGAAAAAGGGATGTAACCTTGCAGTTCAGGCTGGACTAACCCTTTGGGGGTGGGACCAAGCCTGATTTGCATATGGTTTTTCCCCTTTTGTAATGGC
The DNA here is from genome assembly GCF_040938575.1 of Ambystoma mexicanum. Classification (NCBI taxonomy): domain Eukaryota; kingdom Metazoa; phylum Chordata; class Amphibia; order Caudata; family Ambystomatidae; genus Ambystoma; species Ambystoma mexicanum. The sequence continues at coordinate 1,273,734,915 of NC_090929.1, read as the reverse complement.
TTGGCAGGTGAAGAATGATGGTCTGGAGGGTTGCCCAGAGCAATGCCAGAGGTCAAGATTTATTCTAAACCTTCCAGCCATCAACTCTTTTGTTTTGCTATTGTCACCTCGAGTGGGAAGGGTATGCCCAGACGTGGGTCCCTTGCCTGCTGGGCCTAGATACCCAAGCTACTCCTCACTGATGACACCCAACAAGGCTGAAACATGTCTGGGGATGCTTGTGGTCTCGTGCAAAAGGGATGTGACCTTGCAGTTCAGGCTGGACTACCCCTTTGGGGGTGGGACCAAGCCTGATTTGCATATGGTTTTTTCCCTTTTGTAATGGCTTGGTAGGCGAAACATGATGGTCTGGAGGGTTGCCCAGAGCAATGCCAGAGGTCAAGATTTATTCTAAACCTACCAGCCATCAACTCTTTTGTTTTGCTATTGTCACCCCGAGTGGGAAGGGTATGCCCAGACGTGGGTCCCTTGCCTGCTGGGACTAGAGACCCAAGCTTCTCCTCACTGATGACGCCCAACAAGGCTGAAACATGTCTGGGGATGCTTGTGGTCTCGTGCAAAAGGGATGTGACCTTGCAGTTCAGGCTGGACTACCCCTTTGGGGGTGGGACTAAGCCTGATTTGCATATGGTTTTTCCCCTTTTGTAATGGCTTGGCAGGCAAAGAATGATGGTCTGGAGGGTTGCCCAGAACAATGCCAGAGGTCAAGATTTATTCTAAACCTTCCAGCCATCAACTCTTTTGTTTTGCTATTGTCACCCGAGTGGGAAGTGTATGCCCAGACGTGGGTCCCTTGCCTGCTGGGCCTAGAGACCCAAGCTACTCCTCACTGATGACGCCCAACAAGGCTGAAACATGTCTGGGGATGCTTGTGGTCTCGTGCAAAAGGGATGTGACCTTGCAGTTCAGGCTGGACTACCCCTTTGGGGGTGGGACCAAGCCTGATTTGCATATGGTTATTCCCCTTTTGTAATGGCTTGGCAGGCGAAGAATGATGGTCTGGAGGGTTGCCCAGAGCAATGCCAGAGGTCAAGATTTATTCTAAACCTTCCAGCCATCAACTCTTTTGTTAACCTTTCACTACAGACATATAAAAAAGAAATACTAAAATTTTAAAGTACTTCACCTGATGTACCAAACCACGTGTGTGTTTGTTGCCGCAGAACTTTATATAAAAGTAGCACAAAAACTATAGACCTATCATACAAAATAGAAGACAATGAAGATTCTAAATGGTTTGAATTAGTCCTCTACCTTATAGCAGAAAACAAATACGAAATAACTGACCCCATAACACTTTGCAGTTACTGCACTACAAAACTTGACAACAACCAAACTCCTTCATGTGCTATCACAAATAACTTGGAATTGTATCCACTACCAAAACCCCTTCAACAACTTAATTTATATGAGAGCATCATAATTCAAACAGTGCACCCATTTCAAGCAATAATATGCCTTCAACCAAAAACTGCAAAATTACCTCCCTCTGAATTAGTGAAAGGTATTCATGGAAAAGTAGTGTATTTACCATTAGATCTAAAAGAAAATGTGCACACTCTCGGAGTGCAACGTCCAATGCAGCAATCTTTAATTATCTTGGTAAATGGAGTACCTACAAAAGACAAAAAAATTTGGCAACAACTGGTAGATTTACATAAAGTTAGAGAAGCCCTACAATATCTTAAAGAGAACAATGAATATTACAAAGAAGTTAATATTGAAGAAAACTTGCAAGATACAAGTGAAATAATTGAACAGACACAAGAAGCTGTTCAATTTGAGCTCCTAGATCCTGCTACAATATCAAACACTTTAGACCATTATACAATTCATCCATTGCACTCTAATGACACCATAGAAGATGCACTGGAAACGTACCAAATGCGTCAAACAAAAGGATCACCAATCAGCATATGGGAGTATAGAAGCACGTGCTTTTCCTCTACTCTTTCCAACTGCCAAAGGAGGAAGATACGATGATAGACCTATTCAAATATCAGCATCAGAATATCACTCATTACAAATGTATTCTGAAGATCCCAGATTTTGAAAAAATGTGGGAATACATATTCCAACTACTCTTTGAAAGTGAACTAGCAACTTTATGTTACGGAGTTGCACACATATTAAAATCAGGATCACACTTTCAAAATATGACAGCTACACAATTATTACAAAAAGTTCAACAAAAAGATGAGGTTTTACAAGCAAATCTTACAAATCTATTAGCAAACATGCGTGGTACTGAAGAGTACTGGTTTCGACTTCATGGTGATGTACGTTGTATGATCAGAAACCTTGGCCCACCCACTTGGTTTGTTACATTAAGTTGCGCAGAATATGCATGGGAAGATTTACATGCTTTCCTACGCATATCAAACGAAAACAAAACAAACAGATATACTTACACCTGGAGAACTTTGTTCACAGGATCCTGTTAATGTTTCACAATATTTTCACCATCGCTTCATTGCTATGCTATATTTTATTTCTAACAAAACTGTTCCTCCCCTTGGAGAAGTGCAACACTTCTTTTGGAGAAAAGAATACCAAGCCAGAGGAGCACCACATATCCACATGCTTTAATGGATTAAATATGCTCCTACATTTTTTCAAGACAGTGATGCCATTGTTTTACAGTTTATTGAAAAAATATGTCACTTGTGAAATTTCATCAGAATCCACAAATAGTGAGCTTCATGCAAAAATTTTACAATTCCAAAGACACAAATGTGGCAAATATTGTCGTTGCAAACACAAAAACAAAGGGAAATACTACACCAAATGCCGATTTGGTTTCCCTAGACCAGTCACAAATACAGGTCAAGTGAACAACCTCATGTCTTCAGTTAGACATAGTGTTAAAGGTAAGTCACCTAAAAGTACATATTGCATAAAAAGAAAAGAAGAAGAAAAATATATCAATGATTACAATGCAATCATTGCCTACTTATGGAATGCAAACAGACGTGCAGTACATTGCAGACAATTCTACTACAGTTGCACGATATGTCACAGCATACTTAACCAAATCAGAAAAGACAGAGCTCCAAGACCTCTGGAATGACCTGTCATCAGATAAAACAGTGTCTCAGAAATTATACAGCTTGGGCATAAAAATGATGTCCCATAGAGAATGTGGATCCTATGAAGCAGCTGATCGATTAACTGGTACTGCATTGTATTATGGTAAATCTGCAAATATAGTATGGCTAAGTCTTGGTCCAGTTAAAGCTAGAAAAAGAGTTCTAAAATCATACGAAGATATAGAAACAATAGCCAAACACGATCCCAACAACCAAGGCATTTTAAAAAACAATGTATTGGACACATACTACCCAAACAGGAGTACCACTTTGGAAACCATGAGTCTATAACACATAGCCCAAAACTACACATACAAAAATAATATAAAACCTGATGAACACAACCGTAAATACAAAGTGACAAACTGTGAAGGCAGCTTAGTAAAACTCACCAAACCAAATTTAATTAATCATATCAAATTGTCATTAAAGACTCCTCAACATAAAGAAGTATATTACATGTCCCTGCTACAACTCTTTAAACCATGGAGAAAAGAAGAAGAAATACTAGATAACTATGACTCATATGAAGACGCTTTCAAAGCAAATGAAAGCAGTATAACTGATGTAAACTTTGCACAGTGCAAAACAATATTGCACAATGAACAGCAACACGAAGAAGAACTCCAGGCCCAACTAGATAAGGACACGCCTGACAGTAGTCAACCATCTGTCACAGGAAGCCAAGAACCACTGGGAGACCCACTAATAACAAATGAGGCAGAATTAGCTATGATAGAAGTACAAAACACCATGTGTCAGTATGAAGATAAAGAAGACTTAACTATACTAGAATCAAAGCTAAACAATGAGCAACGTAGCATTTTTCAAGAAGTAACAAAGAAATTGCACATGGTTTACAACATGAAAACAAAGAATGCACCTGTCAAAATTACAAACCTATACTATTGTATGTCAGTGGTAAAGCTGGTTCTGGCAGTAGTAGTAGCTTTGGTGTAGTATTTCCCTTTGTTTTTGTATTTGCGACGACAATATTTGCCACATTTGTGTCTTTGGAATTGTAAAATGTTTGCATGAAGATCACTATTTGTGGATTCTGATGGAATTTCACCAGTGACATATTTTTCAATAAACTGTAAAACAGTGGCATCCCTGTCTTGACCAAATTTTGGAGCATCTTTAATCCATAAAAGGATGTGGACATGTGGTGCTCCTCTGGCTTGGTATTGTTTTCTCCAAAAGAAGTGTTGCACTTCTCCAAGGGGAGGAACAGTTTTATTACAAATAAAATGTAGCATAGCAATGAAGCAATGGGAAAATATCTTGAAACATTAACAGGATCCTGAGAACAAAGTTCTCCAGGTGTTAGTATATCTATGTTTGTTTTGTTTTCGTTTGATATGCGTAGGAAAGCATGTAAATCTTCCCATGCATATTCTGCACAACTTAATGTAACAAACCAAGTGGGTCGGCCAAGGTTTCTGATCATACAACGTACATCTCCATGACGTCGAAACCAGTACTCTTTAGTACCACGCATATTTGCTAATAGATTTGTAAGATTTGCTTGTAAAACCTCATCTTTTTGTTGAACTTTTTGTAATAATTGTGTAGCTGTTATATTTTGAAAGTGTGATCCTGATTTTAATATGTGTGCAACTCCGTAACATAAAGTTGCTAGTTCACTTTCAAAGAGTAGGTGGAATATGTATTCCACATTTTGTCGAAATCTGGGATCTTCAGAATACATTCGTAATGAGCGATATTCTGATGCTGATATTTGAATAGGTCTATCATCGTATCTTCCTCCTTTGCCAGTCGGAAAGAGTAGAGGAAAAGCATGTGCTTCTATACTTTTTTCCCATATGCTGATTGGTGATCCTTTTGTTTGATGCATTTGGTACATTTCCAGTGCATCTTCTATGGTGTCATTAGAGTGCAATGGATGAATTGTATAATGGTCTAAAGTGTTTGATATTGTAGCAGGATCTAGGAGCTCAAATTGACCAGCTTCTTGTGCTTCTTGAATTATTTCAGTTGTATCTTTCAAGTTTTCTTCAATATTAATTTCTTTGTAATATTCATTATTCTCTTTAAGATATTGCAGGGCTTCTCTAACTTTATGTAAATCTACCAGTTGTTGCCAAATTGTTTTGTCTTTTGTAGGTACTCCATTTACCAAGATAATGAAAGATTGCTACATTGGACGTTGCACTCCTAAAGTGTGCACATTTTCTTTTAGATCTAATGGGAAATACACTACTTTTCCACAAGTACCTTTCACTAATTCAGAGGGAGGTAATTTTGCAGTTTTTGGTTGAAGGCATATTATTGCTTGAAATGGGTGCACTGTTTGAATTATGATGCTCTCATATAAATTAAGTTGTTGAAGGGGTTTTGGTAGTGGATATATTTCCAAGTTATTTGTGATAGCACGTGAAGGAGTTTGGTTGTTGTCAAGTTTTGTAGTGCAGTAACTGTAAAGTATTATGGGGTCAGTTATTTCGTATTTGTTTTCTGCTATAAGGTAGAGAGCTAATTCAAACCATTTAGAATCTTCATTGTCTTCTATTTTTTATGATAGGTCTACAGTTTTTGTGTTACTTTTATAAAAAGTTTTGCGGCAACATACACTCACGTGGTTTGGTACTTCAGCTGAAGTACTTTCAAATTTTAGTATTTCTTTTTTGTATGTGTGTAGTGAAAGGTTGCCATGTGCAGAATTGTTACGGAGTTGGTTTACAACTAATTCATCTTGTAAGTGGGTTTCACTTCCAAAATATTTTTAGCACAGAAATAGCATGAATTAACCTTACAGTGTGTTTGAGTAATAATTCAAATATTATGGTAAAATTCTACTTACTTTTTTTCTAAATGAGCAGTTTGCTTCTTAGTTGTTCTTTGTACTTCAAATTCAGCTGCTTTTTTTCTGGAGAATGGTCTTCACTGCAATTGTAAAAGAAAGAAATTAGTGGTTTGTATATAGCACTGTTTTTAATTTATACATAGATTTTTCTAAATTGAAATGCTCAGCGCCTTCCTCAAAACCATTAAAACTAACTGTAGGAAAGAAAATATCTTTACTATGGCTTGTGAAATTCATAATGTACCACTGTATACCACTATTCCTCTAACTAAGCTTTTCCACATAATAGTGAGTCAATTAAATAGCCTGCTTGTCCTATATAAATGTAAGTAATTATATAAATTGAAAAAATTAAAACCAATTATGTGTGTGTACAAATATTATTGTTTGAGATTTGATCATAGAGTGTGCATGTAATTTTGTTTGATTATATGTAGTCTATATATTTTATTTAAAAAATGTTAGTTTAACATTATTTGCGTGTGTGTGTGTGTATGAGGAAATTAAACGGTACAAAGGTTTCTAAGTCACAGTTCATTTTAGGACAATGAAAAAATGATCGTAGATTCATTTTACAGATTATACAAGGTAAAAGTCGGTTAGAAAATGTGTTCATGTACTGTATAGAAAATATGCATACCTGTAGTTTGTGTTCATGCATATGGATATGGACGAAGCTGCAAGTAGAAATCTTGGAGACTTGTATAATATTTCTCGTAGATCGTGCTTGCCAATGGTATGAGACTTGTACTCCGAGAGATTCACTGTACATTTACAGTGCTGATCTATGATGATGTAGTTACATGTAGAGGTCTTGGATTTGATTGGTGGATGGTCATGTGATTTCTTAGCTACATCCAATGAGGGAATGGCACAGAGAGTGAAGTGGAAATGGTAGAAGGGCTGACCATGTTACGATATTTTCGCGTACATGGTGGTAGTTCTAGGACACTGCGTATTACATCCAGGGAATTTGGGGTGGGGAGGCATGCAAATGAGATTGAATGTAGCAAGGGATTGGTCAGTAAAGTTTAGTGAGTGTGTTGTGCTAGGAGGGGTTTTCTCAGATATTCTTTTTGCTGAGAGAAGAACAGATAGCTATGTCTGAGTGTTTCAAAAAACAGATTGTGTGGATTTTGGGAGACTCGTGGATACATTGGTTGAAGGTGCATGCAGAAAGCTGTGGAGTATCTATAGATCTTGGATTCCCACATGCGGAAGTGCACTGGCATGGAGTGCGTGGAATGAAGTGGTTGGACTTGCTACCTTTCTGTGCAACTTTGAAGATAGAGGAACATCCAGACATAATTGTACTTCATTGTGGAGGGAACAGTTTAGGGCATGTGTCTGGAATTTCTTTGCAATTTGCAATGAAAGAAGGACTTCAGAAGATCATGGACATGTTTCCAAACTCCAAAGTAATTTTTTCATGGATTGCGCAGAGACAAATGTGGCTTCGTTCTTTCTCATGTGGCCCACAAATGGAGAAAGCAAGGCGTAATGTCAATAAGGCTGTTTGTGCCTTCCTAAGAGATTTTGGCATGTCCTCTTTTCACAATGAAAATATTTTGTTTCGTAGTACATACATTTTTCGCAGAGATGGAGTCCATCTTACTTATGCTGGCAATCAGATTTTTCTGAGAAATGTACAAAATGCATTGCAACCTTTTTTAGAAATCCAGCATCCATTTTGAAGTAGGTGTTAAGTATTTATAATTGTTGACATACAAACACCTCCCAAAGGATCTTTTCAGAGCCACCACTTGCTCCCAGAGAAAAATGCAATGGTTACAATAGGGTAGCACCCCAATTTTTTTTATGTTCGCGAACTGTCCGCAGACTTTTAAGATATACAAATGGCCCTGCTTTATTTATCTTCACTTCTATTTTTTAACTGTGAAAGGCGGCTCTGAAAATAGCCTTATTTTTTGGGGATTTTTGTTATTTTGTATTTATTTTGGTTTTTTATACACAACACACTAGGAGCGGAGGGGAAATTAGGGTAAAGGGGGGGGGCACCAACCACCGGGATAAGAAAGGGCGAGCTGAGAGAGGAAGATGTAGAGTGGGTTTTATTTGAGTAGTGAGCAGGTCTTCTCGTGCTCTGAGACGATAGTCTCAAAAGCACTCCAAAGTCGCTCCGCCCTGCAGAGTACTGTGTCACAGTACATACATACAACTGTGACCCTCAAAAGGTAAGGGTCATCAGAATTCTGTATGGCCTGTGAGGCAGCTTGAGGAAGACGCTGTCCCACAGAGGTGTTCCTTGTGGTGACAGGATCAGAAACAGAGGATGAAGTAGAGGCAATCAACCTACTATGCTCTTCGCAAGGTTCAACCTGGCGAATGGCCCCAGTGTGGAATGAGTTCAGGTGTCGCTTCATGGTCGTGGTCCCAAAGCTATACGCACCATGCCTCCCGTGACTGAGTACCATTTTGCACTCATTGCAGGTGACACGGTTCGCACGAGCCTTAGGACCATTCCATGAATGGTAAACAACCGCCACACCCAAGAATCACGCCGAGGGCGGGTAGTAGGGATTTCCTCTACCTCATTCTCGTCATCCTCTTCTTCCTCCTCTGTATCCTCACTCCTGTTCCCCTCTTCAGGCCCTTGTGGAGATGGTGGTGGTGGAGTGGGTGGGGGTGGTGCTGAGGCAGATTTAGCACCAGGTGGCAATAGTGGAGCCATGGATGTCATCGGTTTGGAGATGGAAATCTCAAAATCTGCAAAGTATGCAGTAAAATGCAGTGTGCTCTGTGGAATAGCCAGAAACACAATGAAAATGAGCTCTAGGGCGTGGTCTTTTATAGGGGTGCTTGTACGCGGTTTGCGGACATGCGCGCCGTCCGCAAGACAGATCGAACACCAAAAAAGTTTCAAAATGTCACAAAAACTATGTGGAAACTTAGGATTAGTATGTGGGATTTGTGGTATGGTGAGTTTTTAATGAGAAATATTGTTGATTATTTGGGAATGTACTTTTAAACTGTTCGGGGACACGAACAGTGTCTGCATTCAGAACACGCGATCAGCGTTGGCGCGGTCACATGATTGCTTTGTGAGCATGTTCGCTAAGGAAGCGGCTGTCCGCAGGACACCCAATGTACGGACATTGTTTTGCGCATGCGTGTTGATGTTCTACGGACAGTGTTCGGGTCCTGAACTAATTAAAAGTGTGTCACACGTAAAACGAACAGTTACGGACAGACGTTTGTTCTTAGCACAGTTTAACTTACTTGCGAACAATACGGACAGGCATAGTGTTCTTAAGGAAACCTCCATTTTCGTTTATTTACGAACATTTCCGAACAACCGCGCTGTCCGTGGACACCTAAATTGGTTTTAACACAAAGAACTGAAAGTAATTACAACACAATATAAAAAAGTAACTTTATTTGACATATATAAACAATTTATGACTGAGAAGGTGGGGCAGAAACGGAAACAAATACAGGAGAATTAGGGATTTCAACATAATTGGGATCAGGTGAAGAAGGGATGGAAATGTCATCAAAACGTTTTGGTCCATGGAGAGGGTTTGGGGTTAAATGAATGGGATATGGTGAGGAGGACAAGTTCAGGTGGGACAATGGTATGTTGTTGGTAGTTTTAGGTGATCTTCCACAAAGTTCTTTAAATCGTCAAAATGTGCCATAAGTTGGTCCATTTTTTGGTTAATGTGTTCCAGAGTGTTATCCACCGCTTCTTTTTCTGTGGTAGTGGCAATTTTTGTATGGTCTGTAAAAAAAAATGTATATGTTAAATGTATACAAAATAATATTTATTAATTGGTTTATATAGTAAAGTGTGTACTATTAGGTGCACTATCTTCTGACATTTCATCTTGTGGGAAATGCTCCTCTAGCCACTCCAGAGTACTACACATTTCTGTGAGAAAACAAAAAAGTAATATATATTTTTTTATCTAATACAGAAAGTTTATAAATATATGGGTAAAATGAAGTGCACTACTATTTCAGGAAAGTATGTGATGAGTAGTATTTAAGTCTGGTCTTGCTCTTCGTTGTGGAGTGTCTGTGAGGTAATTATGTTGGAAGCCATTTTATCTTCTTTTGGTATATTCCATTTTTAGAACATATTGTATTTAAATGAATGGTTAGTGTGTTACATATATGGGTTACATTTCTTAAGTATTACTACATATACTTTGTATGTGTGCTGCTTTGTGAATTTGTTAAATGTTCCTATGTTATGATATAACAATTACACATACCCCCCCAGAATTTTTAGGTGGTGGTACTGTTGTCCGAACATGTCCACGGACAGTCAAATTCAGTAGAAAGGGTTCAGTATGTTCCATATTACATGTACATAAAGTCAAAGCTATTATTGTTAAGTTGTGCTACTAAAAAACTATGAAATTCAGTAAAAATCTTTGTTAAAGGGACGTTATGGTTCAGTTGTGCTACGAAAAACCTATGAAATTCAGTAAAAAAACTTTGTTAAAGGGACGTTATGGTTAAGTTGCGCTACTAAAAACCTATCAGATTCAGTAAAAAAACTTTGTTAAAGGGACGTTATGGTGCCAAGTAAAACCGAAAAACCTCTGAAATTCGTCAGTTATGGTAAGCTAAGCAACCATAATTCGCGCCACCACTGTGCACTGCTAAGACTAACACACAGGACATCAAAGATGACATCACAAATGTCATTGATGACATCACTGATGACATCACATGTGCATTTACATTTCATGAAAAGTCTGTACAAGGGTTTCTTATTGTAATGTTAATTAAAAAAAGTGTCAAGGATCATTGGAATAAATATCAAGGGCTAATTAGTCCATCCAGTATACTAAGGTGCTCATGTAGAAACATAGGCATTGTGTGCAGCATACATGATGGAGGTTCAATATTCATAAGCTTGCCATGTTGAATAGTGAAATGATAACTGTTTTCTTATTAGACTTTTGCATACTGTGAAACATGTGATAAGTAGATAATAAAACCCACTTACTACATAATTACATTATTATAGACCAAACACAAAGAGACAACATCCACATACCAAAATGAGTATTTACAAGGAAATTGAAGTAAGAAAAAAAACAGCAGTAGTAGCAAAAAGTATTCATAACCTAACTGATTACCTTTATGCAGAGAAATGATTGCTCTGTTTCAAAGCTGCTACTTACCCCATGTATACATATCGCATGATGTGACTGGACCCTAAGGAAAGTAGTGTGAATACAAGATATAAAAATAGGTGCATATACAGGGAAAGTACAGTAATAAAAAAACAACAGAACTATCAGAAAGTGCTGATAACTCTACTGATAAAGAAAATGCACAGAAATGATTGCTGTCTTTCATGCGTGTGTCTTCCCCTATGTATATGTTTCATATGATATGACTGGACCCTAAGGGAATTATTGTAGGAACATACTTGAAGGATGTCTACAAATATACTACCTTTTCCACTTTTAATTCCTGACTGTTACTGAAGAAAACCATGTGGCCTAGATATCTCAGTAAAGGAAAAAGGGGGGAGGCAGACATGTGATGTCATCAGTGATGTCATCAATGACATTTGTGATGTCATCTTTGATGTCCTGGGTGTTAGTCTTAGCAGTGCACACTGGTGGCGCGAGTTATGGTTGCTTAGCTTACCATAACTGGCAAATTTCAGGGGGTTTTCGGTTTTACTTGGAACCATAACGTCCCTTTAACAAAGTTTTTTTTATTGAATATATATATATATATATATATATATATATATATATATATATATATATATGAAAAGTGGCTACAGTACTGCATTTACAGATGCCATTAAGATATTAACACATTGCCTCACAGAGGACTGCTCAGAAATCCCACTGGGAGGCCAAATTGTGATGTTATTGCTTGATAGACTTAGGTTAAAGAGATCCCAAGAGCATTTTTTATGGGCGAGATATGGCAGGCGGTGGATGGGAATGACTATAGGAATTGGCATGACTATGAGCAGTTAATGTGTGGGTAAATAAAGCAACACCCACAAGCTTTGTGTTTCTCTTTGCATGTTACCCTCCTCCTGTATGTATTCAAATAGAATAGTTTCAGCTTAAATGTGGTTCACAAGCATCACCTAATAGATAGAACTAAACAATTGTTACTACCGCCTCTATTTACCCACTGTATTCTACCTTTTCAAAAAAACTCCACAATTTAGATGTCAATAGAGCCATCACAATGCTTTGTAACATCCCTTCCCCTTCTTCACAGACAGTTCTTTTCCTTTGTCACAGTCCTCCTTTTTAGTCCTTCATCAGAGTCCTTCTCCTTCGTCACTGTCCTCATTTGTCACAGTCCTTATCCTTGGTAACTATACTCCATGTCAGACTGAATTAGGTACAGTCTTTTAAAGTCTCCCGCTCTCTGGACCCTCTCTATTTAGCTTCATCCGTCCATTTGACTATGTTTCTCGTTTGCTTGTGACCTCTTCCCCTCTTCCTCTCACAGGGAGAGTAATACTAGTCATGGTGAAAACTGTGAATGTGAAGGCTAAGAAAGAATTGAAGCTGCATGGAGAATTCTTAAGGCGATGGATGCTGAAAGCATACAACGTGATGTAAAGTATAAGCATTTTGCTCTGTTTTTCTCAAAACAAAACTTAATGTACAGATTTTTATATAAAATGTATATCTGTATTTTTTCCAGAGTGGAATAATTCTAATTGTTGTCCCTGTATTGACTGGATTGTTCGAAGGTAAAATGTTCCATTGAACATTGTTTATGGCCCTTGATAATTGGGGCTTGGATGTGTGTTTGCACATTATTGGTGAACCCCTCCTGGATGGCACAGAGATCATGAGCATTTCATAGCAGGCCGTGCACAAATCAGGCCTTGTGCCTCAACTGCCAATTTAAAATGTGATAAGCATTTCATCAGCCAGCAGAGGCCAACTGCTTCTGTAATAATAACCATATGAGGACTGGCGCTACAAATTCCATGGTTTTGGAGCTGGACCATTCTTTATAGGTCCAACCAAATAGCATACCAATAAATGTTAAATGCAATGAGCAACTACAAAACCCAAAATCTTTGGCTTTGCCAATTCATGTTTTAGAATTTCAGTCAGCCATGATTCCTTTGGATCAGATAGAACTAAGTTCTTTTGGATGAGAGGTTTTCAAAATCAGTTTGGTGTAGTGTGAAAAATCTACTTTTCGTAAATGCGACTCAGGTAAGACCAGGGGCTTAATTAGAGGAACTTTGACCTGGTGCAAGTGCCATTTGGCACGGCATTATCACCAGGGTAAAATTAGCCTAGTGCATAAAAAGAATAATTTCAACGATTTTAACACCTATGCAATGCTTGGACTAGTTCTAACAAGGAAAGTTATTAGCTCTAGACTAAATATTTCCCTGGTGCAAGAAAGAATTGTGAGAATATATTCTTTTGCATTAGGGCAATTTTTATGTTTAATCTGCACCGTGCAAAAATTCACCTGCGCCAGGTCACAATTCAACCCGTCCAATGCACCCCTACTCATGCTCAAGGGTGCTCATTGTCAATGAACATGTAACGTAATGGAAGGTGTAAAAGCCTTGGATAAGGTTTATACGCCTTTCATTCATGTCATCGCTCATTTTCATGCATTTATATGGTCTAGAAGAGGGGCAGGTTGATTCCGCCTCTCCCTTCCTCCCCACCATGGAAATATACCAGCATTTGCAACAGCATTTATCTTCATGCTGGTGCAAATGCTGTGGATTCCCGTGGAGCCCGCTGCCTTTTTCCACCAGCAAAAGCAGGCAGATTTCATAGGAGTCCATTGTAAACTAGTGTGTACGTCGCCCTTTTTCGCTCCCCTTTTGCACTCGGCCGTGAAAATTAGGAAAATTCAGCAGCAGGGACATTCAAAAGCGAAAGCGTAACAAATCCCCGCCACTGAATTACGGGAGACTCAAAAATGAGATCCAACCTACTTAGTATTTTGTGCATTATGGCAAAAATGTGCAGGACATTCCAAATTTCTAAATTAAATCAAATAATAAGGTTAGAGTTCTGTCATGGGTCAGAAACAGGGGCAACACAGATATATCGCTATCGTATATGTAATTTTGTAATAGGAAATCGGCCCATGTTTGCACATCTTATATATAGGAGCAATACTTGATTAGTATCATGGCATGTTTAAATCCTACGAGGTTCAGTACATGGAGCCATGGAGTTTCTGCACATGTCTAGCTGCACAGAATCGATAACCAGCTTCAACAGGCAATCAAACTCCTTTTGACATTCTCTTTCAAAATCACAGGTTAAATCCCAAGAACATCCATTTTGTTGAAGAGCCAATAAATGGACCATAAACATGCCACTATTATCTATGGAATGGTCTCGCTACTATGCTCTCCAATGTTTCCAAGAACAGCATAATCGTGTTTGTCTAAATATGTTTTTTTTACATGCTGTAGGTTTCGCTCAGGCGCAGGTGGAGCACACCTGTGCCTATTTTCCTAAACCCGGTCGCGGAATACTTTGGATATTTGTACATGCTAGAAAGTGGGTTGGTGTTGAGAAAATTGTCAACAAATACTGAAAAAAGATGAATTGTCTAAAGTATAAAGGCAACGATATGTTCACAACATATTTATTGTCTGTTTAAAAACACATTTTGTTAAATTGTTTTCTAAAAAATATCTGATACTTAATTTGAAATGGCATTTATTTCAGAGAAAAGAAGGTCGATTTTCGAAAATAAATGAATGATAGGCAAAATGTATTTTTTGCAATCATACATTTGTCTTCAATACTTTAGTCACCATTCTCATACCTTAGGGAGGCAGACAATCAATATGATGACTGCAGCGTTTGCAGACAAACGTGTTTCCATCCACCGGGCACATTGCATTCATTCAAGTCGCTGTCATTGTGCACTGGAATTTGATATGTCGCTGCATTTTCGTTATAATGAGATGTGTGTGATGCATCCAATCCCACGGCATTGTTTAATGTTGTGTTCTTTATTAATGCATTATGTTCTTGTCTGGTTAACAATCCAATTCTCTTTGTATTAATTATTCTCGCTGGAATATCCTTTGAAGCTATTAGCATAGACATATTTCCTCATTTTTGTGACCCCTAAAAAAGGTGTAACACGTGTAAAAACTCCACCTGGTAGTAGGACTCCAGGTTTTGCACATGTTTCACCACTCCAACAGATTTTCCTTTTTTTGCAGGCAGAGCAGGGGCACGAAACAGATTCACCATGCACACCTTTTAGGAAGGGACCACATAGTACTTCCCTGCTGGCTGGCAGGGAACATGGTGGCCTCTCGCTGTTCACGGGGATCGGAACACAGGATTTACCTTCAGCCCAGAGCTCTGTGATTGGCTGGCACCACCTTCGGCGTGGTCATTTTAGAAAGACCCAACACACCCAACACAGGCATAACGTGTTAGCGAATCCAATGCAAGGGGGATTATCTGAATGAGTGGCTGACATCCTTGAACCACTTTTATGTAGTCATGGGCAAACTGTTTTGAGCAAAGCTTAAAACAGCGAGCTTGACCAAATTAAATGTTCTGAGATTTCTTTGAGCGTCAGGTCATATCAACTTCGTGGTTATATAAGGCACACATTTTTGTATTCAGGATTTGTATGGTGAAGGCATTTGGATAGGCAAGATAAGCAGGTTAGTGTTCAAGCTAGTGTAGACAGGTGAATTATTTTACAAGAGGACCAGATTAGGGTTAGGATTACAGTAGTTTATAGTAGAGTATGATTTGAGTATGGCTCAAAATAGAACATTAAGAATGAGTGCAGACTCAAGGGGTGACAATAGATGAAAATGACAAAGTCATACTTGATTTTATTTCTGAGAGTGAACATCACAGTAAATGCATTTATACTGTGCATTGCTTTTACTGAAGAGAAGTATCGGGTATTTTCAGCCCCAGTATATTGATGAACTGCATCAGACTAAGTTAGGCCCAAAGGTGCAAAAGTATGCAACTCTAACTGTTGGCTGGAAAACAAAAGCCTAGTAACAGGGCCAGAAGGTACATGCGTTACTGTAAACAGATGACTGATGCACTGGCGTACAGATTTGCCAAAATAATGAACTAAAAAGGAGTCATCTGTGTATTCAGCCGATTTTATTGAATAATGAACAGATTATAGATAACTCCATTGTTAGAGTAATTCAAAAATGTGTTGTAATGTGAAGTTGAACACTGATGGATGGCATGGTGCAGGAGCACATGTATATTATGTAATGCAAGATACCAGTGCAGTCCACAAGTTGATAGAAAATGCAGCAACGTAAAAAGCACCATTTCTGTACATCAGAGCTGATTTAAATCAGTGTCTAGCTCAGGGAGACATTTCCCCACATTAAACACATAGGTCAAACACTCTTTCACCTCCTCATAATACTGGCCAGACCCATTCGGTGAATCCCCTTTGAAGGTTAGCAAAGCAGAGGAGAAGGTTGGAGCTTGGGCCTCGGACAGAGGTTTATGGGGGTCGAAGGGTGTCCACTGAGTAAACAAAAGTGCAACCCATGGAACTAAACTTTCTAAAATACCCAAAATTGAATTGTTGAAGTTCTAGAGAGTGAAACTATTTTAATAGGCAACAGAAGACCCAGCGATCCAAGGGAGTGGAGTTGTAGTCCCTCGGCCCAAAGAGATAAGAAAACACGTGTTCAGAAGTATAATTGCAGTTAACAAAAGATAAAAACAAGCCCTGCTACCGGGCTTGAGAATAGAAATATGCTATTTTATTGATCTAATAGTATGATTATCATTAAGAAGATACCATAAATCTCTATGGAAAATATTTTGCTCTGAAACTCAGGAATAGTGACAGATACAGAGATGGTTCATATTTTTTCCAAAAAGCACACAAAAACACTATGGGGGTCATTACAAGTCTGGCAGTAGGGGATACCGGGCACCGGTAAGGAGACCGGTGCCGGTAATCCCCTACTTCCCGATTCCGAGGTCCCCTAACGGGAACCGCAATGGACGTGTGATCAGACCACACGTCCCTTACGGGTCCCGTTAGGGGACCAGGCTGCTAATTATGGGCCTGTCATTAGCAGGCCCGTAAATAGCACCTTCCCCATTTCCATTGAGCCCTATGGGGGCTCAAATGGGAATGGGGAATGGTTGGTGCAATGGGGACTTACCGGTCCCGCCAGGGTCGGACTAGACCGGTAAGTCCCCATTGCACCACACCGGACACGGTCCCTTTATTGGAGGCAGTCATGGCGCAAATAGCTCGTAATGACCCCTATGTGTTGATCGGACTCTCCTCAAAATTTGACCCTGGGAACCAAAGTTATGAAGTTAAATATAATTACAGCTTTCCAGAGTAAATTACAGTAGGAGAGCCAGGTATCTGGTAATTTATGGAATCAAATACCGGTCTGTAAAATATCAGGATCCTAATTTTAATCCGTTCTGTGGAAATTACAAAAATGTGTCATTCATGCAGGCAGCCACCTGCCGACACCAACCACAGTTCATTGCGATCAGTATGATCAGACCAATGTAGAAATATATGGGTTGTGACCCATATTTGCAAATTGGAGAAAAGTGCCATGTTGAAGATTTTTTACTTCAAATTTTAGTTGGTCAGAAATCTTATTTCAGATAGGTGGAGTAAGAACTCCCTTAAATGGGGTCTGGAGACCCAATGACCAATCATTGGGAAGAGGCAGGGCCTTGTTGAGGGGAACAAACAATAGATGTCCAATGGGAATATTTAGCCATTGAGCTGTTACACCTTGATTTAGATATTTTAGGAGGGCTAAGAGGTTTTAAAACTGGATGCACATTGGAAAAAAGGGATCATCAGCCAGGATGAGACAGACAAGATCAGACAAGAGGAACTAAAATCGGAGGTGAAAGGTGGAACTAAAATCTGGAGAGAAAAATAGAAAAAAGGTTGAGCCTGGAGTGTCAATCGTGACAGAGGCAGAGAGAAGGGTTGATGCTGTAGTATCATCCAAAACAGAGACCAGGAGAGGCAGTCCATCCAGGTCCCTATGCTTAACATGAGATGATCTAGGAGGATTTCCTGATGCACCTGTGCAGAACCATTAGAGATTCAAAGTAAGAAAGTACATTAATCCAACAGAGCAAACCATTGGTGGGGAGGGATCTATTTGAATGAATGTCTTCCCATACATAGGGCCTCATCATGCGTTGGGTGGTAGGACTTAAATGCGTCAGTAACTGCATTACAACCACATTTAAGGGCTGACCCTCTCACGAGTTTGGCGCTAAATGAGCTGGTTTACCTCCAGTTTCTTTTTGAAGATGAAAATCCCATTTAGTACCCTGTATTTCCGCGCAGTATTAGCGCAGAAAATTCCCCATCGGGTCGAATGGACCCAATGGGGATTTACCATTAACGCCCAGATCGTGATCTGGCGGTAATACCACTGGACCGGTGGGTGCTTACGCTATTACAGTAGGGTGGAATTTCAGCCGGGATACCGCGCAACTCGTGATGAGGCCCATAGACATTAATGGGGTGGCCATCATCCTTAAGTAGATCCTTAGCATTTCCTGATTAATTAATAATATCATTCATTCTCATAGCGAAAGGGACATGGAGGCAATCACAGGGAAATCAGAAATCTCAGATATCAATCCCAGTGTTGATAATGATATAGTTCTTTGAAGTCATTTTGGATCACCTACTTCCTTCAAGCAAAACCAAAAATAACCTTAAGGGGAGGGGTACATTCAAAAGCGAAATTTAAAACTGTTCAATGCTTCCCTAACCCTGCATTAAAACCGAAAAGGGTCTCAATGGTAAACCGAATCTCTGGGTCTGTACTGTGCAGAAAAGTGCAATCATCATGAAACATAGGCAAAATAGCTTATTTAAAAGCACACTGTCTGTGGATAGTGAGTCATGAATTGAATTGGAACATTGTCACTTTGGCAAGGAAAGGTTTTCATTATACACTTGGAAGAGTATGTTCTTAAATGTTTGTTGTGCTTGGATATTATTAGAAATGGAAAGTGCCCAGGGAGGTCAGAGATAAAGAGCACTGCATGTGTCCATTTTTTTTTGGTTCAACAGAAGGGCATTACATTTTATTTTATACGGTGGGCCATATTCCAAGCACAATAGATAGGAAAATTGTCCTGTCACGTTTAAGGTGCTGCATTAATTCACTTCACATGAGGGATATGTTTATGACTATTTGGGTATTCATTAGACCAGGGTTCTCTCTTACATGTTACGGGGGGCGGGGGGTGGACCAGGGTATCAATTGTCTGAATTGTCACATTCACCTCAAATTTGCACTCTAAAAGGGTACACTCAGACTGAGATACTGTGCTCTTTCTCTCCTCTATAAATTCTGTAAAGGCAATGGTGGTGCTAGAATAGAGATCAAAAGTTGAAAACTGCCTCATAATATATTCTACATGATATTTTAGTTGCATAGTATGTATGTTTGTTGCATACATTGCAGTATGTTATTTGGATAACTGTGAAATGATCTAATCCGAAATGACAGAGGGCGAATATTTCTTTTGTCAATAACTTTCGGTTTTGTCTCCCGCTGACATTTTGGACCACCGGCTCTCCCCTACCCCCTTACTTACCTTCTGGCAGCATACAGTGAAGTGTGCCGCAGCCTCCACAATCCCACTATGACGCTGGTTTCCTTCACGCACATGGAAGGGAACCAGCGCTGCAAGGTCCTTTCCTTTTTAAAAAGAGTTTTTTAGAGTTTGCTTGACCCCCGCTTTCCTTTTTATGGAAGCGGGGGAAACCTCAACAACCCTCAAAGTCCTGGAATGTCAATCAAGGAAGCAGGGAACACCTCCACAACCCCGGCTACCCTTGATCCACATTTATTTGGAATTATTTTTTTTCCCCAAAAATCTTTTCTGCATTTTCTCCCATTCGTTTTTTTCTGTTAATTTTTTCGGTTTGCATGCTATTTTAGGCAGTTTATTGAGAAGCAACTGTGTTGTATTGTGGTGATCTATTACACGAGATGGTTCAGACATTTCATTATGTTTTTATCACAGGCAGGTTACAGCATGTAAAACGTTAGTAAAGCAGCCACTGTAGTTTCTGCTGCAACAAATGCTTTATAGCAGCTGGTGATGCCCAGGGCGGTCCGACTGAAGCATTGATTTTTAATGCAAGAACTACTTCTAGACAGGGTGTGCTTCCATGATCAGCTAAACGAATGATCACATTGGCTACTTTTGGTAGCTGAAGCATCAACACAAAATACCCTTTATGGAAATTGAATCCCGCAGGATCTGCACAAGAGTGCAAAATACATAATGTATGGTTGTCAGAAAAAATGCCACATGGGGGATTTATTCTTTGGGGAACATTCTTACAGTAAACTTCACACCCCTAACCAACACTTCTCTACCTTAGAGTAGAACAGGTGACCAACACACCACAGTGCCACACAGGCACACTCATCCTTTCACAGTACTGAATTATAGGCTCATTCAATGGAATGTGATGGTTAAACAGACCCTCCAGGATTTTGCGGCATGAAATGGCAGATTTTGCGGCATGAAATTGCAAATTTTGCAGTGCAAGCCTTTATTTATGGCAGCATTTTTGCAGCACAATACTTCAAATAGGATGAGTCCTAGATGTCTCTGGTTTGGCAGAACAGTGTTTGTTTTGGCTACGTTTATTTGTTGTAATGTGCATGCCTATTTAATATTATTAACGTTATTAATCATTATCAGTTGTAATGCTGAAAATATTCCCCTTCTATGTTCCCCAATCCCGCAAACACCCACACACCTCTTTCACCCAACACACCTCACACCTCTCACCAATTCCCCATCACAACTATTGTATTTTTGAACCTCACCCTCAGTCATACACATACTCACATGCTCTGTCACATTGCCAAGTCACAATTTGTGCTCTCTAGTCCCTGCCAAACTCCAAATCATACTCCCAACTCACACCGAAAGCTCCCCAATTCCTCCCGCAGTATACAGTCCTTCATTCTTGCATGCTACTTCTGCATCTTTTATCCTTTCTTCCATTCTATCACACTCTTCCCTCATCCTTTCTCCCAATCTGCAGCCCACTACTACCCCTGAGCCCACGTTCCTTCCACTTTATGTACCTCTGCTCTCTCTGATTTCTGGCCCACCGCCCCACTGATTCCGCTCTGCTCTCTTGCCCACAGCTTCCCCCTCTGACCCAATGCTCTCCCTCTGATCTCCCTTTGCTTTCTTGCCTACCAGGCCACAGCTCACCCATCACTCCCCTCTCACTCCTTTCTCTCACATATTGTGACCATGTTAACTTTTTTGAAGAAAACTAGATTTTGTCCTAAAAAAATGGGGCATCTAAAACTAGTGAAGAAGATGTGCTGTTTTTAGATGAGCCATTTTTGGAAATGAGCAGGCCACCTAAATCTCAAAAGTGACCTGCGCATTTCCACGGGGCAGAGCTGTAGCCCAAATGATACGCTGGCCAGCCACCTTGAATACGTTTGTTAGAAACGCTCTCCCGACAATGGTTTACAGGCTCCCTGTGCATTTCACCGTAACTGGTTCCTGCCACTGTAAAATGCAACCCAAAAAAAACCCACATTTCAACCCCATTTGGGGAACAGAAAGCAAGTGAGACAGCAGCTGTCACACTTACATTTTTTTTTTAAAGTATTGCATGAGTTACTAGGGTCAGTAAAGACCCTGTAAAGCAGGGCCACCCCTCGTGCACGTATTTAAAGTGGGGGCATAGAGTGGCCTACAATTTCTGCACATTTAAAAGCGCATCTCGCTTGTCAATTTGGGATGCACTTTTAAATGCGCAGAAATGCCCCCTGATTTGCGCAAAGGGGTGAAAAAGGACATCTGAATGGGTGCATATAAGAAGCGTCCATTCATGTCCTTTGTGTCTCGGACTGCTCTTTTTTTTTTTGCTCAAGTGATGAAATGTGCTTGCGGATTTCATTTCTTGAGTCCAAAAAAAATAAAGTTGTGCCCATGGCCCCTTAAGTTTTTTTAAAAAAAAAAAGTTTTTTTTCAAAAACGGACATTTTTGTGGGTGTTTCTGCAAAAATGCTAGTTTTTGGCCTTTTTTGCAAAAACAGCAATTTTTCGCGGCATTTTGCGGGATCTGGTTAAAATGGTACTCTAGTGGTACTCTAGTGGACCATCATCCAACCCATCTGTAATAACAGAGACAGAGACAAAGCCCCAAACTCATGCTTGATAATAGCCTGTGATACGTTAGTTGGTACTCTATTTGTCCATCAAACCACCCATCTGCAATGATGGAGAGAACACCGCTAACTCTGGCCATCACCAAAGCCTGTTGGTGAAAGCTCAGTCAACTCACATTATGTAGACAATGTCTCCAGGCATTGTGTTGAGCCTTGCTTATCTATTTTAGAATCCTTGCTATGTGATAGTACAGACAATCCAGGTAATTCTAGCTGTTCGGTCCAGTATGATAAAGACTTACATACAGCAAAGCCCATCAATGTTCTAACTTTGTGCAAAAAAGGTAAGGGTGCAAAGCCCTGGCTGTTTTGATTTTTATTAAATAATAAAATGATGCAAGTAATTCTATCTCTGAAAGGATAACCTGCTAATCAGATTCCCCTGTCTTAAACTAAATGCCAAAAGCATAGTATGTATTTGTGTCCTGCTGCATTAGTATCCTGTTTTCCAGCACATGCTCTATCATGGGCACACAGCAGGCTCAGAGGTCACAGCTGGCCAATTGACATCTTCAGTGACAGCCAAGTCTCTGCATTTATGATATGCACCCCTGTACTCAAAACTATGATGATCATTAATAGCCCATAGTGGTGGCAGGAGAAACTGTAACAATAATGATATGCCTGTATTTAAGTATAGTGCTTGTGTGGAATATATTGACCCACTCAACGCATTGCCCCACATCACTGAGCTGCATTTACTCAAGAAACTGCAACATGGCTGCGCTGACTCCTGCGTGCACCAGAACCTCAAAACTGCGTGTTGGCAGCAACAGAAAAATGGCTGCACCATCTGGCCTCACACATTTCAGGCAAAATGGAACAAGGGGACACACTGAAAAAGTATGCCAGTGTGTTCTGAGACATATATATGGAATCAAGGGAACTGGCAGCACTTCATTGCTGCAAAAGCCAAACATTCCCCTTCAGAAGGAAACATTTTCACCCTTCCAAAATGCTGCTTTGGTGCCAATTCCATCTGTCATTCTGAAACCACTGAGTTAAAAGGCCCAGTCAAACCAACTCTCAGAGAAATCAAAAGCAACTTCATTATTCCCTCGAACTGGAGCACACATTTATTTCTTGACAAAATGTATCCAGGTGCAGCAGTTCAAAGAGACTTTTTACTCTCTGAGCCAGGTCTAGGATAAATGTATCTATACTTTAGATAAGAGTCCTGCTGCAAGGGAAATAACTACAGCTGCCAAAACAGTCGCAATCTGAGGAGCTGCAAACCGAAATAAAGAAAGAAATGATAGCATTTTTTAACACATGTGGAAAAATGAGCTGTGCTGACTGAAGAGAAAAAAAATTACATGTTTAAAACTTAATTGTTAATGAAAGCCTGCTTACTTAGCAATGTAAAGGAATTATGTTAGTGGTGACAATACACACATAGGATATCTTCTGTCATAGGTTGGTTTAATTCAAGACAAAAAGTAAGAAATGAAACAATTTAAAACACATATGCTGGAGTTGCAAGCTCTCAGAAAAAACTGTTACTACAGTTTCCAGCTATGAAACTCCTCCAAGGAAGGGAGATGGACCCTAAATCCAGGACACGTAGGTGCGAAGTGCCAGCTTGAAAAACTTTGAATGGGATAGCACAATGAATGTTCACATGCTCATCAGACATTCGTCTGTGCTCCAGGCTGGGACAATAGCAGTCCTGGGACACTCACCTGTCAAGTGTGAAGGGACCATAAAACTATCAATTAAGACTGGAAACCCCCCTGCCTGGAAGGAAATGACAGCTGATTGCTTGCAGTTGAAGGAAGAAAAAAAAACAGGATCAAGTAACAAATGGACTGCCTTTTGGTGCCAGAGACTATGTTACAAAGAAACTTTAAAGACTTATTTCTGTAGCAAGAATTAGCAGAAATTTTAAAGTTTGCAGTGTTAAATCTTATTTTGTGGGCCATCTTTTAAAACTTGGTAGAACTCATTGCCGCATGGGGGACAGAAGTTACAAAATATGAAAGATTCCCAGGAAAGTAGTAATTTGGCAAACATAAGATTTTGTACATACATCCCTGAGGACAATTCACATTTGTGTATAAAATTGTGCAATTTTAGGCCACATCTTTAATGTGTAAAATTACCAAAATGTATCAGAAAGGCGAAACAAGGTCGCACAGACTGGAGGATGGGACTAATCTGTGCTGCACATCATATTTAACCTGTGGGTAAAATTTGCCAAGAGATTACAAGTGTATAAATGTATGTTTTTGGCAAAATCGGATTTTAAATAAAGTTAATGTGGGAGTGTTCGGACATTGTAAACCTCACCTCATAAAACTGACATCTTCCACTTAGAAATCTAGCCAACTGAGAGTGAGGCAGAGACTAGCTCTCCTGCCCAAATCAAGTAGTTTAGGGGCGGGCGTAGTTAACCATGCCCAGCCTTTACCTTGATGATGTAATTTTGCATTGTAAATAAGTGTCCCTGACAACACACACAGACACTGATTCCTGATTTCCTAAGCCGGCGTCCTGTTTCCATCCTGTTCCTGTCTTCATCTTGCATTTATCCATCTAGACTCCAGATCCCAACCACAAGGCCAATCATTGCTGATCTTCCTTCAGCTAGGCCCCAATTCTAAAATAAACGCTGTGGTGTTTTGGGAAGCATCCTGAACTAACCTGGCTTACCACTCACTGCATGCTGCTGCCATCCTGCTCTCCTGATGCCCTATAGCATCCAGTAACCAGAATTGCCAGTCCAGAAGAACTATCCTTTGGTATCCAGTCCCGCTGATTTTGCCCGGCTGCCCTGTGTTAGACCAGATCCGTGTGGCGACCGAGCGCTGACTGTGCAAAATCCAAACTAAAGTGGACTTTGAGTATCAATAGGAACGATAGAACCATAGTAAATCTTGCCTTGCTTTGTTCCATCCTAATCTCTAAGTCATCCTATCCTTATCCTGATAATTGTAATATTGTCAAAATCATTCGTGAATCCCTGTATTTGATTCCTTGTGCTAGCGCCAACATCTTTAATAATTTTGTCGTGTAAAATTCTCAGCTATTAATCCTGTTTGGAGTGATCAAACTGGGCCCGCCAGAGCGGGCGCGGAGGTGCTAGGGTTGAACTTGCGAGATAACCCTGGGGCTTACTGTGTCTCAATCTCGTAGCCTAGCCTGAATGCCCTAGTGTAGAGTAAAACTGTTCTTATCAAAATTGATATCTTTTCCTTTTTCGAGACTTCATTTTCTCAAAAACACACCTCACCTTTACAATATTTCACCCGTTTTTATTAAAAAATATTTTGTAAATTCATTCGGGATTTGAAAAGTGTGTTCATTTTACTATGTGTAATTTTGATTATAAACTGTTTTCAATCTTCCATTCCATTTCAAATTGTATGCTTATGCTCAATCCATTGCTTGTGGTTGCTTGTTTCTTTCCACTGTTGCTCCAGTAAAGAATTGTTTTTATTTCAACTGTTTTATACACATTCATTGTGTTATTCATCCATTCCTGAGTGTCAGTTTAGCATTGCAGGGTTTCAAATCCGTTTTTCTCTCCTGTTTGGAGAGGTAAGGTCGGATTTAAATTCTGTTTCTTGTCTGTCATTCCTGATTACCTACTGATTAAGTTTATCGACATAAAATGTATTATTTGTGGGTTGAGAGAACATTGCAGGGGGAAATTCTAACTCAGGTGCTATCTTACCTAAAATCAAAAAGTGCTCCTATTCCCTGGTGTTTCATATATGTGTCAATAGAAGGTTAAACCAAGTGCATTGCTTACATTCCTATTGTTCTTATCACCCCATTGGTGATTGCTGCCCCATATTAAAAATTGTACAATTTCTTTTAATTTTCAAATAAATAAATAAATATTACCTTTACCCACCAGCCTGCTTCATGGTCCTTTGTGACCCGGGGTATTTGAAAAGGGGGTGTGATAAAAGTGGTGTATCATTTCAATATTGAATCTAATCTAACATAAGCATTTCAATCGCACGCTGCATACTGGGCCGAGACTAAGGTGTGTGTTGCCTGATTGAAATCCTTAACACATCCATGAGGTCTTTTCACCCACAGCATCGGCAGACCCTTCCCCTATTCACTGTGGTGTCCCTAAAGGCTCCTGTGTATCCCCTACGTTGTACAACGTATTCACCAAGCCACTCTTCGATGTGCTTGACTATCTGGGTGTCTCCTACACCAACTATGCTGACAACACCCAGACACTCATTCCCATCATGGGTGATTACACAGCTGATACTAAAGCATTGAATGAAGTCTACTTGGTCATTCAGGCCTGGATGGCACATCACAAACTCTGCCTTAACGACGAAAAGACTGAGCTCTTATTACTAGGCTCAAGCCATCGCCTTAACAAACTAGATCCAGTTTACAAGTCCTTCACCATCGACGGCAACGATATCAAGGTCTCTAAAGACACTAAAACTTTAGGCATCTATCCAGACTCTACGCTCTCCTTGAACAGACAAACAAACGCAGTAAGGTCGGCATCGGCCTATACCTGCAAACTTATCACCGCCTGCAGACCCTTTTTAAACTCTCCTAACTGCATCATCCTCGCCAGAAAGCTCATTATGGCCGAAATTGACTACTGCAGTGCCCTCTACTTAGGGACCAATCAGTCTAACCTCAATAAATTGCAAACTATACAAAACAATGCCATAAGGGCAGCCTTAAACATCCCGAGACGATCCCATATCTCCTCCGTCAGATCTGACTTACGATGGCTCCCGGTAAAACAAAGAATCGTCCTGAAAACTCTAGCCTTGACCCAGAAATGTTTGAACAACAATGCCCCACCCTACCTATTCTCTCGCCTTACACTCCAAACTTCCTCGCGACCCACTAGATCAGCCCAAACTCACAGCCTAACCCGGCCTAGATTCAAACTCCAAAAAGCGGGTGGTGTGAGCTTCCCTGTTCTAGCCTCCAAACTCTGGAACACTCTGCCGACTTCCATCAGAACTGAACCCTCGTTCCTCACCTTCAAGAACAACGCCAAATCTTGGCTGTTCTCTCACGACTTATGAGGCCCTTCACCTTAATACGGCCCACCATGTGTAATTTAGGTCTGTGTATTCACACTTCATAATGTACCTGTATAATAACTTGTAATGTTACTTTCTGTATATTGTGTATATTTGCATATTCTTATTATGTATTTACTGTTATTGTAACCTGTTTTCAAGATTATGCGCCCAGTTGCCCCAGGGCCTGGCTTGCGCTTTATAAATAAACTAAACTTCAAACTTCAAACATGTCACTATTTATGATCATGGCCGCCATATCCCAATTGATTTTGCACATGTGTCACCTCCTGTGAGTCAGCTCTGCTGTGGAAGGTAATGTGTATTCTGGCCAGCCGGTGGAGACTGCCAAAGGGCAGGGCAGGAACCTTGAAGACCAAGCACCTTCTCCAGAGACAGACACAGCTGCACAGCAGGCGGCTGCCTGGGGCAAGGCATTAAAGGAGCACGCTCATTCCAAATGAATTGCCTCACAACAGGGTGCTGCACATTTAAAGGCATTTGTTCTTAGTGAGAAGGAGAGTGGGCGGGATTAGAGTAGGCAGGAGTGATCTAGTCAATGGAAAGAGAGTTCCACCATTTTTTTTCTCTCTCTACCACTTTCCCTTTACTGTCCTCTTCACTTCCTCTAGAGCAAAGCACTTTGGGTGTGACATCATAAGGGTGAAGTACACTTGGTTCACTAGCAAGGATTGGACCACCAAGGTAGACTAGCTTTAGTCCAATATTTTTCCTTTAAAAGAAGGGGTCTCCCAGCCCTTCTCCAGATTCTCCCAGATGCTCTTTTATCCACCAAGGCCAGAAATTTGCTCTGAAGATCTGACTGGACTTCCTTTAGGAAGTTGTACTTTCCAAAGCCTTCAGCTTGAGGTGGTGAAGGAGCTGTCCAAGGCAGAAGGAAGATCTGTCCCCTACCCACTCTCAGGGCGCATTGGAGGTGACCTCTGCTGTGGACTAGTGCCTACCTCTCTACACTGGAATCTCCTAGAGCCAGCAGAGCAGAGCCTTAATGGAACAATGTTCTCTTTGAGTCCCACTGAGTGGGCCCCAAAGCAACCAGCAGCCCAAACCTGCTGAAGCTCCATGTTCTACTCCACCAAACCATTCGCTCTGTGTTCACCGCACTTTGAATGAGAGGGGAATCACTGGTGCTGGTGTTTGATGGTGTTTGCTGACCTGCATCATTGAGAGCCTCCCTTCTACTGGCAATGAGCAAGCACATTAACCGCTATTTGTCCTCCGCTTGCTGTGGGGGCCTACACAATCCAATGTGCCCGAATTGAGCTTGATCCACTCGCATCAAGCTTCAACACTGGGTGTGACTCTGTCAACCCACCAAGAGCTGAATCCAGATACTATGTCCCTGAACTGCCCCCTGTCCACTTTGTCCCTCGACATTGGTTTGGTAAGGATCGCTCCTGTTTCATCAAAGACATATCCTTTTTGTGGCTATTTATTTACCTACCACATGGAAGGAGACACAGACAACGGATTCAAAGTTGAAGAATTGTTTATTAAAGAATATGTCAGGATGGAGTGAGGCCTAACTTGTCCTATTCTAAGGTGGGACTTCCCTACCTAAATAAACTATGGAACGTCAATGTCAGTAAGTTCAACGTAAAAGACTGTCTGTGTCTAAATCCTATAGTTGCCTTCGCAACTAATACAAAACAATGTGTAGGGACATTAACTATAACTCAAATAGTGTTACAAACAAAGTTCTGAGCGACTTCCAGCTCTAGATTATTCGTCAGCTTTCTCACCCAAATGTTAATAAGTCCACCACAAAGTTCTGATTCTACTCCTTTGAGCATAAAATGAAATACAGTTTTATAAAGGTCAGGACATCCTTCCTCAAGTTAAACACTGTTCCAAGATAACACAGTTCCAAGACACCAAAGCTTAGGGTTACCTTCCCCAAGCTTAATGTTAATATCAAAAGAAAGTATTTTGAATCTTTAGTCTTTAAGCTGAGCTTGTATAATGTAGGGTTCCCTTCCCCAGGTCTGATGTTTATCAATATTTGGTTTCACTTCAGCAAGCTTTCTTCTTGGTATAAAGAAGTTCTTTGTCAAGGTGCTATTTCAGACCACACGACCCACCCATTACAGGTCACACAACCAGGAGCATGACATTCACTTTTCCATCATCCATTGTTTCACCTTTAGTAACTCTCTAGTCTTGGCACAATATTAGACCACACGGTCGTCCCATTACAGGTCTTTCAACCTGGGACTTTCAGGTTTCTTTCAAAGTTCAAGATTTGACTCAATAAACAGTTTCTTAAATTGCAGCTTCTTAACGTTACCACCTTTGTTTCTTTCCTTCAGTTTAGTATAGGTGTTGCTTTCATGCAGTTCGATATCTCTTTGTTACTATAGTCCAATAAAGGCCAGCTTATTTATTTCACTCAAGGCAGTATTCAATAACGGTGGCTTTTGTTCAGTTTATTCAGTCTGGTATTCACCATAAGTTCCTTTCACTTATTTCATTCAATTAGATATTCATTATAAGCAATGTAGTTGGGTTCATTCCATACGTTAAGTTATTTCATTAAGTTCGGTATTCAATATAGGTAATGTTCGTTTCATTCCATGCGCTAGGTTATTTCTGCTTATTTCTTTCAGTTCGGTATTTATAATAAGTAACATGATTTGTTTTATTCAATGCGCTAAGTTACTTTCTTTCCTTTCATTCAGTTTGGCATTCAATATAAGTAACATAGTTTACTTCATTCAATAAGTTACATGCTTTGCTTTCATTGAGTTTGGCATTCAAAATAAGTACCATAGTTTGCTTAATTCAATTCTCTGTTACTGCTTGTTCAGTCTCCTTTGAGTGCCCCTGGTATTTTAAGTGTCCCAGACACTTACCCACTACTGGCAGCTCCTTTTCTTTTCTTTTGTCTTCCAAGGGACAGCCAAATAGCCGGCTGCTCCATCTCACACTAGCTGGCTGTTATGCGGAGCTTGGCCTTTGCCTTCTTGCAGTGCTTGCTGCCCACCTAACCCGTTTTGAGACATAGGATCATCTTTCACCATATAACATGATTCCCAGGGCTTCTTGAGGCATACTGGTGTCTCAGCTTTGCTTCCGCATGGCTTCCGCTCTAGTCCTGCTATTCTCCAGGTTTCACTGATCTGTCTACCTGCTGCTGATGACTCCACCTTTTTTGCACCTGTGCTGGTCTAAATGGCTGCAGGTGCAAGTCAAGCGTTTTCCTTGCCTGACTTGCCTGCCCATAATTAAGCAAATCCACGGCACATGCCTGACCTTCAGTTCTCTTCTTCGTCCCAGTATCTGAATAGGCAATGGAGGTAATCTTCACAGTTTATGGTTGTTTCCTCCTCGTCTCACTATTGTTCTGCCTCTTAAAGGGGTAGTGAAGTCGAACGCTTTTATAATAACCCATAAAGGTTGGGGGAAGATCAGTTTGGCTATCCTGAAGATAATGGGGGGATACCATGTCTCACCGAAAGGTACCTCACTCCCAATCCTCAAGGGTCCTCCACTTAGGTGATCCTCTCTCGCTTGCCCACACTTGAAACACTTGTGTACAGGCACGTTATACATGCCATATCATATCATTATCATCATATCACCTCCAGGGTCAGGATCCAATAGCAAAAGCCTTTCCCTGGCCATCAGCATAGAGGTTCAAAGGGGAGTAGGAGTGAGAATACCCTCAGGTTTCACACACACCCTAGAAACTAGGTTCAGAGTGCTACTTTCCTCAGTCTGCACATCTTTTATGTTCTTCTTTCGTGGTGGGTTTTTGTACAGTATTGTCATTCATTCTATGATGTGTCTATAATATATGTATTTTTATAGAACCTTTACTGGACATTTCATTTATTTTGGACTGTGTTACTGTGTTGAATGGGTCACTACTGGTTCACCTTCACACCCCTCTTTGGATCATACCCTTCCCAAGGGCCATGTTACCACAAAAGGCGAAGGAGGTATCGCTCTTAAATGTCCCTGTTTTACCTTTATGATTGTTCTGTGTTTTAGCATGTAGAAGTGCGAGGGCTGAGAGGGCCATTTTACCCTTACTCATCCTTCTACTATTGCAGAGCAGAATCCAGTTTGTCATGATGTGAGATAAGAACTTTAAAAGCGCTTTCACAGAGTGGATCATGCTGGGTGCGAGCTGAGAACAATGCTCAGGACAGTGGGATAATGTAATTTCTTTGTGGTACAAGGTTGGAGACAGCGCCCCTTGTTGCTGATTATAGTACATATCAGTTGGGCACAAAGAAGCTCTTTTCTGTCTAATGCATCATCGCAAATGGATCCCCTGACATCAGTGAAATACTTTCATTTGGGCCTGGATCATTATTGGTGGGTCCCAAATCAAAGGGGTCACTTTTACAAATAGTTCTAAAACCTGTGCCTGATGAGAAGATGACAGACAATTTATTTCAATGTGATCAATTTTGAGAAAAGACAATGTAGATTGCTGGTCTATATATCAGACAGTAATTCATGATATCTTTACTATGACAAGTAATTATCCCAATGCCATATATGGACTAGATTCAACCTTAAAAGGTAATGCTGCATTGGCTTGCTCACTATTGCTGGATCTTCGCTCCTTTTTTATGGTGATTCCATTGTAATTACTCAAGATGAACATTGGCAGTTTATATGGCAGGCACAACTTGGCTGCCCCATATCCCTTTACCACACAGAGGCCACAGCCCTGAAGCCACCCGCATCGCAGTCTGCAAATCCACCCAATAAGGTTCTTAGCGTGTTATTTGATATTTACTTTATGAGGCTGTACTGTACATTCCTGCTGCTTCTCTCTGTATTCCTCCACCCATCTCCTTCTCCTTCCCTCTCTTCCTCTCTGTATCCCTCTTACTTTCAGTTTCTTGCACTGTATTTGAGAAATCTAACATGCTTTATCGATTTCTTTAGCAAAAACATCTGCTTATTTGGTGGCTGGTCACCGACACCATCAGCGAAGGAGGTTTTAGACTCAAGCCTTAAATTGTACTTTGGGGGTACTAGTGGTGTACACACTCTGGCTCAGGGAGATTTTGGAAGCATTTCCATGATGAAAAACCTAGGGTGTGCTGAAAATGGAAGATGCCGACTCTAGCTATTCTCTGTGCCATCCTGGCACTACAGTGAACACAGAACACACTAACTGTTGCTCAAGTTACTGTACTTTGCAGTACAATGGGTCGGATTGTATCCTATCTTTCTTGTAGAACTCCTCAAGGTCCACCCAGACATCACCATACAATGGGAGTGCACTGAGACAACAAATGAAGAGGAAGAGCAGACTCTGGACCATGGAGTATTTAATGACGACCACATGATTCTGCTAAAGATACAGTACAGTGCATTGCTGTTGTGTACTTCAACCCAGCTTACCTGAGACAAGCAAGAGTGGTGAAAGTGGGTAAGGATACTCTATGTAATGTTAGAGGATGGTAAAATGTGGAGTAAATGGAGAATTGTGATGTACATGGAGTTATGAAAAGAGTAACTAACAGCAGAGGAAAACATACACTATCCAGAGGGCTTAATTGAAAATATTGGTAATGGTTGAATGGTTAATGATGGTTACAATAGGGGATTTAGTTGTAACTGGCAGAATGTTCACTCAACACTGGTCAAAACATCTACAGTATGGCTACTTTATTATGTGCATTTTGTTCTGATAGGAGTTATATGTGCTATGTCTTGGAATAAATTATTGATTTGCCAAATTGTTTTACAAATACTATTGTATTAAGATATTCTAATGTACATGTGTGTGCATTTTTTGATAAATCCCTCCTTCCGCCACCCATTAGGCCTGCATTATCCATATCTTTGGTTTCTTTCCAAACATGGGAATTGTCCAAAGCCCCACATTTTCAACCTCCACCCGACACAAGCCGTAGCTGGACTCAGAAATGGAGGAGTTCAAGAGGATGTTTAGTATTCTGTGATGTCAAGTCAGCACATTAAAGGACCATCTAGATATGATGGTGGTATTCACGGGCGGGCTATAAACTCCCTACAGTTGTATTTAGTCAAAGAGCGTAATAGTGTGATATTGACTCTAACAGTGACCCCCTTTTTCAGACATCTTCTTTACTTGTCCTTCTAAATAGAATGCAGCTCATTCTTGCCCACCATGGTACTCACACACATGTTCCACATCAATCCCTGCATCGAGGACACCCACCACCATACCTCCTTTGTATTGTTTTGGATTGTTTGTAGTTGTATTTATTTGAAGAGGGATGTCAGTTTTGATCACACATGACTTAAAATAACACATTTAGAGGAGACTTAGGCATTCTCCAGAAAAAGGTATAAGTACAAAGCGCAAGATGAGAACAAGTGGTGAGTCAGTTTATGAGGGTGTAAAAAAATAGAACATAGACGAGGGACAAAACAAACAGAAAAGTACATATATATATAAGAAGCAGGTGACTTTCAATGGTAACAGTAACCTAGGGGGCTAGGTGCTTCAAATGAAAGAGTAGTGCTGTATACATATACGTATTGCATTTGTATGCAATACTGGATGGGGGTGGAGTCAGGTAAGGATGATGAGGAGAGAGCAGGGGGAGCTCATCCTTTAGCAAGTAACTAAAGTTTAAGCCGAGCATTGAAGAGATCTACTGTTGGTCTGGCTTTGATTGTGAAAGGTAGTGGGTTCCAGAGGAGAGGGGTGAGTAGGGAGAAAGAGTAGAAGCTAAATGAGGCATGAGGAGCATTGAAAAGTGAGGTTGAGTGTGGAGGAGAAGCAGAAGGAACACAATGGTTATCAGCCAGAGATATAATCAAACAGGTACTAAGGAGAAAGACTATTAATACATCTGTAGTCTAGGAGAAGGAGCATGAAAAAACAAGGGTTGTGCATGTAGAGCTTATGCACGTTGCCAGTAGGTGCAATTGGGGAACATCTGGATAGGTTGCACAGAGTGCTCACATCAAAGTTGAGGACTTTGTCTCAAAGGAGGAAGGTCAAGAATTAGGCTCTAGCAGTAGTCAAGTTTGCTCAGAAAGAGGGTAGAGGTTATAGTTTACGTGGAGTGATGAATATGAAATTGACACATTTTCCAAATGTTATGAAGGTTGATGTGAATAGCAGAGGCAGTGATAGTAATGAACTGTTGCAGTCAGAGGTCAAAATCAGAGCTTTGAGTCTTGGTGAGGTAGCAAGGAAGGAGTAAGGGAAGCGGAGGGGAGAGGAGGGATGGTTGGAAGCTGGGAGAAATTAGCATGAGGCAGCAGTGTGCCATCCAGTTGCAGATTGCACTCAGAAAGTTGATAGCCTATTCCAAGATGGTAAGGGTGAAGGAGAACATGATTTGGGTGTCATCATCAAAGAAGTGATAGCAAAAGCCAAAGGATGAGAAGTCTTCCCATGGCAGAGGTATAGAGGGTTAAAAGCAAAAATACCTGGACCGATCCTTGTGAGAGACACATGGGGATGGGAGTCAGAGGTTACCAAGTTCCAGGAGATTACAACCGAGCAACCTTCCAGACATGAGGTTATTCGGCCAACGGAAGATTTGGAAAAACCCAATGTCCTGGAGAGTAAGTAGTAATTTATAGTGTGAACAATGGCTGAGAGGTCCGAAATGATGACTATAAAAGAGAGTTTGGAATTTTGAGAATCAGAGAGAATGTTGGAGCAATGCATGAGATCAGTCTTGATGGAGTGGTTACTATGGAAGCATGATTTAAGTGGCTCTCCAAGGCCATTTTTCTCAAGGTACTTAGTGATCCTATTGATGACCACCCATTCAGGACCTTTGAAAAATGGTGAAGGAAAGAAATGGGGCAATAGTTTTCTGAGATATTTGGGTGAAGAAGAGTTGCAGATTTCAAGGTGGTAGGCAAGAGCCCAGCAGAGAGGTTAAAGAGATCAGAGAGATAAGTGCAGGTGATAGAGACTAAGTTTTCAACTGTTTTAGTAGTGTAGAGGAGCAGCCAAATGCCTCTGCAGGAAGTCCCGCCCCCTCCCACCTATATGATGGAAGACAGAAATTGTGCGAGCTATGACACCAGTGGTTGTGACTATTCCGCAGAGAGTCTTCAAGAAAAGCTATCCACTAATAAAACCATATCTGATGTATCCCCGTAGAGATGATAATATCTTGGAGGAAATCCCGAAAGGAATATGAAGATAAGAGAAAGAGAAGTTGGTGACATCACAAGAGACGAGTGTGACGCGCAGAGAAGACTGGCTGAAGAAGAGAATGTATGGACCTTATAGAAGCTGGTGACGAAGTAAAGAATTGAGTAAACTTTCATATGGGAGATAAATATTTCATGTGTGAAGAACACTGCAGAAAACGCAAGCCGTTTTATAACTGTACAGATGCAGCAACGCAAGTAGATTAAGTAATCTCAAAAGCTAGCTATACATAGTGAATAGACTGCAGGCGGTGCCACAATTATGTAGAATCTGAACATCAGTGTCACAATTTAGTAAACTCAAGCCCATGGAGAAAGACTGAAGCTCTGTCGAAGCAAACAAGTAGTTGAAATTGTAGAAAGGTCTAGAAAAAGCTGCCTGGACTGGTGTCAAGGCTGAAGCAGCCAAGAACTGGTTATCTATCCTTGAAGAACAGTGAGTTTGAGACGCTGAATCATTCCTTGTTAAGGTGCAAAGAAAGAACACTGTGAGTGCAAAGTTTATTCATTTAATACAATTAAATGCTTGAAAAGAGGCTGAATTGTGGTCTCCTGTCACGTGGGCCATGGATGGAAATAGAAGTGGGCATGCAGCTCTAGACTTCAGATAGCATGTGCTAACAATCACATATATTCTCAAGCGCAAGGATACTTTGCAGGGCCAAGTTCAAAGACAATCTGCATGGCAGAAGGAATGGGTGATCAGAGATGTTGGGCTAATTGGCTGGTGAGACATGGTCCAGTCCACATCCTGACACCTGGTGTATTGTATGAGCTTTCATGCTGCTAGTGAGACGAATGTTCCAGAAGGGCATGAGCGTGCCAACCAAGTGTAGAAGGCCATATAACAACGATCCTTATAGTTTGATAGCCAATGATGAACCGTGTATCTATTTACTAATGAAGATGACTTGCACTAGGTGTGGGCATGAGTTGTCCACCTGACTGTAGAGACCCAATCACTACCCGTTACCATATAGAGAGTATACTCAGATGTTCCCCTTGAGCCAACCACAACTCCCCATAGGTTTTTCTTATTTGCCATGTAGTATCACGTCACGTATGATGAGTTTTTACTATAAAAGAGTTGTTTTTTATGAAATGCTTACAGAGTATGCTGTGCGACATCCATTGATGTCGGTTGTAACTCCCTGTTTTAGACAATAGATAATAAAACAGTAAACACACTTTGCCTTCTTCCTGAGTTGGTTTGAATTTTTGGTTTAGGAGTTGCTCTGCATCCCATCTACTGCATTATACGCTACCAGTTAATGGCCATAAACACATGAGCAAACAGGTAGACAGGAGTGTAAAATTGTGTGGCCCTGTGAAAGATGAGTTGTAATTTGGTAGCACATATAGGGGAGAAGTAGTCAAGAGTACAAGGTGGGGTGGAACAGAGAGAAGAGCTGTCATAATTGCATTTACTAGAGTAAATGCAGTGAGCAAACTCATTGGCAATGTGGGGGCAATGAATATTGGCTTGGGTGTTGTGAGCAGGACTTGGAGAGTTTATGAGCATATGTGGAGGTAATCGTGAAGTGAGGAGATTAGGTTTCTGAAGTAGGAGGATTTGGTAGATTACAATGCAGGCGTGAAAGCAGCAAGGCAATTTATGTAGACTAGGAGTAGGATGGGGGTCCATGATTTGCACTAGCATTGTAGATAACACATGTTTGCTTTGAGGGTCTGGATCAAGAAGGTGATCTAGGGCTGAGGACAAGGACATCACCTGGAAAAAGAGTCAGCACACATCATTCATGAATGGTGTACTTGCACAAGGCTAGATTGGAAACAAATAATTATAAGAGATTTCCTACAGTGTGAGCCTGCCCCCTTAGTTGAATCTTCTTTGAATATCAGAAGAAGGATTCGACTGGAGATCTAATGGGGGTACAATCTTCCCACCGTCCTCTGCAATAGAGATGAAGATAGAGCCCTCCAAGGAAGGAGAAATACACCACCCCTCTCACTGCTCCCAGAGGATCATTTGAGTGAATTGCTGTTCAGAAGAAGACCTGCAGGCCTGCTGAGACACTGGTACCCAGGAATCTGTCTATTGGAAGTGGCACTTCTGCAAGTGCTCCCTCATATTCATCCAGGCTGAGAAGGGCAGAAGATAACCCGCCTTTCCTCTGAGACACATTCCAGTATCTCACAGCCCACCAATCACCTGCTGTTAGAAATGTTCAGCTGCTGCTTGAACATTGGTACTCAGGACTTGTCTGATGTATAGGGTTAGCCCTTCAAGTGCTCTTTGGCAACATTCCTGGCTTGGAAAGGAAGAAGGACTCACCTTTCCTTGGAGACCCTAGGCAGTTTCCCTCAGCAACTGAGAAGCAAATAGGTGATCTGCTTATGGCCCAGTGAGCTGCTACTGCTGAGACCTCTGGTATCTAAGACTGGATGGGGCATACCTGCAGTGCTTTCTGGCAACCTTTTTGGCTTGCTAGCTTAGGAGGACATGAGAATGACTTACCTGACCTTTTGAGATCTTGGGCTACGTCTCACAGTCACTCAGGGACAAAGGAACAGATCTAGGCTCCGTTTCCCTCCTCAAACCACTTGTGATCTACACTGATCAAGCCATCACCTGCCTGCTTCTTCTTGCCCGGTGCTGTTGCTGCTAATTGAACTGCACCAGTTGTTGGACCCAGTCAATCTGGTCACCAGTCTGTTGCTGAATCTCTGCCTCAGAAACCTCCCAGACTCCTGATTTAATTATATCATTCACAAAGAAGAACACTAAAAGGGATCTTTAATGGTTCATTCCCCCAGGTCTGGATTTAAGAACCCTAGTGACGTTGAATAACCCACTTCTACATTTGTGTGAAACAATACCTTCAACATAAACATTTGCTACAGACACTATTTGTCTAGCTACCTCTCCCTTGAGACCCAGAGGCCACCTTTTATTTCAAAGTCTGTTTTCCTTTGTCTTCCTTTACACAGTTGGTGTATTTGTGTTTTTACTAGTTACCTGTGATTAATGGTTTGATTAAAGTTTGTATTTTTATAGAATCTTTATTGGACATGTATGTTGTTTAGGTATCACAGTATCATGACTATCTTGTATGCCTCCATGCTAGCTCCGATACCTTTTAATAGTGTAGCCTGCCCTCTCCCCATGCTGCCTAAAAGTGGCAAAGGAGATACACCACTCTGTGTGTGCCTGTTTCACATTTATGACTGAGATCACTGCTAGTTTAGTAGTCGCATGGGGCTGAGTAGGAGTTTCAAAACCACAACTCATCCCTGTACTCCTGCAAGGAATTAGTCATTTAATCACAGAAACTACATTAAAGTATCTGACTGCGGTGTAAAAGGGGGGTTCACATTATCTAGTGTTAAATGGACTGATTGACCTTACAATAAAACTTCACATTGTTATTGTTATTGGGCCTGCTTCCCGAACCATCAGCTTCTCACCGTGTCAGACATATGCATAAACACCTTGGTCATCACATTGATTGCCATGTCCTATCCATTACATTGATCCTAATACACTTTGGATTAAAGGGTTAGTTCACAAAATTCACTAGTGGGCATACAGCACATGCCATCTTCCATGGGATTCCACTTTAGACATGTTCCAAATCATGCTTCACACATGTGATGTACGTGAAGGCTGTATTGGGATCCGGCCTCATTGATTCTGCACTAGATGTTTGCCTCAACTACCCAGCGGTAGGTGTGGGTGGTGCTGCAAAGAGCATGTCCACAATGCCACGGTACAGTGGTCAGTTTGAATAAGTAGTGTGTCACATGTAGTGGACCCTTAGCTCTGATTTATTGATGACTTGCTAGACTTCTCAGAATAAGTGGAGTTACTCATAGTTCTGTCCTTGTGAATCAACTAGCCAAGTCAGGTGTAGGCCAGAGTTACTCACAGTAAATTCTTTGTGAATCACCCCTTGTGTTGTTCGATTTCCTAATGTGAAATAATGTGCATAAATATTGCTTCTGTGGACACAAGCCTGTTGTTGGTATTACCTCGGGATTAATATTGTCTCTGGATACCCAAGCATTTGTAATGTCACGACCTAATGCATGTATAAGAATAAGGGGCAACTTGCAAAGACACCTCTGCCCGTTGTGATTTCACAAAGGATGCATGCAAGCTATGTGGCAAGTGATCACCAAAGACATGTTTTTTGTCAAACATGAGGCAAGTATGGATTACCCCAATATGCGTGCATTTAGCGTAGAGTTTGGTGGATCGGCGCCCTATAGTTCACTATTCATGAACGTGGCTGGCTTGTCGACATAGTAATAAGTCAAAGCCTGTACGTTTATTTTTAAACAATGTACATTCGATAAGATCCATTTGCAAATGATTTGGTCACTGTTAAAATCAGTCTCGATTGTATCGATTGATTTGTCACAGCGCACGTCACAAGTCATGCATCCCTGTTTTGCATAATAGATAAACTGATGTGTGGAATTGTAAGCAAGTGCTGCAGGGGCCAGAAGCAATGATATGAAATGTCATTTTAAGATTAAGGGTTTGGAGGACGCTTTGCCACTCACGCTCTGATATGATATAATAAGGCATTTTTAAAGTGCCTATACACAAGTGTTTCAGTTTTCTGTCCTTGAGCCTGCTCTTTTCTTTCCCACTGTGTTGCGTGTGGGCAGAGGCTCTGTACAAAGGCCGTAGCCGCATTGTTATGTTTAATTAAATGGCTCAATATAAACATACACAGACCAATTGTGGAGCCACGTAGTTTAATCCAGGAAGCTTTATTGTACTTATATGCACTATGTATAGGATCTAGTTACTTGTAATATGTACATCATAGGTATATATTGTCACAAGTGGACATTAAAGGAACAGACCCACCAGCCATCCTTTCAATCCCAGCTCAGGCCCTCAACTGACATTCATAGAACACTCACACACACATTCACTCAACATTCTTCTGAGCTGTCTATCATGCATACATCAACATTTCATCAGCATGCACGCCTGGCCAGTGATACAATACAAGACTGACCTACATTGCAACACGCATGTTGTGTATTCAGTAAGAGTGCCACAAGAGAGGGAAGTGAAGGGTGGCTGAAGATTTGACTGTATGCCTTCTGCTGTATAAGAGGGCATCCATTTTCCCTCTATAGTTCTATACTTTCGAGCATTTGTCTAAGTTCGCATGTCAGGAAAAATACATGGTGGCTCCCGTTTCTAATCGTTGTACGAAGCCCTCCTGTGAGTGAGTTGTATGATCTTTAGACCTATACCTGCCACCTAGGGACAACAGTACAAGGTGGATGAGGACACCAAATACAAAGTTTCATTAGTTAGTGCTGTGCATGAAATGGGGACATGTGCGCGTGTAATCATGTAGAACGCCTACTACACGAACCTCTCCAACAGACTTTCATTAGCGAGCTTTACCGGCTGAAAACGGACCTTCAGTTTAGCACCTATTGAAATGTGCAAAATTATGATCCTCCCATAAACAAACAAAAAAGTAATAATATGAGAAGTACGTATTCATCAGCAAAGGTGTCTACTAGATTAATGCAGTCCAATCGGCTGTCAGAAAATAGTCGCGGGTTGATTGATATTCTGTGATCTTTCATTTGTTGCCGAGAGGTTGAACGTATTGTGGGGTACATTTACCAGCCTAGCATAACTCCCCTGCACCACCAAACTGTATTTTCAGCAGTTACAAAAATAATGGCTGCACTGGCTCTGCTGAGCACCTATTCTCTTGCATCAAAACTGCATTTTTAGCAGTTACCAAAAATAATGGTTGCGCTGGCTCTGCGGGGCACATATGGGGCAAGATGAAACATAGAACAACCCGAGGATGGCTGCAGTATTTTCTTCATGTGCACCAAAAAGAGGAATTCAAAAGCAGCCTGGCTCAGCACTGCTATGCTGCCAGCTCAAGACTTCCAACCGAAAGAGAAAATGTTATGTGTTTAAAATGATTTTGCACTGGTGCTTTTTCCATCTTTTCAACATTAGACAGTTTGGTTCCAGTAAAACACATTCATGCCCATCTATCTTCAGGATGAACACCCTCAAGGGAGGGTCATTCCTCCCTAAAAGGCATTGTGTGTCAAGTAAAATCTGTGAAAGAGCAGAGAATTTTTTTTCAGGCTGTACAGCAAGCATTTACTCTTGCAACAAAGTAACACAGGCAACACTCTTCACAAGAAGCTCTCTCTCTTCCTTTGCTTATGTCAGTTTCAAAGAACCCTTGTTTTGAACAGATTCCTGTGTATTAGAAATTGACCAGAGCTAAAGAAATGTTTAAAATAAAGATGCGGGGGAAATCACATTTGTAAATGACCAGGAAAGTAAAATGAACCCGTGTTGAACTGCTCTGTAAAGCAGTGAGTTGCTATTGTACAAGCTCAATGGAAATAATACTGTAGCATGCACTGAAACAAAACTATATATGTTGGCAAGAAAAGCTGCCAAAATATAAGTAAATTGTACTCTGTATAGTTTATTTTTCCCACAAAAAGAACTTCAACATAATGGCTAGGCCCAGAAATTGCTGTCAAACCGGTCTTTGCAAAGGCAGGCTCTTCTAATGTGCCAGCCCCATGGGTAACGAAGTTCCTTTTCCACATGGAAGGCCCAGAGGTGTGGGAAGTGGCAACTTCATCAGACGGAGCGGCATTGCTGAAGCCTGGGACAATGGATAGCCTGTCACTGAAGTGTGAATTCCTCTGACACCTCTCCTCAGCTTCAACTGCCTAAGATCAAAGGGGAGTCATAGCAACCTCTGGGCAAAGCTGGCCAGAGCATGACATTTGGCTGGGGGTTGAAAGGACTGCTCACTTTTGGGAACAAAGCCGGCCCATGTGATTGAAAAGACTTTACATATGAAGACATTTATGTCAGTAATCTAAAGAAGCAGTAATGTAACATTTCCACAGCTTGAATGTAAGTTTTGCGCCATGAAAATAAAACACTGTGGATCTTCCTAGCATGTGGGGATGCAAACTCCAGTAAAACAACATATCTGTACATGGTACAGTTATGAAACTTAAATGCAAATATGGCCGACATTGATAAGCTTCAGTGTACCCATTTGTAGATTTTTAGAGCAAATATTTGCCATACAAATTGTGAAAGATTGCCAGAAGAACTAAACAGCATCGTACAAACTTGGTGTTTGGAACAGTATGCTCCATGTGAATTAGGTATTTGCCGATCTAGTTTTTATAAGGGTGATGTTTATAAATATGAGGGTTTTGTTTCATAACTGATTTTGGCAAAAGTAACTGTGGTATAACAAAGCACCTCATAAAAACACACACACTAAAACTGAGTCACTTCCTTCAGTCCAATCTGCTTACAGGGAGGTGGCGACATTTACAGCCTGACCTATCTGATTTTAGAGGTATGCCCAGCTTAGTTCTGCCCACATGGTAAACATCTCTGATGTCATTCAGCCTATATAAGGAGGAGCCATTCAAAAATCAAGACATTAAAAAAAAACAGAATTCAAAATCCAACCCGCAACATGCAGAGATCCAGAAATTCCACATTCACCCTGCAAGATTCCATTCCAGATTCAAGTGCTAGGCCAGGGGTAGCTGATCCTCATCAATGCAGTGCCACCTATCCAGGCAGGACCGCTATCCAGAATTAAAACCCTATAAAAATCCCAATAATCCAGGGAGACAATAGCACAGCGGGGATACCTGCAGTTCAGGAAGAAGTAGTTCAGCAATTTGGGAAAGGAATGATTGGGATGGTGAGCTCATGGCAGATATTTTTAAATTGATGAAAAGTTTTGTACATTTGGCCGACAGGCCTGGGGCACAGACAGGCCCCAGGCACATGTGGGGGAGGCAAAGTGCCCCTCGACCTGACGTCAGCATAGAGTGTACACAGGTAAAATGCAACAGTGGGATGGAGGACAATGCAAATGTGGGATGAGGGGATCGGGGAGTGCCTGAGATACAGGGCTTTGACATACAAAAACAAGCATTTGGTATCCAACCATTGCATCGAATACAAAGCATTGAATGCCAAAAGAATAAAAAAAATGAAAGGTAAAGGTTTTATTTTAATTATAATGGTGTTTAAGGGGTAGAAAACAGGGGTTAGAGGGGACCCCCATAAAAAATAATGAAAAAGAAAAATGCATTTGATGCTTTTTTTTCGTTGCTTTTTTTTAGATACTAAGGCATTCGATGCTTTGGCAATCAGTATAAACCAAGCATTTAATTGGTTAGAAAAGCCAAGAGTCCCCAGTACAGTTTTCAATACATATACCTCCCTCCATCACTCTGAAGTATCACTTGCTTTTGTTTTAAGTAATTAGGGGAAAAAGAAGCGAGAAAGGGAGAAAGGAGAAAAAAAAAGCAAAGATTGCCAAAGCCAACATTTAGACATACGTGAGTGAAACCTTATTTTGAGCCTATTTTTGTTGCCTCAGAAGTCTTTGTTGCCACTCCAAATATTTATAACATGGTGCCATGGCAGCTTCATCTTTTAAAAGGCAAGGTCCATGGGGCAGAGGGCTGATGAGTAGTATTGATCGGAGCGCATTCACGCTTGTGATGAGCAGTGTAAGAACACGTTTAAAATAGGGGTTCAATGCTGGATTTCTACAGTTTCTGTTTACTGGAAAGGTGATATTTACACAAAGAATAAGAAAACACTGTGCGGAGGAATAGATGGATTGAGTAAACCACTGAATGATAATTATTTTCCTAGGTGTGTGTTCAGGGCTACCATGCCTTGGGATTGGGCAATGATCACACCCAGAAAAAGGATGGTGGACACGAAGGAACAGCCTAGCAGTATAGCCAGAGACTTACTAGCATCAGGGTGCAAATACATCGCCTTGGGACATTGAGTGCCAGAGGATAAATGTACAGTTGATTTGGCCAATGGCTTCATTTAATGGGAGTTAAATAATTGAATAAAATGTGAGGGGGTCAAGTACCCCCTCTCATACTGCATGACAAGTGAGTGGCAAACTGGCATTTCGGGCCCACCCAGTCTCATGCTACGCATACTAAGAAAGCTGCAGGAGTGTAAATCAAGGAAGGGAAGAGGTTTCCAGCATTCACTGAATGCATTGGGAGCTGGTACTGCTGTTCTTATGGTATGCAAAGGAATGTAGAATGCCATAATAGTCTGCTCGATAAGAT
The DNA here is from genome assembly GCF_040938575.1 of Ambystoma mexicanum. Classification (NCBI taxonomy): domain Eukaryota; kingdom Metazoa; phylum Chordata; class Amphibia; order Caudata; family Ambystomatidae; genus Ambystoma; species Ambystoma mexicanum. The sequence continues at coordinate 1,273,690,479 of NC_090929.1, read as the reverse complement.
GGTAGCTTTGCGTGTCATAGTCCTTTAGTAAATTCCCCAGAGCAATTTGAACATCCGCCTGGACAATAGGCTTAACACAGTTGAGCAGGTTATCATGGCTTTAGCCAAGGATGTATTATACACAGAGCTAATGGCTTCCCAAATGTTCCCAGTGTATTGGGGATGGTACACGAAGATGGGACAAGAGAGTAGGTATAGGAAGTATATAGATGGTAAGTGACCAGGGACATTGGTACAGCGTTGTCTATGCAGAAACTTGCCATCAACCACTGGACAGTAATGTGTGGCTCTTGGGTGTATAAAATCGTGTGCGGTATGTTTATAGTTTAGGTAGAGGATGAATTTTTCAGAGCTGGCTTCTAACTTGCGACTCAAATGTTGCCCCCTGATCTAAGCTAGGAATGTATGTTTAAAGTACAGTTGGTTGGCATGGGTAGGGTACACCAAACTCTGCAAGAGATTTGGATAGTATTTATAAAGATTTAAAGACCTGTATAGTTGGAAAAGGCAAAATAAGGTAAAGAAAAGGAGGGTTTGGGATGTAGTAGAAACCGGTCCAGTGTAAGGAGATACACCTGGTTTCAAACATTCGGAATTGTTGCCCCCCATGAGGGTTTGAATACATTATAAGGTGGCATATATGGGTGCACATGAATAGTTCACTAGTTAATTTTACAGGGCCATAGGCTGGTTAAAGGGGTGCTAGGGGAATATGGGAACAACACATAATACACAAACATGGCAAGGTCGGATAAGGTCTGCAAGGAAGTATTTCACAGGTAGTTTCATGACATTGCTACTGCAAGGGTGAAACGGAAAGGTGAGTGAGGGCAGCACACATCCCAGCAGGAGTGCAGGAAACCTCGGGTTTAAAGTTGAATGGGAAAACAAAGGATGAACAATTCCAAGACAGGACCTGAGCTCAGGCTTGCAGCTAAGGAGAGCCAAGGTTATCTCATTACCAATGCCAACAAAAATGACAGTGGACTGCCCAGGAAGAGGGTGCCATACACGAGACTGCCCGGGAAAAGGGTGGCATGCACCGGACTGCCCAAGAAAAGGGTACCGGAATAATAGTAAGGAACACAACGATTACCTGAATGTGTAGGATATGGTTGTACTGCTTGCTTCAGGAGCAATGGTCCTGGCCTTGACCTAAAGCATGTACAACTAGTTTTGCACACATAGGCAAGACTGCCTCTGCTATTGCATTTGGTGCCAAGTGGAGAATGAGGAGGTAGGTTGCCACAGCTGGTTTCAAAGACAATGGACCCACCAGCAGCTCAATCACAATGGAGATAGGCATTGTTTGCAAAGAGTAGATGAAGGGCATGGATGGTGATGAATGGTTGCAGGGAGGAAGACGCAAGCCCACAGGAGGTAATACCGGCTGTGCCTATAATCAAGATACCCTTCGCCATTGCTTTTGTTAGGGGAAAGGGACCAAACAGCTGTGGCAAAGTACAAAAAGAGCTTGGGATGAGCAGCACTGGGTCACGGTTAAGGAGAAGGTGACAATAATTAAGGAAGGTAGAACTAGAAAGATGGAGGGTGAAAGATAGAAACACCACCACAGAGTTGTTGCAACACTAGAATAACATCCAAGTGAGTGCAGTGGGCTGCATTTAATGGCATGGGTAAGGTGTCCCACGGTGCGCCCTCACAGGAGTGTTTGGATGGCAGAATGTTTATGAAAAAGTAAATAACATACCTCACAGGAGTGGGTTGGAGGCCAACAGGTTTTTGTAGCAGCAGCCATAATTGAGATATAGCTTCCTTCTAATAAATACATTTAAGAGGTTGTTTCTCATTTCTTTGCTAAAAAGTCTAGTAGCAGGTTGTTTCTCTTTTCTTTGCTTACAGTGGAAATGACGTAGACTAAGGTTGGATGGGGATGATAATTCTTTTTAGATTACCGTCACCAGACGGAGAAAGGGACCATCGGGCATTAGTTGGTGGCACATACAGAGAGGAGATCCCATCAGTGACATCAGAGGGTGGCAGTGTTGGTTTAAGAGAACAAGAATGGTTTGGCTTAGGGTCTCTCAGGGATGCAATGGGTTGCCCTTCTGCCTGCAGTTAAACACTGGAATATGGGCACAGCTCCAGATGACTGTAGGGTGATGTTAACACTGCGTGGGAAGAGTTTACTTCTGCATCAGAGGCAGGAGAACATAAGGGCATTGGCACAGTTATAAACATGAAATGATATAGGCTGTTCTGAAATAATCCCCAGGCAATGACAAGCAGTGGTGTGATCAAGGCAAAAAGGTTTTGCTGGCACTCCCGAGAGAGGGATGTGCACAAATCTCATTGTTGAGTATCTATCTGCAAAAGGTACAGTGTGGAGGCATTGGATTTGACGGGCGGGCCAGCCCCAAAGCATGACAGAGTTATTGGGAGATCCCAATCGAGGAGGAAACAAGCTGTGTGTTGGCAGCCGCAAGCATTACCTGCTGGTTGCAGAAGCCAAGGCAGGTGCGACTGGCACTTCACCCTTAAGGACAGTTAGACTCCTCAACAACTGCAGTGGCCTGGGCTTTCCTCCATACAGGTGTGTGGGAGTTAAGAGACTATTCATGGTACAAAGGCTACACTACTGTGATTAATATGAAACTGACTACATGCCTGGGAGATGTGTGTCCCGCCTATATCATTAAAGACTCATTAGATCCTTTACTACTTTGGATTTCCAGAATTGTCAATCTCTCCTTCACTGAAGTCGGTGTATCTAAAAATATTTAGGAGACGTGGATCACTCTGCAACTTAAAAAAGATAATGTGGACCCTGCAGTTCCTGCCAACTATAGGCCCATTACAAATGCGCCTTTTCTTTTAAAAATCCTGGACAGGGTCACTTATTGTCAACTCTATGGGTTTATAGAAACTCATAATGTGTTGGGGTATAACAATTCAGATTTTGTATGAAGCACAGGACTGAGACTGCTTTATTGGACCTAAAATCCAATATTGCAAGTATCTTTGGCAAGAGCCATATTGCACTCCGGATGCTTTTATGTCTTTCTGCTGCATTTTATTTGGTAGATCATGCAAAATTGATCAAAAGATGAATTAAAATTAGAAGTTGTTCAGTCGAGGCTACTTCTGGGATTAAATCATTTCTGGGGCTTCATCATACTAGGGTTGCAATGGGAGACTGTCAATCTGTTCCTGTCTCCCTTAACTGTGCTGTCCCTCAGGGCCTTGAGCATGTCCCTGCTTCTGTTCAACATTTATACTAAACCTCTGTGTGTTCTTCTGGATAGTTTGGGAGTATCTTATACTAACTATGCACACGACACACAGATTTTATTTGAACTGTCAGGTGATTATGCACGGGACACTTTTACCATCATTGAAATCTGACTGTCAGTCAGATCTCTGTGCTCTGTCCTGTCTCTTCCTCTCCCATTAATGGTGGCACGTGCTGGGAAGCCCTCATGGCTCCCTTTGACTCTTCTAAGGTCATCATTAATGTCTACCAAAATGGCACTGTCATTGTCCAAGGCCCTCAAGCCAATCGCCAATCTCCTCCTCTTTGATAGGCACTTCCCTCGCCTCATCATTTTCCTCTCTTCACCTGCTGCTCCCCCCCTCCCCCCTTGGCTTCATTACCCTCTCTTTCCTCCTCTTCTGCCTCACCTCAGGCTCCCTCCTTACCTGTGCAGGGCATACCTCTGACTTGTATCCCCCAGGAAGGTCTTTAAAGCTGACAACCTCCTTCATCTGGCCACTCACAACTCTCGCTCTGCTGTCAAACACTCCTCTGACATCTGCCACCTCCTTGAAGAACTGGACCTTGATGTCCTCATCTTACTGAGACATGGTTCATGCCCAGCTCTGTCACGAGTTTTGACACTCTCCTTCCAGATGGCTACAAGATCCTCTCCGCACCCAGATCCACTCAGCCCGGAGGGGGTGTAGCCCTGATCTTTCCAGAGTGGATTCCTGCCTCTATCATTCCCATGCAGACATACTCCTCCTTCGAATGTCTTGTCTGCAGGCTCTCTCTCTCACCTAGCCACTCTCTTACTGTTGCTACACTCTATCGCCCCTGTGGTAAAATCACCTCATTTGTATTTGAATGGGCAGGCCTCTCCTCCTCCCTCCTTGCCTCAATCACTCAACTTCTCCTTCTTGGTGACCTCAATATTCACCTAGATTGCCATTGATCCTCCTCTGTTCTCTTTTGTGACCTCTGTGAGTCCCTTTCCCTTTCTATCCTCCCCTCCATCCCGACTCACTCTGCAGGGTGTACACTTGATGTCTTGATCTCCTCTGACCTCCCCCTTTCCATCCCTCTGACCACTGATCTCTCCTGGAGCAATCACTCCCTCCTCTCCTCCTATCTCTTCCCCTCTATCCCCCAGGCCAAGCCAACCTCAACACTGCAGCCTACCTTCTCAGACCTCTGTCCCATGAAGCGTGTGCCAGTATAAGCCTTTTGCCGCCACCTTCTCCCCCACCACCACTGGCTGACTCACATCCTGACACAGCCCTGTCTATGCTCTACTCTTCCATTTCCGACACTATTGATGTTCTTGCCCCTGTCATGAGGATCTGCTTGAAGACCAGATCCAAGTGTAACTCTTGGTATGACTCTGACCTAGCTACACTTAAACAAAAGGGTAGGGCGTCTAAGAGGAAATGGAGGGCTTCTTGTTCATTCTCTGACAAACGGCCTGTCACCTGCTCGAAAGGCAATACTGCCTCTCTGTTCATACTAAGAAGAGAGCCCACATCTAACGGCATCTAATAACTCGACCAAACTCTTTAAAATCTGCAAAGAGCTGGCCAACCCTGCTGCAGCCTCTACCTCTCCTGTCGCCTTTGCCCGGCCCTTGCCTCTCACTTTCCTCTATTCTCCCCTGATGAGATTGCTAGTCCGATCTAGGAAAGTCTCGTCAAAACAGGTTCATCCCTGTTCTTCCAAAACCATCAAGGACCACATTGGGACCCTTGCTCCTGCCCTGGCCAATGTATGCAATCTCTCCTTTGCCCCAGGAACCTTCCCCTCCACTCTGAAGCATTCTCCTGTGCACCCTCTCCGCAAGAAACCCACAGCTGACCCCTCCTGCCCGGCTAAATATCACCCTATCTCCATCACTCCCTTTCTGGGCAAACTGCTGGAAAGGAAGGTCATCTCGCAGCTTAACCTTCACTCTGATTCTGTTGGTTGTCTCCACGGCCATCAATCTGGCTTCAGAGCTGCGAGAAGTAAGGAAACTGCTCTCCTGAACATCCGTGAAGATCTGATCTCCAACCTCGACTCTAACATCCCCTCAGTCCTCATCCTACTCGATCTATCTTCTGACGTTGACACAGTCAACCATTCCATCCTATTCAACCATCTCTGTGACAACCTGGGCATCACCGATCAGGCTCTCTTTCCTCTCTGATCGACCCTCCCAGGACCAACTCGGGTCCTTCCTCTCATCTATCTCCTTTTCTACCTGCGGTGTTCCCCAGTGGTCTAACCTCTCAACCTGGTTCTTCAACAAGTACCTGGCAACTCTCGCCCACCACATTTCCATTTTCTTCTCCAAATTCCAGTGCTATGCTGATGACACTCAACTCATTTTCAGGCTCCCCTCGGCCACCTCCTCTCCTTCTCTAATCTCTGACTGCCTATCTGCCATTCAGGATTGGTGTGCTGCCAACGATCTCTGCCTGAATGTCGGCAAGACGGAGATCCTCCTCATAGGCACACCTTCACCTTACTTTCCTGCCACTCTCTGCCCTGCCTCCATTGGCCTTCCTCCTACTCCCACCTGTGAGGCTAAGATCCTCAGGGTCATCTTCGACTCCACACTCTCCTTCTCTGCCCACATCTCTGATGTCTCAAAAAAGTCAAACTTTCTACTGCACCTCCTCAGAGGTATTCTGCCTTTCCTCTCCTTCCCCCAGTAGCTCACTGTTACTCATGCCATGGTTCTCTCTAGGCTGGATTATTGCAACAGTCTCTTATTAAATCTTCCTGCTTCTTCACTCCGCCCTCTGCAACTTATCCAGAACAGGACCGCAAGACTTGTCCTTGGATTCACAGACCTTTTATTACTGTACAGTTCACAAAGCAAAACAGATATCTATCTACCTGGCTCCCAACACCTCGCAGTGTATACCAGCCGACAAGGAGAGGTGAGAGAGAGCAGAACATCAAAACATTTGTGCTTTTATATAATTTGTTTAATATTGTCCAGCCTCTCTTCACGTTAATAATTTGTGGTCTAGAGTTTGTGCCTAGTTCACATACAGATTATACAATATTATGCAAAGGATTACATAGGTTTGTATTTCCATGAAGACACAATAGTGATATACCTTCTCGGATCCCGCAGTAAGCCTTATACTAAGTTTCTTCTCAATGTAGTTCATCTAAAGCATATGCTCGAGGTTTGTTCTTCATTGTCCCAACGGTTATAAAAGGATGAGGCTTGTGAGCGCACACAACACTTGAATGACAGTTCATATGAAGCAGAATGTCTCTTTGCACAATCTAAACAGTCGGCTCTCGGACAACCTAAATATTAACAGAACTCAAAGGTCAGAAGGCTTTGCTGTGAGTTGAAAACATAGTCCACCATTCTAGAACGTAGAACACACAAGTGGAAATCAAAATGGTGGATGAATTTTAAAATGGCGGCGAAGTTAACCCAAAAATCGGAACTTTGCAACACGGTTTTCCATGTAGCGTGAATAGGCTTAGGCCAATATAAATACTAAGGAGGCACTATATAATTACAGTTTAACAGTATCTCTCCAGCCCTGAATTCTCTCCATTGGCTCCCAGTGGTTGCAAGGATTAAATTCAAAATCCTCTGTATCATCCACAAGGCTTTCTGGGGCCTTGCTCCAAAATACCTTCAGCTTACCCTCCATAAATATCTTCCTTCATGAGCCCTTCGCTCCTCTACCTTCAACTCCATCAGGGTCTGTTATTTCTCAAAGAAATGAGCTGGGGGTAGATCTCTTTCTTCAGCTGGGTTCTCCCTCTGGAACAGCCTCCCTGCCACTCTGAAATTTGAAGAGAACCATCTCTGGTTCCCGAAGCACCTCAAGACCTTCCGCTTTGCTTCTGCCTTTGCTCCTCCTCTCCCATGCTGATCTGCTCTGCTCTCGGCATCGTGCACCTGGCTTATCCTCTGACTCTAGGGCCCAGGTACCTGCTCACCCTGCTACTGCCTCCTGGCAATCCCTTGCACTATGGGTCTGTATCTGTAACTATTCAGTCCCCCCTTTCTTCTCTGCATTTATCAGACACATCTTGTCTGTCGCCTCTTACTTGCACTTGCCATTTTTACTGGATGCACTACTTCTTTGTTGCCTTTACTATTTATTTATGAATTATTTATATGTATTACCTCTATTTTGCTCAGCACTTTCCACTTCTCTCCCCTATGTTGCACTTTCCCCTTTCCATCGCCCATAAACTTGTGCATTCTCAATGTCACTGGGCCTAGTAAGCTCCTTGTTTTGTACTCCCTTGTTCCCTTCGCTTGCCTCGTCATGCTCTGAAACACTTGGGTACGAGCGCGATATAAATAAAATATCAATAACAATGACCTTTGAACTTGCTCTGTGCTACTGGAGCACTAGGCTAGACTCATTTGGTGATACCCGCCAATACTCAGACACCCAGTAACTCTGAGAACTTTACAGCGTATGCCGAGCAGACACCAACGCGTCCTCTGTGGCATCGGGTTTCCATGGCAACCACCATTCTCATTGAACGTACCCAGTACGCATGCGCGGTGGGAGCAATACTGCTTCTGCACGCATTCACACTGAGTTCTAGTACACAGCACACTTCATACGGACGCGAACGCCGGAGAAGGAGCAGCTCTTCCTTTCCTACACCTGCCATTAGCATGCAATAGAATAGCCAGCCCTGAGGTAATCTGCAACCAGCTGTAGAGACACGTGTCTGCCGGCATTCCTATGAACTACGGTAGACATACTGACCTATGTTTGAAACTAGACAAACAACTCCTTTTTTCAACCCTCCCCCTTTGCTCTCTCTTTTTCTTTTAAAACAGCCAGCAAGACCTGCTCCCAGGAGCGCTGCTGAGTCTCTCTTCTTCCCAAAACTTTTAGAAGATGCTGCCTTACTCTGCCCACCACCAACCCTACAGCAGTTGCCACTCCAGCTGCCAGTAGGTATGTAGCCTTTTAAGCACCATACTGTTCTGGGCAACCTACTGCAAAATAAAATGAGTCTTTTCACCCAGCTCGACCACTCACCCCTGGGGCCTCTAATATTCGAGGATAAAAACATACCACCCCAACTTGAAACTGGCATTTTTCTGCCTCCTAACACTATTTCTACAGACAGAAGGGCAACCACTATCTCAGCTCTTACCCTAGGAACATCAAAAGGTCAGTCCCTGATTATTTCCAGCATTAAAAACCAGATTGAGTACGGTCTGGTAATAAAAACGTTTTTTAGAGTACCCCTTACACTGCATAGCCTCCCAGCAATGCAGTAGTAGGGTTTTTACAAATACACATTGCAACAGTAAGACTAATCACAAGTCTCATTTTCTCTGCCATACCCCCGCCCCCTACTTTGTTTTCCTCCAGACAAACAAACCCAGAGGCCCAGATGAAGGCTTTTTTCAGCAAGGAGCCGAAACGCCTGTGGTTCAAACATAAGACGTTGCTAAACATTCCACCCGAACTTCATAGGGGGCGCCTCCCCCTGGCAGACCAGCGGTTTGATACTCTATACTCTATGGAAATATTTTTAACCCACTTCAGAGCTGCTACTTCAACTAGCCCCAGCTCTATAGCTAACCTAGTACTATTAGACTAGCTTGTATTCCTTACTCATTTATTTTTCTTTTCCTGAAGACAAAGTGCATGAGCACATCCCCACTTTGGATTAACACAAGGGAATATGTGTATAGAAATACTGTAGAAGTTGTGCAGAATACTGCCTTTATATGAGTAAACAGTGTTATTTTGTCTTTCGGTTATTTTTCTACAAAAATATAAATATGATGTAATATTTACCTCACAAAACAGTCCTAACACACACCCATGATTTATAGGCCGCAATGTGGTCCAGTACTGTTTTAAACACTACAATATCCATACTCTGTTCATTTGTTGAAATATGCATATGTTAGGTGTAAATCCAGCCAGAGGACTGGACCTGCTGAATAAAAGCAGCCCTTTTTTAGCACAAAAGTAATGTCTCAGGATATGTGTATGGAACCTAAATCCAGAGTAAAATATCCCTACCATTTGGATACTCAGCTTACTTTTGAAGCATTCATTGAAAATGATAAACTGATACAGCACAGTAAACAGCTTAGCCCCGGGTCTTTTCCAGACCTAGCAACTCCCCTGGCTGAGGGTGTTTTGTTTACCCAGCCTTGCACAGCTCATTGGAAATGCTGGTTGGGGAACTGCATGTCCATGTCTGTATGTGTGAGGGGGTGCTCTTCTGCCCCCCTGCACATACAGTCAGAGCATGCTGCAGTGGGGAGTTTTATCACGCACGCTCAGGCGCCTGAACGTGTGTGCAGGAAACAGGAAGCACTTGCTTCCTGATTCCTGTTCATGCCGCAGAAGCTGGAGCAGTGGCGAGGACACTTCAGGACCGGGGCAGAAGCTAAGTTATGTTTGTTTATTTAGTATGTGTATGGATGCCTGCATGCTTCTGTTGTGGTAAGTGAGTGTACAATGATGGGTACTCATGTGAATGAGCAGATGCTTCTTTCTATGTGAATTTTGTATGAATGTGTTTGTGTGTTAATTTGTTATTTAAATATGTGTATGTATGCGTGTATGTTTGTGTTGTTATAAGTGAGTGTATGTTCATGGGTGCTCGTGTGAATTAGCAGGTGCATGCTGTGTGAATGTTGTGTGAATGTGTGTGTGTGTTTGTATGTTCATTTATTTATTATTTAAATGTGTGTATGAATGTCTGTATGCTTTTATTATGAGTGAGTGTATGATGTATGCATGTGTGTGTCTGTGCTGTTCCCTGGAGCTGATTTAGGTGAGTGGCGAGAAGAGGGTTGTACAAAAAAAGACTTTTTATGAATGCCTTTGTTGCACAACCCCCTCCCCGACAGTCAAAATCACCTCTGCTTCTCAGGCATTGTAAGACCCAGGGGACAGGGATGTTATTTCTTTTACTGGACATCTATCATAGATATCCAGTAAAACATTCCATGTTTTTCCCCTGGTCTCCCAGCACCTCGCATACACACATAATCATATTGATTGTGTGTATTTGTGAGGCATTGTGGGACCCAGGGTACAGGGATGGTATTTTCTACTGGATATCTCTGATAGACATGGCATTTTGTACTGGGTGTGCCTAGTAAAGAATTCCTACCCAGTCCGCTGGAGTTCCTAGCACCTCACATGCAATGTAATGCCTGACCCCTAATCCCTTCAGCGCCTCACATGCACACATAATTGAGTATCTGTGCATGTGAGTTGCTGGAGATCCCATGGGTAAGGCATGCCATTTATTAATGGGTATCTAGATAGATGCCCAGTAACAAATACCATGACTAGACCCTCCCAGCACCTTGCACACAAACAATTGATTGTGTGCCTGCAATGTGATCGGGATCCCAGGGGGAAGGCATGAGAGTTTTTACTGGCCATCTATGGTCAGTAAAAAATGCCATGTCTGTGCCCTGGGATCCCAGCACCTGACACATATCTGCCCCCTGGATCCGTAGCGCCTTGCACTCAGACATAATCACAATGTTATTATGTAGCTAGAATGGCATTTAAAGGCAGCCAGTTCAGCTATTTCTTTTTGTAATAAGACATTTTGTATTGGGCAGCTTTGATAAAGCAAGCATTGTTATTATCATTATTATTATTATTATTATTATTATTGGTATTTATTGAGCACAGGCAGCTTTGAGAAGCAACAGAGTGCTAAATCGAGGTATACAACAGTACAGCTGCATAATTGAGTGCTTTTCAGAGGTAACAACAGAACAGATATACAGCAGTGTTACAAAGGGGAGCAGAGGAGGGATAAAGCTGCACTGGGTGGCGGGGCGGAGAGGGTGGGGTGGCGTCTAGCGAGTCAGGTGGCCCGAGGGGTGATGTGATAGTTTAGGTGTTGAGGCAGAGAGATTCCTTGAAGAGGTTGGTCTTGAGTTATTTTCTGAATTGTAGGAGTGCGGGGGCAAGTCTGATGCTGACAGGGAGGAGGTTTCATAGTCTTGGGTGTAGGCAGTGAAGGCTTGTTTTTTGGTCCTTTCCTTTTTGCAGCAGCAGATTTCAAGTCTGCACATGTACGGGCTTCTGGTGATGCACTGTATGCCGGAGATGTGGGGTTTCTCCGCACTGTAGATGGGTGACTTAAGTGTGACTGCCTTATAGATGATGCAGCAAGAATGTGATTCATACATGCAGTGGGAGCTAGTGATGGTCGATGAGGTATGGGGTGATGTGGTCGTATCTGCGTAGACCTTTGATGAGTGGCATTATTCTTGCTGTGGCATGAATGTTTCTATTGGGCCTCACAGATAAAGCAAGCATGATACATTTTATGATGTAGCTAGACTGGCATTTCAATGCAGCCGGTCTAGCCATTTCTTACTGTGGCATGATAGTTTGACTTGGGCATCTTTGGTAAAGCAAGCATGATCAGTGCTATTATTCTTAATGTGGCATGACATTTTGTTTTGGGTGTCTGTGATAAAAAAAAGCATGATAAGTGTTATTTTGTAGCTAGACTGGCATTTCAATGTAGCCAGTCTAGTTATTTCGTTCTGTGGTATGACATGTTGTATTGGGCATCTTTAGCAAAGCAAGAATGAATGAAAGCAGACCCTCTCCATCCAACAGCAGGTGCCCATTCGTTTTTAGAGATATTGTTCAATTGCATGAATTAATTCAAACCAGGGAGAGTTCAAAACACATGGTGCCATGGACCAGAGGTGCTCAGCCTCCACTGGTGAAGAGTGGTGGGGGGATTGGTGAAAAACACAGGCAGGCCAAACACATTTGAGGAAGCCCCACACGATACACTGCAAACATATACACATCTCTCATTCCTTTGGCCCATTAGATGCATCTTTCACCCCAACTCATCAGAGGCATAGCCACAATTGTGTAACAAGTGGGTCCAGGAGCTAATGCAGTAGGCCCCACACTAAGAAGTGCCCAGAGGAGAAGGAAGGGCACTTATTCTGCCCCCGCGCCAAATGCACAGAGGTGACCTACTGTAGGGAGCAGGGTCGTCATTTGGGGGTTGCAGTTTTTAAAACAATGTAAGCTCCTGGGCTGTAGCCAGCGCCATGGGGCTTTTTGTTTCTGTAGTGGCTGGCTTTCTTGTTCTAGCCTCTTAAAAAAAAAAAAACAGGGGGTTCTGTGACCCTAAATAAGAAAAACTAGAAATAACAAATACATACCTCTCAACTCACACGCCACGTAGGCAGCTCTCACCCGGCAAGCTACTTACACACCCATAGGAATCAATGGGCTTTCACCCGCCAAATGCAAAATCGGGTATTGCATCTTTGGCAAAGCAAGAATGATAAGTGCTATTATGAAGCAAGACTGGCATTTTTATGCAATCAGTCTAGCGATTTCATACTGGGGCATGACATTTTGTATTGGCATCTTTGATATAGCCAGCATGATAAGTGTTATTATGTAGCTAGACAGGCGTTCAGTGCAGCCAGTTTGGACATGTTTTCACACTGTGGCAGGGGCGTTGCTAGGGGGGGCTAAGGGGGCTATAGCCCCTGATCTTTTGGTTGTAGCCCCGAAAAGAATCTCAGGAGCTACAGCCAAATGACTAGCTAGCCCCCAGTCCCAACAGTTCTGACATCAGCTTAGCCCCGGTTCTTTTGCAAACCCTGCAACTCCCCTGCACTGTGGCATGCATTTTTAATGGTAACGCCAACTGGAGTGGGGATGCTGCCATATATTGGCAGAAAAAACATGGACATGTTTTCTTATAGTATTATTTCTGGCATTATACGCAAAGCATTCATGAGTATGTTCTTATATGGCAAAAGTAGAGTATAATGGTGCAGTCAGCATGGACGTGTATGGGCACAGCCAGTGAGAAAATGTTTTCTACCGGCACATATTGTGGGCAAAGGCATCATGAAAATGTGTTGGAGAAATTCTCCTGTGCACTGTTGGTGACATGCATCTACTGGATTTTTTCATGAGTTACCATACAAAACCAATTGCAACCTGTTTGGCTTTTTACTCAATTATGTCTGTGCTCTTAAATACACCATTTTAACCCATTATTTTAAAAAATGTTTTAGGGGGAGAAGCCCCTGGAAACCTCACTTGATTGGTTCGGGCTCCCTCGGTACGCTCGGTCGCTATGGCATATCTGGGAGAAATATTTAAGCTGCTCCACTTTTAAAAAATCACCAGCCACCACTGGATATAACATCTTCAGAAGGAAAAAGAATTGCACGTAGAGCATGTAAAGAAGAGAACCAAGCATAATGAATAGTTCAATTTCAGGAGTATCATCACTTAAGAAAACCTATGATGCATATCTTAATGAAATAAATTTATATTATGCATTGTTTACTACGTTTAGGAACGTATGAGCATCTCAAGAAGTAGAGCATCTATAAAAAGACCACAGTGAAGATCATAGAACAAATGAACAGAAGGCATTATATCATTTAAGCCATAAAATAGCAACTGCCTTGTGTACCTTTGTCTCATTAATGATCTTTGAAACTATGATATTTACTCTGATAAAAACAAATATCATGCTGCAGCATTTCTAGGTTTACCTTTCTTAGTTTGTTGTCTATTAAGTTTTGGACTAAGTTTTGAACAGTTAACTGACAACTCCATGTATATCAAATATAAAAGAGCATCTGAATGTTTTAATGTTATCAGTTGTATAGGAACAGGGACTATCCCTTTGGTGACATATTCAGCTGCCTTAAAATAGAAGATAGTGAGGAGATATTTATTTGATGGCAAATCAATAATAGATTGTGAATTAGTAACACTTGGAGACAATTAAGAACTCAAAGTTATGAAAGTTTGTATTTCATTTTTTTTGCTTAGGAATTGAATTGCCTTGAAAAAGATCATAGGCTCAAAACGTCTGTTGACAAAGATTAAAAAAACTGCTTTGACATTTTTCTTCTGTGATTTAAAATATTCTCATGGAGAAATAACTTTAATATTAAAAAGTGTTGTCACAGAAATAGTTGTGCAACAATCGTGTGTTTGAGGTTTTCATGTGTCTAAAGAAGGAGCTAGTACTATTTTGAAGAGATATACATACAGTGTATATAACAATAATCAATTTAACACATATTAGTACTCGGCGGGTTTGTGAATTTATCCTTCCAGCCATTGGGGAGGCTTGGAGCGGGGGCATCACCATACTGTAATCCTGCCGCTTTGAGCCTCCTCACGGCTTAAAGCTGCCATCTCCATCACTGGGAAACAAGGTGAGTTCCCCCCGTGCATCCCACACCACCCTTTGCCACCAATTCACTCCCCTCATACCTCCCACCCCACGTACCTTCTCCTTTCTGGTCCTTTTCGAGAGTGGACATGCTGGGAACACTTCTGTTCCTGGCACGTCTGCTCCTGATCTGCGACACGTCACCGTGGAAAGAGAGAAGGGACTAGGTGAGGTCCCTTCGATGATTTCCATGGTGGCCATCTTCTTTGTTTAGTTTTTAAAACTATTTTAAATGACCACCATGGAAAGGAAGACCAGACTTTGTTTCACATTCCATGGCTGCCTTTTTTTGGATTTTTGTTCGCAAAATGCCAGAACGTCTCGCAACCGAATAAACATACTCTTAGTACCCCAGTCTAACGGGCCGGGGTACTAATAACAATAAGCCCCTCGTTGGGGGGCATTACGGCATCTGGTAACCTTGCTTTACTCGGACCTGTAGCCATTGGTCCTCAGGGCAAAACCTGGTGTGGTATTTCCCCCCCAAATTAGGGCCTTATTGCTTGAAAAAGGCACCTTTACAAATGAGGTATTGATAATATAATTGTGCATGTAAGAAAGGCTGAGTACTTTCTAACTTGAATTGAGGTTAGGTTGCTCTGAATCATAAATCCTGGACAGTAAGGAGCAGACTACAGAGCAAACCTTTTGTTCCGTTTAAAATAAGAGTGCAGCGAACAAGACTAGGCAACCGAATACTTAGTTTTTCTGTGACATAATAGGAACATAGTTAAAGTGATACCAATACATGAAATTCGCTGAAAATGTGACAATTTTTGCAAAAACGTGCACAACCACCTTTTCTTTTGTTAAACACTTTTCATTTTTCTATATGGAGCATACTTGGCTGCAATTGGTTGTGAATTCACTGCACTGTCAAACAGACTAATATACATAAGACTAGGAGTTTTGCATTTGCGTAAGAGCGTTTTCTAACAGCAGAATACAAGAATGAACCCTAATTTCTTTTTTTTTAATTGAGATAGCTGAAATTAATCAACTTTTCAATATAGTACAACATTAATAACATCTTAAAATCAGTTAACATAAAATATGACAAATGAAGTCCTTCCATAGTTACATATTGCAATTTTGCAAAGGAAAAAGAAAAATCCTATACTTATCCATACAATAACAGCGCATTAATAAGTCAAATTAGTGATTAAGAAAATTCAACTCAAGTCAAGTCACACCTGACAGAACAGTAGACACGATCATCCTCATACTCCCACAATAGCTCCAATTTTAATGTGAAGCTTTATCTAACAATGTTGGCAATTTACTTTCACTTTGGTCTAACCTCAAAGCATGCAAAAAGGCACTAGTGGCAATGTGGCTGGTAATCTTGGGAGTAAACAGTATAGTTCGCCATCTCGTCTCTTCATTCATTGGCCCAAGAATTGAGCAATGCTTAGAAAAGTGCATCTTACGCAGATTAACCAGAACAGGACAAGATGATATCAAATGTTCCAGCGTTTCATTACATGAACGGTCCTGACAAAACCGACAAAACCTCAGGTCCGATGGTATCATTTTGCATGTTGCCAAAAGGTCTGGGTGGGCCACAAGTTAAGTCGGAGATGTAAAATGGAGGATCTAAGATTTGTCAAAGGAGCCTTCATTAAATAAGGTTCCATATAACCAATTTTCTTGTCTCCAAAAGGTTGTGTGGCAAAGTTTTTATATGTCAAACACTGTTCCGAGTTCCAATCCAGTGTGCCTGATATATGTGCTTCTTACTGTATTTTTCTTTATTCTTTTTTTATACATTTTATTTATATTTGCACACAGGTTATTCACACACATTAGCAATTTTTGGTTACATAGATATACTACAGATACAGTTCAATTGCTTTCTGTATTCAGAGCTTCTGATTCATTTAGATCAGTCAAATATTTCTTGTATCGAGACCATATGTTTCTGGGCCTACTGTGTGGCGTGACCGAGTCAATATAAAGCTCCTCCGTATCATTAATCCACACCATATCTCTGTTCCAGTCTACTATTGTGGGGGATTGTACATTTTTCTATCGCATTAATATGACCCTTTTGGCTATGAGTAGACTCAGATTCAGTAGTTTCCTCCAGGTCGGGTACAGTTTCCCTACTGCTCCCAGCATGAAAATTCACGGTGTCCATACCATTGGTTGGTCTGCCATCTTATCAAGAGCCCCACATACTTCCGACCAATATTTCCCCAGTTTGACACAGTCCCACAGCATATGAAAAATAGTAGCATTTTCAGAGTTACATCTTGGAAAGGTACCATTCAGTGTGGGATATATTTGCTTAAGACTCGATGGTGTGTAATGCGTCCTGTGCACTATTTTGTAGTGTATCATCTTAAACCTCGAATTGCACAATATCTTTTTAGTCAGTGCACAGATCCAGGACCATTCCTGATCATCTATCAGTTGCCCCAGGTCTTGTTCTTACTTCCCCTTAGCTGTGTGGATTACCGCTGGGCGTGTTTGTATCATATATGTGCTTCTTAACCATGTCCGGATTACATACCAACATTTCAAATGTAGCATCTGCTTAAATCAGAATGTAATAAATGTCTTCTAACCAATTTCACACAAATATATGCTGGCTTGAAAACAAATAGGTTGATAGAACCTTCAACATGACATTCCTCTCGGTGAAAATCAGGCATTTCCTAAAAGAAAGCCCATTGGCGCCATTGATGGAGAGCACTGAGTGAAACAAGGCCCAGTTCATACCGCAGACAAGCTCCCGGAACACAAATAGGAAGATTTAATATTTTCCACGAGAATTTTGCTTCTACTTTGTATAGATAGTTAGTTGGCAAAGGGGCTCTTGTTTCGAGCCCAATAGCAAGCAAGGGACGGCTTTTTGGATCCAATACGAGGTGGCTGGCTTAACCGAAAATGTACCATATTTATGTTGTATAATTCTTGCCTGCAATATGGCTGTGTCCAGCTTTCGGCCAATAAAATCTGTCCCTTAGATTGTACTGTGCCTTCAAATGTCATACCTAGGTATAAATATCTCGGCACGACTTCCAATTTGACATTATTAATCATCCTTCTTTCCTGCCTAAAGTGGTTACCGATTTTCATTTGAATCAATTGATCTTGTTACCTGTCTTTTTTCCGAATCCAGCCTCCGATGCCGAGAGAGTCTTCCACAACTTGGTTGTCAGGCGAGCCCTGAAGTTTTACCTCAACAAAACAAGTGAACTCAGGGATTCCGTTCAAACCAGCTTCAAAGGCAACTATCTCCCGATTGATTGCCTACTGCATTATTTGGAGCCTATACCATTGAGGGCCTTCAACCTTCGAGGGGCATTCATGCCCATATTGTACGTGGCAAAGCGGCTGCCTTCCAAAAGTATGTTCCTTGGGAAACCATCCCCAAGGCAGCTACGTGGGCTTCCCCATCAATTTTTTGTAAGCATTACTGCTTGGACCTGAGCTCCAGGGCTGATGCCCAGTTTGGTCAGGCTGTCCTTAAGAATGTATTCCAGTAAAAGGGATTTTCCATCCTCCCGAACTAACTGTGGTGCGTGCTTGGGAATCTCCCACAAGTATGGAGGAAAGAGGACTGGACATAGGAGTATAACAAAGTTACTCACATGGTGACTACCTTACTCCTAGTCCATAGTCCCCTTTCCTCCGTACGCCCGCCCACAGTCCCCTCTAATAAGTATCCTCTATTATTGCTTAAATGGTCTCAGACCTGGTGGTAGGAAAGGACTAAAGGGTGATGCGCGGGCGGAGCTCAGGAGGGTGGGGTTACGGACAAGTGTGGTACCCCGCATAAAAATAAAAGGCCTAAAATTCAAAATGTTTGATGCTTTTTACAAAAGTGCTACCGTCCCAAAGGACAGAATGTCCCACAAGTATAACAAAGTCCCACTTTATTATACTAAGGTCCTAGCGAACCGCATCAAACATCTGATTCTGGTACTAATCCACCCTGACTAATCAAAATGTATTAAAAACAGTCAAACCCATGACAATTTGTGGAGTATCTGCCATTTATTGGAAAAAGTAAGCAAAAGGGAGATACGACTGTGCTGGTGTCATTGGACGCAGAGAAAGTGTTCGACAGGGTTTAATGGGCCTTCCTTTTCAATACCCTGCAAACAATGGGTTTCGGGCCCAGAAAAATTGCGTGGGTGCAGGCCAACCATGCTAATATCAAAGCTAGACTGCTGATAAATGGCCAGCTGTTTTATTTGGTCCCCCTCCAGAGGGGTGCGCGGCAGGGATACCCCATATGCCCCCCTCTTATATGCCCTCCTAGAATCTCTTTTGACACAGATCCACATGTCAGAAGCAATTAAAGGTATTTGCTTCAGCACAGATGAGCACACATTGATGGCATATTCGGACGATATGGTCATGGCCATTACAGATGCGGCACCCTCACTCCCCGCAGCACTGGCAGAATTAGAAGAATTTGGCCAGTTTGCCAGATTAAAAATTGATGCCCTGAAGTCGGAAATACTAAATTTATCAGATAGGGATGGACTTGCCCAAAGCCAAAGAGGCAACATATTTGAAGTGGGTCCCCAAGAACATCAGAATCCTAGGGATTTGCATCATGCACATGCTGGGGGAGTTATACGAGGCAAACTTTCAACCCCTTCTCACTCAAATCCAGACTCAACTTCAGACATGGAATCCACCCATGATTACGTGGTTGCGTCGAGTCACCTCTATTAAACGCCGGATACTCTATCTATTTCAGGCACTTCCAATTAAGATCCTGTCATGTTTCTTCCACACGATAAACAAAATTATCTCTGCATTAATCTGGAAGAACAAGCCTCTGTGGATTGCGCTGAAGATGCTGATGCTCCCCCCAAATAGAAAGGGCTTGGGTCGCCCAAACGTGTGTTATTTGGCATTCATATAGCACTATATACATCATTGGTATGACCTCAAAGCGATGGTAGGTTGACGCCCTCGGGACCGTAGTCCAGGTCAGTCAGGAGAGTAGGGGGTAATAGGGTGCATGGGTGCACCAATTGTTTGCAGCTGAGGGTAGCTGCATCCTAGCATTGGGTGTTGTGGTATTTGATATCGGTTGAATGTGTACAGTCTGAAGAGAGGTCACCAAGGCTGGATTTTGGCTGCGTTAGGCCTGTGTAGGATGCTTATGTGTGCTGCCCGGCCTGAATTCCATGGGTATAGCTGCATTATAGTAGAATGTTGAGGTGTACATGGAGTATTGTTTGTATTTGGCCTCCCCCAGCCCTGCCGTGCTCCCTCCACACTCCCTCCCCCAGCCCGCTCCAACTTCCGTGTTCTCCCCTTTGTGCCGCCTCACCTGCCCTCCCACCCCTGTGATTGGCTGCCTAGGTGCTTTTAACGCACCTTGCCAGGGCAGCCCTCCTGCCTGGCAGCGCCTGCGGATAAGGGCCCCAAGGCAAAGGGCAGCTCCAACAAAGGCGGCTCCAGAATGTGTCAGCAGGTGTCTGCAGGGGAAGCCAGTGAGGCCAGTGACCAGCCAGCAGCAACCAAAAAAGTAAGTGTGGCATGGGTGGGGAGTAGAGCAATTACTCTACTCTGGAAAACCCTACCACTCAACATTACCTTACCCCAGAACTGTGAATGTTAGCAACGCCACACCTAATTAGAATTATAACACACAGATTTTGAACACTAGTGTGTGACACACTATTTTATGAACATTAACTTGGACCACATCTAGATAGAAACGCGATAGTTAGCATGTGCCACACTAAGACGGAATTATAAATGATATCACTCTCAGACCAAACTGTGAATGATAGCATGTCCCATAAAGTTCAATTTAGAAGGTATTCCCAACATTATTCAGTGTCCCCTAATAACGTTACTGTGTTTAAAGTTTGAAATTACAAGGAGTGCCTAATAGCGTCAATGTGGTATTGTTGAATCTACAAAGTGTGCCTAATATCATCACTGTGGTATAGTTGAATTTAGAAAGTGTGCCTAATAGCGTCACTGTATTAATTGAATATAGAAAGTATGCCTAATAGCGTAACTGTGGTATAGTTGAATTTAGAAAGTGTGCCTAATACCGTCACTGTAGTATTATTGAATTTAGAAAGTGTGCCTACTATCATCACTGTGGTATAGTTGAATTTAGAAAGTGTGCCTAATTAGCGTCACTGTGCTAGGGATGAATCTAGAAAGTGTGCCTAATAGCGTCACTGTACCAAAGTTTGGACTTAGAAAGTATGCCTAATAGCGTAATTGTGGTTTAGCTGAATCTGTAAAATGTGCCTAAAAGTGTCACTGTGCTGAGTTTGAATCTAGAAAGTGTGCTTAATAGTGTAATTGTGGTATAGCTGAATCTAGAAAGTGTGCCTAAAAGCGTCATTGTGGTATAGCTGAATCTAGATAGTGTGCCTAATAGCGTCACTGTAGTATAGTTCAATTTAGAAAGTATGCCTAATAGCGTCAGTGTGGTATAGTTGAATTTAGAAAGTATGCCTAATAGCATCAGTGTGGTATAGTTAAATTTAGAAAGTGTGCCTAATAGCATCACTGTAGTGTAATTGAATTTAGAAAGTATGCCTAATAGCGTAACTGTGGTATAGTTGAATCTACAAATTGTGCCTAATAGCGTCACTGTAGTATTATTGAATTTAGAAAGTGTGCCTACTATCATCACTGTGGTATAGTTGAATTTAGAAATTGTGCCTAATTAGCGTCACTCTGCTAGGGATGAATCTAGAAAGTGTGCCCAATAGTGTCACTGTACCAAAGTTTGGACTTAGAAAGTATGCCTAATAGCGTAATTGTGGTTTAGCTGAATCTGTAAAATGTGCCTAAAAGTGTCACTGTGCTGAGTTTGAATCTAGAAAGTGTGCTTAATAGTGTAATTGTGGTATAGCTGAATCTAAAAAGTGTGCCTAAAAGCGTAATTGTGGTATAGCTGAATCTAGATAGTGTGCCTAATGGCGTCACTGTAGTATAGTTCAATCTAGAAAGTGTGCCTAATAGCGTCACTATAGTATAATTGAATTTAGAAAGTATGCCTAATAGCGTCAGTGTGGTATAGTTGACTTTAGAAAGTGTGCCTAATAGCATCACTGTAGTATAATTGAATTTAGAAAGTATGCCTAATAGCGTAACTGTGGTATAGTTGAATTTAGAAAGTGTGCCTAACATCAGCACTGTGGTATAGTTGAATTCAGAAAGTGTGCCTAACTAGCGTCACTGTGCTAGGGTTGAATCTAGAAAGTGTGCCTAAATAGCGTCACTGTGCCAGAAGTTTGAACTTAGAAATTATGCCTAATAGCGTAATTATGGTAAAGCTGAATCTGAAAAGTGTGCCTAATAGCGTCACTGTGCTGAGGTTGAATCTAGAAAGTGTGCCTAATAGCGTAATTGTGGTATAGCTGTATCTGTTTGAGTGTGCCTATTGACGTCACTGTAATGAGGTTGAATCTAGAAAGTGTACCTAATAGCGTCACTGTAGTATAATTGAATTTAGAAATTGTGCCTAATATCATCACTGTGGTATAGTGAATTTAGAAAGTGTGCCTAATTAGCGTAATTGTGGTATGGCTGAATCTGGAAAGTGTGCCTAATAGTGTCACTGTGCTGAGGTTCAATCTAGAAAGTGTGCCTAATAGCGTCACTGTGGTATAGTTGAATTTAGAAAGTGTGCCTAATAGAGTCACTGTAGTATAGTTGAACCTAGAAGTGTGCCTAATATCATCACTGTGCTAAAGCTTAGTGGATGGATTGGATATATCTCTGTATATCCTATTTATGCTAAGCATATATATATCCTATGTACCTGTATCCCCTTGTTAACTGTATCACATGTTTACCCTATCCACCCTGTCGCTTTATATATGTATGCTGCTATGTAGCCCCCTGTCCTGCACTTGTGCCTGGTCGCAAGCGCTCTACTGATAACCACCATATCACACTACCATGCTTACTCTCTCCTATACACCATCATTCAACTAGAACACAGCTGTGCTATGACACATTCGGCCTAGCTGTTCTCATATTAACAAGACCCCACAAACACCTCATCATTCTAATAAAACGTAACTAGCTGAGCACATACCGGCTATCTTAGGCATCTCCCCTGGCCTACCGCAGCCAGAACTCAGTCTGGGTGTCCACCCTCCAGACTGAACACATCCAACTGATTTCCTCTGCACCAAACCTACTGCTAAAAATCAGCTGTCATGCAACAACCACACCAGCTGCACACATATTCAGTGCGCCCATGCACCATACGACACTCTCTCTACTGACTTGAACTGCGATTCCCGAGGGAGTTCAACCTACCAGCACTTTGAGATCAATGCCAAGTAACATAACATAACATCCAAGACATGTGTCCCGTAGAGGAAGTGTTAGGTTGATAAACTACTATTTGAGATTTAGAGGTTTTAATTCTGAATTTGTTCCTACAGATGTAGATGCATTTAGCAGATTCTGTAGCCCAATCGCTGTTTTGGAAATGAGCACGATGTTATCCGCATACAGCAGAACTTTGACAGGGCACCCCCCAAGTTTCAGAGAATCGGAAATGATGTTATCAAAGATCTACTTAACATCATAGATGAAGAAATTGAAGAGGGCTGAAGCAAGTAAACATCCTTGCTTCAGCCCTTGCAATGTATGAATAACCTCAGATAGCGCACCCTCCATGGATAAGCGGATCTGAATCTAAGTATTGGCATGAAAAGCCTAGATGATATCAGTTAAGGAGCGCAGACATCCATCTCTTTGTAGTTTCGTCATAAGCAGCACTCTGGAGACTGAATCGAATGCTGCGTGCAGGTCTAAGAATGCAAAATGTACAGGTTGTCTAGTCACCTGACATTGCGCTTTAAGGGCATTTAGGCACATAAGATTGACTACTGTCCGCATGCCTGCTACGAAGCCCAGTTGACTTGGGTCACGTTTCTGTTTCGATAGTGTCAAGGCACTAAAATCGTGCAGGATGAGTGGGGCAAAAATCTTGCCGGAGCATCCAGCAACGCGATAGGGCGATAATTAGGCAGAGACGAGCGGTCGCCCTTCTTAAAAATCGAAACTACCAAAGATGTACGGCAGGAATTTGGAATCTCACAATTCACTACTATTCGTTGAAAGATTTTTTGCACAATTATCACCCACATCACAGGATTGGATTTTAGCATGACATTGCGTAACGCATCTGGGACAGCAACACGCTAAGAGCTTGCCTTGTAAATGAGTTCTTCAATAATGGTCGCTGAGCATTCTACTAACCAGAGGGAATGCGTGAACTGGTTATACACAAAGGGATCAAACTGTGCATCGGCATATAGCTCACTAAAGGGCTTGATCCACTGATGTTCCTGAACTACATTGGACTGGGCTCTACGTTGGGTGGCATACGATCTGGTATTTAACAGCATCCATGTGTCAGCAGATTATTTTTTTGATATGGTCAACAACATGGCCTAGCTGTCTTTTTGAAACAGGAAGGCTTTACGTGCACGAGTCCAATTGCGATATTTGCATTTTGCAGTTTTAAGCAGTTCTGATCTTTTAGGATCATTAAGGTTTAATATCAGTTTTCTTTCCTTTCTGTAGGCAGCTTTTCTGAGGTTGAGCTCATGATCATAACTATGCGTGTGCTTAAAGGCCATATTGTTTGAGTTAACAATAGCGTATTAAATGGTAGTAGTGCGGAAGTGTATTGTGCCTCCAATCGCTTATAAGATCTAAGATCAAGCAACCCAGATAACTCATTTAAATTGGATTGTGTCCACTTAAAGCGGGTTTTAGCATTGTTAACTATTAGGTTCGACTTCACATACAGTCGTGGAGATTTTGTGTGGCAAGAAGGCAGATTCCACTTAAGAGATAAAATGTTGTGGTCACTTTGTGATTGGTCAATGATCTCAAACCGTTCAATGAGTGAGAGAAGATTAGCCTCAACATATATGTAATCTATCGTATTACAGGATAAACCTCTACGCCAATTGTGCTGTCCAGGAATATCGCCTGGGAAGGCTTCATTAACCATCTTAAAGTTTCTTTCTTTCATAAAGTAGGACCATCTCCGAATTTCACCCAATTTGTGACCACTTTTTCTGTTGACACAATCCAGATTCAAATCTCTGACCAAAATGGTAAAAATGTTAGGGGCAGTTAGTGTTAGATTTAATAAGTCACTAAGCCCTTGATAAAATGCATCATCACTTATGCCCACCGGATTGCAATAGATGTTTATTAAGGGAATGTTCTGATGTTGCATTGTGAGTTTAACCAATTGAAGATGAGAGTTAACAGAGGCCCAGGGGGTGGTGGAAATGCCTGCACTTAGTTTAACCGCCACCAAAAAGCCAGACGATGGTCGACCTAATGTCATTGCTCTAGCTGGTACCAAACATATATCGTGGTCATCCCACATTGATCTGGTGGTAAGCCACGTTTCATGCCCTCGTATGTTCCAGCTTGCTAATGAAACTGATTTGGAGGCATTGGAGGACTTGGAGGCAAAATCTATTGATGGTTATGCGCTCCTTGGCAACAGAGGCGCTGAAGTGGCTACTACGTTACTATAGATATGGTTCTGGGAAAGCACAGTAGATGGCATGTGCAATGTGTACAGCCTATCTAAGTCACGGTCTGGGTCTTGGGCAAGTGAAAATCACATATTGAAGAGGACCATTTTGGCCTTCCAAATTGTGTTTAAAACCACACCTGAAAGTATCCATAATCTGACTATAGAGCCGTCACGGTCTGAGATGAATTCAACCTGCTCAATATCACCAGAGCATATGTCTTCCAGCTCAATTATGTCATTGAATATGTTTAACACA
This sequence comes from Ambystoma mexicanum, assembly GCF_040938575.1. Taxonomy (NCBI): domain Eukaryota; kingdom Metazoa; phylum Chordata; class Amphibia; order Caudata; family Ambystomatidae; genus Ambystoma; species Ambystoma mexicanum. The sequence goes on along the minus strand of NC_090929.1, from coordinate 1,273,665,243 downwards.
CTCCCTCTATTCAGATCGTATTTAGGAAAGGGAGTGTCTCGACACTTCTAGATTAACGTATGGAGACAACCTTGTTGGGGACGATTCCACAGAAGGGAGTTCTGCTTTGCTACAGCTTGAGGTGCATGGAAAGCTACCTGGGCCGGGGCTGTTGGGTCTTGCAGTATGTCAGATAGGGGCTCTATGTCATTATTTAACTGCAAATTACTATTGCCACTTACCGATTCAACCCGACTAGTAATGGGATCTCCTGCTCCCTTTACAGTGGGGGTGACCCACAAGCAGATGGCTTGCGTTTCCAACTTGTTTGATTAAATTCAAGTTTGAAGATTGCATACAGGAATCTAGATAAGCATCCACCCCCTTTTTTATGTCATTCATTGAGCGAATCGGGGTAGTACCTTTAGCGATATTTGCATTGGTTGACACCGGCTCTTTTGTAGGTACAATTATATTCGCATCATTCAAGGTGTCCCGTTGCCTATCTAGATTCCCAATAGCCTGTAAAAGGTCATTCAAGTGTTCATGAGACAATTCCACGTCTTGTGTTATCACCTGTGAGGCTGTGGAGATGAAGGGAACCGAAGGAACTAACATAATATCTGCTGTTGTGTTACTGCTAGTCCGGGTGATATTGGTCATGGCAGTGGATACTTCACCCCCACTCCCTGCCTTGGTGGCAGAAATGGCACGAAAAATGGGCATTAGTGTGTTTTTGGAATGATTTTGCAGCAACTTTATATTCTTCTTATTTTTCTTAAAAGGAGCTTTGGCTTGTTTAAATTTGTTTTTCGGGATTGGGGCAATCCCTTTGTTGTGACTTATTCTTGCCTCCTTGTCAAACCCCAGGCCTCTTGCGGGAGGAGAGATTGCAACGACCAACTGATATACGCTTACCCTTTAATCATTGCGCAGATGGATCGAATTATTCATCGCTATCTCCACCGGTCGACTATTCTGGTCAAATAATAATCCTGGCAGTGGTTTCAGAGGGACGTGAGGTTGGGGGGTTGGCGGAAGGTACTTTAACAAGATTCCTGTTGTCAGTTGAGTTCGCAGGGAAATTCAAGACCCCTGTAGAGAGCCATTGTGAGATTTTAGCAATTTGGATGGATTGGTGAGCCATTTTGGTGTCAAGCAACTCAAACAGTCTAAACAGGCTCAAAATTGTAGTATTAATTGCCGACAAAGTAATCTCAGTCATAGATGGAACAATAGGTCTATTAGTTCTCATAGGGGACTGTAATTGCCGTTGTGGGTAGGATGGACATACGAGACCGAGGCAGACTTTATTGAGGAGTCCAAAGAGTGTCGACTCTGCTGATTTGCATGCTCACTGTATATGGAAATTGGAGATTCACACTGACGCGAATATCAAGATATCAGAGTGTTTCTCTGTTAATTTCGAGCCAGTGGAACCAAGAAGGTCAGCCCCCTTCGTCGGCGTAGGAAAACGTGGGGGTCCTTATTGTCTCCGTCGCCACCGAATGCAACATGGTGTTATCTGAAAGAAAGTGGTGGGTCGGCATGTCAGTCATGGAATACATGCGCTTAGTGGGCTGCCTGGCACGTAACCCTTGAGAGAAGGTATGCGTTCTTGCCAAGAACGTCGAGGGAGAGGGCGGAAGACGCCCGTCCCTGGATGTAGATTGTGAGATTTTATTAGTCTCTGCGACACTCGAGCTGCGACTTACTTTGGTAAAAAAAACAGAGTAAGCATTATGGTTAGGTGAGATACACAATTGGATTTCGTGGTTGCCATAAAATGAGAGGGCATACACGATTTCAAAGAGTAAAATTAATATTGCATGAATTAAAATAGCAAACAATAATCCGAAAGGCAACACACAAACAACCGGGAGGCAAGCAAAGCCTCCACCCCCCTTCCAATAAAAGACCGTAAACCAGGTAAATTAAGTAAGTAGTAACAAGTACCTTACCTGCTATGCCGCAGCGACGAGGCAAAGCGGACAAGCAGTACTTCAGAAAGGTACTTGCTGAAAGCAGCGCGCACACAGGCGTTCCAATGATATAGGCACGTCAGTAGGAGTGCCAAAACAATGGGCGTGTTTATCACAGACCCAATCCACCCCAATACACGCCTGCAATGCACGCCTCCTATGGAAAAGTTGAGTGAAAGTTGAACAGAGTCCAAACGTTCGTAGCAGAGAGAGCAACAGAGCAGCGTTCCCCAGCGGACAAGCGGTACCTCAGAAAGGTACTTGCTAACTCCAATAAGAAATAACACAAACACACTTACAAAAGTAATAGTAGACCATAATCCACGCAATATGAACAATAGCAACTCCCCCATTAACGAATGTACGTGACTGCCATACAGCTGAAAAATATCTATGCAGTGAATACTGATGTATACATTATGGAGATGGTCTGGGTGGAAATAATAGCATGGAAGTGCTGTTCCGTAGTCGGGATAAATCAATCGAGTTCTATGTGCGAAACTCACTGTCAGCAAAGCATTCTGACGCGTGTCAGCTGCGTGGCATTCATTAAAGGACTGCCGAATGACGCTTTAGCTTGACAGCAGTGCGTCTGAACCCGCGATTACAGACATAAAAGTGGGTCAACACCCTTGTTTTCAGTTCGCAATACAAAAGATGTTGAAATAAACGTGAAAAACAATAAAAAATAAAACGAGATAAAAATGAAAGCAACAGACTAGCAACTTACCAAACTGTGACAAGATAATGTGACAAGATACTTGACAAGACAATCAACACAAACAAATCATGCAAAAAATAATTTGCAATATGTTTATCATGACTGCCAAGAAAATGTTCTTGGATTTTTTTTTTTTTAGCATATGGGGTCAATGCAATTTCATCGTAATGGCAACTCTCATTCAAGTGGACAAGTGAATGGGCGGAAGTGGACTGCCATAAGCTTCCTGTGCCTCTCTGAAGGCGTTAATGAAGGCCGGCGTACAGATAAACACAGAGAGCATAAAGATCAGCCCTGCTTTCACCAATGGAACTGGCAGCATCTGTACTTAGAAATGTTGATAAGATCTCTCCCCTAATGGGTACAATATTATAATAAGCTGTATTCAGAAGGAAGGACCAGCTCAGACCCAGGCCAGGATAGCTAATAACAGTTGGGACTTCTGAAGTGGAGGCTGGATAAGGTTTGTCCCAGGATTTAGTCAGAGAGGCTCAGTAAATATGCCGCTACTGCAGTATCATGGCTGAGTCACACATGTCATCGTCAACGTAGATTGGTCGTACAACAGTCAAGGCAGGTTGGGGATAAGTTTTTGCCCATATGAGAAACATCTATATTACTGTTTACAAATCTCGTTTGCCACCGGTTGCGAAACGCTCACGGTTGTGCGTGCAGTCTGTTTGTGGTGTACTCCAGAGCATTTGGAAATCATGATCGGTGGACTAGAAATGGCAGACGTCTACTGCACTGCATAATACTGTGGCTAGACAGAAACCTTGAACAAGGCAGCGTCACTCTCAACTCCGACCACAAGGCAGAAAAACAAGGACCCCATTTCACAATTGTGCAGAAAGCCTAGGTTATCAACCTTGCTCCACTCAAACACTGCCCAAACAGAAAAAAGTAAACCCTCTCCACCCAACAGCAGGTGCCCATTCATTTTTAGAGATATTGTTCAATTGCAAGAATTACTTCAAGCCAGGGAGGGTTCAAAACACATGGTGCCACGGACCAGAGGTGCTCAGCCTCCATCGGCGAAGAGGGGTGGGGGATTGGTGAAAAACACAGGCAGGCCAAATGCATTCGAGAAAGCTCCTCAGGGTACACAGCAAACAAATCCACATCTCTGCAGGGGCGGAGCCAGCCTCAACACTTTGGACGGGGCTGGATGGCAGTTTTGAAAACTGCCCCGCTCTCCAGGCCCTGGAGGCTGAGTAGGTATTACGCATTCCCTTGGCCCATTAGATGGATCTTTCACCCAACTCACTAGAGGCATTGCCACGATTGTGTAACAAGTGGGTCGTATAGCTAATGCAGTAGGCCCCTCGCTAAGAAGTGCCCAGAGGAGAAGGAAGGGCACTTGTTCTGCCCATCACCCCCACCAAATGCACAGGAGTGACCGACTGTAATGAGGGAGCTGGGAGCAGGGATGTCATATGGGAGTTGCCAGGGATCGCAGTTTTTAAAAAAAAGTAAGCTCCTGGGCTTTGGCCAGCGCCATGTGGCTCTTTGTTTCTGGAGTGGCAGGCTTTCTGGTTCAGGCCTCTTTAAAAAACAGGGGGTTCCTCAAGTGTAACACTTTGAGCAGTGACCCTAGGCATGGGGTGAGTCACTGATTTAGTCTGTTCTTAAACACCTCAACTCAGCCTTTCATCCTTCTGAGGTCGATAAATGAGTACCAACACAGGTTGGGTGATATTGTATGTATATTTGTTCCATATAAAGCGCTTAAGCGTAAGTGCTATATAATAACATATCATTATCATTTGGCCTTGGACGTCTGCTTGCATTCACATTCACAGTAATTTGGTAATATGGGCGTATACACACTGATATTAATGATACATATGGTGATCCATTCTTGTATGAAATGTATATCACATTATAGTGATATCGTAACCATATTTTTTCATAGTGTACTCAGGAACAATACTATGTGATGCCACTTCCTGTTTTGTTAAGGGCTGAAATGTCATATGCGATCGCTTCCTGTGATGTCACTTCAGGGTGGGGGTAAAATGACATCACTTCCTCTGATGTCATCAGAGGTCAAATGTTTTCGGTTGTCACTTCCGCTACCTCTGGCATTTTGGTGAAATGACATCCCTGTCAGGGAGGGCAAACCAATCAAGATGACTTGTCCCCTTGAGAAACGTTTTTAAATAATTTGTTAAAATAGTACATTTTACAGTACACTTTCTATGATAAAATAGGTAAAAAGCCACATTAGATGCCAAGTCACCAGCAATGCACAGGAGCATTTTCAAACACATTTTCACAATGCCTTTTCCCACTATATGCCAGTACTCTGCAAGTGTAAAAAGCATTTTCATATTGATTGCGCCCACACATGCCCATTCTGGTGCACCTATACATGGCACTATTCTCAGATTGGAAAAAACTCATGTTTGCTTTGGTCATAATGTCAGTAATGATACTACAACAAAACATGTTAATGCTGGCTCCGAAATTACATGCCAGTATCCCCATGTAAGAACATACTCCTGTTGGCTCTGCATTAATGCCAGTAAAAAAAATTAAAAAAACACCATGCCACACCATATCCTTGCTGGCTACACAAATCCCCCACTCCCCATATAAGAACTCTCATCATGTTGTATTTTCTCCCTGTACAAAATTTCATACCACAGTAAAAAAACATTGTCTTGCAGGCTGCATGAATGCCCCCACCCCAATGTAAAAACACTTATGTTGCCTTTAGCCTTAACACCAGTAATAAACTGCAATGCCACAGTAAAAACACATGCTGGTAAAATAGCTAAGCGGGCTGAGCGCTCACTGTTGCAATCTGAGTGTGAATCACAGGTTCAAATGCTGGCAAGGCCAACCCAGCCTTTCATACTTCAAAGGTTGATAAATGAGTACAAACTTCGGTTGGGTGATACGATTTACGTAAGTATGTTCTCTGCTGAGTGCTTTGGTGAAAGCACTATATGAATAACATATTATCATTAGACAAATCCCCCATATAAGAACACTTATGTTGTACTCTTGTTATATACCCCCATGTAAGAATATTTATGTTGTCTTTGACCTTAACACCAGTAAACAAAAAGCCAAGTCAAAATAAGGAAACATGCCCTACCCCATCTAAGAACACTCATCATGTTGGCATTGCCCTTAATGTGAGTCCAACATTCCATGACACAGTAAAACCCAGCCATGCCAGCCCCACTGTAGTGCCCCCAGGACTCCAACTCCACCATCACATAATAACACTCAAGTTGGATTTCCTTTGCCCGAAAAGGGCAGTAAAACAAGACATGCTCTTGCTCCAATGCCCCTCCCCATGCCCCAGTTTGCATGCACACACATACATAGACACACGCAGAGATATAGACACATTAAGAGAGCTCTGGGGTGAGAAATGTCAATGGTTCTTGCCGTCTGTGCTAAGGCTGGGCATCACAGCAGAGTCATGCCTGCTGCGTTAAAGTGGGGGGCTTTAGCCCTCCCAAGCCCATGCCTGGCGCCGCCCATGCATCTCTTCCCAAAAAAAAGAAAATCTGCAATGGAATACAAAGTCCGACAACCAGAGAGGGCCAGTTTATGTGCAAGCAACTGCCAATAGCACAAAACCATTGATTTGCTCTTAAAAAGACACACGTTATGTGAAATGTACGTATAATATCATATATTTACGGAGAACTGTGCTCTCGAAGGCACTTCGCCCGTACACATAATTGTTCCCCCACAAATTCAGCCCTGAGAATTAGCAGGCATGTTAATTCTGAGAACTGTATGTTGTTCTTGCAGCCTGCTGACCCACTTCAAAGGACTACGCTACCCAACACGTATCTGAAAAGAGAAGGGGAGGAGGGGAGGAGTACAATTTGTGACTGGCCAGCGCCTTGGGGCAAAGATTGACAGACATATCCAGATCACTACGCTGCCCCAAACTTGTAGACACATGGCATGTTACAACAGTGATCGTTGGAAGATAGATAGTCAGCCAACCCATCATGGGTCAATAGCATGCAGGGCATCTGAAATAAACAAATAGTATTTGGCTGATGCACTCGAAAGCATTGCCAGTTGCCCTGACAACCACATTCTCTTTTGACAAAGACCTTCCTTTCTGTATTACCTGCAGTAATGGTTATGGTCTTATAGTGGTGCTTTGAGCCACCAAATGTGCCACAACCAAAAAGAAGTAAAAGACCTAAGTATTGCACACAGATGGGAATAAACCAGTAACCTGCAACTGTTTTTGATATACCATGTGGTGTGAAATAGTCCCTGGATGCCGCGAAATAAAAGGCCAGCGCAGAAATTATGTCCACCATAAAAATCTGAAGATGCCAAAAAGTGTACAATACTTTTCATGACAGAAAGACATGTGACAAGGATGTTTTTACAAATCCATGAAGATCTGTACTGATATTCTGTGAAACCCCAGTGCACAGAACCCTCAATGGGATGTCAGAATTGTGTTCAGAAGCCACAGTAAAATGGAACATTTCTTACAGCTACATTAAATAAAATGATGTAATTTTCTGTTTCCCTTTAAAATTGAAAGGATGCCAAGCGAAATGCCCACCAGATTTTCAAGCTTGGGCATGGTGTTCTCATGTACATGTACCATTCAGAAACTATATGCACATATAGTTGAAACGGTGTGCCTTATAGATGTTATTTAAAATTGCAATTAGGTGCACGTTTAACGGCTATTTGCTGCAGGATACAGGCACTGTGATTTCTCCAAACATGAAACCAAGCTCTAGGACCTCCACTTTGCTCTGTTGAAGACAGGCCTCTTCCACACAGGTGTCATCATCAATTAGAACCATTTCTTAAAAATACAAGCCTAAATACAAGAAATAATATACTCTTAGATGGGAAATGCAGTGAAAACCAGATAAGGTTGGGTCTGTTCTGCAGCCCTGTGAACTGGAGGTCACAATATCCATAAAGGAAACCCATTAGCCCTTGAAGGGGTATGCCCGTATAAACGCAGATCCCTCTCTTGACGTCACATACATGAACAGGGAAACTGAAACTTAAGAAAAGGTGGGGCTCAGAGGAACAGAGAAGTGAACTTCTCATTGCTTTTAAATGAGAGAATTGCATCTTATCGCATAAAATAGACAATGTGCATCGTACAAAGGTCATTCTAGGATTTAAAAAAAGCTGAAAGTTAAACCCTTCTAACCATGCTAAAATGATTTTTGTGGGATAAAGACAACTAAAGCTATTAATGAAAATGCGATTTGGGCAATCATTGTGATTTCCAGTGATGCAAAAAGTTGAAAAAGCATGCCAACTATGATTCATGTGACGTCTGTAAAATGGCATATTTTTTACTGATACAGTCCCAGAGTAAATGAAGAAAAACTGTATCTCTGCACAGGAATGACATGCAGACTTCTGACTAGTCTCATTTGATGCACCGTAAAGTATATTTATCAAAAATGTATACATGTCAAGATGTGAAAATAAGGGTACTTGCCATGTGGTGAGATTTTCAAGTCAAAAACAAGAAGGAGCCCATCTGTCAAAGTGAGATGATGAAGCTCTCTCCTTCCCTAGCTGTCCCAACGCACTCCTGCATGCCCTTGTACTATCAGCACACAGGTGGGAGTGTGGTAGTGACACTCCACCAATCCCTTTTGCGAGAATTATGAAAAGTTGATGATGTCATTTGCCCTATAACTAAGCAAGCTTGCCTCAGAGCTGGATTTCTCCCATTAATCCACGAGGCCACCTGCCGAAATTTGGCAAGAGCAGGCCAGCAGAGAGAGGCCTAATCTTGCAGTGGAGGCAGGAGCCAGGATACATAGAAACTGATTGGGCCCCTTGGAGGACTCAGATCAAATCCTTGACTGATCCCATGCTGTCCCAGCGGTGTGTTCTGCTGCTTCCTGATGCCCAGTCCAGACCTCTCCTGTAAGTAGAAATACCCCAAGCCATAGATTGTGTGTGCCCTTTATTCTTTCAGCATTGTTTCTGTTATTTCCCCACTGAAAATCCCCTGTTTGCCTGTGTAGATCCTTAGCATATTTATCAAAGTAAATGGCATTCAAAACCAACAATCTTTTCCCAGTGTGTTGTGAGCCAGTATAGTCATAAAGATTTACCAAAAGAATTAACCCCCAACCCTGCTTCCACGTGTGTGCGCAGGGTCTGAAAAACGAAATTCCCCATTGATCCCATTCATGTTAAATCTGAAGTGGGAAGCCCAGTAGTGCCTTTGTATATGCAAGGTGAAAAACGAAATTGTCCCTGTGTTCCCATTGTGATCTGCAAAACAAAATTGTCCCTGTGTTCCCATTGTGATCTGAAAAACAAAATGGTCACTGTGTTTCCATTGTGATCTGTACAACGAAATTGTTCTTGTATTCCCATTGTGCTCTGAAAAAGGAATTTCCATTTGCAATTTCTTTCTCACATTGCCTCTGTCATCCCAACCCAACCCAAAACCTGATTTTCCCATTGTGTGCTGACTAATATCCCCCAAAGCCCTTCCTGTCCTTTTGGTGTAGAAAAACGAATTTCCCATTTCTTTCTATGTTTTCCATTGCAACTATGCTAGGCAATTTTAAACTGATTTTTCCCATTCTGTTCTGACCATAATCCTAAAGCTATTCATTATGGTATTGTCAGGTGCAGCAAAAAAAATGTCCCCTTACCTTTCTTCCTGTCATACTGTTTCTGTCAATCATACCCTAAATACAATTTTCACATTGTGTTTTCACTCCCTGCCACTGCCTTGCATTCACAAGAGGCAAGCCTAGTGGATATTTGGAGGGTTAGGGTTGCTGGGAGAAAAGTATAACCCTGTCCATTTTCATTGTGTGCCCTGAATTATTCTTTGCTTGTATTGGAGGGTGATGTATAAGGAAACTATTGTAACTGCATATTCTTGTGTCATCTCTGGGTTGGTACTTTGCAAAAAGGATATTTTGTTTTTGTGTTGGCACAACATTGGTGGTGGATGTAATCTGTTTGTCTTAATTTGCCTTTAATTAATTAATTAATACATATCTTATTAATACACACTGGCCTGGTTCCTAGTCCATTGTGGCACTGGGTATTTGTTGGGGTTGGGTGTGAGACGGTTGGAGGCCTTACCATAGAAATTCAAAGTGAATATTGTGTGCCACATTCATTGAGGGAGAAGGAGCTGCATGACTTGGGTGTGACTGTATAATAAACCGCGACAACCCTAATTATTGCAGATCACGGAATACATACCTTCATGTCAGTGCTAAACCTTTTTAGCCAGCCCTATGAAGGCGTAACAATGGATTGGATTTTATTACCAATGACCGCTACAAAGCAGATTTATAGAGGTTTCTGACTTTTGAGATCGATTGTTTCAATGTAATAGTCGGCACCGATTTAAAGCCATGCCCACACCGCCCTTCTAAGGGCCTGCATTACATAGTCCTACCTTGAAAATAAAAGCTCAAAATATGCTGTCTGCTCATTAGCTGATATCCATTTTGAACTTGTTTCAAGGTCTGTGAAAAGCTTGGTAGGTAGGTTGACTAGCCGAGAAAAAGAAAATTCCTTCTCCCACATTTTAATTTTCGGTACAGTGATGGTGGCAACAGAACAATCTTTAAACTGTTTTTTATGGGAGGGCGAAATCTGCCAACTATGCTTTGTTGATGACAATTTAACCTGACTGTACCGATGAGGCACTGGGGAAACTATTGTTTTAGATGGGGGTTGAAGGGTGTGATATTACACTTCCAAAGAGTATTAATGATGTTTATTTTGCCATTTTATTGACCACAACGGAACATGACTGCACCCGCTATGGTATATCAGCAAGCATGCAGCACTGTGGAACCTGTCTTGTTAGTAAGTCCTTTTAAGGAAGTCCTGAAGGGCTTCAATAGATAGTGATTCTATGTTCTATTATGCGTGTTTATTTAAATCAATCCAAATAAGGGTGGTCCCCAAACTTTAAAATGGGGAAGTCAGCACAGTAAATTTAAATTTAAAGACATGAAGAGCTGGTCTACAGAAGAAAATGAGCCTACCTTTAAACGTTTTCAGTTCACAGAAAAAGAAAATTCACACGAATCAAATGTTTATATTTCTAAACATCTAATCTTAAATAATACAATGCAAATTCTAAGCAACACAATGCAATTCTATGGTAACATTGCTGCTTATCACAAATGTGTTAATGCTTTCCTTAAATTCGCAAACAATTCACTTCCTCTCAAATGACAAATGTTTTAAAGAACATTACTGTCTCCAATATCAATGGTAAATATTGCTCTCAGAGACAGATCACATAACAAAATCCCATTAAAAGTAAATCACATTTAATATGAATCCCACCCATATGTAGATGTGTTTCTGTGGGTGTGTAGCATGCACATGTAAGTGAAATACAAGCTGAGGTGGGTTGCATCAGAGAACGGTGCTATCAATTTAGAACACACTGAATATATGTATGAACCCAAAATTATGATTCTTTGAAAAGACAACTACCCCCCAATTCTCTTGGATGATTTGGGTGCAGCTAATTTACAGTCTTCTCACTACAACAAAATGTCATTGGTGAGATTGTTTCTGTTCATTTAAAATTGCATAATTCTCTACAGGAAGCAAAGTGGTGCAGCTAAGATCCCTTTCACCCAACTAGCTAAAGTTAAATGACTAGTCCTTCAAAGGTCTCAATTCATAAATGCTCTGCTAGGATATGGAGTGTTAGCCACCCTGTACAGGCAACATTTCATATAGCATGAGTAAGAAAGTAGTTTGGCAATTGCATTTCTTTGGGAGATGGATGTATCTTTAATTTTTAAAAGCAAGATTCGTTTGTCTGCTGTAGTCTGATGAGGTAACGTAATTGTTATTTTTTGAGTATGGTTTTTTTGTGACATTTCTGTTAATCATCTTAAACTAAGGTAGTTGTATGGTATGCCCAAAACATCCAGGTCGGTGGTGGGGGTCATCAGTACTCGTAGTGTTCAGGAATGCAGGTGACCTCCACCTGTTCCTGGATTATCAAGGAAAAATGCAAAATGCTTTCTTTCACAGTGGAGTTTTAGGGGCCGTCCACAGGTAATGAGACATCTCTGGAGCTGTGCTGCTTTCTGATTAGTAAGGTGGTAGCGTTACTATTTGGAAGATCTGAAATAGTGTTCTCTAGTGGATAAGTGCTACTGACCATGGTGTTTCTATTAAATGTGTGGTTGACAGGTAGTGGTCTACTGATGTGCGCATTTTGGAATGATAAGGTATTGGTGGTGGAAAATGCTCCATACATGCCTGAGTTGCTCAGAAATTGAACATATCATTATTGTAGATGCTGACAGTGGATCTAATGCCTTTAATAACTTTCTCTGAGGTGGAGAGCCTAACACGTCCATCTGCAAGGGTGGCCGGTTTAGAGGGGTAAAACCTAGTACGGCTTGTGCTTCTGTAGTGCATAGCAGTGGCATAGAGAAGAATGTTATTGGTAGGAGTTGTGGTTTGTATGTGGTTGCCATATGAATCGATACATAATACATTTAGATAACTGTAAAACAGAAGATGCCTGAATCGATTTTTGCCATTTTTACTGGTAATGTCTGGAATGGGGAGTATTGCATGTATGAGCAATACACCCCACCTTACGCGCTAATGCTCAGTTCCGTGCCTTGTTATAAACTGGCTAACCACCCCGCAGCAAGTCTTGCACGTCACTAACCTGCCGGCCTCTCTCTAACTATTTGCTCCCTGAGCCAGCCATGGTGATTGTTTCTTGGAGCTGCGCCTAGCACGAATTGCATGGTACTCTGCGCAATGCGCCTGTCAGCCATATTTGAGCATTCCTATGATTAGTGTCTCATATTTGAGCATTGCCTGTGATTAATTGTCCCATATGTGAACATTGCCTGTGATTAATTGTCTCACATTTGAGCACTGCCTCTGCTTCCACTTGTTGCGCATAAATTGAGCCCTAGTGCTTCTTGCATTGTCTAATCTGATGTGCCCCATACCTGACTTGAGCCCTAGTACATCCTGTATTGTCTAACCCGATGTGCCCCATACCTTATTGAACTTGCCTATTGTTGATTTTGCACTGCCTTAGCTAAAATTGAACCTGCCTACTGTTCACTTTGCACTGCCTTAGCTAAAATTGAACCTGTCTATTGTTGATTTTGCACTGCCCTAGCTAAAATTGAACCTGCCTACTGTTCATTTTGCACTGCCCTAACTAAAATTGAACCTGCCTACTGTTCAGTTGCACTGACCTAGCTAAAATTGAACCTGCCTACTGTTCATTTTGCACTGCCCTAGCTAAAATTGAACCTGCCTACTGCTCATTTTGCACTGCCCTAGCTAAAATCAAACTTGCCTACTGTTGATTTTGCACCGCCCTATTGGAAATTGAACTTGCCTATAGTCACGAACCCCATCCCCCAGGTGCTCATCTACCATGCTCCTTAGGGCGATCCTCCTTTTACTGTCCCATTCTCTGTCATCTGAAATAACAATCCTTACTCAGCCACGCACACATCCGATACTGCTGACTCACCCCCAGCCACTTGACACTAGGTCTCGCCTCAGTCTTGTCCAACAGACCTTGCGCATGGCGACCCCCGCAATGACACCCACTTTAGGCCTCCAACACCTCATTACCGACTTCAATCCCTACCTCAATGACCCAGCCCTCTGGCTGGAACACTTTGCTAGCAAACCCACTCCAAACCAACCGTGTCCCTCATCTCTTAGAAATAAAAGATTAGGCACCAGATTTTGCATACGCCCTACCCGCTGCAACCTCCCCAAGCAAACACTACACACTCTCCCGTGCCCACCTTCTGTACCGAACAACAGCAAACCCCCGTCTACAGAGGCGAAACTGCCTGTCATCAAAGGCACCCTTATTAACGCCAGATCCCTCCCAGCCCACGCTTTAGACATAGCAGACCTTATAACATCGTCAGATCTTGACTTCATTGCCACAGCTGAAACCTGGCTACATGCCACTTCCGGTCCCTCACTGTCCCTTGCCATATCACCTGGCTTTAGAATATTGCGATGTGACCGCACCTCTGCCTCCCACTCTAGAGGTGGTGGCCTTGTCATTATCCATAAAATCACTCTGGACATGAGAGTAATGACTAATACCAAATTCGAGTCAGCTGAACTATTATCAGTCAAACTCACACTAACACCCAACCAAACAGCCACCCTCCACCTAATCTACCGGCCCCCTGGCCCTGCACCCTCCTTTTTCGGCAACATATCCACCCCCCTCCTTGACAAAACTAAATTCACAAATCATCATCCTTGGCGACCTCAATTTGGGACTCGGTGACCCTAAAGATCCTACGGCACTTGATTTGGAAAACTCCCTCTCCAACTCCGGTTTCACCTTGCACATCCAAGAGCCCACGCATTCGAAAGGCAGGACCCTTGACTGGCTAGCCAGCTCTAATTGTAATATCAATATCCTGGCCATTACCCCATGCCTTTGGTCATACCTCCACATTATCACCTTTAATATTGAAGCCGCCCCCCGCACCCTGACCGTGATACAAAAAGGACATAACCAAAGAAAGACTCCTCCCTGTACTACTCCCTACACTTAAAGCGGCCACTGATTCTTGTAACGACCCAACTGCCTTAGCTGACATCTACAACCACAGCATGCTGACAGCTATAGATTCTATGGCCCCCATCAAACTGAGAAAGGCCAAAACACGTGCACACCTGAACTCCTGGTTCACCCCACAGCTAAGAGTACTCCGTAAAACCAAATGCTATGCCGAAAACCGTTGGAAAAGCCACCCTTCCGACGCCCATAAAGACGGCTTCTTCCTGGCCTCGCTCACCTACAAAGCAGCCATTATAGAGGCGAAAAAAGAATCCCTTAATAATCGCATTCTGCATGCTGACTCCAACTCCAAGGAATTATTTAAGATTCCAAAAGAGCTCGAAAACCCCGTTACCCCCCCTGACACCTGCATTAAAGACAGCAAATGGTGTGTCAACATTCAGGCAGCGTTACTGAATAAAATCACTATGCTTCAATCTAAAATCACAGCCAAACAAGATAGCCTGAAGCTTAACAATCGCCTTCCCACCTGAGCAGGGGCCCTCTCCCCGGACGTCCCCAACTGCAAACGATTTGCCTTCTCACCGCTCACCATTGCAGAGGTAGAAAACATTATCCTGAGGATCAAACCGTCCAACTGCCAGGGCGACCCTTGCCCTGCCCCAATTATTAAGGAATCCGCCCATGATCTGGCCCAATTCATCACATCCTTCATCAATGCATCCTTTAAAACGGGAACCGTCCCTGACAACCTTAAAGATGCCTGGGAGATCCCCTTGCTCAAAAAAACCTTCCCTCGACCCTAGCATACCTACCAACTACCGACCCACCACCACTGTCCCGTTCCTGTTAAACATTCTAGACCGTGCAGCATACCTGCAAATCCAAGAGCACCTGGAAGCCACCTGGAAGCCAATAATCTCCTAGGCCTCAGACAATCTGGCTTCCGCCCCAGACACGGAACAGAGACAGCTCTACTAGACCTAAAAACCCAAATTGAGGTGTTAAAGGACAACGGCAAACTTGCCTTGTTACTTTTACTAGACCTCTCTGCGGCCTTCGATTTGGGCAATCACCAAATCCTATGCAAGCATCTTCACTCGGCCACCCATTTCTCACCATCAGCTACGGCCTGGATCAAATCATTCTTGAGTAATAGATCTATGCAGGTCTTCTCTCAATCTGCAGCTGCAGATCCTTCCCCGATTCACTGTGGCGTCCCCCAGGGCTCTTGTGTGTCGCCAACGCTCTATAACGTTTTCACAAAACCACTCTTTAATGTACTTGACTATCTGGGTGTCTCCTATACGAACTACGCTGACGACACCCAGATACTCATTCCCATCCCTGGTGACTACCTGGCTGACACTAAGGCCCTGAACGAGGTCTACTTGGTCATCCAAGCTTGGATGGCACAACACCAGTTATGCCTTAATGATAACAAGACTGAGCTCCTCATCTTGGGCACTACGCAACTTCTTAGTAAACTTGAGCCATCCTACCGATCATTTATCATCGATGGCAGCACCATCCAAGTTTCGAAAGACACCAAAAGTCTAGGCGTCTATCTTGACGCCACCCTATCCCTATCCCGACAAAAAAATGCAGTCGGATCCTCCTCAGCATACACCTGCAAACTCATTGCGGCTTGTAGGCCATTTCTGACCACCCCTAACACGGTTACTCTGGCCAGAACTCTCATCATGGCCAAAATTGACTATGGGAGCGCTCTCTACCTGGGAATTACCCAGAATAATGCCATCAGAGCAGCCCTAAACATCCCACGAAACCACCACATCTCGGAATCTAGATCCAACCCACACTGGCTACCGGTCAAACAGAGAATTTCACTGAAAGTCTTAGGCCTTACCCACAAATGCCTAGCTAACCAAGCCCCACCATACCTCTGTAGCCGGCTTTCCCGACACGCGCCTAACCCGCCCGGAAAGAACTGCTCAGACCCACTGCCTAACCATTCCCAGGTTCCAGTTACAAAAGGCGGGTGGATCTAGCTTCCCCGTCCTAGCTTCCAAGCTTTGGAATGCCCTCCCCTCACCATCCGATCTGAAGAATGCTTTAGTGCCTTCAAAAATAAAACCAAATCCTGGCTCTTCAACCAGCCATGATGTCCGGACCAGCCTCGAGTAACGCCTGCCCTAATCTACCGTCTGTAAATATGTATATTGCCGTCTGCCTCGAATAATGTGTACTGTTAATGTCTTGATTTTATGTAATTGTATGCTTATGTAACCATGTCTAAAGTTGTGCCGTGATGCCTCCGGGCCTGATGGTGCGCGTTACAAATAAAAACAAATTAAAAAAAATGATCTGGGAGGCAGCGGGCCAGTTAGACAAGACAAAGAGCGTTGTGCTACTGATGGCCCAGAAAGGGTGATGTTGGCATTGTACACATATATGCATGCACGTATGCATGCAAGGATGTGTCTGTGTAAGTGATATTATATGATATGATATGGCATTTGTAACGCGCCTATACACAAGTGTTTCAAGGCGCGAAGAAGCAGGGGGGGAACAAGGGGAGACAGACAACGATCCTAATAGGCCAGGTGTAATTCAGATCGCGCAAGTGCAAAGGGTAGAGGGGAAGGGAAAAGTGCAAGGAGGAAAGGGAGAGGGGAAAGTGCAGTACATGGTTATTAGCATACAGCATACAGGATAAATAACAAGGGCCAGCTGGTGACAAGTGCAAAGTAAGTGCAGACAAGTGCTGGGAAGGGGGGATGTAGGGATACAGACACAGTCCCGTAGTGCAGGGGTTGCCAGGGAGGCAGTGCAGGGGAGAGTGGCGTGAATGAATGGGAGTGCAGTGTGAATCGTATGTGTGCATGGTGTGAGTATGTGTGAAAGAGAATGCGATGTGAATGTTCTGGGTGTGAGTGTTAAAGATTGAGAGAAAAGCTGCAAGGGTGAGTGACTGGACGTGAAATTGTGTGTGCAAGCTGGGGGCGTTGGAAAATTGATTAAATATTTTTACAGTAACATAGCATGTTTTACTGCCATTTTGCGGCAATGCCAGCTTTATTTGTTTTATTATGTGGCAGAGTGGTTAGGTAGGGTGCATCTATCGTACAATGGGACAGGCAACCTGGCCATTTTCTTACTGTGACATTGCATATGTTTCTGGCATTAAGGGAATAGCGAACATGATGGGTGTTCATACATGGTGTTTGGGAGGGGGGATTTGTGCTTCCAGCAAAGAAATGTTTCCTTAATGTGGTATTGATTTCTACTGGTGTTAAGTGCAAAGTCGCCATGATGTATTTTCTCACATGGTGGCGGGGGGCATTTGTGAAGCCAGCAAGGAAATGTTTCCTTATTCTGGCATTGCATTTTTTTACTGGTATTAGGGGCAAAGACAACATGATGAGGGTTTCTAAATAGTATGGGGTGGGGCATTTCTGCAACCAGGAAGGTGATGATGTTTTCTTACTCTGGTATGGCATTATGTACTGGCATTAATGGCATAGTCAACATGAGATTTAATACAAGGGAGAAAGGCATTTTTGTAGCCAGCAAGGTAATGATGATCCCTTACTGTGACACATCCTTTTTCTACTGGCGCTAAGGGCAAAGTGAACATTGTGAGCATTCTTAAATTGTGGGGGAGGAGCTTAGGCATGTGTGCAGTGCGAAATAACATGTTTTCTTCCTGTAACAGGAGATTTTACTGGCATTAAGGGCAAGGCGAACAGGAGTATGTTATTACAAATGGATATTGTATATAAAGGCAGATATGGCAAGAACATGTTTTCTTATAGGATCATCACTACAAAAAATATCACTGGCTATGCACTGAGGTGCCTTCTACATTTGAGTGCCAGAGGCCAGGCACTGCCCCATTGTTTCTATACTAGGTGAAAGATGTAGGGTTTGATTAGAAACATACTTACATCTGCAGTCTGTGGTATGCCCCTGGAGCAAAATGATTGTCATACGCTTTGCGCATATGTGGGGGTCCAGACTGGCCAGGGAGTCTGTGGCAAGCCTGTGCTTTGCAGAGTTGCTTGTCGGGAGGCCCTCATCATGGCTCGCAATAGGACCCACACATTTTGTGTTACACAACCATGTGCTCCTGCATTTACTAGGATATGGGTAATAATAGTGTTATAGTGATGTCACCAGGATATGAATAATAATAATCTTGTCATAATGGTTTAGTTTCCTTATTTCAGAGGATCTTTTGTTGAAGTTAAAAAGGACACAAAAACATTGCATTATCACATCACAAAACAGGATATGAAAGCAAACATACCTGTTTGTTAGCCATCGCAACTAAGTCTGCTAGGGCATACTGAATAGCTAAAATGAACATAGTGTTTGCACCTGCATTTCTAGGATGTGGATAAAACTATTCTTTTAATAAAGATTTCACAACAATATGAATGCAAATAATCTTGTCAGAATGGTTTAGTTTCAATACTTCAAAGGGGGCTTTTTACGTTAAAAAGGAAACAAATGCATAGCGTGCTTATATCTCAAAAAAGCACATACAACATACATGTAATTTCTCTCACCAATATGGCTGATGAGGCATACTGAATGCAACAGCTGTGAATATACACAAACAATTTTTAAACACCTGACGAAATGATGAAAAAAATACAAATTATTCATGTAAATCATACACTGGAAACCCCTACATACATAGGCCATACTTCAGTCATACCTAAACAATCCTACATACATATAGACAACAACAAAAATTAAATCAACATGTTAAAGCACACCCTTATTATTCATGAAATGGCATTGCAAGGGGTGGATTTATTCACCACGGGCGCAGACAATTGTGTGGTTCAGTTACTTGGCCTTGAACCCGGAACAGACAGGAATAGCCGCTGTCACTTTTCTTTTTGTTTAATAATGTTCAGTTTCGTTTCTTGATTTAGTAAGTGTTGTTGTTTATCATTTCGTCATGTTTTTACTAATTGTGGCTGTGCAGTCACAGCTTCTGCAATAAATACACCTTTCTACAGATCGCTTGTTAGCCTATGCATCACTGAATTGCATGGTTCCATGGGACCCCCTCTGTTTGTTGGTCCTTGGTTGATCCCCATTGGCCCCATGCGCCTTAAAACCTAGATTGGGGAGCCCTCGTGTTTGTGTTTTGTGCAGCAAGAAGCATGGCACTGTGTGCACCTGCATTCCGTAGAATGCAAAGGCGCATCGACAGGTGAGGACACATCTTGGTTGATGTTGATTTTAGTTTTTAACCAGATACACCCTGATATGTGCTAATGGTGATGACTACTGCTCTATATCACATTCCAGGGCAAAGCACGCAGACCACTGGGTGGTATGCTTCTAACATTATTCCAACATACATGATCTGGGAGTAACTCCCAGCCATGCACCATGCAAACACGGTTCATGTTCTGTAATACAAGTAAACCGATGGTTACCTTACGTATATAAAGTGACACTATGCTAAAGCAGACACTATTAGAGGTTTATCAATGGTTAGTATCTGTGAGCAGCATGTTATTACGAAACACAGACATGGATTACATTTCAAAACGGAGTGCTTTTGTAGTCAGCAGTTATTCGGCATTTCTGAATACATGAATGGATGATATGATAGGTTATTTATTTTCATTTTTTTTCCTTTCAACGTGTGCACTTTATTTGAATGGTCTTCAATGAAGTGTACAAGTAGCCCTCCCCACATAATGGCACCACATCTTACTGATTTCAAACACCTAATTGGGGAATAGTGCAATAATGGACCAAAATTGAAAATAAGACCATGGGCCTCATTACACGTTGTGCGGTAAGGGTTTACCGGTACCAGTAAGGGTACCGGTACCGGTAAACCCTTACCGCCTTACTACGAGGTCCCTTTGCGGGTCCTCCCTTAACGCCTGGTTTTTCCAGGCGTTAAGGACGGGACCCGCAAAGGGACCTCGGAGCTAATTACGGTACTGCAATTTGCGGTACCGTAATTAGCACCTTCCCCATTCCCATTATGCCCTATGGGGGCAAAAATGGGAATGGGGAAGGGCCTTGGTGAATGGGGAATTACCACCCCCGCTCACCTTGGAGTAGGGCGGTAATTCCGCCATCCACCAAGGCAGACTCGGTACGGTACCGGCGGCAACCATGGCGCTAATAGCGCCATGGTTACCGCCTACCGTGTAATGAGGCCCCATGTGTTTAAGGCGAAAGATACAAAAGACTGTTGGGTAACATAACTTCACATACAAGCAATACTATCACCAATATATGATTTACGCATAAGCCCCACTAAAACTGGGCAGCCTTCACAGAGGCAAGTAATGTCCTGTAACAATGCATTTGAACAATTTGGAAAGAAAGTACAATCAAGTCCTTCATGCATTGTAGAACTTGGAATGTTTTGCTCCACAATACTGCTTTATCTTCTTTCGGTTCCATATATGATACGTTATTTATAACGCACTTAATACCCGGAGGTTCCTAAGCGCGGACGCGGGGATCAAACCTTTGTTGGTCTGTGTTGTCTTGCTTCCAAGGCGAGCACATTGCAGCTGAGCTATCCTCCCGAGATTGCCATTTATCCAATGGATTTCATTAACAATTGTGAATAATATACAAGTATATGTAATGCATTCCAAGCGTAATACAACCCATGTCATTTTCGCTTTCCTGACACTACTGTTTAGGTACAGTGGTAGGTTATTGTGTGATATTTAGCATACGTCCACCTCTTCCTAACACAATGGATATGTATAAGAGGTTACAGAATCCTAAATCATTCAGTGCACGTGTGGTTTGCAAATTATTCATGGAGTGTCCATCTGCTCTATGAGCCTGCAGTCCTTAATTGCAAAGTGGTTATTTGTTGCCGCATTTGTATATTCATCTGGTGTATCACAAATATGAAATTGTGACAACAGTGTGTGTAAGAAGGTGTAAAGAAACGTCTTCAGCTTCATTGTTCTACAATGTGCAAATAATTGAACTATTGTTATCCAATTGTTCTCTTCCCGCCACCATTACAGATAATCCCTAGAGTTATAGCCGTACAACAATATATGAGAAGTCAGAAGGCTGGCCATATGCAACACAAAAAGACCCTTCATAAAAGACTCTCAAATGGAAGCTTGTGCTGCGTACGCTTGGTGTATATGCCGCTCATTTAATGATTAATGTGTCGTCTCCTGAGCACCTGTCCCACATGGCATTTGTGCAGCGTTTTTGCTATTAAAGTCTATTGGGTGGTGACAATGTCTCTATTCTTATATTTAAGGAAGTGTGCCAAAGTAGAAAGGGCCCTCTACCATGGAGGAGATCTTAAATAATTCATATATTTGTGAAGGCCATGTACAAAACCTGCATCATACCATCATATTGCCCTTCTGGGCTCAATATCTAAGATGCTTCCCAACCAATGCTTGAACACCTAGAAGAGTGGGAGATGGGTCCAGCCGTCAGACCTGAGATACAAGTACGATTTTAGAGTGTGAGAGAGACTTAGGGCCTGATTCGCAGAGCGTTTTTAATGGGATACCACCATTATGAAACACTTCTGTGAATCAGGCCCTTAAACTGTGCTGTCAATTGCAGAACATGGTCCAGGGATCCACAAAGCCTAGCCTTTCAGGACCACATTCGATTGACTGGAAAAAGAAAAACTATGTACACAGCTGAAATGGTAATGGTTATTTCTAAAGGAAAATCCAGGTTATCTTAAAACTGCTGCTACCCCTCATCATAAGTAGCCCTCATGATTCAAACGGGTTTAAATGAAGGAATAAAACAATAATATGGGGCTTTAAATGCACATCATTTGTAATCGCTTGGGCGGATGGCTCAGGGTCAACTTGCTCGCCTTCGATCCCCGGGTCCACGCTTAGAAACCACTGGGTATTAAGCACAGTTATAAATAACCTATCATATAATTTCCTTTAGGTAGCAAAATGCATGTTCCCATTTTTATAACCAAATACGATAATCCTTAGCAAGAGTTCCATGAATTTCGAGTCTAAATACTTGTCAAAACAGGTTTCCATGTTATTTAAATGCTCCACCCACTAGAACTCTGTTAGGCAAATCCTATAGATCCGCATTACATAAATCTCTCTCTCTCTCTCTCTCTCTCTCTCTCTCTCTCTCCCTCTCTCTCACTCTCTCTCTCTCTCTCTCTTTCTTTGTTATTGTTTCTACAAGAGTACAATCGGTTCTACATAAAAAGGACAGATTGCTCTTGGTCGATTTTGTGCGGCCCTCAGAAAACAGAAAAAGTACACGACCAAGGCATTTTATTTTTATTCGGGGGGTTTCACCCCCTAAACCCTGATTCGCTCCTTCCAGCCCCACTCACCCACCCCCCACCCACTAAGAATAGTGAGCAAGGGGTCCATGTCTGGATTCCCCATTTAACTTAGGGTGAGACCCAAAGTTACTTAAATATGCATCTTAACAAGGGGGGTCTTGGGAGTCCCTCTGCCAGACATTAGTCCTGGTTACGAGAGATTACCCAGAGTCTTTAGCTCACTATCTTTCACAGAGAAGAAATATCGCAAACATATCAGTCTTTGTCCTGCCCTGGGGCAGTCCAGCACCGACATGCTGGGCAATTCTCCTCTGAACAAGAGTACCAACAGCAACCCAGACACGTGTATCGGTCTGGTTGGACCTCATCAGTAGGGTGGAGCTGTGTCTCTCTAAGAATAGTGAGCAAGGGGTCCACGTCTGGATTCCCCTAGTAACTTAGGGTGAGACCCAAAGTTACTTAAATATGCATATTAACAAGGGGGTCCTGGGAGTCCCTCTTCCAGACATTAGTCCTGGTTACGTGAGACTTACCCAGAGTCTTTAGCTCACTATCTTTCACAGAGAAGAAATATCCCAAACATATCAGTCTTTGTCCTGCCCTGGGGCAGTCCAGCACCGAAATGCTAGGTACTTCTCCTCTGAACAAGAGTACCAACAGCATCCCCAGACACATGTTTCGGTCTCCTTGGACCTCATCAGTAGGGTGGAGCTGTGCCTCGCTAAGAATATTGAGCAAGGGGTCCATGTCTGGATTCCCCAAGTAACTTAGGGTGAGTCCCAAAGTTACTTAAATATGCATATTAACAAGGGAGGTCCTCGGAGTCACTCTGCCAGACATTAGTCCTGGTTACAAGAGATTTACCCAGAGTATTTAGCTCACTATCTTTCACAATGAAGAAAAATCCCAAACATATCAGTCTTTGTCCTGCCCTGGGACAGTCCAGCACCGAAATGCTAGCCACTTCTCCTCTGAACAAGAGTACCAACAGCAACCCCAGACACGTGTTTCGGTCTGGTTGGACCTCATCAGTAGGGTGGAGCTGTGCCTCGCTAAGAATAGTGAGCAAGGGGTCCATGTCTGGATTCCCCAAGTAATTTAGGGTGAGACCCAAAGTGACTTAAATATGCATATTAACAAGGGGGGTCCTTGGAGTCCCTCTGCCAGACATTAGTCCTGGTTATGAGAGACTGACCCAGAGTCTTTAGCTCACTATCTTTCACAGAGAGAAAATATCCCAAACATATCAGTCTTTGTCCTGCCCTGGGGCAGTCCAGCACCGAAATGCTAGGCAATTCTTCTCTGAACAAGAGTACCAACAGCAACTCCAGACACGTGTTTCGGTCTGGTTGGACCTCATCAGTAGAGTGGGTTCTCAAAGGGAAATTATTCAAGCCTATTGTGGACAAAGAGCACAAAGGGGGGGTGCCAGTAGACGAGGAGCTGTTCCAATATGGGACTGAGATTGTAATAGCATGGCTTCCAGAGATCCAGGGGAAGATCTAGCACCTTCCAAATGAGTAGTTATGGAGGCCTGAAAACCATTAGACAAATGGAAGGTAGGATAGTGCCACTAGAGTTAGAGGGAGTTATCATGGGAGACGATTGGATAGCAGAGCATGGGACAGATGACACAGGGCGTCCATGGCGAGCAATGATAGGCATAGCAGAAAGGTACAGGTTGACTATAGTCACAGATGAAGAACTATTCAAAGACAACAAATCAGATCATGTGAGGGTTTTTGAAATGAACATCACATATTGGTGAGGATACATTACAGAGAGGTACCACAGAGAATGGCGATGGCACTGAAGGCGCCGCCGGCTTTTCTCGCCAGGATTTGGCAAAGGTACCCAGCATTTTATGGACTGCAAGTACCTATGATGTGTGGCTTCTGAAGGGGATAGGAGAAGTGTACATAAAGCTGAAACCAAGAGCAATTTTACCACGAGTCAAACAATATCCACTCTCAAGGGAGGCAGTCAAAAGTATCTATGAAGCCATTGCAGCACTAGTGAAGCAAGGCATCCTAGGGCCATCAGAATCACCATGCAACACGGCTGTGTACCCAGTCAAAAAGGTAACAGGGGGTTGCAGTGTTTTTATACAGGACTTGTGCCCTCTTAATCATTTTGTAGAAGCAGAATATCGTTTAATTCCAAATCTAGCAACAATTGTGTGCAGCATTCCAACGGAAGCTGCCTACTTCACGGTCATAGATTTGAAGAATGCTTCATTCTCTGTACCATTACACACAAACTCACAAGCCTTGACTTCATTTCTATATAGAAATAAGAAATGGAAATTACAAGACTTCCTCAATGGTACTGTGGAACATGGCACCCTCCATATTCAATAGGGTCCTTCAGATGGACATAGGAAACGTACAGATGGAGAGCACGGTCATACAGTATGTAGATAACATATTGAGCTGTAGCAATACAGAAGAACAGTGGATTAATGGTTCAGTACACATGCTGACAGTGTTAGGAGACAAGAGATACAAAGTGGACAAGGACAAACTACAATATTGCTAGACAGAAGTGTTGTACATTGAACAGATGAATCCCCAAAATGGCCGATGAGTGACGCCAGAGAGGGCAGAGACAATACATAAAACAGCAAAACCCACAACATTCAGAGAGATGCTGCAGTTCTTGGTATATGTAATTATTGCAAGGCATGGGTATTTGACGACAGCACATACACCAAATCCTTAATGACTGCACTAAAGGAACTGGGCTGGAGTTTGCTCATTGGTACACATCAATATGCCAGCACTGGTAGTGTCACAGAAAGGCGTGAAGATAGATGACTTTCCTAAGATGGATATCAACACAAGAAAGAAAAGGTCAGTGGGAGTCAAAGGAAAGGGAAGAAAGGAACGGACTGTGGAAGTAAGTAAAGAGAGAAACTATTTCTCATCAGACTCAGAAGCATCACTAGATGATGTACCATCGGAACATCGTTTATTCAGCAGGACAGAGACATTTTTCACATCAGTGGTTCGAGCTGTCAAGACATATACAAACGCGAAATGGTTGCAGATAACCAGATGGGAGCTAATGCAGACAATAAACTCTATAGTGAACTGCTTCAATGCGATAAAAGAAGAGCCCTGAGCAGTAAGGTTGATGGCACTTGTCAGGAATCAGATATGGGGCAAAGGAAGGCGCTTCTTGTACCCAAAAAGGTGCTAAGTAGTTAAAAACTACATTTCCCAGCATGCTTTGGGAAGTCTGTAGTCCTTAGCGTTCGCACGGCACGCCAGCTGGTTCTGATTGTGGTCTGCTTTGCTTAAAGAACGCCGCCGCCCGTGCCTCAGTGCAGGTAATTAAAGATTGTTTGCAAGGACGGCGGCAGCTGTAATGCACGAACGCTGGGACGCCGGAGGACGTCGAAGCTGTATTCCGGGCATTATTTAACTGAAAGAAATCAGCGCTGGGCTGTGGCAGTGAACTGCTTCGTTCTCCGTGTTGGTGCATTGATCTTCAGGGTCCGGATGTCCTGTAAGGTGTCCGGACCATCCGTTAAGTTCCTCATGCTTTTGGCATATTTATGTGTGTACGCCTGAATTATGTGTTTACTTATGATGCCACGATAAGGGAGAGCGTGTGAAGGAACACGCCATTTATTTTCTGAACAGCCAACTTCTAACACTGGCTAATATCCGTTTTGCAAGAAGAGTATCATGTGGAGCTAAAATATGATTTCAGAGTTCTTTCCATTGGCCACACACAGCCAGAGGACATGTGCTTAGTATGGATAAACCCATGTTTGTTGCTTCAATGTGCCCCTTGGGCCATGAGTCTCGTACCTTCATTTGTCTGTGCCATTTTGCTTGTCTGCAAAACCCCCATGTTTCAAGAGTGTTTCAAAGGGTGTTCAGTTTTATGTCATGTCTATGTTGCTAACCCTATTTTGTTGTGTGGTGCGCAAGGGTGGTGTCTCATAAGGACATTACTAGGAGTATGAAAAGCTTGATATGGTATGTACTAAGTTCATTACAGGTCTATGAGGTTTAGGATACAGGAATAAGAGTAAGATACAGGTTTTAGGAGCATTGACCTACAAAGTATTATATTGCTACGTACTTTCTTGTTATCTTTCCCCCTCCTTTCCTTGTCAATCCACCCCCTTTCCCTAACTCCGTCTTCCCCCCATTGGCTGCCACGTGGTTCCCTGTGATATTATATTCAGGCGCCCGTGCCAACCACGGTGGGAAGGTCGATCTATTCGGCTTCTGTGGTTCGGGAGAGGGGGTTGAGTCCCCTATTCCCTTGTGAGTTTGACAGCACTACAAAACAGATATGTTCTAGACCTTGACACAGCAATAGAAGGAGGAGTTTATGCCAAGATCGGGAGTTCCTGTTGCACATTCCGGCCTGCCAATGACAGAGAGAATGGTGCACTGACAAGAATATTGAAGATGCATGCCAAGATCGAGGAAGAAGCCAAAGGGAAGAGGAAATGTCCAGAGCTGGTTGGCGTACCTATGGTCCTGGATGCCGTCATGACTGGCAGACAGTCTGAAAGTATTACTAGGAGCACTAATACTAGTGGGACTGTGTGAGGTGTATATCTGCATCACACAATGCCGTAAAACTACTGAGAAGACAATAGGGATGAAGGTGATGGTGGATGTGAACATGGGAGAAAAAAAAGACAGTATAGTGGAGGAATGAAATAGCCTGAGAGCCAGGATAAAGGAATGTCCAATGTTCCTGACTGCGATGATAGAATTCAACAACCCATATAACAATAACAAATACTGGGGGAGGTGGGTGTGATGCAAAGCAGAAGGACACTGTACCTATACGACCTGGAGTTTCGATGATCATGCACATTTCTATGGACCTCTTGGAGGAGTAACAAAGATATGGCTATCAAAAGCGAAGTATGGTGGGGGACTGAAGAGTCGGTCCCAAGGATGCCCCTCATCACCGCTATGTTGTGACAGCCTGAAGAGTCAAGCATGCATGAAGTCACTCATTATTCAGACAACCCCCAGGAGCACCACTGACTGACATGTACGCAGAGAGATATTCTCTCAGACAGCCATTCCAACCGTATCCAGTAAATGTCTTTATGGATACAGGTGCTTCAACCGTGATCATGGATCCAAATGCCATAATGGACAACATTGACTAAATGGCAAGAAACCACTGTGCTGACGACATTAGTGACACCACGACATAGCTGCATTAGTCATGAAGTACACTCACAACCATGCACAACTTACATACACTCACAACCATGCACAACTTACACAAACACACACTTGTATACACAAAGCACATGCTTGCATAGTTCTGTAGAAGACAGATACATATACATACTCTCAAAACATTTATTATTTTCTCATTAGCTAAGTGCAGAAACGCTAAAGCTATGGTAACAAAGAGATCCAGAGCAAGCTTGCAGATACTTATGGCAATTAACCCTATGGAACTACAGGAGTATATAAGGAGCCTTCTAGGACCAAGTATGCCTAACCTATAGGAAATATAGCACAATATAAGGGTGTAGAAATCATATTATAATCCTAAGGAAAATCACAGAAGGCCTCAAGCTGCAGGACACTAGACAGCAGAAGCAGAACCAAGCTGCTCAGAACGGGAAGGCCAGAGCTCACAGCCCAGGTCAGATATAAACAAGTGTATTCCAAACTTCAAACAAGAAGTGGCCAGCTGCAGAAAAACAGAATAAATGCTCATAATTTCCAGACCCAGGGATCTTGATTTTGTGGTTCACAAACATGTGATGCGGCCGATCTAGACAATGGGTATTCACTGCGGTGGGAAGACGAATAGTTCTCAGCAACCCAGATGAGAAGTGAAACATGAAGACGTTAACAATGTTGCAATGTGGAGCGCACTCCCATCAGCAAATCTGGTGTTGCTCCTAGATACATAGTCATTTCACATCACCTTGAAGAGGTATACATACAGAGGGCTAAGAACCAAACTGGGTCCCAGGCCTGGAGAGACCAGTTCCAGCCAATCAGGGGTCAGAAATCCAGGGGTGGATGGCAGAGGGCAAGGGCCAATTGTAAGTCTGCAACCCTGCAACAATGTAATATATAGTTCATTGGGGGTGAGGCTAGCCAGCCACCTGACATGGAAGGACCAGTAGACCATCCATAGGGACTGACCATCCATATACTGGCCATCCATAGGGTCTACCACTCTGAGCACCTAATAAACGTGAGTGATAGGGTTTTGAGGGAGGACCCAAGTTATGACACAATCAATACTGTTACTGTTTCGTATGGGTATTTTGCTTCATGTATGCACCAGCAGTAATTTAGTTTGCTGCTCCCTTCCTACAAACCATTCATCCAGTAGGTTTTTGCTTGTCCCTTACATGGCAGCATTGAACAGACCCTGACTGGGTGAATACTCCTGTTAATCCAGTCTGTGGTGAGTTGCCCAAATTCCCCATTCTGATATGTGAGCTAAGTGAGCTACGAGGGACTGAGATAGTCCAACCAATGCCTGATATGCCACCCAGATGGTGATTCAGTAGGGTTTCCACCAGCATGTTGCCCATAAGAGATGCAATTAATCTTTCCTGGAACAAACTCCTTAAGATCTAGTCTCCTGAGGACTTAGTTGACCTGAATTTAACAAGGTGGGTCCTACCGGCTCAGAGGAATTCCACGTCAAGTCTGCTGCACTACAAGTCTCGTGGCATAAAACCATGATATTCACAAACACTGACGAAAGAACACTCTTGACTTACCTGTAGTTACATTTGTCAGGAAGCAGTCCAAAAATATCTGTGTATTTGCAAATGCTGTCACCGGGCCACCCACAGAAAACAGAACCCACTGAACGACGCAGAGCTGCTCCTAAAAGTAGAACTTTATCAAAAATACCAATACATGCTATAGACACTTGTCAACTTGACATACTACACTAACCCTGAGATAAATCCCAAGGTAATTAACCAATGCCTATTTATTTTAATAAAGTCAAATCCAACCCCAGGATTGAGGAGTTTTGTATCTAGGTATTAGATTTGCTTTAGTCCTTGACACTTTAAAGTATGAATATAGACAATGTTAGGGGATGGATTTTTAAATTTGCATTACATTTTAAGGCTCAACAAACTAGTTCCATGCTAAAGGTGTGTACCATTAAAACATGCATGGTTCACTTATATCGAGCTGGAGTGTGGGGTTATAGCAAGGTCCGTTTATTACAATGAGCATGGAATACATTTTTCAAACAACTCCTGGGTGTTTCTTTATTGGGTCTGTCCTGGGCTTGTCACAAGGACATCGATCTACCTAATATTGAAGTTTCATTGCATGGTTTTCTTTTACCTGTTATAGTGAAGGTGTTGACCTTTGAGAACATAACTGTCATAATTTTGTCATTAAAGACATTTGGTCGAGTGAAAGGGTTCAAACGGTTGCATGTTATACACATACTTTAAGTAGCTTAGTTGTCATTATACCTGCATTTAGTAAATACCTCAATCAGCTGGTCTTCTTGCCAAAAAAAACAGATTACATTTTATACGGATGCATTATTGGTGAATCTAATCAACAACAAAGGATCCTGGGAATTGATGAAATCCTCTAAACGCTTTCATGAATTGCTATGTCAATTTGAAGGGCGTCAGGTTTATCTAACAGTGTACCTGTTATTTAAAGACAGGGTGGTGCTCATGAAAGCTTGTTTTAATCGCTTAGATTTGAAGTATTCCTCCAACAGTGGCCAAAATTACATAAAACAATGTGCCCACAGTCATTTATGGAAAAGATGTATATGTCCTCTTTTACTTAAAATGAATATTAGACAAAAGTCGTCCAGCTTTAGTCTCCTTGTTGATTGAGATTAAAGAAGCCTTCAACATAAAGGAATGCATATCTTGTAAAGAAGGAGCCCTTTGTTTAAGACAAGTAAACTTTTCTTGTATACTTGCATGTATCTCTTGTGAAGACTCAAGCTTTTGATACCCTTTCTATTTGTTTCTATTTACAGACTATATTTTTTATTCTGTACTATCTGTTTTATCTGTGTGCAATTGTTTTTATTGGAATATTATATTCTGAAATGAACTTGTTTTACAGTGCAGTGTACAGAAAAAAAACTCTATGGAAAGCAATACTAGGAGAATGATAATAATAACATTATTAATTAAATTAAGAGTCCCTAGGAAATTAACCCATCGCCACATAGAATTCAAATAGAAAAGGGAAATAAGGTATATGATTGAAGCCCAGAAAACACCCCACCCCAGGATGTATAAAAGTGTTTGAGAAAGGACTTTTATGGTTGATAAGACCCTGGGGGAGTCGTCTCTTATTGCTCTACTTCACAAGGCAGCTGAGAAGGACAAGGCTGAGCCTTACATCAGTGCTTCAGATGACATTGCATGGCTCTTGCTCAATTATATCAAATTTAACAGTTCGAGGAAAGAGTTAGATTGATCCCAGTGTTAATAATTCCTTGGCGATTGTAGAATTACAAAAGTGATTAAGTCGCTTCATAGCCTCTTCTTGGCAGGTTCATGGCATCTTTGACATACAGTGGCCTCCAAAACACATATATGATAGCCAAATAAATGAACACGTAAGGCAATGGTTCACGTCAATGTCTTTCGATAAAACCATTTTTCCAGGAAGATGGAGGGCTGAGAATACGTTTACCGACAAAGCTTACTGCTACCTTTCGGAAAAGCAACGCTTTTAACCAAATGATTTTCAAATGTAGATGGTTAAACCGAGCATGAGATCCGCTTTCAAAGATTACTTCTGTAGAAGCTGCAAATCATAACGACAGATACATTCAACACGCCACAATACACTAAGAATCTCCCATCTACACTTCCTGCAGTTTGCTATATCAGACTCTATGCTAAAAAATTGCCAACTGAAATTTTTCAATGTGGGAAAAAAAAGGCAGATACCCATATTAAACATAAGCATGTACTGCTACAATAGTTTCACTTGAATGTAGGCAAAATCATTATTTATCATTTTCTTTACCTAAAACATAGTGTATTATTATGAATGTGAGCTTAGAAGTACAGAGAGACTGGAGCAGATATAACTTTCAAATGACATTTTTCCATCTCTTTAACAATGGGCTCAACCAATACTTATGAAATGGGATTCACAACGGGACAATGCACACACCACTATTACATGTTGTGACAGAATGTGATCATGTGCCCGCAGTATAGCCAAGCTTTTTTTTTTTTTATTACCATCAAATGATGCAGGTTATTCTGTTTCTGAATCAGAGGTCTGCTAATCATGCCAAAACTAAAGTGCATGCATCAGGGCCGGTCATAGGCCAGATTGCACCCCAGGCGGGAAGCATCATTGATGCCCCCCCAAAAATGACAACCAACATTTTATATTACAAATGTTGTAAATGGGGGCACTCATTAAAGAATTTGATGGAAATAAAGCCACTCAGTTTATAAGAACTCTGCACGTCCTTCACGGAGTTCCTGTTAAAAAGGAGCATTCCAACTTTTTTGGCTTGTGCACAGTTTTAAGTATTTGCCAGGCACTGCTATTAGATGCCCAGGTACTCACACCATTTTGCACCTGATACTAACAATGGCAAGCTTTGTCCTTTTGCAAAAAGGCACTTAAAGAATACATTTTTTTCACTAAGACAATAACATTGCTTATTAGAACGTGGACAAACATTGCCCTGGTGCAAATATTCATGGAATGAATACTTGTTTTGCTCTAGAGCCATGTTTGCTCTAGTGCTAATAACATGCAGAATTGCACATGCACTGGGTCAAAAGTTCTGTAATCTGACCCCAAATGTTTTTACTTTCTCCAACTCCATATTGATCTCTTTAGCGAGGTTGGAGGGATGAAAGGACAAATGGACTTCTGAGTTTTGAACCCACACCAAGCACCTCGTGTAAGGATCTCAACAAGAGAAAATGCTGAGCTCTCCTAAAAAGAAGGCTTGAACCCAGGGTCAGACTGGGACCTAACATTGGTTTGGACTGCAATGAACAAGTTTCCCCTAATACATAAAGTCATTTTGCTCAATTTTTGAGAGACTGTTGTAGTGTTGCACAGTGTGT
This sequence comes from Ambystoma mexicanum, assembly GCF_040938575.1. Lineage (NCBI taxonomy): Eukaryota > Metazoa > Chordata > Amphibia > Caudata > Ambystomatidae > Ambystoma > Ambystoma mexicanum. The sequence goes on along the minus strand of NC_090929.1, from coordinate 1,273,632,681 downwards.
ATTTTAAAGTATATTTGATCCATAACACTAATCGAAACCTCTAGCTGCACAGCGAAGTAACTCAATTCAAGGAATTCGACCATCCGCAAGGGAAGAGTGTGCTCGCCTGGGCTTTTTTTTGTTTTTTTAAAAGAATGAATGATGGGGCCATTCCTGTGCACATTTTCCACGCTCACCACACATAAGAAAAATAGTCATGTACTGTGGGATGAAACAGCTTACCAACACCACCCTCCACTGTCTTTTGTAGCTGACACCTGACAGCTCTGGGTACATCAAAAGCCTTTGGCCAAGGGCAGCCTGATTAGAATTTCAAGGCCCCATGGATTTGCATCTCCATTGTGAAACCTTGCTGGTGGCAGTGAATACTGAAGAATGTTAATTAGCAGGCCTCAGGGAAGACATGGGTGCAGGAAGTGATAATGGAGACCAGACGCCAACACCTCTTTGTAATGCATTGTGTCAACTTGTTACTAACACCCCTCCTTGGTATGAAAGGGCAGTGACTGTCCTGTCTGGAATCACTCCGTTCAGAGCAGAGAAGTATGTGAATTGTAGGAGACAAAAGACTGCCTGCAACTCCCTACTTCAAAGGAGGCCCATGTTGTGACCAAGTGCCGCATAGGGCTCAGTTTATAGGGGGGCCACTTTGATGTACAGCAGACAGGAAGATGGGTGGGACTTAGAAGTATATGTTGTCATCCTTCCCCTGTCTGTTGCCAAGCACCCTAGTTCTGACCTAAAGCATCACTGAAGATTGCTGGTGGAGACCCAGGATTGGCTCACTTAAGTTAGGCTTGGCTACACCAATCCCTGGGCCCCGTTTGGCTTTAAAAGAGGGCTGAGCCCTTCAGTGATCAGATCATCTGAAGACTTTGCAAGAAGTAAGAAGAAGGACTTGTTTGGACCCAAGCTGAAGGTACAGTATACCTTGCATCTTCCGTCAGTGAAGGAAGGCCAGGAGTTTCAAGAGGGAAGCAAGATCCCTCTCCTAAACATCTCCTAGGGAACAAAGGGAGATACCAAACTCAGAAGACCCATCCAGCAGCTCCAGAACTGGTACCCAGCCAGCAGACAGCATGCTCTGCTAGGTTCTGACAGCAAGCTTCCTAGGTGGGAAGTGTCTGAGAGTCTCTGGACAAAGAACATGGCTGTTGCCAACTAACACCATCCTGAGCTTCAGGCCGTCCGCCTTGAAAGGACACGAGCTCTGCGAAGAAGCTAGGAGGAGTGCCACACAAGCATCATCCAGTGTCCATCTTTCTAAGGACACATTTGAGACAGTCGGATCTTCGGACTGTATCCGGCTGCATCGCTGACTGTTGTCACGCTGCAGTCACCAGAGCCATCCGCGACGCCCCAACCAGCATTCCAGATCCGCCAACCAGTACAGAGACACCGATTCTTGCCCCAAGCCACCGCGCCGGACTGCCTTCAGACATCTGTCTAGTCTCGCTTTCTGAACTGCCTGCTGCCTGGTACCCGCAGCTGTCTCCAGCCACTAACTGTGTCTCACAAGCTGCAAAGTGCCCTGCAACCACCTCGACACTGTTGAGCACCAAGAACTTCTTCAACACCAGGTACATTGTGGTTCTCCCCCCCCTGTTCCTTCTCTGAAGGCCCCTAAAGACAGTTATGACCCTTTGCCCTTTTGGTGTTGAAACCAAATAACCTTAAACTGTAAGACTGATTGCTTTACCAACTACCCTCCTGTCAGTGCATCCCTTTCCTTTGTGAAACTGTCTGTCCTCTGTGTTCCTTTACAGTGTGGGCTGTAATTGTAGTGTGCTAGAACTGTCTGTTGTAGTAATAATAAAGTCGATATTTTTATATAACCTTGACTGGACAGTCCCTTTTATCATTGGGTAATAATTGTAATGTCTCTATCTTGCAACTAACTAACGATCCACAATCTTGTGGAGAGAAGCCTGTTTTTCTGAACAAGTTACCAAAATTGGACAAGGAAGTCTTATAATTTACTTTTATTCCAATCTGTTCGGATCCCTTCTGGTGTACTAGAGGTGTGGGGTTGATTGATGGTTTAGAAACCGATATTCATCCCTGGACCACTGATTCCCCGGAAGTTGATTCGTCACACTCATCAACCGGGCCCACTTTGACCAAAAAACATGGTGTTAGGCAGAATTATATCCAGTACCCTTTGGGAACAACACATAACATTAAGACTACAAGTGACAGTACAAATTCACCTTTGGTATAAGCCTGTACTACACAGTAAAATGGTACCGATGGCTGAGCAGCCAGACTTATCTCAAGAGCAAGTGAGCCGTATCAATAGTTACACAAAGGACAGCAATTACTATGATTCAAACATACACTGACTCAAGGTTTCTGAGTAAAATAATATACATTCATTTACACATCAGTCGTATAACATTTCACTAAAGTAAAGCAGTTTAAAAATCATACTCTTAATACACCACACAACTCCCAATAGGTTCCAGACAAGTTAAGCTCACAAATGAAGTGGGAGCAAAATGGCACAAGTTAGGCAGAAATTGAACAGTACCAACAGGTAAGTAAGCAAGGCAATCTAGAAAGAGGAACTACAGTGATGGAATCAAATCAAAAAGGCTTAGGGCCAAATGTCAATAGGACAAAAGTCTTTTGCTCAAAATCACACAGTCCAGGGTAGTTCGCGGTTAAGCCTGCGCCAAGATTTCCGGACAAAGTTGGTCGGCAAAAAAGTTAGTTTAAAGAGTACAGAAGGAAAGCCCCCGGATTGGAGAAAGATTTCACACACTTTCACCGCAGCTGAACGAAACGAACAACCGGATTTGAACAGTACCTTTCAATGGAGAAGAAGCTGTAGCTGAGGCAGATGTTCCTGGCAGTTCCTGCAGGCTCACGGTTTCTGAAGCGACTGTCGGACTGACATAAAGAAGGAAGACTGGATGGTCCTGCACTGCCCAGGGAAGAAACCAGCAGCAGAGCAAAGCAACTAATAAAAGGTGCACTCCTTAAAATCCAAGCAGGGTCCGAACTTCTTGGCTAACCGGCTCACTGTAGCTCTGTACAGCGAATTCGACCAGAGGAGGGAGTCCTGGCTTGCAGTTTGGGCAAATTGGTTGGTCCCACCACCTCAGGGGAAGAAAATTCCTGGAGGATCTTCTCTGTCGTTGGAGTTCGAGGATTCGGACCTGCAGCAGGGCTTCACTGGGCAGTTCAGTCGTGGTAGGGGTCCTCTTCCATCAGCTCCTCGTCGATTCTTTCTTTCCAGTGGCGACTGTGCCTTTCCAGACCCAGAGACCTGCTTTTTATGCAGTTGTCCCCCATTCACACAGCTTTGCTGTCAGTCATGCACCACAGCCAAACATTTTAGAGTGTGACATGGGTCTCCAAGGAGACCCTGTGCAGGGAGTCTTAAACCCCTTCCTCACATCCTGTCCTCCCAGAAATACAGGCGCCTAAGGAAGGCTTCTTCGTAGAAGCCCGCAAAAAGACGGTGAACAAAGGAATCAAACCTGGTTTGGCGTGCAGAGTAAAACACGAAAAAGACTTTTACAAAAAGAAATGGTGAATAAACCCAGCCGGAACCAAAATAAAACATATATGGTCTAGCAGGTTTAAGTTTGAGGCTACCAAGATAGCCTAAAGCAATACCAAGGTTATTTAAGATAACCGCGGTAGGAAAAATAGGGTAGTTACCACTGCCAAGTGTTGATGAAAAGGGAGAGAAACACTGCTCCAAGAGAAACAGACAAAAAGGGATACGTATTAACCCTTAACAGTACTCTATGTAAGATAGGGTGTACTGGGTCTGTGGTTTTACAGAGGCTAATAAAGTTAATGGCAAATTTATATGTTCTGGGAGACAGTAGTCAGTCCCATAAAATGGAGTCTGAGTTGGGAAGTCTAAAAGACAACCCTGTGTCACTTCACTGAAGGCGCTGTGTAACACACAGTAAAAAGATGATGCCTGTGGAGTAGGTGAGGCTCCACAGTCTATGAACACAAACATGTTAAACACACACAGCAAAACACATGTAAGAGTGGGAAAAAAGGCTCACACTCTTACCAGGTGAAAAAAATAAATCCTAACAATCCAGCAAAGCTGCTGAGGGACTGAGTAGGTAAGGGAAATTAGCCATTCTGGAGAATTCTCTCTAACACTCACCCTCCCCCCCCAGACTAAGGGACAGGAGGATTTAATCCACTCCTGGATGAATCTCTACCTCTAGTTGGTTAGAAACTTCCTAGAGAGACCATCAGCATTTTGGTGGTGACATCCTGCACTGTGCTCAATGGTGAAATCAAACCCTTGCAGGCAGATTGACCCTCTCAGAAGTTTTGGGTTTTCCCCTTTCATTTGCATTAACCATCTCAAGGGTTGGCGCTCTGACTGAATCACAAAAGTAGATCCATACAAGTATGGTCTAAACTTCTTCAGAGACCACACAATGGCAAAACATCCATGCTCTATGGTTGCCCACCTTGTATCTGGTTCCTTCAGTTTCCTACTGATGAAGCAAATGCGGTGCTCCCTAATTTCTCATCCAGTTGACTAAGGACTGCACCTATACCAGCATTGGAGGCATCTGTCTGCACAATGAAGGGTTGGTGATAATCAGGAGCTCTTAGGATTGGAGCTTGACAAAGGGCTTTCAAGGGCTTGGGTGCACTCCTCATTTCATCTAACTTTTTAAGGGAATTTTGGAGAGGAGATCACATTCAAGGGAGAAGCTATGGTCCCATAATTCTCTATGCAATTCCTGTAGTACCCAGTGAGACCTAGGAAAGCTCTCACTTGGGTTTGAGTAGTAGGGGTGGCCCCGTTTTGTACAGCTTGTACCTTGCTAGGCAATGGCCTTATTTCATCTCCTCCTACCTCATGACCAAGGTAGACCACTTTGCTCTGACCAATTTAACATTGACTTGCCTTTATGGTCAGATGGGCCTTCTCAAGAGCCTGCAAAACATATCATAAGTGATCAATATGTTCTTTCCATGTAGGGCTGAACACTGCAATGCCATCCAAGTATACCATGCAGAAGTCCTCAATCCCATTCAGAAGGACTGCACCTATACCAGCATTGGAGGCATCTGTCTGTACAATGAAGGGTTGGTGATAATCAGGAGCTCTTAGGATTGGAGCTTGACAAAGGGCTTTCAAGGGCTTGGGTGCACTCCTCATTTCATCTAACTTTTTAAGGGAATTTTGGAGAGGAGATCACATTCAAGGGAGAAGCTATGGTCCCATAATTCTCTATGCAAGTCCTGTAGTACCCAGTGAGACCTAGGAAAGCTCTCACTTGGGTTTGAGTAGTAGGGGTGGCCCCGTTTTGTACAGCTTGTACCTTGCTAGGCAATGGCCTTATTTCATCTCCTCCTACCTCATGACCAAGGTAGACCACTTTGCTCTGACCAATTTAACATTGACTTGCCTTTATGGTCAGATGGGCCTTCTCAAGAGCCTGCAAAACATATCATAAGTGATCAATATGTTCTTTCCATGTAGGGCTGAACACTGCAATGCCATCCAAGTATACCATGCAGAAGTCCTCAATCCCATTCAGAACTTGATTGACCATCCTTTGGAATGTAGCAGGTGCATTCTTTAGTCCAAAAGGCATAACCTTAAACTGGTAGAGGCCTGCTGGGGTTGAGAATGCAGTTTTCTCCTTGGCACGGTCTGTCAGTGCTATTTGCCAATAGCCTAAAGTGAGATCAAATGTACTGAGGTACTTGGCTGAACCAAGTTTACCACCAGTTCATCTGTCCTTGGTAAAGGGTGGGCATCAGTCTTAGGGACTGCATTTAGAGCTCTATATTCCAGACAGAATCTCAACTCCTTGGATCCTGCCTTTGGTACTAGAACAACTGGACTAGACCATGGACTTGTAGAGGGCTCTATAACCCTGAGATCAAGCATCTTGTTGACCTCTCCTTTGATGTGGGATCTCACATGTTCTGACATTCTGTACCCCCTGCTTTTGACAGGTAAATGGTCACCAGTGAGTATATCATGCTGGCCCCAACGGGCCAAGCCTGGTGACAGTGAAAACAGGGAGGCAAACTGATTTAACAGAACTTTGCACTCCTCCTGTTGGTCAGATGTCGGCTGAGAAGAGAGATTGACTCCTTCTATTTTCTCATCCAAAGGTTGGCCTCAGAGGAGGTCAGGTAGAGTTCCACTCTCCTCCTCCTCTTGAGCTAATGTGTTAATGCTTCACTTGCTTACTCCATTATTGAAAAAACCCAGTTTAGATCAAGGAGTATCCACTAATTGCAGGCCAATAACTAATACCCTGTTCCTATTAAAGATAATGGACCGGGTGGCTTATACTCAGTTGGCTCAACACCTTAGCTCACACCCTATTCTCAATTAATTCCAGTGAGGGTTTAGACAAGGTTTCGGCACTGATCTCAAGTCACAGCTGCTCCAAAGAATGGACAATCAGAAGGCCTCCCTTCTCATCTCTTTGGACCAATCGGCAGCATTCGACCTTGTCGATCATGTCATATTGGCAGAAAGGCTTATGTCTGTAGCCAACTGCTCACAGTCCACCACTAATTAGCTACTCTCCTTTCTTTCTAATAGATCTAGTAGAGTATGCGCTCATGATGCCAAACCTCCAGCTATTAAGATGCACTTCGGTGTACCTCAAGGAGCCAGTTTGTCTCCTTGCATATATAATATTTTCATGACTCCTTTCTTCACCCACCTTGCCCAGGAGGGTATTCTATTCTCTAATTATGCAGATGACACACAATGTGTCATCCCCCTCACTGGTCAGCACAATCAGGACGAAAGAGAACTAAATCACATATTCACAATCATCGAACACTGGATGATGCTGAACAATCTCGCTTTAAACCGAGGTAAAACGGAACTCATGGTTGTGGGTTCCAACAGTATCTTGTCTAAATTAGACCCAGTGTACAAACATTTTCAGCTGGGAGATGCTCTCATTCCCTCTCTTCCCAAAGTCAAGATCCTGGGGGTAGTGCTGGACCAATCTCTCACTATGAATTCCTATGTGGCTAGTGCTGTGTCTTCGGCCACATACTATATTAAATTGCTATCCCACATGCGACCATTTATCTCTCAACCTAATGCAGAGTCCATTGCTCGTGCCATCATAGGATCCAAATTGGACTATTGCTGCAGCCTCTTAGCTGGGGCTAGCAAAAAGACCATTAGTCGCCTTCAGGTGGTGCCGAACGGAGCGGTCAGAGTTATCTCGGGTCTGGCCTATAGAGCACATTTGTCTGAGGCACGTTGCACGCTGCACTGGTTGCCCGTGGATGCGCGTATTACCTTCAGACTCATGGTTATCACTTTTAAATGTCTCAAGGGCACTATGCCCTCTTACCTTCAAAGATACATAGGAATAAAACCCAATCGCAGAAATCTTTGTTCCAACAATCAAAACCTGCTCCACCAGCCCAAAGTCAAAACCAAAAAAGCCCAATGGGGTGCCTTCGCCTTTGTGGCACAAGTTATCTGGAACACTCTACCACTGCAGTTGAGATACTCTGTAACCCTGAGCAACTTCAAGAAGGACCTAAAAACCTTCCTTTTCAAGTAGTAGTACACGATCCTTAAGCTTTCTGTCTACTTCCGGATCTACTAGTATGCTTGACCTTGTTTGTCTTGTCTGCGCCCTCACACCTATGGGTTTATGGTTGCGCTATATAAATGTAATAAAGTAAAGCTGAAGCTAGAAGCAAAGCTCCCACTTCTGATCTCGAGACATATGCCTTCAAACGGTTGGTGTGAAAGACTCTGGGAGCCTCCTTAGGTCTGCCTAAGTCCACCAAATAGTTCACCTCTCCAAGTTTACCCACAACCTTGAAGGGTCCCATCCATTTGTCCTGCAATGTCCTCTGCCATGTTGGCACCATAACTAACACTAGCTGTTCTTGAGTAAACTCAACCATGTTGACCTTCTGGTCACGCCAATGTTTGACCAGAGCCTGACCTGCTTTTAAGTTATCACTAGCTTCTGCCATCATGTGTGACATTCTCCTCCGGAGACCTATCACATAGTCAGTCACTCTGACTGGCTTGGGGGAAGGAGCACTCTTCAACCCCTCCTTAATCAGGGCCAATGGACATCTGACTGGATGGCCATAGAGAAGTTCAAAGGGACTGTACCCAACTCCCTCCTGAGGGAATTCTCTATAAGCAAATAGAAGACATGGCAGTAGAAGGTCCCGCTTTTTTAAGGGGTTCCTCTAAAGCACCTATCATGCTCTTCATAGTACAATTAAACCTCTCTCTAGTCCATTATATGTGGATGGTAGGCTGTAGAGAACTTGTAAGTGACACCACAGTTTTTCCACATGGCTTGCATGTAGTGGGACATAAAATTGGATCCCCTGGTGGATATCACTTCCTTAGGAAACCCTACTCTGGTAAAAAATACCAAGTACAGCCTTAGCCACAACGTGAGCCGTAACAGTTCTCATAGGTATGGCTTATGGGTATCTTGTAGCATGGTCTACTACAACCAGGAAAAACCTGTTCCCTGAAGATGTGGGAGGATCAAGGGGACCAACAATGTCGATGCCCACCCTCTCAAAAGGAACTCCCACCACTGGGAGAGGTACCAGGGGTGCCACATTCTTGGCTCCACTCTTGCCAGAGGTTTGGCAAGTGTGACAGCTCCTACAGAACCTGTCAACTTCTGAACCCATCTTAGGCCAGTAGAAGTATATGTAGAGGATTTCCTTGGTCTTTTTGAAGCTCAAATGACCAGCCAACTGTTTCTAATGGGCCAACTGTAGGAACTGGAGTCTGTTGGCAAGGGGCACTACAATTTTTGTGCAGTCCCCAGGGATAAACTCAGTCGGTTCACTGTAGAAGAGGCCATCTTCCCAGGTTAACCTATGCTTTCCAACTTCTTGCCCATCAAGTTGGTTAGCAGCCTGTTGTCGAAGACCCTCGAGAGTAGGGCATTCTCTTTGTCCTCTACTGAAGTCTTCCCTGTTGGGTCCACCTTCTGCCAGTAGAGACTGCAGCTCAGGATGGCCTACAGGGTCAAGATCTCCAACTAAAACAGTGTCTTCTTCCAGATCTGATTCTTCAGAAACTGGCTCAACCACACAAGGTTGCACCTCACACTCTGCCTCAGCAGTTGGAGGGATCACAGATGTGATCTTGGACAATCTTGGGGATGTCCTTGTTGGTAGCACAGGGGTGCTGTCTGACTTTTTCCTTGAGGTCTTTGGTTTCCCCTTTGCCTCATTCTTTCTAGAAATGGCAGTGAGCAACTCCTGTGGAGTGGGAGTGATGGTATCCTTTATCAACTCCTCTGGAGAGCCCCTCAAGGTCCTCTCTCTTGCAGGCCCAGTGAGCTCATGTCTCCCTTTACTGGGAGGCCTGGGGGTGCTTGACAGAACTCCAAGAGTTTTCAGGTCATTACCCAACAGGACTCTCCCAGGCACTTCACTCTGAACACTAAGAGGTAATTTGACAGTCAAATCATTACACTGGATGAATGCTGGTAACTGGGGAAGCATTTGCACAGGGTCTCCAGCTAACTTGGTGAGGTATGTGGTTGCCTTAGCAACATCCTCCACCTTGAAAAATGATTCATCCACCACAGTTATGCTGGCTCCACTGTTTCTGATGGCAGGACTCTCCTGACCATTCACAAGAACACTATCTTTATAATACTCTTTAGTATTATCTGGGATGGAGTTATAGACATCTAAATTATGTTGTTCCCAGAAGCCTAGGGATACTAAAGAAACACTAGCTGAGACTCTCATGGGTTCATCAGCCAGTAGGTGAAGGTTTCCACTTGCCATAGGTACTACTTCCTCTGGGTAGAAGGCTAAGGAGACAGTGTGGATCTCTGAAGGTTTACCCTTACATCTGGGATCCACTTTCACATGGTCAGTTGACCCACAAACATAACATTTCCCAAATGTCTCGATGAATGGGGGTTTGTTCTGACCTCCATCTGGTTTGGGTCCAGATAATGCACTAGCCTGATTTGGTTTCCCTTGTGGTTTACCCTTGTGTTGCTGTTTGTGGCCCTCTTTTGGATTGGAGGTATTAGACTTCTCCTTGTTATCTTTCCTTGTCTGCTTTCCGTCTTCCTTCTTCTCACTTGCCCCAGAATCCTTGTGAGTAGCCCTGTTGGCAAACCGCAAGTCAGCAGCCTTAGCTAACTTCTTTGGATCTATCTCCTCAGAATCAGCCAGGTGCTGTCTGAGCTCAGGAGAACAGGCATCATAAATAGACACCAACATGACAAGATTGTTCATAAGTGTTCACTCGGTAACCCTTAACACAACCATCTACGTTTTTCAAACATTCACATACCCAGGTAGCCCAAGGGGTACCATCATGCTTTTTGAGGGTCCTAAACCTCTTAAGGTACTGGGAAGGGGTCTTCCCAAATCTAGCAGTTAAAGCTAGCTTCACACACTGATAGTCCATCCTATCCACCTCCCCCAACTCCATCACAACATCAGATGCAACAGTGGGTAGCCTAGAGAAGAGCGAGGGAAGCAACTGATTCCATGTAAGACCTTGAATCCCATGGTTATATTCAAATATTGCCAACCAATCCAAAATATCAAGCTTAACCTCATACATACCCACAATTTCTTTAGGCATACAGGGTCTCTTAGGACTGGAAGACCCAGAAGACTCTGAGAGAAAAGCATTTTCAAGAGATAACCTTTTCATTTCTAGTTCATGATTCAACTCCATTTCTCTGAGCTTAAGTGTTTGGTGTTTTTGTTCAGTTTGAGCATTTAAACATTTGAATTCCAATTCAAGCCTCATCTTTTCTTGCGCAATGAATTCAGGACTGAGTGTAGGACCTGATGGGGTCCCAGTGGACAAAGGTTGAGGTTGATGAGCAGGCAATGGAGCAGTGAGGCCTACATTAGGAGACACATTTACTTCCTCTAACTCATCAATAGTAGACACATTATCATCCTCATTATTTTCCACATTTGCTGGAGAGTCAGGCATTTCAGAACCACTCCCCAGACTTTGGTTCTTCAACAACTTTTCAATCAATTCAGACTTTTTGCCTTTGGCAGAGAGGTTCATTTCTCTACACAGATTTTTTAAATAATGCACAGTGTAACTAAGGAGGTTTTCCTGACTGTAGCTTTCCATATCAGACATGATTAATATTGCTTTTTAGTGATGTTAGCCTTGTGGTTAGTTGATCCAAGGTAATAGCAGCACTCTAAGTCTAATTACTATACTTTATCCCACTTCTGCCACCAGTGTTAGGCAGAATTATATGCAGTACCCTTTGGGAACACAACACACAATTAAGACTACAAGTGACAGTACAAATTCACCTTTGGTACAAGCCTGTACTACACAGTAAAAGTGGTAGCGATGGCTGAGCAGCCAGACTTATCTCAAGAGCAAGTGAGCCGTATTAAAAATTACACAAAGGACAGCAATTACTATGATTCAAACAAACACTGACTCAAGGTTTCTGAGTAAAAGCATATACATTTATTTACACATCAGTTGTATAACATTTCACTAAAGTAAAGCAGTTTAAAAATCACACTCTTAATACACCACACCACTCCCAATAGGTTCCAGACAAGTTAAGCTCACAAATGAAGTGGGAGCAAAATGGCACTCCAGAAATTTAAAAGGGAGGAAAAGACAAAGTTAGGCAGAAATTTAACAGTACCAACAGGTAAGTCAGCAGGGAAATCTAGAAAGAGGAACTTCAGTGATGGAATCAAATCAAAAAGGATTAGGGCCAAAGTCAATAGGACTAAAGTATTTTGCTCAAGATCACACAGTTCGGGGTAGTTCGCGGTTAAGTCTTTGCCAAGAGTTCCAGGCGAAGTAAGTCAGCAGAAAAGTTAGTTCAAAAAATAGTGAAGGACGAGCCCTCAGATTGGAGAAAGATTTCCCACACTTTCACCGCAGCTGAACGAAATGAACAACCGGATTTGAACAGTACCTTTCAATGGAGAAGAAGCTGTAGCTGAGGCGGATGTTCCTGGCAGTTCCTGCAGGCTCACGGTTCCTGAAGCGACTGTCAGACTGACATAAAGTAGGAAGACTTGATGGTCCTGCACTGCCCAGGGAAGAAACCAGCAGCAGAGCAAAGCAACTAATAAAAGGTGCGCTCCTTAAAACCCAAGCAGGGTCCGACCTTCTTGGCTATCCGACTCACTGTACCTCTGTACAGCGAATTTCACCACAGAATGGAGTCCTGGCTTGCAGTTTGGGCAAACTGGTTGGTCCCAACAGCTCAGGCGAAGAAGATTCCTGGAGGATCTTCTCTTTCGTTGGAGTTTGAGGATTCAGACCTGCAGCAGGGCCTCACCAGGCGGTTCAGTCATGGTAGGGGTCCTCTTCCATCAGCTCCTCGTCGGTTCTTTCATTCCAGTGGCAACTCTGCCTTTCCAGACCTAGAAACCTGCTTTGTATGCAGTTTTCCCCCATTCACACAGCCTGGCTGTCAATCACACAGCAGGGTGGTTGTCCCGCCGGGACAGTCACCACAGCCAATCATTTTAGAGTGCAACATGGGTCTCCAAGGAGACCCTGTGCAGGGAGTCTTAAACCCCTCCCTCAAATCCTGTACCCCCCAGACATACAGGCGCCTAAGGAGGGCATCTTCGTAGAAGCCTGAGAAAAGACGGCGAACAAAGGAATCAAACCTGGTTTGGCGCACAGATTAAAACACGAAAAATACTTTTACAAAAAGAAATGGTGAATAAACCCAGCCGTAACCAAAATAAAACATATATGGTCTAGTGGGTTTAAGTTCGAGGCTACCAATATAGCCTAAAGAAATACCAAGGTTATTTAAGATAACCACGGTAGGAAAAATAGGGTAGCTACCACTGCCACCAGCCAAGTCTTGATGAAAAGGGAGCGAAACACTGCTCCAAGAAAAACAGACAAAAATGGATAAGTATTAACCATTTCCAGTACTCTATGTAAGATAGGGTGTACTGGGTCTCTGGTTTTACAGAGGCTAATAAAGTTAATGGCAACTTTATATGTTCTGGGAGACAGTAGTCAGTCAAAAAAATGGAGTCCGAGTTGGGAAGTCTAAAAGACAACCCTGTGTCACTGAACTGAAGGTGCTGTTTAACACACAGTAATAAGATGATGCCCGTGGAGTAGGTGAGGCTCCACAGTCTATGAACACAAAAATGTTAAACACACACAGCAAAACACATGTAAGAGTGGGAAAAAAGGCTCACACTCTTACCAGGTGAAAAAAATAAATTCTAGAAATCCAGCAAAGCTGCTGAGGGACTCAGTAGGTAAGGGAAATTAGCCATTCTGGAGAATTCTCCCTAACACATGGCCCCACTAGCATGTTGGGCCTGCACTTCTGACATTGCCCTGCACACAAGTACACGCCTGATTGAACCCACTGATGTGCAGTTAGCTGTGGGTCACATGAGCTTAATCAACTCAGCTATTTCCACCTAGCAGGCTTTTCACCTATGACTACAGATGCAGCAGCTCAAACCATGAACAGGCTCAGCCAGCATAAACTAGTTGATTGCAGTAGTAACTCATTAAGCTATCATTGCTAAGCAGGATACAAGGGTGTCACTTGTAGATTGCATAATAATATTTTCAGCAGGTGCATTAATTAATATGCCCATACTCATTGAGGCAGGGGGCAGGGCGGGGCTGGAATGTTACCATTAGGAGACAAACCTTTGCCTCACAGTTTGCACATGTACTGCATTAGCTTGACTTCTTGAGCTATCTTACCCAAGCTAGATTCTATCCTTTGTCTTGTAGGCTGCACACACATATCAGCTGATAACCTGCAGCCTCCGACATCACCGAACTATCCCATAAGCAAAGGTTTTAATCCGTAGTTTGCCGGTCGTACAAAAATCGCAGCAGCCTGACCCACTAAGCCATGCCAGCAAAGCAGCATTCAAATCTGTGACTCACAGGTGCACAGAACAAATGTCTTCTGCAGTACAATGCAACCCATTGAGCTAACTCAATGAAGCTATTTCAATCAAAGGCATGCACATTTAAATGGTGATCCTTGCAGCAGGCGCTATTGCAAGGATATGCCTTTTAGATAGCGTAGTGGACCTTGAATTAGGGCGACCAGAAGACTTATGGGGCACCACTTCATGGTCATGAGCTTTAATTTAACAGATACATTCTGGGTGTTGCCTTGGTTACTGAACTTCAAGGAGTTAGATGTATGCTCTTGCTAATCTGTGATTTATAGAAAAGAAAACATCTGAAAAGGTTCTTTAGTAACACAGTCACCTGGGCACGCATTCATATCCTGTATCCATGGCTGGCACTAATCCTTGCATGTGTTCACATACCGCATACAGAATGGCCTCTTGGCACTGCCAGCCAGTTAATGAATGCTTGTGCGTCATTTGCAGTGTGTTCAGGTTGGGAGTTGAAGCAAAGCAGTGGGGACGTGCCGTTGTCCAGAGGGTCGGATTTAATTGAGTATGGCTGCTTGTGGCAGACTGCCACAAGGCTGCAACCACACCCCTCCACTCCCCAACCGTTTGATGCTGTTTGTGCAAAACCAAAGTGATCTCTATGTAAATGAAATTGGAATGCTCAGTCTACACGTACCTTCAATCAGTTTGGGTTGGTACTGCAGCTTGATGGTTAGTGGTCAGTGGCACTACACTCAGTGTGCTGCTGCCTGCTGCTATGCACTGTGCAGTGCACAAGTGTGTGTGTTTCCACAGTCAGACAGCCAGCACAGCACTCAGCAGGTCGAGTGACTGTCCGTCCGATCCGAATTAGCAACCCTAGCACAATCATTATCGTTCAGAGCGCATGTGCGGTCGGGCCTAGCCTGGCCGGCCGGGGATTGGAACTTAAGCAACAAATGTACTAGAGGATCATAAAACCAAGCATCCGGGACTTGCAGGCCCCAGGTTAGGGTGACCAGATAAAAAAAAGTTTAAAAAACGGGACAGGGAAACTAACATAAAAGAAGGACTAACTGTATGAAGTGGCTGTTAAGGCACTAAATTTCAGTAGCGGTTGGAGGAGATTTAATTTATCATTAATTTATCGTAAACTAACACTTGAGTTGTAAAATGCAGCATTTCTTCTGTGTGAGCTGTGACTGCCAGCTATGATGACCTACTACCAGAAACCAATGGAAACATCATGCGGTTGATGCTGACAAAAGGCTGGCTAGCATCATGAGGTGCTCTGCTCTTTCAAATACTGACTATGATTTTGTGATCATCGTAGCAGCTCTTTGATTTTATGTACAGTAGTACAGTTCATTACAATGACATCAGATGATGCACTGCAGCATTGGAGGAGTCAGACTACTAGCGCCCCCTAGAGCCTTGCACTTCAGGCAGCTGCCTGCACTGCCTGACACAAAGACCGGCCCTGGCATTCATTGGCCTTGCTGTAAAAAGTCTACAAAAATGTACAGCTCCCACCCTGCAATAGTGCAAAGCAGGTTCAAATGGCCGCTTTGCATCTCTGAAAGCTGCTGGGCCACAAAGTCCATGCATGCAGAGGCAAATTTTTAATTACACCTCTGATCTAAATTCTGATACTATAGACAAACCAGTGGCACGTACATCTCTAAATATAAGCCATGCCTGGTTTGGCTTCTAGAACCACACAAATATTAAGCCACTTCAACTTGATAGCACTCCAGTGTCAGCTCTGTGAGCAAGTTTACACAATGACATGATACATTAGGGACTAAGCTTACTGTCTCCACAGTCGCTATGTGGAAGTTTATCCAGGGTGCTGCCCCATTGATTCTACACAGAAAGGTTAATACCTTTCCCAATGGGAAAGCCAGCCTCACATAAAAGTGATCACTGGAGTGCCTTTGGAGTCAGCAGTCATGGGAAGGTGGTAGGGTTATAGTAGCCAAAGAGGGCAGAAATGCCTGTAGAAGGATCCCCATCTTGATTTCTGTTAGAGTCTCATCTCTTTTCTGTCTCCTCTATTTCCTGTAAACGAGGTGATCTGGGTCAGTCATTAGGCAAATATCACCTTTTACAAGAACAGGTATTGAACAACTTACAACAGGATTGCTTCGGATCAAACTGCTGTGGCATGTTGCCTTTAAAATGTTAGGGGCACCCATTCATTATTTGATTAATCTGTGGACCTATATAAGGACACAAAGAATTTATCGTGACCTCTGTTTGGGATGCAGTCTATCCTAAAGTTCAACGGGCAGAGTGGTGAAGACAGAAGGCATCCAAAGCACAGAAGAGCTTGCCCCCTACCCATCCTCTGGGAACAGTGGGGGTGGTTGCTGTGGGAACAAGGCCTCACTATGGCAGCACTGGAACCAGGACCCTGGAGGTGAATAATGCCCTGTGGGTGCCAGGCACAGTGAATAGAGTGATTGTGCAGCAGATGATTCACCGTGTCCTGGAGGTTGGGGGCCCAGCAACTCAAAAGTCCAAGAGCTGTTGGAATCTTGTTTCACCACCTCCAGCTGCTTCAACCATACTCAATGCCCTTCAAACTGGCACGGGACCCACACTGCTGCTTTGGAACTCCACAAAATTCAGGCTGCTTAACTGTATCTTTGAGACATCTCAATGCCATTTCACATCTTGACTCACGCACCAGTACACTGCTGTGTAAGCATCTGACTCGCTGCTTCCTGAGTATTGTATCAAACAAACAGACCCTCGGCTAGATGTGGGCCCACTGGGATTCAACCTTCTTGAAGTCATCACATCACTCCCAAACTTGACCAAGAGGGACCATAATTTCGACACAGCTCGACTGCTGACTAGAAGCTGGTGGGACCCAACGACTGTGCGATGGGATCTCATTGAAAGCTGACCCCGCAAGAAATTAAGTCTACAAGAAGACTGATACGATTGTGCATTTAATTGAATGTTGTGTAAATGTTACCCCTGAAGAATTTCCTTGTCAATAGTGTGTAAGTGTGTAAGGAATGAAACATGTCGGGTATGGTATGGATGTGGTATGAAAGTAAGCATGATTTTTAGGAAGAATAAGTGAAAGGTTTTTACGGACTGGGTTGCTTGTCTCGACGATAGGGGTGAGCAACTTGTAGATCCAGGTTAAGAGATGAATTTTTGCTAATTATTAAATGGTCAACTGTTACATGAGATTAAATGTACACAACGATATTGCATGGTAATAGTGCAGATATTGTGATTTGCATACTATCAGAAATACTCCTTTTTAAAAAATATTAAAAAATTGGAACTGTGAAGAAGAAAAGATAAAAGAAAAAAAGTTTTTTACTGTTGAAATATGAAAAATAAAATACTATTTTTTGATACAATGTGGTGTAGTATGTGAATTTAATGGCTATTAACCTCATACAGTAAGATTCAACCAAATATGGACTTGGGGAAGCAAGGGACCGAGTGAACATTGTGTATTGTTTAAGAGTTCTGTTTATAGAGGGTTGTTCACTATCGGTCATAGGAAATATTACCTCTAGTCTCTCTTAAGTTTATTGTGGGACCCAACGACTTGCATCATTTTACAGAGCCCGTCTTGACCCTGACTCAGAGGTGACTGGCTGCTGGATGAACGTGGTTCGCCCCCATCTCAACCCTGTCTCAATTGCATGAAAACTTAAAGAAGCCCAGACACAGAAATAATCTACTGTGTTGAGGCCTTGCTACTCTGGTACACCTTTGGGACCAGTTTGACTTTTAAGCCATCCTTCTCTGCATTTATTATATTTGATTTTTGTTACAAGTCACCTTCTTGAAAATTGCCTTTGTGCCAATAGAGTGCCTGAATAGCTCTCATCATCTAATCTACCCAAAGTGACATTCTACTACAGCTTGCATTTCTATGTTTCTTTACATGGGTGGGGGTTTGCTTGTGTTTTTAGTTAGTTAATTGCATTTATATTGTTTTATTTAAAGTCTCTATCTTAATATATAACCTTTGTTGGACATTCTGCTATTTTGGAGTCTTTGTACTATTATTATTATAATTGTTATTATTAGGGTCAATATTGGGGTAAAGAACAAGGGGAGGGAAGCAGAGAAACAAAGGAGTGGGGAGTTAACAACCAAGGAGGGTGAGGGCAGGCAGTTTGGCAACAAGGGATTGACAATCAACCAGGGGAGGAAACCGTGAGGAGCAGATCACCCATTCTCAGGTAGAGTCGGAGAGGAGGGGGTGTGGACCTTAGTGTTAGGTAGGAGCCATTGCTTGAATAGGATGGTCTTGAGCTCCTTCCTGAACTGCAGAATTTAGGGGTTGAGTCTGATGTTGACAGGTAGGAGGGTCTATATTTTTTTGATGTAGATAGAGGAGGCCAGTCCTCTGGTTCTTTTCTACTTGCACAGGTACACATTTCTTTACTTCTGGTCTGGTGGATTGCAGGCCACTGGAGATGATGAGTTTCTCAATGAGGTATATTGGACACCTCAAGGTTATAGCCTTTTAAATGATGCAGCAAAGATATGATGATGATCCAGGCTTGCAGCAGGAGCCAGTGCACTTCATTGAGGGTTGAGGTGATGTGATTGGATTTGCAGAGACCTTTTAGGAGCAATCCTTCAGCATGCATGGCGCATCTCAGTGGTGCCAGGATAGTCACCAGACGGCCTTACAAAAGGGAATTATCACCATCCAGGTGAGAAAGGAACAAGTCTTGGGCAGCAGATCTGAAGTTGTTTTCTGTGATGAAGGGCTTGATTTTCCAAAGGCGAGAAGGTTGGTACGATGCCTTTTGAGTCTTCCTTGCTATGTGCTGTTTGATGGAGAGGTGTGTGTCGATGTAGAAGCCAAGAGAATTGGTACAGGTGGCCAGCTGGGTTGCTAAATCCTTGAGGTGCACAGCAAAGAACCAACTCTGGAGGTCAGGGTGTTCAGTGGTGTTGGTCTGCAGTAGGAATTCAGTCTTGGAGGAATTGAACTTCAGGTACGCACTTGACATTTGATGAATGGATCAATGTGAGGCAGGCCTTAAGCCTGTGGATGTCTTTAATGGAGGATATATTGAGGTACAGCTACATGTCATCTGTGTCTTGGTGGGTGTGGATGTTGTGTGGAGTGAGGAGTGAGGATGGCTCCAAGCGGCTCCATGTAAAGTTTGAAGTGCGTGGGGGAGAGGATGAGTCCTTGCAAGACTCCACAGGTGATGGGTAGAGTTGGTGATCTGGAGGAATCCATTTGTATGCACTGATGTTTCTGTTGCTTTTTTATCTGCTCACACCCCTTCTGAAGATATAGCCTTCCCTTAGCCTGGACTACCACTCAAGGTGAAGAAGGTATACCTTTCGGCCTGAGCCTTTTTCACCTTTGTGATTGGAATTGATGCTGGTTTATTTGTAGTGTGGGGCTTAGTAGGCATTTTAGCCACTACTCATCCCTGTACTCCTGCAGATCAAAAGGAATTGTGTCTTACTGGTGGCAGTAGTGGGATCCAATACAGACTGTGCCTACAGCTTAGTCATTCAAAATAAAAGACTATGGAATTAATGTCAGAAACACCACCAGGCATTTTTTAATCATCATACTCTGAAGTTGGACATGATCGTATGTCAATAAAGGGGACTCCACTGCGGCAATAGGGTTAAGAAAGATGAATTGCTTAACAGCCTGTACATTTTTGAGGAATGTTGGTGGGGTGGAGTTGGCCAGTGGGGCTAATAGTGACCTAGAGCCTGAAGCCGAGGTACCCATTCCACTGAGGGACATAGAGATGGAGGCGGATAGCGATAACAATAGCTGCTCCAACCATACTTCCAAGAGCAGTAGGTTGTGTGGTATCTCCGAAATCCTTTAAATCCTGTGTTTCAGTCAGGTCCAGACTCTTAGGAGCGTCCCAGGGTAGTTGCTCTGGGCTGAGCTAACAGCTAGGAAGACCCGCCAAGAAGAGAGGAGGATATCCCAGGCAGAGCACTAGCAGAGAAATGTGGTGGTCCTAGCAGAGTGAATATAAGGAGATTTAGCAGCTCCATCAGAACTGAAACAGAAAGATAAAATGATGTTAGTGCTGTGCGAGCTAGAGCTAGAGGGTACAAGAGAGCTAGAGGATAAAAGGGAGGTCCACAGAAAATCCTCAGGTGGGAAGGGAAGTGTTTCTGGTGGTGGCAGCCAAGAAAAGCCTAGGCACCACATCCTCAAATACCTGACATCTTCCACTAGTTCAAGTCACAAGAATTTGCCTTATGCCTATGGTAGGTAAAAGAGGAATTGTGGGGAGCAGCGCCTATGAGTAGTCTCCTGATGGCTCGAGCTGCTGCCATCATTCAGTTGTCCATAGGGGAAAGCTCATATATGCCAAAATGAAGGCCATCATCCTCAGAAATCTACAAGAATGTGTATTGGTCCACTTACAGCTTACTTTACTTAAATCCCCTGTGGTGTTTCACCTCTAAAAAGAGGTAGGGCACCCCTTATACTTTGATTCATGTCTGGACCACAATTACAAGAATAATTCATCTTCACGCATTTTGGGGATACAGTATATCCCAAAGTCCTCTGCCAAGGAGGTGTAGACAGAAGACATCCAAGGCAGTGGATATTTGTACCCTTAATCATCTGCAGGGCACAGTGGGGGTTGGACTAA
This sequence comes from Ambystoma mexicanum, assembly GCF_040938575.1. Lineage (NCBI taxonomy): Eukaryota > Metazoa > Chordata > Amphibia > Caudata > Ambystomatidae > Ambystoma > Ambystoma mexicanum. Next base: position 1,273,612,171 of record NC_090929.1, on the reverse strand, counting down.
GGCCTCATTGGGACTTGTCTGGCAATGGGACCCTGTAACTGGCAGCAAAGGAACCCCTGTAAGTGCCAGCCAAGCCCCCCTTGAGTGGAAGCAGAGCAGGACAACTCAACCTGTCTTGATCCCCTGGATTTTGACTCCCAGCAACTCATAAATCAAAGATCATCTGGAATCCTGTTTCACCACCTTGAGCCATCTTTGATATGACATGATATGATATGGTATTTGTAATGCACCTATACACAAGTGAACTACTTTGGCATACTCAATGATCTTAGAAGTGACGCAGGACCCACAGTGCTGCTTTTTCACTCCATGAATTTCAAGGTGCTTACCTGCATCTTGAAGTCATCGTCAACCATTGATGATCACTTCCGCCTCGACTTGAGTGTCCTTTAACCCTTGGGGAAGCATTTGGCTTGCATCATGCTAAGGAATGCATTGACTCATCAGAACCACATCTCAAATCGACCCTACTATCAACTCAACCTGCTCAAAGCCATCATGTCATTCTCCAACTCAACCCAGCAGAAACATTGTTTTAACCTAACTCAACCACGGAGTGGAATCTATTGAGACCCATTGACTTGCATCATTGTCATTAGAGGAAAACGCTGGTGGATATGGCAAGGGAAATGTGCAGAAGATCACATAGTGAATAGTTTTGTGTCAAATAAGATGCAGTCAAGAACCAAGATACTTCGTCCAGCAGTTCGTCCGGATTCCGGTGGGCGCAGGACCCACATCACTGCAGGAGCAGTGCTGCCCCCACGCCAGGTGAGGCCAGGGCAGTCTCACATGGCAGGACCGCCATTCGCCACTTTTCTCCCCCAACGCAACGAGCAGATTCGAAATCTGCATTATCTGCTATAATTCAAGCACTATCGCTTGATCAGTGCTCCGTGCAGCTCCGTGCCGCGGACACTGCACCGAGGCTATTCCACGCTATTGCCGCCATTAGCCCCCTCGAGGCTACCACCCACTCCAAGATGGCCGCCCGCCCGCAATCGCCAGGTCACACAGCCCACCTCAGTGTGATCCCGGCCTGATTGGCTCCCTTCCCGCATTTCGGCCAATCCAATCGCCGGCAGGCGTCAAGCCGGCACACCCACGAAGGCCACACACCAAGGCTGCCTGTCTGGAGCCTGTCCGGAGGCGTCCTAGACCTGGGCCACGGACCCTGGACCCATTTCGGTAAGCCTATCATACCGATCATCTGATATGCGCAATTGTCGGTATCCTTGATCGCCCGTAATCTGTACCCGCTGCTTGCACCATAGCTATTATGGAATATTCGCTGCATGATTCAGCCTGCACACGCCGGCGCTGACCCACACCACAAAGGCGGTCTCCTACCTCTACAAGGAGCCTCTTATTCAACACAAACATACAGACTACAGTAAAACAATTCCCACAGGATCGCTACATTGACTGCTACTGTGCACACTGCCCGTTTAATGCTTCCTATTAGACACAATGTTGATAGACACACTCCTTCGGTCTAGTCTTCATGTAGGCATCTAACCATCACTCTCAGGAGAAACAGCTGTTCCCTATGGCCCAACTGCAACCCTCTATTCTAGGTGTCCCACAATGTATGCGCTTTTAAAGTTTTGTTCCCTGGAGGTCTCCAGATAATATTATACAACTGTGTCATGCCTTATGGTCGCTAGAGACCACTGAACCATTGTGTTATGCCTTATGGTCGCTAGAGACCACTGAACTACTGTGTTGTGCCTATGGTCGCTAGAGACCACTGAACCATTGTGTTATGCCTTATGGTCGCCAGAGACCACTGAACTACTGTGTTGTGCCTTATGGTCGATAGAGACCACTAAACCATTGTGTTATGCCTTATGGTCGCTAGAGACCACTGAACTACTGTGTTGTGCCTTATGGTCGATAGAGACCACGAAACCATTGTGTTATGCCTTATGGTCGCTAGAGACCACTGAACCATTGTGTTATGCCTTATGGTCGCTGAACTACTGTGTTGTGCCTTATGGTCGCTAGAGACCACTGAACTACTGTATTGTGACATTTTGGTTGGTAGAGTACCCCGTGCCTCTGCATTGTTTAACCCATATGGCATCCCAGCTCCCTCACTCCTATCCCAATATGTACACCACTCACACACCTTACATCCTCTTAGGTATAGTCCACATCGTACTTACTAGCAATATTGCCTACCTCATGCCCATAGGGCAACTCAACAGCCTTAGCATGGAACCCAGACACTACACCACACATGCTTCTCCCCCCAATATGCCAGACCTCATACTCAGGCAGCACAGACTCAGAACACGTACATTACCCATAGCATTCCCAACCACACCTATGCAGGTACCGCCTAGGAACTCACGTCTAGGATCGCGCACCCTCCGCTTGCCAAGCAACACCACGCTTAAGCACCTTAACAAGACTCTTACGCTGGCTCCTCCTAGACCTCACCTGACTAATAAACCCACTCACACTACCAAAAAGCCCATTCCAACCACCGACCTCAAGCCACCTCAATCAATTAAGCTCCAACATCTGAAATGTGCCTTATTAAATGTTCGTTCACTCAACGCCCACGCACTTGAAGTCAATGATATTATTACCAGCCAAGACTTAGATATGCTAGCCTTAACAGAAACTTGGTTGCATGCGGCATCTGGTCCTACTATCAGCCTAGCTGTACCACCAGGATACTCAATCTTAAGACAAGACCGATCAGCTAAAACAGGAGGAGGGGTCGCACTAATTTTTAAAGATTCCCTAGCCATAAGGCAGACCTCCACCACAGGGGAAGACACTACTGACATCCTATCGGTCAAACTCACCCTTTCTCCCAAAGAAACAGTAAACATTCATGTCATATATAGACCTCCAGGCCCCGCCAACAACTTCACTAACAAAGTCAACCACATCCTTGGGAAAAACATCAAACAAACCTCTAAAACTCTGCTTCTAGGTGATCTAAACCTCGGATACAATGATAAACTTGACAAAGCAGCCACCTCACTCGCTAGAAATCTCACAGACTTAGGATTCACACAGAAAGTTACTGCCCCGACCCACAATAAAGGCCGTATCCTAGACTGGGTGGCAGATCATAACTGTGGCTCCACCATCAACTCCAACACAGCCCTCCCATGGTCCGACCACAACTGCCTCCAATTCTACATCCCCATATCATCATACTCCAAACCACTTATACCTGCACCAGCTAAGATGACCAGAAGTGCCAAAAAGCTTACAGCAGACAATATACGCCCCTTTCTCAACAACCAATGCCTAGCACCGCCCTTCTCCTCTGACCCCAACATTCTAGCAGAGATTTTCAAAGATACACTCTCTCATGCCATCAACACCGCAGCTCCTCTTGAAAGCAAAAAGGAAAAAAAATCATTTCATTCCAACTCATGGTACACAGAGGACCTATTAAACATACGCCAGTGCAAGCGCCAAGCCCTCAAAACATGGCAGGCCAATCCCTGTGACGCCACCAAAAAAGACTTCCTGCATATTACTAAAAAGTATAAATGTGCTATATTTCAGGCTAAGTCTGAAACATACAATAAACGTATTCTGGAAGCCAACTCCCACTCAAAAGAACTTTTCACCATCTTTAAAGAGCTCACTATCCCCCCAATCTGCACAGATGAGACTGTTAAGGATGAAGCCTGGTGCAATAGCATCCAAACAGCGATGTTAAATAAAATAGACCTTCTTCAAAATAAAATTGCAGAACATTTCAAGGCTTTGCACCCCCAACAGACCCCTGTCGCCAATCCCACTAACGACCAGCACGCCTCCAAATTCAATTTCTCGCCTATCAGCGAAGCAGATGTTCTCCTAATCCTTAAACAGATTAAACCATCTCAATGCAAAGGCGATATATGCCACCCTAACATCATTAAAGAATGCGCAGCACCCCTCACACCGATCATCACAGCATTCATCAACGCCTCATTCAAGACGGGCATAGTCCCTCATAGTCTTAAAGAGGCCTGGGTGCGTCCGCTCTTAAAGAAACCAACCCTGGACCCTGCCCAACCCAACAACTACCGACCCATCACAACGGTCCCATTTCTTCTGAAAATCTTAGATAAAGCGGCTCACATGCAGATACAGACTTACCTGGAAAACAACTCTGTCCTAGGTAAAAGGCAGTCCGGATTTCGCAAAGGCCATGGCACTGAAACCGCCCTACTAGATCTGAAGAACCAAATTACCCTTACACTAGACAATGGGAAATTGGCCCTTCTGCTCCTCTTAGACCTCTCGGCGGCATTTGACCTAGTTGATCATGCCATCCTCACGAACCATCTCATTCAGGCCGCACATTTCTCCATACAAGCTACCAACTGGATCACCTCCTTCCTCGAAGGAAGAGTAATGAAAGTGTTCTCCAATATAGCTAATGCAGATCCTACTACCATCAAGCACGGAGTCCCGCAGGGCTCATGCATGGCGCCTACCCTATATAACCTGTTCACCAAACCCCTCTTTGACAAACTGGATGCCCTCGGGATCACATACACCAATTACGCCGACGATACCCAAGTACTCCTCCCACTCACAGGACTCTACCATCAGGACACAGCCACCCTCCAGAACATTTACGCCACCATCCAAGCTTGGATGGCCACAAACGGCCTATGTCTTAACGGAGACAAGACCGAAATTCTCATCCTTGGTCAAAAATCCTCACTCACTAACCTAGACCCACTATACACCAACTTCTCCATAGACAATTGCATCATCCCAGTTCTACCCTCTGTAAAAACACTAGGAGTACACATTGACGCTACACTCTCCATGGACAAACAAGTCAACTCCATTGTCTCTGCCTCCGCTCTGAGCACTAAGCTCATCAATGCCATCAAACCTTTCCTAACCAAAGACAATTGCCTCTCTATCGCCAGAGCCACCATTGGAGCTAAACTAGATTACTGTAATGCGTTACTAGCTGGCACCTCCAATTCCAATCTCATTAAACTCCAAACAACACAAAATAATGCTCTAAGAGCAGCTCCCAATATACCAAAAAGGAACCACATTGCACAAGCCAGAAAGGCAGCACACTGGCTACCTGTCAAAGATCGCATCACTTTCAAAATACTCACCACTGCACACAAGTGTATCAACCTGACCGCACCCTCCTACCTGTCTGACACCCTAGTCAGATCTCGCTCCTCCAGACCAACTAGGCAATGCCACTCCAACCAGCTCAGGGTCCCACGCATCAAACGAGCTAGAGCAGGAGGAATAAGCTTTCCCTACATTGCCCCTAAGCTATGGAACGCACTACCTAGCACACTCAGAGCAGAAACCTCTCTCATTGCCTTCCGAAAAGAGCTGAAAACTATCTTGTTTAACTAATTCCTCTTCTAGTTCGCCTCGCTCTCCTCTTGATCTCCTCTCCCTCTTCCTCCCTGTAGCTATTTCTCGCTTTCCTGCAACTAAGTAATGATTTCAATGTATGCACAACTAGCCATTTCTCATAGCTGCAATCTTCTCATGCAACTAATAAATGACTTCAATGTATGTACAACAAATCATATCTGTAACAAGCGCCACGATGCCTCTGGGCTGCATGTGCGCTAAACAAATGCGAATAAATAAATAAATAAATAAAAATAAATAATACTTGTAAACTAAAACCCAGAATGTGCAAGCAAAACATGATAGGAATACAAATATATGAAAAAATCTTACGATTACAAAGAAAGTTGTAAAGCTCCTCATTCACAATTGGTCAGCACTGCACCTACATACACGCAATGACAAGATCTGTGAGCTAAAGCCCATGATGGTGGTATTATATATGGCAACTTAAAGACAATACTCACAGGGATGAGAAACACCAACTGGAATGCCAGCAAAGCCCACGAACCCTGCTGATGAAACAGGAATCCAGAAAGGCTACAACATCAAAGGGATTATAACTTAATGCATAAGACTCCTGACAGGGGGTAAGTAGGAATAGTGCTTACAGAATAGTGAGGAATACATAGGCATTCACACAGGAGCTGGATAAACAAGCACACTCCACCTAACTATCGATGGGGACCAAAGAGAAAGGTTCAAGGGGCAACCAGGAACAGACTTTAAGAAAAAGTAAAGGAACAGGAGCAGGTACAATGACATTGCAAGTGCAAACACTCCTCCCTTCCCATGCAGGAAAGGAGAGGAAAAGGGCAACAGAATATGAAATCTCTCAATGATGGATGTCTAAAGGATCAAGGTTACACTGAATAACAGGACACAGTCAAAGGAATAACACAGACAAACTCGGCTGCACAGACAAAAAGAAAGCACTGGAAGGTGCTGATTGCAAAAAGAGAGGAAGACAGAAGGGGAATCCAGGAAGCAGAAAATACTTATTAGTACACTAAATTTGAAATCCAAGAATCCATGAACAAGAAACACAGAAATAGACACTAAGCATAACAACCAAGAACAAGGGACAGGTCACAAACAGAAACCCTGCAACAATGACCAGTGCATGACTGAAGCAAACAGGGGATTTTAAAGATGGTTAAAGAGCACACACTTCGGGGGTGGGGGAGATGTTTGTAAGCATTTGCCAACAACAGGCGCTCCTTATCCTCCACCCAGGCGTGTCCTGCAAAGGTGGAGATAAAGCAGTGGGCCAGGCATTCTGGGAAGCAAAGTCTTTTGATTAAATCAGAATAATGGCTACCAAAAACCTGGAATGCATCAGGAGGGAAAGTGAAATGGGAAATATGGGTTAGAGCTTCCTAATCACCACAACAATGTCGAGTAAGGTTCAGAAGGAAAATCAATAGGCAATAAACCCCAAATCAGGCACCAACTGTGGGGAATGAGCAAAGGGAGATAATCGCAACAATCAGTTCAAGTGTGGACTCGGTTACACACAAAGGCTGTTCTCGACTCTGACTTCATGTTGACTCGTTGCTGGATCAACATACCTCACCCTGTCTCAACCCTGGCTCGTCCATAGAAATGGACTTAGAAACCTGGCTCAACACTGTAGAGAAGCCACGACAACGAATTAAAGTATTGTGATGAGGCCTTGTCCTCTGCTCCGCTTTTGGGACAATAGTAACTGCTAAGCTCCCTTTCTCTGCCTCTTTCTTTTAAGACACCTTCTTGATTATTGCCATTGTTCTAATTGAATGTCTGAACACCTTGCTCATCTACCATTCTACAACAGCTTGCATGTTCTATATTTTTTTACAGGGGTGGGTTTTTGCTTGTCTGTTTAGTTCTTTTTTTGTATTTGTATTGTTGTTGTAATGTTCTAATAATTATTAAAAATAATTAAATAATTTGACAAAAAAAGTAATCTAGTTTTATTGAGTGTACATTCTTTTGTTTTAGAGTCTGTTTTGGCGATATTACTGTTTGGGTTGCTACTGTCATCTTTCCACGCCCCTCCTGAAGATATAGCCTGGCCTTGGCCTGCACTGCGATGAGTCTAAAGGACGTTTACCTTTTGGCTGTGCCTCGCTCACATTTATGATTGGGATAACCACATGTGTAGTAGTAATGAGAAGCTGAGTAGGCCCTCTTGCCACGTCTCATCCCTGTACTCATGCAGAGAAGTCATTTCATCACACATGTTTAAAACGTATTGCTCAGAAGGACAGCTGAAAATAACATACCATAACTGATAAGCCACTTATTCGTTTTTTATTCAACCTGCACTTTCTTCCCAAACTTTGAAAAATACCTTAGCCAGAAATGAATGTTTTTTTCTTTTCTGTGGATAATGCAATTAAAATAAAAGCAACTGTCCAAATATAATCTTTACCATTTCTTTTTTTGCCAAACGTTTGTTTACATTTCATCAATTATAAGGTGTCATTAGACAGTGCGTTCCTTCTTTCCCTGAACTTTGCTCGGGTCCAATGTCATCCTAGGAAGTTGAGGTGTCAGACGTGGTCCCCTTTTGGTTGAGGAGGTATGTGGACTGCTTTCTTTACCACATGAATTGGTCAGAGATTCTTGGAGGCTCTTTTGCCGTTCGAAGCTTTGCAAGAACCAGGTCGTATGGACTCATAGGCCTGCTCGTGGACTACATATTAGCAGTTCAATTTATAGACAGCGTGCAAGCTGCAAAGCCTCATGATCGCTCAATCCTGATTTTGCGATTTGGGATTGCGTTGCTATATCAAGGTGAGAGTGGAGTTCATCCCTGCGAGGAAAAACCTGTTGGCAGGTTAGTGCTCTCACGATTGCCGGGCAGCTGCACCTGGCGACTTCACAGAGCTGTGTTTCATCATATTATGTCAGCAGTTCTCTTGAGCATACTCAGGGCTTTAAGTGGGGTAAGAAATCGAGGGGGGGGGGCTCATTTGGGGGCGTGGCTTGTGGGAGGGGCGTGGCCTAAAAAGTACGCAAATCGTAGGGTATTCACACAAATATATATATAAATGTTATATATTTGTGTGCGTACCTTACTATGGTTTCTGTACTATGCAAGCCATCTTTTCTAAACATAGAAATATGTAACATATTTCTACGTTTATAAAAGATGGCTTGCAAAGTACACAAACCATAGTAAGGTACGCACACAAATATATAACATTTATATATATTTGTGTGCATATCCTACGGTTTGCCTAGTTTTCAGGCCATCTTTTTTAAACATTTCAGGTTTATAAAAGATGGCTTTGAAAGTACACAATTCAAGCCATCTTTTATAAAGCTTTGACTACGGACAAAATTTTCCGTTGGCAAAGCTTTATAAAACATGGCTTGAAATGTGTACTTTCAAAGCCATCTTTTATAAACCTCGAAATATGTCGAAGAATCCCCAGGTTCGCCGAGGGTTAAAGACGCCTCGGCGACCTGGGGAAACAAAGGGACAGTCAGTAACTGCCTCTGGTGACCTCTCGCGCGAGGGGTCACCAGATACAGTTACTATGACTGACGGAAGTGGCAGCCAGTCACAGCGTCGCTGTGGCTGGCTGCCACATCTGTCAGCTCGCCTGACTTCATTGCAGGCGCATCATCCCGCCAATATTGTGGTAGGACAGGGGGCCCCGACGGGCCCCGGCTCAGTCCCACTTTTTGGAGACTGCCGGGGCCGGCCCCGGCAGGCCCCGGCCCACTTTAAGCACTGAGCATACTAGTGGCAGAGGTCGAAGTGGCCGGGAGCGGTGTTTCACTGTTCCTATACTTTTATTTTAAAAAGAAACTGTTCTGGAATGGTTTTATTTTCAAATAAAAGTGTAGGAAGAAGTTGACGCTTGCATTTGAGTGCACTGTACTGCACATTCCCATAAATAGCAGGTGTGCTTTTTTGGGGGGTTTGTATTGTGTGTGGAGGGGGCCCAGGGATGGGGTTTGTGGGGAGCGGGGCAGACCAGCAGAGAACATACCTTCCACTAAGTCTTTTCGTACACTTGAACACTGACTAATGGGCGATCTGGCAGTTGGTTTGGACGAGATCACATGTCTGGGCGGAGTTGCGTGTTCTTGATGCTCACGCCCCGGATTGTTCCTACGGATATGCAGTGGCGAAAAGATGACATGGTGGAGGATATAGGCCATGACATACAGAAACATCTGGAGGTGGAGCAGAGACGCGTAAGGGTCTGTGGGTCTAGTAGTTTGATAAATAGGAGAAGATGTGTGTGTTTATTTTTCCTTCATGCTGTTTGAAAGTCAATAAAGAAAGAGTGATGCACCATAACAAGAAACCGCTGTGCAGCGTTTTCGAATTTAAATGTTTGGTTAAAAACATATTTTAAAACACATCAGAATATTTGCATAAAAGACTTTGCCCACACAATTCTGAGAATTTAAAAGAATGGGCAAGCAAAACTAAGAAAACATTAACATTCAGAAGGGACACGTTTGGGGTGGAAAATGTTACTTTGTGAAGGCAAAGATCTTCAGTTAGGGACACAAATCACAAATGGTTTTATAGCAGGACTATGTTTAACAATGGCTTGCCTATTTTGCAATATGTTTATAGCGTGTTTTCTTTGGCATCCTTCATCTCACAGAGTGGCTTAGTCTATAGAAGACGGGCCCTAGGGGCCAGTGTTTGCAGTTGCCTGACATGATTGCTCTTCAGTTGACTGAGTCAACTGCGGCCATTTCTCAGCTGAGGGAATCACAATGCAGAAACTGGCATGTTTACATGCGTTCCAGCAGCGCAGAGTGCAGGCTGTCAGCGGTAGGCCTTCTTTTCATGGTAAAGGAGCTGATTTTGCAAATGCCACTATCGCTGCCAAGCAGGTGAAACCCCAGCTGGGAGATATGTCACAGTCTACATCTTTTCTTAAAATATGCATAGTTTCTTCCCTGCTGTTTGATTGACAATTGTCATCTAAAATGCCAAACTCAACATTTGTATCATTCGAGTGCTAAAATAAGCAGATGCTGCAAATTGCCATGTATTTGGAAAGTTGCAGTCGTAGATTGGAAACAGGATACGTTTTTGAAAACATCAAAATACTGACATTTAAATTATAGTAAGTGCTGAGAGCGGTAATGCGTTGGTCTACATTGCGTTTCTTTTTGAGGATGTTTTAATGCAGCTCTGCAAAATGTATTTTCCATGCATAAGAAAAGAGACAGTCACAAGATCTCAATCTCTTGCCATTCCCTCAGATTTTTTAACAGGTCCTCAGTGATGTGGTGGATGGACGTGGTGTATATACACATATGCGTATGTTTCAAAAAAGAACTCTTATTAATAACTTTTGAATCCTTCCATTAAATGCCAGAATCAGCCTGCACCTAGATATTAGGATGAATTGATGCACTGAAAGGAAATGTGCAAATCGTGCAGACCAAGTTGGAGATAATCACATTTTGATTTATCTTTATATCACGCATGCACCAAATGACTGCATCTTTTATAAAAAACTATAAAAATACATGTAGAAAATGTACATTTCTTACATGTATGATACGATATGTATGTAAACTCACAACAAAGCCAGTCCCGGCTTTCATGTGGGTTTTCATCCATATAATAGTGCACATGTATGGTTTTCATGTGACTCTTGTGCTTATTGAAAAGTGCAGGTAATTTTTGTACATGTACACTAATATACGTATGAATACTATTTTATTTATTTATTTATTCATGTATAGAGCACACAAAATCCCAGAGGCATCAATGCGCTGTTACAGGTACCAGTTACATGCGGCTCGAGGGCAATTGGAGGAGATAAGCATACAGATTACAGTTGCAAATTGCATTAAAGAGGGTGCAGAAGGACCTTGCAAGGTAGATTGTTACAAGACACAGTACGGAGGGGATATCATGGGGGGAGCATACATAGTTTAAGAGAACATACAGGTTTTCAGTGCTTTCCGAAGGCCCAGTACAATTATTCAGCTATTAGCGCATGTGGTAGGGAGTTCCAGTGTTTAGCTGCAATGGAGGGAATGCTGGAGCCTTCAGTTTTGGATCGTTTGACTCTGGGCTGGACCACCTGATGGGAGTATGGAGTTCTCGTAGGCCTGGATGTGGTGGGTTTGGTGATTTTCTGGGACAAGTACAGAGGGACAGATCTGGAGATGCATTTGTATGTGACTGAGAGCGTCTTGAACATAATTCTCTCTTGGATGAGGAGCCAGTGAACCGTTCTATGGGCGGCAGAGATATGTTCAGATTTAGAGATGTATAGTGCAGCTCGTAGAGAATTATGTTGAATTATCTGTAGTCTCTGGACATTGTGTGCCAAGATGCCTGCAAAAAGAGCATTGTATTAATCTAGCCTATCGCCGACCACGGGCCAGGCAAGAGTAAGTCTGCACTACATGCAGAGGAATGGTCTGGCAGCATTTAACAATTTGGTAGTGTAGGCTGCAGAGGAAGGGATGGCATTTACTTGGCGAGTCAAGGATAGGGTAGCATTGAGATAGAAATACAGTCTTTTGACTCCAGGGAAGACTGTAGTCAGAGTGCCGTCAATGTTGAAGGCTGCGTACCTACGATCAAGTTTTTTTAGAATCGCTGAGGATCTGACTATTAGGAGCTCAGTCCTCTCGTCATTTAGGAATAGTCTGTGGATGGTCGTGTATGCTGTATTGAGGGTGTCCGCATCCTTAAGGTAGTAACTAGAGAGGAGCAGGTGGATTTGCACATCATCAGCATAGTTGGTGTAGGCTATGCTGGGGAACTCCAGCAGGTCAAAGAGGGGCTTTGTAAATATGTTAAAGAGTGTGGGAGGGATGTAAGATCCTTGGGGTACTCCATATTTGATGGGTACTGGGGGGGCACTAGAGTTGTCAGCAAAGGCTCTCATTACTCAGCTGTCAAGGAAGGAGGTGATCCATGTTGAAGCTTTTGAGTGAAGGCCACAGTGGTAGTCATATGGTGGCATAGTATTTTATGGTCGACCAGGTCGAAGGCAGCAGATAGACCCAGAAGGAGGAGTAGGGCTGGCTTCCCTTCATCCCTGATCTCATTGATTTGGTTTTTGAGGTATAAAAGAGCAGACTCTGTGCCATGGTCTGGGCGGACTGCAAACTGGCAGATACCTAGGATCTGGTTTGATTCCAAGTGGCGTTAAATTTGGACATGCACTGCTCATCTAGAACTTTTAGCAAAAAAGGGACTGTGGTGATTGGCCGGTAGTTGTTGGGGAGGGTGTTTTTAAAAAAAAAAAATAAGGATAGAACACAGGCTTCCTTGAGACTGAAGGGTACTGTGCCTGCCCCGAAAGATGCTTTCATTAATGCTGTGATGAAGGGAGCTAGAGTTTCTGCATAGTCTTTGATGAGTGGGGCTGGGCAGATAGCTCCTTTGCATCTTGAGTGTTTGAGGCTCTTCCTGATGTGAAGGGTTTCTAGTTCTGTGACTTTTTTTGAAGCAAAACAGTGGGATGCTCTAGTTGTTGGGTTCTGCAAAGGAGGTATCAGCCCTAGTCAACTGGGTAGGTTTCAGGGTCAGTCTTTTTGATAAGAATTTTATTGTGGAGAGAGTCAATTTTTAGGATCATGGAGTTCTGAATGTTAGTACATCAGATCTTGTCTGTATTAACGGTGGACGGTAGGGAGGTAGGGGCTTCCAATTCCTTTGGGATACTGAAAATGTCTCTGGTGTCAGATTTGGCATTAGCTATTCTGGTGTCTAAAGCTATAGCTTTGGCATGGATGATAGCAGGGACGTCATTTAGGGGTCGCCAGAGGTCACAACTGCGACCCCTGAGGTCTCCCTTGCGACCTCTGTGTTCTCCCTTGCGACCTCTAAAAAAAAAAGAAAAAAAAATCCTTTTTTTTCCTTTGTTTTTACATTTGCAAGCTCCTGGGCTGTGGCTCTTTACTTCTGCAGTAGCTGGCTTTCTTGTTCAGGCCCCTTAAAAAAATAAGAAAAATAAGAACAGGAGTGCCACAAGTCTAACACTTTCAGCACTGACCCTAAATGAGAAAGAATAGGAATACCAAATAATGTGTCTTTCTGGAATTCTATACACTAATTGCTAGACTCATTAAAGTTCTATTTCAGGCGCACTTCAGGGGTGAGTCACTGATTTAGTCTGTTCTTAAACGTCTCAACTCAGCTTTTCATCCTTCTGAGGTCGATAAATAAGTACCAACACAGTTTGGGTGATATTGGGTGGAAATGTTTTCTATATAAAGCGCTTAAGCGTAAGTGCTATATAATAACACATCATTATCATTTGGTCACAGACATCTGCTTGCATTCACAGTAATTTGGTAATATGGGCCTATACATACTGATCTCAACGATACATATGGCGATCCATTCTTGTATGAAATGTACATCACATTATAGTGATATCGTAACCATATTTTTCATAGTGTTCAATGCTATTGTAAATGCCATATCATATCATATCATATGTGATGCCACTTCCTGTTTTGTCAACGGGTGAAAGGTCGTGTTCCATCGCTTCCTGTAATATCACTTCGGGGTGGGGTCAAATGACATCACTTCTGGTGATGTCATCAGGGGGTCAAGGGTCGTGTGATGTCACTTCCTCTACCTCTGGCATTTTGGTGAAATGACGTCCCTGGATGATAGCTTGTTAGTAGAGTTTAGCAGACTTTGAGAATGCTAGTCTAAGGGCATCTAAAGGTTTTTTCTCCTGTTGGATTCCGCGAGACGCTTGCTGGAGTGGAGTTCAAGAAGGTCTGGGGTAAACCAGGCATTAATATGCCCAGTTGGTGTGGGGCAATGGTATCCACTGCAGCTGTAATCGTTTCTGGTATAGAGGTCTGCTAATGAGTCAGGGTCGAGCAAATGTAGGTACACTTGTTTGAGGGGTGCGAGGTGGGGTAGAATCTGCTCCTTGATGAGTTTCCTGGAACTGCAGGCTAAGGAAGGGGGAGTGGTATGTTGGTGGGTTAGGTAGCGTGGCACAGTGGCAGGGTAAAGGTAATAGTGTGGTGGTCGGACCATGGGCTGCGAGCAATGGATTTGATGGAGTTTGGGCAATTGGTGTCTGCGATCCAGTCCAAGGAACAGTCTTTGGCATGCGTGGGAGCATTTATGTGGTGTCTGAAGCCTAGGACATTCAGAGCATTAGCGAAGGAGGCGGCTTGAAGGTCGTTAGGGTTGTTGAGGCCCAGGTTCATGTCCCTAAGGAGGAGGATTTTTGAGTGAGGTTTGAGATTAACGGCAATGGTTGGATTAGGTCCCCATCAAAAGTAAGAGTGGGGCCTGGTGGGCAGTAGATGACATGCTTAGTAATGGTAGTGAAAGGGGAGGTGATCAGCTTCAAAGATAGGATGTCACAGTTTTCAATAGAAGTGTCAAATTCCCTAATGCTGAGGGTATCTTTGGCTATGATGTCGACTCCACCACCTTTGGATTTGAGTCTGTCTTCCCTGAGAATAGTATATCCTTCAGGTATGGCAAGTGAGAGGGCATAACCTTAGGCAGTATGGAGCCACGTTTCCGTGAAGGCAAATATGTCAAGGTTTTCTGTCGTGATAAGGTTGTTGATGTCGAGGTCATGTGCATGTAGGGACTGGGTGCTCAGTAGTGCAAAGCAGAGGTGGGGCACATTTTTTGATGAGGTAAGAGGCTTCTCTGGGACATTAATAGTGCCATTAGTTTTGGGGGTGATGGGGTCTGGGAGCATTGCTGCATTGGCTTCCATGTTGGTAGGGGGGGTAAGGTGGGTAGTAGCTTTGGTATCTGTGTGGTTCAGCAAGGGGGCAGCAATGGCAGTGGCCACAGAGGTGCAGAGTACAGGGCAAGCAGTGAAATGGGGCATGAAGGTTGTCACATATTGGCAGAGGCATGGTTTGATGCAAGACCAGCAATAACCTTAATCTGTCAGTGGTCCATTGTAGGGGTATCAGCAGCGTTCGCAGCAGTGATTTTGAGCATCATACAAGAAGTGTTAGTGAAGGTATGGCTAAGGATGGTAGCAACATTCATTGAGGCAGTAAAGCAGATTAGTACATGGCTGGTGGTGGCATTGTCAACAGAGTATTTGAGCGTAAGGGTGTTTGTAGCAGACACATCAATGAAATCAGACATCCCGGATAAATCAGTGGGAGAAGTTACAATGCATGCAGTATTGGCAGTTACAATACAGGCAGTATTACAGTTAAAGTGCAGGCAGAATTGGCAGTTAAAATGCCGGCAGCATTGGCATGTTGGCATCTCAGAGGTATGCACCAGTAGCATGTTCTGGTGGTGTGCCGGAGGGGTCGGTTATGTAGGTTGTGTTAGACTTGGCCTCCATACTCTGCGCAATGGAATAGGCAGAGTGTGCAGCCTGGATTTGTGCTTGGGAGGCATCAGTAACCAGCTGGGATGTACCTGGATAGGGCACCCTGGTGTGGCTGGTGACCTAGTCAGGGCTGACAGTGGGTCGGCGTGCCAGAGGTTGTGCCAGTGTTGGAGGGCGACGGCCCCAGGAAGCTCTGATCCAAATTAGTTGGGTGAGGTGCACAAACTGTGTTCTTGTGGGGTCCTCGAGGGGCGAGGCCAGGCTGGCTAGTGGGCTTGTGTGGTGGTGTCACTGTTTGTGCCAGCACCATTCTGTGCGTGTGTAGAGAAAGTGAGATGACCCTCCCTTGGCAGAGAGGTTGGTGGGCCGAATATAGTTAGCTTATCAGGCATTTTTCTGGTTTGCAAGTGGAGATGCATCTTTCTGTATTCAATGGAGGGGGCTGGTTACATTGCAGGCGATCTGTAGAAGAAGTGAGAAGCCTCTACAGTGGGCTGGGGATGCCATGCCAGCACATGGGTGCTTGCGTGGAAGATTGGGTAGCACCAGGTGGATGCTGGTGGATATCTTAGAGTGCCCCGGAGTCAGCTAGGGGCATACATTGGGCTGGCAGCGCATGCCGAGTAAACTGGAGTGCCGTTAGGAAGGGGAAGGGTGGTGGTAGGCCTATTGTGCTCATCTCTTAGAGATGGATAGGGTTAGGGCAAGGCAAGAGCACGTCAGTGTAGGGTCGTCAAATGCTTGTAAACATGGGACTGCATGGCTTACCTTTGGGTTGAAGGCTGTTGGACAAAACCCAACCTCTGCTCGCTCTCTTCAGCAAATGCACTGGCAGAGACGGAGCAAGGCCTTAACTCCTGGCCTTTGCTCTGGGCCAGCTCCGCTGGTTGGCTTCATGTCACTCCATGATTAGCTGAGTTGACCAGCCAATGGCAGGTAAGCCTCTGCAAGGCCTCACAGCTGCTGTTCTTCTCATCGAGCATGGCAGTGGTCATCTTTACAGATCCTGCACCTTGGAGTGCTTCTTCCTCACATCCACCAGCAGTGACAGAGCACAGCCTCAACTCCTGGCCTTTGCTCAGGGCCGGCTGCGCTGGTCAGCTTAATGTTGCTCCATGATTAGCTGAGTCAGCCAGCCAATGGCAGGTGAGGCTTGGCAAGGCCTCACAGCTGCTGCTCTTTTCATTGAGCACAGCGATGGCCATCTTTACAGCTCCTTGCATCTCGGAGTGCTTCTGGCTGCTGGTTGCAGGGGAGGGCAGGTGAACCTCTGCCTGTGCTCTTTCTCAAACTGAGGACTGCATTTGATGTCCGTTTGCAGGAGATTTAAATTACATTTGCATACAAACGGTACAGCTCTTATAAGCCTCCTATACATATAAAAACTTACATTAAAGTCCAAACTCACTCTAATGTGAGTTTTCATATATATTGGACATGTGCACTTCATGACTTTACACAAAACACCCTGTCACAGATGGCACAAAAGCCACTCCGATCCTCTGGGATGGTTCAAGTGTTTGAATTAATAATTTGTGGGCCCAAGAGCTAGCTAGCTCTAGCTCTCTCTCTCTCTCTCTCTATATGTATCTCTCTCTCTCTCTCTCTCTCTCTCTCTCTCTCTCTCTCTCTCTCTCTCTCTCATATTCCTTGGGGTTCCTCCCATCCTCAGACATCTGTAATCCCTTGTTAGTGTTACTGATTGGCAAACCATACTGTCTAATTCCTGGTTTAGGCTATGGATAATCTCCCCAAGAATCTCTCTCAGGGACTTCATACATCTGCCTACTCTAGCCAGTTGTTAGTTTTCTAAAGGCCTATCTCTTCACTGCTCTACTCTTGCTGTTCATTCCCCAATTTAATCAGTCCACCACTCTTCTGTTCCTCTAATGATTCACTCCTCCAAGTGCAGGCCTCCACCCTTTGATGTTACTTCTCCTCCCATTGCACTTCACAACATTGATCCCTCACAACGAGAGACTCTGGTGATTTTGTTGCAGTCATTCCTTCCCCAGACAAGCAATGGGCCCTGTGAGCCTGGGGAGCCAACCCTAGTATGTAAGAACATTTCTTAATTTGCTGCAAAGATGGGGGATGTTTGGGAGCTTGGCCCCTTTCTCAGGGTCACACGTGCTGATGTTATTTGCTGCCAGGCCCCCCATAGCCAAAGATGAATGTATCTTAGTTAATATGGCTTCCGTTCCAATGCTTTCCTTGTCCCGTTGTAACTGACTTCTCAAATGCATGCTGCACCCAGTGTAGGTAGATGCTGTCAGTTAGGTGCACGCTACTTTGGAAAGTCAAAAATGAATAAACACCACAGTCGAAGGGCAACTTGCCAGGTATATATTACTCACAGTTTTCTTGGCACGAAAGAAGAAGCTACTCCATTCCCCTCTCCGACACTGCCACCCGACACTAACACCACTTTCCTTCCACATCGCGTGAACTTTGCGCTCGTAGAGGGGTACAAAGTTAAAGGTGCAAATCTGTCAAAATCTTTGTTAAAGTCCTTAACATTACTGGCCACTAGAATTTGTAGTCAGGCAGCACTGTAGCCAGCATTTACTGAAATGACGATGTGATGAAAAAGAGGGAAGAGGGAAGACCGACACCTTTGTATACCGATGTGACTTTTCTTCCAGCTACCTGAGGGTTTTGGTCTTGCGCTATATTAAATAAACAAACAAACAAACAAACTTCACACACACGATTCACGCCCAGGAAGGGTATTGAAACCCCCACATGTGACACAGCCGGTATTGCGGTCAGGTTGAGGGCTAAAGGTGTAGAAATGTCAAAATCTTCATTAAAGTCCTTAACATTACTGGCCACTAGAGATTGCAGTCAGTTAGCAGGGCCTCCATTCTTGCCCGGACGGCTTGCAGGCTGGCCAACATCTGCCTCTCTTCGTCCACTGCTGCCCAGCAAGCGTCCTCCAGGATGGCAGCCCACCTCCCTGCCTGCCTATGCGCCACCTTGGCAATGACCATCATCACAGCTGCCTCCATAGCCTGCTGCATCTCGACCACCAGCTGCCTCTGGGAACGCTGATACACAGACAGCATAGCCTGCCGGTGCCCCTTGTGTGCCTACTCCCCCACATTGGCCAACTGGGTGCTTGTCTCCTCTGGGTGATATAGCCCTGCACTGACTTCCTCCTCCCCATCTCCATCTATTGCGGCCGGGAATTGCGCAAGCTCCATAGGTAGGCCCTCTGACCAAATGACTGTTGTTGGGGGAGTACAGCACCTGTACTGCTCTGAAGGGCCTGCTGTTCCTCCACTGCATGTCCATGTATGTGCACCTGGGCAGGCTCTGTGATCACCTCATGTGCTGGCATAGGGACTTCCACCTCAGGTAAGGACAAAGACACAGCCAGACGGTGGTGGTCCTGTTGCACAGGAGGCTGTGGTGGTCGGTGGCACAGAAGCCGAACTGGAGGATGACTGGGCCACAGAGAAGGAAGTAGAGGAGGGATCCATTTCAGTGGCCAGCCCGGAGAGACCCACCGAGAGCAGTGCATGTGCCAAATGGCACTGGAAACAGCTCATCTGCTTGTGATGCTGTAGAAGATCCCCACACGAGTCATGTTCAGCATAAAAAATAGATGCTGTCAGCCTTGCAATACCTGCTAGAAGGGACTGCACCACAACTCGGATGACCGTATCGGCTGCAAGTGGGGGAATGATCTGGGTAGAGGCATTGTGGGAGGTGCTGCTGCATCAGATGGCCCAGGGACAGAAGGTTGTGCAGAACCCTCCACAGTGGACTGCACAACCTTTATCTGGGCCAGGAGTGCAGCCTGACCACCCTCTATGATGCCCCCATCTGACCCTCTAGTCTGGGCAGCACATCCACCTCCATCAATCCAGAGAGACCGCCGTCCTACTTAGCCCCTGTGTGTCAGAACCCTGTCCCACCACTGCTGAGGTGTCCCCCATGACAATCACCTCCTGGCACTTAGCCTTAACAGCCTTGCCCAGTGGTACTGGCACTCCGCCAGCCACAACTCTCATGGAAGAGGAGGTGAGTGGCTGGGATTTATGCCTGGGTCTGAAGGCCCTGTGCCTGCTCTTTCACTCCACAGCACTGCTTCCACCCTCTTCACCAGCTGCAGCAACTGTGGAAGAGGGTACAAAAAACATTGCCATTAGTCAACTGTGACAATGCATGTGTGGCATACACAAGATTAACAGTAACATGAATTCAGCACAAGTCAACAGACACACACACACACGCCCATGCATTTAGCATGAATGCTGACACACAAGTGTAGGGAAAACAATGAGTCACAGTCATGACACACACACGTCAACCCAGCACATTGACATGTGGCCACACACACATTGCATGAAATCAGGACATGGCACAATACTAATGGCAAAGTGACCTAAGTGTAGCCCGCAGCCAGGTACATGAGAAGTGCACCTGGGCACATGCCTCATAACCACTATTGCATGGCTTGCATTGTCCTCTTGCATAAACATATAGCCTGGGAAAGGCTACAAACATGATGGCCATGAGGAGTCATGCACGGGACAGGGAAACTTGACAGCCATGTCCTACACAACAGCACACAAGTGTAGAGCCACAACGTACACAACCGTGGGTATGCCATGGGTGTCCTAGAGCAGTACCCTCCTGAGAGGCCTGGGGACCACGGCTGCCTTTGTTTGCCCCACTAGCAATTCCCTGGGACACCTACCGGAGCTCGCGTCATGCCTGGCCCGTCAACTGCTGGCCTTGCTTAGCCACTCACAGCAGCCAGACCTGTAGTTAAACACATGCTCTGGTGCCCCTGTACCGGCAGGGAGGACCCCCTCCCCCTCCCATGTCCATCACACAGGGAGACACTTATCACACACTACAAAGCATGCACAAAGTGGGGTCCATGGAGCACGGCTGCAGACAAATGTGGGTCACAACTGGGCCAGCTGCGACTTAGCCCATCTGGTGGTCCTGGCCCGCCTGGCCAAAGGAACAGATGGATGTGTGGCCATGAGGCAGTGCTAGCCATAAGGACACCATCCACTGCCTGGCCTTAAGCCATCAACACGATGCTGGGGTCTGCTAGCAGCATAACACTGTGAGTGGGTTGAGCTTCATCAAAATGACGTGTGCCTCCTGAGCGGTGCTTTTAAGTTGGCCACCTTTATGCCACATATACTGTGTTCACGGTCTAATGTAAAATTGACACTGTGCACTGTGGACTTCCCACATCACTCGATGTTACTGAGGGACTCCTTGACATGTAATGATGATCCACTCAAGTAACATGCCTAAATGTAGCAGTCCACCACGTCTGATATGAGTACATAAACAGGTGGCAAGAGCCCAGGTGACTGGCCATGGAATGAGCTTCACACTTGTCCATGTGACCTCAGTGTCATTGGAGGGCCCAATGCTGCACGTTGTGGGGCCCTGTTGGTCATGCGTGTGCCAACAGCCTAGCTGGATGGGTGGAACAGAGAACCTCGGCCCAGGCACTAATCGTGCGGGAATGGGGCAGCTGCTGCACATTCCCACGCCATGTTTGGTGAAAGTTGGGCTGCCACCCTGTGGAACTGTTGTCACCCTGGACTGCAGTTGAAAAACGAGCTTGCTTAAGAAATGCAAGGACATGACTCATGTGGGCCCACACCCACTGTGTCTAGCATAGTTCCTTTGGTCAGGCCACCATCCTTGTACTCACATGGCCACTGGGGAACTGCTGGCCTGCTCTGCCTCTACACTGCTTGGAGGGGAGAGACACCCATGTAAGGGGGAACTTCCTGAGTGGGCATGGTCTTGTGTCAACAACTTACCAGCACAGGTGGAATATGAATGCCTGTCTCAATGGCCATGGCCAGACAAGCTGTCTAACCCAAGATGAACCAAGTGTGCAAAATTAACCTGTGGATTGCAGGGAGGGAGACGGACAAGCTGCCATTGTGGTGCAAGTCATCTGAGGTTCATTAGCTCATGAACCTCAGATGACTTGCACCACAATGGCAGCTTGTCAGTCTCCCTCCCTGCAATCCACAGGTCAGGCAGCCTGCTGGGCTTCAAAATCACTAGGCCACTAATAAGATGGCTCCCAGTGGGCAAAGCTCTGTTGGCACATTGCAAGGGGCACAGCCCTTGTCCATCTTAGGGATTTGCAGTGCCTGCGTGTGTCGTGAGAACCAAGAGGAGGGCAGCCAGGACCCTTACACAATGCCAACAGTGTCAGCAGTAAACTTTGTACCCTGGGTGACAGAGGAGGAGAACTGGCCAAAAGTTGCATGCCTCCTCATACACTCAACAGGAGTACATTCCAGATTGGATCCCATCCGGACCACGAGAAGCGGCCAGCCCTTTCGACCCACCATGCATTCCCAAGTTCCACCTTCAGATGACCGGGCATGGAGAGTGGACAACTGGCAGTTCAAAGGATCACAATGGGGCACAGACAGCCCATGACCCTGGCATCCTGTCAAAGACCCTTCTGCAGCGTGTCCCAGGAGGCAGAACGCATGGAAGGAGGTGTGGGCAGTGGGTCACTTGGTAGGGTGGCCAACCACTGAATGCATGGGAGCATAGCTTGTCTCGGGAGTTCCACAGGCATGCATAGTGCACTTCCGCATACACCAAAGCTGTCAAGCCACCCTCTTCTATGCAATACCCCTCGAGCCAGTCATGATTTGATTGTGCACATCATGGCCATGCAAGCGGGACGAGAGGCCTCACAACACCCGTTTGGGCAATTGAACATCCAATTAAATATAGCAACATGTACCCCTGACAGTATGATCTGAAAGCTTGAAAAATGTATAGACACTCATTGCTGAGGTACAAGCACCTAGGTAGTTGCTACTAGTCCGAACAAATGCCATGATCACATGTCATCTCTGCCTCCTCATGCAGTGGGCTGACAGATCAGACTGTCGTCCCTGAGAGGTTAATGCACCAACAGGTAATTTCCGGACATCCATACACATGTGTCAGTCCCAGCTTCTGAGTGTGGATGATGCAATCTTCAATTGCAAATGTGCATCCCATAGAGGTGTCATGCATGTATGCCCCTCACATACCCCAAACATCAAAATCTGACATCTGTACCTGTCAGAGTACTTGTCATCAACTCACATTGCATGCGCACGAGTTCACCAACTCACCAAGAACTGACAGTGCACATACTTACGTGTGTCCAATTCACAGAAATTTCCATCACATACACCCAGCATTGGCATAAGACTGCATGCCGGTGTAGATCAGTGCAGCACTCATGCTATGTACATGCATACCCATGCAGAACAAACATACACTGTAGAACAAAGCACCCCATGGGTACTCACCAAGAGCTTCCAGTCGTGTCTGCCAATCAAGGATATGGGTGTGTAGTGCTGGGTAGAACCTCTCCAGGATCCGGAGCTGAAGGAGTGTCATCTAATGGCAGCCCACACAGTGCACCTCCACAGTGGCCCCTGCCTGGAGGGCTGCCTTTGCCTTATCATGGCACCAGTGCTTGAGGTCATCCCAGCGCTTCTTGACACTTTCCATGGTTTGGACTGGCACCACCGCTGGGTTGATGGCCATGATGTGTTCCCAGATCCTCAGATGTCCAGCCTTTCCAAGCGGTGTCACTGGGTTGTATAGGGCCCGATCCACCTGCATGCCAAGTTCAGTGGAGGTGAAGTTGGCAGCCCTCTGCCTCTCCTTCGGGATGCCGCTCAATGGAGAGGAGGCCAGAGTAAACATGGCAACCCCTGAGGCAGGTGTGAGGCAGCTGAGTCCTGACTATGGGCCTCATTACGACCCTGGCGGAAATCGAAAAACGATGGCGGAAATGCAATACCGCCATCGAATAGCGCTCGGTGCGATCATGACCCGTCACCGCAAAGTACGATGCCATTAGCGACACCGTAGTGAACGCCAACGCTAACTGCACCAAGTACGCGCGCGCGCGCCATGCCAAACCGTAATTACCACCATGGCGCAACGGTACGCGAATTCCGACCCTAGCGGACATGCACCTAACGCCATCAAGCACGGCGGAAAGTACCATTCCGCCATGGTGAGAAGTACGGCATCGCGAACCAACCGTAAACGGCCCTACTGAGTGCTTGTACACCGCTCCCTGGCCACATTGTACAACCCCCCGTAGGTGCAATGAAGTCACACAATGCAACCAGTGAAATGTACTAGTCATCCATGCCTGCCAACGAACAAATGAATCTCAAGATGGCCCAATGGGAGCTGCAGGGCACAGATGGCACGAATACAGAAGCTATACAAATGGACATGACCTCAGTCTCCCACCAAGAAACGCACGCAAACACAGGCACCTGTGACCAGCAATATTCCGATAATCACATCATTCCACCAATCCAACTGGCTGACCGGCATCTGTTACACAAAAGCTAATCCCCCGCCCCTGAGCATGACATCATCAAAACAGTCATAATGGCAGCCCTTATCCCTGACCTCACTGGGCTTCGTAGGCAAACGCGCCCAGCACAGTACCACGCAACTATACTCCGAAGCTGGAACCCAATGCAGATCTCCTCACAATACATCGCTCCCCAAATAGGAATATGCCACATCACTCGCAAAGAAGAACGCTACACGGTTCATATCAGAATAGAAATTTAATGCACAACAAATTCACCAAGCCCATACAGCCATTAGGCCATGAACTCCAAAATATATTTCATTATTGTGGGCTGCATCCGCAATAAATGACCAGCTACTTCTTGTGTGACGCCCTGTTCCTTCATGGTACACAGGGGCTACATTCCCGTACGAAAAGGCAACATGGAAGCGCCTAGAACCGCAGGGCCGTCCCAATAGGGAGGCACTAGTCCAGCTGAAAGGCCGAAATGTTGCTCCTAGCCACTAGTACTGCGTAAGGGCATGTGGCCCATTAGCGATCGTCCCATAAGATCGTAATGCTGCTCCACTGATTAACACGAAGCAGCAGGTGTCGGGAGTAAAATCCATCTGCAGGAGTGGCATACAGATGGCAGTGGCAAAAGGGGAGGAGATACCTGTCAACCAAATGAAATGAAAAAGAATAGTATGGCCATCAGAACTACATTCGAATTACTCACTTCAATGATCACCTTGCTGCTCATGCGCCCTCATACCCTCGGGTCTGGTGCGCAATACAAATGAATAAACTAAAACTAAACCATATCCACAGCCATATGCATGCTAGCCCACTCCAAAGGATCATCACCACCCAAAAACCACTTGCGAATCATAACTATCTATATCGAGGTGAAAACACTATCACAAACGAGTGTACCTGTGCATGCGTCTGTTAAAACAGAATCCATCTGATGGGATTGGTAACGTGCATAGACACAAGTGTCTGAAGGCGCGTCGAGACAGGGAGGGCTCAACAAGGCCAGATAGACGATGGTCCCACTATGGCAGCCCTGCATCACATAGCGCAGGGGAGGCGGATAGATTCCAAGAAGCCCTGTACATGGCAAACTCTGTATCAAATCATCTGTCCATGCATCCATACATCATTCCCTCATCCCGTAATGAAAACGCCTGTTTCCATACTCACATAACATGTGAAATTTCCATTGAGTCTGTGCGTTATGCAGCCTGCAAAATCCACTGTGCCCCAGGCCGTTATTCCAGTGTTGTGAAGTAACATGTATTTGGGAACGTCCGGCCTCATCGCCCACGTCGCTATTGCGCATCCCAAACTATTCATATCAATCATTGCATCCTCGCCATGGCCCCTGTCCCAAGGACATTGAACAATAGAACGTTATATTTGCAGTCAGACCTGTGGGCATCTCCTCGCCGCTAGCTGAAAACCGAAAGCGCCGCCCTTCGAATTCCTCATTTGCAACATAACGTCGAAAAGGCATCTGTGGCCGCTTGAAACCACAAATTAATCCATCTAGTGCGGCTGTGTGTGAAAATGGCAACTGCCTTCACTCACAAATGGAACGCCCCGCCCGTCGGTGAAGCTCGATACAGTGTTGCATGAGGGTCCACCGTTACTCGAGTACTACGTTCCACTGACCCTTCACAAGTCTGTTCGCGACTGCAAAGATTGTATGTGAAACAATGGGACCATAGCCGAATGAAAATATCAACCAATGTTACACTGCCATCGGGTACAAATACATGATTGCAATAGCAAGATGCCATTCATCGAATTGCAGCGTTGTGTGCGGGACGTGCTCGCCCAAAGGGGAGTGCAGCTTGCACAGGTGGAATGAATCACCACAGGTGGAGGCCATACAGCCTGAAAACACATAAATTGCACACCCAGTCTCCTCCCACAACCACACCCACTCCGAAATGCTACCGGCAGGACTAGCCATGTTGGCCCTGGGGGACCTGATAGCACTGCAAGTACTCCAACTTCAAGAAGAAGACGAACACCAACTACAACCGGCCGCACGGCGGAGACGCAGGAGTAGGAGGAGGGCAAGGCAGGGCCAGCAAGGGCCGCCAGCACAGCCACTACCACCACGCAGGCAGCCCGCAATCCCATGCCTCCGAGCACATCCGTTCAACCTCACTGATGAGCAGATCCACACCCTCTACCGTTTGGACCGGGACACCATAACCGCCATTGTGGACATGACACAGGCTGACCTTGTCAGCATGATAGATAGCCCAACCGCCATCCCACCCCTACTGAAGGTGGTGTCTGTACTACACTTCCTGGCCACAGGCACCTACCAGCACACAGTCGGACAGTTGAATGGCATATCACAGCCACTGTTCTCACGGACACTATTGCAAGTGCTCGATGCCCTCCTGAAGCATGCAGACGACTACATCTCTCTACCACGCTCGGAGCAGGAAATTACCAACACAAAAGTGGGATTCCATGCACTTGCCGGCATACCGGGTTGCATTGGTGCCATCGACTGCACCCATGTGGAATTGGTCGTCCCACATGCCATGGAGGCCCAGTACCGCAACCGAAAACAATTTCATTCCCTGAATGTACAAATGGTGTGTGACTCCAACAGGATCATTACACATTGTTGTGCCAGATTCCCTGGATCAACCCATGATTCTATGGTCTTGAGGAACTCTACTATACCACGCTACATGGAGCGACACGCAGGGAACAGATCCTGGCTACTCGGTGAGTCTCATTTCATGCATGATGATGTGGGGTATGTGATGCGGCAATGACCTGGCAGGAAGGGGGGGGGGTGCGTACGTAGCAATGGCATTCCTCAATATTCCTTTCTTGTCCACATACAGGTGATGCCGGGTATCCACTGAAGAGATGGCTCCTCACACCAGTCCGGAACCCACGGGACCAGCATGAGGAGGACTACAACCATGCCCACTCACGTACCCGTGTAGTCATAGAACAGGCATTCGGCCTACTGAAGACTCGTTTCCGCTGCCTCAGCAGGTCTGGCGGGGCACTCCTGTACCGCCATGTGAAGGTTGCAAAGATGGTCATGGCATGTGTCATGCTCCACAACATGTGCGTACGTAGAAATGTGCCCATGCCCCCTGACGCAGAACTGCAAGCACCTGATGATGGTCATGATGAGGGTGGGGATGTGGCAGCACCTCAAGGAGTCTGCGAGGCACAGGAGGGCCGTGACATTCGTCAGCATCTCATAGATGCATGCTTCTAGCACTCACGCCTGGTGGCTGATACATGGACACGGGACTCGTGGCACTGTGTGTGTCTGGAACATGCACAATATGGACTGTACGCCTATAATGGCCTCGTACACAAAGATCAATGTCCACACATCTCATTGCATGATCGTGCATTGTTTATGGCATATGTGATATCATGTTAAACACCCTATCGACCCGCCACCCAAGTGAGCCCAACACACCCCCTCCACCCTCCTACCTCCCCCCCGAACACCAGTGTCCAAAGATGCTCATTGTCAGTGGGCTGTCGCTATTGCAAGCCCCCTCTGCGGGTATCAGGGGCACCCCTGCCTGTGGAGCGCAGGTTCCTCCCAGATCTACGTTGGGGGCTGCCCTGGACGGAACTTGCAACGGATGATGTCTCTGCCTGCTCACGTCCATGCATGTCCCTAAGGGTTTGTGAGAGCTCAGTGAGCACACGGCGCACTGCGGCAAGTTCGGCACATACGTCTTTGGACGTCGCATGCAGTTCCCCCCTCAGGCTCTCGGTGCTTCTCTCCATTTGTACTCTCAGGCTCTCGGTGCTACTCTCCATTTGTGCCCTTAGTGTCTCTGTACTTCTCTCCATTTCTGCCGTAAGTGTCTCAGTTGATGTTTCTATGTCTGCCTTAGTGCCCCCACATTCATCGGCATGGTCCTTGAGGAGCGTGGCCAGTTGCTGCTGTTGCACGATTACCTGGTCGAGGGACTGTTGCCTCTGCTGGGCCATGGCCATTTGCGGTGGTGTCACAGAGGGACTGATCACCTCATGTTGCCTTGCCACAGGGCTTGTGGGGGATGGCCAGTCGTCGTCTTGTGGGTGCCCCTGCGTGGTATCCTCATGGTGTACGGGATGGAACAGACAGGGGGATTGAGACAGGTCATGGATGGATCTAACTTCGACATCCCCGTTTTCTGTGTCGGAGCATGCTGCCATTAATGCAGTATCACCTATGGTGCTGCTGCCACCAGAAGCAGTGCCTACTGTGGCATCCATTGGGGGGACCTGTGGTGGTGGTGTTGTGGGCATGCTGGCTGCTGGGGTGCCTGTTGGAGTTCCCTCCTGTGTGCTGTCACTTGATTTGTGCTGCTGCCGTGTCTTGATGCGTGCAGCTGAGGTGGAGGGTCTTTGGCCGTTGGTCTTGGCCCTCTTTGCAGGTGTGCTGGGAGGGGTGTCCTGGAGCTCGTCGTTTGGATCGGACCCTGTGTTGGAGTAAAGGAGGGCGAGCGTTATTAATGGGTCTGTGGGAATTGGAATGGCAATGTATCACATGCATTGGGGTGGTACCTGAGGGTGATTTGGGTCGGGGCCTTGGAGGTGGTTTCATTTGTGTGTGGAGTGAGGGTGCAGTTGTTTGGCAGCCTGCAGTTAGGGTGTGCCTGCTGCACGTGTAGAGGGTGTTTTTAGGATTTTTAATTATTTATGTATTTGATGTGAGTTTTAAAGTGTGCTATCAGGCCTATGTATGTGGACGTTCTCCTGGACATGTGTTCCTGTTGCACTATGTGGGCACGTGGTACTTCACATGATTGGACATTGTGGTTTTGGCATTGTTTTATTTGGGACACCTACCTGAATCTTCGGATGTCTGCACTCCTTTCTCCATCCCTCCGACTCCCTCTATGCTCTCCATTCCAATGGTGGAGGCACAGATTTCTTCCCAGGGGGTCAACTTGATGGGTGATTCCGATCCTCCCCCGGTAGCTGTGGCAATGTTGCGGTTGGCAGAAAGTATGCTACGGACGCGTGTCCGCAGGTCGTCCCATCGCTTTCTGCATTGCTGTGGGTTGCGGGGTGCGGTCCCCACCGCACTTACACGCTGTGCCACCAGGGCCCATATGGCCTTCTTGTTCGCAAGTGCCGTCCTGGTCATTTGCGTGGAGAAGACGACGGCAGCATTCTCCTGGAGGGTCTCCGTGAGCACCGTGAGTTCCTCACGGGAGAAGTGGACCTGCCGCTTGCGGTCGCACGCTTTCTTCGCTACTTTTCCCATTTTTCTTGGTTTCACTAGGGTGGATGACGGGTTGGGATGTGTCTCAGGGTAGTATTTTTTATGGTTGTGTGGATTTTGTGGTTTTATAGGTGTACGGCGGGATGTTTCCCGTTCCGGGACCATGCTTTTACTTCCGTTTCCGTATATTTACGGTCACCGTACTTTCCGGTTGGCGCTCACTGCGGTGTCCGCTGAGATGGGTGGCGGTATTGCACCTAGGGCGCCGTACGGCGGCGGTGTGGGCCGTTTTGGGGTCATTTCCGCCATCGCGGACTTTGCACTTCCGCCATGGCGTGGTGCTCGTGCCCGATGGGTCGGAATGAGCCGCACTTTGCTCCATCGTGCAATGGCGGAAACGCTATTTACGCTATGGCGGTCCGGTCGGTTGATTTCCGCAAGGGTCGTAATGAGGGCCTATGTGTTGTAGAGCTGTGGTGGCAGAACACAGAGATGGAAGTCACAAGATTACAGATGATGTGGCCACAGTGCCCCACAGGTTAGTCACAGGAGAATAGGCAACGGGGGAACAGCAAGGCAGTGCTGGTGGTCAGCAGGCACTCACACACTACTATGCTGCAGCAGATGGTGAATTTTGGTTGCAATACAGGTCAGGAGGAGTCAAACAAAAGGCCATGAGGCAGGAGGAACTTCTGTGGCTCATGTACGCACAAGGAATTGTGGAGACAAGAGAAAGGGACCTTACTGCGTAATTTACATACTACGCACTGCTGCAGCAAGCCTACACAGCCCATAACAGTGACAGGGATAGTTAAGAGGTGCGAAGCGCATTTCCAGTTGTGCGCAAGAAGGTACGGAGACAGAGCATTTATGATTGCAGACACGCATATCATTGGGGGTGCTTCGTGAGCAGTTGCCTTTACGTTACGCATCGCGTACCATAATTATTTTTTGGGATGCCTTGCAGGGCCTTGTACTTGTGTTACATATCGTTTACCTTAATTTATTTTGGGGGGGTTCCTTGAGGGGCTTTGTACTTTACGTTACACATTGCGTACCTTAATTTAGTTTTTGGGGGCTGCCTTGAGAGGCCTTGCAGGATCACTTTTATACGTTGACCATCACCCTATTTTTTTCTGGGGGTGCATTTCAGATTTACTGCAGCATTGGAAGGCTCAGCATAGATGGAGAGGACAAGGACAAGTATAGGAGAGTGGTGAGCCCACAGGTGCCCCTGCACCACCAAGGTCAACCAGGGCCAGCAGGGTCCACCCTGCAGAGCAGGAAAAGGAACTACCCCATAAAGAAGCACAGGCAAAGGACAAGGGGCAACGAGGAAGAAGCGCTTCGCAGATGTGGAGCTGGGAATCCTCATGGAATTTGCAGAGTAGCTCTATGTGGAACTCCACCCTTCGGCTGGCAACCTCCACCTAGCGGATGAGAATGTTGAAGGGGGTCGCAGACCTCATCAATGCCTGTGCATGAAGAGGCACACTGCAAGACAGTTTCAGAAGTTGATGCGGGCCTATTTTAATGGACCAATGATAAGCTTAGTGGGAACCTTGCCTCTGCCCGGGCCACTGGAGGAGGTTCACCACAGGAGGAGGAGCAAGTGAAGAGATTGCAAGTGAACTGATCAGCAGTGAGCAGGTGGTTGGTGTGGACACCCATGCAGTCACATCAGTTGAGTGCCATGTGTGCACTTCATATGTGCTTCCATTTTAGCATGATATGCTGTTAATGTTAATGTTAAAGGATATTTGTACCGTGCACTATCACCACCGGAGTGGTCCCCTGGCACTTGGGCAGATCTGAAAAGGAAGAGGGGTTGGGGATGAAGTTAGTGGGAACGAGCGGGATAAGTGCAAGAGAGCAATGATGTACTGTTGGTGGCTTCAGTTCAGTTAACACTGTTGCTGAGCTTGGGGGTGCTTTACCGGTCGGTCGCCGCCGTGTGCTGTTGTGCAAAGCTGTGTGTGGTTTGTTTTGTTGTTGCAGTGTAGTGAAGTTTGTGTGGTTTGTTGTGGTTTAGGGTTGTGGTTGTGTTTGGTTAGAGTTTGAGGGTTGTATGCAGAGGGGTGAGATTGTAAGTGAGTTGGTAATTGGTCTCGTTATCAAAGGTGATATGTGCTAAATATCCATGATCTTTCTAGGTGTGGCTCGTGAATATCTCTGCATTTCTCTCTAGATCCGGCACTGGCTAATAATCACAATCCTGTCCATATATGATGCATGCTAATATTCACTATTATATCCAGATGTGGCACTGAACTACCTTCAAAAGGAACCTATCTGGATGCGAATCAAGCTAGCATTTACAATTCTATCTAAGTGGCATTGATAATATTCCCAATGCTGTCTAGATGTGGCAATGGTTAATATTCGCTATTCTATCTAGATGTGGCACCGGCCAACTTTCATGATCTTGTCTGGATGTGATGCAGGTCAATGTTCACAATTCTATCTGAGCGTGGCACTTACTAGCATTCAAGAATTCCATCTAAGTGTGGTACTTGCTAATCTTCAGAATCCTATCTAGATGTGACGCAGGCTAATGTTCACAGATCTAGCTAAGTGTGGTACATGCTATGATTCACAATTCTGTCTGGGTCAGGTGCAGGCCAACATTCACAATTCTATCTAAATGTGACACCTTCCAAAACATTCACAATTCTATCTAAGTATGGCACTTGCTAGTGTTCATGGAGTGGGTAAGGTTGTTGGATAGTGTTTGGCATGTATGATAATTCTGTGCTCATGGGATTGCTGTTTGTGTTCTATTCCACCTAATGTTGTCTCTCTTGTTGTAGGAGTTTCCCTTAGTAGGTTCTGGGTGTTGTCTGTGCCATCATATATTCTGTCAATCTGTTCTTTGTGTTTCCTGTTTGATTGTTTAGTTGTTTCAATTTGGTTCTGATGTGTTGAAGAGCCAGGTTTTTCAAAGTTTTCTAAATTTTAGGTGGTCTTTGGTTTTTCTTATTTCTTTTGGGATGTTGTTTCAGCTTTTTGTGGCCATGTGGGAGAAAGAGGACCCCTTTTTTTCTTGACATATGGGTTTTGAATCCAGGCGGATTTCATTGCTTGATCTGAGGAGTCTCGTTGGCTTGTAATTTGTTATTTTCTTTTGTAGGAATTCATCTCCTTTTCCGCTAATTGCCCTGTGTGTTATGCACGTTGGTTTGAACATGATACAATGTTTGATTGGGAGCCAATGTAATATTTTTAGTGCTGGAGTGATGTAGTCTCTTCTGGATAGTTTGAGGAAGAGTCTGGCTGCTGCATTTTGGATGCGTTGTAGTTTCTTCAGGAGGTATTCTGGCATCCCGAAGTAGAGGCTGTTTGCGTAGTTGATTCTTGACATGATGAGGGTGATGATTGTCAGGGTTTTGTGGGTGAAGGAGAGGAAAGGTAGGATTCTTCTTGTTGGGTGAAGGAGGAAGAAGCATTTCTTGATTATTGCGTTTACTTATGGTTCTAAGGTTAGGGCGTTGTCCATTTGGACTCCTAGATTCTTTACTACCTTAGATGGTGTGGGTGCGGTTCCCATTTCCGTCGGCCAGGGAATGTAGGTGTTTTCTTGATTTTTGGATATAATTATGATTTCTGTCTTTCCTGGGTTGATTTTCAAGTTGGTGTTCATCCAGTCAAAGACTTTTTTTAGACATTCTATTAGGGTTGAGTGATCGGTTTGAGTATCTTCGATTTTGTAGATGATTTGGGCGTCGTCTGCATAGTTGTAGCATGTAATTTTGTATTTTTTGAAAATCCTGATTACTGGAGTTTGGTAGATGTTGAAGTATAGTGGTGATAGTGAGGATACTTGTGGTACTCCACAGTCGTTAACTCGTGGAGTCGATTTGTAGGGTTTTAATCATACGGTTTCTGTTCTGTCTGCTAGGAATGATTTAATCCAGAGTAGTGCAATGTTCGTTATACCTATATCTTCCAATCTTTTGGTTAGGGTGTCATGGCTTACTGTGTTGAATGCTGCGGAGAGTTCGAGCAGATTCAGAGCCGAGGTTGTGTTGGAGTCTGCGTCTGTTTTTAGGTCATCCCAGATAGATAGTAATGCAGATTCTGTTCCTCTTGCAGGTCTGAAGCCGACTTGTGCTTGATCTAGCAGGTGGAATTTTTCTACATGTTATTGGGTTAATTTGTATACGTAAGTTTCTAGGAGTTTTGCCGGGGAGGGAATTTTTTGAATTGGTCGGTAGTTCACAAATGCAGTGGTAGAGTTAGCTGGAGTCCTCCTCAGCCAACCATGAGCACTGCAGAAATGCTACAGTGTACACTTCCATCACATGATCTGCATTCAGGGATGTGGCTGCATGGTGACTGTGTCCTGGATTTCACTGCAGTGGCAACAGCATGCAAGGCACATCTCATTGGACACAGTCACAGTGTCATGCATTCGGATAGTTCATTGTGAACATAAATCATGACTTACAGGGAATGGCAGCAAGGTGTGACTGATGTCACAGTCATTCATTCACTGGCCCTGGCTGCCAGTGGACATGGATGAGCGACAATGTCATGAGGCTGTGTTCCAGACAGGATTAGACATGGATGGAAAATAGCTGTTTGTGTGATGTACATTCCACATTTGAGGTGTCAATGGAGCAGTGTTCATGCAAGCGTGCACTAGTCATTTTCATGTCACACTCTCCTCACACATGGTTGTGATGCATGTGAGCGTGATGCAGCACGTATCTGGCCGAGGGCAATGTAACAATAGGTGTTAGGGGATCATGGCAACACATATGCCTGGATGCAGTTCAGGTCATCAGATGTACAGGCCAGACTTCCACATGTTGCAAGAAGACAAGGCTGGGGTAGAGTAGGAGCTTGCCGATAAAGCATGGACCTCCATCCATCCACTGGTGGGAATGAAGCTCTCAATCATTTCTGTATGCGTGTAAGTTCTCCTGATGCTACAAATCATGCCATGCTGCACAGCCTACTTTGCCCTGGCATGATTGCACAGGTAATTAAATGTCATTAATCTGTGCCTTACAGGTCACAGTGTGCTCAGTTACAATGTGTGATGTATGTGAGGCTGGCGAGGGCGTGGCCATTGTGATTCACATATGCATGTACTGCCAGGCACTCATATCTCTGTATGTTGTTGTCTGTCTTTGTGCAGGTGATGACGCAGCTGATCAAGAGGTGGAGGAGGAGGAGGATGCAGAGGATTATACACATCCGCCAGTGCACACCGGGGTGTTGTCCATGGTGAGAATCCACTCAGCCTGCAGGCAGTCATCAGTAGGACTGCAGACTCTTCGGACTCTTCATATGAAGCTGCTGAATCGGATGTGTAGGACTTACTGAGGGAGATGGAGGGATTGCTAATGGGTGGTCCAGATGCCATGGAGCTCCAAGAGTTCCTTGATGCCACTGAGTCCAAGGAGGTCAGCCAGGACACCCGGGTCCAGGCAGTGGGTAGACCTGCGCCAATAGTGGAAGCTGCTGCAAGATGCCTTCTCTCATGATGGTATGAGCAACAAGGGCTAGTGCCCAGCACAGGGTTGTAGACCAGCAGCCAATGAAGGGGGAACCACTGCAATAGGCCTGGACTCCGGCATCCCGCGTTGGTAGGCCACACCCATGTGGTGGACGTTTATCTGCCGGACGGTCCGAGTGGGAGCAACAGATGATGTGAGCAACCACCCCATATGGCGAGGTCCTGTAGGTGATGGCCTGGGACCCCCATTGCCTGACTGAGAACACCATCTGCTCAACAGCTGCATAGGATCCAGAGCATTTGGCCTCTAGGGACCATCAGCAGCAGTTGGTGGACACCTTGATGGAAACTCTGCATGCCGAGATGGAGGCTGCAAAGCTCTTCTACCATGTAGATGTGGATGGCCACATCAAAATCCAGCAGGCAGATATGGCGTCTGCAGGAATCTCTCCGTAGAGATGTAGTCATCCAGGAAAAAAGCCTGCAGCTGGAGATATTGGCATCTAGAAAATCCCAACATCGAAACACAGAGGCCATGAGGCAGTCTCTGCATGATGAGCAGTTGGCCACAAGGGACCTCCACCTCCAAGAGATTGACACTTTGAGGCAGACTCTCTCCCTGCAGTTGGATGCAGCGCAAGTGGGCACACCTGACTCTGTAGCCACTCGTGACACAGCATTGTGACCTACTCGCAATTGGGATCCTCCTGAATGCATGTGTATCACCAGTAGTGGTAGCCAATGAAAACCAGGCTTTGGCACTGCATGGACAGAGGGCACCATCCAATGAGCCCCCACAGGATGGCGGTCCCAGCTGAACCACACCATCTCTCCTACCTGTGCTCTGGTGTCCGTTAGCCCATGGAGGGGGTATGATTTTATGTATATTGGTTTTCTTGTTCACTTATGTGGACTGCTCACCAACCACCCCTCCCTCCAGGGTGGACATTTAAATATATTTCCAGCGGTCCAAGATGCACTTATTTTTTATATGTTTTGCGTTATTCCAGGGTGGACTTCATTTCATTTTTGCCCCTGTCCAAGTTGGAGCCTTTTTCCTTGTTTGTGGTCATCCAGTGTAGACTTTATTTAATTTTGACACCCGTCCAAGATGAACTCTTTGTAATTTGCAGTTTGTTAACCTCATGTCATGGGGCATTGTCCTCTCAAGGCAATTTTCATTTGGAGGACTGGATATGCAGCCATGTGCAGTGGTGTTAACTGCCATGGTCTTGTCGGCTGCTGCAGCCTCCCATTACTATCCAAATTTATTCTCGTTTGTGCAGTCAGTATGAAATACTCCTTTAGCTGGTCTGAAACAATGTCCCATGTTGTTGCAGGTGTCTTGCCTGATCCAGTGCCCACAATCCGAGAGAGGTTGACCAAGCACCCGTTTTCCACCCTATTCCCCATTCCCTTTACTGGACACTTGCCCTCCATTTCCCAATGGCATGCAGTGGCACAGATAGTGATAGCATGGATGATGTGATTTGGTGATGTTTGGGTGATGGGGACTGTCACTTAAGGTGTGAGTTGGCCTACGCGTGTGTACTGCAGACTCAGAAGGCTGTGCTGCACTCACCCTCCTTGAACTATTGGCAGCCTTTGGTAATACTGACCACAGCATACTCACAGCCATACTCCACTCAACACAGAAATCAGGGACGTAGAGGGCCACCTTTCCTTCTGGAAGGCACTCAGAACCTTCCTCCTCCATTCGCTAGCCGGAGAAAGGCCATGCCCCATGCAATGTCCCAGACCAGCTTGCACTGCTGGGAGCACCCTGATGGTTCATGAGAGTGTTGTGGTATATGTAATGCCTGTGGTAGTTCTCAGAGAGTCCTGCATTTTTCCAGCTGGCAGGGTGCCTGGCCAAATGGTGTCCCCAACTGACTTTCATGCAGACGGCATGGCGGCCAGCCCGTATGCCTCCCTGCACTCCACATTATTGATTAAGTGCGCCTAGACCACCTAGGTTTGGACCGGATGGCACATTTGGACCCCGACAGCCTTTACCTGTGTTTCACATAAATGTCACCTGTTGTTTACTGTTGTTATTTTTGTACGTTCTTTTCATCTTCAATGTATTGCATGATGTTTCATTTCCCAAATGTTTTTCTCATGTTGCACTGTGAGTGATTGCATTGTATGTGACTGCATTTTGTGGGTTCATGCCTGAAAAACTTCCTCCCATCCTCACTACATCTGTTCTCCATTCATGTGTTTGCAGCAAACCCTATGATATCCGCCCCCTTACTAGGTACAGCTCTTCCTGGGCGTGGGCTCAGAATGAGGGGTAAGCAACAGCTGGGGAGAGAGGACCTGTCCCTGTCCTATTATGTCCATCGCGGGGTGGGCAGACTCTGGAGTGGGGAGCCACAGCCTTGCATATGAGGGGAGCGAGGACCTGAGTCTCTTACTGGATTGCCTGCCATGGTGTGCTGACCGTTTGGGTTGGTGGTTGGTGATTTTCCCTTTGATAGCTGCATCTGTTACTTGGATTATTGTTGTGAATGTGTGGCAAATACATGGTGGCAAATACATGGTGGTAAATGCTGACCTCCTGGGATGCGTGTACTAAAACGGGCTAGCCTGATATGGCGTGGCAATGCTGCTTTGGTGACTGTGGCTACACTTGGTTAGTTTTCACCTCCCTGTGACTGCATACATACATTGTGATGTGAGCTTTCTCAACTAACTGTGACTACCATAGTGATCACAGGTAAGGGTGAATCAGTATTCAAATCAAGAGAGGGATCCTGAGAAAAGGCTAAAACATCCATGGAAGGCAGCAGGCATGATAGTTACACAATTTGGGGGTGGTAGTGACTTGCATTTATTGTCACAGGACTCTTTACAAGCCCTGTGATTGGAATGTGTACACTTCACATCCTTTAGCATGCGTTAATTGGAGGGCAAGTCTGGTGGCAGCAGCTGTGGTGATTCCAGCTTCAAATACGTATGTCATAGTTGCTGCACTTGTATTTGCTCACAGTTTGATCTTGTGATGGAGCTGGTAGTCTGACACAGCATCGCCATGTGAAGGCCTGTCACACTGCCACAGAGTAAGCAGGCAGACTTAACGGGCTGTGCACCAGGAACCCATTTGTTATGTACCACAATGGTCTTGTTGGACTCCCGATTTGGGATGCCAAAAAGGACGTGGGTCCATCACGGCATGCAGGCCGGATGGGTGATGCTGCCTCCACTCAGCCTCTCTTGCACCGGCAGGTTAAGGCTGACATCTAGATGGATGACAGTTGTCTGTGACTCCTGAATGGTGGATCACTCAGCTCACGCATCAATGAAGAACGCAGCTAGCTGCAATGTATTTGCGTGCTTTGTGCGACACATTGATCATAGTCACTTCAATCTGAGTTTACAGCTCTGGGTTCTTCTTGAAGTTACGCCTATTTGAGGTTCACTTCAACATCAATTGCCCGAGGGCCCCCCCTCGGTGCAACTGGTGCTGTTAGATGGTCCCTGTATGCTGAATCCATGGACCTGGTGCAGTGACCTTTTTCCTGCACCTCCTATCCTCCCCGTTTCACACCTCATAAGGTCAAGCAAGCCTGACACATGGCATGCACATGGTGGTGGTGGGATGAACACACCAACGCACATTCTACTACCCCAGGCCAGCTGGCTGTGCCATGTGTGGCTGTCTGTGTTTTTCTGCAGCTCCTAGCGTGTGGCCAGCCTAGGGCACAGGCCTTAGATACAGATCCATCAGGCAACCACTCTGCAGGTGGTCTTCATTGCAGATCAGGACAGCACACACTTGAGAATGTTGGAGGTGCCATGCTGGCCCAACTGGCCTGGGCCCAAGCCCTGCCACATAAGTTTCGGCTACCCCAGTATAGCCTTAGATCTGATGTGGTGGGCTGCATAATTTTTGAATCTTTTTTAATTTTAATTATTTATTGGGTATTTATTATGCGCCTATACACAATGTGTTTCCAGTCGTAACAAGACAGGAGGGTGAGGGAACAGGGAGGACAAAACAAAAATGATCCTACTAGGCCCTGTAACATTCGGATTGTGCAATTGCAGTAAACAGAAGTGCAGAGGAGAGGGGAGCTCGGGGAAGTGCTGGTCAGGGCGGAAGGGCATGTGAGAAAAAAAGCGAGTGCCAGGGGAGGCCAGGTGGAAAAAGCCAGAGGAAAGCAAAGAGTGTCGGGGAAGGAAGGTCCACAAGCTAAGTGCAAGGTAAGGGGCTGGAAGGGCTACAAGGGTGCAGGGCCAGCCAGGCTAGTGTGAAGTGAGGGGCCCAGAACGGCAAGTGCAGTTTGAGTGGGGGCACAGGGGAGACCATGTGCAGGGGTAGGCTGGATTAGGGGGGTTTGGTGACCAGTAAGATTCTGAAGGAACCAGGCAGCCAGTCAAGAGGCAGATGGTGCCATTAGGTGGGGAGGTTTAGACGGAATGCGGAAATGAAAATTAAGTTCTTGTTAAGCTTTCTGATCTTAAAGAAATCCGGCTCAAGCCTGAGAGGAGTAGGGAGGACATTACATAGGAAGTGCCCTGCGGAGGATAGCAATCTACCCCAGACTCTCTGCTTGGAAAAGTGTCTGATCTGCGGAGAGTTAGAGATAGATGACCGAAGGGCTCTTGCAGGAAGGTGGAGGTGAAGTAACACTCCAGGATTCCCTCAGTAAGTAAAAGTACGTGTAGCGAGAAGAGCCCAGCGTTGCATCCACATCCAGCTACAGGTTCAGGGAATGTGACATGCAGAAGACAGACTCCCCAAAATCACTCGGGCGGCCCAAGTCCTCCTGTTTATGGCACACCACATGGATGGTGTCAGGCTGGTTGCATCCCCCAGCATGGTGGAATCTCGTCTTCTCTGAGTTGGGTACTTTGGAATGCAACCAACAGCCGGTAGTTCACTACATCAAAGGATGTGTATGGTGGTGAGACTGATAGCCAACAAGTAACATACTTGAAAGATGAAGTGTACTTTGAAGAGTGAGTTGAAGAGGTCATGATACCATCAAGATACCATCAAGAGGTGAACAAGTAGGTATTTTACATGGTGGGCTGTTTGGTCACCCTAAACAGCGGATCCCCTTGCAGGACAATCACCCATGTACATGCAGCCCACATAGGGTGCATTACCTCTATGGTGGTTCACTGCACTGGCTCCGGGTCTGCTGGAAATCCCCCAGGTTACAGGTGGGTCTCCACTCTGGTGAAGAGTATTACTGACCCCTAGCTACAGTTTAAGCATGTCCACATGGCCATGGGAGATTGACCACTTGCATGGCACTCATTAGACAACCGTTCCAGCATTTCTCGGGTGTCACCAGGGCAGAAATGGGGCACAGATCCCCCCTCTCCCAGTGTGCTATTCAACTGGGGCGGACTGTTCTAAGCATACCCCCATTGCACCAACAGGCATGGAGGCCCACAAAGAGTGGCAGGGGTATGTTGTGATGTCGGTTACCCACCAACCCCATCTTGTTACACAGACAATGTGTCTGGACCAAAGTCTGTGGCCTGTGGTAGTGAGAACCGGCATACAGCAGCTACGGTGTGATCCCATTGCACCATGCACACCACCAGCACCTCTCATGCACTCTGTAGTGGAGGTGATGAATGAGAGTGTGTGACAGGACCCAAGACATGGTGCAGTATGCCTGGGTTGGGTGGAGCCAGAGGGTACTGTGATGGAGGTCCATAGTGGCCCTGCCATGCTAATAATTAGTCCTACCTGGGAATAGGGGAAGATGACCAACCAAACCAACTCAGGATGGCTGGCACTCAGATACCCAGTTTCATCTGGTGAGGCAAATGATTTGAGGTCATGGGGCCCAATCAATCTCAAACTATTCTCAGTTGAGTTGGCTGATAAACCAATTGGGCCAAGCGGCTATCTGTGGGATTATGACGGAATGCCTATCAATCAGTATCCCCCTAATCTGTGACAGCAACACAGCAGTGTGGTGCCTCAGTGCCTCAGTTCACTAAAGATATCCAGCCTGTGTGCTGATGCATAGTGCTGCTTTTCTCAGGACGCAAGTGTGGACATAACTGGTCAACCTCTGACACCATAGTGCACCACATGTTTGTGTAGAATGTGGCATATCATCATTTTAGATGACCTGATTCTGGGTCAGGAGTTTGTTGGTAGCAGAAGAGTTACCTTGCTGCAATCTTTTGGGAGTCATCCTCTCAGGCATGGTTTTGTCAACAGCGCTGCCAGATTGCTGGTGCTACAAGGGTCAGTTTCCTTCCTCCTCCTGCTGCACCACAGTGTGCACGGTAAATTCCCACACACCCTGGGTGCACCTGCAGGGATGCAGGTTGGACGCTGAGTGCTCATCTCCCTTTCCAGTGTCCCTAGCACACGAGATGGCCTTGGTCCAGCCAGCAGTAGAGTGGCAGGGACCAACCCATGAGAGTCAGGGAAGAGAGGCTGGGCCTCGGTTTTGGATGGCAGTTTAAGCCCCAGACCCTGGATGGTAGGCATCATTGGTCATATGGTCCTTCGGCTACGCCCAACTTGACATATGGCATCAGCAGCCAGACCAAATAGCCTGAGTTGCAGCTGGTGCGGCGTCTCCTACATTTGGCTGCATCCGGGGTCCATGATAGTATGTGGTTAGATTCTCCCTGTGGACAGACATGTGTCATGGGAGCTGAACACATTCCTCCATGATCAAACTGGGTCCCCAGGAATAGGTGTGGACCAACAATCCCAGCAGCTGATGGTCCATTTGCAGGAATAGATGTGGACCAACAATCCCAGCAGCTGATGGTCCATTTGGAGGGCAGTGTATGGTAGGTGTCCCAAAGGAGTGCTTCTGGGGCTGGCTGCCTGGGCCCCAGGTTTCTCCAAGGTGCATGGCTCAAAGGTGTCCCATGACATTGCAATGGAGCGTTACAGGTCCGTATTAGAGCGAGTAGTAATTGCGACAGTGCAGTAATGGTGTAGTTGTCAAAGTAATCTATTTCAACGTTGCACAGGGAAACCGGATATAAAAACTGACAGTTATAACATAGAAAGGTTCACATTGCTAATGATTTGAGGGAAACATAGGGACACAATGGAGTACGCAGTTTTCCATCAATGATTCCTTGGACGTAAGATGTGAGGAATAACTGTGAATTCCCAACAGACCAAAGGAGACTGTCTACTCCGAACACAAGATTAAAGTGTGGACTGGGGTGCAATTGGATTGAGAAGCGACCATCGTTACCTTAATGTGGCTTTCCGATATTATATATTGAGGGGAGTTAAATGGGACAACTGAGATTAGCGAATACCCTACTGTGTAGTAAATAAACATAGAAGCTCCTGAAGAAGTTCCTGTGATTTATCACCCAGCCAACTAGGAATGAAACATGTTGGGCAGGCTGATTTTGGAATGTTTATTGTTGTGTATATTTTAGAATTGTGTATAGCAATGGTATGATTCTCCTAGGTGATTCATACGTGATAGCAGTGTATCACCAAGGGGACTTGTCTGATACTGTGATAATATATGATATGTGTACACTGTATGAGACTTTTGCACTAAGCATTTCATTAATGAATGGTTGAGAGTAAGTGAAGTGTGGTGAGTGGTTGTGATTGTGGAATTAGACACCAATTTTCACATCTGTTGCAGTCCATTGTTGTTTTT
The DNA here is from genome assembly GCF_040938575.1 of Ambystoma mexicanum. Taxonomy (NCBI): domain Eukaryota; kingdom Metazoa; phylum Chordata; class Amphibia; order Caudata; family Ambystomatidae; genus Ambystoma; species Ambystoma mexicanum. Next base: position 1,273,569,861 of record NC_090929.1, on the reverse strand, counting down.
TTATGAAACGCAGAAAAAGGTGAGCTATTAGAGAAATATTTTAGATGATGAATGTTAATTGTGTAATTGTTGAATTAAAGTTTTTGTATGATGAACTAAAAAGGTGACATTCTTTTGTACGTGACACATTATATATAACTGTCGAATATATGTATTACTGATTTGGCAGTTTTCCTGTTAGGTGCACACAGGTTTGAGTGCTTTTTTGAAGACATTGATACCAGGGGTACCTGTTTGCCAATCTCTCTGGGTTCTCTTATCAGTGTTTTTGTGGTATGAAGGTGTTGCAGCCAGAGCGCTGGGCATACATGGGTGCTAACCCAGCCATTGTGCAATAGCCTCTGATGCAGTGCACCAGCCACATTACTCAGCAGTGTACCTCATGGGGGCCTCCGCCCAGGTGTTGCAGGGAGGGCACCAGATGGCCAAGGGTGCAACCCCACCCTTGGGTGCTGCTGGGTGGACCATTGCAGTATAATTTCCTTGTTCCATACAGGATACCTTAAGGTTGTCCAGTTCCTGAGCCATGCACTGCATATCTATGACAGCTGACAAGGTGAATGAGTAAGCCCTGATGAAGATGGGAGTCAGTTTACTCATTCCAAGCACTTGCTGTATGGCACTCAGGGGTGCACACAGTTTTGTGATGTTGTGGTTGGGGATATGGTCAAATCGTGGTGTGTGTTTCAGTGCATTGGCCTGAGGTAAGCAGGTCCAGCTGCAATGATTTGGAGGTGAACATGATGAAGATGGGAGCCAGGTGAGTAAGTTCAAGCACTTGTTGCATGGCACTAAGGGGTGCACACAGTATGGTGCAATTGGGTGCAGGGATGTGCTACCTGCTCAAACTTTGTGTTTTCCTTTCTTCTGAGGCATTCTGCTAGGGGAGACGGTTGCTGCTGAGCAATGACAGAGGGCTGTGGAATGCCTGCACACCACACCTAAGGCAGTCTGGGTTTGTGCCTGCACCTACAGAGAGAAGTACATTGTGCCGTGACTGAGGACAGCTGGAGCAGGCTCTCAAGGGCTAAAGCTGCCATGTGATGAGGGCATTCTTCTTCAGCACAACTTCCACTTTTCTCCATCTGTATCCCTCTTTATATGGGGTGTTGTTTTCTGAGCTGTATTATTGGCAGAGGATGGTGTAGTCACTCCACCTGTATATTAGGGTGAGACACATGTAGGGTTGGCAGAACAGTGCTCTCAGGCGTTGGTTCCAGCTTACATTGCATGCTGTGGCTTTCTACTTCTAGTCTTCTGTCTGTTATTTGATGCCTGAGTGCACGATTTTAGGTGGGGCGCAGGATGAACTGGTGACAGGATGTATTGATTGAGTTGCGTGAATTTGTGTCAGGGACAAGGATTCTGTCACGCTCACCTGGTCTCCACGGGGGCGTAGCACGTAGTCGTATGACCGGTATCTGTACTGGCTTAGTTTTGATGGTATGATGGTATCCTCTCCCCTGTTATCTCCCCAGGAGGCGTTAGCCTGCAATGTTGAAGCAAGATGTTAGCTAATGATTGGGTTGGATTGGTCCCCCTTCCTGCAACCTCCTAATGCCCGACTCCTCTCCTGCTCACCTTTGAGTTTGGTGAGGTTGGCTCTCCGTCCTGCTTGACCTTCAGCTGGGGCGCAGTAGGCTCAGTCTTTCTCTGGGCACAGTTACTTCACTGTTTAGGAGTGTCTGTTGCTGTGTTTCGGGAATGCTTGGATTAATCAGGTAAGTCTCTATCCCAATGACAGCTTGGTATAGATGCTCAAAGTCTTATTGTTCCAAGGTTTAAACGTGTTTTGTCTTTCTTGCAGACGCGGTTTCGTATGGAGTGTTAGAAGATGAATTGACTCTCCTAGGATGCTGAACTGGTTGCCTCCAGGTGAGTATTAGTGCGGATGAGTGGCGCTGGATGGCTGAACAATAGTTCGTTTTTGTACTGTGCGCGACTAACCTGCTGTTTTCAGTTCCCTTTTTGCAGCTGTGGCGCGGCCCCAAGATGAAGAATGGAAGAATCGCTCCGAAGTCCCGGAGGGATGCAGAATCCCGGGTGAGTATTGGAAGCCTGCGCAGAAGTCTTTTCCCAACAGGGGCGGCAGTCGAATGACCAGCTGGAGACGAGACCGATGGATGAAATCGCAGGTAAGGCCTTTGTCGCTGTAGTAACACCTGTTCTCCTTTTCTTCTTCCAGGCACCGATGGATGGAACTCTCAGACGGGCGTGGCTGTAGAAACTCAAGAACAGAGCAGACACGGTGAACGTTACACTGCAGGAGTGCAGAATAACGTGAAGGGTATTCTGCCTGCAGGGTGTGGCTTAAATAGCCTTGCAAGTAGTTCCAGGTAAAGTAGTCCCTTTACCACACGCTGTCTCTCAGGAAAAGTAGTCCCTCTGCCACACCCTGGATATACAGAAGGCTCAGCCTCACTAGGCAGATTAAGTAGTTCCATAAGTTCAGCCCATTTCATGAGCCTGGCGCCAACAGCGCCAGGACTGAGTCCATGAGGCTCTGGGGCAATTCCTTGGGGCCTGACAAGTCCTTCTGGGTGACAGGGACTAGGGTGGGCTCAAAAGTTCCAGGGGTCTCGGAGAACGCACCATGACAGATACTGTTCACACTTGCTATCACTTTGTCGTCTGTACACTTGATGAGATGGATGTGGGATATGTTTGCCTCTGACAGAAGCACATTCTCAGGGTGCAGTTATTGCCACGCTTGATTGGCCCCATTTCATCATTGAAGGGAATCAGGGATGTGGCACTCCACAGGGGCGGAAATTAAGGTGAAGTAGCTTTGCACAACCTGATTGCATGTCTCCTGTCCCTCTGCCCTTTGGCTTGCCTGTGGATGAGGCCGTTGTCCCTCCTGCAGCTCCACTGCTATGCCATGATGTATGGCAATACTATGGAGGACACAACATGCCACAATGATCTGGCATACTACTGACTCGCTATATAGCAATATGCCACCTGAGCGGTCAGGGGAGTGAAAGCGTGACTTTAGCACCCTAAATGTGCACTCCACTATGCCCCTAGAGACTATGTGGGCTTCATTATGCCTTACCTCACCTGGGGTGACTGGATTCCTGAAGGGTGTGAGCAGTAATGGTGAGAGCAGGTAGGCACTGTCCACTGAAAAAGTGGAAAAGGGTATTGTTTACATTGTTTGTCCTGGCTTGTGTTTCTGTTTGTCGTGTTACTGCTTGCATGTGTGTGATAGTTAATAATCATCGATGAGCCAATTTTAAGCTTCCCATCTGTTGCAATAACCAACTGGAACACCCTCCCAATTGCATTAAGAGCAGAATCTTCCTACTGACCATTCTGCAAAGCCCTATTAACCTGGCTTTTTGCATAATACACTACTAACCCAGCAGAACTTGGACCTTGCACCACCCATAGGAAGGGCGTAGATCAACCTATTTGCCATCAATGACTTACTGGTGCCAATGCTCACATGTAACTGGTCTCTGCAACAGCACCCTGATGCCCATGGGCTGAGACGCTTTACAAATGTAAAAATAAATACATAATTCAGAAGGTTGTACAAGGGTTTGCACCAAATTATAAAAACAACAGATCAAGTCCAAGGTCAAGCCCAGGAAACAAACTACAACGAAATACAATGTACACTCTTGCACATAAAATCAAATTTCATCAGCACCCCAGTTTTGCCACAAATTTTCCCCACAAGAATGAAAGAAAAAAAAGGATAAACATCGACATAATAAGGCAAGAAGTAGCATTAATACCCAACAACCCTTCTGAATGTTTTATAACTTTTCACCCTTCCCACCCAGTTCCCTTCCTCCTCACCCTCAACCCTGTAAGGGGACCAGAAAAAAAGAAAAACGACCATATCTATATGCTCAAACAGGACAATTACAGTCACTGTTAACGACCAACCATTATGATGGCGCGGCGCTAATGGGACGTCTATATATCGTTCTGGGTCATAACATGCCACATATTTATTTATTTCTAGAACAATGCACAAGAATGGTCAAAAGGGCATCCCATACAGCTCTATAAAACTATACTTGGCGCTGTGGAGACCCTGGTGAATCTACTTTTCCATTCCGTTCGTTATAAGTCAAAAGGGGGAGCCACTCTATTTCGATATCATTATGTGACTATGATAAGTCTGCCATGAGGCTCTCCATGTCATAAATGCTGTATGCTTTTCGTAGCCATTCCCTGTGTGTTTGTGTGTGATGTATCTTCGAATATATCATTATACATGCCATAGAAGCTAAAAATATGTTGGCCACCATATGTGTGAGTCTAATATAGGTTTCACCGGAAATGGACGAAAAGATCAAGTCTAAAATGCTGAATGCACGTTTAGTGTGTATTAAGCATAGTAGATGAGATTGAAGCTCATGATAATTAACAGTTTGGTATTATGGGCTGTGGGGGCTGCTGGGGTGTTCCCTTCATACATTAAAGGCAGTGCTGGGGACAAATCTTTAAAATCCCAAAAGATGGAATTACAAAATGCGGGCAAGTGGGCGCTGTAATTTTGTAATACGATCTTTTGGGACAAGTTCTGTTAACGTACATCCGATTTCACCATCATCCTCCAGCCCTAAAGAAGCCACAATTGAACCTATGGTCTCTCAATTCTGTCTACATCCTTCACCCAGACCAGTAGCTCTTTGCAAAAAGCCTAGATTTACGGCCAGTCCCACCAGCCATGCCAGTAAGTGCCAACGTTACCACATCCCCTCCAACACAGAGCACCCAATCTCGGAAACAGCTTAGATATCCTGTCCAGAGAAAATTGCCACAGTTGCAATAACCTATAGCCATTCATCTTGTATTGCATTGCTGTTGATTGTTCACATATAGTTGGCCAGGGATCTCTGTCCTCCGAAAAGAGAATATCACGTGCCCAATTTCGTCTAGTCCTCTGCAATTTCTTATCATTAGTCTCTAGTAAGGCTCAATGAAGATTGGAGATCAGACCCCTGACTCCAACATGCAAGTCAAGAACCTGCTCAAAAGCCATTAAAGGCAGACTTAAAAAGTTATTCCAAGTGTGGTCTGTGACGGCTCCCTTTAATTGTTGATACATACATAAAATGGGACATTAGTTCTCTCTCTAGTACCTCATCCAAGACAGGTTCAGCAAGAAAAGAGCCACCCTTCCATTGTTGTCCTACTCTTAGCAAACCTCTCTCATAACATGATTGGAACCCAAGTGGCTTGTGGATCTTATCCCTTTTTGGAGGGGACCATAAACAACTCAGAGGGGATGGCCCAAGTCATTATTTCATTTGGTAATGCAGTTTTTCTCCATAACACCCATATGTCGTCATCACCCACAAGTGCCTCTCTAATACCACCCCCAAATACCTGGCAGTTATAGTCAACAACGTCAACCAACGAGACCAACTAGAACCATGTACTTCCACTTCCTGGTTGTTCCTAGATTTCACCCAGAAAAGCAGAGGGAGTGAGCTTCCCTGTGTTAGCTGCCAAACAGTGCAATGCCTTAACCCTTAGCCTTAGATTGGAACCTTCATTCTGGACCTTTAGAGCCAAAGTAAGGAGTGATCAGCTACCTCACCTTGCGAACACCTTGCCTGCTTATTCTCTTTATTGCCTGTTGTAACACTAGTTCCTTGGTATTTTAACTGATTCTCTCTTATCTCTCCTGTTGTTTTTCTTTCCTGTTGTTGTCTACAATGTCTGTAACTTTTGTATAAGCTTTTGCGCCTAGTTACCTGAGGGTTGGGTGCGCAGTACAAATAAAGAAAGTAAACTAAACTAATACCGGATGCCTCTGTGGGAGGCGATTGGCAGGGACTCACAACCTTTCCCTTACAGTAACTGGGGCCATCAAGTCATTCTCAAGGGCGACCCATTGCTTGTGCCTATTGCCCTGAAGATGGTATAATAGGACTCTTAATTGTGCCACCCCATAGTACTCCAAGTTTGGAAGGTCAACCCTGCCCCTTTCTTTGGGTAAAGTAAGTGTACTATAGGCTACATGTGGTTTCCCCTCATTGCATAAAAGACTCAAAAGAGCTTGTTTTGCCTCTTTAAAACATTTTTGAGGGACTTCAGTCGGCAGAGCTTGAAACAAGAAAAACAAACATAGGAGGATATTCATCTTTACTGCAGTGAGAGGACGCCTCTACCAATGAATCAATGTTTTCCATCTCGCTAGATCAGTAGATAGTTGGAACCATACAACTTTGCCATGTCCCTATGGAGAGTAACAGCCAACACCATAGGAGAGGAAGAGGGAAGTATAAACCACCAAGCAATCCCTCAACAGAAGGGAAAATGCCCTTTATGCAACAAATGCAATAGGCTTGTGGTTTAGGCCATTCGTTATCAGGGGGAAGACATTCACTATTCATGCCTTAGTTAAGGCATCAAAAACACTTGAATCAACCAGAGTTGTAAAAAATACATATTTTAATAATTATAATACACAATTAAGAACACCACATGGTGCGCCAAAATCCATAAAGCAAGTCATCAAATAAGAACCAGAGTGGTTTGTACAAAACTCATTTTAAAGCAATGTTATTTCATTTTTTTGCTGTTGAAGGACTGGTGCTGTGCAAATATAGACTGCAAATACCTCATTCAACAAACACTGCTCCACTTACATCCCATTCATACTATTTTCATCATTCCAAATACATACTCAATACAAAACTAGACATATACAAACAATGTGCCCAACATGTGTCTTTCCTTAGATTTTCAGTGTATTCAATACTAGGAAATTCGTCAGGGCCTAAGGTTTTTGTACATAATGCATCTTCCTAATTAATAAAAAATGTTGACATTGATTTTAATTCAGCACTCCCAATTTAAGTTTGAGACTCAAGTCTTCAGTCTTGAATCAAGCTGCCATTAATGTATCATTGGATGTCTTCCCCTCGTTATCAAATGCGAAAACGTATCCTCAAATTGTATGGAACTTCTATAATGTTTAGACTGGTATAATTCTGCTGTGTCTGAGTAGTTCTGAAATAATGAGCGACCAACCAAATGGTGTGTCATGGCCCAAAAATGGTGATAGTGGTGACTGCTAATGGTTAGCAAAAGGAGGAAATAAACTTGTGTGTTTCCGTAGCTCACTGTCAAACCTATGGAGAGTAACCCCAATATAGCGCAATCCCTCTGTTTGTGTGCGGCAACCATTTTAAGAAACCCATTCAGGTAGCTCAGGTGTGGCATCTGTCCGCAAGACGTCTGATTTCGTATAATTTAATGTGAAAGCTGAGCAAGTGCCATATACTTCTACCGCCGCAGTCAGCCCTAGGAGAGAAGTCTCTGGTTTAGTTACGTACACCAGTATATCATCAGTGAAAGTTCTAGTTTGTACTCTCTTCCCTGTTACACTAGCCCACAAATTGTCGCATTTCTATGGATACCATCCACAAGCGGCTCCAAGGTCAAGGCAAAAAGCAGGCGAAAGAGGGGACAGCCCTGTCTAGTGCCTCTCTGTAGGGGAAAGAGGCCAAAAGAAAGACCATTCACCCTCACCTGTGCTTTTGGGCCCTATGCAAAGCCATTGGGCCTTCACACCAACGATACTCAAAACCCACCTTACCAAAAACCGCCCTGAGAAAAGGCCATTCGACTCTGTCAAAGGCCTTTTCTGCATCAAGTGAGACCAACATCGGGTCTTTATCTAAGGGGGTGATGGATGCTAAACTGAGTGTTTTTTAGATGTTAACTGCTCCTTGCCTCTTCTGCACAAAACCCACCTGATCACTATCTACAAGGCTGGGTATCAATCTTCCCAGTCGCTCAACCTACAGTAGCATACATTTTTGCGTTAACATTTAAAAGAGAAATCGGCAGCAGGAGCAGCAGTCTAACGTATCCTTGCCCTCTTTTGGGATTACTATCCTGTCCTGAGTAAAGGACTAAGGGGCTGATCCCCCTTAATCCTCCTCTCCCTCCCCGCCTCCCTGCCCGCCCACCCCCCCCCCCTGATTGGCTGTCTGGCTAGTCCCTCCTGGACTACGCGACGGCTGCTCCCCCGCTCACTTCTTTGTTCACCGGAGTGGGTGAGAGCAGTCGCCGGTGACTGCAGGCCAAGCCAAGCCCTGCCAGGTCCTCTGGGCCTCATGTGAGTTATTTTTGTTGGCATTTGAAATTTCTGTTGCCTGCGCTCCGAGCGCGTTGTTGTGCCTGCTTCCCCCTCCCCCTTCAGCCACTTCCTGGTCTTCATCTCCCTCCCCGCCTCCCTGACCACCCACCCCCCTCTCTGATTTGCTTTCTGGCTAGTCCCTCCTGGACTACGTGACAGCTGCTCCCCCCGCTCGCTTCTTTGTTCAGCGGAGCGGGTGTGAGCAGTCACCGGTGACTGCAGGCCAAGCCAAGCCCTGCCAGGTCCTCTGGGCCTCATGCATACCTCTCAACCTTTTGAGACTGCTTGGAGGGTGAGAGCCTGGGTTGGACACCGGAGGCGGCGCCCAGGGTTAGAGGAAGTGACATCACAGGAAGTGACATCACAGGAAGTGACACCACAGGAAGGTGTGCGAAGAAAATACCACTATTAACTTACTACACTGCTACAAAACTAGGCTCTTTTGCATGCAACCATTGTACCAAGTAAATGCACTTAAAAAAACAATACACATGTTCTTTCTGTACAGTTTATTTTTTTCCCCCAGAAGCAAACCTGCCTGCAAAATAAATGTAGAACTTTCACAAGAAACCAACTGTGCTCACGTGATGTTTAAACTCGAAATAGTGGAACAGAGGCAGTACACCAATCTGGAGACTAAAGCCTCAATTTGAACAATTATTCATTGGTCAGTTTGCAATTCAAATACCTTAGTTCTTATGCTTCAGGTTGTATGCTCGTGTAGCCTTTTTGGCTAGCTCTATCAAATCATCATTTGGCTTCAATCTGTGGCAAGGTTGTGAGGCTTCATTGGTGTGTAATTTTACTCGTATAATTGACGATAGTGTTCTGGACAGATCTAAGCTGCTTCTAAATTCTGTTTTGTTCGTTCTTATCATGGAGAACACCCTTTCTTCCTGAGCATTTGAATGAGGCAAAATTAAAAATAGGAGTGCCAGTTTACAAAGATGAGGGAAGAGTTTTAATTTAGTAAACCTTGCCCAGATTGTGTCCATCCTTTCAGGTGGCTCATCAATGTCTCTTATTGCTCAACATATTTCTATGATGACGTATATAATCTAAAGCTAATTATGAAAGGCATTTTTACAAATAATGTATTAGTGAAGCACATGACAGGCAAAGGGGAACCTTAATAAATATCTATATCAACTAAACTTGTGAAGATGTGGTCTGTGGCTTAAATTGTCAACATCCCAGTTCCACCATTTAACCAAAGTGTGTGATCCTGGGCAGATCTGCAGCTCTGTGTTTTACTCTGTAAGTGTTTGACTGCAGAGCGTATGTTAAAATATCATGCTGTTATTTAAAAAAGGCCTGACTATAGAGTTGCCCCATATATACCAATCGTGCAATTTAGGTATTTTGAACCACAAAGTTATTTGCCAATTGGCTTACCTATGGGAACGTATTCTAAAGTCTACTTCCATGGTGCCTCCATGTAGCAAAAACGGATGCAAAGCCCTTTTCTGTGAAGTCACTTCTGTTGTTGTAATGCATATTCAAATTAAGAGGTTTGTATGAATTTTGCCCCATAGAGCATGGACAGAGCTCTAATAGATGAGTTCCCTGCATCTGTAATGATTTGAAGTTTTCTTTTTTTGTTGTGTGTCAAAATGCCATGTTGTTCTGTTTTTATAATTGTGGTGGTAGACAGGCACAGTCCTGCCGCTCCTATGCAGTCTACCCACGACAGAGAAATAATCTATAACACAGGATGAAGGGCAACAGTGACAGCACCTTGTATGAAGACGCTACATAGAGAGGCAGCTGGCCAGCAGCAGGCAAGACTTTCCAGCACTCCACAAGTGAGGGACATTCTATTAAAGTGACATAACTTTGATATTATTCATAGATGAGTATTTCACTTCTATCTCTCTCATCCACGAGTAAAATGAACCACCCTGCTCAGCATGTGCCCTTGAAGGGTGGACGGGGAATGCTCAGCGCAAATGTTAATTCCGTTTCATGCTCTTTCTCGGCCTCCAAATGGCTGTAAAATGCCTGGGAGGGTGAAAGTAAACACACCCGGCTTGTACACCTTACTTTTGCACTTTGGGGCTTTGGTAAAGGCCCAAATGTTTGCAGAATTACATTGGTGGTCACCCTGGCCTAGTTCCAAACTGAGCCACGCTCTGGGACCAACAGGAGATTGGCCAACTCACTGTGCCCAACTCCATGCTGGAAACACCCTGTGCCATTACTTGGTATAACAACACCTTCTGCCAGCACCAGACTGAGCAACATTTTGCCCAGTAACAGACTGAACAACTCCCTCTCCCAAACAACAGACTGAACAGCAGCCTGTGTCCAGCACCACAAAGGGCATGGAGGTATGCCCAGAAGTCATGCGAGTCTCTCTCTCTCTCCCCCCCTCTCCCTCTTCATTTCCCTCTCCCTCTCTCCATCTCCCCTTCCATCTCCCTCTCCCTCTCCCCTCTCACCTCCCTCACCCTCCCGCTCCCTTTCCCCCTTCCAGTCTCTCTCCCCCTCTCCCTCTTCCCCTCTCCCCTTTCTCCTCATCTCTCTCCCCCTCCCTCTCGCTCTCCGCTTCCTATTTCCTCTCCCTCTACCCCCTCCCTCTCCCTCTCTCCATCTCCCCCTCCCTCTCCCTCACCCCTCTCTCCCCTTCCCTCTCCCTCGCCCACTCCCCTCCCGCTCCCTTTCCCTCTTCCTGTTCCTCTCCCCCTCTTCCCTCTCTCTCTCCCCTTTCTCCACATCCCTCTCCCCCTCCACCTCCTCCTTCCTCTCCCTCTACCCCCTCCCTCTCTCCATCTCTCCCTCACCCCTCCCCCCTCACCTCTATCCCCTTCCCTCTCATTGTTCCTAAGTAAACTACACTACGAAAACTATGGTTATGATTTCACTAAGGTGATATACATGTCATACAGAATGGATCACCATACGTATCATTAATATCTGTGTGTATAGATCCATATTGTCAAATAATTTGACAAATTACTGTGACTCCAAGCAGACGTCCAAGGCCACATGATAATATGGTATTATATAGCACTTACCCTTAAGCTCTTTTTTATAGAACAAATATGCATACAAATATCATTGCAGTGAATTATTTTTGAAACGTGAAAAATCCTACATTTTTTTGGTCACAGAATGTTGGCAAGTTACGTAGTGGGGCTGACAGCACTTTTCTTACCTGGAGGCTGGCTTTGTTTTCCTGAAGTAATCCTCCTCGCCTCCACGACGGAATTCAAAGGCGGCAGGCAGCAGTGGCTCAGGGTCCTTGGATCCGAGGCTGCAGCAACAGGCAGGCAGGCACTCCACTCCGAAACGAGGTCGTCTGTCTCAGGCGAAAAAGCTTGCAGGATGCACGTCGCACGCAAGAAACCAAACAACTTTTGTTTCCCGCGCACTGGCTCATTAAACATGCCAGATGCCTGTGCCCAGAGCCAACAGCACGCATGCGCAGTGCTACTGAGTCTCGTGAGGTGGGGGAAGGTGGGTGAAACCAAGGAGCTGGCGGGTGGGCGGGTGTGTGGATGCTTTTGGCGGGTGTCACCCGCCAAAAGCGGGTGAGTTGAGAGCTATGCCTCATGTGAGTTATTTTTGTTGGTATTTGAAATTTCTGTTGCCCACGCTCCGAGTGCGTTGTTGTGCCCGCTCCCCCCTCCCCCTTCAGCCACTTCCTGGTCCTCCTCTCCCTCCCCGCCTCCCTGCCCGCCCACACCCCCTCTCCCCTTCCTCTCATCCTTCTCCTTCGGCCTTATAACTGTTCCCCCTTGGGCAGCCCCCCTTTGGGCAGCCCCCTCGGCTAAGGGCCCCTTAGGCAAAGGGTGGCTCCTTGGGTGCGGCTCCCTTTGTGTCTGCAGGTGTCCGCAGGGGACGCCAGGCGCCAGTTATCACCCTGCTTCTCCACTTGCTCTCCCGGCCCACCCCACCTTCACCTGTGGTAACTTGGGTAATTTGTGGTAAATTAGGGCTTTTTCTCCCCTCGCAGGATTCTCAAACTTAGGTTGCCTCTCCACTGGGTACCTACTACGCATTTACTGTGTTACTGTAGTTGTTTCTGAAATGTGGTAAACTAGGGCTTTTTCTCCCCTCGCAGGATTCTCAAACTTAGGTGGCCTCTCCACTGGGCACCTATTACGCAGTTACTGTGTTACTGTAGTTGTTTCTGAAAAGTGGTAAACTAGGGCTTTTTCTCCCCTCGCAGGATTCTCAAACTTAGGTAGCCTCTCCACTGGGTACCTACTACGCATTTACTGTGTTACTGTAGTTGTTTCTGAAATGTGGTAAACTAGGGCTTTTTCTCCCCTTGCAGGATTCTCAAACTTAGGTGGCCTCTCCACTGGGTACCTACTACGCATTTACTGTGTTACTGTAGTTGTTTCTGAAATGTGGTAAACTAGGGCTTTTTCTCCCCTTGCTGGATTCTCAAACTTAGGTGGCCTCTCCACTGGGTACCTACTACGCATTTACTGTCTTACTGTAGTTGTTTCTGAAATGTGGTAAACTAGGGCTTGCTGCTCACTTCCTGTCCGCTGTTCTCGTCTGTATTCCCCCCCACTCCCTTCTATTCCATGGTGCTCTCTATCTCACCTATCTTATCTAACTGCTTCTCCATTGACTATCCTGCTCTCCTCACTAAATCTGGTAGGAAAAAGTTTAAAAAGGACACCCTGGTCTCCAACCCAGGCCTCCCTATCGCTGACACCTACACTAGTGCCTCCTCCATGGAAACTCTCACTGACATCCTCTTTTTTGTGCCTTCGCCTGACCTATGGACCCTTCATATGGTCTCTGTGCTCTCTCCTTTCTCCTCTTCTCCCATTAATGGTGGCACCCATTGGATGCCCTCTTGGCCCCCTTCCACTCCTCTAAGGCCATCATTAATGTCTACACTAATGGGACCGTCTTGGTCCAAGGCCCTCAGGCCAACCGTCACCTCTTTGATAGATGCTTCCCACGCCTCATCAACTTCCTTTCCTCTCCTGCTGCGCCCCCTCCTCTGTCCTCTGCTACCTTGCCTCCACCCTCCCTCCCTGCCCCCTCTCGTGCTCCTTCTTCACCTCCGCAGGGCGTACCTCTGATCTGTACCCCTCCCCGGAAGTCCTTCAAGGTTGGCAACCTTCTCCACATTGCCACTCTTAACTCTTGCTCTGCCATCAAACATTCCTCTGATATCTGTCGCCTTCTTGAGGAAATGGACCTTGACGTCCTCGGTCTCACTGAGACATGATTCACGGCCAGCTCTGTCACCAGCTTTGACACACTCCTACCTGACGGTTACAAGATCCTCTCTGTGCCCAGGCCCAACCGTGCTGGTGGGTGTGTGGCCCTTATCTTCCCTGAGTGAATTCCTGCCACTGTCACTCCTACACAGACCTACTCCTCTTTTCAATGCCTTGTCTGCTGACTCTCTCTCTCTCCTAGCCATTCCCTTACCGTGGCTACTATCTATAGGCCACCTGGTCAAATTTCTTCCTTCCTCTCTGAGTGGGCGGACATCTCCTCCTCACTCCTGTCCTCAACCACTCAACTCCTCTTTCCTGGAGACTTCAACATCCACCTGGATGCCTCCTGTCCCCCTTCTGGACTCTTTTGCGACCTCTGTGACTCTCTTTCACTCTCTATTCTCCCGTCTGGTCGGACTCATTCTGCAGGGCACACCCTTGATGCTCTGATCTCTTTTGACCTTCCCCTCTCCGTCCCTCTCTCCACTCCTCTCTCCTGGAGTGATCACTTTCTCCTATCCTCCCACCTCACCTTCCCTACCCCACAGGCAAAGCCACCCTCATCACTGCCACCCTCCTTCTCGGTCATCCGACCCATGAAGCGCGTGTCAGTTGAGGCTTTTACTGCCACCTTCTCGCCCTCCCCTCCCCCTTCGGCTGACTCCCACCCTGACACAGCCCTCTCCACGCTCCACTCTGCTATATCTGATACTCTTGATATCCCTGCCCCTGCCATGAGAATCCGCATGAAGCCCAAGGCCAAATGTAACTCCTGGTATGACTCGGATCTCGTCACCCTAAAACGCAAGTGCAGGGTGGCAGAGTGGAAATGGCGTGCTTCATGTTCATCCTCTGACAAACTGGCCTGCCGCCTGCTCCAAAGGCACTACCGGCTCTCCGTTCTCCCCAAGAAGAGAGCCCTTAATCAAGCCTGCATCTCTGCGGCATCTAACAATTCGGCCGAACTCTTTAAAATCTGCAAGGAGCTGGCCAACCCTGCTGCAGTCTCTACCTCTCCTGTCCCCTCCCAGGCCCTCTTCACGGCACTGGCCTCTCACTTCATCTCTAAAACTCAGGACATCCTGTCCTCACTCTCCCCCTATCACCTCCCTCCCTCTATCCCCTGCTCTTCCTCTGGCCCTTCTGCAGCCACCCCTGCTCCCTCCTTCTCTGCCTTTCCCCTTTTCTCTGCTGACGAGGTTTCCAGACAAGTCTGATCTATGAAAGTCTCGTCAAAACAGGTTCACCCCTGTTCTTCCAAAACTATCAAGGACCACATCGACTCCCTGGCTCCTGCCCTGGCTGACTTTTGCAACTACTCCTTCGCCTCTGGAGTCTTCCCATCCCCCCTTAAGCACTCCCTTGTGCACCCTCTTCTTAAGAAACCCTCTTCCGACCCCTCCTGCCCGGCTAACTATCGCCCAATCTCCATCACTCCCTTCCTGGGTAAGCTCCTGGAGAAACTCGCCATCTGCCAGCTTAATCTCCATGCTGAATCTGTTGGTAGTCTTCATGACCACCAGTCTGGCTTCAGAGCTGCCAGAAGCATGGAAACTGCTCTCCTGAACATCCGTGAGGACCTGCTCTCGAACATTGACTCCAACACTCCGTGTGTTCTCATTTTACTCGATCTCTCTTCTGCCTTTGATACTGAGGTCTCTCACATGGACATCCCATGCCATCCTGCTCAACCGTCTCCGTGAAAACCTGGGTATCACCGGTCAGGCTCTGGCGTGGCAGACCTCTTTCCTCCTCTCTAATTGACCCTCCCAAGTCCAACTGGGGTCCTTCCTCTCTGACATCTTTTTCTCTACCTGTGGTGTCCCCCAGGGGTCTAACCTCTCTCCCTGGCTTTTCAACCAGTATCTGGCACTCCTTGCCCACCGCATCACCGCTCTCTGCCCCAACTTTCAGTGCTATGTGGATGATACCCAGCTCATTTTCAGGCTACCCTCGGCCTCCTCCTCTACTTCCCTCATCTCTGACTGTCTGTCTGCTGTCCAGGAATGGTGTGCCGTCAATGACCTCTGACTTAATGCCAGTAAGACTGAGATTCTACTCATCAGCACACCCACTCCCTCCTTCCCTGCAGCTCTCTGGCCGGCCTCTCTTGGCCCTCTTCCTGCTCCAACCTGCAAGGCAAAAAACCTTGGGATCATCTTTTACTTCACACTCTCCTTCTCTCCTCACATATCTGACGTTTCTAAGAAGTCACACTACCAAATGCACCTCCTCAGAGGTATTCTTCCTTTCCTCTCCTTCCCCCAGAAGCTCACTGTCTCCCAAGCCCTGGTTCTCTCGAAACTGGACTACTGTAACAGCCTCTATCTAAATCTGCCTGCCTCTACACTCTGCCCTCTGCAACTTATCCAGAACAGGACTGCGAGACTTGTCCTTGGCCTCAAGCCCAGGGACCGTATCTCTCCAGGACTGAAATCTCTACACTGGCTCCCAGTGGCTGCGAGGATTAAGTTCAAAACCCTCTGCATTGTCCACAAGGCCTTCTAGGGCCTAGGGCCTAAATACCTTCAACTCTCTCTTCCTAAATATCTTCCTTCTCGAGCTCTTCGCTCATCCACCTCCAACTCCTTCAGGGTCAGCCGCTTCTCCAAGCTACGAGTCGGGGGTAGATCTCTCTCTGCGGCAGGGGCCTCCCTCTGGAACAGCCATCCTGCCTCCCTGAAACTTGAGGAGAACCATCTCCGGTTCCGGAAGCACCTCAAAACCTTCCTCTTTGCTTCTGCTTTCTCTCCCCCTCTCCCCTGCTAATTCTTGAACTGAAACTGCACTGAATCTGCAACTGGGCCACTCTCACCGGTCTCGGTCCTTGGCCCAGCCACTTTACACTTGCACTGCCTCCCTGGCAACCCCAGCACTGCGGGACTGTCTCTGTATCCCTACAGCCGCATTCCCAGCACTTGTCTGCACTTACCTTGCACTTGCCAACAGCTGGCCCTATTATTTATCTATTATTCTACCCTGTACTGCATTTATCCCCCCTCCCTTTTCCCCATGCACTTTTTCCCCTCCCCCTTACCCATGCACTTGCACGATCTGAATGACACCTGGCCTAGTAGGATTGTTGTCTGTCTTCCCTCTGCCCCCCCCCGCCTCGTTGCGCCTTGAAACACTTGTGTATAGGCACGTTACAAATGCCTTATCATATCATATCATATCATATCAATCTACGCTATTAAAAAGTGTAGTAAGAAAAGGGGTCAGCAATGGGCCAAATCTGTTATAGAAAGTGGTAGAATAGCCATATGGACCCAGAGCGGAGCCTGGCTTCATCTAGGTGATAGCCTGCAAAACCTCCTGACGTTCTATCAAGACATTCAAATAAGCCAAGTCGTCCATCCTCAATCTGGGAAGCCGAGCGTCTTTAAGGTATTCCTCTATAATATGGGCAGGGTCAGTGGCTTTACTAGTATAGAGTGAGGCATAGTATTGGGTGAATCTCTGAACTATGCTATCTGGGGTTGTCATCGTCTCACCCTGGATGTTCCTCAATTCAATGTCTCACCTCTCTGCCCGTTGCTTACGGAGCCTAGCTGCCAAAAAGGTGTGGGCTTTGAACCCTTTCTCAAAATACCTTTGCTTCAAGCATCAAAGTTGATATAATGCTACAACCCTCCAAAGGTCGTTCAATTCCTGTCAAAGATCAGCTAAGGTTTTGGCATTTTCTCCTGGTCTGACCGGTTATTATACAATGCTTCTTCACAAGACCTTATTTACTCCCTCAGTTGAACATCTCGCAGGGCCCTGGCCCATTTTTTCGCTGGAACTTCTACAATAATCAGACCTCGGAAAGTTGCTTTTGGTGCTTCCCAAACCATGCGTTTACTGACCTCACCGCTATCATTGATTTTGAAATCCAGTCGAATTTTGTCTTGGAATTTGTCCCCAATTATTTTGCCTTTAAACAGGGTATCATTACAAGTCCAATGCTTATAAGCGATGGGCTGGTAACCGAAGTCAATTGTTGCCATTACCGTCAAATGTAGGTCTGATGTTGTGCAGAGTAAAAGGTCTGGATGGAGCTTTCCAAAAGAGTCTGTAAAATGATATTTGACAAAAAGATTTCCCAATGTCTTCCCCATGCTCTAAAAAGGCAGCATCACACCCTCGTGCAAAGAAAAACATTATTTTGATGAATCTGCCAAGGAGTTGAAATCAGCTCCACAAATCTTATTCACTCTCCTTCATCCCTTCAGCAAAACAAACAGCTCTGCACAAAAATGAATCTGTTGCTGGATGGGTGCATATAATACACAAAGTGTTACCTCTATAGCATTTAACTTCCCCCTAACAGCCAAAAAACGACCCCTTATGCCCACCTTATTCTACAACACTTGAAAGCGTAGCATCTACTTGATAAGTATGACCACACCAGCTTTCCGTTCCAGGCCAGATGCCTAAATAACCTCCCCAATCCCATTACCTTTTACAGGGAGCTCCTCGCCCTTTTTAAATTTCGTCTCATGAACAAATAAATTATCAACATTCCCTCCCCAACATGGATCGTTTCTGCAGGGAATTAAACATGCTTCAGGTTCCATGAATAGACAAGAAAGGAGATAACAGCAAGTGAAACGTTCCAAACTGTAGCTGTTATCAGAACATTCTGATGTAGCGAACTGAACCAACTGAATAGTCTGCTATCAACATGTAAACATGGTCACAAGGAGCTGATTCATATCAGTTGGTCCCCTCCACGGCCCCACCCTTCCCTTAACACCCCCAAGCCCCAAAAGCACAGACTCCTTTCCATGCCAGAGGCAGCCCTATGAAACTGGAGCCACACACACAGGTCCCTTCCAACACTTAGGGACGATGAAATTGTGTATAATATAACAAAATAATACAAAACCCCAGCAACACTGTATGTCTGAGGAATGGAACATACTAAATAATAACACCCAAACTACATTTTCTGTAACATATGACAAATCCCTAATCTTGCAGTCATAACCAGCACACAAAACCTGGTCGAACCTCGAAGATCTATGGCTAGTTCCGAGAAAGAAAAAACATCAGTGGTGTATACATCGTAAGGTGTGTTCAGTTTCTGAAATTTCCTGGAATCCCTCTGCCTTCCCCTCTGTGGCTGAGGCTGCAACATTCTGATAGACGAGGGCAGACCCTCTGATGTTCTGGTAGGACTCGTACCATGAGCTTCTTTCTACAAGTGGGCTAATGCACATTCTGCCTCTTCCAGTGTTGTGTTACGGTAATTCTCCTTGCAGTGTTGAAAGTTGAGTGAGAACGGAAATCCCCATGTGTAGTGAACATCGTCTCTGAGCCATTGCGTAAATGGGCGACACTCCTTCAGTTTATCAAAGTTAAGGCTGACAGGTCCTGATATATTCGTATTGTTAATCCTTCACAAACAGTTGGTTCCATTTCTCTGGCTTTCTGAAGAATTACCATTGTCTGGGCAAAATAATGGCATTTGGCCAGCATTGAATGTGGACCTCCTGGTGGACCCCTTCCTCTGTGCACTTTGTCAAAAACTAAATAAGGAAGAGCTGACCCCTCAAATAGAGTTTTCTAAGGAAGACGCAGATTCAACCTGGCTTTCTTTTATGCCCATTATCTGTAGGTTACATCTTCTCTACCTGTTCTCAAGGTCATTGCTTTTGGTGGCCAAATCCATCCCTCTGAATTCCAGGTCCTGCAGCTTTGCATCAATCTTCATGTCTACTAAGTCGATTAGAGAGTTGGTTGTTTTCAAGATCTTCCATTTTGTCTTCAAGCTTTCCAACTCTCTCCTTCAATGGTTAATCCCCGTCACTAACGTGAGAGGGGGTTTAGATTCTATTAAAGATAGGAGGCGAGTATTATGCAAAACAATCTTTACTTCTGAACCACAGCAGCAAAGAAAAAACTTTTACATCAAAACAGTTTAAATAACAGAAGTAAACTCAGTTCACAGTCAATGTAAGGGGAGTTCCCCAATCCAACATGGAGGACAGGTCATGCCCTGCAGATGACCAATGGGCAGGGACCCTCCTCTATATATGTCCTTAACTTTAATCCCAACTCCTCTTTCTGCAGCTGTCTTGCACCAGACGTCCACTGCAACGATCCACTTTTGAAGCGCGGAGAAAAGGATCCAGAGAAACGTGAGGGTTCTCAACCTCTCCGCAAGCTGAAACTAAGACAAACTCTTCTGTATAGGACCTCTCACCCAAAAGCTGAAACAATATTAAACAGAACAGGGTCGATGTGTGGAATAAAAAACAGAAAAGAGGTTGGGTGGGTGGGATAATACCCACCTCCAATCTTTAATAGAATCTAAACCTCTCTCACGTTAGTGAGGGGGATTAACAATTCTATGGCATGACAGGAGGCTTCATATTAGAGTAGTTTAAAGCCCTTGAATCACATTAACTCCAACATGATCCATACACTTGTGATAAACCAAAAATATTCTAATGATAATTTCCTTGACCAATCAGCTGCTTTGATAATTTCTTCCCCCTTAGGGGATCGTCCTAAAGACCATAGCACCTTTAACTGAAGAACCAATAGGAGTAATTAACTCCCTCTATCCACATAACTTACTTAATATATCTGGTCAAAAAGGGGGTGGGGAAAGGACCCCGCAATAGTGTTCCCACAGGAAGAAGCAGATGAGAGGTATTAGGAGGCTAAGAGCCTCTGTAGTCCAACTTAAACATTTTTTTAAAATGCTCCATTAAAATGTTCTGGAAAAACCTGAATAAGAGATGGAGGAAATCATACGCCTTTCGCCTTCTGGCAATAAAGAAAGTGACCCGCCCCTCCCCCCCCGGGAGAAAACATTAAATTGGACATATGTAATGGTCCGATACCGGAAAAACATCTTAACAGAAAAGAAAAAACCCACATGGATAACTTGGAAGAACAGTTGTAGCACAGACAATCCTTCATTAGAAAGACAAAAACGCACAAATACCTAGCTCAGGTGGAACCCCAATGCAAATGGACATGAAGGTCCTGTGCACCAAGCACTGCCTATCCATTGTTTTCACCCTAATGACACCATGTCTCGTTGAGATAGTGGCAGGTAAATGCATTCATCGACATGTAATGTTACCCTTTCTAAACAATTCCACCAGAAACTACCTATCTCTACTATAAGGGAGAAAACGGAAGTGCAAAATTGAGCCACACACCTACTAACCCAGCGGTTACAAGCTGAAAGGAACCCTGACTTATTAAAGACTGCCCCGAAGTCCTTGATGACACGGATAGAGTCCTGCGAAAACCCTCAGAAGACACAGGAAGAGATGAAAAATGTTCTAATAAATAAGAGAGAGGAATCCCTGAAGGAACCGCACACAAGAGAAAAACTGTTGGGACAGAGATAGGCCACGGGTGGAGAGGGATGATACTAGTAATATCCACCGTACATTCCTATAGGGCTGAGAACCACCCCCGAGAAGGCTAACACTAGCTTTGTCGTCTGCTTGCGCAGCTGAACCCGAAACTCTTGCTATCAAGGCAAAGGCGGAAAAACACACCAAAAGTAACCAACCAATCCCGGAGGGAACAGTCTGAAGGCAGTGCACTGGGATCCACATTCTAACTGTAGAGTCGGGGAACTTAGCATATAAGGCATAAGGGAAAGAGACCACTAAATCAGAAACCAAAGGTACAAGATCTTGGCAAAGAGAGAGTCCTGTCTAACATTATGTTGCTCCTGTCTTGCAGATGTCTGGCATTGATCCTAGAGAAAGCCTCTTGACTGCAAGAGAGTTAGCTAACAACTCCGGAAGGCTGACATGCAGTTTCTTCACTGACGCGGACCACCTCTGCCTGTGAAAAACCTCCTATCCTAGCACCTTCAGCCCAATCTGCTGGTATTTGACCCCAGAAAGATATCCAGAGAGGGAACGGAAAAGAACCGTGCCATTCCAGGCATTCATCAGCCTGAGGCACTGAAGGAACTTCAATGTGACCCCAGGAAACAGAAACCTAACTGTGAGAAAGACAGATTCTCGTGAAGATGTTTGGAACGATGACACGGATGGAACTGACCATCTGCCCATCCAGGTTAGCTAACTGAGGGTAACCTCCCTTTCAAGGGGAGAAGATGGATTACTTCCCTGTGAAGGAGAGTCTGTCATCCGGAAGGATAAAGATACAGAGCTTTAATCTCTTGTATTTATAACAAAAACAACCCCATGATTGTAGAAGGGATGCCGCTAACTGTCGTCAATGAAAAATATTATCCGAAACCCCTTGGAACTGAGGTAAATTATCACCAGCTTCATTAACTTGGTGAAGCACCAGGGTGCTGATGAGAAAGGCCAAACCGAAAGGGAGGGACATTGTTAAGTGAGAGCCCATCAGTGGAACTGAAGAGCAAACAACTGATGAGGATGCAAAAAACAGGAACCACCTGGCACTCATCCTTGAGGACTAACTTGATCATGCAATCCGCCGGGAGAAGAGAGCCAATGAGTATAATAAACCCTTCCATTTTGAAGATGTAACAAATAGATATTAGAACTTGCAAGTTAATTATTGGGCAAAACCCCTCCCCCGCCCCCCCATGTAGCGGGAGCAGAGTTATCGGGTTCACAATTGAGATACCGTGAGGGATGCTGGTACCACCGTCCCTTCAAAAAATGAGGTCACCGACCTCCACACTATGAAATTCTGCTTGTCTTACTGAACACAGGGGAAGGAGGCAATGGAAAAATGGACAAAGAGAGGAAATACTCAAAATGAACCCTCTTTAAGTTAATGCAACCCCCGGGGATTTGAGGTGAACGCCCCCCAAGAAAAAACCATGGCCAGCACAAGAGGCATTACAGGAGATACCTAGGTCTAGCAGGACTCCTGTTGGCACGACCTCTCCAAAGGATCCAAACATTGTGCTCAAGCCCCTCGAGCAGGGGAGTAATTGTGCACACCTCTTGATGCGCCTTGACGAGGATGGGTAGAGCCCTGGGAAAAAACAGCCAAAGGAGCATGCTCTATTCCCCTGAGGGGCAACAATCTTAATGAAAGCAACCTTGTAATTGGGATGAAATCATATGGGAAAGGACTTACGCCATTTTGTAGAAATAGGCAAAGCCAGTACCAAAGTCTGGGTGACCTGACCCAACACATTCTATAACTTGCCATGACAAATCCTCAAGGCCTTATCTACCCCCTTTTGTGAGTCCTGTCCCCTTACCAAAAAGATACCATGAAGAGGTCGATTCCTGGAAGAGAGCCACCTTCATAAAGAAAAAAATGATGAAGAATGTAACCCCCCCCTTTTTGTGGAGGAAAATGGAAGATCTAAGTTTATCTTGCACCTTTACGGAGGCAAAACCCAGAACGCTGGGTTATTAATAGAAGAAACAGGAACTGCGGGAAACAGCCATCAGAACCAAGAAGGGACAGACAGGGACTGTCACTATTACTCTGACTCGCTTCTCTGACCCCATGAATTGTCCTCCATGTTGGATTGGGGAGCTCCCCTTACATTGACTGTGAAACGTGTTTACTTCTGTTATTTAAACTTTTTTGCTTGTAAAAGTTTTTTCTTTGCTGTTGTGGTTCAGAAGTAAAGATTGTTTTGCATAAAATGAAGCCTCCTGTCATGCCATAGAAATCTGCAACTGAGGCCTGGACTTCACTCATTCACTCTTCATGGACTTAAATTTGTCCAACGCCAGCTGACTGTCTGCCTTAGTAGATCCTCTCTCCAATCCATCTGATGTTTCCGGGGGGCCTCCATTGTTAAAGCTTGAAGAGCACTCAAAGTAGTGGGGTATGGGGTGAGCCTTGCAAGTGTTTTTAATAGCAGTCAAAGTATGACAGACACCACACCTCCACAAAAACCTAGTCCCTCAAGACCCAGCGGAAGCACCAACACACACAGCCCCCATCACCTGAAGTATAAAGCTCAAAGAGGAATATAGGTGTGAGTCCATGAAACAACAATGCTGGCCACCAGAAATGCTATATATTTAAAATGACAACCAGATAATTTGTCTGCACAGAGAAGCACGCATGTAGCCGACATGCAGGAGGGCCCACTCAGGAAAACCACTGAAGCATGTTATAAAACGCAATTGTGGCAGCATTTAGGTCAAGGACTCGTGTCACTCTCCAAGAGCGCAGTGTGCGCAGTGCTACAGGCAGAGGCTGCAGGGTACCGTCCCTCGGTGAAGACTCACGTTGGGTAAGTATCGTCCCTCGGTGAAGACTCACGTTGGGTAAGTATCGTCAAAACAGAAGCAAACAGTCCCCCAAGCATAAAGATCATATCAGGCTGCAGCAAAGCCTTGGGGCCCGAACGGTTCTTAATGACTTTGCAGTGCTGAAAAGTGACTTTGCACTGCCGACACAAACCCCGATTCATGGAACTGTGCAAAGTGTATTTTTGCAGTGCAAAGTCTGTGCAAAGTACGTGCATAGTCATTTTTGCTGTACAAAATTACGTTGCACAGACTTTGCACTGCACAAATACACTTTGCACAGTTCCATGAGTGCAAAAAATGTCCAAGAATCGGGCAGGGTCGTCACAAGAGGGGGTAGGGGGGGGCAAACTGCCCCAGGCTTCGTGCTCAGGGGGGGCCTTGCGGCTGCATTTGTCTTTTTTTTAACATCTTTTTTTTAAATATATTTTTTTTTTATTACATTTTTTTTCTGTATTGCCCTTTGACTAAATTTTCTCTGTATGAGTGTGAGAAACATGGCTTTGCTTTAGTTGATTTGCAGTCATAAAAATAAACCATATTCGAGTTCTTCCATAAATAAACTCAAGTAGAGATTTCTCGCTTCACTTATTTACGGTGCCACTGGCCAAGTGCGAAAAATGAAGGGGCCTCACCAAATTTTTTGCCCCGGGCCTCACCTCACCCTGTGACAGCTCTTGGCAGGAGTTGCAGTGAGCTGTGAGCAAGAAGGAATGCACAGGGAAACGAGGGAGGAGAGATAAAGAGGGGCCAGACCACCATGGGTGCACTTGTAGACAATATTGATAATGTGGAAAAGAAGGTGAGGGTCAAAAGCAAGAAGCAAGATAGATAGAAGAGAGTGAGTGATAGAGGTGCGTGCTGAGAGAAAAAGAGGAGGGTGGGGGCACACCTTGCCAATTTCTTGGACAAGGTAACAGGGCCATCAGACCGTCCATTGCGGTAGTGATTGTATACATATCACAACATAATGGGACATTACGCGCAAAGGATTGAACTAGCTGGTGGGCTGCCAATCATGCACCCTAAGTCCTTCTGACTGCAGCCAGGCTTGTGCTATTTAGGGGGTGCCGTGTGAGTCTTACCATTCCATGCACTCCCTCCTCGCCCACGAAACTATGCTGCTGCCAGGGGTTGAACTATTTTAATCACTGCCGTGATTAAGAAGAAAGGAAACTTGCGAACGGCAACACGTACTTCTCATATCGTGTGCTGTGACGCCAACGCCGTGAAAGACACCCGCACTCTTAATATGGCGTCCACTGTCTCCCAGAGGAGTGAGGGGAATGCATGCAACGTTTTCCGATAGTCACTAGTCGGTTAATTGTTTTTCAACATACCAGACGTACCTATAAATCGCACCAGCATTTTAGTTAAAAATGAAATATTCCTGCTGCAGCCTCCAAATGATCCCCCTGCTTTAATTGGTTTAATAGAAAGTTACATGATTTGAACCAGCATTTTAATATCACCGCGTTTTCTATACAGTGCTTCATTCTGAAACATGAAGGCACAGGGTGGTATAGGCACAACAAGGCCCTAGCAGAAAGATATGGCATCGAAATGAAGCACGCAAACTGATTACGGCGCGAGCACGCAGAGACTGGGCACACAGAAATGGGATCGGGAGAAAGAGAGTGATGGCACAGCGGACCGGTGGGGTATCAGATACAAAGATACAAAGGGGGAGGAACTTGGAAGGCAGAAGCATGGAGAATGGATTGAAAGAAGGTGGAGAAACGGCTAATGGTGCGAGGCAGCGAGAGAGCACAAGAGCGGCGGCAGTCCAATGCAAGAAATATACAGTCCAAGAAGCTTCCCATGGCACTGTATTGCGCCAACCCACAGAACAGGTATAAGATTGAACTACTAGCGAGGAGAACCAGACAAGTCTCTGGCTCAACCCCATCCACAAGCCGCTCCATATTTCCTGCACCTTCATAGTCAAACGCCCATGTCTGACCCCTGCGGAACACATACAAGACCCAACTGGCCATCAGCAACAGACCATTCTGTGACTCAGACCCATTCACAGGCCCCTTCCTATTTCCTGCAAGTTTATATTCAAAGGCCCATGTCTGACCACTGCCATGTCCGCACAAAGGTGCACGGAATGGCTCATGGCACCTGAAGTCTCTCCCACCAATCAACACTCAAGGCAATACTTTGTGGGAAAACCTGGGTCGGACTCAGACTAGTACCTGATTGTGCAGGTGCGGGTGGCACTGCTGGTAGGTTGGCTGCTCTGCTGTGAGCCTGTGCACTGGCGGGCCGGCCTTTGACTCGCCTGGTGGTCGGTGGTTCTCCTGTGGGCACTCACTGGCGGCCTCCGACTTGCCTGGTGGCGGTCCTCCTCCTGGTGTGCAGTGCAGCTCAGCTGGTTGCCTGGCTCTGCTCTCAGTCTCTGTAGAGTGTCTGTGCCCGCTGCTATGCGCTGTGCTGGTGGCCAGAATCATGCCCAGGGTCAGAGGCCCAAGGCAAATATAGTCAATCACGTCGGTGTGATTGACATGAACCTGGCGGCAGGGAGTCTATGTCGGGCGGGCTGCAACTGATTTTTCATTGGCCCCCTGGCCCGCCCTGTTGTTGTTCCAACTTCTGCGGCAGCCCCCCCAGCCCCAGGCACAAGTTGCTTTCAACTTTGCAAAGAAGTGCAACAAATTTGTTGTTACTTCCTGCCAAGTGGAAAGCAACTGAGTGTGAAATGTGTCACTGCCGCAGAAAGTGCCGGGTGCGGGCCCAGGCCCAGCCAGCTCCCAGCAGGTAGGCAGGCTGCCCCGCACGGGCCGGCCCCCCAGGGTCAGGAGGTGTTAGCGTGTTACTATTGCTTTTGCAATAGCTCAATCAGACAGTGCAGAGTCAGTCAAGTCAACAACTGAGTCGGCCCGAGCGAGCACCATACAGTGCGGGCCCCCCTGCAGTAGCGGCACGGCCCCGCTGGTGGCCACCGTCCGTACTTAATGAATCTGATGCATAAATGCATCTCATCTGCATGCATCATAAGATTATGATGCATGCATGAATCTGCAATAATCAAAGCAAGGTAACAACATATGTAGTGTTAGCTTGCTTTGAATGATGAATTATGCTGCAGTCTGATGCTGCAGACAATGCCTCCTGCTGCCCAGCCCAGGCCCAGCCCAGCATGACACTTCCGCTGGCCGTGGAGTGCTGCGAGCGAGGCAAGCAGAGCTGATCCGCTCGGATCGCATCGGGTCACGGGTCGGGCCGCCCGCCTGCTGCAGGCAGCGTCGTGGCATGTTGCACACACCACCCACACACTGTGACTGCAGTGGTGGCAGGCGCTGCCGGGCGGCAGCCAGGCTGAGCCAGCCACTCACATAGTTTCATACAGAGACAATTTAGTCAAAGGGCAATACAGAAAAAAAATGTATTTAAAAAAAAAAATTATAAAAAAAAAATGTAAAAATAAATAAAAAAGACAAATGACAAACGCAGCCGCGAGGCCCCCCCTGAGCGCGAGGCCTGGGGCAGTTTGCCCCCCCCTGCCCCTCCTCGTGACGGCCCTGCTCCTGCCCCACCTTGTGCTCCAGCCTCCCACTCGCTTCTAGCGCCTAAACACTGGCGCTCTTTAATGTTGGCAACCTCCACAAGTCCTATATAGTCATCTGCAGAGCCTCCAAATTTGACCGTGAGGCGCTGGCAGTCCCGCCTGAGGAGGAAATGGCTTCTGATTTCCCATGCACATATTCCTGTCTATGATAAAGGAATGCAAGTCTCCTGTGTTCACTTGCAGGCACTTGATTTATGCGCAGCATAGTATTGCGCCAACACTAACACCTGCCCCTCCACATAAAAAACAAATCCCCCTGAGATGTATGACCCAGTTCTATCAAGCAGTAACATCAAACCTGTCAATGTTAGTTCTAAGCAGTCTGAGAGCTAATGGCTTAATTGCAACTATGAATGTGCTACTGGTGTAATAAAAATGTCTTACCCAATGATGCCTTCAGCGGTTTATAGTCATTTTTTCGAAAACAATAAAGTCGAAAGTCAAAATGTCGAAAAAAAATGTCGAAAAAAAAGTCCAATTTTTTTGATAAATATGTTTTTTTTTCGAAATGGGGGGGTTCCCCCACCCCCCTTTTTTTCTATTTTCTTTTTATTTTTCCCCTTTTTTTACTTACCTAACCAAAAAATACATATAAATAAAAAAATAATACATTAGACTTTTTTTCGACATTTTTGTCATTCGACTTTATTTTTTCGAAAAAATGACTGACCACCGCCTTCAGCCACTTCACTTATATTTGTTCCTTGAACTGAAGTTTTGTTAAAAACAAACACGGACAAAGCCAACAGTTGTGTCTAGTGTATAGGTATTGTTATATATGCAGCAACTCTGTAGTCAGGCTTTATTTAAATAACAGCATGATATATTAACATACGCTCTGAAGTGCATCCCAGAGCTGCAGATAAGACACAGTGTGATTAAAGTATCTGCCCAGGATCACACACTTTGTTTAAATGGTGAAACCGGGATGTGGAGCATTCAAGCAACTGAGCACATCTTCACAGGTTTAGTTTATATAAATATGTATTTCTAATAAGCCCTTGAAGATAATGCATTCACTACTTTCAACAGTGCCAAATGCTTTGCTTTGTCATGTCCGTCTTGACTATGACAATGCTCTTTATTTAGGGCTCCTCTTTTCAAATCTCTCCCAAATGCAACCTTTTCACAACTCACATGCTAGACTTATTGCAGGCCTGAATAAACATGGCTACATTAACCCAATTCATACTAAATTACATTGGCTTGAAGAGGTTTTCTCGGTCTTTTGGAGCAATTTTCGTAATGGAGGCACTGGAGGAAAGCAGAGGGATTGGGTGACCTGCCATACACATCACTATGGCAAACATGGAGACTGGGCAGTGGCTGCCTATGCAGGATTTTTAAAAGCATTGTTCAACATTCGACGATTGGAGGAGGAACGAAGGGGGGGGGATACGGCACACCTGTCTCCTAGGCAGGTCCGTTACGAGGGTAGGACTGGGGCAAATAATTGTCTTGGGCACCAATGAAAAAGTGGTCATAGTCGCAAATGGCAGTTCATTCCTTTTGTGACAAACTGTTTGAATAGTACCCAAGGAGGAGTTTTTTGATCCTCTACATTTATTGAACACAATATACAAGGAAAACGTGCGACATTTATTTCCACAGGTGTGTATAGGACTTTGGATTTTTCTAACAATCCCAGTTAGTGTTGCTACAGGGGAACGTTCCTTTAGCAAACTGTCATTAATCAAGAACTACCTATGGTCAACAATGGGCCAAGAGAGATTAAATAGCCTATCAATTTTGTCAATTGAAAATGCACTGGCTTCCAAAATTGACTACAAAAGAATTATTTCTTCATTTGCAGAGAAGAAAGTTCGAAAGTAGAAGTTGCGGTGAAAGCTCGGTGGCATGTGTTCATATATAACATTTTTGACAGATATATTGAGTTGTAATTCAAGTTACTTAAGAAAGTCCCTTCTAAAAATAAAATGCATGCAAATCTATATTTAATGCGTATGATACAAAACCAAGTCTGGAATATACCTTTCTTCAGCTTAGAAACATGGCTTTGCTTTAGTTGATTTGCAGTCATAAAAATAAACCATATTCGAGTTCTTCCATAAATAAACTCAAGTAGAGATTTCTCGCTCCACTTATTTACGGTTCCACTGGCCAAGTGCAAAAAATGAAGGGGCCTCACCAAATTTTTTGCCCCGGGCCTCAACTCACCCTGTGACAGCTCTGGAATCGGGCCCAAAGACTGGGTAATTATTATTACCGGCATAAGAAGACGCTCTCGGTCTATGCAGGACGTCGCTCTGCGAACATGCTCCCTGCCGCACTCAGAGCAGGCTAGCGGAACGCCAGAGCTAGGTTGGTGTCGCCGGTGGGGGAACTCCGAATCGTCTCTGGGATCTTCGCCTCAGGAAGAGCACTTAAAGGGCCACTCTACATCAGCCGGGCCCAGCCACTGTTATCCGACATGAACTGGATTCACACACCTGCTTCAAACGACCACTGCTAAAACACGGAGGCTGCTCGCCTTTAATAAAAAAGCATAACTCCGGCTAGGAGCCACTCGCCGAGTTCAGGAAGGACTCAAAATACCCTCAGGAGTGACAAGAAAGGCTTGCGGGGGTCCATTTTTATGATTTTATTTCGAAGGGAGAAGGAGAGGACAGGTTGGACAGCCATGTCGCCTGCACCCCCTGGTGGTCTCCACAAAGTCTACTTTTTCCATTTGCGCCGCACAAAACTTTTTGGAAAATAAGGCCCTTAATGTGGTTTAGAATCTATTGATGTCTTGATTAATTTGGGTGAAAAGTAAAAAGTTTTGTATAAACCAAGTGACTATGTAATAATATATTTTTTTAAGTCCTTTTTGAGCAAAGAACACCTATTCAAGAGTAAATCCCTTAGCATGATCAGCCAATGTACTTGGCTCACACACTTGGGAAAATGGGAGAATTAAGCAAGGTTCTGAAAGGTGACCAATATTAAGACTGTGGTGGTGAGGTTGGGTGGTCGAGAAAGAAGTGTCATTGTAAATGCCAGCATTATTACAAGAGAGATCAAGTCACACCAGTGATACAGTCACTCTGTAAACTTGGGTGAGATTGTTCAAAGCCAAAATGAGGTTCTAACCTCTCCCTCCGTCCAAGTCCTCACCTCAATTAGAAGCTAAAGAAAATGTATCCTTCTGTGATTCAACCATTTTTAAAAGGGGCAGCCTGTCGGATCAATGCGCTAGTCACCAGTGGTTCCACTGCACTGGGAACAAGATGATAATTGCTTGAACCACACTGCTCAACCATGGCCTTACACGATGCGCCTAAGCTGCACTCCAGTGAAAGAGAAAAAAGGTAAACCTTTACTAGTTTGCTATTACCCAGATTTAACGAGTATATCATTAAATAAACGAAAAATGACTTGCAGGCCAACAGCACGGGCTATTAAACCCATGCCACCATTGAGGAAGAGTTTTTTTCAGCTGTTAAATAGAAGCGTATCTACCCTTCCCTGTAAAATATAGACTCGTTGGTTTATTTAGACCTTATGCTGGTATACATTATTCCTATGCACAATCGAATGCCTAATTAGATAATCAAGGCAGAAACGCTGCTATCAGCATCCCCAACTGTGTAGATTACAGGAGTCAATAGACACATTCTGAGATCTCCTGACGTCAATCAAGACTCTGAGATAATAATTAGCGCGAAGCACGAGGCGGCAGACAGGCTGGTAGGAGCGCGCGCGCATCTGATCATTTTCCACATGCCACCGCACATCTCGATTCTCCATGGCACCAACGAGGGATGGCTAACGCGCAAGATGCTAATTAGCGGAAGGAGTAAAATATATGCAGACGTGAAGCCAAGGTTAACGTGCCCCTGGTAAATTGGCACCATTTCCTTTACATTTGTCATGTGAAGCAATGAATATTTAGAACGTTCCAGAAAAGGCAGTTTCTTTCCATCATTAGTTTACCTGTTGCAGGCGTTTCCCTCAGCCCCTGCTGCGACTTGAGGCTTCCAGCCTCGCCCCCCTGGGTGCAAATGAAATGCAATCTTGGTAGGGGTTCCTGTGCTAGAGAGATGGCTTCCAGACTGTCCCCAAGCAAGCAAGCGGGTCTCAAGGAGCATTATTTCGAGCACATCAAAGCTTCTTTTCAAGTCCTTAAATAGGATTCCAAAAATATTCCCCGAGTGCCACCCATGCTGCTTTGTGTACGAGAAACACGCAATTGGAGGAGGGACAGCAGCCAGATTATGCTCCGTCGCTGTCCATGAACGGAGAATGACATTATACACAAGGGACCACAGAGGACGTTTACTAATTTGAAGCAAATCAGCTCATCCAATGAAGTTCACTAAATGTAAAAGATGTAGGTTTTGTGCCAGTTTTGCAAGTATATGCCTCTTAATACATATCAGGATCTTCGAGTAAGTAACATTGACCATTTTAATATTTTGATCTATGAGAGGTAGTATAATTATGCAACTTTAATTTTCCTGCACATGTTTTAGAAATGGGTGCTGGCCTTTGGACCCTAGTGAACATACATGGATTGAATCACTGGCATGCTAGGAAGCAACACAGTACATTATCAAAGAGTATACCAAAAGCAGACTGCCATACCTAACTGCATCACTTCACATAAAACATTGAACAGGAAACACGCAAAAGCCCGGTGAACAAGATGCCCCATAGGAAGCCTTATTGATCGCTGCTATTAGCAACGATGTTCCACCCGACCAGAGGTTGTAGGGCTTTAAATCGGGGACTGTGGATGGATTCGGAAAGAGTGCAGGAACAGACACATGCTGCTCAAGGAAAGTGTGCTGGATATATCAGGGTGTGGATGGGACCAGAAGTGTGCCGGGTAAAAGGGAGGGCTCAATGGCCCTTTAAGAAGTGGGTCAATCGAACTTTGTGGGTGCTGGTAATTTCCAGAGCCACCCTCCGGCCCCAAGATACAGGTTTGCTAAATTCCAATAAAGTAGCTTGGTTTTCATACACTACTGTGATGAAATACCACCTGACAAGGGTGTGAAAGACGTTCTTTTAATTTGTATTAAATAATAAAATGATGCGCGTAATTCCATTTTTGAAAGGGATATCTGCTATTCAGATTCCCCTTTCATGAGTTCCATGCCATATGCATAGTGTGTACTTGTGCCTTGCTGCATCAGTACCCTGATTCGCAGCTCCTGCTGTACCAATGGCACAGGGCAGGTTCAGAGGCCACAGGTGCCTTCTTGACAGTTACTGTGTCACCCAAATCACTGCAGTGCAGGGGCTGCATTTAAAATATGCACCCCTGTTCCAAAAACGATATAACCCTGAAGATGTTGCCCTGGTGGCACAGAAAACTGTAAATATAAGCCATACCTGAGTTAGAGTACGCTGGCCAGCATCTTTCAGAGCTATTACAGCCACATTAAATTGATTTTTCACATATGTCAGCCCTGTGGGCCAGTTCAGCTGGGGACGGATTATGCGTATACCTCCCAGACAAGGCGCACGCCTGTCCACTGAAAGGACTACCCTTGGGTACATTTTCTGGAGTGTTCTGCCACTGTGATTCTCTCTGCCTCTTTTTCCCTTTCCTGTCCCCTCCACTTCCTCTGGAGCAAAGCACTTTGGCTTTAACATCATAAAGGCAAAGTACACACAATTCAAGAGCATGCAATGGACTCCTAAAGCAGGCCAGCTTTATCCCAATCACCTAGGGCCTGTAAATGAAGTGGTCACCCACCGCTTCTTTGAATCATTCGTAATCATCTTGTGAACCATCCTCAAGATTTAGTTTGACCCTGCTGAGAGAGCAGTCTTCTCTAAAGTCCTCCAGTTGTGAGGTGGCAAAAGGTGTTCCAAGGCAGAGACCAGCTCTATCCCCTAACCATCCCCGGAGACCACTGGTGGTGATTGGCTGCTGGAACAGAACCTGCCTCTCTGCCAGCTACCGAGGTACCCAGGACCTCAACGCGTTGGAGGACCCCTGCAGTTGTGTGCCAGCCTCCCCCATGTTTGGGAGCACAACAAAAAGGACTTATCTTGTTCCCTGAGCCCCTTGATTGGGACTCACAGCACCCTGAGAGCCAGGACAGCCGGGATCCTAGTGTTTTTTGCCATTCAACTACTTGCAGCGTGTTTCAGGAACTGTTCAGCACATGTGAGCAAGCATGACCCGCCGTTGCTGCCATTAGCTCTCTCCCGATCTTCTCACAGCACTAAATAGTCTGGTTTGACACTGCCGAACCACCAAGAACTTCAAAAAATGTGCTTTTGACTCCAAACTGCCCCCCGTGGTCCATTTGTGGGCCCTAGAGACTGGTTAGGTCACTGTGGAACCCTTTCTGCTCACATGTACTACATATCCCTTTTCAAGAACATTGTTGCTTCTGCTTGCCTTTCACCCGTGATTCATTACCTACAGTGATGTATCTACTGTCTTTGCTTATTCTGTGTGCTTTCCTCAGTAGTTGGGTTTTGTTTAGTGTTTTTCCAGTTAGTTACTGTTGAGCATGGTGTGTTTAAATAAAGTGCATATATATGTATAGTCCCTTGATTGGACATTCCTTCAATTTGGACTGTTATACTTTGCGGTTTGGGTTGCTACTGCACCACATTCACAACCCTCTTGAGAGCATAGCCTTCCCTCAGCTCATGTTACCACAAAAGGTGAAGGCGGTATATCTCTTAACTGTGCCTGTTTTGCCTTTATGATTGTGTTGGCTCTTGGTTTGTAGAAGTGTGAGATCTGAGTGGGGATGGTAGCCTCCACTCATCCTTGCAGTCCAGCAGGGCAGACGTCAATTTGTCACTACTAGTTGTAATAATGTGCTTCTCTTAGTTGCTTTTCTCCTATTTTAGAATCATCGCAACAGAGTTACAGGGTACATCCAATAGGAAAGTGCTGGCGAGAACCACAAGGGCGAAGCATGGCCACTAGCTTAGTCAACAGCGCTCAGGAGCACAAGACCCAGGGATGCCACACAATGTTAAGGATGGGGACAGGGGAGCTGGAACTTCTTCTAGCCCCGTATGTGTGGGTGGGAAATTAATCAGAAGGGAACAAGTTGAAATAGAAAAGTGATGTTTGCGTGATGTAAATAAAGTGATGTATAGAGAGGGATGGTTAGGGAGTGGCAAGACCTATTATGAGGAGTATGAACATAAACCTTTCTCGGGGTTCAGCTAGTTCACTAGCTCAGCATAGAGCACTTGAAGCTGTGATGTTGGATACAGTTTGGCGGTAAGATAACTCATGCCTAATGAAGCAGCTGCATCTACTTTTTATCCACTAAGATACTCATTATGAGTCTGCCGGTAACGGTGCCAGTAAAAACGGCATGATTGTCGGTGGAATCATTTTTTTTCCGACACCCGGATATTACAGCCCCGGCGGTCCCGGTAATTCCTCATTGCCGGGCACCGGAAAGTATTGTTCCCCATTCCCATTCGAGTCCCATTGGACTCAATGGGCACAGGGAGGTTGGATGCACCGGCACCATTCATGAATGGTGCTGGTGCATCCGACAAGGTCTGTGAGCAGGTGCCGTCCTGGCGGGCGAAAAGGCACCCACTCGCAGACCTCGTAGTTTTCCGGTCCAGAAACAACAGTACCAGCAAGCTTACCGGTACGGTTGTGTCCGGACTCGCAGCCTTGTAATGACCCCAATTGTGTGCCTGTTATTTCACCGGGCCTGGAGAGGAGGGCTCAGGAAATGTCGGCCAAATTAGCACAGAAGTTGGTGCTGCCGAAGAGACAATCATGGGCTGCCGCTGCTAAGAAAGAACATTTTTTCTAAAAGTGAAATGTTGAAGATGAAATGCATTGCGTGAAGAGGGTTCTGGTGCTCTTTGGGGTTGTCTCAGATAAGAAGGTAAACTCAGTATGGGAATGTAGGCTGATCTACTTAGTACTGGAATGCAGGCTGATCTACTTAGTATGGGAATGCAGGCAGATCTACTTAGTATGGGAATGCAGGCTGATCTGCCTCTTAACCATGAGGCACATGGCTGAATGCACTTCCATGTGGAATTTTAGAATCTGAACGGACTTCTCAGCAAACATGGCACTTTCAACGCAAAAATAACAGCACTTTTCATTATGGTTGCATTCTTTTCACAGACTGTCCCCAACGTTTAATTTAACAGTAGCTCAGTTCTCAGTTTTAATAGTTCTGTTCTGGAACATGCTAAGAGGTGGCCAATCGGCAATACCAATCACGTGTACAATTCTACTCATAACTGCTGAACTCATATGCATGCATTAGTAATGGCCGAACCCCAAACCCTCACCCATAATGATAGGCTCACAACTTGTATCAAGTGTTGGCAATAAAAGGCTGTAGGATTTTATAGTACAGATATGGGTTATGGCAATAACAATATCACATATCATGATGGTATCATACTTTTGGGCACCGGGTCCTGAGGTTACCCCCTCAGACCCGTGCCACCTTCTTGTGTCCCACGACTTGTTGTGGGCACCGTACAGTGCCTTATACTTCTTTTTGTTCTTCTCCCCTTTTTGTAGGGTGGGTGGGTTCTGTGGTAAAGAAGCAAGAAGATTTGGAAGACACTGAGTAAACAGTGAACCTCCTGTTTGCTTGGGTCCCCGTTCAGGGTCCACAAACCGATTGTGTTTACTCTGAGCATGCTGCTTTCATTTATAGGACCCAGGGAGGCCCTGGGTCTTTGTTATGTATGTGGTGGGGGCTGCTGTTGTCGCAGCCCCCGGCCAGATAGCCGACTGTCTGACCCCCTGGTGGGGGCAGATCTTTTGAACATGGGCCCTGCCTGACGGTTGTTTTCCTTATGGCGCTTAGCACCTTGCTGTTTGGAGGAAGGGTGCGATGACTGTTCGCACCTTACCCTTCCGTGGCTTTTGTGCTGCCGAGACTGCGTGTCTCCATAGCTGGGGGGAGGAGAGGAGCAGGTGCGGGGAGGTTGGGGCTGCCCCTCTCCCAGCTGCCGATGATAACAGCAGTTACCCTGCCTCGCTTGTTGGATGCCCATGCAGCATTGCCCATAACTGCTGAACCCATATGCATTAGTAATTGCTGAACCCCAAACCCTCACCCATAATGATAGGCTCACAACTTGTATCAAGTGTTGGCAATAAAAGGCCGTAGGATTTTATTGTACAGATATGGGTTATGGCAATAACAATATCACATATCATGATGGTATCATACTTTTGGGCACTGGGTCCTGAGGTTACCCCCTCGGACCCGTGCTGCCACACACGGGCAGGTTGCCGGCTGACCGTGTTCCCCGAAGAGTATGCCCTAGAGACCTCTGTGAGCAAGTGTTGTATTGATTTCCCGAAAGAAATGATCCATGCCCTGGCTAGACAGATGGGTGCCGTTGTGGAGAAAAAGGTCTGGGTTGCCTAGTGTAATGGCTGGGTGTTTTATGAAACCCAGTCCTCTTGTCATACAGAATCTCTCTATCGTCCTGTTCAGTTTTCTTCTGGATATGTCTATAGATTTGTAGCAGTTGGCCCCTAGCCATTTCTTTCTTGGTAAAATGGCTGAGAAGTATATTTCTGTACCCCTCCAGTTGTGCAAAATGTCTGCTAGGGAGGAGCAGATTTCTTCGCATAGGATGCGTCTAGCTGTGTTGACTAGGTCGTTGCCCCCTAGATTGATGATCAGGAATTCTGGGGGGTCCCTGTATGCCACCAGTTCTGCTAGTGTTTCGTGGACGTCAGGCCAGCGTAGGCCTCTGTATCCCCACCATGAAGTAATGGTGTTTCTGAAAGGTGGGCCTTCTTTGGTCTCTTCTGCCCATCTGCCTGTCCTGAAAACGAATGAGTGGCCAACTATCCATGCTGATCGGAGTGTGATCCTTGATTCGCCTGTTGTTTCTGTGGTGGTGGGAGGTAGGGAAAAGAAAGAAAATTTTAGGGCGGATGGCTATATCAATTTTGGTCTGATATATCTTTTATAACAGTCTGACTTCCATCCCCCTATGTGTTTTAGTAGTTGCGGTGCTAAACCTCCTTGCCATGCTGCAGTGGCGGCACCTATCCTGAAGGAATGAGTGCCGAAATGTTTGGGATCCCACCCTGCTCTGCTGATTGCTTTTATCAGCAATCCTTTAAATTGGTAGCGGCTTAGGGCCGATGCATCCTTGTGGATTAAAAAACTCCCCCCTACTTTGGGTCGTTGTGCGTAATAGAGGTTGGTGATGCAAACCGGGCAGTTTGTTGCCTCATCGATGCAACAAATATTGATGGTTCTTTTTGCACCCGTTTTCGACTGTTGCATTTCTATGTTAACACTCTCCTGTCTCACCCTGATTTCCATGACGCCCAGGCCGTTTGTGGCCTTGGTGCTGGAAGCGATGAGTTCTCCTACCCGGAAAGCCCCAAAGTAGGCTAGGAAAAAGGCTGTTTTAAATAACATTATCTCGTATGGGTGCCAACATATGGCTTCCAAATGGCTTGCTCTGCACCAGTTTGCCGAAATCAAGCGGTCGGCGGGTGTCCACTTGCGGACCCTCTATTCTGCCCCATCCCTTCATTGCATAAGAGATGAGGGCTTTCTGGGTGGGGTCTGAATCTCCCCGTATTTTTGTAAAGTATGAAATTGCCACCGGGTGTCTTTTAGCCCAATCC
Source organism: Ambystoma mexicanum (assembly GCF_040938575.1). Classification (NCBI taxonomy): domain Eukaryota; kingdom Metazoa; phylum Chordata; class Amphibia; order Caudata; family Ambystomatidae; genus Ambystoma; species Ambystoma mexicanum. The sequence goes on along the minus strand of NC_090929.1, from coordinate 1,273,532,207 downwards.
CTTTTGAAACCTTGTTCCCGGGCCCATTTTAAAAATACTTCTACATCTTTAATCGTTATTAGTTCTACATGGTTTACACCTGTGGCCTTAAATACTGTTTGCAAACACTTACTGTACTGTGTTGCAGTGGTGCTTGCCACTGCCCTCTCTGCCATCTCCGTTAGGAAGCCTGTGAGGTTGTTGGCACCTGTTGTTGATGTGCCTGATTCTTGTTGGGCATCCCGGCCTGGGCTCTCTGGTGCTGGCGTTGATGCCAATGTGTTGCTGGCACCCCTTTTAGAGGTGCCTGCTTTGTATTGGTCATCCCGGCCTGCACTCTCTGGTGCTGGCGTTGATGCCAATGTGTTGTTGGCACCCGTTTTAGAGGTGCCTGCTTTGTATTGGTCTTCCCAGCCTGCCCTCTCTGGTGCTGGTGTTGATGCCGATGTGTTGTTGGCACCCGTTTTAGAGGTGCCTGGTTTTCGTTGGGCATCCCGGCCTGTGCTCTCTGGCGTTGGCGTTTATGCCGTTATTCTTGTCTTCCCATTATTGCCCACCATTCTGCTGGTATTGGCGTCATCTGTTCTTGGGCGTGCGGCGCTAGCTCTCTGAATCTTGTCCACTGGAACCGAGATAAGGCATCAACAATGTTATTATCTGCCCCTGAAATGTGCTTCGCTTTGAGTACAACGTTTACTTGTAGTGTGACTGTTGTAATGGCTCGTAATACTTTTAGTACTAAAGGGCATTTCGTAGACCTTCTGTTTATGGAGCCCACTACAGCCATGTTATCGCATCAGATCAAAAGTTCCGTATTCGCTAGTCGCCTGACCTTCTGTTTATGGAGCCCACTACAGCCATGTTATCGCACCAGATCAAAAGTTCCGTATTCGCTAGTCGCCTGCCCCAGATGTGTACTGTTAGCCAGATGGGGAATATTTCTAGTAGGTTGATGTTTCTTGTCCTCCCTGCTGTTTGCCATGAATTGGGCCAGTGTCCTGCCACCCATTCGGAGTCTAGTATGGCTCCAAACCCCTTTCTCCCAGCTGCATCGGTGTATAGGACCCTGTTTGACCGGGTATTTAAAGGCATTTGCCAAAGTAAAGACCCGTTGAAATCTCTGAGGAATTTTCCCCATGTTTCCAGGTCTTGTTTCACCTCTCTGCCTAGCCGGATATGCAAGTGTGGTTTGGTGAGTGATTTGATTTTGAACGCCAGGCTTCTGGAAAATATCCTTCCTTGAGGTATTATTTTGGATGCGAAATTGAGGCTGCCTGCTAAGGATTGTATTTCCTTTACAGTCCCCTTTTCTCTCATTATCAGGTTTTGTATTTTAGCCAGGAGTTCTGATATTTTTGTTTTGGGGATTCTGCAGAGCCCCTTTGCTGAGTCTATTTCGATGCCCAGAAAAATTATGTTTGTGTCTGGTTTGGTGGTTTTTCCCCTCGCTAGGGTAACTCCCCACTGTGCGGCCATGTGCTCCAGTTTTGCTAAAGCCTGGCCGCATTCCTCGGAGTTTGGTGGCCCTATGACCATGAAATCATCTAGGTAATGCACTATTTTTGTCCCTGGTCTCTGCTCTAGGAAAGCCCATTGAAAAAAGGAACTGAATTGCTCAAATAGTGCACAGGATACTGCGCACCCCATGGGGAGGCATCTATCTACGTAGAATTTGTTGTTAAAAGTAAATCCTAGCCACTGCTGTGACTCTGGGTGGACTGGCAAGAGTCTGAAAGCAGATTCGATGTCCAGTTTAGCCATCAAGGCGTTTCTGCCACACTCTTGTATTTGCCTTACCGCCTCTTGGAAATGCGTGTAAGATACAGCGGATTCTGTGTGTGGGATGCCATTGTTTAAAGACTGGCCTTTAGGGTAGGAGAGGTGATGGATTAGTCTCTTTTTCCCGTGTTATTTTTTGGGGACCAGGCCTAGTGGAGATATTAAATAGTCCTTTAAAGGCATGACGTCCCAAGGACCTGCTACCCTGCCCAGTTGCAGTTCTTTCTTGATTTTGGTTTTATCTGGGGGTTGTCCCTGGCTGACTTTAGGTTCATCGGGATGTATTGTGACCCAGTGCCCTTAAATGGGATGAAAAAACCTTTGGTGAAACCCTGCCATAGTAACCTGCTGGTTTCCTTGCCTGGGTAGCTGTTTAGGGCGTCCCTAAAATTGCCCTGATTGATGGGCGTTCGTCCTGGTTCTAAAATTGGGATATCATTCTTTCTTGGCTGGTAGTCTGGTGCAGTTGCTTGCTGCGTGGTCGCCGTTGCAGTTTGTGCAGGCGTGTTTGTGCCTGCATTCTTTGCCCCATGTACACTGGTTTTTCCCAAAATTTCTGCATGGGATGTTAGATTTGACAGCCTGCTGTTTGTTCTGTCTGTGGGCATTATTTTTAGCCGCCCAAGGTTGGTTCCTCCGAAAGTGCTGCACCCCTTTTTTGGATTTATCATTGGGATTTGCTTACTTGCAAATTTTTGCTATTTTTGGAAGAAGAATGCATTGTATCTTCTTCCTGGGGAGGTTCGGCGAGAGGGTGTATAAATCGTTCTGGACTTCATCCCACTCAATGGCCGGCCTTTCTGACATGCTCCTTCTAAATCTGATGTCGTATGCAAGCCATGTCTTCCCCCTCTGTGTTACTTTTACTTCCCTTATTTTATCAACGTATGCCCAGATCTTCTTACCATCCATGGGGAATTTTTCTTCATATATTGTTGCTAAGATGGCAAAGGCCTGTAACCAGTTGTCGCAGTTTTGTTCGACCTGGGCGTTTCTGGCAATACCTTTTTCTTCTATTTTTTTGGGGTCTCTGAAACCGTCTCTCCCCTTGCACTGGGCTTCTATTAGGGAAAATATTTCTATAAATTCTTTGGCCCATATGGCTTCTTTGATTGTGGTATCAATGTTTCATGCCAGGCATCTTTTGTATCTATTTACTATCTCTGTTTGGAAAGATTTCATTTTTTGGTCTAATTGTGCATTACAGATTGTTACAATGTCAGTTGTATTGCTGCCGGGTGTCCCTGTCGCGCCTGTGTTGTCTGTGCCTGGGGTTGCCCATGCTTTTAGGGCACCTGCTGAATCTGTTGCTGGAGTTGTGGAGGTTGTTGTATTTATAGCTGTGGGCGCTATTGGCAAATGCTGTACTTGTTGTGGCGGGATTGCTGTAGGTAGTGTTACGGGTGGGTTGACAACCGTTATTGTAGGTTCTATTGTGATGGTAGGGTTTGAGGCCAGAGGTTCCTTTGTGGGCGGTGTCTGTTTCCCCCTTATTTCTACCATAAGTTGCTGTAATTCCGCTACATTTTCACATAGTTTTGACAATTTTTGGTACCTTTTCTGGCGCCTTCGGATATTTTTCTCCTTTTTAATGGTGCAGAAACCTCCTCCTGGCTGGGTGGGCTGGTAATTCCTTCCCTGGGTAGGCTGTACATGTTTTCTCTAACCCATGCCGATCCGTAGTGCTCTGCCGCTTCAATGGCTGCTAGCAATTGTGGTGATTTGGGCTTCTGCACCGGTGTTGGGGGTGCCCGTGCTTTCCGTTTGGGCCCCATGTTCTTCTATCCCTGCTATAGGAAAAGGAAAAAGATTTTATCAAGGAGTTAAACTGTTGTTATCCGCGAGTTCTCTGCGCCTGTTCTATTTGTTGCCCGTTCTGTGTAACTGTTGACTGGTGCCTTCTTGACCGGGTTCAGAAAATTGGGCAGCCCCCAGGCTTGATTTACTGGATTTAAATAATTGGTTCACTTGTGAGGTCGCCCTGTAATATTACAGAAATTATTTTAAATCTGCAGTGTTTGGGCCCGCCGAGCTTGAAACTGTGTTCGCCAGCTCTGCGTGGCTGTCAAGAAAAGACAAGCTCCTGGCTCGCCGTGCTACCAAGCTGGCTTGTGACTCTGTCCGAGTTTAAAAATGGCTTGTGTTATCTTGCCCTGCCTGCCTTATAATGCGGGGTTTCCGGTCCACTGTAACAAAATGTATCTCTTCCAGACATAAATGTCTATTTTTCCTCCCTCGTAGCCCCAGCGCGGTGGCTCACCTGTAAGTTGTTGAATCGGAAGCCGTCCGCGCCTTGCTGTTCGAGTGCCACTCTCTCCTTCGTTCGCACTGGTTTTGGGGATGATTCCGCAGCACGCGTCTTTGTTTGTTTTGTTTTGGACACGCTCGCCGCTCGCTATTCCTTCTATGCCAAAAATGTTGAAGTTGACAGCGTCCGCGCTGGCCGTTCGGTTGCCGCTTCTTCCTTCGTTAAGGCTGCATTGCAATTGTTTTGAACAGTAAAATGTTCAGGAAGGAAAAAAGACACTGCGATGTACAGCGAACTTCAAGAAATGCTAAAGAAGCAAGAAGATTTGGAAGACACTGAGTAAACAATGAACCTCCTGTTTGCTTGGGTCCCCGTTCAGGGTCCACAAACCGATTGTGTTTACACTGAGCATGCTTCTCTCATTTATAGGACCAAGGGAGGCCCCAGGTCTTTGTTGTGTATGTGGTGGGGGCTGCTGTTGTCGCAGCCCCCGGCCGGATAGCCGACTGTCTGACCCCCTGGTGGGGGCAGATCTTTTGAACCTGGGCCCTGCCCGACGGTTGTTTTCCTTATGGCACCTAGCACCTTGCTGTTTGGAGGAAGGGTGCGATGACTGTTCGCACTTTACCCTTCCGTGGCTTTTGTGCTGCCGAGACTGCGTGTCTCCGTAGCTGGGGGGAGGAGAGGAGCAGGCGCGGGGAGGTTGGGGCTGCCGCTCTGTTAGGGAGAATTCTCTGTTTAGGCTGAATGTCCAAACCTAGTGAGTCCCCCAGCAGCTTTGTTGGATTTCTGGAGTTTGTTTTTTTCCATCCTGCCAAGAGTGAGACTCTTTTCTCCCACTCTTGGACATGAATGTGTGCCATTCCTTGAAATGTCAATGTGTTCCATGGGCTATGGGGTCTTTTACTCCATAGGGTCTCATATGTTTTTCTATGTGTGTTACACCGCACCCTCCGTGCCGTAACACTGGGGCGTCCTAGCGGGCCCCCATCGTCGACTCCATACCCGGGGACTGACTACTGTCTCCCCGGGCATGTAAAGTCACCATTGGCTTTATTAGACCTAAATTTACTAACAGAACTAGTACAAAACATCCTATTGTGGACGTACTAGTAGGGGTAATTCGATTACTCCTGGGTCTGTTATTCGAGGGGGCACTGTCCCGTCCCCCCTCATCAAGTTTTGGCTGGTGGCAGTGGAAACTACTTGTTATATTCGACCCGAGTATAACCCTATGGGATACGTCCCATTGTTGGAGATTAATGCTTTTTCTCGTTAATCTCTAACATAACACTGGTTTACTTATCCTAAATAAGTCTATCGAGTGGTATTTTCTGCCAGAACTCGGTTTTTAAAATGGCGTCTGTGTTCGTCTCTGTGACTCCTAAACCAAAGGTTGAGCCCTTTGTTCCACTTTTGGCGGGCCTCTACACAGAGGCCCTCCAAAGTGGTGTCATTCTGTCTGGGTACCACAGGGGGTGTGGGAGGGGGTTTAGGCACCCTGGACTGAGTTGCCTTGCCAACTCCAGTCGCACTCTGGTGTGATTGGCCCAAGTGGTGAGCCACCCCACTCAACACTTAGCGTGTTTTGATTGACAGCTAGGCTGAATGAATGGGGGTTTTCTGCATAAAAGCAGGGCTTTTGGGACTAGATCTTGAGAAGTCGCCACAGGACCTAAGAATCCGACGAGGGTAAAGCTGAGCCGACCTGCAACGACGACACCTGCGGTGGAGCACTGCTGAACCGACTCACCACTTCCCGACGACAGAGGAGATCTCCCTGCCGGAGAGGCTCTTCCCCTGACTGGTGGGAACAACCAGTCCCCTTTGCTTTTTCTTCGCTTCAGGACGCAGTGGTCGAATTGCCTGTGCAGAGCACAGCGGCAACCGGATAGCCTCTACCCCTGCACCGTGACCAAAAGGTGGTGCCTTGTGATGGAGCACTCCGCGGCTGGTCTCTTCCCTGGTGGTGCACCGGACTTCACTTTTCTTCGACGACGAGATCATCTCTTCTCTTGACAAAGACCCGACGTGCATCCACCACCAGGAACAACTGCCCCCGCCGACGCTGTCTCTCCACAAAGGTACTGTGTCCGCCTGGCTTCCGTTGTTGTCGGATAGAGTGGGGTGTCTTAATCCTCGCCTCTCCATAGGGTCGCCTCCAAGCTTCTATAACGTTTTGTTCTGAACTGATCCAATCTGCCTAAAACAATTTGCGACAAAGACTCGAAGCGCATTTCCACTAAGATACTTTTTGGGACATATCGCCTTGCCTCTCTCCGAGTGGGCCTGGCCTCTGAACTTTGGAATCTACAGTGGTTCCTGTCTTCTTGCCTTGCATCTTTGTTCTTAAAAGTATTGGTATCGAGTTGATTTCTTAACCCGCCTTTTCTCTCCCGTCCTAACGAATACTAGAGTGCCATCTAGGTTAAAGCATACACCTCTGTCTGCAAATAAGTGATGCAGTTGAACCAAGACTTGTCGAACTATTGTTAGGGGGATTGATATTTTTCGTATAGAAATTGTGTTTGAAATCGTTTGCCGTATTGAGTGCCAGAGTGTTTTCTATAGATGTGTTCTTATAAATAAATAACTATATATCTTTACACCGAAGCCTTGTTGCGTGTTTGCTTGTCTTACTGTGTAGTCTTGCCCTATTTTGTATACTCCACATACTGCCTAACTTTTCTTGAGAGAAGTCTGACTGCTCAACCACGGCTACCAAGTGAATCTGTGTGGTACAGACTGCTACCAAGTGGGTTTACTGCCAAACACCAGTAGTCCTAAATCTTTTGCAGTGGTCCCAGAGGGAACTGCACAGGTTTCCGCCTAACACACTCTCCCAGCTGCCGATGGTAACAGCAGTTACCCTGCCTCGCTTGTGGGATGCCCATGCAGCATTGCCCAAAATAGAACAATGAATACAACTACAACCATACTAAAATGAAAGCATATGAACTGTGCCCTCGGGCTAGTGACACCACCGCAAGGAAGCACTTGAATTCTCATCCGCTGGAGAATGAATTGCGCCTTCAGGGCACAGGAAAGCGACATTGTATGAAGTGAGGGTTTGGAAGGCGGGGCGCTGCACAATGTTGGCGAACGTGTACCACAGTTGGAAGAGTGCAAGGTTTCGTAGAGAAGTGGAGGAGCAGGGAGGTTCCAGGGAGTTTTCCCCCAGACTAGGCAGCCATATGCTGCAGAGTTACAATCGTGAGCAGGACAGACTGGCAGCCTAAAGGAAAAAGAAAGAAGATTCTGGAGAAAACTCTCCAGGAGAAGGGCACTGGTACACAACAAACATGCTTGTGAAGGCGTGCACTGAAAAGCTTCATGATGAATACACTTCTAGGACCATGAAGTATCCAATTGTCACGGATCTATTTCGTGCTGTCGCATGTTAGTAACTCGGGGGCGGAGGGGGTTGAGAAACAATCCTACGGTGTATGCAGATCAACGTTTATTACCCCTCCGAAGCCTACAATGTGGCCGTTATTGCCACAGCCATATTCCATCTTGTATAACTATTTAGTACAATATATGATATGTTATTTATAACGCGCTTAATACCCAGAGGTTTACTAAGAACAGACCCAGAGATCGAACCTGTGTTGCTCCAGATCACCTTGCTTCTAAGGCGAGCACGTTGCCCTCAGCTATCCTCCCGAGACAAAGTATGGAGGTGGTTTGGTTCTGCAATTTGTTGTGAAGTTGCACATCTTCTTGGTCTTTCCATAAACCCAGTATCTGCCACAGGTTTGTGTTAACCTTGACCTCTGCAAAGAATGTACCTAGACTACGAAGGACATATATTAGAAACTGGAAGCAACCTCATACCAGCAGAACTGTTGCCTCATATCAAGCATGAATAGCTCATCCAGTCCATTCTTTTCTTTGTATTCTGGGAATTGTGGCCTTACATTTATAAAAGGAAAAACAAAACAAGAAGTGTCAGAATGCAAAGATGAAATAAAAAGAGAGAAACATATGAAGAGAGAAATAAAAACAGGCAAAGTTGGGCGGGCAATGCTAGAGCTGGGCTGGAAACTGAAATCAGCCCTGGACAAAGTTTTCAACCCAGCCCCAGGGTGAACTGAGCTAAAGGGGAGGGGAGGTTATTGGATGGTATCGCAGAAGAAAACAGGCCATAACATATCCCATGCATACAGACTGAATAGTGTATTGTGACCTATTGCGATAGTGGGAGCAATCAAGAGTTCACGGAGTAGATCAGAACTGTCAAGACAGATGAGAGTGCCACAGCCTTTGATAGATGTAAAACTAATGCCTCCCAGAACTTCATTTTGGGGAACAAGTGGCATACACCACAGAGTATTCTTTAATTCAAGTTGAATTCTGATATGTGCATGATCTGGTGTCATAAAAAGACAGTCGCATCATCTGACATCACCTTCCTTAGTCCTTCCAAGAAATCACACCTTTGGAGGGGAAGAAAAAGGAGAAGAAATGTGGGAGCACAGAGAAAGAAAGCACAGAGAGAAGGAAGTGAGAGTGAGTGTGAGACTCACACTTACGAGGAAAGGACGCTTGAATAAAGAACATAATGACAGGAATGAGGACAAAGCACAAGAAGAGAGGGGGAGATCAAAGGATCACATACATGTAGAGAAAGAAAGAGACAGAAGCTCTGGATGCGAGACTACAGAACCGAATGATGGAGCTTCTGGAAACAGAAGAACGACGTGCAGGAATTGGAAGGAGGAGACAGCCTTGGGATGGAGAGAAAGAGGAGGGTACGCATAATCCGGGTGGAGAGGGAGGGGCACAGGATCAGAAAGGGAGAGCATGAGAGAAGGAGGGTGAGAAGGAGTTACGTTCGGAATCTAAAAGGAGGGAACGAGGGTGGGCAGAAGCTCAGGAGTCGAGAGGCAGAGGTGTGGAGCACAGCGATGGGAAAGTAGGGCGAGAGAAGTGCAGGAATGGTGGCATGTTTCTCACAAATTGTGATTATTACGCGGCATTAATAAGCATCTGCAGGATCACACCTGCAGAAGAGATGTCCATGCACACTTTTGAAAGAGCGCAGCGTTTAGTACCGAAAGAGGCTCTCATTTAGGAAGAGACACTGGAAGAAAGCCCCGGCTTCCTGAACGCTATTGGCAGTGGATACATTACAGGAAGTCTGCTGGTTGATTCAAATTGAGATATTTTTTTTAAATTGTAGGTAATTGGCCAATTTCTCGCACTCCATTTTATGACAATTTTGCACAAATCGCTAATTTCGGGAAACAGCAAACCTTTAGGAAATGAAAAAAAAAACATGTTATCAGAACATCAGCTCGAAACAAAAGTCCACAAAAATAGGTTTACCGGATTTCTAAACCCAGCCGATTTACTGCAAAAATTAAATTCAACAAAAAGACTGTTGGTAGAAATGTTCCCATCAAACGAATTAAACGTGTACTGAGAACATCTACAGCAAACGTTCCCTTGCAGTTTTCTTTTTCAGCAGAGGGACCTGAAAACAGAAGTACATCATTTCAAATTATTTACTTGAGTTCCATTTCTTGCTCTGGAAAAAAAATACTTTACAAAAACCTTTGCTTCTGATATTCTCAGCAAACACAGTGAAGCCTTTCTACTTACTTTCTTGATATAACATCGTGTATTTATGTTTATTTATATCAGAAACATAAGTGCAATGTCACTGTGGTGTTGTCCACTTATGTTGCTGATTAAAATCCCATATGTTTTTTTGTGGGTTTTTGCCTGGCCAGAAACTAAGTTGAAAAATTATTTAATAATTTAAATTTTTTCAAGTGAAACATTATGAATCTTGCCAGAATGCACATTTCACACACCCCTCTTAAATTTCATATCTGTGCTATTTTGCACGAATGCTACTAAATCGCAAAGGAAAGTGTGGCAAATGGTGTTGGCAAATAGTGCTTGGCAATATGCCTCCCATGTTGTGCATTTTCTTCTTTTTTCGTTTTTCGTTTATTAAATGAAGGCCTCTTTGCTATTCGGTCTGATGGATGACTGCAGCTTGGAGGCTTTTTTAAGTGGCAGATAATCCTTCACACGTGGCCCGGTCCACCTCTCAACCTTCAACCGGTTCCTTGGATTGGACCACAGGCTCCAAAGTGAGGTCTGAGGGTGAGTATTGATGCTCCCCAGGTCAACAACACATATGAAAAGTGAGATCCATGTGCATCCACTCCTCTGCAGCCTTTTCCCCGCTTCCATGCACAAGGAGGGCATCTGTCTCCTGCTCAATTATACATTGAATAACTAAGAAGTACTTATGCATACGTGACACCAAAATCAGTCCAATGCAATGAAATAATAGAGTGCACCAGGCGCAAGCAGAAAACTGCTTTGTTTACCTTTTTTGCAAAAGTAACGGCTGGAAGAAAACACAAAAAACTCAAAACACCCACATCGGACCAAGGTGTATAAAGCGGAAAACCACAGGATGAACATAATTACAAAAAATAACATTTAGTAAAAATCTAACATAGTCGTTGGCTACTCTAATCAGGACTCTATTGAACCCTGTACATTGACATCTACCATTGACAAATCCACGTCCAACCCATTAACTCAGCGTCTTCCCCATGAACATCATTAACTCACTGTTTAATTGGTTAGAAGGTCTTATGCTGACAATGATAAAAAAAGTCTTTATGCCATTGGTTGGCACTTCTTAGGGTGGCCTTGGATGTTGCATCCCAATCAGTGTGAACATAGAGTTCAAACCTTGGCTTCTGGAAAGAACAAATACTCCCATCTGGCCTCCCATGCTTGGGCCCTAATGATTCCAGACCATTCCCTAACCTTGAACAACTATTTTTTCATCTCTCATCTCGATACATGTTGCCAGTACAGGTGCACAGTCTTTTAATGGGTGATGGGATGAATAGCTTGTTTAGGAAAAACATGGTGAGGGCCCTGCGTACAGAAAATGCGTTCTCACATTTATTGGTCTCATCAATACATTTTACCACTGGTTCGATGGCACTTGTCGTTGTGGGCGCTGTGTATGCAGCTTAACTTTGCATCTTTGGCAATGCTACTACATGAATCCTTGTGGTGATCAAAGCTTTGTGTTTTCATGTAGTTATCCTCTGGAATTACAATAATTGTTGCATATCTAGTTTCAAGTCCTGTAAAAAGCTAAATCTCACTGCTTCAGCTGACACCATCCTACCCTCCCTTCTTCCCTGGCCTTGCCTGTCTGGTGCTTTCGGGGCAGGAGTGGAAAGGAAAGCTTTTAATAAAATGAATAACTTGTGCTGCTTCGAATGGGGACCTTGTCTCAAAATGGCTAACCCTTGCTCAGTGTTACAACAAAGCTCAATAAAACTAATGCTCTAATATATGCCCTGTTCAACTATACATGCCAACCTTCATTGTTTTCTATATCGTCTGTGTATTTAGCAACCTAAGTCTCCCTGGAGTACAGCAAAACTAGTTCCCTTAAGTGTGGCAAAACTAACTTCATTCTACCTGTGTCCATAATCTACAAAACAACATGGCAACTCTTCAGACAACAAAAAGGCCTAAAAACCTTCACTAAAAGAGTTTTACTTTATATTTCTGCTCTTTCCTGGGAGTTGTGGGAGGTGATGCATGATGTTGTATCGGACCTACCTGCACCATCACAATAATATAATGTGCTGCCTGATACTTTATAACAAAAAGTAGGAGAAATGCTGCAAGGAGTCAAACAACTCCTTAATCACCTTGATAACATAGAAGTAGAAATATGTGGACTGAAAGGGAGCCCCCAAACTACTTTCACCTGTAGGTGGGAGGACTCTCACTTCATTGCTCAGCTGACCATCTAGGCACGATCATGGGTAGGCTGTCCCTTTTGCTGATTTAATCCTGGATGGGGCATGCACAAAACCCACATCTGGTCCGTAAGTATGAATTCTCCTCTCCTGACAGTGCTTTGCCTTGGGAGAATCTGTATTGCATAACACCACCGCCACACAGCTCTGCACCATTTAACCAAGGTCGAAGTATTCTCTTGAGATGCCTGATGCAGTGTTAGTGGCATCACTTCCCAGCACTTGCAGGTCAGGTGTGACATCTTCCCATGTGATTAAATGACTGCAGCCCTGCAGGAATACAATGATGAGCAGTGGCTAAACCACCTACTCTGCTCTCACGCTTCTACAAAACAACAGTGATCCCAAGTATAAAGATGAAACACGCACAGTAAAGTGATGTAACTCCTTCACCTTTTGTGGCAATGTAAGCCCGTTGGCAGGCTATACTCTTAGGGTTGTGAATGTGATGACAGTAGCAACTCAAATATCAATAGTACTCTATTGTAAAATAAAGGAATGTTCAATCAAGGTTCCATAAAAATATATACTTTAATTAAACACAACATATACAATAACGGTACTATAAGAACACTAAGAAATACCCACTCCTATGGAAAGAATACATAAAATGCAATATGAAGAAGATGCAAGCACACTGGGTAATGGAGCAGGGTTGAAAGGCAAATAAACCACAACAATGTTACCAAATGGATATATCTTGGTTGAGTAAAGGTTCAAATGCGTTCCTTAGCAGTCTCTAGGGTTGAGAATTGTGGACCAAGGGGGCTGGAACCTTCCAATAGTTCTTTTCTCAGTTCTTGGCAGTTCAACAGTGTTGAACCTGGTTTCTTCAAATTGTGTGAGCGGGTCAAACCAGGTTCCAATGAGGTGAGTCACATGATGCAGATAGGTACAGGAAGTAAAAATACGACCACAGAAAACCAAGATGGAGGAATCCTTTGTCTCTTTTGTTCTACTCTGACTGACTTCCTAAGCCCACCCCTTCTCTAAATCTGCATTTCAAAGAACTTTTGGTATGCAACCCCCTTTTGTGAGGCTGACCCTTTTTGTTCAGGACATGTCCTTTGAAGCATGTTTGCCAGGCATGCTCCTGATGGGAGCTGCCCTGCTGGAGAAAGGTGTTACCCATCCTCACAAAGAATCAAAGAAAGGCAGAATGTTCCTGGCCATTATTCTGATGGCGAGTGGAGCCAGGCAGTTGAACTCAAATTCACACAACCCTTCCCTGGCTGGCTTGGTCTACAAGTGATGACATGTGTATGTTACTTATCAGATGTGGTGTTTAATAATTATGTGAACTTCAAGCCACTGTAGCAATATTCAGGTATATATCAAGACTACCTTGACTGAGTTGAGGACCTCAACTGCAAAGTGGACATGCAAACCATCTACCTGTGTCTGTGGTTGGACCACTTCATAGTTACCTTCACAATCCCGCATCTGCTAACCATTTCACTGGTCAACCCCCATGCCCCACCGGGTCCAGAAGATCCTAAAAAATCATCCACTTCTCTCCGAGCTCCAATCTGCCCACATCTCCCTCCTCTCTGACAACCCAGAGGCACTAGCAGTGGTGTATCTCAAGACTCTGACATCGGTAGAGAACACAGTCGCCCCTTTAGTCCAGCGCAAAGCCAAAGTTCTCGCCCATGATAACCCTTGGTTCACACAGGATATATCAGACCAAAGAGCTAAGAAGCGTCAGGCAGAAACACACTGGGGAAAATCCCAAACAGAGGCTCATGAAAATCAATTAAAAATGGCTGCTAAATCATACTCCGCCATTGTCCAGAATAAAGCAGCCTCAAACCACAATAGAATAACCAATTCCAAGTCCAACACTAAGGAGCTTTTCACCATCCTTAAGCAACTGTAAATCCCAACAATACCACCCCCAAGCATCACCAAAGATGAATCATGGTGTGCGAATGTTCAAAAGGTCTTGCTTCAGAAAATAGCAACCTTACAAGATAAAATAATATCCAAACAAGATATAATAAAGATGCCTCTACCAACACCCCCCTCACCCTGCGCCCCCTAAGCTAACCCACCTTCCACTTCCACCCAGTCTCAGAATCAGAAGTCAAAGCCATGCTCAAAAGCCTCAAGCCATCCAGATGTGAAGGGGACATCTGCCCTGCAACCATCATCAAGGATTGCACCACAGCCCTCATCCTATTTATAACCACCTTCATCAACGCCTCATTCTCAACGAGTATTGTCCCTACTTCTTTAAAAGAGGCTTGGGTCCTGCCCCTCCTAAAGAAACCACCTCTCAACACAATGTTCCTGGGCAACTATACAACACAGTCCCTTTTCTCCTGAAAATCTTAGATAGGGCCCCTACATCCAAATCCAAGACTACCTTGAGGCCAACCATGTCCTCCGCCTGCACCAATCAGGTTTATGACCAGGTCATGGTACCAAATCAGCCTTGTTGGACCTAAAAAACCAACTCGACTCACTAAGAGACACTGGCAAGCCTGTCCTCCTCCTCCTTCATGACCTTTCACCTGCAATCGACTTGGTCAACCACCAAATCCTTTGCCACCACCTCACCTCAGCTGCCAACTTCTCCTCTAAGGCCACAACCTGGATAGCCTCATTCTTAACTGTCAGAACAATGGAGGTTTTTTCTGAGGATGTCTGCACACCTCCTGCCCTGATCACATGCAGAGTGCCTCAAGGCTCCTGTGTTTCCCCAACCCTCTATAACATCTTCATTAAGCCCCTCTCTGATCGCCTGGACACTATTGGCATCTCCCACACTAATTATGCCGATGACATGCAAATCCTGCTACCCCTCACATGCAGCCACATAGAAGGCTTCCTTGCCCTAACCAGAATCTGCCGACGATGAGACTGAGATCCTACTGGTGGGACCCCCCTCAGTACTCAAGAACCTTGGCCCCCTATACTCTAACTTTAGCATAGATGGTCTCCTCAAACCCGTCTCCTTTACAGTGAAAACCCTAGGCATATACCTTGACTCCTCACTCTCCCTGACAACCCAGGTGAACGCCATTGCTACCTCTGCAGCCTATACCACAAAACTGCTTAACACAGCCAGACCATTCCTAGCACCGGCCAACTGCCTCATCATCGCCAGTGCCACCATCAGAGCCAAAATCGACTACTGCAATGCCCTCTTCGCAGGCAGCTCCTCCCACAACCTCCAGGTAATACAGAATAATGCCATAAGAGGGGCTCTTAACATCCCTAAAAGAGAACACATCTCGGATGCAAAAAGAAAAGCACAGTGGCTGCCGGTAAGGGGTAGACTCATCTTTAAAACTCTGACAATTATGCACCGCTGCCTCTCCAACTCTGTTCCACCCTACCTATCTCAAAGATTTGTGAAAGCCAGATCTGAAGGTCCGTTAGAAGGGCTTACACAAACAGGCTCATTGTGCCCAAGTCAAAGCGAGCAAAATGTGGAGGGTCAAGTTTCCCATCAGTAGCTGCATCTCACTGGAATGCACTCACCCTACACCTAAGAGCTGAACAATCTTACTGGTCCTTCAGAAAAGCTCTGAAAACTTGGCTCTTCACCTAAAGCCTCAGGAAGACTGACTGCCACCTCCACCCCCCCCCCCTTCCCTCAAGCTGAATGTACCTGGTTGTAACAGCGCCTTGATGCCCGAGGGTTTTATGTGCTTAACAAATGTAAAAAATAAATAAATAAACCCTACCACCAGAAACAAACTATTTCCAAAGTCTGTCCAAAGTGCATATCTTTCATTAACTCTGCGGAAAATCATTTAAATTTAAAATGAATAGTTCTAACTAATCTTTAGCACTACATTTTACACAACCAGTGATTCAACAATCTCAGTATTTAATACAATGCGATGGTATTCTCGGCCTTGCCAAAACGTGTTCCGACCTTAAAGAACATAAGTCTTCTTCAGGGCTGGCACAAACATCCACATCAATGCAATGTGATACACAATTCAAGAAAAGCAAAAAATAAATAGCAAATAATATACAATACCGACTAGATAATGAACCAGTGATGCGTTGCACAGCAGGGTAAAAGAAAAAATATATAAAAGATAAAAAATACAAACATATTTGTAAACACATGTCAGAAAGATACAATCTGTCATGATATACTAAGCTTCCACCATTGTAATTGTGCAATCATTCTCTTAGGTGCAGAGAACCAATGCCCAGCAACTGGCAAGTCATGTGTCCACCACCAACTGAAACTCGTGGGCTAACAACCCTCCACAAGATCAGTAATGGCCTTATTTGCAAAAGGTTTATATTTACTTGCATGATTGCCCATAACCAGATTAAATAACATCCTACCAATAAATTGAAAGCAACATCCTCTAATCTTACCTAGTCTCAAAATTAGTTATGCACAATGTCCACTGCAACTGAACTCTTCTATTTTCAAAGCATTGATAGTCTTCTCAAATAGGTACCTAATGCAAAACCTATATAGAATAACACAAAACAAAAAACAACACCCCGCACCATCTGGGTGTTAATTCCTAATGGGCGCCTCACACCTGATATGTCCAAAGTCCTGACATTAATGTAAATCAAGAGAAACCATTACACGATCTACCCAAATTGAGCGACCAAAACTACTTAACACAAGTATCCTTACCTATATAATGGCCTAATTGCGCAACACCAGCGTCCTCATACCGAACTGCGGCAATCTGCTAAGCGCAAACGCAACATCTTTTTCTCTTTGTTTTTATAGTGTTGCCATGGCGCCGGACGTAAATGTCCGATGTCATGCGAATTAGCTGAAACAACACGTTCTGCTCCCAATTTGTTAAACAATACGAACTATCTGTCCGCAGTCATTAATAGACTTACATCTGAGTACCATCCTAAATTGTTATTAAAGACAGTGTTCAACCACAAAAAATCTTTTTTTTAAAGAAATATATATTTAAATGATCAAACGGCACAATGTTAAACTGCATCTCTTTAGAAACGTTTCCAACAGTTGTTGCTGCTGTTGCAGCTATTCATATGAACCCATCAAGTAAGCTTGTATATTGCCTAGACAAACATTTTATTGTTCTTCTTTGTTGCCATGACGTCGGTCATGACCATCCAGTATCATGCATATTAACTGGAACAAGACGTTCTGTTACAAAATAAGTGAACACTAATCACTTTTTGCCACAAGTCATTAATAAATTTGCATAAGACATCCATCCTAATCTAAACTATTGAAAAAGAAAATATTCAAGCATGAAAATGTGAATCACTTAACCTTTAGTAAACGCTAGTGTTACAGCAATTCTTGCTATTTCTCCGCATATAAGCTCTCAAGTTGACTAGACACTATCAGGCCGATTCATGGAATTAATGTGCGCCGAAAATTCCGGCGCAGAGGTGCCAAAACGTGCGATTCGCAGTAAAAGTGCAAAATCGCAGTGCAACTGCGAAAATCGCAGGGAAACCAGCGCACATCGATTCATGGAAGTCCGTGCGCGAGAAAAATATTGGATGTGCGCTGAAAAAGTGCGCGGCGCTCGCCGGCGCACATGCCATCCAACGGCGTGCGCCACGGCAGCTGCGAAATCGCACATAGCGCGGCGCACATTACAAAAGTAGGCGGAACACGGGGCAAAACAACTCAGAATGGGGAACAACGCGTGAAAATATGGGCGTCACGGGTGAAGTACAGGAGGCAAGTGCGTGGAACGCCCACACGCTTGCCTACAACTCGTATTCATGGAATCGAATAGGGCAAACCAGCGCACGGTCAAAGACGCGCACAGGGCCAAACAAGTACGCCACAAGAAAGCAGGCGGTATCGTCCCTGCGCCTGAAATAAATGTGCGCCAAAATGTGTGCTAATAAAAAGCACCCATATACAGCTATGATGAATGATCCATACTGTGGCCCTCTTGGACAAATGAGGTGCAAAGGGGTACCGACAAACACGGACACCCACTGTGTGAAAAATAGCATGTGCGTGTATAACGGGGTTCGCAGGAAGTTCCACATGCGATTGGCCTGGGCATGTGTATTCCGGGGTGCGCGGGAAGTTCCACACGCGAATTTGGAGGGTACATGTATCTACACCCTCTATGGCCCCTGCAGGTGGCCCACACCACAGGGGACTACCCTGCACCCCTGCACATGTCCCGCAGGCAGCCCATCCACCATGGCCATGCTCCCCAGCCAACCCACATGTCACCTTGCACTACTGCCCACCAACGCATGTCTCCCAGCACCCCCACCCCCCAGCAGTGCAGGGCACCCTCCACCAGGCCCCCACTCCTGTCCCCCTGCACCCCGACCCACCAGCAGTCAGGGGCACCCTCCACCAGGCCCCCACTCATGTCCAACTCATGTCCCCCTGAACCCCCACCCCCAGCACTGTAGGGCACCCTCCACCAGGCCCCCTATCCTGTCTCCCTGCACCCCCACCCCCAGCACTGTGGGGCACCCTCCACCAGGCCCCCACTCATGTCTCCAACCCCCCCACCATCCAGCAGTGCGATTTGCCTGGGTATGTGTATTCCAGGGGTGTGCGGGTAGTCTTACACGCGATTTCATCAGGGTACGTGTATTATGGGTCTGCGTGAACTTCCACACGGGATATCAGCAGGGTACGTGTATTACGGGGTTCGCGGGAAGTTCCACACGCGATTGCCCTGGGTACGTGTATTTCGGGGTGTGCGGGAAGTTTCACACGCAAATTTGCAGGGTATGTGTATTTCGGTGTGCGTGTGAAGTTCCACACGCAATTTCAGCAGGGTACGTGTACTCCGGGTGCGCAGGAAATTCCACACGCGAATCCAGCAGCCTACGTGTATTTCGGGGGTGCCGGGGAGTCCCACACGTGAATTGGCCATGTGGGTCCACCCAGCTGTTCCCTCTACACCCTCCACGGCCCCTGCAGGCGGCCCACACCCCAGGGGACTACCCTGCACTCCTGCACATGTCCCGCAGGCAGCCCATCCACCATGGCCATGCCCCCAGCCAACCCACATGTCACCTTGCACCACTGTCCACCAACGCAAGTCTCCCAGCACTCCCACCCCCCAGCATCCAGGGGCACCCTCCACGAGGCCCCCACTCATGTCCCGCTGCACCCCACCCCCCAGCACTGTAGGGAACCCTCCACCAGGCCCCCACTCCTGTCCCCCTGCACCCCCACCCCCCTGCATCCAGGGGCACCCTCCACCAGGCCCCCACTCCTGTCTCCCTGCATCCCCACACCCCAGCAGTGCAGGGCACCTTCCACCAGGCCCCCACTCCTGTCTCCCTGCACCCCACCCCCCAGAAGTGCAGGGCACCCTCCACCAGGCCCCCACTCCTGTCTCCCTGCACCCCCACCCCCCAGCAGTACAGGGCACCCTCCACCAGGCCCCCACTCCTGTCCCCCTGCACCCACACCCCCAGCACTGTAGGGCACCCTCCATCAGGCCCCCACTCCTGCCTCCCAGCACCCACACCCCCCAGCACTGTAGGGCAACCTCCACCAGGCCCCCACTCCTGTCACCCTGCACCCCGACCCCCCTGCATCCAGGGGCACCATCCACCATGCCCCCACTCCTGTCTCCCTGCACCCCCACCCCCCAGCAGTGCAGGGCACCCTCCACCAGGCCCCCACTCATGTCCAACTGATTTCCCCCTGCACCCCCACCCCCCAGCACTGTAGGGCACCCTCCACCAGGCCCCCACTCCTGTCTCCCAGCACCCACACCCCCGAGCACTGTAGGGCACCCTCCACCAGGCCCCCACTCCTGTCCCCCTGCACCCCCACCCCCCTGCATCCAGGGGCAACCTCTACCATGCCCCCACTCCTGTCTCCCTGCACCCCCACCCCCCAGCAGTGCAGGGCACTCTCCACCAGGCCCCCACTCCTGTCCCCCTGCACCCTCACCCCCCAGCACTGTAGGGCACCCTCCACCAGGCCCCTACTCCTGTCTCCCTGCACCCCCACCCCCCAGCAGTGCAGGGCACCCTCCACCAGGCCCCCACTCCTGTCTCCCAGCACCCACACACCCCAGCACTGTAGGGCACCCTCCACCAGGCCCCCACTCCTGTCCCCCTGCACCCCCACCCCCCTGCATCCAGGGGCACCCTCCACCATGCCCCCACTCCTGTCTGCCTGCACCCCCAACCCCCAGCAGTGCAGGGCACCCTCTACCAGGCCCCCACTCCTGTCCCCCTGCACCCCCACACCGCAGCACTGTAGGGCACCCTCCACCAGGCCCCCACTCATGTCCAACTCATGTCCCCCTGCACCCCCACCCCCCTGCATCCAGGGGCACCCTCCACCAGGTCCCCACTCATGTCTCCCAGCACCCCCAGCATCCAGGGGCACCCTCCACCAGGCCCCCACTCATGTCCAACTCATGTCCCCCTGCACCCGCACCCCCCTGCATCCAGGGGCACCCTCCACCAGGCCCCCACTCATGTCCAACTCATGTCCCCCTGCACTGCCATCCCCCTGCATCCAGGGGCACCCTCCACCAGGCCCCCACTCATGTCCCCCTGCACCCCCACCCACCAGCAGTCAGGGGCACCCTCCACCAGGCCCCCACTCATGTCCAACTCATGTCCCCCTGTACCCCCACCCCCCTGCATCCAGGGGCACCCTCCACCAGGCCCCACTCATGTCCAACTCATGTCCCCCTGCACCCCCACCCCCCTGCATCCAGGGGCACCCTCCACCATGCCCCCACTCCTGTCTCCCTGCACCCCCACCCCCCAGCAGTGCAGGGCACCCTCCACCAAGGCCCCACTCCTGCCCCCCTGCACCCCCACCCCCCAGCACTGTAGGGCACCCTCCACCAGGCCCCCACTCCTGTCTCCCAGCACCCACACCTCCCAGCACTGTAGGGCACCCTCCACCAGGCCCCCACTCATGTCCAACTCATGTCCCCCTGCACTCCCGACCCCCAGCACTGTAGGGCACCCTCCACCAGGCCCCCACTCATGTCCAACTCATGTCTCCCACCCCCTCCCCACACCCCAGCAGTGCGATTTGCCACGGTACGTGTATTCCAGGGGTACGCGGGTAGTCTCACACGCGAATTCATCAGCGTACGTGTATTATGGGTCCGCGTGAACTTCCACACGCGATATCAGCAGGGTACGTGTATTACGGGGTTCGCGGGAAGTTCCACACGCGATTGCCCTGGGTATGTGTATTTCGGGGTGCGCAGGAAGTTTCACACACGAATTTGCAGGGTACATGTATTTCAGGGTGGGCGGGAATATTTACTTGCGACTGGGCCTGGGAGAGCGTGTTACGTGTATTCCTGAGGTGGGCGGGAAGATTTACACGGTCGCCTACAACGCGCAAAAAAAAAGGTCCAATCCGGAAACACGTACGCCAGCATGAAGCAGGCGCACGTCCCGCGCAGCATAAAAGAGTGCGCAAACAACAAACATGCTCAGACGCCAGGATCAATATACCGTTCCTAGCAGCAGTGGTTGTGGGATACCACAGGAGGAGGAGAAGGATAGTTAGGACCAGAATCTTCACACCCAGAACCATCCTATTTGGTATGCCTGATGACCAGGTGTATGGGAGTTGCAGGTTTCCACCACACATAATACTCGACCTGGTCAGTGAGTGGGAGAATGACCTCACATCACCCACCCTGTGCTCCCAAGCACTCAGCCCCCTGGAGAAGGTCCTCAATGTACTGCACTTCTTGGCTACCGGATCATTTCAGCGGACAAGTGCCATAGTGGGGGGGTGTCACAGGCCACGCAGTCACGGTGCCTACACCAGGTGTTGGCCATCATCACTGCACGCCCATCAGTCCGCAGGCACATATACCTGCCCAGAACACCTGCAGAAAGGCAGGCTGTCAGCCAGGATTTCTACAGGGTGGCACAATTCCCCAAAGTGCTAGGTGCCATTGATTGCACCCATGTGGCTCTACGTCCCCCCAGGGCATCTGAGCACATCTATAGAAACCGCAAGCACTGGCATTCCATCAACCTCCAGGTAGTATGTGATTCCAAGGGAATCATCACCTCAGTATATGCCAACTATCCAGGGTCCACCCACGACAGCTTCATTTACAGGATGTCAACCCTAAACCGGGACATGGAAGCTGGGCGGCATGGCGATGCATGGCTGCTTGGTGAGTATAAATGCCACAGCACACGCATGCATGACAGATACAGAGTAATGTCAATACCCCACTAATGATCCCCATCACCACCTCCCCAGGGGACAGTGCCTACCCTCTGAGCACCCACATGATGACGCCAATTCGGAACCCCATCACGCCTCCAGAGGTAAGATACAACACAGCCCATATTGCAACACGGGGCATAGTGGAGCGCACATTCGGAGTGCTCAAGTCACGCTTTCGCTCCCTTGACCGTTCTGGCGGGCAGCTGTTATACGCTCCCCCAGTAGTGTGCAGGATCATAGTGGCAGCATGTGTCCTGCACAATGTTGCAACACGCCGGGGCCTGGCTGTGGACATGGTGGTGCCCCCACATCCCCAACCACATGCACGCCTGCTGCGCATGGGAGGGGAAAGGGCACGGGGTGAGGCAGCCCGTACTCAGCTGGTGGCTAATTACTTCACATAGAAATCACACCCCTGTGGAGTGCACACAGCCCTGGTACATACCATCTGACAATCAATGATGACTCAATCTGATAATTATGATGAATTAAGGGGTAGTCAACTGTCAGAACCATAGCAGCCTGAGATTGCTCATCTGGAAGTGTCACAATGTGTGCATCCCTACCTAGACAAACACCACCAATGCAGTGTCATCAAAAGACACACTTCCATGCAGCAAAAATGAATACCCACTTGCAAAATACAACATGAGAACAGTGCCATGTCACCCAACCCCTCCCCGGCACGGCCATTCAACACACCATGGCATGTCATGCTATGTGAGAGCAAACAAATTAATCCCCACAACATGACCCAAGTGTCACAAACTACAGTGTCCCTAATGGAAACTGGACACACATGAAATGCTCACAGTACCAACAATACACATTATCAAATACTTACCAATAATACTAATCACCTACACAACCTCCAACCTACCATAAACATTGGTAGCCTCACTACCTTATAATGCCAGCACTTTGAACACTTCCAACTGTACAGTGTTAGCGCCACGCAAATGTGTAGGTGCACTGCTTACAACATGGACTCCATTTCCAAAGTAGACCGCCTTGTGAAGATATGACAAATGGACCTGCAAATTAGGAGGATGAGATGGATGCAGAGGCACATATCGATACACCATGCAGTGTACAATACAACAACAATATGCACTAGGAATGTATACACAGTATTGACTACAGACTGCCCACACATCAAATGGGAGTCCAACGTCACTGTGTAAGTCAATGGGCCTCATTACGAGGCTGGAGGTAAGGGTTATTGGTCACCGTTAATGGCAACGGTGACCGTTAACACTTACCACCATATTCCGAGTTCCCTATTGCGGGTTGGCATTTAACGCCTGCTTTTAGCAGGCGTTAAAAATCCAACCCGCAAAGGGACCTTGGAGTAAATTACGGCACCGTAATTTACCGTGCCGTAATTTACTCCTTCCCCATTCCTATTGAGCCCTATGGGGGCAGGAATGGGGATGGGGAACCGGTATGGTGAATGGGGAATTACCGGTCCCTCCAACCTTGGAATGGACCGGTAATTACTCCATTCACCATGCCGGATTTCCATGGAGTAAATAGCTCCATGGTTGCTTACCATGGTGCTCTTTACTCCATGGATAGCGCCAGCCTCGGAATGAGGCCCAATGTCACTTGGGCACACCCTTTACAAGCCATTGGAAACGGGAAGCAGGAAGGGTGTGTGTCACACAAACCCAAGCATCTGACCCAAATTCAGGACAAGCCTGCATGTGCCCAGCCACAATACAGCGTATGCCCACGGGAGCCACACAAGGCAACACACTGTCCAAAAAATCAAAAATTAAAAATCAAAAATCAAAAATCAAAAATGGCCATGAATGGGCCCTGGGATGTGGGGGAGGCCACCCTGGAGGTCCGAGGACAGGGTGCGCACCAAAACCCACCTATGTGGATCTTGCGAAAAAAAAACACCTCCATGGGCGCATGGCCTGCACGGCTACCCTATTGTGGGAGAATCGCTGCTGTCGCTCTCCTCACCCTCTGCAGCTGCATCAGGAGGTGGTGGCACTATGGGAGGCAGCCCACGCAAAGCCCTAGTCTGGTCCTCCATGGCTGCAAGCATGCGGGTGTGGAAGGTCTGGTTCTGGAGGATAATTGTGCGGAGGTCCCCATGCAACAACTCACAGGATGCCCGGACCTCCTCCCTAGTTGCCTGCATCTCAGCTGAGAGCGTACGTGTGAGCCGCTCCAGCTGCTGTTCTGTCCTCATGTTAGCTGAAGCCTCAAGCTCAACCAGAGTTACCCTGAGCTGACAGAGTTCCACCCTCAGGACTTCCCTGTGGCCCTGGGACTCAATAGAAATGGCTTCCCTCAGAGTCTCCAGTGCCGCCCGCCTGTCCCTGTTGGACGCCAACATGTCCTCCCTGTGTGACTGGCTAATGGAGTCTATTGCCTGCTGTAGTTGTTCAATCAGCTTTTCTTGGGGGACAATGGAAGTGGCCACCCTATCCATGGCCTGAGCCATCATCTCATTTGATGCTGCCTGTTGGTTTGCCATACCGTACATGGATTGCTCCCATGCGGTATTGCCAGGTGGCGTACGGCCACCGTGTCGGCGGGCACCACACCTGTCTGGGGCAAGGCGAACTGCACCTTGCTGTGCCGGCACTGCCTGAGGCTGCAGGACTGCATTCCCCCTCTGATCTGCTGGCTCAGGAACAGGATCAGATGTAGCGGAGTGTGACCCTGCATCCGTAACCACCAAAGGCGGACCTACCAAAACTGACATCCCCATTGAGGGTTCTACCCCTGGTGCAGGCGGGTTGGACAGTACAGAATCCCTCCCAGAAACACTTACCTGCGACGGCACGTAGGTCTCATCATCCGAATCAACACCTGAATAGAGCTCAGGGGAGGTGCACCCAGAGACACCCCTAGAGATGATGGTCTGCAGCAAGTGTGGGTTCTCACCCACCACCACACCACGTCCCTCACTGGTGTCCAGTCGGGCCTGAGACCCCTCCTGGGTCTGCACCATCTCCACAACCCCAGCCGTATCAAGTGCGTCATCCCCTGCAAAGACATGAAAGAAAAGAAATGGGAACAGGCATTAGCACGATGGCACACAATTAGGGCTGAGAAGCAACAAAAACAGTACTTCATTGACACATGTCCCACATGACTATAACCCTCCCATGCATGCCCTGTCACTGCGTGTGAAGGGGAGGCAAATGGCACACATTGATGACACCAAGATGGAAGACCAACACATTTGATGCATGCTGGCTAGCAGGGCCATCACACATTGGGCTGTGATTGGCATGTCCAATACACATACATGACACATGCCATCACACAGATGGCATGTACCCTAGCCATGTCACACATGTGACAATAGGACTGAGAAATGCCTAGTGAAAGTGGTGGAATGCAGACAATCAGCCTGAATGAACACAGAATAATATCCAACTATGTTGTGGCAAGATGACACTTCAAGGGCATCTGGCGTGAGGTTGGGCTGAATGTCTACTGTTGCCAGAAGGGATACTGCAACACCCAAATCCTGGTGCGCAGAATGTATTGGATGAAGCACATGGGTGACCCAAACCACTCAGGCACACACCCCCTCACCTGGCACTCAATCAGAAGCACTCACACACACACCATGCACATGGATGACACACACATACATGTGCACTCACCGGACAATGCCTCATAATCTGGCAGGTCTCCCACGCCTTGGATCTGTTCCTCCGTGACATAGGTCCCAGCAACATACTCATGTGGAGTGAGTTCTATGTTCTCTGCTGGAGACCCACCTCCAGTCACTAGAGTTGCGGCATGACTTGAGGCCAGCTTTTTCTTTGCCCTGCGCTTCAGGTCATTCCAGCGCTTGTAGCAATCATTAGCTGTGCGCCTCACGAATCCAAGGGCACTTATGAGTTCTGCGATGGTGTGCCAGTGTGCCTGACGTTGTGCAGGTGAGGTCTTGCATCCTGCAGTAATCACCATTTCGCTGTCATGTGCGGACACATACTCCACAAGTGCATCAAGTTCGGCCTGATTGAAGCTGGGCTTCCTTGGTGAGCCGGACTGTGTAGCCGTGTCTGGGGCATCAGCCTGTACTGGACGAGAACTCTTCCTCTTCCGCTTGGAAGGTGGTGGTGATACTGAGTGTCCTACGCCGCTCTGGACACTAGGAGTGTGGGAATGAACACTCACCATGGGACTTGGTGCAGGCATTAGCTGAAGTGTGATGTAGTCAGGGGGAACGTCAGCAGGATGGACTGGGACCGACACTGTCCTGGCTGGGAGACTCAGAGCTGGGGTGGATGGAGCCGCAGCTGCCCCTGCAGCCTCCCCACCCTGCCTACTCGGGGTAGCAGATGACATAGCTGCCCCTGATCCATGTGGGCTGGTGACACCAACGTGCACCGCCACATGTGGCCTAGACCTGCTGACCTGGAAGTCAGCCATGGAGTCACCCTGTGCCAGGTCTGGTGCCACAATGGGCTGGTCCAACAAGGGCTGAGCAGGGATGGTGTCAGCCACGTTACCCTCAACCAGGGGGGGGGGGGCATGGGTGTCCCTGACTGGTCACCATCACATGGGGGGCTAGGGGCACCCTGCAAGTCCCGGTCACGTCCCCTACCGTATCCACCATGACCACCTCTTGTGGCTCGCCCACCTTTGCCACCCTTACCGCGTGCTCGCCTCCCAACTATGGCACTGATGTTGTTGTGCGTATGGGAGTTGCAGTAAACTATTGTCCTGGGCAATTGGGGGTCAAAGGGGTAGGGTACTAGATGGAATGTGTACGCTAGTGCTCTAGCAAGGCTGTATGTGACCCCTGGGGGAAGATGACGGGTCACGCAACGCA
This sequence comes from Ambystoma mexicanum, assembly GCF_040938575.1. Lineage (NCBI taxonomy): Eukaryota > Metazoa > Chordata > Amphibia > Caudata > Ambystomatidae > Ambystoma > Ambystoma mexicanum. The sequence continues at coordinate 1,273,505,412 of NC_090929.1, read as the reverse complement.
CAGGCACCCCGAAAAAGGGAGATACTGTGCACGCAACCCCTCCTAGACCACGTGCATGGAAAAATAAACCTGCACTACGCTGTGGCACCCAGAAACACAAAAATGAACGTATGCGTGTCACACGCAGCCTAGACTGACCTCTGAAGGGGTAGGCAACACACGGGGCAAGCACAGATGTCAAATACATGCGCGACTCACCGTCTGCCAGGAAATAATGCATGAAAAATACGCGCGCGTGCGAGTTGGCAACACCCCCGCCAAAAGAAGAATTGTACGCTGTCTGAGGAGACAGGACAACAGGAGAAGTGAACGCTGTTTGAGGAAACAGGCCCAGGAAAAAGACAAAAAGAGAAAAAGCTGTCCGAGGTAACAGGGAGTATGAACTTGGAACGCTGTGAAGTAAATCGCGTGTGACCCGACAAGAAGTACAGATTTCACTCAGTCGCTTTCCACGAAAAGCACGTACAAGGAAATGGCGTTCTACACGTACCTTTTAAACATGCCCACATGTCCAGTGTCAATTCTGCGCGTACGCGCTAAGGCCCCATCCTCCAATTACACGAGCTGACACTCTGAGGTGCAGTCATTGGACGTGTAAGATGCACCCGTGTACAGGGAAACGCCCGCGCACGCACGTCACAGACGCACATACGCGCTAGTGGCCTTTGGGCCAATGAATTCGCATACGTGTGCTGACGCGCTTACGCGCTTACGCGCTTAGGCCCTTTCCTCGAATTACATGCAGACGTGCTGGATTTTCACGTGCCAAATCACTCCGTATCAAGCTGGCCGCGCGTAAGCACACAGAATACCATGCTCCTGCCCAGAAGGCCGAATTACTGCCCCACAGAGCCCCAAGCATGCTCCCACATGCCATCGGCTGCTGCCTGATTGCCTGCTGCCCACGTGCCCTGCCATTTGCTGCCTGCACATCAGCCAGGGGTGCTGTTGCTGTGACCACCCCTGCTGGAACCGAAGACTCCCGACTGGGATTCCATCACTCCACAGACCAACCCCAGTACCCAGTTGCCCACCCACTCCTGCCTCTGAGGTTGTCATGTGTTAGGGAGAATTCTCTGTTTAGGCTGAATTTCCTAACCTAGCGAGTCCCCCAGCAGCTTTGCTGGATTTCTGGAGTTTGTTTTTGTCCATCCTGCCAAGAGTGAGACTCTTTTCTCTCCCACTCTTGGACATGAATGTGGTTAATTCCTTTGAATGTCAATGTGTTCTATAGTCTATGCGGTCTTTTACTCCATAGGGTCTCATGTGTTTTACTATGCGTGTTACACCGCACCCTCCGTGCCGTAACTCTGGGGCGTCCTATAGGATCCCCACCATAGACTCCATACCCTGGGACTGACTACTGTCTCCCAGGGCATGTAAAGTCACCATTGGCTTTACTAGACCTAAATTTACTAACAGAGCTAGTACAAACCATCCTATTGTGGACGTACTAGTAGGGGTAATTCGATTACCCCTGGGTCTGTTATTCGAGGGGCGCTGTCCCGTCCCCCCTCATCGAGTTTTAGCTGGTGGCAGTGGAAACTACTTGTTATATTCGACCCTGAATATAATTCTATGGGATTCTTCCCATTGTTGGAGGCTAATACTTTTTCCCGTTAGTCTCTAACATACCGCCGGTTTATTTGTCTTAAATAAATCTACCGGTCAGTATTTTCTGCCAGAACTCGGTTTATAAAATGGCATCTGTGTTCGCCTCTGTAACTCCGAACCAAAGGTTGAGCCCTTTGTTCCACTTTTGGCGGGCTTCTGCACAGAAGCCCTCCAAAGTGGTGCCATTCTGTCTGGGTACCACGGGGGGTATGGGAAGGGGTTTAGGCACCCTGGACTGAGTTGCCTTGCCAACTCAAGTCGCACTCTGGTGTGATTGGCCCAAGTGGTGAGCCACCCCGCTCACCACTTAGTGTGTTTTGATTGACAGCTAGGCTGAATGAATGGGGGTTTGCTGCATAAAAGCAGGGCTTTTCGGACTGGATCTTCAGAAGTCACCACAGGCCCTAAGAATCCGACGAGGGTAAAGCTGAGCTGACCTGCAACGACAACACCTCTGGTGGAGCCCTGCTGAACCGTCTCACCACTTCCCAACGACAGAGGAGATCTCCCGGCTGGAGAGTCTTCTTCCCCTGACTGGTGGGAACAACCAGTCCCTTTGCTTTTTCTTCGCTTCCAGGGCGTAGTGGTCGAATTGCCCGTGCTGAGCAACCCAGCAACCGGATAGCCACTAGCCCGTACCGTGACCAAAAGGTGGTGCCTTGTGACGGAGCACTCCACGGTTGGTCTCTTTCCTGGTGGTGCAACAATCTTCAACTTTCCTTCGACGACGAGATCATCTCATCTCTTGACAAAGCCCCGACTTGCATCCACCACCAGGAACATCTGCCCCTGCCGGAGCTCTCTCTCCACATACAAGGTACCGTGTCCGCCTGGCTTCCCTTGTGACGGTTAGCGTGAGGTGTCTTAATCCTTGCCTCTCCATTGGGTCGCCTCCAGACCTTCGTAACTTTTTGTTCTAAACTGGTCCAAACTTTCTGTGACAATTTGCTACAAAGACTCGAAGTGCATTTCCACTGTGATACTTTTTGGGACATATCGCCTTGCCTCTCTCCGAGTGGGCCTGGCCTCTGAACTTTGTGATCCACAGTAGACCCTGCCTTACTTGCCTTGCATTTGCTTTGTAAAAGAGTTTGTACAGAGTTGGTTTCATACCCTGCCTTTTCTCTCCCCTTCTAACGAATATTAGAGTGCCATCTAGGTTAAAGCACTCACCTCTGTCTGCAAATAAGTGGTGGCGTTGAACCTAGAATTGTCAAACTATTGTTAGAGGAGCGAGATACTTATAGTAATTGTAATTGAAGTTGTTTGCCGTATTAGCGCCAGTGTGTTTTTCATAGATGTGTTTTTATAAATAAATAACTATATATCTTTACACCCAAGCTCTGTTCTGTGTCTGCTTATTCTACTGTGTAAATTGCCCTATTTTGTATACTCCACATACTGCCTAACTCTTCTTGAGGGAAGTCTGACTGCTCAGCCACAGCTACCAAGTGAATCTGTGTGGTACAGACTGCTACCAAGCGGGTTTACTGCCAAACACCTGTAGGCCTAAATCTTTTGCAGTGGTCCCAGAGGGAACTGCACAGGTTTCCGCTTAACATCATGTCGGGTACTGCAACATCTGGCACCACTGACAACACCCGGCCAGAGAGGCAGAGGGGCACCAGCTTCACTGCCACCGAAGTTGGTGTCCTGGTGGAGCAAGTCCTGGGGCAGTATGATGCCCTCTTCTGAAGTTTGCGCGCCAACAAGGAAGGACGGATTCGGATCTGGACGGACATCGTGACTGCCATCAACGCGGAGGGGGTGGCAGTCTGACTATTCCATCATGTCAAGAAGCGCTGGGAGGACTTCAGGTCCAGGACCCTCAACAAGGCCCGGCACCTCTTGAAGGCAGCGGATGCTAAGGGGCGCCGGGGCCACTTGTCGGACGATCAGATGAGGGTCCTGGAACGCATATCCCCAGCGCTCCACGTCCAGGTCCTTGAGAGGCAGACCCGTCTGGAGTCGAGCGGTAAGTGTACATGCATCATGATTGTGAGCTGTGCGTGTGGTGATGTGCCAGTAGTGTGCAGGTTGCACATGTGTTTTTATGGGGCAAAGTATGGGGGGGGTGTACAGGGCCGTGAGGCTAACACATGCGAGGGCTGTCATGTGTGAGACATGGATGGTGCTTGTGTGTGTAGGCTTGCATACCAAATGCAGTTGTGTGGGCACACATGTTTGGATGAATGTGTATGTTAGTAGGCATGTTCGTGATGTCACACATGGATGTTGTTTTCAGCTGCATGTATCAGCACTGTGTACATGTGCATGTGTGTGTATTTGACAAGGGTGCAACAGTGATGCAACATGGATGCATGTGACAGCGGGATGTGGAAGCCTGATTGGCAGATGTGACATGGATGCCAATCTGAACACTGCGACAGTTGGCAGAGGTGTACACATGCATGCAAGTGTGGTGATGTGTGTGCATGTGTAGTGCACTCCCCGTGTTGCATCTGATGTCTGGCTCACCTTTGCCTGCTCATGCTGTTATATGTGTATGGATGGTGCTGGCTGTTGCAATATGGCTGTGGTATGGCTCATGTGTGCAAGTTGAAATGACATGTGTGTTGGCGATTGTGATGCCATGTCTGAGGTTTGCCAATGCCACTCACGTACAACTGTCATGTGTGTATGTGTCCATTGTACAGTGCCCTGATGCCTGTGTTTTATTTCTCCCTGTCTGCAGCATCAACTGATGAAGAGGGCGGAGAAGGTGCTGTGGATCACAGCGGCAGGGATCGCACCGCCAGCCGGAGATGCAAGGCCCGGCTCCCCTCCCAGGTTGTGATCTCGTTGTGGAGTGAGGAGTCCGGTGCCGCGTCCCAGGCCGCAGCTGCCGGGGGGAGGTCCAAGAGGCGGAGGTCAGAGTTGGACTCCTCGGCAGCAGAAGGGGCAGCTGGGACCCCAGAGGGCCCAACGGGGGAAGATGGCACGGAGTCATCCAGGTTAGTGGGGGTTTGGTGGAGGAGGAGGCCGTGCAAGCGACAGAGACGGGGTCTGGAGGTGGGGATTCCACTGGTGCTAGTGGTGCAGTGCAGGACCAGGCACAGGAGGCAGCACAGGCCGCCGCAGAGGTGCCTGTGTGCAATCCTGTCCCTGATCCTGTCACTGCATCATCGTGCACCAGCAGGGATGCCTACGTCCAGACCCGTTTTCAGGCAGGGGATGAGCTCACAACAACTGGCCTTCCACTGTTTGGGTTGAGCCTGTCCTGACTGGTGTGGCATTGTGTCAACGGGCCATGTGAGGTGACCTGCAGTCTTTTCATGAGGAGACTGCACGTCATCTCAAATGGCTCGTTGACTTCGTCGGCCTAAAGGGACAGGTCACCCAGGCCAGATTCCTCCGTTTGCTGCAGCTTGCTCTGACCCCCTCCTCAACTGAACACCCTATGTGCCAGTCGTCCTCCGTGCCATCTTCCCACCCATTTGTCACCTGGGTGCCCTGTGGAGCTGCCTCTGACGGTGTGGCCAGGCTGGTGGAGGAGGCATCCCTGCCACAGTCGGGAGTCGGACTTCCAGCAGGGGTGGCCACATCAACGACTGCACCCTAGCCGGTGGAGGATGTGCAGGCAGCAGGAGCCAGGGCACGGGCACAGGCACAGCAGCAGCAGCAACGAGGTGGGAGCCATGATGGTTCGGGGCCTTCGACATCGGAGGGGCAGGCATCGGCCGGAGGGCAGGAGGACCCAGGACGGGAAGTGTCTTCCGTGTGGCAGCGGTTGGGCCACGCCATAGATGCGGAGCGGCAGCGGGCAGAAGAGGCACGGCTCACGATGGTCAGGGCGGAGAACTCCATGCAGAGGGCCCTGAGGCAGGCCGAGTGCCTCGAGGCAATCCGCAGGGAGTTGGAGGTGAACATGTTGGCGGCCCTGCGGACCCTCGGGGCCATGGGGGAGGACCGCCTCCGGGACATTGAGTAGGAGTTCGATGATGCCCTGGCCCGGAACATCCTGAAGTGAGCTGTCGGACTGGCCCCCTGCCCTTGTAAATAGTTCTGTAGTTAGTGTTAGGTTTCCTTTGCTTTTTTATATTTTTTGGACCTTTTGGACAATGGACCACATTTTTGTATATAGTTGTTTTGATTAGGTAGTGTTATTAGATAAGTTTCATTTCTTCTGTTGGGATCATGGACCCTGGATTGTTTATCTGTATATAGTTGACTGTTGGGATTTTTTTTTAAAATTTTGATTTTACCCATGGAGCAATGGTTTTTGGTTTTAATTTTCCATTGGATTTACTTTTGTGAACTGTGACTTTGGACACCTTTCCTTTGGATTATGATTTGTGGTTTTACATTATTTTACGGAGCTGCTTTTTGTTTTTAATTCCCATTTTCGTTTGTTTATTTTTGATTCCATTTATGTTGCTTTTAATACATATTTTTTCATCAAACTTCAATGTGTAGTAGCATCTCATTGGTTTCATGCATGTCATGATATGGGTTTTGACATTCACTGATACCCATTGTGTGTATGTGAGGGACATGTGTTCATTTACATACTTGCCATTGGGGTTGTATTATGTAATTGGCATTTCTAAGTGGGTGGATGCAAAACTTGGGTGGGTGTTTGGCATGTGGAGGCTGCCCATAAGGGCCAGGGATCTAGATTGTGATGACATGTTGGCTGGGGGTCATCTGTGGGGGCCTGGTGGCAGGTGCCCCTGACTGCTGGAGAGTGGCGGTGCTGGGAGACAGGAGTGGGGGCCTGGTGGAGGGTGCCCCTGGATGCAGGGGGGTGGGGGTGCAGGGAGACAGGAGTGGGGGCATGGTGGAGGGTGCCCTACAGTGCTGGGGGTGTGGGGGTGCAGGGGGCCAGGAGTGGGGGCCTGGTGGAGGGTGCCCTACAGTGCTGGGCAGTGTGGGTGCTGGGAGACAGGAGTGGGGGCATGGTGGAGGGTGCCCCTGGATGCAGGGGGGTGGGGGTGCAGGGAGACAGGAGTGGGGGCCTGGTGGAGGGTGCCCTACAGTGCTGGGGGGTGGGGGTGCAGGGGGACATGAGTTGGACATGAGTGGGGGCCTGGTGGAGGGTGCCCCTGGATGCTGGGGGGTGGGGGTGCAGGGGGACATAAGTTGGACACGACTGGGGCCTGGTGGAGGGTGCCCCACAGTGCTGGGGGTGGGGGTGCAGGGAGACAGGAGTGGGGGCCTGGTGGAGAGTGCCCTACAGTGCTGGGGGGTGGGGGTGCAGGTGGACATGAGTTGGACATGAGTGGGGGCCTAATGGAGGGTGCCCCTGGATGCTGGGGGGTGGGGGTGCAGGGGGACATGAGTTGGACAGGAGTGGGGGCCTGTTAGAGGGTGCCCTGCACTGCTGGGGGGTGGGGGTGCAGGGAGACAGGAGTGGGGGCCTGGTGGAGAGTGCCCTGCACTGCTGGGGGGGTGGGTGTAATGCTCACCTGACTCCCACGGAGGCGCTGGCCTGGTTCTCGCTGCTGTGACCTCTTCTAAGGTGATGCACAGGGTTCAGAAGACGGACTGGACCGGGCCCCCAAATCTGGCTTGTCTGGCTCGCAGAAGTATCCTTCTGTAGGCGAAAATAGGGGATTAACTGTCTGTGGGGTAATGCAATCAGCCTCCCACTTTCCCCTCTCACCCTCCTCGAAACCCTTCTGTGATTCCTCGTAGCGTCTCACCTTAGGGTCTGGAAGGACGAGCTCTCCATCCTGCTTCTGATGCAGGGGCGCTTTGGTATCCAGTTACTTCACTGGATTTTCAGATTGGTGAGAACCAAACTTGCTTGGCTTCCAGGTAAGTTTTTTGATAAGAGATTCCCCTTGTGTCCATGCATTAATGTACTAATGCTAGTGTCTTTTTCCCCATAGGGGCCGGGGTACGGAATGCCGGGGAACAGGCACCGACCCGAGATGAGAGGTGAAATCCTTGTAGAAATCAGGTAAGTCTTTAATGAGCGTTTTTTGGTAATGTCTTTTCATTCGCTCATTAACGCTGATGTCTCTTTTTCCCCTTAGGGGCCGGGGTCCGGAAATGCCAGGATGCGGCGCGGACCCGGAATGAAGAGGGAATGAATCAACAGGTAAGTCTTAACATGGAGATTTAGCTTTCCTTATTCCCTTCTCTCTCTCACCTTTTGATCTGGTCTTTTTCTCCCTAGGCGCTGGGGCGTGACCGCGAATCCGGATGATCGCTGCTGAACATGGAGGCACCCTGTAAAGGTGAGTGGAATGCGGCGCTGCAGCATTTGGAGGAAGTACCAATGAGCTTTTAAATAAAAGTCTTCCTTTTCAGGATTGTCGGCGAGATGTCTCCGATGCAGATTTAGCAGGTAAGGACTTTTCTTTCTTCTGTTCTCTTCTTCTCTTCCTTTGCAGGTGATCCAGGATGCTGGCAGGCGTGGCAGAAGTCAGGATGGAGGAGCAGACACGGTGAGCGTCCAGCTTCTAGATGCAGAACAACGCGAAGCACGTGTGGCTGTTCGGGTGGGGTTTAAATAGCCTTGGAAGAAGTTCCAGGTATGTATCCTTCCTCCAATCAGGTATGTATCCTTCCCTGACCACGCCCGGGTGGTAAATTAGTCCCACAGGTAAAGTAGTTCCTTTCAGGCCTCAAGGAGGCCGAGATCCTGCAGCATGGTCTGCATCAGGTAAGTGCACCCAAGCACTTCCATAATGAGCCTGGCGCCTATGGCGCCAGGACTGATGTCTTTTATGAGCCTGGCGCCTATGTCCAAAGGGCCCCTATATGAGGTTGCTGGGTCCTTCCTTGGGGACTGGATGCCCGCTTTCGGGGACGCAGGGCTTGAACCGGCTCCCCGGGAGCGGGCATCATGACAGTGGGGGTGCAGGGAGACAGGAGTGGGGGCATGGTGGAGGTGCCCCTGGATGCAGGGGGGTGGGGGTGCAGGGGGACAGGAGTGGGGGCCTGGTGGAGGGTGCCCTACAGTGCTGGGCGGTGTGGGTGGTGGGAGACAGGAGTGGGGGCCTGGTGGAGGGTGCCCCTGGATGCAGGGGGGTGGGAGTGCAGGGGGACAGGAGTGGGGGCCTGGTGGAGGTTGCCCCACAGTGCTGGGGGGTAGGGGTGCTGGGAGACATGCGTTGGTGGGCAGTGGTGCAAGGTGACATGTGGGTTGGCTGGGGGGCATGGCCATGGTGGATGGGCTGCCTGCAGGACATGTGCAGGGTAGTCCCCTGTGGTGTGGGCCGCCTGCAGGGGCTGTGGAGGGTGTAGAGTGAACAGCTGGGAGGACCCACACAGCCGATTCACATGTAGGACTCCACGGCACCCTCGGAATACACGTAGGCTGCTGGATTTGCGTGTGGAATTTCCCGCGCACCTTGGAATACACGTACCCTGCTGAAATCGCTTGTGAAACTTCACACAACCAGAAATACATGCACCACGAACAATCGCGTGTGGAACTTCCCGCGCACCTTGGAATACACGTACCCTGCTGAAATCGCGTGTGGAACTTCCCGTGCACCCCGAAATACACGTACCCAAGGCAATCGCGTGTGGAACTTCCCGAACACCCCGAAATACACGTACCCAGGGCAATCGCGTGTGGAACTTCCCAAGCAACCCCGTAATACATGTACCCTACTGATATAGCATGTGGAAGTTCGCGCGGACCCTTAATACACATACCCTGATGAATTTGCGTGTCAGACTACACGCGCACCCCTGAAATACACGCACCCAGGCGAATCGCACTGCTGGGGGGTGGGGGGGTGGTAGACAGGAGTGGGGGCCTGGTGGAGGGTGCCCCTGGATGCTGGGGGGTGGGGGTGCAGGGAGACAGGAGTGGGGGCCTGGTGGAGGGTGCCCCTGGATGCTTGGGGGCGTGGGGGTGCAGGGGGACATGAGTTGGACATGTGTGGGGGCCTGGTGGAGGGTGGCCCTGGATGCAGGGGGTGGGGGTGCAGGGGGACATGAGTTGGACATGAGTGGGGCCTGGTGGAGGGGGCCTGGTGGAGGGTGCCCTGCACTGCGGGGGGTGGGGGTGCTGGGAGACATGAATGGGGGCCTGGTGGAGGGTGCACCACAGTGCTGGGGGGTGGGGGTGCAGGGGGACATGAGTTGGACATGTGTGGGGGCCTGCTGGCAGGTGCCCCACAGTGCTGGGGGGTGAGAGTGCTGGGAGACATGCGTTGTTGATCAGTGGTGCAAGGTGACATGTGGGTTGGCTGGGGGGCATGCCCATGGTGGATGGGCTGCCTGCGGGACATGAGCAGGGGTGCAGGGTAGTCCCCTGTGGTGTGGGCTGCCTGCAAGGGCCGTGGAGGGAGTAGAGGGAACACCTGGGAGGACCCACACGGCCAATTCACGTTTAGTACTCCCAGCGCACCCCTGAAATACACTTGCCCTGATGGAATCGCGTGTGATACTTCCCGCGCACCCTGGAAATACACGTACCCTGCTGAATTTGCGTGTGATACTTCCCGCGCACCCCTGGAATACACGTGCCCTGATGGATTTGCGTGTATTACTTCACGCGCACCCCTGATGTACACATACCCAGGACATTCGCGTGTGAAACTTCCCTCAAACCACTGAAATACACGTTCCCCGCTTGGCGTTTGCTGTTCGGCAGCCCTGTGAACTGGTCCAGGGTTAGCACAGACATTTGCGATGAATTTGGAATTTTGATGGCTTTTCCTTGTGCGAGGGCGTTCTTGCAGGCGTAACTGGCGCTGCTGCAGGGTCGCTGCGCCACTCTGCACCACGGCTGGTTTTGGAGGCTAAAATCCATGAATACGTTGTGCGATGAAATGGATTTTTTCGCACGCGGCTGGCGCAGTGTATCGCACAGGGACACTGTGCGCTAGCCGCGTGCGCCACTTTTGTGCGAAATTCTATGAATTACCCTGAAAATGTTTTATGCTCATTAGTTAGACAGTAGCACCCTCAGATTATACAACTGTATACCCAATGTCCTGAATAATCTAGTTGGAAATAGAGACAAATTCCCCATAACATAAAAGATTGGTATTAATGGACACATAAACGTGCAGCCCCCATGTGCAATGGTTGACCAATTTACATGGGCAGTTTACTACTATAAGGAAACAACTTCTTCGATTGTCCAATCACTGTTAATGTTCCAGCATTTGCAATTCTTAACAGAGCATTCAGGCAAATTAAGTAAATTACTATATAAAAAAAGATCATTTTGAAAGAATAATTGTATTGTTGGTTCTAAACACATCAAACTGACCTGAACAGGTTAAAGGAAAACCCCATCTCATGGACAGAGTTCAAACCATTCAACAATGTTCTATGTTTGCAAATTATTCTTGACTCTAGTTTAGTTTAGTTTAGTTTAGTTTAGTTTAGTTTGTTTATTTGTATAGCGCAGCCAAACCCTGGGGTAACTGGGCACTTTGGCCTTAAGGAGCAGCATGGGTTGCAGAAAGTTTCACATACAAACAACAGCAAAAGATGATACAGTATAATAGATAGCATGAAGGACCAGGTTACAGAATGGTCCGTGATAAAGGGCATAGTAAGATCATGGAGGGACCAGGCTACAGGTTGGGTCGCCACAGTGGCAGCACACATTTCATACAAGGATACAAGGATGCAAGATTTGGCTAAATGCAGTTAACAGGTAAGAATTAATTGACACAGCTCCTTTTGTCTATCACCCCCTCTAGGGTCACTAGTTACTGTTCTTAATCCAATTAATCTAATCCATTCCTTATTATCCATTTGATGAAGTTGTTTCCAAAGCATGGCTAATGGCAACCTATATCCTCTTACTGCAAAATGCGGATATGTTCTCTGACTCTAAACTTTAATTCATGGATTTTCCTAAATGTGGTCCTGCAATTGATGAAATCCAAAATCTTTACATCCTCTTTGATGTTAATCTTTACAATTTGACATTCATGTGTGTATTGGCACATAGTACAAAGTCCACATTTATGAAAACCAATCAGCTTCTGATGCAACCACGTACTCGTTTTTAATAGAGGTTGCTAGAACGATGGACACAGAGAGTTTCTTAAAGTAGTTGTTTTGGGGTGCACAATCATTGGCTTTTCATCAATGTAATTCATTAAGTCGGAATGCAGAGTGAGTAACTTCTATCTCTTCATCTAAAAACCTTCATCCTTAGCTTTAGTTAAAACCTCCTATTTATAGCCCCTAGGCGGAAAATCTAGTATCTAGAATAGCACATTCTTCCTTAAATGCAAGATTTTCTCTGCAATTTATTTGGAATCTCACATACTCTCCTGTTGGTTTATTATTGATAACACTTAATTTATGACAACAGTTTGTCAACAGCACAGAGTTCACCTTGGTTGGTTTTCTATAAGTCTTTGACATGATACGATTAGTTCTCACACACAGTGTAGTGTCCAAGAACTCTGAGTCCAATTTCTGTTGCAAGTAAATTCTAAACCCATGTCATTAGCATTTAGATATTTCACAAATTCTAGGAGGCATACCTGGTTACCATGCCAGATTAGGAAGACATGATCAATAAATTGTTTCCAACATTTTATTTTTTATTCTAAACACATTCTCAGAATATTTAAACTTGTTTTCAAGAAAGCCCATAAAGAGATTGGCTAAGGGGAGGGGGGGCTTAGTTAGCTCCTATTGCCACATCACTTAATTGCCTATACAGGCACTCATCAAAGAGGAACACCTTGTTCATCAGGGTGAGGTCTAGCATGTCTTTAATCAGCATAATCTGCAGAAAATATGAAGCTGATCTAGGCGCATAAATATGATCAAATGTCTGGAATAGGTATTGAAGTATACAAAGCTTTGAAATCTACAAAACAATAATCATCTTCCCATTAAACATGTTCCACCAGTTGAAAGAGATGCATAGCATCCCTCATGGGCGTGCATTTGGAGGAAGTGCCTTTCAGAAGTGCTGTTGGCTAAGGAGGTCACTGAATGCTCATTTTCACTTGGACTTGAGGAAATCATTTAATCCTTTAGTACAGACTGGAGATACGAGCATAAACTCCTCCCCTTTCTCCCAGAATCCCTAGAAAGAGCGAACTGCAGACATTTGGCGCACATGCATTTGGAGGAAGTACCTTTGAGAAGTGCTGTCGGTTAAGGAGGTCACTGAATGCCCGTTTTCACTTGGACTTGAGGAAATCATTTAATCCATTACTACAGACTGGGTAAAGATACAGAGAAAGACAAGACTTTTATACAACTCTTATACAACACTGAAAGAAGTGTATTTTTTATAATATATATCCTTATTCTACTTGTTTACAGAGATACGAGCATAAGCTCCTCCCCTTTCTCCCAGAATCCCTAAAAAGAGCGAGCCGCACGCATTTGGCGCACATGCATTTGGAGGAAGTGCCTTTGAGAAGTGCTGTCGGCTGTCAGCTGGCAGCGGGGTGTGGGGGAAGCAAACTGTGTGTGTGCCTGGTGCACAAGGTATTGGCGTAATTGTTATTTGGTGACGATTGCTAAAATTGCTAACTGTGTGTAAACCTAGAAGTAGCTAGTTTAAATAGCAGTAAACAAAAGAAAGCGGTGTGCGGCTGCTAAAGAATAAGTACTGGTTTATCTGTGGTGGCACCGCCTCTGATATTCTGCTTTTGGCTTCTTGTGAAAGACGTGTTTGGAATTATTATAGTGAATAACTTGAAATAATTGCGTCCCTCAAAACAGGAATGCCCACATTGACTGAAATTACGACTCGTTCCAAAGATGCTGTGTATTCTCCAAAATCTGCTTTGCGCACAATCCAGTTAATGCGTTCTAGTAAAGCGATAACAAATGTGCGCTCTACTTCCCTATTAGTGGATATTCGCACCTTTTGTGCTCCCGGGAATAAGGTGGGAGGAGGCATAATTAAACACTCAATTAGCTGTCCCACTAATGACCCCAATCAACAGAATGCGGGTATGAACACTGACAATAATATAGAAAAGCTAAATACTCCCGATACATCCTCAGCTTTCAATAAAAATGAAGAAAGGCTAATCATATTGGATCCTTTTCCGGAGCCATTGGATCCTGCAAGGGTACTGCCAATAAGTGATTCTCACATAGAACCAGCAAATGATGGCTCTCGGCCCCAGATAACGAGATAACACAAATGTCATATGTGTTGAACTTAAGCAGGCAGTAAATAAACCTGAAATTGCCTCTGAGATTACATCGGTAGTGCCTGTAGTACTTGAGTGTATACAAACATCTGACAATGCATTGGTGAATATGCGTGATAGAGGTGAACTCCTCCCAGCTGCAGATAGGAACATAAAAACGAGTGCAGACGTGCATCAGTTAAGTGAACACTTCCTCACGCTTTTTGTCTTGTAATCAGGAACAGGAACGTTTGTTAAGTGCTAACATGCGAGATCTATGCCAATCTCCCATTATGTTTTCATTATGTTTTCACCCACTGTTCATAATTCTTCAGCTTTTTCATGTTCATATTCACAGACTACGCCCAGAAGAAATCATTCTGACTCGGCAGAAAAACAGCAAGTTTTGCTGGGTAGTTTCGTGATAGGGCTTGAAACCTCCCCGCAGACTATGAATGCAGCGTTGTTCTCCCTAACACGTCTCTACGACATGCTTGACACTAAAATGAATGCTCAGCACGGGTTGCTGATACAACTGATTCAAGAAAACAGAAACCTTAAACTATCCATTTGCAAAGGTGGGCTTAACTGGACAACTGATACGAATACTGTGAAACCGATAGTGAGGAAAAAAAATGAAGTGAACAACATGCAAGAAAATGTGCTACTGATAGATTGCACTTTAAACCAACAAGCAATATTGCAATTAGGTGTGAAAACAAACAATACTCCCTGTATGAATGACCATGTTATTAAATACAAATCTGATGAGATGTTGAAAGTTGGGAATCCTCAGTAATCATCATGACAGGTGAGAATATGAAAGAGTTGCAGGTTGAACAGGTGGGTCTTAAAAAAAGCTAAGTTAAAAAATATTAATGTTCCCACATTAGAACTAATAGAAAATATTGCTAGTTCTAAAGAGAATAAAGAGGTTAATCCAGGTGATAATGAAATGGGGAATATAGGAGTTCCCTCTTACACGATATTTGGCACCAAAAATAAAGATTTGAAAGCGTTGCCGAAGCTATGAAAAAGAAAACAAAAAACATCAAGACTATGGCTAACTCAAAACCAACAGGTTCTCGCCAGTTCATCCAGACTTTGACGATGCCTAAATCATCGGCAGCGGTGGCACCAACCGCAATTGCTAATAAATATAGAAAGGTACTGAGCCAGAAAATGATTCAGAACATTCACAAACAGGATACATCTCTAACATATGAACCTTTAGATAACTTGGTTCAGCTCAGTGAACAGAAAAAAACGGGTATGACACAAGCTCCAATTTCTTGGGAAGCTGTCCCATCTGACACTAAAAAGATGGAAGGCAAAATACCGACTCACTCTAAATTCCAAGAAAAGAGTGTGAATGTTGAAGCTGTAATGAATAACCCTGCTGAAAATAAGGGTGAAATGGCAATAACATTGAATGAATGGAGAGGAGAAATTGAACAAACTTCAAAGCGATTCTTCTCTGAGTCCAATAAGCAAGAGATGGTAGCCCAAATTGTAAAATCGTCAGTCTCCTATATAGAACGAGATTATGATGGTGAGTCACAGAGAGTGCTGAAACAGCCCAAAGAAATTATCAGATCTAGACAAGCACCCAGCACTCCAATGCAGAAGTATGGTTTAAATTGTCTAGCTCTTCAATGTCGCCCTCAACCCTTCCAATCCTTTGTATTAAATAGACAGTCGATGTTAAACATCTTCGCAGATGTACAAGCATTGGAGGGAATTTGTTCAAGTGACATTGATCAAATAGACTTCGTACATCAATCAATTTAGCAATAGTCAAGTAGTAGATTAAGTCAGGTTTGGTTAAGAATGCTATATGGCAGGCGCGGGCTGAACTGTATGAATTGGGTTTTTTATTAATAGATCAATGTACTCTTGACCTCCAACAAATGCCAGCCAAATGAATTCAATACATATCCAGAAATTGTATAGGTCAGCGGGGCCTAATGGCGGTACAACAGCTGAATATGCCAAGAGATAATACAC
Source organism: Ambystoma mexicanum (assembly GCF_040938575.1). NCBI lineage: Eukaryota > Metazoa > Chordata > Amphibia > Caudata > Ambystomatidae > Ambystoma > Ambystoma mexicanum. Next base: position 1,273,489,750 of record NC_090929.1, on the reverse strand, counting down.
AACCGAATGACATCAGAGAAACAAGGATGAATCAATGCTAACTAGACAACGACCTGAATGCTTATTCACTTGCCTCTTGGAACACCAGAGCGTTTAAACATCTCACCAATTCAAAAGAGAACTTATTGCAAAGATATGATATAGTGGCGTTTCAAGAGATTTGGTTGTCTGTGCCCCCAGTCTGGGGTAATCATATTGTCTCCCTAGTTCCGACCATAATGCCTGTTAAAGGAAGACCTATGGCTGGTTTTATGGTGGCTGTGAAAATATCATTGACCTTAAAAGTTGAGCCCTGGGCATCCTCTAATAGCTTCGTTCAAATGGTAAAAATTTAACAAGGCTCTCATCAATATATATTGGAACCGTGCAGCAATAACAGAGAACGTTTTTTTGATGCGTTAGAAAGTATGTTAGATCTAATAGCTATGAATAATAACTGTAAAAATATAATAGTAACAGGTGATCTAAATTTAAACTGTATGGAGCAATATGGTAAGACCTTAACTATTGCAGCTAAGCGGTGGAACATGGTGATGAAAGAGAGAATGTTAGTCATGTTAAATGGAACCAAGCAAGGGCATATTCCTCCACAGAGGACTTGGCACAGAGGAAAACAAGACGCTTGGATTGATTATATTTTTGTAGGTGTTGAACTATGTAACCGAATAACTCAATTTAAGATTGAAGCGCAAGATGTAAGTGATCATGATATTTTGACAACTGAATGGTGGTGGGATTGTGGAAATAGTCAGAAACAAACATCAGCAGCTCGCAACATGACCTTGAATGCTTCCAGTAATAGATTCCACTGGTCTCCTTATTCATTGGAGAATTTTCATGTAAAATTGATAAATTCCTTTAATGAATCAATTGAAACAAGTGTGGTGAAAGCCCCTTTATATGTAGACACTATGCAGATCTTTATAGGGCGAAAGAACATGTCTCAAAAGGTTGTCATATCTAAAATGCATTCTTATGATGGTGAAGTAGCCCTTCGTAAGGCTACATTTAGAGCTGACAAAAGGAAGATTCAATTAATGTGTATACTGGAAAGAAGTAGTCATAGATAAAGTGTACCTATAAGGATTGGCTTAGAGCAAGACATGCACGGATGAATCAACGAGATGCTGAGAAAATGCTTGTATCATTGCAATCTAAAAATTGAGCCAAAATTTGGTCTCTGTTAAAAACATCACATAATAGAATTCAACAGGTGTCCCAAATGAATTCCATACCGGAAGCTGCGTGGACTTCCTTCAATAAGTGTCATTTTATGTTGATTTGAATGAGGGAAATAATGATGTGAATAACGAGCAATGCAATAATGTTGATATTCAATTTGATCTACATGACATTATTATATATATTTCCAAACTTTCACTATCTCGCGCCCCTGTGACGTGTGTCTAAACAGACCTCAGGGGACGCAAGCAAGCAAACGACGTACATCAGTTACATATATACAAAAGGAGCACCTTACAATCAACAATGACACAGTATGACACATTTGTTACTGCCCCCAATTCATTTCCCTTTGAATTAGAGGCGATGATTGACCAGTGTGACAAATCTGACACCTTAGACCACCATATTTAGTAACAGATTGGAATTTCCAGTTTTACAGACATCATTCTTTGTTTGCGAGAACACAGCGTTTCTGTTTCTCATAGGCAAGCTGTGCGTAGGAGACTGGCGCATACCAGGCCTCCCAATCTCTAAGTTTCGATTCTCGGTCTGGAGGTCAGCCCGCTCTCCGGGGCCTCACTGGGCTCAGAAAGGGGGGCCATAAAGAAGAACATAATTCAACTCTTTAAATGCTAGTTCCGTACATTGCTATACTTTCAAGAGACTCGCTGGCATTTATGTACTGGTTAAATGCCTTGCTCCCTGTCTTCAAGGATATATGAGGGAGGGAATCGGCATTTCTGTCTGGCTCTCCAGTGTAATGTTTCAACATGTTTTCGTAGCCTTGGACCATTGAAGCAAAATAATATCTACAGCAAAGCAATTTTACATGAGGCAAAGAGGCAACGTTAAAGAGAACAGAGAGAAAACAAAATGGCGATTCTAGTCATCTTAAAATGGCCGCACTCTAGCTGGGCCAATAGCTACGTAATAACTAATGAGAATATTTTCTTAACACTTTAAATGAGGCGATTGGTCTTCGGCCAACCAATTATCCTACATCTCCTTCCACTCAAGGGGTGTCCAGTTTTCCTGGACTGACACCTGGACAAGATGGGCTATCGAATTTTGTAATTAAGCAACACCCAATGGCGTGGGCACACATTTTCATGACAATTTTTAAACAAATTATCGAGTCTCAATCTATACCAATGGAAGTCAATAACGATCCCTATATATAAAAAGGGGAATAATAATGATCCTGCTAACTATAGACCAATATCCCTACTGGACATCCCTAGCAAATTGTTTGCGAGGCTTCTACTGAGAGATCTGAATAGATGGTTGGATAAAGCAGGTTTGAGAGACCCGAATCAAATGGGCTTTATGCCGGTAATGGGTAAAGCCATCAATTTACATATTTTGCAAGCCATCAAAAGTCAAGAACAACTGAAAGGTCAACCGGTATATATTGAATTCATAGACTTTCAAGCGGCCTTTGATTCAGTATCTAGAGGCCTATTGATGGAAAAATTAATCAAAGCAAAATGTCTGAATCATTTAGTATTGAGGATTAATGAACTTTCACTCTAGTACTACAGTTCAGATCAGATTATCTTTGGATGGGACTCTATCTGACCCAATTGTGACAAGTAGAGTGTTAAAGCAGGGATGTATTCTTGATAGCACACTCTTTAATTTTTTTGTTTCAGGTGTGTGCCACGATTTCACGAAGGTCATTGCGGATGCACCGCGTCTTGGAGAGCATGCAATCCCCTGGTAGTTCTACGATGAGGACCTAGTGTTGTTGGTGAGAACGCTGAGGGGATTGCATGCCTTACTATTATGTTTGGGTGAATTTGCTGATGCCAATTTGCTAAAGATTAATCAATCAAAATGCAAAATTCTAATCCTAGGCATGAATAAGCAAATTGATAAAAAATCTAAATCTTGGGATTTGCAGAATGTAAAAATGGAGGTGGTATCGGAATACAAATATATGGGCCTTTTAATCAGCAATGATCTAAATGATAGACCATATTTTCGAGATTTGGATCATAAATTGAGAACGAGCATCTCGCAGGCAAAGATTATACAAGCTAAATGCAGTACAGTTTCAATATTGCCGGCGATGATATTCTTTCAGCAAAAAGTTATTCCTATTCTGACCTATGGAGCAGAGACACGAGATTACATACCTGAAGCTCTGTGGTCTAAAATGGAGGGAAAATTTTGGAAATCAATATTGGGTTTAGCTCAAACAACATCTATTTGCCGGATTAGACAGGAAATGGGCTTGGTATCTTTATATGCTACATATGCATGGAAATTACTCTCACTATACAGGAAGTACTTAATGGTAAAGACTACGAACTCTGTTATGGTTGTAGAAGGCAAGTATATGCTACATGCTGAGTGTTCCAAAATAATGAAATGGTGTATGCATACAAAAATACTCTTGGAAGAAGCTGGCATTGATGAAAAGCTGCTAATCACTAATCCAGGAAGAGCTCAAATAAAGCTATGGTGGAATGATTGGATTAATACTGGAGATCTATGTGGAAAATTGAGGTTGACGGAGAATCATCCTCACAGAATTAAAAAACTTCATTCAGCAGAACAGTATTTAGTCAAATTTCCAGATTCTAAAAATGCTCTTAACTTTCTGAGAATAAGGTTGAACGTGTGTCTTACAAATGAGGTCTTATTCATGCGAAAACAAAGCCAAAATGGAGAATGTAGATTCTGTGCTTCTCTGAAAAAACTAGAATCTTTGAAACATCTGGTGGTTGAGTGTCCAGCTTTATTAGAGACAAGTGTGCGTATTTTTAAATATTTGTTTCAAAAGGAACCCACATTGGAATCAAATGATTTGTGGGACATTTTATATCAGAGTCAATCAACTAAAATAAATGTGTCAATGATTATGTTTGTAAATACTTTAAATTTGATGGAAAAACCAAAGATTTAAGATTAAAAAGAAAGTAATGTGCAATTCTGCACCTAGTTTTGTTAGTGATGGGATTAGTGAAATGAAATTGACAGGTGTTATTATTGTTATTATCATTAATATGCATTCTTGTAAGTGTATGAAGTTTATTAAGAATTTTATATTGTGATTGAATTTTTAAGTTTTTTTTAAATCTTGAAAATGTATATATTTGAAAGGTTATCTTTGTACAGCCGGACAAATTAATTGTTTTCAAAAAAGGATCCCTCAAATAGGCTGGAACTTTAAGGACCTCCTTTGATAACATTGCATCAATATATTTTGAAAATGTTTCTGTAATCCAACCCAAACCACTCACAATTGGTCTACCATATGGGATATTTACAAATTCCTTATGTATTTTTGGTAAAAAATATATTGTGGGCAGTGTGGGGTTTTTCACTTTTAAATATCCTTCGTCCTCCTCTGTCAGCAGACCTGTCCTCATCCATTTGTCAACCAATTCTGCACCCTCTTTCTTGATCCCTTTAATACATTTGGAACTTAATTTTCCATAACAATCTGTTGTATTTAAATGTATTTTGGCCATCTCAACATAGTCATCCCTATTCATAACCACAACCTTCCCACCTTTGTCTGCTGGTTTGATCACTATTTCAGTGTTCTTCTTCAATGATTCTAATACACATCTTTCTAATTGGCTAAGATTATCTGACTTTCTGTGTTTCCCTGGTCCGTCTATTAATTTATGTATGTCTCGAGTAATGGCCCTTTGAAACAGATCAATTGCATTTTCAGTTCCAAACACTGGGGTGCATTAAGATTTATTTTTCAACTTTTCATTTGTCAAGCATTTGTATTCAATATTCAGATCTTGCAAAATTCTCCATTCATCGGTTTCTTCATTACCTTCCAAAAGATATGTTAGAACCTGGGTGGTGGAAATATCTTTGATAGTGACTTCCCTATCTGGTCCTTTGATATTTTTAGGAACAAATGGTTTTTGATGATTGTGAAATAACTTTTTCAGTTTGTTTTCTTATAAACTTGTACACACACGTCTAATTGTGTATTAATCCAATTATTATTGATTACTTTTTTAGGTTAAAAGGACATCCCTTTATTAAGTAATGTTAATTAGGGGCTGATTCATGGAATAAATGTGCGCTAAAATTTGTGGCGCTAGCTGGCACAAGCGTGAAAAAGCCAGCGCACGCGCACGTGTGCGATTCATTGAAGGCCTTGCGCGTGTTATCCCGGGGATGTGCGCCAAATCCACGGGTGGCGCACACGGGCGCACACGTCATGCAACATCCTGAACGCCGTGTGCGACGGGCACAGGGAAAGTGCACAACGTTTAGCGCACACACCAAGACGGGGGCGGAACATGTGGAATGGGGAACAATGCGCGAAAATGAGGGCGTAACTGGGGAGGAACTGCTGGTAAATAAACGAAACACCCACACGCACGCAAACAACACCTATTCATGGAATCGAATAGGGGAAACCCGCGAAACGGCAAAAGACACGCACAGGTGGAAAAACGTCCACCTAATGAAGGCAGTAGGAAGCGTCACCGCGCAGTACAAAAGTGCGCACAAACCACAAACATGTTTATACAGCTACAATGAATGTCCCATTTCCCGCAGCACTGATCGTGGGACACCGCAGGAGGAGGAGAATAGCCAGGCCCCACATTTATTTGCCCAGGATCAGCCTTTTTGGGATGCCTGATGACCAGATTTTTCTTATTTTACTTATTTATTTCTTAATTTTATTTTTATTTATTTTTCACCTCGAATCATCCTAGACCTGGTCACTGAGTGGGAGATGACCTCACATCACCCACCTTGTGCTCCCAAGCACTGAGCCCCTTGGAAAGGGTGCTCAATGTACTGTATTTCTTGGCCACTGGGTCATTTCAGCGGACCACTGCCATAGTGAGGGGGGGGTCTCACAGCCCACGCAGTCACGCTGCCTACAACAGGTGTTGGCAATCATGACTGCGTGACCCTCAGGCACATATACATGCCCAGAACACCCACAGAAAGGCAGGCCGTGGGTAAGGACTTTTACAGGTGGCACACTCCCCCAAAGTGCTTGGTGCTCTGGATTGCTCCCATGTGGCCCTACGTCCACCTAGGGCCACAGAGAATATCCACCGCAGCCGCAAGCACTGGCATTCCATCAACGTACAAGTTGTATACCTCTGTCTATTGAAACTATCCTAGTTCTACCCATGACAGTTTCATATACAGAATGTCCGCCCTGAGCGGGGACCTGGAAGCTGGGAAGTATGGCTCATTGGTGAGTACAAATGTCTGTGCATATGCATGCATGTCACGCACAGACAAATACACAAACCCAACTAATAACAACCATCCTCACCTCCCTAGGGGACAGTGCTGACCCTCTGAGCAACCACATGATGATGCCAATACGGAACCGCCCCACACCACCCCAGGTAAGATACAACGCAGCCCATATTGCAACCAGGGGCATATTGGGGGGCGCACATTCGGAGTGCTCTCAAGTCACGCTTACGCTCCCTAGACCGCTCTGGCGGCCAGCTACTATATGCACCCCCAGTAGTGTGCGAGATCATTGTGGCAGCATGTGCCCTGCATAATGTCGCAACACAGCGGGGCGTACCGCTGGACATGGTGTTGACCCCACATCCCCAACCACATGCACAGGTGCTGCTCATGGGAGGGGAAAGGGTACGTGGTGAGGCAGCCCGGACCCAGCTTGTGGCCACATTTGTCACCTAAACTCCCACCCCAACTGTCACAACCTTACCACCCTGAGAATGTATTCATGGAAGTGCTACATTGTGTGCATCCCTAGATACTTAAACATAACCAATCTGGTGTGACCAAAAGGAACACATGGAAGGAGCATATCCCACCACCTCCCTGCAAAACAGGCCATGTAAATCACTGGTATATCACCCAAACCCTCCCAACACCCATGACCCTTGTCCTCCATGCCATGCCATGGCATGCAACAGCTCAACAGCCAACCAAATGCACAACACATGACACTATCGTCATTCAATAGGTGCAACCTGAGAAATGGCATGAGACATTCACACCTGACATGGAACCTGATAAACTCACTTGGCAAAAATATCCCACACAAAAAATAAAGGGGGTCAATATGAGTATGGCGGTATGCCATAGACGGTGCCGGTACGTCCATACCGTATAGCCATATTACGAGTAACCCTGGCGGGTGGCAGGCTGTGTGGTGGTCGCCACAGCTGTACCTGCAGCTACCACTACCAGTGGGCCCGTGTCAGCACATGTTACTTAGTGTTGGGTCGCAAGGGTGCCAGGGTCGGATGCAACAGCAGAATCACCTGGAGCCCCAGGGGGTGGTGGCATCCTGCCCCTGTGGTGCACCCCTGCCTCTTCCCGCTCTACGGCCACCCTGGACTCCAAGTACTCCCTGGTCACCCCGGCCACATCTCCGACCTCTTCCAACACTGGCAGGACACCCAGCTGAGCCCCCCCATAACCTTTGGTGGCCTCCCAACCATGGCACAGATGTACTACTGGCAATGGCCGGTGCACTGAACAATTGTCCTGGTCAATTGGGGAGAAGGGGGCAGGGTACGTGATGGTAGACGCACCCCTGTGCACCTACAAGGCTGCCTGTGGATCCTGTGGATAAATGACCCTCACGCAATGCTCAGGCACCCCAAAAATACAAGTATAACGTATATGCAACACCGGTAGCCCACGTGCATGTACAAAACCTCAAGCAGTACACTGTGGCACCCAGGAACACAAAAAAGTATGCGATTAACACGTTGGCTACTATGACCTCAATAAATGGGGTACGCGACAAACAGGGGCACCCGCAGTGGGTAAAATAGCGTGCAATAGCATGCGCGACTCACCGTCTGCATGGAAAATAAATACGCATAGGCACTGTAACCGCTGTGAAGTAATCGCGCGTGTGTGAACCCCAAAGTAGGAAAAACACACGCATTGGTCTCCACTGAAAGCACGCTGCAGAGCCACGCGGACCATTTACACGTGCAGAAGGAAACGCCTGCACGCGTTACGTCACTTACGTGCTTAGGCCCTTTCCTCGAATTACACACATTAACACGCGGACGTGCAGTTTTTCACATGCTGAATCACTATGCACCCATGGGAGGGAAATACCTGCGCGCGTTACGTCACATACGCGCTTACGCGCTAAGGGCCTTTCCTCGAATTACACGCTGACATGCTGTTTTTTCATGTGCCAAATCACTCCGTATCAAGCTGGCCTCGCAACAACACACGGAAGACCACGCTCCTGCCCAGAAGGCCATTTTCCTGCCCCCATACCCCTGAGATGACTCCCACCAGCTATCTGCTGCTGCCTGCCTGCTGGCCACATGCCCTGCTATTTGGTGTCTGCACGTCAGCCATCTCTAGGGTTCCAGTTGCTGTGACCACCCCTGTTGGAACAGAAGACTCCCGACTGCTGTTCCATCGCTCCACAGCCCAGCACCAGGACCCAGTTGTCCACCCACACCTGCCTCGGGGGTTGCCATGTCAGGGGAAACACCATCACAGACCACTGGCAACCCCAAGCCAGAGAGGCAGAGGGCTGCCAGCTTCTCAGCAGGAGAGGTTGGCACCGTGGTGGAGCAAGTCCTGGTGCATCATGATGCCCTCTTCGGAAGAACACGCACCGACAAGGATGGACGGAGAAGGATCTGATGGACATCATGGTTGCCATCAACGCAGAGGGGGTGGCAACCCGCGACATACGACACATCCGTAAGCGCTGGGAGGACTTCAGGTCCAGGACCCTCAGGAAGGCCTGGCACCTGTTGGACGCAGCAGATGGGTGCCTGGTCTGCCTTACCGACAACCAGATGAGGGTCCTGGAATGCATACGCCCAGAGCTTCGCCTCCAGGTCCTTGAGAGGCAGACCCGTCCGGAGTCAAGCGGTAAGTGTCCATGTGTACTGATTGGACGCAGTGCATGTTGAGGTGTGCCAGGAGCGTGCAGCATGGACATATGTCTGGAAAGGCCCATGTATGGATGTGTATGTGCAGGGACATGAGCCTGCCGCATGTGAGTCCAGTCACGTGTGATGCACAACAATGGTGTATGTGTTCCAAAGCATGATGCACAAATGCACCTGGAGACGCACGCATGTTAGCATTTCTGTGTATGTACTATGCCATGGTTGTGGTGTGACACATGGATGCTGGTTCCACCTCCATGCACGTGCACCGTGTACATGTGCGTGTGTGTGTGTTTGACATGTGTGCGACTGTGATATGCCATGCATGCATGTGACACAGACATGGAGTGAGCCAATTGGCAGATGTGACATGGTTGCTGGTGATTGCACTGTGACAGGTGGTGGAGATGTTCAGATGCATGTCTGTCTGGTGGCGTGTGAGCATGTGTTTGGCACTCCCCGTGTTGCTTGTGATGTCTGGCTGACCTTTGGATGTTCATGCTGTTGTGTGTGTATGGGTGCTGCTGCCTGATGCACCATTCCTGGTAATTTGTGCATGTGTGTGGGTTCAAATCATATTTGTGTTGGGGAGTGTGATGCGTTCTGTGAAGTTTGACACTGCCACTCATGTTGTCATGTGTGTATACGAACATTGTGCAGTGCCCTGATGCCTGTGTTCTGTCTCTCCTTGTCTGCAGCGTCAACTGATGAAGAGGGCGGAGACGGTGCTGTGAAGTACAGTGGCAGGGATCCCACCGCCAGCTGGAGACGCAGGGCCCAGGTCCCCTCCCGGGTTGTCAACTCTTTGGGGAGTGAGGAGTCTGGTGCCGCGTCCATGGCTGCAGCTGCCGAGGGTACGTCCAAGAGGCAGCATTTGGAGGTGGACTCCTTGGCAGCAGTAGGGGAAGCTGGGCTCCCACAGGGGCCTATGGCAGAAGATGGCACGGAGTTATCCAGGTTGGTGGGGGGTTCGGTTGAGGAGGAGGCCGTGGAAGGCCCACGCATGGGGCCTGGAATCGGGATTCCACTGGTGCTAGTGCTACAGTCCAGGGGCAGGGACAGGAGGCAGCAGAGGCCACTGCGCAGGTGCCTGTGTGTAATTCTGTCCCCGATTCTGTGACTACATCATCCGGCACCACCAGGGATGCCTCCGTCCAGACCCGTTTTCAGGGAGGGGATGCGCGTACACCAACTGGCCTTTCTCTCCCTGTGGACGTTGCAATCCGTGAACGTATTGAGCCTGTCCTAGTTGGGATGGCAATGCGCCAACGTGGGATTCGGGATGACGTGCAGGGTTCTCGTCTGGACAATGCACGTCATTTCGGATCCCTCATTGGCTGCTTCGACCTACTAGGACAGGTTGTCGGCACTGGGTTCATCCGTGTGCTGGAACTTCTTGCAACCCTCTCCTCAACTGAGCCCCCTATGTGCCAGTCATCTTCCGTGCCATGTTCCTGACCAAGTACCTCCTGGGCACCCTGTGGAGCTGCCCCTGAGGCAGTGGCCAGGCTGGTGGAGGACACGTCCCTGCCACAGTCGGGAGTCAGAGGTCAAGCAGGGGTGGCCACCCCACCAATTGGACCCCACCAGGAGGACGACGTGCAGGCATCAACAGGCAGGACAGATGCACGGCAGCAGCAGGCTCAGGGTGGGAGTGATGATGGCTCGGGGCAGGCATCGGCAGGGGCAGGCATCGGCCAGAGGGCCGGAAGACCCTGGATTGGGAGTGCCATCCATGTGGCAGTGGCAGCGGTTGGGCAAGCAGATAGATGCAGAGCGGCGGCGGGCGGAGGAGGCACGGCTCACTATGATCAGAGCGAAGAAATCCATGCGCAGGACATTGAGGCGGGCTGAGTGCTTTGAGGCAACTTTCCTTGAGACCAGGGAAAGGCCCGCCTCCAGAACATCGATGTGGAGTTCGATGATGCCCTGGCCCGGAACATCAAAAAGTGAGCAGTAAGACTTGCCCGCCGCCTTTGTACATAGTTCTTTAGGGTTAGGTTTCCTTTGTTTTCTCTTTTTTTTGGAGTTGATGGACTTTGCTCCACTTTATGTATATAGTTTTTTATTCATAGGACTTTTTTGTAGGTTTCCTTTTGTTTGGGGATCATGGACCCTTTGGACTTCCATTGTATATAGTTCCGGACTTGTACATACTTTCATTCTTTGGATATCCCATGGATCAATGTTTTTTTATTTTTTTATGTACTTTATATGGACAGTGGCAATGGACCACTTTTCTTTTTTCCTGTTGTGGATTTTTGTTTTACATTGGATTTTTCTTTTTTTTTTATTGCTTTCATTATTTATTAATTTGCAAGTTTGAATTTTCATTATGTTATTTCATTACATTTTTAAATACATTTCATATATCTTCATTATTGGTGTTGTGTACTCTCATTGGTTTTGTGCATGTCTCTATGAGCATTGCCTCAGTCATGTGTTGCCACTGTGTGGTTCTGTTGTACATTCATGCATGGCCATGCTGGTTCTTTTAAGACTCTCATGGCATGGGTAATTTGGGAGTGGGTGCAGTGGATGGTTGCGTGCTTGTACTGGGGCGAGGGGGGATTTGGGTTGGCATTAGGGCCATGGGTCTATTTTGTTATGACATGTTGTTCGGTGGGCCATGTGTCAGGGCCTGCTGGCAGGTGCCCATCAATATGTGGTGGGTGGGGGGACATGAGTCGGGGCCTGCTGGCAGGTGACCATCAATGGGGGGTGGGTGGGTGGTTGGGGGGACATGAGTCCGGGCCTGCTGGCAAGTGCTCGTCACTGGGCGTGGGGTGGGGGTCATGAGTCGGGGCCTCCTGGCAGGTGCCCGTCACTGGGGGTGGGGTGGGGGACATGTGTCGGGGCTCCCAAGTGCACAGTGCCATGTGGCCTGCCTCTGGGGCATGGTATGGGGGATGGGCTGCCTGCGGGGCATGGCCAGGGGTTTGGGGTGTTCCCCTGTGGTGTGGGCTGCATGTGGGGCATGGTCTAGGGTGATGGGCTACCTGCGGGGCATGCCCAGGGGTGTGGGATGGTCCCCTGTGGTGTGGGCTGCTGCGGGCCATGGGGAGGGGGGGCACACCCGGGAGGGCCCACACTGCCAAATCGCATGTGAAACTCCACACGCACCCCCGGATTGCACATAACCCGCTCGCGCCAGGCTTATCACGTGTAAAACTCCTCGTACAACCCCGGAATACACATACCCCGCTTGTACCAGGCCTATCGCGTGTAAAACTCCCCAGGCACCCCTGGAATACACATACCACGCTCGCGCCAGGCCTATCGCGTGTAAAAATCCCCGCACACCCCCAGAATACACATACCCCACTCGCGCCGGCCAATCGCGTGTAAAAGTCCACGCGCACCCCCGGAATACAAGCAGGCAGCCCATCCACCCTCCCCATGCCCTGCAGGCTGCCCATCCACCATGACCATAACCCGCAGGCAGCCCATCCACCCTCCCCATGCCCCGCAGGCAGCCCATCCACCATGACCATGACCCGCAGGCAGCCCTTCACCCCAGACCATGGCCCGCAGGCAGCCCATCACCCCAGTCCATGCCCCGCAGGCAGCCCATCACCCCTGGGCATGCCCCGCAGGCAGCCCATCTCCCCAGTCCATGGCCCGCAGGCAGCCCATCATCCCAGTCCATGCCCCATAGGCAGCTTATCACCCCAGTCCATGGCCCGCAGGCAGCCCATCACCCCTGGGCATGCCCCGCAGGCAGCCCATCACCCCAGTACATTGCCTGCAGGCAGCCCATCACCCCAGTCCATGCCCTGCAGGCAGCCCATCACCCCTGGGCATGCACCGCAGGCAGCCCATCACCCCAGTCCATGACCCGCAGGCAGCCCATCCACCCTCCCCATGCCCCACAGGCAGCCCACACCACAGGGAGGAATTTTTCCACACATTTTACCTGACACGAGCGGGGTACACGCATTCGGAGGGGTGCGCAGGGAGTTTTACATGCGATTTCACTTGCGCAAGCAGGGTACACGTATTCCGAGGGGCGTGCAGTGAGTTTTACATGCGATTTCGCTGGCGCAAGCGGGGTACGCATATTCCGATGGGTGCGCAGGAGTTTTACATGCGATTTTGCTTGCGCAAGCAGGGTACGTGCATTCGGAGGGGTGCGCAGGGAGTTTTACACGCGATTTCACTGGCGCGGGCGGGGTACGCATATTCCAAGGGGTGCGCAGGGAGTTTTACACGCGATTTCACTGGCTCGAGCGGGGTATGCGTATTCCGAGGGGGGCACGGGGAGTTTTACATGTGATTTCGCTGGCACGTGAGGGCTGTGTGATGTTTTTTGCACGTTTTCATGGTTGGAGGGCTGTATACTGGTTTGTGCCATTTAGGGGATTTGTGCGATGGTTTTGGCGCACGGGGTGGGGTTGGGGGCGTAACTGGCGCTGCTGCAGTGTCGCTGCGCCACTCTGCACCACGGCTGGTTATGGATGTAAAAATCCATGAATACGCTGTGTGTCAAAATGGCGCAGCAAGCTGCCGCATGCGCACTCTGTGCGCCAGGCGCGTGCGCCACTTCTGCACTTGATTCCATGAATTACGCCCTTAATCTCTAGTAAGGTGTTTTTTTTACACAAATTCAATGCCAGATTCACCTCTACATATTCTGGAGACTCTGTGTCCATGATCTGGTAACCAAACATCATCAAAAACAATTTGCGGAGCTGTGCTGTTGAGGTGTGCTGCAGTCTGTGCAGAGAGTCTGTCCTTGCTCTCAGTCTTTTACCAGGAGGCGGAATCACCCTACAAAATCCACAGCCTAGTGCGGAGCACGCCGCAGAGCTCTGCTGCTGAGGTGTGCTGCAGTCTGTGCAGTCCGTGTAGACCGGAAAGACAGAAAGGGAGGGCTCCAGCAAGGTGTGCTACTCTGGGAGTCTGAAGCTTGGTGTGGTAAGAGTCTTAAATTAACAGCTGTGCTGGAGGTGAGAAACTGATAAATTGTGGCTTTGGACGTTGCCGGGTGGTTACAGCTGTTCCCTCACCCTACCTGTTTCAGTACGCCAGCTAACTGAGTTGTGTATTCTCTGTGATTCCAATCTTGACCTGCTCAGCCTATTAGGCTGTGTAACTTGGAAAGCAAAATTATGGCCAATCGTCCCTGCACCCACCGGCCAGTCAAGATAAGAGATGGGGAAGTCCTTAGTCTAAATGATACTACCCAGCATGGTGAAATTCAGTGAGGGGCTCCTAATGGGCTACCTCCATTGAACAGTAATCTGCTATTGGACTCAGGAGGGGAGGTGCCACCAGAGCCCCTCAAAAGGGCTTATGAAAAAACACAGGTGGGTGCTTCCGGGTTGCTGGCTAAACACACTGACTTGGGAGATTCTCAGCCCCAAACCCAGTTGAACCAAGTGGGGTGGTCTGCTACTAGTGAGGCTCTGCTAACCTCTAGTGATCCCATCATAACGGTACTAAGGAAAGATATGATCAATGAGTTTCAACCGAGGAGAGGGAGTTTTAAAGAGACACCAATATATTCTGAATATTTGGATGGTTACCAGGTCATGAAGAAGGTTGAGGGAGGAGTTATGCCTTGATTGAACGAGTCTATTGACTGGACGGAGGATAATGTGTTTCTGGAAAAGGTATTTGCTCAGCCGGAGTCTCCAGTATTTGAATCACTTAAGGGGTATGAGTCCAGCATGAAGCAACTTAGACCTGAACCAGCAAAAGTGGGTGTTGAAGCTGGTCCTCTTGAAGCTCAATATGCTGGTCTGTCAGCTTGCATACAGCGTGATTTTCAGGACATGACATCTACTATGGATTGGAAATGAGGCTGAGTGACTCGTTCTCCAAAACGTGTTCAACCCCTAATGCTCGGAGTACCAAAACTGACATGCCATCTATGAGGAAACAGTGGATTGGTAGCACTGTACTGGAAATAGCTGATGCTGTCAAGCTGGGGAAGGGAGTTAATCACCTTGTATCGCCGGTCGGCGCATCAGTGGACTTGAATGATCTGGCATTAGGAGAAAAATCAATGATGACTATAGATTTACAGCAAACCTCCACTGTCTCTTCCTCTACCTCAGCTGGAGACACTTCACAAGTCATGGCTAATGAATCTCATGACAACCAACAAATGTCACTTCCTCCCCCTCGCTCAAATCCAGAATACTGTGATGGCTGCATCATCAATAACCTTAAACCCTTTCACTAAGCTGTATGAGTCCCTGGAGAGACTGTAAAGGATCAAGGAGCTCTCTTGTCAATGATCCTTACAAAAATGGGAGGGGTAGAATCTCTTTCATGAGCTATCGAGCTTTGGCTGGATAGAGAAGCTGAATTGTCCGCGCAGTAGCAAGCAAGGCTCTTTGACCTGGCTAGATGAGAGGCGGTGAGCAAGACGATGATGATGGCCTTCCTCCTAAAGACCATTAAATGGTCAAGAGAAGCACAGGAAAAAGATCTTCAGGAAAAGGAGAAAAAGAACTGAAGTTTAAGGAGGAAGGAGCATATTGAGATAAAGGAGGGATCGCCTCCAGCTGAGAAGATGTCCCTGGACCCAAAGGTTAAGAGGACAAATGTTCAACTTCCAATGAGAAGGACTGAAAGCAGAACTACTTATTTGGTGCCTACAGCCATTTCTGACTCTGTCATCTATCTAAAATCACCTATAATAGTGGGGGAACTGGGGAGGCTGGTCCTGCACAACTCTAATGACAAAAATACTGAAACCAGAACTTTTTCAATTATTGAAAAGCATAGCAATCGAAATCTCAACAATCACAATGGTAGGCATCAAATGAAAAAGAAATCGAAGAATAAGCAACAAATAAAAAAGCAGAAGTATAATGGCTCTCAAGCATTTTAAGGAATCTCCCAACTCCAGAATTTCAAAAATCTATCCAGCCCAAAACTAGGTGTGGAGGGTTCTCAGCTTGTAAGGAGAAACAAACGTCATCTGTCTGTAAAGGCCAGGATATGGTGGGTGTGGATGAGGGGATTTGGGTTTATCCCCTTAGAAAACTTATTTACCTATTCTGAGATGATAGAGAGTCCTTTGTCCATTGAGCCAGCAAAAGAGTTATTTCTAAAATTAGAAGCAAAAAGACTGGCGCTGATGAGAAGACCTCCACAAGAAAAATCAGTGAACAAGGTAGAGGGGAGAGGAAAAGACACTGCTGTTCACTGCCTTTGAGTTCAGCTAATTTAATAACCATCGAAGGGATTATTCTGTCAAAATATGGCCTCATTCTAAACAGGGCTAATGTCATAAATTTGCTTCCTTGTGCTCCTAAATTGAGGATCATTAAACCAGAGGACATAACAATCCTACAATTTGTTAATGTTACACACATGTATTGGGTTATGCTTCACTAATACTCTGGCGTGGTAAGAACTATTCTAGTGGAAGCGATGGAAGACCTTTTACCCTTGGGTTTTGAGATTACACTTTCCTCCAGTTTGTCAACAACGATGAGCAGGACGGTTGATAGATTACCACAGGGCAATAGCCCTTCCCAGAGTCAAAAGGAGAGCCAAGTGAAATAACTATCTTATCGAGCTAAAGAATCCACTCATCTCGGGAGGGAGGCTGCCTCAGAGGCATTTAATTAGTTGAAAAAGATGTCTTCTTTCTTAAATGTTACATTTAACTGCCAGTGTGGAATGCAAAGAAGAGTAAGACCCCAAGGCAACAACACAGTTTAGACGAAAAGCTGGGACTAGGATTCAAGTATTAAGAATGTTTGTTTTCATTTTGTAAACATTGTTTTATACAATTAAATCAAATTTAAAAAAAGACCCCACAGCAACAGTATTGGTCTTGGCTTGCGAGTTCACTGGGTAAAAAAACAGGGAATTAACAGCAAAAGGGGACATCAGGTTGATCACTATCTAAGGGGTTGTGGAATACAAGAGGTTTATTCCATGTATTCAATAATGAGAAGTCAGCTCTAAAAACCTTTGATATCTGTTGCCTGCAGGAAACTTGGTAATGTACGAAACCCGTTTGCTATGGGTTTCAGGTGTGCTGCAATATGGCTATGGAAAATAAAAAGGGAAGGGCGACAGCAGGCCTGATGACCCTGTTCAAATTGGGGCAGGGTTTTAATTTGGTGAATGTAAAAAACATAAACCCCTTCATACAGAGGGTTTTGTTAAATTGGCAAAGGCTATCGTTTAAGGAGGTGATGTTTATAACAGTGTTCAACCACAATTGGAACCCAGGCAGAATTGATTAAATGGTTTTTGTGAATACTCTTACTACCCTGATTGATGAAGTGTATGTTGAAGTAAATGCCCCATTAATTGTAATTTGTGGAGATCTCAACATCAGATGTAGCAGGAATGATGGTATTCAAATGCCATTAGTAATGATGGCCAAGAAAGCGAGGGCCTGGGTTAATGAACTGAAGGAACGTGATATCTTCATGTTAAATGGACAGATAAAAGGCTCAACCAACATGGTCCAGAGGCACACAGCAATCACATTTAGACTATTTCCTTGTCTCACGAGGGATGTTTGATTTGGTGGCTAAGTTGACAGTGGCACCTATGGATGAGAGCGACCCTCAATTGTTAAGTTTAGAATGGAAGTTTGATCAAGTGGTGAGTCAAGGTCAAATGAGTCGTATTCCCCAAATGAATCAGGGGGGAATGAACTCCAAATGTTTCCATCTGATGTTGTTTCAGAGTATGGCCAGGCCCTAATGGCAGAAGAGGTTGGTGTGGAATACGTGGGTATTTTGATGGAGTTTTAAACCCAGCCTAGACTTAGAAGTGGATACAAAATGATTAGGCTACATTGTTTTGATAAAGATCTGTTTGAGGCAAGGAAGAAGTATAGAGCTGACCTAAGGATTTTGAATCAACTAGATCAAATAACTAAAATTGCCTTAATAAGGAAAAGAAAATAACAATATAGGAATTGGATTCTATCCACCAAAGCCCTGCATCTTCAGAAAGACGCAGAAGTAATGTGAAAGGCGATATCCAAGAGAAATACATTGTATGTATGGGCTTTGTTAAATCATAAGGCTGAATATCAAAAAGCTAATTTGGTTCAAGCGGTGCAGGAAGAGACATGGGTGTCCTTTACCTCTCAATTATTTGATGGGACAAATTATGTCGTTCCCATGGGGAGCGAGAGGCAGAGGGAGAAATGGGATATTCAATTTGATAGGTAAACACTCCTCTATGTAATTAAGAACTTGAATCCCTCGCAAGCAGCAGTCCGGATGGGTTGAGTAATGATCTGATTGGGTAAAATTTGGAGGCCTGGCTGGATTTCTGCTTTCTGTTATTCAATCAGATTTTGAAAGAGAGATCAGGCCCGGCATCATGGAAATGTGACCTGCAGTCCCAATATTCAAGAAAGGAGGTAGAGAAAATCCATGTAATTACAGACCTATCGCCCTCTTGGACACATTGGGGAAAATGTTTGCCTCTCTTCTGCTGGGCCATTTGAACCAGTGGGTGAATGAAGCTGGTTGGCTACATCCCAGCCAAACTGGTTTTGTTAAAGGAGTGGGCACACATTTTGATATTAAATGCCTTAAAATTAAGGGCTTTGAAAACCAGAGCCAAGCTCTATATTGCATGTATTGACCTTGAACAGGCTTTTGATCGCATGAGTAGAGAGAAGTTATGGGAGAAATTGAAAGATTGGGCGTGTCCAAGCGATTTGGTGGAGGCTATAAAAGCACTGTATCCAGATACAGTGATTTAGGTAAGGTTGATGAATGGTGGTCTTCTAGCCCAAAAATACCTACATTTAGGATTTCTGCTTGCTCCCATTCTTTTTAACTTACTCATCTCAGATATGGCAGATAGCCAAGCTGGAGTCCAAGCCTTCCCACCTAAAATATATGGCCAAAGTGTCCCTTTGGATGCGGTATGCAGATGATATGGTCCTTTTGGACCAGACACCGATTGGATTGCAACGAAGATTGAACCAGCTGGTAACATATCTGGGAAAGAACGGCCTGCATATAAATCTTAAGAAGATTAAGTTAATGGTACTCCCTGTTGATAGAAGCAAGAGATCTTCTCAATTTAGATGGTTTGCGGGTCGAGAGATGCTAGAATGTGTGAATCAAATAACATACCTTGGAGTATCTATTCAATCTAGTGTTATTGAGATTCAATGGATGGAGAATGTGAGACTAAAATGCAAAGAGACTGACAACTCAGGCATCTATGCTCCATAGGAGGTATGATAAATGTTCTATAACACCAGTAGTGACCTTTAATAAGCAAAAGGTGATCCCTATCCTCTCTTACAGAGCTACGATGGGCTTAAATCTACCTATTCAGATATGGGAGGGATTGGAGAGTTACTACTGTAAATGACTCTTGCATCTACCACAGTCACTACCAATTGCTTTAATTATGTACGAGATGGGGTTGTTATTCTTTGGATCAATGATTGGGTGGAAAACACTGGCAGTATACAAGAAGTGCATTGAAGTGAATACCCCTCCTCCTTTATTTATTTTTAAATGTTTTTATTGGCATTTCAAGACTACATTTAGAATAGTTGTAATTAGCAATCATCATATACCAGTGAAAACATATGTAGCTGATAAATTAACTTTAAACAAACAACAAAGGTTGTCGCCATCCTATGCCATCTTCTGAGGTTAGTTTAGCCACGGGGCAAAGCAGGTGTAGGGTCAATATCAGAGGAATGTCAGGATTCCTGGATGAGGCAGGTCGGTTTATCATGAACTTTAGTTTCAAACATATGTCCAAACCATGTAGGTAAGTAGGCATTGCTAATGGGGGTTTGTCGTCAGATGGGTGGAACATGTCCCATATCAGAGATTTTCAGACTTCGTAGGTCATGCTCGGGCCTTCCCCAGTCTTAGCTATTCCTTCTCACCATATTATAGTTTCCGCCTCTGACCAGTGTTCTAGTTCCTTACCCCTCCTCCTTTAAGGATATTGAGCAACAGGGAACATGATAAAAGGTATTGACTGTTAAAGATTTGGAACCAAAGCTGTTGGTATAAGTTGTCAAGCTTAGACCTATCAAACCAAATCTTATTGGAAACTCCAGATAAGGTTAATTTTGAGATAAAGATCCAGGATTGGATAAATACCCAAGAAAAGATCAGTTAATCATATTCCGGGCTAGCTTAGTAAGTTTCCCAGCTCCCAATAATGAGACTTGTTTATGCGTCTAAGATGGAATATTTTGCCTACTAGTGAGGTTCTTGCCTTCCGCAGACAGATAATAAAAACAGAGGGTTTTTGTAGATAGTGTACCAGAATGGAAATAACACAATCAACCTATTAAACATATGAAGGGGGTTGGAAAGGATTTTTCCTCGTTATCTCAGGATAAATGGTGGAATATGTTTTTAATTGGAGAAAATATCTTGCTGATTCTTGCAGTAATGACATTTTTGGAAGACGTTTTAAAATTGTAAATTTCTTTTACTAGGTGGGAGGAGGGATTATGCGATTGTAAAGATTTTAAGACTTTCATCGTAAGGTTGGATGTTAATCTGATTTTCTTATTGTGTATGATGAATTAATGTCTAATGTGTATATGTTAGGGAGAATTCTCCAGAATGGCTACTTTCCCTTACCTACTGAGTCCCTCAGCAGCTTTGCTGGATTTCTAGGATTTATTTTTTCCCCTGGTAAGAATATGAGCCTTTTTTTCCCACTCTTACATGTGTTTTTTCTGTGTGTGTTTAACATTTTCTTGTGTTCATAGACTGTGGAGCCTCACCTACTCCATATGCATCATCTTTTTACTGTGTGTTATGCAGCACCTTCAGTGCAGTGACAGAGGGTTGTCTTTTTTGACTTCCCAAACTCTGACTTCATTTTCTGGGACTGACTACTGTCTCCCAGAGCATGTCAAGTTGTCATTGACTTTATTGGTCTCTTTTAAAACTCACAGACCCAGTACAAACTATCTTACATAGAGTTCTGGAAAGGGTTCATACTTACCCCTTTTTGTCTGTTTCTCTTGGAACATTGTTTTGTTCCCTTTTCATTAAGACTTGGCTGGTGGCAGTGGTAACTACCCTATTTTTCCTACCGCTGTTATCTTAAATAGCCCTGGTATTGTTTTAGGCTATTTTGGGAGCCTCCAACTTAAACCCGCTGAACCCTATATGTTTTTATACGGTTCCGGCTGGGTTTATTCGCCATTACTTTGTGTAAAAGTGTTTCTCGTGTTTTACTTTGCACGCCAAACCAGGTTTGGTTCCTTTGTTCGCCGTGCTTCGCAGGCTTCTGCACAGAACCCCTCCTTAGGTGCCTGTATGTCTGAGGGGGACAGGATTTGAGGGAGGGGTTTAGGACTCCCTGCACAGGGTCTCCTTGGAGACCCATGTCGCACTCTGATATGATTGGCTGTGGTGACTGTCCCGGCAGGACAGCCGCCCTGCTGTGTGATTGACAGCCAAGCAGTGTGAATAGGGGAAAACTGCATAAAAAGCGGGTCTCTGGGTGTGGAAAGGCAGAGTCGCCACTGGAACGAGAGAGCCGACAAGAAGCTGACATAAGGGGACCTCTACCACTACTGAACATCCCAGTGAAGCACTGCTGCGGGTGCGAATCTCCAAACTTCGACGACAGGGAAGATCTGCAAGGAATCTTCTCCCCTTAAGCTGGTGGCAACAACCAGTTCACCAAACTGCTCGCCAGGCCTCCCTTCTCTGGTCGAATTTGCTGTACAGAGCTACAGTGAACCGGATAGCCAGGAGGAACGGACCCTGCTTGCGTTTTAAGGAGCGCACCTTTTATTCATCGCTTTGCTCTGCTGCTGGTTTCTTCCCTGGGCAGTGCAGGACCCTCCAGTCTTCCTCCTTCTTGAAAATCCAACAGTCGCTTCAGGAACCGTGAGCTGGCAGGACCTGCCAGGAACGTCTGCCTCAGCTATATCATTCTTCTGCTTTAAAGGTACTGTGCTAACCCGGTTGTTCGTTTTGTCCAGGCGCGGTGAACGTGTGTGAAATCTTTCATTAATCCGAGGGCATGTCCTTCTCCATTCTTTAAAGTAACTTTTCGTCCAATCAAATTCTTTCTGAACTCTTAGCAAAGACTTAACCACAAACTACTCTGAACTGTGTGATCCTCTGCAAAGACTTTGGTCCTTTGACTTTGGGCCTGGCCCCTTTAATTTGATTTCCTCTCTCTAGTTCCTTTTTCTAGATTGGCCGGCTTACTCACTTGTTGATGCTGCTAAAGTTCTGTCTAATTTTGTCTTTCCCTCCCTCTTAAATTGCTGGAGAGCCATTTTGCTCACACTTCATTTCGAGCTTAACTTGTCCAGAATCTATTGGTTGCTGGTTGCAGTGTAGTGTTTTGGTAACGTGATTTTTCTACTGCTTGATATTAGTGAAACGTTTAATAACTGGTGTGTAAATAAATGTATATTCTTTTACTCAGAAACTTTAAGTCAGTGTTTGTTTGAATCACAGTAATTGCTGTCCGTTGTGTAACTATTACTACTGCTCACATTTCTCTTGATATAAGTCTGGCTGCTCAGCCATCGCTACCACTTTACTGTGTAGTATAGGCTTGTACCAAAGGTGAATTTGTACTGTCACAGGTAGTCCTAATTGTGTGTGGTGTTCCCAAAGGGTACTGCATATAATTCTGCCTAACAGTATGCAAGGTTTGTAATGAACCAAACATAAAATAGTTTAAAAAAAATAATGACATTGATGAATCACTGGTTGTGTCAAATGTTGTGCTAAAGATTAGTTAGAACTATTCATTTAAATTTAAATAATGCACAGCAGAGTTAATGAGTGGTATGCGCATTGGACAGACTTTGAAAATAGTTTGTTTCCTGTGTCAGGCTCATAGGGGAATTATTCTGTTGTCATTGATCCAACATCACACCAATGTATTCAGCATTTGCTTTTTGATCAACAGACTACTTTATTAGCTAGTGCTTTCTGCAGTGGAGTATCAGTCCCAAGATTCCATTGCTACCCTACCACCAGGTTACACCATATCTTAATTATTCTGGCTTTGGGACGGAGGTGCCAATTTAAATGCAACCTTTGCACTGCAGTGACTTTGCTTTCACAGCAGTTGTCAAACAGAGCATCTGTGGTGTCTCAACCTTCTATCTACAACCTTCTATCCCCCCCTCCCTCATCCTGCATGTTCATCTTCTCTCCAGTCTCCCCTTCTGAAGTGTCGACCCTCCTATCTAAAGCCCACCCCACGTCCGCCACAACTGACCCTCTTCCTTTCCTTCTCAGCCCTAAGATGTACCCTCTTCTTGTCCCCTACCTCACCTCCTTCTTCAACATCTGTCTCTCCTCAGCTACCTTTCCCTCTGCTTTCAAGCATGCTACGATCATCCCTATTCTAAAGAAACCTTCTGCTGATCCACTTCTCACCTCTAACTTCAGACCTATCTCTTTTCTCCCATTCCTCTCCAAGCTTTTCAAGTGCCTTGCCTACTCTCAACTCTCATCCTTTGTCACTAATTCCTTTCTCCTACCGCCCTACCAATCAGGCTTCTGTCCCAAACATTCTACTGAAACTGCTCTCACCTCTATTCTTAACTCCCTTCTTACTGCTCGCCATGCCAAACAATCCTCTATCCTTATTCTCCTTGATCTCTCTGCAGCCATTGACACTGTTGATCACCCCCTCCTCCTTCACACTCTCTCCTCCTTTGGCTTCAAAGGCTCCGTTCTCAACTGGTTATCCTCTTACCTCTCTTCCCGCTCCTTTACTGTGGCAAGGTCCTCTCCTAACTATCCTCTTGAATACGGTACTTGGTCCTTCCCTCTTCTCTCTTTACACCGCCCTCATTGCGCCTGTTATCTCCTCGTTTGGCATCTCCCACCACTTCTATGCCGACGACACTCAACTCTTTCTCTCTTTCTCCTCCTTCTCATCTGACCTCAACCAACAACTCTCTTCCTGCCTTACTGCCATTAAGAACTGGATGTCTTCCCGCTTTCTCTCTCTTAACACCGACAAGACAGAAGTCGTATTCTTTCCTTCTAACTCTCTTCCCCCGTCTTCTCCTCCCCCATTCATTCACTTTCCTCCCTCCAATCTTCCTATCTCTCTCCAAGCTCGTAATTTAGGCGTTCTCTTTGACTCCTCTCTCTCCTTCTCCCAATATATCTCCCTCACTTCTCGCACCGTGCGCTACCACCTCTTCAATATTCGCAAAATCCGTCCCCCTTTCACTTTCCACACCACCAAACTCTTAATCTCCTCCCTCATCTTCTCCCGCCTCTTCTACTGCTCTTCCTTACTCTTTGGACTTCCTACTTCTCACCTTGCCCCTCTTAAATCCATCTACCACTCTGCTGTTCACACCATCGGTCTCCTTACCTCCCGTGACTCCATCTCTACCTCTCTCTCTTCCCTTGGCTGGCTTCCTTTTTTCTCCCAACTTAAATTTCAATTTCTCTGCCTTGTCTTCAAATCTCTCCATGGTCTCGCCCCCATTATCTCTCCTCCCTTCTCTCCTTCTACTCCCCCTCCCGTTCCCTTCGGTCCACTGACCATTTCCTTTCTCACTGCACCTCCACCCCCCTGTGCCTCCTCCTGTTTCCGCTCCTTCCAACTCCTAGCACCTCTACACTGGAACTCCCTTCCTCTTGCTATCCATTCTACCCCCACCTTCACCTCATTCCGCACTTCCCTTAAATCTCTCCTCCTCCAGTCTCCTCCTTGAAACCCCTTCCCCCTTCTGCTTCCCCCGTCCTTATTGTTTCCCCCCAACTATCTCCCCCCCTCTCCTGCCTCCCCTCTTTCACCCGTTCCCTTCCCTCCTCCTACTCTTCTCCTCCACTCCCCCTATCCAGTCCCACTTCCCTTTCCTCCCTTACCCCTTCAGTTAATTACTCTTCTCACTGTTTTGTTGATTGATTGATTCATATTGTAATTGCTTCAACCGTTATATTGTTTATGTTTTATGTATTGTGTTGTTCCATTGTACAGCGCTTTGGTGTAAGGCGCTTTATAAATCAATAAATACAAATACAAATACAACGGAGAGCAGGCGCTGCACATTAGGAGACTGATGCAACAGGGCACAGCTGTAACTATGCTTTTAGCTTGGAGCTTCTGAAAGGGGGCTCTGTTCAGAAGAACACCTTTTTAAGATGGAATTACATGCATTATTTTGATTATTTAATACAAATAAAAAAGCCAGGGCTTTTAAGCCCTTGTCAGATGGCAACTCCTCCTATCTTCATCTTCCAGAAGGATTGCAGTGGGATCTACTTTGGCATCTGTCCCATCAATACCATGTACAGTTCACCCAAGTGAGTGGTGAATAATGGTAGTACCAAAATTGGTTGTTTCCAATTGATCATATGGTAAATCTGGCTGAATTCGGCCAGTACCATTCGATTTTTTGGAAACGATCAGATTGGGTAATCACTACCAAACATGGGGAGCGGGCGTTGCATGAATGTCCCCCACTCCCCATGTTTGGTAGTGATGGCATTGGCAGGTAGCGGGGGTGTCCCCCGCTTCCGGAGGTTTGGCGGCAGTGAAAAAAAAAAAGAAAAGCAGACCCTGCGGCGTCAGATCTGAAACGCGCAGGAGGGACGGATCTGTTGCCGCAGGGTGAGAAGATGAGCGGACCCCAAAAATGTAAGTAGGGGTTGGGTGGAGGAATGTATTGGGAGCCGTGGGGGGTTTAAGTTTGTCCGGATTTGGCCACAGCAAAATTGTCTTCACGGCCGAATTGACCACTGTCAATTTGGCAGCGAACAATTGTGCCACGGCAAATCCATAAATAACAACTGGTGACTCCCTGGAGGATAAGAGGGTTTTCGTTTCAGGGTATCTGCTAGCTTTATTACTGTAAGACATAATTATTAGTAACCTCATTTCTCACTGAGAACCTTCCTTACTTTCTCTTACAAAAATTACTGATTTGGATGGGGATGTGATTATGACTGAAGGATAGTGCAACTCTTGAGAGACCTTGTTGTAATGGCAATGCTGTCTTCACAGTACCCGAAAGTGGCCTTATTACAGCACGAGTGATGCTTTGGTGATCCAGCAGTATACTGTAATTCCACAAGTATTTCCAATTCATGGATTTCAATATAATATCCTAGTTGCTATTGATTATCAAAGTTCTAATAGGCAAGTTTGTTTGATGCATAGGTTGACCTACTCTAGTCCACCTCCACACTTTGTTACTGTGCAAGTTATTCATTTTTCTCCCAATAATCACTGCAGCACAACTCCTGCCATTACTTCATGCAGGTCTTGAAATAAGAGTACACGTTTGGGAGGTTTAGGAGAACAATCTGTTGAGTTCTGCGCTTCTCTTTAGCCTTTGTTCAGCATCTATGTATTTCCAGGCCAAAGCATATCATACTTCAGCCTACACTATTATGATCCTTGCCCTAAGGTGAGACATATGGCAATGACCTACACTGCAGTCTGCATCTAGGCACCCCAGTAAATGGCATATTGCACATCCTTTGTCAGTTTTCTGCTGGCAAGTCTCCCAAGATAAAACATAGCACATCATATCCCATTGAGCTGTGCTACTAACTATTCCCTCGGTTAAGCTTTTTGTATTGTAGCCCAGCCCCTACGAGACTGCGAGGAAAAGCATTCTATGAAATACCCATCTATTTAATGCTCCCGGATATCCGAAGATAACACGTACTGCACTTTTTACACTTGTTCCAGAGTTAAAGCATATAGCACTGCACCCTGTTGTAAACTGTCTTGTTGTGGTTCTGAGCCACAAGCACTCTACACTGGATCTTAGTGATCTGCGTTATCTTATCTTTGCAAAATCGTAGCTAAGGACTCAAAAACAGCTGGCTCAATCAGTCTGTACCTACAAATACTTCCTCCGACTCATATGGTACTATTAAAAAGCCATCTTTCAACTATTTACATGACAATCTTCAATTGATGTGACAAGAACACAGCCTCCTTGATATAGTTTAGCATCACGCTAACAAATTCTTGACAAAGAGATTCCAATCTAACACCCACATAAATTACCACCATCTCAATCGGGTACAGCAGTAAATTCTCACTCTTTTAAATAGAAGACTTAAGGAAATACAGCCAGGCCAGAAGGCATTTAACAGGTAGAACACATCAAATACCTACCGAATGGCTCACCCCCACAACACCCAGCAACAATGCACCACATACCTCAGGAAGAGAAAGTCTACATGCCAGAGCCAAAACCCTTTACCTACCCACGTTACCAACCAACTACCGATTTGCCCTGTCCGCTTCAAAAATCCAACAAAGAGGAACAGACTTGAAAGTGACAACATGTGGACAAGAAACAGAATGCAGCAAACCTAGAATCTGATCGACTCAAGAAACCTGCACTGCAAAGTAGCTCTCGGAAGTTATGCGTACCTATCGTGGCACAGATTTTCAAGATCACACAGCACTAAGAAATACCCTTGATCTAAATATGTCCTTCATTACCAAAGATGGACTGGCTGCTACAATCCTTCAAGAAACAAACAAAATATATTTTGTTCCATTCTTCACCGCCCAGAACTGCATTACCCTGGCCAGGACCTTGGTTATGTCCAAATTGGACTACTGCAATGCACTGTACCAAGGCACTAACCAGGGTAATCTCAACAAACTTCACACTACCCAAAATAATGCCATTAGAGCGGCTCTTAATATCCCCCGATTTGCCCATATCTCAGAAACCAGGAAGAACCTCAACTGGCTCTCAGTCGCCCAAAGGATCTCCTTGAAAGCACTGGCCCTTACATACAAATCTGTTACCCACCAGGCCCCCTCATATCTAGCTTCACGATTTACTCAACATATACCAACGCGAGTACTTAGATCGGCATAATCACAAGGTCTTGTGATCCCTAGATTCAAGCTTCAAACTGCTGGGGGTGCCAGCTTCCCTGTCTTGACAGAGAAGCTTTGGAACACTGTACCACTCACTATCAGAACCCTACCATCATTTAACCTTTTCAAACACAAAGCCAAGCTCTGGCTAGTTACATCTCACTAACAACTGCTCTTCTGACTCTGGACGGGCCTCCTGGGACCCAGCTCTGCTTTGTTCCGGCACAACTGTTCTGCCTTTTGCCCTGATTTGTAACGTCAATTGTATATTTTGTATATTTTTTGTTCTCAATCTGTTGGTACCATTGTGATGATATGTCATACCTGTAATTTGTCTGCCAAGATATGCGCCCGGTTGCCATTGGGCCTGGTCTGCGCTATATAAATAAAACAAATACAAAATACAAATATTATCCAACTTGCAACCTACTGGATCTGTTTATCAAAGAGCAACATGCTTGGTAGATTTGCCACCCCCCAAAACCAAGCAACGATCCAACAAACTACACACCATGGACAGCACCAATAGACAGCAGCCAATTACACTAAAATGAGACGCAGAGGCAGAAGTCTAGATATACTGAAGCCAGATCAAAGGCTGCTATATCTCTAACCACAGAATGCATATTCAGGAAATTCTTAGCAAAGGAGGAACAGGCATGCTCTTCCAAACGGAAACATGGTTATCAGATAACTTCAATATAATAGCCCACAAATCCAACCCCAGCAACTATAAAAAGAAGGAGTTGCTGAAGAGTTGCAGTCTTTGGCAGTAACCCACACTGTCAGCACCTTGCTCCATTGGCAGTCTGTTTCCAGTGTCT
Organism: Ambystoma mexicanum; assembly: GCF_040938575.1. Lineage (NCBI taxonomy): Eukaryota > Metazoa > Chordata > Amphibia > Caudata > Ambystomatidae > Ambystoma > Ambystoma mexicanum. Next base: position 1,273,461,078 of record NC_090929.1, on the reverse strand, counting down.
ATCGACTGAGTGGGGGGACCCATTCATAAACTGCTTTTGGATGTGGAGCGGTCACAGAGTTGCTGCAGAGTTGCAGTCTTTGGCAGTAACCCGTACTGTCAGCACCTTGCTCCATTGGCAGTCTGTTTCCAGTGTCTATCGACTGAGTGGGAGGACCCATTCATAAACTGCTTTTGGTCGTGGAGCGGCCGTGGAGTTGCTGCAGAGTTGCAGTCTTTGGCAGTAACCCACACTGTAAGCACCTTGCTCCATTGGTAGTCTGTTTCCAGTGTCTACGGACTGAGTAGGAGGACCCATTCATTAACTGCTTTTGGCCACAGAAAATGCCGCAGAGTTGCAGTCTTTGGCAGTAACTCACACTGTCAGCACCTTGCTCCATTGGCAGTCTGTTTCCAGTGTTTATCAACTGAGTAGGAGGAGTCATTCATAAACTGCTTTTGACCGCAGAGCGGCCGCTGAGTTGCTGCAGATTTGCAGTCTTTCACAGTAACCGATACTGTCAGCACCTTGCTCCATTGGCAGTGTGTTTCCAGTGTCTATGGACTTAGTGGGAGGACCAATTTATAAACTGCTTTTGGCCGTGGAGCAGCTGTGGAGTTGCTGCAGAGTTGCAGTCTTTGGCAGTAACCCACGCTGCCAGCACCTTGCTCCATTGGTAGTCTGTTTCCAGTGTCTATGGACTGAGTGGGAGGACCCATTCATAAACTGCTTTTGGCTACATAGAATGCCGCAGAGTTGCAGTCATTGACAGTAACCCACACTATCAGCACCTTGCTCCATTGGCAGTCTGTTTCCAGCGTCTAGTGACTCAGTGGGAGGACCCATTTGTAAACTGCTTGTGCCCGCGGAGCAGCAGCAGAGTTGCTGCAGAGTTGCAGTCTTTGACAGTAACCCACACTGTCAGCACCTTGCTCCATTGGAAGTCTGTTTCCAGTGTCTATGGACTGAGTGGGAGGACCCATTCATAAACTGCTTTTGGCCACAGAGAATGCCACAGAGTTGCAGTTTTTGGCAGTAACCCACTCTGTCATCACCTTGCTCCATAGGCAGTCTGTTTCCAGTGTCTATCGATGGAAGGGGAGGACCCATTCATAAACTGCTTTTGGCCACGGAGCGGCCGCTGAGTTGCTGCAGAGTTGCAGTCTTTGGCAGTAACCCACACTGTCGGCACCTTCCTCCATTGGCAGTCTGTTTCCAGTGTCTATCGACTGAGTGGGAGGACCAATTCATAAACTGCTTTTGGGCGTGAAGCGGCCATGGAGTTACTGCAGAGTTTCAGTCTTTGGAATTAACCCACACTATCGGTAACTTTCTCCATTGGCAGTCTGTTTCCAGTGTCTAGTGACTGAGTGAGAGGACCCATTTATAAACTGCTTGTGCCCGCGGAGCGACCGCTGAGTTGCTGCAGAGTTGCAGTCTTTGGCAGTAACCCACACTGTCGGCACCTTCCTCCATTGGCAGTCTGTTTCCAGTGTCTATCGACTGAGTGGGAGAACCCATTCATAAACTGATTTTGGCTGCGGAGCGGCCGCGGAGCTGCTGCAGAGTTGCAGTCTTTGGCAATAAACCGCACTGTCGGCACCTTGCTCCATTGGCAGTCTGTTTCCAGTGTCTATCAACTGAGTGGGAGGACCCATTCATAAACTGCATTTGGCCGCACAGCAGCCACGGAGTTGCTGCAGAGTTACAGTCTTTGGCAGTCTCTGGCAGCTACGACGACGAAGAAACGCCTTGCAGCGGAAGATTGCCGTTGTTTACGAAGCTCACGGCTACAACGCAATGAGATGGATATGCGAGATCAGCTGAGCCTCTCGCCCGTTTTGATTCTACCATTGCTTCATCCATGGCGTAATGTGACTCGGCTTACACAGATGCAGACTTTGGAGGAAGACGCAGAGGAAGATAGGCTAACACAGAGCACACATAATAACTAGTAGTGGCCTCTTAGCTCCACTCCGCCCCCCCCCCCTCATCCTGGGCCAAGCCCTCCCACAGCGCTAACAAACACGGCATCTCCATCGCTGACGAATGCTGTCACTGAATACCACAGCAAGCAATACTCAAGCGAGAGACGAGTAGAAGCGGAAAAGTCTGCATTGGCTAGCTCGAATTTCAGCGCCCCCAAGAGTGAACCATGCAAAGTTTCCCCAACACATACCATTATTGGTGATGAGTGTGAGCGTGCAGGAGTCACCTCTGAAAGTCTTGATGTCCCACAAGCTGATTTGTCACAGCAAGCGCATGACCAGTGCACGAAAACGGCCCCTCCTACAAAATCTGCTGTGACGTGCATGGGCAAAAAGGTAATCAATGGCACTAAAACAAAACGTAGTAAATTTATCTTTACACCTGCCTCTAGTTCTGACCAAGGCTCCTCAATGGGAAAAATGGATTACGCAGACACCCGGTCTGATGTAAACGGAGAGACGGGCTCAAATTGGACAAATCCTCCTTTCCATGTCCAAATAGAAATTAACAAATCAACAGAAACCGAAGATCTGGTCAGCCCTCATAGCGTGCTAATGTTTCCCAAACCTCACAAATGGAAGCCAACCACTCAGTGAATATAGACGTGGAAGTGGTGGAGTTGAGCGCAAATCATGAAAAAACCACCTCTTACAACGAGACCCCCAACAAGACTTTGGGAACAAAACCCAACGTCAGCCAAAGTGACTCGGGTCACTCGGCCCTGAATAAAAAGATACTGCCAACCCCAATAGAGATGGGCAAATCAAAACAGAGGTCCAAACAAACTGGCAGACAGTCAGCATTTGAAAAGAAATGGAAAATAATGACTAAGCATGCTGAGAAGGCAAACATTTGAAATGCACCAACATTGTTTTCGAAAAACAACTGCAAAACTATGCTAAAGTTATCTAAAAAATCTCATGTGTACAGGATAATTACTCCAATCAGACCTCCTTTCACCAGTTCATTGGCTGATTTCTTCAACAAACAGGGCAAATCAACCAAAGACCTAACTAACAAATTCTCAGATGCGCAGCTATTGGAAGGTATTGAGGACTTTATAGCACTAGAGACACCGAGAGCTCACGTCACAACCCTGGCATGCACAGGAAGGAGTAGGGGCTCAACAGAGGTGTGTGATAAAACATCAGCACCCAAAAGATGGCATTTTGGCAGACCACCAGCAATGAAACCGATTCTCTCAACTGAGAGCCCCTGTGTAAACATAGAGCTAATGAGCAAAGGCCTGTTGACAGACGAACCCACCATAGCACCACAGCCCTCGAAACTCAAAAGAGGAATATTGTGCTTAAATAACCAAGATCAATCTATGCCAGGTCCTGACACAGAAAGGGCAGGCCCCCGCTCAGCGGTGATCGATACTCTGGACAGACCAACCGCAGATGCAGGTCCACTGATGAAAAAACAACCACAAGATCCTGGGAAACCAAATAAAGACGCAAGGCCTCAGCAGTTATCTTTGGAGAACCACTCCACCTTGACTTTAGTTTCACAATTTCCCATTCTTTCACCACCTCGAAATAGAAGACTAAGCGAGATTCCTCAAACAAATGGAAAACTCCAAACTAAAAAACAGATGTGTTTGCATTAATGTCAGCTCTCACTATCGCTCCTTTTAGCAAGCTCTACGAGGCGTTAAACAATACCTTAAAGGATCATACCACAATGATTGCCCTGATGCACTCTAAACTAGTATACCTAGACGGATACATCACGGCATCCAAAGGCAAGAAGCAGGAAGTGAGAGACCTGGGTACCATAACATCTTCAGTATCAAAAAAAAAAATGGATCATCCCAATCCGTGACAGTACTGAGGGAACAATTGCAAACTACAACTGGCACCCAAATGAAAGAGGTGTCTGAATTACCTATGCCAACGACTAATTTGGATGAATCGGAACAGCGTATGGCAAACATGTCCATTCCACAAGAAAAAAGCAAATCAGCATTGCAGTCGAATAGGCAAACGCACCGGCCTAAACCCGTATGTTCAGACAACCTACAGATACCAACACTGAAAACTTCAAATCCATCAAAAGAGGGTTCCAAGCGGTTGCATAGTTCTCGAAGTAAATGACCAATCACTAATATCGAGACCTCCAAATAAAGCTATTTACATAGAAGACAGAGCTCTCCCGAGTAATAACCAAAACAAAAGATATGAAATATTTACACAAACAAAGAACAAAAGTGATGATGATATTCAATCAACTCCCATTAGCGGAGCGCCCCATGTAATTCCGGCCTTGAATAAAAAGGTTGTAGCCCAGGGAAATAAGAATCTAGCACCGATAGCATCACCTAAGAAAATAGCCCTTAGCAAAGAACGGGACTCTGAATCAAAATCAAATAGCTCAGAAACTACAAAGTGCCTCCAATTACCATCGACAAGCCCAATGACATCTAGGACTTGATGGACCTTAGCCAATACATCATTGAGGAATCTGAATCAGAGCTACTCAAGGCACCTATGTTTAAGAGGAAAGCTGAAACAAACCGGCAAAGCTCTTCGCCCCCCGGAACCAAAAAAGAAAGGAAAGATAATGGAGCCAGATTCCTCGTGTTTTTAACATTGGTTGACAGAAGCGGAACATGGAAGAGCAGCAATCTCATGCCAGATCACCAAGCATGGAAAGGTCCAAAAGGAAAACTCCCAAATCTACAGACCGATTACCGCAAGCTAGGAGCTACAGGGATGCACTGAACGAAGAGCGCAAAAGCAGAAGAAAAAATGACTTCTGCAGATCTTCTGCTCCCTCAACTCACAAGCATCCTCAGAGATGCAGTTACCGTGATAAAGCCTTCAAGACTTCATGCTCATTCCCGTATAAATTTAGATAGGAGACACCGAGAGACGGAACGGGCCAAGTCAATTAAAAAAAACAAAAGTAACCATACCTTCAAATTGAAACGGATATTAGACAAGTACGATAACCTCATCTTAAACAGGAAAACAATCATGACCCTGTTTCATTGCATCCAAAACCTCAGGCAATTGCGTTCAGACGACCTAAAAATCATCAAATTTGTTCAGAAAGATCGTATGGACAGTATATACCTCCTATAGCTTCTACAGTGGTGAAAAGAATGTTAACGGATGTAGTAGAAAGCCTACTGATGTTAGGCTATGACCTAAGTGAAATTAGACCCGGCAGAAAACACATGGATCAGCCAGGCTCGACAGGAAGAATATGTGATCAGAATTCCTCACTCCCTGCTCGACCAACACGGCCATTAAGGAAAACCAGAATTTCAAGCGATACAAGAACAAGAAAAGAGCAATCTTCTTCTGCTGATATGCCCATATGCAACTGTAAGAACAGGAGAGTGTCAAAAAGAGGCAGAAAAGATGGAAGAGCCAGAACACACGGTACTCGGAAGGCGATAGCCAGAGAGACAACATCAGAGGACAAAACAGTTTTAAAGATCCTTTGGGCATAAGTTGAGTCCGCGAGGACCATTGCCAAAAAGGAAAGTAACTTTTGAACAAGACCTTCACGAAATCCAACATGAAGAATCTGCAAACATCACCATTAAAGGTTTTAAACCAGAGGATAATCAAAACTGGTCTTGGATTCCCGCATTCTTAGCAGGTGATTCAAGAAAATAGCCATCCAAGCTCTTGAAAAATCGCACGTCACACAAGGAGGGTCTGGGAGAAAATCAGCTGTTTCCTAGCTCATTGCTAATGGGCTCTTGGAACACAAGAGGCTTTAGCCACTTGACGACCCCCAGTGACATGAACTTGGGTGACTTTGATATACTGGGCTTCATTCCGAGGTTGGCGGTAAGGGGTTAACGGCACCGATAATGGTGCCCGTGCCGTTAACCCCTTACCGGCGCATTACGAGGTCCTTTAGCGGGTCCTACTAAGGGTAGCTGGTTTTTCCACTAAACGACCAGCATTCCAACAACGGCCCTATGGGGGCTCAAATGGGAATGGGGAAGTACCATGTCCAGGTTCCCTGAATGGGGAAATACCGGGCCCTCCAAGGTTGGAATGGCCCAGTATTTCCCCATTCAGGGGACCCGGTATGCGGTATGGGGGCAGCCATGGCCCTAGTAGCGCCATGGCTACCTCCAACCTTGTAATGAGGCCCACTGTGTCTACAAGAGACATGGTTGATGCAGAACCGCATTTGGACAGATACAAAATCTTCATCTTGCTGGCTCAAAAGGGCCCAAAAGGCCTCCCTACATCAGCTCTACTAACTGCAATAACATCAGGTAGTGAAATACACTTCAAGGAAACACTGCATTTTCTTGGCGCCACTTGTAGTCTCCGGCAACAGAGGCAAGCTATGAGACACTCCTGATCATCAACATATATTGGAACCCATGGGTCATAAAAAACTACACCTTTCTGACAATGGTTGAAAAAGTGATTGACAAGGGGAACATCGATCACCAAGTGAAGTACATAGTAATATGCGGTGAACTAAACGCGTCTTGTCTAGACACGGGCGTAGTGAAACCTTGTGCCGTAAAACTGTCAGCTTCATTAGAGCGAGGAACTCTCTGGACCACTTTAATGGATTCCAAAGACCTGTACAACCTTCATTTGACAATGGAAAAAAACAGTCCTCGCATACCGACATGGGGACGGGATGGTCAAGAGGAGAAAACTGACCACATCATCGTACCCAGAGAACTACTGTGTCTTATTCCAACATTCAAAGTGCAGAAAACACAGTGATCACAACCTACTGGTAACCTCGTGGGAGGCTCAGAAAAATCAAAGATCAACAATGAAGGCTCAAGCAGAAGACTGTAATTGTGGTACCTGTTTGAGATTAAGTACAGGGTCGATCAGCAAAATGACAAAGCTGTACTGAAAAACAACGAACCGAGAAGCATGGCCTCGGGAATGTGGGGGGTTGATTACCAACCTCTATTGACCCCATACTGGTTGAAAATGAAAACCTTAAATAACATCTTGAAGCACAATGTCCACGTATACAACTCACTTGTGGTTTAGAAGAGAAGAGCCTTACGCCGAATCCAACGCCTGGCGACAAAGACTCATTCTAAAGAAAACATGGCAAAAGCTTAAAAACTGGCCAATAACTTATCGGTTGTAAATGTATCAGAAGGATTCGGAATCTATGCTTAGAGTGGTCAGTGGAAGGAAATCCAGAGAATTCTGGTGACTAATGACAGGAAAACAACGACTCCCTACAAAACAACATGGGTGAGCAAAAATGGGTTGAACATTTCACAGAGCTCTTCCGAAAGACCAGCAGTGGTAAATAAAACCACACAACCAACATCATCCAGAACATGGGAAATTCCATACGATGTGGAAACTATCATAAATAAAATCACAAAGCTCAATACTTTGAGGGCCCCCGGCCACCAATGCTGATCTTAAAGACTACCCTGAAGAATGGGCTCACGTCATTCCTGAAGTGTTCAAAAAATGCGTCCAAACAAAGTCAACAGCACACTCCTGGAAGACCTCAAATGTAGTAGCAATATTCACAAAGGGCAATAGAGACAACCCTAGGAATTACCGTCCTATTGCCCTATTGGACGTTATTGGTATGGTTTCCGGCTCATTAGCCCTAGAGAAATTTCAGACCACTTCCAGACGGGTTTCACTAAAAACATGGGAACAGCGGCAAACATTTTGCTACTGAGCACACTGGAGGGAAGCCCAAGAGTCTTCATAGCTTTCGTGTACTTGGTCCGGGCTTTTCACCAGGTCAACCGAGATACATTATGGTGTAAACTGGAAGCCTAGAAATGCCCAAATTTTATCTTGGAGCCCATAAAAGCCCTCTACTCTGAGACATCAATGAGAGTATGGCTAAATCATGCTGGCCAGTTATTGGAAGAGATTTAGATGGAAAGAGAAGTAAAGCAGGGATGTCCGCTTGCTCCCGTGCTTTTTAAACTCTTATTTGGGTGATTTCCAGCATGTGGAACAACACATCCGATCCTTTCCTCCAACAATAGGAAACGAGAAAGTAACACGCCTCATTTATGCTGATGATATTATTTTGTTCGACCAGACAGCGATAGGTCTTCAACATCAATTAAACAATCTGTCTGCATATAGAAAGATGAATAACTTGGAGATCAAGAGGGGAGTCATCTAATTGACCTACAGATCTACAATGAAGAGGAGTGGTGGTTCCGCTTGATGAGTGGAGAAAAGACTTCTTGGGTGATTGCAGTGGCTCTCTTCTTTCAGAACATTGAATTTGACCCGGAAAATGAGAGAGGAGGGGAGAGAGGAACTGATGCCAATGCGAGGAAGAGGACTACCAGAGAAACGGCCCAGAACCTAAAGCTTTTTCCTGCTTCTGTGCTTCTCTACTTTCGCTTTTGATGTTTCCCTATCATCCACTTTATTCCCTTTTCTGCATCTGTACCTGATGTTCATGTTTTCTCCCATTTGTTATTCAGAACATCTTGGAATGGTCTGGGGTTGTCCCCAGCAAATAACTGTCTTGCAAAAATTGAAATCTATTGAATCAAGTAAAATAAAAAATAAAAATACATTTAGAAAAAGAATCCAAGCCAACTGGACTGGCAAAAGGACAAAACTCATGTCCTTCGAAAGAACATTCAAGAGAACTGAAAAACTACAATGGCAATTGGACGGCGTCCAACTTGAAAAGGTTAAAGATTTCAAATACCTGGGTGTCATATTGAACAATAGTTCAGTTGAAAGATCAATGCCGTCCTCCCTCATTATAAAGACCAAAAAACTGGTATCCCAAACAAAAGCAGTAGATAGGAAATTTGGACGTTTTTCAGCTATCCCGAATATAAACTTCTACAAAGCCACGGTAATTCTGTAACTATCATATGGATTGGAGGTGATGCCCTGTATTCCATCGATAATTTGGCACAAATTAGAGTGTTACTTTTGGTGGAAAGTACTGGGCCTACCAACATCAACCCCAATACCCTTCATCCGCTGAGAGCTGAGTTTGGTCTCATTGAAGGCGACGATTGACCGTAATGGCTTGATGCTATACAGGAAGACACTACTCCCCTGCCATCTGAAAATTCTGGACAACATTCATACAGAAATTATGGATGGCAAAAATACAATGATGAGAAACTGGTCCATAAAAAATCAAGCCCTCTTATTGGCGATCAGAAGCACAAAGGAAGAACTCATGCAAAATCCAACAAAAGTCAAAAGAATAATAGACAAATGGGACTGCATACAGACACTCAAAACAGCATTAAAAAACAAACTGACGTCAAGCCTTCCTACAAATACCAAAAGGGTAAACCAATTACCAAGCAATCTAGAAAGATTTCCCAACAGAGCCCTATGGAACACTTTTTTGAGAGCCCGTTTAGACCTTCTGCGGACCAACAAAATCTTGGCCATCAGAGGGAAATCAAATACGAATAAATGTTGATATGGCAATAAAACCGACCAGGTGGAAACAGCGAGACACCTGCTTTTATTCTGCTTGGAGACAATCAAACTGAGAAATACCTATCTGGGTAGTCATCTAATTGACCTACAGATCCACAATGAAGAGGAGTGGTGGTTCCGCTTGATGAGTGGAGAAAAGACTTCTTGGGTGATTGCAGTGGCCCTCTTCTTTCAGAACATTGAATTTGACCCGGAAAACGAGAGGGGAGGGGAGAGAGGAACTGATGCCAATGCGAGGAAGAGGACTACCAGAGAAACGGCCCAGAACCTAAAGCTTTTTCCTGCTTCTGTGCTCCTCTACTTTCGCTTTTGATGTTTCCCTATCATCCACTTTATTCCCTTTTCTGCATCTCTACCTGATGTTCATGTTTTCTCCCATTTGTTATTCAGAACATCTTGGAATGGTCTGGGGTCGTCCCCAGCAAATAACTGTCTTGCAAAAATTGAAATCTATTGAATCAAGTAAAATAAAAAATAAAAATACATTTAGAAAAAGAATCCAAGCCAACTGGACTGGCAAAAGAAGAGGCAGTATCACCATGGCACTGAAACAATAACTCAAAATCGCAATTTCACTAAACTGCCTTGCCTGACTTTGAAGGACTCCTCAACCACCAATCACTCAATCATCAAACAACCCTTTCTTTCCAATGTATGTATTGACCAGCCCATACAACACAGCCTTCTCAGGCTCAATTGATAACCTTGCAATGGAACACAAACATCTAACTATCCAACAATGTTTCAATATTTGATTTAAGGAACAAACAGAATCAAAACCAAGAATACCCCTTTAAAATCTTGCGAACTACTCTCGGCAAAACTACCTATATCCCCATGCCGCACTCTAACCATTTACCTGATATATAGGCCTCCAAGACCCATAGGTTCATTTGAGGAGGACATATCTAGCCTCATAGCCAAGAGCAAAAAAGACTCATCCCAGATAATTATCCTAGGATTCAAAGATCCAGATGACAAACAAGCTCAAGCGATCTCTACCATGCTTGAGGAACAAGGACTGATCCAAAAATTCCTTTTCCCTACCCATGATAAAGGTAGGACCCTAGACTGGGTCGCCACCTTAAACTGCCCTACAATGATCACTAAAATGACACCCCAACTCTGGACTGACCACTATCTAATCGATTTTAGTTTAACACTCAACAAACAAAGTAACAAAGAAAAAAATGATGGCAACCCCCCTTCCCACCAGATCAACATCCTACCTCTCCTCCTTCCTGTACTTAATGCTTTGCCAAGCAATTCCGACCCAGATACACTGGTGAACTCATATAATGACACTTTGGCTAAGGCCCTAGATACTATTGCCCCTCTAAAGGTACGCAAGAGCAAACAACAGACTCATCTTAATATTTGGTTCACCCCTCACCTCAAGGAACTCAGACTGGAAAAAAGGAAGTTAGAAACTACATGGCGACACTCCCCCACAGAAGAAAATAAACTAAAATTAAAACTCTGTGCCAATAACTACAAGAAAGAGATCATCCAAACAAAAAAAGAAGTCTATAATGAAAGAATCTCTTTGGAATTATTTGTGATCCAATGGGAACTAGAATCGCCCATACCCCCACCAGATAACCTGCCTAAAGACAAACAATGGTGAACTACTATTCAAAATGCCTTAGCAAATAAAATAAAAACATTGCAAACTAAAATTGCAGTAAAAAAAGCCTCCCTCTCCTTTGCTGAAATACCAACTACCACCATTTCTAATGACAAGCCTGACTTAGCTCCTTTCAAATTTTCCAAAGTCTCCATTCAGGAAACTGAAAGAATCATTGCTTTCCTAAAACCATCAAATTGTAAAGGCGATAATTGTCCGGCCCAAACAATTAATGGCGTGGCCAGAGATGTAGCCCCTTTCATCTTTAAACTTGTTAATTCTTCCTTTTCATCTAATACCATCCTTTTAATCTAATACCATCCCAAGCAGCTTAAAAGAATCCTGGGTTCTGCCCCTGCTCAAAAAACAAACTTTAGACCTTAGACCCCTCCATCCCCACAAACTACAGACCTATCACAACGGTCCCTTTCCTCCTTAAAATAATAGATAGAGGGGCCTATCTTCAAATTTAGAAGTACCTTGAGGCTAACCAACTTCTAGGCTTCCGCCAATCAGATTTCAGACCTCAACACGGCAGGGAGACAGCACTAATAGACCTTAAAGCTCAAATTTATGAGCTTAATGACAAAGGGAACATGGCCATGCTACTCCTCCTTGATCTGCTGGCAGCATTTGACTTGGTGGACCATGCCGTATTATGCAAACATCTAGCATTGGCTGCCTACTTTTTGAGTGAAGCCATGGCCTGGGTCCGGTCCTTCCTAGATAACAGAAGTATGTGAGTCTTTTCCACCTCAGCATCAGCAGACCCAATCCAAACAACATGTGGCGTCCCTCAGGGCACATGTGTCTCTCCAACCATGCACAATATCTTTACTAAGCCTTTATTTGATAAATTGGAGAGACTGGGTGTCACCTACACAAACCACGCAGATGACACCCAGATCCTCATTCCCCTTTCGGGCAATTTCACCTCCGATACAGCCTTAGTAAATGAAATATACATCCTCATTCAGGCATGGATGGCAACCCATGGCCTCTGCCTGAATGATGATATAACGGAGATCCTGATCCTTGGCTTGGCCAACAACCTAAAATAAACTTGACACTAACTATAATGACTTCAATATTGATAGCAACATAATTACAGTTGCCACAGAAGTAAAAACACTCGGCTTCTATCTGGATGCCATGCTAACCCTAAAAAAACAGGTAAACTCACTGGCATCATCCAATGCTTACACTGGCAAACTTATCAGAGCATGCATACCTTTCCTCTTACTGGACATTACCTTAGCTAATGCCTTCATTTTATGAAAACTGGACTATTGCAATGCACTGTACTTAGGAGCTAACAAATACATCATTAACGAACTACAAACATTGCAAAATAACACACTTAGAACGGCCCTGAACCTCCCCACCAGAGAGCACATATCTAATGCTAGGAGAAACTACCACTGGTTGAAAATTTGCGATAGGATCCTCTCTAAAACTGTGTCACTAACCTTCAAATGTCTTAACAATGCAACCCCCCCATTCCTGAAGGAAATAATAAACAGAAAAACATCCACACGACACTCTAGGACATCCAACTCCTACTGCCTCCATATACCAAGATTCAGACTATAAAAAAACAGGCGGCAACAGCTTCCCAGTTAAAGCGGCCCAGCATTGGAATGCCTTACCAGTTGAGCTCAGAAGGGATCAGTCTTACTACAGTTGCAGATGCAACACCCACACCTGGCTACGCCTTAACAACCACTAAACTTATGGCTACTGTTGTATTTCTACATGCATGCCCATATTTGTACCTGTCAACATCTGTAACTAGATTTCCAAGTATTTCTGTACCTGGAAACATATGTAAATAATCTTCCAAGGATTTCTGTACCTGTCTATACATGTAACTAAGCTTTAAGTATTCTTGTGATGTTGCGCGCCCAGCTACCTACTGGTTTGGTGCGCCCTATAAATAAACAAACAAACACACAAATCTGATCTACCATGCAGTCTCCACCACAAGATCCTGGAAAACACCACACTGTGAAGAATTTGGACAAATAACAGAAGAGATTAAGCCAATACCCCATTAATCCAATCTGTTTTTACCAGACAAAAACTTAGAGACATATTAGACTGGGTAATTGAGGCACAGACCATTTTCACACCACACAAATAAATCACCCTCTCTAAAAAAAGAGTTAGTAACAAGCTGGTACACATCCCATCTAGGAGCCCTAAAAAAAGAAATCAAATACTATTAGAAACATAGAACATGTATTACAACCAACAAGACAGCCTATCAAACGCAGACCTACCACTACAAGGAGCCAAGAAACTTTACTTCCCCAAATGTGTCCTCAAACCCCTTGCTCTGAGAAATAACTCTATCAAATCATTAATGAAATGAGAAACCCTGTACCTTGCAGGACAGCACTGACCCCAAAACCAAAAGATATCACCAGCCACTTCAAAAATAAAGTATCAAATGCATATAAACCAATCGACAAAGCAGAAAAGAACAGAAGCAACAATCAAAGACCTGTATACAACAACTTCTCCTATGAACATATTTAAATCATTACTTGAACCTGACTTCAAATACATTGGTGAATGTTAGCAAACAACTGTCTTGCCAGTGCACTCCTGCACCTCAGTATCTGCAAAAAAAAGAGTGGCTCTCTACTTTTTCAAACTGATGAATAACTCACTCAAAATGGGAACTGTACCAAAAGCATTTGTGTCTGAATATGTCAAAAAGCATTGATAAACATAGATGGTGTCCCGTACAATTACTGACATGTCTCAGACATACCACACCCAGTCCAAACTTCAGAACGGTATCTATACCACCACATTTATTAGCAGGTAGAATCAAACTACGTATTAGATCACTCACAAGTTAGTATTAGACCTTTGGGACGCCCTGAATCAGCACTAGAATTCACCTGAGATGACCTCATAATATTCACAGCTGAAAACACCACCTCAACACTCACACTACTCAACTTCTCAGTGGTGTTCAACAACATCAACCACAGTACATTAGTCAGTTGACGTGAAGAAACATGACTCCATAACACCCCTTTACAAGGATGAGATCCTTCTTAATGGAGAGTACAGACACTCCATGCCTTCCCCCTTTCAGCGCAAACCCAAAGAACATAACGTGTGTAGTCCCTCAAGAATTGAGTCTCTCATCACTCCTCTTTAACATCAATATGTCCCACTGTAGAAGATCATAGAAGCATATGGACTTACATATTTCAAGTAGGTGGACAACACTAAAGTTAAACATACATTGACTGGTTAGGAAATTGCCAGCACCCCCTTCAGAAACTGCCTGACACAAGTAAGTGAATGGATGATGAGCAACATCCTAAAATGTAACCCAGATAAAGAAGAAATAATGATAGTCTTGAGGCTTCCAGAATCTAGGCATACTATAGGACAATGGTATCATGCTAGATCCCACATTCTGCAGAATAGTCAAAATGTGCTTCTTTCATCAATGCTCACTCAAGTAGACTAAGGCCAATCTACTTTCCTTCACAGATTCTGGCCATCATATCTATGGTTCTCTCAATAATTGATTATGCCAAAACATTGATCTATGTTGGTGGAAATGGCAACAGCTGGAATACACTATTAGTCAGAGCCAGGGGGAGGGAACATAGAAGACCAGCTCTTAGAGCATTGCACTGGATACCAGTCTAAAAGGAATGCATTCAAGCCTTTTGTATCTCCCACAGACTCCTCCAAGGTCAGGGAGGAGGATGAATCCAAAGCAAAATCTCACATTATGAACCATCCTGTGGTCTAAGATCTAGAAACAATATGCTGATGATAACTAAGCAAATTTGCAGAAAACTGCACAGAGGCTCTGTGTTCACCACTATGGTGGGCAAATCTTGGAACATATTACCAAGAGAAATGCACACATCACAGGACCACTTGAAATTTGGGAAAAATCTAAAATTCTGACTTTTCAATGCTAAATCAATGGAACGTATCAAACACACAGCAAACAGCGGAAACAGCACCTCTGAACGACCAACTCCTACCCACAGATGTATCATAAAGGAACGCCATGCTGACTCCTAAATGCCCCTTTACAAACCAACTCATGGCACCCAGCGAAAGATACCAGTGATTATAATGCATAAACACATTTGTGAATCACTAAAACTCTGGGAGAACACCTGTCCCATGTTCTTTAATAGTAAAAATGCAACACAGGACTACAGCCTGCTAAATCCATGATGAAGATCAACACCTTTCACTGCAACCTGCAGTGACATCATACTTTAAAAAAACACATGTTATTGTGATATGGTTACATATGAAAGCTTTCACAAGATAATCAACATCATGGAACGCAAGAATATGCAAAAAAGTTCATACAATTGAATTACAAGAACAAAGGAACCAGTCAGGAGAATCCTTCTTCTGCCAGGAAGTGGTGGCACTCTCTCCAATAACTTCAATGATTTGCATTACAATACAATAAAATAGAACATATCATCAATGATTAAAACCCCAAGTATAGATCAAACAATTCACAAGTGGAGATAATAAAAAAGAATCAAAGGTAGCAGTTCCCTGGTTAAGACAAATACAAAATTTAATCTAGTTGTTTGTATAATTTACAAGTAAGAAGCTGGATATCTCCCAATTGCAAAATAAAGACCTCAATGAAGTTCATTAATGTGATTGTAAGGGACAACGTGTCACCCAGCATCAACAGAGACCACAGAGAATCAGTAAAGAGTAGATAACTGTGACAAATCTAGCAATGTCATCACTGCCTCTCTGGGGGAAACTTCCTTTGTGTGGCCAGGGAAAGGAAAAAGCTACCTGATACTGACCCTGCTGCAGGACCAGACAGGGGAAGACAAACTCCAGGGAGGCAAGAGTTTATTGGATTAAAAAAAACTTCAGTGGTAACTCCTAGCTTTATCCATGGACTTATACAACACTCCTGTATGGCTTATTGTAATATGGACACTGAATTTGCAGGCTTTCCTAGCCAACAACAGTATGCACCTCCTCCCCCCTTTTGTATTACTCAGACGAGGAAGATGGATGGAGTAATGAGGAAGACCACATGTGGCAAACCAACACCGCCTTCTAGTCATTGGAAACTACTGAGTATGAGCGGGATATTTAAAATGCACACAGCTGAACAACCGGAAGGAGAGAGATGGAGCTTGCCACTGCATCCGACTTGTTCTAATGCTGTTTGGGACATTGGAGGAGAGTGGAGTGTGGAATGCAGCTCAAATGCTTACAGACGACATGCAGGGAAGACAATCCAGGAGAAGTTTGCTGCATCCCTATCATGGGCAGCTGGAGCTGCCAGACACAGAGGGCAGCCAAGCGGGAATGAAGTGGCTCACAGAAGGCATTGCCAGTAAACAGACAAGAAGAAGAGAGGACGGAAAAGTATGACGAATGCCGAAGATGCAGAGTAACACCAGTAAGCCCAATGAGAGTACATGGGTTACAGCAGCGTTTTAAGGTGAATATTGTATGCTGGGCTAAACAGAGAAGGCCATATAATTAATACAGAAATAAACATTGCAAAAAGCTTCAGAGAAGGCGATATACATGATACAGATCCGAACATTGTGAAATACCTAAGTGAAGGCAAAGGAATCGAGACACACATTGCAAACAGCCTAAGAGAAGGAAGGCAATATAATTGATACAGATACAAATATTGGGAAAATCCTAAGTGAAGACAGTAAAATTAATGCAGAACTGAACATTATTGAAAACCCAAGCAAATACAGTACAATTGATAGAAAGCTTGTGAAGAAGGGGTCAGTGACCAGCGAAAAATCCCTGGCAGGATAGTAAACCAGACAAACAGTGAGTCTGTCAGGAAAATAGTCCAACCCTGGTCTTTGTGGCAACACTGAAAGAGGAACCTGACATAAACCTTTCCATGATGGCACCCGACTTTCACCATTCAAAAAATGTAAGTAGCACTAGTTGTTTTCAGCATGACGCTCATACTGCCTCCAACAGTGAACATTCCATGCATTCATTCAGTACTATACATCCAGCTGGAAGGTAATGCTCTTTGCGTCGCTTCGCTCTGCAAGCAACAGGCTGCTTCTTTAGTCTATCCTTCAGCTCCCCGCTCCCTCCCGTAGCACTTTGCCTTGCCTCCAGTCCTTCCTACGTTCCTGTTTCTGCAGCCCCTTCTCGCACTGCCGCCAACCTGTTCTCGTTGCCTATCCCTGTTCGTTCCTCTCTCCCCCACAGCGTCCTGCTGCGGTCCTGCTCCAGTCGTTCTGCTGTTCACTGGCAGTCTCTACCCTTTCCTTACCTTTTTGCCGAGTTCCTTCCCATCGGAATATTCTTCATTTCATGATCAAGATCGCAACATAAGCCTACATCTTCCTTCACAAATCCAGTTACTTCAAGGGTTTTTGCACAGGGGAAGGATCCCCTTGAGTATGTTTCCTTGGGTTTCCATTTCGTCTGTATTTAACAGGAGTGCAGTGAACCTTTGGTAGACATTTATCAGAATCAAAACTGCTATCAACATCAGGTTAGAAAGTTCATATGCTTTTATTGTGTATTGCTAACAGTGAGCGATGCCCATTTAAACATGGACCAGATATAAGCTCTGACTACAGAGGTACAGACATTAAAAAATGAAAACGTAACTTTAAGATCATAGCCCACGCTGCGCCTTGTGCTGAGATACCTCCAGGAAAACTTCCATGAGGCAAGTTCGATGGCAATCCTGATAAACTAAAAGAGTTTCTTGGTGCTTGCATTCCACAGTTTACTTTTAAATAAACTTATTTTCCTAATGATCGAGCCAAAGTCGGCTTTATAATTTCTAATTTAACCAGTGGTGCCTTAGCCTGGGCAAAACTAATTTTTACTATCAACAACCCAACCTTGGATTCTTACCCTGGTTTTGTTAATAACCTCAGAGGAATGTTCAGCGGAGCAGAAATTACCATTTCAGCTCAGAAATTGCTATTGGACTTCAAACATGGATCTATGGAATTATTATCATGTATCAGTAATTTCAAACAATTAGCGACTGGCACTGCTTGGCCAGATGACACCTTAATGATGCTTTTCAGATGAGGTATGCCAGAAGAACGGAAAGATTAAATATTCAGTGTTCCCTGACACGCGACTCTAGCAGAGATTATCACTTTGGCTCTACAAATTAACTATAGGCTTCAAGAGAGAACGAAATTGTGCAGCTCCAGTCCTTCCTTTGAAACATATAGACCTACTGTACAGAAAACGACATATCCTGAACCTATACAACTTGGGGCAGCTAGAGGGCCCATGTTGATAAAGAAAGGAACAGCAGGTGCTCTTTGAGACTGTGTATGTATTACACTTCTAGTGATCATCAGGTCAGAAAGTGTCCTGTAGCTCCTCCAAGGCATGTGGGAAATGCCTTTTCCCGGTCGTGAAGGGAACCATTGTCTGAGATGACATGAGCAGTTCCCTTAATGCCTCTTTTCATTCTCAAGATCAGCTCATGGTTGTCTTAAAATGTAACCTTAGGTTCCAAGATGTCATTCTATCTGAAATACTGCTTTAATTGGCTGTGGACCAGCAGGCAACTTCCTGGTTGACAACTGGGCAAGAGAAAATGTTATTCCCTGCATAACTAAAGATTTGCAAGTACCTGTGGAAGGAGCCGATAGTAATCCTCTTTCCTCAGGACCCATTACAGAACAGACTTCAGCTGCCTTGGTGAGCATTGCTTCTCATGAAGAAACCCTAGAATACTACCTTATTATCTGGTATATTAGGTTTGCATCACCCATACATCAACTGGTCTGCCAGAACTTTGCTTTTGGGTTCAGAACATTGCCTACAAAATTGACTGCAACTCAGGGCAATTAGACTACATTCACCTGTAAGTTCCAAGCCACCATCTCCCTCTACACAAAAGATTGATCTGATACATACTCTTCCCATACAGTATCATGCTTGCCAGGAGGTCTTTTCTGAAGAAGAGCTCAAATCTCTACCTCCCCACAGGAGTGATGATTGCACTACTGATTTATTGCCATCATCTCAAGTGCCCTTTTGCAGGATGTATGTCCTGTCAGAGCCTGGAAAAATAGCAGTTTAATGTGATTAATTACAGACCAACCGAAAGAGCGGCCTTGGTGCTGAATCAAGATCTCCCGCTGTTGCATCTTTGTTCTTTATTCCTAAAAATGAAACCCGAGAATTAGGGCCATGCATTGACTTCAGAGGATTAAACTTGGTTACTATTAAGGACAAATACCCTTTACTATTAATACCTGACATTTTGTAAGCAATCAGGGGTTCAGAATTGTTTTACCAAACTAGATTTTAGGGGGGCATAGAATCACATTCGTGTTTGCAGTGGTGATGAGTGGAAAACTGCATTTTGCACACCCTTTGGCCACTACGAATACCGGATAATGCCTTTAGGATTAGCAAATGCCCCTCTGTCATTCAGCATTTTATGTACCAGGTATTGGCAGACGTCTTGCTACACTCTGTAGTAGTATGTCTCAGTGATATCTTAGTGTATTCCAAAACCCTTTCAGAACACGTTGCACATATCACAGAAGTATTCTGAAGACTACAAAGAAACCATCTCAGAGCTGAATTGGAAAAATGTGCTTTTCATCAGAAAACAGTTCCCTATTTGGGTTATATATTATCAGCTATAGGTACCATGATGGATCCTAAGAAAGTACAAGCTGTCTTGGAATTGAAGGCACCTACATCTGTCAAAGGACTTCAAAGTTTTATTGGTTTTGTGAACTTTTACTGGAAGTTTATTCACAATTTTTCACATAAAACACAACCTTTAACCCTTCTACTCAAAAAAGGAAAGCACTTTCTCTGGATACCAATTGCAGAAGAAGTGTTTTTGGAACTCAAGAAAGCCTTTTCCACAGCACCAATTTTACATCTTCCTGATCAAAGTAAACCATTTGTTCTGGAGACAGATGCCTCAGTAGTGCTATAGGGGCTATTCTAAAACAGAAAGGAGACAACGAGAACATCCCATCGCATACCTTTCCAAGACTCTCACATCAGCAGAAACTAACTATAAAGTTATCTAAAAGGAACTATTGGCGGTCAAAAGAGCTTCTCTGGAATGGCATCACCTTTCATTAGGATCTTTGATTCCTGTTACCATCAGATCAGACCACATGAACTTAAGCATTCTACAACAGACCGAATGTTAGATCATTCAGCAGGCGAGATGGGCTTATTTCTTTTCACAATATGATTTATCCTTCACTTATCTTCCGGGCAGTGAAAACCTCTTAGCTGATGTCGTTTAAAGAAAAGACCCATAAACCGAAGCACAAGTTCACAAAGAAAGAATACTACCCAAAGCTACTCTCTTGTTTCAAGTTACGGATTTCATACAACAAATATGGAGCGATACCACAACACTTAACGGCAAAGTAAGATAGGCACTTCAAAGGTTTGACCAACAACAGGAAGATGGCCTTCTATTCAACAAACAACACTTGTTTGCACCTACATTTCATCTGAAGAAGAAGGTTTTATGCATCTGTCATGATTCCGTGTCAGCTGGCCATCGGGGGATGAGAGTTACTCAAGATTCTATAGAAAGATACTTCTGGTGGACTTTATTGCCTAAAGATGTTCATGAATACATAGTATCTTGTGTAATCTGTATTCAACCCAAAACACCCAGGAGACCTCCTTATGGTCAGCTTCTACAACCATCCTTACCATCCCATCCTGGAAAGTTATCTTGATGGATTTTATAGTCGATTTGTCTTTATCAGCTGGCCAGAACATCATGATGGAAACCATAGACTCATTGACCAAACTGGCTATTTGTTCCTCTTTGTCTCAAGTAGCATCAGATCACTTAATGGCAAAATGATTTTTGCAATCAATCTTCTGTTTGCATGGTTTACCATCCACTATCATTTCTGACCAAGCAAACCAGTATGTATCAACATTCCAGTCTATTGCATGCAAAACCTTAGGTATCAATCGTGCCTTGAATTCTGGATTCCATCATCAGACCAATGGGCAGACCGAAAAGTTGAATCAGTCACTGGAAACATATTTACGCTGCTTTGTATCTGTCACTGAAGATAACTGGAATGATCCTCCTCCTCTGGCAGAATTTAGCCTATAACAACAGTCTACACATCTCTATTGGAGTTAGTCCATTTCTTTGTACATGTAGATACCATCCTGTCAGTCTTCCAGTCACTTCTACATTCAATGCCTTCGTTTATGCCTTCAGTTGATGAGTTGATTTCAGGTATTCAGGTGGGCCACCAAAAAGCATTACAAGCATTTTCAAATTCCCACACTAAGGTTAAGCTATTCGCTGACCATAAACAAACTAAAGAACCAACCTACTCCATTGGTAGCATTCTTGTTTTTTACCAAGACATTTGGTACCATCGAAACTGTCTCCAAACTTTTTTGGACCATTCCGGATATTACAAATAGTTGGGCCTGTGGCTTATCATCTACAATTACCCAAGACCTGGTCAAGAATACATCTGGCATTCCATGTATCCCAATTGAAGACTCATCAAGTCGACCGATTCTACAGAAGAAAAGCATCTCCTCCTCCTATAGACACCGTGTGGGATCCCGAATAGGGAGTATCACAGATACATGATTCACACTATTATCGAGGCAGATTGCAGTATTTTGTACATTCGAAGGGCTACACTCAAGCTGCTTTTACTTTGGAGCCTGCATCTGCAGTACATGCCCCCCTCTTGATAAGATGCTTTCATCGAGCAAGACCTTGGACACCTAGTCCTATTCCACCTCGAGGAGGGCATTCTCCTGCTGTGGCCAGCCTATTCTCTTTGCCTCTCCCTGTTCTTTTCTCTCTCTACCCCAGCTTCCTACTCTCTCTACTGTTCCTTGGCAGTCTTTACCCTTTCCTAACATTTTTGCAGAGTTCCTTTACATCAGAATATTCTTCATGTCTGTATCAAGTTTACAACATCAACCTGCATCTTCCTTCAGAAATCTGGGTACTTCAAGGGTGTTTTCACAAGGGAAGGATCCCCTTGAGTGTTTTCCCTTCAGGTTTCCATTTCCTTGGTATTTAACAGAGGTGTGGTGACCCTTTGTATCAGCATCAAAACTGTTATTGACATTGGGCCAGAAAGTGCATATGTTTTTATTGTGCATTGCTAATGGAGTCTGGGACTCACACACAAATCAGACAGTTGTGCCACCATGGCAGGACAGTACACCAGGGGTGAAAGAAGAAGTGAGAAAAGGGGATTAAGAACCCCACCTTCTAAGTATGCAACATTAATCAAAGGGAGGACCCATACCCCTTTTCACAAAAACCTGCCAGAAGAGTATGCCTGGGAAAGGAGAAGAATTAAAGCAAGAAACCATAACGGTTGTTGCAGAAAGGGAAGAGGATTACCCCTTTGAGTAAATAAAGGAAACAAGAGAACTAATAAAACAGTGAAGCAGTGGCTGGAGAGTAAACCAGGGGTAAGAAGATAATTGAAAACAACCCGAAGTTGTGGAATAGTGGCAAAAGGGGAATCTGTACCCCTTGAGAAAGGAACAACATCGAGAAAGAGAGAGAGAGAAAGTAAACATCTCCAAGAACTGTTATGTTACATTAAAGGATATTTATACCGTGCACTATCATCACCAAAGTGGTCCCCTGGTGCTCTGGCAGATCTGAAAGGGAAAGAGGGTGGGGAGGGGTGAGTTAGCAGGACAAAGTGGGGTAAGAGCAGGAGAGCTGTGATATGCTGTTGGCAGCACCAGTTTGGTTAACACTGTTCCATGAGCTTAAGTGTGCTTAAGCTCGAACCTTGAAACACTTGTATATGAGCGTTACAAATGCCACATCATATCATATCATATCTTTTCAGTTGGTTACCATAATATGCTGTTGTGCGAGATGATGTGTGGTTTGTTTTGTTGTTGTGGTGTAGTGAAGTGTGTGTGGTTTGCTGTGCTTGGAGGAATGGTTGTGTTTGGTTTGAGTATGAGAGATGTATGCAGAGGGGTGAGATTTAATACGGTTGGTTAATGGCATCACTATCTAGATGTGGCACCTGCTAAACTTCCCAATTCTATCTATATGCCACTCATGCTAATCTTCACAGTTCTATCTAGATGTGACGCCTGCTAATTTCCCGAATTCTATCTAGATGTTACGCATGCTAATCTCCAAAATTCTATCTAGATTCGAGTCATGCTAATCTCCACAATTGTATCTAGTTGTGACTGATGCTAATCTCCAAAATTCTATTTAGATTTGACGCATGCTAATCTCAAAGATTCTATCTTGATGTGAGGCATGCTAATCTTCACAGTTTTATCTAGATGTGACACAAGGTTATTTTCACAGTTCTATCTAGATGTGACACAAGATTATCTTCACAGATATATCTAGATGTGATGCATGCTAATCTCAAAAATTATATATAGATGTGACGCATGCTAATCTCGATGCGAGTCATGCTACTCTCCACAATTCTATCTAGATCTGATGCATGCTAATCTTTACTGTTTTATCTAGATTTGATGCAAGACTATCTTCACAGTTCTATATAGATGCGATGCAAAATTATCTTCACAGTTCACAGGCCAAAGGGCAAGCAGAAAACCATGTGGCATGGCCACGTTTGGACACTACCCACAGTTAGTAGCCAAACACAAGCTAATTTTCACGGTTCTGTCTAGATATGACGTTGTGACATTGGGCCTCATCATTATTTCGGCAGTAGACCTTAATTGCAGCGGTAAGGGTATTACCACTACATTTAATGGCTGGCCCTTTCAAGAGTCTTGTAGCGTTAGCTGGTGGTAAATACGTCATAAAGAAAATCCCATTTTCGGTGCAATTACCACCAGACCAGTTGGTGGTAGGACTATTTGCCTGGGCGCTTAGCGCAGGGATTCTGCCCAACCCGTGATGAGGCCCATTGAAAGGAAACAGAGGGGGATGAAGGAAATCCCGGTTTCTTCAGAGTAACAATAAGACCATTGAATCAGTGAAGATTGAAGGGATTCAAGGGTGGAATCATTCCTGCCTTGCCCCCCTTTAACCTGTGAGATAACAAAGTAGATAAGAAGGAATATTCAAGGAGAGCGTAATCTCCTTGCGAAACATTGGTACATTATTGACTTTACCAGAAGTGCCGGGCAAATTGTGAGAAACCAAAAGAAACATAGGGGAAGGGAGAACCCTCTTTTCCTGGTGGAACATTATTCCTTTTTGTTTCTTCACTTTAGAACTTTATGTTTGAAACCTCAAGAATAAGCGCTATAAGTGTATAGCTCAGAGAAATCCCCCTTTTTACCTTGTATTTAGTTAAGCATACAAGGATGAGTTAAGAGTTTTGGACACAGGTCTGAGGACGCTTTAATTATTTCACATCATGACATAAACATTCCTTAGTTTTGTCAAGGCAGGGAACCCCCTTGTAGAGTAAATGATAGGCAGGACTTTCCCAACCCCTCTTATTATTTTGACAATAAAAATACTATTTCAAACTCGAAACATAAAACGGTGTCTGCCTCTTACTCTAGATCCCTTACAGAAGATTTATGTAAAAACCTGCCAAACATCTTTAGGTGCAATTCCTTTAATGCTACACATTCAGGACCAGATGCCTAAGAGCTTCAAGTTCCTGTTGCTTTCATAATCTACAAGTCTTGTTATTCAAAGCAAGACCAATACGAGGACCCAAAACTTCCAGCTAAGCAAACAATAAAGCCAAAACACTCAAAAAACAGTCTAAACTTAGTTGAAAGCAAATGTACACAAATAAGGAAAACATTTCTTCAAACCAGCTGAGCTCAAACTTAACTCCTTGTAAAGTTTATAATTGTAGATTTCCCCACCATGTCAGTCTTATCCCAGCAGTTACATTTTCTTTTTACAGTTAGGTGACCCAAGTCATCCGAAATGGAGGTCTCCTTTAAAAACTTTTCACAAAGTCCCATGAAATGCATAACAGAAAGTTATTCCGCTTTTCTAAAAAACTTCCCCCAGGCTGTTAAATAGTGAAGGTGCCGGGTCTAACTTAATCTTATAATATAAATTAATCTATTTACATTTATATGTAAACCACAAGGAATATAGGCCCCGTTCCCACTTAATAACAGATGTTCGGGACCAAATTAGCAAGACATAGAACTGACCTCCATGAATGGTCTTCAATTTTCTCCAACCACTCCCTCTCAGTCCTTCTCAGCCACAGGTAACAGTTCCAATCCATACATGTTCTCAGGAATTACATTCAACTTATAAATGTGCAATGGGGGTCAAAGAAAATAGACAGTACTTACTGTGAATAACTCTAATTTGTAAGGCTTCAGAATTATTTGTAGCATTTGCTTTCACAGTTAAGGTGCCATTTACAATTCTTAAATTGAATCGTTTTATTAAACGCTAAGATTCTTGACTATGAGGGGTTAACCACTAGACTATTATCACTTGAAAAACTACCACCAGCATCCGAAGCTCTTTGTACGCCTACTGGGGTCCGGTGGATGAGCAAAATGTTGTCTGCATAAATAAGCCAGCCAACCTCCAAGGAACCCAATCTACAGGGAAAGTTGTATTTTCCATTAACACTTCTGCCATATATGCCATATATAAATTAAACAACAAGGACACAGCATTGCCATATGCACTTAACCACCTGGATTTGTCCAGTTAAAATTGTGTCTGAATTTAATCAGACCAAGATCTTGTTATTGCTGTGAAATAGTTTAAACATAATTAAAAGCCCAGGTGGCAGCCCCCACACTGCTAACTTACGCCACAGTAGAGCCCTGTCAACTTTGTTGAGGGCTGCCAACATATCCAGGCTGGCTACATATAGCGAATTATGCTTCAACCTTACAGCTCTCGATTGCAGGAGAGAGAAGATGATACCATTTAACAATGTTCCTTGGTTGAAATTCTGTTTGAAAAGGAGTCGTGATCTGCGATTGGTCAGCCCATTTAACTAAATCTTTGAGCAATAAAGATGCTAACGCTTTTCTCATCAAAACAATGAGGGAAATATGTCGATAACATCTCGGTTCTACACCCTGGGCCTCTGTTTTTAAATAGGCACAATAATCACAGATTTCCAAGATGTAGGTAGGCACTGCTGACAAATTATTTGTTCAAATACGGCAAAAAGAATTACGTCCTGTATGTCTGGACTCCTTTTCAAAATAATATTTGAGATTCCAAAAGGGCTGCTCACTGGGGAGTTTTTTAGATTCACAATTAAATCCCTAATGTTATTTACATCCTAACTTGGATCACAAACTTTTAACCACCTAACCCCCTGCATATTTTGATGAGTTTTTCCAAAGTTTATTTTTCAGTAAAAATGACTTTGAAAATAATGTTGGCACAACATTGCAATACCCCATTAAGGGTTCTCCACATACACCTGTTGCCATGTTGGACACATTGAACCAACATTGCCTGATTACTTTTATTTATCCTATAGGTCTTGAAGCAGTTTTGAAAAATAATTTTACTCCGATGTAATTTTAGTTGTGTGGCATCCTCCCACCACCCACTTAACTTAATAATTTCTCTATTCTATCTCCTCATTTCTCGTTTTTTGTTTCTAATATTAATATCAAATATATGCTTCCTTGTCTCTAATATAGGGTCAGACTTTCAAACAGTGTTGGTTGCAATCAAGCAAACCCCATATTTCAAGAAAATAGCTCTGGGTCTCTAAAAGTGGTATCAACTGTGTTGCCCCGTTTAGAACATTCTCTTCCGACAAAAGCATTAAAATAAACAGGAGAAGCCATACTTTATGAGATTCTGTTCCCTCAAGCATTAAGAGGTTTTTAGCATGCAAACTCCTCAATTTCAAATAGTCAGACAGAAGCATCAGCGTCATTATCAGTTTGGCATGGTCACTATTTGGGACTTTCAAGATGGTTAATGATTTTACTAAAAGGAAATATGAATACAAGAAAAACATAAAGTCGATTGTCATTTTAGAAAAAGGGCCACACTGCGTGGAATGGCAGTCCAAGTCACACTCAGTATTCCCTTAACCCATTTCAAATTCTACTTTTTCATAAAGTTGGCCCCTCTAGTAGTTCTCAGGTCCTTTCATCTACATTGTTTCACCCTAGAAATATCAGGGACCTGAGCCATGTCCCCGGCGAAACAAAAACAATACAAATCTCCCAAACATAACATAGCAGAATGGTCAATGCCCGAATGCTAGTCAACTAAAACTGTGTTGAGCTCAGATTTCAATTTTGTCTCACACGTCTTGGCAGGGTTAATATACATATTAATCTTTAAACATTGGAATTCTGTCTCCAAATTCAAGAATGATACAAAACCTAGAAAAAGTGAAACTGAAGAAGACTTCATCAACTTGAAGGTCCAATTGGAGGGATTTCTTACTGCAATAAAAAGTTCACCAAAAAGGGCCACCCAATGGACTATTCTTAGCTCTTTTCACTGAAACAGAAAATTCATCCAAAATTGGAGTCTCAAGCAGTCAAGTCTACTGTAATAAGATGATATCAGACATCTTTAAAACATTCCAGTCGTCCGACCCTAAAAAACTGTCAGGCCCATGAGTATTCCAACTTAAGATCTTAGAATTAGTTGGTGAAACCTTGGTGTGGGCTACATCCACCACCCAAGGCACCTGCCGGCCAGCTCCAGTCCCCATCCTCCCTTGCAGACCCAAGTTGCTCACAGACCCACCTCTGTCCTGAGCCATCAATCATGCAGGCCAAAGCTCCACGCCACTCATCTCCAGCTTTGACACCACTTCCACTATGGTCAACCTGATGACCATCAGACATAAGACAGTTATAAAATTGTGCTTTAGCTACAACCCAGTCTGCACCAAATTGGAACTTCCTCGGTAGGACAACATCTTAACCTTTTAAAAGGAAGTCTTCCTGAGCAGCCACGACTAGATCCCATACAGAATTAAATTAAACATTAACATTCATTAGAAAAATGTATGCACAGCAACAACACTTGTTTAATGTCCTTTGATGATATTCTTGATAATGCTGGCATACTCTTAAAACGAGTTAAAATGCTACCTCTGTTCAATGGGTACTTAATTTCATCTTTAAAAATCACAGAGATACTCAAACATAAAGAAACGTTTAGCATCAAAGAGGAGAGGTTCTCATCACAAGTGAGTCTCCTGACAATTACCACTGCTTTGTGCCTACTTTGGGAACAACTATTGGGGACATCATATCCCCCGTGGCTGACTCAATTCCGACACCCTTCCCTATATTGGTGTCACCAACTTGAACAAGTTCCTGTATAGGTCCAATCCAATATCCCTGAGAAGACATTGTTTAGAGGACTAAGGAGCAGACCTGTCCTCCTCCTGAAGCTCTGATTGATCTGGTGTATCTTTTGAATCAGCCCATTCCCAAAAGCGTCTAATATCAGACCCTTTACTAGGTTTCATCTTCTTGCTTTTGTTGTTGTTTTGCACAGGCCACATTTCTTCATTTTACCTATACTGTTACTTACGACTATTTGAGGTGAACCTATAATTAGAGGGTCTTGACCATCATTTCGTTCAGGGACCTCAGTCCGTTGACTTGATTCAACAGTCACAGGTACTGAGTCAATATATCCTGTTCCCTTCCTCTTAGAGCATCAATTTTGACCCTTTGCTCGCTAAGTGTTGTAGCTTTCAAGATCCTTCCCTTGGCTGATTTTTCCTTTTCCTTGGACAAGCCTTTTTCACATGTTCATCAGAGTCAGTCACAATCATTGGAAAATCGTGGTTATTAGTTTGTATCTGAGAACCCAAAACGATTATAGCCTCCTCGAGATTATTGGAGGTTCACGCTGTAATAGAATACTCTTTCACAGAGTCTTTCTTATTCAAATTAGACAGGCAATCTTTAATTAAATATAGAATTTGAGTGTAATTTTACCTCGGCATTGATGTTATTGTAGAGTCTCATCAAAGCCCGGAGGACAAGATCAAGAGCCGAGATTGAGCTACCACTTAAACTCGAGTTACCACTCAACATCGTGTCAGAGTCTCTAGTCATTGAGGTTTAATTTTCTATAGATGAGACATCATGGGAAAGATGTCTAAGGGATATGGGGTTGTCCTCCCCTGACGTAGAAGGGGCAAAAAAGAAAGGAGAGGCACTCAAGTTGGTCAAAACACTTCCCTCTCCAAATTATCAGTAGCCACGCTACTGCAGGCCACTATCAGGGAACTATCACCAACTTCCTGCCCTATATTGTGAATGATAATAACCGCCAACACCATATCACCAGTCAAGTCAGTTCTTATCATGGCTTCCTTACCTTCACTACTTACTGCCCTTACAGGGAGATTATTTTCCTCAATAGAAAAAGCATAGATTATCTCTGGATCACTGCGAGAAGGTCCTATGATGGTAGACTCCTCTACCCCAGCTGACAACTGAACCACCTCCCTGTAGAGCAGTGTTCTTCAAACTTTTTTGGCCTGGGCCCCCTGAGCAAAGTTTGGGCAGGCCGGGCCCCCCCAAAAGTGCCATATGGACAGTATGTAGAAATCGCTATGAACATTTGTGTGTTGTCACCGCACCCTACTTCCAGTACAGACCCTGGGCTCTCCCCACTCTACTCCCACCACTATCTCAGTGCTGCCGCCCATCCTGTTTCCACCGCATTCCCATAACACAAGCATACACACATCCATACCCATTTAAATAAAAAATAGGTGTAGAGTCATAGATCAGCTTTAGGTTTACCATGTGGGGGAAAAAAGCAGCAATTTTCCCTCCCGTATCTGAGGCATTCCTGTTTCGCCTCTGAAATGGCTTTTATAACCTCCTTATCCAGAGGAGTAGTCTATTCTTTCTTAAATTATACTGGTTCCCGTTAGGCAACATTTGTTTAATACCTGCCATCCCCAAATCTTTAAAGCAGTCCGGCGCGAAGAGCAAACAGTTTCAGCTGCTGAACATCCCTTTTTGAAGTATGGGGATTTTCGGGCAGAAAGGGGCGCAAATCTGCGTTTTTCACGCAAATAATTCCATGAATCAGGGTGTGTGTGTTAGTTAGTACCAGTTTCTCCCAATTAAAAACACTCCTGCAAAGGAGGAGGACAGGAGGATGTACACAAACTGTACGTTTAACTTTCTGAAGGGAAGATACAGAGTTTTGTAAACAAACATGCCTCTGTCGGCGGCAATTCTTATAACAGTAATAGACTCGACCGCAAGCCAACAAGCCTGCAGACTGCAGACAGTGAGTACACTTCTTCAGCAAAGATCAATTAATGACGCCACTTATCCAGTGCAAATAATTCACAATAGGCATATCTTTATGCAGCAGCGTTACAAACGGGGTCCTAACAAGGAGTAGATGCTGAGAGCCAATATGGATTATTTAACCAGGAGACACTGAATGTCCTATTTATGCTAGCAATGCTCAACTATGGGGATCCAACAAAAGTTTAGTAACAGAGTTACCTGTCACTTTTTATTTCTAGCTGTCTATCAGATACCATAAATCCATGGGTAATCAACATTTCAAATTTCATGTCTTCTGACTTCAAATTTCATGTATTCTGACAGAGGGACGTTTGCTAGTTTTCAACTCCTAGCCGTAGGGTTTCCCTTTCGTTAATCTTCTCTTTATGCAGCATCCAAACAGCAAGGAGCTCAGTTCAAAGGGGCCCACCATGGGACTCTGCAATCACTGAGGGCTTCCCAACGTTACCTCAAGCCAAGAGCCTTAGAGTTAGCAGCTAGCCACCAGCGTGGGCTAAGAGCCTCCCCCCTGAGGGGGAGACTCATGTCAAACTTCCGAGGTCCTACCAAACTCGGAATCGGTACTGGAACACACAGTTCCCAGCTCATCCCGCCACACTCTTTGCTCACTGCTCACCATTCGCTCCGGTGACACGAAGAATGAACCTTGTTAGGTCCTCTCCATGCAACAAACTACACACACCCTCGTCAAGCAGCACCAGAAAGAAATGCTGGTGACATCCTACACATGCACCCGATAAAGAAAACCTGCAGGACCAACTGCTGACCTGATCGGCCAACCCTCTCCTACCTTATTCGCCACACACCAACTCAAAAAAGCCACCTGCACATTACTTTTGAAAGACCCTCTCCTTAGACCCCAAACAGCACAACTCTTCACCTCTAACAACAACTGACACACCCATCCCCCACCCACACTGTGAGTCAGAGGTTCCTTCTCTGGAGGCAAATCTCTAAATGCTTCTAAGGCATCACACCTACAAAGCAGTCATGCAGGCAGTGCTCAGTGCCATTCCAATCCTCACCATCAACACAAACCACCACAATCTCACTGTTTTCTTCTCCTTCCAATTAACCAAACCCACCCACTCTCTTCAAGATCCAACAGAACAACTACAGACAATGGAAATGATAGCATTGCATTGCACAACATTTGAACAACATACCATGTCACTGGGATACCAAGTTTCCCGAATTGGTCATTCATTGTACACATCATTACCCTCAGCTGTTCCCTTTCAAAGTGTATAATTGAAGGATCAAAGACTACAGCTCTCAGAATGCATTACTTTGTTAAATTAAAACCTACATAACTGTGGTGTATCTAGTTGACATTGACTCATACGCCACCCGAGCTCTGCAGTGCTGCAGACAGCTGCAATAGGGTGCAGAATTGAACACCTAATCTTGCAGTTTCTATCAATCAATAACTTTATTTCAGCGAAAGACATAAATACAGTTACATTAACTTATAATTCTAAACGCAAAATCAAATTAATACAAACGTAACATTAAATCAAGGCCAATACAACTCTAAAAATCAATGTCTAATCTTTGTAACTATGAATATATATACTTCCATAATTTAACATTTTCAGTAGCAACAGTAGTTAAACCTGCAGCGTGGGTTCCACGAGACTGAATAACAAACTATGTGGCATTTTTTAAAAGCAGCCACAAATTAACATCTGCCGTAAAAGTCTATCAGACATAAAATAGAGTGCATTTATGGTACTTTGCCATGTTATGCACCACTATGCTGAGATAGCGCAGTAAATTAGGATCCAAATGAAGTCATTTACAAGATGTATGTTAATGCAAACAGCCCATCCATTTGTAATGCCCACATTAAATTGCAAATGCAGTGCTTTTCGATAGAAACATCCAAGCAAGTTATATTTCCTTCTGTGCCATGTCCCGGTACATTGATTATATAACAAATAGTCCACCACGAGGAACGGATCAGATAATATATCTTTTTGAGCGACTTTGAAAGGCAGTGATAGCACTAGTAACTTCATCTGAGCACATGTAACACTTCATAACAGAAACCAATGTGTTCCTACAAAACCATGTCTCATGCACAAGGTTTGCCACTGCAAACACCACGGTAGGATAAATATAGGGTAATTCATAGAATTTAGTGTACAAGTGGTGCACGCCGCTGGCGCACAGTGTGCGTGTGTGAATCTCTGAGCCAGCCGCGTGCGCTAAAATCAATTTCCGCGCACAGCGTGTTCATGGATTTTAGCTACCAAAACCAGCCGTGGCGCACATTGGCGCAGCGACCCTGCATCAGCGCCAGTTACGCCCCCAAGAATGCCCCTTGCGCAAGGAAAAGCCATCAAAATCCCCAATCTAGCCAAAGGGCTGCACTAACCCTGTACCAGTATACAGGGCCGCCACACAGCACACGGCAAGCGGGAACGTGTATTACTGGGGTTCGCAGGAAGTTTCACACGCAATCAGAGCGTGGTATGTGTATTTTGGGGTGTGGGCGGGAAGTTTCACATGCGATCGGAGCAGGGTATGTGTAATTCGGGGATGCGCTGGAAGTTTAACATGCGATAGGCCCTGTGCGAGTGGGGTACGTGTATTCCTGGGGTGCGCGGGAGGTTTCACACGCTATCGGAGTGGGGTACGTGTAAATCGGGGTTGCGCGGGAAGTTTCAAACGCCATTGGCCCTGTGCGAGTGGGGTACGTGTATTCCTGGGGTGCGCGGGAGGTTTCACACGCGATCGGAGCGGGGTACGTGTAAATTGGGGGTGCGTGGGAAGTTTCACATGCGAATGGCCCTGTGCGAGTGGGGTACGTGTATTCCTGGGGTGCGCAGGAGGTTTAACATGCGATCGGAGCGGGGTAGGTGTAAATCGGGGGTGCACGGGAAGTTCACATGCGATTGGCCCTGTGCGAGTGGGGTATGTGTATAACTGGGGTGCGCGGGAAGTTACACACGCGATTGGCCCTGTGCGAGTGGGGTACGTGTATTCCTGGGGTGGGCGGGAAGTTTCACACACGATTGGCCCTGTTCAAGTGGGGTACGTGTAATTCGGGGGTGCGCGGGAAGTTTCACATGTGATTGGCCCTGTGCGAGTGGGGTATGTGTACAACTGGGGTGTGCGGGAAGTTTCACACGCGATTTTGCTGTCAGAGCGGGGTACGTGAATTACGGGGGTGCTCGGGGGGTCCTACCCGTGAATTGGGAGTGTGGGTCCTCCCAGGTGTTCCCTCTACACCCTCCACGGCCCCTGCAGGCAGGCCACACCACAGGGGTCTACCCTGCACCCCTGGTCATGTCCCGCAGGCAGCCCATCCACCATGGGCATGCCCCCCAGCCAAGCCACATGTCACCTTGCACTACTGATCAACAACTCATGTCCCCCAGCACCCCCACCCCCCAGCAGTGAGGGTCACTTGCCAGCATGCCCCCACTCATGTCCCACTTCACCCCCACCCCCCAGCAGTCAGGGGCACCTGCCAGCAGGCCCCCAGTCATGTCCCCCTGCACCCCCACCCCCCAGCAGTGAGGGTCACCTGCCAACAGGCCCCCACTCATGCCACACTCATGTCCCACTGCACCCCCACCCCCCAGTAGTCAGGGGCACCTGCCAGCAGGCCCCCACTCATGTCCCCCAGCACCCCCACCCCCCAGCAGTCAGGGGCACCTGCCAGCAGGCCCACACTCATGTCCCCCAGCACCCCCACCCCCCAGCAGTCAGGGGCACCTGCCAGCAGGCCCCCACTCATGCCCCCCAGCACCCTCACCCCCCAGCAGTCAGGGGCACCTGCCAACAGCCCCCCACTCATGTCCCCCTGCACCCACGTTATGACAATCCTCAATCATGGGCCTAATGGCCAGCCACATCACACCCCATGCCACCCCAGCCCAAAGACCCAACCAAGTATTGCATCCACCGACATAGAAATGCCCATTACATGATACAACCCAAATAGCAAGTATGTAAATGAACACATGTCCGTCACACACACACAATGGGTGCAAGTGAATGTGAAAACCCACATCATGACATGCATGAAATCAATGAGAGAATACCACACACCGAAGTATGAAACAAAAATGTATTGAATCCAAAATGAATGTAATGAAAACACACAATAATGTGAAGAAGAAATAAAACGCAGCATGTCCAGAAAATAATCAAAAATATGAAATCCAAATGAAAATGTGTCCAAAGTCTCAGTCCAACAAAGCAAATCCAAGGGAAAAAAATAAGTGAAATCCATTGCTCCATGGTGAAATGAAAAAAATAAAAATAAATCCACTGTTCAACTATATACAAATCACCAATCCAGGGTCCATGAGCACAACAAATGAAATGAAACCTCCAAAAAAGACTACCTAATAAAGAACTATATACAAAACCGTGGTGCATTGTCCAATCGCCCCAAAATAAACAAAAACAGAAAGGAAACCTAACACTATCTAACTATTTACAATGGCAGCGCGCTAGTCTGATGGCGCACTTATTGATGTCCCGGGCCAGGGTATCATAGAACTCCCGCTCAATGTCCTGGAGGTGGTCATCTTCCATCGCCCCGAGGGTTCGCAGGGACGATGACATGTTCACCTGCAACTCCCTGCGAATTGCCTCGAGGCACTCGGCCTGCCTCACGGCCCTCCATGCTCCGCACTGACCATTGTGAGCCGTGCCTCTTCCGCCCGCTGCCGCTCCGCATCTATGGCGTGGCCCAACTGCTGCCACACGGAAGACACTTGAAATCCGCGGTCCTCCTGCCCTATGGCCGATGCCTGCCCCTCCGATGTTGAAGGCCCCGAGCCATCATTGCTCCCACCATGTTGCTGCTGCTGTGCCTGTGCCTGCGCCCTGGCTCTTGCTGCCTGCACGTCCTCCTCCGGCTGGGGTGCAGTTGTCGTGGTGGCCACCCCTGATGGACGTCTGACTCCCGACTGTGGCAGGGATGTGTCCTCCACCAGCCTGGCCGCTGGGTCAGGGGCAGCTCCACAGGGTACCCAGGTGACACATGGGTGGGAAGATGGCATGGAGGATGACTGGCACGTAGGTGGTTCAGGTGAGGAGGGGTTCGCAAGAAGGTCCAGCACACGGAGGAATCCGGCACCAGTGACCCGTCCCAGTAGGTCAACGTGGTCAAAGAGGCATGCGAGATGACATGCAATCTCCCCATGAAAAGACTGCAGGTCAACTCGCATGCCCCGTTGACGCAACGCTATCCCACTCAGGACAGGCTCAACACGGTCCCGGATAGCCACGTCTGCAGTTGTCATGCGCTCATCCCCTCCCTGAAAATGGGTCTGGACGTAGGCATCCCTGCTGGTGCAGTGACAGGATCAGGGACAGGATTACACACAGGCACCTCCGCGGCGGCCTGTGCTGCCTACTGTCCCTGGCCCTGCACTGCACCCTAGTGGAATCCCCACCTCCAGACCCCGTGTGTGTCCCTTCCGCGGCCTCCTCCTCTACCAAACCCCCTACCAACCTGGATGACTCCATGCCATCTTCCTCCGTTGGACCCTGTGGGGTCTCAGCTGCCCCTTCTGCTGCTGAGGAGTCCACCTCCGACCTCTGCCTCTTGGACCTACCCTCAACAGCTGCGGCCTGGGACGCGGCACCAGACTCCTCACTCCCCGACGAGATGACAATCTGGGAGGGGAGCCGGGACTTGCGTCTCCAGCTGGTGGTGCGATCCCTGCCACTGTGCTCCACAGCAACCTCTCCGCCCTCTTCATCAGTTGACGCTGCAGACAGGAAGAGATAAAACACAGACATCAGGACACTGTACAATGGACTGATACACACATGACAGTTGCACATGAGTGGCAGTGTCAAACTTCAGACATGGCATCACACTCCACGACACACATGTCATATCAACTCACATACATGAGCATTTCCACAGCAATATTGCACCAGGCAGCAACATCCATACACATACAAGAGCATGAACAGCCGAAGGTGAGCCTGACATCACATGAAACACAGGGAGTGCACTAGACACGCACACACGCCACCACACTGACATGCATGTCTACATCTCCTCCAACTGTCGCAGTGATGCGATCGCCACACATGTCACATCTGGCATTCAGCCTTCTACATATCAGTGTCACGTGCAACCATGTTGCATCACAGTTGGACACTTGTCAAATACACACACATGCACATGTACACAGTGCTGATACATGCAGCAGGAACCACCATCCATGTGTGACACCACAAACATGCCAACATACATACACAGAAATTCAAACATGTGTGCTACCACACCTACATTTGCACAGCATGCTTACCAACACATAACCATCGATGTGTCTCACACCTAAGAGGACTCACATGTGGCAGCCTCACGCCCATGTTCATACACATCGCTACATGGCCCTACCAAAACACATGTTCAACCTGCAAACTACTGGCACACCATCACACTTATCATGTGATAGTCCAATCAGTATGCATGTACACTTACTGCTCGACTCCAGACGGGTCTACCTCTCAAGGACCTGGACGTGGAGCGGTGGGCATATGTGTTCCAGGGCCCTCATCTGGTGGTCGGACAGGTGGCCCTGGCGCCCCTTGGCATCCGCTGCCTTCAAGCGGTGCCGGGCCTTGTTGAAAAGGGTCCTGGACCTGAAGTCCTCCCAGTGCTTCTTGACATGGTGTAAGTCACAGACTGCCACCCCCTCCGTGTTGATGGCAGTCACGATGTCCATCCAGATCCTGGTCCATCCTTCATTGTCGGCGTGCAAACTTCCAAAGAGGGAATCATACTGCCCCAGGACTTGCTCCACCAGGACACCAACTTCCCTGGCACTGAAGCTGGTGGCCCTCTGCCTCTCTGGCTGGGGGTTGCCAGTGGTGTTGTGCCCGACATGGCAACCCCTGAGGCAGGAGTGGGTGGGCAACTGGGTCCTGGGGCTGGGCTGTGGAGCGATGGAATACCAGTCAGGAGTGGAGCGCGCATGGAAACACTGCACATCTGCATGTGGATGCGTGTAATCCGAGGAAAGGTCCTACGCGCGTAAGTGACGTGACACGCAAGGGCGTTTCCATCAACACGGGTGCATGTTCATCGTACACATCCAAAAACATCCGAGTGTCAGCTCATGTAATTGGAGGAAAGGGCCTTAGCGCGTACACGCGTAAGTGACGCTGTACGTGTGGGCCGCTTTAAAAGGTACGTGTAGGACCCCATTCTCTTGTACGTTCTTTTCATGGAGAGCGAGAGGGTGAATTCTGTACTTCTTGTCGGTTCACACGCGATTACTTCACAGTGTTTCAAGTGTGTACTCCCTGTTACCTCTGACAGCATTCTTTATTTTTTTGGGCCTGTTTCCTCAAACAGCGTTCACTTCTTCTTTTGTCCTGTCTCCTCAGACAGCCTACAATTCTTCTTTTGGCGGGGGTCTTTTTCATGTTCTTTTTCTAGGCAGACGGTGAGTCGTGCACGTATTTACCAACTGTGCTTGCCCCGTGTGTCGCGTACCCCTTCAGAGGTAATTGTAGGCTGCGTGTATTACGCATACGCTTATTTTTGTGTTTCTGGGTGCCACAGCGTAGTGCAGGTTCATTTTTTCACGCACGTGGTCTACGAGGGGTTGCGTGACCCATCATCTTCCCCCAGGGGTCACAGGCAGCCTTGTTAGAGCAGTAGAGTATGAATTCCAACTAGTACCCTACCCCTTTCACCCCCAATTGCCCAGGACAATAGTTTACTGCTACTCCCATACGCACACCAACATCAGTGCCATGGTTGGGAGGTGACCAAGCGGTAAGGGAGGCAAAGGTGGCCGACCTTGAAAAGGTGGCCGGGATTTGCAGGGTGCCCCTAGACCCCCATGTGTGGAGGACCAATCATGGACACCCATGCCCCCCCATGGTTGAGGGAAACGTGGCTGACACCATCCCAGATCAGCCCTTGTTGGAACAGCCCATTGTGGCACCTGACCTGGCACAGGATGACTCCCAGGCTGACTTCCAGGTCCGCAAGTCTAGGCCACGTGTGGCGGTGCAAGTTGGTGTCACCAAGCCACGTGGATCTGGGGCAGCTATGTCATCTGCTGCCCCAAGTAGGCAGGGTGGGGAGGCTGCAGGGGCAGCTGCAGCTCCATCTTCCCCAGCTCTGAGTCTCCCAGCCAGGACAGTGTTGTTCCAGGTCCATCAAACTGATGTTTCCCCTGCCAACATCACACTTCTGCCAATGCCTGCACCAAGGCCTATGGTCATTGTGCATTTGCACACTCCTACTACCCAGTCCACCGGTGCTTCTGCCCCTACTGACCAGAGCGGTGAAAGCCACTCAGGCTCCGCTCCACCTTTGAAAAAGAGGAAGAAGGGTGCTCTGGCACAACAGGCTGAGATCCCAGACACAGCTACACACTCCGGCACGTCAAGGAAGCCTAGCTTTAATGACCCAGAACTTGATGCATTTGTGAGCTATGTGTCGGCACATAGCCACGAAATGTTGGTGACTGCACACCTGGTCAACGTGGGGCACACTGGCAGACCATCACAGACCGCATAAGTGCCCTTGTATTTGTGAGGCGCACAGCTGATGATTGCTACAAGTGGTGGAATGACCTGAAACGCAGAGGAAAGAACAAGCTGGCCTCAAATCATGCCGCTACTCTGGTGACTGGCGGTGGGTCTCCACAAGAGGACAACAAACTCACTGAACATGAGACAGTTGCTGGGACCTTCGTCGCAGAGGAACAGATCCAAGGTGTGGGAGAACTACCTGATTATGACGCATTGTCCGGTGAGTGCCCATGCGTGTGTGTGTAATCCATGTGTATGTTGTTTGGGTGACGGGTTCTGATTGAGTGCCAGGTGAGGGTGTGTGCTCCTGAGTGTTATGGGTCACCCATTTCCTTCCTCCCATACATTCACGTGCCTTGGATTTGGGTATGACTGTATCCCTTCTGCCCACAGTTGCCAATTACGCCCAGATTAGTGCACTTTACCTTGAACTGTCATCTTGCAACTACTTTGGTCAGATTTTGTAAGTGTTCATTCAGGCTGATTGTTTCCACTCTCCCATTTTTTGTACGCATTATTCTGCCCTATTGCAACATATGTTATATGCTTCGGTCATTGTTTACAGCCCACACTGGGCCACTACTTTTACCTGGTTATGTTAATGATTACACCATTCAGGCCGATGGAGTATTGGGTTGCAGAAATGTTTTATTAGGGCCTGTTTGCATGTGGAAGATTACAGATGTTTCCTGTAATGTTAAAGTGACCAACCATTGATCAGCCCACAATGACTGTGTTATTGGACACTGGATGTGTTTCAGTGTGTGGCACATGCATATTTTGCAACACTATTCAGCATCAATCTTCGCATCATGTCGATGTGACATGGATGTGTGACAGTACTCATTCAATGACATTTTGCTGTAGTTTTGTAATTTACTGTGGCTATGCTACATGACATCTGTGTGGTGGCATTTGCCATGTATGTGTATTGGACATGCTACTCACAGCCTGACGTGTGATGACAGTGCTACCCAACATGCTGCAAATGTGTTGCATTTCCATCTTGCTCTCCCCAGTGTCTGCCTTTTTGACTCCACTTCCAACTCTTTGACAGTGCATGCATGGCAGGGTTATAGTCATGTGGGACATGTGTAAATCATGTACTGGACTTCTGCTCTGTCTTGTCACAGCCTATGGGTGTGCTATGGTGCTCATGCCTGTTTCCATTTGTTGTCTTTCATGTTTTTGCCAGTGATGACACACTTGGTGCTGTTGAGGTTCAGGAGATGGTGCAGACCCAGGAGTAATCTCAGGCACGACAGGGCACCAGTGGGGGAAGTGGTGTGGTGGTGGGTGAAAACCCAATGTTACTGCAGACCATACTGTCCAGGGGTGCCTCTGGGTGCACCTCCCCAGACCTTTATTCAGGTGCTGAGTCGGATGATGAGACTTATGAGCTGTCGCAGGTAAGTGCTTCTGGCAGGGATTCTGTTCTGTCCAACCCACCTGCACCAGGGGTAGAACCCTCTATGGGATGTCAGTGTTGGTAAGTCCGCCTTTGGCGGTTACGGATGCAGGGTCACACTCCACAGCATCTGATCCTGTTCCTGGGCCAGCAGATCAGAGGGGGAATGCAGTCCTGCAGTCTCAGGCAGTGCCAGCACAGCAAGGTGCAGATCGCCTTGCCCCAAACAGGTGTGGTGCCCGTCGACGCGGTGGCTGTGCGCCACCAGACAATACTGTATGGGAAAATTCCATGTACGGTATGGCAACCCAACAGGCAGCATCAATAGAAATGATGGCTCAGGCAATGGAGAGGGTGGCCACTTCTATTATCCCCCCTGAAAGGCAGATGGAGCAACAACAGCAGGCAACAGACTCCATTTGCCAATCACACAGGGAAGACATGTTGGTGTCCAACAGGGACAGACGGGCGGCACTGGAGACTCTGTGCGAATCCATATCAATAGAGTCCAAGGGCCACAGGGAAGCCCTGAGGGTAGAACTCCATAACCTCAGGCAGAGTATGCTTGAACCTTAGGCTTCCCGAAATGTTAGGGCAGAACAGCAGCTGGAGCAGCTCACACGTTTGCTCTCAGCTGAGCTGCATGCAACACGTGAGGAGATCCGGGCATCACATGAGGCCATGCGTGCAGAAATGCAGGCAACCCGTGATGTGCTGCATGGGGATCTCTGCACTTTAATCCTCCAGAATCAGACCTTCCAGACCTGCATGCTTGCTGCCATGGAGGACCATACCAGGGCTTTGTGTGGGCTGCCTCCCATAGTGCCACTGCCTCCTGATGCAGCAGCAGAGGATGAGCAGAGCGACAGCAGTTCTCCCACAATGGCATAGCAGTGCAGGCCATGAGCCCAAGGAGGTATGTTTTTTTCTCGCAACATCCACGCAGGTGGGTGTTGGTGTGCACCCTGTCCTCAAACCTCCTGGGTGGCCTCCCCACCCCCTGTGGCCCCCACATGGCCATTTTTGATTTTTGATTTTTGATTTTTTTTTTTACAATGTGTTGCCTTGTGTGGCTCCCGTGGGCATCCACTGTATTCGGGCTGGGCACATGCAGGCTTGTCCTGAGTTTGGGTTAGATGCTTGGGTTTGTGAGACACACACACCCCTCCAGCTTCCTGTTTCCATGGGCTTGCAAAGAGTGGGACCAAGTGACAGTGAATTACACAGTGACGTTGGGCTCCCATGAGCTGTGTGGGCAGTCTGTAGTCAATACTGTGTAGACATCCCTAGTTGATATTGTTGTTGTATTGTACACTGCATGGTGCATTGATATGTGCTTGTGCATCCATGTCTTCCTCCTAATCTGCAGGTTCCTTCCTCATGTCTTCACAAGGCCGTCTACTTTGCAGATGCAGTTCATGTATGCAGTACACTGAGACATTTGCGTGCCAGCAACACTCTAGAGTTGTAAGGGGTCGATGTGCTGGCGTATTCAGGTTGTAGGACTACCACTACTTGAACTTAGTACTGTCATGTTTTTGCATGTTTCCATGGTGTGTTGCAGCATTGTGTTGGTGGTAAGTATTTGGTAATGTGTGCTGTTAGTTATACATTACTGGGAGCATATTGTGTGTGGGCAGTTTCCATTAGGGACAGTGTACTATGTGACACTTGTGTCAGTTCTTGTGCATTGCTTTGTTTGTTTTCACATTGCATGACATTCCATGGTGTGTTTGGTGGTGGAGCTGGGGAGGGGTTGGGTGACATGGTGCTGTTCTCATGTTGTATTTAGCAAGGGGGTAATGAATTTTGCAGCATAGATGTATGTCTTTTGATGACACAGCATTGGTGGTGTTTGGGTAGATAGGGATGCACTCAATGTAACACTTCCAGATGACCAATCTCAGGATGGTATGGTTGTGACAGTTGAGTGTCCCTTATGTCATCATCATTGTCAGCTGGTATGTGCCAGGGCTGTGTGCACTCCACAGGGGTGTGATTTTAGGTGAAGTAATTAGCCACCAGCTGCATACGGGCTGCCTCACCACGTGTCCTTTCCCCTCCCATGCGCAGCAGGCGTGCATGTGGTTGGGGATGTGGGGGCACCACCATGTCTACCGGCAGGCCCCGGCATGTTGCAACGTTGTGCAGGATACATGCTGCCACTGTGATCCTGCACACTACTGGGGGAGCATATAACAGCTGCCCACCAGAGCGGTCAAGGGAGAAAAAGCGTGACTTGAGCACTCTGAATGTGCGCTCCACTATGCCCTGGGTTGCAATATGGGCTGTGTTGTACCTTACCTCGGGGGCGTGGTGGGGTTCTGAATTGGCATCATCATGTGGGTGCTCAGAGGGTAGGCACTGTCCCCTGGCGAGGTGGTGATGGGTATCATTAGTGGGGTTGTGACATTACTCAGCATCTGACATGCATACATGTGCAGTGGCATTTATACTCACCAAGCAGCCATGTATCGCCATGTCGCCCAGCTTCTAGGTCCCGGTTTAGGTTTGACATTCTGTAAATGAAACTGTCGTGGGTGGACCCTGGATAGTTGGCATATACTGAGGTGATGATTCCCTTGGCATCACATACTACCTGCACGTTTATGGAATGCCAGTGCTTGCGGTTTCTATAGATGTGTTCAGATGCCCTGGGGAGACGTAGAGCCACATGGGTGCAGTCAATGGCACCTAGCACTTTGGGGAATTGTGCCATCCCATAGAAATCCTGGAAGGCAGCCTGCCTTTCTGCAGGTGTTCTGGGCAGGTATATGTGCCTGCGGACTGATGGGCGTGCAGTTATGATGGCCAACTCCTGGTGTAGGCAGCATGACTGCGTGGCCTGTGACACCCCCCCACTATAGCACTAGTCCGCTGAAATGATCCAGTGGCCAAGAAGTGCAGTACATTGAGGACCTTCTCCAGGGGGCTTAGTGCTTGGGAGCACAGAGTGGGTGATGTGAGGTCATCCTCCCACTCACTTACCAGGTCGAGTATTATGTGAGGTGGAAACCTGTACCTCCCATACACCTGGTCATCAGGCATCCCAAAAAGGCTGGTTCTGGGTGTAAACATTTTGGGCCTGACTAGCCTCCTCCTCCTCCTGCTGTATCCCACGACCACTGCTGCTAGGAATGGTATATTCATCTTGGCGTCTGAGCTTGTTTGTTGTTTGCGTGCACTTTTAAGCTGCGCGGGTCCACGTACGCCTGCTTCCTGCTGGCGTATGTGTTTCTGGATTAGCGCATCTTTTTTGCTGCACGCATTAGCCCTGTTCGATTCCATGAATACGTGTTGTAGACGCGTGTGTGGGCGTTCCGCGCCTTTGCCTCCTATACTTCCCCCGTGACGCCCACATT
This sequence comes from Ambystoma mexicanum, assembly GCF_040938575.1. Taxonomy (NCBI): domain Eukaryota; kingdom Metazoa; phylum Chordata; class Amphibia; order Caudata; family Ambystomatidae; genus Ambystoma; species Ambystoma mexicanum. Next base: position 1,273,417,506 of record NC_090929.1, on the reverse strand, counting down.
TTCATGCGTTGTTCTCCATTCTGCGTGTTACGCCCCCCTTTCCACCTACTTTTGTTGTGTCGCTGCGCTATGTCCGCTTTTGCTGTGCGCTTAGCGCACGCTGTTTGGAGACGTGTGCGCCAGCGTGCGCCACGCAGAATTTTAGCGCACATCCAGGGATTTACATGCACACGGACTTCCATGAATCGCTGTGCGCGGGTTTCGCTGCGATTTTCGCACTTGCACTGAGATTCGCACACTTTCGCCCAAAATTTCATCGCACATTAATTCCATGAATCGGCCTCTTAGTGTGTAGAGGAGGTCCCAAGTACGACCCACACTCCAACCGTCCATTCTGAATTACCAGGAACATTCACGTCAAAGTATGTGACGTATGATGAGCAAATAAACCAGCAGAGGGCCGCAGTGGGGCTCTGTCCAGTAACTATCAGAAGAACAGCACCTATTGTAGTACCGACACTAAAAAAAACATGGACAGTAAAGTACCCATTGAGAAAGCCATATCAACAAATGAAATGAAATGAAGATCGTCTGAGTACAGTCCCTGAAGAAGCCAAAAAGGTCTTAATGGAAGATGACTGGTGACGTCACAAGAACCCGGACTGACTCACACATAGAAGATATGATGACCTGAGAATGATGTAAAGAGATGAAATGCCATGGACAAAGGACATTGTGAACCTAAAGTGAAAGGACGAAGTCAAATTAAAGAAGCTTACGCCATGAGCATGACAAAGATATTCGACCAGTTTACCCATGTACATATGCTTGGAACGGCAAGAAAGCAAAGAAAATTGTGCAGCTTGCTCTGCTTAGCAGTAGAATAGATTGCGGCAAGCGCAACCTATAAATAAGTACGTTATATAAGTATACTTTCAGTATGCAAAAGAAGCAGAATCAACCAAAGGTTAATAGAGGCCACATGAGGAGAGCTTCATATTTAACAAATTGAGAATAAAAGGCAGAAATGAAACTCAGCAGAGACAAATCGTGCTAAAAAGCCAAGGTTGTATCAGCTAAAATAGACGAACAGTAGCTACAATTAATGAAGCAAGGAACAGAACATCCTGCTTAGAGAGGTCAAGATAGGAAACCGAAGGCAGGTGGTGGGCAAAACAAAAATCAATTTTACGGTGTCTGAATCACATGACCAGCAGAGCGAGAAGAAGTGAGATTTTCACACCTATGCATGGAAGAGTGTCATGCAAAGATTTTAGAACTTTTTCCAGTCAGAGATGCAGTCTCAAGGCCAACCACAGTGAAATGATTGACACATGATCACTGAAGTGATGATTGATTGTAGCAATAATTGGAAGAAGGCCGGGGGAGCTGACCCGCACCCTACACCTGGCTGACCATTCTGCATGCTGGTAGGCAAAGTGGAAAAGTATGAGTGGGTCTAGTGCCAACCCAATCATAGTGGACCAAGTAATCCAGGGTCCTATAGTTAGTAGAACCAATGGGACGTCGTACTTTTAGTGATGTTTACAGTAGCCATTTTTAAGGTTGGGCTTAGATGTCCCACCTGACAGTGTTTACCCAATCCACTTACTCCGTTACCATATACAGATATAGTACCTATATTAAAGTTACCTTCCTAGAACCAATAGAATTGCATGCCAACTTGTAAGCGTTACACGTCAGTTATGACAAGTTTTTAGTATAAATGATGTGTTTTTTATGAAGTTTGTAGAAGTTGTGAAGATAGAAGGAAGATCACGCATCCGCTAATATTCATGAAACTCCCTGTTTTTTGTACTTGTCATTAAACGGACTCCCTTTGCCAAACCATTGAGTTGTCATTATTGATTTGATGCTTGAGTATTAATCTGCACCCCCATCCATCTCACGGTTGCTGCTATTCCATTTTAAAGTGCTATTGGGCAACCCCCAGCTTTATGGGCTGGTTGGGGTCCTGGTGCACACTTGGTAGCAGAGATAGGATGGTTTTTCAATTATCGATTAGATAAGACACCCATTGACCATCAACATAAAGTAACTCTAGGTCCTCGGTAATATCACAAGTCCTTTGCCATCTGGCTAAGTAGACCGTGAAGCTCCCGTAGATAGTGGCTAGAATAAAGCGCAAAACCTGCAGGTGATGGGTTGAAGGGACCTGTGCTTTCACCCACAAACCCCTTCCCACTTCTTCGAGCAGCTGATCGGGTGAACGGCAGGAGAGGCGGTGACGAAGGCAGTTATCCTGAGCATCCAGAGAGGGAATATGCAAACGGTGAGTGAAAAAGACTAAATACTTTGGCAAAAAGTGCCTGCATTAGAACAAGTAAGGGAAGGTAATGGAGGGAGGTGGGAAAAACAAAAATGCAGTTAGAAGTAGAGTAGAATGAAATAGTGACTCAAGGGGGATACCGGGGAGGACACCCAAGAAGAGGAGGATACCAGGAGGATACCTGAGAAGAGAGAGATACCGGGGGACCCGAGAAGATAGGATATGCCCAAATTCCTACGCTAAATATAGCAGTTAGAAGAAGCCTGCAACAAAAGTCCAGAATAAAATAGGAATAACTAGGAGACCATAGCGGTTAAAGATGCTTGTTGAAATGGATGGCGGGGTAAAATTTAGGGCCAGAGATCTGTGTAGCCAGCTGGAGTTTGTCTAGTCTGTTAACGTTTGTCTTATGTGTTGTTTGTTGTGATGTCATAGGATGACATTTTTCCTTCGAGGAACTAGCATAAAAATTACGCGATTGAGTAACTGAGATATTGTAGAATACCAATTGATGTTTGTTGGTAGAAAAAGGAAGTATAACTTTTTGAAAGAAAAAAAACGGGATTGGAGCTTGCGACGATTGGTGCTCGCTCATATTGTTGAAGTTGTTTAAGAAACGGAAAGGCATAATAAGTGTTATATAAAGAGAAGGTGAACAGATTTAAGCTTGGAAGACATGACTCCAATAGTACACCTCTGCAAACAGTTGCCAAAACATGCACCTGAACTGAAAAAGTACAGTCCTTAACCATATGGGTTAAAGGAACCGCAAACAAAATGTTTATGCCATGGCCCCAGGGTGGATCACTGTCTAAAATGATCCTACAGAATATTGTGACATATTTTCACACCACACACACAGGCAAAAAGTTAGACAAATGCCTAGCTAGTTTAGAGCTTTGGAAGATGTATCAAGAGGATAAGGAGGAGAAGCCGCCGTAGATTGGATACTTAACATATGCACAGAGGGGGATGAGACGCCTTCCTCGCCACCTGCCCGAACTGAAAAGAAAAATGAAGTCACTAGGGATGAAGGGTTATAACTGCTAAGAGAACTTAAAGCAGCTACGGGTTATAGCAACCCGGCATTTGAGTCACCTACGCAAAGTAGTGACGAAAACCCAGACAAAGACAGAGATAGAGATATCACCTCCAGGCTCCCGAGGGACAAGCAGAGACGTGAGAACAAGATGAAAGACCAGGTACAAGCAAGTACATCTCTCGATACAGAGAGAGAGGGCAAAAAATGGAAAGGAAATGAGGATAGAACTAATGAGATAGCATTCACACAGAGCAAATGGATGGGATGTCAGATTTTATTGAAACTCGATGGTAAAGGCATTGATGATACGAAACAAAAAGGGGAGCTAGACGATGTATAGCGAAAGTAGAAGGAAAAGGAAAATGGATTGAGAGATGAAAGAATCAGGAAAAAAGATAGGCAGACACGAGAACAGTTATATTGCGAAGAGCAAGAAAGACAACGCAATCATAAGCAGAGAGCAGCTAATGATCAGGACAGACAGGTGCAGCAGAGAATAGAAGAAGAAGAGCAAAAGATATGGGAGAAAACAATAAAAAGACAAAGGGATGAGGAAATTCAAAGGGCAAATGATTGTAGAGATGCAAAGAAAGAGGAAGAGGATAGAGTCAGAGAGGAAGCGAGGAAGCACAGATAATTCGATGACGACGTAGATCGTAAGCGAAGACAGAGAGCATGCAATCTTGATTATCTGGAAAGAGAGGTTAAAAAGCCTGATCCAATAGTAGAAGACATTGAAGAATTCTTTCCTTAGTAAGATTCAGTACCAGGCATGTTCAAGGCAAATATCGAGGATGACTTCTACACCAGGAGCAATGGAGAGACGATTGATAGAATATATGATGATATGGGACTAGAACAAGTACCCCAAGGGGAAGGGGAGGACGAGCGCCTGGAGAGCACTCAGCTTTACAATGCTGAGGACGTCTCCCGAAGTAGTCAAAATAGAGAGCTGTCCCTCGACAGGTTGGAAATCAGTAAGAACAAGGAGGATGCGAGAAGTTGCACAAGTTGGGCACAGACAATCTCAGACGCCGAAAGAGAGGAACATGAGGAAAAGGAGGAAGAGAGGAGATGTGAAAAACAATTCTCAGGAAAGAAAGGGATAAGATGGTCAGGTTCTAGTGGGTCTGCACCGAGGGCATCAGAGTCAGCCACACAGTCAGTCGACGCAAAGAAATATCTTACGGTCAGGGGGGGGTGTCTCCACCACCCTATGTGAGCCGACTAAGGACATTACCAGGTAGGCAGCGATGCAGGAATATTACTCCTGCAATAGACAGAAAAACAATGAGAGAAGAGAGGGAGGCTATGCATCCCAATTTCCGTTGCTCGAGAAAGGAGGAACAAGACCACAGTATATTCCATGGCAACACATGGATCGGGAAAACCTGAAAAATAAGCTTCCAATGCTGACATCGGGAGCCGGAAAATGGATATGCGAGCTAGAATAAATGAAGGGAGGGAACACGTTAGCTATAGGAGATATCAAGGGTCTTTTAATCGCCATACTTGGTGATAAAGCTGACGATGTGTGGACATGTGCAGGTTACCTTCGGTGTGACTACAGTTAATACTGCGCATGACCGAGTGCCATTTAACAAATGCAGAGCCGCGGTATGGAAAGAATTACGATTGCTATATTGGGATACTTACGACATGGGAGTATTAATGACACGTAAAATGAAGGAGTCAGAGGACCCTTTGCTTTACATTCAGTATTTCCAAGACGTGTGGGAACTGGGAACGCGGGAATCTTGGGGGAAATCTATACCCGTGTTTTACCATATATTATGCCAAGGGCTGCCCGATCAGGTACAGAAGCAGCTCAAGAAATTGGTAGGAATCGAGGCCAAACCGTTGTCTAACATACAGTTGACCATAGTGCACTATTGCAGATTGCTGCAAGAGTAGAATAGCAAAAAAGAGTCTGCACAAAAACCTGAAGGGGCAATAATGACTAGCACAGACAGACTGAGCGTACAGCAGGTCACTAATCCACACCAGGCAAATCAGGGCAATAACGGGTTCTATCCCAGAGGGAGAATATTTAGGGGAAGAGGATGGCAGAGTAATCAGGGATGTTTTCAGAGCAATCAAGGAGGTTTCCAAAACATGCAAAAAGGAAGTCGGGACATGTCCAATGGGCAAATGATCAGACCATCTCCAATATGTTTGGTGTGTGAGATGACAGGGCATCTAGCACACACATGTAGGAGTCAAGGCATGATGCAAAATGACCAAGGAACAAGAGCAGGTATGGTGAATCCACCTGTGTTTTTACAACAGGGAGGAAATGGAGTTGCACAGAATCACACGGTGCAACACCAAATGCCAGGAGAACAGCAAAGCTTGCAACCTCGGAATTTGATGAGTTTTCCACAAGCACAGTCTCAGCAGTCGCAGATGCAACTGTCACAGACAGTAAGTGCAGGGCAGGCTGTGAGCTCTGGGATAAGAGCTAACACTGGTGATGGGGGAAGCCATTCATGCAAAATGGGATAAAGTTGTATATGAACAAGGACAGCTCACTGGGAAACCTGATGTGTTCTATCCTATCAGTGACACCAGACCCTCACCAGGAGTCAAGGGTAGATGTTGTTATAGGGGATAAAGAATATCCCTTCGTCGTTGACACAGGTGTAACACCCTTGTTTATATGTGAAGGCAAGTTTTCCTTGTCCGGCGATGCTATAAATACTCAGTGCTTCACAGGACCTACAAGTCGTTTTCCTTTTACAGATTCACTTCCAGTCTCTATAGGAGAATGTGATATGAATGTACCACTGTTATATTCAAGACAAAGCCCAGTAAATATCTTGGGACGAGGTCTAATGACAAAGTTAAACATGACAATCTCGTTCACATACAAGGGCATAGTATATTCAACTCCAAGAATGCACTATTTGAACATATGCAAGATGATTAGAGCATACGCAGGACACACAGCTATAAGATCTATCCCATTAGAGCCAGAAATATTTGTGTATGGAGTATGTGTGCTGATGGCGATTTCCCAGGTGGCGAGTATGTGAAATCATGAGATCAGATAATGGGGCTTACTTTGTGAACGAAGATTTTGAACAGATTAGCTTGTTGCTTGGTATTAAGCACAAGTTCTCATCTGCGTATCACCCGCAAGGTAATGGAATATGTGAGAAGCTCAACGGCTTGTTAAAGGAAAGGATAGCCAAGTTGAAGCTTACTCTAAAGAAGGGATGGTTACACTGCCTTTCACTGGTACTGTAACTGTACGCATTCAAAACCCAACCTAGTTCTGACCATCATTTTACGCCGCACAAAATAGAAACAGGGAGAAGGATGCACACTCCCCTGACACCCCGAGATAGAGCAAGATGTGATGCCCAGCCAACAGGAGAAATCTTACGGTCTGAAATTCAAAATTACTTGAATTGCATGACATCTTGTCTTAGTGTAATGTCAGGCCAGATGCAGCGATGACAAAAAGGGTGCAGGGCAGCACAGAACACAGAAGGAGATACTACTGCAGACACAGCTCAGAGTCTATGTGTTCCATCAATCTTCCCTGGAGACACTGTCCTGGTCAAGAATCACATGAGAAAGAAGTGGGACGAGCCAAGGTTTAACGGTCCCTTTACAGTGGAAGATGTCACTCCCTTTGCAGTAAAGCTACAAGGAAGAAGAGCTTGGAACTTTTTGGGTGACATCAAGCTATACATCTGAGAAGGCCCCCTGCCCGCACCCCAATGCATAGAGACTAGAGACAACAGGGAAGAACAACAGCATGTGCAGACAAGATCCATGACGAGGAAGAAGGACAGATGACCAGCAGCAAAGCAAAGACAAGGAACGTTTGTACAAAGTTATGGCTTCATTTGGACATTCCTCTGAGCCAAAAAGAGGATAGGACATAACAACAGACACTCTGTGCATCCCAGTTGCACGATGAAGTAGAAAAGTGCATGTATGAACCACAACATAGTCTGTTAACTTTGAACTTTAAACCGAGGAACACTAAAGTCTTGATAAGAAAAGGAGATGCCAAATTTTGATCGAGGACACATAAATTGGAAGAAAATACAGTATCTAGATTCTTTCAACACAGAGACTTTGTTCGGACTCACTTACGGTGTCCCACAGTAGTGACATCAATAAGGATGTTTTGATATATTTTGACATTTTTATATATTTTGAGTTAGTATTAAGATCATACCCGTCATTGGTGGGGAGGCTCACCAGCATCACTGTGATTGCCAAGCAGTTCCTCCTGCTTCCAGAGTACAGCGAGGAAAAACCAAATGTCCCAAGCAGAGGAGGATGTAATCAAAAATAGGCGTCCCCAATACCATGAACTCAGGGGAGAACCAAAATAAGACAGACCCACCAGGGGGGGGAGGGAGGGAGTTCAAGGGGATAAGGCCATAGAGTCAATCAATGGAATATACTGCCCATTGTGAAGGAGCTAAATGTAGGGACAGATCAGGTCAAGAGACATAGAGAAATATTCAATAAATCTTTAATAAACACATATTCAATTACCATACAATTAAAACCAGCATAAAAACGCATAATTAATGCTCAGCATGTCCAATCAAAGTGCATAATATTTTACTAAGCATCCTAAGATGTAAACATAAGTGCATTGTGCCTAACTTAATTCAAAAGTACACAACTTCCGTAAACAGCAAAGATCCTCAATTGGTCCCCAAACTGTATTCAACTGTATTGTAACCAATCTCTCTATATGAATATATAAGAGTTAGTTGTTGAGACTTAAGGAGTTATGTAGGGCACCAAAACCACGCAGATCAACAATTATCAATATTTTCTGCGGGATAAAGAGGGTTGTATCTAAGTCCAGCCCACCAAGCAGAGGAGGAAGCAAATAGGCTTATCAACGTACTGTTTTTTCGCTTAATTGAATACTGTCCAGATCCTGTTGGGAGAACCACGGACGTTTTGACATTTCTTCAAAACCCAGCAAACACAGAACGTTTAAGTATAATCCTGAATGGAATTATCATCCAAGTTGCTCTCCACACACATTGAAATTGCAGAAACTGCTCACAGTGAGTGAGGGCCAAACAGTTCCAAACTTCAGCAAGGGCAGGACAAATGTCCCTGCCACCAGAAGATAGCAGATTGGCAAGCAATGTATTATTTCACCTAATCAAGGATTTCCCAGAACTTGTGGGGCGACCCCGCGGTGTTGACGTCCTCACATTCATCAGAGACCCAGCTAATTCTACGCAGATGAGCATGCTCTTGCATGGTATCATGATGCAAGTTGAACTTTCTAACCATCAATGGAGTTACCTGAGAAGATTTTAAAACTTTCCGCCGAGGGACAGATCGAGAAGGAACTGCCAGAGACTTCACTTTTGTTATACTGACAAGGACGCAACATGTCTTCTGGAGTGAAGCAAATAAGAGGCACCGGCTGGGAACTTGTGTACTTTGAACATGAACAGTAAAGAGACTTGCTGAATTTTTACTCGATTTTGACATTTCCTCATATGTAGAAAAAGGAACTGCATCCAGAGGCAATAGACAATCCATTGTTCAGGCAAAGAGGGACAATTGTTTCAGTACCTGCAACCCACAAGCAAATCCAGCAGAATCCAGAAATAATATTGTCTAAAAGTGTATTAAAAGTTTGTTTCTTTCAAGAGATGATCGAGATGGGAAATCAAAGTAGCAACCTCACACTCTCAGGTGGAGAGACACTCTTATTTTTCCAGAACTAAATGCTGTAGATTACCTATAGGGGCATCATGTACTTATGTACTGTATTCATCGTTTTACTGTCACTGATGATTAGAACTGCATTTTTTATTGGTGCACAAAGCATTCCAATTCCAGTGCACCCACCTAATGATGCACACATGAAACCCACAAAGGCACCCAGACCTTACATAGTCATTCCAGTCCCTAAGAGGTCTGATAGTGGAATGAGTGAACTTAAGATAGATGTGATTAGCAATGACACACACACATTTATGGTAACAAGCACATTGAAAAGCCGGAGACAGGGTCAGCAGAGTGAGAATGAAAGAAGTTTACTGACAACCACACGCATGCAAATGATGAATGCACCCACACCAGGTCTAGTATCAATAACTACAGAACCACAGGCCGAAGAAGAAGCAAAGTTTCGACAGCCAACAATGAGAAGATCTACAATCAGCTAAGGTAAAAGCCAAATGGAGAAGGCTGAGCTCTTGAAGAGCCAATTAGTTGGAGAAGAAATCAACCGAGGCAACAGTAATGAACACCCCACAGCGCTGATGGAGACAGGTGCAAGCCCAGAGAACATCTCACAGGCACAGATGATAGCAGAATCAATATGGTCATTCATAAGCAGAGCCAAGAAAATACAAGAGGACAAAGAAAGAATTGCCAGACTTTCCTATACTCAACTGGCACAGATGAAGATGCCTGCACCATGGATCAGGATACCTGAGAATCCTCCAGCAATAAGAAGCCATACGGATGCATTCAAGGATGTGGTTATAGCAAACTAAATGAAAACCTAGAGGATCACGAGAAGCATACAAGGAGATGACAGTGAACTAAACGACTACATGGACAGCACATCACATTTGGGAAACAACATATCGTACCAACATATGAAAGAAGTTGGAAGACTGAGTTCAGAGGGGGAATGCTTTGTTTGTGCTCTCCTACCTTACAGCACGGGGAAGTCAAAGATATGTGTAGCTGTAGAAATTGATGTCCAGACAGCACACCGTTTATCGCACGTAGCAATGTGCAAGACCAGAGGTTAGTTCATGGGAAGTGATGCCTCACTGAAATGGAAAACTGAAACAACAGATCCAAATGAAGATGATTATGTCCAGGACATAAAGACAAGAAACAATGGAAAGACGAAACACATTGTGATCAGATATGAGAAGCCTGGAGTTAAAGGAGCATAAATCAGAAGAGAAGTGAACCAGAAGCTAAATGTCCAAGGAAAAACTCCAGAAGAGGCTTGAAGTTGGAAGAACAGAGGCCAAATGCAGATTTGGGGAACAGTGTTTTCACCAGACAGATGGGAGAAAGGAGTAGTGATTTGCAGAGCATGGATGGTCATTGGTCGTTACCAAGGCACCATTGACATAGTAGAGAAGAGATGCAAGCCATTGTGGCCAAAGCTTGCAAAACTGCTAACATGGGTCGAGGACAGAGGAGGACCCTTGCAGATAGTACCACTGTAAAGCCCAAAATTCTGCTTCAGGAATAATGGCACTAGGAAGATGGGAGAGAATCAGAACTGTGGACGAGTCTTGATACTCCAGGAATGGTGCATGGAACTGCAGTGATCATGGATCATAATTGAGCATGCAGATCCAGACCATATATCAGACTGCTGAGAAACTGGGGAGGTATATGCACAATAGTGAATGTCCACATTCCAGCGTTGGCGATTCTGAAAAAGTGACCTGAACATTGACAGTTTCCCGAAAGCAGATGCTCACCTGAGGAAGAAGAGATCTTTGGAACTGATGAATTGAATGAAGCAATAGAATTACTTTTCTGCCAAATCCATAGAAGCTTTTGATGCTATCCCTTATGAACATAGGTTGTTCAGCCAGACCTCATCAGTGTTAACGACATTCTTCACGCCAAGAATCCAGGTTGGAGCAAATACTAATTGGTTGCAGATAACCAGATGTGTATTACTTCAGACCATAAACATAACCATAAAAGGATTCAACGCCATAAAGAAAGAGTTAAGAGCGATTTGACTAATGACTCTCCAGAACAGATATGTCCTTGACATGATCACAACCATGGATGGAGGTGTTTGTGCAAAAATCGGAGAATCATGTTGCACATTTATACCTTGTCACGATGAAGAAATTGAACTCTAACCGAAGCCATGTGTATGCCGATGAAACTGCAGAACCAAATGATCGATGAAACTGACGAAGTAGATGATGACAGCTGGTTTGGATCTCTATTTTCATGGGTTCCACAATGGATGACAGACGCATTCAAATTCCTAGGAGCCCTTCTAATGATAATATTGCTCGGATTTTGTGTTATCAAGATAATAATCTCTCAGTGTCAGAAAACTGCAAAAAAGGCCATAGGGATGAAGATCATGATTGATGTCGAACCAGGATGGAAGCCCAAAGACCTGACTAATGAAGAAATAAGAGACTTTGTGAAGGCCAGCATTTAGCCACCAGAAGGAACAAAGTTTCTATATCCCGGGAAGCATAGAAATTATGTGAGCAGATGGATATATTCCAGCCCAAATTGACAATGTCAACTAATGACATGGAACAAAGATGAACATGTAAGAACAGCAGGAAGTCTAAAAGGAGTTATGAAAATATGGACCTCAAAGAGACATTTCTTCAGACCATCATATATAGACCCAGAAGATGAAGAAAAAATGGACCCAGATGATGAAGTGAAATTGAATGCAGAGGATCCAAAGAAGAGGGATACACAGGAAGAAATGAAAGTGGTTGATAATCGCCCAGAAGGGGGAGTGTAGAGAAGGTTCCAAGTATGGCCCGCACTCCAACTGTCCATTTTGAAGTACCAGGGACGTTCACGCAAAAGTATGTGACGTATGATTAGCAAATAAACCAACAGAGAGCCGCAGTGGTCCTCTGTCCAGTACCTATCAGAAGAACAGCACCTATTGAAGTACTGAAACTAAAGAAAACATGGACAGTAAGGTACCTATTGAGAAAGTCATATCAACAAATGAAACAAAATTGAGATTGTCTGAGTACAGTCCCTGAAGAAGCCAAAAAGGTCTTAATGGAAGACGAATGGTGACATCACAAGAACCCAGACTGCCTCACATATAGAAGATATGACGACCTGAGAATTACGTAAGGAGACGAAACGCCATGGACAAGGAACATCGTGAACCTAAAATGAAAGGACAATGTGAAATGTAAGAAGCTTATGCCATGAGCATGACGAAGATATTCGACCAGTTTACGCATGTACATATGCTTGGAACCACAAGAAAGCTAAGAAAATTGTGTGGCTTGCTATGCTTAGTAGTAAAATAGATTGCGGCAAGCGCCACCTATACATATTTACCTCAAAAGAAGCACATTATATAAGTATACTTCCACTATGCACAAGAAGCAGACTCAACCAAAGGTTACTAGAGGCCACATGAGGAGAGCTTCATATTTAAAAAATCGATAATAAAAGGCAGAAACGAAACTCAGCAGAGACAAATCGTGCCAAAAAGCCAAGGTCGGATCAGCTAAAATAGACGAACAGTAGCTACAATTAATGACGCAAGGAACAGAATATCCTGTTTAGAGAGGTCAAGATAAGAAACCAAAGGCAGGTGGTGGGCAAAACGAAAATCAAATACACGAATTACATGGAGAAGAAGGCAATTTTACGGTGTCTGAATCACGAGACCAGCAGAGTGAGAAGAAGTGAGATTTTCACACCTACGCATGGTGCCATGCCATGCAAAGATATCAGAACTTTTTCCAGACAGAGATGGAGTCTCAAGGCCAACCACAGGGAAATAATTGACACATGACCACTAAATTAATGATTGATTGTAGCAATAATTGGAGGAAGGCCGGGGGAGCTGACGGGCGCCCTGCACCTGGCCGACCATTTGCTTGCTGCTAGGCAAAGTGGAAAAGTATGAGTGGGGCTGGTGCCAACCCAATCATAGTGGACCAAGTAATCTAGGGTCCTATAGTTAGTAGAACCAATGCGACGTCGTACTTTTAGTGACATTTACAGTAGCCATTTTTAAGGTAGGGCTTGGATGTTCCTCCTGATAGTGTTTACCCAATCCCCTTACTCCGTTACCATATACAGATATAGTACCTATATTAAAGTTACCTTCCTGGAACCAATAGAATTGCATGCCAACTTGTAAGCATTACACGTCAGTGATGACGAGTTTTTAGTATAAATGACGTGTTTTTTATGAAGTTCATTGGAGTTGTGAAGTGAGAAGGAAGATCACGCATCTGCTGATATTCATGAAACTCCCCGTTTAGTACTTGTCATTAAACAGACTCCCTTTGCCAAACCATTGAGTTGTCATTATTGATTTGATGCATGAGTATTAATCTGCATCCCCATCCATCTCTCGGGTGCTGCTATTCCATCTTAAAGTGCTATTGGGCAACCCCCAGCTTTATGGGCCAGTTGGGGTCCTGGTGCACATGTGGATTTCCACATCTTTTCAGCATTAAATGCCAATCCTCAAACAAATTCAGACCATCTCCAGGTTTCGCCTTCTTAAATCATCATATTGGGATGGGGCAGCTAAACAAAATGCTAGCTGTTGTTTCTTTTTCTATAAAAGGGGGCTGAGGAAAGAAAGCCTTACCTTAATTTGATATATATTCCAAGGCAAGTGATGCTCATCTCTCAAATCTTCCATAATACAAGATCCTAAAGCTACACTGATTGCTCTACATTTCTTCACCATATTGTCCCTGGCTATAAACCCTGTTTAGCCTCTTTTTGGATAGGGGCATCTATCAGCAAGTCCGTAATCTGAATGGCCAAACGATTCATTTATAGGAAACCCTGTTTAGCCTCCTTTTGGATAAGGGAAAGCTTCTCTAGTTTTTCCTCTCAGATGCTACCATACTGTTGCCGAATTGTTACTATACAGATCACGGAAGGAGCTCAATACTGAGGAATGTGTGCCCAGTGCTGTAAGGGATCACCACAGTTCTTTTATGGGGACCCATTAAAACAAGTCGGTGCCTCATTACACGGTAGGGGGTAAGGGTTTACCAGTACCGGTAAGGGCACCGGTACCGGTAAACCCTTACCGCCTTACTACGAGTTCCCTTTGAGGGACCCGACCTTAATGGCTGGTTTTACCAGCTGTTAAAGTAGGGTGCCGCAAAGGGACCTTGGTGCTAATTACGGTACTGCAATTTGCGGTACCGTAATTAGCGCCTTCCCCATTCCCATTGAGCCCTATGAGGGCAAAAATGGGAATGGGGAAGTGCCTTGGTGAATGGGTAATTCCGCCATCCACCAAGGCAGACACGGTAAAATACCGGCGGCAACCATGGCGCTAGTAGCGCCATGGTTACCGCCTACATGTTTGCAAAGACAGTACATACCGTGCCTTTTTACCCTGGTCATATCAGTATCATTTAACCCTCAACAAAAGACGGCCTGATCATCTGAGTATAATCCTTTCAAGCAAATGCCTCCATGCATATTTGATGACGGAACCAATGTTTATGCTGTTTTTCATAATGGAGCCTAATGCTCCCAATTTCCAAAAAGCTGTACTATTTTCATTGTTTATTTCTTTCATAAAGACCTCACACTTCTCCACACATCATATTTTGTCTTATTCTCCATCTTTTCCTTATATTTCCTCCTTTCATTAAGGACTTCATCCCTGTCTGGGCTATCTCGTATCTCTTCATTTGACAAAGTCTATCAGGGCCTCCTTTAATCTATTATACTCTGCATCATACCTTTTTTACTTTTTACAAGTAGCCTTTACCTTCACAGCCTTGTTAGATTTTGCAACAAATAGTTAATATTTGTACCAAAGGATTCCATAACAATGAAAGGTTTAATTTTGGGATCCCTTAGACTTTATCAAGCACAGACAATCGGGTTCATTTTCCCATTAGTTGGTGGCAGGAAGCCATTACCTCAACACTTCAACATAAATGATTCCCGACTGTCAAATTTTGGTCATTTGCAAGCAGAGTGCAAATGTGCAGGGCAAAAGGTGCCCTTTTAACCTGCACCTTTACACTCCCTGCACCTTTACACACTGCTGTGCAACTGAAGTAAACACCGCCTGACAATATGCACATGGCGGGTGGCATTTACAATGGATCCCTATGAAGTCTGCCTGCTTAATGCTAGCTAATAAAGGGGGTGGGCTCCATAGGGATCCCCAGAATGTGTGATGACATGAAAATGCATGCTGGGACATATGCTGGAGAATTTGTATGGTGGAGAAGAAGGGAGGCAGCGGAAATGCAAGTTGTGTTCAGCCCCTTCTCCTCACCATACAAATGGAAGAAAATGGGCTGTAAGTGACGGTGCAAACGCCTTATGCAAGGCTTTTACGTTTTCCATTGATGTTACAGCTCATGTGAAAATGAGCCTCTATGAGTATTCATAGATTTCTGTGATAAGTATTTGAGTCCAATATATCCCATTTTAAGTTTTTCAATAGCTAACATACGATCGATGTGATTTTCAGCACTTATAATCGTAGGTGCTGCTATTTCCCAGGTTTCACATTCTAAGTCCTATATTTAAGATTCTAAGTATTCCATGTATCCAGATGGGGGCTTTGGAGAATGCACATTTTTACTATCTTTTCAGAGCACTGGTCATGAGGTCAGGGATGCCCTATGAGATTTTCTTTTCGAACATTAAGTTGCCCAAAAAACAGAGAGATTCACGCTGTGAATTAAAGTCCATCTCACAATTCTACATTGATTATATGTGATTTTACTGACCCAAATTCAGAGTGGTACATTTCACGGTGACCATCAGACCGAAAACCTATTTCCTATTTTTTTTGTTGTAATTTGAGGGCTCCCCCAGCTCTCTGTTTTTCCACCCTTATAACACCAACCAAACCCCATCTAGACTCATTTTAAACCCTTGCCCCACGACCCCATATATATTTAATTAATATTTTCAGTGTTTTTCGGTATTATGTACTTCGGTGAAATGTACCACTCTGTTTTGTTTTCAGTAAAATGACTGGGTACCTTCTATATCTACAGGATGGTACAATCCTAACGTCCATGTTATCAATAATCATTGCTCCATATTGTACAATTGTCTTAATTCCCATATGGTCTGTAACACACATTCACAATGCATATTTTACAGTTATACTTGAAATGTGCGAGGATACCTAAAATGGGGACATATAAGCAGTGTAGAGACAAATGCTTGGGTCACATGAGGTCCAGGGTTGTTCCCGTTAAAGGGCACTCTCAAGAAAAACAGTGAAGGAAAGACACACATCTTATCCTCATCTGGGTGAGCACAAAAGTTATGCCACAAGCAGACAGAAAGGCCAGCGATGGACATGATAACAAAATAATTGAAGCATATGCATCTAGAGAGGTGATGTATATACACAACGAAACAACTTTTGGAATGTACAATGACCTCTGTTCTAATTTTATTACAATGTTTTACCAGATAGTAGGGCAATTTATTTGGCTACAAAAACCAGTGGAGCCACTTTCTTAGTCCTAGTAAATGGCTCTCAGTCTGGATGTTCTGTGTTTGGCTCTTCCAAAAGCGTAAAACATTTACATAGATACAGGAGACATACAGTATGAAATAACAGTACAATGATCTCTTTCTCATTTTAGTATTCGGTTTCACAGTTAGGAGGACAGTGTTTTTGGCTCTAACTATCAGAAGAGTCACTTTTGTACTTCAGAGTCAAACAAGAGGTTGTACTTCAAGATATATGACTCTACCAACCAGATAACCCACTGTCCAAAACTAAGAACCCCACATACAAATGGGAGTTTCTGCCACACTTTATTTGACTCTACCAATAAGGGGACCCTCAAAACAACCTGGTCAAAGTGTTAATTTAATATCTTCTTTTGTATGGTTAATGGCAATAGTAGACTGTTTTTCTCTCACTCTATTTCGCTTTACCAACCAGCAAAACCACTATCTAAGTCCAAGTACTGTGCCTACAAACAGGAGGTTCTGCTGCGTCAGTCTATCTGACTCTACCAACCATTGGATCCACTGTTTAATTCATGGTAACATGCTTTCAAACTTTAGATTCTGCCTCTGTCTATTCTAGCTATCATTAGAGACACTCCTGTATTTTTACTTGACTCTCTCCTGTTTTATCCATTTCTCCCTATTAGCCCTCCCTTGCCACTTAACAGAGGATAGAGTGATGCTCAAGCATATGTTTCTCCACAGCATTCACCACTGCCATGCATTCCAGCCAGTCCTGCTAGCATACATGCAGGCAGTAGCGTCTTGCATTTCTCATCACTCTGTCCCTCCATTTCTGCCCAAATGGTGCTACACCCAGAGATCTACCACCAGCATCACATAGGCTGTGCTGTTAGTGGTATCAACGTGGCCTTGCTAATCAGAGATGCCAGTGGGTCTGGTTGTGCTGGACCCCACCTATGCAGCCCAACAGCATGCTCGATGGCCCTCCATACACAACCGCTCTCTTTTTTATAGTTCCTTCTCATAGTCTACAAAGCTATAATTTGTCCTGCTCCTCAGTAACTGTTTGATTGTTTCATCTCAGTTTACTCACCATCTTGTTTGTCCACTTGCCATTCACAATCAGGTGGATTTTGCCTGATTCCGATGGTGGTAATGGTAAAAGGGTTAGGCTGTTCATCTAACTGCTTGTGATGTGCTTGTGTACTTGCTGCTCAACTCAACAACCCTTGTGTTTGCCAAAGAATACCCTAGGGTACATTAGGTAAACTTGTTTTATGTCTGTCATGCATATTTTAAGGGTTGTATTTTACAAGACAGAATATTGGTTTTCCTAGTGGTCACATTGCACTTTGTTGTTGAACATCTTTATTGAGATTTGTTTTCCATTTTTTTTTAAAATTGGGGTTCCTCACACCCATATCCCCTATTTCTTAACTACCATGTCCGTTTTCCCTCTATTGCACCCCTCTCATCTTTACCCCTCTTTCTGGCAATTTTTTGTCCCATTCTCTGTATCCATATCTTTCCTCACTGTCAACATTCCTTTTCATTAAGGAAGTGTTGTCAATGCAGATGTGTCGCTTTTTTTCTAAGTAGTGCATTACGCATCTATCTTCCTCGCAATTCTGCTTCCTCAGTGGCTGTTTTACAATAATAGTCAATGCAATTATATAGAAAGAATTATTCTGCCTTCCTGTGTTGAACAAGGCTATTAAAAGTGAGAAAGTCACTCGTTGGCTTCCTGCATCCACGTTATGAAATCGTGTGGTGTAATTTGACAACCTTACTTGTATTCATGTTAGAGTCTTGCACCACATTATATACTGAAATATAAATCAGTTTAAACTTCCTCATCAAATAAATATGAATCGTTTCCCCCCCCCGTGTCTCTTTCTACCAGACACTCCACCCCCAATCGTAATCATATTGTTGTGTTGCCTTCGCATATATTGTTCTCCTAGTATTGAAAAAGAAAGAGCAGCAGCAGACGGAGGTCTGAAAGGCCAACTCTTGTTTCTTTTGGAATTTTTGCTTGGACATTTAACTATTCACAGATGTGAGGTTTTTGTAAAAAAAAAAAAAAAAATCACATGTAACTAGGCAGTCTTAATGTGGGCTCAGCTAGGTTCATACAGTTACCAATATTATTTTAAAAGGCATATTGAAGTGAGAGTTTTGAAAACAAATCACAGTGCAACAGGGTCAGTATTACATTTTCCTTAGCCACAGCCAAGTCACTTCAGCACAGGGTCTGCATTTAAAATATGCATCTCTGTTGCCAAAGCACATCACTACAAGAGTTACTATCCTGGTGGCAGTGGTACACTTTAAATATAAGCCATTCCTGATTTTATGGTATCATGACTCGTATCTCTCACAATTACTAAATCCACATTAGATTGATATCTTACATCTGTTAGCATTGTGAGCCCAGCTCAGCTTTGCAAGGAGAATGTGTATTCTGGTCAGACAGCTGGGCCCTGCCATTAGCAGGGCAGAAGATTGAATGGCTGCCCCCCTTTTATCCTTTGTGAGATCTTGTACCACCTCCCTCCAGCAGGACAGCCTCCCAGCAGGAGCTTTCTTGGGAAAACAGGAATCAGCGCCCACACACATCCTAAAAGTGCTAGCCTCACACTAGGGTACAACATATCAAAAGGTCATTTGATGCTATTGGCAAGTAAAGGGGTAGGAGTTAGTGTTGTTTTTCTCTATGTCTCTCTTTCTCCTAGTCCCCTGCACTTCCTTTAACACAGAGAACATTAGGTATTATATCCAATGTCAAATATCATGTGTCTCATGGACAGGGATTGGACAGGGATTGGGTCCCGTAAGCAAACATTTTTCAGCCCAATCATGTGTAGACCTTTGCCTTTGAAAGAACGGGCCTTCCACTCCTTCACTGAGTCACATTTAAGCAAACACTTAAGGAACAACTCACTTGAACCTCTATTGGGACAGATGACTTTCCAAAGACCTCCGCCAGTGGGATGAAGTCTGAGTGTACAATTCATAAGCAAGCTGTGCTTCCTACCAACTCCCAGGGCACATTAGGGGTAGCTCTAACCAGGACCAGGAATTACTACTCTGTACCAAACCATCCTTGCATGGGAGAGCAGAACCTACATGGACTCATCCTGTCCTAGAACCTCTGGAGTGGACCTTACAGCATCTGGAGGACCACTCATCCACCTCCTCAGAGGCATTCTCACCATTATTTCTTTCCCCCAGAAACTCAATATCTGCAGAGCTCTGGTTCTCTCCAGGCTGGACTACTGCAGCATCCTTTTCCTCAATCTGCCTAACTCCTCCCTTTGCCCCCTTCAACTAATCCAGAATAGGACTGCAAGACGTATCCTTGGCCTCAAGCCCAGTGATCACATCTCTCCATCCCTAAAATTTCTCCACTGGCACCCAGTTGCTGTCATGAGAGGACAAAGGCAGTGAATATGGCAAGGGAAATGTGCACAAGATCAGACAGTGAATAGCTTTGAGTCAAACAACATGCACACAGGAACCAAGACACATGTACACTACAGCCCACGATGTGCAAGTAGAGCTGGATAACAATACAAATATATGAAAAGGGATGTTGGGTAAGCACGTATAAGCTCCTTATGATTACAAAGAAAGTCAGCAAGCTCCTTACCCACAATTGCTTTTGCAGGTACAGACGGTACTAAGCCCACATACAGGGCAAGCAACAACAGGATCTGTGAGCTAGCACCCTTGATGGTATTGTATAAAATAACTAAAGACAATGCTCACGAGGACAAGAAATACCACCTGAAATGTCAGCGAAGCCCACAAACCCTGTTGATCAAACAGAAACCCAGAAAGGCTATAACAGCAATGGGAGGATAACTTAATACATAGGACTCATGACAAGGGGCAAGTAGGACTAGTGATAACAGAATACTGAACACAGGAGCTAGCTACAACAGCACACCACACCTACTAGATTCCAAGAGAAAGTAAAGGAACAGGAGCAGGAAAAATGAAATTACAAAGGCAAAACCTCCCCCTCTCCATCCAGGGGAAAAAGGCCAAATGCTAAATCTACAAATGGGGAGAGAGACTAAAGGATCAAGGTTTCACGGCAGAATAGGGCAAAGTTAAAGAAATATATATGTTTTTTATTTAGGAGATTTAATCGCCAAAAGCGATTTTTACAAGACGTTGAAATCTTAAAATTACATGAAGTCGTTGTTCGAACAAGTTCATTGCAGAACTAACAAGACGTCCAAGATTGCGCTGCGTACAATGACTCTTAGGCATGGTTGCGATCGATTAGTTAGATGTATCGATGCTTTGAAAGATCTGGTCCAACATTTTTACTGCTGTGATTGCCCATGACGTCCTTTCTCCTCCGATCAGACGAGTTCACCAGAGTTCCTTGTCGTCTGTGTGTGCCTTAAATAAGGAGATCTAAAGCGAGAAGTTCCCGGGCATGTCAATAAAAGATGTAATGTTTCGATGGTGTATCACAGAAGCAACACTTGTTTGTAGATGAGAGCCCTCTTATTTCCATGATCTCATTAGAGGGTAAGAGGTTTAGTCGTGCCCTTAAGAGAATATGTCTCAGGTTTTTATTGGGATTTCTCTTCAGAAATGCCTCGGTTATGTTTAGTTTTACTGCCGTTGGAGGCAGATGAGATGGAAGCTTATATTTAAGCGCTCTGTCCAGTGTTGAAATCCAGTCAGTTTTGTTTAGTCTTTTTGTTGTTTTTCTTGGGTTCTGTATCAGTTCTTCTATGGAGCTGCCACATGCCACAAGTTTTTCTTTGCATTCGCTTTCCCATTCTGTCAACATTTTGCAAGATCTGATTCTCAACTCTGTTCTTGCCTGTGCAAAGATCGAAGGACTGAATGGGTCAATCATTTTCCTGTATAGCATTATGCTATTTCAGGCAACAATTGCCTTGAGTGAGTTCAGAGATAGTTCACGCCTAATCAAGAACAATGGCATCAATTTAGGAAGGTTAAGCAGTGTTCTCCAAAACGAGCTTTCTAACGAGTTCCGAATTGCTTTTGGAAGAAATGGCATGGACTCCGCACCATATGAAATTGATGGTATGAATTTGGCACTGCGGAAGTTTATTGAATGTTGCAAGGAGAAACAACCGTATGTTTTGTCATGAAGTTTCGCTTGCGAAGTAAGGTTTCTCATTTTTTTTGGAGATGCTTTTGCATTGATCTTTCTGTTTTTGCGCTGTCAAGCATAATACCTAGATGTTCAAACTCCAGAACCTTTTCTACTTTGCACCCCTCCAAATGCCAATATAGTTTTTCTCTTTTCTTTCCAGACGTTTCCAATATCATGATCTTTGTCTTGGATTTATTTATTTCCAGGTTGTTGGCCATTGTGTATTTGGATAGGGTGTCTAGCTGACGTTGTAGGCCGATGGCTGTTTGATCCAGTTGAATCAGGTCGTCGGCATACAAAAGGCGAGGCACCTTTTCTTGGCCAATTGCCAGCAGGAAAGATCTTGTCGAGGCATTTGTGTCCTTGTACTCTCCAAAATATGCCAAAAAAAGGGCCAGGCGAGTGGACAGCCCTGTTTAACCCCTCTGGCTGTGGGTATTTCAGATGAAAGAAGGCCTTGTGTGCTTAGTCGAACTCCGACGCTTGTGCCTGTGTGAAGGGCTTTTAGGGGCCCTAGAATCTCCAGCGGGCATAGCCAACCTTCTAGCTTTTTCCAAAGCTTTGACCTGTTTACGAGGTCAAAAGCTTGGTTAAGATCTATGAAAGCTAGAAAAATGTGAGGGCTGCTGAGTAGCATGATGTTGATGCTTGTGCCTACGGCTTTCTTGAATCCTGATTGTAAAGGGTCATTACAAGGCGCGTGTGTGGCCCACAAGTGGAATTTGTTTAGTAGTAGACTTCCATAGTCCTTTCTGATGACATCATGCAGGGCTACAGGTCGGAATTTCCGAGCATCGTCCTTGCAGCCTTTTTTAAAAATCGGGACTATGACCAATGTTGTCCAAGATGAAGGGATTCTTCTTAGATTAGCGCATCTTTCAAATATTATGCTGATTAGTTTGGACCATTTCACTGGTGAAGTTTTTAAGTCGATGTTGGTGATTCTGTCCGGCCCAGGCGCTCTCAAATTTTTGAGCTTTCAATTGTGTCGTGTAGGTCAACCTAAGGAGAATTTTGGTGTAATGGTGAGGCTTCTGTTGTCAAGTTTGGAGATTCGAACAGGTTTGAGTAGAATTTCACCCAGCTATGTTACGGGACACCGTTTGTGAAGGCTTTGTCCAATGATTTCCCCAATGTTCCAATCAGCTTCCAGAAGTCACGAGAGTTGGTGTTATATACTTGTTTTAACATTTCCTCTGAGTTATGTTGGTATTGGGTCAGACGATAAGATCTTAACCAAGACTTGTACTTCTTTGTTACCTCTTTTGCATAGGCTCTGTTTGTTTCGCTGTTATGTCATGATGCTAGCCTTTTGGCTTTGCAAACTTTGTTTCTATTTGCAAGCAGAAAAGAGTCGAAGATGTGGGTCTGGGGCCTATGCTTGATGTCTTTTTTCTTGAGTGTTTGTTTGGGTCCACTAAATGGTTCCAAGAGAGGTCTGTAATGGACTTGTGTGTCATTTTCTGTTTCTTTGTATGTTTTTGTAAGTTCCTTGATGTTTTTTACTGACAGACGTAGTTGGTTGCCATTGCTCGTAGATTCTACAACTGCCAAATGATGAAGTTTTGTTAGGTTTGTTAAGGACCATTTAATGTACAATAAGTTGTGGTCACTTTGCGATGTTTTTACTACTGTTGCTTCTATCAAGTTAGGTAAAAAGGACTGTGACACAAATATGTAGTCAATTGTGGAATTAGAGAGCCCTCTTTTCCATGTGGGAGGGATTTTTTTGTCAGATAGTATAGTAGCCGTGTTGAAGAAGTTTCTTGATGTCATCAGTTTATTCCACTCTTTGCCTCGTGTTTCGGCCTGAACGCCTCTTGGTTCTGGGACACGAGTCACTGTGGAAGTACAGTTTGCTTTTAGGTTGCCGCAGATCAGAAAGTCTGCTCTTTGGTAATCTGTGAATGAGAGGTCGATTATATCCGTTATGGTTTCCAGCAGGGCTTCGGTCTGGATCCCCTTTGGGTTCCAATAGATGTTAGTGATCAGAAGCTCTGTTGCATGGAGTTTGCCAGTAAACCTATCCATGCGTGTCCATGAGAGCAAGGCTGTGAAACTAAACGGGGTGACCAGTAGTGTTTTTTGAAACCGCAGCCCGCTTCCTGAACGAACTGTGATCAAAAGGCCAGAGGTAGGTTGGCTGGCCTTTTTCTCCTGCCTTCGCAGGTGAGAAGGCTATTTCAAATCTGTCCAAAGATGGTTTGTCCTGTAGCCATAGTTCTTGTAGGCACAAGATGTCGAAGGATCCCAGGTCTATCTCACCAGGGGCTGTCAAATGCAAGAAGCCTCTAGTGTTCCAGCTGCCTAAAGATTATATTGATGTTGCCTGGTTGAGTTTGTGGGCAGATAGTGGCTATTTGTGTAGGCGCTCTGCCAGAACTTTGCAAAGCCATGTCCATGACTGTTGCTTCGCAGCTGATCTAGCCAGTCCGGTTGATGGCGAGGGACGTTCCTTCGTTTCTTGCGTAATAGATCTTTCTGATTTTGGCTGTGGGCCATTTGGTCGATGAGTTGGATCAGACTTTGTTGTAGCAGAGGGGGTGTTTTGCATTCTTCGGAGAATAGGAGGTCTTTCCTGAGGGCCTTCAGGTCCCGTTTCCACTTCTTTGAATAGTGCATGGGAAGATTGTAGTATCTTTGTTCTTTCCTGGGGAACTTTGAGGGCTGAAGCGTAGTCTTTGTCGTTTTGTAGTAAGCTCCCTTTGACTTTCAGCAAGTTGTTTTTCTGATTGATTTGTAATGGAAGTTTGTCTGCATTTTTTAGGAAGGTCAACTGAAAGCCTTGTTTTGTAAAGTCAAAGAAATACAGAACACAACCAAACTGGGCTGCACAGAAAAAGGAAAGCACTGGGAAGTGCTGCCTGCAAAACAGAGGAAGGCAGAAAGAGAATTCAGCAAGCAGAAATCACTAATAAGCACATTCAATTTGAAATCCTTGGAAAATGAACAGGAAAATAGAAACTAGGAACCAGGCACTAGGCTAAAAACTAGGGACAAGGGACCAGTCACAAATAGGAACACTGCATCAATGTGCAGTGCTGGAATGAAGCAAACTGAGTCTTTTAAAGCTGCTTAACGATTACACGCCTCAAGTGTGCTGCTTGCTGCACCTGCCAGCCACAGGTGTTGCTTATCCTCCACCCAACCTTGTCCTGCAAGTATGGAGTTGAACCAGAGGGCCATGCATTCTGGGAAGCATAGTCTTTTGATTAAGGCAGCATGCTGGCTGCCAAAAATCTGGAAGGGATCCGGAAGGGAAGTAGCATGGAAAATAAGGATTGAGCGCTCCCAATTCACCACAGCATAAGGTTCAGAAGGAAAGTCCAGTATGCAATAAACCCCAAATCATGCCCCCAAGTGGTGGGAATGGAAGCGAAGGGAACGAATCATGACAGTTTCTGCGAGGATCAAGTTCAAGACTTTCATCCACAAGGCTTTCTGGGGCCTGGGACCCCACTACATCCAACTTTCTCTCCCTAAATACCTCCCTGCTAGAGCCCTTCGGTCTTCTAGCTCCAACTCCCTGCAGATTAGATGCTTTTCCAAACAGAGAATGGGGGGTAGATCTCTCTCTTCTGCAGGCGCCTCCCTCTGGAATGGCCTCCCTGGCCCTCTCAGACTTAAGCTGGATGTCCTTAAGGTCTGGAAGCTTCTCAAGACCCTTATTTTCTCTTTCACCTTCCCTCACTCCACACCTGCTACCCTGTGTCTCTTGACTGACTGCCTGGATTCTTCAGACTCTACAGGGCATCAGTTCTACCCCTGCACTTGGTCTCCCCTGACCCCCTCTGCTCATCCTGTACTTGCCCTTACAGTCTCCCTCCCCTGCACTTGCCTGGCTGGGCCACTCCCCTTGAGCCCTTCCCGTCCCGTTCCTCGCAATTAGCACATGGATCTTCTTCCCCTGCACTCTCTGCATTCCCCTAGCTCTGTCCACCTTGCCTCCCCTGACACTCTCTTAACCCACTGGCCCTCTGCACTGACCCACAGTTCCCCTTCCCCTGCACTTCTTGGTCCTGCACTTGCACGATCTGAATGTCATAAGGCCTAGTCGGACCATTTATTTTTTGCCTTGTTGCGCCTCGAAACACATTATGTATAGGTGCATAATAAATACCCAATAACTAAATCAATAAAAACTCCCAGTTCTGCTGCATTGAGCTGGTTGAAACAAATTTGAACCCTGTTCCCTGAACTCGTACCTTGACAGTGCTGCCTTTGATACTCAAATGAACATTTCGAATGAACATGCTTGCAACTTCAAACGAGCACAATGCAGCATCGTACTTCGCAGAGCCCGCCACCTGCTCTGCTCAAATCAACTGCTCATCACTGGAATTTAACTGGAACTGCTGGAGTGATACTCTCCAACCCTAACCAGCAGTTGCTCAATGACTCAAACAGGCCGAATGTTGAATAGCTCCCTGGAACATCAGGAACATCTCTTTGAGCCATCAGGACCTCTGCTCGAACCGCTGGAGTGTCACTCGCCAACCCCAACCAGTGGTTATCATACGTCCCGATCCAGCTGGACTCCAAACCCATCCTGATGAGCACCCTGACCTGCATTGCTTGAATGCCACCTTCAAACCACTCTGAACAACTGCATTCGAACCGCCTCCATGCTAGCTTGTCATTTGGAGCAACACAAGTCTTAGCACCCAAACTTCGATCTGTGTGCACAGCGGTGGAAGCCGAGCACAATGCTGTCAAATCACCTAAGGACAGCAAAGGTTGTATTGGTCCCTAAGACACCCAGTCCATCTTTGTGCCTTGATGACTGCTTAAGTCAATTGTGCACTGGTTTCTCTGAAAGGCAAAGCTTTTTTAAAGATCATTGTGGTTTTTGATTGCCTTTCACCCTGATTTTCATTATCTGCATTGTTTAATGTATTGCATATTATCTGTTCTCTATTACAGGGGTGAGCTTTTATAGTGTTTAAGGGTTATTTGTATATTGGTGTGTTGATTTAAAGTATATCTGTTTTTGTAGAGCTTTGATGGTACATTCCTTCATTTTAGACTGTTATACTTTGCTGTTTGGGCCAGTACTGGGCCATATTCACACCCCTTCTCAGAGTACCTTTCCCTTGGACCACATTACCACAAAAGGCAAAGGGGGTTTATCTTTTGGATGTGCTTGTTTTACCTTGATGATTGGGATCACCATTGGTTTTTAGATGTGTGGGGGCTGAGCAGATAGTTTTCCCACTACTCATACCTTTACAGCTGCAGAGCAGAGGTAGTTTGCCACAGCCTTTGAGAGTGTTGCATTGTTTGTGGTCATGAACAGAGAAGACATTCATTCCTTTCCTTCCTTCCTGGCCCAGCAGAGTGGAAGTCTGCACATGTCCTTGCTTCTGCTGTATTTCAGGGCTGAAGGAAATCATTTGTTATCAGAGCGGTAGCTTTGTGACTTAAAGGAGAGAGACTTTTAGATGGTGCATGATATTTTTATGATGACCTATGTTTGAGGTATGAGCCAATGGTGTTTGGTGAGGGTTGTTTTGCTGTGTTCATTATGATTGTGCCATGCAATTGCAATCTCATCTTTAGTGCTTCCCATTGTGGTACAATGCGGGCCTACAGCACAGTGTGGGGCAACACGGGGGGAGGGGGGGCATGTTGTGGGAGTGTATGGCTCCAAAGCTTTTCCATTTTTACAGATGTTATTTTGTGAATCCGCTCGCCGTGCAATGGTTGTGGATGGCACAATCTGAGCGGTTATGCCAAGTCGTTATTTGTGTGCTTTTTGTAAATCAGGCCCATTGTCTACAGTATGGAATGAATATTGCCCCAGTTCTCTTGAAAATAGTGTTTAAATGCAGAAGTGGATTGGGATGGAGGACAAGCATAAACAAAGGGAAGAGGAGGCAATGAGTGATAACCACTTTATTCAATTATTTCTGTTGTTTTTTGACAGAGGTAACTTGCGCCTAATAAAAGGCATCCTTTGTGCCAAACAGATGCTTTTAATCTAAGCAGCACAATGTTTTAAGATTACACAAGGATCGCAGAATGTCTATTATAATTTTAATTGATACGGGTAGTATAGCTCAGTGGCAGCACGCTATCGTGGAAGCAAGAAAATGCAGAGCAACACAGGTTTAAATCCCGGGTCCGTGCTCAGAAACCTCTTTGGTATTAAGCACGTTATAAGAAACAATTATAATATGGCATACGGTGGTCAGTCTTGAGTATAGGAGCGAATTCCTGTCATAGGGTGCATTTACCTGGACACGTGGTGCCAAAGCTTTTTATGACAGAAGTACATGAGCACTTGAAGCCCAACATTTATTATAGGCATGGCTGGCCTTATGTTCTTAAAAAACGGTGAGCTGTATACACCCTCCACACCCCATCTAAGTACCAATGCGTCATAGTTGTAGATTTAGAGCCCCTCCAACAGGCAAGTGACATGGCAGTCGTTTCCGGCACTGCCTCATACACAACGTCTTCCAGGGTGCTAAACAGATGATCGCCACCACCAGCCACTGGCCCCTTATTCATCAGCACAGCACCCCCACCTAAAGTATGGCGAGTGGCGACCTGTTTTAAAATATCACATTGTAACTATATTGCGGAAAACATTAGACTGCCTGTGCATTAAGATTAGAGTAGCATACTAACGTGTAATGTGTACAGTTCATTGCATTCCCCTGGGGTTGACCTTATGCAGACATTCAGCAGCTCCTTCCGGGCTCCTCCCGTTATGTTGTAAAATATTTGTCCCCTTCCCGGATGCAGCTATGGGCGCCGCAGCTGTTTTCAGCGCGGGTTTCTTTTGACGAGACATGATGCAACAGAGACATAGGGCCTCATTACACGTTAGGCGGTAGGGATTTACCGTTACCGGTAAGGGATTACCGGTATCGGTAAATCCCCTCCCCAATTACGACCCGGACATACCGCTATTAGCGGCACCGCTAAGTACGGTGGCACTATTAGCGGCAAGTCCATGAGTGCGCGCCCCCTCAGTCCGGAAATAGCGGCATAGCGCTAATAGCACGCCATCACGAGCCATGCGGACATGGCAATACCGGCATGTAGTAGACCCAAAAACCCCTTACCGGCAAGGCGCTAATACCGGCAGAGCGAACCACACGTTAAAAGAGCACAGCAGTGTTCCCACCTGCCACAGATTGACAAAATCAGCACAGGTGGAGGCAATGGAGACAAAAGAGCACACCACACCCCTTCCCACACCCATTCCCACACCAAGATGGATGCAATACTAGCAGCATTACATGGGCTAGAGGACATGATTGCAGTGCAGCAGCTACAACAACAGGCAGCACAGAGGAGACGCAGGAGGAGGAGGAGGAGGAGGGCAAGACAGGCGCAGCAAGCACCACCAGTGCACCTAGTGATACCACAGAGGCAGCCACCAATTGCCAGGATCAGAGCCAGTCCAGTCAACCTAACCCCTGAGCAGATACACACCCTCTACCGTCTGGACCAGGATACCATCACCACCATTGTAGACATGATATACAACGACATTGTGAGTCTCATTGACATCCGTACTGCCATCCCCCCTCTACTGAAGGTGGTAACTGTGCTCCACTTCTTGGCCACAGGCACCTACCAGCATACGGTAGGCCAGATACATGGCATATCACAACCAGTATTCTCACGCACACTGAACCAGGTGCTCGATGCCCTCCTGAAGCACACAAGTCAACACATATACATGCCACGGACTGCCCAGGAGATCTCCAACACCAAAGTTGGCTTCCATTCACTGGCAGGCATCCCAAGTTGCATCGGGGCCATCGACTGTACCCATGTTGAACTGGTGGTCCCACAGGCCAATGAGGTAGTGTACCGTAACAGAAAGCAATACCACTCCATCAACGTCCAAATGGTATGTAACTCCAACAAGATCATCACACATTGCTGTGCCCGATATCCCGGTTCAACCCATGATGCAATGGTCCTGCGGAACTCGACAATACCACGATACATGGAGCGACATGCTGGACAACGTTCGTGGCTACTTGGTGAGTAGCAGGCCAACCACATGGCAGTGTGATGTGGATTGTGAGTGGGGGTGTAGATGCATACTCCAACTGGGCGTGATTGGGGGGGGGGATGCATACTCCAACTGGGTGTGATTGGGGGGGGATGCATACTCCAACTGGGCGTGAACTGGTGTCAGGAGAAGAATGGACATACATATTTGCATCACTGTACAGTGAGGCAGCCCACAATGGACCAGACACAAAACCACATGCTAGAAGTGAGTGCCACGACAAACATATCAATCCATTACGCCAAATAGGCCATTCCAAACAACATGCACACCGCACAACACACCATTCCCCCCATTACACAAATCAGCAACATGCATATAAAAATCACATCTGAAATTTACGCTGAACAACATCAGAAATGATCCGCGCACATGAGTGCATACAAATGGATCTCCTGTAGCCATTGTAGTGAGCCACACCCATAACCCACCACTGAATTGCCATTGAACAGCATGGGGACATCAACTAAGGAATGGCAGTGTACTAGCAGTGTGGCACTAACGTTGCCAGGGCCAGGAAACACAAATTACTTAAACTCAGGCGGGACATGGCAATCCCTGCTGTATGCATGCATGGTGCATGTCCGCTTGCAAGGACCGCCTCACCTTCCCACATTGCAGTTACCCTGATTGCCATGCGTGCTTGGATCAGTGGATGTTGTTGAAAATGCTATGTTTGTTTGTGTGATATGTGCAGGCTCACTTTATGTAGACACTTACACATACCCATTGTTGCACCCATGCAGGTGATGCAGGTTATCCCCTGAAGAGGTGGCTCCTTACCCCTGTGCGGAACCCACAGAACAGGCACGAAGAGGACTACAATCATGCACACACCCGTACCCGCGTGGTGATCGAGCAGACATTCGGCCTATTGAAGGAACGCTTCCGGTACCTCAGCAGGTCGGGCGGGGCACTCCTGTACGGGCATGAGAAGGTGGCCAAGATCACCATGGCATGTGTCATGCTGCACAATATGTGTATCAGACGGAATGTGCCAATGCCCCCTGACATTGAACTGCAACCACCTTCTGAGGATGATGACGGGGATGAGGATGTAGGAGAGGGGGCTGCAGGTCATGCAGGTGGCGATGCCCATGATGGACGTGCTGTGCGGCAGCACCTGATAGACCATTGTTTCTGATGCACATGGATTAGGAGGGTGCAATTGATGTGGAGCTCAGGGCACGGGGTGTATGGAGGACATTAACACAGTGCACCCTTCAACAATAAAGCACACCTACACAATAATCAATGTCCAGTCATGTGATTATCCATGCCATTACATGTGTATTGAGCATTATGTCATTCAAACGTGCATGTACCCTCCACCCCAAACACCCTCCCTCCCTCCCCCCACAACTCCACCAAACACCCTCACCCCCCTCCCCCCACAACTCCACCAAACACCCTCACCCCCTCCCCCCACAACTCCACCAAACACCCTCACCCCCCTCCCCCCACAACTCCACCAAACATGGTGTGCACATCAGTGCTGCATTAGTCTCCAAGTGTCAACAGTGACAGGCTGGCCCTACTTCCCTCCTCCACTACCACCATTGGGGGGTTGTGAGTCTGACCGCCGCAAGGACCGGCTGGACCTGCGCAGGATGGTTGTTTGGTCGGAGCTAGTAGACGAGGGGGTGGCTGGTTGATCTGCTCCCTGTGTGTGACGCATGCTCTCCATCGCCTCAGCAATGCGCGTTAGGACCTGCCTCACAGCGGCCATCTCGTCACATAGGCGCGTCGTGTTGCTGTCCAAGGCAGCTTTCATGTCCCTTGATAACCCCCGGATCTCCTCCCTGGTCGAGGCAGCCTCGCATACTTGCCGGGCAACCAGGGCATTGAGCTCCTCCTGGCGCTGTCGTATCAGGCTCATGCTGTCGTCTGCGGCCCTGCCCCTGTTACTCCTCGGCGCAGCTTGCTGCATGTGGCCGACATCAGGTGAGCTCGCCACGGGACTGAATGACCCATCCATTTAATCTCCGGCATGCACCTCATGGATGCTGCCATTGGATGTGTTGCATGGGCTGTGGTGTGGGCACAGCTGGGTGCTGGGTGTACGCTGCCCTTCCGGTGTCGGACATGGGTCGTCCACATCACTCATGGGTACCGTGGCTGCTGCTTCCCCGACGGAGCTATTGGCTGCGGACGGCGTGCCTTCTGGCACTGGCTCCTGAGTGGTGGGGGTGGGTGGTGTGGGTGCTACCACAGTGTCGGATGGCATTTCGACCCTTGGTGTGGTCGGTGCGTGTGTGGCTTGTGAACGCTGGGCCACTCCAGATTTCCCAGTGCCCCTCGATGTACTGGGCCTGGTGCCTGCATCATTTCCCTTGGCCTGCTTCTTGGGTGGTGGGGCCTGCGTTGCAGAGTCCAGCTCCTCACTGTCAGAATGTGACCCTGTGGGGGAGCAAGACAGGGATAGCATCAGTAATGGGTCAACATGCATCATGCATATGTTGTTGTTGCTGCAGTTCTTTGGATTTGGACATCTAGTTTGGACATGCAGGTTGTTGGTCAGATGGGTGGGTCATCCGGACATGAGTCAGGGTGACACGTGTGTGAGGTGCTGCATGCATGTGGTTGTGTGGGGATGTGCACGGCATATATGCAGGGTTGTGTACATGTGTGTGTGATGACCCCATCCATTAGCTAATTCCCATTTCACATTTGGGGGAGGAACTCATGCTTTGCATTGCAGTGTTTTGCGTGGACACTCACCTCCGTCTGACGTTGTTGCCACACCGCTCTCCATTCGGCCAACTCCCTCGATGGATTCAATGCCAATGGTGCTGGCACATGTCTCCTCCCACTCCTGCATCTTCATCGGGGATCCTCCTCCGCCTCCTGTGCCCATGGCCAGATTCATGTTGGCCGATAATATGCTGCGTACACGGAGGCGCAGATCATCCCACCGCTTGCGCACGTCCTTTACGGTGCGGGGGGTGGAGCCCACTGCACTGACTTTCTGCGCCACCTCAGCCCAGATCTCCTTTTTTCTCAGGAGTGCAGGGCGCCGCATGTCGCTAGCAAACACTATGTCTGCATTTGCAGCCAGGGTGTCTGCCAGCATTTTCAATTCCTCGTTTGAAAAGCGTTTTTTGCGCTGGCGCACATCGGCTTTCTTTAGGGCCTTGGGCATTGTTTGTTATTGTGGGAAGTGGTTTTGCCAGTTGTGGTGTTGCTGCAGGTCCTGAGTGCAGGGGATGGCAATGGATTGTGTTTTTAAAGATGGCCGCCGGGCTCTTTCCTGTTCCTGTGCGATGACGCTATTTCCGGTTCCGGTGTTTTACGGTGACCGCTAATAGCAGTGACCGCTAATAGCGGTGACCGCTAATAGCATGCAGCACGAGGGCCGAGGTGCTATCAGCACTTTGATCGGAGCCGGAAAGGTGCTTTTGCGCCATGGCGGTAGGGTCATTTACCGGCATGGCCCTATGCGCGTGTCCGCTTACTCGTAATGGAACGCTATTAGCGGTCTCCTGCGAGGGCGGACACGCTAATAGCGCCATGCCGGTAAATCGCATTTTTTACCGCCTAACGTGTAATGAGGCCCATAGTGCGTAGTGGGTTCTATCTATTGACTAACATTGAAAGTAATTGTTAAGTTCCCCAGGAAAAATTCGGATCCTCACAACTTATCATGCATTGGACATCTCAAATCATAGGTAATCTATATGGAGCCCACCAGCTGTACATGTTTTCAGCAGAGTACCACCCACAAAGCATTCTAAGGAGTCAATGTTCATTGTTTTTCTTTTAACTAGAAGGAAAATGCATGTCCTTTACTAGAGACCATCTGACCAGAGATTCATTAATTCATTCAGTTATTCACAAAGTACCATTGAATTGGGGGAAATAACACTATTTATTGCTAAAGTGCTTAGAATCGCGAAGACTGTCACATGAATAACTATATAGAACTCTGATCCTTTTAATATATATATTTTTTATTCGTATATGATTCATACACAAACCTTTACAAACACATGGTATATAATCACTTCAACATTACATTACATTTTTGCGATTTTTTAAAAACTCTTAAAATCCTAAAACAATTATTTAATTACAAATTGAGTTACTCTCCGTTTGTGAAAATTTAATATAGTGCAAAAGTGCACTAAAGTGCATTATTATTATTATTATTATTATTATTATTATTATTATTGTCATCATCATTTTTTTTAACAAACAACCTTGAAAATATGATGTGTGCTTTCTGTGTGTACATTCCTCACTGTTAAAGGGTCCTATCCGCAGGTTATGTTGGGTCACTTACTCAGACATTTCTCACTAAGGGGACTCTCTATGTAAGCAGGATTACAATGTATACCATACAACATTCTGTAGCACAGTCATGCTGTACAATATCAACTAGGAATTGAGCCAATCACACCTACAGGCTCATAGATTTAATTTCATTGTGTTATAAAATTCAAACGTGTTTTGCACTCCAGAGAAGGATTCACCAAGTCAATGCATCGGTCGCTAGTTGGTGTTACGTGGGACCCTCCCATGCGTGTTGCCCCTTTAAGGGGATGTGTCCCTCCCACGTGTATTGCCCCTTTAAGATGGGCCATGACTGTGTCATGGCCCAAGTTAATAAAGGGAGCCCCTGCAGGCACGTGAAGCAGAACGGCTGCAGACTCCATAAGAGGTTGGTCTGAGTCCGTGTCTCCTTTACTGATGTAGGCTGGAGGCCTACACGGGGCGGCACAGGCCTGCAGGCCCTGTTGCCATGGGACCCTCGTGCCAGGACGGTGGCAGAGGTCCGCATGGTCAGGCGCCTGGCAGGCTGTGTCCCCCACCCCATGGCACTGATGTCCCCTAGTGCCACGGGGCCTGCCGGATGGACATGGCAGGCCCCAAACTCCCACAGGCGCTGAGCCTGTTTGGTGCTGTGAGGAAGCAGCACCCCGGGGGCGCCTGCCGGATGGACATGGCGGGCGACCCCCCAACAATGGTGACGAGGAGTAAGGGCCCCGCGTGCCCCGTAGCGTGGTGAGGAGCTGCCCCTCCCCCGCTCGCCTCGGCATCCACCGCGGAGTGGGAGGAGCAGCAATACTCGAGAAAAAAAAAAAAGAGTAAAAATTGCAAAAGGGAACTTTTGCCAGCGGCAGCCCATCCAGAATGCGGGCCTGCTGCAGCACAAAAAAAAAAGGAAAGGATGCCTGCTGGAAGACAGCAGGGCTCAGAGGTATCCGGTACAGTGGGTCTTCCCCGGCGAGAGGCCTGCGGGTGAGCCCCCCCCCTGGCCGCGGCCCTCTGGGTGGAGGGTGCTCGTGTGGCCGGTGGGGGAGCCATCCTACCCCTGTGGCATCTGAGCTGTTGGGGGAAAGAGAGGGAGCCAGCCTGCCCCCCGGCGGCTTTCATCATGCCGGCAAAGCAGAAGTAATACCTCCCGCCTGGGGTGGGTTGTGTCATGCTGCGGTTCGCCCCAGCAGCACGCCGCCAGAGGGGACGACTGTGCGACCCCATGGAGAAGTAATGAGCGGCATCCGCCGCGTGGGGAGAAGCCGTGCTGCCCTGCCTCCTCCCCTGTGAAGAGGCAGAACGCCCGCTGCCACGACCGAGGGGGGGGTGGAGATGCCCCAAGGCAGCAAAAGACAGTGGGCGGAGGAGCCCTGTCTGTGATCCTGCCTGGCCGCGGCCCTCTGCACTGAGGGTGCTCGTGCGGCCAGGGAGGAAACCAACCTGCACGTCATGGCGGTCTCCGCTGCAACAGAGAAAATAAACATGAAAGTTCTCCCGTGAGCGGTGCGATGAAGGCAAGCTCCAGCCGAACGAAGGAGAGAAGTCCCGCATTTGCTGGCGCCATGAGACCGACACAGCCCCGATTGACTCTGGGCCGCCTGCGGTGGAGGACTACAGTGAGATGCAGGTTTGCAATTCCGAGCCCTGCTGGCCATTAACAAGTGCATGAAGAGCGGCGTGGCCATGCAGAGCACAACAAATGCTGGAAAAAAATAAAGAAATAAAGAAATAAAGAAATCCACAGTGAAGACCTGCTACAGCAATTGGAGGAGCACAGTAGAAGGCACCCCGGCTGCATCTGCTGCCAGACCTACTTGAGAGGTAGCACCTGTGGAGTGATGGCAAAAAAAAAGGAGAGACTCCAGTAGACACCCGGGCCGTGATGCAGAAAGGAAAGAAGCATGCACGCTCCGCAGGGGCTGATGATGAGGGCAGACTGGATGACAGGGCGAAATAGTACCAGCGAGGCCCCCGGACCAATAGAGGTGGCTAGCCTGTGCCAGAGGCGCCCCATTGGATGATCCCGGGGGGCGCAACCGGTGCTGAGCCGACAAGACACCAAGCAGAACTAGTGCACCCGTACCAACTGGGACCGCGACACCTCTGGAGGTGGAGACTCCACCCTCATGCTCCTCAGGGTTCCAAGCCAGGGCAGTGGTGTGTCCTGCGACCTATGCACTGTACACGGCTGGACACTTAGAGAAACCGAATGTCCTTGTGCACCTGCAACCCCAGTACCATCCTGCACTGGGGAAGAGGCGCCACGTGCCACCAGGTGTCCAGAAAGAATGACTCTCACCATGCAATGGACAATAGGCGCTCTGCACTACCAGGTAACCAGAGGGTGCCCTTCTGCTGCAGTGGGGAGTCCCAGGCAGCCGACGAGCCCAACACGATTCCAACACGGTCAACCTGTTTGCGGCGTAAGTGGCCCCACACTGCGCCACTGCATTCACCCAGCCCATCCTCCAGGGGCCCTGCCTGCCCGCCTGTCTGCCGCCCGCCAGGAAAATGATGACTGGCTCCAGTCTGGAGCAGCATACTGAGGGGGGCAACTATAAGGCGTTTCACACCAGAGCAGAGATGAGGAGGCAAGTTTACTCCACAGGCACCAACAGGCAAGGCAGGTCGGGATGAGCCCGATCCATCCAGTGGAATGTGAGTAATCGCTTATTCTGGGTCAACACATGTCACAGTGCAGAGCAGATTCGTCAGCATCACATCAGAACCCCAAGTCCTGGGTGCGTGAGCGCACTGCACTCAGAGCATCGTACACCTCACTACCAATGGAATGTCCAAGAGGCTGCACACGATGGACGAATGCCTCTCTGCATCAAAGACTGCCCTGTGCAACTGAAGCGTGGCAGTGTTCCAGCGCCAACAGTATCCTCACCGTGGCCGACGTGGGACTGTCACATTCAGGCCCCTTGGGTGGGGGTCACTGCCATGAGCACTAGGACATCCTGTGTTCTGTGCAACCCCGGCGCTATCAGATGATCCGAGGTGGTAGCTCCCACCACGCACCTGGAACGCCAATCCAGCCCTGCGTTGACAGCCAGACAAGAACTGGTGCACTGTTACAGCAATCGGAAGGGAAGGCTAACCGGCAGAGAAACGATCTTCTCCCGGAACAGTGCCATTGGTACACAGGCCACCCTGCCTACCATGTTGGTGGCCCTGACTGCCTGCCACTGAGGACACCCTGGCGGCCTGTCGCTAAAGACACCCTGCACGCTATGCCATCGAAGGACCAGGCTAAACAGGGCTTCGGGGAAATACCTGCCGGACCCCCTGAGTTCAGCCAGGCAGCCCTGGTCCCCAACACCAAGAATCAGTACATCAGTCAAGGGATGGGTTGCAGCTCATCATGAGTGCTTGTGCGCCCTCCTGTGCTCCTGGAGGAAGGACATGTGCCAGATCGGGAGAACATTGCTGACGAAGGGGGTGAGCGATGTCCTGTCAACCCGTACCCCATCAACAACACGGTGCCCTATTTAACATCACATGGAGTAGCCTGGCTGCCCTGTGACCGGCGTCTTGCTGCTCTGCTAGGAACATCAAGAGACCATGCCGAGGTGGCCCCTGGCACTTGCCAGGCGCGGCTTTGCCGGCCGTGAACTGTACCATCAATGGACCTGGACTTGGGATGTGACTCCTGAACGGACGCTGATGGAAGCGGAACTGGTCGTCGGCTGTTCTGCAGTTGCTTAAAGGGGACTCAGTAATCCTGTGTGTTTGAGGCTGTGAACCTGCATAGTAACTACATGCTCTAAGTGGTCTCAGTAAATAACAATGAGGTGAGGCTGTGATCCCGTAATTGCGAGGTGTGCATGTAGTGCCAGCCTTCGACCATGGCGTTGTTTGTGTAGTTGCCATTCCGAACCCCAGGTTAATAAAGGGTCTTGCAAACTGTGGTGGATCTGCCTGTGGTCCTCCAGCAGCTCATCGGCCACCATGATCACATATCGAGCATGTTTAGAAACGTGTTAGTATACTTTATATCTGTAACTGTTGGCGTTAGCTAGGTATTTGTCAGTGGCATATCCTATCTTCGGTCTACCCTGCAAGTACTAATTGATACGTATTTTGTTGTTCTGTAACTAGAGGGATGCATGTGTGTTTTAGCCACGTTTGTTTGTTCGTTATGAAAAAGGAGGAGTGTTACGTGGGACCCTCCCATGTGTGTTGCCCCTTTAAGGGGATGTGTCCCTCCCACGTGTATTGCCCCTTTAAGATGGGCCATGACTGTGTCATGGCCCAAGTTAATAAAGGGAGCCCCTGCAGGCACGTGAAGCAGAACGGCTGCAGACTCCATAAGAGGTTGGTCTGAGTCTGTGTCTCCTTTACTGATGTAGGCTGGAGGCCTACACAGGGCGGCACAGGCCTGCAGGCCCTGTTGCCATGGGACCCTCGTGCCAGGACGGTGGCAGAGGTCCGCATGGTCAGGCGCCTGGCAGGCTGTGTCCCCCACCCCATGGCACTGATGTCCCCTAGTGCCACGGGGCCTGCCGGATGGACATGGCAGGCCCCAAACTCCCACAGGCGCTGGGCCTGTTTGGTGCTGTGAGGAAGCAGCACCCCATGGCATGCATTTTTATAATGTATCCTGGATCCAATTAAGCAGCATGTCTATAACTGCACCCCAGAAGAGTCCCAAGGTTAGATGTACACTTATTTGGAGGGTGGTCTACTTCTGAAAATATTTTCTAAATAATATAAGACCTATGAAAGTAATTCTGGAGTGTTTTTTAAATAATTATATTTAATTGAATTCGTTTGTCTTGAAGGTGAACAGCAATTGGCCCTGTGAAGAGGAGTGGAACATATGACAAAGAAGCTGTGTGTGCATATCTGAAACCTTTACTGCCGCAGTTTTGGATGCATGGATGCTACTCATGTCGAAGTGTGGTTTCTGGATAAGTGGAATGAAACATCAACTCGACAATCCCAGTGGACTTGAAATAAGAGGGGTTGAAGACTCAAAGCGTGTGCACAACCAATTAGATTGAAAGAAAACATGTTGACATTTGCATTCTCTTTGGCAACGTACAGTTTTGGTTGTATTTTGCCTGTTGCATAGCCCCCACACTTTCCATTTACAGAAATATGCGTGATTGGTCTATGAACACTTCTGTGGTTTACAACATTATTCAACATTTGATGCATTCGTAGCCAATTAGTACATTTATCAATCATTAAATGTTGTCAGGGATCAATAATACACATGGGGCATGTAATTTTGCATTGTACTGCATTGTACTGTTCCACCCATTTGCAGACACCCCTGGGCAAGCAGCACCGGCTAGATTTGTCTTGCACTGGATGGATACAATTTGGATTTATAGAGAAGCACTAAGGATTTGCGGATTGTGCTGAACATTGTCATCCAGGTTACCTATAATTTAATGAAAATGGAAGCAAGTGCGACCTCTCTCAAAATGTGGAGTTCCTGCTAAGACAATGGAAGATTCTAAGACAGAGGAGAACTGCCAGGTACTTAGGGACATCATCCTGCTTACTATTTAAAGGGAGACCAATGCACATCTCCTTTTTCTCAGCAGGACCAGTCAGGACACTCACGGTAAAAACAAAACACCCTGCACCTGACAGAGGCGATGACTGCTGCAAAAAAACAAGGATAGAGTCTGTCAGGACATAAGAGTGCAGTGTCCTCGGTCCCTTGTAACCAATATCTCTATATCTCTGTGGGTAACAATGTCACCAGAGCAATGTCTCTGCTGGACTGGAAGTTCTGACCCATATCCCAGCAACTTTGAAAATCACTTTCAAACTCAGTCTCTCTGATTTCAGGTAGGATGTCGCTCTGACTTCATACCACTTTCAACCTCAAATGACCTTACAGCAACAAAGCAGTGGAGTGTTATGCAGGCGACACCCAACTCTTGTACTACCTCCCCTCTGACCCTCTCGCTACTTCCTCTAACATTCCTGACTGCCTATCTGCTATCCAGTCCTGGTGTGCCTCTAATGATCTCTGCCTCAATGCCAGAAAGACTGAGATCCATCCTATGGAGACTCCTGCTCCATTGTTCCTCCCTTCACTCTGGCCACCCTTTATGGGCTCTCCCCCCTTCTTCTTCATCTGAATCCAGAAACCTTGGAGTCATCTCCGACTCCTCTCTCTCTTTCCTCCCACACATCCTGTACCTTGCCTAAAAAAGCCCATATTCATCTA
The DNA here is from genome assembly GCF_040938575.1 of Ambystoma mexicanum. NCBI lineage: Eukaryota > Metazoa > Chordata > Amphibia > Caudata > Ambystomatidae > Ambystoma > Ambystoma mexicanum. The sequence continues at coordinate 1,273,377,424 of NC_090929.1, read as the reverse complement.
CATTTCTTCAGAGGTATCCTTCCCTTCCTCACTTTTCCCCAGAGGCTCAATGTCTCTAGAACTCTGGCACGCTCTAGGCTTGATTATTGCAACAGCCTCTTCCTTAATTTAATCTCTTCCTCTCTCCCCCCTCCAGTTTATCCAGAATAGGGCTGCAAGACTTATGCTTGGTCTGAAGCCCAGGGAGCATGTCTCTCCAGCCCTAAAATCACCCCCACTGGCTCCCAGTTGCTGCGAGGATCAAATTCATGGATGATGCAGAGATCCCTCTGCATCATCCATGAGGCTGTCTGGGGCCAGAGACCAGGCTATCTACAACTTGCTCTCACCAAATTATCTCACTTCAGATCTTCATGTTCCTCTTGCTCCAACTCTCTGTATGTCAAGCGCTTCACAATGCAGCGAGCTGGTGGCTGTTTGCTTTCCTCATTTGGTTCCCTCCTCTGGAACAGCCTCCCCCTCCCTCTCCGTATTGAGCCGGATCCCCTTAAATTCCAAAAGACTTTCCTCTTCACCTCCTCCTTCCCCCTCCACTGCTAAACCCCACAGTCACTGAGATTGGCGGCCTTAACCCGTATGTGTCCTCCTGGGTCCTGGCCTTCTGTCCAATCACCCTCCACCCTCCCGCAGCACTTGCCATGGCACCCACTGGCCTGTACTGTCCCACAGGCTGGCACTTATTGTAGTTGCAGATGACCACTCTTCTCCTAGGGATCTCTTCCTGGCACTTACCTGTTCCTTGCACCTGCTCTCTGGAACTTACCCCCTACCCACGCCTCTTCTCTCTCTCTGTACTTGCACACTCCAAATGGTCACAAGGCCTAGTAGAACTGCCTCTGTCTCTGTCCATCGGTGTTACTTTTTATCCATCTGTCCTCCCTGATCCCTCCCCTTTGTCTTATGGGTGCTTTGAAACCCAATTTCGTGATGTATAAGTGCCTTACAAATGCACAAGAAATCCCGGAGTAGTACATCAATATCTCACCCATGCCTGACCTTAAGGAGACAAGTGTTTGACTGTTTAGAAATAAAAGCAACCAAAGTGATCCATGCAAGGTAACCACCAGAACAGTTGGCAGCTGCCACCCAACATTGACCAAAGAGTCTCAATCATAAGAAACCATCCTTATTGTGTTTCAGGTTGGCCCACACAATGTTTTTCTGGTCCAGATGTTGGCTCCTGGCACTGGTTCTTTTCAAGCTGACCATAAAATACAGGACCATAAGACTAGAGGGATCAGAGAAACATGTGGTAGAAAAAAACATGACTATGCACCTTGACATTGACTCTAATGTCAAGCTAGTTAAGGATCAAGACTTTGGGCCTCATAACGAGGTGGGCGGTAAAGGGTTAACGGTGCCGGTAAATGCGCCAGAGCCGTTAACCCCTTATCGCCCTATTACAAGGGCTGCTCGCGGGACCTGCTAAGGACGCCTGGTTGTACCAGGCGTCCTTAGCATGTCCCGCGAGCAGTACAGCATGCAAACACCGGGCTCGTCATTAACGGGCCCATTGTTAGCATGCTCCCATTCCCATTGATCCCTATGGGGGCTCACATGAGAATGGGGGTGGTCCGGGTTCCCTGAATGGGGAAATACTGGGCACTCCAAGGTTGGAATGGCCTGGTATTTCCCCATTCGGGGAACCCGGACCCGGACCCGAGTTTGGAGTTACGAGTCTGCCTCCAAACTCGTAATGAGGCCTTTATATTTGATGAGTCAATGAGCCCATGACTTGCTTAGTGAGTAAACCCTGCAATAGGCCAACAGGCCAACATCACAGTTGGACCTGCTGTGTCTTGACTCTTGACCCTAACCCTAACCCTAACTAAAGATTATTTCCGAGGTTGGAGGTAAGGAATTACCGGCACCGGTAAGGGTGCCGATGCCGGTAATCCCTTACCTCCGTATTCCGAGGTCCCTTTTCGGGTCCTTCCTTACCTCTTGCTTTTAGCAGGAGTTAAGTATGGGACCCGCAAAGGTACTTCGGAGGTAATTATGGTACCGTAATTTACCGTAATTTACGGTGCCATAATTACCTCCTTCCCCATTCCCATTGAGCCCTATGGGGCAGAAATGGGAATGGGGAAGGGCAAAAGGTGAATGGGGAATTACCAGTCCCTCCAACCCTGGAATGGACCGGTAATTACTCCATTCACCATGCCGGATTTGGGACGGTTTCGGAGACAACCATGGAGCTAATTACTCCATGGTTAGCTCCAAACCCGGAATGAGGCCCATTTGAATGTCTGTCTTAGAGACTTAGGGGGTCATTCCGCGTTTGGAGGTAGCCATGGTGCTATTAGCATCATCGCTGCCTCCAAACTTGGGTCCGGGTCCAGGTAGGCGGAATGGGGATTTACCGGGACATTCCGACTTATGCGGACCCGTTAAATCCCCATGCCAAATACCATTCCCCATTCCCATTCAAGCCCCCATAGGGCTCAATGGGAATGGGGAAGGTGCTAATAACGGGCCCGCAAATTGCGGGCCCGTTATTAGCTCCAAGGTCCCTTAACGGGTCCCGCTAAGAACGGCTGGTCAGACCGGCCATTCCTGGTGGGACCCGCTAAGGGACCTCGAAATAAGGCGGTCGGGGGTTAACGGCACCGGCATCCTTACCGGTGCCAGTAACCCCTTACCGCCCAACTCGGAATTACCCCCTTAGAGTTTTAACTTATGAATATTGCACATGGAAATAATATAACACTTAAAAAGCAATGCAGTATTTAAACAATTGAATTAACTGGGACAATGTTTTTGCTTGTCCCTTGTGTCACCTTACTCCAGTACATGAATCTTGGCCTAGAATGCAAACCCGAGTCTACCAACATGCCAGAAAAAGGTCAGTTTACAAAACTCAATGTGGGCAATTTTGAAGAATGTACCCTGCATTGAGACAACCAGAAAGCTCTATGCAAGTAATGTGGCAACAGAGGCAGGTATGCAGAAGAGATGATAAAAGCTGGTTAGCTTTAAAAAGAGAGAGACATAAAAGGGGATAGACAGACTGCTACAGGCAAATACAATGGGATAGATAGACAGACTGACAGACAAGCTATATAGATAGATAGATAGATAGATAGATAGATAGATAGATAGATAGATAGATAGATAGATAGATAGATAGATAGATAGATAGATTTTGATCAATATATTAACTCTGCAGTAAAATACACCCTTCCATACAGTGCCACCCCCACAATTATTGGCAATACACAGGTGCTTTGCTAAAACACACATTTATTAAAAAAAGATAACTTAAGGTGAAATCAAAGAAAAGGTGGTCTCCAGCTTAATGCAGGGGAAATCACCACAATGTTACATAATCACAGGCAGATGGTCTAAGAAACTAAAATGACCTGCCTGCATCAATCTCACTATTTCGCACACACAAGCACTTATTTATGTGATCAATTCTCTATATATATCAGATTCTGAATAACACTAAACATTCCACTTGCACTTCTATTGCTTGTCAGTCAGTATATTGAAAATCTTGATTTTACTTTCACACATTTCCAAATTGCATGTGAAGTTACAATTTGGAAATAATACAAAATCTTGACCTTCGGTAGAAAGACACAGACATGCTAGAATGAGAGAACTGTGGCATGCATGATTCACATTTTCCCTACAGCTCTGGTGCCGTGGTATAGTAATATGTGTGTAGTTTAAATAGACTTACAAGAGCATCTGATTTGATTTCTACAGTTTTTGGGATAGAGAATAATGTGTTTAATTGTATTCAATGACACTATTCTAAGGAGGATGACTGAATTAAAATGTCTCACATTTCTTAATAAATTTCTATTTCCTTCACAGAATAGATTGTCACATTTATCCTCATCAGGCAATGATACTGGCTGGCTTCGAACCATGGTCTGTTGACTACATCTGTAATAATGCTTAGGGTACATTTTAAATATCACTTATTCATGTTACACTGTCAGCTCAGGGAAATGTTTCCACTTTTACAGTGCACTCACCACAGAAAATGCACTTTTGTGAATATAATCTCCCCCAACCTTGAAAACAATGACATCAGGATGCCAAGCACATTAGAAAATCACAATAGCCTATGCTCTCTCTCCCTGAATAACATTTTGTCCACCCTCACTCTATGTACAGGAATGGCACATTTTCTAAATGTAATCAAGTCTTGCTAAGCTTTAAACATAATGGGAAGCACTATTGCATTTCACACACAATATTATGATTTTTCTGTTTGGAAAGGGCCCCCCCTAAAGGCAATTAGCACCCCAATTCCTTTACACCCCAGGTCTTAATCAGGGTAACAATTCCGAGAGACTTATCTAGATATATTTGGGGAGGTGCCATGCTCACCTTGAATTAATCTTTCATTGCGTGAGCCAGCATAAACCATCATGTGTTCTCAGGGACTGCAGATCAGCACACGCTTCTTGGGCCTTTCCCTGAAGTCAGGACTGCCTCGGGGTAAGTTGGTTCGCTTACCTCATGAACAATGCCCAATTCTCCAAATGGTATCCAGGTTTATCCTTTATCTAATGGGGATGTTCCTCTTATTGCCAGCTTCTCCCAGTGTCTGCCTCTCTTTCCTGTACATCCACTGTTTTCTGAGGCTATGTTATAATTATGTCCGAGTATTTGATTGGCATGGCTCTTCCATTGGCTAATCGAAATGCTAGAAGACATGCCTATTGAATGCATACCACCTTTCTGCATTGAGTGTTTTTAATCTCCATATTTGTGGTCAGAAAATGGTTGGGGCAAAACCAATCCTAAAACTTTTCACAGCAAATGTGTTTTTCCTTGGTACTTTCTGATGTCAATATGCCAACTCGGCATAACCAGGATTATCAGAATGTATGCTCTGAGGTGCGCTCAGAGACATACAGCAAAACTATGTGGCATTTTCGGTCATAATTCCATTAATTATTGAAATAAACATAGACAAATCGAAGAGGAGTCTATAATCTTCGACACACAGTTGGTTTCTTGTTCCTATGTCTTATGTCGTGTCATTCAAAAGTTACAAAAACTATCAGCTTTTGCATTCTGTATCACTGATAGCATATATGCTAATGCAGCTCGATATGAAAAATATGATGGATAGAACCTTTCACTAGGCTTAATTGACCATCTTACAGGATGTATTGAATGTACAGGGCAAGATGTGACCACTATGCAAGAACTCCTCATTGAGATCTGTTTCCACGTGGGCATTAACTTCGGCATCTGTTCAGCTCTGATGGTAATCTCTACCTAGATTTAGTTTTGTAAGACTATTCCCTGGAAGAATTCCAAAGGTTGGAGGGATTTTGAAATGCAGTTCGACTTTTGTAAATCAACACCATTTCAGGCTGCATTGTTAGCACCAATGTTATTCAATCTTAATACAAAAATATCATATTTTGCCATGCACATACCAAGGAATATGTAACTCGGAGTACATCCACTTAACAAAAAGTTGTGTGTGACTTGACAGCAAATAACATGTCAGTTTAGATAATCATTGGTGCATTGATGTTCTTTGTATGGCATCTGAAAACATAGCAACTTCCTATCAAATCACACAATGATTAATTTAACTCTTCTCACTTTCCAGTTTATTTCTGGATCACAGACTGTGTTTTTCAGTTAGCTGAATCGTAATCTTTCCACATTTGAGTTCTATTTTAAACTGGTGCAATTCTCATCTTCTACTTTCCATAGTATTGGTAAAAAAAAAAAACTGTCCTGGGGTATAATTTAAACAAAGGTCTTTGGGATTATTATCATTTGTAGTGTTTTTCTCATGTGTTGAGTGGTATCTGTCAAGTGCAAGATTACATCCATCATGCAGATGCAACCTTATTGTGGCATTAAGAAGTGGAAACCATAAAATAAAATGATGCATTTTCTTCGACACCTCTCTCTCTTAAATTGACAATCACTCTCTAAATGTTGCTTGCTTCCCCCAGCAATGTGCTATCTACCTCATGTGTGAAAGAAGCAGCACAGTTTGCAATTTTCGATCTACAGTTTGCTTTAATGAAACAGTCTTGTGTTCCATTTAATAACTAGATAGATAGATAGATAGATAGATAGATAGATAGATAGATAGATAGATAGATAGATAGATAGATAGATAGATAGACTAAATATATAAATACATACATACATAAATACAGAAAGACATTCATCTTTACCTTAATGTATGGATAGATTGAGAAAGATATACATGAAGAATCATATAACCAACAGAACACTGTGGTTGCCAGGTTCTGGAGTCCGTTAAATTAATGTAGGGACCTTGAGTTGTACCCAGTACGTTGGAGCAGGGGGGAATGAAGGATATTGAGAAAGCAGTTTCTAGACATATGTTTCCTACAGTAGCAACTGGGGATGGTTAAATATCAATGGGCAATGTTAAAAAAAAAATAATCCATGCCATACATATATGTAGTGTTGCACATGCAAACGTTATTGTACAAATACTGATGTGCAAACATCAAATTCTTTACTTACGCACTACTTTGCACCTCTGAAGTCCAGCCCCAGCATCTAGGCAACATCCCAATTGCATGAGACCACAAGAAACCCCAGACATGTTTCAGTCTTATTAAGCATCATATGTTAGAAGTAGCTTCATAATCTAGAAACGGCAATCTTGGACCCATGTCTGACTGTGCCCATGTCACTTAGGTTGACTTTGCAACCATTAAGAGTGATGATAAAAAAAAATCACAAATATCGGCAATTGCTCTGGCAATACTTCCAAACCATGATTAATTAGCCTGCTGTGTGATTACAGAAAACTAGAAACTATAACCAGATCAGGGTTAGTGCCACTCAAAAGGGCTAGTGTCCACTGTATAACCCTAATTCACATCCTTTCAGCAGGAAACCACAAGCAATCCCAAGCAATATGCCTGGACACTCACGTTTCCTCTCAGCGAAAATTCCCAAGAAGGCTGAAAGATATGTGGGTTGGCTTGTATTGCTCTTCAGTAGGGTGTGGCCAAGCAATCTGTGCTGGATTTATTTCATTGGTGGTATGACTGAGACTGGTTTGTATACTGTTGCTCCCAATCCACAATGCACCATACAGGCCAAAAAAACAATGGGATGGAAATTGCCCACAGCAAAACCAATAGATTAATTTAAAGTGTTCTATCCATTATTGTTGGTGTTGATTGAGTCTTTCTGTTTGGTGAAGGTGTATGCAAAGTCACTGGTCACTTGCTCACTGTGCCCAGGCAATCAGGTTGTGCCTCACTGATCAACCCCAAAATGACCAGTATATGTTTGGGGTTGTTTGCTCTCCTGTGCAGAGATCACATGGTCCAGTAGTTTGAGATAAACTGCTTATATTGGTGGCAGCACCAAAACTGATTTGCATATGACTCGCCCCCTTCTGTCATATCATAGAGCCGCTAAAAAATGATGCGAGATTTCCAGAGAAATGCTCTTTATTATGGCTCATTAGAATCTTCAAGTCCATCACTTATTGTTGGACCTCTTATTTATAATGTACTGCATCTGACAGTTCAGGAACGTATTTATTTGCACATATTCGGTTCTGTCCAAGAGCTGGTGGAGGTTTGTTAATGCAGCTGCTGAACATGTGGTCTGTGGAGGACAGTGAGATATAATGGTTCTTTGTGTATTTCTTGATGTGTGCATTTAATGTAGCGTTAGTAACATATTCCACAGTCTATACCAGGGGTAAATGGGCCGGCAACCCAAGTTAAAGGATTGAAGGAAGCAAGGGTATTTAAAGAGGGCAACGGGATGTCTAACCCCGGTATAACCTGTGGAACGAGTAATAGCATCCTGGTTTACCAAAGCGGTAACCTGGGGTGTTAAAACAATAGGATTTTCATCCAAATAACAGGATGTCGCAACAATCAGGTAGGCCATGCTTGGGAAGGGGGTTGCAAAGATTTTGTTTAAAACGGGAAAGGGGAGTGGGGACAAGATGGTGGTCCGAGGCGGGGGAGGCAACCTGTGGATTTCGCGGAACTGGATTGGCTGCTCCACCCACCGAGGGTTCTAATATGCTGAGATCTTAGTCAGAATACTGTTATCAAATACTTTGCAACACAGAAACCCGTTCTGTGTTATTTCCGTGATGGCAAAATGTGTCTCGTAGGTATAGTAACCAAGGGTTGATAAGCATTGACTGAATAATACAAAAATAAGTGTTTCTACTTCCCCATTACACAAGGGCAACATGTTTCTGAATAGCCCTGCACGGTTCACCTAAATTATTGTCATTGGTGAAAGAGCTTGCAATCTAATGTGGCTTAACAAACCCTGTTGGCTCCCATTTATTAACACAAATAAATAATCTGCACCTCTTATTGGAGGACTAATTAGCAACTATTCAATTGTTCATGTGTTACCCAGAGCAACATATTCTCTTTTCTTTGAATAGAGGCATGAAACTAAGTTCTTTACAATGGGTCTCATTCCAAGTTGGGCGGTAAGGGATACCGGGCACCGGTAAGGAAACCGCTGCCGGTAATCCCTTACCGCCCTTCTAGAAGGTCCCTTAGCGGTTCCCTCCTTTAATGCCTGGTCTGACCTGGCATTATGGACGGGACCCGTTAAGGGACCAGGGTGCAAATAATGGATTGACATACACCAGCCCGTTATTTGCGCCCTCCCCATTCCCATTGAGCCCTATGGGGGCTCAAATGGGAATGGGGAATGGCATTTTCAACGGGCACTTACCGGTCCCGCAAAGGTCGGACTACACCGGTAAATCCCCATTGAACTAGACTGGTGCCAGACCCGTTTTTGGTGGCAGTCATGGCGCAAATAGCCCCATGACTACCACCAACCTCGGAATGAGGCCCAATGTGTTGTCCTTCTGTATGTAAACTTTTAATGTCTTACGGATGTACCGTAGTCAAGAAATTCCATTTCCTACCTCACATTTAAAAATATGCTTCACTATTCACTATTGCATGGGTCAAAGTAGCCTTAATTTAGTGCATACTGGTATCCAAAGTATCAATGGGCCTCATTCCAAGTTGGGCGGTAAGGGATACCGGGCACCGGTAAGGAGACCAGTGCCGGTAATCCCTTTCCGCCCTACTACAAGGTCCCTTAGCGGGTCCTTCCTTTAATGCCTGGTCTGACCTGACGTTATGGACGGGACCCGTTAAGGGAGCAGGGCGCAAATAACGGGCTTGACATACGCCAGCCGTTATTTGCGCCCTCCCCATTTCCATTGAGCCCTATGGGGGCTCAAATGGGAATGGGGAATGGCATTTTCAATAGGGACTTACCGGTCCTGCAAAGGTCGGACTACACCGGTAAGTCCCCATTGAACTAGACCAGTGCCGGACCCGTTACTGGTGGCAGTCATGGCACAAATAGCGCCATGACTACCACCAATCTTGGAATGAGGCCCAATGATTGGAAGCAATAATATCAGCAATACATGGGATGCCTAATTCAGTATGTAATTTAAAAACTGGGACACTGCTCAGCAATCCGACAAGGTTACAAAACAAGTTATTTTCAACTATCTGTAACTTTCCTGCACTCGACTAGACCCATACCCCTGCCAATGTCTTGCCAAACAGCGGCCTTTCATTGTATATTCTAGGTAGCTGGTTCATGATGAATACAATGACCTATTATACAGTCACACAATTGCACCATTCACTTGCGTCATTTTTTAGTGCTGCTTTGTCATCTTTTTTCCAAGTCAGTGATGAAGAAAATCTGAATCTCACGTAATCCTACTGTCCCCAGGGTTCCAGCCTTTTGAAATATGAATATATTGGTCTGCAGATTTTTCCTTTGCTTAGTAACCATTATAGCGTTAGCAACACGTTCCTCGAGCCCTACTGGGGGTAAACGGACTGGCAGCCCAAGTTAAAAGCCAGAGCGAAGCAAGGATGTTTAACGAGGACACAGGGACGTTTACCCCCGGTATAGCCAGTGAAATGCCTTTCTAAAGCTATTAACATCCAGGGTTACCAAAGCGGCAACCCGGGCTGTTAAAAAAAAATAGGATTCTCATTCAAAGAAGGGGAAGCCATGCACGTCCCATTCTTTGAATGAAGATCGTCTGCAAAGCTAGCCGTCATAGTTGTGGAAGTCGGGGCTCCGTATGGAACCCCTCTTCCATTTCCATGACAGCCAGAAAAGTTAAATGAAGGGAAGCTGTTGCGGCGGCAGGGGGCGCCGCCGCTGCAACACTCAGGTATGTCGGGCAAATGAAAGGAGGGTGGGGACAAGATGGAATGGAAATTAGGCATTGGTACCCACAGTCAACAAACAATAAATGGTAACAGCGGTTGCCATGTCACTAACAGGGTAATTCATAGAATCCAGCGCACAAGTAGCGCACGCGGCTGGCGCACAGCGTGCGCCTGCGATAGTCTGCGCCAGGCACGTGCGCTAAAACTGATTTCCGCGCACAGCGTATTCATGGATTTCATGCTCCCAAACCAGCCGTGGCGCAGAGAATCGCAGCGAGCCTGCAGCAGCGCCAGTAACGCCCCCAAGAACGTCCTCGCGCAAGGAAAAGCCATCAAAATCGCTAAATCATCGCTAAGGGCTGCGCTAACCCTGGACCACTTCACAGGGCAGGCAAACAAGGAAAGCAAAGCGGGCAATCTTCAAATCAGGAGTACGCGGGAAGTTCTACACGCGACTAGGCAGGGAACGTGAATTACAGGGGTACGCGGGAATTATCACACGCGAACAGCCAGGGAACGCGTATTACAGGGGTACGCGTGAAGTAGAACACGCGATAGGCCAGGGAACGTGTATTACAGGGGTACGCGTGAAGTAGAACACGCGATAGGCCAGGGAACGTGTATTACAGGGGTACGCGGGAATTATCACACGCGAACAGCCAGGGTGCGTGTATTACAGGGGTAGCGGGAAGTTCAACACGCGATTGGCCAGGGTACGTGTATTACAGGGGTACTCGTGAAGTAGAACACGCGATAGGCCAGGGAACGTGTATTACAGGGGTACGCGGGAATTATCACACGCGAACAGCCAGGGTGCGTGTATTACAGGGGTAGCGGGAAGTTCAACACGCGATTGGCCAGGGAACGTGTATTACAGGGGTACGCGTGAAGTAGAACACGCGATAGGCCAGGGAACGTGTATCACAGGGGTACGCGGGAATTATCACACGCGAACAGCCAGGGTGCGTGTATTACAGGGGTAGCGGGAAGTTCAACACGCGATTGGCCAGGGTACGTGTATTACAGGGGTGCGTGGGAATTATCACACGCGAATAGGCTGGGTGGGCCCTCACAGGTGTACCCTGTACACCCTCCACGGCCCCTGCAGGCAGCCCACAAAACAGGGGACTACCCTGCACACCTGATCATGTCCCCCTGCACCCCCATCCACCAGGGGCACCCTCCACCAGGCCCCCACCCATGTCTCCCACCACCCCCACCCCCCAGCAGTGCAGGGGCACCTGCCAGCAGGCCCCCACCCATGTCTACCACCACCCCCACCCCCCATCCACCAGGGGCACCCTCCACCAGGCCCCCACCCATGTCTCCCACCACCCCCACCCCCCAACAGAGCAGGGGCACCTGCCAGCAGGCCCCCACCCATGTCTCCCACCACCCCCACCCACCAGCACTGTGGGGCACGTGGCCAGCAGGCAGTCAGGCAGCAGCAGATGGCAGGTGGGAGCGTGCTCAGGGCTCTGGGGGACTGTAATTTGGCCTCCTGGCCAGGAGCGTGGTCTTTCGTGTTTGAACGCGTGGACAGCCTGATAGGGAGTGATTTTGCACGTGAAAACCCCACACTCAGCGAATCGCGCGAAAACCCGTCACCAGCATATGTGCGTCTATAGTTACCTGCACGGGCAGTGTCAAAGCGTGTGATTGGTGAAAATGGATCTACACGCAGGAGTGACAAAGCGTGTGATTGGTGAAAATGGATCTACACGCAGGAGTGACAAAGCGTGTGATTGGTGAAAAGTGAGCTACACGCAGGAGTGTCAAAGCGTGTGATTGGTGAAAAAGGATCCACACGCAGAAGTGACAAAGCGTGTGATTGGTGAACATGGGCCAAGCACGTACACGCCGTAAGTGACGCTGTACGTGTGGGCCTGTATATAAGGTAGTGTAGAACACCATTTCCCTGTCCGTGCTTTTCGTGGAGAGCGAGTGGGTGAATTCTGTACTTCTTGTCGTTTCACACGCGATTTACTTCACAGCGTTTCCAGTTCGTACTCCCTGTTACCTCTGACAGCTTTTTCTCTTTTTCCTCTTGTACTGGTTTACCTGGGCCTGTTCCCTCAAACAGTGTCCCCTTCTACTGTTGTCCTGTCTCCTCAGACAGCGTACACATCTTCTTTTGGCGGGGGTGTTGCCAACCAAACGCGCTCATTTTTCACGCTCTTTTACCTGGCAGACGGTGAGTCACGCACGTATCTAACTTCTGTGCTTGCCCCGTGTGTAGCCTACCCCTTCAGAGGTCATTCTAGGCTGCGTGTGACACGCATACGTTCATTGTGTTACTGGATGCCACAGCGTAGTGCAGGGTTTTCCATCAGCACACGTGGTCTAGGAGGGGTATTGTGCACGTTCCTTAACTTTTCTGGGGTGCCTGTGCGTTGCGTGACCCGTCATCTTTCCCCAGGGGTGTCATATAGCCTTGCCACTGCACTAGGGTACGAATACCATCTGGTACCCAACCCCTTTGACACCCAATTGCCCAGGACAATTGTGCACACCGACTCCCATACGCACAATAACATCAGTGCCATGGTTGGGAGGCGTGCAAGCCGTAAGGGTGGCAAAGGTGGCCGAGCCACACGTGGTGGCCGTGGAGGATCCACTAGGGGACGTGGTTGTGACTTGCAGGGTGCCCCTGTCCCCCCCAGTCTGGAGGACCAGTCAGGGACACCCATGCCCCCCCCCCCCCAGTTGAGGGTCATGTGGCTGATACCAACCCTGATCAGCCCTTGTCGGACCAGCCCATTGTGGCACCAGACCTGTCCGAGGGTGATCCCATCGCTGACATCCAGGTCAGCAGGTCCACTGCACGTGCACCGGTGCACATTGGTGTCATCAGGGCACGCGCATCTATGCCAGATAGGTCATCTGCTGGCCCCCGTAGCCAGGGTGTGGCTCCATCCACCCCACCTCTCATACACCCTGCCAAGACTGTGTCGGTCCTAGTTCATGCACCTCAGATCAGGCCTGACCCCATCCCACTACCCCCAATGCCTGCACCTACTCCCATGCTGAGTGTGCAATCCCACACACCCAGTACTGAGTCCACCACGGCTCCTGCCCCTAGTGTCCACAGCGGCGTAGGACACTCTGGATCCCCACCCCCTTCCAAGCGCAAGAGGAAGAGAGCACGTCCGGCACAGGCTGATGCCCCAGGCACGGCTGCACAGTCCGGCCCATCAAGGAAGCCAAGCTTCACAGACGCCGAACTGAATGCACTTGTTCAGTATGTGTCAGATCATGATAGGGAAATGGTCATCGTTGCAGGGTCCAAGACCACACATGCCAGACGCCAGGCACACTGGCAGACCATTGCTGACAGAATAAGTGCCCTTGGAGTAGTGAGGCGCACAGCTAGTGATTGCCAGAAGCGCTGGAATGACCTTAAGCGCAGGGCAAAGGATAAGCTGGCCTCAAGTCATGCCGCAACCTTGGTGACTGGAGGTGGGTCCCCAGCACAGGAAATAGAACTCACACCACACGAGTCCGTAGCTGGATCCTACGTCACCGAGGGACAACTCCAAGGTGTGGGAGATCTCCCTGATTACGAGGCATCATCCGGTGAGTGCACATGCATGTGTGTATTATCCATGTGCATGGTGTGTGTGTGAAGCATTCATGTTGGGTGCCTGTCAAGGGGGTGTGTGGCAGAGTTGATAGTGGCACCCATGTGCCTCATCCAGTATGTTCAGTGCAACACCATCTGCCCACAGCACTATCCCAACTGGCAACAGTGCACATATGGCCCTACACCATGGAAGTTGCCCTTGAATTGTCATTTTGTCACTACATTGTTGCTCATACTCCCCTGTCTATTCATCTGATGTCTTACATACCATTCCTATACTTTCCCCCAGCCAATCAAGTTTCATCTTCACATGCCTGACATGCAATGATACCACATGCTAATGCGTCCTCTGTATATAAATGCCAACCAACATGCTGTCATACTGTGGATGTTGCCTTGACATCCACCTCCTACCTGTGTGCTTTGGTACCGTCTGGTTTCGAGCCCCATTCCCTCACACTCCATGCTGCTCTTCATGGTCTATCTTCCCTGACTTCTACAGTTCAGACCATCGTGCCCTACTCACGACACCTGCTTGCTAACAGTCAAATGAGGGCACCCTGCCCTCCAATGCGACCCACCCTATTGCTGACAAGTGCATCTGAGCCTACTCAAAGCTAACTCTCACTGACATCTGCTCATACATGCCTTTGCCTGTCCCATAGACCCTTCACATGGTCCCTGTCCTCTCTCCTTGCTCCTCTTCCACCATCAATGGTGGGACCCGTTGGGGTGTACTCCTGGCCTCCTTCCAATCCTCAGAGGCCACAATTGATGTGCATGGTAATGGGAGCATCTCAGTCCAAGGCCCTTAGGCCAACCTCATTCTCCTTGAGAAATGCTACCCACATCTCATCAACTTCCTTTCCTCTCCTGCTGTCCCCCCTCCTCTCTCCTCATCAATCCTGCACTGCCTCCCTGCACCCTCCCATGATCCTTCTCCGCCTCCCACTCCAACTCCTACACATGCTGCACCTCTGATCTCTAGCACTCCCCGTAAGTCCTCCAAGGCTGTCAACCTCCTCCACAATTACACTCCTTTCACTGCGGCTGCATCAGGCATTCCTCCGATATCTGTCACTTACATGAGGTTATGCACCTTGACATCCTTGGTCTCATGGAAACATGTCTGACGGCCAGCTCTGTCTGCATCCTTCACACACTCCTACCTGATGTTCAGGAGACCCTCTCCCTGGCCCGCCACTACTGTGCAGGGGGGGTGTGCCCCTGGCTTCCCTGAGGGTATTCCTGCCACTGTCACTCCTACTTAGACCTACTCCACTCTGGAATGGCTTGTGTGACGTCTCTCTCTACCACACCTTGACATTCACAAACTGTGCGTACTGTGTCTGGGAAAACTGGTCAAATGTACTACTTCCTTTCTGAGTGTCCTCACCTCTCCTCCTCACTCATGTCCCCAGACACAGAAATCCTCTTCCTTGGTGCTGTACGCATCCACCTGCATGCTTGTTGACCCCCCCACGTGACCTTTCTGTGACCTCAGCAACTCCCTCTCACCCTCTAGACTCCCGTCTGTCCCTACTCATTCTGCAGGGCACACTCTTGATGCTCTGATCTCATCTGACTTTCCCCTCTCTGTCCATCTCTGCACTCCTCTCTCCTGGAGTGATCACATTCTCCTCTCCTCCCAGCTCACCCTCACCACCCCACAGGCAAAGCCACCCTCACCACTGTCACACACCTTCTTGGTATTCCAACCCATGAAGTGTGTGTCAGTCGAGGCTCATGCTGCCAAGATCTCCCCCCCATCCAGCTCTCCCTTAGGCTCACTCCCATCCTGACAGGGCCCACTCCATGCTCCACTCTATGTCAGGTACACTGGATGTCTTTGCCACGGTCATGACCACCTATCTGAAGCCCCATGCCAATGCAGAGTCCTGGCATGACTCGGATCTTGTGAACCCAGACCACAGGTGCCGGGTGGCAGAGAGGGAATGTCCTGCATCATGCTCATCCTCTGGCAAACTGGCCTGCCACATGCTCCAAAGGCAATAGCGCCTCACCCTTTTCACCAAGATGAGATCCCCAATCCAAGGGCACATATCTGCGGCATGTGACAACTCTGCAGGACACATAGAAATCTGCAAGGACCTTGCCGAGCCAGATGCAGTGTGTACCTCCCCTGTCCCCTCCGAGCCCACAGCACTGCATGATTGTATCTGTACCCCTATAGGCCACCCCCCCCAGCACTTGTCTGCGCCTAACACCATCTGCCCTTGACGTTAAGTCCTACTTACCTTGTACAGCACTTCCAGCCGCCACTTCCCCTTGAACTTCATTGTGCCACCCACCCCTGCACTTGCGTGACATGAATGACACCAGCACCAGTAGGATTGTTGACTGGCATCCCCTTCTGCCCCACCACCCCTCAGTGCTCCGCTGTACCTTCATACATTTCTGGACCGGTGCTTCACGAATGCTATATGATTCCTTTACAGGTGATGGGGAGGTGGAATCTCATTGTTTACTGCATTTTGTTGATGTAGACAAGGCACTGTGCATCGTGGCCAATTTGGACTAGCAGATCCATGTACAACATGTTAACTTATTGATGTGATGATGCAATGTCAGGACCAGAGTGGTTGAAATCCAAAAAAGTTGCCCTCCTCTCCCTCTTCACTTGGTGGCTATGTCACATGCCATGTGTGTGATGGCATGTGCCTTTGATATGGCAATCACCGGCCAATGTGTGATGGCAGTGCTAGGCAGCATGGTGAGCAGGCGTTGCTCTCCAATCTGTACATTGTATGCCCTGAGCCTCCCCTACAGACCCAGTGATGGTGAATGCATAGGAGGTCTCCCAGTCATGTGGGACATGTGTCGTAGAACTACTGCCTCTGTTGTTCATCAGCCCTTGTTGCATGCCATGGTGCTAATGCCTGTTTCCATTTTTCTCTTTCATGTCTTTGCAGGGGACGAAGCACTTGTTGATGCTGGGGATGTGGTGGTTGAGCCGTCCCAGGAGGGCAACCCGGGCCGACCTTCCACAAGTGAGGGACGTGGTGTGTTTGTGGGTGAAAACCCACAAGTGCTGCAGGTCGTGCTGTCGAGGGGTGTCTCTGGGGGTTCCTCCCCCGAGCAGTATTCAGGTGTAGACTCGGAGGATGACACCTATGTGCAGTCGCAGGTGAGTGTTCTTGGGAGAGAATCTCCTCTGTCCGACCCACCTGCAGCCGGGCCATTGCCCTCAATGGGGATGTCAGTGTCGGCAGCTCAGCCTCCGGTGGTTACGGATGCAGGGCCACACCACACAATCTCTGATCCTGTTCCTGGGGCTGCAGATCAGAGAGGGAATGCAGTCCTGCAGCCTGAGGCCTGCCGGCACAGCAAGGCGCAGTCCGCCTTGCCCCAGGCAGGTGTGGTGCCCGTCAACGTGGTGGCCGTATGCCACCTGGCAATACCGCTTGGGAGCAATCCATCTACGGTATGGCCAAAGAACAGGCAGCATCATCCGAGATGATTGCACAGGCCATGGATAGGGTGGCCACTTCCATTGTCCCCCCAGAAAGGCTGATGGAGCGACTGGAGCAGGCTACAGAGTCCATCTGCCAGGCACACAGGGAGGATATGTTGGCGTCCAACATGGACAGGCGGGCGGCACTGGCGACTCTGCGGGAATCACTTTCCATGGAGTCCCAGCGCCACAGGGAAGGCCTGAGGGAAGAATTCCATCACCTCAGGTCGACCCTGTTAGAGCTTGAGGCTTCATCCCATAGAAGGACAGAGGAGCAGCTGGAGCGTCTGACACGGACGCTCTCGGCCGAGATGCAGGCAACTCGTGCGGAGGTCAGGTCATCCCGGAAGTTACTGCATGGGGACCTCCGCATGATTACAACCCAGAACCAGAACTACCAGACCCGCCTGCTTGCAGCCATGGAGGAGCAAACTCGTGCTTTGCGTGGGCTGCCTCCCATTGTCACACCATCTTCTGAGGCAGCTCCCCCACCTCCTGAGTCAGCTGCAGGGTCTGGCCAGAGCGATAGCGACACATCTCCCACAACAGAGTAGCCGTGTGGGCCACGAGCCTATGGGGTGTTTTAGTTTCCCATGATCCACACAGGTGGATTGTGGCGTGCATCCTGTCCTCGGACCTCACAGGTGCCCCCCCCCCCCCCCGCCGGCCCTTTCATGGCCATTTTTTCTCAATATTTTTTTTTCTTTTCCAAGAGTGTTGCCTTGTGTGGGTACCTGGGCATACACTGTATTGTGGCTGGGCACATGCAGGCTTGTCCTGAGTTTGGTTTCGATGCTTGGGTAGCAGACTGTTGGCCAGTCCATAGTCAATACTGTGTAGACATTCATAGTGTACATTGTTGTTGCACCTAACTATGCATGATGGTTTGATATGTGCCTCTACTTACATATGTTGCTCATGTTTCGCAGGTATTTCACACAGTTCTTCACACGGGCATACTCTCTGGAGTCAGACTACATGTCGGTAGATGTGCACTGACACTTTTGCGTGGCGCCATCACTGTACATCTGGACGGTGAGGACATACCAGCAGAATCAGGTAATGAGACTACCATTGATTACATGCATTGTGTCTTGTTTGGGTGGGCTTCAGGGTGGGTTGGTGTGTAATTTGATTGAAATTACTCTTACACAGGTGTGTAGTAGTGGCTCCAGCGCGGTTAGCTGTTCAAGTGCGGCTATGTACCATTTGGGGCACTGCTATTTGTGACACCGGTGTCATGTTGTGATGGCCAGTTTGTTTGCTCTCACATACCATGACATGGTGTCCTCAGTGGCGGGACTGTGAAGGGAATGGGTGACATGGCAATGTTGTCATGTAGTGAATCGCCTGTGGCAATGCATATTTGATTGATGGAGTTGTGTCTTTTCGTTGTGATGCATTGCTGGTGTATGTGTAGGTAGGGGTGCACACATAGTGACACTTCCATGTTAACAATCTCAGGCTGAAGTGTATCTGACAGTTTATTGTCAAGTAATTTTGTGACATTGTCAGGTAGTGTCATCATTGATTGTCAGATGGTATGTGCCAGAGCAGTGTGCACTAGCCAGCACTGTGATTCCTAGGTGAAGAAGTTGGCCACCAGTTGCGTACGGGCTGCCTCCCCCCGTGCCCTTTCCCCTCCCATGCGCAGCGGGTGTGCATGTGGTTGTGGATGTGGGGGCACCACCATGGCCACGGGCAGGCCCCGGCGTGTTGCAACGTTGTGCAGGACACATGCTGCCACTATGATCCTGCACACTATTCGGGGAGCATATAACAGCTGCCCGCCAGAACGGTCAAGGGAGCGAAAGCGTGACTTCAGCACTCCGAATGTGCGCTCCACTATGCCCCGTGTTGCAATGTGGGCTGTGTTGTACCTTACCTCGGGTGGCGTGGTGGGGTTCCGGATTGGGGTCATCATGTGGGGGCTGATAGGGTAGGCACTGTCCCCTGCGGAGGTGGTGATGGGTATCATTAGTGGTGTTGTGTCATGACCCAGTATCTGACATGCATGCATGTGCAGTGGCATTCATGCTCACCAAGCAGCCATGTATCTCCATGCTGGCCAGCCTCTAGGTCCCGGCATAGGGTAGACATTCTGTAGATGAAGCTGTCGTGGGTGGACCCGGGATAGTTGGCATATACTGATGTGATTATTCCCTTGGCATTGCATACAACTTGCACGTTGATGGAATGCCAGTGCTTGCGGTTTCTATAGATGTGCTCTGTTGCCCTGGGTGGACGTAGAGCCACATGTGTGCAGTCAATTGCACCAAGCACTTTGGGGAATTGAGCCACACCATAGAATTCCTGGATGCACGTCCGACCTTTCTGCATGAGTCCTGGGGAGATATATGTGCCTGCGGACTGATGGCCGTGCAGTGATGATGTTCAAGACCTGGTGTAGGCAGCGTCACTGCGTGGCCTGTGACACACCACCCACTATGGCACTTGTCCGCTGAAAGGATCCAGTGGCCAAGAAGTGCAGTACATTCAGGACCTTCTGCAGGGGGCTAAGTGCTTGGGAGCACAGGGTGGGTGATGTGAGGTCATCCTCCCACTCACTGACCAGGTCCAGTATGATGTGTGCTGGAAACCTGTACCTCCCATACACCTGGTCATCAGGCATCCCGAATAGGCTGGTTCTGGGTGTGAATATTCTGGCCCTGACTCTCCTCCTCCTCCTCCTTTGGTAGCCCACTGCCACTGCTGCTAGGAACGGTATGTTCATCCTGGCATCTGGCTTGTTTATTGATAAGTGCGCAAATTAATGCCTTGCGCGTGTTCTAGGCGAGCGTGTGACCCTCGCACCCCTGGAATCTAGTTCCCACTCCAATAGCGTGTGGAAATTCCCACGCAGCAGGCATACAGGTGCGCTGACGTACTTGCGTGTGTAAGTGCCCGCGCACCCCTGAAATACACGTACATAGGCCAATGGCGTGTACGCGCACTTTTGGCCAATTACACGCGATGTAATACACGTACATTGGCCAATCGCGTGTACGCGCACTTTTGGCCAATTACACGCGATGACACTCTGACGTGCAGTATTTCCACGTGTGCTCCGTCATCACGTGCTGAGTGGGGAACGCCCGTGCGGATCACGTCAGACGCGCTTACGCGGTGAGGGACTCTGGTCCAATAGAATCGCGTATGCGTGCTGACGCACTTACGCGCTAAGGCCCTTTCCTCGGATTTCACGCTGACGTGCAGGAATTTCACGTGCCAAATCACTCCGTATCAAGCTGGCCACCCGAAAACACACGGAACACCACGCTCCTGCCCAGAAGGCCGAGTTACTGCCCCCCCAGTGCCCTGAGCAGCCTCCCACGTGCTATCTGCTGCTGCCTGCCTGCCTGCCTGCCTGCTGCCACCGTGCCCTGCCATTTGGTGCCTGCACATCAGCCATCTGCAGGGGTCCAGTTGCTGTGTCCACCCCTGCTGGAACTGAAGACTCCCAACTGGGATTACATCGCTCCACAGCCCAGCCCCAGGACCCAGTTGCCCACCCACACCTGCCTCTGGGGTTGCCATGTCGGGCACTTCGACATCTGGCACCAGTGGCAACCCCAGGCCAGAGGGGCAGAGGGGCACCAGCTTCACTGCCACCGAAGTTGGTGTCCTGGTGGAGCATGTCCTGGGGCAGCATGATGCCCTCTTTGGATCGTCCCGCGCCAGCAAGGAAGGACGGGAGAGGATCTGGGCCGACTGTGTGGTTGCCATCAACGCGGAGGGGGTGGCAACCCGCAACGTCCAGAAGATCAAGAAGCGCTGGGAGGACTTGAGGTCCAGGACCCTTGTGAAGGCCCGGCGCCTCGTGGAGGGGGGCCGGGGCCGCATGAGTTCCATCCAGAAGAGGGTCCTGGAACGCGTACGCCCAGCGCTCCACGCCCAGGTCCTTGAGAGGGAGGCCCGTCTGGAGTTGAGCGGTAAGTGTGCAAGCATTACTGTGTGAGACAGGGCATGTTGCGGTGTGCTGGTTCTATGATACTTGCCTGTATGTGTGCCATGGGCCATGTATGCATGTATGTGTGCAGGGACATCATGGTAATGCATGTGCGACCAGTGATGTGTGACCCACATGGTTGTTGCATGTGTTGAAATGTGGCATGGGGAGCCCTATGCAGATTTAGGACATGAGAGCATGCCAGTCTCTGTACCTGGACATGGATGGGGGTGAAGGATGGGTGCTGATGCCAGGTACATATATGGTAGCCATGTCTGTGTGCCTGACCTGCGTGTCTGTGACTTGTGCATGCCATGGATGCATGACACATGTGTGTGACAATGCACAGATTCTGTGACGCACCCAACTTACCCTTGTTTCGCCTGTGTTCGTTGTGTTTGGGGCCAGATGGATGTGACTGAGGTGAAGTGTGTGCATGTGATATGCATGAGCCATGATGCATGTGAGTTACATATCATTGAATGTTTCAAGAGTCAATTGGACATGCATGGAAATGTGCATGGCATGCACCATGCCTGTTACTGTGTGTGTTTTGCCTGGACTGACCCATGTGTTGTGGAGGGACATGATGGAAGTGTACTTTGACAGGGGTGCTCATCTGCTATTGCTTCCTGTCTAGGGGACCATTTTACAGTAGCCTGATGCTTGTGTCCTTTGTCTCCCTCTACGCAGCGGCTAGTGAAGAAGAGGGCGGAGACGGCGCTGTGGAGCAAGGCGGCGGGGATGCCCCCACGGCTGCAGCGGAAGGGGTGGGTGAGCCCCCACAGGGGCCTGCTACGGCGGGAGACGGTGAGGAGCCATCCAGGTTGGTGGTTTGCACAGAGGAGGAGGAGGCCGACACTGGTGCACACATGGGGCCTGGTGGGAGCATCCCTGCTGGTGCAAGTGGTGCAGTCCAGGGCCAGGGGCAGGAGGCAGCACAGGTCACCGTGGAGGTGCCTGTGCATGTCGCTGTCCCTGACCCTGTGAGTGCACCACCATGCACCAGCAGGGATGCCCCGTCCCAGGCCCGTCCGCAGGTAGTGGGGATGTCCATGTCAACTGACTCCCCTCCACCTGCGGCCGTGGGAACCCCTGGCCGCGTGGAGCAGGTCCTGATTGGGGTCGCGATGCGCACGGCTGTGATTCGTGATGACGTGCGTGCTTCCCGGGAGGAGCACGCACGTCATCACGAAGTGCACCGTGCCGACGTGGCCCAATTGGGATCGGCCATGTTCGGGGGGGTTCCTGCATGTGTTGGCCAATCTGACGGCCCTCTCCTCCTCTGTGCAGGCTATCCACCGGTCGTTCTCCTTGCCGTCTTCCGGCCCAGATGCCACCATGGCCCCCTGTGGACCTGCCCCGACCAATGCAGCCAGCTCGGTGGGGATCCCATCCCTGCCACAGTTGGGAGTCGGAGGACCAGCAGGGGTGGACGACACAGCAAGTGGACCCCAGCAGATGGAAGATGTGCCGGCATCATCGGGCAGGGCACGTGCACGACGGCGTCGGTGGTTACCATCAGCCTGGATGCCGTCGTGCTGGCAGAGGCAGTGGCGTCGGAGGCAGCAGCGGGCTCGACGTGGGAGGCATCATGGCTCAGGGCCATCAAGATCAGAGGGGCAGGCATCGGCCGGAGGGCAGGGCAACCCTGGCATGGCGGTGTGTTCCGTGTGGGAGGAGTTTGGCCAGCGGATAGGTGCGGAGCGGCAGCGGGCGGAAGAGGAGCGGCTCGCCATGGCCAGGGCGGAGATCTCCATGCGTCGGGCATTGAGGCGGGCTGAGTGCCTCGAGGAGGCTCGCAGGGATTTTGGTGAGCACATGGGGTTGTCCCTGCGAGACCTCGGGGCCAGGACAGAGTCCCGCCTCCAGGACATTGACATGGAGTTCGAGGATGCCCTGGCCAGCATCACCAAGTGAGCCGCAGGACTAGCCCGCTGCCTTTGTATATAGTTTTTTAGTTAGTTAGTGCTAGGTTTCCTTTATTTATTTTTATTATTTTGGACCGCTCGGACAATGGCCACTTTTTTGTACATATTTATTTTATTAGTTAGTATTAGGTTTCATTTGTGGTGTTGGGCTCATGGACCCTGGAACATTCCTGTATATATTGTTATATTTTGGGAGATACATTTTTTAATTTTTTTATTGTTTACACCATGACGTAATGGTTTTTCTTTGATTTCCTACTACATGGTTTTGCTTTGGACAAATTCTATTGATTTTTTAATCCTTTGTTTTTTGGTTTATCATTTTTGTTCTCGGACATGGACCTTTTATTTACTTTGCCACATAGTTGTATGTTTTATTGGTTTACTTGATTTTTGTTTTTAAGACATTTTTATATTATCTTACACTTGTGTTATTTTCTCTTTGGTTTCTTACATGTCATGATATGGGTTTTGACATTCACTTGCACCCATTGTGTATGTGTGTGTGACGGACATGTGTTCTTTTGCATACTTGCCTTTGGGGTTGTGTCATGTGATTGCATTCACTATGTGGGTGCATGCAATCCTTGCCTGGGTGTTTGTGCTGGGTATGCTGGCCATTACTGCCATGATTGTGTATCGTCAGGACCTGGGGCCAGGGGGACATGGGTGGGGGCCTGCTGGCAGGTTCCCCACAGTGCTGGGGGTGGGGGTGGTGGGAGACATGGGTTGGACATGGGTGGGGGCCTGCTGGCAGGTTCCCCACAGTGCTGGGGGTGGGGGTGGTGGGAGACATGGGTGGGGGCCTGGTGGAGGGTGTCCCTGGTGGATGGGGGGTGGGGGTGGTGGGAGACATGGGTGGGGGCCTGGTGGAGGGTGCCCCTGGTGGATGGGGGGTGGGGGTGGTGGGAGACATGGGTTGGACATGGGTGGGGGCCTGCTGGCAGGTTCCCCACAGTGCTGGGGGTGGGGGTGGTGGGAGACATGGGTGGGGGCCTGGTGGAGGGTGCCCCTGGGGGGTGGGGGGTGGGGGTGGTGGGAGACATGGGTGGGGGCCTGGTGGAGGGTGTCCCTGGTGGATGGGGGGTGGGGGTGGTGGGAGACATGGGTGGGGGCCTGGTGGAGGGTGCCCCTGGTGGATGGGGGGTGGGGGTGGTGGGAGACATGGGTTGGACATGGGTGGGGGCCTGCTGGCAGGTTCCCCACAGTGCTGGGGGTGGGGGTGGTGGGAGACATGGGTGGGGGCCTGGTCGAGGGTGCCCCTGGGGGGTGGGGGGTGGGGGTGGTGGGAGACATGGGTGGGGGCCTGGTGGAGGGTGTCCCTGGTGGATGGGGGGTGGGGGTGGTGGGAGACATGGGTGGGGGCCTGGTGGAGGGTGCCCCTGGTGGATGGGGGGTGGGGGTGGTGGGAGACATGGGTTGGACATGGGTGGGGGCCTGCTGGCAGGTTCCCCACAGTGCTGGGGGTGGGGGTGGTGGGAGACATGGGTGGGGGCCTGGTGGAGGGTGTCCCTGGTGGATGGGGGGTGGGGGTGGTGGGAGACATGGGTGGGGGCATGGTGGAGGGTGCCCCTGGTGGATGGGGGGTGGGGGTGGTGGGAGACATGGGTTGGACATGGGTGGGGGCCTGCTGGCAGGTTCCCCACAGTGCTGGGGGTGGGGGTGGTGGGAGACATGGGTGGGGGCCTGGTGGAGGGTGTCCCTGGTGGATGGGGGGTGGGGGTGGTGGGAGACATGGGTGGGGGCCTGGTGGAGGGTGCCCCTGGTGGATGGGGGGTGGGGGTGGTGGGAGACATGGGTTGGACATGGGTGGGGGCCTGCTGGCAGGTTCCCCACAGTGCTGGGGGTGGGGGTGGTGGGAGACATGGGTGGGGGCCTGGTGGAGGGTGCCCCTGGAGGGTGGGGGGTGGGGGTGGTGGGAGACATGGGTGGGGGCCTGGTGGAGGGTGTCCCTGGTGGATGGGGGGTGGGGGTGGTGGGAAACATGGGTGGGGGCCTGGTGGAGGGTGCCCCTGGTGGATGGGGGGGTGGGGGTGGTGGGAGACATGGGTTGGACATGGGTGGGGGCCTGCTGGCAGGTTCCCCACAGTGCTGGGGGTGGGGGTGGTGGGAGACATGGGTGGGGGCCTGGTGGAGGGTGCCCCTGTGGGGTGGGGGGTGGGGGTGGTGGGAGACATGGGTGGGGGCCTGGTGGAGGGTGTCCCTGGTGGATGGGGGGTGGGGGTGGTGGGAGACATGGGTGGGGGCCTGGTGGAGGGTGTCCCTGGTGGATGGGGGGTGGGGGTGGTGGGAGACATGGGTGGGGGCCTGGTGGAGGGTGTCCCTGGTGGATGGGGGGTGGGGGTGGTGGGAGACATGGGTGGGGGCCTGGTGGAGGGTGCCCCTGGGGGGTGGGGGGTGGGGGTGGTGGGAGACATGGGTGGGGGCCTGGTGGAGGGTGTCCCTGGCGGATGGGGGGTGGGGGTGGTGGGAGACATGGGTGGGGGCCTGGTGGAGGGTGCCCCTGGTGGATGGGGGGTGGGGGTGGTGGGAGACATGGGCTGGACATGGGTGGGGGCCTGCTGGCAGGTTCCCCACAGTGCTGGGGGTGGGGGTGGTGGGAGACATGGGTGGGGGCCTGGTGGAGGGTGCCCCTGGGGGGTGGGGGGTGGGGGTGGTGGGAGACATGGGTGGGGGCCTGGTGGAGGGTGTCCCTGGTGGATGGGGGGTGGGGGTGGTGGGAGACATGGGTGGGGGCCTGGTGGAGGGTGTCCCTGGTGGATGGGGGGTGGGGGTGGTGGGAGACATGAGCAGGTGTGCAGGGTAGTTCCCTGTGGTGTGTGCTGCCTGCAGGGGCCGTGGAGGGTGTACAGGTAATGCCTGGGAGCACACAGCCAATTCGCGTGTGGGACTTCCCGCGCACCCCTGAAATCCACGTACCCGGCCATATCGCGTGTGGAACTTCCCGCGCACCCATGAAATCCACGTACCCTGACTATTCGCGTGTGGAACTTCCCGCGCACCCCTGAAATCCACGTACCCTGCCATATCGCGTGTGGAACTTCCCGCGCACCCCTGCAATCCACGTACCCTGACTAATCGCGTGTGGGACTTCCCGCACACCCCTGAAATCCACGTAGCCGGCCATATCGCGTGTGGAACTTCCCGCGCACCCCTGCAATCCACGTACCCTGACTAATCGCGTGTGGAACTTCCCGCGCACCCCTGAAATCCACGTACCCTGCCATATCGCGTGTGGAACTTCCCGCGCACCCCTGCAATCCACGTACCCTGACTAATCGCGTGTGGAACTTCCCGCGCACCCCTGAAATCCACGTACCCGGCCATATCGCGTGTGGGACTTCCCGCGCACCCCTGAAATCCACGTACCCTGCCATATCGCGTGTGGAACTTCCCGCGCACCCCTGAAATCCACGTACCCGGCCATATCGCGTGTGGAACTTCCCACGCACCCCTGAAATCCACGTACCCGGCCATATCGCGTGTGGAACTTCCCGCGCACCCCTGCAATCCACGTACCCTGACTAATCGCGTGTGGAACTTCCCGCGCACCCCTGAAATCCACGTACCCGGCCATATCGCGTGTGGAACTTCCCGCGCACCCCTGAAATCCACGTACCCGGCCATATCGCGTGTGGAACTTCCCGCGCACCCCTGCAATCCACGTACCCTGACTAATCGCGTGTGGAACTTCCCGCGCACCCCTGAAATCCACGTACCCGGCCATATCGCGTGTGCAACTTCCCGCGCACCCCTGCAATCCACGTACCCTGACTAATCGCGTGTGGAACTTCCCGCGCACCCCTGTAATCCACGTACCCGGCCATATCGCGTGTGCAACTTCCCGCGCACCCCGGTATGCACGCACACGTTTATTTTTTCTCTCAGCGCATGTCTGTGTTTGTGGGTACCCCTTTGTACGTCATTTGTCCTGGAGGGCCACAGTATTGGACATTGATCATGTCTGTATATAGGTGCTATTTGTTGGCGCACCTTTTAGCGCACATTTCTTGCAGGCGCAGAGACGCTACCGCCTGCTTTCTTGTGGCGGTCGTGTTTGTGCCTGTTTGTGCCTGTGCGCTGCTTTGAGCGTGCGCTTTTTTGCCCTATTCTATTCCATGAATACGTGTTGTATGCGAGCGTGTGGGCGTTCCGCGCACTTGCCTCCTATACTTTCCCCGTGCCGCCCACATTCTTCCCCATTCCGAGTGTTGTGCCCCATTTTATTCCCCATTCCAAGTGTCCCGCCCTGTGTTCCGCCTACTTTAGAGCTGTGCGCTGCGCTCGGAGTGATAGCGCAGTGGCCGTGGCGCACGACGTTGGTTGACCTGTGCGCCGGCCTGCGCCGCGCGCTTTTTCAGCGCACGTCCTCTGCTTTTCTTGCGCACGGACTTCCATGAATCGACGTGCGCTGGTTTCCCTGCGCTTTTCGCTAATTTTCGGCGCAGCGCACGTATTGGCCCCTCTGCGCCGGGATTTTCGGCGCACATTTATTCCATGAATCGGCCTGTAAATGTCGACATCATTACAGTGATTCCCTATTGATTCTGCCTGCTTTTAAACAAGTCTACAATGCAGACAGAGCCGATATGGATTCAGCCCTCTTCTACATCCAAATCAGATGCGGATGGAGACGCTTGGGTATTGTCTATGTACTCTGCGGGTAAATGGCAAAGTGGGAATGCAGGGCAAGCAAAATTATCAGAATGGCCCAGATCGTTCTTCACTGGTTGTTAATAATGCCACCTGTTAATTATGTTTGGTGCCATTCACTACAGGCATTAAAAGGAGACTCTAAATCGTATTAA
Organism: Ambystoma mexicanum; assembly: GCF_040938575.1. NCBI lineage: Eukaryota > Metazoa > Chordata > Amphibia > Caudata > Ambystomatidae > Ambystoma > Ambystoma mexicanum. The sequence goes on along the minus strand of NC_090929.1, from coordinate 1,273,349,491 downwards.
CTACAGAAATATTAAACGAAAATAAATAATTGAACTTCAAGAATATATCCATATGTCCCCAAATCCGAATGTTAGTGAAAAAAAGGTAAAAGGAAGAGGTGATTCAGTGCAAACCCAAAGTCTGCATTCAAATTCTACTACTAATGTGTTAACCTGTACATCTACGAACCCCAACTACTTAAATAGCACTTAATGCATGGAGCCTAACTACACTGTGCATCTCAACACTTCAGAGAGCAAACAGGGTCTTAGAATAAAAATCAACGATTGAGGCTGCTCCAGGGGTGATCCTCTGATTAAGGGTCTGTAACCTTTGGATCTCCAGGTGCTGCAATGTACTTAAGCACTATACACAATAGCAGTGATATTGGCTGTCCATCAGAGGTTGCCGAGCACTGTCATGGACTTAGTTCTCCTGGCTGTTTGGAAAGCAGCAACTTGAAAAGAGGTACTAGTCATTAAGAACTTTACAAGGTCTACGAGAACATAGGAACAAAGAAACTATTTTGTAAAACAAATGTAAGTTGATTAATAGACATGCATGCGTTTGGTTTCGAATTTAGTTGATCCCCTGTTAATGTAAATTACAATTAGCAGTGATGATATCTGGTGACAAAACTCTTCGATGTGTAGATCCCTAATTGGATGTGTCATTTGAAGAGTACTATTTATTCGTGGCTTCCCCCAGAATGTTAGCCAAGAACTGGAATGATTCGTTTATTTTAGAGTTAGTGTACAAATAACTTTCACAAAATTATGCTGATCCAAGATCTTTGTTCTCAATAAAATGTTATATGAATGTTTATACTATGTATTTTTAAGAAATGTTTACACCTTCTTCAAACCTATGGCAATGGATTCATTGTCAGATGTTTTAATCATGCATATATAATACTCATGATGTCCGCTTGTAAAATATTGTTAATTATCATTGTATGTCTTTTTGTCTGAAAAAAGCTTGGAAATAAAATGCATCTCTCCCAAGGAAGGCAGTGCGAACTAGAGAAGGGAATAGCAGAACAATTGGATCCGAAATCAGTAGAAAAGAAGGGACAAAGGCCAGAGAATGAAACACATTTTGAGAGATGACTATTTTTTTAGATGCTTTGAACCTTATGTCCTCTGATGAAAACCAGGTCTTTTTTATGGGACAAAGGGCCTTATTACGACCCGTGCAGTGTCGGAATGAAGGAGGGTGGTACAGGACTGGCCCCCTTCATTCCGACAGGGCTGATTCAAAGCTTCCCATCGCGGGACCCGGATCGCACGCCTGGTAAAACCAGGCGTGCTTTCCGGGTCCTGCGAGGGGAAGAAGGAGGTAACAACGGGGCACTCATAATGTGCCCGTTGTTAACTCCATCCCCATTCCTATTGAGTCCTAAGGGGGCTCAAATGGGAATGGGGAATGGTTCCTGCAAGGAGGAATGACCGGGTCCTTCAATGTTGGAATAACCTGGTTATTCCTCATTGCAGGAACCCTGTTAAGGAGCCCGGTTTGGCGGCAGCCATGGAGCTAGTAGCTCCATGGCTGCCGCCAAACTCGTAATGAGGCCCAAAGAAGCTGAATCCACAGGATCCTCGGCAAGATTTTAAAAAAAATTACCAAGGGATGTTTTAAACTCCTCTTCCCACAGGGCAAATTGCAAGCATGTTACTTAGGTTTAACATGTGCCTTGATCCACTTCATCCTTTGTAATATATCTAATAAGAGAGGACATTTCTACATTAGATTCTAAGTGGAAATAACTGGAAATAACTGGATCTTGAGGCCTGGCTTTGTCTTGCACTATATAGGGGATTTTGTTTAATTGGCAAATCAGACTGAGGGCCGTGCCTGATAGTTTAAAGTATCAAACATTTCCGCCCGAGAGTTCTGGTAAATGACAACTATTCTGTTTCAATTGAAAATCTGAGCGCATTCCACCACTGTGGCAAAAAACAGAAATCAAATCAGGCTTTCCGACATAGCCTTGACACTGTTGCGACAATCGAAATAGGGCCACATGAATTCTGATACATGAAGGAGACAAACATGTTGGCCACAAAGTATAGTACCTCAGCCAGTATTGGTTGTCCATACAACCCTAGAGTTCCATTGTCAGTACACATCCCCACATGACAACAGCCCCTAAACATTTCCCTCGCCAAGAGATAGGAACATTGTTCCACACAGGAAACGAGAGAGAGGTTTGTCCAGCGTCCTACCCACAGTCCTCAGGTTCATCCCCTGTTGTCAGTTTTTTCAGAGGATCTCTGATGCATTTTAGATATTTCCCAAAGGTGTTTCAAAATGCAGCCACGACAAAAATGGCCATTGAATGATGTTGGCACAAGTTTAAAATTGGACCCACTTTACTGCTGAGAAATACAAGTACGTCCAGGACTGCTTCCGAAAAGAAGTGATACCTGGACATTATGAATGGCGCTGTGTATCACGGTATTACCACTCCCACTGCACTGTCACCAGGATCAGGGCGTGGGAGAAACTTTAAGCTCTTCAGATGCAAACATTGACGATTTCACACGAGGCGTTCATGTTTCAAACAACATAAATGGATACGTCATTGAAAGAAAACACGATTCTTTTAAATGAACTATGACCCTCTTTTCCTGAGATCCATGTGCAATTTCTGAATATCCGCAAACAATGAAATGTCAAAGCCAAGCAGGTTAGCCACGTTAGTTACCTCCTGAAGCCACCTGTCAAAGTCACGACAGCATCGGGTAAAAATGTCCAGACAGCATCTCTAACTACCATGGCAACCGCATCCGCCTCTGCCTTACGTACACCGCCAAGAATGTCTTCGTAATGTTGGAGGCCTGTAAGAAAGTTTGACATATGAATTACAAGGTACTGTGAGGTTGGAGTTAATCAATATTGACAACAGGTAACAGAGAATCTTGTTTCAAACCATGTAAGCGCTCAGGCAGTAAATCTCATAGTCATAGGACACTCATTTCAGGGAATTACATAGTAAAAGGAAAGGAGTGGTCCTTGAAACATGAATCCAGAATGTGCAAGAACAATGTGTTTAAATCAGAACTGCTCGGATTCTTAAAGATTTGCACACGAACAAATGAGCTCCGAGATTTGTAGCCTACCTTATACCTCATTCATCAAGCTTAAAACTGACAGAATGAGGAGATTGATGCCGTGAGCAGCTCAGATGTTCAGCTGTTGCCTTATACCTCATTCACAAAGCTTAAAACTGTCAGAATGAGAGATGCCCATGAGCAACTCAGATGTTCAGCTGTTGCCTTAAGCCTCAAAGCTTCAACTGAAAGAATGAGGATATGTTCATGAGCAGCTCAGATGTTCAGCTGTTGCCTTATTCCTCATTCACTAACCTTAAAACTGGCAAAATGAGGAGATGCCCATGAGCAACTCGAGGGTTCAGCTGTTGTCTTATACCTCATTCACCAAGCTTAAAACTGGCAGCATGAGAAGATGCCTATGACCAACTCAGATGTTCAGCTGTTGCCTTATACCTCATTCACCAAGCTAAAGACTGGCAGAATGAGAAGATATACACGAGTAACTCGGGTGTTTGGCTGTTGCCTTATACCTCATTCCCCAAGCGTAAAATTGGGAGAATAAGGAGATGCCCATGAGCAACTCAGATGTTCAGCTGTTGCCTTATACCTCATTTACCAAGCTAAAAACTGGCAGAATGAGGGGAAGCCCATGGGAAACTCAAATGTTCAGCTGTTGCCTTATACCTCATTCACCAAGCTTAAAACTGGCATAATGAGGAGATGGCCATTAGCAACTCAGATGTTCAGCTATTGCCTTATACCTCATTCACCAAGCTTAAAATTGGCAGAATGAGGAGATGCCCAGGAGCAACGCAGATGTTCTGCTGTTGCCTTATACCTCATTCACCAAGCTTAAAATTGGCAGAATGAGAGAATGAGTGAAATGCCCATGAGCAATTCAGATGTTTAGCTGTTGCCTTATACATCAAAGCTTACAACTGGCAGAATGAGGAGATGCCCGTGAGCAACTCAGATGGGCATCTGATGCCTTATACCTTATTCACCAAGCTTAAAACTGGTCAAATGAGGAAATGCCGATGAGCAACTCAGATGATCAGCTGTTGCCTTATACCTCATTCACCAAGCTTAAAACTGGAAGAATGAGGAGATGCCCATGAGCAGCTCAGATGTTCAACTCTTGCCTTATACCTCATAGCTTACAACTGGAAAAATGAGGAGATGCCCAGGAGCAACTCAGATGTTCAGCTGTTGCCTTATACCTCATTCACCACACTTAAAACTAATCGAATAAGGAGATGTCCATGAGCAACTCAGATGTTCAGCTGTTGTCTTATACCTCTTTCACCAAGCTTAAAACTGACAGAATGAGGAGATACCCATGAGCAGCTCAGTTGTTTAGCTGTTGCCTTATACCTCATTCACAGAGCTTAAAACTGGCAGAATGAGGAGATGCCCATGAGCAACTCGGGTGTTCAGCTCTTGCCTTATACCTCATTCTCCAAGCTTAAAACTGGCAGAATGAGGAGATGCCCCCTGAGAATCTCGGATGTTCAGCTGTTGCCTTATACCTCATTCACCAAGCTTAACATTGGCAGAATGAGGAGATGCCCATGAGCAGCTCAGATGTTCAGCTGTTGCCGTATACTTCTTTCACCAAGCTTAATACTGGCAGAATGAGGAGATGCCCATGAGCAGCTCAGATGTTCAGCTGTTGCCTTATAGCTCATTCACCAAGCCTAAAACTGGTAGAATGAGGAGATGACCATGAGAATCTCAGATGTCCAGCTGTTGCCCCATACCTCATTCAAAAGCTTAAAACTGGCAGAATGAGAGAATGAGGAAATGCTCATGAGCAACTCAGATGTTCAGCTGTTGCCGTATGCCTCACAGCTTGCAACTGGCAAAATGAGGGGATGCCCAGGAGCAACTCAGATGTTCATCTGTTGCCTTATACCTCATTCACCCAGCTTAAAACTGGCAGAATGAGAAGATGCCCATGACCAACTCAGATGTTCAGCTGTTGCCTTATACCTCATTCACCAAGCTAAAGACTGGCAGAATGAGAATATATCCATGAGTAACTCAGGTGTTTGGCTGTTGCCTTATACCTCATTCCCCAAGCGTAAAATTGGGAGAATGAGGAGATGCCCATGAGCAACTCATATGTTCAGCTGTTGCCTTATACCCCACTTACCAAGCTAAAAACTGGCAGAATTAGGGGATGTCCATGATAAACTCAAATGTTCCGCTGTTGCCTTATGCCTCATTCACCAAGCTTAAAACTTGCAGAATGAGGAGATGCCCTGGAGCAACGCAGATGTTCTGTTGTTGCCTTACACCTCATTCACAAAGCTTAAAACTTGCAGAATGAGGAGATGCCCAGGAGCAACTCAGATGTTCAGCTGTTGCCTTATACCTCTTCACCAAGATTAAAATTGACAGAATGAGAGAATGATGAAATGCCCATGAGCAACTCAGATGTTTTACCGTTGCCTTATACATCAAAGCTTACAACTGGCAGAATGAGGAGATGCCCAGGAGCAACTCACATGTTCAGCTGTTGCCTTATACCTCATTCATCAAGCTTAAAACTGGTCAAATGAGGAAATGCCCATTAGCAACTCAGATGTTCAGCTGTTGCCTTATTCCTCATTCACCAAGCTTAAAACTGGTCAAATGAGGAAATGCCCATGAGCAACTCAGATGTTCAGCTGTTGCCTTATACCTCATTCACCAAGCCTAAAACGAGTAGAATGGGGAGATGCCCATGAGAATCTCAGATGTCCAGCTGTTGCCTCATACCTCATTTGCCAAGCTTAAAACTGGCAGAATGAGAGAATGAGGAAATGCCCATGAGCAACTCAGATGTTCAGCTGTTGCCTTATGCCTCAAAGCTTCAACTGAAAGAATGAGGATATGTCCATGAGCAGCTCAGATGTTCAGCTGTTGCCTTATTCCTCATTCACCAAGCTTAAAACTGGCAGAACGAGGAGATGCCCATGAGCAACTCGAATGTTCACCTGTTGTCTTATACCTCATTCACCAAGCTTAAAACTGGAAGAATGAGGAGATGACCATGACAATCTCAGATGTTCAGCTATTGCCTTATACCTCATTCACCAAGCTTAAAACTGGCTGAACGAGAAGATGCCCATGACCAACTCAGATGTTCAGCTGTTGCCTTACACCTCATTCACCAAGCTAAAGACTGGCAGAATTAGGAGATGCCCATGAGCAACTCGAATGTTCACCTGTTGTCTTATACCTCATTCACCAAGCTTAAAACTGGAAGAATGAGGAGATGACCATGACAATCTCAGATGTTCAGCTATTGCCTTATACCTCATTCACCAAGCTTAAAACTGGCTGAACGAGAAGATGCCCATGACCAACTCAGATGTTCAGCTGTTGCCTTATACCTCATTCACCAAGCTTAAAACTGGTCAAATGAGGAAATGCCCATGAGCAACTCAGATGTTCAGCTGTTGCCTTATACCTCATTCACCAAGCCCAAAACTAGTAGAATGGGGAGATGCCCATGAGAATCTCAGATGTCCAGCTGTTGCCTCATACCTCATTTGCCAAGCTTAAAACTGGCAGAATGAGAGAATGAGGAAATGCCCATGAGCAACTCAGATGTTCAGCTGTTGCCTTATGCCTCGGAGCTTCAACTGAAAGAATGAGGAAATGTCCATGAGCAGCTCAGATGTTCAGATGTTGCCTTATTCCTCATTCACCAAGCTTAAAACTGGCAGAACGAGGAGATGCCCATGAGCAACTCGAATGTTCAGCTGTTGTCTTATACCTCATTCACCAAGCTTAAAACTGGAAGAATGAGGAGATGACCATGACAATCTCAGATGTTCAGCTGTTGCCTTATACCTCATTCACCAAGCTTAAAACTGGCTGAATGAGAAGATGCCCATGACCAACTCAGATGTTCAGCTGTTGCCTTATACCTCATTCACCAAGCTTAAAACTGGCATAATGAGGAGATGCCCATTAGGAACTCAGATGTTCAGCTACTGCCTTATACCTCAATCACCAAGCTTAAAATTGGCAGAATGAGGAGATGCTCAGGAGCAACGCAGATGTTCTGCTGTTGCCTTACACCTCATTCACAAAGCTTACAACTGGCAGAATGAGGAGATGCCCATGAGAATCTCAGATGTACAGCTCTTGCCTTATACTTCATTCACCAAGCTTAAAACTGGCAGAGTGAGGAGATGCTCAGGAGCAACTCAGATGTTCAGCTGTTGCCTTATACCGCATTCACCAAGCTTAATATTGGCAGAATGAGAGAATGAGGAAATGCCCATGAGCAACTCAGATGTTTAGCTGTTGCCTTATACATCAAAGCTTACAACTGGCAGAACGAGGAGATGCCCAGGAGCAACTCAAGTGTTCAGCTGTTGTCTTATACCTCATTCACCAAGCTTAAAACTAGAAGAATGAGGAGATGACCATGACCATCTCAGATGTTCAGCTGTTGCCTTATACCTCATTCACCAAGCTTAAAACTGGTCAAATGCGGAGATGCCCATGAGCAGCTCAGATGTTCAGCTGTTGCCTTATAGCTCATTCACCAAGCTTAAAACTGGTAGAATGGGGAGATGCCCATGAGAATCTCAGATGTCCAGCTGTTGCATCATACCTCATTTGCCAAGTTTAAAACTGGCAGAATGAGAGAATGAGGAAATGCCCATGAGCAACTCAGATGTTCAACTGTTGCCTTAAGCCTCAACGCTTCAACTGAAAGAATGAGGATATGTTCATGAGCAGCTCAGATGTTCGGCTGTTGCATTATTCCACATTCACCAACCTTAAAACTGGCAAAATGAGGAGATGCCCATGAGCAACTCGAGTGTTCAGCTGTTGTCTTATACCTCATTCACCAAGCTTAAAACTGGCAGAATGAGAAGATGCCCATGACCAACTCAGATGTTCAGCTGTTGCCTTATACCTCATTCACAAAGCTAAAGACTGGCAGAATGAGAAGTTATCCATGAGTAACTCAGGTGTTTGGCTGTTGCCTTATACCTCATTCCCCAAGCGTAAAATTGGGAGAATGAGGAGATGCCCATGAGCAACTCAGATGTTCAGCTGTTGCCTTATACCTCATTTACCAAGCTAAAAACTGGCAGAATTAGGGGAAGCCCATGGGAAACTCAAATGTTCAGCTGTTGCCTTATACCTCATTCACCAAGCTTACAACTTGCAGAATGAGGAGATGCCCTGGAGCAACGCAGATGTTCTGTTGTTGCCTTACACCTCATTCACAAAGCTTAAAACTTGCAGAATGAGGAGATGCCCAGGAGCAACTCAGATGTTCAGCTGTTGCCTTATACCTCTTCACCAAGATTAAAATTGACAGAATGAGAGAATGATGAAATGCCCATGAGCAACTCAGATGTTTTACCGTTGCCTTATACATCAAAGCTTACAACTGGCAGAATGAGGAGATGCCCAGGAGCAACTCACATGTTCAGCTGTTGCCTTATACCTCATTCATCAAGCTTAAAACTGGTCAAATGAGGAAATGCCCATGAGCAACTCAGATGTTCAGCTGTTGCCTTATACCTCATTCACCAAGCTTAAAACTGGTCAAATGAGGAAATGCCCATGAGCAACTCCGATGTTCAGCTGTTGCCTTATACCTCATTCACCAAGCCTAAAACGAGTAGAATGGGGAGATGCCCATGAGAATCTCAGATGTCCAGCTGTTGCCTCATACCTCATTTGCCAAGCTTAAAACTGGCAGAATGAGAGAATGAGGAAATGCCCATGAGCAACTCAGATGTTCAGCTGTTGCCTTATGCCTCAAAGCTTCAGCTGAAAGAATGAGGATATGTCCATGAGCAGCTCAGATGTTCAGCTGTTGCCTTATTCCTCATTCACCAAGCTTAAAACTGGCAGAACGAGGAGATGCCCATGAGCAACTCGAATGTTCACCTGTTGTCTTATACCTCATTCACCAAGCTTAAAACTGGAAGAATGAGGAGATGACCATGACAATCTCAGATGTTCAGCTATTGCCTTATACCTCATTCACCAAGCTTAAAACTGGCTGAATGAGAAGATGCCCATGACCAACTCAGATGTTCAGCTGTTGCCTTATACCTCATTCACCAAGCTAAAGACTGGCAGAATTAGGGGATGCCCATGAGAAACTCAAATGTTCAGCTGTTGCCTTATACCTCATTCACCAAGCTTAAAACTGGTCAAATGAGGAAATGCCCATGAGCAACTCAGATGTTCAGCTGTTGCCCTATACCTCATTCACCAAGCCTAAAACTAGTAGAATGGGGAGATGCCCATGAGAATCTCAGATGTCCAGCTGTTGCCTCATACCTCATTTGCCAAGCTTAAAACTGGCAGAATGAGAGAATGAGGAAATGCCCATGAGCAACTCAGATGTTCAGCTGTTGCCTTATGCCTCGAAGCTTCAACTGAAAGAATGAGGAAATGTCCATGAGCAGCTCAGATGTTCAGATGTTGCCTTATTCCTCATTCACCAAGCTTAAAACTGGCAGAACGAGGAGATGCCCATGAGCAACTCGAATGTTCAGCTGTTGTCTTATACCTCATTCACCAAGCTTAAAACCGGAAGAATGAGGAGATGACCATGACAATCTCAGATGTTCAGCTGTTGCCTTATACCTCATTCACCAAGCTTAAAACTGGCTGAATGAGAAGATGCCCATGACCAACTCAGATGTTCAGCTGTTGCCTTATACCTCATTCACCAAGCTTAAAACTGGCATAATGAGGAGATGCCCATTAGGAACTCAGATGTTCAGCTACTGCCTTATACCTCATGTACCAAGCTTAAAACTGGCAGAATGAGGAGATGCTCAGGAGCAACGCAGATGTTCTGCTGTTGCCTTACACCTCATTCACAAAGCTTACAACTGGCAGAATGAGGAGATGCCCATGAGAATCTCAGATGTACAGCTCTTGCCTTATACTTCATTCACCAAGCTTAAAACTGGCAGAGTGAGGAGATGCTCAGGAGCAACTCAGATGTTCAGCTGTTGCCTTATACCGCATTCACCAAGCTTAATATTGGCAGAATGAGAGAATGAGGAAATGCCCATGAGCAACTCAGATGTTTAGCTGTTGCCTTATACATCAAAGCTTACAACTGGCAGAACGAGGAGATGCCCAGGAGCAACTCGAGTGTTCAGCTGTTGTCTTATACCTCATTCACCAAGCTTAAAACTAGAAGAATGAGGAGATGACCATGACAATCTCAGATGTTCAGCTGTTGCCTTACACCTCATTCACCAAGCTTAAAACTGGTCAAATGAGGAGATGCCCATGAGCAGCTCAGATGTTCAGCTGTTGCCTTATAGCTCATTCACCAAGCTTAAAACTGCTAGAATGGGGAGATGCCCATGAGAATCTCAGATGTCCAGCTGTTGCATCATACCTCATTTGCCAAGTTTAAAACTGGCAGAATGAGAGAATGAGGAAATGCCCATGAGCAACTCAGATGTTCAGCTGTTGCCTTAAGCCTCAAAGCTTCAACTGAAAGAATCAGGATATGTTCATGAGCAGCTCAGATGTTCGGCTGTTGCATTATTCCACATTCACCAACCTTAAAACTGGCAAAATGAGGAGATGCCCATGAGCAACTCGAGTGTTCAGCTGTTGTCTTATACCTCATTCACCAAGCTTAAAACTGGCAGAATGAGAAGATGCCCATGACCAACTCAGATGTTCAGCTGTTGCCTTATACCTCATTCACCAAGCTAAAGACTGGCAGAATGAGAAGATATCCATGAGTAACTCAGGTGTTTGGCTGTTGCCTTATACCTCATTCCCCAAGCGTAAAATTGGGAGAATGAGGAGATGCCCATGAGCAACTCAGATGTTCAGCTGTTACCTTATACCTCATTTACCAAGCTAAAAACTGGCAGAATTAGGGGAAGCCCATGGGAAACTCAAATGTTCAGCTGTTGCCTTATACCTCATTCACCAAGCTTAAAACTGGCATAATGAGGAGATGGCCATTAGCAACTCGGATGTTCAGCTGTTGCCTTATACCTCATTCACCAAGCTTATAACTGGCAGAATGAGGATATGCCCATGACCAACTCAGATGTTCAGCTGTTGCCTTATATCTCATTCCCCAAGCATAACATTGGCAGAATGAGGTGATGCCCATGAGGAACTCAGATGTTCAGCTGTTGTCTTATACCTCTTTCACCAAGCTTAAAACTGACAGAATGAGGAGATGCCCATGAGCAGCTCAGTTGTTCAGCTGTTGCCTTATACCTCATTCACCAAGATAAAAACTGGCAGAATTAGGGGAAGCCCATGGGAAACTCAAATGTTCAGCTGTTGCCTTATACCTCATTCACCAAGCTTAAAACTGGCATAATGAGGAGATGGCCATTAGCAACTCGGATTTTCAGCTGTTGCCTTATACCTCATTCACCAAGCTAAAGACTGGCAGAATGAGAAGATATCCATGAGTAACTCAGGTGTTTGGCTGTTGCCTTATACCTCATTCCCCAAGCGTAAAATTGGGAGAATGAGGAGATGCCCATGAGCAACTCAGATGTTCAGCTGTTGCCTTATACCTCATTTACCAAGCTAAAAACTGGCAGAATTAGGGGAAGCCCATGGGAAACTCAAATGTTCAGCTGTTGCCTTATACCTCATTCACCAAGCTTAAAACTGGCATAATGAGGAGATGGCCATTAGCAACTCGGATGTTCAGCTGTTGCCTTATACCTCATTTACCAAGCTTATAACTGGCAGAATGAGGATATGCCCATGACCAACTCAGATGTTCAGCTGTTGCCTTATATCTCATTCCCCAAGCATAACATTGGCAGAATGAGGTGATGCCCATGAGGAACTCAGATGTTCAGCTGTTGTCTTATACCTCTTTCACCAAGCTTAAAACTGACAGAATGAGGAGATGCCTATGAGCAGCTCAGTTGTTCAGCTGTTGCCTTATACCTCATTCACCAAGCTAAAAACTGGCAGAATTAGGGGAAGCCCATGGGAAACTCAAATGTTCAGCTGTTGCCTTATACCTCATTCACCAAGCTTAAAACTGGCATAATGAGGAGGTGGCCATTAGCAACTCGGATGTTCAGCTGTTGCCTTATACCTCATTCACCAAGCTAAAGACTGGCAGAATGAGAAGATATCCATGAGTAACTCAGGTGTTTGGCTGTTGCCTTATACCTCATTCCCCAAGCGTAAAATTGGGAGAATGAGGAGATGCCCATGAGCAACTCAGATGTTCAGCTGTTGCCTTATACCTCATTTACCAAGCTAAAAACTGGCAGAATTAGGGGAAGCCCATGGGAAACTCAAATGTTCAGCTGTTGCCTTATACCTCATTCACCAAGCTTAAAACTGGCATAATGAGGAGATGGCCATTAGCAACTCGGATGTTCAGCTGTTGCCTTATACCTCATTCACCAAGCTTATAACTGGCAGAATGAGGATATGCCCATGACCAACTCAGATGTTCAGCTGTTGCCTTATATCTCATTCCCCAAGCATAACATTGGCAGAATGAGGTGATGCCCATGAGGAACTCAGATGTTCAGCTGTTGTCTTATACCTCATTCATCAAGCTTAAAACTGACAGAATGAGGAGATGCCCATGAGCAGCTCAGTTGTTCAGCTGTTGCCTTATACCTCATTCTCCAAGCTTAAAACTGACAGAATGAGGAGAAGCCCACGAGCAACTCAAATGTTCAGCTGTTGCCTTATACCTCATTCACCAAGCTTAAAACTGGTGAAAATATGGAGATGCCTGGAACATCTTTAAGATGTTCATGTGCAAATGCATTTAAAATGACATGCATGAATGTACAACTCTCTGATGCCCTCGAGATTCGATTCTCGTTATTTGTGTCAAGAGAAATCTTTCAAAATCTGGCTCCAACATTCACATTTTGGCAATGCTAAATTACCTCTGTACCGTTTCAAAGCCCTTTAAATTGAGGCATAAATGTAACTGTGTTCACATCTCGGTTTCCAGCCTTGGATGTGACATAGAAACTACTCAAAATTATTCCATTTCTGATTACCTTCAGTGCATGATTGACAATGGGGCATCTGTAATGCTTTACTTGGTAGCTTTATTTGTCACACGACCTATAAAATACCACATTTAGTAAAAACACCTAAGGCACAATGCGTGGGCCGATCTTCAGTTTGATTCACATACATTACACTTAAAACTCCTCATAGTCAAATTGCTTATTTATTGTATCTGTCACATCTTGACACCCTAACCCTTGACTTTTCAATGGCACCTGAATGGATTTTATGCACCTATCTGACACGGGCAAGTTCCCAGAATCATCTTCATTGATTAAAACGTGTACAGCTATGTTATAATGCAAAAAGCTATGCTGACCCATTGGCTCAGAGGCTAGTGCATCAGTTTAGCAATGGCAACGTTGCATGTGCAGTTCTCCTCATTAGCATGACAATCCTTAAATTGCAAGGTTGAGCTGTGTATTGGGAGGTGTTTGGCAACATCTTCAATTCTTTATGATTGTTTTCCAAATATTGTTTTATGTTCATTTCCATTACAAATGGGTTAGAGCGAAACCAGAAAATATGCTTATACCAACCAACAGTGTTTGTCCCCAGGTGCCTCTTTGTTCATTAGACCATTGACTGCCATATATTGCAAAAAGCTTTCCATTTAGAATGGAGACTCAAAGGTTAGAGCAAGGGTCTGTGAATGGCAAAGTTGCAGGTTCAGGTCAACTAGTTGGCATGACATTTCGCAAACTAGAAGGTTGAGTTTTGTACTTGAAAGAAATAGGTAACACTTGAATTTTTTTTATTGTTATAACTATATTGTTGAAGCTATATTTCCATTAATAATTGCTCAGTGAGACCAGAATATATCTTTATTCCTACTGGCATAGCTCTTTGCCAGAAGTCACTTCATCCATTATACCTTTGAGACTCATGCTTTAATGCAAAAACCTATGCTTTGTGGCGAGACTCCAATTGGCTCAGAGGTTGCTGCGTGAGTTTGCCTACAGCAAGTTTGCAGATTCAAGTCTCATAATTGGCCTTGCAATACTGAAACTGGTAGGTTGTTCCTTGTGTTGGCAGAAAATAGGTAACGTTTAAGTTATTTACTATTTGCTGGTTCCCAGATGCGTCTTCATCAATTATACCTTTGTCTGCTATTTCAAAGTACAAAAAGCTAAAACATAAAGTTTGCTGAAGGGAGACTCCTTGGATCATAGGTATGGGAAGATGGCAGGTGCAAGTTTCATCATTGGCATGGTAACGCTCGAACTGGAAGGTTGTGCATTATGTTGGAATGAAACTTGAAAAATAATACCTATTAATTGTATGTAATGTTTGCTAGTTTCCAGATGCATCTTCATCCATTGGAACATTGACTGCCATGCCATGATGGAAAAGGCTAAAAGGCTACACGTTCTGATAAGGGTTTTGAGCAAACATTTGCAAAAGGCAATGTTGCAGGATCAAGTCTTCTCTTTGGCATAACAATTCACAAACTGCAATGTTGAATTGTGCTTTTTGAGGAAAATGAGAACATCTTTCATTTGAATGATTATTGTTTTATCTTCATGTTCATTACAAATGGCTCACACAGAGGTCAGCATCTTTATTTATCCCAACTGGCATTGCAAGTTTCCAGATGCTTCTTCAATCATTACCCCGTTGACCCAATGTCATAATGCAAAAAGTTGGGCTCAGCAGTTCAAACTAATATGTTAACTGTTTGTTGGGAGAAAATAAACGGCATTTCTTAGTTGTAAAATATTTTATTTTATCTTTATTTCCATTCAAAATTGCCCATGCAAAGAGACCAGAACCTTTGTTTATCCCATTCGCCGTTGCTATTGCCCAGATGCATCTTCACTTATGAACACCATTAACCGCCATGTCATAATGCAAAAAGCTGTGTTGTCTGACTAATACTGCATTAACTCAGAAGATAGAGCATAGGTTCACCTGTTGCAAGTGTGCATATTCAAACCTTTAATTGGTGTGGCTAATACTCAAAATCTTAAGCTAAGCTTTGTTTGGGAGGAAGTAGATAAAATGTTATTTACTGTAATACAAATATTGGCTTATCTCTATTTCCATTTCAAATGGCTGACAGAGAGCGAGAGAGAGAGACCAGCAGATGTGTTTATCCCAACATTTCCAGTTCCTAATTGCATGTTCATCAATTACACCTTTGACCCACCCCTGTCCCAATGGAAAAAGCTATGCTTACTGAAGAGAGGCTTAGTGGGGCAGCGATTTCAAAAGAGGTTTATTGTTATGTTATGTTATATGTATTTATACAGAGCACATACACCCGAGGGCATCTTGGCGCTAAGCAGCAGAGATGAGGCAGTTGTGAGAAGGGGGACCTTAAAAAAGAAAGATTTTCAGCGACCGGCGAAAGGTGAGATGGTCAGCAATTGCTCGGAGGTATCAGGGTAAGACATTCCATGTCTTTGCAGCTGCCACAGAGAAAGCATGGCCACCGCTCCCTGACAGAAGGACATGGGGACAAGCACCAGAAGGGCAGCCTGGGAATGAAGAGGACGAGAAGGTACATAATGGACAAATTTTACCTGAAGATATTCCGCCCCCAGTTTGTAGAAGGGCCGTAGAGCAATACACAAAATTTAAATAATATGCGATTCTTAGTCGGAAACCAGTGGAATTGTCTTAGAAGCTATGAATTGTGAACTCGAGCTGTTGGGCTCAGGATTGCTCTGGCCGCCGCATTTTGGAGCAACTGGATCCGATTAGTCAGATATAGTGGCTGAGAAAGGTAGAGTGAGTTGCAGTAGTCGGTCGTGCTAAGAACAAGTGCCGCTATCACAGGGGCATGACATTGTGAAGGGTTAAGGTGCAGGACATTCTGTGAGGTGCACAGTTTGAAATGACCCGATTTACAGACTGCCACCACCTGCTCTACAATCGATAGCAAAGAGACAAACATCACGCCCAGGTTCTTAACCGATAGGAAAGGAAGGGGAAAGAGGCCTGGAGACACAGGCCACAAATCAGGTGTCCAAAAGGAAAGTGGGCTGGTCCTGCCAACCACCAAGGTGGGCGAAAGAGCAGAAGCCTGGGGACTCCCACAGGAAAGCAGCACAGATTTAGAGCAAAAAGGCAGGAGCGAAACTGACGTAGACCGGTTGGCTAGAAAGACAGAGATCCATTTAAGGACTTGGACCCCTATGTCAGTGTCCGACAACCAAGTGATAAGTATGATATGATCAACTGTGACGAATGCTGCCAACAGATTAATAGGAGAAGAGCACCCACCCCACCCTGGTCACCTAGGCGGCTCAGATCATCCAGCACTGAGTTAAGCACAGATTCAGCGCCCCTCCCTGGCCAAAAGCCAGACTGAAACATATCCAGAAGGCCGGAGGATTCCACGAAGGACGAAAGGAAGGGAGTTGCAAGAGCTTCCAAAATCTTCATCAGAGACGGTACCAAAGTGATAGGACGAAAGTTGGCAAATACGTCAGGATCAAGGGTCAGCTTCTTCAATAGAGTGAGCAGGCGAGCATGTTTCAAGGCAGCCGGAATCGACCCCTCCTGAAAAGACAAATTAATGGCCATCGTAATGTGAGAGATCAAGTCTCCTGAGATATCTTTAAGCAAAGTCAGTGGGATGGCGTCTGCCGGGGAGGCATATTTGATACCTTGAATGGCTTTGAGAATGTCCTGATTAGAAAAGACAGGAATAGAAAGCCATGAGGCCTAAGAAGCATGCAGAACAGGGGGAGTCCAACCACCAGTGGCCTCGCCAGTTGCCTCTGTGACGTAATTACGAATAGATTACATTTTGGAGTGAAAGAAGAGAGAGAGTGAGTCACAGAGGGCCAGAGATGATACTCTGGCAAGGTTGCAGGTACAAATCCATTCCTTTGACTAAGTGTCCTTAAGAATGTTGATTGAGCTGTGCATTGTGAGGATACAGCTCCATGTTATGGGAAGGTGTTTTATCTTCATTTCCATTACAAATGGCTGAGCGAGAGACACCACAAAATGTTTCCTCCCCCAACCGACATTGCTAGTTCACAGATGCACCTTCATCCAATATGCCTTTGACCCCAATGTCGTAATGCAAAAAGCTATCCTCTTAGGAAGGAGTTTTACTGGCAAATAAGTTAGGGCGTGGGTTTACCATTTGTAAAGCTGCATTTTCCAGTCTCTTCATTGGCATAAAAATACTCAACTTGGCAGGTTGAATTGTGTGTTGGGACATAATAAACAACATGTTGAAATGTTTATTCCTGTAAAATATTGTTTAATCTTTATTTCCATTACAAATGGCTCATAGAGAGAGACCAGCACATTAGTTTATCCCAACCAGCATTGCTATTTCCCACATGCATCTTTACCTATGAATACCTTGCATAATGGAAAAAGCTGGACCCTTCAAAAGGTGAACCAGTGGCTCAGATGTTACAGTTCAAGTTCACCTATGGCAGGGTTGCAGGTTCAAACCTTATTGTTGATATGGCAATGCCTAAAATGGTCGGTAGAGATTTGTGTTGTGAAGAAATACGTTCAACAATGTTATTTACTGTGATACAAATGTGTTATCTTTATTTCCATTACAAATGCATAAGCGACAGTCTATCAGTATTGTTTATCCCATCTAACATAGCCAGTTCACAGAAGCCTCTTCATCCATTACACATTGATTGCTATTTCATAATGCAACATTCTAAGCTTGCTGACAGCAGCCCTAGGTGGTCAGAAGTTAGAGGAGGTGTTTATCAATGGCAAGGTTTTAGGTTCAATTCAAATCCCCTGGTTTGGTATGAAAATGCTCAAACTGCTTGTTTGAGCTTTGTATGGGAGGAAATATATAACACTTTTAATGTGTTCTACAAATGGATTTTAGAGAGAGGCTAGCAGATATATTTATCCCAACTAACAGTGCTAATTCCCAGATGTAATCATCCATTACACCTATGACCGCCATGCCTTAATACAAATAGCTGTGCTTCAGAAGGGTGGCTACGGCTCGGAGGTTAGCATGCAGTTTTACCAATGGCAGGGTTGCAGGGTCAACTCCCCCTCTTAGTTTGATAACACCTAATTTGGAAGCTGAGACACTATGTGGCATTTTTCATTGTTTTACTGTCATAAATATATTGTTTCATCTTTATTTCCATTACAAATGGCCCACAGAAAGAGACCAGTACTTTTATATATCCCAACCCGCATTGATAGTTCCTAGATGCATCTTTATCCATTACACATTTGATCCCCATGTCATACTGCAAACAGCTATGCTTCCTGAAAGGAGACTCAGTGTCTGAGAGCTAGAAACATGGGTTTACCAAGGTTGCTAGCTCAATTCTCAAAGAGGCATTGGAATACTATATATAGTAGTAGGATAATAGTAGGATGAGCTTTGTGCTGCGCAGAAAGAGGTAAAATGTTTAATTTTTAATGTTTTTAACTGTTGTAAATATATTGTTTCATCTTCATTTCTGTTACATATAGCTTGGAGAGAGAGAACAGCAAATGTGTTCATCCCAAACAACATTGCTAGTTCCCAGCTGCATCTTCGTCAATTACACCTTTGGCCACCATTTCATAATGCAAAAAGCTCTGCTTTCTGAAAGAACACCCAGCTGCTGAGAAGTTCGAGAGCAAGTTCACCCAATGGCATGGTTGCAGGGTTAAGCCTTGTGTGTAGAGGAAAGAATGAACATGTTTGATTTGTAATGATTATCTTTACTTCTATATTATCAATAGGTCAGAGAGATAGAGACCAGCCAATGTGTTTATCCCAAGCAACATTGCTAGTTCCTAGATGCATCTACATCTATTACACTTTAGACTGCTATGTCACAATGCAAAAGATATGCTTTGTGAAGAGAGCCCTCTCATAGGTTAGCGCAAGAGTTCATATACAGCAAGGTTGCAGGTTCAAATCCACTTGTTGGCATGGCAATACTAAAACTGGTAGGTTCAGCTTTATGTTAGGAGGAAAGAGTCGACTTTTCTATTGTTATAGAAATATTGCTTCATCTTTCTGTCCATTATAAATGGCTCTGAGAGTGAGACCAGCACCTTTGCTTATCCCATCTTGCATTGCTACACATTTGACTCATGTCATAATGGAAAAAGCTATGTATGCTGAAGTGTGACAAGTGAATCAGATGTTAGAGCACAAGTTCAACTATGGCAGGATCGCAGGTTCACATTCACTTGTTGGCACAGCAAGACTCAAAGTGTTGGGAGAAGATAGGTAAAACATGGTACTGTTTTAAAAATAAGCTTGTATCTGTATTTCCGTTAGAAATGGCTGAGAGAGAGAGAGACCATCACTTTTGTTTAACCCAAATGGCATTGCTAGTTCCCATATGCATCTCCATCCATCCTGCTCAACATGGTTGACCAACCGGGATTGTCCACCCCTACCAACCTTGTAATGGCTAAAATGCACACATGCAGTTCTATGACCCGCTGACAAATGTCCAATACTTGTACTTCTGTCCCCAAGGGCGTTCAACCAACAAGACGTTGAGACCATACCAATGGTGAACATCGCTTTACGAATGCCCATTACATTACATAACTTTGACTGCCATATCATAATGCACAAAGCTATACTTGCTGAAAATAAGTCCCAGGGCTCAGGTGGTTTTAGTAATAGCAAGGTTGCTGTTTCAAGTCTCCTCATTGGTATGAAAACGCTTAAACTGGTAGATTGATCCATGCATTATAAGGAAGTAGGTTAGATTGTTGATGATTGTTTACTGTTCTAAGAATATGGTTTTATCTGAATGTCTATTACAGATGAGAGGGGGCTGGCAGAGGAGGGTGGGGGAGGGAAGAAGAGACCCATTTGTGTATCTCAGCTGGCATTGCTAAACACCAGATGCATATTCAGCACTACCACCTTTGACAGCCATGCCATAATGCAAAAAGATACACTTGCTGCAGGGAAACCCAGTGCCTTAGAATTTAGAGCATGTGTTTAAAGCTGGAAACCTGCAGGTGCAGGTCCAGTCATTGGCATGCACATACTCCAACCGGTAGGTTATTCATTCATAGATACTTCTTCATCAATTACCCCTTTAACCTCCCTGCCATAATGCAAAAAGCTATGCTTTCTGAAGGGAGACCTATTGGCTCAGAGGTTAAAGCATGCATGCTCGGGCTGGACTATTGGGCAAAAGGCTAGTGCTTGATGTTCCATCCCATGATTCTTTGATGATGGGCCAGGTTTTTTTTTTTTTACAGTATGGAATACTTTTTTGGTCCGAGTGGGCCAGTTTTTATAAACTATTTCAATAGTTTGAACTAATGTTACTAAGCAAATATGTTTTGAAATGCATTATTTGCAACACATTTGAACAAAAACAACCCCTTGGAGAGTACTCGGTCTGTTCTGTATAGTAATGAATTGTAATGTGTGATTGTGGTCGACTTTTTCATTGGTGCCTAGACAGATTGTATGCCCCAGTCCGACTCTGACCAAAATGAATTCTCTTCATTCCACTCCCTGAAGAAGATCCCTCCACGCTACCAGAAGGATCCCTCCCTGACATTCCTGCATGCACCTTCCAGCCACTGTCATGCATATAGCAAACACATACACATCTCCTGCCCATTTGTCTTCCTTCAAAAGTGTGGCCTGTAGCGCGCTACAAATACACAAGTCCACAGCAATCACCCCTTGGCTTGCACCATATTGCCTCTTATCATTGTCTCGGGAGGATAGGTCAGGGGCAACGTGCTTGCCTTCGAAGAAGACGCAGAGCAACACAGGTTTGATCCCCGGGTCTGTGCTTAGAAACCTCTGGGTATTAAGTGTGTTGTAAATAACCAATTACAATTAGCAGATATGAACTCTCAAGATGGCGGCCATTGAGCGTAGTACCCAGCAGCTTTTCCTTTAGAGCTCCAATTTCTGAAATTCAGTCAAAATAATAGAACTAAAACAGAAATCAAATCATTTGTATATTCTTCAGGAAGGAGAAATGAGAGACACATCACAATCTGCACTGCTCCTGAACACAGGGAAGGGCGATACGTTGTAACAAATGTGTTAGATGGAGCCTACTGGTGGAGTACATGCCTTGCTGGTAGGTAGTAGCTTTGTATTGGTCAGAAAAGATGTAGCTCATCGGGTTAGTAGTCGAGTTGTTTTAAGGTGACAAGACCTGGCAAGGAGGTCGTCCTGGGTCGTCCTAGCTGGTAAAGGCATGTGAGATCGAGTTAAGGGCTGATACAAAGGGAACCCGGCGGCACAGTGGCTCGGGGACAGCGGTCCTATTTGGCATTATCACTTTTAACACTAGAGTGCTTAAATGAGAAACAAGGGGAATAAAGCAAAGAAGAAAACATGCCTTTTCAGTTTTCAGCTTCATCCCAGCAAGCCAGGGCATAGTTCCCTTTCACTCACTTCACGCGAGCAGTGATAACAAAGAAAAAACCGAAACTGTATGTTTAAAAAAAAAACAGCTCAGGGTGGTGGTTACGGGGTGCGGTGGGATGCAGTGGACATCTGTCAATAGCTTGCTCATAACACATGCTCGCACTGGCTCAGAAAGTTTGCTTTCCAGGCAACATGGTTGGCTGCCTTGCCCTCTGTAGATGATAGTGTTGGCTAATGCATTGCGCATTGATTCTTAGGTTTCACTTGCATAGCTCGTAGGGCTAAAAGTCTAGTCTAATTAATGCTATGGTTGTGACCTCTAATATTCTGCGCCTTGATGCTCTTTGGTGGCTAGGTGTTGTTACGCGTTATAAAGCTAGTAAACACATACAGGTTTTATGGGGCAATATACCCTGTCTTGGGGGCCTTCCTGGTCAGGAACGCCTCAAGTGCATCTAGCGCAGGGAGCCCAATGACATGACCTGCTGGAATGGCCTGCCCTGCTGAGGATTATTACCATGGAGAAATGAAAGAAACTGGTGCCAATTAGAAAAAGAAAACATGCTTTCCCAATGTCAGCTTCATCGCAGCAAATGAAGCTCTGGCAGTCCCTTTTCAGTTTTGATTACAGGAAATCAACATATACTAGAAAAGGAACCGCACAGCAGAGTCAGCATCAAGGGAAGATAAAAAAGTGGGAAGCATTTGTTTTTATTAATTATTTAGGTTGGGCTCTTAGATGGTGCTATAAGCCAACATTTTGGCATTAGAAAACAGGTAGGAGGGAGGTGACATGTGAGCAGTGACACAGAGTTTATGGGTGATGTTTGGTTATTTACCCACCCGTGGAGTGCCATTGGCCATGATAAGCCCTGTGGCCATTGACACCAACTACCTGCCCCTCCCTGGCCAAAGCACATCGTTCTGGGATCTCTTTAAACTTGCTCTATAAAGCAGCAACGTCACATTTTAGCTTTCCAGTGGTTTTTCTAATCAGTCTGCTGAGGGTTAATGGCTTAATTGTAGCTATGGGTGCATACTGGTGAGGCCACTTGATTTAGATTTCTTCCATGCCTGAAGTTTGTCTTGGGGGTATTAGATGGTATTTTCCAGGTACTGGTATTATATGCCCAGGTAATCACTCCATTTTCCAGCTGTTCCTATTTTATGCCAGGAAGTACCTCTACATCAGTGCCTGGCAATTTCCCATCCCATCCCTATGCATAAGCCCAAACTGTTGGCTTTGCCAATGCTTGTTTTAAATAAGAGCCAGACCTTGTGGTGAAGGAATGCTTCTGGCTAGTGTGGACAGCAGCAGTCAATAGCTTGTTTAGAATACAGGGTTGTGCTGGCTAACAAAGACTGTTTTCCAAGTAACTGTACTACCTACCATGCCCTCTGTGTGTAATAATGGCCATTGGATCTGCATGCAACCTATACAGATTCATATGTCCGCAAATCCTCTACCAAAGTCGCACACAACTAACCGATACTTGATCCCGACCTTAACATGTCAGCTGCTGCGTTTGCACGCATCCAGATTCTGGAATGGATTCTCTGTTTCTGTTCTGAGTCAATGAAGAGTGGGCAGAGATTGAAATATGTGCTCTCTACTCCATGCTCAAGAGCAGAGGGGCCGCTGGATCCTGCGGTAACTGGAGCTTGAACATCAATGCCCTAGTATGTCGCCAAAAAGGCATGAATGTATCCCACTTGTAAGTGTATCACTGTACCAAGGATGACCATCGTGTACTGCCCACCCTCCTTTTCAACATCCATGCGCCCATCGTCGCTGTCCCATGTTGAAAACTAACTGTGAATATCAACTATAAACCTGTTATCGTACATGGAACTGGTAAAAAGTGATATGATGTAAGGACCCTTGTCCCTTATAACTATCTTCTAAAAATAATACATTTTAGTTTAGAGTCACCTGCTCCGCTGTGAGAATGTTTTCAACTCTGCCCCCCCCCACCCCCCAGATTAATCAATGCATGCCCCTGAAATCAGGTGATAACTGCTCAAAGTTGGACTCTTCTTTGAAACCTAAACAGCAAGTCTCTCGAGGCACTGCTGGTCTGAGAGTCCTTTCCCCCACTGGTGCCTATGAAGCATTTGGGGCTCAGTAACAACAATATAGGAAATATAGGCAAATGCAGACATGTCTTCCTCACTGGCCTGGTGTAAGAAGGAAGCTTGTTACTTTAGTGGAAGGTATTAAATAATAGGTTATGCAATTTCTTATTGCCCTTTAAAGAGAATGAGCTATATTTTCCTATTTTACTAGGGCTATTTTCCTATTTTCTTTTTGGGGGAATATTTAGTTTGCGGTTTTTTTCACCATTGGGTGTTCCATTCCTAATATCTCCTCCCCACCACTTCAGAATCACGCAGCTTCTCCCCACATTACAACCTTCTCGACTTTCTTTTCACCTTTTTTTTTTCAATGCATCCCACATTACACAATTATTCCCTTGGTCAATGTTCTTTTTCTCAATGATTGGGTCGACATAGTGGTATTTTCAATAGACTTTGCGAATTGGTGACTGTACAGAATAAAATACATACCAAAGGTGCATTAACAAAGTATATGGTGGAAGATAGGAAACCAATCGCAGTGTGTCTGGCTTTTTCGTGGGATGTAGCACAAACCTCACCCCTAATCCCTGCGGCCTACGAACAGTTCAATGAAACATGCTCGAGGCAGGGTGAAGGCTAAGGTGATTTAAGCATGAAGATCAGTGCTGTATTTAGAAAGAAATAAGTGCTGGTGCTCAAATAATTTGTAACGCGCCCATGACACGTCAGGATGGTAATTTCTCTGCCCACTTTGCCACCACCAACGGCTGCTCACATGCAGTGAACATTTATAGGTTTAAAGCTGCAACTCCCACTGGCCTATTGTGGTTTATGGATGCACTCAATATGGCAGATGTGTGATTTACAAATGTCAATCAACATACAAATAAAACACCATACTCGTTGTGTCTTGACACTTGACATGAGATACATGTTTAGGTTTGTCTTTAAACACAATCATCATTTATATTTTGCTCTGATCTTATTGGTGTTTATTATATGACTGGCAGTTAAAATAATGACGTTGGCAAAACACCACATCATAATCAATTGTGTTTGAGGCAGGAATAAGTGCCAGGGCTGAGCCCTGGCAAACACCCCCCACAGATGAAGCACTAATGAAAACCTTTCCAGTGAGGTACCCTGTTTGTTGTACCGTTCCCCTATCCTGGTGTGACTCCTCACTCTGCTGTCATGGGGTTTGGGAATCCGCAGCCTAATGTGCACCTTTTATATACAAGAGGAAGTACATGTGGTGCCACTGTTGGTGGTGAGAGTTGCTCATTCCTACACAGACACAGGAACTTGTTTAGCTACATCTGAAACGGAACAGATGGTACTTACAAATGTGGGCTTGAAGTAAAAGAAAAAAAAATGAATATTGATATCAAATGACGTTAAGCAAACAGCAGCTCAAACGAGAAGAGGTTGAAACAACCTTAACCGCGAATGAAGTGAGAAAAGAGAGTGTGCAAGGCAGATGGGATGGAACAGTGCTTGCTTGGCATGTCAGAAACAGTCACTAGCTTCTAGCAATACGGGAGGGCGCTACGCTCTCGAATGCGCGTTACTGGTGCAGACACAGTGCCAGAAATATGGTTAAATGACGAATTTACAAATTGTTCTAGTTTCTGCTCTCTTTTCATGGTTTTGACTGTTTTATTTAACTTCCATTTGTCTTTCCATGGTTGGTGTTCCAAACCCCACACTTGCTCCCCCGTCTAATTCTTGCTCTGAACACCTATGTACCCTTGGTGGGCGCTGCTGACATTCCAATTGCAAATATATTTTCGTGAAAAGGGAGAGTTCACAATTATTTATTAAAAAAAATAATCTAGTAAAAAAAAGGTTGAGGCAACATTATGATGAAACCTTAAAGGGACAAATGCCATAAATTGCTCACGGCTGGACAGTTTAGATTGGTCCCAGCATTTTGGCACTGACATTTCCACATACAGATGCGTGCTAAATGTCTTTTTAGGCAGTTGCCCTGAATTCACCCACCAGGCAAAGGGAAGAGAACACCAACAGAATCTCTGGTCAAATGAAGACATCCAGTGTTGGCAAACGCTGGCATTGCATTGCCATGAGAAGATGTCTTGGAAGGATGGAGCCCAGCAGAGAATACACATGATTTCTCTTTGGCTGGCTGCTTCCTCTTTGTTTTGAGAGTTGTTCATCGGTTCACCATGATCCATATGGATGAGCACAGTATGGGTGCGGGTCCTCAAGTTATAAGGAAAATCAGCCGATGAACGGGGTCTGAGCTGTCAATTTGTGTACATCCAAACATTTGGAGACCCCCATCCAATGGTGAGATGCCTTATTAAATCCCTCCCCTTCATCTTCCCCAATGTTTGTTCAGGTACGCAATCATAGACAGTTTCAAACACTATTCAAGCATCCCTTTATATCTGTCACTGGCAAATGCAGCTCTCACTCTCCAATGTAGGACGAGCCATGGACATTCATGGCAACGTGCGTGCCCCCCTCAATCTTGCACAACATTAGGCAGTGAGACTGAGGGGTGTTTTGCACAGGGGTAGGGCCAGCAAGCCAAAACCCATTAGGATCATGCACAAAGGCCTGAAACCAACCAATGGAGCCACCCAGCCATATGCGCTATGAGACGTACACAGAAAAAGGCAACTTTTAAACACCCTCAACATGGAAGGTTTAAGTCCTTGGAGGGGAACATTCAGAGATGCTTCAATGAGGAGGACGCAATGTGGAAAGGTTGAATACCAAGCAGAAAAACAGCTAATGTACATAGGCCTTGCACTAGAATGAAGCTTCGGACTTCTGTATCAAACTAAGGTTATTTTTAAACCCTCGTCAAATGGCACATTTTCTGGCAGGGCCTGCTTGCCCATAATGGGCAATGGAGCACTGATCCGTCACCCATTCAGCTCAGTGAAAATGCTGAATGATCCCTCATCTGCAGTAAACAGCTGATGGAGCAATCTTTATATGGCTTTGTCAAGTGGAAAGTTATTTTCCCATGGAATGCCCAATGAACCATGAAAGGCCAGGTGTGTTTTGCTTCCCACGCATTGCATGGCCCTTTGAGGAATGCAGGCCAAGGGAACTGCATCTCTGAATGTGCATAGGCTGTGCTCCTGCATCTCCATGCACATTCATACGGCCTGGGGAGTTATACTTCAAGCGCTCCGGCTCATCCACACATGTACAGGAACCAAGAAGCACTCCTAGCTTCCTGTTGCATTCTGCAAGGGAGCTGGAGGGCCATCTTGGCAGATGGCATGATGAGCAGAGTCGGTCACAGGGATGAAGGGGAAAAAAATAAGTATGCATTTCAGTATGTATGTATGCATGGGTTTTTGCATCAGTATGTGCATCTTTGAATGAGAGAGCGAATGGTGTATGGTCCCCTTTGCTTCTGCTGCTTTCTCTCCTCCTCTACTCTGCTGATCTCCTGGCTGAATCTGAAACTGCACTGGTTACCTGGCTAGCCTCTGATCTCGGGCCCAGATCCCCTCCTCGCCAGTTACACACCTGCACTGCCCCCCTGGCAACCCTTGAACTCAGGGACTGTTCTGTATCCCCACAGCCCCTACAGGCACTTGATACCTGATGTCTGCACTTACCCTTGCACTTACCACCAGCTGGCCATACTTGTATTTATTGTCCTTATTTATATCTTACTTTTATCCTATGTACTTCACTGTCCTCTCCCCTTCCCCCTGCACCTTTCCCCTTGCCCCCTCCCCTGTACTTGTGCAATCTCAATGTCACCTGCCCTAATAGTATCACTGTCTCTGTCCTCCATTTGTTTTCCCTCCCTTGCATCGTTGCGCCTTTAAACACTTGTGTATAGGCGCTTTATAAATGCCATATCATATCATAACATATCATATCCTATCATGGTTGAGTGTGTCTTTGAATGTTGTTTGGGTGTGCAGGTGAATGGGGAGTGCATACTGAATGGGTGTACATGTGAATGAGCAAGTGAATGGTGTATGGGTGTGTGGGATATATTGACCCACTAAGCTGTGCTTCACCACATCACTTTGATGCATTGGTGCAAGAAACAGCAAAATGGCTGCGCTGACTCCTGTGCACAGCAGGATCTCAAAATTACATTTTTTACAACCACCAGAAAAATGGCTGCACCACCCTGCCACACACATTTCAGCTAGGGGGGGGGGCAGAGTACACACTGCAGGAATGTGCCAGTGTGCTCTGCAACATTTAACATGAAATTAAGTAAATAGGCAGCATTGCCTTGCTGAAAAACCCCAAAATTTCCTTTTAAAAAGAAACTGTTTCACTCTTTGTTAAAGCTGCCTTTGACGCTAATTCCATCCATTCATTTTGAAATCACTGTGATTAAAAAGGCCATGCCATGCCCAGGATCATCCATTGTGTCTCAGCAAAACAGGGCCTAATTTGTGAATGACAGCCCCTGTCAAAAGTAACTTTGAAAAAAGTAACCAAGAACTCTGATTTTACTCGCACAGGAAAGTGTGTGTGTTTCGCCACAATGTATTGAACTCCAACTGTCTTCAAAAGAACATTAACTATCTGAACCTGGTCAGTTTCATATACCAGTGTTCAGATAAAACTCATCCATTCAAAGAAAAATTAATTTAGCTGCAAGGACATTGTGGAAATCTGAGTGAGTGGCCCAAAACCAAATGAAAGAAAGAAATGTCAGTTTGCACCAAGTGTGAAAATAGGCTGCTTACAAAATAAAGAAAAACAAATGCATGTGTTTTAAAACAGTAAACTTATGAATACAAGTTTTACTTGTCTTTAGAAATATAAAGGGGTTTTTTACTGGGGAGAATATATCACATGTGTTATTTGCTGTAACAGGCTTATTTAATTCTGGATTTTAAGGTCAAAAGTGAAAGATGTTAAACCCAGGGTGGCTTGAGTTACCAAGTTGAAAAACAGGTTTTCTGCCAAAAGCGCTATCTCTCCCAGCAGATCCTGCCAAACCACTGATAATTATAGGGTGGAGCAGACTTTTGCCTCTATTGGAATTCAGGACAATGCCGCATCCCAGGAAAGGAAGCCGGAGGTGTCAAAGACCATAAAACTTCACTCAGGCTGAAGCAACCCTCTATCCTGCTTGAAAGGAAATGCCAGTTCGTGTCAGCTGGGAAGAAAAAAATGACAGACAATGACTCCCATTAGTTCTTAAGACTATTTTATAAAGAACTTTAAAAGACTTGTATCTCAGCTGCCAAAATTGGTAAAAATTTGGAATTTCCACAGCGTAAAAGTGGAATTCCGGCATGTATTTTAAAACTTGGTAGAATGTCTTGACACACTCTAGACAGAAATGGTGATACATGTTGTATTACAAGAAAAGAATCCTTGTTGCAAACATAACATTTTGTACAAACATCCCTGGGGATAATTTGCATCAGTGTATAAAGTTGGGGAATTTTAGGCCACATCTTTCATGTTTAAAATTACCAAAATGTATCAGAAAGGCGAAACAAGGTCGCATAGACTGGAGGTTTGGACTAATCTCTGCTGCACATCATATGTAACCTGTGTGTATAATTTGCCAAGTGATTGCAAGTAAAGAAATGTAGGTTTTTGGCAAATCAGATTTTTAGTAAAGTAAATGTGGGAGTGTAGGGACATTGTAAACTTCACCTCATAAACCTGACATCATCCCCTTAGAAATCCAACCAGCAGAGAGCAAGGCGGAGATTACTAACCTTGCCCAATCCTATTGTTAGGGGCGTGTGTACTAAAGCCTGTCCTGTCATATATTGTGATGATGTCACATGGCATTATAAATAAGAACCCCTGACAACACACGGACACACTGATTCCTGACTGATTCCTGATTTCCTGCCCGGTGTCCTGCCTGTTCCTGCCTTCTTGCAATTATCCATCTAGAATCCAGATCCCAACTACAAGGCCAAACCTTGCTGTTCCTGCTTCAGTTAGTCCTGAATTTTTAATTATTCCAATAACCAAAGGGAAGCTGTGGTGTTTTGGAAAGCATCCTGAATTTAACCTAGCTTGCTGCTCACTAAATGCAAACCTGCCACCAGCTGATCTGTTGTATTCAGTAACCAGGAGTGCTACCGGGTATCGAAACTATGCCTGCTGATTTTGTCCATCTGTCCTGTGTTAGACCAAATCCGTGTCGTGATCCAGAGCGCTGACTGTCCAAAATCCAAACTAAAAGTGGACTGTCAGTATCAAAAGGAACCATAGAAAACCATAGCATACCTTGCCTTGCCTTGTCCTATCCCAATCTCTAAACCATCCTATCCTTACCTTAATAACTTGTAACATTGTCAGAATCCTTATTGCAAATCTGTCATTGATTTCTAGTGCAAGCGCTATCTATTTAGTAATTCTTGTAATTTAAATCATTAGCTATCAATCCTATTTCGAGTGATCGGACTGGTTCCGCCAGGGCGGGCGCTCGGGAACTAGGGTTGAACTCATTAATCAACCCTGGAGCTTACTGTGTCCCTCTTTGGTATTCTAGCCTGAATGCTCTAGTATAAAGTAAAACTGTCTTGTCCAAACTGAATTTCTTTTCTGTTTTCACTACCTGATTTTTCTAAAAAAAAAACGCCTCTTCTTCTACATTGCATATCTCCCTCAGTTTAATAGCTAGAGACTTCATGTCACCTCCTGATTGTACCTATAGCTACACCCCAATCGAAACCTGCAACCAAATCAGTGAATTACACCTGTTTTAATCATAAACCGCTTGGTTAATTTCAGGCATGAATGAGCATTTTTGCAAAGTTTTACACGTGTTATTTTTACTATCAATTGTTTTAAACCTTACATTCATTTTCGGAGTGTATGCTTTTTCTCAATCGATTGCTTATGATTGCTTGTAACTTTCCAGTGTTTCTCCTGTAGAGAATTGTACTTATTTAAAGATTTTTGCACACATTCATTGTTTTATTCAGCCATTTCTGAGTGTCATTTTAACATTGCAAGAGTTTCAAATCCGTTTTTCTCTCTTGTTTGGGGAGGGAAGTTTGGATTTGAATTTTGTTTCTTATTCCTCATTCCTGATGACCTGATGACCTGCTGCTTCCTTATATGCTTCCTTATATCTATTCAGAATTGATTATTCGTGGGTGAGGAATATTGCAGGGGGAAATCCTAACTTGAGTGTTATCTCTACCACATTGGTGATTGCTGCCCCATATATTAAAAAGTGTATGATTATCTTGAATTCTAAATAAATAAATAAATATTACCTTTACCAACCAGCCTGCTTCCTGGTCCACCGTGACCCGGGATATTTGAAAAAGGGGTGTGATATGAGTAGTGTATCTCTCAAATATTGAACCTACATATATAACAAAATAAGCATTTCAGTTGTGCGCTGCATACTAGGCTGAGACCAGGGTGTATCGCCGGATTGAAATACTTAACAGGTGAGCTTGTGAATGAGGGGGTGAATGCTTTCTGAATGTGTGAGTTAATGCTGTTTGAATGTGGGTGCTTATGATTTTGCCGGGCCCGGGCCGCTGATTTGGGGTGGATGTAATGGGAGCAATTTGGCAGCCAGTATGGCTATACAGCATTTGGCATGTTATCTTTAACTGTGCATCAATGGTAAAACACGCATGAAAGTGTTATTGTGTGGCTAGCCTGGCCTACTGTGGGCCAGCCAGAATGTTACATGGCATTTTGTTCCTGGGCATCAAAGGTAAAGCAAACAGGATAAATGTCATTGCTTGGCTAGACAAAATTGAAAATAATCCCATCTGGATATATTTTCTTACTGTGGCATTGCATTATTAACTGACATCAAGGGTAATGCAAGTAGGATGAGTGTTCTTACGTGACTACACTGACTTTCTATTGTGGCATGGCATTTTCCTGGCAAAGCCAGCAGTAGTCTGTCTTTATGTGGGGATCCTGGGATATATTTGGAGAGCTATCATGGGCATCTTTTCTAATAGTGTCATTAGTAGCATTATGTACAAGGCAAACACAAGTAGGTTTTGACATGGGAATGCTGGCACATATTGTTGCAGCCACCATGGACATGTATGGGCACATATAGCATGAACATATTTTTATGCTGGCATATATTGTGGAAAGAGGCATCATGAGAATGCATCAGGAAATGCTCTTCTACACTGTTGGTGACTTGCATCTATTGGATATTTTCATGACTTACCCCACAAAACCAATTGCAATCTGTTTGCTTTTTTACCCAATGTTTCACAGAATGTGTGCTGTAAAATGCACCATTTTAACCCATTATTTATAAAATGTTCTCAGGGGTAAACTCTAATCCCCCATTGGTTGGTTCAGGCCCCTTGATATGTTCGGGCACTTCCACAAATGTGTGGAAAACATTGACGCCCCTCCAATTAAAGAAACCGCCAGCCACAACTGGTTTCAGAAAGGTCTTGGGTTTTTAGTGGAGCATCACAAGGATCTATGTTAGGCACAAGGCCTTTTCAAATATGTGTAACCAATTTAGATATGAATGTGAGGAGAATTGTTTCCATCTTTGTAGATAAACTAGACCTGATAATAGGAAGATGCTCAATGAGATTTCCTGATATTGCACGAAAGTGTTAACACAGTGGTTTATTCTTTAAACCCCTACCACGGAGATAATCTGAATTACATAAACACACATCCTTTAGAAGAGACCAGGGCAGATGGGCAATGTGAAGTTAGAAAGAGCCATGATTTCTGTATTACCTGCTATCTGCATTTTGCTGAACTTCAGGTTCTCGTTAGATTTTATTTCTTCCAGTGTCCGAATGCCCAGTCTGTGCCACTTTTCAGCAGTCCGTAATCCCACACCAAAAATTGTTGTAAACAGCTAAAACAAAACACATTATTTTGGATTAACACTCATTATTATAATTTGTCATGAATAAAGGCATCACCAATGTGAATACTATGGGCATAGGTAGCTTCAAGATGCATAATACTGGAAATGAACTTCATGAAATGGATGCATACAATGCCATTGGAGAGTACATCTGTTCAATATGTAACTTCATAAGAAGCGAAGACTTGTGATGCCTTGTTTGCTTTTAAGGCTAAATTGCTTCATATGTTCTAATATGCACCTCTTGGTCACTTAGACTTAATTACTGCTTTCGCTCTTTAATTTCGGCCCACTGCCTTTTTTTGATACACATATTATTTTTGTAGCGCCTGCCAACTTTCTAAATAGGCTTCCCTGTTCTAGTTAGTTGACAAATCGAATTTGAAGTATTGCCTACCAATATATAATCTCTGCATTTAGGAAACAGAACACTTGATAAAGCATCTACAAAAATTATGCAAACACTACTACATATTTTTTGATAGAAAAGGGTGGTGAAAATCCAAATCTAGGATTTTTAGGTTGCCACATCTTTCGTAATGGGAGTAAGACAGTGTGAGATATCTAGATAGATGGATAGATAGATAGATAGATAGATAGATAGATAGATAGATAGATAGATAGATAGATAGATAGATAGATAGAATGAGAGGCTTGATCTATGCATATTCCTCAAAGATGGATTCATGAATCCGCCTTCATGGAATATGCATCAACATTCCTGCTGGCCCACAGAGCTGACACAGGCTCAGCGAAAGCGCCGTCCACTTACCACACCCAGTGTTCATTGAACGGAGCCATGCAGTGGAGCATGGTGGGTAGGACCATGATGTAAGGAGCTCATGCTGGTACGAGTGTGTGAGAGAATATAGGTTGAGGTTGGGTGAATGGGGTTAAGAGCAATGTGAGATGGTGTGGGGAGGGGGAGTGGACATTGGGAGGTTTCGGTATATGGCATGTGGCATGAGGGCAGATGCCCCCTTTTGTTAAACAGACAGTAGAGTGGAGTGTGTTGAGGGAGTTTGGGGGTGCCACCACCCCTGCATCACCTGACACTATACCACATCTGGAGCTAATAGCACTGCCACCCTCACTGCAGCTTCTTACATTAACAACATCTCTGTAGTTCCTGACACTGCCCCCACCTCTACAGCTCCCAACATCACCACCATCTCTGTAGCTCCTGACAATGTCGCAGACTCTGGAGAAATTTGAGTGAGCAGCGGAGTCTGCCAGCATTGGTTTTAAAGCCTGCTAAACCCTTGGAGACAGACCACTCAACTCTGCTGTCTGCCGGAACACCTGCTGGACATAGGCCCAGCCCTCCTTCAATTCATCTTATTGAGATTAGGGTGGTCATGGAAGTAGGTATATCATTGCCATTAGTTGTGGTTGAATGTTGGTGGCCTTAGGCACGTGGGGTCGTGATGTTGTTGGCCTTTGGAGACAGGCCCTGCCATCTGTCCATAGTCAGGCTTTATGGCATTGTGCAGGTGAATCACTGGGCTGCTTTTGGGAGCAAACTATTGCCAATCCTATATGAATGCAGTCAATAACTGTGCTCCCTGCCAGGGAGAATTAAGGTACTTCAGGACCCCTGTTTTTCCTTTCAAGAAATATCACTACACTGAAAGCTGTGTGAACTCAGCAATTGTCCTCTGATTGGGACACTTAACAAACCAATATGTATTCCCTAAATGCACCCATGAAAATGTGGGAATTAAAGGGTATACCAAAACCATATGATTTTGTAATATTGAAGGGCCCATAATGACCAATATATAATACCAAACTGCACTTGTGAAAATAGATGGAATTCTGCCATTTTTTTTTATTAATTTGTTATTTGTAATGCATCAATGAGAAGCCCATAGGCATAAGGGCACACGCAATTACAGCAATTACAGCATCAAGCCTAAAAGTGTTCATTGCAAAATACTGCCTACAATGGAAACTATTTGAGGCCACTGTATTGAACAGCAAAGATCCCTAGTTTGTCAAGTAAAAAAATGCCTTCTTCCTTTGTTAAGCATAGAGTACAAAAAAGGGCCTCAGGTGTATTTCTGATTAAGTGCATGTTGAAGTCTGAACTATACTTTGATATTGGCCCACGCATGCCCTTCTAATACTCTCATTCATACCATTCCTCTTCACAATTCAGGTCAAAGAACAGACAGTGAGGTATTCAAAAATTGAAATGTATTTAAAGGAAGAAGTTTCAACTAAATGGATCTCCAGCTTCATCTTGGGAGACCACTACAGTATTGTTGGTTTCCAAAGAAAATACTTAAACAAAATTAAATGTTACCTCCCTATATGAATATCACTATTATAAATCTACAAAGTCAACAACTTTCAATTAATTTCTCAATAGAGCCATTTCACATACTGCAAATATGGATAACACATTTGATTTTCTCCGCCATCAAGACAAGTATGGTACCAGAGAAAGTTAATGGAGAAATAAGATTTAAAATACCTTTCAACTCCTCGAACCCCCTATGCAGGTGTGAGAAAGTGAATGTATTAACTACATAGAGGCCACTTGACATATAAACAATGACCAGCTAGCATGAGACGAAGTGTCATGTACACGCATACAAAACGTGCTTGTTTGCATTGGCTAATGTAAGTTTGAATTCACAGTTAGTGTTCTTGCAATGTATGTGTTCTGTTCTGAACCCACATGTATACTAATCTTTCTGAATGTGTGGGTGCTGTTCTCTATATACATGTATATGTGCTTTCATTAAACATGGATTTGTTCTTTTCATTTATTGATGTGTGTGTGGCCATCCTTGAACATGAATGTATTCCTGTCAATCCAGCTACATGCCCAGTTTTAAATGGGCCTACATGTAATGCTTTCAGTCTCTGTATATTTCTGGGCTGGAGATGTACTGTTCTCCAGTAACAGTTACTTAGTTGAAGACACTCTTTCCTCCAACATTGCACCTGACTCTGCCTTTGCATTGAAAGACAGGGGAATGCAGAGGAATTATCTTCATACAGTTCTTCATAAACAGAATGAATTTGTTGAGCATGCCTTTTGTTGCACACGCATATGATCTAGAACTATGGTTTTCCTTGGTTGCTTTAACTGTGTGATGTCACTCCAGGCAATGGCATTATGCATTTACACTATTGTCCAATTAGATTCAACACTGTTGAAGAGCGGGACCTAAACATAGCCCTTGTTGCACCCATTCTGCTCTCAGCCCATCGACAGAGAAACAAGAGGTGTAAATTGCTTGTAGCCCCCTTCTCTCTTTCATCTTTGATGTATCACAAGTGTGAGAGATGTTACTAACTCAGTCAGCCATTCAGACCAAACCCAGATGATATCACAGAATAGATGAGACTGCAAATGATAGTGCAAATTGATTGAACAAACAGCAACTTCGGGGTAATTTCCACTACATTGAGTTGTTGCACTTGGTCTGTTATCTGTCAGAGGGGCCAACGATGAGGAGACCATTTCTGTACAATCCTGATCGACCATCCTGTAACCTGTAACTTTGCATTTCATACTTTTGGAGGTGGTATCACAAGGAGCCACCAGGTATAGTTTACTCAATTAATATGCTAATCCCTTATAGAAAATATATGTATTTCACCTCACTAACCAATTCCTTCCCCTGTCAGGTTTTTGGCATGTAACCACATTTTGTAATGCCATGCGCTATCAAAGCCGGCTGATAGTCGCCTAGACAATGAGAGCGTGTGGATAATGTTACATTGTTCATGCTGCAATACCAGGGAAATTTGAATGCGCAATAAAGACAATTGAACTTTGTCCTATGGGTGGGCCTTCCATTCTTGGTGCAAGGGCTTTCCAGGGCCCAGTTCCTCTTGCATGTAGATCGAGAGGCTGTTAATAGTCCGCTAGCCGCCATTACACTGCTTAAACCACTACTTAAACTTTAAATACATCTAGTTTTATATAAAGTGTTCTGCATTACTGTGGCACTAAATATATTCAGTTATATATTTAATTTTCAATAGAAAGTCAATTAGGACGTAAAGAACAATATCTCACTTTTTATTTGATATATGAGGAACACAGAAAATTGGGATATTAGCACCTGTGATCAGTTTTCAAATTGCACCCCCTTTCATTCCAAGCCCTTTTTATCTATCCACATTAGCCTGATCAAATGGGACAATTTGGGGATTGGTAGGTTTTTCTATTAATTTACCTTTTAAGATGTAACTTCTGATTTTGGGAGAACCAGCAAGGAATCCAGGAAGTCAGCCAACATTTTGTCCACAAACCCTCAATGATGGCCTATTTGGAAATCAATCACCAAGCACAGACTGGTCTTCCTTCTATGGGCTGTTCTCCACTCTGTCTGGGTTAATGGACAGATATGTCCTTTGGGTAGAATTAGTCGTTCTGCTCTCCAATTTCTCGTTTGCCCGTCTGACTCTTCTTTGCACAATATTCCATAATTGTCTCTTCTATCCTATGTGTATGCTATTATTTCTCACTCTAACCCCACCCATGGCTTGTCACAGAGGAGTAGCTTTCCAGTCACCTGATTACGAAGGTGGGAGGAAAGAAATGCTTGTTTTTTAGTTGTCAAATTTCTGACCAATATATGCTATATTCATAAAATATATACGTTCTGTTTCTGCAATGCATGGCAAACATTTAGAGATGTTAATGAATATTTTGCAAAGAAATTTGATATTTTTACATGTTGTATAATTTTCAGGCAATTTGATACATGGTGACCCCCATTTTATTTACAAAATCTCCCGGGACTTACTAGTAGGAAAAACATATCCAGTTACGATGCACAATTTATTTCATGATTACATTTTAGGTACATTGTCTTCATGTTAAATGCATTTGATACTTTTGCAATTGCAGCTGTTTTACACCGGAGGTCAATGGCGATACAATTTCCTAAATATTCCATCTACAGGCAACCACTAGCCAAAGCAACATTCCCCTGTTGTACATATTCTTCATACCCTTTCACCTTGACTAATTCAAGGCAAATATCTGTGTGCCAGATATCTGAATGTCAGCCACCTTTTCTTTGACCTTTCATCACTAATGCATTTTTATGAGAACATGTGAAGTGAAGCATGTAAAAGATTTCCTTTGAAAGTAAACTTTGGACCATTACATGGCATCTGGAGGAGGGTATTTTAATACAATCCCAGGATCCAGCCCAAACTGCACTGAAATAACCCATTATGTGTACCGTTCATGTGCAATTCAGTATTACCTGTTTGTAGGTTCTCCAGAGTTATACATTTTGGACATTAAACTGCAGTTTGAAGAACACAAACTAATTAAAAAACTATATAGAAAAGAAACTGGTCGTAACAACCTCTTACATCAACTGAGTTTGTACCGACCAGCCAACGTTAAAGGAATATCATACAGTCACAGGATGATAATTTAGAGGATTCTAAATGGTCCAGAGACATGTGAGAAACAACTGGATGAACTTTAGGATAGACTCTTGGAAAGAGGATATGGTAAAGAAGTGATTACCCAAAGAAGATCAAGGATTAGATATACAAAGGATGACTTAATACAGACCGACATAAAGAAAAACCAAACAAAGTTGGTCTACATATCAAAATACTGAAACATGTTGAAAATGCATTATTTCAGTTCATATGACATAATGTGGGCATTCATACTTGAAGACACTGAGTGAATATATGAGGTTTGAGGTATTGCTATTTATAAATAACGGGCTTCTCATGCTTGACAACTCCACCCATTTTGAGTTTGCCTTTTGCCAGATGTTCAGTTGATGGCCTTATTTGGAATACTCTCTTAGTGAGCTTCTCCAGAGCTCCCTGCATTTTCTGATAAATATAATCCAGTTTAAGGCGATTTCTGAGTAAAACCAAGTTGGTTCATAGGGCACAACATGGTGTTCTTATGTGGTGGATTGCAGAGTACATGTACAATTCAGTTAGCCAGGGTTGACTAATTAGTGTTGCTTTAGGTGGCTCTGTAGTAGTAATAGTTTCTTAACTCAAGGAAAGGAAACAAAGGAGGTCTCATGTGCATCATGCTGGAAGAAAGCAAATCTGAGCCTTAATGCAAGGATCACTCATTCTTTCTTCCCAAGGGGTGACCCTAAGATCACTTTTCCTTCTGGCTATTCTTTTATCATGTTACTTTACTTAATGATTGCATGTAATATTGGGAATGTGTCTTCTAGACACAATTAATGAGTTACGATACTAAATTGAAAATAGATAACAACACGTTGACATTTGCAGCCACAGATATGGCTTAAGCATGAGCATTTGCTATGTGTGGCGCATAACGAATTGAAGTTTTAGTGGGAGCCATCATTTTTTAAATGAGTGCAGTAAAAAGGAACTTTGATGCTTTTGTCTTTTCAATAGCATCCCTTTTGAAGTGTCCCCTCATGGTCTTCAATAACTACAGGCTTTTTGACCCCAACAGGGTAGTTGATACCCTGACACGTGTGAAAGTCTCTCGGTGTGAGTGTGACTTTTAATCATAATACAGCCTTTAGAATATGTAACTAGAATGGATGTTGAAGGCGTATATTACGCATTTTTCTCTAATCAAAGTTGTTTGTTGATTACCCTCACAGGTGTCATGAAGTGTAATTCTACACATGACTGCTAATTAGAAGAGCACATGCAGCAACTTGGCTGAACATCGCAGAGTATTTTAAAGCTTTCTTTCGACTATTTTAAATTGAACTTGTCTCAGTAGTATTGAACTATTAATTTGCTGTTTGCTAATTCGTTGTCATATTTATGTATTGTAAGTTTAGGAAAATACAATTGATGTACTGCAACACTGAGCCAAGGGTACCAGGTTGTCAGACAACGATTCCCTGATGCATTTCCACCAATTTAATTATTGTAAACTATATGTCTTGGCTTTAAATGAAACATGTCACATTATTAGTGGTATGAGTGATGATTATGATGCATGAATGTGTAAGGTGTAAATTAGTGTATTAGGCCAACGGGCAATTGCAATAAATTGTTTGATTTTAAATAGTGTCTGACAACGCTAATTAGAGTATTTGGTAGCAGAGTTTAATTTGTAATGTCTCGTGATTATTCACGTAAGAAAGAAAAAAACAAAAAAAACATATTTTTCGTCGATGTTTTAAATAAAATAACATTTTTGGTATTGACTGTACTCCAGACTATATAATTAGAATATGGATTAATGCCACCTGTGGTTGTTTTTCAGTTTGGGGCGTTTTAGTGTTATTTATTGTTTGGTTGAGAGGGATAGCCCCCTCAGGCCTCTATTTAAGTTGATTTGATGTAGAGAGGACATTCATGAATACAAACCACAGTTTCTGTAAACTTGAAGGATTGCAGCCTGTCCTCTTCACAAAAAAACAATCATGGAAAAACAATGGAACGATAGCACATACCTCGTGTCTGGCACCACAGAAAGCATCACTGAAAACTAACACGTGGTCTGGCCAAGATGGGCAAATGGGACAAGTCATCAGTTTG
The DNA here is from genome assembly GCF_040938575.1 of Ambystoma mexicanum. Taxonomy (NCBI): domain Eukaryota; kingdom Metazoa; phylum Chordata; class Amphibia; order Caudata; family Ambystomatidae; genus Ambystoma; species Ambystoma mexicanum. The sequence goes on along the minus strand of NC_090929.1, from coordinate 1,273,309,703 downwards.
TGGTGTAAGGATGTAACAGTGAAGGTATTTCAACTGAAAAAGTACTTGTACGTATCTCCTTTCAGCTCAACGTTATCTGAAAATACTACCTCATTTGTCCCCCACCATGTCTACATGTTATTTCAACTGGGAAAACGACCTGCAGATATCTTTTTTTCAGCTGACATTTCCCCAAATGGCTATCTAGTTTGCCCTGCAGATTTACACCACCATGGTAAAGCCACAATCTCAGCAAGGCTGTACTACTGCAACTCTGTGTACCTGGACTGTGCCACCAACCTTCTCAGATGACTGTAAATTGTCCAGAATGCAGCTTCCCAAACTGGCATAACCAGTTCAAGTATGTCATTCCAATGTTCTGCCCCCATCATCGGCTGCATAAACTATCCCCCATTTTAAGACAATATGAAGAGCATGCTGAATCTCCACCGTGCACCTTGCATCATGCACCTTGCACTGGGCCCTAATAAGAGCACTTCTTCTGATATATTTAGATTTTTCATTAAAAATATGTCCAGAAACAACAGAGAAAAAAAGACCGCTAGAGAGTGACTCTGTAGTGCTGGGCGTGTCCTGCCATATAGGTCGCTCACCATACTTTAACTCAGAGGAAATATTCAAGAAAGCACTGTTCCCACTTTTTTAACAATTGGAGTTGAACACAGTCCTGCAACAAAGTAGGCCAACACATACAATTGGTAAGTGTAACAAGTGAGAAGCTACATCAAAGAGGGTGTTGCTAAAATGCAATACTGCAAAATATAGGGATGTTGAGATCCTGGAAATATAAACTGAAGTTAGCTTTAATTGTATGACTTCCCAGCATTGTTCTAAAGCCTGCATTGTAGAACTATGGTTTCCGTCAGATAGCATTTCAACCTCAATTTTCTGTTAACACGTTTGAATTGTAATAAAGACGTCTCTTGTACATCTTTTTAAATTACAACTACACATTCATTTGCCAGTACTGTACATACGTCTTTTATACTAACTTTGAAGTGTTGTTTTTATTTACGTAGATTACATTTATGCTTGGTTATATTTCCAGAATGCACCTGGGGCACAGAACATAAGGGGGCCGATTCATGGAACAATTGTGTGGCGAATTCGGTGGCACAAGCGTGAAAAATCCAGGGCACGCGTGCGAATCGCAAGCAAGCGATTCATGGAAGTCTGTGCGTGTGTTTTTCCAGGGAGCTGCGGCGAAACCGCGCATGGTGCACACTGGCGCACACAGGTGCACACGTCACTGCGACATACCGAACACCATGCGTGATGGGCACAGCGAAAGTGCACAACGTGTAGCGCACACACCAAAAAGGGGGCGAAACACGCAGAATGGGGAACAACACGTGAAAATGAAGGCGTAACTCGGGAAGTTATGCTGAGAAATACACGGAGCGCCCACACGCTCGCGAACAACAGGTATTCGTGGAATGGAATAAGGCAAACCTGTGCACATCAAAAGACACGCACAGGCATAAACACGTCCGCCACACGAAGGCAGGCGGAATCGTCCCCGCGCAGTATAAAAGTGCGCGCAAACAACAAACACGTATATACAGCTACGATTAATGTTCCATTTCTTGCAGCACTGATTGTGGGACACCGCAGGAGGAGGAGAATAACCAGGCCCCGCATATTTTTGCCCAGGACCAGCCTTTTCGCAATGCCTGTTGACCAGGTCTATGGCAGGTATAGGTTTCCACCTCATATCATCCTAAACCTGGTCACTGAGTGGGAGGATGACCTCACATCACCTACCGTGTGCTCCCAAGCACTGAGCCCCTTGAAAAAGGTGCTCAATGTACTGCATTTTGTGGCCACTGGGTAATTTCAGCAGACAACTGCCATAGTTGGGGGTGTCTCACAGGCCACACAGTCACGCTGCCTACACCAGGTGTTGGCAATCATGACTGCGCACCCCTCAGTCCGCAGGCACATATACATGCTCAGAACACCTGCAGAAAGGCAGGCCATGGTCCAGGACTTTTACAGGGTGGCACACTTCCCCAAAGTGCTTGGTGCCATAGATTGCACCTATGTGGCCCTACGTCCACCTAGGGCCACTGAGAACATCTACCGCAACCGCAAGCACTGGCATTCCATCAAAGTACAAGTTGTATGCGATGCCCATGGAATCAACACCTCTGTCTATGAAAACTATCCTGGGTCTACCCATGACAGTTTCATATGCAGAATGTCTGCCCTGAGTCGGGACCTGGAAGCTGGGAAGCATGGCGACACATGGCTCATTGGTGAGTACAAATGTCTGTGCACATGCATGCATGTCACACACAGACAAATACACAAACCCAACTAATGACAACCATCCTCACCTCCCCAGGGAACAGTGCCTACCCTCTGAGCAACCACATGATGACGCCAATACGGAACCCCACCACACCACCCCAGGTAAGGTAGAACGCAGCCCATATTGCAACCAGGGGAATAGTGGAGCGCACATTAGGGGTCCTCAAGTCACGCTTCCGCTCGCTTGACCGCTCTGGCGGCCAGCTACTATATACACCCCCAGTAGTGTGCAGGATCATTGTGGCAGCATGTGTCCTGCACAATGTTGCAACACGGTGGGGCGTACTGGTGAACATGGTGGTGCCCCCAAATCCCCAACCACAGGCACAGGCGATGCTCATGGGAGGGGAAAGGGCACGTGGTGAGGCAGCCCAGACCCAGCTTGTAGCCACATTTTTCACCTAAACTCCCACACCTGTGGAGTGCACACAGGCCTGGCACATACCAGGTGACAATCGATGATGACAAAGAGACAGTCAACTGTCACAACCTTTCCACCCTGAGAATGTTTCCACGGAAAAGCTACATTGTGTGCACCCCTAGCTGCTTAAACATAACCAATCCAGTGTGACCAAAAGGAACACATGCAAGGTGTATATCACACCACCCCCCCTGCAAAACAGGCCATAAAAATCACTGGTATGTCACCCAAACCTTCCCAACCCCCATCACCCTTGTCGGCCACACCATGACATGGCATGCAACAGCAAAAGAGCAAACTAAAAGCACAACACATGACAAATTAGATACAAAGTGCCACGTGACAAATGGAAAGAGGCCTGAGACAATCACACCTGACAGGGAATCAGATGAAATGACTGACCAACAACCTCCCACACATACAAAGACATACACAAATGCATGCCACCAGCGGTACCATCAACAAAAGACAGAATGCCTGTTGGCATGCACATTGGCCAATCCAAATCTGCTAATCACAAAACCGTGTGCTGTGTGTGTCTCCTGCAACACACCGCTCAGCATACAGCACACTGAGCAGCCATTGTGTTGTGGATACACCTTGAGCATCATATAAAAAGGACAAGCAACACAAAAAAAACAGTGACACATGTACAAGATCCCCAAATGGTAAGTGATCATGCATACTCATTGGATGCAGTGCATGTTGAGGTGTGCCAGGAGTGTGTGGCTTGGACATATGTCTGAAATGGCCAATGTGTGGATGTGTATGTACAGGGACATGATCATGCTGCATGTGAGTCCAGTTATGTGTGATGCACATCAATGGTGTATGTGTTCCAAAGCATGATGCACAACTGCATGTGGAGATGCACAAATGTTAGCATTTCTGTGTATGTACTATGCCATGGTTGTGGTGTGACACATTGATGCCGGTTCCACCTTCATGTACGAGCATGGTGTACATGTGCATGTGTGTGTTTGACATGTGTGCGACTGTGATATGCCCTAGATGCATGTGCCACAGACATGTAGGCACCCGATTGGCAGATGCGACATAGTTGCTGATGATTGCACTGTGACAGGTGGTGGAGATGTATAGATGCATGTCTGTCTGGTGGCATGTGTGCATGTGTTCATCACTACCCATAATGCTTGTGACGTCATGCCAACCTTCGGATGCTCATGCTGTTGTGTGTGTATGGATGCTGCTGCCTGCTGCACGATTCATGTTAATTTGTGAATGTGTGTGGGTTCAAATGATATGAGTGTTGGCGAGTGTGATGCCATCTGTGAAGTTTGACACTGACACTCATGTACAACTGTCTTGCGTGTATCAGACCATTGTACAGTGCCCTGATGCCTGTGTTCTGTCTCTCCTTGTCTGCAGCGTCGACTGATGAAGAGGGCAGAGACGGTGCTGTGATGCAGAGCGGTAGGGATCCCACCGCCAGCTGGAGAGGCAAGGCCCAGCTCCCTTCCCAGGTACTGATATCTTCCGGGAGTGAGGAGTCTGGTGCCGCATCCACGGCTGCAACTACCGAGGGAAGGTCCAAGAGGCGAAGGTTGGAGATGGACTCTTCGGCAGCAGTAGGGGCAGCTGAGCCCACACAGGGGCCTACGGAGGAAGATGGTACAGAGTTATCCAGGTTGGTGGGGGGTTTGGTTGAGGAGGAGGGCATGGAAGCCCCATGCACAGGGCCTGGCAAGGGGGATTCCACTGGTGCTAGTGGTGCAGTCCAGTGGCAGGGACAGGAGGCAGCACAGGCCACTGCAGAGGTGCCTGTGTGTAATCCTGTCCCCAATCCTGTGACTGCATCATCCGGTACCAGCAGGGATGCCTCCGTCCAGACCCGTTTTCAGGGAGAGGATGTGCATACAACAACTGGCCTTCCTCTCTCTGTGGACGTGGCAATCCATGACCGGATTGAGCTTGTCCTAATTGGTGTGGCATTGCGCCAGTGTGCTATTCGGGATGATGTGCAGGGGTCTCGTGAGGACAAGGCACGTCATATCAAATACCTGGCCGTGTCGCACTACTAGGACAGGTCGTCAGCACTGGGTTCTTCAGTGTGCTGGATCTTCTTGCGCCCCCCTCCTCAACTGAACCTCCTATGCGCCAGTCGTCCTCTGTGCCATCTTCCTGCCCAGGTATCACCTGGGCCCCTGTGGAGCTGCCCCTGAGCCAGCGGCCAGGCTGGTGGAGGACCCATCCCTGCCACAGTCAGGAGTCAGAGGTCCAGCAGGGGTGGCCACCAACTGGACCCCAGCAGATGGAGGACGTGCAGGCATCATCAAGCAGGGCACATGCACAGCGCCACCAGAGGATTCCATCAGTCTGGAAAGTCGTGTTGCCAGAGGCAGTTGCATTGGATGCAGGAGCAGGATGAGTGTGGGAGCCCACATGGCTCGGGGCAACATCCTAAGGGCAGGCATCGGCCAGCAGGCAGGAGGACCCAGGATTGGGAGTTTCTTCCATGTGGCAGCAGTTGGGCCAGCAAATAGATGTGGAGCGGCAACAGGCAAAGAGGGCACGGCTCACAATGGCCAGGGTGGAGAACTCCATGCACCGGGCGTTGAGGCGGGCTGAGTGACTCGAGGCAACTCGCAGGGAGTTGGAGGAGGCCAAGGCTGCATCCCTGCGAGACCTCGAGGCCAGGGAACAGGCCCGCCTCAAGAACTTCGACATGGAGTTCGATGATGCCCTGGCCCGGGACATCAATGAGTGAGTCGTTGGACTAGTCCGCCGCCTTTGTATATAGTTATTTAGGTTTAGGTTTCATTTGGTTTTTATTATGATTTGGAGTCCACAGACTTTGCTCCGCTTTTTGTATATAGTTGTATTTTAAATAGTGTTTTTGGTAGGTTTCAATTTGTTTAGGGATAATGGACCCTTCAGACTTTCGTTTTCAATTTTCCCATACTGCCACCCATTGTTCGACATTTTAAATGCGGTAAATGTGTTGCGTGCCCCCTCACTGAAATGAAACGAGAATTCCAATATGGTCAGAGAATTTGGAAGATGAATTGCCATACCAATTGTCTGACTAAAAATGTGGTCTATATTATCAGCTGTCCCTGTCAACTCTTATACGTGGGCAAGACCACACGTCAAGTGAGACAGCGGATATCAGAACACAGGAGCTGTATACGAAACAAAGTGGCAGATAAGCCGCTAGTGGAACATTTTACTAAGATGCAGCATAAAGATACAGACATGAGGTGGTTCGTACTCCAACACATCAAAAGCAATATGAGAGGGGGTGATATAGGGACAACACTACATCGTACTGAGCAAAAATGGATTCACACTCTCAATACAGTCCGTAAGGGACTGAACGTCTCAGTAGAGTGGAATAATCTAGTTATAAGGAATTGAGCTACAATTTGATATGTTGGGTCACTAATAACACACAGTGATTTGAATATTGGGCAGCGCCGCACTATTGTGATTGGCATATTTTATAATATCTTATCTACAATGTCATGTCCGCATCAATTCAGTGAATGAATTTTTGGGCAACATGTGTAGAAAGACAGTATTCATCCACATTGAACACATATGAATATGCAATTATGTCATGAGGAGACCTATGTTTGTTGTTAACAAGGTAATGTAGTGTTATCTCAATGTTTACATTTATATAGGACTGTAGAGGGCATTTGAGTGTGTTCTGGTTGATAAAAAAATAAAAAAAGAAAAAAGAAAAAACCTTAGCAACTGCTACTATATGCATCCAACTCCTCGGTTATGTATGAAGCAAAGTGCTGTGCTTGTCTGCAGAGTCATTTTGGCCTCTGGACCCAGTTTCTAAAATCAGGGAGTGAAGCTAAATATGTTTAAATCTTAGGCCCTTATTATGTGGCTCTTTTTTGACAGGTGATCTCGTTACCTGCCTCACGGTTTTCATCTAAGGTGTCTCTTAATTGAGGACGGGTCCACCACCGAGGGTATTAACTCATGTGGTCATTAACACACAGGACTGCAGGGAGTATCTGTTTCATGGCCTGATTTAAATATCTATGTTTTACTGTTGAGTGCAGCCTTCAGTAACGCAACAGGTCGCACTGTGCCACGGATGGTCATTAATTAACACGTTTTTAATATTTTTTACACACTACAATATATACGGAATTGTACTCCTCTTGTGAACTAGCATTCTGTTTGAGGGCCTGCCCCGGCACATGCTATTTTTTATTAGCGGTGCCCGGGTGTTTATTGTGTCATTCAGCCCTTCAGATACTGCGGCACTGATGGATTGGTCCGTTCTTAGTGTCTCCCGGCACCCATTAAATAGACAGTCCTTCGACTATGTCTAGTCCGCATGGATGCTGTGCCGATGTCGAGACAGCGAACAAGGCATCAGCTTTTGAATTTCCCGAACGAAGGAGGATGCAGGTTTCTAACCAAGGTAAGCGTTCGGTCCTGGGAGAACGCGATTTATAGATATGTCCGAGGTCCTGTTAGATACTTCTCCAGCACAGTCCATAGATTCGAGTGGACGCACTGCTGTACTTTCAGGAAAATCACACGGCATTCAGTGGCGTTCCATTTGTCTTCATTGGAACTTTTCCATACACGGCATGCGGCATGCCTCATTGAAAATGATTTAACAGCCATAACTGTTACTTTTCTTAACAGTTTGATATGTCTATATTGCTATATTTTTTCACATTTTAAATGTGAATTTATCCACACATATGGGTATAGGGGTAACGTAGGAGTGTAGTGGCCATTTGTTGCATCTTACACTCCATGTGGAATTTTTTTTCCCCTCCCGTTTCTAAGGGTTTGTTTTCAAGGCATTGCCATTATTTGCTTTGTTCACAGCCTTGCGGCTGGCCCATTAATAAGTGCCATTAGGAAGATTTGGTCCTGACTACGCGGGTCCGAGAGCGTTTGGGGATCGTATCTTTCAGAGGATCTCCAAGTTGCACCAATGGTGCTTGTAAGTGTTGTAACTCATGATGTATTATGCATTTATATGGGCATGCATTTTTAGGATGTAGTTTTTGACAAGAACACTGAGGTGTGTTTCTGTTGGTTCCACAGGTACAGCATATATACTGTTTCAAGTGGAGGATTTATTTCCGCTGTCCCGTTCATCTTCCCTTAAGTTGGAACTAGGGGGTGAGTAGGGACCTTTTGTGTTGATTAAATTCTAGCACATTGTGACATCATTAGTCACCGACATTAAGAAATAGGGATGACACTGTGTTTTTATGATTATTTTTAGATGTAACACGGGCCCGTATATGCTGAGAATAGGGCAGAGGACCCTCTCCAAGCCCTACGTCCAGAAGAAGGTCTCTGACCGAAACACGTCTCGACGTTTTGGTGTGGGAAGATATCTGGCCAAATTTGGCATTGGATATAGAACGACACCTGATACTAGGGACTGGGTCACTGTTTATTGTGATAACTGAAAGAGATTCTTGCGGAACAATATTTCTAATGCTTTTTGATGTACCAAATACTTGGTTGTCTTTTATATACTTGAATGTTGAATGAGTCCGGTATGTGGTTATGAATGATGAGATGTATCAAGTGTTTTTTTACTAATTTTTATGATATGAAGATTAATTTTTCTGGTGATAAGGTTACCAAATAAAATTTGAGATGTATTAAAATCTAGTTAGTGTCATCCCATTCTACTGATCCACTTTTGGATATCTCTATACTATACCTGAAGGATCAGGGACTTGAGCGCAGGTCTACCCCTTAATTTTCCCTTTGGATCAGGGGAAAAGACAGAACAGACTTTGAGGGTAATTCATGGAATCAAGCGCAGAAGTGGCGCACGCGCCAGCTACGTGCACCAAAACACATTTTGACGCACAGCGTATTCATGGATACTTACATCCATAACCAGCAATGGCAGCCAACACCACAGGCCACCCCCCACAGCCCTGACCATGCCCTGCAGCCAGCCTATCACCCCTCCCATGCCCCGCAGGCAGCCCATCACCCCTGCACATGCCCCACAGGCAGCCCACATAGCACCATGCACTTGCGAGCCCCAACACAAGTCCCCCCCACCAGTGACGGGCACCTGCCAGTAGGCCCCGACTCATGTCCCTCGACCCCACCCCCATTGACGGCAACCATCCCATTCTACTGACCCGCTTTTGGATATCTCTTTTCCCCTGATCCATCCAGGAAGTATGCCAGTGTCTCTGTGCACATATAATGTTGATGCTTGGCGAGATGCTTGAATCCCTCTGGATTCTGCTTGCATTTAACAGGGAAAAAAGAAGGCTGCAGCAATAGGGACTCATATTAATACTGGCTCCCATGCATGCACGTCAGATGGTACTACTCCTTGATGGGTTTAAAAGGACATGGGAAAAAGGCATCTCCTGGATGCCCATGCCTTTTTTTCACACCCATCAGGAAATAATCAAAATTCTACAAGGTGTCCACAGGCTGCAGTCCTTTCCTTGGCCGCCATTAAAAATGAGGGCCTAAATTGGCAAATAATAAAAACTATTAGCACACAGAAATCGTTATTGGCCTTCTCTTAACCAATCACAAGCGTGTTCGGTTTTAGGAATCTTAAGAAGATGGATCAAGTAGGCCTAAAGCCTGCTCAGGCTTGCAAAGGGGACTGTGAAGGCCTCAAGTATAGAGAGTGAACTTGCAAGTCTTATATGAATTAAACTTTTTTGTAAGAAATAATGACTTTCCTAATTTAATTTCTGAAAACTTTAAATGCATTTACAAGCAATTTTAGTAATATTTCTTGTTAATACCTAACTCATTTCTCATATTACTACTGGAAATACCTATTACCTTTCTGTCAGCGTCGTAGACATAGAAGTTAATTTGAGGAAATGTATTCTAGAAAATAGAAACATTAATTAAATGCCCTGAAATATTGATATGGTTCATTCCCCGTTATAAAATATAGCTGTTGTTTTCCTCTTTGGTATTTCAGGTTATGGGTGAAAGATTTCCATCAATGTTATTAAATACAGATCGTACACTTGCAACTGCAGTAAAAGGTCATACCGTGTCTTTACTTTGCCATCATTCATCACTTTGTGCAAACATCCTCCAGCAGAGGTCAAGCAAGAAAAATGTTATGAAAGTTCAGCAAATGTGAAGCTATGTGTTGCAACCTTTTGTGCATGAAGAATCTATTCACATCCTAAATGGCATCGTGTGAGATCTAGCCCCCTCTCTCCTTACTCTCTCTCCCTCTGTCACTCTCTCCCTCTCTCTGTCTGCCCTCCTCTCTCTCTTTCTCACACACTCTGTCATGTCACTTTTCACTTTTTTAGGTGCACGTTTCCTATAGCTAACCCATACTTTACGGACAGCAGCTCAACCAGAGAAAAAAAAACACGTGTCACTTAACATGCAGAGCACATTATCAAAAACTAGCTGTAAATGGATCATTTTCTGGGTTAGCACTCCCTCTCAATCTCTCTCTCTCTCTCTCTGAACACTCTTTCTCTCTGCCTCTCTCTCATCCTCTCTTTCTCGTTCTCTCTCTCACTTCCACACCCTCACTCTCTGTACACTCTTTCTCTCTGCCTCCTTCTCTCTCTCCCCCTCTCTTACTCTCTCTATCCTTTTCTCTCCCTTCCCGACCCCCACTCGCTGTACATTCTTTCTTTCTGCCTCTCTCTCTTACTCCTCTCTCTCACTTCCCCACCCTCACTCTCTGTACACTCTTTCTCTCTGCCCCCTTCTGTCTCTCCCCCTCTCTTTGCCTCTCTCTCCTTCTCTCTCCCTTCCCCACCCCCACTCTCTGTACGCTCTTTCTCTCTGCCTCTCTATTTTACTCCTTCTCTCTCACTTCCCCACCCTCACTCTCTGGACACTTTCTCTCTGCCTTTCTCTCTCGCTCTCTTGCTCCCTCTCTCTCGTTCTCCCTCACCTCCCCACCCTCACTCTCTGTACACTCTTTCTCTCTGCCTCCTTCTCTCTCTCACTCCCTCTCTTGCTCTCTCTCTCTCCTTTTCTCTCCCTTCACGACCCCCGCTCACTGTACACTCTTTCTCTCTGCCTCTCTCTCTTACTCCTTCGCTCTCACTTCCCCACCCACCCTCTCTGGACACTGTCTCTCTGTCTTGCTCTCTTGCTCCCTTTCTCTCTCGTTCTCTCTCACCTCCCCACCCTCACTCTCTGCACACTCTTTCTCTCTGCCTCCTTCTCTCTCTCCCTCTCTTGCTCTCTCTCTCTCCTTTTCTCTCCCTTCACGACCCCCGCTCACTGTACACTCTTTCTCTCTGCCTCTCTCTCTTACTCCTTCTCTCTCACTTCCCCACCCTCACTCTCTGCACACTCTTTCTCTATGTCTATCTGTCTCTCTCTTTGCCTCTCTCTCGTTCTCTCTCACTTCCCCACCCTCACTCTCTATACACTGGTTCTCTTTGCCTTCTTCTCTCTCCCTCTCCTGCTCCCTCTCTCTCTCTCTCTTACTCCTTCTCTCTCACTTCCCCACCCTCACTCTCTGCACACTCTTTCTCTATGTCTATCTGTCTCTCTCACTCCCTCTCTTGCTCTCTCTCTCTCCTTTTCTCTCCCTTCACGACCCCCGCTCACTGTACACTCTTTCTCTCTGCCTCTCTCTCTTACTCCTTCTCTCTCACTTCCCCACCCTCACTCTCCGCACACTCTTTCTCTATGTCTATCTGTCTCTCTCTTTGCCTCTCTCTCCTTCTCTCTCCCTTCCCCACCCCCACTCTCTGTACGCTCTTTCTCTCTGCCTCTCTATTTTACTCCTTCTCTCTCACTTCCCCACCCTCACTCTCTGGACACTGTCTCTCTGCCTTTCTCTCTCTCTCCCTCTCTTGCTCCCTTTCTCTCTCGTTCTCTCTCACCTACCCACCCTCACTCTCTGCACACTCTTTCTCTCTGCCTCCTTCTCTCTCTCTCCCTCTTGCTCTCTCTCTCCGTTTCTCTCCCTTCACGACTCCCGTTCATTGTACACTCTTTCTCTCTGCCTCTCTCTCTTACTCCTTCTCTCTCACTTCCCCACCCTCACTCTCTGCACACTCTTTCTCTATGTCTATCTGTCTCTCTCTTTGCCTCTCTCTCGTTCTCTCTCACTTCTCCACCCTCACTCTCTATACACTGGTTCTCTTTGCCTTCTTCTCTCTCCCTCTCCTGCTCCCTCTCACTCTCTCTCTTACTCCTTCTCTCTCACTTCCCCACCCTCACTCTCTGCACACTCTTTCTCTATGTCTATCTGTCTCTCTCACTCCCTCTCTTGCTCTCTCTCTCTCCTTTTCTCTCCCTTCACGACCCCCGCTCACTGTACACTCTTTCTCTCTGCCTCTCTCTCTTACTCCTTCTCTCTCACTTCCCCACCCTCACTCTCCGCACACTCTTTCTCTATGTCTATCTGTCTCTCTCTTTGCCTCTCTCTCCTTCTCTCTCCCTTCCCCACCCCCACTCTCTGTACGCTCTTTCTCTCTGCCTCTCTATTTTACTCCTTCTCTCTCACTTCCCCACCCTCACTCTCTGGACACTTTCTCTCTGCCTTTCTCTCTCTCGCTCTCTTGCTCCCTCTCTCTCGTTCTCCCTCACCTCCCCACCCTCACTCTCTGTACACTCTTTCTCTCTGCCTCCTTCTCTCTCTCACTCCCTCTCTTGCTCTCTCTCTCTCCTTTTCTCTCCCTTCACGACCCCCGCTCACTGTACACTCTTTCTCTCTGCCTCTCTCTCTTACTCCTTCCCTCTCACTTCCCCACCCACCCTCTCTGGACACTGTCTCTCTGTCTTGCTCTCTTGCTCCCTTTCTCTCTCGTTCTCTCTCACCTCCCCACCCTCACTCTCTGCACACTCTTTCTCTCTGCCTCCTTCTCTCTCTCCCTCTCTTGCTCTCTCTCTCTCCTTTTCTCTCCCTTCACGACCCCCGCTCACTGTACACTCTTTCTCTCTGCCTCTCTCTCTTACTCCTTCTCTCTCACTTCCCCACCCTCACTCTCTGCACACTCTTTCTCTATGTCTATCTGTCTCTCTCTTTGCCTCTCTCTCGTTCTCTCTCACTTCCCCACCCTCACTCTCTATACACTGGTTCTCTTTTCCTTCTTCTCTCTCCCTCTCCTGCTCCCTCTCTCTCTCTCTCTTACTCCTTCTCTCTCACTTCCCCACCCTCACTCTCTGCACACTCTTTCTCTATGTCTATCTGTCTCTCTCACTCCCTCTCTTGCTCTCTCTCTCTCCTTTTCTCTCCCTTCACGACCCCCGCTCACTGTACACTCTTTCTCTCTGCCTCTCTCTCTTACTCCTTCTCTCTCACTTCCCCACCCTCACTCTCCACACACTCTTTCTCTATGTCTATCTGTCTCTCTCTTTGCCTCTCTCTCCTTCTCTCTCCCTTCCCCACCCCCACTCTCTGTACGCTCTTTCTCTCTGCCTCTCTATTTTACTCCTTCTCTCTCACTTCCCCACCCTCACTCTCTGGACACTTTCTCTCTGCCTTTCTCTCTCTCGCTCTCTTGCTCCCTCTCTCTCGTTCTCCCTCACCTCCCCACCCTCACTCTCTGTACACTCTTTCTCTCTGCCTCCTTCTCTCTCTCACTCCCTCTCTTGCTCTCTCTCTCTCCTTTTCTCTCCCTTCACTACCCCCGCTCACTGTACACTCTTTCTCTCTGCCTCTCTCTCTTACTCCTTCGCTCTCACTTCCCCACCCACCCTCTCTGGACACTGTCTCTCTGTCTTGCTCTCTTGCTCCCTTTCTCTCTCGTTCTCTCTCACCTCCCCACCCTCACTCTCTGCACACTCTTTCTCTCTGCCTCCTTCTCTCTCTCCCTCTCTTGCTCTCTCTCTCTCCTTTTCTCTCCCTTCACGACCCCCGCTCACTGTACACTCTTTCTCTCTGCCTCTCTCTCTTACTCCTTCTCTCTCACTTCCCCACCCTCACTCTCTGCACACTCTTTCTCTATGTCTATCTGTCTCTCTCTTTGCCTCTCTCTCGTTCTCTCTCACTTCCCCACCCTCACTCTCTATACACTGGTTCTCTTTGCCTTCTTCTCTCTCCCTCTCCTGCTCCCTCTCTCTCTCTCTCTTACTCCTTCTCTCTCACTTCCCCACCCTCACTCTCTGCACACTCTTTCTCTATGTCTATCTGTCTCTCTCTTTGCCTCTCTCTCGTTCTCTCTCACTTCCCCACCCTCACTCTCTATACACTGGTTCTCTTTGCCTTCTTCTCTCTCCCTCTCCTGCTCCCTCTCTCTCTCTCTATTACTCCTTCTCTCTCACTTCCCCACCCTCACTCTCTGCACACTCTTTCTCTATGTCTCTCTCTGTCCCTCCCTTATCCTTGTGTTAGGTGCACGCTCCCTAGAGCTACCCAGACTTTACTGATAGCAACTCAACCAGAGGAAAAAACATACATTATCTGCAACTTGGTGTGGTGTACTTTTATGGTGAAAAGTAAAATTGGTGCAGTAGTGACAGAGACATCCCGCCTTATATTTGCGATCACATGTTGTCATTGCAAGTGTTCTGCAGGAGTGATGTCATCGCAATGAGGACATATTGGCCCTCATTAGGACCCAGGCGTTAAGGGGTTTACGGCGCCGTAAACGGCGCCGACCCTTAACGCCTGATTCCAAGGTCCCTTTGCGGGATGGTGATTTTAACGCCTGCTTTTTGCAGGCGTTAAAACCCATGCCGCAAAGGGACCTTGGTGCTAATTATGCCACCGTAAATTACGGTGGCGTAATTAGCACCTTTCCCCATTCCCATTATGCCCTATGGGGCAAAAATGGGAATGGGGAAGGGTAAAATGGGAAATGGGGATTTACCGCCCCACTCACCTTGGAATGGGGCGGTAAATCCACCAACCATCATGGCGTAAACGTAGTTTACGCCATGGTGGTAAGGGTACGACCCAGGCGGTAACTTACCGCCTGGGTCGTAATGAGGGCCATTGTCTGTATGAGGGGAGTAAAGCGGGTGTGGATTGGCTCTATAAGTGGTGCTGGGGTTCAGAAAGATCGTGTAAGGGAACAGTGACAAGGACGAAGGGTCGACAACGGAGCTTGTGATTTGAATGTGTTTGTTAATGATTAGTGTGTGTGCATAAAATAACAAGTGTGTGGGTGCTGCAGCAACCAATCAGTGAGCAGCACGATAAATTACATGTGGACTGGGTTGCTCACACAAGAAACAGATCAATAGTTTTAATCTCATCATCGCCATTTTCAAGAAGGAACGATATTTTGAGAGACACAATGCTGTATATTTTCGGCAAAAGAATATCTAACATAAGGAAGTTGCACTTACATTATAAACCGCCTCTATTTAATATTTTACAATGTTTATTTCTAATGTCACTTCTAGTATGCATAATAATTATATTAAGAACTAGTCAAATATTTCACTTAACATGCAGGACACATTACCAAAAACTAGATGTAACTGGTGTATCGTTTGCTGATGTAGCACTCTCTCTGCCCCCTCTCGCTGTCTCTCTCCCTCTCTCCCACTCCCTGTCTCTCTCTCTCTCTCACTCTCCACTCTCAATCTCTGCACACTCTTCATTTCTCTCTGCCTCTCTCTCTTTCTGGCTCCATCTCTCTCTTTCACTCTGTGTCAGTCTGTGACTCTGTCTTTCCCCCTCTCTCTGCAGGCTGCCGTTACGTTGTCAGGTGTTTTTTTACCTAGAGCCGCCCCATGTATTTCTGACTGCAAAGCAATCGGAAAAAAAACACACAGATATCCTGAAAGGAAAGTGCTGTGCTTTTTCTTTTTAAAGAAACTATTTAAAAGGGACACTATTTAATGTTACTAACATTCTAAAGCGTCTCCTAATAACAATTTATAATGCGCATTTCTAAGGTTCAGTTTCAGTGTAAATAGTAGTCATAATATTAACCTTGCCCTTATCTCACTGTGCAAAACACATAATCAAAACCTGCAATCATTTTTAAAGTATTTGCTGATAGAAGATTATTGATCCAAGGTGGACGGTCTTTCAAAAAGGTAGGGAAAAGGACCGTGATGTGATATGATATTGCATTTATAACGCGTCTATACACAAGTGTTTCAAGGCATGACGAGGCAAGGGTGGGGGGGGCGGAGGCAGAGGGAAGACAGACAACGATCTTACTAGGCCAGGTGTCATTCAGATTGCGCAAGTGCATGGGAGGAGGGAAGGAGAAAGTGCGGGGACGGGGGGTGCAGTACATGGGAGAATAGAATAAATAAGCAATAGGTAAAAGTACGGCCACCAGGTGGCAAGTGCAACGGGTAAGTGCAGACAACAGGTGTCAAGTGCTGGTAGTGGGACTGAGGGGATACATAAACAGTCCCTAAGAGCGGGGGTTGCAATGAAGGCATTGCAGGTGTGTGTGACTGGCAGTTGAGGGACATGGGCCCGAGATCAGAGGGTGGCCAGGTAACGAGTGCAGTTTCAGTTTCAGCCAGGAGGTCAGCAGGGGAGAGGAGGAGAAAAAGCAGAAGCAAAGAGAAAGGTTTTGAGGTGCTTCTGGAACCGGAGATGATTATGCTTAAGTTTCAGAGAAAAGGGAGGCTGTTCCAAAGGGAGGCCCCAGCCGAAGAAAGAGATCTACCACCAACTCGTTGCTTGGAGAAGCGACTGACCCTGAGGGAGTTGGAGGCGGCTGAGCAAAGAGCTCGAGAAGAAAGATATTTAGGAAGAGAGAGTTGAAGGTATTGAGACCCCTGTCCACAGATGGCCTTCTGGACAATGTAGCAGGTTTTGAACTTAATCCTCACAGCCACTGGGAGCTAGTGCAAATATTTCAGTCCTGGAGAGAAACGATCCCTGGGCTTGAGGCCAAAGACAAGCCTTGCAGTCCTGTTCTAGATGAGTTGCAGAGGGCAGAGATTAGTAGCAGGCAGATTTAGAAAGAGGCTGTTGCAATAGTCCAGCCTGGAGAGAACCAGAGCTCTAGAGACAGTATGCTTCTGGGGGAAGGAGAGGAAAGGAAGCATACCTCTGAGGAGGTGCAGCTGGTAGTGTGACTTCTTAGAGATGTCAGAGTTGTGAGGAGCGAAGGAGAGTGAGGAGTCTAACACGTCTCTGAGGGTTTTAGCCTCACAAGTGGGGGCAGGAAGGAGGCCAAGAGAGGCCAGCCAGCGAGTGACAAGAGATGCTGGCTGGTTCAGAATGAGCACAGATCTTTATATTTGGCAAATATGTCTGTGTACATAACTCATACTGGGTTTGGTGCTCATTTCATTTTCCACCACACTCACCCTAACACTGACATGTTTATAACTATGAACCATACATGCTCATTTGAACAGCTTAAGAAATTGAATTTGATGATAAAATGGATGTCACTCTGAGAAGACGAGTGGAGGCCGTGGAGTGTATATATGTATATGTGTGGGGGAAAGAGGGGTATTTCGACTGGCATTCATCAGAATATGTCACCAGTGGCTCTATTAAACCCCAGATGTCACCTACAGGAACTAAACCAGTCAATGAGCCATCCCTTTAGTTTGGCACTAGGAACTTCAGGATTACAGACTGATCATAAGTAGCGAAAGAGAAACCTAGGCGGGTAATGGGAACAAATAATAGACATAGCTTAAAGAAAAACAAAGCGTACACTTTCGTGTGAAGCTGAAATATGCAGGATGGTTTCAATATCTGTGGTGGTGAGCCTACATAATTGCATTATCAGAGGATTTAATTCCCTCAATTGAAGAGGTCAGCAAAGGTACTGCAGATGAAGCTATACAGCAGGTTCCACAGCCAATGTCGAGTGTGCAACAAAATCGAAAGGCCTCCTCTAGTACGCCGAGAAATGTACGCACACGGTCGGCATCTATACATTTACTTAGAGAATCAACCGTTGTGCCAACAGTGATTGCATCTTTAATTAGTGACTGCCACTCAGACACTGTAACTAGCACGCATTCAGGCGTGGATGAGCATTCTGGGCCTAGATCAAAACCTAGTCTTTCTTCTGCAGCAGCAATGCAGATTTATAATAATGTATTGGCGGCTTCATCGACTGCGTTGCTTCCTTTCTTGAAGATGTATGAAACATTGCACAAAGCTTTCAGGGATCAGTCATCGTTAATAATAAGTTTAAAAGAAAAGATGGAAAAATGTGAATCCGTGACCACGTTTCTTCAAACCCAACTATTACGTGAAGCGGATCAAACGATACGATGGAAAGAGCGGTTGAGCGATCTAGCTGCTCGACATCATTGTCAGAACCACACCTTGTCTGACGGACTGCTAGAAGCTGTTAAATGGATGCGTCCTTCCACCTTTATGATGCCGTAGAAGGCGGAGCACACATCAGACCAAGAACCAAAAACTGCTGACCGGAAAGGAGCGCCGTTATTCCAGAAACAACGGCATGCCATACATTCTAGTGAGATCCATGAGAAGAAAAAATCCAAGACAAATACAGAAATGATAACTGCTAACCCACTCAGAGTTTCTGGAGAAAATGCTCCACTAGTAGTCTCATGATCAGAGGACAAGCAATTAAACTCTGAAACCTTAATAGGGAATTCCGAAAAGGAAATAACTATCGGAAAAGAACCATTAATGGAGATACCTGACCGGGCCATCAAGTCAACCCAACAAAATAACTGTAAAATCCCAGGTTCAACCCTGGCAAGCTCGCTGGTCACATATACAGGCCGATTCATGGAATAAATGTGCGCCGAAAATCCCGGCGCAGAGGGGCCAATACGTGCGCTGCGCCGAAAATTAGCGAAAAGCGCAGGGAAACCAGCGCACGTCGATTCATGGAAGTCCGTGCGCAAGAAAAGCAGAGGACGTGCGCCGAAAAAGCGCGCGGCGCAGGCCGGCGCACAGGTCAACCAACGTCGTGCGCCAAGGCCACTGCGCTATCACTCCGAGCGCAGCGCACAGCTCTAAAGTAGGCGGAACACAGGGCGGGACACTCGGAATGGGGAATAAAATGGGGCACAACACTCGGAATGGGGAAGAATGTGGGCGGCACGGGGAAAGTATAGGAGGCAAGTGCGCGGAACGCCCACACGCTCGCATACAACACGTATTCATGGAATAGAATAGGGCAAAAAAGCGCACGCTCAAAGCAGCGCACAGGCACAAACAGGCACAAACACGACCGCCACAAGAAAGCAGGCGGTAGCGTCTCTGCGCCTGCAAGAAATGTGCGCTAAAAGGTGCGCCAACAAATAGCACCTATATACAGTCATGATCAATGTCCAATACTGTGGCCCTCCAGGACAAATGACGTACAAAGGGGTACCCACAAACACAGACACGCGCTGAGAGAAAAAATAAACGTGTGCGTGCATACTGGGGTGCGCGGGAAGTTGCACACGCGATATGGCCGGGTACGTGGATTGCAGGGGTGCGCGGGAAGTTCCACACGCGATTAGTCAGGGTACGTGGATTTCAGGGGTGCGCGGGAAGTACCACACGCGATATGGCCGGGTACGTGGATTGCAGGGGTGCGCGGGAAGTTCCACACGCGATATGGCAGGGTACGTGGATTTCAGGGGTGCGCGGGAAGTACCACACGCGATATGGCATGGTACGTGGATTTCAGGGGTGCGCGGGAAGTCCCACACGCGATATGGCAGGGTACGTGGATTTCAGGGGTGCGCGGGAAGTCCCACATGCGATATGGCCGGGTACGTTGATTTCAGGGGTGCGCGGGAAGTTCCACACGCGATATGGCCGGGTACGTGGATTTCAGGGGTGCGCGGGAAGTTCCACACGTGATATGGCCGTGTACGTGGATTTCAGGGGTGCGCGGGAAGTCCCACACGCGATATGGCCGGGTACGTGGATTTCAGGGGTGCGCGGGAAGTTCCACACGCGATATGGCCGTGTACGTGGATTTCAGGGGTGCGCGGGAAGTTCCACACGCGATATGGCCGTGTACGTGGATTTCAGGGGTGCGCGGGAAGTTCCACACGCGATATGGCCGGGTACGTGGATTGCAGGGGTGCGCGGGAAGTTCCACACGCGATATGGCCGGGTACGTGGATTGCAGGGGTGCGCGGGAAGTTCCACACGCGATTAGTCAGGGTACGTGGATTTCAGGGGTGCGCGGGAAGTACCACACGCGATATGGCCGGGTACGTGGATTGCAGGGGTGCGCGGGAAGTTCCACACGCGATATGGCAGGGTACGTGGATTTCAGGGGTGCGCGGGAAGTACCACACGCGATATGGCAGGGTACGTGGATTTCAGGGGTGCGCGGGAAGTACCACACGCGATATGGCAGGGTACGTGGATTTCAGGGGTGCGCGGGAAGTCCCACACGCGATATGGCCGGGTACGTTGATTTCAGGGGTGCGCGGGAAGTTCCACACGCGATATGGCCGGGTACGTGGATTTCAGGGGTGCGCGGGAAGTTCCACACGCGATATGGCCGTGTACGTGGATTTCAGGGGTGCGCGGGAAGTCCCACACGCGATATGGCCGGGTACGTGGATTTCAGGGGTGCGCGGGAAGTTCCACACGCGATATGGCCGTGTACGTGGATTTCAGGGGTGCGCGGGAAGTTCCACACGCGATATGGCCGTGTACGTGGATTTCAGGGGTGCGCGGGAAGTTCCACACGCGATATGGCCGGGTACGTGGATTGCAGGGGTGCGCGGGAAGTTCCACACGCGATATGGCAGGGTACGTGGATTTCAGGGGTGCGCGGGAAGTACCACACGCGATATGGCAGGGTACGTGGATTTCAGGGGTGCGCGGGAAGTCCCACACGCGATATGGCAGGGTACGTGGATTTCAGGGGTGCGCGGGAAGTACCACACGCGATATGGCAGGGTACGTGGATTTCAGGGGTGCGCGGGAAGTCCCACACGCGATATGGCTGTGTGCTCCCAGGCATTACCTGTACACCCTCCACGGCCCCTGCAGGCAGCACACACCACAGGGAACTACCCTGCACACCTGCTCATGTCTCCCACCACCCCCACCCCCCATCCACCAGGGACACCCTCCACCAGGCCCCCACCCATGTCTCCCACCACCCCCACCCCCCATCCACCAGGGACACCCTCCACCAGGCCCCCACCCATGTCTCCCACCACCCCCAGCACTGTGGGGAACCTGCCAGCAGGCCCCCACCCATGTCCAACCCATGTCTCCCACCACCCCCACCCCCCATCCACCAGGGACACCCTCCACCAGGCCCCCACCCATGTCTCCCACCACCCCCAGCACTGTGGGGAACCTGCCAGCAGGCCCCCACCCATGTCCCCCTGGCCCCAGGTCCTGACGATACACAATCATGGCAGTAATGGCCAGCATACCCAGCACAAACACCCAGGCAAGGATTGCATGCACCCACATAGTGAATGCAATCACATGACACAACCCCAAAGGCAAGTATGCAAAAGAACACATGTCTGTCACACACACATACACAATGGGTGCAAGTGAATGTCAAAACCCATATCATGACATGTAAGAAACCAAAGAGAAAATAACACAAGTGTAAGATAATATAAAAATGTATTAAAAACACAAATCAAGTAAACCAATAAAACATACAACTATGTGGCAAAGTAAATAAAAGGTCCATGTCCGAGAACAAAAATGATAAACCAAAAAACAAAGGATTAAAAAATCAATATAATTTGTCCAAAGCAAAACCATGTAGTAGGAAATCAAAGAAAAACCATTACGTCATGGTGTAAACAATAAAAAAATTAAAAAATGTATCTCCCAAAATATATCAATATATACAGGAATGTTCCAGGGTCCATGAGCCCAACAGCACAAATGAAACCTAATACTAACTAATAAAATAAATATGTACAAAAAAGTGGCCATTGTCCGAGCGGTCCAAAATAATAAAAATAAATAAAGGAAACCTAGCACTAACTAACTAAAAAACTATATACAAAGGCAGCGGGCTAGTCCTGCGGCTCACTTGGTGATGCTGGCCAGGGCATCCTCGAACTCCATGTCAATGTCCTGGAGGCGGGACTCTGTCCTGGCCCCGAGGTCTCGCAGGGACAACCCCATGTGCACACCAAAATCCCTGCGAGCCTCCTCGAGGCACTCAGCCCGCCTCAATGCCCGATGCATGGAGATCTCCGCCCTGGCCATGGCGAGCCGCTCCTCTTCCGCCCGCTGCCGCTCCGCACCTATCCGCTGGCCAAACTCCTCCCACACGGAACACACCGCCATGCCAGGGTTGCCCTGCCCTCCGGCCGATGCATGCCCCTCTGATCTTGATGGCCCTGAGCCATGATGCCTCCCACGTCGAGCCCGCTGCTGCCTCCGACGCCACTGCCTCTGCCAGCACAACGGCATCCAGGCTGATGGTAACCACCGACGCCGTCGTGCACGTGCCCTGCTCGATGATGCCGGCACATCTTCCATCTGCTGGGGTCCACTTGCTGTGTCGTCCACCCCTGCTGGACCTCCGACTCCCAACTGTGGCAGGGATGGGATCCCCACCGAGCTGGCTGCATTGGTCGGGGCAGGTCCACAGGGGGCCATGGTGGCATCTGGGCCGGAAGACGGCAAGGAGAACGACCGTTGGATAGCCTGCACAGAGGAGGAGAGGGCCGTCAGATTGGCCAACACGTGCAGGAACCCCCCGAACATGGCCGATCCCAATTGGGCCACGTCGGCACGGTGCACTTCGTGATGACGTGCGTGCTCCTCCCGGGAAGCACGCACGTCATCACGAATCACAGCCGTGCGCATCGCGACCCCAATCAGGACCTGCTCCACGCGGCCAGGGGTTCCCACGGCCGCAGGTGGAGGGGAGTCAGTTCACATGGACATCCCCACTACCTGCGGACGGGCCTGGGACGGGGCATCCCTGCTGGTGCATGGTGGTGCACTCACAGGGTCAGGGACAGCGACATGCACAGGCACCTCCACGGTGACCTGTGCTGCCTCCTGCCCCTGGCCCTGGACTGCACCACTTGCACCAGCAGGGATGCTCCCACCAGGCCCCATGTGTGCACCAGTGTCGGCCTCCTCCTCCTCTGTGCAAACCACCAACCTGGATGGCTCCTCACCGTCTCCCGCCGTAGCAGGCCCCTGTGGGGGCTCACCCACCCCTTCCGCTGCAGCCGTGGGGGCATCCCCGCCGCCTTGCTCCACAGCGCCGTCTCCGCCCTCTTCTTCACTAGCCGCTGCGTAGAGGGAGACAAAGGACACAAGCATCAGGCTACTGTAAAATGGTCCCCTAGACAGGAAGCAATAGCAGATGAGCACCCCTGTCAAAGTACACTTCCATCATGTCCCTCCACAACACATGGGTCAGTCCAGGCAAAACACACACAGTAACAGGCATGGTGCATGCCATGCACATTTCCATGCATGTCCAATTGACTCTTGAAACATTCAATGATATGTGACTCACATGCATCATGGCTCATGCATATCACATGCACACACTTCACCTCAGTCACATCCATCTGGCCCCAAACACAACGAACACAGGCGAAACAAGGGTTAGTTGGGTGCGTCACAGAATCTGTGCATTGTCACACACATGTGTCATGCATCCATGGCATGCACAAGTCACAGACACGCAGGTCAGGCACACAGACATGGCTACCATATATGTACCTGGCATCAGCACCCATCCTTCACCCCCATCCATGTCCAGGTACAGAGACTGGCATGCTCTCATGTCCTAAATCTGCATAGGGCTCCCCATGCCACATTTCAACACATGCAACAACCATGTGGGTCACACATCACTGGTCGCACATGCATTACCATGATGTCCCTGCACACATACATGCATACATGGCCCATGGCACACATACAGGCAAGTATCATAGAACCAGAACACCGCAACATGCCCTGTCTCACACAGTAATGCTTGCACACTTACCGCTCAACTCCAGACGGGCCTCCCTCTCAAGGACCTGGGCGTGGAGCGCTGGGCGTACGCGTTCCAGGACCCTCTTCTGGATGGAACTCATGCGGCCCCGGCCCCCCTCCACGAGGCGCCGGGCCTTCACAAGGGTCCTGGACCTCAAGTCCTCCCAGCGCTTCTTGATCTTCTGGACGTTGCGGGTTGCCACCCCCTCCGCGTTGATGGCAACCACACAGTCGGCCCAGATCCTCTCCCGTCCTTCCTTGCTGGCGCGGGACGATCCAAAGAGGGCATCATACTGCCCCAGGACATGCTCCACCAGGACACCAACTTCGGTGGCAGTGAAGCTGGTGCCCCTCTGCCCCTCTGGCCTGGGGTTGCCACTGGTGCCAGATGTCGAAGTGCCCGACATGGCAACCCCAGAGGCAGGTGTGGGTGGGCAACTGGGTCCTGGGGCTGGGCTGTGGAGCGATGTAATCCCAGTTGGGAGTCTTCAGTTCCAGCAGGGGTGGACACAGCAACTGGACCCCTGCAGATGGCTGATGTGCAGGCACCAAATGGCAGGGCACGGTGGCAGCAGGCAGGCAGGCAGGCAGGCAGCAGCAGATAGCACGTGGGAGGCTGCTCAGGGCACTGGGGGGGCAGTAACTCGGCCTTCTGGGCAGGAGCGTGGTGTTCCGTGTGTTTTCGGGTGGCCAGCTTGATACGGAGTGATTTGGCACGTGAAATTCCTGCACGTCAGCGT
The DNA here is from genome assembly GCF_040938575.1 of Ambystoma mexicanum. NCBI lineage: Eukaryota > Metazoa > Chordata > Amphibia > Caudata > Ambystomatidae > Ambystoma > Ambystoma mexicanum. Next base: position 1,273,285,465 of record NC_090929.1, on the reverse strand, counting down.
GAAATCCGAGGAAAGGGCCTTAGCGCGTAAGTGCATCAGCACGCATACGCGATTCTATTGGACCAGAGTCCCTCACCGCGTAAGCGCGTCTGACGTGATCCGCACGGGCGTTCCCCACTCAGCACGTGATGACGGAGCACACGTGGAAATACTGCACGTCAGAATGTCATCGCGTGTAATTGGCCAAAAGTGCGCGTACACGCGATTGGCCAATGTACGTGTATTACATCGCGTGTAATTGGCCAAAAGTGCGCGTACACGCGATTGGCCAATGTACGTGTATTACATCGCGTGTAATTGGCCAAAAGTGCGCGTACACGCCATTGGCCAATGTACGTGTATTACATCGCGTGTAATTGGCCAAAAGTGCGCGTACACGCCATTGGCCTATGTACGTGTATTACAGGGGTGCGCGGGCACTTACACACGCAAGTACGTCAGCGCACCTGTATGCCTGCTGCGTGGGAATTTCCACACGCTATTGGAGTGGGAACTAGATTCCAGGGGTGCGAGGGTCACACGCTCGCCTAGAACACGCGCAAGGCATTAATTTGCGCACTTATCAATAAACAAGCCAGATGCCAGGATGAACATACCGTTCCTAGCAGCAGTGGCAGTGGGCTACCAAAGGAGGAGGAGGAGGAGAGTCAGGGCCAGAATATTCACACCCAGAACCAGCCTATTCGGGATGCCTGATGACCAGGTGTATGGGAGGTACAGGTTTCCAGCACACATCATACTGGACCTGGTCAGTGAGTGGAAGATTGACCTCACATCACCCACCCTGTGCTCCCAAGCACTCAGCCCCCTGCAGAAGGTCCTGAATGTACTGCACTTCTTGGCCACTGGATCCTTTCAGCGGACAAGTGCCATAGTGGGTGGTGTGTCACAGGCCACGCAGTCACGCTGCCTACACCAGGTCTTGAACATCATCACTGCACGGCCATCAGTCCGCAGGCACATATATCTCCCCAGGACTCATGCAGAAAGGCGGACGTGCATCCAGGAATTCTATGGTGTGGCTCAATTCCCCAAAGTGCTTGGTGCAATTGACTGCACACATGTGGCTCTACGTCCACCCAGGGCAACAGAGCACATCTATAGAAACCGCAAGCACTGGCATTCCATCAACGTGCAAGTTGTATGCAAAGCCAAGGGAATAATCACATCAGTATATGCCAACTATCCCGGGTCCACCCACGACAGCTTCATCTACAGAATGTCTACACTATGCCGGGACCTGGAGGCTGGCCAGCATGGAGATACATGGCTGCTTGGTGAGCATGAATGCCACTGCACATGCATGCATGTCAGATACTGGGTCATGACACAACACCACTAATGATACCCATCACCACCTCCGCAGGGGACAGTGCCTACCCTATCAGCCCCCACATGATGACCCCAATCCGGAACCCCACCACGCCACCCGAGGTAAGGTACAACACAGCCCACATTACAACACGGGGCATAGTGGAGCGCACATTCGGAGTGCTGAAGTCACGCTTTCGCTCCCTTGACCGTTCTGGCGGGCAGCTGTTATATGCTCCCCGAATAGTGTGCAGGATCATAGTGGCAGCATGTGTCCTGCACAACGTTGCAACACGCCGGGGCCTGCCCGTGGACATGGTGGTGCCCCCACATCCACAACCACATGCACGCCCGCTGCGCATGGGAGGGGAAAGGGCACGGGGGGTGGCAGCCCGTACGCAACTGGTGGCCAACTTCTTCACCTAGGAATCACAGTGCTGGCTAGTGCACACTGCTCTGGCACATACCATCTGACAATCAATGATGACACTACCTGACAATGTCACAAAATTACTCGACAATAAACTGTCAGATACACATCAGCCTGAGATTGTTAACATGGAAGTGTCACTATGTGTGCACCCCTACCTACACATACACCAGCAATGCATCACAACGAGAAGACACAACTCCATCAATCAAATATGCATTGCCACAGGCGATTCACTACATGACAACATTGCCATGTCACCCATTCCCTTCACAGTCCCGCCACTGAGGACACCATGTCATGGTAAGTGAGAGCAAACAAACTGGCCATCACAACATGACACCGGTGTCACAAATAGCAGTGCCCCAAATGGAACATAGCCGCACTTGAACAGCTAACCGCGCTGGAGCCACTACTACACACCTGTGTAAGAGTAATTTCAATCAAATTACACACCAACCCACCCTGAAGCCCACCCAAACAAGACACAATGCATGTAATCAATGGTAGTCTCATTACCTGATTCTGCTGGTATGTCCTCACCGTCCAGATGTACAGTGATGGCGCCACGCAAAAGTGTCAGTGCACATCTACCGACATGTAGTCTGACTCCAGAGAGTATGCCCGTGTGAAGAACTGTGTGAAATACCTGCAAAACATGAGCAACATATGTAAGTAGAGGCACATATCAAACCATCATGCATAGTTAGGTGCAACAACAATGTACACTATGAATGTCTACACAGTATTGACTATGGACTGGCCAACAGCTCATGGGAGTCCAATGTCACCGTGTAATTTGCTGTCACTTGGGCACAGCCTTTGCAAGCCCATGGAAACGGAAGCAGGAGGGGTGTGGATGTCTGCTACCCAAGCATCTAAACCAAACTCAGGACAAGCCTGCATGTGCCCAGCCACAATACAGTGTATGCCCAGGTACCCACACAAGGCAACACTCTTGGAAAAGAAAAAAGAAAATTGAGAAAAAATGGCCATGAAAGGGCCGGCGGGGGGGGGGGCCACCTATGAGGTCCGAGGACAGGATGCACGCCACAATCCACCTGTGTGGATCATGGGAAACTAAAACACCCCATAGGCTCGTGGCCCACACGGCTACTCTGTTGTGGGAGATGAGTCGCTATCGCTCTGGCCAGACCCTGCAGCTGACTCAGGAGGTGGGGGAGCTGCCTCAGAAGATGGTGTGACAATGGGAGGCAGCCCACGCAAAGCACGAGTTTGCTCCTCCATGGCTGCAAGCAGGCGGGTCTGGTAGTTCTGGTTCTGGGTTATAATCATGCGGAGGTCCCCATGCAGTAACTCCCGGGATGACCTGACCTCCGCACGAGTTGCCTGCATCTCGGCCGAGAGCGTCCGTGTCAGACGCTCCAGCTGCTCCTCTGTCCTTCTATGGGATGAAGCCTCAAGCTCTAACAGGGTCGACCTGAGGTGACGGAATTCTTCCCTCAGGCCTTCCCTGTGGCGCTGGGACTCCATGGAAAGTGATTCCCGCAGAGTCGCCAGTGCCGCCCGCCTGTCCTTGTTGGACGCCAACATATCCTCCCTGTGTGCCTGGCTGATGGACTCTGTAGCCTGCTCCAGTCGCTCCATCAGCCTTTCTGGGGGGACAATGGAAGTGGCCACCCTATCCATGGCCTGTGCAATCATCTCGGATGATGCTGCCTGTTGGTTGGCCATACCGTAGATGGATTGCTCCCAAGCGGTATTGCCAGGTGGCATACGGCCACCACGTTGACGGGCACCACACCTGCCTGGGGCAAGGCGGACTGCGCCTTGCTGTGCCGGCAAGGCCTCAGGCTGCAGGACTGCATTCCCTCTCTGATCTGCAGCCCCAGGAACAGGATCAGAGATTGTGTGGTGTGGCCCTGCATCCGTAACCACCGGAGGCTGAGCTGCCGACACTGACATCCCCATTGAGGGCAATGGCCCGGCTGCAGGTGGGTCGGACAGAGGAGATTCTCTCCCAAGAACACTCACCTGCGACTGCACATAGGTGTCATCCTCCGAGTCTACACCTGAATACTGCTCGGGGGAGGAACCCCCAGAGACACCCCTCGACAGCACGACCTGCAGCACTTGTGGGTTTTCACCCACAAACACACCACGTCCCTCACTTGTGGAAGGTCGGCCCGGGTTGCCCTCCTGGGACGGCTCAACCACCACATCCCCAGCATCAACAAGTGCTTCGTCCCCTGCAAAGACATGAAAGAGAAAAATGGAAACAGGCATTAGCACCATGGCATGCAACAAGGGCTGATGAACAACAGAGGCAGTAGTTCTACGACACATGTCCCACATGACTGGGAGACCTCCTATGCATTCACCATCACTGGGTCTGTAGGGGAGGCTCAGGGCATACAATGTACAGATTGGAGAGCAACGCCTGCTCACCATGCTGCCTAGCACTGCCATCACACATTGGCCGGTGATTGCCATGTCAAAGGCACATGCCATCACACACATGGCATGTGACATAGCCACCAAGTGAAGAGGGAGAGGAGGGCAACTTTTTTGGATTTCTACCACTCTGGTCCTGACATTGCATCATCACATCAATAAGTTGACATGTTGTACATGGATCTGCTAGTCCAAATTGGCCACGATGCACAGTGCCTTGTCTACATCAACAAAATGCAGTAAACAATGAGATTCCACCTCCCCATCACCTGTAAAGGAATCATATAGCATTCGTGAAGCACCGGTCCAGAAATGTATGAAGGTACAGCGGAGCACTGAGGGGTGGTGGGGCAGTAGGGGATGCCAGTCAACAATCCTACTGGTGCTGGTGTCATTCATGTCACGCAAGTGCAGGGGTGGGTGGCACAATGATGTGCAAGGGGAAGTGGCGGCTGGAAGTGCTGTACAAGGTAAGTAGGACTTAACGTCAAGGGCAGATGGTGTTAGGCGCAGACAAGTGCTGGGGGGGGGTGGCCTATAGGGGTACAGAGACAATCATGCAGTGCTGTGGGCTCGGAGGGGACAGGGGAGGTACACACTGCATCTGGCTCGGCAAGGTCCTTGCAGATTTCTATCTGTCCTGCAGAGTTGTCACATGCCGCAGATATGTGCCCTTGGATTGGGGATCTCATCTTGGTGAAAAGGGTGAGGCGCTATTGCCTTTGGAGCATGTGGCAGGCCAGTTTGCCAGAGGATGAGCATGATGCAGGACATTCCCTCTCTGCCACCCGGCACCTGTGGTCTGGGTTCACATGATCCGAGTCATGCCAGGACTCTGCATTGGCATGGGGCTTCAGACAGGTGGTCATGACCGTGGCAAAGACATCCAGTGTACCTGACATAGAGTGGAGCATGGAGTGGGCCCTGTCAGGATGGGAGTGAGCCTAAGGGGGAGCTGGATGGGGGGGAGATTTTGGCAGCATGAGCCTCGACTGACACACACTTCATGGGTTGGAATACCAAGAAGGTGTGTGACAGTGGTGAGGGTGGCTTTGCCTGTGGTGTGGTGAGGGTGAGCTGGGAGGAGAGGAGAATGTGATCACTCCAGGAGAGAGGAGTGCAGAGATGGATGGAGAGGGGAAAGTCAGATGAGATCAGAGCATCAAGAGTGTGCCCTGCAGAATGAGTAGGGACAGACGGGAGTCTAGAGGGTGAGAGGGAGTTGCTGAGGTCACAGAAAGGTCACGTGGGGGGGTCAACAAGCATGCAGGTGGATGCGTACAGCAACAAGGAAGAGGATTTCTGTGTCTGGGGACATGAGTGAGGAGGAGAGGTGAGGACACTCAGAAAGGAAGTAGTACATTTGACCAGTTTTCCCAGACACAGTACGCACAGTTTGTGAATGTCAAGGTGTGGTAGAGAGAGACGTCACACAAGCCATTCCAGAGTGGAGTAGGTCTAAGTAGGAGTGACAGTGGCAGGAATACCCTCAGGGAAGCCAAGGGCACACCCCCCCTGCACAGTAGTGGCGGGCAAAGGAGAGGGTCTCCTGAACATCAGGTAGGAGTGTGATGCAGACAGAGCTGGCCGTCAGACATGTTTCCATGAGACCAAGGATGTCAAGGTGCATAACCTCATGTAAGTGACAGATATCGGAGGAATGCCTGATGCAGCCGCAGTGAAAGGAGTGTAATTGTGGAGGAGGTTGACAGCCTTGGAGGACTTACGGGGAGTGCTAGAGATCAGAGGTGCAGCATGTGTAGGAGTTGGAGTGGGAGACGGAGAAGGATCATGGGAGGGTGCAGGGAGGCAGTGCAGGATTGATGAGGAGAGAGGAGGGGGGACAGCAGGAGAGGTAAGGAAGTTGATGAGATGTGGCTAGCATTTCTCAAGGAGAATGAGGTTGGCCTAAGGGCCTTGGACTGAGATGCTCCCATTACCATGCACATCAATTGTGGCCTCTGAGGATTGGAAGGAGGCCAGGAGTACACCCCAACGGGTCCCACCATTGATGGTGGAAGAGGAGCAAGGAGAGAGGACAGGGACCATGTGACGGGTCTATGGGACAGGCAAAGGCATGTATGAGCAGATGTCAGTGAGAGTTGGCTTTGAGTAGGCTCAGATGCACTTGTCAGCAATAGGGTGGGTCGCATTGGAGGGCAGGGTGCCCTCATTTGACTGTTAGCAAGCAGGTGTCGTGAGTAGGGCACGATGGTCTGAACTGTAGAAGTCTGGGAAGATAGACCATGAAGAGCAGCATGGAGTGTGAGGGAATGGGGCTCGAAACCAGACGGTACCAAAGCACACAGGTAGGAGGTGGATGTCAAGGCAACATCCACAGTATGACAGCATGTTGGTTGGCATTTATATACAGAGGACGCATTAGCATGTCGTATCATTGCATGTCAGGCATGTGAAGATGAAACTTGATTGGCTGGGGGAAAGTATAGGAATGGTATGTAAGACATCAGATGAATAGACAGGGGAGTATGAGCAACAATGTAGTGACAAAATGACAATTCAAGGGCAACTTCCATGGTGTAGGGCCATATGTGCACTGTTGCCAGTTGGGATAGTGCTGTGGGCAGATGGTGTTGCACTGAACATACTGGATGAGGCACATGGGTGCCACTATCTACTCTGCCACACACCCCCTTGACAGGCACCCAACATGAATGCTTAACACACACACCATGCACATGGATAATACACACATGCATGTGCACTCACCGGATGATGCCTCGTAATCAGGGAGATCTCCCACACCTTGGAGTTGTCCCTCGGTGACGTAGGATCCAGCTACGGACTCGTGTGGTGTGAGTTCTATTTCCTGTGCTGGGGACCCACCTCCAGTCACCAAGGTTGCGGCATGACTTGAGGCCAGCTTATCCTTTGCCCTGCGCTTAAGGTCATTCCAGCGCTTCTGGCAATCACTAGCTGTGCGCCTCACTACTCCAAGGGCACTTATTCTGTCAGCAATGGTCTGCCAGTGTGCCTGGCGTCTGGCATGTGTGGTCTTGGACCCTGCAACGATGACCATTTCCCTATCATGATCTGACACATACTGAACAAGTGCATTCAGTTCGGCGTCTGTGAAGCTTGGCTTCCTTGATGGGCCGGACTGTGCAGCCGTGCCTGGGGAATCAGCCTGTGCCGGACGTGCACTCTTCCTCTTGCGCTTGGAAGGGGGTGGGGATCCAGAGTGTCCTATGCCACTGTGGACACTAGGGGCAGGAGCCGTGGTGGACTCAGTACTGGGTGTGTGGGATTGCACACTCAGCATGGGAGTAGGTGCAGGCATTGGGGGTAGTGGGATGGGGTCAGGCCTGATCTGAGGTGCATGAACTAGGACCGACACAGTCTTGGCAGGGTGTATGAGAGGTGGGGTGGATGGAGCCACACCCTGGATACGGGGGCCAGCAGATGACCTATCTGACATAGATGCGCGTGCCCTGATGACACCAATGTGCACCGGTGCACGTGCAGTGGACCTGCTGACCTGGATGTCAGCGATGGGATCACCCTCGGACAGGTCTGCTGCCACATTGGGCTGGTCCAACAAGGGCTGATCAGGGTTGGTATCAGCCACATGACCCTCAACTGGGGGGGGGGAGGGGCATGGGTGTCCCTGACTGGTCCTCCAGACTGGGGGGGACAGGGGCACCCTGCAAGTCACAACCACGTCCCCTAGTGGATCCTCCACGGCCACCACGTGTGGCTCGGCCACCTTTGCCACCCTTACGGCTTGCACGCCTCCCAACCATGGCACTGATGTTATTGTGCGTATGGGAGTCGGTGTGCACAATTGTCCTGGGCAATTGGGTGTCAAAGGGGTTGGGTACCAGATGGTATTCGTACCCTAGTGCAGTGGCAAGGCTATATGACACCCCTGGGGAAAGATGACGGGTCACGCAACGCACAGGCACCCCAGATAAGTTAAGGAACGTGCACAATACCCCTCCTAGACCACGTGTGCTGATGGAAAACCCTGCACTACGCTGTGGCATCCAGTAACACAATGAACGTATGCGTGTGACACGCAGCTTAGAATGACCTCTGAAGGGGTAGGCTACACACGGGGCAAGCACAGAAGTTAGATACGTGCGTGACTCACCGTCTGCCAGGTAAAAGAGCGTGAAAAATGAGCGCGTTTGGTTGGCAACACCCCCGCCAAAAGAAGATGTGTACGCTGTCTGAGGAGACAGGACAACAGTAGAAGGGGACACTGTTTGAGGGAACAGGCCCAGGTAAACCAGTACAAGAGGAAAAAGAGAAAAAGCTGTCAGAGGTAACAGGGAGTACGAACTGGAAACGCCGTGAAGTAAATCGCGTGTGAAACGACAAGAAGTACAGAATTCACCCACTCGCTCTCCACGAAAAGCACGTACAAGGAAATGGTGTTCAACACTACCTTATATACAGGCCCACACGTACAGCGTCACTTACGGCGTGTACGTGCTTGGCCCATGTTCACCAATCACACGCTTTGTCACTTCTGCGTGTGGATCCTTTTTCACCAATCACACGCTTTGACACTCCTGCGTGTAGCTCACTTTTCACCAATCACACGCTTTGTCACTCCTGCGTGTAGATCAATTTTCACCAATCACACGCTTTGTCACTCCTGCGTGTAGATCCATTTTCACCAATCACACGCTTTGACACTGCACGTGCAGGTAACTATAGACGCACATATGCTGGTGACGGGTTTTCGCGCGATTCACTGAGTGTGGGGTTTTCACGTGCAAAATCACTCCCTATCAGGCTGTCCACGCGTCCAAACACGAAAGACCACGCTCCTGGCCAGGAGGCCGAATTACAGTCCCCCAGAGCCCTGAGCACGCTCCCACCTGCCATCTGCTGCTGCCTGACTGCCTGCTGGCCACGTGCCCCACAGTGCTGGTGGGTGGGGGTGGTGGGAGACATGGGTGGGGGCCTGGTGGAGGGTGCCCCTGGTGGATGGGGGGTGGGGGTGGTGGGAGACATGGGTGGGGGCCTGATGGCAGGTGCCCCTGCACTGCTGGGGGGTGGGGGTGGTGGGAGACATGGGTGGGGGCCTGGTGGAGGGTGCCCCTGGTGGATGGGGGTGCAGGGGGACATGATCAGGTGTGCAGGGTAGTCCCCTGTTTTGTGGGCTGCCTGCAGGGGCCATGGAGGGTGTACAGGGTACACCTGTGAGGGCCCACCCAGCCTATTCGCGTGTGTTAATTCCCACGCACCCCTGTGATACACGTACCCTGGCCAATCGCGTGTTGAACTTCCCGCTACCCCTGTAATACACGCACCCTGGCTGTTCGCGTGTGATAATTCCCGCGTACCCCTGTGATACACGTTCCCTGGCCTATCGCGTGTTCTACTTCACGCGTACCCCTGTAATACACGTTCCCTGGCCAATCGCGTGTTGAACTTCCCGCTACCCCTGTAATACACGCACCCTGGCTGTTCGCGTGTGATAATTCCCGCGTACCCCTGTAATACACGTTCCCTGGCCTATCGCGTGTTCTACTTCACGCGTACCCCTGTAATACACGTACCCTGGCCAATCGCGTGTTGAACTTCCCGCTACCCCTGTAATACACGCACCCTGGCTGTTCGCGTGTCATGATTCCCGCGTACCCCTGTAATACACGTTCCCTGGCCTATCGCGTGTTCTACTTCACGCGTACCCCTGTAATACACGTTCCCTGGCCTATCGCGTGTTCTACTTCACGCGTACCCCTGTAATACGCGTTCCCTGGCTGTTCGCGTGTGATAATTCCCGCGTACCCCTGTAATTCACGTTCCCTGCCTAGTCGCGTGTAGTACTTCCCGCGTACTCCTGATTTGAAGATTGCCCGCTTTGCTTTCCTTGTTTGCCTGCCCTGTGAAGTGGTCCAGGGTTAGCGCAGACCTTAGCGATGATTTAGCGATTTTGATGGCTTTTCCTTGCGCGAGGGCGTTCTTGGGGGCGTTACTGGCGCTGCTGCAGGCTCGCTGCGATTCTCTGCGCCACGGCTGGTTTGGGAGCATGAAATCCATGAATACGCTGTGCGCGGAAATCAGTTTTAGCGCACGTGCCTGGCGCAGACTATCGCAGGCGCACGCTGTGCGCCAGCCGCGTGCGCTACTTGTGCGCTGGATTCTATGAATTACCCTGTTGGTATATTTGAGGGAGCCACCAAATCTATTGCTCTAAATTCGAAGGTCGACCCTGAAATCACTACAAAAAAAGTAGCTTACAGGGGTCGTTTTCAATAAAAGGAGCACAAAGCATCAAAAGAGCACAAGGTGCAACGAAACAAAGGAAGTATATCAGAAATATGGCTTCTTCAATGAAATCAGGGTTGTTCTGCAGAAACGAGATGATTGATTCTTGTAATCCAATAGTTAGTCAAACCAAGGAAAAGTTGATAATCTGCCAACGTCGTTCATTGCCTCCTCTAAATAAACAACAAAGAGCAGAATCTGAAATCGAAAGGTCTGTGAGTGGGTCACTCGGGTCAGTTACTGATCTTTGTGATCTTTCGACTTACTCTGATGATTCTCCTGACCAAATAGCAGCTCGACCCCATGTGGCAAACGATACCGTAGGGGGCGGCCCATTGAGGATTACAAAACTGGCTGTGCAGTGCAACAAGTACCTGGATGGCAAGAAGGAAGTACTTGATCGAAACTCCAAAACGATCTCAAATTTGAACCCAAAACAAACTACAATTCAGAAGAATAAGCAGACCCACTATTCCTCTCGTGTTCACTTGAACACAAGTTCTAGAACGGTTATATCAACTTGCAAATTGAGATTACAAAATCTTCACCTAGACGATTTTGAATTAAACTTGAATCGTCATAATGTGATGAAATTATTCAATTGTATTCCTTCACTTCAAACAATCATGTCTGATGACATCAAAATATTTGAGTATGCGACCGAGAAATGTTGCGATCAAGTCCTCTTACACATTGTTTCAGCCTCGGTTTGCAATACCATTTTGAAAGCTTCAGAAGAATTGTTAGGTTTTGGATTTGATATAACTCTAGAACCAACTTCCACTGGACCTAGTGTGGCAGTAACGAGTCCAAGGACTGGGACTCAGGAAAACCATGCACAAAGACGTGCTGATGTACGAAAAGCTATGACAATTCCAGCCAATATGCGACATTGTGATGATAATAACAGAATCACAAATTGGGAAGCCAATTGGAATAAACCACTGGAATATTATCACTAGCCACGACAGGAGGCGTTTGAGTGTTGTGTGATTTTTTATCCTGGAGCACAAGAGGATTTACTCATTTATTCAACAACTTTGATGCTGTGCTGGAAAAAGTGTTTGTAATCTGTCTTCAGGAGACATGGTTAAGTGAGGCACCATCAAGGGATTGTTACGTCACTCTATTAAATCCAGCCATCAAAAATCCAATAGGAAGACCATCTTCGGGTCTCCTGATTCTAATAAAAATGAATGCTTGGTGGTCGATTGTGGACACATTTAGTCCTAATCCTTTTATCCAAGGAGTTTTGCTTCGGACGAATGATGCAAACATCCTAACAAGGAAACATTTGCTTATAATAAATGGGTACTGGAAACCTGAAAAAATCAGTACCAGGATGTTTATAAACACAATTACATTGTACATTGATGAGGCTCTAACTACATACATGAATCTTACGATCATATGTTGTGGGGACCTAAATTGCACATGATTTAAAATTGACCACACAACCCAGTTCTTCACACCTTTACCAGGCAATGAGGTCACTGCAAGGGGACAGTTGCGGAGACTTGTACTCCAAAATCGTAACTGTAAAATGGTCAATGGAAATGTGAAGGGGACAAACGCCTCATTCAACTTGGTCAAACTCAAAATTACAGACTATCATAGATTATTTTTGGGTATCTCACAACCTGTTTGAACAAGAACTGACGCTTGCAGTATGTGAAATGCCTAATAGTGATCATGATCTTCTTCGACTCTCCTGCATGATTGAATGGACTAAGTGCAATAAGAAATGCGAAATTCCATTACTGGTCAACACCAGTGGCAACCGTCTTCGGATCAACGGTCCTCAAATTCAAACCTGAGTCAGTGATTATCTAATCAGAACGCAGCCCTGTCGGTTGACTACGCTCCGCTACTCTCAGACTTCATCACTGTGAGAGCATTTGATCGTGTGATGGGGGTAATGCATAAACATTCATCCACTATGATTCTCACAAATGCCAAGAGAGTGATGCGACGAGATATTAGAGCACTGAAAAAGTCCAAGCACATTAACGCTTGTGGGATGGATATCAAAACCGCAATTCGTTCACGACGGCAAGCATACCGGAATTGGCTGAAATCCCAAATAATAATAATTGAACAGGATAAAGCTGAAGCCTTATTGAAACAGCTGGTTACTAAGAATTCACGTGAATTTTGGGCAATCCTGAATACAGGAAATTCACGACATTCTGCTTCATTGTCAAATGAAATTGAATCTGTCAAATGGGAATCCCATTTTGTGAATATCTACAGCAAACCTCTGAGTGAACTGATGATAGTGTTAGAACATGATCTCACTACATGGGACTTGCAAATTTCCTTGAATGACATCGAAACCGCAATACGTGGCCTGAAAAACTCTCACGCTGCCAGCCCAGACATGAAGACAAACATGATGCTGAAAAAAACGATGTTCAATGGGCAGCCTTTATCGAAACATTGTTTTTGCGACTATCTTCTTTAATGCTGATTCCGGAGTCTTGGCGGGAAGCCATCATTGTGCCAATATATAAGAAGGGTAATCGGGCAGAAGCTAACAACTATTTCCCGATTGCCCTGTAGGATACCATAGGAACATTTTTTGCCTCTTTCCTTCGACAAAAACTAGTCCTGTGGACCAGGCGAGAACAGATCTATGACATCAGACAAATTGGGTTTACTAAAGGGGTCGGTGTGGAAGTCAATCTTCTGATACTGAACATATTAAAACTCGAGACTTTAAAGGCAAAAAGAAAAATATATTTGGCATTTATTGATTTACGTGGTGCTTTTGACAGTGTAAATCGTGGAAAGTTATAGCAGAAAATGTCAAACTGGAACTGCCCTCAATATTTATTTAAACCGATAAAAGCTTTACACTCTGACACAGTCATTAGGATACGCTTAACAATCAGGGCGAGTTATCAAAGAAAATACCAACAAAAAAGGCGTGAAACAGGGATGCCCCCTAGCTGCCGAACTCTTCAAATTGTTCATCTCCGATTTACAAAAACACTTAGAACAAGTCCGTTGGGGCATGTGGAACTAAAAAGCAGAAAGCCTTTTGTTGGAAAATCAATGGCACCCCCCTAAGGGTGGTCAATTCTATCAGATATCTTGGCATAATGTTTAACCCGTCACTAAATGAACATCGTTGAAGTTGGACCATGTAAATCGGATGACTCAATTCAGTATTCAAGGATCAATGATAAATAAGAACTATGGGAAATTTACCCTTGTCCCGGTTCTTACTTTCTACGTACAAAAAGTAGTTCCAGCAATTACCTTCGGGTCTGAAGCTGGGTGGAACATTGATGTGCAATTTTGGCAGAAGCTAGAAGGTTTATTCTGGCGCCGGGTATTGAAGTTACCCTCTTACATTTCAATAACTTCGCTACGATATGAGCAATCGCTAAACTCCTCGTATGCATGCGTCACGTGGAAATCTCTGATGGTGATGCGTAAGATGAACTTGAATCCTTTGATACCGGCATATCAAATATTTTCATCTAGACCAGGATGTGGAAGGCCAGGTCTGTTACATGAATGGCAACAGTTTCTGGAAGAAACTCTAATAAATACGATCCAAAACTAACTGACTTGATATCACAATCCCAACATGTAAAAAAGAAGTTTGAATACTGGTGTTGGATCCAGAACCATTATTCGTGACAAAAGATGTCAACTACCTTGAAATCAGGCATTGGTGTTCCTAAATTAAATGTCCAGTGTCGATACCTGACAAATTGCCTGTCACAACATCATCATGAGCAATTTTTGAGGCTGCGTTTAAATGCACTGAAGACTAAGGAGATGCTACGGCTTTGTCACATTAATTAATTGAATGACAATCTCTGTCGATTCTGCAAAATTGAAATCGAAACAACAGAACATTTAATTGAAGGTTGCTCTGTGATTTCTGCAAGGCGGATGCGCCACCTTGGGGATTTATCCCTGCTGATATGAACAATCTAAACTGGTGGTCATATGCATCCACTAGACATAACCTTAAACTGAGCTATGCTGCCGTGGTCTTTATGAATTCATTACAGTTGAATGAAAAATCTGTTATATGACGTAATTATTGGAAAACTAGCTGTAATAGAAACAAAGGATGTCCTTGTGGTCTTCAGGCTTCATGCATTGTTTGGAAAACTGGAATATAGTGAATTGTTAGTTGTAATAAAAGTTCAGTGTCCTTACTGCTTGCATTAAGGGCACATTGAGCTGAAGTTTCAATAAAAAAAAATAACATTATCAGAGGATTTGGCATAAAGGCCTTGTTAGTAACACTGAGATACACAATAACAAAGAATAAATGAGCTCTGATTTCACCTCACAATATTTCATTGGTTGTGTTTGATATGAAAGGATCCTAAGAGTTCCAAAATACTGGCCACAAAGAGGTGGTTGTCACCAGTAAGCCCTCCCTTTCAGTCCACATATTGGAGCCCTTACATTTAAAGACAGCAACATTTAAAACTTGACACCACTTGCTAGCATTCCAAAAACAGCCAGATACCAAGTTGTATGTTTCCCAGCCAAGAGCTGAACTCAATCAATTGGAAAGTGAGAGTTGACATATTGAATTCCTGAATTGACGGCATCCTTCATCAACCCATAACATATTTTGATTTCTATGTTGATAATTGGTGGCAGAAGTTAATGTGTACCTTGAGTCTGTGTTTTTTATTGCTTGTTTTTACCTTGTTTGACGAACTTAAGGCAAGTGCTGAAAGGTATTTTTTTTTTAAAAAAGGAAATCTTGATAGACTCCATTTCGGTGGGAGACTGTATTTTACTTTCAACTTTCCAAAGTATCCTCAATTTCAAAGCAAGTATTAGGGGCAAATAAGAACCCTAAGCATCCTGTTTCACAATCTTCCCTCAAATCTTCCCAATCGCCACTGAATGGAATTCGACATTTTCTAAACAATCATCATGGGAGGATTACAAGTGTCTTTTCTCATGCCTGAACTACCCTGGTCCTTCCCTTTTTAGTAGGTGAACCTGGAATGTGTCGTCATTAGTAGTGATATACATATATAGATTAAAAACTGATCAGGGCAAGAATGGCTATATAGTGACCGTCTATTTTATTGTAGTTGTTATCTTAATCAACAACAAATGAAACACATTAAATCAAAGACAAGTTGACACAGGTGAACGAAAAGTATACATTCCCTATAGCAAAACAACAAAAAACATTGAGATGAACGAATATATTCAACGTGAATCTAATCTCGTCTAAAAACGTTTTCCCTTATCTGAGGCACATTATTTCTTTTTTTATGCCGAATCAATCGGTTTAGTCAACATTGTTGTATGATGAGCACTATCTGGTTATGGAATTGTCGACACGTCTGTGTTTCAGCCTTCTACCAGGAGTGAGAAGTGATAATTTTATCAGCCTTCTTCAGTATAGGGAATTGTGTGTCCTACTAAGTGGGGGTCTGTATCCAGAACGGTAATATAAAAAGCCCCTCGACTAGGTCGTATTTCAGAATGTCCATGATGGGTACTTTCGTGCAGGCAGAAATCACATACATATCGGGTGCATTCGCAGCTGTGTGTTGAAATAATCTGAAACACACAAGGCGTGTTTAGGCATTAGACATATAATTCAGCGCCTTAAGGTGTAGGTGATAAATGAGCCAGGGAGAATAAATTACCTGGATGTGAGGATCCAAGGATGCAAGGGGTTTTAGAGTCCACTGTAGTTGGCCTCAGTTGTATCGGTGCCAGCTGTGCACACTGTGAAGTTATAAGGAGAAGGTTTCAAGGTCCCTCTGGTGTGTTCTAGCGATTTAACCCAGGGGTGGGGCCTTCTAACCCCAGTGCCTAATGACACTAATGTAAAATGACCCAGCACGTCCAGGAGTCCGGTGTCATGACATGAAAAGCGTGTGTGTCACCATGTGCGCAAACAAGTATCATGCTGATGCCGGTGCTCTATGGATCGCTGGGTCCGGGGACCGTGCGTAGCAGTGTACAAGGGATGTTTTCCCGTGTGCACTCACAAGTGTAGCGAACTGATCAGTGCTTGTGTGATTGCCGCATAGCCGCCTGCGGTCCTGGACGTGTAGAAGTTCTTACCTGGGGCATGAGTGATTATCCCTCTGTGTGCATCCCTTGTCAGTAGTGCAGCCGAGTGTGTGCTTCACCTGTGTGTTTATGCAGTCCCCATGGTTACCCGGGAATCGGGACAGCGGTGGCCATCTTTTAATGTAAAAAAAAATGGTATTAGCATTGTTAGAATGAGTGGAAATGTAAATCACTGTGTGTTTATATAGTCTATCTACAGACAAAGTTGGGGATAGGTTGATTCGGTATGGTGCCTCACATATGATGGTGGATGGTATCTGTGCAACATGATTCATTGTTCAACACGTGTGATCATAGTACATCTACAAGGTCCAAGGATAGAGAACTGTTAAATGTTATCACCGGATAGTCACAATTATAGTCACGTTAATACTGTACACTATGTGGGGGCTATCGTCACGTAAATTGCATCACTGTCCCCAAAATAGTGTGTTCAAGTTGTGTCAGTTCAACACGGTTTTCACATGATTTATCTAATGATACAGCGACCTTGACAACAGGGTTTGGTCCCTGTCTATTTATATGATCTTGCAATGGATGACCATTCTTTGTAGTTTACATCTGGACACGGTTTTGGTGTGGGCTGCCACATACACGCTATAGATAGTGTTATTGCATGTATCCCATGTTTTTAAAAGAATTCAATGCAGGGTATGCTATATATTTGTATGACAGTGCACATCTAAGCAGAGTAATGCACTCAACATCAACAAATAGTCTCCCTCATAAGCATTATACACTGTTATCATGTCTGTTCTTTGGCAGAATGGTGTAGTTTAATGGGGGATCATTCACAGAACGGTCTCCCTCATAAGTTTGGGGCAAGCAGGGATAGCATTGGTGTACTGGTTACTCTCTGGTGGTCCCGCTGGGGCACACGATTAGTGCAGTGGTTCAGGTAATATAATCGCAGCAAAAATGCCACAGTGTTTGACCCAGTAAAAGTGTGCCCCATTATACCATTTAAGGGGAGCGGGGGTTGTGGGGGTGTGCCCCACTCCCCTTAAATGGTATAATGGGTCAGGGAGTTGCGGGGGTGTCCCTCGCATGTTTTACATGTACTGCGACGCAAAAACGGCTGCATTTTTGCCGTGATATTTTGTTACCACTGCAATTTCTGCCACAATTATATCACATGGAGCCCCATGTACAGCCCCTCCTGGGAACTGTTCAACCAGTATATCCATCTTTGTTACAGCCTCCCTAACTGTTTACCCAAATCTCTGCCCCTCACTGTTGGGGATGAGCATCTGTAAAACGCAGCATTTAAACTCCTGGTCAGTGTGTCTTTTCAGGATGTAGTGGTCCCCTAGGGGCTTGTCTGCAACCTTATTACGGATGCATGAGTGATTTTCAGTAATCTGTTGTTTGATTGGTCTTATCATCTTCCACACATAAATCAGTTTGCATTGACACTCAATTGTATATATCACCATCTTACTATAGCAATTGGTGTGAGTCTTTAATATCCAGTGTGCCTTGCCATAATGAAATGAGTGTTTTGAACTGGATAACCCAGCCCTTTAGGAAGAGTAGCAATTACCTTGGAGATGGACAGAGATATTCATACATCAATAATCAAGACGACTCAGGTAGTTGGCAAAAGGAAAACTGTTTTAATATCAATTATCTCAAACAGGCAGTACAACAAACATCAACGAATTTGCTCGATCCTCTTACTCAATGTATTCTACAAAAAAACAGAGATTGTATACACAAAACTCATCATCAATGAGGTTAACCTATGTTTTTACTAACGTCATCCTACGTGGCAAACTATAAAACCCTATGATTATGGGTGATTGGCTCTAAGTGAACATCTAAGTATACGATCCATACTAGTCTAGAAAAGTGTGAATATGTGATTGGTTACTTAATATCAGGTGGGGCAACTAAGCCCTCCCCTAAAAATGACCACTAAGAATTTCACTAAATGCACAACTTCCCATTGGTTCACACAACTAAAGGACCCCTAATTACGTGGTGCCCTACAATTTGTTGGGACTCTAACCTCCATCAGCACTTTTCCACGTACGTCTAACAGCATTCAGGCTGGCCATCCAGGTGAGCTCGCACTAACCATTGCTTCCCATCAATTAGCATATCAATCCATCATCACCTCAGTGGTCTACTGTCAATTAAGCTTTGAAGCTCGGCCTTGAGAGTGTTCTTAGCTCTGAGATATCCAGGGAGTGAAAGCACGCTCTGCCCTTGTGCGTAGGTGTGACCATCTCGTTCGTCCAACTTCTTCCTTCCACATAACTGGAGATCATGGAATCGAGGTTCTAGTGCTTTTTAATACTATTTTTTAATAGACCTCTGACATCTTCCTTGTTTTGTTCATGCCTTCTGAACAGGAGTTCTGTTCTTTCACACAATTTGTATCCAATGTCAGTTTACACCAGTTTGATAAGGCCTTGGCTTCTTTGGCTCATCCAGCCGTGTCTACTGAGTTTAATTTTGTAATTCAATTTGCTTTTCAACTGCGACACTCTGGAAATTAGGCTTTCTCTGCCTTCTTGCTAAAGTCCAGCACTGCTCTAATGCGTAGTGGAAACATCCATCCTTTACTTGGCCATATATATATATATAAACTTTGTTAAAGGGACGTTATGGTTCCAAGTAAAACCGAAAAACCCTTGAAATTCGCCAGTTATGGTAAGCTAAGCAACCATAACTCGCGCCTCCACCACACTCGCGCCTCCATCGTGCACTGCTAAGACTAACACCCAGGACATCAAAGATGACATCACAAATGTGATTTGGCCTTTGGCTTTTCAACTGCTCTGTGTATGTCACATACTCTGGTTTCCAACATACAGGCAATCGGGGCAGACCGTTTGGGGTGGGAGTACTCTCACATCATCCTTCATATCCAGGCATTCAGGTTTCAAGAAAAGCTTCTTTGGGATCTATATCTTTATGACACCCTTCAGGCATCCTGCTGTTTTCACATGCTCATCATTGTTCCACGTCCTTAGCATGAATTGTCCTTTTAGACTGCAACTGATCCAGCTTCCTACATATGTCTTATGATTCTTTGGATACTGGAACTTCATCCCCTCAGGTGCATGAATACTGGACTTCACAAATCTCTGATTTCTTCATCCATCAGGTCTTTGGCTTTCCATCCTGGTTCAATATCAATCATGATTGTCATACCTATGGCTTTCTTTGCTGTCTTCTTACATTGTGAGATTATCAATTTGATCACAAAGAATCCAAGTAATATCCTTACTGTTAGGGCTCCAAGGAAATTGAAAATGTCTGCCATCCATTGTGGAACCCAAGAAAAGGGTGATCCAAACCAGCTGTCATCAGCAATGTCTTCAACTCCGTCTATCATCTTACCATGGAGCTTTGTCAGAATGTCTATGGCCTCTGTCAAGGTTCCATTCTCGTCATCATGACAAGGTATACATGTGCAACATGATTCTCTAATGTTTGCACAAATACCTCCATCTATAGGTGTAATCATATCCAAAACATATCTGTTCTGAAGAGTCATCAGTCGTATGGCTCTCAACTCTTCTCTGATAGCGTTGAATCCCTTTATGGTAGTGTTAATTGTCTGCAGCAATTCCCATCTGGTAATCTGCAGCCACTTGGTATTTGCTCCAACTTGGATTCTGGGCATGAAAATCATCATGAACACTGCCAAGGTCTCACTGAACAGCCTCTGCTCATAAGAAATAGCATCAAAAGCCTTGATAGATTTTGCTGAAAAATAGTTCTCTCTCTTCATCCTCTTCATCAGCTCCAGAGATCTCTTCTTCCTCAGGTGAGCATCTGCTTTTGATAAACTGTCAAGATTCAGAACACTTTTTGGAATCACTAACGCTGGAACATGGACTTTCACTAATGAGCATCATCCTCCCGAATCCTTGGGTATCTTCATATGCGCCCCAGATCCACAAGCCCAATAATGATCCATGATCACTGCTGTCTATGTATCATTCCTGGTACATCAAAGATTCAACCACAGTTCTGATTCCCTCCAACTTTGTGCCAATTATTTCTGAAGCACAGTTTTGAACTTTCCAGAGGCACTATCTGCAAGGCTCCTCCTCTGTCTTCGACCTAAGTCAGTAGCTTAGCAAGTCTTGGCCATAATGGCTTACAACCATTCTGTACGATGTCAAACAACCAATAACCACCCAGGCTCTGAAAATGACCACTCCTTTGTCCCATCTGTCAGGTGATAACACTGATAACACTGATCCCCAGATCTGCATTTGGCCTCTGTTCTTCCAGCTACACATTTCTTCTGCAGATTTTCCTGGTTTACCTCACATCTAATTCCAGCTCCTTTCACTCCAGGCTTCTCGTATCTGATCACATGATTCGTAGCATGGGCTCTGTTTCTTGTCTTTGTAGCTTGGATGTAGTCATCTTCATCTGGATCTGTCCATTCATTTGACCATTTGAGGTAGGTATCTCGGCCCATGAATTGGCCTCTTATTTTGCAAAGTGCTATGTGCGAAAGACAATGAACAGTCTGGACATCTATTTCGATAGCTATGAAGATCTTAGATTTTCCCATACTGTAAGGCATCTATATGTGTTATACGAGTAGGAGAAAGTTCTGAAAGTTTCTTCCTCTCAGCATACCTTTTAGGCATGAATATGTCTCGCAAAATCTCCATGTGTGACCTTCTTTCAGGAATCACCTTTGGGCCATTTATCACAGGACCAGGTGTAATTGCAGGCATTACCTGTGTAGTTTTACCTTCTATCAACCATTTCTCCTGCCTGTCTTGCCAAGCCTGTCTCCTGCATCCAAAAAGAGTCTCTAAGACACTTATTGCATGTTAATGATTGTTAGTGACATTTATCTCAAAGTCAGGCAATGTGTCATCTTTCTTTGGGACAGGAATAACTACATAGGGTCTTGGCTGCCTAGTAGTTGCCATAATTGTACCTTCCTTCTGCTCAGTAAGGTTCACAGTAGTCTTAGCTCCATGCACATCAATGTAGTACGATGTACATACTGTGAGTGAAAGCAGTATAATTATGAACAAAATGCAAGCGTAAATAATACACAGATAGGATATTTTGCTGCATCGACTTTGCGGACAACGTGGACGTCTCTTGCATCTGGCATAATCATGTTGCTACTAACAGCAATATATTGCACTAACATAGCATGACAGGTACCACATATCTACTAAACTATGTGATTGATTCATTACAGCAACCAGTCTAGTAAATGCTGGCAGTTCATAAACTACTTTATTAATTGCGTTTACACAGGAACACCTCATTGTTTGTTTGTAGTCATTTGCTCCATTTCAGTTCCCGGGGTGTTTTTGGAGTTCCTCTTTGTTATCGCTACTAACATTTCCCATCTTTATTGCCTAAGGAAGGAAAAAAGTAACTTTAATACAGCAGCATTATGTACTGCTCCTTGAAGCTGCTATCCTGGCTTGGCAACTTATCCATGATCGGCTGTCTGCTTACTGGATACCAGTCGTTAACCAGAAAAAATGTGGATGCCTCTCCAGCAAGAAGAAAACAGACTTCAGTAAGTCTAGATAAGTTCAACGACATACACCAGTTCCCAGTCGATTCCTCGAATCTGTCTTAGACCAGATGACATAATGAATTTCTTTCAGCATGAAACAAACGTTCTCGCTGACCAGTAACCTCTCGATCTGTACCTCGATGGAAAGTTTCACTCTGATCTCGGAATTTCCTCAGAATAGGTACTCACTTGTGATACGATACCTCTCAAGATTTCGTTTAGTTCTGCATTGTTTCTCGGATCCCTTAGGAATGTACGCTCATCAGTGTGTCTTCCAACAAGATGCGGGTATTCTTCAATCATGCGATAGAAGACCAAACTGACCAGTCTCTGTGCATCATCAGCTGATAGGGGCATTTGCCCTTTCCCCACTATACTCTGGTAGCTGCAGAATTTGTTTGATGATTGCTGTGAGCAACCTCCTTACGATCGGACCATTCTTAGGATCTTGTTGAAAAACATAAACATTAGTAGTTCTCCCCACAATTGCAGGATATGTGCGCAATATAAAGAGAAAAGCTTTGAAAATAATCCATAAAACGTTGTCATTGGGAATCACCATAGGCAAATCCAAACTGGAACTCAGTGAGAAATGAATCCGGGTACTACACTCTCTTCCAATTGTCGAAAATGAGCCCACGACTTGGCATATTTTTCTTATCAAGGCTTAAGCATGACTCAGTCCAAAGTCAAATAACTCCCGTGGCTTTAAGAACAAAAGATCTTCCCTTATCTCTGAAATGACTGCACAGAGTGTTCAAATCAGCTCCCCTTAACACTTTCATAAGTGGCCAAAAGAGTGTCCCGAACTAAGCTACAGTCCAATGAAATCTTTTCTTTTACTCGACAGCCTCTGTGTCCTTCTTCCTCCTCATACACCTTGTCTGCATTTGCTGAGGTTCTTCCCTGATGCTTGCTTCCGAATGGTGCGGGGGTGAAGGGATCTCTCCAGCATAGATTTTTACATCACTGAGAAAAGTCCAAGCGCTTATGCCTTGCACTCTGACTGCAGACGGTGTGACGTCTTCCACACGGAAAGGGGCGTTAAATCTGGGCTTGTGCCACTTACTAGTAAAATTGTGGATTAGGACCGCATCTCCGGGTAATAGTTTGGGAAGACATAATTCTTGAAGGCTACTTGTTGATGCATCTCCTTCTGTGTTTTGTACTGCCCCACACCCTTTTCATCCTAGATGACCTAAAATGACAGAGATACTTGAAGTCATACAGATAAGATAATCACTTAGCTCCATTCCTAACCGTTCAGATGTAGGCTGAGCATCACTTCTAACTCTGGAAGGAGGCGTGAGGGGTGTCCTCAAACGTCTCCCTGTCACTATCTCATGGGGGGTGAGATGGTGGTCTGAACCTGGTTGGTTCTTCAATG
Organism: Ambystoma mexicanum; assembly: GCF_040938575.1. Classification (NCBI taxonomy): domain Eukaryota; kingdom Metazoa; phylum Chordata; class Amphibia; order Caudata; family Ambystomatidae; genus Ambystoma; species Ambystoma mexicanum. The sequence continues at coordinate 1,273,262,068 of NC_090929.1, read as the reverse complement.
CATATAATGCCAGTGGTAGGCAATGCAACCACCCTCTCTTCAAGGTAAGCTTCAACTTGTCTATCCTTTCTTTAAGCAAGCTGTTGAGCCATTCACAGATCCCATTTCTTTGTGGATGGTTGGCCGAAGAAAACTTCTGCTTGATACCAAGCAACAAGCTGATGTGCTCAAATGTTTGATTCGCAAAATGTGGGCCATTGTCTGACCTCATTACTTCACATACTCCCATCTAGGAAACACTTCACACACTAAGAATTTTGCTGTACAAGTAGAGTCTGGGTGTGTACACGGACCAGCCTTAATCCATTGTGAAAAGGGAAAAACTACTACAATCATGTATCTATATCCATTACATACTAGCAGCATGTCAACATAGTCGATATGCAAATGCTCAAAGGGGCCAGTGGGTCTCGGAATAACTCCCCTAACTGTGCGCAGTGTATGCCCAGCCATGAATATTTGGCACACGATGAAGTTCACTACATTGAACCCAACAAGTTCTAACAAATTTGGTACGAAGCAATCCTTTGCAATAGTTCTCTCTAGTTGTGTGTGCAGGTTAGTGTAGCTGTTCCAGCGCCACCCTTAAGAAGGCTACGAGTATCACTGGTTTACCAGTCATCACCTGTAACCAAACCAAGTAAATCTCTGCATACTTAGACTATTGTGTCACACAGCCTACCGTGTCACACTGTACTGAATTGTCTACTGTGTTAAACTATACCAGCCCATACTTGACTAGCTTCTGTGTTGAACTATATCAGCCTATGCCGGACTAGCCTAATGCACTCAATTATATCAGCCTATGCCCGACTAGCCCACTGTGTTGATCTGCACTAGCTTATGCTTAAAATCTAGCCTACTGCATTGAACCGCCTACTGTGTTGAAATGCCCCAGGGTATGCCTAACTAGACCACTGTGTTGATTGTGTTGAATTGTACCAGCCTATGTCTGACTAGCCTACAGTGCTGATTTTCACCAGCCTGTCGTGCTGACCTGCAAAAGCCATTGCCAAATGATGACTTGCCGACTACCCTGCTGCAAATAACCTACTGTTCTCACTTAGCCTACTGTTCTCATTTACATCATCCTTTACCCAATCATCAGCCCATGATACTAATTGCCTCTATCCCTGCTCAAATATCAGCATACGACAAATGACTGCCCTAACACCTGGCTAACTACCTATCCACTACAATTGAGTAAGCTGAATAACTGAGTAACTGAAAACTATGTTCCCTAGGAATAGCCAGATGAACCTTTTACTGTGTATTCTACTCGTAATCATCCAGCAGATCATAGCCCCTACAATGGTCCACATTAGGCACTCACCCTGTCCTCTATCTGCCAAAAATAATAGACTTTGAGCCAGACTTCCCTGCCTCTTTGAGCCTAGAACTAGTAACAATAAGAATCTCTGCCTTAGCTGCAACAAAAATGCCCCGGGGCGTGAACCTGCACTCAGTCCTGAACATGAGACCCCGCTTAGAACCCTGAACCCTGCATCCCACCGTCCCCTTAAGACCAAAAGGACAACTAATCCACCTAAACCTGCTCTCCTAGATCACAGGACCCTAAAAACACGACTGAACTGTGAAACCTCCATCTCCAAGGTAACCCCCACAATTGTGGACCGACCACCACCTGATTTACTTTTCTCTAGCAATAAACAAACAAATAGCCAGAGACAAAGTAAGGGCACCATCCTTCCCGGCTAGGAGCAATAAAAATATCACGGCGGATAAGCTACTAGTGATTCTGACCCCAACCTCCTTGTCAAGGTATTTAACAATACTATGTCTAAGGCCTTAGACACTATTGCACCGGTCAAACTGCGTAAAAGTAAACAACGTGCACATCTCAATGCTTGGTCTGCACCGCATTTCAAAGACCTCAGATTACAAAAAAGAAAACTAGAATATCTGTGGCGCAACACTCTCTCGATGAAAATAAGTTGCAATTGACTGACTTTGCAAATAACTATAAAAAGGAAATCATTTGCACTAAAAAAGACCTTTATAATAAAAGAACCTCCAATGCCAACTCTAACACTAAGGAACTATTCACAATCCTGCGAGAACTGGAATCCCCCATTCCTCCTACATACAATGTACCCAAGGACAAATTATGGTGCACAAGCATCCAGAATGCCTTAGCTAACAAAATAACATTACTCCAAAATAAGATTGCTATTAAAAAAGCCTCCTTGCCCATTCCAGAGTTGCAATCCACCAGTCCCATTGAATCCTCCTGGACCCTAGAACCATGTAAATTCACCAAAGTATCCATTCAGGAAACTGAAAAAATTATTTTGTCCTTGAAACCATCCAACTGCCAGGGTGACAACTGCCCCACCCAAATAATCAAAGATGCAGAAAGAGACCTAGAACACTAGTGCTGCTCATCTCGAAATGAATGAACAAAGATGAACACTAGTGCTGCTCATCTCGAAATGAATCAATGCCTCCTTCATGACTAACACTGTCCCAAGTAACCTAAAAGAGTCCTGGATCTTACCACTGCTTAAAAAAAAGACTATGGACCCCTCCATCCCAACTAACTACAGGCCGATTGCCTCGGTGCCCTTCCTTCTCAAAATAATCGATAAAGCAGAATACCTGCAAATACAGAATTACCTTGAGGCTAACCACCTCCTAGGCTCCCGCCAATCCGGCTTCAGGCCACAACATGGCATGGAAACGGCATTAATTGATTTAAAAGCTCAAATCAATGAGCTCAAGGACAAAGGGAAAACTGCCTTGCTACTCTTCCTCGACCTGGTGGACCATGAAGTGCTGTGCAAAGACCTGGCCTCGGCTGCCCACTTCTCGAGGGATGCAATAGCATGGGTCCAATCCTTTTTAGACAACAGAAAGAAGAGAGATGACAAATCAGAGCTCCTGATTCTTGGATCAGCTGCCAAACTAAAAAAACTAAATTCAAGCTACTCTGCCTTTAACATAGACGGAAGTACAATTAAGGTAGTTAAAGAAGTAGAAAGTTTGGGCTTCTACTTCAATTCCACCATACTGCACTGACATGCCATCCGCTTGGAGGTAGCCCCTCCTTTTCCAACATGCTAACCCTGCGTGCACCATTGATGTCACATAGGCGGAGACTGTACACTGTTACTTCCTGGCCTGCATGATTCTCAAGCGTGACAATCAATGCCACTAACTCTGCAGCCTGTGAAGAAAAATGAGATGGTAGTTGAGCACTTACCATCTTCTGAAACCCCCCCATTGGCCGTGTGCTTTACTACAGCCGCACCTGTGTATCACTGTCCATCATTCTGATCGATCCTTGAAGAACCGTCAAAAAAAACAATTTCTCCTCCTCCTAAAGCATTTTCTTTTATCCCAAGGATTTCATCATAGAACTCTTAATAGTTCAAGCAGTCATGCACCTGCTCGTACTCTGCCTGTGGTTCAGCTAAAAACATGGCAGGATTCACTATTCTGCATCAAACTATTTTGATCGCTAGATTCAATATGACTGCTTCATAGGCAGAAGTCCTTTGAGAATTCAACGTGCCTTTTGGTATTTCTAAAATGGCAAACAGTGCATGTTCAACAAATAATGTCATAGAAAACCCCATCACTCTGCTTGCAGCTGTCCAAAATCCCACTGTAATATGCAGGGGGCTTGTACCCCAATGTGGTTCTCTGCATAAGGACTGCTGTCATACCGGTGCGGTCCGTGTGCGGAAACAAAAATAATTCCTCAGCATAATTAGGAATCCATTAAACTGGAGCTGTGCAAATCGCTTTTCTCGACTCATCAAACCCTTCTTCCATTTCCTCAGTCCACACAATGTTCGCTTGTGTTGCCTGTGCTTTCTTTAAAGCCTGTAATAAAGGCCTTCTATGTGAACTGTAGTCAACGGCCCATGCTCTGACATAATTACATAAACCCCAGAATCTTTACATGTGTTTTATCGTGTGTGGCTTTGTGGTTTTCAAAATAGCCTCAGCTCTCTCGGGAGTAACCTTCTTTCCTTCATGTGAAATCAATTGGCCTATGTACAACACCTCCTGTTGACAATACTGTAACTTCTCTTTGTCAACCTTATATCCTTTGTCAGCAAGTGTAATCATCAGCTGAACAGAATCACTTCTGCACTCTTCCTCTCATGGGCTGCAAACTAAAATGTTATCTATGTATTGCAACACAACACTTTCTAAATCAATATTGCTTAAGTCCATCTGAAGGACTCTATTGAAAATCGATTGAGACTCACAATACCCTTGAGGTAATATCATGCTTTTTAACTTAGTCTGTCTGAACGTAAATGACGTCATATTCTGCAAGTCTTTGTGCAATGGGATTGAGAAAAACGTATTTTTCAATCACAGTGAAATATCGTGCTTCAGTAGGTATATTATATAAGATTGTAGCAGGATTAGGAACTAGAGGAAACTCGGCTTCTACAATCTGGTTTATTTGCCTCAAATATTTAATTAGCCTCCACAACCCCCCTTTCCCCTTGTTCACATGATAAATCGCTGTATTACAGGGTCACTATGACATCACTAAGATACCCAGATCCAGCATGGCAGAAATTGGCATTAAAATACCTTCATCTGCCTCTCGAGATATGGGATATTGGCGTGCTTCAGGTAAAATTGCTTCTGGTTTCAATTTAATACTTACTTCTCCAACCCCCTTCAACAGACCTACATCATAGGGGCCTGTGGTCCACAATGAAACTGGCACTTTTTCCATATCTTCATCAAAATACTCAGGACGTTTTTGGGCTAACACCATTTTCTGAGGAACTTCTCGTTTGATTGCTCTCACCCAATAACTAATGCTCATTTCAAATATTACTTCGTCACCAGATGGATGATCTCCGAATAGATCCTCATCAGTGATGTCGGTGAATCTGTAACCTTCACCGATGGCAATTACTGCACACCATCATTGCCCTCACCATCATTCCCATCAAGCTAAGCCATTTCACCTCGCAATATGACTGCTTGTAGCTCTAAGGGAAAAACGTGTCCCTCTTTTTTAAGCATAGGTATTTTTGGTCTAAACAAAAACTTTTCAGGTTTTCTCATAGTTGTGCCTACCAAGCCTGGTAGCCAGGTCAATAGAATGTGCACTCCATAATGAAAAACCTCTGGTTCTAAAGGCGTTGCCCGCATGGCCATTTGTCCTTCAAATGCCATAATAAATTTGCTCAAGTTTAAATAATGCATTCCTGATGTTGAACACACTATGCCTTCATCAGTAAACCAAATTGTCATGTTCAACTTGGTCATTAGATCTCAACCCAATATGTTCACAGTATGTTGACAGGTGTCTGCCTTGAATATAGCAATGGCACTGACATGTCACATTCTCCTATAGAGACTGGTAATTCTTTAGTGAAAGGAACTCTCCTTGTAGCTCATGTAAAACCTTATGTATTCATGGCATTTCCAGACATCGAAAATGTTCCCTCTCGTTTACATGAGCGTGTTGCACCTGTGTCTACTAAAAACGAAAAAGATTTGCCTCCTATACTGACATCTACCCTTGGTTTCTCATGAGGATTTGGCATCACGGAAAGTATTGAACACATCAGGTCTCCATGTGAGCTGCACTATTGCGGGTAAAGCCTCATTCCATTACCTGTAAAAGGATTCCCTCCATTGACAGTGTCATCCCCTATTCTAGGAGTCATCTAGGAGTCATTAGCTGTCCTGTGCTTATACTCTGCTGAATCTGCATGGGTGAGTGCTGCAAATGCCTTTCTGGCGGATTAACTGCTACCTGCTGTGTCTACAAGCCTGGCTGCACTCTTGTCTCTTGTTGCTGCTGCATCTTTTCATTCTGAGCAAAACGGTCTCAACTCTGCTGAGAATACGCAGATGGGTTTGAAGCCCCCCCTCTTAAAAATTGGCCATTTTGTACAAACCCTTGACCTCTACACATAAGAGCAAAGAGTCCAGTCATACCACATATCCAACATGTAGGAGGTCTCCTAATCTGCCCATCCTGCATATTTTGACTGTTATTCTGCATATTTTCAAAACCCACCTTGGTTATTCTGGAAACTTCCCTGATTATTCTGCCAATTCCCCTGATAATTCTGAAAACCTCTTGCCTGAAAATCCTCTCCTTCCTTGCGGAGCAAATCCATTATTTCCCTGATCAAACTGCTTTTGGTTATTCACCTGCAACATATTTGCAGTCTGCTGTGAATTTGATCTGTCTACACTAGTCAACACTGTCCCTTCAATGGCATATTTGGACAATTTATTCTGTACTAACGTTGCCTCTTCACTTTTCCTAGTATCATCTTCCTTGTGATTCTTTTCCTGCAAGAGTCTACAATAATGTCTGATGGTCAGCTGAATCTCCGACCACGGTTTATCTTCCATGCCCACCAACTTCTTGAGATGCTATATAATAGAACACAGGTATAGATTTTCGCCAATATTTGTGTGTCTCCAAGGTCCACTGCTTTTGGAAATTCTTAAAGTAAGCAAGTGGGTCTTCCCCCTTCCTGCATCATTTTCGGCATTATAGCTCCCATATCGGACATGGCTGCATACAGTACTCTAAGAGCTTTCCAGACCGCCGCTCTACAGTTATGGAACAGTGCTCCAACATGAGCAGTATTAACTGTAGCCCTTGACAAACATCATCAGCTCTCTCAGCAAGTACACATTCAGGAGACCATAATGTCCCCTATAGCCAATGTGTTTCCTCCTGTTATTTTCTCAAACTCATGTATCCATTGACCAGAACCAGAAGTTAGACTCGGAAGTTTACACCTTAAATTATCCTTAGCCATATGGGGCCACGGTATAAACTGTGGTCGGGCCCCCCTTTCTCTAGCAAGGGAAACCGTGAAGCCCCAATCTCATTCTAATTTCACAGTATGTGTCTGTCCACTGCAGGGACAAGATTCCCACACTGCCTACTTCCTGGCAGCGATCTTAATCTGCTCACATTTGGTGGCGACTCCCACCTCTCATCATGGAATTGCCCTTTAGTTCGGTCTGACTGTGCCAATGGTTCTGATGACCTAGGTATAGGTGCATTTAAATCTGACCATTTTACTGCCCAATCCATTGAAAAACATCCCTCAGGACCACATATATCCCCTCTCTCTTCCCCACGGAAGGTGTCTCTGTCTTTGTCTGGCATTTCTTTTGCCCAACTCGTGCAACTTCTCTCCTCTTCATCTTTGTTCAGAGTCAGTCTATCTAAAGACAACTCCTTTTGCCTTGTATTGCATGAGGCTCCCTCTGTGTCGTATAACTGTGTACTCTTGAGTCGATAATTTATTTCCTTCACCTTTGATTGTTTCTGGGCTTTCATTTCATGGTATACTTTATCAATCACTTCCCCCTATGCTCCTAGAGTCAAACTTGTCCTCTAGATTTATTCTAGACAGGTCTGGTAATGACTCGTATTCTGGGAAGAATTCCTCTATGTCCTCCCATGCTACTTTTGATTCGGGATCCCTTATCTCCTTCTCCAATCGATCAAGATTGCTTGCTTTCTGTCTTCTTTTACATTATATATCATCATCAAATTCTCTCTGCTTCCTTGCTTCCTCTCTTACCCTGTCTTCCTCCTTTTTCTTCATTTCCCTTCTCTCGTTTGCCCACTTTAATTCCTTACCCTTTCGTCTCTGTATTCTCTCGTATCTTAACTTCTGTTCCTCCTCTTTTATTCTTTTTCATTCTAGCCTTTCCTTCTCTTTAATTGTTCGTTATCTGTTATCACGTTTTCTTTGCTCTTCTGCTCTCTCTTGTTTCCTTAATTGCTCCTCTTGATATAAGTGCTCTCGTATTTGTCTATCCTTCCTTTTTGCTTCTTTGTTCTTCCATCGTTCCTCTCTTTCTTTATCCCATTATTCTTTTCATCTTGCTCATCTTGAACTCCGCTTTGCCTTACATCCTCAATGCCTTTACCATTGAGTTTAAGCAAAATCCGGCCACCCATCCATTCGTTCTGCAGAAGTGCTAAATCATCAGCTTTATCTCTTTATTTCACTTCCTATGTCTAGAGATGTACTTGCTCAATCACTTCTCTCTCTATTGCATCTCTCCTTGTCCCCTGGGACCTCAGAAGTTACATCTCCCTCAGTATTTTTCTCTGGACCATCATCGCTGCTTTGCGTAGGCAACTCATATGCCGGGTTGCTATACCCTGGTATAACCCATCGTCTTTCTTATTTTTGTCTTCTATTTCAGCTGGGGAGGGGGAGAGCAGAGGGCTCCTCACCCCCCTCTTTGCATACAATAAGTATCTAATCTACAGGAGGCGGCTCATCTCATTCCTCCTGGTACATTTTCCAAAGCTCTAAGATCGTCAGTCGCTTATCTAGCTTTTTCCCCGTATATGCTGCATGCAAATATGCCGTTATATGCTCCAGGACTGCCTTCGATAGTGACCCTCCTTGTGGTCACGGCATAAACATGTGTCTGCGGTTCCTTTAACCCATTCTGCATTATACTGTCTAAGCTTGGGTGCATGTTTCAGCAAATGCTTGCAGAGATGCACAAGTTGAGTCACATCCTCCATTCGTAACTTGTTACTCTTAACTTGTTTAACACTCACTTGCTTTAATTAAAGATTTAAACAGTATGGGCCTCATTACGACCCAGGCGGTAAGTTACCGCCTGGGTTGTACCCTTACCACCATGGTGTAAACTATGTTTACACCATGGTGGATGGCGAATTTACCGCCCCATTCCAAGGTGAGTGGGGCGGTAAATCCCCATTTCCCATTTACCCTTCCCCATTCCCATTTTTGCCCCATAGGGCATAATGGGAGTGGGGAAGGCGCTAATTACGCCACCGTAAATTACGGTGGCGTAATTAGCACCATGGTCCCTTAGCGCCATGGATTTTAACGCCTGCAAAAAGCAGGCGTTAAACTCACCATGGCGCAAAGGGACCTCGGAATCAGGCGTTAAGGGTCGGCGCTGTTTACGGCGCCGTTAACCCCTTAATGCCTGACTCGTAATGAGGCCCTATGTTTCAGAAAAATAACACAATATGAGCGTGCACCAATCGTCACAGGCCCTAGTTCCTTTATTCACACTTTTTACATTAATCTTGCTAAAAAACAACCACCAAATTCAATTTAAAACAATCAATTCGATTTTTCCACTTATGATGTCATCATTTTCATAATCACATATAAAACAAAGAGACAAACTCAACCGGTCACAAATATTCTTCTCTACAGTCTTCTCTAAGATCTGTCTTGCCCTCTAAGATACTCCATACAGAGTTTAAGTTAACCTCTTTAGATTTGTCTTTAATAGGATTTGTTTTCTACGGCATCCGCTACGGGACTCTAGATTCACATTTATTCTGATACTTTCTTTAAAACGCAGGCCACAGTGTATTCTATTATCGTGGCTTCTGTCACAATACCTCTATTGCTTGGCCACAGTCAAGTCAATATCTACTCACTATATATATAACACTCTTATTATCACTTTATGTTTATCCCGCCTCCCTCTGCTACTCACTTTTTTCTTCACTCATCACCCATACGTTTTGCCAAGTCTCTCAGTTTTGACTCACCACTCGCATTTTCGTCTTCCGACTCACGGGATCGTAAGCCTCTTTTACCACCTATTCAACATTCTGTTTGATCAGCTTCTCATAGATGTGGGAGGGGATTCTGTGGAAACCAGGGGACCCGTCAGACCGCACTTGAAAGCCTTTTCAAATTACACTAACCACTATCTACGGGGAGCTTCACGTCATTTCAGCCAAATGGCAAAGGTTGTTCGATATTTCTGGGACTCTAAAGTTTACTTATGTCGATGGATCTGAACCAACCTCTCTGCTACCAGGTAATTTCTATGACAAATGGTTTGAGAAAGAAATCTGTGTATGGAGAAAGGGTTTCCAGTAATGAATCACAGGCATACAAATTGGGATGTCCCGGTGGGTTAGTGAGGTTGTCATGGACTTTCACAAGTATGTAAAAAGCAGATGATCTTGGGTATGCCTTATTCAGGAAAGCACTTTTGTCCTAACAAATCCACCATTCTTGTTCCACATGCAACGTGAGGCCCTTGATCTCTTCTTGCAGCCTATTAGTCGATTTGGAGTCCAATATTTTTTAGGTTCTATTATCTGAAAGTAGGCGCAGGCACTCCTTTTTGTAGTCGTTGGTTTTTGTGATCACTATCCCTCCTCTTTTGTCAGCCAGCTTTATGATTATTGCAGAATTGACACTCTGAGTTCTAAGTGCCCTTATTGCTTCCTTTGTCAAATTGGCTTGGTAATAATTCTTCTTTTCAATTGTTTCTAATACTTCTTAACAATGTTTTCGAAGGTGGTGAATTCTGCCTGTATCGTGTGGGGAGGTGGATTGAAGTTAGACTTCTTTTTAAGGCCTGTGGTGTTCTCGTTGTTGGTTCGGGTATCATCATTGGCAATCTCACCATGGTGGTTGGGTGGATAAACTTCAAAAAGAAATATCAATATGGTGTTTCTAAAGAACTTTTTTTAATTACATTTCTGTCTCACAAGAGTTTGCTTTTGGGTGAAGCTACAAAGGACAGACCTTTTTTTCCAAAAGGCTTGTTTCTTCTGTCATTAAAACGTGTAAACGAATTAAAGATCGGAATAGTATCAGCCTTCAGTGGTTGGAGTACTATTGACATGTTCTCATTCTCGGGCCGGAGGGTAGGGATTGTCTTCTGTTGTGACCCTGTTGTCCCCCTCTTTGAAAAAGCTGTTGTTGTGGTTGTGGTGCCATGTAGGCGCCCCACGGGGTCCTCAAAGTTGCCTGTGCCCACTGGTTGCAGGCACTATCCACCTTGTTGTAGGTCAGTGTGGTATCTGTCCCGTAACTTGTTTGAATTTGGCAATCTCCTCCTCCAGTGATTCTAGTTTTTTCTTGGCATCATGTATGGTAAGATTTTCTATGAAATGTTTCTCTAATTCAGCGGCAGACTATTAGAAATCTGTGGTCCCTCCGCCTCCGATTGGGGATATATACTGTAATACAGCCACTGTGCCATTGAACACTTCACCCTTACTTCCCAATCATGCAAAAGGGTTTCATAAATTGAACTATCCCAATGGCGAGAATGCCACCTACCATTGCCAAGATTCCTTAGCCATACTCATCAGGCCTCTTACAATATTTAACATTGCCTTGACAAAGACAGTTTTGTCGAAATATGTGCAGGCTGAATGGCTGAACTGTTGATGCACACAAAATTAAATTGCAGCCAATCAAGTCCACCAAGATATCTGTGTTGATTTATACTGAATAATAATTGAAGTCTACAAACCTAACCTCATGAATGGAATAATATTTAGGCTAGCGCAACTGTCCAGAGCCACCCCGTGTCTTTTCTAATTCAGCAAGCTGATCTCCTTGTATTTTGCACTCCTCCTCAGCGGACTAGGATTAACCAATCCCGGCTACAGTGGTTGCCTACTCCACTGATGTTCAGCTTGAATTTGGTGTTGTCGATGAATACCCTGGGTATGTTCTAGACTTGTAGTCCGTCAGCGATGATCCCGGCCTTCAGATACTCTAACATGAACTCTCCTTGCATTTCTGTGCAGATCAGTTTTTTCTTCTTCTGGTTGATGGTGTCTAGTTAGTTTTGTGTCCTGCCCCTTGTTCCGGGTTCCTGGTCTGTTTTGAAATCTTTGGGAACACCCATCCATTTCTGGTAGTGTTCCTCCAAGAAGGACAGAGGCCCTCATTCCAACCCAGGTGGTAAATTCCCTACTTTACCACCATGGTGTAAACTCTGTTTACACCATGGTGATGGCGGATGGGAGTGGGGAAGGCGCTAATTACGGCACCGTAATTTACGGTGCTGTAATTAGCGCCTTCCCCACTCCCATTATGCCCTATGGGGCGAAAATGGGAATGGGGAAGGGTAAAATGGGAAATGGGGATTTACCGCCCCACTCACCTTGGAATGGGGCGGTAAATCCGCCAGCCACCATGGCGTAAATGTAGTTTACGCCATGGTGGTAAGGGTATGACCCAGGCGGTAACTTACCGCCTGGGTCATAATGATGGCCATTGTCCACTGATGAGAGAAAACTTTCTGGTTGCAGTATGCTAGAGACAAGTGGGATACCTGGACTTTTCATGGCAGTTTTCGAGGGAAGGGGAGGTTGTCCAAAAAGCTGTAAGTCGTTCTAGACCATGTGAGCCTGTAGCAAGGTTTGATTTCTAGATGATCCTTCTGATAACTCTATAACTCAAGGAGTGCATTTCATAATTTACGTGACTTGGTAGAATGCATCATCATTCAAACAGGGATGGGCATGCATTTGTGACATTTTTAATAAACAGGATATGGGCTATTTAGGAAATGCCACATGGCAGTATCATTTTGTCTGCAGTATGGTGGTAAAACCATGTCCCAGACAGACTCCCCACAAGTCATTGCATTTTGTAATGATATGTGATGAATCATATCGAGTCATCACTAATTCCCCATCTAGGATCACCAGGGGACGGCAGCTGCTTCCAGATCCTGACCCTGGGGGTGGTATTATGAGGGAGGAATATGTGGGAGGAGACAACTGTTGGGGAGAGGTGATGGCCCCATCAGGACGGACGCAGTATTCTTCATTTCATAATGAACGAGACTTCATCATTCAAACATTTCTGATGGCTTGTTGTCAGTATACAATTCTGAAAAGAACTCAAAACCCACCTCTTCAAGGAGTCTCTCTTCCTCAACACCAAGGCCATAACATCGCTCATCACACGACCGACTTGCTCGATACCGTCCACCCCTTTACTTGTCCGCCACCTGGTACAGATGTACCCTCCTCTGTCCCCTGCTGTATCCTACCCTTGCTGTATATACGTTCTGTTGTTACCACTGAAAAGCGCTCTGTTATGTATCTGCAATGTTGTACACCTCTGTAAAGTGCTCTGTTATGTATCTGTATTGCTCTATACCCCTGCAAAAATCTCTGTTGGTTCTCGATGCTAGGTCCATGCTCATTAAATAGCATAATAATAATAATGATAAAAAGTCCTTTGTATGGTAAGCCCCAACAAGCTCTCCTTCTCCTTGAAAATCACTCTTGGCAACACATCATTCATTCCTCATATACACATAACCCTTTTTAACAGCTCTTGTCTTTAATGGTTGTTTAAACAAAAATCCTAAACAATATCACATTAGAAGTTATAGAGATTCTGTAGAATACAACTCCCAGAAAGCCTCAAGAACTGAGACAAGAGGAAGGAGCTAATGCAGATCAAGAGAAACACACACATGCAGTTATTCTGATGAGGTTTGAATGAGCGGGGCATTTAAAGATGGTATCCATTTTTCAAATGAGAGAGCCAGGGCTGAGGAAGAAAGAAGCAGACCCAGAGATGAGGGAGGCAGAGCTAAAGCAGGACGCTGTGTGGAAAGTGACCATGCTGAAGGAAGCAGACACCTCTATCCCCTGCCCGCAAGCAATACATACCCGTGTGGCGCAAGGCTGACAGGGAAGTTGTTGGAAGACCAGCAGCAACGGAGAAGTTACTGGGAACAAGGAGGTGCTGAGGGATAGCAGTCATGCAGGCGGCTGAGCGTGGATCTGCCTGGAGAGCATAAAGTAGGCCTGCTGTGTAGGGGAAACTATCCTAAAGCAGGAACTTCATGGCAACGGCGTGCCACAACCCGGGAACACTTCAGTGCACCAGTGAGTCCACCCAGTCATTGGGGTCCACAAAAAACACTGATAGGCATGGGAGCAACTGAGTAACTATTTTGAATATCAACCAAGTGAAGTAAAAAGACAGAATCCAAACAATTCTCCATACATGAATGTCAAGGTGGGGAAAGTTGCAACAAGCATTAACTTAAGCAAATGAACAGTAAAGAAGATATAAAAAGGCAGAACTTGAACAAATCCCCATACATGAGATGTCAGTGTAGGGAAGCTTGGAACAACTAGTACCTCAAGCCAATGAAGCAGAAACACATAAAGTAGTGCAACTGTGTGGAATTAAAAAATATCAAACTCAAGTCCTCGTGAAAGGAACACATCAGGCAGCAAACAGTGGGAGGAAGGATGTATATTCAAAGAAATTGGTCAAGAAATAGGCTCAAGTCCTAGACGAAGCTGCCTCTTTTTTATGCGTAGTTGTCGACAAAGTAGATACCTGTATTGTGACTGTTTCAATATAACAATAGATACTGTATTCTTTGAAATGAATACTTGACAGGAGAATATACCAGGGGATCTGTAAGACCCCAAATGAAATGGATTGCTGGCAGGGGAGTATAGCAGGAGGTCCAGTAAAATGGCACACTGAGTGAAATGATTCCTGGCAGGGGAGCATGCCAGGAGGTCAAGTAAAATGTCATAAACATTGGAAAGGCTCCTGACAAGGGAGTATACCAGGTGGTTTCACAAAGTATATGGTAAAGAAGTAAACTGGAGATACTTTTGGCATTTCTGGAGAGGTAATTGTTTGAAAGAGACATTTCTTTTGCTATACTCAAGCAACTATTGTTTGAATCTGACATCCTTACCCTTGCTGAGGAACTGGTATTTAAAAGAAACACTTTTGCTATTCTTACGGACCTATTCTACTGAAGTGACACCCTTACCATTCTTAAGGAACCATTTTCTGAAAGATATACTTTTGCTATCCATAGGAGCTGTTGTTTGGAAGAGACACACTGGCTATTCTTAAGGAATTATTGTTTGAGGGAGATAGTTATGCCATCTTTAGAAAGCTATCATTTGAAAGAGACACGTTGCCATCCTTGAGAAGTTATCATTTGAAAGTGAAATGTTTTCTAACATAGTTAAAATAATCCAGGGGAAGGGAAATCACCTTGTGGATACAAGGGTTCCTCCTTGGAGAAGACAGTTCTTGTTGGATTTGTCTACTCAACTTAGTTATGAACACCTTTTGGCAAATATAGGCCAGATACATTACCTTTCACTTTGTATCATTAATTTTAGCGTGAGGGTCAGAATAGTATGTTTTGGATGGAAGCGCAGTTTATATAATTCTGATGATGAGACACTGACTGATCTTTAGTTTTAGTTTGCTAGGTAGGGAATCCTACGTAAGGTTAGGGACAGAAAGGTATTTATCCAACCCCTTTTGTTTAATAAAAATGCCAGAGGTTGAAAAAATTACAACTTTGTTTCTGCCTCTCATTTCTGACCCCTCACAGATAGTTTCTGCATTTCGTATTTGTGACAAAATGACTTCTGCTCTGCAGGAGTACAAGGATAAATAGAGGCTAGAATCCCCACTTATTCCTCACAACTCTACAGACCAAAAGTGATCCTAGACATAAAGGAAAAACAGGCACAGCCAAGAGATATACCTGCCTCGTCATTTGTGGTAACATGTGCCGAGGGAAGTTTATACTCTTAGGAAAAGTGTGAATGTGAGACAGTAGCAACTCAAACAACAAAAGTACAACAGTTCAAAAATAAATACATTTGCAATCAATATTCTATAAAAATAGATATTTTAAATAAACAAATCGATTGTACAATGTAACTATTACAAACAATATAATAGCCCACCCCTTTAACAGAAGATAGAAAAACAAGAACACATATGTGTAGGCTCTCTGGCTACTTTAGCAGGGAGGAAAAAGACAATTGTTGCAATAGTGTTACTCAGAAGGATATTTTCCTTAGGAAAAAAAACAAGGGCACTAACTTGTCTCTTGGGCCCCTGAGAAGGTGCAAGGGGACATGGTCCAAGTTCTTCAGTGTTTCTATGGGGTCAAATTAGACTACGAGAGGCTGTAGATGAGGGTAAAACAGGTTTCGGTGAAGCAAGCCGCCTTGCTCCCAGGCAGGGAGTCAGCTTCGAGTCGGGTTCTGGAGGTCCTTCTTGTAGTTCAAAAGTGTTGTTGAGCATTGCAGGTCAATGGTTCACCAGGATCAGTTCGGCGATTTAGCGTGGTTGGAACTGATGAGTACCACTGTTTCAGGTCATTGAGTGACGCGTTGAACCAGTGGTTTGAGTTGAAATGCAATGTTAAATCCTGTTGGTTCAATGTAGTGGGGTGATGCAACAGTAAGCCTTCTTTTTAATGATGCAGCAGTAGTCCAAAGGTTGAAGGTGGGTGCTTAAGTCTGCACTGTGGGTCCTGGAGGTTCCACAAAGCAGCAAAAATGGTTCAAACATGGTTCAAGGTGGTTTGAGCAAGGAAACCAGAGACCTGGCTGCTTTTGCCCCCTCAATGCTGTGGGTCCCACTGCAGGGGCCTCAGGCACACAGTGAATCCTTTTCAGTCTCTGCTCTCCCAACCACAGAGGTAACCTAGTAGAGTGGTAGGCCTTGGTCTTCAACAAAGACATCCTCATTGTGCCCTGGGGATGGCTAGGGAGCAACGCTTTCCTCTGCCTTGGAACACATGTCTTCACCTCTGGCAGAGGACTTTGAAAAGGACTGCTCTTCCAGCATGGTCCACATGGATTCTTGCTGATGGCTTGAAGGTCCGCACGTGAATCAAAGAAGGAGTGTAAATATCCTGGTTTATTGTTAAAGGACCACACAGGATTGGATGAAAGCAAGCCTGCTTTAAGGGGTCCAACGCCTTAGCCTTTAGACATGTGTCCCTTGCCTACTGATGTCATTCCTAAAGTACGTTGGCATGCAGGAAATAGAGGGGGCAGGAAGTAGAGATAGGTCCACAGAAAATCAAAATGGAGGAACCCTTCCTCAAGCCTATTGTGCTCTCATACTGACCTAACTCTGGCTATTTCTCAGCCTGTAGCTACATAGACTCTCTGGTGTGCAGCACTCTATGCATGCCTTTGATATGGAATTTCCTCTTAGGAGTGAGGCTCAAAGGAGATCTCCTGTTGAGTACTAGTGTGCCTGGCAGGAAGGAGTTACCCAACCTCCCAGAGACAGGCATCCTACTTTTTGTCCCAATCACTTGAATGTATACAGTCAGGTGCATGGAGTCAACATTGCCTCTCATAGGTGGTCTGAGTTCACAGGGTTAACTTTGGTATGCTACAAATCAGATGTGGCCTTAATAATTATCTGAACTATCAGCCACCATACACAAACCTATGAATGGCTTATATTTCCTCCAGATTTTCCTGCCCCCAGACTATAGTTTAGCATGTTCATTATGGTTTTGGAAGAGAGGGGCAGACCTAAATGCACCCTCTGCAATGCAGAGAATTTTGGTCACATCAGTTATCAAACAGGGGACCTGCAACCTCTGTATCTGCTCTGTGCCACTGTGGAGTATAAGCTACTGATCATGATACCTTTGCAGAAGGACATAGGTGTACAGTATGCTTGTGACATATAGTTTAAGGAAGGCACGTCTGGTTAGCATACCTTTTCTGAGATGGATTACCTGCATTATTTTATTAGAAATAAAAATCCAAAAAGAGAGGGCGTTTACATCCTGGCAATGCTTCACCGTAGTCCCAAGGCAAACAATCCCAATAATGAAGGTGTTTGGCTGGCAAATATTTGGCCCAAAAAACGCAAGGCACATGTTGAAATCTCTTGCCACCAAACAAAGTGTACAGTAACAAGTAGGCAAAAAAGCAGCACAACGGGACCTCATTAAAAATGAAAGTTGACATATCTAGTCTCAATAAAAAAAATATCTGAACGAATACTGCAGATTAAATCCCACAGCATAGAGGTGATAGATGAGTAACATTATATAGAGAGGACATCTCAAGTATGTTCAGTCCACCTGCAAAGATTTCAACAAGTGAATATGCATATCAAGAACAAAGAGCTGAACAGGTGTAGCATGAAGAGACGGATTCTGAATAATAATACATTCAAGGTGATGATAAGCTTTTCAGAGATGAAGGCTTGACCCTCAAACCCACTCATAATGTGGGACACTTCTTGTTATGAATACAATGGAGTACAACAAATAGCAAATACCCAATAGTTTTGTAACCAGTAGTAAGTTGAGTTTTCAGTCATTGCTCAACTTCAGCAGAAGTGTGAAACAACCAGTTCATTGTAGTGGGGTAGGTACCATTGCAATATACATTGGGGCCCAATCCTATACTATTAAGGAAGACCAGGCAGTGTAGAGAACGTAAGGATATGAAGGACATGCTCATAGATTCATGGTTGGTACAACCATGCAGTATATTGTAAGCAGTGAACAGTGAGTATAGATGGTGTGGGCGTGGAGCACTTGTGGAGGTCACAAACAGGAGCTGTATTGGGAAACGCTGGCTCCGAGCTCAGCAGACCGCAAGAGGAGCTGACTGGAGGAATGGCTGTTGTCCTGCTGGTGGTGTGGGGGCAGAGCACTTGTGGAGGCCACGAACAAGAGCTGAATTGGAAAACTCTGGGTGCAGCAGAGCACTGGAGGAGCTGGCTGGAGGGCTGGCTGTTGCCCTGCTGTTTCTCTTGTGTGCCATTAGGTTGCTCTCTCTCGCTACATCCTTATTGCACCCTGTAACAGCTGACACTATACTATGATCACAGACATATTTTTTGGGGGGGCAAAATGAGCACCTCCGCCGCAGAAGCTAATCTGATCAAATGATGTCCCTTCCAATTAGTCAACAAAATGTAATAGCACATGTCAGGATATTCTATTGTGTGCTGCTGAGGATCTAAACATATTGTTTGCCTGTTGTTGACAGACACATTCTGCTATGAAAAATTCATCCTGCAATACTTTCTGTGTTCATTGTGGTACACATAGTTTGTGTCTGCACTATGGCACAACTCCTGTATCATTTTCACCTTTCTGTGGGGATTATATTGATCAAGGGCAATTGGCAACGTTGAAATGCATATTGATATATTTGAGTATCATGATGGTTCAGAAGATAGCTCCGTCTGTTAAGCACTCATTGCAGTCATCTGCGTTCACATGTAAGAATACAATACCACATTCCAGAGAGGCTGGCTCAGCCTTTCCTATATATGAAGTTGATAAGCTTGCATGTGTATGTAATTTGTTTTTTAGCACGACAAGTGTTATCATCTCCAATGCCTGCATCAGATAGTTGTTGCTATAGAAACTAACACAATGTCTGTATGGTAAAGGTCAAGAAATTGGTTTGTTCAGATGGGGAATTGTAGAACCTAGACAGCCACCTCCAATAATGAATATAAAGTGTTAGTCCAGAGAGGGGATTATGCATCCAAATACTTCAAGACTGTGAAAGCAAAGCATTCATGTTTGTATACGGGCTTTGCCACCAGATGATACAGTGATACTGGACAACTCCTGGTATATCACTGTCAATAATGTGCTGTCCTCTGTGAAAAGATTTGCCTTCTCACATGCTGATGGTATTGTTTAGTCAATGTACTTATCTTTCCTATTATGTTGGCCATTTAGTGGAAAGGGTTCTGGACAGAAGAGAGCAGGCTTCTGGCAATCCATTTAACAAGCCTGTGTTTTGTAGTTACTTAAAGTTTTAAAATACAGAAGAGAAACCTAGATAAAATCTTTAAAATCACATCACATCACTTAGTGTTTTGGTACTTGTATGCATCTATTGATGATGATGAGTCTAAAGCTAGAATCATTCTCATTTTCCATAATATGTTTTGTTTTTTAAAATGTTCATGTTCGGTTAAGTGATTCGCGATTTTTCCAAATCAGTTCTATACAATGGGATTATTTTAATTCATGGTAAGAACTAGAAAAGAAAATGGTAATGTGCAGAAATTGCAGAGTGGGCGCGAATCCCGGTTTCACCTCTGAACCAATGTGTGAACCTGGGCATCTCATTTAATCTTGTATTGTCTAACCTGTCAAAATTGCCAGTTCCTAAACCTTTCAGAATTGTCAGCACTTCAGAGTGATTTTGTTTGCTGCAGAGTATGATCTTTAAAAAAGACTTAATCTGGGGCGTGGCTTAGCGCCGATGGAGACGGAAGCCTAATCTGCGATCTGCAGCTCCCGTCTCAGTGATTTTTTATAACATTGTTTAGTGCCTTTTTCTTTGCCCTTAAACTGATCTATTACCCACCTTACGTTGTGAAGTGTATAGACCCATTAGCTGTGACTCCGAAGCCCGAGAAGACTGTGTGGATTCAGTGTTTAAGGAACCACGTGCCTCTGGGGGCGCAGCCTTCTGACAGGGAGAATGCGTAGCGTGGCAATCCAACGTGTATGTCAGCTGGTCGGGTGCTGCGCCTCTCAGATACCAGTTAATGCGAGGAGATGCATTTTCCACACAACACTGGCAACTTTGAATTTAAAGGCACAGGCAGCCTTTCTAAGGTACAATATATTATTTTAACACAAGGATTGTCTTTTACCCTGCAAAATAATTTATATTCAAACATAAAAGACTTATTTATTCAGCAGAATATTACATATTCCATTACAAATAACGTGTGTGTCAAGTTGTATGCAAATCTCTTGCTCTCTTCAACACCATTTTTACGAAAGGAAAAGTTGTTTTTTGGACTTATTTCTTTCGCATATATACGGACAATTGTGGCATATAAAAAGACACAGTGGCATTGCCTTCCACTGATATTTTGAGCAAATATTAGTCAATGTTGAAACATTTTGACTTTTATAATGGGATTAACATTAAAGAGCACTTAGCCATAATAGTTTTATGAGGAATTCTACACAGAACAAGGTTGCGTATTAGCTATCAAGTTGCTCATTAATTTTATGGCTTAACACTGTAAAGAATCATCTCCCACAGCAAGAGGGATATATACGCCACATATTGTAGAAGGGGTGCTTTACTCCCTTCATCCAGCACACGCAAGGCGCTCTGTGTATACCTAGCACCATATCTTCAACATGACTTAAAAAAAACTCTCTCATAAGACTTGCCATCAGTATCTACTACCAATGCCCCCAAAAAGGCAAAAAAGTGATTCCCCTATCCCTAAAGAAGACTTGCCGGATCCAGTGATGCATGCCATGCTGGATGAAATTAAATCACTAAAGCCAATTATGGTGGCAACTACGGCGAAACTACAACTGCTGGATGACAAGTGGTCCTCTTTTGAATCGAGGATATATGAGGTCGAGAGAAGAGTCAGCAATATTGAAGATGTGGCAGGGAAATGTCTCAGAACTAAACCTCATTGATTCTTGGAGAATTACCCATCCATCTGACCTTGACCATACCTTTTATTCCTCTCCACATAACTCCTTTTCAAGAATCGATTACGTCTTAATTTCTAAATCACTTGGCAACCATCTTTTAGAGGCCACAATAGATTTCATTGTCCGATCATGCCTCTGTCCACGTTAAACTATCCAGCTCACAGAGTGTTCATCACAATAACAGATGGAGGTTCAACTCAGCACTCTTGAAAGTTGAACAGTTTGTGAAATGTATTCATCATCAGCATACATATTTCTTCACTAAAAAATATTCAACAGATACTTCAGTACACAATAATTGGGACTGGCATAAAGTGGTATTAAGGGGCCACATTATATCTTATTCGGTTGCCAAGAAAAAAAAACTTAAAAAAGAGGCTGTCTGTGGATATTCTCCAACTTATAAAAACTTCACAATTAGAGTATATTCGGACTAATGCCGCGCCTCTTCTCCAGAAGATTATTAAGGTAAGGAAATAGTATAACAATCTAGCGACTGAATATTCATGCACTAATCTTTTGAAATATAAATCCAAGATCCATCAGTTCTTGAATAGAACAGGGAAAGCTCTAGCGTTCCTATCTTAAGACAAAAAACACTAAGCAAAAGTTACCGTTATTACAGATCAGGATGGCAAAAGAGTCATGAAAGATAAAGATATTGTGTCAGTGTTTTCTAAGTTTTATCAGAAATTGTATTCATCAGAGGCCATACCCAATAATACTGATGCTACAGAATTCCTTGAGCAGGTGCATCGCAATTCTTATAATAACCCTTATTTACAATCTTTGGACTCCCCCATATCATCTAGTGAAGTATACAAAGCCATTAATGACCTTAAGAAAGGTAAAGCCCTGGGCCCAGATGGTTTTTCGATTGATTACTTTTCCAGTTTCAAAGATATATCAATTCCTAAACTTAATTAACTTTTTACCTCATTCATTGAACAAGGGAAAGCAGTAGGTTCCTTCTCCAAAGCAATGCTAATTGTATTCCCCAAGCCCAATAAAGATCCCGAATTAGTACAAAATTATAGACCTATTTATTTAATCAACACAGATTGTACGATATTTGCTAAACTTCTTTCTAATAGACTCATCTCCTTTCTTCCACATTTGATTAAAAATGTGCAGGTGGGTTATGTTAAAGGCAGGTCATCCTCAGCTAACACCAGACATCTAATGAATATTCTAAAAGTCATCCAGGACTCCCCTAACCCATATGCAGCTCTGGCCATGGATGCAGAAAAAGCTTTTGACAGAGTAGAATGGAATTCCATGTTCGAAGCTCTTACCTGGCAGGGTATTCTCAACTCATTTATATCCATCATTAAAGTTCTGTATTCCAACCCTACTCGTCAGTTTTCATAAATAATCACTTATACCCCGATTTCCCTTTATATAGGGGTACCCACCAAGGATGCCCCCTCTAACCTCTTTTATTTATTCTAGCTTTGAAACCATTGCTGGAAGCAATTCAACAAGAAGAAAATATAAGCGGTATCCAATATAAAGGTATTAAAATTAAACTGGTGGCCTATGCAGATGATATTTTACTTTTGTTGAATATATCAGACACATGTTTATATCACTTGACTTGTATTATTACATGATTCTCTCTGGCTTCAGGCTATAAACGCAATACGGACAAATCAGAGGTATTACCACTCAACATTATTTGCTCCAAACACCACGTTGCAAGGCTTGGTATGAAATGGTGTTCAGCTGGGATGAAATATTTAGGAATCCACATCGAGCCTTCAGAGAAGAATATAATTAAACAAAACACAGCTAATATTTTAGCCAAAGTGAAAGAATTAACCAACTCTTGGTCCCCCCTTTTCCTATCTTCTTGGGGTAGGCTTGAAATCGTTAAAATGATAATATCCCCAATTATTCTTTATTATCTTTAAGTTCTTTTGCAGAATCCAATCTTCAAGATTCTTTAGAACCATTGAGGAGAACATTTTTCCATTTACATCAAGAAGGGCAATCAGGTGATAATTGAGGGATATTCCCTATTACCCTCCTTGTACACAGGAACAACGATTGCTCTTTTCCAGGATTCAGGGACCTTTCTAGCAGCAAGCATGTCTTTAAAGACCAGGGTTAAAGCAGTGACCCAAAGTTCAACATTCACTTTCATAATGGCATTGGTAAGGCAATTTATACCAGGTGCTTTCGATGTTGATGCTTTTTTAATCATTGCTTCTACTAGTTCACTGTCCCAATCCAAGTACCATTCTACATCAGGTTTTGTAAATCTGGGAGTCTCTAACTTGCATTTAAAGATTTCACCAAAGTACTTAAAGAGGAACCTTATTCACCTCCTCCAATAGGAGGCCACTTTACCTTCCCTAAATAGTAGGAGCACATATAGTGGGCATAACAAACATCAGGAGTCAACTGATGAACATATGAACATGAGAGTACAAGAAAAGAAAAGAATCAGAACTAAACTAAGCTAACAAAACAGAGAAACTTTGGGAGCTACTGTGGGTGGGTGCAAAATCAGCTACACTGGTGTAGTCGGCTAAATGGAACTGTTAGCCTGTAAGCCAAAGGCAGCAAATTTCCCCTGCTATAATGGGTACCAGCAATCGGCTACCTTTCCTTTTGATCCTACGAATTAGACCATAGCCGAATGTAAAGGTGTGTACAACCTGAATCTATAGGGTAGTGAAGATGTATCTGAGTTCTTATATGCACATAACCACAGATATTTCTGTAGTCATCTTTCGTCTAAATGCAGATAAGTATCCCATGTGTCCTGAAACTGTTTCTCCCTATCTTGCGCTCAATATATGATTATTTCATATGCTGCCATTTCCAATAGCTCTTCTTCCCACACTTGTGCCATGGGTGGTTGCTTGTTGCCCCACAGTCGTACTATGCCCTGCTTTGCCACTAAGGATGCTCTAACCAGCCATTGTTCCTCATGTGTTGTTAGCCATCTCTCTTGTGATGTATCACCCAGAATATATAACAGTGGGTTATACATCAAAGTTTTCCCCAATATACTCTGCACCACATTGTGTATCATCTTCCAATATGTTTGCAGTTGATCACATTCACATAATATTTGCAAAGTGTCCACCTCCGGCCCACCACATCTCCAGCACAAGCTATGCTTTAGTAGCCCTGCTGTGAGAAGCCTGCTTGGGGTCCAGTCCAGTGCAAGATTTTAAATTGCGTCAGCTTGTTCCTTACTTCCCTTCCCTGTTTGCTGTAGTTCTCTAGGATACTTATAATGTTTGTCCTCCACTAGTAAAGTCTTCAGTGCTTTCTCCTATCTCTCCACTATGCCCTTTTTTGTGCATTCCTCATACAGAGTGGGCCTCAACACAAGTAGGGCAGTAGGGGCTTAACGGCACTGGTAAGGATGTCAGTGCCGTTAACCCCCTACCGCCGCATTCCGAGGTCCCTTAGTGGGTCCCACTAAGGCCAGCTGGTTTTACCAGCCGCCCTTAGTGGGAGCCACTAAGAGATCATGGAGCTAATAACAGGGCCACTACTTGCGGACCTGTTATTAGCTCCTCCCCCATTCCCATTGAGCCCTATGGGGGCTCGAATGGGAATGGGGAATGGTTTTCAGAATGGGGACTTACCGGGTCCTCCAAGGCCAGAATGACCCGAGAAGTCCCCATTCCGACTACCCGGACATGGGTTTGAAGGCAGCCATGGGGATAATAGCACATTGTCCCTCAATACTGCATATATGGTACCTATCATTGATTTTATCCCATTCCAGTGCATCAAGGCTTTCCCTACTGCCAAGCTTCTCAATGGTTCCTTAATATCTCTAAACACCTTTGAGACAGCTGCGTGTATCGCCACTGATCTCAATGGCTTAAGTTAAATATGTCTCAAAACTAAGCATTGATTCCCCCTCCCATATATCTTCTATATACCTAATTCCCTTTGACTCATAGTCCAGCTACTTTATGCACACACCATATTTGTATAAGATTATTGTTCCACATGGGTGCTTCTTTCTGCCACTGGCCATCAATTTTTATTATCTTTTGTGCTCCCTACCATGCGCGCATTGTTGACCTAAAAATGGTGTATTTACTATATACCTTCTTCTCCCCATACACCAAAGCCTTTCCACGTGCCTTCCCTAGCCACTCTTTCATATATGCCCATTTCGGCATTCGTCTGATTAGGTCCATAATATTGCCAACTGTGACAGCTGCTGTGCCAGGTAATACAGCTCCACATTTATTTATTTATTGTTCACTTATTAGGCACTTATACAGCAAGTACATACTGTTTCAAAGCGCCCACAGGGTAAGTGAGGGAACAAGGGAGTGATACATATTGAACACACAACAGAGGGGAAAGGAAAAGGACAAACCTACTATGCCCTGTGAGTAATTCAGAACTTGCAAGTGCAGCAAGGAAAAGGGCAGAGGGTGTAGATGCTGGAGAGTCGGTGGTCTTGAGTGAGCAACAGATGAAGTGCATGGTGAGGTAAGTGCTACATGCCACTATCCGTGTTGGGTGCAAGTGCGACCCTCCAAGGCGGAGGGAGTGCCAAGCAATTTTTGAGAGTAGACAGAAGGTGGGATGATTGGGTGTGGGAGGTCAGAGGCCCCAAGAATGCATAAGGGCACAGGTTAGCAATCACAGCAACTGTGAGATTAGCAGAGGAGAGAAGATGGGAAGGAGGAGGTAAAGAGGAAGGTCTTGAAGGTCTATTTGGCATATTAAGGCAGCCCTGTGCCAATGGTGGCATGTATTTTACTCAATTTCAAAGTATTTGATGCCTCTTAGTATTCTTTTCATCAGCACAGATGGCATTTCTAGTGGTAGCATATTCAAAATATAATTTAGACGTGCTATGATACCCATTCTCACCATCTGTACCCTTCCCCCATGGGGACATGTTGAGTGCTTTCCATCCGACCATATTCCCCCTGATTCTATCCCAGGCCTTGCCTGTTTTATCCTTGACCATATGCTATAGACCTGGATTCAGGTATATGCCAAGATACTTCATACCTTTGTCCACCCATCTGAAATTGTGCCCTGATAATTTAGTTATTTAGAGGCATCACTTCACAGTTAATTTTGTAACCAGGGAATGCACAAATTGCACTAGCACTGCTATCGAGGGACAAGGGTCATCCAGTGTCAACACAATATAGTCTGCATAAAGCAGAGCTTTTACCTCCCATACCAGTGTTTTGATCCCTTGGATACCTTCCCATTCTCAAATTGCTGCAGACAACGGTTCCAACGCTAGAGATAATAATAGTGGGGATAATGGACAGCCTTGCCTTGTTTCCCTGGTAATTTGGAAGTGATCTGAAATGTATTCACCTAATTTTACCCTTGCACTGGGCTCGGAGAAGAGCAATTCAACTTTTCTTATAAAGTGAGCACCTATGCCATATCTGTCCAGCGTCCTGCAGAAGTAGCCCCACTCAACCTGGTCGAATACTTTTCCTGTGTCCAGGGAGAATTCTACTCCCGGAGCACATTCTCTCTCTTGCCATTAGATATGCAGGAACACCTAGATGTCCTTCCTGTCATGTAGCCCATTTGTGTTTGGTGTACCAATTTGTGGATCACTTTTTGTAGCTTGGTTGAAAATGCTTTCGCCAGTTTTTTAATGTTTATGTTAATTGAGGAGTTGGGTCTGTAGCTTCCACACTTTGTTAGATCACTCCCTGGTTTTGGTAGTATGGTGGTCATTGCTCTATTAAAATCCAGGCGCAGAGCCCCTTCCTGAACTGCTTCATTGTACGCTGCCATTAATATCTCGGCTACCTTGACCCCCCACTTTATAAAACTCAATGGGTAGCCCATCTTCCCAGGGAATGTATATGTACCCATACTGTTGATGGCATTTTTAACCTCCAACACTTTGAATGCCCCCACCTATCAAATGCTTATCCTCATTGGTTAGCGACGGAAGATGTATATTGGACATTCAAGCTTCTTAATGTGTCAAAGCTGCAGCTGCCTCTGCCATGTATAAATTGCCATAGAACCAGTGAAATTTCGCCCCGATTTCCTCCGGGTCCGTATTGTGTTCCCCCGGTATCCATGTTTCTGATCAGAGCAATATTTGCCTGCTCCTCCCTCTGCTTTAATGGGGTGCCAACAACTGGCCTGCCTTTTCCCCTTGCTCATATGTCATTACTTTAAGTCAAAAAAGCACTTATTCTGCTTTCTTCATGAACAACTTCATATTTCGCCTGCCATACTATCTGCAGGTTCTCACGCATGGACACTTTGTCATAGAGATGTGTCATATTAACAATTTCTTTCTCTAGTGCAGTTTGCCTAGCTATATCCACTCTTTTCTTTCTTGCACCTTGTTGCATCATAATACACCTCATATAGGCTTTTCCTACTGCCCATAAACTACTTATTTACTGAGCGCTCAATTAGACTGAAGTACTCTTCTGTGGCCTTCTGAATAGCCACTTTGTCTTGGGGTCTTTTCATTAAGCTGGTGTTCATTCTTCACCTTTTCTCTTTTGGAATCACTAATGATGCATCATGATCCAAATCCCTTCCCCTCTTACGATATCACAATGTATGACTTATGTCGGGTACTCTCCGTTTGGGAGCCCTCTCTGGCTTGCTGTTTTTCAGCTATCAACTTGTGATGGGCCCCTGGGCCCCTGTCAGCCATTTCCTCCCTGTTACTGCCTTGTGTACCTTTCTGTAAATCCTCTTCCTTGTCTTGCCTAGTTCAAGCTCTTAGTTGGGTGGTATCCATGGCATGTGCTTCCATCTCTTGTAGGTACTCCAACGTGCTGAGGGCTCATGAATATAGTAATTTTCTCATCCATTGTGACCAACATTCATGCCCCATACGACAAGTTCCACTTATTTATTTATTTATTTATTTATTTATTTATGTTATTTATTGCATTTGGATGTATGCCCAAACCCTTGGGTATCACGGCGTAGTTACATATATCTTTGTTGGCAAATTAAGGTTACATACATCTTAGATTACAGCTGAGTACATATCTTAGTTATCAAGTCTGGGTTACATACATTTTAGGTTGCAGCACTACAACAGGTGTATATAATATAGTCTATCATATGACATAGCAAGGATCTAGTGTTGCTTGATATTTACAATCTAGGGTAAAGAGTGTTTAAGAGAGTATTAGTACTTGTTGAACAGCCAGGTTTTGAGTTGTTTTTTAACTTAGATAGTGAGGTTTTGTTAGCTAGATGGGGTGGGAGAGAGTTCCAGATACGAGGGGCTGCAACGGTGAAGCTAGCATTACCTGCTCTTGTGGTGGTGAAGCGGGAATGTGCAGTTGGATATTTGCGTTGGATCTGAGGGATCTCAATGTGGTTTTGCATGCAATGCAATTATTGAGGTAGGTAGGGGTAGTGTCTGGAAGGCATTTCTACGTGATATTGAGTGTTTTATGGAGAATTCTAGACTGTACTGGGTGCCAGTGCGCCTCTCTTCTGTGTTGTGAGATGTGTTCTCTTCTCCTAATGCCCACAGTTGCCCTGAGGCCTTTGTTTTGTAGGAGTTGGAGTTTAGTCAGGATTTTCTGGAGGTACCTAGCAGTAAGATGTTACAATAGTCCATTTTTGTTAGGATGAGGGCTCTAGCAAATGTCAAGCACTTGTCAGGAGATAGGAGAGGCCTGCTAAGTGTGATGAGTTTGGCGGTGTAGACTGTTGAGGAAGTGAGGGCACTAATGTGATTGTTCATGGTGAGATTCGAATCAAGGTATATTCCCAGTGTTTTGACTTTATGGGAGATGTTAATGGGTGTGCCATCATTCATTATAGTGGTGTAGACTGGGTGGAGTTTGCTGAGTTTGTTTGCGGAGCCAACTATGAGCATCTCAGTTTTGTCTCCATTAAGCCATCCAGTTTTGGATGTGTGAGTAGATTGTGTTAATGGTGGCAGTGTCTTGGTCCAAGTTACCTGTGATGGGAATGAGGATCTGTGTGTCGTCTGCAAAGTTTGTGTAGATTACTCCCATGTTATCTAGTTCTGCGAAGAGGAACTTAGTGTAGGTGTTGTAGAGGGTGGGGGAGAGGCAGGATCCTTGAGGTACACCTAGTGGTACTGGGATGGGATCTGCTGCAACTTCCCATATGGAAACTCTTAAGGTGTGGTCAGAGAGGAAGGATTTTATCCAGGTGGTAGCCTTATGTGAGAAGTGGAAGTTATTGGATAGGATTTGGCAAAGTTTGTCTTGGTCGACCATGTTAAAAGCCACTGACAGGTCTAGGAGTAGGGGGATACACAGTTTGCCGGAGTCCCTGATGGCATCCATCTGGTTTTTAAGGTCTAGAAGGGCAGGGTCTGTAGTGTGGTTGGGGCGGAAACCTGATTGTCTTTCCTCTAGTAGGTGATTCTGTTCAAGATGGTGTTGTACTTGGGTATAGGCTATTTTGTCAATGATTTTTAGGAGGAATGGTACTGTTGTTATTGGCCTATAGTTAGTGGGGACTGTAGAGTCTAGGGAAGGTTTTTTAAGTAATGGTGTGACCCAGGCTGCCTTAATGGAGGCTGGTATTTCACTGGAAATGAAGGATTCATTCACAAAATTGGTGATGGTGGGAGCTAGTATGGTGGCACATTCTTTGACTACTTTATCTGGGGTGCTGTCGCCTTTGCAGTTCGAGGGCTTGAGGGGTACTATTGTTTTAAGGACTTGCTCAGTGGTGACTTGTGTAAAGTTGAATTCCGGTACATCAGGGCAGGTGGTGATAGTCAAAGGGTGGTGGGGCATGGTGGTAGGATCTAGTAGG
This sequence comes from Ambystoma mexicanum, assembly GCF_040938575.1. Lineage (NCBI taxonomy): Eukaryota > Metazoa > Chordata > Amphibia > Caudata > Ambystomatidae > Ambystoma > Ambystoma mexicanum. The sequence continues at coordinate 1,273,232,272 of NC_090929.1, read as the reverse complement.
TTTTTTGTGAGGCTATTTTATTTTGGAGAGTGGTCACTTTGAAGGATAGGGCATCCTGAATGGTGGTACACCAGGCTTTACTCGGAACTATGGGGTTAGTGGTGAGAATGGGTGATTCTAGTTTTTTGATAATGGTAAATAATTCTTTGGAGTTGGAGGCTGCGGCTGCTATGTGGTCGTTGAGTGATTCAGCTTTGTGGGAGAGTACACTGAGTTTGTAGGCTTTGGCTAGTTTTTGTAGTTTGGTTCGTAGGTCAGGTGGGATATTTTTTCTAGTTAGGTGTTCTAATGTTCTTTTTTCTCTTCTAAGTTCTATGAGTTCATTATTAAACCAGGGGGTGCTGCGTTTAGCTTTGGGCACTTTGGCTTTGAGCGGTGCTACTTCATCAACTGCAGATTTTAGGCATTGGTGGTAGTGCTTAGCAATACTGTCTGGGCTGGTATTGGCCTGAGGTTTGGTGTTGAGTAGATTGTTGAGTACTGGGTTTACATTTTCTGAGGTGAGCTTATGCATATTTCTGACCAGTATGGGTGGTAATTTGCAAAATGCGGTTTTGTGGTCAGTATCTATCTTTATTGTGAATTTATTTAGGCAGTGGTTGGTCCACTGTAGTTGAAGGACGTCTGTTACAGTTACTGTGGTATTAAGGGTGAGTATCCAGTCTAGGGTTCTTCCTTTGGAATGAGTTGGGGTGTTATCTATTTGGGAGAATTGCATCTCCTGGAATCCCTTTTTGCAGGCTGCAGCTCTGCTGTCTGCGGGGTCATCATAGTCTAGGTTAAAATCTCCTAGGATGATGTATTTTGTTATAGGTTTCAGTAGTGGAGTGATTAGAAGAGGTAGGTCTAGTCTAGCTTGCTTGGGGCGCTGGGTGTTCTGTAAACTATTAGGAAATTATTGGTTTCTTGATGGTTGACAACTAGTTTGAGGGAGAGAATTTCATAGCCACTGAGTGCTTCTAATTTACATTCCTTAAAAAGTAGTGTGGTTTTATGGATGATGGCTACTCCACCACCTATGGTATCAGTGTGGTCTGCTCTGAGGAAGGTATAGTCAGTTGGGACGGCTAATGTAATCTGAGGACCTGATGCAGCATGTAGCCAGGTTTCCGTGAGCGCTAGGAAATCTAGTTTGAACTCTAGTATGGAGTCATGTATTTCAATTGCAAGTGGTCCAAGGGATCTTGCTTTCAGTAGGGATCCTAGTAGGGGTTGTCTAGTGTTGATGGTGATGGGGGGTTGGGTCAAGTGGACTTGTGGACTGGTGATTTTGCAGTTTTGAATGGAGACAGTAGTTTCCAGGGTTTTGTGAATTATGGGTGTCATGGCGGTAGTGAGATTGTGTGGGGGGTGAGGGTTGTTGATGGGGAGGTGCTGGAGATGGGTGGGTCCTGAGAGTCTGGAGTTTCTTTTGGATGTGGTAGTGGATCTTGTTTGGCTGATAGTGCGTGTGGTTCTTGATGCTAATCATGTGTGTCGGGTGTTACCTAGAATGGGTCAGGTTTTGTCAGGGGTTTGGTATGTGGTTGGTAATGCTGGTTGTTTAGGGAGGAAGGGCGTGGGGCAGGGCAGAGGGTGATGTGTGGGGCAAAGGAGCCGGGCCAGGCCTGTGTTTTACGATATGTAAGTGGCTTTGATGCAGTTTATGTTGGGGAGAGGGGTGTGTGTTTGGAAAATCCAATTGTTGGTGGCAGGTTTAGGAGTGAAGGTGTTGGTAGGCATGATTTGATGGGAGGTAGTTCTGATGAGTAACGGGATAAGAAAGCTGAGGAAGGTGAGCATGGTAAAGCTTAGGACTGTGCTTTCCTAGGTGTGTGGCTATCTCATTTGTGTGGTGGTTTGGGGGTCTGGGAGTGGTGGTTACCCATGAGTGGAGCTGTGTGGGTTTGCATTTGGGCAGATGCGGCGTGGAGGTACTAGTGGTGATGACCCTGATGGCCCTGCACAACATTGGTGATCCTATGTTAGAGGCTGGTGTGAGGACACAGTGAAGTGTTGTCCGGGAATAGGATCGTGGGTCGTGGAGCAAGTCTAATTGGGGATGGGGGTCATTTTGCACACTATGGAAACATTTCTAATGTAGTCATCAGGCAGTGCAATTATGCATACATTTGGTAATTGCAATAAGTTTAGCACAAAGTGGAAGCAACATCAATAGCAAGATCAAGGCATAATTAACATCAATGATAAGATAATCAGGCTGTGGGGGTGACCCTGAGTAAAGGTGGATGAGCTGGTCTGAGACTTGTTTTCCCTAGGTACGGCCAGTCAATTAGTACATAGACAGGCTATAAGGTGCAAACATGTGGCATGTTGGGGGCAATCTGAGAATGGGGCCCTCCGTACAACAATGTAAAGTACACTATGATGTGCAATTGCAAGAAATTCCTCACACAAAGATAGGCTCAATTACGGATGGCAATTGGGGCATGCGTTTTGTAAACATATTTCTCTTTGGACACAGTACGCAATGGTGGCCTGAGGTGCTGGTAGTGCCTCAGTTTGCTATAGGGTGGAGCATAGAATTATACATACATGGTCGAAGTGCACAATTACATGGTAAGTGTTGGCAACAGTAATATAACACGGGATGTGGGTAATATGCATAAATACAACATAAGCAGAATCAAAATAGACAGGCGATTATTGAGTTTTCATTATGTGCACACTGTGCCTTCTTTGCAAGCATGAGCCGCCCAGCATGAGCAAGTGGTGCCGGTGGTGGGGTGCTGATGGCAGCGAGCTGCTCAAGGCAATTAGCAGGCGAGAAGTGACTTTCAAAGTTATGGCATCGCAGTATTGATACACAGGATGGGGGAAAGACTATAGATGTACCTGAAGTGTGAACAGTAGTAGCGTGTCCTCTGGATGGGGCAAGGCGACTTGGACCAGGGTTCCTGGCTAACGGCGTGGACGGCAGAGGACAGGCTTGGACAGGAAATGGCCTTAGTTCCTGTGCCTTCGTGATTGTGGGCCGGTTTACGCCTGCCGGCTCCTCATAGGTGCATAAATTGCACTCAATAGCCAATCGGGTGTCTGGCAGGCTGCTTCGGTTGGGGTTAGGCAACAACTGTGTGCATCTGATGGGGGGCGGCCATCTTGGAGTGTCCTGCCTCGTGGTGCCCAAAGGTGGCTGCAAAGGTGCAGGTGACTCAACTATCACGGCAAACAAAGCAAATTAGCGGAACACAGGTATTACAGCGCTTCTTTCAGTCACGCTCTCTATATTCTGCAATTTAGAAGGATTTCCATCATAAATCAAACGTGGCTGTAGAGGGCAGCAGACTGGGGCACATTCTCACTGTGTAAGTCTGTCTGCTTACTCATCGCTTCTTGAGAGGAGGGGTACTGCTCCAGCAGTACTCCAGTACTCCAGTACTCCAGGCTCTGTTTAATCTCTCCTCCGGTGAGATTACACAGCAGCAGTCTGAGATTTAAAAATGTCTTTCTCTTTTCCATTGTCTCCTTGGAAAAGTCTGATGCTATGAATATCTTTTGGTCTTCCCATGTTATCGGACCGTTATTTTTGGCTGTGGATAGGACCTGTTGTACATGAGGTTAGCTGAGGAAACAGGCAATCATGGTCCTTGGCTCTTGAGCACTGCTACCGTTTCTCCTTCTCGCTCTGTGTATTTCTAGCCCTTGTGCAAACTCCATTTTCAGGTTGACTGGGAGCCACTTCTCTAGAAAACAAGCATTGTTACGCCCATCCACACCCTTCGGAAACCCAAAGAACCATAAATGACATTGCTGATTCCTGTCTTCTAAATCATTGTTTGCTGCTCTCAGCCCTTCTACTTCTCGCAGAGCAAACACCCCATCCGCTCTTCCCAACCTGTCTTCTACTTCTGCTAGTCTCTCCATAATCTTACCCATCTCAGTGTTAACCCAGAGGACTTCACAATGTGTTTCTTTTGTTCTTGAGTCCATACTTGCCACTACTTCTTTGAGCCTGGCAAACTGCTGTAGAATTGAGTCAAGCTTCAAGATTTCTTGCAAGTCATTATGGCTTCCTTGTTCTTGGTTGGCCATCTTGTTTCAGCACTATTACTCCCTTTATCATTTGTCCTCTCTCCTTGCCGTGTTTCTTAGAGGAGGTATTGTGATGTAATATTGTTTTCAACCCCCACCCACTCTCCAACGGTGCTCTCAGCTTCCTTTCTGTAATTCTCTTCTGTAGTCGCTCATCTGTGCTGGCGGATAATCTTGAACCTTGATAATGAGGCTTCCATGTATTTTCTGCTTTTTTCAGCTGCCTTTGCATTACCTTCACGCAAAGTTCCTGCACCACTTATTGCCTCCTCACATCTTACTAGTTCAAAACATATAACTGCACTCCACCTGTGCAGCTACCAGTTGCTCCCATTAGTTTGTAACTCTCTCTCCTTTCACAGCTTCACCTATAATTCACTTGCATCCATGCTCATTCATGTCCCTGCACTGTGTTATTGCCAGCCCTCTTTCTGTTGCTCTTCCCCTTCCTGAGCCCAGCCTCCATTCCTGCTCCCTTAGCTGCTCAACACTTATGCAGCCAGGGCCCATCCAAGTGCCCCTCGTTTCTGTTATTGCTCTTCTCCCGGTGAGCTCTGACAGGCTGCCGGGCCTCAGATTCTCCTGCCTTCTCTTTCTTTGCATGCTATTGTGGGGCGAGTCCTCTCACCGTGACTCATGGCCTACCACTGCCACTCCTCACACCTTCGCCCCCATGCACCTGGCAGCAGCTTTCTCCCAACTGCTTCTCAGTGTCCAACCGGTTTCCTCTGGCAAGCCGCCATCTTCCAACCTCCACACTTGCGGACATTGCGGTTAACGTATGCATCAGGTTTTCTTACTTTTCATACAGACGGTAATGACACCGCTCTGCCACTTCTCTGCTCCTTAGACCTCTGTTCTCAGGATAGAAAATCACTGCTTACCCAATCACGTGGTATCAATAGTTACGAAGGGAGTCGGAGTTCAGATCCTAAGCGGCTATCTTTGCCAACAGATAGCCATGGTCCCCCTCCAAGTCATTGACAAAAGAAGCTGGGTGGGCCTCTACTTCAAAACCATAAACAGGCCACCCACACTGAGATCCACCAATGTCCAATTGAGTCAAAATGCATTTTGCCACAACCCAATGGAAATTGTACTCCTATTCATCTGGTACCTGTGTGGAAGCCGTTGCTGTTTCTTCCACCAGCGGCCCTTCCTCTGGTTGGTGTGATTTTAGAGGTTCCTCCCCTTTTCATAGGGCAATATGAATCTATCATCTCCCACATAAATAAATTAACCCATTGGCTAAATACGAATTTGGCATCTTATTCAATTAATCACCAACTCATAAAGATGGCAAGAAGAATCTCCTGGGTGGACCCTACTGTCAAATAATTCAATAGCGATTGCATTGTGATCACTTTTGGCAATTCCACCTTAGCTCACCATATCCTCGATTCTAGGAATTGGGCTCTCTCATGAGGCTGTCGCTCTAGGATTTTACTTTTATTTTTTGTTTTTCACAGCCTGAGAAATGCCTCTCCCTGCCCCCCTTGCATAGTTCTAATTTAGGGTGGCAGGCTGTTATGTCTCCCAAAACTCCAGTCTCTAGTTCCTCAAACCTGCACCTTGTGGTGTTGGAGGGCAACCTACTGGACGGAGTGATCATTAATCCTTCTCTTATTAATGAACATATGCATTCGTAGGTCTCTGAAGTCCCTACGAATAATCATTTTGACTGTTTCCCCTCACATGAGGACATAGATTGACTAACGCCTACGAAGGATCTCATTCGACAAGGTCCAAAAACCAATGGTTAACAGCACACCCACATTCCACATTCGTGTCCACCATTCCAACTTGTAATTATCTGTCAGTTGTATTATAATCCTTGGCTCACGCATTATCTGAAAGAACTTTAACTCGGACCTCATGGAACATCACACTGGATAGATCCAAGCTTGAACATGTGAGCATTATGGAATTCCTATCAGAACCTGATATTGTTTTATTACAGGCGACATGGTCATTCTCTGACATGCCAATTGATGGGTATTACTCTTTTACTGTGCCGGCCCAAAAGAAGCCCAGGGAGAGGGCTTTTGCGGGGATGGCAATCTACATCAAAACCATGTTTGAGGTTTAGCTGGTTGTATAGAAAAACTCTGCTGTTCCTCCAATTTGTAGGACTGCAAATCAACAAGTCTGTAAACTTGCTAGTTATTCATTTCTATAACAGCCCTTGTAAAGCATATGGCTGCAGGTGTCGCCTGACACACAGACAGGCATTTGAGGACACCATTCTAGCTATGTAAAATATGAACTCTGTTTTAATCTTGGCAGGGGACTTTAATTTGAAAATGTCCAATCCCCCCGCACCCACTCACATTTCTTTGACAAAACTGAGGACAGGCTTCATGGTTTGCTTAATCCCAAAATGGGGATCCTAAACTGAGTGTGGATGGTTTATTGTTTTCCTTATGGCCGTACGAATGGGGCCTAAGGTCTCTCAATGGGTGCATACCCAATGACAGACAGTATACCTTTAGGAGAACACAAGGTCAATCAACTATAGATTATTGCTGCTTCCCAGTTTCTTACTGGGGAATGATTGCAGATTTCCATGTGGCCTTGGATGCACTTAGTGACCATCACCCTTTAGTGCTTAATTTTAAATTACCATTCAAAACCCCAGTAGCTCTACCCCTCATCTGTCAGCTGCTAAACTGAATTCTTCAAGGACAACTCTGAGTTGGGTGGTGGCTAATATACAGATATTACACTTACAAACACTAAGTTCTAATCATTCTTCTAAATACTCACTATTAGAACTGGACAAGAACACTTTTGAGATGATGGCTAACTTAAACTCTCTCCATATAAAAGTCAGTCTTGTTTGTGCAATTCTCTCTCACCTCCAGCTTGGGATTCTCTGTTCTGCCCTCCACTCCCCTGGATCCCTAGTAAATAGCTGTTTCTAAGCAGTCTCACACTGCTCTAATGGTCATATTCTGCCTTTATTTGAATCATAGGCACCGTGGAGGAGCTCGCTCTAAACGTTCTTCTACCCCTTGCTAATGGTTAGACTACTTTCTTATTACAATTTCCCATAGAGGAGGCACTCTTCCCTCTGTGAACATAACAGGGACCCTCTGTTCAAATAACTCTAGGTCCAATGATAACTGTTTTTAGCAGTAGGATCATTCCCCATCTCAGAAGACGGCTTATGGTATGCAGGCCCCTGCTTTGGCATAAAAACTTGTTTGAGGGTATGGGACCCCCTCGTTTGCCAACAGAGGGCCTTCTTGTGTGGTATAAGTATGCAGTATGTATGTCTTACTAACTAAGGTCTTCGACGGCAAGCTTCAAGGATGGGAGGATTGTGTCATGCTTCTATACTACCTGCTGGCAAGCTTCTATCAGGACTGCAAACATGGTTAGCATCAGCGATTGCACCAGAAGAGTACACATTGTTATAACAAGCGAGGGCATAATGTCCTGCAGATCTTCTTTCAGCATTGCCAACAACAGGCACCAGACCAGTATTAATAGGCGACTTTCGTCATCTGATCTTCTTAAGAGGAGCCCAGCTGACATTGGGTTTCCATCAACCTGTCTTACATTGAGGCAGAGGTTTTCCAATTCCTTCTTATAGGAGTTGTCATACAAGCATTTTGCATTTACCAAAGACCAGAGGGGGTGAGGAATTAGTGCCTGCACCATGTGAAAAAATACCCAATGCCTTCCCCACAATTCTAAGTGTGAAATCCAATACACATTGTTTGTTGGCTCTGCCCTTCTGCAGAGACTAAAGACCCAAGTAAACTCATAATTTCACCCAATGTTGCTTCCAAAAGAGCAATATGCCATAATAGCATAAGTAAAATGTATATTTGCCAACAAGGCAGGTAAGGAAGATGCAACCGAAGCAACAGAAGCCAGAGACTTGATGGGAATTGGGGTATCCTTCAGGAGATGACTTTGTCCCAGTTGCCTTTGTGCCATCCTCATTTGCTGCCGTGAGTTCCTCTCCAGTGAATCTTGGGCCTCTTGGGCTATAGGGAATGTCTGACAGGGGGAAGGCTCTGAGCCAGTCCATGATTTGTGCTCCATGAAGCCTCAGGGGCCACAGCGAACTCCATAATTACTGCAGCTATTTCAAGGATATGTACATAGCCATGATATATATATTTGACCTGAAGCTCTCCTTAGGATAAATCTTGCTATTCATTCGCTGGTCAGATGAGATGAAAGTATTGTCCGAGCAGGATATTCAAGGAGACAAAGGCATGAGAGACAAACATGAGCTTTCTACTGTCACTATATCTACTTCTGAGAAAGCATCCACTCTTGGCATTCCTCCCAGCAAGCCTAAACATCTCTCATTGTACATATGATCGATCAATAGCTCTCTCTTTTGTCTCAAATATTGATCTATTGGAGAGGGCAGAAATAGCTAAAGGCCGAAGCTCCTGAGAACAGGGGACCGGGCAAGACGCAGGTTCTACATTAACTGGGCCTTTGCTTATAGAAGTAGAATCAGTGTCTGTGACCATAATAGTGTCCAGAGGACCCTCTTCAGGCCACTAATTGCTGCTGCATCTGCAAGCTGTAAGATAGGGCCGTTGTGAGGGACAAAAGCAGAACCGGCCAGGGCCTTTATGGCTGTGTTTAGTGCCAAAGATGTAGAAGCTGATAATGTAGTAAGAGATCGTTGTGCTACTTATTGAGAATGTTATTGTGAAAGTGGAAAAAGCAAAACTTTCGAAAGAACCTCCATGGGCTGAGAGCACATCGCATTTGGTCTAACAGATTTCTCAGCAATTCTCTGTTCTAGAGCACTCTCACAGGTGGACCACTGGACTGGGTCTGAGCCCCTAATGATGGCTTTGGTGCATGTACTTGACTTCTTAGGGCCTACCTGATGGCGGACTGCCTGAGCCCTGTCATGGCGAGGACAGGCACTGGTTTTGAAGCTTTCAATCTCTCGAATTTTGGAGCCCTGCTTTAGCTCCTTTGGGATCTTCTAATGATAGCGCCCATCAGGACTCTACAAATTGCATATATATTACATGGACGCAGTAGCGTCCATGTAGTTATGGTTAAGTTGGTGTTTCTGTAGGAAGAGCATTTTTTGGGTGGCTTATAACTTTGGAGAGGTTTGGTCCAGGGGGGGCAAAGTTATAGGGGGGGTCCCAAAATTTTTGTTTTTTCCCACAGACATAATGGGAAAAAAATGTGCGCACGCCTACAGCCCAAACCGCTGGACGTATTTACACCAAATTTGCGGCAGAGGCGTGGGCTTGGTCCCGAAAGCGTGCTTTTGCAAATTTGGTGTAAATCCGTCCAGTAGTTTTTTTTTAAATGACCAAAATGTAAGGCAAAAAATTAGTGATATCTCTGTTCGCTCCGCGGATGGACTTCCCGGTTCGCTCCGCGGACAGTGCCCTGATTGGCCGAGCGGCTTGCGCGATGTCACAGACATCCGGCGTGTTCGCTGATTGGACGGCGTGGGGCGTGGAGCGTGTCAGATTTTTGGTGGCGCCCGACATCTTGCATTCGCGGACGACCGCGGACAGCAAGGTGAAACTTGGTTTAAAAATTGTATTTAGTGGAGTGTGTTGGTGTGTAAGAGTGTTTGGGGAGGGTGAGGGAGTATGAGATAGGTGCAATGGTGTATTTTCTTATGTGCTAGACGCTTTTGTTGTGTTCGATTTGTCTGCAGACAACACAGCTGTTCTGAAATGTTCGTAAATAAACAGAATGGATTCAGTGTCAAGTTGAAAGTGTTCTAAGAGCACTCGTGGGGTACTGGAATGTTCGCAGGGGGGTGTCCTGAAGACGTTGTCTGTATTATTCGTTGGCAAGCTGAAAGTGTTCTAAGAACACTCGCGGTGTCCTGAAATGTTCGTACATAACGAAAAGGGGTGTGTCCTGAGGTCGCTGTACGTATCCTCCTCTGGCAAGTTGAATGTGTTCTAGGAACTTCCTTGTGTCTGCGGACATTAAAATGGTTGCAATGCTTGAATCTATGGGTGTGATATGCTGCGTTGGTTGTGGCCAGGGTATAGAATGTTGGCCATGCACCGAAGACTCTATGCCTCTATGCCCTGGCCACAACCACCGCAGCATATCACACTCATATGCCATGCACCCAAGAGTCTATGCCCTGGCCACAAGCACCGCAGCATATCACACTCATAGTGGCTTATAACTTTGGGTAAAAAACACATTTATAAGGAACAATGTTATAAGCCAGCATGGGTGTGATATGCCGCGATGGTTGTATTTATCATGTTATAATTACTATTTGGTTTAGTAACGGGAGTCCATGTTTTTCTTGTTCATTTCTGTGATAAAAGAAAATAGCATGTTAGTATTAGTATTTTATAAAGACTTATTACATTGTACAATCAACATTTTCTTCTTTTTTTGACCCTCATATTTAGTAGATGACAAACCAGAGTACTGTGCGATTTGCTCAGTTTCTGTGTTTGTATCTAAAATCATTGGGTCTGTGGGAGAAAAACCATCCATGGTGGATTAAAAAAAACCCTCTTTCTGTTATGCTACAGTTTATTTGTTTGTTTGTTTTCAGTGTTGTTTCTGGCTAATACTTTATACAGTGGATTGTTCTAGTTTTTGGTAGCAGTAAGATATTAGGTTTTTGTTTGGATATTGTAAAATTTTGGAGCAGTTAGATACCAGTAGGCGTATTCTAACTGTTTATTTTTTTATATAATTTCGTGGTATTGATTTATCTGTTTGGATATTTATAATTTTGGGACAGTTAGATACCAATTGGCGTATTCTAACTGTCTATTTTTCTTCTCTATTTGAGTGGTATTAATTTATCTGATTAGTTGTTGTAGCATCTTTGGGCAGTTAGACAGCTTTTGGAATATTGTGACAGTTTATATTTTTTTACTGCAAGTGTACTTAAGGTTTAAGTACAGTTTAGTTATCAAATTCTGGTTTTAAGAACATTAAATAAGCATTTGTAAGATTTGCTGGTAATCTCTGCTTTAGAGTAATGGTACTATCATTACATTCAAACCATCCACATTTCTTTTTTATATGTGCAGTGTAGTGCCCTGAATTGGTTGTGGCTCCTGCGTGGTAGATTATACCTATTGTTGTGAAGGTTTTCCTACCAAGTGATAATTGACCATTTGTGAATCCAGTCAGCTTGCAGTTGTTTTTGGTACCATCTGCATTGGAACGTAGTAGCATTAGTATTACGTATTTACTATGTGTTTGTATTACTAACGTGGAGCGATTATCTGAATTGCAGGTCAAAAATAATCTACCATGGTTTGCATTTTGTACAAGTTGCTGAAATGGAACGGATTCACAATTAGGTATTGATATATACACAAAGCGTTCATTGGGGATTTGTTCTTGTGTCACATTGTTGCAGAGAGTGCATGTATGTTTCCACATGTATGAAATCTGGAAGATTTCATTTATAGGTATTCTTGTTTTCCAGTACCTGTAGTAAGTACATTAGAAATTCTTGTGGATCTTTCTGTGAGTTTATTGTGAATTTCACCATTCCAGCACAGTAGTCCAATTGTTGTCTTATTCCATAAACACTATGTGTTGTCAGGATTGTTTGCTGCATTTCTGTGAAGTATTAACATTTGCAAACACAATGGGTCTGCACTGTGTAAGTAAATGTTCTCAACCATTGGTGGTAATTGAAATAGAATATTCATTGCTACATTTGCGTAGCAACTACATTTGCGTAGCAACTTACACCAACTATATTTTAAATGGAGTTTAAATGGAACATGTAGTTCTGTATCTGACTGCTTGTTTTGGAGTTTGTCTTCCTTCTTTGAAGAAGTACCTGGTTTACTTTCCCTAATTGATTCTGTTTTGCTTGTGGCACTTGATGAAGTATTACTTTCTTTTACTCTCTTTGGAGGATTTGCAGTTACATCCTGTTGCTTTTCTGTTTGATTTATTTTTCTTTTATAATGTTTTACATTTTGTGGAACAGAATATGTGTTTAGATGGGGAGTGTATAGTGAACAAAGTCTATTGTATTCTAAAATGCAAGGAATATCAGCGTTTATTTTACTTGCATCAAAGTTGATTAGAAATAAACCGTCAAGTGTACGTAAGCGTGATAGTGCTACGTAGCTCATGCCTTCTTTAAAGACTGTGTTACCAATGTCTATCATTACTTTGTCTAGGGTAAGACCTTGTGATTTATGAATGGTGACTGCGTATGCAAGAGTTAGAGAAAAGTGTTCTCTGCGTACATACATGCCTTTGAAGAGAAGGAATCGAACTGTTGGGCGTCCTATTTGTTTTACTTCTGAAAGTTTGTCAAAGAGAATATTGACAAACTGAATTTTGTTGTCACATGGGTATGTTTGAAAGCCAACAACTGTACCCAGTGCTCCATTAACTAGTCCTTGGTCCACGTCAAGGTTACGTTTCAGCATTACTCTGCAATTTAAAGATAATTTTAATATCTTTTCCAAGCCTGCTGTGGTTGAGATTGATTTTTCTAAACTATTTAGTCTTGTTGTGGCTTGGTCACACATGGGTAGTGTCATTCCATGTACATCTAGTTTGTCTGTGGTGCTAATTTCCATTATTGGTTGCATTTCTTTACTTAACATTATTTCATTGAATTTGAAACAGCTTGCAAGAGTTGGCATTAAGGCCATACAATTGACATTTTTGTCGGCTAATTGTTCCATAACATCTGTAGCACAAGTATTATCACCATAAAGTGCATGAATGTGCCGGGTTTTCAATATTGCTTCTGCTTCTTTAGAAAGTATACCAGCTCTGATACTTTTTAAGATGTTGGCATAAGTGAGATCTGCAGATTGGCGCATGTTTTCTGTTAATTCTCTGTATTGGAAATGTTGCCAAAGGCTGACATTTCCAATGCTGCCAACAGTTTTACGGCAGAGTTTGTGTCCTAATGTTTTAAAAATAGGCTCACCTTTTACTGGTGTCAATTGAAGAAGATCTCCGAAAACAATAATGTGTTTTCCTGCAAAGAGCTCTTCATAGTTTGTTTTGAGTACTTCTTGTAATCTGAGGTGAATCAAAGCTAACATTAGGTTGGACACCATGCTCACTTCATCCATTAGTAGCATATTCATTTGTTTCAATACTCTGCATAGTTCCATTGCAGCTTCTGCAGAAAGTTTATAATAATCTAATTTGTTTTGGTGTTCTACTGGCAGGAGTAGTAATCGGTTTAAAGTGACACCACCTATGTTGTAGACAGCTAAACCTGTGGAGGCAGTGACAACAGCTGACAGTTTGTTGTTTGTCAATTGTTGAAGGAACTTACTGATGATTTTGATTAGGAATGTTTTGCCAGAACCAGCTTCACCACTGACATACAATAGTATAGGTTTGTAATTTTGACAGGTGCATTCTTTGTTTTCATGTTGTACACCATGTGCAATTTCTTTTGTTAGTTCTTGAAAAATGCTACGTTGCTCATTGTTTAGCTTTGATTGTAGTATAGTTAAGTCTTCTTTATCTTCATACTGACACATGGTGTTTTCTACTTCTATCATAGCTAATTCTGCCTCATTTGTTATTAGTGGGTCTCCCAGTGGTTCTTGGCTTCCTGTGACAGAAGGTTGACTACTGTCAGGAGTGTCCTTGTCTAGTTGGGCCTGGAGTTATTCTTCGTGTTGCTGTTCATTGTGCAACATTGTTTTGTACTGTGCAAAGTTTACATCAGTTATACTGCTTTCATTTGCTTTGAAAGCGTCTTCATATGAGTCATAGTTATCTAGTATTTCTTCTTCTTTTCTCCATGGTTTAAAGAGTTGTAGCAGGGACATGTGATATACTTCTTTATGTTGAGGAGTCTTTAATGACAATTTGATATGATTAATTAAATTTGGTTTGGTGAGTTTTACTAAGCTGCCTTCACAGTTTGTCACTTTGTATTTACGGTTTTGTTCATCAGGTTTTATATTATTTTTGTATGTGTAGTTTTGGGCTATGTGGTATAGACACATGGTTTCCAAAGTGGTACTCCTGTTTGGGTAGTATGTGTCCAATAAATTGTTTTTTAAAATGTCTTGGCTGTTGGGATCATGTTTGGCTATTGTTTCTATATCTTCGTATGATTTTAGAACTCTTTTTCTAGATTTAGCTGGACCAAGACTTAGCTATACTATATTTTCAGATTTACCATACAATGCAGTACCAGTTAATCGATCAGCTGCTGCTTATGATCAACATTCTCTATGGGACAGCATTTTTATGCCCAAGCTGTGTAATTTCTGAGACACTGTTTTATCTGATGACAGGTCATTCTAGAGGTCTTGGAGCTCTGTCTTTTCTGATTTGGTTAAGTATGCTGTGACATATCATGCAACTGTAGTAGAATTGTCTGCAATGTACTGAACATCTATGTTTGCATTCCATAAGTGGGCAATGATTGCATTGTAATCATTGATATATTTTTCTTCTTCTTTTCTTTTTATGCAATATGTATTTTTAGGTGACTTACCTTTAACACTATGTCTAACTGAAGACATGAGATTGTTCACTTGACCTGTATTTGTAACTGGTCTAGGGAAACCAAATCGGCATTTGGTGTAGTATTTCCCTTTGTTTTTGTATTTGCGACGACAGTATTTGCCACATTTGTGTCTTTGGAATTGTAACATTTTTGCATGAAGATCACTATTTGTGGATTCTGATGGAATTTCACAAGTGACATATTTTTCAATAAACTGTAAAACAGTGGCATCACTGTCTTGACCAAATTTAGGAGCATCTTAAATCCATAAAAGCATGTGGACATGTGGTGCTTCTCTGGCTTGGTATTCTTTTCTCCAAAAGAAGTGTTTCACTTCTCCAAGGGGAGGAACAGTTTTATTACAAATAAAATGTAGCATAGCAATGAAGCGATGGTGAAAATATCTTGAAACATTAACAGGATCCTGAGAACAAAGTTCTCCAGGTGTTAGTATATCTATGTTTGTTTTGTTTTCGTTTGATATGCGTAGGAAAGCATGTAAATCTTCCCATGCATATTCTGCACAACTTAATGTAACAAACCAAGTGGGTGGGCCAAGGTTTCTGATCATACAACGTACATCTACATGACGTCGAAACCAGTAATCTTTAGTACCACGCATATTTGCTAATAGATTTGTAAGATTTGCTTGTAAAACCTCATCTTTTTTTAGAACTTTTTGTAATAATTGTGTAGCTGTCATATTTTGAATGTGTGATCCTGATTTTAATATGTGTGCAACTCTGTAACATAAAGTTGCTAGTTCACTTTCAAAGAGTAGGTGGAATATGTATTCCACATTTTGTCGAAATCTGGCATCTTCAGAATACATTCGTAATAAGCGATATTCTGATGCTGATATTTGAATAGGTCTATCATCTTATCTTCCTCCTTTGCCAGTAGGAAAGAGTAGAGGAAAAGCATGTGCTTATATACTTTTTTCCCACATGCTGATTGGTGATCCTTTTGTTTGATGCATTTGGTACGTTTCCAGTGCATCTTCTATGGTGTCATTAGAGTGCAATGGATGAATTGTATAACGGTCTAAAGTGTTTGATATTGTAGCAGGATCTAGGAGCTCAAATTGACCAGCTTCTTGTGTCTCTTGAATTATTTCAGTTGTATCTTTCAAGTTTTCTTCAATATTAATTTCTTTTTCATATTCATCATTCTCTTTAAGATTTTGCAGGGCTTCTATAACTTTATGTAAATCTACCAGGTGTTGCCAAATTTTTTTGTCTTTTGTAGGTACTCCAATTACCAAGATAATTAAAGATTGTTGCATTAGACGTTGCACTCCTAGAGTGTGCACATTTTCTTTTAGATCTAATGGAAAATACACTACTTTTCCACAAACACCTTTCACTAATTCAGAGGGAGGTAATTTTGCTGTTTTTGGTTGAAGGCGTATTATTGCTTGAAATGGGTGCACTTTTTGAATTATGATGCTCTCATATAAATTAAGTTGTTGAAGGGGTTTTGGTAGTGGATATAATTCCAAGTTATTTGTGATAGCACGTGAAGGAGTTTGGTTGTTGTCAAGTTTTGTAGTGCAGTAACTGCAAAGTATTATGGGGTCAATTAGTTCGTATTTGTTTTCTGCTATAAGGTAGAGAGCTAATTCAAACCATTTAGAATCTTCATTGTCTTCTATTTTGTATGATAGGTCTACAGTTTTTGTGTTACTTTTATAAAAAGTTCTGCGGCAACATACACACACGTGGTTTGGTACTTCAGCTGAAGTACTTTCAAATTTTAGTATTTCTTTTTTGTATGAGTGTAGTGAAAGGTTGCCATGTGCAGAATTGTAACGAAGTTGGTTTACAGCTAATTCATCTTGTAAGTGGGTTTCACTTCCAGAATATTTTGTCTGGATATAGTCGATTTCTTCTAGTAGGTCTTTGTTGTACCATGTAGAAGAATGTTATTTAAATTGGCTAGTGCTAAAGCAGGACTTTTAGCATAGTACAGTTTATAAACTAGATTTCTTATACTTGCATGATGTGTTGATATCCTTTTGATATCATGGAAGGTTGTTTTGCAAGTAGGTCCTGTAATGCGGGCCAATGAATGTCCTTGTAGTCCTATGTACTTGCATATTGGACAAGCATCCATAATTTGCAGTACTTTAATTTTGATTTTGTCTTTGCTTTTCACATATTGATTGAGGAATTGGCGTAAAGACTTGAACATTTTTATATATATATATATATATATTCAGTGAAAAAACTTTGTTAAAGGGACGTTATGGTTAAGTTGCGCTACTAAAAAACTATGAAATTCAGTGAAAAAACTTTGTTAAAGGGATGTTATGGTTCCAAGTAAAACTGAAAAACCCCTGAAATTCACCAGTTATGGTAAGCTAAGCAACCATAACTCATGCCACCACCGTGCACTGCTAAGACTAAACCCACAATATCAAAGATGACATCACAAATGTCATTGATGACATCACTGAACACTAACGTGCATGTGCAAAACAGTTTCAGTACATTTGGTGTCCTGCGGACATGTTCGCGAACCTATCATGTGACCGCGCCCACGATCAGCGTATGTTCTGATTGCGAACACTACATTTTCAAGTTATCTACAATATTTTTCAATAAAAACTCACCATAGAACAAGTCCCACATAGTAATCCTGAGTTTCTACATACTTTTTGTGACTTTTTGAACCCTTTTTTCTTTTCGATCTGTCTGCGGACAGCGCGCATGTCCGCGAACCGCGCACAAGAACCCCTATAAAATACTACGCCCTAGAGCTCATTCTCATTGTGTTTCTGGCTATCCTACAGAGCACAGCAAATTTTGCTGCCAATTTGCAGATTTTCAATGCCAAGCTGATGGCTTCCATGGCTCCACTCATGACACCTGGTGCTGCATCTGCCTCAGCACTACCCCCACACCCACCACCACCACCTCCCCAAGGGCCTGAAGAGGGGAACAGGAGTGAGAATGCACAGGAGGATGAAGAGGATGATGAGAATGAGTTAGTGGAAGTCCCTACTACCAGCACTCTGCGTGAGTATTGGGTGTGGCAGTTATTTACCATTCGTGGTAATGGTCCTAAGGCGCGTGCGAACAAGGTCACCTACAACAAGTGCAAAATGGTACTCAGTCGCGGGAGGCATGGTTCATACAGCTTTGGGACAACTACCATGAAGCGACACCTAAAGTCATTCCACTCTGGGGCCATTTGCAAGGTTGTACCTTGCAAGGAGCGTAACAGGTTGACTTCCTCTACTTCATCCTCCGTTTCCAATCCTGTCACCACAAGGAACACTCCTGTGGCACAGCGTATTCCTCAAGCTGCCTCACAGGCCATACGCAATACTGATGACCCTTACCTTTCGAGGGTCACAGTTGTGTATATGTACTGTGACGCAGTACTGTGCAGGGGGGAGAGACTTCGTAGTGCTTTTGGGGCTATCGTCTCAGAGCACGAGAAGGTCTGCTCACTACCCAAGTAAAACCCACTCTACATCTTCCTCTGTCAGCTTGCACTTTCTTATCCCTGTGGTTGGTGTCCCCCCCTTACCCTCCTTTCCCATCCTCTCCTAGTGTGTCTTGTATAAAAAACCCAAAAAATATAAAACAAGAAAAATAAAAAAGGCTCTTTTCAGAGCCGCCTTTCACAGATAAAAAATAGAAGTGAAAATAAATGAAGCAGGTCCCTGGGTATTTTTTAGAAGTCGGCAGACAGTCCGCGGACATCTACAATTTTGGGGTGCTACCCTATCATAACCATTGCAGTTTTATCTGGGAGGAAGTGGTGGCTCTGAAATGAGCCTTCTGGTGGTGTTTGTGTTTGAAAAATTTGAAATGCTCAACACCTACTACAAAATGGATGGTGTAATTCCAAAAAAGGTTGCAATGCATTTTGTACATTTCTCAAAAAAATCTCATTGTCAGCATAAGTAAGATGGACTCCATCTCTGCGAAAAATGTTTGTACTACGAAACATAATATTTTCATTGTGAAAAGAGGACATGCCAAAATCTCTTAGAAAGGCACAAACTGCCTTATTGACATTGCGCCTTGCTTTCTCCATTTGTGGACCAAATGAAGAAGAACGAAGCCACATTTGTCTCTGTGCAATCCGTGAAAAAACTACTTGAGGATTTGGAACCATGTCCATGACCTTCCCAAGTCCTTCTTTCATTGCAAATTGCAAAGAAATTCCAGACACATGTCCTAAACTGCTCCCTCCACAATGAATTACAATTATGTCTGGATGTTGCTCTGTCTCCAAAGTAGCACAGAGAGGTAGCAAGTCCAACCACTTCATTCCACGTACTCCATGCCAGTGCACTTCCACATGTGGGAATCCAAGATCTACAGCTACTCCACAGCTTTCTGCATGCACCTTCAACCAATCTATCCACGAGTCTCCCAAAATCCAAACAATCTGTTTTCTGAAACACACAGCCATAGCTATCTGTTCTTCTCTCAGCAAAAATAGTATCTTAGAAACTCTCTCCTGGGACAACACACCCACTAAACTTTCCTGACCAATCCCTTTCTCTGCTCATTTTCATTTGCATGGCTCCCCAACCCAAAATGCTCGGATGTAACACCCGATGTCCGTGGACTACCGCCATGTCCGCGGACATATCGTAACATGGACAGTCCTTCTACCATTTCCTTTTCACTTTCTGTGCTATTCCCTCATTGGATATAGCTAAGTCACATAAACATCCACCAATCACATCCAAGACCTCTACATCTAACTGCATTGAGTGATTGATTGATATTTTATTTCTATCGCACTCATACACAAGTGTTTCAGAGCGTGACCAGGCAGGGAAAGGGAACGGGGAGAACAAAAACAACAATCTTACTAGGCCCAGTGACATTGAGAACGTGCAAGTGCAGGGTAGAGGGAGAAGGGGGAGAAGTGCATGGAAGGGGGAACAAAAGGAGAGTGTGGAGTGAGAAGGGAAAAAAACAAAAATAATAATAAAATAATAAATAAAAAGTCAACAGGCAATGGGAGTGCAGCCAGCAAGTGGCAAGTGCTGGGTTTATGGCAGCAGGCCGTGTAGGTCTGAAAGTGCAGGAAGAAAAGGGGAGGGCTGTATGGGTACAGATACAGACCCCAGTGCAGGGCATGGCCGGAGGCAGTGCGTGAGGGTGGCAAGATGAGCAGGTACCTGGGCCCAAGTACCTGGGCTGCATCATCATAGATCAGCACTTTAAATGTACTGTTAATCTCTCTGAGTACAAGTGTCATATCATTGGAAAGCACCTTCTACCAGAAATACTGTACAAGTCTCCAAGATTTCTACTTGCAGCTGCATGCACAGACATATGCATGAACACAATCTACAGGTATGCATATTTTCTATATAGTACATGTACAATTCTTATAGATTCATATAAACAGATTAACTGACTTTTTGCTTGCATAATCTATTAAATTAATTTACTGTCATTTTTTCCATCTCCTAAAATGAACTGTCACTTCCAAACCTATCTGCTTTTTAATTTCTTTTTACACACACATTTTCAAAGCATGTTGAACTAACATATTTAAAGTACAATATGAAGAGTTAAAATACTCAAACAAAATTGCATGCACACAGTATGTTCAAATATCAAACAACAATACTTGTACAAAAACATAAACATTTATTTCTTTATATTTATATACTGCGCAAGCAGCCCATGGCATTGAGGCGCTGTTACTTACAAGAGCTTAGTTACGGAAATAGTGGTATTCAGTGGTACATTAGGAATTCCAGAAGGCATACAAATGATATTTTGGTTGGTACAGTTAGTCATTACAATACAGTTTATGCATTAAGAACATATGATATGTATTCAACTGCTGCAACGCATTTTATGTGAATAAGATAGTTTTCATGATTTTGAGGAAGGCGCTGAGGGTCAATGTCAATTAAAAAAAATCAATGTCTAAATTAAAAACATTGCTATATACAAACAAAATTACTTATTTGTTTCCTTTACAATTGCAGTGAAGACCATTCTCCTGAAAAGAAGCAGCTGAAATTGAAGTACAAAGAACAACTAAGAAGAAACCTGCTCATTTCAGAAAAAAAGTAAGTTGACTAACACCATATTATTTGTACTATTATTCAAACACACTGTAAGGTTAATTCATGCTATTTCTGTGCCTAAAAATAGAGATTGTGCACCATTTTGTCTACAAATCCCCATTTCTTAAACTGAGATTTACAGGCAGAATGACGCACAATTTCTTATTTTTCGACACACAAATGACCCAACTCAACCCCTAGAATTGTGATATTATAGAACAAACAGCTGTTTTAATTGTATACCATTAGATGTACTATTTCTACTTCTCCACACCACCAGCTTACTTTCTACTATCATCTGAACCCCAGTTTAGTAGCACATAAATTCAAGAATACCCATACCAACTAGTTGTAGTTGCCCAATGCACAATCACACACCATCACATACATCTTTATCATCTTACTCAGACACTCATGCACACAGCACACATACATTAAGAACACCCCAACCCATACCTTCTTTATTTTTTTCAACACACCCTAAAGAATGCCTACCAAAAATCCAGTCCCTAGAAAGCAACAGAGAAGCAGAGCAAATGAAAATAGAAATGTGCAAAACAAGCATCCATCTCTAGCAGAATTTGTAAAAAAAAGTTAAAAGAAAACAGCTAATACAGTCATTTAGCGAAACAAAACAAGCTTGAACTACAGAAACTTTGCTTCCTCTATCAAAATGTAAAACGAACCACAAAACAATTAACAAAAAATCAGCTACCACTACAGATAAAACTGCTCCTATAAATTTGATATAGTGCAAACTAAGCATACCAAAAAAGTATTTTAGCAAAAATGTTCCGTCACAGAGTCGTCAGAATCTTATAAAAACAGGAGAGAAATGAAGTTCAACCCTTAAAACCTATAGTAAGAAATTAATCTTAGAAGCGTTGATAGACAGTGCAATCCTTCTCAAAAGAAAGTTATTTATTTTAGTGTTAAACAAAATGAAACCACTAACAAAACTAATGACTAAATTACAAAAAATACTTCTCAATAAACGAAATGTCAATAGAAATAACTTATCTGTGGGGGTGAATGGAGTCACACTACGAGCACAGAACCATACTTTAATGAAGAAGTATACAAACAAAATCAAAGAAATACAATTGCCATACATAGCAGTGGACGAGGGTATGAAAAAATTAATAATACCATAATGGAACAAGAAATACTGCTTACAAAAATATCCCCAGAAAACTTAGAATTACCTCTCCATTCAACTGAATCAGAACGTCTAGTGTACAAATGGCCATGCACGTCAATGTGTAACATTCCCAAAGAATGTTTCAAGTCTTTACGCCAATTCCTCAATCAATATGTGAAAGGCAAAGACAAAATCAAAATTAAACTACTCCAAAATATGGATACCTGTCCAGTGCCCAAGTACACAGGACTACAAGGACATTCATTGGCCTGCATTTCAGGACCTACTTGCAAAACCACCTTCCATGATATCAAAAGGATATGAACACATCATTCAACTATAAGAAATCTAGTTTATAAAGTGTACTATGCTAAACGTCCTGCTTTAGCACTAGCCAATTTAAATAACATTCTTCTACATGGTACAGCAAAAGACCTACTTGAAGAAATTGACTATATCCAGAAAAAATATTTTGGACGTGAATGCCACTTACAGAATGAAATAGCTTTAAAGCAAATTAGCAACAATTCTATGCATGGCAACCTTCTACTACACACATACAAAAAAGAAATACTGAAATTTAAAAGTACATCTGCTGAAATACCAAACCATGTGTGTGTATGTTGCCGTAGAACTTTTTCTAAAATTAACACAAAAACTGTAGACCTAACATACAAAATAGAAGACAATGAAGATTCTAAATGGTTTGAATTAGCTGTCTACCTCATAGCAGAAAACAAATACGAAATAACTGACCCCTTAATACTTTGCAGTTACTGCACTACAAAACTTGACAACAACCAAACTCTTTCACGTGCTATCACAAATAATGTGGAATTATTTCCACTACCAAAACTCCTACAACAACTGAATTTATATGAGAGCATCGTAATTCAAACAGTGCACCCATTTCAAGCAATAATACGCCTTCAACCAAAAACAGCAAAATTACCTCCCTCTGAATTAGTGAAAGGTATTTGGGGAAAAGTAGTGTATTTACCATTAGATCTAAAAGAAAATGTGCACACTCTAGGAGTGCAACGTCCAATGGAGCAATCTTTAATTATCTTAGTAAATGGTGTACCTACAAAAGACAAAATAATTTGGCAACAACTGGTAGATTTAAATAAAGTTAGACAAGTCTTGCAATATCTAAAAGACAATAATGAATACTACAAAGAAAATAATATTGAAGAAAACTTGAAGGATACCACTGTATTAATTCAAGAGACACAAGAAGCTGGTCAATTTGAGCTCCTAGATCCTGCTACAATATCCAATACTTTAGACCATTATACAATTCACCCATTGCACTCTAATGACACCGTAGAAGATGCACTAGAAACATACCAAATGTGTCAAACAAAAGGATCACCAATCAGCATATGGGAAAAAAGTATTGAAGCATGTGCTTTTCCTCTACTTTTTCTAACTCGCAAAGGAGGAAGGCACGATGATAGACCTATTCAAATAACAGCATCAGAATACCGCACATTATGGATGTATTCTGAAGATCCCAGATTTAAACAAAATGTGGAATACATATTCCACCTACTCTTTGAAAGTGAACTAGCAACTTTATGTTACAGAGTTGCACACATATTAAAATAAGGATCCCACTTTCAAAATATGTCAGCTACACAATTATTACAAAAAGTGCAACAAAAAGATGAGGTTTTACAATCAAATATTACAAATCTATTGACAAATATGCGTGGTACTAAAGAGTACTGGTTTCGACGTCACGGAGATCTACGTTGTATGATAAGAATCATTGGCCCACCCACTTGGTTTGTTACATTAAGTTGTGCAGAATATGCATGGGAAGATTTCCATGATTTCCTATGCATATCAAACAAAAACCAAACAAACATAGATATAATAACACCTGGAGAACTTTGTTCTCTAGATCCTGTTAATGTTTCAAGATATTGTCACCATCGCTTCATTGCTATGCTACACTTTATTTGTAATAAAACTGCTCCTCCCCTCGGAGAAGTGGAGCACTTCTTTTGGAGAAAAGAATACCAAGCCAGAGGAGCACCACATATCCACATGCTTTATTGGATTAAAGATGCTCCTAAATTTGGTCAAGACAGTTTATTGAAAAATATGTCACTTGTGAAATTCCATCAGAAGCAACAGATAGTGATCTTCATGCACAAATTTTACAATTTTAAAGACACAAATGTGGCAAATATTGTCATTGCAAATACAAAAACAAAGGGAAATACTACACCAAATGCTGCTTTGGTTTCCCTAGACCAGTTACACAAACAGGTCAAGTGAACAACTTCATGTCTTCAGTTAGACATAGTGTTAAAGGTAAATAACCTAAAAATACATATTACATAAAAAGAACAGAAGAAGAAAAATATATCAATGATTACTATGCAATCATTGCCCACTTATGGAATGCAAACATAGATGTGCAGTACATTGCAGACAATTCCACTGCAGTTGCACAATATGTTACAGCATACTTAACCAAAGCAGAAAAAAACACAGCTCCAAGACCTCTGGAATGACCTGTCATCAGACAAAACACTGTCTCAGAAATTATACAGCTTGGGCATAAAAATGCTCTCCCAAAGAGAATGTGGCTCCTATGAAGCAGCAGAGGGTTTAACTGGTACCGCTTTGTATAGAACATCTGAAAATATAGTATGGCTAAGTCTTGGTCCTGCTATATCTAGAAAAAGAGTTCTAAAATCATACGAAGATATAGAAACAATAGCCAAACATGATCCCAACAGCCAAGACATTTTAAAAAACAATTTACTAGACACATACTACCCAAACAGAAGTACCACTTTGGAAACCATCTGTCTATACCACAACTTCACATACAAAAATAATATAAAACCCGATGAAAAAAAGGTAAATACAGAGCGACAAATTGTGAAGGCAGCTTAGTAAAACTCACCAAACCAAATTTAATTAATCATATCAAATTGTCATTAAAGACTCCTCAACATAAAGAACTATATTACTTGTCCCTGCTACAACTCTTTAAACCATGGAGAAAAGAAGAAGAAATACTAGATAACTATGACTCCTTTGAAGACGCTTTCAAAGCAAATGAAAGCACTATAACTGATGTACACTTTACACAGTACAAAACAATGTTGCACAATGAACAGCAACACGAAGAAGAACTCCAGGCCCAACTAGATTAGGACACTCCTGACAGTAGTCAACCTTCTGTAATAGGAAGCCAAGAACCACTGGGAGAGCCACTAATAACAAATGAGGCAGAATTAGCTATGACAGAAGTAGAAAACACCATGTGTCAGTATGAAGATAAAGAAGACTTAACTATACTACAATCAAAACTAAACAATGAGCAATGTAGCATTTTTGAAGAAGTAACAAAAGAAATTGCACATGGTGTACAACATGAAAACAAAGAATGCACCTGCCAAAATTACAAACCTATACTACTGTACGTCAGTGGTGAAGCTGGTTCCGGCAAAACATACTTAATTAAAATCATCAGTAAATTCCTTCAACAATTGACAAACAACAAACTGTCAGCTGTTGTCACTGCCCCCACAGGTTTAGCTGCCTACAACATAGGCGGTGTCACTTTACACCGATTACTACTCCTGCCAGCAGAACACCAAAACAAATTAGACTATTACAGATTTTCTACAGAAGCTGCAATGGAACTACGCAGAGTATTAAAACAAATGAAAATGCTACTAATAGATGAAGTGAGCATGGTCTCCAACCTAATGTTGGCCTTGATTCACCTCATATTACAAGAAGTACTCAAAACAAACTACGAAGAGCCTTTGGAGGAAAACACATTATTGTTTTCGGCGATCTTCTTCGAATGACACCAGTGAAAGGTGAGCCTATTTTTAAAACCTTAGGACACAAACTCTGCAGTAAAACTGTTGGCAGCATTGGAAATGTCAACCTTTGGCAACATTTCCAATACAGATAATTAACAAAAAACATGCAGCAATCTGCAGATCTCACTTATGCCAACATCTTAAAAAGTATTAGAGTTGGTTTATTATCTCAAGAAGCACAAGCAATATTGAAAAACCTGGCGCATTCATGCACTTTATGGTGATAATGCATGTGCTATTGATGTTATGGAACAATTAGCCAACAAAAATGTCAATTGTATGACCTTAATGCCAACTCTTGCAAGCTGTTTCATATTCAATGAAACAATGTTAAAAAAATAAATGCAACCAATAATTGAAATTAGCGCCACAGACAAACTAGACATACATGGTATGACACTACCCATGTTTGAACAAGCCACAACGAGACTAAATAGTTTCGAAAATTCAATCTCCAACACAGCTGGATTGGAAAAAATATTAAAATTATCCTTAAATTGCAGAGTAATGCTTAAACGTAACCTTGACGTGGATCAAGGACTAGTTAATGGAGCACTGGGTACAGTTATTGGCTTTCAAGCATACCCACGTGACAACAACATTCAGTTTGTCAATATTCTCTTTGACAAACTTTCAGAAGTGAAAAGGATAGGATGCTCAACAGCTCGATTCCTTCTCTTCAAATACATGTATCTACGCAGAGAACAATTTTCTCTAACTCTTGCAAACGCAATCACCATTCATAAATCACAAGGTCTTACCCTGGACAAAGCATTGATAGACATTGGTAACACAGTCTTTAAAGAAGGCATGAGCTACGTAGCACTATCACGCTTACGTACACTTAACGGTCTATTTCTAATCAACTTTGATGCAAGTAAAGTAAACGCTGATATTCCTTGCATTTTAGAATACAATAGACTTCGTTCACTATACACCCCCATCTAAAAACATATACTATTCCACAAAAAGTAAAATGTTCTAAAACAAAACTAAATCAAACAGAAATGCAACAGGATGCCACTGCAAATCCTCCAAAGAGATTAAAAGAAACTAATACTTCATCAAGTACCACAATGAAAAAAGAACCTATTAGGGAAAGTAAACCAGGTACTTCTTCAAAGAAGGAAGACAAACTCCAAAAAAAGCACTCAGATACAGAACTACCTGGTCCATTTAAACTTTCAAATGTAATTGGTGTAAGTTGCTACGCAAATGTAGCAATGAATATTCTATTTCAATTACCACCAATAGTTGACAACATTTACTTACACAGTACAGACCAATTGTGTTTGCAAATGTTATTACTGTATAGAAATGCAACAAAACAATCCTGACAACACATATAGTGTTTATGGAATAAGACAACAATTGGACTACTGTGCTGGAATGGTGAAATTTTCTATAAACTCACAGAAAGATCCACAAGAATTTCTAATGTACTTACTAAAAGTACTGGAAAACAAAAACATACCTATAAATGAAATCTTCCAGATTTCATACATGTGGAAACATACATGCACCATGTGCAACAATATGACATAAGAACAAATCCCCAATGAGCGCTGTGTGTATGTATCAATACCTTATTGTGAATCCGTTCCATTTCAGCAACTTGTACAAAATCCAAACCATGGTAGATTATGTACTACCTGCAATTCGGATAATCGCTCCACCTTATTAATACAAACACATAGTAAATATGTAATACTAATGCTTCTATGTTACAATGCAGATGGTACCAAAAACAACTGCAAGCTGACTGGATTCACACATGGTCAAGTATCACTTGGTAAAAAAAACCTTCACAACAATAGTATAATCTACCACACAGGAGACACAACCAATGCAGGTCACTATACTGCATATATAAAAAAAAAATTGGATGGTTCGAATGCAATGATAGTACTATTACTCTAAAGCAGAGATTACCTGCAAATCGTACAAATGCTTATTTAATGTTCTTAAAACCAAAATGTATTAACTAAACTGTGCTTAAACATTAACTAAACTTCTATTAAAAAAGTATAAACTGTTACAATATGCCAACAGCTATATAACTGCCCCAAGATTCTACAACAACTAAACAGATACATGAATCCCACTAAATTATATCAAACAATAAACAGTTAGAAAACGCCAACTGGTATCTAACTACCCCAAGATTTTCAATAACCAAACAGATAAATCAATACCACTACATTATAACAAAAAATAGCGGTTAGAACATGCCAACTGGTATCTAACTACCCCAAAATTTTACAATATCCAAACAGATAAATCAATACCACTTCATTATAACAAAAAATAGACTGTTAGACTAAGTCAACAGGTATCTAACTGCTCCAAAATCTGCAACAACCCAATATATAGAGCATTAGCCAGAAACAACAAGTGAACACTGAAAACAAACAAACAAATAGACTGTAGCATAACAAAAACAGTTTTTTTTTAATCCAACATGGATTTTTTTTCTCCCACAGACCTAATGATTTTAGCAACAAACACAGAAACTGAGCAAATTGCAGAGTACACTGGTTTGTAATCTACTAAATATGAGGGTAGAAAAAAAATGTCCATTATTCAATGTTATAAGTCATTACAAAATGCCAATACTAAAATGATCTTTTCTTTTATCACAGAAATAAACAAGAAATACATGTACTCCAGTTACTAAACCAAACAGTAAGTATATTAGATTAAGTACAACCATCACAGCAAATCACACCCATAGTGACTTATAACTTTGCTGCTTATAAATTTGATCTTGTCCATGCACCCAAGACTATAGGCCCTGCCCACAACCACCACAGCATATCACACCCATAGTGGTTTACAACTTCGTTGCTTATAAATTTGTTCTTGGATCCCAAAGTTATAAGCCACTATGGATGTGATATGCTGCGGTGGTTTTGGCCAGGGCATAGAGTCTTGGGTGCATGGACAAGATCAAATTTATAAGCAGCAAAGTTAAAAGTCACGATGGGTGTGATTTGCTGTGCCCTGGCCACAACCACTGCAGGATACCACACCCATAGAGTCAAACATTTTAACTATGCCATATTGGCACTTTTAATGTCTGCGGACATGATGAGTGTTCTTAGAACAGTTTCAACTTGCCTACGAACAGTACGGACAGGCATAGCGTCCTCAGGACACCCCCATTTTGTTTATTTACGAACATCCCAAGACACATAATGTGTTCTAAGAACACTTTCATCTTGCCAGCGAACAATACAGACAGCGTCCTCAGGACACCCCCATTTCGTCAATTGACAAACATTCCAGGACACTGCATGTGTTATTAGAACAGTTTCAACTTGCCTGCGAACAAAATGGACAGGCATACCTTCCTCAGAACACACCCATTTAATTTATTTTCGAACATTTCAGGACACCTCGAGTGTTCTTAGAACAGTTTCAACTTACTTGCGAACAATACATACAGGCGTAGTGTCCTCAGAACACCCCCATTTTGTTTATTTACAAACATCCTAGGACACTTCATGTGTTCTTAGAAAAATGTGAACTTGCTTGCGAACATGTGTTCTTAGAACAATTTGAACTTGCTTGTGAACAGAACGGACAGGCATACCGTCCTCAGGACACCCCCATTTTGTTTATTGACGAACATCCCAGGACACATGATGTGTTCTTAGAACAGATTCAACTTGCCTGCGAACAAAACGGACAGGCTTACCGTCCTCAGAACACACCGATTTCGTTTATTTTCGAACATTTCAGGACACCGCAAGTGTTCTTAGAACACTTTCAGCTTGCTTGCAAACAATACGTACAGGCGTAGTGTCCTCAGAACACCCCCATTTCGTTTATTTAGAACATTTCAGAACATCCGCGTTGTCCGCAGACAAAGGGAACACAACAGGGGGTCTACCACCTATATAAATACAACATTTAACCCATCTCTTACTTCGCCAACCTCCCCAAACACTTTAACGCACCAACACACTTTACTAAATAGTATTTTTTCCACCAAATTTCACTGCGCTGTCTGTAGACGTCCGCGAATCCAAGATGGCAGGTGTTCCCAAAAATGTGACGCGCTTCACGCTCTTCACTGTCCAATCAGCGAACACGCTGCATGTTCGCGGACATGACGCAAGCTGGTTGGCCAATCAAGACACTGTCCGCAGACCGAACATAGATATCACTAATTTTTTGTGACCTACTTTTTGGTCATTTTCAAAAAAACTACTGGCCACTGCTCCTGGTTCAAATTTGGTGAAAATCCGTCCAGCGGTTTGGGCTGTAGGCGTGAGCAAAGTTTTTTCCCCATTCAGTCTATGGGATAAAAAGAGGTTTTGGGATCCCCCCTATAACTTTGCCCCCCCTGCACCAAACCTCACCAAACTTTGCAGAAAAATTCAGAGTGACCCAATCGAAACAGCAACTTAACCACCGTGGCTGTGTGATATTACATGGACGCAGTAGCGTCCATGTAGTTATGGTTAAGTTGGTGTTTCCATAGGAAGAGCATTTTCTGGGTGGCTTATAACTTCGCTCCCTCTGGACGAATCCTCACCAAACGTTGCAAAAAAGTATATGGCCCACTCTGAATTTTTTTGCAAAGTTTGGAGAGGTTTGCTCCAGGGGGGGCAAAGTTTAGGGGGAGTCCCAAAACTTTTGTTTTTTCCCATAGACATAATGGGAAAAAACGTTGTGCACGCCTAAAGCCCAAACCGCTGGACGGATTTACACCAAATTTGCGGCAGGAGGGGGGGCTTGGTCCCGAAAACGTGCTTTTGCAAATTTGGTGTAGATCCGTCCAGTAGTTTTTAAAAAAAATTACCAAAATGTAAAGCAAAAAAATTAGTGATATCTCCGTTCGCTTCCCGGACGGACTTCCCGGTTCACTCCGCGGACAGTGCCCTGATTGGCCGAGCGGGTTGCGTGATGTCCGCGAACATGCAACGTGTTCGCTGATTGGACGGCTTGGGGCGTGGAGTGCATCAGATTTTTTGTGGAGCCGGCAATCTTGCATTAGCCGGCGACCACGGACAGCGCGGTGAAACTTGGATTAAAAATTGTATTTAGTGGAGTGTGTTGGCGTGTAAGAGTGTTTGGGATGGGTGGGGGAGTATGAGATAGGTTCAATGTTCTGTTTTTTTCATGTGCTAGACGCTTTTGTTGTGTTCGATTTTTCTGCGGACAACACGGCTGTTCTGAAATGTTCGTAAATAAACAGAATGGATTCGGTGTCAAGTTGAAAGTGTTCTGAGAAGACTCGTGGGGTCCTGGAATGTTCGCAGGGGGTGTCCTGAAGACGTTGTCTGTATTTTTCGTTGTCAAGCTGAAAGTGTTCTAGGAACACTTGCGGTGTCCTGAAATGTTCGTACATAAAGAAAATGGGGGTGTTCTGAGGACGTTGTCCGTGTTGTTCGCTGGCAAGTTGAATGTGTTCTAAGAACACTCGCGGTGTCCTGAAATGTTCGAAAATAAACAAAATGGGGGTGTTCTGAGGACGTTCTCCGTATTGTGTGCCTGCTTAGCTGTATCCAATGAGGGAATGGCACAGAGATTGAAGTGGAAATGGTAGAAGGGCTGTCTAAGAGTTACGCGGTCCGCGGACAGGGCATGCTACATCCAGGGTTTTCCAGCAAATCCAGCATGGAAAGAAGACTGTAGGGATCAGCCAATCAGATGTTGAGGTTGTGGATTTGTGTTCAAAGAGACTGTGTGTAGTGAAAATGGCAGAAGTGGAGAAAGTCAGGGTGTTGGTGCTTGGAGATATGTTTGTGCATGGTTTACAACAGTATGCTCAATGCAGGCATGTTGCAAAGAATGTTGATGTTAAAGGAGTGGAGGTGGTGTAGAGCACTGTGCCTGATTGCAATGTACAGGGAATTGTACAAGTTTGTGAAGATATGGGCAGGAAGAACAGTCCCCATGCAGTAGTTTTGCATTTGGGCTATCTCAGTGCCCCTACTTTGTTGGCAGATTTGGAACAGTTGGTTCAAGCGGTAATGAACATCCTTCCAAATGCCAAAGTATTTTTTTCTGGATTAGTACCTAGGGCAATATGGGACAACAGTTCAGTTTTTTGGCCTCAGCAAAACAATGCTAGCTGTGTAATCAACCGAGGCATGTGTGCCTTCATGCTTAGAGCTGGTATGTTCTTCTGTAATAATGAGAATATTGATTCCAGTAATGCTGTTTATTTTAAAGAAGATGGCATTTCCTTATCTTTTATGGGAAATGCCATTCTGTTTTGGAATGTAAGGGTTGCTTTGGAGAAGGTTATGTGAAGATTTTAGGAGTAAAGTAAGAAAAAAAAAATACAAAATAACAGGTGTCTGTCAAGCATCTGCAAAAAAAACCCAAAAAAACAGCTCTTTTCAGAGCCAATCTTAAAGGGGAAATGGGGCACACTATTTAAATTTACATTCACCGCGCTCAGATTTTCGATATGTCTGCGGACATGACGGTAGTCCGCGGACATCGAAATCACTAGCTAGGGGTTCAGTATGTTCCATGTTATATGTATATAAAGTCAGGGATATTATGGTTAAGTTGTGCTACTAAAAACATACGAAATTCAGTAAAAAAACTTTGTTAAAGGGACGTTATGGTTAAGTTGCGCTAATAAAAACCTATGAAATTCAATGAAAAAACTTTGTTAAAAGGGACGTTATGGTTAAGTTGCGCTACTAAAAACCTATCAAATTAAGTAAAAAAACTTTGTTAAAGGGACGTTATGGTTCAAAGTAAAACCGAAAAACCCCTGAAATTCGGCAGTTATGGTAAAATAAGCAACCATAACTTGCGCCACCGTGTACTGCTAACACTAACACCCAGGACATCAAAGATGACATCACAAATGTGATTGATGACATCACTGATGACATCACATGGCTGGCTCTCCCTTTTTTTGTTTACTGACATATCTAAGCCACATAGTTTTCTTTAGTAGCCAGTCAGGAAGTAAAAATTGAAAAGGTACTATATTTGTAGGCTTAGGGTCAAGTC
Organism: Ambystoma mexicanum; assembly: GCF_040938575.1. Classification (NCBI taxonomy): domain Eukaryota; kingdom Metazoa; phylum Chordata; class Amphibia; order Caudata; family Ambystomatidae; genus Ambystoma; species Ambystoma mexicanum. The sequence goes on along the minus strand of NC_090929.1, from coordinate 1,273,199,732 downwards.
ATATCAGCTTCATATGCGCCCACAAGAAAGGAGATTTGCAGATGGAGAAGCCACTGTGAGGCGACACGTTAGTCTTGAACATACATGTACAGACATATAAACACTGGGCTTTTCAGGGAAATGTGTTTCGGACAGTTGAGGAACAAGTGGTACACAGTGAATACACAAATCTGTTTACCGTGGGTCCGTCATAGTTCTGGTTTGTGTAGGATGCAGAAACCTGCGGTGGCGAGATAAACTCTGTGTAACTTTGGAAGCTGGTTGATCGAGTATGAAGGATGGGGGACGTGGTTAACTGCATTTGGGAAGCTGCAATAACATCAAATGGTCATTTGCAGCCAGGCCAGAGTTTACAACTTGGTGCTATTGTCAAGAGGAGATGTAATCTTCCTCATTACATGGGAGTTTGTTATTCAGTTTGAGGGGTCAGAAATGCGAGGCAGACCACTTGGTAAAGGTTTTTCACAAGAAGCCGTTTTATTAACGTCAAACACTGTGATAAATGCCTCACTTTCCCTAACCTAACATGGGTTTCCCTGACTATGAAACTAAGACTAAAGTAAAACACTATTATACACAAGGATATATGTCCTCACACTTACACATACAACAAAAGTATTTCAGGTACTCATATGTCTGCTCAAATTCAACAAAATAACAATTACAACCAAATATTTTTGTAACCAGGGTTGGATCCACTTTCCCCCATCTGTAAAGTAGATTTTCCAACTGAATTTTCCAATAAATACAATTCAATTCAATAGTTGAACGTGGCTTCAAAAAAAGTAGCAGGCAAAGGTTTCTCCTAATAATCAAGTTATGTTTCCTGCACAAAGTTTCTTTACTTCAACTAGTTTCCACTTGTGGTGTGATTGTATTATAATGAAACAAAGCTCAGCATTCTTCCAATGACTATTTTAATACTTTTTTTATTGGTTAAATACACTTAAACCTTTAACATTACTCCTTTTTAGTACTTATAAGTACTTTCCTTTCCATTTGTCCAAATAACTAACCCCAAGACATCATTCTTCATGGATTATTGTCCTTTAATAATGTCTCAACCAATTTCAGGGAGTCAATCGTAATTCCCTTTTTCTCCGCCATCATTATCTTTTCCGACCACTCCTCTTCATGCATTGTATCACACAACTGTATGTAAGCCCCCAGAGTTTTCGCTCTTAATTCAGTGAGGGATGTGCAGTTGAACATCAGGTGTCTGTTTCTATTTGTTCCTTGTCTTTACAGAAATAGAACATCGCCTCTTCAGTGTTAATAAGTTTTATTATTAGCAAAACTTCTCTTAATGCTAAGCTATTCTATCTACACCTCATCACGAGGTCTCTGTGGTGTGGTGATGGAAACTTTCTCAGATATTTCGGTGGTGGGTTTAACTTCGTCTGTTCCCAAGTGATGTCAGTACAGAGTTTATTATTACTCTTGAATTCTAAAGTTTCCGTCCAGTCTCTTTCCTGCAAGATTTTCTTTGCCTTATTAGGGGTCGTTCTCAGCACTTATATCTCATTACAATTTCTCTTCTCTTGAGAAAGACAATTACTACACACTTCTTCTTTCTGCACACCAATGTTTTTGTCAGGATGGTTTTACCACAGATCATCAAACACATTAGTGGTGTTGCTACTTTCTTTCCACCACAACATTTCACCACAATGGAGTACTTTAATGTCTACTTCCTGGTTTACTAACCTGCCGGGACTACTACTAACAATACCATTTTCTGGTGAACTCTCCTTCCAGGATGAATTTCCTAACACTACTACAAATACTCTGTGTTGTGGATTACTTCAATATCAATAATACTCTGTGTTGTGGGTTACTTCAATATCAGTGAAGTCTTTTGACTTTTAACAACAATAACATTCACAACTTCTTCCATAAGGATGCAACACCCATTGATGCTGTTTGTTCAACTGTTTTATTAGTCACATATACTGGAGGTTATATTCCTCTCCCCCTTTCCACTCTTCACAAGGAGGGCCACTTGCCTGCCATCTTTGAGCTTCACTATTAAACCTGGGAACTGTTGATAATGTGTTATATTCAACTTTCTCTCTCCAAGAAAGCTGACTTCCCTCTTTCTTCCAATTAACCTTTTTTGGCTAAGGGAATGCTGGTTGTTATCTGTTTTATAGATGTCCCCTTCTTTACTTTGGCAAAGCTAATTACAGTTCTGGTTGGATATTGCCCCTGCTTTTCTTTGCCAATGGTAATTATGCTTGGGTTTTAATAATGTCCCCTAAGTGTGTGGTTAATGGTAATCACAGCCTTTCTCAGATATAGTTCTTCTTTCATTTGGGTAGTGATAGCTGACCACATTCTCCTTTTGCTTCCTTTATACATAACTTTTAGGCCAAAAATACTTCTTCTCATTAGTTTGATATTCAAAATAGTGGCAAGCGGTTAGAGGTTTACACCAGAGCTCCCCGGGATCACCTGTCAGAGAATAACTCACTGGGTTTTCCCAGCTTGTCTGGGTCTCTCACTTCCGCTGCCACTTCTGCTCTGCTCTTCTCTTTGGGAGCTTTTGAGAGCTCCATTTGTGGTCCTGTGAATTAGGTCTACCCAAGCAGGAGTCCTTGTTACACCTCTCAGATCCCGGTCTTCATTAGCCACCGGAGGCATACACAAAGTAAGGAGAGTACCTCTCTCCCACATGGTAATCTGTAACAACAGTGCTTCCCAATTCACGACATCAGCAACTTAGGCTTCTCTGCTTCAAGACTCTCTCAGCACCACTAACTGCCAAACGCACGGTAGTTGCCCCAGTATCTTTGTTCTGCCCCTGTTGCATACAGAGCCATGAAAAACTGTGTCAACCACTACTACTGCCACTCCCTTGCATCTGAACCTGAAGAGGATTTAAATCATCAAAATTCATGCTCAGGTGTAGATTGTTCAGAACACTAGACTGTGCCTCTGAACTCCTCTTTCTATTATGGTACTTGAAATCCCCAACATTCTGTTTCTTCATTTGGGGGTGCTTAAGGGCATAATTGACAAATGGTTTATGGGTTTCAATCAGGTTCTCAGGAATGACCAGGATGCGTGCTGAAATAGCAGTCATAATAGATTAGCATCAAATGAGAGATACCAGGGATTCCAGCAAGTCTGGGGCGGATATGATGGCTATCATTGGTTTGAAGGGAACTTGTTTGCGATTCTCCTCCCCGACTAGATGGAATTTGTAATAATTTAGGTTTGTTGTGCATGAATATGTAACTATGTAATGAGGCCACAACAGACTATAGCAAGATCCCAAAAAGGGGTGTGCTGTTAATATAATTTCATGCAAATGTGTGTAAAAGGAGTTGATGATTAAGTGAAATGTAGTATCCATTAAGAGCATGGGGACTGGAGGGATTAGATTTCCTTGTATAGGGCTAACCAATCATGTTTAGAAGGATAACTTTGTAATAAAATATGTGGAAGTGTGTTAAATGTTGCAAAATGTATATAAGGTGTAACCTTTGTGTGGTTTGGAGAGAAACGGGTTAGTTCTGACTCTACGGCGTTGTCTAGCCCCTCCTGGATGTTTGTATACAATAATCTTACTTTACGGACAAACATGTGCTTGCTTCTTAAGAGGTGGGTCTATTTTGGGTAGTGAGATTAGAGGTTCATCACCCCCAAAATTGTTGACACTGATGTGGTCTCCATGCTTTCTGACACACTGGGAGTTTCCTGTCCACACAAATCAGCTCTGGGGCTTCTCTTCAGGGACCAATGTTTTGTTCACGTTAAAAGGAGAGGTTTATAGGTACCATATTGGTGAAAGGCCTGTCTGCTCCCAAATGATATGGTGCCACTGTCTAGCTATGCAGGGCGAATTGATGGAGCACCAATTTGGATAACATTTTACGTGATTGCACTTTCACAGGTAAAGCAAGAGGGTAATAGGGGAAGAAATATGTTTTTTTCTTGATCTGGGTTTTTCTGGTAAGGCTAAATTAGACATGTATGTGTAGAGTCAGATAAGGATATGTGGGTTGAAAGGATGAGTATTTTGGAGAAGTGGATGTACTGTTCCATGTTCTAAGTCCATTTTCAATATATTTTTAACTAGTTTGTTATTTTACAAAGGGAACTAGTTTGTTATTTTACAAAGGGTGCTGAGGAGGCATCTTAATAGTAAGTTCTCCTCTGGATGCATTTGTGAAGTGTGCCCTGGAGCTTTCCATTTTGCTTGTCTGGGCGGCTGGAGCCCTCACCACAGGGATATTTACCTAGTTTGTCCTTTTCTTTTCTTGGTTAGTCAAAGTAATGAAGGGTATCTTACCGTAGCCAGAAAAAGACAACATTGTTGTCAAAAATGTTGTAAAAAAAGATGAAGAAAAGATAGCGAAGTAAAGAGGATTTGCGTTGGCATTGTGATTTTTTGTAATGTGAGGTGATTGAGGTGAAAGCAACTGAGGTGAGTGGCTGTGGGGTAGCCTTACGGAATTCGGGGAAGGAAAAAAGTGTTTTCTTGGGTTGAAAAGCTGTGCCACGGGTTTGGCTTCTCTGTTTAGATTCTTCATTTCCAGAGTAAGATTGTTAGAGTTAGGTTGGTTTGGAGTGTGGCTACTCCACTCGATCACTTGTGGCAGATGCTTCCAGGGAATGAGGTAAAGATTTTGAAATCTCATTGAGAATGGCTACATGCTACTAAGGGTAAAATGCTTAGTTCTTGGTCTGATGAGGTGGCCTCTGATAAGGGAATGCTGGAAAACCTGTATACCTTCTTAGTTACTAGACATAAGGGATCAAAGGGATGAGAAAGGAGGGGGCAGGGATTCCTTCCGTACCGCCCCCATATGGGTGCTATCCTTTATCGCCTACAGAGGGATATACTAATGCTGAGTTCAAACCTCCCTTTTCTCTACTAGCCACTCCAGTGGTTACGAGTCGGACACAGGTAACTCCTCCTTCAGCTATGGGTGCTGAAAGATGGGATACCGAGGAAGGTGGAAGGGTAACTCCTTCAGTGGCCAGAGAGAGATTGAGAACAGGGGGGAGGCAAAAAGAGCAGATAGGTTAAGAGTGGTGGAGCGAAAGAGAATGAGACCTGCACCTGAAACATTAGGTGAAGGACTGTGAATGGGTGATATGAGGACGGCATGGTATTAATAGTTGACAGAGACACAATGGATACAGGTTTCAAAAACCTTTATTTACACTTTTGATTGGGACAGAGAATTCCTAACTGGCACTAACTCTAAAATGGGAGTAATCCCGACCATTAAACAATAACAGAAATGTCCAAGTCAGTCTGGTCAAAATAAAAATCCCTATTCTAAGAAAACCTAACCTTGCCCTCCTTCTTAGAATAACAAATGTGTTAAGGGAATACAAAATGAAAATAGTGTCTAAGAAGGAAATGTCAGGTGGCTGGCACTAAACTCTGCCATCAATACTCAGTTCATACATTCTCAATTTCTCACAGTTCTGCACAGGGTTACCTCTGCCGGGCTCGAGTCTGTCTCTCTTTTGTGGGGCTTCCCTTCGCCATGTTTTATCTCATATATCTTTTCTCTGTCGAAGATTTTCGAGCTGCCAAAGGAATTTACATAGACCTGTGCATGACTACTTCAATCTCTCTTTCAACAATCCTTCATATCACAACTTTCTCTTGCAGCACCAATACCTCTTGGTGCTTGTAATTCTTATTCTCTTTCACATGCCTTCTTGGACTTTTCCAAAGTTTTTATCTTTTACTTTTGCCCACTTGGCATATTTTACAGTTCACATATGTCACTCTCCTCTTATTAAACTCCTTATTGCGGCTTCCATTGATCTCTGCTTGTAATATCTTTTAAAATCCATAAACCTTTCACAGAGACTTTTGAATGTGCGACTTCATCTTGCAGGACCACTCTGCTTCTTTCTATTGTTGTCTTTCAACAATTGTTCTCTTCATTTGTGTTCTTTTTGAGACGCGCAACCTTCAACTTTGAAATTATAGTCACTTTCCCTTTAACATAAACCAGACTTTTGTTTCACCCGATAACTCACAGGCTATGTTAATTGGATTTTTGCATCTCTTTCTTGCTTCGCAAGGCTGTTACCAATGCATCATCTGCTCCTCCCCAACTGTGCCGTTCACCCAGGAGGGTTGCGTGCCGCTTTCTGGCGACTTGAAGGTTTCTTTCCTCTGCTCGCCATGCTTTCCTTTTCAACCACTCACAGCCTCAGGAAAGCTTGGAAATCCTGCCTGGCTTTCTCTTGATCCTCTCAACTGTCGATCAGACCATTGGCTTTCCACCTTCCACAGCTTGGTCCCCATCAATCTCGGAAGAGCTGTTCCTTCTCGTACACAGCCGTGCTCAAAGCGTGTTGGTGCACGCCACCTTTTAACTTGACAGGAAATGCTAATAAGTGTCAGATGTACATTGTTAGAGTTACGTGCCTGAGTCTGCCTGGCCTCATTACAAGGACAGGGCCAATTCAAGTCAGGGGTGTAATCCTTCTAACCTAATTCCTGATCTTTCTTGGTGCAGCACTTTTGTCAAGGTTAAGTGGGGAGGAATTGTGGGAGTTGTAGTTTTCCATACAATAAGCAGGGATACGGGTCACATGGGTTGTGAAAAAATGGAGATACCATGACTCACCATTGGGTGGTTCTCCCTAATCCCCATGGACCCCCTACCAAGGTGCTTGTCCACCCCCAGGGTCGGGATCCAAAAGCGATGGCATTCCCATGGCCACCTGAGTACCGGTTATAGGTTATGACAGACTAGGTTATGAACCACCCTCTGGTTTTTCACCTACCATTCCGCTATGTGATGTGGACACATTGGTTTCACAGGTGAATCTTAAAGGAAATCCACGTTGCTCTGATCTTTGCGTTTCCGATGTTCCACTGTGAAACAGTATGGATGTAAGTCCAGAAACCATTGAATAACACGTGGTTTAGATTCTTTTCACTGTCTTATCCAGACAAGAGGAGAATGACATTTCTTCCCAAGAGGTAATATTTAAGGTAAAGGATGGCCCATTTGATAGCTAACATTTCTAATTCTAATACACAATAGGTTCTCTCTCTGGTCTGGGAATTAGCTTGCGAATGGCAAATAATATAGGGTGTTCTAAGCAGTTGTGTACTTGGGCAGTGTCGGATTGGCCCGTCGGCCGATCGGCCCGTGGCCGATACGAAATCCTTAGAGGCTGGCGAGGGGCCGGTTTCAAGCCCATGCCTGGGCCGGTCTCGCGCTGGCTCAGGGCTGCCTGCGGTGCTGATCTGCTCTGCATGATCAGGGCCTGCGGGCAGCAAGTCGGCGCGAGACTGACACCATGGCGCTGCTGCTAGGTGATTGTGAAGGAAGTGTTACTTTTTTACAAAACACTGGTAGTGGGTCGGGCTGGCCTCAGCCCGGCCCGCTACCAGTGTTTTGTAAAAAAGTAACAGATTCCTGCAACTGCTCGTCCTTGAAGGACCTGGGGCAGCAGCAGGCAGTCTGATGGAGGAGCCTGGAGGCCACCTGCAGGGCTGGGCTTGGCCAGAGGCACGATAAATTGCTTTCAACTTTGCAGGAAGCAAGCAACACATTTCGTTGCACGCTACTTTGCAAATTTGAAAGCAACTAATATTGGCCATGGCCAATGAAAATGCGGCGAGACTCCGTGCCGCCACCACCCCTCACTCCCAGCCCAGGTCAGGATTGGAGCTGTAGCCTGCAGGAAGCTGCACACAAATGAGGACCTTACCAGTGCCATGGGCGAGGTCGAGGCCCCTGTCTCCACACCACAGCAAGAGTCCCTCGACTCGTCTCCAGCAGTGCAGCAGAGGCCAGCCCAGGAGGGCACACAGGCACTCGGGCACAGGCGACCCCCCCGATCCTCCCTGCCCACACAGTCACCACCCCACAGCGTCAGCGGAGATGGAGAGACACCCACCCCTGGCTGAGCTGAGGAGGTAAGAGTCACCGGCCGTAAATGCTGTTATGGGCGGTAAAATAGCTCAGCGGGTTGAGCGCTCACTGCTGCAATCTGAGCGTGATCTGCAGGTAGCAGGTTTGAATCCGGCAAGGCCAACACAGCCTTTCATCCTTCCGAGGTCGATAAATGAGTACCAGTTTTGGTTGGGTGATATTGTATGTAAGTATGTAAAGCGCTTTGGATTAAGGCGCTATATAAATAACACATCATTATCATTAATGTCCCCCCCACCTGTCTCACTTTGTATCTCTTAGCTCCACACCCTGATAACCAAAGCTCCATTCTTTGAATAAAAAAAAAAAGGTGCAACGGATGCACCTTCTTCAAATGCTGCCTGCCTCTTGGAAATGTGGAAATCCTTGTGCCTAAAAGCTTGTGCTCAGTGTAGAAATATTTGACCATGCACATCAAGTGGCCATTGACTAGTCTTCATTGTGCCGCAATGAATGCCTTGTTGTAATGTGTCTATCTTTCCTATCTGCATAGCATGCTGTTCAGGATGTTTGTTTGCATGTATGAGGTAACGAGTGCTCAGAGTATGGAATGTCCTGTGAGTGTGCTGCTTTCCCTATTTTGCCAACCTCTAATCTGAAGCCCGAAAAGTAGATGCACGCAGTCTTGAAATGCGGCCAAATTTGCACAGACTTGCAGATGAACTTAACTAGTTTGCTGTTAAATCTCAGTTACCAGTTTAATGGTATCCACTACATAACAATTGCTCAGTTTACTATTGCTGATTTGATAGCTCAGTGGGTTGAGCGCTTGCTACTGCGATGTGTGTGTGATCTGCAGGTTGCAGGTTCGAATCCCTGCAAGGCCATCTCAGACTTTCATCCTCTGAGATTGATAAATGAGTACCAACACAGGTTGGGTGATATTGTATGCATATTTGTTCTATAAAAAAGAGCTTAAGAGTAGGTGCTATACAATAACATATTATCATTTGGCCTTGGACGTCTGCTTGCATTGATGATGGTTTGAGGGCCACTTTTCTTGATGCAAGGGGTGGGCCACTTTTTGAGGTGACCTTGAAGGCTGGGCCACTTTTTTGAGGCGAGGGAGGGCCACTTTTTTTTGGGTGTCCGGGCCTATTTCTTGTTCCAGTCCGACCCTGTACTTGGGATAATACAGCCCCCAATGCAATCAGAGAGGCTTCAGTCTGAAGTATAACGTTTTTCAAGAAATCTGCCACTTTCAATATGGGATTCTGACATAAAGTGTGTTTTAAGTTATCATAACAGAATTCATAGTCATCAGTTCAACGAATCTTTAGCCAACATGTTTTTTCTGAGAAATTAAGCACGAATCTGTGATAGTATCAAATTAAACACAAACATTCTCTAAGGTCTCAGGTTTTAGGTGTTGGTGCATTTAGAAGAGCTTATACTTTTTCTTGCCTTGGCTGTATACTACCATTTCCTCCTAAAATGTCTAGACATTTCACAGCTGACTGAGCTAATCTACATTTGTTTATGTTAGCTGTCAGCCTGGCTTTTTTCATAGGGCTCTAATAATGGTATAGAGATGATAAAGATGGTCTTCCCATGTTGGGCTATAAATAATAATATCATCAATATACGCCCCGCAGAAATCAGAATATGGCTGTAAAATCCTATCCATTAGTCTTTGGAAAGTCGCTGGTGCACCATAAATTACACCTGTGATAGCTTATGCGCAATATATCTCAAAAGCTGGGGCTAGATTTCTGTTTGCGTACAGCTGAAAAGGTTGTTATAGCTAAACCCATTTCTCTAACATAAGGTTAGCTTTATCTAGGTGCTGTTCCCATCTATTCTTGTCGCTAACTCTAATCCCTAAATAATCAAAGTTATTACCTCTTCTATTTCAGTGTCCTCTATCATGATTTACCTTATCATTCTGTGTGTTATCCTTCTCCCACAACGCAATACTTTTTTAAAATCAGTGTTAATTACTGGGTCTTTTTTTCACAGAATTTTACAAACCCATTTTTCAGATTTTTTTAGGCCCGTGCAGTTCTAGAAATTATGACCATGTCATCTTTGAACATACAAAAATTCTGTTCCCCAAAGTCAATTTGCCACTACTGGAAGTTGGCAGCATGTTTACCATTCCATCAAAAAACAGAAAAAAGAAAGAGGGGGCCAAGACACATCCCAGCTGTGCCCGTTTTTCCACCGGGAAATGTTTTGTAAGCTTGCCCCCAACACCCTACCTAACTCTGGCATTTGAGTTTGAGTATAGCTCCATTATTTCTTTTAGGAGGGCAGGAGGCATCTTTTTCTCTGACAGATTGTTCCATGGTGTTACCCTAAGAATACTGTAAAAAGTGTGTTTTTTAAGTCAATGAACAGTATGTGTATGGCCCCCCTTCAGCATTTATGTATTTGTGTAATATTAAGGATAACCTAAATATCTGGTCTACTGTAGAAACTCCCCTCATAACTTCAGCTTCAAAGTAGTTTAGACATCTGATCGAATAATCCAACCATCCACCCTACTCAATAGCAGTTTCCCAAAGACTTTACACATGGAATCTAAGAGTCCACCTTTCTTGTATATAGGGACAACGTCTGCCCTTTTCCACAATTCTGTGACTCTACCTATTTTTATGATAGTGTTCATCAGCAACGTGAGGCATGGAATCCAGATCATCGTTGTCATTTAAAGAGGTCTACTGGAATGATGTCAGGGCCTGGGTCATTACCAGAATTTTGAGATTTCAAGGCCTCAGTAATTTTCTTCATCATAATGTTTAAGGGAACATCATCCTCTTTGATAGCCAACAAGCTATATAGCCCATGTGCTGTCTCCATCATGGATTGATTTCCTTTTTTAAAGATATTTGCTAAATGGGTATGCCATAATTCTTCAGAAATGGCCATATGAAGATATGGTTCCTTCTGAGTGAACCCTTTGTGTATGATATTCCAGAAGCTCTTCATGTACCCGATAGTTCAATCATGCAATCGGCCCATTTAACCTTAATTTACTTTACTTTGTTACTTATAATGCACCAACACACCCAAAATCCTCTGGGCACACATAGCTAACTGTTCAAAAATCGGGATAATACTTCCATATAAGTGTGCTTCGATAGATGCCAAATCTAAGTGTTTCTATCTAAGTCTAATTCTTTTCCCATTGTTTGCAACTTCCAGTGCCTGGCTTCTCACAACCTCCTAAATCAAACACAATGTTCTCGATATGCCTCTTTATAGAGTCTCTCTGAAATGTGTTTACTGCAAGTGTATACCCTAGAACTCTCCCGTTCCATGCTCGTGGGCCCAATTTATAAAAGAGTTGGGCAGTATTTACAGCATAATTATATTGGTGTCTTGGGCACTGAGTTACAAGAGCAGAAATGTCCCAGATTAGATCTTCATCTTCCATGAACTCCTTCATTTCCCTTAATGGTTCCTATTGTAGATTGACGTCTCCCATTCATAATGTCAAAGAAGAAGATGCCTGACAATGTTCTAGATAACTTCCCAACACACATTCATTTTCAAACAAGGTAGGCATCTCATTTACCCTATATGGTTTATTATATATATTTCCCAGAAGGATTTTCAACCCCATGGGGAGCTCAAGTAACAAGCAGTGTAGATCAGGTGACATCATTTCCATGACTGTTACAGAGGTGCTTAAATTTGTTTTCACCCACTTGCAAAGCCCCAACTTGGCCACCCGTTAGATTGATTCCCATTGGTTTCTGCAACATTGTAGCATTCATAGCCTTGTATAGTGACCTGTAAGCGAGCCCATGTCTCTTGAAAGCAAATAATGGATAAAGTGAAGTTGCTCCTGGTCATGCAAGTTTTTAGAAGGAACAGCTATATTCCAGATTATTATAGACAAATGTCTCTTTGGGATTCAGGCTTGGGAAACATTTAACCAGGGGGGGTATGCCTTGTCAAGTGGGGGAAAGATCTCAGCATGATGTTGCCAGGCAGAATGTCAACCCTCTCAATATTTCTGTCAAAGGGCTATCTATACGATGGGAATTTGGGTGGGTTTACTGGAAAGCGTTAAACTGGTATATCGCGTGGTTTGCATCGAAGCTCAACACGAAGACCTGCATGTTTGGGTCACTGAGATTCTTAAATCTTCTTGCATCTTTTATGTCTTTCCTAATTAATGAACATATTTTTTGTAGAAAATCCAGTAGATACATGTATTTGTGAAATAGTCCCTCCCTTCTCTGACCAGGCATTAGTCTAGGGACATTAACCATGTAAATGGTACATTCCATTCTTTTAATTTGATTGTTTTGTCTTTGTCTTGTGTAGTTTTTGATGATATCCCTCTCTAAGCCTTTTCTCTGGTTCACTCCCACTCATCCCTCCAGAAGGCCTTGGGAATTGTACAGGGACGGATATACTATTACCATTGGACTTCCCCAGGGTTGGGTGAGCATGTCTGAGCTCTCAAAGGCAGAGGGGGATGCTTTGTTATATGCATCTATATGGCCCACCTTATTGCTGCAACAGCTTCCCCGTAGTGGGAGATGACTTCTCATTGTGGTATTCTTGATGTCCCACGGATACATTTTTAACTGTTGCATATCAGCTTTTAACTCTCATACAGTGATAAATTGAGGTATTTTCTTATGCCTCCACACTTTCAAAGTAAACCACAAAGACTTGCTTTATTTTCCAGTTCAGAAAGGTGTTGCCATAGCATTTCGGTGCTGGACTGCTCATGTGGGCGGTACAAAGACTGATATGCAAATGGATATTTCTCATATGTGAAAGGTACAGTGAGCAAAACGCGATGGCTGCGAACTCTCAAAGTGGGGAAAGCCACAGAGGAGGTTATCATGCCATGTTGTTTCTGGAGAGGGGCGCCTGCTACCTTTTTTGAAAAAGAGTTTTCGGATGTCACTTGCCCAGATGCATTGCTTTCAGTAGTTACAGTTTCTTTGTGCAATTTCTTTGGGGAAAATGGCAGAAATCTATTTATTAGAGTGATGCCTTCCGCGATTACCACAGGTTCATCCAGAGAGGGCATTAGGGGCTGCACAGCCCCTAGTCCACTTGGTTCTTGGTGACTAATATTTGCCTGCACAACTTGATCTGGGATGTTAGTGTGCATTTTAACTGGTAAACGAAAATGCCGGCCTCCTTCCTCTCTAGAGAGTTTGTCAATTTCAACTAACACACAGTCATAACATTTGCTATTTTTGGATTTACCCAATTTAAGAAAGGATAAATTGGGTTGTGTCCGTTTAGTGTATTGCCTTGTCACCCTTACTAGCTGTCATACGTTTTGGACTTATTAAGGGGTTTTGAGGCTTTTATGGGGTTTGAATTTCTCTCCCCATCATCAAGATCTCACAAGAGAATCTCAGTTTTATTTACCAAATGGTTAACTTCCTTCTGTGATGCGTGTCATCTTCTGTCAGTTCGTCTCCGGAGAGATTTTACTCATGGATTTCCTTTTGGCTTGCAGACTGAATAATTAAAATAGTTTGAGTACATTTTTTAAAATTAGTTTGCCAAGATGAAAACCAGACATGCAAACAAAACACAACCCAGACAGTTGTAAACTGCCACTTAATCTCAAAAGGTGTTAAGGTTTCATGTTTGACCCATGGTAGTGTATTGTGACTGTCTTGCTGTAAGACATCATTGAATTCTTCTTTATATATTGCAGGCGATTCCACACTCCAATGTCAAACCCAAAATAATAAAGGCTTAAACTCTGCTTAATGACCAATGGAACGTAGACCTAATTCCTCATGAAGAGGGACTGTAGGTGTATATTTAAAGAGATTAAATATGTTTTAAGAACATCATTTTCAGGAACCTCCAGCTTGGTAGTATTATTGTGGCCCCTAGTTCATTGCCATAAAGTGCAGCCTGATGAGCTGGATTTGATTTTATAAATATTAATGGTAGGCCTCAGAGCACTTTGACCGTGCTCTCTAGAATATCTGGCTTTGACCCCACTATGCCTACAAAGGGTAGGATACTATTTGTCAGTTTGTTGAGCCCAACTTCCTTCATACATCAATCTAAGATCCAGAAATTAAAGGATTGTACTTGCTCCATTACCGACCGATCCACCTCCAGTGCTATTTTCAGAGCCTTTTTTGGAAGGGGCCTTGAAAAGTATACTGTTAGTTTTTGTGTAATTAATCAGGAGACTGTTATTTAAAAACTTGTTAAACAATATCAACTGTTCTCTTAAACTGCTCAGTATTATGGATACCAAACCAGAATTGTCTGCAAACACCAGGATAGGATATTTGTTAATTCCTACTGTTGGAGCATTGGTAGGTTTGGAGAGTGTGGCCCCTTTTTCTTCCATTGATATACAGGTTGAAAAAAGTTGGCACCAGGACACAGTCCTGGCGCACCCTCTTTTACACTGTCAAAGCAGGGTTTGTTTTGCCCCAATCCCCCTTCTTACAACAGAAACGTTGTCTGCATAGTGCAACATCAATATTTTAAGAATGGTTTAAAGCAACCCAAGATCAAACATTAGAATAGGATTGTTCATTCCTAATGTTAGAGCGTCGGTAGGTTTGGAGAGTACAGCCTCAATTGCGCTACTGATATACAAGTTGAAAAGTGTTGGAACCAGGACCCTGCTGTGGCGCACCCCCTTTTACACCATAAACGTGGGATTGCTTTGCCCCATCTTATAACAGCTGTGTTGTCTGAATAGAGCAACATCAATATTTTAAGAAAGGAGTGAGGCAACCCAAGATCAAACTGCCTTCCCCAAAGTTTGTACCTAGGAATTTCATCAAAGGCAGTCCAAGTGTCTATACAAAGAGCATAACAGTATCTCTCCCTCAATACGATGTATTTGTGCACCAACAAATTCTACCTGAAGGTCTGATTGATGGTGCTTACGCCCCCACAAATACCAGCTTGTGGATCGCTGATCTGGTAATCGCCATCTATGCATGCTTGAAGGTGTTCCAATAATACCCGGGCACAGACCTTGCTGGTTTGATCGAGTAACGAGTTCCATCTATAACAATGGTGCATTATGATCTCCTTTTTTGAAGATAGGAATGAGCTCAACTTTTATCACTCTTAGATGAGTTTAATTTAAAGGATAATTGGCGCCTAGAGCACCCTGATAGGCAGGAATATGTTATTTTATGTTCTATAGATTTGGGAGAGAGATCTCATCAAATTAAAATACTGACCAGAGTTTATTGGTGTCCGGAAAGATTGAAAAAAAGAGGTATTTCAAATAGTGATGAGTGTTGGGGCTGTGAACAAGAAGTTGGATCCTTGGAACACATGTTGTGAAGTTGTGTACGAGTCTGTGGTTTTTGGGCTGAGGTGTGTGAGGCTTGTTTTAAAGTTACGGGTATGAATCTAAATCTGGACTTCAAAACAGTGATACTTGGAGATGTTACAGAATTAAATGAACTAAGTTCTGCTCATATGAAATGGGTTTTCAGGGGTACTATTGTGGGCATCCGCCTAGTTCTTTGAGGATGGAAAACAAAGATTGCTTCATCATTTGATGAATGGGTGGATGAGATGCATAGGCTTTCAGAGATGAAAAGGGTGATTTACAAATTGAAAAACAAACTGTCCACTTTTGACAGGATCTGGGGAAAATGTATTGATTTCTATCAATTTCAAATTGATTTCTCTTAATTTCAAGAATTTTTTGGAGGGTGGCTTTGGTTGGGGTGTTGTTTTAAATGTATTGTAATGTTATGCATTCTCCCAAAATGTAACACTATCTTTTTCATAACTAGCCTCTTTTAATCTGTCCCATTTGTCCATCAAGTTGCTCTTTTCTTGCTAGGAATTATATGTGTGTAGTCTGATACTCCTTTCTTATCTAATTTGCACTACTGGTCGAACCACACAGTATGATAGAAAGCATCTTTAGCAACCAATTTTTCTGGCTGGGTGACTAGCAGAGACATTGTAGCCATCATGTTTTTCAAAAGTTGACAGAACTGTCCTGCAGACAGGTGAAGACCGTCCACAAGTATATTCGTGAAGGGCAACATTTTCCTGTATGTATCTTTTAGGATTTCATCATTATTAATTGAATCACATTTAACTGAAATTCTAGAGTGTTCTTCCAAAGCAATTGCCAATATCTTGAGCAGCCTGGGAAGTTCCATGGATTGGGTTCTATTAAATCTTGACTTTCAAACATCTCTACCTCCAACTTCACCTCTTGTCGCACTGCAATGGTAATCGGTCTTACTTTGTGTGCCATGGGATTGGAATCTTTCTTTTTAATTTTGTGGCAATCAACACATGTTCAAACACACGTTCCAGTTCTGAAGGAATGATACTTTCTCCACTTTGGCAGGGCATTTCTACTATTCACATCAGGGTTTCATTTTATATTAAGTCTATTTTGGTGTGACCTGTTCAGGAGTGGTGTAGGTTCTATTTTGAATGCATATGACTTGCCCTGTACTTGCCACCCTTATAAATGTAACTTGGCAGATAAGCAGCACACCAGCTTAGAGCCATAGGTAACTGGTTTGATGTTTATGTCTTAAATAGTAATGCCTGCAAAAACACTTTTTGATAGGTTCTCATGGGGATCAGAGTATATATGCCTCCCAAATCAATCATCATGGTGATCCCTTTACCATTACCTCTTATTACCACTTTGGGACTAAAATCCTCCAGGCCGATATCAATATGCTCTCATGGTAAAACCACATCCTCTTCCTCCAAGTCTGTATTTAGATGGGATATTTTAGTTGCCCATATGAAAGCGAGACCAAATTATTGACTTGAGATTTGAGAGGTTTGTGACCATTGTGAAAGTCAAGCAAAACTTAGATCCAACTACTGGTGTATGTGCAACACATAAAAAGGAAAGTGTGAGAGTGTATCCTATATGAGAATAGCAACAAGGGGTGTGAGGCCCACGCAGCACCAATGATCATGGTGAATACTCCCATGTTAAATGATAGTATCATATGGCTTGAGTCCGCATCTATGTGATCACTGTGCGGCAAAAAATTCCGATGACAAAAATGACGAATACGAAAATCGTGCAGCGCAGTGATCACATAGATCACTTTTTCCCACATCCCCATACTCCCAACCCTTTTACACTCCTACTTACCTCCTCTCTCTCCCTGTGAGATCAGTTCCCTTTCACTAACATGGGTCGAAACTGGCACTGCAGGGTTCTTTTCTTTTTTTCTTGGCCCCTGCTATGCATGTAATGGAAGTGGGGACACATCCACAACCGCGAAAACCCATTATACCAAACAAGGGGAGCAGGGTACACCCCCGCAATCCCCTCTTCCCTTATTCGGTATTATGGGATTCAGTATTTTGGTTACTGCCGAATGCGCAGTAAATGCGCATTTGGCATTTTGTTTCGAGATCTGTTCGGCCAATACCCCTGAGCCCTGTTTGCCATAATGGCATACATGAATTCTGCTTGGTTTTGATCGACCATCTGTCACCGTGGGTTGAAGTAATATTTAAAAAAAAGAGATTTGAACTAGGAATGCGATTATGTTCTTTAACAGTGTATTACAGCAAGAATAGTACCCCACCACAATACTCACAAGTACAGTTTAAATTAAGTCAAATGGAGTTGTATTTAAAAACAGATGTCGTTATTCATAAGTGCAGTTCAATATAGGACCCCGATGCAAATGGTTCTGTTGAATGACCCAAAATAATATTGAAGGAATGTTTCCAAACGGCAATTGATGCCAGCTTGAAGCCGTGATAGGCTCCCATGGAGACAGCCAAAGCCACGAGCTCATTCCTCCTTGGAAGAGAACCCATTTCAGAGGCTTCAGGAACCAGTACCAATGTGAACTCGCCAAAGGCCCCTTTTTAGTAATAAAGTAACGTCCACAGGCACAATTGCCGCCTAGTTTGATTTTAGTTGAGCTTCACACTATTTCAATATCTGCTTTTCTACCTGAAACAAAATGTGTATTTTGCGGTAGTAGAATAGCAAGCCTCGCAGGCGATTCGCAGAAAGCTTCACTTTTTCACAGCTGTCACAACAATGTTTAAACGTACATTTCCAAACACATAATTGCATATACTATTAACTACCAGCTGCTGGTAGTGCTCCAGACATCCATGCTCTATCCAGATAGTCGATGAGCAACTTGGCTTTTAATTCCAGACTATCGGATCCGCCTTCCAGTGGAGTTGCCAGCATCCTCATTACGCACACACACAGACACACATGTAGCAGTCCCAGAGAAGTGAAATGCAGATGGGCAACTAATGTGCTCGAGAAAATGAAGCCGCAAGATAGCTAAACTGACGGCACGCTTTAATGATCTTCCCAGGAGACAACGGCACGTCACCCCGACATCTATCTTATGCTGTTCATATGTAATCCCACCCAGAGGCACAGGGATAAAGATAGATGGCACTCCCTTCCACAAGCTGACATTTGAAAATGATTAGAATATGGAGGCTGCCTGGCATAACAAGGGAACGCAGACAAGAGAGTGCGGGCACGGGGGTTTGGTATGAATGAAAGTAGAAGGAGCATCGTAAGGTCGATTCGTTAGTGATGTCGTTTGTATTTGTATTTGAGAGCAACAGAAAAGGTCACGTGTAGTCCCCCATAGTTCAAGGCAGTTTATTCATTTCATTTGATATGTTTCCCTTGCATTTGCCAGGCTTTTGACCATTCATTTTCAAGTCTGGCAGGTCATCTTTCTCTTTTCTCCCTGCCAACGTCTTAATGGGTATGTCAAACATTGGGAACGCTGAGCATGTGGACTGCGTTCAAGTAGTTGAGAAACCTGGCGGCAAATGGGGCCTGCGTGATGATATAGCGTTGCCCTGCATCTTCCAAAATTGAGATTTCAAGCCTTTTTTGGGCCACCTAACTTGCTAACTATTCAATGTTTCAAAATGCTTTTAACGTATTCACATCCGACTCGTGGACTTCATTTGGGGGTAGATAGGTGTATTTGCTGCAACCCCTGGCAACCCACTTGGTGCCCCTGGCACTGCCTCTGCGATGCCTGACTTTCTGGCCCTCAAGTTTGGATATCAAAGAGTGAATTATTGTTCTTCAAAAACACACTGTTCGTCTGAAAAAAATCACCTTTGTTTCTACGTTGTATGCTTGATCTCATTCACCTTTTCAAAAGTATGGTTACTTGCACAAGTAATTATTCAAGGATTGAAGGCTTTGGCATTTGCACAAGGATACTAAACAGTTTCCACAACAGCACCTGTCATGGCACCTTCAGGATTATTATTTTCAGAACATATATATATATAAAAGTGAATAGGTGTGGGTTTGTGGCATAGTGTATGTTCCCTATACAATTCCACAAATTTTCACTAATCTGCACAACATTTTGCGCAGTCACCTGTTAGGACCCTCCGGACATTACTGGCTACATGACATCTAGACACCCCACCCCTTTCCCTGGATTTCAGCAAAAGTGAAAATGTGTGTGTGGGTTTGTAGCTTCACGTATGTTCCCTATACAATTCCACACTGTTTCATCAACCAGCACAACATTTTGCGCAGTCACCTGTTAGGACCCTCCAGACATTACTGACTACATGACATCTGGACACCCGACCCCTTTCCGCAGATTTCAGCCGAAGTGAACATTTGTGTCTGGGTTTGCGGTTTGTTGGCTTTGCTTATGTTCCCTATACAATTGCACACCCTTTCACCAATCAGCAGCACACTTTGCACAGTCACCTGTTAGGACCCTTTGGAGATTACTGGCTACATGACATTTGGACACCCCACCCCTTTCTTCGTATTTCAGCAAAGTCTCTGGGTTCGTGACTTTGTGTATGTTCCCTATATAATTCCACACCATTTCACCAATCTGCACCACATGTTGCCTAGTCACCTGTAAGGTCCTCCGGCTACATGACATTTGGACATCCCACCCCTTCCCCCCGATTTCAGCAAAAGGGAAAATATGTGTGTGGGTTTGTGGCTTTGCGTATGTTCCCTCAAACATTTCCTTTACTTTTTTTTACTTTCATTTATTTATATCGTGCTCAATGGACCCATAGGCATGATGGTGCATACAGACAAACAATGGAACATAATGCAAAATATAGTGCATCCTAAAAACCAAGATGGTCCCAATGAAACAAAGATCGATCTCATGATATGCCCATACTCATAATGGAGGTGAGGTATGGCTAATTATTATACCCCAACAATGCACTTAAAGAATTAATTTACAATTGGTATCCCCTTTTGGGAAGTAGTTGCACTTGCCAAAACAAACCTTAGACCCCTCAATCCCCACTAATTACAGACCGATTACCACAGTCCCCTTCCTCCTCAAAATTGTTGATAGAGTAGCTTACCTTGAAATTCAGAATTAGCTTGAAGAAAACCACCTACTAGGATCCCGTCAATCCGGCTTTCGTCCCCAACACGGTACGGAAACAACCTTAATTGACCGTAAGACCTAAATCGATGAGCTGAAGGACATTGGGGAAACAGCTATGCTACTCCTCCTTGATCTATCGGCGGTCTTCGACTTGGTGAATCACGCAGTCTTATGCAAACACCTTGAGTCGGCTGTCCATTTCTCAAGTAATGCTAAAACCTGGGTGCAGTCCTTTCTAGCCAACCGTACAATGAGATTCTTTTCCCCTTCAGCCTCTGCAGACCCTATCCATATCTCCTGTGGTGTGCCCCAGGGATCCTGTGTCTCACCTACCATGTATAACATCTTTACCAAGCCCCTCTTCGACAAATTTGACAGATTGGTGTCACCTACACTAATTATGCAGATGACACCCAGATTCTCATCCCCCTTTCAGGCAGCTTTTTCGAGGGCTCAGCCTTGGTAAACAAGATATACCTCCTCATTCAGGCATAGATGGCATCCCACGACCTCTGCCCAAATGACGAAAAAACCGAGATAGTGATCCTAGGCTCAGAGGCTAACCTAAAAAAAACTTAGCTCCAGCTACGCCACGTTCAACATTGACGGTGCCACAATTAAGGTGATGCCTGAGGTAAAAACATTAGATTTTTACCTCGACTCTTCCTTAACACTTAAGAAACAAGTCATCTCCCTTGCATCCTCAACAGCCCATACCTGCACAGAGCCTGTAGACCTTTTATCTCCAAAACTAGCTGTATCTCTCTTGCTAATGCACTAATAATGTCTAAATTAGACTACTGCAACACCTTATACTTAGGTGCTAACAAATACATCTTAGATACAATTCAAAGGCTACAAAATAACACCCTGAGAGCAGCTCTGAACATTCCAAACAGAGAGCACATTTCCAAATTCAGGAAAACTGTCCACTGGCTAAAAATAAATGACAGGATTCACCTTAAAACAGTATCACTTACCTCCAAGTGGCTGAATAACAAAGCACCCCATACCTCACAGAAAGAATAAACAGGAAAACCTCAACACGTCCAACCAGATCAACCAATGCCCACCTTCTATTCCTAGATTCAAGCGAACCAAAGGGGGGCGAGGCCAGCATCCCGGTCAAAGCAGCGACACTCTAGCCCTGAGAACTGAACAACCCTATCCAAAATGTAGACGTAATATGCTCAACTGGCTGAGAACTAACTATCACTAACACTGGACTCCAATTCCAGTACTGACCTCCCTGGCATATGGATACCCTATCTCCTCTCTACTGAAAACTGTTAAAACTAATGTTAGTACCCCTGTTTCATGGTAACTGTCATGTGGTAAAACCACGCCTTGGCTTTACTGCATTTACTGGGCCTCATTACACGGAAGGCGAGGACCAAGGTGCTATTAGCACCTTGGTCCATGCCGGTAAAATACCGGCACCGCCTTGGTGGAAAGGGGAATTACCGCCCCATTCCAAGGTTGGCGGGGCGGTAATTCCCCCTTCCACCACTGGCCTTCCCCATTCCCATTTATGCCCCATAGGGCATAATGGGAATGAGGAAGGTGCTAATTAAGGCACCGCAATTTTGCGGTGCCGTAATTAGCACCAAGGTCCCTTAGCGGGTTGGTTTTTAACGCCTGCAAAAAGCAGGCGTTAAAGCACCAACGCGCTAAGGGACCTCGTAGTAAGGCGGTAATGGTTAACGGTCACCGTTACCATTAACGGTGACCGTTAACCATTACCGCCTTCCGTGTAATGAGGCCCACTGTCTCTACTGTAACTAAGTCACCATGCCCCAATGTACTATGTTATCATGATTTTGTGACCTATAGCACCATTGCATCTGTAAGGTTGATGTTCATGTATTGTGTGTTGTACTCACTGTATTTGTTGTAACCAAGCTTTAAGCATACTTATCCTGTTGCGCCCAGCTACCCAAGGGTTCGGAGCACATTACCAAATAAATAAACAAACAAACAAACAATGTGGGAGCGTACTAGTCCCACAACCCACAATTACACAGTCACTATTAGGTGTGGAACACCACTCACTCAAGTCAACTCTACAAATGACCTTAAAATCAGAGAGTCTAACAAAACCAGGTCCTGTCCGTTGATGCAACCATGCTAAAACTTTGCTGCGTAAGGCTTCTCTGGACTCGCTTATTGTTACTTGGATATTCGAGATGACAAAATTACATTGGTCCATAATAAAAGCATGTGTGCTACTGTCCTTAATACATGACATTTGTTTGTTTTTGCCTCCCATCCCGTATAGATGTTTGCTTAGTAACAATATTGTTTTCTTTAGCTTGTTTATAACAATTTTTGTCTTGATTATGGTCCGATGCTGAAGTTACAGAGGGTGTATCCTTGACTAGACCCTTAGTGTCAGTGCTGGAGAGATTGGCCTGTTCATTATTGACCAGTGATGTCCCAGATAATACCTGCGAAGAATCTCTGATAAGGTTGATTTGGGAGGCTTGATCCAGACTCTTCAATAGTATGCTGGCTTGGCAGCCCTTTTCTGATTTTTTTGGCTGATTCTACGCAATTATGGGAGATTGTGTGGGAGTCTGTTTTACAATGCTATCGCTATGAGGGCATAAGGCCAAAACAAACTCGTTCCAAGTGTCTATAAGAATGCAAAGATCCTGTAGATTGAGACACTGATGAAGTTCTTCCGAAATGCTCTCTTTAAGATGTCGAAACTGAGTAGGAGTAGTGTCGTCTAAATGAGTAACAGCTCTACCAAGGCCCTTTACTAGAGTTAAGGTAATGATGAGATATAATCAGCTCCTTCATAGCATATTTCTTTATCCCTCCCATTAGGGTGGTCACTGCTGGTCAAAAAGGTGACACGATGGGGTCAGTGGTGCCCTTACCCAATGATTGTTCTAGGGTGGAAGGTGCTGTATTATTAATGATTTCTGGAGGACCAACCAGATCCCTGTCAAGGTTCATGCCAATAGAGTTTTGTGCTTTAAGATCTGTGACCATTGAGGAGATATCCGCATGCACCCTCAGTCTCCTTCGAGATCTTAGGGCAAGGACCTCCGACAAGTGGTCCCTGTTACTCAGTGGCGAGGCGGCTACTGAGCCAAGTCTGGACCACAAGAGAGCCTCCTTTGGCCCAGGTGTAGAGTTGTGTACATTCTCATTTCACACTGTTTCACCAATCTGCACCAAAGTTTGCCAGACAGCATTCTGCAGCGGCATACTTTTTCTATGTTTAACACCTGACGTAATAACCCCATGGCAACAACCCAAACAAACTGCATTTAGACACGCTTTGATGAGATACTGTTGGTTAGACGGCGTTCAGCAGCGCGGTTAACAACAAGAAAGGGAAAGCATAGTTGGAGCGTGATGGTGCCACTTCGTGAATGCATTTAAGCAAACACGACATATTGCAGTGTAGTGAACTCCTATAAAGTGAGACACAGATTGCCACCTATTTAGAAGGAGCCCCTTGCTACCACATGTACATTCCTCATTAGAAAGTCAGTGTTATTGGTTTATTTATTAAACTAAAGAATCACCACTTGGAATTCTCGACACTCGACATCCAGCGAAGATATACTGAACATCTATAGTAAATGTGTATGACATTGGAATTCCTCCTGAAGAAGTTCTCAGATTTGTTTTTGACTTATGCAGGAACAAAACATGTTGGGAATCTTTTTGCTGCTAAGTTTAGCAGGGTATTAGAATAAGACATTTGTGGTCTATTTTGAGGACCTATATATTGGTACCCAACAATAGTTTAAGTCTGTAGGTGTTAGACATTCACAATTTTCATCTAACTGAATGCTAACAGATATTAGTGTCATTCTAGAGCGTAAGGTTACCGCTGGTTTGATGTTCTTTTGAGCAAACTGAATCTCGACTATTGAAAATGTTGAGAATTTTGTATAATACAAATGATTTTGCACTTGTCACTTTAATGACTTTTTGGATATGTTTGATGTAAATGAATTTTATGTCTTTTTCATTAAAAAAAATCAAGAATTTTATATATGATCGAGTGATTATTAGTTGAGGGGTTGTGATATAATGTATTGATCCCTACTTCATCATTTATGTTACACGGTTGCACAGTCATTTTGTGTAAATTGTAGTACCTGGGTATGTCTAGTGAGTCTTGAGTAACAACTGGTGATTCTTTTTCCTGGGTAAAGGGAGTGGCAGTCAAGAGGTGTTGGGAAATGTTTTGATATATTTTCTTTGGTCATTATAAGGGCACGATCCCAACCTCTGTTTTCAAAAAAACCCTAGGTCCTTTTCATGTTGTTTTGATAGAGTCAAAGAGGTACAGACCTATGAGTTGAAGCATTCCCATTATAATTCCTGCAGGTCACAAATTTTAGCACTTGGTGAACCTTTAAAAGATATTTATGTTGACATCAACTTCGACTTTAGGATGAAGGCAGAAGGTCATAAATAATATGTGTTGCCACAGTCACAGGAAGGAACGGGGGAATATCTAATATGATTACAAAATTTTCCATGAAAGAGGAAGATAATTACTGAAAAAATGTGCATTGATAAAGCCATGTAATTTAACGTTTGCACTGAATCAATTTTGTGTGTGGACATAGCGATTCACGTTTTGAAGATTCAACCTTTGATGTGCAGGTGTTGTGATCATGTGATCATATGCAAGCACAGCATCCCAATACCCAAGTAGTGCCACTGCGTACCAAATAATGTCTCATATCCATGATATAGTCACCACTTGCAATTTTCAGCCTCATGTGTCCAGTTGCTTCCATGACATGCCTAGTGCAGCCTCAAGTGCCCTAATAATTGTTGGGATGGAAATGAGCCTATCCCACCCCCTAGGCACTTCCAAAAAAAGGCAAACACCATATGAGGTGATATAATATAGAAGGGGAGCAATCTGCATTATCGGCCCACTTGTAAGGGCCCTACTGTGCTTAGAAGTAGATGCATGGCACTAGGAAAACCCATAGGCCTCAACTCCATTTAGTCTTAGGCACAGAAGAAGTAAGCTGTAGGCTTGCACTGCTCACATCCCGAGTTCAAAAGGCCCAATCTCTGTATAATACACTGGCTCTGCTAAAGCTCCATTCCCATGGAAGTCCACCTCCCCCTCAACCCTTCAGTGTTGCGAATATTTAGTATTTTGTATCGGAATGCGCCCTGCAAGAGCATGAGACAACAGCAGGCTCTGCACTGTGTCGATCCATCTCCACTAAACTGCCATTAGGCATCTCACCCCCAGCCACGCTGGAGCCAGCCCCACTCCACTGACTCGACCCCCACACCTTTGCATTCCTCGATGCGCAAGCGACCCCCAGGTCCCAACCCCCATCAAGTTCCCACCAAAGATCTAAGCAAGCGTGGCTGTATTTCTTATAAGCAACAACACATACTTCTTGTAACACGAGGTACCGGGGGTATACATTAAAGATCAAAACCCCTGGGTAAAGACCTTGAGTGCAGGAACTGCGGTATCAACGAAGCTCTGAATGTGTGCTTCAGCCTGCCCTATTTCATCCTCCCTTCTCCCTAGCACCATTTCCCATGCCGCTTAGATAGAAACAATGTCCTAGTGTGCGACCCAACCTTCACTGCGAGGATGAGCCCAGCTGGCCCACGTTGATCCAGATCGATGGGAAAACTTACCAATTACCGCCTAGCATCCCCTATGAAGCAGGCCCATGTATAGGGCGCCTCCAATCATTAACACCCATTGTGTACCCTATGGATGATGTATTTTGGGTTCTTAACCCGTTGTTTGTAACTGTTAGAGCTACAGCGCTATTCTGTACGAATAAACCTTGTTATCCTTGCAACGCTATCTCCTGGCCTATTGCCCTAGCAGGTTGTCTTTATTATGGAGTGTGCGTAAAAAGGGACTTGCCTTCATAAGGTGAGTTAATGCCATATGCAAGGTGTCGTCATCATATGTGAGATGCAGCCCTCACATGTCCAGTTACTGCTATCATTCTCAAATGGAGGCTCAAATGTTATGAGTGTGCTCAGGTTCGCTCTATTGCCACAACTGGCTTCTTAACACTATTACTAATGACAACCGTGGGTTTAGTGAACAACAGAAAAACGCCTACGTATTGTAATAAGATGAAGGGATGTCTTTCTTTAGTTTCTTTTCAAAGATTAGGAAATGGGATGTTTCTCTGAAATGTCCGAGTTATGCCGCCCAATTGAAGGAATTATCTATATCCATAGTGTACTGGCAGAGTTTCCTTTAAAATGCAAGATATCAAAATAATGTCAAAAATGTCTATGGAAAGTACACCGAATCCTTTGATGTTTGTTGTTTAATCCCAACATGTTTCCAGTCTGTGTTACTGGCCCAAGGCACTATACAATGCATGCTTTGGAACAGTTTGTTTTCCACACTTATATTCCAGTAACAAAACATTTGATGTAGGCTTCCACTCTATCATCCACATACATTGCTCTTGTTATCCTTTATGTCTTCCTAATGTTGCTTGACCAATGTGCAGTAAGAAGTACAGTAGTTTTTATCAAAGTTCCTTGGGAAATAACCACCAAATTGCATTACAGGTGTGGGTGGTAACACACACACTGCCTACTTTAGCAACCACTGTATCATAGACCAGAGTATATACCCCAGCATTATTCACATGGAATACAACCGCTGTTACATAAGGTTTATTACAAGATGGAAATGTCCTTGGAAAACCTGCCCTTATCCCCTTCATCCAAGAGATCTAGGTACATCTTGTAAAATCTTCCTTGATGTATTAAAAATGAGTTTACCAATACAAACGGAAAACTCACTGCTTCCCTTCAAAACAGGGAAAATACGTTTTCCTATTAGTATTTTGTAGGGAAATGAAAACCATGTAATGCATTAGAGGGTCAGATTCTATTCTTCTGTGGATCCAAAATAATGTACAGTGGTGGTATGATATGCTAGTGTATATACACCATTTCCACCCTAGATATGAGGATAGAAAAGATGAAGGAAATACATGTTACAGGATGAGCGCAGATTTACTGAAATACAGCTGGCAGTATTTCAGTAAATCCCCTGCCATTACCACCATGGTGACAGTAAACCTGCAATAAGTGGCCGGACCCTCAGATTACCAGTGCTCTTAAAGAAGAACCATGTTCTACTTCTGGAATAAATCCAATGGAGTGGTATTTAAATGATTTCATGGCCTATCAATTTTATTGACGTATTGTGTTTTTAATCATTACACATTATCTTTCGGGACTTGGAAACACCAGTGTCACTGAAACCAAGGTATTCACACATTGGGGGGCTTTGAGTCTTGGGCAGTGACCAGTCATCAATGTGGCTCCCAAGAAAGAGACATCCAAACTTTGTGGCAGCTATACAATGTTTGTGATTACCCTTGGGTTAAAGAATGCCTAAACATATACACATGTTTGATCATATGATTGTTATTGTCTGGAATAACAGAATATTTTGAAAACAGTTTAAGAGAAAGCATAAGGAATTCGGGGCCACCAGCCAGAGGCAAGTGAAGATGGCTCTTTGTAAATCAGTGCTGCATGAAACTCCAAGTTACTAGGTTTAAACGTTGAGGGTGTCATCATGTAAATATGTGGGTGCTACAGGGTTAAAGAGCAACATGAGAGAGCAGGAAATATGGGCAAACAGAATCCCAGCCTTAACTGAAGAACGCTTGAGGCACAGAAAAAGGGAACGCCCAGAAAAAGGCCAAACAAGAAATGTCTACAGCTGAGATACTCATACTGTGCAAGCGGAACACTTTGCTTCTTTGAAGGAAAAGAGGTATGAGGTTTGGGCCTAAGAGCGAGTGCAAATCCCCTTGGACTTGGGGCGATGATCTGGGAGGAAAGCTCTATTGGGGCAGGAGTTGCCTTCTGAGTATGACAGATTAAGTCATTCATGTGAGCATAAACAGAGAGGAAAGCTTCAAATAGGAGTGACAACACCTTAATTGCATTCTGTGTCTTGTCATTCCAGCTAAACAATATGAATTACAGCATGTGTTGGTCATGGTGCAAGAATATATAACTTGTGCTTTAAAGAATACTCGCACGAAGAATTCAAATTACAATTGCACTCTTTTTTCTTGAAGACTGCATTGCAGGGAGTATATTTCAAGTTTGAAAAGTTTGTTCAGAAAATGTAAAATAAATAGCAACAAGTTCAATACTTTGGCCAGCCCACTCTGACAAACTGTGGGAGACTACATCCGGAATACTAGTGTGGTTCATTTGTCTGATCACTGGTTTCAGTTCTTTCTATAATGAGGTTTCCAGTCAGATTAGCTGCAAGGTATTGCTTGAGCTATAACAATGCTCGCACATTTGAATATACAGTGGAGTCATTTTATTATTGTCTTTTAGTAGCTATGTCTTAATTTGTATGATTTCTGGTATTCTTGATGATTTTCTACCAAAGTAAAGATAAATTGAATTAAATATACAGTGGAGTGGGACAACATGATTTACAGTGTATCGTACTTTATGGTTAGGCAATGTAAATTACTGTGGGGACGTCAGGTGATCGCGGGAGCGCGATCTCGCGAGATCTCGATGCAACGAGATCTCGCGAGCCCGCGCTCCCAAGAAAACGTTGGAGAGCGTTGCCGCCAGATCCTGGCAGAGCGCCAGACCAGCAGGTCGGCTCACAGCGCTGCTCCTATTGAGGAGCCATCATAAAAGAGGCACAAAGAACCCTCTAAGTGCCAGCTTCCAGGGCATAAGTCCAAGGCCACAGGAGGCCACCTGGGGGCCCTGGAAGCTCTTAGCATGCAATCCATGAGCACATCTTGCCTCCAGTGAAGTAACTGGAAGGCCCAGACTGGAACTGTGAGTAAACCCCCTGCCCTATTCTAGTGCGAGTTATGCCCACCGGTTTGTCTTATTAATAAAGACTTTTAAGACCCACCTAAGCGTCCTGTCGTCCTTAGGTGCCACAACAGTTACCTTCACCCCATGGGGAATTCACTCCTTAACCCCAGCAGACATAGGTCCCAAATCGTTTGCAGGTATATGACAAAGCCAGGCACAATTTTAACTGGCATGTAACGGACATATGGCAAAGGGGAATCAGTTGAATGTTCACAGCTTCTCTTGACATACAGACCTCACAGCATTGTTGCTGCAGGCTGCCTTGCAACACAATCCTCCTATGTTACCAGACTTGGATTACTGGTTGGTTGATTGCACCGGAGAAGCTCATACCGCAGAATCTTTTGCCATTCAGTCTAGATTGCTCTCCTTTTGGATCGATGTATGGATTATAAACAGTGACTGTAAGTGAAGCCTAGTAAGCGTTAAAGCCCCAGGCCTTTTTCAGTGGAAGAGACAGCAGACAGGCAGTGGAGGAAAGCTCATCCCATATTGCTGACTGATGCCTACCTATTCCGTGAGGGGTAGAATTGAGTCAGTCCTTGAGAGGGTGTTCATCTGTCAGTTATTAAAAAGCCAAAAGGAATCAATTTGTGGGTATGATCTAAAGGAGAAATAATCCTGATAGGAGTGATGCCATAAGGGGATTTAGGATTAAATACTGGCCCTGTTAAGTACTGAGCAGCGGGGGTATTGAAGCTAGCTGCACATCCTGGAAAATAAGTAAATATTTCATAAGCATATCCTATAGTCTGTATAGAGGGAGATCCTTTGACTCCTTTTCTGTGCAAGGTACAAGCATAGAAGAGCATAGGACAGCTCACTGTGTGTATACCTAGGCAAAAAGTAATTAAAGTCACTTCCTGCATACACCATTGAGTAGAATACTGTTGTAAATGCTAAGTTGGCCCAGACAAAAGGTAGAGGGTGATTATTTGCTACCCATTCTCTCAATGTTTAAAGTTTCACATTGAAAGTGAGAAAGGTACGCTTTTACAAGATAATTAAATAGAAACATCAGGGAAGGGAATCTAACCCACATACATGTTGAATATACATTTTCCTTTTTACCAGTTATTAATGCGGGGTCATTAGACGGTTGGCGGTGAGATAAAAGTGCAGGTAAAAGTGCTGGTAAATCCGGTACCAGCACTTTTACTGCACCGCCAAACTACAGTTTCGCCAGTGCGGGTCACTGATTTACCTCCAGCCAACAGCTGGAGGTATATCAGGCCCCTACTGGCAAAGAAATGCAGGAACGACCGGCACCAGTAATACCAGTGCAGGTGATTCCTGCAATCCCCTAAGTGGAGTCCTATGGGACTTCATGGAATGGGGATTTACTGTCCTTTGCGCCACCTGTAATATCCCGGTAATACCGGGATATCAGCCTGCGGAAATGGTAGGTAGGTTTGGCTGAATCCTGCTGGAATCATAGGCGGGATACTGGCACATTTATAATGATCCCCATTACTATACCTGAAGGTCCAGTAGTTTTTACAATTATGTTCAAAATGCTGTTGAAATTCTGACATGTCTATTGAGTAATGCGCGTGGTATTTTGAATAAAGGAGAAGTGCAAGAATTGAAAAGGCAGGGATAATTTAAACTAATTTGCTGTTTTTCACAAATGAAACAGACTCTCATGCATTCAATCCATGACGCTTGCATGCTCAGTGTGAATTAAATAAATATATAGGGTGATGTGTGTTACAAAAGTCTCTATTTACATAACTGTAGCATTGAAAACTGAAGTGACTGGTGTGTAGATTATTTCTTATCTTTGGCTTTTATGAAGAAACAATATGTTTATCTTTAATCTGATTAAATTATTTTTATTTTGTAAATAAATAGACCTTCTGTGCAACCCTGTGTGTTTCTTGTCCCAACAGGGGAGGGAAGCTGTAAGGAATCAATGGGCCTCATTATGAGTATGCCAGTCCGGTAACAACGGTGCCGTTAAGCTACCGGCACCGTTGTTATGTGACCGGCATACTCCGAGTACTGCGAGCGGGTGCCTTTCTGCCAGCCAGGTCTGACCGGGCGGGCAGAAAGGCACCCCCTCGCAGACTTTGAC
Source organism: Ambystoma mexicanum (assembly GCF_040938575.1). Classification (NCBI taxonomy): domain Eukaryota; kingdom Metazoa; phylum Chordata; class Amphibia; order Caudata; family Ambystomatidae; genus Ambystoma; species Ambystoma mexicanum. The sequence continues at coordinate 1,273,168,545 of NC_090929.1, read as the reverse complement.
CGTAGCAACGGCACCATTATGAATGGTGCCAGTGCTACCATCCTCCCCATTCCCATTGAGTCATATGGGACTCGAATGGGAAAGGGGAGTAATTTTTTCTGGCGCCTGGCAATGGGGAATTACCGGGACTGCTGGGGCTGTAATGTCCCGGCAATTCCCCATCGCCAGGTGCTGGAACAAAATAGACTCTGGTGGCAGCCATGCCGTTTTTACCGGCACGTCTACCGCCAGAGCCGCAATGAGGCCCAATGTTGTTAAATAAGGGTCCCTGATTCATAAAAAGAACTTGATTAAGTAAAAGGAAATTGTGCGTGCCTGATTTCGGTAGGTCGAAAGTTCCCCTGAATTAGATGTCACCCGTTTAAAACATCCTACATACTGTACCAATTATTGATGTTTATTATAAATCAGTTTTGAAAGACCTTTAAAAAATGTTCACATGAACAACCTAAATTCAATCATTTGAATAGACAGAAGATGGCACTTATTACATCTCTTTATACAGATCAATATAACAATATACGTCTGGCAGACAAGGAAGGGGCATTGGTCCTTCGGCATACCATAGACTATGAAACACTTGTGTACAGGCGCGTTATAAATGCCATACCATATCATTTCATATCATGCTGAAGAAGGTTACAGACACCTGACTGAAGGGTACACATATAACTTTAGATAGCGGACCAACACCATACATAAAGAAAATTGTGACTGCCCTTCTTAACCAAGCAGAGCAACAAGGATGGATAAGTGACAAAGCTAGAAAATGTTTCTATATCATTGTGACATAATGACGAAAGGTGACAAAATTACAAGGATGAGTAGTGGCTAAACTGCCTACTCAGTCCCCAGACTTCTACAAACCAACAATTTTTCCAATCATAAGAGTAAAACAGTCAACTCCAAGAGACATGTCCCTGTCACCTTTTGGGGTAAAGTGGGTTGAGGGAAGGCTCTAAGGAAGGGACATGGATGGATGTGAGACAGTAGCAACCCAAAGAGCAACAGTAAAACAGTTCCAAAATATAAGAATGTCCAGTCAAGGGTCTATACAAATGTATAATTTAATTGAACAAATCAATTGTACAACTATTTAAATTGCAAAACCCACCTCTATAAAAGAAGACGGAAAATATAGAACACGTTTGTGTAATATGCACTCTAGATACTTTAACATGGAGGAAAAAGACAATAGTTGCAGTAATGTTACTCAAAAAGATATGTTAATTTGGAAAATTATGTAGCACAGGCCTTAAGCAGTCACTAGGCCCCAGAAAAGGGACCCAGAGGACATGGGCTCTTAACAGTAATTGATTCCAGTTGTGATGTGGTTTGATTGGCTTTCAGGTGCGATTCTTGCGGTTCAAAGATGGCGATTCACGTTGATCATAGATTGCGGCTCTGTGGCGAGTCAGATTAAAGCATTGATCTGTGTTGTCGGAAGGCAATGTTGAGAAATCTAGGATTGATGGATCACTAGAAGTGGCTCAAAGAGCAAGCGTGGTTCAGATCAATGAGTGATGCATTGCTGAAGCAGTTCAAGTAGAGCTGCATTACAAGGTCCTGGCTGTTCGGTGCTTGGTTCATTGACACTGTGGTTCAAATTCATGTCCACAGTGCAGTGCCGCTCGAGCCAGACAGATTATGAGGCTCTGTTGTGGACGAGGCAGCATCGAGACAGTTTGTGGATGCAGAAACAGTGTTTCGAAGTCCGAAGGTGAGAACCAAAGGCAGCACTGCATATCCTGGTGCTTCAAACGTGGCGCACAACATTTGAATACATTTTAAAGAGATTTCTATGATGACAGCAGGAAATCTGGCTGCTTTGGCACTCTGGATGCTTTGCGCCCAACTACAGGGGGCTCTAGTGCAAGGTGAGTACTTTTCAGTTTCTGCTTTCCAAGCTTAATGAGTTTTGGTAGCAAAGTGGTAGGCCTTAGTCCTCAGCAAGGTCACCCCCAATGTTCCCTGTGGATGGGTAGGGAGCAAAGCCTGTCTCTGCCTTGAAGTGCATGTCTTCACCTCTGGCATAGGGCTTTGGAAAAGACTACTTTCACAATATGGGAAGGGGAATTCTTCCTGATTTCCTTGAAAGTCCAAAGGTGAATCAAAGAAGGAGTGGGAGACCCCGTCCTTCATAGGTAGATGGCCATAGGTGACTGGATCAAAGCAAACCTGCTTTAAGGGGCCCAATCCCTGTCTGTGAGACAAGTGATAACTGATGTCATACCCATAGTCCCTTGTTTCACAGGAAGAGTAGGGTACAGGAAGGACAGAACATCCCAAAGAAAAGTAAGATTGAATAACCCTTCCTCAAGCCCACTTGTTCTCTCTGACTGCCCAAGCTCTTCCCCTCTATTAGCCAGCAGCTTCATAGGCTCTGTACAGTGCCAACCCCTGGTATGCCTTTGCTATGGAATTGCCTCTTTGAAGCCAAGCTCTCTTTGCAGGTACCCTAGCAGGCATCCAGTCTTTTGTCTAATTCACTTAACTGTAGACAATAAGGCTGCCTGGAATCCATCTAGCCACTCACAGCTGGTCTGAGCTCGCAGGGTTAACACTTGTCTGACTCTGATGTGGCTTTAATAATTATGTGAACTGTCAGCCACCATTTCTAAGCTTAGATGCAACTTATATTTCAATGTTTTCCTGCCACTAGGTAATAGTGTATCAACAGTATTATGGTTTTGGATCAAACTTGCAGATTTAAATGCCATCTATATCTATGTTGATTTTGATGTATGCTGCAGCAGTCAAACAGGGCACCTATGACATCTGACCCTGCACTGTGCCACTGGAGAGCAGTATATCAGGGAGACTGGTGCAGCCGGGCACAAGTGTAGAGTATGCTTTTGGCATGGAGTTATCTGAAAGGGAGTCTGATTATCAAACCATCTTGGCTGCGATGGAATTACCAGCATAATGTTGTATTTAATACATATTTTACACCCTTACCAAAAGGCAATTCCTCACAACCATGCAACCAAAAATTCCCTTATTCTACTTATTTCCTACAGTACTGGGGAAGTTATATTGATGATAATTTTGCAGTTTTGCAAGCTTCCCCTGAAACATTACAAGGTTACTTTTCAATGCATTAATGCAATACAATAAATTTACTATGGAACTTGATAACCCAACCATACATTTCCTGTATGTAGAAATCCTACTAACTTTATTACCAACGTTTCATCAAAACAACTCATCGTAAGTCTACCATATACTCAATTACTATGAGTGAAACATATTGTGAGTGATGAGGACACAATTATAAAAAATAATTACAGAGGTTATCAACATGAAGAATTGCAGACAGAAAAATGTAGGTATTCTTTGATGCATACTAAAACACAACAGCCCTCATTTTGAGTCTGTTACCATCACTTTTACTATGCACTTACTCTATCAGAATTGTCACTGGACCTAGTATGATAGCAACCTCGTCTGTCTCCTCCTCCCTCCCCTTATTTGTTGCCCCGCCCCCTCCAGCATGGCGCCCCCTCTGAAATGGCGTAAGGCCTAGTACAATAGTAGCTTGTTTTGTTCCTCCCCTCCCTTTCTGCACCCCTCTCTCTCACCTTTTGTTTTCTCCGGCTCTACCAGAAATGTCGTCAGGCCTAGTACGGTAGTCGCCTGTCTGTGTCCATTTCCTTAACACCCTCCCCCTCCCTTCCTTATCTATGTCTTAGCTCTTGCATTATCTGAAATGTCGTCAGGCCAAGTACGATAGTTAATTTCATATCCTTACTGTTCATGGCCTGTAATGATGTCATTGTATTTTCCCTTGTTCCCCCCCTTGCCTTGAAGCACTTTGAAGCACATTGGGCCTCATTACGAGTTTGGAGGAAGCCATGCCATTCTTAGCGGCATGGCTGCCTCCAAACTCATGTCCGGGTCTGGAAAAAAGGGAATGACTGGGCCATTCGGACTTTTGCGGGCCCGATAATTCCCTTTTTTCCGGACCCGGTACATCCCCATTTTCCATTCGAGCCCCCATAGGGCTCAATGAGAATGGGGCGGATGCTAACAATGGACCTGTTAATGACGGGTCTGTTGTTAGCATCTTGGACTGCTCGCGGGTGGTGGCATGCACGTCTAGTCTAGGCCAGACTTGCATACCGCCACCCGTGAGCAAACTTGTAATGTGGCGGCCCGGAATGAATGGTGCCGCTACCGGCACCGTTCATTCTGCAGCCGCCAGCCTTGTAATGAGGCCCATTGTGTATAGGCGCTATATAAATAAACTATCATATCATATCATACTCTTCCTGAATTGCAGGTCACAGAAAATCAGTGTTAATTCCACCATTGGAATTAGTGCCTGTGGAATAACCGCAGACAGAAATTCTGCCAGCAAATGACGGAAATTAACCCCAGCGGAATAACCGCCAGAAACGCAGATGCAAATTCTGCCATATTACAAGTGGAAATGCTGCTGAAATACAGCCAAAACAAGTAGTAAGTTCACCAAAAATGCAGTGCAATTACCTCTAGCTGATAATTGAGGTAAAAGCATCCAAGTGATGGGAATCAAGCAGAGATGCCAATAATAGCCACCAAAACTATATTTTAGGGCCACACCCTCCCCAACCACACTTCCAAGCAACATGCTGCCACAACCAGGCGTGAATTATGGCATCCACCACCTGCTGCTGTTCATTGATCTCCAGCAGTATGAAAGGCCAATGCATGAAAGGATACAGGCAGCACAAAGACGGAAGAGACGTGTTGTGGAGGCCGGCCATACCACGTGTCCATCCATCCCTCTGGCATTTGACTGATGGACAATTGGTCTTGTGTATCGCTAGGACCAAAACACCATAGCAGACCTGCTGACACTGATAGAGGCACATCTCCAGAGTACCATACACATCAGAACTGCAATACCACCCCTACTGAAGTTGGTGTCTATCCTCCACTTGTGCACTGCAAGCACATTCCAAAAGACTGTGGGGATGCTGCATGGCATGTCTAAGTCAACATTCTCAATAGGGCTGGAGCAAGTGTTGGATGCACACATGAGGCATGCCCATCTGCACATCTTGCTGCCCAGCCCCCAGGTACAGGTGCATGCAGCAAAGGCACGATTCTATACCATCACACTTTTCCTAAATATCATTGCAGCACTTGACTGCACACATGTGGCATTTGTGCCCCCAAGGCAGTGGAGCCTGCATACAGGAAACATAAACAGTACCATTCCATGAACATCCAGATGACCTGTGATGCAGATCCGGACATCAACCACTACTGTGCACAATTCCAAGGTTCCACACATGATCCCATTGCCTGAGGAGCAGCACCCTCCCTGCATTCATAAACATAGACCGAGAACAGCGTCCCTGGCTCTTGGGTAAGAATGACATCCGATGAAGATGCGGAACAGAGGCACACATGCAGATAGGCATGGGATTAAATAGGAGGACACTGCAAGTCCCGTAAAACTATATACCATGTGGCACCCATTAGCCCATGGCCCCCTAATCCAACTAACGCTGGCCATAGAGACACCTCAGAATGTACTGAAACCCCCATGCCTGTTCCCACCTACAGGCACTACAAGCCCTCCACTCCTGTGCAGTACTGGGTGTCAGCACTTCACACATATGAGCATACAAAGGCCACCAGCACAATAGTGAAGGAAATTAACATTCAGAAGCAAAACAGTAATGTAGAACACTCTCCTTCCGACCTGTTGCAGGCAGCTCAACCTATCCCCTGCTGCCATGGTTGTGGACATCAGTGAGGAACCCTGGTACACTGCAGGAGACGGCCTAAATGGAGGAACAATAGAGGATGAGGACATTCATAGGTATGCATATTTGAACTACTCAAGGGAATGTTCAGGTGCCTCCATTAGGAAGGTGGGGCACCAATGTATATTCCAAAAAATGACAGATTTACCATTGGTGTACTGTTTTCTGGTGGTAATTGCACCAGCACATTTACCGTTACCGCTGATGGGTCGATATCCGTGCCCATCTACTCATGATTCAGAAGAAATTCCTTGCCAGTAACGGTAATTCCCCCCAGCATAATTACTGTCATTTTTCCTGCCTAACTCGTAATGAGGACCAACATTCTCAACCTTCACTGGTTAATATTTCCCAATATTCAGTACAGAGCAGTAGAATCAAGAAGAGGATATTTGAATATTGGAATATTTTGACTAGTGAAAAGAGTGCACAACATCTATTCCAAAACAGAACAATGTTTGCCTCAAAAGAAGCAATAATCTCAGGGCTCTTCTGGTATGTTCAGATGAAACAAAGCGTAAGAGACAGACTAGTACTATGGCATAGGTATATTCCCTTTCTTGATTTGTAATTATGTTTCAGAGGTTAAAAAAAGGTTGCTGAAAGAATATATCTCAGACAATTTTCAATGTGCAATACAGCTGACATTATTTACTGTACTCGTAGTCGAAGTGGCTTGTACTGTTTTGGGAAGTCTATTGACTGAGCAAAAATAAGGTTGAATGAGCATAAATCAAATATTAGAACCAACAATGCCTATTCCAGACATTTCTCCAAGAACTAAAATCAAATATCGCAAATAAGAATTCCCATTTTTGAAACCACTGTGCCATATCGTGATATGCAAAAGAAACATGATCAATGGGAAGTTTGTGGGATAGGCAGATTGGATTTTGTAATCCCAAGAGTGATGAATGAAACATTTAGCTTACTCTCTTATGTAGAAGCCCTTTCAAGCTTTGTGAACTTCCATTAGGATAACATATGGCTTACTGTGATTGTTTCCTCGCTCACGGACACAGTCTGGAGTACGGATTACTGGCCAGACTCTCCGAGGCCCTGTCCTATCCCCAGTAAATCAGAAATTGTCTAGGTTTACCATCAGGCTCTAGAGAAGCCCAAATCTCTTTGGTGTGCAATGCATTCATTTTTAAGCTGAAGATTTTGAACAAGACTCTGCCTTTTCTTCTGGTTGAGCTTCTGTATTAAAGTAGTGACTGCCTCCATTTTGGGATCTCTTGATTACTGTAATGGACTTTACCTGGGCTATCCAGCTTTTTTGATTCTGCATTTACATTCTGCAGCCCGCTTGGCCCTGGGTGTCACCCGACTGTCTCATTCTCGTGGCTTGCTTCAACAGCTTTATTGGCTTCCAGTGAATAGCCATATTAAATGTAAGATCCTGTGTATTGTGCATGGGGCAATCCATAAATCTGATGCTGAGTATCTTCAATCCAAATTGATTGTTTATACTCCCTCTAAGATGCTGTGCTCTGCCCTCACAAAATCTATTCAGAATCCCCAGATATCACAGAGCTCAGGATGGAGGCTAGTCTTTTTCCATCCTCGCCCCCTCTATGTGGATTTCTTTTCCACTTCAGCTTCGGGAAACTACTGACCATCTTGATTTCCATGAAGACCTTAAGACTCATCTATTTTAAGCTTCCCTTCGTTCCTGTGAAGGCCTCCCACTGGCCTGTCATAGCGCCTAGATGCCTTTGGGCCATAGTTAGCACTTTACAAGTACAAGTGCAATACAATACAATACATTCAATTAATTTATATTATCATATTGTTAGCCTCTTATATATGTGTTACTACACCTTTCACATCTTGTCATTGGTCTTTGAAACAATAAGTATGTCAGAATGTATTTCATTGTCTTTATACTAATTATGGAAATGTAACATAATGGATTTTGTATTGGTTTCTTTTCATAAGACATCTTGGGTTTGACACATTCTGTCTGAGTCTATTGATGTTCTTTGCATCAGTGGACCTTAACGTCTCTAATAACCTTCCTTATTGGACTATTAGACTTCTTATCTAACGATTATTTATACTAGCTATTCTACCTGAATGTACGTTTGTTAATAGTTTGTCTCTTTAATTGTCTTGATAGGATTATGATACAATTATCATTTTCTGGTAACACTTAAAATCCATGTATGTTATAACACCCTGTGTTCAGGTGATCCTTGTTTTCTCTGATATGTGGTCGTTGTTTCTCTACATATTTTTTCTGTAAACAATCTCTGATGCATCCATATTTCATTATTTCTTTTAATATAAAGTTTTGAGTCAGTTTAAAACCCTTTTTTATGATCGCGTAGTGGATCAAGGAGACTTGTCATACTTGATTGATACTTTTTTATCTGTTGTTCGTCGTGATAACTTCATCACGTTCCCATACATGGTGAAATCATCAAATCAGTATATGCACCCTAGCACTGAGTCACACCTGGACAATAACACAAACTAGATTTTCTGCATAGAGTAGTGTTTTTCTACACATTGTTTTGCAGCAGGAATTGTAAATGTGGCAGAGCTTTTTGACCAAACAGTTTTAAAATATTTGGTGAGTTACTTTCAATGTTTGCAACTTAAAAACCTAATTTCATCTTCTGGGGTTATAGTAACATTTTAGTTTGTTCACCTTTTAGCTTTTTCCATTACATTCTTTATATTTTCTAGTTTTAAATTCAGTATCTACAATCGAAACTAGACACCTGAACCCACTGGTACATTGTGTCACAATTCTATGGTCAGATAATCTTTGATCAGGTACAATGATCAACATAATTACTAACTTTTTATATGATATTAGAGTATCCACCCCATGAATCCTGAAAACAAGTGTGTCATATGTTGCATTTATATTGGTTAGTTATTTGTAGAGTGTTATGGTTATGTCATTCTAGTGGGTTCATTAGTCCTATTGTATTTATATAATGTACAAGGTTCACCCTAATGATGGACCAGTAAGTTCCAAATGTATTGGCCTTGTTTCACAAGCCTTCAATCTATTGCAGATGAAGATGCTTCTTTATTAAACAATAATGCTGTGAACATTTAAAAGACTATGGGCTATGTTTATAAGGATGCGTTCTCCAATGCCTAGAAATATAACATAGCTGTAGTTACTACTTGAGTTCACCCGCTACTAAGAAAAGTGTTCCCTGGTCTTCTTATATATACTGTGAGTGCAGCATCATGAAAACGGCTTTCCCTTGGATTTCTACCATATATTGTGAGCGGAGCATCATGGAAGAGGCCTTACAGTGGGAATGCTGGCAAATATTTCGGGTGCAGCTGCGGCATCATGACAGTTTTTCATTTACAATGCTGGCATATATTGTGGGTGCAGCATCCTAGAAGTTTTTTATATTGGCAATGCAGGCATATGTTGTGGGCACAAACATCATGAGAATGTTGTAAAATACTCTGTTGTGCCGTTGGTGACATGGTATCTACTGGATTTTCACATTGTCATCCTACTGAACCGATATTAAATAGTATAGCTTTTTACACCATTTTATTTGTTGGGAGAAACCCATCAAACCCTCATACATTCATTAGGGAGTACTTGCTATGCTATGCGTGGGAAAAGTTAATGGCACTCCACTGACCCACCACTGACCTTGAATCATTTAGAACACTGATGGCCTGTCAGGAGCCAACCACCAGCTTGGCACCAAAATCTGCCCCAGATACTGTGTAGGTCAAAAAGGGCTGCAGGCAGAATGAGTGGATGATGACCACCTGTAACTTTTTCCCACAAATTCGAACTGTGGAACCTACAACAGGGCATGCTGCTTAAAGACATTCATGCATCCTCTCATTTTCATGGCTTGCAATTGATCTTTTGAGATTATAGTAACATTTAGTTTCATAACATTTAGCAAAATCGCCATCATTCTCATATCCTTGCACCATACCTGACTCATGTTCAAACTTCCGGGGCACAGTATACTAAACTGTTTGATCAAAAGACACAGCCTGTGGACTTCACACTGCTGTGCTCACACTCAGTCAACAATCTTCACATACTCTTCCTTTAATAACACTACATGCTTATTCAATAATCCATGTATCTTCATCACACTTAGGAATTGATCTGCCCATACATCATCATGCTCTCCTGTGCCCTTTCACTTTAATTAATCAGTTAATTCCTTTTCAAAATCTTGGATTCATCCCTTCAGCATCATACACTCGCTCGTTCATCTACATCCTAATCATTCATTCCACGTTTGCTTACATTCATTCATCAGTCCTCACAGTTCTATTAATTAATTCACCACTTTTGCACCTCTCCCGACTCTGTCTGTTTTCGGTTTGACATATTCCCCACCTGCCTGAGTGTATAAACTGCAAAAATGATTACACCTTATTGCAGACAAACCTATTAGCTTTGTCAGTGCTCTTTCTCACTTCCCTCTGGTGTTCTTTGCACAGAGATAAAGATGTTACATCCCTCTAAGGAATGGCTCAAGAGTATCCCAGAGTAGTCATGGATCCACTGCAATGTAATTGTCCTAAGTAAATGTGTGTGGATGTTCTCAAGTTCCAGAAATCTCCTGTACCAAATCTACCCTTATTGTGTAAGAAGCATGTAATAAGCACGCCACCTCCACAACTAACGTGATGTTGATATATAGCACCCCACATATTATGCCAGACTTTGTTTCCCAACTAAACAGCTTGGTCTTGGCCCAATTTAAGAGTACCGCCAAATGGCTTTTAATGGGCAATCTTAATCTCTGGAAAGATGACAGTACAGATCCTGCAGCAAGGGAGCTTGTTAGAATTATGAATACCCTCGGCGTTCAACAACATATAGATATGCCTGTGCATACTAAGGGGCACCAATTGAACTGGGTCTTCTTCCTTAATCTGCAGTTTGATACACCAGACATCTCATTATGCCCGTGGTCAGATCATTCTTTTATCGCATGTAGGATAAACACTCTCAATCAGTGCAAAAGAGCATACTAAAACAAAACTGGATTGTGCCGAGAAAAATGAGGAGGATTAGCCCGAAGTCCATGAAGGAGTGGATATTGCCCACGTTCCAGACAACTATGTCTCCTTTAATGAATGTGGATAGTATGACTGACTCCCTACTGGATGCCCTCTTGAAAGTCATTGACACGATAGCTCCTTTAAAAAATAGGAAGGTCTCTAATCATCCTAAGAACATCCGCTTTTCGGGTGACCTTAAGATTTTAAGAGTGGAAAAAAGGAAAACATCTAAGGAGGAAAATGATAGAATACAAGGAGGTGGGCAGGAAATTTAAACTGGCTATTATAAAAGCTAAAAAGGAGTCCTACGAGGTCAGTATAGAAAATGCCCACACGACTCCAAAGACATGTATGCTATTCTCAAGGAATTAGAGAAGCCTGATGCCAAATTTCAAGAGCCTATCTGTAAAGATCAGGAGTGGTGCACGCACATCCAAGAGGCTATGGTAACTAAGAGAGAAAACATTAAAAATGTTATTGAACAAACCCTGACAGCACAGAAAGTTGAATCTCCTAAGAACTTGTTGACGGAAAATCCCACTGTGGCACAGACTATACCAAAGTTCAATTTTAGGAGTGTCACGGAAGATGAACTTCGCACTATCCTTATCAAACTCAAGCCACCCACCTGCAAAGGGGACCGGTTCCCAGCTACAGCTATCAAGGCCTGTTCTGGGCTCTTGATTAGTTCCATAACTAAAATAGTGAATGCCTACATCAGAGAAGGAAGCAACCCCACCAGACTGAAGGGTTCCTGGATCACCCCTGTGTTGAAAAAAAACAGATCACAACCCCAAAATTGCCACCAACTATCGGCCTATTTCTAACTCGCCCTTCATTTTGAAGATAATGGACAGAGTGGCATACAAACAACTGTTGAGCCACATTAAACACCACCCTGTCCTGAATGGCGGGCAGTCTGGCTTTAGACCAGGTTTCAGTACCGAATCAACATTACTGGAATTGAATTATAACATAATGACTCACATCAATGATGGTTCTACAATGCTGCTGATGTCTTTGAATTTATCCGCCACGTTTGATTTAGTGGATCACTCCCTCCTCCTGAGCAGATTACAGTAGGTGGCTAATTTTAGTGAACAAGCAAGGGACTGGATGCTGTCCTTTCAAGGTAACTGGACTATGCAAGTCTGCAGTAAACAAGCAGAAGCAGACCCAGTCTCACTCTGCTATGGCATCTCCCAAGGGGCCTCTTTATCCCCAATTTTATATATTTTCACGGCCCCATTCTTTCATTTGTTAGAGGAGAAAAAGATCTGATTTTCTAATTATGCGGATGATTCTCAATGCCTCATCCCTTTATCAGGCCCTTATGAGAAAGACGCCTTAGCAGTATCAGAAATCTTTGACCTAATACATGAGTGGATGGACATGAGTGGGTTGGCACATTATTGTTGGTTCTAGGCCCAGACTTCTGAAGCTCGATGAGGACTTTGAACCATTCAGTATTGTGGACTATGACATTGCCACTAAAGGCAAAATAAAAATATTAGGAGCGATATTTGATTAGACATTAAATATGTCCGTCGAGGTCAATAATCTTGTCTCATCATCGGCCTACTATATTCGGCTCCTTTCGCATATTTGTCCATTTCTGTCGCAAAAGGGATGTAAAATGATTGCCAGAACCATTATATCAGCAAACATTGATTATTGTGGCTCTCTTCTTCTAGGTGCGGGAAAAACAGAACTCACTAAATTTCAGGTAATACAGAACAGCACTATTAGAGCAATTATGGGGATGCGTAAGTATGCACATGTGTCGGAGGTGCAAAAAAGACTTCACTGTCTACATATTGCTGAAAGGATAGACTTTAGGTTACTTACTATTACCTACAAATCCTTGACAGGGCTCTTCCCAGCTTACATTGCCGGTAGACTTAAAAATAAATCGGTGGTACGTTCTCTTCGCTCTAACAATGTGAAATTGTTGCAAATACCTAAAGCCTCTCTTGAACTGGTAAGAAAGGGGTCTTTCTGGGTAGCCACACGTGTTAAATGGAATGCCATACCAACTAAGTTAAGAAACTGCTCGTCTTTGGAGGGATTAAAAATACAATTTAAAACATATTTGTTTAGGTAGCCTGGGGTCTCAAGTATCGCTGCCCACCCTGACATTTTCTGTCAGCTGCGATCGGCACCCGAATCCCTCTGGGGCACTTTGATAGGGCCTTATAAATAATGTATAGTAATGTAATGTATTATCTAAAGCAAGGGTTCAGAAATCATAGTGGCTTCACATCTGCAATTTATCAGCAGCAATAAATCACCTGAGTAAAACTCATGATCAATGAGGTGATAATTATTATAGACATGTGAATCAATTGGAAATTCTTGCTTATGCACATGTTGGGTCCAACACATATCCAGCAATTAGTAGATGCAACAGAGATGGGCAAAAGCTTGTTTTGTCCAGTGCTTCCTTTGGATAAGTATGGAGTTATTTTAGGTTTTAGCAAAACATGTGTATGGATCATAAATGAGAAAGGGGAAGACTAATCGACCTTGCCCATTCCCGGTGTAATGTCAACTAAATGGATTATTGACATTTGTCAGAGAGAGGCTATGGGTTAAAATTGCAGGGATGGAAATGAGTAGCGCACTCCTGCACTTCATCAGGGCCCTATATTTCAAAACTACTGTGCAGATTAGATATGGCCCTTCTGGTCCATTTACAGAACACAAATCCACGACAAGAGGAGTTAAACTGGGTTGCCCATTGGCACCAGTTCTCTTCTTATATATTAATGACCTGCCAACATTTATGGAGGAATCTTCTAAAGATAAAGATACACCAGCAATATGTGGGAGACCAGTATCGATGCTATTATTCGATGATGACTCTATCCTTCTGGCAAGGACATCTAATGCCCTCAGAGCTCAATAAGTGACACCTTATTGCAAGGGGAATCACTTAATATCAAATAAAGGCAAATCGAAAGTTATGATTATTGATAGCTCCAGAGGAAGAAAATTAACTCTGTGCTTTATAATGGATGGCAATGTAATTGAGGTTGTAGATTGCTTCATCTACCTCAGGATCTCGGGCTCTCCATCTCTTCAAATTGCTGCATTTCATGGACAGATATATGATTTCACAGGCATTGAGGAAGATGGTTCACTTCGAGGTCAACAACGCTAGAATACTCATCTTCCTGGATTATTGCAAGAGGTCCAAAATCAGAGGTGGTTGTTTGAGTCTGTGAGGCGTCGACTCCGGAAAATAAATGTATGATACATGACTCTCTTTCCAGCGAAGCTGCATGGAATTGTGGGAAGAAAATCACTCTTTTTTACATCACCACAGGAAACATGGGGATGGTTGGAGAGCAGGTTACAAAATAGTATCCTTCAGGGGAGAGGCGATAATTCACAGATGGGAATGGATATGGGTGAGAAGGCTAGCAGGTGGTCCTGTAATAACTGATTCATCTCCTGTTTCCTGGATTCAGAAATTGTACTCTGGATTTTTTTTGAGTTAAGCTGAAAAATTCAGACAGTAAAGGAGCAGGCTGGATGAAATGGAAGGATGGTCTACCCCCACTGCTATCCATCAATGGAGGCGTTTGGGTGGACGGAGGAAGTCTTTGGTCTTTTTTGGTTGGGCATTAGGGAAGTGAGGAGTGAAGGGGGCGGAGAGTGGAGGGGTGAGGGGCTTTTAATGGGATGAGGAATGGGGTTGGAAATAAAGTTGAGGTGGGGGAGTAGAGTTGGGTGCTGGGGTGGTAATGTTCATATTTGGAAGTTGTTTTCACTGGATCCGATCATATTGGAGACTATTGTAATCGACGGAAGGAGGTGGTGTACCTGACATGTATGAGAAAAGCTCAAGGTGTACTTGTTAAGATAAATAGGAAGTGGTTGGCTTAAAATAGGTATGTGGAATTTGTAGGGTCTGGGCAACAGTGGTAAGTGACTACAGGTAGGGAGATTCCTGAAAAGGCAAGGCATGCAGTTGGTGTTATTACAGGAAACAAATTTGCAGGGAACAGCGCTGAAGAAATTGGAACGCAAATGAGGAGGTAGGGTGTTTGGCTCTTTATATTCCACATTCGCTAGAGGAGTGTTGGTATGGGTGGCTCGAGGGCTCCTCTGCACATTGTGGAGCTGCTGGGGGATACTGAAGGATGGACTATATCAGTGGTGGGTAAACCGCAGGAGAGGGATATCCGTGTGGTGAACTCTTATGCTCTCAACACGGGTGATAAGGACTATTTTCCCTCAGTATTGAAATTGGTAGGAGGCTATATGTACGACCTGTATGTTTGGGTGGGACACTTTAATTGTTTTCTACATTAGGAACTGGATCAGACAAGAAGCAGTAGGCATCAGAGGCATTGTGCTGGGTCAGGAGGCATCTGGACTTGGTAGAAGTATTGAGTGAATCACATGGGCAGGAAAAAGGTTATTCATTTCACTCTTATGTTCAGGACTCCTATTTGAGATTGCATACCCTGTTTGTGGGTAGGGAACATTTTCACTGGTTTATGGACACTGATTATCTAGGAAGGATTCTCTTAGACAACTACCCGTTAATAACGACCCTGCAAGGACCACTGAGGAAGTCTGCCATTATGTTGTAGAAACTGGGGTCAGGTACCCTGGAGAACGAAACCTTTCCAATAACATTAAGGGAAACCATAACTTCTTTTTTTTTATTGAATGAAGGATCAGCGGAGGATGTGGGAATACAATGGGAAACCTTTAAAGTGACCATGACAGGGCTGTGTATGTCTAAGATGATGGGGGTCAGAAAACCCTTAAATTAATCATTGAAGGGGATGGAGAAGAAGATTCAATGTTTGGAAGGGGACTTAGCAAAGGGGATGCAAGTGGGGGCAGACTTAGCAAAGACGATGACATCTCACCAAGAAGCACAGGAATCTCTGTCAAAGTTTGAGCGTAGACACTACACTATGAAAATGCATGGGTAAAGGGCCAAGGCGGGCTGGCTGTTGGCATGGCTCATAAAACAAGAATATTCCAGAGCTACGATAACCGAGATACAGAATCAGGAAGGGCATTTGGTACTGTTACAGCAGGGGATCAATTAGGTGTTTCAAAAATATTATAAGCAACTCCACACAACAGTGGCAACTTATTCTGAATTAGATGCTATGGATTTGGTGAACATTGTGAAACTGCCAAGGTTGGAGGGGGAAACCAGAGATGGGTTGGAGACAACAATAGAAGAGGGAAAACATGTGTATGTCATACAATCCATGCAAACTAATAAAGCTTCACAGACCAGGGAGTGACAGGTTTATCATGTTTAGTTCCACAACTGAAAAGGGGATATGACAACCCATTCCACATGACAATATTACCAGAAACTATGTGAGAGAAGCAATAATACACGTTTTTTTTTTTAAAAAAACGTTTTTTTATTTATTTATTGTTTTTAGTTCACTTAAACTTTTACAAGAATTATATTACTCTTTATACAGTTTACAGAAAATTCCAAAAACAACCGAATTACAGTCTTTTCATCATATCCCAGTATACAAAAATAGATTGCAACATAACTTCACAGAAGTTAGGGAGGTGGATTCCTAGTGGTTCCAAATATTTTTTTTTTGTGGTCTGTTTCCCCTCGGTTTTTACTTAAAACAATTAAGAGCAGCAACTGTTAAATAAAAGTATATGCAAGCAGTTCTTGATCAACTGTTTCTGCTTCCATACATTAAGTCAACATCAAGAACATTCTTTTAAGCGTCACAAACCATAAACTTCCAATAGTAAGAACATAAAACATCTACCCTATGTCAAATTACCAGTCTCGTGAGTATGGAGCTGCTTCCTTATGATCCATGCTGTGTTGATAAGTTTGTTTTTAGGGAAGCCTCGCTATTATTAGAACACATCTGTATAATGGATACATACAAGTTCTTTGCAGAATTTTTATGCAAAGAGGGGCTAAACTCCCCACCTCTCAATTCCAAGTGCAATCCAAGTTGCAGATATAAATCCCAAATCATATAGATACAAAGATGGAAATAGTCACAGATGTTCCAAGACCACAATAATACGTGTTTAAGACATGCTGTGTAGATTAGGGCTGCACACAAATAGTATACTGTAAGAACTTGCCCAACATTAGAGTCTTGAACAGATAAACTGTTACATAGATGTCAACCAGCAATGTAATTAATGGTCTATCGAAAACTGAATCTCCTCGTTTATTACATTCAATATATACAGCCATTCCCTTCCACACACTGTAGAACCGATATTTGGTTTGCCAAAGTTGTTTAGTCTACACATCTGAAAGTAGTCACAGTACACTGTTAAGGGTTTTAAGATTTCCTTTTTGTATGCGTTCTCACAAAATCAACACATCCCATGGGACACATCCAAACTTCCCTTGTTGTATTTTCTCGTTGGCATGGAACTGGTTCGATTTTGAAGCGTAGATATGAGTCACGTGCCCTATTACTGGGAAAGCATGTTAAGTACCTTTGACAAGGGATGCGCTTGCTGGGGAAGCGTGCAATTTCGTTGTACTGTTTGCACTTTGAAAGAGTCTCTAGGGTTAGCAGCCAATCATATTCAAAAGCCTTTTCTTAACGTAATTAGGTCTGTGCCGCAAGTCAGTGGCATTCAGGCTAATACTGTCTAGCAGCTCTGTCATCTCATCGTTATATTTCTTTATGGGGCGTGGCATGTTCTCTTCTATCATGTTGGCAATGTTTTCATAAGAAGAGTTACATGGTGGATTCAACATTTTCAGAAAGTTATTTAAGAGCCTCCATTTGTATCTTGCAGCTAGAGATACAATCCCAAGCTCATGGCGTAACATTGCATTTGGGAGTGCGTTAGAAAGCCTAAGAGTGTGCTTCCATAACATTACCTGGTCTTGGTTTAGAATGGTATCAAGATTCACTAAACACATATCCAGGCCATAAAGGATGACAGCCTCTACTTTCAAAGTATAGTATTCGAACAGCGGAGACATGGATAATATGCAATACCTGCCATATATGTCCTTCATTTGTGAGCGCATAGGCTTTGTTTTATCGATAATGGCATTTTTTCCACAAGGTAGCTGAAGAAGTGTCGCACAGGTTATACCCTATATATTTGACCGAAAGGGTACGCTCGATTTTTGTGCCGCATAGGCACCATTTATATGCAGCTATTTTCCTTTTGCGGTTATTGAAAATGATATTTGATTTCATAGGGTTGGTCTGCAGGTAAAATTGGTAAGCATATAAAGCGAAGAGCGCCAATTTAGCCTGCAATCCAAATGGAGTAGGGCCAACAAGTAAAATATCGTCAGTGAATGCTAGCCAGTGGGTCCTTAGTTTGCCTAGTTTAGCCGGAAAAGTTATTCTCTGAGACCATACGGTGCCCATGTCATATAAGTATAGATTGAATAGAGTGGCTGCCAGGTTGCAGTCCTGTTTGACCCCGATGTAAGTAGGAATTGAGTCGGTTATAGCTCCCTGTTGGTTAATTCATACTTAATTCGTATCGTCACGTAACATGAACAGCATCAAGATCGTATATGGCTGGACGCCCATTTCAGTCATTATATTCCAGAGGACATTACGAATAACACAGTGAAAGGCTGTTGTTAATCCAAGGAAGCCATGTAAGTGGGACCAGCACTAGCACTTCTGCTCTTCTCTAGCAGATGTGCTAAAATAGTTGCGTTGAGGGGGGTCCCCATCTGGCGACGGAATCCCACTCGAAAATGAGATCAAATATTGTTTTGTTTTATGTGAAATTCTAATTCCTTTAGGATAAGTATCAATAATATCTTTTCAGAGGCGTCTAACAGTGCACATAACAGTTCTTTTCAAAAAGAGTAAAGACCCGCGTCAGTGTGCCTCATACTGGCCCATATTCTTGTTAAATGTTTGTTTTGTTTGTTTGTTTGTTTGTTTATTTGATCTTGCGCACCAAGCCCTTGGGCAGCTGGGCCCAGCGGTACAAGAATTCTCAAAGCTTAGTTACATTGCCTGGCATAGGCTTGTGCATACATATGGATACAGTGTGTAGTACAGTAAATGAAACAGTACAGGCATTTGTCATACGTGGATACAAGTGAATGCAATATGAATACAGAAGATGACGTAGTATAAGCATTTTCCAATTTGCGAAGCATGGACAGATATAGCTAATTAGATACAAGACATCGGTCATGCTTAGCGTTGCGTGAATTAGTGAGTGCCCACGGCTGTAGTTATGGACATGCAGGAACGAACTGTAAGTCGCAGTGGTACAGTGGTTGTCAAGGTGCAGTAGTTAAAAGACATTAGATCGAAGCCATTTGAGAGTATTGGTTCTAAATCTGACGTAAGGTAGGGGACGTCTAAGCTCTATTGGGAGTGTGTTCTATGCTTGCGCAGCTTTGACAGGGAAGCTAGTGCCTCCAGCCGTGGTAGGTTTAAATCTAGAGATAGCGAGCAAGAATTTGTTCGCGGATCTCAGTGGTCGGGTTGTGGATTTCTAGGTGATTTTTTCGGATAGGTAAGGCGGTGCTAGGTTGTTGAGACATTTGGACGTAATGGATATGGTTTTGAGGAAGATTCAGTCCTTTATTTTTAGCCGATGGACCTCTTTCCAAAATTTAGAGATATGCTCTCTGTATGGTATGTTCAGTGCTGCACTTAAGGCATTGTTTTGCAATCTTTGGAGTTTGTCAGTGACATACTTGTTAGCTCCTGAGTACAAGGCGTTGCAATAGTCTAGTCTAGACATGATAAGAGCGTTGACCAAGGGTGTACAGCTGGCACTAGAGAGGAATGGTCTGGCAGCTCGGATTAATTTACAGGTGTAGGCTGTTGTGAAGGAGAGAGAGTTAACTTGCTTTTTCAGGGTGAGAGAGGAGTCCAGATGGAATCCTAAAGTTTTTACCTCAGGCATAACCTTAATGACATTGTTGTCAATGTTGAAGGATGCGTAGTTTGAGGTTAGTTTTTTTAGGTTGGAATCAGATCCGAGGAGCAGAATCTCAGTGTTATCGTCGTTCAGGCAGAGGCCACGGTTCACCATCCATGCCTGAATGAGGATGTATATCTTATTCACCCAGGCCAGGTCCACTTCATAGTTGCCCGAAAGGGTATGAGGATCTGGGTGTCATCTGCATAATTAGTGTAGGTGACACCCAGTCTGTCCAACTTGTCAAATAGTGGCTTGGTGAAAATGTTATACATGGTGGGTGAGACACAGTATCCCTGTGGGACTCTGCATGTTATTTGGATGGGATCAGTGCAAGTGGAAGTAGAGAAAACTCTCATAGTCCGGTTGGCTAGAAAGGATTGGACCCAGGCTATGGCATCTTCTGTGAAGTTGGCAGCGAGCCTAAGGTAGCTGCATAAAACTGCATGGTCCACCAAGTCAAAGGCTCAAAGGCTGCTGACAAGTCCAACAGAAGTAGCAAAGCTGTTTTGCCAATATCCTTTAGCTCCTCAATTTTTGTCTTAAGGTCTAGCAAAGCAGTTTCGCTACCATGGAGAGGGCGGAATCCCGATTGCCGAGAGCCTAGCAGAAGATTAGCTTCCAGGTAGTCTTGAATTTGTAAGTAGGCTACTCTGTCAATGATTTTGCTTAGAAAAGGTACGGTAGTGATGGGTCTATAATTAGTGGGGATGGAGGGATCGAGGGTTTGTTTTTTGAGTAAGGGGAGGACCCAGGATTCTTTCAGGTTGGTAGGTACTGTGTTTGATTTAAAGGAAGAGTTAATAAGCTTTGAGATGAAAGGGGCTAAGTCTCTGGCTGCATTCTTTATTATTTGCGCTGATCAACTGTGGATCTCCTTTACCTCCTTTAAATGTGGATGCAAAAATCTTGTGGAAGATACTAGCGACCATACTAGCTAAGATAGTGCTTAGCTTGGTACACCAATATCAATGCAGGCTCATAGGAGGGCACAACACCAATATGAACCTGTGTTGATTGCATCACATGATGGACCAGGTGAAGGGATTTCAGGTGGCTATGGCATTGGCTGCATTAGACATGCTTAAAGCGTTTGATTCACTTGAATGGCCTTGGCTGTTTACGGTTCTGAAGGCTTATGGGTTTGGAACCGGGATCATGGGTTGGTTGAGATTCCTGTACAGTAGACCAATGGCTAGAGTGAAGATGGAAAACTGGGTATCTTCACGATAGTTGTTGGAGCGTGGGACACATAAAGGGCTGTCAGGTATCACCTATTCTAATCTTGGTGGTGCTGGAGACCTTAGCTAGGTTATTTTCGGATATATATTAATTAGACGGGCATCACCGTGGGGGGGAGTGACACATAACATCTTGTTATATGCAGATGATATCCTATTATATGTGGATGGTCCCCTAGCGAATATATCAATTATATTAGAAGATCTGGACAATTTTGGGAACTTATCAGGGTTTCAAATTAATAGGGAGAAATCCATATTTTCCCTTTGGCTGGGTTTTGTGACAGGAGCAGCATAGCTCTTCCAGATTGTGCAATTAGAGTGGAGAGGGAGTCTTTTTAATATTTAGGAGTACAGATATTCAATGAAGTTGAAAAGATGTTTCTATACAATACAGGACGGGCACTGTCAGGGAGTGGGGATGCAGAGCAATTGTGGAAGAAGTTACCTCACTTGTTAATGGGGAAAGTGGCTTTTTGTAAAATGGTGGTTCTCCCCAGGTTGCTGTATTCTCCTACATCATGAAGAGGATTTTTTAAAGATGTTGGATAAGACACTGAGTGAATTATTATGGCATACGGGTCGGTGTAGGGTAGCAATGGAAACACTGCGGTGTATAGTTATGCAGGAGGGGGGTAACATTTGCTGGATCTAGAGCTTTATTTTATGTCGGCAGCACAGTTGCAACCAGTGGCCCAATGGGACATGTCTCCAGATGGTGGCATTACTAATCTGATGGAAGCTATACCGGGTCGTAGACGAGGTATTGAATTATTGTGGAACCCTGTGGGAGGTAAAGGAAATACAAATCTATTTAGGGTAGTACAGGAAATATGGCGAAAGATCTTGGCAAAACTGAAAGCAAAGGGACTATATGGGACAGATGTACCGATAGGATTTGATATCAAGATAATGTCAAGTTTTGAAGAATAGATATTGTACGGTGCTTGTGTATTTATTTGTGGTGGGTTAATGACATTTGACGAAATGAGAGGGACAAATAATGTGTCAATTTTTTCACATATGCCAAAGTAGTACGAAGACATTTTTTGATTGTATTCCAGAGAAACCAGATGCATGTCCAGTGGTACAAACGTTAATGACATTAGGGGAAGGAAGGAAAGGCTTTCTAGGCTATGCCCGGCCTTACAGACCACTAGAAAAAAATGAGGAATTGGTGGTCAAGCATAAATGGGAAATTTCAGACAATAAATGGGTTACAAGAGGAGTAAGAGAGGACAATATTTCCTCATACCTTTCACTAATACATACGTCAGGTTCTTGGCTCGCCTCACAATATGATGCACATGCTGTCACAATTTCACCAAGGAGCCCAATTGAATTTGACTCATCTAACCATAACGAGAAACATTCCTACAGCCTTGGCCCCCATCTAACTCTCACTTTATTTCATAGCTTTACCGGAAACCCTTCAGCTATCGGTACAACCAAGTCTCTCCCCTGATCTAAATATTTGAATAGACAAAGGGCATTATGTTTACTTTCCTCCCTGTAGATTATTGAAAGGTTTCCATAGGATGACCATTTGCCTATAGGGACCAACACATAATCAATCACTGTGGATGAACCTCTGGCTTCATAAGTGGGTAGAGTTTTACAATCATACAACACAGTGTTCTGGAGTGATATCAAATCATGATCAATACAAAACTCTGTTAGCATTTTCCCTTTTGTCTTTGCCCACCTGTGACTTAGAATTGGTACCCCAAATGAGCAAACCTTTTTGTGATGTATCCCATTGATTCCTCCCCATGAACCCATTTTAACAATCTGTCCCTGCACGCCATGATGCCACAATAACTTGGAGAACTCAATGATATTTATGCAATTAGCATAAACATGTATCACTTGAAGAAATGTACCATTTAACACAGTGATGTCTACTGCAATTGTGTGGTTGGTATCAAGTTTGACTTCTTCAGCTTGTCTACATTTTGCATGAAATCTGTGGCCATCCCAGATTTCTTACCTGTGGATCATTTTCTGCACTTTTGAAGAAGTTCAAATAACCTCGCAGGGACCAACGTTCAAGTGCCCAGGTTTATTGTAGAATAATCAAACTCAACGAATATTTTGAAATCGGGATTGATGTGTTATTTGGGGCATGCCAGTGACATTACAGGAGATAATCTTGATGTTCATCTAGGGGGTACAAAACTGCTCAATTTGATATGTATCAATCCCAGGATAGGGATCTCCTTCAAGTAGTCATATACTGGTACAGGCCTATCATACGTGTGGATGATGGCCGTATGGTGCTCTGTCTCTCCCTGTTACTCTGTCTGAGGTTCCCACTATTGCCCTCTGATTACATACAATCTTTTTATGATTTATTAAAAGATTGCCATTGGACGTCTCAGTTCTCATCTTGAGCATGGATAAGCTTTGAACAGATCTGATTTCTTCTGACCTGCTCTCATTTCACTTATAACTGGATTCAAAGAGTTCCTCCCATCCGGCACACACTGGTAATATTGTAACAATAGCTGCATCCTGGAAAAAATGAAGTTAATGGATCAGCCTTTTTAGTGAAAGGAATTAGGCTTGATTTGCTGCACCTGATGATAATTGCAATGGTAACATCTGTAGAGTTTAGTTGCAACCTCTTCACAACCCCTAGATCACATGTCATGATTGTTCCTTCACCTAGCTTGTTGCTTAGTCATGTATATACCTTATTTCTTAGGGTTTTTCAGTTTTCCAGTTCGTTGGGTTGTGATACTTTCCACAGGAGTTTATTTCTACTGTCATTAAGTATTTTAGATAGACTTAGTCCCAGAGCACCACTGCCTAAGCTATGAGGAGATTTACATTGTTTCATTTAAACTATAGCATCATGGGGGGTTGCCGGCTAATGTCGAGATCATCACTGACCCAACCTTTAGCATGCAGATCTAGATTTGATGAGGGTGCAGCCTTTACTTTTCCATCCAACCAGAAATGTTGACAGCTGCAGAAGCTCTAATCTCTGGACCTGCCTAGTTAGATTGTCGGTGGGAGACTCTTTATTCCTAGTTTGTTAGATTTCATCCAACAATTAGCCTCTGTAGCATACATGTATTCTCCTATGATTACTTTCTTTGAAGGGGCAATAAGGTGGTCAAATGTTTGGTTATACAGTAGATAGAGGCATCCCCTCATGGGGGGCATAGATGTTAGAAAGTCCTCTCACTTGCACTGATAGCTCTTTTTTGCTTTTCTTGATGCCCACTTCATCCAGTCGATCAAGATCTGCTGTTAAGGCTTTATCGTTGGATAATCCGCACCTAAGAACTTAAGTGTTTTGCTCAAAACAGCCCTTAGATCCGCTACCTACTTGGGTTGAGTTTTTTAACTGTTTTATGCTGCTTTTCCAGCAAAACATTAGACAATGCCTCTCTGGTATTTAGTTCGATGATATGCGGATCATTTGGGATTTCCATTAGGGCAGATTTTCATAGGCAAGGTCTGCGTCTCCTGATTGATGCTGCTTTTGGATATGCTTGGTGTAGAACCTTCCTCCACCCTACGCATCCACTGACCAGACAATTTTTAATCTGGACCACCCTCCTTGCCTCTCACCCCTGCCACATGGATTGACCCATCCCCCATGGCTTGATCCCAATGTCAGATGATAATTGATTGGAGTAAAGTGACTATTAAAAATAGCCATTGACTCCACAAAAGAATGTTGAACAAAATGTGTAATCTTGGGGACTAACCTCTGTTTGACTAGATTTATATAACTTCTTAAATATATTATTCTCAGCTCACTTTTCGCAATGGTCACCCCAATAGGATCGGCTTCCACTTCGCAGCCGCATTAGGAAGTGGGGATGTTCCGTCTTGTGGGTTAATCAGAAACTGACTGATTTGTTGGAAGCTCTGCTTCAACCGCTCCCACCAACTCCTTTATTGCTCCATGCCAGGCAAACCTGTGGTGTGAGTGTAAGTGGTGTAAGCGTTTGTCCAAAATCAAGTCTCCATGTTGGATTCAAGCTCCAGACTAGACCGGATGGAGATGAAAGCTCATGGTCTCTTGTGTGTGCTCATGGAATCCCGATACGAAAGAGGTAATTAGCAGTCTGATGACTAAAATCAGGTGAGAGGTCAGGTGAATTTGCAGCGCCTGGGCTTAATTAATTTCTGATCCTGTAGTGCTCTGCTAATGAACCCAAAGCCTCATGGACCATCGCTGAAACCACATAACTCTTACCCGGTGGGATGCAGAATATAGCATTAGTCCCTATTTTAGGAGGCATACTCTCTGACTGTGACTGTGAGATCCCTTGTGCGCCCATGCTCCTTGTGGGGCTTGTATCAGACCCTCCTAGTATTGCCATGGATGTCACAAAGGCCTCATTTCTTATCCCATTTTTTATCGCATGGCTTTTCTTAGTGCTGAGGGTGCATATTCTACCACAGTAACCAGTCTTGATGCTCTGTAAGACTTTGTTTCTGTCTAAAAGGAGTCTGCCGTTGCACACTTGATCATCAGTTTGGCCAGGTAGACCAAACACCCCCTGCCCCCCATCTCCTCACCCTCCTAGTGTACAACAGGTTGTGGATTATTAAAAGGAGAGCTTCAGTAGCTGCGTGTTAAGGCGGGCAGAGTAGCGTAGTTGAGTTGAGCACAGTGGGGCAAATAAAAAGGAGCAAAAGTGGAAAAGTTAACTGATCACATAGGGATTGAGGCTTGGCAATGGCAATGGGCAATGTGTGCCCTACTGGTCTGCCGAATTGCACTAATGCACAGACAGGCCAGAAACAACCTCCAACAGACAGCAAACAAAGAGCTGCTACCCATACTGCTATTACACACAGCTAAACTGTTGACAGACAGATGATAGCTGAAAGGCTATTTACTATTTTAAACTTTTTAAAAGGTTTTCAAAACAGGAAAGCAGAAAACCACCAAATCATGGAGAGTTGGTGTGACACTCACACTGCTCACTCCTTTTCATACACCTCCATTAGCATTGGTCACTTCCTACATCTCACAGCCGCAGTGAGTTGGCTTCCCATGAAGCTGCATCAGAATGCCATCAGAACCAAGAAAAAACCATCAGTGCGCCAACTTGGGGAGACGCGATGTGACCCTGAAATGGCTTCTTCCTGGGCCATAGAGAAATAGAGGAATGGACCGTGCAGCTTCTGCACATCTGTGTTCCCCTGCTCGTCAAACCATACCGCCCCCTCTGCACGGCCGCCTCTAATGAGCCATCAGAATATTAGACAGTTACAAGGGAGGACTCTCACTAATGTAGCAGGGGAATAGAAAACAAGAAATCTACTAGAATTAAACAACTGATGGTGATGGCAGAAGTAGGCATAAAAGAGACCACAGAAGAATCCAAGCCACCCTTAAAAGGAACAAAATGTAATTAGTCGATGACCACATTGGAAAAGGCACACAGCAAATCCTCTGAAGTTTTCTCTATATGCAGAGAACTCAAAACGCCTTATAAAATGTCTGCTGATCGGATTACTTCTCAAAAGCTTGCAAAATATTTGACACCTTTCTTTCAGGAGAAGATTACAAGGCTACAAAAAAACACTAAGAATCAGTCTAAATCAGCGAGTCTGTTCTTCCTATGTATGCAGCTATGCATGTATTTAATGGGTGTATGAGGTGCAATGCTGGCTGGGTTGTAACATAGCATTCTAGATAGCAGACAAAGCAATGGGTAAGGGCAAGCAGGTGATGTGGATACGTAGTCTTCAGTCAAGTGGTCAGTGATTAGCAAAATGTTTTTTGAAGAGTAAAATCTTCATGTACTTTTTTTAGTGTCAGATGGAGGGGTTGTGTCTAATCTATATTTTTATCTTGTTCAAGAGATAAGGTGCTTAACTGGAAAAGGCCTACTTCCTACTTTTTGTACCTCCTGGTGTTCCTTTTCCAGTCTGATGATGTTGCGGCTTCTGGTGGTGTGTTGACCTCTAGTATTTCTAGGCCTGGTAGTTTGGTGTTTTGGATGTGACTGCTTTGTAGGTGTTGCAAGCTGCCATGAGGCATGTGTATAGGAAAAGCCAGTACAGAATGGGAAACATTTGGTTACATGTTCTTAGTTTGGTGATGAGTCATACTGCAGTATGATGTATGAATTTCAGAGGGGCAAAAGTGTGTTCTGGGACTCCTTAGAGAAGGCTCTGGACTATGACCAGGGCTTTGATGATTGCACTGAAACTCAGGTGTGGATGAAGGGCTTGGTTTTGTTAAGAATAATGATTAGATACTATGATTTTAGGTTTCTTAGCAATATTTGTTTTGCGTGAGAGAGCACAGTCAATAGTAAAGCTGGTAGATATTTCAATGGGTGAGAGTTAAGGCATGAATGCATTGAGCTTAATTTCTGTCAGCCAATTTTGGGAATTCTTGTTTGGCTTTCCTAGGAGAATAAATGTGGACTTCATCTAGTTTAGCGTTAGGTGTTCTATATGCAAGCTTGGATGAGATAATGCTCAAGTGGTTGGGTGTCTTCGATGCAAATGATGTTTATGTAAAGATGCATTTCATCTGTATATTGGAATACCTTGGCATCAGTGTTTGTCAGGAGATTTCTCAGAGCGTCCAGTGGAAGATTGAACAAGACAGCCAACAGGATGGAGCCTTGTTGAACTCATCAGTTTACTCAGGGGTTCTCTGATCTGTTGGAGTCCATCTGGAAAAGATAGTGTCTGTTAGAGAGGTAAGTAGGTGAACCACTGCAGGACAGTTTTGTAGAAACATATGTGGATGTTGAGGATGTTGTAGGTGGTTTCTGGTCAATGCCATCAAAGACAGAAGAGGAATTAAGTATCATGGGAAGGCATAGGTTCCCTTTGTCCATGTTGTGGAGAGTGTCTTTAAAAAAGGAAACATGCTGCGCTCATATTTTAACCTTTGTAGAAATGGGGATGTACTATCAACATACAAAGCGTAACAGGAAGTATAGGATCTGAGAATTGCATCCACATGAGGAGCTCTGACAAGGGACCAAGGTTAGGCCATTTTACTGAACCACGCCCTCCTTGCATTCCACTATCATCTTTACACCACATAGTATATTATTCATGCTTTAGTTAGACTTCTCATGAGGCCACTTGCTTCCCAAGAGATATGGGGTCTTGGCCAGAGACAGGAACATATTACACTAAAATAGTTGCAAAAAGTATGCTACAGATTGAGGGGCTGCAAGGCCTGAGAAAGAGGGGTGTTTCCAAGGTAACAGGTTCCATGGGAGAGAATCTCACTGTTTCAAGTTTGTTGCCACAGGGGTTGGTTTCACTTTTTCTGATGATTATGCAAGTAGGGTGTCTGCAGCGGGATGCACTCACTATGTCACGAGGACTTTACTAACCAATAAAATGTGATAATGCATGTTGTGTTTAGGTACTCATATTGGTGGGAGCCAATGGAATGATGGAATTATAATGCCCCATATATTTTATATTGTATGTTGATCTTGTGGTTTTTGCCTACAGATTCAGTAACGCAATCTGGGCGGGTCATGTTTTTAGTTTTTCAGTTCCACTGTGTTGACTGATTCTCCCCACCGTTTCACTGCATGGAGGAGGTTTTGAGTACCCTCACCCTGAAGTTAGGTACATCATTATGTATATGCACATGTCTTTTTTGGTGCAGCAGTACAGGGGGGAACATTGTGTAAATATACGTGTTTTATTGCAGTATTTAACACAGGCAATTGTATAAAGTATTGCAAGTATTTCTTTCCTCTTTTTCTTCTTCTCTCTTCTATCTCTTTCTCTGTCCCTGCAAGTATTGTTACTAATATTGTATATAAAAGTGTTTTTGTTGTTCCCTTTGTGACCCAGAGTTTAGATAGCTATTGTTGGTCATTTTGCATATAGGTGACGTTAGCAGTTGGCTAAGCGTTATAGTTTGGTTGTGAGATGCTGTTGGTAATGAGTTAAAAGCCAAATGTGACTGGTGTTATAAGTTGTTGACAGGTGTGAATAGAACAATCCCTTTGTGGAGGGGGAGCTTTGGAAGTAAATGTGATGTGAAGTTTTGTGGTTTGAGAACGGCTGCCGAGCCAGAGCTGACAAGACTTGAATAATCTAACAGTCAAACTTTGTACTTTCCTTTGTCTCATTTGCCATTTTGTCTCATACCCCACCTTTGTTAATGATGTGCTTGCGTCGCATTCAGAGTGGATTGTGAATGTTACCTTGGGTCGCATCTGTGACTGTGACCATTAGCCCGTACCACATTAAGATAGAAGTGTGAAGACTAGCCTCTGCCACATTAAGACAGAACTGTGAATACTATACTGTGCCACATTAGGACAGAGCTGTAAATACTAGCCTGCGCCGCCCTAAGATACAACTGTGAACATTAGCCTACCTCGCATCCAGAGAGGATTGTGAATGTTACCATGAGTCACATCTGTAGAGGGTTGTGGCCATTAGACTGCACCACATTAAGATTAAGATAGAACTGTGAATACTAGCCTGTGCCAGTTTAAGATAGATCTGTGAATACTGGCATGTGCGACATTAGATAGAACTGTGGATATTGGCCTGGGTAGCATCCAGAGCGGATTGTGAATGTTTTTGTGAGTCACATCTAGAGAGGACTGTGACTATTGGCATGTGCCACATTAAGATAGAACTGTGAATATTGGCCTGCTTGCCATTTGGAGAGGATTGCAAATATTGCCCTGAGTCACTTTGAGACAGAACTGTGAATGTTACCTTGAGTCACATTTAGAGAGGACTGTAATTATTGGCCGGTGCCACATTAACGATAGAACTGTGCATTTGCATTATCTTTATCGTGCGTCACATCTAGAGAGGACTGTGATTACCACGCTGTGCCACATTAGGATAATTCAGCAAACAATGGCCTGCGCCACATCTGGAGGGGACTGTGAGTGATAGCCTGCTCGCCACACTAAAATGGAACAGTGAATATTGTCCTGGGTCTCACCTACAGGGGATTGTGACTAATAGCCTGCTTGACATCTAGAGAAGATTGCGACATATTAACCTGTGCAACATTAAAGCAGAACTGTGAACATTAACCTGCCCAGATCCAGAGAGGATTGTGAATAATAAACGGCTTCATAACTAGAGAACATTGTGAACATTAATCAGCACCACATTTAGAGAGGACAGGGAATATGAACCTGCCTCCCATCTAGAGAGGTCTGTGGATTATGAATCCCCTCTGCCTCACATCCAGATAGGACTACAAATATTAGCCAACGTAACAATTGTGATTACAAACCTGGCAATCCTCCCAGCCTCACATCCAAAGAAGTTTGTGAATATCAGTTTATGTAACTTCTAGAGAGGATTGAGATTAGAAACGTCTAGCGCAACTAAGAAAGAATACCAGCCTGCCCCACATCCAGAGAGGACTGTGAATGATAACCTACCTGCCATTGAGAGAGGTTTCTAAGATTTCCTGAAGATTAGCCCGCATCACATCTAGAGAAGACTGTGAACATTAACCTGCTTCTCCCCTGGAAAGCACACTGAATTTAAGCCTGCATCACTTCCAGAGAGGATTATACATTTTGCTCAAATGAACAGCTTGAGAGTTTGCCCTAGCTACATACCCCTCTGACTAGATCATCCCCACTAACTACACACAGTTTTGTTCCCCCTAGCCACATATAGAAGCAGATACATGGTATCTTGCTAGCCACATCCCAGACATCCCGCAAGTTTGTACTGGACAAATCCGCCTCACCCCAGACTAGCCCCGCAAGAGAGCAGGACTAAACTTGAAAGACTGATGTGCGCGAAGACAGAACCACACCATAATCATACACACAAGGAAGCAAAGAATCAGACAAAACCAATCAGGAAAAGCACATACAATCATACAATCATAAAAGAAATAATAAAAAAGGAAATACCAAGCCAACCGAGAAAAGCACTGCACGTTGGCTACAGCCCCTGCAACCTCAAAGAAAACTCAAAGGAAACATAAACTGACTAATTTGCAAGGAACCCGACTCCGACAACAAAAACAAAAACTGAAAAAGAAATACTCCCACATCAACTCAACAACCTACTGCCAAGTAACACAAACATGCCACCAAAACTAACAGGATCATGAGAAAGACAAATGGGAGAGTGTACAAACCCAACTGAATGCCACCACATATCCACAACTGCAGAACACACCCCCACAAACAAGATTGAAAACAGAACTACCGCCAGCAGAAGAGAAATCTCAATCAACCACTCAGCGGAACAAACCAACCCAACAAACTAATCAAGAAAGACCGACAACAGAACACAGCCATGCAGAAGAAGAATGGACAAGGCCAGAGGGAACAAGAACGCGATCAAGACCCTAACCCAATATATCACAAAAACACAAGGACCCACCCTTCAGCAGCCACAAAATATAGAAGAGGACCTTGAAGAAAACCAAAACCTAAGACTTTACCTGAAAGAGCTATTTGATGATGACACAAATAGAACTGTAACACCACCACAACTGGAGATCTACATGTAAGAAAACCTAAACACCAGTCAGAAGACAACACTGATAATAAAACACAATCCAAATCATACCATAAAATCCATTGCAACCTAATCAATGCAAGATTGATGTCAAAACACTCAACAGAGATCTTCGACCTGCTGTGCAACAACGGAATCGACATCCTATTCATCATGGAAACATGGCTGGACGACAAATACAACATCACACTTCAAAACTGCCTCCCATCAAATTCAAATGCTTACAGATAAACAGAAAAGGAAAAAAAGGAGCAGGCCTTGCAATAGCATTCAAAGAACGCCTGAAAATAAAAACAGACAAATCTCTAAACATCGAGAACTGCGAATCAATGGTTATGCACTTATCAGCAAACAAAAAAACAAACATTAAATTCATACTAGTTTACAGACAACCGACATACGATGCAACCTTCGTCGACAACTTCATAGAAGCCATCACCAACATAGCCATCCAACATGAATATCTAATAATAGTGGGGACTTCAACATATGGTATGAAGAAAAACACGGCAACTCATACAGTTCACTAATCAGGCAACTAGCAACCATGAAACTAAAACAACTGGTCAAAGGAGCAACACCCATGGCAGGACACAGGCTTGACGCAATTTTTGCCAGCAAAAAACGTATCAGTACTGCACCGCTGATACATATACTCCGGAGCGACCATGTCATCATCCCATTTGTGATCACGCTACTGACTAAAACAACCAACCAGCCCCTTCAAGCTCTCAACCACCACAAAAAGAAACCGGAAAGCCATCAAAACGATCAACCTAATAGAACAACTTGAGCTCTCAAAACCATCTGCAACCGAAATAAATGGATCGCTTTTACAATCGACAGCTTCTCCACAGAAAAACCATTCATCCCTTCAAGAAAAAGAGCATTGGCAAAATGGTTCACCCCACTACTAAGCACCATGAAAAAGAACAACAAGAAGCTGGAACTAGGATGGAGAAAAGAATATGACCAAGATAAGAAAACTCAGTTACAGAGGCAAATCTGATCGTACAAGAAGGAAATTCAAAAGGCAAAGAAAAAGCACTATCACGGCAGAATCACCAAAGCCACCAACACACAAAAAGAAATGATCAACATCCTAAACGAAATGAGAAGTTGCGACAACACTCCGATACCTTCACAGAAACTATGCAAGAACCTAGTAGACCATTTCAAAAATAAAATCAACAACATCCAACAAATCACACAAAACAGACTGATTAATCCTAACACACAAAGAGCCAGACCCAACAAGGATCCAGAGCACAAACTCCAAAACTTCCTGCAAATATCAGTAGAGACATTCGTCAAGCTTGTAAAAGATAGCAAAAGCAGGTTCGTCCATGGAACCCTGCCCGCCAGGCATCCATAAATCAATCCTCACACAAGGAATGCCATTAGAATACTACAGAAATCTCTTGAACCTGTCGCTCGCAACAGGGACTGTACCACGATCCTACAAATCAGCAAATACTAAACCACTCTGTAGAGGGGCAGCTGAATTCCTCTGCAGGAAGTCCCTCCCCCCTACTGCCTGTATGTTGGAAGCCTGAAACTGGACCATGCTTGACACCAGTAGTTGTGACCATACCGCAACAAGTTTTTTAGACACGGTATCGATTAAGAAAGCCATAGCAGATCTTTCCCTGTAGAGATGAGAATTTCTTGGAAGAGGTCCCTGAAGGAATATGAAAATTAGAGGAAGAGAAACTGGTGACGTCACAAGAGTAAGAGTGACGCACTTAGAAGAGTGTCTGAAGAAGAAAGTGTATGGACCTTACAGAAACTGATGATGAAATGAGGAATCGAGTGAACATCCCTATGCAGTAAAGAAGATTACAAGTTTGAAGAGCACTGCAGAAAATGCAAGCCATTTAATCACTGTACAGATGCAGAAAAGCAAGTAGATCAAGTAACCATAGAAGCTAGCTATACGTAGTGAATATACTGCAGGCATTGCCACCATATATATTGCCTGAACATAGGTGCCACAAACTTTAGTAAGTTCATACCCACGGAGTAAGAAGGATTGAGAGCTGTTTGTGATGCAGCAAAAAATTAGCTGGAGATCGCAGACTTGAAGGGTGAAGCTGTTTGGCCTGGAATCAAAGCAGGAGCAGCCAAGGCCACTTATCTATCCATGAAGAACAGATACCGTGAGACGCGAAATCATCTTGTGTTAAGGTGCAAGAAAGGAACAACATGAGTGCCAAGTTTATTAATTCAAGACCATTAAAGGCTAGAAAACAGGCCAAAATATGGTCTTCCGTCATGAGAACTAAGGATGGAAATAGGAGTTGGGTATGCAGACCAGAACTGTGATAAGCATGTTCCCATACTCCCTTTTATTCCCAAGAGAAGAGAATCTACAACAAGACAACTTTCAAAGACAGTCTGCATGGCAGAAGGCATGGGCAATGAGAGATGTGGGGCTAATTGTCATGATGCCTACCCCTGGGGGCCCAGACCACGTCCAGCAACCCCGGAAGCAGGCATCAAGTTATCCTAAGCAAGCCCAACAACCCCTGCTAGGGGCTATTTGGGTCCAGTCATGGCGCCTATGGTGCCAGGCTCATATGGAGAGTCAGTCCTGGCGCCATAGGCAGGCTATTTAAACCACGCCCGAAGAGCACCACACGCTTCGCGTTATTCTGCATCCAGCAGCGTAACGCTCACCGTGCCTGCAAGTCTGCATCCAGCCTTCTGCCACGCCCGCCTCGAGTTTTGAGCTCCTAGAAAAAGGGAGAGAGAAGGAGAAAAGGTTAGAACAAGAGCAATACCTTTAATCCTTACCTGAACTCCCGAACCATCGTGCCTTCGAGCTGGAAGAAAGAAGTTATTTTATGCGCGTCGCCTCTCCTGCTGCAGCGCCGCGCTGAACTCACCGGCCTTCGCAGCATCTTCACATTCCACCGCATCCTCCTGCATGTTCCCACCGCACTCCAGCACCTAAGGAGTGAGCCAAGGGAATACACAGAGGAATATTAGTTACCCCCCCATAGACTTACCTGATTTTACCACCAGGGGTACAATTCCTCTTCACTGGTCGGCGCAGCTTCCACTGCATACTTGCCGAACCCCGGCCCCTAAGGGGAAACGAAAGGACAGCAAGGTGAAACAAAGGGACTAACAAGGGGAACCCACCTCACCCCAATAGACTTACCTGATTTTACCGCCAG
This sequence comes from Ambystoma mexicanum, assembly GCF_040938575.1. NCBI lineage: Eukaryota > Metazoa > Chordata > Amphibia > Caudata > Ambystomatidae > Ambystoma > Ambystoma mexicanum. The sequence continues at coordinate 1,273,133,946 of NC_090929.1, read as the reverse complement.
AGGTATTATTCCCCAAGACTTCATACTTTCTCTCAGCGCATGAATAAGGGAAAAAGCAACAGGTTACATATTGACATTATTTTATCGAACTGTGTTGGAAAATACAAATCCTTACCAGAATACTACCGGTTGCCACGAGGAACTCTTCATTAGGATCAAGCTGCAACCTGCAAGGAATCGGACAAGAGTGAAAGTCAGGCATTTGAACTCTTACAAACTTTATACTTACGGTGTGTTGCCCGGAATCTCAGAGTCAATATTGTTCTGGAACTCAACAATTCCTTCGGGCCAGTGAAGCAACCGGTTACCAACACGCCCCTGCGCTCAATGCAGGATGGAGAGCTCATCTTTTCAAACCATCAGGTGAGACTACAAGAGGGGACATCAAAGGCGATCTGTGGGGAGAACAGCGGGGGTGGGGGGATTTATGCTCAACTCCACGGGTGGTTAATTCCCTTTCTACATTTGCAGAAGAATATTCCTACGGGCTAAGCAAACGAAGCTAGGTGGGCCAGTCCAGTCCGTCATCTCGGCCCTACGCGTCACATTGGTGGAGACCGCAGCTGTCCAGTTCCGATCGATGCCTCTGTGGGAGCCAGGTGAGCGTAACGCTAATTGGGTGGGAAGAAAAGTCATGTCCACCTCCCGGCATCTGGGTATGAGTTTACTTGCTGCTAAGCAGCCGAATGTTCCAGACATGGCACAAGTGTGCCAACCAATTGTACAGGGCCATATAATGAAGGGCCTTATAGTTTAAGAGCCAATAGTATTCTGTGTACTTGATAAGTGTTGAAGATGACTTGCACTAGGGGTGGGCATAAGTTGTACACCTGACTATAGAGACCCAATCACAACCCATTCCTATATAGAAAGTATACTTTAATGTTCCCCTTGACACAACCACAACACCCCGTAGGTTTTCCTTATTTGTCACGTAGTATGATGTCACTTATGACAAACCTTTAGCACTTTAATATATATTTATGTGATTTGCTCCCAGAGTTTGAGTGAACGTCCGTTTATGTCCATTGTAACTCCCTGTTTTAGACAATTGATAATAAAAGAGTTGGATGAAACTTTGCCAACTTCCTGAGTCGGTTTGATTATTTGATGTAAGAGTTATTCTGCAGCCATCCATGCATGATGTGTTACTGATTAAGGACCTTATGTTGAACTCCTTAAGAACACAAGTGGCAACGTGGATGATCGCTCCAACTACAGACCAATTTCAAGCATCCCCTACTTGGCAAAACTCCTAGAAACCTACGTATACAAACTAACTCAAGAGCACGTAGCAAAACACTAGTTGCTGGTCCAAGCACGAGTCTGCTTCAGACCCGCGAGAGGCACAGAATCGTCACTCCTATCCATCTGGGATGACCTAAAGACAAACACTGACTCCAACACAACCTCAGCCCTGATTCTGCTGCATTCGACACAGTAAGCCATGCAACCCTAATCAAGAGATTAGAAGAATTAGGTAAAACAGATTTAGGACCACTCTGGATAAAATCATTCCTAGCAAACAGAACAGAGACTGTCTGGATACAGCCATGCAACTCTGCTCCATGAGTGAACGACTGCAGAGTACCACAACGATACTCACTATCACCACTGTACTGCAACATCTACCAGACTCTGCTAATCAAGATCTTCCAAAAATACAATCTTACGTCCTACAACTACACAGACGACACTCAAATCATCTACAAAATTGAAGATGCACAAGAAGAAAGCACAACTCTACGAGAATGTCTCTTAGAAATCTATGACTAGATAAACGCCAACAACCTAAAATCAACTGAAATCATGATTATATCCAAAAACCAAGAGAACAACACCTACATCCGGTGGCCGATAGAATTGGGAACCACGCCCTCACCATCAAATGTAGTAAAAAAAACTGTGAGTCCTAATGAACCACGCCTTAACATTAGAACCACAAGCAAAGGCAACAATTAAGAAATGCTAATTCCTCCTTCACTCAACAAAAAGAATCCTACCATTCCAGTTCTTCACCCACAAAACACTGGCAATCATCACCCTCATCATGTCAAGCATCGACTACACCAACAGGCTCTACCTCGGAATTCCGGATTACCTGCTTAAGAAAGTGCAACTGCAACTGTTAAAGTGACATTATGGTTAAGTTGTACTAATAAAAACATATGAAATTCAATGGAAAAACATTATTATAGGGACGTTATGCTTACAAGCAAAACCGAAAAACTTCAGAAATGTGCTAGTTATGGTAAGCTGAAAAACATAACTCGCACCACCACTGTGCACTGCTAAGACTAACACCCAGGACATGAAAGATGACATCACACATGTCATTAATGACATCAAACATCTGGGCCACGTGGTTTTGTTTACCGACATTATTAGGCTAGATTTTTTGTTTTTACTGACAATTTCCAAAATTTAAAAGGTGCTATATATCTATACATTCACCTTTTTTATAAGTTCCTAAAGTAGTTAGTCTGAGCACATAGTGCACATACATGGGGCAATAAGCCTCAAACACACAATTAATTTGTGTACATGATGATTAACTCTAATGTTATTGTCATTGTTTGGTGCTGTTGTTTCGTTCTTCCTTGCTTTAGTTTTCCTCTATGAGCCTCTAATTTGTATGAATTGTGCATTTGTATATGTATTTTTTCTACCTACACAAATGTGTGGAAATTATCCAATTGTTACCTATTTATTACATGTTTAACAATACTAAACACTCTCATAAGGTGGCATTCATTATTTTACTATCTGAAATGACCAGATTAAAAATATTTTACTTCAAAAGAGCATACAGCAAACATGGCCTATGTATATGGTTCCTCTAATAACAACAACATTGGAATATAATGATGTGTTTACACGAGAACATTCTTTAATACATTAAGTAGTTCATAATAGTTCTCCCAATCACCCCTAACATCTTGTTTCCAACATTAGAAACTCAACCTCTTTTAAAGACTATTTGTTAACATTAATTTAATATGTGATAGCATCAGTGATGTCATCAATGGCATTTGTGATGTCATCTTTCATGTACTGGTTGTTAGTCCTAGCAGTGCAAAGCGGTGGCGAAAGTTATGGTTGCTTAGCTTACCATAATTGGCGGATTTCTGAGGTTTTTCTGTTGTGCTTGTAACCATAATGTCCCTTTATCAAAGTTTTTTCAGTGAATTTTATACGTTTTCATTAGGGCAACTTAACCATAACTTCCCTTTAACAAAGTTTTTTCAGTGAATTTTATGGGTTTTTACAAGTGCATGCTAATTTCCTACAACATACTAATATCATACCCCAATATAGCATCATTTTTCTCCAATGTACAAAGTTTCATCCCAAAACGAACTCTGCCATTCCCCACCTTCTAGCATAATTTTAACACTTGGATACACTTTTTGCAACTTTTTCCACTGTTTTTGTGTTTGTCGACGTCCGCGAACGTCTGAAGTCATCATGGACTTGCTGGACAGTGTCATGTGACCATGAGCTTGTGTGTGGCATGATGATGTGTCTGCGAATGCATCCACACTTCATGGTCGCATCCATGCTTCGCAGACATTTTGGAACTGCATTTTCTGCCGACCTAGGAACTTTGAAGCTCAAAATGGACCCTTGCACAGCTCCTACACCTATTCTTATTCATTATCCATTAACAATCTAGCACAGAGCACATACTTGGAAGAATATAAGTAAACATTGTACTCATTCCCAGACTACCCGGTCAGTTCTCCTATGGGACCACCTCCATTTGCCGCCACACCAAATCCTACCACTGCAAAACTCTCAGAAAGGTTGTTCCTTTCGAAGCAAGTAGTAGGCTGTCTTCTTCCACCTCATCTTCCTCAACTAATACTGTAACCACACAGCCTACTTCTGTGAGACACAAAATCCCAGCAGCTACCTTGCAAGCGATAAAAGAAGCTGTTGATCCATATCTTTCGAAGACAACAGTACTCTGTATACACTACAACACACCACTCTGCAGGGGGTAGCAATTTCAAAGTGCTTTTGACACTGTAATCAAGGAGCATGAGAAACACCGCCCCCACCTTAGATGTAACACACGCACAACATCTTCCCCTGTCCACCTGCCCCTCCATATTAGTAGTTGGTGCCTCTTCCCTCATTTACCTCCCCACCTTACTTTCTGACCTCTCCTGCAACAACAAAAAAAGGTTCCTTTAGGAACCACCTTTCACAGTTAAAAAATAGAACTAAAAATAATTATCTTATAGACTCCATCTACTTTACATTTCTCAATAAATTAGATAGACTCATGAAGATTCTCCAACATTTCCATTAGCATTATGTGTTATGCTAATGGGAATAATGTGGCGTTCATTGCCAAGATGGCCACCATGTAAAGGGAAGGCAGGCACCGCACGCAAACATCATAGGATTGCCCCAGACTGTTTGCGCACATCAGAGAAGAAACACATCCTTTTTTTGCTTTTTTAAAGACATATCCCATATTTTCATCACCCCTCACCTTTCCAGGGATTGTTTCATTAGTTTGACAAGTGCAATGTTGTGTTTTTTAATATGTTTCCACCATGATGTTCACAGATAACAATGGCTGTCCGTGAATCAAACATGGCGGGCGTTCCTCAAAAATCTGATGCACCTAACGCTTTTCACCATCCAATCAGCAGGTGTGTCCGATGTCCACAGACATCACGCCACCCTCTGGGCAAATCAGAGGCACGTCTGCGGACCGGACAGGGAAGTAAGTCTGCAGACCGAACCCAGATATCACACTTTTTTTAACCTACTTTTTGGTCATTTTAAAAAGAAAATACTGGATGGATTTACTCCAAATTTACAAAAGCAAGCACCAAGCCCGCACTCCTGCCATAAATTTGGTGAAAATCCATCCAGCAGTTTGAGCTGTAGGCATGAGCAAAATTCTTCTTTCATTGTATCTATGGGAAAACCACACATTTTGATACCCCCCTATAACATTAGCCCCGCTTAACGAAACCTCACCAAACTTCGCAGAATCAATCTGTTGGGGCCATATACTTTTTTTTGTTGCAAAGTTTCATGAGGATTCGTCCAGGGGAGGTGAAGTTATAAGCCACCCAAAAAGCATTCTTCCTATGGGTTGAGCAACTTAGCCATAACTACAGGGCCGCTACTGCAGACCCTGTAATACAGAGAAGCTCATTCCTGCTGGTCCTTCCTATGAACCAGTCTAGTAAGACATGGTTCTTGTCTGTTGTATTACTATGTTCTCCCTTCCCTAATACCTTGTCCGGTAACCTTTCTTCTTCTCTGATGAACTGCATGGAAGAAATGAACACCACCGTTTTTCACTTTTGATAAGTGAGCTCTCTAACCCAGGCTACTATATCTTTCTGCTGACAATACTGACATCACTGTTATCCTAAATCTCCTGCGTCCTTCTGTTGGTGAATGTGGCAGATGTGGTGGTGTCAGCCCCTTGCCCTCTTTTGTGCTTGGCAGTAGTGACTGAGACAGTTCATAGCTGCATCGCTTGAAACACTTCCTCACAAGTGAAGATCTCATGCCAGTCCACTCAGCTGGGGATGAGTCCGAGAGGACTGGCAGCACTGCCAATGCCTGTTGAGATGGTCATATGTGGGTTGGCCTGTTCACGATTAATTTATGCTTAGTTTTGGTTATTTGATGCACAGTAGGAGCAGCAGTAGTCAGAGGAAACTGCAACTCCACCTTCATCAAGCCCTACCTCCCATCATTTAAGTGTACAATTACCATTCATGTGGACAGTTTGGTTTCTTCACATTTTTGGACATGTGCTCCTTGATTTATAATAGGGAAATCTGGAGAACTATTGGTTGTTTGAAATGCTTCACCAGAATAAAATGAGGTATTTAGGAATGCATGTGAATGTAAGATTTAAATTGAAAGATGGTGGAAGGTCATTTCAATAGGCTTCAGCACAGCAACTTCCTAATCACCAGATATTAAGTATTATTGTTTCCAGCCAATGGCTCTCCTATGCTGCTTGGCTATCCAGATGCAGATCTTCTATCTCTCTCCTTCCAAAAAGCATGTTTCAAGTGTGCTTGTGCTGCATCCCATGTAGACAGGAATGGCTTCTTGCAAGGTGTTAAAGAGGAAGTTCGCTCAGATATGTTATTGGCCCAATCGATCGGTCAGGTATTTTTGAGCATACATCGATCGTTTGTAAAAAAATGTCCAATGCATTTTAGCTTAGTTATTCTCACATTTACACATTCGAAAACGACGGGCCGGGTACCGCCATCTTGTGCTAATCTTATCAGTTGATCTATCACCCGAAGTTCTAGTCCCCTTGCGGCAGTAACTCAGATCTCTAGCCGCAACAGCTGACATCACTAGACGCTTACACCCCTTTTCATAACACCAATGAACGTCTCATATCAACGTTCTATGCGCGTGTCTCCATGCAAATGCCAAGATGCTTCTTTCCTAAACAAGTATAAAAAAAAACTTCCTGATCACACAATATTGGAGTTTCTTTTTTCTTCATATCAGTGTATTTCATTTCAAGCCTTGCTGACTTGTTTCTGCTCTGTTCAGCTATCTTCAAAGTGCTATGCACTGAGGATACGTACGTACATTGCCTAAAATGAATTAGCTCAGTAGTCCCTTATTATTTAAAAATGTCTTATATTATGTACAAATGTCTTTACCAAACCATTTATACATTCTACTGAAACATGGCATGTTCTTTGCATGGGTCTTTGCGAACTTTCAAAGTCTGACCCTATTAATATTATCTCTGCACAATGGGTATTTGTAATATTGCTGTTTCTTCTCTTGTCTTTCATTAACATTGAATTTGAATGTTAAACCTCATTTCGTTACTGTATAAAAAAAAACATTTTTTTTCTCAATGTTGATTTTCTAATTCTTCAATATTAAGAAACTATAGCAACAATTCACCCTACCTGTATGAGCCTGAATATTGAGAAGAGGAAATACTTGAAAGAGAAAGAGCGATGAAAATCACCAGAGCCTGAAACCAGTCACACAGAAGACGTGTCCACGTGGTGCACCTGGTATTGTTGTGAGTTTATGCCTACTCTAGTGGAGAACTGCTGTTGCAGAGAAAGCTCTAGCTGGTTGGCCTACATTGCCGAAGAAAACACACCACTGCTATGCGCTTCTGAGCTGCATGCCTTCAGGGCATACTGCCTTATAAGATCCATGCTGCAAATGATGATGGTCCTTATGCACGAACTCCGAGCTACAGTTCTCCCTCGTAATCCAAGTAATGAGTATGTTTACTCAATATATGTTATATGGCTGACAACCAATATGGCTAACATTTTATATTGTTCTCCTACATCATTATAACTTCAATGGATCACTGACGAAATATGTCATCTGTAATTTGAATACATTTCTCTTTCTAATCTCAAACCAAAGTATTCATCATTAGATTTAATGTCCGCTTGGAAGTTAAAAACAATATTTCCCTATGTCTCAAACTGCTTTAGCTGGAATGGCTGTTCACATTTCAAATGTTTTCCCGACTTAAAATCACAAGTAATGTCAATACTTTTCTCTACCAGTATAACAATGCCTTACATTTTAGAAGGTAGTGAAAACAAAATAAATTCAATTATTGGGTTAATTCAAGTAAACTATTTCTCTATCTCTTACACAGGTGGTAAAGGCTTGTGGCCTATCATGCTATTTACATGGTGAATTCATGGAAGACTGGGACTCCATGTCCGGTGAGTAATACCTGCGTGTGTGGTTCGAGCCATTCATGTGGAGTTCCCCAGTGACTAGGGACAATACAGGGGATTTTTACAGACAGTACCTCAACCGCAGCAGTACAATTTGTAGTTTGTCATTACCACCCACCTTACAAAACTAAATTAAAAAAATAAAAATAAATGAGTTAATATTAAAAGTTGTTAGAAATGTTTTGTAAATCCATAACAAGTCCAAACATCTAGGAGGATCATGAAAGATCAGTGTGCTTTAACAAGTTAACTCGCATATTGCGCTTCCCTCATCAACATCCATCCACCTCCAGTATCAATGGGAGTTCACACCTGTGACCGTGCACTCGTAAGATGCCTGGGTGGATGGGAACACTCAAGGTGCCAAAAACCATGTACAACTAAAAGGCGTCTTTCACATGGGTACCATTGGAAACATGTCCACCCCGGAATCTGTGTCTACAGGCTCCCCTCAGAAGACCCTGTCCCTGCAATCAACATATGTATGTGTCCTTTGACTATATTCTGGTCCTATTGGGATTGAGACATGCACATCCATCCCGCTCTAGTATCGATGGTAGCTCGCGCCTATAACCTTGGCTGGGCTGGCAGGAACGAGGACGTCAGACATTCACAGAGAGGCTGGGTGGGTGGGAACAAACACGTCAGACATTCACATACACATACACGTTTCTAAGCCTTTATTGAACACCTCGAAATTTACCAAGCAAACATCTCTGCAATCTGCAACTGGTCATCAATCCACTTTTTACCTTCCTTGCTGAATCGGCTCATCTGTTCTTCCAAGTAATGGTTAGTTAAATATAGGTTTGTGGAGTCTCATTGTTTTCAGCTCAGCAACTTTCTATTGCTTTATAGTCAAAGTTCACTGTATTCTCATTTTAATTTATCCCAAAGACGTCAACGTTATCAGCATTTTTTGTATTTTGTATCTCTGGAACCAGCACGTCATATTACAGTGTAGTCTTTCCAAATGTAATGTTTCACAATCCATGTATTCAATGCACGTTTTGTTTAAGTGGCTGATAGTTTGTTCAATGTACATGTAATATGTTTCTGCTTGTGGTAGACAAATTATTTTTGACTAACTTTATCGTCAGGATTGTTAGACCTGGTTGGACCTGGTTATGGGGCATTTTTTTTTTACTTACAAAAATGTACTATCAAAGCTATGTGATGGTTGATTTACTCACTGTGATGCTTAATTAATTGTAATATTTATTATGATTTATTTTACAGATCTTATGTACAATCAAACAATGCCTTCATGTATCATTTTTGGTTGTCCAAATATCAGCCATGTCAAAATTCAAGTTACAGTGATACATGTATTTCCAAAGGATTTGAATTCAATAAAAAGAAGGCTGTTAAACTGCAGATTTCAAGTGTCTGAGATTCAAAGTAGGGGCAATCAGGTCTGCAGGATGCACTTCTCAGAAGATATGCATGAACTATCAAAGTGCACTAAAAAGCATCACCCCATACTCCTTTGCAAATTACTTCCCATTGCAGTTCCAAATGAATTTCAGCACACGCTGACTGGCGTGAGTAAAGTTTTGTAATGTTTACTGCATATTTCAATTCATGGAAGCAGAGGTAACTGCCTGGGATCTCATCCATGGATATGGTAATGGAGAGGGAGTAAGGCTGACAAATAATATGTATTTGTATTGTGCATGAAGCAGAGGACATTTCCTTCAAAACGCTTACAATTTTCAATAAGGGCCATAGAAATGGATGAAAAAAATGGCATCTCAAATGCGCACATTCTCATGTCCTTTCACAGGAAAAGCTTTCTGGGAACATTATTGTCTATTATCTGCATCAAATATGACCACTAATGATATTATTTGATTAATATAATACCTGACTGGTACATCCTTCTGTGCCTGTTATTGGACTGTGCACAAAGTGAATACCACAATCTGCCATCATTTTGTTATCTGTGGTTATTACTGGGGGTGCTACCAAACTCTTTTATTAATGAACTCACAGGAGTTCAAGAATATCATCAAAAAAGTGGAACAGCAGTCATACAGAACGAAAGCAATCAAAAACTCTTTCAAGATATGTTATTTAACTTCGTTGCCAAGTTGGAGCGTGCTAAGTGGCTGTGGATTGCAATATACCAAAGGTTTATGGGCCACATTGTTGGCCAAGATTCAATTAATGGGGTGAAAGAATATGTCATTTAAATGCATAATTTGCTGATATGCAATATGAACATGCGCATTTTGCCTTTCCTCATTTTCTTCTTATTATGGAGGCCCGTGTGTGGAGGATATCCAGGCAGCGTCTGCAACATTGCAAAAAGCTACACAGAAGCCAGTAGCCTCTCAAAACGCTGCTCATTCTAGGGATGCTTGAATGTTATTGATTCAATTCTTTTTTTGCACTTTGTATGTGTGGCACTGGGAGAAACAGTCCACCCTGCTTGGTGGGCAATCGCCTATTTGCTCCCTTCCCCATCCACACGTAACATTTCTATATATGAACCCACCACTTTTCATCCATCTATATATAGCGCTGTAACCAACTCTATATGTCCAATATGACTTCAGAAATGAGTTTGTGCGTGTTTAATCCTCACCAAATGTGAATAGTGAATAGCTTAGTTATCAGGTGTTCAGAACTAGGTGCATTGAGTAATGTTGCATTAGGTTGCAGAGTGCCAATGAAGAGTGAAATTATTTAACCAATGGACAGAATTTCTGAAGTCGTTGTATTGGGGGTCAAGGTGGAAAAGCATGTTTTCATGGTGTGTATTTGAATTATATTTTATGAGAAATGAGGAGATGGCTTGGCCGTGTACAGGCATGATATAATTTGATGTTGTGATGCTGTCGCTTGAATTTACATTGAAGAAAGCCTGGCATTTGTTTGTAAAAACTCTTTTGACAGTAATGCAATCCCCAACTTGCCCAATCCAAACTGCATGGGCAGACAGATCTGCACCACAACCACACGGCTGCAGGATTGCTTCCATTCTGTGCATCCATATCAAACAATACATACATAGCCAGGACAGTAATGCTTGTTTGTGAACACTAGCAAATAGCAATGTGTTTTGTACGTGTTCTGCGCATGGGGTCGAACAAGGGGCATACAATTGAGTCGGTCAGACTGAAAAAGTGGCACACATTTGCAAATGGGAATTCATATAATTTGAAACAGACTGTTTGAATAGTACCCAAAGGGTGTTTTTAAGATGAAATTAAATACAAATTGTGACATTTAAAGAATATTTATTTTGCAACAATGGTCAAACTCTTAGCCAAATCATGAAGTAACTCATGTAAGTGGTCCACATGGGCCAAAAAAGTGGCACATTTTGATTAATAAAACTGGCCCGCACTAGCATTTTGCTTTTTTTGTGTCGGGCATTGCCTTATTGCCCTATAGACAAGTCTCAGCCAGTCTGCAACTCACCTAGGCGCATCTGTGAAAGAATCTTTGAATGTTGAGGGACCAGGCACATTGATACCTTTAAAATGGAAGTAAATATGTTGCCATGTGGAATAATTGAAATATTTTATTGTGTTTCACTGCACAGCTTACCATTGAAAGCAGATAATAATATTGTGCATTTTTGAGGCACGTTTTCCCCAACAAAAAAAACAGTGGCTGGCAGTGAACGTAGAATAAAGGCTCTCATTGGTATTTGTCCTTGAATCAACCGTACTAACAATTTGAAGGACACACTGTGTCAAATAGCCACACAGAATTGATAAGATTCAATATTTTGAAAGCAGACAAAGGAAAGTTAAGTTTGTAGTATTGAGTTCTGTCGTCCATAGCGGTTGCTCACCATCACGTAGAGAGAATGAAAACCCAATACACAATGTAAGCATATCTTTACATAATATTTCGATCAGTGAGGATGGCATTTGTGTTGTATGCTTGATGATTAACGGTGTGATGGATGAATGTTCAATTAGATGTAAAGAATAGACATTGTATGTGTTAATTTTTTGCATAAAGTGATAGATAACGTATTTATGTACTGTGTATACTCTATTATAAACTGTGTACTGAAATATAATTTTGCATTCCCAATTCTACATAGCTATTTTCTACCGATGTGCGCCTGCCATGTATTCAATGTTCCGGTTGACAGGTTTTTCAAGCGTAATTGGACAATATTTGACAACAGCACATCACAACACACGCTCTGAAACACTTGTGTACGAGCGCGATAGAAATAAAATATCAATCAATCAATCAGTGATAACCATTATGTGGGACGACTTCCATAAAACAGTGTGCCTTTTTGTGGTTGCAGTAATAAGGAGCAACATGGCAGCATATGGGGTCTGAAAATATGCAGATGTGAAAGTGTTGCATTTGAAAGTGAAACTACACCATTGTACACAGTAAGGGAATGCCATGTGCGTCGATCAAACATCAGTGACGGAACATATTAACTTCAACCCACCAAGGCAAATACTGGGATTAATCGGTCGATTAACAGAATCGGCATTATAAAATCACTGTTCAAAGTTATAGAAAAAAAGTAAAGCATGCAATGTTTTCTATCTATCACTTCTTTTGGCAAAAGGTATCAATGTTTTCATGGATGTAATCTTCTATTTTGAGCATTATGTTAAAAATATAACTACTTTTTACATTCACAACGATAGCCATTTTCTTCAAAATATATGTTATTTTCTTCTTTTTGTGAAAAGAAAGAGAACTTTTGCGCTGTGTATGGATGTGCATGTTGAACTTCCTGTTTTTGCATTAGGTAACGTTATAATGTGGGTAATGACAGGGTATATTTGGCTACGCTGTCCAGGAACGTCATGAGAATAGGTGGAGCATATCGATTTTGACTAATGATGTCTGATTTAGGGGGGCGTGTTATGTGAATTACTGTGCAAGGGCACTTCAAGTTAGGGCGATGGATCAACGGATAAGATCAGGACAAGATGGCGGTACCCGACCCGTCATTTTTGCATGTGTAAATGTGATAAAACCTAAGGTAAGATGCATTGGATTATTTTTTTACCATCAATCGATGTATGGTCAAAAATACATGCCCAATCGATTGGGCAAATAACATTTGAGAGTAAACTTCCCCTTTAAGCCATGCCATAAGATGTACCCAACATCCTAAATAGATTTAGGCTATTTTTGAATTGCAAAAAGAAAATAATGTGCATGATATGGCAACGGTCTGTGTAGTATAAGAGAGAAATACTGAGCACAGTATTTGGCAAAACCCAAGCTGATGATTGCTTCAAACTCTAAATGTGTCTCTGTGAACCAAGTCCGATGGTATCCTGCTGGGTTGTAACATTTCCATTGTAACTTTTCTATTCCAAAGCTTGCATTAAGCTGCTTGTGTATGTAATTCGTGCGGCTGTCACAATGCCTTTTGATGCTGACACTACTTGCCTAAGCAATGGTTTTTCTGACACATTGGCTTATGTTACTGCCCAGCGTGTCAACTTAATGGTGCTGCTGCCATCACTGCCATTGCTTGCTCTCATTGCCATCTCAATCACCAAAACAATTTTGCTTCGCATTTACTTTCCTGATTGGAACTGTCTGTGCACTTTCACCCTTTGAATTTTGTCCCAAGGAATTGGAGGTGCACAAATGTTATTTATTTGTTGCTTTGCCTGTGTGGCCACTTTATTCACTTGCTGGCTCTTCATGTGCATCTACAGTCTTTTCCATCTGTTACTTCTGCACCAGTACCACAACAGATCACATTGGTAGTTTCTGTACTTCCTGTGCACACAGGCCTAGAGTAAGAAATGGTGTGTTAACGAGTGGGTTTGGGGTTGCACTCAACCTAGCAGTTTTCCATCCTTGGCCAGTTTGGACATTGCGCCAACATTTCCGAGAATGTTCTAGTGCTTTTCAGCCACTGCAGGGTTTTTGTGTTTTGATACAAGGCTCCATTCAGTAGGCACAATGGGCACCTTTGATATGACCAACTTACCTTTTTGCAGTAAATCATTCAAAGAATTGTTAGAGGCATCATAGGAGCCTACGTGTAAGTTGATCCAGAGGTGTACACCTTTATGTTTTGCAATGTTCATTTATAAACCACTGTTTCTGCCATTTATATGGACTCCTGTTACTGATGGATGCCTCATGTTCATTTGCAGTTTGTGATCAAACTATTTGGGGTTTCCTTATGCAGTGGGCCCCATTGAGCAAGTGTTTGGATTTAGTCACTGTCCCAAATACAAATGTGTGATCATCTAGTTTTGCGTCACTGATTCCATCTGCTAGATGGGATCTCCCAGATTTATTTGCATTTTAGGACCTCTAGTAAATGAACTCTGCCATGAAAGTCAGATCTGGTAAACAGTCTGACTTTCAGAAAGTGCACTGGGGCTCATAACAAGTATGGCGGTGCAGGGAAAATGACCACCACTGTTCCCAGTCCACAATACAACGAGTTTGGCCCTGGAGTCGAGGATTTATCTCCAACATCATGCTGGAGGCCGTTCCTCGCACTTTCCGATCAGCAAAATCGGCTGAATTACTGCCATCAGAATTACCGCTGTGGTAATTACACCAAAATCCCCCATGGAATCTTTTGGACTCCAAATTAATGACTAACACTGCCACCACCACTTGTATTCTGGCTGTAAATCCACCAGACCAAGTGCCGGTAACAGTAATTCCATTGGGTGGTATTCCAGAGGATTTATCACCAATATATCGCCCAACTCAAAATGAGCCCCACTATATTTTACACTTTGGTGTTGGTGGGTTTGTATCCAGGTGGGCCTGCCGGTCATTAGGTAGTAATTAAACTTACTAACCTCAATATATGCGACACCAAATGTACTCTTTCTGATGGGCATTACTACATTGCATTAAAAGAAGAGACCAAGACTATTGAGTCTTCGGTGTGAGCCGCACACCCTTTACCCACTTTGAGTTCAGCAATTTTGTTGAGTAAATCAATAGATTTTCATTCAGGTGTGGTTGTATTAAGAACCTTTATTTTCTCAAATATTCATTTTGTTTCAAATTTCCGAAATTATAGAATTGTAGCTTAACCATTTAGGCTAATGCAGGTGCTGCGGCAAACAAAAATTCAACCCTATGTGGCTAATACATTTCGGATTATAAATTCTTCTTCAGAGCCGGGTTATGAAGTTATGACTAATTCATAAACACAAAAACATATGTGGTATATTCAAATGTTCACATCAATTTCATGCATTAACATTGTGTGTAACACATTTAGTCAATTCAAAATATGCAGGATGCCCACAGTTACATACACACAATCAACAGATAAGAAAAACATAAAAAAGAAAAACAAAGTCTCATCAGTGCATTTGTTATGGCGGATAGTAATTCCCATTTGTTATAACACCTGTAGATCAACTTAATTTATTATGCCCAGTGCAAATATTATCCTTCAGTACATTATGTCACCTCTAGATTCTTTGTGTTTATTCTATGCTGTACACTTAACGTTGTACCACATGCTTGTATTGTTACATAACATGGTTGTGACCATGTCTATCGCTATGTTTTCTCTTGTGTTTTAAACCGTGTCCATATTTACCTACTGGCTTAGTCCGTGCAGTTTGTTCGGTGTGAAATTCAAGATTATCTGTGCTGCCCTTAAATGGTTCCTTAAATAAAATTGTGAATAGTTACAGTAGAAGTGTGCACCCTAAGGAGGCCACTGACCTGTTTGCCGTTGTGTACTCTGTCAGTACGGAGATTCGAAGTCTCGTAATTTTCACTCTAAGATAATCATAAGTGCATTTGGGTTTCTGTAATATGTGTGTGGTCTCAAATCTGTGCGGCCAAGTTGGTACCTAGCGTTGACATAGCAACGCTTGGAATTGCGGGCATCATTTGTACCGGCGTGCGAGAAAGAATGTTCGGACGCTCTCGAAAGGTAAAAGTTTTACACGCGACAGGCCTTGTGCGAGCGGGGTACGTGTATTTCGGGGGTGCGTGTGAAGTATCACACGCGATAGGCCTAGTGCGACCGGGGTACATGTATTCTGGGGGTGCGCTGGACGTGTCACACGTGATAGGCCATGTGCGAGCGGGGTATGTGTATTCTGAGGGGTGCATGGGATGTTTTACACGCGACAGGCCCTGGGCGAGCGGGGTACGTGTATTTCGGGGGTGCGCGTTAAGTATCACATGCGATAGGCCCTGTGCGAGCGTGGTACGCGTATTCTGAGGGGTGCGTGGGATGTTTTACACGCGTTTTCGCTGCCGCGGGAGGGGAATGTGTATTCCTGGGGTGCCCCAACACGAATTGGCAGTGTATATCCTTCCAGGTGTGTCCTCTCCCCCCTCCCCAGCCCACAACACAGGGGACTACCATGCATCCCTGGCCATGCCCCGCAGCCAGCCCATCCACCCTGGTCATGCCCCCCAGCCAGCCCACATGTCACCATGCACAAGTGAGCACCAACACATTTCCCCCTGCACCCCCACCCACCCAGCAGTGACAGGCACCTGCCAGCAGGCCCTGACTCATGTCCCTGCACCCCCACTCACCCACCCAGCAGTGACAGGCACCTGCCAGCAGGCCCCGACTCATGTCCCTGCACCCCCACCCACCCAGCAGTGACAGACACCTGCCAGCAGGCCCTGACTCATGTCCCCCCACCCACTCACCCACCCAGCAGTGACAGGCACCTGCCAGCAGGCCCCAACTCATATCCCGCCACCCACTCAACAGCAGTGACAGGCACCTGCCAGCAGGCCCCGACTCATATCCCTGCACCCGCACTCACCCACCCAGCAGTGACAGGCACCTTCCAGCAGGCTCCGACTCATGTCCCCCCACCCACTCAACCACCCACCCAGCAGTGACAGGCACCTGCCAGCAGGCCCCGACTCATGTCCCTGCACCCCCATTCACCCACCCAGCAGTGACAGGCACCTGCCAGCAAGCCCCGACTCATGTCCCCCCACCCACTCAAAGCATTGACAAGCACCTGCCAGCAGCCCCTGACTCATGTCCCTGCACCCCCACTCACCCACCCAGCAGTGACAGGCATCTGCCAGCATGCCCCGACTCATGCCTTACACTCCCACCCACCCAGCAGTGACAGGCACCTGCCTGCAGGCCCCGACTCATGTCCCCCCACCCACTCACCCACCCAGCAGTGACAGGCACCTGCCAGCAGGCCCCGACTCATGTCCCCCCACCCACTCAAGGCAGTGCCAGGCACCTGCCAGCAAACCTCGACTCATGTCCCTGCACCCCCACTCACCCACCCAGCAGTGACAGGCACCTGCCAGCAGCCCCCGACTCATGTCCCCCCCAACACATCATGACGATCCACAATCATGGGCCTTATGGCCACCCAAATCACACCCCACGCCACCCCAGTCCAAACACACAACCAGGTATTACATCCAACACACAATGAAATCCCCATCACATGATACATCCCAAATGGCAAGTATGCACATCAACTCATTTCCTGCACACCCACACAATGGGTGCATATGATTGAGAAAACACACATCGTGACATGCATGAAACCAAAGAGAGAATACCACACATTGAAGTAGGAAATAAAAATGTATTAAACACAAAAGCAAGGGAATGAAATGAAACACACAAGAATGGAAATGATGATCAAAAAGCTTCATGTCCAAAATATAAAATAAAAATGTAGGAAAGCAGAATCCAAATCAATCCAAAAGCACGTGTCCAAAGTGTCAGTCCGGCAAAACAAATCCAAAGTGAAAAAACAAGACAAAACCATTGATCCATGGAAAAATAAAAAATAAGAAGTGAAATCCATTGTAGAACTATTTACAAAGTACAAGTCCAGGGTCCATGAGCCCAACCATTGAAATGAAACCTACAAAAAACCCTACCTAATGAAGAACTATATACAAAAAGGTGGGGCATTGTCCAAGCGCCCCAACACAAATAAAAACAGAAAGGAAACCTAACACTAACTAACTATATACAATGGTGGTGGGCAAGTCCAACGGCTCACTCTGTGATGTCCCGGGCATCATCGAACTCCATGTCGAAGTCCTGGAGGCGGGCCTCTGCCCTGGCCCCGAGGTCTCGCAGGGATGCAGTCATGGCCTGTTTCAACTCCCTGCGAGTTGCCTCGGGGCACTCAGCCGGCCTGGCATGGAGAACTCCGCCCTGACCATGGTGAGCCGTGTCTCTTCCACCCGCCACCGCTCCGCATCTATACGCTGGCCCAACCGCTGCCACATGGAAGACACTCCCATTCCAGGGTCCTCCTGCCCTCCGGCCGATGTCTGCCCCTCTGATGTCGATGGCCCCGAGCCATCATCGCTCCCACCTTGAGCCTGCTGCTGCTGTCCATGTGCCCTGCCCGATGATGCCGGCACATGCTCCATCTGCTGGTCTCCAGTTGGTGGGGTGTCCACCCCTCTTGGACCTCCGACTCCCGACTGTGGCAGGGATGTGATCTCCAGCAAGCTGGCTGTGCTGGTCGGGCCATGTACACAGGGGGCCCTGGTGGAATCAGGGCCGGAAGACGGCAGGGAGAACGACTCGTGCATATTCTCCACAAAGGAGGAGAGGGCTGCCAGAGTGTTCGACACATGTAGGAACCCTCCAACCATGGCCCCTCCCAACAGTGCCATGTTGCCACGCAGCTCTTCATGATGGCGTGCGTTGTCCCCCCAGGAAGCACGCATGTCATCACGAATGACACGCGTGCGTAACGCGACACCAATCAGGACGGACCCCATACAGTCATGGGTCTCCTCGTCCGCAGGTAGTGGAGTGCCAGATGATGTGGGCCTCCCCCTGCCTATGGACAGGCCTGGGATGGGGCATCCCTGCTGAGCATGGTGGTGCAGTTACAGGGTCAAGGACAGTGACATGCACAGGCCCCTCCGCAGTGACCTGTGCTGCCTCCTGCCCCGGGCCCTGGACTGCACCACTTGCACCAGTTGTACTATCCCCACTAGGCCCCATGTGCGGCTCAGTAGCGCCTCCTCCTCCTCTGTGGAGACCACCAACCTGGATGGCTCTGCACCGTCTTCTGCCATTGCAAGTCCCTGTGGGGGCTCACCCAGCCCTTCCGCTACAGCCGTAGTGGCAGACGCGGCACCAGTCCCCTCGCTCCTGGATGATGGCAATTACTGGGAGGGTGGCTGGGCCTTGCGTCGCCGCCCGGCGGAGGCATCCCCGCCGCTTACTGTACAATAGTCCCCTAGACAGCAAGCAATAACACATGAGTGGCACTGTTAAACGTCCATCCTGTCCCTCCACAACACATGGGTCAATGCAGGCAACACACATGCAGAAACAGGCACGGCGCATGCAATCAACATCAGCATCCATGTACAAGGGCCTCTATTGACATAAATGTTGGCTTCAAACTCACATGCATCATGGCTCATACTGATCCCATGCACACACAGCACCGGAGGGTCATGCATCAGGGCTCGTACACCACAGACACAGTGGATACAAGGATGACTAGACTGCATAATTGAATCAACACATCGTCACGGACATGTGTCATGCATCCATGGCATTTCAAAGTCACACACATGCTTCTCAGACACACAGACATGTACACCATACATGTACATGAGAGCAGCACCCATCTCTCACACCCCATCCATGTCCAAGAACAGTGACAGGCATGCATTCGTGTGTGCATTCCGCATGCTGCTCCCCATGTTGCATTGGAACACATGCACCATCCATGTGGTTCACGCATGACTGGTTTCACATGCATTACCATGATGTCCCTGCACACACACATCCATACATGGCCTATGTCACACATACAGGCAAGTAGCTGACTACCAGCACACTGCAACATGCCCTGTTTCACACAGCAATGCATGGCCACTTACCACTCGACTCCAGACGGGCCTGCATCCTGAGGATCTGGTGGCGAAGCTCTCGGCGAATGCGCTCCAAGACCCTCATCTGCTGGTTGGTAAACTGGCCCCTTCTTGAGGGTCCTGGACTTGTAGTCCTCCCAGCGCTTCTGGACGTGTCTCAGGTCTCGGGGTGCCACCCCCTCCACATTGATGGCACCCACTATGTCCGTCCAGATCCTCCTCCGTCCTTCCTTGTCGGCGCGCAATGGTGTGAAGAGGGCATCATAATGCCCCAGAACTTGCTCCACCAGGATACCAACTTCCTTATCGCTGAAGCTGGTAGCCCTCTGCCTCTCTGGCTGGGGGTCGCCAGTGGTCTTGGATGGTGTTTGCCCCGACATGGCAACCCCCGATGCAGGTGTGGGTGGGCAACTGGGTCCTGGGGCTGGGCTGTGAAGTGATGGTATTCCAGTCTGGAGTCTTCTGTTCCAGCAGGGGTGGACACAGCAACTGGACCCCTGCAGATGGCTGACGTGCAGGCACCAAATAGCAGGGCATGTGGGCAGCAGGCAGGCAGGCAGCAGCAGATGGCAGGTGGGAGCGTGCTTGGGGCTCTGGGGGCAGGAAAATGGCCTTTTGGGCAGGAGTGTGGTCTTCCGTGTTTTATCGCGTGGCCAGCTTGATACGGAGTGATTTGGCACGTGAAAAAAGTGCACATCAGCGTGTAATTCGAGGAAAGGCCCTTAGCGCGTAAGCGCGTCTGTGACGTTACACACGCGGGCGTTTCCCTCATGACGGGTGCATAGTGATTCAGCACATGAAAAAACAGCACGTCCGCGTGTTAATGCGTGTAATCCGAGGAAAGGGCCTAAGCGCGTAAGTGACGTGACGCGCACAGGCGTTTCCCTCAGCACGGGTTAAAGGTGAGCAGGGCCAACAGTTTGCTGTACATGCCTTTCGTGGAGACCGACGTGTGTGTTGCTACTTCGTGTTGTTTTGCGCACCATCACAACTTCACAGCTGATCAAGGACATATCTCTTCTTTTGGCGGAGGTATTGGCTACGCAGGTTTTTCATTATCACGCTAGTCTGACGGTGAGTCACGCATGCTATTTTTCCAACTGCGGGTGCTACTGTGTATCGCGTACCCGTTTTCGAGGTCATTGTAGCCTGGGTGTCCCACGCGTATGTGTTTTTTTTCGTGTCCCTGGATGCCACTGCGTACTGCGGGAGGTTAATTCCACACACGTGGGTTACCAGGGTTGCGTGCACGGTTTTACTGAAGTTTTGGGGTGGCTGAGCATTGTGTGACCCATCACTTCATCACCGGGGTCATATACAGCCTTATAGGTGCAGGGGTGCTTTTAACATCTTGTATCCCACCCCCTTCACCCCAATTGCCCAGGACAATTGTTGTGCACACCTCCCATTGGCACTTCTCCATCTGTGCCGGCACTACTACATCTGTGCCATGGTTGGGAGGACACCAAAGGTGAGGGGTGCCTCAGCTGGGCGTACTCCTCGTGGTGGGCGTGGTCAGGGACGTGGCCGGGTTGACCAGGGAGTAGGGGGACTCCAGGGTGTCCAGGGTGGCCGCAGAGGGGGAAGAGGCAGGGGTGCGCCACTTCGTCACGATGTTGTGCCATGTGTTGATGCAGTCATGCCCCCACCCTCTGTGGTTCCGGGAGACGCAGCTTCTGCATCTGGCACTGGTGCCCATGTGACCCAGCAGTCTGTTTCATCGACTGCCACAGGCTCCAGACACAGCCACGGCCTCCTGCACGTCAAGGAAGAAGCCTTTCTGTGCGCAGGAACTGGACTCCCTTGTGGACTATGTGCGGGCCCACAGGCATGACATGCTAGTGGGGCCGAATTGTCAAACTACAGCTGCCCATCTGAGTACCCACTGGAAGCATGTCGCGGATAATGTGAGTGCATTCGGCCATGAGGTGCGCACAGGTGCCGAGTGCAAGAAGCGTTGGGATGACCTCAAATGCAGCGCTAAGGCCAAGCGTGCCTCTAATTACAGCATGACTCTGGTGACTGGCAGTGGGCCACCACCTGAGGAGGATGACCTCACTCCGCACGAGTCACTAGTTGCGGAGTTCATAGCAGCAGAATCGGTCGAAGGAGTGGGAGAGATGCAGGACTTTGATGCCCCGTCCAGTGAGTGTTGTTGCGTGTATGTCCAGCCCATGTGTGGTTTGCCAGTGTGATATGTTGTGCTTGATTGCCACTACATGCTATGTGTTCATGGTTCTCATGTGCTAGTCATGCAATGCTTCACTGATGCGTGCTTGCTGTGCAGGATGGTGGACTTGTAGAGCAGACGGGGACTGTCGTCATCACCACACTTGCACCCTACTCACATGCCAGTCACCCAGATGCCCCTCCGGTCCATGTTAAGCTCACTGGCGCTTCTGCATGTAGTCTGGGGTATTTTTCCTCTCAGCACTGGGACTATGCCATTGCATGACTGACGTGCATGTGTCCTATGCCAGCATGCTGGTACTCCACGTAGCCATGCCCCCTTACCCCTCCACCCCCCCTGTACCCCAATTACACCATTGCACTGGTGTGCATCATATTGGCATACTGCAATGGCCTGTTCAAGCCTCCTGTGTACATGCTAACTTCCACCAGCCAACCTGCCAGACACATGCAGTGGGGTACATCCTCTGCCCTTCATGCAGGGTGTCTCACTTGGACTGTGCAGATGGCAGATGCTCCGCAGGGACATGAGTGCCCATTCATGCTCCATGTGCGTTCCATGCATGCCCCTATGTGTCCTTGACTGGATGATCATTGTAGTACGTGTCCAAGATGATCACCATTTCATGGCATTTCTTCAGCCATCCCATGCCCACTCTAGCCCAGTCCTACATCACACACATGCTTAGGGTGTCACAGTCTGTGTGGGGCACAGCCCTCCCCTTTTTCAGGCCCACTGACTCTGTCCAACAGGTGTAGTGGCTTCTGCACACATGGGTGTACTACTGAGGGTCCATCATGTGTCCTGCTTACTGTCCCATCATCATCTGCTGTGTTGTCAGTTGACTCAGATGATGCCATTGATGCTAGTCAACACTGTCTGCCAATACACAGGTCTCTGGTCACCCTTTTGCTACCATGCAAGGCATCCCTGCATTTTCACTCGGGGGTGGGGGTTTGCTTGTAGCCATGCAACCCATTGCATGCACATTGCACGTGATGCTTGAACTTGCCCTTGCACTGGCTTCACGTTTTTTGATACACATCATGAAGTACTTGTTCATGTAGATAGTGAGTAACGTACACATGTTCTGCACTGCATCAACCCACTTCTGAGCCGTGTAACACTGTTCTACATGCCTACTCACTGATGCTATGTCAAAGTGACCTGGCATGCATTGCAGGTTCTCTTGTGTGTGTGACATGTCTGCTTCATGTGTTGGCTGTTTGTGAGATGTCTATGTGTGTGTGTGTTATGTGCTTCGGACATGTGTACTAATGTTTTTTTCTCTCCACTTTTCAGATGATGACGCAATGAAGCCAGAGCATGGTGGTGTCATGCCAGGCAAAGGGTTGTTATCACAACAGCAATCCGGCACAAGTGGGGGTCATGAGGTGGTAGACCACGAGATCCCACATGTGCTACAGTCCATCTTGTCTTTGGCTGACATCCATGTCGAGTTGGATGTGCATGAGATCCATACGTCAGTGGCGAGTGATTCTGATGTGGACACTCCTCTGTCCGCGACACCTGCACTGAGGGGCCAGACAGTGGTGGGACCTCTGCCTGTGGTGTATCGGGACACAGGGTCACCCTCCACACAAGTCGCTGATGTGCCTGGGACATCACGTCGACGGGGGCATGTAGTCGTGCAGACGCGGGCGGTGCAAACACAACAAGGACGGCCGGTCCTTGGGCCCCACAGGTGTCAAGCCAGCAATGAGGTAGCCGCGCACCACCGAGGTATACTGAGAGGGAGCAAGACATGACTGGCAATTCAGAATGGCAGGGGGCAGCACTTGATAACATCGCTGTGAGCATGGAACGTGTGGCCCAATCTGTGCTCCGCCTTGCTAGGCAGGTGCTTCTCCAGCAGCAGGCACCGCAGTCCACGGCCTGCTTGCTCAGGTTGGGCATGACGGGCTCAGACAGGGCACACCAGGCTGAAATGTTGTCTCTGCATGAAGCAATTGCTGCTCACGCAGAGGCACACGTGGAGAGGTTTGCGCAGCTTGAGCGTACCATCTCGGCTGAGCTACGTGCTTGCCGGGAGGTGCATCAGTTGTCCAGCCAGGCCTTGCAGGAAGAACTCTGTGTTACACGTGTTACCTTGCAAGAGGAAGCACACGTATCACAGGAGGTTCTGCATGCAGACCTACGTGTCATCGCTGCACAGAACCAGGCTCACTCATCCGGCAGACTTGCTGCCGATGAAGGTCAAGCTGCGGCTAGGCGTGGTCAGGATCCTGTGCCACGTCCTCCTTTTCAGGGTGAGCCAGACTCGGACAAAATGATATCTCGCACACAGGTCGTGGTGTGCAGGCATTGAGCCCATGGAGTTTTTTTTTTGTCTCAACAGTATGTGGGTGTGAGGTGCACCCTGTACCTCCCCCCTCCTGGGTGCCTCCCCCACCAGCTTGTATGTGGCCATTTTTGATTTTTCCTTTTAGTTTAGTTAGTTAATATTAACTATTTGATAGTTATTTTGATTAGGTTATGTAGGTTTTTCATTGTTAGTTTAATTAGTTAATATAGTTTAATATTGTTTGTCTATTGTGCATTTATGTGATGGTGTGGTGCTTTGTGGCTTTTGAAAGCATCCACTGTCTGTTCCAGCTGGGCCCTTCAAGCTTGTCTCGTGTATGTGTTTGCAGCTTGTGGTCCTGACTCACATAGGCCACTCCTGCTTCCTTTATCCATGGGCTCGCTAGGATGGTTCGGTGTAACAAAATCTTACACAAGGGCTTTGGACTTTCTTCATAACTGTGGCCTGTCTGATGCTGTACTACTTGTGTTAACACCCCTAGTGGGGATTGGTTGTGTCTTATCCACCCCACATCTGTAATCAATTTGGGAGAGTACGTGATTGATGTCTCCATTAATTGATGTGGATTGTGATGTATGTTATTTTCTTGCCTGTATATGTGCTTGATGCACTTCATGCTGTAGACAGTAGCCTGCACCCTTGGCCTGTCAAAGTGACACTGATGGTGGGAGGAGTTTGGATGTAGGTCTGTAACCTGGCCCAGTGACAACCAGCATGAAGACACACACACACAGGGAACTTTCCAGCCTTATTAATTTGTGTAATGCCGTTTCTGCAGGAAGATGAGCCTCCAGGCTACCTTTGCCAGCAGACACAGGGACGTGTAATCCAGAAAACTGGCCACGTTTGGTGGTGCAGACGTGTGGATGTGTGCGCAAGCAGAAGCACAGGGCTTGTGCTCAGACGTCCGACAGAAGCAGACGTGTTTCCAGGAGCTCCAGGAAAGGTGAGCAGCACAAGGGCCCACACCGCGGCCAACCTTCCACCAGGCCAGTTGCACATGCATGCTAAGTAGCACCAGTGCTGGGGAGCTTTTCCAGGCATTGTTGGAGAAGCGCACAGTACAGCTGACATGCGTTGAGAGCCAAATGCCAAGTGGCTTTACAGGTTGTCAGGGGTACACGCAGGGGCCATCGAACATATCCTCGAGTTCCCCCTGCTCCATTGAAGCAGAGTTATTGGGGCAGTAGCGTTCCTAGCCAGAAACTGATACAGCGCACAGGGACACCCAGCGAAGCACAGACTCGTGGGCAGTGCATGTCATTTGCATGTGCAAATTGCCACGCGCACTACCTATTGAAATCTACGGCTGCCAGAACACAACTTGTACTGAAGTTGCACCTCGCTATACGCATCTAGCAGCTCACCCAGGGACCATTGTATCATGTGTGATTGTTGACTCTTTAGTCTTCCATTTCCGGCATGGCCGCAGTGAATGAACCATCAGGGGGCCACGCTAACGTATGGGTACAAAACAGCAGACAGGGGTGTTAGTTTGTGGAGAAGTCACTTACTTTGGGGCATGGATGGTGTTGTGTGTGTGTGTTGTGAACACACATTCAGATTAGTAACTCACGCTCTCTTTGCAGCATTGAACTGCTCCTGTTACCGGACCTGAGAGTGCGCAGGCAGGAGGCCAGCACTCACCACAGAGATAAGTCTATCTTTGGATTGCATTTGACTAATTTGGTACAATGTGCATGATGAACATGTTTTCTCAAATTGAGTGTGTGTGTTTGTGAATAGTTGTATTTTGCTTACTTTCCCTTGCAAATCCACCTCCCCTCTCCTGCCCCACATTCTGGTAATCCGGAATACCAATGCCTGTCCAGACAAGATATCCCTGACCCTCCTTCCCCGCCGGGGTCTCAGAGGCCTGTGTAAGTTTGACCTTGCAGGCGCCCAGACCACAGAGGGGGTGGTTGGTTCGTGCCACTCCTGCGCCTGGACACCGGAGCTGTGACACTACCCATCAGTTGTTGCATCCTCATTGTATGTTATGTACCGTAAATGGTAACCATCCTGTTGGTCCTTTGTTCAACTGTGCTACCTTGGTTGTTCTATCATTGTGCTTGTACATGTGCTTTGACATTTCCTGCTACTTCAAGTCATCTACTGAGACTTTTCCGGGGTTTTTTGGTGCCTACAGGCTTTTTCCCTGTTTTGTGGGTTTGGCTAATGGAGTTCTCTGCGATTTGGTATTTTACCAGTCAAGGTGGCCTCTGAGGGGGCTGGAGCCTATTTACACGCAAGCTGGAACGTGGAGACCAAGGGGTAGGGTGATCTATAGCCAGGTAGACTTGAATAAAGAAGGCTACATACCCCAGACACAGTGGTTCAGAAGGTCACGGTGATGTGTAAATGAGGAAGGGCCTTTTGTTGTTGGACAGTTGGCTTGGGCTACAGTCTTTTGGGCACTCTGACATTGTAATTGTGGGGTACTATGTACATGATGTGTTGTGGTGGTCAATGCCTGTTCCTGTGTTGTCTTTACTTTTCTGGTGTCAGGTGACTGGTGTGGTTTGACATGCTGGGGTGTTCACATGGGCAATGTTCACATGTGATGTGTACAGGACACTGAGGGTCACTTGATTTCACATGTATATGTTGAGTGCATGTCCCTAATGACAAACACAGTTACACAATGATCCACCACACGTA
The DNA here is from genome assembly GCF_040938575.1 of Ambystoma mexicanum. Lineage (NCBI taxonomy): Eukaryota > Metazoa > Chordata > Amphibia > Caudata > Ambystomatidae > Ambystoma > Ambystoma mexicanum. Next base: position 1,273,107,215 of record NC_090929.1, on the reverse strand, counting down.
CAACCACCCTTCCAAGGCCACAGTTGCACACAGATTGCATTCTCAGGCCTGCTGTGTCCCTGCAGCACATGATCTATTACCATTTGGGTATCCTGTACGTGCATAATTTGGTTATTGATTTGATTTGTCATTTTCATGTCATGCCCAAGGTGTATCTGCAACACAATGGCTGCTCAATGTGCTGTGTGCTGAGCAGTGTGTTGGAGGAGACACACACAGCACACGGGTTCGGGAGTCCGGATTTTGCCATAGCCCAATGTGAATGTGAACAGGCATTCAGTGTTGTGTTCATGCTACGACTGGTGGAAAGCATTTGTGTCTGACTTTGTATGTGTGGGAGGTTGTTGGTCAGTCATTTCATCTGATTTCATGTCAGACATCATTGTCTTGGACCAGTTTTCTTTTATGACATTTCACTTTGTATCTTATTGGTCATGTGTTGGCCTTTTGCTATTGCTTGCCATGTCATGGTGTGGCAGGCAAGGGTGATGTGGTTTGGGAGAGTTTGGGTGACATACCAGGGATTGTGATGGCCTGCTTTGTGGGGGGGTGTGATACACACCTTGCATGTGTTCCATTTGGTCACACAGGATTGGTTATGTTTAAGTAGCTAGGGATGCACACAAAGTAGCACTTCCGTGGAAACATTCTCAGGGTGGTAAGGTTGTGACAGTTGACTGTCTCTTTGTCATCATCGATTGTCACCTGGTATGTGCCAGGCCTGTGTGCACTTGCAGGGGTGGGAGTTTAGGTGAAAAATGTGGCCAGAAGCTGGGTCCGGGCTGCCTCGCCACATGCCCTTTCCCCTCTCATGGGCAGCACCTGTGCCTGTGGTTGGGGATGTGCGGGCACCACCATGTCCTCCGGTACATCCCGCCGTGTCGCAACATTGTGCAGGACACATGCTGCCACGATGATCCTGCACACTACTGGGGGTGCATATAGTAGCTGGCCCCCAGAGCGGTTAAGGGAGCGGAAGCGTGACTTGAGCACTCCGAATGTGCGCTCCACTATGCCCCTGGTTCTAATATGGGCAGCGTTGTATCTTACCTGGGGTGGTGTGGTGGGGTTCCGGATTGGCATCATCATGTGGTTGCTCAGAGGGTAGGCACTGTCCCCTGGGGAGGTGATAATGGTTGTGATTATTGGGGTTTGTGTATTTGGCTGTGTATGACATGCATGCATGTGCACAGGCATTTGTACTCACCTAGGAGCAATGTGTCGCCATGCTGGCCAGCTTCCAGGGCCCGGCTCAGGGCGGACATTCTGTATATGAAACTGTCATGGGTAGAGCCAGGGTAGTTTGCATAGACAGAGGTGATGATTCTCTTTGCATCGCATCGCATACAACCTGCACGTTGATGGAATGCCAGTGCTTGTGGTTTCGATAGTGTGCTCAGTGGCCCTATGTGGACGTAGGGCCACATGGGTGCAATCTATGGCACCGAGCACTTTGGGGAAGTGTGCCACCCTGTAAAAGTCCTGGACCATGGCCTGCCTTTCTGCGGGTGTTCTGGGCATGTATATGTGCCTGCAGACTGAGGGGCGCACAGTGATGATTGACAACACCTGGTGTAGGCAGCGTGACTGCGAGGCCGGTGAGACCCCCCCCACTATGGCAGTTGTCCGCTGAAATGACCCAGTGGCCAAAAAATGCAAGACATTGAGCACCGTCTCCAAGGGGCTCAATGCTTGGGAGCACAGGGTGGGTAATGTAAGGTCATCTTCCCACTCCCTGACCAGGTCTAAGATGATACAGGGTGGAAACCTTTACCTGCCATAGACCTGGTTGTCAGGCATCCCAAAAATGCTAGTCCGGGGGAAAAAAATGCAGGCCGTGGCTTTTTTCCTCCTCCTGCGGTGTCCCACGATCAGTGATGCGACAAATGGGGCATTCATTGTAGCTGGATCTACGTGTTTGTTGTTTGCGCGCATTTTTATACTGTGTGCGGGGACGCTTCCGCCAGCCTTCGTGTGGCGGACGTGTTAACGCCTATGCACGTCTTTTAGCGTGCGCAGGTTTCCCGTATTCGATTCCATGAATACGTGTTGTTCGTGTGCGTGTGGGCGTTCCGTGTATTTCCCTACAGTATTTCCCCAGTTACGCCTTCTTTTTCACGCATTGTTCCCCATTCCGCATGTTATGCCACGTGTCCGGCCCCCTTTTTGGTGTGTGCACCGACGTTGTGCGATTTCTCTGTGCGTGTAACAAAGCTTGTAACTTTCTCTTATTATCCCGTATATTTGAGGTGAGACTAGTGCAATAAGGACACTTTACCACTAATGATTTGCGGACAAGTCGCCTTTTGCAAACAGGGCAGGACAGGAAAAAGCACATGTGTTAAGCCACTATGACTTATAGGGGAGCTGGAAATGTCTGCAGCCCGAGTTGCAAAATATGGATGGGTACGGGGTGAGGTAGGTGGCGGAGGGAAAGCTTGGATGTGGATGGCGGGGTAGACAAGGGGAATGGGCTGGAGGGAATGGAGTGAGGCTGGGTGTTGCAGCTACTAGGGCGTCTTGGTGCAGCAGGAAAGCCAGGCCTGGAAGCATGAGCTTCAGTAAGCTCGGACTGGACATTATGGGAACAACTAGTGAAGGTGTTTTGTGTTAGGCAGAATTACATGCAGTACCCTTTGGGAACACTACACACAATTAAGACTACAAGTGTAAGCACAATTTCACCTTTGGTACAAGCCTGTACTACACAGTTATGTGGTAGCAGTGGCTGAGCAGCCAGACGTATCTCAAGAGTAATGTGAGCAGTACTAGAGGATACACAAAAGACTTGCTATCACAGTAGTTCAAACAAACACTATTCAAGGTTTCTTGGTAAAACAATTTACATTTATTTACAGTCTTTTGGAAAACATTCCACTAGCAAGAAAGCAGCTCAATATCACACACTAATATACTACAGTACACAACCAATACTTTTCTGAACAAGTTAAGCTCCCCTGAAGTGGGAGCAAAATGGCACTTCAGTTACTTTCAAAAGGGGTAGAAAGACAAGGTTAAAAGAAGTTAAAGCACAATTACTTTCATAGGCAGAGCAAATAGTTTCAGTTAACTACAACCAGCAATTCAATTCAACAGGCCTGGGCCAAAGTCAATGATTCAAAGTCTTGGATAGGATAGCACAGTTCTGGTAGGAAACGGTTAAGTCTTTGCCAATGTTCTAGGAAGTAGTTTGCCAGAAAAATAGTTATCTGTCGGTTTAGGAGCGAACGAGGCCCCAAAGTTTGGACAGTTTGCACAGTACCTTAGGTATGAAGAATAGCTGTAGCTGAGGCAGTTGTTCCTGGCAGTTCCTGCAGATCTCATTGTTCCTGAGCTTCAGTCGTGGGGACAAGAAGGAGGACATCGGGAGGTTCCTGCACTGCTCAGGGAGGAGACCACAAGCTTGGCTAAGCATCGGTTTAAGGTGTGTGTGCCTTAAAGCCCACAAACTGGTATCCTTCTTACTGGCTATCCGGTTTTCAACAGCACTTGGAAGAAAATTCGACCAGTATGATGACAGTGTCCAGGCGGTTTATGAGTTGGTTTTTCCCACCAGCTCAAGGGAAGAAGTCGTCCTTGAAGGAGTTTCTCTGTCTATGGAGTTTCAGGCAATTCGGACCTGCAGCAGGGCTTCACCGGGCAAACCAACGGTCCAGGAGTTGCAGCAGTCGTTTTCCTTCAGCTCATCTTCGGTTCTTTCGTTCCAGTGGTCGACTCTGCCTTCCAGTCCTGGAGACTCAACTTTTAAACAGTTTTCTCCCATTCATCCCAGCCTAGCTACCACTCACCCAGCAGGATGGCTGTCCTTGCCGGACAGTCAGCCAGCCTATCACACCAGAGTGCATTCAGGTCTCCTAGGAGACTAAGCACAGGGAGTTTCGGGCACCTCCCTCATATCCTGTCCACCCCAGACACTCAGGCGCAAGAGAAGGGCTTCAGCACCGAAGCCTGCCAAAACGCATTGAACAAATGGACCAAACCTGGTTTGGCGTGCAGAGTTAAACACAAGAAGGACCTTTCCTAAAAGAAACAGTGAAAAAAGATGACCAGAGTCTGTTTTTACAGAGGGGTCATGAGCGCCATATTGAAAAACATGGCTGACCTGATTTTTAGCTACCGGTGTTCGCGATCAGGAAAATTCATGGTAGTTTGTTCTAAAACCACTGTCACCAGCCATTTCAAGGGGAAAGGGCAACATTTGACTGTTACATGAGTGTTTACACACAGGGGATGCTAAGGAACTCCTCCAGGACTCTATAGGAAGGTAGTGTTTGCTGGGTCTATGAATTTAAAAGGACTAGTAAAGTCAATTTAACTTCACATGCTCTGGGAGATGGTAGTCAGTCCCAGAGAAGATGCTTAAACCTTGGGGAGTCTGAAAGACACCCCTGTGCCACTGCACTGAAGGTGCTGTGTGACACTCAAGAAAAAGACAATGCCTATGGAGTTTGTCTAAAAACAGCACATCCAAAGAACACAAAAGTAAAACACACATCAAATTGAAAAGTTCCAAAATATAGCAAATGAGCTGGGAGGCTAGCCCTATAGATATTCAGAATATTCTAGGTAATGTATTACATGAATTCGTAGGGAAGGAGACATGACCACCACCAAGCAACATTTCCTTCTTAATCTCAGGAGCAACCGTAGATAGTGGAATAGTGGCATCACTAAAATGGTGGTTCGATATCACTCACTAAATAGGCCCTGTAGTTATTGGCAAGGTTCCCATTTTGAAAAAGCTGCTTAACGCTTGCAGTCATCACTTGGTTTATATAAACAGATAAGGAGTCGTTGTGCAACTTTCATAAATGCCCTTCAACCAGGCAGCGCATTGGACGACCCCCATTTCTTTCATCGCTCACAATAATTTGAAATAAATGTTTCTGATAGCTAAGCTATGCTATCAACAACCAATTAATGTACACTTCCTTTTGTAGGGAAACACATTATCCATCTTTTTCAACTCTGCTGTTGTTCTGCTGGAAAATAATTATAAACAAGTAAGCTTCCCACAGGATAATTACTGGGCACCATAACCACGAGAGTGTAAATGCATGCTTATGTTAAAAAGCTCTTACTTTAAGTGATCTGTACACCTCATCATTTAAAACTTCGCTCACTTTTGAACTTTCTCCGTCTTCAATGAGATCCTGTGCAAAGAAAGTGTTACAGAAAACAGCTGTAATAAATCATGAATCATGCTTCGGATAAAATGGTGCAGTGCATCCTTATTAAATGGAATTTGAAATGTGTGTTTCTCTTTCTATATATTTTTACATTCTGACGTTCAGGCCTCTGGATCCATAAACTATTTGCCCCAGAATATATTTAAATTGTTTGTTTGTTTATTGATTTTCTATGGTGCGCCAAACCCAAATGTTGCTGGGCAATAAATAAGCCTGAAACTTCAATCGAGCGCTAGAGGTTGGAAGCACCACTAACACATTTTAAAAAGTGATTGCATGTATTGTTATAACATAGTCCATCCCATCAAATGCGATTTACACATCTACAGCTAAATAATCCATGAGCGAGTTCTAGGAGAAGTGCATGACAATTGATGTCGTGTTGCACAGGGGTCACTGGAAAACCAATCAACACACATGTAATGTACATTGTCAGTAGATGTATCCAGGGTTTAGAGTAGCTCACTGGTCAGCAGATCGAGGCAAACAGGGCAAGGAGTCCTTTATTTTTATATGTGTATTATTTGAGCAAAACATGCAATTTTCAAATTGAACACGTTCTGTTTAGAAGTAAATGTTAATTAACCATGAAAAAACAAAAAAGGAACATTCTTAGTAAAACCATGACTTACTACATTCATAGACATCTGAAATCTGTGCTGTTTTACTTCCCACGAACTAATGTTGCCAAATGAAATACGCCTATCATGTTGTCAGGTGATTTTGCTATGCTTAGAACCCAGCTGTTAATTGTTCTACTGTTGTGTAATCAAAGGCTGCAGTGATGAGTTCCCAGCATGTCTGGGAGCGCAGGTTTACCACTCTTAGATTGCTGATGCTGAGATCCCTGCATGGCCAATGTTTGTGACCATTTCCCAGTGGGTCTAAACAATGTTCCCATTTCCTGTTCTGATACCCTACGTATCCGCTCCTTGAAACGTTAGCCATGTAGTGCATGAAGCCCCACACCTGAGACCACTTTCTTTTAGATCATTATTCATTTCATTCAGTTGACATGGGGCATGGCATGTCCTATACGCACAGTAAGTATGATAGTAGATTCCATGCAAATTAGCAACATATCTAATCTTTTCAATTCTCTCGTTCAGCTCGTGCCACTTATTGACATCAATTTCCATACCAATACCAGATCTCAAAAGCCTGTATGTGTTGTCATAGAGGAAACCAATGTTCCTGGAGCTGTTCATATACCCCTGAGAACAACCCATGGTCTCCTTTCTGAGAACACTCATATACATCAAAGAAGGGTCAACCGGCCCCCCCCATGATCTTATTTATAGCTATGGAGATGAAGGCATATGAAAAAACTTTATGAAGGATAGGGAAAAACTATTGTAATTGTCAGATTTATTTTCTTCTTGTAAATTCAAAAATCTGCTGAGGAGAATGAATATATAATTTTAGCTTGTTATCATTGTTTAGCCGACTTGTGTTGGTTCTTCCAACACATAATATTTCTCTTACTAGTGTAAAAAAAACAGGCAGAATCAATAGGGTCAAGCATCTCTTATTCTGCATTAAAACTAGATGGGGGCGATGATACTGTTGTTTCGTTCTGCTTGGATATAGCACAAGAATTGAGTAGAATTTACACTCCATGCTCCAACTGCTCTGTCTGGGAAATCCCATCAAAATGACATGCAAAATAAAAGCAGGTTGAGTGCTTGTTTGCCTGTTAATTATTTTCTGGGTGAATATTTTACCAATGTAAAATTAGGCCCTCAGTGTATGCACTTTGCATGTTACTCATTAGATAACATTTCAGTAATGAACATATCCATATTTTCGTCCACTACACACAATGGAATTATATTAGCTTGCGTTACTTACAAAGTGCATGTTTCTGTGCATCAACACTTATTATCAATTTTTGGTTTGTTGCATACTAGACCTTTGTGTGTAAAGAATACCATCGTCAAAAAAAAAAATGACAACTGTAAGTATAAATAAGGGAACTTTATGGCGGCATATATTTCAAACCAGGCAAATGTAAAGCTTTTCTTGTCAATTTGTGCTGGATCACAGGTCATACATTTTTCCTCAACAATAAGGTTAATGATCTAAACGGCATTTACTGATTGTCTGGCCTGATGAAACCTTATTTGACCTGAAACCTAGGTCGGCTGGTATTGTGGAACCTCCTCCCTCAGTCACCCCTCTCTCATGCACGATTAACATATAATATGGATGTTTGGATGGAGGCGGTAGACACATTTCTTTTGATACAAGCAATACATGTGAACTGTGTTGACATGTAATTGGGAGTGCTTCCAGCAACTTGATTTATTTGTATTGATTTTGACAATTTCCAGAAGCACAGATTTAAGTGAGTTTTGACTTCTGAAAGTTCTTCTTCATTGATGGAATTCATTATTTCTATCCCACGCACGGCCTCTACAGATAACAGAATAGGAAAATGGAACAGCAACATGTTGGGCTGTGAGATCAAAATTGCCAACAGGAAGTTAGCACATTTACCTCATTTCCACAGGGCAATAAAAGGCAGCATCTAAATTGTTCACTTGATGGGACTTTCCTTACTGATTTGCATGTTTAAACTGTGAATAAAAAGAAACAAAAACATCTAATCAAAACATGTATTCTTGAGGGAATACACTGGGCGTGGTCAATGGGAATCCCGCCATTCACTGGCTATCCCTAATGCCTTACAAAGTCCTCTTGAACCCCCAGATTACATTGCTTTGCTTCCACACAGAGGGATACTGCTGAGATAAAAGGAGAAAGAAGCCTGCCTTCTGTCCGAGCTGACATGTCATATATATATATATATACAGAAACGTGGACCCTTTAATGCTCCATCAAATCAGTGGTGTCAAATAAAAGGCTGGTAAGTGGATTATGGGGCTCATATTCAAGAGCCCTGTAATTCAGCGGCAGGGACCTGCTACAGTTACATTTTCACGTACACAGGTCCCCATTGCCAAATTTTACTAACTTGCACAGCAGAGTGCAAAAGAGGAGGGCAGACAGCGTTTACAATGGATTATTATGGAGTCAACCAGCTTTTTACTGGTGAAAAAAGACAGCAAACACCATAGAAATCACCAGCATTTGTGCCGGCATGAAAATCCAATGCCGGTGCAAATACTAGGAAATTTGCATGGTGGAGAGGAAGGGAGCAGAAGAAATGTGAATTGCATTCTGCCCCTCCTCTCTGCCATGCAAATCAAGAGTAATGAGCTGTAACAGAGCTAAAAAATAGCTGCTATTTGTTTACTTGTGCAGGGACATCATTTCACCAAAATGCCAGGGGTAGCAGAAGTGACATCACACGACCCTTGACCTCTGATGGCATCACAGGAAGTTATGTAATTTGTCCCGCCTCCAAGTAATGGCACACAACCTTTCACCACTTGACAAAACAGGAAGCAGCATCACTTAGCATTGTTCCTCAGTACACTAAAAAAAATATATAACTACGACTTCACTGTTAATAATATACATTTCATACAAGAATGGATCACCATGTGTGTTTTTATTGGATATTTATAATGCCCCTATACACCAATGTGTTTCAAGGAGCAACAAGACAAGGGGGGAACAGGGATGAAAAATAAAAATAAAATAAAAACGGTCCTACTAGGCCTTATGTCATTTGGATTTTGTAAGTGCAGTAAGAAGAAGTGCGGGGGAGAGAGGAGTGGGGAAGTGCTGGTCAGGGCGGAAGGGCCCAAGGGTTATAGTTATGTGCGTGCCAAGGGGAGGTCAGGTGGACAAGTGCCAAGGGAAAGCAGAGAGAGAAGGGGAGTAAGGTCTACCTGCTAAGTGCAAAAGATGGGGCTGGAAGGGCTCACAGGGTGCAGGCCCAGCCAGCCTAGTGCAGGGGGAGGGAGCCCGGTAGGGCAAGTGCAGGTTTAGGGGGGATGCCAGGGGAGACCAAGTGCAGGTGTAGACTTGTCGACGGGGGCCTGGTGCCTGTAAGAATCTGAAGGAACCAGGCAGCCATTAATATCAGTGTGTGTAGGCCTGTATTACCAAATTACTGTGAACGTAAGAAGGTGTCCAACACAGCAACCTTGACAATTTTTGATAGACTTCAATCAGTTGCTGTACCACTTGAGGCTTTTACACTTGGACAATATGTGCAGAATTTTCTTGTCAATTGTGCACTTTGAACCATTGCACATCAACCCACTCCCGCCATTCACCCAAAGCCGGAATATTCCCCAGCGATTTTCACCACGGGCACCCCACCATCCACTGCAAGTCACTAAGGGCCCTCCGTCCACAGCTTTAAATATCTGGCACTCACTCCCGTCCTCCAGCATCTTACACCTCCAATGCCTTGCTCCGAAACCTTCATGTTTACACAGTGCCCAACCTCCAGCAACTTAAGTCTCCAGCATTCTCCAACTCCATAAACCACAAACAAACTAGTAACCTCCTTCAAAATCCCAAACACACGCTCTTGAAACATCTTATATCTACATTCAATGCATTTCAACAGGAAACATTACATCTCAAACACTCTCTCCCAACATCTGTTAGTCACTAGAAAAACATCTTAAGTCCCCAGTACCAGCATCCATAACATTGAGCACAAGCACACACCTCAAACCCAGAGCTGTGCCCGTGGTTATGAATGATTTGAAACTTTCCAGCCATCACCTTTCTGTTTTGCTTATTTGGTAAGTAACCCACAGTTTTTTATTTTTATTAGATGGGAGATAGAGGGAAAAGATGTGTTGCAGGTCACAGTAATTGCAGTATACAAATAAATTTAAGCAGCAGCTCAACGACATCACTCCTAGAAAAGGCCCATTATATTGTTTTATTTGGTCCTTTATATGTTGCTTAATGCCAGCCTCCTCCAGCTTCTAAGCATGGGAACAGAAACTGAACCGATGTTGCACTGCATCCTCTTGTTCCCAGAGCAAGTCTGTTGCCCCTGAGCTATGCTTCTAAATATATTTTTTGCTTGAGGAAGCATCAAATGGTTTACTTCAAAGGCTCGGGGAAATTTCATGTAAATTAATGATCTCACCTTGTGTCTCCAGTGTGCCTGTGATGCAGGTCCGGCACATCTGGGTCAGGTCACACAGTGCCCAGGCAGGATTGGTGGCTGAGGCCACTGGGGCACACCCCTCTCATCACAGGCCCAGTGGCTCACTGGATGTGCACAGCAGACATTGAGAAACACTGATGAGATTTGCATTTATGCTGTGTGAGTACTTAAGGGTGCTCTTACCCATTCCCAGCTAGCAGCTAGACCTAGCCCCCATGTCCTTCATGTTGCTACAGTGCTGGGTATCAGCTGCACAGACAGTCTTGGCTCTTAGAGCGCCATTGGGCATCTCCAAAAGAGAGCATATTACAGCACACAGTCAACAGAATAATTGGCTCTCTAACAAAGACAAAATCCTCCGTCACCTACTCACAAATCTCTCAATAACTCCAATTTATCTGATCGACAGATTTCATAGAAAGACCTCTCTGAGACCCACAACGTTCCACCATAGGGGGCAACAGCTTCGCAGTGAAAGCAGCTAAACTCTCAGAATGGACTTGCCTTATCAAAACTTTCGATCTAAGGTTGTTTCATGGTTGAAAACGCAGGCCTTCTAACACATCCAGTTTTTAAGTCTTTCATGTTCCTATATGTACATATTGTACCTACATGTGTTTATCTGTATATATGTATATAATCCTGCGTTTAATACTACTGTGTGAATGTATATATTTTTGTTGTTGTAACTAAGCTTCGCATATTCATGTAACTGCTGCGCCCTGTTACCCTAGGGTATGTTTGTGCATTACAAATAATAAAACAAACAAACAAACAAACATAATTCAGGCATTCTTCACTAATAGGCTGCTAACCTGTTAGTATCTCTTAGAGGCTTATTCAACAACCTCTGCATACTTAGCAGGATTCAACAAGTCTTTCTCGCCAGTCTGCGTCTTTATCAAGTCCTACTCTTTTCAATCACAGGGTTCACAATGCCTCTGAACTTTTACATGCTTCAATGGTTCTCAATGTGCCTCTCAGGTTCTAAGCACTTTAAGGGTTCTCAGTGTCACTAGGGTTCTAATCAATTTGAATGCTCTCATCATCTCTTGGTACAAGGTGGTTTCAGGATGGAAATTCCTCAGGCGTTTTGAGTGCTTTAATGTGGCATTAGGCCCCCGTTCCAAGTGCTGGAATGGACGTTAAAGGTCTGGCAGCCCAAATTATCGGCCAGAGCGAACGGAGGCTTAACACCTTTAGCAACCTGGGTTACGGCTTTGGTAACCAGGGGTGCTACAAAAAAGTCTTATTCAATGAATGAAATTCCTTACCAGGATGGCTGCCTTGGAAAGGGACGGCAGGGCTCCTTATGGAGCATCTCTTCCCTTTCCATGGCAACCTGCCGGACGAAAGGGGAAGAAGTGGAAGCGGCGGTGGCACTTGCTGCCACTGAAATAAAAAAATGGGGACAGAGGGTGGGGGGGAAATAGCAGCGAGGGAGCTGTCAGGCAGGCGGCATGGAACGCTGGCTTGTGCCAGCAGTTCAAGCCCACATTCTTAGCCTTATGGTTGGCTGGGTCCCCCCAACCGGGTTCTAATGGTTTTTGATGTCTAGCGGTCTGGCTGCTTTCAGGGGTCACAATGCTTTTCAGGTTCTGGGTGCTTTAAAAGTTCTCAATTCCTTTCAGTTGTAAGCCTTTTCAAAATTCTCAGAGTCACTCGGGTTTTGTGTGCATTCAGACCTCTTAATGACTCTCACATTCTAGACGGTTTTCTGATTTCTGTATGCCTCTCATGTCCTGTGACCCTTCTGAGTTTTCAAACTCTCTCACTTCAAGGTACTTGTAGGGCACAGCAGGCCTCTCAATACATCATTGTGCTTCTTTCTGGACGAGAGCTGGTCCTATTTTCAAATTATGTGAGATTTCAAGGTAATCGCTGATTGGCAGGCAAAGGCGACACATAAACTACAAGCTGCACATTATCCATAATCAGGATGAACGTACAGTTTTGAAACAGCCACATTTGAATCATCAAAACTGCCACACTGCAATAATGCCCTGTTTTTTCATTTCACAAATGTCCATCAGTATTCCTTTCCACCCCTTTTCATCCATGTCTCTGTATTTCACAAAAATATGCCTGTCTCGCTTTTCCTCATTCTACCCTTTACTAATATGTTCATGCCTCTGTTAACATGTCTCTTTCCCTCTCTTTGTCTGCCTGCTTTCTCTATATCTGTCCCTCCCTTCCTCTGCCTGTCCCCATCTCCATCTCCTCCTTGGTACCCATTACAAATCTCTTTCCTTCTTGCTTGCCTTTCATGGAATCTTCCTTCACCCATCCTATTATATCGCCTCCCCATTTAGTTACCTTGGGATCAAACATTCTACCCCAGACCCTTTCTGTGCCTTACTCCACCCTGTGGTGTGCTCCGAGATGGTGCTGTGACATTTTTATTATTATTTTATTTATTTTGGCACATGGCCATAAAAGCACAGCTATCACAAACAGGCATACTAAAAACAATTAAAATACAAAATACAAACAATAAAACACTAATAAAACCATTCAGGGGAAAGCAAATCAATTACAGAATATATTTCTTCCTCAAACGCAACACACTTTCCAGATAATACAATTGGATTTGGAGTGCAGCGCTGTTTTGGGTGCATAGAAAAAATTCCAGCACGTCTTTAGTGCACTTTCTATTATACTTTTTATAAATAGGAACAAGCCATTTGCGGCGCAATCTCCTATACGTGGGGCATATAAACCGGAAGTGCATTAGATCTTCGACTCATTCCCACAGATTTACACATAGAGGGATTACCTCTACCCCAGGAACTTACAATTACCAAAAGTGGAAGTATCCCTTACCTTGCTTTTAAAAACAAGTTACGTGCCTCCTTATTATCAATAGAGGATAGGTATCTCTCTTGGCCAAAAGAATGTTTACCTACCGAGACAATCTCTAAAAAAAAGTAACCTTACAAAACCAATCCTTGTACTTCTGTTTAATGCAGTCTTTCATTGCCATGCATTCGTAGGTTTCAGGGCAGCCATTGAGGGTAGACCAAGTCATCCACTTAGATTAATTACATAATCAACCCATGGAAGTGCTCTAGCCCCTTCTTGCACAAGCACATCAAAGAGAGCTTCTTTGTAAGTTCCAAGGGCGGGTGAGGCACAAAGTTTGTGATAATATAATAAGGGGCGCAGATTAGCATAAAAAACTAGATCTGCCACCCCTGACTCTGGTTTTAATGGTAGAGATGGGGCACTCCTTAGGAAGAAAGGGGTTCTTTCTGTATAGCAAATTCCTTCAGCTCAATTTTTCCAAGGTCGAAGTGACCCCAAATCTCTGCACCATACAGAGCAGATGAATTAGCAGAAGCCCACAAAACCTCTAGCGCTTGACGTACTGCGTCCCAACGATAATAAGCCATAACCGTTTGCACTGCTGCCGCTTGCCTTGCGTAATTAAGTAGGGGCCTTTCAACATGTTTCCCCCCGTTACCTCTTTCATCAAAGCAAGCCCCAAAATAATCATAGAATTCAACCCGCTCAAGCTCAATGACCCCTATATCAATGGAGGGCTAGGGGGGGTTCCCACGCCTCTTTCAACTGAGCATACCCGTGGTTTTAGAGCGAGCCCAGCCTTGTTCATATTTAATCAAACAAATTCAACGGCTTCTGGATACCCACTCTTGTTTTACTGATCAGAACTGTATCATCAGCATACAAGAGGATTTCCATGTTCTTTCCTCCCAGCATAGGGGCGTCCCTATCACATTGTTCGATCTCCTCAGCAATTTGATTTATCTATAGGCTGAAGAGCATAGGGGCGATGACACAGCCCTGTTTGACACCCTCAACCTACCAAAGTAATAACTCAAGCAGACTACAAATGGCTACTAAAAGGTTAATGGGGACCCCCAATTGTAACAAATACACCCATAGCCCTGTTCTGTGAATTAAATCAAAAGCTGCTCACAGGTCAATGAATGCTGAAAAGAGATTTGGATTTCTGAGTCTCATATATTTATCACAAAGGAAGGATAACCTAAAAACTTGATCCACCAGACCAATGCCGGTCTGGTGAATCAAGAAATGACAAATCTGTGGTAATAAAAAAGGCTGATAAGTGGAGGGGGAATAGTTGTCTGGGAAGCTCTTAAATATGATGAAGAAATGATGAGGCAACTAAATAACACAGATATATATGTCAAACTACAAGGCGACCCTACCGGGTCCATTTTGAAGGACATCAGAGAATTATGTAACATAACGCTAGAAAAGGGTATTTTGAATAAAAAAGAATTTCTGTTTTTGACTCCTAATTAGTCCAGGACCCCTTTAATAGGTATATTGCTTAAAATACACAAGAGCACCATCAATCCCCCGGGAAGGCCCATCGTAACCCTCTGTGGGTCCATTCTAGAGCCTATTGGCCAATATTTGGATTTCTTTATGAAACCATTGGCCAAACTAATATGGTCAGTTACTTAGAGCCCGTCGAAACTGTTCCCAACTAGTGGATTTTGCAAAACAATCCAACATCATTGAAAACAGATTAAAAGAGAGAGGATATCCATCTTAACTACTTAGAGACTCTAAAAAAAGGGCTAGTTATCAACATCGGGAGATATTATTGTCCAAAAAAGATGGCAAACCTGGACCTCCAAATGACCGACTGGTATGTGCACTGACATTTAAACACATCAAAACAAGATAAAGAAGATCATAGGCAAACATTGGCATTTGCTTCAATTAAATCTACCTACTCTGGCGAAACCGATGTTTGCCTTTAAAAAAGGAAAAAATATAAAAAACTGGATCTGCAAAGCAGATAGGAGCAGTATACAAGATAAACAACTGTTAATTACTACTTTATGCGGCATGCCAACAGTCTTAGGCCATTACCCCTGCGGAGGCTGTTGCAATTGTAACCTTACGATTTCCTGCCAGAATGTCACTATCAATTAGAGGACATGGGCCTAGAGGGGCCATACCATGTGCAACAGCAGCAATGTAATCTATACTATTGTATGCCCTTGTGGAAAAACATACGTAGGTAAGACATCGTGCCCAATGAAATTAAGAGTCACTGAACACAGATCAAAATTAGGAATAAACATCTGAATGCACCTCTTGTGGCTCATTTTCTGTAATTTGATCACAATCCAAATACTTTAAAATGGTGGGCCATTGAGAAAGTAAGAGGCACAGATTTAGCAAATACTGCCAAAAGGCTCTCACAAAGGTAACAATGGTGGATTTATCATACCAAGAGTTACACTGATGGTTTTAACTCGCAGGAGGAATGGAGTTAATATATCTGTTATGGTTAGTACACTTCATATTAACATACATGTTTAGAAATGTGGGGAAATATCATGAACCCGTTACGGCTATTTCTCTTTTCTCAACAACACAATAGGCAATTGGTATGCTGTTTCATCTGTTTAGCTGGTTACGCTAGGTAAGTCTAGCATACCTAAGGATGTAAAGAGGAGCTTTTCTTCTGGGAAATATTATAATTTCATATACAATTTCATTCCTTGAGGAATATTGTCTTTTTTAGGTTGAGGAGTCTCGTTCTTTGACCCAATTTGGGCCAATTTATCTTTCTGCCCTAATTCTACCTAAGAACTATATTTTTTTTATATTTTTGTTTTTTGTTTTTCTTTTTTTCTTTTCTTTTGATTGGGCTGAGTTAATTCCTTAGTCTTTTTTCCTATCTTCTTGTGGCTCTATTTGAGACCTCCTAAAATCATGAAGAAACAGTGCGTTTTTTGTTTCTATGACCTCACTCTGGACTTAGGTATTGTTGAGGAATTGCTTAGTCTTCTTTCT
Source organism: Ambystoma mexicanum (assembly GCF_040938575.1). Classification (NCBI taxonomy): domain Eukaryota; kingdom Metazoa; phylum Chordata; class Amphibia; order Caudata; family Ambystomatidae; genus Ambystoma; species Ambystoma mexicanum. The sequence continues at coordinate 1,273,091,177 of NC_090929.1, read as the reverse complement.
ATCTCCTTCATGTTTGAAGGAGCTGCCGCAGGATTCGCAGACCTGATCGCGGCTATTCCTTATAAGAAAGAATGAAGTAAGCCCAGCGTTCAGTTCGCTGCAGCTTACCCTACGATGAAGTGATCTCCTTGTGATCGCAGGCCGGAACACATGGTCATTCTTTTTCCCGAGCCAAGTGACTCCTTTAACCTGGAAGCCGCTATCAAGGTAAGTCAGTTGAGGACCTCTATTGTTAGGCCTATTATGCTAATAATGAGCAATAGTCTAGATGACTACTCTTTCTTGTCCTTTTTCAGTCTATACCGGATGACGAATTTTACAGCAGGGAATTACTTTTGTTAAGCCCGCAAGATGACTGAAGGCAAAAGCAGTTTCTGCATAATATCTAACAACCTTTACAGTGATTGGCAATTTAAAGATCAAAATATAATGATTAAATACTGTTATCGTAAATGAGAAACAAACTGTGTTTTAGTTAAAAATGCCAGTTTTATTCATCATTCCCTTTTACGCCCATAGGAACTGAAATTAGTTGAAACCACGCCTTTGAAGTGGAAATAGAATAATGTAATTCTTTTATCGAACGTTAGCGAGAAGACGCAGTGGGAAACCACTAGAACTGGAACCTTTTGCAAAGTAGCAAAAAGAGAATTCATGAACGACGTTTAAAGGTACATATGAGATCGCCTTTCTTTACAAATATTTATAAACATGAACAACCCCTTTTTTATTACTTACCCATTGGGGGCTTATACTTGTTTGAGCCGATACCAGGAGTGTACAGTAAGGGGGTTTCTTGGTTCTGATTGAAGACAGTTGGGGACTGATTGGCCCATCTCTAAAATGGTAATTTATTTGGTTTTCTGCATAGGGAGGTCAGTTGACCCCTAGTATTTTAGGTTTGAGTCTATACAAAATTGAGTTTGTTCCCCATTCATGAAATAATTGTAGCATACTGAGGAAGAAAGAGATTGTGTTTTTTAACAATGTTCTTGCCTATGTTTTTAAGCATTTTAATGTTCTAAACATGGTGTTGTCGTCGCTTTATATATTGTATCATTGTTAAAGCATTTGAATAAGTCTACTAATCCCGAAGAAGTCATTGACCGATGGTTAAGAAAACACTGTCCAATTGATGTCAAGTCGAAACTATACAAAAGGAAATCCAATGATGAGAGGAATATTATTAGAATAATCTTAGATATTTGTAGTTGATGCATAATGGTGGACTTTCAAAGTAGGAATATTACTACTGCAAATGTGATTTAGAATTTCTTTACTAAATTGGATTTGGTTCAGAAAAAAAATGGTTGTATTGTACGTTAGTGATACATGTAGATGAGAAATGTTTGCACAAAAATGTGTTCTTTGCACAAAAAAACCTTTTTTTCAAAAATATATATGTGTTATAAATTAACTGCTTTTTCATAATTGTTTAGAAATAATGTATTTTATGAATTTGTAACAGAATAAAATGATATATTTTTAATAAGAACACAGTCTCTGGTCCTCAGCATGCAGGCTCTGAAATACATTTATCGAGTTTTTCAGCACATAGGGCATCTCATCTGATCAACTTCCAAAAGGCAGAAGCATTTTTCCTTCTAGTTGCTAATTGAAGCTTCTCCAATGTCTTCTTGGGGAGCAACTCCCTCTTTTCCACCAATAGTGTTTTATAATCTCATCAGGCCGATCTTAATTCCTCAACACTCCTACACTCTTTCAATTTCACAACTGACAATAATTCAGACTTCTTTTGATGGCACTCCCGATCAAACCAGCCGGTTTGAGACAAAGAACTCACCAACCCTAGTGCTCCTGGTTTAGTCAAAATGGGATTTAACACACATACCAGCCACTGCCAGAAATCACTAGGGGGTAATCCAGACCAGTCTGTAAGAGATTCAAGGAGTGACACTAACAAAGTGTACAGTCTACTGATACGGTTGTTTTCAACCAACATTTGCTTAGGAATCCTCGGCCTACCCCCTTGGGTATCAGATTTCTCAGATCCACCTATATAACCATCCTTCAGAGCTTGAAGGGGTTTCACAAATAGACTAAGAGATAGAGAAAGGGGGTCATGGTCACTTTCAATAAGTTGCATGAATTGAACGTCATCTACCAGCCCCCAACTTCCTGTGTGTAATAAAATATAGTCAATATAGGTCTTATGGTTCCCCCAAAATATATGTAGGCCTCGGTGGAATATTGCAGGAGAACCTGATTTTACAGGTCCTATACCCCTTAATCATAATCTCACAAATTAATTTATCAGAGAAAGCCATCCTAGGGGAGCAAGGTCGGCTGTGTGAACGGGGAATCGCCCATAACTCATCATAGTCCTTATATAAAGACTTGCTCTCTTCAACTATTTCTAACTGCATATGAAAATCACCCACTAGCACAATATGTAACTGTTGAGCGGAATGTAAATACATCATCTTTGTAGCTCTTCAAGATGAGTTAATAAATCTCTGATAGCTTCCTCCGAAGATCTCAAATAAATATTAACAATATCAAGAGCATTTTGAGTGTCAACATCCCATTTCACAGTTAAAACATCGGGTGATACTGATTGAACTAAACTTTTAGCTCCAATGAATGAGTTTTTAAAACATGTCAGAAAGCCCCTGCTTGGCCTACCCCATGTCGAATTCCTTGCAAGTGAGCTAAATGCTTTAAAGCCATATAGCTCTTCCGTAGACCATACAAGTGAATCTGATCCCACAGCAGTTCCTCTTGGACCACCCCTGATAAATTAACGCTGTGACATATTTAACTCATCAAAACTTGCAGTGACATTGTAATCCATTCCCTATTTGAATAATTCAGTAGATTTTCCTTATAAAGGTTTTTTTAGTCAGTTACACCTCTTACAAGGGCACACCTTTATACCCTATGTAGCAGAGGTGTAGGCAGGGCATGAGCGGGCAAGGCCCACCCAAAATCTGTTAATGCCCACTCATCAGAGCTGTGTGCGCATTTCCAGAAGTTAACATCACTGAGGCGGCCCAAATACATACGATTCAGGCCCCAATATTTATAGAATCCTGGCTATGCCTATGTGTAGCAATGCTAACAAGTGTGTCACTGCTGTTTGTTGATAAATGTGGGTGATCCCAATTCTTTGTGGCTTCCTGTATCTAATGCTTTACCAGGGACCACATCAGACATAACCACATGTTCCAACTGTTACTTGGAGTGGGAACTTGTCTTGATTTTGTACCCATAATACTGCTGCTCTTTTTACACTGGCTGATCAATAGGATCCTGGTAGGACCAGCTAGCAGGAGACATTGTATACTCGAAGTGAAGAAGGCAACCAGGAAAACAAAATGGCGGGGATCACAGAGATTTACCCATGAAATTGTGTGCCTTGGAGCACAAAATGGGTGACACCAATTGGGGAGAGAGACTCCCACATCTGACCAAGCACTATAGAGACACCACGAGTGGTCCAGAAGAGCATCAAGAGGTTAAATAACAAAAATGAAGAAAAGTTGAATCTGGATACAGGCAGGAAGTACATAGAAATTGGGGGCCATGCTATCACAAGGAGCATCAGTAGGGTATCCGGGTGATGGCGGCATGGCAGAGAAAACAATAAGCAGACCCACAGTGTGATGGCCATGGTCTACCTGAACCAACAAATCAACATGGCTGGAGGGGTGTGGAGCTGCCTGAAAATTACCCCATGTTAGGAAATCCTTCATTCCGTAGAGAGACTCACTAGTGGCACAGAAGCATTCCTCACTTTGGTGGATTGCACTGACCTTATCAATAACCAAACTGAAAAAACCATCATGAGAAATCATCTGATCTCAACCTCCTTAAATACATTCTAAAGTCTCATGCATTCAAAAACAGTAATTTAAGGGATCACATATTTGATATGCAGATCTGCAATCCCAAGCACAACTGATTCACCTCACTGAAATCATGTCTTCAACCAGGTATCTTTATGAGACTAGAGCTTGTCCTCTTAATTTGCAGTCTGGTGATTAGTTGAGGATACAACTGGGACAATGACAATCTTTCCTTACCCAGCTAAATAGTAAGTATCAGTCAGTTTTGCTGGTTAATTCCTGTAAGAAGAAACAGTAACTTGAAATCCTCCCCTTTTTTCTCAATATGACTTCACAATCTCACAAAAATCTAATTTAGGGACCCACTTAGCCCAACCTAAACAGACAAGCTCCATCTGACCACAAATCATAGAACATCCTCTAAAATGAGTTACTTTCCATAACAGTTCCCCCGACTCAGACAAATACTTATGGACTAACGACTGAGAGGCAAGTTACAATTCAATGTAAGTTAGCTAGTTTTATGGAGCCTTACATTGAGAGTCATGGCAAGTATGGATGTGTTGTAAAATAGTGGCAGTGACAGATTTACTGCCACTTTTACCACACCACCATGCCATGGGCTTTGAGGTAAAGTGTAGGAACTATCACCTGCACTTGACTGAATGTTTTTCCTTCACTTGATCTCCATAAATTTGAGGAATTGCGGCAGACAGAATTAGCATCCACTGAAATTCCTTCAAAATCCCCAAAGAGTCCTATGGGAATCCATGAATGGAGACTAAAACCACCTTTCTATCACTCATAATCTGTGAGATGTACTACTATATGGAGTGGCACTAATAGTGATTGCGTTTGACAGTAATTCCAAAGGAATTACCACAAAACTCGAAATGTGACCCATTTACTAAAACAAATTCTATTAACTAGTCCCTGACTAAACAGAATATGCCCAAAAAAGTCATGGTTCAATACCTCAATAACTAAAAAAGCAGGACATGTTGAAGCAATTTTTATATAGTTAACACACAAAAGGACAACAGTGAGAACAACATTCAAGCTATTGTGTACATAATATGTGATGGCTAGGCTATGAACTACAATCCCCAGCCTCCCACAGTACAAACTGAAACATCAGGAGCATCAGTTCTGGTGCTTCAGTGACAAGTCAGTCTTCTCCGGTCCGCACCGTTCTGCACTGTGCCGCTGGTCAGGATGTCCCACACTTTGTTTGTCCTCTGTGAACCCCTATGCATGTAAGTACCGGTGCAAACCTTGGCTGTTTCACAACTTTGAATTGTTTGACTACACATTTCATTACTGTGCTACCTGTGCAATGCTTGTACGATACGCCCCTTTGTGTTTCATTCCTCGATCTCAGACCAGGTCTCCCCCCTAGACAGTAGTCATGGGCTTCCCCACCCGAATGTCTCTGTTCCTTGCAGCTCAGAAGGCTGCACAGGAGGCCATTGTTCTAAAATATCTGAATGGACACAGAGAGGCTAACTGCATGGCCAATAATCCTGCAACCTCGACCGGCACTACTGATATAAGTACAATGGCATCTGGCTTTTTCAACAACCATCCGCCACGTGACACCTAGGATGTTACAGTTGCTGCCTCACATAACCTAATGCTTAGGAGCCCTTTACCACCTACTCCCACTTGGGAAAATGGGGCTCCACCCCTAGTCCCATCTCATTCATTCAAGATATGGCAGATCTCAGTACAGATCTTGAATCTCCAGCAAAGTAAGACATGCAGTCTAACCCCAAACCCCAAGCAAGTTAATTCACAAACAGAATATACTGATCACAAAATAACTCTTCATAACACCCATGTTAGGGCTAACATGCTGGATAATCAAGACCTCCAGGCATCTCTCGTTAACACAAGATCATTAAATGCCCATTCCATTGATGAGCATGACAATATTTTGGGACAGAACCTAGATCGTCTATGACTCATGGAAACCTGGATGCAAGATTGTAACGGTCCTACAATGGATCTTATGGTGCCGGATAATTGTGTGTTCTTTTCACAAAATTGGAAAACCGGTAAGGGAGGGGTAGTGGCGATCATCGCCAGAGAAGAATGACATCTTCATGAAACTCCTCTCGCCAGCTCAGGGTGTGGGATTATTCATCTCAAATGTAACCCCACTCACTCCTCCTGCATTCATATTCTGCTTGTGTACCATCCACCCAAAAACATGCCACGTTTTAATGAGGAGCTTATCCAAATATTACTACCACTTAATAAACCAGGCAGTGCTACTCTAATCCTGGGAGATTGATTCGGTGGTGTGGAAACACCATAGACCACAAAGCAATAAACCTAGAAATTAGCCTTAACAATTGTGATCTCAATGTATTAAATTTGGAACCCACTCACAACAAGGGCAACATCTTGGATTGAGTGACTAGCTGGAATTTAGACATTAGAATTACTGTAACCAAGCCATGTATTTGGTCTGACCACTCTTTTGTTGAATTTCATATCCACCCTTTGCAGTCTCTAAAAAAGAAGCCAAAACTAATGAAGAAAGTCCAGAGTAGATATTTCAAAAAAGCACTCCTTCCGATTTCACGGTATAGACTACTCAGCTATTTAGGGACACCACAGATAGCGACTGCCCAAACTCTTTGGCAGCCACCTGTGAACTGCATATGACTCGGAAGATTGACAGGCTTGCGCCTATTACAAAAATCACAGTAAGAGATGGCACCTCAAGTAACTGTTGGTTCACACCTGCACTTGAGAACATAAAAAGATAAAAAGAAAAGCAGAACATGCTTGGTCAAAAACCAAATCAGATCACCACTGAGCAATTTAGAAGGCCTTGACGAAAACCTATAAGATGGTGGTATTTGATGCTAAGAAACATTTTCTAGACAATCAAATAGTAAATGGCAAAAATTGCCCCATGCAATATTTCATAATTCTGAACACACTAGAAAAACCTACTCAGCCTTCTTGCCTTCCAAAGAAGACTGCTCCTAGGTACAGCTTGCATTTTCTGATAAGATCTTTCCTGCACGGGATAAAATCAAAACGTACACACAGAACAACCCCAAAATGGACATAGGTCACTCACTTCAGACTTTCACCACGCCAGAAAAAAAAAGGACCAGGCAGCGGGACATCGAACCTTTTCCTTTAGAGCCATCACCACCCTTGAACTAATGGAAGCCTTTGAAACCATGCATCTGACCTCCTGCCCAGGGGATGTGCTACCTTCTAAGATTATCTTTGATCATAAAACACTTTTTACCCCTTTCCTCACCCACTTATCGCTTTTTCCTTTAGGCACAATATATTCCTGATTACATCAAAAAAGTAACCGTCACACCACTGGTCCAGAAGGCTAGGCTCAGTCTTGAAGACCCATCTAACCTCAGAGCTATCACCAACTCTTTTTTTCCTCCTGAGGATAGTTGACAAAGAGACCACGAGACAGTTTCAAGACTTCTTCCGCTAACACCCCATTCTCCATCCTTGACAATCCAGTTTCAGGGCCCACCACACTACCGAGGGTGTTCTGCTGGACCTTCAAACTAACATGCTTTACATGGTTGACAAAAATCAATGTGGTCTGTTGATGCTGTTGGATTTATCCACAGCGTTCGATTTAATTGATCACGACAACCTGCTTGCCATGCTTCAATGGGCCGGCAGATGCTCTCACCAGGCATTATCATGGTTTCACTGCTTCTTATCTGACAGAGCCTCTGCAGTGCACTGGGGCGGCTTCAGCTCAGACCCTGCTGCCATCTGCTATGGAGTTCCCCAGGGAGCCTGTCTGTCCACAGCCCTTTTTAACATACATATCAAGCAACTGTGTGATAAATTGGATGAGGCTAATATTCGATTTTCCAACTATGCTGATGATACTCAACTCTTACTTACCTAGAATGGCAACTACGACTCTGACTCTTCCAAACTCGATAGCATCTTCCATGAGATCTAGCCGTGGATGACAACCCACCGGATGTGGTTAAACAATTCTAAGACCAAGCTTCTACTCTTTGGCCCACAACAAGCTAAATCTAAACTGGACCCACTCTATGCTCACATTGAGATCAATTGCTGCCCTATTCTGACACTTAGCAAGTTTAAAACCCATGGCACTTACCTGGACTCTTCACTGAGCTCCAATTCACTAGTAAACAACTAAGTGAAAAACACACATTATCATCTGCATCTGCTTAGGCAGAATAAGCATTCAATTTCTGAAAAGAACTGTGAAACCCTAGCCAGAGCAACTATTTTTTTTACTTGATTATTGCAGCTCGCTCTTAGGTGCCGCTACCAAAGGCAATATTACCAAGCTCCAGCCAATCCCAAATGATGCTATCCACATCATTAAAACATAGGCTGGGGCGAGCACATCTCAGAGTTTAGGAAAAAGTTCCACTGTCTCCCAGTAAGCTTGAGAGTACGCTTCAAGACTCTTACTCTGGTACATAAATGTGTCTACGGCTAAGTCCCCTCTTATCTGAAAGAGAAACTTAAGAACTACTACCCACAGAGAACTCTTAGATCTAGCAACTGCCGACAACTAGTATGTACCAAGCCCAAGCGCGCTCAAGGTAATGTATGTATGTATTTATGTGTTTGCTTATTTCTCGCCGGTAGCCCGCAGGCATCAAGGTGTGGGAACCAAGAAAAGCAAAAACACGTCATTCTCCTCCTTGAGTTAGATTGGATACTTGGGAAAGGGACAATGTTACTCATTGGAACAGCAAGGTTTTAAGCAGTTTCCTAAATCTCTGGAAGTTTGCTTCTAGCCGTAATACCATCGGCAGCTTGTTCCAGTGGTCTACTGCTTTCACCGGGAAGGATTTACCTTTCCCGATTGCACATTTGGCCCCGGGAATATTCAAGGTGCCCCTGTCGGCTGATCTTAGACATCTACTGGGTGTATAGAAGGAGAAATGTTTTTTGAAATAGCTGGGGGCCTCTCCATATAAGCATCTATGGATTATTGTCATGGCCTTAAAATTAACTCTATCTTCCACTCTTAACCAATGGAGTGCTCTTCTCCTTGTTGACACATGTTCTCTGTTTTTAATATTCTTAACTATACGAACTGCGTCGTTTTGTATGACTTGGCACTTTTGAATTTCCCTCTTTGTAGCTTCTAGCAAAAGAGCGCTGCCGTAGTCAAGCCGTGACAGGATGATAGCTCTGCCAATTGTTGCAGCATTGACTTCATTGATGAAGGGTCTTATTGCTCTCAGAAGAAGCAGATAGAAGGCGTTATTTTTCTGCAGGAAGCTTACCTGTACCTCAGAGCCCACCGAGGCTTACACCATCATCCCGAGAGTTTTAACATGCGGCATCACCGGGATGATGGCGTCTTTGATGGTAAAGGATTTATATTCCTTCCCCAACTTGGATCTAGCCTGTCGCGTTCCGAAGATCAACAGTTCAGTTTTAGTATTGTTTAAACACATCCAATGATGTTGCATCCAGTGGTCTATGATCTGATAAACCTCTGAAATGTTCGAACTGTCAGTGATATAATCACCCGTAAGTTCAAAAATGAGCTTCGTATCATCGGCGTAATTTGTAAAGAATACGCCGATGTGTTCCAGGAGTTCGCAGAGGCTTCTCAGATATAAATTAAACAAAAGAGGTGACAGGCTTGCTCCCTGCGGGACTCCATAAAAATGGGAGCAGCCTTAGAGAAATTGTCAACCCAATGTACTCTGGCACTCTGGTCTTTGAGAAAGGATGACAACCAAGCCAATGCCTTGGGAGAACAACCTGCAATTTTAGCCAATGCCTCCTGGAGGAGCTGGTGATCCACCAAGTCAAAGGCTGCGCTTAAGTCGAGCAACATGAGAATGCTTGCCTTACCTTTATCTCTCAGGCCCAGCATATGTGTCTGAAGGTCCAACAGAGCAGGTTCGGGGCTATGGGAGACCCGGAAACCTGATTGTTGATTATGCAGTAACTTCAGGTTTTCCACATGTTTTTGCAGTTGGTTTGTGGCAATTTTATCTAACACCTTCAGAACAAAGTTTGAATTTGTGATGGGCCGTAAATTTCCTGGATCTTTGGGGTCCAACCCTGCTTTTTTGGCTAGTGGGGTAATAGTTACCTCCTTGATGTCCTTAGGCACCACACCTTCACTAAAAGATGCATTAACTATCTTTGTCAAAACCGGTGAGACGAGTTCTTTATGCTCCAAAATGATTTTGGTGGGCAGAGTATTCTCTGCACACAATGTCGGTTTCATCTTGGCCATGACCTTACATAAATCGTCCTCCGATATGGGTAGGAACTTAAAACTCCCTCTTACTTCCACGTTTGTGGTTTCAACATGGGTAACAGGTCTGTCACCTTCAGTTCTGGCTGTGATGATGTTGTTTCTGGCCTTTTGAATCTTGTTTGCAAAAGCTTCTTGCACCTGGTAGGTGTATGAGGTTGTGTCAACATCCTGGGTTTTTCCATTTCCTTAAGTATGTCAAAAATGTTGCTATTTTTGTTAGAGGCTGCCTCAAGGAAGGGGAAGATCCTTCCTCTTCCTTGCTGCTACAGCCTGATATGATATGATAAGATATGATTGTTTATTCATATAGCGCCTACACAATGTGTTTCAAAGAGCTTCAAGGCAATGGAGGGAACAAGGGAAAATACAACCGCATTCTTACAGGCCATGAACAGTGCAAGAGCTAAGACATAGAAAAAAACAGTAATGGGAGGGTGGAGGAAACAGACGAGTTTGCTGTCATATTATGTCCAGGGACAATTCTGACAAGCCTGGCATGCCCTCCCTCTGGCACTCCGTCAAGAAGAAGCCCTGCAGCCATTTCACAAGGAACTGTAAACCATCCTATTTGAATACTTCTTCCTCTTCTGCCTGCCCCTGATCGTCTTGTTTCTCAATTGTCTTCTCTGTGTTTTTGTTATGCGCCCTGAGGCCCACAGGCTTCAGAAATAAATAAATAAATAAACAAACAAACAAATAAATAAATACATTAAAAATAAGGCTTAATTAAGGCCTTTGTCCTTCATATGTTGACAAACTATTACATTGGGTAATAAGACTTAATTTGAAGTGCTAATAAGAGGGGGCAATTATGCAGGATAAGTGATTGTACATGTATTATAATTATTTGTATTAGTACTATAATCATCAATGTGCTCAAGACCAACCTCATGTTCCCTGGTAATGTTCAATGGAATCATATTGACATTCCCAAGAAGCGTGCAGTGCTGCAGCCACTGGGTTATGGAAGCCTTAAACATTTTGAAAAAAATGTTTCATCATTAAGTGGAATGATCACCAGCTGATGTTTTCAGAAAACAACATACTAAAGAAACCTATCAGTGTTCGCAGTATTTATCTGCAGCCATAATCACTGAACGCTTATATATTCCATCATTATTGCAGAGACCTTGTGCAGGTTCAAGTCCACTTTAGCAATTTATTGGCACAAGGGCAAAATACAGCTATTATAGAGCTGGTATAATTCTGTATTAGCTCTCGGTCAAACAGCCCTCATGTGAAAATGCACTGAAAAAGTATGTTTTTTGCACGAGAAATGATTATCTAGGGAGCTGATACACTAATACATGGGTTTTCTGCAAAGTTGACTCCCAGACCTAGGCCCTTTGCAGCAGCAGGATACACAAGGAAATCCTTCAAAATCCCTTTTGAAACCCAGCTACGATTACATTGAAACCAGTGGAAATGCACATTGCCTCATTACGAGGTTGGAGGTAGCCTTGCTGGTCAAACCGGAAAGGCTACCTCCAAACTAGCATCCGGGTCCAGCACCCGCGAATGGGCAATTACCGGGCTATTCTGGCCCAGCCGGACCCGGTAATTGCCCTTTCGCGGGTGCCGGGCCGGTTACATCCCCATTCCCATTTGAGCCCCATTGGGCTCAATGGGAATGGGGAGGGTGATAGCACTGGTACCATTAATAACAGTACCATTGCTAACCTCATGTTCTGCTCGCGGGTGCCGGTACGGCCACCAGGTCAGACCTGGTGGCTGCAAGGGCACCCGCGAGCAGAACTCCTAGTATGGCAGCACAGCAGCAACGGTGCCTGTAACGTTACCGGCGCCATTGTTGCCTTGCCGCCATACTTGTAATGAGGCCCATTGATTTGACCAACACTCACCCACCCGCATACTAAATATTTTCCAGGAGAAGCGATTTTTAGTTTATGCATTCAAAACATTTCCAAATACCGTTTTTCTTTAAGGGGTTTCCATGGAACCCTTTCTTGCTGGATGGCGAAAGCAGACAGTGGTTAAAATACCCTGGCGGAGTGTTTGCCGAGTGTTTGGCAGCAAAGGAGAAGGAGAAGCTCTGCTACAGTCTGTTCTCTGTTTCTACACTTTTGGATCCCTCAAGAACCACCCAAAGACGCGGAGCGTAGTGGAGTGTTTGCCGAGTGTTCGCTGATGTGCGAGCAAATGGACATTGAGACATCAGGAGACATGTACTCAAGAACACGGAGTAAGGTACGTGCACTGGATGAAAATCAGTCTAATAATGCACCCTTAACCTCCCCTTATGCTCCATCAAACCTAAAGACCAGTACAAAAGGCTTTGGAAAACAATGCAAAAATTTGACACCAAACCTAAGCCTCATCAAAGTACACAATACAACTACAAATGAAAGCACCCCCCTAACTCCGCCTATCCCGTCAAACAACTGGTCCTTACCTCCTCCGGACGCCTGTGTGGCCCCTGGGGGGTCGCCGGCGTGCTGCGTCGCGGCATGTGATTGCCATCGCAGCTCCAGTGCCATTAGCGGCGGGGTATGCGATGAGCCCTCGGCCGGTGCGAGGTGTGGCCAATGGGTGGGGCAGGCTGAGGAGATTGCGATCGGGAGTGCGAGAGTGCCGTCTGCAGTGCACGCCTTGGAGGCGAGCGCTGATATGGGCGCAGCCCCCCTGACTCCCCGAAGAGGAGAGGATGTGTGTTGCGATCCGCCCTCCAATCCCCCGGGCCACGCAGAGGTGTCGCGGCTGGCGAGGACGGAGGCTGATGTGAGCGCGGTCCCACCGTCGCCCTGCAGGGGAGAAGAGGCGGGCTACGGCCCTTGCACCGATCCCCAGTGCCCAGCAGCGGCATTGCGGCTGGCGGAGAAGGATGCGGACATGGGCGCGGCCTGGCCAGCGCACCGCGGGAGAGGAGAAGTGGGCCTTTGCCCTATCACCGATCCCCAGTGTTTCGCATTACTTACAACGAACGCGGACGGCGCGAGAGAGGCGGCAGCTGATCCCCGCGGCTGCAAGGAAACACGCGGCTTGATGCCGTGCGGGGGCGGAGTTGCTCGAAAGCCTGAACCGGCCTCGAGCATTGTGGACGTAGAGAGAGAAATTAACTCTCTCACGTTCGGGGAAAAAAAAAGCCTAATGAAAGGCTTTTGCTTACAGAGAAGCACGGGCAACCTGGACCAACTAAAATACATAACACAACCTCGCAAATGTCCCCAGACCCATTACTAAATATCCCAAATGGAAACAAGGCGCCAAAATTTACTTATGAAAACACATACCCCAAAGTTGTGAAAAAAAGTATTAACATAAAAAAGACGGTCGCTAATGCAGAAGGCGATCAAGACAAAAGATCAGAAGTTCATGGCATACAAACTCTAAAGAAGCAAACAAAAAAAAGGTGCTACTCTACATCAGAAATCGGCACTCTTAGATGGCACTTTAATGGAAAAATTGCGCCTTCAGAAAAAAGCAAAGCTATAAATCATGATGAAATCGTAACTTCAAGTGCAAGACCTGTGCAGAAAGAAAACAACACAACACTCAAAGAAAATGTGATTACGGAAATAACAGATGATGACCTACTAAATAACATAGTAGAGATCACAGACACACAGATGACAAATCCAACCACAGAAATGCTAAAGGATATGGAAAACCAGAAAAAATCTACCACAAACCAAAGTAAAGAGAACGAGATAACTGATTCCTGGTCTCCAAAGCGCCCCCGAATCCATTCACCAGAAAAAATCTCTCTGCCAAATACACCGGAGGCCCCTACATATCCAGCTAACAAAGAAGCATTGACTAGTGATACTACCTCTAAAACAACGTATGAACCAAAATACCGCAAATTAAGGCCTTCCAGAGAGAGAGAATTAAATAAAAATTGCGATTTAGAAATAAAAACATTACAAGACAAAATTAAAAACTTTCTACCCCACACAAAAACAGGCCAAACTGAAACTATGACATCAGAGGATACTTTTTCATCCTCTTCAGAGTCCAGTCCAAATGAAAGTAACAGGAAGAAAAGAACAAATTTACAAAGACACTCAAACAGTATCACACATGGATCTGCAAATGAAGTGAGGTGGCTAAAAGAGACACAAGAAGCAATCATAGCATCTGCATCAATAACATTGGCCCCCTTCTTAAAACTCTACGAAGCCCTAAATGAAAACCATCGAGATCAGTCAACAATAATTGCCCTAATGAACAGCAAAATGATCTACGTGGAATCAGTTATGGAGCAAATTAAAGAAAAGCGAAGCAGAGAGAAAGAAATGAACGGAGTGGTCCTAAAAACCTTGATTGATTTATTAAAAGAAGCTAAAACTGATAAACAGCAGTTTCTAGAAGGAATTCAAGAAATTGTCACAACTTTATCCTCTGGATTAAAAAAGACTGAATCAAGGCAGAGTCCCATGTGGCCTCACACACGAGAAGAACAGAGAGAGACCCAAAGCCCTTTCCACGTGACGAGACCCGAATCATCAAATTCAGGAGCCTCAATCACTGTGTCTCCAAACACAAGAACAACTCCTATTTCAATACAAACGGAAAATGAAATTAGTCAAAAACCTACACTTGAGTTTGCTGATAATCCGATTGAAAATGAGGAGAAAACAAAATCAAGCACCTTTCCAATTTTTGGCCAAAATGTAAACAAAAAGTTAGATGCAGTAAATACAAACAACATACAAAAGAATAACCAAAAAAGTCTAAGTAAAACAAAAAACGTGACCAGTAAAGAAAAGAAGAAGCACTGCGGATCTAGGAGCTTTTTAAGAAATGTAAAAGACACAGAAGAAAAAGAGCCGCCTTGTATTGCTTCTTGTAGCAAACTCATAGAGTCACCAATCCGGGCAACTCCTGAAAAGACCACAACAGTCTCCGTGTCATCAGAAGAAGACTGCTTACAAGATGAAAGCATACAAGAACTTCTAGATTGTTCGATATACGACGACGATATTGTCCAAACAGATCAAATACAGAAACGAACGATCATGGACTTCAATATATATGACGCCAAAGAAGTATATTTTGAATCCAAGACTGTTGATGAAGATTTTCTAATACTAAGTGATAAACTAAAAAAATGCACGGCCAAATACTCAGAATCAAAAGAACTGAAGAGCCATTGTCCCCAAAAAGAACTGCAATTCACCGCCTCAAAAAATGACTACCAAAATGCTACAAAAAGGGAGCCTTGGCCCAAAAATGGAAAACATGGAAACTTTAAGAACACCGGCGCGTACACCAAATGGAATAAGGAAAAACCAAAACCACCGAGAAATACGGTTGTAACAATAGAAAAAACAGGAAAAAATGCTGATGGCCTGATTTTAAATCGATCAGCAATTATGAGACTTCTCCAATATATTCCTCAATTAAAAATAATAAAATCGGAAGAACTACTGTCAGTAAGCTTCCCGGACGAAGCGCGTGTCGATTTGGTGGAAATCGTGACAAACTCAGCAATACTTGCCTCAATTATGTTAGAGGCCCATCAGAATTTCACAGCACTGGGATTTACGATCTCCGAACTAGCTGACACCCAAAATACACACGAAGAGCCCAGAATGAGCAAAAACAAAAAGAAAATTGTACATTTTGAGAGATCATTTTCAGGAGATGAAAGTCCACACTTCATCAACTCAAGAACTGAAAATAAAAAGACAAATGAAAGAGAGAATTATCAACATGATCAGAACAATATGAATGAAAACAAAAATAAATTAAGATCAAACACAGATTCTCCACACAGCACAGAGATGGAAAACAGAAATAAAGAACAAATACAGGTGCGAGAAAAAGAGCATTTAAACAAAATAAAAATAACAATAAGAAGAACTGGAAATACAAGTGACCCAACAAATTCACAACAAATGTCAAAAGAAGACCCGAAATATTGGAATTGGTTAGCAGGCTCTCTCGCCACCAGAACAGAACTGTAGCCATTCAAACAAACTCATACCAATCGATGGAGACTAGGAAGCTGGAATACTAGAGGCTTCCAACATCTTTTCAATGATTTCAATCCTTATCTAAATGAGCTAGACATTATATGCATACAGGAATCTTGGCTAAAAACAGACCCATTTAAAGAAGGCTATTCTGTGTTATGCAATCCTGCTAAAGGAAGCTCGATTGGAAGACCATCTGCAGGTCTCCTAACTCTAATTAAAAATGGATCAGGAATACAGGTGATTGAATCAAAAAATGTCAACTCATACATTCAAGCAATAACCATAGAATTCCAACTAGACACCTCAAAAGCCAACCAAAAAATGCTAATATTAAATGTCTACTGGAATCCTAAAAAAAATGAAGACGAATGCTTCATAGACCAAGTAATGGAATGTATAGATGAAAAAATAGAAGCACATGAAGAGCTAAACATCATCATCTGTGGCGACCTGAATGCGAACTGCTTCGAAGAAAATAAAGTTTCTCAAACATCCATAGGCAAAAACGACTACAAACGCAAACGTGGTAAAATATGGAATGAAGAAATGGAAATAAGAAGACTACACAGACTTAATGGCAATATGAAGGGCAATATTCCCCCTGCAAACACTTGGTCAAATGGCAACGTGAGTAACATACTTGACTACATGTTTGTGTGCGAACGTTTACTAGCAAAGGCACAAAGCTTCAAGATATCACCGTCAAACCACAGTGACCACGATCCAATCATTGCTGAATTCTTACATTCGAAGACTCGAACAAATCAAGTGTGGGACACAAAAATAGAGCCAGAATATGGCCTAAATCGACTAAGGCTGAAAAAAAGAGACTTCGATGTGGTACTAAAAAACTTAGAAAAGTGGCAATCTATAGATCAATTGTCCGTAGAATATGAAACATCACTACAGATTTTCAAACAAAGCAATGAAAAAACATAAGACCAAGAACCAGAAAGCTACATATATATGATCCAGAAGTAGCGTTACAAAAGAAACTTCTAAGGAAAGATATATGTATTTTAAAAAATTAAAAGAGCAAAAACCTGAAAGAACTCATCCAAAGAAGGAAACAAAAATACAAAAATTGGCTAAAAGCCCATAAATCACAACTTCTCCAACAAGATGCTGAAGCCATGCACAGAGCAATATCAAGGACAAATAGCAGATCTCTATGGGACCTGTTAAATGAGAAACAATCAATGGCAGCCCTTATGAATCCTATACCAGAAAATGTTTGGGCAAAACACTTTCCAAAATTATTCAACGAGACACAAACTATGGAGAAGAATAATACTAAAGAAGAAATATCATGCCCATGGGAAATTAAATTTGACAAGGAAGAGATAAAATCTTTAATTAAGAGAGCAAGCTCGTCAAGAGCCCCTGGCCCAGACGGCTTGTCAAACGCAGTGCTAAAAGAAGATCCAGAAAAATGGGCAATTTTCTGCGAAAGACTCTTTAAGCGAATTGTGAAGCAAGGACAAATACCAAGATCTTGGAAACTGGCCATCATTGTCCCTATATTCAAAAAAGGCAATAGAATGGATCCCAAAAATTACCGCCCAATCGCTTTACTAGATTGTGTCGGGAAAATTTTTGCCACAATTCTGCTCAAACAATTAAAGACCTGGATAAAGGACTCGAATATCTACGACAAAAGACAATCAGGCTTTGTCGAAAATGTTGGGTGCAATTTAAATCTTCTGATCCTAGGCCTGATGAAAAGAAGAGCCTTCACAAATAAACAAAAACTGTACATAGCCAGTATAGATCGTAAACAAGCATTCGACAGTGTGAACAGAAGCAGACTCTGGGAAAAAATGGCCTCTAAAGGGTGCCCTCCTGATCTCCTAAATGCAATAAAAGAACTGTATGCTGAAACTTCAATAAGAATTAAACTGGACCAAGGCGGAAATCTATCGAAGGCCATAAAAACAGCAAAAGGCCTTAAACAAGGATGCCCGTTAGCAGCCACCCTATTCTGTTTCTATATTGAGGACTTGCAACAATGCTTTGGAGATATCAGGTCTTTTCCACCAAGATTAAAGGTAAATCAGTTAACCATCTGCTATATGCAGACGACCTGATAATTTTAGATCATACACTAATTGGTCTACAACGTGCATTAAAACAGGTTGAGAAATACATAGAAAACAACGACCTAGAAATAAATGCAGAAAAAAACGAGATATTAATAATCAGTGACAAAAGATGGAAAAAGACCAAAAATGAAGAATGGAAAGTGAATGAAACTTGGATAAAACCTTGCGAAGAAATGAGATACTTAGGACTACAAATAAGTGGGATAAAGAATGAAGAACCCTGGAAAAAAATGCTAAAGACAAAAACTAAACAGCTAACAACACAAGCAATCATCATCAATAAAAGATACGGAAAATTCTCTCTATGCCCAGTGATTACATTCTACAAGCTAAAAGTAATTCCCACACTTATATATGGAGCAGAAACTGGCACTAATATCCCAGAGAAATTCTGGTCCACTCTAGAAGGTCTTTTTTGGAAAACCGTCCTTTCAATACCAAAAGCGATTCCAATCTCGGTAATCCGCCATGAACTAGGTCTAACATCAATATATATACATATACGTTACAACCAATTGATGTTGTACAGAAAAACAATGACCAACCTGATACCTCCCCAATTTGAAATACTGGTCAATTCCAATAACTATGATGAAAAAGTAATAGAAGATTGGTAAAATGGAAATAAACAAACCCTGACAGAATTTGGCATCAAAATCGAAACCCTAACGGAGAAACCAATAGCTGTAAAAAGAACGCTGTGGGCGGAGGACTGGTCGAACACTGAAATGAAACGAGCTTCGGCGAAAACACACACACTTCTGAAATCCAATTGCGGTGTGATGTCTATTATACCAGATTATCTGAAAAAATTTCCTAGCTCAAAACAAAGAGATCTGTTATTACGTTTCAGACTAAACATCTTACGAAACAAAACGACAAAAGCAAGATACACAAAAGAGAAAATATGTACAAAATGTAGACTGTGCAAAAGAGGGGAAGAATCTCTAATTCATCTAGTACTATTCTGTCCAGAATTAGGAGACTTGCGAACTCTTTTTCTAGCAAGTAACATCACTGACTTATGCGATCTAGATGCGGAGAAATGGTGGAGTTTAATATATACCTGCCAATCCCCAAAAATAAACTTCGCAACAGTCAAATTCCTTGAAAACACCCTAAAAAGACTCGATCACATTGATGAGGAAAATACATCATAAACAATGAACTTGAGCGAACGAAAGGTTGTGCTGAGCCAATGTTAGATATTTACGCGTCATTTAAAACTATTGATCTAACAATTTTATCTTATTCAATACTGTTAGCAATAGAAATTCACCTTAAGTACTCCATTTGATTATAAAAGGAGGTTTTAAACAAATTTAATTTCTTGATTTTTAGTTAATGTTGTGTTAATTTGTAACTAACATTTTGTTATCATTTATCAGCACTGACACTGTAAATTGTTTTTTCGTAAAATTCAATGTGATTGCATTATGACAGATATCTTAATGAAATATAATGTTTTACTGATGTGAAAGGTTTGAAATAAACCATATACACTTAAATAAAAAAAAATAAAAAAATACCCTGCCTCCCCTCTCACCCCAACACAACCCTTTCACACACTGTGACAAGGTAAGTACACTGGCCTTGTCAGGAGGGCACTGGAAGTCCTCGATTTGAGGGGTGAGTGGCCTCCCTGGGACCAGTTCTGAGTCAGTCCTTCCACTGAGGAGGATGGTTAGATTTGAGAGGGCACCAGTTCCTATACCCCCTGTGTACCCTTCTACTCCACTTTGTGCCAGCATGTTATTATTCAGGAACTATTTGCCCCATGGCATGCCTCCTATACAAGATGCTTGAAGATGTAGCTTCCACCAAATGCAGAGTTGTAATTTGTTCCATTAAAATACCACCTTAAAATCAATCAACTAACGTTGTTTACTGAATTTCAAGGGTTTGATTGAGTTCAACTGTTTCAACTTAACCCTCTCCTAAATAAGGTTGTTCCATTGATTTTCAATCTGCTATATCTCACACTACCTGCAGTTCTATTTTCTTTACATGTTATTACAAATGGCACATTTAATATTATCAGTGTGTTTTCAAGCTGCACACTATCTGACTTCTCCCCATTAGGGGTTTTGGGCAACTTTGCGATGATGACAAATTGGGATGAGAATGCGAAAGATATTTGGGGCCTGAATCGTGGAATTTATTCCATAGTGCAAAGTCACTTTTCACTGGTGAAAAGTGACTTTGCACGGCCAACAAACACCCTGATTCATGGAAAAGTGCAAAGTGTCTTTTTGCCGGACAAAGTAATTTCATCAGTGAAGGGTCCCTTTACGCCGTGCAAAAAAATCCAAGAATGTGGCCCTTGGTGTTTTGAAAGATTTTGAAAAAGGGTTTTTATGACATCACACCTTTGTTCGTGCGCACCGCACAAGAACACGATCTTATTCCAGTTCTTCACTTCACAATCAACCCATATTGTTGCGAGAGTATCGCCATTCACGAGAAAATGTGAAAAACAATACAACGAAATACTATCCCTAGCATTAAAGGTCACCCTTTGGTACAAGTAGTTCGAAAAATGCCCCTCTTTCTACTAATGGTGATAGCTTGTGCAAAGGAAAGAGATTTGTGATTGATATGATAGGTTATTTATAATGCGCTTAATACCCGGAGGTTTCTAAAAGCGGACCTGGGGATCGAACCTATGTTGCTTCCTTTCATTTTGTTTCCCAGGTGAGCACATTGCCGCTGAGCTATCCTTCGAGACAGAAATTGAAGGCTACTATTGTATTGGTGTCCTATCTTTTTCCTGTCCCAGTCCGGCCCACCAAGACAGCACACGTGCCTGCTGATTATGAAACAGCAGAGCACTGTCCAGGCACCTGGCATGCATTGTTCACTCGCTGTGTATAGTGGCATTACTCGCCCTGACTATCAAACCATAGACCCGAAAAGCAGCAGAAGTATTGACATTATAAAAGTACTCATTAGGTTATTTCCTTAAATGAGTTAGTTAGTGGCTGCATCCATTTCTCATTCACATAATTTATTTTTTCCAAGTACCAAATAAATTAGCTATTCACTTAAATCAGGTAACGAGCAGCTCCCAGCCTACTGGACATTGAGCAACATTTTTTATTTCTTCGGCAGAGCAAACATCATTTAGAAATGAGATGAAGAAGATCTGCGTGTGGGTCGACAGGTAGCCACGGTAGGGGGTCCAGCCCCCTGCACGCAAGCTCGAAGCTGCTGATATTGATGTTTCGATTTTCAGTTTTGTCATTTTCTACAGTTTTCTTAGATGTCTCCCTCTTCTAAACGCATTGCTTGTGTGGAGCGAAACGTGATTAAGTGTTCAGAGTCTAGGAGAGGCAGGGAAGGCACCGCAAAATAAAGCTGGTATTTCTGGAAAAGAAGCTGCTTCTTTGATTCAAAGCAGTTCACTGAAAATGAAGGAACAGCTCAAAAGAACAGTCCCAAATGGAACTCCCTCGTGTGCCTTGCAAAATATAAAGCAAGACATGCATCATGGCTACCCAAAAGCACCATGCATCCGTCTTATACACATGTGAGAGGAAATGCTGCTTTCTGGACCTCAATACAAACAGTACAATCTGTGATCATGAAACAAACCAACAGAAGTGAACGAAATTAAAGAAAAGAAAGAAAGAAGCAACAAATAAAATCCAACAAACGGACAAGACCAAACCTAGAAAACTCCAAGTGTCAAAAGGGAGTCCGCAACTGATCTTGGGTTCAAAATCCACTTCCTTCTGTGCCCCCTTTCAGAGCAGCACCCTGGGTACCGTTGGAGACATCTTCATGATGGGGAGGGGGGCTGTCTCCTATTTCTCTCAGTCCTATGTCTGATGAGTATAAGCAGTGCTGGTTCCTCTTACAAGCTATCTCCAACCTCGGCTTCTAAGAGCAGATACTTGTACTGAGCCACTAGTAAAGCTGTGCTGATCCACTTCACTTCCTGAGAAGTGGGACTATGTTCTTGCGACAAGTCACTTAATATATATAGCAACGGGGTCCACGATATCTCATTGCCTAGCGCAGTATCAGTCTATGTCTGGTCACTCGGTATACCTTAAGCTATGCACATGAGCATAGTATATGCAGGATGTCTGCTTCTGGGGATATGCATCTCCAGCACGTTTCCTACAGCCTGAGACCAGCCAATCGCTGCTTCTTGGGGGCCCTACACCACCCCTGCAAGATTTTAAATTGCGTCATCTTGAGCCTCACTTCTCGGCATCCTTTGGCATAAAGCTCCATAATACGGTCAATGGAGTCTTCTCTGAGCTAGACATCTAGTAACTCTTGCCATCTTTCCACTATCCTTCCCTTGATGCTCTCTACATACATCGAGTCTCTGTGTGCAGCATGTACAGGTCCTATTAGGGCCTTTCTGTCCTTCAAGTGTATCCGTATTTTCGCTATTGACAACCTCATTGGCCTTTTACCCACGTCTTTGAGCCCTGTGTCACACAATGTGCATGCAGAATATACCTCCATTCCTCTGCGTGACTCAGGTGGAATATATTAGCTAAGGCTTCAAAGCTAAATAACTTTCTCCATCCCATACATCTATAAGTCATCGTATTCCTCTGATGGACGTCATTTTACCAAAATGCCAGGGGTAGCAGAAGTGACATCACACGACCTTTGATCTCCTAATCATTAGACCCACCCCGAAGAGATATCGCGGGAAGCTATGGAACACAACCTTTCACCCGTTGACAAAACAGGGAGTGGCATCACATAGCATTTACACTACGAAAAATATGGTCACGATATCACTATAATGTGATGTACATTTCATACAGGAATGGATCGTCATATTTATCGTTAAGATCAGTGTGTATAGGCCCATATTACCAAATTACTGTGAATGCCAGCAGACATCCATGACCAAATGATAATGATGTGTTATTATATAGTGCAGGTAAGGTAAGGTAACCCAGAAGGAGACTGCGCCCAATATTCAATACTGAAATATATTTATTTTCGTACAGAGTGCCCTTTAAAGATGACACGTGTTTCGGTCTGCCTTCAGACCTTTTTCAAATCAGGGCTATTATCCTTCAGAGTTCTATAATGCCCCTGTATCATTTTGATGGGTTAGATCCCTTGGCTCAGTCTCCGCGTCTGATCGCGTCTGCAAAAAATCTCAAGGGGCCCCTCGAGATTTTTTGCAGACGCGATCAGACGCGGAGACTGAGCCAAGGGATCTAACCCATCAAAATGATACAGGGGCATTATAGAACTCTGAAGGATAATAGCCCTGATTTGAAAAAGGTCTGAAGGCAGACCGAAACACGTGTCATCTTTAAAGGGCACTCTGTACGAAAATAAATATATTTCAGTATTGAATATTGGGCGCAGTCTCCTTCTGGGTTACCTTACCTTACCTGCACTTATCCTTTTTGGGTTTTTCTTGGCATAACCCTATTACCCAGTGAGACGCGACCGTTGGTATACAACATAACTGCCTTTGAATATAAGGATACAACTATTAGAAAAATGTCGCCAAGTTAGACCCAACCGCCATAGCCAAGTGTTATTATATAGCACTTACGCTTAAGCGCTTTATATAGAAAAAATATACACCCAATTTCACCCAACTTGTGGTGGTACTCATTTATCAACATCCGAAGGATGAAAGGCTGAGTTGAGGCGTTTAAGAACAGACTAAATCAGTGACTCACCCCCGAATAGTGCCTGAAATAAACCTTTAATGAGTCTAGCAATTATTGTATAGAATTCCAGAAAGACACATTATTTGTATTCCTACTCTTTCTTATTTAGGGTCAGTGCTGAAAGTGTTAGACTTGTGACACACCTGTTCTTATTTTTTCATTTTTGTTTAAGGGGCCTGAAAAAAGCCAGTCCAGAAGTAAAGAGCCACATGGTGCTGGCCACAGGTAAGGAGGCTGCATTACAAAAAAAAAAAGTTTTTATTTTATTTTATTTTTTTAACATAGGTCGCAAGGGAGACCACAGAGGTCCCAAGGGAGACCTCTGGCGACCCCTAAATGACGTCCCTGGATTTCCCATTCCACCTATATAACACTTCCCTCCTATTTATCTTAATTACCCTATTGTTCCAAAGGGGGGCTTCCCTATGCCAAAGGCAATCTACCTTGATTGCCATTGGCATGGCCCTGAGAATTGGGTCCTTCCTGTGCCCTTCCCGTTTATTAAACACCTTTGCATAGGCGCGTTATAAATGCCATGTCATATCATATCATATCATGTCATATCATTATATACCATTGTACTCCCTCGTGTACCTCCTATAAGCTGCTCTAGCTGAACCCAGGCCGAGTTCAAGGCCTTGTGAAAGCCACTATTTGAGAGAGTTGCTGCGCTAGATACTAGAGTTCCACATTGGGTAAGTTAAGGCCTCCTGCAGCCGTACGTGTGTATAATTTCTCCAGTTTGAGTCGTGGTCTCATGCTTCCCCACACAAAATCCTTGATCCCTCTACTATCTTCTTTATCAGAAGGGGTGGAACTTCCATGGGTAGCATAGTGAAAGTGTAGTTTAGCTTTGTAATCATCACCACAATTTGCACCCTTCCCCAGACAGGCAGGTTGAGTGCTTTCCATCGGGCTATTTCCATGCACACCTTATCCCAGACCTTTTCTGCGTTGTCTTTACCATATCTACCAAGACTTTATTTAAATATCTCCCCAGATATTTCATGCCTTGCCCACCCATCTAAAGTTGTGACTTGAGACATTGGCTTGTGTGGTGTTTTTGTTCAGTGGCATCACTTCACACTTGTCCCAGTTGATCTTCTAGGCTGAAAAAGTGGAGACGGCTTGTACCATTTTCATTAGTGCTGTTATCGATGCGCAGGGATTTGTCAAGGTTAACATGACGTTGTCAGCGTATAACAAAGCTTTCACTTCTCATATTGGTGTCAGGACCCCTGCTATATCCCGATGTTCCCTGCTTGGTGTAGATAAAGGCTCTAATGTCAACGTAAATAGCAGCGGTGAAACTGGACATCCTTGCAGGGTCCCTCTCTTGATCCGAAGTGGCTGTGAGATGTGTCGCCCAATGTTTGCCCTTGCACTTGGATGAGAGCACAACAGCTTGATCTTTCTTTTATAATCTTTGCCTAGGCCAAATCTCTCCAGCATTCAGAACAAGTACCCTCACTCTAGCCTATCAAATGCTTTTTCCACATCTAGCGATATCGCTACACCTGGTTTACCATCTCTTTCCTACCACATGTGTGCAACAATATTCTCATTTTGCACTTTGCACTGCGTCCAGGCATGTACCCTACTTGGGTGCTATGCACTAACTTTGTTATCACTTCCGCAGTCTTGTACATTTTGCAGTATTTTAATGTCTACATTTATCAGAGAGATGGGTCTATAACTGCTGCAACTGGTTCGATTCCTCCTTGGTTTAGGCAGTACTGTAATCAACACTCTATTAAATTCTGTAGTTAGTGTCCCATCCTCAATCGCCTCATTATAGAGTCTAGCTAATGTTTATGCAATCTTGGCCTCTCCAGCCTTATAGAATTGTATGGGTAGCCCATCTTCTCCTGGCGATTTGTTTGCATTCATATCTTGAATGGATTCTTTAAACTCTTCTACTAGATATGATTCCCCTAGCACACCCCTGTCTTGACTGCTTAGGATGGGAAGGGTTATATGCCCCATAAAATCATCCTCACTCCCCTGATCTGTGGCTGCTTCTGCTGTGTATATAGTTTCATAAAACTTGCAAAAAAGCTGTGCCTATGTCTTCTGGGTCTGTAACAATGTCTGCAGTATCTACATTCCTATCAAAGCTACCTCCACCCGTTCTCTTTGCTTGAATTGGGCCGCTAATAAATGTCCTGCCTTTTCTTCTTGCTCATACGTGGTCACCCTTAGCCTGATCAGCGCATACTCCACTTTCATTGTGGATAGCGCATTTAATTCATACTTCACTTTCCAAACCGTCATTACATTTTCCTGTGAGGGCTTTCTGTCATAAAGGCGCGTTAGTCGGATTTTGTATTTCTCAAGCATCTCCTGTTTGTCTCTATTTCCTACTTGAACTTCTTTGCATCACGTCTTTCCTGTCACTCATAAACTGCTCACCTTGCTAATTGAGTCCTCATTCGGAGCGAAATATTCCTCTATGGAGCTCTTGAGTGCCTGTTTGTCCTGGGGGTGTTAAAGCATGCTCTGTTCATTCTCCACCTTTTCACCCATGGCTTCACCAATGCTGTATCTAGCATTATGCTCACTGCTTTGTGGTCTGAGACCCCCCTGTTAGGAACTTGCAGAGTACCACATTGTTTATTATTCGGGATGAGAGTAGGAAATAATCTATGCGAGAGCTCGTGCCATGTACACGTGATGTAAATGTAAATTCCCTGATTGAAGGATTTAACAGTCTCCAAGGGTCACAGAGACGTTGGGTTTCTATTAGCTGTGTCAGGTGTTCCCTATCCTTAGCATTGACATATCTAGGATTATTTGAGTTGTCAATAAAGGGGTCTAATGGTAAATTCCAGTCTCCTCCTATTAGCATCAGGCTCTTCCCTGTCTTCCCTAGAGATCTGTGAACATTTAACAGGTACACCCGTTTATCAGCTGTTGGAGCTTAGGTCGATCCTATGATTAGCTTGTCGCTGTCTATATGCGTTTTGATCGATATGAATCGTCGTTCGCCCATATATGCGTAATGAGAACCTGGAGCGATTTGTGTATAAGGATTGCAACCCCACACTGCTTATCCTTTTCTAAGCTGCTATGATACACTTTTCCAACCGAGTATCTATTTAATTGTTCCGTTTCCCGCTTATCAAGGGGCGTTTCTTGTAGAAGCGCTACATCTGCTTTTTTAACCCCCAGATATTGCATGGTATTCTTCTGTTTAATATAGTGTTTTAACCTTCACCCCCCATCGTGAATCTCAGTCCCGACTCTCATTGCGACTGAGCTGGGGGTGTTTGATGCTGCCTCTCATTCTCCCAAGATCATTTCTGGTTTGATTCTAGCTCTCTGTATAAACTCTGAACTGCATAACTGAACATGTTATGAATTCAAAAACATAGAGCAACCAAATTGGGTAATAACCATCTCCCTCCATCTGCACAGTTGTGTGAACTACACCTCCTTTCCTCTTCCTAGATGGCACTACTGGATTGAGACTCTGCTATTTACACCACCCCTTTCACCAGTACACCTATCAGCCCCTTACTGCTGGCCTTCTCAGCACCCAACCATCCTCTCCCCTCCCCTTTTAGCTCTCAGTTCCATAGCACTAACTATCTGTGAGCAAGTCTCCACTGGGTATTGGAGTGTCTTTCATCTTTTCAAGGGTACACTTCCAATATCCAGTCCATGTCACACTGGCCACTTACCAATGCTTCTCTTCCTCTTCTATACTTTGGAAAATATTAACGTATCCCCTGTTCTCGTCCATCATACTTCTAAGTCAGTTCTTCAATGACGATCTTGATTTCTCCCTTAACCTGTCCGCACTGGAACTATTTATTGGCAGTTGTGTGCCATTAATCAGCTTGGGGTGTGCCCCTTGTCCTCCTTCTGCTGCTCTGTCTCTCCACCTCCCCTGCCTTCCATCTTGCTGGAATCCTTCTCTATCTTGCCTATCAGTGTCTCTTGTTTGGGAGGTATCCATGGCTTGCACCTCTTGTATTGCCATAGTGATGACAGGTCTGTAAAAATGGTTGTCTTCTGGTATTTTGTAACAAGCATCTTGGCTGGCTCCAGCACTCCATACCGCAAGTCCCATTTCCTCATCATCGGACTCATGTCTGAAAACTTTTTCCCCCTTTTCCAACGTCTCTTTGGAGAATTCTGGTGCAATATATATCTTTTGTCCTTCTCATACTATCGGGCTCTTCCCTTTGACAGCTAACAGGATCTGACATACGTGTGAATGGCGTAAGAAACAGGCAAGCGTTGGCCTTGATGTTTGCACACTGCTCCCATTTTGTTTTTGCACCCTGTGTACTCTTTGTATTTCCAACCCCTGTGCAAAATCTGCATGCACATTTGCTGGGATCCATTTTTCTAGAATGCTAATTGGGTCTTTCTGTTCCACATCCTCTGGAAATACAATGAAGCGCAGGTTACTTCTCCTGCTTCTATCTAGTACCTTATGTACTTATGCCTGTAGAGCAAAGACCTTTTCAGCCACATCTTCAACTTTCCCCACCGTCTCATCCACTTCCCCCAGACTATTGAACCTTGTCATCTCTTCTTTTACACTTACCACTTCTCATGTGGATCTCTTGGTCTCGTATACATATTTTCCACTACATCAAAATTGTTGTACGATGAGGTCTACATTCTAAAATTACCCCCCTTCCGCTCCTGACTCGCCATGTTGCTCAAATAATCTGGTACGTCTCTTCACCTATCCCTTTCCCTTTTCCGGTACAACTTTTCTTCACCTGTTTGTTCGCCCTTGGGGGTCCGCTGTTGTTTGCTTTCTTTTTCTCTTCCTTTAGCGATCATTATAATGCATCCTCTTTCAACTCGTTTCCCCTACTGCTCATTCCCTTCTCAGTTTACTCTAACACCTTCCAGGCTTTATTACACAGGCATTTCACTGTTCATTCTCCCTGGTCCTATTGTTGTTCCTGTTCCTGCATCCACACTGCTGCTGCTACTGCATTGTCCCAAACTTTTCCCAATGCAGTTATCTTCTCTCTTCTCTGTTCTTTCTCCTCCTGTTTCTTATTTTTTTGGGATTGGCTGATGAGGTATGTGCTGTCCGTGCTTTACTGTATTTATTCCAGCATTCTTAAAGTGCATCATCCATGGGGCATGCCATGCCCTATGCCTTCATGCCTCTATGCTGACATGCCTCCTGCTTTTAGGACTCCTACCTTTGCACAAGATCCTTAACCAGCAGTCTTTTTTCTATGTCTACTGCAGGGTCCTGCCTTCTGTGTGCCCAGCCGCTCTCCTCTTCACCCGTGCTAGCTTGCCTCCTCCTCTGCCGCTCGGCCACGTGGAAGGTGGGCTCTTTCCATGGCGTTTCCTGGCCCCCTTCCTGGACCCACTGCTCCTAATCTCCTCGAGGTTGTCTGACACTGCAATGCTGCTTCCAGGCAGGAGACAACATTTTTGCTTTCCTGTGCCTCCTTCCTACGTCATTCTCACCTCTCCGGGATCCAATCTCCTCACTTGCTTCTGAACCCGCTCTGCTGCTTCAATGCCAGGTGAGTGCGCCGTGAGGGCTAGCTGCCATTTCCATTTTGGATCTCATGCCTGCTCACAGAGGTTTACTCCTGCCGCCAAACTCGTTTCTGACCTCCAGCTGACCTTATAAATGTACTATGTGGTGCCACAACTGCTGCCCTGTTGATTCTTCCACGTGTGGGGCAAAATCTCTTCTCCTTCCTGTTCACATGATACAATAGGGCATGAGCAGAGTCGAAGGGTCAAGCCTAAACTGCCATCTTCATGGGCAGTTGCCCACATCCAATTATAATCTCACAATGTTTGTCTCAAAACTATTAGGTCCAAGACTGGGCAGGCTAAATCATGTGAGGGGAGTCATGTATCATGCTTCTTCTAGTGTTGGAAGATTTGGTTCTGAACATGTGTGATGAAATTTCTATTGCCGACAATAGTTATCGGGAGAGCAATGGTTGCTTGACCCAACTCTACAACGAGTGCAACAGTGATCTGGCCATAAAGGTGAAAATGTCACCCAAATAAATGGTATTGCTCATTAAGGTACCATGGGCGTAGGATATGCTATACACTTCAGGGATGAGTGAACCCGTATAGAAAGAACCAAACAACAATAGAACTTTGGCACCAAAAGAAAAATTAGTATCCACACAGGGTAGTTATAAAATACAGATACGTTTCTCAAACACTGACAAGTGTTCATAACACTATAGAATCCCACCTCTGTGAAGCAAATAAAGTGATCACAGCAAATCATTATGTCTGGGCTGAAGATAGGATGGACGAACAACAAGATGAAATGCAAACATTCACAATGATTACTGTCAAAATGTCTTTTAAAAGTGTCTGGTGCCCAAACAGTCTCTAGAAAATACATTCTCCACATAGTATCCTTGTAAGCAAGTATCCTTAGTAATCCTTGTAAGTGAGTCTTAGTAATCCATGAATACTCATGATATCATTTCTTTGAATGAGTTTGTCCAGCAAAACGTTAATCTTCTTATCCTTTTACTTTTTTCTTCTTTTAAGTTCTACTTTCAAGCCAAGAGAAAAGAAAAGGTAATGTTTTTGATAACAAGATTAACTTTTCGCTGGACAAACTCTTGGAGAAATGTGATGATCAGTATCCATGGATTGCTAAGACTTACAATGATACTATATGGAGGATGCACACAAAAACGCCCTAATTAGAACCCCATTATGTAATACATAAGGACTCTAAATATGTGAAATATTGTGCATTAAGGCGTTCAGAAGCCCTGAAGAATATCACACCTATAATCTTTATAGCAGGTTAAGAGTGTGAAGCACCTTTAGGTTGGTTAGGTTCTGTTTCATTTACACATTTGAAGACTATATTTCATCATGCAACACATTCTTTGTGAAGTAATGGATGCTTAGATTTTGTTTAAGTTGACAGAATAGAAGATAAGGTTTTGTTAAGCTTTAATTTGTTCATGTAATAGCATATGCCGATGGGTTAGGTTCATAGAATCATTTTCTTTTGGTTATATGAAAAGTTTCACTACTTTGGACGGGCAACCCTTGGATAAATCTTATCCACGGGGGAGGTAGAGATAGGTTTGAATTGATTGTAACTTGATTATTTTATATGTTTATTTTTTTAGTATGAAAGTAAGAAGTGCATATTTTTCTGTCTGTAGAATAATTTTTCAGAATATGAATTTGTAACCATGAATAAACAGGTTGGTTGTTATAGAATGGACATTGTTTTGTAACTGGCAGATAACTGTTCCATTTAGAACTAATACATACAAACTTAGTGCGCTTGATCTCATGTAGCAGATAATTGTTCTAGTCATAGAATGTACATTATGTATATGCTTTCTTTTAAGGGTTTCACAAATAACTATACCTCATATCCAGTGAGGATTCAGGTCCCTATGATATTTTCGCAGTCATCCTTCCATGGATATACACTACCTCCCTTAGTGCCAACTTTGCTGACACATGATTGTGTCTGTTTCTCATAGACAATTCATTTCATCTGATCCCATGTATAAAGCTTCCATTCATGGTTTCAAGGGTGACTTTGTGCCTACTCTGCTGATTTGTCTGTATGTATTACCTTTTTGGAATGTGAGACGATATTCACTTAATGTTTGAGATCCTGCAACTGTTGTGAAGGTTTGATGAGACCCCACTGTTGCACAGGGCTTCACTCTTGCTTCTTTACAATATAAGTATGTTTTACATATAATGTATTGATAATTAAAATATCAATGTTCAATCACAAGGGATAGAAGACTGGTGCATTTTTCCATGTCTTGTAAATCATGTGCTTCAGGTGACTCTATTGTATAATATTTTCTTGTATTTTATTGGGGACACAGCTTCGTATTCGACCCACAAACACTTTACAAAATTAAGTCAACAGAAAATGGAGGCTGTGCTGAACCAGGTGCTATACTTTGAGGGAACAGGTAGTGATCAATTGAGCAATTGCAGAAGGTGAATAAATGGTACAGAAACTAGAGACAATTCAGACTCATGGCATCCAGTGGCTGAAGGGAAGGTACCATATACAGGATGCTGTGAGGTAGGTATTTAAGTGAAGGATAGACAGAGAGGGGGAATGGTGTCAGATTAATACGAGTGTATCCATTGAGATTGGTGTTTTAGTACAGTTTTGAAGAAGCAAATAGTAGTACTCTAAATATATCAAGTCAAGTCAAGCCTTTGCTCTATTCGAAATTTGTAATTAAAGCCACAACACAAGGATTCATCAAACACCATATGAATTACAATGATGAGACTGCATTAAGACAGACCCATCAGCAGTGCAGGATATATTAAGAACACACCTAAAAATTGATGGTACCACTACACGGTAGGCGTCTCTTATGCCATGATTTAATAGGCATGGTTTCACGTTTATTTGTCTGATTTTCGAAAATTCTGGATAGATAAACAAGAAATGCTGTGTAGATTCTTTAAGCAGAGGACAAAAGAGGCACATTAGAAAGAGCCTGGTTTCCAAACGCTTGTTAAGGTTGCTAGCGGTAAGGTGCCCATTTTGAGTTTGATGAATAAAGTATATGATTGCGAGTCCTTAATCGTGCCTAGGTACTCATCGTACTGGCATTCTACTTTTAGGGGAAGGTCTGATGCCAATTAATCAGGCTTGGCATGCTCCATAAATGACCATCTCCCATCTCAGAGCTTGTTACCATAATGCGTCTTACCCATGAAAAGGAGCTGCCATTCAACGTCTTTGTATTTCATAAGCTTGCGGTTGGAGCTGGGAGACCCATGAGCACGTTGGTGTGCCAAGCCATGTTGAGCCAAGCCCTGCCCACCACTACATCAGAGGCCGTTTCGGCCGCAGCGGCGAAGCACGCAATATCTGAGGGAACCCTTGCAGTTGGAGCGTGGAGTCCCGTGAGCACGTTGGTGTGCTGAGCCAGGTTCAGCCAAGCCCCATCCAATATCACTACATCAGATGCTGGGCTGCCCACAGCAGCGCAGCCCTCAGCAGCCAAGGGCGCCCTTGCAGTTGGAGCTGGGAGTCCACTAAGGGGCTAGGAAGTGTGCCCTAGTATCGGCATCATGTAACCCTGTGGCAGGGAGACGTACTATGGCAGCCCTGCAAGCTGTCGAGGCGTGCGCCGGGTTAGACTTTGTTTTCTGCCAGGAGGTTTGTAGTGGTGTCCAGTTTGTCCACAGATTGCTTAAGTAACAACGTGTGGAGGACCAAACTATGTCACTTTCAGCTGGAGAAGCAGCCAGGCTCAGCTACAAACTTTTGGGCCACACCTGTTTGCTTTGGATTTCTCTTTCACATGGATGGACCGGTTGTTTATGCTCTCAGGAGGTATTTGTTTGTAGCACATTTTTAGTACTAGGGCTTAACGCAAGGCAAATCTGCAGGCAGCAAATATATGTGACTGCCTTTCGGCGGTTCAGGGGTATAATTGCATGGCAATGACATTTGCCTCAGTTTTATTTATTTATTTACGATAATGAGCATTTTATTTGTTGGATGTTAGAGTTCATAGTAATTAGTTGTTTTAGAATCACAACGAAAGGAAAGGCTCCCCAATCTCCCCCTAATGGTAGAGCAGTGAAGAGATCGACAAAACTCACCAAGCCAATTGATGAGGAAAATATGATGATCAATGAAATTGCAAGTCTTTTTTATGATATTGAATCCCCAGACAATAGTAATAGATCCCCATCTGAAGTAAATTAAATGGGGAAGCACCGGGAATCGAACGGTGCAGTAAATTCAACCACTGATCTATTGTTAATAGGGCCTGCTGATTCCCAAGATGGTCACTCTAATATAAGAAGGGGTATAACTATACCTGGGATGATCGAAGCCGATATGAGGGAGCAGGCTAAGAAAAGTCTGACTGGTGGTAAAGTTAATCTTCCTGCTCCTCTGAACATTGGCAAAATACTCCCTGGTTATGAAGTAAGAATTTACCATTATAGTGTGGTCGAAAGTGTTCTAATTTTGCCATGGAAGCTATTAGTACTGGCCAGAGTAATGAAGTTGGAGAGGGAGATGAGTTAAGATTTGAGGTTATTCCCAAGAACACTGATCAAGGAGGACTAATACAACTATCCTATCACCCAGCGGTTACAACAAAGAACAGGTTTTATCCCCTAGCCCTGAGAGGTTTGGTAGGGGTGATGGAAGATAATTGCAATATTTTAAAAGGGGCTAGACAGCAGGGAGCTACTCCTCAAGGCCAGGAAGGGGCCAATGTCTACGTAAGTACAACCCAATTCAAGTGTGAAGGGTGCAGGCTAGTTGAGGTTACCATAACACATCTAGAAGCAGACAATGTGGCCCTACGCACACAAGTAGATGCCCTCAAGGGGGAAATTGGGGAGTTAAGCGCTTTAATGGATCAGAGTATGTCTGGAGGGAAAGTAGCTGTTGTCTCTGCCACTAAAAGTATTGGGAGTACAATTGGAGTGCCACCTATAGTAAATGACCAGGAAGAAGTTGTTAAAGTGATTAATGCTTTTATGGCTAAAAATCCTCCTGCTAGGATCATCCTGACATAAATGTGCTCCCAAAGGTTATGGCGGGACTAGAGTACTCCCCAGGATAGCAGCCAATCCCATAGCTGAGAAGAACTTGTGTGTACCCAGCGAATGCCTCTAAAGGAGGAAGGGAAGGTAGCAAACCTGGGGACACACTCATCAATGAGGTTATGCATTGATTGAGAGCAAAGAGAGGTTGCTATGCAGTTATTAGGAGCAACATATTGAACTGTGAACATTTACCCTGTCCGAATAATCAATCTAGGGATTATATAAGATTGGAACTAATAGAGAAAGAACCTGTTGAAGCGTTGCTGATTATGAAGCATAGATCACACCCCCCCCTGGCCTCTAGGTAGAGATCAGTTTAAATCCTCCAATATATTTAGGAAATTCTGAAAGTGAGATACTGACCTATATAGCACAATTCAACAATGTTAGGTCAACTGAACAAAGTATGCTCAATAACAGTGAGCTAAATGCAAATTATATTAGAACACATTTAGTCCCTGATTCATGTATAGTTGGAATTCAAAATCATATTCCCTAGAGGGGTTTGAATGCAATTCTGCAGAAAGGGCATTTGGAGCCGTCTTCTCAGATTAGGGCTGTGGAATCTGTAAACCTGAGAGTGAATGGCCAATTGAGGAGTATAGATTGGCAGGCCACGCCCCATGGTTCTGCTGACAGTATCCAAGCATCCCCTACAGAAGCTTGTGTAGAGTCGCTTAATTTCATGGACTATTGCTGGGTTAAAGAAACACTTAGTTGATGAGGAAGGGCGAAAATTCATCCAAAACCATGAGGTAATTTGCTTGCAGGAAACATGGGCAATGGGGGCATTACATCTACAAGGCTATGCTACATTTTCCATTCCAGGCGATCAAGTCAAGGGGGGAAGACCAAGTATGGGAGTTATGATTTGGATTGAGGTGTCAACATTTACGACAGTAAGATCTATAGATAATGGTTGCAAGGATTTTTTGAAGCTGCACCACAAACTGATGGATGGTACCAATGTTTAATTGATTAATTTATACAACCAAAAAAATCCCAAAGGAGTGGCCAGGATGTTTTCCCTCCTAAAGGAGAGGATTGACCGATGGAGGAAGAGGCACCATCATAATTTGAAAACTTTAATAACTGGGGATTTTAACTTTCAATTCGAGGCATTGGATATTATAGGAAGTATGTGTGAGGATGAGGATCTTGTTAGGAGATAGAAGTATTGTCAGCATCTAAATGACTCGGGTGGATAGCTCAGGGGCAACATGCTTGTCTTGGAAACAAGACGACATTGAGCAACACGGGTTTGATCCACGGGTCCTTGCTTAGAAACCTCTGGGTATTAAGCGCGTTATAAATAAACAATTATATCATATCACAACCCACGAGAAAGTATCAGAATACTGAAGAGCTGGCTAGTCTATTCATTGCATCGGATTTGAGGGCTTGTAATGGCAGGCTACTGAGGGATACCACTGCAAACAGTACTTTTGTGAGTGGTTCCCACACTAGTCTGATAGATCATATACTAGCCAACTTGGAATTATTGGTGTTGCTGAAACATCTTGAAGTAATCCCTAAAATATAAAGTGACCACTGTCCAATTTTCTTAAAACCTGTTAAGGTACTGTTAGAGCTAAGTGGAGTGACAATGGATCTAATATAGGACTCTTTATAGGACATGCTAGACGCTCTATAAAGTGTGTGAAACTTAATACAGACACAGTACTCCCCGAGATCTATAGTAGTATTTCACCAGCCTAAGCAAAAAAAGAATCCATTGATTCTAGTGCAAGCACAGGCCTAGTCATGGCTCATAAGAATCTGACTGATGAACTTGGATGGTTTTTTACCACGAGTAGGTGAACTGTCAAAAAACACTCACTGAATAAAACACTCTCGTACAGTGGGGAGTGTTGTGCTGCTATATGTGTCCTGATAAACTGTGCAAAGCATATTGCCACTGGAGATGTACCAGCACTGTGGGAGGTCAGTGGGTGCAACAAAAGTCTGGTTAAGAGCAAGAGGGAGGCCTTTGTAGAGGAGAAACCCTGTTAACTGCCATGAATAACAACGATTCCCATGCATTTTGGAAACTAATTGCGGCAGGACAATCTGCAGACCCAGTACTGGTCCAGGGGTGTATACCTGAAACAGCATGATATGAACACTTCAAGGGACTATATAACAAAAACCTGGTCTTTTCTGATCCAGACCTTCCTGGTGAAGTACAGGCAGAAGGATTATTAGAACAAGCTCCTCTCAGGTTTGCTGGAGAGGAGGTCAGGATAGCAGTTCTTAGTCAAAGGGCAGGAAAAGCACCAGGCTTGTACACATTTTCAGTAGACCTATATATGTTAGAACCTACTATCTGGGTACCCTATCTTAACCGACTATATGATGCAGTACTACGTTTAAGTGCAGTTTCCTCTTCTGGGACAAAAGCAAAGATCATACCGGTTTATAAAAAGGGCGGTAGGGGTGATCCATGTAACTACCACCCGATATCTTTGCTAGAAACCCTGTGGAAAAGGTATTTGATAGAGTAGTTTAAGGGCATTTGGAGTCCTGGATAGAAAACAACAATATAATAAACCACCTACAAGCTGGGTTTTCAATCTGCAACTAGTACAATAGATCAGAACCTGAGCCTACAACTTTTATTTGATAAATATGTGATTTTAAGAAAGATGACCTGTATTCTGCATTTTCAACTTGAAAACAGCTTGCAGGCTGTGAAAAGTACTCATGAGCCTAGACATTCCATTAACACTGTTAAGGACAATTCAAATCCTTTACACCATCAACGAAGTGGTTATCAGGTGAAATGTAAATGGCAATATAAAAAATCGGTGGTGGTCGAGATGGGGGTACGCCAAGGTTGTGTTCTTGCCCAAAATAATGTTGTCTCTTTATTAATGGTGCCATCGAGAAATTGTTGGGTCTCCTTCAAACGCACCTGGCTTGACACATGATGAAGTTCTTTTATCACTTACTCCAGTAGGGTTGAAAGGCCGATGTGCTGCTTTTGTTGAGTTCTGTAGTATTAACAGCCTAACGGTTAATGCAGAGAAAACAAAGGTTCCAGCCTTCAGGAGGAACAGGTCTAAGAAAAAGGACATGATCAGGCTAGAACTAAATGGAGAGCTAATAGTGCAGATTTACAGCAATAAATGCGTAGGATTAAGGGTCAAGGATGATTGCAGGTGGAATGCCCAAATAGCAATGTCCAGGTCAACATTGGCCAGATACAACGGGCCATAGCTAGATTTACGCGAGAGTCTGCTAATGGGGCGGTGAAGGTTTCTATTGAAACTTATAAATTGCAGGTAATGCAGGAGGCATTATATGGAGCTGAATTGTGGGGGGAAATTGTAGCAGTTTGACAACAATTGAGAACAAGTTTGTCAAAAACATTGTAGGCCTACTGACTAGTGCACCTAACTTGCCTGTTTTCTTGGAATCTGATCTCAAGAGACTGGAATCATTATGTAAATCCAAACCCATCTATTACTGGGTTAGAATTTGGAACACCTTGAGGCTATCTAGATATAGAGACGCTCTGGTGGATGTTATTGCTGAGGAAGGTGGCACCTCGCTGCCATGGCTTGCCCATATTAAGAAGAACTTTACGGCATTGGGCTTAGTGAATGCTAGACCTCACCCGAGCAAATGGACACAGCAACCAAGCATGCAATTAAGAATGCACTGTTGACTAAGGCGGAAGAAGAAGTATTGAATTCATTCAACAAAACTGCCTTGTTAAAAATATATTGCGAACATAAGCAGTCGTTAGGTTATGATGAGTACTTGCATAATGTAGGTACCACACCTATGAGACTATTATGCACTATATCACAAATGGGTATTGTAAGACAACAGATGTGTGGATATTTTGTGGTGACCAAGTTGAAAGTATTCTCCATTTTATGTTGCTCTGTCTAGAGTATTTAGATCTGAGGAAAAGATATTTGAAACCCCTATGCCATATAAAATGTGTTAGAACAACTCTGCAAGCTATGGCCTTATGTTGTCACTCAAGGGACAGCTTGGCAGTCCATTCAGTGGCAAATTACCTCTACAGGGCTTGGAGGAGAAGACTGGCTAAAATTAGATAATTGCAGGAAGAGTAATCATGCCTCTGAGGTATGTCCAAATCATCTGTGCTATCAGGAATTTGAGATGGATATAATGGTTGTTGATTATGGTCCTTTAAACATGTTTTTGGGTTACATTTGTTTGCCCTTTTTCATGCACAGCACAGTATTGACCATGGATTATATTGGTGTATGAAATATTAATGTTATTTGATTAATACCTGAAATAGAAATCGGTTGTCATATACCATGTTGGAGTGAGAAGAACAATCTGTTATTTAGATATGCGACATTTATGAATGTATGTCTGATACAATTTAGTATTAATAAATGGGTATTTGACCTGCATTCAACTGCAGGGTGTTTGATGTGTTTTTATACATTTTAAGGAAATTGCTGCTAGGTCTTATAATTTGTATGATGATGTGATGCTTTGCTCATTTGTTCTATGTATGTGCTAACATGCTTTTAGGGAATAATGCCATAATTATTGTCATATTGACAATAATGTCATATTGACTTGACTTGGTAATTCATACGTGCTGGGGTTGGCAAAAGGCAGAGCCAATAATACAATGGTTTCAATTTTGGCACCATATTAATACATTGGGCCTCATTACGACCCAGGCGGACTTCGCGGTGCTAAATGCACCGCGAAGCATGGCGGAAAGCCGCCGATAGCGCCATGGGGGTTGGCGGATTTACCGCCCCATTCCGACCTCGGCGGAGCGGTAAATCCCCAATCCCCATTCGGCCCTCCCCATTCCCATTTTTGCCCCATAGGGTATAATGGGAGTGGGGAAGGAGTTAATTACGCCACCGTAAAATACGGTGGCGTAATTAACAACGAGGTCCCGTAGCGCCATGGTTTTCTCCGGCTGGTAAAACCAGGCGGAGAAAACCTCCATGGCGCTACGGGAACTCGTAGTATGGCGGAGAGGTACGCCATGCACTACGCTGGCGTAATACCCTCTCCGCCAGGGTCCTAATGAGGCCCATTGACAATTAAGTTCAAGGTGCATTATTGAATTTGGTGCTGATTTGGGTAAACGCAAAACTTGTTAAAAAAACAGGACAACCCCGCAGCTACGCCCCAGAGAACACAGCTTCTGACAAACATTTTATAGTGCATCTTGATTTAGCTAACGGAGGAATGGACACCCACATGGTCGCATGATCAGACCGCATCTATTAGGTTACCATTGGCGCGAAGGTTGATTCTTCGATTGCTCTTGCTCTTTGGGGAGTAAGTCATCGTTTTTGTTTTAGAGATGTTGAGATCCAGGCCTTTGACAGTACAAAGGCACACACATCTTTCCATCTGTTTACATATAATATGGTGCACCAGGGACTTACACTGCTGAGGGACACAAAGGGAGAAAGAGCGGGAATGAGGGGAAGCAAAGGGAAGACTTGGGATGGAGCTATTGGTAAAGCACTAGATCAGAGGAATCAAAGAGCCGAGTATCTGGGGGCTGTGCTATAAGAGTGTGTCAGATAATGCAAAGGTTCTAACATATGTAGAACACATTTCAAGAGCACTTTAATAGAAAGCCAACCAGCATAACGAGAGTAATAAGAGGTGGGAGAAAATAGGGGAAGAGTACTGGTGGCAAGGTGAGTACTTTGCCATGCGGGGTAAGAAGTAGAGGGTGGGTCAAGGAGGAGGTTGGCACAGTACTGAAGGCAGCTGAGAAGTAAGGTTGTTATGAGGGTTTTGGTAGCATAGAAGGTGGTGCATTGCTCTACTGTTGTCAAGATTAATCCTGACTGCCATTGAGGTAGAAGTGATTGAGTGGAGGAGGTTAAGGTTGCTATACGCAAGGCCTCCCATTTGGCTTCCCTTATTGGAGGAGTAAAGCAGCTCAGGTGGAAATAAGATATGTGAGGAAAGGAGAGGTGGGGCATTGGAAGTAGGAGCGTGGATAACGTCAATCTACTGGAATTGAACATAATACAGCGAGGTGCCATCCAGTTATAGATACCAATGAGAAAGTCTGGTATGGAAGCAGAGGTCAGTAGTAAAGCTGGTTTAGGAGAGGATTTGCTTGTCTTCCAGGTACAGTATGGATTATCTCTTTTTTCATTGATAAGGTCTGTCTCCTCAGTTTGGAATGGACGGGATATCAAGGTTACGTGCATGTTCCTATTTATTCAGTGTTCTGTTTTTCACCTGGGTGTGAATGCTTATTTTCCTTCGAGGAACACTTCAATAATTCATTCATCCCTTTCCATGTGAAGAATTTTGGAAACATTTGTGATGGAACGTAAAATGCAGTGGCTTTCTCTTCTTTCTGCTCACCTCTTTAGGCTTTTTTTACTATGGGTTTTTTACTACGTACCTGCTTTTTTATCAACCAAACTTTATTCAGTTTTATGTTTGATGAAGTGGTATTTGTTTGGTTCTCTGTCATATCATATATTTTCCTGCAGTGGTACAGGGAAAATTATCACATATTCCTGATTGTTTGGAGGGCAAAGGTTTAGTTGTTTTTTGTCGATTAGATGTCCTTTTAGGGCAGGCACTTCATTATCTACCTGAGTTGGTTCCTTGTCCAGCTGCACGATAAGTCACTTCTCGTTTCTTAGATCATGTTTTTCTTAATTATTCCATAAACAACCTTCGCTATTCGTTTTTTAAATGACACTTCCAGGCTTTTGTTGAAGGCACTGACACATGGGGTCTTGCTTTAAATAAACAAAACCGAGCCTCCTTTGGATGTATGGATTTTAGTGCTGCTTATGTTGTTTGATTCTTCTTTGCCGTCTCTAGCATCAGTGGGGTCTCAAATGCT
Organism: Ambystoma mexicanum; assembly: GCF_040938575.1. Classification (NCBI taxonomy): domain Eukaryota; kingdom Metazoa; phylum Chordata; class Amphibia; order Caudata; family Ambystomatidae; genus Ambystoma; species Ambystoma mexicanum. Next base: position 1,273,049,971 of record NC_090929.1, on the reverse strand, counting down.
GCATGGTAGCTTTCCTGGGAGTATCTTTCTAGGCTACAATATTTCCTCTCTGGCTGATGGGATTATACACGATTGTATGATTAATATGACTTTTACTGGGGACTTTCGGCTGCTTTTATTCATTCTACCATGTCTGTGCCATCCTCCTAGTGAAGATACACATGGTTTACTAAGTTCATCCATGGTCAGGATTGGGAAAGTCATTTCTGTATGCTTACCTGAGAAAGTTGTGAGCCTTTTCTCGCATGTAACCCACTATTCTTCTCGGTGCTCTGATGTATTAGAGCCTTGGTTCGACTTTCCACTCGATGGGATGTCCTAGCGTGTTGAAACTGGTGAGTGGACCAAGAGCTATCCTGGGTTTGATCACTAGGCTGCAGAACGTGCCTCACATGTTCATCTGGGACTTCTCTCCTCAACATTATTTCTTTGTGTAGGTAATCCACTTTTATTTTTCTGTGACCGCTGTTTTGGAGATGTTCCAAAACTTCTATGCTTATTTTCAGAGTCTAACTTAGATTCCTAGGGCCCACTTCTTCATCATATGCAAAAGACTTGGGAGTTGGTCACCTTCTCTGAGGTTTAGATGCATGGAGCCTGGCTGGAATGTTTCCTCTTGTTTGTTATTCCGTGATTCAGACTGTATTTATTGAATGATTCATCTTTCATAGGTTATCTGCTTGATAGTTTGACAACTGCGTGCTAGAGGAAATTACCGTTCATTCCAGGGACGTCATTTCACCAAGAAGCCAGGGGTGGCGGAAGTGACATCACACGATCCTTGACCTCTGATCACATCACCGGAAGTAATGTAATTTGACCCCACCCACAAAGTGACATCACGAGAAGCGATGGAACACAACCTTTGACCCCTTGGCAAAACAGGAAGTGACATCACATAGAAATGTTCCTAAGTACACTATGAAAAATATGGTTACGATATCACTGTAATGTGATATACATTTCATACAAGAATGGATCACGATATGTATTATTAATATCAGTGTGTATAGGCCCATATTAGCAAATTACTGTGCATGCAAGCAGACGTCCATGGTGAAATGATAATGATGTGTCATTATACAGCACTTACGCTTAAGCGCTTTATGTAGAAAAAATATACATACAATATCACCCAACCTGTGTTAGTACTCATTTATCGACCTCAGAAAGATGAAACGCTGAGATGGCCTTGCCGGGACTCAAACCTCCAACCTGCATATCATAGAGACATCGCAGCAGCAAGCGCTCAACCCACAGAGCTATCTTATCGGCTATAGTTAGCTTACTGGCTATAGTAAAATGAGCAATTGCATGTCTGAATGTTCTCAATATTAGAAAGCAAATTGCACTCTGTAGTGGATATCACTAAACTGGTAACAGATGTAACAGCAGGCCAGTTCATCTGCAGGTCTGGTGCAAAGTTGGCCACATGTAAAGCCTGCGTGGATTGAATTTTCAGGCTTCAGAGGTTGGCAAACTACATACCATTGGGAGGGTTCATAACTGTGATTTAAATAATTTAGAGTAGAGCAGGTAAAGCAGTGCACTCACACAGCATGCCGTTCTCTGGTCACTCGTTACCTCATACCTACAATCAAACATGTTCATGTTAATGTTAAAGGATATTTGTACCACACACTATCACCACCGGAGTGGTCCCCTGGCACTCTGGCGGCTCTGAAAAAGGGAAGGGCGGGGTGAGTTAGAGGGAATAAGCTGGAAAAGTGCAAGAGAGCAGTGATGTGCTGTTGGCAGCCTCAGCCCGGTTGGCCCGTTGGCTGGGCTTGGGGTGTTTTACAGTCGGTAGTCGTCGTGCGCTGTTGTGTGAGTCTATATGTGGTTTGTTTTGTTTTTGCAGTGTCGTGAAGTTTGTGCGGATTGTTGTGTTGTAGGCTTGTGGTTGTATTTGGTTAGAGTTTGAGAGGTTTATGTAGAGGGGTGTTTTGTTAGTGGATCAGCTAATTGGAATTGCTGTCCTTGCAATTATGTCTAGGTGTGATGCTTGCTAACATCCTGCACAGCATGCCTGGGCGATAGGAAAGATAGACACATTACAACAAAGCATTAATTGTGGCACAATGAAATGAAGAACCACTTTATGTGCTCCAGTCAAACATTTGTACACTGTACACAAGCTTTTAGGCAGACGAATATTTTCAAGTGACCGAGGACACCGAGATGGAATGTCTTGTGATGATCATAACAGAGACAACAGCAGAAAAACCATGCTACAAATGAATCGTGTGAAAAGCAAAATACACAGTCCGAAATGGATGCTTATTCCACTCTAAATGCTTTTTGGACGTTTTTCTGCATTGTGAATTTGAGGTGTTTAGGCACAGACTAAATAAGTGACCCTGAAGTGTGCCCGAAATAAATCTTTAATGAGTCTAGAATTCAAGAAATATTAATCATTTGCTATTCCTATCCTTTCTTATTTAGGGTCACTGCAAAAAGTGTTACATTTGTGGAACCCCCTGTTTCTTAAAGAGATCTGAACAAGAAAACCAGCCACTACAGAAACAAAGAGCCACATGGCGCTGGCCACAGGCCAGGAGTGTTAATTTCATTTTTTCGGGGTAGCAAGGGAGATCACTGGGGTTTCAAGGGAGAACTCAGGGGTCGCAGGTGCGACCCCTAGTGATTCCCAAATGGCTTCCCAGGTTCTTTCCCAGTTCAAGCAGCTCTGGCTTGGAATAAGTTGCCTGTAGACTTCCATAGGGAAAAGAATATTTCAATTTTCTGTAAACATTTGAACATTGTTCTGTTTAACTGAAGCCCAATCTATCGTTTTCTCCTAGTAGGATGCTCTTGTTCATCCCTTTTTGTGCACCCGGATGCCTCAGTCTCCGGTGCAGAATAAATACATAAATAATAAATAATTAACTAAAAATAACTGAATTTGTGCCCCCTTCTTGTGAGCACTGTCCCTTTATGGGCAGTGGTATTGTAGCTTCATTGTTTGGGTCGACAATAGCATCTCATATGTGACAATTGTTTGAGCCCTTGACTGAGTTGTGTTATGACCGTTCCCTTATGTCATGGCTATTTTTTTTTTATTATGTAACATATAGTTTATTACAAACGTTTATTACAACAATCCTTTACTTAGTTTTTCAAAATTGATCTCAACAATTCTCATTTTTAGTCAAGCTAAATCAATTCATGAGTTAATTCAATAGAAAAATGTACTACTTCTTTCTGAGTTCAGTCCAGGATTTTGTCAAGGAAATTTATTACTGAGCAAGTTAGATGCACCGAGCTCCCGCTCAGGACACAAAGCCACCAATCGTCCATATTGTCAACACAGGTGCAAATTTACTCAGATGAAGTGACTTTTGGTCTTTGAGTGCTGGACATTCAATTATTAAATGTTTGATGGATTCAGTCTTAACCATACAATATCTGCAAACCTCGTCCTTTGCTTCCTCAATGTGTTTCAAGGCGAACATTTGCTTAGTTTTTTAGGCATTTAAGCGCAGTCGAAGGAAGCCATCGCCATGATGGCGGTGATCTTTCATATTTGGACAGATTTTGAATCCAAGACCACTGTTTAAACTTTTTTTTCGTGATTTGTGGCTGGGCTAACAACATGTCTATCGGGATGTCGTCTGCTTGCATGATGTCCTTCAGCCTTTGATTCCATGTCATAAGTAGTCCAGTATGTGGACGGGTATCAGATGGTGCAAGTATTTTATATGCTGGTTCAGGAATAAAGATGGTCATCTTCCTTAGTAGCGCCATTGATTTCCATATCACAGTTCCGTATAGCTTGTCCAAGGCTAGTTCATGTCTGATGATGGTCATGGATATGTATTTTGGCAACCTCAGTACTCGTCTCCAAAAGGTACCTTCTTGCTGTGACCAGATTTTATGGTCTATGTTCCATCCTGTCATGGCTATGCTTGAGATGCCAAGGGATGTCATTTGAAGACACTGACATTCTTCGTATAGCGCCATACAATAAGGACTGCAAAGAAGGATACAGAAGTAACGATTTGACTACTTACACTGAGTTATTAGAACCCTCCTCAGAGGCCTGGATTGCATCCTTCAATCCATCAGTGTAACGTGTGCCTTTGCCAGTTAAGATCATGTGTGGGTCTTAATAACAGGATAATGGTTAATTGGTCAGGTGCGTGTGTGTGTGTGTGTGTGCTTGTTTTCTGATGTTACCTTATCGAATAAGGAGAGTTGTTGACCCATATTCATCTTTCCATTGCCTCACCTAGAACACGTGATTGGACCTCTGCAAGTGGAGGCTGAATCTCGGGCACCAGCTCTGCTACACACTTCTGAAAGTGGGTGGGTGGGCAGGCCCAACTATGGTCTTTTTCCTAGTCTTGGACCTGTAGATGTGCTGGATGACTACAGCTTCTGCACGTGGGAGTTGCAGAGAAGTGCACCAAGGCTAATTAAACCGTGATCGTACACAGGGCAATGACAACATCGAGACTAACCCCTCTTTTTTACATGTATACTTCTAGATGATTGGTGTCCTCTACATTTGTAAAGCCTTTGTTGCAAATGTAGTGCATTAGCCATTGCTTTAGAAAGTTGCAGCCACTTGAGAGCATCATTGAGCTCTGAGCTGTCACACTACCAGTGAGGTACTACTCTGACAATGGACAAGGGTGTTACCCAAGATAATTCTGCGAGGCCCTGTTAGTGTCAGGTATTGAATATCTGCCTGGCAGACGTGAGTACTTAATTGTTCTGTCACATACAGTACGCCATTGATTTTTTTTAATAAATACTGTCACTTCAGAATGGAAATATGAACAGGCCACTGCTATAGCAAGGCGTATTGTCACAAAGGCTTACTCCAAGCGCCTTGTCAGGACATTTTTTTCCGACATGGCATTCTGAATGCCGTTTACATACATATATCGCACCGAAAGGGGTCTATTTTAGATGCGTTATTTCATGATTGCTTGTGGACAGATCCCATACTTTCCCAAAGATTTTAAAACATTGATGCAGCCATATCAAAGATCTGACATGTCGACCTTAGACATCATATCAATAAAGTATCATATAATTCTGCAATAACTTATGTTTAGCACTGGGTCATGTCAAAGCTAGACTTCTTAAGGCTGAAGATCAATGGCATAACCACAAATTGTCCATTGTTGTTATTAAGCCCTAGAGGAGTTGAGGCAAGTGACTGAAAAAGTGCAAATTTCATTTGCAGAATTAGCTGCTGTATGTATTGGTATTTGTATGTTGTGTTTATTAAGCAAAAAATGCAAGCACTTCCATCGGAAACACTGCACACGAGGACAATATCAGTGAGAAGAGCAAAACACCACTAAGTGATAAGTACGATGATAACCAGTTGGAAGGGGGTGAATATACCCCTGTGAACTTGCACTAAGGAAACCAACAGACTTGGGAAATCGTTTGTGTATATTACACGCAGATATTATTTTCCGTGTGTGAAGATAAATGCATTGTGGAACTGTGCAGGAGGGGTGCAAGTGGGTCGAGATGAGACCCCTCTAGGCTTCTAGTTCTCCTGCCTTGGATAGAAGCAATGTTTTGAGGACTGTTTTTTAAGTCCAAAAAAAGGAATGTTTTATACATCTAGAGGTGTGGATTTCTAGTGGAGGGGTAAAGTATCAGGAGGCAGCGCAGGGAGTGTAGAGAGCTGTCACAATGAGTGGGACATGAGTCTGCAGCATGTATGGTGTGGAGTAACAGACAGGTAAAGGGGGCCTTCCATGAAAAGACTAAAATACAAAGCAAGTGTACTTTAAAAGGATTCAGTGATGGGTGGAGAGCCAAGCAGCAAAAAATCAGGGTGCAAGTTTAGGAACTGAGCGTGAGAGGAAATAAAGAGAGAATTGTAAAGTTAAGGTTTTTACCTAGACAGAGAAAACAGTAGAGCGGTAGACCCAGCAGCAGGCTAGCGTAGTAGTCGTGGTAAAAGAACCAGAGTAGAAAATCAAGGTGAGATGAGGCGAATCTTGTAAATATTTTAAAGGTTCAACTGAGCCACTGTTGGGATAGGAGGGATTAATAGCTGAATCTTTTATTTGCTGCCAAAGAGGGCCTCATGTTTGCAAGTCTTGTAACCCGTGGTGAGGAGATCAGGTTTTAAGGAGAGCAGCGAGGGTAGGAGGGCTTGGCATTGGGAGCAGCATGATGGATAACTTCAGTTGCAGAAGAACTGAGCATGAGGAACATGAATTCCATTGAGTGACAAATGCTCAAGGGACAGTATTTGGGACGAAAAATCAGGGTGAAGGAAGAGAATTGGGTCTTAGTGGATTATTCAATGGGAAAGAAAGGTACCAGTGAGCAGGGGTGGGCAGAATTACCGCTAGCGAAACAAAATTGGCGGGATTCACCACCAATTCCATTTCACCAGCTGGATGTGTTTTCCCTGTTCTGCAACATATTTTGACGGTTTTCTTTTTGGCTCTGAAATTTAATGCATCCCTGAAAAGTTTTAGACCCGAAAAGCACAAACAAATTACATTTTAGGAAAATATAAAGGGGGTAATTCATGGAATAAATGTGCGCCAAAATTTGTGGTGCAAGCTGGCGCAAGCGTGAAAAAGCTAGCGCACGCACACGCGCACGCATGCGTTTCATGGAAGGCCCTGTGCGTCATTTTCCCGGGATGTGCGCCAAATCCGCGCATGGCACACACAAGCGCACACACCAAAAATGGGGCGGAACACGCGGAATGGGGAACAACGCGTGAATATGAGGGCGGAGGTGGGGAAGTACTGCTGGGAAATACACAGAACGCCCACACGCTTGCGAACTACACGTATTCATGGAATCGAATAGGGGAAACCCACACATGCCAAAAGACACGAACAGGCGTACACACGTCCGCCACACAAAGGCAGGCAGAAGCATCCCTGCGCAGTACAAAAGTGCGTGCAAACAACAAACACCTAGATGCAGCTACGATGAATGTCCCATTTCTCGCAGCACTGATCGTGGGACTCTGCAGGAGAAGAATAGCCAGGCCCTGCATTATTTTGCCCAGGACCAGCCTTTATGGGATGCCTGATGACCAGGTCTATGGCAGGTGTAGGTTTCCACCTCGTATCATCCTAGACCTGGTCACTGAGTGGGAGGATGACCTCTCATCACCCACCTTGTGTTCCCAAGCACTGAGCCCCCTTGGAAAAGGGGCTCAATGTCCTGCATTTTTTAGCCACTGGGTCATTTCAGTGGACAACTGCCATAGTTGGGGGTGTCTCACAGCCCATGCAGTCACGCTGCCTACACCAGGTGTTGGCAACCATGACTGCACGCCCTGTAGTCCACTGGCACATATACATGCCCAGAACACTTGCAGAAAGCTAGGTCATGGAACAGGACTTTTACAGTGTAGGCACACTTCCCCAAAGTGCTTGGTGCCATAGATTGCACCCATGTGGCCCTACGTCCACCTAGGGCCACTGAGAACATCTGCCACAACCGCAAGCACTGGCATTCCATCAACGTACAGGTTGTATGCGATGCCCATGGAATCATCGCCTCTGTCTATGCAAACTATCCTGGGTCTACCCATGACAGTTTCATATACAGAATGTCCGCCCTGAGCGGGAACCTGGAAGCTGGGAAGCATGGCGACACATGGCTCATTGGTGAGTAAAAATGTCTGTGCACATGCATGCATGTCACACACAGACAAATACACAAACCCAACTAATGACAACCATCCACACCTCCTCAGGGGACAGTGCCTACCCTCTGAGCACATGATGACGTCAATACGGAACCCCACCACACCACCCCAGGTAAGATACAACGCAGCCCATATTGTAACCAGGGACATAGTGAAGCGCACATTCAGAGTGCTCAAGTCACGCTTCCACTCCCTTGACCGCTCTGGCGGGCAACTACTATATGCACCCCCAGTAGTGTGCAGGATCATTGTGGCAGCATGTGTCCTGCACAATGCTGCAACGCGGCGGGGCGTAGAGGTGGACATGGTGGTGCCCCCACATCCCCAACCACAGGCACAGGCGCTGCTCATGGGAGGGGAAAGGGCACATGGTGAGGCAGCCCGGACCCAGCTTGTGGCCACATATTTCACCTAAACTCCCACCCATGCAGAGTGCACACATGCCTGGTACAAACCAGGTGACAATCGATGATGTCAAAGAGACAGTCAACTGTCACAACCTTACCACCCTGAGAATGTTGCCACAGAAGTGCTACATTCTGTGCATCCCTAGCTACTTAAATATAACCAATCCTGTGTGACCAAAAGGAACACATGCAAGGTGCATATCACACCACCCCCCTGCAAAACAGGCCATGAAAATCACTGGTATGTCACCCAAACCCTCCCAGCCCCCATCTCCCTCGTCGGCCACACCATGACATGGCATGCAACAGCAAAAGAGCAAACCAAAAGCACAACACATGACCAATTACATACGAAGTGACACGTGATAAATGGAAAGAGGCCTGAGACAATCACACCTGACATTGAATCAGATGAAATGACTGACCAACAACCTCCCACACATACAAAGTCATACACAAATGCATGCCACCAATGGTACCATCAACAAAAGCCAGAATACCTGTTGGCATGCACATTGGCCAATTCAAATCGTCAAATCCCAAAACCGTGTGCTGTGTGTGTCTCCTGCAACACACCGCTCAGCACACAGCACAGCGAGCAGCCATTGTGTTGGGGATACACCTTGAGCATCATATAAAAAAGACAAGCAACTAAAACAACCCAGTGACGCATGTACACAATCCCCAAATGGTAAGTGATCATGCGCTGCAGGGACAAAGCATGCCAGAGAAGGAAATCTGTGTGCATGTGTGGGCATGGAAGGGTGGTCGTGTGTGTGTGGTGGTGCATTGTGTAAGTGTGTGTGTCAGGAGGGACATGCACTCAATACATGCATGTGAAATGAAGTGACCCTCAGTGTCCTGTACACATCACATGTAAACATGTATGTCAAACCACACCAATCCCCTGACACCTGAAAAGTAAACCCAACACAGGAACAGCCATTGACTAACAGAACACATGATGTACATAGTACCCCACAATGACAATGTCAGAGAGTGCCCAATCACTGTAGCCCAAGCGTACTGTCCAACAACAAAAGCCCCTCCCTCATTTCCTCATCACCAGGACCTTCAGAAGAACTGTGTCTGGGGTCCGTCGGCTTCTTCCTTCTAGCCTACCTGGCTTCATGATCCCCCCTTCCCCTTGGTTTCCTTGTTCTTCCTTTCGTGTAAATAGGGTCCAGCCCCTCAGAGGCCACCTTGACTGGTAGAAATACCAAATCGCAGAGAACTCCAAGGAGCCAAACCCCCAAACCAGGGAAAAAGCATCTAGGCACCAAGAAACCCTGGAAGAGTCTGCAGTAGATGACTTGAAGTCGCAGAATATGACCAAGCACATGTCCAAGCTGAATGATAGAATAACTACCAAGGTAGCACAGTTGAACAATGGTTGAACAGGATGGGTAGCAATTTTAGTACACAATAATCAATGAGGATGCCACAACTGATGGGTAGAGCTGGAACTTGAGTAGAAAATAACTAAGGAGGCTGGCACAACTGGATGGTTGAGCTGAAACCCAATCAATTCTTGATAGCGTGAACAAAGAAAGGCAGAGACAGCACATGTCTGGAAAGGCACAGTGAATGTGAGATAGCCGTAAACAGCTGACAACAAGTTAAGAGCCACAACAGATGAATAGCATTGGTAAAAGGCCAAAGTCAACATAAAGGTATGGATGTAATAAATGAAAGACAGGAGGAGAGAGAGAGAGATGCTGTGGACCAGAAGTGCACTGAGGCAAACCAAGGCAGTGTAAGAGTACGTGTAAATAACTGCCCGAGAGACGGGCAGACATATCTGCAACATGGACAGTAGCAAGAAGAAAAACAGGGACTAAAGGCAGCAGAGTGTGAAAAACAAGTAAAAGAGCTGTAGTCCAGTAGGAAAACTGCGCCGTCAGGCAGCAGCGAAGTCCAAGAGAGAAGAAAGATGCAACGTGCCGTCCAAACAGAACGGAGCAGAGTAGTATTATAGGCGGACATCTCAGGTGAGGACTGGACTGTGAGTTGTGCCTCTTGGGTCACATTCCTAATGCATCCTCCTTTTCCACAATCCCCAGGGGCTGAACTCAACACGTACCAACTGGACATTGTCACCATCTGCCCCCTCCCACCATCAGTGTGACTTTGACAGCTAAAGGGTGCAGGCTACCGTCTACAGCATGAAGTGCATGAAGCACGCATACAGGCAAGAAATGAAAATACATCACAATCAACTTCAATAAATGGACAGTTCAAAAATGTTCTCACCAAAATTGATTGCAGACATGCCGTGGAGAAAACATCCATAATCCCCACTAGGGGTGTAAACACAAGTAGTACAGCAGCAGACAGGCCACAGATATGACGAAAGTCCAATGCTCTTGTGTAAATTGCTGTCACACCAAATCATCCTTGCAAGCCCATGGAAAGGGGAAGCAGGAGTGGCATATGTGTCAGGATCCCAAGCCACAAACACATACACGAGATAAGCTTGAATGGGCCCAGCTGGAACAGTGGATGCTTTCAAAAGCCACATAGTACCACACCGTCACATGAATGCACAATAGACAAACAATTTCAGACTAATAAAATAAAAATGGCCACATACGACCTGGGGGGGAGGCACCCAGGAGGGGGGAGGTACAGGGTGCACATCAACACCCACATGTGTTGATGTTGAGATAAAAAAAAAACTCCATGGGCTCAACGCCTGCATGGCCCGACCTGTGTGGGAGATAAATCGTCGTCCTGCTCACCCTCTGGATGGAAAACAGAAGGTGGATGTGGCACAGTTGCCTGACCATGCCTATGTGCAGCTTGCCCCTCAACGGCAGCAAGCCTGCGGGTCTGGTAAGCCCGGTCCTGTGTGGCGATGGCACGTAGGTCAGCATGCAGCACCTCACGTGATACGCGTGCTTCCTCTTGCAAGGTAGCACATGTAACATGGAGTTCTGCCTGCATGGCCTCGCATGACATCCGGAGCACCTCCCGGCTTGCACGTAGCTCAGCCGAGATGGTGTTCTCAAGCTGCTCCAACCTCTCCTCTGTCTGCTGCCTTTGGGACATGTTGAGCACACCCAGATTAGATCTGAGGGATTGATGTCATCCCTCAAGGCCTCAATGTGTGCCTTTGAGTGAGCAGCAAGTGCTTGACGCAGAGAAACCATTTCAGCCCGGCGTGCACTGTCTGAGGCCACCATGCCCAGCCTGAGTGAGCGGGCCGTGGACTGTGCTGCCCGCTGCTGCAGATCCACCTGCCTAGCAGGGAGGAACACGGATTGGGCAACACGTTCCATGCTCTGAGCGATCTTATCAATAGCTGCCCCCTGTTTTTCTGAATTGGCATACATGGATTGCTCCAACTCAGTATACCCCGGTGGCACACGGCCACCGCGTTGCTGGACTTGACACCCACGGGGCCCAAGGAGCCGTGGTCCTCGCTGGATTGGCACCGCCCGTGGCTGCAGGACTACATCCCTCCATTGACATGATATCCCAGGCACATCAGCAACTGCTGTGGATGGTGACCGTGAGTCCAGATCCACCAGAGGCAGAGGTTCCAAAACTGTCTGGCCCCTCAGTGCAGATGTCGTGGACAGAATATCATCCACATCAGGATCACTCACCGTCAACAAATGGACATGCAGCGCATCCAACTCAACATTGTTGTCAGAGTGATCATCAGAACTAGACTGATTGCCAGCCCTGGACACGATGGTCTGCAGCACAAGTGGGTTCTCGTGGTCTACCACCCTACGACCCCCACTTGTGCTGGGTTGCTGATGTAATAGCAACCCCGTGTCTGGAATGACATCACCATCCTCTGGCTCCATTGTGTCATCATCTGTAATGTAGAAAATAAAAACATGAGTACACATGTCAGAGGCACATAACCCACACACACCTAGACATCACATGGACAGCCAACACATGAAGCAGACATGTCACACACAACTGAAATTCTGCCATGCATCCAGTGGCATTGATATGCAAATGCATCCCAAAAGCAGAAATAGATGTGTGTAAATAGCGAAGCCTACACATGTACTGAATGTAGTATATCACCTCCATCACACACCACCTCTGTCAGGCACATATCACAGGCAGAAATGACAGATGCAACAAAGAAATGGCACATACCATAAACATGTCTGACCAGCCAAATGTCCACAGCTGCAAGTGAATCCAAACACACCTTGACACATGTAATATGCATGTACACATGCATCACTAAATCATCATCACCAATATATCTTCATCCATCTGCAGCTTGGCCCGTACCGGGCGTCATGAGCCATGTAGATATAGTGAATGTCCCGAGCAAAGCGAGGGCCTGCAACCAGGCATGAGGGACCATAACGCCCAGTACGGTCCAAGCTGCCGGTCCATGAAGCCTCCAGAACACCCCGCAGGGCCTGATGCAGCACATTGTGCATTGATTCTGCCCTAAAACATTATTCAATGTGTCAAATCATCATGGCCAGGCCCCACCAGATTAGCTAAGTGGGCCTGGGCGTACACATACTGCACGACAGTGCACCTTCAGGATTGAGCCAGTTGAACAAAATGGGCACAATGCTGAAATTGCAGCAGCATTAACGTTAATCAACTAAATATTAGTCATTCAACAAAAAAGCTGCAGAGAACACATGTGTAAATGAACACTTTCACACACACATACGTGAGTGGCTGCAATGTTGCACTACACAACGTTGAAGCTGCTTGCATATGTACATGTGAAAGTGTTCAAGAACACCCATGTTTGTATACACCCATATGGTGATTATGAACAGCATCCTATACAGCAAAGCAAGCAGCTACCACGCTGCTTGCTTTGATGTATGTGGAAGTGTAGACATACACACGTGCAGGCAGCTCCACAGTCATTACAACCCGATTGGCAGGCTATAATCAATCTGCGGCCTATACCAGTTAGTATAGGCTGCAGATTGACCAATCAACTTTACTAAACACCCGCTAGGGAGTTCCAATACTGAGTACATGTGCCCGTGCCTTTCATGACAGTGAAGGGATGACAATCTGACCATACATGCCAGGCCACTTTCACGTTGCAGCAGTGAATAGGCATGTAGAACGGTGTAACATGGCTCAGAAGTGGGTTGGTGCAGTTCAGAACATGTGTACATTAACGACTATCTACATCAACAAGTACATTATTATGTCAATCAATAAACATGAAGGGAGTGTAAGGGCAAGTTCAGGCATCATTTGCAATGTGCATTCAATGGGTTGCATGGCTACAGGCAACGCCCCCCTTAGTGAAACTGCAGGGAGGCATTTCATGCAGTGAAAGGTTGACCAGAGAACTATGTATTGGCAGACAGTGTTGAGTAGCATCAATTGCATCATCTGAGTCAACTGACAACACAGCAGATGAGAATGGGACAGTAAGCAGGACGCATGATGAACCCTCTGTAGTACACCCATTTGTGCAGAAGAACAGAGTCAGGGGGCCTGAAACAGGGGGAGGCCTGTGCCCCACACAGACAATGGGCCTCATTACGAGTCTGGCGTTAACCGAGGCGGTAAAACCGCCTGGTTAACGCCGGACTCGTATTACCATTCCGCCTCCGTGATTCCCGGAATTACCGGGGCATTACAACCCCGGTTTTCCGGGAATCACGGAGGCGGAATGGTGTAAATCCTCATTCCCATTGAGTCCTATGGGACTCGATGGAAATGGGGATCATGGAAACACCGGCAGCATCTCGTAATGCTGCCGGTGTTTCCTTGTCCGCCTGCATGCGGGAGGTGTTAAACCCGCCAGGTCAGACCTGGCGGGAACATCACCTCCCGCCTGCAGGGGTCCGACTCAGGTGGTCCGGAAACAACAGTGGCGGCGGGTTTACCGCCACCGTTATTTCCGGACCGCCTGGGTCGTAATGAGGCCAATGTCACCCTAAACATGTGCGTGATGCTGGACTGAGCCAGAGTGAGCATGGAATAGATGATCAAATGCCATTAAATGTATGTCATCCTGGACACGTACTACAATGATCATCCTGCCAAGGACACATATGGGCATGCATGGAATGCACATAGAGCATGAATGGGCATTCATGTCCCTGCAGAGCATCTGCGATCTGCACAGTCCGAGTGAGACACCCTGCATCAAGGACAAAGGATGTACCACACAGTATGTGCCTGGCAGGTTGGCAGGGGGAAATGTGCATGTACACAGCAGCGTTGAACAGGCCATTGCAGTAGTCCAACATGTTACCCACCAGTGCCATGGTGAAATTGGGGTGCAGGGGGTGGAGGGGCAAGGGAGCATGCCTACGTGGAGTACCCGCATGCAGGCAGAACACACATGCACGTCAGTCATGCATTGACATAGTCCGAGTGCTGAGTGGAAAGACACCCCAGGCTACATGCAGAAGGGCCAGTGAGCTGGAACATGGACAGGAGGGGCAGCCGGGTGACTAGCATGTGAGTAGGGTGCAAGTGTGGTGATGAGGACAGTCCCCGTCTGCTCTACATGTCCAGCATGCTGCACAGCAGGCACACATTAGTGAAGCATTACATGACCCGCACATGAGAACCATGTACACATAGCATGTAGTGGCAGTCAAGAACAACACATCGCACAAGCAAACCACACATGGGCTGGACAAACACGCAACAACACTAACTGGATGGGGCATCAAAATCCAGCCTCTCTCCCACTCCTTTGACCAATTCTGCCGGGATGAACTCCTCAGCGACCACCTCGTGCGGAGTGAGTTCTTCCTCCTCAGGTGGTGGCCCACTGCCAGTCACCCGAGTCATGGCAAAATTGGAGGCACGCTTTAGCTTAGCACAGCGTTGGAGGTTATCCCAATGCTTTTTTCACTCCTGAGCTGTGCGCACCTCATGTCCGAATGCACTAACATCCTCTGCAACATGTTTCCAGTGGTCCCAATGCTGGGCAGCCGTATTGTGACAATTTGGGCCCACTAGCATATCACGGTCGTGTTCTGACACGTAGCCCACAAGGAAGTCTAGCTCCTGCTTGCCGAAAGGCTTCTTCCTCGAAGTGCCAGAGGCCGGAGCTGTGTCTGGGGTCCCAGCCTCTTGTGCAGGAGCAACCTTCCTCCTCTTGTACAGTGGTCCGGACCCTGACTGGCAAATGCCGATCTGATCAGTAGGGGTAGTGACGCTGGTGGACTGGACCAAGGGAGTGGCAGGTGGAACTAGGCCAGAAGCCCTGACTTGCATCAGTGGCTGCTGGGTGCTCTTGACTGGACCCAGCGCAGCAACCGCTGCTGTTTCAAGGTCATTGACCGAGACTATCCTGGCTCGCAGACTCACAGCCACGGTGGTGTCGGCTGCATCTGCCCATGCAGTTGCCAACACCCGGCTGCTCGGGGCAGCAGATGACAATACTGCCCCAGGGACATGTGCCTTGATCAGAGCAGCCCTGCGTGCACTTACCTTGTGCCTCCTGACCACCTTAAAAGCTACACTTGCAGCTACCACTACCATTGGGCCTGTGGCAGTCAAAGAAACCGACTGCCGGGTCACATGGGCACCAGTGTCAGATGCAAGAGCTGCATCTCTCGGAGACGCAGGGGGTGGTGGCATGACTGCAAAAACACGTGGCAGAACATCCTGCCAAAGTGGCGCACCACTGCCTCTTCCCCCTCTGCACCCACCCTGAGCACCCTGGACTCCCCCTACTCCCTGGTCACCCCAGCCACATCCCTGTCCACAGCCACCACATGAAGGACGCCCAGCTGAGGTGCCCCTCACCTTTCGTGGCCTCCCAACCATGTCACAGATGTAGTAGTGCCAATGAGAGGTGTACACAACAATTGTCCTGGGCAATTGGGGTGAAGAGGTTGGGGTACTGGATGTAAACAGCACCCCTGTGCGCCTGCAAGGCTGTATGTGACCCCGGTGAGAAAATGACGGGTCATGCACAGTTCAGGCACCCCAAAACTGCAGTAAAACCATGTACGCAACCCACAGTGGCCCACGTGTGTGGAATTAACCTCCCGCAGTACGCGGTGGCTCCAAGGGACACGAAAAACACATAAGTTGGGACACACAGGCTACTATGACCTCGAAAACGGGTAAGCGATACACAGGGGGAAACGCAGTGGAAAAAATAGCATGCACGACTCACCGTCTGACTAGCGTGGTAATAAAAAACAGGCATAGGCAAGACCCCCGCCAAAAGAAGAGATACGTCCTCGATCCACTGTAAAGTAGTGATGGTGTGTGAAACAACAAGCAGTAGCAACACATGGTTCGGCCTACATGAAAAGCACGTACAGCGAACTGCTGGGCCCCGCTCACCTTTAACCCATGCTGAGGGAAACACCCTTGCGTGTCACGTCACTTACGCGCTTAGGCCCTTTCCTCGAATTACACGCATTAACACTGGGACGTGCTATTTTTGCACGTGCGGATTCACTATGCACCCATAATGAGGTAAATGCCTGCGTGCATCATGTCACTTATGCCCTTAGGTCCTTTCCTCAAATTACATGCTGACGTGCTGTATTTTCACGTGCCAAATCACTCTGCATCAAGCTGGCCAAGCGACAAAACACGGAAGAACACGCGCCTGCCCAGAAGGCCATTTTCCTGCCCCCCAGAGCACCGAGCTGCCTCCCACAAGCCATCTGCTGCTGCCTGCTGGCCACATGCCCTGCTTTTTGGTGCCTGCACGTCAGCCATCTGCAGGGGTCCAGTTGCTGCGACCACCCCTGCTGGAACAGAAGACTCCCAACTGAAGTTCCATCGCTCCACAGCCCAGCACCAGGACCCAGTTGCCCACCAACACCTGCCTCGGGGGTTCCCATGTCAGGCCAAAATCCATCTGAGACCAGTGGCGACCCCCCGGCAGAGAGGCAGAGGGCTACCAGCTTTACTGCAGGAGAAGTTGGCATCCTGGTGTAGCAAGTCCTGGTGCATTATGATGCCCTCTTGAGATGAACACGCACCAACAAGGATGGACGGAAGAGGATCTGGATGGACATCGTGATTGCCATCAACGCGAAGGGGGTGGCAACCCGTGACCTACCACACATCCATACGCACTGGGAGGACTTCAGGTCCAGGACCCTCAGGAAGGCCCAGCACCTCTTGGACGCAGCAGATGCAGTGGGGTGCCGGGTCCGCCTTACCACCGACAAGATGAGGGTCCTGGAACGCATTCGCCCAGCGCTTCACCTCCAGGTCCGAGAGAGGCAGACCCGTCTGGAGGTGAGCGGTAAGTGTCCATGCGTGCTCATTGGACGTAGTGCATGTTGAGGTGTGCCAGGAGTTTGCAGCTTGGACATATGTCTGAAAAGGCCCATGTATGGATGTGTATGTGCAGGGGCATGACTGTGCTGCATGTGAGTCCAGTCATGTGTGATGCACATCAATGGTGTATGTGTTCCAATGCATGATGCACAACTGCATGTGGAGATGCACACATGTTGGCATTTCTGTGTATGTACTATGCCATGGTTGGGGTGTGACACATGGATGCTGGTTCCTCCTTCATATACGTGCACAGCGTACATGTGCATGTGTGTCTTTGACATGTGTGCGACTGTGATACGCCATCGATGCATGTGACACAGACATGAAGGAACCCCGATTGGCAGATGTGACATAGTTGCCGATGATTGCACTGGACAGGTGGTGGAGATGTAGATATGCATGTCTATCTGGTGGCGTGTGTGCATGTGTTCGGAACTCCCCATGTTGCTTGTGACATCATGCCAACCTTTGGATGTTCATGCTGTTGTGTGTGTATGGATGCTGCTGCCTGCTGCATGATTTAGGTTAATTTGTGCATGTGTGTGGGTTCAAATGATATGAGTGTTGGGGTGTTGGGGAGTGTGATGCCATCTGTGAAGTTTGACACTGCCACTCATGTGCAACTGTCATGTGTGTATCCGACCATTGTACAGTGCCCTGATGACTGTGTTCTGTCTCTCCCTGTCTGCAGCGTCGACTGATGAAGAGGGCAGAGACGGTGCTGTGGAGCACAGTGGCAGGGATCCCACAGCCAGCCGGAGACACAAGGCCCACCTCCCCCCCAGGTAATGATATCTTCCGGGAGTGAGGAGTCTGGTGCCGCGTCCATGGCTGCAGTTGCCGAGGGAAGGTCCAAGATGCGGAGTTTGGAGGTGAACTCCTCGGCAGCAGTAGGGGAAGCTGAGCCCCAACAGGGGCCTATGGAGGAAGATGGCACGGAGTCATCCAGGTTGGTGGGGGGGGTTTGTTGAAGAGGAGGCTGTGGCAGCCCCATGCACAGGGCCTGGAAGGGGGGATTCCACTGGTGCTAGTGGTGCAGTCCAGGGGCAGGGACAGGAGGCAGCACAGGCTGCCGCGGAGGTGCCTGTGTGTAATCCTGTCCCTGATCCTGTGGCTGGATCATCCAGCACCAGCAGGGATGCTTCCGTCCAGACCCGTTTTCAGGGAGGGGATGCGCAGACAACTGGCCTTCCTCTCCCTGTGGACATTGCAATCCGTGACCGGATAAAGCCTGTCCTAGCTGGGGTGGTGTTGTGCCAACGTGGTATTCGCAATGACAAGCAGGGTTCTCGTCTGACAATGTACGTCATTTCGAATACCTCTTTGGCTGCGTCGACCTACTAGGACAGGTCGTCAGCACTGGGTTCATCCGTGTGCTGGATCTTCTTACGACCCCCTCCTCAACTGAACACCCTATGTGCCAGTCATCCTCTGTGCCATCTTCCCACCCAAGTATCACCTGGGCCCCCTATGGAGCTGCCCCTAAGCCAGCGGCCAGGCTGGTAGAGGACACATCCCTGCCACAGTTGGGAGTCAGAGGTCCAGCAGGGGTGGCCACCCCACCAACTGGACCCCAGCAAGAGGAGGACGTGCAGGCATCAACAGACAGGGCACGTGCACGGCAGCAGCAGGCTCAGGGTGGGAGCGATCATGGCTCAGGGCCATCAACATCCCAGGGGCAGGCATCGGCCAGCGGGCAGGAGGACCCAGGATTGGGAGTCTCTTCCGTGTGGCAGCGGTTGCGCCAGCAAATAGATGTGGGGCGGCAGTGGGCGGAGAGGGCATGGCTCTCAATGGTCAGGGCAGAACCGGGCGTTGAGGCGGGCTGAGTGCCTCGAGGCAACTCGCAGGGAGTTGGAGGAGACCATGGCTGCATCCCTGTGAGACCTCATGGCCTGGGAAGAGGCCCGCCTCCAGGACATTGAAGTGGAGTTCGATGATGCCCTGGTTCGGGACATCAAGGAGTGAGACGTCAGACTAGCCTGCCGCCTTTGTAAATAGTTATGTAGGTGTAGGTTTCCTTTTTAAAAAAAATGTTTTGGGGTGCATGGACTATGCCCTGCCTTTTTGTAAATAGTTATTTATTAGGTAGGTTTTTGGTTAGGTTTCCTTTGGATTGTTGGGCTCATGGATCCTTGAATACATGAGTCGGGGCCTGCTGGCAGGTTGCCGTCAATGGGGATGGGGTGGGGGACATGAGTCCGTGCCTGCTGGCAGGTTGCCGTCACTGGGGGTGGAGTGGGGGGCATGAGTTGGGCCCTGCTGGCAGGTTGCTGTGAATGGGGGTGGGGTGGGGGGGACATGTGTCAGGGCTCCCAAATGCATGTGGCCTGGTTGTGTTTTCTGACTTTGGCATGGAATTTTTATTGGCCGTTTATGATAAAGCAAGAATTGTAAGTGTTACTACGTGGCTAGATTGGTATTTTAATGCAGTCAGTCTTGCTATCTCGTACTGTGGGATGGCATGTTTACTGGCCATTTATGATAAAGCAAACATAAGGGTTATTACGTGTCAGACACGTTTTCTTATTGCTGCACAGAATTTGCAATGGCAAAGCCAACAGGAGTACGTTGCTATGTGTAGATACTGGCAAATATTGGCAGAGCCAGCTTGGCCATGTTTTCTTAGAGTATCACTAATGGCATTATGTACAAAGCATACATGCGTATGTTCTTACATTGGAATGCTTTTTATACTGACATCATGGAAATGCGTTAGGGAAATACTCCAGTTGACTGTTGGTGACTTGCATCTATTGGATTTTTTCATGCATTATCCTACGAAACTGATTGTATCCTGTGTGGCTTTTTACCCAATGTTTCACAGAAAGTCTGCTGTACAATGCATCATTTTAACCTGTTATTCCCCAAAAAATGTTTTTGGAGGAGATCCATCTCTAAACCCCCTTGTTGTTTTTTGACTCCTTTGCTACTCTCGGTTGCTCATAATATTTGTGTCAAATATTTAAGGCCCTCCAAATTCAAAATTCACCAGTCGCCAGTGAGTATAATGTAACAGGAAAACTTTTGCTAATTCACGGGCAGGAGAATGAGTAAGAAGGCACTCCTTTATGAGGCAAAGTGAGCAGAGGAACAAGTTTGCCCCTGTTTCGAACAAGACGTTGCATAGTAATGTATGTGCGGCATATGCGAGGGTCGGGCCAAGGGGACTGAACGTGTGAGCAAGATAGTGGTTATCTAAAGGACAGGCGAGTTAAAATCCAGAAATGCTGGCACCTCCTCATTCCAAAGTAGTGGATCACATTTCTGCATGTTTATAACGAGTGCTGCTTCAGCCATCAAACACGCAAACTCTGCCTTGTGAACGCCTGCATTAGTGTAAGTAACTGGGCAGCTGCAGGAAACATCCAGATTGGCAGTCATCCGTATTACATTACTCATCCTGTGTCACTATGAAATCACCCCCTCTAGCCTCCTCTCCTGTGTGCCCCGCATCACCTTCCATTATAGCCTTGCTACCCTCACATCCCTGCATGCTCCTTGCTGCAGCTGACCTCCTACATCACCCATGTACCACAATCACAAGGACCATCTGCTCTATGAAACATCCACAACTTTTGGCTTTCGCTGTGCTTGCTTTAAAAAGTTCTCAACTCATAGCGTGTGTTTTAAATGAAAGCCCCCCCCCCCCTCACCCTCTCCACACACACACACAAAGGGAAGTAACAAAAGGAACCCTGGCCTCACCTCCATCACGGCTCTAATGTGATCTCCAAAACCGGGCAGTCCATCTACATCAGCCATCCTCGCTATGGTAAAAGTGAGGGATTTCAGTACAGAAGCTGCCTGTCTGAAGGATAAGCAGGACCGTTCGTTTTCACGGAACTCGTAGTTTTCAGCCAGGATTTCAAAAGCATCCTAAAAAATAAAATCATTGTACTTTTAAAACAACCATCGTTTAGTATGTCTTCCATGTGCATGTACAAAGCATCACACCCTTTCATTTCTTACATATACTGCAAAAGAGTTGTCACTGATATAGTTCCATGGTGCGTATTTCTGAAATCTAACTGTTCACAAGGGTTTTGGGGGTTTTAAAAGCTGTTGCGATATACGGGTTTGCACCTGCCATGTAGGCTGAACAGAGGTCCCAGTTTTTCCAGCATTGTCACGGAATTGGGTGCTCTGCACCCTTTCTCAAGATTATTGTTCCATTGGGAAATGCAGTGGTCGCGATTTTTGTTAGTAGGCCTTCATAGCTAGCAGGCAGGAATGCACAATCTCACACAGAAGAAATGCTGCATTTTACGAAGTAAGAAAGCAGTAGTTTGTGATATTTGTATTATAAACCTTATTCTTCTCCAACTCCTACTGTAGTGTAGTGCTTTGACAGCCACTTTCAAGAGTTAGTCCTACTTTTATGTTAGTTGCCCTGTCCTGGTCTTTTACTTTTTAAATCTGGTCACCCTACTGCCATACCACTTTATTCTGCCTCTTTAGAAAAGCGAAAGACAAAGAATATATGCGTGTCACGTACATGCATGGCTTTATTTTATGAAGTACTGCTTGTCCATGCTACGCCAGGCCGACTATGATATCCTTGCTATCAGGCATGGACACTTCCTTTGGGAAACACACATATATTTTCTTGTCATGAGCTATATCCTGTTTGCCTTGAAAGTATACGTTTATTTTAATTTCAAATCATAAAATATTTTTTTTTTAGTTTTAAATATATTTTTGATTTGGTTTTGAAACAAAATACATTTCCAACATACATGGGTTATACTAACATACCTCAACTATGAGTTATCTAAATATCAATAATCTATATAACCATAGCATCAACATTATACTGTAACTATACATTAACCAATAACTGTACAGCAATAATTCACCTCAAATCCAATTTAAGAGGAATACATGAGATACAGTAATTCACATACATACACAACATACAACACTAGACAATGGACAAAAAAAACAAACCCACCTCCACCCTACCTTATTCACTCATTCAAGGCATTGAAAGGACACCACAATGAAAGGTATATGTCTTCTCTGCCTTTATCAATTAGAGACACCTTCTCATATGTTGACAGTATTTGCATTTCTACCAACCGATCTTCCACAATAGGCTTCTTCCTAGTCTTCCAGACTCTAAGAATTAACTTAACTGCTACTACCATAGCCTTACCAATCCAATTATTGTATTTTCTTGTGGTTACGCATCTCCCTCTCTGCAGTAGCAGAGTCACATTAGCAGGAGACCCATGAATAGTTATATTAAAAATCATGTCTATCCTGTTTAGAACCTCTTTCCAAAAACCCTGTACTCTCAGACAACTCCAAAGTAGATTTAATAGGGTCCCTTTGTCCTTACCACAACTCCAACACACCTCATCAGTCCTCAATTTAAACGTATACATTTTTACTGGGGTCCAATAAATCCGTCCAACAACCTTTTGTCTTATTAGGCATAAACTTGTATCCATCCCCGTATTAGCTCCCACCCTAAGGAGATAATACCATTCATCTTCAGATATCATCATGTTGATGTCATTCGACCAGATATCTTTCACCTTTGTCCATGATCCTACATAATCTAACCCCATGGTCATAAAACGCATATAAGTAGATACACTATGTTCTTGCCCATTAAACAGTTTACAAATCTCCAGCCCTACCTCTAATTCTTTATCACACATATTTAATCTGTGACTTATCAACGAATTCAATTCCACATATCAACTCATCTCTCTTCTGTCCAGACCAAACTTATCTTGTAATTCTTCAAAACTCATTATCATATTTCTTTCCAATACATCCCTTAGTCTTAATATTCTGCTACATCTAACAACTCGGCCAAACTCTTTAAAATCTGCAAGGAGCTGGCCAACCCTGCTGCAGTCTCTACCCCTCCTGTTGCCTCCTGGCTCTTTGCAATGCCCTTGCCTCTCACTTCATTTAGAAAACCCAGGGCATTCTGTCCACCCTCTCCACCCCCACCCATCCTCTCCCCTCTCCTCTGTGCTTGCTGACCCTCCTTTAGCCACCCCCCACCATCCTTCTCGTCCTTTCCTCTTTTCTCCTGTGACAAGGTCGCTAGACAAGTCCGATCTATGAAAGCCTCGTCAAAACAGGTTCATCCCTGTTCCTCTAAAACCATCAAGGACCACATTGACACCCTCGCTCTGGCCCTTGCTGATTTCTGCAACCACTCCTTTGCCTTGGGATACTTCCCCTCCCTTCTGAAGCACTCCCCTGTGCATCCTCTTCTCAAGAAACCCACAGCTGATCCTTCTTGTCCAGCTAACTATCGCCAAATTCCCATTTCTCCCTTTCTGTGCAAACCCCTAGAAAATTTGGCCTTCTCTCAGCTTAACCTTCATTCCAATTTTGTTGGCTGTCTCCATGACCACCAGTCTGGCTTTAGAGCTGCCAGAAGCATGGAAACTGCTCTCCTAAATATCTGTGCAGATCTGCTCTCCAACCTTGACTCTAATATTCCCTCTGTCCTCATCCTCCTCGATCTCTCTTCTGCCTTCGACACGGTCAACCATACCATCCTGCTCAACCTTCTCCATGAAGACCTGGGTATTACTGATCAGGCTCTGGCTGGGCTGACCTCTTTCCTCTCTGATCAACCCTCCCAGGTCCAACATTCTTCCTTCCTATCATCTATCTTCCTCTCTACCTGTGGTGTTCCCCAGGGGTCTATCCTCTCTCCCTGGCTTTTCAACCAATATCTGGCAACTCTCGCCCACTGCATTGCTTTTTTTTTCTGATCAAATTTCCAGTGCTATGCTGACGACACTCAACTCATTTTCAGGCTGCCCTCGGCCACCTCCTCTCTCTCTCTCATCTCTGATTACCTAACTGCCTTTCAAGATTGGTGTGCCGCCAATGATCTTTGTCTGAATGGCAGCAAAACTGAGATCCTCCTCATCGGCACACCTTCACCATCCTTTCCCCTCACTCTATGGCCGGCTTCCCTTGGCCCTCCACCTACCCCCACCTATGGGTCATCTTTAACTCCACCCTTTCCTTCTCTGCCCACATCTCTGAGGTCCCTAAAAAGTCAAACTTCCTACTGCACCTCCTCAGAGGTACTCTGTCTTTCCTCTTCTTCCTCCAGAAGCTCATGGTATCCCAAGCTCTGGTTCTCTCTAGGTTGAATTATTGTAACAGCCTCTTTCTAAATCTACCTGCCTCTACTCTACACCCTCTGCAACTAATCCACAACAGGACTGCAAGACTTGTCTTTGGCCTCCAGCCCTGTGATCATATCTCTCCAGCTCTGAAATCTCTCCATTGGCTCCCAGTGGATGCAAGGATTAAATTCAAAACTCTCTGCATTGTCCACAAGGTTTTCTGGGGCCTGGGTCCAAAATACAGACAGCTATCCCTCCGCAAATACCTCCCTTCTCGAGCTCTTCACTCCTCTACCTCTAACTCCCTCAGGGTCAGTTGGTTTTCAAAGAAACAAGCTAGGGGTAGATCTCTGTCTTCGGCTAGGGCCTCACTCTGGAACAGCCTCCATGCTACTCTAAAACCTGAGGAGAACCATCTCCGGTTCCGGAAGCACGTCAAGACCTTTCTCTTTTCTTCTGCCTTTGCCCCCCCCTCTCCCCTGCTGATCTGTTCTCTCTTGGCACCGTGCACCATGCCACCCTCTGTCCTCCAGGCCCAGGTACCTGCTCACCCTTTCACCCTCCCGCACTGCCTCCAGGCCACACCTTGCACTGGGGTCTGTATCTGTACCCATACAGCCCCCCTTTTTCTTCCTGCACTTATCAGACCTTTCCCCGTCTGCTGCCTTAAACCTAGCACTTGCAAATTGCTGTCTGCACTACCATGTGTGTTTCCTTTATTATTTATTTATTTATTTATTTATTTCTTATTATTATTTATCTGTTTCTCCTCTGCTTCGCACTTTCCACTTCTCCCCCCTTCCATGCACTTTTCCCCTCCCCCTTCCCATGCACTTGCGTTTTCTCAATGTCACTGTGCCTAGTAAGATCACTGTTTTGTTCACCCATGTCCCCACCCTTGCCTTGTCATGCTCTGAAACACTTGTGTACGAGCGCAATAGAAATAAAATATCAATATCAATAATATACCCTTTTTAATTCAACTCTGCGAGCGTAACCATGTATTATGCAACTGTAACGCCTGATTATGCCATATTGACGCATCATAATTAAATCCAAAATACTGACCATTTTCTTTAAACCATACTGTCAAAGCCTTCGTAGTTTCCACTATCGGTTGTAGTTTCATACCTTTTCCTGACAAGTTTTCCATCGTATAGAGGTTATCCATGGTATAAGGTTCACAAACCTCTCTCTCTATCTGTAACCAGATTGGACCCTTCACATCCTCATTAACAAAATAATGTGAACCTTTCTTTATTAAAAATGCTCTATAGTATTTTGAAGGATCCGGATATACAAACCCTCCTTCTTTAACTTCACGCTGTAGAATATATTTCGGAATGCGTGGCCTCTTGCCAACTACTCATAAACAGGTTTGGAATACTTTATACATTTTCTGCAAATTTTTCTTTGAGATCAGTAAAGGGAGTGATTGTATAATATACAATACCTTGGGTAACAGAACCATTTTTATCTCATTCATTTTAGCCCATACATTTAAATTAAGCTTCTCCCATTTTTTAATATTCATTATTATTTGTCTATTATTTTATCAATATTAAACTGGACAAGTGTCTTCAAGACTTTAATGCTATGTGTTCCTAAATACTTCACTCCATTCGGTAAGCATTTACAGTTCCAGGATTTTAACACATTCATATCACGTACCTTGAACAGAGGAAATATTTCAGTGTTGTCCCTGTTTACTTTGTGTCCTGACAAACTGCCAACTTCTTCAAACATTTGCCTCAGCCTTGATACACACATCTCAGGGTTTGAAAGGAGAACTGTCATATCATCTGCATCAGCTAAAATTTTAATCTCAGTGTTATTTCTAATAGAATGTTTTCAGGGTTGCAGTAAAAAAAATCTAGAAATTGCACATCCAAATGTCCCGACCTCATTCTGATGACTTTCCATACTACCATACTTACATATGGTTGATGTGAACAGGTAGGCACAATTGTGAAAAAAGAGAAAAAATAAAAAAAGTTTGCAAAAAAAAGAGATAAGGAAAAGAAAGTGGCAGGGATAAAGGGTGTTATTGCGGGGTGCACCCCCCAAACCAGTGGGTCAAAAACAAAAATGTGCAAAAAAGGGAAAGTCAAGCATTTTGCTAAATTGTCAGGGATTCATGAATATGCCAAAATGTTTCCAAATTATAACAACCAGATTATCTTTCCCAGATGGACAGTCTGTTGCACTCATATTGTACACTTTAGAAATAGCCTTAAAAGAAATGGTAATGGGTATAATAGCACCAGTGAGCTTTCCTGGTTGTTTTGCATAAGATCAAAGAGCAATTCGGGATCATAATAGCGACTACACATCTTTATATTCAACAAATATCTTCATAATGATATGTTCTATGCTTACATCACTAATAAACACTAGGTTGGTTCTCATTAAATGTTTCACCACACTTACTCTAACTTTAAATGTTTTTTTTTAAATTGATACATATTTACTGATTCAGACTGCCACACGATTCGAATGTGAGGATAAGATGGCTCTGATATCAATCACTATTGATTGGGTCCCTTAGCTATCCAGTGTTTGCACAGAATTTGAGCTGGGTCTTAGGGTAAAATGGCCTGTCCACATGCTCAATTTGCAATGCACAGACATCCATTACACAGAATTCTCTCTTTTTTTCCTCTCAATCCTAACACGGTCTGAGTAATTGCTTGGATGTTTCACTGGTGTGGGGACCTCAGGGTAAAGAGAGGCGAATTACTTGCAAGTCTGTTCTTTTTTGCATGTTTGGTCCCCCTTTTTTCAGGGCGCATGATCCCCAGCTTCAGATGATTCAGTCTGTCCCGCTCTCCTCCTGCTCTGTATCTTTCAAATTTGTCCGTTTGAGGGGCATCATAGGTTCCTCCGGGTGTTCCACCCATGTCATGCTGGGATTTCAGAGGGGAGACAGCATGAGCGCTAAGAAATGTAGAGACCTGATTCCCCCAGGCATGCATGACCCTCTTTCCTCTTTCAGACAAGTGCAGGAAATTGGGTTTTGGTGCCAAGTTTTATTTCTCGTATGGAACGGCTTGTTTAAATTATCATTAGAATGGACACAGACTGTTGACTCCTAGAAGTCTTCGGATGAAGTTGTTTATCTTTCTAGTCTGAAGCCATAACAACTGAACTAGTAAGGTAATGCTCATCATGCTCCTGGCACTCACATTTAAACAAACACTTCTGACTTCCAGCGGGTACACTCAGTGGGGTTCAGTACTATGGACGGCAATCGCCCAAAATGCTGGGAACGCCAAATGGGATTAGTCAGCATCACGTAGCCGTTCCTTTCGGTACAAGAACAATTCCCATAGAGCGTATTTTCTTGTGTTTGTACCTCTGCCCACTTTTAATACATATTCCTTTAATTCTCACCATCGTATCAGTTGCGCTACAGTTTCCACATGTATTCACTTGCCAAATCCACCAGTTAATAGGAGTTGTCAGGTCTTTTGTCCTCACAGCTATTCCTGATAATTGCTATCGATCCTCATCCAGAGTGAGTGCCAATGTAGTTGTTAATGAATATTCGGGCATAATTGTGAGGCACCAGGGACACTGACCACAAATGAATTGTTTACCCAATTGAAGCTTTGCTCTGTTGCTCACAGTGTCATCATGTTACCTTCTCCAAATACCTCAAGAATGTGGAGCAGGGAGGGGTTAAATACTGTTCAGATAAAGCTTTTGCCCTGAATGCTCCCCAATTACCCTTAATTGTCTCGGGAGGATAGCTCAGGAGCAACATGTTAGCCTTGGAAGCAAGACACCGAGCACCACCGGTTCGATCCCTGGGTCCACGCTTAGAAACCTCTGGGTATTAAGCGTGTTATAAATAACCTATCATATCAATCTACCATCCACATGCCTTCCACTGTTTGGTTGCCCCAGACCCTGTGATTGTTCTAAATTGCTCTGTTTAGCGACCTAGGACCCTCTGCTTTTTTTTTATATGTGCACTCTTTGGTCGCGTAGGACCATTAGATTTCTTTTATATTTTGCAGTTTACTCACCAGGAACCATGTGATTATTTTGTAAATTCCACAAATTTGTCATTTAAGACTGTGTGAGTGTTTAGACTGCACTGTTTGGTTGCATAGGAGCCTTTCATCCCCTTACTCCATTCCCATTACTCCTTGCCTACTCTGCTCCTACCACTTCTGCCCCTGCCTACAATTCTTTCCCTTTCTCTTTCTCTCTTTCTCTCTCTCCCTCTCCCTCTCTCTCTGTTCCTGCCTCCAGAGCCCCCACATACGCACCTTCCCTCTACTGCCCCTGATCCCCTTTGCCAGTCTCTGCATTCAGTTATCTCTCTTTTTTTTATTGATATAGTTGGAATACAACTTTTCAATATTTCTAATTTATAAAATACATTGACATTAAAATAGAACAATTCATATATCACAACATAAACATGATATATACAAATAAAAATACACATCACATAAAACTTAGCAAAACATCACCATCATCACTATTTAAGTAGTTAAAGAAAAAATAAAAATAAATGCAACAAAGGAAAAACAAGAACGATTGAAATGCTGAACCATGCTCAATTTTCACAAGGCCAGTAGAATGACTATATGGCCAAAATATTTTTACCAAACGGTTTGTCAATTTTGCTGACATTGTTTCACACACCCTTATCTCTCTTCCAGCCCACAAACTCTAACCTCATCTTCCCTACCCATTTCCCTACATCTTCCCCTGCCACTATCCCCTAAACCCTGCTGCCCCTACAGGGGTCGGACGACGGACTAGGCCATAAAATGGTCTCGGGCACCAATGAAAAAGTGGCCCACAGTTGCAAATGGCTTTTTATTCCTTTTGTCACACTCTTGGAATAGTAACAAATGGGGAGTTTTTGATAAAGTGTGATGCAAATTGAGCATTTTAAAGAATATTAATTCAGCAACACTGGTCAAAACAACTAGCCACAGAGTGAATCAACTCATCAAACTGGCCCTGTTTTTGGTTTGACCATGGGTCTATTGACCAATAGGCCAGTCTGAACCTGTCCCCCTACTGTTTGCAACCAGGATTTCTTGAATTCACATTTCCTCAGCAAAAGGAATCTCCTTTCTCACAAATCATTTGTATTCCCATCACCACAAAATCACTGATCATGGATTCAACCCATGGTGCTGTCAACTTGGCAGTTCTACATGCCGACTGTGCCTCTTTCTCTCCCTTCCCTCCTCTCTCCAAAAAAGGTGGTAGTGATGGTCTCATGATCAGCCAAGAAATACCATCTAGAGCCTTTGCATACTCTGATTTCACCCCCTCCTACGTTGAGCATAGTTTAGGCGAGCTCCTCGCACCCACCCTTATTACTATCTTCCTCATCTGCCACCCACTGAGCATGCGCAACCTCTGCTTCTCTGATTGTGATCTCCCAGTTGAAAAGCTCCCTGCTGATGTCCCTGCTGTCATAAGTGGGTGACCTCAACCTACATCTTCTAATGCACACCAAAGGAAAACCTCCTAATCTCATATTCCTATCTCCAAGGCTTGTTTTCTCTGCTAGCACAATTAAGTGCTCCACCTCTGCCCAATCACTCACTCATCTTTGTTCCTCCGCCACTCGTGGAAACCCCTCCTTCATCTATCACAAATGTAAATTCGAGGCCAACTTCATGGTCTCCTGTAGCCACCAAGTCCACCTATCCCACTTGTCCACTCCATTGAACGTGCCTTTTCCAATGTCACTGTCTGCCCTGTTCAATGATCACCATCCATCCACTCCTTGAAGTCACATAGGATGGTAGCCTCCCTGTCGCATTCCAAACCATGGCTCAATTGAGCAATACATCAGGATATCCTGTGAGGAAACTGAGGGCCTCTCGCCAGAGGTGCAAGCGAGGCCTCTCAAGCTTACAATTATCATGTGAAACCCTCTGCCCATCACATATACCTAAACCTCCCTCCTAGCTTTTGTTCAATCTTGCTTCGGCATTTAGTGTCTGGCTGCACCCTGGCTGTATCGCTGCCGTTACAGATGTCTGCTTGCACCTGTGTTGACCTCAGTGTGCAATGTAACCGTGTGATACTCTGAAAACCCCAGCCAGTGACATGGCATAAACAGAAGAGGGCTGAGCCATATACATTGGGCCAGCCTAGGACATCTTTAATAATGTGGGCTGCAGGGATGTACGTTACAGCCCTGAGTCTCAGCAAGGAAAAAGTAACCAAAAGCACTGAGACTGAGATAGGCGTATAGGTTTCAAGCACTGCATTGTGGGTCAGCATATATCTGGTAATGACGAAGACATGTATTTAACAATGATCACATCGTATGCTTGCATTAAACATCCATGTATTGTTATTATGTAAACTGCCTTCTTTTAAGGGACAAATGCTCATGTTTTACATTTGTTTAATGGAATAAGTACAGAATGGCATCTGTTTAAAGCAGTCTCTAAAATAAATCGTATGTTGGTTTAGTTCCCGATAGCTTCACCCTAAATCGAATTACATATTGCCATTTTTCAAAGCAAAGGCAAAAACAAAAGACGAGGTTAGCCATTAATGGCTGTTTGCTTCCATGACCTTAAAAAATAATATTCCGCAATAATGAGATTATGATCTCAATTCTGGTCATTATTGCCTCAGGTTTGTTTTACTTGTTCAATTCAAAGCGCTTGTTAAAAATAAATGCCCATTTGTGCTCACTGCTGGCATTGGGGAACAATAGAAATACAATCCTAGTAGCATTCCATTGAGAGCCTGCCCAGAAGCACGGGTTTGGGAAGTCTGCAGTGTGATACTGCACCCTAGTGGACAAACAGTCACCAGTGGAAATAAATGCTCTAAACTTCACATCACTCAGATAGACGGATGCATCGCCGGGTTTCCTTTCTTACCCCTGCAATTTTAGAAATAAAAATTAAAAAAATCTTTGCAATATTATAAGTGCTATATTTTTGTTCTACTTACTTGTATAATTTCCGCATACATTATATGTTATTCATATTTGAGACAACTGACTAATTCCTGCCCTGTGCTCGCGATTTGCTGAGGCTGCAATTGCATACGGTTGCCACAGCACAAAGAGAACCTTAGCATGCAAAAATGGCAATTGCTCATGCACAATCGTAGTAATGACATGACAAAATATATGTTGCACTGCATTTGCACCTGCGCTAATGCGTTTGAAAATGTTCACATTCAAACTGCGCTTGGGACCAAGATGTTCTAGTGCACGCAATTGCAAAACAATACTGCTTCACACCACGGCATGGTCTTCAAAGTGGAGATGGAGTCTCGATAATTAAAGCCCCTCCACTGGGTTGGTCGCATAGGCCTTTGTGCCACCTACTACATCTGTGGCAACAGAATCCTGCCTGGACTGCCAATGCACTCTTATGGAGAAACGGGTACATACCAAGGGAGCACGAACCCCCACTGTTCCCATGGCAACCACAGAAGTCTGCATTCTTATGTTAAAATCCTGGGTGAAGTGTTGTGGTCGAATGTATGAAGGCTATTGTGTATGAGATTTATATTCGGACGCATTTATCTTTTTTGTCAAACAGAATGGCTGTTCACCCACAGAATATCCCTGAACTAGTTCACCACTAGATGTCTCCTTGTCATTCAAAAAAACACCTTAAATGGGCTTGATTAGTCCTGCACATGCATGTTCTGTCCACAAAGAGCGCAGGTACCTTTGGGTAACAGCCGGTGTATGTGCACTCAGGCACATCTCTTTGACAGGGCAGTGTGAACCCAAGGTAAGATCACGTGTGCTGGAAGCAAGCAGCCCCAGGAGCTGTTGGTATGATCCCTGTGAACAATGATTGCATATTATCCATGTTACTTTCCCCATGAGTATTGTATTCATTATGATAAATTGTTGTGCAAGGAAAACAGGTGTTTTTCATGTCTGTATGCCGTCATACATTTTTGGAAGATAATTGTCCAAGGTAATTCATTGCATTCTGGGACTTATAGTCCGTTATTTATAAATCAGGAGTACTACAGTGTTTGTTGCTGGATGAGTATCTCCAGAACTGACTGGGGCATGTTTGTGATTGTCATTTAAAACCTGATGGGAGGTTGTTTCTATTTGCTCCTGTAACGTAACACTGCTCATTTATTTAGTAGCCTGCCCAGATGTTGCTCTTCTGATCTTCCCTTAAAGCAACAATCAAGGGTATGTTGCAATTATGTTGACTCCCAAAATAGAAAAGAATGGCTTCCTTGAAAGGTGTCAGTCAATCCATGCCTTCAAGTCGAACCTCATAGCAACCTCTGAATCTCTATGGGTGATTGTGTGGGTCACGTAGAGCCCTACAGACTCTATGGGGAGGTTTGCCCCGACGCCCCCTATAAAAGGCAGAGCCCTCTTTCACTTCCCGTTAATGAGGTTTGTTTAGCAGTAAGAGTACAAGTGAACAGGCCAGGCTCGCCTCACGAGTTTGTGAACTTTGGTGGGATTTCATGGAGTTTGCTTGTTTTTTCTTGGAAGGTGTTAGTGCTTGTTGTTAGTGCTTGTTGTTCCTGATTTGTGCTTTTCTGTTAGTTTGTGTAGACACAAGAACTCATATTCATCCATGTTTACCATTGCTTCCCTTAATTATCCATCCTTGTAAAAAGGTTAAAAAAACAGTCTGCCATTCCCTTTCCCGTCTTCCGTTTCACACGTGTGTCACAGCAAAAAGAATACGAACCAAAGTCAAATTCGTAACCGCTTTCTTTTTTTCATCTGAAAACGTTTTAAAAATAAAAAAGATGTTTTACTTTTGCATCTGGGATTTGGCTGTGTGGTGTCTTCTGTCTCTTTTTCTGGCCTTGCCTTCAACACACAAAAATAACTGTTAGACTTTATAACAAGTGCGCACCCAAGCAAGTCCCCTCAAGTCCCGCTTTGCCGCGAGTGATTCTTGCTGCTGCAGCTCCTGTTTGGACGTACCTTAAGAAGTTGCTGGAAAGCTCTTTCTCGGCGAACTACAGACACCAGAAGGCTTTGCCTCTTTAGAGGCGGGACTATATAAACTGTTGTGCGCGCGCACCGCGTGCACGCACCCAAGCAAGTCCCCTCAAGTCCCGGTTTGCCGCGGGTGATTCTTGCTGCTGCAGCTCCTGTTTGGACGTACCTTAAGAAGTCGCTGGAAAGCTCTCTTCTCAGTGAACTACAGACACCAGAAGGTGAACATATCATCCTTTCATATGGACTTTTATTAGCACTTACACCTTTAGTGCTACGGTGCTACAGAACACTTTAAAACAACACTGTGTGTTTTCATTTTCCTTCAGGCTTTGCCTCTTTAGAGGCGGGACTATATAAACTGTTGTGCGCGTGCACCGTGCGCGCGCACCCAAGCAAGTCCGCTCAAGTCCCACTTTGCTGCTTAGCTGCGGTGTTGAGGCGTTGTGGCCAGGGGATTTATGTTTTTTGCTTTTTGATTTTGATTTTCCTTGTTCCTCAACTTTATGTGTATGCTTTATTTTTTGTACAAACATTTTAACTTTTGCATACCCTCATTCTTTTGCTGTTGTATTCACTTTTGTTGACAAATAATACGGTTAAAGTATGCTTGTTTTTTTTAAAGTAATTTATGAGCGGTACTGTTTCAATTTCTTTTTGAAAAAAAAGTGCTGTGAAGAGGCATAGTTTTATTGATTTTCATTACTGTTACTTTGTACAGGTTACTTTAAGTGAAATTGTCATGAGTTTAGTACCTTACACTCTCAAAACCAACATGCCGCATTCAGCAGCTCAGGTAGGCTCACCTCTGAGTGCTAGTACAAACAAACTAAAAAGTACCTTAAAAAAAGTAATGTCTTCCACATCAATCACACTTACACCTCGTGCTAAAACACGATTGAAAACTCTGACGGCGAATAAGGATATTTGCCCCTCACTGAAAAATACCCCACATCACATTACGATTTCAACACCACAGAAGGGCCATCCTTTGGAAATAGGTATTCCTATCTCAGAAATAAATGCTATCCCTGGAAGTAATCCCCAGAAGAACAGTGAAATACAACCCAGGTCGAAACAAATGGGTAAGAACTCTACACCCCCATCATCAGAAAGTGAACCCTCAACGAATGTTAAGATGTCGGATGCCGAACCGGAGTTGCCTGAATATCTTCCAGTCCCTGATAACACTATGTTACAAACACTTAAACAATCTGACCAAGATAAGGTATCGAAACTACATTTAGAACAAATAGAAGAAATCCCCGAGGTTGAAACCATTGAATGTAATGAGGATGTATTCTTAGAGGTGCCAATTCATATGATTACTAGAGGAAAGACCACGTCACCAAGAACTTCGCCCACGGACTATCATCAGCATTGCTCAATGGATTCCTCCATCTCCGAGGCTGCCTCATACATACTACCCACGCCGAGACATTGTGCGTCTTCAAGAGAAAAGAAGGTACAGCAGCGAAGTCAGGGCTTTTAGAAGTTATGCTCGTGGCAATAAATACAACGATTCAAAGTCTATTTAAGCTATTCGAAATACTTGAACAGAAAATCAACTTACAATCAGAAAAGATTGACCAGATTACAGCATGGATTCATGCACATCCGCTTCGGAGTGAGAGGTCTCAATATGATGAATTATACATAAATGATTTATCTAGAAGTGTAGAAATTTTGACCGTACCCTCAATCAACACTTCCACCAAGTCTTCCTGCATTTGAGCATATTATTTGCCCAATTGAAGTAGATGTTCCGAAAATAGCTGATCCAAACTCTTCATGGATAAGTGTTGATAACAACCCCGCAATAACCAACCAACAAACTAATAAGGTGTCTTATGATGTCTTCACTAAACGCTCACGTACACAAGGCAGAGCTAGGCACCTTATTACTAAACTGTTTCAACCAACAAAAAGAGGTAATAAAACGTCTATTCCTGCTTCGTGTTCTCGTATAGTGGACTTGACTGGCACAATAAAGATTCCCGATGTCCCATTGACTAGAGCTAATCTACTGGTTGAAAAGACTGCCCCTTCAAACCAAACGTCACACCAACCCCAACCATCAACGAATCATTCTCCATTAAGTCAACTTGTCACAGCACTTGATACAGTGAAACAGACCCCTCTCAATAAATCAGATCCATTAAGACATTGCAATGGTGTCCCAAACACCACGAATCTCCCGCTGCCAGGTGCTATAACACATCAAGCTGTTCCTATAAAAACCAACCTACTGCAGACCGATCAAATTAAAACTGCGGTGGACACATATCTCCTTCAACGATCAAACGAAGCAAAGGTAATAAGGGAACTGTCCACCATTGACACGAGCAAGGAACAAAATGAGAACTTTAGGTCCGCAATTGAAACCTACTTTGCATCCCACTTCCAGATGTTGAATGTCCCTACTCGAGTGAAAACCACCAAAAAGTTACTTTCTCCGATGACAATATTTCGGTTTGTGATTCTCTATTACGTGAAAAGACAAACAGCTCGAAGAAGTCGACTGCACCGACACTACTAAGGGAATTGCCTGCCATCGGCACGTGCAACGACCAGAATGAGAAAATTAGGACCACAATTGAAACCTATTTTGCAACCCACTTCGAGATGTTAAATGTCCCTGCTGGATCGAGGGAAATCCATCAAAAATATACATTCGCCGATGACAATACCTTGGTCCGTGAATCTTTACTATGTCAAAAGGCGAACAGCTTGACGAAACATTTGTCTTGCAAAAAACAGATTAGAACTGAAGATGCCTCAACCAAACAGCAAACGATGGACCCCAAAAGAAAAAAGGCTTTTGCAAATGATCACACTTTAATCCTGAAGTGTTGTGCAGCCCCACATCCTCAATACGACTTATCGCAAGCAAGTGTGCTTAACATTTTCAATGATGTGCCGGAATTAGGAGATTTAACTTCATCAGACCTCGATCAAGTGGAATTTATCTGTGATATGAACTTAGCCATTGTTCGATTATGGATGAAATCCGGTCTTGTGATTAATTCTTTATGGCAAGTTAGAATTAACTCTTTAAAATGGGCTTCTTGCTGGCCCAAGATCCCGAAAGGAATAATTGTGAGTCTACATCTGAAAAACAAACAAGCTCTAAATCTCCCATTATTGAATGCCAGTGTGTCAATTCACTCTTGATGAATCTACAACAGGATATCTATCCATACCTCAGACATAACCACCATTGCAGCCAAAAGCGAATAAGATTAAATCAAGTTCTTTGACATTAGTGAGCTGGAATACGAGGGGCTATGCTCACTTACTAACAGACCAGAACGATTCACTCATTGACGCAGATATTGCAGCCCTGCACGAAACCTGGATAACCACTATTCCAATATGGGACAACCATGAAGTTTCCATCATTCCTGCGATTCCGGCGCAGAAGGGTCGACCTATGGCAGGTCTTCTAGTTGCCGTTAAATTGAGTTTGAGATTAAAACTACATCCTTGGGTTAGTCCGAACAATTATACCCAAATGTAAAAATCTCGATTGACTCCCAAGTGTTGGCACTAATTAATCTATACAGAAATCCGGCAGCGATATCTGATGAGCGTTTTTACAAAGATCTATCGGAATTGTTTGAATTAATCGCTAAAAGCAAAGGAATAACATCTGTCCTATTAGCTGGAGATCTTAATCTCAATTCTATTAAACACACTAAAGAGAAAAAAAAAACAAGAAATGAATAAATGGTGCTGTTTTACGACTCATGTCGGCATAAGAATGGCCAATGGATCACTCCCCGGAGATATTCCATCCCAGGTGACGTGGCAAAGAGGATCCTCGTCAAGCACCATTGATTATATATATCTATCGGAGAAGCTTTTTATGCGGCAAAAACCAGCTTCAAGATAATAAAACAATGAAGGAGTGACAATCACATGCTTATGCTAATTTGGCCAAGAGATACTCAGGATGATCGGCGCGATCACCAATGGATGCCTCAAACATTGACCGTTAATAATGCTAAGTCTCGCTTTAAGTGGTCCCCGAGAATCTTGACATCGCTGAATGAAACTCTGTTGATGAAAGATGAATCGCAGCTCACATATTCATATTCATTCATCTAGAAGATCACATCTCCATACATTTGACCCAACAATGCTTCAAACAAAAAAAGAACACCGAAAGGCACTGAGAGCAACCAGACATCTTCCCTGGACAGAGAGGATCAAACCTCGCAAGGCGCTAAAATCACGCTATAGAAATTGGGTGAGATCCCATAAAGGCAAATTATTTCAGCAAGATGGAGAGGCATTTTTGGTAGCTACATCAAATAAAAATGCCACACAAATTTGGCAACTACTAAATGTAAATGCAAACACTAATCAATTGTCTCAATTAAATGGCGTTTCTGAATTTCAATGGATATCACATTTCACAGCTCTCTATGCGGATAAGTCCTTTGAACTTTATGAGTATAAAAGTCCATCCACAATCCCTTGGTGTCTGGAATGTTCTGAGGACATAATAGAAGATCTAATAGCTAAGTCGTCATCATCGCGAGCGGCTGGACCGGATGGCATCAGCAACTACATGCTAAAACAACATCCTAAGCATAGGGCCACAATCCTGAATAATATCTTTCAGCGTATTTTAAAATCTCAGAAAATCCCAGACTCTTGGCGCACCTCTGTTATTGTCTCTATTTTTAAAAAGGGAGACCGTGGAACACCGGCAAATTATTGCCCGGTAGCGCTTTTGGACTCTCCAGGCAAAATCTTTAATTGCCTAGTCTTAAGGGACTTTAACAGATGGACACACGAACATAACTGCCGTGATCGCAATCAAACAGGCTTTGTCCAGGGTCTTGGGACAGCACTCAATCTTATGATCCTCAATGCATTAAAAGCACAAGCGCAAAACACAAAAACATCCTTGTTTTTCGCATTGATCGACTTTAATGCAGCGTTTGATTCAGTTTCTCGAGTGAAACTCATTGAAAAACTCATCAAAGCTCAATGTCCACAAGACTTAATTGATATTATATTTGCATTACATTCATCAACGTCCATTCAGGTTTGCTTATCTACAATGGGCTTGTTATCTGCGGTGATTGAAACATCGAGAGGGCTGAAACAGGGATATATCCTTGCCTCGGCCCCATTTAATTTTTTCATCCATGATGTAAAAGACATCTTCCTCTCCATAGTGTCTGATTCGCCTAAAATGAATCTTACTGTTATCCAAGCGTTATGGTACGCTGATGATCTCGTCCTCATTTCCAAGACTCCGACTGGTTTACAGAAGCTGATATCTGCTCTCGCCACTTACTTCGAAGAGAATGAGTTGTCGATGAATGTAAAGAAATCTCAGATAGTAGCTGATATTCCTAAACCAACACAAAGAAGTAAGTTTATCTGGATGGTCAAGGATATCACCCTAGAGATTGTTCTGTATTACAAATATTTGGGCTCCCAATTTGAAGCAAACTCTTCTACCACAGAACACCACCAGTCATTGCAAAACAAATTGACCTCTGCAATATCTCAATCCAAACTAATTCTGTATAAATATGGTAAATTATCTATCAAACCTGCACTACACTTTTGGCAACAAAAAGTAACACCAGTGTTATTGTATGGGTTAGAGACAAGAGACATAACTAACATCAAAGACCTAGAGAAATTGGAAGCCACATTTTGGAGACAAATCTTAAATGTTCCACAATCAACACCTGGCCCATGTATAAGATATGAGCTAGGTCTCACTTCACTCAGTGCAAAATATCATTGGCAGCTATGTCCACTACTTCGAAAAAATGCCCTTTGAACACCAATGAAGGGTCGATCCTAGCTACTTTGTCTACTTATTTGTTCATCTCGAGCCATCAGTTCATTCTGAAATGGACTAAGTATGTTTACCAAATTATGTCCATGGTAGATGTTGATTTAGAAACAATTATACAGAACCCTGTAAGAGTACAAAGGAAAATCTTTTTTCATGATTGGAATGAGACT
Source organism: Ambystoma mexicanum (assembly GCF_040938575.1). NCBI lineage: Eukaryota > Metazoa > Chordata > Amphibia > Caudata > Ambystomatidae > Ambystoma > Ambystoma mexicanum. Next base: position 1,273,010,602 of record NC_090929.1, on the reverse strand, counting down.
TGTGTATTATGCCTTCAATATAAGCATTTTTCCAGTCAATTATATGCTGATAAGAAATTGGGGTCTGTGGAAAACTATCTGCTCAAATCCCCTTCTCCTCAAGTTTGCATGGCAATTTTGAGAATGTGATTTAATCTTTGGCTGACTCAGGACATCTTAGCTCAACGCAAACAAATTGCCATGAAAGATAACTTTTGTAGATCCTGTAGTGATGTATTACAAAAGGAAACCTTGGAACATATAATTATTGAATGTACAGCCTTGTGCCCATTAAGAAACAATCTATATGTGAAGCACATGTCTACTGTTGCAAATGTTCAGCCAAATCTGAGATGGACATGTTTGCTAAACTCTGCTAACATGAGCTTACTTATTGCATCAGTGAACTTCCTTAACGCCCTTCATTTATATGATTAATGAAATATGTAAAACCTGCTGTTGAAATGTGTATAACCTGTCAGTGATTCTCTTATTACGTGAACTGGCCAATTATACAGCAGCACACTGCTTTTCTTTTAAAAATTTGTTTCAAAAGTTTGATTCTATATATTCATGTAAATACTGTAGATTTTAAGCTTATGTTTGCATTTAATATTGTTCAAAATGTTTGTAAAATTGAAAAAAAAAGTTGATTTATTTCCGCTAAACGTTCAATAAAAATAAATAAAAAAAAGTGTGCCTCCCCCCGGTTCTGTCGCATCTCTCCATTCTCTTACAGACTCTTTTCAAATCCTGTTCCCTATTCTTCTCCTTACCAGTAATGGTGCAAGCCCCACCAGGGGATGCATTAGATTGTGAAAGAGGTTTGCAAAAAATACAAGAGATGGGCAGGACTCATTACAAGTTGGGCAGTGTGGGAAAATAGTGGTGGCAATTCCGCTGCTGACACATTATTTGGAGGCAGGTGATAAATCTGACAAAAAATCCCCGGACTCCAAAGGTGTGGAATTACACTTCCTTACCCCCACTTGTAATCCTGTCCTGTGCTAAATCCACAGGACCAAATGGTGGTTATGGATGTTGTCAGTAATTTCACAGATTTACCACCGAATTACCGCCAAGCTCGTAATGATTCCCTTTGGTCTGAAAATCCAGATGCCGTATGGACTCAATGAATACTTCAGATGGTATTTATTTTTAAATATAGATTTGACACAGTGGCATATATGCACATTGGTCCATAATATAATAGTCTTTTCAAATGGGCCTGAGTATTTATTTGATGTTTTTGAGGGATAAAGTGACACCTCATTAGATAGAGAGGCAATATCACAATTAAGATTTTTTGCTTTTGGGGTGATGATTTGCTTAGCTTTGTTTATACATGAAAATAAGTAATATATATATATATATATATATATATATATATATATATATGTTACTGCTCCCAGCAATGTTAGACTGTTGGCAATGCTGGATTCCAGCAGCAAAAATCTTCGCCACTCTCTTGCTAAAACATCTCAATAAATTGACAAAGGAAAATATGTTGCTTAGCCCTCTACACACAGGGTTTAGAGCAGGTTGCACATGGCATGTGGGCACTATATATGCCTGTGTCACAGAAATAAAAGCAGCCTGTATCTATGTTTCGTGGACTACTCCTGTGCCTTTGACTGTGCTCTTCGTGATCGTGTGTGGGCTAAGCTTAAGAAATGGGATATTGACCCGAAATTGCTCTATTTTATACAGTTACTATATATGAATACCAGTGTGTCAGTTTGGACATCTCAGGCAGGGTCATTAACTGAATACATTGACACTAATATAGGATTAAAACAGGACAGTGTACTTGCCCCCGGCCTTTACAATTTGCATGTTTTGGATTTGAGCATGGCTATGGATGGGTGCAAGAATTTTCCTCCCAAATTGGCAGGTAGACCAGTGGAGTGGCTGTGTTATGCTGATGACACAGTACTAATTGATCAAACCCCACTGGGAGTACAGAGATCAATTATATGCCTAAAGGAATATGCTAACGAAAATGGTCTGAGAATCAACCAAACGAAGACCAAGGTAATGACACAAGGAGCGGTAAGGCATCAGAGTCTCCCATTCAGATGGCATATCGAGGGTAAAAAATTGGAGAGCGTAAACACATACGTTTACGTAGGACAATGTATTCACACCTATCCTAGCCTGCAGCTTTGTAAAGAAACTACATATGCAAATATGTTGGGGCGTTGGCAGGTGATTGATAATTTCACCAAACAGAGTTGTGGGGGGTCAATTGAAGCAATGCTAGAGGTCTATACTAAGAGCATTGTCCCGTACATTTTGTATGCTTTAGAAACTTTGCCGGAGAAGCATGTTGGTTGGTTACATTTGAGTTGCTTCGTTCTATTTTGGGCCTACCAAGCATTGTGTCGGTGGAAGCATTACGCCTGGAGCTGGGGCTGATATCACTGCCTATACTTGGGAAAAATCGCACAATGTAAATTATTTATCAAATTGCAAAACATACAGAAAATTAGTGCTACATTAATGTCAGTCATGGCAGAACATGTTATCAAAACGAGGAGTGAATGAGGAGTATCAAAACACAGCTTATGGTGAGATAAGAGTGACAGCTTTTCAACAGCGTGCTGAATTAAACCTTGAGATTCCAGGTGAATTGGTTATTTTTGGAAACAACGCTTAAAACCAAATCACAGCACTGGGACAAGATCAAAACATAGACAGCCTTATTAAGAAAAACCAATGTAGGGAGTATACCAGGCAGGCACATATTCTAAGAGGAGGATACCTGGCAAAGCTCTGCAGTCCGAGGCTCAGACATTTTCATGCTGATTCATGGAATTATGTGCGCCGAAAAACGGACTTTGTCCGCCATTCTGCTCGCAAATCCCCATTTGTGTTATTTGCGCCTAAACATACTGCAAGTGTTTGAATACACAGGGGCATGCAGTAATGTGGAAGAGGAAACACGATTATGTAGGCTGTGTAGATCACATTTTGAGACAGCATTAACATTGACGTCATTTCACCAAAATGCCAGGGGTAGCGGAAGTGCCACCATATGACCTTTGACCTCTGAGGAAATCACAGGAAATTATGTCATTTGACCCCACCCACCTCAAAGTGACATCACAGGAAGTGATGGAACACTACCTTTCACCCCTTGACCAAACAGGAAGTGACATCACATATTGTTTCTAAGTAAACTACGAAAAATATGGTTGCAATATCACTATACTGTTATATACATTTCATACAAGAATGGATCACCATTTATATCGTTAATATCAGTGTGTATAGGCCCATATTACCAAATGAATGTGAATGCAAGCAGACGTCCAAAGCCAAATGATAATTATATGTTATTAAAAGCACTTACTCTTAAGCACTTCATATAGAACAAATATACCCACAATATAATCAAAACCTGTGTTGGTACTCATTTATCGACCTTAGAAGGGTGATAGGCTGAGTTGAGGTGTTTAAGATGCAGGCTAAATCAGTGGCTCGCCTCCTGAAGTGTGCCTGGAAATAAACCTTTATGAGTCTAGCAATTATTGGATAGAATTCCAGAAAGACAAATTATGTGTTATTCCTATTCTTTTTTATTTAGCTTCACTGCTCAGAGTGCTATGCTTGTGGAATCACATTTTTTTTAAGAGGCCTGAACAAGAAAGTCAGCCACTCCAAAAATAAAGAGCCACATGACACTGGTCACAACCCTGGAGCTTTTATTTAAAAAAAAAAAGTTAACAAAAAAATGTTTTTTTTCCTAGGGGTAGCAAGGGAGAGCTCAGAGGTCGCAACTGCGACCCCTGGCGATGCCCAAATGACGTCCCTGCGCATTAACAAGATGCACTGATCTGAAGCTGCCCTATTGGAAGGGCTATGGAGATTTCTGTGTAAACAGAAAACACCATTCAATCTGATACATTTTTAATTTTGGTCCACAATGTATGCAGCCATTACAGCAGCAGCATACCATGTTTGGCAAATTGCAGAAAAAAGAAGGAAATCGTAGGCCTAAGTAACAGTGGAGTACACGGGTGTGATTTTGATGTTCTCATTCGCAAATGGTTTTTTAACGACGTTAATTTAATTTTGAATTCTGTGTTTTATTGTTATTATTGTATATGATATATTTGTATCTGTATTTTTCTCTTTATATTGTGCAAAACGCTTATAGCTAAATAACCATAAATACAAATAAAAACGTTTTATCTAGGTTTGTTTCATATTCCATCCTGATGAAAGGAGAGTCACAAAATGTTCTACTTGTTGATTCAGTATGGCTTTGAAATGCACAATTGATTAATGTATTCATGTGAAACATATGCAATAAATGCAAAATGGACATTAGAAACATTGTTTCTGCAGAATGATGTTGCATTGAAACTCATTTGAAGCAGCAATCGGATCTCATGGTTTATTTCAGCTTAGTACTTTCAGGGAGTCACTCCATCGCACCATTGTGTTTCTTACCTTCCTTCACCACACAAAAAGTACATGTTCCATTTTCTATTCACACTTGTTTTTGGAACCTAAATATATATCAATCACACTTGTTTGTGAACCAAAGAAGTCTTTCAGTGTTTTATTTAACTTCCTGTGTGTAGGGGAGATCTCTTTGAATGGTCCTGGCGAGATAACTATGAATCCATGTGTTTGCCCAAGACCTGTCTTTGTTGTAAAGACATTGAAATCAAGATGCAGGGCTGCTACTCGGAGGGAGAGGTGGAGCAGGAAAGGGAGTTTCACTCCTATGAGGCTGACAGATTTTACCGGGTCAAGGAGGAGGAAGGCGGGGCTCTTGTGCTTGCGGCGGGTGTCATGGGTGGAATTATTTGCTGATGGCTCAGAAAGAGTACAGGAGGTAGTGTCTGACACTGCCACAAAAGGCAGGGCTGATTGTGGGCCCAATGCCAGTATAGATAATCATTGCTTTGGAAGTGGCAAAAGTACTAGGTGTGGTGGAAGGGGACTGAAAGACCATAGCTAATATCATGGCACAGTGGGAGGTAATAGTTGCTGAAGATACATTACAGGAGTATCACCATACCACTGAATGATTTCACCTTGGAGCTGGAGAGGAGGTGGTAGGAACTCAGCAGAAAGAGGCTGTGACAATGGTGTGGGCATGCCTAAGACAGATGAGGAGGGTTGGAAAGTGGTTGAACAGGAGGAGACTGACGAGAAACAGATGGAGGAGACATAGATGGTACCCTACCAGATAGCTTGGGAGGGGAAAGCGTTTGGCGGTAAGGTAAAAAATAAAGTGCTGGCAATTAAATTACAGCCACTTTTTCAGCACTGCTGAATTCCAAGTAACAGACAATGGTGATAATTCCTTTGGTGCTAATTCCATCAGAGGAATTGGAGCAAAAAAAGAAAATGGTAATTTCACCATCTTACAAAGTGAATAGTGCCAAAAACAGGTTTAATTCTTCCAAAAACATCAAAATTAACTCCACCTCAGGGGTGGAGGTTAATGCGTGCCCTCTCACTTCTCCTCTCTATGGACTAGCCACTTTCTGCTTTCTTCTCACCTTATACTCTCAGTCACCCAGGCAAAGCCCACCCGAGCACTGCGACCTACCTTTTCAATCATTCAGCCCATGAAGTGTGTCTCAGTGGAGGCCTTTGCCTCTTCTTTCTCTGGCCCTCCTACTCCTTCAGCTGACTCACACCCTGACAGAGCCCTCTCTAACCTGCATCTTGCTGTCTCTAACACTCTGGAAATCCTCGCCCCTGTCATGAGAATCCACCTGAAGCCTACCTCCAAGTGCAACTCTTGTTATGACTCTGATCTCGCTACCATCAAACGTAAGTACAGGGTGGCTGAGAGGAAGTGGAAGGGTTCGGGTGCATCCTCTGACATGGCCTGACCTGGCCTGCCGCCTGCTCCAAAGGCAATACAGACTCTCTGTCCAGTCCAAGAAGAGAGTCCACATCCAAGCTTGCATCTGTGTGGCCTCTAAAAACACAGCCAAACACCTTAAAATCTGCAAGGAACTGGCCAATCCTTCAGAAGTCTCTGCCTCTCCTGTTGCATTCCATATCCTCTGCATGGCCATGGCTTGCCACCTCACCATTAAAACTTAGGACATCCTGTGCTCGCTCCCCTCTTCCTCTCCCTTTACCTCGCTCGGCCCCCTCTGGCCGCCTCTCTCTCTCTCCTCCTCCTTTGTACTCTTTCTCGCCAACAACACCTCACAATGTTTCTAGAATAGTCGGATCTATGAAAGTGTTGTCTAAACAGGTACTCCCATGCTCCTCCAGAGCCATCAAGGACCACATTGACACCCTTGTTCTAGCCTTGGCTGATTTCTGCAATCACTCTTTTGCCACTGGTACTTTCCCCTCTCTCCTAAAGCACTTCCTTGTGCACCCCGTTTTCACAAAGCCTTCTGCGGATCCTACCTGTCTGACAAAATATAGCCTGATCTCTACCACTCCTTTCCTGGGCAAACTCCTGGAAAAACTGTCCATCTCCCAGCTCACTCTCCACACTGAAACTGTTGGTTATCTCCATTACCATCAGTCTGGCTTCAGAGCAGCCAAAGGCACGGAAACTGCCTTCCTGAACACCTGAGAAGACCTGCTCTCCAACCTCGACTCCAGTCTTCCTACTGGCCTCATCCTCATTGACCTTTCCTTTGCTTCTGACACGGTCAATCACATCCTGATCAATCGACTATGTGATATCCTGCGCATCATGGAGGAGGCCCCGGAGGGGCTGACCTCTTTCCTCCCAGACTGATCCTCCCAGGTCCAACTTGGGTCCTTTCTCTCCACCACCTCTCTCTCTCCACATGTTGTACTCCCCAGTGCTCTAACCTCTCACCCTGGTTCTTCATGTCTATGTGGCCCACCTGATCTCCACTTGCTGCTCTAACTTTCAGTGTTATGCAGATGACACTCAGCTCTCGTTCAGGTTTCCCATAGAGTCAGGATTGCTGCACCTCCAATGATCTCTTTCTCAACGCCAGTAAGATGCAGATCCTTCTCATTGGGAGCCCTGCTCCCACTTTCCCTCTCTCACTCTGGCTGCCCTCCTTGGGCCCTCTTGCTTCACAATTCTGTGAGGCATGAAACCTTGGTGTCATCCTCGACTCCACTCGCTCCTTTTCTTCTCACATCATGGATCTTGTCAAGAAGTCCCACTACCAACTGCACCTCCTCAAAGGCTCTCTTCCTTTTCTCACTTGCCCCATAAACTCACTGTGTCCAGAGCCCTGGTTCTCTCTAGGCTGGACTACTGCAGCAGCCGCTTTCTCAATCTGCATTCTGCTACTCTCTGCCCTCTGCAACTAATCCAGAACAGATTGCAAGACTTATCCTTGCCCTCAGGGCCAGAGACTGTGTCTCTCCAGTCCTGCAATCTCTTCACTGGCTCCCAGTGGCTGCAAGGATCAAGTTCAAAACCCTCTGCATTGCCAATAAGGCATTCTGGAGCCAGGACCTGCACTACAAACAACTCTCTCTTCCAAAACACCTTCCTTCACAAGCTCTTCGCTCAGCTAACTCCAACTCTCTGAGAGTCAGATGCTTCTCCAGGGAGAGTGGGAGTAAGATCTCTTTCCTCTGCAGGTGCCTCCCTCTGGAACAGCCTCCCTGCCTCGCTCAAACTTGAGCCAGACCACCTCAAGTTCCAGAAGCAGCTCAAGACCTTTCTTTTCTCCTCCACTTTCTCTTTATTCCTCCCTTGCTGACCAACCTGTCTGCTGCATTGACTGACTGCTTGGCTATCCTCAGAGTCTAACTGGGTACTAGGCTCCTCTATGGTCAGTCTCCCCTGAACTGCCTCCTGGCCTGCCACGGACTAGGGGCTGCAACTATTAACCTATATAGTCACCTGCCTCCTTGCATTTACCCAGAGTTGTGCTTCCCTGGCTGCACTTACTGAGAGCAATGCTGCCCTGATTACACTTCCCCTGCCCTCTCCCTTACACTTCCCCCTTAACCCCCTGCACTTTGCACTGTCGCATTTGTATGATCTGAATGACACAAGGCCTAGTAGGATTGTTTGTCTTGTCCTCCCTCTGTCCCCCTTCCTTGTTCTTGTCGTACCTAGAAACACTTGTATACAGGTGCATTATAAATGACTTATCATATCATGTCAAGCAGGTGCTAGAAAAGGAAGCTGCACATGCATCCAACTGCACCCAAAAGACTATTTAAGGACAACACCTTTCACCAAACCCACTTTCAGTCAAAATGCAGCCCCTAGTAGAGTTGGCCTATGGCCTCCACAATCTGCTGCTTTAGATTGAGCTGCAGAGATATGCAGTGGAGCATCTGCCAAGGATACTGCCTCAGAAAAGGCATAATAGAAGTGTGATGAGGAGACCACCAATAAGTTGTGTTGGCCCGCCTCTTGGGCAATGATGGAAGAGTAAATGATCACACTCTACAGGCTGAACAGGGACACCAGAGCAATGCTGCTCACACTCATTCCTGCACTTCCTAGCAACTGGCAAATTTCAGCACATTATTGGAATGCTACATGGCATGTCCCAGCCAACCTTCTTGAAAGTACTGGTAGTGATGCTTGATGCACTAATGAGACATGTGTCAACTCACAATACAGTGGCCATCACCCCGAATGAGGTGTATGCCATCAAGGCATGTTTCTGTGCAATAGCTCACATCCCCAATGTGATTTCTGCACTGGACTGCATGAATGTGGCTTTGTCCCACCCCAGGCACAGGAGCACTTCTACTGCAACACGAAGCAGTTCCATTCAATGAACATACAAATGACTTGTGATGGCAATATGATGATGAGCCACTGCTGTGCACATTTCCCAGTGTTCCACCCATGATGTCATAGTCCTGTGGAACAGTGCCCTGCCAAGATAGATGGACTCGCACAGGGGATAATATTCATGGATGTTGGTTAAGTAGCAATACTGACAATGCAAGGCATGTGTAGAGCAAACAATGAGACAGGGATGAGACATGGGTCAAAGGAGTATTGGCATATACATTTCATGCATGGCCAACCCCTTATCAATACATGATGCATGTGAGTAAAAGAATGCAAGTCTACACTGGGCAGAGCTCGCTAAATTTCTGAATCGTGACATAGCTGAAGTTTTTCATAGGGCCCATGTACACAACATGTGGATGTCACAGCAGTTCCCAGTATGCCTTGCAAAGGATTTGTGAAATAGCCCATCACCAACATCAGCCCTGCCACAGGAACAGTGTGATATGAGTACGGATAATAGTAGGGTACACAGGCCTGCACTGCCTCATACAAAGATAGATAGAAAGATAGAAAGATAGATAGAAAGATATACAAATGACAATGCCACAAAACAATGCACAAGACCATAAGAGCCCTATGTCTTCACACACAGAAAATAACCACAGTTACTTGTTTTTTGTTGGAGTCAAAGTCGGCCTCTAGTCTAGAAGCTCACTAGATGCAGCATGATATATTTGTGACCACTCAGAGAAACACGTGTTGACATGGACTAAGGAAAGACATGGAATTGCCCAATTAAAACATTGTTGATATTGTTTTTACATATGTTTTTGTAATTCAAATAATTAATTTGAACCTGACATAGACAAGTGGAATTGTCATTCGTGTTCTAATTAAATATGGTGAATTAGACATGTCAGAATAAGTTAATTATTTTAGCGAAACTGGGGGAGGATCTATATCAGGAGTTGTAAGTCTATTTTGTTGTACAGCCTCTTCCTCAACTGCTCTAGCATCCTCCTGCCACTGCCTCTTCTTGCAAGACCGACTTCGAACTTTAACTGTGCCTGTTCTATTGTTAGCATTTCAGCCTGGCTATCATTACCAATTCTTATGAAGACTTTGCATACCAGATGCCTGCTGTCCTTGGTCACTTTAGCAGAACCTTCACCGCCACCTTTCCATCTCCACCTGCCAGACTCTATACTACTCGAGTAGGATCTGCTTTTATGGGGCCCCTTTTTTCCCTTCTTGCTTGCTCCTTATTATCTGGATTAACACTGGACTGCTGCAAGTGCACTGATAAGTGTAACACCTAACACACTGATATCCGCTTTCCTTTGTTTAATACCAGTCACAGAACCCATAACTCCATAGTCCTATTGGTTACTCAGAAGACTGAACTTTCTCCATACATAATTGCTGCTTCACACTGGTGTATATACTTCTCTCAATAGTCTATGCATCTGTGTTACACTGATTCCACAGTAGTAGCTGGTGTGTTCATGTTTTCTCTGTATTTCTCTCTTTATCTCCATTTCTCTCTCTTCCTCTCTCTCTCTTTAGAGTCAAGATAAATCTGTATTCTTATTTCTTCCGTCCGCAGATGGTAACAAAAAACACATGCATGAGGTCTTGGGTACTGGTGTGGCCGGCATAGAGGCAGGTGTTTCTCCAGCAGCAAGCCACCACCAATGTGCCATGGAGATGGTTAGGGAACAGAGATTGCATCAGCCTTGGACACTCAATCTACACCTCACTGATGCAGGACTTTGGAAATAACTTCTCACAAAAGAGACCAAAATTAATTGTTCCTTCTGCCTGGGTGGTCCATAGGTGAATCAAAGAGGAAGTGGGAGGCCTGCTCTTTTATAGGCAAAGGTCCATCATTGATTGTACAACAGCAAGCCTGTTTTCAGGGGCCCAATCCATATACTGGTGACAAGTGGCCTTTGCCTTCTGACATCTTTAGTAGTTAAGGGGAGGTAGCGAGAGAAACAAGATGGTGAAAACATTCCCCAACTGTGTGGAGCTCCATCTGGCTACACTAAATATGCCCCTTTGTCAGACCTACAGCATCAAATGTCCCTGAGTATATAACACCATGGTAAGATGCTTGCCCTTTGTCTTGCTGGAGGCAGGTGTTACACAACCTCACAAAGGATCAAAGAGAGGTAGCATCAATGGGACACTAGCGGTAGCCGTGCCTGTAATACAAGCACGGCTGCGACCGGTGTCATTTTATTTCTGGCACCCGCGAATGGGCAATTACCGGGTCATTATGACCCTGCCGGACCCGGTAATTGCCCATTTGTGGGTGCCATAAAAAAGATGCTCCCCATTCCGTCCGGCCCCATAGGGCTGAATGGGAATGGGGAGGTCGGATGCACCTTCACCGTTTATAACGGTGCCGGTGCATCCAACATGTTGTGGTCGCGGGTGCCTTTCTGCCCGCCAGGCCCGACCTGGTGGGCAGAAAAGCACCCGCGAGCATAACTGGTAGATTGCCGTCAAGCTTACCGATACCGTAGTTCCCTGAACGGCAAACTTATAACAGTGTCAAGCCAAACTTTTCATCAACGAACCAGTGGTATTAATATTTTCGGCATTAAGCCTGAGTTGGGTTGTGGCTCAGCAGAAGCAAATACCAGTGACGTGGTGTGGTTCGGTATTGGAATCAGTTTATTGGTCTAAGCCACTGGGAGTAGCAGGTTGTGTTGGGTCAGAGGCGCTGGAAGTATCGGTGATTTCAGGCATGGAGAAGCAGAGACTTGCCTTTGGTGGAGATTGGACTCGGCTGACTTGACATGGCTCTCAGGGCATTACACACTGAGGCAGCATGGGCTAGGAGCTCGAAGAAGTTGATAGTCAGGCAGCAGTGTTGAGTTGGGGATGCTAGGAGATGATGCATGACTCAGATACAGAAAAGGCAGAGCTTTGGCATCAGTGTTGAGCAAACTCAAATGTGCGGGCAGTGACGGATTGTCATTTGGCAAGGGTGTAGAAGCCATGGCTTTTTTGATTTGTGTGATTTAATAAAAGAATTTGGGCAATACCATCTCATAAAGACTCGTCATATTCCTTTCATAAGCTCCACACCAAAAGGATAGTGTGTACCGCTGCCCTGCTGCATCAGTATCCTAATCTACAACACCTGCTCTACCAGTGGCACATAGCAGGCCAGAGGTCACAGATGCCAATTGGACAGTGGCAGTGACAGCCAGGTCTCTGCAGGGCAAGGGCTGCATTTATGACATGCACCCCTGCACCAAAGCCCATCGTTCTAAGTCTACTGATCTTGTGGCAGACTAATCTCCAAATAGAAACTATGGGCCTCATCAGGGATTGTGCGGAGTGGTAAAAATGTGGTGGTAACGCTATTACATCGGCATTACCGCTCTGCTCAATCCAGAGTTTGGTGGAGAGTAGGAGCACTCACATCCAGCTCTGAGCTGGGGGTGAATGCGCTGACTTGCTGCCAATTTTTGGGGCAATTACCATGGAACAATTAGCGCTGCAGTATTTGTGCCGAAAATGCCTCATAGAGTCGTATGAACTAAAAATAAATAGGGATTTACTACAGTATTGCAACATATGATCCAGTGCTAATAGAGCCGGACCAAGTTGCGGTAACGCTAATTGTGTTGTGCGGTATCTCAGTGGATTTACCGATGGGATACTGCCCAACTCGTGATGAGGCCCTATATCTGAGTCATGATATGGTTAATGATATTCCTCACTATTCTCAATCAGCATGTATCATGCTGTGGGGATCATACCCTTCTCACCACATGGATAAGATATATTCTCTACAAAAAGAAGATGTACTAAACAATGTCTGAACCCAAGGGTAAAATGGCACACAAAAAGTGATATATCTAATATCCAATTCTCATACATAAAAAATTACAATTTTTATTAAACATGTAGGAATTTTTTGCATTCATAAAATGATCACATTACATAAAAGTAGATACAAAACCTATACAAATATGTACAACAGAACACAAAGAATACAGAAATGTGGGTTTACTTTCCAAAGCCCTCAACAACAGAGGTGAAGAAGGAGAAGTCCAAGGCAGAGGAAAGCTCTACCTCCTACCCACAGTGACTCTTGCTGTGGGACTGGACTTGCTACTCTGCATGAGAATCTCTCAAGACTGTGAGAACAGACCCTGAAAAGACTCAACCTGCTCTAGGGCTTCTGGAGTGGATCTCAAACCATCTGGACGACCATATCAGCTAGGGCTCCCGGTTCTGCCACACCAAACTAGATGAACTGCTGTCAAGCCACATTCGCTGCCATTGTACCAGAGGGATACTACTGTTCTGCTTTGGGGCTCCTTCGAATATTCAAACTACAGTGCCTGCTTCTTAAACCAGCTTCATGCTGCATCATGCCCTCACCAAGCCTGTCACCTGCTAGGCTCGAAAACAACTGATCTTCACTGGGACCCAAGTAAAACTGCTGCAAACTCACATGCCAACTCAAACCAGGGGTTACACAAGACTCGACCAGACTTACCTTCTAACTGTTATTTTGCCAAACCACACAATGGAGCAACAGCATCACCAAATATATCCATCAGTGGAGCATCACTCATCATTCCTTCCTGGCCATTACAACCTGGCTTGACCTCAAACAGATACTAGTGAGCACCCTTACCTGCTTTGTCGATCACTGCCTTCAAACTCCAAGAAGCTACTGCATCCAAACCTGATCAACACTTGCTTGCTGCTTGGGCCTACATAAGCCAACATTCCCAAACTGAGCTTGATCCACTCACACCCCTGATCAAAGCCAGGTTTGACACTGTCAAACTGTCAAAGAACCAAAACAAGGGACTATTGACCAATAACTGCCCCGCCTCAATTTCGGCCCTAGAGACTGCTTAGATCACTTGTCCATCTTTTTCACGAAAGACATATCCTTTTGTGGCTACTTAAATTGCCTATCACGCCTGTCTTCATGCTTACTAAATTCTTCTATTTTTTGCATCTTCTCTGTTCTTTCCACCTGGGTGGGTTTTGTACAGTGTTTTCCTGCAGATGTTGTGTTTGATAAAAGTATATATATATTTATAGAACCTTGATTGGACGTTCCCTATATTTTGTACTGTACAATTTTTTGGTTTTGGTCACTACTGGATCAGATTTACACCCATTTTAAGAGCATATCCTTCCCTCAGCCCACGTTACCACAAAAGGCAAAGGAGGTATATCTGTGAACTGTGCCTGTTTTACCTTTATGATTGTGTTGGTTCTTAGTTTGTAGAAGTGTGAGGGCTGAGTAGGCTCTTTGATGCCTTCTCAACCCTGTACCCATGCAGAGCAGGAGTCAACTTGTCACAGAGGCAGTTGGGCATTGAGATTGATGTTTAGATGGCATCAAAAGTGCCCAAACAATCGTCAAAGTGGTTTAGAAATGAAATGAGAGTCAGGAGTTGCTTCATTGGTTCTGTGGTTGCTGGGAGACCCCATTTAGGGCCTTTAGGACAAGAGGAGCCCTTCTGTTGTAGTCCAAACCAAGGATTGTGGCTTGCACCTATGGGGGTAACTTCACCTCCAGTGTCTGGGTCCTATTTCCAGTGTAACCAAAATGCGGCCATATTGCAACAGCAATTTGACACCACTGTTTTCCAGAGGATGGCTAGGGGAAGTGATTTCCTCTGCCTTGGATGCCTACTGTCTTCTCCTCCCTGTCAAAGGACTTTCCCTCTCTAGCTACTCTAACGATGCCCCCGCCCCATGCTTGCTGGATTCAAAGGAATTCCAGTGATCAACAGCATGGTGTGAGGTTGGCTTTGTCATGTCAGTGCTGGCTCTGAAGCACCGTTTCCAGGCAATCTCTTGGAGGAAGTGGTGATACTTCCTGCTGAAGAATCAAAGGAGCAGAATAATAGCTATTGTTCCACAAGGCAGCTGTAGACACATTCAGCCTAGCCACTAATAAACATTAGCCCTTTCATGGTAAAGCCCTGCTCACAGAGTTGACACTGGTGTGATATCAAATTGGTGTTTATCAGTTACCATGCCAAAACCAGGCATGGATTACATTAAAAGATTTACCTGATAACAGACTAATGAAGGCAGACACTGATTATGATTACGATCAGAGTTGCAAAAGTTACATTGCTACCTCTGTCTGTTTTGACTTTATGTCCTCGCAGCTGTCAGGGATGCACATGTGACTTTTGAATCTGCTGGTGCTATCATGTGGGCTGGTTACAACAAGGTGCCTCTCTGCACTATAATTGTGGCATGTAGCATTTTGACAAGGGGTCAATTCACAGATCTCCCATTCAGAAACTGAATTACCAACATAATTTTATCTCTATATATATAAAAATCAAAATGTGTTTGTGAGTTTGTAGCTTGGTGAGGCATTGGTGCAAAGACGTATGAGAGGCAAAATACAAAGACGTATGGGAGACAAAGTCAAGGCATGTGGGAGGGGAATGGACCTGAGAGGCGATTTTAGAGGCAAAGGTGAAGGAAGATAGCATTCCAGCGTTGACATATGGGAGGCAAATGCATATGAGAGGCGAAAGGCGAAGGCGTATGGTAGATGAAGGTGAGGCATATGGGAGACGAATGGACCTGAAAAGCAACCTGAGAGGCAAAGTTGAAGGCAGGTAGCACTCCAGAAGTTTCAAAATTGTAGCTATATAAAGAGGTGTGACATGCATTGCTGTTACTCTCTTACGAATAGTGCTAGCTGCCCAACATAATTGGAGTGACAGTGTTCACCAGGAAGGGAAAAGGAGAAAATTTATTCATCCCCTGCTTTCCACTCATTCTGACAGACATGCCGTTCAGTTTAAAGCACCTACAGTTCCCGGTCAAGCTGGCATTCAGTATCACGATCAACATGGCATAAGGCCAGTCAATCAAGGTCACTGGTATCAACCTGGAATCTCCAATGTTTCTCCCACGGGCAGTTATATGTCGCGTGTTCTAGAGTCGGTTCCCCAAATCAGTTGTATATCTTTTCTCCAAATGGAAAAACAAAAAATGTTGTTTATGTACAAGCCTTACAATGAACATGTGCTTTGGTTATATTGAACTTTAGGTGAGTAGTTGTTGGCACTGTCGGCATCATGTCACCCATAATGCTGTTCAGGAATCTCCATGTTGTCCTCATGTACAGTTATACGTTTCAGAATGACTTCTTAAGAACAATAGATTGTGTTGTGTAGTCTCTTAAAGGAAACATTTTTTAAATATGGAATAATCGATAAATGTAGTGATTTTCTTTTTTTCACCTTTCTTATGCAGACTTTCTGGAAAGCGTAAAGCCACCTTAAGGGATTTCTAAGAAATAGTACCTATAAAAAAATTCAATCCCAGGCGTCGCCGTGTACATCAGCTAGTGTCTTAATATTACAAAAATGTAGGGCTTTCACAATCGCACCAAATGGCATTCGGTCACATTGAAAAGCGTCTGTGTGTGGGTTTTTTGTTCGGAGACTGTGGTTGTTTGGTTTGAGTGGGAACACGCAACCTACCAGAAATTAGCCATTGCATGCTGGCTGTGCAAATGTATGGCTGTATTTCCAGGTAACAACACACTCATGTTGGCTTTGTCCATAATGCCTTAAACATCCCCTTGACGACTGTTCCAGTATATTCGCGTATTCCCCCATAAGTACATTTGTATTTGTATTTATTTTTGTTTATATAGCGCTTTGCACCAAAGCGCTATAGTCATGTTCCCTTCTTAATGGTTTAATGACTTCCATACTGTACGAAGAAAAGCCCATGCTGGCTGTGCTCCCTCACTCCGCAGCCCCCACTGACTCCTCTGTCCACATGTTTACAGTGCCCACTAGCCTGTGCATACACGTGTATTGCCCCACTCATGCATGCACACACACTAATATACTGGGACCGGAGTGGAATGACCCTGGTGCTGTGTAGTCACTCGATTAGACTGAGGTCTCTATCAAATTTCTTTAAAGTTTTGAATAATACAAAGACAAATCCAATCTGATATTGCACTAATGAGTGCTTAATTCATCCAGAATAAACAAAATTGCAGAAGCAGGCAAAACGGTGATGGCCGATACATTTCGGAAATACTTCCTTCATCGGGAGCACTGTCCACTGAGACAGACGAATCCAGCCTTCGCGTATTTCGTGCGTGCAATGTGGGTTAAAGAGCTTATGGCTTTGAGGTGTATAGAGGTATTAAGAGACGCCTACAATCCATTGGCTCTTTCCGACGTGCCATGGGTTTCTATCGGGCATGCCCCCTTGTGATATCTAATCGCTGGAGGGGTAGTTCTTGCAAACCTCATTTGATACAGCACTTAAAACGAGGGTTTGAAAGTCCTCTGTCCCTGGAGACCAGAGGACATCATTTCGTTATGCACAGCACTCCTGAAGTGTAACGCTTTGCATGACAGAATGAATGATGTCTTTTCCATATTGTGAAGGGCTGCCCTTCAACGTTGATTATCCAACAGTCACCATTGACTTTAATAGCTCACTTCCATGTCTATGTGCAACCTCCAGCCACTGTTTAGAATCCTGGCAGGGCCTACTCGACCCCCCCTAACCCTCCTATTCAGGGATACATTGATTGATTACCATTGATTTGAATAATAATGAATATTCATCATTCCAAGTTTCGTTACCTTTGATTTGAGTAATAAGTATATTACATTTTCATATATGGCGTCAACAGTGAATGCTTCTCCAGGCGCTTCCAGTCGTGATTATAACACACGTATCTAATAAAATAAATGAATTAAGATACGTGGTGGCATAATAATGCTAGAGCTGCCATTGCATCTGTGCTCTGCATGAACAAACCATATAAAAAAAAAGGAAACACGAATGCTCCTCTCTGTAGTGTCTTGCCCCCATGTAATGCAAAAACATACACAATTATCAAATAATATATGATTAACCAGCTCCCCATGCAGTCCTGGAATCCTAGCAAAGACTTAACAGAAGTCACAACGGTCCTGCGCAACCCATGCCGCATTGGCACGTTAAAGGCTTCAAGGCTCTCTGACAGTGTGCAGCTTGTAACTTCCTATACTGGCAAGGACTGCAAAGGCCTTCATCCATCCATGGTTAATCATCTGAGCACTGGCGTAGTGGTGTCCCCTGCAGTTTGGGGGTGGGATGGTGGCACCTCATGTCCTGGGAGGGGGCCACTTCAGAAACACAAAAAAAGACAGAAATTGTTCATTTTTGAAGTCACTCTGCCTTCATAAAGAAACAATTTCTGTAACAGAAATAATTTCTTTATGAAGGCAGAGTGATTGCAAAAAGAAATAATTTATTTTTGAAAACTGAGGGCTTCCTCCACCCTATGACATGGAAGCCTCCAGGTTAGACTTTAAATAGAAATAGTTTCCTTTTGAAGTCACTCTGCCTTCATAAAGAAATTATTTCTGTTACGATTCGGTCCTATAACAGAAATAATTTCTTTATGAAGTCAGAGTGACTTCAAAAAGAAACTATTTCTTTTTGATTTACTAGGGCTCCTCTTCACCCCATGACATGGAGGCCTCCAGATCCTCTGCAGATGATGAGAACAAGTGTTCCTGGCTGCTGCTCAAAGCTGAAGGCCTCGTTCCCCGGACCAAAAAAATGTAAGGTTTGAAAATGTATTTTCTTTAAATGTGTGTGTGCATGTAAGTGTGTGGTGTGTTCATATATGTATATAATGTAATGTGCATGAATGAGTGAGTGCATGATATATGGGTGGCTGCCTGGGTGGGTCTTTGTGTGTGTGTGGTGAAAGGGTGAACACTTAAATGTATGGGTGGCTGGGTGTGCGTGTGTGAGTGAGTGATGGTGAAAGGGTGCACACTTAAATGTATCAGTGGCTGCCTGGGTGTGCCTATATGGTGAAAGGGTGCACACTTGAATGTATGTGTGGCTGGGTGTGTGTGTATGTGTATCTGAATGGTGTTGTGCTCGTGCTCAGGTGTGCAACCAATCCTACATTTCACAGAGGCTAATACTTCAAATGTTGGGAGTTGCTAACTTCACAGTCGGTGGGGAGGGGCAAACTTACTTGTGTGGGGGCATCTAACTTCTTTACACATTCTAATAGGACTATTCTAGTGCAGCTTCAATGTTACAAGCAGTTAACTCTCTTCTTTAATTCTGAAAGCATCCACTTACGGACTGCTGTGAAAATGAGCGTCCTCCTGTCCCCTCTCTAACCTTCCAATCACTTCCCTGGCATCGAGGTACTTAACCCACATCACGATTTTAATTGCCTAAACAATTCTGCATTTTAATGCAGGTACTAACAGTGTAATGCTTCACATTAGTAATTGCTTGGCCTTAGATAACGGTGAAACCTAAGCGCCATTTAACATCTGTGTCCTGTTCAGTCCGGCGACGGCTCTGTAGGTCAGCCAGGTCGAGTCAACATAGCCCAATATTCCAGGAGGTGGGTGAAGCCCAGTTGGATCAATGGTGTTGGGCCACAGTCCGTAAGTGGATGCTTTCAGAATTAAAGAAGAGAGTTAACTGCTTGTAACATTGAAGCTGCACTAGAATAGTCCTATTAGAATGTGTAAAGAAGTTAGATGCCCCCACACAAATAAGTTTGCCCCTCCCCACCGACTGTGAAGTTAGCAACTCCCAACATTTGAAGTATTAGCCTCTGTGAAATGTAGGTTTGGTTGCACACCTGAACACGAGCACAACACCATTCAGATACACATACACACACACCCAGCCACACATACATTCAAGTGTGCACCCTTTCACCATAAAGGCACACCCAGGTAGCCACTGATACATTTAAGTGTGCACCCTTTCACCATCCCTCACTCACACACGCACACCCAGCCACCCATACATTTAAGTGTTCACCCTTTCACCACACACACACAAAGACCCACCCAGGCAGCCACCCATATATCATGCACTCACTCATTCATTCACATTACATTATATACATATATGAACACACCACACACTTACATGCACACACACATTTAAAGAAAATACATTTTCAAACAGCACTCCTGAAGTGTAACGCTTTGCATGACACTTATTGGTAATCTTCATTATTCCTAGCTCTATTCTTCCTTGTCTCAGTACTTGTGTATGAGGCGCTTTGCCTCATACACAAGAACTGGGATGTGGAAGCGGGACATGAAGGTAATGACTGGTTTAGTTACCTGCACTATTCATTACTCCTATTCACACTCTTCCTCGTCCCTGTGCTTACCTATGAGGCAAGGTGCCTCATACGTAAGCACTGGGACAAGGAAGATGGATGCAGTGGTAATTCTGGGCAGAGGAGCACATTTTAGGGTTTAGGGAAGGGGTGGGAGGGAGAGGGGATGTGTGGCGGGGGCGGGGTGGGGTGTTACAGGGATTGTGCAATAAATGGTAATGATCACCCATGTCCAGGCTAAGCATGCTTGATATGTGGAATTAGTGGCTAGAGAGGCATTTTGGTGCAGCCTGTCTAGTATTTCTTAGTTTGGCTTGACATGTTGTTGAATGGGCATCTCTCATAAAGCAGTCCTGCTAAGTGTCTTTATCTAGCTAGGCTGGCATTTGGCTTCTACCAGTCTAGCCATTTCTTACTGTGGTATTTTATTTTTTCTAGGCATTTGTGATAAAACAACCATAATAAGTGTTATTGCTTCGACTGACATTTTGGTGTAACCAGTGTAGGGATTTCTAAATGTGGCCTGGAATGCTTTACTCTAATATGTTATTACATGTCTAGCCTGGTCTATATTTTGCAGCCAGTTGGACATGTTTTCAATGTGGCATGGCATTTTTTATAAGAAACCATTACATTAATGAAAGTGTTAATGTTCCTGTGCACTGTTGGTGACTTGCATGTATTGGACTTCCGGATTGGTGTTACCCTACAAAACAATTGCAAACTCTCTGGCTTTTTAGCCAATTTTTCTCAGACAGTGTGCTGTATAATGCATTAAAACACAAATATATATCTTTCTGCTAGTGCAGTGTGTGGTGTACCCCCGCAGCAGCTTTTTCGTGCGTATTGCACAAGCGTGATAATCTAGGCCAGCCCAGAGTATGGCACAACCCATGATATGTTGCTGTCTTGGAGGGAGGTACCACTCAGCATGGCTCGCAGGGGGGCCCCCACATTTTGTGCTACACTGCTGCATTTGACTACCATAAATGTAACTATACATATATGTAACAGTGTATATTGTTTATCAGAAATTAAAGCTGTTCCCTGTGCTGTTCTGCCTCAACCGCTCACATGTGTATCACCCGCCTCCTCCCACTACCAGTTACCCCACATAAACAAAGGCACTGCATTGCTGCATATCTTGAATAGCATGTGGAAAAGGTGGCTTTGTGGGTCCGATGCAAAGATGTTCATTGAGTGAAGCAATTGTCCCATACTTCCATCTGTGTGCAAATTATAGTCACAGATTTGCACCCCTACATTTTAGAACCAATAGCAAAACATGCCATATGCCAAGGATTTATACTATGCCCAACTGCCGAAGTATCAGTCTCAGAGTCATGGCTTGTCTAGAAAAAAGTGTGATGGTGTGCCCTTACCCATGGTATCCAAAGTATAGTCTGGGAAAGATGAAGAAAGAACAAGGCAAGATAAGAGGATGGTAAAGAGAGTGAATATAGAAGGACAGCAGGCGGGCAATACAGCTAGGGGAGGAGAGTGATTGCAATCCTATTGATGCAAGTGGATACTTTGGGTGGGATATATGTACTCATACAGGGAAGATAGCTCAAGGGCAACACGTTTGTCTGGAAGCAAGACAAAGCATAGCAACACAGGTTCAAAACCTGGTCTAGTGCTTAGAAACTGTCCTCCGGTATTAAGCGTGTTATGAAAGAACAATTATTATAATTATATATTACATGCCCTGCTGTAGTGGCCATCTAGTTATGGTTAAGTTGCTAAACCCATAGGAAGAGAACTTTTTGGGTGGCTTATAACTTTTCTTCCCCTGAACGAATCCTCACCAAATCTCTAATTGGATGTTCAGTCCGTGGACTGGCCTCTGATTGGCCAGAAAAATTCACTGACTTTTGCATGGTCCGCGGACATCAGGACAAGGCCGTTGATTGGGTGGTGAGAAAACGTGAAATGCGTCGGTTTTCCTGAACCGCCCGCCATCTTGGATTCTGCCATCTAGAATTTGCAGACTTTTTTGGGGTCCGCGGACAGCACGGTGAAAACTTTTTTTAAAAAAGCAGCATTGCACTTGTCAAACTCAACAAACAATCTCTGGGGATGTGTGGGGGATGAGGATTGGATTGGATATGCCCATAAGAAGCCAAAAAACTGGTTGTTTCACCCGGAAGGTCCGCAAACACTCCAGATGTCCTGGGGCAGTCCTGTGGTGTTCGCAGACACTTTAGATGTCCTAGGACATCTGTACCTATTTCTGCATTACAGGGTTGGGGAAAAGCAGTTTTTCAATGGCTTATAATGTTTGCGCCACTCAATGAAACTGCATGTAATTTTGCAATTTTATTCTAGAACTAATCCTGAATGGTTTTACAAAGTTTTGTGTCATTCTGTCAATAGGGGGAAAAATTAGAGGGGGGGTCCCAAAATATTGTAAAGGCATATAAATATAGTGTCATTTGACGAATCTGCACAACATTTGGCAAAACGATTTTGGATTTAGATATAAATGGTTTTCTAAAGTTTGGTGGGATTTTCTCAACAGGGGCCGAAATTAGAGGGGGGTCTAAACATTTTTAGATGGCTTATAACTTTGTTGCTATTTGACGAATGTGGACAAAAGCTTTGAGAAAGATTATAGACTCAACTGTCAATGTTCATGTAAAGACTGAATGGATTTTGTCAAGTGGGGGCTAAGTTATATGACTATTGTATGTACATACATTTTGATATTTTTAAAAAAATAAAACATGGGCGAATTTCGAGCCAACTTGTGAGGAGCATTGGCAAGGACATTAAAGCAGGGTTTTGCAGGTGTGCCCGTGTTTTATTTTTTGACAAGTGTAATAATATAGGTACAAAAAATAGTCACATACCTTTGGTGACTGAGGTATAGCCTGTGGCCGTGGGCAGTAGCCAGATTGCCTCAGTCATGGTATAAGGTCATCACGCAGACAATCTGGCTACTGGCTATGACCACTATGGATGAAAAATGGCGTTAAAGTGGCTATGTCTACCTGGGACCGGATCTGTGGTAAAGTTATTCGAAGGTAGGATAGGTTTGAAAGGGAAAATATGTTCTTGTGGTAATATGTTTATAGGGTTTCGCAGGCTGTCAGGGCAAGGGAAGAGGGGCTGTACACAGATCCCTGCCTTCTCTTTCCATGTTGGCTGTCTTGGAAAAGGATTTTCCTTCCTACAGCGGGACGCTGCAGGGGTCCCGCTGTAGGAAGGATAATCCTTCCTTGTTACATAGGAAGAAAAATCTATGTTTTAGCACCATGGGTTCTCACTTAGGGAACCGGGGGTGGTAATGGCTTTTATCCCCCATTTCAGGGTTGCAATGGACGATAATGGTCCGTAGCCCTCCTTATTTATTTATTTATTTATTTATTTATTTGTTCATAACGCACCATTGGCCGCAGACATCAGGCTGTGTGGTTACAGTATTTGTTGCGGAAGATGAGGTGGAGGAAGACAGCTTACTACTTGCTGACAAAGGAACAACCTTTCTGAGAGCATTGCCGTCATTGGATTTGGTGTGGCTGCGCATGAAGGTGGTCCCGTAGGAGTACTGTCCAGGTAGTCTGTGACTGAGTAGAAAATTGCACTCAGTGCATATCACTTTGGTAGCTTTAGCCTTTGGTACACTCCCAACAGTATCAAAGAATTGGCACACACATGATTCAATCTTGGTGCTGGAAGTAGTCACTTCCTCTACCTCATTTTCTTGGTCCTCTTCATTGTCTTTGAAAGTACTGCGCTTTTTTTGTTGTGAAGGTCCTCCAGCTGGTGGTGGTAGTGGCTCTTGGGGAGGAGGGATGGCAATAACTGATGCCATTTTTAAGATAAATAGCAGTTTTGATCAAATTCTTCCAAGTATGTACTGTGTACTAGATTGGTAATGGATAATGAGTATGAAAAGGTGTAGGAGGTGTGCAAGGGAAATTTTGAAGTTGTAAGTTCCTAGATCAGTAGAAAATGCAGTTCCGAACTGTCTTCAAAGCACGGATACGATCACAAAGTGCAGACGCCTTCGCGAACATGTCACCATGCCGACCGCAAGCGTATGGTCACGTGGCACTGTCCAGAAGGTCTGCAATGAAGTCAGATATTCCCGGACGCCTACGGATGCAAAAGTATTTCAAAAAGTTGCAAAAAGTGTATATGCATGTTAAAAATGATGCTACAAGGTAGGAAATGGCAGACTTTTAAGGTGAAACTTTGTAAATTGGTCAAAAATAGTGTTTATTGGCTAAGTATGATAATAGTAAGTTGTAGGAAAATAGCATGCACTGTTGAAAACCCATGAAATTCACTGAAAAAAACATTGTTAAAGGGACGTTATGGTTAAGTTGCACCAGAAACGGTCTTTGTGTCAGGCAGCCCAGGCGGCTGCCTGACGTCAGTCAGCCTCTAGGGGCGCTGCACCAGCAGTCCACAGTGTCAGTGCTAGAATACACGTGTAACACGTTTGTTTCCTAACATTATAAAAATGAATGCACCTGTTCATTTTTATAATGTTAGGAAACGAACGTGCTACACATGTATTCTACCGCTGGCACTGCTGCAGGCTGTGGCCTCGGCTACGGCAGTTTCTAGTCCATTTGGTGCCCAGGGCAAAACACTAGGAATGCGCCCCCCCTGCACCCCATCCCATGCACCACTCCCACCGCACCCCGCGCTCCACTCACGCCGCACCCCGTGCACCACTCCCACTGCACCCCATGCACCATTCCCACTGCAACCTGCGTGCCATTCCCAAACTGCACCATTAAGGAACTGCTACCCAAAGTCAAACAGTTCGTCACACAAGGAATGAATTGCCATTTGCAACGGTGGGCCACTTTTTCACTGGTGCCCAAGATAATTTTATGCCCCAGTCCCACTTAGGCTGCAGATAATGAGGACTGGGCACACCAAGAGACCATGAATATGGCACAGGATGAAGTATATACAACCAACAAAGAACACAAGATGCTGAAGGAGGTTTGGAGGCAACCTAAGCCAAAAGGGCAATGACAAGGAGACACCGGAACCCAATAAACAATCACTTTAACATTCTTTGAATGGGAATCAGGTGTATGATTTGATACAGTAAAGTCTTGACTGTTGTAAGGATACATGGACCAGGATTATTTATTCATGCAATGTTTGTTGGGTAACTGCATATTTATTTGTTCATGCAATGTGTGTCGGATACAGGTCTCTGACAAATATTGTATAAATAAATAAATAAATAATCCGTCTCAATGTACCCGACAAACATTGCCTAAATAAACGGTTTGTGGCTTAAAGAATATTTACTTAGCAACACTGGTCAAAACTATTATCCGCATAGTGAAGTAACTCATCACCAGTGCCACGGAAGTGGTTTAAAGTGTAATTGATATATAGCTTGGAAAAGAAGCGGCATGAAAGAAATAGCGCTGCTTGAAACTATTATTTTGGCCATTTTCTGGGCTTGCAGGGACACACCATGGGCCCAAACGGGTCTCGTTTGTACTGTGTCGGGGCCCACGGTGCGTCGCTGCAAGGCACGCCCACTCCCCTCAGCCCACTGAGCCTCCCCTCGCATCTCAATGCCAGCACAAAACCATTTAGTGACTAATGGGCCACCATTATCAGTTTCCTGCCGGCATTGTGATGGAAGGGGCTGGTCTTAGCTGCAGGTGGACCTAAAGTGTTTTTATTGGCGTGCTTATGCTCCCCACCCCAAGTGGCACGAAAGTGGCCACAGGGAGCCTCTGACTTCTGTAATGTGACGTAGTACTTTTGTACTACGTGACATTAAAGTCGGAAGGGGCAGCACCAGAACCTGAACTGCGGAACTTTCCCCACATTTATGCGCCGCCCCACAAACTGGGGAATTCCATCCCCTCCAGAGGCTCCAGGGACAGGGGCAATTGCACCCCCTGGGGCTATTGCGCCCCGGGTAGTTGCCCGGCTCACCCGGTCTAAGTAACAGGCCTGGCCTCGGCCCTCAGGCAAGGCAGGGCAATTGGCAAATAAATTAGCAACGTTTGTTGCTTTATTACCTTCCCCCAGCCCCGGGTGGCACTGGCGCCAGCCAGGCCCATGGGCGCATGGGCGGTGTGCCGTCCTCCAGGCTATGGGCGCGCACTGACACTGAAGTGTGGATCGATTGGGGCTGGATGGTGTTGTCGGCCCCGGCCATTACAAAAAAGAGGAGCGATTGGGTCACTAAATCATGAAGTTGTTCCCATCACAAGCACACACTGCCAAGCAGCAACAGAATCAGCAAATACAAACAGTTGCTGCATCCTGCCTTCACTGATTGGGCCTTGTTTCAGGAAATCCGGCAGTAACTACAGCCTGCCGAGGCAAGCACACTTCTTTCCTCCTGCTCCCGTCCTCGCAGGTGAGGCCTATTGCTGCATATGCGTTTTATTTATTTTAAAATGGAATTGTGAAGATGACTGGGCCATCCAAGAACAGCCTCTGGAGGCCACAAAACTAGACACTTTTGTCAAGGCTCAAGTAGTCATGAAAAAGGAAGCGAGCACTGGTGGTGGACTCTCCTCAGGAGATCAAAAGGCAGGTTCTCTGAAGACCTGGGCAGAGTGTCACAGTCAGCAGATCTTAGACAGTTGCACGTTCCAAAATCACTTCGAGGGCGAGGCCCTGGGGGCTGGTACCACGCTTTGGCCCGTTTGGGGGTTACTTCGCCCACCTAGTTCCCGTTCCCGTGCATATTGTTCGTCGTTCCCTCTTTCCTGGGCATGCACTGCTGACTTTATTTTAGTGCAAGAGTTTCATACATTTCACTGTTCGCTCAGACTTGTCTTATACTCTTCTTTGTCGTCGTGCTTTTTTTGTTTGGAATATCAATCACGCTAGTCTAACGAGATAAACAAACACCTACACGAACACGCCTTGTGAGTGATGGTGTGAAGGATGGATGCAGGCGCTGGACCAAGAGCTGAGCGAAGTCTGCACAGCAGCTGCCTTGGCAACTACAGTAGAAACTGTCTCTGTGGACTGTTGGCCCTTCTTCCACTTGCAGGATGCATGCTTCACTTTCTTTATTCCATTGGGGGTGACATGCTGTAGCATCAATTCATGGCCTTTAAAATACCCCGCCCGGTGCAGCTTCCGATCTCCTTTAACACAAACGCTGGGAAATGGCCATGACTAGCTAACGCCACATTAATCAAAGCCATGTCTCTAAAAGAATGGTTCAAGTGTTGGGGAATCACCTGCTCACACTTTCTGTCTTGTGACCAATCCGTGTGCAAAAAATGTATAAGAGCATGGGGCTCTTGATGCCAACCATTTATCCATTTGATACACCAGCAGCTAAACACACCCTGGGGAGGCAGCTCCTTCTGCATAGTCCATTTCTCTCCCAAGCTCGGGACAATGTTCTTTACCATAATGGAGAATGTGAAAAAGCGTAGGGCTGCAAGGGTGGGGGGTGAGGGTGGAGGCCAAAGCGCATAACGCTTGGGGTACACTGGTGATGCTTCCCCTGATACCCGCAGTACTCCAAGTCCCTTGAAATGAAATTTGTCTATACACTGCACAATGTGCAAGGGCCGCTGTTATTCAAGCAGCACGCGACTAGTCATTTGCAAAAAGTAAACTTAACGAGTCCCAAGAAAAGGTTGCCTTCCACTCTTTAAGAATTGGATTGTTTTCGTTTTTATGTTGGGATGGTAGACATTGTTTTTCTTTGCGATCTTACAGTTTCATGGGGCTGTCGGGAGCTAAAATGCGTGAGCATGAAGGAAACATTTAAGAATTTTGAGAGTTCACGAGCATGAGCGAAATAAACCCCAATACTCGAACTGCCATTTCTCTGCCGCGGTAATGCAATGCAGTGTGTTTCAATGTAAAGTCCACATTGTAATATCATAATTTTAGAACGCCACCTCTCGAACATTAACATTGGGAGCTATGTTGAATTGTACATGCATGTCAACTCTCTGCATATGTTTAAAGTAGACTTTACCACTCACATGGAGTAGTGATATTGTTTACGTGTGTCCCTCCTAAATATATTTAACTTCCCGTGAAATATTTGATGCAATACATATTGTATAAATGCATGTATTTTAATGCTGAGATAGACGGACTTGTACAGCTATCGGTGGGTATGTTGCAGGCGCTTGTTCTTGGAGGCTCGAGTACCACTGTTCAAGACCAGTTCAATACCTTTTAAGAGTGGCTAAATGTTTGAGGTCATACAAATGACATTAGTGTAGATCTGAAATTGTCGATTATTTGACCTGAGTCACAGCAGCAAACTGGTCATTGTTACTAAAAATGAAGAGCAAAAGCAGACTAACATAACCAGGCCTGTTCGGGTTTGACCCTCTTATTGCTGTTTTCTGAGGTTCATGAAATTCAGCAGATGCCAGCATTGACAATTATGTTAACTCATACTCCCCACTCCCGCTGCTCAGCCCATGACACATGAATGAGATCACAGGTTGGGGAAGAGGGGGGGCGCAACGATGCTTCCCGCCTTGGGTGCAATCTGTTGTAAGACCGGCCCTGAGTTGCACTACTAAAACCTATGAAATTCAATGAAAAAAATGTGTTAAACGGGCGTTATGGTTAAGTTGGACTAATAAAAACCTATGAAATTCAATGAAAAAACTTATTTAAGGGGACATTATGTTTAAGTTGCACTAATAAAAACCGGTGAAATTCAATGGAAAAACATTGTTACAGGGAAGTAATGGTTACAGGTAAAACCGAAAACCCCAGAAATTCGCCAGTTATGGTAAGCTAAGCAACCATAACTCGCGCCACCACCGTGCACTGCTAAAACTAACACCCAGGACATCAAAGATGACGTCTATGGCATTTCTGATGTCATCTTTGATGTCCTGGGTGTTAGTCTTAGCAGTGCCCGGTGGTGGCGCGAGTTATGGTTGCTTAGCTTACCATAACTGGCGAATTTCAGGAGTTTTTCGGTTTTACCTGTAACCATACAGTCCCTGTAACAATGTTTTTCCATTGAATTTCATATGTTTTTATTAGTGCAACTTAACCATAACGTCCTCTTAGCTAGGTGTTTTCATTGAATCTATATATATTTAGGTTTAGCTCAAACTTAATTATCTATGTGAGGCAGTTTCTAGGGATACATAGTAATGTTCTTGTGGTTTCGTGTGTGTGATGAGTTTGAGAAGTGCTCAAACTGCCTTATGAGAGTACTTTTATATGTTATAGACATATGATATACTTAACTATGCATTTAATAATTTTATGCCAATAACTAACATAAGATGTGAGAAACCTGGTTATTTCAAAAGAATATGTGTAGTTTTCCTGACAGAATCCTAGAGTGCTCATGCCAGAAAATATAATTTTGCCATCAAAGTACACTGCCTCTGTTTCGGAGAGCTCCATTGGCAAAGTCCATCATCGTAACAACAAACCCTGGGACCCCAAGAAGATGAAGAGCCAGCAAAATACTCATCCTACAGAACCAGATAAATGGTTGAAAAGTGTGCGCCAGCAGGAGTCTGTTAAGGGTAGAAACCAGATTTGTGTGTAAGTATGTATGAATACTCGAATGGACATGTGTACACAGTGCTCCAGATAAGATTTGGAAGTGGGACCATTTTACTCCCTATTTTTTAAAGTATAGTTTTTCGGTAGTAAAAATGTAAGTCAAATTCCCAATGGGAGTATTATATATATGTTTTAACTGGAAAATGGAAATGTTTGTGTAATCATTATTTCTTTGCTACTAGTTATTCATGCACATTAAAACGTAGAGAGATTTCAATCCTAATACGAGGCGGGCCTGGAAAGGGTGGGACAACTTCTACAAAAGGACTCATTCATCACACTTCCCGAGCTGGAGGAGGCACTCGGAATTGGCACACTGTCTGCATTCCACTTTCTGCAAATTAAGGGTGTCCTGAAAAAGCCCAAATGGAAGGACAAGTTTGAAAGGGACCTCACCCCATTTGAGAAAATATTAGATTCTACAACTGAAACGAAGGGACTGATCTCGATCCTGTATAGAATGCTCATAGAGGCAGGGGAAGGGTCAACAGAACCCCTTAGACTGAAATGGGAGAGGGACATTGGAGACAGTATTGATCCGGAGATGTGGGACAAGATATGTCGGGCTGCACCCAAAGCCTCGATCTCGTGCCAATATAAACTGCATGCAATTAAACTACTAAATAGATGGCAATATGACCCGCAGAGGCTCTCCAAAATGTACCAGTCCTCTAGCCCACTATGTTGGAGAGGTTGCGGATCCATGGCGGACTATTGGCACATGTGGTGGAATTGCCCCCGAATAAAAGTTTATTGGAACGAAGTCCTGGGTTGGATTAGGGACCTAGATGGGATCCAGAGGACAGCAGACCCCCACCTAGTACTATTTGTTTTTGGATAAATTGAAGATGAATGGAGGAGGGTCAAAGACATAGCTGCACCGCTGTTACTAGCCGCAAGGGCTATCTTAGCCATGAAATGGAAATGTCCAACGGTCCCAACCGAGAAAGAATGGGTCAATGTAACCTCCAATATGTGCACCATGGAAAAGATCACAGCATCCATACACGGGAAATCCACACAGTGCGATACTCTATGGATGGAATTCCTTAACAAATACATGCCGGAAATGACACATTAATGTCTACAGGTCCACCAGCCCCATAGTCTCACATTACGGGAGATCACCTTTTGATGGAATACAGGACCTAAGACAACGAAAAACCACACTAACTTCCCAAACAAGGTGGTCCCCAAAACATACCAAATCTATCATGCAACTCGCCACACACTAGAAAACACATTCCTCAGCAGCAGGCGACCAAGTCTTGTAGGGTGGGGGGAAGGAGGGGAGAGAGGGGAAAGCAGGGATTACTGTTAATATTTACTGTTATTCTAAACGGAAGTTAAATGCTAATGGAAAGTTCACATATGCATTGCCGAAATGGATTATGACTGTTTTTGTTTGGCACAATTTTTTATTTTTTATTGTTTGCAAAGCTTGTTAATTCCTATTGAATAAACTGTAACCGGTTTGACATAAAATCAAATAAAAACGAATTAAAAAAAAAAAGATAAATGATTACTTCTTCCAATCAGGCAGTTAAAATAGGAGTTTCTTCCTGTGGTACTACGCGCACTACTGGTCCAAACATATCCATGGAGCTGTGTGAATGGAGGGGCACACTGTTCTACATGTCTGTTTCCTATTTTTTGTTTGTAGCATTTTTACTCCATAGTTTTATTTTTTGGCAGTATTTGCCTATTTTTAGGAAGTAAAAGTGACAGACACACCCCTTATCTGCAGGGCTTTGTGTACTTGCCTGGAGTTGTGCGTGTATGTGAATGAGTGCAATCTGTGTGTGTGTTGGGGAATGGATGAGAGGGGTTGTGTATGTGTGGGAATGCATGCATGCTAATGACTGCTCATTTGAATGAGTGTGAAGTAGAGCACTGTGTATATGTGTATCAGTGTGTGCGTGTGTGTGTGTGTGAATGTATAGTGTGCCAGGGGACAGGAGGGAACACACTATGGAGAGAGATGAGGATTGGCAGAAGGGGAAAGAATGATGAACTAGCTGTGATACACTACCTATTGACTAATACTTTACTGTATTTGTGTACATTGACTGTACATTGACTGTTTAACTTTAATTATTGAGTTTTGAGCGGTGTGGGCTCTCTTTAGGCCTAGACCACTCGCACACTTTTCCTGGGACTAAACTGCTCTCCCGTCAGACCTTGGTTGGGTTTTGGCTAACCTCTCAGAGTCCCTGTTCACCATAACTAGGGTGGCCTCCTAGGGTCTTCCCCCTTGAGCTGACTTTAGAAATCCATCGTAACAAGTCAGTGGCAGTGATAGGATAAGGCATTTGCACTCAGAGTAGCGTGATGCTGGAATTCCAGTTACACAGAACACTAGGCTTTAAAAGTTATAGGTCTGCAAACAGTTGTCTGACCTTTATCTCAGCATGGAGACATGCACCACCGCTATGCTTGCAAGGCACACTTTTGGGCATTTGAAAACGTTGTGTACAGGGAAGGGTTTAGCTAACTCTGGTATAAAAGCTTATCTTGTGCAGAAGATGATAGATCATCTGAAATGTAGAAAAAAGTATTTCCTGTTGTTAGGTGTGTGGAAGATGCTGGGGCAGGGCCTAGCAGTATTAACACTCCTGTTACTTTGGAAACCACAGATGACTCTAGTAAAGAACCTGACAGCCTCTCAGGCCTCCATTGCCACATCGGAAGAAGATGCTGCTTTTAATTTCATGAAAGAGGAGCTGAGGTTTAAAGAAAAATAAATTGATTATCATCCTGCAAAAATTGATATTGATAGGGTTAAGAAAGAGAAGGACAGAGTATTCCAGCTCGAGTTGCAGACTGGCTCTGGGTCATCCTCTCACCTCATCCTCTCATCCAAGGTTTCCTAAGGATCTGTTGAATGTTTATGATGAAAAGAATGACATTATTGATTGGTTCACTGCATTTGAGTATGATTGTGAAGTGCAAAAGGTTAATGAGTCTGAAAGAAATTGCATGGTTGCTCATCATACATCCCCACACCTGACGCAGTGGCATTATGAAGTTGTCAAAGCCTCAGGGAAAAGACTTTGATAAATTAAAGCAGACCCTTTCCTTTTACGATTGAGACACTCTTGCTCAATACTTAAAGAGATTTTGAGATGACAAAAAGAAAGAAGTTAATACTTGGGTGACATATGTGAATGAATCCTTGGAGAACTTGAGTGGCTGGGTTGAAGGTCATAAAGTAAACAAGTAAACACTTCGGAATGCATGAATAATATTGTTACGCTGGAACACATGCTTGCCTCTTGTTCCCCTGAGGTAAAGCCACACTTGTCAGATTCAAAGGAGTTAGGTCCTGAGAAACTGGCCATTGCAACTGGTCTTTGGATACCTCATAGTGTCTCCCATAAAGGCAAGCATGCGTCTGGTAAGCATGAGGAGAGGGGAAAACTAAAAAAGAAAGAAGGTGGGCTTTCTAATAAAACGTCTTCCCAGAAGGCCACACAAATGTGTAGAAGGGCAGTAAGCCACATGTAGAAATTGTAAAGGGTAGTGTAACTTGTCATCCCAAGCAAGAAAGTGGACATCCTAAGTCTTCCTACCAACAGAGGTTCAGTGGATCTTGTGGAAACTGTGGAGCAAGTGACCACGTGAGGGGGAGCCCCATATTAAAGGGTAAGACCTTGGGGGTCTATTCTGTGAATCTTGTATTCGCTTATGATGAGGGAGAAATTATGTCAGGAGTATCCTTCTCTTCTGACTCTATACCCTTCAGGATAAAAAGTAGCCTTAGTGTCCGTGATATCATGGGAAGCTAGAGTTGCTAAAGCCTATGTTTCCATTTCCAACAATACCAAGCATTATTTTAAGGATTGTGTGCTGATATATGGGGCAGACCCCTTGCTGTCAGGGAAAGAGGGGCCAGTCCAACTTGTGAATTCCACATTGGAAAATTCAAAGGCTCTGGACAGTGTTCCTCTGTTGCCCACCAAGTTGGCTGATGGCACCCCTCTCAACATCCCAGTAATACCTGTACTTTAGAAGTAAATAGAGGAGTGGCCAGGATACCTGTCAGTGCACGTAAGCAGAGCACAGGTAGAGTTATGTTAGAGAATGAACTCATAGACGTAGGTCTTGTGGGGGATACTGCATAACTAGCACACATAAGGTCTCAGTCCTAGAAGGATGCCTTAGTTAAACCTAAGGGAAAGCCAAGGTCAAGGGGAAACCCAAGGTAAAGGAGATACAGATTCCAAAGTAGGGGAAGAAGAATTCCTACCCTGCTACACCTACAACTGAGACCGAGGTTGTTGACCAACTCCTTGAACCTGAAGAGGAAGAAGGGTTGCCAGAAATCTGCAATCTCCATGAGTACCCTGAACTGTGCTTGCAGAAGGGGGTCCCACTAGTGATGAGTTTAGTAAGGGTCAACAAGAGTGTCCATCTCTAAAACACCTTAGGAGACATGCCGGATCCCAAATTGATGGTGTAGCCACTGGGAAGCACAGCATCTAATGGGAAGATGGGTGACTGTATAGTGAACAGTGTCTACAGGCGGGATCATAAGAGGTTGGTGGTCCTTCAACATGTGAGGCCCTTCCTCTTGCAGCATGTACATGAAGTCCCCCTTGCAGATCATCTTGGAACTAAAAGGACCAAGGTGAGGACGAAGGTGAGGCCTTACTCCAAAATACATGTTCTGATGGCTAGGCCCACTGGTGAATGGAAAGCCTTCCTTGAAACTTCAATACTGCTAAAAGGGCCTTGCCAATTGAACTTCAGGTATTTCTGCAGTTGGCACAAGGAACATTGTACCATGGAAAAGGCACATCACTGTGTTGGCTGAGACAATAGAAGCATTTAACTTGTATCTGCCACAGAAAAATGAAAGGCTCATTCTCCATGGGAAATGTGGCATTCACCAGCCCAGACATTGACTCAGGTAAAGGCCCTTACATGTGTGTTTGCAGTCAAATCAAGGCATGAAGAAACATGTTCCCATGCTAAAATATAAATATCAGGGAAAAGACTTGGTGTGTGACGGCGAGTTGAAATGTATTACAATGAATACTAGGCTTCTCATGCAAAATACATGTCACAGAGTGAACCAGCAATTTTATTTCAGGTGAAATGAGAAAGGCTTGTGTGGGCCCAAGAAATGGATGCCTTTGCGTTTAGATTCCTGAGCCTGTTGCTATGCAGAACCCTGAAGGAAGGATCAAAGGACCTTAAGGGCTTATTCTCTGGAAGGAGCAATACAAATGAATATTAGCCCTGGACAGAAGAGAGTTAATGGTTAATTGCAGCCCAACAGACTTTGAACCACGTGGATTCAAGAGAAATATAAACTTATATGTAGAAATGGGAACTGTGAAGTGAAGCTAAATAGTATATATGTTAATTATGTTGTCATTGACTTTCATTGCAAATTCTATTTTCTGTAATAATGTGGTGAGCGAGAGACTCACAGACTTGAGCCATATGTCATTTGAAAGCTAGTAATGAGCTGGTGATGTAGATGTAAATTGGATCCACATGTGAGTTTTGGAAATCATGTTATCACCTGAACTCTGTTTCTAGCTTTCCAGAAAATATTTGGAATGTGAAGGTTGGGGGGCCAGTGACTGGCTGAATTTGTTCTTTGGATATAACATTTCATAATCATACCTTTTATACTTTTTGTGTAAAGGGCGATAAATCATAGCGCACCAGTACAATGTGGTCCCATGTAGGGAATTTTTAGGTGAATCTCTGTCAAGTAACACTTAAAAATAATGTAACTCCAGACAGTGGATTTATGTCCTACCTTCCCTTTTCCATAATTTAAATGTCACCAGCCCCAGAACCTATCTGTAGACAGGGAGTGGACTGTGGGAGTGGGGAGAGAAGTAAATGACCAATAAGGTGGATCATAAATTAGCACCTCCTAATATTGATTTTCCATGGGAGGGAGCTAGAGAGTAAAAATGACTTGCCCTATGGGAAACGGGACAGCTGCCTAAAAAGTCACCAAAGCGGATTTGCTGAAAAAACATATGGGTTGAAATATTTGGAAGAGGGCTGGAGATTCTCATTTCTTGGGAGTCCAGAAAACAGAGGCTGTGATACATACCTGGAGCCATAGAGGGATGATTGCTGTGGGATCCCATTAAATGAAGTGCTGGCCAGAATCCTGTTTTTCCCC
Source organism: Ambystoma mexicanum (assembly GCF_040938575.1). Classification (NCBI taxonomy): domain Eukaryota; kingdom Metazoa; phylum Chordata; class Amphibia; order Caudata; family Ambystomatidae; genus Ambystoma; species Ambystoma mexicanum. Next base: position 1,272,975,097 of record NC_090929.1, on the reverse strand, counting down.
AAAAGCAAAGCCCTGCTCCATCTCCATGAGTGCCAAGCCCAGAGGTTTCAAAAAGTAAATATATTGTCCAACAAAATTACAGCATGGCGATCTTTTGAATTCACATATTCCCTGTCATTTGTGTGTTCGCTTCCATTAGTGGGTGGGGTGGAACATCGTGTAGACCCTTAGCATATTTGAGTGTATGTTAATTTATTTAACTCCCAAATACATTGACGCAGCGGGGAGCTTGGAAGAATTCAAAACCTTCACCCTCTCTCTTAGCAGGAATATTGTTATAGCCATCTAAATTAATTAGTGTATCCTTGCCACCAAAAAACGAAATTCATTACTGTCCACATTCCCCGGCACAGGCAGTCAAGGGTGGTCTGAAAAACAAAACTATTAACCATCCCTCTTTTACAGCCCAACTTCCCCAACATGGGCCCTTACGTGAAGGGGGGTTTGAAAGACATATTTATAACTGTCTACAATTCCTAACACAGGCCTTTAAATGAAGGGGGGTCTGAAAAAGGGGAGTTTGCTTTCATCACTTTCCCCTCTGCTCTCTGCACTTGCACGTTATGAATACGCACAAGGCACAGTAGATTCATGACTTCCCCCCTCTGCTCTTAAACATGTCTTTTGTAATGTATTTCCCACCTTCGCTCCCTCCCTGACCTCTGGGTGCTTTGAAACAGTATTTTCTTATTGTATAAGCGCCTACCAAGAAAACAATAAATAAATAAAATAAATAAATACAAATAAATGAATAGCTGTCCCCATTTTCAACCATGGCATTTCAGTGGAGGGGTAAGTAACTGACTATCTGGGGGTTGGGGCAGTAAAAGTATTTTTTTTCTCATGGTTAAATTGAATAAATCCTCTGATTTGAAAAGCACACTGAATACTAAAAGTTGGGTTAAAGTAAAAACTGTGAAGCATTGCTGAGAATGCAGTGCCATTTTTACATGTGATCAAGTTGCACCAAATTGCTAGCCTTTTAAGCGCACAGGAAAATTGAAAATGCACAGCACTGCATATGCAAATTGACAAGCGTTGATTATTATTGAAATTATAATCCGCATAAAATAAAGTGTGCAGGTTATCATGGTGCCAGGTTCTGATGGTCTACGTGTTATTAAAAAGTGAATACCAGGCTAAGTGTTTTTTAAGATACAAGATGAGGGGTTCAATTATTGTGATTTGTGTTCTCCAAAACCAACCCAGGTTATTCATTTATGTAAAAAAAGGAGTTTAATTGTGTGCCACAGAGAAGCTGGTATGGGTCACTGTTTAGTGCAAGATTTATCGAACCCATACTTTAAATAAATATACTTTCATTCTGTACACCGGCCTGGTTCTTGGCTTATATTTGGCATATGGGAGGGATAAACAGGGCTCTATATGAGTCAGAGTTAGGGCGTTTTTTGGATCCTGATTTAAGGGTTTGTGGGTTCTCCTACGTGGGGGGGTGGACTCCCTATGATGAATGTGGTCTCCCAATATACGTTACAAATTGGGGGCTCATGCTGGGATTTTGATTACTGGCTTTTGATTAATGACAAGTGCTGCATTGTGACAGACTATTAATTCTGGTATAATCACATTGTGGTGGATAGAAAGTTGTTTTTGCTTTGTTAAAGTAACACAAAGACTTGACCCCTGAGTTCCACGGAAGTGCATAGTTGAACAAGGAGACATATTCAAATGTGTATTTGGTATTGTGTGTGGAAATCAAGCAGAAACAGGATGATGTTGCCCTTGTGCAGAGAAAACTTTACAAAGGTAATTTTAAAATGACTACCATAGAAGTGTGTGAGGCCAGGAAACATCTCCTGGCTAAGCTTTTAATTCAAGGAGAATGTAGTGACAGTGAAGCTGGGAACTCGCAGACTATAAACTCACATCAGTAGGAAATTATATATTGCAGGATCACAACATTTTGCATCAGGCATTAACTGAATTGTACATGACCCAAATATTTGTGATAAGCAGATTCAAATTTCATGTGGATGACCATGCAATGCTTAAATAGTAATTAATGTCAATCTGGCTTCATCTGTTTCCTCGTATACATGTAAACTCTCGGTGAATATGGCGGGTAACTGCATTAAAAAATTTCATAGGGGAGGGGAAAGCTTGACCATGAAATTACAAAATTGGGTGGCTAATGTTCTTGGAGATTAAAAATATGAATCTTGTTATCCATCCAATTTTCATCTTCTATTGTTGGATTTGGATCCTCAAAACAGAATACCCAAATATGTAAATTGTCACATAGGCATTCTTACAACCAATAGATCATGGAACAGAAGAGGAAGTTTAGATTGCAAAAAGCAGATTTAAGAAGAGCTAATTTGGATAGTGATTCATATAAGACAGGCTTGCACTCATTAATAACCGTCAAAGAAATTGGAAGAGATTGTTTAAGTCATCTTTGTATCAACAGGATGGGGAACGTATCTTAAACTCTCTAGGCCAGAGAAATTTGAGAAATTTCTGGGCAATTTTGGGAGGCAAACAAGAACCGCAAATGGACAACCAAGATGTCCTTATCCAAGAATAGACTTGGGTGGATCATTTCTCCCAGGTTTATGGTCCAGTGGGTCCATCGGCTCTGGAAGACTGGGATACCTCTCAATTGTCCCTCACATATACTGAGGCGGACATTGAGTCATTAATGAAACGGTCATCTAGCTCCAGAGTGGCGGGCCTGAATGGCTTAAGTAATTGGACCCTAAAAATAAATCCAACAATATGGGCCTATATACTTAAGTTATTGTTTGATGAAATAATCAAATTTAAATGCCTTCCAGAATCTTGGAAAAACTCGATTACTATACCGATTTTCAAGAAAGGAGATAGACTCCTAGCAGTGAACTACAGACCAATCTCATTATTAGATGCTGACAGTAAAATCTTTGTTATCCTGCTCTTAAGAAGGTTGGAAGACTGGGCGAGGTTAATGAATATAATCCCGAAACAACAACCGGATTTCAGAAAGGGACTATCTACGTCCATGAATGGTCTGGTCTTGAGCTGCTTGATGGGAGATCGGGTAAAGAAAAATGGTCACCCCCTTTTTGGGTCCTGGATTGATCTCACACAAGCGTTTGATATGGTCAATAGGGGTCTTCTATGGAAAAAACTGTATACATGGGGAGTGCCTTCAAATCTACTCTAAATCCTGATTGAATTAAATCAAAATACCAAAATGAGAGTTAGACTCTCTAAAGCAGGCTTTCTAACAGAGCCAATAGAGGTGAGCAGAGGGGTACATCAGGGTTGCCTGATGGCACTGCTTCTGTTCATACTCTTCATGGCCGACCTGGGAATAGACTTGAAGGACACTGGTCTAGATTCACCGCGACTCGGCTTAACTAAAATCAACTGGTTGGCTTACACCGATGACGTGGTGGTACTGGATCATTCCCAGGTGGGCCTGCAGAGATTCCTCAGTGCTTTGGAAACGTATGCCAAAAAAATGATTTGAAGATTAATCCAGATAAATTGAGGATTCTTATTTTCAAAGATCCCAAAAAAATAGTGAGGAACTGTTCATGGGAAATGGACCATCGAAGTATAGAAATTGTGTCTGAGCTCACTTATTTAGGATCAATTATTAAATCATATCCAACAAAAATCCACCTATCTGAAACTCTCCATTTAAAAACTATCAAATTGGGGGCCCAGAGGAAGAGGATAAAAATGAAATATTGTGAATTCTCTATATTGCCCATGGTAAAATTCTATCTAGGAAAGGTGGTCCCTACAATTCTTTTCAGTATGGACACAAATCCCCTTGCAATGGAGGTTAACTGGGATGTGATGGAATCAAAACTCTGGAAAAAATCATTGTCCCTTCCAAATTGTGTACCCATTGTTGCTTCAAGATATGAGTTGGGTCTTTCGTCCTTGAGATCCTGGCTTGAGTGGAAATGGATCTCCTTGTACAGGTCCCTACTGGTTCCTGTTAAGGGTTCCCTGTACGAGGATTTGTCTGCTCTACTCTTATGCAATACAAACTGGTTTTTCGGAAAATTGAAGCTAAAATGTGTGGAACTGTTGGATAATCTAGATTGTACATTGGACATGTTGATCCAAAATCCGATGAAAGTGAAAGAGCGGCTGAAAATGTGGGGTTGGGCGATTACAGGAGATAAGATGAAGATGACAAAATTGTCACAATCTTTCTCTATTGTGGGGAAAAAAAGAACGATTTTGCCCACATATCTAAGAAAATACCCAGATCCAAGCTCTAGGGACCTATTTTTAAGTTTCAGGCTTAATTTTCTCCCGACTTGGGAAATTCAAACAGCCAGAGGTATAGTTTCACTTGATGATAGATGTTTGAATTGCGAGATCAATGAAACCCAAACATTGAAACATCTGATTTCTAAATGTACAGGCACAAGGGAGTTGAGAGTCGCGAGGTTGAGAAGATTTGTCCATGATATTAACTGGTTAGATACAGAGGAATTTTGGTCCAGAGCTTCATCCGAGCATGAAGTTTTCCTAACTGCAGAAACTGTAAGACTGTTACGAGATCTAAAATTAGATGGTCACTGAGAAAAGAACTTGGCCGATAGGTGTAATTGTATTTTTCCTCTCCATTCCTGATTTTCTTTTTGCTCTTTCCGTTTTGTGGAATTTGATGTGAATGTATGATTTTTAATACTGTGTGTTTTTTATAGAATATGTGTAAAAAGTCAAAAATGATGGCTAATGCACAATAAATAAAAAAAAGATTCAAATTTCTCTACTCACAGCTCATTTATATTTTCATGTGCAATTGTTAGAAGAGCGAGTGCAAAGTAGGGAGGCTTGTGTGCTGAGTCAGACCGAGAAATATAAACAGGTTCAGAAAGAAATCAGACAAGTAGAAGAAAAATCACAGCAGAGTCAGACTTTGGAAGTAAAACAACAAAACCTCATTGGACATTTAGAAAACGAGGTAAAATCCCACACACAGGCCAGTGCAGAGCGAGAAATTGAGTTTTCTGCACTGAAAGCTTAATGCGAAAAGAGGGCAGAAACTGTGAGTCACCTCCATTGCAAATTGAATGACCAGACTGTTCATAAAACAGGGTTGTTAGATGACTTTATGGCCCTTAAACAACAAATTAGGGGATTCAAAATTAAAACAGTCAGTTTATCATCAGAGAGATGGACTCTCTCACCAAGAGTTTGACAAAATGATCCAGGATTTAAATATTCTGAAGCAAACACCAAAATGCATCAAAGGGATGCACAGAAGAGTCAGTTAGATTGTCATGAAATTATCAGAATAAAGCAAGATATCTTCGAGCTTGTGAAGCATGTGAAGCAGGAAGAAGCTGACTTGGCAAAGGCAGTGAATTGTAGGGGTGCATTAGAGAAAGACATTAGTTCCTTGAAAGTCAAAAGTGCCAAGACTATGCATGCATAATTCAGGATTACCAGAAAGAAAATGAAGCATTTCAGGAGGAATTACAACAAATTAAGGATCTATTGGTGGCTTAGAGTAGGATGTTAGAGATAATGAAGCACTGGTGTCCAAATTAAAAATTCAGGTCTCTCAATACCACCAGGAAATAGGAACAGCGAGAAGCAGATGTGAGAGTCTCACAAAGGAAATTAAATTGAGAATTGTAAACAGGCTTTGAGGCTTCATGACCCATCAGGGACCTCAAGTCAGTCATCTATAACCTCCCAGGTACAAATGGGAACTGGCCTCATGCATGCCACTGATGAAGAACAGGGGAACATAAAGCAGTTGGACTTACCCAGGTTTAGCCAAACTGATCCAGAAGGCCAGTCCTTTCCTGATCCTGATGAGTCGAAAAAGAATACTGTGATTACTTCAGACCATGAATACTCCTATGATGAGAAAGCCAGGGAGTTAGATTTGCTACAGTTGAGATTACAAAGAGACCACCTCACCCACTTTGCTGGAAGAGAAAATCCAGAGCTTCAGCCGAGGAAGGGCATATTCAAATCCTCCATACATTCAGGGGTGTGGGGTGATTTCCCCAGACTTCTTGGAAGGAGGGATGAAGAAACAGTTCTCTATCCTGGCCCTAAAGTTAACTACAGGGAAAGTGACCCTTAGAGTTCACTGTGGTCTAGGCGAGATGAGTCCATATCCTATTAGTTTGGGAGATATTCCAAATCCTATGGAGAAAGGGAGTGCCTAGAGGACAGGGAATGTCGTACACATACTAGCTCTGAGTCAGAAAATGAATGCACTCAGGTGCAGAGGAAGAAAAAGACAGCTAAACAGAGCAAGGGTTTTGTAAAAGACCCAATAAAACAAATCAAAGCCATAAAGAGCTTCCTGACCCCATACCACAAGAATGCCAAATATTCAGTATGGGAGCGCCTGGAAAGTTATGACCAGATGATTCCATCATTCAAGATCAGAAATGATGTGAATTGAGTCGCCTTTGCTAAATGGACATTCTCCCCTGAGTACTCCAGTGTCTTTGCTGAACTGGAGGATCAGGATCATTATAATGGTCCACCTATAAGGCAGCCATTTTAAAACTTTTTTCTTTACATAAAAACCCACAGGATTCTCATAAAACAGCATATAATTTGCAACATGGGGCGGATTAGGCGCATAGGGAGTTTGTGCAGGAGTTAAAGCATGCATTTGCTTGGACCTCCTGGCATAGGGAGTTTGAGACCACTTACTTTCATGCACTCCCCAAATACATTATCACTCAGTTGGTGTGGGATGTTCATGAGAATGGGACCCTGGATTCGGTAATTGAACAAGCCACCAGGATCTATGAGTTCCAGAAGTCCACTGCGAGTAAAAACACCCCCAATACTCCGAAACCATATAACACACTTGCTGCTACGAAAGTGGCCGAAGTGAGAACTACCCTTCCATTGGATCTGGAGATGAGGTGGCCTCAGAATAACCATCCTGCCAACAAGCTAAATGGAAGGCAGAAGGGCCCCTCCACCCTTGCTTAATCGAATGGTAGTTGGCAGGGGTTCAGAACAATGATCCCACTGACCTTGCCACCTATGTAAGCCCTAGGTACAAGGGTACCAAAGCAATGCTAGGGTATGTATACACCTGTCCGCCATGGGGGGGGGCAACCAGGTAAGCACTTCCCCAGGAATATTCCCTTGTTACTTACCTCAGGAGAGAAGTATCACTCCACCTCCCAACATAGACTTCTTCCCCAGATACCCCGAACCAGAACTTTGAAAATAATCCTCCTCTCTATCCCTGCTTCCAGGACAATAGATCATTGTAACCGGGGAGAAGGGAGATTCAGAATGGAAAATTATGGGGAAAATGTCCAGTACCCAAGCACTCTGGGAGGAGAGACAGTTACCCTTTTCGGGGGTAGCAGAGGTATGACTCGTGACCTCCGTACACCCCAGAAGAAGTCTTGCAGCTGGAGCGACAGGTCCAGGAACTGATGGACGATTTGGGGCACATGCTGAGGGCTCAGTCCAACCATCAACCTAACTCTGCTTCCCATAATTCCCCAACCCTCAGGTCTGATCCCCAGGTTGGGGATGCCAGGGATGATGGTAGGAAACGTCTGACAAACCACAGGTTCCTGAGGAGGTGACCCGGGTGGAGGGGAGATGTCAATCCCTAGAGGAAGCTTCCTTTCTCATCCCGACAGAAGCCCTAGAAACCTCTCAGCCTGAAAGTCACTCTTCTGCTCTGGGAAGTTAGAACCCAAAGAGCAAAGGATAAGTAGGAGAGGCCAAAGAAGAACCCGCTTTGTGGAGGAACTTAGGTTAATCCCCTTTGAAAGAGAAGAGTCCCTGGAGAATTCAGGAAAGTAAACCTTCTTTCAGGATTGAGGGGATCCTGCTCAATGAAAAATGGGTCCCAAAAGACGTTGAATTGGACAAGGTAAGTATGGAGACTGATCCAGAACAAGAGACTATTCAACCCCAAAAATGTGAGCCAGACAAACAGAAACAGGGGAAGTATCCTTCCCCCAAACAGGTTCTGAGAACTGCTTTCAGGTAAAGAGGGGCCGCAAAGAATTGGGGAGAGAGAAAGGATTCCCCAAATGCACCCATCGTTAATTGTAAAAGTTTACTTACAGATTCCTGATCTCCAACATGAAAAATAGACCAAGATCACACAGTGTCAGAGTTCAATATTAAGAAAATGACCATCATGCTGGCTAATAGCTCACATTTTCTTTGCACCTTGAAGGCGAAAGAAGGCATATTTTATGTGCCAGTTAAGGGACAGGGTCAGTGTGAATTATCAGCTCTGGTGGACACTGGATCCTGAGCCACCCTATGGTCCAAAAAGACTTTGACCAACAAAACTCAGGATGGGGGGTGTCACCAAGTCCCCCTCACACCACTTTCCGGACAACTCCAAAATTTCAACGGGAATGACATTTCCATCAAAGGTACTGCAGATCTGGAAATAAAAATTGGGTGACATTGATTAAAACATCCAGTGATAGCCATGACTCAACTTTTTTACTGGGGAAAAATCTCCTGAGGACGTTATCACCTTTGATCGATTGTGTAAAGCAGGTCCTCTGGACCCAGACTACCCAGCCTATACAATTAAAAATGAGTACCATTTATGTCAGCATGAATCGTACCTGTCATTTAATCGAAAAACACTACGAGACAGTAGAATTCCATTTCAAGAATAACCAGATCCCAGACATCACCATCATCTCTGTAGGAGAACAAACTGGTGATGGGAACCCTTCTCCATTCTTGAAAATCAACCTTCCTCCCAGTTTTAAGTGGCATTCCACACTGGAAAGGAACACTCTGAAATGTTACACTAGTCCAAAATCTCAAGAAACATTGAGTCCCATGAAACCAGACAATGAAGAACCAGCTCAAAGTCTGACAGTCATTCAGAAAAAGGACAAACAGTTGTTCTTCCGCATTCAGATGTGCTTGCCCGAGTATGCCTGAATAATGGAAGAAGCTCCATCAGCAAGGGATTATTCTGTAATTTCACATTTAAATTGATTGACAAATGGCATGTAGGCCTGGAAACCCAAAAATTCCAAACATCTGCTGCCTAGCATGTGTATGCTAAACATTTTCATTGGCAACAAAAGCATAAAACATAATTGTTGGGTCATGAGAGATGTTCCTTCTACCTGTATTTAGGCAGTGACATTCTCAACCGATTCACAATTAATTTGGACCTAATTAATAATAAAGCCTGGTCACGACTGGGGGGTAACCTCATGGGCTTTGACAACACTGAAAAAGTGTTCCTGTCAGTTCAATTGCTGCCGTATGCGTTGAAGTTGAACTGCGAGAGGAGGTTTCCATCCCAGGACTTGTGCGACAATTAACAATTCCCCTCAGAATTAAGTGAGGACTGGACTTCAAACATCATGATACCTATACAAATTTGAATTCTTATCTCCAATGACAAGGTGTGTATTTAAAGCCGACACCTATAGTAGACCTAGAACAAGAGGCCATTTGAATCTTGGTCTATAACAGCAACCCATAATATTACACTTTTGGCGCAGACACCAATATTGGAATGGCAGTTGATGCCCAATAATATTCTATTGATTTAGGTAATGAAATCATTGGATCAATCACAAATTACAGTTCCGAAGTCAGCGACTGTATTCCTCCAGAACATTTTTTCCAGGCATGGGGCGAATTTCTTGGTGTACTCTTCCTGTCTGAAGGGGTGGAAGAGGTGACCTGTGACATCAGGGGGATGGCATAGTACAGAGCGGCAAGGACCACTACCTCGAATCTCTGGAACCTCCTTTCTAGGTCAACAACATCAAAAGAAATCTCTCCACCCAACTGGAGGATACTGCTGAAATTGCCAAGCCTGAGGTCTTTCCAGGGTTCAAGCAAATGGTCAAAAAACAGATGAATTTTGCTGATGCCTGTGAGACTGAGAAGCAGAAACAAAAGCTGAAACAGGTCTTCCTGGAATTCCAGGATATATTTTCAGTGGACTCATATGACTGTGGACGCACAGCCATTCATTCAACCACCATAGCCTCGGACCGCGAGATGGCTCCAGTATTTGTTAAAAAATACCAGTTACCTCTTATGTCTATGGAGTCACTCACAGAGATTATTAAAAACTTAGAATACTGTAGGATCATTTGTCCAATCCACAGTATCTCCAACAACCCGGAACTGGGGATACTCAAGCCATACCACCAATGTAGACAATGTGCAGACCTGAGGGAGTTAAATAAATAGGTCCACATGTCAAGATGGTCTTCCCTACAACAATCAAAGGCACAGAACGAAGGGTCAAAGGTGTACACCACAATTAACTTGACCAACAGCTACTGAACAGTACCCATGAGTAGGGAAGACCAATAGAAGCAGGTCTTTTCCTTCGGGGGGGGGCAGCAATACACACCCGAACACCCTTTGAACACATAAAATCCGGCAATGAGTACATCTTTCTGGAAAAGGCCATGACTGACTTGGGCGCAAGGGGAAACCTGGCCTATGTAGATGATGTTCTGATGAAGAGCTCAACTGTGGAGGAAGGTATAGCAGAAATCTGCTATGTTCTAACCTTGTTGCAGAAAGCCAGAGCAAAACTGTCCTTTCAGAAGGCATAGTGGTGTAAAATCTGAGTGAACTACTTAGGGCACGAGATCATCCCTGGTGTACTTAATCCCCAGACCAAGAAGGTGGACATTTTATTGAAATTAAAAGACCCTACTACTCTGTGAGAATGAAGAAGCCTTCTTGGACTCACTAATTATAGTCCAAGGTTCATTGAAGACCACGCAGAGGTCACTCGACTACTGCTCCATCTATTGAAGGCCAGAGTCAAGTGGGAGTGGAGTCCAGAACAATCTGAGTCAGTTAGACAACTGAAAAGAAGCCTTTCCGAGGCTCCTTGTCTGGTTTACCCATAAAGAATAAGGAGTTCTTCTCAGGTACCTGCCGAACAGCAGTACTGTATCAAAAGCACGATAATGTCAACAAAGTGATCTTGTACGCGACCAAAACCTTGTCCTCTGTGGAGGAAAAATTCAATGACTGCGACAAGGCACTCCTGACAATGGCATGGGCATTGAAAAATGACTGCCCATTCAGCCAGGGGAGCACATTATCATTGACACTCCTCTCCAACCCTTGCAAAATGTACAAACTGACAGAATCCAGGTGGGGAACGTTAGTAATTTCAGAATTACTTCCTAGATCCCAGCCATGCAAGGCTTTCCTGTGGAGGTCAGATATGGCCAAAACAAGAAGAAGAGTCCCCTAGCGCAAATGTTGGCGGACTAGCATGAGTGTGCTCATGAAAACTGTCTCAAGGATGAAAGTCTAATCACCAACAACACCATTGAAACGTACCTAATTTCCCTGCACACAGTTTTTGAAGAGGACACTTATCAGGGGATACCCACAGCTTATGTGGATGGATGCTCTTACCATGTTGATAACAACAGGGAAAAGAAATACTGACTGGTATTAGGAATGCCTGGGTGAATGATACCCCAGAGCACTCTACGGGTTACAAAATAGGACCCCAAAGTAGTCAGGTGGCAGAGATGATGGCCGTTTATCAAGCCATCCTCACTGCAGTGCACCACCAACTCAAAGAGCTGGTCATAGTCACTGAATTTGATTATATCAGGAATGGGTTTGTGGAGCACCTGATTAACTGGAAGAATCGAGGCATGCTCTTTGCCAACAACAAACCCATAAAGCATGCCATACTGATCCAGTCAATTGATAATCTGGTGACCTCTAATGAGATGACCACCTATTGGAAGAAGATAAGAGGTCATTCCAAAATAGAGGAGCCAGATAAGACTGGGAATGACCTGTCTGACCAGCTGGCTAAAACCTGCACGGGATTTCATAGAAACAGAATCCCTGCTGGGTGAAATCCAAGTTGCTGCTATCCCCAGGTCACACACTTGTGCCAATAGTGAAGTCTCGACTGCCCAGTGGAGTAAAAATACGCCAGATGCAGATTTGATCACTGCACAGAAAGAGGACCCAATTATCAAAAAATTCTATCGACACTTTGAAGACCCCTTGAGATTCCCTCTAACTGAATTGGATTATGTTGGTAAAGAGGATCTCCAGGTGTTGATGATGTTTTTCAAGACAATTGTGAGCATCTTAAAGAAGCTTGTGGCAGACTTGGGACCCAGATGGTACATTTGTTTACCTCTTCTCCTGATGGCCATTAGGGCTACACCATCTTCTGCAACTAAAGTGTCTCCATTTGAGCTTATGAACGGATGAAAAATGTTGTTACCTCAGCATCTGCTCTACAGAATTCAGGAGCAGACACTGATCAATGCGTCCAACACTCATGAGTACATTGAAAATGTAAGGAAGCACCTTCAGCATACTTTTACTTATGATCAGCGCAATTTAGAAAAAGTCAGCTGAAGGGAAGAAAACATTTCATGATCTGAAGACCACAAAGAAGGAGTATGAGGTATGTGAGAAGGTGTACCTGTATATTTTACAAACGAATCAGACCAAGGAGTGGACATTCCTTCTGTCTTTGTGTGGTACCTTTGAAGTTGTAGATAAATTATCACCTGTTGCCTGCAGGTTTCGCATCCCAAAAGGAGAACAGACTGAAGAAAAATGGGTCCACATCAATCAGTTGAAAAGGTCTCATCCCAGACAAGCTTTACGACTGATTGAGGAGCCCAATGAAAGTTGAGCTCAGTAACCATCTGAGGAATGAAAGTAAAGGATTAAAACCCGGATGGGGATTTATAACAGGTGCGTAGTTTAAGTAATCTTCTTTGGAAATGTTAAGGAAAAGAAAATGTGTGAAATCAATGTTCTGAAATGTGATATCTCTTTCTATGTAATATTTTGTTTTCTCGAATGCTATGTCCGATCTTCTGGGGAAATATGTTGTGTAACTGAACCTCTCTTTTCTTCATATTTCTAGATGACTAACTTCCTTAACTTCCAGCCTGGGGGCAAGAGGTGAATCTAGGTAGGACACCTGGGACCAGGGGAAGGAGAAAGGAGGAAGGTCTATCCCATACCCCCACAACCAAAAAGACAGAAGTGGAGGCTATAGAGCCCACTCCCTAAGGAAAGGAAATGAGCCGGACATGCACAAACAAAAACAAAAAGACTTTGGAGGAAAACCCCACTCTCCCCTGTTCTTTCCCATGATTCACCAGGGGGGACTTGTGGGGTTTAATCGCAGTCCCAACAGATATAACTGCAAGGCAATGTGAGGCGTTACTGTGAAATGCAAGTTCGGATGGTGAGGCCCACTGGGGATTGAATGGCCCATCTTAAAACTTCAATACTGCTAAATGAGCCTAGACAATTGAAATTCAAGTATTTCTACAGTAGAGACAAGGAACATTGTAACATGGAAAAGACACATTTCTGTGTTGGATGAGAGACGACAGCAGCATTTAACTTGTATCTGCCACAGAAAAATGAAAAGCTCATTCTCCATGGATAATGTGGCATTCACCAGCACAGTAATGGACTCATGTAAAGGGCCGTATATGTGCGTTTGCAGACAAATCAAGGCATGAAGAAAAATGTTCCCATGCTAAAATAAAAATATCAGGGAAACGCTTGGTGTGTGATGGCGAGACGAAATGTATTACAATGAATAATAGGCTTCTCATGCAAAACACATGTCACAGAGTGAACCAGCTATTTTTTTCAGGTGAAATGAGAAAGGCTTTTGTGGGCCCAGGAAATGGGTGGCTTTGAGTTTCGATACCTGAGCCTGTTGCTATGCAGAAACCAGAAGGAAGGATCAAAGGATCTGAAGGGCTTGGTCTCTGGAAGGTGCAATAAAAATGACCATTAGCCCTGGACAGAGGAGAGCTAATGTATTAATTGAAGACTATTTCAACATTGCAGCCCAACAGATTTTGAACCACGTGGTTTTCAACAGAAATGATACTTATGTGGAAAAATGGGAACTGTGATGTGAAACTAAATATTATGTATGTTAGTTATGTGGTCATTGACTTTCATTGCAAATGCTATTTTCTGTAATGATTTGGAGATCAAGAGACTCACAGACTTGAGACATATGTCATTTGAAAGCTAGTAACAAGCAGATGATGTTGAAGTAAATCGGATCCACATGCAATTTTTGGCAATCATATTATCACCTGAATTCTATTTTTAGCTTCCCTAAACATATTGGGAATGTGAACATTTGGGGCCTGTGGGCTGGATAAATTAGGTCTTTGGATATTAAATTTCATAATCATACCTTTTATACTTTTTGCGTAAAGGGTGTTGAAATGGGAGTCATTTCTTTAAGTCTGGCACAATGAGAGGAACATAAACATATATATATATATATATATATATATATATATATGTATAATGAGGGTTATTTGTAAAATAAACATATTTCCCATGTAGGGACTGCTACGGCGAGCGAGCATTATCAGAGTTTTAAATGAACAAGAAAGTATGTAATGGCAGAATTTGAAAAAGAGGATAGACATGATTTTTCACCATTTCAGTCACTGCAGGATACAAAAAGGCTACTATACCATGACAGCGAAGCCAGATGTATCGCCTCACCAATTTCGTCAAGAATTAAAAAGAGCATTTTCCCACTTTGATGTATATTTTAGTCTAAATTTGACCGAATTTAAGACTGCATACTTCTATGGTTTACAAAAAGACATTATAATGCATTTAATTCACAAATTTGATAGTGAGAAGTCACTGGAGTGGATTGTAGATCAAGGGCCTAAACTGTATGAGGTCATATACAGTCAGAGTGGAGAGGGAGATATAATTAAAAAAAACAAAATAAAAATCTAAAGACTCCTCACCAACGGTAATGGCAATAAGATCTGCAAAAATGCCATTTGAATCAGCCCAAACTCAGGTAAGAAATAATATGACATCTGATCAGAGAGGCACACCACAGAGGCTACCATCCCAAATACTGATGTTTCAGTCACATGATCCAAGCAATAGAGAGAGTTGCATTAGTCCTAAGTATATGGGAGACAGACCTAGTGTGGGACACCAGCCTGATATGTCAGGCATAAATAATAATCAAAGATTAAACCAAGATCAAAGAAACAATGGTCCAGAGCAGACATTGGGGGCAGAGAGCAGATTTGACCCCAATACTATGGTATAACGTAATCAGGACAGTCCCGATATGTGGATCGGTTCATTGAAAATGGAAATCAGCATAGGGGACAGTTCCCACAAAATGAAAGACAAAAGATGAACTGTGCCCTGTGCCACTATAATCAATCACCACCACCAGTGGATCACAACCAAAGAATGGTCACACCACGCTCCCCACTTTCCATGAATCAAGAGTTCAGAAATAACTCAAATAGAAATCAATCTCCTCAGAGATACCAAAACAGATTCAACCAGGGTGAAAGTAACCAGTACCAGCCTAGGGCGCAAAGAGAAGATTCTAGAGAAATTGACAGATTTCAGTGTCTTAAGGCCCAAGTTAAAATGTTGTCTGAACAAAAGGGAAAACTCTGTGCAATTCAAGAACAGCCATCAAATGAGGGGGCAGAAGGTTGCAGGAGCGATCTGGTGCCTTATGATAATAAGTGACTAAGTACTAAAAGCCCCTGCAATGATAAAGGTACAGAATCCCATGAACCAGTTTTGTGTAACGCCCCTGAATTGCTTGCTGATTTAAACATGAAGATGACCTCAAATGAGAATGAGGCAGAGGCAACCGCACATAAAAAGTTTGGTTTAATTTAGCATTGAATCAAACTATCGAAGTGGGTACAAATAAAAAAGAGAAAGGAGAAAATGAACAAGAAACTCCAAAAGAGCAAAGAGACAGATTAAAAAAGGATATCACATGCCATGATAAAACACCTAATAATGGGGTAGGAGTAGTTGTTAAAACATCTTCCCTTGATAGTCAAAATGCTGATGGGATGCAGACAGAAAAAATTAGTACTCAAAAGGAGGGCACAATCCAGTCATCTGAAGAGTACTTCGAGCCACACATCTTTCAGGAGACTACACGATTGATACCGTGCCAGATGCAAATAGGTGCTCAGAGTCCGAAAATGACAAGTTACCATGTGATGTTTATGATCATGTTCATTTAAAGAACTGCAGTATGAACGCTGATGGTCCCCAAACAGGGACGAACAGTGGCTACACTCCAGATGACTTCTGAACATGGAGAGATAGACAAAGATTCCCGCAACGAGATGGGCAGAAAGGAAGGAAAAATATAATTTCACTTACCCATGTGTTTGGCAAAAAGTGAGAAGGGCCTAAGAAAAGTGAGTCCTGAAATCTGCAGAAATTCCCATTTTTTGTGTGCATTGGAAGAGGTTGAGGACAGGTATTATGCTCCCATTACTGTGGAAGAGAAGTGCAATGCATTTGCAATGATTGACACAGGTGCACAGGCCACGATCATGTCCAAAGAGCTGGTAAAGAGTATCAATGAAGGGAGATCCCCACAAAATCACATCAGAGTGAGAGAAAATGTGGGTCCAGTACATCATTTTAATGGTGAGCAGATACCTATCGAAAGTGTCACTGAGGTTGACATAAAGATAGGAAAACACAGGATGAGACAGGAAGTATTGATCACATCTATCAGTGAAATCCCATTCTTAATGGGAACAGATTGCCTGAAGAGGTTGTCACCCCTCATTGATGGGTAAATGGTGTTCTGTGGTCTCTAACAAAAAAAACATTAAGGCCTAAGAAAGTAAAGTCACAAAATAAAGTGTAAACGGATGCCATACTGTTGCTAAATCAAATGATGCAGTGGAGGTGTATCTTCAAAATGGCTGTGTCACTGTCATCCTAATGTGTCAGGGTGAAATACAAAGTGAAAAAGAGAAATAATCCATGGAGATTTTTTTGGGATCCTAGGAAAAAATGGCAAACTGAAATAGATGAAAATACATTGTGCTTTTACTTAAAATAGGAGAAGTGAAAGCAGAATGTTATCCCTGAAATAAACACAGGAAAACATATTACAACCCTTTCTGAAATACACACAGGAGATGAGCAGCCATGGATCCATATTGGTGTAAATGGTCATTCTGAAATGATAAAAGCCACGTTGGCACTTGAACAGGAAATTAGTTTTATTAATGAGAAACTATTCCAGCGAATAATTGAAAGGGAGGAGACCCAACGTTCAGAATTAAAAACCAACACGTATTTGTTTTAGATGAGTCAGATTCAGGGAATAGAGTTGGAGGTACATGCATGCTAAAAATTACCATTTTCCCGAAAACTATCTGTCACAATGTGTGGATAGTGAGTGGGACACAGAATTATTTTTATATTGGAAATGACATTATGCACACAATGTGTATGGCGTTGGACTTCCTTAATCAAAAAGTGTGGTCCCCGCTAGGAGGACCTGCACTTGAATTTGAAGACAGGAGACAGGCTTATCATTGTGCACAGTTGGTGCCATATGCAATTGAACTACAGGTGAAAAAGGATGTTACCATTCCTGCATTCACCAGACAAGTCACTATAACATTAACACACAGAAATTGACAGCAGATGATGGATTCTGATGCATTTGTGTGCATACATGAATCCATGAAGCAGCAAGGAATAGAATGTGAATATACACCATTGGTGGAGATTGGGGATGGGCCTATCAAAATCATGGTAGATAATAAGGGGTGTTGAGATATTTATTTGGAAGAGAATTCTGTGTTGGGAATGGCAATACAAAAATCACATTACACTGCAGATTTCAACAATGCAGTGATTGGGAACATCCCTGAGAGGTATGTAAATGCACAGGGCTTGTTGCCAGAGTCTCTGGACTGTCAACCTAAAGGGATATTCAAAATTCAATCTGTGTTTCCTTATGAGTCCAATGAGACAATGAGCTGTCACCAGGAGAATTGTATATTATCTGATTTAAGTGAAAATGAAACAGAAAATCAGTCTATTAAAGTGGAGGCTGATATTCTAAAATATTTAAAGGTAGTAAGTCTGCAAAGAGATACAGCCACACGACTAGAAGAAAGCACAGAGGTTCCTCCATGGAGGATTTTCCCGGATTTTCAAAAATGGTAGAGGAACAAGTTCTGGCAGTGGATGCATGTGATAATGAAGAGGATAAGTATAAGTTGAGAAAAATATTTATGGAATTTAAAGAGGTTTTGATTGTGGCCTAACTGATTTGCATGTTGCCATATTCCCAGAGGGATATAGTAGGGATCCAGTATTTGTCCGTTAATATTGGTTACCATTGGCATGCCTGGAATCATTGGCAGAGATAATTAATAATTTAGAATCCAGAGGCATTATCAGGCCCATTAATAGTACCTCCAAAACTCCCATTTTGGGTGTGTTAAAACCAAATGGTCAATGTTGTCTGTGTGCAGACTTGAGAGAATTAAACAAGAGAGTACCAGTGTCTAGATGGCTATTTCCAATGAGTGATCCAGGCCTCGCAGAGGTTCATGGGTCGAAAGTGTTTACTGTGTTAGACCTTACATCTGGGTACTGGTGTGTGCCATTGGCTGAAGACATACAAAATTTGTTCGCATTTTTATTTGATAAAATGCAATACACTTGGTCGAGAAAACCATTTGGGTGTGCCAATAGTGGGAGTGCATTTGGTATATTTTTGAGAAAAGCAATCCCAAATGCGGCAGAAAAGGGAACAATAGTTTACTTAGATGAGGTTTTGATTAAAAATGCAAACCTGAGGAATCAATTTAATGAGATTAGACATGTGCTTGGCCAATTACAGAAAGCGGGAGCCAAAATATCCTTGCAGAAAGCACAAGGGTGCAAAAACAAAGTGCATTTTTTAGGCCATGAAGTGACTGAGCATGGGTTGAATCCACAAAAGAAAAAGGTGGATGGAAGCAATACAGAAATTGAAAAATCTTACTAACCTGAAGGGATTGAAAAGTGTACTAGGGATGACAGGATATAACAAGAAGTTTATTGAGAATTATGCCAAGATCACTCAACCCATAATTAAATTACTGTAGCAGAGTGTACCCTGGAAATGGGAATAAGAGCAATCTGAAGCAGTGCAGAAATTGAAAGAATGTCTCATGAAGGTGCCATGCTTGTCCTATCCATAAAGAACCAAGATTTCTTTGTGGAAATAGGGTTCACAGACCAGTGTATGTCAGCTGTGTTATCTCAAAGGCATGATTTAAATCATAAAACTATCGCCTATGCAAGCAAGGTGTTTTCTCAGGTTGAAACTAAATTCAGTGAATGTGAAAAGGCTCTTCTGGGAGAAAAGGTGATCATTGAAACAAATCACCAACCTTTGCAATGTTTACAAAGTAAAAGGATTAGATCAGGTGATCTGGCACAGTCCAGAATTACTTCCTGGACATTGGCATTACAGGGATTCCCTGTGGAAGTAAGATATGGACAGAATAAAAAGAGCCCAATTGTTCAAGGGCTAGCAGATCTGCATGATTGCGCAGTTGAATGTACATCTGATGAAATGGAAGTAGAGCTCACTCTGAATGAATTCAAACAATCACCACACAAAGCTTTTAATGAAAATGTGTGGGAAGATTTGCCAATGGTGTATGTAGATGGATGTGCATATCATATAGAAAATGACATTGAAAAACAACTGGTGGCAGGGATAGGAAATGTCTGGTTAAAGTGTGAGGACATTCCCAGTATAGGAATGAGAATTGGAGCCAGGAGTAGAATTAGCTGCCATTTATAAGGTGGTTGCTACTGCAGTTGAAAATAAATTCAAAGAAATTGTCCTAGTGACTGATTCTGATTATGCACGAAACAGTTTTGTGGAGTATTTGCGTGGCTGGAAGGCGAAGGGTATGCTCACATATAACAAAAAGCCCCTCAAACCTTGGAAAATGATGCAAGCTATAGATGGATTAGTATCAGAGAATGATTTAATAGTACACTGGAGGATAATGTGTGGACATTTAAAGACACCAGGGGAGGATAAGGAGGGAAATGACAAAGCAGGTCAATTAGCCAAGATTGGGGCTGTAATGGGAGAGTTATTCCCCATTTAACACCTGATTGGCCAAATACAGGTAGATGCGGTTAAATGCTCCAAATCTCCAAAAGAGATTGAACAGCCTGTGATGCAATGGAGTTATGATATGCCATATTAGGGCCTGATTAAAGCACAAAAAGAGGACCTAGTTTTAAGTGTTTTTTATAAACATTTGATAGATCCAGAACAAAATCCTCTAACTGAAAACCATTGCAAAGGAAAGGAAGAGCTGAGAGTATTGTTAAAGAACAAAAACAGATTTAAGCTACAGGATGATTTGATGATTGGGGAATCTGTAACAGGTCAAATGCAGTGGGTAGTGCCTCTTTCATTCAGAGGGCTAATGTTACACCACGCACATGATGCAATAACTGCAGGACACAAGGGTTCACACAAAACTTTAGAAATATTGAAGGACTATGCTTACTGGCCCCATATGCCTCAAGATGTGGAACTATACACCAGGGGGTGTCTGGTATGTGCACAATTTAAACGTGCTTCAGCGATGCATAGAGCTCCATTAATAAAAAGAGGTTTAACCCTTCCATGGTTACATTTGCAAATTGACTATGTTGGGCCTGTAAAGAAATCGGCCAGGGGAAATAGATATTTGTTAACGGTGGTATGTCTAATGTCGAAGTGGGTGGAGTGCATTCCCGCACCAGACTGTAGTACGCAAACAGCAGCCACATTATTGGTAAACCACATATTTTCAAGGTTTGGATTACCCCAGAAGATAGAATCAGACAGGGGAAATCATTTCACCAGTGCCTTGATGAGCAAGGTATGGCAGATATTGGGGGTAAAGAGGAAATTGCGCATATCCTGTAGGCCATCTTCTTCAGGAAATGTGGAGAGGAGCAATAGATATACAGTAGATATACTAAAGAAATGTGTAGCTGAGGCAGGTTGTAGTTGGGATCTACGGTTACCTTTAGTATTAATGGCCATAAGATCGACTCCTGCTAAAGCAACAGGCATCAGCCCTCATGAAGTATTGACAGGAAGAAATATGGTACTGCCACAATATTTATTGTACAGGACACATGAACAAACACTTGTGAGTGCCTTCACAGTTCACAAATATGGGGAGGAATTGAGGAAGTACTTACAGAATACATTTGCATTTGTGCAGCGGAATCTGGAGAGAGCTGCTGATGGTGCAAAGACATATTATGATAGAAAGACATCAGTCAGAGAATACAAAGTAGGTGATCAGGTGTACAAATACCTCTTTGGAAAGAATAGGCACACAAATTCTAAATTTCTCACAGCATGGCAAGGACCGTTTGAGATTGTAGATAAAATATTCACTGTTGTGTATAAAATTATCAAGAAGAAAAGGGAGACGGGACAGAGCAGTTTGTTCATGTCAACCAAATCAAACCCTGCCACCCAAAACATGAGGTGAAAAGGATTGAGCAAGTGGAGAATAGTTGAATGTAATGAATGCAATGAAAATAGAGCTAATAGTGCAATTAAGGTAATAATCATAAAAGCACAGTAATGTTGCCTACTAGCAGACACATTGAACAGAGACTGATTCATGCATGTGACACAATGATATGAAATCATGTGTAAGGTAACATACACAGGATTTCTCTCCATGAGTAAAGAAATATACGCCTGGTGGGCAGGCAGAAGTGAACAGAACACATGCAATGTTTAAATAGTGTGCATTATTTTCATGAAGAGGCGGCGCTGAACCAAACTGTGCTATCATAATGTTGTATAATACATTTATTTTTACATGGGTTTCAAGTAAGCAATGGGATACAGCAAGGGAGAATGAAGAGGTGAAATATTATAGAGAAGTGTGTGTTTTGTTGAGAATTGTATTGATGCATAATGTAAAATATTCTTTTGTTTTTGTATAATATGTATTTAATTGCGGGTATCCAAAGTGGCAAATCCAAGGACCCATGGAGTTTTGAGCATCCCATTTTTTTTTAGGCTTTGTAGTAGAAAAGGGATAGAAAATAGTTTAATGCTATGTACTAACTTGTTTTTTTTTTCTATTCACTTTAGATACTACTAATCTATTACCCTGGCAGGGCCGGTTCCTTGAGACGATGGACCATTGAAGGTCACAGGATCGGACACCATGGGAGGAGGCCCCGGGAAAGCCCCCAGACCAAAGAATGGGGGTGAAGACAAAGTCTACAAAGCAGAGGACAATGATGACCAAACCTGAGAACAGGACACTTGCCATGCTACTCAAAGTGGGTGTATTGTGAATTAAAGTCGCAGAAGCACAAGTCATCATTGAACCCGGACCAGCGTCTGGAATTGCAGTTGAAGAAGCACCTGGAATTATCCTGGGAAACAGAAGGCTGGTACACCAGAATATGTACATAAACATAAACCCTGATAACAGACTTGAGAGATTTATAAATAAATCTGTGATTGCATCCGACCAAATAAGGGAATGGTTGGAGCTTTGAAAAGAGGATGCCCGGCAATCAGTCAGAGATATCGCCATGCAGTTGGAAAAAACATTTGTGAATTAATCTGATGTAAAAAAAAGAAGGGGGACGCGGGTGGCGGTATTGCTTGTGGCCTCTGTGGTGATGACTAATATTGAGGCTATAGTGGGCACGACAATGTCCACAGCCAACACGATTTCCGTGGGGACATTGAGTGACAAGGTGCAACAATATACATATGATTTAGACATAATTCAAAGGACCTTAGATGAAGTCAGAGGTGGACTGAATGATCAGATAAAGTTTATAAATGAGACTATCATATTAAACGAGCAGGCTGACATAATGCAAAACAGCACACATGTTGTGATTAAGCATGACCGGATGCTAAGTGATTTCATAAACGTGGTCAATCCTGATGATAGATTATTGGAAAAGTATATGGGAGAGGTTCAAGATGCAATTTCGCAATTGATACAGGGGCATTATACCATTGTACTTTGTATCATCTGAGATCATCCATCAGATGATAGTGAAAATCACGCAGAGAGAAGTGGAAATGGTACAAATCAAGATTGCATTCAAGATGGGGAGTGCAATGCCATCGCACATCAATATGGAAAGAATGGAGGTTGGGTTTTTATTATGTATTCCACATATTGCTCCTGAACTCATATACCAGACTCAACTAGTACACAATGTGGGATTTTGGCAGAATGACAAATATGTGAAGATCAAAACCCCAGAGGCGGTCGCATTTCAGTCTTGGGAACCTGATGTTTACTTGATTCCAAATTTGGATACATGTATAAAGTTTAAAGAGCAGAATTACATGTGTCCAGGTAAACCATTTGCTCCTGATGCAGCAGATGCTATCTGCGTGTTGGAACTTGATCCGGGTGTGTCGGGTGATGTGAAGTGGTTATTAGTAATTTGGGGATTGAGGAACTATCACAAGCTAGGCTAATTAAAAACAGGTGGTTGGTAAGTACTTCTTTGAAAAATGACACAATCACCCATTTGAATCATGGAACTTTTGTTGTCAAACAGTTAAAGTACAATGTGTTTTACATATCTATTCCAAAGGACACAATTGTGTCAATAGGGGGTTAACCTTATTCCATGTTGCTGATGATATGTGGGAAGGCAAAGTGGAAAATATCGAGTTTTTTCAGAGGAACCCGTTCCTGATTGACCCGGATGTTGAATTTTTGTTGAGCTGGCGACAATGGGGAAGGAGAGATATCCTGTAACACATGCATTTTAGTTAATGGTGTGTGGTTCCTCTCACCATGACATTGTGAGCGGTCACAGCTGTCAGAAAAGGAGAGTATATGTAGGAGCCTATGAAAGTGATTTAAGTAAAAGCAGCCAGTTACATGGGTGCAAGTGGGATTACAGGACAGCATTTTCAGTGGGGTTAGTGTAAATGCAGAAAAGAGACAGCAAATTATGGAAATGAGTGCAGGTGAAGGCAGAAAATTAAAATGGCACATTGATCTCATTATGGTAGTGAACTAGGCTTTCAATGGTAAAGCAAAATGATTGTCAAAAAGGTTGCAGGTTCAAAATGCACTGTGGACACATAGAACATTATAGGAATGTCCATCTGTGTAAGGTTGCATTGGAGAAAATAACCCAGATTAACTAACTACCCTTATTAAATGAAACCCCAGTGACTAATTAGCCCTCCTGGTTAACACTGCAATGCAGTGAAATGTGTAATTTAAAAATGAATGGGCTGTCTTTTTGCATTCTGAGAGTCCTTTGCGCAGGAAGCAAGAATAGATACATATAAACTGCTTTAAGTGATTGGACAGTGGGATCAGGAGTCTAGAAGTTGATAACATACTTCAGAAAGAGAGCAGTTTTAGTTTTGAGTGACAGGCAGGGTAGATAAATAGGGGTGAGCTGACGGGTGTGGTTTAATTCTATTTCTTGCTGCTGGCTGTCGAAAGGGAGAGTGTGCAGAGGTTGTGCTGACCTGGCATTGAAGACTGCCAGGAATCCAAGGCCGTTTTCAGGGGAGCAAAGTGGCAATGCAGAGCTTGTAACACTTAATCGCGGATAAACAGGAGTGAGAAAGGGACCATACAGATAAAGCACATAAACTTCAGACTCCCATGTAAGTGGCGGTAAAACTGAGGAGAGTGCTGAATGAGAGAGAATTATATTTGTGGCCGGATAGACAGTAATAGACCATTAGCTGCAACTGAATCATTGTTGGTTTTCTTTCGCACACTGTGAACTAACGATAAATAAAAAATGTTGTGCAATGCATGCTTATGTTTTGTCTCTTAGATAACCACGGCGATGCCGATGCTTTGGTCAGTGTCCACAGATGTATTATTATGAAATGTAATATTTTTGTTTCTTTTTTATAAATGACATTGTCTCTAATAATAATTACAGTAATGAAAACAAAGTTGGTGCAACCTTTTTTCATGTCTCTGGTGATTATTCTTAAGGAAAGGAAAGTAACTAGGAGGCACTCTGGTACCTACACCACAGTGGTAAAAAGTATTTACCGCTGGAGGTAAAATAAGAAACGAAAGCGGAATATAAAAGCAAGCTAGAAAGCCGGTGTGTTGTGTGAGTATGTTCAGCTATGCATGGAAGCTGAACAGGATCTTTCAATAATATATGCTGATGTCATAGATAAGTCATTGGCACAATCTGTGTACAAGCTATAGACAATCTCTGACAATATTTGGTTTCTTCTAAATTTGCTAAGCCTGGGGTAGATGCCTAGGGGTCAACCCCAGAATTGAGCGTAGTTATAAAAAGGGGAAGGTTTGTTTTATCATATAGGGCAGTGTTATGAATATGCTCACCATAAATCTACCACACCACTAATTTACCACTACAGTAAGATATTGCCAATCTACTGCCAAAATACCTTGATACTAAAATACAGCCAAGTCAGGTAATAGTCCAAAGGCAAAACCACTTACAAGCCACTGGATATCCTGAGGCCATCCCATTGAAAACAATAACTTCAAAGTTAGCGCTAAATCTTCACTAGCCACATTTACTAGGGTTGGCTCCCTAAAGAGGTTGTGTCAGACAAAGGCAACAACTGCTTGTCTATGTATATGCAGGACATGTGGAAGGAGTGCCAGGTGACATACACATGTTCATCCATTTACCATCCGTAGACAAATAGTCAAGTTGAGAATTTCAGCAGAGCTCTTAAAAGTGTGATTAGAGCCCTTGAGGAGATAAAAGAAGGAAGTGGGTACTTCTGCAGCCATGATTATTATTTGCCTATAGAGCAGTACCTCACAAGGGGGTTGGCTTTAGCCCCTTTTTGGTCACATTGTCTGGGGACCCCTATCCATAGTTATTGAAGGAGGAGAGTCTACCACCCTTCCTATCCCAACCAATGTGGTAGACTATATGCTTGGATTAAGGAAGAGGATGGCCCTGCTGATAGCTCAGGCCAATGACAAGTTAAAGATTAGACACGCAGTGGAAAAACATTGGTATGATCAGAAAGCTTTGCTTGTTAATGTTTCCCTGGGCAAATAAATCCTGATCATGAACCCAATAAGGCCTAGACCTTTATAGAACAAATGGTCTGGTCCTTACCGGATAGTTGGAAAACTTGGTGAGGTCAACTATTCACTGAACATTGGTAGACCTAATCAGTCTCCCAAAGTGTTCAATGTGAATAGACTGAAGATATTAATT
This sequence comes from Ambystoma mexicanum, assembly GCF_040938575.1. NCBI lineage: Eukaryota > Metazoa > Chordata > Amphibia > Caudata > Ambystomatidae > Ambystoma > Ambystoma mexicanum. The sequence goes on along the minus strand of NC_090929.1, from coordinate 1,272,949,057 downwards.
CCTGGAATTGAAATAGGAGCCTTGTTCCTGGCCTTGTATCGGGTGGTAGAGGAATCTAAGCCTCTCCCTGATCTGTTCCAAGGCATTGAGGGTGTCAACTGGTCTCCTCACCTGACAATTGAGGTGAAAACTTTGCCTAGGCATTTCCCCCCTCTTGTTTTCTCTTACTCCAGGCTTGACACCTTGGTGTCAGCATGACGTTGGCACTGGAGATAGTGTGTCTACCAAAAGTAGGAGTTAAATAAAATCAGATCACACATCGAGTCTGATGTCATCAAGATGTTGGATTTAGCCATGGTACAGATCTCTAACATTCCTTGGTCCATTCCAGTGGTATTGGTACCAAAACCAGGAACTACTGATTTGAGGGTTTGTGTAGATTATAGAGCTCTAAATGTTTTCACAAAGACAGATGCTAGTTCCCTTCCACAAATGATGAGTTAGTGGACAAACAGGGCGCTACCAAGTATCTCAGTACCTTTGATCTCACTGCAGGGTAATGGCATAGATCCCTGAAAGTAAATGTCAAGCAGAAGACAGCATTCTCAATGCTTGAGGGACTTTACCAGTTCTGGGTGGTGTAAAGAATGCACCTGACACTTTTCAGGGGTCGGTCAATCGGTCCTGAATTGGTTGGAAAAATTCTGCACGCCATATCTTAATGATATTGTCATGCCTGCGCCATGGGCGCATCCATTTGCGCTCAATATGGACTATTTGTTTATTATTTATTTACAACAGACTCTTGGATCAATCTATATTCACTTTGGGGACTTTATTTCCCATTTGCGAGACTTTGGTGCTTTATTATTTTTTCCAACAAACTACACATACCACAATGCACTTGGCTATAATCATCGATTCCTGGCTGTTCCTATTGGTCATCAAAGGAACTACACCCCCCAGATGCCCTAGGGTTTTGCTCTGCTTCCACCAGCTCAGGAACAGAGAGGGAGGTGGCCGATTGTCTGCAGGTGTGCTTAGCCAGGTGCAACCAATTAGCCTGCCTCTGTGCTGGGCTAGGCAGTATAAAAGGCTGCTGCCTGCAGTGGCTCAGCCTCTTGCATTGAGAGACCTTCCTCCACCTTTCGTGTCTTTCTACGGATCTTTGTATGCTGTTTACCATCACTCCTGCTTGGACCCTGCCTTGCAGCTTGCTTCACCCTGCTGCCTACAGCCCTAGCCTTCTGGGCTCCCTGCCTCAGTCCAGCTCCTCTGGGCTTCCTGCCTTGTAGCCTGTTACTCTTCGCTGCCTACAGCCATAGCCTTCCAGGCTCTCTTTCTCACAGCCCTGCTCCTCCGGGCTCTCCACATTGCAGCCGATCACGCTCTGCTGCCTTCCAGCCTCCGCCCTTGCCCTCCAGGCTCTCCACATTGCAGCCGATCACGCTCTGCTGCCTTCCAGCCTCCGCCCTTGCCCTCCAGGCTCTCCACATTGCAGCCGATCACGCTCTGCTGCCTTCCAGCCTCCGCCCTTGCCCTGCCGGGCTCTCCACATTGCAGCCGATCACGCTCTGCTGCCTTCCAGCCTCCGCCCTTGCCCTGCCGGGCTCTCCACATTGCAGCCGATCACGCTCTGCTGCCTTCCAGCCTCCGCCCTTGCCCTGCCGGGCTCTCCACATTGCAGCCGATCATGCTCTGCTGCCTTCCAGCCTCCGCCCTTACCCTGCCGGGCTCTCCACATTGCAGCCGATCACGCTCTGCTGCCTTCCAGCCTCCGCCCTTGCCCTGCCGGGCTCGCCACATTGCAGCCGATCACGCTCTGCTGCCTTCCAGCCTCCGCCCTTGCCCTGCCGGGCTCTCTACATTGCAGCTGATCACGCTCTGGTGTCTTCCAGCCTCAGCCCTTGTCCTCTGGGCTTCCTGCTCTGCAGCCTGCCTCACTCCGGCTGCCTACAGCCCTTGTCCTCTGGGCTTCCTACTTTGCAGCTTATCACGCTCCGCTGCCTACTACCTACCTTTTCCGCTGGGTTCTCGGCCTAGCAGCCCTCTACAGTCCTCTGCAACCTTTTACGGTCAGCGGCCCTGCCCCTCAGGGCCCACTCCTTGCTGCCCGGCCCTTCTGGGTTCCTTGCCGTGCAATCTGCTTTACTCTGCTGCCCTAAGCCCTTTTCCTCTGGGCTCTCTACCTTACAGCCCTGCTCCTGTGGGCTTGCTCATTGCTTTCCTGCTCCTCTGAGCTCTCAACCTTGTTCCTTACTGTCCTCTGCTATCCTATCCTGTTACACGACTTTCCCTTCATTTTCCTTCTGCTAGTTTGCTATCAACCTCCTTTCCTGGATTTGTCTGTAAGTATCTTCTCTTGTACTGTTTGTAGACCCTTTTGTACAGAGCTTGTCTGTTGGTTCCCATCAGTCAACCTCTGCCCCTTCCCTTGTCTCGTTTCTACATTACAGACACCCATAGCTGCTGTTCCAAGCCATGAGCAAACAGCGTGGGCCTCTGTTATAGCAAACTGTGCAGAAGGCTCGAGTATTCCTAAGGTTCGTGGAATACTCTTTTCCTATATCTGCATACACCCCAAGAGGGAATTCATTCTGTACCTTTCCCCTTACTACTCTTGCCTACTCTTCGTTCTCTTTCCTTTCTGCTGTGTGTGTACTAATCTGTCCACTTATTTTTGGCACAACCACCCAAACCCTTTCTGGGTGTCCTGTGCCAATCTTTATAGAGTGCCATCCCTGACAGAATGCAAGAGCAAAAAATGTCTTGTTCCATAGGCCGGAAAGGCACACACAGACCAAAGATGCTTTCCTTTTGTGTTAAGAAACCTTTGCAAAAATCTCTACTTTCCCTAAAGACAGCAAACAAAAACCTTAGTCTAAAGAACAGTCTTGCCTTAGTAAACAAAGATTTACAAACATGGTACTACACTCACTGGCTTGCTGACCCTTCTGCCATATATAACTATTATGACATTTGTGACTATGATCCGCAGTCCTTATCTGTTGAAGAGCTACAGCAAGACAATGAATTCTTACAGATCTTGTTAGCCCAAACAGGGAATAACACTCCAGTGTCTTCTGACAATTCTTCTAACACAGCTACAGCCAAGGATATAGCACTCATTGCGGGAAACTCTTAACCAGAGTACGCTGTTGCCAGAGTGATATGCGCAAGATCAGCTTGGCAAGCTCTCCAGAATGCTGGAAACCCTTATTTGACAGGACAAGGCAGTCATTATCCTGAGGTTTGTGCATCTGGTCCTGGGTACAAAAGACCTATACTAACCATCGGTTGTCTTAATGCTTCCACAGTATCTACTAACCACAATAACCCTAAGGTCAGTCTTCCTATTGCTACAACCGAATTTTCTGCCACACCAGCTTCTGAAGCTTTAGATCAAACTAATGATACTTACCTGCTACACAAACAACTCCTACGCCTTAAAAGAAAGACCGAAGACCTCTATGATGACTTTGTTTATTTGCATTATAAGAACCTTATGAAGGGACACAAGTCACCAGACCATCTGACACTATGTCCAACACCTGACATCTTATCTTTAGAGATCGACATGATAAGGCCTGGAATTGCCACGCAGAAAAGTATACAGACTTATACTAAGCAGATGGAAGACCTAAATATAGCATATGTATCCCTTCTAAAGACTGACACAGCTCTTCCACCTTCCAGCCACAGAAACTCAGGTTGTTGTACTGACAGAAAAGAATTAACTCCTCCGGTGGGTCAAATCACTCACACAGCCATTACACCACAAAACAAGGGTGGTCTTCTGATTGCAAATCCCTCTGAGTCAAAGGATGGTTCCGCCCTCACCCTTGCCTATTGTCCAGTACTCACACTTACAACCTCTTCTGGAATGACAACGTCAGCTGAGGAGACTGGCGCAGTTCACACCGAGCATGCTGAGTTGGCAAGCGGGGCTTGCCAAAGTGTGGCTGTGCTATCAGACAACACTCCTGAGCAATCAACATCTCCAGTTTCTTCGATAACCCCTGAATCGCCAGTGGTTGTGGTACCCGATCTACCAGTGGTTGCAACACCTGAACTGTCTGTAGCTGCTACAGCACCCGTTCTTCCAACTGCAATTCATGATCTTCCTGATGCTGTGGCTCCTAAACTCCCTGCCACATTTGAGTCTCCTGAAGTCCCTGCTGCAAATCTTGAGGTTGCTATAGCTACTGTAATTCCTGAAGCTACTGCTAATTCTGATGCTCCCGATGCCCAGATTTCTACTTCCTTCGCAGCTGTGCTAGCTGCAGCAGAATCCTCTGCTACACAACCTGATCCCGCAGCACCTTCTCCTCCTGATCCTACATCCACCATGCTAACTGTTGCAAAGTCAGCGAAGGGTATCCCTGTTAAGACTACTGCTCCAGTTGTTCCTGCTGGTGTATCTATAGCACTAAGACTGCCAGACTCTACTCTACCAGTCTCAGGTGCGTTCCAGCCCGCTGGTTCTCTCATGGCACCCACACACCCAGTTGCTACAGCCTCGATACTCTCTACAGCCATTCAAGATCTCACTGCTGCTGTAACCTCTGATCTGTCTACTAATCATGGGGAAACCGCCGCAGTGACTCCTGAACTCTCTGCGGCTAACCCTAACGTTGTCATGGCTGCTCCGGATGTCTTGGAAAACCTTCCTAAAGCTACCAACTCTGCTGTACCTATGTCTCCACCTTCCAGCATCATACTGTTGCCCATCAAAGCAAAATCTATCATGGAGCCTGCAGCAGTTTTTCGCAGTTCCTCTCTTCATGCACACACAGTTGGGGTTTGTGTTCCAAAGACTTCATCTTTTCTGATTTCTACATCTAAAGTTCAGAACATTGGTACTGTCTCCGTCATTCAAGACTCTCACCTTACAACCTTAAACCGTTTCTGGTGCTTCATGATGTGCTTTTTTGGATTAAGACTCTTGTACGGTGTGACAGACATTCTTCTTGTAGGTCGGTCTTCAGGGAGCCTGGAGAGGGGCCTGGAGAGGGGCATACTGTCATGCCTGCGCCATGGGCGCATCCATTTGCGCTCAATATGGACTATTTGTTTATCATTTATTTACAACAGACTCTTGGATCAATCTATATTCACTTTGGGGACTTTATTTCCCATTTGCGAGACTTTGGTGCTTTATTATTTTTTCCGACAAACTACACATACCACAATGCACTTGGCTATAATCATCGATTCCTGGCTGTTCCTATTGGTCATCAAAGGAACTACACCCCCCAGATGCCCTAGGGTTTTGCTCTGCTTCCACCAGCTCAGGAACAGAGTGGGAGGTGGCCGATTGTCTGCAGGTGTGCTTAGCCAGGTGCAACCAATTAGCCTGCCTCTGTGCTGGGCTAGGCAGTATAAAAGGCTGCTGCCTGCAGTGGCTCAGCCTCTTGCATTGAGAGACCTTCCTCCACCTTTCGCGTCTTTCTACGGATCTTTGTATGCTGTTTACCATCACTCCTGCTTGGACCCTGCCTTGCAGCTTGCTTCACCCTGCTGCCTACAGCCCTAGCCTTCTGGGCTCCCTGCCTCAGTCCAGCTCCTCTGGGCTTCCTGCCTTGCAGCCTGTTACTCTTCGCTGCCTACAGCCATAGCCTTCCAGGCTCTCTTTCTCACAGCCCTGCTCCTCCGGGCTCTCCACATTGCAGCCGATCACGCTCTGCTGCCTTCCAGCCTCCGCCCTTGCCCTCCAGGCTCTCCACATTGCAGCCGATCATGCTGCCTTCCAGCCTCCGCCCTTGCCCTCCAGGCTCTCCAAATTGCAGCCGATCATGCTCTGCTGCCTTCCAGCCTCTGCCCTTGCCCTCCAGGCTCTCCACATTGCAGCCGATCACGCTCTGCTGCCTTCCAGCCTCCGCCCTTGCCCTGCCGGGCTCTCCACATTGCAGCCGATCACGCTCTGCTGCCTTCCAGCCTCCGCCCTTGCCCTGCCGGGCTCTCCACATTGCAGCCGATCACGCTCTGCTGCCTTCCAGCCTCCGCCCTTGCCCTGCCGGGCTCTCCACATTGCAGCCGATCACGCTCTGCTGCCTTCCAGCCTCCGCCCTTGCCCTGCCGGGCTCTCCACATTGCAGCCGATCACGCTCTGCTGCCTTCCAGCCTCCGCCCTTGCCCTGCCGGGCTCGCCACATTGCGGCCGATCACGCTCTGCTGCCTTCCAGCCTCCGCCCTTGCCCTGCCGGGCTCTCTACATTGCAGCTGATCACGCTCTGCTGTCTTCCAGCCTCAGCCCTTGTCCTCTGGGCTTCCTGCTCTGCAGCCTGCCTCACTCCGGCTGCCTACAGCCCTTGTCCTCTGGGCTTCCTACTTTGCAGCTTATCACGCTCCGCTGCCTACTACCTACCTTTTCCGCTGGGTTCTCGGCCTAGCAGCCCTCTACAGTCCTCTGCAACCTTTTACGGTCAGCGGCCCTGTCCCTCAGGGCCCACTCCTTGCTGCCCGGCCCTTCTGGGTTCCTTGCCGTGCAGCCTGCTTTACTCTGCTGCCCTAAGCCCTTTTCCTCTGGGCTCTCTACCTTACAGCCCTGCTCCTGTGGGCTTGCTCATTGCTTTCCTGCTCCTCCGAGCTCTCAACCTTGTTCCTTACTGTCCTCTGCTATCCTATCCTGTTACACGACTTTCCCTTCATTTTCCTTCTGCTAGTTTGCTATCAACCTCCTTTCCTGGATTTGTCTGTAAGTATCTTCTCTTGTACTGTTTGTAGACCCTTTTGTACAGAGCTTGCCTGTTGGTTCCCATCAGTCAACCTCTGCCCCTTCCCTTGTCTCGTTTCTACATTACAGACACCCATAGCTGCTGTTCCAAGCCATGAGCAAACAGCGTGGGCTTCTGTTATAGCAAACTGTGCAGAAGGCTAGAGTATTCCTAAGGTTCGTGGAATACTCTTTTCCTATATCTGCAGACACCCCAAGAGGGAATTCATTCTGTACCTTTCCCCTTACTACTCTTGCCTACTCTTCGTTCTCTTTCCTTTCTGCTGTGTGTGTACTTATCTGTCCACTTATTTTTGGCACAACCACCCAAACCCTTTCTGGGTGTCCTGTGCCACTCTTTATAGAGTGCCATCCCTGACAGATATTGCAGTCTTCAGCCCTACTTGTGAAGAACATGTGAGACAACTACAATTCTTTTGCAGGCCCTTCATCAGGCTCACTTGACCATAAAGGCTACCAAATGCCTGAATGGTCAGTGACCTACCTTTCCATGGGATTGGTGTGGACAAAATTCAGCCTCTATACAGTAAAGTACAAGCTGTACATGACAGGGCAACTCCCACAGCCCAAACCCAAGGTAGAGAGTTTCTAGGACTCACTGGGTGCTATAGGGATTTTATGGCAGACTATAGCACTATAGCTGTCCCTCTGAGTTCCATCAATACTCCAAAGAAGCCTAAAAAGTATACTTGGTCTGTGGAGTGGCCTGTAGGATTCCCTGCTAGGTCACTTGACTACCAGAGACCTTTTATAACAAAGCCAGATGCCTCTGACACTGGAATAGGAGCAGTCCTTTCTCAGCTGGAAGTCAAAGGCAGGGAACAACCTATATGTTTTATCAGTCATCAGTTTAAGGACAGAGATTCTCCAGTGTGTGATCCCTTAGGAAGCTGACACCTTACTTCTTTGAGACTTCCTACTCTGTTCAGACTGACAATAAGCCCTTAAAATGCGTGATTAACTTGAAGGGAGAGAATTCTATGTTGTGCAGGTGGTCCATAAGGCTTCAAAGCATTGACTTTACCATTGAGCATAGGCCCGGTACTACACATAAAAATGCTGTTGGACTTGCCAGGAAGTACAACCAACTGGAACTGGAAACCCATCCAGGGTTGGATTAGATCCCCCTGGTTCTAGTGCAGGGGTTGGGGGGGTTGAGTGTTAGATAAGATGTTCTATTTGTACCTTTCCTTCCATATATTTCTATTGGACACTCTTCTTTATGCTTCATTTTCTATCGTGTCCTGACTGTTCGAAGGAAAGTAAAGCCCACAGCCTTTCTTACCTTGTCTTGTGCTCACCCATTGTCATGGGGTGACTGACTAGTTCCTAAGATTGTCATTACTGAGAAACGTTCTTTCTCATTTTGGAATTCTTGGATTTTTACAATTGCACACATCACCTTCCAGTGAAGTGTATCTAGGACACATAGTATCCTTAAAGCTTTTTACCTTTTTGGTTTTTGATTGCATTATATATGTGGCTAAAACAAGCTGGTGGCAGCAGTGATTTTTTTACAGTATGTGTATTATGTTACCTGTGCACTTTTGTGTTTACCGTGAATGGCTACTACAGGTGCCTGGCACTCAAAGATAGCCACACCAAAAGGTTTTTCGTTTTTTGCTTGTTCTTTGGCCATATTGTTCTTTGACCTTCTTACTGTCCTCTCAGTTCAGAAAATCTACTTGACAAGGACATCTTCTGCTCTCTTAAGCTAATGACCATCTGTAATCATTTGTGTGTCTTAAATGAAAATGTAGGGTGGCTGAGAGGAAATGGAAGTCTTCCTGCTCATCTTCAGATAAACTGGTCTGCCGCCTGCTCCAAAGGCAATTCCGTCTCGCTGTCTGCTCCAAGAAGAGAGCCCACATTCAAGCCAGCATCTCTGCAGAATCTAACAACTTGCCTGAGCTCTTTAAAATCTGCAAGGAGCTGGCTAACCCTGCTGCAGTCTCCACTCCCCTCTTGCCTCCCAGGCTCCTTGCAATGCCCTTGCCTCTCACTTTTATTCTAATACCCAGGACATCTTGACCACCCTGTCCTCCGCCCCGCCTCCTCTCCCCTCTCCCCCCCTGGCTTGTTGACCCTCTTTCAGCCATCCCCCACCCCCTTTCTCCTCCTTTCCTCTCCCCGGATGAGGTTGCTAGACAAGTGTGATCTATGAAAGCCTCATCAAAACAGGTTCACTCCATTCCTCTAAAATCATTAAGGGCCACATTGATACCCTTGCTCTGGCCCTTGCCAATTTCTGCAGCCATTCTTTTGCCTCTGGATCTTTCCCTTCCCCCCTGAAGCACTTCCTTGTGAAACCTCTCCTCAAGAAACCCACAGCTGATTCCTCTTGTCCGGTTAACTACCGCCTAATTTCCATTACTCCCTTTTTGGGGAAGCTCCTGAAAAAGCTGGCCATCTCCCAGCTTAACCTTCTTTCTGACTCTTTTGGCTCTCTCCATGACCACCAAGCAGGATTCAGAGCTGCCAGAATCACAGACACTGCTCTACTGAACATCCGTGAAGACCTGCTCTCTAACCTTGACTCTAACATTCCCTCCGTCCTCATCCTTCTTGATCTCTGGTCTGTTTTCGACACTGTCAACCATACCATTCTTCTCAATCCTCTCTGAGACAACCTGGGTATCACCGATCAGGCTCTGGCCTGGCTGACCTCTTTCCTTTCTGATTGACCCTCCCAGGTAACAGTTGGGTCCTTCCAATACGCTATCTCCCTCTCCACCTGTGGTGTTCCCCAGGGGTCTAACCTCTCGCCCTGGCTTTTCAACCAATACCTCGCAACTCTCGCCTACTGCATTTCCATTTTCTGCTCAAACTTCCAGTGCTCTGATCATTTTCAGGCTTCCTTCAGCCACCTCTTCGCCTTCCCTCATCTCTGATTGCCTAAACGCTATTCAGAATTGGTGCGCTGCCAACGATCTTTGTCTAAATGCCAACAGAACTGAGATCCTCCTCATTGGGACACCTTCACCATCCTTTCCCATCACTCTCTGGCCGGCTTCCATTGGCCCTCCTCCTATCCCTACCAGCGAGGCTAAGAACCTTGGGTTCATCTTGGACTCCACACCTTCCTTCTCTGCATACATCTCTGACGTCTCTAAAAAGTCAAATTTCTTACTGCAACTCCTTAGAGGTAGTCTGCCTTTCCTCTCCTGCCCCCAGATGCTCACTGTCTCCTAAACTCTGGTTCTCTCCAGGCTGGAATATTCTAACAGCCTCTTTCTAAATCTACCTGCCTCCATTCTTCGTCCTTTAAAACTAATCTATAACAGGACTGCAAGACTTGTCCTCGGCCTCAAGCCCTGGGATCGTATCTCTCCAGCTCTGAAATCCCTTCATTGGCTCCCAGTGGAAGCAAGGATTACATTTAAAACCCTCTGCATTGTCAACAATGCTTTCTAGGGCCTGGGTCCAAAATACCTTCAACTATCCCTCTGTAAATGCCTCTCTTCTCGAGCCCTTCGCTCCTCTACTTCTAATTCCCTCAGGGTCGGTTGTTGTTCAAAAAATGAGCTGGGGGAAGGTCTCTGCCTTCAGCTGGGGCCTCCCTTTGGAACAGCCTCCCAACCACTCTGAAACTTGAGGAGAACCATCTCCAGTTCCGGAAGCACCTCAAGACCTTCCTCTTTACTTCTGCCTTTGCCCCTCTTCTCCCCTGCTTATCTGTTTCTCTCTCTCTACACTGTGCACCTGGCCACTCTCTGTCCTTCGAGCCCAGGTACCTGCTCACCCTGCCTCCCTCCTGCACTGCCTCCGGCCCATCCCTGGCACTGGGATCTGTATCTGTGCCCATACAGTCCCCCACTCTTCTTCTGCACTTATTTATTTATTTATTCCACTTATTATTTATTTTACCACGTATTATTATTCTGTTCTCTCCTCTGTTGCGCACTTTCCACTTCTCTCCTACGCACTTTCCCTCTTGTGCATTCTAAATGTCACTGGGCCTAGTAAGATCATATTTTTGTTCTCCCCTGTTCCCCGCCCTTTGCTTGGTCGCTCTCTGAAACACTTGTGTATGAGCGCAATATAAATAAAATATCATATCATATATCTGAGCCAGGGGAGGGGCGGGGACTGTCTGATTCCAGTCCACACCCCATGTGCGTGTCTGATGTGCAAACCTGTGGTTATCCAAGATTGGACAACGACTGGCTATTATTTGAATGTTGTAGATGCTTACCATTGGAGGGCATGGACTTGCTTCCAGCCCCAATCTTGATAAAATGAGTACTTCTGTACCCATTCTACAGATCCAATTTGGAGCCAAGATTTCTGCAGAGAAGGGCAGCCCACTGATTACACAAGGACAACTCCTGCAGCAGACCACAATCAACTCCAGTGATTGGCCTGGTAAAGCCCTGCTCCTCTGCCTAATCTCAGAAGACCCTAGTTAGTCCTTTGACCCTTGGACTCGTGGGAACAACTAGTTTAAACCCCTGCTGGAAGATCCATGCCCGCAGAGCCTTCAAAGGTGTCTCTGGACATCACATTGGACTGGGTTACCTTGCTGCAGCCACTGCCAATCTGATTCCTAAAGATAAAGACCGACTCCCATTAAGCTGTGAAAAAATCCTTTATTCGAGTCACGGTGGACAAGTGTGGAGAGAAAACAACATGTTTAACCCTACACGGGCTTTGTCAGATTTAGCCACCCTATAGTTAAGGTGAGTCAGAGACACATAGGAGCCCCTCAAAATTCTATTGTTAATAACTTTTGATTCTAGAAACGGATTTGGAAGAAATTCCAAAAAGTGATAAAAAGTCTGCTGGCCCCCCAGACTGCAAAGCTTCATAAATATTAGTTAAAAAATCAAAAGGTTATTAAGCGTAAAATAAATATCCAAAAGTGCGGCCTACTTCCCATTCATTTTCCCATAGACAAAAAAGGTCAATTTTTGCCAAAGCGCACAGCCCAAACCGGTTGATGGATTTGGAACAGGTCCAAAACAACTTGGACACGAAGCGTTGACACGCACACCATGTGTGGTTTTGGGTTCTTCTGTGCTGTGGTTATTTTGAAATTTGATGGAAAGGGGGTGCAGCCTGCTCCAACAATTATAGTTATATCTCCCATTGTGCATTGCAGGATCATGGTTTTCAGAAATGAAACGACCGCCATCCATTTTTTCTCTCAATGCGAGAGATAATCGCGGCTGTAGCCAAGGTTATGGGAAAATGCAGTAAAAAGCTGTTTGTGTGGAAAAAAAAACAAATGCCATCAGGGTAGAGGTGAGGGTATGGCGAGAAAGCACTGAGTGAAATTTGGGAGTTGAGGTGGTCCAGGGACCGAGTTTGCAACACAAAGCTTTCTGTAGCCTCGGCTATTGCCGCGAGTAACCGACATCTCGAAGCAAACTGCATCACAAAAGCAGTGTGTGCTCTGGGGGGAAAGGTACATGGCAGGGGAGGTGAGGAGGCCATCTAGTGAGTGGGGGGAGCTGTCACAGATGAGTGGGCTCAGGGTGAGGTGCAAGGGCTGGGGCAGGATTTTTTTTTTACCCGTTTTGCCGATTTTCGCAGCAGTATCCAGGGCTACAGATAGCCAAGGGTATGTATAGTTTGGTATCAGCTGCTTTATAGTTTGGGGTGGCAGTGTTTTATATTTTTTTTAAGTAGTTTGTCTAGGTATAGTGATGTCAGGGGTGAAAAATCACTGGCCATGGCCATAGGCCATGGTCAGTGACCTCATAGGTATTAGAGAGTCTTTTTTATTTTGGATGTGTGTTTTCAGACTTTTGAGCATGTGAAATTTTGAAGAAAGATAGAAGAAAATAGTTTAACAAAATTAATATAAAAAGGAGCAATTGTAGTCTAGTTTTAGATGTGCCACACAATGTATTTTAGGCTGTGTATTCCCACTTATGGTATTATGTTGTGTGAGTGTGCAATGTTTGCATATCTAGTTTACTGTTATGTATTTTTTCATGATTCTTATTTTGCAGTTACTTTACATTAGTACATGAGTAGTGGTGTTCTGTATTCATCATTTAAGTTTGTAGTATAAAACATGAAGTCCGTCGCCCTTTTAACTGACTTTTTGTAGCCTCGGCTATGGTAAAAGTCAATGAACTGTAGCCGCAGGTATAATAAAAACATGTTTAGTTATAATTTTTTGTATTTGTGTATCTATGTATGATGAGTAGTCCTTAAAAGGACTGTTTTGGGGTACACTGATGTAGAACTTTAGCACATCAGGAGTACTGTTTTGATGTTATGAAGGAACGCTGCATTTCTTTCATCGGTTAGGTGTACTACGTCATGTATATTGAAATTGGCCATTTAGAACTGTATGTTGTTGTTCGCAATCCATAATTGGTTGTGGTCTGTCATGAATTCTGAAACTGCTTTATTAAGATTTCTCTGGGGTCTTTCAATTTTACCATATTTGCTCTGAGTGAGACTGGAAATGATAAAGTTGGCATGAGGAAATAGTTCCATTAATTTTCCCATCTCTTGTTTCATCATTAAAGTAAGGGTCACCCCTCGTACATTCACCAAATCATTGCCTCCACAATGAATTGGTATGACGTCTGGGACCCCTGTACTTCTCAGACTTAACAATTTTGTAAAAACCTGGAACCAACGAATTCCCTGCAATCCAAACCATTTAATAATAACATCTCACAAACCTAGGTGCATGTTAAAATTTAGTTTCTCACAAAAAGCCATCAACCAAAACAGCCAACTGTCTCCAATCAGCCACACAGTTTTCAAACCAGCCATGATACCTGCTGTATTTCTCTGTTTACAGGAAAATGATTCCTAGTTTGAATTTCTAGTAGTTTGTGTGAACAGGGTATCTATGACATGTGTGTGCTGTACTTTCAAATTGGTCGATGGTGCTACACCGCCCCCATTGTAGCCGTGGGTATATTAAAGCAAGCGACACGCCATGCATTTGTGGACGTGTTGTAGTCGCGACTATACAGAATTTTTGGTGGGGTGGCATCTTATATGTATTGATTCTTTTGTGGGATTATAAGAGACCTAGGCGGGTGGAGGGGGGGCTATGAGGTGTGGCGGGGGGCTGTTAGGTATGTTGGGTACCGTTTTAGGAGTTTGTTCCAGTGGAAATGCAAATTTTAGTTTTAGTTTTTTGTGACTAGCTTCGGCTTCCAGCAGGCATGTAGGAGGGGCTTTTGTATAATCGCGTCTATAAAAACTATGGGCTTAGGCGCGCCAATACTATCCTGTGTTTCATTCATCACGGATGGATCCACGTGTCTATTTAAAGCTGTGTCTATAAATATATACAGCCTGATTCATGGAATTATCTGCATGTAAAACACAGATTTTTGCACCATTCTGCCCGAAAATCCCTGTTTGAGGTATGCAGATTTTCGGGCAGTATGACGTGCAAATCTGCGTTTTACACGCAAATAATTCCATGAATCAGGGTGGCAATTTCTGTGCAATAATCATATGTTTATTTGTATGATACAGTACAGAATTTTATTTGTGTGTGTTATTATATGTACTTAGTTTTTCACTTATTTGATTTGAAGGTTTGAAAGCCAATTTAGTTTGATTTCGGGCTTGCAGGAAAATGTGTGTGTAGCCGCGTGTTCAAATCGAGATTTGTATCCGCATCGAATAGCCGTGGCAATGAAAGATGCTAGGTGGGTTTGCGTCAGTCTCATTGTTTGTTATTGGTTGTTGTTACTTTTGCATTTGTGTAGGGGTTAGTGTTAGGTTGTGCAGAAAATGTGTCAGCCATTTTAGTAGTTTTATTGGTATATAGTCATCTTTTCTTGGTGCTTGTTTTGGAAATTATAAAAGCCACAATTTTCTGCAGTTTTGTCCTTTTGATGCCTGAACTGGGTGCAGGAAAGTATCCACCATTGCAAGAGTGGGGGGAGGGAAGGGAACGAGCCACAAAAGAATTCCTGCTACAGAGCTACTATTGCCCACAAAAGAAGTACACATAATTCCATACGGTCTCATTCAGACCCCCAAACCGCCCACCAGTGCCCCAATCTACTTTTGTTTTAACATTAGTGGCAGATGGCATTTTAACACATAACAAAAAAGTTAAACTGCAGAATCATTACAGATGCAGGAAACTCATCTATTAGAGCTCTGTGTCCAGGCGCTCTGGGGCATAATAAATACAAACCTCCTAATGTGCATAAGGTAGTGGAAAAAATGACAGGAATCGCTATAAGTTCGGGTAATGTCATAGAGCAAAAGAAATGGACATGAAAGGAAAGTGAACATTTGGATGGAAAGCAATTCAAGTAAAAAATGTAGAATAGACCACATGTTTGTGACATTTTTAAAACAATAAAAATATTTAGTTGATATAATGTATCAGTTTTCTATTACACGTTTGCATCTTTCACAAAATACATTATCCCAATACAGCTATAATACAGAACTGTAGGTAATGTATACCCTTGTCCAAATGCACATACCACCCATGAGTTCCTTGCTGATAGCAACATCTCAATATAACTAGCCTATAATTTATGTAGCCACTAACATTGTAGTGTTCAATCAAAAGCATATTTCCATAGTACATTAGTGGGTGGTAGATCTTTCTGGGAGTTGATTGTGTTAAATGTAAATGCTGTTCTTGTTGGGGCATATTGAAGGCAACATTTGATTTTCCCAGGAAAAACAAAAACACAGTCTGATGATATACAGATATTGTCTACTTACAAATCATGTTTATCTAATAATTTTTAAAGTATGAATTTGATGTTTTATGGAAGTCTGTTTGGGGAAGCTTACTATTTGTTATCTCATTAGATCTACAAAACTCATTCCATTTTTGATCCATTATTTTAGCTAAAATTTGCATCTAAAATGCACACTTTTTCCTAAAAAAAAATCTGTGTGGCAGGGGGAGGGACAAACCCTGCCTTCCATCTGTGGGAAAGCTTTCCTTGTGGTGTGTCCACCTACATTGGCTTCAAGCCCCACTTGTTGAACAATCCTGTCTATGCCTCTGATTAGAATTAGGTTAGACTCCCAGGGATCATTGTCGTCCCCAAATAAAATTCTGAAGGGACTGAGGCAGAGGTGCATTTTTGCCCCTTGCCTCTTCAGTCTATATATGTCTGATCTTAGGAATTGTACGATCGGGCCAAAAAAAAGGTCTGACTGTACAAAAAGTCTGAAAATGCATACCACCAAAGGTCCAAACACCAAATGTTCAAACCTTTGGTGGCATGCATTGTAGATAAGTAATTAAAAAACTAAAAACAGGGGCTGCGGGGGTATCCCCCGCAACATCCCACTCACTATACTGTGTGGTATACTGAGCGGGGAGTTGTGGGGGACAGCCCTGCAGCACACCTGAGGGCTGAGGGTAGGGGGGTGTCGTGAGTGTGTTGTGGGTGTGGGTGGGAGTATGTAGTGATTTGCAGCATTTGTTCGCATGGGAAATGTACAAACCTTTGGTGGTGCGTACATTTCCCATGCAAGAACTCTCTGAGGGGAGTGTAAAGCTGGAGGGAGCGTTGGCACGTACCTGCTCTTGAAGGCGGGAGAGTGGTATCCGTCATGATGTTCCTTGAAAGCTGAACCAGAAACTGAAGAGGAGTAGCATAAAATTACTGCCCTGTAACTGGCTACCTGGACAATATACCAAGAGGCAGGAGACAGGACAATACTTCTTGCACCACAGAGTGGATACCCAGTGATATTTAAATGGTACAAAAACAGTGCAAGGCACTGAAACCGGGAATACAGGAATCACATAAAAGGTAGTCAGGCATGTCAGAGGCAAGGCAAGGAGCAATGACAGGGCAGCAAGGAAGAAGAGAGCAACAAGGCAGAGAGAAACAAGGGTGAGAGCAACAAGGCAGAGAGCAACAAGATAGAGAGCAACAAGGCAGAGAACGACAAGGGTGAGAACAACAAGCCTGAGAGCAACAAGGTAGAGAGCAACAAGACAGAGAGCAATAAGAGTGAGAACAAGATACAACTGAACATTCAGAGGAGATGCACGGAGAACAAGAGAAAGGGGAACAGGAGCGAGCAACGAGAGTGTTGAGACGCATGAGCTGTGCGTACTTCCTGCTTTTATATGTGCAGGCATGCTTGCTAGGCAATGCTGTGAGGAACGCATGCACTTTTTTACCTGACCTTGGCCGTGATTTGGAAAGGACAGTCAGGCAACCATGGCCGCGACCAGCTGCCTCGCACTTCAAAGTTCCGGTCCCCTGCCGGGTCAGCTAGAACCAGGGAAGACCGCGGGTGTGCGGGTGTGCGGGTGTGGGCCAGATCACCAGGACCCAGGTAGGGAGCATGCTACAGGGTGGCCAGTAATTGCGTGCGCCAGCTGTCATAGAGCAGCCAGTCTCCCGGGCCTCGATTGTGGAACCAGGAGTTACGCGATGGTGTAAAAGGGAGTGGGGATAGCTCCCCTGAAATAGGGTGGGGAATTGCTAAATTGGATGCGATACGCAGATGGCATAGCACTCATTGATTCCACCCCTGTGGGCTTGTAGCGACTACTAACATAAACCAGTGAATATGCCAAAACCAATGGCCTTGTAATTAATCAAAGCAAGTGCCAGGTGATTAAATGTTCGCACACAAATGGGACTAAAGCTAAGTTTAGATGGCATATAGAAAATGTTATCATCGAAGCCCGAAGGAAGATAATTTTTCTGGGCTTTTATTTCCCAGATGGAACATCCAGGCAGGATGTTTTGAGACCGACACTGGCTAAAAGCGTTCAGTTAGGGTTTCATCAAAAGAAAATCTTCAATGGAATGTACTTAACCTCAGGACTAACATTTTCTATCCAGAAAAAAAATACCTTATTTTAAGATCTTGCCAGAGAATTAGCTTTGAATAGTTCACCCTTTCTTAGGGCCTTAGAGATTTACAGAGACTTACATAGACGGTATCTTTTGTGCAAGTGGGTAATCAGAGATGTGATCGCAATGAAAATCCTGATGCTGTTAGAAAATGTGTTAAAGAAGCAGATTGGATTAAGACAATTGCAAGTGCAAGAGTTTATAAGATTTCCTCTACTTTTGCCAAGATTGATAAGCCATGAGCTCTACTTCCAATGTATCTCAAAAATGTCCATGTACCAGAGTAAGGGCTCAATTGCTGCGCTTTAGATTAAACCTTCTTCCAACGGGCGAAATGCTCTCAATGCGGGAAGGGAAAAATGGAGGGGGTTGGACACAAGTACTTGCCGATATTGTAGAGATTTGTGTTTGTTTGTAAATCTTTGCCACCTATTGGTAGAATGTGCTGCCTTAAGAGACCTGGGAACGTGGTTCTTGAGTAGTTTTTTTATGATAACTAATGTACTTAGTGCTCAAGAAATCTGGGACAGAATGAGTTCTGGAAACAATGTTTTTCTGACAGTAGAAGTTATCAGAATGCTAGATGAATTGAGGTTTACACTTAACAATTGAAATTGTTTTTTAAATGTTCTAATATTCTTTTTATTGTTTGCTTAATTATATCACTGATAACAGTGTTTTTATACAGCTTGGTACTGTTTATTTTATTGATTGTTAGCACGAAAGTAAATATGTGATTATTTTGTTAATGTGTAAAAGTTCAAAGATTGAACATATGCACAATAAAATTAAAATAAAAAGTAAAATTAAAATAATAATGATTTTCATTCTAGACTTGCAAGCAGAAGCAAAACTGTGTTTATACTTTTTTAGGGAACAAATCAGCTGAGGCACTTTCCAAAAGTGTAGCTCCGTTGCTGCTATCATGCTGCTGTCTTGACAGTTAATTAATCCAAGCAGCAGGTGTACATGGTGTGCTTATGTGTGGTTGTTTTTAAGTTCAAAAACACACCCAAAGGCTGGCAGCCCCATCTCAGTGCAACCCCACCAACATCAGTTTCTAAAAAACAAGGGACTGTCTGAAAATGATACTTCTGAGCAGATCTGACTGTCATGGCACAATACATTTACCAGAGCTGGGAGATTCCCTCTCATGTCATCACCCTCCTATCTGCATTCCAATATAATAGTTCAGGTTTATAGGTGGTGCTTAGGCGACACCCAGAAGCCCAAACCGATTAGACTTAAAAGTCTTGTTTAAATTCCAGAAAGGCAGTCAAAAGAAATTAAAAATCACCAAACTGTCAAGATTTCACCCACTGTAGGAGGTCACAGGAATTTGACCCTGTAGCCCTGTGGACCTGATTCATGGAATTATTTGCATGTAAAACGGGGATTTGAGTGCCATTCTGCCCGCAAATCCCTGAATGACGAATGGGGATTTGCGGTCCGAATGGCACGCATATCCCTGTTGTACACGCGAATAATTCCATGAATCAGGGCCTGGGTATTGATATCATCAGTGAACTGTGGCAAAGAACTAGGATCAAGACTATGCATGATGTGTGCCTTGTTTATAAATTGCCAAACAATGAAAAGCATTGAGACAAGCTGGATCTTCAATTAAATAACTCTGAAAACAATGTTCAGCATCTAAAATGGATTGGAAAGTGATACATTTTTAATAGAATCATTGATTTGTGAATGCTATACTTTGACAGTTAAGAAAAATGCGATTCGCTTGATGAAGAAGATAAATTAGGATTTTAGACAAATGTGTTAACATTCCAAAATAAGAAAATCTGGTCTGACATTTGGTAACGTCCAATGAATGCAATAGATTCAATGGCAGTAATGATGAATGTCATTTATAAAGTGACTATTGGGTGGTTCAAGCACCATTGAAACGTCATCCAGGAATCTGTAAAAGAGCACAAAGACAATAGCGTATGATATTAGTCTAAAAGTGCAAAGGGCAGAGAGATGCATGCAAAGCACACAATAGGGGGTATATACCACACTCTCGCTCAACATCCAATATCCTTAATATTGGCTCACTCTATGCAGTGCTAAAATGCAAAATGTAATGCAAAACTAAAAAATTAAAATGGGGTAGAAATTGAAGCGGGAAAAGTAACATTCAAAGGATACAGCTTCGAAAATTGGATGTTAAAATAAGTGGGGTGGCCTTGTGATTGGTGGGTGAAGGGGATGTGATGTGAGGCTTTTCGATCATTGTTAGGGAAAGAAGTCTTTTTAAATCACATATTCTAGAATCAATGTAACAATTAAACTGATAGCAATTATCATAATGATGTACGGAATGTGGTGGCCATATTATCTTACATTTGCGATGGTGTCAAAAATGAGCAGATGTTCACATAATATGGAATGGAGCAAAGACTTTTTGTCCCAATTTGCATTATGTAAAAAGGTTTCTAATAAGACAGTAAAAATCAGTCTGTCAAGTGTGCCTTTTTTAGTTGGCTTTGAGGGACCCAAATATGCTTTATCATCCAGGACAACAGAGGATATCCTGAGTCACATGTAGTAAGTGGGAACTGGATAGTGTGTGAGGGCCAACAACTTGTGTTAACACGGCTACTTTTGATCTGCTGGGATGATTTGCCTCCTTGTGCACATCGTATCCTGTTTAGTCACCAGTGGGAGGCACGTAGGTGTGTGAGAGGTCAAGTGGGGACAGAGTGCAGGTGGTGAACAAGGGACGCGGGGGAGAATGCAGGTGGCAAACATGGGGTAGTGCAAGTTGTTAATAGAGGGTGGGTGAAGGTGGGAAACATGGCAAGGAAAAGAGTCACAAATATCTGCCCATCTGGGTCTCCATAGGCCTTTGTTGAGTGCAGTTCACCGGAATAATGAAACTGTGAGTTGATCGAGGGATCTGGGCGCAGCAATGGGTGATAGTTAGATTTGCAGTCCAGGTCATCTGGATATGCAACCTATGCTGATCTGGTTCTGCAACACCTGCTCTGTTGCCTGAGTTTTTCCAATGGTATGAGAGTGCAGTCCAGGACACCTATCACATTGAGGACGTGAGCTCTGTCATAGAGAATATTTTACACGGATTGATTGTTTCTTAGGTGGTGGAGTCTGACATGTTACATTTAACACTTGGGCCTAGTGTATCTGCTCCATGTGCTGCTAACAGTTCCCTTAAACAGCATCATGAACGCAGGGGTCTGTGCACTTTTGTGTGTGATGGATGCACCTTTACATGATTTTGTTTCCGTGGCTCACATGATCTTCACTCATAATCGGCCAGTAAAGTACTGCATCTAGATTTTCCAGTGGTATGACATGCGGTCATCACTGATCGACGTGTCTGCCAAATACTGCATACACATATTTTTACAATTCCAAATGCCCTTCCCCTCGGATAATCATGTGGTGGGTAAAAGCAGGTGGTAAATGGAAGCTGCCCTTTTGCAGTTACCGCCCGACTCATAACGAGCTCCATAGAGTAGATTGTGAAAGGATTGTTTTCATAAAGTGCAACTCAAATATAATATGGTGTGGTTTGGCAGAAACATATGCTACTTAAATAAACTCAAAACTCATAGATTACATTTACAAATTAAAGAGCAAAATTTTAATATACCGAATCATTTTTAAAAGAAATAATTGCAATAATGTAATATATTAAAATATGTACATTTGTGCAGACCAAATGTTAAAGCCCTGAGTTACCTTGGCGATTTTAAACCGATTATAATTGTATATTGTTGCCCAGCTCATTAGTGCTCGTTTTCTCAACTTTTGAAGGATGGGAGGCTTAGTGGTTCTGTCAGGATTGGAACCTGCGACCTTAAGTAAACTCATATGGGCCTAATTTACAAAAGCGTTTTACAAGTGCGCAATCCTATTAAAAAAGCTTTATAAATCAGGCCCATATCGCTCTAATTAATTCTATTGAATAATGTGGCTATCATTAGTATATTCACCTGACTGCTGCTTATAAGCTGTATGATTGTTGCATTGTTGTTATAAATCCGGATAGTCTTGCAGTAGTGAACAGTAGTAAATCGACATATTATGCAGTAAGTAAAACATATACTTCCCCTTACTTTTTCTTTTTATAACTGCTGCATTTTGTGGGTTTGGAAATCCTTTCCTTTCGGTAGCATGCTCATTAATACATGTGTGTTGCACGTTTTTGCAGATGTATACACAGAGCCATTTATTTTTTGAAACCGTTGAACCAGATATGTCTCTTGTGTGACTAAATGTCCTGTGTCACCGTATTTTTGACACAGCAAACTTCCATGTTCAGCAGAAATGCTAAGTGATAATTGAGGTTTAAGTTGCAGCTGGGGAACTGCATTGCATATTGCTTTTGCCTGTTTTTGTCTTTCAGCATTTAGTTTTAATGAGCAGGAGCAGGTGGAAAAAAAAAAAACCTGGACTGAGCAGGATAAGAATGCGAGGACAAGAATCAAAGCCTACGCTTCCATACTGATGTCTGTTTTCAGCACTCAAATCCATTTCAAATTACAGAAAAACACTGGCCCTTCCATAATTGTTTCCTCTTTTATAAGCATTGAGATCACTGCCAGGATATGAGCAGGTACTCGTACAGTTTACCATCTGTTGTCATCGTCTGACCAGGTAGCAATATCATTTACCAGACGGTGCCATGTGAGAGCCCAAAGGCTCCAATAACGGGCAGATGCTGCCATCAAACGCAAGTCCAAAATGCCTCCAACATGTCCATCATGTGACTAGCATAGCTACCAGATGTATGGTACAGTCTTGCTGGTTTTGCCATGATGTGTCAACTATAAACGTAACCCCTCAAAAGATATGCCAAGTGCAGTCTCAAATGCCACAATAACGCAATCATTTAGCTGGCATCATCAACATCCATAAAGTGGAACCTTGCATGTCCAGGGGCTACCGTATAGTGGCTGCCGCCTCAAATGCACAGGGGGGGAATCATTTGCTTTGCAAACAGTCTTATATAATGTACTGCCCCACTTGTTCAGGGGTACCATCAGATGCAATAATGTGCAGGTGATGTCACCCCATGCTAAGTGTAGTATCAAAACGCCCCGACAATGTCATCATATGGCTGGTATAGTGAAGACAGGCATGGTATAGCCTCACAGCTGGGGCCGTGAAACGCCATGATAGTAACCATATGCATAATAGTCTCTAATGTTCAGGTGCCATAATGACATGGAAAGTGTCATGTATTTACAATAAAATGATGTGTTTGGCAATGTATTTAACACAAGTAACGTATAGGGTAAATACCTTCTGCCTTAATGGGCAAGTCCAGTTCTAACTATCGCAGTAAATCCATCATAAGCCTGGCATAGTGACCATATTTTACAGAAGAACTGCACTGGGCAGGAGATGCCATCATGTGTTAAGTGCAGCCTCAGATGCCGCAATTCCTATATTGGCCCAAGCCTTCAAAGTGCAAACTTTGAACTGTGCACACAAAGTGAACACGTTGAATGCCCCTCGAAGGTGTGATCTTCACTACTCATTGCTGCAGGAAAACACGCTATCATACATAGAAGGGCGCGTGAGCAGACACTTTGATATGTGGTCTGGTAAAGCCTCCCCAAGGCCCAATAGGATGGATCCCGAGAGGACAGCCAACGCATTGACTCCAATGGAATCCTTCAGCTCTCTCTTGAGCAGCATTGACATGGCTCAACACTTACTCCTAAAAAGTGCAAGTGGTGCAACCAGATTCAAAGACTTAATAAACAGCAGAAGACTTCATTAATGCCCAAACCAAGTAAACACAAAAAATCTAAACATAGGCTAATTATCATAACAAAATATGAAAACGATGGATTAGGAGGACCCCAAGAAAATGACCTAACATTTTTTTCAATAAGAATGATTGGTTACTATGGTGAACAATATAAAAAAAATGGCAAAAATCATTAAAAAATAACTAAGCATTGGCATGGTTTTTCCGACAGCTCTCTATGCAACAATGTGTCTAACCTGCGGTCTGATTCAAGAGCCAGGTGTTATCCTCGTTGGAAAATGAGCCCACTGTTCCAGTCTCTTTACTGAGCAAAACCTTCACCTGCTGGGAGAGATTCAATGTTCCATAGGTTTCTTTGGGCCCATGCAGTAAGAACGAAAGTAAGCATTAAATATAGAGGGAGCATGTGAATGTGCCGTTCATTGGTTGGGTGCAAGCCAGTGTAGTCAGATCCGTTGAGTGGCTTTTCCCAAACGGTTCTGCACTTCTGTTTTAGTGGTGAAAACCCCGGACCGGTCCAGGAAACCTGGTATCCCTAGGGAAGTAACATCTTTCCTGTGGAGGCTCCGGGGCTCCAAGTCTATCATGAGTTGGATCAAGTTCAAGAATATTTATTTCCCTGTCGTCCACAATCAAATCCAACCCTGGAACTTGTAAATGGATAAAGTGCTCCAGCAAATGTTCCCAGAAGCTCCTTCAGTACTTGGCCAGCTAACTGGTACCTAGTCTCCCAGGTGCTGCCCAATGAACCTGGATACTTTAATTCATGGAGCTTCTACATCGACTTGCTGAGGTTGGTTGTAAATGTCACTCAGTTTCTCCCTCATTGTACCCAGGAGTAAATTGAGTTGGACTGAACAACATTTGGAAACTGTCAGTGCGCAAAGTAAGTGTTCGCCAGGTCAGCTGACACCAGGCGAATCTCAAGATTTACAAAGCAAGTAGGCAACAGCATGGTTTTTGAACTTTTATCATTCTGTACTTGAAACAATGGCCATTCCTAATTCGTCCCTCAGTAGCACCCACGTGACTTTTATCACGCTGTAACCTCATTTCCTGTATTTGCCTCAGAACACATGTTTGCGATGATCTATCTATAGAAATGTATTGGTCGTTCACACATGTACATGTGTGGCAAAATACGCAAATTACTACATGTTTCTCTATATCTAATTGTAGGAATTTTTTTCAGGGGAATTAACTATTTTGTAGGCATGTTAATTGCTTGTTATTGCCTTACAGAAACATGCAATGTGAGGCCAATATTTGTAAAAGGCGCTACATATTACCACCGTACATTAGAGCTCGTTACATAGATAGTCAGATTCAAAAGGATAACGTCACTACAGCTCAAAATATCAGTGCATTTGAAATGTCTGTTTTTGGTGTTTCTCCACTTTACAAACTGATTAGCTGGTTGCCTGTCCATACCACTATTTGACTATAATGTGTTCTATGTATTAGTTTATCTCATTTTTAATAAACATTCCTTTTCATTCTGTTTGGTATTGAATTATCAAAGGCAATAGATTCATGAGAATATGAATTAGGAGGTGAGTAACGCGATGATGCATTACAAAACCCTGTAGAATTATCATTCATGTCTTTCGGATTATACTGAAAATCTTTAGAGGTCTGAACTTTTTCATACTTGCGCTAAAGGTTAACGGGTCATGTTATTTAGTGCTCAGGAACCCTAATTGCTTATTGAGATTATTTTCTTCCTCCTTGAAAAGGGCATAATTAGATATTAAATACCAGCGTCTGAAGCTCTGCATGGTCCCCAGTTGGGAATCCACCCGACGCAGACATGGAAAGCTACCCCAGATTCTTTCAAAACACACACACACTTTAAATCATGTCTGACTAATCGGAGAAGGTTAATCGCGTTTCAACTCTGGTAGGAATTGCAAGGAAGTGGTACAACCTGATTCAGAACTCATCCGGTTCGCAAACGAGTGACATCGGGGTATGAGAGATATCACAGGTACTAATCCAGAGTGCGGCAATGTGTGGACACAAGCTCCTCAATCGGAAGAAGAGAGAATTGACGCAGTCCATGAAAAATAGCCTGCTACACAAACTGGTGATCAGGAAGGTTCCCAGTAGGGATGGGATTCTTTCCAACAGTGCTCATCGTCCCCCAAACTACAGGAGAGTTCTGCCAAATACTAAATATAATGATACTCAACAACTGGGTATAGAACATAAGATCTAAAATAGAACACCTCAAAACCTCATAAACATGATGGGAAAAGGGGCACACATGACATCACTGATCCACAAAATGTCCATCGCCACATCCTGATTCACTATGATCGCCAGAAATAGCTCAGTTTTGATGCTTCAGTGAGGCAAAACAGGTAGCAGTTCTGTACGTCTGGGCCAAAATCAGTCCCTCACATACTTGCAGTGATGATAGCTCACGTGGTGGCTCAGTTAAACCTGAAAGGTGTACGAATACACCCATACTTGGATGACTGGATTTTTCCGGGGACTTTTCTGCAACAATCAAAACTGAAAACAGAGAGGGTCTGCAACTTTTTCATCAATTTGGATTTCTTAATACCTATCACAAATCATGCTAAATCCCCACTTAAATAATGGTTTTCCTCAGAATGACTTTTATAATGAGTGCTCGTCCAGTCTTCCTCCGTTCTGTGCAAGAAATCAAGTGCGTATAGAACATTCTGTTATGTAAGAACTTACTTGGGAATACCTTGTCACCACATAGTAAAGCCAATTCTTCACACGTAAACACGTAAACCAAAGTGCTCATATTATGAATGTAACACAGCAATATATTGAAAAGCTTGTTTGATGAAATCCAAAGGATTTAGTAATAATAAAATTGTGTTCATTTGTATAATCATGAGGATTATTTACTATGAACTATTAGTACCCAGCGAGGGTCAATCAGAATGTAAAAAGCATTCTGATTGGCCTCCTCCCGGTCCATACCCCATGCAGGATCTCTCGAAGCTGAAGCTTCGTTCCCGTCACCGGCAGCGGGGTGTGACAGCCCCATAGCCACTGAGGAGGCCTGTAACAGGGTAATACCTGCTCGGAGCATCCGCAGGACTGGGGGCTGCCATCCTCCCCCACAGGGATTTAGGTGAGTGTTTGTCCCATGCCCACCCCCCATTTCCCCAATAATCCCCTCCCCACCCTCCCAAACCCACTGACCTTGTTTTCTTGAGAGTTGGCGTGCTGGGGACTCTGTTTTCCCTTCCCCAGCGGACATTTTATTTTTTTCTTGGACAGAAAAAGATTGCTATTAGTATCCCAGTCTTGTGTCCTGGGGTACTAACACCAATATGCCCCTCGCCGCGGGGCCATTATCGAGTCAGGTAATGCCCTGGGGCCCATAGATACAGAGCCGAGCGTGGCTCAGGGCATATTGCTTAAATGTCCTCTGACAGGGTTGGACTGGGACAAGAAATAAGCCCGGTCACCCAAAAACATGTGGCCCACCCCTCCCCTCACGACGCTTGACCTCTGATGATACCACCACCCCAAAGTGACATCCCGGGAAGCGATGAAACATGACATTTCACCCCTTGACAAAACAGGAAGTGTCATCAAATAGCATTGTCCCTAAGTACACTAAATTACTGTGAATCCAAGCAGACGTCCAAGGCCAAATGATAATATGTTATTGTTGAGCTCTTCTTTATGGAACAAATATGGATACAATACCACCTAACCTGTGTTGGTACTCATTTATCGACCTTAGAAGGATGAAATGCTTTTTGAAAGAAAAAAAAAATGAAAAAAAAATATGTATTTGTTTCACATTCTTTTTTTTAAACCGGCCCAGGAATGGCCAGAAACCAGCCACCACTTCTCAGGGACGATTTCGGTCCGGTCACGGGGCGAAAGGCCGAGGGGACAATCCGACCCTGTCCTCTGACACTAAGGGGCTGATTCATGAAATTAATTGCGCCGAAAAACGGGGATTTGTGAGCCATTCTGCCCGCAAATCCCTGTTTAACAAATGGGGATTTGCAGGCAGAATGGCGCACAAATCCTGATTTTCGGCACAAATAATTTCATGAATCAGCCCCTATTGCTCATCAAGTCAAGTTATGTGGGAGGGTGCAAATATATTAGAGTATCATTAATTTCAAACCAAAGGCTCAGAAAGATGCTGGAAACTGCTGGGATGGGGTAAATTCACCTCCAGGCAATGGTTAAAAGTATAGTGACACATGCCGGTAACAGCATTCTTGGCCCAAAGGGAAAAGTAGCACATGAAGCAGCTGATCTTTTGTGTCTTGGAACACTAGAGTCCTATCTTGGAGTATGGGCCTCATTACAATTTTAGTGGTATCCCGCCAGTAAATCCGGCGGTATACCACCAAAACAGTAATACCGTTACTGGCACTTGGAATGCTGAAATTACCAACATATTCCAAGCACCGGCAATGGTGGGAATTCACCGTTCCATGGAGTCCGGGGAATTGCTGGTATTACTGGCACTGGTAATATTCGTGCCCATAGTACCAGCATTTATTGGTGGTGGGGTTGCCGGAATTACCAGCAGCTTGGAGATGCAGGTAATTCCGGCAACCCCACCACCAAACGTGTAGTTTGGCAGTGCAGGAAAAGTGGTGGTAAGGGAATTGCTACAAGTTGTTTCCTGCACTGCCAAACTTGTAATGTGGCCTATGAATTCCTGATCCTAGTGTCACAGAAATAACCCAACTTCAATGGTTGATCAATACACAATGCCTGAAGGAAGCATGTCTGTTAAGCACAGGAGTACAGAGATTATAACCACAGATGAATGCCAGATTGGATTCGGGGCTAATTGGAAGCATGCCAACACTATAGGAAAATTAACAAAACAGAAGCATGAAATATCATTTAACTGAAGTGAACTCCAAGCATTTCTCCTGGCTCTACATTGTTTGCCCCATGGGACGGGTGATGTACAGGAATGCGGTGGAACAGACAGACAAGACCACAACAAAAGCTTACATAAATCGCCAAGATGAGTCAAAATCCAGGTCAGTGACGAAAGTGGTGGGCTTTTGCTTCTTCTCCTCTAACATTTCTTAAGGTTTTATGTATTTATTATTTGAGGTACTCGTATTTCAAAAGTTTGTTTAAACTGTATGAAATTAAATAAAACAACAAAGGGAAGATGAGTACAGAGATGGATATCTTGAGCAGAGTTGTTCCAACATCGACGGACATCTGGCTGTCAAGTAGTGCATTCAAATTAATATGTTAGATACATGTTCGCCCTCTGGTGGGCCTATTTGTGTATCAGGACAATGTGTTGCTATATCGATTATATCCGCAAGCTCTGAACTTAGTTGAGAGCATGCAATGTGGCTGCTTTTATAATGAAATGTCCATATGGCCTCCTGTGTGCATTCCCCCATGTCCACTCATACCAACAAAATAACTTGGTTGGCTAAGATAATTTCGGCCAACTCAGATGCTATCTTTGGCCAATGGAATACCGATTTCCAGTAGTGGAATAAATGGTGGGGACCCCAACACTGAGAGTGACATTGTGTCGACCCCCTGTGAAAATTACTCAATTGCTCAGTTTTGAACGTGCCATATTGAACCTTGCAGCAAGGTTGCTGGAAAGCAAAGGCTCCAACAACAAAGATGTATCTTCTGTAAGTAGCACAAGCCTATGAAAGAGGAAGATGACAACCAAGGGCCATGGTTTATTCCCACCACTGTACCTTGTTCATTCGTGTTGCCTAAATAAGGGGATATGCCCTTTGTCCTTAAAACCCCTTAGGATTCCAAAAGTTTAGCAGTGGCTACCAGAAAAGCTCAATGGATAGCTCTGGGAGAAATTCAAAGATTTGCTGTGGTTTGTAGATGTTAGATGACATGGTTCTAAGGCTGTCATATAGGTTTCCTCTTCTTCTCAATCCCCCTAGGAAGACGTTTGTTACCACAACTTAATCTGTATGTGCTATAGGAATTCCTGGGTGATCCCTGAAAGAGTCGTTAGAAAGATCTTCTGTCATACAAAATGTTGCATTTAGTAGTATTTTCTTCAG
Organism: Ambystoma mexicanum; assembly: GCF_040938575.1. Lineage (NCBI taxonomy): Eukaryota > Metazoa > Chordata > Amphibia > Caudata > Ambystomatidae > Ambystoma > Ambystoma mexicanum. The sequence goes on along the minus strand of NC_090929.1, from coordinate 1,272,919,810 downwards.
CCAGCAGATTTGGTTACTTGATGTTGTATTTAGCTGTTCTCTATATTTGAAAATATTACTGGATGTGCTACTTCTGGGACTAGGACCAGGATAATTACCTTCAGTTTTTCTACTTTTAATATTAACAGTATTTTTGGCTGCCTTAATGTGACCCACAAATGAAACAGAGGGACATGGGCTGTGTTCATTTTATGTGAAGGAGGTGGTTGTCACAAACATACACAGGACAAAACACTTTTGAAAATGTTATGATCTATTCAGAGCATTTGGAAAAGGCATGCAGTCTGGAAGAGCGCTGTTGTCACTTTGAGTGGATGGAGTTGGATGTTGTGGGGGTCAGAAATGTTATATTTTTGGTCAAAGACTTTTATACAACTTAAACGGGTTGGGAAAATGCCTCTATGAGCCTATTCTAAAGAGGAGTTTCCATACCTAAGAACCAAAAACAAAGGATGTGTCTTTGTCAGGATGTCATAAATCATAAGTTGTCCTGGTGTCCAAATGTTCTATCCTGACCTCACACTAAAACAAAATAATAAAGTGATAAATGAAGTCTCTTTAACCTGGTATTTGCAAAAGGTCTTCTTAGTCCAGTTGGCTCACAAGCGTTGGCTAAGGGGCCATAGACAGCTACTTAATAATAAACCCGGGGAGAGGATGTTGGTGGTACTCAGTAAAAAAGACACTAGGCAATTCTGGACCATGTTAAACAATAATGAACACCCACAATGTGTAACCCAATCAACAGGTGTTTCTGAGGACTCTTGGATTACAAATTGGAAAAATATAAATGCTGTGGGATCCGAAGGGTCTAGACTGGTGGCCAATTGCAATGAACCCTGTATACTGGAATGTGATGTATCAGACATAAAAAGACTAATTGTAAAAGCATCTATGTCAGCTCTGTGTGGTCTGTATTGTTTATCCAATACAGTCCTTAAGAACAATGTAAAATTATGAGCTGGGTTGTAGGATTTGCTCGTTAAGGAGATTCTGCGGAAACGTACAATCCCACAATCTTGGAGAGAATCCATATAAAGGGTGAAAGGACAGATCCATTGCGATCGCTTTGTTGTACTGGGACAGCAATATATTTGCGACAATAGTCTGTGAGAAGTTGAATGACTGCGTGAAAGAAAAAAGCCTCTTACCAAAAGCACAAACTGGATTCTGAAAGGGAATGGGACAACACTCAATGGTTTCATCTTATCTGTTATTAAGGACAAACTTTCAAAGGATCATAGAGGAAGCCAGATAAGAGTGTTTGTGGCCCTAATAGATTTTTCTAAAGCCTTCAATCTCTTCTATCTAGTAGACAGGGAATTCCAATGGAAGAAATTGAAAGCATGAGGAATCCCTTTGTCACTACTTGTAATATTAGAGCATATCCATCAAGAGACCAGGATCAGAATAAGATTAAACTCAGAAGGAGTATTAACATCAGCAATCAGAATGTATGTGGCTTAAGGCAAGGATGTTTATTTGTGCCACGTTTATTCAATCTATTTATGGCAGACTTCTATCAGGCAATAAAGGGTGCCAGCCTGGTTTCACATAAATTAGGAAGAGAAAAAATAAACTGGTTGGCATACGAAGATGAATTGGCACTAATAGATTCTACACCTGTAGGTTTACAACACCTGATAGCAAAAATGAGTGAATATGCTAAAATAAATGGACTGGTAATCAACCAGAAGAAATGTCAGATTATACAGTTATCTAATCCGAAGGTGGCCAGAGCAAAATACCACTGGCAGGTAAATAATATCAAGATAGTACCCCAAAGGGGAAACAATCTATCTAGGATTCCAGGCATGGGATAGAACATCTTGTGAGGGCAGCATTAATCAAATATTGAATATTGAATAATAGTGATCAAATGATTTATCAAATGAAGACGATTTTTGGTAAATACTGCAGGTTCACAATTAAGCCATTACTGATTTATTATGCAGGTAAAGTGATCCCCAAGATAATGTACGTGGTGGAAATTAACCCAATGAGTTTAACCATTACGTGGGTCAAGATTGAGGGCTACATAAAGAAAAGGGTATTAAATCTGCCAATGGGGACACCAATGCCATCAATTCGATATGAACTGGGGCTACTGTTCTTGGCGTATTGGTTGCAATTGAAAGTTTTGACCCTAATGGAAAACATTTTCAATCCAATGAAAAACACACTTTTTGAGAATTTAGCAAAAAAACTGGGGTCAAATAATTCACAATTTTTTACTGATATGGGCAATAGCGCTGATACTATTATGTATGGCTGTGGTAAGGGCAGAAGAGAGATACATGAAAATCCAGAATCAATCAAAACATGATTAAAAGAGATGGACTGGATTAGGACAATTACCACGGTTAGGAATTATGAAATTCATACCTCATTTGCTAGGATTGACAAGCCATTGGGCCTGTTGCCAACTGTTGAGGATTCCAATCGGGGGTCAGACCCTGGACCAGGACACCTGGGGGGTCATTCGGAGTTTGGAGGCAGCCTTCACAATTGCATCATATTAGCATCATGGCTGTCACCAAACTCGGGTCCGGGTCCGGAATGGGGTCTTACCGGGACATTCCGACCTATGCGGACCCTGTAAGTCCCCATTTCGAAAACCATTCCCCATTCTGATTTGAGCCCCCATAGAGCTCAAAGGGAATGGGGAAGGAGCTAATAACGGGCCCGCAAATAGCGGGCCCGTTATTAGCTCCATGGTCCCTTAACGGGTCCCGCTAAGGATGGGTGGTCAAATCAGTCGGTCCTGGTGAGACCCGCTAAGGGACCTCAGAATGTGGCGGTAGGGGGTTAACAGCACCGGCATCCTTGCCGGTGCCGTTAAACTCCTACCGCCATACTTGGAATGACCCCCTTGGTGTTAGCCTGGTATGTGGTGCTCAATAGGAATGCTTTTTCTTTAATGTCAATGAATTCAAATTGAGCCGATACCCAAACCGTCTCACACCCCCTTTTACAAATACCCTGGGTCTCAATGGGCCATAAACGAGGTTGGTTGGTGAAAATACAATATTTATTGATTTTGAAAGTTCACAAAAATCACATAAATTTTAATAGTGGGCAGCAATCAGCAATGGGATGATAATGACAATGGAAATGGAAGCAATGCACTTGGGTAACCTTCTAATAGAACATATCCAAAGCACAATTTAATAGGAGCACTTTTTGAATTCGGATAGATAGCACCCAAGTTAAGGTTTCCTCCTACAATGTTCCCTCAACCCACAAATAACCAAATTCTGAATGGATAGAAACAAGCAGCAGGTATTAAGCAATAAGTGGCAGCAAACAGAATCAAAATCCGACCTTCCCTCACACAAACTCTTTGAGGCAAATGTGACTCCTCACGACAATAGTAATGCATAAACCCTAGCAAACAATCACAAGGCAAGGGATCAACAAGAAGCATACAATTCAAAAACAAGTGGAAAATAGAACATGTTGCACCCGAATATTAGAAAGTTGCAATTTTCTCAATTCCCATTTAAAATGACACAAACGAATTTGAAGAAAAACGGGTGAAATACTTGAATTCTCAATGCGGTTTTTGGGCTGGGGGATAGATATATATCACAGGGACAATATAGAGGTGAAAATAGGTCTCTAGCTGGTGAATTGAGAGAGATTTGGAAGTTAGAGTGAGGTTCATTTTTAGGAAACTATATCAGTGAAAAAGAGGAAAACCGGTTTTAAAAGTGAATGGCAAATTTTACTTGAACTAGATTGAATGGCTAAGAAAAGAGGAACGCCACCTTTGAATATCAAAGTTATGCTGCAGTTGTAACCCTTCCCACAGTGTACCCCTTTTCTTTAGGGAAAATTAATTTATTTAATCAAAATATTGCTAATGGCTTATGATCTATTCGAAACAAAAGGAAAATAGGAAAGTCGAGCTAACGCTGGCAAATTCAATGACAGGGTGCACAGAGAATTCTACCAGTTTTAACAAGTTACCATGGTAGGGATAGGATTGCTTAGAGAGTGGAACAAATACAAATGGGTCAAGATGGGGTAGACTATGTGTTATGGGATGTGGGATACTCACAGTGCACACTTGGGTTTGGGAATTTTGGAACAGTCAACGGGGTTCTGGTCACTGTACCCCTCGGGTCACCAGGTAGCAAACTCTCCTGGCAAAAGACAGCTGGGCAAAGGTCTGGTCACCGAACGGCAAGCATAGCTGGGTAATTCGGGTCACTGGAGTGCACAGGTATTGGACAAGCCAGTCTGGTCTCAGGATGCTAAGGTACCATGGCTTTGCCCATTATAATGGGATTTAGTGGGATTTTCTTCGTTTAGGCCTTTACTGGAGTACAGTCAGCTATGCTTTGGCCTGGCAGTGAAATCTGGTCAGCTTATCTTGGGCCTTGTCGTGGAATCTGGATTCTGGCAGGATGAATGTGGAAGTTCAGGAACGCACGCGCTGGAACTTCAGGAGAGATTGTGTGTAGCTCTGTAACCACTTTAATTTATAGATCATTGTGACATAACAGAATTATTGGTGGGCAGAACTGAGCTAGGCCTATCTCCAAGAAGCAGATAGGACAATCAATGTTGGTTTCCTCCTCGAGGAGGAGTCCCAGTTTATGAGGTTGCATTTTATGAGCTAAAAAGCCATCATACAGTCCTTTTTTCCAAAAATCAGTCATAAACTAATTTACACATTTATACATTTGTGGCACTTTAACCAATCACATGGGCAGATTACATATTGTAGGTAGAGCACAGCTGTCGAATCCTCACGGTTGTGGGACCTTGTTTCGCCCTTCTACCAGTTTTGCATGTTTTTCAGTGAGAATTATATTTCTTAAAATTCTATAACTTTATACATGGTTGTGGATTATCATCAGGCATGTACATTTTTAAATTTGCAATGGCATCATGGATACTTTCCTTATAATACCCAATTCTCTGCCATTTCTATTCCCCATGTGTCAGTGAAATCTATGACGTCTTCAATGAAAGCCCATAAAATCACATTTAAACAATTAACCTTCCACATTTTTGCAAAGTCCCGTGGCAAAGATGAAAGTCTTACAAGTTTTATTTATAAAATAGTCTTTGGAAACAAATGTTCAGTATTGTTTCCCATTTACGAGCATAGCTTCCAAGCTACCCCCTCAATCCAGGGTTGTTACAGAGATTTCCTTTGAAGCCTCCTGTCGAAGTCACGTGTAGGTGTGATTTTTCACTTTGCACATCAGTGTACTGGAAGTTCCATTGTAAGATGGCTCACCCCAGACCCAAGTCTGATTAGTATATGAAGTTTCTTTGTCTTGGTCAGTCAAAGTTTTCCAACCTAGCAATTATCACTTTCGTGTCCTGGACTTTTATGGAGGCTCCATTTGGGGGAAGCCTTGGCTCTGACCAGCTCGAATAACCTGTTTTAAGAGCTTGCAAACTCCAACCCATGCAGTTTAACAGTTTTATTTTTCTTTATTTTGTCCTGAATCCCAAAAAACCTGTTGGATAAAACATATATGTTCCACAGCAACAAACCCCTTTACATTGCTAGACACAGACAAGTTTTTGTTCAACATGTTACTTTTTTTTAAAACAGGCATTTTTTTTCTCTTGTTTGTAAAAGCTCAGGTTTGGCTGGTCCAGCCTGTCTTTCTGGAATAAGGCACTTTTCTGATGGAGCACAATCTGAATATGGCTGGGCATGACAGGGTCTTTTTGATAAAGTTAGTGTGATGAAGAACAGGGACAAATAGCTTCAGGGCGGCATCATTTTAAAGGTGAAATATTCCCTTTTTCAATGGGCATTTTGGGCTTGTAGCAAAACAGCGCTGTTTTTTCACTCCTTTTCTTTAAGACAAACAATAACACACCCTAGTAGTCTTTCTTGGGGTGCTCTCTGTTCCATCTTGCCCAATGGCACTTGGCAGAACAGTGCAGCCATCCTTTTGTCACTGCAAAACACAGTTTGGGTGCAATGGTGCTCAAAGGAGCCAGCACAGCCATTTAGCTGGTTCTGCTGAAGTGCAGCTTGGTGATTTGGGGAAGTATTGCTGAGTCAGTAAATATAGCCCACAAATCCCCCCAACTATTCTAAGATTCCTTGTTGAGGGAGAGTAGGGGAAAGTGGGATTTATCAGTGGGGCGAAGAGGGGTTCCTCAGGTGGCCCCAAATGGGTTCATCAGGTGGAGTCCTTCCATCATCAGGTAGTGGTACTTCCATGATTCTCCCGTTGTCTCACGTTGTAGTGCAGAGCGACACCCGCAGCTTCCACTTAGGTTTTTCTTTATGGTGTGAAGCAACACCCCGGCTTTTCCTTTGTTCTTTCCTTTCCCGGTCCCCGAGGAGGTCCTCCTTGTTGATGAATGTGCAGAACCTGTACGAGTCTATGAAATAAACACAAACCGTTTACTACATTTTCCCACTAACTGCCCTCCACGAAGGTTGACAGCAGTGGGATACACATGCATTCAATAATGACAAATGATGAACAATACTCCTTGTTAATTAATTAGCCCTATAAACCTATCTGACCCCTTCTGGTTCTTCTTTTTCTTATTCTTATTCTTATTCTTCAGATGTCTCCTCTATTTGATTCTCACTTGGCTCCTCAATTTGCTGCAAAGTGTGCCTAGCGTGACAACTCTTTAGCTGATTAATATGGACCCATTTCTCTTCGGTCAGTTTGCCTTTGGGGATTCGGATTCTGTAGTCGGCAGGTGAAATTTTATCTATAATTTCAAAAGGACATGCCAGCTTAGCAAAAATGTACGCTCTTTGGTCTGGTTCATTTGGAAATTGTGCAAGTAGACCCTGTCTCCTACTTGGTATTCCTTTTTGTTTGTTTTTAAATCATATTGAGTCTTCATACCCCCTGCAGATCATTCCAGATTATGCTGAGCATACGCAAAACATGTTGAAGGTGTTTTCTTAGATACTCAACATACTTATGAGTTGTGGAGGTGTTTATCAGTGTCTGCTCTTGTGTTCTATAGAGCAGATGGTGAAGTAGCACCATCCTTCGTCCGGTCATCAGCTCAAATGGAGACATCTTGGTTGCAGAAGAAGGTATAGATCTGATGGCCATCAGGACAAGCAGTAATCGGATGTCCCAACTTAGCCCAGAGTCAGCCACAAACTTTTTTTAAATGCTCACAATTGTTTTATTGTACCTCTCAACTCCACCAATAGAGGACTTCCGATAGGCAATATAAAGTTTCCTTTTTACCCCAATTATCTCCCACATCTTTGTCATCACCTTGCTGTTGAAGTGTTTACCTCGGTCTGACTCCATCCTTTGGGGTAGGCCAAAACGCAAGAAGATGTGGTTGATCATCAGGGCAGCTGCTGTTTCTGACTTGCAATTTGGGGCCAGGAGACATTCCACCGATTTGGTAAACAAGCATGTTTCCGTTAACATGTACTTGTTTTCCCTACAGGAGCGAATCACAGGCCCGATGAAATCTACTTGTACTGGAGGGGAGCTCGGTATGTGAGTGAAGTTGGCTGAAATTGTGCACACACAAGACACCCCTTAAAATATTGGTCGAGGTCCTGCCCCATGTGTGGCCAGTATGCAACCTCCCGCAAGATTTCTAAAGTAGTGTGAAACCCCCGATGACCGGCTGTGGCCACATCATGGGCGTGACTTAGCATCAGGCTTCGGAATGAGGTAGGGACCACCCACTGGTCACAGCCGGATATGGATCTCCTTACCAACAAACCGTTTTGGATTCAGAACATTTTTGGATACTTCATCAATACTCTGAGGTCCTCTTTCCCAATGTAATCGGTATCCGTCAGGGGAAAGTCTTCGATGTGTTCATAAAATTTAACAATGATCGGATCCCCTTTTTATGCCGTGATTAAATCAGCATCTGGGGTCTCCTTACTCCATTGGGCAGTTAAGAGTTCATTGTGAGCATTTGTCTGGGACCTAGTGATAGCAGTGACCCGGTTTTCCCCCAACAGGGACTCGATCTCATGAAGATCCCCCCTGGATGGCTCAGGTTTTGGTCAGCTGATCAGCTAGGTCATTTCCAGTTTTGTCTGGCCCCTCTATTCTGGAATGACCCTTGATCTTCTTTCAATAGATGGTCATCCCAGTAGAGGTGACCACGTCATCAATATTTTGTATTAGCTTGCAATGTTTCAGCGGTTTATTATTAGCACATAGCATGCCTCTGGTTTTCGAACTAACCAGGTGCTCCACAAACCTGTTCCGGACATAATCTCAGTCAGTGATTATGACCAGTTCATGGAGTTGGTGCTGGACTCAGTGAATATGGCCTGATGAACTGCCATCATCTCCGCCACCCGACTACTGCAGGACCGATTTTGTACCGAGCGGAGGGTTGCAGGGCATCATTCACCCAAGCATTCCCAACGCCGGCCACCAGTTCCTTTTCCCCGTTGTTGTCAACATGGTAGGAGCAGCCGTCCACATAAACCGTGGGCATTCCCTCACACTTGTCTTCTTCATTGTGCAGTGAATTCAGGTACGCCTCCATGTTGTCGTAGGTTTTAAGACTTTCGTCCTCGAGACAGTTTTCTCTGGCACAATCATGCAAGTCAGCCAGACCTTGCGCGAGGGAACTCTTCTTGTTTTTGCCATTTCTGACCTCGACAGGAAAGCATTGCATTGACAGAATCCAGGAAGTAATTCTGGAATTATTCACATTTCTGGCCCGGATTCTGTCACTTTGGAGGTATTGCAAAGGCTGGTGTGGAGTCTCCACTATGATGTGTTCCCCCTGGAGGAACGGGCGGTAATGTTTCAATGCCCACACCGTTGCCAGGAGTGTCTTCTTACAATCATTGAATTTTTCCTCCTCAGAGGATAAAGTCTTACTTGCATAGAAGATGACTTTATTGACCTTGTCATGCTTTTGATATAATGCTGCTGTCAAGCATGTATTCGACGACCTTGTCTCCTAGAAGAACTCCTTGTTTTTCAAAGGGTAAGCTAGACAAGGCGCTTGTGAGAGGCTTTTTATATTTGCTTTACTGCTTCAGCTTGTTCTGGACACCACTCCCACTGGACACCCCCCCTCAACAGAAGGATCAGGGGTCTTGTGATCTCTGCATAATCCTCAATGAACTTCCTACTGTAATGAGTCAGTCCAAGGAGGCTTCTTAGCTCACGCAGAGTTGTGGGGTCTTTCAGTTTTAGGAGTGCTTCCACTTTCTTCTCCTGGGGACAGAGATCTTCAGGAGTTATCTCGTGCCCCAGGAAGTTGACATGGGTCCTGCACCACTGTGCCTTTTGGAAGGATAGTTTGATCAGGGAACCCTCTACTGGTTCAGAACATATCAGATTTCCGGTATGTGTTCCTCCACAGTTGAGCTTTTTATCAGGATATCATCCACATAGGCAAGGTTACCCCTTTCACCCAAGTCGGGCATGGCCTTATGTAGGAAGATGTTGAATTTGTTGCCGGAGTTGATGTATCCGAAGGGAGTCCTGGTCCATGTGTACTGCTGCCCCCCGAAGGTAAAGGACAGCTTGCATTGGTCCTCCCTACTGACAGGCACGGTCCACTACCCATTGGTCAGGTCAATGGCAGTGTATACCTTTGACCTCTGGATCTGGCCAGTCCTTGGTCAATGTAGGGGAGAGGCCATGGAGACATGTGAACCCATTTATTTAGCTCCCTAAGGTCAGCACAGAGTCTCCACTGGCCGTTTGGTTTTAAAATCCCCAGCACCGGATTGTTAAAGGTGCTGTCGACTGGACGATTTATCACACGGGACTCAAGGTTTTTTATGATCTCCAGAGTTGAGCTTTTTATCAGGATATCATCCATGCAGGCCAGGTTACCCTTTTCACCGAAGTCGGGCATGGCCTTATGTAGGAAGATGTTGAATTCTTTGCCGGAGTTGATGTATCCGAAGGGAGTCTGGGTCCATGTGTACTGCTGCCCCCCGAAGGTAAGGGCCAGCTTGTATTGCTCCTCCCTACTGACAGGCACGGTCCAGTACCCATTGGTCAGGTCAATGGCAGTGTATACCTTTAACCCCTGGATCTGGGCCAGTCCTTGGTCAATGTAGACGAGATGCCATCGAGACATGTGAACCCATTTATTTAGCACCCTAAGGTCAGCACAGAGTCTCCACTGGCCGTTTGTTTTTAAAATCCCCAGCACCAGATTATTAAAGGTGCTGTGGACTGGACGAATTATCCCACGGGACACATGGTTTTTGATGATTTCTGTCAGGGACTCATGGATGCGAGAGGCAAGCGATATTGCTTCACAAACACTGGGGTCATTCCAGGGTCCGTGGGAATTGTTGTAGTATGGATTTCGGTGTGACCACAGTCATACGAGTCCGCCGCAAAGAGATCCTGAAAATCTAAGAACACCTGTTTCAACTTTTGCTTTTGCTCCAGAGTCTCACAGGCATCAGCTAGGTTGACTCGCTCATCAATCATTTGCCTGAAGCCTGGAAAGACTTCCAGTTTTGGTATCTCAGCGGCCTCCTCCAGCTGGGTGGAGAGGTCTCTGGTTAGAGTATTGACCTGGACAGAGGGTTCCAGGTAGGAGAGGTAGGCATTGTAGACCTGGAATATCACCTCATCCTGCCTGATGTCACAGGTCACCTCTTCCTCACCGTAAGGGCAGGAAGAGTACACCAGGAAATTCCCCCCTTGCCGGGTGAACATCCTGTCTGGTGGTAAGTCATTGTCACGGTCATTGTCAAAACAGTCATGTTACGCTCACCTGATTCCCATGGGGACTTCGAACTGGACTGGCCTGGTGCCACTTAGAGCCAAGACGACTGACTGGACAGCCCCACTTACTTCGTTTATCGGGTCGTATGAATATCTTTCTGCAAAGGAAAAAGGAAATTAACCTCCCGTAATTTGAGCGTTAACCCACCTTCCACTCCCGTTGTCTGCCCACTGACCACTCCCGATGTTTCCTCTTATTCTCACCTGATGGTTTGGAAAGGTGAGTTCTCCATCCTGCATCGAGCGCAGGGGCGCGTAGACGACCAGTTACTTCACTGGCGTGCAGGAATTGGTGAGTTCCAGTATTGACTCTAGAATCCAATAGTTTGTAAGAGTTCAAATGTCTGATCTTCACTCTTTCCGATTCCTTGTAGGTTGCCGGCTTAACCACCACGAAGAGTCCAAATGGCAGTTGGTGAGAGTCAGGTAAGTCTATAGTGGTTTTCCCCTTAGGGGCCGGGGTACGGCGATGATGCAGAGTTAACTGCGCCGACCCGAGATGAGGTGAGTACCCCCCTGCGGTAAATCAGGTAAGTCTTTGGGGGGTAGCTTGTAATGTCCAGTGGTTTCCCCTTAGGGGCCGGGGTGCGGCAGTGATGCAGAGTTAACTGCGCCGACCCGAGATGAGGTGAGTACCCCCCTGTGGTAATCCGGTAAGTCTTTGGGGGTAGCTTGTATTACCCTTTTGCATTCCCGTGCTCACCTGGCTTTTCTTGTCCCCTTAGATATCGGAGAGCGGTTTGGAAATGCAGAGTTCGCGATGGAGTGAGGAAAAGCTGCACTGGATGGTGAGTACAGCGCGGCGCTGCGAGGTGCGTGACGACGCGCGTGCGATGACTCCTTCTTCAAGATCGACGGCGCGATGGATCAAGAATTCAGGTAAGGTTTCAAGTTTGAACCTCTTCTCCTTCTTTCTTTTCGTTTCCAGGTGGTCCGGGACTGAAGCGGGTGTGGCTGAAGACTGGAAGCTGCTGGAGGCACGGTGAGCGTTACGCTGCTGAATGCAGAATAACGCGAAGCACGTGTGGGTGTCCGGGCGTGGTTTAAATAGCCTAGGAAGAAGTCCCAGGTAAGTATTCTTCCACAGCCCCCACCCGAGAAGAAAGTAGTCCCTTAGGTAAAATAGTCCCTCCTAAACCCCATTTGGCTTGTGACTTCGTGCAGCATGGTCTGCACCAGGTAAGTATGCAGCATGGTCTGCATTAGGTAGGTTTTCTGTAATGAGCCTGGCGCCCATGGAGCCAGGACTGACTTTATCCTTATGAGCCTGGCGCCATAGGCGCCAGGACTGCACCCAAACAGCCCCTAACTGGGGTTTTTGGGCATGCTCCAAATTGGCATGATGCCTGATTCCGGGGTTGCTGGGCCTGGTCTGGCTTCCCGGGGGCAGGCATCATGAAAGCACTCCCCCTCAAGGCCCCTCCTAAAGTCGTTCTTCCCCTTGGCCTTGGTTTGTTAGGAAATTCTCGGTGGAACTTCTTCACTAATTGAGGTGCATGCACGTGGTCACTAGGTTCCCAAGACCTTTCCTGAGGACCGTAGCCTTTCCAGTCGATTAGATAAAAGATTTTTGATCTCACTCTTTTTGAGTCCAAGATGCTCTTAACCTCAAATTTGAGCTCTCCGTCTATGAGGATGGGGTCCAGAGGTTTGGTTAGTCTTGTTCCTGGTTGTACTGGCTTCAAAAGGTGTACGTGAAAAACGGGATGAATCCTCATATGAGCAGGTAGGTCCAACTTGACAGCCACCGGGTTAATGATGGCCTTGATGGAGTAAGGTCCTAAATACTTAGGGTTAAAGGTCTGTGTTCCCTTGAGTGGGATGTGCTTAGCGGCCAACCATACTTGGTCCCCTATCTGGTATTGCGGTGCTTCACTCCTGTGCAGATCCGCATCTTTCTTGTATTTTTTCTTAGCCTTTCGCAAATGTGCAGTTGCTTCCTTAAAGGCTTGTGTGATAACAGCGTGGAGATGGTCCACCGCAGGCATCTCCAAGTGTTGGGGCGAATCAAGGTCCGAGGTTCGAGGATGGTGTCCATAGATGGTAAAAAAAGGACTTTGTCCAGTTCCCGAGTGTACGGAATTATTGTACGCATACTCGGCAATCCAAAGAATGTCTTTCCGAGTACCCTCAGACTGATGTAGCATACAACGCAAGTACTGCTCAAGAGTCTGGTTGGTCCTCTCTGTTTGACCGTCGGTCTGAGGGTGGTGACTGGTGGAAAGCCTAACATCTATCTGCGCCAGTTGGCAACATTTTCTCCAAAAATGCGAAATGAATTGACTGGTTAGTTTCGCGATCCTTTTGGGAGAGCACTGCTCCCATGGCTGAACTGGATGCATCCGTTTCCACTACGTATGGAAGCTCAGGGCGCGGGTGTCTTAATACAGGGGCAGATGTGAATTTTGCTTTTAACTCTTGGAAGGCGTTCTCGGCTTCCTCTGTCCACACAAAGCGTTTATTCTTTCGCAATAGCGTTGTAATGGGATGTACAATGTGTGAGAAGTCCGGGATAAACCTGCGGTAGAAATTGGCAAAGCCAAGCATGCTTTGGACGCCTTTGACTGAAGTTGGCGAAGGCCAATTAAGAATTGCGTCCACCTTACGTGTATCCATCCTGATTCCTCTCGGGGTCAGAATAAATCCAAGGAATTCCACTTCCGTAGTGTGAAAGACGCACTTTTCCAGTTTAGCATATAATTTATGCTGGCGTAACTTCTCTAGGACTGCTCGGACGTGCTTTACATGATCAGATTCTGATAAGGAGTATACTAAGATATCGTCGATGTAAACGACCACACAAACATCGATAAGCTCTCGGAGGACATCATTCATGAAGAATTGGAAGGCTGCTGGTGCATTGCATAGTCCAAAAGGCATCACCTGGTGCTCAAATAATCCATACTTGGTGCGAAAAGCAGTCTTCCATTCATCGCCCGCTTTGACACGTACCAGATGATATGCCCCCCGAAGGTCTAGTTTAGTGTATATACAAGCGTCCTTCACCTGGTCTAGTAGTTCAGGGATCAAAGGTAATGGGTATCAATTCTTGATGATTATCTGATTCAGAGCGCGGTAGTCTATGCATGTTCTAAGGTCGCCTTCCTTTTTAGGTACGAAGAACAAAGCTGAAGATGCAGGGGACTTGGACAGGCGAATGAAACCATTAGCAAGGTACTGGTCAAGATACTGGCGCAAGTGGAGATTTTCGGGTTCCGTAAGGGCATAGATTCTGCTGCAAGGTGGTTGTGCTCCCGGTACAAGATCTATTTGACAATCATACAATCTGTGAGGTGGTAAAGTGTTTGCCTGTTCCTTTTGGAAGACATCCTGAAAGTCTTGGTATTCAGCAGGTAATTGCATGGCAGCTGGGATTACTGGGGCTAGGACTGAGTTTAGAGTTTTCTTTGGATAGCAGGTGTGAGCACATTCTGGGGAGGTTAGTCTCTTCTCTCGCCAATCAATGCAGGGATTATGTTTTTCCAACCAAAGTATTCCCAGTATCAGTTGGAACTGTGGGGCCTTGATCAAATCAAACACAATAACCTTTCGGTGCCCATCTTGACCCAGCAATGTCATTTCTGCAGTGGAATGAGTTACGGGCCCAGAGACAATTTCCGTTCCATCCACTGTGGTGACGACATCGGCAGTGGTCTTTCCGGTGAGAGATAGATTCATCCTGGAAGCCAATTCACAGTCCAAATAGTTTCCTATGGCTCCACTATCAACGTATGCCTTTACCGCATGCATGCGTGATGGCTGCTCTGGATCTACAAAGACCATAGGTATGGTAAAATGCGAGGTCAGAGTTTCCTTCTTTAGGCTCGGCAAGCGGACCTCTACACTTGCCGGGCTTGATCGTTTCCCGAATCAGGTTCCAAATGGTTTTCGTCTGCTGCTCCTATAGTTTTCTTGGGTGGTTTTAAAGGGCAGTTCCGAAGAAAATGACCAGTAGTTCTGCAATAGAGACATAATTGCAGTTGTCGTCTTCTTTCTCTTTACTTCTGTGTAAGGGGTCCTCTAACCTCCCTGAGTTGCATATGTTCTGGGGCATCTACTCCCTTGGAACTTACGTGGGTTTTAATCAATACCCTATTCTCAAACTTGGTTCGGTCAGCCTTTCTGGTTTGAAGTCTGTGATCTAACTGGACCACTAAATCTATATATTCAGCACAGCCTTGAGGCGGGCTCACGATTTGGGCCAAAACATCTTTGAGTTCTCCTCGAAGCCCTCGATGGAATAATGTGATTCGCTTGGCTTCAGGCCATTGGGTTTCCACTACTAATTTGTTAAAGGTTGCAATGTAAGATAAAAGATCCTGATTACCTTGCCGTAATGATAAAAGTTCGTTATCCAAAGCCTGTCATTGGGAGTGTCGGGCGAATAGTCTTTCCATGCTTGTTCGAAAACCCTGGAAATCTCAAAGAATCGGGTCATCCTGATTGACTAGTGGAATCGACCAATCTGCCGCACTGCCGCTGAGATATGACAGCACAAAGGCCACCTTGGCCTGATCGTTCGGGAAGGCTCCAGGTCTACATAAAAAGTGCAAGCGGCATTGATTCATGAATATAGCAAACCTTTTTGGGTCTCCGGCAAAGCGTTCAGGCGGAGCCAAGGGAACGGCTCCAGGTAGATTTATCTGCACCGGGTTACTCAGTGGTACAGGCGCTGGACTTGCCCCGAGTCCTGGTAGAGGTGTTTGTCCAGCCTGGCTTTGCAATTGTTGTCTGGCCAAATCATCGGTTCGTTCTTTTGATACTATCAGTTCTCTCTTGAGGGCATTAGTTTCTTGGCGGGCGGAATGCACTTCGGCCCTTAATTTCCCTAATAATTGGGCCAACTGATCCGTTTCCGAGGTCTCCATGATGCCCAGGTGGGTATTTGTGGGTAGGCTTCGCGTTCTGTTACGCTCACCTGATTCCCACGGGGACGTCGAACTGGACTGGCCTGGTGCCACGTAGAGCCGAGACGACTGACTGGACAGCCCCACTTACTTCGTTTGTCAGCTCGTATGAATATCTTTCTGCAAAGGAGAAAGGGAATTAACCTCCCGTATTTGAGCGTTAACCCACCTTCCACTCCCGTTGTCTGCCCACTGACCACTCCCGATGTTTCCTCTTATTCTCACCTGATGGTTTGGAAAGGTGAGCTCTCCATCCTGCATCGAGCGCAGGGGCACGTAGAAGACCAGTTACTTCACTGGCGTGGAGGAATTGGTGAGTTCCAGTGTTGACTCTAGAATCCAATAGTTTGTAAGAGTTCAAATTTCTGATCTTCACTCTTTCCGATTCCTTGTAGGTTGCCGGCTTAACCACCACGAAGAGTCCAAATGGCAGTTGGTGAGAGTCAGGTAAGTCTATAGTGGTTTTCCCCTTAGGGGCCGTGGTACGGCGATGATGCAGAGTTAACTGCGCTGACCCGAGATGAGGTGAGTACCCCCCTGCGGTAAATCAGGTAAGTCTTTGGGGGGTAGCTTGTAATGTCCAGTGGTTTCCCCTTAGGGGCCGGGGTGCGGCAGTGATGCAGAGTTAACTGCGCCGACCCGAGATGAGGTGAGTACCCCCTGTGGTAATCCGGTAAGTCTTTGGGGGTAGCTTGTATTGCCCTTTTGCATTCCCGTGCTCACCTGGCTTTTCTTGTCCCCTTAGCTATCAGAGAGCGGTTTGGAAATGCAGAGTTCGCGATGGAGTGAGGAAAAGCTGCACTGGATGGTGAGTACAGCGCGGCGCTGCAAGGTGCGTGATGACGCGCGTGCGATGACTCCTTCTTCAAGATCGACGGCGCGATGGATCAAGAATTCAGGTAAGGTTTCAAGTTTGAACCTCTTCTCCTTCTTTCTTTTCGTTTCCAGGTGGTCCGGGACTGAAGCAGGCGTGGCTGAAGACTGGAAGCTGCTGAAGGCACGGTGAGCGTTACGCTGCTGAATGCAGAATAACGCGAAGCACGTGTGGGTGTCCGGGCGTGGTTTAAATAGCCTAGGAAGAAGTCCCAGGTAAGTATTCTTCCACAGCCCCCACCCGAGAAGAAAGTAGTCCCTTGGGTAAAATAGTCCCTCCTAAGCCCCATTTGGCTTGTGGCTTCGTGCAGCATGGTCTGCGCCAGGTAAGTATGCAGCATGGTCTGCATTAGGTAGGTTTTCTGTAATGAGCCTGACGCCCATGGCGCCAGGACTGACTTTATCCTTATGAGCCTGGCGCCATAGGCGCCAGGACTGCACCCAAACAGCCCCTAACTGGGGTTTTTGGGCATGCTCCAAATGGCATGATGCCTGCTTCCGGGGTTGCTGGGCCTGGTCTGGCTTCCCGGGGGCAGGCATCATGACAGTCATTGGAGATTGGTCCTATTAGATCCATGGAAAAATGTTGGTCATTAACCGCCATTCCCCGAGGTCGCAGTTATCCCCCAATATTGGAGTGGTGTTTTGTTCTGTATTGACTAATGGGGTTGGGTTTAACCCCAGCCCCTGCTGTTGAAGATGGGCATTGAGGCGTACATATGCATCAGGATTTTGCAGTTTATGTCTTCTTTTAATTTTTAATTCAAGTGGGAATAGTCGGTCCATTCTGGGATGGTGACCTCCTCTCCAATCTGAACATCAACTGTATAAGGTAGCAATCGGGCTGACCGAAATGCTTGTTCTGAATCCTCAAAGTCCATGGGATTGCCCCCTAGTCGGGACCACGCATTGTAATTCATCAGGTCCAAATTAATGGCAAACAATTGAGAATGTTGCTGCCTAAATAGAATGCAGCAGGAACATCTCACATGACCCACAAAATTATGTTCTATGCTTTTATTTCCTATAGAAATTTTGAGCATCCATGCCCATTTCCCACTTATCGATCTATTTAAATGGGGGGAGTGGCTGGATATTTTGGGAGCTTTCAGAACATTGCTTCGCTGATGAAGCTCTTACCGTTGTTCACGCACACTCAGGCGAGAACAGACTCCTCCCCTCATTTAACTGAATAGGGATGAGCTACTGTTCTCTAATTTTCTGAATATCAGTGAAACTTTGAGCTGGTTTCTCATCATTTTTGACTATAGAATGGGGATTTTCAGATTGTGAATTGGTATAGAAATTCAAAGTATTGCCTTCCAGTGTGGAATGCCACCTGAAACTGGAAGGAAGGTTGATTTTCAGGAATGGAGAGTTCCCAACACCAGTTTGTTGTCCTACAGCAATTACTGTCACGTCAGGTATTTGATTGTTCTGAAAATGAAACTCAATATGATCAATTTCGTTCAACCATGTGACATGTGACATTTAAACTAACATGGTTGATACTCTGTTTCAATTTTATTAGCCTGTTTAGCCTGTTCGTCTGACTCCAGAGGACCTTGAATCCAGAGGACCTTGTTCACACAGTCTATTAGGGGGGAGAACCTGCGCAGGATGTCATTCCCTAGTAGACAGGGTGTGCCCTCTGCAGTCACGACTATGACCGGCAGTTTCACTTTGTGTCACCCAATCTTTATTTCCAAATCCACTCTCCCCTCGACAGGAATTTAATTCCCATCGAAGTTCTGGAGTTATCCAGGAAGAGGGGTGAGAGGGATCTCGTATCTCTCCCCCTTCCTGAATTCAGCTGCTCAAAGGCCCTTTTTAACAGAAGAGTGGCTTGGGATCCAGGGTCCACCAACGCCGAAAATGTACATTGGCCTTGCACTTGGACCGGGGCATAAAATCTACCCCCCTTCTCCTCAATGGGCAAAGGTAATGTGCATTTTGGACAAGCTGGGTGGTCAATTTCTTTATTTTGGACTACAACACAGGGGTAGTTTGGGCATAATTCTGTTTTGGAGTTTGGCAATCTGAAAGCAAAATTTGACATTCTGATATTTGGGGAGTTTTGGGCTCCTCCTTTTCTGATTCTAGGCTGCCCCCCCCCCCCTTTGGAGGCAGTCACCAGAATTGATTCGGGAAGTTTGGGAATCCTCTTTTAATATTTGATTCTCTGGATGCTCATTCTGGGGTTCAAGGACGAGCGATTCTGAATCAGCCCCCACATCCACCCAGTCTTCATTTATATCTCTTGAGACCCATTTTTCTTTGGGAGGATTTCCCCCGTCCCTGAAAAAGATGGTTTTCCCAGAATCCTCTGAGGATTCTTCCCCTTCAACCTGGAGGACACTAACTTCCTCCACTAAATGGGCCTTTTTGCTGTCTTTATTTTTCCTACCAACCCTCTGTTCCCTAGGTTGCATATTTTCAGGGGCAGGAGATTTTGTTCCGGTTCCTGGGTGTCCAGGAGCTTTTCATGAGTGAGGAAGGAAGCTTCCTCTAGGGCTTTACACCCCCCTTCTGTTATGCTCACCTGGTCTCTGCGAAGGCTTTGGGGCATGGTTGCAGCCCTCCCGGGGGTGAGGACACTCGGGTCCGATTTTGCCTTCTGTGCTTATGTGGTGACTGGTGGTAATAGGTGATGTTGCTCGGGACTGCTCCTGCATGGAGAATAAGGGGCGTGAGTATGCCAGCTTGTGCGCCTGATCCCCTACCAGACCTCTTCTCCCAAAGCGTGGTACCCATGGGATGCGCTGTCCCTGGAAAGCTTTCCTGTTGATTCGTTTTGGCGAGCACTCTGTCCTTCCTGCTGCTTCTGGCAGGGGTGCTTGTATGTTACGCTCACCTGGCTCCCACAGGGGCGTCGATCGGATCCGGGCAGCTGTGGTCTCCTCCAACGTGATGCGTAGTGCAGAGATGACAGACTGGACTGGCCCGCCTAATCTCGTCTGCTTGACCCGTAGAAGTATTCTCCTGCAAGGGGAGAAAGGGATTTAGCCACCCGTGGATTGTAATGATGGCACCCCACTAATCACCTCCGACATTCCCTTTCAGTAATCTCACCTTATGCTTTTTAATGATGAGCTCTCCATCTGGCGTGGAATGCAGGGGTGCGTAGATACCAGTTACTTCACTGGTTCGAAGGCGTTGGAAGAGTTCCGGATGAATATTGACTCCGAGGTTCCTGGCGAGGACCCATAAGTACAAAGTTCAAAGAGTTCAACATGTCCGATGTTCACTCTTGTTCCATTCCCTTCTTGTGTTGCAGTTGGGTCCAAGAGAAGATTGTCTTGTGGCAGCTGATGGCGTTTAGGTAACAGTCTGTATTACCCAACACTGTCCGGTAAAAGATGCGTGTATTTAACTTGTTTTTTTCTCTCTCCTTACAGGTGCGGCGTAAGAAGATGTGGCTTGTTAAAGAATACTGCCTCCAGTGGTAAATCGGTAAGTCTATGGTGGTAAAAAGAGATTGTATTTGTTGGCTCTCTCGGCTCACCTTGTTATTTCTCTTGTCCCCAAGATGCTGGAGTTCGGCGAAGAAAATGATGGAGGCAGCGCCGAATCGAAAGATGCGGTGAGGACTGGTGAGTATGGCGCGGCAGCTGGCGATGCGACGCGTACAGAAATAATGTCCTTTCCAAGTTCGAAGACGTGATGGATCCGGGAATCAGGTGAGGAATTAAATAATGTTCGTGTTCTAACCTTTCCTTCTTCTGTCCTCTTTTTCTAGGAGCTCTGGTTTCGAGGCGGGCGTGGCAGAAGACTGGATGCTGACTGCAGGCACGGTGAGCGTCACGCTGCTGATGCAGAATAACGTGAAGCGTGAGCTGCTGTTCAGGCGTGGCTTAAATAGCCTCAAAGTAGTTCCAGGTAAGAAGTTCCCCCAGAACCACGCCTGAGTAAAAAATAGTCCCTGAAGTGAAGTAGTCCCATTCAGGCCTCACGTTGGCTTGGGTTCATTGCAGCATGGTCTGCATGAGGTAAGTAATGCATATGAGCCTGGCGCCCATGGCGCCAGGACTGATTTCTTCTATGAGCCTGGTGCCAGGACTGTACCCAGACAGCCCATAGCCGGGGCTGCTGGGCTTTTAATAAGCACCTGGATGCCTGTTCCCAGGGCTGATGGGCTTGGTCCGGATGCTCGGGGGTAGGCATCATGACAGCACTCCCCCCAAGGCCCCTCCTAAAGTTGTTCTTCCCCTTGGTCTTGGTTTGTCTGAGAAGTTCCGATGGAATTTTTTCACCAACCGAGGTGCATGAACGTGGTCACTAGGCTCCCATGACCTTTCTTGTGGTCTGTAACCCTTCCAGTTGATTAAATAAAAAAGTCTTGATTTAACCATTTTAGAGTCCAGGATATTTTTAACTTCGAATTCAGGTCCTCCATCTATTAGGATGGGGTCGGGTGTTATGGCTAGTCTTGTCCCGGGTTGAACTGGTTTTAGAAGTGAAACATGAAAGACAGGATGAATCCGCATATTAGAAGGTAATTCCAATTTGACGACCACCAGGTTGATAATGGCCTTAATAGTGTAGGGTCCCAAATATCTAGGATTAAAAGTCTGAGTCCCTTTTAGAGGTATGTGTTTTGTAGCCAGCCAAATGTGATCCCCAATCTAGTATTGTGGAGCATCACTTCTATATTGATCAGCATTTTTCTTGTATTTCTCTTTCGCTAGTTTCAAATGTTCCCTTGCCTCCTTAAAGGCTTGTGTAATAGTAGAGTGCAGATGATTCACTGCGGGCATTTCTAAGTGTTGAGGCGAATCGAGTTCTGAGGTTCGAGGATGATGTCCATATATGGTATAAAAGGGGCTTTGTCCGGTTCCTGAATGTACAGAGTTATTGTATGCGTATTCGGAAATCCATAAAATATCCTTCCAAATGCTTTCGGTTTGGTGTAGAATGCAACTTTGGTATTGTTCAAGAGTCTGGTTGGTCCTTTCCGTCTGACCATCGGTCTGGGGATGGTGACTGGTTGATAATCTCATGTCGGTTTGCGCTAATTGACAACATTTCTTCCAAAACTGCGAAACAAATTGACTACCTCGGTCAGAGACCAAAACAGAAGGAAATCCATGTATTCGAGCAATGTTTTTGAGAAATTCCTTAGCCAAAATTGAAGCAGAAGGTAATCCATTACATGGAGGTAGATCAGTGATAAAGTCTAAAGACAAAGTGTGCCATGGTGTAGGTGGAATATCCAAAGGTTGTAAAAGACCAGCTGGTTTTTTCTTCAGACTTTTGTTTTGGGCGCAGATACCACAAGATAGCACAAATGACTTTATGTCTTTTCACCAGGTGGGCCACCAGAATTGTCTTTTAATTTTAGCTTCAGTTTTTGCGATACCTGGATGTCCTTCCATCAGAGCATCATGATAATTGGAGATAACTAGTTCTTGTAGTTCCTTGTGTGGTAGAAATAGACGCCCTTGATAGTAAGGTAGGTCATTGATGACTGAATAATCTTGGCCTTTCTTTACCCAGTCATGCAGGGCTGCTGGATCGAAAAGTTGTTGGATTTTTAAATGAATATCTTCTAAAGTCTGTAGAGTAGTTATGCCAAGAATTCTTTGTTCTGAAATTATAGGCACCGGTTCCGGGTTCGAATATGCTTCTCCCATCCCTATTCGGGATAAGGCATCTGCCTTGCCATTTTTACCACCTGGTCGATAAGTGATCACGAAATCGAATTCGGCAAAGAATAATGCCCATCGAAGTTTACGCGATGATTGGGCCTTGGCTGTTTTCAAACATTGCAAATTCCTGTGATTGGTGATTACAGTGATGGTATGCCTGGCACCGAGAAGATAATGCCGCCAAGCCTTGAAGGCAGATTTGATGTCTAACAACTCTTTATCGGTAACCGCATAGTTTAACTCGGGTGCCGAGAACTTTCTTGACCAGAATGCTACTGGATGAAGTTGACTGGTTTCAGGATCCTTCTGGGACAGGACAGCTCCCATGGCTAAACTGGATGCATCAGTTTCAACTATGTATGGAAGCTCGGGGCGTAGGTGCTTTAAGACAGGTGTAGACGTGAATTTCAATTTTAGCTCTTGGAAAGCTCCTTCATCCTCTTCGGTCCACAAGAAGCGCTTGTTTTTTCGCAAAAGTGCTGTGATGGGGTGTACAATATGTGAGAATTCAGGAATAAATCTGCGATAGAAATTAGCGAATCCAAGCAAGCTTTGTACCTCTCTAAATGAACTGGGTGAAGGTCACTTGAGAATTGCGTCCACCTTTCGAGAGTCCATTCAAACTCCTTTTGGAGTCAGGATAAATCCAAAGAATTCAACCTCTGTAGAATGAAAAACACATTTTTTCAATTTTGCGTATAACTTGTACTGGTGTAGTTTCTCAAGGACTGCACAAACGTGCTTAACATGGTCTGATTCTGAGGAGGAGTACACTAGAATATCGTCTATGTATACGACAACACAGATATCAATGACTTCACGAAGGACATCTTTCATAAAATACTGGAAGGCTGCTGGTGCATTGCACAACCCGAAAGGCATCACCTGATATTCGAATAATCCGTACTTGGTGCGAAAGGCAATCTTCCATTCATCGCCTTTCCTTACACGTGCCAGATGATATGCCCCTCGGAGATCTAACTTAGTGTAGATACAAGCATCCTTTACTTGGTCTAGTAATTCGGGGGTCAGAGGCAATAGGTATCGGTTTTTTACCATAATCTGATTTAATGCGCGGTAGTCTATGCACGTTCTAAGGTCACCTTCCTTTTTAGGCACGAAGAATAAAGCTGAGGATGCAGGAGACTTGGATGGACGAATGAAGCCATTAGCAAGGTATTGGTCCAAGTATTGTCGTAGGTGAAGATTTTTGGGTTCCGTAAGGGCGTAGATCCTACTGCATGGAGGTTGTGCACCGGGTAAGAGGTCGATTTGACAATCGTATGATCTGTGAGGTGGTAAGGTGTTTGCCTGTTCTTTTTGAAAAACATTCTGAAATTCTTGATATTCCTGAGGTAACTGCACGATTGGATTAGTGACTGTGGCCAGGCCTTTGTTCAAGGTTTTTTCCGGGTAACAGGTGTGTGCACAATCCGGGAAGGTCATTCTCTTCT
This sequence comes from Ambystoma mexicanum, assembly GCF_040938575.1. Taxonomy (NCBI): domain Eukaryota; kingdom Metazoa; phylum Chordata; class Amphibia; order Caudata; family Ambystomatidae; genus Ambystoma; species Ambystoma mexicanum. Next base: position 1,272,896,216 of record NC_090929.1, on the reverse strand, counting down.
CTCGCCATTCAATACAAGGATTATGGGTTTCCAACCATGGCATTCCCAGAATTATTTGGAACTGCGGGGCTTTGATTAAATCAAACACAATAGTTTCTCGATGCCCATCTTGACCCAACAGTGTCATCTCTGTAGTGGAATGAGTTACGGGCCCAGAGGCAATTTCAGTTCCATCGACTGTGGTGATGACATCCGAAGCAGTCTTTTTGCAAAGAGGTAGATTCATCCTTGAAGCCGATTCGTGGTCCATATAGTTTGCTACGACCCCACTATCAATGTATGCCCTTACTGCGTGCATACGTGATGGCTGCCTTGGATAAATAAGGACCGTTGGTATGATTAGGTGCGAGGTCTGAGTGTCCTTCTTTAAGCTCGACAAGCAGAACTCTACGCTTGTCGGGCGTAGTCGTTTCCCGAATCAGGCTCTATTTGGCTTTTGTCAGCAACTCCTACCACTTTCTTGGGTGGTTTTATAGGGCAATCCCGTAGGAAATGTCCTGAGGTTCCACAGTACAGACACAATTGCATCTGCTCTCTCTTTTCTCTTTCCTTTTGAGTTAAGGGTCCTTTAACCCCCCCCCAATCTGCATAGGTTCTGATGCATCTGTTCCTTTGGGGGTAACGTTGGGTTTAACCAATACCCGATTCTCGAACTTAGCTCGATCAGCCTTTCTATTCTGAAGTCGGTGGTCTAACTGGACCACTAAGTCTATATATCCTGCGCAATCCTGAGGTGGGTTCACAACTAGAGCCAAAACATCTTTGACTTCTCCCCGAAGTCCATGATGAAATAATGTAATTCGTTTTACCTCAGGCCATCCGGTTTCCACCACCAACCTATTGAAGGTTGCGATATAGGTTAAAAGGTCCTGGTTACCCTGTCGTCAAGACAAAAGTTTGTTATCCAGGGCCTGTCCTTGGGAGTGCCGGGCAAATAGTCTTTCCATGCTCATTTGAAAACCCTGAAAATCCAAAAGAAGAGGGTCATCCTGGTTGACTAGTGGAATTGACCAATCAGATGTGCTGCCACTAAGATATGATAGTACAAAGGCTACTTTGGCTTGGTCGTTTGGAAAAGCTCCAGGTCTCCATGAAAAAGTGCAAGCGGCATTGGTTCATAAACACGGCGAACCTTTTTGGGTCCCCAGCAAAGTGTTCAGGTGGATCTAAAGGAATTGTCCCTGGTAGAATTACTTGCATGGGATTGCTTGATGAAACAGGAGTTGGGTTCCCCCCGAGTCCAGGTAGGGGTGCTTGCCCAGCTTGGTTTTGCAGCAGTTGTCTAGCAAGATCATCAGTGCGCTCCTTTGACACAATCAGTTCTCTCCTGAGGGCATTAGTTTCTTGGCGCACAGAGTGCACTTCCGCCCTAAGTTCTCCTAATAATTGGGCTAGTTGGTCGGTTTCTGAGGTTTCCATAACACCCGGGTGGGGATTTGTAGATAGGCTTTGCGTTCTGTTACGCTCACCTGGCTCCCACAGGGGCGTCGATCGGATCTGGGCAGCTGCGGTCTCCTCCAACGTGATGCCTACTGCAGAGATGACAGACTGGACTGGCCCGCCTAATCTCGTCTGCTTGACCTGTAGAAGTATTCTCCTGTAAGGGGAGAAAGGGATTTAGCCACCCGTGGATTCTAATGATGGCACCCCACTGTTCTCCCCACTAATCACCTCCGATATACCCTTTCAGTAATCTCACCTTGTGTTTTTGAATGATGAGCTATCCATCCGACGTGGAATGCAGGGGCGCGTAGATACCAGTTACTTCACTGGTTCGAAGGCGTTGGAAGAGTTCCGGATGAGTATTGACTCCGAGGTTCCTGGCGAGGACCTGTTAGTACAAAGTTCAAAGAGTTCAATATGTCCGATGTTCACTCTTGTTCCATTCCCTTCTTGTGTTGCAGCTGGGTCCAAGAGAAGATTGCCTTGTGGCAGCTGATGGCGTTTAGGTAAGAGTCTGTATTACCCAAAACTGTCCGGTAAAAGATGCGTGTATTTAACTTGTTGTTTTCGCTCTCCTTACAGGTGCGGCGTAAGAAGATGTGGTGTGTTAAAGAATACTGCCTCCAGTGGTAAATCGGTAAGTCTATGGTGGTAAAAAGAGATTGTATTTGTTGGCTCTCTCGGTTCACCTTGTTATTTCTTTTGTGCCCTAGATGCTGGAGTTCGGCGAAGAAAATGATGGAGGCAGCGCCGAATCGAAAGATGCTGTGAGGACTGGTGAGTATAGCGCGGCGCTGAAGCTGGCGATGCGACGCATACAGAATTAATGTCCTTTCCAAGTTCGAAGACGTGATGGATCCTGAATCAGGTGAGGAATTAAATAATGTTTGTGTTCTAACCTTTCCTTCTACTTTCCTCTTTTTCTAGGAGCTCTGGTTTCGAGGTGGGCGTGGCAGAAGACTGGTTGCTGACTGCAGGCACGGTGAGCGTCACGCTGCTGATGCAGAATAACGTGAAGCGTGAGCTGCTGTTCGGGCGTGGTTTAAATAGCCTTCAAAGTAGTCCCAGGTAAGAAGTTCCCCCAGAACCACGCCTGAGTAAAAAATAGTCCCTGAAGTAAAGTAGTCCCATTCAGGCCTCACGTTGGCTTGGGTTCATTGCAGCATGGTCTGCATGAGGTAAGTAATGCATATGAGTCTGGCGCCTATGGTGCCAGGACTGATTTCTTCTATGAGCCTGGTGCCTATGGCGCCAGGACTGTACCCAGTCAGCCCCTAGCCGGGGCTGCTGGGCTTTTAATAGGCACCTGGATGCCTGCTCCCGGGGCTGATGGGCTTGGTCCGGATGCCCGGGGGTAGGCATCATGACATTGTATGATCTGGACCGAGTTCCTTCACTGGTCCCTTGCATGTTGTAGTCCAGTCCTGCTGCAACAAAGCCACTATACTTCAGGTAAGTGTTCCTGTTTGCCTTTGTCTTTCCTCATCTGTTTTTGTTGTATTGTAAAGTTTGTTCTCTTGTATTGCTGTCCGTTTCACTTTTGATGTTTGCTCTTTTGCCTTCTTCCCTTGGAGGTGATTTTGCTGGCACGGCAGAAGCTGCGGAGCTCGAGGCGGCAGCAGGAGGGAATGAGGAACGAAGCTGCAGCGGTGCAGTAGCTGGTAAGTTGTTAACTATGGGGCGCATGGGGTTCAAATGATGCACGGCCCTAGGACAGATGTTCTAACCTTGTCTTTCTTCTTCTTTACAGCGTCTGAGTTCGTGGATGCGGGGTGCGATGCTGTGGCATCAGGTTAAAGATCACTGGATGTCAGGCGATGAGTCTGCAGAGGAAGCGATGAAGCACCGGTTTCCTGGAGGTGAGTGTGCAGGAGAACGCCTGGTTTCAAAGGTAAGTAAACTGGTCCAAGCGGTGGTGAGCATCACATTGCACGCAAGTGCAAAGTAACGTGAAGCAACGGCCTTAAGGATGGAGCAGCTTATATAGATGAGCCTCTGAAGCCACGCCATCCAGGTTCGGCCTGCCTGCACACCTTGCCATACCCGATGAGTCAGCAAATAAAGACCAGTCCTAGGCAGCCACACCCGATGCGTCAGCACATGAGGATGTTCTCTGGAATAAAGGCTTTCAGGTCCTGGAAAGTTCTTGTAAAATAAAAGCACTCCTGCACTGAAATAAAGTAAAAGCACTCCTGCACTGAAATAAAGTGATCCTGCTCACATCTCTATATGAGCTTGAGTCCAGCCAGTGTTTATGGGTCCCAAAGAGATATAAGTGAGTCAAATGATCCATTGCCCCATCACTAGATGGTGTGGTTTTTGTTTTCTGGGGCCTGTGGCAATGACAGCACTCCCCCTTGAGGCCCCTCTCATGGATGGTTTCCCCCTGGCCCTGGTTTAGTGGGGTTATTGCGGTGGAACTACCTGATTAATCGTGGAGCGTGGACATGCTCACTGGGTTCCTAGGTCTGATCTTGGGGCCCATAACCTTTCCAGTCTACAAGGTAGTATAACTTGGACCGGACCATCTTAGAGTCTAGGATCCTTTTAACTTCATATTCTGGTTCTCCTTCAACTATTTCAGGATCCGGTGGAGTATTGATCAGCGTACCTGGTCTCAATGGTTTTAGGAGGGAGACATGAAACACCGGGTGGATCCGCAAGTGGGCCGGTAATTCTAATTTCATGGCCGCACAGTTGATCACAGCCTTGATAGTGTAGGTGCCAAATATCTGGGACGGAACGCCCATGGTCCTTTCAGGGGGATGTTTTTGGATGCTAACCAAACCTTGTCTCTGACTTGGTAGTTGGGAGCTTCCCTTCAGTGTCGATCCGCAAACTGCTTCTGTTTCTCTTTGGCTCTGGCAAGATGCTCTGCTGCTTCCTTAAAAATCTGGGTGATGGTTTTATGTAAGATTGTTACAGCGGGCATTTCTAATGATTCGAGTGGGTCAAAAACAGATGTCCGTGGATGTCGACCTTACACTATGCAGAATGGGCTTTGTCCTGTACTGGTGTGAATGGAGTTGTCATATGCATATTCTGCTAACCAAAGTATGTCCTTCCAGGTATCCTCGGTTTGTTGCAGCATAGACCTTATATATTGCTCGCGGGTCTGGATAGTCTATTTGGTCTGGCCGTTGGTTTGGGGGTGATGGCTAGTAGATAACAGGAGGTTGATTTTGGCAATTTTACAACACCTTTTCCAGAATGCAGAGACAAACTGAGTTCCTCGGTCTGATATCAATATTGATGGGAACCCGTGTAACCTGACGATCTGCTCCAAAAACACGGTAGCCAGAGTAGAAGCAGTTGGGAGACCTTTCAGGGGAATAAAGTGGGCCGTTTTGGAAAACAGATCTATGACGACTAAGATGGTATTGTATCTGTTACAGGAGGGAAGGTCTGTAATAAAAATCCATTGATAGCATATGACAAGGTGCTGAGGGTACTTCTAAAGGACGTAGCAGACCTGCAGGACTTGTGTTGTGCACAGGTGCCACAGGTTGTGATGAACTAGACATTGTCTTTTCACCAAGTTGGCCACCAATAATTTTTCTTTATTTTAGCTTGGGTTTTGGCTATTCCTGGATGCCCTTCTACTAATGAATCATGATAGTTTGTTATGATTTGATTCTGTAATTTCTTATCCGGGATGTACAATCGTCCTTGATAGTATGGCATGTTGTCCACGATTCTATACCGGTTTCCCTTCCCTATCCATTCCTGTTGCGCTGGTGGACTCATCAAGTGTTGCAGGTCAGATTTTAAGTTGTCTAGAGTGGTGGTTGGATTCGTCCTTCAGGGATGATGGCCACGGGGTGTGGTGTAGTGAATGCCTCTTCTCCCTCACTCATGCGAGACAGGGCGTCTGCTTTTCCATTGCGTACTCCGGGTCTGTAGGTGATGACAAAGTCGTATTCCGCAATGAAGAGAGCCCAGAGGAGTTGGCATGATGCTTGCGCTTTAGCGGTCTTCAGATATTGTAGATTGTGATGATCTGTGATGACGGTGACTGTATGTCTAGCTCCAAGTAGATAATGTCTCCAGGCTTTGAACGCTGCCTTAATTGCTAGCAGTTCTTTATCAGTGATTGCATAATTCAATTCAGGGGCTGAAAACTTGCGAGACCAGAATGCCACGGGATGCAACTGACCTCTTTTGGGGTCTCGTTGTGCCAGGACTGCTCCCATTGCTATGTTGGAAGCATCAGTTTCGACCATGTATGGTAGTTCTGATCGAGGATGCCGTAGAATTGGTGCTGTGGTAAATGCTTGTTTTAGCTCCTGGAAGGCTTTCTCTGCCTCTGCGGACCAATTAAATTGATCATTTTTCCATAGTAAAGAGGTGATTGGGTGGACGATCTGGGAGAACCCGGGAATGAACCGGCGATAAAAGTTGGTGAACCCGAGTACACTCTGTACTCCCTTTATGGATGTCGGTGAGGGCCAGTTGAGGATAGCGTCTACCTTGTGTGTGTCCATGCGTACGCCCCGTGGTGTGAGAATAAAGCCGAGGAATTCTAGCTCTGTCACATGAAAGAAGCATTTCTCCAATTTGGCATATAGCCGGTGTTGCCACAGTTTCTACAAAACTGCCTGGACATGGTTGACGTGGTCCTCCTTGGTGGTCGAATAGATAAGAATGTCATCAATATAGACAAGAGCGCAGACGTCCAACAGTTCGCGGAGCACGTCATTCATGAAAAATTGGAACGCCGCCGGGGCATTACATAGTCCTAAGGGCATAACCTGTTATTCCTAAAGGCCATATTTCGTGCAAAAGGCCATCTTCCACGCATCACCTTTTTTGACTCTTACTAGATGGCAGGCCCCTCGTAAGTCTAGTTTTGTATGTATCTGAACGTTTTTGACTTGATCCAATAGCTCGGGGGTAAGCAATAACGGGTACTGGTTTTTTACCGTGATCTGGTTAAGTGCTCTGTAGTCAATGCAAGTTCTCAGGTCTCCCTCCTTTTCTGGCACAAAAAAGAGGGGCGAGGATGCAGGGGACTTGAACATACGAATGAAGTCATTTGCCAGATACTGATCGAGGTAGGTTTTTAGATGCTGGTTTTCCTGTTCTATTAGGGCCTAAATCGGGCTGCAGGGAACTTGAGCTCCAGGTACCAGATCAATTTGGCAGTCATACGGTCTGTGTGGAGGTAGGGTGTTTGCTTGCTCTTTTTGAAAGACATCTTCGTAATCCAGGTATTTAGGTGCTAGTGAACTGGTGAGGCCCAGTATGGTTTCTTTCTTTGACGAACCTGGGCTGGTAAGAGCTTTTAGTGAGAATCCCTTGCTATAACAGGTCGTCGGCACAGTCTTGGGGAAAGGTCAGAACTCGACGGCAGTCAATCCTGGGATTGTGGGTCTCCAGCCAGGGCATTCCCAATATCATCTGGAACTGAGGGGCGCTGATGAGATCGAAAGTGATGTCCTCTTGGTGACCGTCCTGACACAGAAGCGTGACCTTCTCAGTGTAATGCATCACTGGGCCGGATGATAGCTGAGATCCATCAACTGCTGTGACATTTTCCGAAACCTGCTTCTGTCGGAGAGGAAGGCCTCTCCGGGTAGCCAGATCTTGGTCCATGTAATTTCCCACAGCCCCGCTGTCAATGTATGCCTCCAAGGCATGTATTTTCGACGGTTGCTTGTGGTTTACCAGGAGCACAGGGATGACTAGATGTGAGGTCTGTATAGGTTCCTTTTCACCGCTCGATAAGTGGACCCCTACGCTTGCAGGGCGTTGGAGTTTCCCGAGTCCTGTTCTTCTTTGTCCCCTTGTCAGTTTCTCCAACTGCTTTCCTGGCTGGTTTCACCTGGCATTCTCGGAGATAGTGACCTGCCTTGCCACAGTACAAACAAAGCTGCGGCTCTCTCCTTTTCTCCCTTTCTGCCTTCTTGAGTGGGCTCCCCAAGCCTCCGATTTGCATTGGCTCGGACTGATCATGTGATTTGGTTTCATTCTCACGGGGTCGCACGTAGACCGACTGCCCCTCAGCCTTGGCCCGATCCATCTTCCGATCCTGCAATCTGTGATCAAGCTGCACTGTCAGGTCGATGTATTCAGCACATCTTTCCGGGGGATTTACTACTTGGGCTAATACATCCTTAAGTACCCCTCGCAAGCCTCGGTAAAAGAGCGTAGTGCTTTCCTCCTCTGACCAGTTAGTTTGTGCTATCACATGATTGAAGGAAGTGATATATGTTAGTAAGTCTTGATTACCCTGTTGTAGTGATAACAGTTCATTATCCAGAGCCCGCCCTTGAGTATGCCGTGAAAATAGTTTCTCCATTTCACACTTGAAACCTCTGAAGTCTCGAAGAAAAGGATCATCATGGTTTACCAAGGGTATTGACTAGTCCGCTGCACTACCTCCCAAATATGAAAGTACAAATGCCACCCTCGCTTGACCATTGGGGAATTCCCCAGGTCTGCACAAGAAATGTAGGTGACATTGATTCATAAAGATGGAGTACTTATTCCGATCGCTTGTGAAGTTTTCTGGTGGGGCCAGGGGACCCCCCCCGGAAGAACCACCTGTACTGGCGTGGGCTGTGGAGGTGCGGCAGGAAGGGCACAACCCGGCAGTGGGACCTGGCCTGCCTGTGCCTGGAGCATTTGCCTTGCTAGTTCATCTGTCCGCTCCCGGTTTACAATTAGATCCCTCCTTAGGGCATTGGTTTCCTGTCTTGAAGCATGAACTTCAGCCCGTAACTCTCCCAGTAATCGGGCCAACTGGTCCATTGCAGAAGTTTCCATAATGCCCAGGTAGAGATTCAAAGAAGCTTTGCATTCTGTTACACTCACCTTGTCTCTGCGGAGGTGGTGGGGCACAGTTGCAGCCCTGCCGGGAGTGAGGTCGCTCGGGTCCGACTTCGCCCTCTGCGCTTATGTGGTGACTGGCGGTAATAGGTGATGCTGCTTGGTACTGCTCCTGCGTGAAGAATAGGGGGCGTGAGTATGCCAGCTTGTGCACCTGATCCCCTTCCAGACCCCTTCTCCCAAACCGTGGTACCCGTGGGATGCGCTGTCCCTGGAAAGCTCACCTGTTGATTAGTTTTTGCGATCACTCCATCCTGCTGCTTCTGGCAGGGGCGCTTGTATGATCTGGACCGAGTTCCTTCACTGGTTCCTTGCACATGGTAGTCCAGTCCTGCTGCAACTAAGCCACTATACTTCATGTAAGTGTTCCTGTTTGCCTTTGTCTTTCCTCGTCTTTTTTTGGTGTATTGTAAAGTTTGTTGTCTTGTATTGCTGTCAGTTCCACTTTTGATGTTTGCTCTTTTGCTTTCTTCCCTTGCAGGTGATGTTGCCAGCCCGGCAGAAGCTGCAGAGCTTGAGGCAGCAGCCGGAGGGAATGAGGAACGAAGCTGCAGTGGTACAGTAGCTGGTAAAATGTTAACTAGGGGGCACGCAGTGTTCAAATGTGGCGCGGCCCTAGGACGGATGTTCTAACCTTGTCTTTCTTCTTCTTCACAGGGTCCGAGTTCATGGATGCGGGGTGCAGTGCTGCAGCGTCAGGATCAAGATCACTGGATGCCAGGAGATGAGTCTGCAGATGAAGTGATGAAGCACCGGTTGCCTGGTGGTGAGTATGCAGGAGAACGCCTGGTTTCATAGGTAAGTAAACTGGTCCAAGCGGCGGTGAGCATCACATTGCTTGCGAGTGCACAGTAATGCGAAGCACCGGACTTAAGGATGGAGAAGCTAACATTGCAGAGCTTCTGAAGCAACGCCCACCAGGTTCAGCCTGCCTGCCATACCCTGCCAAACCCGACGAGTCAGCACATGAAGACCAGGCCTAGGGAGCCACACCCCATGAGTCAGCACATGATGATGTTCTGTGGAATAAAGGCTTTCAGCTCCTGGAAATTTCTTGTAAAATAAAAGGACTACTAAACTAAAATAAAGTAAAAACACTCCTGCACTGAAATAAAGTGTTCCTGCTCACATCTCTATATGAGCCTGAGTCCAGCCAGGGGCTCTGTGTTTATGGGTCGCAAACGGACATAAGTGAGTCAGTGACCCATTGCCCCCATCACTAGATGATGTGGTTTTTGTGTTCTGGGCCTGTGGCCATGACACCTTCCCCCCGTGCCTCCTCCTCTGTCACCGGTGAGTTGTCAGGGTTCTCTCTCCATCATTGTTCTGGGGTGCCAGACCCTTGGTTTATGGGGTTCTGAGCCACCATGTTCATCTGAGGGCTCTGTTGAGCCCTCAACATACGACCCAGATCCCGGGTAAGGTTCTTGACCAGGCGCTCTAGTTGGGGCACCCGTTCCGGCTGGTACGGGGGTCTCTGTTCAAATCTAGGTGGATCAAAGGAAGGGTAACTATCCCTTCTCCAGTAGTACCCTGGATATTGTGAATTTTTGTAAGCCTCCACCCTTGGCCTCCCCTCTCCCTTATTTGGTTGTCTGGTTTCCTGAAAGCGGGGAAAGAAAGGAGAGTTGTGCTACAGGTTGGGGTTTTATGGGTACCGGGGAAAGGAACTTAACCCAGGAGGTTAGGAGGGAAATTTTCCAGGGCAGTACTTACCTGATTGGATCCCCCCTTGGGCTGGGGGAGTCCATACATACCCCAAGATAGGTTGGTTGCCCTTGTATCTGGGATTTATATAATCAGGGGAGTCAGGGGTCCCATTGATGGGATTGCCTCCCTGACCGCCACCTGTTTGTGATTGGCCTGAAGGGCTACTGGGTCTCTGACTTTGCTGATTTTGGGTTAGGCTCTATTTCAAAAAAGGTAGCAGGCGCTCCTCTGCAGAAGGAACATGGCATGATAACCTGTTCTGAGATGAGAGTTTGCAGCACACGCTTTTTGCTCACTGTACCTTTCACAGATGGGAAATATCCATTTGCATATCAGTCTTTGTCCCGCCCACATGGGCAGTCCAGCACCGAAATGCTATGGCAATTCCTCTCTGAACAAGAGTACCAACAGCAACCCCATACACGTGTTTCAGCCTTGTTGGGCCTCATCAGTGAGGTGAAGCTGTGCCTCTCTAAGCACAGTAGGGAACAAAAATGGGGAGTTCCAACCACAGATATACTTATTGACACTATCCTTAGGTCGGGGTGTCTGAATGTTTTTGTTCAAATTATTTCCAAGTTTAGCTTCAACTAGTAAGCCAAGTATCTTAATGAGTACACAATCGCGTCACCAAGTGTGACAAAATAAAGCACAAATCCCTTATTCGTATAGTAATAATTATATTATTCTGTTTGTCAGTCCAGAAAAAAAATAGACACCCCCTCGATCGATATTTTGTTGGCCGAAGACCAACAGCCTCATGTGTTTAGTATTAGAAAAATGTAGCTTAAGCTTGACAAAGGTGCGACCATTTTAAAGTGACTAAAATCGCCATTTTGTCTTCTCCCTGTTTTCTCTAACAATGCCTTTTTTGCCTCATGTAAAACTGCTTTGCTGAAATATCATTCTGCTTCACTGGTTATCAATGCAAGGCCACGAGTGGCATGTTGAAACATAACCCAGTAAGTCAGGCAGAAATGCCCAGTCCCTCCCACGTATGTCCTTGAAGGATGAACAGTGAGGCATTTTAATCAGAACAACAGGTGCCCACTAGTCTGGGTAAGCACAGAAGAAATGGTAGCGCGAACATTAAAATGACTTGAATTATGCTCTCCTTTGCTCTTCTTTGCGGCCCCCCCTCTCCTTGGAGAGCAAGTTGACCCCTCGGTACACAAAGAGATAGCAAGGCCCGGAATATGTCTCTCCCTACGCACAGCTTGCCTGTAGAAACCGAAGCACTGTGTTCTCAAAACAAAGAATTGTGTCTGCGGGCTTGCAGAAATTGCAAACTGTTGCTAAATAGATGTTAGAAGGTGTCATACTCGTCACTATTGTCAATCATCGTTCCTGGTTCAAAGGGAATGCATTAGGGGCGGCATAGAATGTGTCACTACTGATGACAAAATGCTTGTTTTGTATATTTGTAACTGTTGTATGTTCTTCTGGGTTCTTGCGTCCCCTGAGGTCTGGTAGCACACACGCTGCGGAGCGTGAGACCACTTGGACAACTGAAACTATTTGCTTTGCAATAAACCCTAGATTTTGGGATTACAACCTTCTGTCTGGTGTATCAGTTTGTGTGTGGTGATTGTGCCTTGTTTCCTTCATATTTATTGATTGTACGTATTGTTCTTTTTTAAAAAATCACACACAATATCAGACTTTTTTTTCAAAAAGGACATCAACACAATATAGCAGAAAAGAAAAAAATGTTGTTGTCCAAAAATCACATAGTTAGTGAGTTAGTATCATTTGAGTGATGCAAGTTTCATTATACAAAATGTAGAGAAAAAGAAAAACAGTAAAAAGTATTTACATTGTATACCAAAAACTGTTTGACATTTGCACAGCACAGTTAGAGAGAATAGTGGCCAAATATCTGGTCCCTACATTTTTTACAAAGGTTGTTTAGTAACCTGGGTAAACTCTAAGTGCCTAAAGGTTTTTGATGAACTAGGCTGAGTTAGATTTTGGCGGGACCAAATTTGTTGATCCAAAAGTGCATATTATTAATATTGACTCAAAGAAATGGAGAGTGCGAGGTAGGCCTGATTTGTTGGACCTCAGGTACAGCGAGGTACACTCTGCCTAGCTGTGCTTTGAGGCCGGGAAGATCATACAGGATGTGGATTGAATTCAATGAACAGAGGACCAAAACCATCGGTCTGCGCCAGGGGGAGGGGCCCCCTATCTAGTTGGAAAAGGCAATAAAGCACAATATGTGCTAGTCTTGTGGCGTTTCGACTGGTTGTTAGAACGCCTTCGTCTGGGCCTCTGGATTGGGGATCTCTGAAGATAAATGAACTGAAAAGAAAAAGAAAAGGAAATAAAGAGGGGGGTGAGATCTAGATGGAGTCTCAAATACTGTTAAAAACAAGAAGTGTTTTAAAAAAAGGGTGAAGCATTGCTGCCTATTATGTAGTCATACTAGAAGATACTTGTAATGTAGCAAAAACAATATCAGCCATGGTCTGATATGTGTAACAAAAGGAGCTGCGTAAAGACTAACCTGTGGGGAAGGCACTGCTAGGCATCACTGCGGAGGGGTGGTGTCCTGTATTCACAAGTAGTACACTTGCAGGGTAAATTGTGCTGTCATGTTGACAATACTGCGTCAGCATCAAGGGGTCTGGAGCATTAGCGAAGAAGCTCACCGTAGGGTGGGTGAACCTATAATAGAATAATGGAACAACACAAGGGGAGCAATGTCACCAGATATATGTATTGCTAATTGCTGGGTCGCAAGGTAGAGTGAGACGAGATGTACAAAAAATGCTCTACCTGAATGTCACATGGCGGAATTCATAGTTTCCGTGTGGGTGAAGGAGTGCAGTTAATCTTAGCACTGTGAGCCTGGTCTCTGTGGCCGTACTTCTCGTTCGTACAAAAGCGGGGCTGCACATGGAGAAAACGGCAACAGCAACAAAGTGAGATGCGGTTGGCTCTGCACCGAAATGGAAAGCAACCTGGGTCAAAAACCATCCTGGGTATGGCTTTAAGACTCTTGGGTACTTACCTGGAGTTAAATCCTGCCTTGGAGCACAGGCTGAATCTAGAGGGTCTGAGAGCCGTCAGACCGCTGGTCTCTTCATCAGACGCGGGAGAGCTGTCTCGTGAAGAGATGTACTACGCATGCGTAAGGGACTTGTGTAATTAGCCCTATGCATGCGTAGGATGTGCGTATACATTCTATCGTCATGGCAACGTTGTAACGTTCAGGTCCATTGCGCGAAAGAGAAAAGACAGCGCTGAACAAACAGACCGGCTGCTGCTAGAACCCTGTCCCACGTCGGTCTGTGTCCTTTAATCAAGGGATCACGCAATAAGCACAGTGGCCTATGCAGTCCTGCGTGATCTGTGGCATTAAAAGGTCTTGCAGGTACGAAGGTAGGGGTGTGTAGTAGCATGTGTGTGAGGATGAAAACATATCTCTTAAGAGAGATGGAGCAAGGCATAACTTGAGTTATATCGTTAGGCTCCAGTGGTCACTGTTGTAGGCGGAGCCACAGGGCTCAATATGTTGATCGAAAAAAGGGGGGACTCACACATTGGTCACTAGTTCGGGTAGGGACCTTGCCTAGTACAACACAGTCTATGGCTGCCTGTAAGGTAATGTCAGTTTGAGGCCAACATGGTGTGCAAGTGGTGGCCATGCACATGGAGTAAAGAAGGCAAATCTCAATCCCATGTAACCTTGGCTTCATTGAGGCCATGGGTTATTGTCTTCAGTTTAAAAATCCACCATGCTTCCTTGTGTTTTAGAGCGTTCCTGATGTTGGTATTGCTCTCCAGTTTGTCGATCACCCACCAAGTGAAGTGAGATGAGAGTTTGCAGCACACGCTTTTTGCTCACTGTACCTTTCACAGATGGGAAATATCCATTTGCATATCAGTCTTTGTCCCGCCCACATGGGCAGTCCAGCACCGAAATGCTATGGCAATTCCTCTCTGAACAAGAGTACCAACAGCAACCCCATACACGTGTTTCAGCCTTGTTGGGCCTCATCAGTGAGGTGAAGCTGTGCCTCTCTAAGCACAGTGAGCAGGGAGTCCACGTCTGGTTGCCCCCAGGTAGCTCAGGGTGACCAACCTCATCTCTCATTTTAAAATGGCGACAACCTTCATATCTGCTATCTTAGCAACAGCAGGGGTGTTGGCTGGCTTGGGGATTTTGGTCTGACTTTTGTTTTCTGCAGGTTTTTGGACTTCATAAATTCGGATAAATGCGGGTTGCCTGCTCTATGACCCAGTCCAGAGATCTTTTATCATGGAAATCCCTCACCAGCTGGTTCATGATGTACTTTGGGAGCGCATGGAAGAAGGTAGTTATAAACTCCCTGCTATCTATGCGCACCCTCCTAGTGGTTTGTGCAAAGGCGTGTTTTAGCTCCTCCACAAATTGTGGTGGGGCCTGATCTTCCCCGCACTGCAAATTGTATGCCACTATGCAAGCCTCTTGGAGGTTTCTGTGGGCAGAGAGGTGTTTCAAGATGGCCACCCTGTAGGTGGACCATTTTGAATGGTTCTGGTCCTCCAGTATAGCAAAGAAGCTGGAGTACTCTGGAGAGAACGTCCACTTAGCATACTGGTTGTCTTTAAGGTGGAAAGTGTACATCATCTGCTCATAGAGTTCCAAATGTTCCCAGACAGAATATTTTGCGTTTTTGTGGTATGGGGTTATGAAACTCCTAATGGCCTTAATCTGCCTAATGGGGTCTTTTGCCATAACTCTCTTTAGTTTATTTGCCTTCTTTGGCTTTGCCACCCAGCCCTCAGACTCAGAGGCGCTGCTATTTGAAGTCCCCTCATGATCACCGAGGCGCTCCCAGATTCTTTGAGCTTGGGAGAGGCTCACAGAATGGTGGGGCATAGTTTCTACTCCCCTGTGACGCGCAGAAGAGTAGTTTTCTGACTCCTCTCTGCTTCCAGGGTTGGCGGAGGATCACCCCAGGGACGTCATTTAGGGGTTGCCAGAGGTCACAACGGCGACCTCTGAGGTCTCCTTTGCGACCTCTGATGTCTCCCTTGCGGCCTCTAAAATAAATAAATAAAAACGATATTTTTTTTTTTTTTTTTTTTATAAAGCAAGCTCCTGGGCTGTGGCCAGAACCATGTGGCTCTTTACCTCTGGAGTGGCTGGATTTCTTGTTCAGGTCCCTTAAAAAAAATTAAAAAATAAGAACAGGGGTGCCACAAGTCTAACACTTTCAGCACTGACTTTAAATAAGAAAAAATAAGAATACCAAATATGTCTTTCTGGAATTCTATGCAATAATTGCTAGACTCATTAAAGGTTTATTTCAGGCACACTTCAGGGGGTGAGTCACTCATTGAGTCTGTTTTAAATGCCTCAACTCAGCCTTTCATCCTTCTGAGGTCGACCAACACAGTTGGGTGATGTTGGGTGTATATTGGGTGTATATTTTTTCTATATAAAACGCTTAAGCCTAAGTGCTATATATTAACACATCATTATCATTTGGTCATGCACGTCTGCTGCATTCACAGTAATTTGGTAATATGGGACTATAGACACATATCTTAACGATACATATGGTGCTCCATTCTTGTATGAAATGTACATCACATTATAGTGATATTGTAACCATATTTTTCATAGTGTACAATGCTATGTGATGCCACTTTCTGTTTTGTCAACGGGTGAAAGGCTGTGTTCCATTGCTTCCCACGATATCACTTCGGGGTGGGGTCAAATGACATCACTTCCTGTGATGTCATCAAGTGGTCAAGGGTCGTGTGATGTCACTTCCGCTACCCCTGGCATTTTGGTGAAATTATGTCGTTGCCCCCTCGACACCCCTAATTGGGTGGAGGTCTTCCACCCAACTGGTCCCTTTGGAGGTAGTGATTCTACAGATCTGATTCCCTGACCTTCTCCTCATAGGAGGTTTCATGGTAAGAGGCATCAGCCTTTTATATTTTTGTACCTGTACAGGGACACCCTTCTATCAATTTCTTGGGGATGCTGACCTGTCAGCTCCATTATGCTTGGCCTATTTAATTCTGATGGCCTCATGATTTCCATGAAGTCAGCGGTGCACAAAGTGCTAAATGGGGTTGAGTCCCTTAGTACAGAGGTCATCATACTATGATCAGGTGTTGCCCTGTCCCTCTCTACCTGTTCGGGGTCCCTCCAGTTGGTATTAGGTCTAGAATACCCATTCTCCAACCTTGCTAGTTTTTCCTTCTCAGCCCCTATCTCTTGATAGTGGGCAAAGATCTGAGCCTTTCGCTCGGCTATTAGGGTTTTACTGGCCTCGATGACCCGCTGTTGAGCTGCCACTTGTTTGTGGAGTCCATCATTTTCCTCACAGAGGGCCTCATTGTCTCTCTGCACTTCCTGTATGGTTTGGAAACAATGAGACAATTTCTTTTGCAGGAGGTGAACCTCCTTTTTCTACACATTTAGAGCCTCTAAGGCCTGTTCTAGTTCGAGTTCCATTTGTCTCCTATGTCCTATTATTTTATCACATTCTTCTTTTATACCAGTTATTCTTTGAATGTCTGAAAACCTTCTCTCCAGATTGATTTTTAAACTGCACATTTCCTGGCATGGGGCCTCTTTCTCCTGATAAAGGTCACCACTTTGTTCAGCCAGGTCATCTCTTTGTTGTTTGATGGCATTTAGTTGTTGGCGCTCTCATCATCAAATGCTGAATGAGAGTGGAGGTCTCTCGTAATTAATTTATTATTTTCCTCTTCCACTTTCTCAATCTGCTTTTGTAACACGGTTATTTGGTCTGAGCAAACTTTATTATATTTTAGTTGTTGATTTAATTTCTGTTAACTCTCTTCCAAAGAGTCAACCTTTTCTTGACACTCTTTTCTTAAGGCATTTAATTGGACCTCTTGGTCTACATTATTTTGCTGTTGGAGAGCCAAGTCCTCTTTTAAATTGTTAATATAATACCCAGATTCTGCCTCAGGGTCTTGGCTCTTTTGCAATTTTTGCTCTGCTAATTTCAGTTCACTCTGGATTTGAGCTAAACGTTTGGATGGTTTTGCGCTAGAATTGTATTTTCTTCATGCTTTTCCTGCATTACTCCCATATGCAGATACATATAGGCCGCAATTTTAACAATTTTAATCTGCTCCTCTTTAATTTTCAGAGTCATGTATAACTCGCTCAAAGCTTGGTTTTATAGGCCACCATCCTGCCATTTATCCATGTCTATGGGTGTGACCTCTTTCATTATTTCTTCTAGCCAGACTTTTTCATCTTGTTCTGGCCATTCCCCCTGACAAATAGTTTGTGCAGAAGGTGCTCTCTAGCTATGTTGATCTCTACTGTTGCCATTTTGAAAAGTGTTCTTTTTTTATTAATTTATTTATAGAAGGTTGATCTGTATTCTATTGCTTTTTGTCTATTTTTTGGGATGATTTAGATTTAATTTTATACATAGGCCTGGCACTTAAGATTTTTGTTTTGGGGGGCACTTCGACAGCGTAACACAGTGTTCCAGCCACCCAAAGTAATCCTACCTTGGAGGTTGGTCTGCTGTGTTTGGCTGTCACGGCAGAACAAAGAAGATCAATCCCCGACTTGAGCCCCCAATTTGTTAAGGATTCCAATCGGGCGTCACACACTGGACCAGGACACTTGCGGCCTCATCATGAGTTGGGCGGAAACGCTGGCGGTATTACCACTGGTGCTATTAGCCATACCGCCAAACCCCCCGGCGCTATTAGCGCTGGATCACGGGTTTGGCGGAACGGTTAGTGCCCATTCCCCATTGGGCCCATTCGGGAATTCCTCATTCCCCACTGGGCCCAATGGGGAATTTTCGCTCTATTACTGCAGGCGGATTTCCCGCCACAGCCCAGTGCTGGGGGGAAATCAACCAAGGCCATGATTTTGCGGACCCTTAAATGCAGCGGTAATAGCACTATTGCCGCATTAAGCGCCAAACTTGTGATGAGGTCCCTTGTCTTAGCCTGGTATGTGGTGCTCAATAGGAATGCTTTTTCTTTAGTTTCAATGAATTCAAATTGAGCAGATACCCAACTGGTCTCACACCCCCTTTTACAAAATACCCCGGGTCTCAATGGACCATGGTGAAAATACAATATTTAGTTATTTTGAAAGTTCACAAAAATCACACACATTTTAATAGTGGGCAGCAATCACAATGACAATGGAAATGGAAGCAAAACCCTTGGTTAACCTTCTAATAGAATATATCCCAAGCACAATTTAATAGGAGCACTTTTTGAATTCGGGTTTGATAGCACCCAAGTTAAGGTTTCCCGCTGCAATGTTTCCTCAAACCACAAATAACCAAATTCTGAGTGGATAGAATCAAAATCCGACCTTCCCTCACAAAATCAGAGGGATTTTAAAACCTTTGTAATAGCATGAAATGACACTTGGAAATTGACAAATAAATAATTAATGTGCAGTTAAATCTTTGAGACAAATATGACTTCACACGACAACAGTAATGCATAAACCCTAGCAATCACAAGGCAAGGGATCAACAAGAAGCATACGATTCAAAAACAAGTGAAAAATTTGAGCATGCTGCTGCTGAATGACATGTTGGAATGTTGCAATTTTCTCAATTCCCGTTTAAAATGACACAAATGAATTTGAGGAAAAACGGGTGAAATACTTGAATTCTCAATGTCGTTTTTGGGTCTGGGGGACAGATATATATCACAGGGACAATATAGCGGTGAAAATAGGTTTTTAGCTGGTGAATTGAGAGAGATTTGGAAGGTAGAGTGAGGTTCGTTTTTAGGAAAATATAGCAGTGAAAAAGAGGAAATCGATTTTAAAAGTTAAAGGCAAATTTTACTTCAACTAGATTTAATGGCTAAGAAAAGAGGAATGCCACCCGTGAATATCAAAGTTGGGCTCCAGTTGTAACCCTTAATCAGTGTGCCCCTTTTCTTTAGGGAAAATTCATTTATTTAATCAAAATATCGCTAATGACTTGATCTATGTGGAACAAAAGGAAGATAGGAAAGTGGCGCTAATGCTGGGAAATTCAATGACGTGGTGCACAGAGAATTCGACCAGTTTTAACAAGTTACCAGGGTAGGGATAGGATTGCTTAGAGAGTTTTAAAAAAGTCAAATGGGTCAAGATGGGGTAGACTATGGCCCTCATTCCAACCCAGGTGTTAAGGGTTCAACGGCACCGTTGGCGCCGTTAACCCTTAACGCCTGATTTCCACCTTAACGCCTGCTTTTAGCAGGGATTAAGTACCAAGGCGCTAAGAGTCCTTGGCGCTAATTACAGCGCCGTAATTTACGGTGCCGTAATTAGCGCCTTCCCCACTCCCATTATGCCCTATGGGGCAAAAATGGGAATGGGGAAGGGTAAATGGGGATTGCGGATTTACCGCCCCACTCACATTGGAATGGTGCGGTAAATCCGCCATCCACCATGGTGTAAACAGAGTTTACACCATGGTGGTAAAGTAGGGAACTTACCACCTGGGTTGGAATGAGAGCCTATGTGTTATGGAATGTGGGATACTCACAGTCCACGCTTAGGTTTGGGAATTTTGGAACAGTCAACAGGGTTCTGGTGCCTGCACCGCTCGGGTCACCGGGTAGTGGACTCTTCTGGCAAAAGACAGCTTGGCAAAGGTCTGATCACCAGATGGCAAGTACAGCTCGGCAATTCGGGTCACTGCATTGCGCAGGTATTGCACAAGCCGGTCTGGTCTTAGGATGCTAAATTACCACGGCCTTCCCCTGTTTTAATGAGATTTAGTGGAATTTTATTAATTTAGACCTTTGCTGGAATAGAGTCAGCTATGCTTTGGCCTGGCAGTGAAATCTGGTCAGCTTGGCTTGGGCCTTGTAGTGGAATCTGGAGTCTGGCAGGATGAATGTGGAAGATCAGGAACGCAGGCGCTGGAACTTCAAGAGAGATTGTGTGTATCTCTGTCAACCACTCTTATTTATAGAGCATGGTGACATCACAGAATTATTGGTGGGCAGAACTGAACTAGGCCTACCTCCAAGAAGCAGATAGGAAAATCAATGTTGGTTGCCTCCTCGAGGAGGAGTCGCAGATTATGAGGTTGCATTTTATGAGGTAAAAAGCCATCTCACAGTTCTTCTTGCCAAAAATCAGTCATTACCTAATTTACACATTTATACATTTGGGGCACTTTAACCAATCACATGGGCAGATTGCTATTTCTATAACTTTATACATGGGTGTGGATTATCATTAGGCATGTATGTATTAAAATTTGCAATGGCATCATCGATACTTTCCTTAAAATACCCAATTCTCTGCCATTTCTATTCCCCATGTGTCAGTGAAGTCTATGATGTCTTAAATGAAAGCCCATAAAATCACATTTAAACTGTTAACTTTTCACATTTTTGCAAAGTCCTCTGCAAAGGTAAAAGTCTTACAAGTTTTATTTATAAAATAGTCTTTGGAAACAAATGTTCAGTATTGTTTCCCATATACGGCATAGCTCCCAAGCTATCCCCTCAATCCAGGGTTGTCGCAGAGATTTCCTTTGAAGCTTCCTGTAGAAGTCACAAGCAGGTGTGTTTTTCACTTCGCACATCCGTGTCCTGGAAGTTCCAGCGTAAGATGGTTCAGCCCAGACCCAAGTCTGATTAGTATGTGAAGTTTCTTTGTCTTGGTCAGTCAAAGTTTTCCAACCTAGCAATGATCACTTTTGTGTCCTGGAAGTTTATGGTGGCTCCATTTGGGGGAAGCCTTAGCTCTGACCATCTGAAAAAACCTGTTTTAGGAGCTTGCAAACTCCAGCCGATGCAGTTAACAGTTTTATTTTTATTTTATTTTATCCTGAATCAAAACAAACCTATTGGATAAAACCTGTTGGATATATTCCACAGCAACAAATCCCTTTATATTGCTAGGAGCAGACACGTTTTTGTTCAAAATGGTACTTTTTTTTAAAAACAGGCATTTTCTTTCCTCTGGTTTGTAAAAGCCCATTTTGACACATGGTCAATGCTGCTGGGATTTATCATCCATCTACTTCCCAATATTGTTCTGTAGCTGTAGTCAGCTTGTTTTACACAACAGTCTGTACAAGGCAAACGTCTTCATGAAATTGACATGTGCACAGAAAGCTATGATTTTCTTTTCAAGCTGTGATTTTTGACATTTGCTAGCAAAATGTAAGCATTTCCTGTGTAGCTGAAGGAAAGCTTTTGTTGATTTCCTCAGGTTTGGCTGGCCCAGCCTGTCTTTCAGGAATAAGGCTCTTTTCTGATGGAGCACAATGTGAATATGGCTGGACATGACAGAGTCTTTTTGATAAAGGTAGTGTGATGAAGAACAGGGACAAATAGCATCAGGGCGGCATCATTTTAAAGGTGAAATATTCCCTCTTTGAATGGGAATTTTGGGCTTGCAGCAAAACAGCGCTGCTTTTTCACTCCATTTCTTTAAGACAAACAAGAGCACAACCTAGTAGCCTTTCTCAGGGTGCTCCCTGTTCCATCTTGCCCATTGGCACTTGGCAAAACAGTGCAGCCATCCTTTTGGTGCTGCAAAACGCAGTTTGGGTGCAATGGTGCTCAAAGGAGCCAGCACAGCCATTTTGCGTGTTCTGCTGAAGTGCAGCTTGGTGATGTGGGGAAGTGCTGCTGAGTGGGTAAATATATCCCACACAACTAATTTAAAGCAATTTCCCTGTCCAAGAATAAGGAGTCAATTTCTCCGTTTCCACCTCAATCTTTTGCCCACGGGGGAAATTCTGGCCAATAGATCTATATGTACACTAGAACACATAGATAGGTGTCGTTAATGTAAAAAGCCCCATGAGAACTTGCGTCATATAATGGTAGATTGCGGGTACTGAAAATTATTAGAACATGTTTTTGGAGTAGATTTATTTCAATGGGCAAGGTAGACCTGGCACAAGAGGTTTGGGACATATTGAGTGGAGTTAATGAGTTTTTATTTTTACCGCAGAGGTGATCAGAATGATGGATGAGCTTGGCTTCACTAGGCTTTTCTAGGAAGTGCTGAGAATGCCTTGCAATTCCTAAGACGAAGTGATGACTTATTGTATTTTTATAGAATAGTATTGTATATGTTGGTGTGTTGACTATTTAATTAATCGAATTGGTTGTGCTTATTTTATTTGCATTGGATGTGTATATTTGATATTGAATTTTATAATTCTATATAAAATCTCTCCACTGGATCCTGGTGGTTGCAAGGATCAAATTCAAGACCCTCCGCATCAACCACGAGGCTTTCTGGGACCTGGGACCATGCTACATCCAACTCTCTCGCCTTAAATACCTCCCTGCTAGAGTCCTTTGGTACTCTAGCTACAATGCTCTGAAGATCAGACATTTCTCCAAGCAGAAAGTGGGGGGAAAATCTCTGTCTTTGGCAGGAGCCCCACTCTGGAATGGCCTCCCTGCCCCTCTCTGATTTGAGCTGGATCTTCTTAGGTTCCAGGAGTTTCTCAAGACCTTCCTCTTCTGCTCCTCCTTCCCTCTCCCTTGCTAGTCTCCAAGTTTCCAACTGCCACTGTGACTGGTTGCCTGTGTTCCTTATGAGCCTTACCGGGACAGGGCCCTCCTTTGACCATTCTTCTCCTGCACCCTTTTTACCAGCACTTGTCCTCTGGTACCCTCCCCTTACTAGACTACTGAGTCTGGTCCACCCTCGTCCCTGCACTAGTTAACCCTCACTCCCGGGTCCCCAGGAACTTGCCCTCCTGGGTTCCCCTTAGCACTTGCCCAGCCACTGGGACCCCCTCCGTCATGCACTTCTCCCTCTTCCCCCTCTCTCTATCCCATCCCTTCTTCCTAATCTTCCCCCTCTTCCTGTTACTGTACTTCTTGTTACTGCTTTTGCACGATCCGAATGTCACAAGGCCTAATAAGACAGTTATTGTTATTTTCCCCTCTGTCTCCAACTCTTTTGCCTTGTGGTGCCTGGAAATACTTTTTGCTGTATATGCACCATTCAAATGTTTAATAAATTAAAAATAAAAAAATAACCAGGGGTTACGGATGCCTTGGTTAGGACTTCTTCAGAGGTGGTTGTGGCCAGACAAGGCAGAGAGGTACCTATGCCCTAAAATAAAAATAAAGACCCTTGAACTCAAAACTCAGAGGATTTTCTGTACTATCTGTGACATGTGGTGTCATCATTGGATTCACCAAACCTTGATAAAGAGGTTGCAAAATGCTGTCCAAGATGCTGAGAGTAATGAGAATAACTGATGCCACCAGACATCCCACCGAGTCACAGTGAGATCAGCAGGATGTGACCTATATGGAAGAGTAGTTTCAAAATCAGGGTTGGCTTACCTAGAGGTGGGAGCCAGAGTGATGGAACATGATTAAAGGGGTGAAATCAAGTCAATTCTGCTGATTCTGGGTAGTACTCCGTTTATACTGAAGCCAGGCCAACCCATCGACCAGAGTCCGAGTATACTTTGGTACCCGCTCCGAAAGGTAATACGAACAAAAGAAGATCACCTAAAGTTGCAAAAATTGCTAAAAAGTGGCTCTGTAACTCACCAAGCTAAATGGGAAACATCATCAAAGTGAAACTGCCATAACATCACAACAGAAACACCAAAAACAACTGAAACCTGATGAGCCAAAACATGGATACCCAATGAAATACGTTTTAGGAGCGCTGTTCTTTACGAATCCAGGCAAGTTCCTTTTACACTTTGCAAGCTTTTTCTTGAGAACAAGGCTGATAGTCTTACTCAGCGGAGTGCCCCATTCTCAACCCTGGGCATCACCTCTGGCCCGCTCTGTACTTTGCCCTTTCTTGAGTTTTCAACTATATATTTTCACTTTTTCTCATGTCATCTTTCCTTGCAGCATCGTGCTCTGGGACTTACACCACGACAACAACCTACCAATTGTAGGTCTCGTCCACGACTGCTTTGGTGGGGACTTAGATTTTTCCAGTTACAGCATGAACTGGCGATTCCTCTTCTCTTCTCTTTCCATTTCGTCCTGTGAAGACACTGTCCAGGTAAATTCTTTTCCTGACTAGCGCTTTTCCCATCAGAAACTAATCTTCCTCTTTGTCTTTCATTCATCACATACACTAATGGCTACCTCCCTCTCTTAGGTCTTAGATGTCCCAGACAGGGATGATGACTAATGGATTACTAAGAGTTTTCCAGCGGGCTCTCTCAGTTCCCCGCCCAAGCTACTAGCCACCTTTTACACCTCATCCACCCAGCCGCACACGGCTTCCACCCTTGCTACCTGTTCTAGGTAAGTTATTCATTAAACCCCCCCCAGCCGACCCTGCCTCACTCACATGGACCTTGGCTTGCTGACCAGCGGTGTGGGCTCAGGGACTCATGCACTACTCTTCCAAAGGGGACCCAATGCCACAATGTTCTTTCTGCCCTCTCGTTTGGGGGGAGATTCATCTGAATTTCTCCAGAGGCTTCCCTCATTATTTGGGTCTTTGGCTGCATGTGGCTATGAGATATATTTCAGACTCGACCAGGATCGATGTCTGGTTTTTCGATTATTTTCTATTTTGCATGCAGAACAATTCTGTACAGATCCACCTCTATGTTTGTTTGTTTTCATATTTTTATTCATTTATGGTGACTTATCCCCCTTCTCTTTTCTACCATTTTCGTTTTCTCCCTCTTTTCCTCTCTCCCCCTTTTTTCACCCATGCAGGGTCCTGCTAATTATTGCCCTGACGAAGGCGGAGTACATTCACTTCACATGACAAGTACTTCTTTACTGATTCTGTTCCGCCGAAACGCTTCCTTCAACCAGAGGGGAATCAAGGTCCCTCATAGAAGCATCTGTGGACCACCAAGACCGTATTTGCTCACACGACATTATCCATTCATGGGACCATGTCACTGATGTGAAGCATTCGCATTTCATGTTGTTTATTCATTCCCCCTGTAGCGTTGGCAGACCCTATCCCGACACACAATACCTTCAGCTTCGGGAATTGATCCTAGTCACTAATGAACATTGCTCATTTGCTCTATTTCTTATTAGGTTGAATAGAGTTGCAGTTGTATTTATTACTCTCTTTTTTGTCTTTCTGTCTTTTGCTTCCGATTTAATCAAGCGTCCCAGTGACAAGCAACTGGTTTTCTGTCAATATTGAAAATTGCTTTTTGTTTTTCTACATTGTACTAATTCTCATTTTTTTGATTGTTTGAAAGTTTTCACACTCAATCTACAAATGGGAGATTTATGTTTATGTTCTTGATTGTATATGTTCTTGCAAGTTGGATTTTATTTTATTATATGTACCAATTTTCTGATATAAAGTTTTAACATCAATCTCTCCTACAATCTGTTTATTTTCAAGGAGTGTTCTAGTACACAAATTTGCATGCAACATCTATAACCATTATGGTTACATGGGTTTAGACCGGGTGAACATTTCGAATTTATTTTTCATTCCACACTGGCTAACCCTTAGCATACCAGTATCTTTGTTTTGTTGAGATTATAGATTCCGCCCCCTACTGGTATGTTACCCCCCGGGGCAGACCACTGTGGCCACTGAGTGGCCCCTTTTTCTGTATATATGCCCAGTGAAATAAAGCATTCCATAGCAAATCACCAAAGAAGAATATGAACTCAAGAGACCAACATAAGCATGGAACAAAAAGACAAACACCACCAAAAACTCTCAAATATCCTGCATACTCACCCTCAAACACTGAACAAAGCAGAAACATACATCTACCGCAGCACAAATCTAAAACCACCGCAAACTGCACACATTCCGCAAAACCCAAAATGGGCTCTAAACCAACTAAACACAAATCACCCCATACACAATCATACACCGTACACCACAGAACTTCTACCAACTAAAACCAAACCAGCACACAGTGACTAGTTTTCTGAACTGAAGCTACCAACAGCACAATAAAGCTCTCTTGTGCATTTCCATCTTAATCCCACTAAGCCCTCCTAGCCCTCTTTCCATTTCAGGTCTACCAGAGCGCCTGTAGACCTTGAAAATGGCAGCAACACATTGCATAAATAACAATAATATGACAGAACATACAGAAGAAGGTGAGGATCTAGACACAACAGAACAAGTGGATTCCTGGAACAGACAGAAGCACAACAACTTGAGCACAGACCCTGAAACCTACCTGGAAAAGCATTGTTAGAATTGGCTGAGACCTGTAGGATGCATTCCCTTCTTAAGCAAGTCCAAAAGAACCTTGTCTGAGAGGCCCTTGCAGGCCCTCATTTCACAGAGAAGAGAGGATTCCTATGCCAGGTCAGTGTCAATCCCAGAGGGATGTAGTCAACCATCACCAGCCATTGGTACCGTAGCCATTCTGGAAAGCAGTTCTAGAGCTCCCACATTCCTACCTAACTGCAAGTGTGATGGATTGACTTCTGCCGTGCAGGAGTATAAGGGTGAGAAGAAGCTAAAGTGCCTACTCATCCTTCACACTTCTACAAACAAAGACCCAACACAATGTTAAAGGTAAAACAGGCACAGTCAAGTACTGTACCTCCTTCGCCTTTTAAGACAATGTGAAACAAGGGAAGGCTATACTATGAAAAAGGGTGCACATTTTATTCAGTAGTGACCCAAAAAGTCTAAACTAAGGGAATATCCAATCAAGGTTCTGTAAATAAATAAATAAATATTATAGCGGCAGGCTGGTGTAAGGCTGTGGCGAAGCTGATGGCTTAGAGCATTTCTGAAGGCAATTTTGAACAATACATGTTGTAGCATTCACTAGGATTGGCTCCGGGACGAGCCAGTTTGAATCGTATTGCAACCTCTGGGTTGGACCGGTGAGTGGCGCTCTCCTGGTTCGAGTTGAGGGTTGGCAATGGTTTGAAGCTGTAAGCCTGAAGCTCCAGGGTGCAGTTTAGTGAAGAGGGAGTTAAAGGTGGAGTTGGGTGGAGTTGTTTGCGCAATTGCTGGATTAAGTCAGCCAGTGACCCCCAGCTGTTCAAGTTGAGTTTGTTCTTGATTCAAGCACACTGGTTTGAGGAGTTCAGTTGAGAGCCAAAGGCAGCACCTGCAGGTTCTGTGGTTTGAGATGCAGTGAACCCGGTTTGAAAGGAGTTCGACCAGTTTGATGCAATGAAAAAACAGGGGTCTGGGCTGTCTTGGCTCTCAGGATGCTGTGAGTCCCAATCAAGAAGTTCAAGGATAAGTTTAGTTCTTGTTCTCTTGCTCCCAAACACAGGGAGGCTGGAACCACAACTTCAGGGTTTCTTCAATACTCTGTGGTCCTGGGTGACATTGTACCTGGCTAAGAGGTAAGTCTTGTACCAACAGCTGTTCACCCCCACTGATCCATGGGGACAGAGATTTCCTAAATCTTCGACACTCAGTCTTCACCTTATTGGTGGAGGACTTTGCAAAGATCAACTTCCCAAAGAGGTCAAATGAATTATTTCTTAAGTGTTTGCCCAAAAGTGAATCAAATAAGAATTTGGTGGCTCCTTTTTTAAATGTAGAAAGTCCACAGGTGATTGTACTAAAGCTAGCCTACTTTAAGGGTTCAATTCATGTTCTTGAAACAAGTGGATTGTGCCCTCTGACATCACACCCACAGTGTTTTATGCTACAGGAAGTGGCAGTGACAGGAAAGAGAGATAGAGACAGAGAATAACAAGATGCTGGAACCATACTCCTGCTGTAAAGAGCTCACTTTTTCTACACTAACTCCGACCCTTCTCTTCTCAATAGAATCAAAGGCATTTAGATATGCAGCAACCTGGTGTGAAGCTACTTCTGTCGAAAATGAGTGTGCCCTTTGATCCTGTTGACAGGACAGCGTCCTGTGGTGTAGCTGTCTCTCTGGGGAGGGTGTTACCTGGCCTCACAAAGGAACACAGAGAGGCAATTTCCAAAGCTACAGTCCTGCTAGCAGTAGCAAGGAAAGTCTGTCTGGGGATAATACACATCATCTGTTGACAGCTAAGCTGGGCTCACAGGGCTCACACATGTGTGATATCAAATTGCTGTAGCTGTAAGAATTATGAGAAATACAATCTCCCATATCATAACTCGAGTGTGACTTATATTTAAAGATGGATCTGCCACCAGGATAGTAAGCCCATAATTACAGGGTTTGGTGCAAGGCTACATCTCTTAAATACAGCCCCTGTGCTGCAGAGAGTTGGCTGTCACTGCAGCTGTCAAATGGGAGCTTTTGTCCTATGAACCTTCTCTATACTACTGGTAGAGCAGGCACTGCAGATTAGGATACTCCTGCAGCAGGGTACAGGTGCACACTATGCTTTTGGCATGAAGTTTATGAAAGGTGAATCTGACCAGCAGCTTTCCCTTTAAAAGAGGGAATCACCTGCATAATTTTCATAATTAATTTAAAAAAAACAGGGCCTCTGCAGACTTGCCAGATGGCGTTTCCTTCCAGATGGACATTTGACATTAGAGACAAGCATGAAGGCCGTACTCTATCAGTTCTACTGGCCCATAGTCTACACTAAAACAACTTTATGCCTGCTGCCCGGTGTGCCAGAAATATCCCTGCATGATGTTCCATGAGCCCCTCTCCAACTGATACCCAACATAGAAGTGCCATTCCACCAAATTGTCCGCTAGTGGCCCGATATCCAGAGGCCTTCTCGATGTGGAGCAACACAATAGAGGCAAAACTAAAATGTATCATTCAATTTATCACAAGACTGGGGTTTCCGACTGCAATGTTGACTGTTCACGAGATCAGCTTCATGTCAAACTTAATAACAGAAATTAAAGACCTAATGAAAATCTGTACCTTAAGAACGTCTGTATATGATCCCATGATCATTGACTTAGTAGAGCAATGCAATGAAATGCTGAAAAACATCCTGCAGGAACTAGTCAATGACAGAAAGAACAGGGATGACCTGGTGCCCTGGGCACAGTTTACCATCAGAAAGGCCCCCACCCAAGCATCAACCGGATTCTTCCCTTTTGAGTTAGCTTATCGGCGGAACCCTCGAGATGTCTTGGAAATCCTCTGGGAGGAATGGGAAGGTCCTAAAACTGCCACCAGACCAGTGACCATCCAATGATTGAGCATACTAGAGAGTACACCGAGAAAGTACAGCAGTTGGTAAAACGCATATATAAGTAACACATTCTAGGCAAGAGACGATGTACTACAAAGAATTCCATCTTCATACTTTGCAAATGGGAGACCAAGCACTGATCCTACTGCCAACCAAGCAAAATAAGTTGTTGGCTAGATGGCAAGGCCCCCACATCATCACAGAATTCATATTACGATTGAGATATTAAGTACAACAAGAAGATCGAACAAAATCCTCCCATGTGTACCATATAAATAAACTGAAAGCATGGAGAGACAACAGTATCCCCCAACTATTCGTTCTATACACCAGAAATACCAGGAAGCAACCCCTCCCATCAAAAGTAAGGGGAGTCAGCATTCTGGCTCGAATAACCATACAACAGCATCAAGAACTGGCCCGGTGGCTAGAGGGTAATGCTGATGTGTTCTCTCTAAAACCTGGGCAGTGCAAGGATACATCTATAAAATAAACACGCCTCCTGAAAGAGTAGCGCACCTAAAGCCCTATCGGCTGCCTGAAGAGGAACAAAAGAAAATGCTCGAGATGGGTATTATAGAAAAATCCCAAAGAGAATGGTTGTCCCCCATCGTCTTCATCCCCAAATCACATCAGAAGTCACAATTCTGTACCAACTTCTATCACCTAAACGAGATGCCCGCATTGATGACCTGGTGAAAAGGCCTGGATCAGCAAGGTTCATATCCACCCTTCCACCCTGGATCTCACAAAGGGCTACTGTCATGTCAGCTACTTCGGGATGAGGAGGCCAAAACCAAGGCAGCCTTCTCAACCTCAGAGGGCCTGACCAATCCATAGTGTTGTTCTTCAGATTGCATGGGTCCCCAGCCACTTTTCAAGATCTGATGGATCATGGCTTGGCTCACTGTCAACCTTTCGCTGGGGCATGTCTGACAATATATTCATCTACAGTTTAAATTGGGAAAAACATCTATGTCAACTTACTATAGTCAGCAACCAATTGAGGAAGGCCCACCTGACAGCTAAACCTGCTAAATGTCACTTAGCTCAGACAACCTCAAAATATATGGGTTTCCAGGTGGGAAATGACAGAGTGCATCCTGAGATGGCAAAGGTAGAAGTGGCACACCAAGACAGTGGCCTTTCACGAAGAAGGACATAGAAGCCTTTCTCAGACTGGTGGGCTATTATGAGCACTTCATACTCAACTTTAAGAGACCACAGATCTCCCAATAGATAGACTAAAGAAAGAAAAACCTAACATTCTAAAATAAGACGACGAGGCCCAGAAGGCCTCTGATCAGCTTAAAGAAATTCTGTGTAGAAGCCCTGCTCTCACCATGCCTGACTTCTCTAAGGAATTTATACTCCAAAAATATTCCTCGACAGTTGGATTGGGAGCAGTGCTATTGCAAGTAGACAATGGAGAAGAAAAGGCCATTATGTTCACTAGCCGTAAACTACAAACCTGAGAAATAAACTATCCCATTATAGAGCTGGAGGCCCTGGCCATTACATGGGTAGTGTACCGTTTTAGATACTACTTGACCGTGAGACAACTTGAGATTGTTACAAGACATGCTCCATTCTTATGGATGGCTCAAAACAAAGACAGAGATCCTCACGCCTTGAGGTTGTTTTTGGCATTGTAACCCTTTTCCTTCACTGTCAAACACTGGGCAGCTTAGAAAACAACAACATAGATATTTATGTCCCGATATCCCCATACAAAAAGTTCACAGGGAGAGGGGGAAGAAGAGGGAGACCTTGGGGAAAGAATGGTGGTGTGATACGGCAATTAATAATGTCTGGTGGGGATTAGAGCCTTGTTGTATTCCTTTCCTTCACACATACACCACCCTGGGGGAAATGACACCAGACCACTGACTCAGGAAAGGAGACCAATCCCCAGAGAAGAGGGGCAATATAAGACTGGAACAGGAAGGAGAACATGTGGGTTTACCAGGTGAGGTCAGTAGTGGAGGATGACAGATTGGCCAGCAGGAACAAGGAAAGAGCAGCCGATAGTGGAGCAGATTGTAGCAGAGGGTCAGTTATTGTTTTCAGAGTGATAGTTGTTCTGCAGTGTAAGTGTGCATGTGTGTGTGTGTCTATGTGAGACAAGTAAGTAGAAAGTAGAAGTTGAGTGGAGTGTTGGAAGGAGAAGTGTAGTAGTGAGAGGCAAGGTGTGATGGGACGAGTAGACTCATAGTAGGAGGAGGAGAGTAGTAACTAGAGCAAGGGAGCAATGAAGTTGTTTGGAAGGAGTTAGTACATCTAATGGTGGAGGCAATGAGTAGGAGGAGAGGAACACCAGAGTGACTGAGACTTGGTTTGATTTGAATTGATTTAATTTGTTATTTGTAACACACATACCCAATGAAAAAGGGTCCAATCAGGAACTGCATCTAGACGCAGATGTTAATTAGAGTCAGTTGTTTACATCATTATACTATAATAGAGACTTGTGATAGCTTAGTACAGTTACATAAAAAGATGGGGTTTTCATTTCTTATTTCTTCCTAAACACAGGTAAGGACTCAATCTGTTGAAGTTCCTTAGTTAGAGAGTTCCAAGAATGAGGGCTGAAGGAGGAAAAACACCTAACGCCCGTGTTGTTATTTTAGTGAGGGGAGCTACCAGTAAATATTGTCCTGCTGATCGAAGAGATCGGGTGGGCTAATGTCATTGGATTTTTGACACTAGGTATCTTGGGGCCAAACCATGAATGCATTTAAAGACCAGACATACATCCTTAAACAAAACTCGCTGTTGAACTGGAAGCCAATGAGGACTGGGAAACAGAGGACTTCCTTAGTAGTGCATCAGTCTGATGGTAGTATTCTGTGCTACCTGCAGTCTCTGTATTTGAAATTACTGAATTGCAAAAGAAGTGCATTACAGTAATCGAGTCTAGAATTTGTTTAAATACCGCCCACTGTTGACCATTCTTTTACTCCAAAAAGAGGCAGCAAACGCTTAATCAATTTCAATTGGTAATATAAAAGATTTGATTGTATGATTAAGAGACAGATTTCAGTCTGGACTGCCAGATGCAGCTAAGATTCTTTACTTTATCAGAAAACTTCATGGGTTTGCCGAATTAAAGTGGACATGGGATGGTTTGTAAAATAGTTGCCATTTTTCATTTTGGGCCAAAGACAATAACTTCTGTTTTCGATGGATTCAATTGAAGCTTATTGTCAGGTATCCAGATTTTTTCAGCACACAATAAAACTCGGTCCATATCGTCCCAGGGCTGTTCAAGCCGTACATAAATTTGGTTGTCATCAGCATAAGAGTGATAGCATAAACCAAACTCCGAAAAGATGTTTAAGAGTCGTCCGATATAAATAATTTAACAACAATGGGGGCAGAGAAGACCCCCGAGGCACCCCATAGTCAACTGGCAGGGAATTGGTGATACATGGGCCGATTTTAACCTGCTGTGCGCGATTGGTAAGGAATGAGGCAAACCATTCCATGGCCTCATTGGAAACCTGTGCTACCATTGACAGCCTGGAAAGAAGAATCTCAAAATCAACTGTGTTGACAGGTCAAGCATGACCAAAATACTAATGACCCCATCGTCGGCAGCCCTCAATAAATCTTCCCAGACTGCCACAAAAGCCGTCTCGGTTCCGTGATTGTTATACGTCCAAGACGTTATGTTCCTCCAAAAAACTTTTCAAATTAATGGTTGGAATTGTTTCCAAAATGTTGGCTGGCCACAAAAGGCCAGCAATTGGACAATAATTAGAAAAAAGTTTATGGTCCAATATTGACTTTTTCAGCAGCAGTGCAATATAGGATTTTTTCAAATCCGATGTAACACAATGCTGTGCAAGGGAGGCATTTACCAAAATGTGTACATTCTCACCAAGAGCACGTGCATCTAGTTTAGCCAAACAAGCAGGGATTGGATTGTATGTAAAGTAAGTGGGCTTCGATTTAGCCAATAAATCAACAATGTCTGCAGTACTAACTGCTTTAAATGCCAAATTAGGACCAGAAGCTTCCAGATCCAGGTGGGTATTGTTACACATTAAACCAGGTTCCAGAGCAGCAGACTGGGCATCAATACTATTTCTAATATCTTTTATTTTATCCAAGAAAAACACATTTAGCTCATTAGCCATTTTCGTAGAGGCCGGCAAACCAGTATTAGTGCACTGAGGATTAGTAAAATGTTTGATTGCCGAAAAAAGCACCTTTGTACTGTTATCAGCAACATTCATTTGTTTTTTTGTTTTTACAAAGAGACAAATTTTGCTAAAATAATCTCGTCTATATTCTTTCAACACTAGTTTTGCTGACAGACGATCTGAACTATGTCTAGTCCTAAGCCACATTTTCTCATTTTTACGATAGACTCTCTTAAGTTTTTGTATTTTTACACTGCACCATTGATTGTTTTTCATTAGGGATTTTTTTGGGGAGGAGAAATTCAAGGGGAGTGGTAGAAAGAGTAGTGGAGAAGAAGTGTGTGGGCATGACTGATCTAGCAGGAATATACAAGTAAGTGCAAGGCACTTTCCAAACTCCATTTAGGGTGCTGACTTATTTCTAGAGTAGGGACAGTTAGGTAGTCCGTGAGGGAGTATTCGTCAAACCATCCATTTTGAAAAACAGAATCCATATAAAATCGCCCGCTTCCTGTTGCCATACGGTCACTATAACACCGCCATCATGTGTGGAGCACCAAAGTCACGTGTCCCAGAGGTCCGCCAGAGGAAGCCATGCTTTGCAGAGTCACATTGCTAACTGACACAATTGTGGCAAATGCTGACAAACTCTTTGCCACAGACCACAGGCAGACAAGCCAAAGGAGAAAGTCAGCAATATGGGTGGAGGTGGCACAGAAGGTGTCGGCTGTGGGGCCTGTACCCTGCGCATCTAAAGATTGTCACAAGCGGTCGGACATCCTCTGCCTCAAAGTGTGCAACCTGCTCTTGGCCCATAGGAAGAAATGCCTGCCAACCGGAGGCAGGATGGCCTCCCCATTCAAGTTAATGTCCTGAGAGGAGACCTGCAGCACAGTGCTGCATCTCAAAGGCATCAAGGGAGGGAGTTGGAGCGCCAGGGGCCGGCGCAGGGGAGCAAGCAGAGGGCGGTGATCCAAATAATAAGAACTGAGTGCACAGCGAAATGCACCACACACTGCATGGAGCTAGGTCCAACTGCATGACACCAAAACACAACAACCACATGAAATGGGCCATATTCCTTGGCCTTCGTCCAGGGGAACCCAAGCATTGCACCCAAAAAACATGTGAACACACATATGGCCAAATGAGTACTGGTCATGTGCACAAAGAGACAACATGAGAAGTAGCACATACGTGAAGCACACACTTGACCATTCACACATGCACGCATGCATCAAAGCTGTCCTGACATACAGACTCCATGTACAGGCAGAATGTCACGCAATGACATATTAAGTTGGATGACACAGAGGTGATTAACAGCATGCCCATCTCATCCCCAAAGGCACCTCCTCTGACAGTGAGCATGGTGGACTCTCACACCACCCACGCAGAGGAAAAGGACCACACCTTGCGCCACTAAAGCCAGGACAACAGACCAGCCAAGACAACACCAGCCACAGCAGCCCACTGGCCCTGTGGCCCATCCACCTGCTTCTGTTACGCAGCCAACAGCCACTGAGGTCCAGCCACCTGCCCTTGTCATCCAGTCCTCTGGTCCGCCAAGATGGGCACTGGTCACCCAACACCAGTCACCCACATAACCGGGCACATCTACAGAGGACGATGCTGTGCAAGAAGCTGGGGATAGCACAGAGGGGTTACCGAACCACATGCCGTACCGTCAGCCAGCCCATATGACCCCCACAGCCCACCTCCACCGCCGATCCCCAACATACATGACATGGATGCACGCATTCACGGGATCGAGCAGAGGCACGACGAGATGGCCGACCTTGTGAGGCAGCAGCTCACTGAGTCCTGCATGATGCACAAATGTGTGCAGGCCAGCAGCCGGCGCTGTGCCTGTGCTCTGGGTTGCTCTACCTCTGCCATGGTTGTGGTGCTGGCACAGAGGATCCAGGAGGGAAACAAAGGCATCCCTGCACTTGCAGAGTCCCTCACCATTACCCTGCAGGTGGCACTAGACCGCAGAGATGTACATGGATCAGACTCCCCTCCACCATCACCATGCCAGCCATTTCACACCAGGGCAGCCTAAGGCGCCACTTCCTGTGGCTGTCAGGGTCACCAAGGCAAGGCCCATGACAAGAAGCAAAGGAAGTGACTGTGACCAACTGTATCACTAATGCACTCTGACGTTTGAGGGTGTTTGGGGAGGGAGTGTTTGGGGGAGGGAGTATTTGGGGGGAGTGTTTGGGGAGGGGGTGTTTGGGGAGGGAGTGTTGGTGGGGAGGAAGTGTTTGGGGAGGGGATGTTTGGGAATGGGTCGTAGGTCGCACAATGTATCATGCACATTTTTCTGATCAATACATACATATAGTTACACACATGAATTCAATGTCTGGACATTCATATTTGGTGTGGTCTGCTTTTGGTGCTGCATGTGACATGCAGTGAGGGCCATCGGTTGTGTGCAGTGAATGGGTGGTCAAAAAAAGATCTCAATAATTTCCTGTTGAGATGCATGCCCATCCTTGACATCCATGTGTAGGTGTTGTTGCATGTCTTCAGCTGCATATCTATCTCCCCTGACGTCATCAACCGCTGGGCATGGGTATGTTGAATCTGATACACATATTGTGCAACATTACACAGGCCAGTAGTATCTTCCCGACCTTCACTGGCCTGTACATGAGTGCTCCCCCCCTGATGTCTCGGGAGGATAGCTCAAGGACAAAACGCTCACCTTGGAAGCAAGACTATGCAGAGCAACACAGGTACGATCCTCGGTCCACGCTTAGAAACCTCTGGGTATTAAGCGTATTATAAATAACCAATTACAATTACCAGTGGAGGCCCCAAAAATTTGTCTTCAACGGTCCAAAGGTCTGCTCGATGGTTGTCCGGGTTTGCACGTGTGCACAATTGTAGGCAAGTTCCTGCTGGGTTTCTGGCACGGATTTGACAGTAGTACCAGCATTTTTGGCTATGGTAGTGCCGCCTCATTTCTGTCATGCTAGTTTTTTCGGCACATCTTGCGACGGGTCACATAGAATCCATAGAATATGCTACCGGAAACAGTAGCACAGTGTGCAGTGTTGCCGACGTCAGTGTTACAGGCAGTAACTGGAGTATAGAAAAAGTGCGCTAATCAGAATTACCAGCACTTTATTTCTAGACTGCATCACTTGTAATTACCCCACTGTTTTGATTATCATTATTTGACCCGAAATCCAAAATCGATATTGGTTGTCAAACGATACAAGTCCTGTGATATTTGATAGTTGGTGAGATTATTTTGGAATCTTGATACAAAGTGATACTGGCCCTCATTATGTTAGCCGGTACGGATTAAATGGTGCCAGTAAAACCGTGCCTGCACCGTTTTCCGGACAGGCTAACTACGGGTTCTGTGGCCATGTAGAGTTACACCCGCCAGGTCTGACCTAGCAGGCGTAATGCCACCGGCCACCTACGGACGCGGGAACAACGGCACCAATACCACATGGTGCCAGTGTTTCCACTTCCCCATTCCCATTGAGTCCTATGGGACTCCACGGGAATGGGGATTTCCAGAATGCCGCTCCTGAATTCCTGGATCACCAGGGCTGTAATGCCCTGGTAATTCCGGCAAGTCCAAAGCCAGTAAATCTCTACAGGTCCGGCGGCAGCCTGCCGGTTTTACCAACACGGCTACTGCCAGACTCGTAATGAGGGCCACTGTCTAGCTAGCAAGTCACTTCACATAATCAACCATGCCACAGCATTTAATGCTGCTCCAAGTTTGCAAAGCATACATGCGGCACTTTTAGCAGTAGCTAATATGAATATTATTTTCTATTCTTATTTCTGTGTTAATTACTTTTTTTATTACTTAAAAAATCAAAACAAAAGTACCAAAAAACATTTTACAAAAGAACAATTCAAAAAGGGATTTGCAGGTATAAGTTTGTAACTAAGCTCCAATGGTTTCATGCCACCAGGCATGAACGCTCTTACTGTTTCACAACCAATGTAGTTATAAAGCTTGGAGAAGCATAGAGGAAGGAGCTTTACCTAATCCATGTTATACACCACAATTCACTATGCTGCTATGGAGCAAAGAGATTAAATGGGTCTCATTACGGGTTTGCCAGTATCCTGGATTTAATACTGCTGGGATACTGGCAAATGGAAATGCCGTTATCAGCACTTGACAGCTGGTAATAACGGCAGATTACAAGTGCTGGTATTTAGAGTAAATCCCAATTTCAATGGTGGGATTTTGCCGCAATTACCACCAAAGGTATTACTGTGCTGGTACTACAGGGATTTCTTTGCCGTTAGGGGTCAGATTTACCTCCAGTTGTTAACTGGAGGTAAATCCGTCCCACTTCCGGTAAAGTTGTAGTTGTCAGTTCTGCTAAAAGTGCCGGTACACGGTATCACCAGCACTTTATTGCATACCAGTCAACTCTTAATGAGGACCAATGGTCCCGTACAACAACAAGCAAGGCTCATTGCCATTTCAAGTTTGTCTGTTTCAGTTTCCATTTACATTATTACAAAATCGACATGTATTAGCAAGCATTGGCAAAGATAATATATGCTTCTTGTTTGGGGTCTGCAACCTGTGACGTACTGATATTACATCTGCACAGCCAAAGTTTGAAGAACCCCCAATCATAATAATGTGTGGTTTATGTGCTGATTACTTAAAAAAAAAATGTTCAGCATTGAAAATGTATGATTTCAGCATTGCTTGTTCCAGCCGTGAGCTTGGGGGCTGAAGCCCTCCCAAACTGCTGAGAAAGATACACTTAGGTATTATGTCTCTCCAGCAATGCTTACACTGCTTTTAAGCTGTGTAGCCCTACAGAGATTTTTTTTTTACTAAACTGAAAATCACATTTCAAGGGGAAATGGGGCATAAGGTTGGGAATACCCACGCGATGATCCACATTTTTACCTCTCCAATATACTTACATTCCAGAACTACCTCAACCTGTGCTTATGTTTGCCATATTCAAAACAGAAGGTCACAACCAAGTAGGTCTGGGCTATTCATTTAAAAGAATATGATATAATATGATATGATGTGGCCTTTATAATGCGCCTGTACACAAGTGTTTCTAGGCACAAGACTAGAAGGGGGAAACAAAGCAAGGACAAAAAATTATCTTACTAGGCCTTTTGTAATTCAGATCACACAAGTGCGGGGAAGAGGGAAGGGGAGAAGTGCCAGGGGGGAGGGAAAGGGGGACGTGCAGTTAACTCACAAGTGCATCCAACTGGTGGCTCGTAAGTGCAGAGAGAAGGGACTCTAGGGTTGCAGATACAGACACTTAAGTGCTGGGGAGTCCAGAGGCAGTACAAGGGCAACTGGACATGCAGGCAATGGGACTGAGTTCAGAGGTTGACAAGGTGACCAGTGTGCAGAGCCGTCAGGTGCATAAGCAGTGTAGAGGAAGAGAGAAAGCGGAAGCAAAAAGGAAGGTCTGAGTTGCTTCCGGAACCACAGGTGGTTCTGCTCAAGTTTGAGCGAGGCAGGGAGGCTGTTCCAGAGGGAGGCCTCAGCCGAGGAGATATATCTACCACCAACTCTCTGCTTGGAGAAGCGTCTGACCCCCAGAGAGTTGGAGGTTGATGAGCAGAGAGCTTGAGAGGAAGATGTTTTGGAAGAGAAAGTTGGAGGCAGAGCGGTCGCAGGCCCCAGAAATCCTTGTGAACGATGCAGAGGGTCTTGCACTTGATCCTTGTAGCCATGAGGAGCAAGTGAAGAAATTTTAGAGCTGGAGATATTCGATCCCTGGGCTTGAGGCCAATGACAAGTCTTGCTGTCCTGTTCTGGATAAGTTGTAAAAGTCCAAGAGTAGAGGCAGGAAGATTTAGAAATAGGCCTTTTGCAATAGTCCAGCCTAGAGAGGACCATAGCTATGGAGACAGTAAGCTTCTAGGGGAAAGTGAGAAAAGGAAGAATACCTATGAGGAGGTGCAGCTGATAGTTTGACTTCTTAGAGACATCAGAGATATAAGGAGAGAAGGAGAGGGTGGAGTCGAAGATGACACCAAGGTTCTAAGCCTCACAGGAAGGAGCAGGAAGAGGGCCCAGAGTGGACGGCCAAAGAGAGAGAGAGAGGAACGGAGGGATTGGGTGCCCCAATGAAGAGGATCTCAGTTTTAATGGCATTAAGGCAGAGATCATTGGCAGCAAACCATTCCTGAATTGCGGCCAGACAGTCTGGAATGAGAGAAGAAGCAGAAGTGGCTGAGGGGAGCCTGATAGCGAGCCGAGTGTCATCCGCATAACATTGAAAATTGGAACAGAAAGTAGCGATGCGGTGGACAAGAGGTGCCAGGTAGTGGTTAAAGTGCCAGGGAGAGAGGTTAGACCCCTGGTGAACACCACAAGTAGAGAGAGAGATAGAAGAGAGGAAAGATGCCATTTGTACCTGAGAGGGTCGGTCGGTGAGAAAGGCAAGCAAGGTGCCAATGTAGACCTATTTAATAATGCCTTCACTGGTGTACCTGCACTTAAAGTTCCCTGCTTCATCAAAATAAAGCAGCAACATATTCCACAATGCAGATCTCCCTATGGGGGGTCCAATGTGTATCTTGGCTTGTGGTTATCAACTTGTAAAGCTGTATTGTATGTGGATAGCTAAAAGAGCACTGCGGGTGCTCAAAAACAGAAATTGTACTGTAGTCTATAATTAATCCAACCCTAACAGTTGTGCCTTTGCCTAAACTAACTCTAACACCACACCACTGCCCAAATTAATCAGCCTCAGCACCAAACACACTGTCCCTCGCACTGCATTGTGCTGCACAGACAGAGACACACACACTAACCCACATCATGCACATACTGCCCCAGCTATGCACAAACATTAGCACAGCACTACTCACATATACTGCCCCAACACTGCACACACTGCCCAGCAATGCACTGCACAAACACACTATCCTGTCACTCCGAACACTGATTACATATGGCATTTGCACTGCATTGCACTGCACTCAATACACAATCTAAGATTGAAAACGTTTTCACTTCCCCAAGGGTTCAAATAGTTTGCGTTCCAAACAAGGGGTTCCCTTCTTCAAACTTTGAAGTCTTCCAGCATTCCAAAATAACACAAATCCTTAGGATACTCAATGTTCCAAAATTACACGATTCCTTGGGATATTTCCCAGCTCTTCAGGTTTGGTTCCTTTCACCAAATCATAATGTTCAGTTCACCAGTCTTAGTTCAGACAAGTTTTCCTTCATTCCATCACTACGTGGCTTTCCTTAGGTGGGTGTCTTCGCCTAGGCACAGTTGTTGCACCACACGGTCCAGCCATTACAGGTCACTCAACCAACACACCTTACATGGATCTGTTTCATAGATATCTTGCCACAGTTCCAGCTTCACAACAAGGCTTGCCTTCGTATTCTTCCAAGTGCCCTTGAAGCTTTATTATTGCTTGTTTGCTCACAATTCACTTCTTTGGTAGCTTTTATTTGCAATATCAACATAGGTTTACCAGTAGACGTTCCTGCAAGGAAACTCAGTTGCTGTTCTTTTGCACAAGCCTTCATAAGTTTCCCGCACACTCTCTTGCTAGGAAACCTATTCTCTGTTTCAGGTTTCTTGATCAAAGCACCTGGCACCCTTTTGCTAGGTTTCACTTGCATACAGGCTGTTTTACTGTTATACTCTTTCACACCACTGTTCGTGACTCTTGGCAATGCTTGCTTATTTAAACTCTTGTCAATGCTTGCTTATATGCCCAACTATTCTTTGGCTCTTGGCAATGTTTGCTTTTACAATTTTTCATCATGTACATTACCTTTCATATTGGTTTCCTTATATTCAATTCAGGTATTCAATTTTAAATGTCGCTTGGAGTAAACCACCCATCCACCGTGTCCAGGCCCCCCTTTTCACCCAGGCAGACTCACCGACCTTCTCAGAGTCTGCTTCCCACTTTCTGCAAGTTCCTGGATAACCGTCTCCATTTGCAGTCTGCTTGTACTGGTTCCCTCGGCCGTGCTGCGTCTTCATCGGCTTCTTCACTTCCCCGCTGCTTACTTCAGAGCTAGGGTAAACTGCTGTCAGTGGGCCTGCACCTGCGAGCATTCAGGAGTCTCTACAACACGCATGGTGCATTCACTCTGTACGCACTACTTTCCAAGCTCCATCTCGGACTGCTAACGAGCCCCTTTAGCCCGCTGCACTGGCTCATGCTATCTATACCTCACAGCATCTTGGGAAGGTGCCCTCTTGCCGCCACAACTTCTGCCCTGGTACTATCTTTTCCATGCCTCTCACTGTGCTTCTCAGTTGAGACTGACTTAAAGTTCCTGGCTCCATGATAACGAGTCTAACAACTAGACTGCTCATGTTCCTTCATCAAGTCTGTCTTTTGTGTTAATGGTGGCCTCCTTGTCTAAGTTTGTGTAAGAATTCAAAAAGAGAGGAGGTATGGTTCTATTGTGGCTCTTCCTCATCCCAGTATGTGACTGGGGTTTACTGGCAGATGATTTATGTAAAAGATAGGGAAGGGACTGGAAATAACCTGCAAAGGCCTGGGGATATTGGATTCATTTGTAAAGGGAAATGGGGGTTACAGTGTCTCACCTAAGGGTGACTCGTCGACACTCCCCAGGTCTCCTCCACCCCAGTGATCCCCCTTTGCATATCCAGCCACAGGGTCAGGATCCAAGAGAAATTGCCTTCCCATGGCCACCTGATAGGACGATATATTGGGGAAAGAAGAGAGGATATCCTCAGATTCCTCACAACACACATTGCCCCTGATGCTGCAAAAAATAGACACCATACACAGAACTGCAGACTCACAGTGAACTACATAGAAGAGAAATTCCAGCACTTTACTTCTCATGACCCCAAGCACTGCATTGCACACACACCACATCACTGTGCACACAGTGCCTCAGCAGTGCACACTTACCCTGCTCCCAGCAACTAGCACATCCCCTCACAGAAAATGTATCCAGTGCCAACTAGACATACAAGGGTCTGGGATTAATATGCTGGTGGCCATAATGCTATCATGCTTTACTGTGATAACTACACATAATGGAATGCGGCCTTAATGTGCTGGCTGGCCATATTTGAATCTGACATGGCTTATGATAACTTGGAATATTGGCAAATAGTCTTTATGTCCTAAGTGGGCATATTGGAGCCTGCTATTGATGTCTTAATGATTGGGTGTAATAGAATTTGCGCTGCTATGCTAACGGGGCATAATATATACTGGCACTGCTTTGCTAACCGAACATAATGGAATCTGGCACTGGCTCATATCATATGATATGCTATGATATGATGATATGATATGGCATTTGTAACGCGCCTATACACAAGTGTTTTATGTCGCGACGAGGCAAGAAAGGGGGAACAGAGAGAGGACAGAGACAACAATCTTACAAGGCCAAGTGACATTGAGATCGCACAAGGGCATGGGCTGGGGGAGGGGAAAAGTGCCTGGGGAAAGGGGAGAGGGGCAGTACTGTACATAGGATCAAAACAATAACAAGATGTGCAGCCAGCAGGTGGCAGGTGCAACGGTAAGTGCAGACAGCAGGTGTCCAAAAGTGCAGGTAGTGGGACTGTGGGGTTACAGATACAGACCAAAGTGCAAAGGTTGCCGGGAGGCAGTGTGGGTGTGCAACTGGGTGGGCAGGGACCTGGGCCCGAATCAGAGGCTAGCCACGTGACCTATGCAGTATCAGACAAGAAATCAGCAGGGGAGAGGAAGAGAGAAGGCAGAAGCAAATAGGACGGTCTTGAGGTGCTTCCGGAACCGGAGAGGATTCTCCTAAAGTTTCAGAGAGGCAGGGAGTAATGTTATGATTACCTTGGAGTTTGATAACACAACCTTGAAGTGGTATCTGGACGTTTGAAATCTTACCAGGCAACAGGGAGCAACATATGGTTCATGGTGTGAGTACCATAGCACATAATGCCAATACCTGACAAGTTGTGGTACTTTCTGGCATTATGATGGGAAAAGCTGGTCATTATCATGAGTACCTAGAGTTATGATGCAAATGACTATAGAATGTGTATACATCAGGCAAAACTATTGGCTTAATCAGTGCTTTTTCTAAATGGAGTCTAAAATGTTATACCAGGAATGGTAATAGGAAAATCAGTAATTGTATCAGGATGCCTTCATTGTGATCATAATCACTGTACATATGCCCCATCTCCCATTTTCCCATTTTCAAATACTCCTCCATCCTGATCATCGTTTACTCCCACTCTCACTGTAATCTTTTAAC
Organism: Ambystoma mexicanum; assembly: GCF_040938575.1. Lineage (NCBI taxonomy): Eukaryota > Metazoa > Chordata > Amphibia > Caudata > Ambystomatidae > Ambystoma > Ambystoma mexicanum. Next base: position 1,272,852,824 of record NC_090929.1, on the reverse strand, counting down.
TCTCCTCATGTTCCCTCCTTTCCTAGACTCACCACTAAAATAGTTGGTAAATACACAGAAATATAATATGACTTTGTATCTGTCCAATTAACAACCTCACGAGCACATACAAGTATTCTTAATTTTCAGAATTGGTAGACATTTTTCAAAGGACGCTTCACAGAGTAAGAGGTTTCTTTGCACAGGTGGAGAGCTGGGATTCTCTTAACGTTTCTACCTTCCTCCTGCAAGTGTGAGAGAAACTTAATTGATTTGCGATGACTTGAAACTTGGCAATGGTCAACTATGTCTAAAAGAAAACTAAAGGATGTTGCCATGTACAATATACATAAAGATATCATGGATCTTCAAAGCCTATAAAATATTGGCCCCTTTTTGCTCAATGGTGTAGTATTTGCTTGTCTCGCCCACTCTATGTTGTCTTATTTTTTTTTGGGTCATAACTAGGACACTGACAGACTTTGTACTGTCATTCAGAATTATGGGCCATACCTTTCATAATCACTTCATGACACAATCTAACATTCTCATAAAGCATTTTTATGGAATATTTGTTAACATTCTCACCAACATGTATCCATTATATGACGATGCCTCTTTTACCCAGTACATCACTTGCAATAAAGAACACCGCAAGGAAGCGGTTATTTCATACTATATGTCAGATTAGCAACATTACATGTATTCATTCTTATCTCACAATTATATGAACAGCATTTCATCCAGCATTATAATCCAAAAAATTGTATTGTTATTTCACTCAGGAGGTAATATGCTAAATTAGTATCCATGTAAGAACAAACACATTCCGTTTTTCAAAGCACTGGTGTCTTATTCGCTTTGCTAACAATCCCACCGCAAGGTTGAATGGATAGTCATATTTTGTAGAGCCTATGTATTAGAAGAAAAACTTTCAATTGAATTAAGAACAGAGCATTTACCAACCCGTGGTAACAGAAGGTCAATGAAATGCTGTATTATGTCAAAATTGACACTTTTGAAATCAGTTATTGGAGGCTATTTTTATCTTGATAATATAACTTTCCATTCACACTGTGGCTGGCTGCTCTTTGTGCTCGGTTTCCATGCACAGGCCCACGTCAGCTGTTCCGTGATCTCTATGCTATTCATCACTGACTCCTTCCTGGCTTCACAACATCGGTAATTATGGAGATTTTCTTCCTCCAGAGTACTGCATTTGTGTGTCCAAAGGTCTCTCTGACATTCTACAGTTTGGCACATCAACTCCCTCCAGGATAGGCCTCTGACCGTCTTTTCATTAGTTCTTCCTAGACAGTCCACAAAATGTCTAGTCACCAAAACAAGCCCATAAAAACGTACCAATGGGCATCGATTATTCAAAACTCAGTGTCCGGAAAGTACAAATTCCAAATTCTCCTGCTCTTTTTTCCTATTCTTCTCTCTGCCCCTGTGTTTCAACCCGTTCCCTTCTTGCACCTACATGTGCATTATTCATTACCCTAATCTAACCCCTTTTGCTCTACATCATCTTTCCCATTTCATATATTGTTTGGTAACTTTACATCGCTCATCGCTCCATCTACTTTCCAATCAAATATTTGTTTTGTAACAATTATCTTTCGCGGTCTAACTGCAGAAATCCTTGATAAATTTCTCCTATCCACCTTCTTTTCTCTATTCATGTGACCAATTTAGCTCTCTCTTTGTATGGAAGCACCTTGTCTTTTCAAGGTTTACCTTGCCCAGAAGATTTCGTATTCATCCCCCGACATGCCAAATCATTTTCCTTCACGAGTCCTGTGATTTTGCCTTCTTATTTTCACTCACATTTAATTTTCACTTGAATTTGTGCCAAACCTGCGCTGGTTATTGTGATGAACCAGGATTGCGGCGCTCACACAGAGGACTCGTAATGATTGCTTTAGACTTTTATTGAAATAATAAAAAAGGGTTGAAAATGCCTGACTGTCTCTGCGCTAGACGGTATTTCCCTGCCTCAACCAAGACTAAGGGTGTGTCCAGTGTGAAGATGCTCAAAATGAAATTTCTTGTGGCCTGGTAAGTGCATAAATGTTCACGTTCAAAAGAAATGGCAAACTCCAAACAAAAGGTTCCAAATGAACAAGCTTCACAGATCCAGGGGATAACTCTCTTCCCCCTGATTTTCTTCCACAGCACAAACAGTTCACTTCCTGGTAATGACTCCTTTGCCCAGGGTTTTTTACCACAACACAGAACAGTTCAAGTCCTGGGAATCTTTCCCTTCTTCAGGATTCCTTCCACAATAACAGAACCAGTTCAAATAAATCAGAATCTTAAGGGCATGCGTCTTCCTTATGATTCCCTTTTCAAAAAATAAATGATGCCACTTAAAAGCAAGCACGAGACCGGCAGGAGTCCTGGTACTCCCCTGCCAGGCTTCTTTTGTCCTCAATATTTCCTTCATGGTCCCAAGGCCATGAGACATCCTTGGAGCTTTCTGTATGTTATGCACTTTAATAAAGTTAACTTTGCCTGATGTACTCTCCTGCAAGGGCCTTTCCTTGTATACTTCACTCTTCCACCTAGGACCTTGCCGTTGCCTGGTATACTTCCCAGCCAGGTTTTGTATTTATTTCCCTAGGCTTTTGATTTACAGTCTCTTTCAATTACTTGACTTTGCATGGTATTCTCTCCTGCTGGGGATTTTCCTCATCTATTTCATTCTGAAACTTGGGAAATTGCCTTTGCCTGGTATACTTCGCTCCCAGGTCTGATATGTATTACCCCAACTTTTGACTTGCAGTCTCTTTCAAATACTTGATTCTGTCTGGTATACCCTCCTGCCAAGACTTATATACAGCTTTCTTTCTTCTTGCCCTTAAAGTAATATTTGCCCAGTAACAATTTGAAAACTCTTGTTTAACAGTTTGCTTATACTTGGCCTCAAGCTCCAGCCCTGGAATCTCTCATCTCTCCACTCCCTCGGTGGCTGCAAGGATAAAGTTCAAGACCCTTTGCATTGTCCACAATGCTTTTTGTGGCCGGAGCCCACACTACATCCAACTCTGTCTTCCAAAATACCTTCCTTCTCAAGCCCTTCGCTCAGCTACCTCCAACTCTCTAAGGGTTAGATGCTTTTCCAGGCCCAGAGTGGGGGGTCGATCTCTCTTCTCTGCAGGTTCCACCCTCTGGAATGGCCTCCCTGCCCCTCTCAAACTTGAGCCGGACCACCTGAAGTGCCAGAAGTAGCTCACAACTTTCCTCTTCTCTGCTTCCTCTCTCTCTCTTGCCCCTGCTGACCTACCTGTCTGCTGTGAAGACTGATTGCTTGGCTACCCTCAGTGTCTCACTGGGTACCAGGCTCTTTCTTGATAAGTCACCCTTGCACTACCTCCGGGCCTAAAACGCACTTAGGGGCTGTAACTGTAACCCTACAGTCCTTTGTTCTCCTTGCACTACCCAGAGCCACGCTGCCCTGGCTGCACTTAGAGCATTGCTGTCAGGTTTTCACCTCCCCTCTCCCTTGCACTCCCTCCCTCCCTTTCCCTTGCACTTCTCTTTCACACACTTGCACGATCTGAAGCACACAAGGCCTAGTAAGATCATTTGTCTTGTCCTCCTTCTGTCTTCCCTCCCTTGTCTTGTCACACCTAGAAACACTTGTGTACAGGTGCATAATAAATGACTTATCAAATCATATCATATCATACTCTACTTTCAATTACTTTGTTTCCTTTTCTTACATATGGCACCATCGACCTGTTTGCAGTCTGTTTCAAAGACCCGTTATACTCATATGGGCTTTACTTGCCATCTTTGTTGTTATCAGTGTGGAGCGGCATTCACCCTCAAGCAACCCGGTAACCCGTTCTCCTTCCCCAGGCTTACCAGATGCTTTAGTGGTCTCTCGCTGTCCTCTGTTCTCTCTCCTTTTCGGATTGGTGGCCGAGCGCACGGTCCGTCAATTGCTGTTTCTTTGCCATGCTTTGCTGTGTGGTACGCAAGTCTCGCTGTCACTAGCTTTCTGGTGGCGGGTCGCTTGTCATTCGCTTTCCCCTCACATTGACAGGATTTTCTCCAGCACTGCTCTCCCCGGCCTGCTGTGTTGCAGGGTGCTGACCGGCATCTCTCCAGCTTGTGGCAACATCCGGCTTTAGCACTTTTCCTTCCCATTCCTGTTCTCCTTGGCGTCCACCCCTGTCAGCTGGGATGAATTTAAGCTTCCCGGCAAAGTGGAGTGTCTTCCAGAGACTAGACTGTTGTGTTGGCTTCTTGGTCTTAGTCATCTTCATTGCTCCGGTCCTCTTCCTCGTCCCAGTACCCCATATATATGGGATTTAAAAACAGTTCTGGGCATATTACTTTGACAAGTATTATCAGTAAGGTTTATAGGTGACTGATGGGAGCTAGCACAATACGCCATAAAGGCATGCAACATGGAGGGGATTTCCCTAAAAGCAAAAGAGGGGTATGTGTTTTCATCCGATAATGCCATGGTACCCCCCTGAGGGTTGCCTCCTCCCATGTGGTCCTCTCTTAAATAGCAACCCACAGGTTCAGGATCAGGTAGTGGCTGCCGTCGCCTAGCCACATGAGGAGAGGTTATCGCCAGGAAAGGAATGATGACATAAGCAAATTCCTTGCATACCCTTCCCCTAACTATCTGGTTTCCAACCCAAGGGTTCCTGGTTAGATTATGACTTGGGGTTTCCTGCCGGAAAATTGTCTTCTCCCTCAATTTTAGTTCCCTATTCCCAAATAGCAACTTCTGGCAAAAATACCTCTTCTTCCCAAGATTCAAAAGGGGAATAAGAAAGGGAAGGGTTGCTGACATTCACTAGGGTATCCTTTTCTCTAAGGAAACAAGATAAGGGTTCTGCCACCTGTGGGTTAGTTGATTCTTTTGAACTTGGAGGTCCACCCTTGAAGGTTCTAATTCTTCTTTGGGCCACTCGTCAAACTGGGGTACACTACTCCCTAAAACTGTTTGTGCTACCAAGTTGGTGATTACGGCCACTGTCAAATATATGTATTTTCCCAAGATGGTAACAGGGAGTTGGGTCTATGGGTGGTTTTCTACATGGCTAGGGACACAGCCTTCTCTTTCTTCTCCCATCCTTTCCCACCCATTCTGCTCGTATGGCACACCCCTTTCTTCCACTATCCAGTTGGGTCCAGAGGAGTCTCCCTTCTAGAGTGACAGGGACAATGTAGGATGTTTTCCTCCCTGCATGTTGGATATGCTCCTGTTCTTATTTTTCCTCCCTCTAGGTAGATTATTCTCTCGATTCTCTTTCTGGTTTGTTAGTATCTCACCAGATTGGGTGCCAAAGAAACTAGTGAAGGATTGTACAACCCTTGCTTCCTTACTTTGCCCATCCTGACTGCGTTCTTTTAATGATTGTATGGTGGGGAGATCACTCCTATTCATGGGGAAATGTCTCACTGGATGAACATACTCTTGACAAGAAAAACATAACCTCTGATGTAAAGTAGGAGATGGGCGTATAATAGTCGGTATACCTCTGTTTTCATCCCCTATCATCGTTACATCAAAACCTGGTCCACTACCTTTAGGTTCATCAAGTGTCTCTGATTCCGGTGAACCTTTGATTGATGTCCCTGAGGGTCACCTCCTCCCATGTGGTCCTCCCTCAAATAGCAACCCCCAGGTTCAGGATCAGGTAGCGCCTGCCGTCGCCTGGCCACATCAAATTCTCCAACAGTGGCTTTTCCTCTGGAGAGAGATGGTTAAGGAGAGGGAAACATCAGTGCAGTTAGGGAAGGGCGATGGGACTAATTGGTCTAGTGTATCCTATTTGTCATATTGCATGGACCTTATATAGTTGTATTTATTTATTTGTAAATAATCTAGTGTATGTTATGAAGCATATCGTTATAAAAACAGAATAAATATTGTGAAAAATAACACATTGGCCCTCATTCCGAATAGGGCGGTAAGAGATACCAGGCCGGTAAAGAGACCGGTGCCGGTAATCCCTTACCACCCTACTATGAGGTCCCATAGTGGGTCCCTTCCTGAACGCCTGGTCTGACCAGGAGTTAAGGACGGTACCCGTTAAGGGACCTGGGCGCAAATAACGGCTTGGCATACGCCGGCCCGTTATTTGTGCCCTCCCCATTCCCATTGAGCCCTATTCGGGCTCAAATGGGAATGGGGAATGGTTTGGTAAATGGGGACTTACCGGTCCCTCCAAAGTCAGAATGGACAGGTAAGTCCTCATTGAGCCAAACCGGAGGCCGGACGGGTATGGGAGGCAGTCATGGCGCAAATAGCACCATGACTACCACCATACTCGGAATGAGGGCCATTGTATGGATTTGGTTGCTGTTTATGAATAGGTGAGTTCTTTCATCAATAACCCGATCATCCCACACTACATTCTTATTGCTTACTGTGAATGTCATGTGACAGTGTATGTGAATGGTGTGAGGATATGTCTGTGTTTCTTTGCTCTCACTCACCATGTATTATCATCAACATTTTGGGTGAGCTTCCACCAATTGCGCGCCGTTAGTGCTCTAGAGCCCCAATACTGTCAGCTTCCCCAAGCAGTGGCATACCATTGCCAGCAGTGGCATACCAATGGAACATAAATGACACTCAGTGTGTATCAGCTATGGCACCTTAGTCAGATGCTACAAAAATGAGATATGATGACACTTTTAATACTGATAAGAACTGAAAGTGTTAGACAAGACAAAGATAAACCACAGAAAAAAATGAAATGTGAAGATGGTACAGTTAGCTGTGTCTATGATGGCCAATCAAATAAAGAAAAATGTGCCAGACAATACATTTAGATGATAATGGATAAAACAGAAGGACATCAGAAAACATTTGAGGCAAAGAGGGAAATTACATCACCAGTGGCAAGGTTGACGGCAGGTTGTTGGCAGAGGGGGCTGACGCAAGTATGTATTGGAATTTGTGGCTGCGGTGGATTTGCAGGTTTGTGGCTTGGAGCTGTCCACCTTGCGTCTTAGACACGTACTTGTATCTGTGCAGCAGTAGATGCATAGAAATTGCCCAGTGATAACTGTGGGCATGGCATGAGCCTGGTATGCCCTGGAATCTGTGCTTCCACTGTGTGTCAGGGATCCTTGTTGAGCACCAGGGCACTGCTCTGGTAGATTGTCAGCTTATTGGCCTTCGCTGGTTGACATGACAACGCATTTGGCATCTGGTGCTGTGACTGTGGCTAACTGTGCAGGTACATTGTACTCTGGTAAATGGTGATGCATTTGGACTTTCTGATGGTTGTGTTAATGACTGATGACGGTTGTAACGCCTCCTGGTCGAGTGGCCCTCCTTTCTTCGTCCTGGCATTTCATTGTTCAGACTGACTTTTTGCCATCCAACATTTGTCTTCTGCTGTTACAGTTGTGATGTAATTTCCTTATTTGCCTCTCATGTTTCCCATGTCCTCCTTTTTTCCATTATACTAAAAATGTATTGTCTGTAAAATGTTTCTTTATTTGGTAGACCTTCATATTCACAGCTAACTGGACCATCCTAATATTTCGTTCTCTATGGTTTATATGTGTCTTTTTAAACTCTTTCTGTGCTTATCAGTATTTGAATTGCTATTATATCTTATTTTTGAACCACGTCACTAATTTTGTAAAGCGTGTTGGCCTAAAGTGCTTTGGAAATGTAATACAATGCAAATAAATACCTTAGTGCTATAGGCCCCCATCAGTGTGGCTTTCTCCACCATAGTACTGTCAGTGACGTAAGCCTCCAAAGTTTTTTGTGTCAACATAGAGCCAGAATGTATCTTCAAAAATAACATTTTGATTTTTTGGTTGTTGAACCCAAAATAGATTTTGGAGACAACTGTAAACTTCTGTCATGATGCTTGCCCTCGGGCATCAGGACCAAGCCCATCAGCTCCAGAAGCAGGCATCCAGATACTTACTAAAACCCCAAAAGCCCCGGCTGGGGGCTGTTTGGGTTCAGTCCTGGCGCCTTAGGTGCCAGGCTCATCATGGAAATCAGTCCTGGCGCCATAGGCGTCAGGCTCATAGACTTTACTTACCTGATGCAGACCATGCTGCTAGTGAGTCCAAGCCAACGTGAGGCCTGGATGGGACTATTTTTCTACAGGGACTTTTTTTTACTTGGGCGTGGTTCTAGGGAACTTCTTACCTGGAACTACGTTGGAGGCTATTTAAACCACGCCCGAACAACAGCACACGCTTGGCGTTATTCTGCATCCAGCAGCGTAACGCTCACCGTGCCTGCAGTCTGCATCCAGTCTTCTGCCACGCCCGCCTCGAATCTGGAGCTGCTAAAACCAAGACGAAAGAAAAGGACAAGATTAGAAAACGAACTATTTCGAATTCCTCACCTGATTTCGGATCCATCGCGCCTCCGGACTTGGAAAGAACATCATTTCTGTATGCGTCGCATCTCCAGCTGCAGCACTGCGCCATACTCACCAGTCCTCGCAGCATCTTTCTATTCGGCGCTGCCTCCATCATTTCTTCGCCGAACTCCGGCACCTGAGGGACAAAAGAAAACAACAAGGTGAGCCGAGAAAACCAACAAATAAAACACTTATCATCATAGTCTTACCTGATTACCACCAGAGGCATTATTCTATAACTCTCCACATCTTCATGTGCCGCACCTGTAAAGAGAGAGAAAACAACATGTTAAACACCGGCAACATTTACCGGACCGCGTCGGGTAATACAGACTCTTACCTGAGCGCCACCAACTGCCACAAGGGGTATCTTCTCACAATCTTCGTTCCAAGACAAGGAAGGAAGGGGGGACAAGAGTGAATCATCGGACATATTGAACTCTATGAACTTGATACTTACCGAACCTTGCCAGGAACCTCAGAGTCAATACTCTCCGGAACTCTCGCACGCCTTCAAACCAGTGAAGTAGCTGGCATCAACGCGCCCCTGCAATGCACGCAGGATGGAGAGCTCATCATTTAAAAACATAAGGCGAGGTTCCTAAAAGGGGATATCGGAGGTGACAAGAAGGGAGAACGAGAACAGGGGGAGGGGCTATCACTCATATCCACGTGTGGCTAAATCCTTTTCTCCACTTGCAGGAGAATACTTCTACGGATCAAGCAGATGAAATTAGGTGGGCCAGTCCAGACAGTCATCTCGGCACTACGCATCACGTTGGTGGAGAACGCAGCTGTCCAGGTCCGATCGACGCCCCTGTGGGAACCAGGTGAGCATAACAGAACGCGAAGCCTATCTACAAATCCCCACCCGGGCTTCATGGAAACCTCAGAGACCGACCAACTAGCCCTACTGTTAGGGGAACTTAGGGCAGAAGTGCACTCTGCGCGCAAAGAAACTAATGCCCTCAGGAGAGAACTGATTGTGTCAAAGGAGCGCACTGATGATCTTGCTAGACAATTGCTGCAAAACCAAGCTGGGCAAACACCATTAGCTGGACTCGGGGGGGATCCAACTCCTGTTTCTTCGAGCAATCCTGTGCAAGTGGTTCTACCAGGGAGCATTCCTTTAGCTCCACCCGAACGTTTTGCTGGGGACCCGAAAAAGTTTGCTGTGTTTATGAACCAATGCCGCTTGCACTTTTTATGCAGACCTGGAGCTTTTCCGAACGGCCAAGCCAAAGTTGCCTTTGTACTATCATACCTTAGTGGCAGCGCAGCGGATTGGTCAATTCCACTAGTCAACCAGGATGACCCTCTTCTTCGGGATTTCCAAGGGTTTCTATTGAGCATGGAGAGACTATTTGCCAGACATTCACAGGGACAGGCCCTGGATAAGGAACTCTTATCCTTACGACAAGGTAACCAGGATCTACTAACTGATATCGCAACCTTCAATAGGTTGGTGGTGGAAACCGGATGGCCAGAGGTAAAACGAATTACATTATTTCATCGTGGACTTCGGGGTGAACTCAAAGATGTTTTGGCCCAAGTTGTGAACCCACCTCAGGATTACGCAGAATATATAGACTTAGTGGTCCAGTTAGACCACCGACTTCAGAATAGAAAGGCTGATCGAGCTAAGTTCGAGAATCGGGTATTGGTTAAGCCCAATGTTACCCTCAAAGGAACAGATGCACCAGAACCAATGCAGATCGGGGTGGTCAAGGGACCCTTAACTCAAAAGGAAAGAGAAAGGAGACGTCAGATGCAATTATGTCTGTACTGTGGGGCCTCAGGACATTTTCTACGGGATTGCCCTATAAAACCATCCAAAAAAGTAGTCGGAGTTGCTGATAAAAATCAAAGAGAGCCTGATTCGGGAAACGACCACGCCCGACAAGCGTAGAGGTCTGCTTGCCGAGCTTAAAGAAGGACACTCAGACCTTGCACTTCATCATACCAATGGTCCGTCTGGATCCAAGGCAGCCATCACGTATGCACACAGTAAGGACATACATTGATAGTGGGGCGATAGGAACCTATGTGGATCAAGAATTGGCTACTAGGATGAATCTACCTCTCTGCAAAAAGACCGCTTTGGATGTCATCACCACAGTCGATGGAACTGAAATTGCCTCTGGGCCGGTAACTCATTCCACCGCAGAGATGACATAACTGAGTCAAGATGGGCATCGAGAGACTATTGTGTTTGATTTAATCAAAGCCCTGCAGTTCCAAATAATACTGGGGATACCTTGGTTGAAAACACATAATCCTTGTATTGATTGGTGAGAGAAGAGAATAACCTTCCCGGATTGTGCACATACTTGTTACCCGGAAAAACCCTTGAACCAAGGCCTGGCCACAGTTGCTACTCCAGTTGTGCAGTTACCTCAGGAATATCGAGAATACCAGGATGTTTTCCAAAAAGAACAGGCCAACATCTTACCAGCTCACAGATTTTACGATTGTCAAATCGATCTCATACCCGGTGCAAAACCTCCATGTAGTAGGATCTATGCCCTTACGGAACCCGAAAACCTTCACCTGCAACAATACATGGACCAATACTTTGCTAATGGCTTCATTCGTCCATCCAAGTCCCCTGCATCTTCAGCTTTGTTCTTCGTGCCTAAAAAGGAAGGTCACCTCAGAACGTGCATAGACTACCGCGCATTAAATCAGATCACGGTTAAGAATCGATACCCATTGCCTCTGATCCCCGAATTACTAGACCAAGTAAAGGACGCTTGCATCTACACGAAATAAGATCTCCGAGGGGAAAATCATCTGGTACGTGCAAAGAAAGGCGACAAATGGAAGACTGCCTTTCGCACTAAGTACGGGTTATTCGAATACCAGGTGATGCCCTTCGGATTGTGCAATGTACCAGCAGCCTTCCAGTATTTTATGAACGATGTCCTTCGTGAACTCATTGACGTCTGTGTTGTTGTATACATGGACGATATTCTAATGTACTTCTCCTCAGAATCAGACCATGTGAAGCACGTTTGTGCAGTCCTTGAGAAACTACACCAGCACAAGTTATGTGCAAAATTGGAAAAATGCGTTTTTCATGCTACGGAAGTTGAATTCCTTGGATTTATCCTGACTCCAAAAGGAGTCCGAATGGACTCTCGAAAGTTGGACGCAATTCTCAAGTGGCCATCACCCAGTTCAGTTAAAGGGGTACAAAGCATGCTCGAATTTGCTAATTTCTACCGCAGATTAATTCCGGATTTCTCATATGTTGTACACCCTATCACAGCACTTTTGCGAAAAAACAAACGCTTCTTGTGGACGGAAGAAGCTGAAAAGGCCTTCCAAAAGCTGAAAGTGAAACTCACATCTGCACCTGTCTTAAAGCATCCACGCCCTGAACTTCCATACATAGTTGAAACTGATGCATCCAGTTTAGCCATGGGACCTGTCCTGTCCCAGAAGGATCCTGAAACCGGTCAACTTCACCCAGTAGCATTTTGGTCCAGAAAGTTCTCGGCACCCGAATTAAACTATGTGGTTACCGATAAAGAGTTATTAGCCATCAAATCCGGTCTGGCGGCATTATCTTCTCGGTGCCAGGCATACCATTACTATAATCAATCTGCAGTATTTAAAAACAGCCAAGGCCCAATCATCGCGCCAACTTTGATGGGCATTGTTCTTTGCTGAGTTCGATTTCATGATCACTTATCGACCAGGCTGTAAAAATGGCAAGGCAGATGCCTTATCCCGAATAGTGATGGGAGAAGCATTTGCGAACCCGGAACCGGTGCCTATAATTTCAGAACAAAGAATTCTTGGCATAACTACTTTACAGACACTAGAGGATATTCAGGTAAAGATCCAAAAACTCTTCGATATAACAGCCCTGCAGGACTGGGTAAAGAAAGACCCGGACTACTCAGTCATCAATGACCTACCTTATTATCAAGGGCAACTATTTCTACCACACAAGGAACTACAAGAACTAGTCATCTCCAATTATCATGAAATCCTGATGGAAGGTCACCCAGGTATCGCAAAAATTGAAGCTAAAATTAAGAGACAATTCTGGTGGCCTACCTGGCGAAAAGACGTAAAGTCATTTGTGATGTCTTGTGGCATTTGCGCCCAAAACAAAAGTCAGAAGAAAAACCCAGGTGGCCTTTTACAACCTTTGGATATTCCACCTATACCATAGCACACCTTATCTTTAGACTTTATTACAGATCTACCTCCATGTAATGGATTTAACACCATTCTAGTTATTGTGGATCTTTTTTCCAAGATGGCCCACTTTATTCCTTTAAAGGGATTACCTTCTGTTTCAATTCTGGCCAAGGAGTTCCTCGAAAACATTGTTCGAATACACGGATTTCCTTCCGTATTGGTCTCTGACCGAGGTAGTCAATTCATTTCACATTTTTGGAAGAAATGTTGTCAATTGACCCAAATCGACGTGAGTTTAGCAACCATCCACCATCCACAGACTGATGGTCAGACGGAGAGGACCAACCAGACCCTTGAACAGTACCTACGTTGCATGCTACACCAGACCGAAAGTAATTGGAAAGATATTTTATGGATTTCCGAGTATGCATACAAAAACTCTGTACATTCAGGAACCGGACAAAGCCCCTTTTATACCATATATGGACATCACCCTCGAACCTCAGAACTAGATTCGCCTCAGCATTTAGAAATTCCCACAGTTAGTCATTTGCACTCAACTATTACACAAGCCTTTAAAGAGGCAACAGAACATTTGAAACAAGCAAAAGAGAAATATAAGAAAAATGCTGATCAACATAGAAGTGAAACTCCACAATACCAGATTGGGGATCAAGTTTGGCTGGCTACAAAACACATACCTCTGAAGGGAACTTGGACTTTTAACCCTAGATATTTGGGACCTTACACCATTAAGGCCATTATCAACCCAGTTGCCGTCAAATTGGAATTACCCTCTAATATTGCGAATTCATGCTGTCTTTCATGTTTCACTTTTAAAACCAGTTCAACCAGGAACAAGATTAACCAAACCACACGACCCCATCTTGATAGATGGAGAACCTGAATTAGAGGTAAAAAATATCCTGGACTCCAAGATGGTTAAATCAAAACTTTTTTATTTAATTGATTGGAAGGGCTACGGACCACAAGAAAGGTCATGGGAGCCTAGTGACCACGTTCATGCACCTCGGTTAGTGAAGAAATTCCATCGGGACTTCCCAGACAAACCAGGGCCAAGGGGAAGAACAACTTTAGGAGGGGCCGTGGGGGGGAGTGCTGTCATGATGCCTACCCCCGGGCATCAGGACCAAGCCCATCAGCTCCGGAAGCAGGCATCCAGATACTTACTAAAACCCCAACAGCCCCGGCTGGGTGCTGTTTGGGTTCAGTCCTGGCGCATTAGGTGCCAGGCTCATCATGGAAATCAGTCCTGGCGCCATAGGCGCCAGGCTCATAGACTTTACTTACCTGATGCAGACCATGCTGCCAGTGAGTCCAAGCCAACGTGAGGCCTGGATGCGACTATTTTTCTACAGGGACTATGTTTTACTCGGGCATGGTTCTAGGGAACTTCTTACCTGGAACTACTTTGGAGGCTATTTAAACCACGCCCGAACAACAGCACACGCTTGGCGTTATTCTGCATCCAGCAGCGTAACGCTCACCGTGCCTGCAGTCTGCATCCAGTCTTCTGCCACGCCCGCCTCAAATCTGGAGCTCCTAAAACCAAGAGGAAAGAAAAGGACAAGATTAGAAAACAAACTATTTCGAATTCCTCACCTGATTTCGGATCCATCTCGCTTCCGGACCAAGAAAGAACATCATTTCTGTACGCGTCGCATCTCCAGCTGCAGCACCGCGCCATACTCACCAGTCCTCGCAGCATCTTTCAATTCGGCGCTGCCTCCATCATTTCTTCGCCGAACTCCGCAGCTGAGGGACAAAAGAAAACAACAAGGTGAGCCGAGAAAACCAACAAATAAAACACTTATCATCATAGACTTACCTGATTACCACCAGAGGCATTATTCTATAACTCTCCACATCTTCATGTGCCGCACCTGCAAAGAGAGAGAAAACAACACGTTAAACACCGGCAACATTTACCGGACGGCGTCGGGTAATACAGACTCTTACCTGAGCACCACCAACTGCCACGAGGGGTATCTTCTCATGATCTTAGTTGCAAGACAAGGAAGGAAGGGGGGACAAGAGTGAATCATCGGACATATTGAACTCTATGAACTTGATACATACCGAACCTTGCCAGGAACCTCAGAGTCAATACTCTCCGGAACTCTCCCACGCCTTCAAACCAGTGAAGTAACTGACATCAACGCGCTCCTGCAATCCACGCAGGATGGAGAGCTCATCATTTAAAAACATAAGGTGAGGTTCCTAAAAGGGGATATCAGAGGAGACAAGAAGAGAGAACAAGAACAGGGGGCGGGGGCTATCACTCATATCCACCAGTGGCTAAATCCCTTTCGCCACTTGCAGGAGAATACTTCTACGGATCAAGCAGACGAGATTAGGCGGGCCAGTCCAGACAGTCATCTCGGCACTACGCATCACGTTGGTGGAGACCGCAGCTGTCCGGGTCTGATCGACGCCCCTGTGGGAACCAGGTGAGCGTAACAGCTTCATCCTACTGTATTCAATGCCAATGGACTACAGCAGTGCAGAAACATGACTGAACTGTATTCCCTGATTTGGAGGAACCTCATCAAATATCGATTTATTTTGTACATAAGACTACCAATTCTTAATGTGACCCTCAAGCATTCTTACAATCCAAAACATATCCTTTGAACAATATGAAAGCCCCCTCACTACACCTACATTGAGAGCTTCCAAGTGAATGAGATAACTTTGTTTCCATAAAATCCCTGTTGTAAGGTATGAAATGAGTGAAAATGTATTTTAGCAGAGCACAAATACTTTATATAGAACACTCCCTGATGACAATCTGTTTATAATCAGCTTCAAATATCATGCCATATATGAGTGTGGCTCGGTTTTGAAAATTGCTATGATGTATTGTTCTTTTCTAAATCAGTCTAGCAACTCATATGATTATATGAGCTTGGCCCTGCAGCAGTTGTGATTGGATTGGGTTGTGTCTGCAGAAAACTCCCCAAGGAATCACCTATCCCTCCCAGAATGTGTATGATGTCTGCAGACCTCATAATCAATGTGTTCATGGTGATGTGGTGAGCACATTATTTTCTGGTGGAAGAAAGGTACATGAGCTGGTTATGAATAGTGCCACCACCAACCCCTCTTTGAATTGCCCATTTTAACATGCACTTTGGTGCTTTTGTTTTGCTGTATCAGAGCAAATAAAACACAAACTAATCCAGAATACAAATACTGGGTGTAACTCACAGTTTTGTATGTACTCTAATGTACACTTAGATCAGCACTTAAAGTTGTGTCTTGGTTAGCTGAGAGATTCTGTTCCCTGACTTGGCAATAGTCTATTCATGTATCGAAACATCCATGCACATATCGAAATATTCTCTCCAGCAGTCAATTAGCACATGTTCATAACTGCTTGAAAACGAACTATATTTTTGGATAATAATAACCACAAAGGTGTCTCTTTATTGTGACATCTGTATTAAAGTGTGTGTTTGCATTAGGTTGCCTTTTTAATGTCTTACCTTTCTAATAGTACCTTTGGACTTAAGGTGTTGGTTACTATGGGGTGTGGACGCACCACGTATACATACATGTTCACCTCCTGATGGGTGCTTGATGCCACCTCGACCTATTTGCGAGGTGTCTGCATCCTATAACTGTTCACAAGGGATCATGCTGCTGTCACATGTCAGTTGTTGTGCGGTGGGAGGTGTGTGAGATGTTTTTCCCCACTAGTCCAGGCCCTGCAACATTACTGTGCATTGCTTGCATCAGGAACATCAGAATGGCCACTGGAAAGCATTCTGCTCGCTAAAATCACCCAGAAATGCACAGTAAAAATCTGAAAAATAGGCCGCCATCCACTTTTACCTATGTCAGTGGTAACCCATGAGACCACTGCCAAAACCCATCATTTGGCTGCCCACGGAGAAAGGCTGATTGCAAAAGAAACACAAAGCTGCGTGAGAATCCGTTTTTCTTGGTTGTCAAATTTGCAAAAATCATGGCTCACAAACCACCCAAAAGACCCAACCTCCTTGTTGGGTGTTAAACATCATTCTACTTCAAGAATCCACATAATTACAATGTCCACAGAAGTACACTTATCAGAACAAAATCCACATTGAAGATTGCTTGCTGGAAAGAAATCTGTCCAAAAGGGGTGCAATACCATTACTCGCCTTTGTCAGACACTGGCGATCTCCAAATCTGACAGGAAAAACTTGTGTCTAAAAACTAATTATGCCAAAGAAGGGATTTCCATCAAATGCAATATAGGGTGCCCCACATTGATTTTCATGTTGACAAAAAGACTGGAATTGAAGATATGTTTGCTTATTTTAAATTTGTAACTGTCATTTTTCACAAGGAACTATGTCACAATTGACCATAGGGTAACCTGATTCAGCTAAAATTTCAAAGAGGTTTTCTTCCCCTGAGAACATAAAACCCTGTTCCTTCCCACCAAAAGGAGAGGATATCGCATTGGCATGTTAATGAGAAGGGGAGGAGACTTCCTCTGCTGCTCTGGGAAAGAGACAATGGGTTCCTTGAACTGAAAGAAAATGCTAATTCGGGTGTGACTGACATCAGCTGCCCTGGCAGGAAGAAGACCATGTGACTCTCTGACTCAGCCAAGCTTGGAGGAGGGCCAGACTGGAAATGTGGATTGGAAACTAAAGTAATTGTATGTTTTGGGTAAAGACCTATAGCAAATTGTACAGAACTGATACAAATATGAAATGTATAGGCTGTTAAAATGAAGAATTTGCTCACAGTTTAAAACTAATCTTGAATCCGTGTGACATTCAGAGACTGAACCATGAAACTTTTAATATTGTAGCTATTGTGATTATGCTAGGAACATGACACATTACAGGAATATGCCCAGAGGGTATGTGCATGTATGTATAAAAAATTGTACAGATCCGAAAATGTGTAACCAACCAAAAGCGTGAAAAATTGTCATATATGAACCAAAACTCATAGGAAGATAAGATTTTGACAGAAAAGTACCTTAGTCATTCTGTCATGTAATTATGTATTATTAACAAGTTGTGCATATTGAAAATATGTTTTTTGGGAAAAATAGATTTTCTAAGTAAAAGCAAAGGGGAGGGATTTTTTCTGGACCCTAAACACAGTATCACTCTGACACATGATGACACATCATGACACACTGTTCCTTTCTCCAATCAGGAGAGGGGGAATTCTCTGACCTATCATATCCTTAGAGGGTTGGGCATTGTGAAATCAGCCTCTCCACCCCTTTGGAAGATGGATAAATATGGACTGTTGAGGACCCAGAGACACACAAACTTTCACTCATCAACTGATCCACTGGCCCACTGGCAAAACACCCTGCAGGAAGATCCAGACTCCAAAACCTAGATCCAGACTCTAGAACCTAGATCCAGACTCCAGAACTCTGAAGCAGAAAGGCCTATCCAAAAAGCTGAACCCTTCTCAGCTGTCCTTTAAAATCTTGCAACCTGATTTATCCCCCAAACTTCCACGGGGCCTAACCTAACTCATTCAAAAGCCTGGCTGAGCTGTTTTGCTGCTTCTGGCCAAAACCTGTGCTAGAACCCAAGATCCAGATCAGTCCAGCAGAGCTGTAACCCACAACCCATCAGATCCAGTCCAAGAGGCCGTGCAGACCCGAGTGCCTTGCTGAGAGCAGAACCAAGCGCCTGAGACCTGTCCGGTAGCGAGCGAATCCCAGCCAAACCCTTGACCAGATCCGTGACGTGTCCATTTTAAAACAGAGTTGTGAGTATTTAGCGTAGAACTGTCCATAGTCATTTCTTAGTTTAAAGTAATCCATACAACCAATTCCAATGTATCCAGACTATATTGTAGAATATTTTCTTTCCATTCTGAATCCTTTCTCATCCATCTAATCCTGTGAGAATTGTTAGTATAAACAAACCTTTTTGTAATTCAAAGCGCAATTTAATTTGAAATCTTGATTCCTTTTGAGAAAAATCGACCTCTACTAAAACCTCTGTAACTTTTGAATCATACGTCCTAGAAACGAAATTTAAATGTTAACATCCTTAGCTTTCAAACAGCTTTCAAACGAACCACATTCCAATTCCTTTTAGTTCTTCCGTAATCGCGTTTATCGCACACGCAAAAGTTGCACGAATTTGCATTTGGCTCAATTTCACCACATGTAAAAACAGCTATTTCTTGATTTCAACTTCTGAATTTCGTTTTCCATCTGCTAATCATTCTACAATCATTGCTAGTGTTGACCTGAACCAATCCAAAGCAACTCTCACTTGTTCTGAATCCTATTTAGCAAATTAAAGTCAATTTTAGCATTTTTCCCATTCAATTCAAACCACATTTAAAAGCAATTGACCTATTTTAAAATCATACCTGTTCTCTCTAAGCTTGCTGGGGGAATTGGGATTGAATTGCATAGTTGATTGTTATTCCTGAAACCTGTGTGCCCTCATTCCATCTCTTCATATTGCATAATAGGGGGGGATTGAGTAATATCAGGGGAAAGAGTGATCACATTGTCTCTGATTGAGTTCATATCAAGTTTTATTTCTGTGTTGCATTCTTTCCTATCATTGCATTTCTTGAACCCATACAAAGTTATTCTCTGCTACATTATTCTTTCTATTCCTACTCCTAATTGATTAAAGAGATCGTTGATTATTGTTATACTACCCATTGCTGATCATTGTTCATATTCATAAGTGTGATATTCAGATATTATGTATATTCATAAAAGTGTAATCTATATATTGTTCAATTCTTCAAATAAATCTTTTAAATTTGCAAAACAACCTTCTTCTTGGTTCAGTGAGACCGGGGGGATTCAAAGAGAGGGGCATTACATAAGGGTATCTCATCCAGAATTAAATGAACTTTTGACATAAAAATATATAAATAAGGGTTTCCATTGGGCATCCCATAATAGACATTGACTTAGTTGGAGTGCTGGATTGAAATCACTTACAGATTGGGGGCTCGTGCGCAGGATTTCTGGATTAGACCTACCACTTGTGCAGTTTAATACAGTGTGCTAACTGAAAGGATACATAAATCCTGTTGGGCTACCACACTGTGTTACACTGTAAAAGCACCCCTCAAAAGGGAACACTCTAAGGAAATGGTCTGTTTTGCAAAGATAAAATAAACTTATGTAAATCAGGAAGGAAATTAATATTTCCAAAATGGCAACATTGGTATACATCAAGATGGCTAGAGAACACCTTTTACATATGTTATTTGTGAGAGGTGAATGGACAGAGCAGGATCAGAATGTGTGGTTGCAGGCAATCATACAACAGATCACTGCAACAGGGTTAGATACATGGTGAGACCAGGGTCCCTTACATGTGGCCCTGAGTGAACTATATATGGCCCCTAAGGCCAAGGATGGGCAAAATAAGATTGCCAAGATAGCAGCATATCTATATTTATCTATGGGGGCCACACAGGACAAATACGCTGAAGGCCAGGATCTGGCAAGTAGGCAACTGATGGCGTTAGGAAAGGTCCAATCTGACCTGGACTCTTCTGAGCAGAGGCTGCAGAGGAGCCAGGAGTCAGAAAATGAAAGTAGGCAGTATATAGTTAAAATCAAAGAGGATATGGGTATCCTGCAACAGGAAAAGGCAGAACAGGATACCAAAATTCTGGCCTTGCAGAAGGAGTACCAAGAAAGTGTGGACTCTCTACTGCAGAGCCAGAAAAAGCTGGAGCAGCAACTGGACTTCAACAGGGCATGCGCAGAGCAGGTAGTCACCCTGCAAAGCCACTTAGAGAGAAGGCAGAGAGCAACAAATTAATTCTGAAAGTCCTGGACACCCAGGCAGAGTTTGATGAAGAGCGCCAGAAAGCTGGTACCCTTCAAAGACAGAGGGACGACCTGGTGGCAGAGAGGCAGGTTCTTGCTCAGGAAAGGGACACCTTAGGCCAGGAAGTCTGTCACTTAAAAGGGAAACTGGAAGAAAATCACCTGGCCCTCCAGGGACTGGGTGACCTCCAAAAAGAGCATGATAGATTGTTAGAGCACACCATGAGGGTGGAAGATGCTCTGGCAAGAAAGGAGCAGGCCAGTAGGGACGGGGCTCAGAAGGTAACCCTCCTGCAGCAAAGACTGGCCCAGTACTCAAAGACAAACCAGGAAGCACAGAGAGAAAATGAGGCTCTCTGTGAGAAAAATGATAGGCTCCACAGGCAGGTAGCCATGCAAGAGAGACTGATAGAGACTAGTAAGGCCTTGATTGAGGAACAGAAATCTCAGGTTCTTGCATGGCAACAGGGAGCAGGGGCTGATAGAGATGAGGTTCGCTGGGAAAGGGAAACACCTGAGCATAACCTGAGGAACCCTAGGACCAGTGGCCTTCATCTCTCCCAGTCCCTGGACTCTGCCAACCCCCATGTCCACTGGCACACATGAGCCCAGGGCCACGGGGATGGCAGATTACTATCCAGTCAGAAGTATGGGGCTCATAGACCAGCACCTCCCATGAATGGATGGGCGGGCATCTGGGTATGGGTACCCAAGTACAGTGAAATTTAGTGGGGAATTCCAGGAGAGTAGGCCCACTAAGGGCATCCTGAAAGTCTCTGCCCAGCTAGGACAGTGGGGTGGTACCCATCAAATCCTGGGAGCACACAGGAATCAGAAGACTCCTCTGAGCGCCCCAGGACACAGGAGACTTGGTCCCCACATTCTACCAGCAATTCCCAGGCTCGCAGAATCTGGGAGAACCTAGAAGACCAGACGGGCACCTCTGGGAGCAGTGCCTCTGAGTCAGAGGATGATTGCATCAGGGTTACCCGCACCAAGAAGACCAATAAGGCAAAAAAGGCCTTGCTTAAGGACCCCTTAAAACAGATCAAGCCAATAAGGAGCGTCATCACGCCTTATCATAAGAACGCTAAGTATTCTGTTTGGGAACACTTAGAGCTCTTTGAGCAGATGATGGAATCTTTCCATGTGAAAGACAGCAGTAGCTGCATTCAGTATGTGAAATGGAGCTTTTCACCAGAAAACTCCAGTTACTTTGCGGGGGTAAAGGACCAAAATCATTCAAGATGGTCCACATATAGGGCGGCCATGTTGAAGCATTTTTCTATTCACAGAAATCCCCAAGAAGCTCGCAAGGCAGCCTACAACTTGCAATGTGGGGAGGATCAGGCCCCACAAGAATTTGTGCATGAGTTAAAGCGTGCCTTTGCGCAGACTACCAGAAGGGTGTGCACGGACAGCAAAGAATTTGTCAATATTTTTTTCCATGCTCTACCAAAATACATCATGACCCAGCTAGTGAGAGATTTTCATGAGAAAAGATCACTAGACTGGGTCATTGAACAGGCCACCCGGATCTATGAGGTGCCAAGGCCCATAGAAAACAAGAATACTAAAAAAAGCTCCAAACCAACCAACACCCCTGCTGCTGCTAAGGTGGCAGAGGTAAAGGTTGCCCCCATTTTGGATTTGGAGATGGGGGGCCTAAAAACCCACCTGCACTGCAGAATAATCCCAAGCCCAGAGGGCCCTCTGGCCAGTCACAGACAGGGAGCCAAGGAGGTAGTCCCACAAATGGGGTCCCTCACTCCCCTGACTATGTAAGTCCCCACTACAAGGGCAACAGACCCATCCTGGTTATGTGTGGACACTCCAGCCCAAGGGGGGGGATCCAACCAAGAAGCACCTAACCCAGGGAACTTTTTCCTCACTTCCCACAGGAGGGCAGAAATTCCTCAAATCCTGAGCAGAACTTTTTTCCCCAGGTACCCACAGAACTTCCAACCCCAGAACAATCCATCCTTCTTTCCCCACTTTTCTGAGCCCAGACAACCTAATCCGGGATAGGGGAGGCCAAGGGTGGAGGGGTACCAAAATCTTCCCAACCCGGGGTATTACCAGAGAAGGGATAGCTACCCTTCCCGGCATCAGCCCAGGGGAGAAATGAGAACACTGTATCAGCCTGAGCGGGTGTCACAGCTAGAGCGGCAGGTCCAAAACATGGCACAGGATCTGGGTCACAAGCTGAAGGCTCAGCAGAACCCTCAGATGAGCATGCCGGCGCAGAATGCCTCAAACTCCGGACCTGGTGCTCCAGAACAATGACGGGGGCAGCACCCCGACAACCCACCGGTTCCCAGGGAAGAAGCACAAGGGGAAGGGGGTGTAAAGCCTTGGAGGAAGCTTCCTTCCCCACTTGTAAAGAGCCCCTGGAAACCCAGGAACCGGAAACAAAATCTCCTGCCCCTGAAAGTCTGCTACCCAAGGAGCAGAGAGGGGGTAGGAGAAACAAAGGACCCAAACAGACCCATTTTGAGGAGGAAGTACACATCTTCCAATTTGAAGGAGAGGGATCCTCAGAGGATCCTGGGAAAAGGATCTTCTCCTTCAGAGATGGGGGAACCCCTCCCAAAGAAAAACGGGTCCCCAGGGATTCAAATCCAGACTGGTTTGATGTGGGGACTGAGCTAGCGCCACCCATCATCCAACCCCAGAACCAACAACATGAAAATCCCCTGGTTCAAACCCATCCTGGTGACTGCCTCCAAAAAGGGGGAGGGGGATGTCCCAGAAGCAGGTGAACTCAAAACTTCTCCCATCTCTAGTTGCCACCTTTTTCTTTCAGATTCCCAAGACTCTCCACCGAATTCTAGCCAAATTTCCTCTCTCTCAATGTCCAAAACTCAAGAATTAGCCCACCAGTTGTCCAAAAATGTGCATTATCTGTGTCCCCTTGTGGAGAAGGAGGGAAGATACTATGCCCCGGTTCAAGTACAGGGGCAGGGTACAATTTTGGCACTTGTGGACACTGGATCCCAAGCCACCCTTCTGTCCAACAAGACCTTTGATAAACTGAATTCAGGAAGCGGGGAGAATTACCAAATTCCTCTCACCTCTCTTCCTGGACAACTTCAGAACTTTGACAGGAAGGAAATTCTCATTGAGGGGACTGCAGATTTGGACATTAAAATTGGGTGACACAAGGTGAAACACCCGGTCATAGTTGTGACTCCAGAGGGCACCCCTTGTTTATTAGGGAATGACCTCCTGCAAAGGTAGTCACCCTTAGTTTAGTTTAAATGGCACATTCCACATGGTTGAACAAAAATCTGAGAAAGTAGAATTTCACTTTCAGAACAACCAGATCCCAGATGTGACAGTAATAGCAGTAGGACAGCAAACTGGTGATGGGGGTCCTCTCTATTTCTGAAAATCAACCTTCATTCCAGGTTAAGGTAGCATTCCACACTGGAAGGAAACACTCTGAAATCCTTTACCAATCCATAATCAGACATTCCCACTCCTATAGTCCAGAAAGATGTGAAATCAGCTCAAAGCCTGGCTGATATTCAGCAAATTAGAGAGCAGTTGTTCATCCCTGTTCAGTTAAATGAAGGGAAGGACTCTGTTCTCGCCCGAGTGTGTGTGAACAACGGTAAGAGCTTCATCAGCGAAGACATGTTCTGCCAACTCCCAAAAGATCCAGCCATTCCCACATTCAAACTTATAGACAAATGGGAAATGGATCTGGAAACACCCAATTCCAAACATCTCCTGCCATGCAGGTGTATGTTCAAAATCTCCATAGGCAACAAGAGCATAGTTCATAATTGTTGGGTCGTGCAAGACGTCACTGCTGCCATTTACTTAGTCAATGACATTCTCAATCGCTTTGCCATTAGTTTGGACCTAATAAACTCCAAAGCTTGGTCCCGATTAGTGGATAATCCCATGGGCTTTGATGATCCAGAGAAAGCATATAGGTCAGCTCAACTGCTGCCTTATGCAGTTGAAATTCAGATTGGAGAGGAAGTCACCATCCCAGAAAGGACCTGACAATTCTCCCTGGAATTGAAAGTTAGACGAAGACAGAAATTGAAAAACCCTGATGCTAATATTCATCTAAATGCTTCTCTCCAACAGCAAGGGTTGGGGGTAAACCCAACACCACTAGTCAATATAGAACATGACACCATTCCAATAGAGATGGATAACAGCGACTTAAAGAGTATCACTCTAGCCGCAGGCACCATTATTGGAATGGCGGTTGATGACTGACATTTTTCCATTGATTTAGGTAATGAACTGTAAAGACCAATCCCCAAGGACTGTTTTGACAGTGACAGTGATGACAACACAACACCAGACAGGATCTTCACCCGGTATGGGGGGAACATCCTGGTGTACACTTCCTGCCCTTATGGTAAGGAAGATGTGACTTGTGACTTCAGGAGGGATGAGGTGATTTTCCAGGTTCATGAGATGAGGGCTGCCTTTGCCACCTGAAGCCACCAGTCCAAATCAGCACTTTGACCAGGGACCTCGCCACCCAGCTGGAGGAGGCAGCTGAGATAGCAAAACCAGAAGTTTCTCCAGGCTTCAGGCAGATGGTTGAAGAGAGAGTCAACCTAGCTGATGCCTGTAAGACTCTGGAGCAGAAGCAAAAGTTGAAACAAGTTTTCTTGGATTTTCAAGATCTCTTTGCAGTGGACTCATATGACTGTGGTCGCACCGACATCCACACAACAACTCCCACGGACCCTGGCATGACTCCAGTGTTTGTGAAGCAATATCACTTGACTCTCGCATCAATGGAGTCCCTTACTGAAATAATTAAGAACCTTGAGTCCCGTGGGATAATCCGTCCAGTCCACAGCACCTTCAATAAAGCACTGCTGGGGATATTGAAGCCAAATGGCCAGTGGAGACTCTTAGGGAGCTCAAGTAACGGGTCCATACTTCCCGAAGGTCACTTCCCTACATTGACCAAGGGCTGCCCCAGATCCAGGGGTCACAGGTATTCACTGCAATAGACCTGACCTATGGATACTGGACTGTACCTGTCAGTAGGGAGGACCAATAAAAGCTGGCTTTTACCTTTGGGGGCCAGCAGTACACATGGACCGGACTCCCTTCAGATACATCAACTCCAGCAATGAATTCAACATTTTCCTACATAAGGCCATGCCGGTCCTGGGTGAAAGGGGTAACCTGGCCTATGTAGATGATGTACTCATCGAAAGCTCAACTGTGGAGGAATACATAGCAGAGATCCGTTATGTTCTGACACAGTTGAGGGCCGCTGGAGCAAACCTTTCCTTCCAAAAGGCACAGTGGTGTAGAACCTGTGTACATTTCTTGGGGCATGAGATTACTCCTCAGGGTCTCTGTCCCCAGGAAAAGAAAGTTGAAGCACTCCAGAAACTGAAAGACCCCACAACTCTGCGGGAAATAAGGAGCCTCCTTGGACTGACTAATTACAGTAGAAAGTCCATTGAGGACTACGCAGAGATCACAAGACCCCTGATTCATCTTTTAAAGGGGGGGATCAAGTGGGAGTGGGGTCCAGAACAAGCCGAGGCAGTAAGACAACTCAAAAGAAGCCTCTCACAAGCGCCTTGCCTAGCTTATCCTGTCAGAAACAAGGAGTTCTTCTTGGAGACAGGGTTCTCGTATACATTCTTGACTGCAGTATTATACCAAAAGCATTGCAAGGTCAATAAAGTAATCTCCTATGCAAGTAAAACTTTATCCTCTGTGGAGGAAAAATTCAACGATTGTGAGAAGGCAACAGTGTGGGCATTGAAGAATTACCCCCGTTTATCCAGGGGGAACACATCATAGTGGAGACTCCACACCAGCTTCTGCAATATCTCCAAAGTGACAGAATCCAGGCCGCAAGTGTGAGTAATTCCCAAATTACTTCATGGATTCTGTCAATGCAAGGCTGTCCTGTGGAGGTCAGATATGGCCAAAACAAGAAGAGTCCCCTCGTGCAAGGTCTGGCTGACTTGCATGATTGTGCCAGAGAAAACTGTCTCGAGGACGAGAGTCTAAAAATCAAGGACAACATGGAGGCATACCTCAATTCCCCACGCAACCTCTTTGAAGAAGACAAGTGTGAGGGAATGCCCACTGTCTATGTGGATGGGTGCTCTTATCCCGTTGACAACAACGGGGAAAAGGAACTTGTGGCCGGCGTAGGGAATGCATGGGTGAATGAGATCCCAGAACCCTCCGCTGGGTACAAGATTGGTCCCCGAAGTAGTCAAGTGGCAGAGTTGATGGCTCTGCATCAAGCCATCCTCACTGCTGTCCAACATCAACTCCACGAACTGGTCATTATCACAGATTCGGATTATGTACGGAACGGATTCAAGGAGCACCTGGTTAACTGGAAAACCAGAGGCATGTTATGTGCTAATAACAAACCCTTGAAACGTGGGAAATGAATTCAAAACATTGATGATCTGGTCACATCGAATGGGATGACCATCTACTGGAAAAATATCAAGGGTCATTCCAAAGTAGAGGGACCAGACAAAACTGGAAATGACTTAGCTGATCAGCTGGCCAAAACCGGAGCCATCCAAGGGAATCTACTTGAGATCGAGTCACTGTTGGGGGAGATCCAGGTCACTGCTATCACTAGGTCCCAGACAAATGCACACAATGAACACTCAACTGCACAATGGAGTAAGGAGACCCCAGATGCTGATTTGATTACGGCTCAAAAAGGGGATCCAATAATTGGTAAGTTTTATCAACACATTGAGGACCCTGAGAAATTTCCCCTGACGGATACCGATTACATTGGGAAAGAGGACCTCAGAGTGTTGATGAAATGTTGATGAAATGTCCAAAAATGTTCCGAATCCAAGACGGTTTGTTGGTGAGGAAATCCCTAGCTGGCCATGATCAGTGGGTGGTTCCTACCTCATTCCGAAGCCTGATGTTAAGTCACGCCCATGATGCGGCCACAGCCGGTCATAGGGGGTTTTATACAACACTTGAAATCTTAAGAGAGGTTGCATACTGGCCACACATGGGGCAGGACCTCGACCTATACTTGAAGGGGTGTCTTGGGTGTGCACAATTTCAGCCAACATCCCTCACACACCGTGCGCCTCTCCAAAAGAAGTCGATTTCATTGGGCCCGTGATTCGCTCCTCTAGGGGGATCAAGTACATGTTGACCGTGACATGCTTGTTTACTAAATGGGTGGAATGTCTCCCGGCCCCAAACTGCAAGGCAGAAACATCATCTGCCCTGATGATCAACCACATCTTTTCGCGTTTTGGTCTACCCCAAAGGATCGAGTCAGACAGAGGTAGCTATTTCACCAGCGAAGTAATAACAAAGATGTGGGAGATACTTGGGGTCAAAAGGAAGCTACATATTGCTTACCGGCCAGTCTCTAGTGGTGCAGTAGAGATATATAATAGAACAATTGTGAGCATATTAAAAAAGTTTGTGGCAGATTCTGGGCCAAGTTGGGATATTTGATTACCTCTTGTCCTAATGGCCAGCAGATCTACCCCTTCATCTGTAACTAAAATGTCACTGTTTGAGCTGATGACTGGACACAGGATGGTGCTTCCCCAGCATCTGCTCTACAGAACCCAAGAGCAGACATTGATCAATGCCTCCACAACTCATGAGTATGTTGAAAATCTAAGAAAACACCTTCAACATGCTTTTGCCTATGCTCAGCGAAATCTAGAGAGAACTGCAGACAGCATGAAGATCCACTATGACTTAAAGACTACCAGAAAAGAATACAATGTAGAAGACCGGGTCTACTTATACAATTTCCAAAGGAACCAGGCCAAACAGCGCAAATTTTTGCCTACCGGAGGGGGCCTTTTGAAATTGTAGACAAAATCTCACCAGTCGCCTACAAAATCTGCATCTGCAAAGGCAGTTTTGCGGAAGGGGAAGATAAGTGGGTCCTTATTAACCAACTAAAGTGCTGCCATCCTTGGCACAATCTGCAGCAACTGGAGGAGTCTTCTGGAACCCCAGAGGGTGCCACTCCAGATCCATAAAATTCCAACTCTAAAATATTCCATATATAGCCTATAAAATACAATAATAAAAATGTGTTCTGATTATCAAATGTATGTGTCTGCCCCACTACATTAATAGTGGTGAGGAAAGTCTACAAATATGTTTTTGCTTTGTCAGCCTAGGATTGATAAACCATGGAGACAGAAACCAAGGAGGACTACCTGGGGACTGGGAGCAAAGATCTGAGGGGCCCGGAGTATCGCTCAATACTCACATCAAGACTGGCGAGGAGAACTGATCGATCCACACCTGATGGAGGAAAAGAAGAGGAACTTTGCCATTTGTGGAATCAGAAGAGATGAAACTGACATCCCAGTCTTGTGAATTCCCATTGATGGACGATCAACACCAAATAGCAAGAGGGGGGGCTTGTGGGATGTTTTTCCCCACTAGTCCAGGCCCTGCAACATTACTGTGCATTGCTTGCATCAGGAACATCCGAATGGCCACTGGAAAGCATTCTGCTTGCTAAAATCACCCAGAAATGTGCAGTAAAAATCTGAAAAATAGGCCACCATCCACTTTTGCCTATGCCAGTGGTAACCCAGCAGACCACTGCCAAAACCCATCATTTGGCTGCCCACAGAGCAAGACTGATTGCAAAAGAAACACAGAGCTGTGTGAAAATCCGTTTGTTGGGTGTTAAACATCATTCTACTTCAAGAATCCACATAAATACAATGTCCAAAGAAGTACACCTATCAGAAGAAAATCCACATTGAAGATTGTTTGCTGGAAATAAATCTGTCAAAAATGGGTGCATTACCATTACAAGCCTCTGTCAGACGCTGGCGGTCTCTAAATCTGACAGGAGAAACTTGTGTCTAAAAAACTAAATATGCCAAAGAAGGGATTTCCATCAAATGCAATATAGGGTGCCACACATTGATTTTCATGTTGAAAAAAGACTGGAATTGGATGTGGATTGGAAACTAAAGTAACTGTAAGTTTTGGGAAAAGACTTACAGCAAATTGTACTGAACTGATACAAATATGAAATTTATAGGTTGATAAAAGGAAAAATGTGCCCACAGTTTAAAACTAATCTGAAATCTGTGTGACATTCAGAGGCTGAACCACGAGATCTTTACTATTGTAGCTATTGTGATTATGCTAGGAACATGAAAAATGACAAGAATATGCCCAGAGGGGATGTGCATGTATGTATAAAAAATTGTACAGATCCGAAAATGTGTAACCAACCAAAAGCACGAAAAATTGTCATTTATGAACCAAAACTCGTAGGAAGATAAGATTTTCACAGAAACGTACCTTAGTCAATCTGTCATGTAATTATGTATTATTAACAAGTTGTGCATATTGAAAATATGTTTTTTTGGGAAAAATAGATTTTCTATGTAAAAGCAAAGGGGAGGGATTTTTTCTGGACCCTAAACACAGTGTCACTCTAACACATGATGACACACTGTTCCTTTCTCCAATCAGGAGAGGGGGACTTATCTGACCTATCATATCCTTAGAGGGTTGGGCTTTGTGAAATCAGCCTCCCCACCCCTTTGGAAGATGGATAAAAAGGGACTGTTGAGGACCCAGAGACACACACACTTTCACTCATCAACTGATCCACTGGCGAAGCACCCTGCAGGAAGATCCAGACTCTAGAACCTAGATCCAGACTTCAGAATTCTGAAGCAGAAAGGCCAATCCAAAAAGCTGAACCCTTCTCAGCTGGCCTTTAAAATCCTGCAACCTGATTTAACCCCTAAACTTCCACAGGGCCTTACCTAACTCATTCAACAGCCTGGCTGAGATGTATTGCTGCTTCTGGCCAAAACCCATGCTAGAACCCAAGATCCAGATCAGTCTAGCAGAGCTGTAACCCAGAACCCATCAGATCCAGTCCAAGAGGCTGTGCAGACCTGAGTGCCTTGCTGAGAGCAGAACCAAGCGCCTGAGACCTGTCCGGTGGTGAGTGAATCCAAGCCAAACCCTTGACCAGATCTTTGACGGGTCCATTTTAAACCAGAGTTGTGAGTATTTAGCGTAGAACTATCCATAGTCATCTCAATATATTCAGACTGCATTGTAGAATCTCTTTTGTCCATTCTGAATCCTTTCTCATCCATCTAATTCTGTGAGAATTGTTAGTATAAAACAACCCAGTTTGTAATTCAAAGCGCAATTTCATTTGAAATCTTGACTCCTTTTGAGAAAAATCGACCTCTACTAAAACCTCTGTAACTTTTGAACCGTATGTCCTAGAAACGATATTAAAATGTCATTTTGAAGCTTTCAAACGAACCACATTCCAATCCCTTATAGTTCTTCCATAATCGCTTTTTCGCGCACGCAGAAAAGTTGCCACGAATTTGCATTTGGCTCAATTTCACCACATGTAAAAACAGCTATTTCTTGATTTCAACTTCTGAATTTCGTTTTCCATCTGCTAATCATTCTACAATCATTGCTAGTGTTGACCTGAACCAATCCAAAGCAACTCTCACTTGTTCTGAATCCTATTTAGCAAATTAAAGTCAATTTTAGCATTTTTCCCATTCAATTCAAACCACATTTAAAAGCAACTGACCTGTTTTAAAATCATACCTGTTCTCTCTAAGCTTGCTGGGATAATTGGGATTGAACTGCATTGTTCATTGTTATTCCTGAAACCTGTGTGCCCTCATTCCATCTCTTCATATTGCATAATAGCGGGGGGATTGAGTAATATCAGGGGGAAAGAGGGATCACATTGTCTCTGATTGAGTTCATATCAAGTTTTATTTTTGTGTTGCATTCTTTCCTATCATTGCATTTCTTGAACCCATACAAAGTTATTCCCTGCTACATTATTCTTCCTATTTCTACTCCTAATTGATTAAAGAGATCATTGATTATTGTAATACTACCCATTGCTGATCATAGTTCATATTCATAAGGGTGATATTCAGATATTATTCATATTCATAAAAGTGTAATCTATATATTGTTCAATTCTTCAAATAAATCTTTTAACTTTGCAAAACAACCTTCTTCTTGGCTCAGTGAGACCGGGGGGATTCAAAGAGAGGGGTGTTACATAAGGGTACATCATCTAGAATTAAAAGAACTTTTGACATAAAAATATATAAATAAGGGTTTCCATTGGGCATCCCATATTAGGCATTGACTTAGTTGGAGTGCTGGATTGAAGTCACTTACAGGTGAGTGAGGTCAACCGGCTGAGCGTTAGCTATACAACGCTTTTGAAGAAGGTTGTCGAATAGGGGTTCATCAAGAAGTATACTGTAGATTGTTTCTGCTTGTGTTGTATGCAGTACATACCATTATAATATGCCCCAGGCATAGTATTTTGTTGATGGCAGCTTCAATCAATATAAGGTTGGACAATGCATTTACCTTATACATTGGTATCCCCTTATGTCTGATGGCCAAACTTCATTAGGCCCAAAAGGCAGCAGTTAAACTGTTTTGTGGACTATGGAAAATAGATTACATTCTTTTCACTAGGAAAACCCTGCACTGATTTGATTTGCACAAGTGGGTAGAATTCAATCTAGTCTTTCTCACTTACAAATCTAACAATCAGACCAGCCAAGGGCTATTCGTTGGCTTCAACCACCAACTGCCAAACTGAACTTCAAGGATAGTCACAGATTAAAATTTCAAGTGTTAAAACCTGAAGTTCCATACCCAAAGAAATGCACTTTTTTGCAAAATCCCATTGAGGCATTTTAATCTTTCCTAAACAGCATCTGTTTCACTAGGTAGCTGAATACATACCACCCAGAGAGCCTGTAGGGAGTATTGGTGCACTATTTAAAACTATACACATCATTCAAATTAAGTGGTATTTACTTTGTAAGTCTCAGGCACAATGAGAGGCTGTATGAAAGGTAACACCCAATTTCATTGAAAAAAAAAACTGTCCGTATGGACGTTTTGTTCGATTTGGGTGCTACCATTTCAGTAGCGGCCGAAAATACCGAACATGAGGAGCGGGGGCTTCAGGGGAGTCCCCCAGTATTTTGGGTGTTCGGGGGTGCAGGCTCTCCCCCCGCATCCTTAACATGGCAGCAGGGGACAAAAATTGCTCGGCCCTCGTTTTTAATGAACGGTCCAAACGGGGGCCCGAGCAGTTACACTGCGGGCAGTCCACCTGCAAACATATTGATCATAGGCAGACAACCCAGATCTGATTGAAACATCCAGATTCAAAGGTCCATGTTCCCACAAAACTCTGAGATGGGCACCCTAACAAGCAGAGCATGCATGTGCCTTGAATTATTCATATACACGGTTTCTCTGGGATGCAAGGGAAATAATAGTAAAAGCGTATGTCTATAGCGGTACCACACTTTTAGGGCAGTGGCCGATGGCAATGTTCATATGGTGCATCCCAAGAATGGGTCAATGGAAGCTGAGTAGTGAAAACCAAGGTGGCCTGCATCAAGCGATGTCTGAATATACATCAGTGTTCCAAGATAACCAATTTCTGTTTCCAGGACTTCAATGTATACCTCCGGGAACATTTGGAACCTTTCCTTTGCAGAGTCAAAAGAAGAGCATCTATTTCAATGTGGTGAAACAGTTGCCTTGCATTCTCAGATATATGCATCTTAACACAAATAATGACTAGGATTTGACACTAGTTGAAGATTGAGGGGACAGAGAATTCAACTGTCCAAAAGCGAATTAAAAATGCCATTCAATTGTATTGTCAAAAACCTTTTATGTGTAGACGCTAAACACTGTAGAGTATTACCGTAAATAATGTGTTCTTGTTGTCCAATGTTGTCTTCCTCTGGCAGGCATATTGCGATACCCCAACACGTGATGGAACCACTGGACTGGGTGATTTGCAAACACATATTTTCTGTAGCTGAAAAGAAAAAAGACATAAGTGTTGCAATACAAATGCAGAACGTTTTCTTTTATGAATTACATTTACAGGGCTTCAGCCTTGTTTGTTTGTACTCAGTGGACTTAACTGTCCTGTCCCATTTCTTTACCAACAGAGGACAGTGAGAAAGGGACCTAGTTCATGTGAAGGAAGTAAATATGATGTGAATTTGAAAATATCTCCACAGATGTCTATATATCCAAAATCATTTTCTCATGACTAATACACACAAGCATAATTTCAGTCAGAATCATGAAGACTATGCAACTAAAGATTTACTTATATATAAATTCCACATATTGAGTTTGTAACATATAAGCAGTGAAGCCCCTCTATCCACGCTCTTTGAGTCACGTAGGTAAGACCATTACATTGAAAACGGTAATAACATTTTGAAGTGTACAAGGCCCTTAGTTATTTTCACAGAGCTTAAATAAATTGGAGACATTACATAGACAACATTTCTTTCTTATGCATTTAATTGTTTGCTAATTTATATCATTTCAATGCATAAACTTTAACAAACAACTAAACATATTAGAAAGAAATGACTTAACCAATGACTAAGTAGCAGAACATTTGTTATAGCTGGGGGGAGGAAACATCACCTTTAAAAATAATACGCAAAATAGGTTTTGAACACTCGAAACACTCCTTTCAATGTTACGTCTATAAATTTCGATAATGTCAAACGTTTGAAGGCAATCAATTGGACAATGTTATCATTTTCGCCAAACTTGACCTACTGTACACATTATTGCAGGCTCAGAAGGCTTCCCCTTTCTTTATTTTATGGATTAGTTTGAAGAGTGAGTTTCTACAATTTGTTGTGCCTTGATGTAGAGTTTTTGTAAGATCTAGTTATGTTAACCATTCTTCATGGTAGTGCCTTGCAAGTGGAGATGGGTGGCTGGCTGTGCGTGCAGAGCGCCCGCAAAAATGCATCTTCTGAAAACATTACCTCTTCTGAATAATGAAGTGTGGGATGTTAACACTTAACTGTCTTCAATTTTTGGGTTATCGAAGTGGGTGATGGGCTCTGTCAGCCCTTCCCTCGTGCTTCAACCCAAACCACATTTACAGTAAAGGGCCTTAAACGGCCAGTCGGTGTAAACGCATATTATTCCATTCTGAGCCCCGTTTGCTAACTCAGATTGGACAAATAAATAGAAACGCTCATTCTGAGTGGTTCGATTCAGTAAAGGGGAATGAAACAGGGATACCATGCATCAGAATGTGACGCAGGGCAGGCCCACTTGCAAGAGCATTTATACAGAGTACTTGGGTGTGCTTTCAAATGCCTCTGCCATGTGCCATGTCCTCTCTACTCCAAAGTCAAGAACATGTTGTGAACGGAATCCTAAAATTGAATCTGCTGCATGCAAATGCATTTGTGTGCCGCATATGCAGTTTTGAGAATCAGGCTATGCAGTTTGCACGTTTTGTGTGCACATGCATGTGGTCATCGCACATGCAGATTCACATTAAACCTTTGAGAATCTGGGCCTCTGCTTGGATTTATCAACTAGTCTAGGCTCCAAGTTTCTATTGCTCTCTTTCGTTCTGTTTTTTTTTTTTTTTTTTTTAATTAAAGTTGATTTCAGATAAAATTCCATAAAACATGATTCACACAATAAAAACTCACATAAAATCCATAAATATAACAAAATAATTAAACCAATTTGAAAAAATATTCACAATGTATAAAATAAATGAGCTTTCAACCTCCCAAATAAATGACAATCTAGTAACTTATAAACTAAGATGGACACAGGAGAGAAACATACTGATGCAAATGACACAGATATCGATAACATGTCACCTTTGAGAAATTACTGAAGTTATGATCACCGTTGACATGAATGAGGTGGTCGGTAGAAATCTCAGAACTCAGAGATTTACACTCGCAGAAAGCAGGTGGGATACACACCCATTTTTCTTAAACTTGTATACAGTGGTCAAATAATAAAAACATGATAAGTACATGATAAATACATGCATTCAAACTTTACGAAAAGGGACACTACTAGATAATCATGGGTTCCACTTTGATTTGAAAGATTCAAGAAGAAGGATGCACAACCAAAACTTAACATATGCAACTTACTTGAAACTCAGCTATCCAATACCAGGAAGGTTCCAGACCCAAATTGTCCTGGTTGGATAAATAACATTCAGTAAGCGGGTGATTGAACGGTCCATAAAACACATCTCCAATATCTCAAAGGGAATAGGCATCTTTAACGTTCCTATTAATCTGATTAGGTACTGAACCAGAGAATGAGTTGTTTAACCCAGGCGTTATACTTGATTGATTACAAGCCTACTTCCATATGTAAAGGTGTAGAAGAAGTGCTCTGTGGTAAGTAGAAAAAGTCTTTGAAGAAGGATCTTTCAAAACACTACAAACAATGAATCAGAGCATCACCCCAAATGTCACCCTCACGTGTCTAACCTGGGCTTTGTAGACCTCCACCACAGGAGTGATGGCATTATCTGGAGACATTTTAGTAAAGGATACGGAACCAGCTGTCTTAGGTATAGTCCACACCTATGAATCTTGGGAACCCAGGAACAATTTTTAGAAAACCTTACCCCAAGATAATCAACGTTGCCATGTTTTGTCACCATTTTATTTATTTTATGTATTATTTTATTTGTACGTATTTAGTGCAGAAACGTCCAAATGACCGATAATAAGTTACCGAATGCGTGATTTGGCCAGATTTCGGGCGTTCGAAAATTCGGAATGGCCCAAAAGTTTGACCAGATCACGCATTTGGTTCTGGGGCCTACAGGGGATCTGGGGGTGTCTCCCGGACCCTTGCTCACTATTTTGTGAGCGGGGTTGCAGAGGGGTGTCCCCCGCAGCTGATTCAGAAAAAGCAACAAAAAACAGTAGGGCTGCAGTGGTGTCCCCCGCACATTTGCTCTCTATGTTGAGAGCGGGGGTTGTGGGAGTGTCCCCTGCAGCCATTCCAAAAAAAGAAAAACAAAGGAAAATACCTTGCAGCCCTGGTTCCCGATTACGGAAGTGAAAGGGAACAGGTGTTGCAGGGACACTGCGAGTCAGCGGCCGCAAGGTAAGCAGGGGGGTGTGGTGGGGGTGTGGGTGTGGGTGTGGGCAGGGCCAATTTGGAAATGTTCATGGGAGAAAAGACAGAAGGTTATTTCGAAAAAATAATCTTCAGTCTTTTCTCCCTCGAACATTTGGATCTCGGGCTTCCAACCCTGATCCTTATAACGTGCTGAAAGCCGTAGGGCATCAGGGTGTACACAAACACAAAGACAACAAAAAAAGAAAACGGAACAACCAGAATCATTAAAAAAGGTAAGAGAGTGCAATTAGCTAAATAGTACTGTCTTTAAGTTTTTTGAAAACTTTAGGAGATTCTTTTCCTGTCTCAGGTCGTCTGGAAGTGAGTTCCACAGCTGAGATGCACACACTGGAAATGTTCTGCCCATGCCTCTTGTCCGTTTAAAAGCAGGGCAGGAGGCCAGGGCTTTGTCCATTGAGCGAAATGCTCTGTCTGGGGCATAGAGAGTTACTGCAGTTTTCAGGTAGGAGGGGGCATTGCCATAAAGGCAACAGGGAATGATGGTGCACGTTTTAAAACTGATGCAGTCTGGTATGGACAGCCAGTGCAGGTCTCTCTGGTGTGTCGATATAAGCTCACTCCAGGGAACCCTTTTGACAATGTGTACCGCATCGTTTTGGATGTGCTGGCATCTTTTTTGGCTGGAAATGCTAGCCCCTAGGAGCAGGGTGTTGCAGTAATCCAGCCTAGTCAATATGATTGCACAGGCTATTGTAGCTGAATTTTCTTCAGTGAGGAAAGGTCGAATATTCCTAAGGAGGCGAAGATGGTAATTACAATTTTTACTAATCATTTTAGCATGTTCTTCTGAGTTAAGGGGGGCTTCCAGGATAACTCCCAGGGTTTTAACCTTCATCTGGGTCTGTATTCTGGTATGGTTGATGAGGAAAGCTTCATAGCTTGAAGAGAGCTTACTCCTGGCTTGAAAGGTGTGAGAAGCTCTGTGTTTCCCCCATTTAGCCACATCCAGTTTTCATTCATCCATAACTCGACCTGGTTAAAAATCGAGAGAAGTTTAGCTGAGTCCTTGGGGTAATCCCTGCTGAGTTCCAACACTAGCTGTGTGTCATCAAAATAGTTGGTAAAATATGTGCCCTTGCTCCCCAGAAGAGTGCAGAGAGACGGTATGTATATGTTAACGTACGGGTGACAAACTGGCTCTCTGCAGGACCCCACAAGGAATGGTTGAGGGTGGAGAGAGGGCATCACCCCAGCGTACTCTGGAGACACGATGGGTCAAAAAGGATTCAAGGAGAAAAAAGACCTAGGCATGTATGCCTTCGGTGTGGGCCGCACACCCCAAATTCCCACGTCGGGTTATAAAAAAAATGTCTGCTTCTTAATAAGTTCAAAAACAATTTTGGGTTAGTTTTCAACAGTGTAGTCTTTTTTTAATATTCAAAATGAGGAATTAATTAAATTCGAAAAAAGTTGTGTGCTTTATTGGTTAAACTTCACCAATAAAGCTAAATGTTGAGGCAAAATAAGAAACCCGTAAGGCTAATGCATTTCGGAATCTATCCTTCTTCAGAGCCAGGGTATCACTATGCTGCACACATTGTAATTATTGTATGTTGTAATAACAACATTCCATTAAACACATCCAAGTAGTTAGTTCAAATTTGTTAGGTGAAGTGGTCATCTGTAGCGGTCCCTGAGGCTGGTTGTCTACCGTGGGCTTGGGAGTGTTATTTTCTAAAGTGTTAGTCGATATATCATGAGATCCAGTCTCAGCATGGAAATGAGGCAGGGAGGGGTTATCTGTACCCCAAATAAATAAATACCATTCCTCTGGCTTCTGTGTCTGTTAGATAGCTTTGCAATTACCCTTGTATGTGTCCATATTGCAAAATGTTTGGTAAACTGATGTACATTTTGTTCTATTGTGCCCTCTTCATGGAAGACTTAGACATAGATGGATTATTGTGCATCTAAACAGGGAGCACATTAGACAGTACTTAGTAGCTTAGAACTAACTCAAGTTTGCTTAGAACTACTACTGATGTACTCAGTATTTAGTTTCATGCAAGGCTAACTATTTACATGCTACTTGTGTTTACATGCTAAATTTGTGTACTTGAAGATTAATTAATATGATTATTTTATATTTGTATGTACGCAGATGTGTTATTTAATGCAATTGTACTATTTCCAAAATAAAGCAGTTGAATTAAATTGAATTGATAATTGCGAGTTGCTGCTTGAAATCCTAGTGAATTGGCATTTGGGCTAACAGGTAAAGGAATGTAACATCAATCCACTCAATCTTGGTGTTACTTTGAGTGTTGAATTGTCTATTCTGAGAGACTGGCACAGTTTGCAGCACCATACCTAGGGGGCAATTTTGTTATAATGTCACATGGTGCTTGAGCACCTTCCTCAGAACTTTTATTAACACATTTTCACTCCTTTAGGAGGCAATATATAAACATCAACCCCTTTGGTTTTCGTGTAGCCATTCCACTATGGAAATGTTAAGTTATTCAAATATTTGGTGTCATATGCCACATTTAATAACACAACTCAATATAAGGAGGTACAGACATAAGTGATTCAATTGAGTAAGCCTTAGTTACATCTTATTTACCTATCACTTCCACATAAGTCCCTATGGATTATTTATAAAAGATTCAGTCAGAATCCATAGATCCCTCTGGACACACCTCAATGTTGAATGTCCAACATTTCTAACAGTGGAAAGTTGGAAAAAGAGGACATTAACAAAATGAGATGTTACCTGGGGTGGGCTGGAGACCAAAGAGACCCTGGAAATAGTTTTCAAAGTGGCCCCTTATTAGGCATCTTCAGCAAGCCCATTCCTTTTCCTATGACAACATTTGAAAATAAAATATGTAACCACACAAAAGAGTCCCAGGGTGCAGAGGCCTAGCGGGAAATCTCCAGAGTTCCCTATAGGCCAGGCCAGCCCTGGATGTTACTATGGAACAGGAGAATTAGAGACAGCCACACATGTGATTTTGTGTTGTCCTTTATATGAGGAGCTTAGGCAGTGTTTCATTAAGTCTATTTAGTTTAGTTTAGTTTAGTTTAGTTTAGTTTAGTTTATTACTTGTATTGCGCACCAAACCCACAGGTAGTCAGGCGCATCATATAAGATTGCTCACAGCTTAGTTGTACATAATATACAATACAATACAATATACATTATATACAAAATGCACTTTTACAATTTTTTACAATTTACATGGTAATAGCGCAGAGAATATTTATACATTATATACAAAATGAATTTATGCAAAATCTTTGCGAACGGAATACGAGTGGGGTCCGGAGTAGAGGAGGGTAGGTTCTAGGTGAAGAGGGCGAACACCAAAATCACGCTTAGCCATCAGAATCTTTGAACATTTTTATAAGGATGTGGCAAAATTTTGTGTAGGATGGTTCTAGTCTGAGTAGGGTAGGGAGTAAATTCCATAGTTGGGTAGCCTTGACCTGGAAGCTGTTACCTCCCACTTTGGCCAGTTTGAATCTATGGGTCAGGAGGCAATTAGTATTTGACTGTCTGGTTGGTCTTGTCTCAGATTTAGTAATGATTCTGTCCATAAAATAGCAAGGGGCCGCTTTGTTTACGCATTTATGTGTAAGGGAGGTGACTTTAAGTTTTATTTTGTCCATTGTCGACAGCCAGTTGTAAGCTCTTCTGGTGTCCGAAATATGGTCTCTCCTGGCAATTCCGAGCGCGGCTCTAAGGGCGTTATTTTGCAGGAGTTGGATTTTCTTAGTGGTTTGCTTGCTCGCCCCAATGTACATGGCATTGCAGTTATCAAGTCTTGATAATATAAAAACTCTAGCAAGGGTGATACAGCTGTCATTAGAAAGGAAGGCTCTGCCAGCTCTGATTAATTTACAGGTATAGGCTGTGGCCGAGGACAACGTGTTTACCTGTTTGTTAAACGTTAAGGCAGAATTCAAGTAAAAACCTAATGTTTTTACTTCCTTAGCAGTTGTAATAATGTTATTGTCGACGCTAAAGGCAGAGTAATTTGGGCTTAGTTTCTTTAAGGATAGTTGTGTACCCAGGATGATGATCTCTGTCTTGTCATCATTCAGGCATAGTCCATGAGAGGCCATCCATGCCTGGATGATGGGATAAACTTTATTTACCAAGGCCAAATCCTTTTCATAATAACCGGTAATTGGTAGGAAGATCTGCGTATCATCTGCATAGTTAGTGTAGGTGATACCCAGATGATCCAAATCATCGAAAAGGGGCTTAGTGAAAATATTATATAAGGTAGGCGAGACACATGAACCCTGGGGAACACCACATATGATAGGGAAAGGGTCAGCTGAAGCAATGGGAGAGAATACTCTCATGGTACGATCACTGAGGAAGAATTGTATCCGAGCTATAGCTTCTGGAGAGAAGTGTGCTGCCGAGTCCAAGTGGCTGCACAAGACCTGGTGATTGACCAGGTCGAAGGCGGCCGATAAGTCCCGAAGCAAGAGGAGAGCTAGGTCACCTCTGTCCCTGAGGTCATCGATCTGGGCCTTTAAGTCAATTAACGCAGTTTCAGTCCCATGTTGGGGCCGGAAGCCTGATTGTCTAGATCCCAGCAGATGATTGGATTCCAAATGTTTTTGAATTTGTAGATAGGCTATTTTATCTATGATTTTCAGGAGGAATGGTACCATGGTAATAGATCCGTAGTTCGTGGGAATTAGAGGGTCTAAAGTGTGTGTTCTTTAGTAAAGGGAGCACCCAGTGTTAGGGAGAATTCTCTGTTTAGGCTGAATTTCCTAACCTAGTGAGTCCCCCAGCAGCTTTGCTGGATTTCTGGAGTTTGTTTTTTTCCATCCTGCCAAGAGTGAGACTCTTTTTCTCCCACTCTTGGACGTGAATGTGGTTAATTCCTTTGAATATCAATGTGTTCTATGGGCTATGGGGTCTTTTACTCCATAGGGTCTCATATGTTTTGCTATGTGTGTCACAACGCACCCTCCGTGCCGTAACACTGGGGTGTCCTAGCGGACCTCCACCATAGACTCCATACCCGGGGACTGACTACTGTCTCCCCGGGCATGTTAAGTCACCATTGGCTTTACTAGACCTAAATTTACTAACAGAACTAGTACAAACCATCCTATTGTGGACGTACTAGTAGGGGTAATTCGATTACTCCTGGGTCTGTTATTCGAGGGGGCACTGTCCCGTCCCCCCTCGTCGAGTTTTGGCTGGTGGCAGTGGAAACTACTTGTTATATTCGACCCCGAATATAACCCTATGGGATTCGTCCTATTGTTGGAGGTTAATACTTTTTCTTGTTAATCTCTAACATACCACCGGTTTATTTATCTTAAATAAATCTATCGGTTGGTATTTTCTGCCAGAACTCGGTTTTTAAAATGGCGTCGGTGTTCGTCTCTGTGACTCCTAAACCAAAGGTTGAGCCCTTTGTTCCACTTTTGGCGGGCCTCTACACAGAGGCCCTCCAAAATGGTGCCATTCTGTCTGGGTACCACAGGGGGTGTGGGA
The DNA here is from genome assembly GCF_040938575.1 of Ambystoma mexicanum. Classification (NCBI taxonomy): domain Eukaryota; kingdom Metazoa; phylum Chordata; class Amphibia; order Caudata; family Ambystomatidae; genus Ambystoma; species Ambystoma mexicanum. Next base: position 1,272,811,015 of record NC_090929.1, on the reverse strand, counting down.
GGGGGTTTAGGCACCCTGAACTGAGTTGCCTTGCCAACTCAAGTTGCACTCGGGTGTCATTGGCCCAAGTGGTGAGCCACCCCATCACCACTTAGCGTGTTTTGATTGACAGCTAGGCTGAATGAATGGGGGTTTTCTGCATAAAAGCAGGGCTTTTGGGACTGGATCTTCAGAAGTCGCCACATGACCTAAGAATCCGACGAGGGTAAAGCTGAGCCGACCTGCAACGACGACACCTCCGGTGGAGCCCTCCTGAACCGACTCACCACTTCCCGACGACAGAGGAGATCTCCCTGCCGGAGAGTCTCTTCCCCTGACTGGTGGGAACAACCAGTCCCCTTTGCTTTTTCTTCGCTCCAGGATGCAGTGGTCGAATTGCCCGTGCAGAGCACCCTGGCAACCGGATAGCCACTACCCCTGTACCGCGACCAAAAGGTGGTGCCTTGTGACGGAGCACTCCGCGGCTGGTCTCTTCCCTGGTGGTGCAATGATCTTCAACTTTCCTTCGACGATGAGATCATCTCTTCTCTTGGCAAAGACCCGACGTGCATCCACCACCAGGAACAACTGCCCCCGCCGGAGCTGTCTCTCCACAAGCAAGGTACCGTGTCCGCCTGGCTTCCCTTGTGTCGGTTAGCGTGAGGTGTCTGAATCCTCGCTTCTCCATTGGGTCGCCTCTAAGCTTTCTTAACTTTCTGTTCTGAACTGGTCCAATCTTTCTATAACAATTTGCGACAAAGACTCGAAGCGCATTTCCACTGAGATACTTTTTGGGACATATCGCCTTGCCTCTCTCCGAGTGGGCCTGGCCTTTGAACTTTGCGATCCACAGTAGACACTGCCTTACTTGCCTTGCATTTGTTCGTAAAAGTGTTGGTACCAAGTTGATTTCATAACCTGCCTTTTCTCTCCTGTCCTAACGAATACTAGAGTGCCATCCAGGTTAAAGCATTCACCTCTGTCTGCAAATAAGTGGTGCCGTTGAACCTAGACTTGTCGAACTATTGTTAGGGGGATTGATTTGTTTCCTTATAGTAATTGTGATTGGAGTTGTTTGCCGTATTAGTGCCAGAGTGTTTTCCATAGATGTGTTGTTATAAATAAATACCTATATATCTTTACACCGAAGCCTTGTTCCGTGTTTGCTTGTTCTACTGTGTAGATTGCCCTATTTTGTATACTCCACATACTGCCTAACTCTTCTTGAGGGAAGTCTGACTGCTCATCCACCTCTACCAAGTGAATCTGTGTGGTACAGACTTCTACCAAGTGGGTTTACTGCCAAACACCTGTAGTCCTAAATCTTTTGCAGTGGTCCCAGAGGGAACTGCACAGGTTTCCGCCTAACACCCAGAATTCCTTAAGGTTAGTGGGGATGCTGTTGGTCCTAAATGATGCGTTGATCAATTTAGTGATAAAAGGTGACAGTTCTCTGGCTGCATCCTTTATGAGTTGGGCAGGGCACTGATCACCATGGCAGTTAGAGGGTTTGAGGGAGAGTATTGTCTTTTCTGTTTCGAGAATAGTAACTTTTGAGAATTTGAATCGTGTTAGTGTGTCAGAAATAGTGGGCGGGGTTATAATGGTATTGTTGGGCAAGTTGGTTAATAGTGAGGCTTTTTTATTCTTTATTTTTGTTTGAAGAGTAGCAACTTTACCTGTCAATGCTTGTTGGATATTCAAAATACAGAGTTGTCTTTGTGCATTTACCATGTTTACAAGATCCATTTATCGTCTAGACGTGGGGGATGTTTTTTTCACATGTTTTACTGTACATAGGAAGTGTCAACGTTGATGGCCCCTGATTGAGGGGGGAACTAGTTTTATGCTATGATGACATAATAAAGGCATGTGATAACAAGTGATCATTTATGTGAGTAAACGATGATGTGGGAGGAGGAATTTGGGAATGTATTTGAATATCTGAAGGGTCACTCCTTTTATATATGCCCGAGTGTATTGTATTTTTCTTGGCAGTCAATGGATAGGTATATCACCATTTATTGGCTTGAGATAATGCTCGCTCCAAGGGCTCTCTGAAGGGACATGTGCAGTAGGACTGTTGAGGCAGTGCTTTCAAGAGCTCTCAGGGGGACTGGGTAAAGAGCATCTGGCTGCCATTTTTGTGACTCATACAAATTCAGATAGTGGAGCCTTATTCTTTACCGGAAGTGCGTCAGGGGTGATTGTCCCTATTCCCCTCTCTTGAGGTGGCGGACACCGGACATTGTCAAACTAGTGCAACCAACCCGGAAGCAGAGGATCACATGATGACAAGAGATGGGATGGAAATTGAAGACGGGCTATGAAATATACAGGAGTACTATTGTTATGTTTTGGGGGTGGCGGAGGTCATACCGAAGTGACATGTATTGTATGAGGCCAGATCATGGGGAGATGTCAGGTTCAAGCAAATTGGAGGTGGGTTGGGTTAGCTTGGGTGATGAGTTAGTGATAAGATGTCTGTTTACCAGTTTAGAAACCAGTAATTAACAGGTGTCTTGCCTTGCCCAATTTCGATAAGACTCCTTAGCCTTTTGATTTGATTTACATTGATAGATGGTGACTGGGATACGGACCTGTCGTACAATGCTGTAGATCGCCAAATCCTGAGGGCCTCTATCCAGACACCACAGACAAGTGCTCAAGACTTTAAGGTAGGAGACTTACTTTCAAATCTCCATAGGGGGTTTCTGGAGGAGGATATGGGGACTGGTAAGAGTGCATGCAGGGCTGCACAGTATAATGAGGGTTTGGTTCGCGACTAGGGAATGGACGACATGGAATGGGATGTTTTCAGTGCACATGCTGAAATGGGATGGAGATTTTAGTCTCGGTATATAGTATTGGTAGTCGTTTTTGCTTGTCTCGTCTCATACTTGTGATTCTCTTAGTTCTGTCTCTCTTTTATCAAGAGAGTAAGGGACTGAGACCGGTAAAAGTGGGGTGCCCAAGAGGATATGAGACCTTGGCTAGCATATACCACCAGAGTACTGGTTAGAGTAATAGCTTGGGGAGGGTGTAAGGCCCAGAATTTAATATGGACAGGAGGATGATTGTTTGGTCTGAGTCCTTATACCTGTCAGGACCACTCCGCAGTGTCTCTGGTTGTTAAACGTAAGTCCCTTCCCTCTCAGGGCTGCAAATGAGTTAGTCAAGGAATACATGTATAAGGGGCACCTGGGAACAGGGAAAGTGATGAATGAATGCAGATTTAAGTAAGGAAAGGAAAATGGGCAAACAGGAATGGAAACAGGTGGAGGAACCACCAATGGGGTCCTGGCCTATTATATGTTTAGACAGTTTAACAGTTTGCCTTGTGATTATTTGGACTCATGGCATTATTGACTCGACGTAATAGACGGGCTCAATTTCCAACTAAGCGGAGGATAGCTCAGGGGCAACATGCTCGCCTTGGAAGCAAGACAACACAAACCACCACAGGTTTGATCCCCGGGTCCGCACTTAGAAATCTCTGGGTATTAAGCTTGTTATCAATATCATATCATATCATGTCATAACATATCATAAGGGGATGTTTAACTTGTATAAATTGGGAGCCCTTAGAACAGCTTCGGAGGCGGAAGGTACTAAGATATCAGCAGTACAGTTGGGTGCATTCGCCACGTGGATGGAAGAGGCAACAGCCAGGAGCAATGACTGTAAAAGTAGAGGACTGAGGAAGATTAATGATCAACTAAGGGGACAAATAAAGTTTCTGAGAGGCTGAAGGGGAATGAAAGGGGTTTGAATGTCCCCCCTGATAGTGGATATAGACAAGGCACAGGAGGATGAGAACATCAGGATAATGAGATGTCAGAGGATATTCTTGAATTTTCACTACTATGAGACAACATACAGGGACAGGATGCTCCTGTGGTAGAATGTTCTCGTTGGCACCCTCTGACCCAGGATGCCAGGGCTGAGTGAGTTGGGTTCTGGAAGGAATTACCATCCTTTTCAAGTTCCCCTCAGGCAAGTACCATCTGGTCATGAGGACGGAGAACAACATGAGAGTTTGGTTACTGTCCATGTACCCTTGACAGCCAGGGAATTTAGGACATTGGTAAATAGAGTCCCCAATATAAGGGAAGAGCCCCAACCATTTGTGAAGGAGCTGCAGATAGTAATGCACTGTTATAACTGTGGACTGATATGAATTAACTTATGAGGGTAGTGATGCCACCAAGATAAAACCATGACAAACTAAACTAAACTAAACCAGAGGTGAGACAGCAATTAGTGGAGCGGGGCGGCCTTGCCAGCTGCCGATCCAAGCACAATGGGTGCCCTTGTGCAGGCAAGAGAAAGGACAGTGACATCGGTTACAGAGATGCGCCGTAGAAAGACTGATTTATCAAAAATATAGAACTGAATCCAGAAAAAGGATGAATCTCCCACCAATTACTTTGATAGACTGAAGGTCGTATTCACTCAGCACTCTGGTATTACAAAGCTGCGGAGACAGTTCAGGAGGTCATAGCAAACTCGGTTGTTTCTGGCCTGCTTCCGAAGGTACAGGTACAGCTTAAGGGAGTGGGTTTAGGCTTGCAGGCCAAGCCATTAGCAGAGCTGGTGGTGATGCTGAATGATTGCATCGCTTGCCAGGAGCAGAAGAAGGAAACATTCTACAACAAATGTATTATGTTGCAGATGAGGAGTCTTCAGGGGCAGGTGCAGGGATGGCTACAAGGAATGGCACACTAGTGTTACGCTCACCTGGTCTCTGCAGAGGTGTTGGGGCACAGTTGCAGCCCTCCCTGGAGTTAGATCACCCCCTTCTGGTTTCATCCCCTGTGGATCAGCTGTGGGCGGTGACAATCGGTGGCACTGCTCCTGCATGGATATGGGAAAACATGAATGCGCTGATAGATGACTGTGGTATCTCCCAAACCCTTCAACCCAAGATGCGATTTCAGTGGGCACGTACCGGCCCATAAGGGTCACCTGGTAAGTGTGCATGATGAGCTATCCGTCCTGCTACTTCTGACAAGGGCGCTTGTTGATGGAATTGAGTTCCTTCACTGATTCCAGAGTAATAGTCCAGTCCAGCTGCGACTAAACTCCTCTTCCTGCTTTCTCTCAATGTCTCTTGTCTTTTCCCCTCTTTCTGCTTTCTCTCAATATCTCTTGTCTTTTCCTCTCTTTCTGCTTTCTCTCAATGTCTTGATGTTATTGCTCTCAATTTGTTGTTTTTCACTGAATAACGTTCCTCTCTGTTTTCTCCCAAATAGATGGAAATGCAGCCTAACTACAGCTGTGGATACGTGGAACATGTCTGAGCGGAAGATGGATGCGACCGCAATGTCCGGCAGCAGGTGAGTGATGGTTTTAGGGAAGGCGCGAGGTCTAATGGCAGCACGCCCTTAACAAAATGTCTGTTAAGTGTCTAACCTTGTCTTTTGCCTTTCTTTTGCAGGTGCTGTGAGTTCAGATGAAGTGCGTTGTGCCGCGGTGCCCAGATGATGCTGTCTGCATTTCGAGATGTTTGCAGGTGAGCCGCGTTTTCCAGGAAGAAGATGTCTGCGGTCTGAGAAGTTTGCAGGTGAGCTGCAGTGCCAGGAAGATGATGTCTGTGCTCCGAGATGTTTTCAGGTGAGCTGTGGTGCCAGAAAGAAACGTACAGGTGAGAGCAGGATCCTCTGGATGGTATGTATGTATGTAGATGGCAGGATCTCTCCAGGTAAGTTGAATCCCAGGCGACAGTGAGCATTATGCTGCATGGAGGTGCAGAATAACGCTAAGCGTGGGCCTTGGGGTTGGGCTGGCTTTTATAGCTGAGCTCTTAAGGCCACACCCCTTAGCTCAGTCCTGCTTGCCACACGCTGCCACTCCTAGAAGTTGCACGTGTAGATGCAGATGGAGGCCACACCCAGACTAATTACACACAAGTGAGAAGTTCTTGAGTTTATTCCTGCCCATAAAAAAATAGTTCTGTTCCATTCCAAGCACTTTTGTCCATAATGAAAACGTCTTGTTTAAGTTCTTCCGTGAGCCGGGCGCCAAAGACACCAGGACTGCGTCTAACTAGGCCCCCCATGTATAAACGTCCCTGCTCCTTCCACTTGATGGTACCGCTCCTGTGATCCTGGGCAAGTGGCCATGACAAATAGTCAGGGAATCAGGACCAAAGTCAGGGCCGACAAAGGGGTAGAGGCAGGGGCGGAGGTCTAGTGAATCCACAGAGATACAAAGCCCAGCAGTAGAGATATATGGGGCAGCTGCATCAACCATGACAGTGGTGACAGTTTGATCAACAGCAGACGTGGGGAGCACAGGTACAGCAAGTGCAGGGAATTTGGAATAATCAGCAGGCTTCTAGAGCATGGTCGATTAATGGCTCCACAAATAGTAGTATCACACCTTCTCAGGATGTACCATGATCATGCACATGTTGGAAGGGATGGAATGACAATGCTAGTGGGACATTCATGATTTGCACCAGAGTCTACCTTTATGATCCAAGAATACTGCTCAAGATGCGTAAACTGTCTACAAAATAACATGGGGAAAAGTGTGCCAATCAGACCATGGGTGCATCATCCCCCTTATGGCCCATTTTTAGGGATGTGTTTTGAGGGTGGGTGTAAGCCTACTTCTGTAGGAAGGCAGATGCAGTGACTGTTGCAAAAATATTGATTTAGGAATTTGTACCCAGGTTTGGAATACCTGTTTGTGTTAACAATGCTCAGTGATCAGGGAACACATTTTGTCTATAACATCATTAAAACACTGCTTTCCACATTGAAGATTCAACCTAATTGTCATTGCCGTTGCCACCCCCAGTCAGAAGGGGCAGTATGAGGTCTTGAAGAATACATTGGCAAAACTGTGTCAGAAAACAAGGTTGAAGTGGCTAGAAGCCCTCCCACTGGTTCTATTTAGACCTAATTAAAACAATGGTTTGAGTCCTTATGACATTTTCTATGGAAGACATATGAAATTGCCTGTAGCACCACCGGTGAAAACTCTACCAGAACATTTGCAATTGTCAGATGATCAATTGTTGGAATATGTCAAGACATTAATGTCTTCTGTCAATCTCATTCACAATCAAGTGCAAGCTGCTCTTCCATGGGAACCACACTCTCCCGGTCATTCCTTACAGCTCAGTGACAGTGTCCTGTTAAAAGTTCACCAATGAAAGACAGCTATGGCCCCTATGTAGAAGGGGCCATACCTCATGCTACTCACCTCAAACTCAGCTGTAAAGCTTCAGGGGCAACCAACATGGGTACATGTGAGTCACTGCAAATGCGCAGTAGCCCCCGCGGTATAGTTGATGTTGCTATGCTGATCTGTCTATCCATGCTGGCTTACACTAATGTAGTTATAGGAGCACACAACTCTATTGTACAGACTATATTAGCTATGAAAAACCTAACTAGCCATGTGACATTGGCTGATAGCCGTGGTCTAAGAAACTGTGGATAGTGCATTAGCAAGAGGGAATCTGTGATCTAAATTGACCCTGGGAATGTGGGGTGGACCTTTGGTTGGGATTTATAGCACAGCCAGCTGATTGTCTTTTTGAGGTAGTACCATCTCCCTGTGAGACTTTACCGAATTGGTTGAGTGATGAAGATTATTTAAATTTTTTTAACTGTGAATTGGAAGAGCCCACAGTGAAGCCCAATCCTAACCTCAGAGCTAGAGAAATAGGTGCAACTACTAACATACCTTCTACTATTACTGACAGGTTGACTGTATCGTATCCAGAGCCTACTCATGATTCTGATCTAATATGTCACTGTCACTCTGATCTTTTACTGGGAGGAGAAACAAAATGATTTCTAAACTCATCTATGGGTACACACAATGGACAAGAACCACAGTGGTGACAGAGCGAAGATAACTTTGTGGTAATGGAAGTGTAGCTCCATACTTTGCTGATTTGCCCATGCCTTTACACTGAATGGTGGTGCAAGCGTATTGTGAATTTGTGTTCCCTGGTGCTGTAGTAGGCAGAGGGAAGGAATGCCAATACATTTGGAGTGTTATTTGCCAATTCTACTGATGCCCAGTACCAGACAGAGAATTTGGGCAATCAAATGTGTAGTCTGATTCAATATTACAGTCCTCAGAGGTGGGTTTAGCGAAGTTTTTGGAGTACACACTATGAAGTGTATAATCAACGGTTGTGGTACAACACTCTGTCGAATCTGGATAAGTCTAGCTATTGATGGTGTTAAATGCAACTGTAGCCATGGTTCCGTTTACCGTTTCTTTGCGTGCTTTCCATGTGACTTTCCATTACCATAATTTCACAAAGGGGCATGGATCCAGTTGTCACACCAGCGAAAGAAGTTGATTGAAGGATGACAGAAAAGTACTGGATAAAATGAGGAGTGGGGCTAATACTGCACTTGCAACCTGGGGTATATATAAAGGTACGAATGTGGAGTGTTGAGTTGAAAAGGCCCCCAGGATCATATCTGGGGCAGAGTTTACAGGTTGTGAGGCACGTATGAGCGGGATCCATGTAAAAGGCACCCTCAGTCAGTTTACCAAAGTGGTTCTTCAGAGGCTAATGGATGGAGTCCTTGAAGCAGGGAGGATCCTGGAGTGGGAGTGGCATGTGAAGAGGTGCACGATTATCTGAACACGCAAATTGATATAGATCAGAGAAGATGTGCGACATAATAGATGTCCAAGTGTGTTGAAGAATGACACTGGAGAACCTGAACGTATATGGCAATGGAGGAACTTCAGGAAGTATGAGGTTAAAGAGTGTTTGTTCACTGTGCAGGAGCCAATCAAAGGACTATGGGCACTGGCCAGAAGAATACTACCCGACCTGGGGGCAGGATGTAACTGAGAGTGGGTGGTGCATCACAAAGTATGGGAAATAAAAAAACCCAACACTGCCCTCCGATTCCTGATCTCTGCCCTGGGAATGACCCCTGATTTGTTTGTTTGTTTGTTTTATTGATTTATGAAGCGCTCCTCACCCTAATGTATCTGGGCACATTACACATATCTTTGTGGTTACAGTTACATACATAAATAATTAGCAGGTGATGCAACAGTACAATAACATATTTTGCAGAACAGCACCAGTTACATTTTAGCATCAAAGCGAGTATAATAACGTATTCTACAGAATGGGCAATTAATACAACACATAGACATGAAGAAGGTAAGACCACAGTATATTATAAGAAGCAGCAGAGTTAGATGTCATTCGTAGCTAGCCAGTTTTTAGTGTTTTTTCTAAAGCTTTGGAAGGTCTGATCAATTTGCAGATGAAGGGGGAGTGCATTCCAGAATAAGGCGGCCTGAGCAGGGAAGCTGTTGCCGCCGGCCTTCTTCTTCAGGTTAAATCTGGGAGCTATGATTAAATGGGAGTTGTCCAACCTTGTGGGCTGTAGTGACGTTTTTTTGATGAGTTTTTTCTCTTAAATAATGCAGAGCAGCATTGTTAAGGCATTTATGGGTAACAGAGACTATTTTGAATTGAATCCTGTCCTTGATGGAAAGCCATTTGTGCTTTCTTCTCATCTCTGAAATATGTTCTCTTCTCAGGATGCTTAGAGCTGTTCTGACAGCATTATTTTGTAGCATTTGGAGTTTGTTCGTGATATGTTTGCTAGCACCTGCATAGAGGGCACTAAACTTGTGGTTTAGTCTTGGTTTAAATTGGGAGTTATGGCCCTGGCAGCCCCCACTGTTGCAATGTACACTGAAAGACCGATAGTGATAGTTGGAACAGAGTGTGCTGGGAAGGTGAGGGAGCTGGATATAGTTTGGTTGGGAGAAAGTTGTTTCAAGGGAAGGATAATTGTATAGAATTAGAAGCACTGCCATAGTCTGGTGTGCATTTCACTCTTCACATAGGTACTAATCACTTTACTGTTTTCTGGCCAGCTACAGAGAGAAGGTTGGTAAACGTGTATGTTAAGTTTTTAAATGGGTTTCCCAAGTTAGTGCCATATAGATTTCAGGATTTGGAGGAAGCAGAAGAAGCATTAAGACATGTTTGTAACCAATGTGACAAAGAGTTTGCAGGTGTTGTAGACAGTGTTCAATAAAGAGAGACAGGCATTTGTAGTGGCTCATCGTGCAGCCATAATATGCGTGAGATGATTTGTGTGCAGTAAATAAGGAAGTGTCTGAACAGCCTTAAATTACTACCAAAGTATGTATCACAGCATGTTCTCTTATATTGGCTGTGGTAATCATGCGTTGTATGAGGTGCTGCTGCCATTCTAGATCACCTCCTCTTCGGTGGTCCCCTGCTCTTAACACCCCGTCAAACTGCTAGACGTACAGCAGGAAACTGGGATGTTACTGAAGGAATTGTGGAAATAGTTGCAAAACGATGAGGATGATTGTATGTATTGAAAGAGTAAAAAATGCACTTTAGAAATTAAATTAATTATTTTATTCAGCTGTCAGCAGTCATATGTGTTACAGTTCATTGTACCGGACAATTGCAATATATGTTCATCTTCCATTACTAAAGAATATTCATGTATCATGTGTGACACTGCATTGCTCATCCTCCCAGTTTACTGAAAGTGAAAAAGCACTGTTGATAGCCATTTGAGGATTTCAACATTCTTTCCCCATCATTCAAGGAGAGCATCTGATTACTGAAAATGCACATCATCCTCTACAACTTTTTCAAAGTAAAAGGATCATGTCAGGAAGCATCGGCCAATCAAGAATTACCTCATGAGCGTCGGCATTGCAAGAAGTCCCCAGAGGTGAGACGTGGACAGAATAAAATGAGTCCAGTGGCCCAGAGTTTAGCAGAATTACATGACTGTGCATTCGTAGGAACACCAGAAAGTATATAATTAGAAATTAATTTGATTGAATTTAAACATTCACTGCACAAAGTGTTTGAAAATCAGAACTGTTGAAATCTCGCAACTGTATATGTGGATGGTTGTCCATATTACGAAAGCAATGACCCTGAAAAGGAGTTAGTGGCAGGAATTGGAAATGTGTCGGCCAAAAAAACCATAGTCGCCCACAGATTATTCAGATAATTCCCAGGTGTAGTCAATTAACAGAATTAGCTGAAATATACAGCAGTAGAAAACAAGTGAAAAGGGTTTATGATTTTCACAGACTCTGGCTATGCCCACAATAGCTTTGGTGAACACACCAGTTAAGAGGAAGAAATTAGAAATAAAAAGATATCTGAAAGGGGTGAAACCTGATATCCTAACATATCAAGAGGCTCAAATCCGAAAAAAATGGATAAAAGGAAACTCAGGCTTAAAGGTTACTCCAATCTATATCAGGCAAATGCACTAGACAAAACGGCAGGGGCGTTAATTGCGATAAGTGATTTGATTAAGGGTACAGGTCCTGGACATTAGGATGGATGCAGGAGGAAGATCATTTGTTCTCAACATAACACTTGAACCCCTTACTTACACTTTTGCGAATTGATATACTCCCAACAAAGGACAAGATTGATTCGTAAGAGTGACACTTTCACAATTGGAGGGATTTGCTAAAGGGAAAATAATATTAGCAGGAGATTTTAATATGTTGTGGGCCTCCCAGATAGACAAGAGCACGGGAACCGCTCATTATATAAAGGTGCCATCCAAAGTGCTGAAACAAAAAATCACTACATTAGCTTTGCATGGTACTTAGCGAGAGATAAAAGGACAGGACAAGGGATATACGTTCTACTCCCATGTACATCTATCCCAGTCCAGATTAGACTATATGCATAATTACGACCCTGGCGCAAAGCGAAAAACGATGGCGGTAAACGATTACCGCCATCGTCTTCCGCTCGGGCCGATTACGACCCGTGACCGTAAACTACGATGTCACTAGCGGCATCGTAGCTAACGCTGCCGCTGACTGCGCCAAGGGCGCGCGCACGCGAACATCCACACCGTACTTAGCGCCATGGCGGAAAGGTGCAGGAATGCCGACCCAAGCGGACATGCCCCTAACGCCATCACCCAGGCCGTTAAGTACCTTACCGCCATGGTGCAAATTACGCCATCGCGAACCAACCGTAAAGGGCCATGTAAAGTGAATGCAGCTGCCACAGGTGCACAGAAACAGCACAGGTGAAGGCAATACAGACACAGGAAGTACAAAAAGAGCACACCCCACCCCTTCCCACACCCAGTCACACTCCACAATGATACCAATAGGACTAGCAATGTTGGGGCTGGAGGACCTGATAGCAATGCGAGTGCTACAACAGCAACTACAACAACTACAACTACAACAACAACAACAACAACAACAACAACAACAGGCTGCACAGAGGAGACGCAGGAGGAGAAGGAGGGCAAGGCAGGCCCAGCAAGCCCCACCAGCACAGCCAGTGCCACCACGCAGGCAGCCCCCAATCCGACGCATCAGACCCAGCCCATACAACCTCACCGCTGAGCAGATCCACACCCTGTACCGACTGGACCGGGACACCATCACCACCATTGTGGACATGATACACAACGACATCGTCAGCATGATTGATACACCCACTACCACCCCCCCCCCTACTGAAGGTAGTGTCCGTGCTCCACTTCCTGGCCACAGGCACCTACCAGCACACAGTGGGGCACTTGCATGGCATATCACAACCATTATTCTCGCGTACACTGATGCAAGTGCTCGATGCCCTCCTCAAGCACACAGATGACCACATCTCATTACCACGGTCTGCCCAGGAGATTGCCAACACCAAAGTGGGTTTCCATGCACTGGCCGGCATACCTGGTTGCATTGGTGCCATTGACTGCACCCATGTTGAATTGGTGGTCCCACATGCCATGGAGGTACCGTACCGCAACCGTAAACATTTCCACTCAATCAACGTGCAAATGGTCTGTGACTCCAACAGGATCATCACACATTGTTGTGCCAGATTCCCCGGATCAACCCATGATTCTATGATCCTTCGGAACTCAACAATACCACGCTACATGGAGCGACATGCAGGCCCAAGATCCTACCTACTCGGTGAGTCTAATGACATGAGCATGGAAATGCAAAGTGGGTGTTGAATGACGTAGCAATGCATATTACATCTGGCAGATACAGGGGGGTGGGTGCAACTAGCAGTAGCCAGATCATTCCCTGTGGCAGCACTGACGTCAACAGAGAAGTGTACACATCATGCCTGACCTAATCATCCCAACATGTGAATGAAAGTGCATCCCAAAAACGACACAACCATTTGCAAGTGCATTGTGCAAATTGTGGCCGCATTGACCCTAAAGAATAACACCAACATGCACGTCACCATGCACCAACTACTGAAAGGCCTGTCCCCCACAACTGCGCACAAAGGAGGCACATGACAGACAGGGACATCAATGCACCACTACAAGACCCACAACCTGTCCCCATTGACACCAGTAATGCTCACTGGGGTCATAATGAGCCAGACATCGATGTTGCTATCATGTGAGCTTCAAGCTCACAGGATACGTGCAAGGTCACATGAATGACGTCCTGAACGGACACAGTGGATGGCCACTCACAAGGCAATCGTCCCCCCTGCATTGTGTTTTAGCATGCAAAACAGTACATGAGAGCCATGAACACATACTGGTTGCATAGTGTAAATCCATAACCACAACTCCAATTGGTGCACAGTAACAGTCAGAATCAAGGCATGGTTGTGCGTCATGTTCACATATCAATCTCGTTCCTGACACATTCTTTTCTCACATTTTACAGGTGATGCGGGCTATCCCCTGAAGAGGTGGCTCCTCACACCAGTCCGGAACCCATCGAACCAGCATGAGGAGGACTACAACCATAACCATGCACGTACCCGTGTGGTGATAGAGCATGCTTTTGGCCTACTGAAGGCACGTTTCCGCTGCCTCAGCAGGTCTGGCGGGGCACTCCTGTACCGCCATGAGAAGGTTGCAAAGATCGTCATGGCATGTGTCATGCTACACAATATGTGCATCAGACGAAACGTGCCTCTGCCCCCTGACGCAGAACCACAACCACCTGATGATGGGGATGATGATGATGGGGATGGGGCAGCACCTCAGGGAGGCAGCGATGCACAGGAGGGCCATATGATGCGTCAGAATGTCATTGACCGTTACTTCTAGCACACACAGCGAGTGTGTGACATATGGATGGCACTTGGGGCACTGTGTGTGTCTGGTATGTCAACACTGTGGACTGTAACAATAAAGCACACATACGCAATGAGCAATGTCCACACTTTTAGTTTGTGAGAAAAGAAAAAGTGTATTGTACTACTGAATAGGTATAACAGTACCCCTCCCCCTCCCCCCTGCACACTCCAACACACCCAATACCCCCCTCCCCCTCCCCCCTGAACACTCCAACACACCCAATACCCCCCTCCCCCTCCCCCCTGAACACTCCAACACACCCAATACCCCCCTCCCCCTCCCCCCTGAACACTCCAACACACCCAATACCCCCCTCCCCCTCCCCCCTGAACACCCTGCAAACATGTGACAGTGCCCGTGGTGAAGTGAGTATAGTTCAGCACACTATTGACTGGCCCCTCTCCCGGAACCTGGGGCCCCCCTGCCTGTGCTCCTCAGGGTCCTGGATGACCTGCGGACGGGAGAGGCTTGTGCTGAACTTGCAGCCGAGGATGTACCGGGCTGCTCAGTACAGCATGTGTGCAGAATTGTCTGGATGAGCTGGCTCATCATCTGCCGCCCTGCAGCAAGTTCGGTGCAAATGTCCCTGCTGGCAGTTTGGATGGCAGCCCTGATGCCATCAGCACTCCTCTCCATGGCTGCACTGGTACTTACACATTCTGCTACATGCTGCGTGAGGAGTGTGCCCAGTGCTTCCTGCCTGTTGGCAATCTGCTCCAGCGACAGCTGGAATTCTGGCCCAATGGGGGGTGCCAATGGGGGACCAATGGGACTACTCCCATCTTCCACAACTCCCACTGGGCTTGGAGTTGCTGGCCATGAATTAGCTGGCGATGGGCCCTGGGTGTCATCTCCATGATGGCTGATTGGGGATAGGTGTGGTGAGTGCAGTTGTGTGTTGTGGTCAAGTCCGGTGTCATCCTCCACATCACTGTCGGAGCAGGCAGCGATGGCTGCAGTCTCCCCAACAGTACTGCTCCCTGCTGACGCATTGCCCTCAGTGGGCAACAGTGGGTGTGGTTGGGCTGCAGGTGCTGTCACGACCCCTTCCTCGGGGGACTTTGCTGCCCTGGGCTCTTCAGCCTGGCGTGGATTCTGCCTGGGTCCAGCAGAGGTGGATGCATGGTTACCCTCTCCCACTTTCCTGGCCTTCTTGGCTGGGGTGCTGGTGCTGTCGTCCCTGCCAGTGTCCGATTGCGAGCCTGTGGTGGAGCAGAGGAGGGTGACTGTTATTGATGGTTCAGCGGACATTGAGCAGGCATTGTGAAGAGTGAAATGGATAGATGGTGGAGTTAGTAGCCCGTGACATACAGGTTGCCTCCCTTTAGGTTCGGTTTTGCATGCAGGTGTGTGTCTGCCTACTGGACAGTGTACATGCTGCATGTGCGCAGGGTGTGGCTCATCTGCTGATGTGTTGCGTCTGCCACATTGTGATTGTCACGTGCAAGTGTATCAGGGTGTCTTGCAAGGCTGGATATGAGGCACCTACCTGTGTCTCCAGATCTCGGGGCCCCTCTCTCCATCTCGTTGACACCTTCGATGCACTCAATGCCAATCAGAGAGGCACATGTCTCCTCCCATGGCTGCATCTTCAGTGGGGAGTCTGCTCCCCCGCCAGTTCCCAGGGCCAGGTTACGGTTGGCAGACATAATGCCCCGGACCCTGATCCGCAGGTCGTCCCATCTCTTGCGGCACTGTTTGGAGGTGAGTGGGGTGGTTCCAACAGCACTGACACGTTGTGCCACAAGTTCCCACACCTCCTTTTTGCGGCCTATGGCTGTTCGGGTCATCTCATTGGAGAAGACAACATCAGCCTTCTCCTGGAGCGTGTCTGCAAGCATTTGCAGTTCCTCTCGACTGAAGCGCTCCTGCCGCTGCCTGTCACATGCCTTCTTGACAACTTTAGGCATGGTTGGCTGTGGAAATGGGTGGGTTATGGGAGTGTCAGGGTTTGAGGGTTGGTTGTGGTGTGGTTTGGTAGGATGGCAATGGATTGTGTTTTTTAAGATGGCCGCTGTGCTGTTTCCCGTTCCGCCGCGATTACGCTATTTCCGGTTCCGCCTAATTGCGGTCACCGCTAATTACGGTGACCGCTGACTACGGTCGGCGCAATGATGGGTGGCGGTAGGTCACCCTGCGCTGTTAACGAGGGCGGTAAGGGCTGTTTACGGCATGGCGTAGTTTACGTTACCGCCATGGCGTAATGCTCGTGCGCGATGGGTCGTAATGTGGCGCTCTTATCGCCATCGGACCATGGCGTTAACGCTCATTACGCCATGGCGGTAATTTCAATCACTTACCGCCTGAGTCGTAATGAGGGCCTATATCTGGGTATACTCACGATTGTTGGGGAGGGTCTAACAGATGGAATTGGGAGTTATCTCTTTATCTGGCCACACTCCACTGATAATGCAGATAGTGATGGAGAACCCAGCGGGGGACCTATGGAGGTGGACCTTTCCAACTGACATAATACAAGATCGGGTTTTATCAGGAACATTAAAATATAAAATGTATACATATTTTGCTGAGAATGAGACCCAGGGAATGGTCCAGGAAGTGGTGTGGGATGCCTTCAAGGTGGTAATGAGAGGGAATATCATAGTGATAAAAGCGGCAAGGGATAAACAAAGAAGGTCACAAGAGGCAGAACTAGTGAATAAAGTGAAAGAGATACTGGTAGAAATAGAGAAAGGTTCCAATAGGACTCTGCAGAGAGCATTGAAACATGCGCCGGGCCACTTTAAGGTGTTTCGAATGAAGCAAGCCAAAAAAGCCCTACTGTTTACGAGGCAATATGACTATATAAAAGCGAATAAGGCAGCTAAATTGTTAGCTAGACAACTTCAGGGGGAAATATGCACTTATACAATCTTGAAGTAAAAAAAGAATGAAGGGGGATTAGCGGTGGCAAATGAAACCATCCTAGGTACATTCTAGGACTATTAAGGGTCCCTGCATACTTACGATAATCCAGAGGGGAGGAGACAAGAAATACATTTGAATAAGTTCCCATTGCCAAGAATCACACAGGAAGATAGAGAGAGATTAGAGGACGATATACAGGAGGAGGAGGTGAGGAGGGTTATTCGGACTCCTGCGAGAAATAAGGCACCGGGGTGGGATGGATAACCGGGATTTTCTATAAAACATTCCTAGACACGTTAGCTCCACGACTTACAAATCTATTTAATTCATTTAGACAAATGGGTACAAACATGGATTCAATGAGTGAGGCCAGGTTGACCGTGCTTCCAAAACCAGGTAAATATCTGACACTTCAGGGATCGTATAGGCCCATAGAGCAGATACATACGGATGCAAAAATGTATACCAAAATGCTGGCAAATCGATTGATAGACCTCCTGCCTACACTTATAGGGTTAGTCCAATCAGGGTTTATACCTAGGAGACAGACTAGTGATAATATTTGCAGGGTTTGCCATCTCATAGAAAAAACGGTTATTACAAAGACATCGGCTTTACTGATTTTGCTAGATGCAGAAAAAGCATTTGATAGAGTCGAGTGGTCACTATTGTTTCGAGCGATGCAAAATATGGGGTTTGGAGGAGGGTTTTTGAGAATGGTCCGACCTAATTACCAGGCTCCTCTGATCCGAGTGGCAATTAATGGTTCTCTATCTAACGAGATAGCAGTGACCCGAGACATGAAACAAGGATGACTCCTTAGCCACTCTTTTATATGCTATCTATTTGAAACCACTGTTAGACATTATTCGGGATACAGATTTGATTAAAGGTATAGACATGGCCAGGGAAGAGCATAAGACAATGGCATTCACAGATGGTATGCTAATTGCAATAGAGGATCCATAAAAGTCAATACTGTCACTGTGGGCAGAAATAGAGGAATTAGGTGTGGTTTCAGGTCTAAAAATTAACAGGCAGAAATCTGATATATTGATTCTATCGGTGCCCCCGGCTGTTTTGGAGAGGTTGAGAGCTCCCTCTCAGGCCGAAATTGGAAGTGGAGGGTATTAGCGATTTAGGAGCAGTTCTGACAAAATCATCAGATCATACATATGAAGCAAACTATCCCCAATTACTTACAAAAGTCAAAAATGATTTGCAGGGATGGACTCCTCTAATGGTCTCATGGTTAGAGAGGACAACAGTAATAAAAATGGGAATCCTTCCTAATATATTGTATCACTTTCAGGCCCTCCCTCTCAGTGTGCTGAAAACATTCTCTAAATCCCTTATGAACCTCATTTCATCTTGAATAAGGCAAAAACAAACCCCCCAGGATAGCGATGAGCAAGACAAAGAGGTATTATATTGCGGCACAATTGAGAGTAATAAGGGAATGGTTCACAGGGATGGACAGAAGGTGTGGGCAAGCCAGGAAAGGGCGATAGTGGGCATACCCCTGGCCAGACTATTATGGCTTAAGGGGAAACACTGACCACCCAATGTATGCATCAGCAAGATATTGGGCTTAATGACAGGAGTGTGGGACATGGCAATGAAGGAGGGGCCCTATCCCTGTGCCCGTCTCCATTCCTCCCGATGTTTCATAACCCCGAATTCCATCCAGGTGTGAAACAAGGAGCTTTCACGAAGTGGAAGAAAGCGGACTGTGAAAAAATAAGAGACATGTTCCAAGATCAGACAATTAGATCATTTGAGGATTGTATAATTAATATCAGGATATCAGAGGAGGAGAGAAGGCAATACATCCAACTGAAGCATTGGCTGTTTAGCGTGGGCATTAAAACTGCAGCCCAGCGACAATTGACGCCCTTTGAAACATATATTACAGTTAAAAACAGCAAAGAAATCCGATATTATACAGATTTTTAAATAATGACACAACTCAGGTTCAATGAAAATCGATAAACAGTTGGGACAACACATTAGGTAAGGTCACGTCGAGAGAACAATGGGAACACATTTGGGGAATCATACCAAAACTAAACTGCTCCATACAAGTAAGGGAAATGTTTTATAAGGTAATGTACCAATGGCATTACATTCCCGAGAGGCTAAAAACTATGTATCCGACCACATTGATTTTCTGCTGGAGGGGCTGTAAGGTTTAGGGGCATTGGAGACATATATGGTGGGACTGTCCAGTTTTGCAACCGTTCAAGGTTGACACTAAGGCACATTTGGAGGGAATGTTTCAGGATCTGAGTTCCATGGAAATGGAAGTGTGGTTATGTGGGCTTTGGGACCCAAATGACTAATACTAAAAGGAAAAAAAACAGTTTCAATGGTCGTGCTAATATCGTGGTTAGAGATGACACAAAGGTGGAAAAAAGCACAAAGACCTACAGATCGTGATTGGTTTTGGAAGATATGGGACTTTGTATCAATGGAATGGGCCTTGTATGTACTTCAGGGAGTGCAAGCCACCTTCAAACGGGATTGGGACTGTGTACTGACATCTCCAGAAGGACTATATGAAACAATGATGCACGCATAGTATACGGGTTATGGACATATTTTGAGTGCAATGTAGGATGGGCATGGAATAGTACTAAGGGGAACCTCTGACAGATGAGGGGTGGGGGGGATTTGGGGACTGTTTTAATTTTGTTGTAAGAATTTAAATTAAAAAACTTTTTTTAAAATGGTAAGTGCAATTCCCTGTATATACATGCAGAGGGAATGGAGAGTGGATTTTTATTGAGCATTCCATATGTCACTCCATAATTGGTATATCAAACCAAAATTGTACATAATGTAGTCTTCTGAAAGAATGACAAATGTCTACAAACAATGACTTCTGAGATGGTTGCATTTCAGGCATAGACGGCAGATCAGCAGATAATTCCAAAATGGTATACATGTGTAAAATTCAAGGAGCAAAATTATATATGTCCTGGGAAACCATTCATACCTGAAGCAACACATGCTCTCTGTGTATTACCGGTAGATCAAGGAGGTACATAAAAATGTGAGGTATCAATAGGTAATCCAAACCCAGAGGCATTAGCACATCCCAAACTGGCCACGCATAGGTGGCTCGTCAGCACATATGTAGAGAATTATACAGTCACACAGCTGAGTCATTGATAATTTGTCATAAAACAATTGCAATACTGTGTTATGTTATGTTATGTTATGTTATGTTAACTGTATTTGTTTAGCGCACATTCGCCCAAGGGCATCATGGCGCTGGGGAGATGAGGAGTTGTTCCGAGTTGCTGTTTCTAGAAAAGCAAGGTCTTTAGTTTCTGGCGGAAGGGGAAGTGATCAATAGCCTCCCGCAGGGAGAGGGGTAAGTCGTTCCATACTTTTGCGGTAGCAACCAAAAAGGTGCGTCCTACCTTATGGGTTAGCCCAAAACGGGGCACTGCCACCCAGAGGGTGGCTTGCGATGGAAGAGAGCGAGTAGGCAGATAGTGGATGAACTTGGCTTGCAGATATTCTATTCTTACACCATAAAAAGCTTGGTGCACTATGCACATAGACTTGAACATAATCCGGTGAACGACGGGGAGCCAGTGCAGTTGCCTCAGTAGAGGAGTCTTATGGGCTCCAAACGGGAGACGAGTGATAGATCTTGCCACCGCATTCTGGAGCAGCTGCAGGCGCCTAGTCAGATATCCAGGATGAGCCAGGCAGAGTGAGTTGCAATAGTCCAGTACACTAAGGACCAAGGCAGCAACCACCGGGGCTTGATTGGCTGTGAGAATGAAACAGAGAACCTTCCGAAGGACCCAAAGTTTAAAATCATCAGATTTACAGACCGCATTGACCTGTTCATCCATGGTCAGAGTGGCAGAGATCCGTATTCTGAGGTTCCTAACTGACATGACTGGGGTAGGGAGGGGCACAAGAGAAATGGGCCAGAAATCGGCCATCCAGAGAAGTTGAGGAGTCAAAGTCCTTACAACCATGACCTCGGTTTTACTGCCGTTCAGCTTCAACCAGTTCAATGTCATCCATGTACCTAGTTATGATATGATATGATAGGTTATTTATAACATACTTAATACCCAGAGGTTTCTAAGCGCAGACCGGGGGATCGAACCTGTGGTGCTTTGTGTCGTCTTGCTTCCAAGGCGAGCACGTTGCCCCTGAGCTATCCTCCTCAAGACATTTTCTTAACCGGGTGGCCGTTTCAGATTTTGTCAGGTCCAGATGGACCAAAATCTGGGT
Organism: Ambystoma mexicanum; assembly: GCF_040938575.1. Lineage (NCBI taxonomy): Eukaryota > Metazoa > Chordata > Amphibia > Caudata > Ambystomatidae > Ambystoma > Ambystoma mexicanum. The sequence goes on along the minus strand of NC_090929.1, from coordinate 1,272,789,794 downwards.
ATCGTCTGTACAAATAAAAACGAAACCCATGTGACTCAAGGAGGAGCAGGAGGTATCTCATATGAATGTTAAACACGAGAGGAGACAGCGCTGATCCCTGTGGAACTCCACAGGAAAGGGGGGCAGGGGCACAGCGAAAAGTGGGGAGAGAGACTGATTGAGAACGGTCTGACGGAAAAGCTGTGAACCAGTCCAGGACTTGACCAGAGATCCCAGCCTCAGAGAGCTGAGAAATCAGGAGAGAGTGGTCAACGGTGTTGAAAGCAGCCGACAGATCTAATAACAGGACTGCTCCGACACTGCCCTGAACAACAAGACACTGGGCCTCATTACGACCCTGGCGGAAAGTGACTGACCGGACCGCAACAGCGTAAATAGCGTTTCCGCCATTGCACGAAGGAGCAAAGTGCGGCTAATTACGACCCATCAGGCACGAGCATTACGCCATGGCGGAATCCGAAAGGCTGCGATGGCGGAAATGACCCCAAAACGGCCCTTACCGCCGCCGTAAGCTGCACCAGGTGCAATACCGCCACCCATCTTAGCGGTCACCGTAATGAGCGGTCACCGTAACGAGCGGGCACCGCAAATTACGGGCACCGTAAATATACGGAAACGGAAGTAAAAGCATGTGGCCGGAACGGGAAACAGCACGCCGCACAACTATAAAATCCGAATCCCAACACAACCATTAAAAATCCGACCCTGACACACATCCCAACCCGTTAGCAACCCCAGTTAAAAAAATAAATATGGGAAAGGTAGCCAAGAAAGCGTGTGATCGCAAGCGGCAGGTACACTTCTCCCGAGAGGAACTGACCGTGCTCACCGAGACCCTCCAGGAAAATGCCGCCGTCGTCTTCTCCAGTCAAATGACCAGGACGGCCCTTGCCAACAAGAAGGCCATATGGGCCCTGGTGGCACAGCGCGTAAGTGCGGTGGGGACAACACCCCGCACGCCACAGCAATGTCGCAAGCGGTGGGACGACCTGCGGATCCGCGTACGCAGCATACTTTCTGCGAACAGGAACATCGCCACAGCTACCGGGGGGGGTTCAGAGTCGCCCATCAAGTTGACCCCCTGGGAGGATATCTGCGCCTCCACCATAGGAATGGAGAGCATAGAGGGAGTCGGAGGGATGGAGAAAGGAGTGCCGACATCCGGAGAATCAGGTAGGTTGGCCAAGAGAAACAATGCGAAATCCACAAAACACGAACATGTGCAGTACCATGTGACCCCATAGTGCAATACATACTTTGCCCTGACAGCGCCCTCTAAAAGTCAGAATGAATAAACAAATCAATCAAGATGCCATAAACAACCCCTACATGTGCAGCATGCACCCCCTAACTGCAGGCAGCCAAATGAATGCATCCTCAATCCACACGAAAATGAGACCACCTCCAAGGCCCAGTCCCAAATCAGCCTCATGTACCACCCCAATGCATTTGATACGTTGCCATTCCAAATCCGACAGACCCATAACTAACGCTCGCCCCTCTTTACTCCACCACAGGGTCCGATACCAACGACGAGCTGCAGGACACCCCTACCAGCACGCCTGCAAAGAGGGCCAGGACCAACGTCCCAAGAGCCTCCACCTCAGGTGCAAGGATCAAGACACGGCAGCAGCAGGAATCAAGTGGCAGCACACTGGAGGGGACTGCAACAGGCACCCCAGCAGCCAGCAAGTCCACAACCCCAGCACCACAGGTCCCCCCAAAGAACGTATCTGATGGCACTGCCTCTGGTGGTAGCAGCACCATAGGTGACACAGCTGTCATGCCAGCATGCTCCGACACGGAAAACAGTGCTGGCGACGTAGGTACCATCCATGACCTTTCCCAATCCCCCTGCATGTTCCATCCCCTACACCATGACGAAACCACGCAGGGGCACCCTGAAGACGACGACTGGCCAACCCCCACAAGTCCTGTGCCAAGGCAACATGTGTTGAGCAGCCCCCCTGTCACACCACCGCAAATGTCCATGGCCCAGCAGAGGCAACAGTCCCTCGACCTGCTGATCGAGCAACAGCAGGAAGTGTCCACGCTACTCAAGGACCATGCAAATGAATGCGGGGGTTCCAGGGCAGCCATGGAAACATCCACCGAGACACTCAGGGCACAAATAGAGAAAAGTAGTGAGAGCCTCAGGGGAGAAATGGAGAGAAGCACCGAGAGCCTGAGAGCACAAATGGAGAAAAGCACCGAGAGCCTGAGGGGGGAACTGCATGCGACGTCCAAAGACGTTTGTGCTGAACTTGCTGCTGTGCGCCGTGTGCTCTCGGAGCTCTCACAAACCCTCAGAGACATGCATGGACGCGAGCAGGCAGAGACATCATCCGTGGCAAGTTCCGTCCAGGGCAGCCCCCAACGCAGATCTGGCAGGAACCTGCGCTCCACGGGCAGGGGTGCCCCTGATACCCGTAGAGGGGGCTTGCAATAGCGTCTACCCACGGACAGCATGCATATTTGGACACTGGTGTTGGGGGGGAGGTAGTAGGGTGGAGGGGGTGTGTTGGGCTTCACTGGGTGGCGGGTCCATAGGGTGTATAAATAAAATCACATTAACAATACAGCACCTCATTATCATCCAATGACATGTGTGGACATTGATATTTGCGTACGAGGCCTTCATAGGCGTACAGTCCACAATGTGCCTGTACTACACACACACAGTGCCACAGGTCCCCTTTCCGTGTAATAGGCACCATGCGTGGTTGCTAGAAGCATGCATCTATGATGCTCTGTCGGATTGCACGTGCATCCTGTGCCTCATGGACTCCTTGAGGTGCCTCCACATCCCCACCCTCATCATCATCATCATCTTCAGGTGCATGCAGTACAGCGTCAGGGGGCATGGGCACATTCCTACGTATGCACATGTTGTGCAGCATGACACATGCCATGACCATCTTAGAAACCTTCTCATGGCTGTACATGAGTGCCCCGCCAGACCTGCTGAGGCTGCGGAAACGAGCCTTCAGTAGGCCGAATGCCTGTTCAATGACCACACGGGTACGTGAGTGGGCATGGTTGTAGTCCTCCTCATGCTCGTTCTGTGGGTTCCGGATTGGTGTAAGGAGCCATCTCTTCAGTGGATACCCGGCATCACCTGTATGAGACGAATAAAGGGTGTCAGTGGAATGATAGTGCTAAGTAGCCCCCCCCCCCTCCTGCAAGGTCATTGACGCATCAAATGGGCCACGATGTCATGCATGGAATGAGACTCACCGAGTAGCCAGGATCTGTGCCCTGCGTGTCGCTCCATGTAGCGTGGTATTCTTGTGTTCCTCAGGACCATAGAATCATGGGTAGATCCTGGAAATCTGGCACAACAATGCGTAAAGATCTTGTTGGAGTCACACACCATTTGCACATTGATTGAATGAAATTGTTTCCGGTTGCGGTACTGGACCTCCATGGCATGTGGGACAACCAATTCAACATGGGTGCAGTCGATGGCACCAATGCAACCCGGGATGCCGCCAAGTGCATGGAATCCCACTTTTGCGTTGGTAATCTCCTGGTACGTGCGTGGTAGTGTGATGTGGTCGTCGGCGTGCTTCAGGAGGGCATCGTGCACTTGGAAGAGTGTCCGTGAGAACAGTGGCTGTGAAATGCCATGCAACTGTCCCACTGTGTGCTGGTAGGTGCCTGTGGCCAGGAAGTGGAGTACAGACACCACCTTCAGTAGGGGTGGGATGGCGGTTGGGCTATCTATCATGCTCACGAGGTCAGCATGTGTCATGTCCACAATGGCGATTATGGTGTCCCGGTCCAAACGGTAGAGGGTGTGGATCTGCTCAGCAGTGAGGTTGAACGGATCAGCTCGGAGGCGTGGGATTGCGGGCCGCCTGCGTGGTGGTAGTGGCAGTGCTTGTGGGCCTTGCTGACCCTGCCTTGCCCTCCTCCTCCTCCTTCTCCTCCGTCTCCCCTGTGCGCCCGGTTGTTGTACCTGTTGTTGTTCGTCGTCTTCTTGTAGTTGTAGCACTTGCAGTGCTATCTGGTCCCCCAGGCCCAACATCGCTAGTCCTGCCGGTAGCATTTTGGAGTGGGAGTGGTTGTGGGAGGGGTTTGGGTCTGCTATATATGTGCTGTCGGCCTGTATGGCCTCCACCTGTGCTGATTGAATGAATCTGTGGCAGATGCAATCCCTTCTGGCCGAGCACGTCCCGCACGTAAGGCTGCATTTGGCCGCATGGCATCTTGGGATTGGAATCATGTATCAAATCCCGATGGCAGTGTGATGTACTTTGACTGATTTTCATGCTATGCTCCCATTGTTACACATGCTATGATTGCAGCCGCTTACATACCTGTGAAGAGTCAGTGGTATGTAGGGCTCGATCGATGGCCGACCCTCATGCAGCACAGTAACGTACTTCACCGACGGGCGTGGCGTCCCATTTGTGATTGCAGCCAGTTAGCATTATGACACACAGCCGCACTACATTGATGTAATTGTGAATGCAAGCGTTCACAGAAGCCTTTTCGACGTAATGTTGCAAGTGAGGAATTCGAAGGCCAGCATTTTTGGTTTTGAAGTAGCGGCGAGGATACGCCCACAGGTCTGGCTGGAAATGTAACGTTCTATTGTAGAATGTCCTTGGGACATGGCCCATAACGAGCAAGCAATGAATGATATGAATTGAATGGGATGCGCAATAGCGTAGTGGACGATAAGGCAGGACGTTCCCAAATCCATCTTGCTTCACAACACTACAGATCCGGCCAGGAGCACAGTGGTTTTTGCAGACTGCATTACGCACAGACGCGATGGAAGTTTCACATATTATGTGAGTGAATATTCATGCGTTTTCATTGCGGGATGAGGGAATGATGAATGGATGCATGGACAGATGATTCCGTTTAGGGTCTGCCATGTACATGGGTTTTTTGAATCACTCCCCTTCCCCTGCGCTATGTGATGCAAGGCTGCCATAGTGGGACTTACGTCTATCTGCCCTTGTCGGATCCTCCCTGTCTCGACGCGCCTTCATACACTTGTGTCTAGGCACGTTACTAATCCCATGTCATGGGTTCTATCTTGACGGACGCATGCACAGTAACCGACGTTGCCAATGGTGTATTTACCTCGATTGATTTCGTTATGAATCGATACTGATTTAGGGGTGTGTATATTCCTTTGGAGTGGGCTAGCATGCATATGGGTGTGGATTTGGTGTGTTGAATGAAGATTGTAATGCATCATGAGTCCCGTAATGCAATCGGTTAATTTGTGTTTCATTTGGGTGACAGGTATCTCCTGCCCTATTGCAGATGCCATCTCTACGCCACTCCTCCAGATGGGTTTTACTCTCGACACCTGCAGCTTCGGGTGAATCAGTGGAGCACCATTTCGATCTTATGGGACGATCGCCAATGGGCCACATGCCCTTACGCTGTACTGGTGGCTAGGTGCAACATTTCGGCCTTTCAGCTCGACTAGTGCCTGCCTCATGGGACGGACCTGCGGTTCTTGCCGCTTCCATGTTGCCTTTTGGAACGTTGATGTAGGCCCTGTGTGCCATGATGGTACAGGGCGTCACACAAGTGGAAGCTGGTCAATTATTGCAGATGCAGCCCTCGGTGATGATGGATGTTTTGGTGTTATTTTGCAAATTGCTGTGGGGCCTTTGTCATTTGGATGTGCATTTAAATTGTATTCCGATATTTGTCGTGTTGCGTTATTCTTTGCAGGTGATGTGGCGATTTTCGATTTGTGGCGGTATGTATTGCGAGATGATCTGCATTGTGTTCCGCCTTCTGAGTTGAGTTGTGTGGTACAGTACTGGCCGCGTTTGCCTACGTAGCACAGTATGGTCACGGATAGGGGCTGCCATTGTGACTGTTTACATGATGTGCTGTTCAGGGGCGGGGGATTGGCTTTTGGCCGACTGGTGCCTGTCAGCCAGGTCGATTGGTGGAATGATGGGATGTTCAGAATGTGGCTGGTCACAGGTGCCTGTGTTTGCGTGCGTTTGTTGGAGGGGGACTGGGGTCATGTCCATTGGAATAGCTTCTGTATTCATGCCATCTGTGCCCTGCAGCTCCCATCGGCCCCTCTTGGGATGAGCCTGGCTGCTCAGTCACTCTGCCAACTTGTGTGGTACATGCTTCTGCTGATGGTTGGTTTGTTTACTGGCAAGAGTACAGGGCTGGTGCAATCCCCCTCAGGATGCTGTTTTGGATGTTGCCTTGCGCTGGTGGCAAGCGATGGGGGACTACTGTTGTTTTGTGTCATGTGTTCTTGATTTTCATTTTGATGTATTGTACCTTCACATGCCTGTGCTGCATCAGTACGGCTATGGTGACATGCCGTACATGGATGCCCACTCACGGGGCGCTTTGAGCCCCTGCATGCATTTCTACGTTGGCATGCATGGGTGAATTGTAGATTTCACTGGTTGCATGGTGTGAGTACATTGCGCCTGCCAGGAGTTGTGCAATGTGGCCAGGGAGTGGAGTACAGGCACTCAGTGGGCCATTTACGGTTGGTTCACGATGCCGTATTTCTCGCCATGGCGGAATGGTACTTTACGACGTGCTTGATGGCGTTCAGTACATGTCCGCTAGGGTCAGAATTCGCGTACCGTTGCGCCATGGCGGTGATTCCGGTTTTGCAAGGCGCGCGTGCGCGTACTTGGTGCAGTTAGCGTTGCCGTTCACTGCGGTGTCGCTAATGGCATCGTACTTTACGGTGACGGGTCATAATCGCAACGAGCGGTGTTCGATGGCGGTATTGCATTTCCGCCATCATTTTTCCATTTCCGCCAGGGTCGTAATGAGGCCCACTGTGCATTATTTATAACAGTACCTAAGGAAACCGTGATAATGGTTGCAGGAGTAACATTGTTCTATGTAGATGGTGATATATGGGGGAGGGGAGTAGAACAACAGAATTATTTAAAATAAACACATTTCCTATGGATCCTAATGTAGAGTATCTCCTGAAACATAAGGAAGCACACAACATCAAATTGAATATACAAAGGCGTTATCTCACAGTGAGTGACCTGGGTTTGGCAGGTGAAAATGTAGGCACATGGGAAGAACTGCAGTAGACAGAGAAAGGATTGATAATCATAGGTGTATCTCTATTAATTATCATAACATGGTCAGTGGCAGTTACAGTAAAGATACATGATAATGTAGCTAGAATGACAGCATTAATATTTGCTGTAGAAATGATCTGTCTGCAGAGTCCCAATGTTTGATCAGTGCCCTCTGAAATAAAGGGCCAAATGCTAGAGAATTTTGTTGAGATACAGAATCTGCGCTGTAGGTGCATTAATATTAGCAGAATTAGAATTGGTTAAAGAAGGCTTAGATTTACATATGCAACACACATGCTAGCGCAGCCGTGGGTGCATGAACACAGCAGGGTTTTCGAAAACCCAAGTAAAAATGAAACATGAATATCAGAGCTTCATGAAAAAAAGATCCATTACATGCTGGGGAATTTGGACTGAGCAAGATTAACCTTGAGGGGAACATCCAGGTTCCGTACCAAGAGAAAGCTCAATTGTTTGTGTAAGATAGAACAGAAGGGAAACAAACAAATGTAGCTAAGAAGTTCCACAGGCAACATGATATTGTGCCAATGGAATGCTGTTCAAAGGTCAACATAGAACGAAGCAAAGAAGCTGCAAAATACACAAATTATCATTAGCATGTGACATGGTGAGAGGTGAGGAAAAGTAAAGAATCATTTATAGAGGAAGAGAGTTGAAAGACAGTGGAAGGATGAAAGAAAAATGGAGGAAGGACAGAACAGGTTCTGGAGGTGTCTTTGGCCTGCTGACTGGTTTGACAGAAGAATATTTGGAGATCATCTCATGGGCATTGGTCTGACAAGGACAAGCTGAGGCCAGAGTGGAGAAACGTTTTTCTGAATGGTGTCTGAATGGGTAGCCGGGGTGGGGGAGATAAGGCTCATTTTGGTCTAAGCTGCAGGGGGACAGGAGAATCATTCATATGGTGAGTTAAAAAATTAATAATAAAGTGCCTCATGCAGATAATTGGTGCAGGTGTCAGATGTGACACAAAACAGCATTTATCATTTAGCATACTTAAAGGTTAATGAATAGCATGGTCTAAATTTGAGTGGAAGATTTTTATTTTATTACAGAGGTTTAAATTTGAAATATATGATGAGCCATCTGATGATAGATGGGGCTGTGAGCAAAGAATGAGACACAGATATTTGAAAACAGAATGTTTTTACAGTTATCTATGTTGGTACAATAACCAATGAATGCAGGACATCTAACAAACCACTCACATTATGATTTTCAGGCTAAATACAATTTTGGTCTACACATATAGTTTAAAATAGCTGTTTCATATATGTTGCAGCATATGAAGGACATTTTAAATACCAAAATCAACTGTTTTAAGTTGATGAGATTGCATATCAATAATATGAACTTGCTTAATTGATAGAGTGTGTGGGAGTCTTTATTAGCCTCATGTAATGACTAAAATGAGTTAATCATATCACAGCACTGTGTACGAGTGAATAGTTGAAGTTCCAGGAGAAAATAGTCAATTATCAAAGTAGAAGAGATATGCAAATCTTCCTACTGGGTGAGATATGACAGTATGCCTCTATGTTGGGTCTGGAAGAACTCCAAGCACCAACTAATCACCTGCACACAATCATCTGGGGAATCATTCAGGGCTCTAATCATCTTCACAGCTTTTTTGTCAAAGCTTAATTTCCAAATCATAGCAAACAGTAAACTCTAGTTCACTCTATCAAATGCTTTCTCAACATCAAGGGATACTGCCACGTTGTTGATTCACTCAATAGAGCCACAGCTATAATTGTTATAATGTGCTTATAACAGTGCAGGCATGTAATGAATGCACTGTGCAGAATGTTGGGTGATGAACCCAGTCCCAGGATTCAAGCATTGTCAGTTGAGCCTGGGTGATGGGACCCAGTGGTCTCCTAGATAACAGCTCATGTTACTTACTAATAAAGAACTTATAAATGAGCCTAAGAAGTCTACAGAAGCTGCCTTTTAAAATGGCGACGAGGATTACTAAGAACCTGTGCAGAGAAGTAGAAAGAAAGTTGCAGGGGGGAGCAGCAGAAAAAGTAGAGAGACCACTGTCCCCCAAACATCCAGAAGTAAGTCCCATCACCATGGGGCAGAGCACAGGGGTCAAGAGGAGACGGGGGAGTTGAAGAAGTGAAGCAGTTAAGCCCCAAGAGATAATAAAAAACCCAAAAGTGATGTGCTGGCCCATAGGGATGAAGTTTGAAGTTTGAATTATTTTGAAGCATGAGGTGGGCCTGAATAAGTAATAATTGGGGAAAGCTCTGAAGCCCCAGAAAGGGAGCATAACTCCTCAGTTGGCCTTAAAAAGTAATAGAAAGGAAGTGTAACCCCACAGTTGAAACATGCAGTAAGAGTCGGGGAAGGTTGTGAGGCTTCCGTTGAGAAAGAGAGGCTCCCGTATGGAAGCGTAACTCCTGAGACGAAGGATCGGAGCACCGGTTTGTGCATCCACGTGAGCAGGGTGAAGAAGGGCCCTAAAAAGGGGGAAACTGGTTGTTGGGTGCCGTGGGACAGTGATTTGAAGGGTGCCCCAGTGACCCCAGCGCTGGAGGTGAAGTAGGGCCAAATTGGCGGAAATTGGTATCACTCCCACTCAAGTATGGACAAAGGTGTTTATGCTTCCTAAGGGCTCCAGGAGGTGTTGTATGGAGTTTGAACACCTAGTTTGTGCTAAGGCATGGACTTTGGGAAGTACGGTGTGTCATGATACGAAGATTAGCGTTGAGCTCCGCAGGGCTCCATAGACTGTGCTCATATGATGACATCACAGAAACATGCAGGTGAGTCGGTGGAGTCTTAGAATTAAGACGCTCACCGTTCCAGACCTCCCTTGCGTATCTGAGCAGCTGAAGGTCTCCTGAGTAATTTTTATGCTAACGAACCTCAAAGCAAACGACCTTGCGACGTGCCTTAGCGTTCCCAGGAAGAAAGAAGTGTAAACCAGTCGCGTGGAAAGGAAGGGTGGAAAGCCTTGGCAGTATAAAGAAGGACATCAAGCAAGGTCTAAATGCCCTGGCAGTATGAATAAGGACGTCTAGCAATGTCTACCCTGTAGCGGGGTCAGGATTATTAAGTCAGAAGAATAGTGGTAGATCGGAGTGCAGTGTGAACTCTGAACTATCGTTTATCACGTGCTGAAGTACCGAGGACGGAACAGTGTCCGTCATGAGTGACTTTCCGACTACTCTGAAGTGAAGGGAATGCGGCAATCCAGAAGCGCTACATCAAAGTGCCGCGACAGCAGAAGAAGCAGAAGAACAGCAGATTAAGTTTATGGCGTCTCCATATATCCTTTACTGTTTCTTGATTTAACTTGCAGTTTCATACCTGTATTGTAACAGTTTAAGGATTAGTGTGTGCATGGGAATTGCATGAGAAGTCAATAGGTTTTGCATGGGAAGAAGTTTGCAGGAAGTGAGGTCGAGGGGCTAAAGTGTATTAGAGTTAACCGTTTTGAGGCTTTTTAGGTTAAAATTGATTCATATGGACCTTCTAGAAATCAACTCAGTGTTCATAAATGTGTGAGCCAGAAGCAAGTAGTGAGAGTGGGTTAGAATAACCCTATGAGGCATTTCAGGGTACGTTGCAGAGCAACATGGACTTATAGAAATTAAAGTATATGTGTTCTTATTGATGCATAAAGGTTCTATGCAAGTATCACTCTGAAGTTGTGAAGTTGGACAGAGTAAAATCCAAAGTGTGAGTGTCTGGGAGGTGATGAGTGAGTAGCGGAAGGGCCTTTAGGATGAAGTGTTATGAGTGATCCTGAACAAATAAGTTTGAAGTATTTTGAAGTGTATGTTGGAATGCCGTCCTTTAAGTTTGAAGTTTGGTTAGGGATGACGTTCCAGTTTTCCATTAAGTATGAAGTTTGGTTAGGGATAATGTCCCAGTTTTGCCAGCCTAACAGGATTCCTACCATGAGGAATGAAGGTGTTGAAGTGCAAACAGCTGTTTTTCTTAAGTTAGAAGTTTCAAGTATTTTGAAGTGTTGGTAAGGATAATTGCCACAGTAGTTGCGAAGCTTCCATAGGATATTTTGTATACAATAGCAGGGGAAGTGCTCCAAGTCAATTAGGTTGAAGCATTAAGTCTGAAGCGTGGTTAGGGATAATCGTCCCAATGGTTTTCTTTTGAGTTGCATCTCTCTAAAGGATGCTCGGCATATCTCTCCGGCGTGAGCTTCCCTTGTAGGGGTCCTCCTGTCTTGGTGGCGACACGTAAGGAGGGGTATGTGTTGTGTTGGTCATGTCGTAGTTGGGTGTTCTCCTTATGATAGTTCCTTCTCGCCAGTGTTGTCCATGTTAAGGAGGGGATTGTATGTTGTGTTGGACATCTCGCCATTAGGTTGTCATTGGAAAGGGAGGATATGTGTTATAATGTGCTTATAACAGTGCAGGCATGTAATGAATGCACTGTGAGGAATGTTCCTGTGAGCCAGTGTGGAATGCTGTGCGAGCAGCAGAATGTTGGGTGATGAACCCAGTCCCAGGATTCTAGCATTGTCAGTTGAACCTGGTTGTTGGGACCCAGTGGTCTCCTAGATTACAGCTCATGTAATTTATTAATAAAGAACTTATAAATAAGCCTAAGAAGTCTACATTTGCTGCCTTTGAACAATAATGTCCTTCAGAAGCCGGATGTTTCCAATTCATTCGGTACCCTGGATAAATCTAACCTGATGGATCTCAGCTTGCATCTGCATCATTCCAATGTGTCGCCTAACCAGTGCCTGTGCCTACAGATTTTCATCCAAATTGAGCAACATGATAGGGTGGTAGCATTCATTATCATCCCCTGACTTTCCCTACTTACGGAACACCATAATCAGAGCATGCATCTGCAAGGATGACATTGGTCCCAGCTTCACTTTTCCTTTTATCCCCTCTGGTATTAATTACCATCAGAAGCAGAGCACCGAGGCATTTTAAACATTCCCACCCTGTCCTGGGTTCTTTCCATTTAGCATTTCCTAAGTGCATCATTCCTTTTTTCCAGCCTGAAGTGTCCCAACTACACAACAGTCTGGTAATCAGACAATTCTGACATATGAAGGGCTCTTCATATACTCCCCTGTTTCATCATTTCAACATTCAGTCTACTACATTCAGAGTCTCAAACTAATGTCCAAACGCATTACTTGTTTTGACTAGGGTTGATCCTATAGAGTTATCTTGTAGTTATGTGAATGTGGCCAATGCGGTTTCTGGTCTGTTTTATTTTCAGGCGATATGCAAGAAGCTTTGTTCTTTTCTTATCATGCTCTAAGCAATGCTCTGAGTAATCATGATGCCTATTTCTGTTTTTGTTTGTATACCTGTCATTGATATTGTCTAGGGGAGGTTAGCTCAGGGGCAACACGGCAACGGGGCAACGTGCTCGCCCAAGACGACACAGAGCAACACAGGTTCTATCTCCGAGTCTGCACTTAGAAACCTCAGGATATTAAGTGTGTTATAAAAAACCAATTTAAAATTCAAATATACCATTTCAACATCAGGAATGCCCAAAGGTTAATCTACCTTGGATCGTGCTCAATAACCTGCTAGGATACAGACATAAAGGAAGGGCCTTCATAATTCAGGATATATATTCACTGGGATATAGTCTGTTCCCGCAATTTGCACTTTCAGAACAAACATGCAGCAACCTGCATCCATATATTTCCTCACGATTTTTAGAGTACATGATTCCTTCACCTCTGGAATTCCTCAAGTAAGAGCTGAGCACATTCTATACAAGTCCCCCATCTTAACTTCTCCTTCTCCTCCTGACTCAGATGGGTTTTTTGTAAGAAGCCTACCTTAGTTACCCTTTTGCACACCAACACCACGACCGTTCTTCTTTTGATGGGACTGTTTCAATCAATTATGTTCCAGGATGAGAGTGCAAGCGGATCACAAGACATGTCATAGAAACTTTATCATAATCATAACATATTTTTGACTGATTCGCTGAAGTTACATTGAAGCACCATACAGACATGTTGTAGCCTTCAATATATAAACCTCCCAGTTCTCATAAACAGGGAAAGCTAGAGGTGAAGAAGGTAGTGTCAGAAAGAAATGCAGTTAAAAGAGAGATGCTGAGCATACCTAACCTTAGAATTGTTACAACTTTCACATCAACATGCACATTCATTGTCAATCGTTTATCATGACCACCCAAAACCCAGACGACACACAGTCAAACCCAACTGTATTCAAAGCTCTGCTTCTTCTGCCTTCCCCCGCTACCTTCCCATTGAAATGTGTGCCTCGACCATCCAATCACAGCATCGTAACGCCAATGCCATATCACATGTGTACTGAGGATACACTAGACCCCTATGACATCCATTATAAGCATTAGCAGAACACGTCCAACTTCAATACGCATACAAGCTTCAAATTCAACCAAATTCCACTACCATTTGGCAGACTAATGAACACCTCCACCTAGTCCCGCTTTAGCACAACAGGCCACATCGTACTTTGCAACTGACAACTCAGAAGCAGCCCAGAAATGACCAGCCTGTGTGACAGTGCACCCAGCCAAATACACTGCACTATTTCACAGCATGACATGATCTAGTCACCCACACGCAACAACGTAGAATGCATTGTGGGTCCCTGTTTGGACACTATTAATTCCAAGGTCAGGTCAATGAGGTTACATAAACCACCCTGCACTCATTGGCTGTGTGTGAAAGGCAGTTTACGCTTATCAGCTGATCTAGCATGCCTAAATGCTCACTAAAATGGTGTTAAATCCATCAGGATGAAGTGGCTAAGATTACTCCAACCCAGATGTATGCTAACCTGTCCAGGGCATGACAAACACATTTTCATGTGGTACATTTAAATTTCTGCTGCGGTTCAAATGGTGCCAATTTCAGTTGCAATAGGCAGAATCAAGCTTTAATGGTGGAAACGTTTGGGGACCACACAGTACACTGTCCAGATGCCCCATTATTTGTATGACTTTTAAGTGCCTGAATCCCAGCCTGGGCAATCCTCTGCCTCATCTTTCACAAGGCCTGGATCCCACCCACAGAAATGGAGCATGCCGCAACAGCCTTCTATGGGTCAGCACGCAACATTGAATCGCCACCTTCTCCTACCTCTCAATTATGGCCAATCCATCCCGCCACAATCACTTGGTGTAAGTGGTCACCACTCCACTCCAAAACACCATTAATGCTTCAATTCTCAAACGACCCCCGGTGCCCGATCAGGTATATTTTCAACAATGCGCATCGTACTGCCCAGCAGCATTTTAACCCTTTGTTTTCTATGAGATATAAGTAATGCTCACCACCTCCCAGTGAAAAAGATGGGAAGATATTAGCTACTAGAAAAGACAGAATGATGAAAGTTAGACATCCTGTGTGACCACTCAGGGCACCATCCTGTCTCTCTCATCACTTTTCTTCAGTTGATGATAACTTTCACCTTCAGGCAATCTTCACACACACACATAAAAACATTAAACTCTGATTCATCAAGTAACATTTCCAAACGTTTCTATTCTCACAACTCTTAAATCCTATAACATAAACATTAAACTCTACACAATGACAGTAGATACATGATTATGAATGAAAACTACTCATTACCTGTGCACTATAAACAGGAATGAAGCCTTTTTTCCTGGGTGGTGGGATCCCACTATATTAATTGGGAAAGAAACGCAACAGCTTGTCGAGGGTCCTTAAAGATGTGCCTGTCTATAGACTGCCGGTTGAAGGCTGAATAAAAAAAAACACTTGTTAGGCCAATTATGGCAGCGTCAATAGGTGGGAAATGCCTATTTAGGGGGGTGTTTATGCCTAAAACCCTCGCTTGAAGCTGCTCCACAGACATCCCTCAGCCCTCGCCCCTCTCACTCTGTTCGTTAAGGGGTTTCAGCTCTAGAACCCCCTTTCGCTCCCCCTCCCTTCTCCACCTCATAAACCGCCAGCCAAAAACACACACACTCACACACACCTGCTCTCCACTTCCGCCACGTTAGTCTTCTGGGCTGCCAGGGAAGGACCTTACAGCAACTGTGTGCACTCATGAGGAGGGTGGGGTGGTGCTCAGCCTCAGGGGGCTTGCGCTTTGATGTGATGTCAATAGATCTAGAGCAAAAGACGGTATACCCCTTAAAGGCAAGCACCATTACCCCTTGTTTTTTTCAGAATATCAGGTTAACTACATCAAGTTATTTTGTTTTACCAGATTCATTGATTCCTACTACTTTAGTCTCTCCTCAGCCACATCTTTGCCGAAGTCCTGCTGTATGGTGAGCCTGATTTTTTGGGGTCTCCATGAAGGATTTCTTTCTTCAACGCAATCCTTAAGAGTTTGACCTCACGGTGTGACTCATGAATTTCAAATTGAAAGGATTAGAATTAATGAGTCACTCCTGTGCCCTCTGTCCTATGTGCTCTTTCGGTTTGCAATGACTGTGGTGACATGTTCAATAAATCAGGCTTTCTTTTGGTGAAAACTTCAGTGTGCTATGTTTATCAACAATTTGCAAGTTGTCTCTATGACTTTGATTTTCATAACTTTACTTTCGTGATCAAATATTTCAACACTTTTTTGTCCTCTGGTTAAGTCTCTGCAAGTTTATCATTCAAGCTGTATACCCAAGCCATGGCCAAGTCACCCTGCTTATTTTTAACTTTAGAACACAGTCTATGTCATCCACCTTTACTATTGGTGCAGTTTGATCTCCTGAAAGCCTCTGCAGCATCTGAATAATCGTAACTTCTTTCTCCTCCAAGATATACTTAGGTAAGCACTTTGATTGTTCTTTTGTTTTCTTTTTACCTCTATATGTGATGCTTGGTTTCTCGGATTTAGCAAGTGGTGTGGTCCCTTGCGTATCTGGCATAGCAGGAGAGGTCAGCAGAGACTGTTAAGGATTGGGTAACCTGATGCTACCACTGTAGGCTGCCATTTGATATGATATGTTATTTATAATGCACTTAATACCCTGAGGTTTCTAAGCCCGGACCGGGAATCAAACCTGCGTTGCTCCATGTCGTCTTGCTTCCAAGGCGAACACGTTGCCCCTCAGCTATCCTCCTGAGATTTGCAGCAACATTCAGACTTAACTCCCTCAGATTATTTGTTGATTTACTGCTGAAGAGAGAATATCCATAAAAATGGGGAAATTCTGATTCATGCCAGGAGAACAGAAGAGTAAGCAGGAATAATGATCGTAACTCTCTCAAGGAGTAACTCATATTTATTCCTGGTAACTTCTTTGTGAATCGGACAAGGGTGAAAAGCTACATGAGCAAATCATTGGTTTCTGATATGAGGGCAACCTACACTTGGCTTGTTGCAGTACGGGAACAGGATGAATTTGCCTTTCATCTTTCTGAGGTTGATAAATCAAGTACCATTCAAAATTGGGTTATAA
The DNA here is from genome assembly GCF_040938575.1 of Ambystoma mexicanum. NCBI lineage: Eukaryota > Metazoa > Chordata > Amphibia > Caudata > Ambystomatidae > Ambystoma > Ambystoma mexicanum. The sequence goes on along the minus strand of NC_090929.1, from coordinate 1,272,773,322 downwards.
GTTATTACAGTGCTTAGAATCTGGAGGAGTCTGGCATGATGAGCTACAAAAGGAAGAACATATTATTATGAATCTGTGATTTTTTTGTATCTGCCTTACAGAACATAAGGAAAGCATGAATTACAGTGGGGTGCAAATGGTTGGGGAGGGCAGGTGAGTTGAAAGTGTTGAGTTGGTTAATTCTTGGGTGCTGTCACTTGTAGCTGAATACAGCAAACTTCCCCCTCTGACCAAGGTCCTGTATAGTGCTGGGCTACTCTTTTGCAGCAAATGAGCTGTAGACCTATGCTGGCTTTATGATCATCTATGGGTTAACTAAAGTCGACGGATTTTACAATTTGCTACACAAGAGTGAATGAGAGGCAAAGAGTCTAAAGCCACCCACACAACAAATTACATGCACTTTGCTAGAATATAATACATTTTACAATCTAACTAAACGGAAATTTATGATACAATAAAATCATATTAGAATCCAACCTAGCTTTTTGTATATACAGATCTCTGTCTTAACTTGATAGGGTAATAACCAGGAAATAACTCAAGCCAATTTGGGTCCTAGGCTAATACTCATTTATTTGTATCAAATATTTATTGTCAGCTGAAATAGAGCTGTTTTCATACAGAGACAATCAAAGGCAACACAATTAGATTGCTATTGACTGATTGGCAGGCTGTTGAATGTTAAGAATCTCATTTGTTTCCAGCAAAATAGTATTGATATAGATTCCTTGAACTATCCAACAATGTCTCAATTAAAAAATGCAAATTAGGATTGCTCTCAGTTACGAACACAATCGATCATTTAAAATAAAATGCAGCTGCTACTGTGTGTGTTTGTTCTTTACTATCATGAACATTCACTAGTCCAGCAGCTATGTCTGTGGTATGCACCAACTTCCTAAATAAGGTTTCTCACACCAGAAACCTAATATGGCAAAGACTTCCATATATATATATATATGTATTTCGAAGAACAAGGAGAAGGAAATGTACTTTTCCACACAGGGACAGCACTCAAAAGCGGTCAGGACGCCAGCATAAATCTCCGGAAATAAATCAATCCATCATTCGCCAAAACCTTTGTTCCATATCCAGCTATACATATGTATATGTAACATGGCCACGGTAGTTATGGTTAAGTTGCAGTTTCCCTAGGAAGAGCACTTTTTTGGACGGCTTATAACTTCGCTCTCCCTGGACGAATCCTCACCAAACTTTGAAAAAAAAGTATATGGCCCACTCTGAATTTTTTTGGAATGATTGGTGAGGATTCGTCCAGGAGGGGCAAAGTTATAAGGCGTGTCTCCCTCCTGTCCCCCCACCCCATCTCATGCCCCGTGTCTCCCTCCTGTTCCTCCACCCCCGCTCACGCCATCGCCACACGGGGGCCTGCGGAAGGGCCGAGGAGCAGGATCTGCGGTCTGCACACTGTAAGCTCAGGCCCTGTATCTTCCTCCCGTTCCCCCACCCCCTGCTAATGCCCGGTGTCTCCCCTGTTTCCCCCAGCCCCCATTCATGCCCTGTGTCTCCCCTGTTCCCCCCACCCACGCTCATGCTCTGTCTCTCTTCTTTCCCCCCACCCCCTGCTCATGCCCCGTGTCTCCCTCCTGTCCCCCCACCCCCCGCTCATTCCCCATGTCTCCCTCCTGTCCCCCCAAACCCCGCTAATGCCCCGTGTCACCCCTGTTTCCCCCACCCCCTGCTCATGCCCCGTGTCTCCCCTGTTCCCCCACCCCGCTCATGCCCTGTGTCTCTCTTCTTTCCCCTCCACCCCCCGCTCATGCCCCGTGTCTCATGCCTGTCCCCCCACCCCCGCTAATGCCCCGTGTCTCCCCTATTCCCCCAACCCCCGCTCATGCCCCGTGTCTCCCCTGTTCCCCCCACCCCAGCTCATGCCTTGTGTCTCCCTCCCATTCCCCCCACCCCCGCTCATGCCCTGTGTCTCCCTTCTTCCCCCCACCCCCGCTCATGCCCCTTGTCTCTCTTCTTTCCCCCCACCCCCGCTCATGCCCTGTGTCTCCCCTGATCCCCCCACCACCCGCTCATGCCCCGTGTCTCTCTTCTCCCCCCCACCCCCCGCTCATGCCCCCTGTCTCTCTTCCTTCCCCCACCCCCCGTGTCTCTCTTCTTTCCCCCCACCCCCTGCTCATGCCCCGTGTCTCCCTCCCGTTCCCCCCAACCCCGCTCATGCCCCGTGTCTCATTGTTCCCCCACCCCCACTCATGCCCCATGTATCCCTCCTTTTCCGCCACCCCCCGCTCATGCCCTGTTCCCCCCCACCCCCCGCTCATGCCCCGTGTGTCCCTTGTGTTGCCCCCCACCCCCACTCATGCCCCTGTCCCCCATCCCCGCTCATACCCCGAGTCTCCCTAGTGTATCGTGTACCCCCCACCCCCCGCTCATGCCCCGTGTCTCTCTCCTGTTGCCCCCCACCCCGCTCATGCCCCGTGTCTCCCTCCTGTTCCCTCACCCCCCGCTCATGCCCCGTGTCTCCGTCGTGTTATCCCCCACCCCCTGCTCATGCCCTGTGTCTCCCTTGTGTTTCCCCCACCCCCGCTAATGCCTGTGTCTCCCTCGTGTTCCCCCACCCCCCGCTCATGCCCCGTGTCTCCCTCGTGTTACCCCCTGCTCAAGCCCCGTGTATGTCCTGTTCCCCGCACCCCCGCTCATGCCCTGTGTCTTCCCTGTTCCCCCATCCCCCGCTCATGCCTTGTGTCTCCCTCCCGTTCCCCCATCCCCCGCTCATGCCCCATGTCTCCCCTGTTCCCCCACCCCGCGCTCATGCCCCGTGTCTCCCCTGTTCCCCCCGCCCCCGCTCATGCCTTGTGTCTCCCTCCCATTCCCCCACCCCCGCTCATGCCCGGTGTCTCTCTTCTTTCCCCCCACCCCCCGCTCATGCCCCGTGTCTCTCTTCTTTCCCCCCACCCCCTGCACATGCCCCGTGTCTGCCCTGTTACCCCCACCCCCCGCTCATGCCCTGTGTCTCCCTCGTGTTCCCCCCACCCCCCGCTCATGCCCCGTGTCTCCCTTGTTCCCCCCACGCCCGCTCATGCCCAGTGTCTCCCTCCTTTTCCCCCACCCCCCGCTCGGGCCCGTGTCTTCCCTTTATACCCCCTAACTCCCAGTCATGCCCCGTGTTTCCCTCATGTTGCCCCCACCCCCGCTCATACCCATGTCTGTCCTGTTCCCCCATCCCCCGCTCATGCCCCGTGTCTCCCTCGTGTTACCCCACACCCCCCACTCATTCCCTGTGTCTGCCCTGTTCCCCCCACCCCGCTCATGTCCCGTGTCTCCCGCCTGTACCCCCCACACCCTGCTCATGCCCCGTGTCTGCCCTCTTCCCCCCACCCACCCCTCTTGCCCCGTGTCTCCCTCCTGTACACCCCACCCCCACTCATGCCCCATGCCTGCCCTGTTCCCCCCACCCCGCTCATGCCCCGTTTCTCCCTTGTGTATCCCCCCACCCCCCACTCATGCCCCATGTCTCCCTTTTGTTACCCCCACCCCTGCCCGTGTCTGCCCTGTTCCCCCAACCCCCTACTCATGCCCCGTGTCTCCCTCCGGTACCCCCCCACCCCTGCTCATGCCCCATGTCTCCCATGTTCCCCTACCCCCCGCTCATGCCCCGTGTCTCCCATATTCCCCCCACCCCCTGCTCATGCGGCGTGTCTCCCTCCTTTTCCCCCACCGCCCGCTCATGCCCCGTGTCTGCCCTGTTCCCCCCACCCCCGCTCATGCCCCGTGTCTCTCTCCTGTTCCCCACCCCCCCGCTCATGCCCCGTGTCTCTCTCCTCTTCGCCCCACACTCTGCTCATGACCCGTGTCTTCCTCCTGTTCCCCCCACCCCCCGCTCATGCTCTGTGTCACTCTCCTGTTCCCCCCCACCCCCGCTCATGCCTCGTGTCTCCCTCCTGTACCCCCTCCCCCCCGCTCATGCCCCATGTCTGCTCTGTTCCATCCATCCCCTGCTCATGCCCCATGTCTCCCTCGTGTTCCCCCCACTCCCCGCTAATGCCCCGTGTCTTCCTCGTGTTACCCCCCCACCCACCCCTCATGCCCCGTGTCTCCCTCCTGTACACCCAACCCCCACTCATGCCCCATGTCTGCCCTGTTCCCCCCACCCCGCTCATGCCCTGTGTCTCCCTTGTGTATCCCCCCACCCCCCGCTCATGCCCCATGTCTCCCTTTTGTTACCCCCACCCCGCTCACGCCCCGTGTCTGCCCTGTTCCCCCAACCCCCCATTCATGCCCCGTGTCTCCCTCCTGTACCCCCATCCCTGCTCATGCCCCGTGTCTCCCATGTTCCCCTACCCCCCGCTCATGCCCTGTGTCTCCCTTGTTCCCCGCACCCGCTGCTCATGCCCCGTGTCTCCCTCCTTTTCCTCCACCGCCCACTCATGCCCCGTGTCTGCCCTGTTCCCCCCACCCCCCGCTCATGCCCCGTGTCTCCCTCATGTTGCCCCCCACCCCCACTCATGCCCCGTGTCTGCCCTGTTCACCCCATCCCCCGCTCATGCCCGTGTCTTCCTCTCATTCCCCCCACCCCCCGCTCATGCCCCATGGCTCGCTCCTGTTGCCCCCATCCCCCGCTCATGCCCCGTGTCTCTCTCCTGTTCCCCACCTCCCGCTCATGCCCCGTGTCTCTCTCCTGTTCCCCCCACTCTCTGCTCATGCCCCGTGTCTTCCTCCTGTTCCCCCGATTCCCCGCTCATGCTCTGTGTCACTCTCCTGTTCCCCCCCACCCGCGCTCATGCCTCGTGTCTCCCTCCTGTACCCCCTCCCCCCGCTCATGCCCCGTGTCTGCCCTGTTCCATCCACCCCCCGCGCATGCCCCATGTCTCCCTCGTGTTCCCCCCACCCCCCGCTAATGGCCCGTGTCTCCCTTGTGTTCCCCCCACCCCCCGCTAATGCCCCTGTCTCCCTCGTGTTCCCCCCACCCCCTGCTAATGCCCTGTGTCTCCCTCGTGTTCCCCTCCACCCACCTGCTCATGCCCCATGTGTCCCTGGTGTTATCCCCGTCCCCCCGCTCATGCCCCGTGTCTCCCTCGTGTTCCCCCCACCCCCCGCTCATGCCCCGTGTATCCCACGTGTTACCCCCCACCTCTGCTCATGCCCTGTGTCTGCCCTGTTCCCCTCACCCCCTGCTCATGCCCCATGTCTCCCCTGTTTCCCCACCCCCCGCTCATGCCCCGTGTCTCCCTCCTGTACCCCCACCCCCACTCATGCCCTGTGTCTCCCCTGTTCCCCCCACTCATGCCCCGTGTCTCCCTCATGTTATCCCCCACCCCCACTCATGCCCCGTGTCTCCCTTGTGTACCCCCCGCTCATGCCCCGTGTCTGCCTTGTTCCCCCAGCCCACCGCTCCTGCCCCGTGTCTCCCTCATGTTCCCCCCACCCCCCACTCATGCCCCGTGTATCCCTCGTGTTACTCCCCACCCCTGCTCATGCCCTGTGTCTGCCCTGTTCCGCTCACCCCTGCTCATGCTCCCGTGTCTCCCCTGCTTCCCCACCCCCTGCTCATGCCCCGTGTCTCCCTCCTGTACCCCCCACCCCCACTCATGCCTCGTGTCTCCCCTGTTCCCCCCGCCCCCCACTCATGCCCCGTGTCTCCCTCATGTTATCCCCCATCCCCACTCATGCCCCATGTCTCCCTTGTGTACCCCCGCTCATGCCCCGTGTCTCACTCGTGTTCCCCCAACCCCCGCTCATGCCCCGTGTCTCCTTCGTGTTCCCCCCACCCCCCGCTCATGCCCCATGTCTCCTTCGTGTTGCCCCCACCCCCGCTCATGCCCCGTGTCTCCCTCGTGTACCCCCCACCTCCGCTCATGCCCCGTGTCTCCCTCCTTTTCCCCAGCCCCCGCTAATGCCCTGTGTCTCCCATGTTCCCCCAACCCCTGCTCATGCCCCGTGTCTGCCCTGTTCCCCCAGCACCGCTCCTGCCCCGTGTCTCCCTCATGTTATCCCCCACCCCCACTCATGCCCCGTGTCTCCCTTGTGTACCCCCCGCTCATGCCCTGTGTCTCACTTGTGTTCCCCCAGCCCCCGCTCATGCCCCATGTCTCTTTCGTGTTGCCCCCACCCCCGCTCATGCCCCGTGTCTCCCTCGTGTACCCGCCACCCCCCGCTCATGCCCCGTGTCTCCCTCCTTTTCCCCCACCCGCGCTCATGCCCCGTGTCTGCCCTGTTCCCCCAGCCCACCGCTCCTGCCCCGTGTCTCCCTCATGTTCCCCCCACCCCCCGCCCATGCCCCGTGTATCCCTCGTGTTACCCCCCACCCCTGCTCATGCCCTGTGTCTGCCCTGTTCCCCTCACCCCTGCTCATGCTACTGTGTCTCCCCTGTTTCCCCACCCCCTGCTCATGCCCTGTGTCTCCCTCCTGTACCCCCCACCCCCACTTATGCCTCGTGTCTCCCCTGTTCCCCCCACCCCCCACTCATGCCCCGTGTCTCCCTCATGTTATCCCCCATCCCCACTCATGCCCCATGTCTCCCTTGTGTACCCCCGCTCATGCCCCGTGTCTCACTCGTGTTCCCCCAACCCCCACTCATGCCCCGTGTCTCCTTCGTGTTCCCCCCACCCCCCGCTCATGCCCCATGTCTCCTTCGTGTTGCCCCCACCCCCGCTCATGCCCCGTGTCTCCCTCATGTACCCCCCACCCCCGCTCATGCCCCGTGTCTCCCTCCTTTTCCCCAGCCCCCGCTAATGCCCTGTGTCTCCCATGTTCCCCCAACCCCCGCTCATGCCCCGTGTCTGCCCTGTTCCCCCAGCACCGCTCCTGCCCCGTGTCTCCCTCGTGTTATCTCCCACCCTCCGTTCATGCCCCGTGTCTCCCTTGTGGTACCCCCAACCCCGCTCATGCCCCGTGTCTCCCTCGTGTTCCCCCCCACCCCTGCTCATGCCCTGTGTCTGCCCTGATCCCCTCACCCCCCGCTCATGCCCCATGTCTCCCCTGTTTCCCCACCCCCACTCATGCCCCGTGTCTCCCTCCTGTACCCCCACCCCCACTCATGCCCTGTGTCTCCCCTGTTCCGCCCACCCCCCACTCATGCCCCATGTCTCCCTCATGTTATCCCCCACCCCCACTCATGCCCCGTGTCTACCTTGTGTACCCCCCGCTCATGCCGCTTGCCTCACTCGTGTTCCCCCAAACCCCGCTCATGCCCTGTGTCTCCTTCATGTTCCCCCACCCCCGCTCATGCCCCGTGTCTCCCTCGTGTACCCCCATCCCCTCTCATGCCCCGTGTCTCCCTTCTTTTCCCCCACCCGCGCTCATGCCCCGTGTCTCCCTCCTTTTCCCCCAGCCCCCGCTAATGCCCTGTGTCTCCCATGATCCCCCAACCCCCGCTCATGCCCCATGTCTGCCCTGTTCCCCCAGCCCACCGCTCCTGCCCCGTGTCTCCCTCGTGTTATCTCCCACCCTCCGTTCATGCCCCGTGTCTCCCTTGTGGTACCCCCAACCCCGCTCATGCCCCGTGTCTCCCTCGTGTTCCCCCCCACCCCTGCTCATGCCCTGTGTCTGCCCTGATCCCCTCACCCCCCGCTCATGCCCCATGTCTCCCCTGTTTCCCCACCCCCACTCATGCCCCGTGTCTCCCTCCTGTACCCCCCACCCCCACTCATGCCCTGTGTCTCCCCTGTTCCGCCCACCCCCCACTCATGCCCCATGTCTCCCTCATATTATCCCCCACCCCCACTCATGCCCCGTGTCTACCTTGTGTACCCCCGCTCATGCCGCTTGTCTCACTCGTGTTCCCCCAAACCCCGCTCATGCCCTGTGTCTCCTTCATGTTCCCCCACCCCCGCTCATGCCCCGTGTCTCCCTCGTGTACCCCCATCCCCGCTCATGCCCCGTGTCTCCCTCCTTTTCCCCCACCCGCGCTCATGCCCCGTGTCTCCCTCCTTTTCCCCCAGCCCCCGCTAATGCCCTGTGTCTCCCATGATCCCCCAACCCCCGCTCACGCCCCATGTCTGCCCTGTTCCCCCAGCCCACCGCTCCTGCCCCGTGTCTCCCTCGTCTTATCTCCCACCCTCCGTTCATGCCCCGTATCTCCCTTGTGGTACCCCCATCCCCGCTCATGCCCCGTCTCTCCCTCGTGTATGCCCCACCCCCCGCTCATGCCCCGTGTCTTCCTAGTGTTACCCCCCACCCCTGCTCATGCCCTGTGTCTCCCCTGTTCCCCCCACCCCCCAGTCATGCCCCGTGTCTCCCCTGTTTCCCCACCCCCCACTCATGCCCCGTGTCTCCCTCCTGTACCCCCCACCCCTACTCATGGCCCGTGTCTCCCCTGTTCCCCCCACCCCCCACTCATGCCCCGTGTCTCCCTCATGTTATCCCCAAACCCACTCATGCCCCGTGTCTCCCTTGTGTACCCCCCGCTCATGCCCCGTGTCTCACTTGTGTTCCCCCAACCCCCGCTCAGGCCCGTGTCTCCTTCGTGTTCCCCCACCCCCTGCTCATGCCCCGTGTCTCCCTCCTGTACCCCCCACCCCCACTTATGCCTCGTGTCTCCCCTGTTCCCCCCACCCCCCACTCATGCCCCGTGTCTCCCTCAGGTTATCCCCCATCCCCACTCATGCCCCATGTCTCCCTTGTGTACCCCCGCTCATGCCCCGTGTCTCACTCGTGTTCCCCCAACCCCCGCTCATGCCCCGTGTCTCCTTCGTGTTCCCCCCACCCCCTGCTCATGCCCCATGTCTCCTTCGTGTTGCCCCCACCCCCGCTCATGCCCCGTGTCTCCCTCGTGTTCCCCCAACCTCCGCTCATGCCCCGTGTCTGCCCTGTTCCCCCAGCACCGCTCCTGCCCCGTGTCTCCCTCGTGTTATCTCCCACCCTCCGTTCATGCCCCGTGTCTCCCTTGTGGTACCCCCAACCCCGCTCATGCCCCGTGTCTCCCTCGTGTTCCCCCCCACCCCTGCTCATGTCCTGTGTCTGCCCTGATCCCCTCACCCCCTGCTCATGCCCCATGTCTCCCCTGTTTCCCCACCCCCACTCATGCCCCGTGTCTCCCTCCTGTACCCCCCACCCCCACTCATGCCCTGTGTCTCCCCTGTTCCGCCCACCCCCCACTCATGCCCCATGTCTCCCTCATGTTATCCCCCACCCCCACTCATGCCCCGTGTCTACCTTGTGTACCCCCCGCTCATGCCGCTTGTCTCACTCGTGTTCCCCCAACCCCCACTCATGCCCCATGTCTCCCTCATGTTATCCCCCACCCCCACTCATGCCCCGTGTCTACCTTGTGTACCCCCCGCTCATGCCCCGTGTCTCCCTCCTTTTCCCCCAGCCCCCGCTAATGCCCTGTGTCTCCCATGTTCCCCCAACCCCCGCTCATGCCCCGTGTCTGCCCTGTTCCCCCAGCCCACCACTCCTGCCCCGTGTCTCCCTCGTGTTATCTCCCACCCTCCGTTCATGCCCCGTATCTCCCTTGTGGTACCCCCATCCCCGCTCATGCCCCGTCTCTCCCTCGTGTATGCCCCACCCCCCGCTCATGCCCCGTGTCTTCCTAGTGTTACCCCCCACCCCTGCTCATGCCCTGTGTCTCCCCTGTTCCCCCCACCCCCCAGTCATGCCCCGTGTCTCCCCTGTTTCCCCACCCCCCGCTCATGCCCCGTGTCTCCCTCCTGTACCCCCCACCCCCACTCATGGCCCGTGTCTCCTCTGTTCCCCCCACCCCCCATTTATGCCCCGTGTCTCCCTCATGTTATCCCACACACCCACTCATGCCCCGTGTCTCCCTTGTGTACCCCCCGCTCATGCCCCGTGTCTCACTTGTGTTCCCCCAACCCCCGCTCAGGCCCGTGTCTCCTTCGTGTTCCCCCCGCTCATGCCCCATGTCTCCTTCGTGTTTCCCCCACCCCCGCTCATGCCCCATGTCTCCCTCGTGTACCCCCCACCCCCCGCTCATGCCCCGTGTCTCCCTCCTTTTCCCCCAGCCCCCGCTAATGCCCTGTGTCTCCCATGTTCCCCCAACCCCTGCTCATGCCCCATGTCTCCCTCCTGTACCCCCCACTCCCACTCATGCCCCGTGTCTCCCCTGTTCCCCCCACCCCCCACTCATGCCCCGTGTCCCCCTCATGTTATCCCCCACCCCCACTCATGCCCCGTGTCTCCCTTGTGTACCCCCCGCTCATGCCCCGTGTCTCACTTGTGTTCCCCCAACCCCCGCTCATGCCCTGTGTCTCCTTCGTGTTCCCCCACCCCCCGCTCATGCCCCATGTCTCCTTCGTGTTGCCCCCACCCCCGCTCATGCCCCGTGTCTCCCTCGTGTACCCCCCACCCCCCACTCATGCCCCGTGTCTCCCTCCTTTTCCCCCACCCACGCTCATGGCCCGTGTCTCCCTCCTTTTCCCCCAGCCCCCGCTAATGCCCTGTGTCTCCCATGTTCCCCCAACCCCCGCTCATGCCCCATGTCTCCCTCCTGTACACCCCACTCCCACTCATGCCCCGTGTCTCCCCTGTTCCCCCCACCCCCACTCATGCCCTGTGTCCCCCTCATGTTATCCCCCACCCCCACTCATGCCCCGTGTCTCCCTTGTGTACCCCCCGCTCATGCCCTGTGTCTCACTCGTGTTCCCCCAACACCCGCTCATGCCCCATGTCTCCTTCATGTTCCCCCCAACCACCGCTCATGCCCCATGTCTCCTTCATGTTGCCCCCACCCCCGCTCATGCCCTGTGTCTCCCGGGTGTACCCGCCACCACCGATCATGCACCGTGTCTCCCTCCTTTTCCCCCACCGGTGCTCATGCCCAGTGTCTCCCTCCTTTTCCCCCAGCCCCCGCTAATGCCCTGTGTCTCCCATGTTCCCCCAGCCCACCGCTCCTGCCCCGTGTCTCCCTTGTGTTATCTCCCACCCTCCGTTCATGCCCTGTGTCTCCCTTGTGGTACCCCCAACCCCACTCATGCCCCGTGTCTCCCTCGTGTTCCCCCCACCCCCCGCTCATGCCCCGTGTATCCCTCGTGTTACCCCCACCCCTGCTCATGCCCTGTGTCTGCCCTGTTCCCCTCACCACCCGCTCATGCCCCGTGTCTCCCTCCTGTAACCCCCACCCCCCCTCATGCCCCGTGTCTCCCCTGTTCTCCCCACCCCCCACTCATGCCCCGTGTCTCCCTCATGTTATCCCCCACCCCCACTCATGCCCCGTGTCTCCCCTGTGTACCCCCGCTCATGCCCCGTGTCTCACTCGTGTTCCCCCAATCCCCGCTCATGCCCCGTGTCTCCTTCGTGTTCCCCCCACCCCCCGCTCATGCCCCATGTCTCCTTCGTGTTGCCCCCCCCGCTCATGCCCCGTGTCTCCCTCATGTACCCCCCACCCCGCTCATGTCCCGTGTCTCCCTCCTTTTCCCCCAGCCACGCTCATGCCCCGTGTCTCCCTCCTTTTCCCCCAGCCCCCGCTAATGCCCTGTGTCTCCCATGTTCCCCCAACCCCCGCTCAAGCCCCGTGTCTGCCCTGTTCCCCCAGCCCACTGCTCCTGCCCCGTGTCTCCCTCGTGTTATCTCCCACCGTCCGTTCATGCCCCATGTCTCCCTTGGGGTACCACCATCCCCGCTCATGCCCCGTGTTTCCCTCGTGTATTCCCCACTCCCCGCTCATGCCCCGTGTCTTCCTAGTGTTACCCCCCGCCCCTGCTCATGCCCTGTGTCTGCCCTGTTCCCCTCACCCCCCCGCTCATGCCCTGTGTCTCCCCTGTTTCCGCCCGCTCATGCCCCGTGTCTCCCTCCTGTACCCCCCACCCCCACTCATGCCCCGTGTCTCCCCTGTTCCCCCCACCCCCCACTCATGCCCCGTGTCTCCCTCATGTTATCCCTCACCCCCACTCATGCCCCGTGTCTCCCTTGTGAACCCCCCGCTCATGCCCTGTGTCTCCTTCGTGTTCCCCCCACCCCCCGCTCATGCCCCATGTCTCCTTCGTGTTGCCCCCACCCCCGCTCATGCCCCGTGTCTCCTTCGTGTACCCCCCACCCCCACTCATGCGCCGTGTCTCCCTCCTTTTCCCCCACCCGCGCTCATGCCCCGTGTCTCCCTCCTTTTCCCCAGCCCCCGCTAATGCCCTGTGTCTCCCATGTTCCCCCAACCCCCGCTCATGCCCCGTGTCTGCCCTGTTCCCCCCAGCCCACCACTCCTGCCCCTGTCTCCCTCGTGTTATCTTTCACCCTCTGTTCATGCCCCGTGTCTCCCTTGTGGTACCCCCATCCCCGCTCATGCCCCGTGTCTCCCTCGTGTATGCCCCACCCCCCGCTCATGCCCCGTGTCTTCCTAGTGTTACCCACACCCCCGCTCATGCCCCATGTCTCCTTCGTGTACACCCCACCACCCCCCACTCATGCCCCGTGTCTCCTTCCTGTACACCCCCACACCCCCCACTCATGCCCCGTGTCTCCTTCGTGTTCCTCCCACCCCCCGCTCATGCCCTGTGTCTCCCTCATGTACCCCCACCCACGTTCATTTCATGCCCCGTGTCTGCACCGTTCTCCCCACCCCGCTCATGCCCCGTGTCTCCTTTGTGTTCCCCCCACCCCCGCTCATGCCCCGTGTCTCCCTCATGTACCCCCACCCCCCACTCATGCCCCGTGTCTCCTTCGTGTTCCCCCCACCCCCCGCTCATGCCCCGTGTCTCCCTCGTGTACCCCCACCCCCGCTCATGCCCTGTGTCTCCCTTGTGTACCCCCACCGCTGCTCATGCCCCATGTCTGCCCTGTTCCCCCTATCCCCCACTCAAGCCCCGTGTCACCCTCATGTTCCACCCCACCCCCGCTCATGCCCCGTGTCTCCCTCGTGTTCCCTCACCCCCGCTCATGCCCCGTGTCTCCCCTGTTCACCCCACACCCCACTAATGCCCTGTGTCTCCCTCCTGTTCCCCCCACCCCCCACTCATGCCCCGTGTCTCCCTCGTGTATGCCCCAAACCCCGCTCATGCCCCGTTTCTTCCTAGTGTTACCCACACCCCTGCTGATGCCCCTTGTCTCCTTCGTGTACACCCCCCACCCCCCGCTCATGCCCCGTGTCTCCTTCATGTACACCCCCACACCCTCCGCTCATGCCCTGTGTCTCCTTTGTGTTCCCCCCACCCCCGCTCATGTCCTGTGTCTCCCTCGTGTACCCCCACCCCCCGCTCATGCCCCGTGTCTCCTTCATGTTCCCCCCACCCCTGCTCATGCCCTGTGTCTCCCTCGTGTACCCCCCACCCCCCGCTCATGCCCCGTGTCTCCTTCATGTTCCCCCATCCCCCGCTCATGCCCCGTGTCTCCCTCGTGTACCCCCACCCCTGCTCATGCCCTGTGTCTCCCTCGCGTACCCCCACCCCTGCTCATGCCTCATGTCTGCCCTGTTCCCCCTACCCCCCGCTCATGCCCCGTGTCTCCCTCATGTTCCACCCCACCCCCGCTCATGCCCCGTGTCTCCCTCATGTTCCCTCACCCCCGCTCATGCCCCGTGTCTCCCCTTTTCACCCCACACCCCGCTAATGCCCTGTGTCTCCCTCCTGTTCCCCCCACCCCCCGCTCATGCCCCGTGTCTCCCTTCTGTTACCCCCCACCCCCTGCTCATGCCCCGTGTCTCTCTCCTGTTCCCCCCACCCCCCACTCATGCCCCGTGTCTCCCTCATGTTCCCCCCACCCCCCGCTCATGCCCCGTGTATCCCTCGTGTTACCCCCCACCCCTGCTCATGCCCTGTGTCTGCCCTGTTCCCCTCACCCCCGCTCATGCTCCCGTGTCTCCCCTGTTTCCCCACCCCCTGCTCATGCCCCGTGTCTCCCTCCTGTACCCCCCACCCCCACTCATGCCTCGTGTCTCCCCTGTTCCCCCCACCCCCCACTCATGCCCCGTGTCTCCCTCATGTTATCCCCCATCCCCACTCATGCCCCATGTCTCCCTTGTGTACCCCCGCTCATGCCCCGTGTCTCACTCGTGTTCCCCCAACCTCCGCTCATGCCCCGTGTCTCCTTCGTGTTCCCCGCACCCCCCGCTCATGCCCCGTGTCTCACTTGTGTTCCCCCAACCCCCGCTCATGCCCCGTGTCTCCTTCGTGTTCCCCGCACCCCCCCGCTCATGCCCCATGTCTCCTTCGTGTTGCCCCCACCCCTGCTCATGCCCCGTGTCTCCCTCGTGTACCCCCCACCCCCCGCTCATGCCCCGTGTCTCCCTCCTTTTCCCCCACCCGCGCTCATGGCCCGTGTCTCCCTCCTTTTCCCCCAGCCCCCGCTAATGCCCTGTGTCTCCCATGTTCCCCCAACCCCCGCTCATGCCCCATGTCTCCCTCCTGTACCCCCCACTCCCACTCATGCCCCGTGTCTCCCCTGTTCCCCCCACCCCCACTCATGCCCTGTGTCCCCCTCATGTTATCCCCCACCCCCACTCATGCCCCGTGTCTCCCTTGTGTACCCTCCGCTCATGCCCTGTGTCTCACTCGTGTTCCCCCAACACCCGCTCATGCCCCATGTCTCCTTCATGTTCCCCCCAACCACCGCTCATGCCCCATGTCTCCTTCATGTTGCCCCCACCCCCGCTCATGCCCTGTGTCTCCTGGGTGTACCCGCCACCACCGATCATGCCCCGTGTCTCCCTCCTTTTCCCCCACCGGTGCTCATGCCCAGTGTCTCCCTCCTTTTCCCCCAGCCCCCGCTAATGCCCTGTGTCTCCCATGTTCCCCCAGCCCACCGCTCCTGCCCCGTGTCTCCCTTGTGGTACCCCCAACCCCACTCATGCCCTGTGTCTCCCTCGTGTTCCCCCCACCCCCCGCTCATGCCCCGTGTATCCCTCGTGTTACCCCCACCCCTGCTCATGCCCTGTGTCTGCCCTGTTCCCCTCACCACCCGCTCATGCCCCGTGTCTCCCTCCTGTAACCCCCACCCCCCCTCATGCCCCGTGTCTCCCCTGTTCTCCCCACCCCCACTCATGCCCCGTGTCTCCCTCATGTTATCCCCCACCCCCACTCATGCCCCGTGTCTCCCCTGTGTACCCCCGCTCATGCCCTGTGTCTCACTCGTGTTCCCCCAATCCCCGCTCATGCCCCGTGTCTCCTTCGTGTTCCCCCCACCCCCCGCTCATGCCCCATGTCTCCTTCGTGTTGCCCCCACCCCCGCTCATGCCCCGTGTCTCCCTCATGTACCCCCACCCCGCTCATGTCCCGTGTCTCCCTCCTTTTCCCCCAGCCACGCTCATGCCCCGTGTCTCCCTCCTTTTCCCCCAGCCCCCGCTAATGCCCTGTGTCTCCCATGTTCCCCCAACCCCCGCTCAAGCCCCGTGTCTGCCCTGTTCCCCCAGCCCACTGCTCCTGCCCCGTGTCTCCCTCGTGTTGTCTCCCACCGTCCGTTCATGCCCCATGTCTCCCTTGTGGTACCCCCATCCCCGCTCATGCCCCGTGTTTCCCTCGTGTATTCCCCACTCCCCGCTCATGCCCCGTGTCTTCCTAGTGTTACCCCCCGCCCCTGCGCATGCCCTGTGTCTGCCCTGTTCCCCTCACCCCCCCGCTCATGCCCTGTGTCTCCCCTGTTTCCGCCCGCTCATGCCCCTTGTCTCCCTCCTGTACCCCCCACCCCCACTCATGCCCCGTGTCTCCCCTGTTCCCCCCACCCCCCACTCATTCCCCCTGTCTCCCTCATGTTATCCCTCACCCCCACTAATGCCCCGTGTCTCCCTTGTGAACCCCCCGCTCATGCCCTGTGTCTCCTTCGTGTTCCCCCCACCACCTGCTCATGCCCCATGTCTCCTTCGTGTTGCCCCCACCCCCGCTCATGCCCCGTGTCTCCCTCGTGTACCCCCCACCCCCACTCATGCGCCGTGTCTCCCTCCTTTTCCCCCACCCGCGCTCATGCCCCGTGTCTCCCTCCTTTTCCCCAGCCCCCGCTAATGCCCTGTGTCTCCCATGTTCCCCCAACCCCCGCTCATGCCCCGTGTCTGCCCTGTTCCCCCCAGCCCACCACTCCTGCCCCTGTCTCCCTCATGTTATCTTTCACCCTCTGTTCATGCCCCGTGTCTCCCTTGTGGTACCCCCATCCCCGCTCATGCCCCGTGTCTCCCTCGTGTATGCCCCACCCCCCACTCATGCCCCGTGTCTTCCTAGTGTTACCCACACCCCCGCTCATGCCCCATGTCTCCTTCGTGTACACCCCACCACCCCCCACTCATGCCCCGTGTCTCCTTCCTGTACACCCCCACACCCCCCACTCATGCCCCGTGTCTCCTTCGTGTTCCCCCCACCCCCCGCTCATGCCCTGTGTCTCCCTCGTGTACCCCCACCCCCGTTCATTTCATGCCCCGTGTCTGCACCGTTCTCCCCACCCCGCTCATGCCCCGTGTCTCCTTTGTGTTCCCCCCACCCCCGCTCATGCCCCGTGTCTCCCTCATGTACCCCCACCCCCCGCTCATGCCCCGTGTCTCCTTCGTGTTCCCCCCACCCCCGCTCATGCCCCGTGTCTCCCTCATGTACCCCCACCCCCGCTCATGCCCTGTGTCTCCCTTGTGTACCCCCACCGCTGCTCATGCCCCATGTCTGCCCTGTTCCCCCTATCCCCCACTCAAGCCCCGTGTCTCCCTCATGTTCCACCCCACCCCCGCTCATGCCCCGTGTCTCCCTGTGTTCCCTCACCCCCGCTCATGCCCCGTGTCTCCCCTGTTCACCCCACACCCCACTAATGCCCTGTGTCTCCCTCCTGTTCCCCCCACCCCCCACTCATGCCCCGTGTCTCCCTCGTGTATGCCCCAAACCCCGCTCATGCCCCGTTTCTTCCTAGTGTTACCCACACCCCTGCTGATGCCCCTTGTCTCCTTCGTGTACACCCCCCACATCCCGCTCATGCCCCGTGTCTCCTTCATGTACACCCCCACACCCTCCGCTCATGCCCTGTGTCTCCTTTGTGTTCCCCCCACCCCCGCTCATGTCCTGTGTCTCCCTCGTGTACCCCCACCCCCCGCTCATGCCCCGTGTCTCCTTCATGTTCCCCCCACCCCTGCTCATGCCCTGTGTCTCCCTCGTGTACCCCCACCCCCCGCTCATGCCCCGTGTCTCCTTCATGTTCCCCCATCCCCCGCTCATGCCCCGTGTCTCCCTCGTGTACCCCACCCCTGCTCATGCCCTGTGTCTCCCTCGCGTACCCCCACCCCTGCTCATGCCCCATGTCTGCCCTGTTCCCCCTACCCCCCGCTCAAGCCCCGTGTCTCCCTCATGTTCCACCCCACCCCCGCTCATGCCCCGTGTCTCCCTCATGTTCCCTCACCCCCGCTCATGCCCCGTGTCTCCCCTTTTCACCCCACACCCCGCTAATGCCCTGTGTCTCCCTCCTGTTCCCCCCACCCCCCGCTCATGCCCCGTGTCTCCCTTCTGTTAGCCCCCACCTGCTGCTCATGCCCCGTGTCTCTCTCCTGTTCCCCCCACCCCCCACTCATGCCCCGTGTCTCCCTCATGTTCCCCCCACCCCCCGCTCATGCCCCGTGTATCCCTCGTGTTACCCCCCACCCCTGCTCATGCCCTGTGTCTGCCCTGTTCCCCTCACCCCCGCTCATGCTCCCGTGTCTCCCCTGTTTCCCCACCCCCTGCTCATGCCCCGTGTCTCCCTCCTGTACCCCCCACCCCCACTCATGCCTCGTGTCTCCCCTGTTCCCCCCACCCCCCACTCATGCCCGTGTCTCCCTCATGTTATCCCCCATCCCCACTCATGCCCCATGTCTCCCTTGTGTACCCCCGCTCATGCCCTGTGTCTCACTCGTGTTCCCCCAACCTCCGCTCAAGCCCCGTGTCTCCTTCGTGTTCCCCGCACCCCCCCGCTCATGCCCCATGTCTCCTTCGTGTTGCCCCCAACCCCGCTCATGCCCCGTGTCTCCCTCGTGTACCCCCCACCCCCGCTCATGCCCCGTGTCTCCCTACTTTTCCCCAGCCCCCGCTAATGCCCTGTGTCTCTCCTGTTCCCCCCACCCCCCACTCATGCCCCGTGTCTCCCTCGTGTATGCCCCAAACCCCGCTCATGCCCCGTTTCTTCCTAGTGTTACCCACACCCCTGCTGATGCCCCTTGTCTCCTTCGTGTACACCCCCCACCCCCCGCTCATGCCCCGTGTCTCCTTCATGTAACCCCCACACCCTCCGCTCATGCCCAGTGTCTCCTTTGTGTTCCCCCCACCCCCGCTCATGTCCTGTGTCTCCCTCGTGTACCCCCACCCCCCGCTCATGCCCCGTGTCTCCTTCATGTTCCCCCCACCCCTGCTCATGCCCTGTGTCTCCCTCGTGTACCCCCACCCCCCGCTCATGCCCCGTGTCTCCTTCATGTTCCCCCATCCCCCGCTCATGCCCCGTGTCTCCCTCGTGTACCCCCACCCCTGCTCATGCCCTGTGTCTCCCTCGCGTACCCCCACCCCTGCTCATGCCCCATGTCTGCCCTGTTCCCCCTACCCCCCGCTCATGCCCCGTGTCTCCCTCATGTTCCACCCCACCCCCGCTCATGCCCCGTGTCTCCCTCATGTTCCCTCACCCCCGCTAATGCCCCGTGTCTCCCCTTTTCACCCCACACCCCGCTAATGCCCTGTGTCTCCCTCCTGTTCCCCCACCCCCCGCTCATGCCCCGTGTCTCCCTTCTGTTACCCCCCACCCCCTGCTCATGCCCCGTGACTCTCTCCTGTTCCCCCCACCCCCCACTCATGCCCCGTGTCTCCCTCATGTTCCCCCCACCCCCCGCTCATGCCCCGTGTATCCCTCGTGTTACCCCCCACCCCTGCTCATGCCCTGTGTCTGCCCTGTTCCCCTCACCCCCGCTCATGCTCCCGTGTCTCCCCTGTTTCCCCAACCCCTGCTCATGCCCCGTGTCTCCCTCCTGTACCCCCCACCCCCACTCATGCCTCGTGTCTCCCCTGTTCCCCCCACCCCCCACTCATGCCCCGTGTCTCCCTCATGTTATCCCCCATCCCCACTCATGCCCCATGTCTCCCTTGTGTACCCCCGCTCATGCCTTGTGTCTCACTCGTGTTCCCCCAACCCCCGCTCATGCCCCGTGTCTCCTTCGTGTTCCCCGCACCCCCCCGCTCATGCCCCATGTCTCCTTCGTGTTGCCCCCAGCCCCGCTCATGCCCCGTGTCTCCCTCGTGTACCCCCCACCCCCGCTCATGCCCCGTGTCTCCCTACTTTTCCCCAGCCCCCGCTAATGCCCTGTGTCTCCCATGTTCCCCCAACCCCCGCTCATGCTCCGTGTCTGCCCTGTTCAACCAGGACCGCTCCTGCCCTGTGTCTCCCTCGTGTTATCTCCCACCCTCCGTTCATGCCCCGTGTCTCCCTTGTGGTACCCCCATCCCCGCTCATGCCCCGTGTCTCCCTTGTGTTCCCCCACCCCCTGCTCATGCCCCGTGTATCCCTCGTGTTACCCCCCACCCCCGCTCATGCCCTGTGTCTGCCTTGATCCCCTCACCCCCCGCTCATGCCCCATGTCTCCCCTGTTTCCCCACCCCCTGCTCATGCCCCGTGTATCCCTCGTGCTACCCCCCACCCCTGCTCATGCCCTGTGTCTGCCCTGATCCCCTCACCCCCCGCTCATGCCCCATGTCTCCCCTGTTTCCCCACCCCTGCTCATGCCCCGTGTCTCCCTCCTGTACCCCCCACCCCCATTCATGCCCTGTGTCTCCCCTGTTCCGCCCACCCCCCACTCATGCCCCATGTCTCCCTTATGTTATCCCTCACCCCCACTCATGCCCCGTGTCTACCTTGTGTACCCCCTGCTCATGCCCCTTGTCTCACTCGTGTTCCCCCAACCCCCGCTCATGCCCTGTGTCTCCTTCATGTTCCCCCCACCCCCGCTCATGCCCCATGTCTCCTTCATGTTGCCCCCACCCCCGCTCATGCCCCGTGTCTCCCTCGTGTACCCCCATCCCCGCTCATGCCCCGTGTCTCCCTCCTTTTCCCCCACCCCCGCTAATGCCCTGTGTCTCCCATGTTCCCCCAACCCCCGCTCATGCCCCGTGTCTGCCCTGTTCCCCCAGCCCACCGCTCCTGTCCCGTGTCTCCCTCGTGTTATCTCCCACCCTCCGTTCATGCCCCGTATCTCCCTTGTGGTACCCCCATCCCCGCTCATGCCCCGTCTCTCCCTCGTGTATGCCCCACCCCCCGCTCATGCCCCGTGTCTTCCTAGTGTTACCCCCCAACCCTGCTCATGCCCTGTGTCTCCCCTGTTCCCCCCACCCCCCAGTCATTCCCTGTGTCTCCCCTGTATCCCCACCCCCCGCTCATGCCCCATGTCTCCCTCCTGTACCCCCACCCCCACTCATGTCTCGTGTCTCCCCTGTTCCCCCCACCCCCCACTCATGCCCCGTGTCTCCCTCATGCTATCCCCACACCCACTCATGCCCCGTGTCTCCCTTGTGAACCCCCCGCTCATGCCCCGTGTCTCACTTGTGTTCCCCCAACCCCCGCTCATGCCCGTGTCTCCTTCGTGTTCCCCCACCCCCCGCTCATGCCCCATGTCTCCTTCGTGTTGCCCCCACCCCCGCTCATGCCCCGTGTCTCCCATGTTCCCCCCACCCCCGCTCATGCCCCTTATCTCCCATGATCCACCCACCCCCGCTCATGCCCGTGTCTCCCCTGTTCCCCCCACCCCCCGCTCATGCCCCGTGTCTCCCCTGTTCCCCCCACCCCCCGTTCATGCCCCGTGTCTCCCATGTTCCCCCCACCCCCGCTCATGCCCCGTATCTCCCATGATCCACCCACCCCCGCTCATGCCTGTGTCTCCCCTGTTCCCCCCACCCCCGCTCATGCCCCGTGTCTCCCCTGTCCCCCGTCCCCCGCTTATTCCCCGTGTCTCCCTCCCGTTCCCCCTCACCCCCCGCTCATGCCCCGTGTCTCCCTCCTGTTCCCTCATGCCCCGTGTCTCCCCTGTTACCCCCCACCCCCCGCTCATGCCCCGTGTCTCCCTCCTGTTCCCTCCTCCCCGCTCATGCCCCTTGTCTTCCTCGTGTCCCCTCCACCCCCGCTCATGCCCCGTATTCCCCCAACCCCGCTCATGCCCCGTGTCTCCCTCCTTTCCCCCACCCCCCGCTCATGCCCCGTGTCTCCCTCCTGTTCCTCACACCCCCCACTCATGCCCCGTGTCTCCCCTGTTACCCTCCACCACCCGCTCATGCCCCATGTCTCCCTGTTCCCCCCACCCCCGCTTTTGCCCCGTGTCTACTTCCTTTTTTTTCCCCACCCCCCGCTCATGCCCCGTGTCTCCCTCCTGTTCCCCCACCCCCCGCTAATGCTCATATCTCTCCTGTTGCCCCCACCCCCTGCTCATGCCCCGTGTCTTCCTCTTGTCCCCCCTCCTATGATGCCCCTTGTTGACCTCTTGTTCCCCACACCCCGACTGATGCCCTGTTGTGTTCTCTTTATACACTCCGCCTTCCTTTTCCATGCTGGCCATCTTGGGAAAAGATTTTCCTTCCTAAATTTCAAGGGTTTTTCGGGTTTACTTGGAACCACAACGTCGCTTTAACAAAGTGTTTTTACTGAATTTCATAGGTTTTAGTAGCACAATTTAACCATAACGTCCCTTTAACAAATTTTTTTTACTGAGTTTCATAGGTTTTTAGTAGCACAACTTAACAATAATATCTCTGACTTTATGTACAACTAACATAGAACATACTGAACCCCCTCTACTGAATTTGATGTCCACAAACTCTTCTAATGTCCGCAGACATAGGGGGACAACAGCACCCCTACCCAAAAAGTCTCGAGGGTATGTTTAATTATTGTATCATAACATGTGAACATTTTACAAATTCACAAATCAGCACACATACACATTATATGTAGTAATAAATAAGAAGTGTAACCCATATATATAACACATTAACCATTCATTTAAATACAATATGTTCTAAAATGGAATATACCAAAAGAAGAAAGATAGTCTTCCAACATGATTACCTCACAGAAACTCCACAACTAAGAGCAACAGCAGATCTACAGACCAGTAAAAACACACCTTACCAGAAGCTAGTAAGTGTACTGCATTTTACTCATATATTTGTAAACTTTCTGTATTAGATACAAAAAAAGTGATATTATGTTTTTTTTCTCACAGAAATGTCTAGTACTCTGGAGTGGCTAGAGGAGCATTTCAGACGTGAGGAAATGTCTGAAGATAGTGAACCTAATGTTAGACACTTTACTATATAAACCAATTAATAAATATTATTTTATATACATTTAACATATACATTTTTTTTAATTTAACAATTTAAAAAACTTTGTGGAGGATCACTTGAAACAAACAACTACATACCATTGTCCCACATGTACTTATCCCCCCTCACCATATCCCAGTCAATTATCCCCAAACCCTCTCCATGAACCAAAACGTTTTGATGAGACTTCCATCCCTTCTTCACCTCATATAAATCCTATTGAAACCCCCAATTCTCCTGTTTTTGTTTCAGTTTCCGCCTCACCTTCTCTATCATAAATTTAACATCCATATAAAGTAAAGTAAAATTATTATATTATGTCCTAAATCATTTCTTGTCTTTTTTTAAAAAGCAGTTCAGGTGTCCGCATACAGCGCGGGTGTCCGGAATGTCCGTAAAGAAATGAAAATGGGAGCGTCCTAAGGACACTACATCTGTCCATAATGTTCGCATACAAGTTGAAACTGTTCTAAGAACAGAGCTGGTGTTCGGAATGTCTGCAGTCAAACTACCACATGCGGTGTCCTGAAATGTTCGTCAATAAAGAAAATGGAGGACGCTCGACCTGTCCGTATTGATCGCAGGCGAGTTGAAACTGTTCTAAGAACACAGGCAGTATCCTGAAATGTTCGTAAATAAACTAAATAGGGGTGTCCTAAGAACAGTATACTTGTCCGTATTGTTCGGAGCAAGCTGAAACTGTCCTAAGAACACACGCGGTGTCCTGAAATGTTCGTCAATAAACAAAATGGTGGTGTCCTGAGGACGCTAGACCTGTGCGTATTGTTCGCAGGCGAGTTGAAACTGTTCTAAGAACACAAGCGGTGTCCTGAAATGTTTGTAAATAACCAAAATGGGTGTGTCCTGAGGACGCTATGCCTGTCCGTATTGTTCAGAGGCAAACTGAAACTGTCCTAAGAACAAATTACGTGTCCTGAAATGTTCGTAAATAAACAAAATGGGGGTGTTCTGAGGACCGTAGATCTGTCCGTATTCTTCTCAGGTGAGTTGAAACTGTTCTAAGAACACAAACAGTATCCTGAAATGTTCGTAAATAAACAAAATGGGGGTGTCCTAAGGACGCTATACCTGTCCGTATTGTTCGGAGGCAAGCTGAAACTGTCCTAAGAACACACACGGTGTCCTAAAATATTCGTAAATAAACAAAATCGCGGTGTCCTGAGGACGCTAGACCTGATTGTGCTGTTCAGAAGCATGTTCAAACTGTTCTAAGAACACATCAAGTGTCCCGGGATGTTCGCAAATAAAGAAAATGGGGTGTCCTGAGGATTCTATGCCTGTCCGTATTGTTCGCAAACAAGTTAAAACTGTTCTAAGAACAAACGCCTGTCCGTAATTGTTCGTTTCACTTGTGACACACTTTTAATTAGGTTCAGGACCCGAACGGTGTCCGTAGAACACCAACGCGTATGCGCAAAACAGTTTCAGTGCATTTGATGTCCTGCGGACACCCGCTCCCTTTGCGGACATGTTCGCAAAGCTATCATATGACTGCACCCACGCTGAGCGTGTGTTCTGACTGCGAACACTGTTCGTGTCCCCAAACAATTTAAAACTACCTTTTCAAGCAATCCACAATATTTTTCAATAATAACTCACCATAGCACAAGCCCCACATAGTAATCCTGAGTTTCTACATACTTTTTGGGACTTTTTAAACTTTGTTTTGGTGTTCGATCTGTCCGCGGGCAGCGCGCATGTCCGCAAACCGCGCACAAGCACCCCTATAAAAGGCCACACCCTAGAGCTCTTTCTCATTTTGTTTCTGGCTATTTTACAGAACACAGTGCATTTTTCAGCCAACTTTCCAGATTTTAATCGGAAACCTGATGACATCCATGGCTGAAGTACTGCCACCTGGTGCTACATCTGCATCAGCACCACCCCCACCCCCTCCACCACCACCACCTCCCCAAGGGCCTGAAGAGGGGAACCGGAGTGAGGATGCAGAAGAGGATGAAGAGGATGATGAGAATGAGGTAGAGGAACTCCCTACTACCAGCACTCGGCGTGAGTCTTGGGTGTGGCGGTTATTTACCATTCATGGTAATGTTCTTAAGGCGCGTGCGAACCGAGTCACCTGCAAAGAGTACAAAATGGTACTCAGTAGCGGGAGACCTGGTTCATACAGCTTTGGGACAACTACCATGAAGCGACACCTAAAGTCATTCCACACTGGGGCCATTCGCAAGGTTGTACCTTGCGAGGAGTGTAGTAGGTTGACTTCCTCTACTTCATCCTCCTTTACCGATCCTGTCACCACAAGGAACACTCCTGTGGAACAGTGAATTCCTCAAGCTGCCTCACAGGCCATACGCAATACTGATGACCCTTACCTTTCGATGGTCACAGTTGTGTGTATGTACTGCGATGCAGTACTCTGCAGGGGGGAGAGACTTCGAAGTGCTTTTGAGGCTCTGGTCTCAGAGCACGAGAAGATCTGCTCACTACCCAAGTAAAACCCACTCTACATCTTCCTCTCTCCACCCGCCCTTTCTTATCCCCGTGGTTGGTGTCCCCCCTTACCCTCCTTTTCCCTCCTCTCCTAGTGTGTCGTGTATAAAAAACCAAAAGATATATAAAACAACAAAAATAAAAAAAGGCTCTTTTCAGAGCCGCCTTTCACAGTTTAAAAATAGAAGTGAAAATAAATGAAGCAGCGCCCTGGGTATTTTTTAGAAGTCCGCTGACAGTCCACAAACATCTAGCATTCTAAAGTTTTGGGGTGCTGCCCTATCATAACCATTGCAGTTTTGTCTGAGAGGAAGTGGTGGCTCTGAAAAGAGCCTTTTGGTGGTGTTTGTTTGTGTTTGAAAAATTTGAAATGCTCAATACCTACTACAAAATGGATGCTGTAATTCCAAAAAATTTTGCAATGCATTTTGTACATTTCTCAGAAAAATCTGATTGCCAGCATAAGCAAGATGGACTCCATCTCTGCAAAAAATGTATGTGCTACGAAACATAATATTTTCATTGTGAAAAGAGGACATGCCAAAATCTCTTAGAAAGACACAAACAGCCTATTGACATTGTGCCTTGCTTTCTCCATTTGTGGACCAAATGAAGAAGAACGAAGCCACATTTGTCTCTGCGCAATCCGTGAAAAAATTACTTGAGAATTTGGAAACATGTCCATGACCTTCCCATGTCCTTCTTTCATTGCAAATTGCAAAAGAAATTCCAGACACATGTCCTAAACTGTTCCCTCCACAATGAATTACAATTATGTCTGGATGTTGCTCTGTCTCCAAAGTAGCACAGAGAGGTAGCAAGTCCAACCACTTCATTCCACGTACTCCATGCCAGTGCACATCCACATGTGGGAATCCAAGATCTACAGCTACTCTACAGCTTTCTGCATGCACCTTCAACCAATGTATCCACGAGTCTCCCAAAATCCAAACAATCTGTTTTCTGAAACACACAGCCATAGCTATCTGTTCTTCTTTCAGCAAAAAGAGTATCTGAGAAACTCTCTCCTGGTACAACACACCCACTAAACTTTACTGACCAATACCTTGGTCTGCTCATTCTCATTTGCATGCCTCCCCACCCCAAAATCCACAGATGTAACACGCGATGTCCGCGGACTACCGCCATGTCCCCGGACATATCGTAACTTGGACAGTCCTTCTACCATTTTAACTTCACTTTCTGTGCTATTCCCTCATTGGATATAGATAAGAAGTCACACGACCATCCACCAATCACATCCAAGACCTCTACATCTAACTGCATCATCATAGATCAGCACTTCAAATGTACTGTTAATCTCTCTGAGTACAAGTGTCATATCATTGGAAAGCACCTTCTACAAGAAATACTGTACAAGTCTCGAAGATTTCTACTTGCAGCTGCATGCATATCCATATGCATGAACCCAAACTACAGGTATGCATATTTTCTGTATAGTACATGTACAATTCTTATACATTCATATAAATAGATTAACTGACTTTTAGCTTGTATAATCTATAAAATGAATTTACTGTCATTTTTCCATCTCCTATAATCAACTGTCACTTCCAAACCTATCTGCTATTTAATTTCTTTTTACACACACATTTGCAAAGCATGTTGAACTAACATATTTAAAGTACAATATAAAGCGTTAACATACTCTAACAAAATTGCATGCACACAGATTGTTCAAATATCAAACAACAATACTTGTACAAAAACATGAAAATGTATTTATTTATTTATTTATATTTATATAGCGCACAAGCAGCCCATGGGCATTGAGGCATTGTTACTTGCAAGAGCTTAGTTACAGGAATAGTGGCATTCAGTGGTACATTATAAATTCCACAAGGCATACAACTGATATATTGGTTGGTACAGTTAGTCATTACAATACAGCTTATGCATTAAGAACATATGATATGTATTCAACTGGTGCGACGCATCTTATGTGAATAAGATAGTTTTCATGGTTTTGCGGAAGGCGCTGAGGGTCAATGTCAATTAAAAAAATCAATGTCTAAATTAAAAACAGTGCTATACACAAACAAAATTACTCATTTGTCACCATTCAGTCCACAAATCCCCATTTCTTAAACAGAGATTTACAAGCAGAATGGCACACAAATTCCTATTTTTTGGCACACAAATGACCCAACTCAGCCCCTAGAATTTTGATATTATAGAACAAACAACTGTTTTAATCTTATACCATTAGATGTACCATTTGTACTTCTCTACACCACTAGCTTACTTTCTTCTGTCATCTGAACCCCAGTTTAGTAGCACATAAATTCAAGAATACCCATCCCAACTAGCTGTAGTTGCCCAATGCACAATCACACACCATCACATACATCTTTATCATCTTATTCAGACACTCATGCACACAGCACACCTACATTGCAGAACACCCCAACCATACCTTCTTTATTTTTTTCAACAGACCCTAAATAATTCCTACTAAAAATCAAGTCCGTAGAAAACAACGCAGAAGCAGAGCAAACTAAAATAGAAGTGTACAAAATAAGCACCCATCTCTAGCAGAATTTGTAAAAAAAGTTCAAACAAAACAGCTAATACAGTCATTTAGTGAAACAAAACAAGCTTCAAGTACAGAAACTTTGCTTCCTCTATCAAAATGTAAAACGAACCAGAAAACAATTAACAAAAATTCAGCTACCACTACAGATAAAACTGCTCCTATAAATCTTGATATAGTGCAAAGTAAGCATACCAAAAAAGTATTTTAGCAAAATTGTTCCGTCACAGAGTACTTCAAAATCTTATAAAAACAAGAGAGAAATCAGGCAAAACCCTTAAAACCTATCGTAGGAAATTAATCTTAGAAGCATTGATAGACAGTGCAATCCTTCTCAAAAGAAAATTATTTATTTTAGTGTTAAACAAAATGAAACCACTAACAAAACTAATGACTAAATTACAAAAAAGACTTCTCAATAAACGAAATGTCAACAGAAATAACTTCTTAAGTATCTGTGGAGGTGAGTGGAGTCACACTACAAGCAAAGAACCATATTTTAATGAAGAAGCATACAAACACAATTGCCAAACATAGCAGTGGACGAGGTTATGAAACAGTTAATAATACCATAATGGAACAAGAAAGACTGCTTACAAAAATATCCACAGAAAACTTAGAATTACCTCTCCATTCAACTGAATCAGAACGTTTAGTATAGAAATGGCCATGCACGTCAATGTGTAACATTCCCAAAAAATCTTTCAAGTCCTTATGCCAATTCCTCAATCAATATGTGAAAGGCAAAGACAAAATCAAAATTAAACTACTGCAAAATATGGATATCTGTCCAGTGCGCAAGTACACAGGACTACAAGGACATTTATTGGCCTGCATTTCAGGACCTACTTGCAAAACCACCTTCCATTATATCAAAATGATATCAATCCATCATTCAACTATAAGAAATCTAGTCTATAAACTGTATTATGCTAAAAGTCCTCCTTTAGCACTAGCCAATTTAAATAACATTGTTCTACATGATACAGCAAAAGACCTACTTGAAGAAATCGACTATATCCAGAAAAAATATTTTGGAAGTGAAAGTCACTTACAGAATGAAATAGCTTTAAAGCAAATTAGCAACAATTCTATGCATGGCAACCTTCTACTACACACATACAAAAAAGAAATACTGAAATTTAAAAGTACATCTGCTGAAGTACCAAACCATGTGTGTGTATGTTGCCGTAGAAACTTTAATAAAAGTAACACAAAAACTGTAGACCTAACATACAAAATAGAAGACAATGAAGATTCTAAATGGTTTGAATTAGCTCTCTACCTTATAGCAGAAAACAAATACAAAATAACTGACCCCTTAATACTTTGCAGTTACTGCACTACAAAACTTGACAACAACCAAACTCCTTCACATGCTATCACAAATAATTTGGACTTATTTCCACTGCCAAGACCGCTACAACAACTCAATTTATATGAGAGCATCATAATTGAAACAGTGCACCCCTTTCAAGCAATAATATGCCTTCAACCAAAAACAGCAAAATTACCTCCTTCTGAATTAGTGAAAGGTATTCGTGGAAAGGTAGTGTATTTACCATTGGATCTAAAACAAAATGTGCACACTCTAGGAGTGCAACGTCCCCTGGGGCAATCTTTAATTATCTTAGTAAAAGGTGAACCTACAAAAGACAAAAAAATTTTTGGCAACAACTGGTGGATTTACATAAAGTTAGACAAGCCTTGCAAAATCTAAAAGACAATAATGAATACTACAAAGAAATTAATATTGAAGAAAACTTGAAGGATACCACTGAAATAATTCAAGAGACACAGGTCGCTGGTCAATTTGAGCTCATAGATCCTGCTACAATATCCAATACTTTAGGCCATTATGCAATTCATCCATCGCACTGTAATGACACCGTAGAAGATGCACTAGAAATGTACCAAATGCGTCAAACAAAAGGATCACCAATCAGCATATGGAAAAAAGTATAGAAGCACGTGCTTTTCCTCTACTCTTTACTACTGGCAAAGGAGGAAGGTACGATGATAGACCTATTCAAATAACAGCATCAGAATACCGCTCGTTCCGGATGTATTCTGAAGATCCCAGATTTAGACAAAATGTGGAATGCATATTCCACCTACTCTTTGAAAGTGAACTAGCAACTTTATGTTACGGAGTTGCACACACATTAAAATCAGGGTCCCACTTTCAAAATATGTCAGCTACACAATTATTACAAAAAGTGCAACAAAAAGATGAGGTTTTACAATCAAATATTACAAATCTATTAGCAAACATGCATGGTACAACAGAGTACTGGTTTCGACATCTTGGAGATGTACGTTATATGATAAGAAACCTTGGCCCACCCACTTGGTTTGTTACATTAAGTTGTGCAGAATATGCATGGGAAGATTTACATGATTTCATACGCATATCAAACAAAAAGAAAATAAACATAGATATACAAATACCTGGAGAACTTTGATCTCTAGATCCTGTTAATGTTTCAAGATATTTTCACCATCGCTTCATTGCTATGCTACACTTT
Organism: Ambystoma mexicanum; assembly: GCF_040938575.1. Classification (NCBI taxonomy): domain Eukaryota; kingdom Metazoa; phylum Chordata; class Amphibia; order Caudata; family Ambystomatidae; genus Ambystoma; species Ambystoma mexicanum. The sequence continues at coordinate 1,272,743,622 of NC_090929.1, read as the reverse complement.
ATTTGTAATAAAACTGTTCCTCCCCTCGGAGAAGTGCAGCACTTCTTTTGGAGAAAAGAATACCAAGCCAGAGGAGCACCACATATCCACATGCTTTTATGGATTAAAGATGCTCCTAAATTTGGTCAAGGCAATGACGCCACTGTGTTACAGTTTATTGAAAAATATGTCACTTGTGAAATTCCATCAGAAGCAACAAATAGTGATCTTCATGCAGAAATTTTACAATTTCAAAGAAACAAATGTGGCAAATATTGTCGTCGCAAATACAAAAACAAAGGGAAATACTACACCAAATGCCGCTTTGGTTTCCCTAGACCAGTTACAAAAACAGGTCAAGTGAACAATTTCATGTCTTCAGTTAGACATAGGGCCTCATTACGACTCAGGCGGTAAGGGGTTTACGGCAGCGTAAACAGCGCCGACCCTTACCGCCTGATTCCGAGGTCCCTTAGCGCCATGGCGGATTTAACACCTGCTTTTAGCAGGTGTTAAAATCCATGGCGCTAAGGGACCATGTTGTTAATTACACCACCGTAATTTACGGTGGCGTAATTAACGCCTTCCCCACTCCCATTATGCCCTATGGGGCAAAAATGGGAATGGGGAAGGGTAAATGGGGATTGGGGACTTACCGCCCCGCCGACCTCGGAATGGGGCGGCAAGTCCGCCAACCACCATGGCGTAAACGTAGTTTACGCCATGGTGGTAAAGGTACGACCCAGGCGGTAACTTACCGCCTGGGTCGTAATGAGGCCCATAGTCTTAAAGGTAAATCACCTAAAAATACATATTACATAAAAAGAACAGAAGAAGAAAAATATATCAATGATTACAATGCAATCATTGCCCTCTTATGGAATACAAACATAGATGTACAGTACATTGCAGACAATTCCACTGCAGTTGCACGATATGTTACAACATACTTAACCAAAGCAGAAAAAACAGAGCTCCAAGACCTCTGGAATGACCTGTCATCAGACAAAACACTGTCTCAAAAATTATACAGCTTGGGCATAAAAATGCTCTCCCATAGAGAATGTGGCTCCTATGAAGCAGCAGATTGTTTAACTGGTACTGCTTTGTATGAAAAATCTGAAAATATAGTACGGCTAAGTCTTGGTCCTGCTAAATCTAGAAAAAGAGTTCTAAAATCATACAAAGATATAGCAACAATAGCCCAACATGATCCCAACAGCCAAGACATTTTAAAAAACAATTTACTGTGCATTTACTAGACACATACTACCCAAACAGAAGTACCACTTTGGAAACCATGTGTCTATACCACATAGCCCAAAACTTCACATACAAAAATAATATAAAACCCGATGAAAAAAAAGGTAAATACAGAGGGACAAATTGTGAAGGCAGCTTAGTAAAACTCACCAAACCAAATTTAATTAATCATATCAAATTGACATTAAAGACTCCTCAACATAAAGAACTATATTACATGTCCCTGCTACAACTCTTTAAACCATGGAGAAAAGAAAAAGAAATATTAGATAACTATGACTCCTATGAAGACACTTTCAAAGCAAATGAAAGCACTATAACTGATGTAAACTTTACACAGTACAAAACAATGTTGCACAATGAACAGCAACACGAAGAAGAACTCCAGGCCCAACTAGATAAGGACACTCCTGACAGTAGTCAACCTTCTGTAACAGGAAGCCAAGAACCTCTGGGAGAGCCACTAATGACAAATGAGGCAGAATTAGCTATGACAGAGTAGAAAACACCATGTGTCAGTATGAAGATAAAGAAGACTTAACTATACTACAATCAAAACTAAACAATGAGCAACATAGCATTTTTGGAGAAGTAACAAAAGAAACTGCACATGATGTAAAACATGAAAACAAAGAATGCACCTGCCAAAATTACAAACCTATACTATTGTACGTCAGTGGTGAAGCTGGTTCTGGCAAAACATTCTTAATCAAAATCATCAGTAAATTCCTTCAACAATTGACAAACAACAAACTGTCAGCTGTTGTCACTGCCCCCACAGGTTTAGCTGCGTACACCGTAGGCGGTGTCACTTTACACCGATTACTACTCCTGCCAGTAGAATACCAAAACAAATTAGACTATTACAAACTTTCTACAGAAGCTGCAATGGAACTACGCAGAGTATTAAAACAAATGAAAATGCTACTAATAGATGAAGTGAGCATGGTCTCCAACCTAATGTTGGCTTTGATTCAACTCAGATTACAAGAAGTACTCAAAACAAACTACAAAGAGCTCTTTGGAGGAAAACACATTGTTGCTTTCAGAGATCTTCTTCAATTGACACCAGTGAAAGTTGAGCCTATTTTTAAAACCTTAGGACACAAACTCTGCCGTAAAACAGTTGGCAGCATTGGAAATGTCAACCTGTGGCAACATTTCCAATACAGAGAATTAACAGAAAACATGCGGCAATCTGCAGATCTCACTTATGCCAACATCTTAAAAAGTATTACAGTTGGTATATTATCTCAAGAAGCACAAGCAATATTGAAACCCCGGCACATTCATGCACTTTATGGCGATAATGCATGTGCTACGGATGTTATGGAACAATTAGCCCACAAAATGTCAATTGTATGGCCTTAATGCCATCTCTTGCAAGCTGTTTCAAATTCAATGAAACAATGTAAAAAAAAGAAATGCAACCAATAATTGAAATTAGCGCCACAGACAAACTAGACATACATGGTATGACACTACCCATGTGTGAACAAGCCACAACGAGACAAAATAGTTTAGAGAATTCAATCTCCAACACAACTGGATTGGAAAAAATATTAAAATTATCCTTAAATTGCAGAGTAATGCTTAAACGTAACATTGACGTAGAGCAAGGACTAGTTAATGGAGCATGTAAGTGACTTCAATGCAGCACTCCAACTAAGTCAATGCCTAGTCTGGGATGCCCAATGGAAGCCCTTATTGATATATTTTTATGTCAAAGTTCTTAAATCTGGATGATGAACCCTTACATAATGTCCCTCTCTATGGCTCTCGACAACCTCACTGAGCCAAGAAGTAGGTTTGTTTTGCAAGTTAAAAGGTTTATTTAAATAATTAAACAATATATATCACACTTTTATGAAAATTGTATATTTGAAAAGCAGACTTATGAATATAATAGTGATCAACAATCGGTTATATTATGATAGCACAATCTCTTTAATCACTGAGGAGTTGGAATAGGAAGGATAAGGTAGCAGAGAATACTTTATGTGATTCAAGGAATTGCAATAATGGGAAAGAATGCAACACAGAAATAGACTTGATATGATTTCAATCAAAAGGTAATAGAATCACTTGTTCACCTGTGACTGCTCACTCCCCGCACTATGCAATATGAAGAGATGGAAACGAGGGCACACAGGAGTCAAGAATACAATCAAAATGCAGTTCAATTCCAGTTCCCCCCAGCAACCTTAGAGAAAACAGGTATGATTTTAAACAGTCAAAAATGTTTTTGAAGGTGGTGGCAATGAATGTGAAAAATATGCTAAAATGATTTTAATTCACTAAAGGAGATTCAGGATACATGATATTTATTTTAGATTGGTTCAGGTCAACACTAGCAATGATTCATGAATGATAATAAAATTGAAAACGAAATTCAGCATTTGCAAACAAGACACAGCTATTCTGACAGGTTTGCTTGTTGGAAATCTTAGGATCTTAGCTTTAAAATGACAGTTAAATTTCGCTTCGAGGACATGCGGTTCAAAAGATACGGTCGTTTTTGTGGAGGTAGATTTTCAGAAATAAAGTCGAGATTTCAGAATGACAAATGCGCGTTACAGATTTGAAATCACCAGGATGGACACCAAATTCTAAATGCAGTTCTGAATAGGTTGAAATGGATTGAATATGATTACTTTAGACTAAGAGATGACTATGTACAGTTCTAGACTAGATACTCACTCCTAGTTTTGGAATGGGATGGAAATGGGCCTCGTCACCGATCTGGTCAGGTTTGGACTTCACTCGCCACAGGACGGTCTCAGGCACTGGTTCTGCTCACAGCACGGCCTCTGGTCTGCTCAGTCCCTCGGACTTGATATGATGGGTTCTGGATACAGCTCTGCTTTCTGGGTCTGGACCTCGATTCTAGCACAGGGTTCTTAGTTAGAAGCAAACAGCACGGCAAGGATGTTGAATAGTTTGGTTAGGTTGTTAGATGCTGAGGCCTGCTGGGAAGAGTTCAGCTTTTGGGTTAGGCCCCTGCTTCAGGTTCTAGAGCTTGGTTCTAGAGTCTGGTCTCTGGATCTATCTGGAATCTGGAGTCTCTGGGTCTCTGGAGTCTTTGGAGTCTTCTTTCAGAGTGCTGTGCAAGAAACCGGTTGAAGAGTGGAAAGAGAAGTCCCTATCTGGGTCTCAGCAGTCTCTTTTTATGTGTTTTCAAAGTGGTTGTGGCGCCTGACTCTACATATCCAAACCACTAAGGATTTGATAGGTTAGAGGATTCCCTGTGACCTGACTGGAGAAAGGAGTGGTGAGTCATTATGTGTCATCAGGTGTCATGTTTATGGTTTAAGGAAAGAACACTCCCCTTTGTGTCCGTACAGCATATCTTCTTTTTCATAAAACACATATTTACAATATACACAACTTTTACACAGACATACACACCCTCTCTGAGCATATGACTGTAATTTGTCATGTTCCTAGCATAAATACTGTACCTACAATATTAATAAATCCTGGGGTTTGGTCTCAGAACATCCTACGGATGTCAGCTTAGTCTCAAACTGTGAGTGCATTTTTCATATTAAGAATCTCAAAGTTGTACATTTTTGTCAGCTTGGTAAAATTTCTGATAAGCAATTTTATAAAACATACATTTGCACTCAATTGAAATCACATCTAAGTCTGGTCCGCCCCCTCAGATGTCACATGGCCTGTCTCTCCCAGAGCAGTTGTTTGACCAGTTACACCCAAATCAGCATATTCTGTTCAGCTGAAAGAATCCTTTGTCTCTTTTTCCTGCCAGCAGGGGGAATCTCCTCCTGTCAAAACAGTTCTAATTAACATGTCCATGCAATCTCCTGTCCTGTTGCTGGGAAGGCCAAATGTGTGAAGGATTCTCATGGAAGCAAGCCTTTTGGGGTTTTAATTAAATCAGATTGCCTTCTAGTCAATTTAAACAGAGTTCCTTGTAAAAAAAAAAATATAACATTTTTAACTTAAGGTAAGCAACATATATTTAAATCAAGTCTTCTGTTTCAGAATATAGCTTTAAATAGTATCCACCTCTTAGCAAGACTTTCTCTGGCATAGATTGAGTTCAATTGTTCACTTTACAAAGAAACTGGTAGTTTTAAAACTCTGGCTTTCTGGTAGAGGTGAGTAACGGTACTACACCCATTTTTGACAGCTGCCTATCTTTTAAAAGGGGATTTAGCTTGATAGCATATGATTCTTGCTGACATTGTATTGATGTGGATTCTTGCAGTAGAATAATGTGGAACACCCAACAAGAAGGTTGGATCTTTTTGGTGATTTGTGAGCCATGATTTTAGCACATTTTGACAATCAAGAAAATGAATTCCCAAACAGTTCTGGGTTGCTTTTGGCAATCAATATTGCTATTTCCAAGTGGTTTCAGTCTACTTGATGGGTAGCTCAATGGTGGTTTTTGGCAGTGATCTCCTGTGCTCACTAATATAGACAAAGTGGATGGAAGCCTATTTTCCATGTTTTCACTGCACACTTTCTGGTGATTTCTGGCCAGCAGCCTGCTTTCCAGCGGCCATTATGATATTTCTGCTGCCAGCAATGCCTAGTACTGTTGCAGGGCTTGGATGAGTGGGTTAAAATATCCCACAAGCCCCGCTCTTGCGATGGCGTTGATTGTCAATCAATGGAACTCGCAAGACTGGGATGTCGGCCTCATCTCTCCGGAATCCAACATGGCAAAGTCCACTGTCTTTTCGTCCATCAGAGGTGGATTGATCGGTTCTCCTTGCCAGTCCTGATAGGAGTATTGAGAGATACTCTGGGCCCCTCGGATCTTTGCTCCTGGTCCCAGGTTGTCCTCCTTGGTCAGTCTCCATGGTTTATCTCTCCTAGGATGACAAAGCAAAAGCAGCAGAAACATATTCGTAGACATTTCCCCACCACTACTAATGTAGTGGGGTGAGCATATACATTTTATAAATCAGGAGACATTTGCATTCTTAATACTGTATTTTTATATGTGGAATATTTTAGTGTTGGAATTTTTATTGATCTGGAGCGGCCCCCTCTAGGATTCCAGAGGACTCCTCCAGTTGCCTCAGAGTGTGCCTGGGATGGCAACACTTTAGCTGATTAATATGGACTCATTTGTCTTCCCCCTCCGCCAAACTGCCTTTGGGGATGCGGATCTTGTAGTCAACTGGTGAGATCTTGTCTAAGATTTCAAAAGGTCCCTTCCAGGTAGGCAGAAATTTCCGCTGTTTGGCCTGGTTCCTTTGGAAATTGTATAGATAGACCCGGTCTCCTACATTGTATTCTTTCCTGGTGGTCTTTAAGTCATAGTGGGTCTTCATGCTTTCGGCGGATCTTTCTAGGTTTCGCTGAGCATAGGCAAAAGCATGTTGAAGGTGTCATCTTAAATTTTCAAAATACTCATGAGTTGTGGAGTCATTGATCAATGTCTGCTCTTGGGTCCTGTGAGGCAGATGCTGGGGAAGCACCATCCTGCGTACAGTCATCAGCTCAAACAGTGACATTTTGGTTGCAGATGAAGGGGTAGATCTGATGGCCATTAGGACAAGAGGTAATCAGATATCCCTACTTGGCCCAGAATCTGCCACAAACTTTTTTAAGATGCTCACAATGGTTTTGTTGTAACGTTCTGCTGCACCAGAAGAGGCTGGCCGGTAAGCAATGTGTAGCTTCCTTTTAACCCCAAGTATCTCCCACATCTTTGACATTACTTTGCTGGTGAAATGGCTACCTCTCTCTGAATCCTTTGGGGTAGTCCAAAAAATGAAAAGATGTGATTGATCATCAGGGCAGCTACTGTTTCTGCCTTGCAGTTTGGGGCCAGGAGACATTCCACCCATTTAGTAAATAAGCATGTCACTGTCAACATGTACTTATTCCCCCTAGAGGAGCGAATCACGGGCCCTATGAAGTCGACTTGCAAATCTGACCATGGCAGTGTCATCCCCCTCTTTTGTAGAGGCACACGGTGTGTGAGGGATGTTGGCTGAAGCTGTGCACACACAAAACACCTCTTCAAGTATTGGTCGAGGTCCTGCCCCATGTGTGGCCAGTATGCAACCTCTCTTAAGATTTAAAGTGTTGTATGAAACCCCCTATGAACGGCTGTGGCCGCATCATGGGTGTGACTTAACATCAGGCTTTGGAATGAGGTAGGATCCACCCACTGATCATGGTCAGCTTGGGATTTCCTTACCAACAAACCGTCTTGGATTCGGATCATTTTTGGACATTTCATCAACACGCTAAGGTCCTCTTTCCCAATGTAATCGGTATCCATCAGGGGATATTTCTCAGGGTTCTCAATGTGTTGGTAAAACTCACCAATTATTGGATCCCCTTTTTGAGCCGTAATCAAATCAGCATCTGGGGTCTCCTTACTCCATTGTGCGGTTGAAAGATCATTGTGAGCATTTGTCTGGGACCTAGTGATAGCAGTGACCTGGATTTCCCCCAACAGGGACTCGATCTCTATTAGATCCCCTTGGATGGCCCCGGTTTTGGCAAGCTGATCAGCTAAGTCATTGCTAGTTTTGTCTGGTCCCTCTACTTTGGAATGACCCTTGATCTTTTTCCAGTAAATGGTCATCCCATTCATGGTGTCCAGATCATCAATGTTTTGAATTAAGTTTCCATGTTTGAAGAGCTTGTTATTAGCACATAGCATGCCTCTGGTTTTCCAATTAACCAGGTGCTCCATGAACCCGTTCCGTACATAATCCGAATCTGTGATTATGACCAGTTTGTGGAGTTGATGTTGGACAGCAGTGAGGATGGCTTGATGCACAGCCATCAACTCTGCCACTTGACTACTTCAGGGACCAATCTTGTACCCAGCGGAGGGTTCTGGGGACTCATTCACCCATGCATTCCCTACGCCGGTGTATTGCTCTCCCCCGAAAAGTGCACGAAACAACCAAACATAACCAATGCAATTATAGAGCAATACTTTGAACAATAAACAAACAGACACACAATAACTCACAACCACGCACTCTTAGAAGATAATCAGCTCTTTACAGCTATTTATTCAAAGCTTACGCATACATAGAAATAACTCACAAGAATAATATGGACATAAATCACAGAATAAGTAAAGAAGTCAAAAAGAAATACATCACCGTGAGCATAACAGAATTCCTCATCTCGTCCAGACGCGGCTGGAAGACCCCAGGAACAGCCAGGCCGAGAGCACCACAGCTCACAGGAAGGCCAGACGTAAGAGTCCTTCTCAGGCTGAAGTCTCACCTGACCACCTCCTGGCTTCCGCATATATACACACTCCACAAAGGGGAGTTAATTCTCGAACATTCTGGAAATTGCACCTGCGCAGTTGAGGAACAGCCGTCAGTTGCCAGCTGGGTCAATTGAGAGCTCCCCCCAAGAAGCGCAGGGCCTCCCTTCTCTAAAAACACTCTCCTTGGAGAACAGAAGCAAAGCCTAACAACGTTAGTTTTCCCAGCAGAAATGGCCTTGACCGTATACCAGGTTTGGAAAAGCATGTTTGTCTCAGCACTGTGAATCTTCAGCAAAATGTGTGCAGCGTTTCACTGCGCTATGAAGTAAATATCCATCATGGCTCTGAGCGCTCCCAGAATGCATTGCGCACCAGCGCCATTTTGGATCAAGCATAAACAAGCATAACAATTCCACCCTTTGGATATTTATCTTCCATATCCCGGTGGCACAGGAACAGGTCTCTGAAACCTACGAAATGTTAAAACTAAATTGGGAATACATTGAATGCAACAACAACAAGCAATTATAATAGACAGTATAATAGAAATGCAAGCAAAAATATAACGTAGTGTACCCACAATATCAGTTATCCATGAAAATAACCAATCCCACCAATTTTTATTACGATCTTGAGACACTTGAGAAATGAGATCCTTCAAACCTCGAATATGACTTTCAATAGATTGTGAGTGGTCACTTAAATTGAAACAACACATACCTTCAAAGGCATTACACCCTACATTATGTTTTAGCAATAGATAATCAACAGCAGCTCTGTTCTGCAAAGTTGCTTTTCTAATAACTTGACTATCAAGGAGTAATTCTTCTAAAGCCTGCGAAATATGATTGAAACTTTTAACTACTAAACACGCTAATTTCATCAAAGATTTGTAACCTCCAGCAGCTAAACCCCAAACTCCCACTAATGAAAGGGTTAATGCTAGAACCTCAGCTTCTGATAACAAATGTACATGTGAATCACAGTCAGGAGATAGCCCTACGGATTCAAAAGTTGACCTTTTACCTCGAGTTATCGCTGGGTGTAAAAGAAACATCATCTGTCCTAATCGAGTTAAGGCACATGGACCTCCAGAAATGTTAGCTGGAATATAAGTATATGTAATGTTACCACATGAAAAGAGCCATCCTGTTGGAAGTTTCACATGATTCAAATGACTAGCAGTTATCACTGTATGATTGCAGGACATAGTGTTATTTACACTGGTGCATTTTCGTGACATTAGCGAACATAGTCGCCTCTCGAACATAGTGTGATTGTACTGATTGGTCAACTCTATTTGTCGGCATTTGCCAATTTCTTGTGCTTTGCACGTCATAATATAACACACATCACCTTGAGTTATATTGTAAGTAATAACACATGTCAAATTTCTCCATTTCCTGTCAGTCCCCTGGCAGAACCGACAGTATTCGTAAACTGAAAAAGATTGTCTAATGTCTGAGTCTTCAACTAAAGAATCATTATGTGTGACGCCGAAGATATGCTTTAAAACCGGAACAGGCATCTGCACCGCTACTAAACACGTAGTCAATAAAGCTTCAGCATTGGGCACATCAGTAAGACAAAAGTGTGATATGTTCTTTACTTGCTGTGCCAAATATATCTACATATTCTCCTCTTGGGTAATCATAGGAGAGTGTTCCCGTCTTCCTACAAACGACTCTTGCACGTATGGCATCAAGGTTGTTGTCACTTGCTCCTGGTGTGTTTGTCGCATTTCACGAATTCATGTCTTCGGTCTGGCGGGCTTTTCGGCACTGGCATAGGGCTGCTTGGGGACAACATTATTCATCACTATCAGTATCCCCTTGATCAATGGCACAGATGTGACATTTGTCGCTGGAAGCAGCAGATTGTTTAATTCGTCCAAATGGAGTCCATTTAGTGCCACAGTTACACCAACCAGACCCAGGATCTACAAAGCAAACCGAGAAAAGAGATATCAGTGTTGCACATCACTCTCTCATGTAACATTTGTCTGCGGGTACATATTGCCATTTCTTTCTACCAGGCTCCATTACTAAAACTACTTGATCTCTGCCTGATTCAATGACATCTGCGGGCACTGGTGGGCCACTTGGCTTTTCCACCCACACCTTTGCACCCGGTACCATATTGTCTGAAGAGACAAAAACGCGATCCCCACGGGTAGTTAATACTGTAGGAGGCTCCCCTTTCTTAATCATGGACAATTTAATGGGAATGACTATCAACTGGACCAGTCAATCACCTTTGTGTATTGATAACAATTGACCCCCACTATTCATTAGGATGACTTTAATCTTGCCTTGGAAATCAGCATCAATTACCCCTGCCAACACTTGAACTCCCTTCAATTCTAGACCAGATGTAGGGGCAATCATTCCCATATGCTCTGGGGGAATCTGTACTCCAATCCCTGTTTCAATTACAACTATGCCTCTCGGATCTAATATGTTTTCGTCATGGGAATGCAAGTCTACCCCTGCTCACTCTGGAGTTGCTTGATAGGGAGCTAAAGAACCTGGAGTAATTTCCCAGTATAATAGTGTTTCTCTGACTGAATTGGGTTGAACCTGTAAAGTAGGAGTCATTAATCGCATCAAAGGAGTTTCATGTTCATACACAGGCCTATTGTTTAACACTTGCACCAAATCAAACACACAATCACGCCAGCCTGCCAAACTGCCGTCTCCAGATTTGCGCAGCTGTTCTTTCAGTAACCCATTCATTTGTTCAATTAGCCCTGCCGCAGCTGAATGGTAGGGCACATGGTAGATCCACTCAATGCTCTTTTCCTGACAAAATTCTTGGATTAATTTGCCTTTGAAATGTGACCCATTGTCACTTTGAATCTGCAAAGGCATTCCATAATGTAATATGATCTGAGCTAACAACCTGATGGTGTTCAATTGGGTTGCACGTTTGCATGGCAAAACCATCAAATATCCTGAGTATGTATCCACAATAGTGCATGCATACTGACAACCTCTGCTGATTGGTATAGGACCGATATAATCAATCTGCCAAATTTGACCTGGTAATTTTCCTCTTCTCAATGTGCCTCGAATAATTTGAGGTATAGGTCTTTGCAATTGGTGTTGACACACGGGACATTGCAAAATGATTGTTTTCACTACTTCTAAATGAAGACTGATTTCTTGAGCTTGTGCCCACCTGATAGTAGCCTTTTCTCCAAGGTGCCCACATTTCTGATGGGCCCATTTGGCCAAACCCTCTATATCATCTTCCCGAGCCTCTGCATCCACTGAGGAAATCTTTGTGTGTTCATCTGCAACAGAATTAAACCAACGTTCTAATGAATCTGTGGCACAATCCGCGTCCACATGATATACAGTGACTTCACTTTGTAACAACATTTCTGCAATATCTTGCCACAGTTCTTTTCCCCACAACTCTTTTGAATGAATCTTACATCCATTCTTTTGCCAAGTTGGCAACCACATTGCCAATCCATTCGCAACTGACAATGAATCTGTGTAGACATAACACTGACCAGGGGTCCCTTGTTTCAACGCTTGGTAAACTGCATAAAGTTCTGCAAACTGACTGCTCTTTCCTTTTCCTGTCATGGCAACATGTTTTTTGTTTTGGGATTGTACAACACTGCTTTCCAGTACCGCTCAGTTCCCAAGTATTGAGCTGAACCATCCGTGAACCAAGCATGCTCTGTTTGCTCCACGGTCAAATCGCTGTAAGGTACTCCCCATTTCACGGGAGACTCACGTTTTTCAGGCACTTACGGTGGTATGTAATCTGAGGGCAGTATGTTGGCTACTTGCTCATGTAGTTTTGCTACTCCACCCTTTGCTGATTTGGCTCTGTCTTGAGTATACCATTTCCACTTAATTATGCTGGCTTCTTGAGCATGTCCTATACGATGTGTTTTAGGAGAGCTCAGTACCCACTGCATGATTGGTATTTCAGGTCTCATAAATACATCATGGCCCAACGCCATCTGCTCGGTATCAACAAGAGCCCAATAACACGCCAGCAATTGCTTCTCAAACGGAGTTATAAGTTACCAACGTTGGGCAACTTACGACTCCAAAACCCTAATGGCACACGTTTCCTGTCTTGTTTCTGCCACACACTCCAGTTAGCATAATTGTCTTGCACAGACACATTTAATTCCACTTCGCCTTCCTTCAAGGGCCATAAATCAAGCACCTGCTGCACGGTGTCTTTCGCCATTACCCCCACTGAAACTCATATTTCTTTCGTGTCACCTTGTAGAGGGGGTGTTACGCTCACCTGGTTCCCACAGGGGTGTCAGGCGGAACTGGACAGCCGCGATCTCCACCAACGAGATGCGTAGTGCAGAGATGACTGACTGGACTGGCCCACCTAGCTTCGTCTGCTTGACCCGTAGAAGTAGTCTCCTAAAGGCAGAGAAAGGGAATTAGCCACCCGTGGAGTTGAGTAATAGCCCCTCACTGCGTCCCCATTTATCACCTCTGATATTCCCTTTCACCAAGCTCACCTTATAGTTTTGAATGATGAGCTCTCCATCCTGCGAGGAACACAGGGGTACGTTGATGGCCAGTTACTTCACTGGCTTGAGGATATTGGAAGAGTTCTAGACAATCTTGGCTCCAAAACCTCTGGTGAAGGGCCATAAGTATATAATTCTAAAGAGTTAAAAAATGTCTGAATAATCACTCTTGTCCAATCCCGTGTTTATCTTGCAGCGTAGACCCAAATGAAGATAGTTCTGTGGCAGCTGGAACGTTCTGGTAAGAGTCTGTGCAATTCCACACTGTTCGTTAAATGATGCCAAAGTTTAACAGGCTGCTGTCTCTTTTCTTACAGGTGCTGCGTAAGAAGATTTGGCGTGCTGATGAATAATACCTCTGGCGATAAAATCAGCTAAGTATATGGTGACAAGAGGTTGTCCTTATTTGTTTCCCCTCGGCTCACCTTGTTGTTTTCTTGTCCCCCTTAGGTGCTTCAATGCGGAAACTTAATGATGGAGACAGTGCCGGATCGTAGAGATGCTGCGAGGAACGGTGAGTTTGGCGCGGCGCTGCTGCTGGCGATGCGCCGTGTTTAAAATAAAGTATTTTCCTCATGCAAAGATGCGATGAATCCGGAATCAGGTAAGAAACCCAATAATGTTCTTGTTGTAACCTTTCTTCTTCTTTCTCTTCTTTCTAGGAGCTCTGGACTCGAGGCGGGCGTGGCACGAGGCTGGATGCTGACTGCAGGCACGGTGAGCGTTACGCTGCTGGATGCAGAATAACGCGAAGCATGTGCTGCCCTTCGGGCTTGGTTTAAATAGCCCCCAAAGTAGTCCCAGGTAAGTATTCCTCCACAAGCACACCTGAGTAACAAAATAGTCCCTAGGTGAAGTAGTCCCTTCCAAGCCTCACATGGGCTTGGATCTCTTGCAGCATGGTCTGCATCAGGTAAGTTTTAACATATGAGCCTGGCGCCTATGGCACCAGGACTGTTCCCCCATATGAGCCTGGCGCCATAGACGCCAGGACTGTACCCATATAGCCCCTAACAAGGGTTGCTGGGTTTTCTCTGGGTAACATGATGCCTGCTTCCGGGGTTGCTGGACTTGGTCTGGATGCCCGGGGGTAGGCATCATGACAGGGGGGCCAATATCTGCCCTAAATGAGGAATGTGCTGTCTCCAAAACCCAAACAGTCCTATAAACTGCTGCGCTTGCTTTTTGTTCTTTGGAGTGGTGAATTGAAATATTTTCTGTCGGGCTTTTGGCACCATTTCTCGATGCCCATGATGCCACTGAATTCGTAGGAATAGGACTGTTTCAGCTGGACCTTGAATTTTACTCGGAATAATCTCCCACCCTTCCTTTTTCAATCCTTCCATAAGTACATCTAACTGACTTTGCACACTGTGCTCGTCCTTGCCCTGAATCAAAATATCATCAATGTAATGAGAGATTTGTATGTCAGGTTTACACGATATCTTGTCTAAGTGCTCTGCCACCAGCCGGTGACAGATAGTCAGGCTGCGCATGTACCCCATGGGTAGTCTTGTGAAAGTGTACTGACGTCCACCCCACGAAAATGCAAACTGTTCTTGACACTCGTCAGCAATTGGCACGGAGAAAAATGCATTAGCTAAATCGATCACTGCATACCAAGTCCACTCAAACCTTTGGACATTTTCAATCAAGGTAATAGCGTCTGGGACTAAGGGAGGAGTATGTTTATTCAACTCCCTGTAATCCACCGTCATCCTCCACGACCCATCTCCCTTTTTAATAGGCCAGAGCGGGTTGTTCCATGAGGTGGTAATAGGGCGTAATACACCCACCTCCGCGTACTCTTTAATGGTGTCTGAAATTTCATTGTGCACCCCACGAATGCAGTATTGTTTCACTGCTACCCGCTTGGTTGCCACTGGCACTTGCACTGGGGGCATCTTCAATTTGCCTACAGTAATGGGTGTACAGATTAATGCACTCACCCCAAACTGGTATGTTTTACCGCCAAGTCCCAAGGTTAACCCTTCCAAAATGTCAAAGCCAATTATATATTCAGGTATCGGGACAATCAACACTTGGTATTTCTGCTTCTTCAAATTGCCTATTCTCATTTCCACGTTTGTTTGTACTGCGGGGGTCTCTTTTCCCCCTAAACCTGTAATAGTAAACTGTTTGCCTTTAAATCATGTTGGATTACCATGAATCAAAGAGGCCTCCGCCCCGGGGTCTATCAATGATCACACCCCTTGTGTATTTCCTGGCCCCCAAATAATGTTCACATCAACATGATGCCGCCTATCCACCTTTATGCGGGCAGACGCTGCCGGAGCTTGGCCGAAGCCCTAGTCAAACTTCGAATGAGTGTGACTCGACTCCGCCTCTAACATCGCACTCACCACCTTTCAAGCGTAAGTTGGCTGGTACGGGGAAGGTGTCCCCATAGACCCTTCGTCTTGTTCTTCTGCAGGGGGAGAAGAAGGTGAGGTGTCCCCCTCTGGCGTGGTGACTACTTGTTTCTTAACCTGTTTATAGCGCTCTTTGGCTGAAAGTCCTTGTTTTTTTGTAAAATTCATACATTACTCTGGTTTCAATGCCATCAATTTCCTAGTATGTCACGCCATCTTTTAACAAAGCCAAAAACATATCTTTTCGGGATACTCGGGAGTCTCTGCTATCTTGCCGCCTGCCTTCGGTTCTCCTCTCACTATGCCCCTCTCTCTCCCATGGCTTGTTATCACTCTTATCCCACTCTCCCAAGTCTGCAAGTTGCCTAATGGCATCTGCTACTTCATCAGTAGCCTTGCCCATCATACCTACGAGCAAAGTCATAATGACTCTTTTTTATGCGGGTGGCGCAGTTCTAATCACCATGTTTCGAGTTGAAACTGAGAGCGGCACGGCTCCCATATGATCAGGAGCATCTATGTGAATCGCCTCTTTCATAGCATGCTCTCTCACATTTTGACTTGCTTCTCTCAACGTATACCATTTAGTTTCTTCACTGGGCCAATCTGTGGTAATAGGGTATTTACGGTTACATGCTTGGGCTACCAGGTGCAACAAAGACACCTGCGTATCTTGACCATTTGCGTCAGGGGGCGGTCCTGCTCTTAAGACCTCCTGTACATTGGTGTCAATTGACAGGGGTATAAAACACAGTGAATCAGTAGAATCTACCAACAACCCTGCAGCACCCCCATCTAGCAATCTCACCATCCATGTCAATAAAGCTTCCCCTGATTTTTGCCTCAAACGGGTAATAATTTCCCCAACCTGTTGTGTGTAATCCTCCAAAGTGGTTAAATCCACCATTCCGCCACCAGGATTCTGTGGATGTGGTCCGGCTCGCCGTCGTCTAACGGGCTTAGCCGCCACTATTTTCTGTTTAGCCTCTGGTTTGGGGTCAGACTCATGTGCGGAACTACTTTCTAGACTGGTCAAATCAAAAATATCACCATCCCACTTGTCTGGATCCCAGTCTATGCCAGCGGTAGCGATTACAGTTGCCACCTTTCTTTTGTTGACCCCCTCCCCGTCTTTTCCTATACTTATACCGGGCTACTCTGACTGCTGCCCTCTCGGCCACCGCCTGATATGTGTCAGCCTTATCTTTAAACAGTTACATTTGAATCTGCTGCATTAACGCAGTCTGCCGTTCTGCAGCTAGCTCTCTCTCTAATCGCATGACCTCATTTTTCATTTCCACCTTCATTTGATGTATTTTCCTGTAAGCATGCAAAAGAACCCAACCTCGCCTACCTAATGCTACACATTCTTTACCACGCTCTACTGGAACTTGTTGCAAGCATGCAATTTCATCAGTCGGATCGGCGTCTCCCAATCCTTGATCCCAAGTTTCACTTAAACCGGCACCACATGCCCACGCCTGAGCCAACTTATCATATGGACTCTTAGTCCAACCTGGAATAACCACATCAGAACAGTCACCGCCAGTAGTAACATTCTTCCTCTTAAACAAACTACTCATTATCGCAAACAAAACAAAACCTTGTTGAACCTATATATTTTCTTCTCCACATGCACACAAACACTTACAACAATGAGAAGGGAGAAAAAAACTTCACTATTCAAAAACTTCACTTACACAACAACCAAATCCTATCTACATTTCAACAGATTCTTAGATGCACAGAATAACTCATCAAGTACATCCTGTTCGTGACTCCAAAAATATATTGCTCTCCCCGAAAAGTGCACGGAACAACCAAAAATCACCAATGCAATTATAGAGCAATACTTTGAACAATAAACAAACAGACACAATAACACACAACCAAGCACTCTTAGAAGATAATCAGCTCTTTACGGCTATTTATTCAAAGCTTACGCGTACATAGAAATAACTCACAAGAATAATATGGACATAAATCACAGAATAAGTAAAGAAGTCAAAAAGAAATACATCACCGGGAGCGTAACAGAATTCCTCATCTCGTCCAGAAGCGGCTGGCAGACCCCAGGAACAGCCAGGCCGAGACCACCACAGCTCACAGGAAGGCCGGACGTAAGCGTGCTTCTCCGGCTGAAGTCTCACCTGACCAACTCCGGGCTTCCGCATATATACACACTCCACAAAGGGGAGTTAATTCTCGAACATTCTGGAAATTGCACCTGCGCAGTTGAGGAACAGCCGTCAGTTGCCAGCTGGGTCAATCGAGAGCTCCCCCCAAGAAACGCAGGGCCTCCCTTCTCTAAAAACACGTTCCACGGACAACAGTAGCAAACCATAACAACGTTAGCTTTCCCAGCAGAAATGGATTTGACCGCATACCAGGTTTGGAAAAGCATGTTTGTCTCAGTACTGTGAATCTAACACTTCAGCAAAATGTGTGCAGCGTTTCACTGCGGTATGAAGTAAATAGCCATCACGTCTCCGAGCACTCCCAGAATGCATTGCGCACCAGCGCCATTTTGGATCAAGCATAAATCAAGCATAACAGCCGGCCACAAGTTCTTTCTCCCCGTTGTTATCAACATGGTAAGAGCATCCATCCACATAAACAGTGGGTATTCCCTCACACTTGTCCTCTACAAAGACTTTGTGGGGGGAATTGAGGTATGCCTCCAAGTTGTCCTTGATTTTTAGACTTTCGTACTCGAGACGGTTTTCTCTGGCACAATCATGCAAGTCAGCCAGACCTTGTGCGATGGGACTCTTCTTGTTTTGGCCACATCTGACCTCCGCAGGAAAGCCTTGCATTGACAGAATCCAGGAAGTAATTTGGGAATTACTCACATTTCCAGCCCGGATTCTGTCACTTTGGAGATATTGCAGAGGCTGTGTGGAGTCTCCACTATGATGTGTTTCCCCTGGATAAACGGGCGGTAATTCTTCAATGCCAACACCATTGCCAGGAGTGCCTTCTCACAGTCGTTTAATTTTTCCTCCACAGAGGATAAAGTTTTACTAGCATAGGAGATTACTTTATTGACCTTGTCATGCTTTTGATATAATACTGCAGTCAAGCATGTATTAGAGAACCCCGTCTCCAAGAAAAACTTCTTGTTTCTGACAAGGTAAGCTAGGCAAGGCGCTTGTGAGAGGCTTCTTTTGAGCTGTCTTACTGCCTCAGATTGTTCTGGACCCCATTCCCACTTGACCCACCACTTCAAGAGATGAATCGGGGTCTAGTGATCTCTGCGTAGCCCTCAATGAACTTTCTGCTGTAATTAGTCAGTCCAAGGAGGATCCTTAGTTCCCGCAGAGTTGTGGGGTCTTTCAGTTTCTGAAGTGCTTCCACTTTCATTTCCTGGGGACAGAGACCCTGAGGAGTAATCTCATGCCCCAAGAAATTAACACGGGTTCTAAACCACTGTGCTTTCTGAAAGGAAAGTTTTGCTCCGACGGCCATCAACTGGGTCACAACATAACAGATCTCCGCTATGTGTTCCTCCACAGTTGAACTTTTGATGAGGACATCATCTATATAAGCCAGGTTACCCCTCTCACCCAAGTCGGGCATGGCCTTATGTAGGAAAATGTTGAACTCATTACCAGAGTTGAGATATCCGAAGGGAATCCGGGCCATATGTACTGCTGGCCCCCAAAGGTAAAAGCCAGCTTGTATTGGTCCTCCCTACTGACAGGCACAGTCCAGTATCCATTGGTCAGGTCTATTGCAGTGAATACCTATGACCCATGCATCTGGGCCAGCCCTTGGTCAATGTAGGGAAGAGGCCATCGGGAAGTATGGACCCATTTGTTGAGCTCCCTAAGGTCGGCGCAGAGTCTCCACTGGCCGGTTGGCTTCAATATCCCCAGCACCGGATTATTGAAGGTGCTGTGGACTGGACGGATTATCCCCCGGGACTTAAAGGTTCTTAATTATTTCAGTAAGGGACTCCATTGATGCGAGAGGCAAGCGATATTGCTTCACAAACACTGGAGTCATGCCAGGGTCCGTGGGAATTGTTATTGTGTGGATGTCAGTGCGACCACAGTCATATGAGTCCACCGCAAAGAGATATTGAGAATCCAAGAAAACATGTTTCAGCTTTTGCTTCTGCTCCAGAGTCACACAGGCATCAGCTAGGTTGACTCTCACTTCAACCATCTGCTTGAAGCCTGGAAAGACTTCTGGTTTTGCTATATCAGCGGTGTCCTCCAGCTGGGTGGAGAAGTCCCTGGTCAGAGTGCTGATTTGGACTGGTGGCTTCAGGTGGGAAAGGCACCCCTCATGGACCTGGAAAATCAGCTCATCCCTCCTGAAGTCACAAGTCACATCTTCCTTATCATAAGGGCAGGAAATGTACACCAGGACGTTCCCCCCATGCTGGGTAAAGATCCTGTCTGGTTTTGTGTTGTCATCACTGTCACTGTCAAAACAGTCCTTGGGGATTGGTCCTAACAGTTAATTTCCTAAATCAATGGAAAAATGTCGGTCATCAATGTCGGCTAGAGTGATACTCTTTAAGTCGCTGTTATCCACCTCTATTGGAATGGTGTTATGTTCTATATTGACTAATGGTGTTGGGTTTACCCCCAACCCTTGCTGTTGTAGAGAATCATTTAGATGAATATAAGCATCAGGGTTTTTCAATTTTTGTCCTCTTTTAACTTTCACTTCCAGGGAGAATTGTCGGGTCCTTTCTGGGATGGTGACTTCCTCTCCAATCTGAATATCAACTGCATAAGGTAGCAATTGAGCTGACCTAAATGCTTTCTTTGTCATCAAAGCCCATGGGATTATCCGCTAATCGGGACCAAGCCTTGAAGATTATTAGGTCCAAACTAATGGCAAAGCGATTGAGAATGTCACTGCCTAAGTAAAAGGCAGCAGTGACGTCTCGCACGACCCAACAATTATGGACAATACTCTTGTTGCCAATGGAGATTTTGAGCATACACCTGCTTGGCAGGAGAAGTTTGGAATTGGGTGTTTCCAGATTCATTTCCCATTTGTCTATAAGTTTGAATGTGGGAATGGCTGGATCTTTTGGGAGTTTGCGGAACATGGCTTTGCTGATGAAGCTCTTACCATTGTTCACACATGCTCGGGCGAGAAAAGAGTCCTTCCCATCATTTAACTGAACCGGGATGAACAACTGCTCTCCATTTTGCTGAATATCAGCCAGGCACTGAGCTGATTTCACATTTTTCTGGACTATAGGAGTGGGAATGTCTGATTGTGGATTGGTGAAGAATTTCACAGTGTTTCCTTTCAGTGTGGAATACCACCTTAAACTGGAATGAAGGTTGATTTTCAGAAATAGAGAGGACCCCTCATCACCAGTCTGTTTTCCTACTGCTATTACTGTCACGTCTGGAATTTGATGGTTCTGGAAGTGAAATTCGACTTGGTCAGATTTTTGTTCAACCATGTGGCATGTGCCGTTTAAATTAACATGGTTGACACTCTGTTTAAATTTTATTGGTCGGCTAGTCTGGGTTCAGAGGACCTTGTTTACATAGTCTATTAGGGGTGACAACCTTCTCAGGAGGTCATTCCCTAGTAAACAAGGGGTGCCCTCTGGAGTCACTACTATGACCGGGTGTTTCACCTTGTGTCCCCAAATTTTAATATCCAGATCCGCAGTCCCCTCGACGGGTATCTCCTTCCCGTCAAATTTCTAAAGTTGTCCAGGAAGAGAGGTGAGTGGAATTTAGTATTCCTCCCCCCTTCCTGAATTTAGTCCATCAAAGGCCTTTCTGGACAGAAGGGTAGCTTGGGATCCAGTGTCCACCAGTGCAACATTTTCCCCTGCCCCTATACTTGTACCGGGGCATAGTATCTTCCCTCCTTCTCCGCAATGGGGAACAGATAATGCACATGTTTGGACAACTGGTGGGCTAATTTTCTGGTTTTGGACATGGAGAGAGAAGAGATTTGCTTAGAATTCTGTGGAGAGTCTTGGGAATCTGAAAGAATTCCCCTGGTTCGGTTCTGGACCACCCCCCTCCTTTTTGGAGGCAGTCACCAGGATGGGTTTGAACCAGGGGACTTTCTTGCTGTTGGTTCTGGGATGGGATGATGGGCGGCGCTAGATCAGTTCCCACATCTACCCAGTCGGGATTTGAATCCTTTGGGAACCATTTTTCTTTGGGAGGTGTTCCCCCATCTCTGAAGGAGAAGATTCATTTCCCAGGATCCTCTGAGGACCCCTCTCCTTCAAATTGGAAGATCTGTACCTCCACCTCAAAATGGGTCTGTTTGGGTCCTTTGTTTCTCCTAACCCTCCTACGCCCCTCTACTCCTTGGGTGGCAGACTTTCAGGGACAGGAGATTTTGTTTCCGGTTCCTGGGTTTCCAGGGGCTGTCTACAAGTAGGGAAGGAAGCTTCCTCCAAGGCTTTACACCCCCTTCCCCTTGTGCCTCCTCCCTGGGAACCAGTGAGTTATCGCGGTGCTGCCCCCGTCATTGTTCTGGAGCACCAGGTCCAGAGTTTGGGGCATTCTGCGATGGCATGATCATCTGAGGGTTCTGCTGAAGCCTCAGCATGCGACCCAGATCCTGTGCCATGTTTTGTACCTGGCGCTCTAACTGTGAAACCTGATCAGGCTGGTACGGGGTTCTGTTTTCTCCGCTGGACTGATCCCTGGAAGGGTAGCTATCCCTTCTCTGGTAGTACCCCAGGTTGGGAAGATTTGGGTACCCCTCCACCCTTGGCCTCCCCTCTCCCGGATTAGGTGATCTGGGCTCAGGGAAGTGGGGAAAGAAGGATGGATGATTTTGGGGTTGGAAGTTGGGTGGAGACCTGGGGAAAAAGCTCTGCCCAGGATTTGGTGAATTTCTGCCCCCCTGGGGAAAGTTAGGAGGGAAGTTCCCTGGGTTAGGTGCTTGGCTGGATCCGCCCCCTTGGGCTGGAGGAGTCCACACATAACCCAGGATGGGTCAGTTTCCCTTGTAGCGGGGACTTACATAGTCAGGGGAGTGCAGGACCCCATTTGTGGGACTACCTCCTTGACTCCCTGTCTGTGACTAGCCCGAGGGCCTTCTGGGCTTGGAATCATTCTGTGCAGGCAAGTTATTAGGCCCCCCATCTCCAATTCCAAAATGGGGGCAACCTTTACCTCTGCCATCTTGGCAGCAGCAGGGGTGCTGGTCGGTTTGGGGCTTTTCTGGGCATTATTTTTATTTTCTAAGGGCTTCTGCACCTCATAGATTTGGGTGGCCTGTTCAATGACACAGTCTAGTGACCTTTTCTCTTGAAAATCTGTCACTAACTGGGTCATGATGTATTTGGGTAGCGCATGGAAAAACGTGTTAACAAATTCTTTGCTATCCGTGTGCACCCTTTTGGCAGTCTGCGCAAAGGCACGCTTCAACTCCTGCACAAGTTCTTGTGGGACCTGATCCTCCCCACATTGCAAATTGTAGGCTGCCTTGCGAGCCTCTTGGGGATTTTGGTGAACAGAAAAAGTGTTTCAAGATGGCCGCTCTATATGTGGACCATCTTGAATGATTTTGGTCCTCCAGCCCCGCAAATAAACTGGAGTATTCTGGGTGAATGTCCATTTTACATACTGAATGCAGCTACTGCTGTCCTTCAAATGGAAATTCTCCATCATTTGCTCAAAGAGCTCCAAGTGCTCCCAAACAGAATACTTGGAGTTCTTATGGTCAGGAGTGATGACACTCCTTATTGCTTTGATCTGTTTTAAGGGGTATTTAAGCAAAGCCCTTTTTGCCTTATTGGCCTTCTTGGTTCAGGTAACCCTGGTCCATTCATCCTCTGACTCAGAAGCACTGCTCCCAGAGGTGCCATCTGATCTTCCAGGTTTTCCCGGATTCTGCGACCCTGGGAATGGCTGGCAGAATGTAGGGACCTGGTCTCCTGTGTCCTGTGATGCCCAGAGGAGTCTTCAGATTCCTCCTTGCTGCAATGATTTGATGGGTACCCCCGCCACTGACCTAACTGGGCATAGGTTTTCAGGATGCCCATAGTGGGCCTACTCTCCCGGGGTTCCCCACTAGATTGCACTGTACTTGGGTGCCCATACCCGGATGCCCACCCATCCATTCCTGGGAGGTACTGGCCTATGAGCCCCATACTTCTGACTGTATAGTAATCTGCCATCCCCATGGCCCTGGGCTCATGTGCACAAGGGGACATGGGGGGGCAGAGTCCAGGGACTGGGAAAGATGGAGGCCTCTGGTACTAGGGCTCCTGAGGTTATGCTCAGGTGTTTCCCTTTCCCAGCGAACCCTGTTGCCCTGCCAGAGCCTGTGCTTTCAGTTCCTCAATCAAGGCCTTACTAGACTCTATCAGTCTCTCCTGCATGGCTACCTGTTGCTGGAGCCTATCATTGTGCTGGCAGAGAGCCTCATTCTCTCTCTGTGTTTCCTGGTTGGTCCTGGAGCACTGGGTCAGTCTTTGCTGGAGGAGGGTTACCTCCTGGGTACCGTCCCTACTGGCCTTCTCCTTTCTTGCCAGAGCATCTTCTACCCTCCTGGTGTGCTCTAACAAGTTCTAATGCTCTTTTTGGAGGTCACCCAGTCCCTGGAGGGCCAGGTGATTTTCTTCCATTTTCCTTTTTAAGTGGCAGACTTCCTGGCCTAAGGTGTCCCTTTCCTGAGCAAGAGCCTGCCGCTGTGTCACCAGGTCCCTCTGCCTGTGAAGTACACCAGCTTTCTGGCGCTCTTCATCAAACTCTGCCTGGGTATCCAGGTCTTTCAAAATCAATGTATTGCTCTCCTCTTTTTCTTTATCCAATTGGCTTTGCAGGGTGGCTACCTGCTTTGTGCATGCCTTATTGAAATCTATCTGTTGCTCCAGCTTTGTCTGGCTCTGAAGAAGGGAGTCCAAACCTTCTTGATACTCCTTCTGCAAGGCCAGAATTCTGGTATCCCGGTCTGCTCTTTCCTGTTGCAGGATACCCATATCCTCTTTTATTTTAATTATATTCTGCCTACTATCATTTTCTGACTCCTGGCTCATCTGCAGCCTCTGCTCAGAAGAGTCCAGATCAGATTGGGCCTTCTCTAATGCCAACAGATGCCTACTTGCCAGATATTGGCCTTCAGCACATTTGTCCTGTATAGCTTCCATATATAGATATAAACATGCCGCTATCCTGATAATCTTGCTGTGCTCATCTTTGGCTTTCGGGGCCATATATAGTTCACTCAGGGCCACATGTAAGGGACCCTGATCTCTCCAATTATCTAACCCAGTTGCAGTGACCTGTTGTGTGATCGCCTGCAACCACACATTCTGGTCCTGCTCAGTCCACACACCTCTCACAAATAGCTTATGTAAGAGGTGTTCTCTAGCTATCTTGATATCTACCAATGTCGTCATTCTGGAAATTGATATCCTTCCTGACTTACAGAAGTTTATTATTTTATTTTGCAAAACAGACCATTTCCTGAGAGCGTTCCTTTTTGAGGGGTGATTTTACAGCGTAACACAGCATGGTAGCCCAACAGGATTTATGTATCCTATTAGTTAGCACACTGTATTAAGTTGCACAAGTGGTAGGTCTAATCCAGAAGTCCCGCAACGAGCCCCCAATCTGTAAGTGACTTCAATGCAGCACTCCAACTAAGTCAATACCTAGTCTGGGATGCCCAATGGAAGCCCTTATTGATATATTTTTATGTCAAAGTTCTTAAATCTGGATGATGAACCATTATATAACGCCCCTCTCTATGGATCTCCCCAACCTCACTGAGCCAAGAAGTAGGTTTGTTTTGCAAGTTAAAAGGTTTATTTGAATAATTAAACTATATATATATATATATATATATATATATATATATATATATATATATATATATATTTCTCACACTTTTATGAATAAATTAATATTTGAATAGCACACTTATGAATATAATAGTGATGAACAATGGGTAATATTACGATAGCACAATCTCTTTAATCACTGAGGAGTTGGAATAGGAAGGATAAGGTAGCAGAGAATACTTTATGTGATTCAAGGAATTGCAATAACGGGAAAGAATGCAACACAGAAATAGACTTGATATGATTTCACGCAAAAGGTAATAGAATCCCTTTTACCCCTGTGACTGCTCACTCCCCCCACTATGCAATATGAAGAGATGGAAACGATGGCACACAGGATTCAAGAATACAATCAAAATGCAGTTCAATTCCAGTTCCCCCCAGCAAGCTTCGAGAAAACAGGTATGATTTTAAACAGTCAAAAATGTTTTTGAAGGTGGTGGCAATGAATGTGAAAAATATGCTAAAATGATTTTAATTCACTAAAGGAGATTCAGGATAATAGATAGTTACTTTAGATTGGTTCAGGTCAACACTAGCAATGATTCATGAATGATGATAACATTGAAAACGAAATTCAGCAGTTGCAAACAAGACACAGCTATTCTGACAGGGGTTAAAATTGAGCTAAATTGCAATTCGCAGCACTTTTTCCGTGAGCGTAAATTGTGATTACGGAAAAACTGTAAGGAAATAGAATGTCGTTTAGGGTTTGTTGGAAAGCTTAGGATCCTAGCTTTAGAATGACAGTTCCATTTCACTTCTAGGACGTGCGGTTCAAAAGATACAGATGTTTTTGTGGAGGTAGATTTTCAGAAATAAAGTCGAGATTTCAGAATGACAAATGAGCGTTACAGATTTGAAATCACCAGGATGGACACCAAATTCTAAATGCAGTTCTTAATAGGTTCAAATGGATTGAATATGATTATTTTAGACGAAGAGATGACTATGTACAGTTCTAGACTAGATACTCACTCCTATTTTTGGAATGGAATGGAAATGGGCCTCGTCACCGATCTGGTCAGGTTTGGACTTCACTCGCCAAAGGACTGTCTCAGGCACTGGTTCTGCTCACAGCACGGCCTCTGGTCTGATCGGTGCCTCAGACTGGATTGGATGGGTTCTGCTTACAGCTCTGCTTTCTGGGTCTGGACCTCGGTTCTAGCACAGGGTTCTTAGTTAGAAGCAAACAGCATGGCAAGGCTGTTGAATAGTTTGGTTAGGTTGTTAGATTCTGAGGACTGCTGAGAAGAGTTCAGCTTTTGGGTTAGGCTCCTGCTTCAGGTTCTAGAGCTTGGTTCTAGAGTCTGGTCTCTGGATCTATCTGGAATCTGGAGTCTCTGGAATCTCTGGAGTCTGGAGTCTTCTTGCAGAGTGCTGCGCAAGAAACCGGTTGAAGAGTGGAAAGAGAAGTCCCTATCTGGGTCTCAGCAGTATCTTTTTATGTGTTTTCAAAGTGGGTGTGGAGGCTGACTCTACATGCCCAACCCACTAATGATTTGATAGGTTAGAGGAGTCCCTGTGACCTGACTGGAGAAAGGAGTGGTGAGTCATTCTGTGTCATCAGGTGTCATGTTTATGGTTTAAGGAAAGAACACTCCCCTGTGTGTCCGTACAGCATATCTTCTTTTTCATAAAACACATATTTACAATATACACAACTTGTTAATATTTCCTAAATTGCATGACAGATTGCTTAAGGTACAGTTCGGTTCAAGTCACATGTTTCTACGAGCTTGGGTTCAGAAATGACAACATATTTTCATTTTTGATAGGTTTTCCAATATCGGCATTACACCAAACTTTACACAGACATACATACCCTCTCTGAGCATATGACTGTAAGTTTTCATGTTTCTAGCATAAACACTGTACCTACAATATTAATAAATCCCAGGGTTTGGTCTCAGAACATTGTATGGATCTCAGCTTAGTCTCAAACTGTGAGTGCATTTTTCATATTAAGAATCCCAAAGTTGTACTTTTTTGTCAGCTTGGTAAAATTTCTGATAACCAATTTTATAAAACATACATTTGCTCTCAATTGAATTCAAATCTCAGTCTGGTCCGCCCCCCCAGAACTTGGTGAGTCAGATGTCACATGGCCTGTCTATCCCAGTGCAGTTGTTTGACCAGTTACACCCAAATCAGCATATTCTATTCAGCTGAAAGAATTCATTGTCTCTTTTTCCTGCCAGCAGGGGAAATCTCCTACTGTCGCAACAGTTCTAATTAACATGTCCATGCAATCTCCTGTCCTGTTTCTGGGAAGGCCCAAGGTGTGAAGGATTCTCATGGAAGCAAGCCTTTGGGGGTTTTAATTAAATCAGATTGCCTTCTAGTCAATTTCAACAGAGTTCCTTGTAAAAAAAATATAAAATGTATAACTCAAGGTAAGCAACATATATTTAAATCAAGTCTTCTGTTTCAGAATATAGCTTTAAATTGTATCCACCTCTTAGCAAGTCTTTCTTTGGCATAGTTTGAGTTCAATTGTTCACTTTACAAAGAAACTGGTGGTTTTAAAATGCCGGCTTTCTGGTATACGTGAGTAACGGTACTACACCCATTTTTGACAGCTGTCTATCTTTTAAAAGGGGATTTAGCTTGATAGCATATGATTCTTGCTGACATTGTATTGATGTGGATTCTTGCAGTAGAATAATGTGGAACACCCAACAAGAAGGTTGGATCTTTTTGTTGATTTATGAGCCATGATTTTAGCACATTTTGACAATCAAGAAAATTAATTCCCAAACAGCTCTGGGTTGCTTTTGGCAATCTGTATTGCTATTTCCAAGCGGTTTCAGTCTATTGATGGGCTGCTCAATGGTGGTTTTTGGCAGTGATCTCCTGTGCTCACTAATATAGACAAAAGTGGATGGCAGCCTATTTTCCATGTTTTCACTGCGCACCTTCTGGTGATTTCTGGCCAGCAGCATGCATTTCGGCGGCCATTATGATATTTCTGCTGCCAGCAATGCCTAGTTCTGTTGCAGGACTTGGATGAGTGGGTTAAAACATCCCACAAGCCCCGCTCTTGCGATGGCGTTGATTGTCAATCAATGGAACTCGCAAGACTGGGATGTTGGCCTCATCTCTCCGGATTCTAACATGGCAAAGTCCATCGTCTTTTCTTCCATCAGAGGTGGATCAATCGGTTCTCCTCGCCAGTCCTGATGGGAGTATTGAGTGATATTCCGGGCACCTCAGATCTTTGCTCCCAGTACCCAGGTTGTCCTCCTTGGTCAGCCTCCATGGTTTATCTCTCCTAGGATGACAAAGCAAAGCGACGAGAAACATATTCAGAGACATTTCCCCACCACTATTAATGTAGTGGGGTGAGCATATACATTTTATGAATCAGGAGACATTTGTATTCTTATTACTGTATTTTTATATGTGGAATATTTTAGGGTTGGAATTTTTATTGATCTGGAGTGGCCCCCTCGGGGATTCCAGAGGACTCCTCCAGTTGCCGCAGAGTGTGCCTGGGATGGCAACACTTTAGCTGATTAATATGGACCCATTTGTCTTCCCCCTCTGCCAAACTGCCTTTGGGGATGCAGATCTTGTAGGCGACTGGTGAGATCTTGTCTACAATTTCAAAAGGTCCCTTCCAGGTAGGCAGAAATTTCCGTTGTTTGGCCTGGTTCCTTTGGAAATTATATAGATAGACCCGGTTTCCTACATTGTATTCTTTCCTGGTAGTCTTTAAGTCATAGTGGGTCTTTATGCTATCGGCTGATCTTTCTAGGTTTCCCTGAGCATAGGCAAAAGCATGTTGAAGGTGTTTTCTTAAATTTTCAACATACTCATGAGTTGTGGAGGCATTGATCAATGTCTGCTCTTGGGTCCTGTAAAGCAGATGATGGGGAAGCACCATCCTGCGTCCAGTCATCAGCTCAAACAGTGACATTTTAGTTGCAGATGAAGGGGTAGATCTGATGGCCATTAGGACAAGAGGTAATCGGATATCCCTACTTGGCCCAGAATCTGCCACAAACTTTTTTAAGATGCTCACAATGGTTTAGTTGTAACGTTCAACTGCACCAGAAGAGGCTGGCCGGTAAGCAATGTGTAGCTTCCTTTTAACCCCAAGTATCGCCCACATCTTTGTCATTACTTCGCTGGTGAAATGGCTACCTCTGTCTGACTCAATCCTTTGGGGTAGTCCAAAATGCGAAAAGATGTGATTGATCATCAGGGCAGCTGCTGTTTCTGCCTTGCAGTTTGGGGCCGGGAGACATTCCACCCATTTAGTAAATAAGCATGTCACTGTCAACATGTACTTATTCCCCCTAGAGGAGCGAATCACGGGCCCTATGAAGTCGACTTGCAAATCTGACCATGGCAGTGTCATCCCCCTCTTTTGGAGAGGCGCACGGTGTGTGAGGGATGTTGGCTGAAATTGTGCACACACAAGACACCCCTTCAAGTATTGGTCGAAGTCCTGCCCCATATCTGGCCAGTATGCAACCTCTCTTTGTCATGAACTACAGAACACGTACTTTTTGGACTTCCTGGTCCTTGTCACAATGGGGCGTGCACTCCATAATATTCCCAACATGGTCGTCCAGCGTGAAACCCCTTTCTCGCTCCACGCGCTGGACGTAACGTATTCTATTAATAGACCACACCTTCCGCGGCTGCGTGTGACAGAATGCTATTGCTAAGTAGCGATCCGACGTGTGTCCCGTAGCTTGCGCTACTGTTTCCTTGTACCTGTCTATCTACCAGTTC
Source organism: Ambystoma mexicanum (assembly GCF_040938575.1). NCBI lineage: Eukaryota > Metazoa > Chordata > Amphibia > Caudata > Ambystomatidae > Ambystoma > Ambystoma mexicanum. The sequence goes on along the minus strand of NC_090929.1, from coordinate 1,272,713,716 downwards.
CTTGCCCCTTCCTTACCTCCTATTTCCTGGACTTGTGTGCTAGTAGCACCTGTGCTAGTTCCTCGGATTCCTGGATCCACGTCCCGGAAACTGAACCCACTCTGGAGTCGGAAGAGACTCGGGCAGCCTTGTTAAAAACCAGGTCCGTCCGCAAGAAGGCAGCGACCAAGGACTCCAGCAAAGAACGGACCCAGGTGAGAAGGGGGAACTCCTTGACACTCTTAAGATTTCAAGTGTTGTATGAAACCCCCTATGACCGGCTGTGGCTGCATCATGGGCGTGACTTAACATCAGGCTTCGGAATGAAGTAGGAACCACCCACTGATCATGGCCAGCTTGGAATTTCCTTACCAACAAACCGTCTTGGATTCTGAACATTTTTGGACATTTCATCAACACTCTAAGGTCCTCTTTCCCAATGTAATCGGTATCCGTCAGGGGAAAGTTCTCAGGGTCCTCAATGTGTTGGTAAAACTCACCAATTATTGGATCCACTTTTTGAGCCGTAATCAAATCAGCATCTGGGGTCTACTTACTCCATTGTGCGGTTGAAAGATCATTGTGAGCATTTGTCTGGGACCTAGTGATAGCAGTGACCTGGATTTCATGCAACAGGGACTCAATCTCTATTATATCCCCTTGGATGGCCCCGGTTTTGGCCAGCTGATCAGCTAAGTAATTTCCAGTTTTGTCTGGTCCTCTACTTTGGAATGACCCTTGATCTTTATCCAGTAGATGGTCATCCCATTCACGGTGACCAGATCATCAATGTTTTCCCATGTTTCAAGGGCTTGTTATTAGCACATAGCATGCCTCTGTTTTTCCAATTAACCAGGTGCTCCACAAACCCATTCCGTACATAATCCGAACCTGTGATTATGACCAGTTTGTGAAGTTGGACAGCAGAGAGGATGGCTTGATGCACAGCCATCAACTCTGCCACTTGACTACTTCGGGGACCAATCTTGTACCCAGAGGAAGGTTCTGGGGACTCATTCACCCATGCATTCCCTACGCCGGCCACAAGTTCTTTCTCCCCGTTGTTATCAACATGGTAAGAGCATCCATCCACATAAACAGTGGGTATTCCCACACACTTGTCCGCTTCAAAGACTTTGTGGGGTGAATTGAGGTATGCCTCCATGTTGTCCTTGATTTTTAGACTTTCGTCCTCGAGACAGTTTTCTCTGGCACAATCATGCAAGTCAGCCGGACCTTGCGCGAGGGACTCTTCTTGTTTTGGCCATATCTGAACTCCACAGGAAAGCCTTGCGTTGACAGAATCCAGTAAGTAATTCGGGAATTACTCACATTTCCGTCCCAGATTCTGTCACTTTGGAGATATTGCAGAGGCTGGTGTGGTGTCTCCACTATGATGTGTTCCCCCTGAGTAAACAGGCGGTAATTCTTCAATGCCCACACCGTTGCCAGGAGTGCCTTCTCACAGTCGTTGAATTTTTCCTCCACAGAGGATAAAGTTTTACTCACATAGGAGATTACTTAATTGACCTTGTCATGCTTTTGACATAATACTTCAGTCAAGCATGTATTAGAGAACCCTGTCTCCAAGAAAAACTCCTTGTTTCTGACAGGGTATGCTAGGCAAGGCGCTTGTGAGAGGCTTCTTTTGAGCTGTCTTACTGCCTCGGATTGTTCTGGACCCCATTCCCACTTGACCCCCCCTTCAAGAGATGAATCAGGGGTCTAGTGATCTCTGCATAGCCCTCAATGAACTTTCTGCTGTAATTAGTCAGTCCAAGGAGGCTCCTTAGTTCCCTCAGAGTTGTGGGCTCTTTCAGTTTCTGAAGAGCTTCCACTTTCTTTTCCTCAGGACAGAGACCCTGAGGAGTAATCTCATGCCCCAAGAAATTAACACGGGTTCTACACCACTGTGCTTTCTGAAAGGAAAGTTTTTCTCCGGCGGCCCTCAACTGGTCAGAACATAACGGATCTCCGCTATGTGTTCATCCAGAGTTGAACTTTTGATGAGGACATCATCTACATAAGCCAGGTTACCCCTCTCACCCATGTCGGGCATGGCCTTATGTAGGAACATTTTGAACTCATTACCGGAGTTGAGGTATCCGAAGGGAGTCCGGGTCCATGTGTACTGCTGGCCCCCAAAGGTAAAAGCCAGCTTGTATTGGTCCTCCCTACGGACAGGCAGAGTCCAGTATCCATTGGTCAAGTATATTGTAGTGAATACCTGTGACCCCTGGATCTGGGCCAGCCCTTGGTCAATGTAGGGAAGAGGCCATCTGGAAGTATGGACCCGTTTGTTGAGCTCCCTAAGGTCGGCGCAGAGTCTCCACTGGCTGTTTGGCTTCAACATCCCCAGCAACAGATTATTGAAGGTGCTGTGGACTGGACGGATTATCCCCCGGGACTCAAAGTTCTTAATTATTTCAGTAAGGGACTCTGTTGATGCGAGAGGCAAGCGGTATTGCTTCACAAACAGCGGAGTCATGCCAGGGTCCGTGGGAATTGTTGTTGTGTGTTTGTCGGTGCGACCACAGTCATATGAGTCCACCGCAAAGAGATCTTGAAAATCTAAGAAAACTTGTTTCAGCTTTTGCTTCTGCTCCAGAGTCACAGAGGCATCAGCTAGGTTGACTCTCTCTTCAACCATCTGCCTCAAGCCTGGAAAGACTTCTTGTTTCGCTATCTCAGCGGCCTCCTCCAGCAGGGTGGAGAAGTCACTGGTCAGAATGCTGATTTGGACTGTTGGCTTCAGGTGGGAAAGGCAGCCCTCATGGACCTGGAAAATCACCTCATCCCTCCTGAAGTCACAAGTCACATCTTCCTTACCAAAAGGGCAGGAAGTGTACACCAGGAAGTCCCCCCCATGTTGGGTAAAGATCCAGTCTAGTTTTGCGTTGTCATCACTTCACTGTCAAAACAGTCCTTGGGGATTGATCCTAACAGTTAATTTCCTAAATCAATGGAAAAATGTCAGTCATCAACCGCCATTCCATTAATGGTGCCTGCGGCTAGAGTGATACTCTTTAAATTGCTGTTATCCACCTCTATTGGAATGGTGTCATGTTATATATTGACTAAGGGTGTTGGGTTTACCCCCAACCCTTGCTGTTGGAGAGAAGCATTTAGATGAATAAAAGCATCAGGGTTTTTCAATTTTTGTCCTCTTTTAACTTTCACTTCCAGGGAGAATTGTCGGGTCATTTCTGGGATGGTGTCTTCCTCTCCAATCTGAATTTCAACTGCATAAGATAGCAATTGAGCTGACCTAAATGCTTTTTCTTGGTCATCAAAGCCCATGGGATTATCCGCTAATCAGGACCAAGCCTAGAAGTTCATTAGGTCCAAACTAATGGCAAAGCGATTGAGAATGTCACTGCCTAAGTAAAAGGCGGCAGTGACTTCTCGCACGACCCAACAATTATGGACTATGCTCTTGTTGCCAATGGATATTTTGAGCATACACCTGCTTGGCAGGAGATGTTTGGAATTGGGTGCTTCCAGATCCATTTACCATTTGTCTATAAATTTGAATGTGGGAATGGCTGGATCTTTTGGGAGTTGGCGGAACATGGCTTCGCTGATGAAGCTCTTACCGTTGTTCACACACACTCGGGTGAGAACAGAGTCCTTCCCATCATTTAACAGAACCGGGATGAACAACTGCTCTTCAATTTGCTGAATATCAGCCATGCTCTGAGCTGATTTCACATCTTTCTGGACTATAGGAGTGGGAATGCCTGATTGTGGATTGGTGAAGAATTTCAGAGTGTTTCCTTCCAGTGTGGAATACCACCTTAAATTGGAAGGAAGGATGATTTTCAGAAATAGAGAGGACCCCACATCACCAGTCTGTTGTCCTACTGCTATTACTGTCACGTCTGGAATTTGGTTGTTCTGGAAGTGAAATTTGACCTGGTCAGATTTTTGTTCAACCATGTGGCATGTTCCGTTTAAACTAACATGGTTGACACTCTGTTTTAATTTAATTGGTCGGCTAGTTTGGGTCCAGAGGACCTTGTTTATACAGTCTATTATGGGTGACAACCTTCTCAGGAGGTCATTCCCTAGTAAACAAGGGGTGCCCTCTGGAGTCACTACTATGACCGGGTGTTTCCCCTTGTGTCGCCCAATTTTAATGTCCAGATCCGCAGTCCCCTCAATGGGAATCTCCTTCCCGTCAAAGTTCTGAAGTTGTCCAGGGAGAGTGGTGAGAGGAATTTGGTATTTCTCTCCCCTTCCTGAATTTAGTTCATCAAAGGCCTTTCTGGACAGAAGGGTAGCTTGGGATCCAGTGTCCACCAGTGCCAAAATTGTCCCCTGCCACTGTACTTGTACCGGGGCATAGTATCTTCCCTCCTTCTCCGCAGGGGGGAACAGATAATGCACATTTTTGGACAACTGGTTGGATAATTTTCTGGTTTTGGACATTAAGAGAGAAGAGATTTGGGCAGAATTATGTGGAGAGTCTTGGGAATCTGAAAGAAAAAGTTGGCAACTGGAGATAGGAGAAGTTTTCAATTCCCCGGGTTCCAGTTCTGGGCCACCCCCCCCCCCCTTGTTGGAGGCAGTCACCAGGATGGGTTTGAACCAGGGGATTTTCTTGCTTTTGGTTCTGGGATGGGATGATGGGTGGCGCAAGCTCAGTCCCCACATCTACCCAGTTGGGATTTGAATCCTTTGGGACCCATTTTTCTTTGGGAGGAGTTCCCCATCTCTGAAGGAGAAGATTCTTTCCCCAGGATTCTCTGAGGACCCCTCTCCTTCAAATTGGAAGATCTGTACCTCCTCATCAAAATGGATCTTTTTGGGTCCTTTGCTTCTCCTACCCCCCCTCTGCTCCTTGGGTGGCAGACTTTTAGGGGCAGGAGATTTTGTTTCCGGTTCCAGGGTTTCCAGGGGCTGTCTACAAGTGGGGAAGGAAGCTTCCACCAAGGCTTTACACCCCCCTTCCCCTTGTGCCTCCTCCCTGGAAACCGGTGAGTTATCGAGGTGCTGCCCCCGTCATTGTTCTGGAGCACCAGGTCCAGAGTTTGAGGCATTCTGCAATGGAATGCTCATGTGAAGCTTCTGCCGAACCCTCAGCATCCGACCCACATCCTGTGCCATGATTTGGACCTGGCGCTCTAAGTGTCAAACCCGCTCAGGCTGATACAGGGTTCTGTTTTCTCCCCTGGGCTGATCCTGAGAAGGGTAGCTATCCCTTCTCTGATAGTACCCCGGGTTGGGAAGATTTGGGTACCCTTCCACCCTTGGCCTCCCCACTCCCGGATTAGGTGGTCTGGGCTCAGGGTAGTGGGGAAAGAAGGATGGATGATTTTGGGGTTGGAAGTTGGGTAGAGACCTGGGGAAAAAGCTCTGCCCAGGATTTGGTGAATTTCTGCCCTCCTGGGGAAAGTTAGGAGGGAAGTTCCCTGGGTTAGGTGCTTGGCTGGATCCCCCCCCTTGGGCTGGAGGAGTCCACACATAACCCAGGATGGGTCGGTTTCCCTTGTAGCGGGGACTTACATAGTCAGTGGAGTGAGGGACCCCATTTGTGGGACTACCTCCTTGACTCCCTGTCTGTGACTTGCCTGAGGGCCTTCTGGGCTTGGAATTATTCTGTGGAGGCACGTTTTTAGGCCCCCCCATCTCCAAATCCAAAATGGGGCAACCTTTACCTCTGCCACCTTGGCAGCTGCAGGGGTGCTGGTCGGTTTGGGGCTTTTCTGGGCATTATTTTTATTTTCTATGGGCATCTGCACCTCATAGATTCGGGTGGCCTGTTCAATGACCCAGTCTAGTGACCTTTTCTCATGAAAATCTCTCACTAGCTGGGTCATGATGTATTTGGGTAGCGCATGGAAAAACGTGTTAACAAATTCTTTGCTATCCGTGCGCACCCTTTTGGTAGTCTGCGCAAAGGCACTCTTCAACTCCTGAACAAATTCTTGTGGGGCCTGATCCTCCCCACATTGCAAATTGTAAGCTGCCTTGCGAGCCTCTTGGGGATTTCGGTGAACAGAAAAGTGTTTCAAGATGGCCGCCCTATATGTGGACCATCTTGAATGATTTTGGTCCTCCAGTCCTGCAAAGAAACTGGAGTATTCTGGGGAGAATGTCCATTTTACATACTGAATGCAGCTACTGCTGTCCTTCAAATGGAAAGTCTCCATCATTTGCTCAAAGAGCTCCAAGTGTTCCCAAACAGAATACTTGGAGTTCTTATGGTAAGGAGTGATGACGCTCCTTATTGCCTTGTTCTGTTTTAAGGGGTCGTTAAGCAAGGCTCTTTTTTGCCTTATTCGCCTTCTTGGTTCGGGTAACCCTGGTCCATTCATCCTCTGAGTCAGAAGCACTGCTCCCAAGGTGCCCATCTGATCTTCCAGGTTTTCCCGGATTCTGCGAGCCTGGGAATGGCTGGCAGAATGTGGGGACCTGGTCTCCTGTGTCCTGTGAAGCCCAGAGGAGTCTTCAGATTCCTCCTTGCTGCGATGATTTGATGGGTACCCCCCCACTGACGTAACTGGGCAGAGGTTTTCAGGATGCCCTTAGTGGGCCTACTCTCCCGGGGTTCCCCACTAGATTGCACTGTACTTGGGTGCCCATACCCGAATGCCCGTCTATCCATTCCTGGGAGGTACTGGCCTATGAGCCCCATACTTCTGACTAGATAGTAATCTGCCATCCCTGTGGCCCTGGGCTCATGTGCACCAGGGAACATGAGGGTGGCAGAGTCCAGGGACTGGGAGAGATGGAGGCCTCTGGTACTAGGGCTCCTGAGGTTATGCTCAGGTATTTCCCTTTCCCAGCCAACCTCATCTCTATCAGCCCCTGCTCTCTGTTGCCCTGCCAGAGCCTCTGCTTTCAGTCCCTCAATCAAGGCCTTACTAGACTCTATCAGTCTCTCCTGCATGGCTATCTGTTGCTGGAGCCTATCATTGTGCTGGCAGAGAGCCTCATTCTCTCTCTGTGTTTCCTGGTTGGTCCTGGAGCGCTGGGTCAGTCTTTGCTGCAGGAGGGTTACCTCCTGGGTACCATCCCTACTGGCTTGCTCCTTTCTTGCCAGAGCATCTTCCACCCTCCTGGTGTGCTCTAACCATTTCTGATGCTCTTTTTGGAGGTCACCCAGTCCCTGGAGGGCCAGCTGATTTTCTTCCATTTTCCTTTTTAAGTCGCAGACTTCCTGGCCTAAGGTGTCCCTTGCCTGAGCAAGAGCCTGCCTCTGTGCCACCAGGTCGTCCCTCAGCCTTTGAAGGGCACCAGCTTTCTGGCGCTCTTCATCAAACTCTGCCTGGGTATCCAGGTCTTTCAAAATCAATTTATTGCTCTCCTCTTTTTCTTTATCCAATTGGCTTTGCAGGATGGCTACCTCAGTTGTGCATGCCCTGTTGAAATCTATCTGTTGCTCCAGCTTTTTCTGGCTCTGCAGTAGGGAGTCCAAACCTTCTTGATGCTCCTTCTGCAAGGCCAGAATTCTGGTATCCTGGTCTGCCCTTTCCTGTTACAGGATACACATATCCTCTTTTATTTTAATTATATACTGCCTACTATCATTTTCTGACTCCTGGCTCCTCTTCAGCCTATGCTCAGAGGAGTCCAGATCAGATTGGGCCTTCTCTAATGCCAACAGTTGGCTACTTGCCAGATCTTGGCCTTCAGCACATTTGTCCTGTATGGCTTCCATATATAGATATACATATGCCACTACCCTTACAATCTTGCTGTGCTCATCTTTGGCTTTCGGGGCCATATATAGTTCACTCAGGGCCACATGTAAGGGACCCTGATCTCTCCAGTTATCTAACCCAGTTGCAGTGACCTGTTGTGTGATCACCTGCAACCACACATTCTGGTCCTGCTCAGTCCACTCACCTCTCACAAATAGCTTATGTAAGAGGTATTCTCTAGCTATCTTGATATCTACCAATGTCGTCATTCTGGAAATTGATTTATTTCCTGACTTACAGAAGTGTATTATTTTATTTAGCAAAACAGACCGTTTCCTGAGAGAGTTCCTTTTTGAGGGGTGCTTTTACAGCATAACACAGCGTGGTAGCCCAACAGGATTTATGTATCCTATTGGTTAGCACACTGTATTAAGCTGCACAAGTGGCAGGTCTAATCCAAAAGTCCTGCAACGATCCCCCAATCTGTAAGTGACTTCAATGCAGCACTCCAACTAAGTCAATGCCTAGTCTGGGATGCCCAATGGAAGCCCTTATTGATATATTTTTATGTCAAAGTTCTTAATTCTGGATGATGAACCCTTATATAATGCCCCTCTATATGGATCTCCCCGACCTCACTGAGCCAAGAAGTAGGTTTGTTTTGCAAGTTAAACGGTTTATTTGAATAATTAAACAATATATATATATATATATATATATATATATATATATATATATATATATATATATATATATATCACACTTTTATGAATAAATTAGTATTTGAATAGCACACTATGAATATAATAGTGATCAACAAAGGGTAATATTACGATAACACAATCTCTTTAATCACAGAGGAGTTGGAATAGGAAGGATAAGGTAGCAGAGAATACTTTATGTGATTCAAGGAATTGCAATAACGGGAAAGAATGCAACACAGAAATAGACTTGATATGATTTCAATCAAAAGGTAATAGAATCACTTTTTCCCCTGTGACTGCTCACTCCCCCCACTATGCAATATGAAGAGATGGAAACGAGGGCACATAGGTTTCAAGAATACAATCAAAATGCAGTTCAATTCCAGTTCCCCCCCAGCAAGCTTAGAGAAAACAGGTATGATTTTAAACAGTCAAAAATGTTTTTGAAGGTGCTGGCAATGAACGTGAAAAATATGCTAAAATTATTTTAATTCACTAAAGGAGATTTAGGATACGTGATAGTTACTTTAGATTGGTTCAGGTCAACACTAGCAATGATTCATGAATGATGATAAAATTGAAAATGAAATTCAGCAGTTGCAAACAAGACACAGCTATTCTGACAGGTGTTGAAATTGAGCTCAATTGCAATTCGCAGCACGTTTTCAGTGTGCGTAAATCGCGATTACGGAGAAACTATAAGGACATGGGGTTTGTTGGAAAGCTTAGGATATTAGCTTTAAAATGATAGTTAAATTTCGCTTCTAGGACGTGCGGTTCAAAAGATATGGATGTTTTTGTGGAGGTAGATTTTCAGAAATAAAGTCAAGATTTCAGAATGACAAATGCGCATAACAGATTTGAAATCACCAGGATGGACACCAAATTCTAAATGCAGTTCTGAATAGGTTGAAATGGATTGAATATGATTACTTTAGACTAAGAGATGACTATGTACAGTTCTAGACTAGATACTCACTCCTAGTTTTGGAATGGAATGGAAATGGGCCTCGTCACCGATCTGGTCAGGTTTGGACTTCACTTGCCACAGGACGGTCTCAGGCACTGGTTCTGCTCATAGCACGGCCTCTGGTCTGCTCGGTCCCTCGGACTGGATCTGATGGGTTCTGGATACAGCCCTGCTTTCTGTGTCTGGACCTCAGTTCTAGCACAGGGTTCTAAGACGCAAACAGCATGGCAAGGCTGTTGAATAGTTTGGTTAGGTTGCTAGATTCTGAGGCCTGCTGAGAAAAGTTCAGCTTTTGGGTTAGGCCCCTGCTTCAGGTTCTAGAGCTTGGCCTAGAGTCTGGTCTCTGGATCTATCTGGAATCTGGAGTCTCTGGAGTCTCTGGAGTCTGGAGTCTTTGTCTGGAGTCTTCTTGCAGAGTGCAGCACAAGAAACCGGTTAAAGAGTGGAAAGAGAATTCCCTATCTGGGTCTCAGCAGTCTATTGTTACGTGTTTTCAAAGTGGGTGTGGAGGATGACTCTACATGCCAAACCCTCTAAGGATTTGATAGGTTAGAGGATTCCCTGTGACCTGACTGGAGAAAGGAGTGGTGAGTCATTCTGTGTCATCAGGTGTCATGTTTATGGTTTAAGGAAAGAACACTCCCCTTTGTGTCCGTACAGCATATCTTCGTTTTCATAAAACACATGTTTACAATATACACAACTTGTTAATATTACCTAAATTGCATGACACATTCCTTAAGGTACAGTTTGGTTGAAGTCACATGTTTCTACGAGCTTGGGTTCAGAAATGACAACTTATTTTCGCTTTTGGTAGGTTTTCCAATACCAACTCCACACCAAATTTTACACAGATATACACACCCTCTCTGAGCATATGACTGTAAGTTTTCATGTTTCTAGCATAAACACTGTACCGACAATATTAATAAATCCCGGGGTTTGGTCTTAGAACATCGTACGAATTTCAGCTTAGTCTCAAACTGTGAGTGCATTTGTCATATTAAGAATCCAAAAGTTGTACATTTTTGTCAGCTTGGTAAAATTTGTTATAAGTAATTTTATAAAACATACAATTGCTCTCAATTGAATTCACATCTCAGTCTGGTCCGCCCCCCCCAGAACTTGGTGAGTCAGATGTCACATGGCCTGTCTTTCGGAGAGCAGTTGTTTGACCAGTTACACCCAAATCAGCATATTCTATTCAGCTGAAAGAATCCATTTTCTCTTTTCCCTGCCAGCAGGGGAAATCTCCTCCTGTCACAACAGTTCTAATTAACATGTCCATGCGATCTCCTGTCCTGTTGCTGGGAAGGCCCAAGGTGTGAAGGATTCTCATGGAAGCAAGCCTTTTGGGGTTTTAATTAAATCAGATTGCCTTCTAGTCAATTTCAACAGAGTTCCTTGTAAAAAAATATAACATTTATAACTTAAGGTAAGCAACATATATTTAAATCAAGTCTTCTGTTTCAGAATATAGCTTTACATTGTATCCACCTCTTAGCAAGACTTTCTTTGGCATAGTTTGAGTTCAATTGTTCACTTTACAAAGAAACTGGTGGTTTTAAAACGCCAGCTTCCTGGTAGAGGTGAGTAACGGTACTACACCCATTTTTGACAGCTGTCTATCTTTTAAAAGGGGATTTAGCTTGATAGCATATGATTCTTGCTGACATTGTATTGGTGTGGATTCTTGCAGTAGAATCATGGGAAACACCCAACAAGAAGGTTGGATTTTTTTGGTGATTTGTGAGCCATGATTTTAGCACATTTTGACAATCAAGAGAAATAATTCCCAAACAGCTTTGGGTTGCTTTTGGCAATCTGTATTGCTATTTCCAAGTGGTTTCAGTCTACTTGATGGGTAGCTCAATGGTGGTTTTTGGCAGTGATCTCCTGTGTTCACTAATATAGACAAAAGTGGATGGCAGCCTATTTTCGATGTTTTCACTGCGCACTTTCTGGTGATTTCTGGCCAGCAGCATGCTTTCCGGTAGCCATTATGATGTTTCTGCTGCCAGCAATGCATATTACTGTTGCAGGGCTTGGATTAGTGGGTTACAACATCCCACAAGCACTGGGTACCGTTGTTGGCTTTCAAACATACCCACGTGACTACAACATTCAGTTTGTCAATATTCTGTTTGACACATTTTCAGAAGTGAAAAGGATGGGACGCTCAACAGATCAATTCCTTCTCTTCAAAGACAAGTATGTACGTAGAGAACAATTTTCTCTAACTCTTGCATACGCAGTCACCATTCATAAATCACAAGGTCTTACCCTAAACAAAGCATTGATAGACATTCGTAACAGAGTCTTTAAAGATGCATGAGCTTCGTAGCACTATCACGCTTACGTACACTTGACGTCTATTTCTAATCAACTTTGATGCAAGTTAAGTAAACGCTGATATTCCTTGCATTTTAGAATACAATAGACTTCGTTCACTATACACCCCCCATCTAAAAACATATCCTGTTCCACAAAAAGTAAAATGTTCTAAAAGAAAACTAAATCAAACAGAAATGCAACAGGATGTCACTGCAAATCCTCCAAAGAGATTAAAAGAAACTAATACTTCATCAACTACCACAATCAAAAAAGAACCTATTAGGGAAAGTAAACCTGGTACTTCTTCAAAGAAGGAAGACAAACTCCAAAAAAAGCACTCAAATACAGAACTAGCTGGTCCATTTAAACTTTCAAATGTAATTGGTGTAAGTTGCTACGCAAATGTAGCAATGAATATTCTATTTTAATTACCACCAATTGTTGACAACATTTACTTACACACTACAGACCAATGTGTTTGCAAATGTTAGTACTTCATAGAAACGCAACGAACAATCCTGACAACACGTATAGTGTTTATGGAATAAGACAACAATTGGACCACTGTGCTGGAATGGTGAAATTCACTGTAAACTCACAGGAAGATCCACAGGAATTTCTAATGTACTCACTACAAGTACTGGAAAACAAAAACATACCTATAAATGAAATCTTCCAGATTTCATACATGTGGAAACATACATGCACTCTCTGCAACAATATGACACAAGAACAAATCCCCAATCAGCGCTTTGTGTATGTATCAATACCTAATTGTAAATATGTGTCAATTTCAGCAACTTGTACAAAATGCAAACCATGGTAGATTATGTACTACCTGCAATTCGGATAATCGCTCCACCTTATTAATACAAACACATAGTAAATACGTAATACTAATGCTTCTACGTTACAATGCAGATAGTACAAAAAACAACTGCAAGCTGACTGGATTCACACATGGTCAAGTATAACTTGTTAAGAAAACCTTCACAACAATAGGTATAATCTACCACACAGGAGCCACAACCAATGCAGGTCACTATAATCCGTATATAAAAAAAAATGTGGATGGTTCCAATGTAATGATAGTACCATTACTCTAAAGCAGAGATTACCTGCAAATCTTACAAACGTTTATTTAATGTTCTTAAAACTAAAATTTATTAACTAAGCTGTACTTAAACATTAACTAAACTGATATTCAAAAACTATAAACTGTTAAAATATGCCAACAGCTATATAACTGCCCCAAGATTCTACAACAACTAAACAGATAAATTAATAATACTAAATTATATCTAAAAATATATAATTAGAATACGCCAACTGGTATCTAACTGCCCCAAGATTTTACAATATCCAAACATATAAATCAATACCACTTCATTATAACAAATAATAGACTGTTAGAATATGCCAACAGGTATCTAATTGCCCCAAGATTCTACAACAACTAAACAGATAAATGAATACTACTACATTATATCTAAAAATAGACAGTTAGAATACGCCAACTGGTATCTAACTACCCCAAAACTTTACAATATCCAAACAGATAAATCAAAACCACTTCATTATAACAAAAAATAGACTGTTAGAATATGTCAGCAGGTATCTGACTGCTCCAAAAATCTGCAACAAGCCAATATATAGAGCATTAGCCAGAAACAACAAGTGAACACTGAAAACAAACAAACAAATAGACTGTAGCATAAGAAAAAAAGTTTTTTTTTAATCCAACATGGATTTTTTTTTCTCCCACCGACCCAATGATTTTAGCAACAAACACAGAAACTGAGCAAATTGCACTGTACACTGGATTGTAATATACTAAGTATGAGGGTAAAAAAAAAATGTTGATTATTCAATGTTATAAGTCATTACAAAATACCAATACTAACATGATCTTTTCTTTTATCACAGAAATAAACAAGAAATACATGTACTCCAGTTCCTAAACCAAACAGTAAGTATATTATAATAAGTACAACCATCACAGAAAATCACACCCATAATGACTTATAACTTTGGTGCTTATAAATTTGGTCTTGTCCATGCACCCAAGACTATAGGCCCTGCCCACAACCACTGCAGCATATCACACCCATAGTGGCTTATAACTTTGTTGCTTATAAATTTGTTCTTGGATCCCAAAGTTATAAGCCACTATGGGTGTGATATGCTGCGGTGGTTGTGGCCATATGGCTATTCTCCCAAGACTCTATGCCCTGGCCACACCCACCTCAGCATATCACACCCATAGAGTCAAACATTTGAACTATGCCATAATGGCACTTTTAATGTCCGCTGACATGATGAGTGTTCTTAGAACAGTTTCAACTTACCTACGAACAGTACGGACAGGCATAGCGTCCTCAGGACACCCCCATTTTGTTTATTTATGAACATCCCAGGACACATAATGTGTTCTAAGAAAACTTTCATCTTGCCAGCGAACAATACGGACAGCGTCCTCAGGACACCCCATTTCGTCCATTGGAGAACATTTCAGGACAGTGCATATGTTATTAGAACAGTTTCAACTTGCCTGCGAACAAAACAGACAGGCATACCGTCCTCAGGACACACCCATTTCGTTTATTTTCGAACATTTCAGGACACTGCGAGTGTTCTTAGAACAGTTTCAACTTGCTTGCGAACAAAACGGACATGCATGCCGTCCTCAGGACACACCCATTTTGTTTATTTTCGAACATTTCAGGACACTGTGTGTGTTCTTAGAACAGTTTCAACTTGCTTGCGAACAATACGTAAAGGCGTAGTGTCCTCAGAACACCCCCATTTCGTTTATTTACAAACATCCCAGGACACTTCATGTGTTCTTAGAACAATTTGAACTTGCTTGCGAACAGTACGGATAGGCATACCGTCCTCAGGACACCCCCATTTTGTTTATTGACGGACATCCCAGGACACATGATGTGTTCTTAGAACAGATTCAACTTGCCTGCGAACAAAACGGACATGTTTACCGTCCTCAGAACACACCCATTTCATTTATTTTCGAACATTTCAGGACACCGCAAGTGTTCTTAGAACACTTTCAGCTTGCTTGTGAACAATAAGTACAGGCCTAGTGTCCTCAGAACACCCCCATTTTGTTTCTTTACAAACATCCCAAGACACTTCATGTGTTCTTAGAACAATTTGAACTTGCTTGCAAACAGTACGGATTGGCATACCGTCCTCAGGACACCCCCATTTTGTTTATTGAAGGACATCCCAGGACACATGATGTGTTCTTAGAACAGTTTCAACTTGCCTGCGAACAAAACGGACAGGCATACCGTCCTCGGGACACACCCATTTTGTTTATTTTCAAAAATGTCAGGACACTGCGAGTGTTCTTAGAACAGTTTCAACTTGCTTGCGAACAATACGTACAGGCGTAGTGTTCTCAGAACACCTCCATTTCGTTTATTTACAAACATCCCAGGACACATGATGTGTTCTTAGAAAAGATTCAACTTGCCTGCGAACAAAACGGACATGTTTACCGTCCTCAGAACACACCCATTTCGTTTATTTTCGAACATTTCAGGACACCGCAAGTGTTCTTAGAACACTTTCAGCTTGCTTGTGAACAATAAGTACAGGCCTAGTGTCCTCAGAACACCCCCATTTTGTTTCTTTACAAACATCCCAAGACACTTCATGTGTTCTTAGAACAATTTGAACTTGCTTGCGAACAGTACGGATAGGCATACCGTCCTCAGGACACCCCCATTTTGTTTATTGACGGACATCCCAGGACACATGATGTGTTCTTAGAACAGATTCAACTTGCCTGCGAACAAAACGGACAGGCATACCATCCTCAGAACACACCGATTTCGTTTATTTTCGAACATTTCAGGACACCGTGAGTTTTCTTAGGACACTTTCAGCTTGCTTGCGAACAATACCTGCAGGTGTAGTGTCCTCAGAACACCCCCATTCCGTTTATTTAGAACATTTCAGAACATCTGCGTTGTCCGCGGACAGAGCGAACACAACAGGGGGGTTTACCACCTAAATATATACAACATTTAACCCATCTCCCCAAACACTTTTACACACCAACACACTCTACTATATAGTATTTTTTCCACCAAGTTTCACCGCACTGTACACGGACGTCCACGAATCCAAGATGGCGGGAGTTCCTGAAAATCTGAGGCGCTTCACGCTCTTCACCATCCAATCAGCGAACACGTTGCATGTCCGCGGACATGACACAAGCCGGTTGGCCAATCAGGACACTGTCCGCAGAGCGAACAGGGATGTGTGTCCGCGGACCGAACATAAATATCACTACATTTTTGTGACCTACTTTTTGGTCAGTTTAAAAAAAAAAACTACTAGACGTATTTTCACCAAGCCGCTGCTCCTGGTCCAAATTTGGTGAAAATCCGTCCAGCTGTTTGGCCTGTAGGCGTGAGCAAAGTTTTTTCTGCATTCAGTCTATGGGAAAAAAAGAAGTTTTGGGACCCCCCCTATAACTTTGCCCCCCCCAGACCAAACCTCACCAAACTTTGCAAACGAATTCAGAGTGACCCATATACTTGTTTTGCAAAGTTTGGTGAGGATTCGTCCAGGGAGAGCAAAGTTATAAGCCACCCAAAAAAGGCACTTCCTACGGAACAGCAACTTAACCATAACTACATAGCTGCACAGCCACGGTAGTTTAATATTTAAGTACACCCTGCAGAGTATAAGCATGTTGCAAATCAGACATCACTCTTTTGAATTAAGGTCTGGGGCATAACCTGATGCGCATTAAAAACACACATGTTCAAAGCCAAATGTTTTCACACTAGTATAGCATTGGGAAAACCTGAAAAATCCAGGTGGTCTGAGAGACGTGACAGAAAAAGGGGCACACAAGGAAAGAGAGGGTGTGAGAAGTGAGGCAAATAGGAGTTGCGATGGAAAGTGATCCATGAAAAGTGATGGGCAGAGGGAAAAGGCAGGAAGGAGGAAGTGGCCTTTGGAGGGAGCTGGATGCAGATGAATGTATGTAGTAAGAAGGTGGGAAGGGTAGTCACAGGGAAGGATACAAACACCACAGGAATGCAGCCATTTCCAAATGATTTCAACTGGGGCCAGCTACTGACACATGTAATTATGTACATCTCCTGAAGAGAATGTTTGTTTAGTTAATGTTCGCCATCTTTCTTTGTGGCAACACATAGCATCTCTGACTTTCCAAGCCCATACGTATACAGACAACATGCACATATGTTTTGTTACTGAGATTAATATCATGTACCACTGCCACTTGCATGGTTTCCAGGCCCTCGGCCCAATCAGAAAGAGAAACGGAGGGGTTACGGAAGACTCTAGATAGCATCGATGTTGTGCTGATATAATATAAGTCATTTGTAACGCTCCTGTACACAAGTGTTTCTGTTGCTGCAGACCTAAAATATCCTGAACTCTGAATGTCGGTAACGGTTCTAGGGGCAAACTGTCCTGTGCACAGAGGCCTATGTTTACAGAGAGATGCCCTTTGTGTTTTGACTGCATTGTCCAGGGGATGTGTTATATAGGTAGGTTGCAGAGTTGACGGGTTCTCTTGTTTGTAGTTTGATGGGAGGGTTTTGAAGCATACGGAGAACAGGTGGCAAATAGTTTGCGTATATTTGAGCGTCGGGGATGGAGATATTGCTGCAAGAATCATCATTTTAAAGTGGGAGTGTTCTGTGGCATTTGTGCACTTGGTACTGTGAGAAATAATTGGGGTGGCGTTCTTTTGCGGGACAGTGTCAAAGGCAGATGCACAACCTTTTGTTTTGATGGGTGTAGGCTTACTAGTGCCAATTTGCTTCCTATGGGTTTGTCAGAAAGACTTGGGAGCATGTCACCTTGAAGGAAGAGCCCAAGATCTGAAAGATTGCAGTGCTTTGAGTCTGGTTAGACAATGAGAGTGTGATAGGGCTAAAGAAGAGGGCTTAGACATGGCTCAATTAGTGTTGATGAGCTAATGGCTAGGCTTGTGGTGCCCATAAAGAGGAGATTAGCATATGTAGTGTAAGTTGATAGGAGATCTTAGAGGGGAGTAAGTAAGTTTGAGGAAGAGGGAGTTGGCCTTACAAGGAAGGGAAAACAAGCTGCAACCCTATATTCCTACAAATAGCCTCTTGCAGACATGTTCCATTTCACTGACCTACTGTCAATTTCTCTCTCTCTCTCTCTCTCTCTCTCTCTCTCTCTCTCTCTCTCTCTCTCTCTCTCTCTCTCCCTCTCCTTCTATCTCTCAATGCCTCTCTCTCAATTAGATATAGTGTACACCATGTGCAACAAAACAAGCATCTATGAGTTGACATAGTCTGAAAACTACACTCATTACCATAATATACATGCTAAGAGTTATGGGAGGCAAGAACATTTGGTTCAGAGAAAGGACTGCATGAAATCTGAGAACCACAGGTGCCAATTTCCCTTTCCTCAGTATGTTGTTTTGGAGTATGAAAGGCACCTCAAACCTCACAGTAACATTGTCAGGTGCTGTCCTCAGTGGCCAGTTGGGACTTTTTCCCATCAGGGACAAGCCCTTTGTGGGCAGTGCACAGTGTTCGTCAGGCATTCATCAGGCAGTCAGGGCAAGGGCCAGAATCCCTACTTCCCAGATGTCTACTCTGTGTCTCCAACAAGTCCCACAATCTTTACACAGCCACACACCAAAATGAAATTCCCCAACTCCAACCAGTCAGGACTCGCCAAGTCTTGAGGCTGCAACAGGACTTGGTTTTGTAGTTTTGATGCAACCCTGCAGAGAGTTTGACACTATGAAATGAGGTGCAGAAAAGATATGAGGTGGAGTGCGAATTCCTCAAAGTGCACCACGGTGCACCACCCCTTAGTCTAAATGTGGTGTAGAGGCTAAAGGATGGTGAAGAGAAGCTTCCTGGCTGCAAAATAAAGAGCGTGGGCAGGGGATAGGATTAGGATGGACAGTCCAATAACACTGCAGACTCGAAGTTGAAGCCTCTCTGACCCCTATCTAGGTTAGGATAGCTTACCAAGTTCCTTACATAACTTTAAGCAGCTTTGTGCAGCAGCTAAATGATGAAAACAGGGCAAAACAGGAATGCTTTATTTATTCAGATTTTGAGGGATGTTTTGGGACTGTCAAGGAATAGCATATTCACAAGGTGTGAACTGTCCCCGCAGGGTTTCTCCTGGAGCCAGGAATGTACCGCCCCAAACATTAACAGCTATTTACACTAGAAAAGAGAGGATGGGGTGGGTTTGCATTTCTGGTTTACAGTGGATGTTGAGTAGTTTGTGCCATATTAGTTATAACCTTTACTCAACTTGGCATGCTTTCTAAGGATGAATGTTATGTAATTGTAATTCTTTTTAGTTTTGATGCTGGTTCAAAAAGCTACAAATGGAGACATATGTTGGATGTGTGGACCATGGTACTGTGGGAATTTTCTACCTTCTTTTGATGCATGTCTATAAGATGGGTCAGAGCAAGTTTGCCAGGAGCTGTCAGGCCCGGTAGCTGTGTAAAAAAGAAATGTCTTTAATGTTTTTTTAAAGTCAAGTGATTATTGATTGTGTCGATTCTGTCTAGCAGTCAATCCCAGAATTTCATCATGATGTGAGAGAAACCCAAACTCCTGTACCTATATCAGTCATAATGCATGGTTTCCAGGTGTATGTCATTGCTAGATCTCAGTGTTCTCCTTGACTTGCACCAAATTATCCTTGCTGGGAGTGATCTATTGGTAATGTGCTTTAAAATGTTTAATTTTCTTGACCAGTGGCCAGTGGGGTGATCTTAGCACTAAGGATGTATTTCTCCTCCTATCAAATCTAAGAAGTGGTTTTTCTGATGTGTTCTGGATGCACTGAAGTTTCTTAGTAAAGTAATCTGGCATTCCTAGGAATATGTTGTTTGCATAGTCGATTGTGATAAACATTTCTATATATATAGGAAATACTTTAGTTGAAGGGATGTTAAATCTAAAAAACAAATAAATTCACCAGTTATGGTCAGCTATGCAACTGTAACACACTCCCCCATCATGCAGTTCTCATACCAACAAACATGGCATCACATGTGACACCCCGAAAAGCATCATAGATACCATGACAAATGACATCATCAAACTGCAGACATTCTGACAGAAAGTGCTTACTAGAGGTTGTGAGTGGGGGCCAGCCAACAGATGCAGTGTGAGATGAAGGCATCTTTGGAACTGGTCCATGCTTCACATAATGCACATATCATGGGTGAAATACTCCACTGAAGTCCTGAGAATATAGAAACTGAATTACACATAATCACAGTCCATAGCCACAGCATGGATCATGGTACTAGAAAATGCCTCTTATGGAGTAGCTGTGCAGTATAATTAAACGTCTAGTACTTTCAAAACTCTGAGCAAGTTTAAGCTTTCAGTGAAGATCTAAATATACATACATTCTCAGACATTCATGTGGCTAATAACAGTATACTCACAGAATTGGTGCATTCAAATTTGATGCATGATCAGATAAGATGAGGAAACTAGTATGATGACCAATTCATGAAAATACAATGAGTGCCTGTCATCATACATACACTGCTTATATGTTCAGTGTATGTACACCATTATCACAGGCTTAATCCTAAGGACAGTGACTGAGCCCATTCATATATACACCCCATTCTAGCATATATTCATGACATGTCATCAATACACTACCTGTAGGTCAAGGCGGCCTGTATTTGCTTTCTCTAACCATGAAGACCATCATAGGCCTTAGCCATTGTGTGCTCAAATGTATTGTGTAACATCTTTGCATACTATTTCCACCATGTATATATAGTGAAATTGCTAATGTCATATGTGTTGCCATGAGTGCTGTCACTGATGATGCCATTTATGATGGAATTTTGGGTTTTCATAGTACTGTACATAGTTCAAGTTCACCAGTGCTTCTGTGGCCTTACACCGAAGCGCATGGAACACTGCCCTTAGTAACAATAAGAATGTAGTTGCTTGAGAATGTTATGGTAAGAACTGTGTCAGTTGAAGGACTGGCCAGGGGAGAGAGCTGTAGTCTCACTTGAATTCCTCAATGAAGCTTCATCAACTCACCTAATCATGTGGACATTATATGAATATAATACTGCCAACAAGGATTGACAATCGCCCAGGGTGCTGCTGGCGTGGGTATGGGCTGAGTGAACCTCTGGTACTCTGTGGAGTGTCTTCTGCATGTGGAACGAGATACGACCAGATAAGACGAGTGACCAGCCACTATTGATGACCAGATATTCATGTGAGTTTTGAATATAACACAGTGCCATCGCTCAGTGCAAATGCACGTGCCTGAGGATTTACTGGGTTTCGGAGAAGCGAGGTGCAAGGCACTCCGCAAGGAGAAGCCACCTGGAGTGCACAGCTATCAGCATAAGGAGGGGCCCTCTGCCGCACAGCGGAGAAACTTTAGAGGAAGGGACTCATCGACGTGCATAAACGTACATCGGACATTTTGGTATCCATGGATACTGCATAAACAACAGCGCAGGGACAACCTTCGCAAGCCATGTCTTTGATACGCACCCCCACGATGCAGTGCAAGTATTAAGAAACATCCAGTAGCTAAACACGGACCAATTAGATACAAAAACAAAAAAGGAGACATTTGGCTATTACTGTTCGACACATTTTTTGCTTCACTGAATAACTGCATAATTGTGAGTATCGTGCCTTAGGAGAGCAAAGATATACAATCAGCGGAACAAAACACCACTGTTGGTAGCAGTGGTACCGCACAACAACAAAGGAACTGTGAATAAAGTGTTGCACTAACACCATAGCAAATATACCAGGCCCAGTGATATTCCTTCCCCAAGGATGTGGTAAGCCAAGAATCAAATGGAAGGAATGGAAAGAAGATTTCTTGAAATTCATCCTGGCTGTATATGGTCCAAGCTATTCAGTGGACAGAAAAGATGCCTCATTTCAATGTCTTGGGCATGGTGGGCAAGAAGTGGTAAAAAGGTTACCAGATCCGCTACAAGAAGAGGGTCACATGCTAAATGCATTTGATGTCAGCATTTTTAAATTAGACAAACATTTTGAAGATTTTTGGAAGATATAAAATGCATGGAGGACAAAATACGAGAGGAACAGTGGAAGGAGAAAGACCCAGACCTGGACAGGGCTATTGATATAGCAAAGAACGTTGAACACATCTCCACCTGCATTAACAAACTGGTCAATGAAGGGAGAACCATTGAGATTGAGAAAACAAATTTCTTAAGAGGAATTGAAACTAGTTTTTTCAAGAGTGAAAAGAGTAACAATACGACTGGAGCGAGGGTGCAACTCTCAACAAGAAGACTGCTGAAGAATTTAGTTTTTGTGGAAGAGGGAGAGGTCTTCAAAAATACAACAGAGGAGGAGCACCAGGATGTCAAGCACATAGAGGAACATCTGGGGGCCACAATCCAAGAGGGGATGGTAGATGTTACAGATGTAGTAACACAAATCATTTCGCCAGTGACAAAAAGTGCATAGCTAGGTTTGTATAATGTAGACAATGTGGTAAAAGAGGACACACTTCTAGATGTTGCAAGTTTTGGAGTGGTGAAGTTGATGGTGAGGAGGATGATGTTGAAGTGTGTGAAGAGTTCATCGTCATAAAAGAGATTGATGCTGTCTCTGCAACAAGTGTAGTCAAGGTCAAGTCATTATTGGAATAACTGGAACTTGGATTGAAATGTTAGTAGACAGTGGGCAGATTACACATTGATAAGTAAGAGGTCTTGGTAAGATAATTTGGAAAGCTGCACATTGAAAGAGGCTGAATTTAAAGCCAATTGTTATGATGAAAACCCCATTGTTATTATTGGAGAACTTGATGCTGAAGTGAGCTTCAACTGAAAGATGGTTAAATCTAAAGTTTATGTTACAGATGTAGGTGAAAACCTACTGTCATGGACATGTCAATCAAACTTAGGGATACCGTTGGATCCCAATCATGATGAACAAGTCTGTAATGAATGCAATTTTACAGATGTGTATTCTGTGAAAGAAGTAGGTGAAAGTGGTGAACAGATTAAACAGAGTGACAATAGTTACATTGAGAAGCGGGCACATAAGGTTTTTTATGATCAGGTTGAATGTTTGAACACGTTTGTTCATAAGATAAAGCTTAAAAGGAATTCAATTCCCGTTGCTCACCAAAGCTAGGCCTGTACTGTCAGCATACAAAAAAGAAGTTGAAAAGGAAATTGAAAGAATATTAAAGGATGGACTAATTGAGAAAGAAGAAGCTTCAAAGTGGGTTAGTACCATTGTTTTTGTAAAGAAGACAAATAGATCAATATGTTTGGGGATAGATCTTAGAGAGGTTAACAGAAATATGATCACAGAGAGTTTTCCTCTTCCCAGGATTGAGGAGATCATCACTGATCTTAATGGTTCCAAAGAGGCAATTGTGGACATGCCTGCACCAATGAATAAGAATGAAGTGTCTTCATTTCTTAGTCTATTTGAGTACTATAGAAATTCAATTCGATGATTAGCAAGCAAAACCACCAATCTGAGAAAGTTGACGAGAAGAGGGGTTATATTTCAATGGAATAAGAAAGGTGGTAAAAGAGGACATAACAAGAGCACCCATTGTACAAGGTTTTAGAGAGGACTCCAAAACTGTTGTTTAAACAGATGCATCAGAGTATGGGCTAGGGGGTGTGTTAATGCAAGAGGAGGGTTCAAGACAGTACACAGTAGCGTATGCCTCCAGAACTCTCACGGAGGTGGAATATCAGCATTCAGTTATCGAGCAAGAGGCTCTAGACATTTCGGGGGGTATTTTAAAATTCAAGGTGTATTTTTTTGGTAGGAAATGTGTGGTTCGCACTGATCACAAGCCACTTAATGTCATTTTTAACAAAAGGGAAAAGATATGAGGTGGAGTGCGAATTCCTCAAAGTGCACCACGGTGCACCACCCCTTAGTCTAAATGTGGTGTAGAGGCTAAAGGATGGTGAAGAGAAGCTTCCTGGCTGCAAAATAAAGAGCGTGGGCAGGGGATAGGATTAGGATGGACAGTCCAATAACACTGCAGACTCGAAGTTGAAGCCTCTCTGACCCCTATCTAGGTTAGGATAGCTTACCAAGTTCCTTACATAACTTTAAGCAGCTTTGTGCAGCAGCTAAATGATGAAAACAGGGCAAAACAGGAATGCTTTATTTATTCAGATTTTGAGGGATGTTTTGGGACTGTCAAGGAATAGCATATTCACAAGGTGTGAACTGTCCCCGCAGGGTTTCTCCTGGAGCCAGGAATGTACCGCCCCAAACATTAACAGCTATTTACACTAGAAAAGAGAGGATGGGGTGGGTTTGCATTTCTGGTTTACAGTGGATGTTGAGTAGTTTGTGCCATATTAGTTATAACCTTTACTCAACTTGGCATGCTTTCTAAGGATGAATGTTATGTAATTGTAATTCTTTTTAGTTTTGATGCTGGTTCAAAAAGCTACAAATGGAGACATATGTTGGATGTGTGGACCATGGTACTGTGGGAATTTTCTACCTTCTTTTGATGCATGTCTATAAGATGGGTCAGAGCAAGTTTGCCAGGAGCTGTCAGGCCCGGTAGCTGTGTAAAAAAGAAATGTCTTTAATGTTTTTTTAAAGTCAAGTGATTATTGATTGTGTCGATTCTGTCTAGCAGTCAATCCCAGAATTTCATCATGATGTGAGAGAAACCCAAACTCCTGTACCTATATCAGTCATAATGCATGGTTTCCAGGTGTATGTCATTGCTAGATCTCAGTGTTCTCCTTGACTTGCACCAAATTATCCTTGCTGGGAGTGATCTATTGGTAATGTGCTTTAAAATGTTTAATTTTCTTGACCAGTGGCCAGTGGGGTGATCTTAGCACTAAGGATGTATTTCTCCTCCTATCAAATCTAAGAAGTGGTTTTTCTGATGTGTTCTGGATGCACTGAAGTTTCTTAGTAAAGTAATCTGGCATTCCTAGGAATATGTTGTTTGCATAGTCGATTGTGATAAACATTTCTATATATATAGGAAATACTTTAGTTGAAGGGATGTTAAATCTAAAAAACAAATAAATTCACCAGTTATGGTCAGCTATGCAACTGTAACACACTCCCCCATCATGCAGTTCTCATACCAACAAACATGGCATCACATGTGACACCCCGAAAAGCATCATAGATACCATGACAAATGACATCATCAAACTGCAGACATTCTGACAGAAAGTGCTTACTAGAGGTTGTGAGTGGGGGCCAGCCAACAGATGCAGTGTGAGATGAAGGCATCTTTGGATCTGGTCCATGCTTCACATAATGCACATATCATGGGTGAAATACTCCACTGAAGTCCTGAGAATATAGAAACTGAATTACACATAATCACAGTCCATAGCCACAGCATGGATCATGGTACTAGAAAATGCCTCTTATGGAGTAGCTGTGCAGTATAATTAAACGTCTAGTACTTTCAAAACTCTGAGCAAGTTTAAGCTTTCAGTGAAGGTCTAAATATACATACATTCTCAGACATTCATGTGGCTAATAACAGTATACTCACAGAATTGGTGCATTCAAATTTGATGCATGATCAGATAAGATGAGGAAACTAGTATGATGACCAATTCATGAAAATACAATGAGTGCCTGTCATCATACATACACTGCTTATATGTTCAGTGTATGTACACCATTATCACAGGCTTAATCCTAAGGACAGTGACTGAGCCCATTCATATATACACCCCATTCTAGCATATATTCATGACATGTCATCAATACACTACCTGTAGGTCAAGGCGGCCTGTATTTGCTTTCTCTAACCATGAAGACCATCATAGGCCTTAGCCATTGTGTGCTCAAATGTATTGTGTAACATCTTTGCATACTATTTCCACCATGTATATATAGTGAAATTGCTAATGTCATATGTGTTGCCATGAGTGCTGTCACTGATGATGCCATTTATGATGGAATTTTGGGTTTTCATAGTACTGTACATAGTTCAAGTTCACCAGTGCTTCTGTGGCCTTACACCGAAGCGCATGGAACACTGCCCTTAGTAACAATAAGAATGTAGTTGCTTGAGAATGTTATGGTAAGAACTGTGTCAGTTGAAGGACTGGCCAGGGGAGAGAGCTGTAGTCTCACTTGAATTCCTCAATAAAGCTTCATCAACTCACCTAATCATGTGGACATTATATGAATATAATACTGCCAACAAGGATTGACAATCGCCCAGGGTGCTGCTGGCGTGGGTATGGGCTGAGTGAACCTCTGGTACTCTGTGGAGTGTCTTCTGCATGTGGAACGAGATACGACCAGATAAGACGAGTGACCAGCCACTATTGATGACCAGATATTCATGTGAGTTTTGAATATAACACAGTGCCATCGCTCAGTGCAAATGCACGTGCCTGAGGATTTACTGGGTTTCGGAGAAGCGAGGTGCAAGGCACTCCGCAAGGAGAAGCCACCTGGAGTGCACAGCTATCAGCATAAGGAGGGGCCCTCTGCCGCACAGCGGAGAAACTTTAGAGGAAGGGACTCATCGACGTGCATAAACGTACATCGGACATTTTGGTATCCATGGATACTGCATAAACAACAGCGCAGGGACAACCTTCGCAAGCCATGTCTTTGATACGCACCCCCACGATGCAGTGCAAGTATTAAGAAACATCCAGTAGCTAAACACGGACCAATTAGATACAAAAACAAAAAAGGAGACATTTGGCTATTACTGTTCGACACATTTTTTGCTTCACTGAATAACTGCATAATTGTGAGTATCGTGCCTTAGGAGAGCAAAGATATACAATCAGCGGAACAAAACACCACTGTTAGTAGCAGTGGTACCGCACAACAACAAAGGAACTGTGAATAAAGTGTTGCACTAACACCATAGCAAATATACCAGGCCCAGTGATATTCCTTCCCCAAGGATGTGGTAAGCCAAGAATCAAATGGAAGGAATGGAAAGAAGATTTCTTGAAATTCATCCTGGCTGTATATGGTCCAAGCTATTCAGTGGACAGAAAAGATGCCTCATTTCAATGTCTTGGGCATGGTGGGCAAGAAGTGGTAAAAAGGTTACCAGATCCGCTACAAGAAGAGGGTCACATGCTAAATGCATTTGATGTCAGCATTTTTAAATTAGACAAACATTTTGAAGATTTTTGGAAGATATAAAATGCATGGAGGACAAAATACGAGAGGAACAGTGGAAGGAGAAAGACCCAGACCTGGACAGGGCTATTGATATAGCAAAGAACGTTGAACACATCTCCACCTGCATTAACAAACTGGTCAATGAAGGGAGAACCATTGAGATTGACAAAACAAATTTCTTAAGAGGAATTGAAACTAGTTTTTTCAAGAGTGAAAAGAGTAACAATACGACTGGAGCGAGGGTGCAACTCTCAACAAGAAGACTGCTGAAGAATTTAGTTTTTGTGGAAGAGGGAGAGGTCTTCAAAAATACAACAGAGGAGGAGCACCAGGATGTCAAGCACATAGAGGAACATCTGGGGGCCACAATCCAAGAGGGGATGGTAGATGTTACAGATGTAGTAACACAAATCATTTCGCCAGTGACAAAAAGTGCATAGCTAGGTTTGTATAATGTAGACAATGTGGTAAAAGAGGACATACTTCTAGATGTTGCAAGTTTTGGAGTGGTGAAGTTGATGGTGAGGAGGATGATGTTGAAGTGTGTGAAGAGTTCATCGTCATAAAAGAGATTGATGCTGTCTCTGCAACAAGTGTAGTCAAGGTCAAGTCATTATTGGAATAACTGGAACTTGGATTGAAATGTTAGTAGACAGTGGGCAGATTACACATTGATAAGTAAGAGGTCTTGGTAAGATAATTTGGAAAGCTGCACATTGAAAGAGGCTGAATTTAAAGCCAATTGTTATGATGAAAACCCCATTGTTATTATTGGAGAACTTGATGCTGAAGTGAGCTTCAACTGAAAGATGGTTAAATCTAAAGTTTATGTTACAGATGTAGGTGAAAACCTACTGTCATGGACATGTCAATCAAACTTAGGGATACCGTTGGATCCCAATCATGATGAACAAGTCTGTAATGAATGCAATTTTACAGATGTGTATTCTGTGAAAGATGTAGGTGAAAGTGGTGAACAGATTAAACAGAGTGACAATAGTTACATTGAGAAGCGGGCACATAAGGTTTTTTATGATCAGGTTGAATGTTTGAACACGTTTGTTCATAAGATAAAGCTTAAAAGGAATTCAATTCCCGTTGCTCACCAAAGCTAGGCCTGTACTGTCAGCATACAAAAAAGAAGTTGAAAAGGAAATTGAAAGAATATTAAAGGATGGACTAATTGAGAAAGAAGAAGCTTCAAAGTGGGTTAGTACCATTGTTTTTGTAAAGAAGACAAATAGATCAATATGTTTGGGGATAGATCTTAGAGAGGTTAACAGAAATATGATCACAGAGAGTTTTCCTCTTCCCAGGATTGAGGAGATCATCACTAATCTTAATGGTTCCAAAGAGGCAATTGTGGACATGCCTGCACCAATGAATAAGAATGAAGTGTCTTCATTTCTTAGTCTATTTGAGTACTATAGAAATTCAATTCGATGATTAGCAAGCAAAACCACCAATCTGAGAAAGTTGACGAGAAGAGGGGTTATATTTCAATGGAATAAGAAAGGTGGTAAAAGAGGACATAACAAGAGCACCCATTGTACAAGGTTTTAGAGAGGACTCCAAAACTGTTGTTTAAACAGATGCATCAGAGTATGGGCTAGGGGGTGTGTTAATGCAAGAGGAGGGTTCAAGACAGTACACAGTAGCGTATGCCTCCAGAACTCTCACGGAGGTGGAATATCAGCATTCAGTTATCGAGCAAGAGGCTCTAGACATTTCGGGGGGTATTTTAAAATTCAAGGTGTATTTTTTTGGTAGGAAATGTGTGGTTCGCACTGATCACAAGCCACTTAATGTCATTTTTAACAAAAAGGGTTTGGCTGGTGTGTCCGGGTGCATTTCAAAGTGTATCAGAAGGTTGCAGGGATTAGAGTTTGTTGTGGAGCATGTGAGTGGAAAAAACAACATAGTTGCAGATGTCTTATCTAGAAAGGTGATGGTGTCAAATGATGATGTAGAAACATTAGGTGATGAAAGGATGAGTGACATTTTTGTTGTTAAGTAATCTATTCAGTAGGAATGGTTGACAGCATTTGTGGAAGATGCTGACTATCAGGAGGCTATGAGGAGGATGTTACTGAAGTAGAAGTGCAACATTGAAGGGGATGAAAGCGAAAAACTAAGAGAATATAAGCAATTCAAAGAGTTGTGTTTGATAGACGTGTTGTGTGGAGGACAGCAACTGGTGGTACCTAAAGGTATGCATGAGAAGGTTGTGAATCTTGGTTATAGGTCCCACATGGGAACCAGTAGGACAAAAGCACTTATCACAATGGATTTCTGGTGGGCAGGGATGGACACTTTTATTGAGACAAGGATAAAAGAGTGTGAGCAATGTAGAGATAGCGAAAAAAGTGTTGGGAACGAGAGTGCCTCCAATGGTGATACCAGATAGTCCCAGGATGATGTAGGACACCATAGCCATTGATTTATTGGGATCATTAAACTTTTGTGGCATGCGGGATGTGTATGTCATAGTTGTGATGGATTTGCTCACAAAGTGGCCGAAGGTTGGTATAATCAAAGACATCACTTCTAAGAATGTAATTGCATTCCTCGAAACAATATTTTGGAGGGAAGGTTGACCTGCAGTAATTGTGTCAGACAATGGTCAACAATTTGTTTTGTGTGAATTTTGTAGTTCAGGAATTAGGTCAAACACAAGAGGACAGCTCTTTACCACCCCCAAAGAAATGGGTGTGTAGACAGATTTAATAGGTCACTCATGGATGGAATATGCATGGCAATGCATTTTGGTGGTGATTGGAGTAAGTAGTTGAGTTGGAGTGTATTTCATTATAGGAACAAACCCCAACCGGTGAATGGAGTCATTCCCTTTGAGCTGATGCATGGTCGGAAGCCTAACACCCCAATGATAGCTGGATGGATGGGATGTGCAAAAATTGTGGGTGTAGATATCCAGGTCAGACATAGGGGTGAGCAGAGTAAAAGGTGTTATGATGTAAGACATGGTTGTAGTTTGAAGAGTGTCAAGAAGGGGATGTGGTAAAGATAAACTCCCAAGGTGAACCATGAAAACTGATAATATATTCTCTGAAAACAGGACTGTGTTAGATGATCTTGGTAATGCAGTCTGACTAGACGGAGGAGAAATTTTGAATAAATAACGTGTTGTGAAAATGTAATCTGCGTAGTGAAATTGGTAATGTCATATATGATGTCATGAGTGTTGTCACTGTTGATGCCATTTATGTATTTTGTGATGTCATGTATCGGCATGAGTAGTGAATGATGGGTTCAACAGTTATATTTTTGGTGCTTGCCATAACTGGAAAATGTCTATGATTTTTAGATTTGACACTGTACTCATAACATTTCTTGAACTAAAGTTTGTTTTTTTCACCTAATTTGCATGTTTTTTTTTTTATTGTAAGGCTAACCATAACATCCCTTCCACTAAAGGATTGTAACTGAATTTCATTTTTTAAAAAATATTGAATGGGCTTCATTTCATGATATTAAATGTCAACTATTAAAAAGCCTTTTTACAATTGTAGCTTACCAAGAACATCGTTTAACCAAGCGCTTGAATACATTTCAATGGTTTTAAAATGATATGAGTTTATCATTTTCACGCCATCAAAATAAAGTATGTGAATTCCACTAAAGATTTCCTTCAGAGTGTGGGATTGGTTGACCATCTTAACTTGGCATCCCTTGGTTGCAAATCCCAAAAGCACATACATAATATAACAGAAGGGATTCACAATGGCATTCAAAATTACATCATCAGGGATATTTACGCAGGGACGCCGAGTTAAGATGTTCATCACTTCCCATATCTCCTGAATTTCATGAGTTTCGTTGCATTAAATCAAATCACATTAACTCTCTTCTTCTCCTTTTACCTGGGCAATTCTTTGCACAGGTGATTTATGAGAGTATCTCCCATGATAGCATGTCATAATTCTACTTACCTATACTTACCAAATTTTACTTCAATGCTCACTCACTCTCTTTTATCTCCCTTTAACACCTTTTCTCAACAGTACTTCTCTTACTCAAAATCACTCCTCCTCCGTAACCCCATATTTCATTAGGGACCACAAATGCCACTGATGCTGTGAGAAGCCCCACCACACTGCCCCCACACTGGACCACACTCCTTGGTCCACACCACTAATTCACATCCTCCAGAATACACACCAATATAAATAACATTTTCACTTTTCCACAAAGCCTAAGCTGTCTTTCATCATAAGTCTGACACCAGCAACTACTACACAAATAAATATATGGCTGTCTTCACAACTCCTGGTGAGGTCATCTTTCTCTTATTATTACCCCATAATGAGGTGTACCACATGATCATTCCCAATCCTTATTAGAATATATGTCTGTTTTGTTTATCTGTTTATCTCATCACAATCCCTCTATATATACTTGTTTTGTGTTTTTTCATAGAATTCCTCTCTATGTATAATGTAGCACACTTTAAGCCAGTCAGGGTCATGGCTGCACCGTTCACACAGGGACTTAAAGTCCATCAGAAAAATCCACAAAGGACTTCAAGATGGCTGCCGTGAAGGGAGGACGCGTGTGAGCCGAGCTCCGTCTCCCCTCCCATGCCACAGCAGCTGCTAAAGAAACTCGGCTCGCACGAATGACCTAGACTGGGCTTCGAGCCCTTGCAACACTTGCTGGGACCTCACTGAGGCAGGAAACGAACGGCTCCCCCAGGCACATCACCCCGAGGGCGGACGCACCAAGACGCGGGAGGGCCTCCCGTCGACCACTACTGCCGGCGTCCTCATCGAAGGGCAGCGATCGGACCAACGGAGAGTCCGCCCCCTCTGACTCACTCGCCGCCGGGGGGGCGTCCACAGACCAATAATACGCCCCCGGGCCAGAATCCAGAGACATACCTAGCGAAAATCGGGACCCGGAGGAGAGATCCACCCGATCCACCGGCCCAATTCGGGTGGCACATTTGCGAGGCCTACATGCTGCAGACGAGGCGGTGGCGGAGGTCGGGCCCGAAGACACGGCTGCTCTGGCAAGCCCCCCTAACACCGCCTCCTTCACCCGCCTCCCCAGCGACCAGATCGGCATCGCCGCCAAAGGTAACCGGGCAGGGAGAGCCCCCATCAACGGATCGGGGGATCAGCAGTCACGAGTTTCTCCTAGAGGTCCTCCATTGGAGCCCGCGGGCACGACGGCCCCTTGCCGCCCCTCCAACACCCCTCCCTGCCCCTCTACAGGGGACGGGCAACACAACGGATGTGAATCCGCCATAACGGAGTAAGGGGGCGAGCTTTCCCTACCGGAGTAATAAGCAAAAGGCCTGCACTGCAACCGGGAAGCCCCCCCCAGACGTGAAACAAGCACTTGAGAGGCCCCAGGCAATATCGTGTCGCACCAAACACAGGGGCAGGCGACAGGGGAGGCAACCCGGGAAGAACCTCGAGCGAGTGGGACAGACGAGCAACCAGAAGATTCGGAGGGGTACGACTTAATCTACCACGAGGCAAGCTTCACAAGAAATAAACTTGCTAAAGCCCAGATGTCACAGACAAGAGGGAAGCAAAACAGACAACCCCCTCATCCCACACGCAGAAACAGGACAAGAACCTGGTTCACCTCTGGGGGGGAGACAAAGGGAACCCAGATAAGGCCGGAGCGCACAAAGCAATGAGAGGCACCCCGGGAGTAGACGCTCCCCACGCCGAGATGGCACGAAGGAAGACCTAAAATCATGGTTTGGGGAGTTACAGCTGCAATTTATGGACTCCATGAACTCGCATCTAGATGCCATGAAGAACAAATTTAAATCAGCGCTCCAGGAACTAAGAACAGAAGTCGATGGACTGGGTGAAAGAACGGATACCCTAGAGAAAGTAGTACAGAACATCGAGGAAGAAACGCAACAAATGGCAGAATTGCAGGAACAGCTGGCCCGTCATATGCATAATCTGGAGATTCAATGCGAAGATTTAGAAAATAGATTGCGCAGGTCCAACATCAGGATCAAAAACATGCCAGAGTCGGTTGAGGATAAAGATCTTAAATCGGCCATGCAACAAGTTTTCCTAGACATCCTTGATCTGCAGGTGGAAGAAGAAATACCGATAGATCGAATACACAGGGTGGGCCCAAGGAGAACGATGACCCAAGGTAACCACCTGAGAGATGTCCTGTGGCCCTCATGAGATATGCACAGAAGGAGCAGATCCTATGGAAGGCCAGGGCAATGGACCATATTCGAATGAATGGAGAGGAGGTACATTTCTATCAGGATATTGCATTATCAACGCTTCAGAAAAGAAGGGACATAGCCCAAATCACAAAAGAACTCACCACTCGTCAAATTAGGTACAAGTGGACGTTTCCATTTGGACTACTATTCACCTGGGACGGCGCGCAAAAAAGGATAACCACAGAAGAGGAAGGTTTGACCATATTAAATCTACAGTAGCAGGACGACGTCTCCCCACAACCAAGCGGCACGGTCCCATTCACGAGGAAGAGCAGGGGGGAATGGAAAACGATAAACAAAAGGGTGCGGCGCCCCAGTAAAAGGAAATGAAGACCAACAGAGGGCAGGAATGGTGAAGCAGAAAACATGACAAGGTGGTGCGCAAGGAGCCAAGAAAATAACTGCAGGAAAGCGAGTCCGATATAACAGGTGCCGGGAGGGAAGGGGAGTGAGGACCCGGGGTCACTGAAGTCATGTGGAAGGGTTTAGGAACCCCTTCAAAGTTGTCCCTGAGAGTGTTAGAGGGTATGAAGCACAAGGCGACACGCCTGAGCGTTAATAGGAAATCATGCCATCCTCAGGGTTGTTGGGGGAGGGAAGAGGGAAATGCGCCAGTTGGGGATTGTGCAAGTTTTGGGGGCGGGGGGAGTTGGGGACAGGGGGAAAACCAAGCATAACTCAAAAACAGAGAATGGGCGTAAGGAGCATTGGACATGCCAGATAGCCTGTAAACACCAATGGGGATAAAGATCTTGACACATAATGTCAGAGGCCTCAATTACCCCGTTAAGCGTAAAAAAGTGGAACATTCCATCAGGCAGGGCGCAAATGATATTGTAATGCTTCAGGAAACACACATTAGAGATCGGGATAAGCAGAAGTTGCGTCTCAAGGGCTTCAATCAAATATTTCAGGTGAATGCACAGGATAAAAAAGCGGGGGTACTGATAGTGCTCAAAGACTCTTTACATGCACAGGTTAACTTGTCTTGGAGAGATAAACAGGGAAGATGCCTAATAATAACTTTAACAATTGAAGGCAGACCCCTCACTTTGGCCACAGTATATGCTCCCAACACTGGTCAGGAGGGCTTTCTGGGTGATACCCAGAATAGAATAGAACAGCAAGCGGTTGGGGACATCATACTGGGTGGGGACTTAAACATGGCGTGGTACCCATCCCTAGACAGATCTGGACCCAGACATCGAGATCAAGGCACCCCATCCAAAAACTTAAAGCAGAAATTCACAAACCTAGGGCTGACAGATGCATTGAGGAATGGCAACCCCAAACAGAAAACCTTCTCCTATTATTCACATGTACATAATACTGCTTCCAGAATAGAATACTTATGGGTATCAGTGGGGCTTCTAGGCAGGGTAAAACATATTGAGATGGAACCCATCACACTCTCTGACCACGGCCCTCTGTGGGCAGATATTATCTGGTCAAGACAAGCCCACCGTTTATGGAACTGGCGCCTCCCAGAGGACATCATTAGAGACCCGGTGATGAGCCAGACCCTAAGAGAACACATCCAAGAATACTGGGCCATTAACAATCTCCCTGGAACAAATATGGATACACTATGGGACGCCCACAAGGCGGTCATTAGGGGACATCTGATAGCGCTTAAAACACAGAAAGAGAAGGTGCACCGCCAGTGGGAAAAAGAATTAGAAGAGCAAATTGGGAAGATACAAGCAGAACTAATTCAGACGCCCACCAGAAAACTCATGCGAATGATGAGACATGTTCAGGGGCAATTGGAAACACTCAGAACGAAACACTGGTATTATGTAAAGGCAAACAAAGCAGATAGACTCCTGGCAAGACAGCTGAGGGAAAAACAGCAAGCCCAGACAATACAAGCTCTGAAAGAAGAATCAGGCCACCTTAGAACACAGACGGAAGAGATAGGAAGGATACTAGACAGATATTAACAAAAATTGTACTCCTCCGACCATCCGAAGGAGGGCCTGCAAGAAGCCTTCTTGGCCGGGGTTCACCTCCTCGGATTGACGGAAGATGATAGACAGGCCTTAGATAGGGACATCACCATAGAAGAAGTCTATGCAGCAATACAGTCCCTCCCGAATAACAAAGCCCCGGGCCTGGACGGGTATACCGCCATATACTACAAGACCTATAGGGATATCCTCGCCCCAATACTCACATCCCTGTACAATAAATTTGGGGAGAAGGGGGATCTGACACGGTCTATGAACGAGGCAAAAGTGCTGGTCTTTCATAAAAAGGGAAAAGAAGAGCAACTCCCTACCTCTTACCACCCGATAGCTTTAATCAACCTGGATGCTAAACTGTACACGAAGATCTTAGCGACCAGACTGGCCCTAGTACTTCCCAGGTTAATCCACCAAGACCAGTCAGGATTTGTTCCAAATCGCCAGACACATGATAACATCAGAAGAGTCCTACACCTAGTTGAAAAAATAGGCATCAAACAAACCCCTGCATCACTGGTAGCCTTAGACGCCGAAAAGGCATTTCATTGAGTAGAATGGTCTTACCTTTTTCGGGTTCTGCAAAAGATGGGAATGGGCAAGGGTTTTATAGATAAGGTTAGGGCCAACTATAACTCCCCGTCCAAAAGGATAGCAGTAAATGGAGGGTTATCAGACATAGTGTACCTAGGAAGAGGGACGATGCAAGGGTGCCCGCTTTCCCCCCTTCTATACGCTATCTACTTGGAACCTCTCTTGGCAAAAATTAGGGATTTGCCGGAGGTAGAGGGAATAGAGATGGCTGTGCTGACCCATAAAGCGGTGGCCTATGCTGACGATATGTTGGTGGCCCTAGGAGACCCAGAGAAGTCCCTCCCAAACTTAATGGAAACCATAGAACTATTTGGAGAGATTTCAGGGCTGAAAATAAATAGGCGAAAATCGGAGGTGTTGATTCTGGCGGGGAATAGAGAAAAAATCGACACAGCGGCCACTGACTGTCAACTGAAAATTGCCACCTCGGGCGTCAGATATCTAGGAATCACCCTCAGAGACCACATAGACAAATTGTATTCCCACAATTACCCGCAAATCCTAGAAAAAGTCAAAAATGACCTGCTAAAATGGAACCTGTTAGCGATTTCCTGGTGGAGGAGAATCACGGCAGTGAAAATGACAATCCTCCCCAAGCTAATGTATATGTTTCAGGCCCTCCCGATAAAGCCCCTACAGGCCTTTTTCAAAGCACTTAGGAAGGCGGTTTCCAAATATGTCTGGCAGAACAAGACCCCAAGAATTTCTAATGCGGTAATGACAGCTCATAGAAAGGAGGGGGGATGTGCCATGCCACACTTCAAAAAATACTACGAAGCGACCCAGCTGTGGGTCATGAGGGATTGGATATCGGAACAGGGGGAAAAAATCTGGGAAAGGCAGGATAGGGCGGTAGCGACAACATCCGCCAGGCACATGCTATGGATCGATAAATGATTCCGACGTGCAAACACCCACATTAGCAAAATAATGAAGATGGCATTGGGGGTATGGGACGCCGCCACGACAAATGAAACCCTGACCAAGGATCCCGCCCCGTTCATGCCAATATTTGGAAATCCCGAATTCCCCCCTGGATTGGACAAGGGAGCGTTTCGCAAGTGGGAGGAAGGGGGGTGCAAGATGGTGGGAGAAATGCAACAGAATCAACAGATCAGATCCTTCGAGGATTGCAAAACTCTTTTGAATCTGACACCAAAAGATAGATATAAAAATGATCAGATACATCATTGGCTGAGCACTCCACGTATAAAAGAAGCACTGACTAGGGACTTGATCCCCTTAGAGAACTACATCATGACGCACTCTGGATCTTGTAAATTTGTTTCCACCACTTACAAATTTATAAATGCACTGAAAGAACCTACCACATGGCTATATATGAAGAAATGGGAGAAAACCCTGGGCTACGCACTCTCCAAAGAGAGGTGGGAATACTTGTGGGGCTTGATGCCAAAACTGACAAGAGACATTCAAACGAGAGAAATGTGGGTGAAGATGATGGTGCAATGGCACTATACACCGGAGAAACTGAATAAGATGTATGCTACCTCCCCGAATAACTGTTGAAGAAAGTGTGGCGGGCAGGGAGATTGGAAACATATCTGGTGGGACTGCCCGAGGATAAGACCATACTGGGGAGAGATAAAATAATCAAATGATGGGAATGTTCCCGGGAACAGAACACCTGGGAGAGGAAATATGACTAAGGGGCTTTTGGGATCCAAAAGACAAAAACGCTAACTACCCCGCAGAAAATACATTTTATGGGCCTCCTAATAGGAACATGGTTGGAAATTGCTAGAAACTGGAAACACGAATCCCCACCATTGGTTGTTGATTGGACGCGAAGGGTCTGGTCACATCTGGCTCTAGAACTAATAACTTATAACATCCAAGGGCATCATAGGAAATTCTGAGAGGACTGGGAGGTGTACTGGAATTCCTTGAAAAGGAATATAAAGAACAATGGTGCCCACACAATATAAGATTATTGGACTTATTCACGTGAACGAGGAAAAGATCTTCCGATATAAAACATATGTAGACTGAGTTATGCAGGTCGGGGGGGGAGGGATGTCTTTGTTTTCTTTGAATGAAGTTTGATGCTTGATCCTTGTATGGTATGACATTGTGCCAATAGAAACTTAATAAAAACATGTTTAAAAAAAAGAAAAATCCACAGAAAGCACAGTATCCACACAGACACCTATATTTCATTCCAAAATCCGCAGAAAACAGAATAGATCAGGCAGAGACTTCCCCTTCTGAACGTTATTGCATCCGGTTGACTGCTGACACCCCACTGTCAGTGTTTCGCACAGACACACCATGCTTTAAAAGGCACTGGTAAAATAGCAGTCAAAACAGGTTTTTTAAAAACAATTTGACACATATTACCCATAATACATTGTTTTTTCCTCAAAGTGCAATTTGTAATATTACCATTCCTTCATGATACAATCAACTATCTTTATAATTTCATTAATTTAAAAAAACAGTACCTAATGAAGCCACAAAAGATTAAACTCACATTTCCTTCAACACGGGGGAGAAGCAATAACCATTTACCAATAACATATGAGCCTATATGCATATTCTTTTTTTTTCAAAATTATACATGAGTCCGCCAGCAGGCATAACTAATGTTATAAAATAATATATTGAACTCAATATCTCCTTAAGATTATCATATCAAATTGAAAATACAATCAGTAATCTTTTATTTCTGCAATATTCCCTTGGAAGTCCTCTTTTTCAATCCAGATCATATGAAGTCACAAACGGACACAGATTAATTTCCAGCAAATCCTATTAAAAGCAATGAATTTCTTTTTCTATATTTAATCTCGATGATTAATTTCAGTGTGCCATACAATTCAGTGACTCTTACATTGTATTAAATACAATTCTTGATTATAGCCTCCAAGATGTGCCTCAATTTGCCTTTACTGAATTAGAAATCTTAAACCTTTCCAATGACTTACTCTGTTCTTCAAGGAAATGAGGTGCCGCTGGCTATACTGGATTTTATTCTTTAAAGCTTGCATATGTTAATATATTCAACATTTGAGAAGCCTAATTCTTGAGCCTAAGAACTGTTTGCTACATATGATAACAAATACACGAGATACAAAGATGCACATGAAATCTGTCCCTTAATAATAGAGGTATTATTCAGAGAAAAATGTTCAAATTATGTTTTCATATGATGGGAATAATCACAAAATTCCCGCCTGGCACTTATAAAGAACCCCTTAGAAGCAGCATACAGCCATACTTTAGCATCAGCTTTATTACTTATCTGGTGGTATCATATGCATAATCTGCATAAATGTGAAATAGAGTTGTCGGCACATTTCAAATTGAGATTGTGGTCTAATAAGTACCAAAATAACAAAATATCAGATTTATTTTTCTGATTGCCTGATGGCACTAGCAATTCATCTTTTTTGGTATTTTCTTGCTGATTTTAAGATATTATGATATTTCTCTTATAACAGACCAGTTCTGTCCACTTTTGATCCTCTCATATATTCTATTTGTTAATGTATTGTGCTTTTGTCGTTTTAACCGAAAACATCAATCAATCATAATAACATTATTATAATAGCCTTTCATTTAAAACTCTTCCTACATTTTAAGGGATTCCTCAAGGGCATTTACATCTCAGGAACTCTCTAACTTGAAATCCATAGATCATAAGTTTAGGGAGGACACTTTAGCCTGTTATATGGAATTTACGATGGTAGGTTTTCTAAACATTTTAACTTCAAGAGGACTCTCATATTTCCGTATGCATACATCCAAGTACATGATCGCTTTTAAGGAAGGTATATGCCAATGCAAATTGCATGCTAAATTCATTCTTGTTAAGTGATTCTATAAATATAAATCCACTTTGTTACATGGGAGCCAAGTGGGATGAATATAAAGACTGAAACAAGGGTAGTGTGTCGTACAAAGGGATTTAATTCTATATAATAACCCAGAACAAAAAACTGGAAACATTTCTCGATTCAAGTACCAAATCAAACATTCCTTACAACAGTTTTAGAAGTGGTGACATTCCAGGCCATCATGTCTGCCTGCCTGATAACTTTGACTTTGTCTTCGGGTTGGGGAGTTTTGCAGAGTTGCTGAACGCTGATTGATTGAGCACATAGATTTGTTCCTTCCACAGCCAGGGTTCTCTGGAATTGGGTGAGCCTGCAGGTCTCCACCAATGAGGCCAGGTATTGGGGGACACCTCTCACCCTCAGGCATTGGGGTCCTTGTGTAGTCTCTATCACCTTCCAGCTCTAGAGCTCGGTTCCTCAGGGTAGTTCCTTGCCATCCCTCTCAATGGTAAACTCCCTGAGCCACAGTGAGATGGAACCATCTTGTACCTCAACCAACCTCAGCTAAGTTCTGTCCTGGCAGACCTAGACTGCCAGAGCCTCTCTGGTCTTTCTTCTTAGGAATACCTGGGCTCCTCCTCCTTTTTAGTCCATTAGGAGTATCCTCCCATCTGGCACCTTTTCCTTCTCCCTCCTCCTGTTGACACCTCTTCCTCCATCCTACCACACTCATTCTTTCTTCCAACCTCCAGTTTTCTTCTCTGGCTCACATGATTCCTCTCTCTAAATATTCTCAGCAAAACTCTTTCCTCCAGCTCCTACTCAAAAGTCACGTAAGGGGGGGGCATGGTCTGTCACTAGCATTCATTTTTGACTGGATAGACAGAACATAATGTAGTCAATGGCCCACCAGATTGCAAGACATTCCAATTATATAATTACATAATTATTTTACTCTGGGACCTTGTATTAATAAATGATTGGCAGCTGCATTTCTATCCAATTCTGTGACAGGACTGAAAAAGTAAGTGATGAGTTTCCTCGGGGTGTTTTCTATACTCTCAGTCCCAGCTTTGTGTGCTTAGATCCATTTAATCAGTCTGTAAAAGGTCCATCAACTGTGGAGAAGTTGGGGATGAATCATCAATAGTAGCTCACCAAACCAATAAAGGTTTGCTGTTCCCTCTTAGTCTTCAATATGGGTATGTTTTCAATGCTACTAACCTTGTCTTTCTTGGGCATTACATTTCTCATCCAACATGGAATCCTAAGTAATGGACAGAAGCACTTTTCTGGATTGGCATTGAACCCTGTATCCTGAAGAAACCTGTATCCTGAAGAAATGTTTCTATGGTGTACAAATGAGTCTTGTGTTTTTCTCAACTTTTACTGTTGGTCACAATGTCATCCGGGTAGGCAGACTCATATTTTTGGTGAGACTGTGGAATCATTTCATTCACACACAGAAAGGTGGCAGGCGAACCATGTAGCTCAAAGAGAAGTACAGTAATTTAATTTCATGCAGGCTCATCAGGGTCAGGAAGACAGTCTTCTCCTATTCCTCTGTGGCTATTGAGATCTGCCCTTAGCCATTGGTCATGTTAATGGTAATGTGAACCTGACTGCACCTTCTGGTTTAATAAGGTCATCAATGTGGGGAATTGGGTAGGCACTGGAACAGGTGATTTTGTTTACCTAGCAGAAATCAATACAGGGATTATAAGTGCCATACTGTTTTGTCACAAGGATAATTGGGGAGGCCATATGTCTCCAAGATGGAACAATGATGTCCAAGTCAAGCATCATCTGGTGTGTGGCTTCCACTGCCCTCTGAAGGGCCTACAGTAACTAGTAGGGGAGACGATGGAAGGTTTTGCCTGGAGATATTTCAATTCGATGGACAAACCCATGGCCATCCATGCGTCTCAACAAATAACTTGGCAAAGTGTTGAAGGAAGTCCTGAAGCTCAACATTTTGCTGAGCCATCAAGTTGCTCAGGATCAGCCCTGTCAGACTGGACTGCAGCTTTTGTTGCAAATCTGCCAACAGATAGCCCATGAGCACTGGGTCTTAGTCTCTCTTCCATGCTTTTAGCCAATTGTTGTGGTATGCCTGGGTGGTCTGTCTTTGATCATCCTGCAGAATGGCCCATTTTATAAAGCCTGTGTTACTTCGCCATCAGTTTGTTTATAGACCTTGGCAGTAAGACCAGCACATTGTCCCCTACAGGAAAACCTCCTCAGGGCAGTTCCTCTAAATTGGTCTTCAGATGTTTATGAGCCACAGAATGGATGAGGTGTAGCCTCTCATGGGTGGCTTGAGAACATTTGCTGGTTTCTGACTCTACGCCCACAGATCCTTCCCAGCCTGCCTTCAAGATTTCTAACATGGTTTTGAGGTTCCTTGCATAGACCATCTCAAAAGGGGAATACCTCTTGAGGCTTAGGGTTTTGTCTTAGCAGTGAACAGTGCCCAAGGCAAACACTTTTCCCAATTCCATCCATTATCTTGAACCAATTTCCCTCAGGGGAAATTTTGTCTTCAGGGGTCCTAGTAAGACTCTGTTCCTGACTCTTTCTACTGGTAATGTTTGGGCGGTTGGGGGGCAAAGGAAGCATGGTTCCCCTTGTGACAACCCTGCACATGTTTTCACCCAACATTAGGGTTGAATGTGGGCTCATTTTTCTGTGACTGCTGCTTTAGTGCATGGTGCCAGTGTATTTGGTCAGTGCTTCAACTATATGGCCCAGGATCCACCAGCACAGGGTGGCACCCAGTGCCATTGACCACTATTCTGTGGATCTCCAAAGTCAAGCAGGGGACTTCCCCACAACCTCCAACGTCTTCTGACTTTATTAGCAAGATGATGTCAATGTACCTACACCAAATGTACACAATTTCCTTAAATAGTGTGACTGCCTGTGTTGACACAAAGACTTCATAAAATCAACTCGCCATTAGATTTGCATAACTTGGGGAAGATTTAATTGCTGTCTCAGTCATCATTTGGAAAACTTCTTCCTTGTACAAAATTTTTTTTTTGTATAGTACAGTGGTCTTCAAACATTTTTTGGCCTGGGCACCCCATAGCAAAATGTGGGCAGGCTGGGACACCTCAAAAGTCCAAATGGCTATGAACTATCATGCGCCATTTCTGCACCCTGCTCCCAGTATAATCCCTGGTCTCCCCCACCTGCTCCCATTACAGTCTCTGACACCTCATCCCACTCCTAGCCCAGTCCCAGGGCTCTCCCCTCCCCATCCCACCAGAGACCCTGAGCTCTCCCCAACCTTCTCCAACCAAAGTCCCTGGGCTCTCTCCATCCTACTCCCACCAATACCCTATTGCTGCACCCCATCATGCTCTCACCACAGTCCCTGGGCTCCTCCCACCTTGCTCCCACCAACGTCCCTGGGCTCTTTCCATCCTACTTTCACCAATATCCCATGGCTCCCTCCCTCACCCATCTCATTCCCACTACAGTCCCTGGGCTCTCCCACTCTGATTCCAGCAGAGTCTTATGGCCAGCGGCGGCTGGTGATTTTTTTAAGAGGAGGGGCATGAATATTCCCCATGGAATTTTTTTAAAATAATGTGTTAAAATACTGCATTTTAGAGCAGATTTTGTAAAATTAACCCTGTTTCCCACTCTTACCTCCGATCCCTAAACTGTGCAGCTTATTAACAAGTCTTTCTAGAACAATGGTCATCATGTGAGGCAGTAAAAAAAAAAGGAGAAGCAACATGTGTACAAATCTCTTTGTAGGTGTAAGGGTGGATGTTTCCTTATTTAGGCTCACTTGTTTTGGACCTGCAATGGCTGTACTCTTCGAGTAGCTGCACACTCACTGTTGGACTGCCAAGCACCTAGTATTCTAATGTTGGAAAGACATCTCTGTTGGAAAACTTAAAGTTGCACTTATTTTTGATCAACCGTGCTCCCTGATTTCCAATGGAAGAAAAACCCACTAAACCTATTCTGCACATATGACACCTAGAGAGCGAGTACCCTGCGCTCTGAAAGGAATGCTTGGCACCATATGGC
The DNA here is from genome assembly GCF_040938575.1 of Ambystoma mexicanum. Classification (NCBI taxonomy): domain Eukaryota; kingdom Metazoa; phylum Chordata; class Amphibia; order Caudata; family Ambystomatidae; genus Ambystoma; species Ambystoma mexicanum. Next base: position 1,272,670,252 of record NC_090929.1, on the reverse strand, counting down.
TCGTTATAAGTCACCTATGTATCATACCCCTTTATGGAGAACCGCTAAGATTCCGCAAGCAGTTAGTGCTGTGAGATTTTTGTGTCAGTGTCTGGACATCCATGTTTTCAGAGCAACTGCACATTTTATTCACAGGGCATGGATGCTTAGAGCCATGTCTCAAGCCCAACTGCTAGGTATTATTTGAGATGATTGTGGTTATGAAAGTCAGGCTGCAAGTGTTGACTTTTATCTATTGTCATAATTACTGATTGAATCATATTAAGTTCATGTGTTTTGCTGCAAATTTGTATCTCTGTTTTTAGATTTATTGCGCTGTATTTTATTGATATCAATTGTGATGGGACGGTTGCATTGAAGCTATTTTATCCTTTTTCAATTAATTGATTGTCCCATTAAATTTTCTTATTTTACTTATATGTACTTGTATGGTTTATTAACAGAAATAAAGTTGACGATGATGATTAATCACCTATATATAAAACAACATTCTGAAGTGGCTGCTGGTGACATCAATGTACAATTTAAACTCATGGACATTTGAACTGAATGAATAATTTAATAAATGTCGCTTTCCTTTACAATGCACTCAGATGCAGTCTTACAAACCTCTTACAAACCTACACTGGCATGATTTAACACGTAACGATAAAGCCCACAGTTTTGTTTTTTGTGTGGAAAGGAGATGGGCCTTTGCAGGCGCTACCTTAACAGTGGTATATGTTATCCAAGATGGCGACGGCTATCACGTGAGTACCAGAGCATATGCATGGCAGTGGTTGGCAAAATATCTAATAGCTATACAAGAGCTAACAGTGGCTTTGCCAAAGCTTGTTTTGTTTGCCATTTTTTGTGATGAAATAAATGATCAAAGCAGATTTCACATTTTTTTTAAGTTTTCAAAAAATGTCAGCCCGAGAATAAAAAAAAAAAAAGAGAACACAGAAAACAGGAAACCCTAACTATGTTTGATCAAGCATATGAAGATGGGTATCCTGTAGTTTGGACTATTACACATGTAAAGCCCTCAGCTTCGTCAGCAATCGCCCTCTTTATATGGTGCTCCTCAAATCATCTGCATTTTAAATGACACACTTTACTAATGTCATGGTTTAACAGAACATGCAAGCTCCAATAGTGTAGAGAGCTACAATACAGCATGTTGTGGCCATCATGCTCTACGTTAAATCTGGTCTTCAGCATGCAATAAATATTGTGTGTAATGATAGCCGTATGCAAGGAAATGGTACCATTACACATGGTATTCATTGCATGCTGAAGATCAGATTTTTTTAGTCCATAATCTAGACTCCAATCTAGATCGTAGACTAAAACAAAAAATTACATCTACATATTTTTTTTTTAATTCAAACTGTGGGTGTGAGACACCCTGGACATGAGGCTGCAGCCCCCACGAGGTCGCGCCCCACAGTTTGAATACCGCTGGAATAGTCTGAAATGAATGATTTCAAGTATGAACTCAGTTTATTCATAATGTGATGATCACTTCTCAGAAAGCAAATACCTACAGGTACAGATATAATAAACAAGGAATTGGCATTTTAAAATGAATGTGAGTTTTGATACAATGGCGACAAACTTAAACATCACTTCCATAGCCAGCAGTTCATTATTTCTACCACACTGGATGCTCAACAGTTATAAAAAGTATCACCATAAGTAGACTTCTTAGGTTTAGAGCTGTCACACGCTTGTTTTGAATTGTGGTTAATGTGTTACTATGTTGCTAGAATGTTTTGTATAGTTTGCAGTTTGCATGTGCCTGCTTGTTTGCACTTGGAGTGTTAACGTTAGTTGCTGTTAGGTATGAAGTGTGGTACAAAGAGGTTAGTTAGAGTATATGTTGCTAATTTCGAATTATTTTAGTGCTGGTGAGTGCATGAGTTGAGGTCACATAAGATAAGGTGTGTTGCGGTGCCTCTTTGAGGTAATTTTCCTTTAGATGTGTATTATTCATATTTATAGTTGTAATGTTTGTTTCAGAATGTATGATATATGTATGGTGTTGGCATGCATTGTAAAACATTGCCCATGTGCTGAATATACCTTTTTACTTGTCATTTGAGAGGGTGAGTTAAGATTTCAATAATGCTGATTTTGTGTTGCTCTCATTTCATATTACGTTACGGTTAGTGTTAATGCTGGTTTTAATTTCTGATATGTTTAGCATTTAATGTTGGAAGTCACAAATGTGTACAGTTGCATTTTTTATAGGTAGTAACCTTAACTTTTTTTTAAAAAAAAGGAATATTCTATAAATTGTATGCAGATTATGTTGACATATTTTCTTTGAATGGCAAGGATGTAATTACCTTGATGCTGTTCTTGCTTACAATTTTGCATTTTGTGTTGTTGGTGTCAGTGGATTGTGTTGCGATGATAATCCTGTGTGGTTTAAACCGCATACCAAAGAAGGGGTTTTAACTTCTAGTGAGATATTCATGTAGTGTAGTAGTGGTTAATGTTGCAACACATAAAGATAATTAATTGGGGTTTTGCATGAATCTAAGAAAAATTGAATGTAAAGTAATGTAATGTGACATGGTTTGTGTTGAACTGTAGTTGCAAGGGTGCTTTTGATTGGTATGTTAATACTTGTAGTACCTTTATGAAGGCAAACATGGTATTTGGTGTGTGTATCTTAGAGCACCTGTTTCTTGAGTTCTTTTTGTGTGAGTACATTACATGTACTGATTTTAAATGTACGTGCCTATTCATTGGGAATTCTACTCCAATACAAAGTATTGTTTTCTTCCCTTTTGGGAATTTTGGATATGCACTTGCATTGACAGTTATTGATTTAAAATCTTTGTATTTCGTTACAGTCTGCATTCTGGTGCAATGATTTATTTCTGTGTACCTTAACTGCAGGAGTGGGTGGAGCCTGGAATGATTTCTCATAGGAATTTAGGATGAACATAGACACTCTTAGCAACGCAGAATATTTGTATAGCACATTGTTGTGAATTTAATTACAGGGCATAAAACCTTAATTTCTTTTATAGAGCACGATAGGCTTTGTCAGCGAAAGGATTACCAGTATAGTAGTGTCATAAAGTCCACCAAGTGCTGTTGTATGTTTTGCTTCCTGAAACTTCAGTGTCTCCTCAACCACATCTTTGCTGAAATCCTCATATATGAGGATCCTAACGTTTTTGGTCTCCCCAACAAAAGAGTGTATCTACTGTCTAGATGTATTAATAGCCAGGTTCTCTATCAATTTGGATTGGGTTTGAACGCAGGTGCAATCATTTAGGATGTTCTATTTGTCCAGGACGTGCCCTTTTCACAACATTTTAGAAAGACAAAAATGGGGAATTTGTCTCCATGAAAAGAGCAGAGAAATGTATTAGCCATAATCAAGGACTTCAACAAGTGACTTGATTAAATGACTACTTCTCTGCAGAAGTGCAGGGATGAGTAGTGGCTAAACCACCCATACAGCACATTCTACTAGACCAGCAATGATCCCAATCATAAAGGTGTCACAGGCACAGCCCGAAAGGTGTGCATCCTTAGCCTGGTGTGATAGCACAGACTAAGGGCAGACTACAACTTCAGATAGGGTGTGAGGTGACAGCAGACAGAACCCAAACAGGAAATGTACAAGAGGCCAAAATAAAAGAATATCCAATGAAGACTATAGAGATTTAATGAAACAATAAAATGCAAATAACCAACTAAAAAAACAAATCAAAAGCCCACCACTGTGAGAAAATACAAAAAATACAATCTGTTGTAGAGTATCACTCTGGGTGAATGAGCAGTGGTGTATGGGTACTCAATTGGCTAAATGACAATGTTCAAGAATGTGTCTTGTAAGAGAAAGGCAGAGAAGAGGGAGCTTACAAGTTACTATGGTCAAAGTGGATGTGGGGGACTGGGCTGCTTCACAGTACCGTATTCCTTTGTTTTAGGGTCTACACAGAGTCAAACTGGGCTCCAAACTGGGCTCCAACAAACGCTCTTGTGGTTGTGACGGTGTCTTGAAGGGTCGAATTGCAGTGATTCAGTCTGTGTGGATCGAGTCAGTGTTTGATAAGATGTGTTTTGAGGTGTTCCAACAGGTTTAAGTGTGCAGTTGAGTTGGGTTGAAATTATGGGTCTGCTGGGTCGGGTCAGCAAGCAACATGATGGCTTCCAACGGCTTGAGTCACCAGATGAATTGGGTCCAGTTGGAGTTCTGTTGGATTGATACTTTGCTTGAATTGCAGCAAATCACATGATTTCTCAGCGGTTAGCGGGCCTTCCAGTTGAGGGGGTGGTGATCTTCACTGGTGAGAGAAGGTATAAAGACAGGTTGAAGAAGCAAGTAAGCATTCTGAAGTTCATGGAAGTCCTTGGAGTGCCAAACGTAGCACTATGGTTCCTATGCCGGCTTGAAGGCTATTGAACATGGTCAAAGCATCTCACAGATGGTTTCAAGCTGCTCTTGTACTTCGACATATTTCATCTCCTATGAGGAGTCTGGTTCCAGTAAGCTGGCAGAGTGGAGGAGGGGCTTGGTCCACAACAGTTCACAACCACTGTTCCCAAGTGATAGTTAGTGGACAGATCTTTCCTCAGCCTTGAGTGTCTTTTGTCTTTACCTCTATTACAGAGGACTCTGGAATCAACTGCTCTCCTAATAAAGGTCATAAAGTGTATTCTTCTTCCTGGTGTCCAAAACTGAAAAAAAGAATGAGGAGCTGCCCCTCTACTTTTGAAGGCAACATGTCACAGGGGATTGGTCCAAAACAAACCTGCTGTAAAGTATCCAATCCCAAATGTTGTAGCAAGTGCCTTTGCCTTATGACATCACATCCAGATTGTCTTGCTTGGTGTGAATGGAAGGGACAAGACAGAGAAGAGAACCCTAACAGAATGCTAGCTGGTGGGTCCCATTTCCAGGCCCAATGTTCCTCTTTGGATACCCTAACCTCACCCTTTCTCTTGCCTGCTAGCTTCAAAGTCATTCAGGTCATCAACACCCTTGTGTGAGGCTAACTCTGCAATATCAGTGCTGCCCCTGAAGCACCATCTCAAGGAGACCACCCAGGGAAAGTGTCTATGTCCTGGTGAAGGGTGTTTCCATTTCTCCTGGATTATCAAAGACCATTGTTCCACCAGGGAGCTGTTGCACCTCTAAGCCCAGTCATGAAAGCACATCAATTGTGTCACATCTCGAATCTGCTCACAAAGCTGTCAATGGTGTGATATCAGATTATTGCGGCAATCATAATTGTGTACTCTTCTCAATCACCATGCCACAACCCTGGCATGGCTTATATCTAGGAATGTGTAGGCCATCTCACTCTGTAAACCAATTATTGAAATTTAGACCTGAGGTGTAGAAGTTAAAATTGCAGAGCTGGTGTTGTCATGTCAGTAGACTGGTTACAGCAAGACACTTGAGTGCACTATAGTTTTAGCATATAACATATTGAAAGGGGTCGTCTCTTTAGCAGACTTCCCTACAAGAAACAGAATTACCCACATCATTTTATATTGATAAACATTTGTTTAAAAGCTAGAGCATTCACACCCACACCAGGTGGCATTCTGTCACACTTGGATCTCACTTTGTGCCTCTGAAAGCTTATCATAAAAGGTAGATAGCCTAGTCACAGCCACATTAGACCCATTCATTAGTATTTGTATTTATTTTGTATTTATTAGATTTAATAGCGATTTACGCCAGTTAGTGATGCAGGAGCACAGTCTATATCATCTACCTCTACTACTGGGTCATTGAGATCACCAGAAAACGTCTCTAGCATTTGTATAATCCTATCTTGTTTCTTCTCCAGAAATTCAGCATTCAACTGGCTCACCTGCGGTTCCTGTGTATTGTCCTGATGTAAGCATTTTGATTTGTCATTATCTCTATGGAGCTCATTTTTAAAGAGCGGTAACATGAATGCAAGTTTGTACATAAGAATTTCAGGCATTAGCACCCTTGGCGGGTGTGGCAGCCAATCAGGTTGCTCCAAACCCAGGCTGAATCTACTGATGCAAGCCGGGTTAGGAGCAACCCGAGTGCTCTGTGCACCCACCCTCCTCCCGGCACTGCTGTATTCCCTCCACACCTGCCTCCTGCCCCCAAATCCAGTCCCTGAGCATGCCCCACACCCCCTCTCCTTACCTGCAAAGGGTTCCTCCACCCAGGCTGCAGCTTCTGCTTGGCTTCATTATCGAAGCAATAGAAATGGAAGTGGGGCTCTGAGTGGATCGCTGCCTTCCATTTCCAAAGCAATCCTGACTCTCCATGGCCGCTGCTGCGAACGAAGCAGCATGGTCGGGTTGATTTTTTTCAATTGCTATTAGCACCTTGAGGGTTTGCTTTGGGGTGCTAATAGCAATACTAGCCTGAAACGGCACCGGGTCCAGCGTTAAGGCACTCGCTTTGCACAGGCATATAACTTGGCCCGAGCCATTACTGACTGGTGAAGGCAGCAGAACATGTTCTTATTTCTTATTTTTATGTCAATTGTGGTTCACTTTGCATTCATTTGTATGGCTGAGAGGACAAGTGGATCGTAAATTACTATTCTGTCTCGACCTTACATATACTTCATAATTTGGGCCAACATGTATTTTTATGCTTGCACACATGCTGTGGATTTCTATGGAATACGCCTGCTTTTTACACCAGCAAAAAACAGGAGGATTCTATAGGAATCCATTGCAAATTCAGCCTCCCATGCCTAAATAGCAAGCAGTGTTTGCTTAGTTTGCATGTCTGAGTGCAAAAGGGTGGCATACAATTAAATATGACACCATTTTACACTCTCCTTTTTCACTACACTGTGCAGGGGACCTGTGTAATCAAACGTTTAAATATAACAGGCCCCTTATGTGTTATTTACAAGGAACTGGGAAATTAGCTCCTATCTGTTTTGGGTATTTCTCATATTTAGCAAGTGGTGAGGTCTGGTGCATATCTGGCCTGGCAGGAGAGGTCAGCAGAAAGAGCATGCGACAGGGGTAGCAGCTCCAGTCCTAGGCATCCATATCTGCCAACCATTAGACAGAGCTACCTCTTATTAACACTTGTCTTACTCCTGACAATAACCTATTCCATACACAAAGAGGTTTTTGGGGGTAACTCTCAATTACTCCAGGAAAGAGAACAAGAGTATATTAGGATGGCTATGGTAACAAGAGGCACTCTCCGCAAACCAATTAAGAGTTACCCCTGGCAACCTCTTTGTGAATTGGGATCATGGTTAGCTGCCTCATATAAATCATGGATAGCATGAACCACAGTTAGGTGTGAGTCTTCGGGGAGGACTTCTGACTTTTGATGGGCAGCTGAGTTTAAAAGGTTAAGCTTGTTGGTTCTTGGCAACAGCCACTTGCAGATGAACACATCAACCTGCCTTCCATAACCAAGGTCCACTACACTGATAGACTGATCTTTGCAGAAGGGCCTAAGGGTTGGCCTATGCTGGCTTCATTTATCAGCTTTTGCAATGGGCAATTGAAGAAACAAGGATGATGCAAATGAGTGAAGAGGTGAATGTGACGAGCTGAGGCAATGGGTTCCTCTAGATACACAGCATACGTCTTAACCCACCCACGTAACAGTTTTCTCAATATACATTTTGCTAGAATATCATGCAGTCTGATTTAATTCAAATGTATGATACAATAAAATCATATAAATTCATTTAACAATTTTAGAATCCATTTTTGCGCGCGCGTGCGTTTGTGGGCTGATAGGGTAACTGCCAGCAAATCACTCAAGCTAATTTGGTGTCTGCTCTACAAGTCATTTATATGTATTAAATATGTATTCCCCAATGAAATGGAGCCTTTTGCATACAGAGGCGATTAAATGCAAAACAAATCAAATTGTTATTGACTGGGTAAAGGGATGCTGAACGTTAAGAATCACATTTGTTTCCAGCAAAATATTATTGACATAATATGCTTGAACTGTGCTTCAATGTCTCGCTTCAAAAATGCAAAACGGGATTGCTCTCATTTACAAACGCAATTGATAATTTATAAAAGGCACCGGCAATTCTAAGTGTTCGCCCTTGACTGTGATGGTATGAGCATCCACCAGGTCAACAGCCACGTCTGTGCCATGCCGTTCCTTCCTGAATGGGTGCTCACGCAAAGCAGGCACCCATCTGCTATCAGCCAATCGTTTTGACTTTGTAAGAGGCATTGATATGATGGTCTGGGAGAAACGAGAGAGACAGAGAGGTCGAGATGTGTAGGACAAATAGGGGCTAAGGAGCGAGGCTATTAGAGGTAGCCACGGTAAGAGGGGCGATGAGGAGCAATGTAAGTAGGGACAATGCGGGAGGGAAAACATGGCTTTTGCAAGGTTACTCTTTGCAGATATACAGGGAGAGAGGAGGGAGCTGGGGCAGTTAACAGGGGGGGGACACAAATCACCGCTGAAGCACAACTCTTTCGCAATGTTTCTACTGGATTGAGTTACTGGTATTTTGTACATCTACTGGAATGAACGTTTCATTGCTGATCTTTGTCCCTCCATCTGTGTGGCACCACCCGCCTTCCTCCTGCTTTGCCCAGCCCATATATGTGAAGACAGAAGATTAATGTGTTATGCTTTCACTGCCATTTGCATGGTTTCAAGGCGCTCTCGCGTATCTGAAGCAGTGTGTGAAGGGGAGCAGCAAGAATCTAGATAGCTTTGCTTTTGGGCTGATGCCTGCAGACTGGAAATACCCTGAGCTCTGCAATCAGTGTATGTTTCTAGTTGTTACTTATGCTGGGCATAGAGTATTTGTTTCCAGAGGGGTGCCTCGTGCACGTGTGCTATCAGGATGCATCAGCCCTGGGATATGATGTGTGGTTGAATAGGTGAAGTATGTTGTTGTTTGAAGTGCGATTGGAACCGATTTCTAGCATGCCACCTGTGGGCAGATTAGTTGGTCTGCGTATAGTGCATTTGAGCATAGGAGTTATAGATGTTAGTGTGTGAGTTAGTCGTTTAGAGTGTGCGTATAATGGACCCATAGTTGATTGCAGGGATTGTGCCAGGAACGTCAGGAGTGTTAAAACCCCCGGGTTCCAATGCTCTGCCGATGGTCAAGTGCCAGTTCCCTTTCCTCAAGGAGTTCTAAAGTTCCTCTGCCACAGGAGAGAAAGCAGATCCTCTGTGACTATGTCTAGCATAATGCATGATTTCCAGGCCTGTCATTGTGAGGTCTCAGTATTTTCCTTGGCCGGCAAAGGATGATATTTCCTTGGAAAGCTTCAGCTCTAGGGCTGTTTGGGGGATGCATAGTGCTTTGACATTGAATATGCTCTTGATTGGTAGACAATGGAGTTATCTTAGCGTTGGTGTTTAATGTACCCCGCCCCCCTGTCCAGTCAGAGACATTTTGCTGCCATGTTTTGTGTGTGCTGAGGTTTCTTAGTAAGATGCCAAGATATATATATTTCAAACACTTTACTGTGAGGGCGAAGGTGCGTAAAAAATGAAATCAGCACCAAGCCCAATGGCCAGAGTCCCAAATGTGATCTTATGCATACTTGTCAAATATGAACATCTGCAGTCAATTTTATGATCCTAAAATAATGTTGTGCAGAGAGGAATCCTCATTGGTGATATGTGTCCCCTTCCTCTTTCTCATAGGTGTATTTTGAAAGCAGACAATGGGAGTGTGATAGACTGTCTTTTTGTAACAATGACGTACTATCACAAAAAATGTAAATGATTATGATAAATATTGATAATGCTCTTCACTCAGTAAGACTCGTTTTTATTTGTATTACTGTGTATAGAGGACGTGAACATTAGAAATAAACATAACATTTAAAAGAGATACTTGACAATGTTAGAATTAGAATTAGAATGAATTTACACATTCGTTTCCATGAGCCTTTCGAGACAAAATGTGCTACAATATAAATACAAATAAATACAAATATTTATAAATAAATAACTGTATAAAAACATTAAACAAGTAACAAAAAATAAAGGGATGGGTAGCCTGATCATTACATGTCCTTCTCAATCCTCCAGTAAATTGCATTGTGATTGGAGAGAAAATGAGTATAGCCACGGACGAGTGGTGTCATGCTCTCTTTGAAGTGCCTTGCTACTTCCAAGTTAAGAACATTATAAAAGAAAAAGAAAAAGTTAAGCAATCTCACAAATGTTCTGAATACTGAAACCCACTTCGTTCCCATAGTTTCTAGCTTGCAGCCCAAAAGGATGCCATCATTCTAGTGTCACACTGCTCGAGGTGGGTTGATAAGTTTACTTCTTTGATGCTTCTTTGGGTTCAAGGCATATGTTATTGCTAGACCTCGTGGTTCAATTTGGTCTATAGATGGAGAATTCAGCTTGTTGGCCGTGAATTGCTCTTCTAAAGATTGCAGAGTGTTTTGTAATAGATCCTTATTTTGACTGGTAACCATTGCTGTGATCTTTTTGTTGGGGTGATGAGTACTTCTTTGTTGAGCTTTACGAGTCTGGCTGCTGCATTCTGGATTCAGAAGTGTTCCCAATACCAATTAGTAGTGTTCGCAACTGCATTTAATAGTGCTCCCAATTGCATTTAGGTGTTTCGCCCAATAGCCTCTCTGTGGAAAGTTGCATTTTAGAAGTATTCCTAATACCAGTTAATAATATTCGCAACTGCATTGAAGAGTGCTCCCAATTGCATTTAGGTGTTGCACCCAATAGCCTCTCTGAAGAAAGCTGCATTTAGAAGTGTCCCCAATTGCATTTAGTAGTCTTCCCAACTGCATTTAGGTGTTGTGCCAATTAGCCTCTCTAAGAAAACTGCATTTAAAAGTGTTCCCAATTGTATTTCTGAAGCTGCCCCCAATAGCCTCTCTAAGAAACTGGCATTTAGAATTGTTCCCCAAAATTACAATTAGAAGCTGCGCCCAATAACCTCTCTGAAAAATCTCATGCTATAGGAAGGGTCTCCGGTCTGGAATGGGAAGGAGTTGGATATCACATCTCATGTTATAGGAAGGATCTCAGGTTTGAGCAGTTGAACCCTGAAGTGTGCCTAAAAGCGTGTCATCACCGACCTTAGAACTACAATCAGAAAACCCTCCTAAACCAATCTTAAAACTCGCACCAATCATGAGTGCACCCACTCCACCAGAATCAGTCAGAAACACCATCTCCGATCTGTCCTCCGTCCCTTCCCGTCCCTTCCCGCCTCTTCCAAACCCCCCCACCCCTCTCTCGCACCCCCTGCTTTTCCCCTCTCCAAACACCAAGCAAGGGGGGCACGATGGCGAGCCACCCACCCCAAGACCACTCATCCCCTGAACCCCACCCCCGACCCACCAGCATTACCCATACCCGCTCCCCTCTCTATCATACCTGACACACCCCACCCTGCAATCACCCAACTCCCGCCCTCCCCTTATACCCCTGCCACCATCCCCACTCGACCTCACCCCTTCCCCTCCCTAAAAACTGCACGGCTAGCCCTAGCAAGCACCGAAGCTGCCTCCCAATCACCCTCCGACCCCCCCACTCTCTCCCACACACCAGTCGCAGCAAGGAAACTAAAGAGGAAACGTTCTTGGTCCCCCTCAATCTCACAGCACTCCTCGCCCCCCCTATCTCGACCAATCACATCTATCCTGCAATCCCCCCTCTCCCCCGCGGCTTCCCCCCGCCTGAAACCCCTCTCCCTCGATTTCTCATCAGCTGCAACTGAAACTCCTAACCGTCAACATCCCTCTTTCAAATCCCCCTTCCAAAACCCGACCATCCTATCACACGCAGCCTCCCAACCCCTCCCGAAGCCTGCCAATCTCTCTGCTCGCCCACTATTCCCATCTATCATCACCCAACCTACCCCCCCCCCAAACTCTCTACCACTGCACCCTCCCCCTCCACCACAAAGATCATCCCCGACTGCCGATGTGAACTGCATCCTATTTAACGCCCGATCAATAGCAAAAAACAGACATTCCATCTTTGACCTCCTCACCTCTGACAAACCAGACCTAGTTTTCATCACTGAAACCTGTTTCTCCGACGACTTCGGCCCAATCGCCAACAAAGCCTTTCCCCCCAACTACTCCCTCATCCCACTGAACCGTCCGTCCAGGGGAGGAGGGGTAGCACTCGTCTTCAAATCTCTCTTCCGCGCCTCAATCATCGATAACCAACCCTCCATTCCATCCTGCGAATCTCTCCTTGTTAAACTATCCCTCTCACCATCGCTCTCACATAGCTTCCTAATAATCTACAGGCCCCCAGGCTACGATAGACACTTCGCAAATAACCTTTGCGACTCTATTGCCACCCTCCAACTAAACCATCCCAACCTCACCCTTCTTGGAGACTTCAACATATGGCTCGACATCCCCACCAACCCTATGACATACTCCCTGGTTGACGGATTAGATGCAATTAACCTCCAACCCCACATAAACGGACCGACCCACTATAAAGGACACACTCTCGATGCCATCTTTAGCTCCAACAACCTGATTCAGCTAATGCCGCCCACCCCTATCATCTGGTCTGATCACTTCATTCTCTCTTTCACCATCCACTCACCCGAACCCCTCCCCTCACTCATATCCGAACCTCCGAATATAGGCAAATGCTGGAAGAAACTAATAATCACCCCAGACTTAGCGAGGTTCTCCTCCAGTCTCCACCACCATCCTGCCCTCTCAACAACCATCTCACCCCTGAGGCCCTTGATTCATGGCTTAGCGCACCTCTGATGCACCTCACCCCCTCCTGCAAACCATCAACCCGCCGTGGCCCTTTCCCCAGATGGTTCACTCCTGAGCTGAAGACCACTAAATGACTATACAAACACCTAGAACGCAAATGGCATAAAGAAAAAACCCATGAGAGCAGGACCACCTTGGCCCGACACCTGTATCGGTACAAAGCCGAAATCCGGAAAACAAAAAAGGCCCACTACAACTCCCGAATCCTAAACTGCAAAAACCCAAGTAAAGAACTCCACAAAATTATCTCCGAATTCACCAATCCAGCTTGTAACACAACCATCCCGACCGCATCGCAATCACTCTGTGACTCACTCTCCCTCCACTTCTACTCCACGGCTATAGAAAGGACAAATACTCTAACCTCCAAACTAGCACTCTTACAGCCACTAGACAATCCTCAGCCCGTACCACCCAACCCATCAGCTGCAACCTCCACGCAACCAACGTTCGACTCCTTCAGTCCATTAACAACAGAACAGTTTCTCAAACTCCTATCTGCCCGCAAACCATCCGGATCACCATTGGATCCATGCCCAGCCACTACCCTTAAAGAAATCTTTGCCTCCACCTGCGCAGGAGAACACGCAAGATCTATCATAAATGCTTCCCTCTCTTCCGGTACCTTTCCAGACGCATTCAAATTGGCGCACGTCAAACCCCTGATTAAAAAACCCTTGCTCGATCCGCTTGAGCCCAAAAACTACCGCCCCATATCAAACACCAGGTTCCTCGCCAAACTCATTGATCGAACCGCCTACTCTCAACTTAACGCCTTTGTTGAAGCCAACAAACTCCTAGACTCCGCCCAATCAGGCTTCAGAACTTGTCACGGAACTGAAACCACCCTAACCTCTATCTGGGACGACCTTAAAATGACTGCTGACTCCGCGGGATGCGCCGCACTAATCCTTCTCGACCTATCAGCCGCCTTTGACACGATCAATCACTCAATACTCCTTGATCGCCTCCACTCCCTAGGAATACGTGGAACCGCCCTCAAATGGATAGCCTCATTCCTCAAGGACAGGCACCAAATAACGACACTCTCCAACTTTACCTCCCAAGCCCGACCAGTCGACACAGGAGTCCCACAAGGAGCGTGTCTATCTGCCCTCCTCTTCAATCTCTACCTGACCACCCTCCCACCGATAATTCGTGCACACAACATCCTATGTTACAATTACGCCGATGACACACAACTAATTCTAAAATTCTTGAACACGAATCCTAACTCACGACCAGACCTGGCATCCTGCCTCCTTAACATTGAACGCTGGATGACCCAAAACCACCTCCTGTTAAACCCCTCCAAAACAGAAATCATGGTGTGTGGCAACCCAGATCTTCTCCCGCACCCTCTACCCTGGCCAACCGCCATGGGCAACTCACCGATACCCTCCAACACAGTGAAAAATCTTGGATGCACCCTAGACTCTGACCTAACACTCTCACGCCAAGTCAACAATGTCTCAAAGTCCTGCCACTACCACCTCAAAAACCTTAGGCGCGTCTTTCCATATCTATCATTTCCTAACAGAGTCTCTGCGGTACAATCAATCGTCATCTCACGGCTGGACTACGGCAACCCCCTATACCTCGGAATCCATGCCTACCAAATGAACAAACTTCAAAGAGCACAAAACGCAGCAGCCAAAGTGTTACTTGCGCTTGGTCCAAGAGACCACGTATCCCCAGCCCTCAAGACACTGCACTGGCTTCCAGTAGCCCGTAGGGTAGCTTTCAAAACCTTATGCCTCACCCATCGAGCAGTACATAAAACTGGACCGCAATATCTTCAAGAAAAACTAATAGCTTATCACCCCACTCGCACCCTCAGATCAAGCACAGCCGGCCTCCTAGTAATTCCTAAGACTAACTCAGTCAGGTTAGGCGGAGCATCATTCTCAGCCCTAGCCCCAAGCCTGTGGAACTCTCTCCCACCCCACATCAGGCTAACCGAGGAGCTAACAGCTTTCCGCAAACTACTGAAAACCTGGCTCTTTCCCTAAAACCAACCGGTTCCGTTCTAGCATCATCAAAATAACACCGACCCAGCGAAGCACCTAAAGCAATACCAAAAGCAAAAAAATAAATAAATAAATAATAAAAAAAACCGGATTGTATCAAATGTTCACAAAAGAAATTAAAACGAGTAATGTAGATCTAAACAGTGAAGTCAATAACACAAATTGATCACTGGACAAAAGAAAAATAGAGCGTGGACGAGCTTGGAAAGCCGAGGAGTGTGGTGAACGGATGAGTGAGAAGGGCGAATGAATAAAGATGATTCTAGACAAGTATAAATGAATGTGGAGAATGAAAGCGGTTGACAAGTGCGTCTGGAAGACGGTTGGGTCTGGAGACCCGATGAATAATACTAGCAAAATCAATGGGGGTGACGGATGAGTGTGTAAACCAATTGACTGTAGAAAGCGGTCCGAGTATGGAGAGCGGCTATGTGTAGAAAGTGGAGGAAGGTGGAGAATGGAAGAGCATGCAGAGCGAAGGAGCTTGTTGAGCGAAGAGAGCATACAGAGCAGAAGAACGTGGAGAGCAGATGCGCGTAATGAGTAGAGAAAAGTATCAGCGACTGAATGGGGGAGCGACAGGGTGTGGAGAGCGGAAGAATGTGGAAAGCGGAGGAATGTGGAGGGTGAGAGGCCGGAAGTGGGAGACCGACTGAGTACCGACGAGTGGAATGCGCGTGGAAGATGAACGCTGCTGACAGATGATTGTGGAGGGCGGATGACTGTGGAAGGCGGATGACTGTGGAGGGCGGATGACGGTGGAGGGCGGATGACTGTGGAGGGCGAATGACTGCGGAGGGCGGATGATGGCGGAGGGCGGATTACTGCTGAGGGCGGATTACTGCGGAGTGCGGATGATTACGGAGGGCGGATGACCGTGGAGGGCGGATGACCGTGGAGGGCCGATGACTGTGGAGGGCGGATAACTGTGGAGTGCGGATGACTGTGGGGGCAGATGACTGTGGGGGGCGGATGACTGTGGAGGGCGGATGACTGTGGAGGGCGGATGACTGTGGAGGACGAATGACTGTAGAGGGCGGATGACTGTGGAGCGCGGATGACTGTGGAGGGCGGATGACTGTGGAGGGCGGACGACTGGGCAGGGCGGATGAATGTGGAAGGTGGATGCCTGTGGAAGATGACTGTGGAGGGCGGATGTCTGCGGAGAGCGGATGTCTGTGGAGAGCGGATGTCTGTGGAGAGCGGATGACGGTGGAGGGCGGATGACGGTGGAGGGCGGATGACGGTGGAGGGCGGATGACGGTGGAGGGCGGATGACGGTAGAGGGCGGATGACTGTGGAGGGCGGACGACTGTGGAGGGCGAATGCCTTTGGAAGATGGGTGTGGATGGCGGAAGACTGTGGAGGGCGGATGCCTGTGGAAGATGAGTGTGGAGGGCGGATGCCTGTGGAAGATGAGTGTGGAAGGCGGATGACCGTGGAGGGCGGATGACCGTGGAAGGCAGATGACCGTGGAAGGCGGATGACTGTGGAGGGCGGATGACTGTGGAGGGCGGATGACTGTGGAGGGCGGATAACTGTGGAGGGCGGATGACTGTGGAGGGCGGATGCCTTTGGAAGATGAGTGTGGATGGCGGATGACCGGGGAAGACGGATGACTATGGAGGGCGGATGACTGTAGAGGGCGGATGACTGTAGAAGGCGGATGAATGTGGAGGGCGGATGACTACGGAGGACGGATGACTGCGGAGGGCGGATGACTGCGGAAGGCGGATGTCTGCGGAGGGCGGATGACTGCGGAGGGCGGATGACTGCGGAGGGCGGATGACTGCTGAGGACGAATGATTGCGGAAGGCGGATGATTGCGGAGGGCGGATGACTGCGGAGGGCGGATGACTGCGGAGGGCGGATGATTGCGGAGGGTGAATGATTGCGGAGGGCGGATGATTGCGGAAGGCGGATGATTGCGGAGGGCGGATGATTGCGGAGGGCGGATGACTGTGGAGGGCGGATGACTGTGGAGGGCGGATGACTGCGGAGGGCGGATGACTGCGGAGGGCGGATGACTACGGAGGACGGATGACTGCGGAGGGCGGATGATTGCGGAGGGCGGATGATTGCGGAAGGCGGATGATTGCGGAGGGCGGATGATTGCGGAGGGCGGATGATTGCGGAGGGCGGATGATTGCGGAGGGCGGATGATTGCAGAGGGCGGATGATTGCGGAGGGCTGATGACTGTGGAGGGCGGATGACTGTGGAGGGCGGTGAGCGTACAGAGCGAACGAATATGAAGAGCCAATAAATGTGGTGGACAGATGAATGTGGAGAACACATGAGTGTAGAATGCGGCTGAATGAATATGGAGAGCACATGAATGTAGAAAACGGTTGAGTGTAATGAGGGGAAGAACATGGACCGCGGAGGAGCTTAGGGAACGGCTGAGTACAGCTATCGGCTGAATCTGGCGAGCGACGGAATGTAGCGAGCGGCTGAGTATGGCAAGCAGCTGAGTATGTCGGGCGACCGAGTGTAGTAAGCGGCTGAGTATGGCGAGAGAACGGGTATGCGTCGAACGAACGAGAAATAAGAGCGAGAAAACGAGTGTACACAAAACAGATAAGTACATTGTACGGAAGAGTGAACGGAGCTGATGAATGCAGAACTGACAAGTGGCGGATGAGCATCTGATGCGAATGAGTGCGTAATAGATGAGCCTGGGGAGCGGGTGAACGCACGAAACAAATGAATGAATGGACCAGAGCGCATGATTATGCTAGATGGAGGAGTACGCTATACGGATGAATTCGCTGACCCGATGAATAGTGCATAAGAGCAGATGAGAAACAAAACACATCGCACGGACCGGACCGGACCCCTCTGAATTGCGTAATGTGCAGACTTTGATGTGGAACGCAAGGAACCGTTGTAAGAGCATACTTCATTTCACACCCCACGCTTACTCTCTCCTTACACCACCACTCAAGTAGAACACAGAGATACTATGACACCATTCGGTATAACTGTTCTCATATCAACATCCGCCGCTCACTCCCCATCACTCTAAAGTAAACATTGCTGGTTTCTCACCACCAGCCAAGCGTTCTCGTCAGGCCGAACGCTGCCTCACTCGGACTGGATAACTCCTGCCAGACCGAACACATACTCCTGATTCCTCAACCACCACACCTATCGCTAGGAAGCAGCTACCACAGAAATTCCGCACCAGCTGCACACATACCTGGTGCGCACACGCACTTTTGACCCTCTCTAATCTCTCCACTGACCCGAACCTCGGTTCCCAAGGGCGTTCAACCTACCAGCGCCTTCAGACCATACCAATGGTATATAAGGCGCTATATAAATGCAAAATAACAATAACAATAACAATTCACTTTAGTTTTTTGGTGAGGTAGTCAGGCATGCTAAGGTATGTGCAGTTGGCATAGTTTATTCTTGACATGATAAGTGGGATACTGGCAAGTGTTCTGTGTGGACAAGTGAGAAAGGGCAATCACTGTCTGATAGATTGCAGGTGGAAGAAGCATTTCTTCAATACTGCAGTAAGTTCATGTTCCAGTGTTCCACGTGATGGAACATTCTGGCAGAGAGATCAGACATTCCTGTCAGCCCTTGTCTGTTCAGAACATCTTGTACCTGTGTTCTGCTTTATGAGACTATTGGCTGGCTCTGGGAAATTCTCCCTCCAAGCTTTGTCCACCAGATTTTCATTTGCAGAGGTGACTCTTTTAGCTCTGTGTCTCACAGGGATATTCATAGTTCTCGTGTGTTGCAAAACAAAACCAATCTCTAGAGCTCATGCTGAGTTAGGGCATGCTTCTGGCACATACGTAGGTGTTCCCACAACAGCCTTTCACTGATTCTGGTTTTCTCAGTGTTTTTACAAAGGCCCCATAACTCAGCTCTGTTAGGGAGAATTATCCAGAATGGCTAATTTCCCTTACCTACTGAGTCCCTCAGCAGCTTTGCTGGATTTCTATGATTTTCTTTTTTTCACCTGGTAAGAGTGTGCACCTTTTTACCAACTTTTACATGTGTTTTGCTGTGTGTATTTAACATGTTTGTGTTCATAGACTGTGGAGCCTCACCTACTCCATAGGCATCATCTTTTTACTCTGTTACACAACACCTTCAGTGCAGTGACACAGGGTTGTCTTTTTTCAGACTTCCCACTTTAAACTCCATTTTCTTGGACTGACTACTGTCTCCCAGAACACGAAAGTTGCCATTGACTGTATTAGTCTTTTTAAATCCACAGACCCAGTACAAACTATCTAACATAGAGTTCTGGAAAGGGTTAATAGTTATCACTTTTTGTCTGTTGTTTCTCATGGAACATTATTTTGTTCCCTTTTCATTAACATTTGGCTGGTGGCAGTGGTATTTACCCTATTTTTCCTACCATGGTCTATGTAAATAGCCTTGGTACTGTTTTAGGCTATTTTAGTAGCCTCGAATTTAACCTGCTGGACCACAATTACTTTATTTGGTTCTGGCTGGGTTTATTTGCTATTTCCTTTTGTAAAAGTCTTTCTCCTGTTTTACTCAGTGCGCCAAACCAGGTTTGGTTCCTTTGTTCACCGTCCTATGGCGGGCTTCTGCACAGAAGCCCTCCTTGGGTGCCTGAATGTCTGAGGGGACAGGATGTGAGGGAGGGGTTTGAGACTCCCTTCACAGGGTCTCCTTGGAGACCCATGTTGCACTCTGTGTGATTGGCTGTGGTGACTATCCCGCCAGGACAGCCACCTGCTGTGTGATTGACAGCCAGGCTGTGTGAATGGGGGAAAACTGCATAAAAAGCAAGTCTCTGGGACTGAGAAGGCAGAGTCGCCACTGGATCGAGAGAACCGAAGAGAACCTGACAGAAGAGGACCTCTACCACCACGTCAGAATCTCCAAAACATTGACGACAGAGAAGATCTGCAAGGAATCTTCTCTACTTGAGCTGGTGGGAACAACCAGTTCGCCAAACTGCAAGCCAGGCCTCCCTCCTCTGTTCGAATTTGCTGTACACAGATACAGTGAGGACTGGACCCTGCTTGGGTTTTAAGGAGTGCACCTTTTATTTGTGGCTTTGCTCTGCTGCTGGTTTCTTCCCTGGGCAGTGCAGGACCCTCCAGCATTCCTACTTCGTGTCAGTCTGACAGTCGCTTCAGGAACCGTGAGCCTGCAGGACCTGCCAGGAATGTCCACCTCAGCTACAGCCTTCTTCTCGATTTAAGGTACTGTTCAAATCCGGTCGTTCGTTCCGTCCAACCGCGGTAAAAGTGCGTGAAATCTTTTGCCAACCTGAGGGCTTGTCCTTCTCTATTCTTTAAAGTAACTTTTTGTCTGACCAACTTCGTTCTGAACTCTTGGCAAAGACTTAACCGCGAACTACCCTGAACTGTGTAATCCTCTGCAAAGACTTTGCTCCATTGTCTTTGGCCCAGGCCTCTTGATTTGATTTCCTCCCTGTAGTTTCTTTTTCTAGATTGCCTTGCTTACTTAATTGTTGGTGCTGCTCAACTTTTGTCTAACTTTGTCTTTCCCTCCCTTTTAAATTACTAGAGTGCCGTTTTGCTCACCCTTCATTTTGAGCTTAACTTGTCCAGAATCTATTGGGTGTGGTGTAGTGTATTGAGATTGTGATTTTTCAACTGCTTAATAATAGTGAAATGTTTGATAACTGATGTGTAAATAAATGTATATTCTTTTACTCAGAAACCTTGAGTCAGTGTTTGTTTGAACCATAGTAATTGCTGTCCTTTGAGTAACTAGTGGTACTGCTCACTTTACTCTTGAGATAAGTCTGGCTGCTCAGCCATTGCTACCACTTTACTGTGTAGTACAGGCTTGTACCAAAGGTACATTTGTACTGTCACTTGTAGTCTTAATTGTGTGTGGTGTTCCCAAAGGGTACTGCATATGATTCTGCCTAACACTGGTGGCAGCAGTGGGATCAAGTATAGTGATTACACTTAGAGTTCTACTATTACTTTGGATCAACTAACCACAAGGCTAAACATCACTAAAAAGCAATAGTAATAATTTGTGATATGGAAAGCTACAGTCATGAGACCCTCCTTAGTTGCAGTGTGGATTATCTGAAAAATCTGTGTAGAGAAAGAAATCTCTCTGTTAAAGGCAAACAGTCTGAATTGATTAAAAGGTTGTAAGAGAAACAAAGTCTGGAGGGTGGGTCTGAAATACCTAACCCCTCAGCAAATGTGGAAAATGATGACAATGATAATGTGTCTATTATCGATGAGTTAGATGAGGCAGGTGTGTTCCACAATGTAGGCCTCACTGCTCCTCTGCCTGCTCAGCAACCTCAACCTTTGTCCACTGGGACCCCTACAGGTCCTATACTCAGTCCTGAATGCATTGCTCTTGAAAAGGTGAGGCTTGAATTGGAATTTAAACATGTAAATGCTCAAACTGAACAAAAGCATCAAGGACTTACTCAGAGAAATGGATATGAACCATGACTTAGAAATGAAAAAAGTTGTCCATTGAAAATGTTTCTCTCCCAGAGTCTTCTAGGTCTTCCAGTCCTAAGAGACCCCGTATGCCTAAATAAATTGTGGGTATGTATGAGGCTAAGCTTGATATTTTGGATTGGCTGGAAATGTTTGAATATAACCATGGGATTCAAGACATTACAGGGAATCAGTTGCTTCCTTGGCTCTTCTCTGGGCTACACACTGTTGCATCTGATGTTATGATGGAGTTGGGAGAGGTGGATAGGGTGAATTATGAGTGTGTGAAGCTAGCTTTAATTGCCAGATTTTGGAAGATCCCTTCCCAGTACCTTAAGAGGTTTGGGAGCCTCAAAAAGCATGATGGTATCCCTTGTGCTACCCGGGTTTGTCAATGTTTGAGAAACTTAGATGATTGGGTTAAGGGTTATAGAGTAAACACTTATGAAGGTGGGAGAAATCTTGTTATGTTGGAGTCAATTTATGATGCCTGCTCTCCTGAGCTCAGACAGCACTTGGCTGATTCTAAGGAGATAGAGCCAAAGAAGTTAGCTAAGTCTCCTGACTTGTGGGTTGCCAACAGGGCTACTCACAAGGATTCTGGGGAAACTCAGAAGAAGGATGAGGGAATGCAGCCAAAGAAAGATAACAAGGAGAATTGAAATACCTCCAATCCAAAAGAGGACCCCAAACAGCAACATAAGGGTAAACCACAAGGGAAATCGAATCAGGCTAGTGCAGCATCTGGACCCAAACCAGATGGAGGTCAGAACAAATCCCTATTCATCAAAATGTTTGGGAAATGTTATGTTTGTGGGTCAACTGACCATGTGAAAGGGGAACCCAGATGTAAGGGTAAACTTTCAGGGGTCCACACTGTCTCCTTAGCCTTCTCCCCAGAGGAAGAAGTACCTATGGCAAGTAGAAACCTTCACCTACTGGCTGATGAACCCAAGAGAGTCTCATCTAGTGTTTCTTTAGTGTCCCTGGGCTCGTGGGAACAACAGAATTTAGATATCTATAATTCCATCCCAGATAATACTAAAGAGCATTATAAAGATTGTGTTCTTGTGAATAGCCAGGAGACTCCTGCCATCCGAGACACTGGAGCCAGCATAACTGCGATTGATGAGTCATGTTTCAAGGCAGAGGATGCTGCTAAGGTACCAAAACACCTAACCAAGTTAGCTGCAGGCCCTGTGCAAATGCTTCCCCAGTTACCAGCTCTCATCCAGTATAATGATATGACTGTCAAGATATCTGTGAATGTGCAGAGTGAAGTGCCTGGGAGAGTCATATCGGGTAATGACCTGAAAACTAGTTGTGTCTAGTACCCCCAGGCCTCCCAGTAAAAGGAACAGGAACTTACTAGGACTGTAACGGAGAAGACCTTGAGAGGCTCTCCAAGGGGCGAGATAGAGGAAGCTATCACCCTCACTCCACAGGAGTTGCTCACAGCTATTTCTGGAAAGAAAGAGGCAAAGGGGAAACCCAAGACCTCCAAGAAAAAGACAGATAGCACCTCTGTGCTACCAACAAGGACATCCCCAAGATTGTCCAAAGTCACACCTGTGACTCCTACGCTGAGGTAGACTGTGAGGTACAACCCTGTGTGGTTGATCCAGTTTCTGAAGAGTCAGACCTGGAGGAAGACATTATTTTTGTTGGAGATATCAACCCTGTTGACCACCCTGAGCTGCAGTCTTTACTGGCAGAGGGTGGACCCAACAGGGCAGACTTCAGCAAAGGACAAAGAGAGTGTCCTACTCTTGAAGGTCTTCACCTACAGGTAGCTTCTCAGCTCAAAGGACAAAAGCCTGGGGAGTATAGGTTGTACTGGGAAGATGGCCTCTTCTCAGTGAACCGACTGAGTCTATCGCCGGGAACTGCAAAAAGTGTGTGGTGCCCCTAGCAAACAGACTCCATTTCCTACAGTTGGCACATGAGATACCTTTGGCTGGTCATTTGAGTTTCAAAAAGACCAAGGAAAGGCTCTCCTTACACTTCTACGGGCCCAAGATGGGTTCAGAAGTTGGCAAATTCTGTAGGAGCTGGCACACTTGCCAAACCTCTGCAAGAGTGGAGCCAAGAACGTGGCACCCCTGGTGGTTCTCCCAGTGGTGGGAGTTCCTTTTGAGAGGGTGGGCATCGACATTGTCGGTCTCCTTGACATTCCCACATCTTCAGGGAACAGGTTTGTCCTGATTGTAGTAGACCATGCTTCTAGGTACCCTGAAGCCATACCTATGAGGACTGTTACACTCAGGTTGTGGCTAAGGTTCTACTTGGTATTTTTACCAGAGTAGGGTTTCCTAAGGAAGTGATATCCAACAGGGGATCCAATTTTATGTCCCACTACATGCAAGCCATGTGGAAAAACTGTGCTGTCACTTACAAGTTCTCTACAGCCTACCATCCACATATAAATGGACTGGTAGAGAGGTTTAATCATACTATGAAGAGCATGATAGGTGCTTTAGAGGAACCCCTTAAAAGGAAGTGGGACCTTCTATGGCCAAGCCTTCTCTTTGCTTATTGAGAAGTCCCTCAGGAGGGAGTTGGTTACATTCCCTTTGAACGTCTCTATGGCCATCCAGTCAGAGGCCCCTTGGCTCTGATTAAGGAAGTGTTGGAGAGTGATCCTTCCCCCAAGCCAGTCAGCGTGACTGACTATGTGATAGGTCTCCAGAGAAGAATGTCATACATGATGACAGAAGCTAGTGATAACTTAAAAGCAGGTCAGGGCCTGATCAAACATTGGCATGACCAAAAGGCCAGCATGGTTGAGTTTACTTGTACTAGTTATGGTGCCAACAAGGCAGAGTGCCTTGCAGGACAGATGGATAGGACCCTTCAAGGTTGTGGGCAAACTTGGAAAGATGAATTATTTGGTGGATTTAGGCAGACCTAAGGAGGATCACACAGTCTTTCACACCAACCATTTAAAGGCATATGTCTCGAGACCAGAAGTGGGAGCTTTGCTTCTAGCTTCAGCTCTGGAGGGGGAGGAGAGTGAACCTCTACCTGACCTCCTCAGAGGCCAACCTTTAGATGAGAACATAGAAGGAGTCAGTCTCTCTTCTCAACTGACATCTCAGCAACAGGAGGAGTGCAAAGTTCTGTTAAATCAGTTTGCCTCTCTGTTTTCACTTTCACCAGGCCTGACCCCTTGGGGCCAGCATGATATTTTCACTGGTGACTGTTTATCTGTGAATAGCAGAGGTTACAGAATGTCAGAACATGTGAGATCCCACATCCAAGAGGAGGTCAACAAGATGCTTGATCTCAGGGTTATAGAGCCCTCTACCAGTCCATGGTCTAGTCCTCTAGTCCAGTTGTTCTAGTACCAAAGGCGGGATCCAAGGAGTTGAGATTCTGTGTGGACTATAGAGCTCTTAATGCAGTCACCAAGACTGATGCCCATCCTTTGCCAAGGACAGATGAACTGGTGGACAGACTTGGTGCAGCCAAGTTCCTCAGTACATTTGATCTGACGTCAGGCTATTGGCAAATAGCCCTGACAGACCATGCCAAGGAGAAAACTGCATTATCAACCCCAGCAGGCCTCTGCCAGTTTAAGGTTATGCCTTTTGGATTAAAGAATGCACCTGCTACATTCCAAAGGATGATCAATCAAGATCTGAATGGGATGGAGGACTTATGCATGGAATACTTGGATGACATTGCAGTGTTCAGCCCTGCTTGGAAAGAACATGTTGATCACTTAGGATATATTTTGCAGGCTCTTGAGCAGGCCCATTTTACCATAAAGGCAAGCAAATGTCAAATTGGTCAGATCAAAGTGGTCTACCTTGGTCATGAGGTAGGAGGAGGTGAAATAAGGCCATTGCCTAGCAAAGTACAACTTGTACAAAACTAGGCCACCCCTACTACTCAAACCCAAGTGAGAGCCTTCCTATGTCTCACTGGGTACTACAGGAATTTCATGGAGAACTATTGGTCCATAGCTTCTCCCGTGAATGTGATCTCCTCTCCAAAATTCCCTAAAAAGGTTAGATGGAATGAGGAGTGCATTCAAGCCTTTGAAAACCTGAAGAAAGCCCTTTGTCAAGCACCAGTCCTAAGAGCTCCTAATTATCACCAACCCTTTATTGTGCAGACAGATGCATCCAATACAGGGATCGGTGCAGTCATTAGTCAACTGGATGTGAAAGGTAGGGAGCACCCCATTTGCTTCATCAGTAGGAAACTGAAGGAACCAGAAACAAGGTGGGCAACCATAGAGCGTAAATGGTTTGCCATTGTGTGGTCTTAGAAGACGTCTAGACCATACTTGTATGAATCTACTTTTGTGATTCAAACAGACCACCAACTCTTAAGATGGTTAATGCAAATGAAAGGGGAGAACCCAAAACTTCTAAGATGGTCAATCTGCCTGCAAGGGTTTGATTTCAGCATTGAACACAGGTCAGGATGTCACCACCAAAATGCTGATGGTCTCTATAGGATGTTTATGACCGACTAGAGAGAAGAGATTCATCCAGGAGTGGATTAAATCCTCCTGTCCCTTAGTCTGGGCGGGGGGTGAGTGTTAGGGAGAATTCTCGAGAATAGCTAATTTCCTTTACCTACTGAGTACCTCAGCAGCTTTGCTGGATTTCTAGGATTTTTATTTTCACCTTGTAAGAGTGTGAGCCTTTTTCCCACTCTTACATGTGTTTTTCTGTGTGTGTTTAACATTTGTGTGTTCATAGACTGTGGAGCCTCACCTACTCCATAGGCATCATCTTTTTACCGTGTGTTACACAGCACCTTCAGTGCAGTGACACAAGGTTGTCTTTTTCAGATTTCTCACTTTAAACTCCATTTTCAGGGACTGACTTCTGTCTCCCAGAACATGTAAAGTAGCCATTGACTTTATTAGTCTTTTTAAATCCACAGACCAAGTGGAAACTATCTTACATAGAGTTCTGGAAAGGGTTAATAGTTATCCCTTTTTGTCTCTTTCTCATGGAACATTATTTTGTTCCTTTTTCATTAAGATTTGGCTGGTGGCAGTGGTATCTACCCTATTTTTCCTACCGTGGTCTATGTAAATAGCCTTTGTACTACTTTAGGCTATTTTAGTAGCCCCGAACTTAAACCCGCTGGACCACAATTACTTTTAATTGGTTCTGGCTGGGTTTATTCGTCATTTCGCTTTGTAAAAGTATTTCTCATGTTTTACTCTGCGCGCCAAACCAGGTTTGGTTCCTTTGTTCGCCGTCCTTTTGTCTAGCTTTGTCTTTCCCTCCCTTTTAAATTACTGGAGTGCCATTTTGCTCACACTTCATTTTGAGCTTAACTTGTCCAGAATCTATTGGGTGTGGTGTAGTGTATTGAGATTGTGATTTTTCAACTGCTTGATAATAGTGAAATGTTTTATAACTCATGTGTAAATAAATGTATATTCTTTTACTCAGAAATCTTGAGTCAGTGTTTGTTTGAACCATAGTAATTTCTGTCCTTTGTGTAACTATTGATACTGCTCACTTTACTCTTGAGATAAGTCTGGCTGCTCAGCCATCGCTACCACTTTACTGTGTAGTACAAGCTTGTACCAAAGGTGAATTTGTACTGTCACGTGTACTCTTAATTGTGTGTGGTGTTCCCAAAGGGTACTGCATATGATTCAGCCTAACAAGCTCTGTAGGATACGGTACTGCCATACTTGGCTTGAAAAACTGTATGCACTTCCCACCTTATTATTTTGTTTTCTGGTGGAGCTCTTGCTGACATCTTCACTTTTTGTACCGATTGAGCAACATGAAGGATCCATGATGGATTGACAGATAACATTAGATCCAATGTGGAAAAGCACATAAACTGGTTTAGTTAGTAAATACAAAAATAAATGTTGTGGTGTGGGAAATAAAGGAAATAATGAGGGCGTGTTTCTTTAAAGGAAAAAAAATTAATATGTATTTGAAGTCATCCTGTGCTGCTGAGTTTATTATTTTTATTTTTCTCTAGCAGACTTTCATTAGATAAAACCCCTTTTCGCCTGTTCAGACTGGACAAAACTTGTCCATCATGAACTAGAATGTCCATCATGAACTAGAATACGCATGTGCACCAAAACGGCTGACTATACATTTTGTGCCCACCTAAATTAATGGGATAAGGCTGTGTTAACATAGGCCAATGGATCATGCTTAAGCTCATTAAGCCCTTCAACGGGACAGGAAATTGTCACGGGGTGGAGGGTGCCCTGTGCCTGAGGAGGGCAGTACTGGAAATGAAATGGTCTGCCATCTTTACCTCAAAGATCATCATCACGTGATACCATTCTACATAGCCACTCTTGATGGACTGTCCATGAGAATAAATAGGCCCTTCTGTTCTAGGTAGCAGGTAGTAATAGCATGCTCGAAGGCCTGGTGCAAGGGTTATTGAATTATTGTTGTTCATGTGGTTGTTATGTTGTTATATCTATTATGTTATGAAAGTGATGGGTAGGGTGCAAGTGCTGTAATTGAATACCCATGCCCTGCAGTAATTACATAGCCACAAGAACTGCTGCATCTCTCTGACTGTCATGTGTTTTGCTGTCCTGCAAATTGCCTCTGCCCCCTATGGTGTCACTCGTTGATCATTTTTGGAGATCATCTGTCCAATGTATAACACCTCCATCTGGCAATATTGTAGTTTGGCCTTTTCCCCCATATAATAATTTTCTGCTGGTACTGTCAGCATGTGTACAGAGTCATTTCTACACTGTTCTTCTGCATTTCTGCAAATCAATATGTCATCTATGTACTGTATAACCATGCTTTCCATCTGAATGTTGCCTAGGTCCATTTGGAGGAATTTATTGAATATGGAAGGTGATTCTCTGTAGCCTTGCGGAAGTCTTGTATGTTTCCACTTCTTATTTCTATATAGAAATTAAGTTAAGTCTTGTGAGTCTGGGTGTAATGGTATAGAGAAGAATGCATTCTTCAAATCTATGACCATGGAATAGGCAGCTTCCATGGGGATGCTGCACAGAAGGTTCACTGGGTTTGGAACTAAAGGATATTCTGCTTCTACAAGATGGTTAAGAGGGCGCAAGGCCTGTATAAAATGCCATGAGCACCCTGTTGCCTTTTTGACAGGGTACAAGCTGTGTTGCATGATGATTTTCATGGCACTGGGATGCCCTGTTTCACTAGTGCTGCAATTTTCTCATAGATACCTTTGTTTGCCTTTCTTGAAAGTGGGTATTGTTTAACTCCTGGCAGGATGGCTCCTGGCTTTAGTTTAATCTTCACTGCTCCTACCCCTTTCAGAAGCCCCACATCATAGGGAGACGTGGTCCATAAGATGCTGGGGACCTTTGCCAAATCCTCCTTGAGAAAGGTCGGCAGTGCTTTCAGCACCATCGCCATTCTCTGTGGTTCTTATCTGTAATACATTATCTGTAATGTATATTGAACACCATCTCGTGATCTAATCTGTTGTCTTTGACTAGCTCTTCATTTGTTACTGTAGTAAACCTGTGCCCTTCAGCTATGGCGATCACTGCTCGCCATGGTCGCCCTCTGTCATCTGTCCCATGCACTGTAATCCAGTTGTCCCCCATGATTACTGCCTCTAATTCTAGTGGCACTATCGTCCCTCCTTCTTTCTCATCGAATGGTATCTCTGAATAAGTAGTTGTTTGGAAGGTGCCACATTGTTTACCCTGAATCCCTGGAAGCCAGGATATTATAATTTCAGTCCCATATTGGAACAGTTCCTTGTCCACTGTCATCCCCCTCTGTACCCTTCGTCCACAATAAGCTTGAATGATTTCCCTCAAATTTAGAAGGTGTATCCCTGGTGTGGAGCACACTATCTCCTTGTTGGTGAATGACATGGTCATGTTAAGTCTGCTCATGATGTCTCTCCTCAGTATGTTTACAGGTGTCTGTTGTGAATAGAGTAGGGGCAAAGATAGATTGTGCTCCCCTATAGAAAGTGTAATATTGTCTGTACAAGGAACCACTTAATTCGCTCCAGAGAATCCTTGAGCATTCATGGCATCACCTGAAATAATATATTTCCCTTCCTGGATGCAGCATTTCGTCACCCCTGTGTCTACAAGAAAGGAAAAGTCTTGTCACCTATCGTCACCACTATATGTGGTATCATACAAAAATGTCACCCTCATTTGTGCGCCCCCACAATCACTGTGACTTTGGAGGTGCACAAAATGAGGGTGACATTTACTGCGCCCAAGCAGAGCAGGGCTTGCAGGGGTGTCCCCTGCTCTTCCTGGGCACAGTAATGGGGGTTGGGGGTTGCAGGGGTGTCCCCCGCTTACCATTTTGGAAAGCGGGGGACACGTTTAAAAAACAAAAAGCAAAAATGCACCTTGCAGCGTCAGCTCCAACCCACGTTAGTGGGAACAGCTGACACTGCAGGGATCACAGAGTGCGGGCGGCACACGCAGAAGTGTTCCGCCCTAGAGGTAAGTGGGGTGGGGGGTTGGGAGGGGTAATGCAGGCCAGGGGAAGTGGGCACAGTGGTCCATATGATCACTGAGCCACGCCGTAACTGCCATCAGCATTTTCGGTGTCGCAGTTGCAGGCTGCACATTGATCCCTATATGTGGTTTCTCCTCAGGGTTGGGTGTAATTGATAGGATGGAACACATCAAGTTCTTCTGTGGGCTGTCCTATTGAGGGTATAAGGACATCCCATTCTCCAACAATCGGTTGGCTCCCACTACAGTCACCTCACCGCGGTTTCTTAATGGGAGTCATTGTGATGGAGTCTGTGCAGGCCATTGTCCCATTGGTTGGTTGTGCACTTTTCTGCATCTGTGGTATTTGCTGTGCCATGTATGTGTTGTCTTTTACCCTGCATCTGTGGCATCTGTGGTGCCCGTGAATACTTCTGCATAAGAGCTTGCATTTGTGGTGCCTGCTTCATGAGCCGGTGTGTCTGTGGGCATGCGTTTGGTACCTGTCCTTGTTGTGGTGTCTGGTCCTGCATGCAATACTTGTTCTGTTGCCCCTGGTATGCTGGTTGGTATTGCAGTCCCCATTCTGTTGCGCCATCCCCTCCTTCTGCACCCCCGATATATGCCCTATCTGTCCACACATCCAGGATTGGGGTGGCTCCCTCACTTGCCTCTGGAACCCCTATGAAACGTCTCTGGGCCCTGTCACATGTGTTGTCCATATCCTTGAAACCCCAGTGGAATCCCTTGTGATTCTGCTGCATCTGATGCCCGTGCCTGTGTCCTCCAGGTGGCCCCCCTCTTCCTCCAAACCCATGCTGCGCATATTCTGCCTCATGAATCCACCTCTCAAGGGGGGTGGCATGTACTGCATCTGTAGTGCCCCTTGTCCTCCCGTGCTCATCAATACTGCCCCCTCTATAGCATGTTTAGATAGCTTCTTCTGTACTAACGAGGCCTACTCCTGCTTTCTTTACTCATGCTTTTTCCTCACGTTCTGTTGCATTATCCTACAATAGAGTATTATCATGAGTTATATTTCTGATCAAGGCTTTGCCTCCATCCCCACCAATTTCTTCAGTTGACTTTGCACCTGCTCTGGCAAACCCTTGGCATACTATGTGGTAGAATAATGCTACTGTTATGTCCCAACGCTCTTGAATCGTCTGAATTTAATGTAAGGGGTCTTCGTCCTCCCCAATTTTGTGTGCCATAATCGCACTAATGTCTAACCTGTCTGGGTACTGTGTCCATAGAGCTTGCCATATGGCCGCTCGGCAGTTAGCAAATGGCCCACCATTGTACGCCGTGTCCTGAGTGATTACTTCTGGGTACCACGCCCTTCTCCATACATCATCAGCGGCTTACCTGCGGATTGCCATGAGTTGCCCCTTTACTCCCCCCACTGCCTATTCTGCCAATTTCTGTCCCACTGTCATCCATTCCATTTCATATATCCATTTCCCTGCACCTGCGGTTAACAAGGGTAGCCTACACCTTAAGTTGTTTATGTGTTTCCATGGTATGTATTGAGGATACCCCCTCCCTTTTCCAGTAAGATCTCTAAGCCTCTGCACGTATGGAGTCAGGTCGTCCATACTGCATGTGTCTCTGGAGTATTGTGATTGCTAGTCCTTGTCACCCCTAAATCCCTGTGTCTTTCTCTGCTTTCCATGTCACACTTCTATCTGCTCTTTTCCCAGTCGACCGATGCTTGGGTCACCCTCTTCTCTCATCCTCACTTCCCTCTGTGTCCCGGTCTGAGTCAATGTCCATATCGCTGTCGAAATCGTCTTCAGGTTGTGCCTTTGCTGAGCTTCTCTTCAAAGTCAATCAGGTCCACACTACCCCTTTTCCTATCGGACCTCACATTTGTTCTTTCTGATGGAGTGGCAGTCCTGTCCTGTGTGGTACTGCTGTCTGGCTTTGTTCACCTACCTTCTCCCACTTTGTCGTCTCCCGTGCCCATTCCCCACTTTGTTCTTATGTCTCTTATTGTGTGCTCCTACTCCTCCTTGCGTTTGTGCTCTCTTACAAGTCGCTATATTTCCCACTTCCTCCATTCCCTTCTCACTAAAACTTGCTTTTCCTTCTCATCTCCTACCCTTCACCTTTCTGTCTCTTCGAGCTCTCTCCTTTACCTCATCTCTCGCTGCTCCCGTTCTTGTTTCTTCTCCCTTTACTTGTCTCTAAGTGCTCTTTCGCGTCCCTCTACTTCTTCCTTCTCCTTTCTTTGTACTATTCCATTATTTCCACCAAGTATCGCGCTTTGCTGCTCCCCTTATGACCCTCCATTTCTTTAGTCGCCTCTGCTGATTCTCTCGTTGCCTTCCCAACCAATTTTAGATGTATCTGCCCTCCTACCCATTCATTCAATGCTAGCCCCTCCTTGATGCTAGTCTGGGCCTCGCCGCATGCTCCCCTTCCACCGTCTGTCTGTCCGACCTCTTTCTACCCCTTCTCATTGGTATATGGAGGAGGTTGAAATATTGGATTTGTGTACCCCTCTGCTGCCTTTAGCTCCTCTATAGGGCATAACCCATGCGTTTCTGCTGCAGCTCCTACTTTCTCATTCTCAGGAGAAGGTGGGGCAGCGGGGCCGAGAGCGCTGCCCCCAGTGTCTCCTAATGGCTCAGCATCCATTGACACCTTGCTATTTCCCCCTCATCCTCCTGGAACATTCACCAGAACTCAA
This sequence comes from Ambystoma mexicanum, assembly GCF_040938575.1. Lineage (NCBI taxonomy): Eukaryota > Metazoa > Chordata > Amphibia > Caudata > Ambystomatidae > Ambystoma > Ambystoma mexicanum. The sequence goes on along the minus strand of NC_090929.1, from coordinate 1,272,637,944 downwards.
ATATCACCATACAGTTGGCCAACTTCTTCACCTTATAGGTGTCTGGTATGTGTGTCTGTAATGGTTGCTGCACATTTTTGGAGAAACTTCTGCATTATGGCCATGGCTTGGTCAGTTTACCCTCTGTGCTTTTCGTCCATTCCGCGCTATATTTACAAATCGTGTCCTTATATCTCAGAAAGGCCTTACACAAGTCCTGTAGGGGCATAGACCCCTGCACTTCCCTTGATAAATTGCTTATATACTCACTTGACCTCAAGTCAAGGCTTTCAACACTCTGTTATTACACAAGCACAATGAATAGTTTCAACTCAGATTAATGAATATCACAAATATCAGTTCTCAACAATTCTCCTCGAGCCTCTCTGGCCCCAAAACAACCTGTCAGGCATGCTCCTCGCACCACCCTTCTGCAACTCTCCGCCTCCTCAAGCACATCCACAAATCTCACGCATGCGCCTTCCATGCATCGCCACCGAACAGCCTCCTCTGTCAAATTTTAATTTCTCAACACCAACTGCTGTAACTCATTGTGCTCTACGAGTCCTATGCACAGAACTGATGGCCGATGTCACCAATTCACTAAACATGGGAGTGCTAGAGACTCCGTACAATGCTCTTAATGCTAATGTCACATTACACAAATATTTACACAACCCCAACATGAACCCAAAGCTGTCTTCCTGCCTCCCAACAGGGAATATCAATCTTTTTTGTGTTCAATCAGTACCTACAGTGTCGCCTTGCAGATAAAACGCCTCCTCGAGCCTTAACCAGACAAACACCTCCTGCAATCTAGGCCAGCTCCCTTTGCTACACCTTTACACGGGGCTACCATCACCCATGACCCAAGCTAAAATGCCCAATTCACAGGGAATCCAATATTCACATGACTTCTGTCATCCGTGCCCTTAAGTCAATAGTCTTGGTTATTCACCAGAACCTTTTCCCTCAAGACTGAATGTGCACTAACCACCGAAATGACATCTACCTCTGCTCCCCTACTATGCTTCACAATACTCAAGACTACTAGACAATATTCAACAATACTCCAAAGATACTCAACAATACTCATTACAAGCCCACACTCGCAGCTACTTTCCCACTCCCTTTAGTTGCCTTGTGGCTGAGTCAATACTTACACTCCGTGATCCACTGATGCTGCTCAGCTACCGGCCCCCACAAAGCTGCCACGCCACCCTTCTGGTCTGCTGCACTCCTCACAGATCGCAGGCAGGATATTTCTAAATTGGCTCCTGATGGCTTTGTATGAAGGTGCTCACCCCTTTGGACTCGGTTTCTGCAAGGCGCCCCACAGTCCTCCAGGCACTGTGGTGGAAGAGACGGCTTACGCCGAACGTGCATAGTAAACCATCCCTTGGCTAGCTACTTGTTGGGAAGGTCTGGTATGCCAGAGGTCTGGGGGTTAAAAAGCTATTTGCTGGTTAAATTAATTGTAAATGAGTTTAGTCTAGGGGTGGGGAGGTTGATGAAGGACACAAAGTGAGATTTGGTATAGGAGGTCCAAGGACTGAGCTTGCAACACAAAGCTTTCTGATGCTGCGGCGATAGCTTCAACTAGTCGATATCTCAAAGCAAATTGCGTCACAGAAGCAACATGTGTTGTGGGGTGAAAGTTAGAGGGCAGGGGAGGTGAGGAATCCATCTGGGGATCGAGGGGAGCTTACATACCTGGGAGGATCACTTAGTGGGGGACTGGGGTGTAGGAATGCATTTTCTTTCCAGCCGTTTTCCCGATATTCACAGCTATATCTGAGGCTATGAAGAACTACAGATACCCACGGGTAAGAGTAGTTTCAATTTGGGGTGTCTGTGTATTATTTCTTTTTAAAAGTAACTTTTATAGGTATAGTGATGTTGGATGTAAAACATCAGTGACGCGGTAGGTGTTTGGGAGTCTTGTCTATTTTGGCTGTGTATTTTCAGACTTTCTCACATGTGACACTGTACAGAAAAAAAGAAGGAAATTGTTTTAAAAAATCTATATAAATATAAAATCTGTAAAAGTAAATGAACTCTAACCACGGTTATATTTAAAAAGAAATGTTGTCATTTTTTAACTTTTTCGGTGCTGCTTAAATGTGATTATTTGGGGATGTACAGTGTAGCAAAACAGTGACCAAGAAATGGCCAGAAATCAAGGGTCTTGTAGCAGGATGTTTAACCAAAGTGAGAGACCCTCAGGAAAACATGTAATCTAACTGTGTATTGCCTAAAAACATTGTGAGTTCTCAAATGCAATATTTTATGCATAACAATACCACTGTCAAAACAGGTCAAAATGAGTTTGTGGTTGATGAACATCTTTGATTGATGGGTTGCAATTGTTTTAAAATATTGAGTGGTCATGCCCCACGGACATGGATGAAGGCCACGGCTAGTAGTCTGGTAGAGTTCTAAAATGGACAGGGCTGTGTGCATCGGACATGGCTGAAGGCCATGGTTAGTTGTGTGGTAGTGTTCTAAAATGTACAGCGGGCACAGCGGTAGGCCATGGCCTTTGGCCATGTCTGGTAAAAATCTACGTACTAACAAAACCCTTGAAATTCAAGGAAAATATCTTTAGTTGCAGGGATGTTAAAGTGAGCAATACATTGTAACAAAATGTTTGAAATTCAAGGAAATACATTTAGTTGCAGGGACTTTATGATGAGAACTTAACGCAACAGAATCCCTGAAATTGAGCTAAATCCACCTTAACTTTGCGCCCCTGTTGCGCAGCCAATGACCACAATGATGATATCACAGATCACATTACTGATAACATCACTAATTACATGTTGTTTGAGAACACTGATTTTATTACAAATAACACCACTGATGCCATCACTGGTGACAATACTAATTACATTGTATATAACTGATTACATCAATAATGGAATTAGACATAACATCATTTAGAAATTAGCTCATAACAAATTTGATTTTCTTAATAACAATTTAGGCCATGGACTTGGCCATGACAAAGGCTGTGGTCACTGGTCAACACCAAACTTTTTTTTTTTCATTTGTTTTGATCAAATTAGATCTTTACAAAATATTAAAACCAACTTATTGTCAATTTAAGATCAACATTGAATTTACAGTTCTTTTTTCTTCAGTTATACCAAACATAAAACATACCTTTAAAAGAAAAAGAGAGAGAAAAGAAACAGAAGAAAAAGGAAAGGAAAACCTTCATTTCCCCAAAAAGCTTGCACCTCTTCCTCAGTTATTAAATTCTGCCACTAAATTGAACCAGATTTTCTTAAAAACATTAGTCCCAGTCTGCCAAACACCTGTTTGGGTCAGGCCAAGTTTTAAAAGAACCTGACCCACCGCAATCGTCAAGGCGGTGTTTTGCCCCGAGATCAAGCGATTCCAAAAGTTCTCTGAATGCAAGCATTCCAATCTATGGACACATTTCCCAAAATACAGAACTATGGTTTCCCAAGTTCCTTCGCATTCTAAGAGCAAATGATGCAGGTTTTGCTTATTTTGGTTTGCACATGTTTTACAAAACGATATTAAATTCTGACTTTTCCTTCTATGTTTAAAATCTCGACTGTATGAATTAGATTTAGGTGCGCCCTAAGAAAAACAGATCTTGATTCACTGCTTGGATGTTTTAGCAGATATTTAGTCAGTTCTCCCAGTTTTTTTCCCACTACTAGGAAACTGTTCTTTGGTTTTACAAGCCTCATTTCCAGCCCTGTTTTAATCCAATCCATTATTTCCAGTTCTTTCTTTACAATTGGAGATGATACTTGAAGTCTTCATAGAGGGAATTATTTAGCGGGATTATCATTAGCCTGTCTAAAGATAGCAATCTCCACGCTACTTGTTGCTGCAATGATTTCAGTCCAAGTTCGAACCTTAGGACCTGCATGGGAAGGCAACTAGGCAGTCCCAGGGAGCTCTTCCAAATCTGACCTTCCACCTTTAGCCAGTCTATTTCCCAAAGCTTTGGTTGGGCCTCCAGTCCGTACAATATCACTGGGACTAGTTTGGCGCTATAATACTTTTTTAATGGTTTGATTGAGAATTTGCACAGCTCAAAGAAGATCTTTTTCATCTCAGGTATTGTTTTCTCCACCTTAGATCTTATTTCTAGTTCCACCTTGTGCCTGAGGGTGAGGCAAACAATGTGTAGTTCAAGTAGACTAATTAATCTACCCTTAGGATCGCTTCACCTTCAAAAAACCATTTACCAAAGTTAATTTGCTTTTTTGGATGTTTCAGCACCAACATTTTGGACTTCTTTGGATTTACTTGTAGACCGTTAAGTTTGGTGTATTCGCTTAGACTGTTCAGAAAGTGCTGCAAGCCTATTGCTGTCCTGTCAATCAGGACGATGTCGTCTGCATAGGTGAGCCAATGAACCTTAGTGGAATTGAATTTGGGACTTGCCATGGTCCAATTTTGGAGAAAATCACCCAAATCCGACAAATAAAGGTTGAAGAAAAAGGGGCTCCCATGCACCCCTGTCGCATTCCTTGCTCCACACTGATTTTATTTGTAAGATGACCAGCCTCATCTAGTCTAACCATGAGCAAGGTGTTTTTGTGAAGCTCAATTAATATAGCCAGGAGCTTGCTTGGGAGACCCCACCTCCTCAACTTAGCCCATAGTAGCCCATAGTTTCTCCCTATTTACCAGGTCGAAAGCTCTGGAGAGGTCTACCCAAGCTCCATATATTGGGCCCTCTCCATATTTTTTGGAGTGTTCTGCTAAGAGACTCAGGGTGATGCCATTTAGTGTTGTCGACATCCCTTGTCTGAATCCCGTTTGAAATTTGGAAACGATATTATTTTATTTTTTTAATTATTTTTATTTAACATTTATAAAGCGCTCACACAGCCCGCAGGCATCGAGGCGCTGTTACAGGAATTTATTTGTTTTTCTTAGTTCCGTAATTGTGTGGGTTTTTTTTTGTTTGCCTTAGTTACGTATTTATAACGCGCTTAAACACCCAGAGGACCCGGGGATCGAACCTGTTGTTGCTTCGTGTCGTCTTGCTTCCAAGACTCGCACGCTGCCGCTAAGCTATCCTCCTGGATATTATTTGATTCGGCCCAATCCTCTAGCCCTAACAAGAGGGTCCGCATAAATATCTTGATTTCAATATCCAAGAGCGCAATTGGCCTATAATTTTTAGGCTGGGATCTATCCTCCCTTATAGAATGGTATTATAACTGCTTGTTTCCAGGACGTAGGAAAGCATGTTGACTCTTGTATTTCCCCATAAAGGGAATCAAGAAGGATCGCCCAAGTATTTACATTGTTCTTCAAAACCTGATAAGTTAACCCATTTGGGCCCGCTGCCTTTGATGATGAGGTGCTCATAATCAGTTCTTCTACTAATTTTATGTCAAAATCGAGTTCCCACTTGACATCCTCCTGATATTCTTCTAGGGTGGTAGACATGCTTTTAAATTTTTTTGTCAAGTAGTCTATCCATCTCTTTTCTGGAACCAGATTACATTGGGTGTTGTTGCTGGCTGATTTCTTACCTTTGCTGTTAATGATCGACCAAAAATTACGTGTGCTGTTGTCACAGAGAGCCTCCAACATCTGTTCATTATCTTGTTGGTGCTAAAGAACCTTTCTTGCTCGTGACCATTGTTTGTAATTTCTGATGAGCTTTTTCTGTTCTGTTTGAAGTTCCAATGGATTCATGATAGACTTCTTCAACCATCTGACTTCTCGCCTTAAGGTCCTTTTTTGAATCTACGTTTCTTCATCAAACGAATGTTGATGATGAGTTTCTTTTCTCAAGGCTCCTGCAGTTGGGCGATGCACCAACCAAATAAATGGCTTAAAGCAGTCAGGCTTGCAATTCTCTTTTGTTCTTCTAATGGGATAAGGTTTAGCTTCTCATTCAAATTACGTCCCTCTCTTTTGTATTTCACCAGGACCGCTTTACCTTTCCTCAGTTGTAGGTCATATGGATATTTTTCGAGTTGAACCTCCATTGGGCTCTTGATTTTAACTCTTAATCGAGCATGATCACTCCCTTCTCGCCAAATTGTTTCCATAGATGTTTCCTTCATCTGTAGGTTTTCCAAAACAAAAACATAGTCTAATGTGGAGAACGAGTTACCACGTGTCCATGTTGGTTTCGAGGGACAATCGCCTTCTTCAGCGCCATTTAACATAAATAGGCCCTATGTGTTCAGATACTCTATCCACTTTCTCCCTGTCTTGGAGATTTTGGCCCATTTTGGCGAGTTCTTTGTATCTTGAGTTGCTATACACTGACTATTCAAGTCACCTCCCAAGATCACACTGGCGTCTCCATGAAACAATGCGATCTTCTCCAAGACTATTGACAGTGACCGATGAAACTGCTCAATACTGCATTGTGCAAGGTTCCAGTAAATGTTCACTACTACAAAAGAGAGAAGTCCCTGAGAGGATTGAAGTTTGGCTTCACATGCCAAGATGCCTTCCCTTCCATTATGCAAAAGTGTGACATTATTACTGAAACAGTTGTTAATCTCAAGCAACAGACCACCCGACGGTCGTCCCTTAGATTTCTGACTTGCTGAAACTGTAAATCTCATGCAACCTTCTATTTCTATTGGATGTGTATACCAAGTCTCCTGGAGTAGAATGGCATCAGAATTTGAAAACATGTTTCTCTTTCTACTGCTGGTAGTGAAGGTCTTTGGTGCCCGGGTATTCCAGCTTGTGATACTTATTTCATTTTGCCTAAAGGCTCTGCTGACTTAGCCCCAGCTTCAGTAGGACTTGTGTGAGAATCTCTGGGAGTGCTGCTAAGGTACTGGCTTTAGTGTCTCCAGAGTTTCCCCGAAGGGATACTTCTGGTTTCTGATTTGAGCTTTCCCCAGCTCTTAAGCTTAGACTCTTCCTGTTTTTATCACTTTGCACTTCACCTGGAGGCTTCTCAAAAATCAGCAAGTTGATTTTTTCCAGTTCTTTTTTGTTGCTTTTAATAGCTTTCCATGTTTTTTGTGATGTGAATCCCACCTCTACTATATTCCTCACATTTCTGCTTGGAAACTTTACAAATGCCAGGTCTCCAGAGCCGAACAGGTAGAGGTTAGGAACTCTTTTAACATAGTCCAAAATAGCGCTTCTGCATAATGATGTATATTTTGGTATTTTATTGAGTGCTTTTAGCCAAAGCCTTGGGACAGCATATTCTTGTATTTCTAGGTCTTCCTCCAAAGATTGTTCATATAAGTCCACTTCCAATTCTGCTGACTCTATCTGGTCTTTAACTTTTGCTTTCGGTACTTCGGTCAATTTCCTCATCTTTTCCTCTACATTTTTAACTTCATCCAACAGTGGTACATTTATGTTTTTCTTGATGTCTCGTTTTAAAAAGATTGATGCGATTTTTAACATTACTTCTGTTGTTGCCCATTGTAGAATGGAGGTCGGAAGACTTCCATTCTTGTTTCGCAAAAATATTGGAGCCCAGGGTGGGCCTTTCTGTGGTGGACAACTTAAGATTGGTTTCATCAACACCAGACACAATAGCTAATGGTAAGTGTTGCAAACTACTAATGTGTATGGTTAAAAGCAATGTCTAGTGGCTCGTCATTGTTTTAAAATACACAGTATTCAACCTTGAAAGCTCTAGTCAGTGACCATAGCTAAAGGCCATAGCTAGTGACCATTAATATGTTAGAATATACAGTCAGCATGGCCAAAGGCTATAGCCACTGGCTAGCATTGTGTTGAAGACCATGGTTAGTGCCTGGTTAGTGTATATCATATATATTGGGCATGGTCGAAGGCCATAGATAGGGGCTATTTAGTGTTTTATAATACACAGTGAGCAGGTCTGAAGTCCATCCCTTATTGCATGTAAGTATTTTAAAATATACAGTGGACATGGCCAAAAGATGTACAAACTGCTCATGGTCAAAGGCCATGGATAGTAAGGCCCATTTTTATATTGTAAACTATAGTGGGCACAGCAAAAGATTGTGGCCATGGCCAGTATTGTGCTAAAGGTCATGGCTACTGCCCGATTAATGTATATAATATACAGTGGACATAACTCAAAGCTGTAGCCACTGGTAAAAGCCAAAGTGTATGGTTGGTGGCCAGTTAGTGTTTTAAAATATGCAGTGCACATGGGTGAAGACTGTGGCAGTGTCCATGACTGAAGGCCATGATTAATACCGATTCATGTGTTAAAATATATTTGGTCATGAACACTGACTATGGCTGAAGGCCATCCTTAATGCTGGTTACTGTTATAATGTAATTAGTGATATTATCAGTGATGTGATCTGTGATGTCATCATTGTGGTCATAGGCTGAGCAACAGTGCACATGAAGTTAAGATGTCTTTAGTTGAATATATAGGAAAATGTATCACTCTCAATCTTTGGAGAAGTGTGAAACTAAAATCTAGATATGTTGTAAAGTGTTTTTTGCAAAAAGAACGCATTTGAAGTAATAATTAAAAAAACGTTTCATAGGAAAGGAAAATTGTTAATTTTTATATTGAATAAACATCAGAAATGACTTAAGCTGTCTATACCATTCCATAGAAATATAGAAACAGTTCATGTACTTACATGTGACAACTTTTGTGACATGTTTTGTGGAAAGTGGAAACAAACTTTGCATACAGAAAGATTCTTTATTGATTAGAGTTATATTCAAGGAAAGAATGTGCCTCTTGCTATTGATAAGAATGGGCATAGTTATAAAGTCCAAAATGGTGTGATTTCTAAAAAAAGAAGGAATGCTAAGGTCTGATAGCACAGAAATTGAAAGTTTAGGTCAGTCACGAATGACACCTAAAAAGCAAAGTCCGGCAATGAGGTGCAATTATTTGTGCAACATTGATACTTTTTCTTGTAAAGTCTTAAAGTGATTTTTGCAAGTTTTGCACAAAAATAATAATGTTCAAAGACAAATCAAAATGCTACAGAGAATATATGACTGTGAAGTTCATAAAAAACAGGACTTCTGGGTCACTCTTTAGCTTGTTTTGATACAATGAGATGTAACACTCAGTTTCATTAGATACAGGTGCTGGCTGCACGTCATATTAAAATGAGATACCTTCTAGTTAAACTATGTGAGTGCAAAACACCAAGTATGTCTCTTGCACTTTAAATCAAACACATTTGCATGGAACTGTAGAAAGTTTAGTTTGTTCACTGCAAATGATGAATATAATGGATTTAAAAGATTATGGGTCTCATTACATGTTTGCCAGTAGCCTTGCCAGTAAAACCGGCAGGCTGCTGCTAAACTTGCAAATTTTTCAGGAGCCATAGGGCTCAAAAGGAATGGGGAGGTTGGATGCACCGGCACCATCCGACAGGTCAGACCTGGTGGCAGTAATGGCACCCGCAAGCAGAACTCGTAGTTTGCCGGTCCAGACACTACAGTACCGGCAAGCTTGGCGGTACCGTAGTTCCCAGACTGGCAAACTTATATTGAGGCCCTATGTGTATGTAGATGAAACACTTAGAGGAAGTGGAAATGTTGATCCTATACTTTCAAAAGATCTGTTTTTTGACCAGTATAATAAAAGTATTGCAATGTTTGAGTTGTCTTCTACTGAAAGACCTGACATTGTTTGTGTAGCTTGTCAACACAGTTTTTGCAAGTCTCAAGTGCAACTAGTGTACATTAGGGAGAAAATTAAACAGAGTGTTGAAGATGTTTGGAAATCATTGCATCTGTATTTGTTTGTAGAAGAACAATTTGACACAAGTGTGGCACTTTATGCTTGTAGACATTGTTGGGTTTTATAATTTTTTTATTTTTTTTTATGGCTGAACTTAATCAACCTTTCAAATATAAAACAGTTCATCAAATAGTACAATCATTAAAAAAGAAAGACAGTGTTTTATAATATATTTCCTGCAAGAAAAGTTTTGAACGATATGGTAGCACCAGATATTCCTGTTGTGCTTCAAAAATGTATCATGTTTGAAGTGATTGCATTGCAAACTGTTCATCCATTTCAAGTTGTTGTTAGATTGCAATCAAAGATGTCAAACTTTCTAAAAAATCATTAGTGAATGGTGTTAGAGGCAAAGTTGTGAATGTACCTCACAATTTGGTAGGAAATGTCAACACTCTATGAGTGAAGTGTAACATTGCAGATGTTATGTCTGTTTTAGTAAATAGTGTTGCCAAAAAAAGATAAGAACATTTGGCAAGAGCTTATAAATATTGGAAAGGTGAAAAATGCATTGGTGTTTGTATTGGATCACAATGATTTATACAAAGCCAGTGTGACTGTACCAGGGTTGAGAAGGGAGAAAGCCTATCCCACCCCCCTAGGCACTTTTTAGGTAAGGCGAGCCCAATTGAAATAACTATAATAAACCAGGGGGATATCCTAAAAGTCCCCACACAATCATAATATTGTATGTAGTTTAGACATTTAGACATAGTGCACGTATATGCCATTTTTGTAAATATTAGTAGTCATAGCCTAAGCACAGGGCCTGCACGACCATGCAATATTTAGTGTTAGACACAGGCCGCAAGCCTGAAGGGTGAAATCTGGATAGGTCCAAGCCCTGATGAGAGAGGCCCATGCTGCCCACTTCCACAGAACCCCTTCTTTCTTTTGAGATTGTTCCCAATATACTTGTTCTAAAAATAATGTTTCCTGCAAGACCACGAGACAGAACTGGGTGCCTTAGTGTACGTGTTATCAAAAACAGGCCGAAGCAGGCCTCCAGCCCCCGCCCAGCTAACTACGAGTTATAGCCAGCCCCTAAAACTGCCCTAGTCCCCAGACTTCTGATTTCCAAGACACCATTTAACCCCTACCCACTGACCATAAACCAATCAACCATAATGATCTAAGAGAATGTTCGTCCGACCTTTATTTTATAATGACATGATGGTTTGTAGTGTGAGGTACAGGGAGGGATAAATTATATTTCAAAAGTGAGGGTGGAAGCCTTGGGAGCTGATGACACGATTGGGAATGAGTGAAGTATGTGTGGGTTGGTTTAAACTCAATACTCCCACTGTGCCAGTCCTTGAGCATGCCAGGTACACTGCATAATAATAGAGTAGCATTGTTCACTAATGTAGCTAAATGCTTCTTCAGCCTTGGTTCCTTGGAGACGATGAACCCAGCAGAACTCACGTGATGCAAGATGGATGGACTGGGCTGAGACCAATGACTTGTCATCCCCTATGCAGCAGGCCGACCACGTATAGGGTCGCACCAAGCAGCCATGCAGGTTTTCACTGTATACAATGATGTTACCTATGATGCTTTGTCTCCTTATAAGATTCTGCTTGTACACTTTTTGACAGAACGTTCCATTGCAGCAGAGTTCTTTGCTGATGCACTTATTTTTGTAGAAATACATACTTGTTTCACTTTCAAGTGCATATTGGGCCTTTTTCCCTAGTGGGTTGTCTTTTTTCTGGTGTGAGTGTTTAGGGGCTTGCTTTCACCAGACTTCTCTATGCTTGATGTTAAGTTAACAAACAAAAGCAATTTTTGTTGGTGGCTTGCATTCTGATGAACAGGGATGAATGAGAGTGGTTGGGTCCATTTTCCCCTCTTGTTTTCGGTCTTTTTTTTCTTGAGAGCTCTTCTGTCTTTATCTTCACTGTAAGATGACAGCGTTTTTGCCTCCTCTTCACTGAACTGATCCTGCCACCTCTCGTTTTCCTCGGCCGAGCTGGGTGAGGCTATTTATTACCATCTCCTTCCTTGGATCCTCAACCTCAGTGCTTTTCTTCTGCCACCTTTCTACTTCTGTGGTGTACTCTGATCTTGTCCATGCCTTGTGAGAACTTGTCCATGCCTTGTGAGAACTTTAACTAATTCTACATGTGGGATAGATGCTGTGAACTATGTCTCAAACTAGCACCTAACGACTTCTGGATGGTCTGCCCATACTGGGCTGTAGCCTTGTTTGGCCTACATGTGGTCTCATCTCTTCACTGTAGCTGTGAGCGGTGGTTGTGCAGAATCAACCTCCACTCATTAAATGTGCTGCCAGCAACAACCAGAGTCTTGAAACACCTGCAGCACTGGAACACCCTATTCAAATAGTCATTAGAAATGCTAGAGAGGTTCAGTGAGGAGGCTTCATTATGTGTGGCATTCTCCTTTTAGAGTTGTCATTTTTGTTATTTTACTTTTTCCTCACCAGTTGGACATTTCAACATGTCCAACCATAAGAACAGCAGCAGCACCAATGCTTTTCTATAGCAGATACATGTGCGCAGATTGTAGGCTATGGGTTTGTACATTTTTATGTAATTTAGCCTTTGTATAGGGTTCCTCGACATTGTTGTAATGGAACTGGAGAAGCTGATTAATCAAATTAGAGGTTGCAAAAGTTTGGGATGGTTTATTGGAAGTTTCCATCTGCAATAGCTTACAATAGGAAACAAACAGAACTTGTTTAATGTCTGTCTTACTCCAAGGCTACTTGACAGAGAAATAATGTAATCTGTCAGTAAAAGTTTTCTGGGCACACTGATTCTTTATGGAGTTAAGGTGAATTTTTTCCATACCCATGCACATCTTTGTAACTTTCTTTCAGAGCTTTTTCCTCTCTGTGCTGAGCAGCTCCCCTGTAAGGTTTGAGCAAGTGATTTGCAAATTCCCCAAGAAAGTGTCAATGTCCACAGCAACCTATGCATATCCCTGGTGTTTATTATATTCATATGTTAAAAGATGTCAGCAGGATATGTAGTAGAAGATTTTTAAGATAGTGATTTATATAAAAATCAAACAAAACAGAACAAGTAACAAATGTTTATTTTTCACAAAACAGGTGTTTCTTCAATAGGGGACGGACAAAGTTTGAAAGAATGAATAAATATATTTTTTTTTTTGGTAGGGTTTTCTTTGACGAACGACTTGCCAAATAATTTGCTCTTGGCTGCTGCTGTCTTCAATGTTGCTAGATCGCTCAAAATAAGTTCAATTTATACTATGATGGCTCTTGTGTTTTCCTTTGTGATTGTACTGTTGGTATTATGCAGTAGACATATGATTTTCGGGGCCCATTTTGTCAGAAAGTAGGGTCTATGCTCCCCTCTTGTCACTTTGACTTTATCAGCCAGGTGGAGTATATTTGTATTTTGTCCCAACACATCCAGTAATTTATCTTGGTATGATTTCCAAGGTGCACCAAGACATTTCTTGATGTGTTTAGTATACTTTCCAATGCAGATGAGCATTATTTTGTCTTTTCCAAGTATTTCAGCAATTCTATTTGGCAGATGTGGTCTGGGGCATTCATTCCGTAGTTTGTTTCTGGCTTATTTGGCTAGTTGTGTTCCCAACCTCCTCATCAGGTACACCGCTATTTTTGTTGGTGGCACCCATTCTGTTGGGCAGGGATGAATGAGAGTGTCTGTGTCAAAGTTGTCTCCGGTTTCCTTCTGATTTTATCTGGTCTTTCTTTTCTTCACTGGAAGATGACAGCGTTTTCACCTCCTCTTTACTGGACTGCTCATGCCAGCTGTCATTTTCCCTGACCAAGCTGGGTGAGGATATTTTCTGCCATCTGCTTTCTTTCATCCTCAGCTTCAGTGGTTTTCTCTTGCCACCTTTCTCCTACCGTGGCATACTCTGGGGTGTGTGGCCATCAAGTGCTCTCCAGGTTTTCTTTCTTTCCCTTTTTCTCTTTCATGCTCACCTGTATTTTTGATCTTGGCCATGCTTTCAGAGAACTTTAACGAATTCTAAATGAGGGATAGATTCTGTGAACTATGTCTCAAAGTTGCACCTAATGCTTTTTGGATGGTCTGTCTCGTAGAGAGCTGCAGCCTTTTTTGGCTTACATTTGGTCTTACCGCTTCACTGGAGATGTGAACGGTGGTTGTACAGAACCAACCTCCACCCATTAAAGGTGCTGCCAGCAACAGGCAGAGGGCCTCAATAGGAGTTGGGCTTTCCAGAAATAAGGGTGTCGGTCCCAATGTACTGGTACCCTTTCTGGACCGCCAAATGAAGGGTTTGCTGGTAGGGGTAAGAAATTCCTAGGAGGCCTGATGTGCCGGGAGTTCAGGCCCCTACCGGCAGTGTTTTCACTGAAGCACCGGCACAGTGCAGTGCTACAGTGACTCAATTCCCATAGAGTCCTATGGGACTCCACATGAATTGGGATTTACCATTTCTGCCACCTGCCATAGTTACCCGGTGGCACCGGGAAGTCAGGCAGTGTAAACAGTGTTACAGGGTTGTTGGAAACTCGCTGCCTACTGGCAGGTTTTACTGGCAACTCTGTAATGAGGTGTAGAGTCTTGAAATAAATGCAGCACTGGAGCACTCTACTCGAAAAGTCATCAGAAATGCTAGAGGATCAGAGAGGAGGCTTTTCATGAAGTCTCTACAGATGTGCTGCTCCGATCTCCATCAATACCACATGGATGAGCGAGAGGCCTTCCCAGGATCTTTTCTTTCTGATGCAACGCATCTGCCGGAAGTCTTCATCCACTTCATCTTGGGGTACAAATAGTGTCTTTATTCAGTTGCAAGACATTCTGGCATTTCACAAAAAAAAGATGCCCGCCATGGAATGGGATATGAATTCTGTTCACCCTTTCAATGGCGGCCATTTAAAACAGTAAAAAAAATGAAACAAAGAAGATGTCCACCATGGTACGGGAAAAGGGACTACATAAAGTCCCTTCTCCCTTTTCATGATGGCCATTAAAAATATAGAAGAGAAAAACAAAGAAAATAGCCACTATGGAAAGGGAGACGATAGTACATGTAGTCCCTTCCCTCTGTCCATGGCAGCCAACCGCAGAACCAACACCAAGGGACATAGTGGTGACCGATGCCTTATCTGGTTGCTAAGGTCCGGTGTGGGCCAATCAGATTTTTTGTAACAATCCGATTATCCCTTGACGGGTACTAATTGTACTTTAAACTGTCTACATGGATAACATTAAGAAAATGAACACATTCAAGATATAGTGGAAAAGCAAAACTGTTACATTATCCGATTACCTGTTACAAACAGGCACGAAGCTGCATGGCTGCATCAATGCAGCTTTCAAAGTGATTGGGCCTTTCCTCGATGCAGGTACGGCTATGTGCAGGCGCGTCTTCTCATTGATTTAGGCAATTGGTCAATAATTTAAGCGCAAGCACGTCATTGTGCTTGGGTGTACCCGCACGTACGGAAAACATATTCTGGTTCAACATATTGCATAACCGTGTTTTAAACCTCTTTCCCAAGCAATTTTTTACGGTTTTCTGTCATTGCTTTTTGGCTCTTGGTGGGTGAACTTCTTTGTAAGCCTTCAGGAACTTTTAAAAGCAGTACCTTGATTTATACATTACCTTTCTTCTTTCTATACCTTCGTCCTTTATTGTGTGCTTTGTACTTTGTCATTTTTTGATATTTTAGCTTTTTATTTTTAATTTTTAGTTTTTTGATACTAAGTGGCAGAGTACGTGTTGTGTATTTTTGCTGTATTTATTTTTCCTCTACGGCCCTGCATTTCAAAATGACTATGACCAGCAGTGATGATGAGCTGGTGTGGGTGGCATCAGCTTTATCACTATGGAAGAAGCAACGTGCACACAAAACATTCCTGACATTTGGCAATATTTCTGCGTAAAAGGACCAACACAGCAAGTAGGAAATTGAGGAGGTTATATGCAATTTTTGTGGTGGTTTTGCAGCATGGACCTTCCCATATGCAGTCACAAAGCTTGGAAACACCCACATTAATTCAACATCTTGTCAGCGTTACTTGGGATGAAGTGGATGAATCATATAGGAAAGCTCATGTCAAACATAAGGTCAAGGCACATGGAGCAAGATCAGCACAGCAGTATTTATCATCTGCGTCACAGACTTCCAACATAATTACTAGCTATTTTCCAACAACTAACACCCAAACTCAGTTCATTGGGCATGCACCTGATCTTTCAAACTTTATCGTGATGTGCAAAACCTGTCACAGCTTGATCGAGGTGGGAGGTGGCACCCTAGATGCTTTGGATAAGGCTCTTTCAGATCAGACAGCAATTGCCAAAGCCAGGTATATTTCTAAGTGTCAAATGCTTTTTACCCTATTGTTTAAAAGAAGAAAATAACACAAAGAAATATACTATATATAAATACCTTTTGTTATATGTATGATTCCTAGTGTTTTTAGGGCCCTTTTTGGCCAACATTTCAGTTATAAAAATAGAGGATAAAGACATACGGTATATATGGATAAAAGACTTTATGGTATAGTGAGCGGGAGTTGCGGGGGACACTGCTGCAACCTTCCATTAAAAAAAAAAAAAGAAACAGGGGCTGCGGGGGTGTCCCCCTTATCGCCCGCTCACTATACTTTATGGTATAGTGAGCTGAGGTTTCAGGGGACACCCCCGCAGCCTTCCGTTAACAAAAAAAAGAAAAGAAAAGGACCCTGCAGCGCTGGTTCCCGATCACGGAAGTGAAAGGGAACTTGTGCTGCAGGGAACCAGCGTGAAGATGAAGGTAAGTGGGGTTTGTTTATGTTGGGGGCATGGGTGGGGGTGTGCTGAGGGTGTGGGTGGGGGTGTTATGGGTGTGTTGTGTGTGTGTTGTGTGTGTGTGTGGGTGTGAGAATGTGTGTGTGTTCGCATGAGAAAGGTGCAAACTTTTGGTATTTCTCACCTTTCTCATACACACGATTTGCCCGCAGTACTTTCAGCCATGGGCAAATCACTTGGATTCTTATTTGGGGGGTCTGTGGTCGCACAATTTCTTTTTATTTTACTTTCTACATATGATACATCATTTTCATTAGCCCAATTGTCTGTATTATTAATGTGAATTATGTATGGAACACAATAAAACCCCTGAAATTCAGCTAAAGTCCCCTTACTTTGCGCCCTCTGTTGCACATCCTATGACCACAATGGTGACATCACAGATCAGATCACTGATGACATCACTAATTACATTACAACAGTAACTGGCATTAAGCATGGCCTTCAGCCATGGTCAGTGTGTATGGCCAAATATATTTTAACACATGTATGGGTGCTAGTCATGGCCTTCAGTTATAGACATTCAGAAATTACATGACTGCTGATATCATATATGACATCTCTTATAGCAACATAAGTGACTTCCCTGGTACAGCAGATCACTCTGGCAAGAAAGAGAGATGCAACATTTAAAAAGAGTGTTGGTACATATCAAGGTCTGTTCCGGGGTCAAAGCTTGGTTGGAATTTGCATTTAAAAGTACTGTCCCTGTGATATAGAAAAGTATCTGGGTAACCTGACCACCCATTTACATTTCCCAGTATGTTGCATATGTGCAAAGACAATGCACTACGTTTGTCACCATGTGATGTTCACTGACAGGCTACATTTTCATGCACATTCTGACAGCAACATGTGCAGTGATTCCAACTGAATGTAAGCCAAGGTGTGTCAACCCTTGACAAAAAGTTCAACGTTTACAGTCCTTTCACTTAACTGTACACCCTAGCTAAGAAGGGCATGTCATATGCAATCTGTGATGACATCGTATGAGCAATCAGGCAGGACATCACCTGCAACATCCTCAATGGCCTTACAGAAAAAACAACCATGGGAAAGCATTTATGACTGTATTTGACATGTAGCAGAGATGCAATATATCCTGCCTTTTTTGAAGGTCTGAACACACTTGTCAAGCATTGTAAATACTGGAAGGGCAACTACAGGAAGTTGTGCTTGCACATAACAATTATCAATGTATATGCAATATAGCAAGCTGTGGATTACCAGAGGATTGTGACAAAGAGGAGTAGTTGGGTACTGTGTCAAGGAGGAGTGAGGTGGTGGTGGAGTACTGTGATGAGGAAGGGTGAGTTGGTGGTAGTGGGGTACTGTGAAAAGGAAGAGTGAGCTGGTGTTGTTGGGGACTGTGAGGAGGAAAGGTGAGGTGGAGTTAGTGGGGGACATTGATGAAGAAGAGTGAGGTGGAGTTAGTGGGCGACTGTGATGAAGTAGAGTGACATGGAGTTATTGGAGAACTGTGAGGAGGAAGAGTGAGGTGGTAATAGTGGGAATACTGTGACAAGGAACAGTGAGGTGGAGTTAGTGGGGGACTGTGATGAGGAAGAGAGGTGGGAGTTAAGGACTGTGATGAGGAAGAGTGGGATGGGGTAGTTGGGGACTGTGATGAGGAAGAGTGAGGTGGTGGTAGTGGAGTACTGTGATGAGGAAGAGTGAGTTGATGGTAGTGGATTACTGTGAAGAGGAAGAATGGTGGTGTAGTGGAGTACTGTGATGAAGAAGGGTGAGCTGGAGTTAGTAGGGGACTGTGATGAGGAAGAATGATGTGGAGTTAGTGGGGAACTGTGATGAAGAACAGTGAAGTGGTAGTAGTGGGGATACTGCGACATGGAAGAATGAGGTGGAGTTAGTAGGAGACTATGATGAAGATGAGTGAGTTGGAATTAGTGGGGGTCTGTGATGAAGAAGAGTGAGGTAGAGTTAGTGGGAGACTGTGATAAGGAAGAGTGGTGGGGGTTGGGGATTGTGATGAGGAAGAACAAGGTAGAATTAGTGCAGGACTGTGACAAAAAAAGAGTGTGGGGGAGTTAGTGGGGGTCTATGATGAAGATGAGTGAGGTGGAGATAGTGGGGGACTATGATGAGGAAGAGTGAAGTGAAGTTAGTGGGAGTCTATGACAAAGAAGAGTGAGGTGAAGTTAGTGGGGCTCTGTGATGAGGAAGAGTGAAGTGGAGTTAGTGGGGGACTGTGACATGGAAGAGTGAGGTGGGGTATTTGGAGACTGTGATGAAGAAGAGTGTGGTGGAGTTAGTGGGGGACTGTGATGAAGAAGAGTGAGGTGAGGTAGTATCTGACTGTGATGAGGAAGAGTGATGTGGTGGTAGTGTTTGACTGTTGAGAAAGAGTGAGGTGCTGGTAGTGGTGTACTGTGATGAGGAAGAATGGTGGTGTAGTGGAGTACTGTGATGAAGAAGAGTGAGCTGGAGTTAGTAGGGGACTGTGATGAGGAAGAGAGTTGTGGGATACATAGGTAAGATTACTATTCAGAATTCGGACAAGGAAGACGGGTATACAGGTTTAGGTAGGATTCTTAACTAGGTACTGTGACTAAGAAGAGAGAGGTACCATTATGCAGATAACTTCTTGCCTGATGTCAACCGTGAATCGAGATCTTCATTGTTTAGTCAGTTGAAAGATTTGTCCAATCAAAACAAAGAATATAGTAAACAAGCATTGACTCCCTCAGGTGTGCAAGACGCTGGAAGACCATCCGTCGGACCTCCCTTAACATCCGCTTTGTCTGCTACATGCTATGCAACGCATCAAAGCCCACTTCGGCTAAGCCTGCGCAGGCCAATGGCGCGGTGTTGTGAGCTGCAGCTGCACAAGATGCTGGCTGACTGTCCATCGGACCACCCCTAACATCTGATACATTCACTACATGCTACAACCACTTGAAGGTTTTGCTTAAAGATTTAATATCGAAGCCCACTGTGGCAAAGCCTGCACAGGCAAAGGGAGCAGTGTTGTGTGCCACAGATATTAGGTGCTGTGGTGTGCTGCCTCCAAGATTACACCGGCACAGAATACTACTAAATGCCCTGCACTGCACCACTGACCAACACCTCCCACCAGCTATTTCTTACCTCAGGTAAGAGTACTGGCACCACAGCTAGATACAGCAGTAACTTTACTTGCACCTCCTGGAACCATGCTGCTCGACTGCCCACCTGATTTTTATCCCCAACCATTCCACTATGAGCTACAACAACAACCATATAATGAATAACTGTCCCCCTGTCACTACACCTCCATTCCTCCCATCAGTTTCTTACCACCCCTCGACCCACAGAGCACACAGTGCACAGCTAACCAAGCAAAGCTATCCACTTCAATATCAACCAAACATGATCACAGCTCCAAGACCAACTGACAATTAAGCCAACCCTCCACCTGCCTCACCCAACCCACACCACTCATATCGCTACCTGTCCCACTCTCTATCAGAGACAGGTCACTCTGACATCGCACCATGATCTCTTCCACATCACTGACAGCGCTGCCCCCCACCCTCAGTTAGAAACAAGTTTCTCCGGCATCGCACCATGACCTCTACCATCTCCATTGTCTTCCCCCAAAACCCAATCCCACAACAGACCAGTCGATACCCCCACCGACTCTCCCATCAAATGCACTGTAGTCAAAGCCAGACCAGTCTTAGCCCATGCCTCAGAAATCTTTGACCTCTTAACAACCAATAACCTTGGCCTGCTAGCCATTTCAGAAACCTGGCTTCATCGAGTCTCCAGTAGCTCCTTATCAATCACCATCCCCCCAAGATTCACCATCCTCTGCCATTAAAGATACAATAATAGAGGCAGCTAAGTAGCCCTTATTTACAGAAACGCCATTGCCATCAGATCCATCAACACAAGCTCTCTGCCCAACTGCAAAATGATATGCACCAAACACTTGCTATCACCAACCAATACCATCAATCACGACCTCATTTACTGCCCACCAAGTACCATTCATTTCTTCTAAGAGGACCTCCTGCAGATCATCAATGCCAACATTAAACCCAGCTCCAAAATCCTAATTCTAGGAGACCTCAACTGAGGCTTAAATGATCCTGTTGACACACACGTGAAAGGCCTAGCAACAGCCCTAAATGATATAGGCTTCTCACAGCCGACATCTGAACCCACCCAAATTCAGGGATGAACCCTTTATTGGATATCAGACCTCAATTGTAACACCTTCAGCCCAAACATCACAACTTGCCCTTGATCCGATCATCCCACAATCTCCTTCCACATCCCCATCAGCAAACGTCCGAGCCCCATTCATCCAGCCATACCAGAAGCACTTGCTCACATCACCAAAAACCTCAATAAAGACCGCCTCTTACCACTACTCACCAACCTTAAGGACCATGCTAACCTAGCACCAAGCCCCAAAGCCCTTGTCGATCTCTACAACAGCATACTGTTGCAAGCTGTTAACAGTTTCCACTCTCAAATGACACAAAGCTAAACCTTTGTTCCACAAAAACTCATTGTTCACTGCTGAGCTCCTTGCCCCCTACGCTGAGAAATGCACAGCAGAAACTGCCTGGAAGAAAGACCATTCCTCAGGCAGCAAAGTACACTTCATGACCCTTGCCAAAGACTACAGAAAAGCCATTCACACTGCCAAAGCCAGCACCTACAACACCAGAATAGACAATGATAAATCTCACACCCGTGAGCTCTTTGCCGGTATACACGCATTTCGTCGACCACTTTTTCATCGTGGGACTTTTCATCGCCGACCCTTTCATCGCCAACATTTATTTTTTTAAAGAATTTTTTAGGGGGGTGTTTGTGCGGGTTGGGGTATGATTATTTAAGTAAGGGGGAGGTTTGGGGGGGCCCAGCCCCCCCATAAATAAATTTTTTAAAAAATATTGGCGATGAAAGGGTCGGCGATGAAAAGTCCCACAATGAAAAAGTGGTCGACGAAATAACGTAGAACCCTCTTTGCCATCCTGTGAGAACTTGAAACCCCTGCTGTTCCTCCCGCAGACCTCACCATAGACAATACCTGGTGCTCTGAGGTTCAAGAAGCCCCCAATCAGACAAATCCTCACTCTACAGGATAAAATCTGAGTCAAACAATCAGCCATCAGCACCAAACTTCCATCCAAGACCCTCACGCCTCCTAAGCAATCGCCCATCACCCACCTTCCCAACCTTTCAAATTCCACCCTGTAACTGAGCAATTAGTAACCAACATCATAAAAATCCTCAAACCATTGTATTGCAAAGGAAATGTTTGCCCCACACCGATCATCAAAGACTGTGTGGATACACTTGCACCCATCATCACCGCTCCCTTTGCAACTAGGCTTGTCCCAACTGCCCTGAAAGAAGCATGGATCCTCCTGCTGCTCAAAAAGCTCTCACTCGACCCAGCCATTCCAACTAATTACTGGCCCATCACCGCTGTCGCCTTCATCCTAAAAATCATAGACCCCACAGCCTACCTTCAGATCCAACAGTACCAAGAACAAAACCACATCTTCGACGTCTAACAATCAGGCTTCCACCCAAGGCACAGAACTGAAACCGCGTAGTTCGACCTGAAAAATCAACTTGATGACATTAAACATTCTGGCAAATTATCCTTGCTTCTCATGCTGGACCTATCGGCTGCCTTTGACTTTGTTGACAACTAAATCCCATGCAACCACCTTAACTCAACAGCCAATTTTCCCCCTGGAACTGCTGACTGGATCAGATCCTTCCTGGTTGACAGATCCACCTGTATATTCAAAGAGGAATTCCCAGCCCCACCCACGCCAGTAACCTTCGGCATCCCACAAGGATCTTGCAACTCCCCCACACTCTAAAACATTTACACAAAACCCTTATTTGACCATCTTGACATCCTCTGTATCTCATATACGAAATAAGTAGACACCCAAATCCTCCTCCTTTTTTCAGATAACTACCCCCAAGATATCTCAGCTATCAATGCCATCTGCAAAATAATTCAGGATTGGATGGCCTCTCACCTCCTTTAACTAAATCGTGAAATAAATTAGATCCTCATCATAGGTTCCCATTCCTTACTCCACAACCTTTATCCAGCCTACAAAGCATTCAGCATAGATGGGAATCTAATCCAAACCTCACCCATGGCTAAAACCCTGGGCATTTACTTGGATGTCACCATGGCCATCTTAAGCCCTTTTGGGGCCCTGGGCACGGACACCTTTGGGGTACCCCCTCCATCAAACCAAAGAAATTGAGAGATCTAGAATATCTTGTCAGGACACCCCCCACACCTCCTCATCACGATCATAATGCATATTGTGACATGTTGTCTCGCAATGATTAAAAAAGCCAACAGTATTCCCTTTCAGTCCCCTTAACCTCTTCATTCTTGCTGTAATAAGAATGATAAATAAGTAGCATTTCAAGGCCAATGCAGGTCATGTCTCATCATTAGCAGTCACAAGGAAGTTACACCAGTCATAGTATAAATTCAGGACATAGATTGCATGTAAAAGGTGCACATAATCCAGAATAGACGACTCAGATTAGCCCCTTCACAGAATGCAAAAGTGCTCTAGTGTGGATACAGGAGACCAGTTGGAAGCGAGGAGGAAGATACACCTACCATAGAAAAGATTGCGGATGAAGGTTAGAAGCTACCAGGAAGGTGCAAGTGGCTGTGGTGTGCAATATGTCAATGCTCACTAGTGTTACAGTGAAACCATGAGTGAAGCTGTTTTGAAGATCATACCCTGAGAGCAAAATCACTCTGAAGGGTGACAATTGTGAATGATTTAGGGACTGGCAATATTGACAGATTAGGCAATGGAAGATTTAATAAAATGGTCAAGATTACACAAAAGTTAAAAGGAGAAAATGGGATTTGCGCCCACTCTGAAATGTATGCACTTTACACTTGCTTTTCTAGTATGTACCATGAAGTAAAATAATCCCATTTTATAGATATCACTTGGAAAGTGGACAAATCACATAACCTAACATGACCATTTTAAAAACAAAATGTTATAGAAGCATATTATTCAAAATGGGAATGATTCTAGCTCAATTATCTCCATCATCAAGGGAAGTACAATAGGTATCAACATACTAATGGATGTGAACCTAAAAGATTACGGGGGTCATTACAACCCTGGCGGTAGGGGGTTAACGGGCCGGTAGAGCTGCCGGCCCGTTAACTCTGTGCCGCCTCATTACGAGGTCCGCTTGCGGGACCTGCTAAGGACGCCTGGTAAAACCAGGCATCCTTAGCGGGTCCTGCGAGCGGTCCTGCATGCTAACAACGGGCCCGTCATTAACAGGCTTGTTGTTAGTATGCTCCCCATTCCCATTGAGCCCTACGTGGGCTCGAATGGGAATGGGGATGCACAGGGTCTGGGTTCCTTGAATGGGGAAATAGCGGGCCCTCAAGGTCGGAATGGCCTGGTATTTCCCCATTCAGGGAACCCGGACCCGGTACCCGGTATAGGGGTAGCCATGCCGCTAAAAAGCGGCATGGCTATCTCCATACTCAGAATGACCCCCTACATCTGAGTTTCTGCTTTGCATTTTAAAGCTTTAAATTGGCCCAAAACACAGGATGTGAAACTGTTCTTTTTTAAACATGCCCAAAAAGCTTTCAGATTATTTATTTATTTATTGGTCACTTGTTTGCCACTTATACAATTAGCAAAACTGTTTTGAAGCGCCCACAGGGCAAACAGGGTGGGCAAGGGGGAAGGATGAAAATTTAATACAGCAAGGATAAATAATTAAGTTAATAGTGCAAACAATAATGAGAATAAAGGGAAGGGGAGACAAACCTACTATGCCTTATGAGTGTTCAGAACATGCAAGTGCTGAGGGGTTATGGGTGAAGAAAAGGTGCTTTGATGCTCATGGAGAAGTGCTCAGGGTAAGTGCTAAGAGGAGAAGAATGTAAGTGCAACCACCCATAGGTGGGGTCAGCCCAAGTAAGTGCAGCAGAAAGACAGCGGCTGGGATGAGAGATGTGGGGGGTCAAGGCTCTGAGGACACATAAGGGCCATGCACAGCAGTCACACTGCTGTAAGATCAGCAGGGAAGAGAGGAGGAGAAGGAAGAGGTAAAGTGAAAGGTCTTGAGGCTTTTTCGGAACTTAGGAGGTCATGCTCAAGATGCAGAGGGAGAGGGAGGCTGTTCCACAGGAGGGAGCAGCCAAGGAAAGTGATCGCCCACCAGCTCTCTGTTTAGCAAAGCGCTTAACACGCAGGGAGCCGGTGCCAGAGGAACAGAGCAAACATTTTTTTTGGGCCAAATAAGTAGACCTTAAAATATGCTTGCCAGAGGCCTGCAATTTCTGATCCGCTATCTTCTGTCTAGGACCCCTTCCACCGAAATGGCCTACATAAAAAGCCAGATCAGTTAATGAATGGGCTAATGTTAAACAATACCCACAGCATGTGAGAGCAGACCTTTTCAAGGAACAGTAACGTCAGTGAAATAAGATGATTTGTCCAGGATCACTGTATCGTCTGCTGGCAAAGCCAGAATAGAAGCCTGAAAGCTTTGGTTCCACAGGCTTGAATTTCCAAACCTCATCATCTCTGAGACTAACACTTTATAGTTTTCATTGGTGGTAGCTGCCTAGGTTTTACAAGCCTCCATGTGAAGAAACCAATTTTTTAGAATTTTCACTATACTGATGCTATATTCGTTTTTGTAGCAACGCTATCTAGTACTGGTACACTGCTGATAATAGGATGGATGTCCTCTTTCCTTGAGAACAGAATCTCTCGAGTACACTGGGGAGATACATTCTCATCCGAATCCAACATCTTCTGTGGTGTACCGCAGGGTGCTAGTCTTTCACCACTGCTCTTCAACTTGTACATACGATTCTTGTGTGAACTGCTAGACCATCTCCAGGTGTTTTTCACCAACTATGCTGATGACACTGGTTGTGGAACTGAGCAGGGAGTACGCTAAGGACAGTACAGCACTAAACGACCTCTATAAAAACATAGAAGTTTGGATGGACAATAATTGCATGTGCTTAAATAGCAATAAGACCGAGCTAATTGTCTTCGGTTCCATCCAAGCCCTGGCTAAACTCTCTTCTGAGTACCAATCGTTTAAAATCAAAGAATCCCATATTAAGGTCTCAGGTAAAGTTAAAACACTAGGCATGACATTAGAAGCATCCCTGAACGCAGATACCCAAGCAATGTACGTAAGCAAAAACTGTGCCTACTACATGAAATTGCTTAAAGCAATTAAAACCTTGCTCAGTGAGAAAAATTGCACTACAATAGCTGGAGCCACCATCTTATCACACCTAGACTATGGAAATGCACTCCTTGCAGGTGCTAGTAAACAATGTATGCACACATTTCAACTAATTCAATATTACACGATCAGAACAATCAAAAATCAAGAACTGAACATATTAGTGAAGCCAGACGTGACCTTCACTGGCTGAAAATTGAAGACTGCATACAATTTAAATCATTGACTCTGACACATAAGTGCCTGTATGGAAAAGCACCAGCCTACCTGAAATCTAAAATCACCCTCCATAACCCTTCCAGGGCGCTAAGATCAGACGTCCAGGGTCTAATAACCGGAATGATACACAGGAAAGAACACAGCATGGCAGAGAATTCCCAAACCGCGCAGCGGCAAGCTGGAACAAACTCCTGATCAGCCTCAGGCTGGAGACTAACCACCCTACCTTTCGGAAGAAGCTTAAAATATTTATTTTCAAGTAAACTATCTTGAGGAATTTTTCCCCTTAGGCCAAGAACTGCTCCAACCGCTCTAGTACTTGTCATTTTCCTGTGAAAACGGTTTGTCTTTTTGTTTGCACCTGCTCGTCTGCGCCCCGGTGCCTGCAGGCTGTTCGGCGCAATACAAATAAACAAATAAATAAATAAAAATAATAGCACCTGTTGCGATACAAAACGAAGTACACATACATGCATATTTATCAACTTCAAACATAGGAAAGGTTGAGTTGGCCTTGCTGGAATGTAGTATTATAATCTTGCATAAGAACACAGATCTCAGCAATTAGTGCTTAACACACTGATCTATCTTCTGAACCAGTGCATCACTCACATTTATCAGTATGCATTTCAACTTTGGCTATTATACATAATCAATATAATTCCCATAGAAAGGTGAGAATACTGTGTCGTAGTGAATGCACAACCTATGTGCAGGACAGTGAACACAGGAATCATTACACAATCAATTGATCAGAGCAGAATGTATTTGTGAACAACAGACAGGCAATAGGTTTAGAGCCTCAGCAGAATACCATAACATATATTGATGTGTGCTATTTTGGTTTTGTAAACAATAGTAACTGACTTCTTTAGATTAGGCAGCCTTGTGGGCCCCCCCTCCAAGTTGGGGGCCTGGGGAAAGTGCCCCTTTTGCCCTCCCATAAAGACGTCTCAGGATGCCACCCTCCATCTGTTGCGACAAGTAAAGGCCATCGCCTCATCTGATGCCTACACCCCAAACTTCTAAATGCGAACAGACCCTTCCTCTCAACTACTAACTGCCTCACTACAGCCAGAGCTATCATTGGATCTAGACTTGATTGCTGCCCACTTTGCAGGCACTTCTGAAAGAGGCCTGTGCAAACTGAAAACCATACAAAACAATGCACTCTGGGCTGCCTTGGGGCTATCCAAACACAACCACATTTCTGAAGCAATAAAGAACAATCATTGGTTGTACATTTGTGAAAAAAATCAAGTTTAAATCTCTCACCATCGTCCATCAAAGCCTCGCAAACACTGTACCGGCATTCCTCTCCCAACTGATCAATTGCTTCTACCTCAAAGTCCCCAAGTTCAATTGCAAGTCTGCCGGAGGTTCCAGTTTCCCTGTCACAGCGGCTAAGCTTTGGAACAACCTCCCCTTTGCACTCAGAAAATAATCTTCCTGCTGGACCTTCAGAAAAAATGTGAAAACATGTCTCTTTAAGTTAGTCAACCCGGCCTTTGCACGGCCTGGAAATTGACTCCTGTGTGACTCCTCTTGAAAAAATATTCCTGGTACTGCTTCTACTGTCAATGTAACTAGCACCTAGATATCCAAGGGTTCAGCACGCTGCAACAAATGCACAAATAAATAAATAAATAGCAATCACAGTGATTGCCACATCTCAATATCTTAAAGTTTTGAAGTATTTACACTTTTTTTGTCATTTGTGATGATTCTCGAACCCAGAAAAAATAAAAAAAAGACACCACCCCCAAACCCCACTCCTTCTCATATCATCCTTTCTATCCCTGCCCACATGCTTCCTGGCCTAAAAACTGCCCAATTTATGCCCCTATATAATTTTAGGGCTGTTTCCCAAAAGAATTCCAGAACTTGATTCTCAAATCATCTAATAGCCAGTTTTTCAGAAATGAAAAAGCTTGGCACTGGCAATGAATCAAGGAAGATATAACTCAGTTTTTGGGTACTGGGGACGTCTGCTCTATGCCAAATAAATAAAAAAGACTAGCAGGATTGACGCCAAACCAACAGAGGATTTGCTTCGCGTTCTGTGTTCTAGACTTATTTTTCATTTGGCGCAAATCCGTCCAGTAGTTTGGGCTGTGCGCTTGAGCAAATACTGGGCATTGTCCCCATGGGAAAATGAATGGAAAAGTGAAAAACAATGGCCCTCATTACGACCCTGGCGGAAAGTGACTGACCGGAGCGCCACAGCGTAAATAGCGTTTCCGCCATTGCACGAAGGAGCAAAGTGCGGCCCATTCCGACCCATCGGGCACGAGCACCACGCCACGACGGAAGTGCAAAGTCCGCGATGGCGGAAATGACCCCAAAACGGCCCACACCGCCGCCGTACGGCGCCCTAGGTGCTATACCGCCACCCCTCTTAGCGGTCACCGCAGTGTGTGCCTACCGGAAAGTACGGTGACCGGAAATATACGGAAACGGAAGTAAAAACATGGGCCCGGAACGGGAAACATCCCGCCGTACACCTATAAAACCACTAAAACCACACGACCACTAAAATCACTACCCTGAAACACACCCCAACCCGTCACCCACCCTAGCGAAACCAAGAAAAATGGGAAAAGTAGCGAAGAAAGCGTGCGACCGCAAGCGGCAGGTCCACTTCTCCCGTGAGGAACTCACCGTGCTAACAGAGACCCTCCAGGAGAATGCTGCCGTCGTCTTCTCCACGCAAATGACCAGAACGGCACTTGCAAACAAGAAGACCATATGGGCTCTGGTGGCACAGCGGGTAAGTGCGGTGGGGACCGCACCCCGCACCCCACAGCAATGCCGCAAGCGATGGGACGACCTGCGGATACGCGTCCGCAGCATACTCTCTGCCAACCGCAACATTGCCACAGCCACCGGGGGAGGTCCTGAATCACCCATCAAGTTGACCCCCTGGGAAGAAATCTGTGCCTCCACCATCGGAATGGAGAGCATAGAGGGAGTCGGAGGGATGGAGAAAGGAGTGCCGACATCCGAAGATACAGGTAGTTGGGCCAGATAAAACAATGCCAAACCCACACAGTCCATCCATGTGAAGTACCATGCGTCCACATAGTGCAACAGAAACACATGTCCAGGAGAACGTCCACACACATCGGCCTGATAGCGCACGTTAAAACCCACAATAAATACATAAATAATTAAAAACCCCTAATACACGCACTACACGTGCAGCAGGCACACCCTAACTGCAGGCTGCCAAACAACTGCACCCTCACTCCACACACAAATTAAAGCACCTCCAAGGCCCCGACCCAAATCACCCTCAGGTACCACCCCAAAGCATGTGATACAATGCCATTCCAATTCCCACAGACCCATCAATAACCCTCGCCCTCCTTTAATCCACCACAGGGTCCGATCCAAACGACGAGCTACAGGACACCCCTACCAGCACACCTGCAAAGAGGGCCAAGACCAACGGCCAGAGACCCTCCACCTCAGCTGCACGCATCAAGACACGGCAGCAGCACAAATCAGGTGGCAGCACAGAGGAGGGAACATCAACAGGCACCCCAGCAGCCAGCATGCCCACAACACCACCACCACAGGTCCCCCCAATGGATGCCACAGAAGGCACTGCCTCTGGTGGAAGCAGCACCATAGGTGACACCCCATTGATGGCAGCATGCTCGGACACAGAAAACGGGGATGTCGAAGTCAGATCCATCCATGACCTGTCCCAATCCCCCTGTCTGTCCCATCCCGTACAACATGAGGATACCACGCAGGGGCACCCACAAGACGACGACTGGCCATCCCCCACAAGCCCTGTGGCAAGGCAACATGAGGACAACAGCCCCTCTGTGACACCCCCGCAAATGGCCATGGCCCAGCAGAGGCAACAGTCCCTCGACCAGTTAATCGTACAACAGCAGCAACTGGCCACACTCCTCAAGGACCATGCCGATGAATGTGGGGCCACTAAGGCAGACATAGAAACATCAACTGAGACACTTAGGGCAGAAATGGAGAGAGGTACAGAGACGCTAAGGGCACAAATGGAGAGTAGCACCGAGAGCCTGAGAGTCCAAATGGAGAGTAGCACCGAGAGCCTGAGAGTCCAAATGGAGAGTAGCACCGAGAGCCTGAGAGTCCAAATGGAGAGAAGCACCGAGAGCCTGAGGGGGGAACTGCATGCGACGTCCAAAGACGTATGTGCCGAACTTGCCGCAGTGCGCCGTGTGCTCACTGAGCTCTCGCAAACCCTTAGGGACATGCATGGACGTGAGCAGGCAGACACATCATCCGTTGCAAGTTCCGTCCAGGGCAGCCCCCAACGTAGATCTGGAAGGAACCTGCGCTCCACAGGCAGGGGTGCCCCTGATACCCGCAGAGGGGGCTTGCAATAGCGACAGCCCACTGACAATGAGCATCTTTGGACACTGGTGTTCGGGGGGGAGGTAGGAGGGTGGAGGGGGTGTGTTGGGCTCACTTGGGTGGCGGGTCGATAGGGTGTTCAACATGACATCACATATGCCATAAAAAGTGCACGATCAACCAATGAGATGTGTGGACATTGATCTTTGTGTACTAGGCCATCATAGGCGTACAGTCCATATTGTGCATGTCCCAGACACACACAGTGCCACGAGTCCCGTGTCCATGTATCAGCCACCAGGCGTGAGTACTAGAAGCATGCATCAATGAGATGCTGACGAATGTCACGGGCCTCCGGTGCCTCGCAGACTCCATGAGGTGCAGCCACATCCCCACCCCCATCATGACCATCATCAGGTGCTTGCAGTTCTGCGTCAGGGGGCATGGGCACATTTCTACGTACGCACATGTTGTGGAGCATGACACATGCCATGACCATCTTTGCAACCTTCTCATGGCGGTACAGGAGTGCCCCGCCAGACCTGCTGAGGCAGCGGAAACGAGTCTTCAGTAGGCCGAATGCCTGTTCAATGACTACACGGGTACGTGAGTGGGCATGGTTGTAGTCCTCCTCATGCTGGTCCCGTGGGTTCCGGACTGGTGTGAGGAGCCATCTCTTCAGTGGATATCCAGCATCACCTGTATGTGGACGAGAAACGTATGATGTGGAATGCCATTGATATGTACGCACACCCCCCCCCTTCCTGTCAGGTCATTGCCAAATCACATACCCCACATAATCGTGCATGTAATGAGACTCACCGAGTAGCCAGGATCTGTTCCCTGCGTGTCGCTCCATGTAGCGTGGTATTGTAGAGTTCCTCAAGACCATAGAATCATGGGTTGATCCAGGGAATCGGGCACAACAATGTGTAATGATCCTGTTGGAGTCACACACCATTTGTACATTCAGGGAATGAAATTGTTTTCGGTTGCGGTACTGGGCCTCCATGGCATGTGGGACGACCAATTCCACATGGGTGCAGTCGATGGCACCAATGCAACCCGGTATGCCGGCAAGTGCATGGAATCCCACTTTTGTGTTGGTAATTTCCTGCTCCGAGCGTGGTAGAGAGATGTAGTCGTCTGCGTGCTGCAGGAGGGCATCGAGCACTTGAAATAGTGTCCGTGAGAACAGTGGCTGAGAAATGCCATGCAACTGTCCGACTGTGTGCTGGTAGGTGCCTGTGGCCAGGAAGTGGAGTACGGACACCACCTTCAGTAGGGGTGGGATGGCGGTTGGGCTATCTATCATGCTGACAAGGTCAGCCTGTGTCATGTCCACAATGGCGGCTATGGTGTCCCGGTCCAGACGGTAGAGGGTGTGGATCTGCTCATCAGTGAGGTTGAACGGATGTGCTCGGAGGCGTGGGATTGCGGGCTGCCTGCGTGGTGGTAGTGGCTGTGCTGGTGGGCCTTGCTGGCCCTGCCTTGGCCTCCTCCTCCTCCTGCGTCTCCTCCGTGCGGCTGGTTGTAGTTGGTGTTCGTCTTCTTCTTGGAGTTGGAGCACTTGCAGTGCTATCAGGTCCCCCAGGGCCAACATCGCGAGTCCTGCCGGTAGCATTTCGGTGTGGTTGTGGGAGGAGACTGGCTGTGCAATTTATGTGTTTTCAGGCTGTATGGCCTCCACCTGTGGTGATTAATTCCACCTGTGCAAACTGCTCTCCCCTTTGGCCGAGCACGTCCCGCGCACAACGCTGCAATTCGGGGAATGGCATCTTGCTATTGCAATCATGTATTTGTACCCGATGGCCGTGTAAGATTGGTTGATATGTTCATTCTGCTGTGGTCCCATTGTTTCACATACTATCTGTGCAGTCGCGAACAGACTTGTGAAGGGTCAGTGGAACGTAGTACTCGAGTAACGGTGGGCCCTCATGCATCACTGTACCGAGTTGCAACGACGGGCGGGGCGTCCCATTTGTGGGTGAAGGCAGTTGCCATTTTCACACACAGCCGCACTCGATGGAATAATTAGTGATTTCAAACGGCCACAGATGCCTTTTCGACGTGATGTTGCAAATGAGGAATTCGAAGGGCGGCGCTTTCGGTTTCCAGCTAGCGGCGAGGAGATGCCCACAGGTCTGACTGCAAATATAACGTTCTATTGTTCAATGTCCTTGAGACAGGGCCCATGGCGAGGAAGCAATGATTGATATGAATAGTTTGGGATGCGCAATAGCTACGTGGGCGATGAGGCCGGCCGTTCCCAAATACATGTTACTTCACAACAATGGAATTACGGGCTGGGGCACTGTGGATTTTGCAGGCTGCATAACGCACAGACTCAATGGATGTTTCTAATGTTATGTGAGTAATTATTCAGGCGTTTTGATCCCGGGATGAGGGAATGATGAATGGATGCATGGGCAGGTGATTCGATACAGAGTTTGCCATGTACAGGGCTTCTTGGGATCTATCCGCCTCCCCTGCGCTATGTGATGCAGGGCTGCCATAGTGGGACCATCGTCTATCTGGCCTTGGTGAGCCCTCCCTGTCTCGACGCGCCCTCAGACACTTGTGTCCATGCACGTTAACATTCCCATCTGATGGATTCTGTTTTGACAGACGCATGCACAGGTACACTCGTTTGTGATGGTGTTTGCACCTCGATATAGATATGAGTCGCAAGTGGTTTTGGGGTGGTGATGATCCTTTGGAGTGGGCTAGCATGCATATGGCTGTGGACTTCGTGTGATCATTGAAGTGAGTTGTTGGAATGTAGTTCTGATGGCCATTCTGTTCTTTTTCTTTTCTTTTGGTTGACAGGTATCTCCTCCCCTTTTGCCACTGCCATCTGTATGCCACTCCTGCAGATGGGTTTTACTCCCGACACCTGCTGCTTCGTGTTAATCAGTGGAGCAGCATTACGATCTTATGGGACGATCGCCAATGGCCCACATGCCCTTACGCAGTACTGGTGGCTCAGAGCAACATTTCGGCCTTTCAGCTGGACTAGTGCCTCCCCATTGGGACGGCCCTGCGGTTCTGTGCGCTTCCATGTTGCCTTTTCGTACGTGAATGTGGCTCTGTGTACCATGGGGGAACAGGGCGACACACAAGTAGTGGCTGGTCATTTCTTGCGGATGCAGCCCACAATGGTGATTAGTGTTTTGGAGTTCATGGCCTGATGGCTGTATGGGTTTGGTGACTTTGATGTGCATTAAATTTCTATTCTGATTTGGCCCGTGTAGCGTTTTTCTTTGCAAGTGATGTGGCATATGCCTATTTGGGGGGCGATGTATTGTGAGGAGATCTGCATTGGGTTCCAGCTTCGGAGTTTAGTTGCGTGGTACTGTACTGGGCGCGTTTGCCTACTAGGCCCGTGAGGTCAGGGATGGGGGCTGCCAATATGACAGTTTGAATGTTGTCATGCTCAGGGGCGGGGGATTGGGTTTTGTGTAACAGATGCCGGTCAGCCAGGTGGACTGGTGGAATGATGTGAATCTCAGAATATTGCTGGTCACAGGTGCCTGTGTTTGCGTGCGTTTCTTGGTGGGGGACTGTGGTCATGTCCATTGGGATGGCTTCTGTATTCGTGCCATCTGTGCCCTGCAGCTCCCATTGGCCCCTCTTGTGTTTCTTTTCTTCGTTGCCATGCATGGGTGACTTGTACATTTCAATGGTTGCATTGTGACTTCATTGCACCTACGGGGAGTTGTACTTTGTGGGCAGGGAGCGGTGTACAGGCACTCAGTGGGGCCGTTTACGGTTGATTCGCGATGCCGTACTTCTCACCATGGCGGAATGGTACATTACGCCATGCCTGATGGCGTTAGGTACATGTCCGCTAGGGTCGGAATTGGCGTACCCTTGCGCCATGGTGGTGTTTGCGGTTTCGCATGGCGCGCGCGCGCGTGCTTGGTGCAGTTAGCGTTGGCGTTCACTACGGTGTCGCTAATGGCTTCGTACTTTGCGGTGACGGGTCATAGTCGCACCAAGCGCTATTCGATGGCGGTATTGCATTTCCGCCATCGTTTTCCGATTTCCGCCAGGGTCGTAATGAGGGCCAATATCTTTTATTATTCCCTTTATATCTTTTGAACCATAACACATATGTGCATGAACCTTTCTAGTTAAGGGGTGGAAGGGGCCAAATTCTTGTTTTTAAAATGTTGTGCTTTTGCCTTTCCTATGGATGATAGGTTTCACCATAATTATAGGGCGACACTATATAAAGTAGGCAACTTGTTAGAGCATTACATGGCCACGCTAGTGGCCATGTAGTTATGGTTAAGTTGGTGTTTCCATAGGAGGAGCACTTTTTGGGCGGCTTATAACTTCGCTTTCCCTGGATGGATCCCCACCAAACTTTGCAAAAAAAAAGTATATGGCCCACTCTGAATATTTTTGCAAAGTTTGGTGAAGATTCGTCCAGGGGGGGGAAGTTATAGGGGGGTCCCAAAACTTTTTTTTCCCCATTCAAAACTTTGCTTGCGCCTACAGTCCAAACCGCTGGACGGATTTTCACCAAATGTGGACCAGGAGTAGCGGCTTGGTCCCGAAAGCGTGCTTTTGCAGATTTGGTGAAAATCCACCCAGTAGTTTTTTAAAAAATGAACAAAATGTAGGTCATAAAAAATTAGTGATATCTGTGTTCGGTCCGTGGACACACTTCCCTGTTCGCTCCGCGGACAGTGTCCTGATTGGCCAATCGGCTTGCGTGATGTCCGCGGACATGCGATGTGTTCGCTGATTCGACGGCGTGGAGCATGAAGTGCGTCAGATTTTCGGTAGCGCCTGCCATCTTGGATTCGCGGACATCCGTGGACAGCGCAGTGAAACCTGGTTTAAAATTTGTATTTAGTAGAGTGTGTTGGTGTGTAAGAGTGTTTGGGGAGGGTGGGAGAGTATGAGATAGGTTAAATGTTGTGTTTTTTTTATGTGGTAGACACTATTGTTGTGTTCGATTTGTCTGCGGACAGCACGGCTGTTCTGAAATGTTCTAAATAAACTAAATGGGGGGTGTTCTGAGGACGCAATATGTGTCAGTTTTGTTCACAAGCAAGCTGAAACTGTTCTAAGAACACTCGCGGTTCCTGAAATGTTCATAAATAAACAAAATGGGGGTGTCCTGAGGACGCTGTCCGTATTGTTCTCTGGTAAGTTGAATGTTTTCTAAGAACACTTGTGGTGTCCTGAAATGTTCATAAATAAACAAAATGGGGGTGTTCTGAGGACGCTGTCCGTTTGCTCGTAATCAAGTTTAAAGTGTTCTAAGAACACTCGCGGTGTCCTGAAATGTTCGTAGGTGGTATCCTGAAGACGCTGTCCGTATTGTTCTCTGGCAAGTTGAATGTGTTCTAAGAACACTCGTGGTGTCCTGAAATGTTCGTAAATAAACAGAATGGGGGTGTCCTGAGGACGCTCTCCGTATTGTTCGATGGGAAGTTGAATTTGTTCTAAGAACACTTGCTGTGGTCTGAAATCTTCGTAAATAAACAAAATGGGGGTGTCCTGAGGACGCTGTCCGTTTTGTTCTCTGGCAAGTTGAATGTGTTCTAAGAACACATATGGTGTCCTGAAATGTTCGTGAATAAACAAAATGGGGGTGTCCTGAGGACGCTGTCTGTATTGTTCAATGGCAAGTTGAATGTGTTCTAAGAACACTAGCGGTGTCCTGAAATGTTCGCAAATAAACAAAATGGGGATGTCCTGAGGACGCTGTCTGTATTGTTCGTTGTCAAGTTGAAAGTGTTCTAAGAACACTTGCGGTGTCCTGAAATGTTCGCAAATAAAAAAATGGGGGTGTTCTGAGGACGCTGTCCGTATTGTTCGCTGGCAAGTTGAATGTGTTCTAAGAACACTCGCAGTGTCCTGAAATATTTGCAAATAGAAAAATGGGGGTGTTCTGAAGACGCTGTCCGTATTGTTCGCTGGCAAGTTGAAAGTGTTCTAAGAACACTCATAATGTCCGCGGACATTAAAAGTTTCCATAGGCCATAGTTGAAATGTTTGACTCTATGGGTGTGATATGCTGCGGTGGTTGTGGCCAGGGCATAGAGTGTTCGGTGCATGGTGCACCAAACACTCTATGCCCTGGCCACAACCACCGCAGCATATCACACTCATACTTGCTTATAACTTTGAGTCAAAAACAAATTTATAAGGAACAAAGTTATAAGCCACTATGGGTGTGATATGCTGCGATGGTTGTACTAATAATATACTTACTGTTTGGTTTAGTAACTGGATTAAATGTATTTCTTGTTAATTTCTGTGATAAAAGAAAATAGCATGTTAGTATTAGTATTTTGTAATGACTTATTACATTGTATAATCAACATTTTTTTTAGACCCTCATATTTAGTAGATTACAAACCAGAGTACTGTACAATTTGCTCAGTTTCTGTGTTTGTTGCTAAAATCATTGGGTCTGTGGAAGAAAAAAAAATCCATGTTGGATTAAAAAAAAAACCCTTTTTCTGTTATGCTACAGTTTATTTGTTTGTTTGTTTTCAGTGTTCACTTGTTGTTTCTGGCTAATGCTGTATACATTGGCTTGTTGCAGTTTTTTGGAGCAGTAACATATTATTTATTTGTTTGGATATTGTAAAATTTTGGAGCAGTTAGATACCAGTAGGCATATTCTAACTGTTTATTTTTAAATATATTTTAGTGGTATTGATTTATATGTTTGGATATGGTTACATTTTGGGACAGTTAGATACAAATTGGCGTAATCTAACTGTCTATTTTTTGCTCTAATTTGGTGGTATTCATTTATCTGATTAATCTGATTAATTGTTGTAGAATCTTTGGGCAGTTAGATAGGTTTAAGTAAAGTTTAGTTATCAAATTTTGGTTTTAAGAACATTAAATAAGTGTTTGTAAGATTTGCTGGTAATCTCTGCTTTAGAGCAATGGTACTATCATTACATTCAAACCATCCACATTTCTTTTTTATATATGCAGTGTAGTGCCCTGAATTGGATGTGGCTCCTGCGTGGTAGATTATACCTATTGTTGTGAAGGTTTTCTTACCAAGTGATATTTGACCATGTGTGAATCCAGTCAGCCTGCAGTTGTTTTTGGTACCATCTGCATTGTAACGTAGAAGCATTAGTATTACGTATTTACTATGTGTTTGTGTTTCTAACGTGGAGCGCTTATACAAATTGCAGGTAGTACTTAATCTACCATGGTTTGCATTTTGTACAAGTTGCTGAAATGGAATGGATTCACAATTAGGTATTTATATATATATGAAGCGTTCATTGGGGATTTCTTCTTGTGTCACATTGTTGCAGAGAGTGCATGTATGTTTCCACATGTATGAAATCTGGAAGATTTCTTTTATAGGTATGTTTTTATTTTCCAGTACTTGTAGTAAGTACATTAGACATTCTTGTGGATATTCCTGTGAGTTTATAGTGAATTTAACCATAACAGCACAGTAGTCCAATTGTTGTCTTATTCCATAAACACTATACGTGTTATCAGGATTGTTTGTTGCATTTCTGTGAAGTACTAACATTTGCAAACACAATTGGTCTGTACTGTGTAAGTAAATGTTGTCAACAATTGGTGGCAATTGAAATAGAATATTCATTGCTACATTTGCGTAGCAACTTACTCCAACTATATTTGAGAGTTTAAATAGACCAGGTAGTTCTGTATCTGATTGATGTTTTTTTAGTTTGTCTTCCTTCTTTGATGAAGTACATGGTTTACTTTCCCTAATGGGTTCTTTTATGTTTGTGGTACTTGATGAAGTTTTAGTTTCTTTTACTCTCTTTGGAGGATTTGCAGTGACATCCTGTTGCATTTCTGTTTGATTTAGTTTTCTTTTACAACGTTTAACTTTTTGTGGTACAGAATATGTGTTTAGAAGGGGGGTGTATAGTGAGCAAAGTCTATTATATCCCAAAATGCAAGAAATATCAGTGTTTACTTTACTTGCATCAAAGTTGATCAGAAATAAACCGTCAAGTGTACGTAAGCGTGATAGTGCTACGTAGCTCATGTCTTCTTTAAAGACTGTGTTACCAATGTCTATCATTGCTTTGTCTAGGGTAACACCTTGTGATTTATGAATGGTGACTGCGTATGCAAGAGTGAGAGAAAATTGTTCTCTGCGTACATACATGTCTTTGAAGAGAAGGAATCGAGCTGTTGAGCGTCCTATCCTTTTTACTTCAGAAAATTTGTCAAAGAGAATATTGACAAACTGAATTTTGTTGTCACGTGAGTATGTTTGAAAGCCAACAACTGTACCCAGTGCTCCATTAACTAGTCCTTGGTCCACGTCAAGGTTACGTTTAAGCATTACTCTGCAATTTGAGGATAATTTTATAATATTTTCCAAACCTGCTGTGTTTGAAATTGATTTTTCTAAACTATTTAGTCTTGTTGTGGCTTGGTCACACGTGGGTAGTGTCATACCATGTACATCTAGTTTGTCTGTGGCGCTAATTTCCGTTATTGGTTGCATTTCTTTACTTAACATTATTTCATTGAATTTGAAACAGCTTGCAAGAGTTGGCATTAAGGCCATACAATTGACATTTTTGTGGGCTAATTGTTCCATAACATCTGTAGCACATGCATTATCACAATAAAGTGTATGAATGTGCCGGGTTTTCAATATTGCTTCTGCTTCTTTAGAAAGTATACCAACTCTGATACTTTTTAAGATGTTGGCATAATTGAGATCTGTAGATTGCCGCATGTTTTCTGTTAATTCTCTGTATTGGAAATGTTGCCAAAGGTTGACATTTCCAATGCTGCCAACAGTTTTACGACAGAGTTTGTGTCCTAATGTTTTAAAAATAGGCTCACCTTTTACTGATGTCAATTGAAGAAGATCTCCGAAAACAATAATGTGTTTTCCTGCAAAGAGCTCTTCATAGTTTGTTTTGAGTACTTCTTGTAATCTGAGGTGAATCAAAGCCAACATTAGGTTGGACACCATGCTCACTTCATCTATTAGAAGCATTTTCATTTGTTTCAATACTGTGCGCAGTTTCATTGCAACTTCTGTAGAAAGTTTGTAATAATCTAATTTGTTTTGGTGTTCTACTGGCAGGAGTAGTAATCAATGTAAAGTGACACCACCTATGTTGCAGGCAGCTAAACCTGTGGGGGCAGTGACAACAGCTGACAGTTTGTTGTTTGTCAATTGTTGAAGGAACTTACTGATGATTTTGATTAGGAATGTTTTGCCAGAACCAGCTTCACCACTGACGTACAATAGTATAGGTTTGTAATTTTGGCAGGTGCATTCTTTGTTTTCATGTTGTTCACTATTTGCAATTTCTTTTGTTACTTCTTGAAAAATGCTTCGTTGCTCATTGATTAGTTTTGATTGTAGTATAGTTAAGTCTTCTTTATCTTCATACTGACACATGGCGTTTTCTACTTCTATCATAGCTAATTCTGCCTCATTTGTAATTAGTGGCTCTCCCAGTGGTTCTTGGCTTCCTGTTACAGAAGGTTAACTACTGTCAGGAGTGTCCTTATCTAGTTGGGCCTGGAGTTATTCATGTTGCTGTTCATTGTACAACATTGTTTTGTACTGTGTAAAGTTTACATTAGTTATAGTGCTTTCATTTGCTTTGAAAGCGTCTTCATATGAGTCATAGTTATCTAGTATGTCTTCTTCTTTTCTCCATGGTTTAAAGAGTTGTAGCAGGGAAATGTAATATACTTCTATATGTTGAGGAGTCTTTAATGACAATTTAATATGATTAATTTAATTTGGTTTGGTGAGTTTTACTAAGCTGCCTTCATAGTTTGTCACTCTGTATTTACCATTTTTTTCATAAGGTTTTATATTATTTTTGTATGTGTAGTTTTGGGCTATGTGGTATAGACACATGGTTTCCAAAGTGGTACTCCTGTTTGGGTAGTATGTGTCCAATAAATTGTTTTTTAAAATGTCTTGGCTGTTGGGATCATGTTTGGCTATTGTTTCTATATCTTGACTTACCTTTAACACTATGTCTAACTGAAGACATGAGGTTGTTCACTTGACCTGTATTTGTAACTGGTCTAGAGAAACCAAATCGGCATTTGGTGTAGTATTTCCCTTTGTTTTTGCGACGACAATATTTGCCACATTTATGTCTTTGAAATTGTAAAATGTGTGCATGAAGATCACTATTTTTGGATTCCTATGGAATTTCACAAGTGACATATTTTTCAATAAACTGTAAAACAGTGGCATCACTGTCTTGACCAAATTTAGGAACATCTTTAATCCATAAAAGCATGTGGATATGTGGTGCTCCTCTGGCTTGGTATTCTTTTCTCCAAAAGAAGTGTTGCACTTCTCCAAGGGGAGGAACAGTTTTATTACAAATAAAATGTAGCATATCAATGAAGCGATGTTGAAAATATCTTGAAACATTAACAGGATCCAGAGAACAAAGTTCTCCAGGTGTTAGTATATCTATGTTTGTTTTGTTTTTGTTTGAAATGCGCAGGAAATCATGTAAATCTTCCCATGCATATTCTGCAAACTTAATGTAATGAACCAAGTGGGTGGGCCAAGGTTTCTGATCATACAACGTACATCTCTGTGACGTCGAAACCAGTACTCTTTAGTACCACACATTTTTGCTAATAGATTTGTAATATTTGATTGTAAAACCTCATCTTTTTGTTGCACTTTTTGTAATAATTGTGTAGCTGTCATATTTTGAAAGTGTGATCCTGATTTTAATATGTGTGCAAATCCGTAACATAAAGTTGCTAGTTCACTTTCAAAGAGTAGGTGGAATATGTATTCCATATTTTGTCTAAATCTCGGATCTTCAGAATACATTCGTAATGAGCGATATTCTGATGCTGATATTTGAATAGGTCTATCATCATACCTCCCTCCTTTGCCAGTAGGAAAGAGTAGAGGAAAAGCATGTGCTTCTATACTTTTTCCCATATGCTGATTGGTGATCCTTTTGTTTGACTCATTTGGTATGTTCCCAGTGCATCTTCTATGGTGCCATTAGAGTGCAATGGATGAATTGTATAATGGTCTAAAGTGTTTGATATTGTAGCAGGATCTAGGAGCTCAAATTGACCAGCTTCTTGTGTCTCTTGAATTATTTCAAATGTATCTTTCAAGTTTTCTTCAATATTAATTTCTTTGTTATATTCATTATTCTCTTTAAAATATTGTAAGGCTTCTCTAACTTTATGTAAATCTACCAGCTGTTGCCAATTTTTTTTGTCTTTTGTAGGTACTCCATTTACCAACATAATTAAAGATTGTTGCATTGGACGTTGCACTCCTAGAGTGTGCACATTTTCTTTTAGATCTAATGGTAAATACACTACTTTTCCAAGAATACCTTTCACTAATTCAGAGGGAGGTAATTTTGCAGTTTTTGGCTGAAGGCGTATTATTGCTTGAAATGGGTGCACTGTTTGAATTATGATGCTCTCATATAAATGAAGTTGTTGAAGGGTTTTTGGTAGTGGATATAATCCCAAATTATTTGTGATAGCACGTGAAGGAGTTTGGTTGTTGTCAAGTTTTGTAGTGCAGTAACTACAAAGTATTATGGAGTCAGGTATTTCGTATTTGTTTTCTGCTATAAGGTAGAGAGCAAATTCAAACCATTTAGAATCTTCATTGTCTTCTATTTTGTATGGTAGGACTACAGTTTTTGTCTTACTTTTATAAAAAATTCTGCTGCAACAAACACACACATGGTTTGGTACTTCAGTTGATGTACTTTTAAATTTTAGTGTTTCTTTTTTTGTATGTGTGTAGTAAAAGGTTGCCATATGTAGAATTGTTACTAATTTGGTTTACAGCTATTTCATTCTGTAAGTGGGTTTCACTTCCAAAATATTTTTTCTGGATATAGTCGATTTCTTCTAGTAGGTTTTTTGCTGTACCATGTAGAAG
Organism: Ambystoma mexicanum; assembly: GCF_040938575.1. Classification (NCBI taxonomy): domain Eukaryota; kingdom Metazoa; phylum Chordata; class Amphibia; order Caudata; family Ambystomatidae; genus Ambystoma; species Ambystoma mexicanum. Next base: position 1,272,595,708 of record NC_090929.1, on the reverse strand, counting down.
AATGTTATTTAAATTGGCTAGTGCTAAAGCAGGACTTTTAGCATAGTACAGTTTATAAACTAGATTTCTTATAGTTGAATGATGTGTTGATATCCTTTTGATATCATGGAAGGTGGTTTTGCAAGTAGGTCCTGTAATGCAGGCCAATGAATGTCCTTGTAGTCCTGTGTACTTGCGTACTGGACAGGTATCCATATTTTGCAGTAGTTTAATTTTGATTTTGTCTTTGCTTTTCACATATTGATTGAGGAATTGGCATAAAGACTTGAAAAATTGTTTGGGAATGTTACACATTGACGTGCATGGCCATTTGTACACTAGGCGTTCAGATTCAGTTGAATGGAGGGGTAATTCCAAGTTTTCAGGACATATTTTTGTAAGGAGTACTTCTTGTTCCATTATGGTATTATTAACTTTTTCATAACCTCGACCACTGCTATGTATGGCAATTGTATTTGTTTGCTTTTGTTTGTACGCTTCTTCATTATAGTATGGTTCTGTGCTCGTAGTGTGACTCCATTCACCTCCGCAGATACTTAAGAAGTTCTTTCTGTTGACATTTTGTTTATTGGGAAGTCTTTTTTGTAATTTAGTTATTAGTTTTGTTAGTGGTTTCATTTTGTTTAACACTAAAATAAATAACTTTCTTTTGAGAAGAATTGCACTGTCTATCAACACTTCTAAGATTAATTTCCTACGATAGGTTTTAAGCATTGAACCTGGTTTCTCTCCTGTTTTTATAAGATTTTGAAGGACTTTGTGACGGAACATTTTGGCTAAAATACTTTTCTTGGTATGCTTACGTTGAACTATATCAAGATTTAAAGAAGCAGTTTTATCTGTAGTGATAGCTGATTTTCTGCTAATTGTTTTTTGGTTTGGTTTACATTTTGATAGAGGAGGAAAAGTTTTTGTACTTGAAACTTCTTGTGTTTCACTAAATGACTGTATTAGCTGTTTTGTTTCAACTGTTTTTACAAATTGTGCTAGAGATGGATGCTTATGTTGGACACTTTTATTTTCATTTGCTCTACTTCTGCGTTGCTTTCTACGGACTTGATTTTTGGTAGGCACTCTTTGGGGTCTGTTGAAAAAAATAAAGAAGGTATGTGTGCATGAGTGTTTGAGTAAAGTGGTATGTAATGGTGTGTGATTGTGCATTGGGAACTACAACTAGTAGGGATGGGTATTCTTGAATTAATGTGTTACTAAACTGGAGTTCAGATGACAGAAAAAAGTAAGCTAGTGGTGTGGAGAAGTATAAATAGTATATCTAATGCTATACAATTAAAACAGTTGTTTGTTCTATAACATCTAAATTCTAGCGGTTGAGTTGGGTAATTTGTGTGTCGAAAAATAGGAATTTGTGGGCCATTCTGGCTGTAAATCGCTGTTTAAGACATGGGGATTTCTGGACAGAATGGTGCAGAATCTCTATTTTTAGGCACAGAAAAAGCATGAATTAACCTTACAGTGTGTTTGAGTAATAATACAAATATTATGGTGATATTCTACTTACTTTTTTTCTAAAATGAGCAGGTTACATCTTAGTTGTTCTTTGTACTTCAAATTCGGCTGCTTCTTTTCAGGAGAATGGTCTTCACTGCATTTGTAAAAGAAACAAATTAGTAATTTTGTTTGTATATAGCACTGTTTTTAATTTAGACATTGATTTTTTTTTAATTGAAATCCTCAGCGCCTTCCTCAAAACCATTAAAACTATCTTATTTACATAAAATACGTTGCACCAGTTGAATACATATATGTTCTTAATGAACAAATTGTATTGCAATGACTAACTGTAGCAAACAAAATATCTTTACTATGTCTTGTGAAATTCATAATGTACCACTGAATACAATTATTCCTGTAACTAAGCTCTTCCAAGTAAAAGTGCCTCAATTTCACGGGCTGCTTGTCCTATATACATGTAAGTAATTCAATAAATAAAGAAATTAAAAAAAGAATTATGTGATTGTACAAGTATTATTGTTTGAGATTTGAACATAGAGTGTGCATGCAATTTTGTTTGACTATTTGTAGTCTATATATTTCATTTAAAAAATGTTAGTTTAACATGATTTGAGTGTGTGTGTGTATAAAGAAATTAAATAGTATAAAGATTTGTAAGTGACAGTTGATTTTAGGAGATTGAAAAAAAGACAGTTAGAAAATGTGTTCATGTACTGTACAGAAAATATGCATACCTGTAGTTTGTGTTCATGCATATGGATATGCATGGAGCTGCAAGTAGAAATCTTGGAGACTTGTACAGTATTTCCTGTGGATGGTGCTTGCCAATGATATGACACTTGTACTCAGAGAGATTCACAATACATTTGCAGTGCTGATCTATGATGATGCAGTTAGATGTAGAGGTCCTGGATGTGATTGGTGGATGGTCATGTGACTTCTTAGCTACATCCAAAGAGGGAATGGCACAGAGAGTGAAGTGGAAATGGTAGAAAGGCTGTTCATGTTACGATATGTCCGCAGACATGGCGGTAGTTCGCGGACATCGGGTGTTACATCTGGGGATTTTTGGGTTCAGAAGTCATGCAAATAAGAATGAGCACTGAAATGGATTGGTCAGGAAAGTTTAGTGGGTGTGTTGTGCCAGGAGAGAGTTTTTCAGATACTCTTTTTGCTGAGAGAAGAACAGATAGCTATGGATGTGTGTTTCAGAAAACAGATTGTTTGGATTTTGGGAGACTCGTGGATACATTGGTTGGAGGTGCATGCAGAAACCTGTGGAGTAGCTGTAGATCTTGGATTCCCACATGTGGAAGTACACTGGCATGGAGTACGTGGAATGAAGTGGTTGGACTTGTTACCTCTCTGTGCTACTTTGGAGACAGAGCAACATCCAGATATAATTATAATTCATTGTGGAGGGAACAGTTTAGGACATGTGTCTGGAATTTCTTTGCAATTTGCAATGAAAGAAGGACTTGGGAAGGTCATGGACATGTTTCCAAATTCTCAAGTAATTTTTTCACGGATTGCGCAGAGACAAATGTGGCTTTGTTCTTCTTCATTTGGTCCTCAAATGGAGAAAGCAAGGCACAATGTCAATAAGGCGGTTTGTGCCTTTCTAAAAGATTTTGGCATGTCCTCTTTTCACAATGAAAATATTATGTTTCGTTGTACGTACATTTTTTGCAGAGATGGAGTACATCTAACTTATGCTGGCAATCAGATTTTTCTAAGAAACATACAAAATGCATTGCAACCTTTTTTAGAATGACAGCATCCATTTTGAAGTAGGTGTTGAGTATTTATAATTTTTGAAACACAAACACCTCCCAAAGGCTCTTTTCAGAGCGACCACTTCCTCCCAGAGAAAATTGCAATGGTTATGATAGGGTAGCACCACAAAATTTTAGATGTCCGCGGACGTCTAAAAAACACAAAGGGCCCTGCTTCATTTATTTTCACTTCTATTTTTTAACTGTGAAAGGCGGTTCTGAAAAGAGCCTTATTTTTTTTTTTATTATATATTTTTTTGGTTTTTTATACACGACACACTAGGAGAGGAGGGGAAAGGAGGGTAAAGGGGGGGACACCAACCACAGGGATAAGAAAGGGCGAGCTGAGAGAGGAAGATGTAGAGTGGGTTTTATTTGGGTAGTGAGCAGGTCTTCTCGTGCTCTGAGACAATAGTCTCAAAAGCACTACGAAGTCGCTCCCCCCTGCAGAGTACTGTGTCGCAGTACATACACACAACTGTGACCCTCGAAAGGTAAGGGTCATCAGCATTATGTATGGCCTGTGAGGCAGCTTGAGGAAGACGCTGTCCCACAGAGGTGTTCCTTGTGGTGACAGGATCAGAAACGGAGGATGAAGTAGAGGAAATCAACCTACTATTCTCCTCGCAAGGTACAACCTTGCGAATGGCCCCAGAGTGAAATGACCTTAGGTGTCGCTTCATGGTAGTGGTCCCAAAGCTGTACGAACCATGCCTCCCGCGACTGAGTACCATTTTGCACTCATTGCAGGTGACTCGGTTTGCACAAGCCTTAGGACCATTCCCATGAATGGTAAATAACCGCCACACCCAAGACTCACGCCGAGTGTGGGTAGTAGGGATTTCCACTACCTCATTCTCGTCATCCTCTTATTCCTCCTCTGCATCCTCACTCCTGTTCCCCTCTTCAGGCCCTTGAGGAGGTGGTGGTGGTGGAGGGGTGGGGGTGGTGCTGAAGCAGGTGCAGCACCAGGTGGCAGTAGTGCAGCCATGGATGCCATCTCGATGATGGTGTAATCTGCAAGTTGCAGGAAAAATAGCTGTGCTCTGAAGAATAGCCAGAAACACAATGAGAATAAGCTCTAGGGCATGGTCTTTTATAGGGGTGCGTGTACACGGTGCGCAGACATGTGGGGTGTCCGCGGACAGATCGAACACAAAAAAAGGTTCAAAAACTTTCAAAAAGTATGTAGAAACTCAGGATTAGTATGTGGGACATGTGCTATGGTGAGTTTTTATTGAGAAATATTGTGGATTACTTGAAAATGTACTTTTAAATTGTTCAGGGACACAAACAGTGTCCGCATTCAGAACATGCGCTCAGCATGGGCACGGTCACATGATCGCTTCACGAACATGTTCGCAAAAGAAGCGGCTGTCCGCAGGACACCAAATGCACAGACATTGGTTTGTGCATGCGCGTTGATGTTCTACGGACACTGTTCGGGTCCTGAAGTAATTAAAAGTGCGTCACACGTCAAACGAACAGTTATGGACAACCTTTTGTTCTTAGAACAGTTTAACTTCCTTGCAAACAATACTGACAGACATAGCATCCTCCGGACACCTCCGTTTTCGTTTTTTACAAACATTTCAGAACACAGCGTGTGTTCTTTGTTCTTAGAACAGTTTCAACTTGCTAGCAAACACTACGGACATGTATAGTGTTCTTCAGGACACCCTCATTTTATTTATTTACAAACATTTCAGGACATCGCGTGTGTTCTAGAACAGTTTCAACTTACTAGCGAACAGTACGTACAGGTATAGTGTTCTTCAGGACACCTCCATTTTTGTTTATTTACGAACATTTCAGAACACCGCGTGTGTTCTTAGAACAGTTTCAACTTGCTAGCAAACACTACGGACAGGTATAGTGTTCTTCAGGACACTTCCATTTTCGTTTCTTTACGAACATTTCAGGACACCGCAAGTGTTCTAGAACAGTTTCAACTTGCTAGCGAACAGTACGGACAGGTATAGTGTTCTTCAGGACATCTCCATTTTCGTTTATTTACGAACATTTCAGGACACCACTTGTATTCTTAGAACAGTTTCAACTTGCTAGCGAACACTACAGACAGGTATAGTGTTCTTCAGGACACCTCAATTTTTGTTTATTTACGAACATTTCAGGACACCGCGTGTGTTCTAGAACAGTTTCAACTTGCTAGCGAACAGTACGGACAGGTATAGCGTTCTTCAGGACACCTCCATTTTCAATTATTTATGAACATTTCAGAACAACCGCGCTGTCTGCGGACACCTAAATTGTTTTTTTTTTAAACTGAAACTAATTACAACACAATATAAAAATGTAACTTTATTTAACATATATTAACAATTTATGACAGAGAAGGTGAGGCAGAAACGGAAACAAAAACTGGAGAATTAGGGGTTTCAACATGATTGGTATCAGGTGAAGAAGGGATGGAAGTCTCATCAAAACGTTTTGGGTTATGGAGAGGGTTTGGGGATAATTGACTGGGATATGGTAAGGGGGGACAAGTCCATGTGGGACAATGGTATGAGGTTTTTGTTTTAAAATGATCCTCAACAAAAGTTTTCAAATTTTTAAAATTGGTCAACAATAAATCCATTTTTTCTTTTATGCTGTCAAGAGTGTTATCCGTAACACTTTTTGTCAAGAGTGTTATCCGTAACAGTTTCTTCAGAGGTATTTTCTATTTTGGTATGCTCTGTACAAAAAAAATATATATGTTAAATGTATTCTGACATTTCCTCATGTGGGAGTACTAGACATTTCTGTGAGAAAAAAAAGATAATATATTTTTTTTAATCTAATACAGAAAGTTTATAAATATATGAGTAAAATGAAGTACACTTACTATTTCAGGTAAGATATGTTCTGAGTACTCTGTAGATCGGGTCTTGCTCTTAGTTGTGGAGTGTCTATGAGGTAATTTTGTTGGAAGCCAATTTGTCTTCTTTTGGTATATTCCATTTTAGACCATATTGTATTTAAATGAATGGTTAGTGTGTTACATATATGGGTTACATTTCTTATGTATTACTACATATTATATGTATGTGTGCTGCTTTGTGAATTCTTCAAATGTTACTATGTTATGATATAACAATTAAACATACCCCCTCCAGAGTTTTTAGGTAGTGGTACTGTTGTCTGAACATGTCCGCGGACATCAAAAAAAGTTTACAGACATCAAATTCAGTAGAAGGGGTTCAGTATGTTCCATATTACATGTACATAAAGTCATCAGTGATGTCATCAATGACATTTGAGATGTCATCTTTGATGTCGTGGGTGTTAGTCTTAGCAGTGCACGGTGGAGGCGCGAGTTATGGTTGCTTAGCTTACCATAACTGGCGAATTTCAGGGGTTTTTCGGTTTTACCTGGAACCATAACGTCCCTTTAACAAAGTTTTTTCACTGAATATATATATATATGTATATATATTGATCTCTGTGGCACCATGTAAAAGTATGCGTCTTACCAAAGTCCATTGATTCCTCCATTGCCAACGCACACTTGCATTAAAATGTACAGAGAAATATATGGAACGCCTACCTTCTCAAAACAATGTAGCAGAACAGTGCAACTCACAGACAGGAGAGAGTCTGAGTTTGGGGTACAGGAAGATGCCCAGGGGGTGGGTCAAAAGAGGTAGAGGGAGTGGGAGGATTCTGGGGGGTAGGGAAAGAATGCAATTAATTTGAAAGGGAGATGGTGACGCTTGGTACAGTTCTGAAACACTAGCTTTGAGGCTGCAGTTAAAAAGGCTTTTCTATTTGCCATAACAGGGTCTCTCGCTCTCTCCCTCTCTCTTTCTCTCTCTCTGTCTCTCTCTCTCTCTACCTCTTTCTCTTTGTCTCTCTCTGTCTCACTCTCCCTTGCCCTCCCTCTCTCATGACCTATCACACTACATTTTCAAATTATACATAAACATTTACTTTCCCCCAATAACACCAGCAATTTGTGAAGCCAGGGAACTGTTGCATACACAAATTACATTTATATACATATATTTATATCAATATGTTTCTGTTTGTCTATTGTGGGATTGTGGGTTTCCAGCTTACATGCATTGTAATGTAGGCTATATTGCATTGCATGTGAATGTTGCATGTTTTACGTTAGGGAAACAATATTATTAATTAATATAGATAATAGCACAATGCCAACCAATAGAACTGAGGATAACGTGGACCATAGCGGCTCTCCAGAAAGATATCTAGTTGTTAAAACTACGAAAAATAGCATAACAAGTAGGGAGGAAGGCAATTGTAAGGTTGGTACTACTCTAGCATCTCATAGTAACATAGGATGCTGCAAAATCATGGCAGTATGATACAAACTGCAAGCAGAAGGACAGATAATAGACCCCACTGTATTTCAAGGGAGGCCAAATATTACAGAGACACTATACAAAAATCCAAACAAGCCCAGGCAGTACGCACCATTGGGTAGTAACGCTCATAGGCCAACGCTTAACAGGCTGGCTGGACCATGTGCTGTACACCTCTCTGAAAACAAAGTTGAATCTAAAGATGCAAACAATGTTATATGTATTGTCTCGGGGGGATAGCTCAGCGGAAACGTGCTCGCCTTGGAAGCAAGACAACATGGGGCAACACAGGTTTGATCCCCGGGGCCGCGCTTAGAAACCTCTGGGTATTAAGCATGTTATAAATAACCTATTATATCATATCATATCATATGCATAAAGTCCAAAAGCGAAATAAAGGAGTCTGGGAGGGAAACATTGCACTCACCAATAAATGTGTTCACTGGATAATAGCCACCAGGGGATGCCTCCCGGTTATCAAAAAGGATATCCTAATTTGTACGAGTGCTCGATCGCCTCAAAACCTAAGTGAAATATGGGCCTCATTCCGAGGTGGGCGGTAAGGGGTTGACAGAGCTGGTAAAGGTGCCAGAGCCATTAACCCCTTACCGCCCCATTACGAGGTCTGCTCACGGAACGCGCTCTGGACTCCTGGTTTTACCAGACGTCCTTAGAGGGTCCCGCGAGCGGCCCAGCATGCTAACAACAGGCCCATCATTAACGGGCCCATTGTTAGCATGCTCCGGTCTGGGTTCCCTGAATGGGAAAATGCCGGGCCCTCCAAGGTCGGAATGGCCCGGTATTTCCCCATTCAGGGAACCCGGACCCGAGTTTGGAGGCAGCCATGCCCTTGTTAAGGGCATGGCTGCCTCCAAACTCGTAATGAGGCCCTATATCTGCATTGAACTCTGGGACCAGATGCTTGTCCAGAGTTTAATTGCAATTGAATACAGATCATTCCACCAGCATTGATGACTACAGAACAGAGACCCTATCCCACTTTATATTCAGAACCACCAATGAGATTCACTGTTTCTACTGTGATAGCTGTAAAATGCTTGATTTACCCACAGGCAAAACATTACATATATATGTAGCAGAGAGACCAATCTGGTAGCATATGGACTAGTACAGTTAATAAGTGCTGAAATTCAGAGACAGAGTTGGATGATGTAGATTGACTGCCTGACAGGTTACGTAGTGTGCGTAACCCGATTAAGAACATGGGCTACGTGAAACTGGGAAAAGGTAGCTCAAATGAGAATATTGTACCTGTGCATGAAGCTCAAACATCCTTAAGACTTTTATCCTGGAATATTGCTGGGGTAGGCAAAAATCTTGAGGATAATGGCTGGTGAATATGTAAAGATGCTTTCCTGTTCCTACACTGGTGTCAGTGTCATGCTTGGCCCAGAACCCAACTTAACAGGCACACCATTTAATCTGTCTACAGGAAATGTGGGCTACTGGTGCCACAAATCTACAGGGCTATGCTTCTTTTACTATTTCAGCAAAAAATAGAGACAGGGGCGACTGAATGGGGCCACATTACTTGGTTGGACCCCAGTATTAAATAGACAGTGAAAGAGTTGGATACAGGCTCTGCTGATGTACAGGAATTACATCTAGGGGTGGGCACATACTCGTTTATGCTATTATTAAGCATATAAAATTGGACCTCTGCAGACAATAACCTGAAGTAGATGAAGCATATACACACTGCCAGGAAAAATCATAAGGGTTTGGTGCATCTTTTACTAATGGGTTATTTTAGCTTACAAATTGGGCAGTAGATTACATTTGATGAGGGTTTGGTGGAAGAGGATTTGACATGTGTAATCCTATAATTAATTGCCAGACCACAGAAAAGATCTCAGAAATGTGCATTAGAGACAGCCAGAACCCTCATTATACTTGGGTGCAGGCCCTGTAATGGGCTGTTCATTAATGGCCAATCTGACAAACAAAACTAGGTTGTTGGTAGGAACACCTCACATATTGTGACGATCCTTTGGATGGCGTCGATTCTCCCCAGAGGGTAGCCCCTGTGGTTGGGAGGTGCGTCGGCTAACCAATATTCCCCATAGGGTGGGAATTTGTGGGAGGACTGTTAGGGAGAATTCTCAGGAATGGCTAATTTCCCTTACCTACTGAGCCCCCTCAGCAGCTTTGCTGAATTTCTAGGATTTCTTTCTTTCACCTGGTAAGAGTGTGATCCCTTTTTTCCCACTCTTACATGTGTTTCTGCTGTGTGTATTTAACATTTTTTGTGTTCATAGACTGTGGAGCCTCACCTACTCCACAGGCATCATCTTTTTACTGTGTGTTACACAGCACCTTCAGTGCAGTGACTCAAGGTTGTCTTTTAGACTTCCCAACTCAGACTCCATTTTCTGGGAGTGACTACTGTCTCCCAGAACACATAGAGTTGCCATTAACTTTATTAGCCTCTGCAAAACCACATACCCAGTACAAATCATCTTACATGGAGTACTGGAAAGGGTTAATACATATCCCTTTTTGTCTGTTTCTGTTGGAACATTGTTTCGCTCCCTTTTCATCAAGACTTGGCTGGTGGCACTGGTAACTACGCTATTTTTCCTTCCGCGGTTATCTTAAATAACCTTGGTATTGTTCTAGACTATCTTGGTAGCCTCGAACTTAAACCCGCTAGACCATATATGTTTTATTACGGTTCCAGCTGGGTTTATTCACCTTTTCTTTTTGTAAAAGGCTTTCTCGTGTTTTACTCTGCACGCCAAACCAGGTTTGATTCCTTTGTTCACCGTCTTTTTGCTGGCTTCTACACAGAAGCCCTCCTTAGCTGCCTGTATGTCTGGGGGGGACAGGATGTGAGGGAGGGGTTTAGGACTCCCTGCACAGGGTCTCCATGGAGACCCATGTCACACTCTGTAATGATTAGCTGTGGTGACTGTCCCGGTGTGACAGCCACCCAGCTGTGTTATTTACAGCCAGGCTGTGTGAATGGGGGAAAACTGCATAAAAAGCAGGTTGCCACTGGAACGAAAGAACCGATGAGGAGCTGACGGAAGAGGACCCCTACCATGACTGAACTGACCGGTGAAGCCCTGCTGCAGGTCTGAATCCTCAAACTCCAATGACAGAGAAGATCTTCAAGGAATCTTCTTCCCCTGAGCTGGTGGGACCAACCAGTTCGCCCAAACTGCAAGCCAGGACTCCCTCCTCTGGTTGAATTCACTGTACAGAGCCACAGTGGGCCAGATAACCAGGAAAGTCGGACTCTGCTTGGGTTTTAAGGAGCGCACAGTTTATACGTTGCTTTGATCTGCTGCTGGTTTCTTTCCTGGGTAGTGCAGGACCCTCCAGTCTTTCTACTTTGTGTCAGTCCGACAGTCGCTTCGGGAACAATGGGCCTGCAGGAACTACCTGGAATATCCGCCTCAGCTACAGCTTCTTCTCCATTTAAAGGTACTGTGCAAATCCAGTTGTGCGTTTCGCTCAGCCGCGGTTAAGGTATGTGAAACCTTTCGCCAACTCGAGGGCTTGTCCTTCTCTTCCCTTTGAACTAATTTTTCTGCCAACCAAGTTCGTCCGGAACTCTTGTCAAAGACTTCACCGCGAACTACCCTGAACTGTGTGATCTTGAGCAAAAGACTTTTGTCCTAATGACTTTGGCCCTAAGCCTATTTGATTTGATTCCATCACTGTAGTTCCTCTTTCTAGATTGCCCTGCTTACTTACCTGTTGGTGCTGCTCAATTTCTGCCTAACTTTGTCTTTCCCTCCCTTTTTAATTACTAAAGTGTCATTTTGCTCCCCCTTCATTTTGTGAGCTTAACTTGTCTGGAAACTTTTGGGAGTGGCGTGGTGTATTAGTAACATGCCTTTTCAACTGCTTTACTTTAGTGAAATGTTATACAGCTGATGTTTAAATAAATGTATGTTCTTTTACTCAGAAACCTTGAGTCAGTGTGTGTTTGAATCATAGTAATTGTTGTCCTTTATGTAACTATTTGATACTGTTCACTTGCTCTTGAGATAGGTCTGGCTGCTCAGCCATCGCTACCACTTTTACTGTCTAGTACAGGCTTGTACCAAATGTGAATTTGTACTGTCACTTTAGTCCTAATTGTGTGTGGTGTTCCCAAAGGGTACTGCATTTAATTCTGCCTAACCCTGGTATACAGCGGTGAGGATCAAGTATAGTAATTACACTTAGAGTGCTGCTATTACCTTGGATCAACTAACCATAAGGCTAAACATCACTAAAAAGCAATATTAATCATGTCTGATATGGAAAGCTACAGTCAGGAGACCCTACTTAGCTACACTGTGGATTATTTAAAACATCTCTGTAGACAAAGGAATCTCTCTGTTAAAGGCAAAATGTCTGAATTGATTGAAAGGTTGTTAGAGAAACAAAGTCTGGAGGGTGAGTCTGAAATACCGGACCTCTCAGCAAATGTGGAAAATAATGAGGATGATAATATGTCTATTATTGATAAGTTAGAGGAAGTAGATGTGTCTCCAAATGTAGGGCTTACTGCTCCCTTGTCTGCTCAGCAACATCAACCTTTGTCCACTGGCACCCCACCAGGTCCTACACTCAGTCCTGAATTCATTGCTCTAGAAAAGATGGGGCTTGAATTGGAATTCAAACTTTTAAATGCTCAAACTGAACAAAAACACCAAGAACTTAAACTCAGAGAAATGGAGTTGAATCATGAACTAGAAATGAAAAGGTTATCTCTTGAAAATGCTTCTCTCCCAGAGTCTTCTAGGTCTTCCAGTCCTAAGAGACCCCGTATGCCTAAAGAAATTGTGGGTATGTATGAGGTTAAGCTTGATACTTTGGATTGGTTGGCAATGTTTGAATATAACCACAGTATTCAAGGTCTTACAGGGAATCAGTTGCTTCCCTGGCTCTTCTCTAGGCTACCCACTGTTGCATCTGATGTTGTGATGGATTTGGGGGAGCAGGATAGGATGGATTATGAGTGTGTGAAGCTAGCTTTAATTGCTAGATTTGGGAAGACCCCTTCCCAGTACCTTAAGAGGTTTAGGACCCTCAAGAAGCATGATGGTACCCCTTGGGCTACCTGGGTATGTGAATGTTTGAAACACTTAGATGGTTGGGTTAAGGGTTACAGAGTGAACACTTATGAAGGTATGAGAAATCTTGTTATGATGGAGTCAATTTATGATGCCTGCTCTCCTGAGCTCAGACAGCACTTGGCTGATTCTAAGGAGATAGATCCAAAGAAGTTAGCTAAGGCGGCTGACTTGTGGGTTGCCAACAGGGCTACTCACAAGGATTCTGGGGCAACTCAGAAGAAGGATGAGGGAAAGCAGCAAAAGAACGATAACAAGGAGAATTCTAATACCTCTAATCCAAAAGTTGGCCACAAACAGCAACATAAGGGTACACCTCTGGGAAAACCAAATCAGGCTAGTGTACCATCTGGACCCAAACCAGATGGAGGTCAGATCAAACCCCCATTCATCAAGACATTTGGGAAATGTTATGTTTGTGGGTCAACTGACCAGGGTTCCACACTGTCCCAGAGGTAGAAGTCCCTATGACAAGTGGAAACTTTCACCTACTCGCTGATGAACCCATGAGAGTCTCAGCCAGTGTTTCATTAGTGTCCCTGGGCCTGTGGGAACAACATAATTTAGATGTCTATAATTCCATTCCAGATAATACTAAAGCGTATTATAAAGATAGTGTTCTTGTGAATGGCCAGAAGACCCCTGCCATCAGAGACACTGTAGCCAGCATAACTGTGGTGGAGGATGTTGCTAAGGCACCCAAATGCCTCACCAAGTTAGCTGGGGGCCCTGTGCAAATGCTTCCCAGGTTACCAGCTCTCATCCAGTGTAATGATATGACTGTCAAAATACCTGTTAGTGTGCAGAGTGAAGTGCCTGGGAGAGTCCTGCTGGGAAATGACTTGAAAACTCTTGGAGTTGTGTTCAACACCCCCAGTCCTCCCAGTAAGAGGAGACAGGGGCTCTCTAGACCTGCAAGGGACAGGACCTTGAGAGGCTCTCCAGAGGAGTTGATAGAGGAAACTATCACTCCTATTTCTGGGAATAAAGAGGCAAAGGGGAAACCCAAGACCTCAAGGAAAAAGTCAGACAGCACCCCGGTGCTACCAACAAGGACATCCCCAAGATTGTCAAAGATCACACCTGTGATCCCTCCACCTGCTGAGGCAGAGTGTGAGGTGCAACCTTGTATGGTTGAGCCAGTTTCTGAAGAATCGGATCTGGAAGAAGACACTGTTTTGGTTGGAGATCTTGACCCTGTTGACCAACCTGAGCTGCAGTCCTTACTGGCAGAAGGTGGACCCAACAGGGCAGACTTCAGCAGAGGACAAAGAGAGTGTCCTACTCTTGAAGGTCTTCAATAACAGGCTGCTAACCAACTTGATGGGCAAGAAGTTGGAAAGCACAGCTTAAGCTGGGAAGATGGCCTGTTCTACAGTGAACCGACTGAGTATATCCCTGGGGCCTGCAAAAGTAATTGTAGTGCCCCTTGCCAACAGACTCCAGTTCCTACAGTTGGCCCATGAGATACCTTTGGTTGGTCATTTGTGTTTCAAAAATACCAAGGAAATGCTCTCCTTATACTTCTACTGGCCTAAGATGGGTTCAGAAGTTGACTAGTTCTGTAGGAGCTGTCACATGTGCTAAACCTCTGGCAAGAGTGGAGCCAAGAATGTGGCACCCATGGTACCTCTCCCATTGGTGGAAGTTCCTTTTGAGAGGGTGGCCATCGACATTGTTGGTCCCCTTGACACTCCCACATCTTCAGGGAACAGGTTTATCCTGATTGTAGTAGACCAAGCTACAAGATACCCAGAAGCCATACCTATGAGAACTATTACAGCTAAGGTTGTGGCTAAGGCTCTGCTTAGTATTTTTACCAGAGTAGGGTTTCCTAAGGAAGTGATATCCGACAGGGGATCCAATATTATGTCCCACTACATGCAAGCCATGTGGAAAAACTGTGGTGTCACTTACGAGTTCTCTACAGCCCACCATCCACAGACACATGGACTGGTAGAGAGGTTTAGTTGTACTATGAAGAGCATGATAGGTGATTTAGAAGAACCACTTAAGAGAAAGTGGGACCTTCTACTGCCATGTCTTCTCTTTGTTTATAGAGAAGTCCCTCAGGAGGGAGTTGGATACAGTCCCTTTGAACTTCTCTATGGCCATCTAGTCAGAGGTCCATTGGCCCTGATTAAGGAGGGATTGGAGAGTGTTCCTTCCCCCAAGCCAGTCAGAGTGACTGACTATATGATAGGTCTCCGGAGGAGAATGTCACACATGATGGCAGAAGCTAGTGATAACTTAAAAGCAGGTCAGGCTCTGGTCAAACATTGGCATGACCAGAAGGCCAGTATGGTTGAGTTTACTCAAGACCAGCTTGTATTAGTTATGGTGCCAACAAGGCAGAGGGCCTTGCAGGACAAATGGATAGGACCCTTCAAGGTTGTGGGCAAACTTGGAGAGGTGAACTATTTGGTGGACCTAGGCAGACCTAAGGAGGCTCCCAGAGTCTTTCACACCAACCGTTTAAAGGCATATGTCTCGAGACCAGAAGTGGGAGCTTTGCTTCTAGCTTCAGCTCAAGAGGAAGAGGAGAGTGAATTTCTACCTGACCTCCTCAGAGGCCAACCGTTGGATGAGAAAATAGAAGGAGTCAATCTCTCTTCTCAACTGACTTCTGAACAACAGGAGGAGTGCAAAGTCCTGTTAAATCAGTTTGCCTCCCTGTTTTCACTATCACCAGGCTTGACCCCTTGGGGCCAGCATGATATTCTCACTGGTGACTGTCTACTTGTGAAAGGAGAGGTTACAGAATGTCCCAAATCAAAGGAGAGGTCAACAAGATGCTTGATCTCGGGGTTATAAAGTCCTCTAGAAGTCCACGGTCTAGTCCAGTTGTTCTAGTACCAAAGGTAGTATCCAAGGAGTTGAGATGCTGTGTGGACTATAGAGCTCTAAATGCAGTCACTAAGACTGAGATGCCCATCCTTTGCCAAGGACAGATGAACTGGTGGATAGACTTGGTTCAGCCAAATACCTCAGTACATTTGATCTGACGTCAGGCTATTGGCAAATAGCCCTGACAGACCATGCCAAGGAGAAAAATGCATTCTCAACCCCAGCAGGCTCTACCAGTTTAAGGTTATGCCTTTTGGACTAACGAATGCACCTGCTACATTTCAAAGGATGGTCAATCAAGTTCTGAATGGGATGGAGGTCTTCTGTATGGCATACTTGGATGACATTGCAGTGTTCATCCCCACATGGAAAGAACATATTGATATGTTGTGCAGGCTCTTGAGCAGGCCCATCTGACCATAAAGGCAAGCTAATGTCAAATTGGTCAGAGCAAAGTGGTCTACCTTGGTCATGAGGTAGGAGGAGGGGAAATGACGCTGTTGCCCATCAAAGTACAAGCTGTGTAAAACTGGGCCACCCCTACTACTCAAACCCAAGTGAGAGCCTTCCTAGGTCTCACTGGGTACTACAGGAATTTCATAGAGAACTATGGGACCATAGCTTATCCCTTGACTGTAATCTCCTCTCCAAAGTTCCTTAAAAAGGTTAGATTAAATGAAGAGTGCACTCAAACCTTTGAAAACCTGAAGAAAGCCCTTTGTCAAGCTCCAGTCCTAAGAGGTCCTGATTATCAACCAACCATTCATTGTGCAGACAGATGCATCCAATACAAGTATAGGTGCAGTCCTTAGTAAACTGGATGAGAAAGGTATGGAGCACCCCATTTGCTTCATCAGTAGGAAACTTAAGGAACCAGAAACAAGGTGGGCAACCATAGAGCATGAATGTTTTGCCATTGTGTGGTCTTTGAAGATGTTTAGACCATACTTGTACGGATCTACTTTTGTGATTCAAACAGACCACAAACCCTTGAGATGGTTCATGCAAATGAAAGGGGAGAACCCACAACTTCTAAGATGGTCAATCTGCCTACAAGGGTTTGATTTCACCATTGAGCACAGGTCAGGATGTCACCGCCAAAATGCTGATGGTATCTCTAGGATGTTTATAACCGACTAGAGTGAAGAGATTCACCCAGGAGTGGATTAAATCCTCCTGTCCCTTAGTCTGGGGGGCGAGTGTTAGGCAGAATTCTCGAGAATGGCTAATTTCCCTTACCGGGGATAAGCAAGTGTTGTGAGCACAAGGGTTTCCTCAATTTTTTAAGGGGGCAAATTGACGCTATTATACCATGTTGTTGTATAATTGAAAATGCGATCAAAATACACCATTACTAACATCACGCAAATTGTACATTGCAAATGTTTTGGTGTCTGCTTCTTCCGCCCATTTGTGTTTCTACAAATAACGAACGCTGGAAATAGGTTTTTTATGTTGTTTTACCATGTTGTTTGATATAATAATTAAAATATGCCAAACACATTTCTTTGTCTATGGTGGGAGATATAATCCTATGAAATTCCTACTGTGAGGTAAATTTCTGACAAGTAGCCACCTTTCGGTGTGTTAGAGGTGGGTAGCTAGTGGTATATGTACGTTTTTTTCTGCTAATTTCCCTTACCTACTGAGTCCCTCAGCATATTTGCTGGATTTCTAGGATTTCTTTATTACACCTGGTAAGAGCGTGAGCCCTTTTTTCCCACTCTTACATGTGTTTTTGCTGTGTGTGTTTAACATTTTTTGTGTTCATACACTGTGGAAACTTACCTAATCCACAGGCATCGGGCCTCATTACGAGTTTGGAGGCAGCCAAGGGCATGGCTGCCTCCAAACTGGGGTCCGGGTCTGTGATCCCTGAATGGGGAAATACTGGGACATTCCGACTTTGAAGGGCCCGGTATTTCCCCATTTAGGGATCCCAGACCATCCCCATTCCCACTTGACCCTTCGTAGGGCCCAATGGGAATGGGGAGTATGCTAACAAGTGGCCCATTAATGACGGGTCCGTTGTTAGCATGCTGGTCCCATCATGGGACCCGCAAGGGACATCTGGTCTGATCCACATGAGATAAACTTAATCCTGGGTGAAGGAAATCCCCCTGAGAGTTATAATGGACAGTTTTTTCGCTGGGATGAGAAATTTCAGGGGTCAAGATTGTTATGGAATGGATTTAACATCTCAGGCTCGTCATGACTCTTATACAACAGATTTACCTCAGCAGATTGAGCAGAGAAGAGAACAATCCTCTTGCAGCAGGAGGTTACATTAGCTAGACCTTTAACGACAGTGGTAAGAGGTGAAAATATAAAGGTTGGAGGAGTAACTGTGTCTGTGCAAACTGACTTTAAAACCATGCCATTGACACTTATTCCTGAAGACAGAGTTGGTGCAGCTTTTAAGTCAATAGGTCCCCAGAATGCAGATGAAGGTTGTTCCAGCACAATTCATGTGACACAACCTTATGTTGAATATCGTGTAAAAAGAGGGGGTCATTTTTAAATATTATGTGGGAGAAGTGGAAAGTGGAAACGATGGGTGCTTTGCTCACATAAACCACAACGGGTGACTGCGTGTGAAAGTTCATGCTGAGAACCTGTATGCTAAACTGTGTGGTTTGAATGTACCCAAAGCAAAAGTCCAAAGAGGTGCAGGTTTAGGAAAAACCCAAAGGTTTTTAGTTTCCTTAGTGGAGTCTTTGATCAAAATAATAGCCTGAGAGATGCTACACAAAGGAACAATCCTGCAAAAGAAACAGCATGAGCAGGATGCTGGATGTAGGGCCCTGGTACCCACGAAGTCGACGTTTACTATAGAAAATGTATATAAGCATGACCTTGGCTTCATCCTGAACAGAACGACAATCTTGACAGTTTATCTGAGGTTGAAAATCTGTTTAGAATCAACACTAGGGACATTGAACGTGTGGAATTTAATCATCCTGGTTGCACAAACATCATTGCCATTCATGTTGAATCAAATTTGGTGACACGTTGAATCAAATTCGGTGGCTGAGGCAATACTTTATGAGATACTCCATCTGCGGTTTAAAGGCCTTATGGTCAGTGAATTGATTTTGGCTAAGATTTTGAAGGAAGATACTGTTGAACAGAAATATAATTTGAAATACAATGAAATAAGGTAACAGTCACCAATAATGGGTCTAATTATAGAGCGTTTAACTTCAGGGAAGCATGGTACGTGGAGAGAGGCGATGATCGATATTGGTCTTGGTTGGCACATGCTCTCATATATTACAAGAAAGACAACATGGAAAATCACTCCCTATAGCATCTGACCTCCCCTATAAGATAATGTCCTGGAACTGCAGGAGTCACTCAACCTAGTTACAAAATATTACACTCTTCAGTGTATTAAGAGAACATAGCATAGTGTGTCTCCAGAAGCATTGGTTGACAGATACTTTTCTTGCTTTCAGTCAGTCCAGAAAGGGACTTGGGCAGACCAAAGGGGGTACTAATCACACTTATAAAAGGTGGCTATGGGATCTCAACAGTGAAAGGGTTGAATTCTCAAAATGGTGTGTTGGCAGTGGAATTCAAAATAAACACAAAAAGTGAGCAAGAGTGGGTTTCTCCTAATTAACATTTATAGGCATGTTAAAGTGGATCAATTGGAAAAAATGTTGTGCAGATTGAACATTTTGGCGTTGTAGAGGTTAAGGGGCCAAATAATAATTGTGGGTGACCTAAATTCTGCATGCAAGCTGTTTGACTCTGCCAGTATATGTGGTAAAACTGGATTTTATAGAATTTGTGCATCTAAAAAGGCCAGTAAAGGGGCTCTTTGGTCTGCATGTATGAGTTAATTGGGCCTTCATAAGGATAACGGCACAGTTAAGGGTGACAAACCAGAACATTTTACCTGCTTTGGGGGAATGAAAAATCCATGCCAACTGTGTTGGAGCTAGAAATCACAGCCATCCCCTGGAGTGACCACTGCATTTTGAGTTTTTTGACACATTTTCACATGCAATGTTCGCCTAGACTGCTAAAATCTGAGGTGGTGGCAAATATGGGAGGCAACCGAATGACATGGAACACTGGATCCATCAAAACATTTAATGAAGGGATAGAGCACCTTTTTGATTCCACTAATCGGCAACATAAAATGGGTATTTTTTCAATTGCCTGCTTAGAACAAGTCACATCCTCGAATGTGGCTTCTAGGAAGCATAAGAATATCATGTGAACAAGGGGAATGCACACACATATGACGTAGCTTTAGCTGTAAAAAAGTGAGAAATGAGGGCAGCAATTAGGCTCATTAAGAGGGCCAGTCTTACCATTGTGGAAAAAAAGCGAATGATATCTGGAATAACTTTGACATTTAAAAACTGGACCAAGACCCAGAGAGCAAGGTTGCAATATATGAATTCAGTGGGTGGTCTCAGGAGCAACAATATAACTCATTTTTGGTCAATAAAGAACATTAATAAAAGCATTCAAATGAATGCAGTGCAGAAAGCTCAGGGGTGACTAATTTTGGGTCTCTATACAGTGAAGATAAAGCTGTAGAATTGTACTTAAATCTATTAAAGTTGGAGGAAAGTGACTCTTTCAGCATTGCATTTTCGCCACAGAATGTGCTTGATACCATTAAAGGGGCTAGTGAGTCTAGAGGTACAGGTCCCAATAAATTATCAAACAACATTTTCTAAGGAAAAACCTTTTTGTTGGATTACCATCTTATCTGCAATGTTCCAAGACATAGGAACAAACAACCTTTTCCCTGCCACATGGAAGATTTCACAAATAATCCCATTTACAAACATGGTCCATTTTCTGAGCCCAAAAACTACAGCACTTTATAAATCCTTGATGTAGACAGCAGGACCCATGCTCCAATGCTCTTAAAGCAACTGAAGCCCTGGGATGTAGCCACTGGGCGATTAAGTAAATGGCAAACAGGATTCAGAAAGGGTCATGGAACAACATTGAATGGGTACATCATGAAGCACTGTCAGCAGTTAGTGCTAGATGGGAGCTATGAATTCATCAGTGTAGCAACTATAGATCTTAGCTCCGCGATTATGGTCAAACTTTAATGCATGGGGTATCCCATCTGGTCCGCTGAAACTCATAATTAGGCTGCATACTTCCACAGTGGTACGAGTAAGCCTAAATAAATTGGGGCAAATGACTAAAGGAATCCTAGCTAAGAACGGCTTAAGAGAGGAGTGCATCATAGCCCAGTGTCTTTTCAATCTATACGTCTAAGATGTGGAAAAAAACTATCGAACATTTGGCATTCATCTCTCCTAAAATTGGCCAGCTATGAATTTCATGCCTGGCCTATGCAGATGATTTCCTATTACTAGATAGCAGCATGGTTGGTTTGCAGCCTTTATTAATTGGTTTTGCGCAACATGCCACAAAACAATTTCTAAAAATGAATGCTGAAAAGACAAAGGTACTGAATGTAACAGCAAATGCAGTGCAGAAAGCGCAGGGGCGACTCATTTTGAGTCTCTGTTCAGTGAAGATAAAGCTGTAGAATTTTACTTAAATCTCTTTAAGTCCTCCCAGTGGACGGCACTACAGTGCAACACGCAGCGTTATTGGACAGACTCATTAGAAGACATACAACTCCCAGTAGCCATCGCAGTTGTTAAGTGCGCAGCACATACTAAAAGGGAAGACTTTATCTCATGTGGAAATCAAAAATCAGATAAGAAAGCCAAGTGAATTCCATGTACAGAAATGATCATGTCATTTGACATGCCTGATGTGAATGAAAGCATGGTGGTGATGATGAGTGTGTCTGAATGTTACAATAACTTGTCTAGGACTCAGCTAGCAGAGATTCTAGGGGAAGCGCCTCAAGACGAAAAAGACTTGTGGACGTGTAGAGGGTGTTCTTTATACCCTTCTGAAGCATTGTGGTGACAAGACAGCACTGGTAAACCGGTGATGCCTGTAACCTTATTAAGGGTGGCGTTGGAACAGCTATACTGCCCTGCGCACGTTACTAGAGAGAGACTTGCCGCAACTATTGCGGAGGATTGGTTTGTTACAAATATAGTAGAACACGTTGCATTTCATGTAGTAAATTGTATTGTATGTCAAAAGTTTACTGCTGGGCACACATTGCACACAATTAGAGGAGTTATTCCAAGAGCTAATGGTCCCTTTCAGCATTTACATATTGACTATGTCCACATGCTGCAAGTATGTAATGGATATAGATATATGATTGTGATAGTATGTCCCTTTTCAAGGTGGATTATAGCTGGACCATGTACACATCCAGATGCCACCTGTGCAGCCACATTTTTTGTACGAGAAGTGTTTCCTAAATGGGAATATGTGAAATATTGAGATCAGATAATGGCCCTCATTTTGTTAACAAAGTCTTTGAGCAAATAAGCTTGTTGCTTAGAATAAAGCACAAGTTTACATCAGCGTATCACCTGCAAGCGCACAGTGTCTTTGAGAGACTTAGGCTCACAAAAGGATAGTTGCATTGTCTACTACTGGCATTGTATGCGTTGAGAAATGAGCCAGTTTCAGACTACCATCTTACCCCTCACAAGATAGTGACAGGGAGGTGAATGAGCACAACTCTCACACCTCTGTCTAGAACTAGAAGTGATGCCCAGCCGACAGCAGAATTGTTAGGAAAGGAGCTACATGATTATCTCACATGCATGACCTCAAGTATCTCTATCATTTTAGATCAGCTCAAGAGTAAGGGTTGTGGGGCAACTCGGAACACAGAAGGAGATGTTACAGCAAACAGAGCTAAAGAGCTATGTCTTCCCAAACTTTTCCCCGGAGATGCAGTCCTAATCCGCAACTTCACTAGAAGGTGGCACAACCCGCATTTCAACGGCCCCTTCATAGTGGAGGACGTTAAACCGTCTGCAGTCAAGGTACAAGGCAGACGCGCTTGGATATTTTTTGGAGACGTGAAGATCTATGCTGGAGAATACCCTTCCCCCGCACCCCATCAGAAGTAAGAATCTGGGAAGAACCACACCACGTGCAGACTAGGTCTATGATGAGGAAGAAGGACGCAGAAGCTGTTGAATAAATAAACAGAGTTGATTGGGCTCTGGCTTATTTTGAGACACTCTTTTCAGTCACTAAAAAAGGAGTTAAGGGAAGCTATTTGTTCTTGAGCCACAGGAGTTTGCTGACATTGGACTGAGACATGCTTAAGTCTCGAGCATAAAGGAGAGCATGTCAGATTTGGAGTTCCTTTTTGACGACTGGAAAAGGGAGCAGTTCCCTGATTCCTTTCTCACTGAATTTGTTTTTGGCGGGGCCTATGGCAGTGCCCAATGATGTTTCATTTTGTGTGCTTACCCTGCGCTTGTGGGGAGAACTACTAACGTTCATCTGTTCTTGGAAGATCCTAAGAATGGTCCAATTGTGAGGAGATTGCTTGCAGCTATCATTGAGCAAATTCTTCAGCTTTCTGCGTTCAGTGGGGAAAACGCAAATGCCGATATCACTGGATAATGCACATAGACTGGTCAGTTTGGTGTTTTACTATCTGATTGAGGAATGCCTGAAACTTGTTGGGAGACAAACTGTTGTCAGAATCTTCCTGAGAGATCCGAGAAACAATGCAGTGCTTAATGAAATATTGAGAGAGATCATAATACAAGTAAACTGATACTCCGAGAGAACGCTGAGAACTGAATGAGACTTTCTAGGGAGAAGATCCAAAAGTCTACTGAATGAGGAACTTTGTTTCATGCTGAAGGAGAATCTTCATGTCGTCTAATAACAGGCCAATTCGTGGCCTTCACTGGGAAATTTTTTGTTCATCATCGTATAGCCAGCTGAAGCTGATTAAGGAATTTGTGGAGCTGACTCAGCAGCTACCAGAAGTAGTACGTGATGTTGCCCAATTAAAAGTCTGTTTTTCCTTCCTTAAAAGTAAAATGGGAAGCATCAATAGGAACTTCATCATGGCAGACCACGAGAGACATCCACGATGTGCAAAAAGCTATTACTGCAAGTGGTCCTATCTGTGTATAATTTACTCTTGCATTTTGTTCATAGTGATACTGCTCTCATTTACAGTACACACTGCTTATTACTAAGGCGGAAGTGGAGCAAAGACTCCTGTGTATCCTCGTATACAAGAGAAGGGTACAGATGTGGCAACTACAAGGCAGCCAAGACCCTATGTAATTATCCCTATTCCAGTAGACAATGTAAAATGGCCTGGGTCTATGACAAATATCACTAGACATATGTTTTTAGAAAAAAGTGTTGTGGAGATTGTTCTTGAGCACCAGAAACAGGCTCAAAAGAAAAGACAAAGGAAGGGATTGTCTAGGAGTGAACCTACACAGATAGCACGTGTAAAGACACCCAGGTCACTGACAAATGGTCCTATGATTAGTCCAGTGAGAAGAAACTATGCTGACATACTTCATGAGATGATTATAGAGGCTCATAAGAGAAGAATGAGATCTAAGAAAAATGCTATGGAGGATGATCATGAGTTAAATGATTACATGGACAGTACAGCACATTTGGGGAATAACATATGGTATCAGCATATAGAGAAGGTGGAAGGAGGACCTCAAAGGAGGAATTCTTTGTATGTGCACTACCGCCTTATAGCATGGGGAAGTTTAAGATCTTCGTAGCTATAGAAGTAGACGTCCAGACAGCACATTGTCTTTCATACATAGCATTCTGTCGAACAAGAGGCCAGTTCATAGGTGGAGATCTCAAATGGGCAACTGAATGGACAGATACAGATGAAGATGATTATGCCTGGGATACAAAGACAAGGCTAGAGATCATACTAAGAATCACGCGATCAGATATGAAAAGCCTGGAGTGAAAGGAGCTGGAATCAGATGGGAAGTAAACAAAAGATTTGCGAGTCCAGGGAAATCTGCAAACGACATTCGAATTTGGAAAAACAGAGGCCAGATGCATATTTGGGGATCAGTGTCATCACCAGATGGCTGGGAAGAAGGAGGGGTTATCTGCAGAGCCGGGATGGTAGTTGACCATCCTAAATCAATTATGTGGAATGCACAAGTGCTGTGTAAGTCATTATGGCCAAAACTTGCTAAACTACTGACCTGGGTCGAAGGCAGGGGAGGACCCTTGCAGATAGTGCCTTTGGAGAGTGCAAAGCTGTGCTTCAGAAACAATGACACAAGAAAGATTGGAGAGAATCAGAACTGTGTTTGTATCTTTGAGGCATCAGGAATGAGCATTGGGACAGCAGTGATCATGGATCACTTTTGGGCATGAGGATGTAGAGCATATATGAGGCTACCCAAAGATTGGGGAGGAATATGCACACTGGTGAATGTTCATGTTCCGGCGTTGGTGATTCCTAAAAGTGATTTGAACCTTGATAG
Source organism: Ambystoma mexicanum (assembly GCF_040938575.1). Taxonomy (NCBI): domain Eukaryota; kingdom Metazoa; phylum Chordata; class Amphibia; order Caudata; family Ambystomatidae; genus Ambystoma; species Ambystoma mexicanum. The sequence goes on along the minus strand of NC_090929.1, from coordinate 1,272,570,809 downwards.
TTTCCCGAAAGCAGATGCTCACCTGAGAAAGAAGAGATCTGTGGAGCTGATTAGTCGAATGAAGAGGGAGAAATATTTCTCTGCCAAGTCAATAGAAGCCTTTGACTCTATCCCTTATGAGCACAGACTGTTCAGCAAGAATTTGTCAGTATTTATGTTGATCTTCATGGTGAGAATCCAGGTTGGAGTGAATACCAAAAGGCTGCAGATTACCAGATGGGAATTGCTGCAGAGGATCAACACAACCATAAAGGGATTCAATGATATCAAAGAGGAGATGAGAGCCATACGACTGATGACTCTTCAGAACAGATATGTCTTGGACATGATCACAGCTATGGATGGAGGTGTTTGTGCAAAAATTGGAGAATTATGTTGCACGTTCACACCTTCTCATGACGGCGAGAATGGCACATTGACAGAGGTTATAGAGATGCTAACGAAGCTACACATCCAGATGATAGATGAAATATAAGAAATTACTGATGACAGCTGGTTTGGAGCACTGTTTTCTTAGGTTCCACAATGGATGACAGACATGTTCAAGTTCCTTGGAGCCCTGATCGTGTTGGTGGTGCTTGGATTTTGTGTGATCAAGATAATAATCACACAATGCAAGAGACAGAAAAGAAAGCCGTAGGGATGAAAATCATGATCGATGTTGAATCAGGATGGAAGGCTAGAGACTTGACAGATGATTAAATAAGAGACTTTGTGAAGGCCAGTATCCATGCACCTTAGGGACAAAGTTCCTGTATCCAAAGAGCCATAAGAAGTATGTGGGAAGATGGATCTATTGCAGGCCAAGTGCACAGTGCATACTCAAGAACTGAAACTTGGATGAGCATGTAAAATCAGCTGGATGCCTGAAGGGAATCATAAAGATATGGATCCCAAAGAAGCATTTCTCCAGGCAAGGGGCCTCATCACCAGTTTGGCTGTAATCCTTAAATCCGGCAGTTGCGCTATTACTGCCGGATTTAAGGGTCCGCCAAATCAGGGCATAGGCGGATTCCTCCCCAGGTCTGAGCTGGGGGGAAATCCACTGAAAATTTGCGCTATTACCGCCGGCGGGAAATTCCGCCGGCGGTAAGAGTGCAAAAATTCCCCATTGAGCCCAATGGGGAATGGGGCATTCCTGAATGGGCCAAGTGGGGAATGGGGAATTTCATTACCGCCAAACCCGTGATCCAGCGCTAACAGCACCGGGGGGTTTGGCGGTAGGGCTAATACCACCAGCGGTAGTACCGCTGGCGTTACCACCCAATTCGTGATAAGGCCCAAGGATGTCTAGATGTGAAGGATGATGGGAGAGTGGTCAATGAATCGCTCAGAGGGGAGAGTGTAGAGAAGGAGCTAAGTACCCCACCTCAATCACCTCGCCCATCTTGCCTAGATGTTGGTAACCAAAGTGTGAGACATGTGCGGTACCAGTGAAAATACTGATACCAAGGAGAATCCTGGAAGCAAGGTTCCCACTGAGAAAACCATACCTGCATACGAGACAGTATGATGGCCATTTGAATGAAATCCCGGAAGAAGCAGAGCAAATAAATTGCCAAGATGAATGGTGGCGTCATGCAGAGCCGAGCTGACGTACATAGAAGAGATGCAGAGACTAGAGAATGCCGATATTCTATAAGGCATCGAGAAAGTATGGAAGATAAGTGGCACCTTGGGATCAAGATGAAGAAACTTATGCTACAGAACCGATGAAGATGTTAAGTCAGTTTACACGTGTACATATGCAAAGAAATGCAAGCAGACAAAGGGCCTCATTACGACCCTGGCGCTAATGGGTTAAAGCCGCCGTAAAAGGCTGCAGCGCCGTTAACCCATTAGTGCCTGATTACGAGGTCCCTTTGCGGGACCCGACCTGAACGGCTGGTGTACACCAGCCGTTAAAGTAGGGACCCGCAAAGGGACCTTGGTGCTAAGTACGGTACCGCAATTTGCAGTACCATACTTAGCGCCTTCCCCATTCCCATTGAGCCCTATGGGGAAAAATGGGAATGGGGAAGGGCCATGGAGGAAGGGGGAATTACCGCCCCACCAACCTTGTAATGGGGTGGTAATTCCCCCTTTCTCCATGGCGGAGTCGGTAAGTTACCGGCATGGACCATGGTGCTATTAGCACCATGGTTTTCCGCCTGGGTCGTAATGGGACCCAAAGTATTCTTGAGGCTAGCTTTATAGTGAATAGATTGCAGCATGTGTCAACATATACATATATATATAGAAGCGAGTAAAAAATGGATGTTTTCACTACATGTTATAGCAGAGCTGGGCTAAAGAAGGAAGGAAGGAAGGCTTCTATTGCAGTGTGTCGCAGTTAGAAAACAAGTGAATTGCAAAGTAAATCTCAGAAAGGCGAGGCTGGATGAGCCAAGAAGCCAAGGCCATATCAAGCTGGGGTAAGCAGACATTGGTTGCAAATCGTGTGAAAGAACGTAACTCCTGTTCAGGAGGCATGAACAAAACAAGGAAGACGTCAGAGGTCTATTAGAAAATAGTGTTTTTAATACACAAGCGCCTGATTTTGTGGTCTTCAGTCACGTGGAAGGATGAAGTTGGACGAACATGATGGTCACACCTACGCATGAGGGCAGAGTGTGCCTTCACTCCTCAGAATTCTCCAGAACAAAGAACACTCCCAAGGACCAGTTCAAAGCCCTAATTGACAGCAGACCACTGAGGTGATGATGGATGAATATGCTAATTGGTGGGAAGCTATGGTTGAAGACTAGCTCACCAGCACCTGAAATCGCAGTCTGTGTGCTGCTAACCTAGGTGGAAAAGTACTGACTGAGGTTAGAGTGCCAACCAATGGTAGGGGACCGCATGATTAAGGGTCCTATAGTTTGTGTAGCCAATGGGATGTTGTGTATTTAGTGACGGTCGTAGTGACCTGTTTTAGGGATGGGCTTAGCTGCCCCATCTGATGTTAAGAAACAAATCACTTTCTTTCACTGCCATAGACGAATATGTATCGTATACTTAGATATTTCCTTAGACCCTATCACATTTGTCACTAGGTTTTTGTAGTTTGCCACGTAGGATGACATTAGTAATATGTAGGTTGACGTCACCTATGACGATATTTTGGAATAAAGGAATGTTTTTTTTATGATGCATTGAGAGATCTTACGCTGAGACATCTGTTGATGTCCGTTGTACTCCATATTTTAGGTAATTGATATCAAAACAGTTATCATTTTGCCAACTACATGAGTTGTTTCGATTATTGATGTTTGAGTAACTTCTGCATCCCCATCCATCTCAAGGGTATTGCTACTTCATCTTAAAGGGCTGGAAGATCCCAGTTCAATGGGGACAAAGGTAGGGTGACCAGTGAATCCTCCGCAGACCACTCAGCACCCATCATTCACTGGCTTGGCATTTTAGCCAACTTCCTGAGTCACCACCCTGCAGTCCCCAGAACCAGGCAGCAGACTTCTTCACCATACATATCTTGTGAATGTACCTCATCAATCGGCATGGATGGCTGCAAGTGTGTCAGGAATGTATTCTGCCCTCCAAATGTACCTACCAGCATGGAAGCACTGTCAGGTGGCCCATTGCTGCTTGTTTCTGCAGCTGCATGCTCCTCGGATACATCAAACATACGTTCAGCTGATGTTTGCTTTAATTCCAGACAGCTCTACAATGCATTGATGTTATCTAGTCCTCATTCCAAAATATGTTCTGGTCCAAGTCAACCATGACTAGAATCACCCAAGTGGGTGAAAGTAAAAGAAAAATGTTTATAGTAGGTTATTCCCATAGACATAGATAAAGACAATGGAATAATATGGTACTGTATTCAATATACTGTGAGCAGATCAAAACAAAAGAGGTGTTAGGCTGGAAGGTTTAGAGCTAATCTAAAATATCTGGCAATTGCTCTGGACAACACTCCAGACCACTGTTCTTCAGCCTGCCAAGCCATTGCAGAAATGGGAAATACCATATGCAATTCAGGCATGGTTCCATCCCAAAAGGGGCAGTACAGACTGAACTGCTAGGTTGCATCCCTTCAAGCAACCCCAGACATGTTTCTGCCTCATCTGGCATCATCGGTGAGATGTTGCTTGGGCTCAGGACCCACAACTGGGCATATCCATCCCACTTGGGGTGTCAAAGAAAAACAAAAGTGTTGATGGCTGGAAGATTTACAATTAATCTTAAACCTCTGACAATTACTCTGGGCAATCCCCCAGACCATCGTTCTTCAGCCAGCCAAGCCATTACAGAAAGAGGAAATAGTTACTAAATGCATATTTTTTTATGTGTGTTCATAACATTGCAGCCAACAGTATGTGAAGTTAATTTCGTTATCAAAAGAGAGAAAGAGAGAGAGAGAGAGAGAGAGAGAGAGAGAGAGTGTGTGTGTGTGAGTGTGTGTATGTAGGTGCGTGTGTGTGTATGTGTGTGTGTGTGTGTAGGGTACATTGCTAAGAGCAGTCTGCAAAACCACGTACGAACTAGGTGTGTAAATGAAGTGCATGTGATTTTCATCAGAGTATTTTAGGAAGATTTTAATCAGTTCACCACCTCACTGATGAGTTTGGTCCACTTGAGGTTTTGGATCACAGTTAACATGTTTGTTGCTATATGTTATATCCTGTGGTTTTAAGCAATGAACATTACACACCTTCATTTGAAGATATGTTTGTAATATCACCTTACGCAACCAAAAACCTTAACGTTTATACAGAACCTATTAATGTACCATTCTTAGCTCAAGCTTGACAGTTACAAAATTAACATTCTGGCATTTGAATTGGGGTACAAAGTGAAGAGATGCCCAGGCAAATAAGTCACCAAACATCCAAGCTTGCCCAGGTACACTCACAAATTCCTCAAGCATTAAGCATTAAGGCCTGTAATTACTTATAATTCTCCAAGTCTGCCTTGGAAACACAACCCAATTCTCGCAACACTTTAGGACCTATCTGCCTCCTCCCTTCTGAAGAACTATGTTCCACCTGTCAGGACTTACACTCACTGATGCTATCGCAACATTTTTTTCCACCACTGCAACTCCCCCCACCCCGTGTTCGTAGCATCTATTTCCCGCTTTCGCATTCTCTTATCTTCCCCTCGCTCATGGGTGTCATTACGAGTTAGGCAGTAAGGGGTTAATGGCACCGGTAAAGGTGCCGGAGCCGTCAACCCCTTACTGCCTCATTACGAGTTCTGCTGGGGAAAACCAGGCATCCTTAGCGGGTCCCGCAAGCAGACAAGGGTGCTAACAACGGGCCCGTTATTAACGGGCCCGTTGTTAGCACCCTCTCCATTCCCATTGAGCCCTATGGGGGCTCGAATGGGGATGTACCGGGTCCCTTGAATGAGGAATTACCAGGCCCTCCAAGGTTGGAATGGCCCGGTAATTCCTCATTTAAGGAACCCGGACCCGGGACCCGGTAAGCGGGCATGCCGCTAACAGCGGCATGGCTACCTCCTAACTCGTAATGACCCCCATGGTCTTTCTTCAGCAGACTAAGGTCTGGATACTGCTTGCGGGCACAGTACTCCACTGCACAGACAAGCCCAGGAACTCTGATACTACTACAGTGGTAATTAGGTGCAGTAAAAAAGCATATTAACATAATTTAAGCTTTTTGTATAATTGTTTGGACACCTTTTTGAGTGGCGACAATGTTTTATTAGGTCAAATTTAATTTTCTTGCCATTACTTATCAATGTTGCATGTTGCCTATTGGACTTAAAGTCCTGATCAACAATAGTGTTGTGGAGAGAAGCTCTTGGTAAGAAGAATCCTTATGCCACTCATGAAGGACATTGGTTGAAATTCTTGGAATAAGCCAGCTTGTACTCACAGTTAGTCGATGTTTTCTTTCTATTTCTACGGGTTGACCAGCTCCCATACAGTCTGTAAACCAGGAGATATCCAGAATCGCGACATTTGGAATGCTTCCAGCTTTCTTTGCCTGTAGCCATTCCAAGACCTCTGCTCCGGAGTTCTTTTCTGACACGACATGAGTGACGTATTCGCTAAAATGAATAAGGATAGATTGTTACATGAAATGCTTTTCTAAGAGGGCACCGAGCCAAGTGCACTATTTCAGGCATAACGCCCAGTTAGACTTTTCGGTCAGTTCAGCATAGTTTAAGCATTATGTCTTTGTGTCCGCCAAACAGTAGCTATTTAATATAACTAAGGCGAATCAGTCAGCTGGGATATCACCTGCTTCTTCTTCAACATCAATTATGCGCACACCATGCTTTCAGCGAATAACTACTTTGTCCCAGCACTGTCTGTTCACTATAAAAAAAAAACTGTCAAGTGATGTCTCTCCCCCTTTTGAAAGTTCACAGATCCAGCATTTCGACAAACAATAAATAGGTTGAAAAAGAAGTTGCTAACGTTCGACCCTATATGCACATGAATGTATCTAAACTGACAGATATACTGAGGTTAAAAAGTTATGCCAAAATAGGTCCTTGTAATAAAAGGAAATGGTGATATCTCCTGTTCCTCTGCAGTTCTGACGCAGGCAGTAAAGAAACCCTCACCAGACACTGCATATTACTACACACGCTAAGAGACTGCACTCCAAAACATGTATGCAGTCATGCGTTGTGTCCTCCCAAACACCGTCTTTGAGAGTTAGCTCCTTCTGGTTTTCCAATCTACACACACTGTGCGTCTAGATTTTTATAAAAACGGATGTTGTTATATGGGGCTGTTTTTGCTGAATATTTTTAGACTAAACATTTTCTGATCATTTATGATAAAGCAATCATTGTATGTGTTATTACTTGACCAGGGTGGCATTTTGGGGCAGCCATTCAAGCTCTTTCATAATGTCGCATGGCTTTTTTCCTGGGGCATCCATGATAAAGCAAGCACAGTGTATGTTATTATGTGGCTGGACTGGCAATTTAATCCGGCAGTTTATTTTTGGGGCATGGCCTTTTATTCTGGGCCTACTTACTACATTACATGCTCACTGTGTAGCACTCTGCGGAGGTGGGGGGCGCACCCAAAAATCTCCCACAGGCCAGTGGGTGGCCTGGGGCTGGTGTTACAAAAAACATTTATGATATGATATGGCATTTGTAACGCGCCTATACACAAGTGTTTCAAGGCGTGACGAGGCAAGGGAGGGGGAACAGAGGGAAGACGGACAACGATCCTACTAGGTCAGGTGTCATTCAGATCATGCAAGTGCATGGGAGGGTAAAGTGGGAAAGTGTGGGGTAGGGGGAACAGTGCAGTACCTGGGATAAATAAATAGCAATAAGTAATAAAAGTACGGCCAGCAGGTGGCAAGTGCAAAGGTAAGTGCAGACAGCAGGTGTCAAGTGCTGGTAGTGGGACTTGTAGGGATCAAACAGTCCCGAAGCGTGGGGGTTGCCAGGAAGGTAGTGTAGGTGTGCAGCTGGCAGGGGAGGGGACCTGGGCCATAGATCAGAAGGTGGCCAGGTAACCAGTGCAGTGTCAGATTCAGCCAGGAAGTCAGCAGGGGAGAGGAGGAGAAAAAGCAGAAACAAAGAGAAAGATTTTGAGGTGTCTCCGGAACCAGAGATGATTCTCTTCGAGTTTCAGGGAGTCAGGGAGACTGTTCCAGAGGGAGGCCCCAGCAGAGGAAAGAGATCTACCACCAACTCATTGCTTGGAGAAGCGACTGACCCTGAGGGAGTTGGAGGCGGCTGAGCGAAGGGCTCGAGAAGGAAGATATTTAGGAAGAGAGAGTTGAAGATATTGAGGCCCCAGGCCCCAAAAGGCCTTGTGGACAATGCAGAGGGTTTTGAACTTAATCCTCGCAGCCACTGGGAACCAGTGCAGAGATTTCAGTCCTGGAGAGATGCGATCCCTGGACTTGAGGCCAAGGACAAGTCTTGCGGTCCTGGTTTGGATAGGTTGCAGAGGGCGGAGAGTAGAGGCAGGTAGATTTAGAAAGAGGCTGTTGTAATAGTCCAGCCTGGAGAGACCAGAGCTCTCAAGACCGTGAGCTTCTGGGGGAAGGATAAGAAAGGAAGAATACCTCTGAGGAGGTGCAGCTGATAGTGTGACTTCTTAGAGGTGTCAGAGATGTGAGGAGAGAAGGAGAGTGTGGAGTCAAAGATAACCCTGAGGTTTTTTGCCTCACAGGTAGGAGTAGGGGGAAGGCCAAGAGAGGCCGGCCAGAGAGTGACAGGAAAGGATTTCCGCCATACACACTCTCTCTTCCCCGTCCTTGTCTGAAATGAAATCACCCAGTGGGGAGAAGTACTCTCGTTCGTTCCAAAATATTGGCACATCTGAAATATAGGCACCAGATTGTTTTTGCGTGCTCGACTTGATTTCTTTAACTAATACATATCTGACAACATGAAAGCAACTGGCCGGATTCCAACCTTTGGCACTAGGCGAGAAGCACAGCTCATTGAGCTATCAGGGAGACAGGAAAGAAGCCTTGATAAACATGTATTTCACATACCAATACAAACACTCAGTCTTACAAACCTTCCAAACCAAACCTATCATCCCACTACACAATAAAACAGAAATCTTTCTTGACATGCTACAATTGCACTCACACACCCATCATCTCTATACAATAACACATACATAAACACATACATAAACACATACATAAACATTCCACAACTTTAAAACACACTTTCTTTTTTTCCAACTGATACAACAAAATGCCTACCAAAAACCAACTCTGTAGAAAACTAAGAAAAGATAGGGCACATAAAAGAAAGTTTTATAAGCCATATAGTCACCCACCACTAAAACAATGTATAGAAAACATTCAAACAGAAGAGCTTGTAACCATGCTAAAGCAAACTAAACCAGTCAGCACTAAAAAAGTGAGCCCCCTCCTCGAAAACTAAAACAAAAAAAGTGTAGTAAGGAAACTAGAGCTGAAGATGAACCTCGCACTATATCTAGCAATGTTAATGTAGCCACAGGAAAACATTCTAAAATGTCAATTATACAAAAATAAATCCAGTGTAGAGATCTTAGCAATCTAATAAAAAAATCAGAGAAGTCACATTCTGAACTTAAAAACTAGCTCAGAAAACTGATCCTTTATGCTCTGATTGACAACACATTTAAACTAGAGAACGTTTTTCATATTTATTTTAAACAGAATGAAACCACTAACAAAATTAATCAAGAAACTACAAAGACTGCTTGTAAACACGCACAATGTCAAATAGATTTTAACTTATGTGCAGGTAAATGGTTTCACACCAGCAGCGCAGAACCATACTTCAATGAAGAAGCTTATAAACAAGAACAAAGAACCCCAAATGCCATAGACAATAATGGGCGAGGCTATGAAGTGGTAGCAGACACCATTATGGCAAAAGGAACCCTAATAGAAAAATCGTCCCCAGCAAACTTTCCACCAAATGTTCCTATGGTACAAACCAGGGGGGCAGTATACAAATGAAAATGCAGCTCAAAATGTAACGTGCGCCAACAGTCATTCAAATGTTTACAACAATTCCTCAATCACTATGTCAAACTAAAAGAAAAAAGTAGAATTAAAACTTTACAAAACCATAGCCTCCTGCCCAGTATGCATCCACACTGGGCTGTAAGGACATTCATTAGCCTGAAATTTAGGAACATCTTGTAAAAGCACCTTCCATCACATCAAAATGTAAGCAACACACCATTCTGCTATGGGAAACCTTGTCAATAGATTGTACTATACACAAAGTCCTACTCTAGAACTCCAAAAATGAAATTACACTCTACTAAATGGAACAGCCAAAGAACACCTTCGAGAAATAGAACACATCCAAACTAAATATTTTGGAATGGAAGTTGACTTAGAAAACTCAGTTACTTTAGGAAACATTAGCGAACATCTCACCAAATGCAACTTCCTTACAAACACATACTAAAAAGAAATAGCTAAGTTTCAGAACACATCTGCTGAAATACCAAAGTATGTGTTTGTTGTTGCAGAACGCTTTTTAAAAAGGGTAAAAAATAATAGATAGGGCCTACAAAATGTAAGACAATGAGGAATCCCAATGGTTCTAATTAACTTCATAACTAACAGCAGAAAATAATACAAAATAACTAACCCCTCATAATAACCCCCACATAATGCAATACAAAGCTTGACAATAACCAAATGCCATCAGAGGCTATCACTAATAAATCTTCACACTTCCAAAAGGTCTCCAACAACTGTATGAGAGCATCATACTTCAAACAGTACACACATTTCAAGCTATAATAGGTATTCAACCCAAAAAGGCATTTGTGGTAAAGTAGTATATTTGTCTTTTGAGCTTAAGAAAATGTAGAATCTCTAGGAGTAGGTCAAATATAGTACAATCTTTGATTGTATTGCTTAATGGTGTACCAACAAAACACAAACAATTGTGGGAACAACTAGTTGACTTAAACAAAGTTAGACAGGCCCTAGAATATCTTAAACAAAACAATGAATACTACAGAGATATAAACATAGAAGAAAGCCAAAAAGAAACCACCCATATAATTGAAGATCCACCACAAACTGCCCAATTTCAACATGTGGATCGTGTTACTGCAGCAAACATTTTAGACAGTATACCATGCACCCACTACACCCACTACATTCCAATGACATCATAAAAGATGCATTAAAAACATATCAAATGCATCAAGCCAAAGGATTTCCAATGAGAATATGGGAAACAAGTGTAGAAACACATTGGGCCTCATTACAAGTTGGACAGTCTGGGAACTACGGTACCGGCAAGCTTGCCGGTACCGTAGTTCCCGGACCGGTAAACTGTGAGTTGTGCTTGAGGGTGCATTTCTGAGTGGCACCCACGACCACAGCATGTTGGATGCACCGGCACCATTCTGAATGGTGCCGGTGCATCCGACATCCCCATTCCCAATTAGCCCCATGGGGCTCAAATGGGAATGGGGAATAATGGATTCCGGCCCCTGCCAATGAGGACATAAAGGGTCCGCCAAGGTTGGAATGGCCCTGTACGTCCCCATTGCCAGAGGCCGGAAAAAAATGCAAGTTCGGTGGCAGCCTGCCAGTTTTGCCCGCAAGGCTACCACCGAACTTGTAATGAGTCCCAATATTGTTCTCCTCTACTCTTTCATACAGGAAAAGGAGGAAGATATAATGAAAGAGCCACACAAAGTAGTGAATCAGAATATAATTATTTACTAATATATTCTGAATACCCAAGATTCAGACACAATGTACAATATATGTTAGACCTCTTGTTCAAAAGCAAACAGAGTTAGGCTATGTCACAGAGTTGATAAAAACCATGCTAAAACAGGCTCTCATTTCTTAAAGAAGTCAGCTACCTAACTACTTCAGAAGATAAAAGACAAACATGAAGCTTTCCAGTCAAGTACTTCGGCAAACATGCGTGGTACAAAAGAGTGCTGGTTCTGACGTCACACTGATGTACATTGTACGCTAAGGAACCAAGGTCCGCCCACTAGATTTGTTACTTTAAGTTGAGCAGAATATGAATAGGATAACTTCCTACACACTGCACATCAAAATAAAAGGGGGACAGACATACAAACTCAAGGAGAACTCTGTTCTCTTGATCCTGTCAATGTTTCAAGATACTTTTACAATCACTTCATTGCCATGCTGCACTTCATCTGCAATAAAATCGTCCCTCAGAGAAGTAGAACACTTCTTTTGGAGAAAAGTATATCATTCCAGAGGGGCACCACAAATCCACATGCTTCTGTGGATAAAAGATGCTCCCTCATTTGGCCATGACAGTGATGCAACTGTTTTACAATGTTTTCAAAAATATATTACCTATGACATCCCTTCAGAAACCACACATAATGACCTACATAGACAAATCTTACACTTCCACACACATAAGTGTGGTAAATACTATTGGTGTCAATTCAAAAACAAAAGTAAATACTACACCAAATGTGGCTTTGGCTTCCCTAGACTAATTTCCACCAAATGACAAGTAAATAGTTTGATGTCTTCTGTTAGGGACAGTGGAAAAGGCAAATCCCCTAAAAACACATACAACATTAAAAGAGACGAGGCATTGAAGTACATTAATGATTCCAATGCAATCATTGCCCTCTTATAGAATACAAATATAGACAATCAATGCATTGCAAACAATTCAACTTCAGTTGCAAGATATTGCACAGCTAAGAAGAGTGAGCTAAAAGACCTTTGAGATGACATTTCATCCAACAAAACCCTGTCACAAAACTTGTGTAGCTTTGGAATCAAAATGCTGTCACATAGAGAATGTGGGTCCTACGAATCTGCAGCTCGTTTAACAGGTACAGCCTTATATGAGAAATCTGAAAACATGCTCTGGCTAAACCTTGGTTCAGACTCATCATGAAAAAGGGCACCAATATGCTATCAAGAAATAGAAACAATAGCCACAAGTAATCCCAAAAGCCAGGATACTTGAAAAAACTATTTAGTTGGCACATACTATCCAAACAGAAATACTGCTTTGGAAAACATGTGCCTGTATGACATAGGCCACAAATAATGTTATGCCAGACGAGACAACTGGCAAATATTAATTCTCAACTTGTAACGGGAACCTAGTAAAACATATCAAGCCCAGCCTAATTAAGCATGGAAAGGTATATTTGAAAACTCCACAGCATAGATTACTTTATTACATGCCCCTACTTCAACTATTCAAACCTTGGAGAAAAGAGGAAGAATGTGTAGGTGACCATGACAGATTTGGAGCTGCTTTCAAGGTAAAGGAAAGCAGTAGAACAAATGTAAATTTTAAAGATTACAAACAAATGTTGGATAATGAATGCCAACAAGAGGAAGACATTGAAACTCTACTAGAAAAAGAGACTCCTGAAGACAGTAAGCCTTCCCTTAAAGGAAGCCAATAACCACTTGGAGTACCGCTCATTCAAAATGTAGCCGAAATAGCCATGACTGAGGTAGAAAACACCATGTATCAATCTAAACAATCTGATGAATATTTGTCAGTGCTCAAATCACACCTTGAAGGCACTGAAGAAATTGAAGATGGACTAAAACATGAAACTAAAATGTGTAGCTGCAAAAATATAACCCTCTGCTCTTGCATTTAAGTGGTAAAACCTGTTCTGGCAAACCCTTCCTAATCAAAATAACCAGGACATTTGTAGAAGGGTTAACAAATAACAACCTTTCAGCTGTCGTAACGGCCCCCAGAGGTCAGCTGCCTACTAAGTAGGAGATGTACCTTTACACCAACTTCTTCCCCTCCCGGTAGAACTCCAAAAAGAATTAGATTACTACAAATTGTCAGCAGTAGCTGCCACTGAAGTACGCAGAATCAAGCGACAAATGAAAGTCCTCCTTTTTTCAAACCTCATGCTAGCTTTAATTCATCTAAGAATGCAGGAAGTCCTAAAAACTGACTACCAAGAACTGTTTGGAGGAAAACACATTATTGTTTCCAGAGACCTCCTACAGTTAACACCAGTGAAAGGCCAACCCATATTGAAAACATTAGGACATAAAGAATGCCATAATACAATGAGCAGCATGGGAATATAAATCTGCTGCAGCATTTTTGCTGCAGGGAACTAGCTGAAAACATGTGTCAGTCTGAAGATCTAACCAATGCTAACATTATAAAAAGCATTAGAACTTGTCTGCTTACTAAAGAAGCAAAATCCACCTTAAGAAATAAACTAATCCGTGGGCTGTATGGCCAAAAGACATCTGCCCCGGATGTCATGAAACAATTAACTTAGGAACATCTGAAAGGCATGTGCGTAATGCCAACCCTTGCAACCTGTAGCCAATTGAACAATAAAATGTTGAAAAAATAAATGCAACCCATAGTGCATACCGGTTCCACCGACAAACTAGAATTGCATGGTATGACACTCAGTATGTGTCTGTTTGTTTGTTTTTCATTTGTATAGCGCTCCAGACCCAGGGGTATATGGGCGCTCAAGCATCTAGTTACAGGCATAGCTGAATACAATGGATCAGTTGTGCAACATGTATACAATTTACAAGAATACAGTTAATGCAGATAGCAAACAGACAGTGTGAAAGGTCGTTAAGCATTTAAATAACAGGTACACAGAAGTGCAGGAGCTATAGAGGCTAGTAACGGCAAATGCAGGTTGGTGGTGTGGGAGTGCTAGTGTAGGAATGAAGTGTCCCGAGGGGCCTACAGTCGTGTAGGTTATTTAATAGCCATGTGATGACCTTGGTTCTGAAAGGTTAAAAGGAGGGGATGGATTTGATGTCCAGTGGAATAGTGTTCCAAAGTTGGCCGGCTAGAACCGGGAAGCTGGTTCCACCGGCTCTTTTAAGGGTGTATTTGGGCACTATCAGTTGTAGTGAGTTGGAGGATTTAGTGAGTCTAGTAGCCAGTTTCAAGGTGAATTTATTGGTTAGATAAGGCGGGGCTAGGAGATTGAGGGCTTTGTAGGTGAGGCAAATGGTTTGTAGATCAATTTTTTGTTGGATGGAGAGCCATTTACATGATATTCTAGTACCCGAGATATGTTCTCTCCTAGGAATATTGAGAGCAGCTCGGAGTGCATTGTTTTGGAAAACCTGCAATTTATTGATTACAGATTTATTTGTGCCTACACATAGGCTGTTACAGTAGTCCAGTTTGGACTGTATAAGTGCTCTGGCTAATGTGAGGCAATTTTTGGTGGATAGCAGGGGTCTACAAGCCCTAATCAGCTTACCTGTGTAAGCAGTGGCTGAGGCAGCCATATTGATTTGTTTGGAGAGGTTAGTGTTAGTGTCTAGATAGAAACCAAGGGTTTTTACACTTTTCGTGACAGGAATGGTGTTTCCATCAATGATGAATCTGGTATAACTGGGGCTGTGTTTCAGGATGGTGTTAGGAGAGCCGACAAGGAGCAGTTCAGTCTTGTTATCATTCAGGCAGAGGCCATGTGTGGCCATCCATGCCTGAATGATGGAGAAGACTTCATTGATCCGGCTGGCGTCCGAGTTGTAGTTGCCGGATAGAGTTAGGAGTATCTGGGTGTCATTTGCATAGTTGGTGTAGGTGACACCCAGATGGTCTAGCTTGTCGAATAGAGGCTTTGTAAATATATTAAACAAAGTAGGCGAGACACAAGAACCTTGTGGGACACCACAGGTAATGGGAATCGGGTTGGCCACTGCTACGGGTGAGAAGACACGCATGGTCCTGTTATCGAGGAAGGATTGGATCCATGTGACCGTGGAGTGGGAGAAGTGTGCTGCCGATGACAAGTGGTTGCACAGGATTTTCTGGTCAACCAAGTCAAAGGCAGCGGAGAGGTTTAGGAGAAGAAGGATGGCAGTCCTACCTTTATCTTTGAGTTTGTCGATCTGGCTTTTGAGGTCAACAAGGGCTGTTTCTGTTCCATGTTGAGGACGAAAGCCAGACTGACGAATTCCCAATAATTGGTTTGTCTCAAGGTAGTCTTGAATTTGTACATAGGCCCCTCTATCAAGAATTTTTAGTAAGAACGGTACAGTGGTAATAGGTCTATATTTGGTAGGTATAGACGGGTCGAGAGTTTTTTTTTTAACAATGGCAGAACCCATGAATGTTTCAAATTGCTTGGGACTGCGTTGCTGGTAAATGATAGGTTTATTAGTTTGGTAATGAAAGGGGATAGATCCCTAGCCGCATCTTTTATGATCTGAGCGGGGCAGCTGTCCCCCTTACAGTTCGAGGGTTTCAAGGAGGCTATAATTTTTTGTACTTCTGGTATGGTTACCTTTTTGAATGTGAAGCCTGAGCTGATGGCAGTAGGCGAGGGTAAGGTAGGGCTAGAAGTTGAGCCATGGGTGAGTTGTTGTCAACAAGCAACAGCATGACTAAATAGTTTAGAAAAATGTATCTCCAGCAAAGCTGCATTAGAAAAATGGTTAACTCTGTGTCTAAACTGCAGTGTAATTCTAAACGTAAACTTGATATACAACAAGGTTTAGTCAACTGAGCAATTGGTACAGTTGTTGACTTCCAAACATATGCACACGAGAACACTATTCAGTTTGTCAACATCCACGTTCACAAACTTGCAGAAGTTAAAAAAATAGGCTGCACAATAGTATGTTTCCTTCTTTTCAAAGACAAGTATGTACGCAAAGAACATTTCTCTCTATCTCTGGTATATGCTGTCACTATTCACAAGTCGCAAGGTCTAACTCTGGAAAACACACTGCTCAACATTGGCAGTACAGTCTTCAAAGAAGGTATGGGTTATGTAGTACTTTCACATCTTCGTACACTCAATGATCTATTCCTAGTTCAATTTGATGCAAACAAAGTCAATACTGCCATTCCTTGCATCCTAGAATACAACAGTCTACATGCACTGAACATTTACTTAAACAGCCCAGACCAGCTGTGTTTGCAAATGCACGTCCTTCAGAGAAATTCCATAAACAATCCTGACAGTACCTACAGTGTCTCGGGTATAAGGTGAGAATTACACTACTGCAAAAGAATTATTATTAAATTCACCATAAACACACAGATTTCATACATGTGGAAACATACATCCACTCTCGGCTTCCATGTTTCACAATAGCACATCCGTAATGAACGATGTATGTA
This sequence comes from Ambystoma mexicanum, assembly GCF_040938575.1. Lineage (NCBI taxonomy): Eukaryota > Metazoa > Chordata > Amphibia > Caudata > Ambystomatidae > Ambystoma > Ambystoma mexicanum. The sequence continues at coordinate 1,272,554,255 of NC_090929.1, read as the reverse complement.
TGTATCCATACCAAAATGTGAATCCATTCCATTTCAACAGCTACTACAAAATGTAAATCCTGGCATAGTATGCTTGTTTTGCAATCCAGACAATCGACCCAGCATACAAATAGATTCACATGGCCAGCATGTCATAATAATACTTTTAGGGTACAATGCAGATAATATAAAAAAATAACTCTAAGGGAACTAGCTTTACACACGGTCAAGTATCTTGGCAAGAAATCCTTCTCAACAGTAGGCATAATATACCATGCTGGTGCCACAACCACTTCACACCACTATACTGCATATGTGAAAATTAAGAAGTGGTTGGTTTGAATGTAACAACACTTCCATTAATCAAAAACATAGATTACCAGAAAAATTTAGCAAATGCCTACTTAATATTCCTTCAACCCAAATGTACTCATTTAAGGACACTAACAAATCTTATTGCCTACAATACACAGTTAGAATATGCTGATGGGTATGTAACTATTTTTAACATATCCTTAATTACAATACACTTAAAACATGCTTTCACACTTACTTTTAAAATAAAAAACAGTTAAAAATACACCAATGGTTATCTTACACTGCAAACAAACATTGTGTAACAAGGAATGTTTAAAACCATGTAAATGCCAGAAACTGTAAATGTGTACAATGATGGATTTTTTTTTCTCCAAAAGACCCAATGATTACTACATGTTCATGCAACAACAATGTCCCACACACAAATTTAGTACCAAATGTACTATTTATGAGGGTAAAAAAGTCAGTATATGTACAACTGCAACTAATTACTTTTTTCAAAGTATGTTCTATAACAAATTATGCTGTCTTTTCTTTACCGAGAAACAAGCACAAATTTCAGCCTTCTTACCATATAAGTGTCCATACCCAGCATCAATTACTGTGGATATCCAACTGTAGCAATAGTGACTGAAGAGAAATTATTATAACAAATCGCCAGTGTCCCGATTTTTTGATTGCAGCCATCTTGCCATATTCAATTGACCATCCATGGGCATTATCAATTACTATGGGCAAATTACTGTACTATAATAACTGAGGAGATATTATTGTACCCATGGCCAGTGTGCACATTTCTGGGAGCATTATAACTACTTTATACACTTCAATAGCACCCTTCAACCTGGGCATATTACTGTGGTAATAATGACTGAGCACAAATTATTATGACCATAGCCAGTGTTCAGTTACTTGGCGGCATATTCTGCAGCCATGCCCGCTTAAATCTGGAACTAACCATGGCCACAACAGTACCCTTCCACAATTTCATACATAATATACACACTTCAATAATGGAGATGCTCACTAGTTTCTAAGAGTTTAAAAATGTTATTGCCACCGCCCTTGTCCTAGCCAGACCTGACTACACCCAAGACTTCCATTTCTTTGCACATTCAGATAGGCAGATGATGACAGCAGTAGTAACCCAGAAAAGTATGATTGGCCACAAACCCCTGGCATACTACAGTGGCATGTTAGATTAAGTTATGCAAGGACAATTCCTGTGTGAACAAGCTCTGACTGCAGCAGCGTTTGCTATAGAGAATTCAAACACAATTACAATGGGGTGCTCAGTGACATTGCACATGGAGCATGCAGTATTTGCTATCTTGGAGCATTCCAAATCCACCCTAACAATTCAGAAGGCATCTGCCTATGAGGTTAAACAATCCAGCCCTAATATTCACATATTATGGTGTAAAACAGTGAATCCAGGTACCTTTTAAACAGAAACAATTACTGACAATGTACACGAATGTGCCACATATGAGGGACCTGACAATGACATTCCAATAGCACGATATTATTCCCTTGATGACAGAGGAGTATTCTTTGTTGATGGGTCAGTGACTATTGACTAAGAGATGGGCCAGTATAGTAGACAGAAAGTACAATGTACTAGTTCAAAAGAGGCTAGCAATGTACTACTAGCAATGAACAGATTGGTACCTAGTGCAAAACACGCTCCTTTGTTAGACAGACTAATTTATTCCCTGGCATGGCCCACTCTAGTAGAAGTGGTGAAATGCACCACCCACCCAAATGACATGGATGCACTACAGGTCAGGTGGTAATGCCCCATGAGTTGGTAATTTTTGCACTTGAAGAGTTGCACTATCCTTCCCACATGTTAAAGCAGCACATCGCTGCAGACATGTAGGAGGATAAGTATGAGCCCAACCTGCAAGAATTCTTAAATATCTTCATATCAAAATGTGTAATATGCCAAACATACAATACTGGCAAACACTACGGATGCTACCAGGTATATTACCTCTCCCTAGCAGGTGGTTCTGTGAAGTCCACGTTGATTACGCCAACATGGGGGAATGGTGCAACACATTCCATTACTTAATTGTAGTTGTGCACCCCTTCTCACGTTGGGTTGAGCTGGTCCATGTGCACATCCAGATACCAAGTCTGCACCAAATTTCTAGTGAGAGAAGTGTTTCCCCGGTGGGGAGTGTGAGAAGTATTAAAATCAGATAATGGCACACACTTCATTAATGAGCGGTTTAAGGAGATTACAGCACTGTTAGGCATCAAGCATAAACTGTGTTCCATGTATCACCCCCAAGCCAACAGTGTTGTTCAGCGAATCAACGGCCTTTTACAGTCCAAACTCTAAACTATGTGGCACCCTCAAAAATAATTGGGTCCATTGTTTGACCTTGGCCCTTTTCAGCATGCGGGTGTAGCCCTGTAAGGACCACTATCTCTCCCCTTATAAAAATAGTGGCTGGATGGGGCATGCATACACCATTGTCACAAGTCAGAAGCACCTCTGATGCTCACATGGCTGTGTCCATTTTGGGGGATGAATTTAAAATGTAACTCTCTGCCTTGATGAAGTCAACAAAATGTATCTCTTGACAGATAGTGCCACAGAGTTCAGAAGACAAAAATAGCACTGCACAAAAATCTGCAAGCTCACCACCCACCAAGATGGCCACAGGGGACATAGCTTATGTGAGGAATTTTGTCCGCAGGTGGAGTGAACCAAGGTACACCAGCCCATTCACCGTCATGTATGCCATTAAAGCAATTGTGGTATTGGGTACACCTCGAATATCCGGTGGTCTCCCGATACAGCTCCTCCTGTGTATGAAACAACAACACAAGGTCCCCTAATATCATGACTGCCATTATTTCTAAGCCTGTACAGAACAGCAAAGTACTTTGTTGATTTAATATATTTCTTATATCGTCATCAACTATCCTACCTCATCACAGCAAGATTACCTCAACTCACCCAGTGATTCAATAGTACCATCTTCTCGCCTGAGGGACAGCTGCTGTAATGTTTACTGAATGTTTGCATACAATTACTACTGCAATTGTCAAGATAACCAACACTTTTCAAAATGCAAAAATAGTTCATGGGTCTGTGTTTTTACAAACTTCTCAACGCTGAGTAATGAATATGTTGATATATATATATACGTTTTGCTTTCATTTTTACGAATTTGAATGTATAAACTTGGCCAAGTTATATAGTTGAGACATATAAAGGGGGTGACGGGTGTGATGAGATATAAATATGGGAGGCAGTATTTTGGGTGCTGGTACAGTTCAAACTAATGTCCTTTTGAATGACCAGATCAAGGTACAGTGAACACGAGTAATCAACACAGTCACTTGGAAATGGCCACACAGAAACAAAAGGCGGATGGATGAAGAAAAGGGATATAACCAATACAAAAGGGTTGGATTAGATACAATTGCTGATGTGTACCATCCAGAATTTTGCAATGTGTGGTACAGTCACACACGCTCAGTGGGGAAACAGAAGACAAATGGGAGCTGCTACATCTTCTCCTTAAATACATGTGTGTCGGGAGCACCCAAATTGTTAGTGCCCCAGGAAATGCTATCGCTAGAAGTCCAATACTTAGTTCATCTAGCGATATGTCGGATTCACAGCTTGTTCCAAGTGCACAGAGTGCAACTTGTATTGATGGACAGAGATGAAGCAAAATGTACCAAGAATCACAAAGGCCCCCAATGCAAACCACATCCACTATTAAAAAGTATCAGACAGGTGGCAAGAGGCGGTAGTGAGCTGCATGGCAGGGGGATGGTGGGCTTCAATGAAGAAGTCAAATGGGATGTTAACAACAGCGGCCTCACCGTATGCGATGTGTATGTTCTGAAATCCACGTGGAGAAACACCAGTGAAAGTGCACGCACCTGAAGAGTTCCAGTTATGCTTTCAACGACTCGTAAATGTTCCAGTGGGAACCAACAGTAAATGCAGTGAGACTTTGTACATTCCAGATATGAACAAGGGCACTGCAGTTCTCATGGAAATCTACTGGGTGTGTGGCCAGCAGGTGTACTTGCATCTCTCACCATCATTGAGAGGTACCTATTCATTGGCGACTTTATATTCAGCTATCCTTGTGGTCCCTGAAGCACACATAATGAAAGCACTTACTACTGTCACAATCCAGTAGAAACAATCCCTACCCCAGCACCCACAAGCGAGAAGGACGAAGCTCTTATTGCAGAGACAGAAAAGACGAGCAAATTACCTATCTGAAGACATTTTCAAACTGCTAAAAGAAATCCCAGACATGTACCGACTGCACACCAAGACGGAGGTCTTGCTTGCATCCCTCATGCAACCAGGGGCTCAGGCCACAGCCAATGTCCAATGGCTTCAAATAATAAGGTTGGACATGATCCAGCTGATGAACAACACAGGGCAAGAATCCCTGGTCTCCCCTCATCTCTCCTCCTTTTTAGATTCATCTACACTACTTGATCCCACCCAATCCGTCTTTAGGCCTGGTCGGGCACGGAAAGCGTACTGGTGTCAGTTCTGGATGACATGGCCAGGCTGTTTGATGCTGGTGGGGTTGGGGCTCCGATTTTGTTAGATCTCTCAGAAGCCTTTGATATGGTTGACCATTCAATCCTATTAACCCGCATGTCCCAGATTGGGATTACAAGCCAGGTCCTTTTGTGGTTTCTTCTATTTTGGCTGATTGTGCTCAGGTGCTCTCTCTTCCTCCTTTTCTGCCCCGTTCTTTCAACCTCACTTGTGGGGTGCCACAGGGTTCCGCCTTGTCTCCCGTTCTTTTCAATATATATATATATATATATATATATATATATATATATATATATATGGCCTCTTATCTGTCTCATCCACTCCCTCAGCGTTAGGTGCTATTCTTATGCCGACAACACCCACTTTCTAATCCACTTGGATTTGGCTCCCAATGAGGTGTTGTCATACTTTCATCAGTGCCTGGCTGCTGTAAGTGAGTGGATGAGCCGGAATTGGCTGAAGTTGAATGGGGACAAGACAGAGGTGATGGTGGTTGGTGCCCCCCTGAACCCTCAATCTGGATGTCTTCTTTCTGGCCCTCTTCTCTTGGTTCTTTGCCGGTTCCTGTGACAAAGGTTAGGAATCGTAGTGTTATTCTCTCCGCTTCTCTTTCAATGCACGACCAGGTCTCGGCTGTGTGCAAGACAGGCCACTTCCATCTTAAAATATTGAGAAAGGTTCTCCCACTTCTTCCAGCCACTCTCATCCTCCAGTTGTTGCAGCCATGGTGCTAAATCGTCTGGATGATTGCAACTCACTGTACCTCACGTAACCGAAAGGCTTAATCCAGCGGCTTCAGCGCCTCCACATTCTGGTCGCTCGTGTCGATCCACCTATGCCGCGCATATTACCCTTGTGCTGCGTGCTTTGCACTGGCTTCCGGTCAGCCGAAGAATTGAGTTTAAGTCATTGTGCATTGTTGACCGAGCATTCCAGGGACTGGGAGCAGAATACCTCCAGTCTAAGTTTGTTCATTACCACCCCTCTCGTATGCTGCGTTTGTCCTCAGTGGAACAGCTGGTAGTCCCCCCCTACCGCCGCAAAAATAGTGAAGGCCGGGCCTTTTCGATTGCGGCGGCTCAAATGTGGAATAAACTTCCAACTATGATCAAGGCTATATCCAATCATCTAGCCTTTAGAAAATATTTGAAGACTCTGCTATTCTAATTCTCTGTGGCTTTGCCGGTTGGCCTTCGCCGCTCCTTCTCAGTGCCAAGATACCTCTGGGGACCGCACGATCTAAAAGTTCAAATAACATGACAAATAACAAGAACTGAACTCAATCAAGATCCAGTTGATGACTCTACAAAACAGATACATGTTAGACTTGCAAAACAACTGGACTGTCCTGTTGCACATACATTCCACCAAATGATGCAGAGAATGGGTCCCTTTTACACATCATAGGGGCAGATATGGAAACTGAAGCAGGAGTTGAAGCTGAAAACTGGTTCCATACCATGTTCTTGTAGGCACCATCATGATTCGGAGCAGTGGTGAAGCTATTGGTCCCTATCATAGTACTACTGCTGGTGATGTTCTGTATGTGCCAAATGATCACATGGTAATGCGTAAAGACTCTCCCAAATAGTGCAATGATGATGGTTTCGATCAGGGCAAGTGATGCACCTCCTAGTACAAAAGATGGACATGCTCAGACGACCCTAAGAAACCTCGTATGGTGAGTATTGAGAGAGCCATATACCCGCCAGGGATGGTAACTACACCTCTACCGGGCCCCGAGAATTATACAGAACATTGATTTGACCTAGCACATTATGGGGGTTGTATTTACCTTACTTGTATCCCAGAACAATATACCCAAGGAGGTGAAAGCTTGCGTTACATGTGTAAAGTATGGGTGCCTAAGGAATGCACCTGTAGAGCATGGGAAACAGCAGAGTTAGTTAATGTAGGATTAACTAAAGGGGAGAATGTTGGGATGCATGTCCAAACTCCCTGCCCCAAATGATTCAGGTTGAAGATATATATTAAGAAAATGAAAAATCAAAGACGCACGGCTGTAGGGCTAGGGGGATAAGCAATAGGCGACATAAGGGTAGTCTGTGGATCAGGGACGTAGTGGATTATGTGTTTTGAGAAGGCCTAAGGGTAGGGGGTGTACATGAGGGTTTATATAATAGAGTAATAAAGTGATAAGGATGATTAATGCAATAGCCAGCCCCGTACCACTTTAGAAAGCACTGAAGCAACCCCATATTAAAATCAATACCTAGGGTGGCACAGGCCACAGTAAAGGCAATGGTGCATCCTGATACCCAGTTCCAAAGCACTTTCCTATCCCCGTTCCCAGACCAGGCATTAGATGAAAAAAACCTTCAGGCAGAATAAATAAACCATTCATTGAGCCTCATTACGAGTCCGGCGGCAGCCGTGCCGTTAAAACTGGCGGAAAGCCGCCAAACTCTTGGGGATTTACCGGCTCTGGTCTTGCCGGAATCACCGGGGCATTACAGCCCCGGTGGTCTGGAAATTTTGGAGCTGCCATTCCATTACCCCCATTCACGTGGAGTCCCATAGGTAATGGTGCCAGTGTTTCCATGTCCATGTGCAGCCAATGGCGTTACGCCCGGCAGGTCAGGCCTGGCGGGTGTCCACATGGCCATATAAACTCGGAGTTAACACGGTTTTACCGGCACCACTAAATCCGGACCGTCTAACTCATAATGAGGCCCATTGTCTCACAGTGCAGGCCTGTGAAAGCCGAAATAAATTTGAATAGCCAAGCATGGGTTGGGCTGCGCCGTCCCCCAAGCACATCTTCTGGGAGGCAGGGTAGAAGTGTTGAGCTGCCAAAAATTCCAACACAGATTTAGGGATTGAGTGCCCCCCCAGGAGGGTGGTGGTCCTACTTGAACTGGCTGGTGCCCACAAACAGCACCCATAAACCGCCCACAACTCGACTGATTTGTGTAATTCTGGAGAGGCCAGGTGAAGACCCAGGGAGGGGTGCTGCTTAGGGGGGAGAACAGAGCATGGTGCCCAGTGATTTGTACTATGAGGTGCATGGGGTGATGCCAACAAATGTAGGTTTGACTTAGGGTCAGAAGAAGCACCTCTCATCTCACAGGGTCAATTTGACCTTGAGAGTATCCAAGGAGCTCATGTCCAATTAGCAGGTTCACATCAAGCAAGTTATCCATGGGAGGAAAACATTCTTACATGGCCCACCAATCATGTTCCTAGAACCCATGGTGACAAAGCCAAAGACCACGCGAACTGGATTGGCCTAGAATAAATGTAGCTAATCTGTGTAGGTTCTGTAAGGAATGGGTGGTATGTATATAGAGGATACCCAATGAGGGTGGGTAATGCATACCTTATACTGTATGTGTCATGAGTGATAACATTTCCCTTTATAAAGTGCTGATTGCTTTGAACTAACCAGTGCACTCCATGGCAGTCAGGATTAAATCCTCCTGGTGATCTGCTTTTTCCTTTCTGTATGAAAAATACAACTTTGTTATCCTTGCAAAAGGTGCACCAAGCTGTCTTCCTGGGAGGATTTTTTTTTTTTTACTGCTTGGTTGTCTGTGGTCTGCCCTACAAATTCCAAGGCCCTATCGATAGAGGGGGTTGAACCTTGGAGGAGAAGAGGACCGTAAAGGTCCAATGAAAATTCAGTGTTAATAAGTTAAAACCTCCTGATCTCCATGTTTCGGGGAGGAGGGACATTGGGTTTAAAAAGTAGCTGCACAAGCAAGATGGGGAGAACTGCATAGAAATATTGAAGGACTTTCCTAACATCATCTGGGTGAATCCTGAGATAACTACCTAAATATTATGTGGGTGGAAGACCTAACAATTGCTGAAGGATTAGCCGTGCCTGGGAAGACAGCAATTGAGAAAGACAAAAGAAGCTGGGATGTTTGCAAGGAGAATAGGAACAGAAGGATGCATGCTGGTGGCTATCGTTGACTGAATTCCATGAAAAGATCTATGTGCTTCTCCAAAAGAGGGTCCTGAAATGCTGGTGTCTTTTCCTAAGTACCAAAAGCAGAGGGATCCAATGTAAGTAGCTGAATCCAGACAAACCTCAGTGTGTGGGGGATCTGCTTGCCTTAATATTTTCCCTTACTAGTAGGTGGGGCAAACTGTGTAAACCCTTAGCATATTCTACTGAATATTAATTTCATTAACTCCCATATAGATTGACACAGGGGGATCTCGGTGAGTTTGAAACCTCTGCCCTCTTTCCTAGCGGGAAGTTAAGTTGTAGTAATTTAAATTAATCAGGTACATCTATTTTTCCTGTCGACCCCAGACTTCTCTAAAGAAAAGAAGTGCCATTGTCCAAAAACAACATTCCTAACTGTGCCTGCTCCCCAGACCTGGCCTTTGAACAGAAGTGTGCTGAATATAACTGAAGCCTGGGTCTTTGGTGCTGGGGAGAGAAGTGCTCTGTGAAAGGAAACCAAGGCTAATTTCTAATTGAAAAATACACACTCTCTCCTGAGAGTGATTAAGTGACCCTGATAGAAGGATGAGTTTGTATTGCTTTGGGGAGAATAAGGAATAAAGGTTCTATCAATCAAAAGTAGTCTCAGGACGATAGCTCAGGGGCAACGTGCTCGCTTCAGAAGCAAGACGACATGGAGCAACACAGGTTCGATCCCCGGATCCGTGCTTAGAAACCTTTGGGTATTAAGCGCGTTATAAATAACATATCATATCATTCTCAAAAGTCTGTGTGATTTCAAAATTGCTAGCATTTTTAAGTGTGGAGGGAAACTAAAATATGCAAAGTGCTGCATGTGTAATTTTTTTTTAGCACAGAATAAGTGGCAGTCGTTTTAAATCTAAACCTTACCAAGTAACATTCATGCTCTAGCAATAAGCCAAGGAATTATTTAATTTTTACATAAAAGGGGTTTGTGGTTCAAGAGGGTGGAACTGGTAATTAGCCTATGTTCCATGGACATGAGACAACAGTAAAATTGAAAGAAAAAGTGAGTTTTGTATTGAAGCTTTGTTTTGTGCCACAGTGAAGGTGGTGTGTGTAACCATTTCAGGCAAATATTAATTGAACCTATAATTTGAATAACTATATATTCATCTGATTTGATTTTGAGGAATGTATATTGCGCACGGAACTGACTAAACCGTATAATAGTGCAGATGACATGAAAGAGAACCAATAAACAGGATTGCATCACTATGTCAGATCCCATCCTCAGAACCAGACCGGGTTCATAGCGTGCACACAAAATTTGCTTTTTATTTTTATTTAAACAAAAATGTTTTTAGGGCCTTGCGAAACTGGTAAAGTGAGTCAAGTGTCCTAATTTCACCAGGTTTGCTATTCCAGAGTCTTTGGACAAACACTGCAAATCTTCTGTCCCCCCTTAATACAAAAGTAAATGGAGGGATAGTCAGAAAAGCTTGGTCCTGTGAGCGTAGACATGGGGAAGGCTGGTAGTGACTAATCTTGTCCTTCAGATAGTCCAGTGCCAAATTGTTTAAACACTTGAACACCAGACATGCCATCTTAAATTTAATGCAATCCTCGGCCGCCAGCCAGTGGAGTGATCGACGAGAGGGGAAGACATGGGAAGATTTGCTCAGTCCACAGACCAATCTAACTGTAGCATTCTGAGGTGTCTGAAGCCTATACAGTTGTTTTCTTGGAATACCCATCAATAGACTATTACAATAGTCCAGGTAAGAATTTGTGAGTGCTCCCAGCACCAAAGAACGATCCTCTTCTGGGATATAAGGAAGAACTTGACGAAGGAGTCTTAATGAGTAAAAGATTGCTTTCACCTTGGCTCCAACCTGGCTTTCACAGTCCAGGTTTTCCTGCCAGATGCAACCAAGGTCTTTTACTTTAGCAGCAAATTTAAGTTCTACTCCCAAAAGGTTTGGGATTGGCTGTTTCTTATGGCAGTAAGGAGATTTTCAGGTCCAAACAGAATAAACTCTTTTTGCAGCATTCAATTGAAACTGATTGGAGGCCATCCACTCACTAATCTCCTGAAGACATTCACTAATCCTAGCAAAGGTTTCTTCGACATTACCAATTGTGAAGAAGATCTGGGTGTCATCTGAATAGGATTGATAGCCCATTCCATGACATCTCAGAATCTCCATCAAGAGCCAAAGATAGAGATTAAAAAGAAGCAGCGATAGAGAAGACCCTTGTCGGACATCCATGTTACTTGGATCTGAGGTAGCCTTCCAAGTCTAACACAATGTCGGAACTAAACTACCTGATAGAATGCTCTGATACGCTGCCAACTAACCTTAGCCAGTCTAGCAGGATGGCATGATTAACTGTATCAAAGGCGGCTAATGGATCAAGCATTAACAGGAGTGAAAGTTTGCCCTGGTCAGCCACCTTCAACAGTCCATCACAGACCACCAAAAAAGCTATCTCTGTAACAAACTTTGGCCTAAACCCTGACTGCAAGCAATCTAAAAATGACTCTTCTTCCACAAAAGCCTGCAGTTGTTGACTAACCACTTTTTCCAGAACCTTCTCCGGCCAAGGAAGGCCAGCAATGGGACGATAGTTCTGGAGGACCAAGGGGTTCAAATTAGTTTTTTCAAATAATGGTGTATTTAAGTATCAGAGGCACTGACCCTTGGTCTAGAGATTTATTAACAAAAATAGTAATAAACTGGGTAATTTCCTCAGCTATGCGCTTTGCTTCCAGTGCAGGCAGTGGAAACAATGAGTCATTGATGGGTTTCAGAGTTTTGATAAATGCACAATTGTCTTCGGATACCAGATAAAAGTCAAACTGCCTTAGGGGCTCAACATATCTGATTTGTTCTTGTCCATTAGGATCTTGGTTAATACTCAGTTCCAAAGGGATAATAGATGGAGTCAGACCTTTGGCTAAAATATTGCTCTTAATAGCTTCAATTCATTCTTCAAAAAAGCTGTTAAAAGCATTAGCTTGTGCCAATGACGGTGTAATGGCTAAGTCCTTACTCGTAGGATGATGGAGCTTTGATATAATCGAGAAGAGTTCTCTCGGTTGATTACTTGCCTCACTAATTTCATTATGAAGGAATTTTCTTTTAGCTTTGAAAATTGCCTTTTTATAATGAATTAGTGCCATTTTGGCTTTAATGATATTTTCTCCAGATTGATGTTTTTGCCATTTACATCCAGTAGAGCTAACTAGTCTACGCAGAGGTATCAGGATCTGTGTAAACCAAGGTTTAGAAGCCCTCTTTCTCAGTTTCCTGGGTGCAGCCCTAGTGCATACCGTATCCATGAGCTTGGTTACAGCTATAAAATAAATCCTCACTAGGTAGCATGATATCAACTGAAGATAGCAGTTTCATGACTTCCAGTGCAGAGATTTCATCCAAATCTTTACACTTCCGTATTTGTACCCCAGAGTCGTCTTTAAGCCATTGATACTCCTCAGCGTAGCTATTAGCGAAAATAATTGCACAGAGTGGTCTGACCAATAAACCAGCACATTGGGCCTCATTACGATGTTGCCGGTCCTGTAACAACAGTACTGGTATGCTTGACAGTACCGTTGTTACCGAACGGCAAACTCTGAGTTGTGCCCAGGTGGAATGAAAGGCCTCCGTGAGCACAGCAAGCCTGTAGCACTGGCACCGTTCACAACGGTGCTGGTGCTACAGGCATCCCCATTCCCATTGAGCCCTATGGCTCTGAAATGGGAATGGGGATAGACCGGCACCGGCACCCGCGAAAGGGCAATTACGGAGTCTGGCGGGGCCAGAATACCCCGGTAATTGCCCATTCGTGGGTGACGGATTTTCATGAGGGTATGGAGGTAGCCTTGCCGGTAAAACTACCGCCAACCTCATAATGAGGCCCATTGTCTAGAAGAGAGGTACAAACACCTCTTACTATAACCAAATCTAGAAAGTGGCCTTTATAATGTGTAGGTAAATCTTCTAGTGGCCATAGGTCATGATTTTCTAATATATGCCAAAGCTCCTTGGAGCCTGGGTGTTTACGATCATCCAACCAGAAATCCACTCACACAACAATAATATTTCTCTATGTTTACTGCCGGAGGTGGTCAAAAAGAGATTCTGGGGGTCTATATCGCAGTACAACGGGGACAGCTGAATTTGATAATAATTCAATGGTTAATTGCCCTACTTGTGAAACACAGCCCCATTCAAGAATGTTAAGATAGGATATTACTTAGTGTAATTTTAAAAAATAACTGCGATGCTGCCCCCACGTTTGCTCACACAATCAATGTGTTGCATCAAAAACTTCTCAGGTACCAGATTATGGAATACTGCATGCGAAACATCTGTAAACCACGTCTCAGTTATAAAGAGGTATGTGCACACGCAGATCTGGCATTAATTAGGGCAGCCTTAATGCCCACAGAATTCTCTCCAATGGGGCCACCTCATTAGGACAAGAGATTCCCAGGTTTCTAATTTTATTTAAAGTTCTCAAAGTAATGGCCCCCATATTATTATTCAGTGTCATTAAGGTAGTTACCTCCTAGATATGCCGTCTCCTTCCGGCTGTGGCGGTCATCCCTACCAAACAGCACGGCTCACCTAGATGGCAAGTAAATTTACAGTCACGGTGTCCAAGCGGCAGCCTCCCCTGCCGACTGGCGTTACAAGCCGTAAACAGGCCCAAACAGGCTTCGTGTCAGCACTTCACGCTGAAAAAGCATCACAGAGCTACGCACCACAAATACTAGCGGGAAATGTAGTTCTGCTTAGGGAGATATGTTTAGTACGAGCTGCAGGGCCCAATTTCACTGCACGGCATATAAAGCCAATCTGTACCCCGGTCTAGTTCTTGGATCATTGTTGGCAAAGGGTGAGGGATCTACATGCCTCTGTATGAGTCCCAGACAGGGCTAGCTGAACAGAAATAACCTATGTGCTGTGTGTCATCTTAATTGGGGGTGGGTGGCACTCCCCATGTTAAGGGTCATCTCCCAATATATCGTTACACGTGTCCCTTTGTTTGGTTTTCCATTAAGTCAGCAGATGGTGGGTTTAATGAGTAGGTCTATGTCAAAGGTGAAACTATAAATGCATGATTTGCCTTTGAAGTTCTGGTTGTGGAAAACAGGCCTGTCCATCATGTGAGCAACTCAGATCTTAGCAGCTTATAGGACCTCATTTGAATGTATTTCAATCTATTTTCTGATTTTGTTTACAATTGATTTTATTATCAGGCTGGGTCTAATGTATTCCGTTGATTGCTGGATAAGAAGCCTGTTTGTCCAGATGACCTTAACTTGTGACCACCTCAAACCTCCCCATTTGAAAACATGTTATTCACATACACATTTGCCCTGAAGTTACCTTAAAGTCCGTACACAAAGCCATGGTTCTTTGTCAAGGCAATTAAATATCACTGTATTCCTTATATAACATATAGCAGTTTCACATGTAACCATTAACATTTTGTTGCATTTAAAGTATGATCCCCTACAGTCAGCTGTAACATATATTTATAGAATGTTAGTGTGCTTGGACATTTTACTTTTGCTGGAAAAAGAATACTCTATGCACATTCAATATTATCTCACATGATTATAATGAAAATGATGCTTTCAATTAAATACATTGCAGAATAAAAACCCACATTGTCAGTAATCTGTGCTCTGTTTGAAAACACATGGCATGTTGGTTTTCTGAAATTACAGGTGAATTGGCTGGTGTGGCTTTTAAAGTAGACATTTCAGTATTACAAACGATATCGCATTACATGCTTGTCAGCAGGTTTTCCATATGTGCAGAAATAGGAGCTAGTTATTTGGCTCTTACACCAAGGTCTATAGTTCCGAGAGGTAGTGAAGCACCTGACCAAAAGCCTGTGACAACCAGGGATGGGCCTCCCAGTTAGCAACCACTCTGATTGACTGAAAAGCTCTGTGTTAGCCTAATTCTGGTGGCTGAGGTCCAGTGTTGGCTGCAAGGCCTAACTCCAAGAGAAGGAGGTGGTTTTATTCCACTAGTAACAGACTGGAGACAAGCAAGTACCACATCATGGGGAGAGACTGTGACTGACAGAAAGGTGGACACTTCTAATCCATTCAGATTTACTAAACAGATTTGTTGCAGCATTGGAAAAGGAGAAGCCATCCTAGTTTCTGCTATTTTGAGAAGAGCCTGGAACCTTTTTACAATGCACAGAATTGTAAAAGCCCCACCAAATGTGTGTTGAATGTAGCTTCTTTTATTGGTCTTTCTGTGAGCTCTTTTTGACTTTGTGACACCTCATTAATCTGAATATGTGTTGACCTTTCTAAAACTGTTAAAGGTAGATGGCCACAACATATGGATGAAGTTAATTAGACAGGAGTTTTCCCTGTCTATATTACATATAATAATTGAACAAGAAAAGGACAAAAGGCTGCAGAAGCAGACAGATTCTTCTGAACATGTTACGAAAAGAATTATAACACAAATTGCTCTAAAGCAGCAATGTATCATTGGCCCACCCTTACCTTTGCTTTACTGTACCTAACAAAGTTGCCAAAATCTATGGAAACAGATGAAACATGTTCCCTGGTTCTGGCTAAAATCGTAACCTGTGCTGATGACCTAATGAACCCAACATTATATCAAAGCTCAGTAAGGGCATAATCAAATTACTGCTTGTTGGTTAACCACAATACGAACATCTCTAAGACACATATAATAACCGTATCTCAATCTCAAAAGAGAAAGCAACACTCTAGGACTGTAAACTATAGAACTTTAGAAATTGTCTGAAATGACTGCTACATGATAGATATATTTGTCCATCTGTATCTCTGAACCAGCCATGGATGCACCGATGGGGAAAGTAACAACCAAGGGAGATTTTGAAATTCTTTCCAAAATCACAGATCCCTTAGCCTGATCTATACAAATAAAGCACATGGCGTGAACATTCTTCCTAATATGCTATCTGTGTTGGCTGCTAGGAAAAGGGTTTGCGTGCTCTGGCATGCAATAAAGCCAACAGCAGAATATATTTGCTGCAGCTGAGACAGTCATCCACCATTAAACTTAGAAAGGAAAGCCTGTCTAAATATTGCTTTAAAGTGGATCTTTGCAACAAGCAGCCAGATACTAATTTGATCTTCAATACTGCAATGGCAAGCAGGTTCTGGAAGAGGGCTTTCACAACCATAACTACAAAAGAAATACAAAGGTCATTATTTGGTCTATATGGACCGGAAGTGAAGCATGTTTATGAAAACGTGGCACTGCTCTGTAAGCCAAGTCTCTTGACAGTTCAGAACAGATTGCATGTGCTTTTAATTTGCCAGTTAATTCTTAATGGAAGGCAGGCGGTTTTAAAACCTCGATTTATGCAAAATAGGATACATGTACAAAAAGACACATGAGCACTACTGTAAATAGCCCCAGCAAATGTGACTTGTTATGTACTTATTACACCCTGTTTACAGCTTTTAATCAAAAGAAAGAAAGGAGGAGGCCAATTAAACTTCTACGAGGTTCCTGATATAAGCCAGATTGAAACTGACGAATTTAGTTGGTGTTACGTCCCTGTACCCCTGTGAAAGCCCTTAATCAAAGAGAAATTGGATTGTTTTGCCATGCTTATCATTTAACTCACATACATGTTTTGTTTACTATAATTAGTACATGATCTCCAACTGATTATTTTCAATAGAACATGTGTGATACAGTACTATCAGACTGAGTTCCAAATGCACAAAAACATTCTTGAGCACTGACTGCAATGCCTTTTCTTCTAAACATGAATGAACAATGAAAGTAGTAATGAAGAACTGATAACCAATCCAGTTAAAACCTCCAAAAAAATCAAAGAGTGGGACTGGATAAAAACTGTAGAAACAGCAAATAAATACAAACTCACCAGCCACCTCCCACCATTCTTCAAGAAACTGGATACGTTGCAAACATATCTTAAACTTTTCCCAAGTAGGTCAGCACGACTCTATTTCCTGAAAATCCGACTGAACCTCTTGGGGACAAATGAAATCCTGGCTACCAGAGGCTTAACGCCAACAAACCGATGCCGCTGCTACAAATCCACTACAGAAAAGGAAACAATCAGCCATCTCCTTTTGAATTGTCCTGAGACACGCGACATCCGTCTTACTTACTTGGAAAAACAATATCTCTGAATTCTCATCGTTAGATGAAGAAAATTGCTGGAATAAGCTGATCGCTGGCGACAAACCAGGCTGGGCCTTGGCGACTGTAAACATCATGCAACACATCATCAACGTGATGCTTCCACTCTACGATTCGAATACCGTCTCCACTATGACCAACTAACCTATAAGAGACTCATGAGACATATATACAATCAGGATTCCTCACGTCCCCGGTTGTCTGCCTCTCTTCTACATTTACCTGTCTTCGTCTCCTATTGGACTTGCATTGATGGTTTACTTTCTTCACAAGAAGGAAATCAGTTATTCTTTCGGTTTGACCTTCTGATTTGAAGTCAACACATTCTACTTCTCTGTTAAAAAATCCGAAATGATTAAAAAACAAATTAAAAAAATGTTTTAAAAAATTAGTACATGATCTCCAACTGATTATTTTCAATAGAACATGTGTGATACAGTACTATCAGACTGAGTTACAAATGCACAAAAACATTCTTGAGCACTGATTGCAATGCCTTTTCTTCTAAACATGAATTATTAAGAGCGGCCGGCCAGATATTAGGCACGATAGATAGTTCAAATTGAAATCCCTTACATTCAAGCTCAGTAGTTTATGGAAATCATAGTGCAGGGCAGATAAGAGGTGCACATCGCACACAGTCTGGAGCACATTCATAAAACAAATGTCTTCATTTAAGAGTGACATTTAGAAGTGCATAGGCGCTTGCGTTCTGTGGAATTCAGATGTACGGGCAGTGCCCGTCTGATAAATGCATCCCAAGCTATGGCAGAACCCATTCATTTAACTTAAGCAGATTGTGATGTATTTGATCACAATCCAATTAAAATCTGGATGTACAATTTAAAGCAATTGATGTAATTTATGGTTCTGAGATAGATGCAAACACTTGGGCATAATACATTAATTATTGTACAAACACATAAATGCTTTTTTGAATTTTTAAATGTGTTTTCATTACGAAGCACTCATAAAATTATTTTTTAGGAGCACGATTAATAATGTATCAGGGTATAATGAAAACTTGAAGCTCGTGTGGAATGCTTTGTAAATTATTAAAACGTTATGAATAAAGAAATGAACCATATTCCCTTGTCCTGTACTGTAATCCATTCGCAATATGTGTTACTGTGTTATATTCTGACTGGGGCATTTGTATCATAATAAAGTGTGTTCTTAGAAGAACTGTGTTCTTTCATGAAAAAAGAAACTCCTGTGTCATGGATGGTAACAACATTATCTCTTGTTCACCTTTTAGCTTTGATTAATATTGGTATCTACTAATTTGCGTTAAGATGGACGAGTGGGCAATGATTCCAGAAGCAGCATGGAATGAAGGGATGAGACAGAAGAAACTATAATCAACTTATTTTTTTTAGACAGCCCTATATTTTCTATCTTTAGTTTTCTGCTTTAAGCAAGCCACTGTGGTTCGAATGTGTTTAATAATGCAGCTAACATGTGGACTGGGAATGATGGCTGACCATATTATGTACTCGTTCTTGTTGATGTCTTTATGCGACCTGTGACTGCTTCATTTTGGTTACAGCACAGGCTGCTCTCTGCAGATGCCGCCACATATCATTGTGTAGATTATTATGGAGTACTGCTGTCCACAAAACAAGATAAAACCATGGACTGTAGTGGTGGAAGCTCTGTAGGGGAAAGATGTGTGCTTTCCCACATTGTGACTTGGAAGTATGTTGAAATGTGATATGAACCCTTTAAAAAATGCAATGGATGGATCATTCTTATATCAAAGGCAAAGGAACTGAATGGAAACAAAGAACAGAACTTCCCATATATATATATATATAGAGGCAGGGAGCTGAATGCCAATCAGCAGGACCAGCAACAACAAAAAGGATCCCTACTTCCGGACCTTCTACTAGGAAGACTCGCCCACATCTGGTCTTCTTCAAATGAGAAAGATAATTTGCAAAGCTGCAATTAAAGGTGCCCCAGCTCAGGGGATGCATGCATTCCTTAATTATCACCATAACGTTGAGCATTAGCATTGTGTTCATATGTCAGTAGTTTACAGTCCCATCACAGGAGCTGGAGCTGGAAACAGAGAGCAATCACAAAGTATACCAATTATAATGACCCACGTGCATCCCTAAGATTTATACTGCTTCCTCACAACAACCAGGACACCAATTGTATCAAAGCTTTTTGATGAATCGATCTCATCCTGCTCAGCAGGTATTTGGCACAACTACTTTGGTTTCCATGTATTTTAAGACCTTCGTCTAACTGAAACATAACATCAGGTCCATGTTACTGTTTATCAAATTCTCGAATGGTGTAGTCCTACAAACATGGACTGTATTGCACTTCTGGACTTTGCATTCTCAGTGAGTTGAGCCTGTTTTGAGGTCTATTGACATATAATTAGTTGGTGTCCAGTGCCAGAGATAAAAGGATTGTACAACTACATTGGTCAGTTTCAATCTGGAATTCATCAGTCAAGTACTATGTCCTATTATTATGCTTCTCCATTGCTAGTCTTTAAAGTATCATTAAAGTTTTTTCTCTAGTATTTCCTTCAAAGCTTACAATATGTAGTCAAAGCACTTTCCTTTGCGTTATTAGGGTTCAACGTATAATACAAACTGGTCCATTCTAGTCACTCTCTCTGCACTTTATATGTTGCAAGATGTTTTCCAATGTTTTCTTCCTCTTGGGAGTTATACTTGAGGAGTTGCTCAAATGTTCATATTGTCATCTGCTTTTGTCCTCTAGCCTAAAGCTTGTCTACAGGCTATTAAAGTGCAATGTCATTTCAACTTCTATTTGAGCACATATTCTTTGCATGCATTATCTTTTCCAGCATACACTGCATCACTTTCTATTCATGTAGTGCCATTATTCCGTACTAGTTCATCCACATGGAAGTTGGGTGCCCATCCACATATTTCCATAGTCCCATGTGCTTTTGTTCATTGATGTTTTCAAGTTTTACTATTGCCCTTAAATAGTATTGAAAATCATTTATGAAGATTTGCCTGGTCACCTCCTATTATAGCCCACAGCGAAAGTCTATGTGATTTGGGATAGAAGTGCCTTTCTTCCTATTGATTCCTCAAATAGTGATATGTAGTTTTTCACTGTCCTTGAATATCCAAACAAGATGTAATTGCATGCTTTGATCAGCATTGAAATGGCCACTTGAAATCGGTAGATGAGACCTGGTTTAACGCTTTATAGTGTTATGCCCAGTGTTTATGTCAACATTTTGAAGGCTACTCTGATGAGCAAAATGTGTCTGACATTCTTGCCTTTCATAGCCAATCGTGCTGGTTTGGTTATCACCGTGATATCATTTTGCTGTAATTGAATACGTAGATGTGCAGTAGATTATATGGATACAGTTTTGAGTTCTGCTAAGGCTGCATCCCCCGATATTACACCCCCTAGTACACTGTCCAAACCCCAACATTCTGGGACAAGTAACAGACTGTATTTGGAAATAATACATGATGTTTATTAAAATAATAAATTAAAAACGAAAGTAGTCCCCCAACTTTATGCTGGGAAAGTTACCAACAAAGTTATACAATTTACAGACAGCTTGTCTTACAGAAAAAATACCTGCCTGCAAGGCTCTCACCTGTTGGCAACACACATACATGTACATACAAATACATATATATAATAATTTATTATATAATTATATAATTTTCTAGACGGCAAGAACAATGTATATTATACTAATTATCCCCAAACAATTTAATACAATATAATTTAAGTGTTGGTATTAGAGAATGTTTCAGCATCAAACATATGTACAGAATATTCAAACTACTTTTGCTCACTTGTGTAGTGTTCTCATGTATGTACATGGTAATTTTGGCTTCTTTGGTGGGCAGGTATGTCAAATACAAATCTATGGTAGTTTGCATTAAGAACCTATAGGCTTAGGTTTAGGGAAGCTGTGCTTTCATTATTAGAGCGCACAACATATTTGTTCTATCACATAACATAAGAGCATGAGCTCATGATTTTCTGAATGGACAGAAACTATCCCCCAATTCTACTTGACAATTTGGATGTATCTAATACAGGGTCCTCTCAGTGACGTAACGCAAAATGTGGGGGCCCCCTGCGAGCAATGCTGAGGCCCCCCCCCAACTAGGCAACAAATCACATGCTGTGCCACATTCTGGGCTGGCCTAGATTATCACGCTTGAGCAATACGCACAAATGTGCTGCTGAAGGGGTATGCTGCACACTGCACTAGGTGAAAGATATAAATATGTCTTTTAATGCAATATACAGCACACTTTGAGAAACAGTGGCTAAAAAGCCAGAGTGTTTGCAATTGTTTTGTAGGGTAACACCAATCCAATACATACAAGTCACCAACAGTGCACAGGAACATTAATGCTTTGCCATTTAAAAATGTCATACCACAATAAAAACATGTCCAACTGGCTGCACAATGTAGACCAGTGTAGACACGTAATAAAATTACAGTAAAGCATGCCAGGCCACATTTAGACACACCTAGACTGGTTGCACCAAAATGCCAGTCGATAGCACTCATCAATAAGAGAACACACATTCAAGGCCGCATCTCTGTGGACTCTAACAACACGGCCAAACTCTCTAAAATCTGCAAGGAACTGGTCAATCCTGTTGCAGTCTTCACCTCTCCAGTTCCCTCCCAGGCCCTCTGTATGGCTCTGTCCTCTCACTTCTGTGCTAAAACTCAGGACATCCTGTCCTCCATCTCCTCTTCCTCTCCCTCTTCCTCTCTTGGCCCCCCTTTGGCCATCTCTACCTCTCTTCTTCCTTTTTCCTCTTTCTCTCCGACAACACCTGATGAGGTTTCTATACAAGTCCAATCTATGAAAGTGTCATGCAGTCAGGTGCTCTCCTGCTCCTCCAGCACCATATTGACACCCACGCCCCAGCCTTGGCCAATTTCTGTAATCAATCTTTTGCCACTGGAACGTTCCCCTCTCTCTTTAAGCACTCCCTTATGCACCCACTCCTCAAGATGCCATCTGCCGATCCAAACTATCACCCAATCTCCATCACCCATTTCCTGGGCAAACTGTTGGAAAAGCTGGCCATCTCCCAGCTTACTCTACTCACTGAATCTGTTGGTTGTCTCCATGATCATCAGTCTGGCTTCAGAGCTGCCAGAGGCACAGAAACCGCTCTCCTGAACACCAGTGGAGATCTGCTCTCTAACCTTGATTCCAGCATTCCTTCTGTCCTCATCCCCCTTGATCTTTCCTCTGCTTTCAACACGGTCAACCACACCATCCTGATCAATCGACTCCATGACAACTTGGGCATCACGGATCCGGCCCTTGAGCGGCTGACCTTCTTCCTCTTGGACTGCCCCTCTCAGGTCCAACTTGGTCCTTTTCTCTTTGCCACATCTCTCTATACCTGTAACCTTCCCCAGGTCGCCATCCTCTCACCCTGGTTGTTCAACCTCTACTTAGCCCCTTTGACCCACCTGATCTCTACATTCTCCTCTCACTTTCAGTGTTATGCAGATAACACTCAGCTTTCCTTTAGGCTCCCCTCAGACACCTCGCCTCTCTTGCTTATTCCTGACCGTCTTTCCTCGAATCAGGATTGGTGCGCTTCCAACGATCTCTCCCTTAATGCCAGTAAGATTGAGAGCCTTCTCATTGGGACCCCTGCCTAGGGATATCATTTCACCAAAATGCCTGGGGTAGCGGAAGTGACATCGCACAACCCTTGACCCACTGATGACATCACAGGAGGTGATGTCATTTGACCCCACCCTGAAGTGATATCGCGGGAAGCGATGGAACACGACCTTTCACCCGTTGACAAAACAGGAAGTGGCATCACATAGCATTGTACACTACGAAAAATATGGTTACGATATCACTATAATGTGATGTACATTTAATACAAGAATAGATAGCCATTTGTATCATTAAGATCAGTGCATATAGGCCCATATTACCAAATTACTGTGAATGCAAGCAGACGTCGATGACCAAATGATAATGATGTGTTATTACATAGCACTTATGCTTAAGCACTTTATATAGAAAATATATACACCCAATATCACCCAACCTGTGTTGGTACTCATTTATCGACCTCCGAAGGATGAAAAGCTGAGTTGAGGTGTTTAAGAACAGACTAAATCAGTGACTCACCCCCTGAAGTGTGCCTGAAATAAACCTTTAATGAGTCTAGCAATTATTGTGTAGAATTCCAGAACGACAAATTATTTGGTATTCCTATTCTTTCTTATTTAGAGTCAGTGCTGAAAGTGTTAGACTTGTGGCACTCCTGTTCTTATTTTTCTTATTTTTTAAGGTGCCCTAATAAATAAGCCAGCCTCTCCAGAAGTAAGGAGCCACATGGTGCTGGCCACAGCCCAGGAGCTTGCATTACACAAAAAATGAAAAACACATTATTTTTTCTTTTTTTTTCGAGGTCGCATGGGAGGCCACAGAGGTCGCAAAGGAGACCTCCGATGTCGCAGTTGTGACCTCTGGTGACCCCTAAATGATGTCCCTTCCCCTGCCCTGCTTTCCCTCTCTCACTCAGGCCACCCGCCTTGCACCCTCTTCCTTCGCCTTCCTGTGAGGAAAAAACCTTGGTGTCATCTTTGACTCCACTCTATCTCTCTCCCCTCACATCTCGGACATCGCCAAGAAGTCCCACTACCAGCTGCTCCTCCTCAAAGGCACTCTTCCTTTTCTCACTTTCCCCCAGAAGGGCACTGTCTCCAGAGCCCTGGTTCTCTCTAGGCTGGACTAATGCAACAACCTCTTTCTCAATCTGCCTTCCTCTACTCTCCCCTCTCTGCAACTAATCCAGAACAGGATTGCAAGACTTATCCTTGGCCTTAACCCCATAGTTTGTATCTCTCCTGCCCTGAAATCTCTCCACTGGCTCCTGGTTGCAGCAAGGATCAAGTTCAAGACCCTTTGCATTGCCCACAAGGCTTTCTGGGCCCAGGACCCACACTACATCCAACTCCCTCTCTTCCAAAATACCTTCCTTCTCGAGCCCTTCACTCAGCTACCTCCAACTCTCTAAGGAACAGATGCTTCTCCAGGCCGAGAGTGGGGGGTAGATCTCTCTCTCCTCTGCAGGTGCCTCCCTCTGGAATGGCCTCCCTGCCCCTCCCAAACTTGAGCTGGACCACCTGAAGTTCCAGAAGCAGCTCAAAATGTTCCTCTTCTCTGCTTTCTCTCTCACCCTCCCCTACTGGGCTACCTGACCTACCTGTCTGCTGTACTGACTGGTTGCTTAGCTGAGTCTCACTGAGTCCAGCCTCTTTCTTGATCAGACACCCTTGCACTGCCTCTGGGCCTAACACACACTTAGGGTCTGTAACTGTAACCTTACAGTTCCTTGTTCTCCTTGCACTACACAGAGCCGCGCTGCACTGGCTGCACTTACTTAGAGCATTGCTGGTCTGTTTTTCCCTCCCCTCTCCCTTGCACTCCCCCTCCCTTTCCCCTTGCACTTCTCGGTCTGGCACCTGCACGATCTGAATGACACAAGGCCTAGTAAGATTGTTTGTCTTGTTCTCCCTCTATCTTCCCTCCCTTGTCTTGTCGCGCCTAGAAACAGTTGTGTACAGGCGTGATATAAATGGCTTATATCATATAATTTTATCACAGATGCCCAGTAAGAAACGGCTAGACTGGCACCACCCAAATTGCAGTCTGGCCAGGTAATTACACTTAGCACGACTGCTTTAGCAGAAATGCCCAGTTGAAAAAAAGTCATACCAAACTGAGGAATGACTAGACTGGCTGCACCAAAATGCCTCTTTAGCCACTAATACTGTGCATATCATGCCTGCTTAGAATAGACATAGACAACCATTAGGATCTGTCGCATAGTCCCACCCCCCCCCCCCCACACACAGTCCCTCTCCCTCCCACCACTACCCCAACCTCCTTGGCCCAGAAATGTCCACATCCCTCTTCCTTGTCCCAGACCTTACCTATGAGGCTCCTTGCCTCACAGGTAAGTACTGAGATGAGGAAAAGTGGGACTAGGAGTAATGAAAATTACAGGTAGCTAAGTCAGGCATTACCTCCATGTACCTCTACCTCATCCCAGTACTAGTGTATGAGGCAGATTGTCTCATACACAAGTACTGCCTCATACACAGGTACTGGGACGAGGAAGAATAGGGCTAGGAGTAATGAAGATCACCAATAAGTAATCTAGGCATTAAACACAAGTAGTGGTGCAACACCATTGAGTTGACTGGGATTCAGCACTCCGCCTCCCCCCCTGAAATTTTGGGCTATGTTGACTAGACCTGGATGATCTTCAGAGCAGTTGCCGGACAGAACAGGACACAGATGTTAAACGGCACCAAGGTTTCGCTGTTAACAAGAGCCCAGCAATTACTAACATAAAGCATTTCACTGTTAGTACCTGTGTTCAAAAGCCAAAGTTTTTAAGCAATTGAAATTGTGATGTGGGTTTAGTACTTGCATGCCAGGGGGAGTGAATGGAAGGGTAGAGAGGGGAGAGAAGACCACTCATTCTCACAGCAGTCCAAGTGGGTCCTTTCAACCTTAAAGGAGAGAGTTAACTGCTTGTAACATTGAAGCTCCACTAGAATAGTCTCATTAAAATGCATAATGAAATTAGAAGCCACCACACAAATAAGTTTGCCCCTCCCCCACCGCCTGTGAAATTAGCGCCTCTCCCAACGTTTGAAGGGTTAGCCCCACGAAATGTAGGTTTGGTTGTTCCCCTGAATGCAAGCACACACAACATTCACCATATAGACACACGCACACCCAGCCACCCATACATTTAAGTGTGCACCCTCTTGACGTACAGGCACACACACGCAGGCACCAACCCATACATTTAAGTGTGCACCCTTTCACCATACAGGCACACCCAGGCAGCCACCCGTACATTTAAGTGTGCACCCTTTCACTATACACTCACACAGGCAGCCACCCGTACATTTAAGTGTGCACCCTTTCACCATAAACTCACACACGTACACGTCATGGGGTTGAGGAAAGCCCTATTACTTCAAAAAGAAATTGTTTCTTTTTTATGTCACTCCGAGTTCATAAAGAAATTATTTCCGTTAAAGACTGAACCATGAAGGAAATCATTTCTTTATGAAGGCAGAGTGACTTCAAAAATAAACTATTTCTTTTTTAAATCATAGGGCTCCCCTCCCTGACATGGGGCCTCCAGCATAGGGTCTTCCATGCCATGGGGTGGGAGGAGCCCTCATACTTCAAAAAGAAAATTTCTTTTTGTAGTCATTCTGCCTTCGTAAAGAAATTATTTCTGTTACAGGTTTATAAAATATTTTCAATTTTTTTCTCCAAGTGGGGCCCCGTCCCAGGACATGTGCTGGCGGGGCCCACCGCACCTTGGGGGCTGCGGGGCCCCTGTTACACCAGTGGGTCCTCTCCACTCTGCTCGATGTTCTTAGAATGATTTTAAGACTCCAGAGATGGCTTTATGGGAGGGCAAAAGGAGCACTTGTCCTGGGACCCCACCTTGGAGGGGGTGCGGGGGGCACAAGGCTGCCTAAGCTAGTCAGGTCCCTTTGCTTACCAAACTTAAATAGCACAGTAACAATATTTTACAGCATGCTGCTAATGCTCTAAACCTATTGCCCGTCTGTTGTTGACATTTACATTCTGCTCGGATTAATTAATCCGTTAAGGCTTACTGTGTTCACTGTGCTATAAATAGTGTGTGCGTTCACTATGCCACAACTTCTTTCTGTGGGGATTACATTGATCATGTGAAAAATCCAAAGTTGAAAAGCATATTGAACAAGTTGTGAGCCAAGATGGCCAAGAAGATAATTCAGTGTGTTAAGCACGAATTGCAGAGATCTGTGTTTATATGCACGGTTACAATACCAAATCCCAGGAAGGTCGACTCAGCCATTCCTATGTATGACATTGATAAACCTGCATGTATACGTACCATGTTTTGTAGAACAAGTGCTATTATCAATAATGCTTGCATCAGATGGTGGCTGATATAAAAACAAACATAACAACAGTGTGGTGAAGGTCTTTAAAATGGTTTGTTCACATGGGGTGCTGTAAAACCTAGACAGCCACCTCTGAAGAGCAGTATAAAGTGTGAGTCTAGAAAGATGATTAGGTATCCAAATTCAAAAATGTGTAACCAAACTGGTCATGCTTCTATCCAGGCTTTGCCAGCAGGTGGTACAGTGATCCTGGACAAATAATCATATAACTGAGACTACTGTGCTGTCTTCTGTGAACATTTTTAATTCTCACATACTCGTGGCATTGTTTAGCCATTTAACCGATCTTTAATTTTAGGAAGGCCATTTGAGTAGAAAAGGTTCTAGACAAAAGAAAGCAGACCAGATATTGCAAGCCTCTGGAAAGCATATTTTATGGTCTGCTCATTTATCTAAAAATTATTTCTGCTTTTTTGTACAATTTTGTTTTATTTTTGCACGTTTATACATTATAATTTCACAAACCTGTGTTTTAGATGTATTTAAAGCTTAAAATACAAGAGAAACCCAGGCTCATAACTTGGTATGCTGGTACTTATCTACTTCCCTTGATGATGGAGACGATGAAGCTAGAATCCTTCCAATTTTGTATAATAACATTTTGGTTTTAAACATTATCATGTTGGGTTATGTTATTTGTGTACTTTCCAAGTTAGCTCAAAAACGTGGATTTATTTTAGTTCATGGCAAGAACTGGATATGAAAGCAGTACTGACATGAAAGCAGTAAAGTGCAGAAATTGCACAGTGGATGAAAATCCCAGCATCACCTCTTAACCAGTGTGTGATCCTGGGCATCTCATTAAATCTCGTTTTGCCTATCTTGTCAAAATTGCCAGTCCCTAAATCTTTTAAAATTGTTGATCATCAGAGTGTTTTTGCTCTCAGGGTATGATCTTCAAATAAGCCCCACTTATGATTCTAATCTCACTCTGTCTGGATACGGACACTTTCCTTGTAGCTTTTAATCTTCATCAACTTTCTATGGTGTGGTATGTGTAGATTTATCATTGTTTCCGATTGGTCTCCTGTAACCATGCTTGAGCACTTTTGCATTCTTCGAGGAAGATAATCTGAGCTGTCTGTCTATTCTGGATTATAGGCACCCTTTCATACAATCTGTGTCCTGCATTTTATACTGTGGCCAGTATACCTTCCTCGTGGCTGCTATTGATGAAAGGTTTCCTGTACCTATGCTAGAACATAAGTGACCTTGTCGTGGATTGTGAACGTTCACTTTGAAACACTACTTGTTTATCATTCTGATAACAGCAAGAATGACGAGGGCAAGAGGGGTTCCCCATGCTCATTTTGTTTAGTTCAAAGCAGCATTTCAAGATATGGCTTGCGATTGCTCAGCAGGGAATGTGGCCAGATATTCTGGGTCCCCTAATTAATTTGGTTCAGTGGGGGGGACCTCAAAGGTGTGCAGACCCTGGGTCCCAAAACTGCTAAGAATTGCCCTGAAACAGTCTCATAGTTTCATGCAGATCTCACTCAGTTAGCTAAGATCACCTGTCTCTGCTTAGAAATTTTTGCCAGGAAATCAGGTTCTATTTATGCTAAGCCTGATTTGGGTTTCCACTGGACCAGCCATAGAGAGTCCTGCCACCATCCCAAGGTATCATCCCACTTCAGCCCTTATACACTCAGGCAGGATTCTTTCATCTGCAAACTTTCCAGAATCCCTCTACTTTCTGTGGGGGTTGACTGAAATAGAGTCTATATTTTCCCACACTGTCTCATTTAACATCATAATTTTTGATGTGTTGAGTTTTCTCATTGATTCTCTTAAGAAGATGACAATCCTGGAGAAAATGCACCTGTATTTGATAGGTCCAACATGTTTTAGACATGTCACAGGGATGTATAATTTTTGCCTGAAATCCATATTTCTGCCATAACTCGAGTTCTGAATTTGTCCTATCATTAAAGCAGACATGTTTAAAATTGAAGATTGAATCTTCATATGTAAAGATATTACGTGCTTCTGTAGCATGTAAGATCACAAAGTTACTAAAAGGATATAATTGTCTTAATAATTGATACATGTGAATACATCATGTTTAGTTTCATAACATTGGGCTTGCTCTTATAGTTCCCAAGCAGTGTTCTCTTTTCCTTATGCCGGCTGATATTTGCCCCATCTGTATTTATTTTACCATCCTCTGAGCTCTGTACTCGTAGTGAGTAACTTGTCCCTTTCCCATTTCCTGATTTCTATTCCCGTCTTCCGCCTGCCCTGATTGGCTGTTCGCTCGTGTGTCCCTGACCTAGTCTGCCGGCAATTGGCTGGATTGATTCACTTAACAGACCCTGCTAGGGCAGCCCCCTGCCTGTGCAGTCCTTTGGCTAAGGGCCCCGGAGGCAAAGGGTGGCTCCAACAGAGGCGGCTCCAGGAAGTGTCAGCAGGTGTCCGCTGGGAAGCCAGTGACCAGCCATCAACCATCAACTACAAGGATCAGTAAGGTAGGAGTGGCCCTGAGTTAGGAGTAGAGCAACCACTCTACCCTAGAATCCGAGCCACATAACAAACCCATATTGAACAGGGTGTTTACTCCCCATTGCATCTCTCTCCTTCACCCTCAACTTAGACAAAAGTAATCAGTGTTTAATATCATACTAATCTAACCTGCTAGGTACAGACTCCCCCCTCTATACAGGTCTCTCAAATTCAATAAGCGTTCTGTCTCCATACTGCATTGTTTGATACTCAGATTGCATTGATAGGCCTCTCTCCCACTATACAGGTCCCTCAAATTTGGTAGGGGCTCTGGCCCCATATTGCATTGTGTGATATTCAGATTGCATTTATAGGCCTCTCTCCGACTATACAGGTCTCTCAAATTTGGTAGTGGCTCTGTCTCCATATTGCATTGTGTGATAATCAGATTGCATTGATAGGCCTCTCTCCCACTATACAGGTCTCTCAAATGTGGTAGGGGCTATGTCTCCATATTGTATTGTGTGATACTCAGATTGCATTGATATGCCTCTCTCCCACTATACAGGTCTCCCAAATTTGGTAGGGGCTCTGTCCCCATATTGCATTGTGTGATGTTCAGATTGCATTGATAGGCCTCTCTCACACTACACAGGTCTCTCGAATTCAATAAGGGCTATGTCTCCAAATTGCATTGTGTGATGTTCAGATTGCATTGATAGGCCTCTCTCCCACTACACAGGTCTCTCAAATTCAATAAGGGCTCTGTCTCCATATTGCATCATGTGATATTCAGATTGCATTGCTAGGCCTCTCTCCCACTATACAGGTCTCTCAAATTCAATAAGGGCTCTGTCTCCCTATTGCATTGTGTGATACTCAGATTGCATTGGTAGGCCTCTCTCCCACTATACAGGTCTCTCAAATTTGGTAGGGGCTCTGTCCCCATATTGCATTGTGTGATATTCAGATTGCATTGATAGGCCTCTCTCCCACTACACAGGTCTCTCAAATTCAATAAGGGCTTTGTCTCCATATTGCACTGTGTGTTATTCAGATTGCTTCGATAGGCCTCTCTCCCACTATACAGGTCTCAAATGTAATAAGGGCTCTGTCTCCTTATTACATTGTGTGATATTTAGACTGCATTGATAGGCCTCTCTCCCACCATACAGGTCTCTCAAGTTTAGAAGCGGTTCTATTTCTAGACCGCATAGTACGATATTTAGATCTCATTGACAGACCTCTAGACAGGTCTCTCAAATCCCGCTTATCAACTCACCCCTAAAGTGAGACAGAACCCACTGCTGAATTACTGTGGAGTGACACCCCAATTAAAGGCTCACGCCTCATAAGGCATAAATCCTAGCAGCGTCCCTCCAGATCACCCTTCAAATAGTAGATATCCTCCTTAAACTCCACTTCTTGCTCACTACAGTTAACCATGTATAGGGAGGCTAACACTAAAGAGAGCCACCGATAACACCCAACTAAATAAACCCTAACCACCAACCCTACCCCTTCCAAGACAGCGACTGAACGAGTCGGCAACATCAGCCGGAAATACCACCGAAAAACAGAGCCCTAACTGTTAGCGGACAGCCCTCCACACCCATTACTACACCACAAGACAACCAGACCAAAGCAGAACTAACTGGACATCACCCAACAAATAAAGACAAAACAAACTCTTATAATGCCGCACAAACGACCCATTCCGAGGGAAATAAAAAGAGAAGAAAGAACAAACACTCCAGAACAGCAACTAAGAACCACAACTACAGAATGCACCCCCACCGTCAGGACCAAGAATCAAACCAACAATGTGAGAAGAGACAAATCCCTCTACCTAACTCCTTACCTCGCTGGCAACGGGTCACCAGAGCAAACCAACCCAATGCTAGAAGCAGCAACATCAAGCTTCCCATCACAAACGCGCAGAAGAAGGATGAACAACACAAGAAATTACAAACACACAGCCGACGCAATAACATCTTACATCACCAAAGCAACAAGAACCTCCAATCAACAACCACAACTCATGGAAAATGAACTTGATGAAAACAAAAACCCAAGACAGAACCTAGAAGAACTATTTTAAGATGCTGACACCCCAAAACCCACAACTCAACAAGAGATCGACCAGGAAGGAAACCCCATACCGATCAGAAGACGACCTCGACAAAAATGTGCAAACCAATCCACACCTCCAAACTCCACTGCAATCTTATGAAAGAAAGATCCATGTAAAAACACTCAACAGAGATCTTCGACCTACTCGATGACAACGGCATTCACATCCTGTTCATCAAAGAAACACGGCTGGACGCCAACTACAAAATCACACTCCAAAGCTGCCTTCCAACCAACTTCAAATGCCTTCAAATAAACAGGAAAAACAGAAAAGGAGGAAGCATTGCAATAGCATTCAAAAGACACCTGAAAATAAATACAGACGAACCGCTCAACATCCTCAACTGCGAAACCATGGTAATACACCTAACAGCAAGCCCAAAAACCAACGTCACATTCATCCTCGTGTACAGACCACCGACATACGATGCAACCTTCATCGACAACTTCATAGAAGCCATCACCACATAAAGAGATAAACCTTACAGGGATGCGATCTTTTGCACTTTTCCTTCCGATCCACCCTGTCAATAGATCATTTGTTAATTAATTCTATTGATTGTGAACATAAAAATAATGTCTGTTTTATGGGGATTAGTCATGTATTGCTCTTCCCCATAGGTTTTTAACATGATTCCTTTGTCTTTTAGCTTTTGGATGTATGTCACGGTATGATGAGTTGGGTTTGAATGAGCGCACTATGAATGGCAAGTATGTGTGATAATGTTTTAGCCAATATTAGGCATGGTTGCTGCTGTTGTGTTGTATTAAAATGACTAGTGTTTGATTATTAGTGATTGACTCACCATTGTTTAAATTGTTGGTATCACTTTCAATAAATTTTGATGCACATTTTTTTTCAAATATATTTTGCTCTGGATAATCTTTTTCCGGTTTTCTATGTAATTATAATACTCTGGTGCAGAGGCTAGAGGCTTCATCAGAGGTATAATGAAAAAGACGCGTTCCTTGTTACTTCAAAATCATTCCCTTCTGCAGTTATCATGGATCCTTTGACTTCTTTAATACTCAACGGCCTTGGCCAATATTTAGAATTCAATTTCTTATACTGTCTCTGATGAACTAACACAGAATCCCCCACTTGAAAATTATTCTCTCTTGCCTTCCTCTTGCGGCCTGTCCACTCTTTAATCTTTATCTTCTTTTCTCTCTCTCTAATGTCATTGGCCTCATCAGCTGTATAATCATCCAGACATGGAAGCCTTGTGCGAGGTGTATACTTTATCATTAACTCTGAAGGAGAGTGTCTTGTCATCTCATGAGGAGTATTGCGATAACTTCTTAACATCTGAGAAACAGCCTGCGCCATTGACATGTTGTCCACAACTGCTTTCTGGCAAGTCCGTTTTAAAGTACTCATGAACTTCTGAACCATGCCATTAGCTTGAGTTCACAATGGCATTATCTTCTGATGCTTAAAACCCATATGTGATGCAAATTTGACAAATGTATTTATTTATTTATTTATTTATTTATTGGTTAGATATACTTTTAGCCGAAAGGCTTTGTATAACACAAAGACAATACAACATATGCAGGTCATCAATACAACAGCTAAAACAACACAATTCTAAAATGTATCATCCAACACACATTAAAATTCATCATTCAATACATTTTAAAATCGCCACAATCTTTACATAAAATATGACAAAGTAATATATTAGATTGGTGTCGTTACCACGCATAAAAGACATCCATAGTTCAGTTGTGTCCATCATATCGATTGCATTATTAAAAGATTTAAAAGATTTGGTTCTGATCGTCGTCAAGCTTTCACAATTCATTATTAGGTGGTAAAGTGACTCATAAACATTGCTACCACTAAAACGACATTTCCTAATTTCCTGTGGGATACCAAGTATATCACCTTAGGTTGCCAATGCATCTGTCATATTAAATTTCATTAGAAGATAGGTGCGGAAAGTGCTAGTGCATGGATATGCCACAATATATTTTGGAGGCGTAATTCTGGTTAAATACTCTTCTAGATATGGACCACTGTTTGACTTGGGGGCAACATTGGTTATATTTTGCTCATTCCAGAGCTCAAACACTTTCTTGTTTATGTCTCTCTTTTGGGCAGCAATCGTTAACAAACCTGGAGTACTCCCAGGTAACCACTTTCTATAAGATCTTTGTAATGTGCCAAGAGTACCAACAAGCATATTGCCTTCCAAACGGAGATACGCTTGCACATACGGCACAATAATCGTGTCATTTGCTAGGGTGACCACCTTTTCATAAGACAGTACACATTAGCATGTATAGGCACACCAGATACCTTTGATTGCAAACTCCAAATACAGGTATTCTACACTGAGATTGTGTGGTAGCCGTAGTAACCTCCGCAACAATTTAGCCTCAAATACTACCATGCTTTTGGCAAAAGAGTGACCCCATATCTCAGCAGCATATAAAATCATTGACCATATTTTGGCCAAATAGATGTTTATAACCGATGTGGCAGAATAGCCGCTACTTCGGCCAATAAAGGTACTCAAGGCATTTGTGGACACAATACACCGATTCTGGAGTGCTGACCATTGGGATTGCCAAGTGAGCTTCTCGTCAACAATAATACCTAGATATTTGTATGACGTTACTTGCTCCAGTTTTTTTGAGTCTAGATACCACAAATATCTCTTAGGTCTGCGTTTTTTAGAAAAGACCATAATTTTACTTTTATCGATATTGATAGTTAGGCCATTGGCAGCAGAGTAAGCCACCAGGGCATCGAGCATATGCTGGAGTCCTGCTGGTGTATAGTCTAGTATCACCAGGTCGTCCGCATAAGCAAGCCAACCAACAATCACACCATTTACTTTCACAGGATTAGCATTAGTTAGATTAAAAGCATTCATCATATCGGACAAGTAGAGATTGAAGAGAATTGCAGCTATCATGCACCCTTGTTTCACCCCACAACAGGTTGCCATATTTTTTGATAACCTGCCAGCAGCATTGAGTCTAATTCTCACTGAGGTATCGGTATGAAGCAGCATCAACATCCTCAAAAGACCTTGTGGAATTCCCCAAGAGTTAAGTTTTTGCCACAATTTATTCCGTAAGATGGTATCAAATGCGGCAGAGAAATCAATATTAGCACAATATAGGTCTAGATGCTGTTTGGCCCAAGCATGCTCGATAGCAGATGTAAGTAACAAGAGGTTGTGAGTGGTACTGGATTTATCACGAAAACCTATTTGATTTGGTGGTAATATATTGGAGGCGGCAATCCATACATTCAGTTCTTGGAGCAAAACTTTAGTAAAGATTTTAGAACAAGAATCAAGCATGTCTAGCATTCTAAAGTTAGCCGGATTGTCCCAAGATCCTTTTTTGTGTACCGTCAGAATATGGCTGGTTTGCCACGATGGGGGAATCACATCCAACCTACCAAATTTGACAAATGCATGACCTTGAAACGGTGGCCCATTGACTGTCTTCACCACATTAGGGACTCCCCACTCACTGAATAGCTCATCCAGCACTACTGCCACCTGATGGAATGAAGTAGATGACACATGCTTCACCAATGGAAATCTTGAATATTCATCTAGAACCACCAATAAGTACCCTCCTTCATCTAAAGGTCCAAAGAAATCAACAGCCACCTAATTCCATGGACCATCAGGAAGTGGCACTAACTGAAGGGGTGTTGTATTGACATTTGACGTGGCCAACTGACATGCAAAACAATTTTGCAATATATCTTTAACAATTACATCCATACAAGGAAACCACACCTGATTCCTCAGCATCTTCTTGGTGTTCACAACTCCCCAGTGTCCTTCATGCGCTAACATCACAAGCCCTTTCTCAAACTCTTTAGAGCTACCATTCGACTTCCTCTAAGAATCACCCCTTCATCGGTTGCTGACAGTTCACTGCTCATTTTTGCCAACTTTCTAAGATCTTTCATATCCCCTTCTTCCACTCCTTGTTCCATATCAAGACAATGCCATTTCCCTGTTTTGGTGACTCTCACAGCCACTTGAATCATTGAATCAACCTTGCTTTTTTCCGTGAACATCTCCTTCGTAACTGTTGGCAGCAAAGCATTAAGAGATAGGTACGATATGTACTCCTCTGTAATTCTTTGCATTTTAGTTTCCGCCAATCCTTCTGGATGCCTTGACAAGTAATCTGCAGGATTTGCATCTTTCCCAGGTTTATGAATAATCTTATAATCATACTCTTGTAACCTTATGCCCCACCTTTTAATTCAGCGAGGCATCTTAGTTTTAGGATTTCCAAATAGAGTTAATAAGGCTTGGTGGTCTGTAACAAGAATGAAAGGCTTCCCAATCACAATATGATTCAATTTTTCACAAGCCCACACAGCCGCCAGACTTTCTCTTTCGGCTTGTGAATATGCCTGTTCAATGTCACTCAAAGCTCTGATGGCATATTCTACAATATGCCTTTCAAATTATGCCCCTCTCTTGGATCTATGTGTGCCAGGATGGCTCCTAGACCCACCGGACTTGCATCCACTCTTATTTCAGTCTCCAATTCCAGATTAAAATATGCCAATCGCCTATCACTGACCAACTCTTCTTTAATTTTCTTGAAACTTTTCTCACAATCTTCGTTCCACACAAACAGGACATCCTTCTTCAGTAGCTGCCTCAGTGCATCAGTGAGGGTTGCATAATTTGGTAAATACCATGCACAATATCCAGCCATTCCCAAGAATGATCTTAATTCTACTATATCTTTTGGAGCTTCAAGATTTACAATACTTTTCACTTTTTCCGGATCTGCTCTCATTCCATTCTCTGAAAATATATGTCCAAAGAACATTAAACTTTTCTTGTTCACTTCACACTTCTGTCCATTTAAGGTCAATCCATTCTCTTGTAAAACTTTACATACTTGTTCTAGAGCCTCATCATGCTGAATTTGATCAATGCCATATATCAAAATATCATCACTATAATTAAATGCATTCTTTACTGGTGATATGACCTTTCTTATTGTTTCCTGAAATATTTCTGCAGCAGATGAAATACCAAAGCTGAACCGCTTATATCTGAACAAACCTGTATGTGTGCTGAAGGTGGTGATTTAAATCCAGTTTGGTGAATCTACTAGCTCGATTTAGACACATTATCATGTCCTCAATATTGGGTCCCGGGTGCCTTTCCCTCTGTATCGCCACATTAGGAATTCTCATGTCTATACATAGACGGAGACGCCCATCCACTTTAGGTACTACTACTAACAGGGATACCCAAGGTGTTGGACCACTCTCAACCCTTTCAATGATATCGTTGTTGATTAGTTGTTTCAATTCCTGTGATACTCTCCCTTGTACATGAAATCCTATGCGTCTCGGATGCTGAGGAACAGGTTGAACTGAGGTGTCAATATGTAAATGTATTGTATGATTCTTCAATTTCCCAACTCCTTGAAACAAACTTGGAAATTTCTCTTTTAACCTTTCAATCATTCAGAATTTCTCCTGAAAGGACTCTCAAATCATGATGTTGTGACGGAACACCTTGTATTGTTTCTGACGGCTTGTACCTCACATCAATAAGTTTCAGTTCTGTGGCAGTCTTACAACTGATGAGGCATATGCCTACAACCAGACATTTTATGACATGTATATTAGTTGATACACATTGTCCTTCATGAATTAGATCACATTGAAATTGTCCCCTATGTGATAGTCGTTGCTTTGCTCCCCATTGAAAAATGTCATCTCTTGATGACTGCAGGGGATATTGATTGGCAATCCTCTCATATGCCTCTTCACTCATAACATTTACTGTTGCTCCAGTATCTACTTAAAATGGTATCTCTTGTCCACCCAAGCTCACGGTTACTTTTATGGCTGTTTTACCTTCCACTGTATCATATATTAACCGTACATATTCTTTGCTGTACCTATCATATTCTTGATAGGGATACATTGCTACTTCTTCTTCTTGAGCAGTGACGGGTGGATTTTCATATGGATCTCTGTATTGTGTTTCCTCTTGACCTTGAATTTGACAGGACGCCAGAGTTTGGCCCTGTTCTTGACTACCTTGGTTTGCTGTTTCTATCTGTAAATTGTCCATAGCTCTGACATATCGTGGTTGAGCCCCTTGTTGATTTGTTTTTGGCATTACATTGGGTTTTATCACCTCTTTTTCTGCATACATTCGTCTTCCAAAGTTCCTCTGACTATCATATCTCCTACTCGACATCATGAGTGTATTGTAACGACTGGTTGGCATTGTCATTCTTTCACTACACATTGTCTGAAAATGATTCTCCTGTCCACATCTCAGATATAGTTGACCTATGGCAGGACACGGACCCTTGTGTGGAAACTAATATCCATATCTGTAACATTGTCTCTCCACTATATTTCTGCGTCCCAATCCTGGTGTCATACTAGTATATCTTCTTTGCCACTGTGCATTTTGATTTACAGCAGCAATGGTGTCCATTCTTTTTGGAATTTCTATATTTTTGGCTTGTGTGTCTATTCTCTCATATATTCTTGCCAGTTCCAATATTTCTTTCAGGGGTACAGGTTTTTTCAACAGATGTATCCTAAATTGAGATGATAAACACCCTTCAATGACTCTTAACCTTATCGATTCATCATCATTATAATTCATAAATTCGCAAAATGTTGCCTTTTTTTGTAATCTCAACACAAATTGAGCTATAGTCTCATGTGGACTCTGTGTACATTGATTGAATACATATCTTTCATAATCCCTGTTGAGTGGGATTATTAGTCGTGCGCTGATTGCGGTTACCAACAATTGATATGTAATTTTCTCTTCAGCAGGTATCGTTTTGACAATGCTCTTCATTTCTTTCCCCACGAAGTTTGCATTTTGGTCTCCCACTGCTCTTAACGATTCTTCAAATTCGTCAATCCATTCCTACCACCTTTGACCTTGACTCTCCTGTGGCTATAAAGTGAAAAGATTTGGACGGCGCAGGTAATTTAGTGGATTTATTGACATGGGTGTTCCAGAGGTACTTTGAGAAGTACTTTGTTGTACATTTATGTCTCCTGCGGCACTGTCTGTTAACATGTTTATTTGCTTGTGTATTCAGTCTTTAATTTGATATACTGTCTCTTCACTTTGCTTGCTTGTCACTTTATGTTTCTTGCCTTATGCCATTTGAGAAAATACTATGCTTGTATCTTTTCTTTGGACTCCTTGTCTATTGCTTTGCTTCCCTTTAAACTGTCATTTGTTTTATTTTATTATTATTTTTATTATTTGCACACTTCTGTGACAGCTCATTCATTTCTTTCATTGCTTTTTATCATTATTAGCCTTGTTTAAGTAATTCCTATTAATATTCAGTGCAACGCTTGTCTTGTGGATTCACACATGTTCACTGTTATTTGCCCAACTGATGCATGTTATGTTATGTTATGTTATGTTATTTTGCATTTATATAGCGCCTTATATACCATTGGTATGGTCTGAAGGCGCTGGTAGGTTGAACGCCCTTGGGAACCGAAGTTCAGATCAGTAGAGAGAGTAGGGAGAGTCAAAGGTGCGTGTGAGCACTGGGTATGTGTGCAGCTGGTGGGTATTCGTGTAATAGCTGCTTCTTAGCGGTAGGTGTGGTGGTTGAGAGATCAGGAGTATGTGTTCGTTCTGGCAGGACTTATCCAGACCGAGTGTGGCTGCGTTAGGCCTGAGGAGAACGCCTTCCTGGGGGGTGTGTAACCAGCAGTGTTTACTTAGAATGATGTGGAGTGAGCGGCGGATGTTAGTATGTGAACAGTTATACCGAATGGTGTCATAATATCTCTGTGTTCTAGTTGAGTGGTGATGTAAAGGAGAGAGTAAGCATGGTGGTATGATATGATGGGTTATATGCTCTTTCAAATGTTCTCTGCATTCCAAGCCATATTATATATGTCACGCAATTGTATGCACTCCAGTCCGTTCCGGGCACTCCTATCCTCTCCGTGCACCCCAGCCTGCTCCACACACTTCGATCCGCTCCACGCACTGATGCATTCCAGTCCATCCCGCGCACTCATCTGCCCCACGCATGCGCTCTTGTCTGCCCTACCCATGCGCTCCGGTTTGCCCCATGGTCTATGCATTCAGTAGCACTACGTACTCATCCATTCTACGCACTCGTCAGTACTGGATGCAATCTGTGCTCCTTTGTTCTACGTACTCGTCCATTCTATGCAACACGTTCGCTCCAGGCACTCGTTTGCTCCAGGCACTCGTTCGCTCCAGGCACTCGTTCGCTCCAGGCACTTGTTCGCTTTATGCCCGCACACGTACTATGCATTCACCTGTTTTACGCACTCACCCCCTCTACACACTCACCCCATTCACCTGTTTTACGCACTCAACCCCTCTACGCACTCAATCCCTCTACGCACTCAACCCTCTACATAACCCTTTTTTCATAAGCACTCATTCGCTCATTTGCACTCGTCTGTTCTATATATTTGCCGGCCCTACCCACTAGTCTGTTCTATGTAGTCTTCCACTCTACGCATTCTTCCGCTCAGCTCATCCATCCCGCTTCACTCGTTCATCCGTTCCCCGCACTCTGCATGCATTCCCCATTCATCCATTCTACATGCTTATCGGTTCTACACACTCACCCGGTCTGTGTAACTCATCCGCTCTAGGCGTTTGTCCACTTTATCCCATTGCATGCACTACACCTTCATCTGCTCTACGCAATCGCCTGCTCCCTGAACTCAATAGTTCCCTGCGCGTATTCGCTCCCCGTGCGTATTCGCTCCCCACGACCATCCGCTCCCGGCGCCCATCCGCTCCCCACGCCC
Source organism: Ambystoma mexicanum (assembly GCF_040938575.1). Classification (NCBI taxonomy): domain Eukaryota; kingdom Metazoa; phylum Chordata; class Amphibia; order Caudata; family Ambystomatidae; genus Ambystoma; species Ambystoma mexicanum. The sequence goes on along the minus strand of NC_090929.1, from coordinate 1,272,513,872 downwards.
ATCCGTTCTATGCACCCATCCGCTTTATGCACCCATCCGCTCTATGCACCCATCCGCTCTATGCACCCATCCGCTCCATACACTCGTGCTTTTCACGCATTCAACAGCAATATCCTGTTCCATATATTCATCTCTATACTCATCTGTTTCATACCATCATCCGCTCTATCCACTCACCCGCTCTATCCACTCACCCACTCACCCGCTCTATCCACTCACCCACTCACCCGCTCTACCCACTCACCCACTCACTCGCTCTACCCACTCACCCGCTCTACCCACTCACCCGCTCTATCCACTCACCCGGTCTGTACATTCATCTGCTCCAGCGATCTACACACTCACCGCACTTCCGTACTCATCCGCTATCCACACTCATGCGCTCTACATACTCATCTGCTCTACATGCTCATCTGTTCTACACATGCAACCGGTTTACACTCATCCGTTCTACACATTCATCTGTTTTACGCACTCCTGCGTTCTACTCACTTCTCTGTATTTACGCATTCATCCGCACTACACGCTTGTCCACTCTATACACCAGCCGCTCTACACACCCATCCGCTCAACATGTTCATCAATTCTATACACTCATCCGATCTACATACACCTTCGATTTCCACACTCATTCGAACTATATAGTCATCTGTTCATCCACTCATGCATTTGTGCACTCAGCGCATTCATCCGTTCCACCTGCTTCATCCATTCTAACTATTTCCTCCACGCCATTCACTTGGTTCACTCCTCATGCATTATGTCCATTTCAGGAGTTTAAATCTCTTTACCGTATCCGTATGATTTACTCTTATCAACCATTTCATTGCTTTGATCTACTTTATTCGTTTGATTCTGTTTGTCCTTCTAATTTATATTAGGGGTTATTAGCTATCAATTTCTCGCATCAGGTAGTTTGTTGGATCGGTGTGATTGAGATGCTGTTAGTCTGTTTGGGTTAGTTTGGTACAGGTTGGTTTTAGGGGAAGAGCCAGGTTGTCAGCAGTTTGCGGAAAGACGTTAAATGCCTTATTTCATTTCTGTCGCATCGATTCGTGTTAAATTCTTTTTCGTTGTCTGTTCCTGTTCCACTCCGTTGAAATTATCGTATTACAGCACTATGGCAACGATAATTTATTTTTTAAATGGCAGCACGTAATTTGATGTACCTGGGTCCTTTCCTCTAGTATCTATGGTTCTTGGGTTATTTCCCCCAAAATGGTGGTACGTAATTCAATGTTCTGTATCCTTTCCTCTAGTGTATAAGGACGGCTCTCACTTCATTTTCCTCGCGCTGCCTCTCGCGCTTTAAGTAAGTTGCCTTTATATTTTAAAAAAATGCTTCCCCTGTCATTTTCTTTCATGCTTCAATCTCCTTTCAAATATTTAGACACTTTCATCCAGACTGCTTTATGTGTTTTACTGCTTCTTCATTTGTTTGTTTCTTCGAGCTTTCCTTTCCTTCGTGCCTCTGTGCTGTGTCATCTGTTTATTTTCCATACCCCTGCATTATATACCTTCCGATTTCTTCATCGCAGCCATTCTCCTGATGTGAACTTCGTGTCCCCTCGTCACCAAGTTGTTATGTTTAGAATTAGTAATAATATTGCAGACACCGAGGTATGCTGTGTTCATACTTTTATTATCATATATCAACTGACTTTCCCTGCAACCCCTGTCACTATTCTAGATTCCTTATCCCATTCTACATTCCACTTGACTCTAGTATTCCACTATACTTACTACGCAACTGTGGATAGTAGATATTTGTTCGCGTTCACCTTAGGGGGACGCTCGTTTACATTTACTTGTGTGCCACAATGGTACATGAACAGTCCAAGCATTTATAGCATGGCTTTGAAAGAGCAGCTCGATACACTTGAGTTGCCTTCCACTTGTACGTTGTTGCAATATGTTGATGATCTTCTCTTAGCTGCAGACTCAGAAGTTGCTTGCAAAGAGGGTACTGTGTTGTTGCTTATTCATCTAGCAGAGCATGGGCATACAGCTTTGCTGAAAAAGTTTCATTATTGTCGACAGGAGGTCGCCTATTTAGGCTATCTCCTGTCAAAAGAGGGAAGAAGATTGACGCCTGAACGGATAAAAATCATCCCAAGCATGTCTGTCCCAAATACACAGAAAGAGGTCAGAGCCTTCATAGGAATAGCTTCTTACTGTAGACAGTGGATCCCTAATTTTTCACTAGTGATAAAACCAATGTACGCATTGACATAGAAGGGCATTTCTTTGCCAATACTGTGGAACTTGGAACACCAGAATGCTTTTGATCTGCTCAAGACTGCACTGTATTCAGCACCAGTTTTGGGCACACCAAATGATGATAAGGCCTTTGTGTTGTATGTGCATGAATGTGATGGATGTGCTTTGGCTGTGTTAACGCAGGAGCATGGGGCGAAGAATAGACTATCTGGTTATTTTTCCTCCACACTTGATCCCGTTACATGCACTTTGCTGAGATGTTTGGGAGCTGTCGCTTCTGCTGCTGCTGTGTCCGTAAAACAATGTGAGGGTATGGTCCTATGGCTCTTTAACTGTAATGGAACCTCACTCCATAGACGTTCTATTAAATAGAACCCAAACGCAACATCTTACTTCCACACGATTAACAAGATACAAACTGATCCTATTTGCACCGCATATTCAGATTAAGAGGTGTTGCGCATTGAATCTGGCTGAATTATTGCCTCTTCCGCAAGACATTGCTTCCAGTGACAAAATGTCACATGATTGCCTCTATACCACAGAGCAACAAACCAAAGGCAGGATTGATATAAATGACACACCTCTGAATGATCCCCAAGGACAGTGGTTTTGCGATGGCTCCTGCTTCAAACTTCCGGATGGTACATCCACTGCTGCTTATGCCATAAATACATTAAGCACGATTGTGGAAACCAAGAGAATCTCGCATAACTCTGTGCAGGTCACAGAGATTATCGCACTGACTCGAGCTTTTGAACTTTCAGAAGGGCTTAGAGTAAATATACTTACAGATAGCCAGTATGCCTTTGGGGTGCTTCACAACTTTGGTAGACTATGGGCAGAACGAGGTTTCTTGACCTCACACGGAACAAACATCCAACATGGCACCTTGATAGTTCAGCTACTCTCAGCACTTGCACTTCCTACTCAGCTAGCAATCATGAAGTGCACCGCACATCAGAAAATAACAGATGATGTAGGGAGAGGAAAAGCTTTTGCTGATATGATAGCTAAAGAAACTGCTACTAATTTATGTTCAGAAATGTATGTTAGGAAAGAAACTATGAAAATGTGCACAATAGATGAAGGAATCGATTCCATAAAAAAATATTCAAGCTGATGCCACTCCAAAACAATTTATACAGTGGGCTGAAGGTTTAGCAAGTTTGGATGAGGAGGGTTGTTGGGTGGACAACGATAGAAAAAGATGGATGCTACCCGAAGCAATTTGGTTAATTTGGCTTATGGTCCTACTCACATATGTGCTAGAAAAATATGTAAATTACTAGAACCTGTCTGGGTAAACGTTAACATTTCAAAGACTGCTGAGTGTTTTGTCCAAAACTGTATGGTATGCTTACAGCATAATGTGGGAAAGGGTATGTCGACACTGAGGGGTAATTTTGGTCCCCCCTCTGTGCCCTTTGAAGTGATTCATTTCGATTTCACGTTCTAGTAGTCATTTGTGCCTTTAGAAAGTGGGTTGAAGCCTTCCCTGTAAAAGATGCCACAGCAATGACAATGGCGAAAACTTAAGGACTATTTTCCTAGGTTTGGTTTGCCGAGAGTCATCTGGTCAGACAATGGTCCCCATTTTATCACTGCTGTTATCCTGCAAGTATGCGCTGGATTGCAGATTGATAAACAGTTCCACATGCTCAGAGTGCCGGACTTGTAGAACGCAATAATGGTATCTTAAAGAACAAGCTGGCAAAAGTATGCGCTAGCAGTAACTTGAAATGGCCAGCTGCCTTACCAGTAGTTTTACTGTCCATGCGGACGTCCCCACAGAACTGGACTCTCCCCCTATGAAATTGTAATGGTGAGACCAGCTAATATTTGGAATTTGCCTAAGCCCAAGAAACTGAAAGACGTGGAGCATTTGCTTCTTGATGAATACTATGACCATTTAACTCAAAACTTGTATTTGATTTATCAACAGGTGCGAGAAGCCCTCCCAGTAAAATACAAGGGGCCAGGTCATCGACTTCGACCTGGGGACTGGGTGCTCACCAAAGTGTTTGAAAGAGCATCCAGCCTCGCACCACGTTGGCGAGGACCATTTCAGATATTGTTGGCCGCACAGACCACTGTACGAGTAGCCGGAAAGCGACACTGGATACACTCGGCACACATCAAGAAAATACCTTTCCCTTTGCCACTCGACAACGATGAAAAGAAGGAAACTGTTTGTTCTGTTTCGCAAGATAAACCTGTCTTGAGCAACACCAAGGGTGTTTCGGAGATTCTTCCTGAGCCCGTGGGGCCTGGGGAGACTGCTGCTTTGTCTTCAAATTCTTCTTCGAATCTTCCTGCACCAGTGAGTGATCTTGTCTCTGTTTCACCACTTCCATCAGGAAGCATCAACACTCTGTTCGCAGATCACACCGTACCTGGAGTCTGGAGGTACGATCTGCGTCCATGGCACTAGACTTACAGCACAGCACGGCTTTGCCCACAGGAAATGACTGTTGAGCTAGTCCCTTGCCACTCTCTCACTGAAACATAAGTAAGTGGCCGGGATCAGCAAAGTCATCTCCTATCAAGGTAAATCAAGTGGTCGGGAGATCACCAACTAACGAACTTAAGGAGTCTGTTGCAGGAACTTTTTTTAAACGAACTTTGATGAACAATGCCGGTCGCTAACTCTACTCATATGAAGCAACTGATCGATCGTGTTGCTAACAAAGACGTTGAACAGAAAAAATTGAGGTCCTTGAAAACGTATTGTTTTCTTGTAATGATGTTAACTGGTCTAACAGTTGTGATGGCGCTTGGGTTTTGTTATATTGAGGGGGGTGCGTCCACTTGATACATTGTTACCTACCAAGAGTGTCCCCACTATGTCTTCTCCTTTCGTGCATCTGAACACTCTACCTTCTAGGGATTCCCAACACAGACAGAGTTAACACAACAATACACTTTTGTTAATCATGAAGGCGACCCATGTGATTCTGAACAAAACAAATTTCTGGATATGTTTGCATTTGCCACAGCACGGGGAAAAGGGTTGGGCTGGTATATTCATCCTCTTCCTTTGACTACTGCATGCTACGCCTCTCTAAGGGCATTATTCTCTGGTTGTTGGAATGATAGCATCTCTGGGAACTTCGATGGGACTAAATTAAATGAATTTGAAAGACGAGTCCTGACGCCTCTGGGATGTTCCCTTTTTGAAATAAGAGCAAACTCAATGTTGCTTCTATTAGGCCTTCTGATAGACTTTCTAGACCTTTCCAATCACTGATTTCTTTTAAGATGGCTCCCGTAGGCAACCGGGATGCCATGCCTCCTTCTTACACTATAAATTCAGCCCCAACTCTGTTTCCTTCTGCATACAAAGGGATGGTTCTCAGTCAATGGGTACTTTTGAGGGTTGTACCAATATTGCAAACCTTACTAGTGAGGACAGACCTTTGTATGTAGGTGATCCCATTAATTCTGTTTGTGGCGATGAAGCTTATCCTTGGCTACCTAGAGATTGGCAGGGTACTTGTTATTTGGGTATCTTGCTACCTGGGGTATTTGTAGCCAGTATCTTTGAGGTCTTTAGAGCTCATCCAAGGCAGGACGAGAACAGTGATACTCCTTCACAGGTCATGGGTGATGTAGAGAAATCCTTTGTGCCATTTTGGGGACCGATCATGAATTCTGAAGATATTAGGAGACTGGAAAGAGTATTGGAGAGAAGCATCAACAGAACCACTGATATACTATACAATATGCCATTAGAACAAAAAGCAATTTGATTAGTGGCTCTACAAAACCGGATGGTGTTAGAGGTCATCCTAGCTGAGAGTGGTGGAGTATGTAAATTGGTGGGATCTGCTTGTTGTGTTTTTGTGCCTGACTCCTCCCCTACCATATTCAAGGCAATACAAATTCTGCATGTCCTAAGTAAAGAAGTACATGTTCCAGAGGGAAATTTGGATCTTAGTGCTTGGTTCAGGGACTTTCTACGGTCTTGGGGATGGAAGCTCTTTTCAGTATTAGTGGTAATCCTTGGTATTCTATTGTTCTCTTGTTGTTGCATACAATGTCTTCCTGCCATATCTTCGATGTTAGAGGGATGTTGTGCGCAAACTATAGCTACATTGGGACCAAAAATACATGCACCTGAGAAAATGACTAATGTTTTTGTAATGAAGGATATCACTATTAAGGATCTAATGGCGATTGATATTTCTGAAGAATATGATTCAGGATGTACAGACATTGAAACGTGGGGATTTGAGTAAAGCAAAAGGAGGGTTTGTTAAACCGTAATCATATAGTGCCTCCTTATTATGAATATTGGCCTAAGCCCATTCGCGTTACACAGAAAACCGCATTGCAAAGTTTTGATTTTTGAGTTAACTCCGCCGCCATTTTAAGACTCATCCGCCATTTTGATTTTAACTCATGTTCCATGTTCTAAAATGGTGGACTGTGTTTTCGTCTTGCAGTCGAGCTGAACAACCTTTGAGTGTTGTTAATGTTTAGGTTGACCGAGAGCCGACTGTTTAACACAAGTAAAGAAACCTTGCGCTTCATACAAACTGTCATCCAAGTGTTGTCTGTGCTCACAAGCCTCATCCTTGTATAAACACTGAAACAATAAAGAGTAAACATTGAACGTATGCCTTAGCTGAACTACATTGTAGTAACTCTTGAAATGAGGCTTACCGCAGATCCGAGAACCTACAGCACCATTGTATTTTCATGGAAATGTAAACCTGTATAATTCTTTGCATAATATTGTTACATCTGTCATGTGAACAACTAGGCACAAACTCTAGGCCATGAATTATTAACCTAAAGAGAGTCTGGATAATATTGTAGAAATAGTATAAATATGTCTGTGTTTAGATGTCCAGGTCTCTCTCTCTCACCTCACTTTATCGGCTGGTACATACTGCAAGGTGTTGGGAGCCAGATAGCTATCTGTTTTGCTTTGTAAACTGTACAGTAATAAAAGATACTTTTCAGCCCGTGATTGGTGTATTTCATTTGTGGTACTCAGCCTCGACATTTCTTTGTTCTTTCAGATGGCTAAATGACAAGATAGAAAATTGCTGTAGTAGCATCCCAGATAAGGAACTGAGGGAAACATGCAGTCCTCTAATCTTCCATGACTTACTGGGGTCCTTGGACCGACTGTGCAGAAGGCTCACCACCACACATTTGATGAAGTAACTTTGGGGAAAAAAAGAGAAATGCGTAATATCCTTAAGGCCATCAAGTTAACAACCCCAGCCAGAGCGTAATATGCAAAAAAGGCAATGAAGATCAAAAGAGCCTATAAAAACTGGTCCCACCAACGTCAAGCTATTCGCCTTCAAAATGATGGAGAGCGGATAATTGATGTGCTTAATGACAACACTTCTTGCAACTTTTGCTCAATAATCAATGGGGCTGAGGCCTCACCAAAACAAGGCCTAATAATTCTAGTACCAGAATCAGAATGGATAGAGCACCTGACAACCCAGTACCAAAAGCCACAGGGTACACTCAGGTTTAAGTTTGCAAATATCATCTGGTCTATGGACTTTGAAGAGAGTGATGTTGCGGATCTGATCAAAAAGGCATCATCCTCTCGGACGGCGAGGCCCAATACCCTGATATATCAGGTCCTAGAAGGCTACATAATTCTATGGACAAGGGTATTAACACAGTTGTTCAATAACATTTTGGCCAATAAAACATTTCCCAAGTCCTGGACTATATCGATTATAGTCCCCATATTTAAGAAAGGTGACCGGATGTCTCCAGCAAACTATTGTGCAATAGCCTTATTCGATTTCAAAAGTAATCTGTTTGCGTGTCTAGTGTTTAGGAAGCTAGAGCAATGTACAAAGCACAATCATATCATCTCCAAGTTTCAAACAGGCCTCCGTAAAGGCCTTTCTACATCATTAAATGGAACCCTAAGGGGGAGTCAGAGAGTTTTTAGGGCTTGTCAAAAACATTCAAAGTGGTGAACAGAGACTGACTTTGGGCTAAGTTGGAGAGCTGGGGGATTGTTTTGCTTTATCTTGGTCGCTTATGGAGATCCTGTACTTCTGTTCTACGGACCTTTGCAAAAATAATTATTGGACTCAGATAGGCACAAAATCACACATAACACATTAACGATGGCTATAAGAAAATGTCATAGGCCCATTATTCATGCATAATAAACAAACAGAAAGAATAAACTCATAATTGGTTATATATAAACAAAAGGTAAAACAGACTTCACAGTTAAGATCGCCACAGTCAAAACATCATCTCGGCCACAACAACACTGCTTAGTCCCACGGCAGGTAGGCAAAGAGATCGATCGTTCTAACAGAATCGGGAGCAGAGCATCCTCCCATCCTGCGAGACTGCAACACTCGGGGTTCAACTTCTAACTCTGAACTCCAAGATGAAAACCCTTCACTCTTATGGGGGCTACCTTTGATTACCGCCCCTCATGGTTACCAAGCTGCCCTCGGCCAAAGAGCAGACAATAAGCATGAGGCATAAACAGATTGGAATATTCCAGTTAGAAGCAGAAAAAAAACATCTTTCCTACTTGCTGTCATTCCCACTGCCTCTTTTCACTATCTCCTTTTCTCTGCAGAAGAAATACATGTTTGCTAGCTGATCCCAGGAAAACGTGGGCTTTCTTTACTGTTTTCTTGCGGTAAATGGAAGTGAATATCCAAGATGGCAGCGCATCAGCACCATGTTTTTCTGGCACATTTTGCTTACGCACTGGATACCAAAACCACTGCTATCCATTTTGATTGCACTGTATAGAGACAACACAGTAAGAATGAGACTAGATAGTAAAGGGTCCCTTTCAGACTACATCAAAGTGGGAAGATAAGTTAGACATGGCTGCTTGGTTGCACCCTTTCTATTCAATCTATATCTTGCCGACATGGGAAGGAAGCTAGAAGCCTCCGCTTTGGTTAGCCCTAAAATTGGTTCCAGTTCTATCAGATGGCTCACATATGCGGATGATATTGTTCTTCTAGATAGGACAGAAGTGGGACTGCAGCATCTGCTGAACTCACTGGTGGTCTATATAAAGGAAAATTATCTCCTAGTCAACCCAGGGAAATGTAAAATAGTTGCATTCAAGAGACAAGGCAGACAAGGGACTGAATTCATCTGGACCCTGGGAGGCCAAGTTATCCAGGTGGTCGAGGAAGTCATCTATTTGGGTTTTCCCAATATGCATCTCCTAAATTGGACCTAAGTGGCCAAGATCTTGTAGGGAAAGCATCTCAACTAGCCACCCAAATGGCCAACATCAAGAGGAAATATTGTAAATTCTCGATAGTACCCCTTATTAGATAATATACAGTAAAGGTTATCCCGATCCGATTATATGGGCTGGAGGCAAAATCATTGGCCTGGGAATTCGATTGGCAATGATTGAGGGTACCATAAGAAAAAAGGTCTTTGGTTTTCCTCAGAGTCTCCTATAGTAAGCGTACGATATGAGCTGGGTCTCAGGTCCTTAAAAGCACAGGCAAATTGGAAACTGATTTCTTTGTATCGCCGGATAGTGGCACCTCAGGTGGATTCTCTGTATTAAGATCTGCAAGTTCAACTGAACTTACCACGGTTGTCACTCCGATGTAACCTACAGAAATTACTATTTGGAGCTCTTACATACTGTAACAGTGATGTAGAGACTCTCATTGCTTACCCAATGAAGACCAAAGGGGCTTTAATATGCATAGACTGGATACATACCATAGACATGCTGCAGAAACTCGCTTTGGCAGGCTCACTTTCCACTTTTGATAAAACAAGGAGGTTTCTCCGGAGATACCTGAGAATGTTCCCGGTTCCTAAAAGAAGACAACATTCCCTAAGATTCCGATTGTACTCGATACCTATGGGGGAGGTGTTGTCCTGTTGGGGTTGTGGTAACAAAGCAAAAAAACTGTGCAAAGTCTGTGAGGATCCCTGAAATCAGTCCCTCAAACATTTTATGATGGAATGCGAGGGCACCTAGGAAGTAAGAACAAGGTGATTCCATCAATCGGTTGAAACTGAAGATCACCTCCTCTATGAAATATTTTGGGACAGGCTTATAACAGATCAAGAAACAGCTTTGACTATTAATGTACTACGGGTCCTGCAACTGAGTGGGTTTATCGCAAAAAACATTTGTTAAAGGGCTTCCATTTTTCTGCATATTATAGTGGAGGGGAATTGGGAAATACTTTTTCCTTTTATCTTTTTTCCCCTTTTTCCCTCTGCCTTTGTCGAACAAACTGTTTTTATGAAATGTTTAGGTTGTTTTATGAATTTGTAAAAAGTATGCATTTTTAGTCTTATGTTTTGATCGGTTTTCACTTTTCCTCTTTCTTGTGTGTGATACTAGTGTGAAAAAAAATGTGATTGTAACACACAAATAATACTAAAAATAAAAACATTTTGAATTGGGGACATTTCCTTCAACTTTCCCAACGTGTCATTCATTGCAAACTGCAATGAAATTCCAGTCACATTCCCCAAACTTTTCCCACCACAATGAATGATAATAATGTCTGGATGTTTCAATTGAACCATATTTGCACAAAAGTGGAGCAAGTCACCCACTTCATGCCTCACACTCCATAGCAAAACAATTCCAATTCTGGGAATCCAAGATTTTTGGCTATTCCACAATGCTCAGCATACACCTTCAACCAGTGGACTGAAGAGTCACCCAAATTCCAAACACTCTGCCTGCTGAAAGACATTGCCATGGTGATTTTCAATCCTCTCACAACTCCTACTAACACAACTCCTGCTACCCTCTCTTCCTGAACACCGCACCCAGGGAACCTGATTGGCTGTTCCTCTGATGTCCGTAGACACCCACGAATGTCTGGGGTCTCCACAGTCCTCTTTCCATGCCAGGTAACCTTAAAAGACCCGGATGTGGCATGTGCAATCCGCGGACTACCACGGTGTCCGCCGACAGATGGTCCAATTGAATGGGGTGTAGAGGTGTACATTTAATTTAAACCATTTATTACACACTGGTTGCACTTAAAAGAGCCTTTTTTCTTTTTAGATTTTTGATTTGTTTTTTCTTTTCTGATTTTTATTTCCAAAAACTACTTACAAATGTTTGCATATGCATATCAGTAAATGTAACTCCATCATTCATAAAATTGTTTGCACCATCCACCTTGCTGCTTTAATTTTCAAAAGATGCCATACCCACCCCATTCAAAAAAGCACATACACCTTTATTTACAAGGTGCATACCTTGTTCTAGTTGTGCAAAAAACACATTTGGGCATCTCCACACTTCCCTTGGATGTATTTCTGAAAACATAACTTTTGCACATGGAAATAGTTCCATTAAGCCTCGCAACACATCTTTTAATGCTACCAACAAATATAGTGGTGTAATGTACCCCAAACTATTTCTTCCACAATGAAGAACAATAATATGTGGACATTGAAAGTGAACCATAGTCTTACAAAGTGATAGTAAACTCACCCAGTTTAGCCCAGACACTCTATACCAGCAAACCTCCACTCCCTCCAAACCAATAGTACCAAAGATGCCACACAACTCAGTGTACCTTTTCAAATTATTCACCCAACAATCTCCCACCAGCCACACAGTGAGCTTTTCCTGAGCACTAGCCTCATCCATCTTCCCTAGACACAACAATCAAAACACCTACCACCGTCTCTTCATGTAAACCACAACCAAAACACCTCATTGGCTAATCCCCACAGTCCCCTTTCCATGCCTAGCAACCTTAAAAGACCCAGAGGTGGCACGTGCCATCAGTGGACTACCACAGTGTCTGTGGACCCTCTAACACAGGGACAGCCCTTCTACCCTTTCCACTTTCATGTTCTCACTCACCGCCAATCACATCCAAAACCTCTACACCTAACCTTGTCCACTCACTTCAACTCTTCAGATGTACACTTGAACTCTCAGATTACATATCTCCGGTTAATGAAAGACGTCTGCATTAAAAAAGTACTCTGTAGCTGTCCAAGATTTCTATTTCCAGATTCTCAAGATCTGCATCTAACAGGACATAGTACAGGTGTGCTTATATTTAAAATAATGTTTTCTTCAACTCTTTCAGAAATATATATATATATATATATATATATATATATATATATATATATATATATATATATATATATATATAGTGTTCCGGCTATTTCTCCTGCAATAAGTTCTCAATAAGCATATCCTTTTTTCCAACCACTCTAGCACATGCCATGCATTCCAGCATTCATCACCTGCTCACATGAAGCAGCATACAATTGCAATGTGCTGTGCTTCAAACTGTTTCTATTTACAATCCGTGTGATGAAGGTTAAAGAATGCATATGTGCAACATAGCAGCACTGTGTTACTGTTTCATAAAATAAGGGAAAAGCACATGAAAAACATCTGTAATGTCTGCATACATCCCAACATCACCAATGCCAATGTATTGGTGCTTCTTAAGTCTTTCTTTTTTCCTTTGCATTTTTTCCTTTGCATTCTGTCACTTCCAATTCCACTTCTCCGAAATAAAAAACAACAAACTACAAGTCCCAGAATGCAAAGAAAAAAACATGACTAACGTCAAGATTCGACATTGTGGAATGTACATCAAATAAACTGCTGTGCTTTTCAAAATATTTGTTAGAAGCATCTTTAAGAAAGTTAAAAATTGCATATCTGCATTCACAGCAACACTGTGTCACTTTTTCATGAAATACAGTAAAAGCAGATCAAATAGATGTGTACACCAATTGTAATTGGCTCTCAGTTTGTACCAATTTAATATACTCACAATATATGTATACATACTAACATAACCCATTCCAATTTTCAGCTGCTTATGCAGTCCTACTTTTTTTCCTACATTCTGTGAATTTTACTCCAACTTTTACAATGCTAAAAGTGGAACTACAAGTCCAAGAATGCAAAAAAAAAACTACGACTACATAAACACCTAAGATTAAAATGCATCATGTTGGCAAGCATGCATACACTCCTAACATATTAAACTTCCACACACCAACTGCCATATAAAAGAGTACTACAAATCTGTTCCATCAACTTTTCTTCTCTTTTATGGACCATTACAGAGCTTCTACAAATGCACATACGCATTTCTTAACTTTCATGACAATTCTCCTAAAAGCAACCATTTTTAACTATCCACCAATTTTATTACGTTTTTCCCCTACACTCCTCCTTCCATTCTAAATTTGAACATTGCTTTCTAAAAGTACTTCACCATTACCAAATGTCCCTCTAACTTTCTCTTACAATTACAGGAAAGAAGCACATCACTGAAATCAACAACCGAAAAACAAATTCTCTTTGCACCCAACAAAGTAAGTACATTAATGTACAAGGTATATGTATGTAATTATAGCAGCACAGTTCCACTATATTACCCCAGACTACTCTTTTCAAACCAACATTTCTTTCACTGCAGCCCATTATATTCCACCATTCACACTCTTACTTTTCCCGTCTACACACCATCATTGTAACACCCACTCTTTTCCTCAAAACAGCACAATCACTGTACAGATGCCATCACACAACCACTGCCTTACTCACTAACCCAACACCATCACACCTCTGTACACTCTTATTCTCACAACCTTCCCAACCACACCTAATATACCACCTCACAATCAAAAAGCTCCCTATTCATCTCTACAATCACACCCATGCAACATACATGCATATACATTGCACAACTTTCCAACATAACCTTTCTTTTTTCCCAACAGATACAACAAAATGCCTAATAAACAGCAACTCTGTAGAAAAGAAAGAACAAGTAGAGCAGATAAGACTAAATGTACACCATATAGTCATCCACCTCTAACAGAATTTATAGAAAACATTAAAACAAAAAAGCTAGTAACCTCACTAAACAAAACCAAACTAGCCACACCTAAAGAACGTAATGCCCCTCTTGCAAAAAGAAAAAGTACAAAATGATGTCCAAAGAAAAGCAGACTTACTACTAACAAACCAAATCCACTATCTACCAGTGTTAACATAGTCACAGTAAAGCATTCCAAAAAAATGATGTTACAAAAAAATGTCCACCGTAGAGTTCTTCACAACCTTTTAAAAACATCTGAAAAGTCACAATCTACCCTTAAAAACTATCACAGGAGACTAATCCTGCATGCTTTAATTGACAGTACTTTTCTACCGTTTATATTGATTTAAAATAGAATGAAACCACTAACTAAATTAATCAATAAATTACAAGTACTTCTAAAGGGGTGAATTGTCAATATAGAGACCTTCTAAAACTTCTGTATGGTGAATGGATTCACACAAGCAGCACAGAACCATACTTCAATGAATACGCTTATAAACGAAGAACAACAAAAACAAATGCTATAGACAATAATGGTGGAGTCTATGAAATGGTGGAACAAACCATTATGGTAAAGGAACCCCTCATAGAAAAAACATCCCCATCAAACTTTGAACCAAATGCTCCTTTCACGCACACAAACCATCCAGTGTACAAATGAACATGCAGCTCAGTGTGTAATGTATGCCAGCAATCCTTTAAATCTTTAAGACAATTCCTCAATCACTATGTGAAAATAAAAGACAAAAGTAAAATGAAAACTTTACAAACCATAGACTCCTGTCCAGTGCACAGCCACACTGGTCTGCAAGGACATTCATTAGCCTGCATTTTAGGAACTGCTTGCAAAAGTACTTTCCATCAGATCAAAATGTTAGTGAAACACCATTCTACTATACAGAATCTTGTGCATTGATTATACTATGCAAAAGTCCTACTCTAGAGCTGCAAAATTTAAATAACCTTTTCCTACATGGAACAGACAAAGAACTCCTTCAAGAAATAGTGCACTTTGAAATGTAAATACTTTGGAAGGTGTCTTAAAACATTCTGTACCTTTAGAAAACCTTACTGAAAACCTCATCAAAAACAGTGTCCTAAAAAAGACATACAAAAATGAAATAGCTAAGTTTCAAAACATATCTGCTGAAATACCAGACCAAATATGTGTCTGTTGCTGCAGAATGTTTTATGAAAAGAGCACAGAATTAGTAGATCTAGCCTATAGACTAGAAGACAATAAAGAATCCCAATGGTTCCAATTAGCTTTATATCTAACAGCAGAAGCTAAGTACAAAATAACTAACCCCTCAAGAGTGCGCACGTACTGCAACACAAAGCTTGACAATAACCAAATGCCATCACATGTTATCACTAATAACCTGAAAGCTCTCCAACAGCTTAACTTGTATGAACGCATTATAATACAAACAGTTCACGCATTTCAATCTATAATACGTCTTCAACCAAAATCTGCCAACTTACCTCCAAAAGAGTTATTAAAGGGCATCCGTGGCAAAGTAGTATATTTATCACTGGATCTAAAAGAAAATGTACAAACTCTAGGAGTATAACAGCCAATAGACAAAAAGATTTGGCAACACCTAGTCAACTTAAACAAAGTAAGACAAGCCCTAGAATATCTCAAAGAAAACAATAAATACTACAAAGATTTAAACATAGAGGAAAACCTAAGAGAAAGCACCCGAATTTTTCAAGAGTCACCAGAAACTGGCCAATTTGAATGTGTAGATCCTGTTACAGCAGCCAACATTTTAGAACAATATACAATTCGACCCAATACACTCCAAAGACACAATTGATGATGCATTTGAAACATATCAAATGCATCATGCCAAAGGATCCCCAATGAGAATATGGGAAAAAAGTCTAGAAGCACGTTCTTTCCTCTACTCTTTCCTAAAGGAAAAGGAGGAAGATAAGATGAAAGGTCCATGGAAATTAGTGCATAGGAATATCGCTCTTCACGAATGTATTCTGAAAACCCCAGATTCAAACAAAATGATGAATACATTTTCCACCTCCTCTTCGAAAGTGAACTAGCAACTCTATGTTATGGAGATAAACACACATTAAAAACATGCTCCAACTTTTTAACAGATACGCTACCCAACTCCTTAAAAAATTAAAAGACAAAGATCAAGTTGTACAGTCAAGTATCACAAATTTCTTGGCAAACATGCAGCGTACAAAGGAATACTGGTTCCGACGTCACCCTGATGTTCATTGTATGCTAAGGAACCTAGGCCCACCCACAGGTTTGTTGCTTTAAGTTGTGCAGAGTATGCATTGAATGACTTGCACAACTTCTTACGCACTGCAAACCAAAAAAAAGATGGAATACACATAAAAACACCAGGAGAACTCTGTTCCCTTGACCCTGTAAATGTATAAAGGTACTTTCACCATTGCTTCATTGCCATGCTGCATTTTATCTGAAATAAAACTAGCCCTCTGCTCGGAGAAGTCCAACACTTCTTTTGAAGATAGGAATGTCAATACAGAGGACCAGCACACATCCACATGCTTTTGTGGATAAAGGATGCTCCAAAAATTAGTCATGATAGTGATGCCACTGTTTTGCAGTCCATTGAAAAATACATTACCTGCGACATCCCTTCAGAAACCACAGACAGTGACCTACATACACAAGTTTTAGACTTAATGCTGATGTAGATATACAAAACAAAGGCAAATACTATACCAAATGTCACTAGGTCTTCCCTAGACCAGTTTGCAAAAAAGGAAAAGGAAATAGCTTGATGTCTTCTGTTGGATACAGTGTAAAAGGAAAATACACTAAAGATACATACAACATTATTAGGGACGAAGCATCCAAGTACATCAATGATTACAATCCAATCATTGATCTCACCAAAGCTGAGAAAACAGAGCTAAAGGACCTCTGGGATGACATATCATCTGACAAAACACTAGCACAGAAATTGTACAGATTCAGTGTAAAAATTCTCTCCCATAGAGAATCCGGGTGCTACTAAGCTGCAGACCGTTTAACAGGTAAAGCCTTAAATGGCAAATCTGAGCACATTGTCTGGCTGAACCATGGACCAGCTTCATCCCAAAAAAGAGTACAAACATCCTACCAAAAGATAGAAAACATAGCCACAAATGATCCCAACAGCCAGGGCATTTATTTAAAAAAAACAATTTAATTGACACATACTACCCAAACAGAAATACTGCTTTGAAAAACATGTGTCTGTACAACATTGCCCAAAACTATACATACAAAAATAATGTCACACCAAATTATGAAACAACTGGAAAATATTCAGTCTCAACTTGTTATCATTTAAATCTCCACAACATAGAGAGCTGCACAATCCAACTTTTTAAACCTTGGAGAAAAGAAAAAGAATTATTAGGTGACTATGACCCATTTGATGCTGCATTCAGAGCAAATGAAAGAAGTATAACAAATGACAATTTCAAAAATACAAACAAATGTTGGAAAATGAATGCCAATAAGAGGAAGAAATTGAAGCTCAACTAGACAAAGACACTACTCGGGGCAGTCAAACTTCCCTTACAGGAAGTCAAAACCCACTTGAACAACCACTTATTCTAAATGAAACAGAAATAGCCATGACTGAGGTAGAAAATACCATGTATCAGTATAAACAATCTGAGGAAGCCTTGTCAGTTCTGGAATCACAGCTAAATGATGAACAACTCATCATTTATCTAGAAGTCACTAAAGAAACTTAACATGGTTTTAAACATGAAACTAAAACATGTAGCTGTAAACATTATAAACCTCTGCTCCTTTATGTAAATGGTGAAGCTGGTTCTGGTAAAACATTCTTAGATAAAAATAATCATCACATTAGTACAAAACTTAACAACATTTTGGCTGTAGTAACAGCCCCCACATGTTCAGCTACCTACAGTTAACACCAGTGAAAAGGCAACCTATTTTCAAAACATTAGGACACAAGCAATGCCACAATACCCTTGGCAGCATTGGAAATGTAAATCTCTAGCAACATCTTCACTTTAAAAATATGATATACTTCACTATCCAATCAGCAGGCGCAGCCAATGTCTTCATACTCACATCATCCACCAGACCAATCGGAGGCCCGCCTGTGGACCGGACAGGGAAATGAATCTGCAGACCGATCCCAAATATCACTAATTTTATTTACTACATTTTGCTCAGTTAAAAAAAAAATACTAAACAGATTTACATCAAATTTACAAAATAACTCTTTCGGGATGAAGCTGCCACTCCTGCCATAAATTTGCCAAAAATTCTTCCAGCAGTTTGGGCTGTTGGCGTGAGCAAATTTGTTTTTCCATTATGTCCATGGGAAAAACCACACATTTTGGGACCCCCTATAACTTTTCCTCCCCTTCAAGAAACCTCACCATAAAATTATACTCCTATAGATTGAGAAACGTAACCATAACTACGTATTTAAGGAAAAAAATTAATTTCAAAGGTTTTGCTTCAATGTATTGCTCACATTAATGTCCCTGCAACTAAAGTTTTTTCCGTGAATTTCAAGTATTTTGTTATGCTTCGAGACGACTAGCATGGTCTTTGGCCATGGTCAGTGGGCACAGCCCATTTTAAAATGCTACCAGACCACTAGCTGTTAGCGAGAATTCTCCAGAATGGCTAATTTCCCTTACCTACTGAGTCCCTCAGCGGCTTTGATGGATGTCTAGGATTTATTTTTTTCACCTGGTAAGAGTGTGAGGCTTTTTTCCCACTCTTACCTGTGTTTTGCTGTGTGTTTTATATTGTTTGTTCATAGACTGTGGAGTCTCACCTACTCTAAAGGCATCATCTTTTTACTGTGTATCACACAGCACCTTTAGTGCAGTGACACAGGGTTGTCTTTTTAGACTTCCCATTTTAAACTCCATTTTCTGGGACTGACTACTGTCTCCCAGAACATGTAAAGTTTCCATTGACTTTACTAGTCTTTTTAAATTTACAGACCCAGTACAAACTATTTTCCATAGGGTACTGGAAAGGGTTAATAGTTATCCCTTTTTGTCTGTTTCTCATGGAACATTATTTTGTTCCCCTTTCTCTAAGATGTGGCTGGTGGCATTGGTAACTACCATGTTTTCCTACCGCGGACTATGAAAATAGCCTTGGTACTGTTAGAGGCTATGTTGGTAGCCTCAGAACTTCAATCCGCTGGACCCCTTTTAATTTTATTTGGTTCCAGTTGGGTTTATTCATCATTTCTTTTTGTAAAGGTCTTTCTCATGTTTTACTCTGCACACCAAATCAGGTCGTTCGTTCTGTCCGACCATAGTGAAAGTGTTTTAAATATTTTGCCAACCCGAGGGCTTGTCCTTCTCTACTCTTGTAAATAACTTTTCTTCTGACCAACTTGGTTTTGAATTCTTGGCAAAGACTTATCATCGAACTACTCTGAACTGTGTGATCCTCTGCAAAGACTCTGAACCATTAACATTGGACCAGGCCTATTGATTTTAATCCTAGTTGTAGTGAGCTTTTTCTAGATTGCCCTGCTTATTACTTGTTGGTGCTGCTTGATTTTGAATAACCTTGTCTTTCCCTCCCTTTTTAAATTGCTGGAGTGCCATTTTGTTCACACCTCATTTGGAGATTAACTTGTCCAGAATTGATTGGGTGTTGTGTAGTATATTAAGATTTTGTGTTTCTGCTGCTTTATATTAGTGAACTGTTTTTATAACGGATGGTGTAAATAAATGTATATTCATTTACTCAGAAACCTTGAATCCATGTTTGTTTGAACAATAGCAATTGCTGTCCTTTGTGTAACTTCTGATACTGCTCACTTTAATCTTGAGATAAGTCTGGCTGCTCAGCCATCGCTACTACTTTACTGTGTAGTACAGGCTTGTACCAAAGGTGAATTTGTACTTACACTTGTATTCTTAATTGTATGTGGTGTTCCCAAAGGGTACTGCATATGATTCTGCCTAACACTAGCCATGACCTTGGACCATGGCCGGTGGGCACGGCCACTCTATATATTAAAATTACTTGCAACGCATCGCTCAAAGACATTCACCACTCACAAACTGATTTTGTCCTGTTTTGCTAGTGGTATTGCTATGTATAAAAGATTGCATGCTTTGAGAACTCACAATGTTTGTAGGCAATTTTCAGTGAGATTAAATGATGTGCTATGGACCACACACTTTGGTTAAGCAGCGTGCTCCAAGTCCCTTATTTTATGGCCGTTCTCTTGGTGACTGTTGTGATACATTGCACAACCCCAACTAACCACATTTAAGCAGCAAAGAAATGCACCCATAGCGAAAATCAAAGATGGCACCCATGAATATACACACAGTAAGTGAACATATATCTTAAAGTAAAATATATAAATGTTGTTCATTTGACCTTCTCCTTAGAAGAAAGTGTGTAAGACAAAATAACATTGTTTTTTTAAAAAAGTAATGAACACCCGAAAAATAACCTAAGAGAGGAATAGTTCCAATACATATGCTGGCAAAGTAGAAAAGGTGCTCACCTTTTAAACCTAGCAATCTGTAGTGAAATATTCCCTAGTAAACAAAATCCCAATTCGAAATAAGTGCTTGTGGTCTTGTGGGTATCCGTCTGCACTGGGAGCATGACAATCTGAGTAAAATCCTAGTACCCAAATACTTGAGCAACCTTGCCAACCTAAAAAATAAATATGTGTTGCATCCGTCGTCTGAAAAAAAGTTATGCTCTTTACCCACATGTGTCCTTTTATTCATTTGCATTTTTAAGGCGCTCACATGCGGGCATTGAGGCGCTGTTACAGGAATTGTTTTTTGTTGTTGTGTTAGTTGCGTATTTATAACGCGCTTAAACACCCAGAGGTTTCTAAGCGCGGACCCGAGAATCGAACCAGTGTTGCTTCGTGTCGTCTTGCTTCCAAGGAGCGCACGTTGCCACTGAGCAATACTTCTTTACTTGTGCCCTGATAAGCAGCCTCAATCAGGGGAGAATAACTGCACCAGAGTCCAGGATTACAAACTCTACTGCTGCATCGTGCACAAATATTCATGACTTACTTGCCCTCTCATCATTTCTCCCTCCTCACCCTCATATCTGGCTTTCAACAATACTCTGCTTTATAAAGATAACTTGAAAAGTACACATTCCATAGTATCACTCAAATATATAAATCCGTATTGATCTATGTTAGGCAAAGAGTGTGTAATTGTGCCATTATCCCTCCCTCCTCTTCACTGGCAGACTACAACTACTGGGCCATGTTGCTCTAGGTGGTCTTGTAACTGTGCTTCACCTATTGGGCACCATGGCCTGAGAGGGCTGACCCCTTCACTGGGAGACTGCAAATACCAGAATACAATTCATCAAAAGTCAAAAGAATGGTCTCTGAGTGCAAAACCTTAAAGGATTGACAGTAGCATGGTGTAAAAAAAATGTGGATGCTGTGTGTTATGAGATATTTAAAATTAAGAAAACACATGGGGCCTCATTATAAGGCTGGCACTCCCGTAATGAAGGGGGCCGGGACCAGCCCCCTTCATTCCGGGAGTGCCGATTACGAGCTTCCCATCGCGGGACCCGGATCGCACGCCTGGTAAAACCAGGCGTGCTTTACGGGTCCTGCGAGGGGAAGAGGGAGGCAACAAAGGGCCATATGTAATCTGCCCGTTATTACCTCCCTCCCCATTCCCATTGAGCCCTATGGGGGGCTCGAATAGGAATGGGGATGGGTTCCTGCAAGGAGGAATTACTGGGTCCTCCTATGTCGGTGTAACCAGTAAGTCCCCAAAGCAGGAACCCGATAATGGAGCCTGGAACGGAGGCAGCCATGGAGCAAATAGCTCCATGGCTACGTCCATTCTCATAATGAGGCCCATGTCATTCAGGATTGTGGACTGTCTCCCATCCATGCAGTAACCAGAACCGACTCTGCTAAGTTTCAGAGCAAGGAAGGATCCAGCCCCCATGGGCCATGTTTATCTACGTGGTTTTATAAGGTGGCCTAATTTATTAGGCAACATGGCCATAGGAGCATTACCCCTTCCTCGCTTTGAAGCTAAGGAGGGTTTGTCCCAGTTACTGCAGGGATGGAAAACCCACTGTTGATGTAAAAATATCTATTTTTTATTTTGATTAGTTTTATTATTGACTGGGAGACTGGAAATACCAGAATGAATTCAACAAAAGGAAAAAAATTATCTCTGAGTGAAAAACATTCATGGACTGACAGAAGCACCGTTAAAAAAAGAAAAAATGTTGATGCCCATTCAGTTGCCCATCCAAGCAGTAACCGTGACCTTGCTTAGCTTCAAAGTGGGAACAACACTGCTTAGCTTCATAGCAAGGAAAGGGGCGGCCCATTTCTCTAAGTGGTCTTATAACTTTGGGTCATTTATCGGGCAACATGGCCTGAGGTGGCTGTCCCCTTTTTCACTCTGAAGCTAAGCAGGGTCTGCCCTGTTTACTTCATGGATGGGAAACCTCGATGGCATATGTGTCACTGTCCATGGGCTTTGTTCATGGGCAATAATATCTCACCCCGGATGTCATTATAGCTGTCAAAATATCTTTAAAAAAACTGTAGCTACAGGCACAGAACTACTCTTACCTGTGGCTATCGGTAGTGCTTTATACTCACGAATATCGGAGAAACGGCTGACAAAAAATATGTTCCTTCCCTCAAGCCCTCACCAAGTACCCCCTCATCTGTGCCACCTTCCCCCACTCCACATATGGCCTCCTCATGTCTCCTGCCGTCTCTCTTTCACCTCACAAAACACACTGGGCCTCATTACATGGAATGCGGTGAGGGTTTACCGGTACCGGTAAGCACACCGGTACCAGTAAACCCTTACCGCCTTACTACGAGGTCCCTTTGCGGGACCCGACCTCAATGGCTGGTTTTACCAGCCGTTAAGGAACGGACCCGTAAAGGGACCTTGGTGCTAATTACGGTACCGCAATTTGCGGTACCGTAATTAGCTCCTTCCCCATTCCCATTGAGCCCTATGGGGGCACAAATGGGAATGGGGAAGTGCCTTGATGAATGGGGAATTACCGCCCCCGCTCACCTTGGAGTAGGGCGGTAATTCTGCCATCCACCAAGGTGGACATGGTAAAATACCGGCGGCAACCATGGCGCTAATAGCGCCATGGTTACCGCATACCGTGTAATGAGGCCCACTGTTTCTGTGACGCAGTTTGCTTTGAGGTATCAGCTATTTGAGACTATAGCTGGGGCAACATAAAGTTTTATATTGCAAACTCAATTCCTACACCCCCTCCAACTCCCAAATTTCACTTGGTGCTCTGTAGTCACCCCCTCCCATCCCCACCTCTAGCCTGATGGTATTTGCATGTTTTCATCCTGCAAATGGCTTTTTTCCTGCGTTTTCATTTTCCCATATCCTCAGCTATAGACTTTAAGACAAAAATTAGATGGCAGCTTTTTCATTTCTAAAACCACACAGTTCTAGGTAAATCCCTGAGATATAGCTATATATTTTAGAGAAGGGGGCACCCTTCTCTGTCAAATATTGAACTAACTGCTGCACGGAATAACCTCAAACTACGCATGGATCGTGAGTCAACCCTTCGAGCACAAGTTGTTTCTGACCTGGTCCTAATCCGGTTTCAACTGTGCGCTTTGTCGAAAATGTACACTATTTGCCTATGGGAAAATGAATAGAAAGTAGAGATTTAAATGATAACTTTATATGACTGAATTGGCTGGGTTTGGTAAGTTTCACTAGGCTTCCTTCACAAGTTGAGGCAGAAAATGAGCCAGTTCTCTCATCTGGTCTGACATTGTTTTTGTAGGAGTAGTTTTGGGCTATGTCGTACAGGCACATTTTTTTCCAAAACAGTACTTTTGTTTGGGTAGTATGTGTCAATTAAATTGTTTTTTAAAATGTGCTGGCTGTTGGGATCATTTGTGGCTATTGTTTCTATTTCTTGGTAGAATTTAAAGTACTCTTTGTAGGGATGAAGATGGACAAAGGGTTAGCCAGACAATGTGTTCAGATTTGCCATATAGGGTTGTACCTGTTAAACATTCTGCAGCTTCGTAGCACCTGCATTCTCTATGGGAGAGCATTTTTTTAATCCGAGCTGTACAATTTTTGTGATAGTGTTTTCTCAGATGATAAGTCATCCCAGAGGTCTTTCAGCTCTGTTTTTTTTCAGATTTTATGAGATAAATTGAGACATATCTTGCACCTGCAGTGGAATTGTCTGCAATGTATTGTATGTCTCTGTTTGCATTCCACAAGAGGGCAATGATTGATGTACTTGGATTCTTTATCCCTTTTAATGTTTTTAGGGGATTTACACTTGCCTTTTACACTGTGCCTAACAGAGGACATCAATCTATTTACTTGTCCGTTTTTGCAAACTGGTACAGGGAAGCCAAAGTGACATTTGGTATAGTATTTATCTTTGTTTTTATATCTACGTCAGCAGTATATGTGTGGTTTCTGAAAGGATGTAACAGGTAATGTATTTTTCAATAAACTGTAAAACAGTAGCATCACTTTCATGGCCAAAATTGAGAGCATCTTTATCCACAAAAGCATCTGGATGTGTGGTGCTCCTCTGGATTGATATTCTTTTCTCCAAAATAAGTGTTGCACTTCTCCAAGCAGAGGGGTAGCTTTATTGCAGATGAAGTGTAAGCATGACAATGAAACAATGGTGAAAGTACCTTGATACATTTACAGGGTCAAAGAAACAGAGTTCTCCTGTTGTTTTTACATCTATTCCATCTTTATTTTGGTTTTCAATGTGTAAGAAGCTGTATAAGTCATCCCATCTGTACTCTGCACAACTTAAAGCAACAAACCATGTGGGTGGGCCTAGGTTCCTTAGCATACAATGGTACATCAGCGTGATGTCGGAACCAGTATTCTTTTATACCACGCATGTTTGCCAAGAGAATTGTGATACTTGACTGCAAAATTTGATCTTTGGACCTCATTCCAAGTTGGGCGGTAAGGCATACCGGGCACTGGTAAGGAGACCGGTGCCGGTAATCCCTTACCGCCCTACCACAAGGTCCCTTAGCGGGTCCCACCAGTAACAGCTGGTCTGACCAGCCATTCTGGACGGGACCCGTTAAGGGACCAGGGCACAAATAACGAGCTTGCCATTCGCGAGCCAGTTATTTGCGCCCTCCCCATTCCCATTGAGCCCTAAGGGGGCTCAAATGGGAATGGGGAATGGCATTTTCAATGGGGATTTACTGGTCCCGCTAAGGTCAGACTACACCGGTAAGTCCCCATTGAACTATACCGGTGCCGGACCCGTTATTGGTGGCAGTCATGGCACAAATAGCGCCATGACTACCACCAATCTCGGAATGAGCCCTTTGTCTTTTATATTTTGAAGCAGTTCGGTAGCAGACATGTTTACAAAATTAGAGCCTGTTTTCAATGTGTGTGCATCTCCACAACATAAAGTTGCTAGTTCACGTTCACTTTCAAACAGGTGGTGGAAAATGTATTCTGCATTTTGTCTGAATCTGGGGTCTTCAGAATACATTTGTAAAGAGCGATATTGTGATGCACTAATTTATGTGGTCCTTTCATCATATCTTCCTCCTTTTCCTGTAGGAAAAGAGTAAAGGAAAAGAACGTGCTTCTACATTGGGGATCCTTTGGCTTGATGTATTTGATATGTTTCTAATGCATCTTCAATGCTGTCTTTGGTGTGTAGTGGGTGAATTGTATACTGGTCTAAAATGTTGGCTGCAGCAACAGGATCTGCATATTCCAATTGGCCAGTTGCTGATGAGTCTTGACATATTTGGGTGGTTTCTCGTCTATGCTTATATCTTTGTAGTATTCATTATTTCTTTCAGATACTGTAGTTGCCAATTTTCTTTGTCTTTTGTTGGTACACCATTAACTAGTACAATCAAAGATTGAACTAATGATTGTTTTACTCCTAGAGTTTCTACATTTTAAGGTCTAATGGCAAATATACTACTTTGCCACTGAAGCCCTTTAGTAACTCAGATGGAGGCAATTTGGCTGTTTTCGGTTGAAGGCGTATTATAGCTTGAAATGGGAGCAGTGTTTGGATAATAATGCTCTCATGCAAGTTAAGTTGTTAGAAAGCCTTTGGAAGTATATATTTCCAAGTTATTAGTGATAGCACGTGATGGCATTTGGTTATTGTCAAACATTGTGGTGCAGTATGAGGGGTACGTTATTTTGTATTTATTTTCTGCTGTTAGATATAAAGCTAATTCGAACCATTGGCATTCCTCATTGTCCTGTACTTTGAAGGCAATATCTATTATTTGTGTGTTGTTTTTATAAGTTCTGTGACAACTGACACATACTTGGTCTTGTATTTCAGCAGATGTATTTTGAAACATAGATATTTCTTTTTTGTATGTGTTAGTTAGGAGGTTGGTGTTTGTGAGGTTTCCGCTAATGTATTCTGTAGTTGCTAAATTTTTGAAGGCAACTTCAGTTCCAAAGTATTTACCTTGGAAGTGCTCTTTTTCTCAAAGGAGTTCTTTGGCTATCCATGTAGGAGAATGTTATTTAAATTTTGCAGTTCTAGAGCAGGACTTTTTGCATAGTATAGTCTATGTACAAGATTGCGTATAGTGGAATGGCGTGTTGCTAACATTTTGATGTGGTGGAAGGTGCTTTTTCAAGCAGTTCCTAAAACACAGACTAATGAACGTCCTTGAAGTCCAGTGTGGCTGTGCATTGGACAGGAGTCCATGGTTTGTAAAGTTGTCATTTTATTTTTATCTTTTAGTTTCACATAGTGATTGGGGAATTGTCTTAAAGATTTAAAGGATTGTTGGAGTACGTTACACATTGAGCTGTATGTCCATTTGTATAGTGGACAGATTGTTTTGGCGAAAGGAACATTTGGTTGAAAGTTTGTTGGGGATGTTTTTTCTATAAGGATTTTTTTTTCACGTAATGGTTTCTCCTACCAATTCATACCCTCTGCAATTACTGTCTATGGCAATTGTTTTTTTTTGTTGTTCTTGTTTATAAGCCTTTTCATTTAAATATGGTGCTGTGCTGCTTGTGTGAATCCATTCACCTTCACAAAAGTTTGAAAAGGTATCTATATTGACAAGTACTTTTTGTAATGTATTGATTCATTTAGTTAGTGGTTTCATTCTGTTTAAAATCAATATGAACAATTGACTCTTTAGTAGAAATGTGCTGTTAATTAGAGCTTTGCGGATTAGTCTCCTGTGTTACTTTTTAAGGGTAGATAGTGACTTTTCAGCTGTTTTATAAGATTGTAAAGAACTCTACAGTGGAAAATTTGTGTAGAATGCATTTTTTGGATTGCTTTACAGTTGCTATGTTAACATTGATAGATATAGGGCCTCATTACACGGTAGACGGTAAGGGTTTACCGGTACCGGTATTTTACCGGTAAGGTAAACCCTTACTGCCTTACTACGAGGTCCCTTTGCGGGTTGGGGAATTTACCGCCTGCTTTTTGCAGGCGTTAAAAACCAACCCGCAAAGGGACCAGGGAGCTAATTACGGTACCACAATTTGCGGTGCCGTAATTAGCACCTTCCCCATTCCCATTATGCCCTATGGGTCAAAAATGGGAATGGGGAAGGGCAATGGGGGAAGGGGGAATTACTGCCCCACCAACCTTGGAATAGGGCGGTAATTCCCCTTTCCACCAAGGCGGTGCTGGTATTTTACCGGCATGGAACAAGGTGCTAATAGCACCTTGGTCCACTGCCATCCGTGTAATGAGGCCCATAGTGTTGGTTCATTAGTAGGTCGGCTTTTGTTTGTATATCTTCTTTGCTTTTAGTTTTTGGAAGAGGGGCCTTTACTTTTTTTTAGTGGTGTCTGTTTTAGTTTTGTTAAGTGAGGTTAAAAGCTCTTTTGTTTTAAAGTTTTATATACATTGTTTTTGTCTATATGGCTTGCTTTTATTCTTATCTGATCTATTTTGTCTTTCTTTTCTATGGAGTTGCTTTTTAGTAGGCATTCTGATGTGTCTGTTGGGAAAAAAGAAAGTTTGGGTTTGAAAGTTGTGGAATGTATATGCATGTCTTGTGCATGGGTTTGTGGGTGTGAATGTAGAGATGAATAGATTGCTGTTTGACTGTGAAGTGGCATAATAGGTGTGGTTTGGAAGATTGTAAGAGTAAGGGTCTGTAGAGGTGTGATGGACTTGGGTTAGTGAGAAAGGGAGTGGTGGTGTGATTGAATAAGTAGGGACATGATGATGTTTCGAGGAAAACGGTGGGTGTTCTAATGCTGGTGTTTAGATGCAAATAGAAAGAGTGTGAATGGTGCAATATAATGAGTAAGAGTGAAATAAATGTTGATTTCAAAAGAATACTCTAGGCTAATATAAAGTGGAAGTAAATTGTTACAATGAGAGAAATATAGATGGTATATTAGTGTACTTGCTTTGCAGGATGTGAAGGGTATTCTTTTTTGGCAGCTGTTTTTGGAAATCTTCTTTTCTGTAATTGTGAAAGGAAGTGGGTATATGTGTTAAAGGTGACATACTTTTAGCAAGCAAGGTTTTTATTTATGAAAGTAGGAGGAGTTGTTGGGAAAAGGAGTTAATGAAGCTGTGTCGTTGGTGGTGTACTAAAGTGTGTTAACTATGTTGTTAGAAGAATGTGAGTGTAGGAAGTTGTGTTTTGCACTTAAGAAGGAACAGGGAAAACATGGGTGTGAGAAAAAGGTGCATATTCAGGTTATTTGTGTGCTGCTGATTTTAATAAACGAAATGCTCTGTGTTGTAATGTATTTGTATGTGTTGCAGTGTTTTTTAAAGAATAGAGTGACTGTTCCCTAGTGGTAATGCAATGGAGATTTGTTGTTGCAGCAGTGTTTGGTGTCTTATAGTAGAGGTTGGAAAAGAAGGGTACTTTATATATAAGGTTAAGTGTTGTATATAGATACTTTGGTGGTATACAGATATGTGTGAGCAGATGGAGAATGGTGGCAGTGTAAGTGATGAGTGAGGTTGGAAAGTGTGACATTTATATTGCATGAAACATGGAAAATGCTGACCATTTAAAATGTTTCTTTTTGGGAGTTTTTTCATGAAAGTTAAATGCATATGTGCATTTATAGGAGCTCTGTGTGTAACTTTAAAAAAAAAGAAAATAAAAGCAGATGGAAATGATTTGTAGTACTTGGTGTGTATAAGTTTAATATGTTGGCAGTACATGCATACTTGCCAACATGATCCATTCCAATCTGCAGGTGCTTATGTAGTGCTCATTTTTTGTTTGCAGTCTGGGACATGTAGTTCCACTTTTCCCATTATAAAACTTGGACTACAAGTTCCAGATTGCAGAGAAAAAAACAGGACTGAGTTAGCACCTGCAGATCGAAATGGACTATGTTAGCAAGGATGCATCTAATGCCACCATATTATGTTTCCACATACCATGTGCCAAATAAAAATGTTGTAGAAATGTTTTGCATCTGCTTTTTAAAAAGTAACGAACAGTGCTGGTATAAATGCACATATGCATTTTTTTACTATCATCAAAATGCTCCTAAAAACAATTTTATTTAAACGCACATCGTTTCAGCCTTTTTATAATTTTCATTCAATATATATATGTGACACATTTGAATATTCCATTACAGTCCTGTTCTTTTTTCTTTGCATTCTGGAACATGTAGACTGGGTTTTATAATGGGAGAAGTGGAATTACAAGTCACAGAATGCAAAGAAAAAATGAAGACTTGATAAGCACCTAAGTTTGGAATGGTTCATGTTGGCAGGTATGATATGATATGATATGATATGGCATTTATAACGTGCCTACATACGAGTGTTTCAAGGCGTGACGAGACAAGGGAGGGGAACAGAGGGAAGATAACGACAATGATCCTACTAGGCCAGGTGTCATTCAGATCGCGCAAGTGAATGGGAAGCGGGAAGGGGAAAGTGCGGGGGAAGGGGGAGGGGACAGTGCAGTACATGGGATAATAGAATAAATAACAATAAGTAAAAGTACGGCCAGCTGGTGTCAAGTGCAAGGGTAAGTGCAGACATCGGGTGTCAAGTGCTGGAAGTGGGACTGAAAGGGATGCCGAAGACAGTCCCCAAGTGCGGGGGCTGCCCGGAAGGCAGTGCAGGAGTGTGATTGGTGGGGGAGGGGACCTGGGCCCGAGATTAGAGGGTAGCCAGGTAGCCAGTGCAGTTTCAGTTTCAGCCAGGAATTCAGTAGGTGAGAGGAAGAGAAAAAACAGAAGCAAAGAGAAAGGCTTTGAGGTACTCCCGGAACCAGAGATGATTCTCCTCAAATTTCAGGGAGGCAGGGAGGCTGTTCCAGGGGGAGGCCCCAGCTGAAGAAAAAGAAAAGATCTACCACCAACTCATTGCTTGGAGAAGCGACTGACCCTGAGGGAGTTGGAGGTGGATGAGTGAAGAGCTTGAGAAGGAAGATATTTAGGAAGAGAGAGTTGAAGGTATTGGGGTGCCAGACCCCAGAAGGCCTTGTAGACAATGCAGAGGGGTTTGAACTTAATTCTCGCAGCCACTGGGAGCCAGTGCAGAGATTTCAGTCCTGGAGAGATACGATCCCTGGGCTTGAGGCCAAGGACAAGTCTTGCTGTTCTGTTCTGGATGGGTTGCAGAGAGCGAAGAGTAGAAGCGGGCAGATTTAGAAAGAGGCTGTTGCAGTGGTCCAGCCTAGAGAGAACCAGAGCTCTGGAGACAGTGATCTTCTGGGGGAAGGAGAGGGACGGAAGAATACCTCTGAGGAGGTGCAGCTGGTAGTGTGACTTCTTAGAGACATTGGAGATGTGAGGAGTGAAGGAGAGTGTGGAGTTGAAGATGACCTCAAGGTTTTTTGCCTCACAGGTGCGAGCAGGAAGAGGGCCAAGAGAGGCCGCCCAGAGAGTGACAGGAAAGGAGGGAGCTGGTGTGCCGATGAGGAGAATCTCAGTCTTACTAGCATTAAGACAGAGATCATTGGCGGCGCACCACTCCTGGATGGCGGACAGACAGTGGGAGTGGGAGAGGGAGAAGAGGTGGCTGAAGGTAGCCTGAAAATGAGTTGAGTGTCATCTGCATAGCACTGAAAGTTGGGGAAGAGCGCTATATTGCGGTGGGCAAGCAGTGGCAGGTATTGTTTGAACAGCCAGGGAGAGAGGTGAGACCCCTGGGAAGCAACACAGATAGAGATAGAGATACAGGAGAGGAAGGACCCAAGTTGGTCCTGGGAGGGTCGATCAGAGAGGAAAGAAGTCAGCATGTACTGCCAACATATTAAACTTGCACACACCTTGTGCCACTTAAACATGTTCTACACATGTGTTGCATCTGCTTTTTCTTTCTTTTAGAAAAAAGTTACACACAGTGCTGCTATAAATTCACATATGCATTTTTTACTTGTATCAATTTTCTTTCTCCTAAAAAGAAACATTTTTAAATGCATAGCATTGTAAGTATTTGCTGCTTGATGTGAGCAGGTGCTGAATGCTGCAATGCATGGATTGTGCTGGAGTGGTTAACAAAGAGAACATGCTTTTTGAGATTATTACAGGGTGGGTAGCAGGAACTCTCTATTTATCTACTTGTAAAAGGGTTGAAGGAAATACTTTAAAAAATATAAGCATACCTGTACTATGTGTTGTTAGATGCAGATGTTGTTGAATCTGGAAATAGAAATCTTGAAGAGTTTCACAGTAGTTTTTGATGCAGATGGTTTTGAATAACAGGAGATATGTACTTTCAGAGTTCAAGTGTACATCTGAAGTGTTGAGCTGAGATGACAGGGTTAGGTGTAGAGTTTTTGGCTGTGATTGGTGGGTGGATGTGTGACTGTTTGAAAGCAGCCAATGAAGGAGTGTTAAGAACAAGAAAATGGAATGGGTAAAAGGGCTGCCCTGTGCTTCGGTGTCCGAAGTTATTGCGGTAGCCCTCAGACACTGCACTTGCCATCCGGTCTTTTAAGAATGACAGGCATGGAAATGTAACTGAGGAGATCGCGGACAGTCATGGATGTCCGCGGACATCGGGGGTTCAGCCAATCAGGTTTCCTGGGTGTGGTGATTAGGAGGAGAGGGTAGCAGAAGTTTTGTTTTTTGAGTGCACTGCAGATTTCTATGGCTATGTCTTTGAGGAAGCAGAGTGTATGGAATATGGGAGACTCTTGGATCTATTGGCTGAAGGTGTATTCTGAGCACTGTGGATTGTCTGAAAATCTTGGATTCAACGAATTTCAAGTTTCATGGTATGGAGTTCGAGAAATGAAGTGGGCGGACCTTCTCCCATTTTGTGCGAATAAGGTTCACTTGAAGCATCCGGAACATTGTTGAAGTTCACTGTGGAGGCAACAGTTTTGGCTATGTTACCGGAATATCATTACAGTTTGCAATGAAGGACACATTTGGGAAGTTGATAGAACTGATACCACATTTGAAAATAATTGTGCTCGAATAGCTCAGAGACAAATGTGGATGCATTCGAATTTATTTTGTCCACAAATTGAGAAAGCAAGGCGCAATGTGAACAAAGTTGTATGGGCCTTTCATAATTAAATTATTACATGAAATTATTACATTTGATATTGGTAAAATTGTTCAAATAGATGGAGTGCATCTAACTGATGGAGGCAATCAGTTTGTTCTTGTAAATGTTCAAAATACATTGAAGCAGTTTCTGAAAACACAAAGTATTCATTAGAAGTTGCATTCAAATATTTTAGAATAGACAATAAAAATTAGAAGCGCTTTTTGTGAAAGTTACAAAACATAATTACATTTTGTAGAATCTTTGTTAGTTTAGTACATAAAAAGAAATAATAAAAAAATATATAAAAGTCGAAAAGAGAAAAAACGGGTTCCATGCGTTAATATCCCCGCAAAAATAAAAAATATCACCATACAAAAATAATGCCATATTTTTGCTGCGATTTTAAGCTATGGAACCTGTAGGGGACACCCCGCATCCCCCAGTCCCATTTAGCCCATAAATTAACCACAGCAATAATATCACCTATGGCCTTACCCCACAACCATATATATGGCGATATTATTGGTGGGGATAATATTATCTGATACCAAAAAAGGTTCATTTAAGAGCCCCCATTTTTGTGCGAAAAAACAATTTATATGATTTTCATTTCCCCACCACATGACTGGAATTTTCTAGATATACTCGGACTACCGCACTGTCCATGGACTATGCAGGCTGCAATGGGCCCTGTGATTTTTTTTTTATCTCAGATCTATTTTTCAACTGTGAAAGGTGGCTCCTAAAGGAACAATTTTTTTTTGGCAAAGTGGAGAAGGGGAACCAACCACAGAAATGGAGGAGCATGACTAATTAAAAGTGTGTCATGCGAAACCAGTCATGTCCAGACACCACAAACTGTCCAAAGCACCTCCAATTTGAGAACGGACACCGCAAATAGTCATATTGTCCGCATACTATTAATTGGCGCTTTAAAGAAAATAATAAGACAGAACAATATGCAATATATTTATAGTATACAAAATAAATGTTTGTATGAAAGGGATGGGCAACATAAATAGGAGAATTCATAATTTTTGGACAGTGATGATGGGAGTGAAGTCTCATTAAGGGGTCTTTCATTTAAATTTGGGGAATTTGATGGGGATGATTGCAGGGGGAAAGGAGGGCAGGTGCAAGAAGGACAGTGATAATCTACATTTTTAATAACAGGTTTTTTAACATAATTTAAAAGTTCCTTAAAGTAATTACTTGGTTAATCCAATTTTGCATAAAACATCATGATTTCATTATGTACAGTTGGGGATAGGGCTTTTCTTTGTGCTTCTTGGGATTCTCCATAATTAAATTGGGGTGATGTTTCTTCATGTAAACTATGTATTTAATAAAAAAGGAAATTATTATTTCACTGAGGTCTGTAGTAACTACATTATTTCTTTAAATTAACCATATAATGTTTTCCATTAGAGATGTTATAATCGCTCAGTTCTTCTGTTGGAAAGTTTTCTTCCAACCACTCAAGTGTACTTTGCATTTCGGTAAAAATTCAAAAATAGTAATATTTGCTTATCTCTACATAATGAATGGTAATAATAAATACATAAATGCAGTGTACTTACTGTTTGGTGAGAGATTGTTTTTGAATAAGTGCTTTGTGTATGTGAGTCTCTATGAACAGTTGTACTCAACTGATAATATGAGATGTACAGTTATGGTTTATGCTCGGTCCATTCCATTATATTGTGGTATAAATGAAAAAATGTGTACATTTTGAAGTAGTCCTTTGTACAAAAACCTATATTTTCATGCAGTAAATATAAGTAACGTTGTTTAATGTATATGTGTATGTTAATTGATGGGTAGAATATTTTCTGTTCTCCCTTGTGCTTCTGGGTTTTGTGAATGCTACCTTCTGTCGGCGGACTATGGCACTGTCCGTGGACTCGACAGCTGCTACAGTATAATGTAAGGAACTTGGAGTAAATTCAGGGTGCACTGGTAAAAAGCTATGCAATTATCTGAAAAACGTTGTTAAAGGGATGTTATGGTAAATTGCACTATAAAAACCTATTAAAATCAGTGAAAAAAACATTGTTGAAGGGATGTTATGGTTACAAGTAAGACTGTAAAACCCCAGAAATGTGGCAGTTATTGTCAGCTAAGCAACCATAACTCGCACCACCACAACACACTGCTAAGACTAACACCCAGGACATCAAATATGACATCACAAATGTCATTGATGACATCACTTAGGGAATCACATATGAAATTAATTTTGATGAAAAGTCCCTACAAGGGGTTTTGTTTATAATGTTGGTAACAAGATGTCAGGGCTGACTGGGAGACCTTCTATGAACTATTTAATGTATTAAAGTATGTACTCATGTAAACAACACATGGAGTGTTGTTGTTAATACAGGAATCTAATCATACATACACATAAGGAATGGCTACAGCATGCACCATAGAAGTACCATGTTTTTATCTGGTAATTTCGGATAGTAAAATAATGAATACTACTTTACCAGAGTTTTGAGTAAGTTAAACATGGAATAAATAGCTAACAATCCAACAATTACTACACACTTGTGCTAGTACTAACAATGCATATGAGGACCCACAATGCCTGCAAATTAGAGGCACATACAGGGAAACTTAAGTAAGGAAGAAAGAAACAAGAGCACAAAAAAAGTCAATTACATTAAAGTTCATCTTCATACATACAAATTAATTGTGTGTTTGAGGCCTGCTTATTGCCCCGTGTATGTGCACCATGAAGTGAGACCAATCCCTAAGGAAAGTTCTTTAAGAACATACGACAAGGTTAATGTCTAGATATATAGCATCTTTTGAATATTCATATTCTGACTTTTAGTAAAAATCAGCTGGCCTAGATATGTCAGTGAACAAAAACAAGTGGCCTAGATATGTAATGTCATCAGTGATGTTATCAATGGCATTTGTGATTTCATCTTTGATGTCCTGGGTTGTTAGTCTTAGCTGTGCACATGGTGGCGCGAGTTATTGTTGCTTAGTATAACATAACTGGTGAATTTCTGGGTTTTATCAGTTTTACTTGTAACCATAATGTCCCTTTAAAGTTTTTTCACTGAATTATTGTTATTACTTATATTGTTATTATTATTATTATTATTATTATTATTATTATTATTATTATTATTATTATTATTATTACTATTATTGTTATTATTTCTTCTGACTTTCAAGTGAACGATTACCCTTGAGCTCCATAGGCTCCATACACTTTTTGAACCTTTTTCCCTTCACTTTACGTAGGTTTTTCAAAAAATGAAATGCATCAATTAAATGTAGAAAATCTAGAAAACAGGTACCTCTGAGGTTTTCCTTGCTACCCCTTGCTACCCCTGTGGTCTCCCTTGCTACCCCTAAAAAAAAAAGATTTTTTAAAAATGTTCTTTTGTGTTTTTTAATGCAAGGTTCCGGGCTATGGCCAGCGCCATGTGAGTCTTTGCTTATGGAGTGGCTGGCTTTTTTGTTCCGGCCTCTTGCAAAGAAAAAAAGAAGAAAAAAAAGAACAGGGGTTACACAAGTCTAACGCTTTCGGGAGTGACCCTAAATAATAAAGAATAGGAAGACCAAATACATTTTTTTTTTATTATATCCAATAATTGCTAGTCTCATTAACAGTTTATTTCAGGCACACTTCAGGGGGCAAGTCACAGGGCCTCATTACGAGTATGGAGGTAGCCATGGTGCTATTAGCGCCATGGTTGCCTCCATACCGGGCACCAAAACCGGGATCCTTCAATGGGGAATTACCGGGTCATTACAACATTGGGGGACCCGGTAATTCCTCCTTGAAGGAACCATTCCCCATTCCCATTTGAGCCCTCATAGGGCTCAATGGGAATGGGGAGGGAGGTAATAACGGGCACATTACAAATGGCCCGTTATTAGCTCCCTCTTCCCCACGCGGGACCCGGAAAGGACGTCTGGTTTTACCAGACGTCTGTTCCGGGTCCCGCAAAGGGAACATCGTAATAGGCGCTCTCGTAATGAAGGGTGCCGGTCCCGTACCGGCACCCTTCATTAAGGGACTGCCAGGGTCGTAATGAGGCCCACTGACTTAGTCTGTTCTTAAACACCTCAACTCAGCCTGTCATCCTTCTGAGGTCAATAAATGAGTACCAACACAGGTTGGGTGATATTGTATGTATATTTGTTCTATAAAAAGTGCTTAAGCGTAAGTGCTATATAATAACACATCTTTATGATTTGGCCATGGATGTCTGCTTCCATTCACAGTAAGTTGGTAATATGGGCCTATACACACAACGATACATATGGCGACCCATTCTTGTTTGAAATGTATATCACATTATATACATATTCTTCGTACTGTGCTTAGGAACAATGCTGTGTGATGGCACTTTCTGTTTTGTCAAGGGGTGAAAGGTTGTGTTCCATCGCTTTCCGTGATATCACTTGGAGTGGGGTCAAATGAGGCCAAGGGTCGTGTGATGTCACTTCCACTACCCCTGGCATTTTGGTGAAATGACGTCCCTGCTAGAAGCTCTTAATTTTATAATTGCCTCCAAGGCACTCAATGACCTTTATTTACAACCTTTCACATATATGTAATGCGATTAACTAAATGCAATACAAATATTGAACATGTGTATTAGTCCCAGCATTGAAAGAATAACATGTATTTCTCTATTTCATTCAAACCCCCTGTATCACCTTCGCGCACCGTCTGACCCTGCCTTTCGCCTCACTACTGGCACTGATAGTGTTGCTGACTAGGCAGGCTCATTTCCTCTTACGATGGTGGCGCTCAATCGGTTACACACAGCGAATCGAGCCTACATAGAATTAAAGAGGTTTTAAGTCGTAGCACAAATTAAATATTTTGTTATAATCTGTTTTTTATGGCATTTGTTTTTTGGGATTCTGTGGTTAGTGAAGTAGTGAACATTTGAGGTAAGAACTAAGCGTATCTATATGAATGTGTTTTTTTTTAATGTAAAAACAGGTGCAAACGTTTGAAATAACTTTGAAAATGCCGAAGAGCCTGTGTCCCCCTGAGTCACAAAATGTATACGGCTTACAGATTTAAATGAACAACAAACTAAACTCTCTGTTTAGAAAGCTGCATACAAAAGTGTGCGCACCAGAAGAACCACGACAATGCAAAATTAAGGCATCGGTCTCTTTATTACTTATCTTCACAGCTGGTAATCCGCGTTCCCGAACATTGCGCATCAGATCATTGGCACATCCACTCTTTGCCAGACTCTCCTTCACCAGTTAACTGGCACTGTGTGACCCTCACACACTGCATGCACACCTTTCATTTGCCATTGCAATTTTTAGAAAATGAGACTAGACCTACACGCGCAAAAGCACATCACTAGAGTATCCTTCCCCGAACACATTTACAGAAACATGCTCATAAATATACATATTTCGATTTACAGCATCCCACTGCATGTAATGCACACACGCCCGTCACTTCCACATCCACTCTCTTACACTTGAACAGGAACATGAACACCAGTGCACATCCTCCTTCTTACAGGATGTCACTACATTAACATGCACACAAGCACATCACTACCACATCGGCTCTCTTACACTTGAAAAGGAACATGAACACCAGTGCACATCCTCCTTCTTACAGCATGTCACTACATTAACATGCAAACAAGTACATCTCTACCACATCTACTCTCTTACAATTGAACAGGAACATGAACACCAGTGCACATCCTCCTTCTTACAGCATGTCACTACATTAACATGCAAACAAGCACATCACTACCACATCCGCTCTCTTACACTTGAAAAGGAACATGAACACCAACATCCTCCTTCTTACAGCATGTCACTACAATTACATGCACACAAGCATGTCATTACCACATCCGCTCTCTTACACTTGAAAAGGAACATGAACACCATTGTGCATCCTCCTTCTTACAGCATGTCACTACATTAACATGCAAACAAGCACATCACTACCACATCCGCTCTCTTACACTTGAAAAGGAACATGAACACCATTGTGCATCCTCCTTCTTACAGCATGTCACTACATTAACATGCACACAAGCACATCACTACCACATCGGCTCTCTTACACTTGAAAAGGAACATGAACACCAACATCCTCCTTCTTACAGCATGTCACTACAATTACATGCACACAAGCACGTCATTGCCACATCCGCTCTCTTACACTTGAAAAGGAACATGAACACCATTGTGCATCCTCCTTCTTACAGCATGTCACTACATTAACATGCACACAAGCACATCTCTACCACATCCACTCTCTTACACTTGAACAGGAACATGAACACCAGTGCACATCCTCCTTCTTACAGCATGTCACTACATTAACATGCACACAAGCACATCACTTCCACATCCACTCTCTTACACTTGAACAGGAACATGAACACCAGTGCACATCCTCCTTCTTACAGCATGTCACTACATTAACATGCACACAAGCACGTCACTACCACATCCGCTCTCTTACACTTGGAAAAGGATCATGAACACCAACATCCCTCTTCTTACAGCATGTCACTACAATTACATGCACACAAGCACGTCATTACCACACCCGCTCTCTTACACTTGAAAAGGAACATCAACACCAGTGCACATCCTCCTTCTTACAGCATGTCACTACATTAACATGCACACAAGCACGTCACTTCCACATCCGCTCTCTTACACTTGAAAAGGATTATGAACACCAACATCCTCCTTCTTACAGCATGTCACTACAATTACATGCACACAAGCACGTCATTACCACATCCGCTCTCTTACACTTGAAAAGGAACATGAACACCATTGTGCATCCTCCTTCTTCCAGGATGTCACCACATTTACATGCACACAAGAACGTTACTACAACATCCTCCCTCTTACACTTTAACAGGAATATGAACACCAGCATCCTCCTTCTTACAGCATGTCACTACAATTACATGGACACATGCACGTCATTACCACACCCGCTCTCTTACACTTGAAAAGGAACATGAACACCATTGTGCATTCTCCTTCTTACGGGATGTCACCACATTTACATGCACACAAGCACGTCACTACCACATCCGCTCTCTTACACTTGAAAAGGAACATGAACATCAACATCCTCCTTCTTACAGCATGTCACTACAATTACATGCACACAAGCACGTCATTACCACATCCGCTCTCTTACACTTGAAAAGGAACATGAACACCATTGTGCATCCTCCTTCTTCCAGGATGTCACCATATTTACATGCACACAACAACGTTACTACAACATCCTCCCTCTTACACTTTAACAGGAATATGAACACCAGCATCCTTCTTACAGCATGTCACTACAATTACATGGACACATGCCCGTCATTACCACATCCGCTCTCTTACACTTGAAAAGGAACATGAACACCATTGTGCATCCTCCTTCTTCCAGGATGTCACCACATTTACATGCACACAAGAACGTTACTACAACATCCTCCCTCTTACACTTTAACAGGAATATGAACACCAGCATCCTCCTTCTTACAGCATGTCACTACAATTACATGGACACATGCCCGTCATTACCACATCCACTCTCTTACACTTGAAAAGGAACATGAACACCATTGTGCATCCTCCTTCTTCCAGGATGTCACCACATTTACATGCACACAAGAACGTTACTACAACATCCTCCCTCTTACACTTTAACAGGAATATGAACACCAGCATCCTCCTTCTTACAGCACGTCACTACAATTACATGGACACATGCACGTCATTACCACACCCGCTCTCTTACACTTGAAAAGGAACATGAACACCATTGTGCATTCTCCTTCTTACGGGATGTCACCACATTTACATGCACACAAGCACGTCACTACCACATCCACTCTCTTACACTTGAAAAGGAACATGAACACCAACATCCTCCTTCTTACAGCATGTCACTACAATTACATGCACACAAGCACGTCATTGCCACATCCGCTCTCTTACACTTGAAAAGGAACATGAACACCATTGTGCATCCTCCTTCTTACAGCATGTCACTACATTAACATGCACACAAGCACATCTCTACCACATCCACTCTCTTACACTTGAACAGGAACATGAACACCAGTGCACATCCTCCTTCCTACAGCATGTCACTACATTAACATGCACACAAGCAAGTCACTTCCACATCCACTCTCTTACACTTGAACAGGAACATGAACACCAGTGCACATCCTCCTTCTTGCAGCATGTCACTACATTAACATGCACACAAGCACATCACTACCACATCCGCTCTCTTACACTTGAAAAGGAACATGAACACCAACATCCTCCTTATTACAGCATGTCACTTCAATTACATGCACACAAGGACGTCATTACCACATCCGCTCTCTTACACTTGAAAAGGAACATGAACACCATTGTGCATCCTCCTTCTTACAGCATGTCACTACATTAACATGCACACAAGTACATCTCTACCACATCCACTCTCTTTCACTTGAACAGGAACATTAACACCAGTGCACATCCTCCTTCTTACAGCATGTCACTACATTAACATGCACACAAGCACGTCACTACCACATCCGCTCTCTTACACTTGAAAAGGAACATGAACACCAACATCCTCCTTCTTACAGCATGTCACTACAATTACATGCACACAAGCACGTCATTACCACACCCGCTCTATTACACTTGAAAAGGAACATCAACACCAGTGCACATCCTCCTTCTTACAGCATGTCACTACATTAACATGCACACAAGCACATCTCTACCACATCCACTCTCTTACACTTGAACAGGAACATGAACACCATTGCACATCCTCCTTCTTGCAGCATGTCACTACATTAACATGCACACAAGCACATCACAACCACATCCGCTCTCTTACACTTGAAAAGGAACATGAACACCAACATCCTCCTTCTTACAGCATGTCATTTCAATTACATGCACACAAGGACGTCATTACCACATCCGCTCTCTTACACTTGAAAAGGAACATGAACACCATTGTGCATCCTCCTTCTTACAGCATGTCACTACATTAACATGCACACAAGTACATCTCTACCACATCCACTCTCTTACACTTGAACAGGAACATTACCACCAGTGCACATCCTCCTTCTTACAGCATGTCACTACATTAACATGCACACAAGCACGTCACTACCACATCCGCTCTCTTACACTTGAAAAGGAACATGAACACCAACATCCTCCTTCTTACAGCATGTCACTACAATTACATGCACACAAGCACGTCATTACCACACCCGCTCTATTACACTTGAAAAGGAACATCAACACCAGTGCACATCCTCCTTCTTACAGCATGTCACTATATTAACATGCACACAAGCACATCTCTACCACATCCACTCTCTTACACTTGAACAGGAACATGAACACCAGTGCACATCCTCCTTCTTACAGCATGTCACTACATTAACAAACACACAAGCACGTCACTAGCACATCCGCTCTCTTACACTTGAAAAGGATTGTGAACACCAACATCCTCCTTCTTACAGCATGTCACTACAATTACATGCACACAAGCACGTCATTACCACATCCGCTCTCTTACACTTGAAAAGGAACATGAACATCATTGTGCATCCTCCTTCTTCCAGGATGTCACCACATTTAGATGCACACAAGAACGTTACTACAACATCCTCCCTCTTACACTTTAACAGGAACATGAACACCAGCATCCTCCTTCTTACAGCATGTCACTACAATTACATGGACACATGCATGTCATTACCACACCCGCTCTCTTACACTTGAAAAGGAACATGAACACCATTGTGCATTCTCCTTCTTACGGGATGTCACCACATTTACATGCACACAAGCACGTCACTACCACATCTGCTCTCTTACACTTGAAAAGGAACATGAACATCAACATCCTCCTTCTTACAGCATGTCACTACAATTACATGCACACAAGCACGTCATTACCACATCCGCTCTCTTACACTTGAAAAGGAACATGAACACCATTGTGCATCCTCCTTCTTCCAGGATGTCACCACATTTACATGCACACAAGAACGTTACTACAACATCCTCCCTCTTACACTTTAACAGGAACATGAACATCAGCATCCTCCTTCTTACAGCATGTCACTACAATTACATGCACACAAGCACGTCATTACCACATCCGCTCTCTTACACTTGAAAAGGAACATGAACACCATTGTGCATCCTCCTTCTTACAGCATGTTACCACATTTACATGCACACAAGCACGTCATTACCACACCCGCTCTCTTACACTTGAACTGGAACATGAGACCAGTGCACATTCTCTTAGATTAGAAAAAGAACAATGATTCCATGCAAGAGAAAATCGCTCACTCACTTAAACCACACCCACCCACCCACTCTAGCCACAAAAACGACCTTTCCTCTGTCCTTTGGGGCATTGATGCGTCACCCTTTATGCCTCTGCAACATGATAAGAACACTATGCCTACTGCACCTGAAAGAAACATGCAACTAACAATAGACACAGGACTCTGGTAAGCTTCCTCACCAACCCCACACCACACAGGATAACATGAGTCAACAAATGGAAACTATGGGGAAGATATAGAAATGAAGGTGAACAGACAAGACTACATTGCATAGTTATACAGACATTCTAGGGCGCATGCGTGGTACACAATCTGTAGCTCATTGACTTGTAGTTGAAGAACTAGCACACATGTATATTTGGTTGGTATGGAAAGGTATGTAAATTCAGTGGGAAAGGTGCAAAAACGGGAAAAGGGCTGGTAAAAAAGGGCAGAAACAAGGAGGGGAGAGGGTGAGGCAAAGGTGATTCTTATTAAGCGGGACCCTTTAAGAAAATTCAGAATTAAAAATGAAAGTGTGGAAAATATGTCAAAAAATCGTGTTTTCTAAATGGGCAATTTGGAAACTGACATACAACCAACTCATCTTTACACTAACTCCTCCAAACGATACATAAGCATGTACCCCACATGTGTGAAGCACAGCATGGTGCGCTGTCTTGG
The DNA here is from genome assembly GCF_040938575.1 of Ambystoma mexicanum. Classification (NCBI taxonomy): domain Eukaryota; kingdom Metazoa; phylum Chordata; class Amphibia; order Caudata; family Ambystomatidae; genus Ambystoma; species Ambystoma mexicanum. The sequence continues at coordinate 1,272,470,253 of NC_090929.1, read as the reverse complement.
TCGTGCATGCAGTCTATAGTCACCCACAATTTCAGGCACTCCCAAAGCAATGACATCACGTCACAATATAATTGACCCGGGGTTACTAAGTAAAGCAGTAGAATGGTATGTAAAAGATCACAATCTAGTAAATGTTTGGGTACAGAGCTGAGAACCCCACCGTCCAGTTAAGAGCAATGACATTCCGTCGCAATAGTGCAGTCTGGTATTGCCCGTCCAGTTTATATATTATGACGTCCCATCATTAACTGTGACCTTGCATAATAGATTGTGTGCCATCCCAATCAGTGCAAACAGCCACGACATGAAAAAGTGCATGCAAAATATAGCACAAACCAGGGACCTTCCATCCAGGTGATGCAATAAGTGGACACCAATGTTAAGTTACTGTGTACGGGTCATCCAAGGGCCTCACAAATGACATTATTATAAACTCATAGAAATGTCACATTCAGGCAGTATACTACCTACCAGTGTATGCTCACACATCCAAGCTCCACCCTGGGCAGGAAAATAACTCAGTGCTCATCTGTGGTGTAATTCGTGGTTACCAGATGGCATGAATAAACATCCATCCTATATTACGGGCAAACATAGATTGCATTAATTTAAAAGTTCACTAAAACAGTGTAATATTAGCATAATGCACGACTCTGTGAATATTACACAATATTATAATGCATCACTGTAAAAGTGATACAATTGTAAATCATCATGGCAACGTTCCTCTCTTACTACACCGAATACCTGACTCGAACACCAATGTGCTTTATGATATAAAAAAACATTTGAGGAGAAATTGAACAAATGGGATTGGTGTGCTAACTCAGAGCACTTGGCCAAGTTGAAAGGTTATGTGGCAGTCTCACATGTCATACATAGATATCTAAAACCGCAGCCCTATTTGCTCCTATGTCCGGCTCCTGAAGTAAGACAATTTTTACTGAGACTGAGAACTATTCAGCTCCCGGTACTTACTATCCTAGGCCCTCGACTGAAGATCCATCGGGAGGCCAGGTTTTGCCGTATCTGCCAGGGAGCAGGAGCATTTGAAACTACCAAACATGTACTTTCACTATGCCCTAAAATGGGCCCTACATATATGAATGCATATGAAAAATGGGTCCATGACTATGAGGCGATTAAGGAGGACATATATATGTCTTATGTGTTTAACGATATGTATGTGTTGTGTAAGATCCTAATTTTAGATTATACCACAATAAAGTATTTATTATTATAAACATTTATCATCTTGCAGATTATCAATTGTTGTTAAGTTTTCAAATAAAAAAATGCATTTGCATAAATATTCACCGAACGCATCCCACCTTGCCCTCCTCCCATGTAGAATACATGCACACCATCAGGTGGGAATAAACATTACACGCATGATAAACACTAGTAAAGTATGGCTTCAGGCATTATGCAGGCAGACCTAAAAGAGATAATCAGAGCCCCTGAGAGGTCAAATAATCCTCAGTCAAAGCTTGTGTTACATTGTTTAATAGAAAATGATAACAACATTTTTTCTATCCAAGGGATGCAAGGACCAAGTGCATAAGAGCATACCAGATTGAGAACACATAATTCCAGAGTAAAACGGAAGAAAAACATCAAAAACAACCAAAACGAATCCATTAAGAGTAGTCTGACACATGGTATGATTCATAAAGTTTCGTCTGGGCTCTGGCCCTTCTGCCTGCAGTGACTCCCACCTGGAATCTGGATCCCGGCTCTCTGGTTGGAACTCCTACACCATCTACACACCATCAGGATTGTGACTGTTCTGGCCTTGGTCTCTGCTGCTGGGGCTGTCAGACCCCCACTTGTTACTGTGGCCCTCTCTGCTCTGGTTAACTTATTCCCCGTCAGGGCACTCCTGCCTCGGCCTGCTGGTGCGCCTCCCTTGCCTGCAGCTGCTATCTCCCTTCTACCACTCCCCCATCATCTGGCCAATGTGACCTTCCAGCTCCACGCACATCTACTTGCAGCCTCCTTCCACCTGCTGGTTTCCACTCCTCCGGGAGACTCTCCTCTGAGCCCTGGCCCTCTGCCTGCTAACAGCCCCTGCCTGGACCCTGGACCTAGGCTCTTCAGTGAATTCTCCTGCACCTCCTCCTCATTGAGGGTGACTTGGTGGTTCTGTGACCCCACCTGTGAGTGTGATCTTCTCTGCCTTGTCCCTGCTGGGCGTGCTGCTGTTTAGTGTGCTGTTCAGTGTGCTACTAATCAGTGGGTTCAGCTGCTCATCCCACTCACCTCCATTGGCCTCTCTGAACGCTCTATCCCTGCATCTATCTGCTGTAACTGACTGATCTGGCCTCTGGTGACACAGAAGAGGGACTCCAGTTGTTCTCTGCGCCTTCTTCGCCCCTCTCTTCTTGTTAGACTGCCAGCGTATAACTTGACATTATCTTCCTGATCCTCTTTCCTGACCACAGTGCCAGCATTACCCCTGTCCCTAACATCTAGCCTCTGGAGAGTGAACTACCTCATGGACGCCCTGCAGCCATCTCCATCCACCTCTCTCCAATCTAACTGCCATTGTCTATGATCCATTTTTTCCCATTGTAGCCCTCCTCTTTGCAACCACCTTCTACCCCCTCGGCCTCTATTCTGCATTTTCCCCTACTTTATTGAACACTACAGCCACAGCCTGATATACCCTACCACTGGTCCCCTATCACCACTTGTCCTGTAATATCAACCCTCAGTAATCCACCTGCTACCTCCCACATTACCACCTCCCTCCCCTGTCTGCTCCTTCCCCTCCATCCCTTATCTTCTCTCCTACTGATTACCTACCACCACCAGATCTCTTTAAGCTATAGACTGTTAATCTCCTCCTCGTACTTCCTTCTGCCCCCTGCCATGCCCTCCTGATCTACACACCACCTACTGCCTCCTGAGTCCTTCCTACACTCGCCTCCTGCCTCCTTATTGGCTCTTCCTCCCTTCCCCCATCTGTCACCACCTTACCCTACAGTCATACCATTACCGCACTCTCCTATTTCCTCTGCACTCTCTTACTTTCTGCAATCTCTCCCCTTTCCTGTCATGCGAATCGGTAGGTCTCTCCTTTCTCTTCCACCTTTCTCCTCACCTCTTCCGTCCAACTTCCTCCCCTCCCCCCTTACTTTCCTCCTCATCCTTCCCTTAGTCCACATGTACATACCCTTGCTCAACCCCCACCCCCATACACCTCCTTCCATCTCGGCCCTTCCTTATCGTCTTAACTTCATCTACCCTCCAATCCAACCTTCCTATCTAATCAATATTGCTCTTTGGAATGCCAGATCCCTTTGCAATAAGACTGCTGCTGTTTTAGACATGTTCTTTTGTTTTAACCTTCATTTCCTCTGTCTAACTGAAACTTGGATCCCACCTCACAACTCTACTGTCCCTGCCTCTCTTACTACCCCTTCCTCTTCCTGTTCTAATGTCTCTCATCCTTCTGGTCGTGGTGGAGGTGTTGGTATCGTCTTCTATCCTAAATACCTTTTGTCTAATTCTTCACTATCCCTTCCTAATGTCCCTTCTTTTGAATACTTGTATAAATCCTTTACTCACCCTTATCCCATTTCCTTCCTAATTATCTATAGACCTCCTGGGCCCCTCGCCTCCTTTTATGACGACCTTGACCACCTCCTCTCTCTTATCTCCCCTTCCCCTTCTCCACTCACTGTACTTGGCGACTTGAACCTTCACCTTCCCACCTCCCCTCAACCCTCACCTCTTATCTCGATTCTCGACTCCTACCTTCTCTCTCCTCTCCCCTCCTCTCCGACTCACTCTTCTAGTTCCACTATTGCTCTCATCTTTAATTCCACCTACTCCTCCTCTCCTGGCTCCTCTTTACCCATCTATCTATCTGATTATGCTCAACATCTCCCTGTCCTCTACCCTGCTCCATATATTTTACTCGACGTGACCTCCGGAACTTCAACCCTTCACTCTTCCTTGATACCTGATCTTCTTGCCTTCCACCCCTTTCTTATTTCTCCTCCCTCCCTGCTGACCTTGCCTTATCCTCTCTTTCGTCCTCTATCTCCTCTAGTCTCGATCTACTACACCCCCTCTCCTCTTTCCACCCTACTCATAAGCCTTCCTCACCTCCTGTCCATGTGTCGTCTCCTCCGTCACCTTGAGCATCGCTGGCTCAAATCCCCCACTCTTCCTAACCAAACCGCCTACTTCTCTTATCACTCTCTATATGACTCCTGCCTTAACTCTGCCAAACGCCCATACTTTTCAAACCTCCTTCACTCCCAAGCCTCTCATCCTCATCGCATCTTTCAAACCCTCTCTTGTCTCCTCTCCCCTCCCGCTCTCTTCTAATTCCCCTCTTTCTCTTTCTGACTTTACCAACTTCTTCTCTGAAAACATTATTTCTCTTCGCCAAAAAATTGTATGTTCTCCTTCTTATTCCCCTCCCTCCCCTTATTATATTCCCCTTCAGCTCAAATGTCTAAATTTTCTCCTATCACTCCATCTGATGTTTCTCTCCTCTTAACTAAATTCCACCCTACCACTGCCCCTTCCAATCCCATCCCTTCGTGTCCCCAAGATTTACCCCCATCTCTTACCCTATCTAATCTCCTTCTTCAATACTTGTCTCTCTATGGCCACCTTCCCTTCTGCATTTAAGCATGCCACTATCATCCCTATACTGAAAAAGCCTTCTGCTAATCCTCTTCTCGCTTCCAACTTTCGGCCAGTCTCATTTTTACCTTTTCTCTCTAAATTACTCGAACACGCTTAGCATATTCTCAGCTCTATACTTATGTCACTACCCACTCTCTCCTTCCCCCCTCGCAATCTGGCTTCTGTCGCAAACACTCAACTGAGTCCACTCTTACCTATGTCCTTAACTCTATCTTTACTGCTCGTTATCCCAAGCAATCCTCAATCCTCATCCTCCTTGACCTCTCTGCTGCTTTCGACACTGTCGATCACCCCTTACTTCTTAATACTCTTTCCTCCCTTGGTTTCAAAGGCTCTGTCCTTAACTCGCTCTCCTCTTACCGCTCCCACCGCTCTTCCGCCGTTTCTTGGGGCGAATAAACCTCTACTACCTTCCTGCTCGAATTCGGCATTCCCCAAGGCTCTGTCCTCAGACCCTTCTTATTCTCTCTTTACACTTCACTCCTCGCTCCTCTCATCTCCTCCTTCAGGATTTATAATCGTTTCTATGCCAATGACACCCAACTATTCCTCTCCTTTTCTTTCTTCACCTCTGACTTACATCTCAATGGGGCTCATTACGAGTTTGGAGGTGGCCATGACCTTAATAAGGGCATGGCCACCCCCAAACTCGGGTCCGGCAACGGGTCCCGCAAAAGGGTACTTACCGGGCCATTTCGACCTTGGAGAGCCTGGTAATTCCCTTTCGAGGGACCCAGAGCCGGTACGTTCCCATTCCCATATGAGCCCCTATAGGGCTCAATGGGAATGGGGAGGATGGTAGCAGCGGTACTGTTCATAACGGTACCGTTGCTACCATCCTGGTCTGCTCGTGGGTGCCGCTCTGCACAGCTGGTGTGACCAGGCATCCAAAGCGGCACCCGCGAGCAAATTCGTAATGTTGCGGCATGGCAACAACGGCGCCGGTAGCACTACCGGCGCCGTTGTTGCCTTACCACAACAGTCATAATGAGGCCCAATGTCTCTTCCTGTCTTACTGCCATTAAATATTGAATGTCATCTCACTATCTCTCTCTTAACACTGACAAGACTGAAGTATTTTTCTTTCCATCTAACACACTTCCTCCTCCCTCTCCCCCTCCTTCTATTCAATGTTCCACTTCTAGTCTCCCTATTTCCAACCATGCTCATAATCTTGGCATTTACTTTGACTCTTCCCTCTCCTTTACTCATCATATCTCCCTCACCTCTTGGGCATGCCGCTACCATCTCTTTAACATCCGTAAAGTTCGTCCCTCTCTCACCTTCCATGCTACCAAACTTGTAATCTCCTCGCTCATCTTTTCTCGCCTTTTCTATTGTTTTTCTCTCTTCTTTGGTCTCCCCGCTTCCCACCTTGCCCCCCTCAAATCCCATTATCACTCTGCCATCCTCACGCTCTGTCTTCTCTCTCCTCATGACTCCATTTCCAACTCACTATATCAGCTAGGATGGCTTCCTTTCCACTCCCAAAATAAATTTAATTTCCTTTGTCTTGTCTTTAAATCTCTTCACGAACTTTCTCCTCCTTACCTCTCCTCTCTTCTCTCATTCTACACCCCCTCTCGCTCCCTTCATTCTGCTGATCTCTTCTTACTTTCAGTTCCCCCACCCCCTTGTGCCTCTTCTCATTTCCATTCCTTTCAGCTCCTTACGCCCTTACACTGGAACTCCCTACCTTTTTCTATCCGTTCCTCCCCTACCTATTCCTCCTTCTGCTCCTCACTGAAATCTGTCCTTCTTCATTCCCCTTCCTGATCCCCTTCTCCCTCTCACCATTCTCACCCTCCTTCTACTACCCTTCTCTGTGTTCTCTTTATCTTTCCCCTTCTCTTCTAAATCTCCCTTCTTCCTACTACTCACTTTACTCACTACTCTCTCTCCCCCTCCTTCCTTCTCCACCCTTTCCTCCGCTCTTCTTTCTCAAATGCAAATTGTTCTACATGCTGGTTTGACGCATGTTTATCGTTATTGCTTCTACTGTTTAATGTATTTTTGTTGTTCATTGTAAAGGGCCTTGGATTAAGGCGCTATATAAAACAATAAATACAAATACAAATAAATGAGAAAGTCAATGCTGTGTTGGATAGATTTTGGGGTTATATCTATTACAGTGTGATATTCTTTTATTATGGTGGTATTTGGTGTTATTTAATAATTCTTGGCAATATATTGTGGTAACCTGTTGTGGTATTTTTATAATGGCAAGACTAATTTCAGAATATTGCCTAATAATTGTTTTTACCAGGGTCACTAACAACAAACAAAATACTGGAGATGCTACACTCTAGATAGATGGCTCATGCCCTTCTGTGGTACCCTATGTACAATAACACACTACACCATTTTGGCTGAGTTTCAACAAATGTAAAGCATGCAATTGAAATACTGCACATTCATTCAATCTCTCTATCTCTCTAGATAAAAAGCTCACAGTGGTTACTTTACTTTGAGATATTTCTTACCACACATCTATATCTCTAAGCATGTCAAATGAAAGGGAATGAATGTGGAATAAATGTAATGAGAATCTTTTTTTATTGTAAAATAGAAATATGCATGGTACACATAATTACACTTATGCCCACATTGTATTTCACAGTGCAAGTATATTTCTCGTTGTAATAGCAGTCAGGGTTTTATCTGTGTAAAGCCCTGCCAACTGTCCTTGGCATCGTGAAATTTGGCAAGAGAATACACTTTTAAAAAAAACATGGCACGACTTTGAGAAATATAAACACAGGATTACATGCACGTTTAAAAATAGACAGCATCTACAATGAAGTGAACTACTTAACCAAGAACATGGCCCCATTCACAACAGCAGCCCCTTATTTAACTTCATATTTACCTAGATTTGTTGGTGGTATTTCTGATTCATTTTGGCATGGAAATCTTCCCCAATCTTTCCGCCTGCCTCCACAGGGTCAATCCAGATAAGGACGGCTTCAGCATCAGACAGCTTGCCAGCACTGAATTCCGTCTGTCTAGCACTCTCTGTTCCTTCATCTCTCAGTGCCCGAAGATGAATGACCTCCCACTCTGTCTCAAAACCTTTTTTAACAAACCCCCTTGTCACTCAAGGAAAACACCTCCCCTTGAGCAGATCACTCCACTGAAATGGCACGTGATTTCATTGCTGGAGAGCAAAAGATACATCATTCTTGTGCTTCCTGATCTAATACTGTGCCCTGTTTTTAGTAGAACGGATCTTCACATTTTTTTAGTTTATCACCCAGCACAGATTCAGCCTGTACGTGTAAAATCCCATTTCCAGAGCACCTACCATTTTCCCATGCATTCAGCGTGTTTCATCATGGACTGATTTGCACTGTTATTAAGGGATTCAGTTACATGTTAACTGGGGTTGGGTTAGTATGTTAATTTATGTTAGTATTATATATGAGTGCAGCTCAGTTCACTGAAATATCATCTTGAAGCAAAGTGCAATTTATTATTTTTTAAACATATTTTTATTGGTTTTCTGAATCAAGTTAAACAACATTCCATATTCCACCACCACCCTCCCCCAGTTGGTAAGAGTTCCTTCCTTTTTTGTGGGAGATTATGACTCATGTGCTGAATAAGTCTAGGATTCTGATATTGTGTGGGAACCATTGCGCCATGTAGTCACTCTGCAAGAAAGATAGCACCGATCCCCATTCTTTCCTGAATTTGTCTTGGCTTCCCTGAATTTTAAAGGTTAGCCATTCCATTGTGACATATGACCAGACCTTCTGCAGCCAGTCAAAGATAGACGGTGGGGATTGCTGTTTCCATTTTTGCTCTATTGCTAGCCATGCTGCTATCAAAAGGCCCATGAAATAACGTTTTTGGCCTTTCGAGGCATCCCTGGAGTAGGGGGTCCCACATTCCACACATCCATACTTTATCCTCCAAGTGGGCAATTGGCCTCATCACAAGTTGGGCGCTATTAGCCCTACCGCCAAACCCCCCGGTGCTATTAGCGCCAGATCACGGGTTTGGCAGAACGGTTAGTGCCCATTCCCCATTGGGCCCATTCAGGAATTTCCCATTCCCCATTGGGCCCAATGGGGAATTTTCACACTATTACCACCGGTGGATTTCCCACCGGCAGTATTAGCACCGGAAATCTGCAAAAATGCAGCGGATTTGCCCCCAGCTCAGAGCTGGGGGAAAATCTGCCAAAACCATGATTTGGCGGACCCTTAAATGCGGCAGTAATAGCATTACCACTGCATTTAAGGGTTACCACCAAACTCGTGATGAGGCCCAATATCTTTAAACATCGCCTTTATCTGAAGTATCACCTCTGCCCAGGAAACTTTGATGCCCGGGCAATCCCACCAGATATGTTTCCAATTCCCACCTGGTTGCAGCCTCTCCATCACTGGTTTGATGATTGCAGATACATATCGTTTAGCCTCCCTGGGGTGTAGTGCCACTGGACCATGATCTTTACCCACATTTCCCAAGTTTGGATTGCCCGGTTCAGTTTTGGAATCTCCCTACAGGTGTGTTCCAATTGTGTTCTTGGGATTGTTTCCTCTAGCGACCATTCCCATATTTTTATATAGTTCCATTGGATCTCCTCCTTTTGTGTTTTTAAAAATGTGCACATAACTGAGACAAGCTTCTTGGTACTTGTGTGCGTCATTATATATACCTCAAATGGGGTTAAATCTCTGGTCGCAGCCTGTCTAATGGGTAGGATCCACAGCCAGTGTCTCAGATGTTCGTATTTGTATGTATCTTTTTCTGTCAGGCCTAACATGGCTTTGCAGTCCTCAAATGTCCTAATTTCTTCATCCTGATACATATCTCCTATTTTAATACACCCACCGATTCCCATTTTTTGTATGGCCCCTTCTCTACTCCTGGTGGGAATTCCGGGTTTTGAAACATGGGTTTAAAGGGTGTCGGTACCTCAGTTAGTTCACCTCTTTTTCGTTGTTTCATCCCATACCTCTAATGCTGCCCTCATTATTTCGCTGCTTTGCAGGTTTGGATGTCTATACCTCTTCTCTCTCCCTAGGCGGACTGAGAGTGGGGTCCCCACTACCGCCCTGTCATTGTTTGCCCAGATTTTGTGGGTGACTTTCAGAACTCATTCGTTTAGTACCCACAGCTGGGCCACCTCACAGTATTTCCGGAAGTCTGCAAGGGATAGTCTTCTTTTGAGGTTTGATGTGGTCAGCACATCTCTTGCCACTCTGGGGGGTTCTTTTTTTTCTAAATGTATGCCATAATTGTTTTGGGGAATGATTTAAAGAATGACTTGGGGATTTTGATCGGTAGCGACTGAAAGTAGTACAATAATTTGGTAAGTGTATTCATTTGTATTGAGGTCATTCGGCCCCACCATGAGATGGTCAGTGGATTCCAGCTCTGTGTATCATTTTTTATTCTCCCCAACAGCTGCTGAAGTCCTCCCAAACAGCTGTCCCACTTTAGCCATGAGGGTGATTCATAGATATTTAATTCCCCTATCCGCTATCTTCAGATTTAAGCTGGTTGAGTGTCTTTTTATCACTTCACCGTCCCGGCTATGATTAATATCTCTGATTTCTGCCTATTTATTTTTAGTCCTGATGTTGTCCCAAACTCTTCTAGTTCCTTCATGTCACACCTTGGGGAAGATGGCGAGTTTGGGATCGCTGGCATCGCGGTACGCCATTGAATGCTTCACCACGACTTTCCAAGCGCTCGGTGCGGATCTAGCTTTCTTTGCGTCGCGTACGTAACCGGTAGCACTTATTCCCCTGCTTCTGGGTAACCTACACGTTGCAACATTTCCTTGGTTTCTCCTTGGTTGCCTGCGCTCCGTGTTTTCCTTCCTTGCGTTTTTTCCCGTTTTGGCCCGCTTAGCCTCCCTCTGGTTCTGCCTTTCCTTCCTCCTACTCTTTCTCTTGCCTTCCTGCCTCCTCTCGCTCAAAGTTCTTCCCGAGTTCCTTCCCGTTATTTTTCGGACTTCTGTCTGTCTCTTTCCTTCGCTTTGCTTCTGTTTCCTCCTCTTCCTGGCTTACTCTCTCTTCCTCTGTATTTCCCGCTTCCACAGGTACCATGAACCCGGCCTGTTTACATTTCTGTCTCAGCCTCCAGATTTGTGTCCGCATTGATTACCTGTGTATCGGACCTAGTCTGTTTATTGGACTGCTCCTGCCTCCCGATCTGTGCACGCATTGCTTACCTGTGAATCGGACCCGGCCTGTTTACTGGACTGCCTTTGCCACCTGAAGTGCTCCCTCTGGTCTACCCACGTGGATGCCTTGGATCTTCTCCTACCGCACCTGACTTCATCTTGGTTTCCAAGGACTTCAGACTTCTCTACTACAGCCTGAGGATATCATCTGTTTTTTTTTTGTGCCTTTGGCTTTTACCCCCTTCTGCTGACGGTCACGGGGGATCATCCACCGCCCCACCTATATGGTGGCACTGTGGCGTCCTTCCGTGGCCGTCCTTACCTGCATAAAAAAAAGGAGAGACCCGGAATCAAAGAACAAAGGAAACCCAGGAGAAAAGACAAAGGTGAGGAGGAAGGGGAGGGATTCGAGACGGAGACCTCTTTTGAGGAAGAGGACATAGCCGACCCTTGGGACACTTCATCACTACTGCCAGCGAATGTTCTGGGTCTAGCAATGCCAGTAGCATGTCATCTGCGTATGGCATTACTTTATGGGATTTCCCCCCCATTTCTATGCCCTTTATTTCCTCTGTGTCCCTTAATCTAATTAGGAAGGGTTCCAAGAATATTGCATTAAATAGTGGTGAGAGAGGGCATCCCTGTTTAGTTCCCCTGGTTATCCTCAGATTGCCTGTTGCCTCTCTGTTAATGGCTCTTCGTATGCCTGGGATGTTATAATTGTCTTGTATCATTTTGATATATTGATCCCCAAGTCCGATTTTCTACATGGTGTGGAACAGGAGTGGCCACGCTACCCGGTCAAAGGCCTTTTCTGCATCTAGAGATAGTAGTATGGTCAGGGTCTGGGTCAGCCCTATTTTTTCCATCAGGTGTATCATTCTTCTCGTATTGTCATGCATCTGTCTTCCGGGGACTAAGCCTGATTTTTCTTGACCTATTATTTTCGGGAGGAGGGGTGCAAGTCTGTTTGCTAGGATATTCGTGTATACTTTGGTGTCCATGTTGATTAGTGCTTTTGGGTGATACGTGCTTGGTTGAGTCAGATCTTTCCCTCCCTTATGGAACACCAGGATTTTGGCTTCATTCATCAATGGGTAATGTTCCCCCCAGTTCCTTAAATGTGTTACATAGATTGGTCATGATCGGGGCCGTGATGTCTCCAAGCCCCCTCACCCTCCTCCAGACCCCTGTGATGTCTCCAAGCCCCCTGTGATGTTTCCAAGTCCCCTCTCCCTCCCCCAGCCCTGTGATGTCTCCTAGACCCCTGTGATAGTCTACAAGCCCCCCTACCCTCCCCCAGCCCTGTATGATGGCTCTAAGCCCCGCACACCCTGCCCCCATGATGTATACTAGCCCCCTGTGATTGTCTCCTAGCCCCACACTCCCTGCCAGCCCCCTGTGATTGTCTCCAAGCCGTCCACCCACCCCAGCTCCAGTGTCTCTCTGCCCCCTCTCACCACCTGCTTGCCTATTAGTGCCCTGTGGCCCCCTACTCTGCTCCTCCCCCTCCGCTCCCCACCTTCCCTTCCTTGCCCTCCTGTCAATTTTCCAGGACTACCCCAATTGCCGTCAGGCCTAGTAATCGTAGCCGCCTGTCTTTTGCATCTGCATGCCCTCCCCTCCTTCCTTTCCCTCCCTTTGTCCTGTCAAAGATCGGCTCTACCTCAATTGCCATCAGGCATGGTAATCGTTGCTGCCTGTCTTTTGCAGCCATCTTGCCCTCCCCTGCCCCCCCACCTTTTCAATTATATTTTAGCACTTACTCTTATCATTTGTCCCTCGACCTCTGATAACACCTTGTCAGTCTCCCCCTTTCCCTCCTTGTTTTCTCCTCCCTCCCCCTCCACCGCACTACCTTGAATTGTCATTGACCTTTTAAGAAAGTCACTTGTTCTGTTCCTCTCCTTACCCTGTCTCTCCACTCCGCACTCCTCCCCTTCTCACCCTCCTCTTGTCATTCTTGCACTGCAACACTTGTCATCTTGTTCTCCTTTTTTCCTCCCTCTCCTCTCCCTCATTGTTCCATGCACTTGTACTATCTCATATGATATGAGAGTTTTTTCACATTCTGATTTGTTTCAAGGACCTGTTAGAATGTAACTGTATTTCTCTCATGTTTCCTCCCTCCTTGAAGCGCTTTGAAACACATTGTGTATAGGCACTATACAAATAAACAATCAATTCAATTAAATTCAATTCAATACCTCTTATAGAAAATGGACGTGAAGCAGTCCGGGCCCGGGGCTTTGTTCGTGGGCAGATCAAGTATGGCCTTCTTCACCTCCTCAATTGTTATGTCTTCTTCTAGGTGTTGTGTTTCAAGTTCGGTGATCTGGGGGATTGTTATAGAGCTGAGATAAGAGTCTTGCTCTTGCCCTGATGGGTTGTCTGATGTGTATACGGACGGGTAGAAATCTTTAAAGATTTCACCCATGTCCTCTGTACGGGTCCATGTTGTGCCCTGTTTATCTTAAATTCATTTTATTGTTTGGGATTGTTGTTTGGCTCTCAGTTGTCTAGCTAATAATTTATCAGCTTTGTTTGCCTTTGTATAATACCAATGTTTATGGTGTAGTAGATTTTTCTCCGCCCATTTCATATGTAGTGTTTCCAGTTGGCCCTGAACATGTCTCAGAGCCTTTTTCAGGGAGGGTGTGGGTTACGTGTGATCTCTGTTTGTATATATCTAAGTTTCCCTTCGAGCTCCTGTTCCCATTGGTATATCTGTTTCTATCTAGTCGCTTTAATGGCGATCAGCTGTCCCCTCATGACCGCCTTAAATGCTTCCCAAAGTGTTTGCTGTGTGGTGTCTGCAGGATCGTTTGGGAAGAAGTATTCTAATATTTTCTCTTTCACCGTTTTCCCAGTACAGGGTCCTGTAAAATGTCTTTTGGAAGTTTCCATCGCCAGAGACCCCATTTCTTCCTTGCAAGGGATATTTCCACCCACAATGGTGCGTCATCTGATAAAGAAATAGGGCCCAGTTCTATTCCTTGAATGTTCCCCATGAGTCCCGTAGAAACCCAAATGTAGTTGATCCTGGACATCATCTGATGTACATGTGAAAAGTGTGTGAACCCGCTTTGCTGACCCATTTTCTACCGCCACACATCAGATATTGCCAGTGTATCCACATTGCGGTAGAGGGACTTTGATGGGGCTCCTTGTCCCTGTGTTCTGTTCCCACTTCTGTGTAGTTTGGGTTTCCATGCTAGGTTGAAGTCGCCTCCCAGTACTAGTTCTCCCGTTGCAAATCTTTTCAGTTTTTCAAGGGTGTCCATGAGGAAGGGAAACCATCTTGGTCTGTATTCGGGGCATATATTGATGCCAATGTTATTGGGCGCTCTTCCAAAGACACATTCGCAATTATGAATCTCCCCGTGTTATTCGCTACGGTGCCGAGTATACATGTACTCTCAGGTTGTTATGGAAGGCTAGGATCACCCCCACACTCTTCTGTTCCGCATTAGCTTGGAGTATGTGTTTGTACCATCTAAGGTGGATTTTCCCCTTGTCCTTTGCCCTGATATGCATCTCCTGTAGCATTAGGATGTCGAACTTCCCCCTTCGTAAGAGGCTTTCTATTTTCTTTCTTTTTAACGGGGTGTTTATGCCCCTCACATTAAGGGTAAGTATTTTTGCCCCTCCTATTTCTGATCATTTCCTGCTGTCTTTTCTCTTTTCCCCATGGTCATTTTTGATCTCACACACCGGTTATGCACTGTAGTCATAAATTGTTCGTGACGGTCTTTGAAACACATTTTCATGTCCTCCTTCATTATCACCACTGGGAGTGCCACAGACTGGCCTGAACCTACATGGGTCTATCCCTGTCCCTTGCCCTTCGCGTTAGTGAGAATGTCTGTGCTCCACAGCTGGAGAAGGTTGGGATCTTGTTTGGTTGCCTGATTCATGTGGTTCTCCAGTAGTCTCAGGGTCTTAGTGCTGCTTTGGGTTTGCCCTGGTGCAGGGTTAGCCTTCCTTTCTCTGGAAGTCCTGCACCTCTTGTCTACTGCTGCAGCAGATCCAGTATCGATGGTGCTGAAGTTGTGGGCCCTCCTTATGCTCCTCCCTTTGTGTTAGCCACCTCTTGCTCCTTGGGTGGGTGTGGACCTGGTCCCCGTGGTGTGGTGTGCGTGGTGCAAGTCAGCGTGAGGTTTGTTAACCTGGCTGCTCTTGTGGTAACTGCTTATGGTGCTCTGTGTATGTTCCGAGGCAGGCTTAGAGATGGGGCTCTGAGTTCTGTTGACTGGGTCCTCTTCTGGGAGGGCACTAGACTGAGGTTAGCTGTGGGGGGATATCAGCCCCTCTGTGCCAGTGCCTTCATGTGTGCCCAGGTTCCCAAACTTGTTGCTGCCTGGCCGACGTCTAGGCACGGTCTTTATGTGGGGTTGGTCGGTTCTCTTGTCATTCGCCCACTTTGTATGTGTATGTGCTCCGGGGAGGCTACACATTCCCTCGCTGATTCCCTTGCACTCGATCCTATTGATCATTAGTTGCTTTGTTAGTCCTCCATCAGGTCCCGGGGGGGGCTCTTTCACAGAATTGTTGATCCTTTTCTTTATTGTTGGTTTGTTAAGCATTTCAATCAGGCAATAGACCCTGGTCTCAGACTAGTATGCAGTGCGCCAATGAAATACTTATTTTATTGCGTCTATAGGTTCAATATTCTGAGTGATATACCACTCATATCACACCCCTTCTCAAAATACCCCCAGGTCATACTGGACCAGGAATCAGGCTGGTTGGTAAAGATAATATTTATTTATTTATTTGAAATTCAAATCAAACATATGTTTTAATATATGGGGCAGCAATCACCAATGTGGTGACAATAAAATAAGAAAGCAGGTAAGGCAAATGAATTCACTTTTTAGCAACACAGAATATAAAACACAGAGAAAAGAACAGTTTTGGCTTGTTTGAAAGATAGCATTTGAGTTACGATTTCCCCCTGCAAATTTCTCAACTCACAAATAAGCAATTCTACACAGATTTAAGTAAGCAGCGGGTATTCAGGAATAAAGAACAGTGTATAGGATTTGAATCCAACCTTCCCGACCCAAACAAGAGAGAAAAATGGTTTGGAAATCATACACTTTTAAAATGACATTCGAAAATGGCTGAACAAAACCATGAAAAGTGGGCAAAAATCTTTAAACCGATATAAATTCCTATGGGAGCAACACTGAGAAGATGCTAACAATCATAAGCTATAGTATGAGCAAAATTAAACACTTGGGGCCTCATTACGAGTTTGGCTGTAGCAATGGAGCTACTACCTCCATGGCTGCTGCCAAACCGGGCTCCTTTACCGGGTTCCCAGAATGGGGAATTACCAGGTTATTCCGAGTTCAGAGGGCCCGGTAATTCCTCCCTCTGGGAACCCGGGCCCGAACCTTCCCCATTCCCATCTGAGCCCCCATAGGGCTTAATGGGAATGGGAGAGGGAGCTAACAACGGGCCGATTACGACCGGCCCGTTGTAAGCGCCATCTTCCCCTTGCGGGACCCGGTAACGATGCCTGGTTTTACCAGGCGTCCTTACCGGGTCCCACGAGGGGACCTCGTAATGAGCCCAAATGCTATTAACGGGCCCGCCACCATTAGCGGGGCCCGTTACCCATTGCGCCTCACTTGTAATGAGGCCCTTGGAATCTTAATGGAAGTTTGGAAATAATTGAAATTGAAATTCACACATGTAAACTTTGTAGAAATGCGAAATCCTGCCTAAAATTCACTAAACGGTTTTTAAGGAAAACATTGAGGAAGTTATGCAATGTTGAATGAGAGGCGCTTTTAGAAAAATAGAACAGAGAAAAACAGGAAATCGGTTTTAAAATGACAGGCTGGTTTTACTTAAACTAGATTTAATGGCTAAGAAAAAGAGAATGCCACCCATGAATCTCCACAGTTACACGGCCACTTGTAACCCTTCACGTGGCGGATACCCCATTTTCTTTATGGGAATTACTTTATTTAATCAAAATCACTAATGGCTTATGGTCTAGTAAAACAAAAATGAGGAGAAAATCGGCGCTAACACTCAGAATCACAGACAGGGTTGCAAGAATGATTCAGACAGTATGATAGGTTCTTCAGGCAAAGATAGGATGGTTTAGAGATTGGGATAGGACAAGGCAAGGCAAAATATGCCATGGTTTACTATGATTCCTATTAATACTTACAGTCTACTTTAATTTAAGATTTTGGACCGTCAGGGGCTCTGGTCATCACGCAGATTGGGTCTAAAGGACAGCAGGGCAAATCTGGCGGAATTGGTGAGCTGGGTGGTTCTGGTCACCTGGACTGGCACCTCGGACTGGACTGCACTGGACTGCGCTGGTTACCCGAGACTGGAGATCAGTGGGATGGCGAGTTTGGAGCAGGCAAGCATTTAGTGGTAGCAAGCCAGACTGGATCTAAAATGCTTCCCTTAAGTTTTGGGATTGCTTCTGAATTTGGGACTAGCTGAAAAGGAGTTCAGCAATGCAGAGGCCTTGGCTTTGCAAAGAAATCTGGAATCAGGAACAAAGATGGAGAATTCAGGAACAGGGCGCCACATAGAAATCAGGATGGAGTCAGGGATCAGTGTATTTGTGTGTTGTGAGGTTCCCTTATTTATCATGCCAAATTACATCACAATGCTGTGATTGGTCCAAGGCACAGTTTGCACCTTGCTCTTTGCTGGTTGGATGACAGAAAGGGTTGTCATGTTTTATAAGATAACCTGGAATCTTTCCATAGCTATTGGGACCAAAATCTAACTTTCCCACAAATACATATTTATGTAGTTAGGCCCTCTAAGAAAATCGGATACATAAATTACATATTTCGTGGGTCACATATCAATCCAACTCCCAAGTCGGTGGGACCTGGCTTAGTCTTTCTGTTGAATTTTGGCAATTTTATCCATAAAAGGTTTGGCCTAACATTTCCCAATTCTGTACATATATGCGCAATTACCCCTAGAACATGTGTACACAACGTTAGGTTTGCAACATTAATAGTTGCTGTGCAATTGGTCTTTCTTTATAACTTCTGTTCCTTACACAGTACATAATTCTACCAAGTTTTCAAATGACTAGCATGCATTCAGATTTAGATGTATGCACTTTTCACTCTTTTTCTTATTCTTGCTGCCAAGTTAAATGTCTTGAAGTTCAGTGGCAAAATAAGCATTTTAAACCCAAAAGTCACATGTCAGTATTTTTTCTTTCTTCCAAGTGTCATCAAATGACAAATCCTTTGAAGTTGAATGAGGGGCCTCTCCCTGGAGAGTGGAGCTTCCTGCCCCTCCCCTGGAAGGGTGAGTGTACAAGCCTGCTATTGTCTTCGCCTGGGGCACAGACGAATGTCTAATAAAGTCCCTCTGTCATGAGTAATCAAGGCCTCCCAGCAGCAATTAGACTTTCCTGCCAGCAGTGGAGGTGCCAACCTTTCTCAGGCTAAGAACTGATAGAGCAGAATTGTTTTTTTATATAGTTGATTAACTCAGACTGGGTTTAGCTCTAAGTTTCATCTTTTAAATCTTTCATTTAAACATAAAATTAAAACAGTTTATAGGTGGATTTTTAACATTAGCAATCCTTTGACATTCTTAAAGAATTACGTCTTTACACAAGAATATACTTTACAACAGGCGATTTGGCCCATCATTCCTGAAAAAGCATGTTAAACGTATTTCTTTAAATCCGATTTTCCTCTGCAGCAAATACACATTTTAGTCAGCATTAGTGCTTTCCTTGAGTGCTGCAGTTGTTTGCAGCCTGGACACATGTATCATGCCTTTGTTTAGTGTTTCTCTGGACTGCTATTTCCGGATACTTGTAGCAAAGAGATAGCCATGTTTTTCCTGTGGAAAATGAAAACAAGGGTTCCTGGATTGCTTTTCCATAGATACATTTTATAGGAGCTGTCATTCCAATGAGGCCTGGTTCCTCTGAGCCACACTGGATGATCCTGGACATTTCAGGGCTCTTTAATCTCAATGATTCAGCATAAATGAATGGATCTAGCGCCAAAACAGCACTTTTTATGGTTGAAAAACTAACATTTTAAAGAGGCATTTTGGGTTTTCAGCACAATGATGCTGTTTCTTTCCTTTGCTCCATGTTGAATGTTGCAGAGAACACTGGCACATTCCTGCAGTGATTACTCTGGTTGTACCCCACCTGAAATGGGGTTGCCAGGGCGGTGCAGCCATTTTCTGGTTATTACAAAATGCAGTTTCAAGATTTTGGTCCGCCCAGGAGTCAGCACATCCATTTTGGGCTGTTTCCTTCACCATTGCAGTAAAGTGATGTAGTGGGGCACATTGGAATGGGAAAAAATATCCCACAGGTTCTTGCTGTTGCAGCCTGGTGGGAGAGACCTTTACACACGTCCGGCCGCCATCTTGAAGTCCTCACTAGCCGCAAAGTGCAATTTCAAGCATTTGTTCTATTAAAATTCAGAGCCCCTACTCCTACAGCTGGGAGTAAGACTCTGCATGTAGACATCTTTAATGATCAGTAAAAATCTATAGACATTAGACACCCCATTCCATACTCTAGGGTCCTAATACTGAAATCAACCTTCCCGGTTGCTCAGGCAAACTATTCTCCAGTATATCTGCAACTCTCTGATGCCTCTGGATTGGCTAAGCCCTCAGCCATAACATGTCTCATTGCTTGGTTAAGATGCTGCACGCCTTCCTCCAATTGAGTGACTGAGTCTGCACCTGTGCCGCATGACTCATTCCCATTGATTCGTGAAGGCACAATTGCATTATTGCTAGAACAAATTCAGTGCAAAGTGATTTTCACTGGCACTGACGCGTTTGCTCATGTATTTAAACATAGGACCATGAGTTCCCAGGTCTGTACACACTATCTCTTGTACTAACTAATCCCTTTTAAAAATCGCTTAGGCAGTTTTTGTAAAACTCAGATCCATCGACTTTTCACTGTCGGTCCACACATAACTTTTCAGGTTTTTCCTGAGAATCGGTTCTACCA
The DNA here is from genome assembly GCF_040938575.1 of Ambystoma mexicanum. Lineage (NCBI taxonomy): Eukaryota > Metazoa > Chordata > Amphibia > Caudata > Ambystomatidae > Ambystoma > Ambystoma mexicanum. The sequence goes on along the minus strand of NC_090929.1, from coordinate 1,272,450,442 downwards.
GGTTCAACCCTGCATCCTACAAAAGCTGTCAAGTAGAAACCAGTGTTGCCTTGTAAACTTATTATAAGTGACATTTGGAGTGCCCAAAGGTTCATGTATCTCTCCCACTTTGTTCAACATTTATTTGAAGTCCTCACATAACTTTTTGTCTAATTTGGGTGGGGTATTTCATAATTATGCTATTGACACCCAGCTAGTTTTTTTGTCTTGACCAGGATCCCAATACCACTATTCCGCACGTTCAAATGATCTTTAAATGCATTGAATCATGAATGGGTGAACAGTGGCTGGGATTAAATCAAGGCAAGACTGAAATCTTGCTGGTTGCATCATCAGCTACTCTTTTAAAGTCCCTGTTACCCTATCCAGACTATATAGTAGGTGACCACACCATTCAAGTACAGACCAAGGTCAAATCTCTAGGCATTATTTTTGACTCCACCCCCTCCATGACACCTCAAATAAATCTTATATTGAAGAACTCTAGTTATTATTTGGTGCTACGTAGGCAGATTAGGCTCCTCCTCTCTCAGGGTCATTGTAATATGCTGGCTTCTGCTCTTGGCGGTTCTAAAATGGACTACTGCAACTGATTATATGCAGAGTCCTCTCTGTGAGCAATTTATCAACTTCAGATCTTGCAGAACCCTTTAGCCAGAATAGTTACTAGCGCTCTGAGAAATGCTCACATTACCCACATCCTCAGTGAGCTGCATTGGTTGCCTATTAAGAGTATAATATCCTTCAAACTCTTGCCATTAGCACATAAGGATTTATATGGATCTGCCCCCTACTATATTAAGCAAAGATACAAATGGGAGACATCGACCCGACTGTAACAGGCATCTACCTCTAACCTTATGTTAATTCCTTGTGTCAAACAATCAAAAGCACTTGGTATATCCTGCATGATATTAACTGCTAAGCTCTAGAATCACCTCCCGCTAGAACTTTGCAAGATGCTATTATTATGCAAAAAGCTGAAAACTCTTGTAATGGAAATGTAGGGCTTTCTCTTCGTCTCCTTGCTTTGCCTGCTTCTCCTCACTTATGGTCAGAGCACTGTGGAACCTGTTTTGGTAGTAGTGCCGCATCCACAAAGAAATAGAAATGTGAGCTATGGCCTGTCTGCTCCAATGCTTTTTCATAAAATAACCATAGGTGCATTTGTTTTTGCATCTGAATCATGCATAAACAAGGCATCTTGCAATGTTAATGTATTTTATTTGTAAATCTGCTGAAGTTATTTTTTATCATGAATGATAAACCCTGATTGTCACGTTTGAAGTACAATGGAATATACTGGATGTTCTTATCAGGTTTGTTTAATTTTCGAAAACCACAATGCATATATTTGGCAACATTTCACGCATACGTAGACAAATGATTGTTGTAAAATTAGATATAAAAATTGGAAATGGGCTTTCCGAGGCATTTAATGTCAAGAGACTCAAACAAACCTGCTTTAGATTGACATATTCATGTTTTTATGATTTTCCTCTTGCTAAAATTCACAATCACAAAGGAACATTCTTGGCAGTAACTTTTTTAAATTGTTTTTGGTAGATTAAATACTTTTACAATGTTACATCCAAGATAAAAGAGAAGAGAAAAAAAGAAAGTTTAATCGTTAGAGAAGAAAAGACAATAAAAATCATTCAACCAATAAACACTGATAAAAACAATTGACCTCCAAGTAATACCTGTTATCCCTGGGATTCATCATACAAAGACATTTAAAAACCGTCTCCTCTTAATTTGATGTCATTCAAGAAATATAAAAGCAAAAAATATTCTGTTATCTGAGTGATCACATAATAAATAAGTAGAACCAAACAGTGTCTAGTGATACATTCACTAGACCTGAGGACCCCTGAGGTGTAGTAAACACTACTGCAAATTTGATATATATCATAGATCATTAAAAGAAACAAGATAAACTCATAGGGCCTCATTATGAGACTGGCGGTAATACGCCGGTGCGACCTGCGAGTTGCTGCAGGACTCATAACGCTTTTCTGGTGCCTGAAATCCCAGTCCCACTGAGAAGATGCAACTGCCCGGGATGTCAGGCATCGGAAAATGTAGTTCCCCATTCCGTGGAGTCTCATAGGACTTCATGGGAGTGGGGAGACGGAAGCACTGACACAGTTGCTAACGGTGCTGGTGCTTCCAGGAAAACCCTGTGGGCGGGTGCCTTTGTGCCTTGCAGGTCAGACCTGTCGGGCACAAAGGCCCCTGCTCGCAGAGTTGTAGTGTGGCTGTCCGGAAAGTGTGCCGGTACTGTGCGACCGGCACCCTTATTTCCAGACAGCCACACTTGTAATGAGGCCAGAAGTGCACATACATTTTTAGGTGTCGATCTTTTCTTTTTATTTTAATTATTTGCATGCTAAAACCAATGCTGATGCATCTAGGACTGAGATGTCCATCTTCAGGGTAGGCTCTATGAATACATAATATAACACATGTTCTTTTTAGGAACTGACCGCTTACATATACTTGTTAATAAAAGTATAATATATAAGACCATCAAACCTCACAATCTATAAAGTCAGGACTATAAATAAGATGTCTAAAATGTAACAGTCATTTGAAAAGAAGCTTTGGACAGTTGACCACAGGGTGCCGCACAGTTTCCACACTATTAAATTAATTACAGAACCTGCACTTTAAAAATTCATTTGATGACATGTTCCTTCTAACTAAGACTTCCCATGTTAAAGGAGTATTTAGTCTTAACCTTAGAAATAAATCTCTCCCTTTTTTGTTGGGAACAAACGTACATATTTCCTCAAATTTCCCACCTTTTTGTGTTCATATTTAAGTTGTTTCATGAAAAATAGTTATGGACATTCTCTATAGTTTCACTCCAATCAACATCTATTTAATTGGGATGTCTTCCAATAAGTAGACCAATTTCTCAACCATTTTAGCGTAAAGATTTCTGAATTGGATCAGAGTTCTATTAGATCCTATTCTCAACAGATATCCCACGTCCTCATATAAAGAGTGTTTTATCGGATCCAAGAATTTCCACCTTATTGTCGATATATCCAGTCTAACCTTGCTCGGAGAGAAATTAAACCCAATTTATATCTTAAACAATGAACCAGTACACTGTTTGGAATATTCAAAGCTTTCGTCCAAACTATTGCTTCCAGATGGTCTAATTTCTCATGCACCCATTCTTGCAATACGTCCACACCATATAGTAACTTAGGAACCACTTTTCCCACATAGAAAAGCACCAAAGATTTGACTGAAAATGTCCCATATTTACTGTTGATCCAACACACCTGCGAACCAAGGGACTCTTCATTCTTTTTCAGATAGTCTGGGATCCTGCCTTTCAAGGGTTTATTAAAAACCGGAACCCTAGATAAGTAAAACTGTCTGATACTTGTAATTTCTGCTTATTTAAAAATCAAGAATAATTTACACGTTACTTAAAATTAGTAAAATCCATGATTTTCGTCTTATCAGGGTTGATGGCCAAATAATTTTCTTACAATAGCCAACAAATCAGTAATTAATTTCTGCAGACCCAAATGGGTGCAGTCAAAAACCATGATATCAGCTGCATACGCCATCCCAAAAAAATCTAACCGCTGGAATTCCTGGCTGGGCAAAAACAACAGGCAAGAGCTCTTTCTCTAAATCAGACAAATACAGGTTAAAAAGACAGGGGGTCAAAATTCACTCCAGCCTCAAACCTGCATCCATCTTAATTTTCTTTGAGAGGAGTCCCACAATATTTAATCTCACCTGAACATTAGTGTCCAAATGTAAAAGAGCAATCAATTTCAAAAAGCCTCCAGGGATTCCCCAGCACGCTAATTTTTTCCACAACAAACTCCTTTTAACAGAGTCGAATGCAGCTCAGAGATCAATAGATGTTGTAGAAATATGACTATAACTATTCCCTTACATTTGCTATTTATATTTCACACTCTTTGCCTCTACCAATATGGCCGACTTGGTTATACACAAACGGCCATTTTGTTTACATAACGTTGCCCAGGGCAACGACACGAACTGCGAGTTTCAGACGCTGTTCGGAGTTGATCGAGCAAGACGTAGCTCAGAACGCTCCAGGTAAGCCATACCTTTGTACAAAGCGACGCGAAGTAAGATCGCGTATAGATCAATAGCAGCTAATTACTCGGACGAGATAACACATTTGTTGTCCCCACACTAGGCAGTGTTTCATAGAGAAATACCACACGCGGACAGCACGCGTGGGTTGCATACTGACACACAGGTTAGTGAAATGTTTAACTAGCCACAGGTATTCTCACACAATATAGTACAACAATCAACACTCTGGCACAATAAGCACACGCCGCCTAACTTTACCTCTAAGCATCATAGTTACCAAAAAGGCTTAATCGGCAATTCTAGTACGCAGTTGATTAGTCCCATTAACTATTTGAATTATATAGCAATATCCTTATCGGTGCAAATATTGTATTTTTACTGTATACAATCGTGTATGCTTACTTGTTTGTTTTTTCTCCTTTCTCCAATCTCACTTTTTTGTTAAATATTTGTTTGTCCTTGTGGGCGCCCTGTTTGTTTATTATGATTGTTTTGTTTATTATGATTGTTTTGGTTATTAATTCTTGAATATCTGGTTGTTACACATGATGTACGGAACAATTATTAATTTAAACATTGTAAACCTTCTAAATTTACCTATAATGCATTATTATGTGTGTAGTACTAACCTGGCTCTGACGAAGGATACAATCCGAAATGCATTAGCCAGATGGGTTTTCTGTTTTGCCTCAACTGAGATAATTAGCTTTTTTGGTGAAGTATAACCAATTAAGCACAATTTTTTATGAGCTTTATAAACACAGCAATTGAAAAATTAAAAAAAATACATATCTGTGAATTACGATTGAAGTTGGATTTTATTAACTGAATAACGATCACAAAAGAAATCGATTAACCCTTAGTGGGAATCAAGGGTGTGCGGCCCACACCGAAGGCACTTTTGCCTCGGTCTCTTTTTCTCCATGTTCAATTTCTGTGCCCAACACGGTGGCACATGATAGTGGGCTGCACCCCATTAACATATTTATTTACAAAATAACATTCCATTGGAAACGAAATACACTATCAAGAAAGTAAGCTGTGCACTCTCGCCCCTCTCTCTCATCTAATTTCTCATGCACCCATTCTTGCAATACGTCCACACCATATAGTAACTTAGGAACCACTTTTCCCACATAGAAAAGCACCAAAGATTTGACTGAAAATGTCCCATATTTACTGTTGATCCAACACACCTGCGAACCAAGGGACTCTTCATTCTTTTTCAGATAGTCTGGGATCCTGCCTTTCAAGGGTTTATTAAAAACCGGAACCCTAGATAAGTAAAACTGTCTGATACTTGTAATTTCTGCTTATTTAAAAATCAAGAATAATTTACACGTTACTTAAAATTAGTAAAATCCATGATTTTCGTCTTATCAGGGTTGATGGCCAAATAATTTTCTTACAATAGCCAACAAATCAGTAATTAATTTCCGCAGACCCAAATGGGTGCAGTCAAAAACCATGATATCAGCTGCATACGCCATCCCAAAAAAATCTAACCGCTGGAATTCCTGGCTGGGCAAAAACAACAGGCAAGAGCTCTTTCTCTAAATCAGACAAATACAGGTTAAAAAGACAGGGGGTCAAAATTCACCCCAGCCTCAAACCTGCATCCATCTTAATTTTCTTTGAGAGGAGTCCCACAATATTTAATCTCACCTGAACATTAGTGTCCAAATGTAAAAGAGCAATCAATTTCAAAAAGCCTCCAGGGATTCCCCAGCACGCTAATTTTTTCCACAACAAACTCCTTTTAACAGAGTCGAATGCAGCTCAGAGATCAATAGATGTTGTAGAAATATGACTATAACTATTCCCTAAGGCCAGATTTTGTAAAAGCTGAAGTCCTTTGACATTTACGAAACCCCATCTGAGGCTTTTATAAACAACCAATCTTCATTGACCAGGCCTCTAAATGCTGTAAGAATATGGATGAAAAAATGTTTTGATTGGCGTCCATAATCATAATTAGTCTATAATTCAAAGGACTATTACAATACCCCTTTTTGAAAATTGGAAAACTGGCAATACACAGGATGTATGCCAAGTATCGGGGGTCATTCCAACATCAACCACCTGTACAGAAAGTATAGTTAAAATAGAGGTTCTAAACAAAAAATTACTCAACCCATTCGGCCTGGCCGCTCTGGAGGGACTTACCCTTGATATTGCTTCTGAGACCAAATCACAAGTTATAAGGTACCAGATATTACAAGGTGCGCAATTGGGTTCAACTGGATGAGAGCTTGATTACTCCATCTAGCATTTACTACCTGCCGGAAGGCAGATCAATGTCTCTGGTTCAGCAACTTTATCATGACTTCACCATCATTTTGCTGCATTATAGCTCTATGACTGATCAACCATCCTTTGTAGTTATATTTTGCCAATTTAATTCCTGTCAAGTTTGGACATTAAACTGACCCCAGTTTTCAGCAATGTACGTAGAGTATATCTTAGAGACGGTTGTGGGGGACAATCACCCATTATCTGACCCTTTAACACAGTCAGTCCAAAGGACTCCATCAAATGATTCCAGCCTAAACCCTGAGCCCATTTCTTTAAAGTTATGGGTTTCACATATTCACCATCATCCTCATTCTGCAACCGAGCTTCTGGGAAGGCAGAGGTGAAATTGCCTGCCAATATTATTTGTGATTCCCCTCAGTATCTAACCAATCCACGACCCAGGTATCCAACTTCATTAGTAACCCATGTTAATAGATGTTAACTATTAGGCAACATGAGGCCTTTCCCTCTACTATAAGTGGAATCACCACCCCCACTGCTCCTATTTGAATTGTCAACATTTTAGAGCCTGATTCCAACATACAAGATCTAATAGTTGTCAACATACCACCCGAGGGATGACCCCCACAACGATTCATTGCATTTTGGGGAAAAACCACATAACCATCTAATACTAAGTTTGACAGAAGCCTGGTTTCTGGGATGAATATTATGCTACATTTTTTCAAATACCCCCTAATTCTGGATTAGTAAAGATCCAGTGATGCCCTCGAGAATTCTAAGAGATCAGGTTTAGTATTTCAACTGTTTTAGTAAATATAAATCACATGCCAAACAAATATTCTGTTGGGATAAGAAAATGTTCTGCATAGCAGTATTTTGATGGTTTAGAGAGATGTGGCATTGGTCATAAAAGGCATGATTGACTTTGGGCAAGGCAATGCCTTCAGGAACTGCCATTGGTGCCCTCAACTTATCTGGTTCAGCAGTGCAAGAAGCATGCATTGTCCAATTCAATAGGTTTGGCCTATGGTAAATGTAGATGTTAAGACATGTATAGAAATCGGTGCTTTGCAAAACAGTACCCATTACATTTACAAAACCAGACCTATTGACTTGACAATGCATGTTATAGTGGTGACCATGCTGGAATGGCTCCATCTGAAGGTTTATATTCGAGGCTCCTAGTACATACTGAGTGAAATCCTTAACCAGAAGAACAGTGTCAGCTATACACATTAGTAATAATAACGGTTGCTATAAAAATAATGAACACAATGTAAAACAGCACACAAGTGGACAGCACAACATTGTACCAAGCAGATTGTAAAAACAAGATCTTAAAAGCATAATTCAATGTCTCTGGCCCGCATTGGAATATGTTCTACTCACTCCTACAAATGGTTGCCACTGTAACAGAGATTAAAGGATGATGCACTCATTCTGCTTCATAGAGCAGCTGACCACATCAGATCTCCTCCAATATATATCTTGGAAAGCTCTGTCAGAAAAACAAAACTTTATCTAGCAAGATCTAAAACTGACATTAAGTCAGGCAACTGCAAACTGTGCTTGTTTGTACTTTGCAGATGGATAGTAACATTGCATTCAGAAAAACATACCCAATTGGCAGAATTGTGTAGAATATCCCTTAGTTAAACTTGTCAGCATATCAATACTGTGGTTGTGAAGTGAGTGGCTGCGATGTGGTATGCAGTGAGCTAATTCCTTAGCTAATGCGTGACACATTGTATCATGACACAAAGTAAGTGTGGTGGTCCCCCAATGAACACAGGACACTGGGCTGAGGCAAAGGTGTTTATTCTGACACCTTGCAGAAACAGGGTGAAGAGGGATTTCTCCAGAACAGGAGTAGTACTCATAGTTCAATCCTGTTACAGCAGTGCAGTTGGCTTCCCTGCACTGAATATACAGTGGATGGTATTTACATCCCCTGCCTGCTAGAGCTCCCATGATGCTTGTCTTCAGCCATGGAATTACGCTCTGCAGCTACTGGGATCTGCTTTGTTGAGCAGACTTCAGTTTGAGAGCTTGTTCCCTTATTCAGCAAGAGCGCTGAGGCCCGACTCTCCTCCTGGTGCCTCGCTCCAACTCTGCCGGGTTTCCGGACTGTTGCGCGCTTCCCCACGTGTAGTCTTATGAGATCTTGGCTGGGCGAGATCTCGCATGATAGGTCCTCACAGTAAGCCTCAGGTGGGCTGCAGTTGGAATGTCTGTGAGATGTCAGTCGATAGTCAGAAGGGAGACTCCACCCAATCAACTTCAAATTGCAGGCTCTACGTGTTTACTATGGCATAGTTTAAATTGACATAGCGGGACAAAGACTAACATGGTGCTAGTAGTCTAACAAGACACAAAAAAGGTCTAGCAATGACTGGGAAAGAATGAAAAGGCATACAAATGCATAACAAGGCTTTTCCAATATATAAATATCTACGAATATCTCTGTGTTGGTGACTGTACATTTGCACTGCCCCATATGCTCAAACATGCCCTCTGATTTTAAAAACTCTGCCAGACTCACAGCTTTGGTAAGAGCAAATATCTCCGATTACAGCATTTTTATCCTAACATCGAATTCCTGAGGCTGTCAGAATGAATACATATCATTCATGATTACACATACTTTAGTGACTGTTGTGAAAAATGAAATGAGCAGCAAGCCCAGTGTGCGTATTGCACCTAGGTATTAAATCCTCCAACCTATTATCACAGATAATGTTTCAAGTATAAACATTGTGGCAATTCTCATGTTCACAGAATGCTCTTTGATTTTATGCCAAGCAGCCGATAGCCCTCAAAGGTGATATATCTCTATGTCCCCATTCACATAGGAGCATATGGAAAGAGTACAATAGGAGTGTTATAATTGCCGATCCTGAAATGATAACCTGCTCTCAGAAAAACATGTGCGTGGTTATTCTAGGTTTTGATAGTTTGCTCGTTTCAGTAAGACACGTGTAACATTCTGGCTACGGCTACAATATATACTGTAAGGATATTAGAACTTTAGAACATTGCAACATTTAAAAAAGCGACAGTTTATTATTACAATTAAATCATTTAATTTTTCTACGATCTTCCTTTGCCAAAAAAACACAGCCATTTTGACTCACAAAATGTCCTTCCTTCCAGAAAGTTATAAAAAAATGATCTGTTTCTTCTGTTAGTACCAATGTGGTGTTTAATTGCGTGTGCTGGCCACTTATTGGTAGGTTGTGCTGGTGAACACGTGCATTTATTGCAGAATTTACAAACAGTGACAATTATCAAAGAATTGAACATAACAAATGCAGTTGTAGACCCTTCAGCCTAGTCTTCTGGTCCATTTCAAGGTCTGTCAGAACACAAGCGCCATCCTGCACAGCATATCCACATCTCTCTCACTTCCCCCATGCAGACCCTGGACCCTTAGTCACATTGCCGCATTACTGCATGCAGAACACAAGAGATGACAATGTGTGCCTTCAAATGCCATGCTGCTCAACACCTCGGGGGATGCCTAAAACGGGTGTCACTGCTGCGTTCGTTCTACTTTAACCCATTAAAAAAACTCACCCCCACTCCTTCAAAATGTTGTGTTTTTTCTCTTGTAATGCTGCTGTGAGCATTGTATAGGGTGGCTCAAGCACTCAAGCAAACACGCATCTGACAACACAACTCTCAACTACAGGGAAAAGACAGAGACACACACCTTAGGCAGAAGACAGAGAGAAATCAACAGAAAGTGCAAGATATCTCAGAGAGAGAGCACTAGAGTGCTGTATGATTTGTCACACAAGAGCTACTCTTCCCACTCGTCTATGCATATATCTTCATTGTTCACGCTCTCTCGCACTCTTCTGCTCCAGCACTCCTATTGCACAGCCTGATGTAATGTTTCATTCGTATAAGCTCTAGCAATGGTATTACACATCACGATGGCCTTCTTAATTCTAACAATATCCTATGCGATGTATCATTCATATTTGCTTCAGTAGTCTTGGTGCACACCCTAGTGTGATATTTGTCCCAGTAAATTATAGTATTCTTACTGCATATCCTAACATTTCATTCTCATAGGATTCAGTTGCATTCCTATTAAACACAACGATTTGATGCTTGGTCCTTTTATGCATCTGTTGTCTTATTGATTGTCATAACCTGAAATTCTATAGTGGCAGCCAATTATTTTTTTCAGTACAGAGATGTAAATATTCCAGCTTTGTACAACCCCATGCCTAGAAAGTGATCCCGAATCAACCAAGCAAAGCCCATGAGGGTCTCCCCTGAGAACATTTTAAAAGAATAGGTTGAAATGTTTTTGTTTTTTCCCCACAGGACGTTTTTGGGAAACATTGGGTACAATGCCATACACTTTGCAATCAGTACTGTTCAATTATACATTCACTAGATACCAAGTCATCATCAGTACACCAGAGCATATGGCAAACCATTTTCATTAGGCATTTTTCCACTACAATATATTGCAGCACTGCCTCTGTGAAATACATGTTTATGATGCACATACACACAAAATAAGAGGCTTTGCCACTGAAAAATCCTTCCATTGTGCTACCAATACAATATATTTCACCATTGTTAATGTAAAACACTTTCTTGATGAATGTGTAAAATATATGTCATCATTGACACCACGTAAAACATTGTAATGGCACTGGTACTCATAATATATCTGCCCTCATTGCCATAGTAAAACACTTTCATGATAATACTACCCACAAAACGTGTTATTTTTTCCACTGTAAAACAATTTCATGATGCTTTTGCCCGCAATATATATCATCATTTTTACGGTAAAACATGAGGACTCTAGTACCTAGAGTTGTTCCGAGCATTTGCCTAAGTCAAATGCGCAGGGTGATCCACTCCCACTACCCCCACCTTCTTCCAAATGCATGAAGGGCGCGTGCGCGCGCACGCGCGCACAGCACACACACTTGATTTGCGCACAGGCTAATTCCCACATGCAACCATTCCAACATACATATACATGTACAAGAGCGCCTGAGGACCAATTCCGTTGGTGATGGTGCGCGGTACAAATACCTTTAACATAACATAACATACAAACAAACGCTTTTTATAGTTTTGGCTGCAACAACTTGCCTGCCAGAAGGAAGTCAACTTAGATAGGCAGCAGGAAGAGACATTGCGCAACACTGCTCAATGAGTCCTGCATCTGGTGCATTCCCTCAGGATGTGAAGCTGATATCCCAGGAGGCCTTGAACAAAAATTTGCATAGGAGCACCCTCTCTGCACAAAGGAGCCTGTAGTATCACAGCCAGCATGCCCAATGAGACATGCAAGGCTTGATGATGGAAAACACCCCAGGTCTTCCCTCGACCATCGGTCAAACACAAACTGGAATTCTGTGGGCTATCTGGTCGCAGCAACATTAGCTCGCATAGACATGCACTCTCAGTTACTCGCTCCAGATAATAGAGCTCCTCAGGATGAACTCAGTCTGGCTTCTTCAAAGTTGGTTTCAGGTACCACAGTGTCACTCACTATACAAGATCCACCACTGATATTCTTCTATACTCTAATAGTCTAACAGCACATCCTGATTACATCTTTCAATCTCATATGCTGTAATGTTCTTCTTACACATCCCAGTGCAATATGTTTTGTAATATGTTCTAGGGTTCCTATTGCTCATCCTGATGTGGCATTACATTCTCATATGCTCTAGTATTTTTTACAGACATCCTATTTTTTTAATGTTTTAGTATTGCTGTTGCACATCCTGATTTTATCCTGATTTTATATTTGATTCTTATATGCTGAAATAATCTTACTTCACATACTGTTGAGATCTTTCGTTGTCATTCTTTCCAGTATTTGTACTGTATATGCTAATGTGATGCTTCTTTCGTATATTCCAGTGTTTTCGCTACTGAGGTGATATACCACGAGGTGGAGGGACAACCCTGTAGGTAACAGCCCCCCACCCAAGTTCAGGGGCAGAGTGCAGCGAGGGTCCCTTAATGAGGGTGGCGTGCCGTTACCTACAGGGTCGTCCCGCCACCGAGCTGCATATTGCCATTAGCACCCATTTAGTGCGCTACACGGGTGCAAATGTTGTGTTTTTTAAATTAAAGTATTTTCTCTCCTTGAACGGGCTGCCATTCAGGGAGAGAAAATACTATACCAAAATGGCCACCATGGAATAGGAAGGCAGGGCTCTGTATGAAGCCCTTCTTTAATTTCCATGGCAGCCACAGAGAGCTGGGACAGGAGCTGCTGCGGTAGATTCCGCCACTGTAATCAGGTAAATGGGAATGGGGGAGTGAGAGGGAAAGAAAGCAGTGTCTTTGGGGGGAAGATGGCTGGTGGGGGAACCAGACATCAGGCGGCTTGGATGGCAGACTTACACTAGCAGTGGCGGCCTGCATTCTCTGCCTCGTGATTTGCAGCTTCCCCGCACAGGGTGCTAATGGAGCTTCAAGACTTATTACAGAATACAATAGAGCTGACATAAAAAATTCGCAAAAGGCATGAGCATGCTTAAGGTTAGTTATCAATAGTACTACTAAGGACAAACTACTAGACCCCGTCTTGGTCCGCATACAACTAAATACTTAAATAATCTCAACAACTCATTTAAACCTCTGGTGGTTTCTTCTCCCCATTTAGATATGGACGAAATTCATTACTGCTCAAAATACATTCCAAAGAATGTTTATATTGTTAATGCAACGGTAGCAGCAGACCAGCACTTCCTGTTATGCATCGTGAACAAGCAGCTTCCATTAAACAGTTATGAATGTGCTTTGGCATATAAAAATTCAGTTGGCGATATCGAACTTCTGCTTCCTGTGGTTTATCGCATGTATATAAAACATTCACATTCAGTTGCGCCCACACAGCAAAACAGGGAACGGTGCCACCTTGGCGCTTGCAGCAGCCGTGTGATTACTGCACAGAGGCCCCCCTCGATGCGGCACCTGAACAGCTGCGGTTATCTCTTGGTACCAAATGCTGGCCGTCCTCCAGCAGAACTGCAGCATTACAACATTTCTGTTGTACGAGGTGAAAGCCAAACTGACTTTAAATTGGCCTCCTTTTGTGAAGAACAAAACAGTAGACGGTTTCTTCGGCTTCACAGCAATAGCCAAAGAACCCTGTGCGTTAGGCACACAGTCAAAACTATCGCTCCCCACGCTAGTAATATCAGGTGCTCAGAGAAGCAGTTTTCATCATTCGGGTGCTGTGTACATTCGCATTTCCACTGATTCAGTGAAAGATCATTTTTCAGACTGTACTGGAGAGTATTGAATGACCGGAAAAAAATGGGCATGTATTCACGATAACGTTTTACCGGATTAATGTACTGTTATTAAACAACATGCACTTGATACACAAAGGAATCAACAATGAACTTCCATTAAAATCTCTAATGTCCAGTTCACATTATACACATAATAGCTGTTCTAGACTAAAACAACCCTGGCCTACAAGCGTCCTACATCAATCAATCCCGATCTTAGCCCAGCCATCTCTGCCCTTTGGAAAACTTCCATGCCCTCAGGCCTAATACCAAGGGCACTAAAAACGGATGATCACCAATCAAGTTCTCGCATCCTGTTAGATCCTTCTGTATCATATGACAAGATTGACAACTTCAAACTGCTAAACCATCCCAACCGGAAGCAGCAAAGATGAGAAGTCCTTTCTTGCTTTCTCTCCTTTCTCACAGACAAAACCTACCAATGAAACGAGTTCAGAGTCCAATGTGCATATCATATCAAGCATACAACAATCTTATCACAGGCATATTCTTCCAATATAATAATATATGGCCAGAACAAGGCACCTTTGCTCAAAACCAACAACTTCAACGTGTGGGGGTCCCCCAGAGATCAGCCACACCCCCATGACTCTGCAATGCTTCCATTAATCTCCTAGCCACCCTCCTACATACCTTTCCCTCCAAATGATCAGCAGACAAATTGCAGGTCGGGATCTACCTGAGTTATGACAAAAACAGTGCAAAGCAATCATATCTTACCTCCCAAAATAGATAGCAGCGTGTTGTGCACGCCTCCATGCCAACAAAACATAGCTCAGCACAATGCCCACATCCTGCTCCTCACGCTGTACTCCACCATGCCAACAAAGCAGGACAGACATCTGGGCATTGTTTTTGATTCAATACTCCTTTTTTTTACCACAGGAGTACTCAATTAGTAAAAAAAGCTAACTATCAACTCTCTTCACATGCTCACAGTGGAGCACATGATTTCATTAAACACAATTTGTATCGCCCAGATGCCACTGAAGAATGAGGAGCCTACATGTCTATTGAGGCTGATTAGATCACACACACAAGGGGGAACCCTAAAATCGGCCAGAAAGCTAATGGTCTACAACAGCAAGTTCAGGAAAGAGCATGCGAGTAGGAAGGGGCTAGCCTCCCTAGGCCCAACACTGTGGAATGGCCCCTCAGAGACTCAGAAGTCCCTATAACTTTAAGTGAAGTTTATGAAGGCCCTATACATTCTACCTTCCACCTGAGCCTTCCCAAGCCTCTATTGTGATTGATCAGATGGCACGTCCCTGTGCATGGGTTGCCACTGGAGTGGCATCATTGGACTGCACATATTAAAAAAACTAATGCAGCATGTTCTAAAACCCAGATAATAAATTCACAAGGAAAAATGTAATCTTCATGCAGTCATTAGAACCATTGACATGTATTACACGGCCCGTGGTAGTGGCCGTGTAGTTATGGTTAAGTTGCTAATCCCATAAGAAGAGCACTTTTTGGGCGGCTTATAACTTTGCTTCCCCTGGACGAATCCTCACCAAACTTTGCAAAGAAAGTATATTGACCACTCTGAATTGTTTTGCAAAGTTTAGTGAGGTTTGGTGCAGGGGGGGCAAAGTTATAAGGGGATCCCAAAATTTCTTTTTTCCCATAGAGTGAATGAGGAAAAAAATTTGCTCACGCCTACAGCTCAAACCGCTGGATGGATTTACGCCTAATTTGTGGCAGGAGGAGCGGCTTGGTCCCAAAAGCTTGCTTTTGAAAATTTGGTGTAAATCTGTCAAAGTAGTTTTTTTTTAAACGACCAAAAATTAGTGATATCTGTGTCCACTCAGCGGACACATTTCCCTGTTCGCTCTGCGGACAGGACACAGATTGGCTAATCGGCTTGCATCATGTCTGTGGACATACGACGTGTTCGCTGATTGGCTGGGTTGAAGCGTGAGGTGCGTCGCTTTGTTTTGATGCGTCTGCCATCTTGGATCCATGGACATCCGCGGACAGCACGGCAACGAACGGGGGAAAAATACAATTTTGGGGAGTGTGTTGGTGTGTAAGAGTGCTTGGGGAGGGTGGGGGAGTAAGAGATGGGTCAAATGCTGTATTTGTTTAGGTGACAGGTGCCCCGGATGTGTTTGTCATGTCCGCGGTCACCGCGGCTGTCGCGGACATAAAAAATGCACTCCTGGCTATTTTACTTTAATATGATATTGTTTTTGGGTTGTTAGTACAGTGCTGATTGTCTTTAATATCCTGTCTAAGTAGCTAATATAGCACAGTTAAAATGTTTGATTTTATGGGTGTGTCATGCTGCAGTGGTTGTGGCCAGGGCCTAGAGTCTTGGGTGCAGGGCCAAAGGCCATAGGCCGTAGCTGGAGCTATTGAACCTACAGGCAGCACTGCACATGGCGGCAGAGGCGGAGGAGGCGCAGGTGGCAGTTAGCAAACCCTGCACCCATGCCAAACCCAATTGTGCAGCTCGCACGACCCCGCAGGCAGCCTGCAATACCCAGTATCAGGGCCTCACCCTGGAACCTGACCCCAGGACAGATCCACACATTATACCGGCTTGACCGTCCAACAATCATGTACATCACCACCATGATTGAGGACGACATCAGCAGCCACATTGCCATTTCGAACGAAATCCCTCCCTCCTGAAGGTGGTGTCAGTACTGCATTTTCTAGGCACTGGAACTTATCAGCACACAGTTGGTGAGCTGCACAGGCTCTCACAACCCTGTTTCTCTAAAATATTGGGACAGGTACTGGATGCCCTGCTGCGCCATGTGTCGGAACACATCACCCTACCCTGTACCCTTGCACAGGTCATTGCCACCAATTTGGCCTTCCATGCAATTGCGGCCATGCCAAATTGCATAGGTGCAGTAGGCTGCACCCACATAGAGCTGACAGTACCACGTGCAATGGAGATGGTGTACCGCAATAGGAAACAGTGCCACTCACTCAATGTACAGATGGTATGTGACGCCGGACAAGTGATTACACATTGCTGCGCACGTTTCCCAGGGTCAATACATGACTCAATGGTCCTGCGGAATTCGACATTGCCACGCTACATGGAACGCTGCGCTGGACAAAGCACATGGCTTTTGGGTGAATACAACTGTCAATGCACGGGCCCTGTGAAAGGGGTGTGTGTGTCCAGGGCTGCTACAACTGCACATGCATCACCACCTGGCCCATGTAATGGATGGTCAGCATAACCCACACATCACAAAGCTACACATGACAGGTTGGCACAGTGTGCCCGTACACACCCTGCCAATTGAGGCATACAACCAATACAACAAATACTACCATAAGGCCATACAACTTGAGCCACTCAATACAGCCACCCACACTATGCACCACTGCCCCCCCCAATGCACACAATGACGGCCCATGAGACATTCTGCAACAACCACATCATCACACTCTATTGATTGACTCCTCCATGTGTGTACATCATTGCACAATGCCATACTTACCAAGCACTATTGTCCGCAAGGGCAACTACATATGTACAGCAAGTCGTTTGGCAATGTCCAAATGCCAACATCTACAACAATTACCCATGAATGGTAATCACCCACCCGTCCAACCACTGCTTGGCCCATATGGATGAATGAATGATGACACAAGATTGCACTGCATCTGATCAAGAGATGATACCACAAACACTGGCATGTCCCACACATTTCCATCCCATGAAGGTGATGCTGGATATGCAGTCACCCATGGTTGATGACACTTGTACGGAGGCCAAGGAACAGGCATGAGGAGGCGTACGACAGGGCACACGTGGCATGATTGAGAAGACATTTGGCCTACTGAAGGCCAGGTTCCACTGCTTAAGCAGATCTGGAGGATAACTGCTCTACATCCCATTGTGCTTGTGCAGGAACATTCATCTGCCCCCAGACACAGAGGATGATGATGGAGGTGAAGATGGGGATGGGGATGGGGATCGGGTAGCTCCACACCCTCCTGGGGGTGCACAATATGGCCAACGAGCACGGGATGCACTCATTTGCATTTACTTTTGAGAGACTGCACATTGACAGCATTGCAAGGATATGATGATGCCGGTGAATAAATGGATTATCTGCAAATGAAATGACGGATGTCAACTCATTATGTTTTTTTTTCAAATTTGTTGTATTATAAACAAACCAGGAAAGAAGGTGCATTGGGTAGGGAAGCTGTACACCTGTGCCCACGGACCAGCCAAACGTACCCACCCCCAACCAGGCCCCAAACAACTTACCCCCTAATGGACCTCCCCCACCACCCAAACGTACCCACCCCCAAACAGGCCCCAAACAACTAAGACCTTAATGGACATCCCCCACCACCCAAACATACCCACCCCAAACCAGGCCCCAAAAAATGAACCCCCTAATGGACCTCCCCCACCACCTAAACGTACTCACCCCCAACCAGGCCCCAAACAACTAACCCACTAATGGACCTCCCCCACCACCCAAACGTACCCACCCCCCTACACCCATTGTGTCTCCGAATGTCATGTCTATTGCCATCCCCACATGGCACTATTTGCATGGGCGCTTTTGCGCAGGAGTGTCCTTGCTGGTGGGTCCAGTCAGCCGACTAGAGCGCCTCCATGCGCTGGATGGGGTGGTGCTGGCTGAGATGACTGTTGGTGTGACTATGGGCACACGTCCTTGAAACGCCTGCTGGGTAACCAAAATTGACTCGGCTATGCTGGATTGCACAATGTTCCCTTCCCTGACATGGCGTGCCAGGGTGACAATGGTGGTCCCAAATCATCCAATGGACCTGGAGAGCCGACGCACCAACGTCGTATTGCTCTCACGCTGCAGCCTGGCCTCCTCCCGCTGATGCATGGCCCCCTCCCGCTGCAGCCTGGCCTCTTCACGCTGCAGCCTGGCCTCCTCCAGCTGTCTTTCCACGAGCTGTGTCAGGGTGGCCTGTTGTTGCTCAATGTGCTGCAAGCGAGTACTGAGCTCAGCCATGGAGGGCGTTGGGGAGCGCATGAGGCTGTGCAGTTCTTGGGGGCTGAACTGTAGGTCATGGATGGATGACAGTTCATCCATGTTGTCCCCCTCACCCTATTGTACAACTTTGGCCTGCATGGCCGGGGCACTGTCATCACTCGATGCAGCCTCCTCAGCAGTGCAGATGGGCTGCAAGATGGCATCCGGGGCCATGGTGGGTGCCTGCATGGGGATGATGGCGTCCGCTGGTGTGCCCGATGCAGCTGGTGTGCCCAATGCAGCTGGTGTGCCCGATGCAGCTGGTGCTAGCATCGTCCTCCTGGGCAGGAGTGCTGCATTGGGCATGTGCAGGTGGCCGCTGTGTCGCCTCTTGGCCGTCGTCACTGTCACTTGACACGGCTGTGGGGATACAGAGGGCATGCTGTTAGTTGTGTGATGTTACTTGATGTGTCCATCACATGCATCAAACTGAATGATCCATGACCACTTGCATGCATACACTTGTGACTGTTGATGCACTCAGGTGTGTGTGTAGCTGCTTCCACTCAGGCACGCACGGTATGCATTTCCAGGGGTCATGCATTGGGGATGTGTTACTTGTCATCTGGGTGGTCAGTGGGTCCATTGGGTCACTCCTGCCCTGGCTGGGGGGGGTGTCAGTGGGTCCAGTGGGTCCATTGGGTCACTCCTGTCACTCCTGCCCTAGTTGGGGGTGGGGGGATGTCATTGGGTCCATTGGGTCACCCCTGCCCTGGCTGGGGGGGGTGTCAGTGGGTCCATTGGGTCACTCCTGCCTTGGCTTGGGGGGTGTCAGTGGGTCCATTGGGTCACTCCTGCTCTGGCTGGGGGGTGTCAGTGGATCTATTGGGTCACTCCTAGGGTGCATTCACACTTATGGCTTTGTACTTTGTGCACTTACCGGCATCTGCAAGTGGGCTCACTCCTGCCTCTGCGTCTCCGATGCCGTGGATGCCCTCGAGGTGCAGGACACTGCTGCAGCGGTCCTCTCACGATTGCAACTTGAGAGGTGATGCAGGGCCTCCACCGGTGCCAGTGCTGTATTGGCGGTGTGCAGCGATGAGGTTGCGCACCCTGAGCCAGAGGTCATTCCACCTCTTATGGCAGTCCTTCACAGTGCGTGTGGTCACACCGACCGCTGTGTACATGCGCGCTGCCTCCGCCCACACCTCCTTGCGGTATTGCTGGGAAGCTCGCCGCTGGTCTGTGCCAAAGAGCATTTCCGCATGCTCAACAATGTGTTCCACCAGTACTGTCAGCTCAGCCTCACGGAAGCGCTGCTTTCGCTGTCTGCGTGCTGGGATCCTGGATGCCATGATGGTGTTAGATGTGTTCTCTGTCTCAGGGAGGTGTTCTGACCTGTGGTGTCTGAGGATGGCAGTGGATTGTGTTTATATAATGGCCGCCTCTCTGTTTCCGTTTTTTTTTTCGCTGTCATGGTGTTTCCGCTTCCGGTGATTCTATGTCCGTGATGGAGGGGGCAGACATGGGTTTTGCACGGTTTTTTATGGCGTTATGTCCATGTGTGTGGGTGTTTATGTTACGGCGGTGACACCGTTTCCGCCTCTGTGTGTTGCGCGCGGCCCACGTGCCGTAATCAGCCGTTCATTCCGCAACCTTGCGTTCACGGAAACAGTGTCACAGTTTTCACGGAATCACTGGATTCCGGCCAGGCGGACCCGTAATGAGGCCCATGGTGTTTTCTACTTCTGTCATAGATAACTCTGCCTCATTTGCTATTAGTGGCTTTCCCAGTGATTCTTGGCTTCCTGTTACAGAAGGTTGACTACTGTCAGGAGTGTCCTTATCTAGTTGGGCCTGAAGTTCTTCTTTGTGTTACTGTTCATTGTGCAACATTGTTTTGTACTGTGTAAAGTTTACATCTGTTATAGTGCTTTCATTTGCTTTGAAAGTGTCTTCATAGGAGTCATAAATATCTAGTAACTCTTCTTCTTTTCTCCATGGTTTAAAAAGTTGTAGCAGGGACATGTAATATGGTTCTTTATGTTGAGGAATTTTTTAATGACAATTTGATATGATTAATTAGGCTTCATTTGGTAAGTCTCACTAAGCTGCCTTCACAATTTGTCACTCTGTATCTACCTTTGTTTTCATCTGGTTTCATATTATTTTTGTATGTGAAGTTTTGGGCTATGTGGTATAGACACATGGTTTCCAAAGTGGTACTCCTGTTTGGGTAGTATGTGTCTAGTAAATTGTTTTTCAAAATGTCGTGGCTGTTGGGATCATTTTTGGCTATTTTTCTATGTCCTCGTATGATTTGAGAACTCTTTCCCTAGATTTAGCAGCAGCAAGACTTAGCCATACTATATTTTCAGATTTTCCATACAAAGCAGTACCGGTTAAACGGTCTGCAGCTTCATAGCAGCCACATTCTTTATGAGAGAGCATGTTTATGCCTAAGCTGTACAATTTCTGAGACAGTGTTTTGTCCGATGATAGGTCATCCCAGAGGCCTTGAAGCTCTATTTGTTCTGCTTTGGTTAAATAGGCTGTAACATATCGTGCAACTCCAGTGGAATTGTCTGCAATGTACTGCACATATATGTTTGCATTCCATAAAAGGGCAATGATTGCATTGTAATCATTGATATATTTTGCTTCTTCTCTTGTTTTGATGTAATATGTGTTTTTAGGTGATTTACCTTTAACACTGTGTCTAACTGAAGACATTAAGTTGTTTTCTTGACCTATTGCTGTAATTGGTCTAGGGAAACCAAAGCGGCATTTTGTGTAGTATTTTCCTTTGTTTTTGTATTTGCGATGACAATATTTCCCACATTTGTGTCTTTGAAATTGTAAAATGTTTGCATTAAGGTCACTATTTGTTGTTTGTGAAGGAATTTCACAAGTGAAATATTTTTTGATAAACTGTAAAACAGTGGCATCACTGTCTTGACCAAATTTAGGAGCATCTTTAATCCATAAAAGCATGTGGATATGTAGTGCTCCTCTGGCTTGGTTTTTCTTTCTCCAAAAGAAGTGTTGCACTTCTCCGAGGGGAGGAACAGTTTTATTACAAATAAAGTGTAGCATAGCAATGAAGCGATGATGGAAATATCTTGAAACATTAACAGGATCTATAGAGCAGCGTTCTCCAGGTGTTAGTATACTATGTTTGTTTTGTTTTTGTTTGATATGCATAGGAAATCATGTAAATCTTCCCATGCATATTCTGCACAACTTAATGTAACAAACCAAGTAGGTGGACCAAGGTTTCTTATCATACAACGTACATATCCATGACATCGGAACCAGTATTCTTTTGTACCACGCATGTTTGCTAACAGATTTGTAATGCTTGATTGTAGAACCTCATCTTTTTCTTGCACTTTTTGTAGTAATTGCGTAGCTGACATATTTTGAAAATGGATACTTGATTTCAATGTGTGTTCAACTCTGTAGCATAGAGTTGCTAGTTCACTCTCAAAGAGTAGGTGGAATATGTATTCCACATTTTGTCTAAATCTGGGATCTTTAGAATACATTTGTAAAGAGAGGTATTCTGATGCTGTTATCTGAGTGGTCTATCATCGTACATTCCTCTTTTCCAGTAGGAAAGAGTAGAGAATAGCCACGTGCTTCTATACTTTTTTCCCATATGCTGATTGGTGATCCTTTGGTTTGTCATATTTGGTACGCTTCTAGTGCATCATCTATTGTGTCGTTAGAGTGTAATGGATGAATTGTATAATGGTCCAAAATATTGGATACTGTAGCAGGATCTATAAGTTGAAATTGACCAGTTTCTGGTGACTCTTGAATTATTTCAGTGGTTTCCCTCAGGTTTTCTTCAATATTAATTTCTTTGTAGAATTCATTATTATCTTTTAGATATTGCAAGGCTTCTTTAACTTTATGTAAGTCCACGAGTTGTTGCCAATTTCTTTTGTCTTTTGTAGGTACACCATTTACTAAGACAATTAAAGATTGATCTATTGGACGTTGCACTCCCAGAGTGTGTACATTTTCTTTCAGATCTAATGGTAAATAAACTACTTTGCCACAAATGCCTTTCACTAATTCAGAGGGTGGTAATTTTGCTGTTTTTGGTTGAAGGCGTATTATTGCTTGAAATGGGTGCACTGTTTGAATTATGATGCTCTCATATAAATTGAGTTGTTACAGGGGTTTTGGTAGTGGGAATAAGTTATTTGTGATAGCACGTGAAGGAGTTTGGTTGTTGTCAAGTTTTGCATTGCAGTAACTGCACAGTATTAAGGGGTCAGAAGGTTTGTATTTGTTTTCTGCTATAAGGTAGAGGTCTAATTCAAACCATTTGGAATCTTCATTGTCTTCTATTTTGTAAGTTATATCTACAGTTTTTGTGCTACTTTTATAAAAAGTTCTGCGGCAACACACAAACACACATATGGTTTGGTACTTCAGCCGATGTACTTTTAAATGTTAGTATTTCTTTTTTGTATGTGTGTAGTAGAAGATTGCAATTTGTACAATTGTTCCCAGTCTGATGTAAAGCTAAAGCTGTAACGCTGTTGTAAAGCTATTGAGCTATTGCATTTTGTAAGTGGCTTTCACTTCCAAAATATTTTCTCTGGATATGCTCTATTTCTTCGAGTAGGTCTTTGGCTGTACCATGTAGAAGAATGTTATTTAAATTGCCTAATGCTAAAGCAGTACTGTTAGCATAGGACAGTTTATGGACTAGATTTCTTATAGTTGAATGATGTGTTGATATCATTTTGACATGATGGAAGGTGTTTTTTCAAATAGGTCCTGAAATGCAGGCTAACGAATGTCTTTGTAGTCTTGTGTATTTGCGCACTGGACAGGTATCCATATTTTGTAGGAGTTTCATTTTGAATTTGTCTTTGCCTTTCACATACTGATTGAAGAACTGGTGTAAAGATTTGAAAGATTTTTTGTCATCTTTACACATTGACGTGCACAGCCATTTCAACACTGGCCGTTTTGGTTCATCGGATGGAGAGGTGATACTGAGTTTTCTGGGGATATTTTTGTAAGCACCATTTCTTGTTCCATTATGGTATTATTAAGTTTTTCATACCCTCATCCACTGCTATGTATGCCAATTGTGTTTGTTTGCTTTTGCTTGTATGCTTCTTCATTGAAATATGCTTCTGTGCTTGTGGTGTGACGCAATTTACCTCCACAGATATTTAAGAAGTTATTTTTTTTTACATTCCTTTAATTGAGAAGTCTTTTTTGTAGTTTAGTAGTTAGTTTTGTTAGTGGTTTCATTCTGTTTAACACTAAAATAAATAACTTCCTTTTGAGAAGGATTGCACTGTCTATGGGAGCTTCTAATATTAATTTTCTATGGTAAGTGTTAAGGTTTGTGCATGATTTTTCTCTTGTTTTGATAAGATTCTGAAAGACTCTGTGGCGGAACATTTTTTGTAAAATAATTTTTTTGGTATGGTTACTTGCCACTACATATAGATTTGCAGTGTTAGCAGTAGTGGTAGCTGAATTCTTGTTTATCACTTTCTGTTTTGTTTTACATTTTGAAAGAGGAGGCAAAGTTTCTGTACTGCAAGCTTGTTTTGTTTCGCTTAGGGACTGTATTAGATGTTTTGTTTGAACTTTTTTTACTAATTCTGCTAGAGATGGATGCTTATTTTGGACACTTTTATTATGATTTTCTCTACTTCTGCTTTGCTTTCTACGGACATGCTTTTTGGTAGGCATTCTTTGGGGTCTGTTGGAAAAAAAAGAAGGTATGGGTTAGGCTGTTCTGCAATGTATGTGTGCTGTGTGCATGAGTGTCTGAGCATGATGGTAAGCATGTATGTGGAGGTGTGTGATTGTGCAATGGGCAGTTACAACTAGATGGGTAGGCTATTCTTGTATGTGTGTGTTACTATACTGGGGTTCAGATGTCAATACAAAGTAAGCTAGTGGTGAGGAGAAGCACTAATAATAAATATAATGGTATAGAATTAAAACAGTTCTTTGTTCTGCAATACTAACATTCTAGGGGCTGATTCACGGAATTTGTGCGCCGAAAATGGGGATTTGTGTGCCATTCTGCCCGCAAATCCCTGTTTAACAATTGGAGATTTGTGGGCAGAATGGCGCACCAATCCCCGTTTTTAGACGCACAAATTTCATGAATCAACCCCACTGTGTTTTTGTTTGGAATGAGGAGGTTTCTTCTGAGTTGTTGTTTGTACTTCAGATGCTGCTACTTTTCAGGAGAGAGGTCTCCACTGCAATTGTAAAAGAAAGAAGTTAGTAATTTTGTGTGTTTATAGCACTGTTGTTAATTCAGACATTGATTTTTATGTTTTTGTAGTTGTATTGTTGTTTGATAACTGAACATTGTGTGTGCATGCAGTTTCCTTTGACTATGTGCAGCCTTTATATTTTACTTACAATCTGTTAGTTGAAATGAGTATAACACTAAGCGTGTGAAACTCACTTGGTTTCTTAAGGGTGTGTTATTGGATTTTAGGAGATAGAAGAAATAATCATATATTTATTTTGCTATTTTTATAGGGTAAATGGTAGAAACTGTATGGAAAAGCATGGAATATATGCATTTGTGGAGGTGTGGGTAATGAAGCTAAGCAACCATAACTCGTGCCACCAACGGCACTGCTAAGACTAACACCCAGGATAAAAAAGATGACATCACAAATGTAATTGATAGCATCACCTATCTGACCACTTGTTCTTATTCACTGACAAGTCTAAGCCAGTTGTGTTTCATCACTGACACTAAGAATTTTAAAATTGAAAAGGTGCTCTATATGTAGACATTAAGCTTGTTGTATGTCTTTAAGGTACTTTCCTTAGGGTTTGGCCTCAGCTCATGCTGCACATACATGGGGAAATAAGCACCCCTCAAACACACAAATAATTTGTATACATGATGATGAACTTCAATGTTATTGTCATTTTCTGTTGATGTTGTCTCTTTCCACCTAACTGCAGTTTACCTGTATGTGCTTCAGATTTGTATGTATTGTGGGTCTTCATATGTATTGTTTGTACTAACACAAGTGTGTAGTAAGTCTTGAATTGTTAGCTATTTATTCCATGTTTAACATTAGTCAAAATTCCGATAGGCTTGCATTTATTATTTTAATGGCCAATATTACCAGTTTAAAAATATTGTACATCTATAGTTCATGCGGTACCCGTTGCCTGTGTGTCTGTATTATAAGGTTCCTGTATTAACAACAACACTCCAATAAAATGTGTGTTTAGATGAGTATATTCTATAATACATTAAGTAGTTCATGAGAGTTCTAACGATCACTCCAGATATCTTGCAACCAACATTGTAAACACAGCCCCTTGTAGGGACTATTCATCAACATTTATGTCCTATGTGTTATCATCAGTGATGTCATCAATGACATTTCAGATGTCATCTTTGATGTCCTGGGTGTTAGTCTTAGCAGTGCACGGTGGTGGCGCGAGTTATGGTTGCTTAGCTTACCATAACTGGAAACTTTCTGGGGTTGTCTGGTTTTACTTGTAACATTAACGTTTTTTCAATGAATTTCATAGGTTTTTACCAGTGCACCTTATTTTACTACAACTTGCTAATATCATAATCACACTCAATATATCAACATTGTCATCCAATGTAGAAAGTTTCAAGTAAAAACTGTGCCATTCCCCACCTCCTAGTAACATTTTTAACACTTCTATGAACTTTAGGCAAATTTTTAGCACCGTTTCCTGTTTGCCGATGTTTACGTACGGCAGAGGTCTTCGACAACTTCACGGACAGGGTCATGCAACCATGTGCACGCGTGGCAAGATGACGTGTCCGTGAATGGGTCTGCGTTTCGCGAACTAGTCTTTGCATCGCAAACAGTTCGAAGCTGCATTTTCAGTTGATCTAGGAAGTTTCAAGCTTAAAATGTAGCCTTGCACAGTTCTCGGACCTATTCTTACTGATTTTCCATTTCCAGTCCTGTAGAGAGCACATGCTTAGAACAATATTAGCACAACTGCTATATAACTTCAAAAATGGCATCAGCCATGGCCATCCCTCCTCCCCAGGAGCCACCACCATCTGGAGCACCTCCATAATGGAAAAAACGGGATAGGTTTCAATGGTAAATTGCAGATTGCAGCAAATATGCATGCGGAGCAACTGCAAGAACTTGAAAGCATGGTTTTGCAAATATGTCCTATGTTTTATTTTTTTGAAGGTGTGAAATTGTTATTACAGAACACAGTGATATATATTTGGTGCCTGGGCAATTGGCCTGGCCTCAGCAAGGAGAAATGTGTTCTGTAATTTGCTTATTGTGGCATGCGACATGTTTGAAGCCATAGGTTTGAATAAGAACAAATATTCTCCTCCTTTCACAAACATATTTTTGCAATGCATACTTATGTGTACCGTTATCAATAGCGCATGTTGGGGATGCAAATCATCATTGAATTGCCTACGGCATGAGGCTCGACCATCACCCCAGCCCATCCAAACTACCCCTATTATTCATTGCACCTACCCTGCATTCTAAAAAAATAAAACATGAACACATTTGCAAAACCACACTTTCGAGTCCTTGCCAATGATCCTTGCACAAGTTTGCTACAAATCCGTCCATGTTTTAGTTTTTGAAAGGTATCAAAATGTACATACAAAAAATAGTCATATAACCTACCATATCTTGACAAAGTCAATTGTACCTAAGTTATGACACTTTTCAAAAAATAAAACATGGACACATTTGCGAAACCATGTTTTTGGATCCTTGCCAATGCTCCTTGAACAGGTTTGCTGCAAATCCGTCCATGTTTTGAAATGTGAAAATGTTTTTACAAAAAATAGTCATGTAACTTAGCCATGTCTTGACAAAATCTACTCAGACTTCCCACGAACTTTCAAGGTTTGGTCTATAATCTTTCTGCTAACTTTTCTGCGGATTCATGAAACAGCAACAAAGTTATAAGTCCTCTAAAAATGTTGAAACCCCCCTCTAATTTTGCCCCCTCTTCACAAAATCCCACCTCACTTTGCAAAAACATTAAAAGCTGGGTCTAAAATCTTTTTCCAAACTTTTGTGCAAATTCAAACGGCAACACATGTTTAAGCCTTTAAATATTTTGGGACACCCACTTTAATTTTGCTCCGTCTTGGAAAAACAGCACCAAACTTTGTAGAACCATTCAGGGTCAGGTCTAGAATGATAACACAAAATGTGCAGTTTCATTGAGTGGCACCAAAGTTATAAGCCATCCAAAAACGAGCTATTCACCAACCCTGTAATTCTGAAATAGGCATGGATGCACCCCGAACATCTGAAATATCCACGAACATCACAGGAAGGTCCTTGGACATCTGAGATGTTTACGGCCAACAGAGAAAATGAAACTGCAGGTTTATGGTATTTGTGTGGCATTATCCCATCCCATGTTCATCATCCCTTACCTCCCCAGACATAGGGCTTCATTATGAGGTTGCCAGTCTGCTAACAATGGTACCAGTATGCTTGCCGGTACCGTTGTTACCGGACCGGCAAACTCTGAGTTGTGCTTGCAGGTGCCTTTCATTCGGCCAGGTCTGGCCTGGTGGAATGAAAGGCACCCGCAAGCACATCAAGCCTGTAGCACTGGAACTGTTATGAACTATTGGGCTCAAATGGGAATGGGGATCTACCGGCACCAGCACCCGCGAAAGGGCAATTACCGGGTCGGGCGGGGCCAGAATATCCCAGTAATTGCCCATTCGTGGGTGCTGGATTTTCTTGCCGATATGGAGGTAGCCTTGCCGGTAAATCTCCAGCCTCGTAAAGAGGCCCATAGTTTTATGAGTTTGGGAAGTGCAATGTTGTGTATTTTAATATGTTTTTACTGCAAGGTCCGCGGACAACGGACACTGTCTGTGGATCCAATAAGGCGGCTGTTTAAAAAAATATGACACACCTCACGTTTTTGAACTGATTGGTCCAGGGGGGTGTCCGCGGCCCGAATAGGAAAGTGAGTTTGCGGACCGAACTCAGATATCACTAATTTCTTTTACCTACTTTTTGGCAGTTTTTTAAAAACTACTGGACAAATTTACAGCAAAATTCAGTACCAAGCTGCCATTCCTGGTGCAAATTTGGTGTAAATCCGTCCAGGGGTTTGGGCTGTAGGCATAAGCAAATTTAGTTTCCATTGCATCTATGAGGCAAATCACACATTTTGGGACCCGCCTATAACTTTGACCCCCCTGGAACGAAACCTCACCAACCTTTACAGAATCAATTCGAAGGAGCCATATACTTTTTTCGCAAAGTTTGGTAATGATATGTCCGGGGGCGGGTAAAGTTATAAGCCAGTCAAAAAGTGCTCTTTCTATGAGTTAAGCAACTTAACCATAACTCGAGGGCCAGTACTGCAGGCCTTGTAATAGGGCAGCGATAGCCACCCTATAGTTTAGGAGAGTGAGACTCCCATAGCAACCCTTTAAAATTCAATTGTTAAAAACTTTTGATTCAAGTAACGGATTTGACCGACATTTTGAATGTGTGTGGTTCAATACCCACAAGTACAGTTTTTTAAAAATATATATTTTTACAGCTATAGTAACATTGGGGATTGCCAACAAGGTCTTCCATCCATGCAATAACCAGGACAGGCCCTGCTTAGCTTCAAAGTGATGATGGGTCCAGCCTCCTCAGGAGATGTTTCCTGATAAATAAGCCAAAGTTACCCTTAGAGAAACGAGCCAGCCCTTTCCCTGCTTTGAAGCTAAGCAGGGTCTCTCCTGCTTTGAAGCTAAGCAAGGTCAGTACGGTTACTGCATGGATGTCGACTGAATGGGCATTCAAATTATTATTTTTTAAACCGTGCCACTGTCAGTCCTTGAAAGTTTTGCACTCAATCAGAGACCATTTTTTGCCATTTGCTGAAATGCATTCTGGAATTTGTAGTCTCCCAGTCAAAAATAAAAAAAAAAGATATTTTTACAGCAACAATGAGTTTCCCATCCCTGCAGTAACTGGGATGAACCTTGCTTAGCTTCAAAGCGTGGAAGCGGTCAGCCCCCTCAGGCCATGGTGCCCAATAAGTGTAGCAAAGTTACAAGACCACTTAGAGCAACATGGCCTGAGGGTCTGGCCCCTTCCTCAATTTAAAGCTAAGCAGAATTGGTCTCAATTACTGCATGAATTGGAGACAGCCCACAGTGCTGTGAGTTTTCTTCGTTTTAAATATGTCATAACACACTAAGAAAACACATGGCATACGCTTTTTTTAAACCATACTACTGTCAATCCTGAAAGTATTGCACTGAGAGACAATTTGTTTGCCTTTTGCAGAATTGCATTCTGATATTTGTAGTCTGCAAGTCAAGAGGGGGCAGGAGTAAGGGCACAATTGTACACTTTTTGGCTAACATAGTTCAATAAGGATTTATATATTTGAGTGACACTATGGAATGTGTACCTTTCAAGAGAGGGCAACTAAGTCATGAATATTTACCCAAGATGCAGCAAGAGAGTTTGTAATCCTGGACTCTGGTGCAGTTATTCTCCCTTGATTGGGGCTGCTTTTCAGGGCACAAGTAAAGGACACATGTGGGTGAAGAATGTAACTTTTTTCCAGACGACAAACGCAACACTTTTGTTTTTAGGTTGGCAAGCTTGCTGAAGTATTTGGCTACCCGGATTTTACTCAGGTTGTCATGTTTCTGTTGGGACAAATTCCCAGGTATGCCAGAGGGCCACTGGGAGTTTGCAGACACCTTCCACAGGACAAATCTAGGACTCAGTCAAAAGGCAAGTTCAAATTGTGGTTTATTACAGCAAAAACCAACAGGGATCAGTACAGGGACCAAAGAAATCCATGGACACCTCAACTTCTCCTGGCTCGCAGGCCAGTTTTGTACACGAATGACATCAGAGTGATGCTACAACCTGGACCCTTCTCCAGAATTCAACATCTGGTATTGGCCCTCAGGAGCCTAATAACCTATAAGGTCACCTATATGTGTTATTCTACTGGTCTCCCATGTCAGGTGGCTGGCCTGGTCCATCTCCATGTCACTATCTATAACAATGTTGCATTGTGAGGGTCTTGTCATTGGTTGTTACCCGTTGCTACCCACCCATAGGATACTAATCTATGATTGGCTAGAGCTGTCATCCCCAGCCCTGGGATCCGTAAATGTTCTCAGCTCTTGGTGTATCTTTTCAAAGTAACAAGAATTACTATTTGTCTGCATTCTAACCTGTGGGTACCGTCTTAGTCTACGAGAGTGCTCTTTTGCTCAGTGCAACACTTGTCTTACATTATAGCATCTTTGTTGCAAGCTTCTGTCTGTTAGCATGAGATTGGCTCCCTTTCTCAGTACTGGTTGCTGTGCATTGTCTGAGTCGGCCGGGTCATGTGTTCCGAGACCATGATTTGGAGTTGGGCAGCTCTGAATTATGAAGAATAATTTGCATTTACTGCAGCTGGTGCTATTGTCATTCAGGGAATGTAATGTCATCCATATCTGTGGCATTGGCAGCGGGTCCTGTCTAACACATTTCCTCTTGTCCAGCCTGAATTCAGCTCAGCTTGATCCTCACTGAGAGGCCTGTGGCCTTCTGTAAGTTTCCCAACCCATTATGCAGTTCTGACAGTGTTCTATTTTCTCCATAGGTTAGTCACACTTGGCTCTGTCAGGTCCCATAGGTGCAATCCTGCAATTCCATAAGCTTATTTGCGTATAAGATTCTGCAAGCTTTGCTTTGATCTCTTGTTTCTTGCGGTTTCTGCATTGCTGCGTCTAGCTAATGGCAAAATAATAAAAGCAATGACAGTATGTATATGTATCTGATCTCTAACTATAGAACTGTATGCTTGTGTTCTTCATGCATTCAAGTGCGTGTTGTGTCCTAAAGTGCGGATGGCACGTGTGCTTCAAGTCTAATGCTGCAAAGTCATGGTATCTCTAACGATGTCAGCACCTTGGCTTCTTGGCACTTTAACTGATACTGTCAATTGAGGTGTCTTTAGTTGCATCCTGGGGCTCCTCGTCCACTCTGGGGTAGATTTGTACTGCACCTGGCCTATATGGTTGGCTGAGGGGTACCTCTCAACATACTTATCAATAATTGGAGCACTGGGAATTGGTCCGAAATACTGTGGGTGATTGTGGTGTCTCCTGGCCTTCTTCTGTATCATGTATCTGATAGGAGGGAGAGGAGGAGGTAAACTTCCCCATAACTCTTCAGTCCTTTTGCTCTGGGCTGCCATGTCTGTGTTATTCCTCCAAGATATCCATAATAGTTTGTGTGGCTGTCGAAGGACCAGTGCATGCAGCAGCACACTCTTTCAGGGTTGCACCAAACCCACTTCCCTTCATAGAACTTTGGGTCATGCAGATTATCCAGCTTCAGGGATCCTGTTGGAAATAGTTCACAATGCGCAAGCTTCGCTCTGAGCTTGTCTTGTTCTGCAAAAATCTCACCCTTCGTCCCTCCTATGTTCACATCCATCGGGATTCGCCTTCCGATAGCCTCTTCTGCTGTTTTCTTGCATTTTGCCATGCAGATCTTGATACCACAAACTGATGCTGCTCCGAGCACCAAGGCTCCTGCTATCACTTTCAGTCTGTCTGACAGCCATGACAATATATTTGCTAGACAGCTTTTGTCCTTCCATGTTCCTCGTGCTTCATCCATTTTCGCATGCATCTGTGCCAGCTGGGCTACTGCATCTGAGAGAGTTCCGTTATCTTCATTGTTAGCTGGTATAAAATGTGCAACAGGAACTGCCTATCTTTGCGCAAACTCCTCCTTCCGTAGCCATGAGGAGATCCAGGGCATATCTATTCTGGAGCGCAACCAACCATTGCTCTGAGCTCTTCTTTTATGGCGTTAAACCCATTCACCATGGAGTTAATCGCTACCATCAGCTCCCAGCGAGTGATCTGTAACCACTTGCCATTCGTGTACGTCTGTATCCCTGGTAATATTGATGCAAAAAACATTTGTGTTCTGCTGAATAGCCTGTGCTCTGTTGAGACCTCATCCATTGCTGCTTCTGATGCCTCTGAGAAGTTATCCCCCCCCCTCTTTTCATTCTGCTCAATCCTTCCCGTTTCTCCGCCTTCTCTGCCTGGGCCGTTGGTGTCACCCCAACCAATGTCTTTCTCCTCTTATTGTTCTTCATTTTTGGGAACTCATCGAGCTTTACATCCTTCTCGGGTATCACCAATGAAGGCATGTTGATGTATATCAACAAGCAAACTCCTTCCCATTTGGGTGGCAGCTTCTCATATGCCTTTGATACACATGCCCAATAGTGATCCATCAGCACTACTGTTCCCGGTCTCATTGCTGCAAGTTGTTCAATTGTTTTGCATCCAACGTTCTTGCCAACTTCAACATCACCATTATTCTGATAGAATAGGGATGGTGCCTTCAGGGGGATTATTGGCATTGGTCCAGCTTCATTTTCTACCCATGTCAGCAATTTCACACTGACATCCCATTCCTTCAGGCACTTGTCATTCTCTTCCTGCACCTTGTTCACTGACGACTGGGATTGTCTCAGTGCCTTGCTTCCCACCACTCCATCCTGCCATCCATCATTAGTGTACACTAGTCCATACTCTAATATATGTGGTCTTTCCCAGCAGCCAAGCTCTCCTCCTATCTCCTTTATCCTTGTCCAGGGACATCGCAGTTGCTTCAATGTGATGGTCTTCATTTCTCCCTTCTCAGGTCTGTCAGTTATGTACTGTATGGCTTCATCTAGATGCCAGTAATTGTTCATCATGTCCAATGTCAAGTGTAATTATCTTCGTATGGAAATGTTCCTTTGGACATCCATCTCAATGTTACTGTCCTCCCTTGGAATCTTCCTTGTGTTTGCACCATTGCAAGACATATCAGGCATTGTGCCCTTGCTGCTCGTATTTCAGTTGCTATGAACATTCTAGAGGCACTCATATCATACAGGATTAAAGAGCAGACATAACAGCTCTCCCTGGTGGTTTTCTTACCTACTTATGTATTATGTTTGTATTACATGTTGTTAGACACTCAAGCAGTGTCAGTGACATACATTTCTACTCCCTTCATGTCTGTGTCAACACTGTGCTTACCTCTCCTTACCTTATCAGCAGTGCCCTCTCTTCCACCTGACATGGTAGTCCCACCTGCTTGGGTCGGGGGAATGTTAGTCGTGGATACATTGGTAGCATTAACAATAACATATAATTGGCAGAATATGAATCCCTTCAAGCCACTGGGAATTAATAGGCACAACATAACGATAATGTGCTTTATTGTTCCCTTCATATCCACTTGATCCTTGTAGCCTGGTGATAAAGTTGCCCACCTGAAATGCACAGAAAAGGTGTTTCTGTGTTAGTATTTGTCTGTGCCCTTAAGCCCCGCGGACCAAACAATCACTTATTGCGAAGGCAAATGCTTCCTCCCAGATCTTTCTTAGTGAGGGGTCTCTCAAAATGGCCAGCACTGGGGGCTCACCGTGCTCAGGTTGTGGGTAGGTTTGGGCCAAATACTCTACAAAGACAAGGTAATAAACAGCACAGGATCATGCTCTAAATCGTCTGGGTCTTCTCAGATAATTGACAAACTGATCAGAGAACGTTTTTCAGTGATGGGTGGAAGGTAACATCAGTGAAACAAACAATACAATCCCCATGACATTCATGTAGACCCTGCATGTGCAGAAAGAAAAATAACAAACACACACTGTACCCTTGTCAATTTGGACAAATATATCAGCTGTTACTTCTGCTGCTTGGGGTTGTGTGACCATGGGGTGTCCGGGTCTCCCTAATTGGGTATGGTTTGCATCCACTTGTAGCTCATTGAGGTCCTGTCGGTCACAGAGACTGTATTGCCAGGTGAGGCCACTGATTTGTAGGGCTTGATGTCCTTTAGGTGATTTCAGATGAATTTGCCTATTAACTTAACAGCGCTGTCTGCCACTGCCTCCACCATGTGGGGGCCAGTGAATCTAGGCACATTGCAGCGCCTCACAAAATTAAGCAGGAGACCAATATCTCCCACTTTCACAGAATGCTTTAGTTCATAGTCTTGTGGTGCATCATTGCAGTCAATCTCTTCACCGTCTTCTAGGCCCCCATGAATTTGCTCTATCTGGTGAGAGATAAAAGAAGTGCTAGCGACCAAAGAAGTAATGTAATCATACATCTCCTATCCTAACACATCTGCACTATTTTCACAGTCCTTCAGTGCTCTTGTGGGAGGAGCCAGGAGAAGATGCATGTGCCGTCCTGTCACCAACTCATGGGGCATTAAATGGTGGTCGGACCCTGGCTTATTGCGCAATTCAAACAAGGCTAGGGGTAAACCATGCAACCCATTTTTCTTGGTTCTCTGCTGAGTCTTGGCTATGCACTTCTTTAGGGGTTCATTCAGGCATTCACATACCACATTTGCTTGTGGTTGGTACATACAGGCAAATTTATGCTTAATGTCTAGCAGGGTTGTGAGGTATTGGATCAGTTTGTTGGTGAAGTGAGGGCCGTTGTCAGACTGCAGGACCTCACACATACCCCATCTCGGGAAAACCTCCCTAACCAGAAATTTAGCCGCTCTAAGGGCACCAGCATGTGCACAGCAACCGGCCTCGATCCACCTGGAGAATGTGCAAACAACCACTATCATGTAGTGGTATCCATGGCAAACTTGGATCATATTCACGTAGTCCGCGTGGAGGTGCAGAAATGGGCCTACAGGTTTCGGTATTGGCTCCTCTCACAATTCTCAAGGTATGCCCTGTGGTAAACTGCTGGCATGTCAAGCAGTTACTGACTAAATCAGCCACATGTTCATTCAAATTTGGACAAAACCACATTTCTTCAATGCATGTAACAATGACCTCCTTCCCTGTGTGTGTGTTGGATAGTGCAATTATGCTAATGCTGTCTTCAATAATGCTAATGGCATGACCACTTTCCCTGTATTGTTCTGTCGCCATAAGGCATCTATCGGAAACATGGAGCACCCTCTCCTTACCCATAGCTACTTCTCCTCCTGGGGTGCAGCTCCATGCAGCTCCATAATCAGTGTCTCTGGTAATACATTGTAACCTTCCTCCATCGCCATGTTGTGTGTCTCACTGAACAGCTCTATGTTCTTTGTGCAGTTGTGTGCATAATTTCCTACCTGGAGAACGTCTGCCATAAATGTTGCTGGATTTACAATCTTGCATCTTACTATCTTCAGTCCCACATTTGATAGTATCACCTCATAACCTGATGCGCTCTGTGTGGTCAATGTGCTCTTTGGCTTATGCAGTATTGCAAAGAGGGCATGTTCCACGTAGAAAGTGGTGGTGCACACCATTGTTACTGCTGATTACTTCTCCACTTCGAAGTTTGCATCTGCCAAAGATTGTTCGCACAGATAATGTACTCTCATCACTGAGTCAAGTTGTCCACTGTAGTAAGCAACTGATTTATGGCCCATGCTTGTCTTCTGCGTCAGTACCACCTTCATTACAACACCGTCAGTGCGCGATAATAATACAAATTTATCTTTATAGTCTGGGGTCTTCACATTGGAGCAGTGCTTATGGCTTTCCTCAGTTCCTCAAAAGTCTAAGTCATCTCTGTGGTCCATGTCAGTGTCTATGTCCCCCTCTGTGCTTCCTTCAGGGCACCCAGTAGTGGTCTTGTGTATGTGATGTAGTTAAAGACCCAGGCTCTGCAGTAATTGCACAATCCCAAAAACTGTTGCATCTCCCTCACTGTCCTGGGCTGGCGTGTCTTGCGTATTGTCTCTGCTCTCCATGGGGAAATCTGTCGTCCGTACTTGGATATCACCTGTCCAATGTACAGCACCTCCTTCTGGCAATATTGTAATGTAGCCCTGTCCACTGTGTACCCCTTGTCAGCTAGCACTGTCAGCATGTGCACTAAGTCCCTCCTGCACTGATCTTCTGCCTCACTGCAAATCATAATGTCATCTACATACTGTAAATCTGTGCTTTCTGTCAGTATGTTACTTAGATCCATCTGTATCACTCTGTTAAATATAGATGGTGACTTGCAGTACCCTTGTGGCAAACAAGTATGTTTCTATGTCTGGTTTCTGTAAATAAAGCTGGTCAAGTCCTGTGAGTCTGGGTGTACTGGCACTAAGAAGAAAGCATTCTTCAAATCAATGACTGTGAAACAGGCAGCTTCCACTGGAATGCTGCATAAAATTGTCGCTGGGTTTGCTGGTAGAGGATACTCTGCTTCTACAATGTGGTTAAGAGGTCTTAAATCCTGAATAAAATGATATGATCCCCCATTTGCCTTGCGCATGGTGTACACTGCTGTGTCAAACAATATTTATGCACTAGTGGCGTTTTAACATTCTAACATCTTGACTATCCGAGTAAAAGCAACTAGACTTGGTCGAGAGTTAAAAGGCACCGTGAGTATTTAGCTAGCGCCACTGGAATAGCTACATTTCTGTATTTGACACTTATGCGGAACCGACACAAACAAGGGACTACAGTCCCTATATATATATCCCCACGCAAGATGGCGGCTGTCTATCTTTGAAGGAAAGAGGCCGAACTCAACCGGCCACAGAGAAGTCCCCTGAAAAGACTTGCGCGACAGAGATCCCTACTTCAGGTAAAACTTTTTTTCTTGCTCTCTAGACCGGGGTGCCTTTTGCCCCCCGTCAGATCAGAAGTACAATAAGAATGAGGATTCGCAACTAGCGCAGATAATTCACAAAAAAATAGATTCCGGCCATATAAACTCCTCCATCTTTGTTTTGGCAGGTATCTACAAGACGCTATACTACACAGAAACCGATTGTAGTTAACACAGCCCTACTTCAGCGCCCACTAAAGAATACAGCGACTTATTATAACGAGCCACAGTAAGATTCTATACCCATTGGTGGTAACCTACCTGCTATTTTATTCTATTTATATAACTCAACTTCTGAAGACCCTAACGAGGTACTTCATTCGTTTTCCTTAACAGTTTATCCCAGCCGAACTAAAACCACTCTGAGGGCTGCAGAAAAAGTCTTTCCAATTGACTGCTCTTTTAAGATTATAGAGCTACTACCATCCAAAACCTCCAGGTAAATATTCCGGGGGACAGTTTGCTAATGAATGCATTAGTAGTTTTTACGCCTTGAGGGTGATCTCTCCACTGTGTTCCCTTGTATACGACCTCGCAGGACGATTCTAAATTTGTTGCAACCTTTATTTTTGCAGGATGTTTATACCTTATTAAGGGTCTCTTCATCCACAGAAGCCTTAAATATGCCTTAACCAAGCCAGCTTCTTCATTAACTCCACAGAAGGGACACGGTAATTTATATCCCATGCCTCTTCTTGAGATTTGATATGATATGATATGGCATTTGTAACGCGCCTATACACAAGTGTTTCAAGGCGCGACGAGACAGGGAGGGGGGAACAGGGGGAGGACAGACAATGATCCTACTAGGCCAGGTGTCATTCAGACCGCGCAAGTGCAGGGGTACGGGGAATGGAAAAGTGCAGTACAAGGTAAGTAGAATAGAAATAAATAGATAAATAAATAAATCGGGCCAGCTGGCGGCAAGATGAAGGTAAGTGCAGACAAGTGCTGGGAAGGGGGGGCTGTAGGGATACAGAGACAGTCCCGCAGTGCAGGGGTTGCCAGGGAGGCAGTGCAAGTGGAGAGTGTCTGGGCCCAGGACCGAGGTTGGTGAGAGTGGCCAAGTTTCAGATTCAGTGCAGAATTTAGTGAAGAATTAGCAGGGCAGAGGGAGAGAGAAAGCAGAAGCAAAGAGGAAGGTTTTGAGGTGCTTCTGGAACCGGAGATGGTTCTCCTCAAGATTCAGGGAGGCAGGAAGGCTGTTCCAGAGGGAGGCTCCTGCCGCGGAGAGAGATCTACCCCCAGCTCGTTGCTTCGAGAAGCGGCTGACCCTGAGGGAGTTGGAGACGGATGAGCGAAGGGCTCGGGAAGGAAGATATTTAGGAACAGAGAGTTGCAGGTATTTAGGCCCCAGGCCCCAGAAGGCCTTGTGGACAATGCAGAGGGTTTTGAACTTAATCCTCGCAGCCACTGGGAGCCAGTGTAGAGATTTCAGTCCTGGAGAGATACGGTCCCTGGGCTTGAGGCCAAGGACAAGTCTAGCAGTTCTGTTCTGGATGAGTTGCAGAGGGCGGAGAGTGGAGGCAGGCAGATTAAGATAGAGACTGTTACAGTAGTCCAGATTCGAGAGAACCAGGGCTCGGGAGACAGTGAGCTTCTGGGGGAAGGAGAGGAAGGGAAGAATACCTCTAAGGAGGTGCAGCTGGTAGTGTGACTTCTTAGAGACGTCAGATATATGAGGAGAGAAGGGGAGTGTGGAGTCAAAGATGACCCCGAGGATTTTTGCCTTGCAGGTAGGAGCAGGAAGAGGCCCAAAAGAGGCTGGCCAGAGAGCTGCAGGGAAGGAGGGAGTGGGTGTGCCAATGAGTAGAATCTCAGTCTTACTAGCATTAAGGCGGAGGTCGTTGGCAGCACACCATTCCTGGATAGCAGACAGACAGTTAGAGATGAGGGCAGGAGAGGAGGAGGCCGAGGGTAGCCTGAAAATGAGCTCGGTATCGTCCGCATAGCACTGAAAGGTGGGGCAGAGGGCGGCGATGCGGTGGGCAGGAAGTGCCACATACTGGTTGAAAAGCCAGGGAGAGAGATTAGATCCCTGGGGAACACCACAGGTGGAGAAAAATATGTCAGAGAGGAAGGACCCAAGTTGGACATGGGAGGGTCGATTGGAAAGGAAAGAGGTCAGCCACGCCAGAGCCTGACCAGTGATACCCAGGTTATCGCGGAGACAGTTGAGCAGGATGGCATGGTTGACAGTGTCAAAGGCAGAAGAGAGATCGAGCAGAATGAGAACGCACGGAGTGTTGGAGTCGAGGTTCAAGAGCAGGTCATCACGGATGTTCAGGAGAGCAGTTTCCGTGCTTCTGGCCGCTCTGAAGCCGGATTGGTGGTCATGAAGACTACCAACAGCTTCAGCATGGAGGTTAAGCTGGGAGTTGGCCAGTTTCTCCAGGAGCTTGCCCAGGAAGGGAGTGATGGAGATTGGGCGATAGTTAGCCGGGCAGGAGGGGTCGGCAGAGGGTTTCTTAAGAAGAGGGTGCACAAGGGAGTGCTTGAGGGGGGATGGGAAGACTCCAGAGGTGAGGGAGAGGTTGCAAAAGTCAGCCAGGGCAGGAGCCAGGGAGTGATGTGGTCCTTGATAGTTTTGGAGGAACAGGGGTTAACCTGTTTAGACGAGACTTTCATAGATCGGACTTGTCTGGAAACTTCGTCAGCAGAGAAAAGGGGAAAGGCAGAGAAAGAGGGAGGAGGGGTGGCTGCAGAAGGGCCAGAGGAAGAGCAGGGAAGCGAGGGAGGGAGGTGATAGGAGGAGAGTGAGGACAGGATGTCCTGAGTTTTAGAGATGAAGTGAGAGGCCAGTGCAGTACAGAGGGCCTGGGAGGGGACAGGAGAGGTAGAGACTGCAGCAGGGGTGGCAAGCTCCTTGCAGATTTTAAAGAGTTCGGCCGAATTGTTAGATGCCGCAGAGATGCGGGCTTGGATAAGGGCTATCTTCTTGGTGAGAACGGAGAGACGGTATTGCATTTGGAGCAGGCGGCAGGCCAGTTTGTCAGATGATGAACAAGAAGCACGCCATTTCCTCTCTGCCACCCTGCACTTGCGTTTTAGGGTGACGAGATCCGAATCATACCATGAGTTACATTTGGCTTTGGGCTTCAGGCGGATTCTCATGACTGGGGCAAGGATATCAAGAGTATCAGAAATAGCAGAGTGGAGCAAGGAGAGGGCTGTGTCAGGGTGGGAGTCAGCCGAAGTGGGAGGGGGGGGAGAAGGTGGCAGCGAAAGCCTCAACTGACACGCGCTTCATGGGTCGGATGACCGAGAAGGTGGGTGGCAATGATGAGGGTGGCTTGGCCTGTGGGGTAGGGAGGGTGAGGTGGGAGGATAGGAGAAAGTGATCACTCCAGGAGAAAGGAGTGGAAAGAGGGACTGAGAGGGGAAGGTCAGAAGAGATCAGAGCATCAAGAGTGTGCCCTGCAGAATGAATAGGCCCAGATGGGAGAATAGAGAGTGAGAGAGAGTCGCAGAGGTCACGAAAGAGTCCAGTGGGGGGACAGGAGGCATCTAGGTGGATGTTGAAGTCACCAAGAAGGAGGAGTTGAGTGGTAGTGGACAGGAGTGAGGAGGAGAGGTCAGCCCACTCTGAGAGGAAGGAGGAAATTTGACCAGGTGTCCGATAGATAGTAGCCACGGTAAGGGAATGGCTAGGAGAGAGAGAGAGTCAGCAGACAAGACATTCAAAAGAGGAGTAGGTCTGCGTAGGAGTGACAGTGGCAGGAATCTACTCAGGGAAGATAAGGGCAACACCCCCCCTGCACGGTTGGGCCTGGGCACGGAGAGGATCTTGTAACCGTCAGATAGGAGTGTGCCAAAGCTGGTGACAGAGCTGGCTGTGAACCATGTCTCAGTGAGACCGAGGACGTCAAGGTCCAGTTCCTCAAGAAGGTGACAGATATCAGAGGAATGCTTGATGGCAGAGCGAGAGTTAAGAGTGGCAATGTGGAGAAGGTTGCCATCCTTGAAGGACTTCTGGGGAGGGGTACAGATCAGAGGTATGCCCTGCGGAGGTGTAGAAGAAGGAGGTGAAGAAGGAGCAAGAGAGGGGGCAGGGAGGGAGGGTAGAGGCAAGGTAGCCGAGGACAGAGGAGGGGGGACAGCAGGAGAGGAGAGGAAGTTGATGAGGCGAGGGAAGCGTCTATCAAAAAGGTGAAGGTTGGCCTGAGGGCCTTGGACCAAGACGGTCCCATTAGCGTAGACATTAATGATGGCCTTAGAAGAGTGGAAGGGGGCCAAGAGGACATCCCAGCGGGTGCCACCATTAATGGGAGAAGAGGAAAAAGGAGAGAGCACAGAGACCATATGAAGGGTCC
This sequence comes from Ambystoma mexicanum, assembly GCF_040938575.1. NCBI lineage: Eukaryota > Metazoa > Chordata > Amphibia > Caudata > Ambystomatidae > Ambystoma > Ambystoma mexicanum. The sequence continues at coordinate 1,272,408,873 of NC_090929.1, read as the reverse complement.
ATAGGTCAGGCGAAGGCACAAAAAAGAGGATGTCAGTGAGAGTTTCCTTAGAGCAGGCACTAGTGTAGGTGTCAGCGATAGGGAGGCCTGGGTTGGAGACCAGGATGTCCTTTTTAAACTTTTTCCTACCCGATTTAGTGAGGAGAGCAGGATAGTCAATAGAGAAGCAGTTAGAGAAGATAGGCGAGATAGAGAGCACCATAGAGTAGGAGGGAGTGGGGGGGGAAGACAGACGATGTGAGAGCCTGCAGACAGGAAGAGAGCGGCAAGCACAAGTTTACCACATTTAAGAACAGCAACAGTAATGCGTTTTAGGTACACAGTGGAGAGTCCACCTAAGTTTGAGAATCCTGCGAGGGGAGAAAAACCCTAGTTTACCACATTTAAGAACAGCAACAGTAATGCGTTTTAGGTACACAGTGGTGAGTCCACCTAAGTTTGAGAATCCTACGAGGGGAGAAAAACCCTAGTTTACCACATTTAAGAACAGCAACAGTAATGCATTTTAGGTACAGTGTGGAGAGTCAACCTAAGTTTGAGAATCTTACCAGGGGAGAAAAACCCTAGTTTACCACATTTATGAACAGCAACAGTAATACGTTTTAGGTACACAGTGGAAAGTCCACCTAAGTTTGAGAATCCTGCGAGGGGAGAAAAACCCTAGTTTACCACATTTAACAACAGCAACAGTAATGCGTTTTAGGTTCACAGTGGAGAGTCCACCTAAGTTTGAGAATCCTGCGAGGGGAGAAAAACCCTAGTTTACCACATTTAAGAACAGCAACAGTAATGTGTTTTAGGTACACAGTGGAGAGTCCACCTAAGTTTGAGAATCCTGCGAGGGGAGAAAAACCCTAGTTTACCGCAACTGTGGAACACAGTGAGGTGAAGACACCATGCGAATGCAGTGGTCAGGCGTAGGTGGGGTGGGCAGGGAGAAGGTGGTGAAGGCAAATTGAACTTGTGTCTTGCGTCCCCTGCGGACTCCTGCAGACACACAGGGGGCTGCAACTGTAGGAGTCGCCCTTGGCCTTGGGGCCCTTAGCCGCAGGGGGCTGCCGGGCAGAGGGCTGCCCAGAAGGAGGTGGTTATAGGAAGAGGGAGGAGAGGAAGGGGAGGGGAGGCGTGGGCGGGCAGGGGGCAGGAGGGAGAGGAGAACCAGGAAGTGGGAGGGGAGGGGAGAGCAGGCACAACAACACGCTCTGAGCGCAGATGTAATTTCACTATTTTTAAAGGAGCACACAATGTACTCACGGATGCCCGCTAGGGTCAGGCAGGGCTTCCAGGGCCTGCAATTCCCTCAGGGCTCCCGGCGACCGCTCTCCCAGGCTCAGCTGAACAAAGAAGTGAGCAGGGGGAGCGGGCGTCGAGTAGCCAAGTAGGGAGGCGGCCAGGCAGCCAATCAGAGGGGGGGGTGGGCGGGCAGGGAGGGGGGAGGGAGAGGAGAACCAGGAAGTGGGAGGGGAGGGGAGAGCAGGCACAACAACGCGCTCTTAGCGCAGATGTAATTTCACTATTTTTAAAGGAGCACACAATGTACTCACGGATGTCCGCTAGGGTCGGGCAGGGCTTCCAGGGCCTGCAATTCCCTCAGGGCTCCCGGCGACCGCTCTCCCAGGCTCAGCTGAACAAAGAAGCGAGCAGGGGGAGCGGGCGTCGAGTAGCCAAGAAGGGAGGCGGCCAGGCAGCCAATCAGAGGGGGGGTGGGCGGGCAGGGAGGCGGGAGGGAGAGGATAACCAGGAAGTGGGAGGGGAGGGGAGGGGAGAGCAGGCACAACAACGCGCTCTGAGCACAGATGTAATTTCACTATTTTTAAAGGAGCACACAATGTACTCACGGATGCCTGCTAGGGTCGGGCAGGGCTTCAAGGGCCTGCAATTCCCTCAGGGCTCCCGGCGACCGCTCTCCCAGGCTCAGCTGAACAAAGAAGCGAGCAGGGGGAGCGGGCGTCGAGTAGCCAAGAAGGGAGGCGGCCAGGCAGCCAATCAGAGGGGGGGGGTGGGCGGGCAGGGAGGCGGGAGGGAGAGGAGAACCAGGAAGTGGGAGGGGAGGGGAGAGCAGGCACAGCGCAGATTTAATTTCACTATTTTTAAAGGAGCACACAATGTACTCACGGATGCCCGCTAGGGTCGGGCAGGGCTTCCAGGGCCTGCAATTCCCTCAGGGCATAATAGCACTAATTGCTTCTCTCTTGCTCCACCGCATTTTACCAAGAGTTACAACTATCTGAAAATACGTCAGATTTGTCGTATACACTTTCCACATCCAGCCAGAAGATCCTTCGGCTTAACAGATTCAAAGTTCAGATTGTGGTTTTTTAAACTTAGTGACTATACTCCTGATGAAAGTTCTGTATTAATTGACATCGAACAGAAACATGTCGAGACTATACAATGGTAACTTTTTGACCATTGTAATAAGAAAAATGTCGAAATAAGGACTACACCAGAGAACTAACACGCTAGATACTCTGTACTATCACTGATCAGATTAACATTGATGTCAATCCTACCCATTAGGGTACGATATTGTCACTGTTTTAGAGTGTTTTATTTAGTGATTTACAACGAATTTGTAAAATTACTTTTTATGTCTTTATTAAAAATTTTCAATGTGTCATAAATAGCAGTTGATGTTTAATGTTTATAACTGTTGTGTTTTCCTAAGCTATCTATCTCTTGTTTAACGGGTACACTGCTGTGTTCCATGGGTACTCTGATCGTACCAGAATACCTCTCTCAATCAGGCCTGTAATTGTCTCATAAATGCTCTCATCTGCCTCCTTGGTTAGGGGGTATTGCTTCACTCTTGGCAGAATCATTCCTGGTTTCAGTTTAATCTTTACCCCTCCTATGCTTTTTATGCATCCCACATCATAAGGATTTGTGGTCCATAAACTGTTGGGTACTTTGGACATGTCCTCCTCCCAGAATGAGGGTGGCGGTTCAGCGCCATTGCCATTCTCTGTGGTACTTCTCTGTAGTGTATCTGTAACCAGTAGGTTACAATAATTTCGAACACCATCTCCATTTCTTGTCTCTCTTCCTGGAATAGTTCTTCATCTGTCACTGTAGTCAACCTGCACCCCTCTGCAACTGCAATTATTACTCTCCATGCATCATCCATCCTGTGTACTGCAATCCAATTCTCCCTTGCCAACACTGACAACACTGACTCTATTTCTATGGACACTATCGTTCCTTTTGGCTCGTCCAACGGTGTTTCTGGCCTGAACAGGTATTCATTTCAAACTCACCACACCATCCCTGCAATGCCTGGCATTCATGCAATAGCAATTTCAGTCCCATATTGAAACATCTTTGGGTCCATTGGCATCCCCCTCTGTACTGTGCGTCCACAATATTCTTGAACAATCTGCCTTATGTTTAACATGTGTATGCCTGGCGTTGAGCACACTATGCCCTGGTCTGTGAATGAGATGGTCATGTTTAATCTGCTCATGATGTCTCGTCTCAATATATTTACAGGTGTCTGGGAAGAGTAAAGTAGAGGTAATGATAAGTCGCGATCTCCTATAGATAGTGAGATATTATCGGTAAAAGAAACCACTACTAGAGCCCCAAAGAATCCTTGAGTGTTCATGGCATCGCCTGACAACATAAATGTCCCATCCCTAATGCATGACCTAGTCGCCGCAGTGTCAACAAGAAGGAAAAATGTTTCTCACCTATCGCCACCCCTATGCAAGGTTCCTACGCAGGGTTAGGTGTGTTCGACAAGATGGGACACATCAAGTTTGTCTGTGGGCTGTCCTATTGAGGGTATATAGATAATCCATTTCCTGTAACTGGGTTGTTCCCTACCATGGCAACTCTTCCCAGTCATCTGATGGGTACTGTTACTACTGTGTCTAGGTGTGCTAGTGCGTCATCATTCTGTATTTGTGCTAGCAGTTGTGTGCTCCCCCTAATCTGTGGTGCTTGTAAATACTGTGTTATTGGTGCTGCCATTTTTGGTACCTGCCTCTGTGCTGGTGGTGCTTGTGTTTGTGATTGTGGCATCTGTTGATATGTACCCTTCGTCTGCCCTTGTGGCTGCTGGTCCTGTGCATAATAATCTTCTTGGTCCGCAGGATATGGCTGCTAGCCCTGCTCTCCCCAATTCTGTTGCATCCCTCTAAATTGACATACCCTTGAGATATGCCCTAGCTGCCCACAGGTACAGCACTGTGGTGGCTCCCCCCCCTTGTCCTTGAAAATCCCCCAAAAAGTCTCCTGGGTTCTGTTGCACCTGTTGTCCATATCCCCGAAATCCTCCTGAATACCCCCCCTGGTTGTGATGCATCTGTGCTTCAAAACCACACCCCTATGTAGGTCCCCCTTCCTCAGATTCCTTGCTGTGGGCTCCCCCGCCCCATGTATCCTCCCCCCATGGGCGGTGCAAACTGTTGTGGCTGCTGATGCTGCATCTGCTGCTGTTTTTGTGGGGTGGGGCTTGTTATAAACTCCGCTTGCATCGCATATTTTGATAACTTTCTCTGTACTAATTTCACCTCATCTGCCTTCCTGTCTTCTGCCTTTTGCTTAACCTTCTCCTGCCATAGCATACAATGATGTACTATCATGAGCTGTATCTATGGCCATCCTTTCTCTTCGATCCCTACCAGTTTCTTTAAACTCTTCTGAACCCACTCTGATAGTCCCTGCACTAACATGTGGTAAAATATTGCTACTGTTCTGTCCCAAGGCACTCGAGTTTCGAGGTGCCAAAACTCTTGAATCTCCTGAATGTACTGCACAGGATCTTCATCTTCCCTCATCTTATCTGACATAATCGCCCCAATGTCTGACATACCTGGGTGTTGTTTCCTTACTGCTTGCCATACTGCCGCCCTGCAGTTTGCAAATGGCACCCCATTGTTCTGTGTCGTCACCCCTGGCAACACTGCCCTTTTTCCAACGTCATCAGCTGCGTCTCCTAATATCGATACTAACAGTCCCTTTACGTCACCCACTGCTAACCTATGGCCAGCTGTCATCCTCTCCATCTCATAGATCCATTTCCCAGCTCCCACACTCAACGATGTTAACCTACACTTTACCTTTTTCTTGTCAGTGTGCTTCCATGGAACACACTGAGGTCTTACCCCTCCTCTCTAAAATAGAGGCATCTGTGTGTATGCTGTCGCCTCCTCAGGTGTCCTTCTGGTCAGTCTAATTTGCCGAAGCCCTCTCTCGTCCTCAATGTCTACATCTACATCTACTGGTTCCAATATAGGCACTCTCCTGTTATCGTCATATGCTCTAGACAATCGTCCTCTTGAGCAAGCTATAACTGTTTCCCCCCTCCTTTGATCCCTTAGTCTATTAATATAGGTGCTGTGAGGGGTGCAAAAGTCACCTGTCTGTTGTGTCTGCTCGTCTGAGCCACCTCCCTCTCTGCGTCCTAAACTCCTATGATACCCGTGTGTCTGTCCCCATTCCCATAGGCTGTGATCGGTACTGCTCCCTCCTCTCGTCCCATTGTATTTGTCCTTGTTTTCAGATACCATGTCCATGTTGCTACAAAAATAATCTGTGAAACTCAGCCTTCTCAATGTCAAGTCTGTATTGGGTTTCATGGTAAGATTGATGTCTCTCAAGTCACCCCTGCGTCCTACTGCCCAAGCCCATGAGCCTGCTTCACCTCAATCGTTTGTGCTCCTGTCCCGAGAGTTTGTGCTGTCTGGTTCTGTCCATCTGTCCTCCTCAAATCTATTCCTTTCTCTATCCAGTGCTAACTGCGTCTTCACTGCCCTTATTGCGTGCTCGTTCCTCTTCAGGCTTTCTATCGCCTCAGTCGCCCCTTCTGCCTCTCCTTTTGTCTTCCCTTGAAGCTTTAAAAGTACCTTCGCTGCTATCCATTTGTTCACTCTTATGCCCTCAAGCTCCTCCTTCACGCATTGCTGCACCTCACTGCTCGCCCCTGAATCACTTGTTGGCTGCCCTGCGCCATTCGGCTTATCCACCTTTGTATATGGTGGTGGCTTATATGTCGGATTTTAATACCCCTCTGCTGATACATTCCCTGTTCATCGTCTGTATCATCGGATGCTACACTTGGACAGGCGGGGGGAGGTGCAGAGGGATGGGTCCCTTGGTCCCTCACCTCCTGTTGGCTTAGCATCCACTGACTCCTCGCAGCATCCCCCTCTCCCTCCTGAAACATGCGTCACAACTCGAATATGGCTATGTGTTTGATCAATTTCTTCCCCCTATAGGTACCCTGTATGTGTGTCAATAGTGATTGCTGCACGTCTTTGCAGAAACTTCCGCAAGGTGGCCATGATTTGGTTAATTTACCCTCAGTACTTTTGGACCATTCTATGCTATATTTACAGATCTTTCCCTTATAAGGTGGAAGTGCTTTACAGAAATGCTGAAAGGGCTTGCCCTGGTACATCTCAATACCTTTTACCTGACCTCAAGTTGAGGGTTTCGATAATCTGCTGTTTAAGGATAAAAAGTCACAATGCGATGATAATACTCTCCAGTTACTACGAGTCTCTCTGGCTCTACAACTTATCAGGCCTGCTCCGCGCACTGCCCCTCCTTCAAAACCACTGCCTCCTAAGGCACATCCACAATCTTGTGCATGAGCCTTCCACGCACCGCTGCTCGTTCACCGCGTCTACCCATCCCAAATTCCCAATACTAGCTCCTCACCATCTCAAGCTCTCTGTGTCCTATATGCAAACCTAAAGGTGATATCACCAAGCTACCAGAACAGCAGAGGAAAATCAAATATTGCGCACACACTGTAATAGTCTGTTACTCCCAAACCCACACAAAAACCCCACAGCTGTCTTCAGGCAGAGTATACCAATATTCTATTGTGATCAAACTACACCTGCTGCATCGCCTAACGTGTGAAACCCCTCACTCCAGGAGACTTACCCAGTCGACTCACATTCCGCAATCTAGGCCAGCTCCCTTGCTAACCGGCATGGGGATACCATCATCTGTGGCCCGAGCTAAAACACCCAACCCACAGGAATACCTTATTTACATAACTTTTGTCATCCAAGCCCTTGTGTCAATAGTCTAGATTATTCACCAGAACCTTTTACCTCTGAGACCGAATGTGCCCTAACATAGAAAAAGGACTTCTACATCTGCTCCTGTCCGTACTCACTATAACAATACTAAGCAATACTTCAACAATACTCAACAATACTAAAGAATACTCCACAATACGCAGTGCCCTCCCTCACACCCACAGTTGCCGTTGGACTGGGTCAATACTTACGTTCTTTGGTGTGCTAGCGCTGCTCGGCTGTCGGCTCCCCATCAAGGTGCGAGCCTCCCCATCCTGGTCTGCCTGGACAACTCGCTAACTTCGGCCAGGATGATTTCCAAGGGGCTCCTGACGACCTGTAAATGAGCATGCATTTTTCCATCTTCTCAGAATATGCAAGGGTCCCGCAGCCTCTCAGGTTCAGCAGAGAAGGAGTTGTCCCAGGTATGCCAGATGGCCACTAGGAGTTTGCAGACGCTCGGAAGGCCAAACACCTTCCACAGGACAATCAGAGGACTCAGTCAAACAGCAAGCTCAAACTGGTTTATTACAGCAAAAACCAATAGGGATCAACAGGGACAGAACAAATCTGTGGACATCTCAACTTCTCCTGGCTCGCAGGCCAGCTTTGTACCTGAATGACATCAGAGTGATACTACAACCTGGGCCCTTCTCCAGAAAACCTATTGATGTCTGGTATTGGCCGTCAGGAGCCTAATAACCTATATGGTGGCCTATATGTGTTATTCTACTGGATGTCCCATGTCAGGTGGCTGGCCTGGTCCATCCCCAAGTCACTATCTATAACAATGTTGCAGTGTGAGGATCTCGATAACCATTGGTTCTTGCCCGTTGCTACACACCGCTAGGATACTAATCTGTGATTGGCTTGAGCTGACATCCCCAGGCCTGTCATCTGCAAAGGTTCTTAGCTCTTGGTGTACCTTTGCAAGGTAACAAGAATGACTATGTGTCTGCATTGTAACTTGTGTGTACCACCTTAGTCTATGAAAGTGCTCTTTTGCTCAGTGTAACACTTGTCTCACATTGCAGCATCTTTGTTACGAGCTTCTGTCTGGTAGCGTGAGATTGGCTCCCTTTCTCAGCACTGGTTGCTGTCCATTGTTTGCGTCGGCCAGGTCACATGTACTGAGACAATGATTTGGAGCTGTGCAGCTCTGAATTATGAAGAATTATTTGCATTTACTGCAGCTGGTGCTACTGTCATTCAGGGAATGGAATGTCATCTTATCTGGTGGCCTTGGCAGTGGGTCCTGTCTCACACGTTTGCTCTTGTCCAGCCTGAATTCAGCTCAGCTTGATCCTCACTGAGAGGCCTGTGGCCTGCTGTAAATTTCCTAAACCTTTATGCGGTTCCTACAGTGTTCATGTTATTCTTTATTCTCCATAGGTTAGTCGCACTTTGCTCTGTCAGGTTCCATAGGTGTTCCTGAAGTTCCATAAGGTTACTCACGTATGTCTTTCCGTAAATTACTGAAAATGTGACTCTTCCCTTAAAAATCGACTGTTAGCTCAAACAGTATAAACAGCCACATTAAACAGAAACCCAAGGATGCTGAATCAAAAATAACAATCCAGCATTGAGACCCGATCGAGAAAATAGAAACTAAAGCAGATAAACTGAGTAGAACGAATGAAGTGGATGAAAGGGACAAAATGGACGAAACGGATGAATTGGATGAAACGGATGAAGTGGATGGAACGGATGAAGTGGATGGAACGGATGAAGTTGATAAAATGGATGAAGTGGATGGAACAGATGAAGTGGAAGGAACGGATGAAGTGGATGGAATGGATGAAATGGATGGAATGGATGAGTGGATGGAACGGGTGAAGTGAATAGAACGGGTGAAGTGGATGGAATGGATGAAGTGGATGGAAAGGATGGAGAAGATGGATAAAGTGGATAAAGGAATTAAATGGATGGAGAGGGTGAATGACTTGAGCCGAGTGAGTAGATGGAACAGAAGGAGTGGATAGAACGGATAGAGTGGATAGAACAGATGGAGTGGATAGAATGGATGGAGCGGATTGAATGGATTGAGTGATTGGAACGGATAGAGTGATTGAAACGGATGGAACAAAGAGCTGGTTGGACTGAGTCTACTGGTCACAACGAACGGATGGAGTGGATGGAGCAGACGGAGTTGATAGAACAGATGTAGTGGATAGAACATATGGAGCGGATTGAACAGATTGAGCAATTGGAACGGCTAGAGTGAATGAAACAGATGAAACAGAGAGATGGTTGGACTGAGTCTACTGTTCAGAATGAACGGATTGCGTGGATGGAGCAGACGAAGCGGATGGAGCAGATGAAACAGATGGAACGGAGCGGACGTACTGCTTGGATTGAATGGAATGGATGGTATAGATGGCACAAAAGGAATAGATGGAACAAATGGAAGTTGGAACAGATAGAGCAGGTGGTATCGGAAGGAATAGATGAAGCAGATAGAACGGATGAAGTAGATGGAACGGATGAAGTTGGATGGAACGGATGAAGTTGGGTTGATTGAACGGATGAAGTGGATGGAACGGATGAAGTGGATGGAACAATACAGATGAGTTGGATTGAACAGATGAAGTTGGATTGAACGAATGAAGTGGATGGAATGGATGAAGTGGATGGAACGGATGAAGTGGATGGAACGGACACAGTAGGTAAAATGGATGGAACGGTTGAAACACGCTGAGTGGATGGAACAGATGGAGTGGATAGAACAGATGGAGTGGATGGAACGGATGGAGTGGATGGAACGATGGAGTGGATGGTACAGATAGAGTGGATGGAACGGATGTAGTGGATGATACAGATAGAGTGGATGGAATGGATAGAGTGGATGAAACGGGTGGAGTGGATGGAATGGATGGAGTGGATGGAAAGGATGGAACGGATGGAGTGGATGGAACGGATGGAGTGCATGGAACGGATGAAGTCCATGGAATGGATAGAGTGAATAGAACGGATAGAGTGGATGGAACAGACGGAGTGGATGGAATGGACGGAGTGGAGGGAACAGATGGAGTGGATGGAATGGATGGAGTGGATGGAACGGATGGAGTGCATGGAACAGATGGAGTGGATGGAACCGACGGAGTGGAGGGAACGGACCGAGTGGAGGGAACGGACGGAGTGAAGGGAACGGATGTAACAGAGGGAACGGATGTAACAGTGTTACGCTCACCTGGTATCCATGGGGACGCCACCCAGCCAGCTGGTCGCTGATGCCCTTCCTGATGGTTCCCCTGTGGTCTCGGTGTCAAGGGAATTCTGCCTGGAAAATGAAGACTATGTCAGGACTGGGCGACCAAGGTAAGCAGTTTAATCCCCCATCTCCTTATGTTTCCAGCCCCTCCAGGTTCTCTTCTCACCTGGTTGCCGGAATCGGTGGGCTCTCCGTCCTGCTCTCTGGGCAGGGGCGCGTTGGTTTTTGTAGGCGCTGGCGGTCCAGTTACTTCACTGACTGTGGCCCTTGTAGTGTCTTTCAGGTAGGTCTTATTGCAATTAATGGCGTCGTATTTCTTGCATGCGTTTTGTCTGTTCTAATGTCTCTTTTTACCTCCTCTAGGGGCGTGGAGTGTCCACTCGGAGAACGGGATGTGCTGGTTCTCACCAGGAGATGATGGCGCGCTATAGCGCTATGATTCGGTAAGGAGGCGCTTTGCGTAGCACAGCGATGCCTTGTCCTCACTGACCTGTGTTTTTCCCTTTTCGTAGGTCGCGGAGAGAACTCAGCGCAGATGGGGTTTCCGGAGCAGTGCCGGTCGAGAAGTAACCAGCCAGGTAAATCTTTAAGCGCTTTTATAGTTGTAATGTCTCTAGTACCTCCGTTAATAATGTCTTTCTCCTTTTCTCAGGTCCCTCGATCCAGGCGGAGAACTCCTTCAACAGAGATGCCCAGGAGCTGTGAGCAGAGATGGATGAAGATTGCAGGTAAGAATCTGCTGCTAACGATGTTTCTTTGTTTTTTCTCCAGGTCCGCAATTCGTCGGGTTAGCGAGAAGCTGGACACGGTGAGCGTCACGTTGCTAGAAGCAAAGTAACGCGAAGCGTGTGTTCTTGTTCGGGTGTGGTTTAAATAGCCACTGTAAAGTAGTCCAGGTAAAGTAGTCCCTAGGCCACCACACCCAAAGCACTAGACCGCATAGCTTGGTTCTAGGAACCCAGCTATGTGGATGCCTCCATGTTGGCTGAAAGCCTTAATAAAGTAGTCCCTTAAGCAGATGCCTCTCCCAACTGATGAGCCTGGCGCCAAAGGCGCCAGGACTGGCCCCAAGAGGGCTTGAAAAGTGGAAGTCTGGCCTTATTAAATATCCAAACCCGGATTCCTCCTGGCTTGTGGGCTTGCCAGTGGGGGTCAGGGCTGAGGGTTGTGACAAACAGAGATGTAATGGATGTAACGGGGATGGAACAAAACCCCTGGAATTCAGCTAAAGACACCTTAACTTTGCACCCCCTGTTGAGCAGCCTATGACCACAATGATGACATCACAGATGACATCACTGGTTACAAAACTAATTACATTCCTTATATTTGATTGCATCAATAATGGAATTAGACATAACATCATTTATATGTTAGCTCATAGCATCTTTTACCTTAAATGGCACCTGTGATGTCATCTTTCATGTCCTGGGTGTTAGTCTTAGCAGTGCACGCTGGTGGCACAAGTATAACTGCCAAATTTCGGGGGGTTTCGGTTTTTATTGTAACCCAACGTCTTTTGAATAACATTTTTTTCACTGAATTTCATAGGTTTTTATTAGTGCAACTTAAGGATAATGTACCTTTAACAAAGTTTTTTCACTGAACTCCATAGGTTTTTATTAGTGCAACTTAACCATAACGTCCCTTTAACAAAGTTTTTTCACTGATTTTCATGGATTTTTACCAGTGCACCCTAATTTGCTACAACTTCCTAACATCATACTCACCGCCAATATAGCAGCATATTTGGCCCATCTAGGAAGTTTCAACTAAAAAATGTGCCATTCCCCAACTCCTAGCAACATTTTTAATACTTCTATCAACGTTCTGCAATTTTTTACACCACCACAACCAGCTGGAAGGCTTAGACAACAGAAAAAGAGCAATGATGCAGAGAAAAATCAAGAGAACCAGGAAGATCAGATAGAAGAAATGCCTATCTCCAGCACCCAGAGAGAATAATGAGTGTGGTGGTTCTTAACCACCATTGGGGGTGTAACGAAAGCTCAGGCTACCAAGGTGAAATGCACTGAGTGCAACGTTTCACTTAGTCGCAATGACAACCTGGGCATTACTCCTACATGACCAACTCCATGCGCCACCACACCAAATCCAACCATCGATATGCTCTGAGAGAGGCTGTTCCTTTCTCAGGAAGTAGTAGGCTGTCTTCCTCTTCCTCATCTTCCTCAACTGATACTGCCAGCACACAGGCTACTCATGTGGGGCAGAAGACCCCACCAGCTACCTTTCAAGCCATAAAAAAGGCTGTTGATCCATATCTTCCGAAGACAACAGTACTCTGTGTATTCTGCAACACACCACTCTGCAGGAGAGATCAGCTTTGAAGTGCTTTCCAGGCTTCAATCAAGGAGCATAAGAAACACTGCCTATTACCTTAGATTTAAGGAACACCCAACATGTTCCCCTGTCCACCTGCCCCTCCGTATTTGTGGTTGGTGCCCCTTGCCTGATTTCACTCACACATCCCTGTTCCTGGCCTCTCCTTAAAAGAAAAAAGAAAAACACCAATATAAAGGTTCCTTTTGGAGCCACCTTAACAGTTAAAACATGGCCCTAAAAAAAATCTTATAGATTCTATCACACCACACACACTATCGCCTACACAGCTTTTGATCACCTATGCAAAGAGCGCTATATATACTTTTAACACTCCCCCACCCTTTCCAGTCCCTCTTTCGTCCACATAACCCCAAATATTTTTTCCAGGCTTCTTCTCCTCACTGTGCTGTCCGCAGACAAAGACTGTGATGCGCCCATCCAATTTGACCACCGTTTAAAAAATGATAACGGACCCCATGTTTTCAAACACCCAGTCAGCGTGTGCCTCTCTGCAAAGTTTGGTGACTATTCGTGGAATGGCGCCAAAGTTATCAGCTGCCAAAAAGTACTCTTTCTAAAAGTGATACCAAGGAGGATAACTAAGAACACAAAGAGCAGGAATAGTAAGTGCCTAACTCCAGCGCCCAGAGACAGTCATGGGCGTGGTGGTTCTTTAAGACCATACGGGAGGTGCCAAAGTCTCTGGCTGCCCGTCTTGAATGCACTCAGTGTGGGGTCATACTCAGTCGCAGACAACATGGGTAGTACTCCTTCAGGACCACCGCCTTACATCCCCACACCAGATCCAATCACCCAGGTCCTCTGAGAAAGGTTTTTCCTTTCTCAGGGAGAAGCAGGTTAACGTCCTCTACCCCATCAACCTCAACTGCTCCTGTCACCACACAGCGTACTCCTGTGGGGCACAGAATCCGACCAGCTTCCTGACAGGCCATACAGGAGGCTTTTGATCCTTACCTTTCAAGGGTTATAGTTTTCTGCATGCACTGCGACACACTGCTCTACATAGTGGAGCAGTTTTAAAGTACTTTCAATGGTTCAGTCAAGGAGCAGGAGAAACGCTGCCCCCTACCTTCCAGTTAAGGCCCGCCCAACATCTTCCCCTATCCGCCTGCCCCACCATATCTATGGTCAATGCCCCTTCCATCCCTTCCCTCCCCCACCTTACCTCCTCGCTTGTCCTACAAAAAACCAAATCCCCCCAAATAGTTAAAAGCCAGAATCATTAAAAAAGGTTCCTTTATGAGCCAACTTTCCCATAATCCCACATCATGGGGGCCTGTAGTCCACATATTACTGGGCACTAATTTCATATCATCATCAAAGAAGGAAGGAGGTGCCCCCACCACTGCCATCAGCTGTACTGGCACCTGCCGCTCTTGTATCATGATGTCACATGGTTTGCTATTTCCATTATTATCTCACCGTCACATTCTGAGTCTGAGAAAAGATCTTCATCTGACAGATCCCACAGTGCAATGTCGGCATTGATGTGCAATACTGTGCACCATCACAGCCATGTATATCCATTGCAATTACGCAATTCGTTTGGCTGATATTTGAACCTCATGCAAATCTAGGGACATCACTGTTCCTGGCACAATCTCTGGGTGTGCTATGGGTCTGAAGATGAATTCTGCTGGTACCCGCCATTCCAGCTTTTTCAACTCAGGTACTACTCGTACCAGTGTTTTCAGTCCTTGAATAAACATATCAGGATCCACCCGTATGCCATGCACTTCTGGTGCTGTTGCTCATGCATGCACCACCAGCATTACGCGCAAAGGACAGATCCCTGGGGTGGAGCAAACTATCCCTCTCTCCTTGAAGGATATAGTCATATTAAGCTTGCTGAGAAGGTCCCTTCCGAGCAAGTTAATTGGGGACTGTTCATAGTACAGTAGGGGCGCCCTCACTGTCTTTCCCCCCACTGTGACGTCTAAATCTTCTGTGTAAGGAACTTCGACAACAGCCCCAGAGAACCCCTGCGTCTCCAATTTACGATTAGATAGCGGAAACCGTCCTTCACGTAGACATGATTTTTCAGCTCCCGAGTCCACCATAAATATGAACTGTTTATTCCCTATCTGCGCCCCTATCAATGGTTCCTCTACTGCATTGTAGGTCGTAGATAGAACAGGACACGCAAGTGCTCTCTGTGGGCTGTCCTATGCTGGATGTCTCATGTTCCCCCCTTGACTGAAGACATTCCCTGATACCACCGCCACTCCGCCATACGGGGCAGGTGCACCGTTGGCAGTCATGGCGAAGGGGTTACCTTGGGTGTACTGCATGTGATCGCAGTTTTGTGGATGTTGTTGTACATTGTGAGGATGTTCTCTTCGCTGCTCTACATACCCCCATTCTGGCTGCCCTTGTGTTCCTCCCATGGGTAGTCCATAGGGGCTCCCCGGGTGAGGATGACCACATTTTTCGTTATCTTGGTACACATTATTTGGTCTGCTTCTGCATTCTCGTGAGAAATGTCCCCACCTCCCACAATTCCAACAGTTGCCCTGTCCCCCCCTTGGACCTTGCCCTCCATACCCTCCATTTCCCCCGTATCCTTGACCACCCCCTCTGCGTCCCCTGTACCCACCTCGTCCTCCGTGGGGGGCCCACTCATTCCACTGTGGACCTCCGTATTGCTCCTGTCCATCCCACTGTGGCTGCCTGTTGCCTGTCCAATTTGCTGCCATCCTCCCTTCTATCACTACCAGCCCCTCCTACTCTTCCCCCTCCCTGTTGTGGGGGAGTGCCACCACAGCTACAGCGACCTTCACCAGCTTCGTTTGTACTAACTTGGCTTCGTCTGCCAACCTTTTTTGGGCAATCTCTTTTTCCCTTTCTTTTATTATTTTGCAGTGGTGTACTATTATGCTTTGTATTTCCGGCCACCCTTTTGCTTCATTCCCTGCTATTTTGTCAAGTGCTTTTTGTACCTCCTTTGGGAGTCCTCTCTTTATTATAAAGTAAAATAGGGATGTTGACTGATACCAGGGTGTGCCTGTTTCAGCTCTCCACATCTCCTGCACCCAGAAAATGTATTCCATAGCATCTTCCCCATCATTCATTGTGACCTGCATTACTGATTGTAAATCTGGTGTGTCTGGGAATGTTTCTCTTAATGCATCCCATACCCTCGCGCGCACTGTGTTAAAAGATGCTCCATCATGGCGATCACAATCCAGTGTCACTCCCGGGAAGCCAGCCTTTGCCCACACTCTATCTGCTTGGTCACCCACTGCTGATACTACCAGACTTTTGACATCTCCTACTGCTAATGGCACACCCGCAGTATGCTTTTTGAATGCATATATCCACTTATTTGCCCCTCCTGATAGCGGGGGCAATGATTTTAGGAAATTGGCTTTGTCCATCTGGGCCCAGGGTATGTCATTTGGTCTCCCACCTCGCCTATGTATTAATGGGAGTTGCAGTTTGCTCTTTGTCGTTCTGCCAGTACTCACCTTCAATCCTTTCCTTCCTAATGGTGCCATTCTTCCCATTCTATTCCTTAACCTTCCTGTCCATTCCTCTTCCATTGTCCTTCCCAGAGATGTTCCCTCTCTTCTACCTGACCCTCCTCCCATTGCCACACTCAATCTCCCAATTTCCTGTTCATCGTCCTCAATATCGCACCAGTATTCTTCCATGCCCCCTGTAGCATACCCTCTTCACCTGTGTTTTCATCCATCTCCTGTGGCCCAGTTCTATTATTCGAGTTGGCTCTTCCTGAATCCTGAACAGTATTTCCCCCTTCTTCCATCCCTCTTCAGATGACTTGTCAAGTGTCTGTGCTCTAGGTGTTTGCTCATGTCTAACAACACTAGTTCCATTCTGTTCACATATATTTCATATTCTAGATAACTCATCTCTTGCCATGTAGAGCCTGGGATCTAGGTCCTCTGTTAATTTTTCTATATCTACTGCTGGGGTGCTTACCTGTCTGCGCTGTCTGGGGCACTCGTATGGTGGTGGTGCTGTTGGTCGTGGGGTGGCTGTGGGCGTTGCCTTGGGCACACATGTGGGATCACTATAGCCTTCTGCTGGCACTGGTTTGTTCAAGAGGGGGTATAATCGTGTTACCTCAATTGATCTCTCTGTTTCTATGTCTTCCTTTGTAACTTCAGGTATGAGTAGGGGAGTATCAACTGTGGAGGGCAGGTTAGATACTGACTCCTTCCTTCGAGAGGTGGCACTTCCTCAAATAGCCTCCACAAGTCTAATATTTCTCTTCTATTATGAAACTTTTTTCGTTTACACTTCATGAATATACATGTGGCTACCATGTCTAGGACACTCTGATCAAACGATCCCCCTTCTGGCCATACTTGGGGTAGTCCTTCTCCCTTTAATTCTGTGACCCACTGATCGTGTTTTTTTTATACATTTAGCATAACCAGGTACATTTTTACAGATGTGGGCCAGGGGTGTTTCCGCCCCCATATTGTATTTTCAGCTGTTTATCCTCTTGTACTAGTTTGTATCTGACGCTGTGTATTATAAGTGTGTGCGTGACCTTTACCTTAAACAATTCTTGGGTATACACAAAAAAAAAAACACTAGCTCACACTATTACTACCTTCAGATCAAAAACATTTGCTTACAATATTACTACCTTCAGATCTTACCGGGTCACACTTACGATGACCATACCATAGAGTTATACACTGTCATCAATTCAACATAATTTCTTTGTAACTCATTGAAAATTGTTAACATAACATATGTAACATGGGACAGTGGGACAGACACTTAACAAACTTTTGACATACAACACATAACATTTACCCCTCCTTTTTTTTCCTTGCTCTGTACTTCTCTCCCTGGTAATGTCCCCTTTTCCCTAGATCATCGATTGTCCTCAGACCTTTTTAAAACCTTTTATCTTTTGCTCAACACTAAGGCACCCCGACTAGAGTAGAACGTAAAAAGAAAGTAGCAGTTTCTAATGTGTACACCATGTTTCCTTATTTTCAGACACCTTTATTTTATTCTCCACTTTTTCACTTATTCCCAGTATTATTTGAGATAGCACTACACAATGCCGCCTTCTACCCCCTTGCAGAGCTAGGTTCCCGTCTTTTATCTTCTCTTATTTCACCTTTTTGTCCTAATGGCCATATGCAGAGAACGTAAAGTAAATACAAATAGCATTAATAGTTGAAAGTACCCCTTTAAATGACCTTGTGTACTCTGACTCCCTTCCCCTTCACCCTTTACACTCACTCGCACTTAATACTTACGTGCCCGTCTTGAATCGAGATTCTCCGGACTGGGTCCGTCCAGGCGGCGCTGCCACACACTCAATGGCCACCCCCCGGCTCCGGCGAGTGGTACTAAAATGGATTTTTTGGAGCAGGACCCTGTCCCATTTGTTTTATTCCGTGCGCACGTCTAAGCGTACCAGTTGCCGTAGGCGGGCAGCTCCCCTGAGCGGGCGCACTGTGCGTCTCCACTGCCGGAATTTCTCGTGCCAGATTGGACGATGAAAAAATTAAAAATATAATCACGTCGCGGTCACCACTCTAAGCAAGCGCCCCCAAAAGGCATTACCCTTCCCGCAATGAGAGGATGATAATGGACACCCCCTGAGAGGGAATGAGGCCAAGACCAAGTGCAGGCAAATGTAAAAGGTTCTTTATCAAATCAAATAGGGCATGCAAAGGACTCTGCAAGCTCCGACAGCACTCTGACTGACAATAGCAAAGACAGTCTTATTTATTACAAAACTTTGTCATGAAACCTACACACTATAGGGGGCACATAGTCTTGGGGATTGGGTGGCGTTGACTAACTATAGGCGCAGCAGTGACGAGCAGCTCCATGATTGGTGGACATCAGCATGGTGCCAACGTGGGACGGATGGGTCAGCTGGGCTCATCGGGTGGGGCTGCCAGGCCAGGCGCGGTCAGTGTCGTTGTTGGATGATTGCCCTGGCATTATGCCCTTGTGGCCACACACACAACATTCATCAGTTTAGACAATTCCAGTTGTCCTGTAAATCCTGCAAAGTGTTATTCTAAGAGACAATAGGACACAGGAGAAATGCATATAATGTGAAGCTGTACCAATACATCAGGGCACTGTTACTTCTGACCTGTTGACTGGGTGTCATAAACTTGGGTGTCTGGTCTGAGGGCATGAGGTGAGCTGCCCTGTCACTCGGGTCTCGTTAGATGTAATGAAGAATTACTTTATGATATGTTAGTACAGGGTTCAATATCTGCTCTCCAAGGCCCATTAACTTGGGGTGAACTGGAGTACCACTATATAAGCGAGGGTGTACCTTTGGCCCCTTGAGGCGGTGGGGTTTAGGACCAAGTTATAAATAATTCATTTGGCTGACCATGGTGGTCTCGGACATGGGGGAGGTGAAATACTTGAAGCGGGTCCTGCAGGATGAGGGGAGGTGAGGCTGTGCTGCTCGTGCACCAGCTAGTCCTGGCGATCCTTGGTGGGAGGGGAGGGGAGATGGCCTTGGGGGTGTGTGTGTGTGTCAATTCTCTGTGCCTGGGCTGCACATTATGTGAAACAAGGAGATGATTAATAAAGTTAGTAATAGTATAGTGATCACACATTTCTCATGTACTATTTCATATAAGTCTATGACAATTTGGAAGTGTTTCATACATCACTGAACATCAAAAGACTACATTTTAGCAATCTCACATGATAGTAACTGGATAACACATGAGGTAGCATTAGGTTTGGTGATGTACTCAGGAGCATAGAAGCGATACATTCAGAGGCGATAATACGTTTTCATTCTGGCTTGTATATTTAAACGTGTCCCCCTGTGCAACACACACATGCTTGCAGTAATGCTTTTTCTGCCTTCCTTTGTACTTAGCAGCATTCATTAGTTAGCACTGGTGGCCTGTAACAATTTCTTTTCATTAAGTCTTCTAGGCACATGTTATTGTGCATAAACTGAGGCCATGCTTACTTTATCAATACTTATGAACTTTTATCCCTTCCCAAAACACGGATGTTTATAATTGCCAAAACAACTCTATAAATCGTCAAGTTTTGGAGTATGGTTGGACATCGGCAGCGGTTCACACAAGGAGGGTGTTAACACCTTATGTTTCACATGTTAGGGGTTAGATGCAGGGTCGAGGTCCAATGGGAGTTATTCATATTGTCTATAAGTTATTAATTAGTATCACACCATAAATAGACAATTGAACTATTTGAACCTTGTCACAATTGCCTTCTTTCCCATATTTTTGATATGTATGATTGAGATTCATTGATGAGAGGAAGAGGTTTAGAGTTAATGCCTTGAACAGTCTAGGAAACAATTGATAATACATTTTTTTGTTCTGTCCTCTGTTAGATAAGCAGCACACCGTAATACCTAGTATTAGCACATCTGCAGGTACTTTGAGATAGACAATAATGCTATCCTTGTGTCTCTTTCTAGTGTTTAGAAATCTACAGGTTCCAGGCCCTACATCTAGTTGACACCAGTACACCTCCCCTCTTCAGCACTGCCCTTGTGGGTCTACTGCCTGGCGGCTGTGTACCATGCACATGGGACTCCTCTGAAACAGCAGGTAGTTAGCAGCCTCCAACCTTGGCATCCCTTGGCACTTTACTTCTGGGCTCCTATGAGCACTTGGCAATGCGTACTCCTCTTTCCATGCATGCACGTCCTTTACTGCACAATGCATATGTCCATTTAAAGCAGAAGTGTGTACATTTTTGGGGATAAGCAAGGGAAATGCATATGTAAAAGATTTGTAGAACATTTTTAAGTAGCAGTTGTGTGCACATGTGATATGTTGATAGGTTTATATGTAGAGTTTTTTACTTATTGGTGGATACATGTGTTACTGTTTCATAGCAGGCAATGAGGGAGTGCTACAAACATAACAGTAAAAAGGGTAGAAGGGCTGTTTTGTGTAATGGTGTGCATGAGCAATCCAGGTTTTTCAATAATGCATGACCTAGATAGGGTACTGCAGAGACCATGGATAGTGATAAAGGGCAATGGATTATGGTCTTTATTGTATGCTAGAGAAAAGAATTTGGGATAGAAAATTGTTTCTGTACTTTTTTCTTTTTTCCTCTAATATACAAACAATTGTCCATTATTTCCATTAGCATAGTATAAAATGTTAATGGGAATATTGGAGAATCGTATTGAGTCTAACCACTTTACTGAAAAATGTAATGCAGATTGACTCTATAAACTTATTTTTTTTTACTTCTATTTTTAAACTGTGAAAGGTGGTTCTCAAAGGAGCCTTTTTTGTGTTTTTTTATTTAGTATATTTTTTCTTTTTTTTCTGCAGGAGAGGTTAGGAGGTAAAGTAGAGGAGGGAAATAAGGGAAGGGGACCCAACCACAGATATAGAGGGTCAGTTGGGCAGGGGAAGATCTTGGGCGTGCATTAATTTTAAGGTAGGGGCAGTGTTTCTCATGCTCCTTGATCACAGCCTCAAAAGCACTTTGAAACTGCTCCCCCCTGCAGAGGGGTGTGTTGCTGTATATACACAGTACTGTTGTCTTGGAAAGATATGGAACAACAGCTTCTTTAATGGCTTGTAAGGTAGCTGGGAAGATGTTCTGCCCCACAGGAAGAGCCTGTGTGGTGGGAGTATTGATTGAGGAAGTTGAGGTAGAGGAAGACAGCCTACTACTTCCTGAGAAAGGAACAGCCTTTCTGAGAGTGTTCCGGTAGTTGGAGTTAGTGTGGTGGCACATGGAGGTGGTCCTGTATGAGTACTCCCAGTTTGTCCATGACTGAGTACAACATTGCACTCAATGAATTTCACCTTGGTGGCCTTAGCCTTTGGTTTACCCCCAATGGTGGTAAAGAACTGCCACACCCCTGATTCTCTCTGGGTGCTAGAGGTAGCCATTTCCTCTACTTTATCTTCCTGGTCCTCTTAATTGTTTCTGCATGATTGCTCTTCTTCTGTTGCGTAGGCCCTCTAGTTGGTGGTGGTGGCTCCTGGGGAGGAGGGAGGGCAATAGCTGATGCAATTTTCGAAGATAAATAGCAGTTTTGCTAATATTCTTCCAAGCATGTGCTCTGTCCTAGATTACAAATGGATAATGAGTAAAAATAGGTCTAGGAGCGGTGCAAGGGTACACTTTCAGCTTGAAACTTCCTAGATGAGCTAAAAATTCAGCTTGAAACTGTTCACGAAGCACAAACCCATTCGCAAAGAACTGAGCCTACCCTGAACACTTCTTTATACCACGTGCGAGTGCATGGTCACGTGACACTGTTCGAAAAGTCTGCAATGAAGTCAGCTGTTTGCAAATGTCGGTGTAAACAGAAACAGTGGAAAAAGTTTTTAAAAGTTTGTAGAAGTGTTAAAAACTTTGGTAGGAGGTGGGGAATGGAACAGTTTGAAGGTCAAAGGTTCTACATCGGCTGAGAAATGCTGCCATATTGGAGGTAAGTATGATATTAAGAAGTTATAGCAAATTAGGTGCACTGGTAAATTCAGTGAAAGAACTGTGTTAAAGGGACATTATGGTTAAGTCGCACTTACAAAAACCGATGAAATTTTGTGAAGAAACGTTAAGGTGACTTTATGGTTACAAGTAAAACCAAAAAACCCCAGAAATCCACCAATTATGGTAAGCTAAGCAGCCATTTTTGCGCGCTAGCACCGTGCATTGCTATGACTAACACCCAGTACATCACAGATAACATCACAAATGTCATTGATGACATCACATATGAAATTCATGTTGGTGAAAAGTTCTTACAAGGGGTTGTGTTTACAATGTTGGTAACAAGATGTCAGGGGTGATCAGAAGAACTATAATGAAGTACTTAATGTATTAAAGAAGGTACTCACCTAAACAAAATATTATATTGGAGTGTTGTTAATATGGGAACCTAATCATACATACACATACGCAATGGCTGCTGCATGCATCTAGAAGTGAAATATTCTTTATCTGGTAATTTTGGCTAGTAAAATAATAAAAGGTACCTCATCAGAGTTTTGAGTAATGCTAAACATGAAATAAATACCTAATAATTGAAGACTTAATACATACTTTTGTTAGTACAAACAATACATATGAAGACCCACAATTCATACAAATTAGAGGCACATACAGGGGAACTAAAGTAAGGAAGTAAGAAACAACATCACCAGAAAATGTCAATAACTGTAATACTTACCTTCTGATGTCCTGCAGGGACACCTGTCTTTGGCGGTCAGCTATGTGTTTGCGGCTCCCCTCCCGTGGTCAGGCGTGATGGTAGTCCGAAACACTCCTTCCCCACCGAATTCGCAGACTGGCACGTTGGCACAGAGCATGGTGCAGGTGGGAGTGTTTTGGGATTGATTTTCCACTCTGACTGATGTGGTTATGATGGCTGCTGTGTGGTCTGGTTGTAAGTCTAGAAATTACCCTAAACCAAGTAGAGAAGGTATTGGCCATAAACCAATCGCATCATGTGCGATCTTAGAATTGTCTATAGAACCACAGGACATCCATCTTGTGTAACATCTGCCATTTTCTGCTGATCTCTCTCTGCTCTTTTGTCCTTCTGTTAAATGCTTTGCTAAAACATATTATATTCTGTAAAGCTCATATGCGGTACGAGGCCACAGCCTGCATGTTGAAAGATCAGCCCAGACAGGAATGCCAAACAGTACAGAAATACATTGTTTTCCTCCCTCATGAAATCCTTGAGAGCAAGCAGAAACGGCATTTTATCAGCGGCCAAGGTGCCGGCCTGTCTCACTATAGCTGTAGAAATAAGCAGTTAAAACATGAATTATACTTTTCTAGCGGTCCTCCTTCGCGGATTTGCCTCAGATCGGGCTGACAGCAAGATCACGAATAGAAACTAGTAGATAAGGTGCTTTGGAATGTGTCTCTCCCGAGAACACGATATCCTCACTGAACAAGTGCTTTATGTTCTTTATAACAAAGAACTATGTCTGCAACTGTTGCTGAGTATAATAGATCAAGCAACTTATCATAATGTGTCATAATTGTCAATCACCGAACCCTAGCTGAAGAAGACACATTATGGGCGGTTCTGATGTGCCTTGAAGGCTAATATTTTGTATATATGTAACTGTTTGTATGATTTCGCTCTCTTGTGTCTCACGAGGTCTGGGTGACACACTTTGTGAGACGTTAGACCCAGTCGGCCGACTGAGCATATTTTTTGCAATAAACCCTAGTACCTGGACATTGAACCTCGTGTCAGTCGTATCACTAATATTTGGTGATTGTGCCTTGGTTTCCATATAGAAAGGGTCTTCAAGGCCTAGCAAAGAATGGTGCCTGAATAGGGACCCTCCCCCTTTTGCTCCATCGTATACGTTAAGATTGAAGAAGGTGAAAACAAATGGAGGACGAGACCGTAGAGCCGGAATGAAAGGTGTTCGGGGCGCCCCTGTAGAAGTGATGAGAGACTCCTTTGCAGATCTGTACACAGCTGATCCCTGATCGACGAGCGTCCAGAGGGTATCGAGGCGAGGGTCCCGAAATGAGGCAGATTGAGCCAGATACGCAGTCACAATGATTCTTGGTTGCGTCTGTATACAGACGAATTGCGTCTTGAGTGACGAACTGATTGATCAGGTGAGTCATGCCCCGATTCTTAATCGACCTGATATTGATTGAGTGTTGCTCTTGCAAGATCAAACGCCCAGGGTAAGATATGAGTAAAAGATCAATTATGCCTGGGAAATTGTTTTCTTGTCTAGTGGGATTTTTCCACTGCGGTAGACAATCTTTGGAAACTGGCCTGGTTGTGCCACCCATAGGGTCGCCAACGTTTGAAATGTATGTGAAGTATGGGAATAGAGGCAATAATGTTTAACGTGATTTGGCATAGGCAGACCAGACATGTAGCAGACTTGCAGTGGCCTAACGATGGGACTTTTGAGTTGGCACGTATAGAGCACTTAGAATCAGTACTGCTACGCAAAACAGCACGCCCAGCGGCATTCGATGTCGTGAGAGATTGGAGGAAGGAAGCTAACCTCCGTCTAAGAAGTAGGGAGAAACATGCACGAAGACACAAATCAAACACAGAGAAAGCACTAGAACTTGATGAGCTTAAAATAATATAGGATCTATGGAGAATGGACAGGGCCTTTCAAATAGGTCTACAAAAAATATATCCACAACAAGATTTGCATATATCAGATGAGCTAATAAACAAATTTTTGAATGAAGAAATGAACGTCCTCAAGGTAGTGCTGACGCTATTGCAGCCATTGCTCCTCCACCTCACTTGCCACCCCCACTCCTGTTGTTCCGTCTGCACCAGCTCCCCCTGTGCACGTGACACTATTTCCTCCACTGCAGACAGAGCGTGAGTTAGCAGCCGCCACAGGACACAGTTCTAGAGAGGTGGGGCCTGTGCTCAAAGGAATGTTAATGTTAATGTTAAAGGATATTTGTACCGCGCACTATCACCGCCGGAGTGGTCCCCTGGCACTCTGGTGGCTCTGAAAGAGGGAGAGGAGGGGGGTGAGTCAGTGGGAATAAGCTGGAAAAGTGCAAGAGAGCAGTGATGTGCTGTTGGCAGCCTCAGCGCGGTGGGTCCGTGTGCTGGGCTTTGGGTGTTTTACGGTCAGTAGTCGTTGTGTGCTGTTGTGCAAGTCTATGTGCGCTTTGTTTTGTTGTTGCAGTGTAGTGAAGTTTGTGAGGATTGCTGCATTTTAGGCTTGTGGTTGTGTTTGGTTAGAGTTTGAGAGGTGTATGCAGAGGGATGAAATTGTTAGTGGATTGGTTAGATGACCTTGCTGTCCCTGCAATTATGTCTAGGTGTGATGCTTGCCATCATTCACCATTCCATCGGAGTGTGGCGCTTGCCAATTTCAATATTACGTCTAGATGTGGGGAAGGCTAGTGATCATGATTCCATTCAGGTGTTGCACTAGTCATCATTCACAGTTTCATCTAAGTGTGGCACATGCTAACATTCACATTTCTATCTAGATGTAACGCAAGCTAGAGTCAAGGATTCCATCTAAGTGTGGTACACGCTAACATTAGTAATGCTGTCTAGATGCGACGCAGGCCAAAGTTGAGAATTCTATCTAAGTGTGGCACATGCAAACATTCGCATTTCTATCTAGATGTAATGCAAGCTAGAGTCAAGGATTCCATCTAAGTGTGGTACATGCTAACATTAGTAATGCTGTCTAGATGCGACGCAGGCCAAAGTTGAGAATTCCATCTAAGTGTGGTGCATGCTAAGATTCACAATCCTGTCTAGATGCGACGCAGGCCAAAGTTGAGATTTCCACCTAAGTGTGGTACACGCTAACATTCACATTTCTATCTAGATGTAATGCAGGCTAGAGTCCAGGATTCCATCTAAGTGTGGTACATGCTAACATTCATAATCCTGTCTAGATGCGAAGCAGACTAAAGTTGAGAATTCCATCTAAGTGTGGCACATGCTAACATTCGCATTTCTATCTAGATGTAACGCAAGCTAAAGTCAAGGATTCCATCTAAGTGTGGTACATGCTAACATTAGTAATGCTGTCTAGATGAGACGCAGACCAAAGTTGAGAATTCCATCTAAGTGTGGTACACACTAACATTCATAATCCTGTCTAGATGTGATGCAGGCCAAAGTTGAGAATTCCATCTAAGTGTCGTAGAATGACTCGTAGTACGATTAGCAAAGAGAGGAAAGAGCAGCTGAAAGAATGGGCAGAAACATACATTGAAGGCAATAATGCGAACAACAGGTATTGTTAGAATGCATGGGGGAGCATCTAGTGGAGGAATGGAAAAAGTTGACTGGTACACTAGCACCGCAGGAGTTGCGGGGTCTAAATGTTTTTTCTCGCATGCGGGAAAGTGCGTCAGAAATACAAGAACATGTAGGCTGGCTATTTGTGTTTAAAAGTGAACTTGATCAATTGACTGAGGAGATGAAAAGGGGGAAACAACAGGTAGTGCCATATGCCCAGCAGCGATTTATTTTTGCCACCGTTACAGTCTGTTAGTGAAGAAAGGAAAATGTGTACACGAGAGGCGCTTAGATGATTTACTGATGTCACCATTACCCCCATAGAAGTGCATGATACGTTTAGTGAACATACACTAGAGATGCAGAGAAAGGTATTGCAGGTAATGGTTGAATATTTTCAAGATGAGCATTTGAACAACAAAATTATGTTGCCCTCCTGATTTAAAGACAATGGGCCTCATTACGAGTCCGGCGTTAACCGAGGCGGTAAAACCGCCTGGTTAACGCCGGACTCGTATTACCATTCCGCCTCCGTGACTCCCGGAATTACCGGGGCATCACAACCCCGGTTTTCCGGGAATCACGGAGGCGGAATGCTGTAAATCCCCATTCCCATTGAGTCCTATGGGACTCAATGGGAATCGGGATCATGGAAACACCGGCAGCATCTTGTAATGCTGCCGGTGTTTCCTCGTCCGCCTGCAGGCGGGCGGTGTTAAACCCGCCAGGTCAGACCTGGCGGGAACATCACCTCCCGCCTGCAGGGGTCGGGATCAGGCGGTTCGGAAACAACGGTGGCGGCGGGTTTACCGCCACCGTTATTTCCGGACCGCCACGATCGTAATGAGGCCCAATATATAAAAGGGCATTTTTGCCTGAAACTGGAAAGGCTGCTCTCTCTCTCGATTTAGCACTATCACTCAGCAAGCGAACAGTGGAGGAAACGCCTAGCTTACAATTGCCTATGAGAGAAGTGCCCCCCACGTTTGTCCTGAAAGTAGAGATTGCTGCAGCTGATGGAAATCCACTGCAGGTAATAGAAGCCCATTATACTGCGCAGTTCGTACATGTCCCTTTTTCTAGACAGGAGGTAAATAACATTAAGCACACAATACCTGATCTCACGAAAACCCGGCGGGATTTTATAAGGAAATAGAGTCTGTTCTGAATTAGCCTGTCTTTACAATGAGTGATATTGACCTATTATTTCCTGTGATTCTTCCTGTAGACATATGGAAACAGATTACAAATACAGATGACATTGATATTTTGGGTGATACATGGAAACATTTGATTATGAGTGTTGCGAACAGAAAAGCTGGTGAAAAACCGCCGCTAGTCATGTTAACTTTACCAGCACGAATAGTACAGAAATTGAACATTTTAGTACCTGAGAGAAGAATTGTTTGGGACAAATTGACAGCTTGCGTGCAGGGTAAAGATGAAGCGGCAACAGATTATTTTAATCGGTTTGAAGAAGTATTTGCAGATTTTAGTGGCCAAGATTTGAGTACTGAATCAGGGAAAAGGTTTGTTTGCTGATAAGTATGTACGGAGGTCGTTACCGAAAATTCAAAATCTAATAATGACATCTGAGAGTTCATGGCAAACAAAATCACAGAGTGAAGTGTTACATATGGCCCAATAATATGAGAATAGAGTAAATGCAGAGAAGGAGAAAGAAATGAAGGACAAAGAGAATTTGAAAACAAGGGTGTTAATGCAACAAGTAGCAAACAATAACAGAAGTGGTGGGAATGCACAAACAAGATCTAACTTTTCCAACATGCACAGTGGTCCAATTGGACTCAATCAATGTGCCTATTGTAGACAAGAAGGCCATTGGCGAGCACAGTGCCTGCAGATACAGAATCGGATGGGAATTTCCCGAGAAGACAGAATAGAGTTTGCCCGGGAACACAAGGACAGAATAGAAACACAAGAATGTCACAAAGTCAGAATACCCAGGGGAATCAGTATCAGAACCAAAGCGACCAACAGCAGAATGGTGCGGGAGATGGAAATGTTTTCGATAATCAGGCCAACGCATACTATTCTGGCGACTTCACATCTGATGATGTATTGTGTTACTAGGACAGCCCAGGACAGGGGTTGGAACCAGTATCTATTCCCATAGACCAGAAAGGGCCCTACGTAGAAATGAAGGTTGGGAAGAGGGAGCACAATTTTCTAGTGGACACAGGTGCACAGAAATGTTCAATCGACCATCACCTGGTTCCAGATACACCACTGTCAGGACAGAATAATGTCTCAGTAGGGTTCGCAGGTACACCAGTAATTAGTCCAGTGTCACATTCAGTACCTATAACACTAGGTCCATTCACTGAATTTTGCCAATTTCTTTTGACACAAAATTGCGGCGAAAATCTATTAGGTTTAAATTTATTGAAAGAATTGAGTGCAGTTATTCATTGTTCTCCTGATGGAGTATATTTGACAATATCACCACAAAAAGCTCTGGTATCACAATTTTTGTCCAAACCATTACCGACTGAATTGGGTAAAGTACCAACATGTATATGGGCAATGAATGATAACGATGTGGGCTGATTAAAGATAGAGCCACTGAAAATTGTGTTGAAAGAAGGAATTACATTACCACGCATTCCACAATATAAGATCTCGGTGGAATGGGAGAGAGCATTGAGGTGCATTGTCTCTGATTTGATTAAACAGAACGTAATTTATGAGATTTCAGGTAGTACATGCAATAGTCCAATTCTTCCAGTTTATAAGAAAGGAGGTAGCGAGATACCTTATCATTTCATAATTGATCTGCGCGGATTGAATAAAGTAGTTGATCCCCAATTTCCATTAGTCACAGACGTGACGACCATTTTAACTATGATTCCATCTGCATCGTATTTTAGTGTTGTAGAATTGAAGAACACGTTTTTCAGCATTCCAGTACATCCAGATAGCAGATATTTATTTGCTTTTACTCTAGGAGGATGATCATTTACATTTACACGTATTCCGCAAGGTTACACTGAAAGCCCGAGTATTTATAGTAGGGCAGTAAAAGAACAACTAGACATGTTAGAACTACCAACAGGCTGTGTATTAAAACAGTACATTGATGACTTACTAATTGCTGCAGACACAGAAGAAATTTGGAAAGAAAGTACAGTTGCATTGTTAACACATTTAGCAGCGCATGGACACAAAGCTTCATTGAAAAAAAGTCCAGTATTGTCGAAAGGAGGTGGCTTATTTGGGCTACCACATTTCGAAGGAGGGAAGGAGACTGACATCATAAAGGATAGAAAGTATCTCTTGTATGCCCATTCCAAAAACGCAGAAGGAAGTCAGAGCTATAATAGGCATAGCTTCATATTGTAGGCAGTGGATCGCAAATTTTGCCATGATTGTGAAACCAATGGTGGCATTGACAAAGAAGGATGTCGTGCATGAGAACAATGGTTGTGCTTTGGCTGTCTTGACACAGGAACAAGGAGGGAGAAATAGGCCATGCGGTTATTTTTCTTCTGCACTGGATCCTGTTGCATGCGCTTTGCTGCGCTGGTTGTGAGCTGATGCAGCGGCTGCCACGTCAGTAAAACAAACCGAGAGGATCGTTTTGGGTCACACCTTGACCATAATGGTGCCTCACGCAGTAGACATTCTTTTAAATAGAACGCAGGTGCAGCACCTTACATCAGCAAGGGTGACGAGGTATGAAATAGTTCTATTTGCACTGCATATCCAAATTATGAGTTGTTGCGCTTTGAATCCGACTGAGTTAATGCCCCCTCCCAATGAAAGAATGGGTGAAAAAGAATTTCCCCATGATTGTTTAATGGTTACTGAGAAAGAAACTAAAGGGAGAATCAATCTAACAGACACACCACAAAAAGAGCCAGACGGAGAACTGTTTTGTGACTGTACTTGTGTCAAATTACCTGATGGTACATCAACTGCTGCATATGCCATCATGACACTAAAGAGTATTGTGGAGAGCAAAAGAATCCCATACAATTCAGCACAGGCTGCAGAGATAATAGCGTTAACCAGAGCATATGAAATTTCTGAAAACTTAAATGTGAACATATATACTGACAGTCAGTACGCATTTAGGGAGGTATATAATTTTGGTTGATTATGGGCTGAGAGGGGTTTCCTGACATCACATAGAACGAAGATCCAACATGACACTTTAATAGTAAGATTGTTGTCTGCTCTTGCACTTCCTAAACGATTAGCAATAATGAAATGTGAAGCACATAAAAAAATAGCATGTGATGTTGGAAAAGGAAACGCATTTGCAGACAAAATTGCGAAACAAACTGCCAGTGATTTACATACAAAAATGTGTATTGAAAGGTCGAAAGAGGTACC
Organism: Ambystoma mexicanum; assembly: GCF_040938575.1. NCBI lineage: Eukaryota > Metazoa > Chordata > Amphibia > Caudata > Ambystomatidae > Ambystoma > Ambystoma mexicanum. The sequence goes on along the minus strand of NC_090929.1, from coordinate 1,272,378,182 downwards.
CTGCATGGTAGAAAATGGAATTGCCACAGTTAAAGAAATGCAAACAGAAGCAACTGTAGACGAGATAAAAAGTTGGTCTGAAGGTACAGCAGAATTAGACATAGAGGGTTGCTGGGTGGACAAAACGAGTAGAAAATGGATGTTGCCCAATGCCTATGTAACAGCGATGGTCATTATGGCCCACAGCCCCACGCACATATGTGCTAAGAAAATGGTTCAGCATCTAGACACAGTATGCCAGAATCCGCACATTAGAAAAACTGCTGATAGATTGGTCCAAAACTGCATGATATGTTTACATCTGTCAGAGTGTGTAAAGGTTCCTGCCCCCTGAGACTCCTCACCTGGAACTTCAGCAGGGTTTGATGACCTTGGTCTCCTTCTTCTTTCTGTCTGGGAACTCCCTCTTTCGTCGCTTGACTGGATAGTCCTTCTTCCCTTCTTACGTTCGAAGAGATAGGGACGGTCTCCCCCCGAGGCCACCTTGCCCGCCTATGGATCTGGCAGTCAGGTGAACCCAGGGGAGTCCGCTCCTCAAACAGGGAAAAAGCCTGATATGGCAGAAAAAACCCTGTGTGTCAATTGATGGTATTGACAAATCCGATGTGAAGACTGGAGACTGGAGACTGGAGATTGGAGATTGGAGACTGGAGAGGCTGGCGTAGTCCCGTATCAGCTGAAACAGTAAGTTAACAGAAGGTCTGATCTCCCCGGAAAGGGGTTTGCTCCAAGCGAAGCTCTGGGAGAGAATGGGGTTCGACCGATCACTGGAAGCGAGGAACTATTCCAGACAGGAGGCTAAAGAAGAAGGATAGCGACGATAGAACTCTGGAAGAAGGTAAGAGAGGAGGAAAAGATGAAAGAAGAAGAGATCGAGAGAGAGAGAGAGTGCGAGCGCGAGAGAGAGAGAGAAAAGAGAGAGTGTGAGTGCGAGAGAGAGAGAGAGAGAGAGAGAGAGAGAGAGAGAGAGAGAGAGAGCGAGCGGGAGAGAGAGAGAGAAAGCGAGCGGGAGAGAGAGAAAGAAAGCGAGCGGGAGAGAGAGAAAGAAAGCGAGTGGGAGAGAGAGAAAGAGTGAGAGAAACGAGCGTAGTAAGGAGTCGCGGACACTGAACACACCGCGAACGGGTGACTGGGAATCGAAGCAGGGAAAAAAAGGGAGGAACGAGAGAAGGGGAAGTGAGCGAGGCAGAATCCAGTGGAGAAAAACTCAGTCGGAGAGGTCAGGGTAGCAAAGGACCAGAGGGAGCAAGGAGTAATAATGCACACTGGACGGGGCACTGCTACGCGGGCGAAAGTCAAGAGACTAACGAAAGCGAGATGCAACGCGAGTTGCAGGGGGCGTGGTCTCCTATTATACCTGCCGGTCCAAGACGACTAGAGCGTCAAGCGGACCGGTATAGAGGCTCGATACCGCCTCCATCTTGCCCAGAGTTTCCACGGCCGCGGTGTGACAACAACATAAAATTGGAAAAGGAACCAGGACTACATTAGGTAGTTTTGGCCCACCCTCTATGCCATTTGAAGTGATCCATTTTGATTTCATAGAAATGGAAAGGTGTCAGAATTTCAAGTACGTCCTTGTGGTGGTCTGTGCATTCAGTAAATGGGTGGAGGCCTATCCGCTTAAAGACTGTACAGCAATGAGCACAGCGGAAGTGATGCTAAAAGAGTACTTTTCCCGATTTGGCCTGCCACGTGTCATATGGTCAGATAACGGCCCGCACGTTTTTGCCGCCGTGATACTACAGATTTGTGCAGGCCTTAAGATTGACAAAAGATTCCACTCGTCTGGACACCCGATGAGTGCCGGTCTTGTGGAACGCCAAAACAGTATTTTGAAGAATAAAATTTGCAAAATATGCTCAGGGAGCCAGTTGAAGTGGCCCGATGCGTTGCCATTAGCTTTGTTGTGTATGACAACGTCTGTGCAGGCAAGGACTGGACTCTCCCCATATGCAATTGTAATGGGGAGACCTGCGAATGTTTGGAGCGCCCGCAGCCTAAACGCCTGAGTGAAATTGAATACCCTTTGCTCAGCACTTATTGTAAACTGTTAACTCAGAAATTGCATTTGATTCATCAGCAGGTGCAGGAGGCTCTTCCTGTCAGATATACAGGCCCGAGGCATTGTCTGCAGCCTGGGGACTGAGTGCTGATGAAAACTTTCAAGCAGAAGTTCTCACTTGCACCGAAGTGGAAGGGCCCCTATCAGGTCCTCCAGGCAACACAGACTGCAGTCCAAGTGGATGATCGAAAGGCATGGGTCCATGCCACACATACAAAGAGAATTCCATTCCCTCCGAAGGAGCCGCCTGATCCAGATGCCGAAAGAGAAACAGCTGCACATGATCGTAAAGACACAATCGCCAGTTCTCTGCCAGAAGTGTCTTCTAAGCTCGGGAAAGGGCCTGGAGAGATTGCAGCAATGATCAAAGGGCAAAAGGTGCTTCGGCCTTGTCCGACAGTTGCCGCATCATCACTCATTGCATCACAGGCTGACACTAAGCCTGCCTCCAGGAATGAAAAGGCGTTATTCATTGATCACACCGTACCTGGAGCAATAAGGTACAAACTACGTTCTCAAAATAGGAAGTGATCTGATCTGCATGTTTGTTTTGCCTCTGTTCCCAGCATGGATGAATTGGGAATCGTAGGTCTAGGGAAGTGAAGTGTATGAGCTGTATCAATTTGCATCAAATTGAAAGCTCTGGAACGCGGCTTCCCGGTGCTACCTTTGGAAAGTGAATGACCAATGCGAGCCTGTGAGGACAAGCGAGGAGGCACAAGGTACCAACACAATTGATGCTTTCTCCAACATTGTGGAGCACTGTGCAGAATCACATAAACTTGCTGCTTATTTTTCAAGTAGGCTAACATGAACTGGCCTGAATCCTTTGCTGCTATTTGAACGCTTTGCTGTCCAACGTGTGATGCTGTGAAGAAATTCCTCGTGACGAACATTGCTGCGACAAACATTGCAGACAATGCCTGCACTAACTCCTGCTCCCTCCTGCACCAACACTGTTGATATTATAGAGATAGAGACTAAAATATACATAGAATTTGCCGTGGGAAAAATATGTAAATCATTAGGATGCTACTTTGCATCTTGGGTACACTGGTCCCGATCTTTGGTATTTGGAAACTGTGCATCCTTTAAGCCTGTTTTTTCCTGCCACGAATGCTCCTGCCACAGGCAGTCCGGTACATGTGCTCTCTTACACTCTTCCTCCTTCAGAGGTGAGACACAGAAAAGGGTATGATAATAACACATTGCTTTTAATTATGAATATGACTCACACTATCCTGAATAGGACGAATTGTTGGGTCTGCACCCATTTACCCCAGCATGGGGGAAAAGGAATGGGTTGGTACGTACAGCCATTACCGCTTCATACGGCATGTTATGCATCATTGAGTGCACTATTTTATGGGAAATGGAACAAGAGTGATACGGGTCAATTGGATGGAACAGACATGGATGAGTTTGAAAAAGTGGTGATGGAACCGGTGGGTTGCTCCATATTTAACAGGGCGAGAGTAATAAAAACGAATGTAAAGCCAGTAGATAGACTGTTTGTACCTTATAAATCATCTGTAATCACTTTCCACAGGAATCCAGTAGGGAACAAGGATGTTGTGCTCCCCTCCTATACTATCAATTACAGTCCACGTACTGTCCCATTTTTCTTACGAAAAAAGGGTTCTTATTTAGTAGAAACAATCACTAGATGCATGAATATTGCAGTACTTGAGAAAGATGAAGAACCAATATATGTAGGTGATCCTGTTTATTTTATATGTGGAGAACAAGCTTATCACTGGTTGCCTAGAAATTGGGGATGGACCTGTTATTTAGGGATGCTTTTTCCTGGTGTATTCCTTTCCAAAACGACAGACATATCCAAATTATCCAGATCCAGGCCACGGCGGGATGATACAGGATTAATTGCAGAGGATATAGCAAAATCATTTATACCATTTTGGGGGCAAGCAATAAATTCATGGAATATAAGAAAATTGTCCAGGGTACTAGTAAAAACAATAAATGGAACTACAGATATATTATACAATATGACACTAGAGGAGAAAGCAGATTAATGACACTTCAGAATAGAATGGCTTTAGATATATTTTTGGCTGATCGTGGAGGTGTGTGCAAAATCGTGGGGTCAGCGTGCTGTGTATTTGTAAGTGACTCCTCCCCTATGATTTTTGAAGCAATCAGGAAATTGCACATCCTGAGTTATGACGTTCATGCCCCGACAGGTGGTTGGAATCTGAATATAAGCACATGGTTCTGGGAACTGCTGCGTTCATGGGGTTGGAAAGTAATCGCAATATTAATAACATCACTTGGGATCCTTATGGTCTGCTGCTGTAGCATACACTGCCTACCAATCTTTTGCTCTGAAATTACAAATGAATGTGTACAAGCTATAACGAAAAAAAGGACTCCCATATTGAATAAGGGTGCAAATATGGAAATGGAAACAATAAAATAATTCATGTCAATTAATATCGAAGATGACGATTACAGTAGCATGCACAGTTCAGAATTAGACACATGGTCAGATGAAGATGAGATGTATGGATGATGCGTTTGGCTTACTGCCAAAAGGAGGGTTTGTAAGTCTAGAAACAACCCTAAACCAAGTAGAGAAGGTATATTATGTTGGCCATAAACCAATCGCATCATGTGCGATCCCAGAATCATCTATAGAATCACAGGGCATCCATCTTGTGTAACATCCACCATTTTTTGCTGATCTCTCTCTGCTTTTTTGCTCTTCTGTTAAATGCTTTGCTAAACATATTATATTCTGAAAAGCTCATACGCGGTACAAGGCCACAGCCTGCATGTTGAAAGATCAGCCCAGACAGGAATGCCAAACAGTAGAGAAATACATTGTTTTCCTCCCTCATGAAATCCTTGAGAGCAAGCAGAAACGGCATTTTATCAGTGGCCCAGGTGCCGTCCTGTCTCACTAAAGCTGTAGAAATAGGCAGTTAAAACATGAATTATACTTTTCTAGCGGTCCACCTTCACAGACTTTCCTCAGAACGGGCTGACCCCAAGCTCACGAATAGAAACTAGTAGATAAGGTGCTTTGGAATGTGTCTCTCCCGAGAACACAATATCCTCACTGAAGGAGTGCTTTATGTTCTTTTAACAAAGAACTATGTCTGCAACTGTTGCTGAGTATAATAGATTAAGAAACTTGCCATAATGTGTCATATGTGTCATAATTGTCAATCACTGAACCCTAGCTGAAGAAGATACATTATGGGCGGTTCTGATGTGCCTTAAAGGCTAATATTTTGTATATATGTAATGTTTGTATGATGTTCGCTCTCTTGTGTCTCACTAGGTCTGGATGACACACGTTGCGGGACGTTAGACCCAGTCGGCCGACTGAGCGTATTTTTTGCAATAAACCCTAGTACTTGGAAATCGAAGCCTTGTGTCTGTCGTATCACTAGTGGTTTCCATATGCGAAGGGTCTTCAGGGCGTAGCATGGTAAGTGGGGTGCTGTGTAACCTATGGGCAACAAGTGGACACTTTTTAGTACTGGTTCTGTACTTATTCCCCCCAACCTCCATTGAACCCCCCCTTAGGCTGTTGGCTGACAGGAGCACTGGCTCACCTTCTATATCTGGCGGCAAGTCCCAGCATGCAATCTTTAACACCAGGTCCAGTTGCTACACTGAACAAACGTGGTCTAGTCCTTCTGCGACACACGAGATGCTTCTAGTGAGTTGAATGTCTCAGGGAGAGTGGATGGTGGTAGCGCTGCGGAGCGCAAGTCTAAAAGTTCATCGAGATGCATTGAAATAATGTCTGTGCTGTGTTGAAATAGTCTTGCATTTCCTTGCTGTCTTGTGTTTTCCCTCCATAGGTGCGTTTACCCTCTGGGATGTCACAGAAGCTGGAGGATGTCAGCCTTGTCTGGATTGTGGCCGAAAGAGGTAAGCACGTTTTCTGATGTTGGCTCAGGGCACAAGTCCCATTAATGTCCTGACCTGTGCTTTCACTTTCAGGTGTCCGGCAGTGGCGAAGAGTCAATCAGAGCAAGCAGGAGTCAAAGCTGGTAAGTAGCAGAAGACCGGAGATCCGACAGGATTTTCCTGTTGCTGTTTGCTTGCTGAAATGCTGCGCTGGAACAGTTGGTAAGCGTTGCACTGCTCTCCGTGTAGCAGGAAAAACATTAAGCATGGGGTGCAGCTCACAGCATGGTTTTATTGCCCTGGGCTGCACCCTTGAACACTAGACCACCAGGGATGACTTTAGAATGGGCTATCATGGGGCCATTTTGGATGCCATTCTGTGGTTTGACTTGGCAGCCATCTTTGTGCAGGCTCTTATCACTAATACACTGTTTCCTTCGCCAGCCAGCTACCCTTGAAGCCCATATCTTGCCAATGCTACTGGTATGAGATAACTGGCCCAATACTATGGTTGGTTGGACAAGGTTACTATTATGGGGGAACATGTCCCGCCTTCTACTGGGAAAATTAAAGTTCATCATCATGTATACAAATGAATTGTGTGTTTGAGGCTTACTTATTGTCCCATATATATGTACCATAAGCTTAGACCAAACCGTAAGGAAAGTACTTTAAGAACATACAAGTATTTAGCGCCTTTTCAATTTTCAGTTTTTGACTGTCAGTGAACAAAACCACCTGGCTTACCAATGTCAGTGACCAACAACAAGTGGCCCAGATGTGATGTCATCATTGATGTCTTGTATGTTAGTCTTAGCAGTGCACAGTGGTGGTGCGAGTTACGGTTGCTTAGCTTACCATAAGTGGCACATTTCTGGGGGTTTCGGTTTTACTTGTAACCGTAATGTCCCTTTAAAAAAGTTTTTTCACTGAATATATCCAATGCTTGAGAAATGGATGATAAAACAAACGTGGAGTGGCAAATAGCGTGAAAAGTGTTATGAAAATTAACCCAAAGTGGTGGGCTCAGAGACACAGGCATAAATGGCCCATCCACTAACAAATCAGATTTATTTTGGTCTACTCCTGAGGAAGTGGCCAAGCATGAAGCACATGTTGACGGATTACCTCTGTAAGCATTTCCTACATAGACCATGTGTACTTTGGGTATCTTTAAGGAATATCTCATGTATACATCATTTGGAAATTGATAAGGTATTTACCACTGGTGTGTACCTCCAAAAAGAGACCTTCTGTATGTACATCTCAATATTCACACACAGGTGTATCCCAGTTTCACATCCACATTGAAAAATTTGGACACAAGAAAGAACTCCAAATTTGCCCTTTAAGGATCCCTAGCTAATTAAGATGAGTGCCCTGTGCACCTGAAAGCAGTGTACGGAGGGGCGAAGTAAAATCGGAATAAAGCGTCCGGGAATCATGAGAAGCAGGTTGTGTGATGCCCTCATGCTTTCATACGCAATAATGGAAATGGGTACTGACCAGCCCCGCTGGATGTCAAATCCAAAGCAGATACAATCCAACAGCCAGTTTTGGAAGGATCGATCCTTGTACATGCTCAGGCCAGTACTACAGTAAAGCAATGCTAAGCATTTTACGAAAAAAATGGGTATGTTTAAAATAAATGACCTATATGCACAGCAAAGCTTCACCACGAATGCCAATGCCCGAAGACTATGGGCCTGATTTACAAAAGCCTCTTTCGGATCCCATTGGAAAACGCGTTGCTAAACAGGCCCTATATCTCTCTCACACACGCATGCACATACACAGAATACACGAATATACAAACACGTATTCAAAATACACAATGCACACACACACACACAGTTTCGCTCCAAATATTGAAGATCTTAAACTCCAAATTTGAAATGCAAGGATCTGTGTCTAATTAAATGCACGCCCTGAGTTCCCGAAGGAAGTATATAGAGGGGACACAGTATAAAAGGTAAAAAAGGGACATGCGAGCATGAGAAGGGGGCTGCAAGTCCAGCCAAGTGCCCGTGACGCCTCCAGCAGAGGGCTGCAAGTGGGTGCCATTGTGGCCATGAAACATAAAATGTGCCTCCATTTTAAGGAAGGAGGGGTGTCAAAAAGGCACTTAGCCTTTAACGAGACGACTCCATGTTACCAGCGGCACCATGTCCCAAACCTGGGCTTTCATTTCTCAGTTAATTGTTTTCGAAGTTGTAGTTTGACATTACATCAATTGAATGGAAGGGACTAAAGTAACGGTAAAGTCAAAGCAAAACCCAGGGCACGAATAGGGTGTCCATGGTGACACGACGCCATCTAGTTGCATCAACCTTGCTTGCTTTCCATCCTTTGTTCTATTTTTAAGAAGCACAAGGTTTAAAAGAAACATACACGAAAGGCGTGATCCAATTAAGCGGCTTTTTTTGATGGTGCAATCCCTTTGGAAAACACTCTGTGAATCAAGTTTGTAAAAGTTCGAAAATGATAGAGGATGACATCAGGAATTTCTTAAACATAAGGGTAACAGAAGGGGAGGTAGATACGACTGCCCCCCTAATTCTTACACTTCTTGAAGCACCTGAAGACATGACACTTCGAAGCACATCTTGTCAATGGCTGATCACTCCACTCAACACTACTTTTCCTCACTAGCTCCACTCTTCAGCTTCTGCCCTACAGCCATCTCAGCTAGCGCTTCTCTACCCCCACCCCCTTACTATACTCCCCTGGGTGCCTATGTGCCTCACTCGGTTGCTTCCTAGCTAGGTTCCTGCTTTGACAATCCCATACCTATAAAGGTTTGCGGCTGGCGTAAGAAAAAGAAAGTGTGTAGTCTTTTGCACATAAAAGTGCAGTCTTCTTGCGTGACAGGCCATATGCTTAGTATGAAGTCGACCCCGCGCTGTACTGTTGCAGTGCAGCAAGCTCATCTTTCAAGACGCGTTGGAATCTTTTAACAATGGCTTCGAAACTCGGGCATTGACGGAATAGCGATGATGACGTGTATTCGCTCACGCTACACAATGAAAAGTCTGTGGGAACCCATTTACGCAGGAAATTGTGCAACGAGCTGGCGGAAAGGCGCACAAAAAGAACAGACACCCGCACTGACGAAATAATGCAGGAAAGATGCACTTTTCTATGGCCGCCGGCTGAGCTGGAAAACATGTTGCAGATTCCAACTTCCTGTTCTACCAGCGGGAAATGTCATCCCCTCGCCCCCGCCTGGCTATCTGAAACTCGTCAGCCTCGTGCTGCTCTTGTACATTTACCCGATTATGACTTTATGGCATGTACGTTTACCTACCTGGGGCCAGATTACAGAAACGTTGCCCCCGTGCAAGTGCAAAGTTTACACGGTATTAGCACTAGGGCAAAGTTTGCCATATTTTTAAAAACACTTGGCATATTTAAAAGTACCAGGGCTAAAATTGACCCAGTGCCAAAAATATACATTTTTGATGCATTTTTTGCATCAGGGCAAAGTTTGCCCTAGTGCTAATACCATTCCGTAGTAGCACTGGGGCAAACATGTAGTGAACATGGATCTTTTTTGCACTAGGGCAATTTTTGCCCTGGTGCTTTTAATATGCCAAACTGCACTTGTCGAGGTGCAATGTTTTTTTTTTTAATGTGTCCCAGTGTTTTCAAAAAAATAGGGCAAACTTTGCCCTAGTGCTAATACCGTGCACACTTTGCACTTTGCACTTGCACTGGTGAAAAATTTCTGTAATCTGGCCCCTGATAATGGCCTTAGCCTCGCGCTATGCATATGACCTGCCTGTTATTATCCTGATGTTTACCTGCTTGTAACATCCTGATTTGTCTTGCCAGCCTCGTGCTACTCATATCATTTTACCTACCTGATTATGACTTTAGCAAATGTAAGTTTACCTACCTGATTATGACTTTAGCCTCGTGCTGCACGTATTACCTATATGTAACCACCCTGAAATGTCTTGTTAGTCGTCTGCCACATATATAGCCTGCCTGTAACACCTTTTCCACTGCAACTAGCGCCTAGATGCCTCAGGGCTTTGTGCACTGCTATAAATGCATAAATAAAATATGTGGCGATTCTGGTGCCCTACACATTTACTTTCCCATGCAATTAAATCCTTTGCGGCTCGCGTAGAGTGTGAAACTGAGGTTAAGCTTTTGCAAAATATGTGGTTCTACAGCCAAATATCCATTTACTAAAGAATGTTCAAAGGAAAATAAAAATGTGTACATACCTTAGATCAGGCTCAACTCTGAACCCCTTCTTGCGGGCCAACTCCATCAGGAAATATCTCCTACTTGCGCCCATTTTCCTCTCCAAGATGTAAATTGCGATGTCCTTGAACTTAATATCATATTTACTTGTACATTTCGGAGGCTTAATGCATTTTGGCTGTTTCCTCCGGGGGGCTAGGCTTGTGGTCGGGAATGCATACATGAGGCACCTGGTACTCTGTCCTAATCTAAACTTCTCTTTTCAAGTGTGTGACTGCCTCGGAATGGACTGTGCGCGCGTGCTCGAGGGCACCTCCCATTTCCACCTTTCTCCTGCTGCCCTCGATTCCAAAACAGAAACTACAGACAAGCTTTAGAATTGCAACAGAACCAGTAAAATCATGCATTGAGAGCCCAAAATCGGATGTGCCTGCTCGAATGAGCACTTCTGAACGAATAAGAATAAAGTTAACAAATCTTTTGCTACAAAAGGTGCAGACTGGCCCATGCTTCTAGACCAGTGGCCTTCAAACGATACTGTGGCTAGCCCGCCTTTAACAAATCTGCTCTCCTGCACATATGTCAACATGGTAGGTTTCCAAAATTAATCCACGGTACCCTATCCATGAAGTGTGTTCTAAAACAAGTTGCATTGAGGCGCAACCAGACACCGCAAACCCCCACTTAGTGGGACTCCATAACTCCCAATTGGAATCAATCTTCATGCTATCAGACACTCAACAAGTGTCGATAAAACCAGCTAAGAATAAAAAATCTGCATATATCATCTTTAATAAAATAAAGGCTGTAACAATGGATACACCTAATATGACTAAACTTCCAAAGAATTAGAAGACCCAACCAAAAAACTGTGGATCAAAAACTAAACATTTCTTCAAAGCATTACCAACTCCGAATGCAGTGAAGAATACTATTTCACTCTCCAAAGCTATATCCAAAAAGTATCAAAGGCTTGAAAAGGCCAAAAAGGGAGGCAACTCGAATAGTGTCTCGGTGGATAACGTGATAATCCCCTGTGCCCCATTAGATAGTCTAGTGGAAGCTGCCAAAAAGCAGCAAATTTTGGCATCACAAGAAAGCGCCAAGTCTCAGTGTCTCGATTCTCAAGCTCAACAACAAAGAGAAATTCGGAAAGCAGTAGACGCTTACATGTCTGACCATATGCCCGCTAAAAACTTAACTAGTTATATGCCTCAAGAGGTTTTAAAAATGTCAAACATTCCAACTTGTTCCAATCCTGGTGGCTCTATTGACCAGCAGCAATACAGCGATGGGCAACTTTCAACAAACCCTGCTAATAAAATGAAAGATCTGCCGCTGAAATTGGCCTTGTGTAAACTACCCAAGCAGCAGGCTGACTTTGATCCATGTGAGGTAGACTCCCCTTGCCAGCAAGAGTCAGAAGATGTTCGCTCCTCTCCGTTGAGTTCGACTCAATCGATCCATCTGTTACAAACTGCACTTGCAGGACTCATGAATCCTCAAGACTTAAAGGCCACGATGAACACCAGCAAGAAAAGGCTAAATGAACCTAAAAGCAAATTATTCCCTTCAGTCTTGAAGCGTCCTGCTTCTTATTCTTTAATTCTATCCTGTCGCCCTGCCCCTCAGCCGCAAAATGTTGTAAACAGACCTGCTGTCCTAGCTATCTTCTCTGACATTCCCCAACTAGAAGATATATGTCAACTGACTTAGCCCTTGTTGAATTTCCAAAAAGCAGCCTCGAGACATCTGTAAGACTCTGGATAAATTCCAGAGTGGTGCAGAACACAATATGGCTAGCGAAAGAATCACTCTATAACCTTGGCTTTGTCATTTCTATAGAAGATGCTCAAGATCTGCAATTAAGATCAAAACAGAATTGCTCTAGTATAAAGGTTTCTAAATCCTTTGTTGCTGATAAAACGATCTCGCAGGTGAATTCAGTTGACTGCTCATGCAAAAGAGCTCACTCGCAGAAGTAGCTAGGAGACACAAAATCAACCACTACATCTGCTTTAATCAGTTGGGATACGAGAGGCTTCAAGCATTTGATACACAGTTTTGGAGATCTTGTGAATTATGATCTGTTAATGTTCCAAGAAACGTGGCTCCAAGTTTCTCCGATCTTAGATGGTTATGATGTTTTTCTGAAGACAGCCTCCAAATCTGAGAATTGTCGCCCAACATCAGGTCTCCTTACAGCTATTAAAATTACCCCGGGCACTGTCGCTGAACAATGGCCCAATTCAAATGGGTTTATACATATGGTCAAAGTTACAACTCCTTTGTATGCACATGCACTCATTCATTTGTATTGGAACCCTGTGGGCATTTCAGACTCATCATTCATTGAGGATCTTAATGACCTAATGCTAATGATCTCACAAGATAAATCAATTATACACACTGAAAGGGGCCCCTAGGGGTCCCTCGTGCTATGGAAACAAGGCAATGACCATACATGAAAAGATGCGCCAGACACGAGGTTTCAAATTCCCAATGCTAGGATTTATTGCAAGCTAAAGATAGTATCAATTGGCCAATTCTGATCTCACACCCCGCAACGTGAGTTTCCTAGACCTCGAGGGACGCAAGAGAGCGAATTACGTACATAAGTTACATATATACAAAATGCATATCATACAATCAGCAAAGTCATGTTCAACACCCCTCTGTATTAAGTTCCTTCGAACTTGGGATGACGATGGACATATTCGACGAGTATGACGATTATAATGCTTTCAATGTCTATTCTAGTAACAATGTGCAATTTAGAAAGTGCGGAGGCATCTTTTAGAACACGGTGGTTCTGTTCTTGGAAGCAATCTGTACACGGGGGAAGAGCCACATTCCAAGATTTGCTATCTATGAGGTACTACTCGTGTCCTGGAAGCCGACACGTTCTAAAGGGTTTTGCGAAGGGGGGCCATAAGAGAAGCATAATTCAAGCCTTTAACTGTATTATTCTAACATATTCTACCATCGTACGAGACTGGCTGGCAGCTGTGAAGTGATTGAATGCCATGCAGCTTCCTCCCAAGGCTACAGAGAGGGAGCGTGGGCATTCCTCTCTGGGCTACTCATGAGGAGTTTCAGCAAACTCTTCAGTCCCGCGACCTTGTCCTTTCATATTCAGACAACAATGTTAACAGTTGAGCAGAGTAAGCAGAATCCACAAGAATTGTAAGCTGCAATGCAGTTTTTAGACAAAAAGCAATGAGCAATGGTTAACAAGCAAAATGGCGATTCTTACTACATTTAAAATGGCCGCTCGTCAGTCAAGCATAGCAGTTCATATTTCTCCAATTCGGTGCATAAGACGGTTGGCCCTCGGCCATCAAGTTACATCTTTCATTCAAATGAAGGGTATTCATTTTTCCAGATTGACAAACCCTCCTTTTGGCCGTGTGCCAAACGTCTTATTTATTCATTGTATCCTCCTCTTCTGAGGAGGAGTCGGGGGTATCTGCATCTGAATCATCTCCATCATTAATGTCTATCGCCATGAATTGTTTTACTATTTTTGTTTCCTCAGTGTCTCTGTTATCCCGGCCATGCATTTGTTTTCCTCTCAACACCATGTGCATACATCCCTTAGTACATCCATCAGTTATTTCAGTGCATATTATTGGTAAGCATTGTATGCAACAGCAGCATGTTATGAATATCCCGAGTACCATCATTAGTATCGAAATTAACTTCCATCCCCAAGACCGCAATAATCCCCATAACCAGGATTCCATCCCCCAACCCCCTGCTTCAGTAGAGAGTGTGGAACTTATGACATGTAATTTCCGGATCGCTTTAAATATCGTAGGGGAGTAGTCATCTATATACACACAGCATGCAGTTTTTACGAGCTTGCAAACTCCCCCACGATCAACTAATATTATATCGAGAGCCATCCTGTTTTGAAGTGCCATCAGTCTTATTCCTTTTTCTTCTAACGTCATATTCAATAAAATATCTGTTGTGGAATCTTTTGTTTTTTGTAATATTCCAGACAGTTTTCTTATATTGTAAGAGTTTTCTATTTGGGACAAGAACGGTATAAATGATTTGGCTATATCCATTGCTATCATTCCATCCTCACTACTCCTTTGAGTTCTTCCTTTTGTTCATCTGGCTACTTCTGCTGTCTCCAAGAGGAACACTCCTGGAAACAGTAGACCTAGGTAGCATGTACCTCCCCAGTTCCTAGGTGTTTTAAAACCACTATGTTCAGGCAGTTGCTAAACGTTCCTACTTTATAGGAAGCCTTTTTCTGTAGACATAGGGGAGCAGTTTTGGGGCTGTGATCCACTGCATAGGCAGGGGGCACAGCATCTTTGTTCCATTCATCCCTCATCCGAAATGTCATTACTGATGTTCTTTCTGCTGGCGGGGTTGGTCTATTCTGCCTATGTAATCTATCTAGTCTTGTTATTTTTCGTGTATTCTTTCTCACGGGTTCTAGTGCAAATACGCACGTTTTTTGGAATATGGAACAACCCACAGGTCTCATGATACTTCCTCAAATTCATTCATATTGGTCTCATCTAGCTGACCCGTATTACTCTTGTTCCATTTCCCAAAGAACATTGCACTTAAGGTTACTTAACAGGAATAAATCAATGGCAATGGTTGTGCATACCAGCCTATCCCTTTCCCACCGTGCTGTGGTAAATGGGCGCAAACCCAGCAATCTTTTTTCTTTAACACCGCATGGGTCATGTTCATGATGAGCAACGATGTATTGTTGCCGTAACCTTCTCTATGTCTTTCTTCCATTGGGGGCAAAGTACCAGTGATTACATGAACCGGGCTCTCAGTAGCTGTTTTTGGCAAAAGTGTTTCTAATGGGTGTACGTACTCCAGGAACCATAGTTTAATAGCTGTTATTGTTGATACTATCATACTTAAGAAACATAGGACCAATGTCCAAATCAGTACCTTATTCCTTTTACCATGCTTTTTCCCTAAATTTACAGTCTCTAAATCTATTATTTTTATAGCAGGGGTGCAGGAGGAGGCTGAAACCGGTCTTGACTTGTTCTTCATCGTCCTTCTTCTTGCTGGCGAAGTTCGTCATGAATGTCTCTCGTTCTTGATGACAGAAAAGTTCAACGAAAAATGTCACAGTTCAATTCTCCCAGCCTTTTCACAGCCTGGATCATTTATCCACTCCCGAGCAAGATTAGTTGTTCTTTCTCCCACTGCTCAGACGATTTCTAAACAGTTCTTTATTGATAGAGTACCATGTTCATCCAGCTTGTCCCGCTCTGGCTTAGGACACATGTACTCTATCAGCCTTAGTACTTACGTGCGTCCAGCTTGTCCTGCTCTGGCTCCTGACACATGTACTTTATAAGCGCACGAGGAGCCACGAGTTTTGAATTGTCTGACTTGCACAATTCTCACACTTCTCTCCTCTACACCCCTGGTTCCTACTCCGTCCGTGAGTAGAACCAAAGGCCAAAAAGAAAAGCACCAAAGATCTGTGGATCACTTTGCCTGTCGAGGCCGCAGATTATATCGATTCACTCCTGCTATTGTATGATCCGTGAATAGTGCCCTTGCATTTCCAGTATCAGGCTCAGGGTCAGCCTGTGGCACAATGATGGGCAGCGATGGGCGTCGTGGCAATGATGTAGTTTCTTTCTCTGGCTTTGGTGCATTCGCGAGAACTGGTGGGCGCCAAAGGGGTGCACGCGTTGTTTCTGCTTGTGTTTGCAATGCAGGGTATGTGTCGTTCGGCAGTGATGTTGTTTCCGCTGAGCAACGTTGGGGCACTTTTCACCCTCCCCCCTTACTGGCAGCCTCCTCAGGCTCTGTTTCGAGTTTCACTTCTCGTTTGCACTTTGTTTCAAATTTCACCTCTCGCTCAGGCTGATGCTGTGGCACTGGACTGGCAACAGTTTCTTTCGTTTCCGAGACCGTTGTCTTTTTCTCGTCGTCTGGATCAGGCAAAGTTTTCAGTGACGCTGGGAACCTTTTGGCATGGGTAGCATGGATCCATGCCTTGTGTCCGTCCACTCGGATGGCCGTCTATGTTGCCAAAAGTACTTGATAGGGGCCGCGCCACCTGGGTGCTAATGCTGTCTTCCGTTCAAAGTTTCTGATTAGCACCCAGCTCCCAGGCTCCAGTGAGTGCCCCGGTCCTGTATATCGCATCGGCAACGCCTCCTGCACCTGCTGATGAATCAAACGCAACTTTTGTATTAAAAGTCCACAGTAAGTGCTTAACATAGGATGCTCGACCTCACATAATATTCTGGGCTGCGGTGCGCACCATACATTTGCTGGTCTCCCCATTATAATCTCATAAGGGGAGAGCCCAGTCTTAGCCTGCACAGACGTGCGCATACACAACAGCGCTAGGGGTAATGCATACACCCAACTCAACTTGCTCCCAGCGCAAATTTTCGCTATCTTTGACTTCAGGATTCCGTTGTGTCTCTCCACAAGCCCGGCAGAACTGGGATGCCTGGAACTGTGGAATCGCTTCTCTATTTGCAAACCTGCACAGATCTGTAGCACTACTGCGCCCACAAAGTGGGGGCCGTTGTCTGACCACAGGACACGAGGCAACCCAAACCGGGAGAAATTCTCCTTCAGCATTACTTTTGCTGTGGAAATGACAGTACAGTCTTTTAAAGGATATGCCTCCACCCACTTGCTGAATGCACAAATTACCACTAACACGTACTTGTAGTTCTGGCACCTTTCCATTTCTATGAAATCAAAATGGACCACCTCAAATGGCATAGAGGGGGGGCCGAAACTACCTGCTGGAGTCAAGGTTCCCTTTCCTACATTGTGTTGCAGGCACGTGATGCAATTCTGCACTAGCCTTTCTGCATTCTTTTTTATGTGCTCATTCTTCCATACTGTGGATAAATGCTGTACCATTTTCTTTGCGCAAATGTGGGTAGGGCTATGCGCCATTATAACCATTGCAGTTACGTAACAATTTGGCAACATCCAGTTCTTTGTTTCCTTGTCCACCCAACATCCATCCAAATCTAACTCAGCAGAGCCCTTAGCCCACCCCTGAATCTCTTCAGTCGTGGCCTCAGCCTGCATTTCTTTGACTGTGGCAACTCCATTCTCTATCATACAAGGTACTTCCTCAGTCTGTACTGTCATCATTTTATTCCCCAAATCTGTGGCTGTTTGCTTCGCAATCCTGTCTGCAAACGCGTTTCTCTCTCCCACTCTGCATGTTACTTTCTTATGTGCCTCACACTTTACTATAGCTAGGCGCTTTGGAAACGTGAGCACAGACAACAATCGCACAATCAAAGGGCCATGCTGAATCCTGGCTCCATGTGATGTCAAGAAACCCCTCTCAGCCCAAAGTCGGCCAAAATTGTGAACCACGCCAAAGGCGTACTGGCTGTCAGTATAAATATTTACGTTCAGATTCTCAGAGAGTTCACAGGCTCGGGTCAGTGCTATTATTTCAGCGGCTTGTGCCGAACTGTAGGGGATCCTTCTGCTCTCTACAACTCTCTTTTGGGTAGTAATTGCACATGCAGCCGTTGATGTGCCATCAGGTAATTTAAAACAAGAGCCATCGCAAAATAACTCCCCATCTGGCTCTTTTTGTGGGATATCGCTCAAATCAATCCTTCCCTTTGTTTCTTCTTCAGTGATCATTAAACAATCATGGGGTGGTGATTCATTGTCACCAATTCCTGCTATGGGCAGTGGCATTAATTCTGCAGGATTCAATGCGCTACACCTCATAATTTGGATGTGGGGTGCAAACAAGATGAGCTCATATCTTGTCAGTCTAGCTGAGGTGAGGTGTTGCGTCTGCGTCCTATTTAATAGAACGTCTATAGCATGTGGCACCATCAGAATTAAAGTGTGCCCCAATACCATTCCTACCATTTGTTTCACTGACGCAGCAGCCGCTGCAACGGATCGCAAACATCGTGGTAGTGCGCGCGCTACAGGGTCCAACGCGCAAGAAAAATAGCCGCACGGCCTATTTCTTCCACCTTGTTCCTGTGTCAAAACCGCCAATGCACATCCTTCACTCTCACTCACAAATAGTCTAAAGATCTTTTTATAGTTAGGAGTGACTAAAACTGGCGCAGCATACAATGCAACTTTCAATTGCTCAAACGCTTTCTGACATTCCTCATCCCACTGCAAAGGCATCTCTGCATCCTTTTTAGTCAATTTTATCATCGGCTTCACAATCAACGCAAAATTACTGATCCACTGCCGACAATAAGAGGCCATGCCTATTACTGCTCTCCTCCATTTTGAGTTTTTGGAATAGGCATACTAGAAATACTTTTTATGCGTTCTGGTGTTAATCTTCTCCCTTCTTTCGAAAGTAGGTATCCCAAATAAGACACCTCCTTTTGATTATACTGGAATTTCTTCAAACTTGCCTTATGACCATGGGTCGCTAAATGTGTCAAGAGTAATACATTACTTTCTTTGCAGATCTCTTTCCTGTCAGCAGCTAATAACAAGTCATCTATGTACTGCAAGAGTACACAACCTTAGGGTAGTTCTAGCATGCCTAGCTGCTCTTTTAGCGCCCTGCTGTAAATGCTCGGGCTTTCTGTATATCCTTGTGGAATGCATGTGAATGTGAATGATCGACCTCCTAGAGTGAACGCGAACAGATATCTACTGCTTTTATCCACTGGGATGCTAAAGAATGCATTCTTGAAATCAACTACACTAAAGTATTCTGCAGTGGCCGGTATCATTGTCAGTATTGTTGTGCCATCTGGAACCAAAGGGAATTGTGGGTCTACCACTTTGTTTAATGCACGCAGATCAATTATGAAACGATAGGGTACTTCATTGCCTCCTTTCTTGTAAACTGGAAGAATCGGGCTGTTGCACGTGCTCCCTGCAATTTCCTCAACCACCCCCAATCTCACCAGATCAGTAACAATGCTTTTCAATCCCTTCTCACCTTCAACAGAAATTTTATACTGGGGAATTCGTGGTAGTGTTACACCTTCTTTCAAAGTCATTTTTGCTGGCTCTATTTTCAAGCCTCCTACATCATTATCATGCATTGCCCACAGACAGGTTGGTACTCCACTTAACTCTTCTGGCAACTCTTTTGACATGAATTCCGTCACTGGTGCATCGTGAGGCCACATCGTGAGGAACACCCCATCTGCCGTACAATGTATGACTGCCCCGAATTTTCTCAACAAATTTAATCCTAGCAAGTTCTCTCTACAATTCTCTGTCAAAAGAAATGGACACTGCTCCATAAATGGTCCTATTGTAATTGGGACAGCTTCGGACATGGGGTTAATTACTGGTGTACCTGCGAACCCTACAGAAACATTCTTCTGCCCCGACAGTGGTATCTCCGGAACCAAGTGGTGGTCTATCGAACACTTCTATGCCCCTGTATCTACAAGGAAACGGTGCTCCTTATTCCCGACTCTCATTTATACGTAGGGTCCTCTCTGATTCACGGGAATAGACACTGGTTTCCGACCCCTGTCGTGGGCTGTCCTATCGCGAAAATAACACATCGTCCGATGTGTAGTCAACGCTGCTGCTATAATACGTGTTTGGCTGTGTATCAAAAATATTCCCATTTCCCCCTCCATGTCCTCCACTCTGATCATTTCTCTGTTGGTCCTGCCCGCCCTGATTTTGGTTCGAAACACTTTGCTTCAATGTCTGGTTCTGTTGTGCTTGGTTTTGGCCATATGATTGGGTTTGAGTACCTCCATTGGTATATCCCTGCTGCTGCTGCTGCATGTTACTTCTGCTTGGGCTGTTCGACCCCTGATGTCCTCTATGAGGCCTTCTCTGACCAAACCCACCTCTATTCTGTAGGTGCGGGCATTGCGCTCACCAGTGTCCTTCCTCCTTACAGTACGCACATTGATTTAATCCCAATGACACCCCATGCATATAATTCAAATTTCCCCGGCCTTGTGCATTACCTCTACCTCTATTGTATCCAATGACCTGCTGCAGTAACACCATTGTTTTTAACTTTACTCTATCCTTCACCTCTCTTTCTTTCGCCACATTTACCCTGTTCCTGTAATATTGGGCTATGTGTAATATCTCACTCACCGGTTTTGCTGCCCAGGAACTTTCCAACGTTATTAACATATCTTGAATTGGCGATATTAGTCCCCTCACATATTTATCAACAAATAGCCTTTTCCCCGACTCTGTGCTCACATCCTGCCCACTGAAGTCTGTGAATACTCCTTCAAATCTATTGAAATAATCTGTTACTGGCTCATCCTTGCCCTGTACACATGTAGT
This sequence comes from Ambystoma mexicanum, assembly GCF_040938575.1. NCBI lineage: Eukaryota > Metazoa > Chordata > Amphibia > Caudata > Ambystomatidae > Ambystoma > Ambystoma mexicanum. Next base: position 1,272,357,751 of record NC_090929.1, on the reverse strand, counting down.
TAATTTGTCCCACTGAATCCTTTTTTCTGGAATTATTTCCCTCAATCTCCGCATTATCCATTCTGGTAGATCTGCCATGCGGGTTCCCGGATTTTCCCCTACTTTTCTATTTTTATCCTCCAGTAGTAACTCCGCCCATGTGGCGCCAAAAACCCCTGCAACATCTACCGTCCGCATCTGTTTCCATATATCTGCTGGCAAAATGGCTGGGAAAATCAAATCTATATCACTCATAGTAAGCACTGCTGATCTCAGGGTTGACTACACTTCCTTGTAGAACCCTGCCGGATTCTTTCTTATATCGGGAATCGTCTGTTTTATAGTATTCACCTCTTGCCTGGAAAAGGGGACATGCACATACAGGGCGGTGAAATGGGCTGGTGTTACCTGCGCTCCTACTGTACCCGTCGCAGGGATCTCTACTTTTGGTACAAACGTGGGCGGGACCTCTCTCATTGGAAATGCCCCACTCACGATCCCTCCCCCTTCTCTTAGGTTCAATAATATTCCTAAGTCCAGTGATAAGCCCGTTTCTCCTGTACTTCGCTCGAATGCTCTCCTGTATACCGCTAGTATCTCAGGTGGGCTAGCCTTATTATTTTTTATATCTTTCTCCATCAAATGTTCAGCCATCGATTGCAGTGCTTTTCTTTTCATTGGCATGGAATATTCGTCAAATATGTCATGTATAACCATTGTTGGAATACTAGGATTTGATACCCATTTTACCGCTCCCCGTATATATACTTTCAATTTCTCGCCTTTCTGTACAGGTGACGTTGAATGTCTCCGCTCTATGTATGATTCTACCGTCCCTCTCCCCTCTCTTCTAATATCCCAACCCCTGTACCAAGGTGCAGCAAACATTTCGGCATATTCATTATCCAACTCATTTTTAAGATCAAAAAGTCCATTCACATGTTCCTTCACTTCTTCATCTTTTATTCTACAACATGCTAATTGGTTCAAATCTAACAATCGTTGTGGTGGTAATTTGTCAAGTAACTTTTTCCATTCTTCCACCAAATATTTCCCCATGCATTCCAACACTACCTGTCTCTCGTTGCTTCTTCGGTACCCATACATTGAGGCCACTGCTGCCGTCTCATCATTTCCTTCTATGTACATTTCTGCCTCTTGCCGTAATTCAATCTTTCTCTCTTTCCTGATCGCGCTTCGAGTTACCCGTCCAAATCCGGTTCCTTCAGCCCCGCCTCTCACCTCCCCAGTCTCAATCTCGACTTCGGGAGGGGCGGATGGTGCTGAATCTGTCTCTAGAGCGGGAGGTGCGGATGGGACAAGTGACACAGGTGGCATCTGTGAAGGGCCTTGCTGGGTGCTGGGAAATTGTGTGTCTGCGGTTTGCGCTTGTGGGAGTGCTCATGCTGTGGGCGGGGCTTGGGTTAACGCTTGCGTGAGGGGAAGTGCTTGGGCTGCGGGACGGGGTATGAGAGCTATTGGTTGGGCCCACGCAGTCACTGCTGGCGTGTTTTGTTTCGATTCTGGTTTTGGGCCTCGACCCGTGTTAGTTAACAAATGTTCCATTAATTCATCTGCTATGTGTAGTTCCTGCTGCGGATATATTCTGTCTATGTTCATCTGGTCCCGTCTCCTTTCCCGTCTTAGACTCTCAGTCCACTCCTCCTCCTCCTTCTCTTCTGCTATCTCAAGCTTCGTTTTATGCCTACGCGCATGCTTCTCTCTACTCCTTAGTCGGAGTATCGCTTCCCTCCTCCAATCTTTGACGGTCTCAAAAGCTGCAGGTCGCGCTTTCTTTCTAATCAGCACCCTCTCTAGGTTATCTATCCTCCCCATCTCAAAACTACCATTAATCGGCCACTGATGGTCGGGTTGCTTTCTAGTTTGCCTATGCCAAATTTCACAAAATATTATCGCACCCACACCATATTTCGCATACATATCAAAAGCCGGCGTTCCCCCAGGCGGTGCACTTTGGCCATATTCCAAGGACTGTCTACCGCAGCTGAAAAGCCCAGCTAAATTGACAGTACTCCAGGCATGTTTCTCTAACCTTCCCCTTTGGTTAGCCACTTTTACCTGGACGTTTGAGTTTGCAAAATCAATACTCTACCAAAAATCAGGTTTCTCTTAGAATCGGGGAATGACTCACCGGATAAAACAAGTCGCCTGTTCTAACGCAACCTCTCCCCACGTCGTGTCTGCGCTTCTCTGGCTTCTGCCTCGTCTCGGGACCCTCACCTCCTTTGCCCTCTGGTCCGGTACGTCGATCAGGGATCAGATGTGTGCAGATCTGCGGAAGGAATCTCTCCTCTCTTCTACAGGGCGCCCCGTACACTTCTTGATCCCGGCTCGACCGTCCCGCCCTCGCCGTTCTTCCGCCTTTACTCCGTTACAACGTATACAATGGGGCAAGTGGGGGAGGGTCCCTATTCGGGCGCCATCTTGAAAGGGGCCCCTAGGGGTCCCTCGTGCTATGGAAACAAGGCAATGACCACACACGAAAAGATGCGCCAGACACGAGGTTTCAAATTCCCAATGCTAGGGTTTATTGCAAGCAAAAGATAGTATCAATTGGCCAATTCTGATCTCACGCCCCGCAACGTGCGTTTCCTAGACCTCGAGGGACGCAAGAGAGCGAATTACGTGCATCAGTTACATTTATACAAAATGCATATCATACAATCAGCAAAGTCATGTTCAACACCCCTCTGTATTAAGTTCCTTCGAACTCGGGATGAAAATGGACATATCCGACGAGTATGACGATTATAATGCTTTCGATGTCTATTCTAGTAACAATGTGCAATTTAGAAAGTGCGGAGGCATCTTTTAGAACACAGTGGTTCTGTTCTTGGAAGCAATCTGTACACGGCGGAAGAGCCACATTCCAAGCTTTGCTATCTATGAGGTACTGTTCATGTCCTGGGAGCCAACACGTTCTAAAGGGTTTTGCGAAGGGGGGCCGTAAGAGAAGCATAATTCAAGCCTTTAACTGTATTATTCTAACATATTCTACCATCGTACGAGACTGGCTGGCAGCTGTGAAGTGATTAAATGCCCTGCAGCTTCCTCCCAAGGCTACAGAAAGGGAGCGTGGGCATTCCTCTCTGGGCTACTCATGAGGAGTTTCAGCAAACTCTTCAGTCCTGCGACCTTGTCCTTTCATATTCAGACAACAATGTTAACAGTTGAGCAGAGTAAGCAGAATCCGCAAGAATTGCAAGCTGCAAAGCAGTTTTTAGACAAAAAGCAATGAGCAATGGTTAACAAGCAAAATGCTGATTCTTACTACATTTAAAATGGCCGCTCGTTGGTCAAGCATAGCAGTTCATATTTCTCCAATTCGGTGCATAAGACGGTTGGCCCACGGCCATCAAGTTACGTCTATCATTCAAATGAAGGGTATTCATTTTTCCAAATTGACAACACCGTTATAGGAGGCGATTTGAATTTGAATTGTATGGGTGAAATAATATCAAAATGCGACTTGAGATTAAGATCATGGAATCAATTTGTTAAAGTTCACCATATGGTGATGCTGAATGGCTCCTGTTCCTCTGACATGCCCGCTCAACCCACGTGGTGGCGGGGTAATTCCATGGTTCTGATTGATTATATTTATGTGAGTGCTTCTCTCTTTGCTTCTATTGTTGAATTTTGTATTGTGAAATCCCTTAATAGTGATCATGAACAACTGACTGCCAAATGGATGTCCAATATAGTCACCAGGCAGGTAGGTAGGGTGGCCCATCTAACAAATTTAACCACAAATGCAAGATGTATTAGGCTATGACACTCGGATAAACATTTACACAATTACCATGATTATTTATTGAATCGCTTATGTTTAATAAAGCAGGGCGCTCCTTCAGATAACACATATTATTCAATGATGCCGTATTTTTTGGTCGGTAACGTGAGGAGCTCACCATTTGCGAAGCAGTCACTGCACTACTATAACAGTGATGTGAAAATCAGGAAAACCAAGTTTAGAATAGAGAAAAGAGATGCCTTGAAACTACCCTCTGAAATAAGAGGCCCCGCTCTTATCAGGATTAAGACTCGATACAAAAACTTGTTAAGGGCCAGACGCGCAAGTTGATATCAAGAAAATGGTCTAAATATGCTAAGATTAATACAATCTAAAAATGTAGCGAGAACTTGGGCTATCATAAATTGTACTTGGACTCATTCAAGCAAACACTGTCACAGAAAGTGATTGGATTTCTCTCTTTTCCAACATTTATGCACATCCGGTAAATAATGTGAGTCTTGACAACTTTATTCTACCAACACAATTCAATTTGGAATTTGACCTTCTTGATATACAATTATGTATTAAATCCATTAGTCATTCAAGAGCGTGTGGCCCGGATGGTCTATCCAACCAGCTGTTTAAACAGAATCCTATTTTATGGGCCCAAATTCTTTTAAATATTTTCTCTCTAGTGAATAAATCGCAAAATATTCCTCAGTCCGGGAGACACTCCATAACAGTCCCGATATACTAGAAGTGGGACCAACAAGCTCCTAATAGCTATCGCCCTATAGCGTTATTATATGCGCTGGGAAAAATCTTTTCGCGCCTTCTTCTAAAAGATCTTGACCGCTGGGCCACCAATATGCATTTGTTGGACCCCTATCAAGCGGGTTTCGTAACTGGAGTTGGTACAATTTCAAATATTATGATTCTTAACCTAATTAAATCAAAATATGCAAATCTTGGTAAATCTCTTTATTTTCCATTTGTAGATTTTAGAGTTGTGTTCGACTCTATCGACCGCCTACTGCTTTATCAGAAGTTAAAGAATTATAATTGCCCCCCCTCGCTCTTAGCATTAATTGGGCTGCTGCATACTAACACTTTTATGCAAGTGAGATTAACATTGGATGGAATACTGTCCTCTTACATTCAAACACAAAGAGGCTTAAAGCAGGGTTGCATCTTGGTGTCTACTTTGTTTAACCTGTTTATTCTAGACATCAGACATGCATTCCTACAAACAATCTGTGATGCCCCTAAATTAGGTATTCATCCAATTAAGTATCTTCTATACGCAGACGATCTTATTCCTCTGTCTCAAACGCCTAGTGGTCTGCAGAACATGCTGGACACACTGAATGTTTACGCAATAAAGAATAATGTGGTCATTAATACATCTAAAACACAAGTCTTGGTTTGTAAGCCTAAATCAAAGTCAAATGCTCAATCTTTCGAATGGCATTTAGGAATCAAAAATCTTGGAAAAGTTCAAATGTATAAATATTTGGGAGTATCAATTACAAACTCACTAAGGAATAATGATAGTGAAATTGAAATCCAACAAAAGTTGCACCCATTAATTGTTCAGGCTAAGTTGTTAACGCACAAATTTGCAACATATTCTTACACACACATTCTCCTATTTTACAAGCAAAAAGTGATCCTGATGTGTGGTGTGGAAACATCATTACCTAAACAACGCAAGTTCTCGGATGCAATTGAATCCAGATTTTAGAAAAAAATCTTATGTCTTCCCGTGTGCACTTCGCGAGCGATGCTTCAGTTCGAATTAGGCTTACCATCTTTGCACTCACAAGATCAATGGAAAAGATGTGCGTTACTTAGAAAATGTGTGTTAAATCTCACTTCAACAAATGTAGTAGGAATGTTAGCTCATCATTTAGCTACGACAAATGACGTATTTTCTATCAGATGGATTCAAAACACATTAAACATTCTTCCAGATGCTAATATTCCACTAGATATGCTATTACATAATCCTTCTAGAGCGAAAACGAAATTATTTCAAATGGACTGGATCATCACAATTGATGAATGCTCACTAGGAAAAGATTTTGACATCAACCTATTTGGCCATAAAAAACTAAGAACTATGGCAGACTATCTGCAGAAATGCCCCTCTCTGCACATGCAAAGTCAATATCTACGCTTTTGATTTAACCTATGGCACACAGGGGAAATATTGGCAAGAAGGAAACTCATACTAGAGTGCCAGAGTTTTTGTAGATGGTGTACACATTTGCAGAAAGAAACATTGCAACATTGTCTAATAGAATGTCCAAATTTACTTGATATGCAAAAAAATACTTTGGCAGAGTGGCTGCGTCGCAACTCCCCATGGACCAGACTCAAGCATGGCAATGGTTATTTACTAACACTAACTTATCCGTACGAATTGCAACTATTCAATTTCTCAATGTGCTATTTGAAACTGAAATTAAATAAGTAAGTAACTTAATTAAGAAATGCTGGCACTTTTAAGAATGTGTGAAATTGTTGCGTATATACGCTATATGTTGTAATTATATATACCTGTTTTTGTTTTGGCATGCCAATGATAGATTAGTTTTATTTTGTAAAGATGTAATTGATTAGATGTGTAACTAATAATGTATGTTTGAAAGGTTCAATATTTTGAACCAACCAAATAAAAAAAATAAAAAAAATATCAGTTTCTAAACCATCAATCAGCCCCACACCTCCAGTACACCAGAATGGACCCAAACAGATTGGAATTACAAGCACATTATAAATCTCCTTGTCACATTTTGGTGACTGGATGGAATGGCAGGTTTATCTCCGAAAGGTCGCAAATCGTTGGTTAGTTGCAACACAGCAAAAATACAATTATTACCCAATGATAAAAAGGGTCTGTCCAGTCAAGGTTGTATAAAAAATATCTACTTTATATCACAACAGACAGTTCTAGCAACTATACGAAAAATAACCCACCCTGTAAAGGAATGCAGAGGACAGTTTCATAGAAGGAAAAAGGATGTACTCTGAATACTGATAGGAGGGTAGTCAGTAGGGTTAATAATTATGACTGTTTAAAGTTACTTGGCTTCAGCAAAAAGGGAGAAATGGGTATTAATATGTCTCTAAGGGCCGTCCGGGAAGGACCAGAGGGACAGAGCTACAATGTACCTCATGCTGTAAGTGTTCTTGGTGCTCGACAGGGTCGAGTCAGCTTCAGGGTGATTTGCAGGCTTTTGTGACAGTTTTGTGAGTATCAGGTGGCAAGATGGTTTGACGAGATGGATGAACAGATGCAGGCTGGCCTAGACGGCAGCTGAGGATCAGGAATCATTGTCTCAGTGCTGATCAGCAGTTCTGAAGCACTGGTTGAGACTTCTCTAATTCCTTCAAGCTAATGTGGCTTGAAAACAGTCAGCATTGCTGTTGGTTGTAGCTCGAGGAACTCAACTGGCTCGAAAATGTCCTTTAAGTCAGACGGTGGTAGATACTTGTCGAGGCACTTCTCCCAGTTTCTTTATTGGGCTTGTGTCGTTCTTTAAGGAAGATGGCCCACCGCTGTCGATTGCGCTGCAGTCAGCTTCCTTGTCATTGTTTGTACGTTCAGAGACCTTCTGACACTTCCTACCTATGAAGCTTGATGCAGAGCCTAGCAGGGCATGATGTGTGCTGGCTGGTTACCGATTCTGGCATTGGCTGAAGGTTCCTCTGAATCCTGGATTTCCATTGGTTCCCTGGGAGATGTTTAGGGGAGGGATCTAGCCTCCCTCTTTGGAAATCCTGGACATCCTTGGCTGGCAGAAGATGTAGACAGACTATACTTTCAACCAGGGGCCAAAGTTGAGTTCTTCTTTGTTCCTTCTGGTGAAGTCATCAGATGATCTGCCAAAAGACGGGCTCAGAACTCTTTTAAAGCCAAGTGGCCCACAGTGATTGGTGTAGGCTAAGCCTACCATAAGGAACCAATCCAGGGGTCACTAACAGCAATCTCCTGTATGTGTGAGGTCATACGCAGAGTGCTTTGCAACAGGAAGGTAAGGGTTGAAAACCTGTGAAACTAAGCCCCACCAATCTTCCTGTCTATTGTTGATCAAAGAGTCTCTCTGGTTAATGGATCTCTTTGTGGTTCCTTAATAAAGAACCACTGTTCTCATACAAAGTGGTAAGTCTCCCTTGAAGCTGTGGCAAGACCAGACTCTCTGGCTCCTGCAAACCACATTCTCGTACCTTATGAATGGGGTCCCCCTAATGAAGGCACGTCCCTGTATGCTCATGCCAGAAAAAATACAACCCGCTAGGGAAAAAAAGCCACGAGATTTCTTGCAAGGATAACACGTTTTAATTCCACAAAAATAAGGATGCAAGCAAAGAACTCTACTTCTCGAGAATGTTCTCATGAAAATGAGTACAAGCAGAAAGTTATAAGGCAACACTTCATTATCACATACAGTAAAAACCCACGTGGCTGGTTGGTGAGACCTTATACATGGGCCTGCTCCATAGGAGATACCAGGCTGCGATTGGTTCCAGCCCCCGCCCGTCCATCTTCCATCACATGGGGTCAGCTGGGCTCATCGCTCCAAAGACTGAAGGTAGTGTTCCTCATGAGTTAGTATTGCAAGACAATGCTACTGTATCATTATGGCATGCACCTTGGAAACTCTGGGACTGGCACAGGGGGAGTATAACGATCACGCTGACCCACACATTCTTTGCTCAGTTCATATCGCACTCTCCGCACCCAAGGTTTCCACTCTCGCGTTGGACTATAATGTATTCCACCCTGTTCCTCATATTACAAAGTATTTCATTAGGGGATAAGGTGAAATGGTCATGTACTTTCAGATCTTTTGTGACCACTGATTTTATGGTTGGTTATCTGAGGTCACCTACTATCGCGGAATTCAGGAGACTTGGACTGGGTCAGTTGTGGGTGCCATAACTCCTAGTGGATTGGGTAGGGGGTTGGAGGTCTGCTGGTGGCCCAGGATGTGATGAATGTACATAGCGAGGAGCCTGGTGCTGTCTTGCATCCTTGCAGGGTGCATTCCCTTTCAGGATAACATATAATTGCAACAGTTAAGGAACAAAGGGAAATTTCTATGGGAATTAGCAGTGCAGGTCCTTCTACCATGAGCGCTTGGGCCTCTCCAAGTTTGTTCGTGGGGCCTGTGTCTACCGTGTGGCCATGCAGGACTGACTGTATCTACCATAACTACAAAAATGGAGTCTCTTTATATGTGCACATTACGTATGTATATCTGTATTTCATGCAATATTGTGTTTGTGCTGGGTTCCTTAGCACGGCCCTCTCCGCCCGGGTACATTGCATGTCTATCTATGGGACTCGCCTCGCTCTGAAGTGCTTAGGGGGACTCGCCTCACTCTGAAGTGCTTAGGGGGCTGGGAAAGATTAATTTCCTTCCCAACATTCCCCCCTTTTGTTAGTTCTACAGTAACAAATTCCTCCACATACGTGCGTTCATTCTCCCTACGCACTGCAGCTCCATATGGTGGTGTTCCCTTTATTGGCATCCATGCCCTACATACATCCTGCAGGCTTTCTCCTGCTTGCACATATTCTTTGGGAGTACATGTCATGTAGATACATCCCCCAGCCCTGCTAAATCTACCCACACTTATTTATAATTGTCAGGGTTAGGGGGAGGAAAAATAATCGTATAGTACAGTCTATCTACTTCATCTGCATAGGGTATGGGGACCATGCAGGGGATAGGGTGGTCAGTTTGTATTTCTATTTCTTTTGTATTATGAGGTACCTTTGAAATGCCAATTAACACCATCATCATTGCGCTATTAGGCACTGCTTTGGCACAACAATGGAGTCCCATTCGCCACGTGTAGAAAAGAACTAGGATGAACATGATGACAGCAACCAGCATCTTCACGAGGGCTCCTGGCAAGGTTGGTGCCCAGTCGAAAATGGTATCAAACCAATCACCTTCTTGGATACCAGCTTCTTTTTTCATATGCACCCCCAGGCCGTGCATTGCTGCAGCTATGTGGGCCAACGACCCATTTTCTGCGTCTTCGGGAGGTACAAATGTGCAACAGGAATCCCCAACCTTTTTGCACATGCCTCCTTCCATTGCTGTCAGCATATCCTGGACATACCTGTTCTGTATTTTCTTTATCCTTAGGGCGTGCAGCTTGACCTTATATGATGTTGAATCCCTGCTCTGTGTCATTTGCCAACTAGACCAGTTCCCATCATACCCATCATACAATCTGCAGTCATTTAACATTAGTGCTGGCTTGTACACCAGGTAGCAGGAGGAATGTGAAAAACATTTCAGCAGAGTTGAACAGCTGACTTTCTTCAGGTTTCTCGTCGAGCAGTGCTGATGAATCTTTTGATACATAGAGGCTCTCTTCGTCCTCCACAGCTTATCATATTGGCTCTTGCTGGTTGAGACGCAACATTCTGGCGGGGGGCAGTGGGTTTTGTTCTTCAACTGCTGGGGAAACTGTTGGTGTTGTATCAGGTATTGGCCCACCTTTCAAACGTTCTTCTAGGTCTACCAGTAGTGCTGAGTGTAGTGTGGGCAACCAACAGTAGCCCCTACATGATGGTGGGAGCTGCAAGTACGTTTGTTGGCCACACACCCTGTAGTAGTCCACCAGGACCACTGTGCCCCTCTTCAATTCTGGAATCAGCAATGTTCTGTTGCATTGCTCGTTGGAGCCGACAAGCACAGTTCCTTCACTGTGGAATCAAAGCTCATAGTTTTCTTCTCAGTGCACTTTCACTGGCCTCTCTATTGCTGCAATCCATATTAGCTTTGTGATGTGTTCTGTCCATATTTGTGCACATGTTCTTCCAACGGATGCCACTGTTTTCTCTTCGTATCCCAGGAGGCCTTCAGTTTGGCAGCTGAACGTCGTTTCCTGCCATTTGTTGTTTTCATATTTCGCTCTGTTGATCACTAAATAATTCTGTTGGAAGCAGTTGAGGTTCTTCGGGTTGTTTTTGAATTTCAGGGCGTCTGGATGAACAAGTTCTAGTCACACGCTGTGTGCCTGAAAGGTGCCTTTTATTCTACATAGCGCAAGATAAACCGGGCATTGTGCCTTTATAATTGGAACTTCCTGTGGTTATAAAATCGTGGGTGCCCCTGATGCATGTGGTATCAACGAGCATACATAGCAGCTACTGTTTGTTGTTTACTTTCCTGCTGCACTCATGTCAGCATACCAGGCATTTGAATGCTTGCAATGTCTTATATCTTCAATAGCATCTAGGCCTAGGCCACGGTATGCATCGTATTTGGGCCTACGCACTTGCCTTTGCAGTCTATCATAGCACGATATATATCTCCTTGTTAATAAACTACTTCTAACATTGTTGCTATTACTAATATTTGTGCTACAAAAAGATTTGTTATCATGAGGAACAATATTTCTGCCCTTGCACACACTGTTGACGCAAGCAATCACATCACTCCAATCAGCTTAACGTCCCTACCTTCAAAAGGGCCAAAGATGGAGGCTCCAGCTTCCAAACAATGGAATGCCCTTCCTACAACCCTGTGGAATGAGACCTCCCACCTAGCCTTCCGCAAATCACTCAAAACTAAGCTCTTCAGTTAGCTCACTCCACCACGTGAGGCCCACTCCTACATCAGTCCCACTAAGGTCTTGAATTATCTCTGGCTCCCCTGTAACCTTGGAACTGTTGAGATTGTAACTTTGCCCACGTTGTCAATGTCAATGTAACCACCAACTGTCTTGTAACAGGTTCACTATAACCAAGAACCACAGACAGGCGTTCCGCTTGTTTCTCATGTAACTAAGTAAGCCTTGTTGTAACAGCGCCACAATGCCCCAGGGCCGTTTTGTGCACTTTATATATGTGCAAAATAAATAAATAAAACAAATTATTATTCATTTGGGCAGTATTATACAAATGTACGGTTGTGTTGCTGGTTTCCTTTGAAGTTCTATAGAGAAACCTCCCGTCCAAAGAAAACAAACTCAACCTGAAATAACGAGCAAGTACAAAGCTGAAATTTTACAAACTAAAAAAGAAACGTACAACGGCAGGATCAATAAAGCCAGTTCTAGCACCAAGGAACTTTTTGAGATCCTAAGGGAATTGGAATCCCCTATAGCCCCTGAAGATCTCTGCATCAAGGTTAATGTATGGTGCACTGACATACAAAATGCTCTGTCAAACAAAATTGCCATCGTCCAAAACAAAATTGCAGCCAAAAGATGTAATATATCCAAACCAGATTCATACCAAGAACCTGAAGAACACCACCTGAACTGCTCTCCTAAATTCAAATGTTCACAAGTCACGACTGCGGAGGTGGAAAAAATTAGAGCATCACTCAAGCGTTCAAGATACCAAGCCGACATAGGCCGTGGCCAAATAATTAAAGAAGTCACCAGAGACTTGGCTCCATTTATTACCAAATTATTAAATGCATCATTTCACACCTGCAAAGTCCCAACAAACCTAAAGGAAGCCTGGGTCCTACCCCTGTTAAAGAAAGTCTCACTAGACCCTAACATCCCAACTAACTACAGGCTTATTACCATGGTACCATTCCTCCTCAAAATCTTAGATAAGACGGCATACTTCCAGATCCAGCACTATCTTGAGACGAATAATCTCCTAGGACTAAGACAATCGGGCTTCAAACCACTTCATGCTGAAACCACACTGATTGACTTGACAATGCAAATTGACTCACTTAAGTACAAATGGCAATGCGCCTTGCTCTTCTTATAAGATTTGGTGGATGTTAAGATGGATTTCTGAACTCTGTCCTGGAGGGGCAGAGGTTCAGAAGGCCAGCCTAGTTTCTTGGAACAGGGTCACCTCTGGACAAGCATGACCAATCAGGGTAGCGATGGCGGCAGTCAAGACTAGGTCTCAAGAGGAGTGAGGGTGACTGAAAGCCCGCAATGAGCACACAAAACAAGGACACTTACAAATTACTCCAAGCAGGTGTTATATTAAAAATACAGACACATTTATTACAAGGCCTTTGCAACATTGACCATAGTAAAGAATCATGGTAAAACTCAAGTAAACCAACACATCACAATCAAATACAATATATATATACCATTACCGAAGGGTCTAAAGAGTTCGAAGCACGAAATATGCAGACCACCTAGATGAGGAGGAAAACAGGCAGTGCAAGGAATCGTTAGACCGAGTTCTCCTTCAGAGGCCACCTAACTAGAAGGAAGTCCGAGCCCTACGAAGAGTGGAGCCTTGTGCTTAAAAGTACCTGCACATGCTGGTGCCAAAGGCCAAGGGGAGTCTCTTCAAGGAAATCAGGCAGTTCAGAGCGGTGAACAAATGAGGACGAACAGATCTCCGCTACTCAAGCGCGGCCTCCACTTGCGGGCAGAAGCAGAGCGCGAGTGCGAGAAAGGTATGCTGTTTGACACAGCGAGGAAAAGCTACTGGCTACTACAGGAGGGCGACCGGTTCCTAGCGTTGCTACTCACCGGTCCCAGGTGCAGGCAGACCCAGGCTTCTCCACGTCAGTTTCAGTGCTGGCAGGTTCAGATAAGAGCAGGGAACATCTCGGCGTCGTGTAGATTCCGTGGCAGCAGAAGTTAGAGTTGAGGATGTCCCAAACGCAGTGAGCCCACACAGATTGTTACCACAGCAGGGCAACGAAGCGGCTGTGTGTATTTCAGCCCAATGTGCACTTCTCACTTGAGACCTGGGAATGTCAAGTGTACGAATCGTGTGAGAGTGTCAAGGACTCGGAATACAGCAGCAACCTGACGGCGGTGACAGAGCTAGACTCCTGGTTAGGCTGGTCAGGTCACTGGATTGCCCAGAGATGCTTCCGAAGGCTTACATGCAGGAGATGATGAAGATGCCGAGAATAGTTGTTCCCACTATTCCAAAGGGTCGAAGTACCAGTACAGGCCTTCTCGTTCGATCGTAGGCAGAATGGTTTCACAGGGCGACAGCAGTGCAGAGGAGCAGTCCTTCAGCGGGTCACCAGCGATTCCTCAGTTCAGCCTCTTAGTTGCAGGATACTTGGCTCCTGTATCCATCGTTCGTGAGAACACAGGAGATCGACATGGTAGTGGTGTTTCCAGCCTCCTCTTATCCAGAGTTCCCTTCACGCCAAAACGGAGAGGACCCAATGGGAGATCTGCTCACAAAACACTCACACCATACGTGGACCTATCACGGACCACGGTGGTCCCAGGCATTCAAGACACACTAGACTCTCTGGCACCCAGGATGTGTATTGGGACCAGACATCCAGCCCACATCCTGGAGGCACACACAAGGCATACAGAAGCCCGCGAAAGCATCTGTGTTTCGCGGGAAAGTACATACCCAAATAAGGATGGCCCCGGGTTGGCTCGACCTGGGGAAGGGGAAGGGGCAAGACAGTCAATGGACAGGACAAAGAACCTTGTGGCATGGCCATTTTGGAAGCCAGGCCACCCATTTTGGCCAAGCGCGAGAAGCGCGGTTAACAGGACAAAAGGGAGTTCAAAACACAAAGAAACGATTGCTGCCACCAGTCCCGTCCGTGACATACTTGCACAGTTCATTATAAACCCATCGAGAGTTACCAGGGCCTGTAGAATGACTAGAGACCCAAGAGCACGGTAATGTAAGTTACGGTGAACTCTTGTGCCATGTTGCGCGAAAGCTGCAACATGAGAAAAGAACTACGGAAAACAACGTTTCCCGGTACTGACTGTTTTAAGGGCATGTCAGTTTCCCCCGTAAGAATGGAGCAAAAGCCCAGAGGAGTGCGGCAGGAGGCTGTGCTTCTCTGGAAAAGTCTAGATCAGGGTGTAAAACAACAGCAAAAAGTTTGGGGGTTGCCACATGGAAGGAAAATTACCTACAATATGAAATCTTTCCTAACACTCGCCCCTCCCAGACTAAGGACAGGGGGAACTAATCCACCCCTGGACATCGCATCAGCATTGCTATCTTAAACACCTGGCCTATGCTCAATAGTGAAGTCAAAGCCTTGTAGACTTATGGACCACCTAAGCAACTTTGGATTCTCTCCCTTCATGTTCATCAGCCACTTTAAGGGCTTATGGTCAGTTTGCACAGTGAAGTGGGTCCCATAGAGGTAGGGCCTCAGCTTCCATAGGGCCCACACATCAGAGAAGCATTCTTTATCTACTGTGGGCCATCTGAGCTCTCTGTCCTTAAGCTGGCGACTAATGAAAACAATAGGGTGTTCCTTACCTTTCTCATCTACTTGTGAAAGTACAGCTCCTAGCCCAGTGTCAGAGGCGTCTGTCTGCACAATAAAAGGTCTTTGATAATCAGGGGCCCTGAGGACATGGGCCTGGCACAAGGAGTCTTTTAAGCCGTTGAAGGCCTTCTCACACTCGTTGGTCCAAGTTACCTTCTTGGGTTTCTTCGGAGTGGTGAGGGATGTCAGAGGGGCAGCTATGGTGCCATAGTCTGCCATGAAGTTGCGGAAATACCCTGTGAGTCCTAAGAGGGCTCTCACTTTGGTCTGTGTAGTGGGGGTAGGCCAGTCCTGTACTGCTTGTACTTTACTGGGAAGAGGCTGTGTCCTACCTCCACCTACTTCATGTCCGAGGTAAACCACTGAGCCTTGTCCAATCTGGCATTTACTAGCCTTTATGGTCAAGTGTGCTTTCTGAAGAGCCTGTAGCACAATCCCGAGGTGTTTCACATGGTCTTCCCAGGTGGCGCTGAAAACTGCTATATCGTCCAGATATGCAAGACAGAATTCATCCAACCCATTCAACACATGATTCACAAGCCTCTGGAAAGTGGCAGGTGCATTCTTCAACCCGAACGGCATTACCCTGAATTGGTAAAGACCGTCTGGAGTAGAAAACGCTGTCTTCTCCTTGGCATGTTCTGCTAAAGCTATTTGCCAATAGCCCGCAGTGAGGTCAAACGTGCTGAGGTACTTGGAGGCACCCAAGGTATCCACCAGCTCATCTGTTCGAGGCAAGGGGTGTGCATCTGCCTTGGTGACAGCATTCAGAGCCCTGTAATCCACACAGAAGCTCAATTCAGAAGTGCCTGCTTTTGGAACCAAAACCAAAGGGCTGGACTAAGGACTACTAGAGGGTTCAATCACCCCAAGATCTAAGATTTTGTTGACCTTTGTCTTAATGTAAGACCGTACTTTGTCTGACATCCTGTATCCTCTACTTTTGGTAGGAATGCTGTCTCCTGTGTCTATGTTATGTTTGCACCAAGGTGTCAAACCAGGGGACTGCGAAAACAGGGGGGTAAAATGCCTAAGCAAACTTTTCACCTCAGCCTGCTGATCAGAAGTCAGGTGAGGGGCCACTCGGACACCCTCAAAGGAGCTATCTGAAGGACCGCTTTGGAACAGGTCGGGGAGAGGTTCAGACCCCTCTTCCTCAACATCTGAAGCCAGTAGCAGTGCTGCGATTTCGACTCTTGGGACAAAAGCCTTTAGCCTATTTACGTGGAACACTTTTGGAGTCTGTCCAGGTCTTCCAAGGTCCACTAAATAGTTAACCTCACCCAGGGGCTCCACCACTGTGTAAGGGCCTGACCATTTGTCCTGTAAAGCTCTAGGCCTTATGGGATTCATGATCAGGACTTGCTGACCAGGTGTAAAGTTGATGAGGGAAGCTTTCTGGTCGTACCAATGTTTCACCAGCGCTTGTCCTGCCTTCAACTTGTCACTAGCCAGACCCATCAGAAGTACCATACGTTTTCTGAGCCGTAACACATAGACGACTATGTTGGTAGTAATAGGGGGAGTGGGCATCTCCCATCCCTCCTTGACTATGGCTAAGGGTCCCCGCACAGGGTGACCAAACAGAAGTTCGAAGGGGCTGAAGCCAACACCCTCCTGTGGTACCTCTCGGTAGGCAAACAGTAAGCATGGTAAAAGAAGATCCCATTTTCTTCTATGGGTTCTTCCATAGCCCCAATCATGCTCTTTAACGTTCTGTTGAAAAGTTCCACCAGACCATTGGTCTGGGGGTGATATGCAGAAGAGAACTTGTAGGTGACCCCACATTCTTTCCACATAGCCTGCATATACTTTGACATAAAGTTGCTGCCTCTGTCAGACACAACTTCTTTAGGAAAGCCAACCCTAGTAAAGATGCCAAGTAACGCTTTTGCAACTGGCTTGGCAGTTACAGTTTTCAATGGGATGGCCTCAGGATATCTGGTAGCATAGTCGACTAGCACCAGGACAAACCTATTGCCTGAGGATGTTTGCTGGTCAAGGGGACCAACAATGTCGATCCCTACCCTTTCGAATGGTATTCCCACAACTGGGAGTGGTACCAATGGAGCTTGGATTGTTGAGCCACTCTTACCAGATAACTGGCAGGAGGCACAACTCCTACAGCGACCTTCTACTTGCACCCCCATCTTGGGCCAGTAGAAGTGCATGGATAACCTTTGCTTGGTCCTCTTAATACCAAGGTGACCAGCAAGGGGCACTTCATGCGCCAGCTGCAGGAGGAAGGGTCTTACAGCAAGGGGAACCACCAACCTCATATGGTCTCCTTCTGTAGACTCTGTGGGCTCACTATACAGGAGTCCACCTTCCCAACAAATCCGATGCTTCCCAGGTGGTTCACCCTCAAGCTGGGAGCAGGCCTGTCTCCTTAGGCCTTCCAGAGATGGGCACTCACGTTGGCCTCTACTGAATTCTTCCCTGTCAGGACCACCTTCTACTAACAAGTCTTTGAGTTCAGGATGGTCATTGGGGTCAAATACTTCAGGTATCGCCGCCTCCTCGTCAGGTCCGGGCAATTGACCAACTTCCTCCACCGCAGTGGTAGGTGAGTTCGGGGGAATATTTTCTTTCCCTCGTTTTGGTTTCTTTACTCCTTTAGCCTTGGGTTTCCCTTTGGCTGGGGCAGTGCATTGGTCTTGGCCAATGCTGCCCGTGTTTGAGACTGTGTGCAGGGTCTGTCAGCAGTGTCTCCTACAAGCCCTACAGCTCTGAGATCATTGCCCAACAAGACCTTTCCTGGGATGTTTCTCTGAATGCTCACTGGAATCCTGACTGCTGTACCATTTAAAGTAAGATTTACAGGTATTACTGGAAAAATGCGAGGTGGGCCGTCAGCCAACTTAATGGGCATCAGAG
Source organism: Ambystoma mexicanum (assembly GCF_040938575.1). Lineage (NCBI taxonomy): Eukaryota > Metazoa > Chordata > Amphibia > Caudata > Ambystomatidae > Ambystoma > Ambystoma mexicanum. The sequence continues at coordinate 1,272,339,898 of NC_090929.1, read as the reverse complement.
TAGCTCTGGCAACTTCCTCTGAGTCTACCAAGGTAGAATCCACTACAGTTCGACTGCACCCACTATCCCTAAGAGGTGGAGTATCTGCTCCATTGATCAGCACACTGTCTTTAAAGTAGTGCTTGGTGTTAACTGGAATCCTAGCATATGCCTCTGCAACTTTAGGCTCCCAGGAACCCAGGGAAACTAAAACTACCTCAGCTTCTATCCCACTGGGGAAGGAGTCTGAGGAGAAGGATGCTCCTGTAATCTCTTCTTCCTCATAGGAGGAGAAGGCCAGATTAGCGGAGTGGACCCCCAAAGGTTTAAGCTTACACCGGGGATCCCCCTTCACGTGGTCAGTTGCTCCACAAGCAAAACAAGATCTATTGGGTCTGTTTACATAGGGAGGCTTACTATAACCAGAGTTCTGTTTCGGAGGCTGACCTCCACTACCCTGTGAGTTCTCTTGTGTCTTACCCTTATTTTTCTTTTTGTGGCCCTTTTGAGAAGAAGATTTATCAGATTCTCTACCCTCCTTATCTTTGGACTTTTTCCCTTGCTCCTGCTTACCAGGATGAGTTTTGCCCTTATGGGACACTCAATGTGACACCCATAAATCTGCTGCAATGGCAAGCTTCTTAGGTTCTATCTCCTTTCAATCTGCCAAATGCTGCTTAAGCTCAGGGGAAGAAGATGCAAAAATATGTTCCAGCATGACAAGACTTATCATACCTTCAAAAGTAGAAACCTTATAACCTTCGACCCAGCCAGTCAAGTTTTTTAAGGATTCGGTTACATAAAATACCCAAGTACCACCTTCTATTTTCTTATACTCTAGGAATCGTTTAAAATATTGGACAGGAGTCTTTCCAAACTTTAAAATGAGAGTTTGCTTCAACATTGCAAAATCTGCTTGCTCAGCTGTCGACATTTCCATAATGGCATTGCAGCCAGAATGGGGCAATCTGCTAAGTAACCAGGCAATTTTATCTGCATTGTCAACTTGTTGAACTTCACATGCATACTCAAATGTATTAAGCCAGTCCATAATGTCATTCTTTCCTCATACACACTGAGCAGATCTTTTGGAAACCTTGGATGAGAGGAGGCCCCAGACCCATGTCCAGGACCCTTGGATCCATTTGCAACCTGAAGCTTGGCCAGTTCCAACTGGTGATCCCTGTCTTTCTGTTTTTCTGCCTGTTCGATTTTTAGTTTGGCCATACTGAAATCAAGCTCCTTCTGCCTAAACAGCACTCTTGCTTCTTGAATTCAAGCATGGCCTCCCCATCGACACAGACAGAGGAAACATTAGACATCTCATCCTCCCTGTCCTCATGGTCGCGGTGGACCAGTGCAGTGGCAGAACTGTCAGTTCTACCAGTGAGAGCAGCCCCACCTCCTTCTGCACTGTCCTCGGAAGCTATGGTGTCAAGCTGAGCTTCTTGCCACGCCACGATTCTTTGGATCATATCCAATTTGGTGCCTTGAGAGGAGACACCTCTCTCTGCACACATCTTTTTCAATGTTTCGGATTTAGAAGCATTTAAAGTTAACAAGGTATTTGTTTCCATACTGTTAGATAGGACTATGGCCTTTTAAAAGTTATACTACGACAATTCACTACGTGTCCTGGTAGGAATAACTTGAAATGCCTTCGCTCGTGCGCAACACTGGATACCTTCAGTCGTATCCCACCGCTGCCACCAATTTGTTAAGATGGATTTCTGAACTCTGTCCTGGAGGGGCAGAAGTTCAGAAGGCCAGCCTAGTTTCTTGGAACAGGGTAACCTCTGGACAAGCCAGACCAATCAGGGTAGCGATGGCGGTGGTCAAGAATAGGTCTCAAGAGGGGTGAGGGTGACTGAAAGCCCGCAATGAGCACACAAAACAAGGACACTTACAAATTACTTCAAGCAGGTGTAATATTAAAAATATAGACACATTTATTACAAGGCCTTTGTAACATTGACCATAGTAAAGAATCACGGTAAAACTCAAGTAAACCAACACATCACAATCAAATACAATATATATACAATTACCGAAGGGTCTAAAGAGTTCGAAGCATGAAATATGCAGACCACCTAGATGGGAAGGAAAACCGGCAGTGCAAGGAATCGTTAGACCCAGTTCACCTTCAGAGGCCACCTAACTAGAAGGAAGTCCGAGCCCTACGAAGAGTGGAGCCTTGTGCTCAAAAGTACCTGCACACGCTGGTGCCAAAGGGCCAAGGGGAGTCTCTTCAAGGAAATCAGGCAGTTCAGAGCAGTGAACAAATGAGGACGAACAGATCTCTGCTACTCAAGCGCGGCCTTCACTTGCGGGCAGAAGCAGAGCGCGAGTGCGAAAAAGGCGTGCTGTTTAACAGAGCGAGGAAAAGCTACAGGCTACTGCAGGAGGGCGACTGGTTCCTAGCGTTGCTACTCACCGGTCCCCGATGCATGCAGACCCAGGCTTCTCCATGTCAGTTTCAGTGCTGGCAGGTTCATATACAAGCAGGGGACATCTCGATGTTGTGTAGATTCTGCGGCAGCAGAGGTTAGAGTTGAGGATGTCCCAAACGCAGTAAACCCGCACAGATTGTTACCACAGCAGGGCAACGAAGCGGCTGTGTGTATTTCAGCCCAATGTACACTTCTCACTTCAGGCCTGGGAATGCCAAGTATACGAATCGTGTGAGAGTGTCATGGACTCGGAATACAGCAGCAACCTGACGGCGGTGACAGAGCAAGACTCCTGGGTGGGCTGGTCAGTCTACTGGATGGCCCAGAGACGCTTCCGAAGGCTTACGTGCAGGAGATGATGAAGATGCCGAGAATAGTTGTTCCCACTATTCCAAAGGGTCGAAGTACCAGTACAGGGCTTCTCGTTCGATCAGAGGCAGAATGGTTTCACAGGGCGACAGCAGTGCAGAGGAGCAGTCCTTCAGCGGGTCACCAGCGATTCCCCGGTTCAGCCTCTTAGTTGCAGGATACTTGGCTCCTGTATCCGTCGTTCGTGAGAACTCAGGAGATCGACATGGTGTTTCCAGCCTCCTCTTATCCAGATTTCCCTTCGCGCCAAAACGGAGAGGACCCAATGGGAGATCTGCTCACAAAACACTTGCACCATACGTGGACCTATCACAGACCATGGTGGTCCCAGGCATTCAAGACACACTAGACTCTCTGGCACCCAGGATGTGTATTGGGACTAGACATCCCAGCCCACATCCTGGAGGCACACACAAGGCATGCAGAAGCCCGCGAAAGCATCTGTGTTTCGCGGGAAAGTACATGCCCAAATAAGGATGGCCCCGGGTTGGCTCGACCTGGGGAAGGTGAAGGGGCAAGACGGTCAACGGACAGGACAAAGAACCTCGTGGCATGGCCATTTTGGAAGCCAGGCCACCCATTATGGCCAAACGCGAGAAGCACGGTTAACAGGGCAAAAGGGAGTTCAAAACACAAAGAAATGATCGCTGCCACCAGTCCTGTCCGTGACATACTTGCACAGTTCGTTATAAATCATACGAGAGTTACTAGGGCCTGTAGAATGACTAGAGACCCAAGAGCGCGGTAATGTAAGTTACGGTGCACTCTTGTGCCATGTTGCGCGAAAGCTGCAACATGAGAAAAGAACTACGGAAAACAACGTTTCCCGGTACTGACTGTCTTAAGGGAATGTCAGTTTCCCCGTAAGAATGGAGCGAAAGCCCAGAGGAGTGCGGCAGGAGGCTGTGCTTCTCTAGCAAAGTCTAGATCAGGGTGTAAAACAACAGCAAAATGTTTAGGGGTTGCCACATGGAAGGAAAATTACCTACAATATGAAATCTTTCCTAACAGTGGACCACACTATCCTCTGTAAGCACCTGTCTGCTGCGGCCAACTTCTTGCAAGAAGCCTCTGACTTCATATGTGGCGCAGTCGTAAGTCTTCGTCAGTGCACACTTCCGTTATGAACGTGTCAGGGTTTACTGTCTTAACGTTGCACTACATCAATGTGTGGGCTCCAGATAATAATCTTGTAGGCCGATGCTCTCTGGGTGGTCAGAGTGGACTTCGATCTTCCCAAGATTGCAAACACGGAATGCTCCACATACAATGTAACTGAGCATCCCATCACACTAGTGGAGCTTTCTTCGATGGCGAAGACCGCAGCAGCGAGAGCTTGTTCACACAGAAACTGCCCTTGCATAACTGAATCCAGGGTACTTCTGTAATAGGCCAATGGCTTGTGGCCCATTGTATTTATCTGTGTTAGCACGGCGGTCATGAATGTGCCATTTGTATGTGAAAAGATATACAATTCTTTTGTGTAATCTGGGTTTGTGAGAATTGGGGCTGTGGAAATAACTTCTTTTAAGTCATTAAAATTCTGTACATGTCTGCTGCCCATTCTAATTTGTGGTTGCTTTTTTGTGCCTCTTTGCAACCCTGTAAGAGCGGTCTCGTGTTTCCTGCATAGTCCAGAATCCATGCCCTGCAGTAATTTCATAACCCAAGGAATTTCTACATGTCTTTTACTGTCACAGGTTTGGGAGTGGCGCGTACAGTGTTTGCTCTGTCTGGTATTAGTCTTTTTTTCGTCTTCTCAGATGACCTGTACTAAGTACAGCACCTCAGGCTGGCAGTACTGGAGTTTGGCCTTGTCGACATTGTACCCCTTACGGACCGATAGTTGCAGTAGGGTAATGGAATCTTTACAACAGTTGTGCTCACTGTCAATGCAAACTAATAAGTCGTCCACATACTAGATGACCATGCTAGGCACATGGATGGTCCCTATGTCTTTGTGTAATATTCTGTTGAATATGCTTGGGCTGTCACAGTACCCTTGGGGCAAACAAGTGTGCTCGTAGTGCTTTCGCCATGTGTGAATGCTGTGAGTACTGGCAGTCAGGGTGCAAGGGTATTGTAAAGAAGGCATTCTTTAAGTCAATCACTGTGAAGTGTGTTGCTTATTTGGGGATGCTACACAAAATGGTGGCCGGGTTGGGAACTAAAGGGAATTTTTTCTGTACTACGTCAGTAAGTGGGTGGAGATCCAGGATCATTCTCCAATTACCCCATGTAGTTTTTTTGACAGGGTATATGGCCGTATTACAGGGTGAGGTAGAGGGCACTATGATACCCTGGTGAAGTAGAGCCTGTATTATGTCCTTTGTCCCATCCTCTGCCTCCCTTAACAATGGGTACTGTTTCACCCGGGGTAATACCGCTCTAGGTTTTAATGTGACCTGTACAGGGGTCACTTCCTTAAGTATCCCTACGTCATGGGGGTTGGTTGTCCATAATTGCACTGGCACAGACTGCAAGTCATCCTGAATAAAGGGAGATGGTGTGACAACTGCCATTAGCCGGTTCTGAACCCTCCTGTACGCACCATGACATCGCAGGGGATGCAAGTTTCAAGTATTATCTCCCCATTATTGTCATTGTCTTCAAAAGGTTCTGCACCTGTCACTTCCTTTAGTGGTATGGTGGGATCAATGCACAATACAGTATGCCACTGGCACCCTTGGCTGTCTGTTCCAAGACCAATTACTCTTTTAGCAGATACCTACAACCCTTGTAAGTCTAGGGACAGTATGGTTCCTGCTACCAATTCTGGGGACACTACAAGGCGGAACATTTGATCAGTTGGCACCCTCCATCAGACTTTGGTAATTTGTGGAACTTCTTGCACAAGCCCTGTTATGGCATAGATGAACGTATCTGGGTCAACAGGAATGCCTCACACCACTACATCCCGTGTCATGGAGTATATTACGAGTATTGCTCTCATGGCGCATGTTAAGATGGATTTCTGAACTCTGACCTGGTGGGCAGAGGTGCAGAAGGCCAATGTAGTTTTTTGGAACAGGGTCATCTTCTGGACAAGCCAGACCAATCAAGGTAGCAATTTCAGTGGTACAGAATAGGTCTCAGGAGGGGTGATGGTGATTTAAAGCCCACAATGAGCACACACAGTGAAGGACACTACAAATTACTCTCAGCCAGGTGTATATCAAAATACATAAACATTTATTAAAGGCCTTTCAAATCAAACACAAGCAAAGATCAACAGTAAGACTTAAACTAAAACCACACTACTATAGACCATATATACAGTAACAATGGCTTAAAGGAATGCCACATCACAAGTGTCCACAACCTGTAAGGGAAAGTAGCAAACAGTGCAAATATACTTTAGGCAGTCCTTCTCTTTATCACCCCTAACTGAAAGGCAGTCCAACTCTACGAAGAATGGAGCCTAATGCTTAAATGTACTTTTGGATGCAGATGCATGCGATCATGCGGTTGGGCAAAAATGGGGTCTCTTGCAGGGGCTGTAGCAGCACAGGAAGACAGGTGAGGCAGTGAAGAATAGCATAAGTTCCCACTATTCAAGGAGGGTCTCCCCAAGAGGGCAGAACATACCCCAAGAATTGGGAATAGCTTGGTAGCACAGGCTACCTCGATAAAAATGAGTGGCCCTCAGGGGACACTCGTGCATAAAAATGGAGGAATGCCCCAGGGGCCACCGGTAAGGATTGCAAGTACTCACCGACCCAAGGCACACTCCAGACCAAACTTTTACAGTCGAGTCCACCATGGTTGCGGGTTCAAATGCTGCAAAAGTGCAGCTGTGCAGCTTTCAGCAGCTGAGTTCCAGGGATGATTCTGTGGTGGGACAGTGGCAATTTCTCCTCTCCTGGTGAAGGGATCAACTCGATTTCACTCAGGGCAGAGGGAGGGCACAGCAGCAGTGCACCCACGAAGTTCTTCACCAACGCTGGATGACACAGTGACCATGTGTACTCGGGTTGAAGTGTACTCGCCTGATTCCAGACCTACGGTGCCTAGGTGTACGAAGCTCAGAGGGAGAGTGCCTTAAACCCAGTAGTTACTATCTCCAAAGTCTCAAGTGTGAACTCAAGACGCAGCGGTTCCAGTGCAAAGGTCCTGCGCAAGCTGGTTGGTTCACTGGTTGGCCCAGGAACACTTCTGAAAAGGCTCACTTGAAGCTTAAGGTGGAGGTGCCATGAATAGTTGTTCCCACTATTCAAATGGGGTGAAGCACATTTGCAGACCTTCTACGTCGATCCGATACAGAGGGGTCCTGCGGGACAACAGCGGTCTCAGGGTGCCAAACCTTCCAGTAGTCACCAGCGGTTCCTCAAGTCGGCTTCTTAGTTTCAGGATGCTTGGATCCTATCCTAGGTTCAGGGAGAACTCAAGAGATCGACCTGGTATGGGTGCTTGGGCCCTTCTCTTGTCCAGAATCTCCTTTGCTCCAAAATGAAGAGGACCCAATGATAGACCTGCTCACATACAGCCATGCCAGACGTGGACTAATCAAGGACCACAGTGGTCCCAGTCATTCCCAGCACAGCAGACCCTCTGGCATCCAGGATGTGTATTAGAACTAGACAGGAAAAGAAACGGAACAGACTGACTACCCCTCTCTCTAAGGTCTTTCGACAGCACAGATTGCGGTGCTTAGAAACCGCTGCATGAATCTGCAATGGGTACTTATTAAGGACGCTAATTATTAGATTGAGACCGTGAAATTACAAAAGTATAAATCATTTTAATAATTTGGTAAAAAAACACATTTTTATAAAAAACTGTACATTTATCGGCTTTTTCATACACCACTCATACCTTTCATACCAATTCATTCATACTGTAACTTAAGGGTTTGGCAATTTACATTTTCTTTTTGCATATTAGTTGTTAATAGTATGCATGACATCAGAAAAAACAGTTGGATTTTTCTAAAAAGTCGACATATGTTTCGGCCCCTTATAATAGTACCATCGTTGTCTACGGTGGTCTACAGAATTGTTATTGGGCCATCTTCAGGACAGTGATGATTTTTTGGAAGCTTAAAGTCTTCACCCTTTTCTCATACGAAAAGCCATCTAAAAACATAAATAGTACATATATTACATTTTGGAACGGTCTGTACTCTTTCAGTTATTTTCAAGGTGATGGCCAGATTACTATGCCAAGAAAGAAGCACCCACCTGTGGTCGAAATGTTTTGTTCAGGACCACAGTGTTAAAGTTGTAGGGAATCTTCTATATTACCCTTTATTAGGAGTTCTATTAAAAGGGAACACATATAGGGGAAATTACTACCCTGCGTGTTTGTTTGAATCAACGCTAAGTTTAAAAAATGAGGAGTGACTTACAATGAACACCTTGGTGTAGGTAAATCTTCAGAATTCTGTGCTCCAGAGCCGCATAGTTTACTGTCACCCAGTGGGAGCTGTTTATGACGGCAGCATCAGAAGTGGTGCCTGCAAATAGAAGGCGTGTTGAATAAGTATCCGACTCTAGTCATAACTGTTTCTTTTGTTTAAGGCAAATCATTTCGAAACATTTATACACTGTGATTTATGAGCCAGCCGATCGTGTGTAGTTTGTGACAGCTGGAGCTCAAGTATCAACTATCTTTAGAATGCTAAGCAGGTGTTTTGTATTATAACCGTTATCAGCAAAGTGAATGCCGTGTGTATGCGGTCATATAAACCTGCACCTCTCACTTCTTAATGCATATGGTAATCATTTCTGTGAACATACTGACGAAATTGATTAATATCGCGCTGCAGTCTGTAAAAATATAGCTGACCCTGGTATTCTCAGCCTATTTGCCTTCCTGCTGTGGCCGTATTGTAATTATCGTCATGGCTTAAGAACAGTGCTAAGTCCGTCTACTGTCGTTGATATACTGCTGTTCATGACTATCTCGGGTGTGCTTTTTGGGCGCACTATACCGCGCTACTGTCTGTATACAAATACCTGACCGCGGGATTCTAAATGTTAAAAACTTGTTGCTGCGTGATTGAAAAACGCTCGGGCTTACCTCTTATGCTTGTTTGGGAGGAACGCAGCGTGTCACTTCTTGTGGCGTCCACTTGCCTGTAGCTGAATAGCTGTGGGGAAGGGTAACAGAAAAGGGAGTTAATCTTCATGTGAGTGACGTGAAATGAAATGGACGTGTTACTCACGCTGGCTTCTACCGAAAGAATGGCAGCCATTTGTAAAATTGTTAAGCCGAAGGGCTCGTCCTTATTTTAAGAAAGAGGATGAAACATAAGAGATGCAAATGCACCCCCGAGCGGGAATATAGCTTTAATCTGTATTACATACAGTGCCTATTGTGCTATTATTTAACTATTCCCTCATAAACATGTTTATGGAAAAAGTGAAAAGATTTCACGTAAGCTGGACAAACAGACGCTACAACATAATGCTCGCATGTGAAGCACGAGTGAACATCTGACTAATTTTGCCTATTAGTCAAATTAATCAGTTGTTTATGGCGTGCACGCTTATATGTCTGGATCTTCTAAAGGCTTATTTTGAGGAGCCCAGTTACTAAGAAAGCACTCCTGGTGGACGAAGGTCTACTGGAACATGTATGTGCATTCAGAGAATGTAAACTGCAACTATTCGCCTTCAAACGGGTTTTGTAGAAAGAGAAACCGCTTGTTGAATGACAGATGATTCAATAAGATAGATGCCTCGCGGATAATTAGGAGATTATACCTTCTCAATATGTCAATATTTAAAGAAAAGCACTCCATTCAACGGCTATATTTAGCCCATTTTGGACAGTTTTCAAATTATAAATCCATTTTTGTTCTGCTTGAGTAAGTATTTTATCTTTGTTCCCATTGCGTGGCGAGATTTTAATAACCTCTATAATGCACCATATAAAATCTGTACATTTGTGTTGTTTTTGAGGAAAATGAGCCACTAATGGTTTATTTTCTACTGAATTGCGAATACAGGATTTGTGCTCATTGATGCGCTGGCGAACAGGCCGTTTTGTTTTGCCTATGTATACCAAATCACATGGGCATTTGATAGCGTACACTACCCATGGTGTTAAACAATTCGTAAAATCTTTAAGAACAATAGTTTTGTCACACAGGGTGATTTTTTTGAAAGTGGCTGTTTGTGCACACACTGAACAGTGTCCGCATCGATGGTGGCCAATTACAGGTGGTAAACCCCAAAGTGATGTCTGTGTAGACTTTTTGGATTTTGGGAACTGATAAGAATGTACTAGAGTATCTTTCATATTGGGTTGTCTTTTAAATGCAAACCTAGGAACTGGAGGGTGAAAATCTTCTGTATAGATCATTTTCCAGTGTTTGCGTATAATCTTTCTGTAGATGTTACTGATCTGACTGTACGCGCTGACACAACTGATCTTATCTTCTTGATGTCGTTGTACTGGTTCTAAAGTATTTGTGCGATTTGTGTGTAACGCTCTCTTATATGCTCTGTGTATAGTTTTTTGAGGATATCCTCTTTTATCAACCAACCTACATTGCTGGTAGATACCCCTAATGAAGTAGGAACTACTCCGCAGTCCAATGACGCAGAACTTTTAATTAAAAAAAGAAGAAATTGTTTCGCACTGAATCCCATGGTAAACATATGCTGGCATACTTAAAAGCAGGAACAATTCCAGAGGGTCTACAAATCAAAAATGTCCCTCGAGTGTTCACTAATAACACCAAATTCAAGGGCAGATTTAGTGGTGTCAGTAATAAGTGTTCAAGAGATCTATTAATTCTGATCATAGAAACCTCAGATGAAGAAGCAGCAATACAAAAAACAGAAATAGATACTTTAGAGGCAAAAATCAAACAAGAAAATACTATGAAAGATATAAAATAAACTTTAGCAAAAATTGAGGAAGAAATGGTGAATCTTAAGAAAACAACTCTTGACAAAAAGATCTGGAAACTAAGAAAAGATGTGGAGCAGTATAAAGAAACCTTTACTTTCCCATATCTTATTGAGTCCTATTATGAAGATATCCAAAAAGCTAGTCAAGCCAGACCCCATAACAGGGGCAACAGGAGAAGACCATTCGTTAACTTTTCCAATTCATCAAATGCATCAACGAGCAGCGGATCAGATTCCGGCCAACAAGGTCCTTCAGGACCCCCTCCGCAACAATTTGTTCGGGGAAAGGGCCAACGCGGACGCAACAAACAACAAGGCCCTCCACGGATGAACACCAGGAATTGGCAGGGACCAGCTCAAACGTGTTAATCCCCATCTACAACCTATCACCTTATGTTCTTTCGCCCACTGAAATAAGTGTCCTATCGAAGGGATTGTCATTTGTTCCAACAGCACCAGCCAGACCCTTTGAAACAGAAGTCGAATTGCAGAAATTTTACAGACTCGTTCGTTTGAAATACTTCTTCAGAAATAAAAATTTGAACACTAAAGAAACTACTACCACAGGTCTAAAAACACCTTAGAAATGTGTACCTACCAATGTTATGGTCAGTCCAGCAATAGTAGCTTTTGAACAAAAAATCTTCTGGGAAATCCAAAAAGCGATAAAAAACAAAAACATTTCAAAAAACAACTTATCGAAAGCAGAAAGAGAAGCATTAAGAGCCCTACACACTAATGATGATCTAATAATTAAACCAGCAGATAAGGGTGGGGGCATAGTGCTGTGGACTAAAGATCTCTATGAGATTGAAATAATGAAACATCTCAATGACAGGGAACTTCCAGCTGACCCAAGCCCTCGGTTGCAAGAAGAAATTAATAGTCTCATGAAATATGCTCTTGAAGAAAACTGGATAGACTCTGAAGAAAAAGAATTTCTGGTAAACCAATTTCCTACTACACCGGCTTTCTATATAATTCCAAAAATTCACAAGGATGACAAACAACCCCCTGGCAGACCTATTGTAGCAGCCATTAATTCTATTCTCGAACCTTTGTCAATGTACTCCGATTGGTTTCTGAGACCATTCGTTCCAAAAATGAAATCGTATGTGAAAGATACTACAAGTATGATTAAAATATTGGAAAACATCCATTTAGATTCAACAGATATCTTAGTGACTTTAGATGTGGTGAGTTTATACACCAGTATCCCACAAGACGACTGTCTCAAGGTGATGGCCGAATACTTAGAAAGACGCACCGAGACCCTTAATCAGGTCCCGACAGCATTTATTTTAGATTGCATCAGGCTAGCTCTGAAAGAGAACTTTTTCTTATATAAAGATCATTTCTATAACCAACTCAAAGGGACAAGCATGGGAGCTACTTTTGCCCCAGACTTAGCGAACCTATATATGGACAATTTAGAACAACAATCCATATATAGCTCAGATAACCCCTTCCAATGCTATATAAAAAATTGGTTACATTATATCGACGATATATGTCTTATATGGAATGGAACTTCAGAGCAATTATCCTCCTTTCATCAATGGTTCAATCTTCAGAATTCTCACATCCAATTCACGATTCACACTGACCTAAACAAAATACCGTTCTTAGATTTGGAAATACAAAAAACAACAGAAGGCTCCATCGAAACGGTCTTACATAGAAAACCCACCGATAGAAATACCTTACTTAACTATGCAAGTTTCCATCCTCTCAGTCTCAAAGAAGGTTTGCCTTACGGTCAGTTTTTACGTATTCGTAGAAACTGCACAGATGTATAAAAGTATAAAGTACATGCCAAAAACCTCAAGTCGAGACTTAAAGAAAGAGGATATCCTCAAAAAACTATACACAGAGCATATAAGAGAGCGTTACACACAAATCGCACAAATACTTTAGAACCAGTACAATGACATCAAGAAGATAAGATCACTTGTGTCAGCACGTACAGTCCGATCAGTAACATCTACAGAAAGATTATACGCAAACACTAGAAAATGATCTATACAGAAGATTTTCACCCTCCAGTTCCTAGGTTTGCATTTAAAAGACAACGCAATATCAAAGATACTCTAGTACTTTCTTATCAGTTCCCAAAATCCCAAAAGTCTACACAGACATCACTTTGGGGCTTACCACCTGTAATTGGCCACCATCGATGCGGACACTGTTCAGTGTGTGCACAAACAGCCACTTTCAAAAAAATCACCCTGTGTGACAAAACTATTGTTCTTAAAGATTTTACGAATTGTTTAACACCATGGGTAGTGTACGCTATCAAATGCCCATGTGATTTGGTATACATAGGCAAAACAAAACGGCCTGTTCGCCAGCGCATCAATGAGCACAAATCCTGTATTCGCAATTCAGTAGAAAATAAACCATTAGTGGCTCATTTTACTCAAAAACAACACAAATGTACAGATTTTATATGGTGCATTATACAGGTTATTAAAATCTCGCCACGCAATGGGAACAAAGATAAAATACTTACTCAAGCAGAACAAAAATGGATTTATAATTTGAAAACTGCCCAAAATGGGCTAAATATAGCCGTTGAATGGAGTGCTTTTCTTTAAATATTTACATATTGAGAAGGTATAATCTCCTAATTATCAGCAAGGCATCTATCTTATTGAATCATCTGTCATTCAACAAGCTGTTTCTCTTTCTACAAAACCCGTTTGAAGGAGAATAGTTGCAGTTTACAGTCTCTGAATGCACATACATGTTCCAGTAGACCTCCGTCCACCAGGAGTGCTTTCTTAGTAACTGGGCTCCTCAAAATAAGCCTTTAGAAGATCCAGACATATAAGCGTGCATGCCATAAACAACTGATTAATTTGACTAATAGGCAAAATTAGTCAGATGTTCACTCGTGCTTCACATGCGAGCATTATGTTGTAGCGTCTGTTTGTCCGGCTCACGTGAAATCTTTTCACTTTTTCCATAAACATGTTTATGAGGGAATAGTTAAATAATAGCACAATAGGCATTGTATGTAACACAGATTAAAGCTATATTCCCGCTCGGGGGGGCATTTGCATCTCTTATGTTTCATCCTCTTTCTTAAAATAAGGACGAGCCCTTCGGCTTAACAATTTTACAAATGGCCGCCATTCTTTCGGTAGAAGCCAGCGTGAGTAACACGTCCATTTCATTTCACGTCACTCACATGAAGATTTAGTCCCTTTTTTGTTACCCTTCCCCACAGCTATTCAGCTACAGGCACGTGGACGCCACAAGAAGTGACACGCTGCGTTCCTCCCAAACAAGCATAAGAGGTAAGCCCGAGCGTTTTTCAATCACGCAGCAACAAGTTTTTAACATTTAAGAATCCTGTGGTCAGGTATTTGTGTACAGACAGTAGCGCGGTATGGTGTGCCCAAAAAGCACACCCGAGATAGTCATGAACAGCAGTATATCAACGGCAGTAGACGGAGTTAGCACTGGTCTTAAGCCATGGCGATAATTACAATACGGCCACAGCAGGAAGGCAAATAGGCTGAGAATCCCACGGTCAGCTATATTTTTACAGACTGCAGCGCGATATTGATCAATTTCGTCACTATGTTCACAGAAATTATTACCATATGCATTAAGAAGTGAGAGGTGCATGTTTATATGACCGCATACACACGGCATTCACTTTGCTGATGACGGTTATAATACGAAACACCTGTTTAGCATTCTAAAGATAGTTGATACTTGAGCTCCAGCTGTCACAAACTACACACGATCGGCTGGCTCATAAATCACAGTGTATAAATGTTACGAAATGATTTGCCTTAAACAAAAGAAACAGTCATGACTAGAGTCGGATACTTATTCAACGCGCCTTCTATTTGCAGGCACCACTTCTGATGCTGCCGACATAAACAGCTCCCTCTGGGTGACAGTAAACTATGCGGCTCTGGAGCACAGAATTCTGAAGATTTACCTACACCAAGGTGTTCATTGGAAGTCACTCCTCATTTTTTAAACTTAGCGTTGATTCAAACAAACACGCAGGGTAGTAATTTCCCCTATATGTGCTCCCTTTTAATAGGACTCCTGATAAAGGGTAATATAGAAGATTCCCTACAACTTTAACTCTGTGGTCCTGAACAAAACATTTCGACGACAGGTGGGTGCTTCTTTCTTGGCATAGTAATCTGGCCATCACCTTGAAAATAACTGAAGAGTACAGACCGTTCCAAAATGTAATATATGTACTATTTATGTTTTTAGATGGCTTTTCGTATGAGAAAAGGGTGAAGACTTTAAGCTTCCAAAAAATCATCACTGTCCTGAAGATGGCCCAATAACAATTCTGTAGACCACCGTAGACAACGATGGTACTATTATAAGGGGCCGAAACATATGTCGACTTTTTAGAAAAACCAACAGTTTTTTCTGATGTCATGCATACTATTAACAACTAATATGCAAAAAGAAAATGTAAATTGCCGAACCCTTACGTTACAGTATGAATGAATTGGTATGAAAGGTATGAGTGGTGTATGAAAAAGCCGATAAATGTACAGTTTTTTTTAAAAATGTGGTTTTTTACCAAATTATTAAAATGATTTATACTTTTGTAATTTCACGGTCTCAGTCTAATAATTAGCGTCCTTAATAAGTACCCATTGCAGATTCATGCAACGGTTTCTAAGCATCGCAATCTGTGCTGTCGAAAGACCTTAGAGAGAGGGGTAGTCAGTCTGTTCCGTTTCTTTTCCTATTGAGAAATCTCCCCGCCTACAGACTCGACCCCCCGATAACAAATAATTTTGGGAGTACCCATTGCTATAACTTCCTTAGAACTAGACAGTCCAGCCCACAACCTGGAGACACACACACAAGGCATGCAGAAGCCTGCGAAAGCTTGGCATTTCGTGTGAGAATGCATGACCAAATAAGGGCTGACCTGGGTCTACTCAAACTGGGGAAGGCAAAGGGTCAAGATGACCAAAGGACCGGGCAAAGAACCCTAATGGCATGGCCATTTCGGAGCCAGGCCACCTTCCTGTGCCAACCGCGATAAATGCGGTTTGCATGGAAAAGAAAGGGTTAAAAATATGCAAAAGTAAAACATGCCACCTGCACTGCCCAAGGCACATCTGTACTTCTACCAAAAAATCCTTTGACGCATTCTTGGGCCTTTGGAATCGAAAGGAAGACACCAGTGCACTGTACTGTAAGGTACATGGTGCACTGGTAACATGTTGCAGAAAAGTTGCAACATAGGAAAGGACTGAGGGAAACAAAGTCTCCCAGAACTGACTGTCTTTAAGGGCATGTCAGTTTCCCCATAACAAAGTGAGCGAAAACCCAGCAGAGTGCAGCAGAAGGATGTGATCCACTGGCAAAGTCAGGCTAGGCTTGTCAGGCAACAGCAAAAAGTTGGGCGTACACAACTTGAGGGACAATTACACATAAATTGAAATCTTTCCTAACTGCGCACATCCCTGGTGTGACACAGATGATGCTGTTGTCTGTGAATGAGATCATCATGTTCAACTTGCTAAGCAGATCCCTGCCAAGCAAGTTGACAGGAGAGCTCTCAGAATACAGTAGGGCAGCGTGAACTACCCTTCCTCCCACCTTTATATCTAGATCTTTTTTATATGGAACCATGGAAATTGCCCCAGAGAATCCCTGCATGGGAAGAGTGTTGCCACATAACGGGAAATCACCTTCACTGATACATGATTTCTCGGCACCCAAATCCACCATAGAGAGGAATTATTTGTTACCTATCTCTGCCCCCACGAAGGGTTCCTCTTCTGGGTTGAAGGTCATTGACAGTACTGGAATCGCAAGTGCTCTCTGTGGACTGTCCTATTTAGTATAGGTATATGTCCCCGGGAATGAGAAGTTGTTTCCGTCCACCACTGTAGCACCTTGGAACGGGGTCACTGCGCCACTGGGTGCACCAATAAAGGGGTTCACATTTCCTGCCTGCTAGAAGTTGTTGTTAGGTGGATATTGTTGCATCCCCTACTTGGGATGTCACTGTGAAAGAGGCACAGGCCCTGGTATCTGCGGGGACAACTGTGTGTAAACTTGGTGTATCTTGTAGGGTATGGAGGTCATTCCGGTAGTCAGCCCTTAAGGGGCCCCTTGGGGTGGTGCGCCGTAGTTTGTGCCATAGTTGTGTTGGCCATAACTGTACCCCAGTCCTTGTCTGCTCCTGTACTCCCTTGAGAAATTCCCCCACTTCCCACAGTTCCAACATTGCCCCGTTTCTTCTCCTCAGGCTCCCATTCCTTCAAACCCTCCCCCCTTGCTCCTCTGAACCCACTCCTTCCTCGCTGCTGCCCTCCTTGCACTGTCCAAGGTATTGTGTGTTTCCGCCCCACTGTCATTGTCCTCCTTCAGCCCACATTGTGGCTATTCTGGAGTTTGTGAAGTCGGAAATGTACCCTGTCACTTCTATCTGTGCTGTCGTCGATACTGACGCCTCCACGGCTACTTTAGCTAATTCTTTCTGTACCAGTTTCGATTCCTCTGCCTGTCACCTCTGAAGAGTTTCTTTATCGCTCCCCTTTATCCTTTGACAATGGTGCACTATTATACTCTGAATTTCAGGCCACCCCTTCGCCACGACTCTCACAATTTTGTTAAGTGCCTTTTGTACGCTCTGGGTAGTTCTTGTTTCATGAAAAAATAAATGAAGGATATGGACTAGTCCCAATCGTTGCCCATTTCTTCCCTCCAAATCTCGTGGACCTTATGAATAAACTGAGCAGCATCCTCATCATCACCCATGGTACACTGCATAATGGGCTTCACCCAAAAAGTTGAAAGTCCTACTCACATCAAAGCCCGCATTCTTGACTGGATTGCAGACCATAACTGCCTCACCACTGTCACCTCTAACTCCTCACTGCCCTGGACTGACCACAACTGCATCGAGTTCTCTATTCCCATCACCAAAAACCACAAAATTCTGACCCAGCCAGCGCTGCACAAGTCAGAAGCTCTAAAAAACTCATAGAGGAGAACCTGCGCCCATACCTCAATACCCCTGAGTTAGCTCCCCCATTCGCTAATGACCCCAATATCCTAGCAGACATCTACAAAGATGTCATCACCAAAGCTATCAATGAAATAGCACCACTTGTATGGAAAAAAGAGAAGAAATCCCTACACACCAACTCATGGTTTACTGAAGAACTGCACTCAATGCGATCCCACAAAAGAGCAGCACTAAAAAACTGGCAATCGGACCCCTGCACCAATACTAAGAACAAATTCAATTCAATCTCCCACCAATACAAGATAGCTATCACCAATGCCAAAGCCAACGCTTTCAACACGCGTATCTCCAATGCCAAATCACACTCCAAAGAGATCTTCGCCATCTTTAATGAGCTTATCTCCCCCCCTAATACACCGGACGAAATAATCAAAGACGAAGCTTGGTGTACCAGCATTCAAACTGCCATGCTACACAAAAATGACCTTCTCCAAAAAAAAATCAAAGACCACTGCAAAGCACTTCCCCAACAGACTGAAACTAAACCCACCAGCACCACACCCACCTCGCCCAAGCCCACCATACCCGTCTTCTCCTTCAGAGACGTCACTGAATCAGAAGTTATTAACCTACTAAAAAATCTCAAACCCTCCCCCTGTAAAGGAGACATTTGCCCACCAAAACTCGTCAAAGACTGCGCAGACTGCTTTGCGCCGCTCTTCACGGCATTCATCAACACGTCTTTTAAAACAGGCATCATCCCAGCCAACCTCAAAGAGGCCTGGGTCCGGCCTCTTTTAAAACAACCCACTCTCAACCCCTTACAACCAAACAACTACAGACCCATAACCACGGTGCCATTTCTGCTGAAACTACTGGACAAAGCTGCACACTGCCAAATCCAACACTTTCTGGAAACCCATTCCATCCTCGGGACTAGGCAATCAGGCTTCCGGAAAGGACATGGCACGGAAACAGCCCTGGTAGATCTGAAGAATCAGATCACCCAAATCATGGACAAAGGCAAGCCTGCTCTTTTGCTCCTTTTAGATCTCTCAGCCGCGTTTGATCTGGTTGATCACAAGACTCTCACTTCACACCTCACACACTCAGCCAACTTCTCCAAAGAAGCAGCCCTCTGGATCACTTCCTTCCTCGAGGGAAGAGCCATGAAAGTCTTCTCAGACATCGCCAACGCCACTCCCACGACAATCCACTGCGGGGTCCCTCAAGGATCTTGCACTGCACCCACACTCTACAACTTGTTCACCAAGCCCCTCTTTGACAAACTTGACTCATACGGCATCACATACACAAACTACGCGGACGACACACAAGTACTTCTACCCCTTTCAGGATCATACAACAAAGACGCCAAGGCACTCCACACAATCTACTCCGTCATCAAGGCCTGGATGGCTGTCAATGGCCTCTGCCTCAATGGTGACAAAACGGAAATCATGATATTAGGTCAACAGAACACCCTAGACAAACTTGACAAACTGTACGCCAACTTCTCCATTGACAACTCCATCATCCCTGTTTCCACAGCCGTAAAGACTCTGGGAGTACACCTTGACTCCTCACTATCCATGACTAGACAAGTCAGCGCAATCACATCCGCATCCGCACACACCACCAAACTCATAAACGCCATCAAGCCCTACCTCTCTAAACCAAATTGCCTCTCTATAGCAAGGGCAACCATTGGAGCCAAACTGGACTACTGCAATGCACTCCTAGCAGGCACATCAGCCAAAAACATAAACAGACTACAAATCACCCAGAACAATGCTCTCCGGGCCGCTCTTAGAGAGCATATCACCCAGGCCAGGCACTCAGCCCAATGGCTCCCGGTCAAAGAACGGATCACTCTCAAAATCCTCACCCTCACTCACAAATGCCTCTCTCTCTCCGCCCCGTCCTATCTATCAGAAACCATCCTCAAACCCTCCTCCTCCCGTCCCACCAGGACGCAATACTCCAACCTAATCTGCATCCCACGCATCAAAAGAGCCAAAGCCGGAGGTCTAAGTTTCCCCTACATTGCAGCCAAGACCTGGAACGCTCTCCCTGCTGACATTAGAGCGGAAAACGCACTCCCCACTTTTCGCAGGAAACTGAAAACCTCATTCCTTGCGAAATATCCGTGAAACTCTCAGGAATCCATGTAAATATACTGCATTGCTAATGTATACATATCCACTGTAAATTCTGTATTTTATGTAATTACTGTATCCTATGTAACTAAGATATTGTCTGTAACAAGCGCCACGATGCCTCCGGGCTGACGTGCGCTCTATAAATCTGAATAAATAAATAAATAAATAAAGAATATGTCCGGGAAAGCCCGCTGCAGCACATCCCACACCTTTGCTCTAGTCTTATTGAAGGATGCTCCATTATGTGCATTGTTGCTCAGGGTTACTCCCGGGTACCCCACCTTAACACACACACCGGCAGCCTGATCCCTGATAGCGGCCACCAATAAGCTCTTCATGTCTCTTATTGCTAGGGGTACTCCCGCCGTTTGTCTCCCCATGCCCTTGTGCATTAGAGGCATTTGCATTTCCAGTTTGCTCCTCCCGCCCTTCATCACACTTCACTTTTTCCTTGCTACTGCCATCCGGCCAAACCTCTCTCTCTACCTGCCATCCCATAAGCTCTCAACTCTGGGGGTGCGTTGAGGCACTTTCTCTGCTTCGCCCTTCTCATCGTCCTCAACCTCATTGAACATGCTCCACTCATCTTCATCTCCCCTACGGGAACCAACATTCTCGTAACCCAAGCTGTCTATTTCTCTGTCATGCTCTACGTGTACAGTTCTTATGGGCGCATTCTCTATCTTGAATACAAAATCCCCTGACTTCCATGTATCTGCCTCTTGCTGCACTGCTATGTCTGTCTTAGTCATATCACATGATGCCCGCAGTCTGGTGAGTTCTGAGCATGTTGATGCCAGTGCTATCTCTAACTCTCTTGGATTAATGTCTGCGTGCGCAGTGATCTCTGGAGGGGAGACATATGGGGGCAGTGGGGCTGTCACCGATATTGATACATTGGAACTTGTTGACATATATGTTGTATTTGTGTATCCCACTGCAGGACAGTGCTACTAGAGGATAGATTGCCTTGTATCCCGCTGGTGCCTTCCCATCCTCGCTTAGGTCTGTGCCCTTGCTATTGCTGAGCGCCCCTTCTTCTCCTTCGCACTCCTCTTTGTCCTCAATCATTTTCCAGAGGTTCAATATTTTCCTTCTCTTTGGCAATTGTTTCCCTTTGTACTTTGCTGTCAGAAAGATGGACATGTGTTCTAGAATATTTCTGTCATAGGAGCACTGCTCTGGCCCTTCCCCCTACCCTAGTCTCAGTCACCCACTGGTTGTTATATTTCTTGACCCTGCCACAGTACAATGGCAGGACCTTGCACATGTATTCTATGGCCGTTTCTCCTCCCATACCAGTGTTAATGGCGCCCTCGCTACTGTTAGGCCTTTGCAAGTGTGTGCCACTGCTGTGTGTGTGTGTATATATATATATATATATATATATATATATATATATATATATATATATATATATATATATATATATATATATATATATATATATATATATATATATATATTCAATGAAAAAACTTTGTTAAAGGGATTAAAGGGATGTTATGGTTAAGTTGCGCTACTAAAAAACCTATCAAATTCAGTGAAAAAACTTTGTTAAAGGGACGTTATGGTTACAAGTAAAACTGAAAAACCCCTGAAATTCGCCAGTTATGGTAAGCTAAGCAACCATAACTCGCGCCACCACCGTGCACTGCTAAGAATAACGCCCATGACATCAAAGATAACATCACAAATATGATTGATGACATCACATGTCTAGCTCCTTCTTTTTTTGTTCACTGACATATCTAGGCCAGGTGAGTTTATTCACTGACAGTCAAAAACTTAAAATCCAAAAGTTATTACATTTGTAGACGTTGCTATTCTCACACGTTCTTACAGTACTTTCCTTAGAATTCAATCGCATCTTATGATGCACATACATAGGGGAAGAAGCAGGCCTGAAACACAGCAATCATTTCTTTGCGTAAAGATAATCATGTTGGTTATACACAGTGGCTCATGATACTGCCTCTTGTTTACTTACTTTACTCTCCCTATATAAGCCCCATATTTGTATACATTGTGGTCTCTTAATGTTTTGTGTGCAGTAGTACAAGTATGTAGTAAGTGATGCATTATTACCTGTATAGTATATGTTTCACAGTATGAAAAGGTGTGATACAGAAGCATTCACCGTTTTACTATCCAACATTGGAAAATTAGAAATATTACATCTCTATGGTGTATGCTGCAGCCAATGCCTATGTTTCTGTATGAGTAGGTTCCTGTACTAGAAACAACACTGCAATTGAATGTTCTTTGGAGCAATACATTGCATACTCAAGTATGCAGATCATCACACATCTCCAGATGACCCCTGACACTTTTTTGCCAACATTTTATTCACAACCCCTTGTAGGGACTTCCTATGAAAATTAAATGCACATGTGATGTCATTGTGATGTCATCTATCATATTTGTGATGTCATCTTTGATGTCATGGATGTTATTCTTAGCAGTGCACAGTGGTGGTACGCGTTATGGTTGCTTAGTTTACCATAACTGACGAATTTCAGGGGTTTTTGGGTTTTACTTGTAACCATAACATCCCTTTAACAAAGTTTTTCACTGAATTTGATTGGTTTTTAGTAGCGCAAATTAACCATAATGTCCCTTTAACAAAGTTTTTTCATTGAATTTCATAGGTTTTTATTAGTGCAACTTAACCAAAACGTCTACGAACATCTTACTTCATTGTGGACCTTCCGGACAGTGCCACATGACCATACACTGGCGCGCGGCATGATGACGTGTCCAAGAACCTGTTCACACTTCATGATGAGATCCGTACTTCGTGGAACTGCATTTTCTACTGATCTAGGAACTTTCAACTTCAAAATTTCCCTTGCACAGCTCCAACACCTATTCCTACTCATCCATTAACAATCTAGTACACAGTACATACTTCGGAAACAGCTAATGCCATCCCTCCTTCCCAAGAGACACCACTGCTGTAATCAAGGAGCATGAGAAACACTACCCTCTACCTTAGAAATAACACACACGCAACATTTTCCCCTGTCCACCTGTCCCTCCACATTAGTGTTTGGTGCCTCTTTCCTCATTTCACTCCCCACCTTTCATTCTAAGCTCTCCTGCCAAAATAAAGTACATCCAAAAACAATAAAAGAAATGTTCCTTTAGGAACCACCTTTCACAATTAAAAAATAAAACAAAAAAAAAACTTATATACTCCATCTACTTTATATTTCTCAGTAAAGTTCATAGACTCAATAAGATTTTCCAACATTTCCATTTGCATTTTGGGTTATGCTAATGGCAATATTGTGGCGTTTATCCCCGTTCCAGGGATGGAACGGTGGATATCGGCCTGGCAGCCCACGTTATCAGCCCAAGCGAAGCGAGGGTGGATAACGAAGTGGAGAAGCACGCACCAGCACCCCTATGAAAGGCCACACCCTAGAATTGCTCCTCATTGTGCTTCTGGCTACCTGACAGAGCATGGCTTCTGACCTGCATTCACTGCATTGCTGCTGACTTCTGCCTGCTATCCTCCAGATTGCAAACATGGCTGCTTCGGCTTCATCACCACCCCCACCCCATCCACCACCACCACCTCCCCAAGGACCTGCAGAGGAGAACAGGCATGCGGATACAGAGGAGACGGATGAGGAAGGTGAAGAGGGTGAGAAACCATTGAAATAATTCAAGAGTCACCAGAAACTGGTCAATTTAAACATCTAGATCCTGCTACAGTATCCAATATTTTAGACCATTATACAATTCATCCATTACTCTCTAAAGACACCATAGATGATGCACTGGAAACGTACCAAATGTGACAAGCCAAAGGATCACCAATCAGCATATGGGAAAAAAGTATAGAAGCACATGCCTTTCCTCTACTCTTTCCTATTGTAAAAGGAATGTATGATGATAGACCCACACAAATAACAGCATCAGAATACCGCTCTTTATGAATGTATTCTGAAGATCCCAGATTTAGACAAAATGTGGAATACATATTCCACCTAGTCTTTGAAAGTGAACTAGCAACTCTATGCTACAGAGTTGCACACACATTGAAATCAGGTACCCATTTTCAAAATATGTCAGCTACACAATTACTACAAAAAGTGCAAGAAAAAGATGAGGTTCTACAATCAAGCATTACAAATCTTTTAGCAAACATGCTTAGTACAAAAGAATACTGGTTCCGACACCACAGAGATGTACGCTGTATGATAAGAAACCTTAGCCCACCCACTTGGTTTGTTACAGTAAGTTGTGCAGAATATACATGGGAAGATTTACATGATTTCCTACACATAGCAAACAAAAACAAAACAAATGTAGATATACTAACACCTGGAGAACTCTGCTCTCTTGAACCTGTTAATGTTTCAAGATATTTCCACCATCGCTTCATTGCTATGCTACACTTTATTTGTGATAAAAATATTCCTCCCCTCGCAGAAGTGCAACACTTCTTTTGGAGAAAAGAATACCAAGCCAGCACATATCCACATGCTTTTATGAATTAAAGATGCTTCTAAATTTGGTCAAGACAGTGATGCCACTATTTTACAGTTTATCACAAAATATGTCACTTGTGAAATTCCTTCACAAACAACAAATAGTGACCTTCATGCACAAATTTTACAATTTCAAAGACACAAATGTGGGAAATATTGTCGTCGCAAATATAAAGACAAAGGGAAATACTACACCAAATGCTGCTTTGGTTTCCCCAGAGCCGTTACAACAACAGGTCAAGTAAACAACTTCATGGCTTCAGTTAGACAAAGTGTCAAAGGTAAATCACCTAAGAACACATATTACATAAAAAAGACAGAAGAAGCAAAATATATAAATGATTACAATGCAATCATTGCCCTCCTATGGAATGCAAACATAGATGTGCAGTACATTGCAGACAATTCCACTGCAGTTGCACAATATGTCACAGCCTACTTAACCAAAGCAGAAAAAACAGAGCTTCAAGACCTCTGGGATGACTTATCATCTGACAAAACACTATCACAGAAATTGTACAGCTTAGGCATAAAATACTCACTCATAGAGAATGTGGCTGCCATGAAGCTACAGACTGTTTAACTGGAACCGCTTTGTATGGAAAATCTGAAAATATGGTATGGCTAAGTCTTGGTCCTGCTAAATGTAGAAAAAGAATTCTCAAATCATATGAGAACATAGAAACACTAGCCAAAAATGATCGCAACAGCCAAGACATTTGGAAAAACAATTTACTAGACACATACTACCCAAACAGGAGTACCACTTTGGAAACCATGTGTCTATACCACATAGCCCAAAACATCACATACAAAAATAATATAAAACCAGATGAAAACAAAGGTAGATACAGAGTGACAAATTGGGAAGGCAACTTAGTGAAACTTACCAAACAAAGCTTAATTAATCATATCAAATTGTCAAAAACTCCTCAACATAAAGAACTATATTACATGCCTCTGCTACAACTTTTTAAACCATGGAGAAAAGAAGAAGAGTTCTAGATATCTATGACTCCTATGAAGATGCTTTCAAAGCAAATTCAATTACTATAACAGAACTTTACACAGTACAAAACAATGTTGCACAATGAACAGCAACACGAAGAAGAACTCCAGGCCCAACTAGATGAGGACACTTCCGACAGTAGTCAACCTTCTGTAACAGGAAGCCACGAACCACTGGGACAGCCACTAATAGCAAATGAGGCAGAATTGGCTATGACAGAAGTAGAAAACACCATGTGTCACTATGAACAAGCTACAGAAGACTTCAATGTACTGAAATCAAAACTGAACAATGAGCAGCGTAGCATTTTCCAAAAAGTAACAAAACCAATTGAACATGGTGTACAACATGAAAATAAACACTGTACTTGCCAAAAATACAAACCTATACTACTATACGTCAGTGGTCAAGCTGGTTCAGGCAAAACATTCTTAATCGAAATCATGAGCGAATTCCTTCAACAATTGACAATCAACAAACTGTCAGCTGTTGTAACTGCCCCCACAGGTTTAGCTGCCTACAACATAGGCGGTGTCACTTTACACCGCTTACTACTCCTTCCAGTAGAACACCAAAACAAATTTGACTATTACAAACTTTCCACAGAAGCTGCAATGGAACTACGCAGAGTTTTCAAAGAAATGAAAATGCTGCTAATAGAGGAGGTGACCATGGTCTCCAACCTAATGTTGGCTTTGATTCACCTCAGATTACAAGAGGTCCTCAAAACAGACTACCAAGAGCTCTTTGGAAGAAAACACATTATTGTTTTCGGAGACCTTCTTCAATTGACACCAGTGAAAGGTGAACCTATTTTTAAAACCTTAGGGCACAAACTGTTCCATAAAACTTTTGGCAGCATAGGAAATGTCAACCTTTGGCAACATTTCCAATACAGAGAGTTAACAGAAAACATGCACCAGTCTGCAGACCTCACATACGCCAACATTTTAAAAAGTATTAGAGTTGGTGTACTATCTGAAGAAGCACAATCAATATTAGAAAAACAGGCACATCCATGCCTCTATGGCCATAACACATGTGCTACTGATGTCATGGAACAATTAGCACACAAAAATGTCAATTTTATGTCCTTGATGCCAACTCTTGCAAGCTGTTCAGAATTCAATGAAACAATGTTGAAAAAAGAAATGCAACCAATAATTGAAATTTGCTCCACAGATAAACTGGACGTACATGGTATGACACTACCCATGTGTCAACAAGCCACAGCAAGGCTAAACACCTTGGAAAACTCAGCTGGTTTGGAGAAAATATTAAAATTATCTTTAAACTGTAGAGTAATGCTTAAACGTAACCTTGTCGTAGAGCAAGGACTAGTTAATGGAGCAATTGGTACAGTTGTTCACTTTCAAACATACCCAGGTGACAACAACATTCAGTTTGTCAATATTCTCTTTGACAAACTGTCAGAATTTAAAAGGATAGGACGCTCAACAGCCCGCTTCCTTCTTTTCAAAGACATGTATGTACGGAGAAAACAATTTTCACTAACTCTAGCATATGCAGTCATCATTCACAAATCACAAGGTCTTACCCTAGATAAAGCATTGTTAGATATTGGTAGCGCAGTCTTTAAAGAAGATATAAACTATGTAGCACTATCACGCTTACATACACTTGACAGGCTATTTCTAATCAACTTTGATGCAAGTAAAGTAAATGCTGATATTCCTTGCATTCTAGAATACAATAGACTGCGTTAACTCCACACCCCCATCTAAAAACCTATCCTGTTCCGCAAAAAGCAAAACATTGTAAAAGAAAACTACTTCAAACTGAAATGATACAGGATCTCACTGCAATTCCTCCAAAAAAAGTAAATGAAGCTAATACTTCATCAAGTATCACAACCAAAGAAGAATCTACTGCTCAAAGTAACTCAACTACTTCTTCAAAGAAGCAGCACGAACAAATGTCTTCAACACAGAACTGTCAGGTCCATTCAAATTTTCAAATACAATTGGTGTAAATTGCTACACAAATTTAGCAATAAATATTCTATTCCTATTGCCACCAATTATTGACAACATTTACTTATACAGTACAGACTAATTGTGTTTGCAAATGTTAGTCCTTCATAGACATGCAACCAACAATCCTGACAACACTTACAGTATTCCTGGAATAAGACAAGAATCTGACTACTGTTCTGGAATGGTCAAATTCACTATAAACTCACAAGAAGATCCACAAGAATTTCTAATGTACTTACTACAAGTACTGGAAAACAAAAACATACCTATAAATGAAATCTTCCAGATTTCATACATGTGGAAACATACATGCACTCTCTGCAGCCATGTGGCACAGGAACAAGTACCGAATGAACGCTTCGTGTATGTATCCATACCTAACTGTGAATCCATTCCAATTCAGCAACTTGTACAAAATGCAAACCATGGCAGATTATGTACTACCTGCAATTCAGATAATCGCTCCACCTTGCAAATACAGACAAATACAGACACATAGTAAATACGTAATAGTAATGCTTTTACGTTACAATGCAGATGGTACCAAAAACAACTGTAAGATGAGTGGATTCACACATGGTCAAGTATCACTTGGTAAGAAAACCTTCACAACAATAGGTATAATCTGCCACGCAGGAGCCACAACCAATGCAGGTCACTACACTGCATATATAAAAAAGAATTGTGGATGGTTCGAATGTAATGATAGTACTATTACTCTAAAGCAGAGATTACCAGCAAATCTTATAAACGCTTACATAATATTCTTAAAACCAAAATTTAATACATAACCTGTGTATGAACAAGAGCAAAACCTCAACCTCAAAACTATGCACAGTTAGAATACACCAACATTTATCTAACTGCCCCAAGATTCTGCAAAAAGTAAACAGATAAATAAGTACCACTAAAATGTAATAAGAAATAAACAGTTATAATACGCCAACAGGTATCTAGCTACGCCAAAATTCTGCAACAAGCAAACAGATAAATAAATAACACTAAAATAAAACAAGAAATATACAGTTAGAATATACCAACAGGTAGCTAACTGCCCCAAAAAATCTTCAACAACCCAACAGAGAGATAAATATCATAAAAGAAGAAATAAACAATTAGAATACGCCAACAGGTATCTAATTGCCCCAAAAATCTGGAACAAGCCAACAGATAGAAGATTAGCAAAAAACTAGAAATAAACAGTAAAACAATTAAATAAATATTTTGTACCACAACATAGAAGGTTTTTTTTAATCCATCATGGATTTTGTTTCCCACAGAACCAATGATTTAGAAAACAAACACAGAAACTGAGCAAATTGCGCAGTACACTGGTTTGAACTATAGTACTTGTAAAGTACTAAATATGAGGGTAAAAAAAATACAGAAATGTCTATTATGCAATGCAATAACTCATTATGAACTACCTGCTCTAACATAGGATCTTTTCTTTTATCACAGATATCGAAAAAGCCTGCCTGGTCCAATTACCCACATCATGAAAAAACTGCATACAACCACAAAAAACCAGTAAGTATAAAATAAATACACTCACAAACACTGATGCATAGCACATCCATGCAAGCAAACATCTTACCATACACCACAATCCAAAATGTTTACTTCCATGGGTATCTTATGCTGCAGTGCTTGTTACAAACTCTACAATCTTAACTAGCCAAAACTTCACATACAAACTCTACAAGTGAAACAGTACACAAACTTTTGGGTTGTGGATATTTGATGGGTGTTTGATTCTATGGATTTGTTATGCTACCAAACATTTTCACTATGGTATGTGGGCTGCTTATAGGGGATATTAATTACAATCAATGCTCTACTAACAACCCAAAACCAACATCATAGTAAAGTAAAATAGCTAGTAGTGCATTTATTATGTCCGCGGACAGCCGCAGTGACCGTGGACATGGCAAACACATCAGCGGCACCTGCCACCTAAACAAATACAGTATTTCACCCATCTCTTACTCCCCAACCCTCCCCAAGCACTCCTGCACATCAACACACTCCCCAAAATTGCATTTTGCCTCTGTTCGCTGCCGCACTGTCCATGGATGTCCGCAGATCCAAGATTGTGTGTGCATCAAAACAATGTGACGTACCTCAGCAAATCTCAGCGAACACGTTGCATGTCCGCAGACATGACGCAAGCCGATTAGCCAATCGGTGTCCTGTCCGTGTAGCGAACAGGTAAATGTGTCCACGGAGCGGACATAGATATCACTAATTTTTTTGCCTTACGTTTTGGTCATTTAAAAAACAAAAACTACTGGATGGATTTACAACAAATTAACAAAAGCACGCTTTCGGGACTAAGCTGCCATTCCTGCTGCAAATTTGATGTAAATCCGTCCAGCGGTTTGAGTAGTAGGCATGAGCAAAGTTTTTTCCCATTATGTCTATGGCAAAAAAGACATTTTATAAACTTTGGTGAGGATTCGTCCAGGGGGAGCGAAGTTATAAGCTGCCCAAAAAGTGCTGTTCCTAAGGGATTAGCAACTTAACAATAACTACATGGCTGCTACCGCAGCCCATATAATATATATATACATATATATATTACACGGCCCATGGTTGTGTAGTTATGGTTAAGTTGCTAAACTCCTAGGAAGAGCACTTATTCAGCGGCTTATCAATGTTTCCCCATAGACTGAATGGGGAAAACCTTTGCGCACGGCTACAGCCTGAACGGCTGGACAGATTTTCACCAAATTTGCAGCAAGAGCGGGGGCTTGGGTCAGAAAGTTTGCTTTTGTGTCTTTTGTATGAATCTGACCATTACTTTTGTTGCAATTGACTGAAATGTACACCTCTAAAAATGTGTGATATCTGGGTCCGCTCCGCTACCATGGTGTCTCGGAGGACAGTGATCTGGCGGAAGGGTCTGCAATATATACCGTACGCCATGTGTTGGCCGCAACAGGGGAAGGAAAGGGTGGGGGAGTGAGAAGTGGTTAATGTGAGATATGTAAATAGGTGGAAGAAGATGAAGGAGTAGCTGCAGTATTGGTGCGTATTGCGCCAATTTGCGGGTACCTAGACAACTTTGTGTGGTGATTTGAGGCAGTTGTCGTAACGGCACGATAGCTTTTGCCACGACCTGTTTGCAGCAACCTCTTTCCATGCATGATGAGTGGTGGCAGGTGAGTTTCGGAAGGGGAGTGAATTGCACATGACATTGGGTGGGTGGGAGCATGGGTGTCTGTGCTGTGTGGATGGATTGCAGTAGCTGGGGACATGGTGGCAATAATGGGTGCATGAAGTTGTGGTGGGTCTGTTGAAGGATTAGACTATTGGGTGCATGGCCGAAGGCCGTAGGCCGGAGCCCATGCCCTGAATAGCCTAGGGCTTCCACTCACCCACCACAGCTATGCATGTGTGACTCTGTATCCGGTAGAGGGCGGTGCTTGCATAGTGTTGTGTGCAAATTGGTTGGAGTAGTTGCCAATGTTGTGAACAGTATGTGGGTAGGTTGCCAGTGAGACAATACTTTGAGAATGGAAGTGAGTACGGCGTAGTATGCGAGTTAAAGTGCACAGGGATGCAGGAGACAGTGATGTATTTGTACATTATGGTAATTGTTGCACTTTTTTCCTGCATAGCTCCATGTTGGTGTGCGGGTTGGGTATGAGTGCTGGTGGCAATGCTGTGTATGTGGATTGTCATAGTTGGTGAGATGGTGACATGTATGGTGGTATTACATTGCAGTGGGTGAATGCAAGGCCTAGACTGTTGGGTCCATGGCCAAAGGACTGAAGAGCCTAGGCCTAGGCCTTCAGCTTACCCACTGCAGCAATGCATATCTCACTCTGCATTCATAGCCCATGCTGCCACATTACGAGTTCTGCTCTCAGGTGCCACTCTGCATACCTGGTCAGACCAGCGAGCAGAACTGGCAGGTAGCAACGGTACGTTATGAATGGTACCACTGCTACCATCCTCCCCATTCCTATCAAGCCCTATGGGGGCTCAAATGGGAATGGGGATGCTCCAGCTCCAGGTCCTTCGCAAGCGGAATTACTGCGCCCGTCGAGGATGGAATGGCCCAATAATTCCCCTTTCGCAAGACCTGGATCCGGACCCGAGTTTGGGGGTACCCATGCCGGTATAAATGGCATGGCTACCTCCAAACTCGTAATGAGGCCTATGTCTTGAGCACAACACACCCACGGCAGTAATGCATTATTGACTCTGCATCCGTTAGAGGGTGGTGACTTGTACAGAATGGGTGTGGAGCATATTTCAGATGCAATGGAGCAGCAGAAGAGAGCTGCCGTGCATGTATGTTTGGTTTGCAGGTCAGGTGACTGTTAGAACGTGGTAAAGTTTTTGATGTGTGGTTGGAGATGCTGCAGTGAAAGGTCACGCAGTGTGGTGTGTATGTGCATAGTGCTACTTGGTGAAATGCTGGCATGAATGGTTGCACTACGTTGCGGGGAATGTGTACAAGGAGCACAGCCACTGCAGCAATGCGGGTTTGACAGTGCATTAGGAGTGTGCTGATGTTTGGAGAATGAGTGTGGAGCACATTGTAGACGTGCTACAGCAGCACAAGTGAGTTGCAAAGGGTATATTGTGTGTTGCATGGTTGTGGTGATAGTTGCAACATGCTACAGTATTTGGTGTATGGCAGGAGATGGTGCAGTGAGAAGTGTGTAGTGTGGCCACAGGGTGCAGTGTTTATGTAATGTGGGTATGGAAGAGGGTATGGTTGAAGTGCAACTTATATGTGCTTGGTTAGAGTGCTGTGTGCAGATGTATTGAAGTAGGTCTAATTGTAACGCTCACCTGATTCCCACAGAGGCGCTGGTCCCGGCTGAACTGTTATAGTCTCTTCAATTGAGAAGCGTAGAGCTCGGATGACTCTCTGGACTGGGCTTCCTCTTATTGACCGTCTGGCTTGCAGGGTAAGGTTTCTGCAGGCGGAAGAAAAAAAGGTTAATGACCGTTTGGCTGGACTTCCTCCTCACTAATCGCCAACTCTCCGAAAGTCCAATGTCCTGGTGAGCTCTCACCTTAGGAGTGTAAATGCTGGGCTCTCCATCCTGCGATTTATGCAGGGGTGCGTGGGTTCCAGTTACGTCACTGGAGGTCCTCAAAGTCTTTTGTGGCCTTAGAAGTGTCACAGGTGCTGAGATGCCAAAAGGTGATGCCGCCGTTACTGCACGAGCGGATGCCAGTAGGTATAAAGAGTTTATAGTCTTCAAGAGATGGGCACCTTTAATGAAGTCTTTGCATTGTCTTTTTCAGGTGCCTGGATGCTGAGGGTGTGGTCACTGAGAGCGCGACACGTGCGGTTGTACGTAGGTATGGGAATTTCAATGACACCTCAATAATGTCCCTTGTTTTCTGTTTTCAGGTCTTGAGATGTTGCGGGCGTTGTTCGTCCGTTGCCGTTGCACGTGCGAAGTACGTGAGTATAATGATCTGTGACCTTATTATAGCACCTCTAACAATGTTCTTATCTTATTTGCAGGTGTCGGGACCTTGCGGGCGTTTTCCCAGTTGGGGATGCTCGTGGGGAAACACGTAAGTGTTAGGCTTTCTTGCAGTCTTTAATGGCACTTAAATAATGTCTTTTCTTGTTTTCAGATGCCGGGCTGCTGCGGTTGAAGAGATCGTAATACGCGCACAAAAGCAGGTAAGAAAAGTAAATGCGGCCGCCTTCACCCGATTCCTACTTAACAATGTTCTTTGTCTTTACAGGTGCCGTTAGGCTGCTGAAGAGAAGGCCGCGAAGAATCCGTGAAAGCACAGATGGATCAGGTAAGCGAGCGCGGCTGAGAACGTGTTGCAACTTGCTAACCTTATGTTTCTTTTGCTTGCAGGTTCTGCCGGTGTCTGGATTCCTGGATGGTAAGTATAGTTCTCGTGTCTTTCTTCCATAGGTTGCTGAGCTGAAGCTGGAGATGTCACTGGAATGCTGGAGCTGACTCGGTGAGCGTCCTGCTGCAGATGCAGAACAAAGCGAAGCACGTTTTCCCAATCGGGTGTGGTTTAAATAGTGTTGGAGTGATTGGGTGTCTTCTTCCTCAGCCTCGCCCAGGTAAAAGAGTTCCTGTGTTCCAGAGCTAAGGAGTGGCACCAGCCCCACCCAGGTAAGAAAGTAGTCCCAGTTCAGGGAATAGTTCCTCCCAGCAGAAGGCCGGGGACTTCATCCTGCCAGCATTTGCAAAGGTGAGTATGCAGCATGGTCTGCTACAGGTAGGTCCACCCAAGCACCTTTGCAAGAATTATGAGCCCGGCGCCCCTGGCGCCGGGACTGAGGTTCCTTATGAGCCTGGCGCCAGAGGCGCCAGGACATGGTCCAAAGGGCCCCAATAGGGGTTTGCTGGAGCCCGGGACGAGGGTCGTGAGCCTGCTTCCGGGGATGCTGGGCTTGACTTGGCTTCTCGGGAGCAGTGCTCATGACACTGATGTTGTGAAGCTGTTGTGCATAGGTTGCCAGTGAGACAATCATTTGTGAATGGCAGTGGGTAGGGTTGGTGCAGGCTGTGGTATGTTTGTGGATTTTGCTAATTGTGACGCTTTTTGGTTAATGGGTGTTTTATAGTGTGGGGAGTTGTGTAGAAGTGGTGCTACATATGTTGCGTTTGTGCATAATGCTAGCTGCCCACATGGCTGCATGCATTGATTCATAGTGTTTTGCTGGGTGTGGAAAGAGCTGCACGGTTGTGTGCATAGTGAAAGGTATGCTCGGTGTGCCTCAGGATGCTGAAATCATTCATTTTCTAGCAGAGGTTTCTGGTGGAGGGGCTTTGGAATCAAACAGAATCTGTAATACAAGTGTGTAACGGTAAATATGGAGTGGTGTACAGAAATGATAGTGTGCAATGCAGAGGTTTTGTATGTGCTTGCTGCATGTGTGTTTGAGAATGTGACAACAATGGGGAGTGATGCAAAAATACATGTGCAAAGGGAAGAAGTATTGTGTGTGTGTTACTGGGCCGTGAACCTCATAGCAGAGGGGAAAGCGCATGTGCCATATTCTGCCATTATGACCTCCAACCCACCAACTTGATGCACTGGAGCATCACTCACCGATCTCTGCCAGCAGATAAAGCCTGACTCACTGGGCCAACGTTGAAGCATTCCTGGGACCACCCACAGTTGCAGCAGTTGAACCACTGCCGTTCGACTGCACCAAGCACCCACATTCAACCCTGTTTCGACACCTGCATAATGCCTGGGCCGCCGCAATCCTAGGTGTCTGTGTGAGTCTGTCAGCTTGCATCATTGTTCAACCCGGGTCTGATGCATTAGCCCATTGTGACACTGAACTGCCCCCACGTCCGCTTGGGCCCTAGAGACTGGTTAGGTCACGATCGTCCCTGTCTTCACCAAGTTATTCATTTTGGTAGTACCTTACCTTCCACCCGTGCAACTAAGCTAAAAATGCTACTTTCACCCAGTCTGTTGCATATTCTCTGTTTTTCCTCTGGGGTCTTTTTTTGTACAGTAATCTCTTTTCGTTGTACTTGCAAATGGTGTGTTTTATTAAAGTGTTTATATTTTTATAGAACCTTGTATGGACATTCTCTTTATTTTGGACTGTGATACTGTGTTGTTGGGGTCACTACTGGTTCACCATCACACCCCTCTTAAAACCTGACCCTATTTTACCTTTATGATTACTCTGAGGAGTCAAGAGTAAGAGTCCGACACAGAGGCATTATTTTGTTGCTATAGAATTTTATTTTATAAACAAAAAAAGGAAAGGGGGTTGGATGAAGTCCTATCTTTCCCTGACTCTATGAGGGATTTCCATGCCTCAACAAAACTAACTAATGTTACTGTCAGTATGTCCGAAGTAAAAGACCTCCTCCTTTCTGTGTCCAAAACCCTAACCTGACCCTCACACACTAAACATAATATAAAGTGAATAGGGCAAATTCTCTTTAGCTGCCACCTGCAGCTATCCTCCAGCAGTTCAAAGTAATGTTCCCGAAAGGTGGAAATAAATAAATCAAAGTTCCATCCACTTCTGGAGAGGCTTTCCCCTAGCACTTTCTCAGTTCTATTAAATTTATACAGTTCACCATTAGCTTCCACTCTTCCCCTGGTAAACTCTCCTGCCAGGACTGTGTACCAATTCCATAAAAATAACAAAAATGTCAACACCTTCCAGGGTTTTGCCCGTCCTTAGTATTACAATTACAATGTTCTCTACTTTTAAAGCAGTATGGGTATTCCCTTTATTTTCGTTCATGCACAGTTCATCCTTTCCTTCCACTTGGTCCCTGGTATACTCTCTTGCCAGGACTCTGTAATACTTCCATTCACAATTCACTTCCACTTGGGTCCCTGGTATGCTCTCCTGCCAGGACTCTTTAAGACTTCAATTCACAATTAAATTCTACTTTGGTTCCTGATCACCTGCAAGGACACTGTAATATTTTAATGAACAGTTCATTATTTTCTGGGACTTCCCTTCCCCTGAACTGTAGTTTCAATATCTCCTCTTTGCATAGTTCACAATTGGGTGCAAGTCCCAGACCTGATAATTTTGCGTGCCCGATACACTTCCTTGCCAGGCCTTTCCAATTTATAATATGTACTTTCATCTATATTCCCATGTATATTGGCTTTATCTTCCACTTGCTTTACAATCATACAATGGTTCTCAGTTTCTTTTCCATACAGGTATTGGACATTTGCACACAGTCTCAGGGTTCATATCTCCCCCTTTGAGCTTTGCTATCTTCTATTTGGTACTCTTTCAGGTGCATGGTAGACCGGACAAAGCACCCCGGCTTCCCATCCCTTCTGCACGGGCTCCCCGGGTTTCATTGGCTACGTTGTCATCCTTCGCATCCACCGGCTTTGTCTGCCTTCTGCCGTCGTTGTCCGCCCCAGGGCCTCCTTTCCGCATCTGCCTTTTTCCATTAGCCATCTCTGGTCATGATGCTGCAGCTAGAAGGCTCTTCCTTCAAGCTTGCTCCGGACAGCGTCTTCAGGTTTGCTGCGACTCTGCAAGACTGCCTGCTTCATTCTTGCACCCGATCAGCATCGGGAATGAATCATCCTTCTCTACATCTTGGTTTTCCAATGCCGGTTTTGAATCTCTCTGCAGTGATCACATGTTCCCAACAACTAATACACACACTGTTCTTTCGCAGTCATAGTAATATTCATTACTCAAGCCCACCTCCTCTTCCCAGTCTTCTCATAAGGATATGTATGGGTGATTATGTTAACTTCACTAGGATGTTCTATTTCACAGTATACCATACATAGATTAGATGGAAATAAATGGATATCATTATCCTTTAGAGATGGGGCAGTATACCATTTCTGTTCTGTTGAGTCATTCCTATTTCCCTGAAGAGTGCTCTCCCCCTATGCGGTCCTTCCGCATATAGCCACCCGCAGGAATGGAGTCAGGTAGCTTCTGCCCTTCTCTGGTCACATGAGGGGAGGTTTTCCCTGGGGAACCGGTGACGACTCTATCAGATTCATCACACACCCTTCTCCTTAAATAGGAGATTGCCCCTATGATTTTAGTTTGGGGTTTGTGACAAAGTGCTCCTTCATCCAAAGAGCCCACAGGGGAATAGCTAGTTGGGCAGTCATTGACATTATCCATAATATCTTTAACATTCTGAAAATCTGTGCCTATAATTGTCTCCTCAGGTAGACCTGGTATTATTTCTGAATTTATACGAGTCTCGCGGTTCTGAATTCTGATGAATACAGGAGTTTGATGATACCCCTCCTTGTCACTGTGTATACAGGTGATGTTAATATGTCTTCCTGTTTTTAATTTATCGGCTTGCATTATATCAGCCCTTACATCAATTTGTTTACTCCCAGAGTCTACCAATGCTCTAATAGGTCTCCCATTCAAGGTACCCATTTCATGAGTTCTATACAGGATGGGTTCACAGAAAGAATTTCCTACAGTTTCTAAGGGTTCTTTTTGGGCGCTTTCCCAGTCTTGCCACTCTTCTCCAGTTGTGAAACCAATCTCCTGTGGTTCTTCCTTTTTATTGGATAGGCATTGTTGGGCTTTATGGACCTTTTGGCCACAAGAAAAACAAGTGATTAATGCAACTTTGGGACTTTCACTTTCCTCTAATTTGAGTTAGATTCTTTCTTTGGGGCCAGGACATTTTTGTTGTTCTCTCTCCTTTCTCTCTAGTTCTTTTCCCATTGTTCTAAACAATAACGTTTGCTCGTTCCTTCCAGCCTTCTCTTTTCTCCTGGGTGTGTAATATTTCATATAAAAGTTTTTGTGTCCTTCTTGTGTTTTTCTACCCTATGGATTGACCGTAGGTGTTTATTGGCCCCTGCAAAATGCTGGGCTGTTTCATTGGCAACTGCCATGGTAGGTTTGTTTACTTGAAGGACCACTTTCTGTAGAAAAGGCTGAAGAGTGTTAATGAATTGTTCTAGTTCCATGGAATCTATGACCTCTCCTACGGGTTTCTTTCCCAACCATAAAGATATACCATAATGATAGGCTGATCTGGACTCGTGTTCCTAGTTCTACCAGGTTTCTCCTGGGGTTAGACAGATTTATCAGAATGTTTGTTTATAAAAGGTTTTGGTTTGACGGACCCCCTGCAAGAGACCATGCTTGATCTCATCAAAAGATAATGTTCCTAAATGATTTAATGCTTGGTTTAGGTTTGAAGCTCTCCTTTTAAGAGAGGAGTGAGATAACAGGTCTTTAATTCATCTCCCCATTGAAATTGTCATGTCAACCTCTCAAAATTGAGAAAAAAAAATCCCAAATCTTCTCCCTCTTTGCAAGGTTGTAAAACCCCATGAGGTAGAAGGGGTCTCGGTTGGGCAGCTATAACTCTCTATAGATAAGTCTATAATCTAACCTCAGCTTGTATCTCGTGGCTGACTAGCCATTCTAAGGTCTCTAGAGTGGTCATGTTGTTCCCCTGGGATGTTTCTACACTTGGAACTTCTGGCTTTTTAGTTATGATT
The DNA here is from genome assembly GCF_040938575.1 of Ambystoma mexicanum. Taxonomy (NCBI): domain Eukaryota; kingdom Metazoa; phylum Chordata; class Amphibia; order Caudata; family Ambystomatidae; genus Ambystoma; species Ambystoma mexicanum. The sequence goes on along the minus strand of NC_090929.1, from coordinate 1,272,301,624 downwards.
GTTGGACCTGAAAAAGAAACATTTCTTCATCAAATCTTTGGATATTTCCCTCAGTTTCTTGAATGTTAGGGTCTTCCGTTAAGGAAATATATGTTCTGTTAATGTTGTCTTTTATCTTTTTAGGAAAAAAGAAAAGTGTAGGCTTCTTCAAGGTTGGTTTTATCCATAGAGAGCCTGTGGAATAAAACAGATGGTATGAGTTGTATGACTAAACTCAATTTGGTGTTGGGAAGAATTGCATAGTCCGATAAGCAAAATTCATCCACTATTGGTCGTCCCTTAAAACTGTAAATTGTTCTACGATTAATCTTTTGGTTTTTTGTATCTGTTTGTCAGGGGAAACTTCTAACTGATACTCATTCCCATGTAATTCTTTTATTTTCAGTAGCATGGGAGCGGAAGATGGAATAGATATATAAATATTTTTCTGTGGGTTTCCCAGTTTATAAAATCTGAATCAGAATCCCACTGATACCATATGTGAAGAGTCAAGAGTAAGAGTGACACACAGAGGCATTATTTAGTTTGCTATAGGCATTTATTTTACAAACAAAAAAAGGAAAGGGGGTTAGATGAAGTCCTATCTTTCGCTGACTGTGTGAGGCATTTCCTTGTCTCAACAAATCATACTAAGGTTAGTGTCAGAATGTCAGAAGTATAGAAAGTCCTCCTTCCTGTGTCCAAACCCCTAATCTGACCAATGGACACTAAACCTAGTATAATGTGAAAAGGGCAAAGTCTCTTTAGCTGCCACCTGAAGCTATTCCCCAGCAGTTCAAAGTAAACTTCCAAAAGGTGGAAATAAATGAATCAAAGTTCCATCCACTTCAGTAGCGGCTTTCTCCTCCTGATTCCTATCACTTGCTCAGTTCTCCTCAATTTATACAGTTCACCAATAGTTTCCCCTCTTCACCTGGTATACACTACTACCAGGACTTTGTACTAATTCCATACAAAACAAACTTCAAGACCTTCAGGGGCTTTACGCTTCCCCTGGATTACAATTGCAATGTTCTCTACTTTAAAAGGGGTATGAGTCTTCCCTTCATTTTCCTTCATACACAGTTTATCATTTCCTTCCACTTGGTTTCTGGTATACTCTCTTGACAGGACTCTGTAATACTTCCATTCACAATTCACTTACACTTGGGCTCCTGGTATAATCTCCTGTCAGTACTCTCTAAAAATGTTTTCCACAGTTCAGTATTTTCAGGGACTTTCCCGTCCCCCGAACTGTAGTTTCAATATCTTCTCTTTGCACAGATCATAATTGGGTATGAGTCCCAGATCTGCTCCTTTCCATACACTTCCTTGCCAGGCCTTTCCAAATTATAATATATACTTTTTTTCCATGTTCCCAAGTATACTGGATTGAGCTTCAACTTGCTTTCCAATCATAAAATGGTTCTCAGGTTCTTTTCCATACAGGTCTTGGACCGTTTATACACATTCCCATGGTTGTGCTTCCTCAGCCTCTATTTGGTACTCTTTCTGGTATGTGCTAGACTGGAAAAAGTGCCCTGACTTTCCAACCCTTCAGGGTGGGCTCACCAGCTTTCGTTGGTGGCTTTGTCATCCTTCTTGTCCACTGGTTCTGTCTGCCTCCTGCATTGGCTCGGACTAATGCATCCCCCCCAGGCCTTGTTAAACGGTAATTGTATAGTACCTCCTTAATATTTATATTGGCCTAAGCCTAGTTGCTCTATACGGAAAACCGCGTTGCAAAGTCCCGATTATGGGTTAACTTTGCCGCCATTTTAGGATTCATCCGCCATTTTGATTTCTACTCGTGTGTTCTTCGTTCTAAAATGGTGGACTATGTTTTCAACTTTCAACCATGCCTCCCGACTTTTGAGTTCTGTTAATGTTTAGACTGTCCGAGAGCCGAATGTTTAGACTAGGCAATGAGACCTAGTGCTGCATATGAACTGTTGTGTAAGTGTTGTCTGCGCTCATAAGACTCATCCTTGTATACACATTGGGACAATGTAGAACAAACTCAGGCCGTGTGTTTTTGCTGAACTGCATTGTAGCGATTCTTGAAACAAGGCTTACCGTGGGATTCGAGAACATACATCACTATTGTGCCTCCATGGAAATGCAAACCTATGTAATCCTTTGCATAATATTGTATAATCTGTATGTGAACTAGGCACAAACTCTAGACCACGAATTATTAACGTGAAGAGAGGCTGGACAATATTACTCGAAATTGTATAAAAGCATGAATGTTTAGATGTCCAGCACTCTCTCACCTCTCTCTGTCATGCCGGTACACATTGCGGGTTGTTGGGAGCCAGATAGCTATCTGTGTTGCTTTGTAAACTGTACAGTAATAAAAGATCTGTGAATCTTTTTGGCCCGTGATTGGTGTATTTCCTTTGTGGTACTCAGCCTCGATATTTCCTTGTTCTTTCACATGGCGCCTGAATAGGGACCCTCAAGATTGATGCCATCTCGTTGAAGTGTTGACACGGCTATCGGACCGGGATCAGATGGTGAGAAAGGGGGCCCCTTCTGGGATGAGACGCGACACCTCACCAGTACTGCATGACCCGATCCCTGGCCGGTGAGCTTGCGGTCCAAAGCGGCATCTTGACGAGGGTCCTTATATCGAAGCAGGCATTTTTGCCAAAATCACCAACAACGAGGGTCTTTTGTTGTCCTTTGTAATCCGATCGGACATCCCTTAGTCCTTTGAATCGGGTGAGTCGTACCCCGATTCCTAAGTATCCTGATATTTGGTTGTAGTATTGTTCTTGCGAGCGCAATCGGTGCCAGGTAACACCAGTAATCTGATATGCCTGGGAAATTGTCTGATGGTTCAGGGCGTTATTCCACAGAGACAGACAATCTTTGGAATTTGGCCATTCGGCACCACAGGAAGGGTCGCCGGCATGCATTGGTAGTATAGTATTCAATGATATTTGGCACAGACAAACTAGACATGCTTCCGAACTTCAGTGGCCAATCAATGGTAGCTTTGAGAAATAGAGTTCCCGAATAGAGTTTTTAGAATCTATATTGCTAAAGAAAAAAGCTAGGCCTTCAGCATTTGATGTAATACAAAATTGGAAAAAGGAAGCTATGCAGCAACTTAAGAGTAAAGAGAAGCATGTGCGTCGGCAGATGTCAAACTCTGAAAAGCCATCATTGTATGATCAACAAAAACAGTCAGAATCCTTTAGAAATATGGATAGGGCTTTTCAACTTGGTATGCAGAAAATATATCCGTCTAAAGATTTTCATGAATCATATGAACTAATTGATAAACTCTTAAATGAACATAGGCCTGGTGCCACTGCACCACCTCCTTATCTACCTATTCCTTCTGTCGTTCCTCCTCCCGTTGCAATTCCTGTTTTTCCTGTTGCTCCTCCGCTGCCAGTTATTGCTCCATTTCCTGTTGTTGTTCCTCCGTCTGTACCTACACCTTTACCGACTGTAACGGTTCCAATAGATTTGTCTTTGGTGCCAGTGATAGTATCTCCACTACCTGTTGTACAGGATTTGTCTACACTTTCTTTCCCAAGTGGTTCTGCTCCGCTTGTAGCTGATAAAGGAGCGAGTGTTGAATCAAAAATTGTAACTCGAAATACAGTTTCCAAAGAGAGAAAGAGAGACTTGAATGCATGGTCTAGACAATGGGCCTCATTACAACTCAGGCGTTAAGGGTTAACGCCGTCGTTAACCCTTAACGCCTGATTCCGATTTTAACGGCTGCTTCTAGCAGCCATTAAAATCCATGGCGCTAAACCGCCTTGGTGCTAATTACGCCACCGTAATTTACGGTGGCGTAATTAGCGCCTTCTCCACTCCCATTATGCCCTATGGGGCAAAAATGGGAATGGGGAAGCGTAAAATGGGAAATGGGGATTTACCGCCCCACTCACCTTGGAATGGGGCGGTAAATCCGCCATCCACCATGGTGTAAACGTAGTTTACACCATGGTGGTAAAGTTGGCGTACTTACCGCCTGGGTCGTAATGACCCCCAATGTATAGAGAAAGGTGAACAATCTGCTGTTTTAGCTACACTCTCTAATCTAGAAAGTATTCCCGAACAGAATGTCTTTATTGAAGGGATGGGGATACATTTGACTGTAATGTGGAATAGACCGAGGGACACGGATGTCCCACAAGGGTTGAGGGATTTCAATGTTTTACCTTATTCAAGAGATACTGTGGAGAAAGTACATGAGCATGTCGAGAGGGTTTTTGAGTTTATAAGGGAGTTAGAATGGTTGCAGAATGATGAAATAGATGGTGATAGTTTGGATGCTTTTTACATACAGAAATGGTTCCTTCCTCTTTGTAAGTTGATGAGTGAAGAAACGCGAATTTGCACAAGAGATGCACTTAGACGGATTTCAGATATGTCGATATCTCCCGTAGAAGTATATGATGCGTATAGTCAGTATACTCCAGAAATGCAGAGGAAAGTAATGCAGGTAATGGTAGAATACCTGCAGGATGAATGTATAAAGAGAAAGATTTGTTGTCCTGCAGAATTATTAAATATCTATAAGAGAGCTTTTGCATCTGACCCTGCTTCCACCACTTTAGCGCTCGATTTAGCTTTGTTGGTTAGTAAGCGTTCGGAGTTGCCTACTTCTCAGTTGCCTATCAGAGAGGTTCCTCCAACATTTGTTCCCAAAATTGAAATTCCGGCTAATGCTGCAACGGGTGCAGCAGCCTCTGATATTGAAGCTCATTATGTATCATAGTTTGTTCACGTCTCGTTCTCAAGACACAAAGTGAATACTATTAGACAGTCGATTCCAGACATTAGGAAAAATCCAACAGGGTTTTACAAAAAAATAGAATCTGTCTTGCATTTGTCCGTTTTTACTCTGGGTAATATAGACTTGTTGTTTTCTGTGCTCCTACCTGCTGATTTATGGAAACAGATTAGGACTGTAGATGATGCAGCGGGGTTAGGTGACACATGGCGTAACTTGATTAGGCTAGATAGAGAAAGGGCGGCTGATGAAAGGCCACCATGGGTGATACTGACTTTGCTAGATAGGATAGTAGCAAAATTGAAGACTTTAATTCCCAAGAGAAGGATTGTCTGGGACAAACTCACTGCTTGTACCGAAGGAAAATCTGAAGGTGCTACGGAATTTTTTAATCAGTTCGAACAAGTATTCTCAGATTTTAGCGGACAGGATTTAAGCACAGTCAGGAAAAAGATTATTTGTGGATACATTTGTGCGTGGATTGTTGCCTGATATCCAGTCACAAATTCTGACTTCCGAGAGTGCTTGGCAAGCTAAATCACAGCCCGAAGTATTGCATATGGCGCAGTATTATGAGAATAGAGTTAACATTGATAAAGAAAGGATTGAAAAGAAAAAAGGAGATCTGAAAACTAAGGTATAGTTGCAACAGATAGTCAGAGGTCGTAGAGGGGGTAGTACACAGTTTTGAGGTCAGTTCGTTCCACAAATTAATGTGCCGTTGGGTCCTGTACACACGAACCAATGTGCTTGTTGCAGACAAGATGGTCATTGTCAAGCACAATGCCCCATCCTCCAGCAAAGGTCGAATAACACATATGGTGTCATGGGTAGACGATCCAGAGGCCTCTCTGGGCTAGGGGGTCCTGGAAGAAGCCAGTTTGCACAAAATTCTCAGTCTTTTACACAAGATAATCAGCAACCTAGTGTAGATAGCAGAAATATCTTTGATAATCCTTCCACTGCCTATCTTTCTGAAGATCTTGTCTTTGACGATATATTGTTTCGTTAGGACAGCCTGAAACAGGGTCTGGAACCAACGCATATTCCCGTTAATCAGAAAGGTCCCTACGTTGAGATGATGGTGGGGAATAGGAAGCATCTATTTTGATAGACACAGGATCACAAAAGTGGTTAGTCCGGTTTCTTTTCCGGTACCGATTTCACTGGGTCCATTTACGGATAACTGTCCATTTCTTTTGACAATGAACTGTGGAGAGAATTTGTTGGGGTTGAATCTGTTGAAAGGATTAAATGCGGTAATTCATTGTTCTTCGGATGGAGTGCGTTTGATGATTTCACCACAGCAATTTCCTGCCTCACAGTTTCTGACTAGATAGACCTTTGCCGCCAGAATTTAGTGAAGTTCAGGCGTGTTTATAGGCGATTGATGACATTGATGTTGGTATTTTGCAAATTGAGCCTGTTAGAATTGTTTTGAAACCAGGAGTTAAGTTGCCACGAATTCCCCAATATAAGATTTCAGTTGATGGTGAGCAAGCTTTGAAGTGTATAGTTTCTGATTTTGTACATCGTGGAGTAATTGAAGAAATTGCAGGAAGTTTGTCCAATAGTCCGATTTTACCGGTGTACAAGAAAGGGGATAATGCAATTCCTTTCCGTTTCATTATTGATTTACGCGCTATCAATAAGATTGTTGCTCCACAATTTCCAATTGTGCCTGATGTAACGACGATACTAACAATGATTCCAGCTTCTGCTACTCATTTCAGTGTTGTGGATCTTAAGAATGCCTTCTTTAGCATTCCTATACACGTGGATAGTAGATATTTGTTTGCGTTCACCCTAGGGGGGCGCTCGTTTACATTCACCCGTGTGCCACAAGGGCACACTGAGAGTCCGAGCATTTATAGTTGGGCTTTCAAAGAGCAGCTCGATACACTTGAATTGCCTGCTACTTGTACATTGCTGCAATATGTCGACGATCTTCTTTTAGCTGCAGACTCAGAAAGTGCTTGCAAGGAAGGCACTGTGTTATTGCCTATTCATCTAACAAAACATGGACATAAAGCTTCATTGAAAAAGTTTCAGTATTGTCAACAGGAAGTCGCCTATTTAGGCTATCTCTTGTCAAAGGAGGGAAGAAGATTGACACTTGAACGGATCAAGAGTATTTCTAGTATGTCTGTCCCAAATACACAGAAGGAAGTCAGAGCCTTGATAGGAATGGCTTCTTACTGTAGACAGTGAATCCCTAATTTTTCGTTAGTGATCAAACCAATGTTGCCATTGACAAAGATGGGCATTTTTTTGCCATTACTGTGGAACTTGAAACACCAGAAAGCTTTTGATCTGCTCAAGACTGCACTGTGTTCAGCACCAGTTTTGGGCACACCAAATTATGATAATGCCTTTGAGTAGTATGTGCATGAACGTGATGGATGTGCTTTGGATGTGTTAACGCAGGAACATGGGGGAAGAATAGACTGTGCAGTTACTTTTCCTCCACCCTTGATCCTGTTGCATGCGCTTTGCCGAGATGTTTGAGAGCTGTCGCTGCTACTGCTGCGTCTGTAAAGCAGAGCGAGGGTATGGTCCTAGGCCACACTTTAACCTTGTTGGTACCTCACTCTGTAGACGTTCTATGAAACAGAACGCAAACACAACACATTACTTCCACACGATTAACGAGATATGAATTCATCTTGTTTGCACCGCATAGTCAAATTAAAAGGTGTTGCGTACTGAATCCGGCTGAACTGTTACCTCTTCCGCGTGGCACATCAGAAAGTAGTAAATGATGTAGGAAAAGGGAACGCTTTTGCTGACAGGATAGCTAAACAGACTGCTACTGATCTATACTCAGATATGTATGCTACAAAGGAAGCCACAAACACTTGTATTATAGATGAAGGGATTGACTCGATAAAGAATATTCAAGCAGATGCCACTCTAGAAGAACTTAAACACTATGCATGTCAAGAGGATACCTTTCCCTTTGCCACACGACGGAGAAGATAAGAAGAAAACTACTTGCTCTGTTTCTGACGATTAATCAGTCTTGAACAACATCAAGGGCGTTTCGGAGACACTTCCTTAGACCATGGGGCCTGGAGAGACTGCTGCTTTGTCTCTGAACTCATCTCAGGATCTTTCTGCACCCTTGCACGACTCTGTCACAATTTCACCACTTCCATCAGGAAGCAACGACACACTGTTCACAGATCTCGCAGTACCTGGAGTCTTGAGGTACGATCTGCGTCCACGGCACTAAACTTATTGCACAGCACGGCTGTGCCCAAAGAAAACGACTGTTGAGCTTGTCTTTTGCCACTTTTGCGCTGGAACATAAGCAAGTGGCTGGGGACCGGGAAAAGTTATCTTCAATCAAGAATCACGTGATCAGGAGATCACCAGCAAACGGACTATGGTGTTTTTCGCAGGAACTTTTCGGGAAAGAGCTTTGAGGAACAATGCCTGTCGTTATCTCTACTCGTACGGAACAACTGATCGATTGTGCGGCTAACAAAGACATTGGACAGACAAATACATGGTCCTTGAGGACCTATTGTTTTTTTGTAATTATGTTAACCGGTCTTACAGTAGTAATTGCTCTTGGGTCTTGGTACATTGAAGGAGTGCATCCACTTGAAAAAATGTTGCCTACTGAGAGTGTTCCCACTATGTCTACACCTTTTCGTGCACCCGCACACTCTATCTCCTAGGGATTCCCAACACAGACAGAGCTATCACAACAACACACTTCTGTTAATAATGAATGCGACTCATGCGATTCTGAATAGAACAAATTGTTAGATCTGTTTGCATTTGCTGCAGCATGGGGAAAAAGGGTTGGGCTGGTATATTCATCCTTTGCCTCTAACTACTGCCTGTTATGCCTCTATAAGTGCACTGTTCTTGGGTCGTTGGAATGATAGCATCTCAGGGAACTTTGACTGGACTAATTTAAATGAGTTCGAAAGGCGAGTCCTGATGCCTCTGGGATGCTCTCTTTTTGCAAATAGGAGCAAGCTTAATGTTACTTCTATTAGGCCTTCCAATAGACTATCTAGACCTTTCCAATCCTTAATCTCTTTCAAGATGGCTCCCCTAGGCAAACGGGATGCCACGCCACCTTCCTATACTATCAATCATAGCCCCAACTCTGTCTCCTTCTGCATACAAAGGAATGGTTCTCATTCAATGGGTACTTTCGAGGGTTGTACTAATGTTGCATACTTGACCAGTGAGGAAAGACCTTTGTATGTAGGTGATCCTGTTTATTTCATTTGCGGTAATGAAGCTTATCTGTGGATACCTAGGGATTGGCAGGGTACTTGTTATTTGGGTATCTTGCTGCCAGGGGTATATGTATCTAGTACCACTGAGGTCTCTAGGGCTCGTCCAAGGTGGGACGAGAACAGTGATACTCCTTCCAAGTCATGGGTGATGTAGCGAAATCTTTTGTACCATTTTAGGGACAGATCATGAATTCTGAGGATATTAGGAGACTGGCAAGAGTATTGGAGAGAACCATCAACCGGACCATCAATATACTCTACAACATGACTCTAGAACAGAAAGCAATTAGATTAGTGGCTCTACAGAACCGGATGGTGTTAGACGCCATCCTGGCTGAGCGTGGTGGAGTATGTAAATTGGTGGGATCCGCTTGTTGTGTTTTCGCACCTGACTCCTCCCCAACCATATTTAAGGCAATGCAAAATCTGCATGTCCTAAGCTCAGAACTGGGATCTTAGTACTTGATTCTAGGACTTTTTATGGACTTGGGGATGGAAGCTCTTTCAGGCTTAGTGGTAATCCTTGGTATTTTGTTGTTCTGTTGTTGTTGCATAAAATGTCTTCCTGCCATATGTTTGATGTTAGGGGGATGTTGCGCGCAAGCAGTAGGAACATTAGTACCGAAAATGCACACACCTGAGAAGATGACTAATGTTTTTTTAATGAAGGATATTACTGTCAAAGATCTAATGGCAATTGATATATCTGATGAATGTGATTCAGGATGTACAGACATGAAACGTGGAGTTATGAGTAAAGCAGCTATTTTTAGTAAACCTCAAGGCTTAGCCCAAAAGGAGGGTTTGTTAAACGGTAATTGTATAGTACCTCCTTAATATTTATTTTGGCCCAAACCTAGTCGCGCTATACGGAAAACCATGTTGCAAAGTCCAGATTATGGGTTAACTTAGCCTCCATTTTAAGATTCATCTGCCATTTTGATTTCTACTTGTGTGTTCTTCGTTCTAAAATGGTGGACTATGTTTTCAACTTGCAACCAAGCCTCCCGACTTTTGAGTTCTGTTAATGTTTAGACTGTCCGAGAGCCGACTTTTTAGACTAGGCAATGAGACCTAGTGCTGCATATGAACTGTTGTGTAAGTGTTGTCTGTGCTCATAAGACTCATCCTTGTATACACATTGGGACAATGTAGAACAAACTCAGGCCATGTGTTTTTGCTGAACTGCATTGTAGCGATTCTTGAAACAAGGCTTACAGTGGGATCCGAGAACATACAACACCATTGTGCCTCCATGGAAATGCAAGCCTATGTAATCCTTTGCATAATATTGTATAATCTGTATGTAAACTAGGCACGGACTCTAGGCCAGGAATTATTAACGTGAAGAGAGGCTAGACAATATTACTGGAAATTGTATAAAAGCACAAATGTTTAGACATCCAGCACTCTCTCACCTCTCTATGTCGGGCTGGTACACATTGTGGGGTGTTGGGAGCCAGATAACTATCTGTGTTGCTTTGTAAACTGTACAGTAATAAAAGATCTGTTTATCTTTTTAGCCTGTGATTGGTGAATTTCCTTTGCGGTAATCAGCCTCGATATTTCCTTGTTCTTTCAGCCTCTGCTCTGCATCCCCCTCCTTAGAAACCTTCTCTGCTCACGGTGCTGCAGCGGGAAGGCTCCTCTCTCTGGCTTGCTTTGTACGGCATCTCCGGGTTTGCCGCAACTCAGCATGACCGTTTGCTTCCTTCTAGCATCCCAACCAGTGTCGGGAATGCATTCTCATTCTCTCCATCTGCCGGTTTTTTATCTCCCAGCAGTGGTCACATGTTCCCAACAACTAATACACACACTGTTCTTTTCAGTTGTAGTAATCTTCATTACTCGAGCCCTCCTCCACATCCCAGTCTTCTCACAAGGATATGCATGGGTGATTCTGTTACCTTCACTAGGATGTTCTATCTTCCATTATGCCATACATAGATTAGATGGAAATAAATGGATATCATTATCCCTTAGAGATGGAGAGGTATACCATGTCTCTTCTGTTGAGTCGCCCTATTTCCTGAGGGTGCTCTCCCCCATGTGGTCCTCCCACAGGTAGCCACCCCAGGGTCAGAGTCGGGTAGCTTTTGCCCTTCCCTGCCGGGCCACATGAGGGCGGTTTCCCCCGTGGAACCAGTGACAATTCTATCAGATTCATCACGTTGCCTTGTGTTTTCGTTTGTAGAAGTGTGAGGGCTGAGCAAGCCATTTTGTCCCTGCTCATCTTTGTACGCCTGCAAGGCAGAATCCAATTCATCACTCTACTGGCAGTGGTGGGATGTGAAACAGACTGTACGTGCTGGCAGCCAACAAAAATAGTGTGTGCAGTTAACCTTAGTTTTTTACTCCTAAGGTATTTTTACAACCATGGAACCTGACATGAGCACCGTGCAGGTCTTGACAGCAAGTGCCTTGTGCAAACTCTGTCGAGAGAGGAGTCTCCCTCATGGAGGTAAGGTTTAGCCAAACTGCTGAAAAGTCTCCAAGATTTCAAAGATGCTTGGGAGATGGAGGGCAGTCCAGGCATCAGCAGCAAGCTGTATCCCCTAGCCCTATTGGCCATGCACCCGTGGGGCATGATCCACTGATGAGAGCAAAAATGATAGCGCTCCTCAGCATTCCTCCCACCGCGCGGGCCCAGTGGTCTCCCAAAGGTCACAAACCCCTGATAGGTTGATATTTTCTCCTGGTAGAGAGGAGAGTAGCTCTGGAGGAGAAGAAGCAGAGGGACTTTTTGATGCTGTACAAGAAGCCCAGAAAGAGGCCACCAAGACCTCCAGCAGAGAAGTGTCTCCAGTGGTGGCTCTCAATGAAAGCCTAGGCACCACTGCCCCTAGGACCTAGTCCAACCAAATGAAGAGGGGAAGGATATTTTTGACTAGTTCAAAAGCTGGAGTTAGCTTTCAGCCTCCAGGAAGTGGAAGAGGAGTTGTGGGGATCAGCCCTTATGAGACGTCTACCAACATTTGGAATTTATGCTATTCTTCAGTTGACTTCAGAAGAGAGGCCTCTCTATTCCAAGATGAAGGCAGGACTCCTCTGGAAGTTCTGCAAGACCCCATATAGTACTTCAAAAACTTAAGAGAGCTCAAAAAGTAGGGGAGCCAAACCTTTGAGGCATTTATGCGTCAGTCCCTGAAATATCTGAGTGGTTGTGTCACAGGTAACAAAGTTGACACATTTAGGGGCATGTTTAGTCTAATTGCATGTGAGAGTATGCTAAAACAATGCAAGATGGAGTTACACCAGTATCTAGGGGACAAGACTTTCAAGGATTCTTAGGAGTTTGTAAAGGCTGTGGTCTGGTTTGTGTTCAGAAAAAGGCTGTGGTTAGTGTATCCAAAACGAATGGAAGGGGGAGAGAGCAACATAAACCAAAAGAAGATAAGGACAAAGGTTTGCACTCTCTTGCCAATAAAGGGCCCCAAAAGTCTGAGGGGAGAACCCTGTCACCTACACACCTACATCATCTGCTCTAGCAGAGAGGAAAAGTGAGGGCACCCCTAGCACTGGGACATCCATTCTCACAGCTCCTAGAGGCTGCTTTACCTGAGGAGATCAGAGACACGGGAAGGGAGATCCTGCCTGCCAGGGTAGACCCAAGCCAGCCATAATTAATACTACACTCACAGAAGAAGAAGAGGAAATAGTAAATATGTGCATCTTAGAGGATGAATTACCACTCATCCTGGGGTTGGCCGAATGCCCCCTTGTATCCCTGAGCGGGAAAGGTACTGGGTCTCCCACTGAGGCCCTGGTTCCTGCTAATATACAGTGAATCTTTTGGACCACATGTTCTTTCATTTAATTTAATTTAATTTAATTTAATATTTATTGTGCTATAGTTTAAATTATAAACTTTACACAAATTTAACATTAAATAGCATATAAAAAATAAATTACCAACATAATACAAATACAATTTTAGATACAAATAATTTGCAATACATATTCTGTTTAAAACAAATAATTCATATCTGTCACAGATATATATACATTTCATACCTTCTAAATAGAAATTACCTTCGTAAAACCTATTTCTCTAAAGAGTTATGCCCAATCTTATTTCAATTCACAACCAAATAGTATATAGAGCTATCAACAGGCGCAAGCTATTAGAGTTGAGGCAATGATGCCAAAACAGGGCTTCCCCAATATGCGTTATTTCATGCACATAGCTACCAAGGAGGGATGAAAATGTACTAGCCATCTCCAAACATTCAGTGAACAAGTGCTTTGCCGTCTCCAACTGCTCTTGTACTTTACATAGTCGGCAGATACGTTCCTCTACGGCAATCCTATCTTTTCTCCCCGTATTGCTAAGGGTGGGAATTTGTTCTAGCCGAAGCAGTAATATGAACCGTCTAAGTCTGACTGATGGACAAATATTCAAGTATCCCTGGGGTTTCCTAGAGTCAAATAATCTATATTGCACTTGCAAAATGGTAACTGCTCAAGCTCTTAAGATGTTCAAAGTTCTCCAGCCAATCCCAGAGGTCTACGCGTTTACTCAGTGCTCTATTTACTTTCTCTGAGTATTTACCATCTCTGGGTTGCCAGCCTATTTCGGAGAACAGATCATTCATCTGGTCTGCAATTGAACAAATCGAGCCTTCCTTTTCTATTTCTTGATGCACTGCTGTTAATAGTCCATTATTTGTATCTCGGGTCATTCTGAGATATAACGAGGCCCTCTTCTTTAATACTAATGCCTTTAAGGAGGTCAGGCCTAATTCTAATCTGATAATGGCCATAGGGACGGAGGGAGGCAAACCAAGAACACGTCACCAGAATTTACCCTCTAATATCTGTAGCCATCTCAGGTCAGACTCTAGTAATGCTTCCAGGCCGTATATTATCGCCGGAGCAAAGACCTGAATGTAGAGTTGTCGTGTACCCCAGAGCGTAAAACCGCCTTGCCTAACCGTAAATCTGTAAAATAAGGCGGTCAACTGTGCAGCTTTGATACGGCGTGTTTGTTTACAGGCCACATAGTCCCCAGTATTTTCAAAATCTATACCTAAATAGCAATACCGAGGGACATAGGCAATATTCGCTACCCCTACTGTAAATTGGACACGTGAGACCTTTTTTTTTGTATATCTCATGATCTTTGTTTTTCCTAAATTAATGCTCAGACCATTCTCTTCAGCATATTCCCATAATGCAACCGCAGATCTTCTCATCCCACTAATGGTGTGATCGAATATCACCAAGTTATCTGCATATGCTAATACTGGGCAGCTTACCTTCCCAATTTTCGGCGGACAATTGCTAACCTTATTTAATGCATCTGGGATGTCATAAACATATAGATTATAAATTAGAGGAGCAGTTACGCATCCTTGCTTGCCCCCCTATTATGTATAACATTTTGAGTTGTGTGGCCTTCTTGGTCTAATTTCAATTTGACTGAGTTGTATGAATGCAAAAGTCTTAAATAATATATTAGGCCGTCAGGACAACCCATTGAATGCAATTTGTTCCACAATTGACTACGAGGTATGGAATCAAATGCCGCCGAGAAATCTATGTATAATGCATAGAGCGGGACCGATCCAATTCTTAAAGCTCTGGCTCGCAAGATGTCCATTATCATGATGTTATGGGCAGTGGAGTAACCTTGTCTAAACCCACTTTGAAATCTAGACAATACTCCTTTACCCTCTGCCCAAGCTTGTAGCTCATTGAGCAGAAGTGAGGCAAATATCTTTCCAGTGGCATCTAGCATAGAAAGCAACCTATAGTTGCTTGGGTCAAGTCTATTGCCCTTTTTAAAGACTGGAATTAATATTGCTGTCTGCCAAGAGTAGGGTATTTTACCTGTCTTTAGTATTTTCTGAAACAGGATGTTTAACAAGCTTGCCCAAAACTCAGGGTACACTTTCATAACAATGTTAGCCAGACCGTTGGGTCCCGGTGCTCTTGACGATTTTATCTCTTTGATTTTATTCAAGATGAGCTCATACGTTACGGGAAATGGGACCTCACAAGGCGGGCTGCCCAGCATTGTTACTTCCTCACCCTCCATATTTCTGTCTTCCAGAAATTTAACCCACACTCTTGCTTCAATAGGGTTAACTAGTGCCCCCCTCTGTATACCTTGAGCCTCGCTCAAGAGGGACCAGATGTTACGGGTCTTCCTTTCACATATAGTCTTCACCAATTTCTGCCAGGAAAGAACCTTATCCACCCTTTTTTTCTCCTTAATGGCCGATCTGCATCTGTTTTTAATCTCTCTAATTGTTCGATAGTATACTTCTCCAGGGGCCATTGTTCTCTTGGCCCTACATAGGTCAGCTCTAAGGTTACGTTTCATGTCTCTAATTATTTTATCAAATGGTAGTTTATTCCCCACAATGCTCATCATGTGCCCCATAGGGGCCGCCGCGTGTTTTCCTGAAAAAGCACTAATCCAATCCTCTATAGAGTTAATGATCATAGCATTAAATTTGTGTAGCTCTTTAGGCGCTACTATTCCCAAAGTTTCTGCCGCAAGTGCAATATTCTTATCTGACCAGGAAATCCTGGTACCTGCATTATTGACTTTTACAGTACCCATATTACTAAGTAGGGGCTGTTTTCGGGAAATACTCATCACACATTTTAAGGCGGCATGGTCACTCCATTCGTTGGGCAGGACTATCAGATCTTCAATCTGCTCTTGAAGCCCCGGACATATATATATATAGTCCAACGTACTACTGGAAACGCCGTTGGACCAAGTATGTTGTCCAGGGTAATCACTGGCCGTTCTGCCATTGAGCATTATCATGTCCCAGAATTCAAACAGGTATTCCCATGCACTGCCCTCAAGATTTTTTTTATTGTGAATCATAGTTCCCTTTTCTTGCAATTTAGAATTCTGCATTTTGCACACCCGTCCTCTCATATGGCAATTGAAATCACCCACAACCATTGCTCCCGAGTTAGTAGCTGCAGGTGACCAGTTTGCCAGCAAATCCTGTAGGGAATCTTGCAATTGTTCACTCAATATTGCTCCAGGTGGATTGTACAGGTTTACCAGCAGAAAAGAACCCATAGAGTCTTCGCCATCAAGTATCACTTCAACTGCGAGTAGGTTGTTTTCACAGTTACAGCCAATCTGCCTGGAGCCTAAAGTGTTAGCCACTCCTATCGCCAGTCCGCCAAAAGGCCTGCCTTTATCACCTCTTTTGGCAGCTGTATGGAACAACGTATACCCATCTAGTATCAAGGGGTCTAGTGCCCAAGTCTCTTGCAGGCAAAAACAGCTGCATTTATCAAGCATTTTTTTAGAACCCTCTGATGTGAATAAATGCGAAAAACCCCGACAGTTCCAAGATACAACAGTTAGATCTCACGGTTTCCTTAAGATCTCGGGAAGGGCATCGGCCAACCATTTCAATACTCGTTGGACATCAGACGCTTCTATTTTCTTGTCTGTCTGCATGTTTGGGCAAGGTGCTGTGTCCATAGAAACGGCGACCTCTTCTTCCAGGCAGCGGGAATCTATTTCATTTATATCAACATCCACTTCCACATCTACTGTTTTTAATTCCTCTTTATACTTTCTTAACAAATCCGCCGTAGCCGCAAATTTACAGTGAAGGGCTGAGACATTTGGATTCAGGCCTTTCAAAGGTTCTACAAATTGAAAGTCATCTGAGATTAATACCCGCAATTGAGGGACAGAGTACAGTCTTGTCAGTAACTCTGATAGTGATAGCCATTTGTTAACCTTACTCTGATAGAGGTTCTTGATCAGGCATATACGACTGCCTTTCTTCTCGTTCTTATCAGCCGTAGTGACCACTACTTTAAGGGGTGGATCTTCCTGTACTGTCAGTTGACTTGTTACCATAGCTATATCTACTACGACGCTATGGCTTGCCTCCACCTCTTCCACAGGGTCTACTCTTTCTTCCCGGTCCACTACGGGCTCCTGTTCAGAGAGTAACCAGCTGGTCAAATATCCATCCCAAGCTGCCTTTCTTTTCTTGGCTCTTGCTACTCTTTTCCTACTCTTCTTAGTAGTCATTCCCCTCTCATTCTTCTCTGTCGTTGTTGATTGTGTGGTACTATCTCTTTTACCCTTATTTGTTTTTCTTGCCAATCTCTTCTGTTTTTTAGAGAAAAATGGGTCGGGTCTATCTATCTCCTCATCAATTTCCAAATTTTGTTGCTCTTCAATCTCACTTGTTATATGAATTGCCTCAGATAAATTTGCCTCCACATCTTCGACAGAGATCGTTCTCTCCTTGTTTCCCCTGATGAGAATGTCCATATTGGCCAAGATCCGCCCCGACATTTTCAGCAAGATCTTGAGCGCAAATTGAAGCGAGGCTACCGATGCCTGAATCTCGGCAATTTCGGCTGCCCCTGTACATGGTTTATCTGTACGATCAATTGCTTCATCGGGATCATCTTCCATTGAGGCTAATGCCAGATTAGGTGATGTAGAAAGTCTCTCTGATCCTTCTCCCACCATGGATGTCCCTGAATGTATGGTCATTGGCTTATCTATCGGTAATCTGCTGTTGTTGTTAAATCTTACTTCGGGTGTGGTGTCATATTTCTCTGAATATTTAGACATAGGTCTAATAATGAATTATTATCAATATCTTCCAAATTTGATATACTCAATAGAGGATTTTCTTGTTGGTCAGATGTGTCTTCTTGAATTGTAGTTGAATTTATTTCTTGAGGGGGAAAAAAAGAAGTAATCACACCTTGCTTGATTGGAGAAGTTTTTTTTGCTTTTGCTTTAGGTATCAGCTTTTCCATCTCAGCCTTCCGGTTAGCGGGACCCCAAGCAACTGTTCTTGACTGGGTTTTCCTTAGATTGTACGCTGGGTGATTCAGGTTCTTGTCTGGTTGCATTAAAGGTGCAGCAAGTAGACTCTCTGCAAGTACCAAATCCACTTGCTACAGCAACTCTCAATTTACAGGATTCAGCCCACTATATTTTCTAAACTGCACACTGTTGTTGTTCTATGCCTGGATCAAAGGCATCAGCCCGCAGTCTCCAGGTGTTATCCACTTAGGTAGGTAACAGATTATGCAGTAGGACAATAGGGGGCTGACAATTCCGGTAGGTCTACAGTGTTAACTAACTTAACACTGTTAATGTGCTGCGTTAGTCATTTGCTGCACTGAACCAATGGGCCTTAATGGTCTCAATTCAATGTTACTTCCGGCTCTCCGCTCACCTGCAAGGTAGTGGGGAAACTCTATATAAAAGACTTAACTAATGAGAAGTCTACAAAAGCCCACCGTAATCACACGGCCGACCGAGCGGTAATCCAGGACACGGACCACGTCTTGTAGTTACAACCGTATGCTGACGGCCGCAACAATCAATGCTAGTCCCAGTCCTTAAGTGCTCCTGCACCAACCTATAGTGTCTGCTCTTCGTGGCACTAGTCTACTCCACCTGTGACTCTCGTATGCACAAGGAGATACGGAGGAGCACGCCGCTTCTGGGCGGTCGCTGGCAATCAAGCCGCGTTTGGCTGGGGCGGGGAGGTCAAAACACTGTGTCAGGCCGCACCTCCACCCAGCGTGTACAATACCGCGCTGTGTGAGGCCGCCTGACACCGCAAAGAGTGTTATCATAGACCAAAGTAACAACTCTTGGGAGGTCGATGGGAGCAGCAAACCGTGTCCACAACAGGAATGATCTGCAACCAATCCAGCGGCAGTCCAGCCGTAAATGTCAGCCCCGGAATCAATCGGGCTCGTGGACACTCTACAACCCGCCTGACCTGCTATCTGATTGGGCCAGTCACAGTGCTGCAACCCGGGACATTCAAGATGCTCACCCGCTGCACCGCTGCACCCCCACAGCACTGCTCCACTGCAGGATTCCCAGAGTGGCCAGGACAGCACCACACGAGACCCGGAGCCAGATAGCATCGTTTGTCTGGCCGCTCACCACTCTTCGCTCGTCGCTCGCTCCGCCACTCCGCTCTATCAAAGTTGGAGGAAAGGACCTACAGAAACGTGTCAAGCCGCACCTCTCGTACGTGTTAATCAGAAAGAAGCCGCTTCCGACACGTTCTTTAATAGTATCAAAATTCCAGCAGTCCATGATACTGCTGCAAGTATCACTTCTGCCTGGCAATGGTGGATACGAGAGGGCCAGATCATCCCTGGTCCTCCGAGACTAGTCAGGGAATTTGATAGTCTCTGCCAATGTCCACTGTCTATTGTGGTATTCATTTGGAGGGGGGAACCTCTCAACTCTGCGTCGCTGTCAAGGATGCTTTCTGTTCGGAAACAATAGACCTGATGCGGAATTTATCACTGTGGTCACATGAGTGAGGGGCAAGGAAGCAGCTTGGGTAGCAGCCCTGGTGGAAATGGGTCTAGTGGCTCTTCCAGCTGATGATGGTATAAGATCGGCTCTACCGTTACTACCCAGTCCAGATCCAGAGTACCCAAATGCGTTTACTCCTGCCACAGGGGGTCTAGTGGCCACTGAAGTTCCTGCTGTGATGACATATATGACTGAGTGACCCCAGGATTGCCTTCAGGTATAGAACCCATACCTGAGGTCGAGGACATGGTAGCTTCAGGCCTTGCGGGATTCACAAGCTAAGTGACTTGTCATTAGCTGGAAGGCCAAGCCAGGCTGGCTTTTGCCAAGCACAGTGCAAATGTTCCACTTTGGCAGATCTGCCTGACTGGTCAGAGAAGAAAGTCCAGGGGGAAGCCCTGGGGATGTTCAAGGTGTACTGGGAGAATGGACTCATATAGAATGAGCCCAGGACTTATGAGGTGGGGTCCAGCTGGAATTTGGTGGTTCCTCATTGCCACAGAAGGTTCCTGTTAGACTTGGCTCATGCCATTCCTTGAGAAGGTCACCTTGGGATGACAGAAACAGCTGATGGACTATCGGCTCATTTCCACTGTGCCAAATGGCGTCAAATATAAAATCATTTGTTCGGTCCTTCCACACTTGTCAAGCATGCAGCAAGGCGAGCAGAGCCACCAAGGCGCCTTAATTCCAATACCCGCGGTTGGGCTGCCTTTTGAGAGAATAGGTATGTACATTGTTGTCCTTTGGATCTTCAACCCTCCTCCCAAACAGACATATCTTGGTCATATTGATCATGCCACCCGGGACCCCTAGGCCGTCCCCCTGAAGAGCATCAAGGCCCACTTGGTCACAAAGACTCTCATTGGGATATTGTTTCATGTAGGGTTACCTAAGGAAGTTATTTCGACTGGGGATCCAACTTCATATCTGAGTATATGACGGTGATGGTGAATGAATGTGGTGTTACCGACAAATTCTCCACAGCCTTTCACCCACATACTAATGGGTTTATTGATTGGCTCAACAAGACCCTCAAGGGCATGATAGGTGGCCTGGAAAAAAATCATTCAAAAGAAAATGGAATATTCTCCTGCCATGCCTCCTGTTCTCCTACTAGGAGATGACACAGAGTGGTGTCGGGTTCAGTCCCTTTGAGCTCTTGTTTGGTCATCCCGTTAGGGGTCTGCTAAGTCTGATGCGGGAAGGAAGGGAGGGCAATCCCCAAACTCCTTCCCACAACAGAGGGGACTATGTGATCGGCCTCCAATCCTGGATGTCCAAGTACAGGGAACAGAGCACCGAGAACCTGAAGGCCTGCCAGGAGATCATGAAGCATGGCATGACCAGAGGGCAACTATGACGGAATACACACCGGGCCAGCTAGTCTAGATCATGGAACCCATCCAGCCCAATACCTTGCAGGACAAGTGGACTGGGTTCTATGTGGTGATTGAAAGGATCAGTGAGGTAGACTACCTCACTGACATGAAGAGCCAGAGGCAGACGCATTGGTTCTTTCACATCAACTGGCTGAAACCCCATTACAGCTGGGATGAATTTGTGATGGCTCTGGTTACGGATGACGAGAAAGATAAGGAGTCGGATCCCCTCCCTAATCTTTTACATGCAGAATCCAGAGACGGGTCTCTCGAGGGAGTTCAACTCTTCCCAGACCTCTCAGAGCAGCACAAGGGTTTAGGCAGAATCACATGCAGTGCCTTTTGGGAACACTACATGCAATTAAGACTACAAGTGTCAGAACAAATTCAACTTTGGTACAAGCCTGTACTACACAGTAAAGTGGTAGTGATGACTGAGCAGCCAGACCTATCTCCATAGTTTAGTGAGCAGTAGAACAAGTAACACATAGGGCCAACAAATACAGCGATTCAAACAAACACTTTATTCAAGGTTTCTTGGTAAAAGAATATACATGTATTTACTCAGTAAAGTCAGTTTGAAAACATTACACTAGCAAGAGCAACTCAATATCAGACACTCTTATACTACAATTACACAAACAATAAGTTACTGAACAAGTTCAGCTCCAGTGAAGTGGGAGCAAAATGGGACTTCAGATACTTAATAAAGGGGTAAAAAGACAAGGGCCCTCATTACGACCCTGGCGGAAAGCGACTGACCGGAGCGCCACAGCGTAAATAGCGTTTCCGCCATTGTACGAAGGAGCAAAGTGCGGCCCATTCCGACCCATCGGGCACGAGCACCACGCCACGGCGGAAGTGCAAAGTCCGCGATGGCGGAAATGACCCCAAAACGGCCCACACCGCCGCCGTACGGCGCCCTAGGTGCAATACCGCCACCCCTCTTAGCGGTCACCGCAGTGTGCGCCTACCGGAAAGTACGGTGCCCGGAAATATACGGAAACGGAAGTTAAAACATGGGCCCGGAACGGGAAACATCCCGGCGTACACCTATAAAAACACCAAAACCACACAACCACTAAAATCACTACCCTGAAACACACCCCAACCCGTCAACCACCCTAGCGAAACCAAGAAAAATGGGAAAAGTAGCGAAGAAAGCGTGCGACCGCAAGCGGCAGGTCCACTTCTCCCGTGAGGAACTCACCGTGCTAACAGAGACCCTCCAGGAGAATGCTGCCGTCGTCTTCTCCACGCAAATGACCAGGACGGCACTTGCAAACAAGAAGGCCATATGGGCTCTGGTGGCACAGCGGGTAAGTGCGGTGGGGACCGCACCCCGCACCCCACAGCAATGCCGCAAGCGATGGGACGACCTGCGGATACGCGTCCGCAGCATACTCTCTGCCAACCGCAACATTGCCACAGCCACCGGGGGAGGTCCTGAATCACCCATCAAGTTGACCCCCTGGGAAGAAATCTGTGCCTCCACCATCGGAATGGAGAGCATAGAGGGAGTCGGAGGGATGGAGAAAGGAGTGCAGACATCCGAAGATTCAGGTAGGTGGGCCAGATAAAACAATGCCAAATCCACACAGTCCATCCATGTGAAGTACCATGCGTCCACATAGTGCAACAGAAACACATGTCCAGGAGAACGTCCACACACATCGGCCTGAAAGCGCACGTCAAAACCCACAATAAATACATAAATAATTAAAAACCCCTAATACACGCACTACACGTGCAGCAGGCACACCCTAACTGCAGGCTGCCAAACAACTGCACCCTCACTCCACACACAAATCAAAGCACCTCCAAGACCCCGACCCAAATCACCCTCAGGTACCACCCCAATGCATGTGATACAATGCCATTCCAATTCCCACTGACCCATCAATAACCCTCGCCCTCCTTTACTCCACCACAGGGTCCGATCCAAACGACGAGCTACAGGACACCCCTACCAGCACACCTGCAAAGAGGGCCAAGACCAACGGCCAGAGACCCTCCACCTCAGCTGCACGCATCAAGACACGGCAGCAGCACAAATCAGGTGGCAGCACAGAGGAGGGAACATCAACAGGCACCCCAGCAGCCAGCATGGCCACAACACCACCACCACAGGTCCCCCCAATGGATGCCACAGAAGGCACTGCCTCTGGTGGCAGCAGCACCATAGGTGACACCCCATTGATGGCAGCATGCTCGGACACAGAAGACGGGGATGTCGAGGTCAGATCCATCCATGACCTGTCCCAATCCCCCTGTCTGTCCCCTCCCGTACAACATGAGGATACCACGCAGGTGCAGCCACAAGACGACGACTGGCCATCCCCCACAAGCCCTGTGGCAAGGCAACATGAGGACAACAGCCCCTCTGTGACACCACCGCAAATGGCCATGGCCCAGCAGAGGCAACAGTCCCTCGACAAGTTAATCGTCCAACAGCAGCAAATGGCCACACTCCTCAAGGGCCATGCCGATGAATGTGGGGGCACCAAGGCAGACATAGAAACATCAACAGAGACACTTAGGGCAGAAATGGAGAGAGGTACAGAGACGCTAAGGGCACAAATTGAGAGTAGCACCGAGAGCCTGAGAGTCCAAATGGAGAGTAGCACCGAGAGCCTGTGGGGGGAACTGCATGCGACGTCCAAAGACGTATGTGCCGAACTTGCCGCAGTGCGCCGTGTGCTCACTGAGCTCTCGCAAACCCTTAGGGACATGCATGGACGTGAGCAGGCAGACACATCATCTGTTGCAAGTTCCGTCCAGGGCAGCCCCCAACGTAGATCTGGAAGGAACCTGCGCTCCACAGGCAGGGGTGCCCCTGATACCCGCAGAGGGGGCATGCAATAGCGACAGCCCACTGACAATGAGCATCTTTGGACACTGGTGTTCGGGGGGGAGGTAGGAGGGTGGAGGGGGTGTGTTGGGCTCACTTGGGTGGCGGGTCGATAGGGTGTTCAACATGATATCACATATGCCATAAAAAGTGCACGATCAACCAATGAGAAGTGTGGACATTGATCTTTGTGTACTAGGCCATCATAGGCGTACAGTCCATATTGTGCATGTCCCAGACACACGCAGTGCCACGAGTCCCGTGTCCATGTATCAGCCACCAGGCGTGAGTGCTAGAAGCATACATCAATGAGATGCTGACGAATGTCACGGGCCTCCGGTGCCTCGCAGACTCCATGAGGTGCTGCCACATCCCCACCCTCATCATGACCATCATCAGGTGCTTGCAGTTCTGCGTCAGGGGGCATGGGCACATTTCTACGTACGCACATGTTGTGGAGCATGACACATGCCATCACCATCTTTGCAACCTTCTCATGGCGGTACAGGAGTGCCCCGCCAGACCTGCTGAGGCAGCGGAAACGGGTCTTCAGTAGGCCGAATGCCTGTTCAATGACTACACGGGTACGTGAGTGGGCATGGTTGTAGTCCTCCTCATGCTGGTCCCGTGGGTTCCGGACTGGTGTGAGGAGCCATCTCTTCAGTGGATATCCAGCATCACCTGTATGTGGACGAGAAACGTATGATGTGGAATGCCATTGATACGTACGCACACCCCCCCCCCCCCTTCCTGGCAGGTCATTGACAATTCACATACCCCACATCATCATGCATGTAATGAGACTCACCGAGTAGCCAGGATCTGTTCCCTGCGTGTCGCTCCATGTAGCGTGGTATTGTAGAGTTCCTCAAGACCATAGAATCATGGGTTGATCCAGGGAATCGGGCACAACAATGTGTAATGATCCTGTTGGAGTCACACACCATCTGTACATTCAGGGAATGAAATTGTTTTCGGTTGCGGTACTGGGCCTCCATGGCATGTGGGACGACCAATTCAACATGGGTGCAGTCGATGGCACCAATGCAACCCGGTATGCCGGCAAGTGCATGGAATCCCACTTTTGTGTTGGTTATTTCCTGCTCCGAGCGTGGTAGAGAGATGTAGTCGTCTGCGTGCTTCAGGAGGGCATCGAGCACTTGCAATAGTGTCCGTGAGAACAGTGGCTGAGAAATGCCATGCAACTGTCCGACTGTGTGCTGGTAGGTGCCTGTGGCCAGGAAGTGGAGTACAGACACCACCTTCAGTAGGGGTGGGATGGCGGTTGGGCTATCTATCATGCTGACAAGGTCAGCCTGTGTCATGTCCACAATGGCGGCTATGGTGTCCCGGTCCAGACGGTAGAGGGTGTGGATCTGCTCATCAGTGAGGTTGAACGGATGTGCTCGGAGGCGTTGAATTGCGGGCTGCCTGCGTGGTGGTAGTGGCTGTGCTGGTGGGCCTTGCTGGCCCTGCCTTGGCCTCCTCCTCCTCCTGCGTCTCCTCCGTGCGGCTGGTTGTAGTTGGTGTTCGTCTTCTTCTTGGAGTCGGAGCACTTGCAGTGCTATCAGGTCCCCCAGGGCCAACATCGCGAGTCCTGCCGGTAGCATTTCGGTGTGGTTGTGGGAGGAGACTGGCTGTGCAATTTATGTGTTTTCAGGCTGTATGGCCTCCACCTGTGGTGATTGATTCCACCTGTGCAAACTGCTCTCCCCTTTGGCCGAGCACGTCCCGCGCACAACGCTGCAATTCGGGGAATTGTATCTTGCTATTGCAATCATGTATTTGTACCCGATGGCCGTGTAAGATTGGTTGATATGTTCATTCTGCTGTGGTCTCATTGTTTCACATACTATCTGTGCAGTCGCGAACAGACTTGTGAGGGGTCAGTGGGACGTAGTACTCGAGTAACGGTGGGCCCTCATGCATCACTGTACCGAGTTGCAAGGACGGGCGGGGCGTCCCATTCGTGGGTGAAGGCAGTTGCCATTTTCACACACAGCCGCACTCGATGGAATAATTAGTGATTTCAAACGGCCACAGATGCCTTTTCGACGTGATGTTGCAAATGAGGAATTCGAAGGGCGGCGCTTTCGGTTTCCAGCTAGCGGCGAGGAGATGCCCACAGGTCTGACTGCAAATGTAACGTTCTATTGTTCTATGTCCTTGAGACAGGGCCCATGGCGAGGGAGCAATGATTGATATGAATAGTTTGGGATGCGCAATAGCTACGTGGGCGATGAGGCCGTCCGTTCCCAAATACATGTTACTTCACAACACTGGAATTACGGGCTGGGGCACTGTGGATTTAGCAGGCTGCATAACGCACAGACTCAATGGATGTTTCTAATGTTATGTGAGTAATTATTCAGGCATTTTGATCCCGGGATGAGGGAATGATGGATGGATGCATGGGCAGGTGATTTGATACAGAGTTTGCCATGTACAGGGCTTCTTGGGATCTATCCGCCTCCCCTACGCTATGTGATGCAGGGCTGCCATAGTGGGACCATCGTCCATCTGGCCTTGTTGAGCCCTCCCTGTCTCGAGGTGCCCTCAGACACTCGTTTGTGATGGTGTTTGCACCTCGATATAGATGGTTATGAGTCGCAAGTGGTTTTGGGGTGGTGATGTTCCTTTGGAGTGGGCTAGCATGCATATGGCTGTGGATTTCGTGTGATCATTGAAGTGAGTTGTTGGTATGTAGTTCTGATGGCCATTCTGTTCTTTTTCTTTTCTTTTGGTTGACAGGTATCTCCTCCCCTTTTGCCACTGCCATCTGTATGCCACTCCTGCAGATGGATTTTACTCCCGACACCTGCTGCTTCGTGTTAATCAGTGGAGCAGCATTACGATCTTATGGGACGATCGCCAATGGGCCACATGCCCTTACGCAGTACTGGTGGCTCGGAGCAACATTTCGGCCTTTCAGCTGGACTAGTGCCTCCCCATTGGGACGGCCCTGCGGTTCTGTGCGCTTCCATGCTGCCTTTTCGTACGTGAATGTGGCTCTGTGTACCATGGGGGAACAGGGCGACACACAGGTAGTGGCTGGTCATTTCTTGCGGAAGCAGCCCACAATGGTGATTAGTGTTTTGGAGTTCATGGCCTGATGGCTGTATGTGCTTTGTGATTTTGATGTGCATAAAATTTCTATTCTGATTTGGCCCGTGTAGCGTTTTTCTTTGCAAGTGATGTGGCATATGCCTATTTGGGGGGCGATGTATTGTGAGGAGATCTGCATTGGGTTCCAGCTTCGGGGTTTAGTTGCGTGGTACTGTGCTGTGCGCGTTTGCCTACGAAGCCCAGTGAGGTCAGGGATGGGGGCTGCCAATATGCCAGTTTGAATGTTGTCATGCTCAGGGGCGGGGGATTGGGTTTTGTGTAACAGATGCCGGTCAGCCAGGTGGACTGGTTGAATGATGTGGTTTTCGGAATATTGCTGGTCACAGGTGCCTGTGTTTGCGTGCGTTTCTTGGTGGGGGACTGTGGTCATGTCCATTGGGATGGCTTCTGTATTCGTGCCATCTGTGCCCTGCAGCTCCCATTGGCCCCTCTTGTGTTTCTTTTGTTCGTTGGCATGCATGGGTGACTTGTACATTTCAATGGTTGCATTGTGGCTTCATTGCACCTACGGGGAGTTGTACTTTGTGGGCAGGGAGCGGTGTACAGGCACTCAGTGGGGCCGTTTACGGTTGATTCGCGATGCCGTACTTCTCGCCATGGCGGAATGGTACATTCCGCCATGCCTGATGGCGTTAGGTACATGTCCGCTAGGGTCGGAATTGGCGTACCGTTGCACCATGGTGGTGTTTGCGGTTTGGCATGGCGCGCGCGCGCGTGCTTGGTGCAGTTAGCGTTGGCGTTCAGTACGGTGTCGCTAATGGCTTCGTACTTTGCGGTGACGGGTCATAGTCGCACCGAGCGCTATTCGATGGCGGTATTGCATTTCCGCCATCGTTTTTCGATTTCCGCAAGGGTCGTAATGAGGGCCAAGGTTATAAGAATAGACAGCCCAAATACTTTCATAGGCAGGGCAAAGGATTTCAGTAAACTACAACCAGCAATTCAGTTCATAGGCCTGGGCAAAAGTCAATGGTTCAGAGTCTTTGTATAGGATAGCACAGTTCTGGTAGTAAACGGATAAGTATTTGCCACAGAGTTTAGAAGAATTTGGCTAGGCGAAAAGTTTGACGAATGTTTAGGGAAGGACAAACCTTCAAAGTTGAGAAATGTTCCACAAACTTTCGCAATGGTCAAAAATATTTCCGGACCGCGTTTGCACAGTACCTTTGTATTGAAGAAGAGCTGTAGCTGAGGCAGTTGCTGCTGGCAGTTCGAGCAGATTTTGCTGTTCCTGAGCTTCAGTCGTGGGGACAAGAAGGAGGACGTTCAGAGGTTCCTGCACTGCCCATGGGTGAGGCCACAAGCTTAGCAAAACGTCAGTTTAAGGTGTGAGTGCCTTAAAGTCCACAAACTGGTATCCTTCCCACTGGCTATCGGGTTTTCCACAGCACTCTGTAGAAAATTTGACCAGGAGGGGATGGTGTCCAGGCGACTTACAAGTTGGTTGTTCCCACCAAACTCAAGGGAAGAAGTTAACCTTGAAGGGCTTCTCTGTCGATGGAGTTTCAGTTAATTCGGACCTGCAGCAGGGCTTCACTGGTTGTCCAGGCTTTGCAGCAGTACTCTTCCTTCAGCTCGTCTTCGGTTCTTTCGTTCCAGTGGTCGACTCTGCTTTCCAAATCCCAGAGACCTGCTTTTAAACAGTTTTCCCCCATTCATTCCAGCCTGGCTGTCACTCAAGCAACAGGGTGGCTGTCCTTGCCGGACAGCCAGCTGGCCGATCACACCAGAGTGCATTCAGGTCTCCTAGGAGACTAAGCACAGGGAGTTTCGGGCACCTCCCTCACATCCTGTCCACCCGAGACATTGAGGCGCAATAGGAGGGCTTCAGCACTGAAGCCCATCAAAGGCCAACGAACAAAGGGACCAAACCTGGTTTGCCGCACAGAGATAAACACAAGAAGGACATTTCCTAAAAGAAATGGCGAAAAAAGATGACCAGAGTCTGTTTTTACAGATAGGTCTTGGGCGCCATATTGAAAAACATGGCTGGCCCGATTTTTAGATACCGTTGTTCGCGGTTGGAAAAAGTCATGGTAGTTTGATCTAAACCACTGCCACCAGCCATTTAAAGTATGAATCGGTAACATTTGACTGCTACATGAGTGTTTTGACTCAGGGGAATCTAGGCAACCCCTCCAGCACTCTATAGGAAGATAGTGTGTGCTGGGCCTGTAAACTTAAAGAGACTAGTAAAGTCAATTTAAATGTACATGCTCTGGTAGACAGTAGTCAGTCCCAGAGAAGGTATTTAAACCTTGGGGAGTCTGAAAGACACTCCTGTGCCACTGCACTGAGGGTGCTGTGTGACACACAGAAAAAGATGATGCCTATGGAGTTGTTTTAAAACTACATAACCAAAGAACACAAAAGTAAAACACACTGAAAATGAAAAGTTCAAAGTCCCAGAATACAGCAAAAGAGCTGGAGGTCTCTAAGGTAGAGGGAATTTATCACTTGTGTGAGAATTCTCCCTAACAAGAGACAAGACTAACAGCCGTTGCTGGGTCAGTATGCCAGCCTGTTCTCCTTGACTCCTGGGAAGATCGACTGGTGTATCCATGACATCAACACAGGAGCCAGTAAACAGTAGGAATCACCGGATGTCGGACGAGGTGAAAGACACCATCAAGGAGGAGGTCGCCAAGATGTTTGCCTTGGAAGTTATCAAGCCTTCCTGGAACCCCTGCGCTAGCCCAGTGGTACTGGTCCCTAAACAGTCAAGTAGGGGGAAGACTGAGGTCCTCTTTTGCATGGATTATTGGGGGCTCAACTAAGTCATGAAGACAGATGTACAACCCATCCCTGGAGCAGACACGCTAATCAAGCAGTTAGGCGCTGTTGGTTCATGAGTATTTTTGATCTCGTGTTGCTCGGACTGAACCTGCAAAAGAGAGGTCTGCATTCTCAACGCTGAATGGGCTTTATCAGTTCGCTGTTATGCTGTTCGGACTAAAGAACACCCCTGCCACCTTCCAGATGATGGTAAACCAGGTCCTAAAGGGGCTGGAAAACTTCAGCATTGCCTACCTCAATGACATTCCCATATTCAGCAACACCTGGGAAGACCACCTATCCCACCTGGAACAGGTACTTCAAGCCATGTAGAAGCCATGTAGAAGGCTGACTTGACTGCCAAGGCATCCAAATGCCAGTTAGCGCAGGTCGTGGTGGTAAGAAACAACCTCTCAAGGCCAAAGTTGTGTTATGTTTGCGAATTTGGCATTGGTGCAGTGTTAGCACAATTGAATTATGAGGGGGTAGAACAACCTTGTGCATAGCTGAGTAGGTGCTTGATCAAGCGAAATCACAACTGGACCACCATTGAAAAGGAGGCATTTGTGGTAGTTTGGGCAGTGCGCAAGCAAAAACCCTACATCTTTGCATCTCACTTCACAGTCCAAACCAACCGCAGACCTCTGTGGTGGCTCATCGGCATTCATAGAAAAGATTCCCAAGTTACTGCATTTGGCCATATTCCTACAGGGGAATGCACATGGACAGTAAACACAAACTGGGGGCACTGCACTCCAATGCAGATGGGCTCAGTAGGTACATTCACCCAGAGGATGAGTTAGTCCCTTAGAAGTGTGAGTCTCAACCTTTTTGGCTGGGGGACATGTGAGGAATTGTCATCTGGCTTTTTTGATTTTTAGTACCTAAATGGTGTTGGTGATTCCTTCTCCAAAGGGATAATCTACTAACCAGATCCCCTTTGTCACAACTCCCTGCCAAAAGCAAATTACACTTGTGCCTTGCTGCATCAGACAGCAAAGGCACTACAGCAAAGGGTGACATTTAAGATATGCCCCCTGTATGCCATCTATAACAATCATAAGTACCCCATGCTGGTGACAAGGTAATCTCTAAGAATAAGCTATGCCTCAGTTAAGCCATACCTACTTCATCCCCCCTTTCCCCCCACTGCAGACTCTACCTCTGGTTCCACTCTCACCAACCAACATCTTGCCATCCCCGATACTCTTGACATTCTTGCCCCAGTCATGAGGATCCACCCTTGAACATGCCTCCAAGCATAACACCTGGTACGACTCTGAACTTGCAACCCTGAAACGCAAGTGCAGAGCTGTGTAACGGAAGTGGCAGACCTCAGGCTGACCCTCTGACAAACTGGCCTGTCACCTTCTCCAAAGTCAATATAGTCTCTCCATTCGCTCCAAGAAAAGGGCCCACATCCCGGATCACATCTCTGGTGCATCCAACAACATGCTGACCTCTTTACAATCTGCAGGGAACTAGCCAACCCTTCGGCATTCTCCACCTCACCTCTTCCCTCTCAGGCCCTCTGCGATGCATTGGTCACTCACTTCAGTGCAAAATCTCAGGTCATCCTGAGCACCCTCTCTTCCCTTTTCCACCCCCCATTCCCCTGCCACCTGTGGCCTCCCAACTCCCCTTTGCCTTTATCTCCTCCTTCTCTCCTATCACATCCGATGAGGTCACTAGAGTTGTCCGATCTATGAAGGTCTCCTCCAAACAGGTGTCCTGAACTATTAAGGACAACATTGGCTCTCCTGCCCCTGCTGAGTTCTTTTTTTTTAAACTTCTTTTTATTATTAGCGTGGCAGCAAAACACAGGCGAACAGCGTCAGGCAGAAGCAATGTAAAAGAACAGCGTACATAGCGTAGGTATGTAGAAGTTACTACACATGATGAACAATCAAAGAACAAAATACAGTCACATCGTGAAAAAGGACATCAGGAAACTATGACAGGGCTGAGGACCCAAGCTGGTGGGGAGAAGCGGGGGAGGAGGAGGTGTCCTGAATCTCGACTAGATCAGACATATAGGAGCGGAAACTGAGCCAGATGTTTCTAGGTCTGGAGTGAATGGGTTGTAAGTGGGACCAGGTTTCCTCGGAGTCAGAGGCCCAAGTGACCGCTCTCAGCCATTGGGCATGTGTGGGAGGCAAGGGGTGAAGCCAACAGAGCAGGATGGAGCGCACCGCGAGAAGCAGGCAGAGACCAGCTAGTTTCTTGGAATCTCGTGGGAGGCCTGGGAGATCATGGAAGAGGCATACCAGTGGAGAGAGAGCAATGGGGTGGTCAGTTACAGCGGACACTGTCGAGCAAACGGCCTCCCAGAACTGTGCGAGGCGGGGGCAGGACCAAATCATATGGATGTAGTCGGCATCGTCCTGACCGCATCTGGGGCAGCTGGCAGGGTGGTCGATGGACATACGGTGTAGTCTGATCGGGGTATGGTGAAATCTGTGAAGCACTTTGAATTGGATAAGTTTAAACCGGGAGTTGAGGGAAACCCGTTGCGTGCGTTCGCATAGGTGGGTCCAGCGATCATCGGACATCTCAACACCGAGGTCTGCCTCCCAGGCACGTTTCAGTTTAGCAAAGTCTGGGATCGATCTGGATTGCAGCATGGTATATAACCTAGAGATCTTACCCCTCGTAGGGCTGGGGGAGGTGAGCTCCTCAATGGCGGGGTCGTCAGGTGGCAATGCAGGGAATGTTTGGTAATGTCGCTTAAGGGTCCTACGAAGGGATGCGTATTGAAGCCATACACTCCGGTCTCTTCTCAGGGGCAAGGGGAGGTCGGGCCACTCGACGATTATACCCTGGTCAAACACGTCGCGTAACAGCTCGAAGCCCGCGCCCGCCCATCGGCGAACCGTACCCAATGGAACCCGCGGGACCCCAGGGAGAAAATTCCAAAGTGGGAGATTGCCATGGAAGGCATAGGTAATCCCCGTCAGTTTCCACATTTTTGCCAGTGCAACGGCTGTGCAGGCGACCGGATTCTGCGAGCCCCGAACCAAGGGAGCGGGTTGCAACACCAGGGAGCGGATGTCTCGGTCAATCACTGCAAGCCTCTCAAGTCGGACGTGCGGGGCAGGGTCCGTGGTATTAAACCAATAGGAGGTGTATTGGATTTGTGATGCCAGCCAGTATTTAAGAAAGTTAGGGGCACCAAAGCCCCCGTAAGACATGGGAGTGGAAAGAGTCCCGATTTTAAGGCGGACCGCGCCCGAGTGCCAGAGAAAGGAGTTCACGGTGCGAGACAAATCGCAAAAAAAGCCCACCCCCGGCCACAAGGGAACGTTAGCGAACCTATAGAGCAGCTGGGGCAATACCACCATCTTCAGCAGACCTATCCTGCCAGCCAGAGAAATCGGGAGTTTGTCCCAGACCTGGATCTTAGCCGTCAAGTGTGTGAGATACTCCTGGTAGTTTTCATGGAAGGTCAGCTCGTGCTGGCGAGTCACCACCGTCCCCAGGTAGGTAAATGTGGTTTGGGCCCATGTGAAACCGAAGGTGTCGGGAGGGGGAGAGGTACATTCCGTGAGCGGAAAAAGAATGGATTTCGAGCAATTCACTTTAAGGCCTGAGACTCGACCGAAACGGATAATGTCCGCCAGTATAGGGGGTAGGTTGGTGGAAGGGGAGCGTACAAACAGCAACGCATCATCCGCATAGAGGGACACTATGTCCGTCTGTCCCGCGGAGCGGAGACCCCTGTGAGCATGGAGTTGGCGGAGCATGTCGGCGAAAGGCTAGATTGCTACCGCAAAGACCAGGGGAGAGAAGGGGCACCCCTGTCTCGTTCCCCTGGCGATCTTGAAAAGGGGAGAATAATGGTCGCCAGTGCTGACCCTGGCAACCGGCTCAGAGTAAAGCAGTCTGACCCAGGACAGAAAAGAGGGGCCGAATTTACAGCACTCGAGGACCCGCCACAGATACCTCCATGAAACCGAGTCGAATGCCTTTTGCATGTCAAGGGCAACAGCCACAGCGTGCGTCTCGGGACTGATTCTGTCAATAATGTTGAATAGGCGCCTCAAGTTCAGGGAGGTAGAGCGACCCGGGATAAAACCGGCCTGGTCCGGGTGAATAATAGATGGTAAGAAGGGAGCCAGCCGGAGAGCCAGAGCCTTGGCAAATATCTTGACATCGCAGTATATGAGAGAAAGTGGGCGATACGAACCGCAGTGCGAAGGGGGTTTACCGGACTTAAGTAGTACTGCGATTGTGGCCTCATGGAGAGAAGGGGGGAGCACCCCGGCCTCAACGGACTCCTCCCAGAGAGCCAGCAAATGAGGGAGCAGTTGTGACTTGAAGCGTTTATAGAACTCGACCGGGACACCATCCGAGCCAGGGGTGCGGCCCGAAGATAGGGAATCAATAGCGGCCGACAGTTCCTCCCGTGTGAGTGGGGAGTCAAGTGAACCCACGGTCTCCGGAGACAGAGTTGATAAAGGGAGGGCCTCGAGAAAGGAGTCAATCTCCGCCAGCGATACCTCATCAGCATTGGAGTACAGGGATTCGTAGAAGGTAAAAAATTCCATATTGACCTCCTGTGAAGAGACCGCCATAGAGCCATCAGATCTCTCAACCCCGAGAATGTGCGGGGACCGCGTCTCGTGCCGGATCAACCTAGCCAGAAGCGGCCGGGGCGCTCCCCCTCCCCATACCTCCTCGCCATGCCAGGGTTATCGAGGAACCTCTGCTCGCGGTCCGCAAGAGAACGGAACTTGTCCAGTTCCTCCCCGATGTCAGCCAGGTTACCAGGGGTAGAGTGTAGCGAGCATGTAGCCTCCAGGGACGAAAGTCTAGATTCGCTGGAGGCGAGGTCTCTGCGGATCGACTTAAGGACCCAATTCTCCTTGGACAGCGCAATCCCTCTAATATAAACCTTGAATGACTCCCATAAGGTGGCCTGGGACGTTACCGAGCCCTTGTTGGTCTCGAAGAACTCCTCGATCGACAACTCAAGCTCGGAGCAGAACTCCCGGTCAAGTAGGGAAAGGGGTTTCAATTTCCAGTGTCGGGTGCGGGCGGGATCGGGACCCCAATCTACGGTAATGGTGACAGGAGAGTGGTCAGATAGGGTTCTCGGAAGGATCATTAGTTGTGTTACGCTCTTGACCAATACATTAGAAATCACCCACCTATCAATACGAGAGTAGGAGTCATGAACAGAGGAGTAGAAAGAGTAGATGCGAGAATCCGGGTAGAAGAACCTCCATGCATCCACCATGGCCAGACGGGGAAGGGAAGACAGTGCGGCGTAAGCCGCCCTGGAGAGGTGATGGGGCCTGGAGCCTGATCTATCTAGAGCTACGTCGAAGATCGTGTTGAAGTCCCCACCCCAGAGGATTGGAACAAGGGGGAAGCCATCGAGAAGGGAGGTGACCTGCACATAAAAATCCGGGTCATCAAGGTTAGGGCCATAGATGTTCAGAAGAATCACTTCCTTGTGGTGCAGCATGGCATGAAGCAATACATATCTACCCTGGGGGTCAATTGTCGAGGAGATGAGGGTAAAATGAAGGCTCTTGTGAATGAGGGTCATGACTCCCCGGCTTTGAGAGGAGTAATCAGTGAAAAACCTATGGGGACCCCAGGACTTGGCAAAACGCATGCAGTGAACAGAACGGGCATGAGTCTCTTAAAGGAAGAGAATCTTGGATCCATGGCGCTCGGCCTGCAGCTGGAGTTGTCTCATCTTTCTATAATTCCCCAGTCCCAGTACGTTCCAGCTCATAAAGGTCAGGGCACTCTCAATCACAGTGTGGCAGTGTTTGAAATTAAGTAGAATGTCAGTGACCAGAGGGTCAGGTCAACGGTCCTACGACAACAGTTCCAAGGTGCCTCAGCACAGTCCGCCTTCGCTGCCAGCGCCAATTTTTCAATAACAAAAACCCCAACATAACCCGCCCCCACCCACACCCCCCCAAACAGAGGGATGACAAGCCCATCCCCTTGTAAACAAAACCAAAACAAAGGCATCAGCGCCTGGGGGTCTGAAGGCCTGACTGGCCTTATCGCTCCGGGTTGCAGCAGAGCAAGTAGAACATAAGAAGCCCACAATGGAGGTGGAATGTAGATTGGACAAAGTTCTCGCCAGAAGCAGTTCGGGCGGGCCCTGCAAGTTGAAATGAGCAAGCAGGCTACGGGATGAAGGATCAACGTGGCCCCGGAACAGAAGGGCGGGAGGACCTATGCACCCCCAGTCAGGGACCTAGGATAACCGCTGAACCGAGATCAGGGGAGAGGGATCAGCCAGGGAAGTGTTCATCAATGAATTTGGAGGCCTCCTCTGGAATCGTGAAGAACAACACCTGATTGGCGTGTTCTATGCGAAGCTTGGCGGGATAGAGCATAGCATATTTGATTGAATGGTCTCGTAGCCTGCGTTTCACTGCCTGGAAGGTCTTGCGTTCCCGCTGGACAGCAGTTGAGAAGTCGGGGTAAAGATGGATCCTTGCACCGCCCAGTAGTAGCTCACCTTTGAGTCTTGCGGCCCTGAGGAGGGCGTCACGGTCACGGTAGTTCAATACACGGGCTATGATGGGCCGAGGAGGGGCACCGGGCCTAGGTTTAGCCACCAGGGCGCGATGTGCCGCTCAATTGCGAAGTGTGGAGAAAGCTCGGGCTCATCAAGGAGCGACAGAAGTGTGCGCTGAACAAAGTCCTCCATTGGCTCGTGAATTTCATCCTCAGGGACCCCGATAATGCGTAGATTATTGCGCCTCGAGCGGGATTCTAAATCTTCATTTTTCTTTTCCACCTCAAGGACTCGGTTGGAAAGAGCGACAACCTCGGTGCGCAGAGCCCCCAGCGCATCCTCAGCGGAACCGACCCGCGTCTCGACCTCCAATACTCGGCTGTCCGTCCTCTCAATGTGGGCCTTAATAGAAGATATGGTGCCGTTCATATCATCTAGTTTTGAGTGAAGAGCAGTGAAACCCTCTCGTATAAAATCCATCATATTCTGGGACTTCGGGGCTGCGTCGGGCGGGGCGGTAGAGGCCTGCTCAGCAGCCTCCCCAGATGGTCTCCCCGCAGCCTTCGCGAACATATTGATGGAGCTCTGCTTCCTCGCACCCCCTTTGGTCATCCTGGCCGTTACGTGGATCAAGGAGGAAGAAGGGGGAGAAATGAGAGCTAGGTACTAGTGACGAAGCACGTCCTCCAGGTCACCGGGACCGATGCGTATACCGGGGCAATGTAGGCGAGGAGCAACCAGTGGGCTCACCTAGAGTCCAGGGGGTGAAGAGAAGGAGAAGCTATGACCCCTCTTGGGCTGAAGGGCAGGTGTCGCCGAGATTGGTGGCGAAGAGGGTGTAGCAGGCCCGAGCCCGCCCAGGCGGTGCAGGATACAGTGGCAGGCGCGGAGCTCCAGAGAAGCCCGTGGGGGCAACAGCGTAGTTTGTTCCCCGGCTCCGCAGCTCCAGGACACAGGCAGCCTAAGGGCAGATTGAACATGGAGAGTGCGCCGCGGCCCAGCGGGTCACAGTGTCCAGGGCGGCCCAATAGGCCTCAGGTAGTAGTCAGCGATGTCGGGAGAGAGGCAGGACCAGGGCAGGGGGTGGGGGGGGTCCGCGCCGCCCCAGGCCCAGCAGCGGCGCTGGCTCCAGTGTAGGGGGATCACTCGCAGGGTGAAATAGGCACGAGTGATCGATCCGGGGCCACAGCAGCCAGGCACATCCCCCCACCCGCACGCCCCCTACCTCTCAAGTGCTCCGGTGTCGATGGGGCCCCCCGGGGCACGGACCGAGGGCCCGGGGCCGGTCAGCACCGGCAAGCCATGCCGAAATGGAGAAGGGGCCAGCAGTCAGCGGTGGTCCTGGCCGGAAGGCGCAGAGGAGTGAGGAGAGGCCCGGCCGGCCGCGATGATCCGGCGCGCCTCGCCGGGCGGGCGCCCCTCCCCCAGAGCGGCCCGCAGCGCCGCGGCCTCAAGTCAGAGGAGGGCCGATGCCGCCGAAGGCCCCGGGGCGGGGAGAGCGGGAGGCCGCAGCCGCTGATGTGAAAGGAAGGCACAGCCCCGTCCTCGGGCTCGCAGCGGCTCCAGGCTGCACCCAGCCGCAGCGGCGGGGCTCCCGAAGGATCGGGCGAAGTCAGCAGGTTCTTAGGTAGCGTCGGGCAGAGCGAGACAGGATCGAGCGCTCTGCTGATCTGGAGCTCGACGTTTAGGCGGCCATCCTGGTTGCCGCGCAACAGCGCCCCTGCACTTGCTGATTTCTGCAATCACTCTTTTGCTACTGGGTCTTTCCCCTCTCCCCTCCAGGACTCTCTTGTGTGCCCCCTCCTGAAAAAACCTTCCGCCGACCCTTTGTGTCTGGCAAGCTATCACCCTATCTCTATCACCCCCTTCCTTGGGAAACTCTTGGAGAAGTTAGTCTTTTCCCAACTGAACCAGCACACTGAGCTTGTTGGTTCCCTACACAACCTTCAATCTGGATTCCCAGCATCCAGAGCCACGGAAACTGCTCTCCTGAACACCTGTGAAGAACTGCTTGCATCTCTTGATTCTAACACCCCAGCTGTTCCCATTCTACTTGATCTCTCCTCCGCATTTGATGCAGTCAACAACTCCATCCTCATAAAAAGGCTCCATGATACCCTTGGTATCTCGCAGCAGGCACTGGACTTGCTGACCTCCTTCCTCAATGACCGTCCCTCCCATGTTATCCTGGGTTCTTTCTCCTCTCCAACCTCTATCTCCATCTGTGGCATTCCCCAGGGCTCCAACCTTTCTCCATGGCTCTTTAACATCTATCTTGCTCGGCGTGCACACCTAATTTCCACTTTCTCCCCTACTTCCAGTGTTGTGCAGATGACACACAACTCTTATTCAAACTTCCCTCTGAGCCTCTTCCTAATTCCAACATCATTCCTGATTGCCTATCTTCCATCCAGTTCTGCTGTGCCTCCAATAATCTCTGCCTCAATGCCAGCAAGACTGACATCCTTCCCATTGGGATTCCTACTCCCTCTTTTTTCCCTTCAATCTGGGCACCCTCTATGTGCTCTCCCCTTTCTCCTTCATCTGAAGCCCGAAACCTTCAACTCCTCTCTTTCCTTGCTCTGTTACATCCAGGACCTTGGCAAGAAGGCCCACTTTCAACTCCTCCTCCTCAAAGGAATCCTTCCTTTCCTCACATTACCCCAGACACTCAATGTCTCTAGAGCTCTGGTATTCTCTAGGCTGGGCTACTGCAACAGCCTCTTCCTTAATCTTCCCTATTCCTCTCTACGTCCGCTCCAGTTTATCCAGAATAGGGCTGAAAGACTTATCCTTGGCCTAAAGCCCAGGAACTGCATCTCTCCAGCCCTAAAATCTCTCCAGTGGCTCCCGGTTACTGCAAGGATCAAATTCAAATCCCTCTGAATCATCCATAAGGCCCTCTGGGGCCAGATACCTCATAATCCACAACTGTCTCTCACTAAATACTCTTCCTTCAGATCTTTACGATCCTCTGGCCCCAACTCTCTGCATGTAAAGCGCTTCGCTAAACAGTGAGCTGGTGGCCAATCTCTTTCCTCGACTGGCTCTCTCCTCTGGAATAGCCTTCCCCCTCTTTCTGTCTTGATCCAGATCTTCTCAGATTCCTGGAGCTCCTCAAGACTTTCCTTTTCACCTCCTGCTTCCCCCTCCTCCTTTGCCAAACCCCACTGTCACTGGATTGGTGACCAGGGACCTTATGTGTCCTTCTGGGTACTGGCCTCCCACACCCCAATCACCTAGACCCAAGCCTGCACTTATTTATTGGCAGTTGACCACTCTTAACATGTGATCTCTAACAGGCATTTGACAGCTGCTTGCATCTTACTACCTAGCACCTCCCTCCTTAGTGCTCCTAGCATTTATCCCACATCCCCTCTCTCTCTCTGCACTTGCACATTCTGAATTCTCATAAGGCCTAGTATGACCGCCTCTCTCTTTCATTGTTATATTTGCCTTTCATTCCCATGTTCCCCCTGCTTCCCCTGTGGGCACTTTGAAACACAATTTACTTGATGTACAAGCACCTTACAAATGCGCAATAATTAAAATAAATAAATAGTGCATGGCGATACTTATAATCATGACCACCACAAAGCAATGCATACCGCACATGTATTGTATTAGCTCCTGTGAGTCAGCTTTGCTGCGGAAGAGAAGGAGCATTAGGGTAAAATGGGCTGATACTGCCACCTGGCAGGAAACAAACCCAGAGGACCAGCCTCTCTTTGATTCACTTTCTGAGGGCCAGTAACCCCCTCCCCCAAGAGACTGCCACACAGCAGACAGAAGACCTCGGCCCAGGTATCAAAGGAGCACACCCATTCAGAAGGAGTAGCCTCACACCAGGGTGCTGCATGTATAAAGGTGTTTTGGTGTCAGTAGGAGGTAATGGGGTGGGAGTGGTATAGTCAGGAGTGTTCTGGACAATGGAGGAAGCCTTCCACCATCTTGTTTCTAGCTGTCTCTCTTTCCTTTTCCTGTCTCCTCTGCTTCCTGTGAGGGGTCAGTAATACAAGGCGGACAACTTTTAGATGGTTGTTCAAAATAGGCCATTTTATTAAATTATAAATATTATCAAACACTTCACTATCCCTAATCTGACAAGGATTTCCCTGCCTAACGAAACGAAAGGTAAGCACTTTAACACAGGATGTCTGGCCCTCACACTTAAACATCAAATACACAAACAAAATATATGGCAATTCAAATAACATCAACAATTATGTTCACAGTTTCTTGATAAACTTTTAGTAACATGGGTGAACACCCTTCCGCAGGATTGAAGGTAAATTCAGCTTCAAAATTCACCAAAAAGGAACGAGGGTATCCATGTAGGTAATACAGTCTCAATTCAGTTCTTGATTTTTCAGTGTCAAGGTAAAGTTTGTTAACCAAAGTTACAAAAACAGCAAAGATTCTCCTCTTGGTGATAAGTCTTTCCACTTCACCAAAATAGCGTCAACGTTATTCCCAGCCACAATGCTTTGCCACAATTTTCAATTGTCCAAGAAGAATGGCTACAGGTCAAAGGAAATACAACATCTGCAAATGTTAGTGAAACACAATTCTAGGTTAACAGTTGTTATGTCTCTCTTTATAAGTTTAGGATTCACAGTAGGTATCTTTGTCAGGATGACTTCACAGAACTTCTGTTTCCACTTCAACAACTCCAACTTCTACAATAGTTTATCATGAGGTCATACTCATTTGCCACATAGTATTCCACTTCATTTGTGCTACTGAAGTCTCACATCTACTGACAATCAAATACACCACAGCTTCAGTACTATGTGACATCAAATATATTATGACATGATTCACTTGAACACCTTCAAATAAGCAGGGCACTCTTCCTCTCCTCTAAATATCCTGTTTCCAAAGGTACAGCTTCTTGTCCGCTCTTGTCTATCTACAACCAACAACAACCTCTAATTGCATTTAGAACACACTTCTCTCTTTCTTCTACAGTCTTTGGCAATGTAGATTGTGTGAACTTCAAAGAATATTTATAAGTAGCAAGTTTCCCTTCCCCAACCTTGCCTTCATCCCTCTGCCAACTGTTAGCTAGGGAAATTACCCAGAAGCTTTGGTGCCACTTTCTTAGATTCAGGTAATACTTGCACACTTGTATCTTAGACAATAAGGAAACTGTTTGGCTTATTGTGCGGTTTAAACTGTACCACCATTTGAGAAAGGCTGTTTTCAATCTCAATTGGGGAATGCTCTTGACTTGGGCAATGCATGCTCTCTTCAATTTCAAATGTAATGTTTAAACACTTGACTTCTTCTTAACAGAAATTGTTGTTCATGCGAAATACGTTTTCAGAGTTCACTCTTCCTTTGAAAAGCAACATTATGCACACAAAACCACTTCTTGATAGGTTTTGCAAAGTTTAAAGGTTTAACAATTACTTTTTGTAGCATTTGCTCTTCACGCGAGTGAAAGAGAAAATACCTGATCATACGCAGGTCCTACATTTCAATTATTCCATTATTAAAAATTTAATGAGCATCTCAGCTCGCTTCTGCTCTTACGCTAGTGAATATTAAGCTGGATACTGTTGCTGGCAGTGCGGGCACTAGGAATCAGAACGCCATGTTTGACTCACCGGCTTCTGTTTTAATTTCTCCACGTGTTATACTACCTCAACTACTTCTGGCTTCATTTGGGACCCACACCATTCCTTGCTGAAGCGTCACCAGTCCGTCCAGTCAATTGAGGAGCCCCTGTCATACCTGAGACCCACAGCTTTACAACAGCTCCTCGCCACGGTCTCCGTCACACTCCTTGCTGTGCAATCTCTGCAACTAGGCTCACAAGGGGAAAGGGCAGCTTTCCTGCATGCCCTCCGCTTAGCAGTCTCTGCACCTAAGAGTTTGGGGGAACAGGACCCTCACAGAATAAGCAAGTGAAATCAGCTGCAGCAACTTTCCGGCATCCCTTTCATTCTCCTACTTCTACCTGGATTGCCAACACTGTGCCTTCTTCCTTCTGCTTCTGCTAGTACTGCACAAACTCCAGCCACAGTTTCGAGCTCCTTCTAATTACCTGCACTTGAGGGGGCCTTTTAAGCCTCTCAGGTTCCTTCATGTGTGGGCTATTAGGCTTAATTGTCTCACTGGTATTACAGCTTGACTCTTCAGTCCTCTTCCTCGTCCCAGTACTCATGGCATAATGGGACTTGTAGTCCCCACCAACAAACTAACTTCTTCTTAGTAACTTCTGGGGTTTAAGAGTATATTTATTTCACTTAGAATCATTTAAGGTTGAATCATTGGAATGTGTTGTTACAGATGAAGACAGTGGGCCTCATTACATGGTACGCGGTAAAATCCAGCCTTTAGCGGCATGGCGCTATTAACGTGTCCGCCTTTGCAAGAGGCAGCTAATTGCGTGCTATTACGAGTACGCGGACACAAGCACAGCGCCATGCCGGTAATGACCCTCCCGCCATGCTGCTAAAGACCCCAAAAAGACCCTTAGCGGCACCGACGAAAGCGCTGACAGCACTTCCGACCTCCTGCAACATGCAAATAGCGGTCACCACTAATAGCGGTGAACGCTATTAGCTGTCACCGTAAAATTGCAGAACCGGAAATAGCGTCATCGCACAGGAACGGGAAAGAGCACGGCAGCCATCTTTAAAAACACAATCCATTGCCATCCTCTGCCCCGAAGACCTGTTTCCACACCAGTGCCATACCAAAGCCTCAAGGATCCTCTCACAATGCCCAAGGCAATCAAGAAAGGCGCAGACCGCCAGCGCAAGGAGAAATTCACTAATGAGGAGCTGATAATGCTGAAGGAGACCCTTGCAGCAAACGCGGATGTTGTCTTTGCGACTGACATGCGGCGGGAGACCCTGATTAAAAAAAAGACCATCTGGGCAGAGGAGGCCCTGAAAGTCAGTGCGGTGGGCACCACCACCCGCACCGTTAAAGACTGCAGGAAGCGGTGGGACGATCTCCACCTCTGGCAACAGGAGGTGGCGCTGATTCTCCCATCAAACTCAGGGAGTGGGAGGAGACCTGCACCAGCACGATTGGCGTAGAATCCATCGAGGGAGTCGGGGACATGGAGCGTGGTGCACCCACAACATCAGATGGAGGTGAGTGTACACATGAAACAATGCACTGTGAAAGGTGAGGTCCCCCCCAAATGTGAGCCCCGATCCACCTCATGGATGCAGCCACAAACATACATGCACTCAACCCTGCCCATGTGAGTGTCACACCCCAACACACACACATGCACGTATCACCACAGACACGTGCCACACAGACCCATGCATGCATGAACCACTCAACAGCCCCATGACCTGAATGCCCACTAATGAAGTCCCAATGCACAGAACAGCATGATGAACAGAATCTGCATGAAGCACGTTGAACCATCACCAATGCCATCCCCCTCTTTGTCCCCCACAGGCACACAGACCGACAGCGATGAACAGGACACAGCGACTCAGGCTCCCCCTGTCAAAAAACAAGCCAGGGCACAGGAGACGCGGAACACCGCCACCACATCAAGGGGCACAGGGAGGAGTGAGCACCTGCAGAGGCGCAAACACAGCAAGAGTGCCACTGCACCAAGACCTGAATCTACGGCTGCAACAATTGCCGCACCCACTGCTGTGATCCACCCAACACAGGAAACACCCACAGAGGGCCCACTCTCCGCCGCCACCAGTTTGACTGGTGAAGCAGCAGCCACTGTGCCGCTGTCTGACGTGGAAGACACCAGTGACTTCCCCATGCAAATTCAGACCCACATTCCTCCAGGATCCAGAGAAGCAAGCCCACTGCCAACACCATGATCCAGTAGCCATGGCCAGTCTGGCGACGAGACCATGGCAGGGTGCTGGAGCCCACAGGTGGCCTCACCTGATGGCCGTGACATAGAGGAAGGTGCAGCAGCCACCCCACGAGCTGGCCACAGTGGCCATGACCTGGCCACCATCAGGCAGCGCCAGGAGGATATTACAGCGCTGGTTGGCCAGCATGTAGATGAGGCTGCCCGTATGAGGGAGGAGGTGAGGGAGAATGCTAGGCAGTCGAGGGAGGGCATGGAAGCCTGTACCAACAGGCTCTGCGAGGAGATGGCCCAACTGAGGCAGGTCCTCACGCGCATAGGCGACGCGATGGACCGACAGTACCCACCACCACCACAGGGACAAACAGGCACCTCCTCCTCTGCAAGTTCAAGGCAGACAAGCCCACGCCCACGCTCCTTGCGCACCATGAGGCACACACCCTCCCAACCTCCAAATGGTGGTGGTGGGAATGGGAATTAGGGCCAGCAGGTTCTAGCTGGCACATGTGCAGCAGGACACCAAAGTTGTGCAAGCCACACGTGGGGGTGTTGTGGGGGGAGGGGGAAAGGGTGTTTTGGGAGTGTTGTGGGGGCAGGGGGGTAAGGGTGTTTTGGGAGTGTTGTGGGGGGAGGAGCGAAAGGGTGGTTGCATATTTGGGGACAAGCACTTTTTCTTATCATGACATGTTTAATACACTGGTGACAAGTTGAGACACAGGCCTGTACTTCATCATTGTGTATGTGAACTTTATTGGGGAACAGGGCCCATTGTGCGCTTCAACACAAACACCAGTGTACTAATACCCACATCCATCCAACAGAGTTGAACCATGTGATTCAGAATATTTGGTTGATCAGATGCTGACGCAGATCGTGTCCCTCCTGGGCATCACCTCTTGCATGATCTGCAGCCCCGTCCCCTCCCTCCTCATCCCCATCCTCATCCTCATCAGGTGGTTGCATTCCGACATCAGGGGGCAGTGGCACATTCGTCTAATACACATATTGTGCAGCATGACACATGCCATGGTTATCTTGGCCACCTTTGCATGGCCGTACAGGAGTGCCCCACCCGACCTGCTTAGGCACTGGAACCGTGT
This sequence comes from Ambystoma mexicanum, assembly GCF_040938575.1. NCBI lineage: Eukaryota > Metazoa > Chordata > Amphibia > Caudata > Ambystomatidae > Ambystoma > Ambystoma mexicanum. The sequence continues at coordinate 1,272,256,772 of NC_090929.1, read as the reverse complement.
CTTCAAAAGGCCAAATGCCTGCTCAATCACGACACGGGTACGGGTATGTGCATGGTTGTATTCCTCTTTGTGCCTGTTCTGTGGGTTCCGTACAGGGGTAAGGAGCCACCTCTTCAGGGGATAGCCAGCATCACCTGCATGGGTGGAACAATGGGGACTCAATTGCAACCGGTACATTTCACACTAATTCAGTTTGCATTGTGATTGGCATCCACCAATCCCAGCATGCATGGAGACGATCAGTGTAACTGCAATGTGAGAAGGTAAGCTAGTCCCTGCAAGTGGACGTGCACCATGCATGCCTCTGGCAGTAATTGCCATGTCCTGGGTGTGGACAGGTCCTAGGTGTTCCTGGGACCAGACATCCTTTGTACCACACTGCTAGTGTACTGCCATTATGATTCCGATGTCCCCATGCTGTGAAGCGGCACTTCAGTAGTGGTGTAAGGGTGTGGTTCAGTACAATGGCTACAGGTGATCCCTTTGCATGCAGTTAAGGGCGCATATCTGTTGTGATGTTGTTCAACGCACATTTACATTATGCATAGTTGCTGCTTTGTGTCATATAGGGTATGGTATGATGTGCAATGTGCATGTGGATAGATGTGTCATGTTTGGCGTTGTGGATTAATGTCTTTGTTGTGCAGCTTACAACTTGCATGTGGTTTTGTGTCCGGTCCATTGTGGGCTGCCTTGGTGGACATTGGCGTACATCTGTATGTCCATTTATTGTACGGATGACAGTCCACACCCAGTTGGAGTATGCATCTCTCCCCCCCCAATCACACCCCACATCACACTGCCATGTGCTTGCCCTGCTACTCACCAAGTAGCCACGAACTTTGTCCAGCATGTTGCTCCATGTAGCGTGGTATAGTTGAGTTCCGCAGGACCATTGAATCATGGGTTGATCCGGGATATCGGGCACAACAATGTGTAGGTATCTTGTTTGAGTCACATGCCATTTGGACATTGAGTGGTATTGCTTTCTGTTTCGGTAGACTGCTTCATTGTGATGTGGGACCACCAATTCCACATGGGTACAGTCGATGCAACTTGGGATGCCTGCCAGTAAATAGAAGCCAACTTTGGTGTTGGAGATCTCCTGGGCAGTCCGTGGCAGGGATATGTGTTCACTTGTGTGCTTCAGGAGGGCATCGCGCACCTGGGTCAGCGTGCGTGAGAATACTGGTTGTGAAATGCCATGCATCTGCCCTACCGTATGCTGGTAGGTGCCTGTGGCCAGGAAGTGGAGCATAGTTACCACCTTCAGTAGAGGGGGGATGGCAGTACAGATGTCTATGAGGCTCACTATGTCGTCTTGAATCATGTCCACAATGGTGGTGATGGTATCCCAGTCCAGACGGTACAGGGTGTGTATCTGCTCAGTGGTTAGGTTGAATGGACTGGCTCAAATCCTGGGGATTGCTGGCTGCCTCTGTGGTATGACTAGGTGCACTGGTGGGGCTTGCAGGGCCTGTCTCGCCATCCTCCTCCTCCTGCGTCTCCTCTGTGCTGCCTGTTGTTGTTGGTGCTGCAATGCAATCATGTCCTCCTGCCCATGTAATGCTCCAAGTATTGGAACCATCGTGGTGTGGGAAGGGGTGTGGGAAGGTGTGTGGTGTGCTCCTTTTCTGCTGCCCCAGTCTCCATTGCCTCCACCTGTGCTGATTGTGGCCACCTGTGGCAGGTGGGAACACTACTCAGGTCTCTTAACGGGTGGTTCGCGATGCCAGTATTTCCTCCATGACGGTATGGGCTTCTTTGCCCAAAACCATGCCACTATTTGCATGTCCGCATGGCTTGTAATGGCCTGCTATTAGCGCCATGCCGCTATTGCCGACCTGAGGGGTCACGTGCCCGCGGACTGGCCACTATTAGTGGCACCGTTCTTAGCGGTGCAGCTAATAGCGGTTGTCCGGGTAATAATTAGCAAGGGATTTTAGCGATACCGGTAATCCCTTACCGGTATCGTTATTCCCTTACCGCCTAACGTGTAATGAGACCCAGTTTATTTAAGGCAACATTTCTAAATTCCTTTACATTATACCTTTGGGAGTAGGGAGGATTTTTATCCCGAAGCACCTTACATGATCTTTCTGCTCTTAAGGTCTGTTCAGGTTTAAAGGCATTTGCAATCAGAACCACAGATATTATAAGTGGTTCAGATACATCACAATGACAATAGGCCATTACCTGTTCAGGCAACTCTAAAAGGTTCTCCCTTTTAAAGAACAAATACTGTGTCTCATCCCACAGGATCTACTTACAACCCTGGGCCTTATCTCAGGGGTTTAGTGAGGGATCTGTAGAATTCTTCACATTCCCCTGGAGCAAAGCACTTTGGGTGCAATATCACGAGGGGAAAGTCCACTCCCACCAGGAGCAGGGATTGGTCTCCTAAAGCAGGCTAGCTTTGGACCAATCACCTGAGGGCTTATGCCTTTAAAAGAAGATGTCTTGTACCCCTTTTAACATAATATTGTCAGTTCCTTGAAGATCCTTTTAAGGCAGAAGAGACATTCTGAGGACTCCTACCTGGACTTCCTTTTCGACAGTTGTACTGCCCAAAGAACTCCGCCAGAGTTGAAGAATGAGTAATCCAAGACAGAAGAAAAATCTGTCCGCTAGTGACTCCCAGGGACTATTGGGAGTGAGCAGTGCTTTGGACCAGAACCAACCAATCTGGCAGACCCTAAAGTGTTGTATACTTTCCTTGAGCCCTTTGCGAAGGCCTCAAAACAGCCTGGAGTGCCAGACAAGCTGAAGCTCCCCAATCACCTGCACAAACCGGTTTCTCTGTGTTCCTCGCATCCTGAACAAGAGTGAAGGCGCTGTTCTGGTATCGGCATTCATGCAACCAGCCAAGAAATTGCACTGCATCTCCAACAGCCCGACACAAATTGCGTCCTAGAACACCCTGTCCACAGCCGGGTCGAAAGCGTCTGGTCAACGCCGGAAACCGAACAGAATCTCTGGAGGATCACTCACCTATCCAGAGCTTATGACGCAGCTCGGCGCAGCCATCCTGAGAACCGCCACCTCATTGCTTTCACCTGAATGCCCCCTTGATCACCACTTCATGACCGCCAGACACCGATAAGACCCACTCGCCGATCTCTGCCAGTGGCTAAAGCCCAACTAGACCAGGCCAACATTGAAGCATTCTTGGGACTGCCCTGGCCTGCAGTACTTGAAATCCCACCATTCACTGCACCAAGCATGCGTATTTCACCCTGATCGAACACACTTCCTGCCAGGGCCTCCATGATCCTACTTGCCCGATTGAGCCTGATCAGCTCACATCAATGTTTAACCCAGGTCAGATGCGTCAGCGAACCAAGAACCTAATTTGGGTACTGTGACACTGAACTTCCTCCACGGTCTACTTGGGAACAAAGCTCAAAATGCTGCTTTCTCCAGTCTGTTGCATCTTCTCTGTGTTTCCTCAGGGGTGGGTATTTGTACAGTAATCTCTTTTTGTTCTACTTGCAGATGGTGTGTTTTTGTTAAAGTGTTTATATTTGTATAGAACCTTCATTTAACATTCCCTTTATTTTGAACTGTGTTACTGTGTTATTAGAGTCACTACGGGTTCACCTTCATATCCCTCTTAGGAGTATAGCCTGCCCTCGGCCCGCATTATCACAAAAGGTGAAGGAGATATATATTTAACTTTCCCTGTTTTACCTTTATGATAGTGCTGTGTTTTGGTTTGTAGAAGTGTTAGGGCTGAGGGAACCAATTTTGTCCCTTCTTATCCTTGTACTCCTGTGAGGCAGAATCCAATTAATCATACCCCCCCCCCCCGCACCCCACACACAGACATACACACATTTTCTCTCCTCAGTCTCAGAATCTTCACTGTGTCAATCCTTCCAGGCCCCTTTCTCTCTCTCTCTTGTCCATCTTCAGTTTTTCGTTCCTCCTGCTGTAGCTCTCTTTTCTGGCTCTAACTCTTTTCTTACTCTCCTTCTTGTTTGACACCTTCTCCATGCCTCCCATTAAAATTGCTCTCTTTCTTCCACGCTCATCTTGGCCCTTTTTTGTCGAAACCCTATCTTACTCTTTTCACTTCAGGTCTCTCTCTACGTGCAGCTTGTACTTTTTAATCTTCCCTTCTCTATTCCTTCTGTTCACGCCCTCCTATCTCTCCTTCCACCCAAGCAACAAGCCCAAAGAGTCATCATTCAACTCATATCAGCAGAAAAAGGGGAAGGAATGTGATCACCTACAGCTCCCATCCATAAAAACAATTGCAAAAGGCACATTTAAAAAAATAGAATGAACTGTAACCAGCCCAGGCAACCCAACCTTGAAGTAAATGACTTGGCAGGAGATGCGCTTTATGAACACCCAACTATAAAAAAAACAACCTTGTAAATTCAGAACTGCATTCACTTTTAACATTGAAATATTACACATGAAATGATCGACTCCTGACTGACTATCGGACAGGCAAATCAGACACACCCTCACTTTGAACCATATTTGCCTAGAAATTGATGAAATTCCTTGCACTGCTGACCGTGGAAAACTCTCTCACTTGGTTCGCCACCGATAAGGAATGTCACGACCCCAGCAAATGCCAGCACTGCCTCAGCCCAGCTCTCAGACATGACCTGGTTTGTCAGTGTATGTCTGTCTCACCAAGTGGCTCCTGCACGTCTGAATGTGCTCCTCTACCATCTTAGAGAACTCTGGGAAGTCCTCCAACGGAGGAACCTCTGTACTCTGCTCTAACCGTCTGGCTGTATCTCTTTGAATAGTCGACACATTTAAATATTTTGACATATTGACTTCCATTTTAATATGCTGCTTTTCTGTTTTATTCTCATTTAAATCAAATAGGATGCAGTCATCTTGATGGCAGGACATTGTTTCACTTGACTCATTGGAAGCAAGACGACACGGAGCAACACGGGTTCAATCCCCGGGTCCACACTGAGAAAACTGTGGGTATTACGTGCATTATAAATAACATATCATATCATAAGGATACACAGACTGAACCTAAAAGATAACTTTAGGTTAAGAGTCCAAGAATTCTGGCAACTCACCCTGTGCAGTCACATACCTTTCAGGAATGTTCCCAATCACCGCATTACTGAAGTCTGCAGTAAACTTGACTTAAACGGCACTGAATCTGCAACTGGGCCACTCTCACCGATCTCGGTCCTTGGCCCAGCCCCTCTCCACTTTCACTGCCTCCCTGGCAACCCCTGCACTGCAGGACTGTCTCTGTATCCCTACAGCCCCCGTTCCCAGCACTTGTCTGCACTTACCTTGCACTTGCCACCAGCTGGCCCTATTATTTATTTTTTATTCTACTTACCCTGTACTGCACTTTCCCCCCTCCCTTTCCCCTTGCACTTTTCCCTACCCTCTACCCCTGCACTTGCGCGATCTGAATGACACCTGGCCTAGTAGGATTGTTGTCTGTCTTCCCCTTGTTCCCCCTCCCTGCCTCGTCGCACCTTGAAACACTTGTGTATAGGCGCGTTACAAATGCCATATCATATCATATCATAAAATTAGATTTGTGTATTGCCATTCCTATCGCTGAATCCTCCTCTAAATGAATGTCCTCCTATCCTTTATTGTCCACCAGAATTTTAATGGGTCCATCCCCAATCTCTATCAGTGGTGTGTATTCGCATTCTAGCACTTGCTGCATCATGGATTCATTTAGGCATACAAATGCATCAGAATCATTTAACTGTTGTCTCTTTCTGTATTTTAGCGCTATTGTAACCTGTCTGGTGAATGGGTCAGGGATGGTTATATCCTTTCTCATCTGCAATTCAACTACATATGAGGCCATCTGCTTGCAATGATAAGCTTGTCTTTTATCCTCAGATTCAGGTGCAGCCCCTTCCAATCTGGACCAGGCCTTTTGATTAAGGAAGTCGAACACCATACACATTCTGTGCATGATACCGGATCCAGTAATTTCCCAATCTCGGGCACTGGATAAAAATGCTCCCATTCCCATTGAGCCCCATAGGGCTCAATGGGAATGGGGAGGTCTGATGCACCGGCACCATTCAGAAAGGTGCCGGTGCATCCGTCATGCTTTGCTCACGGGTGCTGGTATTCCCACCAGATCAGACCTGGTGGGCGGGAAGGCACTCGCGAGCAGAACTCATAGTTTGCCGGTCCGGTAACAACGGTACCGGCAAGCTTACCGGTACCTTAGTCCTGCCGCAAGATCTTTTTCTGTGTTATTTTCCACATGGTATGCACAACCATCTACATACACAGTTGGTAAATCCCTACATACCTCTTCATTGAATGCCTTGTGTGGGGATTGTTCAAACTCATTTAAACTTGATTCTATTTCTGTGCCCTCAGATGCACATGCTGCTGCACAATCATGGAAATCTGATAGTCCTTGGGCAGCCGGGCTCTTCTTATTTTGTCCATATCTTACTTCCACAGGAAATCCCTGAAGTGTCAATGTACAGGACATAATTCTGGACTGAGCCAAATTCCCTGATCTAATTCTCTTGCTTTGCAGAAACTGCAGGGGCTGGTGATGTGTTTCAATAATTACTCTTTCCCTAGAATTAAGTGACAGAAATGCTGTACTTCTAAAACTGTGGTCAGGAGTGCTTTTTCACATTCACTGAACTTAGTTTCAACCTGTGACAAGGCCTTGCTAGCATATGCAACAGTGTTGTTATTCACATCATGCTTTTGAAACAATATTTCTGACATGCATTGATCAGTGATCCCTATTCTACAAAGAAATCCTGGTTCTTTATGGGATATGTCAGACACAGTGCCTTCATGACACATTCTTTTAACCTTGCCACTGCCTCACTTTGTTCCTTTTCCCCTTTCTGGGGTACAACTGGCTTTAGAAATCTCATTAAAGATTGTGTAATCTCTGCATAATTATCAATACATTTTCCTGTTGTAACCGGTCATCCCAAATGAATATTTTTATCATTTCCGATTGGTAGGATCTTTCAATTTATGTATCGCTTCCACTTTCTTCTTTTGCAGGTTTAACCAATTTTCGGTCGCCTAATGACCCAAGACGTTCACTTTCTTTTTACACCATTATGCCTTCTGCAACAATACTTTGGCTCCAGCCTTCTGTAACTGGCTAAGCACATGTCTAATCTCATTGAAATGAGTTTTCAGATTCTCATTCTTAATCAGCACTTCATCCACATAAACTATTGTCCCCCTTTCTGCTGTATCTGGGAGCGCCGTGCTCAGGAATATCCCAAATTCACTCCCACCATTAACATATCCAAAAGGTGTCCGGGACCACGCATATTGTGATTTGTCAAAAGAAAATGCAAACAACGTTTGGATATCTTCAGCTAATGGTACACACCAGTATCCAGCTGTAAGATCAAATGTAGTAAACACCTTTGACCCGTGAACCTGTGCAAGATCCTGGTCAATAAATGGAAGTGGCCACGTTGAAACACGTACCCTTTTTTTAAATTCTCGCAGATCTGCACACAAACACCATTGTCCATTAGGTTTTAATGCACCTAATATGGGATTGTTTGATGTGCTATGAATGGGCCTAATGATCCCTCTGGATTCTACATTTTTTATTATTTCAGCTAGTGATTCAAAACATGCCAGAGGCAACCTATATTTTCGGACAAATACTGGTTCACTACCATGTCCTTCTGGTAATGTGGCAACATGTAAATCTGTTAATCCACAATCCTATGCGTCTTTGGCAAAAACCTCTCTAGATTCCATAAATATTTTTCTCAATTGGTCCTTTTCTTCTTCATTTGTGCATGCATCTGCAGCCTGAATATGTTCTTCTGCCATTTTAGAGAACTCTGGGAAGTTCTCCAATAGAGGAACCTCTGTACTTTCATCTAACCGTGTGGCTGTATCTTCTATTTCAATATGCTGCTTTTCTGTTTCATTCTCATTTAAATCAAATAGGATGCAATCATCTTGATGGCAGCCCACTGTTTCACTTGTCTCGCGAGGATAGCCGAGGGACAACTTGCTCGCCTCGGAAGCAAGACGACACAGAGCAACACAAGTTCAGGGTGTCAACATGTTCAGGCAATTTGTCCCTATAAGGAAAGGTATTTCACTGATTAATGTGACCAATACTTCCTTTCTCATCCGATGCTTCCCTATCTTTATGTCAACCTCAGTGGCACCATTGATAGGTATTTCCTCACCATTGAAGTTGTGCACAGGTCCTTCATTTTGTCTCACCTTTATGGGATTCTGTGGGGATCTCCCTTCCTTCATTGATACTTTTCACTAGCTCCTTTGGCATTATCGTGGCCTGGTGGCCCGTGTCAATCATAGCAAATACATGAGGGGGGCGCTGTTGCGCACATCTAAGATGGCCGCCTAGTTCCAGAGCTCCGGCTTCTATAAATCCTTCAAGATACGCATCCTCTCTCAGGGCTGCCTGCGGAACAAACAAAGCGCGTCAATCTGTGGCGTAAGACTGTGGGCACATACTGGGAAAAACTTGGGCCGCTACGCCAGACCGCGTTGAAGATACACCGTCTTGTAGATCCTGCAGACAGAGGCTGGGACGTTGGCCGCCCGTGAGTTCCGGGCGATCTTCCCATGGAGCCGCGGGGGGAGGGGCCGGACCGAGTCGGAGAGGCCGCGCTTCAACCAAGCTCCTGGAGGTGATCGGACCATCGCTGCTGGCTAATGTGAGGGTGCCACGTCGGAATATATCGCCGCCGTATACTGGGCGCAACGAACACGGTGGTCCCCCGCCAACGGCCGCGTGGTGTGCAGCCGCCGTGCTACGCGGGCCACTGTTGATCCGACTCCCGTGCCTGTGGAGCTGCCCTTGGCTCCCCTGATATCTCCTACTGCTGGAGTGCCCCCCCACATGTGGACGGATGTAAAAACAAGTAAGAACAGGTGGGGCAACGCATGAGGAGGGTGGACACCCCGAACAGGATCTACCGAGGAGGGGACATTTTATCCAGCTACAGCCCTACCTGGGCGATAACCTTTACACACCTCTCCTGCACGATAACTGGGTCTAAGCACACTACCAATCCTGTATAGAGTCCGTACAATACGTTGGGGCGGGCGGGGCTGGAGGCGCTGGAAGACGCGGACTACTTGAATCTACACATTGGCCGATACGAGCAGAAGGGAGCACGCCCCAAGAAAACAGGCCCAATGGACTCCTTCGCCAATTCCCAGCCCAGCGTGTCCATGGCGCCCCCGTCACAGCAGGTGGACAGTCAGCCCGAGTTGCCAATGGAGGAGAGGGTGGACCGATTGATGGCTATGGTTCAGAACGACTTCCTAGCAGTGAACACTAAATTGGATGACATAGGGGCAACAATCAGCTCCTTGAAGGCGAGGGTGGACAAGGAAAGCACACGGATTACTGAGGCCAAAGGCAGGATCGCTATCAATGAAGACTCGATACTACAACATGGCCGCGATATTGCCCAGTTGAAGGGGGACCTCCGGAAAACCCTAGACAAATGCGAGGATTTGGAATCCCGTTCCAGGAGGAACAATATCCGTCTGGTTGGGGTGGCTGAAACCTTTGGCAAAGGGTCTATGGAACGCCAGGTAGAGGCCCTTCTAAAGGAACTCCTGGGTTCCGACTCCTTTTCGGACCATTTCCTTGTGGAGCAAGCACACCGTACATCGGCGCCGCCGCCCAGGACTGGAGCTCCACCTCGTACAATAATTGCCCGCCTTCTCAATTATATAGACAGGGATGCTATCCTGCGGATATCCAGGGATAAGGGCACTCTATTCCATGAAAATAACAGAATCCACATATATCTGGACTTCTCCACCAATGTGCAATCACTTAGGAAATCTTATGAGCCCGTCAAGAGACAACTGAGACTCCGCCAGGTCCCGTAATCCCTTGTCTACCCAGCGAAAATGAGAATTCAGCATGGAGGCAGGGATCACTTTTTTGAACATCCAACCGAAACCATGCTCTACGTTGAAGCCTCCATCCCTCTACCGACCCGGGAGCGGGCCGGGAACCAGAATCTGCCACCCCGGGGTTAGACGACCCACAGTTTTATTGCACAATGATGGATATGCTATCTTCATCTGGGGAGACACAAATACTCTGGGGTGGCGATTTCAACATGATATTGGACCAATCCCTGGATCGCTCATCGACTGTCCCCAGAACCCCCTCCAAGGCCGCACTGGTAGTAAAACAATTAATGGAACAGATGGGTACGGTAGACGCATGGCCTGCATTACACCCAAGCGAGAAGAAATACACCTTTTACTCGTCGGTGCATGATTCCCATTCGCACATTGACTATTGGATCGTTAGTCAGTCCCTATCTGGGGCGATCTCCCAATGTGGTATACATCCCCGTACCCTTTCGGATCAGTCGCCGGTATCGCTTGACATCAACTTTAGTGATTTCTCCCCCCCGGCGAGAAGATGGAGGATGCCCCCTGCAATCCTAAGAGACCCCAACATATGCGAATCGTTACATACAGAGATTGCGGAGTTCCTAGAATTAAACAAGGGTTTGGTTGCCACTTATGCTACGCTATCGGTACGTGAGGAATTGGGGGTGGCCGAGACAAAAATTGACCTGTTACAGACTGAGTACAGCATCACACAGGATAAGGGAACCCTGTCGCAAATACATACTACGCTAAAAGAATTCCACAAGTTGGCCCTTAGAGAAGTTCTCTATATGGCTGCACCAGCCAAAGCCCGACGATATGGGGAAAGCAATAAGGTTGGGAGATTCCTGGCCAACATGCTTAGAACTGATAGGCACCATATCCCGATCCCGAGCATACAGACACCGACTGGAGGGACGGTAAACAGAGACCGAGACATTAACTCCGCTTTTACTGAGTTCTACTCCTCCCTCTATTCCAAACACGATAAAAAAAACAAAGAGGACACGTTTCAATATCTAGATAATCTCGACCTTCCCACATTAACGGCCGAGACCCGTAATATACTAGACAGGCCAATCACATCAGAGGAGATTGCAGAGGCCATAAAAGCTCTATCGAGCGGCCGTTCCCCTGGCTCGGATGTCCTTCCAGCGGAACTATATAAAGAATTCTCTAGTGAATTGGCCCCGATACTGCTGAAAGTGTGGGAAGAGGCAATGAGCCTGCGGGTTCTCCCGGAATCGATGCGGGAAGCAATCATCACTGTCCTTTTGAAACCCTGTAGACCGCCACAAGACATGGCGTCCTATCGACCCCTGTCTTTAATCAACACTGACGCAAAAATCTTCGCAAAAGTGCTGGCCACCAGACTCCTGCCATACATGCGGATCCTGGTTCATCCTGACCAGGCCGGCTTTATACCAGCCCGATCCACGGCTCTCAACCTGAGACGCTTATTTAATATTATGGCACAGAGAGATTCAGATGCCAAGGAGGCCGTGGTCGCATTAGATGCCGAGAAGCCTTTTGACTCCGTTTCCTGGGCATACCTCTTTCTGGTGCTGGAGCGGTTTGGTCTCGACCAGTACTATATTAACTGTGTCCGACTATTATATACACAGCCGACAGCTAAGGTCCTGACTAACACCACTCTATCCCCGTCATTCCACCTACACAGGGGGACCAGGCAGGGATGTCCCTTCTCGCCCATACTTTTCGCTCTGACCATTGAACCAATGGCGAAATTCATACGCCAGAACCACTCACACAGAGGTCTTAGGATGACCGGCCCCCCTCAGATAATATCACTTTACGCGGACGACACTTTACTATATGTCCGTGACCCCAAAGAAAATGTGCAACGCATCATGTCGGACATACATGAATTCTCAGAATACTCAGGATATAGAATTAATGTACCGAAGTCAGAATATTTCCACTTACTGACGGCACGGGAGACCTAGCTGAAATAGAGGGATTTAGACCTGCCCCCACCAAGGTACGCTACCTAGGGATAATGGTCGCCAGAGATAAAACCCTGCTATATACGCACAGTCATGGGGAACTCTTGTCAACCCTCTCGACCAAATTTCAGATGTGGGCTAGCCTTCCACTATCCCTGTATGGCAGAGTTGCGCTACTCAAAATGGTGGTCCTCCCCAAGTTCCTATATTACTTCAATAACATCCCACTTTGGCCTGGTAAACCCTTCTTCTCGAAACTTAAATCACTCGCCTCCTCGTTTATCTGGAATGGGAAGACTGCCAGGATGGGTTGGGATAAGATGGTTGAGCCTTTCGTGCAGGGAGGCATTGCGGCACCAGACTTCGAGCTTTATTATTTATGCGCGCAAGCTCAATTTGCAAAGCATTGGTTCGACCCAGAGGACACTGCCCCCCACATATTGATTGAAAAGCACTCTGTTCGCCCAAACGACATACGCTCAGTCCTTCTTAACCCAAGCTATGGGGACATATGCCCGTTCGATCCGGTATACACGACCACTCATGCTTGGGCCAGAATTTGCAAGAGGCTAGGACTGGAATCCCCCCACGACCCGGAAGTCCCTCTGTGGGATTTCTCCAGCATTTCCCCCACATTTGATTGAGCCCTCCAGCAATCCTGGGACCCTAACAAGCTTTTCACGCTACGCGACATGTTCCCAGATGGTGAGTTCTGTGACCTCACGGGCTTTATTGAAGCGGTGGGGAGGGGCCAGTTTAAACGCCTTCAATACTACAGGATGAGGGCTGCTTTCTCGGCGAAGTGGCCGACATTTCCGCAGGAACCCCAGTCCCATGCATGCAATAGTGTCTATAGACGATCACGGCAAGGGGGTCTCTATGCTATATTCATTGGTGCAGACCCATTCCCCATCGCACAACACAATGAGAGAAGTCTGGGAGCGAAACGTGGGCACTCAGATAGATGAGGTCCGCTGGGCCCGGTATTGTCAACTTACTCGATCAGTGTCCATGAATGCTGGACTCCGGCTGATTCAGTTCAAAGTTTTAAACCAATTACACTATTCCCCTGCCAGATTAGCTAAATTTGTGGAAATTTGCACAGGTGCCTGCCCCAAATGTGACGCCCCCAATGCGGGGCCTTATCATATGTACTGGTCATGTCGGCTAATTGTGGAGTTCTGGAAGGAAGTCGCAAGGCTCCTTGAAGATATCACGGCCATTCTGGTGACTCTCTCCCCCCTGAAATACTTGTTGGGAGATATAGGCAAGGTAAAGGAAACCACAAGGCGATTATTTAACATCTCTTGCATCATTGCCAAACGCTGTATTCTTAAATGTTGGAAGTCCTCCACCGCCCCAACCAGAGCCACTTTCTTAAAAGACCTTTGTATGGTAAATGACGATGAGGAACTATTTGTATTGTCGGTTCCGTCACCATGTCGCCCCAAAGATATTTGGTCATTGTTACGCTTTTACCTGTGCGACCTGGACTCAGACCTTGATGCATCACCCAGGTCCTCGCGTTGATTTGCAATGTCTACTACTCTTGTACTGGTTGCTCTCATGTCCGAAAACTGTGATGTCTTCCTCTTCCCCTCCTCCCTTAACTTGAAGGCTGTAAGATAATTAAGCTATGTTTTGATATGTTTAGGTTGTGTCTTGCTGCTGACCTACTCTCTCAATAAAAATATGTTTAAAAAAAAATCATAGCAAATACATAGTACCTGTTTTCAACTTCCTCTAGCACACACAAAAAGTGTGAGTTTTTGCTCATTTCAGGACTCGCGTTGCTTAGCCCCTTGACAAACACATGGGCATTTGAAATGATATTTTTCACTCCTTTTTACCCACTTTGTTTTGGATTTCCTTGTCTATTTTTCTGGGCTCGGGACCCATTTGGAGTGTAGCCACTGACTGCCCATCTGACCTGGGACTACCAGTGTTCACACTGCAGCTTTTCAACTGAACGTTTTCACAAGTGTCACGTGGCAGCCTGTCATTTTCTGGCGCATGACACTTATCTGTGGTTTGCATGGTACCTGTCGTTTCTGTCTGTTGGGATATTTGTGCTTCACAATACTCCCCAGGTGACTGAGCTGCACCCTCCTTTTGAGCAACCTTTTTTTCTATATGGAGCTCTATTAAGGGAGGATATTCGAACAACTAATCCTATCTCTTCATCTTATGTTTTAATTTCACATTGGATGCTCCTTTTAAATCTGTCTCTCTGTTCTTTAGGTTTTTCTTATTCATTTCCCCCTTTTTGTTCTTCATCTGCACACACTTCAATAGTCTGATTCAACTCTAAATTGAACCACACTCCTTTGTGTGTGTGTGGGCATTCCTTCTATCACTCTCATTCGTTTGTATTCTTACTTTTGAATCAGCAAGCAATTCAGGACCATTATACAAAGGTGATTCATGAGTTTCTGTGTTTTTATCAGTGCAGGGGCTATTAAATAGTCACTTGTCAGAACGCACAGGATCACTCCTATGGCATTCTGCACCTTCACTTGGAGGATGTTTTTGAACTGCACAGTTTTCCTATTTGTTAAGAAAACATTTTGACTTGGGCCTCTAAGCATTGAAACCTGTCCATGTCCCTGGATTCTTCTCTTAGCGGCGTAGGCCGGTATTGGCTGAACTCACCCTGATTGGACCTATTCTGGTACCTCTCAGGAGATTAATTTCTATTTGTGTTACTTCTGAACTCATGGGCCATAGGAGGTGGGGAACACAGAGTGACCATCCTTTGACCATGGTTGACTGGTGGTGGTGATTGGTTCAAATGGCGAGAGACATAGTTCACATTTTGTCTTACCTTTGGTGGGAATTGTCCCCTATGCTGATTTCCATTTTCAATGAATCTATCCAAATACTGTGGTCTTTCTTGGTGACCATATACCATTGTTTTAGGGTCAAATCTGCTCTGCACCCCCAGTGTCTGGTACGGGCCATTATACATTTCATTTTGATTGTTATTCATGTCTGACATTTCGGGGTGAAATCCCACTCTGGGGGAATTGCCCAGATATCTACGGCCAATGTAAGATTCTCTATTGCTCTGATCAACAGATTGGAACACAAGCATTTGGGGAGGTGTCATTTGTGGTGGCATGCCCCTCTGATTGGGTGTCATGTCATTTCTTGCCTGGTTGTGGGCTGCTTCAAGTTTTCTTCCAGATTTGACCTCCATTATTGCTTGTGTGGATTCTTTAGACTTCGATTTTGTCTCTTTATTCTTAGACCCTTCCTCTCTCTGACAATAAATGACTTCATATAGTTTGGTCCCCTGTTCTATTATCCAAACAAATGATTTATCCCTGTCAGATTCATGAATTAACTGGGATACAATTTCTTTTTGGAGACCATAAAAGTATGCAGTATTACATTTTACAGAATTAGGATTAAAGGACACATCAAAGCATGAAATGCTCTTTTCAACTCATGGAAGAACTGGTGAGGGTACATATCTGGCTTTGCAGTCATTGTATATGCTGCTTTTTTGACATTTTTTATTGACTGGTAAGGTGAAAATTGATGTCTAACTTCTTTCTCAAAGTCCGCCATGACACATTTTCCTGTTCACTGAGAGCCCGAATGGCACTAGCAGCTGCTGAATCAAGCGTTAGGTGAAAGTACTGGTGCATTTTGGTGTGCATTTTTCTGTTGCTCATTCCTTTTCTCTGATGGGCAGAAATTATTGTAACCACTGGCTGGTGATTCATACCCCACCAGTGGGCTGTAATTAGGTCTGGCCACAGGAATAGCTATTGTTACACTGTTCCTTTGGACAAAGCTGGGGTTAACCCCAACCACATTTAATGTAGTGCCTTGTCGCCTTCCTGATGTTGTATGCTAAATATTTGCTGTTCCAGATTCTTGAATTTTCCATCAAGTCATTCTGCCTCTTAACAAAGATTAGAATTCTCATCCCTAATCTTATTGACCACAGCTTTCAGCTAATTTATTTGCACCTGAACTGGTCAAAAGCTTTGTCTTTCTTTTTTTTAAACTTCTTTTTATTATTCAGCATGGCAGCAAAACACAAGCGAACAGCATAAGGCGTTACAATATGAATACTGTATACATAATGTAGGTGCACAGAGGTTACTTCACATAATATCACAATCAATGGGTACAATCACAGCATGGATTGGGCAACAGAAGACCGCAATAGGGGTGAGGACCCGAGAAGGTGGGGGGAAGAGGGCGGGGGGGAGGTATCCGGTGTCGCGATTAGATCGGACATGTAAGAGTGGAACTTAAGCCATACATTTCTAGGTCTGGAGTGGGCAGGTTGCATATGGGACCAGGCTTCCTCAGAGTCCGAGGCCCAAGTGACCGCCCTCAGCCATTGAGCGTGTGTGGGAGGCGAGGGTCGAAGCCAACAAAGCAGGATGGAGCACACCGCCAGCAGCAGGCAGAGGCCGGCTAATTTTTTGGAATCACTGGAGAGGCCTGGGAGATCATGAAAGAGACATACCAACGGGGAAGGAACAATGGGATGGTCGAGAACCGCAGACATTGTCGAGCAAACTGCCTCCCAAAACTGTGAGAGGCGAGGGCAGGACCAAATCATGTGAATGTATTCGGCATCGTCTCGATAGCATCTAGGGCAGCTGGAAGGGTGATCCGTGGGACCTGCGGGACACCCGGGAGGAAATTCCAGAGAGGGAGGTAGCCGTGAAAGGCGTAAGTAGTTTTGACTAGTCTCCACATCTTCGCTAATGCGATGGAAGTGCAGGCGACCGGGCTCTGTGAGTCCAGTGCTAAGGGGACAGGTTGTATCACCAAGGAGTGGATATCCCGGTCACAAACCGCAAGCTTCTCGAGTCGAACATGCGGGGGAGGGTCAATTGTATTAAACCAGTGAGAAGTATATTGGATTTGGGATACCAGCCAGTATTTGAGGAAGTTAGGGGCACCGAAGCCCCCGTTAGAGATGGGAGTGGACAGGGTATCAATTTTAAGGCGGACCGCACCCGAGTGCCAGAGAAAGGAATTCACAGTGCGAGTCAAGTCCCGGAAGAAGCCCCCCCCGGCCACAAGGGTATGTTAGTGAACCTGTGAAGCAACTGGGGTAACACCACCATCTTCAATAGCCCTATCCTGCCTGCCAGGGAAATCGGGAGCTTGTCCCAGGCCCGGACATTAGCCGTCAGGTGTGTGAGATACTTCTGATAGTTTTCCTGGAAGGTTAACGCCTGCTGGCGCGTCACCACTATTCCCAAGTAGGTGAATGTGGACTGAGCCCATGTGAAGCCAAAGGTATCAGGAGGAGGGAGAGTGCATTCTGTGAGTGGAAAAAGAATGGATTTCGAACAATTCACTTTAAGACCAGAGATTCGACCGAACCGAATGATGTCCTCCAATATTGGGGGTAAGTTGATGGAGGGAGAGCGCACAAACAACAATGCATCACCCGCATATAGGGACACTATGTCCGACTGGCACGCAGTGCGGAGGCCTCTGTGAGCATGAAGTTGGCGGAGCATGTCAGCGAAGGGCTCTATTGCTATAGCGAAGATCAAGGGAGAGAAGGGGCACCCCTGTCTCGTCCCCCTGGCGATCTCAAAGAGGGGGGAGCAGTGGTCGTCGGTGCGGACCCTGGCCACCGGGGAAGAGTAAAGCAATCTGACCCAGGAGAGAAAGGAGGGGCCGAATTTGCAACTATCGAGAACCCGCCATAGGTACCTCCAAGAGACCGAGTCAAACGCCTTTTGCCTGTTGAGGGTGACAGCCACTGCTTGCGTGTCGGGACTGATTCTGTTAATTATATTAAATAGGCGCCTCAGGCTCAAAGAGGTGGAGCGACCCGGAATGAAACCCGCCTGATCTGGATGGATGATAGATGGCAGGAGGGGAGCCAACCGGAGCGCCAGAGCCTTGGCATATATCTTGATGTCACAATTTATGAGTGAAAGCGGCCGGTATGAACCACATTGCAGGGGGGATTTACCTGATTTAAGTAGTACTGTGATTGTGGCCTCCCGGAGTGAAGGGGGGAATACACCGGACTCCACAGACTCCTCCCAGAGAGCTAGCAAGTGAGGAAGCAGCTGTGACTTAAAATGCTTGTAAAATTCGACCGGAATACCGTCCGAACCGGGGGCACGCCCCGAGGATAAGGAGTCAATAGCGTCCGACAGCTCCTCCAGTGTGAGGGGGGAATCGAGGGAAGCCGCAGCTTCCGGGGACAGGGCTCAGAGAGGGAGGGCATTGAGAAAGGAGTCGATCTCCGCCACCGACACCTCATCTGAGTTAGAGTATAGGGTTTCGTAAAATGTGAAGAATTCCCTGTTGATGTCTTACGAGGAGACAGCCATGGAGCCGTCAGGTCTCTCGACTCCGATTATGTGTGGGGACCCCGTCTCATGACGGATCAGACGTGCCAGAAATCGACCGGGGCGCTCCTCCTCCCCATATCTCCTCGCCATGCCAGGACTATCCAAAAACCTTTGTTAGCGATCCGCGAGGGATCGAAACGTGTCCAATTCTGACCCTATGTCAGCCAGGTTGCCCGGGGTGGAGTGAAGTGAGCATGTAGCTTCCAGGGTAGAGAGTCTGGATTCACTAGCAGCAAGATCCCTCCGGATTGACTTAAGGACCCCATTCTCTTTGGACAACGCAATCCCTCTGATATAAGCCTTAAATGACTCCCATAGAGTGGCCTGGGTCGCTACCGAGCCCGTATTAGTCTCGAAGAATTCCTCAATCGACCGTTCAAGCTCGGAACAGAACTCCGGGTCCAGTAAGGACAGGGGTTTCAGCCTCCAGTTGCGTGTCCGGCCGGGATCAGGACCCCAACCGATGGTCACAGTGACTGGAGAGTGGTCGGACAGGGTTCTGGGGAGGATCATTAGCTGTATAACGCTCTTAACCAGTTCGTTGGAGATCACCCATCTGTCAATGCAGGAATAGGAGTCGTGGACTGAGGAGTAAAAAGAGAACACACTGGAGTCCGGGTAGAAGAACCTCCACGTGTCTACCATGGCGAGACGGGGCAGGGATGATAGTGCAACGTAGGCTGCCCTAGAGAGTAGACGGGGCCTGGATCCAGATCTGTCAAGGACCACATCGAAGATCGTGTTGAAGTCGCCCCCTCAAAGGATGGGAACCAGGGGGAAGCCTTCAAGGAGGGACGTGACCTGTACATAAAAATCCGGGTCATCTAGGTTAGGGCCGTAAATGTTCATCAGGACCACCTCCCTGTGTTGTAGCGTAGCATGAAGCAGTACATATCTGCCTTGAGAGTCTATTTGTGAGGAAATAAGAGTAAACTTGAGGCTCTTGTGAATGAGGGTCATGACCCCGCGGCTTTGGGTAGAGAAATCGGTAAAGAATCTATGGGGACCCCAGGTTTTGGCAAAACACATACACTGTTCCGCGCGGGCATGTGTCTCTTGTAAAAACAGAATCTTGGACCCATGACGCTCGGTCTGCAACTGGAGCTGTCTCATCTTTTTGTAATTTCCCAACCCACGTACGTTCCAGCTCATGAAGGTCAGCTCACTCTCGGTCACAGATACAGTGGTGGTTGAAAAAGAACAAATGTCAGTACCCTGCGGGCCAATTTCACAGCCCTGCAGCACCAAGTCCTGAGCACCACCTTGCGGCTCGCCTTCGCTGCCAACGCCAACTTTTTAACAACAAAAACCCTGACATGACCCACCCCCACCCACATCCCCCCCCCAAACAGAGGGATGACAATCCCAACCCCCCTCAACCAAAACCAAACCAAAGGCATCAGCGCCTGGGGGCCTGAGGGCCGGACTAGCCGCCGCAGTCCGGGCTGCGGCAGATCCAATAAGACAAGGGGTGCCCACAGTAGACCTTTGCAAATAACTTGAACAGGGTTCTGGCACATGTTGATGTGGCACACATTTGTAAAATGAACACAACAAGCCGATTCCGAAATAGAGGATCAAGTAACCCCGATGCAGGAAGGCGGCCTTGCCTGGCCCCTCCACGTCGGGACAGAAGGATAACTGCAAAACCGTGAACAGAGGGGAGGTGTCAACCAGGGAAATGTTCGTCGATGAACCTGGAGGCCTCCTCCGGGATCGTGAAAAAAAACACCTGGTTGGCGTGTTCTATGCAGAGTTTGGCAGGGTAGAGCATAGCATAATTGACTGAGTGGTCCCGCAGCCTGCGCTTCACAGCCTGGAAAGTCTTGCGTTCACGTTGGACGGCCGTAGAGAAGTCTGGATAAAGATGAATCCTTGCACCGTCCAATAGTAGCTCCCCTTTTAGTCTAGCTGCCCTGAGGAGGGCATCCCGGTCATGGAAGTTCAGCACCCGGGCTATGATGGGCCGAGGTGGAGCACCAGGTCTGGGCTTAGCCGTCAGGGCTCGGTGTGCCCGCTCAATGGCGAAGAGCGGGGAGAGCTTGGGAGAATCCAGGAGCGAGACCAATGTGCGCTCGACAAAGTCCTCCATTGGTTCATGCACTTCGTTCTCGGGAACCCCGATGATGCGGAGGTTGTTACGCCTCGATCGAGATTCCAAGTCCTCGTTCTTCTTCTCTACCTCAAGGACTCGGTTGGAGAGAGCGGTGACCTCGGAGCGCAGGGCTCCCAGTGCATCCTCTGCGGAACCGACCCGTGTCTCGACTTCTGACACCCGGCTGTCAGTCCGCTCGATGTGGGCCTTAATGGAGGATATAGTACCGTTCATGTCATCCAGTTTTGAGTGGAGTGCGGTGAAGCCCTCACGAATAAAGTCCATCATATTTTGGGATTCCGGTACTGTGTCGGGTGGAGTTGCAGCAGGGGCCTGCTCAGTGGTCTCCTCCGATGATCTCGTCGCAGCCTTAGTAAACATGTTGATGGAGCTCTGTTTCCTCGCCCCTCCCTTGGTCATCCTGGCGATGTTGGAGGTCGAGTGGGGGTCAGGGGGGACCCCGGTCGCCCCGGGAGAAGGGGGGAGCCCAGGCCCTGTACCACTTGAGGCAGAGTGAGAAGTGTGGTATAAGACAGGGAGTAATGCAGGGGAAGCCATGGCTGTGAATCCGTGTAGATGTGATGTTGCGGCCACCAGCGCAGGCCACGAGGTCTCAGCCAGCCCAGAGAGGCGTGGGGAGAAACGCGAGGAGACCTCGGGGGTGGAAGACCCCAGGGTTGGGGGCGATGACGCCCAGCGAACAATGTGAGAGCCTGGATCCAGATATGGGTGGTCGAGTACGATGAGTGAAGGGGGGCGCCTCCCAGCGCAATGCCCCACAGGGTAGACAGGCCGCAGCCTCGAGCACAGTGATGGAAGATAGGGCAGGCAGCCGGTGAGCAAAAGGTCCTGGGCGAAGTAGTGACACCAAGATCACCGCGGCCCCTTCAGAACACAGGAGACCCCCAAGGATGGAGACACCCGCAGCCCGCGATGACCAGTGGAGCGAGGGGATGAGAGAGATTCCGGGGGGGCTCCAAGACAAATGCAGGCCGGGGAGGCGCCAGGCCCTGGGCGACACCAACCGCTAATGGGCCCAGAGGCCGGGGGCGCCGGCGGGTAATCCGAAGCCCCGTGTATGGAGGGGGTGAGGCAATGCTGCCGCCCAGGAAAAGTCCGCGGGGACCTCCCCGACCCATGTACCTGGTGGCCGCAAGGATCCGGTGCACCGCGTGCGTCCCCGGGTGCTGGAGTCTCGCTGTCGGCAGGGGGGGAGAGCTCTGGCGAGGTCCAGCAGACGGAGAGAGGGGCCCGGCAGCTCCGATGCAGGGCGGACGTCCCTCCGAGTGTGCCCCGGGTCGCGGCCGCTCGAGCCGGCGGTGTGTGGTCTCAGAACGCACCTCGGCTGCCTCCAGATCGCACCACCAGTCAGGGGAGAGGCGGACCACCACCCGGCAGCGTACATCCACCAAGGCGGGGGCACGTCGCAGGCCCCCGGGCGAGTCTGTCCGCTCCGCCAGGGGACGAGTTTTGGCGCGGGAGCGCTGCAGTCAGGTGGGGGGATGGTACGGCGGCACCCAGGAATCTCGCTCCGCAGCTCCGATTTTCAACGGGATTCGATCCGCTGGGTCCCTGGGGTAGCTGCTCCAGAAACGTATAAGCCGGGATCGGCTATCAGGCGGTAAGAGTGCCAATTTAGGATCTCGTGATCTGCCGGCTCCGGAGCTTGAGCCTCAGGCGGCCATCTTGTTCGGCGCTCAACAGCGCCCCCCAAAAGCTTTGTCTTTCTTGTAATTCTCTTCCAACAATTTAACTATTTATTGTTCTACAGCACGAAATTCCTTATCTTTCTCCATGTTATTCTTTCTAAGTGTTTGAAATGGCATCATCCTTGTCTTCTCTTATTGCATCTAAAATCCCCTTTAAGTGCATCAATTCTTGCTCACTCTGATTAAATTGTTTTTCCTTCTGAGCCAACTGAGCATCCATGTTGTTACATTTAGACTGCAATTCTGTATTCAACTGCTCTAATTCCGCTTTTAGGCACTTTATTTGATCAACTGTATCATCCCAACTGCCCTACAATGTTCTAATTACCTCTGTGTCCTTTCTTTGCATTTTCAAAGACTGGTGTAAGAGAAACCATAATTTAGCGCATAGCCGTATGATACAATCCTTCTCCCCTTCCGGTCTGGAGCTTTAAAGAGTCTCATAAGGCATACTTGTACGATGCTCCCTTCCTGAAAAATATCCTGCAGTAACTCTTTCTCCACTTCCCGCATATCCTGTCTTTCCATAGGGTTGCATTTCCTGAAGACCAAACTCAATGGGCAAATAGTTTTGCCTCAAGATAGTTCGCCAGATCGGAAAAATCAGCTTCCACTTGGGACATGGCGGCACTGCACACAACACAACTAACACTTCACAGCACCAATTCGTTTTGAAGTGCACAGAATGGCTATGCCTAAAGCAATGCCACGCCCAGTAACTATTTTAAAAGTCCCAATGGCCAACGCACCAAATACGTTAGATATATTTTCTGAAAGAGTTACACCTAAATCTGTGGTAGCTTATTATGATGGTAAATAGTGGTATTTATTGTAGCATAGCACCTCTTGAGATAATGCCCTTTTACAATGTTGGCAGTCTACTCAGAATATATTCTAACAAATGTCCTCTTTATCACCAGTCTTTTACAATACTAGATACTGGACTTATTAAACTTAGTTTGGGCGGTAAATTTACCCTTCAGCAACTTATCTATGATGCCGATATATGCCCTGATGGCTGATCTGAAAAGCTGTAAGCATGCAGATTGAAATAGCGGAGACTCACTCACTTTCTAACTATAGATTTCACAATAGATCATTCCCACGGAAGCATTTATATCTCGCACTTGTCTGGGTGTGCAGATTAAACAGAATGACCAAATGCCACAAAATGCATCAGAATATGAAGTAATTCTTATGATGTGTCTTTATCGTGACAGATAAACTTACCAATTAAATATGGCAACAGCTATGCATGGAACACAGTTGCTAGTGCGAACAAGGAAAAAAAAACAATTGCAAAAGACACATTTCAAAAATAGAATTAGATGTAATCAGCCCTGGCAATCCGACCTTGTAGTAAGGGACTTGGCAAGAGTTACGCTTTATGAATATCCAACTATAAAAAAAACTTGTAAATTCAGAACAACATGCAATTTTAAAATTGAAATATAACACATGAAATTACCCACTCCTGACTGACTCTCGGAAAGGCAAATCCAGCACACCCTCACTTTGAACCATAATTACCTAGAAATTGATGAGATTCCTTGTACTTCTGACAGTGGAAAACCCTCTGGCTTGGTTCGCCACCGATAAGGAATGTGGCGACCCCAGCAACTGCCAGCACTGCCTCAGCCCGGCTCTGGGACACGAGCTGGATGTCAGT
This sequence comes from Ambystoma mexicanum, assembly GCF_040938575.1. Lineage (NCBI taxonomy): Eukaryota > Metazoa > Chordata > Amphibia > Caudata > Ambystomatidae > Ambystoma > Ambystoma mexicanum. The sequence continues at coordinate 1,272,233,097 of NC_090929.1, read as the reverse complement.
CTCCCAAGTGATTCCTGCATGTCTCCCTGCAAGTCTGACCCACACCCTCCCCTAGTTTCTTTTTAAAGCCTCTCGCTGTCACTCAAGAATAACCCTTCCGCTTGCTTAGCTCATGTCACCTCATCCGTTCAGACCAGTATTTTTCCTCTTGAAAACGACAGCTTTGTTAACTACAAATGTAACATTGATTCCTGCACCCAATGGCCTTCTGTAACAATTCCCTTCTTCGCAAGGTTCAGCCTAGCAAACAATCCCATGCTGCAGGTTTAAATTCCTCATTCAATAAAGCCACATGCATTTCAAATTTGGATTCAGAACATTTATTTCCATGTAAACTAATTTGCACACCATGTTAAGGATATGGGATTAAGTTTGTTAAATGGGATTCATTACGTTAGTATATGTTAATGTATATTAGTAATTATATTTGGTGCAAATTCAGTCAAATGGAATATTATCCTGAAATGAAAATAATTTTAACATGTGCATGTGCATGAACCCCTGTAACTCACAACCCCCAACTCATACAAACGCCACCCATTAAAATTGCTATTTCTTTCCTGCCCATTTTAGCTGTTTTCTCAGAGCCCTATCTTATCTTACTCTTTTCACTTCAGGTCTCTCTCTACATGCAGCGTGTGCTGTTTAATCTTTCCTACTCTTTATTCCTTCTGTTCTTGTGCTCTTATCTCTCCTTCCACCCAAGCAACAAGCCCAAAGAGTCATCATTCGACTCATATCAACAGAAAAAGGGAAAAGAATGTGATCATCTACAGTTCCCGTGCAACTGAGAAAAGAAAGTGCCCATGCACACACAGCTCCCTCGTGCCCAATAAAATAAACAGACGCTCTAATCCAGTTACATTGAAGCTATCATGCAATGAACAGCAGCGGCAATAAAGGGACCAGACACACACAGCACAGCTACCTGTCAATGAAACCGCAACAAACTCCAAGTCATTTAAAACAATGCACTTCGTGCCGTAGTTGACTTGAGTAAACACCACCATATCGCTGACGCAAGACAAGCCTATCACTGACTGCCTATCAGAGACTGTATCAAGTTTAAAGCTTTATCAATCACTCATCGTTGTCTGCCCACCAAAGTCCCTTACTACCTAGTCCAGAGATTTAAAAGATGTCATGCTGCCAGGCCTCTGCGCCCCAAACACAGCCACTGCATGGACATACCAAGATTCAAACAAGTTACAGCCGGTGTGTCCTGAAACCCAGTTTCGTTGGCCAAACTCTCGAACTCCTTACCCTTCCTTTTCAACTGACTGAATATTGCCTTGATTAACCTGTCTACATGTCTGTAACTAGTCTGACCGGCCTGCTTTACTGTAACTAGCGTCTAGTTGACCACAGGCATTGTGTGCCGTTATAAATGCAAAAATAAATAAGTAAAATAAAATAATAATGCACAAAAACCTGTAAAGAAAATTAAGAAGAAAAAGAAACTAAAAGAAATAGTCATCGAATATCTTGGAAGAAAACCCCCAAAAATAAAACCGAAAATGAATGAATCAAAAACAAAACAAAAAAAACGTACGTGGCAGAAACTGCCTCTCATTATACAGAAAGTAGCGCCTTCAATAGCACAGAGGAACACATTTTCAACTCTACACTGGGGGTTGACACTAATGAGGCGGCCTGCAAAACAACCAAAGGAAAATCATTTAGCAAGGTCAGGAAAAAAAAGGTAAATAACTGTGAAGGGATGGTTACCCGCACATTAACTGGTATACGTCTAAACCAAAAAGGAGACCCCTCATATAAGGATATGTTCTTTGTTCTTCCAGTAATAGATGTCAGGAAAATGTCATACTAATACCAAGAAGACTAATCACACTATTAACACAGCTACCCAGATTACATGCGTAAACACCACTGACTATGAGGGTCTCCTGCTATTATTAGACCAGAGCTGTGTGGATTACGTAGCACAAAATGAACTCGAATGTTCCACTAAGACAATGAAAACTGCTTGGTCTAGTGAGGCAACTTGTGAAAATAGTCTACTTACTAATAAGATCATACCACATAGCCTATTTTGCCCTGCTGAGAACTAGAACATGTATTGCTGTTTTATCATGGAACTCTTGCATTCAATTCTTCAGTTGCGTATAGTTAGTCAAACTCTATCTTATTAAGTATCATGGTATGTCCTAGCAGAGAACTCTACTTAAATTAGGGTACACTTGTTCCTACTTTGAGGCCATAACTCCCCCCTCCCTCATCTTTTGTCATTCCCCCGCACTTCCAGAAATGTTGTCAGTCCTAGTATGCTAGTCATTGTTCTGTCTCATCTCCTACCTCCCCCTCCTTCCCTCCCCTCCTTATCATTATCAAAGCTCTTGCACTATCTGAAATGTCGCCAGGCCTAGTACGATAGTAAATTTCACATCTTTAATGTCCAAAGGCCTTGTAAGAATGTCATTGAATTTTCCCTTGCTCCCTCCCTTGCCTTGAAGCGCTTTGAAACACATGTGTGTATAGGCGCTATACAAATAAACTATCAGTGTTAAATGGAATAAGAACTCTCTTCATAGAATAAATAATGACATAATAACTCAAGCACAAGTGGCCCTTGAACAATTATCAATGAACATTGGAATCTAACATTTAGAACACAACAAGCAATATGAAACCGCTTTCCACAATTTAACTGGCAACAAAAATCATTGAGCAATTTAGATCACATTGTCATTGGTAATACTAGAGAAACACTACATTCTGATCAGGAGATTACAAGGGCGAACAAGATATAACGTAAAGATCTGAAACACATACTTGGCAGTACAAGCAGTGCTAATGAGATCAGTAGGGCATTTGGTAAACGTAAAAGGTCTTACAGGAACTGATTAACATTACATAATAAACAGAAACTTCAAAGACAAGTGGGAAGCAATGTATAACATCATAAAGGACAATTCTGGAACTTGATAAATAAAAATGATAACTCTGTATCTTGTCACCAGAAGCAGTCTGGACGCTGCATATTGAAGAAGTTTACTCAGTGTCCAAAGATCAAAAACCAACAATAAGAAAAAATAATAATCAACTATGGGACTAGAGGTCCTCCCTAAAGAGAATACTGCACATCTTATGGCTTCTAAATGATCTAGGATCCCAGGACCTGATAGTCTATGTAATGCCATCATTAAATGTACACCTCAAATCTGGGCAAAGGTTCACCACACATTACTTTTAGCGATAAGTAAAACAGGGAAGCTACCCTGCACTTGAACCCAAAGCTTATTGGTCCATGTGTACAAAAATGGTGCCTGAAAAACTCCCAAAACTCATACACTACTAGCTATGCTAGATGCCCCTGCAAAGTTATACAAATGAATAATTCTCGTGGAATTAAACCAATGGTCAAATTCTTTAAAATTACTTCAATTTAACTGGACTGGATTTAGGCAAGCTCCATCTACTTCAGTCAACGTGATGGCCCTCACTCTACTTACTAAGCAGTCAGAAAATACCTACATACTCCGATATATTCCGCATTCATTGATTTCACTGCATGCTTTTAACATGGTCAAGAGACAACAGTTGTGGCAGAAATTGTTCAGTTGGGGTATGCCGGATGGTCTACTGAAAATTATAATTGCCCTTCATCAGAACACAATGGTAGTAGTAGTACAAATGGGCATGAATGGATGCATCACCAACTCCATGGAAACATTCAATGGATTAGATGAGTGAAGTGCCCTAGCTCCTCTACTGTTGAATTTGTATCTGCCAGATATTTCAAGTGCCCTGATTAACATCAATGGAAAGATCGCACCCCCTCGTTTGGGGCATACCTAAATATGCTGTCTTGGTTATGCAGATGATCTAATACTACTTTATTAGACACCAGTCAGACTCCAGACCTTATTAAATGCATTGCATGACTACTCAAATATAAATGGCCTTAAATTAAACTTGACAAATGTAAATACTTGCGTTCAACTTAAAGAAAAAATATATAAATGGCACATTAGCAGGACCGATATTGAACAGGTATCTGAATATCTTTATCTGGAAATCAAAATAGATAAACGATTAACTTGGAGTCCTTATATCAACATGAAAGTGTAAATGTGACCAACTATCAAATGTACTAAAAAGCTATTTAAAATGTGTGAAGAATATTGTTTACACCGATTGGTTGAAAGCTATAATGCTAAATTATCCATGGTTATATTATATGGGAGTGATGCCTGGAACCTTATAAACTGAGAAAAGATCATGACAATCAATGGAAAATATTAAAAAAATGTGCTTGCTTGACTTGCCCACTTCGATATCGTTAGAATTCATGAGGGCAGACGTAGGAATTAGATATATCAAATCCAAAGAAATGAAATTAATGCATTTGCCATTTATTAAATGTAAGCTGCAACCTGAAATTCTTGCTAATCCTCAATTATATAAATTCATTTTAAACTGCAGAACAGTTTAATTGCATAAACAATGTTGGGACGTGCCTGAAAACATCCATAGCAAAAGTATGGTTTCCGTGAAGAGACAAATGCCCTTCTGTAAGAAAACAGCTTTATTGCATGCTTACACGGTCGGAAGGGGCTAGTCAGTTCCTTAGAGCTGAAAAACGAACCCAGTTCCCTGAGCAATTCAAAAATAGCAGCTTATACAAAGTTTAAACAATTTACATAATTACAAATATTCTATTACAAAATCATCTTTTATCCCCTCACTGGCTAACACTAATACAAAGTCACCTAATCCCCCTAACCCTAAAAATTCCCATTGGATACTTTCATAAGGTACACCTCTTTAGACATGCAATCTTCTTCCATTGTCAGACATGACATTTTTCCACATGATGCATATATTGTTAATGAATAACCACATTTTTATTATACATTCCACATGACCGAAACCCATTAACTCTGATAGTGATTATAAAGGGGTAGTACTCATTTGGAACAGCAATACAATTCAAACCCGCTAGTGTTTTTGTATTATTTTTCCTTCATTACCTCACATAGACTCGCGACTACCATCTCCGTCCATTTAATCTTTAACCCAAAATTGCTTATCTCCTTTGGAGCCTATAAAAACCCTGGGCCAGCAGGTAGTTTATTAACTAACCCTTCCTTCACCCTGCCATGCAAGAACCTACATGCACCCAAGGAAATTGCCTGTTGGGTTTACATTTCAATCTGACCATAAAGACTCTGAAAAAAATGGCTTTGCAACCTGCTCCCCTCTGGGCAGTTATCTCAGCCAGCAGTATGCGGCTCACTTCGATCACCCTCCCCTGCAAACCAACAGATTCTGCAATTTACATGGACTTTTAAACTGAGTGAAACCCCTTGCACGTTCCACAATGTTTCCATATGCTATAATGTTTTTACATTTTTGGCCTTTGTCAAACCCTTACATGTACAATGTTCAGAATTACTGCATCCACCTGCGTTAAATTACGTTTACCGGGATCCTTTTTCCCATGTGCGCAGAGCATCCCGCTTCGTGCCTCTAAGTGCTACAAATGGTACATGGTGCAATACATAGTCCATTCTACTAATAATGTTACTGTGTACTGTAACTGTAATCTGTGAATACAAAGTAACACTCCAATCCTCTAACTGCACTGAATCACATGTTTTTTTGTGGCTTCATCACTTTTCAACTCTACCACACTGGGGTCTAATACAATGTGCGCAATGTAAATCTCTTTTCACATTGGGACTTAAAATGTCATCCCCCAATATCAATAAACTGCCGAGTCTGCACAAAATAATCATAAGTAAGACGTCAATAACTAATATTACATTTAAGCAGAGGGAAACTTTAATTGAACTAGATTATGAACAAAATAGGGAGGACTTGTACACAAAGAACTATGCACAATAGGTATTAGGTGCATACGCCCCTCCTACTGAGCTACCAAATTATGCTAATGAATTCGCCAGTCCACTTATAAGAAGAACGTATCCAATGTTGAAGCTCAATGCACCCCCCACAATGGAAGTACTTGGAGCTTGAATGAAACTGCCCCATAGGTAACACATCTGTAGACATGCAATACTGCTGTGGAAACCGTTTTAGCCGAAAATGTCGAATAAAAAAGCTGAATGCGCATTTAATGTGCATTCAGCATGGGAAAAACCCAAAGCCCATCATGTCAAACAAGGGCAGGGATTTTACACCGCTCCCTTTGTTCGATATTATGGGCTTCTGGGGTTGTGGGGGTGTCCCCTGCTCTATGACATTGAAAGCGGGGGACAATAAAGTAAAGAAAAAAGAAAAAAGGACCCTGCAGCGCCTGCTCCGACCCACGTTAGTGGGTGTGAACTGACGACGCAAGGATAGAGGGAGTTGTCGGCACAAACAGAAGTGTGCCACCAAAAAGGTAAGTAAGGTGAGAGGGGAAAGGGGATGCAGAATGCAGGAGAAAGCGATCCTTGTGATCACTGCACGCTGCAATTTCCTAATTTGACATTTTCGGATTCGGAATTTCACGCTGTGCAGTAATCACATAGATTCATGGAAACAACTATTCACTTCATCATTCATTGTATAGCGAATGCGGATGAGACTGCAAGAAATCGTAGTCTCTTGGTAATAACATATGTATGACCACGATAGATAAAAGGACAGTATGAAATCCACTGGTGACAGGGGTATCAACTCCATAATAATAGCTGTTATTAAGCTTTGCTTTGCCATTTTAAAAAATGGATGTAATGCAGTATAATATGCTTCGCTTTAGAAATATGACAGCATGAATTGTTGATGACTACAGTATGATTTTGTAGAAACGGTTTTATCAATATAAGTAGAATGTATTATTGTATTTTCTGTTTCTTCTCCATTCTGACATGTTGTATAAAGATCATGTTCATCAATAATGCAAATATATTGGTTCTGTCTGTGTTAGGATGGGCCTTAATCTTTGGCTCATCATCATTACTCTCAGACACACAATATATGACAGGTGGAGGAGAGCATGAAAGGTTCCGTTTACTACTTTGTGTTTCACCTGACTCCTCATGCTTCTCCACACTGTGTGATGTTTCTTCTGGTTTATCATGCTTCTGTAGACAGTGGGGGTCATTAAATGCTGGGCGGTGTGGGAAAAGTGGCACTAAAAGTGGTGGTAATTCTGCTACTGCCACTTTTCCTGCACCACCAAACTACAGGTTTGCTGGTGGGGGTGCTTTATTTACCTCGAGCCGAAAGCTGCCGCTAAATCAGACCCCCACTGGCAAAAAAAAGCTGGTATTACGACTCAGTGGAATGGGGAATGACCACCGTTGCCGGCACCTGAAATATCTTGGTAATACCAGGATTTCAGGCGCTGGTTATGGTAGGTCAGTTTGCTGATATCCCATCGGAATTACGAGCAGCATACCAGCAAACCTACAATGACTGCCAGTGTGTTGTTTGTTCCGGTTCAGTAAAGACAAACTGAACCTCTCCCCGTTCTGTCCCAGAGACAGTGAACGGAACCTCCTCCTCCTCCTCTTGCTGCAGAACCTGAGCATGTAGTAATATCTCTTGCTCAGGCCTTATATTTGCACACAGTTGCTGCTCTGAATGCTATGAAATACCCTCTAATCTTAAGCCTGCTCTTCATTACGACATGTTTTGGTGATCATGACATGTTTGTAATCAAGATGGTTATTTCCCCCCTCTCACGGTATTTTTAAGAACCCTGAATGAAATCTTCTCCTGCCATCAAAGAATCATAAGACCTTTTCCTACACAAGCAACAAGTATCCTATATGGAAATACATGTACAACACACTTAACAACAGCCACTAACGCCCCTTGCTGAAAAATAGTTCTAAATGTTGGTTCTCTTAAAACCAATAAGCTTGGAGTTTTTCTGTACTTAATCTATGTGACCAATGGATTAGTGGATGTACACCTGATGATTGTCTACATGACCTGCTCATTCCTCCCTTGGCCGTTCAAATGTTATAGACTGCTTACTTGTCACTAATGAACACTTGTATTGCAGTGCTGAATTGTAATTCTTAATAATGGCATAACTGACCATAATGCTTTGTTTCTCTTACAAAGATTGACCTGGCCTTGCCAAACATCCATCATGCAGACATTTCTCTGAGTGGTAGAATTGTTTTGCTGTGTCTACCAATTAGCGCATAGATGGAATACTTTGGTTAGAGGACCCTTTGGTGAGCATTTATTTTATTTTTATTTTTTACATTTATAAAGCACACAAAGCAGCCCTCAGGCATTGTGGCGCTGTTACATGCATGGCTTACTTAGTAACCAAATAAAGACAGCCAGTCTGTGGTTCGTAGTTACAGGGAACCTAATAACAGACAGGTAGTAGTTAACGTATAATGTTACTGAGGATGGGGGCTCTACGGTTGTTAGGCGGAAACCTGTGCAGTTCCCTCTGGGACCACTGCAAAAGATCTAGGACTACAGGTGTTTGGCAGTAAACCCACTTGGTAGCAGTCTGTACCACACAGGTTCACTTGGTAGCTGTGGCTGAGCAGTCAGACTTCCCTCAAGAAGAGTTAGGCAGTATGTGGAGTATACAAAATAGGGCAATTCACACAGTAGAACAAGCAAACACGGAACAAGGCTTCGGTGTAAAGATATATAGTTATTTATTTATAAAACACATCTATGAAAAACACTCGGGCACTAATATGGTAAACACTTCAAGCACAATTACTATAAGAAAAATCAATCCCCCTAACAATAGTTCGACAAGTCTAAGTTCAACGGCACCACTTATTTGCAGACAGAGGTGAATGCTTTAACCTAGATGGCACTCTAGTATTCGTTAGGACGGGAGAGAAAGGCAGGGTATGAAATCAACTCGGTACCAACACTTTTACGAACAAATGCAAGGCAAGTAAGGCAGGGTTCACTGTAGATCGCAAAGTTCAGAGGCCAGGCCCACTCGGAGAGAGGCAAGGCGATATGTCCCAAAAAGTATCACAGTGGAAATGCACTTCGAGTCTTTGTCGCAAATTGTTATAGAAAGATTGGACCAGTTCAGAACAGAGAGATGAGAACGCTTGGAGGCGACCCAATGGAGAGGCGAGGATTCAGACACCTCACGCTAACCGACACAAGGGAAGCCAGGCAGACACAGTACCTTGTTTGTGGAGAGACAGCTCCGGCGGGGGCAGTTGTTCCTGGTGGTGGATGAACGTCGGGTCTTTGCCAAGAGAAGAGATGATCTCGTCGTCGAAGGAAAGTGGAAGATCGTTGCACCACCAGGGAAGAGACCAGCCGCGGAGTGCTCCGTCACAAGGAACCAACTTTTGGTCGCGGTACAGGGGTAGTGGCGATCCGGTTGTCGGGGTGCTCTGCACGGGCAATTCGACCACTACGTCCTGGAACGAAGAAAAAGCAAAGGGGACTGGTTGTTCCCACCAGTCAGGGGAAGAGACGCTCCGGCAGGGAGATCTCCTCTGTCGTCGGGAAGTGGTGAGTCGGTTCAGCAGGGCTCCTCCGGAGGTGTCGTCGTTGCAGGTCGGCTCAGCTTTACCCTCGTCGGATTCTTAGGTCCGGTGGCGACTTCTGAAGATCCAATCCCAAAAGCCCTGCTTTTATGCAGAAAACCCCCATTCATTCAGCCTAGCTGTCACTCAAAACAAGCTAAGTGGTGAGCGGGGTGGCTCACCACTTGGACCAATCACACCAGAGTGCGACTTGAGTTGGCAAGGCAACTCAGTCCAGGGTGCCTAAACCCCCTCCCACACCCCCTGTGGTACCCAGACAGAATGGCACCACTTTGGAGGGCCTCTGTGTAGAGGCCCGCCAAAAGTGGAACAAAGGGCTCAACCTTTTTTCTTTTAGAAGTCACAGAGACGAACACAGACGCCATTTTAAAAACCGAGTTCTGGCAGAAAATACCAACCGATAGATTTATTTAAGATAAATAAACCGGTGGTATGTTAGAGAATAACGAGAAAAAGTATTAACCTCCAACAATGGGAAGAATCCCATAGAGTTATATTCGGGGTCGAATATAACAAGTAGTTTCCACTGCCACCAGCCAAAACTTGACGAGGGGGGACGGGACAGTGCCCCCTCAAATAACAGACCCAGGAGTAATCGAATTACCCCTACTAGTACGTCCACAATAGGATGGTGTGTACTAGTTCTGTTAGTAAATTTAGGTCTAGTAAACGCAATGGTGACTTTACATGCCCGGGGAGACAGTAGTCAGTCCCCGGGTATGGAGTCTATGATGGAGGTCCGCTAGGACGCCCCAGTGCTACGGCACGGAGGGTGCGGTGTAACACACATAGAAAAACATATGAGACCCTATGGAGTAAAAGACCCCATAGCCCATAGAACACATTGACATTCAAAGGAATTACACACATTCACGTGCAAGAGTGGGAGAAAAAGAGTCTTACTCTTGGCAGGATGGAAAAAACAAACTCCAGAAATCCAGCAAAGCTGCTGGGGGACTCACTAGGTTAGGAAATTCAGCCTAAACAGAGAATTCTCCCTAACACTCGCCCCCCCCCCAGACTAAGGGACAGGAGGATTTAATCCACTCCTGGATGAATCTCATACCTCTAGTTGATGACATACATCTTAGAGAGACCATCAGCATTTTGGTGGTGACACCCTGGCCTGTGCTCAATGGTGAAGTGAAATCAAACCCTTGCAGGCAGATCGACCATCTCAGTAGTTTTGGGTTTTCCCCTTTCATTTGCATTAACCATCTCAAGGTTTGGTGGTCAGTCTGAATGACAAAAGTAGAACCGTACAAGTAAGGCCTAAACTTCTTCAGAGCCCACACGATAGCAAAGCACTCTCTTTCGATTGTTGCCCACCTTGTTTTAGGATCCTTCAGCTTGCGGCTGATGAAGCAAACAGGGTGCTCCCTACCTTTCCCATCCAGTTGACTGAGTACGGCACCTATCCCTACATTTGAAGCATCTGTCTGCACAATGAAAGTTTGGCGGTAATCAGGAACTCTGAGTACTGGGGCTTGGCAAAGAGCCTTTTTCAGGTTTTCAAAAGCCTGATTGCACTCCTCGTTCCATCTAACCTTTTTAGGGAATTTGGGTGAGGAGATGACATTCAGTGGAGAAGCTATGGTCCCATAGTTCTCGATGAAATTCCTGTAATACCCAGTGAGACCTAGGAAGGCTCTCACCTGGGTCTGAGTAGTAGGTGTTTGGTAATTTTTCACAGCTTCAATCTTACTGAGCAAAGGCCTTATTTCTCCACCTCCTACCTCATGTCCAAGATAGACTACCTTACTCTGTCCAATTTGACATTTACTCGCCTTTATGGTCAGATTGGCTCGTCCAAGAGCCTGCAAAACATCTCTCAGGAGGGTTACATGCTCTTCCCAGGAATTGCTGAACACTGCTATGTCATCCAAGTATGCCATGCAGAAGTCCTCCATCCCATTCAGAACCTGGTTTACCATCCGTTGAAATGTAGCAGGTGCATTCTTCAATCCGAAAGGCATTACCTTAAACTGGTATAAGCCAACGGGGGTAGAAAATGCAGTTTTCTCCTTGGCATGGTCTGTCAAGGCTATTTGCCAATAGCCTGACGTTAAGTCAAATGTGCTGAGGAACTTGGCTGCGCCAAGTTTGTCCACCAGCTCATCTGTTCTTGGCAAAGGGTGGGCATCAGTCTTGGTGACTGCATTAAGAGCTCTATAATCCACGCAGAATCTAAGTTCTTTATTAAGGCCTTATTTCTCCACCTCCTACCTCATGTCCAAGATAGACTACCTTTCTCTGTCCAATTTGACATTTACTCGCCTTTATGGTCAGATTGGCTCGTCCAAGAGCCTGCAAAACATCTCTCAGGAGGGTTACATGCTCTTCCCAGGAATTGCTGAACACTGCTATGTCATCCAAGTATGCCATGCAGAAGTCCTCCATCCCATTCAGAACCTGGTTTACCATCCGTTGAAATGTAGCAGGTGCATTCTTCAATCCGAAAGGCATTACCTTAAACTGGTATAAGCCAACGGGGGTAGAAAATGCAGTTTTCTCCTTGGCATGGTCTGTCAAGGCTATTTGCCAATAGCCTGACGTTAAGTCAAATGTGCTGAGGAACTTGGCTGCGCCAAGTTTGTCCACCAGCTCATCTGTTCTTGGCAAAGGGTGGGCATCAGTCTTGGTGACTGCATTAAGAGCTCTATAATCCACGCAGAATCTAAGTTCTTTAGATCCGGCCCTTGGTACTAACACAACTGGGCTAGACCATGGACTAGTAGAGGGCTCTATTACCCCGAGATCGAGCATCTTGCTGACCTCACCTTTGATGTGGGTTTGTACATTTTCTGACATTCGGTATCCTCTGCTTTTGACTGGCAGACAGTCACCAGTGAGTATGTCATGCTGGCCCCAAGGGGTCAAGCCTGGCGAAAGCGAGAACAGGGAGGCAAACTGATTCAACATAGATTTGCACTCTTCTCGTTGCTCGGGTTTCAGATTTGAAGATAGATTTACTCCTTCAATTTTTTCATCTAAAGGTAAGCCTCTGAGGAGATCCGGAAGAGCTTCACTCTCTTCTTCTTCCTTGGATGATGCTAGAAGCAACGCTCCCACATCAGGTCTTGAGACATACGCTTTGAGTCGGTTGGTGTGAAAGACTGTCGGAGCCTCCTTGGGATTGCCCAAGTCCACCAGATAGTTGACCTCTCCGAGTTTACCCACAACTCTGAAGGGTCCCATCCATTTGTCTTGCAAGGCCCTCTGCCTTGTTGGGATCATAACGAGAACGAGCTGGTCTTGAGCAAACTCAACCATGTTAGCCTTTTGATCGTGCCAGTGCTTGACCAATGCTTGTCCAGCTTTCAAGCTATCGCTTGCTTCTGTCATCATGTGCCACATTCTCCTCTCTTCGGAGACCTATCACGTAGTCAGTCACTCTGACTGGCTTGGGGGAAGGAGCACTCTCCAACCCCTCCTTAATCAGAGCCAATGGACCTCTGACGGGATGACCATAGTGAAGCTCGAAGGGAGAATAAACTACTCCCTCCTGAGGGACTTCTCTATAAGCAAATAGAAGGCATGGCAGTAGAAGGTCCCACTTACGTTTAAGGGGTTCCTCTAAAGCACCTATCATGCTCTTCATGGGTCTGTTGAACCGTTCTACCAACCCATTTGTTTGTGGGTGGTAAGCTGTTGAGAACTTGTAAGTAACTCCACAGGTTTTCCACATGGCTTTCATGTAGTGGGACATAAAATTTGACCCCCTGTCAGAGATTACTTCCTTAGGAAACCCGACCCTAGTAAAAATACCAAGGAGGGCCTTAGCCACAGCCAGTGCTGTAACAGTCCTCAAAGCAATGGCCTCAGGATACCTAGTAGCATGGTCTACTACAACAAGTATAAACCTGTTGCCTGAGGAGGTTGGAGGATCAAGGGGACCAACAATGTCAATCCCTACTCTCTCAAATGGGACTCCCACGACTTGGAGAGGCACTAAAGGTGCCACATTCTTGGAGCCAACCTTACCAGAGGTCTGGCAGGTATGGCAGCTCCTGCAGTGTTTTTCTACTTCGGCCCCCATCTTCGGCCAATAAAAGTAGAGGGAGAGCCTTTCTTTAGTCTTCTTGAAACTCAAGTCACCAGCCAAAGGAATCTCATGGGCTAACTGTTCTCTTGGGGTACTACAAGTCGTTTGTAGTCTCCAGGTGCAGACTCGGTCGGTTCACTGTAGAAGAGGCCATCTTCCCAGTGCAACCTGTAATTCCCAGGCTCTTGCCCTTCAGCCTGAGCTTCTGCCTGGTGGCGAAGACCTTCCAGAGTTGGACATTCTCTCCGTCCCTTACTGAAGTCTGCCCTGCTGGGTCCACCTTCTGCCAGTAAAGACTGCAGCTCAGGATGGTCAACAGGATCCAGATCTCCAATGAGTTCTTGGCCTTCCATTAGCTCTTCGTCAGAGTCTAATTTTACCACACAGGGTTGTACATCCCTCTCAGCCTCAGCTGGAGGTGGAGTTACGGGAGTAACTTTGGATAACCGCGGGGAAGTCCTTGTTGGCTGCACTGGAATGCTGGCGGCTGGTTTCGGGGTAGAAGTCTTAGGTTTCCCTTTCGCTTCTGCTTTCTTCGAGACAGCGGCCGACAATTCCAGTGGAGCAGGAGTGATTTCTTTCTTCATCATCTCCTGGAGAGTACCGCGCATGGTCCTCTCTCTTGCAGGTCTGGTTAGCTCCTGTAACCGTTTACTAGGAGGTCTGGGGGTATGCGATACAACTCTGAGAGTTTTCAAATCGTTACCCAACAGAACGCGTCCTGGCAACTCACTCTGTATGCTAACAGGTATCTTCACAGTCATGTCGTTACACTGGATGAGAACTGGTAATTGGGGAAGCATCTGCACAGGCCCTCCAGCTAACTTGGTGAGGCGTTTGGGTGCCTTAGCAACATCCTCAGCCTGAAAAAACGATTTATCCACCACAGTTATGCTGGCCCCAGTGTCCCTAATGGCAGGAGTCTCCTGACCATTCACCTGGACACTGTCCTTATAATACTCTTTAGTATTATCGGGGATAGAATTATAGACGTCTAAATTCTGTTGTTCCCACAACCCCAGAGACACTAAAGAAACGCTGGCTGAGACTCCAATGGGTTCATCAGCTAGCAGTAGAAAGTTTCCACTTGCCAGTTGGACTTCCTCCTCTGGAGCGAAGGCTAAGGAGACAAGCTGGACCCCTGAAGGTTTACCCTTACATCTGGGATCTCCTTTCACGTGGTCAGTCGAGCCACAAACAAAGCATTTACCGAATGCTTTCTGGAATGGTGGCTTGTTCTGGCCTCCTTCTGGTTTGGCACCAGAAGACACACTATTCTGCTGCGGTTTTCCTTGTGGCTTACCCTTCTGGTTTTGTTTGGGGTCCTCTTTGGAATTTGAGTTATTAGAATTCTCTTTTGAGTCTTTTTTAGGCTGTTTTCCCTCATCCTTATTCTGAGTTGCCCCAGAATCCTTATGAGTAGCCCTGTTGGCAACCCACAAGTCAGCAGCCTTAGCTAGCTCCCTGGAATCCAACTCCTTCAAATCAGCCAAGTGCTGTCTGAGCTCCGGAGAACAGGCATCATAAATGGACTCCAACATAAAAAGATTCTTCATACCCTCATAAGTGTTCACTTTGTAACCCTTAATCCATCCCTCTAAGTTTTTCAACCCTTCACTCACCCAGGTAGCTCAAGGGGTACCATCATGCTTTTTGAGGGTTCTAAACCTCTTAAGATACTGGGAAGGGGTCTTCCCGAATCTAGCTATCAAAGCTAGTTTCACACTTTCATAATCCTTCTTATCCGCCTCCCCCAACTCCATTACCACATCAGTCGCAACAGGGGGGAGCCCAGAGAACAACCAGGGAAGTAGATCATTCCCGGTGAGGTCCTGGAGCCCATGATTGTACTCAAACAGTTTTAACCAATCCAAAACATCCAATCTCGGTTCATACATACCCACTAATTCCTTCGGCATCCGGGGTCTTTTGGGACTGGAGCTTCTAGAGGAACCAAAGGAGAGAGAAGCATTTTCCACAGACAACTTTTTCATCTCTAACTCGTGATTAAGTTATATTTCTCTGAGTCTTAACTCAGCTTGCTTCTGCTCAGCCTGGGCATTCATCCGTCTGAACTCGAGCTCTTGGTTTCTTTCAGATTGAGACAAGAACCGTTTGTACTCTAATTCGAGCTTCATTTTTTCAAGTTCAAAATAAGCAGGGTTACATGTGGGACCTGATACGGGCCCCATAGGTACAGTAGGTAAGGCAGACAGAGGCTCAGAGTGGCTAACTTCATTAGGTTTACTTTCCTCTTCTGACTCATTATCAAGACTTTCATTCAGATCAATACCATTACTGTTTTCTACATTCGCTGGAGAAGTTGGTTCCTCTGAACCAGTACCCAAGCTTTGGTTTTCCAGCAATCTCGCTATCAGTTCCACTTTCTTGCCTTTTACAGAAAGATTTTCTTGTCTACAGAGGGCTCGTAAACTCTCAGTATTTTCACCTGACAAGGATTCTTGACTGTAAACTTCCATAGTAGACATGTTTTTGAAAGTTGCTTTTTAGTGCTAAGCTTTGTGGTTAGTTATCCTAAAGTGTTGAAAAGTACTCTAAACTGTATACTCGATACAAATCCCACCGCTGTACACCAGTGTTAGGAGGAAACCTGTGCAGTTCCCTCTGGGACCACTGCAAAAGATTTAGGACTACAGGTGTTTGGCAGTAAACCCACTTGGTAGCAGTCTGTACCACACAGATTCACTTGGTAGCTGTGGCTGAGCAGTCAGACTTCCCTCAAGAAGAGTCAGGCAGTATGTGGAGTATACAAAATAGGGCAATTCACACAGTAGAACAAGCAAACACGGAACAAGGCTTCGGTGTAAAGATATATAGTTATTTATTTATAAAACACATCTATGAAAAACACTCAGGCACTAATATGGTAAACACTTCAAGCACAATTACTATAAGAAAAATCAATCCCCCTAACAATAGTTCTACAAGTCTAGGTTCAACGGCACCACTTATTTGCAGACAGAGGTGAATGCTTTAACCTAGATGGCACTCTAGTATTCGTTAGGACGGGAGAGAAAGGCAGGGTATGAAATCAACTCGGTACAAACACTTTTACGAACAAATGCAAGGCAGGTAAGGCAGGGTTCACTGGAGATCGCAAAGTTCAGAGGCCAGGCCCACTCGGAGAGAGGCAAGGCGATATGTCCAAAAAAGTATCACAGTGGCAATGCACTTCGAGTCTTTGTCGCAAATTGTTATAGAAAGATTGGACCAGTTCAGAACAGAGAGATGAGAACGCTTGGAGGCGACCCAATGGAGAGGCGAGGATTCAGACACCTCACGCTAACTGACACAAGGGAAGCCAGGCGGACACGGTACCTTGTTTGTAGAGAGACAGCTCCGGCGGGGGCAGTTGTTCCTGGTGGTGGATGCACGTCGGGTCTTTGCCAAGAGAAGAGATGATCTTGTCGTCGAAGGAAAGTGGAAGATCGTTGCACCACCAGGGAAGAGACCAGCCGCGGAGTGCTCCGTCACAAGGCACCACCTTTTGGTCGCGGTACAGGGGTAGTGACGATCCGGTTGTCGGGGTGCTCTGCACGGGCAATTCGACCAGTATGTCCTGGAACGAAGAAAAAGCAAAGGGGACTGGTTGTTGCCACCAGTCAGGGGAAGAGACGCTCCGGCAGGGAGATCTCCTCTGTCGTCGGGAAGTGGTGAGTCGGTTCAGGAGGGCTCCACCGGAGGTGTCGTCATTGCAGGTCGGCTCAGCTTTACCCTCGTCAGATTCTTAGGTCCTGTGGCGACTTCTGAAGATCCAGTCCCAAAAGCCCTGCTTTTATGCAGAAAACCCCCATTCATTCAGCCTAGTTGTCACTCAATACACGCTAAGTGGTGAGCGGGGTGGCTCACCACTTGGGCCAATCAGACCAGAGTGCGACTTGAGTTGGCAAGTCCAGGGTGCCTAAACCCCCTCCCACACCTCCTGTGGTACCCAGACAGAATGGCACCACTTTGGAGGGCCTCTGTGTAGAGGCCCGCCAAAAGTGGAACAAAGGGCTCAACCTTTGGTTTAGGAGTCACAGAGACGAACACAGAAACCATTTTAAAATCCGAGTTCTGGCAGAAAATACCAACCGTTAGATTTATTTAAGATAAATAAACCGGGGGTATGTTAGAGATTAACGAGAAAAAGTATTAACCTCCAACAATGGGAAGAATCCCATAGAGTTATATTCAGGGTCGAATATAACAAGTAGTTTCCACTGCCACCAGCCAAAACTCGACGAGGGGGGACGGGACAGTGACCCCTCGAATAACAGACCCAGGAGTAATCGAATTACCGCTACTAGTACGTCCACAATAGGATGGTGTGTACTAGTTCTGTTAGTAAATTTAGGTCTAGTAAAGCCAATGGTGACTTTACATGCCCGGGGAGACAGTAGTCAGTCCCCGGGTATGGAGTCTATGATGGAGGTCCGCTAGGACGCCCCAGTGCTACGGCACGGAGGGTGCGGTGTAACACACATAGAAAAACATATGAGACCCTATGGAGTAAAAGACCCCATAGCCCATAGAACACATTGACATTCAAAGGAATTACACACATTCACGTCCAAGAGTGGGAGAAAAAGAGTCTCACTCTTGGCAGGATGGAAAAAACAAACTCCAGAAATCCAGCAAAGCTGCTGGGGGACACACAAGATTAGGAAATTCAGCCTAAACAGAGAATTCTCCCTAACAACGGTTCATAGGGTTATAGGTGAACCGGCTTCAACTAATACCATCAAGAACACAGGTATCGAAGGAGCGAACCTGAGGGTGAGGTGTGAACTAGTTGAAGAGCCTCGTTTTGAGGGCTTTGCAGAAGGATAGGTGTGAGGTCTCATTCCTTAGGGTAGTTGGGAGGGCATTCCATTGTCTTGGCACTATATAAGGGAAACTGGAGCCGCCCGCTTTGGCCCATTTGATGGTGGGGATGTACAATTGTTTGGAGTTGTGTGATCGTTTAGGCCTGAAGAGCTGGCTCTGACTTCTTTCTCTGAGAGATAAGAGGGGCCCCTGAAAGAGAGGCATTTCTGGGTTATGGCTAGGGTCTTGAAGATGATGCGCTCTTTGACTGGATGCCAATGTGCAGCGTGCCTAGCATTGGAGGTTTGCTCCCTCTTGGGTATGTTCAGGGCTGCACCGAGTGCTTTATTTTGTATAATTTGCAGTCTGTTTAGATTTTTATCAGGGGTACCAGCAAAGAGAATGTTGCAGTGGTCAAGTTTTGCACCTATGGTGGCTCTGGCTATTGAGAGACAGTTCTGGGTAGATAAGTAGGGTTTGAATGCATTGATCAGTTTTGTGGTGAATGAAGCCGAAGAGCCAATGGCGCTGACTTGGTGTGTCATGGAGAGTATGGCATCAAGGTACACCCCCAGAGTCTTTACTGAGGGTGAGACTGTGATTTGTGCATTGTCTATGGTGACAGAGCTATATTGTTTATTAAGCTTATTAAGGGTTTCCTTGGGGCCGACTAAGAGGATTTCGGTTTTGCCCCGTTTAGGCAGAGACTGTTGGCTGCCATCCAGGCCTGGATGGCGGCATAGGTATTGTGAAGTGTTTTGGCATCACTTTTGAATGAGCCAGTGAGTGGGAGGAGGACCGGAGTGTCGTCAGCATAGTTTGTGTATGCTATGCCGAGAGCATCCAGATTGTCAAAGAGAGGTTTAGTAAATATATTTTACACAGTGGGCGAGGTATTTGAATGGTGCTAGGTGCAACTCTGGCCTGCTCAGAGAAAACCCTCATGGCTCTCCCTTCAAGGAAGGAAGTGATCCAGGTAGCGGCTTGGGGAGTGAATTGAGCTTATGTTGTGAGATGTCTGCTTAGGGTCTAATGTCCACTAGGTCAAACGCTGCAGATAAATCAAGGAGGAGCAGTAAGTAGTGCTAGTTTTCCTTTGTCCATGATTTCTGCTAATTGTATTTTTAGGTCCAGTAATGCTGATTCGGTTCCGTGACCACGGCAGAACCCTGGTTGCCTCTTTCCTAGGATGCCGTTTATTTCCAGGAAGTGCAGAATTTAGGTCTAAGCGGCTTTTTCAATAATTTTTAGCAGAAATGGGACTGTGGTGATGGGCCGGTAGTTGTTGGGGGAGGAGGGGTGTAGGGATTTATATTCAGGAGTGGGCGTACCCAGGCCTCTTTAAGGCATGGTGAAATGATTACTGATGCAAAAGAGGCATTTATAAATGCTGTGAGGAATAGTGCTGAGGTTTCAGCGCAGTTTTTGATGATATTGTCTGGGCAGATATTATTAGAGTCACATAAAGCAATCAGTGCATCTAACAAATATTTGGAGCATGGCAGCCCCCTTATGTAGTAATTTCTTATGAATCCCTGTTCTGTCACAAAACTTTGATTTGTCCCTTGGGATCGCTAAGTTATGCGGTGGGAAAAATAGAACTGAATGCTTTTTAACCATGAAGATTCTATGTGTGTGTAAACTATTGTGACTCATTAATATTTTCTTTTAAGGCCACCATATCACAGAAAGTTCACCACTTGTGTCTCGGCTACCGAAGCAATGTTCCTGGCACATACAGTGATGGCAAGAATGTGGTCCTAATAACACAAGACCAACTATTTGCTTATTTCTAGCTATGGAGACCCTAAAACCAATTAGTGGAATTTATTGAATCAGGCAGAAAACTAAAATAAAACGAAAAATTCTTCCAAAAATATCATTTCACAACAAGAAAATACTATGAGCATTAGATTATCACTCCATTGATTACATTAATAATGTTGCTTAAAGGGTTATTCCAAAACTCCCATGCTTCCCAGTGCATTTATATGTCCGCTGGCACCATGGTTCTACAGTTCAAATGTCCCTTAGAGTAGTGCACTTCCTGGTCTTTTCATAAGACTTTATCAAGAGTTTTCATACTCACATAGAACACTGGTCATTTGTGTGGCCTTCCTCCAGGCCCGGTTCCTGATTGCCAAGCCCCCAGCACATGCAGGGTAAGAGTTATATACAGAGATGGAAGTGTAATGTAAATCATTGGTATGCCGTACCACTAATTGCGGAGCGATCAGGGTTGTCCAACTCCAGGCCTTGAGGGCCCGAAACCTGACAGGTTTTCTATTTCTATTTTTTTTTTTTTACATTTATAAAGCTCACAAAGCAGCCCTAGGGCATCATGGCACTGTTACAAGCATGGCTTACTTAGTTAGAATAGTATGACAGCCAGTCTGTGGTTCATGGTTGCAGGGAACCTAATAACAGCCAGGTAGAGGTTAACTTAAAATGTTACAGATGATGGGGGCTATATGGTTCACAGGGTTACAGGTGAACAGGCTACAACTAATACCTTCTTGAAACACAGGTGTGGAGGGGGTGAGCCTGGGTGTGAGGTGTGAGCTATTTGAAGAGCCTAATTTTGTGGGCTTTGCGGAAAGACAGGTGAGAGGTCTCATTTCTTAGCGTAGTTGGGAGAGCATTCCATTCTTGGAGCTAAGAAGGGGAAGCTGGTGCTGCCCGCCTTGACCTGTTTGCTGGTGGGGATGTTCAATTGGTTGGAGTAGTGTGGTTGTTTAGCCCTGGATGAGCTGGCTCTGACTGCTATCTCTGACAGATATGAGGGGGCTGTAAAGGAGAGACATTTGTGGGTTATGGCTAAGGTCTTAAAGATGAAGCATTATTTGACTGGAAGCCAGTGTGCAGCACGCCTAGCATTGGAGATATGCTCCCTCTTGGGGATGTTCAGGGCTGCTCGGAGGGCATTATTTTGAATAATTAGCATTTAGATTTTTTGCCAGCAAAGAGAACATTGCAGTAGTCAAGTTTCGCCCCTATGGTGGCTCTGGCTAGTGAGAGACAGTTCTGGGTGTGTAGGTAGGGTTTGACTGCATTGATCAGTTTCGTGGTCAATGATGCTGAAGAGGCAATGGCGCTAACTTGCTGTGTCATGGATAGCGTGGCATCGAGGTACACTCCCTGGGACTTTACTGAAACTGTGATTTGTATGTTGTCTATGGTGAACGAGCTGTATTATTTGTTAAGTTTAGTAAGGGTTTCCGTGGGGCCGACTAAGAGGATTTCGGTTTTGTCTCCGTTTAAGCAGAGTCCATTGGCTACCATCCAAGCTTGGATTGTGGCATAGGTATTGTGCATTGTTTTGGCATCACTTTCTTATGAGCCAGAGAGTGGGAGGAGGACCTGAGTGTTGTCAGCATAGTTTGTGTAAGCTATGCCACGGGTGTCCAGATTGTCAAATAGAAGTTTAGTAAATATATTGTATAGGGTGGGTGAGGTTCAGGAACCCTGTGGAACTCTGCAGTGAATGGTGGTGGGTGCAGCATAAGCCTGCTCAGAGAAAACCCTCATGGCTCCCCCTTCGAAGAAGGAAGGGATCCAGGTGGTGGCTTGTAGGGAGAATTACGCTGATGTTGTGAGATGTCTGCATAGGATCTTATGGTCCACTAGCTCAAACGCTGCAGATAAGTCAAGAAAGAGGAGTAATGCAGGTTTGCCTTCATCCAGATTTCTGCTAATTGTTTTTTTAGGTCCAGTAAAGCTAATTCGGTTATGTGGCCTGGGCGGAAACCCTGATTGCCTTTTTCCTAAAATGTGGTTGGTCCTGGATTTGGGTGTAGGTGGCTTTGTCCAGAATTAATTTTTAGCAGAAATGGGACTGTGGTGATGGGTCGGTAGTTGTTGGGGGAGGAAAGGTCTAGGGATGTTTTTTCAGGAGTGGGCGTACCCAGACCTCTCTAAGGCATGGTGGAATGATGCCTGATGCAAAGGAAGCATTTGTGAATGCTGTGAGGAAAGGCGCTGGGTTGTAAGCGCAGTCTTTGATGATATTGGCTGGGCGGATATCACCTTTACAGTTGGAAGGTTTGATATTTTTGAGGATGGCCAAGACTTCTGTTTCTGAAACCTTTCAGAAGGTGAAGCGTGTCATGTCTTGAGAATGGGTGTGTGTGGTAGGTGACATGGGAGGGTCAGTATTGGTCAGGGAGTTGAGATTGGAGCAAATATTGCCCTGTAGGAGTTCTCTTTTATTGAACATAGCTGTTTGAATGTTTGAACACCATGATTAATTTTTAATGATGTCTTGGGTGCTGGCGGCTGGGGTCACTAGTTCCCTGAAGTTGGAAAACATCTAACTGGATTCTGATTTGGCATTAAGTGATTCTTTTGTTGATGGAGGTGGATTTTGCAAGGATAATGGCTTTTTTGGATTGGGTAGATAGTTTTTTACATTCATCTTTAGCGAAGTCTTAAGTGTTAGTTTGCCACTTGGTGAGCATGATGCGCTTAAGGGTGCGTAATTCTTGAAGATCTGACGTGTACCTGGAGTTGGTATGTCGAGTCACCTTGGCTTTCTTATGTTCTAGAGGAGCTGTGGTGTCCACTGCGTTTTTGAGGATGAGGTTGTGAATTTCGGCTAGAACAATTGGGTAATTGGAGAAAGGAGGCCTGCGGGCTTGAGCCTCCACATAGGGTAGGAGATTGTCTTTAGTTAATTTCCGGGTGCTCCTGGCTGGTGCTGATAGTAAGGGTGTAGTAGGCTTGATGGTTTTGGTGGACATAGGTATGAAGAAGAGAATTATGGTGGTCTGTCCATGGACATGGGTATTGGTACTGATAGAGGCGGAGCAGTTGTGGTCAGCAACCTAGTCGAGAATGTGTCCTTTAGAGTGAGTCGGGTTAATGACTCGTTGAGTGAATCCCATGTTATTTAGTGCATTGGCGGGCGATTTAGCCTGTTTGTCTTTGGAGTTCTTAAGGTCTAGGTTTAAGTGGCCAAGTAAGATGGTTTTGGTGGTGATTTTTAAGTTATCTCCCAGTAAGTGGAGTAGGTTTTCCTGGAAGTCAGAGGAAGGGCCTGGGGCGGGTAATTATATGAATGGAAATGGTGCAGTTGGACGATAAGGAGAGTTTAACGGTGATAGAGTCTGTGTTACCTTTCTGCAAGGAGTTTGCTTGTCTGATGGACAGAGATTCTTTGGCTATGAGAGCCCCTTTCATATGCAGTCGGTCCAGCCGGTATATGGTGTAGCCTGGAGGAAGGGCTATGGAGATGGCGGGTCCCACAGCCTTGTAAAGCCATGTTTCTGTAATGGAGAGAAGGTGTAGGTTGTGGTTGGTGAGTAGGTCCTGGATCTCCGTTGCGTGTTCTGGGAGAGAGCGTACGTTGATAAGAGCACATTGAAGCGTGCTTGGGTGAGTGCTAGGATTATTCGTGGGTGTGCCTTGGGATGATTTGATTTGTGTGGTATTGGTTTCTGATGGAGTTGAAGGGACTGCGTGGCCAGTGGTATGGGGTGAGTGTAACTCCATTTTGGCGTGATTGCTATCCATGTAGGTCAAAATGGGCAAGGTGGGGAGTGACTGATTAGTCACTGCAGATAGTTTGCGGTTGGTGTGGGTGGATGGTACAGGAGGCTTAGTGGGAGTGCTAGTCATGATCATGGGGGCAGTGGTCCACGTGGAGTGCCAGCCATGTAATTGGTTTTGGTTATCTGTGGGTCTTCGGCGCACTGCATAACACAGTGGTTTAATGCGGCATCTCAACATAGTTGGTCTGTGGGCCAGACAGTCTGGGGGGCCAGCCTTGGCATTAAGTTTCTGTGTGCATGGGTCAGATGGAGGGAGGAAAAAGGAGGGTAAAAAGCAAGTAGGGGGATGTCTGTTGAGTTAGGGAGTTTTGTGGACATGGTAAAAATGCTGGTGCAGGGAGGGCAGGGGCCCAGTTGTGTTGGCCTGAGGAGTGGCATGGGAGGGGGGGGCTGCCTTATGTTGTGAGTTCGAGTGGCAGGAGTGATCTGACTGGGTGCAGCACCAGGAAGGATGTCTGGTCTGTGGAGGAGAGACTAATCTAGCAGGGAGGTGGCACACCACTGGTTGGGCAGATGATGCAGTAAATATGGACTCTTGCATAGCTGGTAATCTATCGCACAAAAGGGTAGTACGGAAAGTGTGAAGGGTCTATATGAGTGAGAGGAAACTAGGAGCCTCAGTAGGTGGGCTGTATTCTGATAAATGAGAAGTGGGTGCTTGACAGCAGCAGCGGTAGTGCGTACTCATGTAGGGATAGCAGGGTAAGAACAAGTTGTGGCGGGATACTAACCGATCATCGAGGAGCATCTGGCTCTGGAGGCCATGTCTGACTAGTGGGGGCTAGCAGTGGCCAGGGCTGTAAATATGGATATTCGTATTGCAGTAGAATAGGGTGCTCGTATCGTAATGTTTTAGGGCTAACAAAATGCTTTTTTCCACGATTGCAGGCTGTGATAAGCTATGGCGCATTGAAGAATAAGGTGAACATATCAAGCAACATCAGAGGATATAACCATACAGTAAGTAAAGGATCAACTAGATGCCTATGTGTCATGATTACTAGCCAGGGGGTCTCCTTTAAACCTTTACCCTCTTTTGGGGCAAGTGCAGGCAGGTGGGGAGATCAGGTAGGCGCCAAGTGGGTAAAAGCCTGGCATTCAAGACACTCACAGCAGTCACTCAGAGTAAACACTCCTATTTCTTAGGGTAACTGCATACTTGTTTCCTGGTTATTACATCACTTCCTGCCACCCCAATATGGACATTAAGGGACATCCTGACATCCAGGAAGTTACAAGGCATTCTAGTGTTTGCGTGTGGCTGCCTATAAAAGCCACGACCGATAGAGCAGCCCGTGCTTCGTGTGCTTCCTGTAAGCTCGAGAGCACATGCTTACCGCTGCCTGGTTCTCAGTCTTCAGCCTTCCTGATTCGATTGCATCCGACGACCGGAGTCAGCGCTCGCTTCAATAACCCTGCAATGGGAAGAAGGAGAGAAATAAAACAGTTCGCTCACAGTGACTTACACGTGCCTGCAAATTGCAGTGCCGCATGCTCTAAAGCAGAACATTTACGCTTACCTCGAACACCACTGGCAGCAGAAACCACTGTTCTTCATTGCGCGCACCTACGGCCTGCCTCGGGTATCCTGCAAAGAAAGAGAAAAGATATTAGGCGCTTGCAGCAGAAACTGCTGTTCTTCTTTTCGCGCATCTACGACCCGCCTCGGTCATAGTATTCTTAGTATTCTTAGTATTCTTTCGTCATATACACTCACCGCCGTTGCTGCAGTCCAGTTCTGTGAACTAGGACATAGCACCACAGCAGATCGGAAACACCAGATTAGCCCATTGAGGTAACTGGGCAGTTACGAACATTCAGACTCTACTTACCTGAATTTACCTGCGAACTTACCTGAACTGAAGGCCCAGTGCAGAAACTGGGTAACAAGAACCCTTGGAGTAAAAGCTGTGCATTTGACAGCAACTCCAAAGCAACTCTCAAGAATAGCGCCCCTGCATGAGCCGGATGGAGGGCGCACCAAATTAAACACACAGGTGAGACATGCCCCAGGGTGCTTAGATATCTAGGTAGGTAGATTGGGAGGGAGAAGGAGGGTTGCTATACCTTGGAGTTCACCCATAACAATTCACTCTTTTGGCAGGTCAGACTTCCCACTAACTGAAGGGAGGTGTAGAACCAGAGAAGGAACCGGGGGACTCCATTGCTCCTGCAGAGACTCAGGTAAGCGTGACACTATGGTCTGTAAGAACAATGTACAATAAGGTAAATTCTAAGGGCAAATAACATAGAGAGTAAAAATTGTGTCTTTGTAGCATAGAACTCACTGTGGCATGGGTTGCATGGCCAATGGGGAGAGAAGTTCTAGATGCTCCTTGCTACACTTTTGGCAATGGTGGATGTCGCTGTGCAACTGTAGTGATATGCTGTTTCGAGATGAAAGTTTCCTCATTCAAGTACTGCACGGACAGGCACAGACAGCGGCCTTGATCTTAGGGCCTTCTGTGTGAGGGGCGGCTTCCGCCTGCTGGTGGACTTTGATAGGCTAAATAGGTGGCGTGTGAGCTCATTGCTAGGCAACGAAGCTAAACGAAAATGCAAAGGGAGTTCGGACCTCCGAGGGCAACTGTCATTTTAGGCAAGGAGAAATCATCCGATTTACACAGGTTTCCCACGGAGCAGATGCTCCATGTGGTGTTCACCAGCTAGCCACTGCAAGCAACAAGGGGTGAAAATGTAACCCGCTTCAGAAACGGGCATTCAGGTAACTTGCATTGTCGGCTGGTCGATCGTCGATCGCTGGCTTCTGGGTGCTGGTTCCTTCTGCAAAACTGTTCCTACAGCTGCAGAGGTGTCGGGGCTCCTTCAGGATATCCCTCATTTAGAATCATTGCATGCAAATTTATCTCATGAATATTAATGAGGGGTATCCTGAAAATCCAACATGGATCCCGCCCTTGAGGCCTGGAGTTGGATAAACGTTCAAAGCTCAAGAAATGTGTCGTGGATGCTTTCTCTTTCTTCTGAGCCAAGTATAGACTCAGCTCCACCAGACATTCAAACACTGCCAATTTCCCAGTTCACGGCCAGGCATAGACACGCACATCGTCCCTCTGTGGCTCTGCAGCCTGAGCACCTTAACAACCTTGCAAACAAATGTCTTTTATCAACAGCAGAGCCTTTCAGATGCATAATGGAACATTTCCAACTGAAAGACCTTGCAAAGCACCAGATACTTTGCAAACTGAGGTAGGGGGTTAGGCAGGGATGAGTTTTGGCCCCCTGCCTATTTAACTTGTATATGACAGATATCGGAGAATACCTACAACCTAAAGCCTTTGTAACTCCCAGACTCCACAAGTTAAGACCTTCATGGCTAGTGTGGGGAGTTGTGTTTATGTATCTGTGGTGCAGCAGTTTGATGTTTAGGGAAATTAAGTGCATATATGTGCGTTCAGATAGTGCATGTTCCATTGTGTAATCTGTGTTTTTTCAGTGTGCAGGTTGTGGGCGGCAATGTATTTTTAGAGGGTGGGAGGTAGAGTGATTTTGAAGCGGCTATTGTTACCATATCTTTCTCAAATCAATGGCAAACTTGATTGTGTTGACACACAAGGCAAGAGTCGAATTTGAGACTTCCAAAGTGCACTTTAAACAGAAACAGCACACAGAAAATGGAAGCCATTTGCTTCAGTTTGTTTTTGACAGTGACTTGCCATGGAGTCAAGGACCAGACAAGGGGTGGACCAGAGGAGAGTGACACACCAGAACAGACAGGGACAGAGGGTGAATACTAGAGAGGCACCTAAACACAGAGATGTGCTTCTACCAAAGTTTTCCTTCAGTCCAATTTTAATTTTGGATGGGGTGGTGCTTATAAGCCAAAAGTATTGCAATGGAGTAAAGCTATACATTATAGGACATGTGAGGATGGATGCACAATCTGAGGGTATGGTTTAGTTATTTACCAACTAATTGACTGCTCATGGCCATTTTGGTCCCCATGGCCATTCCCAACCCCTCCCTCACTGCCCAAAACACATCCTCTTGTATTGTCTTTGAGTTCGCTCTAAGTAGTCTTCTGAGAGATAAGAGTTAATAGCTTAATTGCAGTTGTAAAGGTGCTACAGGTTTAATACAAATCTATTATGATAATAATAATTGGGTATTTCTAATGCATCTATGCACAATTTGTTTTGAGGTGCAAGTGTGCCACCAACCACTTGATTTCTATATGTTCCTTGCACTGCAATCTGGTCAAAACCTACATTGACATAGTCAACAGTTTTGGCTTGTGTATAGGTATTAGATAGGCATATGCCAGGCACTCATATGTCTAGGTCGTCACACCATGTTCCAGCTGTTGCATCTTATGGTCAGGTAGTACCATTATGAAAGTGAATGGCAAATGCCTATCCCATGCCTACGCCAAGGCCAAATCTGTTTGGATTCAATTGAAGTGATTCCTGCCAGATGATTACTGACAATTACAAAGTGTAGTGAGTTAAGGTTTAGGTATGGGCCTGCTCAAGGTACTAAATTTCTTTTTTACTCAATTACTGTTACAAATACAAGTATTCAAGAAGAGAAAATATACAGTCATTGAAAATGAACATTAAACTACTACCTGTCATAGATTGATTAACTTCCTGTACTATTCATTTAGGAAAATTGTATTTTTACCTACTGACAATGTATAGAGCCCTACACAGTTCAAATGTTATTGCCAATCAAAATGTGTAAACTATATTTGTAATTTGTGTGCTTTAGTGCAAATGATGATTCACAGATTCGCCGATAATACTAATAAACATGTTCTAAAGAAATGTGTGTCATATAGTAACTTGCGTGATTTGCATGCACAGTTGTAGCAAATATTTCTATGTATAAATATATTGTTTTGATATTTCTGTCATGGATGAATCTAGTGCCATTAGTTTATTATTCCAGCCAATGTCTAGTCTGGTCACAATGCAAAAAGATCAATTGAACTTTGCAAACCAAATGTCAATCCCTGACCTGCCCGACACCTCCCCATCAGCCCCACCATCCCACTCCCTAATTTTTGGATGCAGCCAGAGTACCACTAGTTCCTTTTTTCCACTTCCACCACTGCTATACTAGTCATCCAAAATTACTATTGGGATTAACGCAGCCCTATGAGACATCAGGGTTTCGGTTCCATGTGTTAATGTCCCCGCAAAAATGTCGCCATGCAAGAATGGTGCTGTTTTTTTGCGGCAACATTATCATATGGAACCTGCGGGGGACACCCCTGCAACCTCCACATTTTTTTTAATTGAGTGAGGGACACCCCCGCAACCTCCGCTCCCATTCACCCACATATTGTCCCCATAAATAATGTCGCCTGTGCCGTTTCGTTTCCTGGCGACTGTATGTATGGCGGCATTATTTATCGGCACATTATTACCTGATACCAGGATTTCCTGGTTTGCTATTAGTTACTTCCTGCAGATTTCAATTTTTGTGAGCGGTATACCATAGGATGTAGTTGTCCTGTTTGCAGATGCCGTTGTCACAATACTCAATCCGTAGCGAATTCAAAAAGCATCTGCTTCCACATTAAAAGACTGATTACGATGTAGGTGTCTCAGTATGGCAGCAGTGGTTAAGAATGTTTTCACGTCTGCAAATGCTCTTTGGCCATCTCTGACCACTTAAAAGTTGTCCCTTTTCATAGTAGTTGTATGATAGGGTGTATGAGAGTGGAAATTCCAACAATAAAATGTCTATAGAAGTTGGAACATTTAATACATTCTTGGTGTGTTTTACTGCCAATGTTTGATTGCTGAAACTTTCCTGGGGTCCATGGAACACCTCGGTTTTGTGGAATACATTTTACTCTAAAATGGCATAAGTCAGAAAGGCTTTGTTGTAGATTCTCGCATGAGTCAGTGTATCTTACTTCTGTGACCAGACCCCTGTTGGGGAATCTAAGGGCAATAATAATGCAAGGGTCATTCCGAGGTTGGAGGTAAGGGAAAAACGATGCCGGTAAAGGATTACCGGCATCGCTTACCGCTCCAGGCTATTCTGACCTGCCAACCCGCTATTAGCGGCACCGTAAATAACGGTGCCTCTAATAGTGGCATGAGCATGGGCACAAGACCCTTCATGCCGGCAATACCGGCATGCCATAAACTGGAGGACATCACAAGTCAGGCGGACATGCAAATACTGGCATCATGAAGGCGCTAAAAGTGGATACCAGCATGCCGTAAATACCAGCATCACGGACCAACCATAAAATGCTATGTGCAGTGTTCCCAACTGCCACAGGTGCACAACATCAGCACAGGTGGAGGCAATTGAGTCTGGGCCTGTACAAAAGGAGCACACCCATACACCACACCCCTTTCCACACCAAGATTAATCCAATAGTAGCATCAATACTTCAGCTGGAGGACATGCTTGCATTGCAACACCAGCAACAACAGCAACAGCAGGCACCACAGAGGAGACGCAGCAAGAGAAGGAGGGTGAGACAGGGCCAGCATGCCCCACTAGTGCAGCCAGTGTAACCACGCAGGCAGCCCCCAATCCCAAACATCAGAGCCAGTCCTTTCAACCCAACCCCGGAGCAGAACCACACCCTGTACCATCTGGACCGGGACACCATCAACACCATCGTGGACATGATACACGACGACATTGTCAGCCTCATTGAAATACGCACCGCCATCCCCCCTCTACTGAAGGTAGTGTTGGTGCTCCACTTCCTTTCCACAGCCACCTACCAGCACACAGTGGGGCACATGCATGGCATATCACCACCCTTATTCACTTGCATGCTGAAGCAAGTGCTGGATGCCCTCCTCAAGCACACAATGGAATACATATCCCTACCACGGACTCCCCAGGAGATTCTTGAAACAAAAGGTGGCCTCCATGCACTGGCAGGCATGCCAAATTGTATAGGTGCCCTTGACTGCACACACGTGGATTTGGTGGCCCCGCAAGCCACGGAGTTGGTGTACCGCAATCGCAAGCAATACCACTCCAACAAGGTGCAGATGGTATGCGACGCCAGCAAGCTCATCACACATTATTGTGCCCAATATCCCGGATCAACCGCAGGAATGCTGCATGTTCCCATGGGGCAAATCAGTGCAGAATGCCTAACATTGCAGAGCCTACTGCCAAAGCTCCCCATCAGAAAATCCTACAGAACGCTACACATCACTAAATGGACACGGACACAGACACAGCAAGACGGCAGAGCACACCGTGTATCATCTTGAAGATGCAACCCACACCATTATTCCATGGCACATGACACATTGATGGCATAAAAATGACGTGCATCCAACCAGGGACATGTGCATGTGGCCAACGATAATCTGCCGGCATGTGTGACTAGTACAGCTGTCCATCATGAATCGACTGACATAAACCTTTTTTTTGCCTCCCATGCAGGTGACAGTGACTATCCCTTGATGACGTGGCTCCTCACCCCTGCCCGATAACCCACAGAACAGGAACGAGGAGGACTACTATCGATCCAACACCCGTACCCGTGTGGTCATTGAGTAGATCTTCGGCCTGCTGAGTGCATGGTTTTGCTGCCTTAGCCCCTCAGGTGGAGCACTCCTCTAGAGGCATGAGAAGGTGGCCAAAATGATCATGGCATGTGTCATGCTGCACGACATATGTATCTGACACAACGTGCTCCTGCCCCCTGACATTGAACTGCAACCACCTGGTGATGATGAAGGGGATGAAGAAGAAGTGGCTGCACATCATTATGGTGCCGATGCACAGCAGGGACATGCTGTGGGTCAGT
Source organism: Ambystoma mexicanum (assembly GCF_040938575.1). Lineage (NCBI taxonomy): Eukaryota > Metazoa > Chordata > Amphibia > Caudata > Ambystomatidae > Ambystoma > Ambystoma mexicanum. The sequence goes on along the minus strand of NC_090929.1, from coordinate 1,272,201,456 downwards.
CAGTGATTGCACAATATTACTGACACACATGGCTGCAGAGGGTGACATGATTGTTTGACAGAGGGCACTGGGTGTGGGGGTACATGCACACTATGCTCTGTATATGAATAAATGACACATGCGTAATGATGAAAGTCCTCTCAGGTCTTGCTTTTGACACAACGGGTGTATTGAAATGAACAATGAAGACAACACCATCCACCACCCTCACCACCCTCCCCCACAACTCCCCCACACATGTCCCACCAAGTCTCTAATGCCTTCATCAGGCTGGCCAGACAATTTTTATTTTTTACACTCCCTGGACCTGGTGGTGGCATGTCTGGCCGGCGCAGGGTGCGCGACGACCTGCGGAATGGGCTGGTCTGGGTAGAGATTGATGAGGATGGTGTGGCCACCTGCTCAAATTGGGTTGCCAGACGTTCTGACTCCATGGCATCGGCTATGCTGCTGAGAACCTGCCGCAGGGCAGATACCTCCTCGCACAGGCGGCTAGTATTCTCTGCAAATATCTTGCCCATGGAGATGGTGTTGTCAGTGTTTGTCTTGCCTAGAGAGGCGATGTTCTCCTGCCAAACTGGACTCTGCCGAGTGTGGAGCCTCGGCTGTTTCCTGTGGCTGTGTGACAGGTGTTGGCGCTTCTGTCTCAACGGCCCTTGGAAACCCCAGTGCCCTGGCAACTTGAGGTGTTTTTAATGGTGGTGCACGGCGGACCTTGGGTTGGCACTTCGAGGTGGAAGCCCGGTTGGCCTCATCCCGGGACCTCTTCCGGGGTGTGGCTTGCTGTGGGGGTGAGTCCTGGGCATCGCTGTCATGGTCTGAGCCTGTGGGGGTCGAAGAGAGGGACGGCATGAGTGATGTTTTGATAGGCATCATACATACATTTGTACATACATTTGTACAATTGATCATCCACACAATCGAGGGTAATAGGCATTTGAGTTTGGATGATCTAGTTGTTTGATACATGGGTGGGTGATGCAGGCATACGTTGGGGTCACTCATGTTGGGGAAGACGTATGGTATGGGACATGCATATTTGTTCGGGCCTGCATACAGTGTGACTTATGCCATTTACATCTTTGGGTGGTATGTGTCAAGTATGGCATTGCCTTGCTGCAGGATACTGCATGTGTCTGTGATGACAACTTTGCTGGGAATGTGTGTGTGTTGGGCCATGGCTTGTCTCTTTGGACAGACATATTGGTGGACTTTCATCAGACTCTGCATTACAGTGTTTTCTTAGGACACTCACCATCATCCGCCGATGTTGTGGCGCCACACTCCATGTCTCCAACACCTTCTATGCCATCCATGCCAATCAGGCGAGCACAGATGTCCTCCCATCGGGACAGCTTCATGGGGGAGCTGGCTCCAACGCCTGTTGCCATTGCCTGGCTCCTGTTGGCAGAGAGTAAGTTCCGTACTCGTAGCCGCAAGTCGTCCCACCGCTTCCTGCAGTCTTTTATAGTGCGTGGGGTGTTCCTGACTGCCCAGATCTCTTTATTGCGAATGATGGCCTCCCTATTCATGCTCTGGGCTAACACGATGTCAGCATGTTCCTGCAGGGTCTCAGCTAGCATGGCCAGCTCATCTTCATTGAAGCGCTCCTTGCGCTGGTGGGAGGCGCCCTTCTTAACAGCCTTTGGGATTGTAGTGTGTTAGAGGATGAGTTTCCACGAACAGCAGTGTCCCACAGGTCCTGTGTGCTGAGGATAGCAATGGATTGTGTTTTTAAAGATGGCCGCCGTGCACCTTCCCGTTCCTGTGCGATGACGCTACTTCCGGTTCTGCTTATTTACAGTGACTGTTATTAGGGGTCACCGCTATTAGCGTTGGCCGCTAATGCAGCATTGGTTCATGCCGGTAGTGCAATCTGCGCTATGCATGATGCCGCTAAGGGCATTTTTCGGGCCTTTTTACGGCATGGCGGTAATGCCCTTACTGGCATGGTGCAATGCTCGTGCCTGCAAAGTCGTAATAGCCCTCTATTAGCAGGCTCTTGACTACATGGACACGCTATTTGCGCCATGCAGGTAAGGACAGTTACATACCTCCAACCTCGGAATGAACCCCAGAGTCAATACAGGGGGGATTGGGAGCACTGCAAAGAAACAAAATGACTCGGAGTGACTGATTTGATACTGTAACTCCATGTACCATAAAACCACTGTGAAAACCAGGCAAAACAATATTAAGCTACCCTGAATTGGTTTTAGAGTGATTACCATCTTGGGAGTAAAGCCAGAGGTGCCAACTAGGAAGTGAGAGAGAAGGGAAAAGAAAGGAAACTGTGAAAACCTGTGAGATAAACTAAAAGATTGTTTGGGAAAAACAGGATGGGGGAACTTGGAAAGTGAGGCAAAGAGGAAGCCACATAAACTGTGGTTCAATGAATATGTTTGAGGTGAAGAGAGAGAGACAGAGAGAGAGAGATAGAGAGACCATTGAGAAGGGAACATTATAAGATGGAAGAATGAGAGATTAGTGAAGAGCATGTAGAGAGAGAGTGCACTCTGATGGGAATTATAGTGAGATGCGTGAGAGAGTTTAATGAAGAGATTTAGAGAGAGATAAAGAGAGAGAGAACATTGAGAAGGGAAAGATAGATTCTTGGGCAGTGCAAAGAGAAACACTTGAATAGATGTGCATAAATTGAGATTGGCGGGGGCGGGGGGCGATGGTGTAGACATGAAGAGACCAAAATACACATAAGGCAGTAGTGCATTATCATTTAAGACCTGGTATTCGTTATGGGAGTGATCTGGGGGAAATTAAAATAGGACACTTTATACCTTCTTGATGTATTTGAATTCACAGCTTAGACAGCAGGCTAAGATGGCCGCTGCCTGTTTGACACTGCAGCAGAGCCTATTTGCGGCTGTTGCCATGCAGACAGCCAATATAAACAATCGATGCAGGGCTCCCGACTGGTTTTGCCGGTCTGATGCCCCGCAGTCCATGTCTGAAAGCAGTGGAAGTACAGTAAGTAGTCCGCAATAGTGGCGCTCGCGCCGACTGATTTTGACACACTAATATCAGAGTGTAGATTGAAAGCCTTGCTTTTCCTCTTAGGTTTTGCCATGTTTGGTGAGGTCATGTTCGTTTGCTAAACCCTTGAAAGGAACAGTGTCAGCCGACTTGAAGTCGGGTAATAACAGTGTGAGGTTTAGTTCGATCCACTATGAATATTAATTCTGAGAGCTATTAGTCATACAGTTCTTTTGTGTTTAGGTATATGGCAATGGAGAGACACTCAAAAGAATAAGAGGTTAGAGAGTGAGTGTCATGCAAGTCTGAATATGGGTGTAGAAATATAAAAAGATTTAAATTGACAAAATAAATTGTTCTTTCTTTTAGGAAGCATTGAATGTTGATTATAAAATAAAAAGACAGCAATTTAGCCTTGGTGGAAGAAGGATACATTGAGATATCTAAAACACATCAGCAACATCATAAAGTCAAGAATCATTGACTATGCTGTCTACATTTTATGTTGTAAAAGAGAATGGGCCTCATTTCGAGTTTGCGGGTCCGGAAACAACGGTACCGGTAAGCTTGCTGCTACCGTTGTTTCCGGACCGGCAAACTACGAGTTCATTGAGCAGGTGCCTTTCAGCCCCCTTGGGTGGAACATCACCGGCTCGCAGACCTTGACGGATGCACCGGCACTGTTGCACACAGCGCCGGTGCATCCATCCTCCCCATTACCATTGAGTCCAATAGGAATCGATGGGAATGGGGATTTTCTTTTTTCTGCGCTGTAATGCCCCAGTAGTTCCCCATTCCCAGGCGTGGAAAAAAAATGACTCTGGTATTTACCAGCACGGATTCCGCCAGAGTCATAATGAGGCCCAATGTATGGTTGCAATTGCTCATTAAGAAAAACTGTGGTTTTAATCTGAAAGATGTGTGTTTTGCGATTTGAAGTATGTCAAATTGATTTTTGTTTGAAAATGAAATGCTGTAAATTTTGTTTCACCAAAGATATTGTTTCTGGGCTTTAGTTAATTTACACAGAAGCAAAAGAAGGGGGGATCCCCAATTAGAGTGCTCCAGGATTACCCGTTGGCAACAATAGGTCATGTATGTATGAAGAGACCAAAGAACACCTTTAGGAGACAAGAGAAGGTGGTGAACAGAGAGCATGAGACTAAGAGTCCACCTCCCATGGCCGACAGCAAGAGAGGCAAACACGGAGTAGGCATGGTGCAGAAGGGGAAAAGAGAGAACATTGAAAGGGAGAGAGGGTTGTGAATGAGAATAGGGCCATGCTTATTATGCTGACCCTACCAGAGCCAGCCAAGCATTAAGTAACCTTCAAACAAGGAATTCCAAGTCTGCCACACCAGGTGATTCACTAGCAAGATGCCTAGCAGACAAAGGTCAGGAAAACACCAACATCAGTCTCCCTGCAAACTGTAGCTCAGCATCAGAGGACTCCCTGGGGACCTGAAAGAAACCAAATGACCAACCACACTTCTCTCTGTGATGCTTGCCGAAGGAAAGGCACCCTTCTTCTGAACCTTTACTTCTCTGGCCACAGATATTTAAATGCTCTGAACTTTGGAATGTGAATACTTGTATCAAGTATCCCCTTATGTATAGGAGGGGCATTTCCTGTTCATCTGGGCCCTTTGCTAGATCCTATTGATAATTAAGCCACACTAGACATGGAAACTACACTTTGGCCACCCTTGTTATCCTGACATCCCTGGTGGCACTTTTATTAATTCTTTGGCAAGCATCCTGATATTTTCAAAGAATCTTGTACAAATAAAACAATTTAAATATTTATTTGTATCAATGCCTGCATTCTTAGTTTGCAAGTGTCGAGGTGGCGAGCAAGTCCACAGTCCACACAGTGGGTTCTCACCACATATTGGCTGTACATCACTCTGGCGTGTCAAATGACACAGTACTTACTCAGGTATTGCATCCAGGGGTCCAGAGAAGAAGGATGAGGTGGGTCTCAGCCTACCATCTCTGGGCCAGAAGAGGAGCTTGTATCTACGGACGAGTCAGAGGAAACAACACACAGTGTAGAGGAGCAGGGTATTGGAAGTTCCAGGTCTCCCTCTTTACCCAAACTCACATGGACTGATGAGTCTGTGAATAAAGATGATGATGATGAATAGCATGGTGAAGGTTGCCTATTTGAGACCAGGGCACAAACATTATTCTGGATTCCAGTGAAACTGAGGAAAAGAGGGAGGACAATGTCATGATAATAGATGCAGGAGGGAAAGACAAATATCCTCTTCCACTTTATGTATGGTCTTTCAAGCACACCATGACAGATCTGAATGTGATAAAACCTAGGGTGTAGCAGAAATACCACCACCTCCACCACCTTTGCGGCTAGATGAGCACAGTGGGGCACGTCTTGGACCAACAAGAAAATCTTAAATGTGGAATTTCTTCATACAAGAGAAGGAACAACAGCATCCCTCCAACTTCACTCTGTGCAAGAAAACTGTGTGCCAGGGAAAGTCTCGGACCAAGTTGGAAACCACATATTTGTGGTGTCATAAACCAGATACAGAGTTGGGATGAGCCCAGATCTCCTTTACTGCAGCCCTCTCACTAGTAATCAATATTGCTCAGAGAGTAAAAGAGCATACCTTTTGGTTCCCTGGGACAGGGTGGGAGTATAATTTAGACTTCACAGAGGACAGTGCCTGACCATGTGAAAAGGGGCCGACTGTTATGTTTATGAACAATGTATGCAGCATGTTCATATTTCATGTCAACTAATGAATACATTTGCAGCACTGCAGCGAATTGATATGTGCATATTGCAATGCCAGCAAAATACGAACCCTGAGTCCAATTCGGGGAACTCTGAGTTAATACTGGTCGTAATCCGAGTTTACATATTCTATTTTAACCACCTGGTGCGATTTGAGAATTATAACTTTTCTTATGTATTGTATGAATTGGGTTCTTAATGTTGCGTATGGGATGTATTGACCCACTCTGCTATATTATGCGGCCTAACTATGCTATCTATGGTGCGAGAAACAGCAAAATGTCAGCAAAACCCTTGTGTCCGCCAAAACCTCCAAAACCGTGTTTTTCAACACACAAAAAGATGGCTGCACAGCCTGCCACCCATGGAGCATGTGTAATGGAACAGAGCACACGATGCAGAAAAAGGGCCAGTGGGCTCCATGACAAATAAACATAGAGTGCAGAGGGAGCAGCAGCGCTTTGCAAGTGAAACTCAAAAATGTGCCTGTAAATGACATTTACTTTGCTGCTGAAACTTCAAAATGCCTGTACATAACACTTTCTAACACTCAAAATCTTGCTTGGCACTAAAATTCATTTAATCTAATGATGCACTGTGAAGTTATAAGGTCCTGAAATGTTAAGAGCAAAGCATTTCTCAGCAAAACTGGATTGCCTGTGAATGACAATTCCTGTCAAAAGTCTGTGTGTAGCAAAACTGGACTACCTGTGAGTGACAGCCCCTGTCAAATGGGCTCTCCTGATTAAACTTTAAAGTTGTCTAAAACTAAAGATATGCCGGATTAGCAAATATAAAAGGACTGTTGCTGAAAGGAACACTGATCTCAGTAGTTTTAATCCCACAGGTTTAAATCAAAGAATGTAATTTATCTATGTCATCTGATGCAACAAGTTTGTTTTATGCTGGATTTCAAGTCAAGAAATTAAGAAATTAACATAGGCTGGCTGGGCCTGCAAGAGGTTGAAAAACAGGTTTCCACCCAAGGGGAGAGTATTCCTCTCAGCAGATGCTCACTGACACATGATAATTGTGAGGTAGGACAGACTTTTGTCTGCAGCCAGGGATTGAACAATGGCAGATTCTCCAGGCCAGGAAATGGACGTGTGAAAAGGTCATTAACTAGGCTTGCAGAAGGAAACCCCAAAGTTGGGGGCTGCTCCTTGCCTCCAGAGACAGACAGAAGGCTGACCATTTGCTGCTAAGGAATATGTAATGAACATTTTTAGAGACTTATAACTCGCTATCAGAAGTGGTGAAAAATAGGAAAAGGGCAAATTTGTTACCTAACTTTTGGCCCTACATTTTAAAACGTGGTGGAACTGTATAGCATATTCTGAACAGGAATGGCAATATATGTGGTTTTATGGGAATTGTATTTATGCTAGATTTGTTAAACTTTGCTCACACTTTCCTATGGTAAAAATGCATATTTGTGGAAATTTGGAGAAAGTTTGGAAAATGTTGTCAGGGAAAAATGGACAAAATACTGCAAAAAGGCGAAATAAGGTCTCACAGTTGTGGGACTTCGATGAACAGATACTCCATAACATATGTAATCCGTGTATTTGATTTTCATGGAGGTTACAAATGTATAAATATGTATTTATGACAAAATTCAATTTTTTGATACTAATGGCTAGGGGAGGCTTCAAAGTATTGGAAAAATCAAACCATAAACTTGACATCATCGGTCTTTGATCCAATCACTCGGATGCAAGACGGAGATAAGGCTCTGATCCAATCGCAGTTCACAGGGACAAGTTTAGTTAAGCCGGTCCATACACCCATTTTTGTGATGTCATTGAAAAGGATAAATAGAGACAACTGACAACACATAAACACACTCTCTCTTCTGATTCCAGTGAAGCACTCTGATCCAGCATTCAACATCCAGCCTTTAACATCCTTCCAGATCCAGATGCCAATCACCAGGCCAAGCAGTAGCTGAACCATTTTCAGCTAGGCCTCAATCCTTGATAATTAATCCTCAACTAATCCTTACAACCCAGTGGAGCGCTGTGGTGTGGAGAAGCATCCTGAAACTATCTGGCTTGCTACTATAATGCTTACCTGATGAACTCGTCATCCCGCTGATTTGAAATATACAGAAACAAGAAGGGCAGATCCCATGCAGTTCCAGCGACCAGCCTCAATGATTCTGTCCAGCGCCTGATGTGTTGTCCTTCCTTGATAGACCCGATCCATTGACCAGAATCTTGACGGGCCTAAAATCTTAAATCCCAGTGGATTGTGAGTATTAATAGGATGCCAGAGAACTATTGTATACCTTGCATTATCTTGTCCCACCCTAATCTCTGAACTATCCTTAATTTCATAACCAGTAACAGTGTCAACATTTTAGGGCTATTGTATTCTGTCTATTTGCTAAAGCGTCATTTTCATAGTCATTTTTATTTGTGTAACTCTCATCCAAAAATCCCACTTCGAGTGTTTGGACCGGTTTCCTACGGAGAAGGTGCTGCGGATCTGTTACTGAAGTCATGAATCAGTCTCAGGACTTACTTCGTCCCAACCTGGTTATCTAGCCTGCATGCTCTAGCCTTGAGTAAAAGCATAAGCCATATTTTCTGAATTTGAACTGACGTTTTTGTCCAAACTCGTGTCTTTATTTCCGAAAAAAACACCTCTCATTAAAACCTCCATAACTCCCTCAGTTTTAAAGATAGAAACGAAATCTCAATTCCCACTGATACCTAACATCCCTGGCTATCCCCACAACCCAAAACATTGCGAAACAGTGTAGTTGACCCATTTTCTATCAATAATCGCATAGAAAAATTTTGCTGCAAGTTTACATATTGCAAAAGTTTTACTCGTGTGAATTGTCTCTAAATTATTTCCCACTTTGCCTTTGAGATTCCAAATGTTTTCTCTTGAGTAAATCATTGCTTATGCTTGCTTGCATCTGTCCAAAGCAGCTCCCATAGACATTTATGATAATTTAAGCATTTTAAGACACATTTAGTGTTTTTGCTCAGCCAGTTTCAAAGCCATCTGACAGTTGAAAAGTCAATTCCGTTTTTCTCTTTTGTTTAAGGGGGAAGGTGGGAGTGATATTCTGTTTGGTCTGTTTTATTCATGGGTACCTGCTCTCTCCTCACACCTATTTAAATTGCTGATTGGTGGGTTGAGGGGTGGTTGTCATGATCTCTGCTTCCAAAAGATCAGGACTTGCCCGACTCCCTTGGAAGCAGACCCATAACCCCTGTTCCGAGTGCCAGCCAGTCCCAATTGGGACCTTTTGGACCCTGTCCTGGCACCAGTGGCACCAGGCTCATAAAGATGCCCAGTCCCAGCGCTGGAAGCGCCGGGCTCATAATGCTTGGGTGGACTTACCTGCAGCAGACCATGCTGCTTACTTACCTGCCAGTTGAACCCCTGATCCTCTTCTGTTTGGGACTACTTTTCCTGTTGGGTGGGGCAGGAGCCACTCCCTAGGTTCAGAACACTGGAACTCTTCTGGAAAGCAGGAACTCTTTTCTTAGGCGTGGCTGTGGAAGGAGACACCTAAGCACTACAGGAGGCTATTTAAACCACACCCGATGGATGAATCTTGCTTTGCGTTATTCTGCATTCTCTGCAGCAGAACGCTCATCGTGTCTTCTGCTTCTGATCCTGGGCCTAAGGGAACAAAGGCTTACCATCCTGGAGTCCAGTCTTCAGCAGCACCTGTAAAGACAAAGAAAGAACAGGTTAGCACTACGGTCTTCAGTGGCAGCGCATCTCTTACCTGGTCCATCGGCTGTCACCAACGCCTCGCGCTGCATTCCGGCATCTGAAAGACAAAAGCTTACCAGCTCTTCGCACTCTCCGGAGGCCTTCGGCGCTGCATCCCGCATCTGAAAGACAAAAGAAGGTGCGTTTAAAGACATTGGGCAACTTTATTACTCACGTGCCATTACTCCTTCCCACGCCGAATCCAGTGGGTATTCCAGCACCCTTCAGCTTCTCTAAAGCTCCGAACTTGTACCTGCAAGATAAAAGGGACAGTTAGTGCGCATCGTGAAGCAGGCTACAAGCGCCTACTTACGTGCTTCCAGGCGCTTCTATTCCTCACGCGGGTTCGATCCTCAACTCTCATCAGCCCGCCATCCGCCATCGCCGGAACCCTGCAAAACAAGAGATATCATTACAAAAGACTTTTAAGACATTTGAAGTGCCCAGAACTTACCGTTCATGCAGTTAACGACGGACAGCAGTCCTCTGAGGTCAAGAGGCCTGCACCCCTATCCAGTGAAGAAACTGGTTACGGCACCCTGCCCCGAGGCAGATGGAGAGCTCGGCGTTCACTTACCTAAGGTGAGGGTGTTAACCTTTGGGGTTCTACAGGAGAAGAGAAAGGGAAGAGGAGAGAGGCACCCAATAACCCCAGTTCATTAAATCCCATATTTTCTATCTGCAGACATCTTACTCTTCGAGTGAGACATACAGTGCACAGAGGTCCAGCCCAAAGAGCCAACCGTGTGTTACACATCACCTTTGAAGATACGGCATTCACCCAGTCAAGACCGGCGCCTCTGCGGGAATCAGGTGAGCGTTACAGTGGTGCAGTGGGAACTTCTAACCACAGTGCTATCTGTTCCAAACCAACCCAAAAGTATTATTTTCTGTGCTATATTCTTTTTGTGTTCATTACCTGATTCCCAGTGCATTAAAGATATTATTAGTTGTTCTTGCCACCCATTGGTGATTGTTGTTACCTATTAAAAAATATATTGTGATTTTAAATTCTAAATAAATAAATATTTACCGTTCCAAACTAGCCTGATTCCTGGTTCAGTATGACCGGGGGAAGGGGGCATTTTGAGAAGGGTATGATATGAGTGGTATATCATTCAGAATATTGAACTTATAGACAAGAATAAATATGGGTTTCATTTGCGCACGAAATGCTGGGCAAGACCTGGGTGTGTGTGTGATTGAAATCCCTTTACAGCTTGGGGGCTCGTGTCCGGGATCCTGAAGTTGACCTACCACTTGTGACAGTCTAACACAGCATACTAGCCGGCAGGGTGCATACACCTTGTTGGGTTGGCATACTGTGCTACACTGTACAAGCACCCCTCAAAAGAAACACTCAAAAGAATTGGGCCTGTTTGCAAAAGTAAATTAACCCTGAGATAAGTCTGAAGGAAATTAATATTTCCGGAATGGCGATCCCAGTGGAAATTAACATTGCTAGGGAACACTTCCTGTTCCCTAGCAATATCAATCCTGATCTGGTGAGTGGCCAGATCAGGATGAACAGGTATGGCGCAGGAAATAAAACAACAAGTCACTGCAATCGACCTTGATACCTGGCAGTACAAGGGTCCATTACATCAAACGCTTAGCGAGCTGTACCTGGCCCCAAAAATAAAAGAGGAGCAGTGTAAAATTGCCAAAATAGTGGTCTACCTGTACCTCCACATAGGAATCATGCAGGAAAAGCATGCAGACAATATAGATTTGACAAAGAGGCAAGGGGAAGCACTGCAGAAAATCCAGACTAAGCTGCACTCTGCAGAGCAAAGGCTCCAGGAAAGCCAAGAATCATAAACAGAGGGCAGGAAGTTTATCACCAAACTCGAAGAAGATCTGGCTCTCTTACAGCAAGAGAATGCAGAATGCAGAACAAAATACTCAAGTACAGACACTGAAAAAAGTATGTCAGGAAAGGATTGACTCTTTACAACAGAGTCAACAAAAGCTGGCGCAACAATTAACTTTTAATAGAGTTTGCGCAGAACACGTGGTCATCATACAGGACCAGATAGACAAATTAAAAGAGTAAAACAATAAATTCATTATTAAACACATCCACTCTCAAGAGGAATTTGATGAGGAGCACCAGAAATCTAGTACATTTAAAAAACAGAGGGAGGACCTGGCTGAACAGGGGGACCCTCTAAGTCAGGAGATGGACGCCTGAGGCCAGGAAGTCAGCCAATTAAAAACTAAGTTGGAGGAAAGAAAGCTGGCCCTTCAGGAGTTTAGTGAAATTAAAACTGAATATGAAAAGCTACTAGAGCACACCAGGCAGGTGGAGGATGCTCTGGAAAAGAACACTCAGACCAATAATGATAAAACTCAGGAGGTGAATCTCCTGCAGCAAACATTGGCCCAGTATTTCCAATCCAGACAGTAAGCACAGAGAGACAATGAGGCTCTCTGTGAAAAGAATGACAGGCTCCACAAACAGATAGCCGTGCAGGAGAAAATCATTGAGACCAGTAAGGCCTTAATAGAGGAGCAAAAGGGTCAGATTTTGACCTGTCAGCAGGGAATAAGGGCTGAAAGAGATGAGGTAAGAAGGAACAGAGAAACCCCTGAGCATAACCTCAGGACCCCTGTCATCAGGGACTTTAATCCCTTCAGTTCCATAGACTCTACCACCCTCATGTCCACTAGCTCATATGAACCAAAGGCCACGGGGATGGTAGACTTCAGCACAATGGGAAATATGGGACTAACAGATCAGCGCCTACAAGAAATGTATGGGCGGGCATTGCTGTACAGATTCCCAAATGTGAGGGCTAGCCTCTCTGATCAGGAAGACTCCAGTAAGGGGAGAATCAGAGAATTGGATCCTCAAAAATATCGCCTACCAAGGGATCAGTCTGTCAAATTAGGTGGGGAACTCCATGAAGCTAGACCCACCAAGAGTATCTTAAAAACCTCTTCCCAGCTATGGCAGTGAGGTGGTGGGGTACTCAGCCAATCCTGGGAGCAAGGGAGAGTCAGAAGACTCTTCTGAGGGCCCCTGGTCTCAAGAGACTAGGCCCCCACATTCTGCAAGCCATTCCCAAACCCGCAGAATTAGGGAGAGCCTAGAGGATCAGATAGCCACCTCCTGTAGCAGTGCCTCTGAGTCAGAGGATGATTGAACAAGGGTGACCAAAACGAAAAAATTAAGAGGGCTCTGCTGAAAGATCCCCTGAAGCAAATCAAGGCCATTAGGAGTGTCATAACTCACTGTCATAAAAATGCCAAATATTCAGTTTGGGAGAACCTCGAGTTGTATGAGCAAATGATGGATATTTTCCACCTGCAGGATAGCCAAAGTTGCATTCAATATGTCAAGTGGACATTTTCCCCTGAATACTCCAACTTTTTTGCGGGGCTGGAGGATCAGAACCACTGAAGATGGTCCACTTATAGGGTGGCCATCTTAAAGCATTTCTCCATACATAGAAACCCTCAAGAGGCCCGCAAGGCGGCCTACAATCTGCAATGTGGGGAAGACCAGGCCCCACAAGAATTTGTACAAGAGTTAAAACATGCCTTTGCGCAGACCACCAGGAGGGTGCGGACAGACAGTAGGGAATTCATCAATACCTTCTTTCATGCACTCCGTAAATACATCGTGACCCAGCTGGTTAGGGACTTTCATGAGAAGAGATCACTAGACTGGGTCATTTATGAAGTGCAGAAACCGGTAGAAAATTAAAGTACCAATAAAAACCCCAAACCAACCAACGCCCCCGCTGCTGCTAAGGTGGTGGAGGTGAAGGTTGCCCCCATTTTAGATCTGGAGATGGGATGGCGTAACAATATTCCTGTGCAAAATCCTCCTGACCAAAGACCCAGAAGGCCCTCGGGCCAATCCCAAAAGGTAGTCAGGGAGGTAACCCCTCAAATGGGACCCCTACGTCCCCTGACTATATCAGCCCCGTTACAGGGGCAGCAGACTAAGCCTGGGCTATGTGTGGACTCCCCCAGCCCAAGGGGGGATCCAACCAGGCAGCTGCCAACCCAGGAAACTTCCCTTCTAACTTTCCCCAGGAGGGCAGTAATCCCCCAAATGCCGGGTTGAGGTTCTTTCCCGGTACCCACCAAACATCAACCCCCAAAAAACCCTTCGTTCTTTCCCCACTTTCCTGAACTCAGACAGCCCAATCTGGGAGAGGGGAGGCCAAGGGTGGAGGGGTACCAGAACTATCCCTACCTAGGGTATTATGGGAGAAGGGATAGTTACCCTTCCCGCGATCAACCTAGAATGGACCAGAGAACCACGTACCAGCCAGAGCGGGTGTCCCAACTGGAGGCCAGGTCCAGAACTTGTCACAGGATCTGGGTCACATGTTGAGGGCTCAACAGAACCCTCAGATGAACATGGCGGGCCAGAACCCCTCAAATCAAGGGTCTGGTACTCCAGAGGAATGACGGGGAGAGAACCCTGACAACCAACCTGTTCCCGGGGAGGAGGCACAGGAGGAAGGGGGGGTGTAAAGCCTTAGAGGAAGCTTCCTTCCCCACTTGTGAAAAGCCCCTGGAAACCCAGGAACCATAACCAAAATCTCCTGCCCCCAAAAGTCTGCAACTTAAGGAACACAGGGCGGCTAGGAGAAATGAAGGGCCTAAAAAGACCTGTTTTGTGGAGGAGGTTATAATCTTCCAATTTGAAGGAGAGGGGTCCTCAGAGGATTCTGGGAAAAGGATCTTCTCCTTCAGGAATGGGGAAACTCCTCCCAAAGAAAAGTGGGTCCCAAGATATCCTAATCAAGAGTGGATAGATGTGGGGACTGAGTTAAAACCACCCATCATTGAACCCCAGAATGACCAGCCAGAAAATCACCTGGCCCTAACCAATTCTGGTGACTGCCTCCCAAAAGGGGGGGGAAGCCCAGAATCAGAACCGGGGGAGTCCAATACTCCCCCAATATCCAACTGTCACCTTTTCTTACAGGTTCCCAAGATCCCAAACAAAATCATGTGCCAATTACCCCTCTGTCAGAAACCAGAGCAAAGAAATTAACCAACCAATTGGCCCAAAATGCGCATTATCTTTGCCCCCTTGAGTAAAAGGAGGGAAGATTGTATGCCCCGGTCCAAATACAGGGGCAATGTACATTTTTGGCACTGTTGGACACTGGATTCCAAGCCACATTTCTGTCAAAAAGGGCCTTTGATCAGCTGAATTCAGGAAGGGGGGAGGGAGGATACCAGATCCCTCTCACCGCTCTTCCTGGACAACTTCAGAACTTCGATGGGAATGAAATTCCTGTTGAGGGAACTGCGGATTTAGACATTAAAATTGGGCGACACAAGGTGAAACACCCGGTCATAGTTGTTACTCCAGAGGGGACACCATGTTTACTAGGGAATGACATCCTGCGTAGATTGTCTCCCCCCATAGATTGTGTAAACAAGGTCCTCTGGACCCAGACTAACCGATCAATAAAATTAAAACATAGTGTCAACCATGTTAGTTTAAATGGCACATGCCACATGGTTGAACAAAAACCTGACAAATTGAATTCCATTATCGAAACAACCAAATCCCCGATGTGACAGTAATTGGAGTAGGACAACAAACTGGTGATGGGAAGTCCTCTTTATTTCTGAAAATCAACCTTCCTTCCAGTCTCAAGTGGCATTCCTCACTGGAAGGAAATACTTTGAAATTCTATACAAATTCACAATCAGAAAATTCCACTGCTATTGTCCAAATTGATGAGAAATCAGCTCTAAGCGTAGCTGACATTCAGAAAATTGGAGAACAGTTGTTCATCCCCATTCAGTTAAATGGGGGAAAGGACTCTGTTCTCGCCCGAGTCTGTGTGAACAACGGTAAGAGCTTCATCAGCGAGGCCATGTTCTGAAAACTCCCAAAAGATCCAGCCATTCCCACATTTACATTGATAGACAAATGGGAAATGGACCTGGAAACACCCAATTCCAAACATCTCCTGCCTAGCAGGTGTATGCTCAAAATTTCCATATGCAACAAGAGCATAGGCCATAATTGTTGGGTTGAGCGACATGTCCCTGCTGCATTTTATTTAGGCAGTGACATTCTCAATTGGTTTGCCATTAGTTTGGACCTAATAAATTAGCGGGTAATCCCATGGATTTTGATGACTCAGAGAAAGCATTTCGGTCAGCTCAATTGCTGCCATATGCAGTTGAAGTTCAGATTGGAGAGGAAGACACCATCCCAGAACGAACCCAACAATTCACACTTAAAGTAAAAATTAAAAGAGGACAGAAACTGAAAAATTCTGACGCATACGTTCACCTCAATGCCCATTTCCAACAGCAAGGGTTGGGGTTAAACCCAACACCAGTAGTCAATACAGAACACAACACCATTCCAATAGTGGTAGATAACAGCAACCTTAGGAGAATCACTCTGGGCGCAGGCACCATTATTGGAATGGTAGTTGATGACCAACATTTTTCCATAGATTTAGGTAATGAACTGGTAGGACTAATCCCCAATTTCTGCTTTGACAGTGATAGGACACAACACCAGGCAGGATCTTCACCCGGCATGGGGGGAATTTCCTGGTGTACTCTTCCTGCCATTATGGTAAGGTAGAGGTGACTTGTGACTTCAGGAGGGATGAGGTGATCTTTCAAGTCCACCAGGACTGCCTTCCCCATCTGAAGCCATCAGTCTGAGTCAGTACTTTAACCAGGGACTTCTCCACCCAACTGGAGGAGGCCGCTGAGATAGCCAAACCAGAAGTCTTTCCAGGCTTCATGCAGATGGTTGAAGAGAGAGTCAACCTAGCTGATGCCTGTGAGACTCTAGAGCAGAAGCAAAAGTTGAAACAAGTTTTATTAGATTTTCAGATCTCTTTGCGGTGGACTCATATGACTGTGGTCGCACCAAAATCCATACAACAACAATTCCCATGGACCCTGGCATGACTCCAGTGTTTGCGAAGCAATATCGCTTGCCTCTTGCATCAATGGAGTCCCTTACAGAAATAATTGAGAACATTGAGTCCCGTGAGATAATTCGTCCAGTCCACAGTACCTTCAATAATCCGATGCTGGGGATTTTGAAACCAAACGGCCAGTGAAGTCTCTGTGCTGACCTAAGGGAGCTCAACAAACTGGTCCACACTTCCCGATGGCCTCTTCCCTACATTGACCAAGGGTTGGCCCAGATCCAGGGGTCAAAGGTATATACTGCCATTGACCTGACCAATGTGTACTGGACTGTACCTGTCAGTAGGGAGGAGCAATACAAGTTGGCCTTTACCTTCGGGGGGCAGCAGTACACTTGGACCCGGAATCCCTTCTGATACATTAACTCCGCAATGAATTTAATATCTTTTTGCATAATGCCATGCCCGACTTGGGTGAAAGGGGTAACCTAGCCTATGTAGATGATGTGCTAATCAAAAGCTCAACTGTGGAGGAATACATAGCGGAGATCTGTTATGTTCTGACACAGTTGAGGGCTGCCGGAGAAAAACTATCTTCGCAAAAGGCACAGTGGTGCAGAACCTGTGTCAACTTCTTGGGGCATGAGATAACTCCTGAGGTCTCTGTCCCTAGGAAAAGAAAATTGAAGCAAGCCAAAAACTAAAAGACCCCACAACTCTGCGGGACATAAGGAGCCTCCTTGGACTGACTAATTACAGTACAAAGTTCATAGAAGATTACGCAGAGATCACAAGACCCCTGATCCATTTGTTGAAGGAGGGGGTCAAGTGGGAGTGGGTTCCAGAACAAGCCGAGGCAGTATGACAACTCAAAAGAAGCCTCTCACAAGCGTCTTGCCTAGCTTACACTGTCAAAAACAAGGAGTTCTTCTTGGAGACAGGGTTGTCAAATACATGCTTGACTGCAGTATTATACCAAAAGCATGACAAGGTCAATAAAGTAATCTCCTATGCGAGTAAGACTTTATCCTCTGTGGAGGAAAACTTCAATGACTGTGAGAAGGCACTCCTGGCAACGGTGTGGGCATTGAAAAATGACTGCCCGTTTATCTAGGGGGACCACATCATAGTGGAGACTCCACACCAGCCTCTGCAATATCTTCAAAGTGACAGAATCCGGCCCAGAAATGTGAGTAATTCCAGAATTACTTCCTGGATTCTGTCAATGAAAGGCTTTCCTGTGGAGGTCAGATATGGCCAAAACAAGAAGAGTCCCCGCATGCAAGATCTGGCTGACTTGCATGATTGTGCCAGAGAAAACTGTCTCCAGGACGAAAGTCTTAAAATCAAGGACAACATGGAGGCATGATACCTTAATTCCCCACACAAGGTCTATGAAGAAGACAAGAGTGAGAGAATGCCCAGTGTCTGTGTGGATGGGTGCTCCTACCATGCTGACAACGGGGAAAAGGAACCTGTGGCCGGTGTGGGGAATGCATGGGTGAATGATGCCCCAGTGCCCTCCACTGGGTACAGTGGTAGTCAAGTGGCAGAGCTGATGGCTGTCCATCAAGCCATCCTCACTGCTGTCCAACACCAACTCCACAAACTGGTCATAATCACTGATTCAGATTATGTACGGAACGGGTTTGTGAAGCACCTATTTAACTGGAAAAGCAGAGGCATGCTATGTGCTAACAATAAACCACTAAAACATGGAACATTAATACAGAATATTTATGATCTGGTCACCTCGAATGGGATGACCATCTACTGGAAAAAGATTAAGGGTCATGCTAAAGTAGAGGGACCAGACAAAACTGGAAATTAACTGGATGATCAGCTGGCCAAAACTGGAGCCATGAAAGGGGATCCACTTGAGATCGAGTCCCTGTTGGGGAAATCCAGGTCACTGCTATCACTAGGTCCCAGAAAAATGCTCACAATGAACACTCAACTGCCCAATGGAGTAAGGAGACCCCAGATGCTGATTTGATTACTGCTCAAAAAGGGGATCCAATAATTGGTAAGATTTATCAACACATTGAGGACCTCAGAGTGTTGATGAAATGTCCAAAAATGTTCCGAATCCAAGACGGTTTGTTGGTGAGGAGATTCATATCTGGCCATGACCAGTGGTTGCTCCCTACCTCATTCCGTAGCCTGATGCTAAGTCATGCCCATGATGTGGCCACAGCCGGTCATCGGGGGTTTCATACGACATTAGAAATCTTGTGAGAGGTTGCATACTGGCCACACATGCGGCAGGACCTCGACCAATACTTGAAGGGGTGTTTTGTGTGTGCGCAATTTCAGCCAACATCACTCACATACCGTGCTCCCCTCCAAAAGAGGGGGATGACACTGTCTTGGTCAGATTTGCAAGTCGATTTTATCGGGCCCGTGATTTGCTCCACTAGGGGAACAATTACATGTTGACCGTAACATGCTTGTTTACTAACTGGGTGAAATGTCTCCCGGCCCCAAATTGCAAGGCAGAAACAACAGCTGCCCTGATGATCAATCACATCTTCTCGCGTTTTGGACAACCCCAAAGTATTGAGTCAGACCGAGGTAGTCACTTCACTAGCAAAGTGATGACAAAGATGTGGGAGAAAAAGGAAACTACACATTGCCTACAGGCGTTCTCTAGTAGTGGAGTTGAGAGGTACAATAAAACTATTTTGAGCATATTAAAAAAATTTGTGGCAGATTCTGGGCCAAGTTGGGACATTCGATTACCCCTTGTCCTGATGGCCATCAGATCTACCCCTTCATCTGCAACTAAAATGTCTCCATTTGAGCTGATGACTGAACGAAGGATGGTGCTACCCCAGCATCTGCTCTACAGAACCCAAGAGCAGACCTTGTTAATGCCTCCACAACTCATGAGTATGTTGAGAATCTGACAAAACACCTTCAACATGCTTTTGCGTATGCTCAGTGGAATCTAGAAAGATCTGCAGACTGTATGAAGACCCACTATGACCTTAAGACAACTAAAAAGGAATATCAAGTAGGAAACCAGTTCTACTAGTACAATTTCCAAAGGAACCAAGCCAAAGAGCGCAAATTCCTCCCAAGTTGGCGGGGTCCTTTTGAAATTGTGGACAGAATCTCACCATTCGCCTACACAATCTGCATCCCCAAGGGCAGTTTGACAGAGGGGGAAGACAAGTGGGTCCACATAAACCAGCTAAAAAGTTGCCACCCCAGGCATACTTTACGGCAGATAGAAGAGCTTACCGGAAACCCAGAGGGGGAAAATCCAGACAGCTAGAAAAATTATTAAATATTCATTGAGTACACCTGAGAAAATGAGTAAATGATCACTGAATATAGACGGGGCATATTGCCAATTGTAGAGAATGCAAGTGTCTTTCCCACTGCTGAGATCCCCCGAAGATGTGTGGGCACAGGAGTGGGAACATTTTCATGACCGTGTTATGTTCTGTTTTCTAGTATTGGCACTTAAATCCCAAGAATCACTAAGGAGGACCACTCGGGGACCGGGAGGAAAAACCCAAGGAATCCGGAGTATCATCCCAACCCAAACTGGCAAGGAGAGCATGTTGCCTCAACTGCTGACGGGAGAAGCAACTGAATTTCTCTGCATGGACAGAAAAGAACATCCCACTCGCCCGACTCCCCCTTGACTGGAAGACAACACAAAGTCGGGAGGGAGATTTGTGGGATGTACCGGCCCACTCTGCTATACTATGCAGCCTCACTCTGCTATCTATGGTGTGAGAAACAGCAAAACAGCGGCAAAACCCTTGTTTCATTTTTCACCACACAAAAAGATGGCTGCACAGCCTGCCACCCATAGTGCATGGGTGGTGGAACAGAGCACACGATGCAGAAAAAGTGCCAGTGGGCTCCATGACAAGTAAACATCGAGTGCAGAGGAATCAGCAGCGCTTTGCAAGTGAAACTCCAAAATTTGCCTGCAAATGACATTTACTTTGCTGCTGAAACTTCAAAATGCCTGTACATAACACTTTCCAACACTCAAAATCTTGCTTGGTGCTAAAATTCATTTAATCTAATGAAGCACTGTGAGTTACAAGGTCCTGAAATGTTAAGAGCAAAATATTTCTCAGCAAAACTGGATTGCCTGTGAATGTCAAAAGTCTGTGTGCAACAAAACTTGGCTACCTGTGAGTGACAGCCCCTGTAAAATGGGCTCTCCTGATTAAACTTTAAAGTTGTCTAAAACTAAAAATCTGCCGGATTAGCAAATATAAAAGGACTGTTGCTGAAAGGAACACTGATCTCAGTTGTTTTGATCACACAGGTTTAAATCTAAGAATGTAATTTATCTATGTCATCTGATGCAACAAGTTTGTTTTATGCTGGATTTCAAGTCAAGAAATTAAGAAATTAATTTAGGCTGGCTGGGCCTGCAAGAGGTTGAAAAACAGGTTTCCACCCAAGGGGAGAGTATTCCTCTCAGCAGATGCTCAGTGACACATGATAATTGTGAGGTAGGACAGACATTTGTCTGCAGCCAGGGACTGAACAATGGCAGATTCTCCAGGCCAGGAAATGGACATGTGAAAAGGTCATAAACTAGGCTTGCAGAAGGAAATCCCAAAGGTGGGGGCTGCTCCTTGCCTCCAGAGACAGACAGAAGGCTGACCATTTGCTGCTAAGGAATATGTAATGAACATTTTTTAGAGACTTATAACTCGCTATCTGAAGTGGTGAAAACTATGAAAAGGGCGCATTTGTTACTCTAATTTTTGGCCCTACATTTCAAAAGGTGGTGGAACTGTGTAGCATATTCTGAACAGGAATGGCAATATATGTGGTTTTAAAGGAACTGTATTTATGCTTGAATTGTTCAACTTTGCACACACATTCCTATGGTAAACATGCATATTTGAGGAAATTTTGATAAAGTTTGGAAATTGTTTTCAGTGCAAAATTGACAAAATACTGCAAAAAGGCAAAACAAGGTCTCACAGCTGTGGGATTTTGATGAACAGATACTCCGTAAAATATGTAATCCTTGTATGTGATTTTTGTGGAGAATACAAATGTATAAATATATATTTAGGACAAAATTCGATTTTGATACTAGTGGCTAGGGAGGTTTCTATGTACTGTAAAAATCAAACCATAACTTGACATCATCGGTCTTTGATCCAATCACTCGGATGCAAGGCGGAGATGAGGCTCTGATCCAATCCCAGTTCAAAGAGGTGAGTTTAGTTAAGCCGGTACATACACCCATTTTTGTGATGTCATTGGAAAGGATAAATAGAGACAGCTGACAACACATAAACACACTCTCTCTTCTGATTCCAGTGAAGAACTCTGATCCAGCATTCAACATCCAGCCTTTAACATCCTTTCAGATCCAGGTGCCAATCACCAGGCCAAGCAGTAGCTGAACAATTTTCAGCTACGCCTCAATCCTTAATAATTAATCCTCAACTAATCCTTACAACCCAGTGGAGTGCTGTGGTGCGGGAAAGCATCCTGAATCTATCTGGCTTGCTACCATTATGCTTTCCTGATAAACACACCATCCCGCTGATCTGAAATATACAGAAACAAGAAGGGCAGATCCCGTGCAGTTCCGGCGACTGGCCTAGCTGATCCTGTTCAGCGCCTGATGTGTTGTCCTTCCTTGATAGACCCGATCCATTGACCAGATTCTTGACGGGCCTAAAATCTTAAATCCCAGTGGATTGTGAGTATTAATAGGATGCTAGAGAACTATTGTATACCTTGCATTATCTTTTCCCACCCTAATCTCTGAACTATCCTTAATTTCATAACCAGTAACAGTGTCAACATTTTAGTGCTATCGTATTCTGTTTATTTGCTAAAGCGTCATTGTCATAGCCATTTTTATTTGTGTAACTCTCATCCATAAATCACACTTAGATTGTTTGGACTGGTTCCGCCGGGGAAGGCGCTGGGGATATGTTACTGAAGTCATGAATCAGTCTCGGAGGTTACTTCGTCCTGACCTGGTTGTCTAGTCTGCATGCTCTAGCCTTGAGTAAATGCATAAGCCATATTTTCTCATTTTGAACTGAAGTTTTTGTCCAAACTCGTGTCTTTATTTCTGAAAAACACCTCTCACTAAAACCTCCATAACTCCCTCAATTTTAAAGATAGCATTGCGAAACAGTATAGTTGACCCGTTTTTTATCAAAAATCACATAGTAAAAGTTTGCCGCAAATTTACACATTGTAAAAGTTTTACACGTGTGAATTGTGTTTAAATTATTTCCCACTTTGACTTTGAGATTCCAAATGTTTTCTTTTAAGTAAATCATTGCTTCTGCTTGTTTGCATCTGTTCAAAGCGCCTCCCATAGAAATGTATAATAATGTAAGCATTTTTTGACACATTTAGTGGTTTTGCTCAGCCAGTTTCAAAGCCATCCTGACAGTTGAAAAGTCAATTCCATTTTTCTCTTTTGTTTAAGGGGGAAGGTGGGAGTGATATTCTGTTTGCTCTGTATTATCCCTGAGTACCTACTCTCTCCTCACATCTATTTAAATTGCCGATTGGTGGGATGAGGGGTGTTACAGGGGGAACTTCTAACCACTGTGCTATCTGTTACAAACCAACCCAAAAGTATTCTTTCTGTGCTGCATTCTTTTTGTGTTCATTACCTGATGCCCAGTGCATTAAAGACATTGGGCCTCATTACGAGTCCGGCGTTAACCGAGGCGGTAAAACCGCCTGGTTAACGCCGGACTCGTATTACCATTCCACCTCCGTGACTCCCGGAATTACCGGGGCATCACAACCCCGGTTTTCCGGGAATCACGGAGGCGGAATGGTGTAAATCCCCATTCCCATTGAGTCCTATGGGACTCAATGGGAATCGGGATCATGGAAACACCGGCAGCATCTTGTAATGCTGCCGGTGTTTCCTCGTCCGCCTGCAGGCGGGCGGTGTTAAACCCGCCAGGTCAGACCTGGCGGGAACATCACCTCCCGCCTGCAGGGGTCGGGATCAGGCGGTCCGGAAACAACGGTGGCGGCGGGTTTACCGCCACCGTTATTTCCGGACCGCCACGATCGTAATGAGGCCCATTATTCATTGTTCTTGTCACCCATTGGTGATTGTTGTTACCTATTAAAAATATATTGTGATTTTAAATTCGAAATAAATAAATAAATATTTACCATTCCAAACTGGCCTGATTCCTGGTTCAGTGTGATCGGGGGCGGGGGGGTTTGTGCTATTTTGAGAAGAGTGTGATATGAGTGGTATATCATTCAGAATATTGAATTTATAGACAAAAATAAATAAGGGTTTCATTTGCGCACTACATGCCTGGAGAGACTTGGGTGAGTGTGTTCCTGATTGAAAACCCTTTACAGGCGTTATTTTATTATTGATGACGTAAAAGCGAAATTCAAGGATAATCGTGATTACACACATGCTTATGAGGAAATGGGACCCATGGGAGTGAGAGTCACATACAAGAGACTGTGGGCATGTCCCTTATGAACAGTATGATTTACTAAACCTTGCAGATGTCTCCGAGTTGTGGAAGCATCTTCTTGACTACACAGGAAAGTATGGTGTATAATTGCATGCCTTGTCATGAGCACAGTTATCTATCATATTTCATATCATAGGCAGCACATGCAGCAACCAGAACATCATGTGCATGTTGTAATTTTAGTTTTCTCATCTCGTTATTTCAATCCTGAAACAAACTGTGCATTGTTGTCAAATGCAATTTAATTATTATTGTGGAAATCCCTCAAGGTGTGTGTTATTGTATGCAGGCTCTAACCATTTTACTCTCAATGCATAATTAAGACATGCTGTAGGCAAGAGTTCACAGATTAGAGTTACACGCAGAGTTCCCCACACTTCTAAAGGGAATGAACAACACTTTCCTGAATATTACATCAAACTGTTTGCCTGGTTCACTGGCCGACCAGAAGTCATGCAGAGGTCACGCGTCCTATTGATGTGAGCTGGCATTCACCTATCCATTATTAAAGCCTCAGCTCTCTCTAGGAAAGCTTTTAACTTCCTCTGGCAGGCTCATACAGCCCCACTCATAAAAGCCCGGGATCAATAATGGATGCCGCTGCATAGATAGAGGGATTCTTATTCAGAAACAATTTTACAGCCTTTTCGATTCGTGGCTGCCACCATGATTGTTTAAATAATATGATGTGGTAATTGGAAACAATGTTGAAATGAAACCGTCGGTGTCAGAGAGACATATATTTTTAACTAGCTTTCTCGTGTAATGCACAAGGAAAATGTTCTTTTTTAAATATTTATTTATTTATTTCAAAATATGCATAATGTACATTTATATACATATCTACACGAATAAAGCGATACCACAATCATCAACAATGGATATTGAGAAAGGAAAATGTTCTTACAAATACCGCGCAAGTTAGTAGATGACCAGTCATTTACATGCACATCATTTCATCTTTTACTGACAGCTTAAAAAGTGAAAAAAAGGCTAACAAGTTTCTTTGGTGTTTGTCATGGTGCATGTTGCTACTTATCTCTGTGGGGAAGATGTAACTATTGTTTTGTCTTGTTTTTCTACATTGACTATCTGTTCACAATTGCATTGGCATGGAATATATTTCTGGAAACGGGCAGGCTGTGTGTTTTGGATGGTAAAAGTGCAAAGGGACAGGAGGGTGGGGGCAGTCGCAAGCACACCATACTTACCCTGTCAGCGCGAACATATTATGATGTTTCCCTCCCAAGACATCACTGCATTTTTTTCAATTTTACCGAGTTGATCAACCTGTGCTTTTGACTTTTCCGTGGAAAGCTATAATCCCCAAAGCTCATTAAAGTATTGCGTGACCATATGGCATGCGATGTTATGGCATAATGGACTGTGTGTCCAAGGCAAGGCATAGCTGACGTTCTTGGAGACACTTCATAAATAATAGGCTGGCCAACACAGGTAAGTATGAAAAAATGCTTGATGTCCCACTTGCTGTAGACTTTTGTTTTGGTGAGGATGCAGAACCTGTTTGCCAGTATTGTGAAATGTGTCTCTAAATCAGACAGGCAAATAACGCCCTCCTGTTCTGCCTCTCCCAAACCAAGGATGGGAGGGAAGGTCCAGAACCTGCATTCTGTAGATCTGTCTCTCCCAAACCAGGGATGGGAGGGAAGGTCCAGAACCCACATTCTGTAGATCTGCCTCTCACAAACCAAGGATGGGAGTGAAGGTCCATAACCTGCATTCTGTAGATCTGCCTCTCCCAAACCAAGGATGGGAGGGAAGGTCCATAACCTGCATTCTGCAGATCTGCCTCTCCCAAACCCAGGATGGGAGGGAAGGTCCAGAACCCACATTCTGTAGATCTGCCTCTCCCAAACCAAGGATGGGAGGGAAGGTCCAGAACCCGAATTCTCTAGATCTGCCTTTACCAAACCAAGGATGGGAGGGAAGGTCCTGAACCCGCATTCTGTAGATCTGCCTCTCCCAAACCAAGGATGGGAGGGAAGGTCCAGAACCCGCATTCTGTAGATCTGCCTCTCCCAAACCAAGGCTTGCAGGGAAGGTCCAGAACCCGCATTCTGTAGATCTGTCTCTCCCAACCCAAGCATGGGAGGGAAGGTCCAGAACCTGCATTCTGTCGCTCATGAGCAAACAAGGTATAAGATCCGTGAATTGAGAGACAGATCCTATCATCATCGGGAAAGAAGGGAGAAGCAAGCAGGATCACTCTCCCCTTGGCTCAGTAAGTTGAAATGGCCTTAATAGATTTAACCATCTTCAAGAATGGGAGAACATTGAGGATATGTTGCTGCCTAATTTTATAATGTTATTTTTAAATCATTCCCAGTGAAAGGGAGTGGCCCAGACCTACTGGAACACATGGTGGAGGGTGTGATGCTGCCCGGCTTGACAGGATCCTCCTCCATGACAGTGCAAGATATGATACACAGGGACCTAAGTGTCAGGAAGATGGACTCTGCCCTCAAGGATATATACGCATAGTGAATCCAGGCTCTTGCCTCGAAAATTGTTCAAGTGTGTATGGGTGAAGCCATTCTAAAAGACCTACAGAGAAATATGCTATGGTGGGGAATGAGGAGAACAAAAGATACCTGTGTTATCCAAAGCAATGATGACTACAATGCACTGTGGTACTGACTTCCTGGCTGTCACTGAAACTGCAATGGTTTCCTGGCCACCCTCTGATTTCGGGACCAGGTCCCCTCCCCCACCAATCGCACTCCTGCACTGCCTTCCTGGCAACCCCTGCACTTGGGGACTGTTTTCTGTATCCCTGCAGTCCCACTACCAGCAATTGACACCTGATGTCTGCACTTACCCTTGCACTTGCCACCTGCTGGCCGTACTTTTACTTATTGTTTCTTTATTTATTTTCTTATCCCATGTACTGCACTGTCCTCTCCCCCTCGCCCCCGCACTTCTCCTCCCTCTCCGTCCCATGCACTTACGTGATCTGAATGACACCTGGCCTAGTAGGATCATTGTCTGTCTTCCCTCTGTTCCCCCTCCCTTGGCTCATCGCGCCTTGAAACACTTGTGTATAGGCGCATTATAAATGCCATATCAGATCATATCATACTGGCAGGTTGCATGAAAGGCTGACTGGAGACAGAAAAATATTTTGCTTCATATGCCATTTCTGGGGAACCTGTTCTTTCAAACCCATCCTTTATGAACTCAAAAGACTGGGCAGATTCTCAATCTTTGCAGGTGAGGCCCTAAGAAAAGAAATGACTTATTATGCCACTGAATAAGGCTTTCAGAGAGCCTAGGGACTTCCTAAAGTACAAAACAGGCCATCGTTCAGAGGTGGCAAACCACAAACACAAAACCCAGTTGGGAAATCCAAGCATCAGAATTCCTGACTATCACTCAGTCAAGAAAGAAAGCTGCCTCCAATTGGGAGGCAGAGTGCAGGCCTTTCAAGAGTACTGAAAAAAGCTTATGGTGGTGTCACAGAGATATGCCTTAGAGCGTATGACTTTGTCTCCTCGGACTGGTATATTGTGAATGCAGATTTCAAAGGATGGGGCCAGGCAGGATGCATTTGACACCATGCTACAAGAGTTGATTGAGGCCCTGGTAGCAAGAGGTAACATGGAGAGAGCTTCTATTCTCCAGTAATTCTACTCCCAAAGAGCTTATGAGTTTTTTCAATCACTTCTGAACTTGAGGACGCTGAATCATTGGCTTTATGACATTAATTTCACTATGGCAACATTCCTACATTTTTCCCCTTCTTCAACTGGGTCTATCATGACCCCTCTCGAACTCCAGATTAATACCACCACGTACCTATAGCTCTTAATCACCAATATGTTCTCTGGTCCATCACATTAGATATGCAAATGGATTACACATTTCTTGCATTTGGACCAAAAACAACACCCATTAGGTTCACCAATCTTCCCCTGTCATGGTGCCCCTGCACACGAGCATCTCAGGCTCCATCCTCGTGTAGACAATTGATTCATTCTGGGATGCTCTCAAGATGGCAGCAAGGCACAACAGCAGGGTTTGTGAGATATATTTTCAACTAGAATTTCTGACCAACTACACCAAATAACATTTGGAGCCAGTTAAGACGCTGGGCATAATAGGATCTAGTAGACATGGGGAATGCATCCCTCACAGAGAAAAGGGTGAATAGTATATTGCTCAAGTTGTATCAGCTCCTAGTATGACAGCGGTATTCAGCGAGGTACTAGCTCAAGATATCGGGCTACATGGCAGTCTTCAGATTCCCGGTGCCCTGAGCATTATTCTATTTGACGTTCCTTGTCAATCATATTTTGAGATAATGGGATCAGGCAGCAGGGGCATACGAGAGGATGATTCCAGTGACAGGAGAGGGGTGATCCCACCGTCAGTGGTGGCTAGACCAGGAGAACCAGGAGAAAGGGTTTTCAGGAAGTCCAGAGGATCCGAGGATAGTAACAATGGATGACATGCTCCTTGGATGGGAACAGCACTGGTGCTCCTTACAACTCAGAACAAGAGGTCTATCCAAGAGAGTGTGCGTTCCTCAAACTAAACTGAAGAGAAATCTCAGCTGTTCACAGGGAACTGCTGTCTTCTTTCCTGCACCTGTTGAACTGGTTGTTTATCTGGACTGACAACATGTTGGCACAAGCATATATTAATCACAAGGGAAGTGCACAAATGCATTCCTTGTATTTATGTGGCAGAACAGATATTTGACGGGCAGGGATCTAACTTCTCTCTCTCTCAACAGATCACATACAGGGATCTCCTCTGAATACAGTTGCTGACAGGCTAAGCAGAAAAATGGCCACCGTCTCTGGAAATTAGCTTGCTCATCAATTCTTTCACAATAATTTGTCAGACCTTCTTAATTCCAGTCATACATCTGTTTTCTTCCAGGAAGAACTCCCATCTGAAAGTGTTTTGCAGCCAAAGTCTGAACCCACTGGGATGAGTGATCAATGCTCTGAACCTCCCCTGGACAGAGTACAGTTGTAGGCTCCCCCCACTTCAATTCCATAGGTTCACAGAAAGGTGATGGAGGAAGGGGCAGCGATGATCCTAGTGATTCCCCATTGTCCAGGAGTTTTGTTCCTACTACTGCTAGAGCTAGCTGTGACTCAGGAAGTGATTCTACCACTATACCTTTCCCTGTCAGGTTCCCTCAGACATTGAGGGTGATGGTAGACCACCACTGACTGTCTGCCTGCTGATTCAGAAGCAAGGGTTAAGAAACGTGGGCTCTCTAACAAAGCTGCTTTGGCAGTTTCGATGTCCAGGTGCCCCTCAATAAGCTGGGCATAGCCCACCATTTCTGCTCTTTCTGTTCCCAGTGTTCAGCAACCAGGTCTCTTGACCCTCTTTATCGCCCTCCACCTGAGATTTTAGATTTCTTTTTAGAAGGGTTTGAGCTCTGTTATGGTTTATATGCTATGCTTAAAGGCATTTAGAAGGCTTACGGCCTAATTACCCAACTCCACCACTTTCTTCATCATTTCTTCTGGTACTACAATCTATGTCACCTGCACACATTCTTTTCGTTTTCTTTTTTTTTTTTTGTATACGGGTAAAACAATTCAACCGTTACAATATGTATATCAACATAGGAAGACAACCAAAATAAAACTATTAAAAGGAGAAGAAAAATGTACAATCATAAATATCATTTCATTTTTGTCTAAAATTCATCAGTACGGAAAAAGACACATTTAAAAGGACACCATAAAATAGAATGTGTTAATTCATAACGCATTGATTAATATCCTACCATCTGTCGAGTAGTATAGGACACGGACGTGTGGCACGTTAGAAAAATTAAAATAAATAAATAATTGTGGTTGTTCATACCTGGCCCCAAGTAAACCTTTCAATTATTTCTAAAACCCTGCAATGCAATAGCTACAGCAGAGTTAAGCTTAGCAGCATCAACCATAACCTTTCATCTATCTATATATATAGAAAGTTCAAATGTGTCTGTGGGTTTGTGGCAGGATTTGTGGGTTTATGGGTTTGTGGCTTGGCAAAGTATTGTTCCTTTTACAATTCCACACCTTTTCACCAATCTGCACCAAATGTTGCATAGTTACCTGTTACAACCCTTCGGACATTTGCTGGTTAGATGACATTTGCTCACTCCACCCCTTTGCCCGGTTGTTGGCCAAAGTAAAAATGTGTTTTTGGGTTTGTGGCCTGCCGTTGAAACCGTAAACCATGTTCACCAGGAAGGGAAACATAAAATGTATGAGATGTGAATGGACCTGAGAGGCAGGTAGTGTTCCAGAAGTTTCCACATTTCTGCCGCATCAGGTGAAATTACTTTTCCAGAGGATTTTTGCGAGATGGTGCCTGCCGACAAAGCCCTAAACCATGTTCACCAGGAAGGAAAACAAAACTTTTTGTTTCTCAACAAATTTTGCAATGCCATAAACAATGTTCACCGGGAAGGGAAAAAAAAATATTTGCCGCATCTGGAGAAATTACTTTTCAGAGGATTTTTGCAAGATGGTGCCTGCTGACAAAGTCGTAAACCATGTTCATTGGCAAGGGAAAGAAAAAGGTTTGTTTGTAAACCGGTACCGACACGATGAACAAAACTCAAGATCTAAAATAGTTGCACCGAAATGCACTGCAACCAACTGCACCACACCAGGGTGAGGAGGAACAGCAACCTACAGGACCATTAATTTTCAACAATTGATGAGAGTGTTAGCAAATGTGTCTACAGAACCCGTTCGGGGAATGGGAACATTTGCCAGTTATCAATAAAATTAGTGCTATATAAAAACTGCCTAAAGTACAGTAAATGACAAAAGGTAAGAGCAGGACAAAATAAAAATAAATATTGTCAAGTTTCAATTACATTTACGTTATTGCAGTGTCCACAGTAAGCATAATCTTTTGCTATTAAACTTCTGTGTGTTACAACATCCCTTTTGGGGAGGAGATTAAAAGAGAATCGTATCAAAATATTGCATGCATAATCATTAGGAAGTTTACTCAAATAAGGTGCTAATGTGCCCAACTTTTTTTGCTTCAATTTGAGGTGAGACAAAGATTTGTAACTGTTGTTAGGAAGGGAGCGACCCCGTACCACCCCCAAACGCTTTAGAGCAAGGCAACCTGCATTCGAAGCACTATTATGGGCCAGGGGGAAGGTGGGACATTGGTAGGACCCCACCCCAATATAATCAATCCACATAGTATAGCCCAGGACATGAACAAGACTGCCATTTGTGTAGATGTGAGTGCATTTTGCGTAGATGTTAGTAATCATAGTTAGGAGACAAAGCCTTCGCGGCAAATGCGCCATTTCATGCACTGAGCCCTAAATGCAAGACGAGGGAAACTTCTAGTCATGCGTGAGCTCCCATAAAGACAACCCACACCTCCAACCACCATAAAGCTCATTCATTGTTCTAACAGTGTTGCAAAGATGTGTTTCTACGCAAAAGGAATATGCCCTACAAGGCCGCTATCATACACCAGCGCCTAGAGTGCATGTTATCTCTCAGTGGCCAAAGTCTTACCTGGTCCACCACCAGGTGACCACGAGTTATAGCCCATATAACTGATCCCCGAGATCCCTGAATTCCATGGCACCAGGTGACCTTTGACCATCACCCCTAAAGTAACAAGTCTTGAATGTTCGAAGAGAACAGACATTGCACGTCTGTCAGCTACAATCAAGTGATTTGTATTGTGAGGTGCTGCGAGGGATACATTATAGTTCAAAATGAGGGTGGAGACCTTGGAGCTGGACGGCATAGAAAGGGGAGTGAGTGAAATGTGTGTGTGGAGGTCAGAGGGCCCCAGAACCTCCTTTGTGTCATCCGTAAAGCCTGCCAGGTGCCCAGTATAATGATGTAGTAGCATTGTGTTAGGAGTGTAGTTCATTTGTTCTTTGACCTTCATCGACGAGAAGATGATCTCTGCAGCACCCACGTGATAGAAGACGGATAGACTAGGCTAGAACTAATGACCTGGCATCGCTTATGGAGCAGGTGGATCCTGTATAGGCACACACCAACCAGCTGCACAGGTTTTTACTGTATGTATTGCGTCGTGATGACAATGTGTCTCTTCTTAAACCTCTGCTTGTCCCCTTTTCCAGCACAACGTTCTTGGCAACAGAGTTCTTTGCTGTTGCTCTCATTTTTGTGTGTGATTAAACCTTGTTATCCACACAAGATCGACTTTGGCATTTCTTCCATAGCGGGTTGTATTTACTCTAGTGTGAGCGTTCTGGGGCGTGCCTTCACTGTGCAAAGTTTCTGTTTTTAAAATTCAATCGGCAGTATGCATGGCAAATTTAACATATCCTAGTCTCATATGTAAATCACTTATATTGAGACCAAGTCCAACCTACAATCCCAGTCAGGATTTTATAACAGGACTTTAGTGAAGGACACGTAGATTGCTTATACATTGAGTGGCTGAAAGCAGTCCTGATATGACATTTTTATACTGCTTTGAACATACACTGGCAAGCACTTTGAATGCAAACCCTATTGATAAGGCCTGATTAAAGCAAGCTCAAATAGTTGCCATGAGGTTGTGTTTTGGGCGGGCAGAGGCAGGAATGGGTGTGAATGGCCATAGGGATTAGCATGGCCATGAGCAGGCAATGGGTGGGCACATAACCAAATAACACCTAAAGACTGTGTCCCTCCTCATATGACATTCCTCCCTATCTGTACTCCAATGCAATAGTTTTGGCTTATAGGTGTTGCAAGGGACACCTAAAAGCCCAAATTCATTCATTAGATCTCACAAAAATGAAACATAAATGTTGAATATTTAAGAGCGACAAATGCACAGGCCTACGTGTGACAAAGGGTGCTATCAATAACTTTCAGTTTTATAAAACGCTACATTTTCATGGGTGTGCATTGCTTTCTGGCTTGTTCCTGTCAGGTGCATACGTCTGTCAAGTGCATACGTGTACATATGCTCTCCTTTTATACAGTTCAGACTACAGATGCAGATTGCCTAGATATAGCTCTTCAAAACAATGTCCAGTCCACAGAATCCTCGCCCTGGAGGCACCAAGACCTGACAGCCTCATCTGAAGGAAGACGAGCGCTCGTGTACACTGCATGTCAGAGCAGTGGGAGCAGTTGCTTTCCCAGATGCCCCTTATTCAGTAAATCTAATAAAAATCTATTGTTCTAACAGGCTTATGGCTAAACATCTCCCTCCGACGAAGCCTTCTCCTGCCAGACAACGCGTGCTTCCATGTGTGAGCTCCTCTCCCTGAAAAGGAGGCATGTGCATTGAAAGCAAAGATAGTGTGGCATTAAGAAAGATCTCTGTGTGTATTCTGAGTGTGAGTGGCATGGCTACCGTGGGGTGCGCTGAATTCCCCCACCCCATCTGTGAGTGTGACTAGAATTACAGTAGTTAGACAACGGGCAGAAGTAAAGACCTACAAACCCCCCAGACCCCCAAACCTCCGGAAGTGATTAAGGATCACATAGTTGTGCATTACCTTGGCTAGCACTAGAAGTACCCAGGTGGTAAATATAAACCAGTTACTCTTGGTGTGATTAGAAGTACCACGTCTTTTTTTTATTTTTTAGATGGACCTGAGTTTGTTTCATTTGGCGCTGGTAACGTTAGAGCCTGCAGCACAATGCTTTTCCTGGTAACAACTCAGCACCTTAGATTTATCGTTAATATCAACGCATTTGGTCATAGAATGCAAGCATTGATTAACCATACATCTCACCACCTTCAGTATGTAATCTCCAATATAGACCCCGATTTCACTAATATATTTTCATATCTAAGACCTATTGGGTCCATCTATCTTTCCTAATGCTTATTTATTAGTGAATGATTGCATTTTGAACAAAGACAATTGCAACACGTTAATTGTATCCTTTTATCGTATTTTCATATTAATGTAATTCATTACAACATGGCCACCAGGTTATCTCGTAACAAACAGGGACAAGGACTACCCCGGAGGACCGTCACCATTAGCAACATTTAGAACATAATACTCACAGAGAGGACGCCTAATGGCGCCCGCTCGAGACTTTTGCAGCACACGATTAGACGCGAAACTTCTTCGGAAGGTAAGAGACCGCCTAGCAATTCATGGCTCGCTTACAAAAATTTGTCAAAAAGTCTGCACGAGTGCGTGCGCGCTTTTCTACCCGCTTATTCTGTACCGCGTTATACGTACTGTTTTTAACTGTACATCTGCTAACAGGTCTGCTAACAGGTTTGTTAGATTATTGACATACAACAACGTCTTTAGGAGTATTTCTGATTTAACTAAGCAGGACTGTTTATTAACAAAAGAATTATAAATTAACACTAGCACAAACTTTACTGATAAATTGAAACGCTTTGCATTGAAAGGCAAATGAGACACAACCGCATCTCAATTGAATCTTGTATCTATCGCAACTTAAACTGTTTATAAAGGTGACATTGTCAACCCTTCCCATTTGTAGGGATCTAACCCGATTACTGTGGAACATTCTTGCCAAATTTAATAGGGGCACTAGAGGAATTCAAGGTAAAATGTTAAACACTTACTACAAGTTATACAATGAATGATGTTGCCTCATGCACACTACCAAGTACAATACCTAACAAGTGGCTTTCATTTATTTTTGCAACCCCCCTTTTTCTCCATCCCTTTTCCCCACCCGATTTATTGTCTGGCTCTTTATTTTCTTTTATTTACTTTCATTTGGAATTATTGTATCATATTTAACTTTTGCACTTGGTTCAATTTGCATATTTGCATATGTTTATCTATGTGTATGTCTTCTCATATTTCTACATCTAATTTTTGTTATCATTGTATGGTGCTATGATAGAATAATAGCCCTGATTTGAAAAAGGTCTCAAGGGAGACCGAAACACGTGTCATCACAAAAGGACACTTTGTAAAATAATAAATCACCTTTTTGAACATTGGGCGCAGTCTCCTTCCGGGTTATTCAACTTTACCCATATGAATTCTGAATAGGCACAAAATGCCTGTCGGAGCAATCACAGCACCATGGCTGGCAGTAGTCGCACAGGTGCTTGCCCGACTGTGGTAGAAGTACACTGACCTCGCTGTCAGGCTGAGTGCTACTTTTATGAAAGTGCCATGTCTACAGTGCAGGCCTTCTAGTTCTGACCAGGAGACTGCTTGCTGACTGTTTATTGTGTGATTTAGAGCCTTAGTGTTGATCAGAAATAAAGTGCCAAGACTGAGTAGGAGTACAGTCCCCCAAGCTGCGAGGAACAGTGTGATGGATGCATTAGTGCAATCTCCTGGCTGTGAGTAGTAGAGATCTGATTGCAAGCAGAAGACGCTTGGTTAGGAGTATACTTGCAGTCCAATCATCCGGCTGTGAGCTGTAGCACATTCCACCGGCATTGAGTAGGGGAGCCCAGCCCGTGAGCATTTCTGCAGCAACGTTCCACTGTACGCTACACATGTTATAAATGGCAAAATCCTTCATGTCAGCAGTAGTACAGTATCGTGGCGTGAGTTGAAGTACAGTACTCAGGGTGAGCTATACTATAATGCTCTTGCTGTGAGGAGTAAAGGTATAGTCCCCTGGTTGTGCAAGTAGTAAAGTACCCAGGCCGAGCAGGCAGGTCACTTCTCCCACCCCCTGGTTCCTCAGTGAGCAAAGTCTTCCTAAGAGACATGCAGAGCACTGTGTTGTGCAGGTTCTTGTCAGCCCAGGGCTGGTAGGGGATGAATGGATCAAACAAAAAAGGCTCCGCTTAGCAAAAGACTCACCAGCACCACAGTGAACCTATACTCCATCTCGGTGGGATCTGGCATGTCCAGCTTCATGGGAATGCTGTGGGCTCTGAAGTCTGTATGGGTGGAATCCAAGCTCCTTGCATTCCCCATGGTGTCGGCAGCAGGGCAAGGATCCGCTCCACCTTCTCGTGTCACACAAACTACAAAAAACGAAATCCAGGGAGTGTCCCCATCAGCAATACCCTATGACCCCTGCAGCGGCCCACAATAGGTCAGCAGTGGGCTTCTCCAGGCACAGATTGTGCTAGCTGGATGCTGCTGCCCTTTCCTCCAAACAGAGTCTCGGTACACAGCACTTCAGTATTTTATTGGACATTTTGTTTTACAGAAGCCATATACAAGTTACCCGAACCCTCCAGGCAGCCTGCACCTTACATCAGCACACGGCACGTACAACATAGCCATCACCACAGGAGCTCAAACAGTTTCCATGGGGAAGATATTTGGGGTGAAAGGCAAGAACGGGTGGGATTAGCCATAGCGATAAGCATAGCCAGGGGCAGGGAATGGGTGGACTCATAACCAAACAAAACCTAATACACTGTGTGTCCCTCCTCAAATGTAATTCGTCTGTACTCCTTGTCAGATGCCATTCTTCCCTATGGATACATGAATCAGTATTTGAATGCAATAGTTTGGGCTTAATATGTGTCACAGGCAACACCAACTAGCCCAGACTAAAAATGAAGGAGCAACCCATTTCCAATCAACACAATCACAGAGTGTGCTGTTTAACTGACAAAATACATTAAAGCAAATGCATCTTCACAATAGCCAAGCAAAAGACAGGATAGTCATAAGCTCGCCAGACCCTTTGTGAGCACTGAACAACACTTACCCACAAAATGTATACTCCATACTCAGTAAGTTTGAAACTGATCAGTGCCATGTAATTGAAAGCCATGAGTCATAGAGACACCATTCTGCCTATAGAAAGGGCCCAGCTACACATGCAGTCTCCAAAAAGGGCCTTAGGCCTTCATTGATATAGGACCATCTCATCAGGGCCATGGGGAGCCAATGATAAAAGGCTACACTGCACACACTTTTTAACATCCATGCACACAAGACAAATTATTAAACGGTATTACCTCCACACAACATACTGAGCATGTTACTATTAGAGAGGCAGAGCAAAGTCTCTTTTCCATGTCCCTGATTCTAGGCATTCTGGGACTAACAGCCACAGAAATGTACATTGAAAATGTTACAAACATTCAAAACAATAAAAAGTATCGATGAAACAGGAAGGCCGAATTGGATCCTCATAGCCATGGCAGTGTGAGTTGTAATCACAGGTCCCAAATCAACGGAACTGAAGGGCACACCATGGAAATTACCTGCCAGCATTCAGAAACCTGCATGCTGAAAAGGGGCATATTTAGGCTCACTATGTGGGTGTCTTTCTGCAGTGGAAATCCAGAGAAAGATAAAACAAAAATGTATTGTGAGTACAGATTGGCATAGCACCTCACATTGCTGGCTGAGAAATAAATGCAGTTCAGAATATGGAAAGGAAGCAGAACGGTATCTCGTAGAGAACCTCTGTGAAGGTAGAAGCGACAAACAATCACTGATAAAGGTGAATGAGGCCACGGATTGATAACGCTGGGCTATGGTGGCAACCTACAACTAATGCCTGAAGATTGGAAGGTCAGCTGAGAACATGGCTAATCAATGGAGCACTGAGGATTGACTTTGCGGTTTGCACTACCCCCATGTTTTAACATTGGAGTGCTGTAGATGAAATCATCCACTTGATATTTTTTATGGGCGAGGTGGCATGTGAGCCCAACCTATCGTCCGAAACACGTGTTGACAATTTGACAAGCTGATTTTGCTGTTCAACAGATAGACACATTTGTAATCAAGAAGGGTGAATGAATAGTTGAGTCATTTGTTTATGTAAAGGGTTTTATAGAGTTGATAACACAAGTAAATAGGCAACATGTGGGTGCTATGGGATACTGGAGAATTTGAATGTATGGTGGATTGAATTGAGGGATGTTAGACTGGTTTTCTATTAGGAATGTGTTTGGGTTTTTTAGTAGAAAAAATTATAATGATTTCTAAAATGCTAGCTTATTACACAATCATTTATTTTGAATAAGACTTGTGCAATAAGCCTCTTTGCAACCTCACAGCTATGGTCCAATTTTGTTTGTGTACCAGAGAGAAAAGGCCTGCCAGGCATGATGCTTTTCATAGGGAATAGCCACCTCCTGAACGAGGCCTTGTCTGTTCTAACGTGTCTCATTTCAAATGTTGAGACTGTTACTTTTCACCTCTACAGCATCCATTCAAGCCGAGGCAAGATACTTCCAACAGGCACATATTCCACTGAATCACTTGTGGGCGTCAGAGAGTGGTCAACAGGCACAGATGCAGAGCAGGACCCACATCCAGGAGGCATGAATTAATGATTACACTTGCCCCCAATGATCCAGGAACACAAAAGTGGTGGCACCAAAATCACTCATTGAACCAGGACTAGGTACCATTGCGAATTAGCTACTACTCCCTGTGTTAGTCCACTGCCAGAAGATTGCTGCATCGGGCCAAACATCAACCCTCCCACCGCAATGGAGGCCCTGCCATGAGTGTATACTTTGGCCTAGAGTTGCACAGTTCGAGATGCCCGACAAGGAGATGTGTTGGAGGTTTCAGTTCCCTGCATCCATCATCTTAGAAATGTCATTTAAGTGGGAACCAGCTCTCAAACCCAATTGTTGGGTTCCCTGCATGTCTCTGCCCCTGCCTTCTTTGAGAGAATCACAGGTGGTCTGATTCCTCATCTCACAAAGTCATCCGGACATGGCCATTCCACAAACTGCAGATCAGAGGCCACAGGTAGTACATAGATTCTACACAAAAATGTGATTAACCTGTAATTACCCTGGGGTGGATACCACAGACTGCACACACATCAACCTACAACCACTGTGCACATGCAATATGTCTACACAACTGCCACCGCTAGCATGCCATCAATGAGCAGACCATCTGCAACACGCGTGGATTCTTCTCTGATGTGTATGCTGATTTTACGGGATTGGCACATAACAGCCATGTATTCCGACTGTCCCCGGTATGGTTGCAGGCCTGCTGCTATGGTGACATGGTTTCTAGGTGTATCCAGATACTTTATGTCATGGCAAAGCCAAACAAGTGCTCATGCATCTACACTGCAATGCAGATATACCATGAATGGGGAAGGCATGAATTGGCACTGCCATTCAGCAAGACTAGGCAGGCTTGCAAACATGCACTATGTGAATACTGAAACATGTATTACTGTGAAATTGTTTCCTGGAACTAGCTCATATAAGTGAGACAAAGCTATGTATCTTGCGGCGCTGGTAAGTGTGTGGTGATACTGGGCTGTGCTATGGTGGGGCAAGATGCATTGTTTTCTTTTACCACTGGCAGGGTCACCTGCTGTCCAAAGCCTTTATGCCCTTTGTCTGTATAAATATATGGTGGGTGTAGGTGTTGGTTTTGCTTTCATGTGGCACCAAGCACATTGGGGAAGAGTTATGCATTTGTTGTGGATCACACATGGCATGGCCATAGGCAAAACAGCAGTCAAGGAGATATTTATTTGCACTACAAAAGGCACGATTAGGCCTGAGAAGTGGTGTGGGACACCTTTATTGTCGAGCCTAACGGCAGAGCTGACAAGACACCCGATGCTCTGAAAACCAGCTGAAAGGCCAGCTATCCCATGCCCAACAGGGGCCTCACCTATATAATTGCTAGACAACAGGGAATGAACAGGGCTGCCATCCATGTGTTCCTATCAAGGATTGACAGAATCTATACCCCGAAATACCCACTATACATGGCATCCTGAAACTAGTATTGCCTTGAGTATGACCCGGATGGGCTGAAACACGTGTCGGCTGACCTACTTACACTGCTTATTAAATAACACAAACTGGGGTACTGCTACCAAGGGGTATTCCCCATGTTGGTTATATTAATCAGAACCTAATTGGAGATCCCCAATATTACTGATCAGATAAATCATAAAATCCAAAAGTTGTCCGAAAGGAAACACATAGACAGACTGAGGAGTAGCTCAATTAATTATATTGAAAAATTGGGCTGGTTTTTACGATTAACAAGACAATATTAAGAAAGTATAATGGCACCCCTAAAGGTGAAATTGCTTCTAAAGCAAATACAGTGTACCGAAAAAGTAATAATGAAAAATAACTATTGTGAAAAACAATCATATAGAACATAAACATGAAAACCTGTGTCAAATTGGACACGGTTACGAAAACATGACAGTTAAAATTCACAAACAATGATTCACAAATCACTTGAGCGTCGACCCATAGGTATTAGAGGTTCGCTTTTGCAAAAATCACAGAGAATGCACATTGGATATAGAGTACAAACAATATTCACGTCTAAATGAGAGTTCTGCATATGTTATGCCACCAGGGAATCAAACTGACAATCATTCTACATAAAGGTTCGCATAAACATTCTATATTCCATTCTCTAGAAC
Source organism: Ambystoma mexicanum (assembly GCF_040938575.1). Taxonomy (NCBI): domain Eukaryota; kingdom Metazoa; phylum Chordata; class Amphibia; order Caudata; family Ambystomatidae; genus Ambystoma; species Ambystoma mexicanum. The sequence continues at coordinate 1,272,161,288 of NC_090929.1, read as the reverse complement.
ATACAGTGGTCTCTAGTGACTATTTTCACACAAAGACACACTTTGCCGACTCTGCAGGGGGTACATTGAGCGTTTCGGCGGCAGATAAACAACAGCTAAGGGTAAATGAATGCAGTTTGTGGATACTCAAAATGGCCGCCTTCTTCAGGGCGAGGTAGACGACCCCACAGGGGTCCGCAATGTGTTCTCACAAGAAAATGCCCCCTTGAGATACTGCTCTCATCTCGGGCTGCCCCTGTAGTGCTTTATCATGGGAAGCTCTATGCTGGTAGTGCTGAGTGGCACAAATCAGTCGGGTTGGACATGCAGGAAGTCAACTTGTACAGATTCTCTTTGCGTCCACTTTTTTTTGCCCCATTCAATGCTCCAGCCAACATCACTGGGTGAGCTGTAACAGTAGGCAAACGGACTGATTGAATAATCAGGCATGTTCCTCTTTATCTTGCGGTCTGTATGCGCAGAAAATATTTTTAGAGGGTACCCCAGTGTTCTTTCCTGGATGCTGTGACCGCAAACGGCCAGGGAAGAAGAGGGTCAAGTCTGACGTGGTAATGTGGAGCAGCTCGTAAACCAAGCCGTAACCTCTAAAAATATTTTCTGCGCATGCAGACCGCAAGATAAAGAGGATAAACCGTTGTCAGTGGAACCCTGTATCCATTGTTTGTGTTGCAGCTGGCTCCAAAGAGAACACCGCAGCTCACATTGCTGAGCCAGAAACACAAAATCCGAGTCTGGTGTCAGCAATCATGGGTGTCTGTTGGGCTAAAATTGTGCAGTGTGATGACGTGGAAGCCTCCCTTACCTTGTCCATAGATTGGCACTAGGGGCTGTTGGTCGGGAAGGGTATGGGAGAGAGTTGTGTGATGTGGGTCAACTCTCTGGTACTTGCATCACGATTAACCTGGCACTGGTCCTTGGGGTGAACACCTTGAGGATCTAGGGACAGCTATCGTTCACCATCACGATGTGATATTGTAAAAAGTTCATCAGTGCAAGCCGTAGTACATCAATGAACTTGTGAATGTGTCTTAGAACTTTGAACCACTCTTCGGTGGATAAAATGAAGTTGTTAGTCTGGGCGTATGAGATCCTGACTGCTTGTTGTGGTCTAACAGATTTCATCAGACAACCCTAGGATTTTCTGGGAGACATCTGGTGAGGTTAGCATTGATTTTGGGGAGTTGGCACCCACAGCTTCCTGCGGAAGAAAACAAAAAGCAAGTATACAAATGCTCCTTCGTATGTGTCAACTAAGTTGCTCAGTGTCTGACCACTACCAAATAAAGAGGCACATGATGGTGTTTCCAGCTGGAGGGGGGCTCTTTGTTACACCTGTGCTTTGGGCTGTGAGCGAGAAGGGGGTGGAGAGCTAAGCAGGTCAGACAGATGTATAGATAAACAATGAAAAATTGGCGGCAGCCTTTGTGATTTTGCCGGACACTTTTTTAACTAAATAACAGGTGTACATCCGTATGTCTGGCAAGTTCTTTAGTATGTACACCTGGAGGTTGAACCATTTTGCATTGGACTACAAGACTCTTTGTAAAAATGTTGCCCAAAGTGTTGCACCTTTAAAGGAGATCAAGATGCTCATCTCTTCAGACCCTGTGCAGGAGAGAGATACCTTACCCCGTACTACGCTAAGTAGGGCATACATTCCTGAGCAATGACTTAAGAGCAGGCCTTATGACTCTAACGCGGCATGATAAATGGTGTATTGGGAATGTCAGCCTGCGTGTAATGTGTACCATGATTTCAGTAAATGGGCTAGCCAATATACCAATGTCTGCATCTGTATTTTTAAAGGAGTGTTGCTGCTATGTCGATGAATTTGTTGTACATGTTGAGCCCTATGTGGGGTTTTTGAACTTGTACTGTGCTGGTCACAGAGGCAGTGCGATAGTTTAAGAAGGTTAGTATTTTGTATTTATTTGGTAGTGGTTGGGACTGTGGTTTGAGTGGCCGAGACAGGCTAAGCACAACCCTGGTTAGTGTTGGGGGTCGCCTGCCATGGACATCCGGCAGGCGCCCCTGGGTGCCCTTCCTTTGAGCACATCACAGGCCCACTATGTGTGGGGGTTGGGGCCTGCCCTGCGCATCCGGCAGGCCCCCAGGCGGTATGGGCATCAACGCCATCGGGGTGGGGCACAGCCTGCCAGGTCCCTGACCGTGCGGACCTTGGCCACCATCCTGGCATGCAGGTCCCACGGCATCAGGGCATGCAGGCCTGTGCCTCCAAGTGTAGGCCTGCGGCCTACTTCATTAATGAGACACGGACTCAGTCGTTCCTCTTTGGGAGTCTGCAGCCGTTGTGTCTCACGTGCCTGCAGGGGCTCCTTTTATCAGCTTGGGCCATGACACAGTCATGGCCCATCTTAAAGGGGCCATACACGTGAGGAAAACACATCCCCTTAAAGGGGCAACGCACACAGGAGGGTCCCACCTAACACTCCTCCTTTTTCATAATAAACTCACAAACAGTGCTGAGACATACCAACCTCACACCAGTTACAAAACAATAGAATGCTTGTCAGTTTAGGACTTGTGGGGTAGGCAAATAATATGATCTGCCACCGCCACATTCTTAGCTTGCTCAAACAGTTACAGACCTAACACATACTAGTTACAAACCTAACCCCTACTAACTAATTCTAAGCATATTCCGCGGGTGACAATCGTGACAGTGAGCTACCGGTGAAGTGGATGTAGTCCCCCCACACTTTAAAACCCTTTACTAACCTGGGGTTCGGAATTGTAACTCCCAACAAGATGGCAAAGGCGGCGACCAGTACTATGTGCACACCCTGCAACTGCAGGACCACAGCTTCACCTTATAGTTCTTTACTTAGACCACTTCCAGCCTGTGCCCACTAGGCAGGTTCACAGCATCAGAACACACATGAATTACAGAGTCCTCTTTAAGCAATTGCTGACCGCAGGAGACCAGTTCGTCTTCCATCAGTGTCCGTTCAGGAGCCGCTTCCCCAAATCCAGGCCCATTGATGGTACAGTTCACGGTCGGCAAAGCCGCACCTGGCAGGTACCAGGAGCCACATCGGCATAGTCCTTTGATGTGTGTAGCAGCGAGACACAAATTGCCAGGCGTCCACACTGTCCCCTGTGCCGTTGATGGGGGTAACAGGACACCACTCACCCCTTCCTCGGCAATGTTCCCCAGTCTGCAGTGCCTCTTTCTTCGATGATATGACGAGCAGGGTGTTGTTAGTGCCAGGCGGTCCGGCCCCCCACCATGGGAGGCAGGGAGGCCTGTGTTCCGATGGGGCTGTGCCAGGAGACGCCTGATTCTGTGCTGGTAGACCTTCCCGTTGCTATTGCTGTTACAGAACACCAGTCCTTGGCTGACTGGTAATACCGGGCTGGATTGGCGTCCCAGGTACGTGGCGGGCGTCATCCTTTCGGACCACCTGCCAGCGCCTAGTGCCTCCTCCTCGGAGTTGGGGCCACTCACTTTGTTCAGCCCTGCGCAGGCAGCACCACTTGCTCATCCGTTTTGGTGGGGTGAGCAGTGCACAGAACGCCGGATGTCCTGTTGCTCATGGCTGTGAACCTTGAGGGGAATGAGGGTCCCACGTCGGCCGCGGGGATCCCATTGTTGGTGCCGGGTCACTGCCATACCACAACTTCAAAGGGTAGTCTTTGGTGTACAGAGTCATTTGTCCATCACGTCCAGCCTTTTGGGCATAGTCCTTGTGGTGAGGTACGCAATGCATGGAGTGCAGTGCGCTCAGGCACCCTGGGCTTGGAGACATGACGCAGTGTTGGTGCATTAGCACGTTTACATGGCGTACGTGACTACTCTTATCCCATGGATGGATCGGATAGATCATGACCTGCCCACCTTGCTGGCGATTGTGGAGCAGACTTGCCTCCTCATTTCGGTTCTGGTCCGGAGCGTCTTACAGTTGCCCCTTCCCCTCTGCACACCATCTTGGGGTATAGGTGCATGTTTGCTCTCACTGTACTTCTCCAGACTGGAGCACATCCTCACTTTCCTGGCCGGTGGTTGGCAGTCACATCCCCGGAGGGCAGGCTAGGAGACTGCAATGGCTCGGTGGAGGGGCCACCTCACGGGGCAGGCAGTCAGGGTGGCCTCCATGGCATTGTGTTAGGGCACTTGTACGACAAAGTGAAGAGGCCACGGCTCCCTGCGGGTACTGGATTGGCCAGGATACGTGTGGTAGTGGGGCCCTGTTGGCTCACCAATGAAGCCCTCTCGACATCTACCCCATCCCCAGGCAGGGGAAGGGCTCTCCGCCGGGGAGGGCACACCTCTGTCCTCCTTGATTGTGTGGCCACCAGACCACAGTGCAGATTACCCCCGCAGGGGCAGCCCTTCTTTCACAGCTCCAGGCCGGAGCAAGTCCTTGTGTGGCCCGCTGGGTGATATTAGCAGGCCGGCAGGGCCACCAGCTCCTTGATCCTCAGATGGTCCAGTAGGGGACCTTGGTGGGAGGGTGTCGAGGCCATCTGCAGGGCCGGCAAGATGTCTTCCTTGTCAGGGTGACCTATTTCCGATGGCACTGTCATTGAAGTGTCCAGAGTACAGGGCGTCGGATGCTGAAATGTCCTGGCTCGGGGTTCTGATGAGTGTCGATCAACAAGTTGCCACCTTTTGTGCGCCAAGGCCATTTGTTCTTCAGGCAGGAGGGCGCACCCATGGCCGTGGGACACCCGTGACAGTTTTATGCCGACAGCGGGGTTCTATGAATGGTGTCAGCAGTCACCTGAGTCTTACTCAGTTCTCGCGGCGGGCGTATGCCCTTTTGATGCATTTAGATCACCCATGCACTGCTCTTTTTTTTTTCTGCTCCGGTTCCTGGAGCACCGTTCAGCCCTCGTGGGCCCTGATGGTGGGGGGGGGAGAACCTTACGGTGGGGCGAGGCTCCGTCTCCCCACGTCCGCGGCCACCTCCACCACCAGACTTGTCCTCCCGGGGAGAGGGGCATCAGCTGGCGCCGTCCCCTTCACGCGGCAAATGCCGCCTGCATATGCATTTTCGCGCGCCCGACGCCGCAGATCAGACCGCCTCCACATGGTTGGGGGAAGTGGCTCCATCTGTGTCTCCTTTGCGGCGGAACGCCGCCGGGTGTGTACCTCACCGAGGGGCAGCCCAGGTCTACATCGCCCATGCCACGGTGGTGAGGCGCAGGCCACGCGAAGCCACGGTGGGGCCGGATGCTCCTCTTCCAGTGTACCTCACCGCAGGGCAGCCGGGCCTACACCGGCCATGTCGTGGCAGTGAGGCGCAGGCCACGTGAAACCGCAGTGGGGCTGGATACTCCTCTTCCCCCCCTTTCCACTTACTGGCAGAAGGGGGTCAACGCGGGCACGTGGTCCTCATCGCCATTGTTGGGGGTCGCCTGCCATGGACATCTGGCAGGCGCCCCTGGGTGCCCTTCCTTTGAGCACATCACAGGCCCACTATGTGTGGGGGTTTGGGCATGCCCAGGGCAGGCCCATAGGCGGTATGGACATCAACGACATCAGGGTGGGGCACAGCCTGCCAGGCCCCTGACCGTGCGGACCTCGGCCACCATCCTGGCATGCGGGTCCCACGGCATCAGGGCATGCAGGCCTGTGCCTCCACGTGTAGGCCTGTGGCCTACATCATTAATGAGACACGGACTCAGTCTTTCCTCTTTGGGAGTCTACAGCCGTTCTGTCTCACATGCCTGCAGGGTCTCCTTTTATTAGCTTGGGCCATGACACAATCATGGCCCATCTTAAAGGGGCCATACACGTGAGGAAAACACATCCCCTTAAAGGGGCAACGCACACAGGAGGGTCCCACCTAACAGTTGGGACAAGTGGCTGTCTTAAGACTGACCCAAGATTTGAGCCTCTGGCTTCTCAGGTCCTGAGCCCTGCTGCCTGCTGCCCACCAAACCAATATCTATTCAAAAAATATCACATGCCGAAGGCGGCAGAGAATGCTTCAATTCCCTTCCTGTTGCTCAGCCTCGCTGCTCGCTGCTGAGGCCATCTATTTCAATCCTTCACTCCAGAGTATAGCATGTTTGATGGGGCAGGCATGCAGAGCAGTGGGGCTGCACTGCCGTGTCTCATTGCTCTGAATTGAAGCACAGCAGCAACAGCAACGAGCCGTCCATAAGGGATGGTACCTGCTGGGCAGTGCCCACACCTGCAAGATGATTGCTCGACCTGTGCCAGAAGTAATCTGGGCAACGTAATGTTACTTGTATCTATTAATTCCTTAAAAGGCACAGCATGCTCCTAACTGTGAGTGTATTATTATGTATCGCACCCCTGTTATCTTCCCAGTCAGCTGGTGAACAGTAGGTCTTTAAAATGGATGGGCTTATTTGTAACAGAAAGTCCCCCAGACAGCAACAGAGGTTAGCTGATTATCTATGGAATTTGTGCCCAGATGTAAGTTAAAGAGTCATAAAATACCCCACTCCTTTTATCAATACAGCGTTTTGCATGAAGCCTGCTGTGTTGACACAGAAAACTGTTCTCTTCAATGTCGAACTTCCTATTTTCTTGTTATTAAGTTCCATGCATGTGACCAAAAAATGGACACAAGGATGTGACCATGTAACAGTTTATTTCTTTTCCCCCGGTTGTGTGCCTTTCAATTCTGAAACCACAGTCACAAAACGAGAGGATTCCTCTGTAGCCTGGCACTACTTTGTTTTTCAGCATCCTGTAAGGACTTTAAAGCTTCTCAAAGCAATAGATGTACACACATTCATATCTTCATATCAGTTAGTACTGATAACATTGGAAAGAGTCTGCTCCCCTTGGAATCTCCCTGCATTAGAGGATTGAAAGTAACATGCATGTGCATTGTATACGTATTCGTGCCATGAAATAGGCAGGATCAGTAAATATTGAAGCAAAGCTACTTTGCCCAGGCATAGAATGAGTCCCCAACTGAAGAGCCACTAAGTAGCTCTGTACATTTGTATCGGATGCTGAAGAGGGAGCCTTTCAAATGTAAAATATGGGGGTGTTAAATGGACGATCTGATAATGATCTTGAACGGCACTTTGACTGACCTGAATACTTTTTTGGATTTGCTCAACAGTTGTGACCCTTTTTTGAAGTTTACCATGATTTATGACTTGCATACAGTCTGCTTCCTAGATCTCATGGTCATGAAAACGGACCAAGGAACCATTGAGACCAAACTGTTCCGTAAACCAACAGACAAGAATACTTTACTGCACTATACAAGGTACCACCCTTCAAACCTCAGAACCAATCTTCCTTACAGACAATTCCTAAGAATAAGAAGAAATTGCTCCCAGACAGCCGAATTCACGAGACATGCAGGGATCTTGGAAAATAGATTGAAAGAATGAGGATACCCTAAGCCAACGATAAAACAGGCCCAGAGAAGAGCATGACACACCACTAGAGAGTCCTCCTTGACAGTCCAACAACGAGAGCAAGAAGAACGGACCATGTGTGTGTCCACATATAGTACTATCAGTGATGGTTTAAAAAAGTGATCCCAAAAAACTGGAATATTATATACGCCCCTGATTTTACTCCACCAAAACCATGAGCCTTAGAACTTAAAACAAATGCTTGGGCACACATATGAGCAGAAACAACCAAGACAGGTGTCTCTCTTGAATGCATGCGCACTACCCCCATTGTTGGTCACAACAAATGCGGAAATAGTTCTGTTTGCTCCCTCACACGCAATATGAAAACAGCGGACCTGCATGGACTAGATTGGGAATACAAAGATTTCTCCAATTATAAAACAATGTGGGCAATATATGCCATCTGATATCCATGTACCTTGTTATACATCTGCAAAACAAAAAGAGAAAATCGCCAGAGGATTTGCGAACATAGATCATGTCTGAAAAACCAAGTCTCTGAGAAACCTAAGGTGGAACATTTCCAGGCCAAAAAGCATACATTTAACAACTTTGTTTGGTTTGTGATCCAAACAACACCCAACTAACCCAAGGAGGCAACTGAGATATGCATCTAAGGCAACTGGACCAACGTGGGATCCAACGCTTAAGCATAGTGGAAAATGATCTTAACACAAGTATAGAATGGAGTTTGCTCCTTCTTTATCTAGCGCTATCAATCATTTTAGTGAGTTGCCTTACATACCCATGACATTCGGCCTCTATGTACCATTGAACATGAGCCCCATATCAAACTACTGATGCAACAAAGAGCAGCACAATAACTGAGGTGTCCCCCAGGCATCTTGGACTGTGTGTGATGTATGGTTAAGTGTCAAAATGTGACCATTGAAATAAGATTATCCATCAACAACTAGTGGGCATATTGAGATTATCAATGTACCCGAGATCTTGCCTGGCCAGAGCAATGTTGCAAGGCAGCCAGAGAATATACAGCACACCAAGAGTGCATATTGTTCTTTGCCTTGGTGTTCATATTAGAATGCATGTACATGCATATTGCATGCTTTTTTGGCTCGTAAACATAATCTAATATGACAAATGTGAAGAACATAGAAGAACAAGTGTACATGCACATTATACGCTTAACTAAGTCTGATGTAACAAATGTCAATACCTGTGATAAACACAATGTATGTGTTACAGAATTTTATAATTGCAAAATGACCTTTACTATGTCAAACATCTCACAAGATGGCCAGAGAATATATATTTGATGATAATAGATGTCACAGTCTCTCTGTATGTGCTGATCCTACCCTGTAAACACAACATGTCAGAAGTTGGTCAAATACGTTACATGTATGTATTACATAACTGTATAAATCTAAAATGAATGTTATTCTGTTTAATACCCCACAAAACGGATGCATAATATAGGGCTGATGACAATAGAGGTTATGGCCCGCCTGAATGTGCTGATATAATCCTGCAATCACTTAAGGTCAGTACTGGGTCAAATACACTACAAAAGTGCTGACCGTCTCCATGCGTTATCCAAGAGCTCTCTTATAGCAACCAACAATTAAAAATGTCGAAATTCGTCACCTTGGTGACCATTATACATAGGTCCAGAGCGGTTCCGACGCGTGCAAAAGCTCTGTGGCCTATTTGACTTTGCCATAGCCAGAGCGACTAAAAGTAAGTGCCCAGATTGTACCCTACGCAATCTGCCTTCAGACAATCCTCTATGCACGTCTTAGACCACACTTCAAAGGTGACTAATATCCACTCCATATCCACACGGGTTACCATGGCAACGTGGTTTGTCATGTTGCAGAGAATGGATTCCCCATGGATCTTGGCGTCAGTGGGGTTGCACCAGCAATATCTACTAGCCTGTACAGCCAATTGGTACGAAATGGCTTTGTTAATGTTAAAGGACATTTGTACCGCGCACTATCACCACCAGAGTGGTCCCCTGGCGCTCTGGCGGCTCTGAATGAGGAGGGGAGGTTGAGTTAGTGGGAGGAAGCCGTAAAAGTGCAAAAGAGCAGTGATGTGCTGTTGGCAGCCTCAGCCCAGTGGGTCAATTGGCTGGGCCTGGGGTGTTTGCGGCCGGTAGTCGTTGTGTACTGATGTGCGAGTCTATGTGTGTTTTTTGTTTTGTTGCTGCAATGTAGTGAAGTATGTGCGGTTTGTTGTGCTGTAGGCTTTGGTTGTGTTTGGTTTCGAGTTTGAGGGGTGTATGCAGAAGGGGAAATTGTTAGTAGGTGAAGGCAAGCGTCCCCAAAAGGCATTACACTCCCCGCAATGAGAGGCAATAAGTGACACACCATTAAGGGAATGAGGCTAGGAACTAGTGCGGGTAAAAGTAAAAAGGTTCTTTATATAATCAAATAGGGCATGCAAAGGACTCTACCAGCTCTGAGAGCGCTCTGTCTGACAATAGCAAATACAGTCTTATTTATTACAAATTTTCGTCATAGAAACCTACACACTATAGGGGGCACATAATCTTGGGGATTGGGTGGTGTCGACTAACTATAGGTGCAGTTGTGACGAGCCACTCCGTGGTTGGTGGACATCAGCGTGGTGCCAACGTGGGGCGGATAGGTCAGCTGAGCTCATCGGGGTGGGGCTGCCAGGCCAGGTGCGGTCAGTGTCGTTGATGAACGGGTGCCCTGACTTTTCTGCCCTTGTGGCCACACACACACCATTCATTCATTTAGATAATTCCGGTTGTCCTGTAAATCCTACAATAGGTTACTCTAAAGGTTAATAAGACACAAGAGGAATACATATAATGTGGGGCTTTACCAATACATCAGGACACTCTTACTTCTGACCTGTTGACCGGGTGTCATAAACCTGGGGGTCTGGACTGAGGGCATGGGGTGGACTGCACTGTCATTCTGGTCTTGTTAGATGTAGTGAAGAATTACTTTATGATGTTTCACAAGGCCCACTAACTTAGGGTGAACCAGAGGGTCACTGGACCAGCAAGGGTGAACCTCTGGCCCCTTGGGGCAGTGGGGGTTTAGGACCGGGTTGTAAATAATTGATTTGGCTGGCCATGGCGGTCTGGGACATGGGCGGAGGCGAATACTTGAAGCGGGCCCAGCAGAATGGGGGGAGGAGAGGCTGTTCTGCTCGCACACCAGCTTGTCCAGGCGTGCCTTGGTGGGGGGGGAGGGGAGATGGCCTTGGGTGTGTGTGTGAGCGATTCTCTGTGCTCAGGCTGCACACTATGTAAAACAAGGAGATGATTAATAAAGTTGGTAATATAAAAACGATCACACATTTCTATCGTCCATACATTCATATACTATTTTATCTCTGTCTATGTGGATTTGGCATTATTACATACATCATTAAACATTGACGATTATATTGTAGCAATGTCACGTGATAGTAGCTGAATAACACATGAGGTAGCATTAGGTTTGATGGTGTACTCAGAAATGAGGTAGCAATATATTCAGAGACAATAATACATTTTCATTCTGGCTTATACATTTAAACATATCCCTCTATGCACATACATACACACACACACACATACACATGCTTGCAGTAATGCTCTGTTTGCCTTCCTTCGTACTTAGCAGCATTCGTTAGTTAACCCTAGGTGATTACACATGGTACCATATATGAGCTAAGACCATGCTTGTTTTACCAAAACCTATGAATTACTTCTTTCTTAAACATGAGTGTTTATATTTGATATAGCAACCTTTGTAAACCATCAGGCATTGGAGTGTGTTTAAACATCGACAAGGGTTCATACAAAGTGGGTATTGACATCATATATTTTTACATGTTACGGGTTAGACGCAGGGTCGAGGCCTGTTCTGTTAGGATGGTTTTCTGTTATTTTCTTGATCCACGAGTCAGGTCACTTCGGGGACAGTGATGTACTGCGGAGGTAAATGATACAGTGTTTGTTCTGATACTTGTTTGTGTCTGGTTGCTCGTGAGAACGGCTCTCAGCGGATCTGCCATGGAGTGGAGGTGCCAGGGGAAGGGCACGGCTCTCTGTAAGTGGGGGCCAAGCTGAAACATTCGCAGACAGGCTGTCTCGTTGGGTCTCAGGTTGTCAGTATCTAAAATGGAGTCCTGATGCTTTCCAAAATGGTGTCCATGGTACAGCATGATCAGTCCTGTGTGTTGATCAGTAGTCACCCCGTCACCTGGGTCCTGGTGACAGGGGGGCCCCTGACGAGCCACGTACCTCACAAGGTGGGGCCATGCAGGGGAGGGAGGTCTCCCAGACTTATCCTCCCATACATTTCCCCCCTTTCGTTACTTAAGTAACAAATACTGTTACTCACCCAACCTTTGGCGCTCTTTTTCATCCGCAACAGCCCCGTCTCATGCTGGTGTACCTTTTATTGGCATCCAGGCTCTACATACCCCTCTCAGGCTTTCCCCTCTCCTAGCATACTCATCGGGTGTCCAAGTCATATACATACATACCCCATCCACATCCATGTCCACCCACACCTCTGTATACCATTCCCTTTCGTGGGGTTCCCTTATTGTGGTGTAATACAACCTATCTACTATGTCCCCATCATAAGGTAGAGGTACCAATCTGTACTTTGGCCTGGGATCCTCACCTGTTTGCACTTGAGCCTCGTGCATGACCTGTGCCACTCCTTTGGTGTTGCCCATTGTCACCATCATCATTGCGCCATTAGGCACTGCATTTGCACAACAGCGAAGACCCAGCTGGCACACGCAAAAAATCAAGAGCAAAAATACCACGATAGGCATCAACATGTTGATCGTCAATCCAAGCCATGATGGTACCCAAGAGAAGAGGTTGTCAAACCAGGTACTGGCAGCTGCTCCTCCTTCAGTCTTCATTCCTTCCCACAGGTTGTGCACTGCTGCGATGACATGTGACAACGTACCATTATCTAGGACATACCTGTTCTGCATCGTCATTAACCGCAGCGCTCTTAGCTCCACCTTGATCAAGTTAAACCCTTCTTCAGTGTCGTTAGCTAGCTGGATCAGCTCCCAGCATGTGATCTGGAGCCATTTTGCATTTGCCCGCGCCTGGATGCTTGGAACGAGTGAGGCAAAGAATGTTTTTGCCGAGCTGAACAGTCGATACATGTCTGGAATCTGCACCAATAATTCTGAGGAGGCTTTGGATATGTAGTTGGATGTTCGTCGCCTCCTTGATAGCACCTTTTGCTCATTGCCGGAAGACAGGACATACATTTGTGGCTCTTCTGTCGGCGGGATGTTTCGTTCACGGGGGGCATCCGGCACTCCTTTGCCCCAACAATATGGCTCTCCGGAATCACCATAAATGCTGAGTGTAGTGTTGCCAACAAACACCTGCCCCTCCAAGACTGTGGGAGGTGCAAGTATGCCTGTTTGCCGCCGACCCAGTAAGTGCCCATAAGTGCTGCTGTTCCCTTCTTCATGTCTGGGATAGTGAGTGTCCGGTTACAGTTCTTGTTCACACCCATTGGGTTCTTTCCTTCCCCATGAAAGCATAGATCATACGATATTTCTTTTTGCAATTTGAATGGCTTTTCTATGGCGGTCACCCAGGCTAGTTTCGTGATGTGCTCTTTCCAGACTGGTGTTCATGTTCTTTCGACCCACTGTAATTTGTCTGCTGTCAGCCCTCGTAGTGCCTCAGCCTTGCACAATATGTCTTCGTCTTTCCATTTATTTTCCAAAAACAATGTCCCTTTGATCACAAATAAAGGCTCCCTCACGCATATCACTCCTTTCACCCTTGAGTAGCATGTTTTCTCATTCTGAAGCATTTCAAAGGATACTTTGTGTGCCTGAAAGGCGTTCTTAATTCTGCACAAGGTGAGATGAAGGAGACACTGGGCATCTGCAAGAGGTAATTCTTTTGGCAACAGGACTTTAGGTGTGCCTGAGGCATGGGGGATCAGGGAACAGACATAACAACTTTCGTTGGTTGTCTGTTTTGCGGTGGAACTCATGTCCGCATACCATTTGTTTGACTGGTGTGGATGTCTCGGTTCTTCTATTGTGTCTAAACCCAGACCATAGTACTCGTCATATTGTCTCCTCCCCACCTCCCTCTTCCTCCTATTGCTGCTAAGATAGTCCCTTGCTTCTCGGGCTATGTGTGATTTTGGCCCCCCTTTCCCTGCACCCCCCTGTTACCATTCATCATACAGTGACAGAAACTTCTCTGTCATTTCTTCATTCTCTTCCTTTTCTCTTATAGGTACTGTAATGTCTGTTGTGGGAGTAGGTTCTAGTGAGGGTGATGTGGCAGTGTTATCGTAGAGCCATGACATGGCAGAAGGGTTGCAGTCGTTTAAACTGTACACATTATATTCCGAGACATTTGGGAGTGGAGTTGGGTTCATACTCGAGCTGATATGGATATTATTTGGGGGCTGCGCTTTAGGTGGGATCATACTATAGCCCCATACAAGCTGATATCCATCCCAAGTAATCACCCTCTTTGACCACTTTGGTTGCATTCTTCGTGTTAGTTTCGTTCCCCCCTCCTCCCTCATTCATCTCAATAGAGATGAATGAAATGAACCAGGACGTAACGAGACCAAACATCATTGTTAAGAATTAAACAGCACACACAGACAGGCCACATTCATATGAATATCTACACCACTTAAATACATTATTTACATTTCTAACTGCCCTAATATTATTCGTTGCGGGCTGCCCGTTCGTTGCGATGGTGACTCATATATGTTAAAAAATAAAAGCGCATTAAGCATACTTTAACAGTTTACATTTTCATTTCTTTAGAGAGAGAGAGAGAGCTTTATATTTACAATCCAACATATTTGCATTTTCATTATTATCTTTCACCTATCACCAGAATACTTTCCTGCATTTTTCATTTTTCCATATTTTCAACCTTTTACTCAGTATCCATGTTTTATGTCCATTATTTTGCTGTCCTCTTTATTGTTAATTATCTGCTGTTGTCTGTGCTTCCTCTTCTCGTTCCTCTTGGACACTATCATATGCTCTACGTACGTCTGTTAACTGTATCCCATATCTCAGGCCCTTTACTTTCACCGCAGTTGGTGTGCAAAATATGACTTCATAAGGGCCATGAAGTCTTGAAGCATTCCACCTCCGTACGAAACTTCTGACATAAATTAGGTCCCCTCGCATCAACTGCCCTTGTTGGCCTTGCTCAACAAATGTTACTGTCTCGTTCCCTTCTTCCCGAGTAAATGGTGGTGCAAGCTGTCTTGATATCATGCGGGCTGCTCTTGTGAGTTTTGTCAGATAATCAGTAAACTCTTCGCCTAATATCGTGGCACTTCTGTGTACATCTGAATGTCTGCGGAGTGGAGAGTGTGCTGTATGCATACGTCTTCCCGTCACTATCTCGTGCTGTGACAAATGGTGGTCCTTGCTTGGCTGATTTCTCAGCTCGAACAAGGCCAGAGGCAGGCAATGGACCCAGTTCTTTTTTAGTGAAAAACACAATTTTGACAGCCTGCCTTTTAGGAGGCCGTTGATCTTCTCAACAACGCCATTGCTTTGCAGATGATAAATCGAGCACAGCTTATGTTTTATTCCTAACAAGGCAGTTACTTCCTTGAAAAGCTTGTTAACATAATGAGTGCTGTTATCTGAGCGAATCACGTCGCAAATTCCCCAGCGCGGGAACACCTCCCTCTCTAAGAATTTAGCAACGCATTTGGCATCAGGTTGTGCACACGCCCCTGCTTCAACCCATCTGGAGAATGGACAGACAACCACTATCATATACCGGGCCCCATTACACCTTTCCCCCATATCTGCATAGTCAATATGCAGCTCTCTGAAGGGCCCTACTGGTTTTGGTATTGGTCCTCTAAGTGTCCTCAGTGTCATTCCTGAATTGTATATTTGACATGTTGTACATTCCATTGCCATTTTGGATATATGCTCCTGGAGGCCTGGCACAAACCACTCTTCTTGTATCTCTGCTGCTATGTGTTGTTTAGCATTGTGGGCAGGGAAGTGTAGTTGCTGAAATGCTATTTCTAGGAGTTTGAGGGGCATTACCACCTTTCTTGTGTTATTCTGGCACCACAAAAGATCAGTTGCTGATTGACTACAGCCCCTCTTTTCCCACAGCCCTTTTTCCTCCTCACCTGCTCCTTCCTGTAACTCCAGTATTTGTGACACAGGCATTGTATTGTATACCTCGGGAAGCTCTTCTACTGTTAGTTGTTGGACTAAGTACTCACCTTTTATTTCTTTTATTGCTCTTTGTGTCATCAGTGTACTTTTTGATCTTTCTAATATAGCAAATAGGGAGTGTTTCACAGAGCATCCCATCACTATTGTTGCACTTTTTTCAATGGCGAACGCTGAAGCTGCGAGAGATTGCTCGCAAGCGAAGTGTCCTTGCATCACTGCATCTAATGTGCCACTGTAGTAAGCAAGTGGCTTGTGTCCCAGGGATGTTTTTTGTGTCAGTACTGGTGTCATGAGTATCCCCTTGCAGTGGGAGAACAGGTAAAACTTGCAGTCATAATCTGGGTGCGCGAGTACCGGTGCACTTGAAATCAATTCCTTGAGTGAGGTAAATGAGTCACTCATTTCTGCTGACAATTGGATTTCTCTGTTCTCCCGCTGGGCCTCTTTCAGTGCCTGCAGTAGTGGTCTTGTGTACTCTGCATAATCTAAGATCCATGCTCGACAATAGTTACACATACCTAGACATTTTTGCATGTCCTTCACTGTGCCTGGTTTTTTAATTTCTGAAATGGCATCTACCATGTCTGGTATTATCTTTTTGCCATCCTTTGATATTAGCTGTCCCAAGTACAACACTTCTGGTTGGCAGTACTGTAGCTTCCCTCTGTCGACCTTGTATCCTTTGTGGGCCAATAATGTCAAGAGAGTGACCAAATCTTTTCTGCATTCTTCCTCACTTTGTGCGCAGATGAGCAAATCATCTACGTATTGAATAATCGTGCTCTCAGCTGTCATGTTTCCTAAATCTTCATGGAGGATGCGGTTGAATATACTGGGGCTCTCACAGTACCCCTGGGGTAACCTACAATGTTCATACCTCTTTCCCCCCAGTGTAAAGGCTGTTAGATACCTGCACTCTTCTGCCAATGGGATAGAGAAAAAAGGCATTTTTCAAATCAACCACTGTAAAGTGGGAGGTCTTCTTGGGGATGCTGCACAGTATTGATGCAGGATTATGGACCAAAGGGAACTCTTTTTGAATGACGTCATTGAGTGGCCGTAGGTCTTGGATCATCCAACACAACCCACCTTTTGCTTTTTTAATCGGATAGATACAAGTATTACATGGTGAATTTGAGGGTACTATTATTCCCTGGCCCAATAATGCACTGATTGTTTCTTTTATCCCTTCCTCTGCTTATGGGGACAGTGGGTATTGCTTTACCCTGGGCAAAATGGCACCAGGTTTAAGTTTTATTTTGACTGGGGTAACTCCATGCAGTAATCCCACATCATGGGGGCCTGCAGTCCACAGACTGATGGGCACTAATATCATGTCGTCATCAAAGAAAGAAGGCGGTGCCCCCACCACTGCCATCAGTTGTACTGGCACCTGCCTTTGTTGTATCATGATGTCACAGGGTATTGCTATTTCCATTATTATCTCACCGTCACTTTCAGAGTCTGAGAAAAGATCTTCGTCTGACAGATACCGTAATGCAATGTCGGCATTGATGCACAACACTGTGTGCCATTCGCAGCCGTGTTTGCCAATTGCAATTACGGCTATTCTCTTAGCTGAGATTTGAACTGCGTGTAAATCTAGGTACATTACTGTTCCTGGTACAATCTCTGGGCGTGCTATTGGGCGGAAGATGAATTCTGCTGGTACTCGCCATTCTAGCTTTTTCAACTCAGGTACTACTCGTGCCAATGTTTTCAGTCCTTGGATAAACATATCGGGATCTACCGGTATGCCACGTACTTCTGGTGCAGTTGCTCGTGCATGCACCACCAGCATTACGTGCAAAGGACAGATCCCTGGGGTGGGCAGGTTAGACACCGACTCCTTCCTTCTGAGGGGAGGCACCTCCTCAAATAACCTCCGTGAAGGAGATAGTCATATTAAGCTTAACGAGAAGGTCCCTTCCGAGCAAGTTAATCGGGGGCTGTTCGTAGTATAGTAGGGGTGCTCTTACTGTCTTACCCCCCCACTGTGATGTCTAAATCTTTTGTGTAAGGAACTTCGACAACAGCCCCAGAGAACCCCTGTGTCTCCAATTTACGTTTAGATAGTGGAAACCGTCCTTCACGTAAACATGAATTTTCAGCTCCCGAGTCCACCATAAATATTAACTGTTTATTCCCTATCTGCGCTCCTATCAATGGTTCCTCTGCTGCATTGTAGGTCGTAGATAGAACAGGACACGCAAGTGCTCTCAGTGGGCTGTCCTATACTGGGTGTCTCATGTTCCCCCCTTGGCTAAAGACATTTCCTGATACCACCGCCACTCTGCCGTGTGGGGCCGGCGCACCGTTAGCAGTAGTGGTAAAGGGGTTACCTTGTGTGTATTTCATGTGATTGTGATTTTGTGGATGCTGCTGTACATTGTGAGGGTGTTCTCTTCGCTGTTCTACATATCCCCGCTCTGGCTGCCTTTGCGGTCCCCCCATGGGTAATCCATAGGGGCTCCCCGGGTGTGGATGACCACATTGTTCGACATCGTGATACACGTTGTTTGGTCAACTTCTGCATTCTCGTGAGAAATGTCCCCACCTCCCACAATTCCAAAAGTTCCCTTGTACCCCCCTTGGACCTTGCCCTCCATACCCTCCATTTCCCCCTCTGCAGCCCCTGTACCCACCTCGTCCTCTGCAGGGGGCCCACTCTTGCTACTGCAGACCTCCATATTGCTCATGTCCATTCCACTGTGGCTGCCCGTTGCCTACCCAATTTGCTGCCATCCTTCCTTGTATTGCTACCAGCCCCTCCTCCTCATCCCCCTCCCTGTCGTGGGGGAGCACCGCCACAGCTGCAGCGACCTTCACGAGTTTCATTTGTACTAGCTTGGCCTCATCTGCCAACCTTTTTTGAGCAATTTCTTTCCTTTATTCTCTTGCAGTGTTGTACTATTATGCTTTGTATTTCTGGCCACCCTTTTGCTTCGATCCCCGCTATTTTGTTGAGTGCTTTTTGCACCTCCTTTGGAAGCCCTCTCTTAATTATGAAGTAAAATAAAGATGTCGACTGATACCAGGGTGTGCCCGTTTCGGCTCTCCACATCTCCTGCACCCGGAAAATGTAATCCATAGCATCCTCCCCCTCATTCATTGTGCACTGCATTACTGATTGTAAATCTAGTGTGTCTGGAAATGTTTCTCTTAATGCATCCCATACCCTTGCGTGCATTAAACGATGCTCCATCGTGGCGATCACAATCCAGTGTCACTCTCGGGAAGCCAGCCTTTGCCCACACTCTATCTGCTTGGTCACCCACTGCCGATACTAGCAGACTTTTGACATCTCCTACTGCTAATGGCACTCCTGCAGTGTGTTTTTCAAATGCATATATCCACTTACTTGCCCCTCCTGATAGCGGGGCCAATGATTTTAGCAAATTAGCTTTATCCATCTGAGCCCAGAGTATATAATTTGGTCTCCCACCTCCCCTGTGTATCAATTGGAGTTGTAGTTTGCACTTTGTCGTCTTGCCAATACTCACCTTCAATCCTTTCCTTCCTAACGGTGCCATTCATCCCATTCTATTCCTTAACCTCCCTGTCCATTCCTCTTCCATCGTTCTTCCCAGGGATGACCCTTCTCCTCTACCGGACCCTCCTCCCATTGCCACACTCAACCTCCCGCTTTCCTGTTCACCGTCCTCAATATCGCACCATAATTCTTCCATGCCCCCGGTAGCCATTCCCTCATCACCTGTATTTTCATCTATTTCCTGTGGCCCCAATTCTATTATTGGAGTTGGCTCTTCCTGAATTCTGAATAGTATTTCCACTTTCTTCGATCCCTCTTCAGATATCTTGTCAGGTGCCTATGCTCTAGGTATTTGCTCATGTATAACAACACTAGTTCCATTCTGCTCACATATATTTTTTATTCTAGATAACTCATCTCTTGCCATGGAGAGCCTGGAATCTAAGTCCTCTGCCAATTTTTCTATATATACTGCAGGGGTGCTTACCTGTCCACGCTGTCTGGGGCCCTCGTATGGTGGTGGTGCAGTTGATCATGGGGTGGCTCTAGGTGCTGTAGCGGGTACATATGTGGGGTCACTATAACCTTCTGCTGGCACTGGCTTGTTTAGGAGAGGGTACAATCGTGTCACCTCAATCGATCCCGCTGTGCCTACCTCTTCCTTTCCAACTTCAGGTATGAGCAAGGGACTATCAACTGTGGAGGGCAGGTTAGACACCGACTCCTTCCTTATGAGGCGAGGCACCTCCTCAAATAACCTCCACAAGTCTAGTATTTCTCTTCTATTATGAAATTGTTTTCCTTTGTACTTCATGAATATGCCTGTGGCCACCATATCTAGGACGCTTTTATCAAACGATCCCCCTTCTGGCCATACTTGGGGCAGTCCTTTTCCCTTTAATTCTGTGACCCACTGATCGTGGTATTTATTTATACGTTCAGCATAACCAGGTAGGTTTTTACAAATATGGGCCAGGGGTGTTTCTGCCCCCATATTGTGTTTTCAGTTTTTCTTTTATCCCCTTGTACTATTTGAGTCTAACGCTGTGTAGTATAAGTGTGTGTGTGGCTTCTATCTTAGTCAATTCTTGGGCATATGTAAAAGGAATACTTGCTCGTACTATTACCACCTTTAGATCACAAACACTTGCTTACAATGTTATTACCTTTTGATCTTACCGGGTCACACTTACGATGACCATACCATAGAGCTATGCAATGTCATCAATTTAGCATAATTTCTGTATAATTCATTAAAACATGATTAACTTAACATGTGCAACATGGGATAAACACTTAACAGACTTCTGACTCCCTTCCCCTTCTCCCTTTACAGTCACTCGCACTTAATACTCACGTGCCCGTCTTGAATCGAGATTCTCCGGACTGGGTCCGTCCAGGTGCCGCTGCCACACACTCAATGGCCGCCCCCCGGCTCCGGCGAGCGGTACTCAAAGGGTTTTTGGAGCAGGATCCCGTACCCTTTGTTTATTTCGTGCGCACATCTAAGTGTACCAGTTGCCTTAGGTGGGCAGCTCTCCTGAGCGGGTGCACCGTGCGTCTCCACTGCTGTCAGGAATCTCTCGTGCCAGAGGGGACGAGGACGAAATTTCAAAATGTAATCACGCTTTCGGGGCCACCACTGAAGGCAAGCGTCCCCAAAAGGCATTACCCTCCCCGCAATGAGAGGCAATCAGTGACACACCCAAAAGGGAATGAGGCTAGGACCAAGTGCGGGTAAAAGTAAAAAGGTTCTTTATCTAATCAAATAGGGCATTCAAAGGACTCTGCAAGCTCCGAGAGCGCTCTGTCTGACAATAGCAAAGACAGTCTTATTTATTACAAAATTTTGTCATAGAAACCTACACACCATAGGGGGCACATAATCTTGGGGATTGGATGGCATCGACCAACTATAGGTGCAATTGTGACGAGCCGCTCCGTGGTTGGTGGACATCAGTGTGGTGCCAACGTGGGGTGGATAGGTCAGCTGGGCTCGTCGGGGTGGGGCTGCCAGGCCAGGCGCGGTCAGTATTGTTAATGAACGGGTGCCCTGACTTTTCTGCCCTTGTGGCCACACACACAACATTCATTCATTTAGATAATTCCGGTTGTCCTGTAAATCCTACAATAGGTTACTCTAAAGGTTAATAAGACACAAGAGGAATACATATAATGTGGGGCTTTACCAATACATCAGGACACTGTTACTTCTGACCTGTTGACCGGGTGTCATAAACCTGGGGGTCTGGTCTGAGGGCTTGCGGTGGGCTGCACTGTCATTCTTATCTCGTTAGACGTAGTGAAGAATTACTTTATGATGTGTTAGTACAGGGTTGAATATCTGTTTCACAAGGCCCATTAACTTAGGGTGAACCGGAGGGTCACTGGACCAGCAAAGGTGTACCTCTGGCCCCTTGGGGCAGTGGGGTTTTAGGATCGGGTTATAAATAATTCATTTGGCCGGCCATGGTGGTCTGGGACATGGGGGGAAGTGAATACTTGAAGTGGGTCCAGCAGAATGGGGGGAGGTGAGTCTGTGCTGCTCGCACACCAGCTTGTCCAGGCGTGCCTTGGTGGGAGGGGAGATGGACTTGTGTGTGTGTGTGAGCGATTCTCTGTGCTCAGGCTGTACACTATGTAAAACAAGAAGATGATTAATAAAGTTGGTAATATAAAAACGTTCACACATTTCTATCGTCTATACATTCGTATACTATTTTATCTCTGTCTACGTGGATTTGGCATTGTTACACACATCATTAAACATTGAACGATTATATTTTAGCCATGTCACGCTATAGTAGCTGAATAACACATGAGGTAGCATTAGGTTTGATGGTGTACTCAGAAATGAGGGAGCAATATATTCATAGACAATAATACATTTTCTTTCTGGCTTATACATTTAAACGTATCCCTCTATGCACATACATATACACACACACACACACATGCTTGCAGTAATGCTCCGTTTGCCTTCCTACGTACGTAGCAGCATTCGTTAGTTAACCCTGGGTGATTACACATGGTACCGTATATGAGCTAAGACCATGCTTGTTTTACCAAACCTTATGAATTAGTTCTTTCTTAAACATGAGTGTTTATATTTGATATAGCAACCTTTGTAAACCATCAGGCATTGGAGTGTGTTTAAACATCGACAAGGGTTCATACAAAGTGGGTATTGACATCATATATTTTTACATGTTACAGGTTAGACGCAGGGTCGAGGCCTGTTCTCTTAGGATGGTTTTCTGTTATTTTCCGGACTTGATCCGCGAGTCAGGTCACTTCGGGGACAGTGATGTACTGCGGAAGGTAAATGATACAGTGTTTGTTCTGATGCTTGTTCGTGTCTGGTTGCTCGTGAGAACGGGCTCTCAGCGGATCTGCCATGGCGCCAGGGGAAGGGCACAGCTCTCTTTAAGTGGGGGCCAAGCTGCAGCATTCGCAGGCAGGCTGTCTCGTTGGGTCTCAGGTTGTCAGTATCTAAAATGGAGTCCTGATGCTTTCCAAAATTGTGTCCATGGTGCAGCATGATCAGTCCAGTGTGTCGATCAGTAGTCACCCCGTCACCTGGGCCCTGGTGACGAGCCACGTACCTCACAAGGTGGCGCCATGCAGGGGAGTGGGGTCTCCCAGACCTATCCTCCCATACATTTGGTTGGTTAGTTTGCGTCTCTATCCTGAATTGAGGCGCTCGGCTTGCGTAGTCTCCCCTGGGCGGCTCTGTCCTGATCGGGTCCTACTGGCATACAAGGTTCCTTACTCCTATGGTCCCCACCTCTAACATGCTCTCTCATAGCCCCCCTTATCCTCCCTTCATACTCCTGTGGCCAGTGCACCTGCCAATGTCAACATCTTAGGTAGTGAGGTGATTGCCAATAGCTCGACAATTCCACAACACTATGGTACCTGGCGGTAACTAAGGGCGGGGGGAAGTGTTGGTGGAATTGTCTGGGGTAGTTGACTCAGTCTCAATGCGTGTCACCTGTGTTCTAGTCTATCCGGTGTCACCCGTCCAGGTGCCGTGGGAGCTTCCCTGTCGGATCGGGGTTGTCCGTGTCCTTTCTTTTTTCTTTTTTCGATTTCAGATTTTGTGTGTGGTGTTGAAGAGCCAGGTTTTTAGTGATTTCCAGAATTTTAGGTGATCTTCAGTGTTTCTTATTTTCTTTGTTGCTAACACCTCATAACTGGGTGCCAATGGCATTGTGGTCCGTTACAGAGTAAGCAACATATTGACACAAGTGATATAGACTATTTCATGCAAGCTGGCCAGGTTTCAGCACTACGAATGAAAACCCTATTTCCTCTTCTCCATCTATTAAGCTATTAATAGTGCCTTCTACGCTTGCATGTTGACATGATAATTAGTAGCAAATAGTCTGTATCTCTCTACCCGACACACCCGCAGAGAGGTTCACCCTTATTGCTACATGAAGCAATATGAGGATCTGAAGTACGAGAATGGTGCACTCTAATATGGAACTCTCTACGCAATGCTCATGAAGAGAGGTAGAAGAACCGAATTGAGTGCAGAACATACTCCGCCGAATATTACAGCAGCAAGCACTGGGAGATCAGTAAAAAGTGCCTTGGCTGGTCTACCGACCACACCGGGTCAGTACATTTCAGGTTCTATAATTAGATATATTTGTTTTCGATATAGGTCCTCACCTGAACCTAGGAAGAGAGCCTTCTAGGAATAATACCCATCCGAAAGGAAAGGAACTTCCGCCTGGACTAATCATATGCATTTGCCCAAGTGTCTGAATATTATTCCGGTCAATAGTCTCCTCTAACTGGAGCCCATACTAGTTAGTGTGCCCAGATACACTGCAACAGCTCTCAAACCTCTCTACTCTGTGTTTTGTTTTACCACATATTCCACAAATTGAAAGGGTTAGACAAACGATTTAGCTTTGTGAATAAATAACCCACAGTCCTGATGAAGGCTCAGAAAAGATGATCGCTTGGATGTGCGAACCATCATAAGGAGGGCTGAAACACGTTGTGTTGACAATACTCCACAGAAAACATCCCAAAGTGGGAAATCGAGCCATTTCACATGATCTGCAGGGCAATGCTGTGCAGTAACCACTCTTGAAAAATAAATTCCATCCAGATATATGAGTGAACTGGAATACAAGACAACCGTTTTTTGATATTCCAACAAGTGGTTCCCAGCATATCCATATAGATCTACTATAAATAACTTCTCTAAATGCGTTCTCCACATATCAAGAAAACATCTGTACTAACCCCACACTGTATAAGTGTTGTTTTTATTTCAAAATGTGTTTTGTATATGTTTCTTTAGTTATGTCTAAATTTGGAAATTGTTTAATACATTTTGAAGTCTTTTAACACAGAAGGGTGCGCGATGCATAGTGCAGTTTTTATTCTGCTTCTGCACTTCTCTGAGAGGCACTGCAACGCCTGTACAGAAGAGGGAGTGGTAGCTGTATACCCTATCTTTTGTTTTCATTGCCTTTCAAATGTGACTAATTTCCGTTACAGTAATTAGTGTTTGTAAGGTTTACATTATTAAAGCATGTTTTGCCATGGGCATAATTTTAGGTGTGGAAAAGGGTGTTTGCCCGCCCCAACTTTTGTGGCACATCATTTTGTCCCATTCATCTGGCAGGGGACCCTTTCAT
Source organism: Ambystoma mexicanum (assembly GCF_040938575.1). Taxonomy (NCBI): domain Eukaryota; kingdom Metazoa; phylum Chordata; class Amphibia; order Caudata; family Ambystomatidae; genus Ambystoma; species Ambystoma mexicanum. Next base: position 1,272,136,571 of record NC_090929.1, on the reverse strand, counting down.
TTAGATGGCATGCCCCCTCCCCCCCAAACATTCCACAAAGTTACTCCACTGTGTTTCACTGTTGTTTTTTGTAATCACGATAACATAGTTGTAGTCTTTATTTGAAACTCATCCAGCAGATATGTACGGTACATGGTAGAGATGTAAGCCTCATACTCTTGAAGTCAGAGCCATTGCACTTATATTCCTTTATGGGTTCTTATTGATTCTTATACGATTCTTAAGTTCCAGTTGCACGTGATTGGCTTTCATTCAGCGTTTGGAGCAGGAAAGGCTGCATTTTCATCACTGCTGACTGGCTCGTCCTTCTTTCACCTGTATCAGATAATATCTGGAGGCACCTGCGTGATGCGCACGTGTAGCTAAGTGCGCATCACGTCTGCTGTCAGATCAAGGGTCATTGTTTTTTTATAACGTGGTTAATAGTTTTAACAATTGACTGTCCAATCTTGTACTTTACTCACATTGCTGGAAAGATCAGGGAAAAAGAACAAACATTACAATTTGCGCAATGCAGGTCACTCCTCACATAATCCTAAAAAACAAAGTGTACGGATTAACAGCAAAAGCACTAATACGGCTATCACATTAAATAACATTGACCCAGGACGAGTGAAAATCACAGAATATTTTAATACCCACCCAAAGTGAGTTCACCTTCAATAGTGGTCAGGGAACTAACCCTGAGTTGTTGGCAACTCCTCAAGTGGACAGCTCGGGTATTTCACAATCGATTGCTAGTAACTCCCAGTTGAATGTATGCCTTAGTTTACAAAGTGAATCTGTGAGTCCCCTTGCTTGGATACCTCTGACCAACTGCGTAGATGCCAGGTCGAACATTATTGGCTCTCATTTATCTGTGACGCTTCCAATCATGAATCCAGTTATGTTAGTGAGGCAAATCTTAATGACTCAATTCAAGAGATCAATATATTGCTTTTATTGAAGGCTATACTTACTGCTTGTGCAGAAATTCATGAAGGTCAAAGGGATTTACAGAAAATAGCCTCATTATGCTGGCCTCTATGGAAACAACAAAAGCGTGTTCAATTATTGAGAACCTGTTTGTTTATAATATCCATTCTGGGGTTAATCAAAGTAGGAACTCCTCTCACGAATCGTATAAATAATGAAAAAAGGAATGAAGCGATTGCGGAGGTTTTCCTCCCACTTGGTGGATAAACACCTGAATCTGTACCTTCATTAGATGGTGAAGGGGGAATACCCATTGTGAGCGCAAGACAATAAAGGAAAAAACATTGAAGGAAATTTAGGAAGAAAATCGATACTACAGCAAAAAAAAGAGAATTCTGAGGCTCTGACAATTACTGCTGCAACATGTACGACCTGTCTTTCTACAGACCGTAACTATGAAATCATTGAAATGCCGATAATAAGAAAAACAAAAGAAAAGACGCATGAAGCAATCTGTAACAGATGGAACTCTCGATAACTGGTTACGTCCAAGTAGAGAAACCATATTGGACAGGGATCCTTCCTGTCACAGGACTTGAGGCAAGGGTACACGGGGTGCACGTCATCCAACCACTTTTTTCAGATGATGGACGCCGCCCCCCTGGGTATTTTAGAGGCCTTGTGTAAAACGAGAACCATGTTCTGTCTTATTTCACTTTATGTTACGCTAACCCAAACCGCGGACCCAAACCGCGAACCATGTTCGAAGGCAGGGCAGTTTTATCCCTGCACCATATAACCGGATGACAAAGAGCACACAACAAAAGGTGAAATGTCAGATTTCCGGACTGCATGTTCTAAGGTAGACATTGGTATTGGTTCTTAAACCATGCACGTCTTTTAACGTTTTCAAAACACTATTAGAAGAAAATATCCTCCCTTGTTTTTTTGTTGGGTTGATTTTATGGAAGGCAAATTCCATGCCTCCTGTGCAATTTGTATGGTTCTGCATGGTTTTGCAAAGCCGATTGAATAAAATGTGCTTATTTCACCCTGATATGCTGATTTCTGGTGACATAACATCCCATTACTTATGCTAATGAGTCCCCCCACTTTTCTTTAAGGATTTCACCCCTACGTGATTCTGAGGTTTTCTCATCATCGTGCCTGAGTGAAGATAACACTTCCATTGAAGAAGAATTGGTGGAGACTGCCTCATTGAGAAATCATTAATCAAGCTGTAATATATTGAAAGGGGCCTCTCAATTATTTTCAACTAAATAGGATAAGGTTGTTTAATCAGATGATCGAAATTATGTTCATAAAAAAAAATGCACAGACAATGTTGATAACGTATCTATTTTTGTAATTGGTTATTTATAACACTGCTTAATACCCAGAGGTTTCTAAGCACGGACCCCGGGATCGAACCTGTGTTGTCTGTATCAGGTTGCGTCCAAGCCTAACATGTTGCCCCTGAGCTATCCTCCTGCGACCTACGTTGATAGTCAGTTTCAAAATAGAGGAAACATTTTTAAATTATTTCATTTCATACCTCATTTAAGGGTCAAAATGTCTAAAGATTTGGAACTTGTGATATTAGCAGAGTTATATACCGAGACCAATTGGACATGTGTTCAATTGTATTCCCCTTTTATAGTGGATTTTATTCTTCCTTATTTACATGTCTTTTTCATACTGGGCATTGAGATTGAAATTGGAGACAATATGTTATAAACTGTAGATACTCCTAATAAGACAATATTTGGTCATTTAAAAATCACAATTAATCAAAGTGGAAGGAAGGTACAAACAGTTCAGAATAATAATGACCATCACCAGAGCGAAATGGGCTGTGCAACAAAGAGTTTGTCGATTTTGTCAAATTTCAGCAGAAGTGGAAACAATAAGACATATTTTAGTTGATTGTACATTTTTAGCAGAGAGGAGAGCCTTCGTATTAGATACATTTATAAAGCAATACACCACATTGACACTGGATACATGGTGGACAATGTTACGTAGTGGGAAAAATTTCTCTCTCTCAATAGCAGTGGCAACAACTTTATGTACCATTTTTAATTAAGAATATGTATAATTGGTGCAACTAAATTCATTGATTAGAATATTTAATGTGTTTAATTGGAAATGTATTTTAGGGAAATTTGATTTTAGAAAAAATGATACAAAGGTTGTTATTGAAGTGATATGTATTGATGTAATATGAATTTTGTTGAAATATGAATTTTGTTGAAATGTGTGGCTAAAAGTTGGTTTGAAAGCTAAATAGCTTAAATAAAAAATAAATAAAATGACCATAGTGCATCTCACAATAATTATGATAATTGTGGTTACCATCACCCCTTCTCATCAATAGGCAATGGCATGCTTACAGATCTGATACCCCTTCCCACAGCCTTATTAGCTTGATATCTTGGAACACAAGAGGGCACTGTCAGTTTACGCTGAACACAAGATATTCACCTCCTGGGATATGTTTGATTCACATGCATGAAACCTGGCTGATTCATGACATTGGGCCTAATTACGAGTTGGGCGCAAAGGGATACCGGGCACCGTTAAGGACACCGGTGCCGGTAATCCCTTTGCGACCAAGGTCCCTTTGCTGGTCCCGCTACCTGGTTTTACCAGACGGCCTTAGCGGGAGCCGCAAAGGGTCCAGGGAGCAAATAACGGTACCGCAATTTGCGGTACCATTATTTGCACCTTCCCCATTCCCGTTGAGCCCTATGGGGGCTCAAATGGGAATGGGGAATGGTATTTTCAATGGGGATTTACCGGTCCCACAAAGGTCCGACTAGGCCGGTATGTCCCCATTGAATGAGGGTGGACTCTGTACCGTTATTGGAGGCAGCCATGGCGCTATTAGCGCCATGGCTGCCTCCAATCTCGGAATGAGGCCCAATGCTATGGATAGACACTCCATTATCAGTAGAAATGCTATCAGAGGCACTGGGGCCGTACATCTGGGGAGTTTGATTATAGGAGTTACGTCTTATTTTCAGTTTACAGAATGTTTACCTACTATACATTCCCCACGTGTTGTATGTGTTGTTTTATGCAATGAAGGGCCTTTAGATACATTTTGCTATTTGATTGTAAATGTATATGACACACCCGGGTGCGTGAGATCTAATGTCATCATGTCCACTATATCAAAATTACTGTCTGAATGGTATTGGGATCATCCTGACGAAAAGGTAATTAAATGTGGCAATTTCAACTTTTAAGATTGCTCAATTGAAAAGCAATGGTAAGGTAATGCTAACGAGCTAAGGCCTAGATAGAAGGCCAACCTCTGACTGAGCTGAGTCTCAGATCACCTACGACACGAGCAGGAGCTCCTTAGCCTCGTCGTGTGCTACAGAAGCAGTACTCCCTTCTTCTGCTGAGATGCCGAGGTAAGCTGTAGGCATATTACCAGCTGCCTAAGAGCCCCTCTGCGCATCACGATTTGTAGTCTCCTAAATTCGATTTTTACTCGAAGTACCCTGCCTGCACTATCCTGAGAATATCCCAACTAAATATGCTGCTGATATCCTTAACATACTGGCCCTGAGCCACTATTACGTTGGGAAATCGACCGTTCTGCATTATCTAAAGATGGCCACTGCGGTAAGAGCACCCCGCGCCTGACTTCATACCATTGTGTGTGTAACGCTCACCTGATTCTCGCAGAGGCGCCGGTCTTGACTGGGCGACTACCGTATCTTCAAAGGTGATGTGTAGCACCCGGTTGGCTCTTTGGGCTGGACCTCTGTGCACTGTATGCCTGACTTCAAGAGTAAGATGTCTGCAGACAGAAAATATGGGATTAATGAACTGGGGTTATTGGGGTGTCCCTATCTCTTCCCTTTTTTGCTCTCCTGTAGACCCCCAAAGGTTAACGCTCTCACCTTAGGTAAGTGAATGCCGAGCTCTCCATCTGCCTCGGGGCAGGGTGCTGTAACCAGTTTCTTCACTGGATCGGTAGCGCAGGCCTCTTGCCTTCAGAGGACTGCTGTCCGTCGTTTACTGCACGAACGGTAAGTTTCGAGTAATTCTATTGTCTTTAAAGTCTTTAGCAATGATGTCTCTTGTTTTGCAGGTTCCGGCGATGGCGGATGACGGGCTGAAGTGAGTTGAAGATGGAGTCCGTATGATGAATAGAAGCGCTTGGAAGCACGTAAGTAAGCGCTTGTTGCCTGCTTCACGATGCGCTCTAACTGTCTTTTATTTTGCAGGTACGAGTTCGGAGCGGCTGCAGGGTGCCGGAATACCCACTGGGGTTGATGTGGAAAGGAGTAATGGCACGTGAGTATCAAAGTTCCCCAATGTCTTCAAAAACGCACCTTGTTTTGTCTTTCAGATGCAGGATGCAGCGCCGAAGGCCTCCGGAGCGTGCGAAGAGTCGGTAAGCTTTTGTCTTTCAGATGCCGGAATGCAGTGTGAAGACCTCCGGAGCGCACGAAGAGTAGGTAAGCCTTTGTCTTTCAGATGCCGGAATGCTAACCTGTTCTTTCTTGTCTTTATAGGTGTTGCTGAAGACTGGATTCAGGATGGTAAGCCTTTTTCCTTAGGCCCAGGATCCGATGCAGAAGACACGATGAGCGTTCTGCTGCAGAGGATGCAGAATAACGCAAAGCAAGATTCATCCACCGGGTGTGGTTTAAATAGCCTCCTGTAGTGCTTAGGTGTCTCCTTCCACAGCCATGCCTAGGTAAGAAAAGAGTTCCTGCTTTCCAGAAGAGTTCCAGTGTTCTGAATCTAGGGAGTGGCTCCTGCCCCACCCAACAGGAAAAGTAGTTCCAAACAGAAGAGGATCAGAGGCTCAGCTGGCAGGCAAGTAAGCAGCATGGTCTGCTGCAAGTAAGTCCACCCAAGCATCATGAGCCCGGCGCTTCCAGCACTGGGACTGGGCACATTTATGAGCCTGGTGCCACTGGCGCCAGGACTGGGTCCAAAAGGTCCCAATTGGGACTGGTTGGCCCTCGGAACCTGGGTTATGGATCTGCTTCCAAGGGAGTTGGGAAAACCCTGACCTTTTGGAAGCAGAGATCATGACAGTACCTCCCCTCAAGGCCCCTCCCAAACCGGGCTTCTCCGGGGGTTTTGGCTTGTCAGGAAATGTTCGGTGAAATCTTTTGATTAGGCGAGGAGCGTGGACATATTAAGCAGGTTCCCAGGATCTCTCTTGGGGGCCGTAGCCTTTCCAGTCAATTAGGTAAAATAGTTTAGATTTGGAGATCTTGGAGTCCAGAATGCTTTTGACTTCAAACTCGAGTTCTCCATCAACTAGGATGGGTCTTGGAGATTTAGTTAGTCGGGTTTGAGGTTGCACGGGTTTTAATAGAGAGACGTGGAAGACCGGATGTATCTTCATGTGAGGGGGCAAGTCCAACTTGACCGCTACTGGGTTTATTATGGTAGTGATGGAATAGGGACCAAGGTATCTTGGGTTGAATGTGCGTGGCCCTTTTAGAGGTAGATATTTGGTGGATAACCAGACTTGGTCCCCTACTTGATATTGAGGGGCTTCCTTCCGATGTTGATCTGCTCCTTTCTTGTATTGTTCTTTAGCCCTTTGAAGGTGAGAAACAGCTTCCTTAAAGGCTTGGGTGATTGTAGAATGCAGGTAGTCTACTGCTGGTGTTTCAAGATCTTGGAGGGGATCCAACTCCGAGGTTCGAGGGTGACTGCCGTACAAAAGAAAAAACGGTGTTTTCCCAGTTCCCGAATGGACAGAGTTATTGTAGGCATATTCGGCTATCCAAAGGATGTCTTTCCAAGTTTTTTCAGTTTGTTGCAGCATGCAGCGTAAATACTGTTCCAGAGTTTGATTGGTCCTCTCGGTTTGTCCGTCGGTCTGAGGGTGGTGACTGGTCGATAGTCTCACATCAATTTGAGCCGACCGACAGCAACTTCGCCAAAAATGAGAAATAAATTGACTACCTCGATCCGAAATTAGAACCGAAGGAAAACCGTGTAGTCGGACGATGTTTTCGAGAAATTCTCGGGCCAGAGTTGCTGCTGTTGGCAAGCCTTTGAGCGGAATGAAATGCGCCATCTTGGAGAATAAGTCCACGATTACTAGAATCGTATTGTATCCGGAGCATGGAGGTAGATCGGTGATGAAGTCCATAGAAATCGTATGCCAAGGGCGAGGTGGGATGTCAATAGGGCGTAAGAGGCCTGCTGGTCTTTCCTTTTGACTCTTGTTTTGGGTGCATACTCCACAAGACATTATAAAGTCTCTAATATCTTTTTTCCAAGACGGCCACCAGAAGTAGCGCTTGATCTTTTCTGAGGTCTTGGCCATACCGGGATGACCTTCCATTAAAGAATCGTGATAACAGGAGATTACTTTTTTCTGTAAATCTGTGCTTGGTAGGTATAATCGTTCTTGGAAATACAATAAGTTGTCCTTTACTGCAAAGTCCTTTCCCTGCAGATGCCAATTTTGTATGTCTGCTGGAGTTACAAGTTGCCTGGCTTTATCCTTAACTTCCTCTATGGATTCTGTGGCGATTACACCCAGAATTCTTTGTTCGGGAATGATTGGTACAGGTTTAGGGTTGATCAAGTGTTCTTCCACTCCCATCCGAGAAAGGGCATCAGCTTTACCGTTCTTTGTACCAGGTCGATAGGTAATTATGAAGTCAAACTCGGCAAAGAATAATGCCCAACGGAGTTGTCTAGAGGATTGGGCTTTTGCGGTTTTCAAATATTGCAGGTTTCGGTGATCCGTAATCACAGTAACGGTGTGTCGGGCCCCCAGCAGATAATGCCGCCAAGCCTTAAAGGCAGACTTGATAGCCAGAAGTTCCTTGTCAGTAATCGTGTAATTTGTTTCAGGAGGCGAGAATTTGCGGGACCAAAATGCCACGGGATGCAACTGATTGGTTACCGGGTCCTTTTGTGATAGAACTGCCCCCATGGCAAGGCTTGAAGCATCAGTTTCCACGATGTAGGGGAGTTCGGGGCGAGGGTGTTTTAAGATTGGTGCAGAGATAAATTTAGTCTTCAAATCCTGGAAAGCTTGTTCCGCCTCGGTAGACCATTCAAAACGTTTGTTTTTCTTTAACAAGGCAGTGATGGGCTGGACTATTCGAGAGAATTCGGGGATAAACCTGCGGTAAAAGTTAGCGAAGCCTAACATGCTTTGCACACCTTTTACGGAGGATGGTGATGGCCATTTGAGAACTGCATCGACCTTCTTTGAATCCATACGTACTCCGCCAGGTGATAATATGAATCCCAAGAATTCAACTTCAGTCACGTTGAAAACACATTTTTCCAACTTAGCGAAAAGTTTGTGTTGACGCAATCTTTCGAGGACCATTTTCACGTGTTTCCGATGTTCAGATTCCGATGAAGAATAAACGAGGATGTCGTCAATGTAAACAACAACACACACATCTATGAGCTCTCTGAGGACATCGTTCATAAAATATTGAAAGGCGGCCGGGGCATTGCAAAGTCCGAAGGGCATGACCTGATATTCAAATAGCCCATACTTGGTGCGGAAGGCAGTCTTCCATTCATCGCCCTCTTTTACTCGTACCAAGTGGTAAGCTCCTCTAAGATCCAGCTTTGTATATATGCATGCTTTTCTGACTTGGTCCAGGAGTTCAGGGATCAAAGGTAACGGATATCTATTCTTAACGGTGATCTGGTTCAGGGAGCGATAATCGATACAAGTTCTAAGGTCTCCTTCCTTTTTTGGAACGAAGAACAAAGCTGAAGAAGCAGGGGACTTGGAAGGACGAATAAACCCATTCGCCAGGTATTGATCCAGGTATTGTCGAAGGTGAAGGTTCTCAGGCTCGGTGAGGGCATAAATTCTACTACAAGGAGGAGTAGATCCAGGTATCAGGTCTATCTGGCAGTCATAAGACCTATGAGGAGGTAGAGTGTTAGCCTGATCCTTCCGGAAAACATCTTGGTATTCAAGGTATTCGGGAGGTAACTGGGGAGTCTCTGAAGAAATTGCGGCCAGTGCAACACCAGGTGGAGGGTGACAAGTAGAGACACATTCTGGAAACTGGACCGTTCTTGCTCGCCAATCGATCAGAGGATTGTGTTTCTCTAACCAAGGTATTCCTAGAATAATCTGAAACTGAGGGGCCTTGATCACATCGAACACGATCTTCTCATGGTGTCCATCTTGACTTACTAGCGTCACCTCTTGAGTGGTATGCGTTACTGGCCCGGAGGCTATCTCCGTACCATCCACTGTAGTAATGACGTCCTTTACAGCCTTGGGACAAAGAGTTAGATTCATCCTCAAAACCATTTAATGATCCACATAATTGCCGATGGCACCGCTGTCGACGTAAGCTTCAATTGCATGTAATCGATCCGGATTATCAGGGCTAATGAGGACCATAGGTATCACGAAATGCGAGGTCACGGAACTGGTTTTCACGCTCGGCAAGAGGACCTCTATTCTTGTCGGGCGAGGTCATTTCCCTGCTCAGAGTTTGTAACTTTGGTAACTGCAGCTCCTACTGCCTTCTTGGCAGGTTTCACCGGACAGTCTCGAAGAAAGTGCCCTGAGTTTCCGCAATATAGGCATAATTGCAACTGTTTTCTCCTTTCCCGCTCCTTTTGTGTTAGAGGACCTTTCAGACCCCCGATTTGCATGGGTTCCCCGGAGTCTACTCCTTTGGAAGGAGTTGGCGGTTTGGAAAATACTCGAGCATCAAACTTGGAACGGTCGGCCTTCCTGTTCTGCAGTCTATGATCTATTTGAACGACCAAGTCTATATAATCCGAACAGTCTTGTGGGGGATTCACTACTTGGGCTAAAACGTCTTTGAGCTCTCCACGTAGACCTCTGTAAAACAGCGTAATCCTTTTGTCCTCAGGCCATTGAGTTTCCACTATTAGTCTATTGAAAGATGCAATATAAGCCAAAAGGTCTTGATTACCCTGTCGCAACGAAAGAAGCTCATTGTCCAAGGCCTGCCCCTGTGAATGTCTTGCAAACAGTTTTTCCATACTAAGCTGAAAGGCTTGAAAATCATGGAGAACCGGATCATCTTGATTAACTAGAGGGATCGACCAGTCTGCCGCATTGCCACTAAGGTACGAAAGTACAAAAGCTACTTTAGCTTGATCAGTTGGAAAGGCTGCTGGCCGGCATAAGAAGTGCAACCGGCACTGATTGATAAATACTGCAAACCTCTTTGGGTCACCAGAAAATCGTTCGGGCGGAGCCAGAGGTACATTCCCAGGTAGGTTGATCTGCACTGGATTCATAGAGGATGTTGAAGGAAGATTTGCCCCTGATGCGGGTAACGGGGTTTGTCCGGCTTGTGACTGTAGCAATTTTCTAGCAAGACCGTCTGTTCTCTCCTTGGAAATAATTAGTTCCCTTCTTAGAGCATTCGTTTCCTGACGAGCTGCATGCACTTCTGCCCTTAGTTCCCCAAGTAACCGGGCTAGATGGTCAGTATCCGAGGTTTCCATAGCGCCTGGGCGAGAGTTTTGCGGTAGGCTTTGCGTTCTGTAACGCTCACCTGATTCTCGCAGAGGCGCCGGTCTTGACTGGGCGACTACCGTATCTTCAAAGGTGATGTGTAGCACCCGGTTGGCTCTTTGGGCTGGACCTCTGTGCACTGTATGCCTGACTTCAAGAGTAAGATGTCTGCAGACAGAAAATATGGGATTAATGAACTGGGGTTATTGGGGTGTCCCTATCTCTTCCCTTTTTTGCTCTCCTGTAGACCCCCAAAGGTTAACGCTCTCACCTTAGGTAAGTGAATGCCGAGCTCTCCATCTGCCTCGGGGCAGGGTGCTGTAACCAGTTTCTTCACTGGATCGGTAGCGCAGGCCTCTTGCCTTCAGAGGACTGCTGTCCGTCGTTTACTGCACGAACGGTAAGTTTCGAGTAATTCTATTGTCTTTAAAGTCTTTAGCAATGATGTCTCTTGTTTTGCAGGTTCCGGCGATGGCGGATGACGGGCTGAAGTGAGTTGAAGATGGAGTCCGTATGATGAATAGAAGCGCTTGGAAGCACGTAAGTAAGCGCTTGTTGCCTGCTTCACGATGCGCTCTAACTGTCTTTTATTTTGCAGGTACGAGTTCGGAGCGGCTGCAGGGTGCCGGAATACCCACTGGGGTTGATGTGGAAAGGAGTAATGGCACGTGAGTATCAAAGTTCCCCAATGTCTTTAAACGCACCTTGTTTTGTCTTTCAGATGCAGGATGCAGCGCCGAAGGCCTCCGGAGCGTGCGAAGAGTCGGTAAGCTTTTGTCTTTCAGATGCCGGAATGCAGTGTGAAGACCTCCGGAGCGCACGAAGAGTAGGTAAGCCTTTGTCTTTCAGATGCCGGAATGCTAACCTGTTCTTTCTTGTCTTTATAGGTGTTGCTGAAGACTGGATTCAGGATGGTAAGCCTTTTTCCTTAGGCCCAGGATCCGATGCAGAAGACACGATGAGCGTTCTGCTGCAGAGGATGCAGAATAACGCAAAGCAAGATTCATCCACCGGGTGTGGTTTAAATAGCCTCCTGTAGTGCTTAGGTGTCTCCTTCCACAGCCACGCCTAGGTAAGAAAAGAGTTCCTGCTTTCCAGAAGAGTTCCAGTGTTCTGAATCTAGGGAGTGGCTCCTGCCCCACCCAACAGGAAAAGTAGTTCCAAACAGAAGAGGATCAGAGGCTCAGCTGGCAGGCAAGTAAGCAGCATGGTCTGCTGCAGGTAAGTGCACCCAAGCATCATGAGCCCGGCGCTTCCAGCGCTGGGACTGGGCACATTTATGAGCCTGGTGCCACTGGCGCCAGGACTGGGTCCAAAAGGTCCCAATTGGGACTGGTTGGCCCTCGGAACCTGGGTTATGGATCTGCTTCCAAGGGAGTTGGGAAAACCCTGACCTTTTGGAAGCAGAGATCATGACAGTGTGCCTGACTCTGTATTGTCTGCACAAGCCATTGGATTGGCTGGGCCACCCATCTACCCCTCTACGAATCACCGGCAGGCGAGAGCGGGCCAATGAGGTAAGGCCTATAGAGAAGGCCAACCTCTGACTGAGCTGCGCGAGCGTGACCTGGCATGTCGGTGTGTTACGCTGTTAGCTGATTTACCCCTTTTGCTTGCGAGTTAGAAAACAGCTCTCCATGGTCTCTCGCTAAGGTAACATTTTCTTGCCCACCTGATTGAAGTTAAGACTGAGCCTGAGAAGACAGTTATATCTGTACCTTCCTAAGTAACGTCTACTGTCCATTTTGTAAATCGTATGCGGCTATAAACCGTTTCGCCTGTCGTTTGCCGCACATGTGTCATAGCACATCATCACTAATATGTAGTGTATCTCATTCCGAGCTAGCCCATGTCCATATATAAATTTGGACTCAGATAGACATGATACGTTATGTAAGCATTTACTGATTGTACTTTGCCTTACTGTTCTATACTACTTACGTGCATGCAATGTGTTTAGGCGCCATATTGTACCTCCTTTGGACTTGTGGTTTTATAGGCCTAACTCCACTCTAGTCCACCTAATCCTGCAAACCTATCCGCACCTATTGTCATTTTAGCCACCTGCCCACACAATAATACTATCTAATTGACCACTTACACAACTACCACGTACCAGCCCCTCGCGTGCACACTATGCTTCTGCCACCACTCTACACTATTCTATTGAGAACCGTCCTCTATGTAATTACCTTACAAGACCCTACCATGCCTCATCCCCCACTCCAACTTGTCTTTGCACATGAACTTCCTAAGCAGGCCGATATAATTACCAGACCTTGCAGTCTCCAACAAAGAAACTTTAAACTCTGTGCTAGACTTCCAAGAATGTATGATCCGTTAACAAAAATATCATATTCTCCCGCTAACTATACTACCAAACTCTCAAGTGGCCTCCAGTCCAATGTTAATACCCCCTCTCGCAAAATTACCAACTCCCAGCACCCACTCCAGCTCAACAGCTGACTCTTCAGAGATCCCATCACCCCTTTGAAATGCTATTACAAGGCCCAGCTATTATCGGCTCAACCTACTCAAACTGGCAAGGCCCAGCTATTATCAGCTCAACCTACTCAAACTGGCATAAAAGGTGCACTAATAAACGCCCGTTCCATGGTGGCCCACGCCACATAAATAGCTGACTTACTCCAAAGAGAAAATATAGACTTCCTAGCCGTCACTGAATCTTGGCTCCACCCTGCAGCAGGCCTAGCAATTATGCTAGCTATCCCAAATAATTACACCTCATAAGATTAGATTGCACTACTTTTCGAGGTGGAGGTCTCACCATAATTGCTAAATCCAACCTAACACTGAGACTTTCAACGCCTCATAACACAGATTCTTGTGAATCCCTCACCAGAAAGCTAACTATCTCTAATACCAAGACTGTTTCCATTCACCTCATACACCGACCACCAGGCCCTCTGGGCTCCTTTGAGGAAGACCTAACGAACATCCTATCTGACAACCTCAAAAACTCATCACAATGCCTCATTTTAGGAGACTTTAACCTCAGCTTCAGTGACCCTTCAGATTCCAGTGCCACACAGATCAACAACTCCTTAGAGGAACTAGGATTCACCCAAAAGATCAGAGGTGCCACCCATGTCAAAGGTAGGACCCTTGATTGGATTGCTGAGAACAATTGCCCAACTACCGTCACCTCTATAATGCCGCAGCCATGGTCCGACCATCACTTGATCTCTTTCACCCTAGAGGCCACATCTCCCTTGTCGATAGCATAGCTCCAGCTGTTCCTACCAGAAACAAAAGAAACATTATTTCTGAAAGACGTTTCCCCCTGATGCTACCAACTATAAATTCTATTTCTGACCATACTGACCCATTTACTATGGTAGACATGTACAATAAAGTGATGCTCTCATCTCTTGACTCTATAGCACCATTGAAAATTAGAAAGAGCAAACCACAAAAACATGAAAACACATGGTTCTCTCCCCATCTGAAAGCAATTAGACAAGAGAGACGCCAAAGTGAAAAAATCTGGAGTCTAGACCCTTCTGATTCAACAAGAACAACTTGAGCAAACTAGCCTCCCTCTATAACAAATAAATCATCCTAGCGAAACAAACCCCCTACAACCTTCGAATTTCTCAAGCCAAGTCCAATATCAAAGAGTTGTTCGCTATCCTCAAAGAGGTAGAATAACCCATTCAAGCCCCAAACTCCTGTCTCAAGGATAAAAACTGGTGCACGAGCATACAGCATGCCCTGGCCAATAAGATAACAACCCTTCAGGCCAAGATCAACAACAGAAAAGACACTCTCACTGCCTCTAAGCCTAGTATAACTGTTGCGCCAGTGCCTCAGACCATCCCGACTCCACCTCTACCGCCCACACCTTGCTTCAATTTTCATAAAGTTTCCATCAAAGAAGTTGAAAAAGTTATCCTCACCCTCTTCCAACTGCCATGGCGACCTATGCCCAGCACAAATCATAAAAGATGCATCTCGTGAACTCTCCCCTTTCATCACTAAACCTGTAAACGCGTCCTTCACTTCAGGCACCATACCCAACAACCTGAAACACTCCTGGGTCCTCCCTCTTCTCAAAAAACAAACCGTTGACCCATCTATACCTACTAATTACCGCCCTGTCACCACAGTGCCATTTCTACTCAAAATCTTAGATAAAATAGCGTATCTGCAAATCCAACAGTATGTGGAACATAACCACCTTCTAGGAGGTCGACAGTCAGGCTTCAGACCCCAACACGGAACTGAGACTGCGCTCATAGACCTCAAGGCACAAATAGATGCACTGAGAGACGAGGGCAAGACTGCACTATTGCTGCTCCTCGATCTCTCAGCAGCATTTGATTTGGAAGATCATAAGATTCTCTGTAACCATTTGGACTCTGCAGCCCATTTCTCTCAAGAGGCAGTTGACTGGATTCCGTCCTTCCTCGACAACAGAACAATGCAAGTCTTCTCTCCTCTACCAGCTGCCGACCCTATGCCTATCTCCTGCGGTGTACCCCAGGGTTCTTGGGTATCCCCTACTCTATACAACATCTTCACAAAGCCCCTTTTTGATGATCTAGATGGCCTGGGTATCACCTAAACTAATTATGCCGATGATACACAGATCCTCATCCCGTTGACGGGGGATTACAGCAAGGATTTGGCATTTGTGAACAGAGTGTACCTCATCATCCAGGCATGGATGGCCTCTCACTGTCTATGCCTGAATGATGACAAGACGGAACTGTGGCCAAGGTGGTCAAAACCCTTGGTTTCTACTTAGACTCCACATTAACTTTCGAAAAACAAGTAAATGCCATGGCTTCTGCTACTTCCTACACTTGCAAATTAATCAGAGAAGCCAAGCCCTTCTTCTCATCCAACAACTGTATTACTCTAGCGAGAGCCTTGATCCTGTCCAAATTGGACTATTGTAACACCCTCTATGTAGGTAGTAACAAATACATTACGAACAAGATTCAGACCTTAGAAAATAACGCCTTAAGAGCAGCCTTAAGCCTCCCTAAGAAGCTCCACATCTCAGACCTCAGAAGATCTGTCAACTGGCTTCTACGAAAGATAAGATCTTCCTCAAAACAGCCTCCTTGACGCATAAATGTCTTCACCAGTCCGGCCCAGACTATCTCACAGCTAGATTTGTGAGACAAGCAGCCAACCGTCCTCTGAGAAAGGCCAATTCCAACCTCCTACTAGTGCCCAGATTTAAACGCACCAAGACCGGTGGGAGCAGCTTTCCTGTCAAAGCAGCGCAAAACTGGAACTCCCTCCATCCCCCTCTAAGGGAAAACCTACCATACCTACAATTCAGATCTAATCTTATCCACTGGATCAAGGAACACGACATCAGACCTTATATTAACTCTAGCGACCATGCCACCTTAACCCTTAGTGTGGAGGGAGACTGAGGGGTGAGTGAGATGGGCAATTGTAGGGAGGTGGTACTCAATCATGCTGGAAATAGAATTCGGTGGACAACTCATAAGATCGAAAAGATGAATGCCCTGTCTTTCCCAGTGAGCTTAGAGATTAGATGGCCGTTGTGGGGTAAACAACCTGAGGAGATAGAGCTCTGAATACAGCAACTGACGCAAGCACTTTTTCAGGCCAGTCCAGCACCTGGGATAAAATGGAAAGGCAGGGGTGCTGCAGTCTTTGATCCTAATATCTGGGACCAAAAATGAGGCATGCGTAGAGCCATTAGAGCCCTTCGATCAACCACAGTTACTGCAGTAGATCTTGGGCTGTTATAGGCCAAGAAAAAAGACATAAAACTAATGTTTCGGTCCTGGCTATGCCTCTATCGCCAGTCACTACTATAAGGCCAAAGGCAGAAGTTCATAGAAACTATCTGTAGTAGAGATAGCCGTAGAATCTGGCACTTCCTTGCCCAAGCTAGGGGCCACCAGAAACTGAGGATATTGAACCCGATTTCTGGGGGAGCTTGGGCGGAATTCATCACTGATAAATTCTTTAAGGAAAATGCAATTACTACGTGCATTCCCATGGAGGTAAAGAGCTGGCTACTTCCCCTTAGCCATAAAATTGTGAAGCAGATAATTATGAATCTAAAACCATCTAATGCTCCAGGACCTAATGGCTTAGCAAATACTGTATTAAAAAGGGACCCGAACAAGTGGGCTCAGTTATTACTTACCTTATATTCTCAAATTTGTAGAACCCGACATGTGCCCTCTTCATGGAGGAAGTCCGTACTTATCCCGGTACACAAAAAGGGGGACAGAGGGAATGCTGCCAATTATCGTCTGCTGTCAATGCTAGACGTCACAAGAAAAATCTTTACTACTCTGGTGCTTAGGGAACTAGAAGTTTGGGTCTCGGGTAACAGGATCTTAAACTATGCACAGACTGGCTTCAGACCCGGGTCGAGCACGACCCACAACATCCAGGTGCTCGACCAACTAATTAATAACACTGTCAGTAATAAGGAAACCACGCTGTACATAGCTTTCATAGATTTCTGTAGTGCTTTCGACCAAGTGGTACGGGACATATTGTGATCAAAGCTTAGAGCAATGAATTGCCCCGCCTGGATAATGCATTTATTAATTGCCCTTCACAGTAACAAATCTACCGAGGTGAGACTTAATGACAATGGAGAAGTGTCATCAACAATTCACATAAATATAGGGGTAAAGCAGGGTTGCATAGCTGCACACATGCTTTAAAACCTCTATATCGCTGACCTTCTCCCTCGTATGTTGTTAAAGTCTAATTGCCCCCCTAAAGTGGGTGTCAGGATGCTCTATGCCAATGATCTAATTCTATTTGATCGCACACTATCTGGCATTAAGAGCATGCTAAATGAGCTGTTGGTCTATGCAACTCAGTTGGGCTTAACTATCAATCTCGATAAAACAAAAATAGTAGCTATCGCTAGAAATGGCCCTAATCACTCTGGCGTTGCTACTGATCTTGGTACGATCACCGTGGTGGATTCCTACCCGTATTTGGGATTGGATTTCAAAGCTCTGTCCAACTATGATGCCATAATCAAACATAAAAAATGGCATGTGAAACTGCTTACCTTACAGGCTTTTAAATTTGCTAAGGGGACCTCAACTATGATGTACAGAAGCACCCTCGGGGGCTTAACTTTAAACAACTTAATGAATCTCTATTTGAGGAGATTGATTGGTCCTACACCCAAAAGAAACACATGCCCTATATCGACCTAAAAAGATCCTTTGAACAAAAGCTCAACAGGTGGGATTGGAGCATGAACTCTAACCACCTGTCTAAATTGAGTGGATATGAGGCTGTGTCGCATGTTACCTACAGATTTCGAAAACCTCAACCCTACCTAATTCTATGTCCGGCACCAGAGGTAAGGCAGTTTATATTAAGGCTATGGACAAATCAGCTCCCGGTTCTGGCTATTACTGGTCCTCATTTGAAGGTGCCTCCCGTGTCTAGGTGCTGCTGATTATGTCAGACCGTAGGAATGCTTGAAACAGCTAGGCATGTTTTGACCCTTTGTCCTGAATTAGGATCATTATACATGTGTGCACTTGGGAAATGGGTCCACAATTATGAGGCAATAGCTGAGGAGGTTTTCTGGGACACTTGTTTGAACCCTGAATCCCTGGGATTCCAGCTAGCTCTCTTCAGGATATGGTCTTACGTCAAAACTTTGCTACCGGTTTAAAATCTGTCTAGATATTTGGCATCTGGTAATATGGAAAGTGATCTAAATATATACATCTGGTCATGCTGTTGTTGTGTATTCACCTGCATTGTTATATCGCCCCATTGTTACGTTGTTCCACTGCCTCGTCCTTATTGTTTTATTGCCCTATCTGTTTTATTTGTTTTACTTGCATTCTTGCACTATTGCATCATTGTATTTTGAGCAACATCAATTAGTAGATCGTTATGGTGCGACTTAGGAACTATGATGTTCGATTTATGCATTTGTATATTGATGTATCTATCTATGTATTGGTATATTTGTCTAAAATCCTAATTTAGTATTAAATCACAATAAAGTATTTATTATTGACAGGCTGCCTTGATTCTTCCATTTGTGGACTGAAAAAGTGTGGACATCTTCATGTTTGCCTCTGAGTATTTCAGAAAAAATAATCTTTGTAGCAGGAAAAAAGGTTCCATTTGGCTTTTCAAAAAAATCTTCATGGCAACATGCAAATACATTGGAGCACATACCCCACACTGTGCCCTCCACAATGCACAGTTGCAATCTCTGGACATTTAAAGTGAGCCATACTCTGGCAGAATGAAAACAAACTTGCACAGTTTAAGCCACAAACTGCATGCCACAAAACTTCCACTTCTGCCATCTAATACTTCCAAATATCCCATGATTTTCGGCATACACCTTCAATGACTGAATTAAAGAATCTCATAAAATCCACACACTCTGCTTCCTCAAACCATAGCCATTGCCATTTTCACTGCAAACAACAATCAAAACACCTACTACCCTCTCTTCCTGTAAACCACAACCAGAACACCTCATTGGCTAATCCCCACAGTCCCCTTTCCATGCCAGGCCTCTTTGAAATACCTGGATGTGGCACATGCCGTCCGTGGACTACCGCTTTGTCCGCAGACCCCGTAGCACAGGGGCAGCCCTTCTACCCTTTTCCACTTTCATGTTCTCAACACTCATTGGTTGCTTTTAAAGAGTCACACATCCATTCACCAATCACATCCAAAAACTCTATACCTAAGCCTGTCATCTCAGTTCAACACTTCAGATGTACACTTAAACTCTGAAAGTACATATCTCCTGTTAATCACAGGCATCTGCATCAAAAAACACTGTGAAACTCTCCAACATTTCAATTTCCAGATTCAACATCTGCATCTAACAATACGTAGTACAGGTATGCTCATATTTTTTAAAGTATTATCTGCAACTCATTTACAGATATATATATAGAGGGTTCCTGCTACTTACCCAGTAATATGCTTCTCAATAAGCATATTCTCTTTTTTAACCACTCCAGAAAAATCCATGCATTGCAGCATTCAGCACCTGCCCATATCAGCGATAGAAGCAATATCCACAAATGATCCCATCAGCTAGGACATTTAAAAAAACGATTTAATGGACACATACTACCCAAACAGAAGTGCCGTTTTGGAAAACATGTGCCTATACCACATAGCCCAAAACTACTCCTACACAAATAAGTGACACCAGATGAGACAACTGCCAAATATGTAGTCTCAACTTGTGATGGAAGCCTAGTCAAACGTATCAAACTCAGTCTAATTAATCATATAAAATTATTTCAATCTGTGCAACATAGAGAACTTTATTACATGGCCCGACTGCAACGTTTTAAACCATGGAGAAAAGAAGAAGAATTTTTAGGTAACCATCACTCATTTGAAGCTGCATTCAATGCAAATGCAAGCAGTATAACAAATGTCCATTTCAAGCAATACAAAGAAATGTTGGACAATGAATGTCAACAAGAGAAAGAGGTTGAAGCTCAACTAGATAAAAACACTCCTGAGGGCAGTTATCCTTCCCTTACAGCAAGCCAAGAACCACTTGCAGAACCACTCTTTCTAAATGAAAAACTGAAGTAGAAAAACCCCATGTATCAATATAAACAATCGAAAGAAGACTTGTCGGTGCTCAAATCAGAGCTAAACGATGAACAACTCACCATTTATCTAGAAGTCACTGAAGAAATTGAACATTGTTGTAGCTGTAAACATTATAAGTCTCTGCTCCTGTATGTAAGTGGTGAAGCTGGCTATGGAAAAACATTCTTAATGAAAATAATCAGCAAATTTCTATACAACTTAACAAACAACAACCTTTCAGCTGTCGTAACAGGCTCCACAGGTTTAGCTGCCTACAACATAGGAGGTGTAACTTTACACCGACAACTGCTCCTTCCAGTGGAACACCAAAGCAAATTAGAATACTATAAATTATCAGCAGAAGCTGCTATTGAAGTATGCAGAATTCTGAAACAAAGGAAAGTTGCCCTAATAGATGAAGTAAGCATGGTTTCCATCCTCATGTTGGATTTAATTTACATCAGAATGCAAGAAGTCCTAAAAACCAACTATGAAGAACTGTTTGGAGGAAACACCTTATTGTTTCAGAGACCTCCTACAGTTAACACCAGTGAAAGGTCAACCTATTTTCAAAACATTTTCAGTACAGAGAACTAACTCAAAACGTGTGTCAGTCTGCAGACCTCACCTATGCTAACATTTTAAAAATCAGAAGGGGTCTGCTTACTAAAGATGCAAAATCCAGACTAAACCATGAGCTGTATGGGCGTAACACATCTGCTCCCGATGAAATGGAACAATTAACTCACCAAAATATAAAATGCATGTCCTTAATGCCAACCCTATCAAGCTGCAGTCAATTCAACAAGAAAATGTAACTGGTGGCAGCATCTAAACCATTGCACTCTTTTGCATGGGAAATTGGTGGCTCTAAAAATAACTTTTTTGTATGTTTAGTTTTTAAAGGTGTTTTTCATGTTTTAAAGTAAAGTGTGTAACACCTACTGCAACATGCTTGCTATATTTGCAAAAAGTGCTGCAAAGCATTTAGGATATTTTGCAAAAAAAGTTGATTACCAGCATCAGTAGGATGTATTCCATTTCTGCGAAAAATATTGGTGCTATGAAATGTTATATTTTCATTATCGAAAGACTTCATGTCAACATCTCTCAAAACTGCACTAACAGCCTTGTTGACATTGTGCCTCGCTTTCTCCATTTGTGGACCAAATTAACTGGAGAACAACCACATCTGTCTCTGGGCAGTGCGAGAAAAGATTAGTTGGGAGTTCGGGAACATGTCCATGATTTTCCCAAATGTCTCCTTCATTGCAAACTGGAGTGAAATTCCAGTCACATAGCCTAAACTGTTCCCTCCACAATGAACAATGATAATATCCGGATATTGGAGCATGACCAAATGATGGAAAGTGGGTGCAAGTCCACCCACTTCATGCCGCACACTCCATACCACTTCACATCAACATGATCAAATCCAAAATGTTCAGCCACTCCACACTGCTCTGCATACACCTGCAACCAATGGATCCATGAGTCTCCCAAAATCCACACACTCTGCCTCCTGAAAGACACTGCCATAGCCATAGCCATCTGCACTCCTCTCAACAAACAGACCTTCTGCACACTCTCTCATTGCATATCACACCCAGGAAAACATATTGGGCAATCCCCTGGGATCCACAGTCCCATTTCCATGCCTGCGATACAGAAAATCCCCCGATGTGGCACGTGCTGTCTGCAGACTACTGCAGTGTGCGCGGACAAATGGTCATATTCAAGGGTGTGGGGAGAGAAATTAAACCCAGGGTAAGGTATTTTCTCTTTAGTAGGGGCTCTGAAAAAAACCCTTTTTAAAGGGGCTTGTAAACAAACACCTTTTTTTTAAATTTATTTTTGCTTTTCTCTTGTTTTTTTTTCCTTACAGGCTCACATGGACCTATTCAAAGACTTCCTTACATTATAAAGGAAAATGGCATTTCCAATGTTTGACAAATACATGCCAGCCGCAGCAAAACATTCACACTCTGAGAATGAATGTTCTCATTTTCAAAAGAGTATGACCATACACTGCACAAAAAAGAAGATATGCCTCTGTTCACAAGACACCTTCCTGCATCTTGCTGAGGACAGAAGACATTGGGGCAGTTCCATAGTGCTCTAGATGGTATGTGAGAATATAGCACCTTTGAACATGGAAAAAGCATCATTAGTGCAAGTTGTTCAGTGCACTCTGCAAAGTTACTGCACTAATGTACCCCAAATGCAGTCCTCCACAGTTCACCACAAGAACATCTGGTGTATTAAAGGTGGCCATATCTAAGTGCAAGAACACCTTGAAAATTGCAGCCAGGCACACCACACCACAAAGCCTCCACTCCCTCAAATCCAAGGTTGGCAGAAATGCCACTTACCTCTGCATACTTCTGCAGATCAGTCACAAAGCAATCTCGCACCATCCACACACTGGGCCTCATTACAACTCAGGCGTTAAAGGTTAACGCCCTTGTTAACCCTTAACGCCTGAATCCAATTTTAACGGCTGCTTTTAGCAGGCGTTAAAATCCATGGCGCTAAACTGCCTTGGTGCTAATTACGGCACCGTAATTTACGGTGCCGTAATTAGCGCCTTCCCCACTCCCATTATGCCCTATGGGGCAAAAATGGGAATGGGGAAGGGTAAATGGGAAATGGGGATTTACCGCCCCACTCACCTTGGAATGGGGCGGTAAATCCGCCATCCACCATGGTGTAAATATAGTTTACACCATGGTGGTAAAGTTGGTGTACTTACCGCCTGGGTCGTAATGACCCCAACTGACTCTCTCCATCTCTGCAACCACAGACATCTTCACTACACACATCAATGAAAAAAAATGAATACCTTCTCTTCCTATAAATCACACCCAGAACACCTGATTGGCTAATCCTCACAGTCCCCTTTCCATGCCAGGCATCCTGAAAGGCCCCAGATGTGGCATGCCCTGTCGTCGGACTACCACAGTGTCCATGGACCCCGTAACACAGGGGCAGACCTTCTTCCCTTTCCACTTCTCTCTCTGCAGTACTTCCACATTGGCTACTGTTAAGCAGTTGCACACCTGTCCACCAATCACATCCAAGAACTCTACAACTAACTCTGTCATCTCTGTTCAATACTTCAGATGTACTGTTCAACACTCAGAGTACAGGTCTCCTGTTATTCCAAAGCACCTGCATCAGAAACTATTGTAAAAACCTGCAGGATTTCGATTTGCAGATTCAACCACATCTGCACCCATCGACACAAAGTACAGGTACGCATATATTTTGTAAAGCACATTTCCAACTCTTTTGCAAATGCATAAAAACAGTGTTCCTGCCACTTACCCTGCATAACCTACTCAATAATCATACTCTTGTGTGTCCCATCTCCTGACATCAAGTGGCATTTACTTGAAATGTTGTGTGCTTAGAAAGTTTTGTTTTAATGAGCATTTTCATAACATTTTCAAAACACATATTTGCAATTTCAGCAGACCGCTCTGTGATTTTTTTGTAAAACAAAAGAAAACCACATATGAAACATTTTCACTGCATGTTTAAGTGCCAGATTCTATGTGCAACTTCAATATATTACCATGACATGCAGCAACAACATGCTTCCTCAGTTTTTTCACTGCCTCGGAGGTTTGCAAATGTTAAAAAAAAAAATGCAACCCATACTGCATATCTGCTCCACAGACAAAGTAGAAGTGCATGGCATGACACTCACTATGTGTCAGCAAGCAACAGCACGAATAAATAGCTTAGAAAAATCAATCTCCAACACAGCTGGATTGGAGAAAATGTCAATGTTGTGTCTAAACTGTAGAGTAATTCAAAAACGTAACCTTGACATCGAACTGAGCACACTAAAGAAAACTGACAGCCTTTATCCTAATGGACGAATGGCTATTGTGAGTCATCACTATGGGATCAATAAACGACCTATCAGATGCCCGAATAAGCAGGTCATCAATAGAAATCTGTCCCTGTTCCGTCTACTGAATAAGATTGTCAAAATGAATTTGGGTTAGAAGATTAAAGATCATTGTCAGAATCATCTATTCTCTGTCCTGAGGAAGGCCTGGTGGAATCAACGGGGAGACCTTTTGGAATGTGGTCTACCCCATATGAATAAGCCAAAACGCAGTGTGTCGAACCAACATCTCTATAAACATCCATCAAAAAAATCAATCACCAAGGGAGTGACGGACAGTCAGTACCTCTCAGAGATAATATAAGTTTAACCAAGGGAAGGGCTACACTGCTTAAGAAGGGATAGGCACCCTTAGAGCAAACTTTAGGAACATCAGTGAAAATGTTGTCTTAAAAACAGACCTTTTTTGATGTTCAATTTAGCAACAAATTGAGTCTGTAATTTTTTACCTTGCCTTGAACCTTTGTTTTCTACTCTGTGTAAGAAGTTCAAGAATAACAATGAACTTCTAGAACTATGTACGTTGGGGAATTGAGGACTCTATGGCATGAGAGATGCTGTTTTTGTGTACTAACCCAATGAATGAGAGCGACTGTGAAACATGTATCTGTTCACCACAATATGTTATAAGTGTTTTTAAAGGTAACTAATCTGTTGAAAACATAGGAACCTTGATGCGAAAATAATAAAATGTTGATTAACTGTTTAAAAACCACAAAGTTTGGTGTTTGGTCATTAGGAGTTTCCAGAAGTGTTAACTCAATGTTGTTGGTATGAGTTTAACAAAGACTTGTTTTTGAAATACAGGAGTAGGATGTAGTTTTCGATTTCTATAGGACTTGTGATATGTACCCTTTACAGTACAGACCCCTCGAGAACAAAGAACATATGGATATGACCTGTTGTATGCATGCCCTGCTATGCACACACTCATTCACAATGCATGCAAATACATTGCACAACTTTCAAACCCACACTTTCCTTTTTTCTCCAACCAACAGAACAGAATTCCTACTAAAAAGCAACTCCATAGAAAACAACAAATAAATAGAGCAGATAAAACTAAAAGCATGCACAGTACTCATCCACCTCAAGTAGAATTTATAAAAAATGTTCAAACAAAACAGCTAATACAGTCAGTCAACAAAACGGAACCAGCTAGCAGTAAGAAAAACTATGGGAAGAATACGACTACTAATAGCGCTTACCTTACATCTACCAATATTAACATAGCCACAGATAAGCATTCCAAAAATTCATTTTATAAAAAAGGTCCACCGTACAGTGCTTCACAATCTTATAAAAACAACAGAAAAGTCATACTAAACCCTTAAAAATTACAGCAGAAGACTAATCCTGGAAGCTCTCATTGACAGTGCAATTCTCCTCAAAAGAAAATTGTTTATATTAATTTTAAACAGAATGAAACCACTAAAAAAATTAATCAGTAAACTACAAAAAGTACTTCTAAACATGCGCAATGTCAACATAGATACCTTTGCAAACTTGTGTGCAGGTGAGTGGATTCACACAATCCGCACAGAACCATATTTCAATGAAGAGGTATATAAACAAGAGCAGAAAAACCTGATTGCCCTACATAGCAGTGGTCAAGGATATGAAATGGTAGACAACGTCATTATGGCACAAGAAATCCTCATTGAAAAAATGTCCCCAACAAACTTACAATTAACCCTCCATTCCACCCAACCAATCTGTCAAGTCTACAAATGGCACTGCACATCAATGTGTAACGTACAGAAACAATCCTTCAAATCTTTATGCCAATTCCTCAATCACTATGTGAAAGTAAAAGAGAAAATTAGAATAAAAACTTAGTAAACCATGGACTCATGTCTAGTATGCAATTACACTGGGCTAGGAGGACATGCATTAGCCTGCATTTCAGGACCTGCTTAAAAAAGCACCTTCCACCACATGCAAATGTTAGCAACACACCATTCCACTATACAGAATCTTGGCCAAAAAGTCCTGCTTTAGAACTGCAACATGTTAATAACATTCTCCTACATGGCACAGCCAAATAACTCATTCAACAAATAGACCACATCCAAAGCAAATATTTTGGAACTGAAGATCACTTCGAATATCCAATAACTTTAGAGAAGAGAAGTAAAAACCTTACAAATGACAATCTCCCAATAAACACATAGAAAAAAGAAATAGTAAAGTTTAAAACCACATCTGCTGAAGTACCAAACCAAGTATCGCAGAACATTTTATAAAAAGAGCACCAAAACAGTAGCTACAACGTACAAAATAGAAGACAATGAGGAATACCGATGGTTCCAATTAGCTCTCTATCGAATAGCCGAAAACAAATGCAAAATTACTCACCCCGCAATACTTTGCACATACTGCAATACAAAGCTTGATAATAACCAAATGTCTTCACGGGCTATCACTAATAACTTGGAAATATTCCCTCTTCCAAAACCTCTCGAACAGCTTAATTTGTATGAGAGCATTATGATCCAAACAGTACACCCATTTCAAGCTATAATATGCCTTCAACCCAAAACAGCAAAATTGCCAAGGCATTTGTGGCAAAGTAGTTTATATGCCATTAGATCTTAAAGAAAGTGCAGACACTTTAGGAGTGGAACAGCCAATAGATCAATCTTTGATTATCCTAGTGAATGGTGTACCAATGAAAGACAAAACTATTTGGCAACAACTAGTAGACTTAAACAAAGTTAGAGAAGCCCTACAATATCTTAAAGACAACGAGTTTTACAAAGAAATAAACATTGAACAAAATCTACGGGAAACCACCAAAATAATTCAGGATTCCTCAACAACTGGCCAAGTTGCACTTGTAGATCTTATTACAGCATCCAATATTTTAGACCAGTATGCAATTCACCCACTACACTCCAAAGACACCCTAGATGATGCATCATAAACATATCAATTGCGTCAAGCCAAAGGATCTCCAATCAGCATATGGGAAAAAATTGTAGAAGCACAAGCCTTTTCTCTACTCTTTCCTACAGAAAAAGGGGGAAGATATGATGAAAGATGCACACAAATAACAGCATCAGAATACCGCTCTTTACGAATGTATTCTGAAGACCCCAGATTCAGACAAAACATTTAATACATATTCCACCTCCTGCTTTAAAGTGAACTAGCAACTCTATTTTATGGAGTTACACACACATTGAAAACAGGTTCCAATGTTTTAAACATGTCTGCTACCCAATAACTTCAGAAGATAAAAGACAAAGATGACGTTTGCAGTCAGGTATCACAATTCTTGTGGCAAACATGCGTGGTACAAAAGAATACTGGTTCCGATATCACGCTGATGTGCGCTGTATGCTATGGAACCTTGGCCCACCCACATGGTGTGTCACATTGAGTTGTGCAGAATATGCATGGGAGGACTTGCACAACTTCCTACGCGTAGCAAACCAAAACAAAGAAGGGATAGACATAAAAACACCAGGAGAACTCTGCTCTCTTGACTCTGTAAATGTATCAATATACTTTCACCACTAATTGCCATGCTGCACTTCATCTGTAATAAAACAATGCCTCCCCTCTGAGAAGTGGAACACTTCTTTCGGAGAAAAAATATCAATCCGGAGGAGCACGACACATCCACATGCTTTTGTGGATAAAAGATGCTCCTAATAAAAGATGCTCCCAAATTTGGTCATGACAGTGATGCCACTGTTTTGCAGTTTATTCAAAAATATGTAACCTGCGACATCCCTTCAGAAAACACACATAGTGAACTACATACACTAATTTTACTATTCCAAAAACATAAATGTGGCAAATATTGCAGACGCAGATATAAAAACAAAAGCAAATGCTGTACCAAATGCTGCTTTTGTTTCCCTAGACCCGTTTCAGCAAAAGGACAAGTAAACAGCTTCATATATTCTGTTAGACACAGTGTGAAAGGCAAATCACCTAAAAACACATACTGCATTAAAAGAAACTAAGCTTCAAAGTACATCAATGATTACAATGCAGTCATTGCCCTCTTGTGGAATGCAAACATAGATATACAATACATTGCAGACAATTCCACTCCTGTTGCAAGATACGTCACACCCTACCTGCCCAAAGCTGAAAAAACAGAGCTAAAAGACCTCTGGGATGACATATCATCTGGCAAAACACTGTCACAAAAATGTTACATCTTTGGCATAAAAATACTCTCCCACAGAGAATGTGGATGCTACGAAGCTGCAGACCGTTTACCAGGCAGAGCTTTATTTGGCAAATCTGAACACATAGTCTGGCTAAGCTTTGGTCCTACTGCATCCAGAAAAAGAGTGCAGAAATCATACCAAGACATAGAAACAATAGGCAAAAATGTTCCCAACAGCCAGAACATTTTGAAAAACAATTTATTAGGCACATACAACCCAAACAGAAGCACTGCTTTGGAAAACATGTGCCTATACCACATGGCCCAGCATTTCTCCTACAAGAATAATGTTAAACCAGATCTTAAAAAATGAAAAATACATAGTCAAAACTTGTGAAGGCAGCCTCATTAAACGTTAAATGTTAAATGTTAAACTTCTCAAACCCAGCCTAATTAATCATATAACGTTATCATTTAAAACTCCTTAACATAGATAACTTTATTACATGTCCCCATTCCAACCTTTCAAACCATGGAGAAAAGAACACTTGTGCGGGCAAGTAGCTCTTGTTGCCAAGAGATACTTGCCCGTGTGTGAAGCTAATAAGCTTGCAGTTGTTTTTGGTACCATCGATGTTGTGCCTTAAAAACATAACTATTACATATTGGCTATGTGAGTTTATGTGTAAGGTTGAAAGATTGTCTGAATTGCAAAGACTGCATAATATGCCATGATTTGCATTTTGCACCAGCTGATGAAATGGAGTGGATTCACAATTAGTAATAGATATATTCACAAATTGTTCATTAGGGACTTGCTCCTGTGCAACATGTTTGCAGAGAGTGCATGTATGCTTCCACATGTATGAAATCTGGAAAGTATATTTTTGCTTTCTAATACTTGCAGTAAGTACATTAGAAATTCCTGTGGATCTTCCTGTGTGTTTATGGTGAATCTTAACATTCCTGCACAGTAGTCCAATTCTTGACTTATTCCTGAGACACTGTAAGTGTTGTCAGAATTATTTGTTGCATTTCTATGAAGGACGAGCATTTGCAAACACAACTGGTCTGAGCCGTTCAAGTAAATGTTTTGAACAATTGGTGGCAATTGTAACAGAAGATTGATTGCTACATTTGCACAGCAATTTACACCAGTTGTGTTGGAAAATGCAAATGGACCGGAGAGTTCTGTCTCTGTGTCATTTGCTGGACCTCTACTTGTTTTTTTAGAAGATATATTTCTCTTTGTTTGTGGTGTTGGATGTGCACTTCTGTTTGCACTAGATAGTTTTGTGGTTGTGCTACTTGAAGTAGTAGCAGTTGTTTTTGGTTTCTTTGGTGGTTCTGTCTGCATTACCTTTCTTTTGACGAGTTTACCTTTTTGAGGAACAGGGTATATATCGAGTTGGGGTGTGTAGAGTTCACGTAATCTGTTGTACACCCCAATGCAAGGAATGTCAGACTTGACTTTGCATCAAAATTGACTGCAACTAGTCCTTCCAGTGTACGTAGATGTGAATGTGCTACATAACTCATACCTTCTTTAAAGACTGTTCTGCCAATGTCAATCAATTCCTCATCTAGGGTTAGACCTTGCGATTTGTGAATACTGACTGCATATTGAAGAGACAGAAAGAATTGTTCTCTGCGTACATACAAGTCTTTGAAAAGAAGGAATTGTGCTGTTGAGCGTTCTATCCTTTTAACTTCTGAAAGTTTGTCAAAGTGGATGTTGACAAACTGAATGGTGTTGTCATGTGATACATCTGGAAGCCAACAACTGTTCCAATTGCTCCATTAATTAGAAATTGCTCCATGTCAATGTTACGTTTCAGAATTACTCTGCAGTTTAAACACAATGTTAACATTTTCTCCAAACCAGCTCTGTTGGAGATACATTTCAAAGCTATTCAGTCATGCTGTTGCTTGTTGACACATAGGGAGTGTCATGCCATGCACTTCCAGTTTGTCTGTGGAGTTAATATGCATTATTTTGGAGACCATGCTCACCTCATCTATTAGGAGCATATTCATTTGCTTCAGAATTCTCTGCAGTTCAGTAGCAGCTCATGTTGATAGTTTGTAGTACTCTAATTGTTTTTGGTGTTCTACTGGAAGGAGCAGTAGTAGGTGTAAAGTAACACCTTCTATGTTGTAGGCAGCTAAAACTGTAGGGGCTGTTACGGCAACTGAAGGTTTGTTGTTTGTTCACTTTTGGAGGTATCTGCTGATGATTTTTATTAAGAATGTTTTGTCTAAACCAGCTTCAACACTTACATAGAGGAGTACAGGTTTATAATTTTGACAGCTACAAGTTTAACTTTCGTGCTACAAACAATGTGAAATGTATTTGTTTACTTCTAGGAAAATGCTAAGTTGCTCATCATTGAGGTGTGATTTGGGCAGTGCCACGTTTTCTTCTGATTGCTCACATTGATACATGGTTTTTTCTACTTCAGTCATGGCTAATTTTACTTAATTTACTATTCAAGTGGTTCTTGGCTTCCTGTAACAGAAGGTTAACTGCCCACAGGAGTGTCTTCATTTAGTTATGCTTGAACATATTCCTCTTGTTGGCATTCATTGTCCACCATGTGTTTGTACTGCTTGAATTTGACATTTGTTATGCTGATTTCATTTGCATTGAAAGCAGCTTCAAATGAGTCATGGGTGCCCAAACATCTTCTTCTTTTCTACAAAGAAGAAGATGTACATTTTTGATAATGCTATACAGATTATTTCCCCAATGACCCAATGATTATGCAAACAGAAACAACAACTGTGCAAAACACACACTAATGTTGTTTCACCCATAGTACACAAAATGTACTGATTATGAGGGTCTACAATCTTTAGTCACTAACCCGTAAAACTATCAACCATTAGAATACGCCAACTGCTATCTAACTGCACCCATAATACTGCAATGTTACTTTCCAATAGTGAAATAGTTAGTATCCACCATCAGGAATGAAAATGCTCCAAAACATACCCTTTAAATCTATAAAACTATCAACAGTTAGAATACGCCAACTGGTACCCATAATACTGCAATATCATTTTCCAATAGTGAAAGAGTTAATATCCACCAACATAAATGAAATTGCTTCAAAACATACCCTTCAAAACTGTAAAACTATCAACAGTTAAAATACGCAAACTGGTATCTAACTGCACCCAAAGTACTGCAATATTAGTTTCCAATTGTAAAATACTTAGAATCCACCAACAGGAATCAAACTGCATCAACGCATATTCTTAAAGACTGCACAACTATAAACAGCTAGAATACACCAACTGGTATCTAACTACAGTCATACCACCAGCACTTTTTAAAAGTAAAACAGGTACACCATTACAATTCTTCCTACTGCACCAGTGCTTGTAACAGCAAATACACAATTTGTGCACCTTAAACTTTCCTTTAAGTACTTCACACTACAAACAAACATAGTGTGACATGTAATGTCAAATAAATGCACTAGGTTTTTTAAAATTGTACATGGATTTTTATTCCCAGAGACTCATTGATTATGCAACCAAACACAACAACTGTGCAAAACACACAGTGCTGTTTGAAGCATAGTACTTGCAATGTACTAATTATGATGTTCTAAAAAGTACATGAATATGTTACATTGTGAGCAATGCGACATTGTGAAGTACCTTACCTAACATATTATGCTATATTTTATTTTCATCACAGAGAAAGAAGCTAAGATTTCTCCTGCATTACCATGTACAACAAGGTCAACCAGTACCCCCAATGCTACATCAATGAAACGTACCATTTCCACTTCAATGGTATTGTGTCACTATGTTCCAAAAACTATACACTGCCTATACAGTATGTATAATGACTATACACATAATATTGTACTGGTTCTTTAAAATGGCCGAATTCCATTTCTGTACACACATTATTACAATGCTTCTGGCCAGTGGCCAGATTCTTGGGTGCATGGCCGTATTATGCCTTTTGCCTTGCACCCAAGAATCTAAGCACTGGTGACCACCAGCATAATACAGCCATACACCCAGGAATCTGGCCGCTGGCCGCAAAACACACACCACAACTTGCCAATAACTTCCCAATTCAAACACCATCTGCAGACATCAAAAAAGATTGCCAGCCCTATTTTTCACCAATGGGCATATCGCTATAT
This sequence comes from Ambystoma mexicanum, assembly GCF_040938575.1. Taxonomy (NCBI): domain Eukaryota; kingdom Metazoa; phylum Chordata; class Amphibia; order Caudata; family Ambystomatidae; genus Ambystoma; species Ambystoma mexicanum. Next base: position 1,272,104,364 of record NC_090929.1, on the reverse strand, counting down.
CATCTACATTCCACTACCCTACTCTAACAAGCCCTCTTGTAGTCATCAAATAACCCTTAACATGTTTCTCCAACTGCCCACCAAACAATTACTACTAGAATAGTTGTGGCCAAATTCTTGGTTGCATGGCCATATTGTACTGTGGTAGTTGGCCAGTGCCTAGATTCTCGGGTACATGGCCTATTTTGGACCTATACAAACATCCTCATATAATCTACATGCCACCCCTGTCATGAAAATCCGCCTGAAGCCCAAAGCCAAATGTAACTCCTGGTATGATTCGGATCTCGTCACCCTAAAACGCAAGTGCAGGGTGGCAGAGAGGAAATGGCGTGCTTCATGTTGATCCTCTGACAAACTGGCCTGCCGCCTGCTCCAAAAGCAATACCGTCTCTCTGTTCTCACCAAGAAAAGAGCCCTTATCCAAACCCGCATCTCTGCGGCATCTAACAACTCGGCTGAACTCTTTAAAATCTGCAAGGAGCTTGCCAACCCTGCTGCAGTCTCTACCTCTCCTGTCACCTCCCAGGCCCTCTGCACTGCACTGGCCTCCCACTTCATCTCTAAAGCTCAGGACATCCTGTCCTCACTCTCCTCCTATCACCTCCCCCCCTCTCTTCCCTGCTCTTCCTCTGGCCCTTCTGCAGCCACCCCTCCTCCCTCCTTCTCTGCCTTTCCCCTTTTTTCTGCTGACGAGGTTTCCAGACAAGTCCGATCTATGACAGTCTTGTCTAAACAGATTCACCCCTGTTCCTCCAAAACTATCAAGGACCACATCGACTCCCTGGCTCCTGCCCTGGCTGACTTTTGCAACCACTCCTTCGCCTCTGGAGTCTTCCCATCCCCCCTCAAGCACTCCCTTGTGCACCCTCTCCTTAAGAAAACCTCTTCCGACCCCTCCTGTCCGGCTAACTATCGCCCAATCTCCATCACTCCCTTCCTGGGCAAGCTCCTGGAGAAACTGGCCATCTCCCAGCTTAACCTCCATGCTGAAGCTGTTGATAGTCTCCATGACCATCAATCTGGCTTCAGAGCGGCCAGAAGCACGGAAACTGCTCTCCTGAACATCCGTGAGGACCTGCTCTTGAACCTCGACTCCAACACTCCGTGTGTTCTCATTCTGCTCGATCTCTCTTCTGCCTTTGACACTGTCAACCATGCCATCCTGCTCAACCGTCTCCGTGATAACCTGGGTATCACTGGTCAGGCTCTGGCGTGGCTGACCTCTTTCCTTTCCAATCGACCCTCCCAGGTCCAACTTGGGTCCTTCCTCTCTGACATCTTTTTCTCCACCTGTGGCGTTCCCCAGGGATCTAATCTCTCTCCCTGGCTGTTCAACCAGTATTTGGCACTCCTTGCCCACCGCATCGCCGCCCTCTGCCCCAACTTTCAGTGCTATGCGGACGATACCCAGCTCATTTTCAGGCTACCCTCGGCCTCCTCCTCTCCCTCCCTCATCTCTGACTGTCTGTCTGCTATCCAGGAATGGTGTGCTGCCAATGACCTCTGCCTTAATGCTAGTAAGACTGAGATCCTACTCATCGGCACACCCACTCCCTCCTTCCCTTCAGCGCTCTGGCCGGCCTCTCTTGGCCCTCTTCCTGCTCCTACCTGAAAGGCAAAAAACCTCGGGGTCATCTTCGACTACACACTCTCCTTCTCTCCTCATATATCTGACGTCTCTAAGAAGTCACACTACCAGCTGCACCTCCTCAGAGGTATTCTTCCCTTCCTCTCCTTCCCCCAGAAGCTCACTGTCTCCCGAGCCCTGGTTCTCTCGAAGCTGGACTACTGTAACAGCCTCTATCTTAATCTGCCTGCCTCCACTCTCCGCCCTCTGCAACTCATCCAGAACAGAACTGCGAGACTTGTCCTTGGCCTCAAGCCCAGGGACCGTATCTCTCCAGGACTGAAATCTCTACACTGGCTCCCAGTGGCTGCGAGGATTAAGTTCAAAACCCTCTGCATTGTCCACAAGGCCTTCTGGGGCCTGGGGCCTAAATACCTTCAACTCTCTCTTCCTAAATATCTTCCTTCCCGAGCCCTACGCTCATCCGTCTCCAACTCCCTCAGGGTCAGCCGCTTCTCGAAGCAACGAGCTGGGGGTAGATCTCTCTCCGCGGCAGGGGCCTCCCTCTGGAACAGCCTTCCTGCCTCCCTGAAACTTGAGGAGAACCATCTCCGGTTCCGGAAGCACCTCAAAACCTTCCTCTTCACTTCTGCTTTCTCTCTCCCTCTCCCCTGCTAAATTCTTCACCATAACTGCACCGATTCTGCAACTGGGCCACTCTCACCGACCTCGGTCCTGGGCCCAGTCACTCTTCACTTGCACTGCCTCCCTGGCAACCCCTGCACTGCGGGACTGTCTCTGTATCACTACAGCCCCCCCCCAGCACTTGTCTGCACTTACCTTGCACTTGCCACCAGCTGGCCCTATTTATTTATTATTTTATTTCTATTCTACTATTTGTACTGCACTCCCCCCTCCCCCTTCCCCTTGCACTTTTTCCCTTCCCCCTACCCCTGCACTTGCGCGGTCTGAATGACACCTGGCCTAGTAGGATCGTTGTCTGTCTTCCCCTTGTTCCCCCCTCCCTGCCTCGTCGCGCCTTGAAACACTTGTGTATAGGCGCGTTACAAATGCCTTATCATATCATATCATATCATATCATCTTTCTTTCACTCCCCCACCCTTACCATCCCCTTTTCACAACCCCAAATGACTAAAACATGTTTCCCAGCCCTGTGTCCCGCTGCGCTATCAGCGAACAGTCACAGAAATCCACGGATAGAACATGGCGGGCATTTCAGAAAAATATGACGCACATCACGCTTTTCACCAGCCAATCAGTGGGTGCGTTGAGTGTCCGCAGACATCACGCCACCCTCCGGACCAATCGGCGTCCTGTCCATGGAGTGAACAGGGGAATGGGTCAATGAGTGGACCAAGATATCACTAATATTTTTTTTACCTACATTTTTCCTGTTTTAAAGAAAACTACTGGATGGATTTATACCAGTTTTACAAAAGCACGCTTTTGGGACTAAGCAACCGCTCCTGCCGCAAATTTGGTGAAAATCTGTCCAGCCGTTTGGGCTGTAGGCATGAGCACATTTTGTTTCCATTGCGTCTATGGAAAAAAACACATTTTTGGTAACCCACTATAACTTTGCCCCCCCTTGACGAAACCTCGGTCTGCAGGTTGGGTCTGCGGACCCAGTTCCCTGTTTGGTTACACGGACGGGACTACGAATGGTCCAGAGGGCGGCGTGATGTCTGCAGACATCATACGCACTCACTGAATAGATGGTGAAAAGCGTGAGGTGTGCCACCAGCCATGTTGGATTTGCGGACAGCTGCCATTGTCTGCGAACACCGCAGTGAAAACATATTAAAAAAGACAGCATTGCACTTGTCAACCTAATAAAACAATCTCTGGAGAGGCGAGGGTTGATGGGGATAGGATGGGATATAGCCATAAAAAAAACGGGTTCTTTTTCAGCTCAGACATCCATGAACATTCTGGATGTCTGGGGCAGTCCTGTGATGTTCGCGAAGATCTGAGATGTTTGGGACATCTATTCCTATTTCTGCATTACAGAGTTGGAGAAAAGCAGTTTTTTGGTGCCATTCACTGAAACTGCAATAAATGTTTTGAATTGTATTCTAGACCTGAATGGTTCTGCAAATTCTGGTGCCGTTTTGCCAAGAGGGAACAAAATTAGAGGGGGGTCCCAAAATATTTTAAAGGCTTATAGATGTGGTGCCATTTGACGAATCTGCACAAATGTTTGCAAAAAATCTTTAGACCTAGATATGAATGTTTTTGCAAAGTTTGCTGGTATTTTCTCAAGAGGAGGCCAAATTAGAGGGGGGTCTCAACATTTTTAGATGAATTATGACTTTGTTGCCATTTCACAAATGTGGACAAAGGTTTTCAGAAAGATTATAGACCCAACCTTAAATGTCTGTGCAAAGTCTGAATGCATTTTGTCAAGTGGGGGCTAAATATATATATATAACTATTTTATATACATATATTTTGACAAGGACCTGAAAGCATCATTTTGCAAATGTGTCAGTGTTTTATTTTTTGAAAAGTGTCATAATGTAGGTACAAAAAATAGTTATATACCTTTGCTGACTGAGGTATAGCCTGTGGCCATGGGCAGTGGCCAGATTGTCCGGGCGGAGTGTAGGTGGAGGCAAAGGCAGCCACTGGTACTCTTTTCATGGTTCTGTTAACTTTGAATCCGAGTGGCCATGCCGGGTGTGCTGACGCAAGGTGAGCGGAGACCTTTAAGTGTGAAGAAAGAAGAGAGTGGTCTGTCCAAGAGAGAGAGGTAGTGAGAGGGATAGAGAGAGGGCTGTCAGTAGTGATGAGTGCATCCAAGGTATGGCCCGCTATGTGCATTGGGCCAGAACGTAAGACAGAGAGAGAGAGGGAATTGCATAGGTTGCGGAAAGGTCCTGAGGAGTCAGGAGAGTCCAGATGGCTGTTGAGGGTCGCCCAACATGAGGCGTTGAGAGGAGGAGGAGAGTAGAGAGGAGGCCAGGTCAGTCCATTCCAAAAGGAAGAGAGTGGATTTCCCTGGTGGTCAATAGAAGGTGGCCATAAGGAGAGAAGATTTAGGAGAGAGTGAGAGCCTGCAGGCTAGGCATTTGAAAGAGGAGTAGGACTGAGTGGGGATGATGGACACAGGTATCCATTCTGGGAAGATCAATGCCACCTTTCGTGCCTGGGTACAGACAGGATCTGGTATCCTTCAGGGAGGAGTGTGTCAAAGCTTTTGACAGAGTGTTCCTTTAACCATGTCTCCATGATGGCGAGCACATCAAGATCCATGCGCTCAAGGAGGGAGCAGATGTCCGACAAGTGTTTGACAGCGGAGCGAGACTTTTGCGTGGCAATATGGAGTAGCTCACCATCTTTGAAGGTCTTCCGCAGGGGGACGCAGGGGATGGAGGTCCCCCACGAAGTTGGCAAGAGAGCCAGAGGAATAATGGAAGATGGCGGAGGAGCCAATGCTGATAGGGGGGCCGGGACAGTAAGGCAAGGTAAAGGAGTCTGTGCAGAGGAGAAGGAAGGCACAGCAGGCAAGGGAGCCAGTGCAGCAGAGGAGGAAGACACAACAAGCAAGGGAGTCTGTGCAGAGGAGGAAGACACAGCAGGCAAGGGAGCCAGTGCAGCAGAGGAGGAAGACACAACAAGCAAGGTAGTCTGTGCAGAGGAGGAGGAAGACACAGCAGGCAAGGGAGCCTGTTTAGGGGGGTGAGGTAAGGTGTGAGAAGCAAGGTAGGTGCCTGTCAAAGAGAAGATGGTTGGGTTGAGGACCCTGAACTATGACGGTTCCTTTCAGATAGATATTTATGATGACCCTGGAAATGGCAGAGGTCGAGGAGACCTCCCTGCGGGTGCCACCATTAATGGGGGAAGAGGCGATTGGAGAGAGAACAGTGACCATGTATCGGTCCATAGGTTGGGTGAGGGAACGACAAAGAGGATGTCTGTGAGAGTCTCTCTGGTGGAATCCAAGACATAAGTGTCTGTAATAGGAAGGCCTTGGTTGGAGCCCAAAATGTCCTTCTTAAATTTCTTCCAGCCAGATTTAGTGATAGGAGATGGATAGGAAATAGAGAAGCAGTTGGAGAAGATAGGAGAGATAGATAGTGACTTAGCTAGCTTCAGCGGTTAGGAGGACACTTACCAGGCTGATGCACTGAGACACAAGGAAGGTAGGGGGGAGAAACACAGTGGGGGGGACACAGAGTGTAGGGGACAGAGGGTGACAAGGGGGACTGAGGGGAGTGGGGGATTTCAGACAAATAAACTCACAGCTCAGAAGGATTTTCAACGGTCACTTTCAATGACGCAGGGAGACACAGCTAAGTACGCATTTCAAACAGACAATCACTTTCAATGGTGCAGGGGGGCACAGCTAAGTACGAATTTCAAACAGAGAGTCACTTTCAATGATGCAGGGAGGCACAGCTAAGTACGAATTTCAAACAGACAGTCACTTTCAATGGAGCAGGGGGGCACAGCTAAGTACGAATTTCAAACAGACAGTCACTTTCAATGATGCAGGGAGGCACAGCTAAGTACGAATTTCAAGCAGACAGTCACTTTCAATGATGCAGGGAGGCACAGCTAAGTGTGCATTTCAAACATACAGTCACTTTCAATGATGCAGGGAGGCACAGCTGAGTGTGAATTATCAGACAAACAGGCAAAGTATTGGTGGGGGAAAGGCACAGGAAGTGTGCCACAGCAGAATAGTAGTTGATGATAGTCAGTGGAGTCGAAATGAGTGAAGACAGCATCAAAGTCGAAGAAAATGAAGCAACGGAAAGGAGAATGACTTGAGAAGCAGAGAAAATGAAAGTGAAATCACTGGTGCTGGAGCAGCCACTGTTTGGCAGTACTCACGTGCAGACACAGGTAGGGATGGCACAGGCTGATTGAAAGTTGGGCACTGTGAACATCAGGGCACTGACAGGAAGGGACAGGACCTTAGATGAGGGCCTTTGAAGAGAGACCTGGCTAAAGCTCCAATGAATGGGAAGATTGCTAAGTGATAGCGCTGTCATGGCCACTTGCCCAGGATCACAGGAGCTGCACCATCAAGTGGAGGGAGCAGGGGGCATCATGACTCACACACATCCCTTTCGGACATTTATGCATGGGGGGCCTGGTTGGACGCAGTCCTGGTGCCTTAAGCGCCAGGCTCATGGAAGAATTTAACAGGACATTTTCATTTTGAGCAGAAGTGCTTGGAATGGAATGGAACTCTTTTATTATGGGCAGGAATACTCTTAAGAACTTCTCATTTGTGTGTAACTAGGCCGGGTGTGGCCTCCATCTGCATCTGCACGTGCAACTTCTAGGAGTGGCAGGGTGTGGCAAGCAGGACTGAGCTAGGGGGGGTGTGGCCTTAAGAGCTCAGCTATAAAAGCCAGCCCAACCCCAAGGCACATGCTTTGCATTCTTCTGCACCTCCGTGCAGCGTAACGCTCACCGTCGCCTGGGATTCATCTTACCTGGAGAGATCCTGCCATCTACATCCGTACTTACCATCTGGAAGATCCTGCTCTTACCTGTACGTTTCTTCCTGGCACTGCGGCTCACCTGCAAACATCTCAGAGCGCAAACATCTTCTTTCTGGCACCGCGGCTCCCCTGCAAACATCTCGGAGTGCAGACATCTTCTTCCTGGCACCACGGCTCACCTACAAACATCTCGGAGCGCAGACATCTTCTTCTTGGCAACGCGACTCACCTGCCAACATCTCAGAATGCAGATAGCATCATCTGGGCACCGCGGCACGATGCACTCCATCCAAACTCACAGCACCTGCAAAAGAAAGGCAAAAGACAAGGATAGACACTTAACAGACATTACGTTAAGGGCACGCTGCCATTAAACTTCACGTCTTCCCTAAAACCATCACTCACCTGCTGCCGGGCATCTCATTCACATCCATCTACCGTTCAGCCGTGTTCCGCACCTCCAAAGCTGTTGCTAGGTCGGATATCCATCTAATTGGGAGAAAACAGAGAGGAACATTATTCTGTGAAAAACAACATTAAGAGCAATAACATCAAGACATTGAGAGAAAGCTGAAAGAGGGGAAAAGACAAGAGACATTGAGAGAAAGGAGGAGCTTAGTCGCAGCTGGACTGGACTTTTACTCAGGAATCAGTGAAGGAACTCAATTCCATCAACAAGCACCCCTGACAGAAGTATCAGGACGGAGGGCTAGTCATTCACATTTACCAGGTGAGCCTTATGGGCCGGTACATGCCCACAGATATCGCACCTTGGGTCGAAGGGTTTGGGAGATACCACAGTCACCTATCAGCGCATTCACGTTTTTCCATATCCATGCAGGAGCAGTACCAACGATTGTCGCTGCCCACAGCTGATCTGCAGGGAACGAAACCAGAAAGGGGTGACCTAACTCCAGGGAAGACTAAAACCGGGCCCCAACGCCTCAGCAGCAGAGACCAGGTGAGCATAAGAGAACGCGAAGCCTCAACAACTCTCTGCCTCGGCATTATGGCAACTTCTGAGACAGATCTGTTGGTTCAACTACCAGGGCAATTACCGGCTGAAGTACACTCCTCACGACAAGAGACTAGTGCATTAAGAAGGGATCTTATCGTAACTCGGGAAAGAACCAATGATATAGCAAGACAGGTGCTACAGGCAGAAGCCGGACAGGTTCCCTTACCTGGGATAAGCCAGGATGCTCTGCCACAACTGCCACAACATTCCACACCGGTTCAGGTAGTCCTTCCAGGGGCAGTGCCCTTAGCTCCGCCTGAACGCTTCAATGGCGACCCAAACAAATTCGCCATATTCATGAACCAATGTTGTCTACATTTCTCATGCAGACCGGGAGCCTTTCCTAATGATCTGTTATGCTCACCTTGTCTCTGCGGGGGCGTTGGGGCACGGTTGGAGCCCTCCCTGGACTGGACTCCTCAGGTTTGAGCTCTTCCCTCGACTGCGATAGTGTAGACTGCTCGAGTTGCTGGTTATACACCTGTTGTTTTGTAATGATGAGCTCTCCGTCCTGCTTTCTCTCAGCAGGGGCTGTGGACAGACCAAGTTGTGTCACTGGTCCTTATGCGTGGTGGCCAAGACTGGCTGTGACCAATCCCACCTTGGAGGTACGTTTTTGTAGCAATGATTATTGTCCGTAACCTTTCTGTTGATTTTTCCCCAATGATTATTGTCAGTAACGTTGTAATGTCCTTTCTTTCCCCTTAGGTATGAAGATGGTCCGCGGAGTCACGGTGATGGAAGAGGGTTCTAAACAATGCCAAAGAGATCCAGAAGAGCCCACTAGTAGGTAAATTGGGTTTCCGGGTGAAGCGCATGTTTTTGAGTTGCGTGGCCAAGGAGTTAAAAGTTTATGCAGTTGCTAACCTTATGCTTTCTGTCTCCCTTGCAGGTTCAACCAGACGGTGCTTAATGGCGAGCGATGATCCACAAGGATGTTGAGCCGGAAGATGACTCCTGTGTTGTCGGGAGTTTGGAACAGGTAAGGGTGCAAGGAGATGCAAGAGTTGTATCAGCGGAGACAGGTAAGATGCGCGTGGGAATTGCATAGTTAGAATCGGGTAGCAGAGCTTTGAGCGATGGTGTGGCTGGTCCCAGTTAAGATGCGCGCGTTAGCTGCAGAGTTGGATCGGGTAGCGGTGCTTCAAGCGATGGCGTGGCTGGGCTCCGGTAAGATGCATGCGGTAACTGCAGAGTTGGATCGGGTAGCAGTGCTTCGAGCGATGGCGTGGCTGGTCTTAGCTAAGATACGCGTGGTAGCTGTAGGATGGAGACTGAAAATAAACATGATGAACTTGAAACAGGTGAGGAACTGTAGACGGCAGTAAGCGTTAGCACCAGCATGCGGAAAATGAGAAGCGCCAGCATGCGGGTGGGGCTGGCTTATATAGCCTGGCCCCAGTCACTCCCTTTAGGCCCCAACTTGTGGCCCCACCTTACCATCCCTCTGACTTCTGCATGTGCCTCCAATGTCTTTGGAGGGCCGCGCCCGGCCTGGATGCACGTGTCTTAGGCACACTATGTGCAGAGAACACTTTTAAATGAGCTTGCGCCAAAGATGCCAGGACATGCAGGGCATGAAGGTAATGGACCTTGACCAGTATCCATGACATGATCAAGCCAAAGTGGCATTTGTACTCTCATATCTAGGTGGTAATGTGGCATACTGATCAATACCATTAGTGACCCAAGATGATCCTTTGCTTCTGAACTTTGGGGGTTTCCAACACAAGATGGAGAAATTGTTTGCCCGACATGCTCAGGGACAAGCCCTGGACAACGAGCTACTGTCACTCAGACAGGGAAATCAATATCTATTAACCTATATTGCAGCTTTCAATCGTCTCATAGCCCAAACCAAATGGCCAGAAGAGAAAAGGACTACACTCTTCTATCGAGGGCTACGTGGGGAACTTAAGGATGTGTTGGTGCGAGTTGTGAACCCACCTGAGGGATGTGCATACTACATAGACCTCACAGTGCAACTCGATCATAGTTTGCAGAACAGAAAAATGGATCGAGCCAGAACAGAAGGTAGGACAGTTTGTGTGCGACCCCGCAAAACCTACACCAAACCACATGAACACCCGGAACCAATGCACATCAGTGGGTTATGGAGTCCTTTGACCAAGGCAGAAAAAGAAAAAGAAGACAACAACAACTCTGTCTATATTGTGGGAAAGCAGGCCTTTTCCTCCGTGATTGCACGGTGAAACCTCCCAAGAAAATGGTTGGGGCAACAGATAAAAATAACGAAGAAGAAGCACCGGACTCAGGAAAATCCAATGCCCGGCAAGCGTAGGGGTCCACTTGTCGAGCGAGAAAAAGGAATGCGTACAGACCTCACATCTAGTCCTTCCGGTACTATTGGTAAATCACAAGCAGCCATCAAAGATACATGCCTCGAAGGCATACGTTGACAGTCGGGCATTAGGAAACTACATTGACCAAGATCTGGCAATACGAATAGGCCTTCCTCTTCAACAAAAGCAGAAATCGGAAAATGTCACTGCAGTGGATGGATCTCAGTTATCATCTGGCCCGGTGACACGATGCACCAAGAAAGTCAAGCTTCTGTTGCAGGATGGGCATCAAGAAGACATCACCTTTGATCTCATCGGTGCTCCTCAATTCCAGTTGATATTGGGAATGCCCTGGCTAGAAAATCATAATCCTAACATCGACTGGCAGAAACGAGTTCTGACCTTTTCTCAAGATTGCACCGACACCTGCTACAACAAAGACATCATCAACCAAAAACCCAAGAAAAGCATTGTGCTGGGCCTCACTGGCAGTTTACCATCTGATAGCACTGTTACCAGGATGTCTGCCAAAAAGAACAAGCTAACATTTTGCCCACACATAGACCCTACGATTGCCAAATAGACCTTGTGTTACGCTCACTTGGCTCCCACAGGGGCGTCGATCTGAACTGGACAGCTGCGATCTCCACCAATGTGACGCGCAGAGCCGAGATGACAGACTGGACTGGCCCACCTAGCTTCGTTTGCTTGGCCCGTAGGAGTATTCTTCTGCAAATGGAGAAAGGGAATTAACCACCCGTGGAGTTGAGCGTTAACCTCCACCCCCGCTGTTCTCCTCACTGATCACCTTTAATGTCCCCTCTTATAGTCTCACCTGATGGTTTGGAAAGATGAGCTCTCCATCCTGCATTCAGCGCAGGGGCACGTAGATAACCAGTTGCTTCACTGGTTCGAAGGAATTGGTGAGTTCCAGAACAATATTGACTCTGAGATTTCCGGCAAGACGGCGTAAGTATATAGTTCGTAAGAGTTCAAATGTCTGACTTTCACTCTTGTCCGATTCCTTGCAGGTTGCAGCTTGACCCTAGCGAAGAGTTCCTCGTGGCAACCGGTAACATTCAGGTAAGGATTTGTATTATCCAACACAGTTCGATAAAATAATGTCAGTATGTAACCTGTGGCTTTCTCCCTTATTCAGGTGCTGAGAGAAATTATGAAGTCTCTGGGAATAATGCCTCTGGTGGTAAAATTAGGTAAGTCTATTGTGGTGAGGAGGATTCCCCCTGTTTGTCCCTTTGTTTCACCTTGCTGTCCATTTGTTCCCCTTCGGGGCCGGGGTACAGCTAAGATGCAGTGGAGGATGCGCCGACCTGTAAAGAGGAATAGTACCCCCGGCGGTAAAATCAGGTAAGTCAATAAGGGGTAACTAATATTGCCTCTGTTTATTCCCTTGGCTCACCTTGCTGTTCTTGTGTTTCCCTTAGTTGCCGGAGTGCGGCGGGAACATGCAGAAGAATGCGGTGGATAGTGAAGATGCTGCGAAGGCCAGTGAGATCAGCGCGGCGCTGCAGCAGGCGAGGCGACGCGCATAAAATAACTTCTTTCTTCCAGCTCGAAGGCGCGGTGGATCGTGAATTCAGGTAAGGATCAAAGGTATTGCTCTTGTTCTAACCTTTTCTCCTTCTATCTGCCTTTTTCTAGGAGCTCCAAACTCAAGGCGGGCCTGGCAGAAGACTGGATGCAGACTTGCAGACACGGTGAGTGTTACGCTGCTGGATGCAGAATAACTCGAAGAGTGTGCTGCTCTTCGGGCGTGGTTTAAATAGCCTCCAAAGTAGTCTCAGGTAAGTATTCCTCCCCGACCCCACCCGAGTAAAAATAGTCCCAAGGTAAAGTAGTCCCTTCCAAGCCTCTTTTGGCTTGGAGCTCTTGCAGCATGGTCTGCATCAGGTAAGTTTGCAGCATGGCCTGCATCAGGTAAGTTTGAATCTATGAGCCTGGCGCCATATGACGCCATAGACGCCAGGACTGCACCCAAATGGCCCCTAGCAGGGGTTGTTGGGCTTGCTTGGAATAACTTGATGCCTGCTTCCGGGGCTGCTGGACTTGATCTGGATCCCCGGGGGTAGGCATCATGACAGCACTCCCCCCCAAGGTCCCTCCTAAAGTCGTTCTTCCCCGTGGTTTTGGTTTGTCTGGGAAATTTCGGTGGAATTTTTTCACCAATCGGGGTGCATGAACGTGGTCACTAGGTTCCCATGACCTTTCCTGTGGTCCGTAACCTTTCCAGTCGATTAAATAAAAAAGCTTTGACTTCACCAGCTTGGAGTCCAGGATGTTCTTAACCTCAAATTCGGGTTCAGCGTCGATAAGGATGGGGTCTGGTGGCTTGGTTAGTCTTGTCCCTGGGTGCACTGGTTTCAAAAGTGACACATGAAAGACGGGGTGAATTTGAATATTAGCAGTAAAGTCCAACTTGACGGCCACTGGGATTATATGGCCTTAATAGAGTAAGGACCCAAATATCTGGGGTTAAAGGTCTGTGTTCCCTTTAGAGGTATGTGTTCTGTGGCAAACCATACTTGGTCCCCTATCTGGTATTGTGGAGTATCACTTCTATGCCGATCAGCATTTTTCTTGTATTTTTCTTTCGCTTGTTTTAAATGTGCAGTTGCTTCCTTAAAGGCTTGTGTAATCGTAGCGTGCAGATGGTTCACTGCGGGCATTTCTAAGTGTTGGGGTGAGTCAAGGTCTGAGGTTCGAGGATGGTGCCCATATAAGGTAAAAAAGGGGCTTTGTCCAGTTCCAGAATGTACTGAATTATTGTATGCATATTCGGTGATCCAAAGAATGTCTTTCCAATTACTCTCAGTCTGATGTAACATACAATACAGGTATTGTTCAAGAGTCTGGTTGGTCCTCTCCGTTTGACCATCGGTTTGGGGGTGGTGACTGGTCGATAACCTCACATCGATTTGCGCCAATTGACAACATTTCCTCCAAAAATGTGAAATGAATTGACTGCCCCGGTCAGAGACCAATAGGGACGGAAATCCATGTATGCGAACAATGTTTTCGAATAATTCCTTGGCCAGGATTGAAGCTGAAGGTAATCCCTTTAAAGGAATAAAGTGGGCCATCTTGGAAAACGGATCCACAGTAACTAGAATGGTGTTAAATGCATTGCATGGAGGTAGATCAGTAATAAAGTCTAACGATAAGGTGTGCCATGGTGTAGGCAGAATGTCTAAAGGTTGTAAGAGTCCAGCTGGTTTTCTCTTCTGACTTTTATTTTGGGCGCAAATGCCACAAGACATTACAAATGATTTAATATCCTTTCGCCAGGTGGGCCACCAGAATTGTTTCTTAATTTTAGCTTCAGTCTTTGCGATACCTGGGTGCCCCTCCATTAGGGTGTCATGATAATGGGAAATGACTAGCTCTTGTAGTTCCTTGTGTGGCAGAAATAGCCGCCCTTGGTAATAAGGCAGGTCATTGGTGACAGAGTAGTCCGGGTCTTTCTTAACCCAGTCCTGCAGGGCTGTGGAATCAAAGAGTTGCTGGATCTTTACCTGAATGTCCTCTAGTGTCTGTCTGTAGAGTAGTCATGCCAAGAATCCTTTGTTCGGAAATTATAGGTACTGGTTCTGGGTTCACTTCTGCCTCTCCCATCCCTATTCGGGATAAGGCGTCTGCTTTACCGTTCTTGCAACCTGGTCGATAGGTTATCACGAAATCGAACTCGGCAAAGAATAATGCCCATCGGAGCTGGCGTGACGATTGAGCCTTGCCTGTCTTTAAATACTGCAAGTTCCGGTGATCGGTGATCACAGTAATGGTATGCCTGGAACCGAGAAGATAGAGCCGCCAAGCCTTGAAGGCAGATTTAATGGCTAATAACTCCTTGTCGGTAACAGCATAGTTTAACTCGGGTGCCGAGAACTTTCTGGACCAAAATGCTACTGGTTGAAGCTGGCCAGTTTCAGCGTCCTTTTGGGACAGGACAGCTCCCATGGCTAAACTGGATGCATCAGTTTCCACTATGTATGGAAGTTCAGGGCATGGGTGCTTTAGTACAGGTGCAGATGTGAATTTCTCTTTCAGCTCTTGGAAGGCATTTTCAGCTTCTTCAGTCCACATAAAGCATTTGTTTTTTCGCAAGAGTGCTGTGATGGGATGTACAACATGTGAGAAATCCGGGATGAATCTGCAGTAGAAATTGGCAAAGCCGAGCATGCTTTGTACTCCTTTAACTGAACTCGGTGATGGCCACTTAAGAATTGCGTCCACCTTTCGTGAGTCCATTCGGACTCCTTTTGGACTTAGGATAAACCCAAGGAATTCAACTTCCGTGGCATGAAAAACGCATTTTTCCAGTTTTGCATATAGTTTGTGCTGGCGCAATTTCTCAAGGACTGCTCGGACGTGCTTCACATGGTCAGATTCTGAAGAGGAGTACACTAGAATATCATCGATATATATATACGACAACACAAACATCAATGAGTTCACGAAGGACATTGTTCATAAAGCATTGGAAGGCTGCTGGTGCATTGCACAACCCGAAGGGCATTACCTGGTATTCGAATAACCCGTATTTAGTGCGAAAAGCAGTCTTCCATTCGTCGCCGTGGTTCACACGTACCAGATGGGTGCCCTCCGGAGATCCAACTTAGTGCATATGCAGGCGTCCTTTACTTGGTCTAGTAGTTCAGGGATCAGAGGCAATGGGTATCGGTTCTTAACAGTGATCTGGTTCAATGCGCAGTAGTCTATGCACGTTCTGAGGTCACCTTCCTTTTTGAGCACGAAGAACAAAGCTGAAGATGCAGGGGACTTGGATGGGCGAATGAAGCCATTAGCAAGGTACTGGTCTAGGTATTGCCGTAGGTGAAGGTTCTCAGGTTCCGTAAGGGTGTAGATCCTACTACAAGGGGGTTGTGCACCGGGTATGAGATCGATTTGACAATCGTATGATCTGTGAGGTGGTAAGGTATTTGCCTGTTCTTTTTGGAAGACATCCTGGAATTCTTGATATTCTGGAGGTAATTGCACGACTGATGTGGTGACTGTGGCCAGGCCTGCGTTCAAGTTTTTCTTTGGGTAACAGGTTTGTGCACAATCCGGGAAGGCTATTCTCTTCTCTTGCCAATCAATACAAGGATTATGTGTTTCCAACCAAGGTATCCCCAGTATTATTTGGAACTGTAGGGCTTTGATTAGATCAAACACAATAGTTTCTCGATGCCCATCCTGACCCAATAGTGTCATCTCTGCGGTGGAATGAGTTACAGGCCCAGAGGCAATTTCAGTTCCATCGACTGTGGTGATGACATCTGAGGTGGTCTTTCGGCAGAGAGGTAGATTCATCCTGGAAGCCAATTCGTAGTCCACATAGTTTCCTATGGCCCCGCTATCAATGTATGCCCTTGCTGCGTGCATACGTGATGGCTGCCTTGGATCTCCGAGGACCATTGGTATGATGAAATGTGAGGTCTGAGTATCCTTCTTCAAGCTCGGCAAGCGGACCTCTACGCTTGTCGGGCGTGGTCGTTTCCCGGGTCTGACCCCATATGGCTTTTATCAGCAGCTCCTACCACCTTCTTGGGTGGTTTTACAGGGCAATCCCATAGAAAATGCCCAGAAGTTCCGCAATATAGACACAGTTGCATTTGCCGTCTCCTTTCTCTTTCCTTCTGGGTTAAGGGTCCTTTAACCCCTCCGATTTGCATGGGTTCTGAAGCATCTTCTCCTTTGGGGTTAGCGTGGGTTTTGACCAACACCCGATTCTCAAACTTGGCTCAATAAGACTTTCTGTTCTGAAGTCTGTGATCTAACTGGACCACTAAGTCTATATATTCAGCGCAGTCTTGAGGTGGGTTCACAACTTGAGCCAAGACATCCTTGAGCTCTCCTCGAAGCCCTCAATGAAATAACGTGATTCGTTTTACCTCGAGCCATCCAGTTTCCACTATCAACCTATTAAAGGTCGCAATGTAGGATAGAAGGTCCTGGTTACCCTGTCGTAGGGACAAAACTTTGTTATCCAGGGCCTTTCCTTGGGAGTGCCGGGCAAATAGTCTTTCCATGCTCATTTGAAAGCCCTGAAAATCCCAAAGAATTGGGTCATCCTGAGTAACTAGTGGAATTGACCAATCAGCTGCACTGCCGCTGAGATATGACAATACAAAGGCTACCTTGGCTTGATCGTTTGGGAAGGCTCCAGGTCTGCATAAAAAGTGCAAGCGGCATTGGTTAATACACACGGCAAACCTTTTGGGGTCCCCGGCAAAGCGTTCGGGCGGAGCTAATGGAATATTTCCTGGTAGGTTTATTTGCACAGGGCTACTTGATAACACAGGAGCTGGATTTCCCCTGGAACCAGGTAGGGGTGCTTGTCCAGCCTGGCTTTGCAGTAGTTGCCTAGCAAGGTCATCAGTTCGCTCCTTTGACAAAATTAGTTCTCTCCTAAGAGCATTGGTTTCTTGACGGGCGGAATGCACTTCAGCCCTCAGTTCCCCTAGTAATTGGGCCAATTGGTCAGTTTCTGAGGTATCCATAACGCCCGGGTGGGAATTTGTGGTCAGGCTTCGCGTTCTGTTACGCTCATCTGGCTCCCACAGGGGCGTTGATCTGAACTGGACTACTGCGGTCTCCACCAATGTGACGCGTAGGGCCGAGATGACGGACTGGACTGGCCCACCTAGCTTTGTTTGCTTGGCCCATAGGAATATTCTTCTGCAAGTGGAGAAAGGGAATTAACCACCCGTGGAGTTGAGCGTAAATCCCCCCACCCCGCTGTTCTCCCGACTGATCACCTTGGATGTTCCTTCTTATAGTCTCACCTGATGATTTGAAAAGATGAGCTCTCCATCCTGCATTGAGCGCAGGGGCGCGTAGATAATCAGTTGCTTCACTGGCTCGAAGGAATTGGTGAGTTCCAGGACAATATTGACTCTGATATTCTCTGCAAGACGCCGTAAGTATGTGGTTCGTAAGAGTTCAAATGCCTGACTTTCACTCTTGTCCGATTCCTTGCAGGTTGCAGCTTGACCCTAGCGAAGAGTTCCTTGTGGCAACCGGTAACATTCAGGTAAGGATTTGTATTATCCAACACAGTTCGATAAAATAATGTCAATATGTAACCTGTTGCTTTCTCCCTTATTCAGGTGCTGAGAGACTGTAAAATCAGGTAAATCTTTTGTGGTGAGGAGGGTTCCCCTTGTTAGTCCCTTGTTTCACCTTGCTGTCCTTTTGTTTCCCCTTAGGGGCCGGGATTCGGCTAGGATGCAGTGGAAGCTGTGCCGACCCGTGAAGAAGAACAGTACCCCCGGTGGTAAAATCAGGTAAGTCTATGGGGGTATTCCTCTGTGTATTCCCTTGGCTCACCTTGCTGTTCTTGTCTTCTCCTTAGGTGCCGGAGTGTGGCGGTAACATGCAGGAGGATTCGGTGAAATGTGAAGATGCTGCGAAGGCCGGTGAGTTCAGCGCTGCGCTGCAGCAGACGAGGCGACACTCATAAAATAACTTCTTTCTTCCAGCTCGAAGGCGCGATGGATCGGGAATTCAGGTAAGGATCAAAGGTATTGCTCTTGTTCCAACCTTTTCTCCTTCTTTCTCCCTTTTTCTAGGAGCTCCAAACGCGAGGCGGGCGTGGCAGAAGACTGGATGCAGACTTGCAGACACGGTGAGCGTTACGCTGCTGGATGTAGAATAACGCGAAGCGTGTGCTGCTCTTCGGGCGTGGTTTAAATAACCTCCAAAGTAGTCCCAGGTAAGTATTCCTCCCCGACCCCACCCAAGTAAAAATAGTCCCAAGGTAAAGTAGTATGGTCTGCATCAGTTAAGTTTGCAGCATGGTCTGCATCAGGTAAGTTTTAATCTATGAGCCTGGCGCCTATGGTGCCAGGACTGACTCTCCATATGAGCCTGGCGCGATAGGCGCCAGGACTGCACCCAAATAGCCCTTAGCGGGGGTTGGTGGGCTTGCTTGGGGTAACTTGATGCCTGCTTCCGGGGTTGCTGGACTTGGTCTGGGTCCCCGGGGGTAGGCATCATGACACCTTGTGCCCGGAGCCCAAATTCCCTGCAGCCGATTTTTGCCTTAACTGAGCAAGAAAACCAACATCTTAAAACGTACCTGGATCAGTATCTGGCAAATGGTTTTATCCGTCCATCCAAGTCTCATGCCTAAGAAGGAGGGGGACTTGAGGACCTGTAGTGATTACAGAGCAATCAACCAGATTATCGTGAAAAACCAATACCTTTTGTCACTTATACCCGAGCTCCTTGATCAAGTGAAACACTCCCAGATTTACACCAAGTTGGATTTGCGATGGGCCTACTACCTTGTGAGAGTGAAAAAAGGAGACGAATGTAAGACGGCCTTTCGTACGAAGTATGGCCTTTTTGAATATCAAGCCATGCCTTTTGGGTTAAATAACGCCTCTGCAGCATTTCAATTCTTTATGAATGATGTACTCTGTGAGTTATTGGACATTTGCGCACTTGTCTACATAGATGACATTCTCATCTACTTCAATTCCAAGGAAGAACATGTCGGTCATGGCCGAGCAGTTTTAGAAAAAATTTGACAACACCAATTATATGCCAAGCTGGAAAAATGTTTCTTTCATTTGACCGAAGTCGAAATTCTCGGTTTCATGCTCACAACGCAGGGAGTGCATATGGACAGACGGAAAGTTGACGCAATACTCCAGTGGCCCTCACCAACCTCCACAAAAGGAGTACAAAGTGTTCTCGGCTCTGCTAATTTCTACCATCGATTCATTCCTGGGTTCTCGCAAATTGTTCACCCAATCACTTCTTTGCTGAGGAAGAACAAGAAATTCCATTGGTCCATAGAAGCAGAAGAAGCATTTCAGAAACTAAAACTAGCATTTACCACAGCACCGGTTCTTCGACATCCCAGTCCAGACCTACCATACATAGTGGAAACAGACTCTTCAAACATAGCCATGGGAGCGGTGTTATCCCAAAGAGACCCAGAAACTGGACAGCTACATCCCGTCGCACTCTGGTCCTGCAAATTCTCTGCCCCCGAGCTGAACTACGCAATCACGGATAAGGAACTACTGGCAATCAAGGCTGCATTTAAGGCATGGATACACTATCTTCTTGGGGCATGACACACGGTCACCGACATCACAGATCATCATAACTTACAATATTTGAAGACTGCCAAAGCACAATCCTCACACCAACTTCGTTGGGCGCTCTTTTTCGCAGAATACAACTTTATTATTACCTATAGGCCTGGAGTGCGGTATGGAAAAGCAGACTCTGAAGACTCCTGGAAAAACATACTTTGGGTAGCCGAGTATGCATACAATAATTTGGTTCATACAAGCACTGGACAAACTCCATTCTATACTCTACATGGAAGACACCCACGGACATCAGTGTTTGATCCACCCAATACTTTGGAAATGCCAGCAATAAAAACCTTGCATAAATCCATCACTCAAGTTCTTGAGGAAGCAACAGAGCACTTGGACAAGGCCAAAGAAAGACAAAAACTGTTTGCTGACCGACACCAAAAAGAAGCTCACAACTACCAGATTAGGGATAAAGTCTGGTTAGCGTCTAGACACATACCTTTGAAAGGACCGCAGGCCTTTCGCCCAGATATCTGGGCCCCTATACTATCAAGGCGATAATGAACCCTGCCGCCATGAAGTTGGAGTTACTATCGCATATGAAAATTCACCCGGTATTTCATGTCTCTCTCCTCAAGCCAATGAAACCAAACACACAGATTGATTCTCCGCCAGAACCTGAATTATTAAATGGGGAACCCGAATATGAAGTTAAATCTATGTTGGACACCAAGGTGGTTTGGTCCAAACCGTACTACCTAATAGACTGGAAAGGATACAGACCTCAAGACCGAACCTGGGAACCCAGCAAATATGTTCACACCCCTCGTTTGGTTAAACAATTCCATCGTAATAGCCCCACCAAACCAGGGCCAGGAGGAGGATCACCCTTGAGAGGGGCCTTGAGGGGGGTACTGTCATGGCCACTTGCCCAGGATCACAGGAGCGACACCATCAAGTGGAGGGAGCAGGGGGCATCATGATTCACACACGTCCCTTTGGGACATTTATACATGGGGGGTCTGGTCGGACGCAGTGCTGGCGCCTTTGGCGCCAGGCTCATGGAAGAACTTAACAGGACATTTTCATTTTGGGCAGTAGTGCTTGGAATGGAATGGAACTCTTTTATTATGGGCAGGAATACTCTTAAGAACTTCTCATTTGTTTGTAACTAGTCCGGGTGTGGCCTCCATTTTCATCTGCATGTGCAACTTCTAGGAGTGGCAGGGTGTGGCAAGCAGGACTGAGCTAGGGGGGGCGTGGCTGTAAGAGCTCAGCTATAAAAGCCAGCCCAACCCCAAGGCACACACTTCGCTTTATTCTGCACCTCCGTGCAGCGGAACGCTCACCGTCACCTGGGATTCATCTTACTTGGAGAGATCCTGCCATCTACATCCGTACTTACCATCTGGGGGATCCTGCTCTTACCTGCACGTTTCTTCCCGGCACCGCGGCTCACCTGCAAATATCTCGGAGCGCAGACATCTTCTTCCTGGCACTGCGGCTCACCTGCAAACATCTCGGAAAGCAGACAGCATCATCTGGGCACCGCAGCATGACGCACTCCATCCAAACTCGCAGCACCTGGAAAAGAAAGGCAACAGACAAGGTTAGACACTTAACAGACATTACGTTAAGGGCACGCTGCCATTAAACATTGCGCCTTCCCTAAAACCATCACTCACCTGCTGACGGACATCGCGGTCACATCCATCTACCGCTCAGTTGCGTTCCGCGCCTCCACAGCCGTTGCTAGGTCGCATATCCATCTAATTGGGAGAAAAAAGAGAGGAACGTTATTCAGTGAAAGAGAACATTGAGAGCAATAACATCAAGACATTGAGAGAAAGCTGAAAGAGTGGAAAAGACAAGAGACATTGCGAGAAAGCAAAAGGAGGTGCTTAGTCGCAGCTGGACTGGACTATTACTCAGGAATCAGTGAGGGAACTCGATTCCATCAACAAGCGCCCCTGCCAGAAGTAGCAGGACGGAGAGCTCATCATTCACATTTACCAGGTGAGCCTGATGAGCGGGTACATGCCCACAGATATCGCACCTTGGGTCGAAGGGTTTGGGAGATACCACAGTCACCTATCAGGGCACTCACGTTTTCCCAAATCCACGCTGGAGCAGTGCCAACAATTGTCACTGCCCACAGCTGATCCGCAGGGGACAAAACCAGAAAGGGGTGACCTAAGTCCAGGGAGGGCTTCAACCGGGCCCCAACGACTTCGCAGAGACCAGGTGAGCGTAACAAGCACTCAGCAAATGCCATGAGAGGTGGTATATACTTGGCGGTATATACGTTTTTTGTGTTCTGTGTGCCACACCCATACATATGGGAATTATTCGCAACCATGAAGACTTGAAATTAAAATATGAAAATCAAAACTTTGCTACTGTGTATTCTAGAGAGATGGGACAAATTGGTATACAATGTATCCAGTGAGAGACGCATGGAAATTAGATTGTATAAATTGGGGATACATATAACTGAACCTATGTTTATAAAAGTGCGTAATCATTGTGCCTAAAATCTGTAATTCATTGATGTCAAATGCTAGAGGGAGAGCTTAATGGGAAATTAAATCTGAATTTCAAACAGACACTCCTAGATCAAGCCTTCTTATGTGATAGAGACAACAAGATAGACAGGGATATGTGATGTGTCATTTTCAAATGGGTCTGGAGACCAAAGAAATACACTGAACAATAGGACCCAATTGTACTCATCATTAAGTTGACTGGGTAATTAATGTCAAACAGGAAGGTAGAATGGACTTTGTGGAAAAAAAGAGGAGCAGGAAAGTCTGTCGGACAAAAGAATATCAGATTTAGGCTCCAGCTGGGTGGCACTGCTGGGGAAGCCTCCTTAAAAGGGCCATTTCCCACATTGAAATGAATGCTGAATAAGTTTCCAGGGCAGGAGTAAATTACCTGAGAGATGTTTTGGAAGCAGATTCACAGACTGAAATGAAGAGCATAACCAGCAGAGGTCCCTGAGCCCATTCTGTGTCCCATCTTTTCCTGTAACCTTTGAAAGACAAGCCAAAATATAGCTCCATGACATCAGAGTAGAGAAATGTCCTAACAATTAATTAAATCTGTGATAGTATCAAACAGTACTTTGGTCAACTCTGTTTAAGAGCTATACCATTGAAAGGGGGTATATGGTGCAAGGCGTATGTGCTTTGTGATTTAAAAGCAAAATTTAAACCTTAGGTTCAATCATCATAATAAAATGCTTTTCTCCTTCAATATTGGATTTCTGGAGGCCTTGGTCATCTCAAATGGAAATGCTGCATGACAAGTTTTTTGACAAGTTTTTTGATTGATGTCAGCCATATTCAATGGGCCTCATTACGAGGTTGGAGGTAGCATTGGCGCTATTAGCGCCATGGCTGCCTCCAAACTCGCTCCGACTCCGCCCTGGTGAATGGAGCAATTACCGGTCCATTCCAAGGTTGGCGGGACCGGTACTTCGCCATTCATCAGGGCCCTTCCCCATGCCCATTTGAGCCCCCATAGGGCTCAATGGGAATGGGGAAGGCGCTAATAACGGTACCGCAAATTGCGGTACCGTTATTAGCTCCAGAGTCCCTTTGCGGGTACCGTCCTTAACGCCTGGAAAAACCAGGCATTAAGGGAGGACCCGCAAAGGGAACTCGTAGTAGGGCGGTAAGGGATTACCGGCACTGTTGCCCTTACCGGTGCCGGTAATCCCTTACCGCCCGCCTCGTAATGAGGCCCAATAAAGTAATTGACATATTTACCTTAATTAACTGGGGTGTTCTGAGAGTAGACATGGTTCCTAGAAAATATCAAGTGATGTACATCCACTGTCCAGGTATTCCAAAAGCAACCACAACTTTGAGAAACCAGTCTTTACTATTATTTGCATCAAATCCAACATCATGGAAAGAGACAGTCCAACAGAATTCATGCCCACGCCATGTGTCATAGGTAGTGTCCCTCATGTTATATTTAAATCATTCTAAGCATCATAGAATCATTTGTTCTGGAATCGCAATTGTATTACATTGTTTTGTTTTAAAATGTTTCTCTCAGAACAGCTTCACCTCTTGATTTCATGGTGGATGCTTTTTTAAAGTAGGCATAATATTCTATTGTGGATTGGCCGATCTAATTTCCTGGTGCCAAATCAAACATGCATTTCTGTGCATACCTCCACATTGAAGCCAAACATTAGGCTTGGTCTAGGTTGAGGTGCGGTTGCAGTCCCATTCCATTTCAAGTGGGCGATCATCTGTGACATTATTTGATGTAATTTTATTTAATGCAAGAAATTGTGTCTCATTCCGAATTTGGCAGGTCAGGAAAAAAGTGGAGATAATTCTATCAGAGATACTTTTTTTGGGTTCCATGTGTTAATATCCCCACAAGAATATGGGGATACAAAATATCGGCATATTTTTGTGGCAATATTGAGCCATGGACCCTGCGGGGGCACTCGCGCAACCCCTGCATTATTTTAAAATGTGCAAGGACACCCCTGCACTCCCGCTCCCACAAATTATCCCCCAAAAAAATATTGCCAATGGTGAGACAAACGATCATATGTACGGCGATATTTTTGGTGGGGATAATATGTAGGGATACCTTTTTTTGGTGTTAACGGAATTGCTGCTGTTTTTCCTGCACTGCCAAATTATCATTGTTGACATATTTAACACTAGATTTGTTGAGGAAAAAGTGGCAGATTCACCTTCAGCTTGTTGCCTGAAGTAAATCATCGACTTTTCCTAGAACAATTGGCATATTTACCATGCAGTACTTTCCACTGGTGGTAAATCTGCCAAAAATCCCCAGTAAGTCTTTTGGACTTCAGAAATTGATATTTACACTGCCCTACCACCATTTGAAATGCTCTGGTTAACCCACACGACCAAGTGGCAGTAAGGGTAACCAATGTTGGTGGCAATTTGGCAGATTTTCCACCAAATTACCTCCAAACTCATAACGTGGACCTTTGTTTTTGCAAACCACCAGATTCTTCTCTGAATGTGTGAGGGTGGATTGTTACATGCTAAGTTTCTTAAATAGATGTTTGTACGATACCGAAAAGTGAACCTTAAAACTTTAAAAGTTAATTCTCTGCATATTGTTTGTGGATTGGTTTTAGGCTTCTTTGGGTAGGGTGTCACTCAATTGATTTATAAATATAACCCGACAATGTGCAAGTCAGTTCTCTTAGATCCTGTCTCCTGTTCATGGGTCACAGTAGCAATCTGAGGTGGTATGCACCCTAAACTCCTGTGTGAAGGCTTTGGTTCTTATTCTCTGTCTGGGACCACACTTTCTTTTCAAATACAAGGGTTAGGAAAGGACCCAGGGTTCTGCCTTGTACTACTCCTGACGTCAACATCACATGTGTGTGTCCTGCCCTGTTTTCCCAGGGTCCCTCGCACCCTACGTCACTTCCCGAACTCAGGCATGAGACTTGGTCACAATGCAGACTGGTGGGCACAGGCACAGTAGGAGTGTGTGCGGTATCTGCATGTTTAAGTCAATTGTGAGAATCTATGTGCACTGTGTGCCGCTTGTGGCAACCTGCCCAGTGTCAGGCTGAACTTCCAATGTGGGGGCGCATGAGCAGTGTTTGGGTGCATGACATGTGTGTGGATGTAAGTGTGGGAGGAAGGTGTAAATGCATTGTTAGCATGCATGTGAAGTGTGAGCATGTATGTCTGGTGTGTGAGTGAGTATGAAGTATAATGGTGATGGTGCGGTTTGAGGTGCATATTTGTATGTGCAATGTGCATGTGTGAAAGTGTATGATCAGTTTGAGGGTGTTTATCAATGTGGGGATGTGCAAGCTCCCTAGATTACCATGTGCCTGGCTACATTTAAAGTAAATTCTCTCCATTCTGGGCCTGAAGACTGTGCTGGTATCCTTTCCTTCCACCTGTTGATCTATCTAGGCAACTGCAATTCCAGAAATGGGGTTTGAAAGGTAGGTGTGCATGCAGTTTATTTCCAGAAGTGCCTAACAAACCCTAAGTGGGGTCCAGTCTCCAAAACATCATAGACAACCTTAACGTTTTCTGAGATGGCACATTTACCGCTTGGGCTGCAGCCTCTGGGCTGTATCTTCAGCAGGAATCCTGCCTACTGAAAGCCACCCTTTGTCCATCGCATCCTTCTTATAGAACTGGCTGTGTGTGGCCATTCAGCAGCCCTTCAATGCTGCTCTTTGGGACATTGGTGCTTACATTGCAGACTTGCAGCCAGTAAGATTATCTCCATTCTCCTCAGTGTAGTGTGTATAAGTGATACATAGAACACAAACATCATCTTTCTATTTTCTTTATTAATTGTGTCATCACACTCCCTTTGCCTTCTGTCACCAACAACATTTACTACTCACTCTTCCTAAACTTGGATTAGGCTGCCTTCTGAGTTGGCTCGGCGCCCCACATTTGTGATTCTGGAATGTACCTGTGATACCAAAAATAAGCACAGTAGGTATTTTGGGCCTACATACTAACTGGGATTGCCCAAGCATGCTCTTGAGCCCCTCACGCACATGACACTAGTCAATCTCTGCTTTATAATACTCCCAAACTGCGTTGGCATCCCAGGGTGTATATTAGCTCAACACATAAAACTGGACGAACATGCATGCATACTAATACAAGCATGTATAGTGGCCTACTCCATTTGTGTGTTTGCAAACTCCTTTACTGCTTCCCCTCCCTTTTATCTCACCCTTGCTAAAGTCTGGTCACCCCGCCAGGGCACAATAAGACTCGGACTAGGCACTTTGAAACTACAACGGTGGGAATGTGGCACAGTACAAAACAGAGTAACATAACATACCATATGTGCAGTGTGAGGGTGTATGTAGTGCAAGCATGAATGTGTGTTGTGGAGGTGCATGTTTTTTGGCCATTATAACACTATGGGCCTCATTACACGGACGGCGGTAAGGGTTAACGGTCATCGTTAATGGCAACGGTGACCGTTAACCCTTACCGCCGTACTACGAGGTCCCTTAGCGGGTTGGTGCTCTAACGCCTGCTTTTTGCAGGCGTTAAAAACCAACCCGCTAAGGGACCTCGGAGCTAATTACGGCGCCGCAAAATTGCGGTGCTTTAATTAGCGCCTTCCCCATTCCCATAGAGCCCTATGGGGCAGAAATGGGAATGGGGAAGGGCAATGGCGGAAGGGGGATTTACCGCCCCACCGACCTTGGGATGGGGCGGTAAATCCCCTTACCGCCAAGGCGGTGCCGGTAATTTACCGGCATGGTCCAGGGTGCTAATAGCACCCTGGATCACCGCCTTCCGTGTAATGAGGCCCTATAACTATATGAAACACACATTGGGCCTCATTACGAGTATGGAGGTAGCCATGGTGCTATTAGCGCCATGGCTACCCCATACCACCTACCGGGTCCGGGTTCTCGGTATGGGGACTTACCGGGTCATTCCAATCTTGGAGGACCCGGTAAGTCCCCATTCTGAAAACCATTCCCCATTCCCATTCAAGCCCCCATAGGGCTCAATGGGAATGGGAAGGAGCTAATAACGGGCCCGCAAATAGCCGGCCCTTTATTAGCTCCCTGATCCTTTAGCGGCACGCGCTAAGGGCGCCTGGTAACCAGGCGCCCTAAGGGAGCCGCTAAAGGACCTCGTAATACGGCGGTAAGCGGTCAACGGCAACGGCACCCTTACCGTTGAGGTTATCCTCTTACCGCCGACTGCGTAATGAGGCCCATTGCCTGAGCAGGCATTTTGTAATTGATGTGAAGCTGAATCTGTTTAGTCATGTGTTTCTTTATGCAGGAAGCATTATATCAGCCTTGAATCACTATTGGAATACAGATTTACTCTTAGTTGACAGATCCATAACCATATCATTGTGGGTTATGACTAAAGGTCTCGTCATTCATAATGCACCTCTCAGTGTTCTCCATTTTCAAAATAGTGAACCCTAAGTGTGTGTGTGTGGGGGGGGTGGCAGTTTTTGTGTGTATGATGGCAACATATTCCAGTGCTCAACTAGCATATGTCCACCAATTACAATCCTTAAATAAAACGGGCCTCATTACG
This sequence comes from Ambystoma mexicanum, assembly GCF_040938575.1. Taxonomy (NCBI): domain Eukaryota; kingdom Metazoa; phylum Chordata; class Amphibia; order Caudata; family Ambystomatidae; genus Ambystoma; species Ambystoma mexicanum. The sequence goes on along the minus strand of NC_090929.1, from coordinate 1,272,076,837 downwards.
AGGTCGGCGGTAAGGGATTAACGGTGCCGGTAAGGATGACGGTGCCGTTAACCCCTCACCGCCGCATTACGAGGTCCCTTAGTGGGTCCCGCTAAGAGACCATGGCAAAACCAGCCGCCCTTAGCGTGAGCCGCTAAAGGACCAGGGAGCTAACAACGGGTCCATTATAAACGGGCCCGTTGTTAGCTCCCTCCCCATTCCCATTGAGCCCTATGGGAGCTCAAATGGGAATGGGGATGGTTTCCCTGAATGGGGAAATACTGGTTCCTCCAAGGTTGGAATGACCCGGTAAGTGCCATTCAGGGAACCCGGACCCGGTATGCGGTATGGGGGTAGCCATGGCGCTAATAGCACCATGCCTACCTCCTTACTCGTAATGAGGCCCAGTGTCTTCTTTGTCCACCATAACTCTTTCAAAGTTGAACAGTCTACACTAACCAAGTCATCATCATTTCCCTACACAATAAAACCTCTTTATCTAGCTAGCAATACATAATGACTAATATTTTAGATCACTGTATTCTATGTTTTTGCCCCTCTAAAGTAGCAAGAGAACCAGCAACTCCCTCCCTGGCGTCCAACATTCTTCTCCTCTCCAACTGATGTGAACAACTTAAAACTTTCAAATTCAGATCTTTCTCATCTGACTCTTATCTTGCAGCAATAACACCTTTCACTGATGCCCTATATCATCTGTACTTTTCCATCTCCTGAACTAGGAGTCTGCAACCTTAAGACCTCCAGATCATCATCCTCAGCCAGCACAGTCAATGGGAATGGGTCATGGGAGTCGTAGTATAAAGCATCTGCAGAGCCAACGGTTGCAGATTTGTAACATCTGTGATTATGACCTGCTTCTAAACCCCATTTGCGATGACCTCCATTAGTAAAACCAATAACAGGCCCTAAAATCCTTGTTGCTCATCACGGGATTGTGGACGTCAACTTCAAATTAAATCTCAAGGAGTGATATTAATGTCTCTTTGCACACACGCAAGAACTGTGTTTGTGCATGTGCAATCACTTTAAGACCAGTGAAAATATAGATTATTCTTTCTTTCACTGTAAGTGCACTGTCAATGTGCTTGTGCATGCAGGAGCAGTGGATGCGCAAAGGTCTCATTATAACAACGTAATGTAAAGGTAGGTAAAGTACTCCAACGTAGTGCAAAAGTAATGCAAAAATTGAGTGCACACATTGCAAGGAAAACCAGCTTTTATTAACAAAATACAGCCTGGAGAACCAGACAGCTGAATAGAATTGAACTGAGGACCATCTCGAAACACCCACTTGGGGCTAAAATATTTAAAGCAAGAAACCGCAAAATTAACATGTTCTAGAAATGCAACGTTAATTCTAATTCTAACGTTTCCATTGGCTCTTCATCATTAAACCCCTAAGGAACACTATACGTTAAGAAATATGATTGGAATTTTCCTTTCTCGTGACCATCAAACTTCACTGCTGCGTGGAGATCTGCAAGGGGAGAGAAAAGTGACATGGGAAATCTTACAAAGATATATTGACCCCTGTGATCTTACAAAAATAGATACATATACAATTGCACCAGCCTCCAATTGCAGTTTCCGGGTGCCCTTAGTTACCTCTTCTCCTCCCCAGAATGTACAGAGGAGAGTAAAAAAATTGTGCTCAGAAGTAACCTTGAGTTAACAAGTTGTTCAGATCCTTCCACTTGGACTCATCTTCTTCACTAAAAAGCTGCTCCTAGTTAAAGGTTTACACCTTAGATTGTGCCATTCTAACTAACTATCCCTATCTAACCATTAATAAACAGTTTTGTGTCTAAAGATGCAAGAACATTCCTCCTTTTGTGAAGGGTAACTGGAATCCTTTAAACTCTTCCTCTTTCTTAGACTTTAACTACCTTAGTGTTCAAGTGGTTCTCCTTTCAGTGAGTTTTTATAAACGTACTTAGCTTTGACGTCTCACAACACCTTCCTGATGTCGAGTACTGGTTTTGCTCTGTTCCCAGATCAGATAGACACTAACTCTGGAATGTGATTCCTCAAAATACTTTACTAATGTGATTTCAACTGAGATACTTTCTACGAACGAGACCTTGCTGTGGCCTTAATGCGATCTCTGCTCATGCGTGCTGGTGATTTCCCAAGAGACACTCTTTCTAGTTCATGAATGCTGACATTTAACCATGGAAACACTTTCCCTTATTTCAAATGCATGCTAAGGTTTTCGGCGCTTCTCCTTGAAGTACACGCACGCAGACAATTTTTGCAAAAACAATACTTTACCAAACGTGCAACCTAACTGGTCATTAACTAAAGCAGAGTCACTGGAAACCATTCCTCATCAGAACATGCACACTGGCTAGCTAGGAAAGCTCAGTCTTCCCACGTGCATAACAAATGTCTTTTTTCAAAACCTAGGTTCGTTCTTCAGATTAGTTTCTGGCTCTTTACATTTATGGGATTCGTATATGCATTAATACTTGCAGATTTGATGAAAACGGCTCACGCTGCACTCCGACAGTGTGTCACCTCAGTCCCTCGCAAAACTTAAAAACCTGCACCCTGGTCCTCTTCCTGAGGTCAAATTCTTATTTCTTCACAGTTCTGACTTGAAATTGGTTGGAGCCTCTGGAAACCGATCCTTCCTGTTTGACTAGATTTAATGAAAGGCAGTTAAGAATCCTGGTTGAGAGCCCAGGTTCCATACTTAGCCAATTAACACTCAGCTGCCCCCCACTTCTTGGCTTGGGAAACTCTCCTTTCTCTGAATACACCCACTTAAGGCCAAACCAACAGAGAATAGATACAATTAAATCACCACTTAAACCGGAGAAGCACGTCCCCACTCTGTGCACTACCTTATGAGCACCCTGGATCTGACAGTGCCCTGCTCCTGGAAATTAATGTATCCTATCGATTTTTTTACCAAGGCACTTTACCACTGGACTCAGTGCCTTAACCTTCAGTGGGGGCGGTGTACTCACACCCTTTTTCTTCATTTTATCATTGCTGCTGTCTGGGCCTTCTCACGTATCTCACGGTGTCCTTCATAACCATTGTGTATTCATTTTTCTATCATCTGGGGAAGGCACCTACTGTCTAGAGTCTCATTTCAGGCCCCTAAGAACTTTCTCCCTCTCAGCAATTAGCTGAAAACTGTTCTGCATCCCTTTACAACCTGTCCTTGGCTACTTGAAGCCTTCTGCACAACAGCAGAAATAAAATTCCATGCAATGACCATAGCTCAGAAATGCGGCTTAGCACACTAAAACAGCAGAATATGCAGCCTTTAACAATGGCTTTCTCTAACATGGCAGACCTTTTTGCTTGTTACAACAACTAACAATTCCACTTAATATACCTCAATCTACATATCCAAAATAAATCCAACCACATAAACATATCTAATAATGTAGGTCGGATGAAAAGAATGAAAAGAAATACTTTGTTACACACGTGTTTTATGATGCGACAGACAGACGAAAAGCTCCCTAAAAGTGTGGCAGAACTACATCTACCCTAAATTTACCCTAAATACACTGTCACACCACAAAATTCATGTGACTACTTCATCACTACTATCGGTCGAATACCTTGTTAAAAGAGGTTTCTTAACTTATACTTGCGCACACATTGAGGACATTGGACTTGCATATTTACACTCCGCCATTTAGTTAATTTATTAACTAATAACTCCACCTCCTTCTTCTGATCCCTATCATCTTTTGGGAACCATGCCTTACAAACACCATGTACTCTTTCTCCTTGTGCTGCATACTCCTCAGGTGTACAGTCATTACAATCTACTCAATGTTCAGTGTAGCTTTCAGGATTTGGAGGTGGACTAAAGATCATCCTCGGAGGACCAATTGCATTTCCCTTTCTGCCCATACGATGTTCAATCACACCATTCCACTTATCTTTCTGGGTATGAACATGTCTCGAGAGGGATGTGGCTGTGTTGTTGGTATTTTTTAGTGTGACAGACACCATGGACATTCCCTTAGCCCCAACCCCTCTGGAACAACCCAAAATCATTTGCCAGACACAAAGGGCAATGAGCACCACTACAAGGATAAGAACTAGCACTTTTATATTGATCACCCACGTGGTCACCCAAGAATAATTGGTTGTGTACAAGTCATCTTTGACCACCCTGCTACTTTCCTTTTCCATAGTAGTGTGGAGTGTGTGCAGTGCACTGATAATTGCAGTGAAGCTTCAGTTTTTGGCATCATTTGATGGCACAAATGTGCAACAGGAACTTCCAATCTTCGCACATACTCCTTTTCCATAGCTGTTATCAGGTCCAGGCCATACCTGTTCTGCAGGGTGGTCAATCTAACAGTCCTGAGTTCCTCTCTGAATGCATTTAAACACTACTCTGAACCATTTGACAGATGCAACAGCTCCCAGTGGGTTATTTTAAGCCATTTGGTATTGGCCACTGTCTGGATACCTGGTGCAGGAAGTGACATAAAAAAGGTAGCCGTTTTGCAGAGAAAGCAATACTCCATAGGTATTTCTGATAATCTATCAGAGGATTCATGGTAAAAAAAAATATTATTATGATGACTTCTTTGCAAGTTCAGGGACCGCCTAGTATGATTGTGGTACACATCTCAAATAGCAGGATGTTCAGCAAACAACGCAAGATCAGAATGCAGTACTGCCAGTGCTGGTGATAGCACAGTAACAAGTGAACAAACTCTGGGCCAATGAGTTGGTAGTTGGGTATATGCCAGTGTGCCACACGCCCAATAGTGGGCCATTAGTGCAGCTGTTCCTCCTCGTAGGCTCAAGAGTGCCATTGTTCTTGTGCACCTTTCGTTTACTCCCACATTAACGCTACCCTTGGATCTAAACACAAGGAAGATTAGTGACTATTTTTGAATGGGTTGTTTATTTTTGTCTATTCCTGTAAATGTATGAACATGGTTTTCCCAAATGCTAAGGCAAGTCTTGCCATTTGCATAGCCACCTCTTCTGAAAAACCCACCCATCCTTCTGCCCTACATCCTATGAGCCCTTCCACCCATTCATCCTCATAAAAAACAGCACCCTCTATCTGCAATTGTGTTCTCGTCCTGCACCAAGGCAACACATGTCCTGTTTCAATTTTTTCAAGAAAGTGTATGCTGTGTTGTAAATGATAGCTCTCCTCTCCGTGGCCCCTTTGTTTCATAATGCAATACAAATTCTTGTGTTTCTTCCTTTTTTGCCATCTTTTTTAACTTAATGTAATTATCTTCATAAACAACAATGCCCTCGTCAACCCACTGTAGCTGAACCCTGTGTCCCCGGAACAACCCCCTAACCCTGCATAAGTCCAGATGAAACAAACAGTGGTCTGTGTTTGCTGGTACTTCCTGTGGGACAAAGGGTTTGGGTGTGCCTGTTGCACGTGACACCAGGGAGCAAACATAGCAAGTATCATTTGCCCTTTCTCTTGCCACTGCTCTTATGTGGTTGTACCACATGTTATTGGTGTCAGTGTGATGCTCATCCCTGGTGCTGCTCAATACTGTGTCTGAATTCAAAACATCCTGTTTGCTTTTGGCCACGGATACATTCATGTTTTGTGATACATCTATATCATTAGTATCTATGCCAAGTCAAAACCAATTGTTTAAACCATTGGAAAGGAAGAGTGAAAAGAAATAAAACAACATTGGAACATAACATATATTTCATTACTACTACAGCGCTACTCTGCTGTGAAGCTGGAAAAAGACTCATTTCCCAAAAAGACGGACTAATGTAAAAAAAGTCACAGTTAACTGGCCAAAACTTCCCTATTTTCTCCTCTCTTTTCTTCTCCTGGAAGGGGGTTGGTGCCTTTGTCTTTCTGGATGTCCGAGAGATGTATCCATGATTTTTAACCAATAACCTTCACAGCAGTTGGTGTAGCATAAGTCAGCTCAAATTGAAGAAAAGGAATCTTGTTTGATGCCACTTTTACATAAAGTTATTGATGAAGACCTTATCACCTGGATAAAGTTGTGGTTGCTGTAGCAATGTTGCTTCTTCCTGTGGCGTTGATGTATCTGTTGTTGGCATGGTTAGCGTACTTCAATGGGGCCAAACATGTTGGGATACAAACTTAAGAGAATTGGTAAGTTACCTTAGATAGCCCTGGAACTCATCTCTCAAAATCTCAGCTGAACAATGAGCATCAGAAGCCATGCAGACAGGAGTAAGCAGTGTTTGCAGCCTCCTGCCATAACAATCTCTTGGAGACTTAAGTGATGATCATTACCAGGCTGGTTTTGCAAAGCAAATAAATCTAGAGGTAAGCAATGCAGGCAGCTCTCGTGAAGTGTTTGACACATGTTCACAAGGTGTTCTTTTAATAAACTGTTGAGGTGCTGCACTATTCCGTTGGCCTGGAGGCTGTAAGCTGAACACAATGTATGTTTCATGCCTAATAGGCAAGTTATTTCTTTGAAGAGGTTGTCAAAAAAATGAGGCATATTGTCAGACCTCAACACCTCACACATATCTCATTGTGGAAACACATTGGGCCTCATTACGACCCTGGCGGAAATCGCGGTGCAAAATGCACCATGGAGCACGGCGGAAAGCTGCCGATAGCGCCATGGGGGTTGGCGGATTTTCCGCCCCATTCCGACCTTGGCGGGGCGGTAAATCCCCATCCCCCATTTTACCCTTCCCCATTCCCATTTTTGCCCCATAGGGTATAATGGGAGTGGGGAAGGCGTTAATTACGCCACCGTAAAATACGGTAGCGTAATTAACATCAAGGTCCCGTAGCGCCATGGATTTCTCCGCCCGGAAAAACCAGGCGGAAAACGGCTCCATGGCGCTACGGGAACTCGTAGTAGGGCGGACGGGTCCGCCGCGAATAACGCTGGCGTAAACCCACTCCGCCAGGGTCGTAATGAGGCCCATTGTGTATGAGGAATTTAGCTGCAGATTTGGTATTGGGGTGGGTATAGGGACCTACTTCTAGCCAACAGAAGAATGGGCACACAACAGCAATCAAATAGCAAAAATTATTGAATCTGTCAAGCATTTCTACAAAATCTATATGGAGATGTTGAAAAGGCACTACAGGGCTGGGCAATATGCCATTTAATAATACAACCTGCGGTATAACCTTGGCATGGTACACAATTGTTAATGAACTCTGCCACTTTTTCCTGCAAATTTGGGATAACCCACTCCTCCTGTAGGTTAGCTGCAATACACTCCTTGAATGTGTGTGCCGGGTAATGCAATTTTTCAAGGGAATCTTAAGTAACTGCTTGGGTATAAAAGGCTTCCCTGAAATCCATATTAAATCTGTGGGGGATATACAGCACCCACTCTTTGTCCATAGTGCCTGCTCTTGGTGAGGGGTTCGTCCCTGTAACTCTATTATTTCTGCCATGGTAGGGCATTGTAGGGGGTCATTAATTCGTACTTGCTGTTGTGGAATGTTTTTAAACATTGGTACGTTGTCTGTAATGTGTGGCAAATATGCTGCATCTTTTTCTTCTGTGTGTGCTATATCATTGCCCTGAGATATTACGTCTGTACCTTTTGTATGGGCTGCAAGAAAGAAGGAAGAGGCAGTGCTTCTATAATCTGGAAAGTAAATCTGCATGTTTCACAGGTGTGCCATCTGATTTGTTAAACCCTCTTCTCTTCCATCTGGCCTACGCTGAGTGCACTGTTGATGTGACATATTTTAATTTTATTTCATAACACTTTATTTTGCCAAAAAATGACATAAAAGCAACAATTAGCACAATAGATTAAAACAATGCACCTAGGATAAATAGAAATCATATCATCATTACAAGGCCAATTAAACTGTTCCGTAAAACAATTCATTAGACAATAATAAAATTAAAAAGATGTATTACCCAACATCATTATCATTGCACCAATATCTTTCTTGCTCTAAGTCTCCAAGCCCACACAAGATATTTGGAAGTGGCAAACATGACTAGCATTATGGCAAACACTCATGGCCTCATCCGTTGACCAGCAACCTTGTGCCAGGAATGATGGCTTTAGATAGGGTTGCCTCACTGGCATTGCCCCTGGACATATAAATATAAAATGAACCATATTCTTATTTGTGTTGCCACACACCTGACACGTCGTAGATAAATTGTTGTTCTATTTGTGGCAGAGACTTGCAATTGGCAAAATCCCTCTAATATGAATAATGTGTATTGTGATATAGTCCAAAATTTGGACTTTACACAAAACATAAGACACATAATAATAAAAGACAATAAAACCACAATAAGAGAAAATAAAACATAATAGACATAATAATAATAAACTAGTACATAATCAGGCACAGTAATGACAATGAAGGCCCACAATATCAATATCAGTACAGTTTGTGTAGAGAGGGAAATGTTTCCATATTACCACAACCAGGACAGAACCATAAACGCTTTAGTCAGGTAAGAGAATATGAACATGTGTCGATACCCTGAATAGAGCAAATTCAGAATTAAGACAGTAGTCCCCAGTGATTGCCTCGTATCTGTGTACCAATTTACCAAACATACACATGTACATCGACCCTAGTTTGGAACATTGGGTAAGGACGTGTCTATTTTATTCTTTGGATCCTAGGCAGGCACATATCCGACAGGTTCTGTATTCCCGGGGCACGCCCAACTGAGGCCCCGTGACAGCAAGTACCGGAAGTTGATTTACATGCAACCTTAAAATAAATTGCCTTACTTCAGGAGACAGGCATAACCGAACATTGTTGTTCTATTTGTGGCAGAGACTTGCAATTGGCAAAATACCTATACACAATTTAACTAACAGGGATCTTTCATATTTCGGATTTACATAATCCAAGTACTCTTCGTAACCCTCTTTTGTCTGCTGCGATACCATGTCAAGGCCATCAAGGCTGCAGGCTTAAGGCTTTTGTCTCGTGAGACCTTGTCCAGGGCTGCCCCCTTAATTACTGCCTTAGATGCAATGGATATAAGACTTGGATTAGACTAATACTCCCCAAGGCCCAGGTAATTTAGCATTTCCTTGAAATGCCTGACCCATGGTAAAGAGAGGCCCCCTGCTTGTTTGATTACATCCATCAGGGCATCTCAATACTGTAACAAAGTAATAATAGAAAGGCTGCACTCGACAGATGTGTTCAATTCTCTGCCTTCCTGTTTCCAGGAGTACAGGTTGATTGCGGCCTGTTGCGCTTGTGCTTTATAGACCTCCAGTGAAACACAGACTGCACCATTTCCCTGTTCCCTGGTAAACCTTGCAAGGGCGCACTGTACCTGGCAAATGTTCCCCTTGCTTTATCTAGGTGCATGCCTCATCTACATGATGACATTACCCTTAACCCCAGGTAGTCATAAGAGTCAACCTTTTAAATTGGGTCTTCATCTAGGTCCAAACGTAAAACTCTATGCTTGCTCCTGGTTCTGGTGTTAAATACCATTGTTTTTTTTGTGCAGCATTTACCTTAGAGAAATCTACAAAAATCCCTAGTTGTTCGTGCATGCCTGCTGTTCTTATTGACAATAATACTGCTTAATTGGCAAACAATAGGGCCAGAATCTTATCACCGGCTAACATTGGAGCATCAGAGTCATAGGCAAATTGCTGATCCAGTACACCATTAACAAATATACAAAATAGCTTGGGGCCAATACACACCCCTGGCATACCCCTTTCTTGGTCGTAAAAGTTATGGAAGTGCTCCCATCCGGTTCCCAGCAACCACAGCCCGGTTACCAGAATATACATTATGTATGGCCCTCAGGAAGTTAACCGGAATCTTTAGCCCCTGTAAGACCTTGCGCAGTCGGCACCTAGGCACTGTATCAAATGCTAACCTCGGGTCAATGTAAAACGCATAAATGCAAATTTTCCTGAGGACAGCATACTGCTTGCCGATGATTTATAATATGATTGTCACTAATCCAGGACTCATGGTGGGAAAGTATAGCTCTTGCATATACCTTCCCCTCAGAAGGATATTGGGTGATAATTGGCAGGTGACTCTCAGGTTCCCTTTATGAAGATCAGTACTATCTGGGCTCCAGTACAGGATTCAGTAACCACATTATGGCTCAAGACTGCATAACACAATTTAGTGAAATATGGACTCCATATGAGTGGTTTTGTGGCATACAGATCAATGGGGACCCTATCTGGATTCGGGGCTTTCCCCAGTTTTTGACTACCTAGTGCTTTGACTGACATCTCACTAATAAGGACTAGTGGTGGGTAATTTTGCACCACTGCCCTGGGGTTCTGGTCCCCCTCTTCAAGAGAGCCAATAGTTGGGAATCTATCTTCACTGTACAGCCCAGATACATACTCAACCCAAATGGATTCTGTAATGCAGTTCTCCATGGCATTATGCCCTGGCTTTTGGGCTTTTGCCCCAGCCCCATAATACTCCAAACACCTCTGAAGTGTCCTTTACCTATCGCCTTCAGGAGGGATTCCCAGGTCTTCTCACAACAGGCCCTTTTCTTGTCCTTTCTTTTCTGTGACATACGCTGAATCTGAATAAATGGTGGCACAAACATCATTTTGACATTTCTACTGTTGTTATTAATGCCACAAGTTCTGCTGTGTGTGCTCAATAGTGTAATGGAAGTCTCATATTTACCCTGACCACAAACTCCCCCTCCTCATATCATTCCACTGCCACCCGTGTGTCTGTAGCCAGTGTTCTGATGCATCGTCGATGACCCATCAACAAAATGTATCTCTCCTTCTTCTAAGGGGTCTTGTCTAACATGGGACAGGTCGTCAAATATGTCCTGATATGCAATACAATTGTATATGTAGTCACCTGGCTGTACTGGATCTGCAGGAAATGTTGCTGGATTGACAATGTGACACCTCACTATGTGAATTAAGGAATCTGATCAAATTACTTCATACACAGAAACCTGTTGGGTGGTAAGGGTAGATTTTGATTTTTCTAGGATGGCAAACATTGTGTCACTGGGCAGCCCCTAGTGATGGTGGATGATTTGTGTATGTCAAATGCTGCTGCTCCGAGTTTTTGCTCACATGGAAAATGTCCCTGCATAACTGGATCTTGAAGATCACTGTAATAAGCCAAAGGCTTGTGTCTCTGTGAAGTTTTCTGGATGAAGACAGTCGTCATCACCTGACCATTAATATGTGAAAAAAGGAAAAATAGTTCATTATAATCTGGGTCGCTAAAACAGGTGCATTACTCAGTGTATTGTTTATTTCCTGGAATGATTTAATCAACTCAAGTGTCCATACTATGGGGTCCTTCACCTTCTGTGCTTCCTTCAACCCCTATAGGAGGGGTTTGGTTTAAGTAGAATAATCAAAAATCCAGGACCGGCAGTAATTGCACAGGCACAAGAATTGTTCACAGTGTTTGGCTCTGGTGTTCCTTGCACCATTGCTGCTCTTTCTGGGGTAACCCTGTTGATTATACTATCTGCCCTAAGTACACTAACTCTTTCTGGCAATATTGCAGCCTCTCTTTGTCAACCTTGTACCCCTTTCAGCCAACAGTGTCAAGAGTGTCACTGAATTATTTATACACAGCAGCTGGTCATCTTACTACTGTATCACTGTATTCTGTGCTTGCAAATTTTCTAGCTACATTTGTAACACTCTGTTAAAAATGCTTGGGGATTCTGAATACTCCTGTCATAAACAAGTGTGTTGGAAACTTTGTTTGTGGTAGGTAAACACAGTGAGGTGCTGGGATTCTGGGTGTAATGGAAAGGAAAAGAATGCTTTCTTTAGGTGAAATGCTGTATAGTAAGTCTCTCCTGTGGGTATGTTACACAGAACAGTGGCTGTGTTTGGCAATATTGGAAATTCTGATGCTACTATGATGTTTAAAGGCAAGAGGTCCTGCATCATCCTCCAATATCCCCCTTTCACTGTTTTTATTGGGTATATAGCTGTGTTACATGGGGATTCTGATGGGTGTATGATGTGCTATCTCCACAAAGCTACAATGGTTCCAGAAATTCACTCATCTGCTTCCTATGACATGGGGTACTGTTAGAGTTTACTGCTTATGTGCTGCAAAATACAAATCTTAAGGTGATAACAACCTACATTGCCAAAGCCAAGGTAAAAATAAAGAGAGACTATCTTGTGATCAAAATGTGGTTGTTGGTACAAAGGGGAAAGAAATGTGGCAAGCAGACTGCCCTTCTGGAGCAGATTATCCAGAGGGAGAGAAGCATAGTTGCCAAGAAGTCTTGAAGAGCACTGATGTAGTTTCTTGTTTCCCCCACAGTATGTAATTGTAATTGGTTATTTATAACACACTTGGTGGGTAATTCATGGAATAAATGTGCGCCAAAATTTGTGATTTGTGGCGCAAGCTGGTGCAAGCGTGAAAAAGCCAGCGCACACGTGTGATTCATGGAAGGCCCTGCGTGTGTTTTTCCCGGGATGTGTGCCAAATTTGCGCTTACCTTCCACGTCACTGCGACTTTCCAAACGCGTGAGCGACATGAACCGGGAAAGCACACAACTTCTCGCTCACACACCTAAAAAGGGGGCGGAACACAGGGAATGGGGAACAACATGTGAAAATGTAGGCGTAACATGGGAAGTACCACTGGGAAACACAAGCAATGCCCACACGCTAGTGAACAACACATATTCATGGAATCGGATAGGGAAAACCTGCGCACGTCAAAACACACGCACACACACAATTACGTCCGTCACATGAAAGCAAGCGGAAGCGCCCCCGCGCAGTATAAAAGTGCGTTCAAACAACAAACAAGCATATACAGCTATGATGAATGTCCCATTCCTCACAGCAGTGATCGTGGGACACCACAGGAGGAGGAGAATAGCCAGGTCCCACATTTGTTGCCCAGGACCAGCCTTTTTGGGATGCATGATGACCAGGTCTATGGCAGGTATAGGTTTCCACCTCATATCATCCTAGAGCTGGTCAGGGAGTGGGAGGATGAACTCACATCACCCACCCTGTGCTCCCAAGCCTTGAGCCCCTTGGAGAAAGTGCTCAATGTACTGCATGTTTTGACCACTGGGTCATTTCAATGGACTCCTGCCATAGTGGGGGCATCTCACAGCCCACACAGTCATGTTGCCTACACCAGGTGTTGGCAATCATCACTGTGTGCCCCTCAGTCCGCAGGCACATATACATGGCCAGAACCCCTGCAGAAAGGCAGGCCATGGTCCTGGACTTCTACAGGGTGGCATACTTCCCCAAAGTGCTCGGTGCCATAGATTGCACCCATGTGGCCCTATGTCCACCTAGGGCCACTGAGCACATCTCTCGAAACTGCAAGCACTGGCATTCCATCAACGTGCAGGTGGTATGTGATGCCAAGGGAATCATCACCTCTGTCTATGCAAACTATCCAGGGTCCACCCATGATAGTTTCATATTCAGAATGTCTGCCCTGAACCGGGCCCTGAAGCTGGGAAGCATGGCGACACATGGCTCCTAGCTGAGTACAAATGCCTGTGCACATGCATGAATGTCATACACAGACAAATACACAAGCCCAACTAATAACAAACATTATCACCTTACCAGGGGACAGTGCCTACCCTCTGAGCACCTACATGATGACACCAATACGGAACCCCACCACACCACCCCAGGTAAGATACAACGCAGCCCATATTGCAACCAGGGCCATAGTGGAGCGCACATTCGGAGTGCTCACGTCACGCTTCTGCTCCCTTGACCAATCTGGTGGACAGCTACTATATGCACCCCCAGTAGTGTGCAGGATCATTGTGGCAGCATGTGTCCTGCACAACGTTGCAACACGGCATGGCATACCAGTGGACATGGTGGTGCCCCCACATCCCCAACCACACGCATGGCTGCTGCACATGGGAGGGGAAAGTGCATGTGACGAGGCAGCCGTACCCAGCTTGTGACCACATTTTTCACCTAAACTCCAACCCCTGCAGAGTGCACACAGGCCTGGCACATACCAGGTCACAACCGATGATGGGAAACTGACAGTTAACTGTCACAACCTTTGGACAATTGAAAATTGCCATATCAAACACCGCTCACTGGACAGCACAGTGAGTTTGCATTACGTTGGGGAAACCCCTTGAGCATCATTTAAAAAAAGTGCAATCAACAAAATGGTACCCTCTCATGCATGTGCACGATCATTGACTCAAAAGTGAACATGGATTGTCGGGACACAGCATGCCTGAGAAGACAACCTGGGTGCATGTGTGTGCATGGTGTCAACGTAGTTGGTGGGGGAGGTGTTGCCTAAGTGTTTGCATCAGTAGGGACATGCATTGAATACATGCATGTGAAATGAAATGAGCCTCAGTGTCCTGTAGACAGCACATGTGAACATTGCACTCAAGGACCCCCCTGTGTGTTAAACCACACCCATCCCCTGACACCTCAAAATAAAGCACAACATAGGATCATCCATTGACCAGCAGAACATATCATGTACAGAGTACCCCACATCGTCAATGGCAGACAGTGACCCATCACTGATTCATTGAAAATCCTTATACAACCTACACACAAAGTTCAGCAAAGCGCCTCCATGAGGGAGGGAACAATGGAGAAGAACAGTACATTCCTACAAGTCCTTCAAACAGTCCACAATGTGATAATGAACTACCAAATCAAAGTACATATTACAAGTACCTGGAACAATAAGGGAGAGTCCAGGGAGGGAATGTGGGAAAACGAAACTACCGTCAACATTGCTATGCCTGACGGCAATAGTTGCAGTGCAGGAGTCACATAAGGAGGGGAGTGAGGCAAGAGGAGGGAAGAGGTGAGGAGAGTAACAAAACAAGTGACAAACCGTGGAAGGTCGACAAAGAATCAAGACAGTGCTGAGGAGGGGGAGAAGAAAGACAGAAGTGAATGGGGGAAGAGAGGACCTGTAATCAGTGGTGGAGGGACCAATAATAAAAGTAAGTGCCAAGCAATACTAAAAAAGGTGAAGGTGGGGGCCGGATGGACGGAGGCAGAAGGGGAAATGTCTGCAAAGAACAAGCGGGTATGTATCACCATGTCTGATGGCATTTGGGGTAGGGGTTGGAAATGACAGACAGAGGACAGGGTGGAGGGGAAAGGGTGGTGGAGAGGGAGAGGGAGGAGAGAAGGGAGGAGGCGACCAAGGTCAAAATGCATGAATGGGGAGATGGGGAAAGAAAGCACGACAGGGGACAGAAGGAAAGACGATGGTGCAGAAGGGGAGGGGATGTGATGGTGAAGGGGGAGACAGAGGGAGACAGGCAGGGGCAGGGTAGAGAGGGGGACAATCAAGGGACCCAGAGGCTGGTGGACAGGGCTAGACAGGGCCTCCATTGTGGGCTTTTGGTAGTGGTGCAGGCTCCAGCCTCTTGGTTGGCCGGATTGTCACAAGGGCTAAGTGCAACCAATGGGAGGGGAGAGCAGGTCCAGGACACAAACATGACAGTCAAGTCAAAAGCAATGCGGCCATACTTCAAAAGGCACATCAAAGCACCAGCCAGGGTTGCACGATGGCCAAAGTGGTGACATGGATAACTCAGCGTGCAGCCTTCATGTGCTATATCCAAATCACTGTGGGGAAAGTGTTCCAATTCAACATTGTCAGCACACTGACCCCTCCCACCATCAGTGTGTGTTACACAGCCAAAGGGTGCATGGTACCACCTACAGCAGGAAATGCATGAACATAGACAGCCAATACATAACAAATATCATAAGCAACTTAATGAAATGCACAGTCAACAGAATACTCACCAAAGTGAAGTGGAGACATGCATTGGAGAATCCATCCGGAATACCCACTAGGGGTGTACCACAAGTAGGACCACAGGCTGGCCACAGATATGATGGAAGCCCAACACCCCTGTGTGAGATGCTGTTACACTGAGCCATCCTTGCGAGCCCATGGAAAGAGGAAGCAGGAGTAGCATATGTGTCAGGACCCCAAGCAAAACACATACACAAGACAAGCCTGAATGGGCCCAGCTGGAACACACAGTGGATGCCTTCCAATGCCACAAAGCACCACACTGTCACATGCATGCACAATAGACAAAAGAAAATTCAATAAAGAAAAAAATCAGCAGAAAATAAAAATCAATTAAATAATTATTTGAATGAAGAAAAGAATAATAAAAAAAAATTAAAAAAGTAGAATTACTTGTAAAAAAATAATAAATAAAGTAATAAACAAAAAATAAATAATTGAAACAAACAAGAAAAAAAAACATACTTACCAGAAAGTACAAAAATTGAAGGAAAGAAAATGTTTGCAGGAAAAAAAACATTGCTGGAATTTTTTTTACACAATTGCAGGGAAAAAGATAAAGAAAAAATGGCCATATATGACCCGGGGTGGTGGGGGCACCCAGGAGGGGGGCGGTACAGTGTGCATCTCAACACCCACATGTGTAGATGTTGAGATTAAAAAAAAAACTCATTGGGGTCAGCCCCTGCACGGCCCGACCTATGTGGGAGATAGGTTGTCATCATCACCCTCTGTATGGAAATCAGAAGGTGGACGTGGCTCAGTTGACTCACCACGGCTAGCCGCACCTTGCCCCTCAATGGCAGCAAGCATGCGGGTCTGGTAAGCCAGGTCCTGCTGGCAATGAGACTTAGGTCAGCATGCATTACCTCACGTGTCACACATGCTTCCTCCTGCAAGGACTGACGTGTGAGACGGAGTTCAGCCTGCATGGCCTCACATGATAAACGGAGCGACTCCCGGCTTGCATGGAGTTCAGCTGAGATGGTTCTTTTAAGCTGCACCATCCTGTCTTCTGTCCGCCTACTCTCGTCCTTCCAGAGTGCAGCCAGAGTAGATCGTAGGGATTGGTGTTCCACCCTCAGGGCCTCATGGTGTGCCTCTGCTTGAGCATTAAATGCATGACGCAAAGCCACCATTTCAGCCCGGCGGGCCCTGTCAGACCCCACCATGCCCAGCCTGAGTGAGCAGCGCGTAGTCTGCGTAGCCCGCTGCTGGAGCACCATTTGCCTTACAGAGTGGAGGATGGAATGGGCCACACTTTCCATACCTTGAGCAATCATCTCAACTGCTCCCCCCTGTTGCTGTGCTATGGCAATCATGGAACATTCCCACTCAGTTGACACCCTGGTTGCACACGGCCTCCACGTTGCCAGACACCACACCTGCAGGGCACAAGGAGCCATGGTCCTTGCTGGGTTGGTGCCGCCCGCGGCTGCAGGACTGCATCCCTCCATCGACCTGATACCCCAGGAACATGGCCAACTGGTGTGGAATGTGACCATGCACCCGTAACCACCACAGGCAGACATTCCATCCCTGCCTGGCCCCCTACTGCAGGTGTCGCGGACAGAAGATCATCCAACACAGGATCACTTACCGGCGACGACATATCATGATGCAGATCGGGCTCAACATAGTGGTCAGAGGACACATCAGAGCCTGACTCAGAGTCAGCTCTGGACACGATGGCCTGGAGCACCAGTGGGTTCTCATGGGCTGCCACCCCACGACCACCACTGGTGCCTAGTTGGTCATGTGAACTGACGGCTGTGTCTGGGATGACATCTTCATCCTCTGCCGCCAGTGCATTATCACCTGCAACATAAAGAAAATAAACAAGGACAAGCATGTCAGTGGCACATACCACACACATACAGTTCACAACATTGACAGCCAAATAATGAAACAACCATGTCATAGGCAACTCAAACTCCAACATGCATCCAGTGGCATTGCAATGCAAGGGTATCCCAAAAGTAGAAAAGGATGTGTGCAAAATGTGAATGCAACACATGTATTGCATGTTGCACATCACCTGCATCACACACAACATATAGCAGGCACATATCCAATGCAGAAATGAGAGATGGCAACAAAGAGATGGCATCTAGCATAAGCATGTGGCAACACACAAATAGCCACAGCTAGAAATCAAACCAAACACACCATGATACATGTAACATGCATGTTCATGTGCAGCACTCAACTACCATCAACTATGCAGAGTACATGTGTCACAGGAGGCACCTACGCTAGTGCCTTTCTATACATTGAAAGGAAGGACATGGGCACATACATGTCAGGTCACCATCACACAGCAGCATTGTGTTTGCATGTTGAAGGACTGAACTTGGCAGTGGGTGTGTGTGGTGCAGTACATGTGTAGCCCCTCAACTTCCAACATCAACACGTACGTAGTGATGACAATCTCCAAACAGGACGGCATAGTATGGGCAATTGCAGCCATCATGTGCAAATGGCATGTACCATGTAGCATGGATTCCATGAAAAACCCACCCTCTGGGCAATAGCAGGGAGGCAATGCATGGCAATGAAATATTCCCCACAGAAATGTGCATTACCAGACAGTGTTGGCATGTGTCTATTGCATTCCATCATTCAAATGTAACTACAGCCGATGAGAAGTGGGCATGATGGAGGACAGATGAGGAACCATCAATAGTACACCCATGCATGTAGAAGACAACACCAGTTGAAAAGAGGCAGTGGGCATGTAACAGGGGGAGCCATGTGCATGATACAGATGTGGACAGCATGAAGTCGTGTGTGATGACACAAAGACCTACAGTGAGCATGACATGGCTGTCCAAATGAGATGACACTTGGATCATCCTGGACACATACTACAATGAGCAGGTGGTCAAGGACACCTAGGGGCATACATGGAATGCACATGGAACATGATTGTGCACACATGTGCATGGGGAGCCACTGCCATAACAGTCAGAGTGAGACACACTGCACCAAGGACAAAGGATGTATTGACATGATATGACATCTCATCAAGATTGCACTCGTACACAAGTGGCTCAGAGCGCAAACAAGCTAAGGGAGTGGAACAAGGGAGAAAAGGAATTCAAAACAACTATCATACTGGGCACAGTCACATTGAGAACAGGCAAGTGCATGGAGAAGGGATAAAGGGTTGAAGACCCTGGACGGGGGAGAAGGGGAATGTGTCAAACAGAGGAGGCCAAAGAAGGACAATGAAGTACAATGATAGAATAAGCATTCAAAAGGCAGTGCAGCCAGCAATTGGCAAGTTCAAGATAATTTGGATAGGGCAAATCTGATGAGTGCAGAAGAAGAGTGGGGGACTGTATGGGTACACGCATAGGAACCATTGCAATCAGACAGAGATCGTTGGTAGTACACCAATAGCAAATGGCAATGAGGCTATCAGAAATAAGGGAGGGAGAAGAGGTGGCCGAGGGCCGCCTGGAAATGAGTTGGTTGTCATCAGCATAGTACAGGAAGACGTAGAAAAAAATGAAAATGCAGTAGGCGAGAGCTGCCAGGTGCTGTTTGGAAAGTGAGGCTGAAAGGTCAGACCCCTGGTGAACAACATAGGTAGAGAGGGAGATTGAAGAAAGGAAGGAGCCAACTTGTAACTGGGAGGGTCACACATGCCAAACACACATGTCATTGAGTCACACGCATTAATACTCGCCAGGTGATGCATCATAATCCATCCTCTCTCCTACTCCATGGATTTGTTCTTCTGGGATGAACTTTGAAGCGATCTCCTCGTGCTGAGTGAGTTCATCTTCCTCTGGTGGTGGCCCACCACCAGTCACCAGAGACATGGAATAATTGGAGGCACGCTTTTGTTTTGCACTGCATCGGATGTCATTCCAACACTTGTAGCAGTCCTGAGCTGTGTGCACCTGGAAACCCATGGCTGTCACACCATCTGCAACATGCTGCCAGTGGACCCAACGCTGGTGATGCGTTGTATGGCACTGTGGGCCCACAAGCATATCGTGTTGGTGTGCCGACACGTAGTCCACAAGGAAGTCCAGTTCCTGCTTGCCAAAAGGCTTCTTCCTTGATGTGCTGGAGGCCGAAGCCGTGTCTGGGGTCCAAGCCTCTTGCGCAGGAGCACACTTTCTCCTTTTGGCCAGTGGTACTGACCCTGAGTGGCCTTGTGGCCCTGATCAGTGGGGGCAGTGGCGCTGGTGGACTGGACCAAGGCAGTGGGTGTCGGTATGAGGACAGAAGGTCTGGCTTGGGTCTGACTCACTGCCGGTATGTTGTTGGCTGCATCTGCACATGCAATTACCACCACCCAGCTGCTTGGGGCAGCAGATTTCATAACTGCCCCAGATACCTGTGCCTCAGTCACAGCTACAATGGAAAAACATGACCCGCACCTCCAGACAAGATGGAAATCGTCCAGGGAGTCCTTGTCACGCAACGCCTGACCCTGAGCCCGGGTGGTGGTGCCCACAGCTGCACCTGCAGCTACCACCACCGGTGGGGCCATGACAGCAGATGTAAATTGTTGTTGGGTCATATTGTTGTTGATGCAACAGCTGCATCACAACCTGGCGCCCATATGACCCAACAGAAATTTACATCTGCTGTCACGGGCCCACCGGTGGTGGTAGCTGCAACAGCTGCATCACCAGGAGCCACAGGGTATGGTGGCATGTCTGCACCAGCACGTGGCTGGGCATCCCGCCCCAGTGGAGCCCCCTGCCTCTTCCCCCTCTGTAGCCATCCTGGCCACCCTGGAATGCCTGTCCTCCCTGGTCTCCGCGCCCACATGCCTGACTATGCCCAGCTCTGGGAGGACACCCAGCTGTGCCGCTCTTAGCCTTTGGTGGCCTCCCAACCATGGCACAGATGTGAAGTAGCCGATGGGAGGTGCACTCAACAATTGTCCTGGGCAATTGGCTAGAAGTGTGGCACCCAGGGACACAAAAAACACGTACGCATGGAACACGTGGGCTACTATGACCTCTAAAATGGTACGTGATGCACAGGAGGAACCACAGTGGGAAAAATAGCATGCGCGACTCACCCTCTGCCTTGCATGGAAACAAAAGCAAAAACACACACGCTTGTGCACATAGGCAACACCCCACCAAAAGAAGAGGTACGAACTTCAAAATGCTGTGAAGTAATCATGTGTGATTCCAGCAGAGTAAACACACACGTCGGTCTCCACGAACAGCACGTACAGTGGACTGCTGGCCTGCGCTCACCTTTAACCCGACAGACAGCCTGAAAGCTCCCTACAGGTGTGGCAGAACTACATGTACCCTAAATACTGTCACACCCGTTTAAACCTGTCTGTCTGAAGGCAACACCCGCGTGCGTAACGTCACTGGCGCGCTTACGCGCTAGGGGCCTTTCCTCGAATTACACACATTCACACGTGGACATGCTGTTTTTGCATATGCGGATGCACCCGTGCCGAGGGAAATGCCTGCGCGTGTTACATCACATACGTGCTTACGCGCTAAGGGCCTTTCCTCGGATTACACGCTGATGTGCAGTTTTTTGACATGCAAAATCACTCCGTATCAAGCTGGCCACGCGACAACACACAGAAGACCACTCTCCTTGCCCAGAAGGCATTTTGCGGGTCATGCATATTCTGAGGGGTGTGCGGGGTGTTTTCCACACATTTTCGCTGGTGCGAGTGGGACATGTGTATTCCGAGGGGTGTGAGGGTTGTTTTCCACTGGTGCGAGCGCGGTATGTGTATTCGGAAGGGTGAGCGGGGAGTTTTCCACATGATTTCGCTGATGCGAGCGGCGTACGCGTATTCAGAGGGGTGCGTGGGGTGTTTTCCATGCTATTTCGCTGGCGCGAGCAGGGTACGCATATTCAGAGGGGTACGCGGGGAGTTTTCCATGTGTTTTCACTGGCGTGAGTTGGCCAGACGTATTCTGAGGGGTGTGTGGGGTGTTTTCCACACATTTTTGCTGGTGCGAGCACGGTAGGCATATTCCGAGGGGTGCGCAGGTTTTTTTTCACACGTTTTCACTGTCGTGAGCTGATTATGGATGTTAGTATCGTTAATACGCTGTGCGTGAAAATGGGTTTTGGCGCACGCAGCTGGCGCAGACTGGGGCACGCTCCCTCTGTGCGCCAGCCGCATGCACAATTTGAGCGCTAAATTCTATGAATTATCCCCTTAATATCCACAGCACAGGCTCTGGGATTGAACCGGTGTTGCTCTGATTTGTTTTCCTTACAAGGTGAGCATGTTGCCCCTGAGCTGTTGCACTAAGTAGTAAGTTACCACTGAAGCACTTTTCTGTTCTTGTTGAAGAAGTAGACTGACAGGTAAGTAAACTTATAAGGCAAGAGGTATTGCCCAAAAGAGCCTGGTAGAGGCATAAGCCAGGTTGTAGTTGATGCAAGTGCTGAACTGTGGTGCTGACATAATCAGCTCATATTGATTTGTGCCATTTAAAGAAAACTTGTGAAAACTTGTTGAAGTAAAGTTATAATTATTTCTGAATTCAAGTTTGAAGCAAACCATCCTGACAAAGAAATGTGTTGTTTCTACAGAGGTGGACCTTATTTATACTCCAGGAAGAGATTGAATAGTTTATTCCCTTTTGAATCCAAACGTTGTGACATTATCCTAACCAAGACATTTGTTGTTGCTTACAGAAGGAAAACCAATGTGAGACTGTTCTTATTCCAGGAGGAACAGTTGAACTTTATACAAAACCTTGAAAGTACATTGGAACTTTGTGTTAAAATGGATGTCCTTGTTTTCGTTGGACTGTGGAGAAAACCCTTGTTTAGATCTGGGGAAGGAAAATCATCCCAGGTTATGAGAAGAGACATTGATTATATTGTAAAGCAAATCATATGGTGTGTACTGTTGATTAATTGAATTGCCAGATATTTCCTTATTGCATTATTTAATGTACAAGTGTGTAGGTCAAATATCCTTTTGTTAGAATGTTTCATTTAGTTTATTTTAGGCAGTCAAATTCTCATCAGGGTAGAGATATTGAGGCATTTATGCAACCTTTTTATTTAATAAAATGGCTAAGTTGCAAATGCTTTACAAAGTTGTCTGCCTCACATTTCTGAACACTTACCATATCCAGTCCACATGCCCCTCTGGAAGTTATCCCTTCCTTGTGCAAAATATCCTACTGTGGAAGAAATCCTCTTTGTGGGCAATACCCCCTTTGTCATGAATACCCCCCTTTTGGTTAAAACGCCATTCCTCCAACCCCTCCCTGCAGTTGGCTGTGCACCTCCTGTCCTTCTGTGCGGTTTGTAATTACTGCTTGTTCCATACTGAATTTAACAAATATGTTCTGTACCAACTTTTCTTTTGCCTTCTGAGCTTGATCCACTTTACCTCTCTCGTTATCCTTTTTCGCCCTGCAATAGTGTACTATTGGTGCTTGTGTATAGGGCCATCCGTTCATCTCAATGTCCACCACCTTCTCCAATTCAGCCTGCATGTCTAAGGGCAGTCCCCTCAAAAATATGTGATTGTTGTGTCACTAACTGCTGCATCTCCTGTATCTGTTCAATATACTGTGCAAGGTCCTCATCTGGTCTCAGAGTAGGAGCTTGAATAGACTGCATGTCTGACGTGTCTGGGTACATTTCCCTCAGTGCCTTCCATTCACTTGCCTGCACCAGCGGTCAGGGTTAGCAAGCTGCTCATTAGGTTTTCCTTATCCATATTTGGCCAAGGTACATACTGACACACCCCTCAACCGTTCTGTAATAGGGGGAACTGTGTCCCCTGCTTCTGAGGTGGTGATGTCTCCTCTCCATTTTTGCTATTTGCTACAGCTATTCTGGTGGGCTATCTCCTAAGTCACCTGAACCCTGGCTTCCTATCTCTGTCCTCCTGTGAGACCCTGTCCCCTGCCTCTTGTGTCACACACCTGCCATCATTGTGTTCTGCCTGTGTGTCGCCACACTATCCACTTCTACTTCTTCTAGGGTAGGACAGTCTCTAAAAGGCTTGCTGTCAAGTTTACACGTTATCTGTTGTGTCGTCCATTGGTCGGGTGCTACCACCGCATACAGCCCCTCCTCCCACTCCCATGATGCTCTTACAAGCTCCTCCTCTGCTTCTTTCAATACATCTGATATCTGTGTTTGTGAGTTTTTCCCTATCTCTGAAAGTAAATGTGTTACCTACAGCGTCTGTTGATGTGCCTCTATTAATTCCTATTGATGTAGTTCTACTAGCCCCTGTTGGTTTCTTTGTCAGCCCTGTTTTATCCTCAACTACAGCTGCATAACAGGGCTTGGTATTGCCTGCTGTGGGTTGTAGAGGTGCAGCCTGTAGAGGGAATGACCCATAAGGGGGCAGAATGGAAGCCACTGTAACTTCTTTATCATTTTTGTCTGTCTCATCATTAGGGGTGTCTGTCTCTTCCTCAAACATGTTCCACAATTCCAATATGCTTTGTATATTCTTCAGCTTTGTGTGCGACAATATGTATGTATAAATGTGTTCAAAAACATCAACATTCTTCCTGCCATCCCCTGTACCCACTCTGCATGGTACTTTAATATTGTATCCCTATACTGCATGAGTGACTTATACATGTGTTCTATCGGAGTGTCCATGTCAATAAACCCGGCACGTCGCATACTCAATATTTACCAACACTGTTTCAGAAGCATTGTGTACTCCCAAATCTCTACATCCCAACAATAAACCAATGTGCAAAAAATCTGATTTATACCAACCATAATTTGTTCCAACAATAAACCAATTTGCAAAAAATCCAATTGTGAACTGGTTTTCTCTTAAGAGCACCTGCACACACATATCAACCTCAACTCTTCTTACTCAAACATGTCTCATACTTACAAAATCATCAACCTCTAAATACACCACTCTAACAAAATTAACCAATAATATATACCTTCCTCTCACCCCTCTGGGACAGTGTGATCCCTTTTTATTTCTAATAAATTTCAAGTATACCCTGCACTCTTGTTATTATTTGTATTAGTTCCATTTTTTATCACTTGTTCTTTGGTGATTTATGTTCGTATTTTCCAGGTTCTGCTGGTGCAGAGAAG
The DNA here is from genome assembly GCF_040938575.1 of Ambystoma mexicanum. Lineage (NCBI taxonomy): Eukaryota > Metazoa > Chordata > Amphibia > Caudata > Ambystomatidae > Ambystoma > Ambystoma mexicanum. The sequence goes on along the minus strand of NC_090929.1, from coordinate 1,272,052,040 downwards.
AAACTATACACCTGGCATATGGGATGTTTATAAATAATTGGAACAGAAAAAGTTCCCACTTTGGGGAACTCACGTCCCCTGCACATTGTAATTGGCTCAATTGTTAAGCCCACATTTTTTAAATATCTTTAGACCAAAGTTATTTAGTCAATGAATATTTTCAAACAGTAATCGTTTTCAAAGAAAGAATTTCCAAAGCGTTTTGTTTTCAGTATTGATTCTTTAATGCCCAACGCGTTTCGAGAGTATTTTTCTCTTCTTCAGGGGCTATTATTTATATAAATAATAGATTTAAGAAACATAGGGCCTCATTACACGGAAGGCGGTAATGGTTAACGGTCACTGTTAATGGTAACGGTGACCGTTAACTATTACCGCCTTACTACGAGGTCCCTTAGCGGGTTGGTGCTTTAACGCCTGTTTTTTGCAGGCGTTAAAAACCAACCCGCTAAGGGACCTTGGTGCTAATTACGCCACCGCAAAATTGCGGTGCCGTAATTAGCACCTTCCCCATTCCCATTATGCCGTATGGGGCAAAAATGGGAATGGGGAAGGGCAGTGGTGGAAGGGGGAATTACCGCCCCGCCAACCTTGGAATAGGGCGGTAATTCCCCTTTCCACCAAGGCGGTGCCGGTATTTTACCGGCATGGACCAAGGTGCTAATAGCACCTTGGTCCTCCGCCTTCCGTGTAATGAGGCCCATAGTCATTAATCACCAAGTTTACACTATTAATCTCAAGTATTTTCTCTTTTTTTTTCTATATTGCTGACCTGCGCTGTCTTCTCATCTGTGTTTATCCAGGGATAAAACGTTTCTTAATCCTCTTTATTGTGGTTAGACTCCTGTGTGTGCGATTCATCACTTCTGATCTAGGTCCTCATATCTCCTTCATATATTCACTATATAAACAGTATACAGTTTTACATTTTAAAGTAATGAAAATCCTTCAGAACTAGGAAGTGTTAGTACTTTTGGCTTATTACTTACACATAGGGCTTCATTACACGGACGGCGGTAAGGGTTAACGGTCACCGTTAATGGTACCGTGACCGTTAACCCTTACCGCCTTACTACGAGGTCCGTTTGCGGGTTGGAGACTTTAACGCCTGCTTTTTGCAGGTGTTAAAAACCAACCCGCAAAGGGACCAGGGAGCTAATTACGGTAACGCAATTTGCGGTGCCATAATTAGCACCTTCCCCATTCCCATTATGCCCTATGGGGCAAAAATGGGAATGGAGAATGGCAATGGGGGAAGGGGGAATTACCGCCCCACCAACCTTGGAATAAGGCAGTAATTCCCCTTTCCTCCAAGGTGGTGCCGGTATTTTACCGGCATGGACCAAGGTGCTAATAGCACCTTGGTCCACCGCCGTCCGTGTAATGAGGCCCATAATGTTGTCTTGTAGTTCTATTATTGGCGTGATTACCGAAAACATAATGCCTCAGGTGTCCTATGTCATATGAACTTTCTTCTAGTCTGTCAAAAAAATAAGTATACAAATATATGTTTCTTTCTACTTGCTAGTCTGTACTTAAGCACCAATTTATCCATGAAAAAAACTTGTTTGGAATAAAATATCTTAAAAGTAAATTACCTGAATCTCAGGACGGGTAAATAGACCAAGTGATGAGTTGATTTACTGTAGTTCAAAGATTGAACTCTGTTTTTTAAGGATAATGGCCCTCATTACAAGTCAGGCGTTAAGGGTTTAACGGCGCCGTCGACGCCTGATTCACACTTTAACGCCTGCTTTTTGCAGGCGTTAAAGTCCAAGGTGCTAAGCGACCTTGGTGCTAATTACGGCACCTTAGTTTACGGTGCCGTAATTAGCGCCTTCCCCATCCCCATTATGCCCTATGGGGCAAAAATGGGAATGGGGAAGGGCAAATGGTGAATGGGGAATTACCGCCCCACTCACCTTGGACCATGGTCCACCGCCTGACTTGTAATGAGGGCCAATGTCCCCACAAATAAACTCTTTAAATCATGTCCTATTACAATTTAAAGAACATATTTAAGATGCCTGACCCACCATTTTTGGATTTCTTTATACCAAAGAGAACAATTAATGGGGTGACTAACCTAAGGTTATACTTCTTACATAATCTGATTGTGTGGGAAGCAGGAAGGGAATTGGCGAGGGGTGTGGGCGTGGGGTGGGGAGACTTTCTTCCTTAGTTTTTATTTTTTTAAATGGGGGCAGAGATGGCTCTTGCGGCGTGCAGGCACTCACCTTTTCACGGAGGTCACGGCAAACACTGAGTCCGCAGCAGCCTCGGTCAGTAGACCCCAACACAACGGCTCTACAGCCTATCACGGGCGGTGGGTGGATTGGGAGGCGGGAAGTGGGGAAGCAGAAAGGGAATTGGCGAGGGGTGCGGGCGTGGGGTATGGGGACTTTCTTCCTTTGTTTTTTTAAAAATCGGGCTGAGATGGCTCTTGCGGCATGCAGGCACTCACCTTTTCACAAGGTTGCGGCAAACACTGTCTGCAGCAGCCTCGGTCAGGAGACCCCAAGCACAACGGCTCTACAGCTTATCACGGGCGGTGGCCGAGTCGGGAGTGCAAAAATAGTGCAAAAATCATCAAAAATAGAGTGCACAAATTGTAAGAAAAAACAGCTTTAATTAACAAAATAAAGCTGGGAGAATCAGACAGCTGAATTGAGCACCATCTCGATACGCACACTCGGGGCTACAATATTTAAAGCAAGAAACAGCAAAATGAACATGTTCTACAAATGCAACATTAATTCTAATTCTAACATTTCCAATGGCTGTTCATCATTAAACCCCTAAGGAACACTATACATTAAGCAATACGATTGCTAGTTTCCTTTCTTGTGACCATCAAAATACATCCCTCAAACATAACATAATCTCATAGTCAGCACAAAATAAAGCATTTAATGTGGCTGACTCCTTCATGCGGCAATTGATAACATAATTGGACAAAGACACCTCAGACAGCTATGACTCTAGCATCCAGTGAGATCAATCGTACAGTGAGTGGAATGTATCCCATGGAACACCACAATCCCTCCCCAATAATTGTCCCTCCTGGCTTCCCACCCCTTGTACCTGCTCACTCGATACATTTTGCCAACCCTAGAATCAACCTCCTAGATATCTTTTCATAATGAAAAAACGTGACTGGGGACCTGCTCCTAGAAAGTTAATTTGCCTATTTATTCATTTTACCAAGGTACTTTACTACTGGACTAAGTGCCCTAACTTTCAGTAGGAGCATTGTGCTCACATCTTAGTTCTTCATTTTGGCAATGCTGCTGTCTGGCCTTCTCTCGTATTCACAACCATTATGTGTTCATTTGTCTATTGTATGGGAAGGCACCTGCTGTCTTGGGTCTCTTTTCAGGGCCCTGAGAACTTTCTCCCTCACAACAATTAGCTGAAAACTGTTCTGCATCCCTTTCCACCCTAACCTTGGCTGCTAGGAGCCTTCTGCCCAACAGCAGAAATAATATTTGATTAAATGACCATAGCTCAGAAATGCGGTATGGCACATTAAAATGGCTGAATATGCAGCCTTTAACAATGGTCTATTCTAAAATTGCAGTCTTTTTGTTTGTTACAACAACTAAGAACAACACTTAATTAACCTCAATCTACATACCCAAAATATATCCAAGCTACTTAACCTTATCTAATAATGTAGGTGTTATGATAAGAATGAAAAGAAACACTTTGCTGCACATGTGTTTTACTATCCGACAGACAGCCTGAAAGCTCCCTACAGGTGTGGCAGAACTACATGTACCCTAAATACACTGTCACACCACAAAAAGCATGTGACTGCTGCATCACCACCATGGGCCTAATACCTTGCTAAAAGAGCTTTCTTGACCTATACTTGCGCGCACGTTGAGGCCGTTGAACTTGCATATTTACAATACCATCACTGGCAAATGGCAAATGTACCACTCACCTCAAAAACCAAAAACCTCTCCACTCCACGTAGTTCAGTTATCGTCATCTGATAACAATATCAGAAGCCTGAGACTTCCTCTGGACTCAAAGGTTGGTCTTGGGCCTATGCAATGTCAAAGAAAACAGAGCGATGCTACTTTATTTTCATCATTGTAATTTGTCAGAAGATAAGATTAGTTTCTCTTCTTTGTAAGAATACAGATACGTTACATATTTGTAGGCCTAGTGATGTGTTTCATTTTCATATCTGTTCACATCTTTCACTGTTTGCTAACAGTGGACTCTTTAAAGATGTTTGTGCTGTTAGAAGTTAACTCTCAGAATTGTTAGAAAATATTTAGAAGCATTGTTCCTTGCTTTTGAAATATATCTCAATGGGATAGATGTAAAATCCATAAATGTCCCGATGCACCCAGGAACCGATAGTTTCCTTTTGTTCTTTTCCCTTTGATGTAGCCGCCTTGCATAAGGGCGCAGATTTGATCATGCACGAGACAGACGGCAAGTTGCATTGTTCAGGTATTTTTTCGAACACTCCAGGCATCTGCTTTGATTGCCACTGGGGATCTGGGAATTGGAAATCAAGCAGATGTTGTTCATCCGGATCTATCTAGGTCGTGTGCTAATGAGCTGTAGCTGATGTCATTGTGGAGCCGGCTGCCCGAAGGCCGCATGGTAATGTCATCATTCCATCGCACCCAAAGGGCTAAGCATCTGGATCATACATGTATATATGCTGAGTCACTGTTTGGCATTTGCAAAGGGAAGAAACATAGAAGTGCTGGAAAAACACAGGCTGTAAAGCATGATAAATGAGGCACCTTTTTGCCGTCACTTGCTGGATGAGTTTACTTTGACTTTGCATATTTCAGATGTGGTCACTGACTAACGCAGTCAGTCTCTGCTGGTGGGTGTTGGCGAAAGTAAATACGTTTCATTGATATTACTTCAAACTATGAAATTCAAGCTAGTTTCACATTTTCATTAATTGTTTTATTAAAGAAAAAAGATGTTTTAAAACAGATTTCAGTTTTGTCCTGTAAATGGGAATTTGTAGAGCGCTCGCTTTGACATCCATGCAGAGCCTGCTGACGCAGGTTCGAATCCCGGCAGGGACAAACTCAGCCTTTCACTACATACCGTGGGTGAAATAATAAGCAGCCCTCAACCCTGAGGGTTCGTAGCGCTATATAAATTATTATTATTATATGCCACTTATGTTCCTCATAGCGCAGCTGGCTTGTGTGACGAAATGACTTCTGCTCTGCAGGAATACAGGGGTGAGTAGTGGTTTCTAAACTCCTACGAAGCCCCAAACTACAACAAGATCAACAGTGATGTCAGTCATAAAGGTGAAACAGTAACAACATGAATGGCACACCTCCTTACATCTTTAAGGAAGCACGGGCCAAGGGCAGGCTATATTCTTCAAGAACATCGTGAGTCACCAAGAAAGCATTGAAAACAACAATAGCACCAATGCACGAAAATAAAAGAATTGTCCAATGGGGGATCTATTAAAAAATAGTAGACTTTCTTAAAACTAAAAACACAGACATACTAATAAAAACACTTACAACTCACCCCTGTATGAAATACACACAGTTAGTCAAATAGGCTTAATTCCAGCAGTGCGCCATAAAAGCCAACATTTCATAATACAATTACAAATTGATCAAAATGGGAGAATATACAAATACATAAACATACTCCTCTTGGTTTAGTTAAAATCACATTCACAAAAATCCAATAAAACAGCCTATGTAAGTATATTAAACATCAAACAACTAAAACCACAAAAAGAAGATTTCCCGGTAGTTAACAGAGCACCCCAATAAATCCCACAAGAATACATCAGGGCTATGGAACTTATTTTAGATATGCAGATCTTGTCAGCCATGATCTAAAACATATTTTGCTACGGCAGAAATGTTTAGACTATTGTAGTACTGATACATTTCACAGCCCCTGTGGCCCTTATTTTTCCAATAGATTCTCAGGGCAGAGGATCCATGGGCTCTACTCCAGCGCTCAAGCTAACCTTTGTGCCAATAGCTTGTCTTTATTCTTTGTTTATCATTTGGTACAATAGAAGACGGAGAATTCCACAAGTCAGGGAAACCAAGAACCTGCAGCCAGGTTTTAACGCAGAGCAACCATTTCAGGGATGGGCCCTCAGGTTGACCCAAGAGATCTCTGACAGCATCTTTGAACACAAGGAGCTCCTCACGTCCCCACAGTCTAATCCAGTATAAAAATGGCATGAGGGCTACCACATCCTCAATAGTCGATTGGCCAGTTTCCTCATGAATAAGGATTGTGGATGTCCTTACTGGTAATCCTAGGTTGTTCTTTAGTGGTCCATTCTCCCCTATCCCAAGTGTTTTACCATTAGAATTACCCCATAGGTCAGCACCATAAATAGCAGCGTGTCTCGTCTGGGCTTTACAAACCTGCAAGAGTGGTCTTACTGTACCATCCTCATGACTAAAAGAACATATGGGAATGGCCCTACCATATCTCAGCAGTGTATTTTCTGCATGCACAAGCTGCTGATCCCAGGTACAAGCAGTAACAAAAAACACAGCACGATAATCGTAATGGTTCACATGCTCTAACAGTTTACCATCCACGGTGGTGTTACCTTGAGATTTTTCCTTCTCCTAGAGAAGATCATGGTTTTAGTCATAGCTGTATTTAAAGATAAGCCCATGTGCTTGCAAAACGTTTAGGTACTCAAGCCTGACAGGGCTTATAAAAGCAGAATTGTGTCATCCGCAAATAACAGAACAAGAATGTTGTCACCTGCTAAAACAGGGACATCAATAGGTGTGTACAAAACTCTGTCTATTGGAACATTAATATACAATAAAAAGAGGGTAGGCTGTAAAGTTCTAAATTTATAAATAAAGTTTGAAAAAAAAACAAAAAAAAGAAAAAGAGGGTAGGGACCAGCACACCCCCTTGGTGTACACCCTTTTGCACAGGTATGGAGGGATTCCACCCCAGGCCTTATCTTTTTACTGCTTGTTTGTTTTTCATATTACAATAAAATATCAGACAGCAGTTCATTCGGAATACCCCCTTCTTTGGATATTCCCCAAAGCTTGACCCTTGGAACTGTCTCAAAGGCAGTACGTAAATCTACAAATACTGCATCTATATTTAGTTTCCCATGACATATTTACCAAGGATCATTTTCAGCCTAAAACACTGGTCCACTGTGCTAATGCCGTCCCTGCAGCCTGCCTGCCGGTGATCAGTAATGTTCCTTGACTCAACCCAAGTTTTAAGATGGACCAGAATAGTTTTCACAAGCCTGTAATTGCTTGGGGGATTGCCAACACCCTTTTTATATACAGGCGCAATCCCAGCTTTAGTCCAAGATTCTGGGGCTACATTTGCCCTTGTCACTGCATTTAATAACTTCAGGAAATATGGGACCCATATCTGCATCTCATCCTTAAAGAAATCACCTGGAAACTTGTTCAGGCCAGGGGCCGTATTAGCTTTCTGTGTGAGTATTGCTTCACTAACCTCTAAGAGTGTAAATTCTAATGAAGATATGGTTAGTGAATGCTCCACCCTCTACTCTAGATTCAGTGTCTAGTTCTCCAAAATGTTCCTTCTGACAAGAAGAGCATATACAGCCCTTGATAGTATTACTAGGTAATTCCTCACAGGAAGAAATAAGTCACCAAAACCAGGCAAAATATTTGTTTTAGCAGCAATGAGTAGATCTTCCCAATTGGATGAGTCAAAGCTGCCTTTTTTAGACACCAACAATGTCTTATAATCCGATCTAGCTTTACGAACACCACCCCTGCCAATAGCATTAACATTTTCGGCCACTCCAGCTACAGTCTTTTTGGCCTCTCACCATCCTTTTTCATACCAGGGTGTACGTTTGATGGCTGCCTTTATAGTAAATGTACATGGGAGTGTGAGAAAGGCACGCACATTGGGGGCAATTTGATCAAATTAATCCAAGATATCACTATCCGTGACACTGTCAGATCCTAGAACCCTATCCAGTGGGTCAAGTAAATTCATATACATTTGAGGGAGCATATGTTCCATGTCAAATGTATCCCATTTAATGGCCTTCCTTGCTTGACCCCTGATATCTATCGGGATAGAGAGTTCCATCTTTACATCCCGACACTTCATCAAAATACACAGGGTTTGCATACCTTTATCTAAAAGGGCATTCTGCGTATGAAGAAGAGGTATCTGCAGGTAACAGTATTACAGGAAAGTCAAACAAGTTGAAGAGTTTGGCTTTTAAGATATTAGGGGGCTCTTAGGGGTTGGGCGGAGCGGTAAGAATGTGGTGGTAACGCTATTACTGCTGCATTACTGCTCCACTCAGGATTGAGTGAAGCAGTAATGCATTTCCCGCTAAATGCACAGACTTTCTGCCCATTTTCAGCACAATTACAGCTGTGCTATTAGCTGCTGCAGTAATTGTACTGAAAATGCCCCATTGAGTCCTATGGACTCGAGAAAAATGGGGATTTGCCACACCACTGCAACTTAGTATCCGGCGCTAATAAGTGCATTGGGCAGTACCCCAGCGGATTTGCCAGCGGGATACCGCCCACTTGTGATGAGGTCCAAGATGTGGTATTAAATGTTTCTAGGGCCCATAGAACAAGATTGGGGGACAAAAATACTGATACATACATTCTCTTCTTTCAGACAAAAGACAGCTTTGATCACATTTATGGGCACTTTCTGGTGAGTATATCCGGTTTCGGTGAGCTTTTTTCACAGGATTCAGCAACACAATGGCCCTCATTATGAGTCGGGCGGTACAGGGTTAAAGGCACTGGTAAAGGTGCCAGTGCCGTCAACCGCGTACCGCCCGATTCCGAGTTCCCCTCGCGGGACCCGCTCTGCACGTCTGGTCTCACCAGACGTGCAGAGCGGGTCCTGCGAGGGGAAGAGGGAGCAAACAACGGGCCAACTCGTAATGGCCCCTTGTTTGCTCCCTCTCCCATTCCCATTCAGCCCTATGGGGGCTGAATGGGAATGGGGAAGAACCAGGTCCGGGTCCTCGGAGGGAGGAATTACCGGGCCTTCCAACCTCGGAATGGCCCGGTAAATCCTCATTCCGAAGACCCGGACCCGACGTGATTTTGGCGGCAGCCATGCCACCAATAGCGGCATGGTTACCGCCAAACTCGTAATGAGGGCCAATGTAATTTAATAAGCCGCAGTGGCTTGAGGCTCAAACAAGTTTGGAACAAGCAGCTCTGTTCAAATCCACACAAATCAGAGATTGAACTGGGTCACAATGTGTGAAGCAGTGATCCGCCTTCAATGGTGAGGAGTTTCTACTGTGTCCAATGACGTGATGCTGTCTGAGAAGCGTCATTGGCTTTAAGCTCAAAGACGCTTGGTACAGGCAGGTGATGTTAGAAACAGTGCATCTCAAAAGTGCGTGAGGCGGGTCAAAATGTAGAGTTTTAAAGGCAGTTTTGTTGAGTCTTTGCAGTGGCTCAAAGGGATTGTGAATGCTTGCAGTAACTCGAATCAGCTTCAAATGACAGATTGCAAAGGTCAGCTTCCTTTAGTCATGGGCTTCTGTGAGACCTTCTACTGGATCTCTGAGGGAAAGTGAGTCATCTTTTGCCCTTCTCAGCCACGAAGGTTTTCAGGGACACTTTCAGGGCTTGCCACTTCAGCAGGTAGAGTCCTGTGTAGCAGTATCCAGCTGCAGTCCAGTCTCAAAAGCAGGTCACTTCAAATGTTCTCCTGAAGAGGGTAGGGTGATCTGCACCCTCCTTGAAATCCCTTAAATCCCCCCAATGGCTGTGAACCTTTAACAGTATTTACCCCAACAAGGTTCCAGTGAAACCTGCTTCACATTGATCCAAAGATAATTCACGGATTATTCAATAATTGGGTGGGTTCTGACCCATTACATAGTCATTTTGTCCCACCAGATTTGTCCATTCAAAGCCTTCAGAAAGAGGCTGATCTTTGCTGCTCTAACAAGGGTTTTTCCAGAGTGCCTTGGCTACAGAAAGTTAGGAAGGGTCACATGAAGGAAGTGTGGCCTAGGCACTTCCAAGATGGCGGGACTCCTCTTCCAGTGGACTGATCCTTTCCTCAGCTACACTATACTTCTCTCTCTTTACTGACTGTTTCAGATAAAATGGACTCCAGTAAACACCCCTTTGCTCATTGTATGGGAGAGATTCCCTTGAATAACCCAGCTCCCTCCATACCACTGCTCTGTCCTCCTGGGAAGGTATCAAGCCTTCCCAGCAGAGTACAAAGGGCCATCCAGGGCTGGGCCAGACATCTGTTTTGGGATACATTCCCAGCCCCAGACAGCAGTACTAAAAAAGCCATTGACAGCTGCAGGAGGCACAAGAAAGCAGTTTATAATAAAATGATATCAAATCGATATAGGCAGCTATAATCATATTTCCTCTCAGGCCACTATATTAAACTAGATACAATTTTAAATGTACATTTAACCAGGGTTCTGTCACCAGGCCATGGCGGATAGACACTTATGTAGTTTGAACCATGGGTGCCCCAGTTAAAAGCATCCATGACTGTGGGAATTATTGGATTCCAGCAGGCTGTTTCAGGAATGGATGTTACTCTCTAACTGCTATGTTGACATATCATATTGCAGCTGATTGTGTGGCAGTAGGCACACTCCAAAGTACACATGTGTGCACTAAACCTTTACTCACATGGATCATTGTAAAGTGAAATCTGTTTAGCAGAGTTCCCTTTCTGAGAGAGAAAGCTAGCATCATTTTGCAATGCAACAATTAAAAAAAAACTCAAGATAGCACATCCTGCAAGATGCAATCTGCCAGTCAAGGCCCCAAACTAGTGCTCCTCCCTGCCCCTTACATCGGTAGAACTGCAGCAGAGTACTCCAGAAATCACAATTTCTGCCCTGCTCAAAAACAAAACAAAACACAGTGCAATGTGAAGTAGCTCAAAGTTTAACGATTGTGCTCAGAATGACAAGATTGGGCGCAGCTTGAATTCCTGGAAGGAATCAAAAACGTATTCCTGGTGTGGCAGTCCATTGCAGTGGGAAAATGGCAGGACCATGTGCTAACAGATCAGATGACTATATGTGATTATAGTCTATCCCTTGGGACGGGCACTTTTGCAAGTGCTGAGTGTGGAATCTTGAAGGAGTGTTTGACATTGTAATGTAATATAATGTAATGTAATGGGCATTTGTATAGTGCCTTTCACCATTGGTATGGTCTTAATGTGCTGCAGGTTGAACACCCTTGGGAGAACGAAGTTCAACTATGGTAAATGCGTCAGAGAGTTACAGAATGCGTACATGCATTTTAGCCGATTCGAAGGTAGGTAGGGGTGGCTAAGTCCCTGCTAGTCATCCATGTTGAGCACGTGGATCGGTGCAGCGAGGTAGTCTGGAGGATACGCGAGTGAGATAATATGTGTGCAGCTAGACCAAATGTTATTGTGGGGGATAGCTGCATTCTAATATGAGAGGTGGTGTGCAAAATATGTGAAGCAGGAAAGACATTATGTGTACAGCTAGTCCAAATTGTATCGCGGGGATAGCTGCATTCTAATGGCAGAGGTGCTGTGCAGAGTATGTGAAGTACGAGATACATTATGTGTACAGCTAGAGTGTTGCAGTCCACTGACTAGCTCATGACATTTAAACCTGAAGTCATGACGGTCCATTGTTTTAACCACACCTGTTTGTCTGTTTTTTTTTAACGTTTTATTTGATATGTCAGCCTTACTTAGAAATTTGTATGTGGGTTCATTGAATTGCTGACCTGATCTCAAGCACTTCTTAGTGAGTGAAGAAAGCATATTTCTAAGACATAGGAGACATAGGGCGTCATTACAGGTTTACCGGCAAACAATATCCCAGTTCTCATTCCATGGAGTCCAATCGGACTCCATGGAATAGGTTTGCCGCAATCACTGGCCCCGTTAGTACTGGTGCTGGTGATTGTGGCAATTATTTACCAGCAGAGGCCTGAACTCTTGGCAAGTCATGCCTGCCGGTAGTTCACTGCCCCTCCGGGAAAACTCGAAGTGTGCCGGTCCAATCAAAATGCCAGAGATGGTGTAACCAGCATTTATTTCAGCATTTGTAGGACCGGCACACCCGTAATGACCCCCATAGTTCACACGCGCCACCCACCATCAAGCTGCAGCAATGGCAACAGCAGGGCCACAGCAGATGACAAACATACCACCGATGTACTCTTATAAAAGGAAACCAAGTATCAAAACCCTTATCCTTAGCCCAGGGGTCCGCAAACAGTGGCCCTTCAGATGTTTTGAACTATGACCCCCAGGATTACTCATCATTGCCTATTCTGATTGGTGCTCATGGGAGTAGAAGTCCAAAACATCTGGAGAGCCAAGGGTGCAGAACAGTGCATTAGCACTATGAAAACTTTTACACACATCACCTATTCAACTTCTGTTTTTTTATTATGTACTAGCAGAAGTACCCGTTCTCCAAACAGATTCTGTAGACAGACATGATAACACTGATCATGTAGGTCACTGTTTCGATTCCCTTATCACTTGATGTGCTTTGCACCTGGAAGTAAACTACACTGAGACGGGGCACGTGTGGCTGGTTGATATACTTTGGAGCAGACATTGGGGGCAGGCGAGAGTTACTGTGCTGCTGCATTCTGATATCTCTCCCCTCCTGTCGCCTCACCTTGGTGTGGTGCAGTTTGATGTGGTGCACTGCAGTGCAAATATCTTGGAAGCCGTGCACCATAGGGTCTGGACCTCGAGTTTTGTTGCTCGTGCCCGGAGCAGTCCTTCTATGACCACATTGATGTTTCGCCGATTTCAGTCCACCGTCTCATGTGTGAAGGTGCTGAAATCCAGAGAAAGGGCTGGGGTGTCCAAATGGCATGTAGCCAGTAATGTCTGGAGGATCCTAACAGGTAACTATGCAAAATCTGGTGCAGATTGGTAAAACAGTGTGGAATTATATAAGGAACAAAGCTTCGCCAACCCACAAACACACAAACAAATGTTGACTTGTGGTGAAATCCAGGGAACGGGGTGAGGTGTCCAAATGTCATGTAGCCAGTGTTGTCCGGAGGGTCATAACAGGCAACTTTGCAAAATTTGGTGCAGATTGGTGAAACGGTGTGGAATTGTATAAGGAACAACGCTTCACTGAGCTACATACACACAAACAAATGTCGACTTATGTTGAAATCCGGGGAATGGGGTCTGGTGTCGAAAAGTCATGTAGCCATTAATGTCGGAGGGTCCTAACAAGTAACTATGCAGAATTTGGTGCAGATTTCTGAAACAGTGTGGATTTGTATATCGAACAACGCTTCACCAAGCCGCAAAACCTCCAACCCACACAATTTGACTTCTGCTGAAATCCGTCGACTGGGGTTGGGTGTCCAAATGTCATGTAGCCAGTAATGTCCAGAGGGTCCTAACAGGTAACTATGCACAATTTGGTGCAGATTGATGAAACATGGGTGGAATTGTATAAGGAGCAACGCTTTGCCAATCCACATAGCCACACACACATTTCGACTTGTGCTGAAATCCAAGGAACGGGTTGGGGTGTCCAAATGTCATGTAGCCAGTAATGTCTGAAGGGTCCTAACAGGTAACTATGCAAAATGTTGTGCAGATTGGTAAAGGAGGATCAAGGATCAAGCAGTACTAAGTCTATACTTAGTTCCCATTATTAAGATGTACCATAAGCCCGTTTAGATATAGTATAGGAACCTACTGTTTTCCACCACTCAGACTATATCCTTCAAGTGCCAGTCATGGAATGCCAGGGACACCGCATTCTCACATCCACACAAAGTTTAACATGCAATCATTCACTCTGATCTCATACCTTCCAAACCTGCATGCATCCACACAATAGGCAAATCACAACACACTTCCCTTCCTTACCAAACACACATTCACATCCCCATCTACACACACTCACAAATCCTACTCTGAGCTTCCAAAGAGAATGAGCAATGTAATTTGTATATAGAAGTTAACCAACAAGAGCACCCTTGCAGCAACCAAGGACAATGGACACCATTTGCCCTCAACCACACACACTGTTAGAAATATATAATGCCCAAACATCCATACACACACCTCCCATGCCTTTTACTCAGTGAAAACTGGAACTCGACCCGCAATACATATACACACATTGTGCACCAGAGGATGGCGACTCTTGTGCTAAAACACTTTGATGCCTTACACATACAACTGTAGTCACAATGACTAAATAAATCTTACGCACCATAACACCTGGCACAACAGAGGTGCCTCCTTAACATACTACATTCCACACCATATGCATGACCCACCTCCACATGCAGTCACAATGACTTAGAGCACTAAACTCAATAACCTGTTGCACATCTAAAGTGCCTCCGTAACAACAACAAGTCCTTTCCATACACCAGACATGCATGCACTTGTGATGCCTTATACAGTGTCTATCCCATCCAAGCTCCTGGCACGCATGCCCTGCTACCACATTAACCAGTATCATCAAATTAATACATGATGCACACAGCTATAATGCCTTATGAACACTAACAATCCATAATGAAAAGGTGGGAGGACCCTATTTTTTGTGCATGGGGGAGAACCTTCAGAGGGTCAGAAACATGTATCTAAAGCAGAACAAAAGGTAACTACCCCATTTCTCAAAACTCAGTTTCTTAAGGGTAGTGCACCATCGCAGACTTTCAAAAATTCCCAATCTGAGTAAATGGGAAAACATTTTTTATTTATTAAATAACTTCCCCAAAACCAAAAGAATTATAAAAAATATATTTTCAATGCATCTAAAACTTATTAAATGCACAATCTAAAAGAACCAATAAAGTTATCTAGGTAAAAAATATACATATAATGTAAAAAATACAAAACAGATTCGATACATGAGCAACAGCTGGGGTTAGTACGTGTTTTTAGTGCATTGCTTATTGCACAATCACAAGGGGGGTAATAGCAGATATATAATTCATCAAACTATGTCAATAAGGCTATTAGATGTTTCCAGCCTGTGTGATGGTCGACATATGTTTCGGCATATTGCGTTGGATCAGACAATATCTCTAATGTCTGTCTTTGCCGGTGTAGCCGTCTTCAGGACTAAGAGCACTGATTTAATTATGTTATATTAGCAATACCCTTTCTTGTGTAAATGTTTGATTTTCAGACCCACTCTATAAGGGATGTCCTTATTCTTCAAATCTCAGAGGTGAATTCACTCATCCTTCATCCATGGCAGAACACAATGCTTGCAATTTGCTCTGCCGCAGGTTCAACAGCACCATGTCCATTTCCACACAGCCTGGCCTCCTTCTCTAGACTGTTCTGGTTACTTCACTCTACTATCCAATTCGACCTGCCTACGCCTACCTGCAGGTTGCCCTAGGTGTCAACACTGGATTCAGTGTTCTGGTTTATCCAACATTCCTTTTTCTACCATGGTTCTGTAGGAATGCCTGGGTACAGAGCACCTCATTCCTTTCTGTTTGTTTCATGCAGCCTACCATGCCCACACAGGCCGCCCCGGGTGTCGGACTTTCCTTGGGTCGTTTGCTGGCTGCTCCCCCCACTGCATCTTACTTGGTGTCCACTTCTTTTTTCCTACAGCACACCTGAGCCCGCTTCCTTGCTCTCAGAGAAGAACTCCATCAGCACCAGAGGAGTAAAAAAGGAGGATGCAGCACACTGCAGATAAGTCCATATTTAGTTCTTTTATTGTTATATATATGCACCTGACTCAAGGGTGGCAAACAACTTTAGTCATCACACTCAATGTATTGTATTTATTCCTGCAGCACATGTATTATTGTGTTTACCTTATATGGAGATAAACTTCAGTTATAAATGCATCTTTAGAGATATTGATAAGCAACTGTAAATAAAAAACATGATTTGGTTTATGGCTACTTTATAAGGACCTAAACATCAGAAGAAACTGTAATAAGTATAAGTAATGCTGCTTTATCAGTTGAACAGAATTCATAAACGTGTTATGGACATATGCCACATTCAAACCTGTATTTGTTTGTTGTTGCCATTCATGTGCCAAATTAAGATAAACCTGTTGTGAGGTCTCCTAGGAGACACAGAACCGTCAAATGATTCCACATCAATGCATACACATGGAAGCAACTTTTCTGTGATCAGATCCATCTTGGACAGGAGGGCCTTCAATGAATAACATGTTTTGTTTTTTATTTGGATGTTTTGAATTGATGAAGTCTTTCACTGCAGAAATATAAAACACAACCAAACAAAAAACACAACAAAAATGTAAACTCAAAGGGGACAAATATCATAACGAATAATATCAATGCATAAAAGTCACTTTCTTCATTCGGTTATATTAATAACCTTCATTAGTCAATTTTAATTAAGTCAAACACTTTAGCTAGGATGTTGACCAACGCAATAACCAATGACAACTTTTCCCCGGCATAAACGTTATCCACTATTCATCCAGGGTCAATGTACTGAGCTCTTCAAAGAATGACCCCAAAATCTGCGTTCTCTGTCCTGTTAAAGCTTTACACTGGAGTAGCAGATGTTTAAGAGTTTCCTTTTCTGGATTCAACTTGCAGAATCTGCAGGTACTGTCTCTTTCGTCTACTCTACTTCTTGCTGATAACATTTCCAGTGTTGGATATAGATTTATTCGAAATCTCATGTATTGAGCACTATAAAAATTGTTTGGGCACCTTATCAAATATTTAGGCAAAGTATTACAGGATCTGTATGTTGGAATACTTTGGGAATATAATTTAAATTAGCTTGATTGCTTGGACGGGGGCGCTGTTGCGCTTGGGAAAGATGGCCGCCTGAGTCCCAGCTCCGTCCCGTGAGGCATTCTATCTCCTAAATTCTCCGGTTGCCTCCGGCATCATACACTGCGGACCCACTGTGCAGACAGCTGGCGGGACCGGGCGCCTGTGGGCCGAGTGCCGCCTTCCGAGCCGCCCCTGTGACCGAGCTACACCCCGCTGGGTGTGAAGCGGGAGCGGGTGCCTTCCCGACCCAGCTCCTGGTTCCAGGCGATCTTGCCTGAGCCCCGCGGCTCGTGGCCCACTGTGGGGGAGGGGCGTTCCGCCCGGCTGGCGCGGCGGCCTTCACCTGCGCTGTGTCGAAGGGCCTGCCTACACTACTCCTTCTCACTCCGCCTTGGCCATCACAGCGAACTCGGGATCCTAGAGCGGATTGCTCCGCTGCCCCGTTCTGGGCGGTGTGCTGTTCACGCCAACCCGACGCCGCGCGGTGAGCTTCCTGGAACCGCCTCACCTCGGCGGCTCCACCGGAATTTTTGCAGACACCGCGGACCTTGAGGGGGGGTCGGCCCTGGCCCCCAATCTCCTTTTCTTTCACTACGAGGGACTCCAGAGCGACCTGCTCCGCTGCCCCGTCCTGGGCGGCGTGCTGACCACTCTCTAGTGGATACTTACCCGGCCCCAGATGGCGGGTGGCCCTGGCTCAGTTCTCCTCTGCGCCGCCCTCTTCCTGTGCCACGAGTGCTAGGACCTGCACTGGACCCCAGAGCACCAAGCTCCGCTGCCCCGTCCTGGGCAGTATGCTGACCACATGTAAGGAGACATCGACCCGACTCCCGCGCGGTGAGTGATCCTGACCCCGACCACCTTCACGGCCGTCCCGCGGTGGCGGACCCTGTCCATCAATTGCTGGACTCCTCCACCCTTGCGAGACGTTTGGCTTCTTGGACACACGGTGGAGCCTGGGGGTGCTCCGCTCTCCACATTAACCCTCTGCCCTCCTGGATGGCTAGAGGCGCCGCGTACGGATCTGTCTGGTCTTGGTAATCCCGCTGCCCTTCCATTGGGGACGGCTGGCGCTGGAGGGCTGGCTCGCCCCCCATGGGCTCTCTTCTTTGGCCGGGGCGCCCACCATCTATATTTTGAGCCCAACAGGGAACCCTACTGAGACCCTTCGATCAGCTCCTTCCTGGACCTAACTGCGGTGGGCGATACAGCCACCCCACATGCCCTGATAACTAGCATGGGGGCAACCTGAACTGCCTACTCCTTCTGGACCACCCGTATTCCTGATCCTTGGCCGTTCTTGCTCCGGGGCTTCGCTCCCCTCCACCTCCTTCAACGTCCTTCGCCATTCGGATCAAGTGTTGATCACTTCACTCCTCATACTGGGTTGATCCCCCTCAATGGATATTCTTGGGTCCGATTGCTGCTCACTGGACCCTGCATATATTGCCTGGCCAGCGGCCCCCTCTCTGGGTCCTCCCGTTTGGAACAGAGTCGTTGTGTGCCCTCCTGGCGCGCGGCTCGACCTTCACCTGTGAGCCTCAGTCGATCCTGGTGCCTTCCCTTCTGACTTCACCCACTTCTTTGCTGGATCTTCTGATCTTAAGTTCATCCTTCCATCGGCATCATGTCGACACGCACTGGCAAGAAACAATCCTCTATCAATATGTTCACCAAGCCCTCTGGAAGCAATGAACCGGAGACATCCACACAGGAGCCTTCTGCCCCATTGGCGCTGGAGCCGTTCGACCCTCAGAAAATGATGGAGTTCATCCGGGAGGGATTCACCACAATTCATTGTAAATTGGATGACATGAATGGCACGATAGCCTCTATTAAGGCGCATATGGAGAGAACTGATGGTCGTGTGGCTGAGATTGAGACGCGTGTGAGCACCACTGAGGACGGCCTGAGCTCCCTCCGGGCGGAGGTTTCCACACTATCCGCCCGCGTCACTGAGGTGGAGAAGAAAAACGAGGACCTTGAGTCTCGCTCGAGGCGTAATAATCTCTGCATTATTGGGGTACCGGAGGATGGGATACACGAGCCTATGGAGGAATACGTGGAGGGCCTACTGAACCAAATCCTGGACTCCCCTAAACTCTCTCCTCAGTTCGCGATTGAAAGGGCCCACCGTGCGCTCACGGTGAAGCCCAAACCTGGGGCACCCCCACGCCCCATTATAGCAAGGGTCTTAAATTTTCGCGACCGAGATGCCCACCTCAGGGCGGCAAGACTCAAAGGGGACCTTCTCCTGGGCGCAGCTAGGATCCACCTATATCCGGACTTCTCGGTGGCGGTACAACGAGATCGCAAGACCTTTCTGGCGGTCAAGAGGAGACTACACGACCATCAGGTCAAATATGCCATGCTATACCCCGCCAAACTGCGGATTGAACATGCAAACCGAGTCTACTTTTTCACGCTGCCTGAGGGGGCCTCCAGGTTCATAGATGAACATTTTCCCGGCTGAACTGTACCTTCATCAGGCACCGCTGTGGGCAACCCCCCCCAGCACATCGGATCACGTGATGTGAAACTGGCTAGCCACAGCATTGACAAATCGTTGAATGGATACCGTTGTGTCCTATGACATTCTCCCAGTACTTGAGGGGGCCTTTTTTTTAGGCGACCAGGCCACACTTATGACAGATTGTGTGGTTGTCCCTATCGTTCTTTATGATTGCTTTGTTCGGGGACGCACTGATATGGCAGGAATTGGTTAGGTTTTTGGGCAGGCTGTGCTGTGGTCTGCTCTCCCACCGCTACACCCCAGAGACTCGCCACACATATTCTCTGCTTTCTTGGTCGCCCGGGAGTCCTGGGATAATCCCCTAGATTCCACCACGACCTGTTGGTATTGGACAGCACTACCCTGCATGCTAACTGTCCTCCACTGTAGGTTTGTTCAAGCCATGGGCTTGCGTGCGATCACTTTTCTCTGGGGGATCCTTCTGGACAGCTAGACCCCGTTAACCGATTGAACACTATTGTTGCCCCTTCGGGCGACTGTGACGTACACTCGACAGACTCCTGTTTGGTGGTTGGATCTTGCCCCTTCCTTCTCGCTCCCTCTTGGGCTCACGTCCCGGCCCCCCCTTGTTACTATGGCACCCCCAGGGTATCAGTGGCCGGGTGCATACACCACCCCGGTCCAGTTGATCGGGAATTCACGTTTTGCAGCCCCCGTTTCATTGGTTCATTATCTGCTGACCATGTCCGCCTCTTCCCTTCCCCTCCACGGGACCTCCCCTGGATGGGAAACGACATTAATGTCGGGCATCATGTTTATCCTAAAATTACCTCACGGTTCGGAGCATTGCCGCCGGGCCAACTCGCAGACCCCCCAGGCGTCGATGCCACTGTTTTGGTTCTGGTTGTTTGGTTATAGGGTTTTCATCCCTCTGGTTGGGGGAGGGATGTGGGAGGGGGAGGGGGGAAAGGGGTTAAATGTTAAAAAAGGCTTGGAGACTGCAGGAAAGGTAGAGTTCGGAACACTATGGCCCCAGGGGCATCGTGGACCTGACCATATTGGTCACCATCCATGGGGAGCACATTTCCATCCACCCATATTCCTCTATGGCCACCTCTGGAGTGCGGGGTGAGGAGGCATGGACATTCATGAGTTGGAATGTGCGGGGACTGGGTAATCACAAAAAAATGAGACTATTACAGCTTCAGGCCGAGAGACATGGGACTAAAATCCTATTTCTTCAGGAGACACATGCATGTTCTGAGTATTGTGAAAAGTTTGCGAAATCATGGGGCCCTCAAAGGTACTTCACCACCTACTCTACCCAGAGCCACGGAGTTATGACCCTGATCCACAGAACCCTCAAATTCAACCCCATTGCTACGTTAATTGATCCCCTGGGCAGATTTGTTCTACTCCATGGCGTCCTGCAGAATAGGGAGGTGGTCCTGCTAAACATTTACGGTCCCAACATCGATGATCCCGAATTCTATGTACAACTGGTGACCCTCTTGGAAGGCTTCCCGCTGATACCGATTCTCTGGGGCGATTTTAATACGATATTCGACGTGGACCTCGATAGATCGGGATCCAGACACCGTCAGCTCTCCAGAGCGGCATATGCTGCACTGTCCTCCCTTCCTCGATTGGCCCTATATGACGCATGGAGGTTTCTTTACCCTGACTCCCGATCTTACTCCTTCTATTCCTCGGTTCACGATTCCTTCTCTCGAATAGACAGGTGGCTGGTGTCTGGTGTGCTGATGAGGAGCGTGTCTGGGTTGACTATCCTCCCCAGGACCCTTTCCGATCATTCCCCGGTGACAGTTACCCTACTCTGGGGCCCGGACGGTGGCCGAACCAGACACTGCAGGATGAAACCACTCTCTCTCCTCGACCCAGTCTTCAGCTCGGAGTTGGAGTCGGCCATCGAGGAGTTCTTCGAAATTAACACCAACTCCGTTTCCTCCCAAGCCACCCTCTGGGAATCCTTTAAGGTCTACATCAGAGGCATTGCCCTTTCCAAGGAAAATGGTATCCTTAAAACTATTCGGAGGGAGATTGCAGCGAGTGAGGCCAAATTATCGGCGTTGGAGACCCAATACACGTTAGACCAAACCCCAGAAATCCTTGCGTCAATTGGCTCGGAGCTGGATACCTTCCGCTCGCTCGCGGACCGTGAGCTGAGGTTTCTTGATAACCCTGGGCATGCGAGGAGATATGGGGAGGGTGAACGCCCAAGCCGCCTCCTGGCTAGACTTCTCCGCCGTGAGTTTGGTGCCCCACCCATTCCTGGAATTGAGAGACCTGATGGCTCCCTGGCCACTTCGCCGGGAGATGTCAATTCTGAATTCCTCTCCTTCTATTAATCCCTATATACACAATCAGATAAAGCCACTGCGGCAGAAATCGATACCTATCTCGATAATCTTCCCCTCTCGGCTCTCTCTCCTGAGACCGCCGGATCCCTTGAGAATCCATTCACTCCTGAGGAGTTTTCGGAGGCTATAGACTCTCTCTCTTCAGGCAAATCCCCGGGATCAGACGGTATACCTGTCGAGTTCTATAAACACTTCAAATCACTCCTACTCCCTCGTCTAGCTGCGCTATGGGACGAATCGGTGGAACTAGGCCAATTCCCCCCCTCGTTGCGCGAAGCCACCATAACAGTCCTACTAAAGCCCAATAAACCCCCTACTCAATGCGGCTCTTACCGTCCACTTTCATTGATCAATTGCGATGCCAAGATCTATGCCAAAATACTCGCTCTTCGACTTGCCCCCTTCATGCCACATATTATTCACCCAGACCAAGCTGGGTTCATCCCAGGCCGCTCCACATCCTTGAATTTGAGACGTCTATTCAACATTATAAGTAGAGTGAGCCCGACTGTACATGCAGTAGCCGCAACACTCGACATGCAAAAGGCATTTGATTCGGTGTCGTGGAGATATCTCTGGCGGGTGCTCGACAGGTGTAAATTCGGTCCCACCTTTGTCTCCTGGGTCAGACTACTTTATTCCAACCCTGTTGCCAGAGTCCGCACAGAGGACCGTTGCTCCCCTCTTTTCCATATAGCTAGGGGCACTAGACAGGGATGCCCCTTCTCTCCCTTAATATTTGCTGTAGCAATGGAGCCATTTGCGGACATGCTTCGCCAAAACCATTCACATAGGGGTCTACGTACTGCCGGTATCTCGGACATAGTTTCTCTATATACTGATGATGCTCTTCTTTTCATCCGTTCCCCCGAGACCAACCTGGCCCCAATACTGAAGGATGTTGCTCTCTTCGGACGCATCTCTGGTCTTACGGTAAACTGCTCTAAATCAACCCTCTTTCCGCTTGCTCCCAGCACACTCCCCCCCCCCTGATACCATGGGGTTCGCATGGGCCCAATCTAAAATTACTTACCTAGGTATAGTGGTGGCTCATCACACCGAACGGGTCCGTGAGGAGAATTATCAGATATACCTCACAAACCTCATCACAAAAAAACAGGGCTGGGCCAAGCTGCCGATTTCACTGGCGGGCAGGATAGGGGTATTGAAGATGGTGGTACTTCCCCAACTCCTGTATAGATTTGCGAATGTCCCGCTATGGCCGGGAACTGAATTCTTTCAAACATTGACACGTATCCTCAATTCCTTCCTCTGGCACTCAGGTGCGGTCCGTCTAAAGCTCAAGACCCTTGCCACCCCCATGGAGGCTGGAGGGTTTGGAGCTCCGGACTTCCTTAATTACTGGCTGGCGGCACAACTCCAACACACTGCACACTGGTTTAATGTATCGGATCGCCCCCCCCATGTCAGAGTGGAAAGGTTATCGGTCAGTAACCGTGATATCCGATCCCTGGTGGTCACGCCCATGCCGGTGGTGTCGGATTCGCTGGATCCTACAGCTTGCACATCCCTATCCTTACATAAATCTTGGCAAATACTGGGTACCATTCATCCCTTTCACGGTAACTTTCCGATTTGGAATTTCCTCCCAGAAGTCCCACATGTCCCTCCCTCGGTGGTCCGTACATGGGCTGAGGCGGGATACGAACTACTACGCGACATATTAAAACAGGGAAACTTTATAGAATGGCCTGACCTCCCGGCCTCCCTTAGACGGAGACCCTCCGTTTGGCTTCAATACTCATCTCTCCGTGGGGCACTCAAACACAAGTACATAAGTTTTCCGGCATTGCCACCTGATGAACCTGCAATTACCGAACTATCCTCACCTTCCCCTATGAGGGGAAAAATCTCCAGGCTATACACCCTGCTTCAAACCAGATCACCCCCCACATTCTCCAAACTGAGGCGCGCCTGGGAGTCAGATCTCGGCTCCGAAATATCTGACAAGCGTTGGACCCATATGTGTGCACGCACCCAGTTGATCTCCTTTAACTCCTGATTCAAATTAATTCAATTTAAGGTGCTCCACAGATATCATTACACCCCGGCTAGGTTACACCGTATGTCGTGTGACTCTTCCCCTAGGTGCCCTAGATGTGGCGATGAAGAAGCGGGGTATATACACATGATCTGGTCTTGCCCCCGACTCACCCAATTTTGGACCTCAGTATGCTCCACTATCTCATCCATTCTCGAGTGCCCCATCTCCCCATCCCCAATGCAGTGTCTATTTCATGACATCCCCGAACTTCACCGTGATTCCAGGAGACTGGCTAGCCTCTGTATGCTACTAGCTGTGCGTACAATCCTACTTTGCTGGCTTCGGCCGAATACCCCTACTCACGCACAGTGGCTCAGGGCAGTCACGTAGGCCTGTGACACCGAGGAGACCTGGGCGATGCAACAGTCCGTCCACTCCAGACCTAGAGATATATGGCAAAAATTCCGCTCATACATGTCTCCCACCGTCACCGACTCGGACCCTGCATCCCCAGATCCTTCTCTTGCCTCAGCTCCAGATGACTCTTGATTCTTTCCCAACTGTCTTTGTTCTGTCCTCGCATGTGTCCCCCATGGGTGTACGGTGTTCCCCTTGTTGCCTTATGTAATTTCTTTAATTGTACCACATTGATCTGTGATGAACACGATCCCCTTTGTATTTCTGTTGATTTTATATGCTTTACTGTAACTCACCTGTGCCTGTTTTACCAAGCTGAATAAACAAAAGTTTAAAAAAATAAAAATAAAAAATTAGCTTGATTGCTCCTGTGTCTCGATCCAAACATTTTTCCCACATCTTTGTTTTCACCAGCATTGTATTGGTTAGCAATTGTTCCTCTGTAGTATCTAAATCTTCCAAGAAATTATTACAGTTCTTTTGCCAATTTGTCAGTCATGGATCCGATTCACTGGAAAGTGCTTTTTTCACTAAACCAAAGCCTCTGGTAGGGGTTGCCAATCTGCACTTTCTGTACAATGACAAGTTCTTCCAATTTACCAGTGCCAAAAGTGAAATCAACCTAAGTTCCTGTCTCATCACCTCTATTGGCACACAACTCGTAAGAGTAGAATATTTTTCCAAAATAAACTTTCAAGTGTCTGTCATTTTTTAGTGGCACAAGAAAAGGACGCTTCCGCCACATACATTAAATTCGGTACCACCTTCATTTTTATAGAAGCTGACCACCGGAACGATTGAAAATGTGCCATATTTCATTCGCCAAAGTCTTCTTTGTGATGCCAAGGCCTTTGCTTTAATTCTCAGCATGATTTCGCTTGGTGTGTCTCTCAAGCAGATGTTTAAATGGTTTCCCAGGTATACAAAAGAATTCACTCTCAACAGCCTTTCCTTACCCATGTGCCATGATATCTTGTTGCTGAAGGATCATGATTTTCGATTTATCCACATTGACCTTTAGGCCATTCTCCTGTACATATTAATGTAATGCATTCAGATGGCGTTGCAGGTCCACTGGTGTTTTATTGATTAAAACCAAATCATCTGCGTACAGTAAATGGTCCAATGGCAATCCCTCGTGTTTGGGGGAAAGCTCCTTGCCTTTGACAGATGTTCCGAAAAGTCAGAGACAAATAAATTAAACATGGCTAGAGCAAGAGCGCAACTCTGTTTCAACCCTCTCGATGTCACAATAGAGGCCGACAGCGGCCTCCCCAGGTCTAGCCTCATTTTCATCCATGTTTCTGAATAAAGGTCTTCAATTGTCTCATCTTTCTAACTTGTCCCATAGTAGAGGTCTTACTATGTCGTCAAAAGCCTGGGCTAGGTCAATGAAAGCCAAGTAGATCTTCCAATTATTCTTGTTGGCCCTAAATTTCAGGATGTTAATCAAAACGACATTTATTGAAATTCCCATCTCCTTCACAAACCCAGACTGCCATAAGTCAAAACGTCCTATTTCTCGTGACCATGTCTCTAGGACATTCAAGATCATCTTGGTGAATATCCTGCCAGCTACATCAAGCAGGTTGATAGGCTTATAATTGATCAGCCTATAATTTCAAGAATCTGGCCTAGCACCCTTCTTGAATATTGGTACAACGACAGATGTCTTCCATGAGCGCGGTACTTGCCTGATCTTCTTAATTTGAGAAAGCAATAGCCCCAGGAATATTGACCATAATTCTGTTTGTCAAGCCATCAGCACCAGGTGCTCTAGAGCTAATGATTATCTTTACGAGGAGCAGCATATCCTTTATATCAGTCTGGAATGTCTATCTAGTCCCGAAGGCCTTCTCACGCATACTTTGACTTGCGCTTGTTGTTTTAAACAATTTCGTAAAGTGCTCTATCCATATATTTTCGGCCACTGCATTAACTTGTATGGCTTCCCTTGGGGTATTTATTGCAATTAATAATTTCCATATATCCCCCATCTTTTTACCATGGATTTTTTGCAGCATTTGGTCTGCATCCTCCTAAATCATTTTGTGTTTACGGGCCTTAACCCAATTCCTATAGTGCTGCTTATGTGCTTCAATTAAAGCAACACATGATGTATAACCCTCTTTTTGTAATGTTTTTAAATCTGCTCTTAATTGTCTCCTTTCAACCACCAATCCAGAATCATAACGTTGTTTATGTGAGAAGTGCGGGTTTAATTCAAACTTTCTTGTTTCAACAAAAGTCATCTGCAATTTTGGGTAGTCTACCAATTCACCCTTGTTTTCCTCTTCTCTTGTGATGTGATGTGATGTTTAAAACAGTCGATCAAGGTTGAGATTTTGGTAGCATTCATAACTATCCGGTTTCGACCTTGTGATATTTGGATAGGAGCTGTGTGAGTAATCCTAAGAGGTTTATTCATTGCTGCACAAGTAAGATTTACTATCTTATGGTAGCTGAATGTTGTTGATAATACATCCAGCTTAGATGCACAGAAATGGGGGTTATCTGAGACATAAAAATAATCAAGCACTTTACGCCCTTAGGCCACCATGTTGGACGTGCCAGAATGTCTCCTTTTGTATGACCATTTAGCTGATGTAGCCCACATACCCTCACCTCTTCTTCCCATAATGAACCTTTTCTTCAGACTCTGACAAATGCTTGTTTTCCCCAAAGCATGAATTCAGGTTTTTCTTCATAGTTGTCATGTCAAGTCACCACAGATAACAATTAGTGCATCTTCCAAGATGTCCATCAAATTGTCAACCAGGTCCATGTTTACTTTTATGAATATGGGATCTGCAATTTCTGTTGAATTCAAGTAGATGTTGCATAAGATCAGCCAATCCGGATTTGCAACACCTGCGTATAGATGTTTAGATTCCATATCTTTGCTGTTTCAAGGGTACTTCAATTTCTTAGAAACATTAGTATTCTTCAAATTGTGCAAGGACAAAAGACACCAAATTGACTTTAACAAAGAGTCGTTACACACCTTTCTTAGATATTTCTTAATCTACGCATGTACCACCTTGAATATATTTAGGTATGATAAGTAGGATATCCTTAAGTTAACACGTGTTTCAGCCTTGGGCCTTTTTCAAAACCGGACTAATGCTGTATCACAATAGCTAAGTGGTTCTAAGTACATTAATAACGTTGTTCATATTTGAATAGTAGACAGAAAATGAGGGATTGGCAAAAGGTAGGATTCAAGGGAAAACAAAGTAGGACAGAACACAAATTTCATTAGTCATAATTGACACTTCCTTACAAATTTAGTCTTTGAACATACCAGTACTTCAGTTTCATTATAGTTCTTATGTAATACTCACCAGCTCTCTATACTTGAGTGTTAGACGAGTGTCATGGAGTTTAGTGCATTCCTGGGTTAGTTCCCTGTTTCTACAATAGAATATTTGCTACAATTAGAGTACGGTTTCCTACCATCTTGTCATACCATTTGTTCAAATATGGATACCAAAATACTTCTGAAATCATCTACGTCTTAACCAAAACTTGGATGACTGGGGTCTTAGGTCCCCCCTCCACTTATTTCTACAAACAATGGGTTGTGAATAGTCACTCCTTCAACATTCCCTGCGTTATTCATAGTATTTGTACAATGTTGGATGACAAATTAATTTTGAATCCATCTCCCCTATATTAAATCATGCCCCTCTATGTATATTTATTACCCAAATTGCAGTTTATCAAATGGGCTGTTCTGGAAACTAACCTCGAGCTCTTCACTCAGCGAGGTTGGCGCTTTGTCCAGTGGGGGCTGCTACATACACTCCATCTCCAGATCCGTCGCGGCGTTATGAGTTCCAAACAAAGTGAGATAGAACACAGTAACCACAGCTAACTGCAGCCAACTGCTTTCACTTTGCTTGCACTCCGCTTTGCGCCGTGGGTGCACAGGGTATTTGAAGGCTCCGCCCAACAATGAAGGGAAACAGCAGACTCAAAATTGCCCAACAGCAAGACACAAGCCACGAGCCAACTGCTTTCACTCTGCTTGCACTCAACAAAGGAGTATGTTGCTTAGCTTTAACTCCTGTTCTCCAGCATTGGTATCTTTCATGGATTCACATGCTTTGAATATTCCCTCTGTAACCTTAATAATGTAGCTTATAATAAAGCTTTTTAGGCTCACTTTAGTAGCCCATCAGTGTCCTTTTGGGTCCATTCTGTCCCAATCAATGGGACGTGGGACGTCGAGTATCTAGCCTCACACAGGAGGCCATATTCCAATTCTAACCCCAGGGAAGAGAGTTAGTGGATTGTAGCCTTACTCCCTACAGGGTGGTTGATGTACGCATGTGAATCCATGAAAGATACCAATACTGGAGAACAGTAGTTACATGTAGGAAACATCCTTCTTCACCAGCATTGGCTCTTTCATGGATTCACATGTTTTGAATAGAGTACACAGCAGTTTACATTTCTTCATTAGAGATGGGAAGGGAAAAGGCATACCTTATTGAAACGGGTGTTGTAGGACGGCTCTTCTGACCCTTGCCTCTGCCTCTCCTTGTCCCTCCATACACTAGAGCTTCACAAAGGTGTGTGGTACTGCACAGATCGCTGCTTGGCAAATTTCTGACAGGGGAACCCCTGGGCATAACGCCGTTGATGAACCCACTGCTCTGGTAGAATGAGCATGAATGGGCCCTTGTAAGGGTCTATTGGATTGTTTATGTGCAGTTGTGATTGTAGCAGAAACTCATCTTGCAATTCTTTGCTTACAAATAGGACTATGCCTGTTAGTGCTCCCAAAAGCCACAAACAGTTGTGATGTCCGCCAAAACTCTTTCGTTCTCTCTATATAGAATTTCAGAACTCTCTGAAAATCCAGTGAGTGCGGAGACTGTTCCACTGGAGTAATAGGTCTTGCGAAATGCTGGTAACGTCACTTCTGCTTGTAGGTGCAATTCTGACAGTACTTTCGGGATGAAGGTAGGATTCGGTTTTAGGACGACCTTGTTTTTCTCAAAACATAGGTGCAGTGGCTTAGCGGATAATGCATGTATTTCAAAACAATGTGACTGCCACCAGAAAGGCTGTCTTCCAGGAGAAATATTTTATAGCCGTAGTGGCCATTGGTTCAAACTGTGGTCTCATTAGAGCTGGCAAGACTGTATTTAGGCGCCACAGTGGAGATACCTTCTTTTGTACAGGATAAGTGTCGAGTAGGGCTCTCAAGAAATGTTTCACTACGTGAGCCCCAAACAGGGGAGCTGTTTCCTGTTTCCTGTTGTATCTAGAAATCGCTGCCAAGTGTACTTTAATGGATGAGAGCGACAAGCCATCTTTAGCTAATTTCAGCAAATATGGCAGGAGCTCATGAGGGGCTACATTGAGTGGGCCTATTTGTTGCAGAGCGCACCACCTGCATAAACGGTCCCACTTGTATGCATAGGACGTGTTTGTTGATTCCTCCCTGGCTGCTTCTAGAATGTTTCTGCATTCTTCGGTGAGTGGGATTTGTCCATATTCACTGAAGTCAGGAGCCAGGCCTTTAAGGTGAGGGACCCTGGGGTGTGGTGCAGCACCTCTTGTTTGCACTTTGAGAGCAAGCCGGGGTCCTTCCCCAGAGGGATCAGATGATCCTGAGATGGATGAACGAGGTCAGAGAACCAGGGTTGCCTCACCCACACTGGCGCTATCAGAATGATTGTGCACTTGTACATCGTGATCATCTGCAGGACCTTGTGTACCACCGGAGTTGGGGGAATGCATGAGCAAAGATCCCTTCCCACGACATTGCAAACGCGTTTCCCAGTGCTTAGCGGTGTGGGTATCTGCTGCCAAATTGTGGACATTTTTTCTTCTCCCACATGGTTAATAGATTGATGGTAGGTGTTCCCCACCTTGCAAAGATCTTTTTTAGTTTCTTGTCTGCTAGTTGTCACTCGTGTGGCTGATTGCCAGTCCTGCTGAGTTGGTCTGCAGCCTCGTTCTCCTTCCCCAGTAGGTGAAATGCTTGTAGTTGCATGCTGTGTTTTATTGCGCAGTGCCATAATTGTTGTGCTTCTGTTGACAGCGTTCTTGGCCTCATACCCCCTTGTTTTCTTACATAATACATGGTGGCCATGTTGTCTGTCAACATTCTGACTACCTTGTTTTTGGGTATTGGTTGAAATGAGTGAAGCGCAAGGGACACCGCCTTAAATTCTAGGACATTGATATGGAGTTTGGTCTCTGAGGCGTTCCCGTGCCCCTTGATCGATATGTGATTAGTGTGCACACCCTATCCTGTCAGTGATGCATCTGTGAGTAAACTTTCTTGAAAGTGGAGCGCCATGAATGGCATCTCTTTTGTGATGTGCAGAGGTGTCGCCCACCATCACAATTTGTCTGTAAGTAGTGGTGTTACTGGCAGTTTGTCATTCCAGGATTTCGTCATCTGTGATCACTGGTCCGCCAGAGATTCTTGCAGTGGCATCATCTGTAATCTGCAATGCTGGATTAGCAGTATGCATTAGGACATTGTCTTGAGAAGTTACATGCATGTTCGATACTTTGGTGCCTGGGTAGAATATGGTTAAGATCCAGGGTATTGATTGTGTCCTTTGGTGGTATTGAATTGGGCCCCTCAAAACACTAAACTTTTTGACGGCTTGAAAACTGAGTTTATAGCAAAACCGAGGTGTGGGAGGCTGCTTGACGCATGTTGAACTGCATGTTATGTTTCTATATATGAAGGTGCCTGCATTAACCAATCGTTGAGATAGGGGTATACATGGTCTCCTCCCTTTCTCAGAGACACAGCCAACGGAGCTGGGCATTTGGTTAATGTCCTGGGGGCTAAGCGCAACCTGAACAGTAAGACCTTGAACTGATAATGGTTGGTTCCTAGGACAAACCTTAGGAACTTCCTGTGTACTTTCTGAATGGGAATATAAAAATATGCATCCTTGAGGTAGAGTGATGCTAGGAAGTCGCCTTCCCTTATCGTTTTTACCACATAGGTTAAGGGGACCATTTGAATATTTGCTTTTTGACATATTTGTATAGACCTCGTAGGTCTAGAATTGGTCTCCGGGATTTGTCTGGCTTCCGGACCACAAAGAACCTGCAATATGTTCCTTTATTTCTTTGGTGTTTTGGAACTTTTCGATTGGCCCTTTTTAAAAGTCGTTTTTCCACCTCGTTTTTCAGGAACTTTAACCGCAGTGGAGTCAGAGGTGGTTTTCCGTTGAACTCTATTATATGTTCTCCCCGTATAATATCTATAAAACACTTGTGTGTGGTTTTTTGTTTCCATTGTTGCAGATGGTACTGCAGGTTTCCTCCCACCTGTTGTAGATGTTTAAACGTGGGGGCTCGGAAGCGACAGAAACCAGGCTTGTTTCAGTTGTCTACCTCTTGAGGTAGTTGTTGCCTGTCATCTTCTTGGAGCTGTCTTGTACTAATTTTGTTTGTAAGGATAGGATCTTCTATATCCCTGATAGTAGGTCATTCAAAATAATGTCTTATAGTGGTACCCGGATCCCTCCTACATTAGTTTGCATGCATGCAACCAAGAGACTTGCACATAGGCACAGGGGAGAACAGTGGCTGAAGTACTGCAAGAGTGGTATGCACCATGTGTTTTGCAGTGGCACAACAATGATATGAACAGTGCTTCATGTATCAGAGACACAACGTGTGAAAAGGTGCCAATGTCCGCCAAGGAACCCGCACCACTTCCTGGGGTTATTATGTAAATCTGCAGTGTGACTTTATACAGATGCCTAAAGTTGCAATGGTGAGAATTGGTCCAAAACAGTCCTCGACATGTTTTCAAAATGGATTGAAGCATACCCCTGCTGACAAGCAGATACACATGAACTGATAAAGGATTTTGTGACACGCTTTGAGGGGCCAGCGAGTATTAATTGTGACAGTTGCACATATTTTATATGGAAGGTGGTGCCAAGTATTACAAATTTTGCAGACGCTCCACTAACCATATCATCCACAATCGGCAGAGGGGGCTGGAAAGAGAAAACAGGGTCATGAAAAGCAAAATCTTATGAATATGTTCTGCAACTGGCCTAAAATTGCCAGATGCACGGTCCCTCGCCTTCATGAGTATTAGAGGTACCCAAAACAGAAAGATAGATGTGAGCACTTGTGATATGCTCACTGGCAGAAGGATGTGCTTACCAGAGTCATACTCTAACACTACATAGTCAGAGAGGTTTACAACTACTAGACAATGCACTGGGACAGTATTGTCAGAACGTGGTTAAAGTTGTTAAGGTGTATCTATTCACAGGTCCTCCAAACTCTATCTGAGGGACTGGCTGTTCATGGGGAGCCATCTCTGCAACAACTGTTTGGAATCCAAGTGGTGGTGCCCCTGTGTGGTCCTTGATATGATATGGCATTTATAATGCGCCTATACACAAGTGTTTCAAGGCGCGACAAGGCAAAAGGGAGGGGGACAGAGGGAAGACAAGACAAAGACAACAATCTTACTAAGCCAAGTGACATTGAGATTGCGCATGTGCAGGGGAGAAGGGAAGGGAAAAGTGCCAGGGTGGGCAAGTTTAGTACATGGGATTAAAAAAAACAATGAGTAGTGCACCCAGCAGGTGGCAAGTGCAAGGGTTAAGTGCAAGCACCGGGGGTCA
Source organism: Ambystoma mexicanum (assembly GCF_040938575.1). Lineage (NCBI taxonomy): Eukaryota > Metazoa > Chordata > Amphibia > Caudata > Ambystomatidae > Ambystoma > Ambystoma mexicanum. Next base: position 1,272,019,362 of record NC_090929.1, on the reverse strand, counting down.
ATAAGTGCAGTTAAGAGGACTGTAGGGTTGCAGATACAGACCCAGGTGCAAGGGTTGCCAAGAGACAGTGCGGGTGTGCGACTGGCGGGCAGGGACCTGGGCCCGAATTCAGAGGGTAGCCAGGTGACCAGTACAGTATGAGACAAGAGATCAGCAGAGCAGAGGAGAGGAAGAGAGAAGGCAGAAGCAAAGAGGAAGCTCTTGAGGTGCTTCCGGAACCAGAGATCATTCTGCTCAATTTTGAGAAAGGCAGGGAGGCTGTTCTAGAGGGAGGCCCCAGCTGAAGAAGGAGGTCTGCCACCAACTCTCTGCTTGGAAAAGCGACTGACCCCCAGAAAGTTGGAGGTGGATGAGCAGAGAGCTCAGATGGGAGTTACTTAGGAAGAACGAGTTGGAGGTAGTGCGGGTCCAGTCCCCAGAAAACCTTGTGGAAAATACAGAGGGTCTTGAACATGATCCTTGCCACCACTGGGAGTGAATGAAGAGATTTCAGAGCTGGAGAGATAGGATCCCTGGGCTTGAGGCCAAGGACAAGTCTTGCAGTCCTGTTCTGGATAATTTGTAAAGCACAGAGAGTAGAGGCAGGAAGATTTAGAAAGAGGCTGTTGCACTAGTCCAGCCTTGAGAGGACCAGAGCTCTGGAGGCAGTGAGCTTCTGGGGGAAAGTGAGGTAAGGAAGAAAACCTCTGAGGAGGTGCATCTGATAGTTTGACTTCTTAACGACATTGGAGATGTGATGAGAGAAGGAGATGGTGGAGTCGAAGATGACCCCTTGGTTCTTAGCCTCACAGGTAGGAGCAGGAGGAGGACCCAGAGTGGGCGGCCAGAGAGAGAGGAAAGGATGGAGCTGGTGTCCCAATGAAGAGAATCTCTGTTTTACTGACATTAAGGCAGAGATCATTGGCGGCACACCACTCCTGAATAGCAGACACACAGTCAGGAATGAGAGAAGGAGTAGAAGCGGCCGAGGGGAGCCTGAAAGAGAGCTGGGTGTCATCTGCATAACACTGAACGTTGGAGCAGAGAACAGCAATGCGGTGGGCAAGAGGGGCCAGGTATTGGTTGAACAACCAGGGAGAGAGGTTAGACCCCTGGGGAACACCAGAGGTAGAGAGAGAGATAGAAGAGAGGAAGTACCCCTGTTGGACCTGAGAGGGTCGGTCAGGGAGAAAGAAGGTCAGCCAGGCCAGGGCCTGATCAGTTATACCCAGGTTATCACGGAGGTGCTTGAGCAGAATGGCATGGTTGACCATGATGAAAGCAGAGAAAGATCGAGGAGAATGAGGACATAAGGAATGTTAGAATCAAGGTTCAAGAGCAGGTCTTCACGGATGTTCAGGGGAGCAGTTTACATGCTTCTGGCCTGTCTGAAGACAGACTTATGGTCATGGAGGCAACCAACCGATTCAGTATGAAGGATAAGCTGGGAGATGGACAGATTTTCCAAGGGTTTGCCCAGCAAAGGAGTGATAGAGATCGGGCAATAGTTAGCAAGAGAAGAAGGATCGGCAGAGGACCTCTTTAAAGGGGGTGCACAAGGGAGTGCTTCATCGGGGAGGGGAAGGTCCAGTGGCAAAAGTGTTACGCTCACCTGGCTCCCACAGTGGCGTCGATCTGATCTGGACAGCTGCGGTCTCCACCAATGTGACGCGTAGGGCCGAGATGACGGACTGGACTGGCCCACCTAGCTTCGTTTGCTTGGCCCGTAGGAATATTCTTCTGTAAATGGAGAAAGGGAATTAACCACCCGTGGGGTGGAGCGTAAATCCCCCCTCCCCCGCTGCTCTCCCCACAGATCACCTTTGATGTCCCCTCTTATAGTCTCACCTGATGGTGTGAAAAGATGAGCTCTCCATCCTGCATTGAGCGCAGGGGCGCATTGATAACCAGTTGCTTCACTGGCTCGAAGGAATTGGTGAGTTCCAGAACAATATTGACTCCGAAAAGTATGTAGTTCGTAAGAGTTCACATGTCTGACTTTCACTCTTGTCCGATTCCTTGCAGTTTGCAGCTTGACCCCAGCGAAGAGTTCCTTGTGGTAGCTGACAAAGTTCAGGTAAGGATTTGGTTTATACTACACAGTTCAATAAAATAAGGCCAGAATGTAACCTGTGGCTTGCTCCCTTATTCAGGTGTGGAGAGAAAATATGAAGTTCGGGGAATAATGCCTCCGGCGGTAAAATTAGGTAAGTCTATTGTGGTGAGAAGAGTTCCCTTGTTTGTCCCTTCATCTCACCTTGTTGTTCTTTTGTTCCCCTTAGGGACCGGGGTACGGCGAGGATGCAATGGAGACTGTGCCGACCCGTGAAGAGGAATAGTACCCCCGGCGAAAATCAGGTAAGTCTATGGGGGTAGTTACTATTGCCTCTGTTTATTCCCTTGGCTCACCTTTGCTGTTCTTGTGTTCCCCTTAGGTGCCAGAGTGCGGCGGGAACGTGCAGAAGGATGCGGCGGATCGTGAGGATGCTGCGAAGGCCGGTGAGTTTAGTGCGGCGCTGCAGCAGGCGAGGCTGCGCGCATAAAATGCTTCTTTCTTCCAGCTCCAAGGCGCGGTGGATCCGGATTTCAGGTAAGGATTGAAGGTTTTGCTCTTATTCTAACCTCTTCTCCTTCTGTTCCTCCCTTTTTCTAGGAGCTTCAGACTCGAGGCGGGCGTGGCAGAAGACTGGATGCAGGCTTGCAGACACGGTGAGCATTACGCTGCTGGATGCAGAATAACGCGAAGCGTGTGCTGCTCTTCGGGCGTGGTTTAAATAGCCTCCAATGTAGTAACAGGTAAGTATTCCTCCCCAGCCCCACCCGAGTAAAAAATAATCCCTAGGTAAAATAGTCCCTTCCAAGCCTCATTTGGCTTGGAGCTCTGCAGCATGGTCTGCATCAGGTAAGTTCTACTCTATGAGCCTGGCGCCATAGGTGCCAGGACCGCACCCAAACAGCCCCTAGCAGGGGTTTTTGGGCTTGCTCAAAATAACTTGATGCCTGCTTCTGGGGTTGCTGTACCTGGTCTGGTTGCCCGGGGGTAGGCATCATGACAGCACTACCCCCCAAAGCCCCTCCTAAAGTCGTTCTTCCCCGTGGTTTTGGTTTGTCTGGGAAATTTCGGTGGAATCTTTTCACCAATCGAGGTGCATGCACGTGGTCACTAGGTTCCCAAGACCTTTCCTGTGGTCTGTAACCCTTCCAGTCGATTAAATAAAAAAGTTTTGACTTCACCATCTTGGAGTCCAGGATGTTCTTAACTTCAAATTCGGGTACCTTGTCTATAAGGATGGGGTCTGGTGGCTTGGTTAGTCTTGTCCCTGGTTGCACTGGCTTCAAAAGTGACACATGAAAGACGGGGTGAATTTGCATATTAGCAGGTAAGTCCAACTTGACAGCCACCGGGTTGATAATGGCCTTAATAGAGTAAGGTCCCAAATATCTAGGGTTAAAGGTCCGCGTTCCCTTGAGAGGTATGTGTTTTGTGGCCAACCATACTTGGTCCCCTATCTGGTACTGTGGAGTATCACTTCTATGCCGATCATCATCTTTCTTATATTTTTCCTTTGCCTGTTTTAAATGTGCAGTTGCCTCCTTAAAGGCTTGTGTAATCGTAGCATGTAGATGGTCCACTGCAGGCATTTTTAAGTGTTGGGGTGAGTCAAGGTCTGAGGTTCGAGGGTGGTGCCCATATAGGGTATAGAAGGGGCTTTGTCCAGTTCCAGAATGTACTGAATTATTGTATGCATATTCGGCGATCCAAAGAATGTCCTTCCAATTATTCTCAGTCTGATGTAACATACAACGCAGGTTTTGTTCAAGAGTCTGGTTGGTCCTCTCCGTTTGACCATCAGTCTGGGGGTGGTGACTGGTCGATAATCTCACGTCGATTTGCGCCAATTGACAACATTTCTTCCAGAAGTGTGAAATGAATTGACTGCCCCGGTCAGAGACCAACACAGACAGAAATCCATGTATGCGAACAATGTTTTCGAGGAATTCTTTGGCCAGGATTGGGGCTGAAGGTAGTCTTTTTAAAGGAATAAAGTGGGCCATCTTGGAAAAAAGATCCACAATAACTAGAATGGTGTTAAACCCATTACAAGGAGGTAGATCGGTAATAAAGTCTAACGATAAGGTGTGCCATGGTGTAGGTGGAATGTCTAAAGGTTGTAAGAGTCCAGCTGGTTTTTTCTTTTGACTTTTGTTTTGGGCGCAAATGCCACAAGACATCACAAATGATTTAATATCCTTTCGCCAGGTGGGCCACCAGAATTGTCTTTTAATTTTAGCTTCAGTTTTTGCAATACCTGGGTGCCCCTCCATTAGGGTATCATGATAACAGGAAATGACTAGCTCTTGTAGTTCCTTGTGTGGCAGAAATAGCCGCCCTTGGTAATAAGGCAGATCATTGGTGACAGAGTAGTCCGGGCCTTTCTTTACCCAGTCCTGCAGGGCTGTAGGATCAAAGAGTTGCTGGATCTTTACCTGAATGTCCTCTAGTGTCTGTAAAGTAGTCATGCCAAGAATCCTTTGTTCGGAAATTATAGGTACTGGTTCTGGGTTCACTTCTGCCTCTCCCATCCCTATTCGGGATAAGGCGTCTACTTTACCATTCTTACAACCTGGTCGATAGGTTATCACGAAATCGAACTCGGCAAAGAACAATGCCCATCTGAGTTGACGTGACGATTGAGCCTTGCCTGTTTTTAAATACTGTAAGTTCCGGTGATCACAGTAATGGTATGCCTGGCACCGAGAAGATAGTGCCGCCAAGCCTTGAAGGCGGATTTAATGGCTAATAACTCAATAACTCCTTGCCGGTAACCGCATAGTTTAACTCGGGTGCCGAGAACTTTCTGGACCAAAATGCTACTGGGTGAAGCTGGCCAGTTTCAGGGTCCTTTTGAGACAGGACAGCTCCCATGGCTAGACTGGATGCATCAGTTTCCACTATGTATAGAAGTTCAGGGCGCGGGTGCTTTAACACAGGTGCAGACATGAATTTCGCTTTCAGGTCTTGGAAGGCATTTTCAGCTTCTTCATTCCACATAAAGCGTTTATTTTTTCGCAAGAGTGCTGTGATGGGATGTACGACATGTGAAAAATCTGGGATGAATCTGCGGTAGAAATTGGCAAAGCCGAGCATGCTTTGTACTCCTTTAACTGAACTTCGTGATGGCCATTTAAGGATTGCGTCCACCTTTCGTGAGTCCATTCGGACTCCCTTTGGGGTCAGGATAAACCCAAGGAATTCAACTTCTGTGGCATGAAAAACGCATTTTTCTAGTTTTGCATGTAGTTTGTGCTGGCGCAATTTCTCAAGGACTGCTCGGACGTGCTTCACATGGTCAGATTCTGAAGAGGAGTATACTAGAATATCATCGATATACACAACAACACAAAAGTCAATGAGTTTGCGAAGGACATCGTTCAAGAAGTATTGGAAGTCGGCTGGAGCATTGCACAACCCGAAAGGCATCACCTGGTATTCGAATAACCCATACTTAGTGCGGAAAGCAGTCTTCCATTCGTCGCCCTCTTTTACACGTACAAGATGGTATGCCCCCCGGAGATCTAATTTAGTGTATATACAAGCGTCCTTCACTTGGTCTAGTAGTTCAGGGATCAAAGGTAACGGGTATCGGTTCTTAACAGTTATCTGGTTCAGTGCGCGGTAGTCTATGCACGTTCTGAGGTCACCTTCCTTTTTGGGTACGAAGAACAAAGCTGAAGATGCAGGGGACTTGGATGGGCGAGTAAAGCCATTGGCAAGGTACTGGTCTAAATATTGTCGTAGGTGAAGGTTCTCAGGTTCCATACGGGCATAGATCCTGCTACAAGGGGGTTGTGCACCGGGTATGAGATCGATTTGACAATTGTATGATCTGTGAGGAGGTAAGGTGTTTGCCTGTTCCTTTTGGAAGACATCCCGGCAATTCTTGGTATTCTGGAGGTAGTTGCATGACTGCTGTGGTTACTGTGGCTAGGCCTGCGTTCTGATTTTTCTTAAGGTAACAGGTTTGTGCACAATCCGGAAAGGTTATTCTCTTCTCTCGCCAATCAATGCAAGGATTATGTGTTTCCAAACAAGGTATCCCCAGTATTATTTGGAACTGTGGGGCTTTGATTAGATCAAACACAATAGTCTCTCGATGCCCATCCTGACCCAATAGTGTCATCTCTGCGGTGGAATGAGTTACAGGCCCAGAGGCAATTTCAGTTCCATCGACTGTGGTGATGACATCTGAGGTGGTTTTTCGGCAGAGAGGTAGATTCATCCTGGAAGCCAATTCACAGTCCACATAGTTTCCTATGGCCCCGCTATCAAGGTATGCCCTTATTGCGTGCACACGCAATGGCTGCCCTGGATCTATGAGGACCATTGGTATGATGAAATGCGAGGTCTGAGTATCCTTCTTCAAGCTCGGCAAGCGGACCTCACGCTTGTCGGGCATGGTCGTTTCCTAAGTCTGACTCCATATGGCTTTTATCAGCAGCTCCTACCACCTTCTTGGGTGGTTTTACAAGGCAATTCCGTAGAAAATGTCCAGAAGTTCCACAATATAGACACAATTGCATTTGCTGTCTCCTTTCTCTTTCCTTCTGGGTTAAGGGTCCTTTAACTGGTCCGATTTGCTTGGGTTCTGAAGCATCTGCTCCTTTGGGGCTAGCGTGGGTTTTGACCAACACCCGATTCTCAAACTTGGCTCGATCAGCCTTTCTGTTCTGAAGTCTGTGATCTAACTGGACCACTAAGTCTATATATTCAGCGCAGTCTTGAGGTGGGTTCACGACTTGAGCCAAGACATCCTTGAGTTCTCCTCAAAGCCCTCGATGAAATAACATGATTCGTTTTACCTCAGGCCATCCAGTTAGCACTATTAACCTATTAAAGGTCGCGATGTAGGATAAAAGGTCCTGGTTACCCTGTCGTAGTTTGTTATCCAGGGCCTGTCCTTGGGAGTGCCGGGCAAATAGTCTTTCCATGCTAGTTTGAAAGCCCTGAAAATCCCGAAGAATTTGGTCATCCTGAGTAACTAGTGGAATTGACCAATCAGCTGCACTGCCGCTGAGATATGACAATACAAAGGCTACCTTGGCTTGATCGTTTGGGAAGGCTACAGGTCTGCATGAAAAGTGCAAGCGGCATTGGTTCATAAACACTGCAAACCTTTTGGGATCTCCGGCAAAGCGTTCAGGTGGGGCTAATGGAATATTTCCTGGTAGGTTTATTTGCACAGGGTTACTCGATAACACAGGAGCTGGATTTCCCCCGGAACCAGGTAGGGGTGCTTGTCCAGCCTGGCTTTGCCATAGTTGCCTAGCAAGGTCATCGTTCGCTCCTTTGACAAAATCAGTTCTCTCCTAAGAGCGTTGGTTTCTTGACGGGCGGAATGCACTTCTGCCCTCAGTTCCCCTAGTAATTGGGCCAATTGGTCAGTCTCTGAGGTATCCATAACGCCCGGGTGGGAATTGGTGGGTAGGCTTTGCGTTCTGTTATGCTCACCTGGCTCCCACAGAGGCGTCGATCTGATCTGGACAGCTGCGGTCTCCACCAATGTGACGCGTAGGGCCGAGATGACGGACTGGACTGGCTCACCTAGCTTTGTTTGCTTGGCCCATAGGAATATTCTTCTGTAAATGGAGAAAGGGAATTAACCACCTGTGGGGTGCAGCGTAAATCCCCCCTCCCCCGCTGTTCTCCCCACAGATCACCTTTGATGTCCCCTCTTATGGTCTCACCTGATGGTTTGAAAAGATGAGCTCTCCATCCTGCATTGAGCGCAGGGGCGCGTTGATAACCAGTTGCTTCACTGGCTCGAAGGAATTGGTGAGTTCAAGAACAATATTGACTCCGAAAAGTATGTAGTTCGTAAGAGTTCACATATCTGGCTTTCACTCTTGTCCGATTCCTTGCAGTTTGCAGCTTGACCCCAGCGAAGAGTTCCTCGTGGTAGCTGACTAAGTTCAGGTAAGGATTTGGTTTATCCTACACAGTTCAATAAAATAAATCCAGAATGTAGCCTGTGGCTTGCTCCCTTATTCAGGTGTGGAGAGAAAATATGAAGTTCGGGGAATAATGCCTCCGGCGGTAAAATTAGGTAAGTCTATTGTGGTGAGAAAAGTTCCCTTGTTTGTCCCTTCGTCTCACCTTGTTGTCCTTTTGTTCCCCTTAGGGGCCAGGGTACGGCAAGGATGCAATGGAGACTGTGCAACCCTTGAAGAGGAATAGTACCCCCGGCGGTAATCAGGTAAGTCTATGGGGGTAGTTACTATTGCCTCTGTTTATTCCCTTGGCTCACCTTTGCTGTTCTTGTGTTCCCCTTAGGTGCCAGAGTGCTGCGGGAACGTGCAGAAGGATGCGGTGGATTGTGAGGATGCTGCAAAGGCCGGTGAGTTTAGCGCGGCGCTGCAGCAGGCGAGGCCGTGCGCATAAAAATGCTTCTTTCTTCCAGCTCGAAGGCACGGTGGATCCGGAATTCAGGTAAGGATTGAAGGTTTTGCTCTTATTCTAACCTCTTCTCCTTCTGTTCCTCCCTTTTTCTAGGAGCTGCAGACTCGAGGCGGGCGTGGCAGAAGACTGGATGCAGGCTTGCAGACACGGTGAGCGTTACGCTGCTGGATGCAGAATAACGCGAAGCGTGTGCTGCTCTTCGGGCGTGGTTTAAATAGCCTCCAAAGTTGTCCCAGGTAAGTATTCCTCCCCAGCCCCACTCAAGTAAAAAATAGTCCCTAGGTAAAATAGTCCCTTCCAAGCCTCATTTGGCTTGGAGCTCTGCAGCATGGTCTGCATCAGGTAAGTTCTACTCTATGAGCCTGGCGCCTATGGCGCCAGGACTGACTCTCCATATGAGCTGGCGCCATAGGCGCCAGGACCGCACCCAAACAGCCCCTAGCAGGGGGTTTTGGGCTTGCTCAAAATAACTTGATGTCTGCTTCCAGGGTTGCTGGACCTGGTCTGGTTCCCCGGGGGTAGGCATCATGACAAAAGAGTGATTGCAGAAATCGGCCAAGGCTGGAGCAAGGTTGTCGATATGGTCCTTGATGGTTCTGAAAGAACAGGGAAGAACCTGTTGTGATGAGACTTTCATTGATCAGACTTGTCTAGAAGCGTCATCAGGGGTGAACAAGGGAATAGAAGAGATGGGAGGAGGTGAGGCGGCCACAAGAAGGCAAGGAGTGGAGGAGGATGAAGAAGAGGAAGAGAGGGTGGACATGATGTCCTGAGTTTTAGTGATGAAATGAGAAGTTAAGGCCATACAGAGGGCCTGGGAGAGAACAGGAGAGGTAGAGACGGCAGCAGGATTGGCAAGCTCCTTGCAGATTTTGAAGAGTTCAGCTGAGTTGTTAGATACAGCAGAGATGTGTGCTTGGATGTGAGCTCTCTTCTTGGCGAGGAAAGAGAGTCTGTACTGCCTTTGGAATAGGCACCAGGTCAGTTTGTCAGAGGGTACACCTGTTGCCTTCCCTTTCCTCTCCACCACCCTGCACTTGCGTTTAAGGGTGGCAAGGTCAGAGTTGTACCAGGAGTTGCACTTGGACTTGGGCTTCAAGCAGATCCTCATGACAGGGGCAAGTACATCAAGAGTGTCAGAGATAGTAAGAGGAAGGTTGGAAAGGGCTGTGTCAGGGTGTGAGTCAGCCAAAGGTCCAGAAGGAGGGCAAAAGCATCAACTGGCACACGCCTCATGGGTCGAATGACCGAAAAGGTAGGTGGCAGTGCCGGAGTCAGCTTGGCCTGAGGGGTAGAGAGAGAGCGATGGAAGGAAAGGAGAAAGTGATCACTCCAGGATAGAGGAGTGGGGAGAGGGTTGTAGAGGGGGAGGTCTGAGGAGAGCAGAACATCCAGGGTGTGTCCTGCAGAGTGAGACAGGCCAGAGGGAAGAATAGAGAGAGAGAGGGAGTTGCAGAGGTTGCGAAAGAGTCATGCAGAAGGTACAAGAAGCATCCAAGTGGATGTTAAGGTCTCTGAGGGGGAGAAGTTGAGAGGTAGAGGAGGGAGGGGGAGATCAGCCCACTCAGAGAGGAAGGCGGCTACCGGCCGGGTGGCTGGTAGATAGTGGCCACAGTAAGAGCAAGGCCAAGAGAGAGAGACAGCCTGCAGACTAGGCATTTAAAGGAGGAGTAGTCCTGCATAGGAATGACCGAAGCAGGGATCCACTCCGGGAAGATCAAGGCTACCCCCCCCCCCACCGGGACGGTTGGTTCTGGGCACGGAGAGGATCTTGGAGCCATCAGAAAGGAGAGTGTCAAAGCTTGTGCCAGACCTGGCCATGAACCACGTCTCGTTCAGACCGAGAACATCCAGATCAAGTTCTTTCAGGAGACAGCAGATGTCAGAGGAGTGTTTGACAGCTGAGCGAGAGTTGAGAATGGCAATTTGGAGCAGGATGCCCCCTTGGAAGGACTTCTGTGGATGGGTACAGGTAAGAGGTATGCCCTGCGGAAGAGTTGAAGATGCCCGAGGATGGGCAGATGAGGGAGGAGGAGAGGGCAAGGTAGCCAAGGAGGAGGAGTAGGTGGGTGCCAGAGGGGTGGCTGAGGAAGGAGGCAGCAGGGTGGTCAGAGAAGGAGCAGAAGCAGCCATTGAGGTGGCAGAGGATGGAGGAGGCAGAGGAGCCAAAGAGGGGAAAGAAGAGACAGAAGGAGAAGAAAGGAAGTTGATAAGGCGTGGGAAGCATCTATCAAAAAGGAGGAGGTTGGCCTGAGGGCCTTGGACCAAGTCGGTGCCATTTAGATAAATATTAATGATGGTCTTGGAGGAGTGGAAGGGGCCCAGGAGGGCCTCCCATCAGGTGCCACCATTAATGGGTGAAGAGGAAAAAGGGGAGAGAACAGAGATCATATGGGGGGTCCATAGGCGTGGACAGGGAATGACAAAAAGGATGTTGGTAAGTGTCTGTCTGGGGGAAGCACTGGTGGAGGTATCAGTGATAGGGAGGCCTGGGTTGGAGACCAGGATATCCCTTCTGAACTTTTTCCTACCAGACCTAGTGAGAAGGATCGTATAGTTGATAGAAAAGCAGTTAGAGAAGATAGGAGCGACAGAGAGCGCCATAGAGGGTGCAGAGGTCAGAGTGGGGGGGAGTGCAGAGTGGAGGGGGAGTGAGGCAGCAGGCAGCTAGGGAGCAGGCAGTGGGGTAACACTAGGACAGGGGGACACAAAGGGAGGAGAGGCACCCAGCAGACAGAACAATGACCTAAACTCAGATGCAATATATAGAAAAGTCAGTTGCCAAAGAAACCTAGAAGTTAAGAATGGACAGAGCAAGGATGCAGAAAAATACAATGTAGGCAAACAACCAAGCAGAAACAAAATGCCAAAAAGCAGATCAATCGACCACGGAACCTAGAATACCACCCCCAAGGTCAGAATCATGTAGCAGCTGCCGTCCCCTGGCCACATGGTTGGAGATCTTAGGCTGCGGATCAGTAATGACTCCACAGGATTAATCACAATACCCCCTGACATTTGAAATTCCATCACATCACGACTTGTATAAACATATATGGACCTTCTTCGATCAGAATTATCACTGTTAGATATTGCATTGTCATAACAGAGGCTAAGAAATGACTTAGCTAATCATCAACCAAAAGAGCTGATGACGTTTGCTGTATTTTATTTGGACTAGTAAGGTGGGTTACTGAACTCCAACACTTCTCTATATCTTTTTTCAGACGCTGGCTTCGTAAGTGTATCTCAGGTTTTCTTAGATAGGACATTTTTCTTTTGGTGTATAAGAGATGTATATTCGGTCCTAAGGGTCATTATTAAGGCCATGAGGCCATTTTAATAATGTTTGTAACTGGGTCTTCATATTCCTGCATTCTAAATGAAATCATTAATTGCAGACTCAATGGCCAACATTACAGTTTTGCCAGTATCTCGCTGGTAATTCAGGCGGAACACTGGCAAGACTGCCTTACCGTTTCCGATACCATATATCCGAGTATTACTGGGATATTACAGGCGGCGGGGACGGCAGTAAGTTCCCATTCGATGGAGATTGGCAGAATTACCTGCATTTATTTGCCATAAGGGGTCTGAACTACCAGCAGGTCATGCCAGCCGGTTGATCACTGTCCCCAACAGCAAACTTGTGTTTCCCAGGTCTGGAAAAAATATCGGTTCCGGAATAATTAGCATTTTTTCCGGCACGTGTTCTCGACTGGGGAACTCATAAGGAGCCCCATGTGTCTGTTTCACCTTTGAAGCAACTTCCGTTAAATGGGGGATTATTGAATTACAAATGTCATTATAAGTTTGACTAATAACTATGGGCCTCTTACGAGATTGGTGCTAGTCATGGCGCTATTAGTGCCATGACTAGAACCAATAACGGGACCGTGTCTGCCCTCATTCAATGGGGACTTACCGGTCCAGTCCGACCTTGGCGGGACCGGCAAGTCCCCATTGTAAAAGCCATTCCCATTGAGCCTTAGGGCTCAATGGGAAGGCGTCAATAACGGTATCGCAAATTGCAGTACCGTTATTGACCTGGTATCCCTTAACGGGTCCCATCCATAACGTCTGGTAAAACCAGGCGTTAAGGGAGGGACCCGCTAAGGGACCTCGGAATAGGGGCAAAGGGATTACCGGCATCGATGTCATTACCAGTGCCTGGTATCCCTTTGCGCCCACCTCAGAATGAGGCCCTTTATTTGAAACATAGGTCTCAAAGCATGGGATTAGATCCCCAAAAATGTCGAGAATTACTATATTCTGACAAAGGACCTGCCATTTTATTCTTTTCCTCTGATGTTTACAGTTTGGCTAACAGTTGAGGGGCGTCTGTCATAATAACCTAGTCCATGGGATTTTGATGAAGGGAAGGTATGCCTACAGGGAATGCATTGATAGTGAAGGATACAATCATGTACTACGAAGTGTTTTGTCTGAATTTGTGGCAGAAAGCCAGTGTGACATCATTATTCCAAGATGGCCAACGTTCCTGGTACTAATTTAGTTTTTGAGCTGTAACTGCTTTTAGTGTGGTTCTATAAAAAATATGCTAAGTAGGTTTAAACATGATCAAAGGAATAGAAAATTTCATATAAGGTATATTTTGATATTTTTTACTGTTTCCGAAATGTAGTCAAATAAATGATTGCTACTTCATCGCAAACCATGGACTGTATGCTCACTAAATTAGAAAGTTTGAAATAATGTGCAACTTTCTCGTTGAAATATACTATTTGTTAAAACTACAATAGCTATTTACATTTGCAGAGAGAAATTAAGGTTTTTTTAAAGGTCATCTTCTGAGTCCCAGTGTTCATTTTCATTATCTGCAAAATAGTTGTTTTCTGTCATTCTTGATGTGTCCATCTGAATTTCTTCATCATAAACTGCCTTTATCGAGATGTTGTTGAGTTCTCTTTTATCATAATTCACAGGGTTAGTCAATGTCATGATGGAGTTGTAGATCTGTTGAACATATTCAGAGTGAGTGTTTCTTTGGATGCTTTTAGGTGGTGATGTTTTGACCGTTCGTAATTTGTGATTCCTACAAATTCTTTTGCTTCTGTAGACAGCTCTGACAGCTGAGGAGAGGTTAAAAAGAATTGTGCTAGAGCCTGTTTCTATTGAGTAATATTAACCACTCCACCAAGTACTTTCATTGCCCTGTTTTGATGTTCCAGAGCTTCATCGGAAACTACAGCATAAAAGGGTACTTTTGTCTTGCTTACTACCCAATTGCCTTTCTGAAACTCACTCCAAAAGTCCAGGTGTTCGCTTTCAAGCTGTTTCATTTCTGCTAAGTACCATACTTGTGTAGTTTATCAAATCAACAATAAAGTACTTAACAAGCTCTTCAAGTGATACAAGATGTAAATCCCTGTTTGCCCGTAGGACATATCTGATAATAAAAGCTTTGTGTCCACCATATAAATGTACGGAATGACAACTCTGAGTATTGGTTTTCCTTAAGATTCTTTAGCCTCAAATGCGTCCATTTTAGCCATCACATTCAAATTTGTCAGAACTGTCACAACATAATTATGGATTAATATTATTTCTTGGGAATCATCCACTTGCAACCTTTTAAGTAACTTCTTAAACTCAGGTTCCTCTTTGTAGAATTCATTGATGATGCATTTCAAAAGTGCAAGTTTAGTGACGTGTGTGCTTCAACTCTTCTCCTTATGCACTTCCCTGATAGAATCTTCGACACAACAGATGCATCTTAAAGTACAGTTAAGGTGGCTTCAATGTATGTACCATCCAAGAAAGAACCATAGCTTGAAGCATCACCATTATTATATGTACCTCAACTGGTCGAAGCATCCAGTTCTTTGACAATGCTTTTTTAGCCATAGCTAATTTTAAAACTGGCATGTAAAGGCCAAGATCCAACGTAAAAACTGTTTATGATCCTGGGGTTTTAACAGGGGTTATTTTCTCCAACTTCTTCATGAATGTGAGCTGTGTTTGTGTGCTTGTTGGGCTGGCCTCTATGAGTGGGAGTACACAGACTATAGTTTCATCGAAAAAACATTCTTGAAAATCAGTCAATGGCAAAACGTCCGCCATCATCAAAATTAGGTCCTCAGGCCTGTTGGAATCTAAAAGAACCTTAAACCTTATTACTCTCTGTATAATCATTGATGTGCCTGCTTACACGATTCTGTGCTCTACATCCTTTGATAATGTTGCAAGACATGACCCCAGACAGGGACTGAGGAAGTTGCTGCAGTGATCGAAGTTATGCTGGTCCTGATATTTCAGTTGGGCTTAGGACATCTGACTCCTCCTTCTCCTCATAGACTATAACTGTACTGTACAAAGTTGATTTACCATACAGAGTATCCTCAAGGAAGTCAATGTTGTCAGCAGCACAATACACAAATCTGCCTCTGATCAACTCTCAGGGAATTTAAGATCCTCCGCACTCATCCATGCGTTTAATGACCTCTGTAGCTATCTGTGTCTCAAACGGAAGGACTCTGGCAAAATCTATAGAATCTCCCATGCTATGCAGAAATTGAATGATTAATTTGCTGCAGGTAGCTGTGTGCATTGTGAACCCAATTGACACTTGCAAGGGCATTTTGTGGGTACGCCCTGTGGTATAAGTGCTCGCGTAGGAAGCTTGTCGTGGTGAAAGCATTTCATATATAAACATCTGTGACAATTTATGAACCCTGTTCATTACAATAGTAGACCGCTTTTCTGAATTACTTTTCATATCCATATGTAATTGACAGCACCCCTTGCAAAACTGAACAACTTCCTTTGAAACATCTGACAAATTCACTTCTTCAAAACTTACAGTGAATTTCCATGTTTTCAAGTTAGTACGGTTCTCTGTAAATTCGTAGCTGTTTCAAGAAGGGTTCTCATATTTTTCTCAATATCCTCAAATTCTTCTTCTCCATGAGATGTGCAACATCTGCTATTACTTTCAGTGAGACTCGTTGTGGTTCATTAACCCTTTTGGGATTACTAAAAATAATGCCAATACATTGAAGCTCTTCTTCGATGGAAAATTGGATTTATTTTCTTGTTTTCATCTGCCCTTCTTCTAAACCATTGTTAGCTACAATTTTCCCGTAAAGCTTTTTAATTTTCCCCATTGTTGTTATTTTGCTTTCATGGAGAAAAATCACAGATTGAAGATAAAAATCCAACATTTGTTGCTTCATAAAACAATGAATTTGGCAGCATATTTCTGCTTATTCTAGGCTTGCGTCATTAAACTTTCACTTCATGTGTGTTCCAACACAGCTTGTGATATGAAATTTCTCTTGCATGAGGTTCTCCGGGATCTGTACAATTGCTAAAACTAATCTTCAGTGTGTCATTGAAAGACAATTCTACTACTCTCTTCAAACAGATGCCTTCTGAATCAGTTGCTATCAAATATAATTGATTTCTACTTTTTCATTCATTATTGCAAAAGAAGCATTTTTTTCTGTTGTACAAAGGTATGTTAGATCTTGTAATGTAGCTTTGTTCTACTTCTTCCTCTTGTTCATGGCTGGAAATAGACGGCTTTGGCTCACATAACTGCTCTTGATGCAATCTTTCTGCCTTCTCAGTACATTGCTTGTAGCATTCCAAATTCCATGATGCTTTTTCATTGTTCAGTTCTTCAGATGTTAAGTTGCCTAACCGTATACCTATGTTCAAGTATTTGTTATTGTCCACTCAGCTCTCTTCTTAATACACTCTAAAACCTTTTCAAAAGATTTTGGAATAACCAGAAGAGATTTCTTTCTTTTTTGACATAAGATACACAAGGAAAAGTCTTTCGATATCTGGAAAATTTATTTTAATGGAACGTAGAATCAAATTTCACGCTTCAACTGCCCCTAAATAATTCTGAAATGTTCTTGTCAATTACCAGAACCTGTGTGATGATGCAGATAAAATCAACAAAAAGTTTGATCCCGGCCCCAGCTGTTTCACAGAGGTGAACAAAGGTACTTGCTGATAACTTACCTGCAAACAGCCAGTTTATGGAGGCATACAACACATGAGATACAAAGAACATTAACATGGCGGAGACTCCACCAGAGTACTGCCATTTTGCAGACAGAACTTTGGAAGGCCTTTATTCTGAAATACTGAATCCTGACTTTAAAACAGCTTTGCACACATACCCAAACCCCACAATGTTCAGACAGACGCTCAGACATCAAGATCAGCCTAGAAGCAGGCACCGACAGGGAATCGAAACCACACGAGATAACATTCTCCAGAAGCACACAGAATGCATCCATAAAGTGAATTAGTTTCTATTGGTAACAGTGAGAAAGTACAGATAGCCTTGATCTCCAGGTACAGTCTGAGCCGCAGTGGGAGGTTATTCAATTTTTGTGCTGCTAACACTAGGAATGCTCTCCCCAACCCGTTGGAGCATTGTGGGATAGGACTGAGATCTGGCCAAGGGCCTCTGATCTAAGAGCACACCTAGGCACATGGTGTGTGATCCTTTCCTTCAGGTACGCCGGTGCTTTCCCGTAAAGGCCCCTGTCGACCGATGCCATGGGTTTAATTTGTTTCCTGTCCTCGACAGTCAGCCAATGTAGTGCCATTCTATCAGCAGGGATGTGATCGCTTTTATTTTCCTTTTTATTATTCTGACAGTAATGTTCTCAATTACTTGACATTTTCGTATACAACGCTTATTTGCGCCAAGTAGTAAGGCATTACCGTAATCAAGTCGAGGAAGAATGGTAGCTCTGGCAATGATTCCAGCATTCTCTTTGCTAAAATACAGTTGAATGGCTCTGAGAAGACGTAGGAAGTAGTAACAGTTTTTATTGAGATTCTGGACCTGGACATTTGCACCCATTGAAGCCTCCAGGACAAGTCCTAGGGCATGGGTGCACAACATACGGCCCGCGGGCCAGTTGCGGCCCGCCATGCTCTTTTGTCCGTGCTCTTTGAGGCACAAAGACTTTCCTAATGGAGGGCGGCCATGGCCGCCCTCCATTAGGAAAGTCTTTGTTGTCTTCCGGGCCGGACAAAACACTGGCCCTCATTGGCTCAGCACACACACACACCACGTCGCTCCTATGAGCCACGTAATGCGTGTGTGCTGCACCAATGGAGGGCCAGCACTACGGCTGGCGTGGTCCATAAGGCCTGATGCCGGAAGGCATTTCAGCCTTGGACCATGCCAGCCGTAGTACGATTCCAGCGTTCCAGCTTACCTGCCGCTTACCTGCCTTCCGGCACGTCTCCGGTATGTGGTCTGTTTGTGTTTGTGTGCCGGGTCTGTTTTGCTTTATGTTTGTGTGTGTATGTTGCGGGAGGTGGGGGGGTGTCGGATGTGTATGAATGTTTGGATTTGAATGTATTTTGTGTGTATGTTGAGATGCGGGGGGGCTGGGGGGGTGTCGGATGTGTATGAATGTTTGGATTTGAATGTATTTTGTGTGTATGTTGAGATGCGGGGGTGGGGGGGTGTCGGATGTGTATGAATGTTTGGATTTGAATGTATTTTGTGTGTATGTTGAGATGCGGGGGTGGGGGGGTGCCGGATGTGTATGAATGTTTGGGTTTGAATGTATTTTGTGTGTATGTTGAGATGCTGGGGTGGGGGGGTGTCGGATGTGTATGAATGTTTGGATTTGAATGTATTTTGTGTGTATGTTGAGATGCGGGGGTGGGGGTGGGGGGGTGTCGGATGCGTATGAATGTTTGGATTTGAATGTATTTTGTGTGTATGTTGAGATGCGGGGGTGGGGGGGTGTCGGATGTGTATGAATGTTTGGATTTGAATGTTTTTTGTGTGTATGTTGAGATGCGGGGGCGGGGGGGTTTGGGTCTGTATGGGTGCATGTTTGTGTGTGCTGAGTTGGGGGGTGGGGGGTTCAGGTCTGTATGGGTGCTGGTTTGTGTGTGCTGATTTGGGGGGTGGGGGGTTCTGGTCTGTATGGGTGCATGTTTGTGTGTGTGCTGAGTTGGGGGGTGGGGGGTTCGGGTCTGTATGGGTGCTGGTTTGTGTGTGTGCTGATTTGGGGGGTGGGGGTTTGGAGTTGGGGAGATGGGGGTTCAGGTCTGTATGGGTGCATGTTTGTGTGTGTGCTGAGTTGGGGGTGGGGGTTCGGGTCTGTATGGGTGCTGGTTTGTGTGGGTGCTGATTTGGGGGGTGGGGGGTTTGGAGTTGGGTGTGAGGGGGCCATGGGGCATAGTATTTGGTTGGGGGTAAGGGGGCCCTGGGGCATAGTGTTTGGTTGGGGGTGAGGGACATGGGGCATAATGTTTGGTTGGGGGTGAGGGGGCCATGGGGCATAGTGTTTGGTTGGGGGTGAGGGTGCCATGGGGCATAATGTTTGGTTGGGTGTGAGGGGGCCATGGGGCATAGTGTTTGGTTGGGGGTGAGGGGGCCATGGGGCATAGTGTTTGGTTGGGGATGAGGGGGCCATGGGGCATAGTGTTTGGTTGGGGGTAAGGGGGCCCTGGGGCATAGTGTTTGGTTGGGGGTGAGGGACATGGGGCATAGTGTTTGGTTGGGGGTGAGGGGGCCATGGGGCATAGTGTTTGGTTGGGGGTGAGGGGGCCATGGGGCATAGTGTTTGGTTGGGTGTGAGTGGGCCATGGGGCATAGTGTTTGGTTGGGGGTGAGGGGGCCATGTGGCATAGTGTTTGGTTGGGTGTGAGGGGGCCATGGGGCATTGTGTTTGGTTGGGTGTGAGGGGGCCCTGGGGCATAGTGTTTGGTTGGGGGTAAGGGGGCCATGGGGCATAGTGTTTGGTTGGGGGTGAGGGGGCCATGGGGCATAGTGTTGCACTCCAAGAGTGAACCCAATAATAAAGCTAAAACAGGCACAGTTAGGAGATGTTCATCTTTGGCTTTTTGAGGAAACCTGACTCAACAAAGGCCATACTCCTCTTGGGCAACCCAAATAGCAAAATGTAGCAGTCCAAAATAACGGCATGTCCGATCTAGGGTCAATAAAATATATATAAGTTAATTAAACAGGCGAGATACAATAACTAAATAGAAATAAATTATAAAAATGGAAAATGTGTAGTACAAAATGTAAGTTTGAAATGCAAATAAAAATCGTTACCCCTCAAAAACATTCTTTTTCCATGTGTTTAGTACAAATTAGGGGTTTAAAAAGCCTCCTGCCACGCCCCGCCTACCGCCCCGCCCACATTTACTTTTCGGCTCACTATAGCCCTCATGTAAGGTATTTTCGGCCCTCTGTCAAAATCAGTTGTGCACCCCTGTCCTAGGGTCTTCACTTCCCTAAGACCTGAATAGGGGTGTCTTTAATGAGAAATGATTCATATTCCGGTCTCAGTTTAAAATGAGCCTGCTGGGATCGGAAAATCATCAACTCAGTTTTATTGCCTTTAAGGCACATTTGAGTAGCCTTGTGTAATCCACCTTATATCTGAAACTGCTCATCCAATTGTGACCTTTTTTGACTCATGATAATTGTGCCATCATTGTACAAGCCATAGTTAGTGCCAAACCAGATCATTGTGCCAGCCTCCTGAAAGGAGTGAGCAAGGGTGACATTGCTTGACTACAGATTGTGCAGAACAATGCAGTCAGTACTGTTGAAGGACTATGCAAAAAAGACCATGGGCTTCATTACGAGTGTGCCGGTCTGGTAAAAATGGCGGAAGAAATGCCGGTAATACCAAACTCTGAGTTTGCTGGAGGGGCTGTAAACTACCGGCAGGCCTAACCTGACGGGAGTGCAGGCCCCTACCGGCAAATAATTGCTATCACTGGTACTGATACTGGTACTCACGGTGCCGGTGATTGCCCAGTCCTCTGGGACTCCATGGAATGGGATCTTACTGCCGTTACCGGCACCCGTAATATCCAAGTAACACTTGGATATCGTGCGCTGATAACGGTAAAATGAGTTTGCCGGTAACCAGCCGGTATTACAGGTGGATTACCGGCAAACCTTTAAGGAGGGCCATGTCTCAGAAGCCAGAAGGGCATTACACTGGCTGCCCATTACCAGTAGAATGGCCTTCATACTCTTGTGTATTACACACATGTGCCTTTATGGTGTGAACCCTGGTTACTTATCCAGTGGACTCTCCTGGCTGCCTGCACACAGATTGCTAAGGTCAAACAACCTGGCCCTCCTTCATGTGCCCAGCGCTGTTTTTTACTGTGTTATGCAGGGAT
This sequence comes from Ambystoma mexicanum, assembly GCF_040938575.1. Taxonomy (NCBI): domain Eukaryota; kingdom Metazoa; phylum Chordata; class Amphibia; order Caudata; family Ambystomatidae; genus Ambystoma; species Ambystoma mexicanum. The sequence continues at coordinate 1,271,998,760 of NC_090929.1, read as the reverse complement.
CCTTTTCCCACTCAGCACCAAGAAGCTGGAATGCTCTTCCTCCAGACGTAAGGACATGCTAGTCGCTTGAAAAATGTAAACGTGCACTGAAGACATTCCTGTTTCATTGATTTAATTGATCTTCCTGTTTCTGCTTCCCTAGCTGCTGGCAATTGGTTAGGTTTGTGTTTTCTGTTGCGTTTGCTTTGTTAGTGCTACTATGCCTGCGGGCCTGTTTCTAGCACAATATAAATTAATAAAGTAAAGTAAAAGTAAAGTTGGTACATTCAGATTAGGGGACAGCACACCAAGGCCACAAAGAAATTGGAAGATAAGTTCTCAGGCTTGGGAACGAGACAGGAGTAACTTCTTCAAATTGGATTATAGCAGTCCGTTTATCTCTCCTTCCTAACCACACAACTTGGCATCATATTAAAGTGACCAACATTAAATGAGCAAACTACTGGCCAAGTAGAACTTAGTCCTCCAGGTTGGCTACCATAGTATAGAGCCACCAAATAGAATTATAGTATCATTTGTAGCATTGTTTAGGAGGACGGTCTTAGGAGGAGTTATCAGTTAATGAATACCCAATGTTAATAGTCTTCGCCTATAGAATGTATTAGTGTTATATCTTACTAACCAATAGGACAAGTGAATTAAAATGTTTTCATATCTCTAACCGTGACGCCATTTATGACATGTTTTTCATTTAAAAGCTTGTGTTTTGTATTAAACTGACTGAGAAGGGTTTTTTGTTTTCCTGGCCATTCATGTTTGAATAAAGCTGGGTGTTCTCGTGCACTTGTAGTTACTCATTTTTCTTGAGTTCATTTTGTTATTGATTATCAAATATCGGTTGGGACCACCTTAAAACTTGTAACAAAATAGAAGAAAAAACAAGTTCGAAATTATGAAAAACGAACTGCGAACAGAAACTTCTAGACCATAAGAGATATCAAATTATTTAAGGACCTTCTTTATTCAGTTTCTATGGTGAACAAAAAAGGCCCTTAGAAAATATTTGATAGGATTACTCTGAAAGGAGCTGTAGACCAAATTCTGATTCATAAAATGTAGCAGCACCATTCTTGAATTAATGACTTCACATGGGCCCTCAGTCACAAATTCAGACAAGCACCTGGTAATGGATGATTATATGCTTCATTTGCAATGCACCCCGGGTATTCATAACTTCCTGTCATTCAAAATTCCACAGAATTCCATATGCCCCTCAACTAGTTTGTGAACGTGGCCTCTCCTCAACCAATGACCATAGGTCTAATAAATACATAGCTAGACAGACAGGGTCATGGTTGCATTCTGGTCTTACTATCACTTCTAAATCATCCACTTTATACCAATTTGCTACATTAAAAAGTATATATTCCAGATGAGATCTCACTGAACCTCTCTTGAAAGTAGGTACAGCAGGTCCATCTCCATGAAGCCTCCCATTTGTTGCTCTCGTGCCTAATTTTATAATTAACATTGATACTTTTAGGGCATCAGAATGGTGACAATGGGGCAGATCAGCCTCAATATCAAGTGTATTCCACATTGCATCTTCCTTCATAGTCACATCTGCACATTCAATTAAGGGTTTGAAGTGAACATTAAAATCCCCTACCACCATAATCAAGGCATATCTGTTCCAATCAGGGGAAGATCTATATTCAAAGGGAATTTGCTCCAACACTTCGAGAAGATGAAAATCTAACTTGCCAACAGTACGCCTTACATAAACATTGAATATCAAGAATTTCATGGTATCTACCTCATAGATAAACACAATAAACTAGAGTAATTAGTTACCACTTCTACACATCAAAATCCATTTGTTGCCGAGACCCAGATTGCCAAACCCCCATTTGCATTCCCTTTTGAGTCCTTCACAGCATTAGCTGAAAAACAATGAAAACCAAATGTATAGAGCACATCTACACTCTGCATTTCTTGGAAACCAAATAAATGGCTTCCTGAGCATTACAATCTAGCCAATCTGCATCTTGCATCTTTGCTGCCAATCCTGCTGGTTTTCAGGATAATAGGACAAAAGAGAAGAGTTAAAAGATGGCACTTGTCTGATTTTGGCACAACCTAAGTCAAGTGGGGGAGGAGCATGTCAATCACTACTGTCGGTTACCATACATGACAAAAGATGCCAGCCCAAACGCTGAATATGCACACAATGTACAGCACTCTGTTGCTCTCGAGCTGTGTTTTTGTTTTAAACAATAACATAAAATAATGGATTACAGTTAATACCTGTTATAACAACAGGTGTCGATCTAAATGAAGATGCACTTGGGGCTACTGGACCGTGAGCATATGATGGGCCCAGAGAATAGTCACCCATTGGGACATTAATACATTAACGTGTAGAGATGTTTACTCGTTTGGGTGTATATGCCCTAAAATCAATTGAGAGGAGGCTTTCAACCAACCAGGAATTGGTGAAGGAAACCATTATAATGTCCTGAAGTTGATCGCCAGGGTCTGGGAATCTTAAAATGGATGTTTTGTCCTCTTCGATAATTGACTGAACCCCCTTTTTTATACCTGAACTAGTGAATTCATTTATTGGTCAGTTGACCTAGAAACTAATTTCTCTTGCCCACCAATTCTGGGACCTTCACCATGAAAAAAACATCTGTGGTGACCTATGCAGTATGAACTTTCACAGTTGGAGTGATTCTTTTGATACCAAAATTCACATTTGCTGGAAGGTTTTCTACTGTCGACATGTATTACACAGTCAGTATTGCTGCCGGAAGGTAAATACTTGTTAAGCACTGGGTGGGCAATGTTGCTCTTATTTCTGCATTGCTGGTGAGTGGACTAATCAGTGGTGGCTTCATGCTTGCGTGTGGCATGTTATACTAGCATCACCCCTTAAGTGCCCTGTTTAAGAGATATTGGGCCTCATTACACGGTAGGCGGAGAACCATGGCGCAATTAGTGCCATGGTTCATGCCGGTAAAATACCGGCACCGCCTTGGTGGAAAGGGGAATTACCGCCCCATTCCAAGGTTGGAGGGGCGGTAATTCCCCCTTCCACCATTACTCTTCCCCATTCCCATTTTTGCCCCATAGAGCATAATGGGAATGGGGAAGGCGCTAATTACGGCACCGCAAATTGCGGTACCATAATTAGCTCCCTGGGTCCCTTTGCGGGTTGGTTTTTAAAATCCCCAACCCGCAAAGGGACCTCGTAGTAAGGCGGTAAGGATTTACCGGTACCGGTAAAATACCGGTACCGGTAAACCCTTACCGCCTACCGTGTAATGAGGCCCATTGACTTCAACAGTGTGCATTATAGTATTTGAAGCTATATAGTCTTTTATATGTTTAATTTCTGTTTGTAGTTCGATTATTAGAGGGAAAAAAATATTTCATGGCTGAAGTCATTTAATTTAAGATATTCAACGATGGTACCAGAAGTCAGACAGACTTTGACCGTTAAACTTTTGAAACACTCAGAGGCTATTAGATCCACAAAGCAGTTGCCCCAAGTATCCACAGGAGTAACTTGAACTTCTTGGTCATTAGTATTGTCAGAGTTCGAAATTGGCAAGACCTGGAAGCTATTTGACCCTGGTTATAACCAAGAGGAGCCTGGGCAGCTTGAAACCAACAGCTACCAGGAGCTACTTTTGACTCCCCAAGCAAATGGTGTCATTTAAACAGAGCTTTGTAATATTAGCTGTGTAGGTTTGTGAGTATGTATACAAGACAATTAAGAAAGCACTTAAGGGACACTTACAGCATTTGAATAATATATAAAAGACAAAAGTTTAGAGTTTGCATCATGCAGGCAAGTTAGATTTGCTGTGTGCTCTGCACTAGCTCCTGTCTGACCAAAGGAAGCTCCTGCCTAACGGATGATGACTGATGCCCAGGAGCTGCTTATTGCTCCTGGTAAACAAATCTGATTTTGATCCCTTCATTGTTGTTTATATTATGTAGTTCACAAGTGTCAAGAGTCAAACATCTATTGGTTAACATGATATTCTCTACTATTTCGTAGCAGCAGCAGAGGCAACTTTCGGTGCTGGAGGGGGGCTGATAATACGGTGCCAGTGGGAGGCTATGGGGCACACTGGGCACCTGAGGGGAGCAAGGAGGAGGGGCGTGGGGGTAGAGTGCTTCTTTTGATACCAAAATCAAAAAGCTCTGCCACTGTTTCATAGGAGATAGAACCTTAGGTTGGAGGTGGCTGGTTTACAGAGACAGAAATAAAAAATCAGATGTTGGCATGGCAGCCACTTCTGCCGGATAGTTTTAAACTCAGCTACCGTCTACATATTGGTGAGCGAGGGAATTCATATTGGTTCAGAAAATTCATTTGTTTTTAGTGTGCAGTTATTGCTGCTTACAGAGTTAACTTTCGCTTTTGTAATGGAGTGATTTGAATGAATAGATGGAAGCATGCCTGATGCTTTATCCAGATGTGTTTACCCACTGGAGCAGAAGGCCCACAATAAGCAATAAAACAAATATTTTCAAGTACAGACTCAATCCCTACAATGAAATCATTTACCTCTGAAATTTAACGATGTAGGTGCAACAAGTTGTGTTTGGCTAGCTGCCACTGAGGGTTAGCTTTACTTTTGGCCATTGTTTATAATCTTCCCCCTTCGATCGATCTTTCGATTGACATTTCTGTCCTTTTCGTCCCTTTTCCCTTTTCCTTGTACACCCACATCCTTGTTACCCTGGTCATGTCCCCTTCCTCCTCGTATCCATTCAAATCTTCCCCAAAAATCAGTATTTTTGTTCCATCATGTGAACACTCTCTGCATAATGCGTCATAATTTTCCAAATCTGGTGGAGGTGCTGTAAAAATTATTTCTACTTCATTATCTCTTTTCATTCATACTGGGGTGTTCCTCACCTTATACCTCCTCAACCTTATTTTTTTGCCATTAGATAATCGTTCTTATGCTGGTGGAATTTACACCAATGGATGATCAGACGACCGATGCAGGAGGTGATGAGGATCGCGACGAGCACAGAGACAGTTATCTTAAATGCTGCTACAAGCCAGTTGGGTGCCCAGGTGAATAATAAATCCAGCCAAGTTGCTGATGAAATGTCTTGCATTTCTTTTCCCATTCTCTCATGTATTGTTCTTATTTCCTCTACTGGATCTGTTATTGTTCCATTTGAAGCATCATTAGCAGGTTTGCGGTGCAACACACGCTCCCTATCTTATGGCACACCCCTACCTCCATCGCCGTCATAAAATCCAAAATAAAATGATTTTTGAGTGTCATCAATCATAGGGCCCGTAGCTCTTCACGCACTGTGTTGACTCCCTTTTCAGTTGTATTTGCCAGTTTAAGCAGTTTGTAAAGTGTGATTTTCAGCCACTTTGCATTGCAAAAAAGACAGATGCTGAGCTGAACATTTCAGATGGGGTGGAATGTTCTCTAGGCCCTAGGTGGATTCCGCTGAGATGTAGTTACTGCTGGACATTTTCTTGCTTGTTAACTTGTGTTTGTTTGTTTGTATTTCTGCTGTCACTTTCCTTTTAGACATGGACAACTCATTGAGTGGTATCAAGTCTGCATGGGGCAAATCTAACGTAGGATTATGGATGGTTACCAGTGCGCACACCCCCTTCCAGTCTGGCGGTAGCTGCTCTTGTTCCACATGCCCACCAGGTGTCCATCACAGCTTCTGTCCCCTTTTGCAACACTGTGATGCCCATTGTTCTCCTGCAACCAGTATTCATCCCCAGCATTATTGTTCCATTTGATCTGAAACACAAAGAATACTTTGTGAGCGCTTTTTTGTTTTCTGGACATGGGTTTTCATGTATCCATGTTAAAGCATGTATATAACTGTTCCAAATGTTCTTACATCCTGCATTTATTTTCTTAACCACCCTTTCTTGGAAGCCCACCAGTCCTTCTTCGCAGCACTGTGCCATTCCTCTTCCCCATTTTCCATTGTGCTGCACCGAACCCTGTATTTGCATCAAGGGTCTGGTGTGACACCATGGCACCTCGTACCCCATGAAGTTCTTACAGTATATACTTTTATAGACAGTGGGCACCTGTTTTCCCTTTTGTGCCCATTATGTTACATATTGCAGAACCAGGTACTTACTCTTTTCCCCCTGGGCCATACTTTCTAGATGTATGAAGTTGTCCTCGTACACCTCCTCCCCCTCATCAATCCATTTTACTTCCACTGTATGCCCCTGGAACATACTGCTAGTCCTGCACAAAGCCATATGTACCAGACATCCTCCTCTTCTGCTGTCATTTCTTGTGGCATGAATTGCTTCAGCGTTCCTGTGAGGTGTGGGATGAGTGAGCACACATACCATGTGCCATTGGTGCTCACCCTCCCCACCGTTTTCATTTCCCCATACGATACATTTTCTGAGGCCATGACCACTCCTCACCAACAATTTTGTAGAATTCCTTTGGGCTAGTTATACTTCGCTTGGTCCGTGTCTCCCTATCACCAGCAGCTGGTGGGCCCAAGTTATCCTTGTGTGCTAAATACCAGAAAAGAAGAGAGAGACAGAAAACAAAGATACAGAATAATACAACACTTTTTTCATTTACCCCACTCTTCTATTTAATCCCACCCCCTCTTCTTTTCCCTCGCCCTTCCTCTATTTCCATTGCAGGTCTTCTGTAACACCTTATTATAGTAAAAGAATTAATATCATTTGGCTAATACGTCCCATCAAGTGATTTCTCCTCTTCCCGATGTGCTGCTTGTATCACGATGAACGTCTGGGTGGTGTATCCATGCACGCCATTCTTTTATTTTCACTGCCATGGGTGTTGAGAAGACTGCTTCAAAAGGACCACAAAACAGAGGCTCCTTCCAGTTTCCTACTGTATTTCGAATAAGTATTTTGTCCTCTGGATAAAGAGGCTGTGTTCATGGAAATGCTTGGTGTGCTGGTGCATATTCCTTGATGTTTGTTCACTCACCTGGCAGGAAATGTAGCAAAACACATTGGTCATCTCAATTAAATAGACTTTCATTTCATTGCCAAGTACCTCTGAGCTAGGGTTAGCATTTGAAATTGAACGTGAAGGAGGGACAGATGCAAGCATTCTCCGCCCCGTTACAATTTCATGCGGAGTCATGTGGTGATCCGCAGAAGGTGAATTTCAAAGGGCAAAAGGGCAAAAAGTGCAAGAGTGAGGCAAAAAAGCCAATGTTGGTACATAGTAGTTGTTAGCTTAACCAAGCACTCTTTTAGTAATTCATTAATTCTCTCCACATTCCCATTTGCCTGCCGCCAGTAAACTGTGCATAATTTGTGTTTGATCCCTTAGATATGTGTTGGCCATTATCTGACCTTATCCCCTCACATACACCTCATCTTGGGATACTTCCCTCACTAGGATCTTTGCAGCAGATTTTGCATCATTCTTTGCACAGAGCCCAGCCTCAAGCCAATGTAAAAATGGACAGACCACTATGATTAGATACCTGTGGGAGGCATATCTTTCTTGCATGTCAAGATAATTGATATGCAACTGCTGGAAGGGCCCTTCCAGCCGTGGTGTTGTTCCCCACAAGGTTTTTAAAGTATGGACAGACGGAAACCGTTTGCAAACCATACAATTTCACATGAACCCATTCACTCGTTCATACATGTTTGGAACGTACCATCCCTCACTCTGCAGCTATGCTTTCTTTGGACGCATGGGTGGGGAAATGTAGCTGCTCTAAAGCTATGTTTAACAATTTTCTGGGCTTTGCAGGCTTCCCTGTGCTATTCTGCTGCCAAATCAGGTAGGTTGATGACAGTGAACATCCTCTTTTTATCCACAGTTCTTTTTCATCTTTTGGTACCTCTCCTTGTAATTCTACTGTGTACTATCGGATCGTGTTAAAATGTTCCTCCCTTTCTTCCTTCCCACTCTTCTTCCTTTCTGCTGCTATGAGTGGCACCTTTTCCCCTTCTCTGGAGTACCTCAGAAATACCACTCCCTCTGTTAAATATGTTGCTGTTTTTGCTGCTCTGTCGGCCATTTAGGTCCCCATTGATATCCTATCTTGTTTTCCTGTGTGTGTGGCGCATTTTATTATTGTCACCTCTACTGGAACTTTTAGGGCCTTCTTTTGAATCCCTCCTTTCTCACTGTGCCTGTCCTGAATGTATAGTTGATGTGACATAGGCAGAGTCAGAAGAGATGTTTGCTGCATGCCATTACATAATTTTTAGTGCTCTTATCATCACCACTTATTCTGCTGCCTGTGCTGAATAATGCGATTGTAGTCACTGCTGAGATGCTATTACACATTCCCCGCTTATGCAGCACACTACTGCTGCACCTGTATGTCTCCTTCCCGTCTCTGGGTCAATACCTAATGACCCGTCAATATAAACCCTCTCTGCCCCTGCTATTTCTTGCTCTTTTACCTGTACTTTCCCTTCCATCCTGTCGATGTTTGCTGCTCAGACATGTATGTAATCCCCTTCCTGTATTGGTTCTGCTAGGTATATTGCTGGCTTTACGCTTCGACATCTTATCACCTCTATGGCTGGGTTGGTTCATTTGACCTCATATCCCGATGCTCTTTTTGTAGTTAGTGTACTTTTTGATTTTTCAAGAATGGCGAATAATGAGTGTTCTACATGCAATACTACGGGACACCCCATGGTAATCGTTGATGCCTTCTCAATTGCAAACGCTGCAGCCACAACCGATTGTTCGCAAGGGAAGTGTCCCTGCATAACTGGGTCTAGGTGTCCACTGTAGTAAGCTAGTGGTTGATATCCCGGCAGCTTCTTTTGTGTAAGGACAGTCGCCATCACTGAGCCATATGAATGTAAGAACAAATAGTATTTTTTGCTGTAATTTGGGGTAGCTAACATTGGTGCATGTGTCAGTGCATCTTTAAGTTCTGTGAAACTTTCATTCATTTCAGATGTTCCTCTTCTCTTTCTGTGCTTCCTTAAGGCCCTGCAGTAGGAGTTTCGTGAATGTGGCATAATCAAATACCCATGCTCTGAAGAAATTGAATAAACATAGAAACCTCTGTGCACCACATGTCCCATGTTCTGACATATGTAGCATGGTCCGAAAATTCTTTATCCTGTTCCTCGATACCCCCCTCTTCCCTCTGGTAAAAGCCCTCTTCCCATAAGGAAGTATCCCCCATGCATGTAAATCCCCTGTGGTGGTGTTCCCCATTGTGGTCCATACTGTAGCTGCATATGCTGTCCTTGTTGTGGTATTTGTCCTGTGGGAAACCCTGCCTGTGGTTCTGGTGCCACAGCGGCGCTGTCTGGCACTAACCATGCTCCTTCCATGGTGTATTTTGTACAAATTTGTCTTCTTCCTTCGTGGCATTCTCGCTGGCGGCCGATCGCTTTCCTGCTTCCTCTAACAGTAATGTACTATTATTGATTGTATTTCGGCCCAGCCCTTAGTGTCTATACCCACTACCTTGTCCAAGGACGCCTGTACTTCTGTTGGCAGTCCTTTTACTGGTATGTGATAGAACAATGGTATGCATCCATCCCAGGACCTTCACGCCTCTTGGGTCCATAAATCCTGTACTCTCTTTATATATTCAGCTGGGTCATTGTCACCTTTCATTTTGTAAGACATCACTGTCACCAGATCATAGCTGTCTGGAGGCATTCTCCTTTAGACTTCCTAGGCATGTGCCTGACAAATCTTGAATGGAGCTCTGTCATGAGCATTGGTGCTCAATTTCACTCCTTTATAGCTAGCCTGATTCCAAATGGTGTCTGCCTGTTTTCCTATAATTGCAGCAAACAAACATTTCATATCCCCTATGGTCAGCCTCATCCTGATGTATTTTTCTCAAGTGCCTGTATCCATTTACTGACCCCGTCTATGAGGGATGGCAGGCTACACATTAGGTTGTCCAGGTCCATTGTTTGCCTGGACACATAATGGGATCCCCTCGTCCCATCTGTAGTAGCGCATTACCTGTGTTTTAGGTTCCATTCCATTTCCGCCTGTGTTAACCCCATTTTTACCTTCCCTGTCCTACTACGTAAGGAGGTAGAGCAGTCCCTGTCACAACCGTCACTGTCCTGTCATTCCCGCTCTTTTCTTCCCCTTCTTCTAAGTTTGTTGGGTGTCCATTCATCACTGTCCTGTCACTCCATTCGTCTCCCAGTAACCCTTCGTCTGAGGCTGTGTCTTCCTCATCCCCTTCATTGTCTTTCTTTGTTTCTTCCTCTTTGTCCTCCCCATCTAATTTGAATTTTATTTTTCCTGAAAGCCATTCTCCCTTATCCCCCTTGCTCTTTCTCCTCACTTCCTCCACTATCACCTGTTCTGCTTCACTAAATAACGCATCCATCTGTTGACGCGTATTCTTTTCATTGTCTGCTTGATATTTTCTTTCGCCCTGCATGTGCACCTCCTCTCTTTGTGCTTCTTTCTCTTTTGCCCCCATTGTTTTCCCCTGATCTCGCTTTGAGGTTTCCTCGCCTAGGGTTACTGTATCATGTGGCTTGTCGCAAGGTGGGATATAGCTCATAGGGCAGGGGCGGTGAGCTCGGTCCGCCCCGCCCCCCATGGTCTCTTCTTCTTTCTTCAATGTTTTCTCCTTATTCTCCTCGTATAATTTCCAGAGACCCAGTATGTTTTGCCCCTTTTATTTATCTTAGAGCCTTTATATTTTGATAATTGGTACAAGAACATATTCTCTGTTATTTTACTGTCAAATGTCCCTTCCCCGGGCCAGGATTAGAAACACTGCCATGCAGTCTCCCTGCTGAAAATTGTATTTTAAAATATTTTATCACAATACTGGGGCAATTTGCAGCACATGTGGTCTAGCGGGCTGTCCACATAAGGCATTATTTCCTTTCTTTTTTATTCTACTACCATGTGTTCCCCCATCCTTCTGTTCTCCCAACTCTTCCCCTTCTTTATTCCCAATCACTCCTCTTGACATTCACTCTGGCCCTCTCCACAGGCCCTACCAGACAGTCTACTTGTTCGCAATGGCCCTCTTCACATGCCTGGCCATTCATTCAATGTTAGTACCTATCTGCCCTCTCCACGATCTCACTGTTCCTGATTATAGTGCAATAATGTCCAGTGCCTAACCATGCATCCCCGGCACACTCCTATTGTTCAAATGCAAAAACCTGCTATTTTACATGAGATACCTCTTGGTGCTGACTCGTCCACCGTGAACCCTCACCAATAAATGACTCTACAAAATAAACCAATACAACTTGTACCCCAATGATGCAACTATACAATCACCTGCACTGCGTGCCATTCCTGTGTAACAGAGTATTCCACACACTACGCACATCTCCTGCTCTACCACAGGCGTGCCCTCACTTTCTCCTACCCCCTATCTGTTGGTATGTTCTAATATCTACACTACTACGGCTGATCATCCTCCCTTCTCAGAGGATATGACCTATACACCATAAAAAGAATCTATTCCTCTCCCTCCGTTAGCATGCATTATTGTGCAGCGTCTTCTTGCACGGTTATACTTACATCCTGGATACTCTCGAGTCCCCTCGGTAATGAGCCTCCACCACATGCTCACCCTTCCACTGAGTGCGGGACGGCGCTCAGGACTTGGGAGACCTTTGCGTACCCTGGGTCTGCAGGGCCTCCTCAGTGATATGCAGGGAACAGGTCTGCGGTCGCCACACCCGTGCCCCCAGGGAGGGCGGCATGGATACCCTCAGCGATCCGAGTAGGACTGAGAGATCTTGCTTGGGCCTCCATAAATGCATTCAGGGGTCCACAAATCAGAGTAACAATAAAAACCACATACTCAAAAAATAGAGCAAATACCTGGCAAGAAGCAACGCTCTTTATTACAGCTGGGTAAGTACAATTCAAACAGAGCAATGCATAGGCTCTGATCGAAAAAAGGCTGACATCTGAATGGAATACGAACAGTAGTTGTAGATCAAGAAATAGAATGGTTTGAAATCCATCGAACAGTTGCAAGTTAGAGAGTTCACTTTTTCTATGTTTCCCAGAGATTTAATTGGTTCGTGGACATCACCTCCTCGAAGTTTAAATTTATTCGTGAAGCATAATTGAAGCAAACCGTTACCAGTTTCCCATTACAATGCCTTCTCATGTGGTATTACATTTATTCACACCCCACCCTGCAACTACTTGTTATTACTGAAGTAACATCTCTGCTGACCGCCGGAACTTTAATACAGTACCATGGGTCAACATCATTGACAACGGAACACAAGACACCGTCCAGCTGGTGGGAAAGGGGACATTCATATGATACCTTTTGGATAATGACCTTCGCAAACTCTGTAGCAGATACTTTGGAGCTGGGCTGGAAATTTAAACTGACATGAGGCAACTGTGCATCAAAACCTTGTGTGAGAGCATATATCACAAGATATGGGCGAAGACTGGTATTTAGAAAAAATATATATATTCAAATTTATTTTTCTGATATATGCTAAAACCACAGGGCCCACCACGGGCCCAGTACTTATACAAACAGTGTGTAACAGCATATAACTACAATATATGAAACATTCAAATGCATCTGTTGGCAATTGTCAAAATTCACTAAAAAACATTTTTAATTTAAAGTGGTGTTAGTAAAATAAGGTGACTTCCAATAACAGGCATTTATCTCTGGTTTATCAAGGAAGCCCCTATGGGAAATGTGTCGACAGGGATGACTCTGTTTCCAGCCTTGGGTATGTACGACCGTAGGATGATAAATGTCAGCTGTTGTACCCTGGACAGTTCGTGGTCCAAATAAGGCTTTCATCAGGACACAATGAAGACAACTGGAATGAGATGTCGTATTTTTCACAAGGAATGCTTTGTATTAGCCAGAGTATCTAGACAAACATACAGGAACGTGTTTTAAAAACCAGCTTCATCACGAATCGTATTTGTAATGTTGCCACATACTTATTAATATTTCCAGACCTATATCACATTATTTAATGTGCATCTTAGATATATCAATATTCAATATTATATATATCACTTTCAATTCTTTAGATTAAACTTGTTTATCCTTATATATTTTCTATTGCTAAATTGATTCGCATTTCAGTTATACTTCAAGAATTCTTATGTACTCTGAGGTATAAGACATTATCAGGTGGATAGAATCAATATGAGTGCAGCAAGCGGTCAATTCTGAAAATGCCTATTAATTTATAGCCTTTGTCTATAATGATACCTTAGTGATTTCTTCAGACAGGCGCTGTACACAATTTAGGCAATGTCCGTTTTTTGTGGTAAATCGGATGTGCCCATGTGGGCCAATTAGTTCTTCATCGTCCGGCTGGGCTGATAAAGACCATAACGAGCTGTGTTGGGAAAGCAAACACATAACGGGACGGGTGACCATGTGATTCAATTCCCATGATTTAGATAGTAGAGACTAAGTTATTGTATGTATTACCTTAGACTTGCTTCTGAACTAGTGTGGTTGCCGGATATATTTCCAAGATTTACATCTGAAAGCTGTCTTCTATTTCAAAACCAGATCAAAAAGCTGCTTACTGGTTGTTCTAATCGTACGAGCGTTCTGTGGAAGTTTAATTACAAATAACGCTGTATGTTAGAATAGTGGATCAGGCATGTCTACGAGTAACTGTGTCGATTCCTAAATGCCTTGAAAGGCCACTTGCTTGCGATTCAGTGTGGCAGCAGCGTTATCCAAAGCCAAATATGTGTGTCTGTTGCTGAATTAGTACTTTTATTTTTTTTTTATTTTTTTCATTTGTAAAGCGCCTAGGCCCGGGGGCACCAAGGAGCTGTTGCAACCAGTTACACTTAATGTGGGTACATAGGGGAAAAAAGAAAGGCTTACATACAGTGCATATATGCATACAGTGAACTCAAGAAGTAATAAGGCCAGACGGAGTTGTGGGGCAATCAGCCCAATTCAGTGTTGTTTAGGCAAACAACCATGTTTTCACTGCTTTACGGAAGGTCCAACAAGAGGAGCAGGGGTGGCTTCCCCTTGTCTCTGAGATCATCCAACTGTTTTGTTGAAATCGAGCAAGGCTGACTCTTTCCCGTGTCCTGGCCGGAAAGCCAGATTGGTGCATACCTATCATGTGATTAGATTCCAGGAAATATTGTATTTGGTTGTAAGCAGCCCTATCCAGAATCTTTAGGAGGAAGGGGACTGTTGTCATAGGACGGTAATTTGTAGGATCGTTGGGGTCTAACGTGGGTTTTTTTTAGCAATGGGACAACTCATGCTTCTTTTAGGCTAGGTGGGACAAGACGTGAGTCGAAGGAGGCGTTTATGAGCCTTGTGATGAATGGGACAAGAGCCTCCATGCAGTCATTTATGGTGGTGGCTGGGCATATTTCACCTTTGCATCTGGAAGGTTTGAGACGTTTGAGGATATTTGTACTTTGTAGGTCAGTGATGTTTCTGAAATTGAAGGTGGGGATGTTAAGGCTAGGCGAGGTACATGGAAAGGGGAGGAGATTGTAGTCAGATTTGATAGACACTGGTTTCTATGTAATTTTAAGTTGCAGGCAATTTAATTTCCCTAGCATGGTGTTTTGAATGTTGGCCCACAAAGATTTGGTATGCAGTGATTTTGTCCAATTAAAAACAACAAATGCATTTTTCAACCAACCCAAAACATCTAAAAAAAAAAAAAAAGAATTTTAAAATCTATATATATGCAGTTGGGAATGTGAATAGTAGTTTTGGGGATGGGGAAACATATGGTTTTAAAAAAAATGTATAGGGGCTGGGGGCTGAACCCCCCAAAAACAACATTTCTGTTCATAAAAAATGCATCCGTTGTTTTGTGATTCGTTAAAACCACAAGTGTAACCCAAGAGTCATCTTTAGTGATAGTGATCAGTGGGGAGGCCGGTGTTTCCAATTCCCGGAGTATTTTAAAAATCTCTTGGGTATTTTAGCTAGCGTTGGAAATCCTTGAGTTAGAATCTGATGATTTTGCTGCTAGAATAGCCTATTTGTATTTATCTGGAAGCAGTATTGAAGCAGTATTGAACTTTGTTTGAGGGCATTGAGGGTGATTTTTTCCAAGTGCTTTCTGCTAGACCTTTAATACACTGGTTCCAAATATATGGTTGCAAAGACATATAAATGATGTGGCAAACATGCCAGCTGAGGTTTATCAACATTGTGTACCCTTCCAGGTAGCTTCAAGAAAGGATAATATATGTGAAGATTAAATCACATTTTGCAAAATACTATGTCTATCTAGCTTGTCAGATGTTCTAACTCCTCACTTTCTGTATGACTTGGAGGTTTCTGCAATCAATTCATATTTGTACTGTATACATGCATCCCATCAACAGATGTTGCCCCTCCACACATTCTATGTATATCACTGACAGTTCTTTCTCAAATTTGAAATAATTTCCATTCACTGATAGTCAGAGTATGAGACAAAAAATACAAGGTGCTCTTAAGTACAGCTCAGAGGGGCTGGTCAGAAGTTTCGGTCTTGGCGATGAATAGTCAAATAGTGCCCGGGTGACAAAACACTCTGGGCAGACATAAAAGTGTTCTTAAATTTGCCAATGTCAGTTTGTACTGTAGGAACCCAATAAAAGGAGAGATTCCTCTTAAACATCCAAAGTGGTGTGTTTGTATATGTCTACATAATTCTGTATAAACCTTCTGTACAATCTAGTTCAAGATATCTGAGAATACTGTATTGATGAACTTCTAAAATATTGAGGGTGCAGTGTAGATGCTGAACGGTATCACTCGGTATTTGTGGTAACTAGGGCTGGGCCAAATTGTTGGATTCTGTTCTTCCAGGCGCATAAGTGAAATCTGTCTGATTTCAATCCGTTTCACGCCAATCTGTGGTTTTCTGTCCCCCTGTTTATCAACAAGTGCAGTGAGGGGTTTCTCAAGCTGCTGCACAAACCCAGCATGAATTGAAAAAAGCAGCACAAAGTTTCTCGTGCAGTTGTGCGAACACAGCACAAATCAAAAAAAGGCACCCGAAGTTTCTCATGCCGCTGTGCAAACCTTGTACGAATAAAAAAAAAAAGAGCTTAGCTCTGATCAAAAAAAGTGCAAAGATTCTCGTATTGCAACAAAAAACTAGTACAAATCGAAATAAAAAAGGCCTGGACGTAGTTCATAGTGTAGCTGCACAAAGCTCTGAGGTCCTGTGTCTTCTTAGGCACAAAGAAGGCAGTCTTCTTTGGCAATGATCAATATGGTTGTGATAAGCCTTTGGTCAAATACGTGTCTAAATACTGACAAAGCATCTTTCTCAGACTAGGACAGGGAATACGTGTGAGTGTGTGGACCCACAGCCTAAGGGGGTGGTTGAACGGCACAACTGATGGCTCAATGAGGAGGTAGCTTCATATTCCTTTATTCAATTAATACATCTTAGAATTGATGATACATTTCCAGTACCAAGGACTGCAATATCATCACAGGGCAGAGCCAGTTTGGTTTCTTGAGACATTCAATACCCAGGATTAAAATAATGCCTCTGACTTAGGTAGGCTGTTAAACAAGTGTCAGATGCTGCAAAGACAGCCATCTACCTTCACCACGTCCATCAAGTCTCTGCATCCAATCATACCATCATGAGACACAAAACATTTCTTAGTCCACTGTCAACAACCCTCTTCCACACTCAAAGTGACATAGCTTTCCACTGATAAACCAGTCTCTTGCACTCTTGAGGCCAAATCATATCTTTCTAATATAGTGAAGGTTTTGGGATTGAGGTGTAGAGACAGGGTTGTCTTCTGGCAGATCAGGCAACAATTTGTATTTGCTTTGCCTTTCGTGTCCAAGGAAGTGCATTAGTAAGGAAACCTTCCTACCTACTGTAAGGCTATTTCCATAAATAGCAGACAGGCGGTGCATAAATCATTTTTTTCATTGGGACCATTTTATTTTAGCCTTGACTGGAGATGGTAGGAACATCATAGATCCAGGTACATTTTGTGAGACCATCTTAGTCCAAAGTTGTTTATCATAATAGTTTTTTTATTACTATTTTTCCGCAGTATTTCGCAGATTGCACATCAGTTCATAATTTGTGATGACCGGCGCATTGCTCAGCCATATCTTGCTCACTGCTAAGGCTTTTTCTTAGTTTTTCTCATGGTATTTATTTGCTCATTACTGGGTAACGTGAGCACATGTTAGGTCTTGTATCCATTACATGCAGGTGAGTTTCGCTCCATTTAGAATGTTCAACTAGAATGTTTATTATTGTGCTGAGAGAGCGTTCTTTTAGATTCAGTTGAGGCTGACTCTCTGCTTTGATCAGACCGGTGGATGTCTTTCCCTTAACCTAATATTTACCATCTGTCTTCATTATTACCATATTTTGAACTTGGCATCTGATTTCAATAAACAGACCATCTTAAATACGGACCGCGTGAATTTCACTTTGTCACAAGATATGCAATTTAACATTGGCGACGAGGATGGGATTAAGTAAAGCATCCGATCTCTACTCGGATGAAATAGCAGTTGATGTGCGTTATCGTACACGGAGTGGTAATTAGAAGAAGCAAGGCAGTTGCAGCACCGCATGCGAAGACAAGGAAGAAATGCTGTGTGAGGTAAACGGCATTCGGGGAAAAGAGCTGGCGCCACGGGAAGACATCCACCGGGTCTGCTACCCAACCCTTCCCATAGTTGAGGTGTCCGCTCTGGATCGCGTGGATGGAGTTTCGCACTGCCGGCATACTGGCTGCATGGCGTGTGACAGTGCTGATGGAGAAACAGTTCAGCACACGGATATAGCAGAAGTCACAGAAATTGATGTTCTGAAGTTTCGCATTGCACTGTTCAATGAGAGAAACACAAGCAGAGAGAGCAGATGTTGGACTGTGATTCAACATAGATGGGTGAGGAAATACTTTTCACCTGTTTTTTGTGTTGGGCGCTGTTCGTGTGCAATGGGATCTCCGTAGCTGCCGATCGCTGGGAGCGATATGGTGACGTCACCGAAGGGAGGATTAACACTTTCCTCTGTCGAGAGTGACGGTTGGCCCAACGACACTGATCTGTCTCATTTGAATGCCATTGAAGCATGGTCGTTTGTTTCTAAGGTTGGGTGGCCTTGCACAAGAACTAATAGCAACTGGAAAGAGAGAATGTCTGATAGCTCATCAGGGAGCGGCTCCAGTTCTACCATGAGGAATGAACTTAACGAAGTTCATGTTTTGACTCCGGATTTGCCAGGTGAAAGGGCTTCCAGCAAAAACTATGTACAATATTTAAATGTCCCTCAGGAAACAACGCTGAGTTTGCCAAAGGAATGGAATGAAGAGAACAATGACTCAGTAAGTGCTTATGTGCATGTACCTCATCAAAGTTGTCTGAACAGGATTGCGGTCTGGTAAGAGTTGAAGAGCCAGCATGGAGGCAGCTGGACAACGACCCATCTATTTGGGATTGGTTTGATGAAGTTTTCAGGAATTTTTGAGAACTTTCTTCTCGTATTGACGACGGCTTGTCAGGGAATGCTCGAGAGTGCCCTGTCATGAATGTGGACAGCAACTGTTCTGAGTTAGCTTGGCTAGTTAGCCATTTTGGATATTTTAGAGAGCCGTCCAGAAGAAATGTATTTTTTTAATGTCTCTCATAGATTGTTATGCTGATGTAATATTGCTGTATGTCACTCAGGTGATAGTCTATCGGGTATCAGCGAACGTAATGACTATATAACAAAAAAAAATGTTTCTCTTGTTTCGCATCTAACAATTATCTTGTTGTAGCATTATCAGTAATGCTCTGGCTGTTTCATGCATGAATTCGTGTGGTGTGTCTGATTGACTTCGATTCTTCATGCTGATGCACAATTAGTATGGTGTTTTGCACATAATGAATTTTGTTAATGATGTTTTCAGGAGTGTGTTTGGTATTATCAACATGAAGAAGTGGTTTACTTTTTAGGTTCTGATGCTGGTTGGGCATTAGGAGTTTTAGAGTTAGCTTGTGAGAACTGACCTTTAGTTAGTTCAGCTGTTATGGTCTGTGGAAAAAATGTTCATAAAGATGTTGTGCTGTTTGCTGATGCATTTAGGAACAGCATTGAGTGTGGAACAAACTTTGGCTTATGTTTGTTCTATGATCTTATGGTTAAGTTGAGTATTGGACTCCACAAGGTATCCTTTTGTTGTGGATACCTTTGGGTTCATTGCCAGTTGAGGTACCAGGGTAGTATTGTAGTACTGTTGTTCACAGGACTTTATAGGAGTTCATTTTTAATTTTGGCCTAGTTGAGACACGGTTGTGTCGGTGAATTGGGCCGTCTCTGGTTCGTTAATGCCTGTGTTAATGGTGTTTTTTTCTGAGCATGGTATGTTTGGGTGGCATCGTGTGTCAAAAGGGGCTGTCACTTTATTAATATTGCATAACATCATTTTCACAGTTTTCAATTTTTCTAACGACTACTTCCTTCCACAATTTTCATTTTAACAGACCCTGCAGGTATGAATAATGCATTTGTGTGGTGTTGGTCCTCATTTATATTGCTTATTCACGCTGAATACGTCGTTACTGTGCATGTTGTGGGGATGGTCTGGGGGTGATTATATGCGATGTTTGAGTGATTGAGCTCTTAACGTGAAGCATGGGTGATACAATGTTGTTCTGGAATTGAAGATATGAATTGTTTCTGTTGGCTTGGTGGCATGGAGGTGGTGTTGTAATGAATGCACTATAGGTGTGTAACCATTACACCATCAATATACAAACAATAATAATTTTGTTGTGTGTGAGACAATGGTTCAATAATCAATTAGTATTTTACAAGTGAGTGGTACGATTTATATGAATGGTTTGGGAATGGGTCTACATCATTTCCGATTGGAAGGTATTTTAGGCCCTTTCCGTCACATGTTGGTGGACTATAAGTATGTTGCTGGTTTTGGTTTTGGACTATATGGGGGGCTGGTTCCCGGTTTGTAAGCTCTAGTGGTATTGGCCTGCCACAGTTTAGTTGGTTATGGTAAGGTTTGTTTGTGATGGTGTGTGAAGTTGGATTGGAAGGGTAGCGTAAGTCATTGATATGGTGAATTATATGAAATTAATTATATGCATTTTTCTATCAATTTACATAGTCATAAATTACTTGGCAAATGTCATGGGGGAAGATGTGTTAAGTCTTGTATCCATTGCATGCAGGTGAGTTTCGCTCCATTTAGAATGTTCGACTAGAATGTTTATTATTGTGCTGAGAGAGCGTTCCTTTAGATTCAGTTGGGCCTGACTCTCTGCTTTGTTCAGACCAGTGGATGTCTTTCCCTTCCCCTAGTATTTACCATCTGTCTTCATTATTACCATATTTTGAACATGGCATCTGATTTCAATAAACAGCCATCTTAAATACGGACCGCGTGAATTTCACTTTGTCACAAGATGTGTGATTTAACAGCACACGTTTTATTCTTACCTCTATATCTGGCAAGTGAGAATGTTGAAAGGTTCATTGTTCTCATCATAAAGGGTAGCAGGGGTCATAGTATCCGTCTCCTGCTCCCACCGCGTTCTGCCTCGGCTATGTGCTAATATCGGCATGGCAACTCATCACAGTGCAGAAGTTTGCGCAGATCAACACTTCAGCGCACCCCCTCTGTGGAACGTGGTACCTCCTCTTAGGGCATTCAGACCTTCACACTGAGCACACAGTTCATTGCAGGGGCCGTCTGAGGCCAAATGTCAGCATGGCGAGAGCACAGAATACTTGTTGCCCATATTACAAGGACACCGGTGGGTGGAGCAGTCATCTTCAAAGTTTCTTATCTCTTAAGGGTCTCATTACAAATAAATACCCCCTCCTTCATGCACCATCTCCTCTTCCAACTCTTCTCTCAACTGCAACCACGCAGAGCCCATCTCTCACGTCATGGAATGGTCAACTTCCTTCCATTCCATCAGAAAGTCTCACAACACCAAGCTACTCTTAAAGTCTGCCACAAAAGAGTCATAACCATCCAACATCTCAACATCAAAAACCACATAAGGCATAGCCCAGGCAAAAGTGCTCCAAGTCAGGTCATTGATCACAAAACCCACCTTGGCACTTGAGGTAAGGACATGTTAACCTTACTGAGATTCCTATCAAATGTTTGCAGAAACCAAGGTTCGATTGGCCACTGCTGTTCACCTGTGGCAGACACAACAGTTCTCCTGTTACCATTTCTCTATGGATGAACAGGAACAAAATGTTCTCCGTACCTACACGCGCAGTCCGCAATATGTAAAAAAAATACATGAAACATCTTTGTTCTGAGCTGTCCCATCATTTCATCCCTCCCTGCCCCAATATAGAAACATAATGAAATTAACAGAAATGTTTCTGGTTTTCTATTTTGTAACAGCCGGCAGTCTACAACATCTTTAAAGAAAATCAAGAAAAGGTCAGGCAAACACGCTTGTTTTGGAAGTAAGACAAAGCTGAGCAGCAATAGTTCGATATCTGGTCCTGCACTTAAAGGCTGGACTCTGGTACGATATAAAAGCTCAGTTTCATGTTTTTTTAGTCAATCATTTCAGGCACTGAGACGCAATACATTATCTTTTTATAATGAACATGACCAGCATGCTTTTCCTGTTATCTTTGGAACAGCCAGAAGTCTGCAAAATCTTAGAAATTGCAGAATACATCCAACCCCATTCAGAAAAGGCTGGATAAAACATATCATTTCTGTTTATGCAGTTAAAGATGCCATATTTTTTTTTATCCTGTAGAAGAGCAAAGTTGATAAAGAAAAAAAAAATCCTTGTTCTTCCCAGGAAGATGCTCAATGCAACTGAATGTGCTCCATAATGCTAGCGGGTGTCTCTTTCCTACGCAACCTAATCGCAAACAGCATAACAATGGACATTAGGCTTCAGTCTCTCAGGGTTTAGGTGACGGACGGTGCAGGGTGCTGTGACCTGGTGCACATTGATGGCAGTCCAGACACAGATCAGCTGTGAGCCTCATTGTTCAGAAGTCCAGGTAAGCTTTATTATAAATATGTACAGTTGTCATATAGTTCCAATTACTCTTTAGTATTTACATTATAACAGCACCCACTGATCACCCTCTTGCACTTGTGCTCAGGCCCCCAACTGGCTGTTAGGGAGAATTCTCCAGAATGGCTAATTTCCCTTACCTACTGAGTCCCTCAGCAGCTTTGCTGGATTTCTAGGATTTATTGTTTTCACCTGGTAAGAGTGTGAGCCTTTTTTCCCACTCTTACATGTGATTTGCTGTATGTTTTACATTTTTGTGTTCATAGACTATGGAGTCTCACCTACTCCAGAGGCATCATCTTTTCACTGTGTGTCAAGCAGCACCTTTAGTGCAGTAACACAGGGTTGTCTTTTTCAGACTCCCCACTCTTTTCTGAGGCTGACTACTGTCCCCCAGAACATGTAAAGTTGCCATTGACTTTATTAGTCTTTTTAAATTCACAGACCCAGTACAAACTAGATTACATAGAGTAATGGAAAGGGTTAATAGTTATCCCTTTTTGTCTGTCTCTCGTGGAACATTATTTCGTTCCCCTTTCTTTAAGATTTGGCTGGTGGCAGTGGTATCTGCCGTTTTTTCCCTACCGCGGTCTATGAGAATAGACTTGGTACTGTTTTAGGCTAAATTAGTAGCCTCAAACTTTAATTAGCTGGACCCCTTTTATTTTATTTCGGTTCCGGCTGGGTTTATTTGCCATTTCTTTTTATAAAGGTCTTTCTCGTGTTTTACTCTGCGTGCCAAACCATGTTTGATTCCTTTGTTTGCCGTCCTTTGGCGGGCTTCTGCACAGAAGCCCTCCTTATGCGCCTGAATGTCTGACGGGGACAAAATGTGAGGGAGGGGTTTCAGACTCCCTGCACAGGGTCTCCTTGGAGACCCATGTCGCACTCTGTGTGATTGGCTGTGGTGACTGTCCCATCAGGACAGCCACCCTGCTGTGTGATTGACAGCCAGGCTGTGTGAATGGGGGAAAACTACATAAAAAGCAGGTCACTGGGACTTGTAGGCAGGACCGCCACTGAATCGAGAGAACTGAAGAGAAGCTGAAAGAAGCGGACCACTACCACGACTGCACCTCGCGGTGAAGCCCTGCTGCGGGTCCGAATCTCCAAACTTCGACGACAGAGATGATCTGCAAGGAATCTTCTTCCCTTGAGCTGGTGGGACCAACCAGTTCACCAAATTCCAAGCCAGGCCTCCCTCCTCTGGTTGAAATTTGCTGTGCACAGCTACAGTGAACCGGATAGCCAGGAGTATAGGACCCTGCTTGGGTTTTAAGGAGTGCACCTTTTATTCGTCGCTTTGCTGCGCTGCTGGTTTCTTCCCTGGGCAGTGCAAGACCCTCCAGTCTTCCTCCTTCATGTCAGTCCGACAGTCACTTCAGGAACCGTGAGCCTGCAGGATCTGCCAGGAACGTCTGCCTTAGCTACAGCATTATTCTGCTCTAAAGGTACTGTGCAAACCCGGTTGTTAGCTCTGTCTGTCCGTGGTGAAGTGTTTGAAATCTTTTTCCAATCCAAGGGCTTGTCCTTCTCTACTCTTTTAAGTAACTTTTCTTCCGACCAACTTCGTTTCGAATTCTTGGCAAAGACTTAAACGCAAACTACTCTGAACTGTGTGATCCTCTGCAAATACTCTGAACCTGGAGTGAATCCTTCCTTTCAAACAGAACATACAAGTTTTCTCCCCCACGGCAGCGGCGCCTCCAGCACCAGTAACTTGAAAAGCCCCCCAAGTCTCCCCAACACTTTACAACTTTTTCACTAAGCCCCTATTTGACCTCCTAGACGATTTGGGCATCACCTACACCAACTATCCGGATGTACCCAAATCCTCCTACCCATCTCAGGCACCTACGATACTGATGCCAACTCACTTAGCAACATTTACCAAGCTATTCAAGACTGGATGGCACAACATGGACTGTGCCTAAATGACGAGAAAACTGAGTTACTCCTTATAGGATCCCAATCTCGACTGACCAAACTCAACGAGCACTACAAATCCTTCATCATTGATGGTAATTCACAGTATCTAAAGAAGTAAAAACCATGGGTGTTGTAGGGGAGGAATGGCCACGAGGCCCTCCTCACCTGCAGCTCCCTCCCCAGGTGAGGACCATGACTCGGTGGGCGCCCCCTCATGCCACCCGGGCCCAGGTGGAGGAGGGTTCACCCGCCGACGACATTGCCCACACGCGCCCCGTCTTTGCATTTACCAAAATTAAGTTAGGCCTAGACGCCATCTTGCCCAGAAAACATGGTGTGAGTTCAGCACACTGTAACGAGGCCCCCACCTTTGGAGGGCCTTTCATGCATCTCTGTCGCCTCAGCAGCCCTGGCGGATCTGCTGCGAGCGCGTTCCCATGAGAAAGTCGGAGATGAGCTAAACCGAGACGCCAACACGGCAACATTATATTAGTAACAATGTGGTATTGCACCCCGTATGACCCGGACCACAAGGCCGGGGTAGCAAGGAAAAAAAAAGCTGAAGCATCAGTATCTGAAGAAGGTAGAAAACAATTCAAGTATTGGTATTAATGAACTACCTCTGTTTAAAACGTGAATAAGCCATGAAAATGTAACGTTATATGATATCCCTCCAGGTCTGGACTAATGCTGCTATAACCACGGAGAAAGATGTTGACCAAATGTGTAACCTCTATCTGTAAAAGTGTTTTTCAATAGTATGTAGAAACTTGAACTCATATATGATTTTCAATGCACCCAAAGCGGCGAGCATCAATCTCTGTAGGCCATAACCTAGATATCTCTCGTATAACGTCTAATGTACATACAATATGCACACAATGTAGTGAATTTGATGTTAGCTAATGAAAAGGTACTGGAACCGACTGTATTAAAGAAATGTGTAACGAAATTGAAGTATATATATACATATAAGCGTGTCTAACTAACGTTAAAATAAGGCAGATCAGTATAGAACTTCTGCATTTACTGATCGGCAACGCACGAGGAAAATACCTTTGTGGATATATGCAAGGCCATTCCCTCTCCCACCCTATCAAGCCTGCCAGATAAAAAAGCTAAGACTTGTGCCGCGCTCCCTCACCTCCCCCAACCAAGCTGGCGCTACTTCAGAGAGTCAGAGGCCCCGGCGCCGCAACCAAGGCCACAGCCCACCACCTGTGTTATTTACAGCACGGTAATAAACCCACGGATGAACCCACTGATCTACCAGCCCCCTCTCATAAATCCCACGAACCCCCCAAGAATCCTGACCCCGTGTAAGGACGACCCCCATCATTTGGACAAGACACAGAGACCCATCTATATAATCACTTCTAACGCAGCAGACAGACATGTATCATTCGGCCCAGGCCCCAGAGCCCCGTCCCGCGACCTAAAATACCGGTCAATAGGACACAGGTAAATCTCACCCCCACCGACGACCACCAGACCTCTCACGAGGTGCATTCCTCATGTGTTGCGTTTATTTTATAAGATAAGCTACGGAACAATTTATTAGTGAACGTAAATGTCATTTTCTGAATAACTGCAGTGTGCATGGCCTAGGGCAACTAAGACAGGAAAGGTATTCATCATTGTCACAGGCTGCCCCAGCGCACCAACACCGCACGGATGACCTCAAGCCGGCCTGCCAGGCCCAACCCAACCCACGAGGCTGACCAGTGACGTCGTCTTGCCAAGACCAACCATGCTGCAGCAACACCTATAGTTAGTCGACGATACCCAATCCCAATTAACTTGTGCCCCCTATAGTGTTTAGGTGTTGATGACGTTTTCTGTATTAGAAATACGCCTGTCTTTGCTATTGTCAGACAGAGCGCTCTCGTAGGTTGCAGAGTTCTTTGCAGGCCTTATTCTTGGATAAACTCCCACTTACGCTCACCCGCACTCTGTCTTGGTCTTATTCCCACTACGGGAGAGTCCCTTATTGTCTCTCATTGCGGGGAGGATCGTGCTGAATTGGGGGCGCTTCCTTTCAGTGGTGACCCCGACGTGATTTCTCCAAGCTATTTTTCCTAACTCCTTCTTAACGACCCCCTTGTGGCACGAGAATCTCCGGTCGAGAAGGGATACGCACGGTGAGCCGTCTCCGGGAGGCCGCCCGCCAACGGCGACCGGCACACTAAGAAGTGCGCACTCAATGAGAAAGGGTACGGGATCCCGATTGGAAAAAAATCCCCTTTGAGTGCCGCTCGCCGGAGCCAGGGGCTGACCGTTGAGTTACCGGTGACGCCGCCTGGACGGACCCAGTTTCGGAGAGTATCGGTTCAAGACGGGCACGTGAGTACCGAGTGCGAGTGATCGTCAAGGGGAAAAGAAGGGGAATTGGGGACAAAAAGAACGGGAGTAGGTAGAGGAGAGGAATATCGGGGGTCTACTATAGACGGGTCTTGAAACTTTCTCTATTCTTTCTTTTGCATATGGCCATTAGGAGTGAGAAATAAGTGAAGTGGTAGAAGTGACGGGAACCTAGCTCCGAGAGGGGGTGGAAGGCGGCGCCGCATAGTACTATCTAGGCTAGTACTGGGAATATATGAAGAAGTGAGAAATAAGTTATTGGTGTCTAGCAAAAGGAGACACCGGGAATATTTTTTAGTGATTGTGCTCTCTCTCTCTATTTTCTCTTTTTCTATTTCCACGGGATAGGGGGCCAAAACGAGAAGGGTATAAAGAAGTGAAAACATCCTAAAAAGTGGGGACTAAGTAGTGGCACGTACAGACGTGAACACAGCAACCGTAGCAGGAAAACAGGGACAGCTGGCTAGGGAGGAAAGGGAGGAGAAAGACAAAAAGCGTGAGTGGAAAGTATTGCGAAGGGTGCGCGCACCGTACGAGTGTTAGAGACGGATGAGTGACCGCGAGGTGGTGTCAGAGAGTGAGGCCACAACCAGTGTTTAATTAATTACAAGCGAGATCACACAAGAGTGCCTGGGAATGGGAAAGAGATGAGACATGGTGAGTGAGGAGAGATTTGTGCAGTGAATAACAGTGGGTGATAATTTTGAGAGGTCCGCTCTTGTCTGTGCCATAAAGGTATACATACGCATATTTGCACCTAATAAAAGGTAACGAAAGCAAACGCGGTAGCGCTAGCGATTTAAAGTATGGGGGCTGAAACTCCCTTGTCACACATTTGCAAGAGCCTGCCGGGATATGCTGAACGCATAAATAAATATCATGATCAATGGTTAACAGAATTGAAGGGGGAGGGGTTGCCCCAGATTTGGCCAGAAGGAGGGTCTTTTGACAAAAGCGTTCTTGATATGGTATGTACATGTATTCGCCTCAAGTATAAGGGAAAACAATGGCAGAACAGGAAGGAGATATTAGATCTTTGGAGATTGTTTGAGGAAGTACCCCCACCCAAAGCTCCAGCGCCAAATATTGATTTACCTTCCACTACAGACAATCCCCTACTGATCCCGCGAGAAGAAAAAGAACAGTTAAGTACAGAACAGCCTACGGAAGTGGTTATGTTGTACCCAATATTACCTAAACCAGCCCCTGCAGCAGGATATAGCGACCCGATTTATGTGCCTCCCCCTTCGACCAGTACGCCACAAAGACCAACTGCACCCCCACCGTACGAAAACACCAGAGAGCGCGCCCAGGGAGACTCACAAAGGGTGGACATCGAGAAGCTAACGAGTGACTTAGAGTCAAGGCTTACGGTGGCAAGAGATGAACTCTCGAGAATAAAAGACATATGTGAACGCACAGCATGCGCCCCCACACAATCAGGACGCACATCTAGAGCGTCAAGCGAAAGCAGACAAATTGAGGAGGGATGGAAAAAGGGGGAAATATTGTTCAGAATTGAGGAAGAACCGACCAGGATAATAGAAGTGGGGACAGCAGAAGGAAGCATTTGTGATGTCTCGCGAGAGAGAGGGATCAGAGAGGATTTGTTATGTGATGTCAGAGGAAGGGGGGATGAGAGTGATAGATTGAGCATGGCAGTAGGAGGAGACGGCGAGGAGCTAGACGGTGCATGTTCACTGGGGACTATGGAAGATGAATGGATGGGACGACTAAGAAATAGGGTGGGGAAGATGGCGTCATTAGAGTCGGCAGTGACTAAGGAAAAGGAAGCTGCAACGGCAAAAGGGAAATTACAACTCCCGTTACTGCACAGGGGAGGTGGGAGGCCAAACTACATACCGTGGGCTCAGATGGACAAGGCTAATTTAATGAAATTACTACCACAGCTGTCAGGAGGGGCAAGCAAGTGGATATATGCATTTGAGAAACATACCGCTGGTATACCACTGGCGGTAGGCGATGTGAAAAGCTTACTAGTGTCCGCAGTAGGGGATCAGGCAGACCGAGTATGGGCTAAAGCGGGTTTTCCAGCTGTGACTTTAGAGTGTGATCGCCATGATGGGGCTTCTTTTAACACCGTGCGAGCAAGGGTGTGGGACGCACTGCGGGAAACCTTCCCAGATACCCCTGATTTGCAATCAGTAATGCAATGTACCATGAATGACGGGGAGGATGCTATGGATTACATCCTTCGGGTGCAGGAGATGTGGAGAGCGGAAACGGGTACGCCCTGGCACCAATCCACGTCTCTATTTTACTTCATCATTAAGAGAGGGCTCCCAAAGGAAGTGCAAAAGGCACTAGATAAAATAGCAGGTGTTGAGGCAAAAGGCTGGCCGGAGATCCAAAGCATAATAGTACACCATTGTAAACGGATCAAAGAAAGAGAGAGGGAAGTAGCACAGAAAAGGTTGGCGGATGAGGCGAAGTTGGTGCAATCAAAATTGGTGAAGGTCGCGGCAGCGGTAGCGGGACTCCCACTCGTACGGGAGGGAGAGGAAGGAGAGGAGGGGCAAATAGCAATACAAGGAAGAATAGCAGCGAATTGGGCAGGACAAGGGCAACGACAGTGGACAGAGCAGGAGCAGAACGGAGGTCCAACGTGGCAAGAGTGGGCCCCAAGAGGAGGAAGAGGTGGGTACAGGGGTCGGAGAGGAGGACAAGGGTATGGAGGAATGGGAGGAAATGGGTGGCAGGGTCCCAGAGGTCCACAGGGGAACTGTTGGAATTGTGGGAGATGGGGGCATTACTCAAGAGAATGTAGGAGTAGACAAAACAACGGGTTCCAAGAGATAGAACAGTACGGACACCCCCATCCGGGAAGCCCCTACGGCCTCCCCATGGGACAATACCAGCAACCAGACAATGCAGTGCAAAGGAGTAACGCACAACTACACGGACATCAGTACCGAACACAAACCAGCCCACAGAACAATGACAATGTGCACTATACGCCAGGTAACACCTTTGCCACAGTAGCTAATGGGGCACCCGCCCCTGCACCTTACAGTGGAGTGTCAGTAGTTTCGGGGAACATTTTCGATCAAGGGGGGGCAATGAGACACCCCGCATAGGACAGCCCACAGAGAGCACTTGCGTGTCCAGTACTGTCTACGACCCACAATGCATCAGAGGAACCATTGATAGGAGCGCAGATAGGAGACAAGCAATTCATATTCATGGTGGATTCGGGAGCGGAGAAATCATGCATTAGAGAGGGCCGGTTCCCGTTATCTAATAGAACGTTAGAGACGCAGGGGTTCTCTGGGGCTGTAATTGAAGTTCCTTACACAGAGGTGTTGGATGTGACAGTGGGGGGTAAAACAGTGAAGGCACCCTTACTGTACTATGAAAACTCTCCCATCAACTTACTGGGGAGGGATCTGTTGAGCAAACTAAACATGACAATATCATTCACAGGGAGCGGTATCGTATGCTCAACACCAGGCATATGCCCCCTCCGTATATTAGCAGTAATACACGGCCACACAATCATGACAGAGATCAGAGGGGTACCAAGGAATGAGGAGATGTTTGTTGAAGGTATGAGAACATTGGCTCTCATAGTACCAGAACTAAAAAGGGTGGAGTGGAGGATCCCAGCAGAATTCCTTTTTCGTCCCATAGCAAGCCCTGACACTGCTCTTGGGACAGTACTATCGTTGGATTTGCATGCCATACATGTATCAGCAAACAGAATATGTGTGATTGGTATTGACATGGAAGGGTGTGAGTGGAGGACAGTATTGTGTACAAATGCAAATATCCCGCTGAGAGAGCTCTCGGACGAGGAGCTATTTTCTGACACTGAGGGAGATGGTGAAGTAGTGATGGAACTGGCAATGCCCTGCGACATTGTAGTTACAGCCAGACAAACTAAAGTTGAGCTAATGGCGGTAGTAGGAGCACCACACACATTTTTTGATGAAGACATGAGTTCAGTGCCTGCTAACTTATGGACTAATGGCCCCCACGATGTAGGGTTGCTACATGAAGTTCAGCCCGTGGTGATAAAAGTAAAACAGGGAGCAATACTACCCCGGGTGAAACAATATCCACTGTCGCGAGAAGCAGAAGAAGGGATCAGAGAGACAATAGAAGCACTGCTAGCGCAGGGTATAATAGTGCCCTCAAACTCCCCATGCAACACATGCATTTACCCAATAAAAAAAGCGAAGGGGGGTTCATGGAGGATGATACAAGATTTACGCCCACTGAACGATGTGGTAATAAAGGAGTTCCCTTTAGTCCCGAACCCGGCGACAATACTGTGCAACATTCCAAAAGCAGCATCACACTTCACAGTAATTGACTTAAAAAATGCATTTTTTTCGATTCCCTTAGCAGAAGAGAGCAGGTACTTGACGGCATTTACATTGGGAGGAAGGAGGTTCGAACACTGCAGACTACCACAAGGATATTGCGAGAGTCCAAGCATATTTAACAGGGTACTACATGAAGATCTGGGGAACTTGTCTGTAGAAAGCACAGTGATCCAGTACGTTGATGATTTATTGGTTTGTGCACAGGATGAGGAAGAGTGTAGACAGGACTCGATAACACTATTGACATTATTGGCCAATAAAGGGTACAAGGTGGACAAGGGGAAGTTGCAATATTGTCTGACAGAGGTCCTATACTTGGGTCAGTTGATATCAAAGGATGGCAAGCGAATAATACCAGACAGGGCACTGGCGATTAGAACAATTGGAGAGCCCAAAACAGTAAAAGAAATGCAGAAATTTCTGGGTATGTGTAACTATTGCCGAGCATGGATACTGGACTATGCGGCGTACACAAGGCCCTTGCTACAGGCACTGAAAGAAGCACAACAAGAACACAAACACATAGAATGGACAGAGGTGATGAACACAGCATTTAACTCACTAAAAGAGCTGATATCAAGCGCTCCAGTACTAGCAAACCCAGATTATGGGCGCGAATTCTTCTTATTTTCACACTGCAAAGGAACATTGATGACAGCAGTACTGACACAGAAAACATCTTTAGGGCACAAACCACTGGCTTACTATAGCGGCACCCTAGACGCAGTAATGCAAGGTCATTTCGCGTGCGAACAATCCCTAGCTGCAGCCGCATTCGCAATTGAGAAAAGTGCCACCATAGTGATGGGTTGCCCGGTGACACTGTTTGTGGAACACTCACTTTTTGCAATATTAGAACGAACAAAGAGCACATTGACAACACAACGCGCCACAGCATATGAGATAATACTGTCCAGCGCTAACATCCATATAGTAAGATGTAAAACAGTGAACCCAGCCACATTTATCACAGAGGCATGCACTGTAGAGGACATGCAAAACCACAACTGCGCCACATACACAGGTGACGAAAGTAAGGATCCAGTGATTTCTGAAAATGCCCTGACCGAGGGTGAGGTGTATTTTGTGGACGGGTCAGCATCAATAGACATGGAGACAGGAGAAAAGCATGTGGGTATGGCAGTGGTACGATTAGAGGAAGATGAATATGAGATACTAGTACAACACCGCCTCCCATCACACTATTCAGCGCAAGCAGCAGAACTAATAGCGCTAATAGAAGCATTGCATGCCGCCAAGGGGTGCGCAGTGACCATATATACAGACTCAGCATACATGACAACAACAGTTCACGGTGGGTTGGCCCGGTGGGGGCGGAGAGGGTTCCGACGAGCAGACGGAACGCCAGTCCAGCATGCAGAATTATTGAAAGAACTGATTGAGGCCCTGCAAGACCCCACGGCAGTGGCCATCGTAAAATGTCAAGCTCATACCACCAATACAGATTTTGTATCTTTGGGGAACGCGGCAGCAGACGCCGCTGCCAAAGCAGCTTCATATCTACAAAAAGGTGAAATAGGAGAATACATGTTGCACCACACAGCAAGCCAAGAGGTCCCCACAGGATACAACATGATGTCCACACAGGAGATAATAGAGCTGCAAGAGGGAGTTAGTGCAGAGGAAAAATTGCTGTGGACCAAGAGAGGGTGCAGCAAGTCACCAACTGATTTATTGTGGCGACAAGAGAGTTCAGGAAAAGTGGTAATGCCAATTACGTTGTTAGAAATAGCATTTCAACAACTACACTTTCCCGCACATAACACCAAGAAACACATAATGGCAGAAATACAAGAAGATTGGTTTGCACCATGTCTCCAGGAACACGTCACAAAGTTAGCGCTAGAATGCACGACATGTCAAATTTACAACTCAGGTATGACCTTGCGTACACTAAGGGGTACGATACCAAAACCAAATGGTCCATTCAGAGAGCTCCACATTGATTATGTAGACATGGGAGAAAGGTGTAACGGAGCTCGATACATGATTGTGGTTGTATGTCCATTTTCAAGGTGGGTGGAGGCAGGCCCCTGTGCCCGCCCTGACGCGAGGGGCGCCGCGAAGTTCCTAGTGCGGGAAGTGTTTCCGCGCTGGGGAATTTGCGACGTTATTCGCTCAGATAACGGGACACATTTTGTTAATGAATTATTTAAAGAAGTGACTACATTATTGGGGATAAAGCACAAATTATGCTCGATTTATCATCCTCAAAGTAATGGCGTCGTAGAAAAGATAAATGGCCTGTTAAAAAGCAGATTATCAAAACTTTGTTTTTCCCTTAAAAAGACTTGGATGTATTGCCTGCCTTTAGCATTGTTTGAACTACGAAACCAGCCAAGTAAGGATCACCATTTGTCCCCACACGAGATCGTCACGGGAAGAAGAATGCACACAGCGCATTCGCCTCTCCGGGAGCGTTCTGATGCACACAGAAGCGCAGCTATATTGGGGGAGGAGTTCACAGAATACCTGCGAAAACTGACACGGGCAGCGCGCGTAATTGCAAAGCAACTAGCCCCCCCCTCGACAAGAGAGGAGGGGAACACGACTGAACCAAACAGGTTGCCTGAAACACCACTGCAGCTAATGCCTGGTGATTTTATATATGTTAGAAGTTTTGTGCGAAGGTGGAACGCACCGCGTTTTCACGGCCCCTATGAGGTAGTGTTTTGCACGCCTACAGCAGTAAAGGTTAAGGGGCTACGATATTGGGTGCACTTGACAGACGTACGTAAAGCGTACAGCGCTGCGGAGAGTGAGGTGCAGGACGAGGCACAGGCAACAGCGGACGATGAAGTTGTGCAGAATGAATGATTGGAATTTTGCGTGCTTTATGAGATGAACAGTGAACACAATCAGCGCGCAACAAATGTCCTGGACTAAAACATTTACATATGTATATGTAAATTTTCTTTTTATTACAATTTTTGAAAGTTTTGAATGGGGTTCTTTTTCCCCTCCTGTGCTTTTTTAAAACAAAAAAAAAAAAAAAAAAATGTTTTTTATTATTGTTGTTGTTTTAAAATGTGATGTTTTTTGTTATATAGTAAGGTACGAATAATAATGATTGAAAGGCTACCTTGTCTGTCAACACACCCCCTCCCTCACCCAACCCTATATTTTATCACCGAAACGTTACAACGTGGAAATGTTTACATGTTTGTACTTAATGAACTCTTGTGTCTCAAACAGGATTTATCATGGCATCGAATGGGCAGCCTGCAACTAATAGATATGTCAGATTTAGAGAAATGTTAGTGGCTAGATTAATGTATTCATTTGAATGTGGTTTATCAATGTGTGCTATAGTGTTCTTCATCTCAATGTTTTGTCTGGTATTACACTGGATTATAGCGTTCATCTCTACCGAGATGAACGAGGGGGGAGGGGGGAACAACACCACCCTTGCCCCTGGAATTCCGACTAAAGAAGGTGATTTCTTGATCTGGGATGGATCACACTTTGTGTGGGGATACTATACTACACCACCCACTGCTGTCCTCTCACAATCGAGAACCAGAAATGTAAATAATGACACAATGTCCCAACCTGGAACATACAATAACCGTACAATCCCTCCCGCCCCAATTTCAAACAACGATCTTTTGTTTATTAAGGAGGATGGAAAAGTGATTATGATGACAGAACACAAGTCCCTATATGAAGATTTAGAAAAGGGGGGTGGGAGGGAGGAAGAGAGCCCTGGTTCTTCGCCTACTATATCAAGAAGGTACAAAAGAAGGGAGAAAAGTAGGCGGAGAAGAGAGACTGGTGGAAAGGGGTACGATGAGTATTATGGGTTAGGGTTAGACAAAATGGAAGACCCACGACACCCCCACCAAGCAAATAAATGGTATGCGGATATGAGCACAACAGCCAAACAAACAACCAATGAAAGCTGTTATGTCTGCTCACTTATCCCCCATGCATCAGGCACACCTAAAGTATTGTTGCCACGAGAATTGCCCATCGTGGATGCCCAATGTCTCCTTCATCTCACGCTGTGTAGAATAAAGAACACCTTCCAAGCACACGATGTCTCCTTCAGAATGCTACAGAACAACAAAACGTGCTATTCGCAGGCGTCTGGAGTGATCTGTCTTAAAGAACCTTTCTTTACAATACAAGGGACACTGTTTTCCGAAAACAAATGGAAAGACGAAGAAGTGCTGTGCAAGGCAGAAGCACTGAAAGGTGTCCAACCGGACAAGTTGCGGTGGATGGAAAGAACGTGCTTGCCAATATGGAAGGAACACATCCCTAAACTAACATGGGTAACAGCAATAGAGAAACCCTTCAAGCTACAAAGTGAAATACAAAACGAACTATGTTTCAAGGGAGAAGGAAAAATGGCAATGGGAACGAACAAGAACTGTAACAAAACTCTCACCATCCCAGATATGAAAAAAGGAACAGCAGCACTAATGGACACCTACTGGGTATGCGGAAACAAGGCGTACCTGCACCTTCCCCAATCATGGAGTGGCAGCTGCTCAATGGCCACTTTGCACTCAACACTAATGGTGATTCCAGAAAGCCATATTGACAGAAGCAACATGATGAACCAGAATGCAGCTTCTCCAACTACACAAGCGCACCTTTATGTCCTGTCCTCTGGAGGGAAGGAAGAAGGGCTCTCAAGGAACAAGCGAGCCTCGAACTACATATCACAAGCATCATCTGATTTATTGGCACAGATCCCAGACAAGTATCGCCTATTCAGCTCCGTGGAAACATTCTTTGCTTCGCTAGTATCAAGTGTCCAAACAAGAGCAAATGCAAAATGGCTCCAGATCACACGGTGGGAGCTGATCCAGTTGGCCAATGACACTGAAGAAGGGTTCAACATAATAAAGGTGGAACTACGAGCTCTGCGATTGATGACCATGCAGAACAGGTATGTTCTAGACCTGTTAACAGCAATAGATGGAGGTGTTTGCCGAAAAATAGGAAGTGCGTGCTGCACGTTCGTACCTTCCGAAGATGCAGAAAATGGGTCCCTGTCCCACGTTATTGAAGCAGTACATAACCTGGGTGAGAAGATGAAGATGGAAGGTGGAGCTGAGGATAGCTCGTGGTTCGACAATATCTTCTCTTGGGTTCCCTCATGGCTTGGAGTGACAATGAAGTTCCTGATACCAATAGTGGTAATAATACTTGTGATGTTCTGCCTGTGCCAGGTGGGCCTCCGATGTTGTGCTAATGCAGTTCCTAACGGTGCAATGATGATGGTGACAATGGGCAACTCCGGCGGTACAATTAAAGCAACACAAGAAGTACATGTGCAGACGGGAACAGACAACGCCCCCAGGTACCAGTTAGTGCCTATGTGCCGTGATAAGTACATAGTAGATAAACTATGGCACACCACTATCAAAGAACCCCGAGACATAGAACTGGAGTGGTATGAGGAGGTCTGGGTGGATCTGGAAGAAACTGGCGATTGTATATATTTAACATGTACACCAGATGAGTATGCTAGGAGAGGTGAGAGCTTAAGGGGGGTGTGCAGAGCATGGATGCCTATAAAAGGAACCCCTGCATGGGATGGTGCAGTGTTAGAGGAGCAAGAATGTAGAAGATTGGAAGAGCTAAAGAAATTCGTTACTTTAAGTAACGAAAGGGGGGAAATGTAGGGGAGGAATGGCCACGAGGCCCTCCTCACCTGCAGCTCCCTCCCCAGGTGAGGACCATGACTCGGTGGGCGCCCCCTCATGCCACCCGGGCCCAGGTGGAGGAGGGTTCACCCGCCGACGACATTGCCCACACGCGCCCCGTCTTTGCATTTACCAAAATTAAGTTAGGCCTAGACGCCATCTTGCCCAGAAAACATGGTGTGAGTTCAGCACACTGTAACGAGGCCCCCACCTTTGGAGGGCCTTTCATGCATCTCTGTCGCCTCAGCAGCCCTGGCGGATCTGCTGCGAGCGCGTTCCCATGAGAAAGTCGGAGATGAGCTAAACCGAGACGCCAACACGGCAACATTATATTAGTAACAATGTGGTATTGCACCCCGTATGACCCGGACCACAAGGCCGGGGTAGCAAGGAAAAAAAAAGCTGAAGCATCAGTATCTGAAGAAGGTAGAAAACAATTCAAGTATTGGTATTAATGAACTACCTCTGTTTAAAACGTGAATAAGCCATGAAAATGTAACGTTATATGATATCCCTCCAGGTCTGGACTAATGCTGCTATAACCACGGAGAAAGATGTTGACCAAATGTGTAACCTCTATCTGTAAAAGTGTTTTTCAATAGTATGTAGAAACTTGAACTCATATATGATTTTCAATGCACCCAAAGCGGCGAGCATCAATCTCTGTAGGCCATAACCTAGATATCTCTCGTATAACGTCTAATGTACATACAATATGCACACAATGTAGTGAATTTGATGTTAGCTAATGAAAAGGTACTGGAACCGACTGTATTAAAGAAATGTGTAACGAAATTGAAGTATATATATACATATAAGCGTGTCTAACTAACGTTAAAATAAGGCAGATCAGTATAGAACTTCTGCATTTACTGATCGGCAACGCACGAGGAAAATACCTTTGTGGATATATGCAAGGCCATTCCCTCTCCCACCCTATCAAGCCTGCCAGATAAAAAAGCTAAGACTTGTGCCGCGCTCCCTCACCTCCCCCAACCAAGCTGGCGCTACTTCAGAGAGTCAGAGGCCCCGGCGCCGCAACCAAGGCCACAGCCCACCACCTGTGTTATTTACAGCACGGTAATAAACCCACGGATGAACCCACTGATCTACCAGCCCCCTCTCATAAATCCCACGAACCCCCCAAGAATCCTGACCCCGTGTAAGGACGACCCCCATCATTTGGACAAGACACAGAGACCCATCTATATAATCACTTCTAACGCAGCAGACAGACATGTATCATTCGGCCCAGGCCCCAGAGCCCCGTCCCGCGACCTAAAATACCGGTCAATAGGACACAGGTAAATCTCACCCCCACCGACGACCACCAGACCTCTCACGAGGTGCATTCCTCATGTGTTGCGTTTATTTTATAAGATAAGCTACGGAACAATTTATTAGTGAACGTAAATGTCATTTTCTGAATAACTGCAGTGTGCATGGCCTAGGGCAACTAAGACAGGAAAGGTATTCATCATTGTCACAGGCTGCCCCAGCGCACCAACACCGCACGGATGACCTCAAGCCGGCCTGCCAGGCCCAACCCAACCCACGAGGCTGACCAGTGACGTCGTCTTGCCAAGACCAACCATGCTGCAGCAACACCTATAGTTAGTCGACGATACCCAATCCCAATTAACTTGTGCCCCCTATAGTGTTTAGGTGTTGATGACGTTTTCTGTATTAGAAATACGCCTGTCTTTGCTATTGTCAGACAGAGCGCTCTCGTAGGTTGCAGAGTTCTTTGCAGGCCTTATTCTTGGATAAACTCCCACTTACGCTCACCCGCACTCTGTCTTGGTCTTATTCCCACTACGGGAGAGTCCCTTATTGTCTCTCATTGCGGGGAGGATCGTGCTGAATTGGGGGCGCTTCCTTTCAGTGTTTACTTAGACTCCTCCCTATCCTTAACCGGACAGGTAAATTCCATTGCATCTGCAGCAACATACATCTCTAAACTCATCAATGCCTGCAGACCATTCCTGAGCACTGAGAGCTGCATCACGATTTACAGAGCTCTTATTCTCTCCAGGATTTACTAGTGTAATGCCCTCTTTGCAGGTTGTAATATTCATAACATCAGAAAACTACAGGTCGTCCAAAACAATGTGCTAAGAGCAGCCCTTAACATCCCTAAAGAAAATCACATCTCCCCTGCCAGACAGAATGTGCACTGGCTCCCGGTCCACGATCGCATTGTATTCAAAACTCTTTCCCTGACCCACACGTGCCTGGCAAACATTGCCCCTAGATACTTGGCAAATAAATTCGCCAAACCCCAATCAAACAGACCTACTCGCGCTGCCTATTCGCACCTACTCACCATGCCCAGATATAAGCGACAGAAAGCTGGGGGTCGCAGCTTCCCTGTGGTAGCCGCTAAACACTGGAACGCCCTTCCGCTTTCACTAAGATCAGAAGCCTCCTTCTGTTCTTTTCGCAAAGGAAATGTGCTATGGCTATTCACGCAAGACCTGCAAAACTAGCTGTGTTTCCACAGCCCCTCTGCATGGACAACTATGATCCAAATAGCCACCTTTGTTATGCATGTATGTAGGTATCACCTCCTTATGCAAAGATATCAATCCAGCAACCTTATGTATGTAAGTATTTCCGACCTCAGCGAACATGGGCCCACATGCCTGAGTGTTCGGTGCGATACACAAATGTAAAAAATAAATAAATAAAATAAATAAAGACTAGACTGTAGGTCGGCTTACATCTAAACTAAACAGCACAATTTGAGTATAGTAAAGGAAAACCCCCCATGATACATGAAGGGGAATAAATAGTGGCGCTAATGGCTGCACCTGAGCTGTCTTCATTCCCACTGGGTATGTAATATTATTAGTGTCATCCCTAAGGTGAAAACATATATATATATACATATATATATATATATATACATATATATATATATATATATATATATATATATATATATATATATATATATATATATATATATATATATATATATATATATATATATATATATATATATGCATATATATATGTGTCTGTTCTGCCCAGTCCAAAGACAAACTCACTGAGCGTGTACCTTTATTTCTGTCATCCCTAGATAAGCCAGCAGCTTGAAGGTGAATTTCAGGACAAATGTTATTTGCAGCATCCAATGTAAAAATGAAGAAACCGAAAAATGTAAGCAGTGATAGAGTACATGTCAATCGTGGTCTAAGAGCTCCAGCACGGAGGGACCTACATGTCTCTACATCGAATATGCGGCCAGGATATTATAAAGAGATCATCTCTTGCAGGAAATGTTGGCACGGAAATATAAACTAACTTTCCACAAAATATTGCGTTTTCATTTTAGTTTGTGTCTGATTTAACAGGATTAAGAGAAACAAGTGTAATAACCAAAGTGTAAATTCTTGTTCCTGCACTACATGAAAGAAGCCACTAGAGGGCAAAGAGAACACGTTCTTTAACACTGCATTGCTCCAAATGTTCATTTTCAGTTTGTAAATGTTCACGCCATTAGTTGACTAAAGACATTTTAGTGAATGCATTTAATGAACTCCCCTTGATTTCGTAGACCAGATGGTCATTATTGAGGTACTTAAAAGTCTGAGAAAATAGTTGGATATATTGTATATCATTTCAGAAAGCAGCGAATGCAGTGCTTGTTACAGAGATCTGTTCTATTTTCAAGTCACGGGTTCGAATCCCTCCCGCTGATTATTTGTCATTCAGATTAAAATAGTTACTACCAACAGTTATTGTTTACATAATTATGAAGAAGGAACAGTCTCAGTAGTAGCTAAGCGCAATACTTAAAAACGAGAAGGGTGGTACTACAGAAACTGCACTGGTGTGCAAGTGCCATTATCAGTAGGGCAAATATGGCCATAGTGAAAAAAACATATTCTTTTAATGCATGTATGCACCAGGGCAAAGGAATGAGACTAGGGGCCTCATTACACGGTAGGCGGTAAGGGTTTACCGGTACCAGTATTTTACCGGTACCGGTAAATCCTTACCGCCTTACTACGAGGTCCCTTTGCGGGTTGGGGAATTTAACGCCTGCTTTTTGCAGGCGTTAAAAACCAACCCGCAAAGGGACCAGTGGAGCTAATTACGGTACCGCAATTTGCGGTACCGTAATTAGCGCCATCCCCATTCCCATAGAGCCCTATAGGGCAAAAATGGGAATGGGGAAGGGCAATGGTGGAAGGGGGAATTACCGCCCCACCAACCTTGGAATGGGGCGGTAATTCCCCTTTCCACCAAGGCGGTGCCGGTATTTTACCGGCTTGAACCATGGCGCTAATAGCGCCATGGTTCTCCGCCTACCGTGTAATGAGGCCCTAGGGCTTGTGAAGTATGTGTACTACAGCCCTAATTGTATTTTTATCACAGAAACTAAGGAGTTTATTCAAGACAAATAAAGGCAAAGGTCTACACATTGGCAAGTCACGGGGAAAGATCTAAACTGGGAGGTGCAAGACGGGGGAAAGGATTTGATTTGGAGATTGAAAGCATTCAACAGCTGCATCAATGATCTTAGTATGAAAGAACAGCTATACTGCAGCTAACCACAGCTCAATGCCTGGGTTCCTAAAATGGGTCACGCTGGCCTTTTAAATGAGAACAATTGGATTTTATTTCTGTACTGAGAAGCAGAGGAAACTATTCTTTTCTATGATACATATTGTATCAAATAACCCCGTGCTTGTCATGGCGAGGCAACAGAAGAGGTTTAAAGCACCATGCAATGGATTCCAATTAAAATGCATATCTTTTAATGTGTAACTATTCCAATGTGTTTGATGCTTCTGGGAGATTTTCTTCTCATTGGTGGGTAAAAGCCCTCATTTTAGTTTTGGCCAAAACCATTGTTACAAAAGAGAGAGAGAATGAAATGGGGTTCTGAGAATATCTGGTTGGCATAGGAACCAGTAATGCCATGGAATTAAATGGCCCACTCACTAAAGTGTATTGTTCCAAGCTCCTCCGCTGTACTAACCAATGAGGAGCTGCATGACAAGGTGTTCTCCAATCAGAAGCTTTGTAAGAAGCAAGTCGGTGGGGCTTTCCATTTCCCAGCTGTGTAGTGATTTGCCTTGTTGGGCTGTTTTGGGCAATTTCACGTACAATTGGGCAATTTGTGACTATCTGGCAGCGATTTAACGTTATGGTGGAGCTATAATGGCGACCTCTGTGTCTCTAGACTTGGAATGTTAAGCTTCTGTGAATGCATGTGGCCTTTCTTCCCTTTATGATACGATAGGTTTCCTGTCACTACAGCACTCTCAACGAGCACTCTCTTTGTGACGCCTCCGCTGGGAGCTTAAAGCAGGCACCCCAAAGTCACAGGGGTAAGTACTATCTTGAAGTGTTGCGCACTATTTTTATTGTAGTAGTCCGGGCGAGCGAGGATGTTTTCAGGAAATGTGTTTACAGTAAATGCTTTGCTCATGGTTATCTTCGGGTGACAGCAGTGCACCCAGCATTTCCGTTGATCAGGAACTCGTTGCTGTCCTCGTGTCAACGAAGCCGGCTGGCTTTGAGCACTGGAGCAACATAAGGAAGGAAAACAAAGTGGTCCATGCGTTTAGGATTGCTACGCTTTCGGGGCTGCCTGGAGCCCCTCCCTTTTCAGGAGAAAACTAGCCCTGGTAGACATGGGGCACCGGACGGTACAGTGGCTTAACCAGGCCAGACAGCGTTTCCAGCAAAAGAGACGAGCGTGTGCACTGTGACTGAAATCCGCCAGGATGCCGCTATGAGAGGTACAATAAAATGTAACTTTCTGCTTCAAAACTTTCACAGATTTACACAGGACTGCACAGCGAATCCTGTGGGTTTTGGTAATAAAAAATGTATGAATGCAAAATCAGAAGCCTTCCGCATAAAGTGCCTTATTCACAGAAGCGTTTTATAATGGCAAAACTTTATTGGAAAGGGGCAAAGTGTTTACAGCACTCCTGCACAAAGCAGTGGGTGTTTCATGAGCCCCATAGTGTTCGGTGTTATTTGTTGTATAGTTTGGATAGCTGAGTGAGTTAATGTACCTACTGCAGGGTAACCTGCACAACACGGATTTCAATCTCAGAATAACTCATCCTTTTACCTTACTGAGGTAAAAACTCAGGGTGCTTTGGTAATGGTATAGTGGAGAAGTGAGTGCACACCCAAATAGAGGAGATGTTTGAAAATATTATTTTGAAAACCACAAGGAGTGGTGTCGATACTTTTATGAGGTGCAGAGGAGGAAAAGAGGGTTTTGGCACGAAAACCCTATAGCAAATAAGAGCAAAGGAAGAGGACCCAAAGTTCGAGTCCTCCCGTCCCCTGCACACTCTTGGACTACGCAACAAGGGCGTAGATTCTTAAGAATATAGTTAGCAATATTCGTTCTTAAGCACTCTTTAGAGAATAGATTCTACAAAATTTAAAATATCGAACAGAAGAACAATGGTTTCTACATTTTAGGTGTACAGGGATGAAGTGAACACCTATTTATTTATACATAAACAAATGTAGTAAAGACAGGAGAAATTGCATAACAACATTATAATGTCAACATAATCGAAAGTTGATGGAAATTCCACTCTCAATGGCTTGACGCGTTTCGAGGTGATACCTCTTCTTCAGAAGCCTCTGTGGATCTACTGTCTAATCAAAATACATTCAGGGAAGGAAATCAACAGAAGGTATACTTGTAAGTTCGTCAACCAAATAAACAACAAGTAGCATTACTTCATTTAAATTAAATATCTACATGTTATGTGTTAAACAGTGCAAACATTCAATTTAGTTTGACCATAAAACTATCTGGCCATGTTTTTTTAAAAATTCAAAACACTGTCTAGTATAATCCCGTGCACCTCTCATGGTGATCCAACCAATTAGAGTATCATTAGTAATCTAAAAATGGAAGCTATAATGATGGCTTCTAAATTTCAATTCAACAAATGAAACATATTCTATTTCAAGGGCATATTCAACCAGTGTAGATTTACTGTTAAGCATGGTAAATACAAACTACACATAAAAGAAGGGTTTTTTTTACAAAGAGGATACTATACATAAAGGAAGTACTGACCTATTAAGGTTTAATGTTGTAGCAGAAAAGCCATCTATGGCGAAAAATAAGTCGAAGTGGACATGCTTGCAGTGCCAAGACTTCGATTTAGGTGTTTTCTTGGTGCAGAAAAGTACTTCAATACTTCCGGTAATCTCTGTGGATAGCAATGTTAATGTATGGGTCACTGTGTGTGACTCAATATCTATTCACAAGTACAATAATGCGTTTGTTAGTAGCAGAAAGAACGGGTGCAGATAGATCCGGGAACTCGTAAGTGCGAATGCTTTCTGTGGAGGGCAGTGTGGTGCTAGTGAGTATTCAAGATCATATGGATCATTGATCACACGGTCAAAAACGTGTATAGTATTATATACATAGCACGTACCTGTACAGCTTCTAAGTACTTCTAGTTGTACTTCTCTCTGCTCGTTGTTTGCACGGTGCCCTTGGAAAAGAGGGACTGTGTTCAAACAGCCTAGTATTTGGCGGGCTAAGTTCTGGGGGTAGAGATCAACAACGGACTAACCCGATGTTTGAGGAATGTGGCGGCCATCTTAAGCTATGTAAAAAGACCCTGTTAGTAAAGGTGGTTTACATGTGTAAAATTCTGCAAGTCATCTTCTGACAACATAATCAAAATTCTATTAAGAGTAGGATAAGTTTAAACAATACGATGATAACAGTAACGGTCGAAAGACA
Source organism: Ambystoma mexicanum (assembly GCF_040938575.1). Taxonomy (NCBI): domain Eukaryota; kingdom Metazoa; phylum Chordata; class Amphibia; order Caudata; family Ambystomatidae; genus Ambystoma; species Ambystoma mexicanum. The sequence goes on along the minus strand of NC_090929.1, from coordinate 1,271,954,742 downwards.
AAGTTATTTTACCCAGCATTTTCTACACGTGGTATTATTTATGCGTATGGTACTTCTGTATCGTTCGAGTGTATTCAAACATCACAATATGTCCATTTACATCCCTTTATCTAATTAGCTGGACAATCTGATACATGGTACCAGATGTCCTCACATTCTTGGTTATGCAAACTGTTTACTTGTTCAATATTACAAGTGGTGAATGTACATTGCTGTAAATTCCATCTTATACTACAAATAACAATGCTAAGTCCTAGCATGCAATAATGTATAAAAATATGTATACTATGTAGCGTAGCTTGAAGACTGTTCTTCAATGGCTATGACCACTTGATTAGTGCTGCTGATCTATCAAATGTCTAGTTATTTGAATAGGGTGCCCTTGTGATCTTAATTATCCCATTCATTAGGCAGTCAGTTGTGGGGACGTTGCTGTCTTCCCATATTCAAAAGCATAATGAATTATCGGTGCATGGTTTCTACAGGACAGAAATTTCTAAAAATTAAAAAGTATCTAAATGAAGCAGTTCAAGGATGTATCCTCGTTGAGACCCCTTGGGTATTTGGTGTCTAGAAGGTATATCCAATATTTTTCTCTTTGTGCCAATAGTCTTGTGTAGTTTCCACCTCGTTGTGGTTTGCTTACAACTTCAACGACCTGGAATCTTAATTGACTGATGTTATGTTTTGCTTCCATAAAATGTCTGGCTACTGGTGATTTCTGGTTTTGGCACCGAATGGTGGACTTGTGCTCTGATATTCGTTCTTTCAAAGACCTTGTAGTCTGTCCAATGTATAATTTACCACAAGGGCATTTCAAAGCGTATATGACGCCTGCTGTTACACAGGTGGCGAAGCTTCTGATCTTTATCTTTTTGCCTGTTGATGGGTGAGAGATAGTATTACCCTTATTTAAATTGTTGCAATTGGTACAATTAAGACATGGAAAAGTGCCCATTTTTTTAGTCTGTAAAAGCATCTGTTTATCCTTATTTGGTCTTTCAGCTTTCACGAGTCTGTCCCTAAGGTTGCGGCCCCTTCTAAACGCCTTCATTGATACTCTTGGGAAGAGTTCTTTCAGGTGTTCATCACTTTGTAGTAAAGACCAATGCTTTCTTATAGATTTGCCAATCTGGAAACTTTGACGTGAATATTTGGAAATATACATCAGTGGAGTAGAATTAGTTCTGGACTTAGGTGCTAACAGGTCTTTCTGTGTTAAATGGTTCAATCTGTCGTTGGCTTCTTGTAAAATGTCATGAGGATATCCTCGTTTCTCAAATCGCTCAATTAGTTGAGTGCATTCAATGTCAAGACCAGCTGGGTCTGATATGATTCTTTTTAGTCTCAATATCTGACTGTAAGAGAGACTTTTTAGCATGGGTTTCGGGTGAAAGCTGGTAAAGTGTAGAAGATTGTTGGTATCTGTGGGTTTGTGATAGATGGTAGTCACTACCTTTCCTTCATAGATCTTCAAGCTGACATCTAAAAAGTGGAGGTCTGGTTCTCCAACGTCCATCGTGAATTTGATTTTTGGGTGTACTGTATTCATGTGGAGTAAAAACTCGTCCAATTCAGTTCTTGTGCCGCACCAGATTCCAAAAATATCGTCTATGAATCGTTTCCACAGTATGATCTTACATGACCATATTTGGTTATCTAAGACATGTTCTGTTTCAAATCTATACATAAATGATTTTGCATTGACAGGTGCCATAGCAGAGCCCATGGATGTGCCGGATATTTGATTGTAAAAGGTCTTTTGGAATCGAAAGTAGCTATTATGTAAGATGAGTTTAAGTAGTTCAATGATGAACTCTGGATTACCTCGTATTCGTTCAGAGTTAGAGAGTAACCATTCCACAGCGTTAATGCCTTCTTCGTGTGGTATAGAGGTATATAGACTGCATACATCCATACTGAATATGATGCAGTCGCTACTGATAGCCGAGATTTCTGCTAGACAGTTAAGGAAGTCTGTGGTGTCTTTGAGGTAGGTAGGAATTTCCTGAATTAAAGGCTGTAGAAGGCGGTCAATATAGATAGCTAGGGGATCGAAGATGCTCTCCGTTCCTGCAACTATGGGTCTTAATGGCGGTTCCTGATTGTCCTTATGAATTTTTGGAAGTCCATAGAATACTGGTGTTATCGGATGTTTATTAATGAGAAATTTACTAGTTTTAACACTTATCCAATCATTGTCGAGTGCATTGTCAATTACGATCTCGATAAAAGTCTTTATACCCTGAAGGGGGTCGCCATTCAATCTACTGTAAGTTGTCTGGTCGTTGAGTTGTTCGAGGCATTTAGTGGTGTAGTAAATCGTGTCCATGACTACTATGGCTCCACCCTTGTCTGCCGGTTTAATGGTGATGTCTTCATCTTTTGCCAAGATCTCAATATGCTCAAGCTGACTATTCTTGACGTTAATCGGAGATGATTTACGGTAATTGATCCGTTTCAAGTCATTAAGTACCTTTTTCTCAAAAAGATCGAGTATAGGATTTTGGATTGGTGGATCGAACAGGCTCTTGGGTCGTAGTTCTAGATTGTCTTCAGGAGTATCATCTTGTTCTGGTTCATTTTCAAAAAACATCTTTAATCTAATCTTTCTCATAAGTCGGTGTAGACAGACTTGCTCTTCAAACATAGATGTGTTACTCGTGGGTACGAATGATTGGCCCCGATTCAGAATAAACAGTTGGTCACTTGATAGATGTTTACTTGAAATATTCATCACTATGTTTTCAGTTATTTGTTTTTTGTTTTTTGTGGCCTTTTTACCTCTTCTGGTCTTTCTCTTAACCAATCTCTTAGGCCTTAAAAAGCCCCAGACGGTGTTGCTATTCGTCCCGTGTGTTGATCTATTGTTGTCCTCTTCCTTTGCTCTTATTTGCTATAGGGTTTTTGTGCCAAAACCCTCTTTTCCTCCTCTGCACCTCATAAAAGTATCGACACCACTCCTTGTGGTTTTCAAAATAATATTTTCAAACATCTCCTCTATTTGGGTGTGCACTCACTTCTCCACTATACCTTGTTGTTTGTTCATTGGATTTTTTCCAGTGTGGCACAATCAGTGGTAGCACCCCTTTTCCTAAAACATCTAACTAATATGTCATTTTCACGCATTAATGAACTGACTGACAAACACGCTAAAACCCTCGTTTTTGACACGGAGGAAGCGAAACGCATTTTGTCTCTGATCAAGACCACAGAGAAAAACCTACAGTCTACGTCAAATCCAGAGAGATTAATTTCACAGTTGGAAAAACTGATTAGACGTGAAATATCACAAAAACTTCACGCCACAACATTAGTTGAGTACTATAAATCCCAGAGGATCCCTAGAGGTCTAAGGATATATCTGAGACCGACCCTGTGCAGCGAGAGTAAAACATTTATTGCCAAATGGGACCAGATCTTAAACAAGTGCTCTCTTGATCTTATTCTATTAACTATTGAAGAACTTTCAAAGTCATTGACTACTTTAGATACAGACATTGAGGCTCTAAAAACACAACTATCGGAATTTAAAACAGTGGAAGAACTTACAGGTCTTCTGGAGGACATTAACAAAAAACTAAATAACTATAAGGTAGACATCGAACAAAGAAAGCCTAGAAAGTTCAAAAGAGACACCTTCGACTACTTGAACGACATCGTCTACTCCTGGCAAGAGTTTTACCACCACCGGAACCAGAATAGAAATAGACCACCACACCCGAATCCACCTAACTCGGGTAGCGATAGCAGCAGTGGGAGTATAGGAGATCCGATTAGTGAAGCCCCAAGACATCAACCAACAACATCACAGAGTGACATAGAGAACGCCAGAACAGAGACAACAATAGATCAACACACGGGACGAATAGCAACACCGTCTGGGGCTTTTTTAGGCCTAAGAGATCGGTTAAGAGAAAGACCAGAAGAGGTAAAAAGGCCACAAAAAACAAAAAACAAATAACTGAAAACATAGTGATGAATATTTCAAGTAAACATCTATCAAGTGACCAACTGTTTAATCTGAATCGGGGCCTATCATTCGTACCCACGAGTAACACATCTATGTTTGAAGAGCAAATCTGTCTACACCGATTTATGAGAAAGATTAGATTAAAGATGTTTTTTGAAAATGAACCAGAACAAGATGATACTCCTGAAGACAATCTAGAACTACGACCCAAGAGCCTGTTCGATCCACCAATCCAAAATCCTATACTCGATCTTTTTGAGAAAAAGGTACTTAATGACTTGAAACGGATCAATTACCGTAAATCATCTCCGATTAACGTCAAGAATAGTCAGCTTGAGCATATTGAGATCTTGGCAAAAGATGAAGACATCACCATTAAACCGGCAGACAAGGGTGGAGCCATAGTAGTCATGGACACGATTTACTACACCACTAAATGCCTCGAACAACTCAACGACCAGACAACTTACAGTAGATTGAATGGCGACCCCCTTCAGAGTATAAAGACTTTTATCGAGACCGTAATTGACAATGCACTCGACAATGATTGGATAAGTGTTAAAACTAGTCAATTTCTCATTAATAAACATCCGATAACACCAGTATTCTATGGACTTACAAAAATTCATAAGGACAATCAGGAACCTCCATTAAGACCCATAGTTGCAGGAACGGAGAGCATCTTCGATCCCCTAGCTATCTATATTGACCGCCTTCTACAGCCTTTAATTCAAGAAATTCCTACCTACCTCAAAGACACCAGACTTCCTTAACTGTCTAGCAGAAATCTCGGCTATCAGTAGCGACTGCATCATATTCAGTATGGATGTATGCAGTCTATATACCTCTATACCACACGATGAAGGCATTAACGCTGTGGAATGGTTACTCTCTAACTCTGAACGAATACGAGGTAATCCAGAGTTCATCATTGAACTACTTAAACTCATCTTACATAATAGCTACTTTCGATTCCAAAAGACCTTTTACAATCAAATATCCGGCACATCCATGGGCTCTGCTATGGCACCTGTCTATGCAAACTCATTTATGTATAGATTTGAAACAGAACATGTCTTAGATAACCAAATATGGTCATGTAAGATCATACTGTGGAAACGATTCATAGACGATATATTTGGAATCTGGTGCGGCACAAGAACTGAATTGGACGAGTTTTTACTCCACATGAATACAGTACACCCAAAAATCAAATTCACGATGGACGTTGGAGAACCAGACCTCCACTTTTTAGATGTCAGCTTGAAGATCTATGAAGGAAAGGTAGTGACTACCATCTATCACAAACCCACAGATACCAACAATCTTCTACACTTTACCAGCTTTCACCCGAAACCCATGCTAAAAAGTCTCCCTTACAGTCAGATATTGAGACTAAAAAGAATCATATCAGACCCAGCTGGTCTTGACATTGAATGCACTCAACTAATTGAGCGATTTGAGAAACGAGGATATCCTCATGACATTTTACAAGAAGCCAACGACAGATCGAACCATTTAACACAGAAAGACCTGTTAGCACCTAAGTCCAGAACTAATTCTACTCCATTGATGTATATTTCCAAATATTCACGTCAAAGTTTCCAGATTGGCAAATCTATAAGAAAGCATTGGTCTTTACTACAAAGTGATGAACACCTGAAAGAACTCTTCCCAAGAGTATCAATGATGGCGTTTAGAAGGGGCCGCAACCTTAGGGACAGACTCGTGAAAGCTGAAAGACCAAATAAGGATAAACAGATGCTTTTACAGACTAAAAAAATGGGCACTTTTCCATGTCTTAATTGTACCAATTGCAACAATGTAATTAAGGGTAATACCATCTCTCACCCATCAACAGGCAAAAAGATAAAGATCAGAAGCTTCGCCACCTGTATAACTGCAGGCGTCATATACGCTTTGAAATGCCCTTGTGGTAAATTATACATTGGACAGACTACAAGGTCTTTGAAAGAACGAATATCAGAGCACAAGTCCACCATTCGGTGCCAAAACCAGAAATCACCAGTAGCCAGACATTTTATGGAAGCAAAACATGACATCAGTCAATTAAGATTCCAGGTCGTTGAAGTTGTAAGCAAACCACAACAAGGTGGCAACTACACAAGACTATTGGCACAAAGAGAAAAATATTGGATATACCTTCTAGACACCAAATACCCAAGGGGTCTCAACGAGGATACATCCTTGAACTGCTTCATTTAGATACTTTTTAATTTTTAGAAATTTCTGTCCTGTAGAAACCATGCACCGATAATTCATTATGCTTTTGAATATGGGAAGACAGCAACGTCCCCACAACTGACTGCCTAATGAATGGGATAATTAAGATCACAAGGGCACCCTATTGAAATAACTAGACATTTGATAGATCAGCAGCACTAATCAAGTGGTCATAGCCATTGAAGAACAGTCTTCAAGCTACGCTACATAGTATACATATTTTTATACATTATTGCATGGTAGGACTTAGCATTGTTATTTGTAGTATAAGATGGAATTGACAGCAATGTACATTCACCACTTGTAATATTGAACAAGTAAACAGTTTGCATAACCAAGAATGTGAGGACATCTGGTACCATGTATCAGATTGTCCAGCTAATTAGATAAAGGGATGTAAATGGACATATTGTGATGTTTGAATACACTCGAACGATACAGAAGTACCATACGCATAAATAGTACCACGTGTAGAAAATGCTGGGTAAAATAACTTTGTCTTTCGACCGTTACTGTTATCATCGTATTGTTTAAACTTATGCTACTCTTAATAGAATTTTGATTATGTTGTCAGAAGATTACTTGCAGAATTTTACACATGTAAACCACCTTTACTAACAGGGTCTTTTTACATAGCTTAAGATGGCCGACACATTCCTCAAACATCGGGTTAGTCCGTTGTTGATCTCTACCCCCAGAACTTAGCCCGCCAAATACTAGGCTGTTTGAACACGGTCCCTCGTTTCCAAGGGCACCGTGCAAACAACGAGCAGAGAGAAGTACAACTAGAAGTACTTAGAAGCTGTACAGGTACGCGCTATGTATATAATACTATACACTTTTTTGACCGTGTGATCAATGATCCATATGATCTTGAATACTCACTAGCACCACACTGTCCTCCACAGAAAGCATTCGCACTTACGAGTTCCCGGATCTATCTGCACCCGTTCTTTCTGCTACGTTAGATGCAACACAGAGAAATCCTGCACATCCGCTGGACATTGAACCCTGTCGCAACATACCCGCGTGCTCTGTCGCACTAATTATAGCAGGTATATGGTCATTTCTTTACTAACAAACGCATTATTGTACTTGTGAATAGATATTGAGTCACACACAGTGACCCATACATTAACATTGCTATCCACAGAGATTACCGGAAGTATTGAAGTACTTTTCTGCACCAAGAAACCACCTAAATCAAAGTCTTGGCACTGCAAGCATGTCCACTTCGACTTATTTTTCGCCATAGATGGCTTTTCTGCTACAACATTAAACCTTAATAGGTCAGTACTTCCTTTATGTATAGTATCCTCTTTGTAAAAAAAACCCTTCTTTTATGTGTAGTTTGTATTTACCATGCTTAACAGTAAATCTACACTGGTTGAATATGCCCTTGAAATCGAATATGTTTCATTTGTTGAATTGAAATTTAGAAGCCATCATTATAGCTTCCATTTTTAGATTACTAATGATACTCTAATTGGTTGGATCACCATGAGAGGTGCACGGGATTATACTAGACAGTGTTTTGAATTTTTAAAAAAACATGGCCAGATAGTTTTATGGTCAAACTAAATTGAATGTTTGCACTGTTTAACACATAACATGTAGATATTTAATTTAAATGAAGTAATGCTACTTGTTGTTTATTTGGTTGACGAACTTACAAGTATACTTTCTGTTGATTTCCTTCCCTGAATGTATTTTGATTAGACAGTAGATCCACAGAGGCTTCTGAAGAAGAGGTATCACCTCGAAACGCGTCAAGCCATTGAGAGTGGAATTTCCATCAACTTTCGATTATGTTGACATTATAATGTTGTTATGCAATTTCTCCTGTCTTTACTACATTTGTTTATGTATAAATAAATAGGTGTTCACTTCATCCCTGTACACCTAAAATGTAGAAACTATTGTTCTTCTGTTCGATATTATAAACTTTGTAGAATCTATTCTCTAAAGAGTGCTTAAGAACGAATATTGCTAACTATATTCTTAAGAATCTACGCCCTTGTTGCGTAGTCCAAGAGTGTGCAGGGGACGGGAGGACTCGAACTTTGGGTCCTCTTCCTTTGCTCTTATTTGCTTTGCTAATGGTGACATGCATTGTTTATAGTACTTCATTCCTTAAAGTTCTGAAAGCACAGCATAAACACCAAGACCTTTTCTGCTATTAATTTTGTACATGGCAGCAATTGCCAAATGAGGGGAATTTCAGAAACATTTAATTGAGTGCTGGTATAGTTTCCACTCCATGTCATAACGAATCACATGATCAGGCTCTGCTTTCACGTCTTTCCATTCTCTTAGGTTATCGTGTTCTTTGCTTATCCAATGCACAGCAAGGTTACTGCCGCATACTAACGGCAAGCGATTCATCCAACATCACAGGACATGTCACCGTACATGCATGATAATTACTCATTCATTGTGTAGTAATAGTCTATGGATACATACAGGTACATAAGGATAGAGGGCTTATCTCTATTGAAGGAGAACTGACTGTACATTCCGCCTTTTGGAGGCTGCCATCAGTAGCCCTGTTCATTCAAGTTCTAGATTGGTTGCTGTCTTTGGCAAGGTTACTAGACATTGTTTCTCCATGTTGTTCTTATTCAGATATGGGTCTGCTTCTTGGTATGCTTCGTAAAGTGTTGGGCTGGTTAGATGCCTAGATGCCCTTCAGTTTGTTACAAGTAATATTATTTTTTTCTCGGTCTGGTCACTAATACTTGGATTTGAGGGGGTTAAATGTTAATGTTAATGTTAAAGGTAATTATATAGCGCGCCGTCACCAACGCAGTTAGTCCCCAGGCGTTCTGGCGGATCTGTAAACAAGAAGGAGGTCGGGTAGGGTTAGTCGGGTGGAGGGTGGAGTGGGAGAAGTGGTGTGCTGTTGGGCGCTTCAGTTCGGTATACACCATGCGCTGAACTTTGGCTTGAGTATCGGACTGGGCGAGACCTCATGTGCTATTGGTGCTGTTTATGTGTTGTTTGTTTGCAATGTGGTAAAGTGTGTGTGGTTTGCTGGACAAGAGATGGTTGTGTGAAGGGTTAGGTATGCAGATATTGAAAGTTGGGTTAGTAGGGTCTGTATCCTGGAAATCTTGTCCGTTTAAATTGTATTCCTATGGGTGCGGTTGTTGCTGATTTCCTTTATTGGCCATCTGGCTGTTGTGTGTGATGGCATGGCGTGCTCCCAGCTGTTTTCCAATGAGCTTTCTATAATGTGATTGGGGATGTCTATTTCTCTCCCTGTGGTGTAGGAGCTGGGGATTGGGCGCTCCCTATTCACTTGCTATTTATTGTGACATCGGTCTGTTGGAACTTGGGTGTGGTTGAGGGTCCTATTGATGAATCGTCCTAGTCCTTCCGTCTTAGTCTGCCTATGTATTCAGTCTTTAATGTCCTCCTATCATGGCTATCTCTCAGTTAGTTTTTCGGTATGTTGTGGAGTGTCTTCCTTAGATTCTATATTTAGTTGATTACTTGGTGGGAATCAGGATATGTGTCTTCATTCACCATTGTTTTAGTTGAGTGTGTGTCCCTGTGGGCAGTCTTCTAGTTATGAAGCGAAGAGCCAGGATTTGAGCAGTTTCTTGGTGGTTTATTGTGTTGCATATGTTCTTTGGTAGGTCGTTCCAAGTTTTCGGCGCCTTGTGAGAGAAAGAAGATCCTTTAAGTTTTCTTTTGTTGTAGGGTTTCGGTTCCAGGCAGTTGTCGTTGCTTGATCTGAGAGTTCTTGTTGATTGATGTAGGCGTAATTTGTTTCTCAGGAACTCAGCACCTTGTTTGTGTATTGCTCTGTGTGCGACACAGATTGCTTTGCATTTTATTCATTGTTTTATTGGTAGCCAATGTGGTGTTTTTAGCACAGGTGTGATGTGTTCTCTTCAGGGTAGTTTGAGAAGCAATCTGGCTGCCGGATGTTGTATGCATTGTAGTTTTTAGGAGTCGTTCAGGCGTACCCAAGTATAGGCTATTGGTGTAATCTACTCTGGACATGACGAGGGTGATGATGGTGATTGTTTTGCTGGTGAATGACAGGAACGGTAAGATACTTTTTGCTGTTCGCAGGAGAAGGAAGTATTTCTTGAGTAGAGCATTTATTTTTGGATGTGGAGTGAGATTGTTGTCCATCAGTAGCCCCAGGTTTTTTACAATCGGAAATGGTGCTGGGGTTGTACCGAGTTCCCTTGGCCAAGGGATGTAGTGGTTGTCCCCTCTATTTTTTGTGATGATCATTATTTCTGTTTTGCCTCAGTTGATTTTGAGGTAGTTCGAGTTCATCCAGTTGAATACATCACGACAGGGCCGGTCTTACACCAGATTGCACCCCAGGCGGGAAGTATCGTTGACGCCCCCCCACCCCCGACCTGTGATCTCATGCATGTGTCATGGGCTGAGCAGCGGGAGTGGGGACTATGAGTTAACATAATTGTCAATGCTGGCATCTGCTGAATTTCATGAACCTCAGAAAACAGCAATAAGAGGGTCAAATCCGAACAAGCCTGGTTATATTAGTTTGCTTTTGCTCTTCATTTTTAGTAATAATTACTAGTTTGCTGCTGTGACTCAGGTCAGAGAATCGACAATTTCAGATCTACACTAATGTCCTTGGTATGACCTTAAACATTTAGCCACCCTTAAAAGGCGATGAACTGGTCTTGAACAGTGTTACTCAAACCTCCAAGAACAAGCACCAGCAACATACCCACCGATAGCTGTACAAGCCCATCTATCTCAGCATTAAAATACATGCATTTATGCAATATGTATTGCATCAAATATTTTACAGGAAGTTAAATATATTTAGGAGGGACACACGTAAACAATATCACTACTCCATGTGAGTGGTAAAGTCAAATTTAAACATATGCAGAGAGTTGACATGCATGTAGAATTCAACATAGCTCCCAATGTAAATGTTGGATGTGGAGAGGTGGCGTTCTAAAATTATGACATTATAATGTGGACTTTACATTTAAAACACTGCAGTGCATTACCACGGGAGAAAAATGGCAGTTTGAGTATTGGGGTTTGTTTCGCTCATGCTCGTGAACTCTCAAAATTCTTAAATGTTTCCTTCGTGATCACTCATTTTAGCTCCTGACAGCACCATGAAACAGTAAGATCGCAAAGAAAAACAATCACATTTTTATAGGGTGCAAGGCAACCTTTTCTTGGGACTTGTTAAGTTTACTTATTGCAAATTAGTAGTCACGTGCTTCTTGAATAACAGTGGCCCATGCACATTGTGCAGTGTATAGTCGAATTTCATTTCAGGGGACTTGGAGTACTGCGGGTGTCAGGGGCAGCATCTCCAATGTACCCCAAGCGTAGTGCGCTTTGCCCTCTACCCCCAACCCCCAGCCTTGCAGCCCTGCGCTTTTTCACATTCTCCATTATGGTAAAGAGCATTGTCCCGAGCTTGGGAGAGAAATGGACTATGCAGAAGGAGCTGCCTGCCTGGGGTGTGTTTAGCTGCTGGTGTATCGAATGGCATCAAGAGCTCCACGCTCTGAAACATCTTTTGCGCACTGGTTGGTCACACGACAGAAAGTGTGAGCAGGAGATTCCCCAACACTGCAACCATTCTTTAGAGACCTGGCTTTGATTAATGTGTCTTTAGCTAGTCATGGCCATTTCCCAGCGTTTGTGTTAAAAGAGATCAGAAGCTGCACTGTGCTGGGTATTTTAAATGGCATGAATTGATGCTACAGCATGTTGCTCCCACTGGAAGAAAAAAAGTGAAGCATGCATTCTGCAAGTCTGGGTATTTGCATTATACGGAAGACGGGCCAACCGTCCATGGAGACAGTTTCTACTGTAGTTGCTGAGTCGCTTTCCTAAGCCAGCTGCTGTGCAGACTTCGCTCAGCTTTTGGTCCAGAGCCTGCATCCATGCTTCACACCATCATTCTCAAGGCGCGTTCATGTAGGTGTTTGTTTATTTCGTTAGACTAGCGTGATTGCTATTCCAAACAAAAGAAGCACAACGACAAAGAAGAGTATAAGACAAGTCTGAGCGAACAGTGAAATGTATGAAACTCTTGCACTAAAATACAGTCAGCAGTGCATGCCCAGGAAAGAGGGAACGACGAACAGTATGCTCGGGAACGGGAACTAGGGGGGCGTAGTAATCCCCAAACCGGCCCAAGCATGGTACCGGCCCCCAGGGCCTCACCCTCGAAGTGATTTCGGCCTGGTCAGGGCTGAATGGCCGACAGACGGACCAATCCAACCCCGCTGGAACTTGCAACTGTCTAAGATCTGCTGACGGTGACACTCTGCCCAGGTCTTCCATGAATCGGCCCTTTGAGCACCTGAGGAGAGTCCACCACCAATGCTTGCTTCCTTTTTCATGACTACTTGAGTCTTGACAAAAGTGTCTAGCTTTGTGGCCTCCAGAAGCCGTTCTTGGTTGGCCCAATCATATCTGCATGGCCCAATCATATCTGCAATACCATTTTTAAATAAATGAAATTCCTATGCAGCAATAGGCCTCACCTGCGAGGACGGGAGCAGGAGGAAAGAAGTGTGCTTGCCTGGCAGGCTGTAGTTACTGATGGCCGGGGCCGACAACACCAGCCAGCCCAAATCAGTCCTCACTTCACTGTCAGTGTCAGTGCGCGCGCATAACCTGGAGGAGGGCACGCCGCACGTGCGCCCATGGGCCTGGCTGGTGCCAGCGGCACCCGCGTCACTTGGGGGCGGGGGAAGTGAATAAAGCAACAAATGTTGCTAATTTATTTGCCAATTGCCCTGCCCTGCCTGAGGACCAAGGCTGCAGCTTGCAGCTGTGGTAGAATACATGTGTAACACATTAGTTTCCTAACATTATAAAAATGAACGGGCGCATTCACTTTTATAATGTTAGAAAATGAACGTGTTACACGTGTATTCTAGCACTGCCCTGTCTGAGGGCAGGGACCTCATTTCACCAAAATGCCAGGGGTAGCGGAAGTGACATCACACGACCTGTGACCCCCTGATGACATCACAGAAAGTGATGTCATTTGACCACGCCCATATGTGACATCACAGGAAGTGATGGCACACATCTTTTCTCCCCTTGACAAAACAGGATGCGGCATCACATAGCATTGTTCCTCAGTACACTAAGAAAAGTATGATTACGATATCACTGTAATATGATATACATTTCATACAAGAATGGATCACGATATGTAGCATTAATATCAGTGTGTGTAGGCCCATACTACCAAATTACAGTGAATGTAAGCAGACATCCAAGGCCAAATGTGGCTTTTGCATGAAATGAAAGGAAGTGTGTCAACAAATTCAACCAGTAGAAACTGAGCCAGAACCAAGCAAATCTGCAGTCATCCCCAGGCAGGATGTGCAACACAAAAAAACAATAGATTGCAGCATTTATGATATGATATGATATGATATGGCATTTAGAACGTGCCTATATGCTAATGTTAAAGGATATTTGTACCGCGCACTATCACCACTGGAGTGGTCCCCTGGCGCTCTGGTGGCTCTGAAAAAAGGGAGAAGGGGGGGCGAGTTAGTGGGAATAAGTTGGAAAAGTGCAAGAGAGCAGTGATGTGCTGTTGGCAGCCTCAGCCCGGTGGGTCAGTTGGCTGGGCTTGGGGTGTTATATGGTTGGAAGTCGTCATGTGCTGTTGTGGGAGTCTATATGTGGTGTGTTTTGTTGTTGCAGTGTAGTGAAGTTTGTGCGGATTGTTGTGTTGTAGGCTTGTGGCTTGTGGTTGTGTTTGGTTAGGGTTTCAGTGGTGTATGCAGAGGGGTGAATTGTTAGTGGATTGGTTAATTGGCATTGCTTTCTGGAAACAAGGTGCTAAACCTCCGTATTCTCTCCAGGTGGGCCACACAGGCATCTCACTGTCTCCGTCCAGATCTGTGGCCGTCCGACACTCATAGGGCCTCATTCCGACCCTGGCGTTAACCAAGGTGTAATTAGCGCCTTGGTTGACGCCGGTATTTTTCCGACTCCGCCATGGTGAATGGCGTAATTACCGCCCCATTCCAAGGTTGGCGGGAGCGGTAATTCCCCATTCACCATGGGCCCTTCCCCATTCCCAATTTTGCCCCATAGGGCTCAATGGGAATGGGGAAGGCGCTAATTACGGCACCGTAAATTACGGTGCAGTAATTAGCTCTTAGGTCCCTTTGCGGGTTGTTTTTTTAACGCCTGCATAAAGCAGGTGTTAAGTACCAACCCGCAAAGGGAACTCGGAATAGGGCGGTAAGGGTTTAACGGCACCGGTCTCGTTACCGGTGACCGTTAACCCTTACCGCCATACTCGGAATGACCCCCATAGTCTCTTTCACCCATGGCATCATCTCATATTCATAGCAGTGTTGGAAGATTCGTGAAGCATTTTCATTTGTTAGACAGTTCTCACATAATTAAGTGTGGCAAGGAACGCAGAGAGAGAGATAACCTCATTAATTTCCTCCCTTGGGCTCCAGGCCACATCGAGACTGAGCCAACATAATGAGCCAAGGCCTCCACTAGCCCACATTACTCACTAGCAATTGTGTGGGGTCCATGGTGGATGCACACATATGTGTTGTGTTCCCATATAAGAACATACTCATGTTGGCTTTAATGCCAGTAATCATACTATCGTAAAACATGCCCAAGCTCGCTCTGCCAGTATGCCAGTAGCCCCTTATAACATCCTGCCTGATTTACTTTCCGAGCCACAAATCAATGTCCAAGGGAGCTTTAGAGTTCTTGGCAGAAATGTGTAGTACAAAATAATCCAAAATGGGAAAGGGGGAAAACATTTAGTAATTAATGGACAATTGGTGGAGAACGTAAGATGGTGTGGCTGGTTAGAAGTGGTGGGTTAATAAGAGGTAATGATAATGATATGTTAGTATATAACACTTATGCCTAAGCGCTTTATAAAGAACAAATATACATACAATACCACCCAACCTGAGTTGGTACTCATTTATTCACCTCAGAAGGATGAAGGGCTGACTTGTCCTTGCATCGATTTGAACCCGCAACTTGCAGATCACACACATTGTAGCAGTGAGCACTCAACCCACTGATCTATCTTATACATGTTGCAAAGCTAATGGTTGGCTTAGCCCAGACATAGAACCACCCTCTGCTGTTTTTAGTTTACCAATCAATGACTGGTCTGCACCTTCCTATCCCTCTCACTGAAGTCAGCAGAGTGGCTCGTGAAAGGCATGCTGCAGCTTCTAGACCAAATGAAGATGGCCACAGCCGGCTGACTGACAGAAAGCACGGCCGAGCCTGCAGCATCCTGCTCGCTAGGCTGCATCATAGCAGATGCCAGAGTGATAGCTGCAAAATTAATGTTGGACATATGCGGTAATGTGGCCTGGCCAAATAAAGACTCCAGCCTAGCAATGCAGACAAAGCAAATGTACACCATGAGACGTGCAATTTTGCAAGGTGTGAACACTATGGCAAAAATTGCCCTATTGCAAAAAACATACTTTCAATGCATGTTTGCACCAGGGCAAAGTTTGTCCTAGTGCTAATACCATTCCGTATTAGCACTACGGCAAACTTTGCCCTGGTGCAAAACATGCATTGAAATAATGGGTTTGTGCCCAAGGGAAAAGGTTGCCCTACTGTTAGTACCCTGCAAATTTGCACTTGCACGTGTGCAACATTTCTGCAATCTGGCTACAATTCTGTAGTTGATTATAGTTTCTATAGTCTGCTGTCTATCCCTTTACTAAGCATTCTGAATACATAAACCCACACACAGCAGGAGGTCTCACACAACTGTCACACACTTATTGATGGCTGCTATAGTCTTGCCACATAAATAATATGAGATATTAAGTAATTTGAATGCTAATGCTGCAATGCAATCAATATTGCAAATATGTGAAATCACAACTGAGAATTAGATTGTGTTTTAAAAATGGGCAGCGTTTTAAATGGCATTGTGTCAGTATGCCTCTGCATAAATACATGCAGCCGAAAACGCAGTTCACTGAAGACTGCACTGCAAATTGCATTTGATTCGCTACCAAAGCCCTGGCAGTAGTAATAGTGCTGTCTCAGTTTAACTCTCATTGAGACATATAATAGGGTTCTGCTGGCAGTGTGCAACCCCACCCAGCACCGACACCCCCACGAGCCCAGATACCACTGTACTTTTTGGGAGGTGTAACCCACCCCCATCTACCATGACAGCTTCTCAGACACTAGGCATTCAACCACCCTCCCACTACTCATGGGAGCCAAAGTTTGATTTCCGCTACAGGGGAATAACCAAATAGTGATTTTCAGTATGTGGCAGAAATTACTACACTGAGCGGTGAGCAAGCCTTACCCATCCCTATGTCAAAACAACACATTTTACATCAGGAACTGTTAAAAAGCCATAGGCTTAACAGGCAAGTCTAAACATATAAAATCTCGGCAACAGTCACCTAACCTGCTGAGCTGTCTTTAGAGCATTCTGCTTTAGGGTTCCCTACTTCTCTCACACCCACAAATTTTTTTGGCTCACACGTATTCAGCTGGCTGTGGTTCTTTCTGCATATCAGCAGATGTAAATAGTGGGTGCTATAGAAAGTGTATACCTAAATGCGAGCCACCATGTAATCAGGACCTGTGTGTAAACATACCACATGTGTAAGGCCCCCAAATCAATTAGTGTTTGCCTCTTGCTGAGAAAGTGGCTATTGTGAGCTCTGATTTCAGTCAGTGTATGGAGGATCGAGATTACCTCGGGTTCACTGGAGAAAGCATAAAAGCAAAACCAACACCCACCAACACTTTCTCTAATATGTTTTTGGGGTGAAAGATACAAGAATATAAAAATGTCAGGAATGAGACCTACACAAATGACCTTCTTCGAGATGCCTGCAAGCGTCAGTCACCTCTTGTTCTTTCAAACGATGTACTGAAAAGCAGCTCGTTTGGCTGTCAAGCTACCCAACACTTGAAGAAAAAATAAGACCCAAGTTTCTGGAGTAAGATACATTTTGTAAAACTTGATTAAAACAGCAGCTGCAACAAATGCACTTATTAATGTGTGCGATAGATGGACTTGGTCGTACATTAACATCCACCTCACCACAGCTGAAATGCACATTAATACTACCATCATGCAACAACAAGGCCTTCAAGTGCATAAATGCATTCAGAAATGAACCGCTACATACAGTATACGTTTAGTCCTTGACTCCTCTTGTCCAGAGGCACCATAATGCCAGGCACCATGTCGGTGTGCCTGAGGGTGGGTGAGGCTGTACTGTTAATGCTATGCACTAGTACGAGTAGCTGAGCGAGTGAGTCCAAGGCAGGCGGCCCCTCTCTGAGTTGCTGCCCCCCTTCCCCCACGTGCTTTCAGGGGCTCTGTAACTTTTCATGGTTGCTATGCAACCACGAAAAGTTACAGAACTCTTGAAATCAGATGCACCAGCGCCTGCCGCAGCGTTGCAGACCTGGCAGCAGTATCCCCAATATTGATTTAAAAAAACGGACATAAAAACAGAAGATCCGAGCTTCTGTTTTCGTTCGTTTTTTTTCTTCAATATAGTTGGGGTCGCAAAGCCAAAGCCAGGGGTTGCAAGCAAGCCACCCGACCTCTGGCAACCCCTAAATGATGTCCATGTCTGAGGCTGCAGCCTGCAGCAGTGCCAGTGGTAGAATACATGTGTAACACTTTAGTTTCCTATCATTCTAAAAATGAACAGGCACATTCACTTTTATAATGTTAGGAAACAAACGTGTTACACGTGTATTCTAGCATTGGCACTGCGAACTGCTGGTGCAGCGCCCCCTAGAGGGTGACTGACGTCAGGCAGCCGCCTGAGCTGCCTGAAACAAAGACCAGCCCTGCATCATGAAGGCAGTTCTCTAGTGTTGAGTTTTTTTATTGAGTGTCTTGTATTTTGAAGATTATTTGTGTGTCGTCAGTGTAGTTGTAGCAGGTGAGGCCATGTCTTTTGATGATTTTGATTAGTAGAGATAGGTAGATGTTGAATAATAGCGGGGAGAAGGTTGATCCTTGTGGTACTCCGCATGTAGAATCTCGTGGGTTGGATTTGAAAGGTTTCCTCCATATGGTTTCCTTTCTGTTTTTCAGGAAGGATATGATCCACAGGAGGGCACTGTCTGTTATTCCAAGTCCTTCTAGTCTCGTTAAGAGGATGTCGTCATTAACTGTGTCAAATGCTGTGGATAGGTCTAGAAGTATCAAGGCAGTACTGTTGTCTGAGTCTGCGTTTGTTTTTAGGTCTTCCCATATTGAGAGGAGAGCTGATTCCGTTCCTCTCGTTGGTCTGAAAACCAACTTGTGCCTGGTCTAGTAGGCAATGCTCTTCTATGAATTCTTGGATTGTTTTGTATAAGTAAGTTTCAAGCAGTTTGTCTGTGTAAGGGATGTTAGAGATGGGTCTGTAGTTGGAGAGGTCCTCTATGGTTCCCGCTGTGTCTTTGAGTAGTGGCCTGATGTACGCTGATTTGAAGGAAAGTGGCACTTTCCCTGTCAAGATTGAAAGGTTGAGGCCATTCCTGTGATATTCCATCAGAGCTCCCGGTTTAAGAATTGATTTGTATATGTCTGGGGGCAGGGGTGCTCAGGGGAGCCTGAGTTGTTGCTTTGATTTACCAGTTTGACAAAAGTCTCCACTGATATTTCGGGGAAGCATCAAAGTTTGTTCGGGTGTTCCTCGTTGGTATAGGTGGGGTCCGTAATATGAGTGAGTGGTCTGCTTTATATGGTTTGTTGGATGGTGATGATTTTGTTTTTGAAGTGGTGTGCTAGGTCATTGCATAGTTCAATGGAAAGAATTGGCGTATTGTTGCAGCCAGGTGGATTTCTTATTTCATTTATGATTTTGATGAGTACTTTTCGGATGTTTGGTGCTTTGAAGATTCGGTTGTCGCAGTATTTCCTCTTTTCTTTTTGTATTTCCTTTTTGTATGAGCGGTTGTGTAGCAGGAATTTCAGTTTATTTGCTGCGTTGCTTTTGATTCTCCAATCTATTTCTAGTTTTCGTTTTTTTCTTTTCATGGTGCTGAGTAGTGGATTGAACCATTTTGCCATTTTTCTTTTACGCGAAGGAGTGAAAGGTTTTTCTTTGGCAATGTCATTGATAGATGTTATAATCCAGGTGTGGAGTAGGGGTACTTTTTTGCCCAGGTCGGCTTCTTCCATAAATGTTGGGTGCACTTTGCTGAGCTCCAAAAGTTCAGTTAGGGTGGAGTTTTTGATGGTTCTCCAGTTTCTCTTCATGGTAGTCAGTGGTTTGTCTTGTTGCTTGTTTATTGGAGTGGTCATTGTGATTACGAAGGTAATGATGGGCTGGTCGCTCCAAAGTATTTCAATTGGGAGTGCTGTGGTAATGAGTTCCTTGTTGAGTGAAGATTGTGTCAAATGTATGCCCTGCCGAGTGGGTTGCTCCTTTGACTAGTTGTTGTAGACTCATTGCTGCTAGTTAACTGGTTAGAGTTTTTTGTGGTTGTGGTTTCTTCATCAAACCAGATGTTGAAATCTCTGAGGACGATCAGGTGACTATGATTGATGGCTAGGATGGTGATTGCTTCTTTGAAGGCGTCTACGAAGGTTGCATTGTAGGTTGGTGGTCTGTCTATCAGTATGAATTTCAGGTTTATTTTGGGGTTTGCTGATAGGCGAAGGATTAAGGATTCACATTTATCGATGTTTAGTGGGTCTTCCAGACTGATAGCCAGGTGTTCCTTGTGGATGATTGCCAGTCCCGCCTCTTTTGGTTTTTCTGTTTGCTTGGACGCATGTAGTTGTCATCTAGCTATGTTTCAGTTACAAATACGATGTCGCTTCCTCCGTCACAAAGGAGAGCTTATATTTCGGTGGCATGGTTGGACATTGACCTTGCATTGATTAAATTGCAGTGGATCTTTTTGGTGTAGTTCTGCTTATTAGTTGTTCCTTGTTTTGGTTTGCAGTTGTTCGGCTGCGGTGCTTCTCTATTGACGTTGATTGTGAGAAGATGAAGATCAGCGAAGGCTGCATCTTCATTGAATCGGTCTGCTAGATTGATAGCTTGGCTGCTCAATAGCGGTGCTTCCCTGCTCATGCCAGTTGGTTGAAGATCAGCGAAAGCTTCTTCTTCTTTGAATTGGTCTGTTAGGTTGATGGTTGGGTTGTTGGTTACTAGTACTTCATTGTCTTGTCTGGTGTGTAGTGGGTGTAAGTGGTGTGCATCTGTTCTTGTGATGTATGGGTTGAGGGGTTTGCAGTCTTCCCTCACTCTTCTTGGGTGATCTTGTCTTTTTTCTGGCTGCCTGGTGTGATTCTTTGCTTGTCTCTAGATCTCGGTGTCGATTGGGTATTCAGGTTCTGGGGTTGTCGCGAGGTATGTTGTAAGATATACGGATTTTTCTCTTTCGAAGTTTGTTCTGATGAAATTGTTTTCTGGTGGGGTGTTTCCTGCATTTGAGACTGTTACTCCTGGGGTCAGTTGGATTTGTGTGTCCATGTCCCTTGTGGCATGATCTTGTTCTCTTTCTCAGCGCCTATTCCTGCTCCTGGGCATTTTGGTTCTTGGTGCAGGGATAACAGGTCAAGTGGTTGACTGCTCTGTCCGGGGGATTTGGGGGGTACTGGTTGCTTGGTTGTCGGGTGGTCTAGGACTCATTTCAGGTAGCTGTCATTGTTGTTCTCTGAGGTATTGATAACAGGTTGGTCCCCTCTAGATATGGGACAAGTTAGTCTAAACAGAATTGTTAGTGTGTGTGGTAGGCTAGCAATTCCAGTATAATCACAGTGTAGGCTGGCTAGAAATTACTTTACTATCACAGTGTAGACTGTCAGTTGTGATACTTACACAGCGTAGGGAAGTCCAGCGATCGCAATGCCATCACAGTGTGGACCCCTCTCGATGTGGATCAATTTAGTCTTGACAAATTTGCTGGGGTGCGCGGACTGGACACAGCTAGAATTAGCTACATTTGAGGGTCCTGTATAGTGGGAGAGAGGCCTACACCTAACAATGCAAAATGAGAGCAAGACTAAACACAGCTAGATTTGAGTACAAGACTAAATACACCTAGATTTGAAAATCCTGTATAGGGGGAGAGAGGCCTACACCTAACAATGCAAAATGAGTATAAGACTAAGCATAGCTGGATTTGAGAATCCTGTATAGTAGGAGAGGGGCCTATACCTAACAATGCAAAATGAGTGCAAGACTGAACACAGCTATGTTTGAGTACAATACTAAGCACCGCTAGATTTGAGTACAAGACTAAACACAGCTAGGTTTGAGAATCCTGTATAGCTGGAGTGAGGCCTACGCCTAACAATGCAAAATGTATACAAGACTAAACACAGCTAGATTTGAGAATCCTGTATAGTGGGAGAGAGGCCTACGCCTAACAATGCAAAATTATTACAAGACTAAACACAGCTAGATTTCAGTACAAGACTAAACACAGCTAGGTTTGAGAATCCTGTATAGTGGGAGAGAGGCCTACGACTAACCGTGCAAAACGAATGCAAGACTAAACACAGCTAGATTTGAGTACAAGACTAAACACAGCTAGATTTGAGAATCCTGTATAGTGGGAGAGAGTCCTACACCTAACAGTGAAAAATGAGTACAATAGTAAACACAGCTAGATTTGAGCATCCTGTATAGTGGGAGGCAGGGGGGTAGAGGATAGTAATCACAGTATTGTACAGGTGTAGGTAGGTTTGCTACGTGTCTGGCTTTCCAGGGTTGAGTAATTGCTGAACTCCGCACCCTGTACCTTCTTACTGTAATAGATGCTGCTTGTTGACGGCTGGTGGCTGGCTTCCCCTCATGACACATGCAGACACGATGTGGAGCCGCCTCTGTTGGAGCCGCCCTTTGCCTTGGGGCCCTTAGCAGCAGGGGCTGCATGGGCAGAGCTGTGCCCTGAGAGGGTTACTTATGAACAGTGAGCTGGCCAATCGGGGTCTGGGTGTGAGGTGGGAGGAGGGATGGAAGGGAAGGCGGGAGGCTAGGAAGAAAGAGGGAACGAAGGCCGGAGCAGGGGACTCAGGTGGCGAAAAGGGGCTCAGACAAGGTACAGGAGCCTTTATCAAGAAATGTTCTCACCTGCAGCTCCTTCGGGTGACGGAGTGAGCTCAGTACAGCTGGTCAATACACCAGGGAAAGGCCTTTGCAGGATGGGCAATCAAGGTCCGAGGGTGGGCTGGGAGGCTGGAGGAGGGATGGAAGGGAAGGCGGAAGGCCGGGAAAAAAGAGGGAACAAAGGCTGGAGCAGGGGCCTCAGGTAACAAAAAGGGGCTCCGACAAGGCACAGGAGCCTTTTTCAAGAAATGTGCTCACCTGCAGCTCCTTCGGGTCATGGAGTGAGCCCTGTGCAGCTGGTGAATACACCAGGCGAGGGCCTTTGCAGGATGTTCAATCAGGGTCTGGGGGCAGGTTGGGAAGCGGGAGGAGGGATGGAAGGGAAGGCAGAAGGCTGGGAAGAAAGAGGGAACGAAGGCCGAAAAGGGGCTCAGACAAGGCCCAGGAGCCTTTTTCAAGAAATGTGCTCACTTGCAGCTCTTTCAGGTGACGGAGTGCACCCGGTGCAACTGATGAATACACCAGGCGATGGCATTTTCAGGATGGCCAATCAGGGTGCGGGTGCAGGCTTAGAGGCGGGAGTAGGGATGGAAGGGAAAGCGGAAAGCTAGGAAGAAAGAGGGAATGAAGGCCAGAGCAGGGGCTTCAGATGACGAAAAGCGGCTAAATGGCAGAACAGTTAAACATTTTAAGTTGGAATGTGAAGGGAATTAATAATCCAGTACAGCGGGAAAATATAATCTTCCTTCAAGAGACTCATCTCAAAGAGGAAGCTAAGGAAGATATTCTTAATAGGGCCTGTGATACAGAGATTTCTAGTTGTTTCAACAGCCGTTCAACATATTTTGTTTAGGAATTGGTTGAGGATTTCTATTTCCAAAGTAAGGGGTGACATAGAAGGACGTTATGTAATTGACAATACTGTTGTGGAAAACAGGTTGTTTTTACTTAATAATGTGTATGCGCCAAATGCGGCTCAGAATTAATTCTTTGGGATGCTAAGTAGCATATTGATAGACTTTGGCCCTCATGGCATTTTGGTGGATGGAGACTTCAACACTGTGTTAAATAATACATTGTTCGTAACAGGTGGTAAAAGATCGCATTCAGAGGAAAAGGCTAAGAGAAGTTTGTTGGCTTTCCAAAATACATGGGACTTGATAGATGTATGGAGGGAGTTACACAATGCTTGTTTTTGTTTGCATAAGACGAGTTTGTTTGTTTGTTTATTTGTTTATTTATTTATAGTGCCCACCCAACCAGAGGTATCTGGGCGCATTACAAGTATATGCATGTTCATAGTTACAGAATCGGCCGAACACAGTACATTCAATAAAAAAAGGAATAGTATATACATTTGATACATCGAATTACCCATAGAGTGATATATACATGTAGGTGCTCAGTGGATAATTCTCTGTTCCAAACGCTGTTTATATCGTTCTGAAATGTAATGAGCATGAGGCTAATTGTCTCTGTTCTTGCTTAAGACAATGAAACCAAGGAGAAACACCAAGAAACCCTGAAATTAGAGATAGATTTCAATAGGAGAGCATTTGTAGATTTTCTAATGGACATATGTCTCTGAAATCCTGGTAGGGGTTGGGCCAGAATCAATGACATTCTAGCCACAGCCCAGCACATGATGACCAACGAGCAGACATCTCCAGGCTTTCAAAGGCACTGGCCTGATAGCAAACCTCCCAATTCTTCTTTCGACCAGCCCATCTCTGGCCACTGCAAGATTGCAGGAAGTTAGATGGATGCAGACATTGGACCTTTAACTTTTACACGTGACTGGAACTGCGAAGGGACCCTCCAAATGCATTTGTAATGTTTTCAGCTGAGTGCTGCAAAGATGTGGATATAGAGAGAGCACAGTTGGATCACATTGTTCATCAGTTTGCGTTATGGTTTTTGTATGCTATTTTATGTTAAGAGTCTTTTATACTGTGCACATCACCTCCATAGTGATCTTAGAGTGCTAGCAGAGGCCTATGGTGAACCCACACAGGGTAGAAAACAGACCATAGCCTCTGGAGTGAAAAGGAAACAGGAAAGAAGATGAGCAGGAAGGGCAAGAGGGGAAGAAAGAGGTAAACTAGATGAACGGATGTCAAAGTATAGAGGGAAATAAAACAGGGGCGTATGACAATGATCTGCCGTCAAACACTCTTCTGACATCTGCCACCTATGTGAAGACTTCGACCTTGATGTTTTTGCTATCACCGAGACATGGTTCACTGCCAGCTCTGTCACTATTATCTGGAGGGCTACACAATCCTCTCAAAGCCCAGGCCTAACCGGCTTGGGGGGGAGTGGTCCTGATCTTCCTTGAATGGATCCCTGCTACTGTCATACCCACACAGACCTACTCTTCCTTTGAATGCCTAGTCTGTAGGCTGGTTGTCTCTCCAATCTTCACGCTCACTCTTGCCACCATCTACAGGACCCCTGGTCTGGTCTCCTTCTTCTCTGCCGGGATCCACCTCGAAGCTTGTCTTCCTCTGGAGACTTCAGTATTTACCATGACGCTCCTGATACGGCCTCTGCACTCTTCTGCAGCCTGTGCAACTCTCTTTCCCTCACCATTCTTCCCTCCAGTCTGACACACTCAGTTGGACACACGTTGAATGCCCTCATTTTAGCAGACATCCATATCTTCAACCCTCTCACTGCACCCCTCTCCTGGTCTGACCATGCCCTCCTGTCCTCTCACCTGGATCTTTTGGGTCCCCAAGCTAAGCCTCTGCCCGCACAGCCAGTATCCTTCTCGGTCATTCGAACGATGAAGCGAATGTCTGCTGCTGCTCATGTTGCCACTTTCATTCCCCCTCCCACTCCGGCCACTGACTCTCACACTGACATAACCCTTGCTAACCTTCCCCTCTCCATCTCCCACACTCTGGACATCCTCGCCCCTGTAATGAGGATCCGTATGAAGCCTTCCTCCAAGTGCAACTCTTGGTATGATTCCGATTTAGCGTCTCTGAAACGCAAGTGTAGAGTTGCTGAGCAGAAGTGGCAGGCCTCGAGCACGTCCTCTGACAGACTGGCCTGCCGCCAGCTCCAAATGCAATACAGACTCTCCATCCGCTCGAAGAAAAAGACCTATATCCAAGCCTGCATCTCTTGAGCCACTAACAACATGGCTGGAGTGTTCAAAATCTGCAAGGAGCTTGCCAATCCTGCTGCAGTTAACTGTAACATCCCTTTAACAAAGTTCTTTCTTTCAATTTAATAGGTTTTTATAAGTGAAAATGTTTCATGGTTTTACATCACTGTATATAAATTATTAATAATTCCTCGTTTCATATATATGAAAATACTCCCGCCTTTAAGAAACATATTTTTCTCAACACATACTTATGTCTGTCATTATCAGCAGCAAATCATTGTTCAATTGCCTACGACATAAGGCTCAACTATGACCCCAGCCCAACCAAACCACCTCTATTATTCACTGCACCTACCCTGCATCCTAGCTCAGTGTCCACTAGACCCTATTAATGTAACCAATGGCCAGTGCTCATGGCTTGCAGCCGTGGCCAGTCTCCAAATCCATGGGGCATAGGCTTCGGCCATGCCACATTCCCCAATAAGCAAATCAGAGTACACTCCCAATCCCACTACCCAGACACCAAATGTATATCACTAGTTTTTCTACTTACATTCTTACACTTTCGAAAAATGAAACACAAGACATGTTTCCTACAGCATGCTTTCAGGTCCTTGCTAATGCTTGTCGCGCAAGTTTGTTGTAATCTAGTCCACCACTTCAGGCTGTAACCATAAGCAGAATATGTTTTCCCATTCAAACCTACCACTTCAGTCATGCTGCATGCCCAAGTAAACAAATTACAGTACACATTTCTCCTTGCTGATGGCCAGACCGATTGCCCAGACACCAATGGTATATCACTGTGTTGTGTTCTTACATTTTCACACAGGATATATTTACAAAACCTTGCTGACCCTCCTCATACATATTTGCTGCAATCCTGTCCTGCATTTCAACCTGTACCCACAAGCTGAATTGTTTTCCCCATTCAAACCTATACCAATTTCCAAAAACTTTACCAGATAGCCAGTCCCTGGTGGCCATTTCTTTAACCATTATTGTATATCATTCTAATGTTGTAACCTTATTTTAAGCAAAAGAGCTGAGATATCTTTGGGTTTGGTGTGCTATACAAGCAAATAAAACAAACAAACAAACAAACCCCATTGCTGGTCCCTCGTGGTAATGTCCAGTAGCCCCATTGTCTGGGTCATGGCCAAAGCAATCTAGCCACTACCCATGGCCAAAGGCTATACCTCAGTCACCAAAGGTATATCACTATTATTTGGGCCTACATTATGACACTTTTCAAAAAATTAAACACGGACACATTTGCAGAACCATGCTTTTAGTTCCTTGCCAATACTCCTTGCACGAGTTTGCTGCAAATCCGCCCATGTTTAATTTCTTGAAAAGTGTCAAAATGTACGTAGATAAAATAGTCATATAACTTAGCCTGACAAAAATCCATTAAGACTTTGCACAAACATTCAAATGGCAGCAAAGTTATAAGCCATCTAAAAATGTTGAGAAAACCCCCTTTAATTTTGCCACTCTTGAAAAAATCCCACCAAACCTTGCAAAAACTCCAATATCTAGGTCTAAAATCTTTTTACAAACTTTTGTGCAGATTCATCAAATGGCACCACATTTATAAGCCTTTAAAATATCGTGGGACCCCCTCTAATCTTTTCCTCTTGCCAAACAACACCACACTTGCCAGAACCATTCAGAGTCAGGTCTAGAATGAAATTCCAAAATGTCATGTGTTTCATTGAGTGGCACCAAAGTTATAAGCCATGCAAAAACTGCTTTTCACCAACCCTGTAATGAAAAAATAGATAGATGTCCCCGAACATCTCAGATGTTCGCGAACATCACAGGACTGCCCTGGACATCCAGAGAGATAGTGGATGTCCGAGTTGAAAAAACACCAGATTTTTTGAGGATGTTTAAGGCCCTATCACATCCTATCCTCATCACCCTTCACCTCCCCAGAGATTGTTTCTTTAGTTTGACAAGTGCAATATTGTGTTTTTTAATATGTTTTCACTGCTGTGTTAGCGGACAGCGGCGGCTCTGCGTGAATCCGACATGGCAGGCGTATCCAAAAATCTGACGCGCCTCACGCTTTTCACCATCCAATCAGCAGCCACGTCTGATATCTGTGGACATCACACCGCCCTCTGGGCCAATCGGAGGCCCGTCCACAGAACGAATAAGGAAGTGGGCTCCGCGGCCCGAACCCAGATATCACTAATTATGTGGACCTACTTTTTGGCCTTTTAAAAAAAGCTACTGGATGGATTTATACCAAAGTTACAAAAGCATGCTTTTGGGAGAAAGCCGTCGCTCCTGCTGCAAATTTGGTGATAATCCATCCAGCGGTTTGGGCTGTAGGCGTGAGCAACATTTTTTTCCATTGTGTCTATGAGAAAAACCACACATTTTTGGGCACCCCCATTATAACGTTGCCCCCCCTACAAAAAGCCTCACCAGACTTCACTGAATCAATCTGTCTGGGCCATATTCTTATTTTGCAAAGTTTAGTGAGGATTTGTCCAGGGAGGGCGAAGTTATAAGCCGCCCACAAATTGCTCTGTATATATTGAGTAAAAAAACTTGGAATGTCATGGTTAATTTGCACTAATAAAAACCTATGAAATTCAGTGAAGAAATGTTGTTAAAGGGACGTTATGGTTACAAGTAAAATCAAAATACACCAGAAATTCACCAGTTTTGGTAAGCTAAGCAACCATAACCTGTGCCACTACCGTGCACTGCTATGACAAACACCCAGGACATCAAAGATGACATCACAAATGTCATTACAAAATCTCATACAATTTCATTGAGTGGTGCCAAAGTTATAAGCCATCCAAAAACTGCTTTTCACCGGTCCTGTAATGCAGAAATATGCATGGATGTTCCAGAACATCTGAGAGGTTCACGAACATCACAGGAATGTCCCCAAATGAACTTGGTAGAAGAAAAAACACCAGATGTTTGGCTTTCTTTGGGCGTATCCCATCCTATCCTTATCACCCCTCAACTCCCCAGAGATTGTTTCATTTGTTTGACAAGTGCAATGTTGTGTTTTTTTATATATTTTTACTGTGATGTCCGTGGACTACAGGAACAGTTTGCAAATCCAAAAAGGCATCCGTTTCAAAGGTTTTGACGCACCTCACATTTTAATTTGGCCAATCAGCAGGTGTGTATGATGTCAGCGAACGTTATGCTGCTCTCTGATTGGTACTGAGGCGTCCACGGACTCCAAATTAGAAATTTAGTCCATAGACCAGACCCAGACATCACTCATTTTTTTAACATACTTTTTGTGCATTTTAAAAACAAAATACTGGATGTATTTACACTAGATTTGCAAAAGCTCACTTCACGGACCAAGCAGCCACTCCTTGCACAAGCACAAGTTTTGTACAAATCCGTCCAGCAGTTTGGGTGGTAGGTGCAAGTAAAAAATGTTTTCCTTTGTGTTTATGAGGATTTTAAAAATGGTGGGACTCCCCCTATATCTTTGCCCTCCCCCGCCAGACATCAGAAAATAATTTCCCAGTGGCCATATACATTTTATGCAAAGTGTGGTGAGGATTCATCGAATGGCGCCAAAGTTATAAGCTGGCCAAAAAGTGCTCCTTCTATTAGTTGAGCAACTTAACCATAACTACAGGGCCGCTTCCACAGGCCATGTAATTATAGGGTGGCTATCGTCGCCCTATAATTAAGGTGAGTCAGACTCCCATAGGAACCTCAAAAAAATGAATTGATTATAACTTTTGCTTCGTGTGACGGATTTGGCCACAATCATGAAGTCATTTTGGGATGTGCGGGCCCGCGCCTAGACTGCAAAGATGGTAAAGATGTGTTAAAAATAAAAAAGGTATTAAGAAAACAAACCAAATAAATATCAACGTTGCGGCCTACTTCCCATTCATTTTTCCATTGACAGAAAATGTCAATTTGTGGCGTACCGCATAGCCCAAACTGCCGGACGCATTTGGACTGGGGGCCTCATTACGACCCAGGCGGTAAGGGATTACCGGTACCAGTAAGTGTACGGGTACCAGTAATCCCTTACCGCCCAATTACGAGGTCCCTTTGCGGGCCCCTACCATAACGGCTGGTTTCACCAGCCGTGCAGGAAGGGGCCCGCAAAGGGACCTTGGAGGTAATTATGGTACCGCAATTTGCGGTACTGTAATTACTGCCTTCCCCATTCCCATTGAGCCCTATGGGGCAAAAATGGGAATGGGGAAGGGCCAATGGTGAATGGGGAATTACCGCCCCGCCAACCTTGGAATGGGGCGGTAATTCCGCCATTCACCATGGCGGATTCCGGCGTCAACCATGGTGCTAACAGCGCCATGGTTAATGCCTGGGTCGTAATGACCCCCTAGGTCCGAAACAACTTGGGCACAAAACTTTTACTAGATACCTTCTTGTGGTTTGAGGTTATTCTGTGCAGTAGTTTTTTAAATATTTGATGGAGAAGGGGGTGCCCTGGTCTCCAAAACAGATAGCTATATCTCGGGTAATTTGCCAAAACCAGGTGTTTTTAGAAATGAAGCAGCCACCATCTATGTTTTTGCTTGATGCAAGAGATAGCCATGGCTATAGCTGAGGCTATCAGAAAATGAAACGCAGGAAAAAAGCCATTTGCCGGTCTAAAAACATGCAAATGGCATAGGTCTCGAGGTGTGGGGTGGAAAGAGGAGACCAAGTGAAATTTGGGGCATTCAGGGGGTCTAGGGACTGTGTTTGTAATATGAACCTTTTCTGTAACCTTAGATATAGCTGTGAATAGCTGACATCTCAAAGCAAACTGCGTCACAGAAACACTGTGTGTTGTAGGGGGAAAGGGAAAGGGCAGTGAGGGTGAGGAGCTGGCACAAATGAAGGGGGCACTTGGTGAGGTCCTGTGGAGGGGCAAAAAAGGATTCAGCTGTTTTCCGATATTCGTGGCTATAATATGATTACAGATAGCTGAGGGTATCTGAAGTTCTGTACCTGCGGCTATAGAAAAAAAAGGTTATTTTAAAAAAATAGATATTTTTACAGCTACAGTGAAGTCGGAGGTGAAAAATTACTGGCAGGCCTCTGGGTCTCTCATCCATTCAGTAACCAGACCCAACTCTGCTTAGTTTCAAAGCAGGCATGGAGCCAGCCCCCTCAAGCTATGTTGCCTAATTAATGAACCATTGTTGCAAGAACACTTAGAGCAACATGGCCTGAGGGGGCTGGCCACTTACTCAAATTTATACTAAGCAGGGTCGGTTCCAGTTAATGCATGGTTGGGGGATAGTCCAAAGTCTTGGATTTCTTAGTTTTAAATATCTCATAACACACTAAGAAAACACACGGCGTACACATATATTTTTTTAAATTGTGCACCTGTCAGTCCTTGAAATGATTGCACTTGCAGACAATTTTTTTGCCTTTTGCTGAATTGCATTCTGGTATTTGTAGTCTCCCAGTTAAGATGGGAGAATAATGCGACACTTATACACTTTTTGCCTAACATAGTTCTGTAAGGATTTATATATTTGAGTGACACTATGGTATGTGTACTTTTCAAGTTATCTTCATAAAGCAGAGGTGAGGAGCGGGAATTATGAGAGGGCAAGTAAGTCATGCAAAGTTTTAAAAAATGCACAAGTAAAGGACACAAGTGGCTGGACAGCGTAACTTTCTTTCAGAGGGCGGGCGCAATCCATTGTTTTTTTTTTTTAGGCCTGCTCAAGTATTGGGTTACCAGGATTTTACTCAGGTTGTGATGTTCACAGTGCGGATGCTTACAAACAAGACCACTTGTTTTGTATTGGGATTTTGTTTTCCAGGGAATATTTCATGACAGATTGCTGGGTTTAAAAGGTCAGCACCTGTTATACTTTGCCAGCATATTTATTGGGACAGTTCCTCTCTCATGTTATTTTTCTGGTGTACATTACTTTTTTTTAAAGTCCAAGGCTATTTTGTGTTGTGCACCTTCTTCTAAGGGGAAGGACAATTGAACTGTACTCTGGAGACCCCCGGTCCGCCCATAAAGCCGAGGGATGCTCAGAAGTACTTTAAGACGAGATAGTTGCACCCTTGAGATGGATGGGGGTGCAGATTTATTACTCCAATACCAATCAATAATGACAACTCAATGGTTTGGCAAAGGGAGTCCGTTTAATGACAAGTACAAAAAACGGGGAGTCATGGAAATCAGCAATGATGCGATCGTCCTTCTTGCTTCAACTCCAATGAACTTCATACAAGTTGTAACATTTATACTCAAAACTCCTCATAATTGACGTGTAACACTCAAAAGTTAACATGCAATTCTATTGGTCTGGAAAAGCTAACTTTAATATAGGTACTATATCTGTATATGGTAACAGAGTGAGGGGATTGAGTAAACACTGTCAGGAGGGCATCTGAGCCCTACCTTCAAAAATGACTACTGAAATCGTCGCTAAAAGTACGAGGTCTCATTGGTTCTACTAACTACAGGACCCTAGATTATTTGGTCCCTTGTGATTGGGTTGGCACCAACCCCATGCATTATCTTCCACTTTGCTTAGCAGCGCGCAGAACGGTCGGCCAGGTGCGGGGTGCCCCTTAGTTACCCGGCCTTTCTCC
Source organism: Ambystoma mexicanum (assembly GCF_040938575.1). Classification (NCBI taxonomy): domain Eukaryota; kingdom Metazoa; phylum Chordata; class Amphibia; order Caudata; family Ambystomatidae; genus Ambystoma; species Ambystoma mexicanum. The sequence continues at coordinate 1,271,922,764 of NC_090929.1, read as the reverse complement.
AAATATGGTTACAATCAATCATCGCTTCAGCAACTATGTGTCAATTATTTCACTGTGGTTGTCCTCAAAACTGCATCTTCTGTCTGGAAAAGTTCTGATATCTGCCTGGGCGGATGCCAAGCATAGGTGTGAACCCGTGCTTCTTCTCGCTCAGCTGGTCATGTGCTTCCCACACCGTGAATTTGTCTAGTTTCTCTCAATTTGTGTATTTGATTCTTATTTAGCTTGCCACCTGCCTACGCCTCCTTATCTTGACCTTTCAGAGACAGGATATTCTGTTCTTAAGTTTCAATTATATGTAGCTACTGTTCGTTCCTTCTATTGGTATGACCTTGGCTCTCCTGGCATGAGTTTAATCTGCCGAGTTTCGATTCAGCCGTCTCTCCTCGTGTTGCTAGAATATGAATCTTCTTGCGTTTGGCCTCTAGTAACCTGGGTTGGTTCTGCTTTTGTGCAGAGTGGAATATACTTATACTAAAGTACTTTGTTTGAGGTAGATTTATGTATAATGGCGCTTGCCGCGCTATTCTTCTACTTAGCATAGCAAGCCACACTGTTTTCTTAGCTTTCTTGTGGTTCCAAGCATATGTACAGGTATGAAGTGATTGACTCTGTTCATTTTGCTTACAGCTTAACTCTCTTACATTTTTGATAGCATTCTTTCACTTTAAGCTCACAATCTCTTTTGTCATGGCGTTTCGTCTCTTTGTGTCATTCTCAGGTCGTCATTTCTTCTATCTGAGAGTCTGTCCGGGTCCTTGTGACGTCACCATTCGTCTTCCATTAAGACTTTTTTGGTTTCTTCAGGACAGTACTTAGGCACTCTTCATTTCGTCTCATTTGCTGGTAGGGTTTTTTTAATGGATACCTTACTGTCCATGGTTGTCTGGGTATCGGTACTTCAATAGGCGTTGCTCTTCTAATAGGTGCTGGGCAGAGCCCTACTGCGGCTCTCTGCTGGTTTATCTGCTCATCATATGTCACATATTTTGGTGTGAATGCTCCTGGTACTTCAAAATGGGCAACTGGAGTGCAGGCTTTATTTGGGACCTCCTCTACACTCCCCCCTCTGGGCAATTTATCGACCATTTTCACCTCCGTGTTTGGATTCATTTTACTCAATTCTTCTGTATTTATCTTCACTCCGTCGCCTGTGTTCATTCCTTCTTCATCTTCTGGGTCTATACATGATGGTTTGAAGAAGTGTCTTTTTGGAGTCCATATTTTTATTACTCCTTTCAGGCTTCCTGCTGTTCTTACATGTTCGGCTTTATTCCATGTCAGTAGTTGACATTGTCCATTTGGGCTACAGTAAATCCATCTTCCCACATAATTTCTGTGCTTTCTAGGATAGGAGAAACTTTGTTCATTCTGGTGCGTGAATGCTGGCCTTAACAAAGTCTCTTATTTCTTCATCAGTCAGGTCTTTGTGCTTCCATCCTGGCTTGACATCAATCATGATCTTCATCCCTATGGCTTTCTTCGCAGTCTTCTGGCACTGAGAGATTATTATCTTGATAACACAAAATCCTAGCAATATCATCACTAACAGGGCTCCCAAGAACTTGAATGCATCTGCCATCCATTGTGGAACCCATGAGAACAGTGATCCTAACCAACTGTCATCATCAACTTCGTCAGTTTCATAAATCATCTGGTTCTGCAGATTTGTCAGCATACCTATGGCCTCTGTTAAAGTTCCATTCTGCTCATTGTGAGAAGGCATAAATGTGCAACATGATTCGCCGCTTTTTGCACAAACTCCTCCATCCATGGTTGTGATTATGTCAAGGACATATCTGTTCTGGAGAGTGATCTGTCGGATGGCTCTTAACTCTTCCTTGATCGCATTGAATCCTTTTATGGTTGTGTTGATGGTCTGCAGCAACTCCCCTCTGGTTATCTGCAACCATTTAGTATTTACTCCAACTTGGATCCTCGGCATGGAGATCGTTGTGAACACTGATGAGGTGAGGCTAAACAGCCTGTGTTCATATAGGATTGCATGAAAGGCTTCTTCTGATTTGACAGAGAAATAATTTTTTTCTATTCGTTCAAATTAGCAGTTCCACAGATCTCTTCTTCCTCAGGTGAGCATCTGCTTTCGGGAAGCTGTCAATATTCAGGTCACTTTTCGGGTTCACTAATGCAGGTACATGGATGTTCATTATTGTGCATATACTTCCCAGTCTCTTAGCAGTCTGATGTATGCTTTGGATCCGGATGCCCAATAATGATCCATAATTACTGCAGTTCCATGCACCATTCCTGGAGCATCAAAAACTTGTCCACAGTTCTTATTCTCTCCCATCTTTCCAGTGCCATTATTCCTGAAGCTGAATTTTGGGCTTTCTAGTGGCACTATCTGTAAGGGTCCTCCTCTGTCTTCGACCCATGTCAATAGTTTTGTAGGTTTTGGGCATAATGGCTTGCAGCCATTCTGCACGATGTCAACAGTTTCTTTGTCCAGTGATCACCCAGGCTCTGCAAATCACCACTCTTTTTTCCCATCCATATGGTGAAAGCACTGTACCCCAAATCTGCATTTGGGCTCTATTCTTCCACTTTCGAGCTTCCTCTGGTGTTTTCCTTTGTTGAACATTTTTTCCTTTTTTTTGGACATTTAGTTTCGGTTCACTTCCCATCTTATTTCTGCTCCTTTAACTCCAGGCTTCTCGTACCTGATCACATGATTCCTAGCATGAGCTCTGTTTCTTGTCTTGATGTCTTGAACATAATCATCTTCATCGGGATAGACTGTTACAGTTGCCCATATTAGGGACGCGTCACTTCCCATAAATTGGCCTCTAGTTTTGCACATGGCTACGTGTGAAAGACAGCGTGCTGTCTGGACATCAATTTCTACAGCTACAAAGATCTTGGATTTCCCCATGCTGTATGGTAGGAGTGCACAAACAAAGCATTCCCCTTCTGAACTTCGTCTTCCAGCTTCCTTCATGTGCTGGTACCAAATGGTGTTTCCCAGATGTGCTGTGCTATCCAGGTAGTCGTTTAGTTCATTGTCATCTTCATGAATGCTTCTCTTGATGCTTAGTGTTTTCCTGTAGTTCGCTATAACTACATCCCTAAATGCATGTGTATGGCTTCATACATCCTTCTCCTGCTGGTTACAAATGCCCATACCAACCACCCAACGCTGGTCCGGTGTATGGTTGTATCGTAGAACTGGTACTTGTCCCCTGTGTTGGAACATATATGTTTGGCAATACAGTCTCTGTGGTTTTATTCTTCAGTTCCTCTTTTCCTTGCTTTGGCTATGAACGGCCAAAATGAGTCCACTATCAGTTGTATTTGTGCAGAGAGCTTCTGCGAGTTGGCTCTTGAGTTTCGGACGTGGCTGCTTCTATTGGCCTTCTTCCCAACTCTCCTTGTCTTTCCATACCCTCTGCTGTGGAGTTTCTTATGGCAAGCAGTCTCTTCTTCTCGACCGTTTTGGCTTGTGGTTCTGCAGTCATTGACACTAGGCCTGTTTCATATGCATTTAGTGTTTGCATCCGTGTGGTTGTCAGTAACCTTTCTTCATTCATTCTTTTCCGACCCTGTCTCCGGCTTTTCTGTTTGGTTGTTACCACAAGTATGTGTGTGTCATTGATAATCACATCCATTTCAAGTTCATTTATTCCTCCATCAGATCTTCTAGGGACTGGAATGACTATGTAAGGTCTGGGTGCTTTTGTGAGTTTCATGTGTGCATCATTAGGTGAGTGCACTGGAATTGGAACGCTTTGTGCACCAATAAAAAATGCAGTTCTGATCGTTAGTGACAGCAAAACACTGATGAATATGATACACAAATAAATTATGCCCCTGTAAGTCAGGTGGGAGCATTTACTTCCAGAGAAGCGTGGATGTCTCTCCTCCTGCGGGAGGACCAGATTGCTGCTCTGGACCCCCATCTCGATCATTCGCCAAATGTCTACCTTTATTGTACTCCTTTAACCAATATTGTCTTTCGGGATCTGTGTTTACAAGTGCTAGGTGCTCCACAAGTGTCCCCCCTCTTGCGGGTGATGAATTGTCTTTTATATCAGGATACAGTTCCTTTGCTAACTATGGGAAAAAATCTAATCAACCAACACCTCAGTAAGTCCTTTTACTGTGCATGTTCAAAGTAAGTAAGCTCCTAGTCCACTCCTCGGATTTGCTTCAGTCCTGAGGATATATTGTATGCTGGTCAATATGAAGAGTAAGGACAAAATAACAACAAATGCAATAAGTGAAGTCCTTGACACTGCTTCCTCGATCTGTCCCTTGGCAGAAGGCTTTTAGAATCTCCACAGATAGTTCTGCTGATGGTTAGAGAGTTCCACTTGGAGCACAATTCCATGCAAGAGCATGCCCATCTGTGCAACATTAGCTGGATCTCTGATGAATGTGAGGACATCAGCATCTATCGGTCTCCCCACTAGCTCTGGAAAGTCAGTGACTAGATGAAAGAGGACGTTGTGGGCCAACCTGCTGTCTTCTGGTGACAGGGACATCGGTCCTGTCTTGCTGAGGTTCAGGATTGTATACTCTCTCCTTAATGTAAACGATGTCTGCACTGTCCGTTCGCGTGGAGTGCAACTAAGATCACAATTCTATTTTGGAGTTGGCTTAGATGCTCTGTATTTGCTGGATCTCGAAGAAATGTGAGTGTGCCTGTTGTTCTTCCGACAAGATTTGGACAGTCTTTGATTATTCGAAAGAACAATGTGTTGATAAACTCATTTATTTCCGTCTGTGTTTGAGACATTTGGTTCTTTCTCACTGTACTCAGGAAGTAAGAGAAATTGTTCGGCAATAACAGCAAGCAATCTCTTTATTGTCTTTTCGTTTTCAGGATCTTGAAGAAAATCAGTGATACAGGTGAGCCTTCCCACCACTGAAGGGTATGATCTTAACACTAGATTAAAATAAGTTACCACGTCCTTTGTGATGTCACTACTGTGGGACACCATAAGTGATTCCGAATAGGGTCTCGGTGTGGAATGAGTCGGGATACTGTATTTGTTTCCAATGTAGGTGTCCTCGGTCAAAATTTGGCATATTCTTTTATCATCAAGGCTTAAGTGTGCCTCAGTCCAAAGTTCAAAGTCAACAGACTATGTTGTGGCTTATACGTGCAATTTGTCTTCTTCACCTTGCAACTAGGATACACAGAGTGTCTGTTTTTATGTCCTTATCCCCTTTTTTGCTTAGAGGAAGTGTCCAATTTAAGCCACAATTTGCAAAAAGTTCTTTGTCTTTGTTTGGCTGGTCATGCGTCCTGCTTCCTCGTCATGGATCTCGTCTTCACATGCTGTGGTTCTTCCCTGTCGCTCGTCGATTCCTCTCGTTGGGGTGCAGGCAGGGGGCCTTCTCCGATGTAGGGTTTGATATCGCCCAGAAAAATCCAAGCACTCCTGCCTTGTAGTTTCACTGCGGATGGAGTGCAGCCCTCCACTGCGAAGGGACCGTTAAATCTTGGCTCGTCCCACTTTTTCCTTGTATGGTTCCTTACAAGGACGGTGTCTCCAGGGAAGATGGATGGTATACAAAGTCCTTGAGCTGTGTCTGTAGTAGTATCTCCTTCTGTGTTCCGTGCCACCCTGCACCCCTATCGTCGTTGCTGCAGCTGGTCTGAAATTACAGTAAGGCAAGATGTCATGGTAGTTTTGCATTTCAGACCCTAAAATTTCTCTTGTTGATTGGGCATCACATCCAGCTCTATCTCAGGGTGTCAAGGGAGTTCTCATTCTTCTTCCTGTGGCTATCTCGTGTGGCGTAAGATGATTGTCAGAACCGGGTTGGTTCCTAAGTGCATACAGTGCCAAAGGAAGGCAGTGCAACCATCCCTTTCTTAGACTCAGCTTCAACTTGGCTATCCTTTCCTTTAATAAGCCATTGAGCTTCCCACATATTCCGTTACCATGCGGATGATACGCCAACAAGAACTTGTGCTTTATACCAAGCAGCAAGCTAATCTGTTCGAAATGTCTCGTTTACAAAGTGAGCTCCGTTATCTGATCTCATGACTTCACACACCCCCCCACCTGGGTAACACACCCCTCACTAAAAATGTGGCCGCACAGGTAGAGTCTGGGTGTGTACAGGGACCTGCCTCAATCCATCTAGAGAATGGACACACCTGAACAATTAAGTATCTGTACCCGTTACATACTTGAATCATGTCGACGTAATCGACATGCAAGTGCTGAAAAGTCCCATCAGGCCTTGGGATGACTCCTCTCATTACTTTTAATGTGTGCCCAGCTGTGAATTGTTGGCATATTATACAATTTACTATGAAAAAATGCAACATGCTCCGCTAAATTCGGTATGCGAGTGTTGCTGCTAAATTTTCTTTTGTCATGTGCGCCGGATAATGTAACTGCTCCAGCGCTATTGTTAATAGGGATACAGGCATTACTGGTTTACCAGTGCTGTCTTGTCACCACAAGCTGTCAAAGGGGTTTAAAGAACACCCTCGACATTTCTTTTATTTCTGTGGTGCCTCCCCTTGGATTTCCATTAACTGTGTCTGCCCAAGATTGTTATAGCTTTTAGGGGTAGTTTGTGCAATCATTATTCGCTCATTGGCATGGATAACTTCCACTTGCATGATTGTTTCATTTTTGGATGCTATACGCTTGGCTTTCGTGTCTGCTGCTTGATTTCCGCGTGAGATAAAATATGTCCCCTTCGTGTGGGCGCCGCATTTTACGACCGCTATGCCCACTGGGAGTTGTAGTACCTTGATCAGCCTGTCCAAGAAGGGTAAGTTCTGTAGTGGCATGCCGTCTGCTCGGAGGTAGCCCCTACTTTTCCAGCGCGCTAAGCCTGCGTGCACTGTTGACATCACATAGGCGGAGTCACTATACACCGTTACTTCCTGGTCTGCGTGATTCTCAATGGTGAGTATCAATGCCAATAATTCTGCAACCTGTGCTGAATTGTGAGATGGTATTCATGCGCTAATAAGTACTCGGAATTCGCCATTTGCTGTGTGCTTCATTACAGCAACGCCTGTATATCTTTGTCCATCACTTTGATCGATCCTCAAAGAACCGTCAATACATTTTCTCCTTCTGCCATGGCATTTTCCTTCACTCTGGGGATTTCATCATAGAATTCTTCATAGTTCACACAGTCATGTATTGGCTCTCCTTCAGTGACTGGCTCTGCTATAAACGTAGCTGGGTTCACTATCTTACTTCGGACTACCTTAATCGAGGGATTTTATATGATCACTTCATAAGCAGAAGCTCTCTGAGATCTCAATGTGTCCTTTTGTTTCTCTAGAATGGCAAATAGCGAGTGCTCGACGTACAATGTCATGGAGCATCCCATCACAATGGTTGTAGCCTTCTCTATGGCGACTGCTGCGGCAGCTAAACTTTGTTCGCACAGGAAATGACCTCTCATTACTGGGTCTAAATTTCCACTGTAGTAAGCCTGGGGCTTGTACCCCAATGTGGTTATCTGCGTGAGTACTGCCATCATAACGCTGCCATTTGTGTTTGAAAAAAGGTAAAATTCCTCTGCATAATTGGGAATCCCTAGAACTGGTGCTGTGCAAATGGCTTTTTTGAGTTCAGCAAATCCTTTTTTCATGGTCTCAGACCATTCGATCTTTTCTTTCGTTACTTGGACCTTCTTTAGGGCTTGAAGTAAAGGCTTAGTGTAAGAGCTATAGACGAACACCCATGCTCTGACATAGTTGCATAGGCCTAAAAAGCTTTGCATCTGTTTGATCGTGTGTGGCTTAGCCGTGTTCAGTATGGCTTCAGCCCTTTCTGGGGTCACTCTCTTTCCCTCATGTGAGATCAGCTGGCCTATGTGCAGCACTTCTTGTTGACAATTATGTAACTTCTCCTTGTCAACCTTATATCCTTTCTCAGCCATTATAGTCAATATCTGAACAGAATTGTGCCTGCATTGCTCTTCTGTTGTACTGCAAATTAAGATGTCATCCACATATTGCAGGACGACACTTTTTAGTGCAATATTGCTCAAGTCCATCTGGAGGACTCTGCTCAAAATCGATGGACACTCACAATACCCCTGGGGTAGCCTCATGCTTTTCAGATGCATCTGCCTGATTGTAAATTACGTCAGATCTTGTAAGTCACGGTGCAACAGGATTGAGAAAAATGCATTTTTCAAGTCATTCACAGTGAAATAGTTTGCCTCAACGGGTATATTACATAGAATTGTAGCCGTGTTAGGGACTAGAGGGAACTCGGCCTCAACAATATCATTTATTGGCATCAGAGCTTTGATTAAACGCCAAGACCCTCCCTTTGATTTTTTGATTGGATAAACCACGGTATTGCATGACGACTCTGACGTCACTAAGATGCCTTGCTCCATCATTGCAGAAATTATCTTAAAAATCCCCTCATCTGCCTCTCTGGACATGGGATATTTTCAGGCTTTTTGTAGAATTGCTCCTGGTTTCAGTTTAATTTTCACTTCTCCAACCCCTTTCAAGAGGCCTACGTTATAGGGTCCTGTAGTCCATACTAAAACAGGCCATGTCGTCATCAAAGTATTCAGGACAGTTTCGTGCCAACATCATTCTCTGAGGCACTTCTCTTTTGATCATTTTTACCCAAAAAGTGAGACTCATTTCCACCATTGTCTCTCCCAAATCTGCTTGTTCTTCAAACAGATTGTCATCGGTGACGTCAGTCAATCGATATCCTTCTTCAATGGCGATTACTGCGCACCATTGTCGGCTCTCGTCTTCATAACCACCAATCAAGGCCATTCTCCCTCGTATTGCAGCTGTGTGTATCATCAAGGGAAATACTTGTCCCTTTTCCTCGTGCATCAGTATTCTTGGTCTGAATAGGAATTCATCAGGGGTTCTCATGATTCTGTCTACAAGGCCTGGCAGTCCTGCCATAAACACAACCATACCATATATTAGGCAGAATTATATGCAGTACCCTTTGGGAACACCACACACAATTAAGACTACAAGTGACGGTACAAATTCACCTTTAGTACAAGCCTGTACTACAGAGTAAAAGTGGTAGCGATGTCTGAGCAGCCAGACTTATCTCAAGAGTAAGTGAGCAGTATCAAATAGTTAGACAAAGGACAGAAATTACTGATATTCAAACAAACACTGACTCAAGGTTTCCAAGTGAAAGAATATACATTTATTTACTCTTTAGTTATATAACATTTCACTAAGGTAAGCAGTTTTAAAAATCACAATCTTAATACACCACACCACTCCCAATAAGTTCCAGACAAGTTAAGCTCACAAAATGAAGTGGGAGTAAAATGGCACTCCAGCAATATAAAAAGGAGGGAAAGACAAAGTTAATAGAAATTGAACCACACCAACAGTTAAGTACTCAGGGCAATTGAGCAAGAGGAACTACAGTGATAGAATCAGGTAGAAAAGGCTTGGGGCCAAAGTCAATGGGTCAAAAGTCTTTTGCTCAAGATCACATGGTTCAGGGTAGTTCACGGTAAAGTTCGTGCCACGGGTTTCTGAGCGAGGTTGGTTGGCAGAAAAGTTAGTTCAAAGGGAAGAGAGTAGCTGAGGCGGACGTTCCTGGTAGTTCCTGCAGGCTCACGGCTTCTGAAGTGACTGTCGGACTGACAAGAAGTAGGAAGAATGGAGGGTCCTGCACTACGCAGGGAAGAAACCAGCAGCGGAGCAAAGCAACAAATAAAAGGTGCGCTCCTTAAAACCCAAGCAGGGTCTGACCTTCCTGGCTATCCGGCCCATTGTAGCTCTGTACAGCAAATTCAACCAGAGGAGGGGTCCTGGCTTAAGTTTGGGTGAACTGGTTGGTCCCACCAGCTCAAGGGAAGAAGATTCCTGGAGGATCTTCTCTGTCGTCGGATTCTGAAGATTCGGACCTGCAGCAGGGCTTCAACGGGCGGTTCAGTCATTGTAGTGGTCCTCTTCTGTCAGCTCCTCATTGGTTCTTTCATTCAATTGGCGACTCTGCCTTTCCAGACCCAGAGACCTGCTTTTTTTGCAGTGTTCCCCAATTCACACAGCCTGGCTTTCAATCACACAGCAGGGTGGCTGTCCTGGCAAGGACAGTCACCCAGCCAATCAAACAGGATTGCGACTTGGGTTACCAAGGGAACCCATGGCAGGGGTCCTAAGGCCCCTCCCTCACATTCTGCCTACCCAGACTTTCAGGCGCCTTAAGGAGGGCTTCTGTGCAGAAGCCCGCAAAAAGACGGCAAACAAAAGGACCAAACCTGACAAAGACTTTAACAAACAGAAATGGTGAATAAACCGAGCCGGAGCTGAAATAAAATATATTTGGTCAAGCGGGTTTATGTTCGAGGCTAATAAAATAGCCTAAAACAATACCATGGTTATATAAGATAACTGCGGTATGAAAAATAGGGTAGTTACCACTGCCACCAGCCAAGTCTTGATAAAAAGGAAACGAAACAGTGCTGCAAGAGAAACAGACAAAAACGGATAATAATTAACCCTTTCCAATACTCCATGTAAGATGGGTTGTACTGGGTCTGTGATTTAAAGAGACTACATAAAGTTAATGGCAACTTTACATGTTTCTGGGAGACAGTAGTCAGTCCCAGAAAAATGGAGTCAGTGGGAAGTCTAAAAGACAACCCTGTGTCACTGCACTGAAGGTGCTGTGTAACACACATAAAAATGATGCTCATGGAGTAGGTGAGGCTCCAGAGCCCAAGCTCACACAAATGGTAAAAATACGCTGAGCAAGACACATGTAAGAGTGGGAAAAAAGGCTCACACTCTTACCAGGTGAAAAAAATAAACTCCAGAAATCCAGCAAAGCTGCTGAGGGACTCATTAGGTAAGGGAAATCAGCCATTTATGAGAATTCTCCCTAAAACCATATGCAAATATTTCTGGCTCTAATGGTATACCCCTCATGGCTGTGTGTCCTGCGTATGCTCTGATTATTTCACATACATTTGAATAGTGCATTTCTGGAGTAGAACATACTATGCCCTCCTCCGTGAACGAGATTGTCATGTTTAACTTTGTCATTAAATCTTGACCCAAAATGTTTACTGGGGTCTGACGTGAATATAGTAAAGGCACTTTCATTTCACATTCTCTGATGGAGACTGGAAGTGCATTTGTGAAGGGAACATGACTTGTAGCTTCTGTAAAACTTTGAGTATTTATGGCCTCGCCGGACAAGGAAAACTTGCCTTCACGTATGCATGAGCGTGTTGCACCCGTGTCAACTAGGAATGAATTTACTTTATCCCCTATAACGACATCCACCCTAGGTTCCCTGTGAGAGTCTGGTGTCACTGATAGGATAGAACACATCAGGGTTCCCAGTGAGCTGTCCTAGTCCATATACAATTTTGGCTCACTGTGTGCTGGTGGATTTCCCCCATTCCCATTGTTACTTCTCATTCCAGGGTTCGTGGTCTGCCCTGTGCTCATCTTCTGTGACAGTTGCATCGGTGCCTGTTGGGAGTGACCTTGTGGAAAATTCCCTATATTCTGAGGTTACACGCATTGTTGCGCTCCTGGCGCTTGTTGTTGCACAGTGTGATTTTGTGCAAAACCATGCTGTAAAACTGCAGGTGGATTTGCCATGCCTGCTCCTGTCCCTTGGCCGTTCTGCATGAAAGGGTGAGGAAGCAAAATTGGTGCAGAAGAAATTGTCAAAATATGCTCTTGAGGGAGCCATGATAACTAGCGCAGCTGAATCAAGGATGCAGCAGGTGACTAATCCACAGCAGAATAATCAGGGCAGTACTGGGTTTTACCCACGGGGGAGAGGATTTAGGGAAAGAGGATGGCAGAGTAATCAGGGAGGCTTTCAGAATAACCAAGGAGGGTTCCAGAATATGCAAAATGGCAATCAAGATGTGTCAAATTGGCAAATGATCTGGCCACCGCCACCGCCAGTATGTTGGTTGTGTGGGATGTCAGGGCACTTAGCGCGCACATGTAGAAACCAAGGCATGATGCAGAACGGCCAAGATGCATGGGTGCTCGAGACTCATGAATCTTGGACGAAATCTATACCTGTGTTCTACCATATATTGTGCCATCTTCTTCCTTTTTCTTTTCATTTCTATGTTCATCTGCCCTTCGAAATTCCTCATCTCTTCATCACTTTATTCTTTTCTCTCATATTCTTTGCTCTTCCTTTGACCTTTGCTGCTCCTGTCTGTCGTGATCATTGGCTGCTCTTTGTTTGCGATCAAGCTGTCTTCCTTGCTCTTCGTGATATAGCTGTTCTCGCCTTTGTCAGTCTTTCTTTCTTATTCTTTCATCTCTTAACTCCTTCTCTTTCCCGTTTCTCTGTACATCATCTAACCTCTCCTTTTGTTTCGCGTCATCAATGCCTTTGCCATCAAGTTTTAATAAAATTTGCCCTCCTATCCATTCGTCTTTTGCGAATGCTATCCCATCAGTTCTATCTTTGTTTCCCTTTTATCTTTTCCCTTCTCTCTCTTTGTCGAGAGATGCACTTGTCTGTGCCTGGTCCCTTCTTTCGTCATCGCATCTCCCCTTGTCCCGTGGGACTGTGGAGGTAATATCCTTATCCTTATCTTTCCCTTGATTTTCGTCACTTCTTTGCGTAGGTCACTCATATGCGGGGTTGCTATACCCTGTGGCTGCTTTAAGTTCTCTCAGCGGGTATAATCCCTCGTCTTTACTTTCTTCAACTTTCGTTTCGGATGGGGCGGGTGGCGCGGTAGGCATCTCACCCCCCTTTGTGCATATGTTAAGTATCCAATCTATTGGCGGCTCTTCTCCCTTTTCTTGTTCATACATTTTCCACAGTTGTAAAATAGCTAGGCGTTTGTCTAACTTTTTGCCTGTGTATGTGGCTTGCAAATGTGTCGTCATGTGTTGCAAGACAGCTTTACATAAAGACCCACCTTGTGGCCATGGCATAAACATTTTGTGGGCGGTTCCCTTAACCCACTCTGTACTATATTTCTTCAGTTTGGGTGCGTGTTTCGGCAACTGTTTGCATAAGTGCGTCAATGGAGTTATGTCTTCCATGCTTAAATCTGTTCCCTTGCCTCTTATATAACACTTGTCAACACTTTTGCGTGACTTAAACAGTTCCAACAATATGAGCGAGCACCAAACACTGCAAGCTCCAATCCTGATTTTTCACAAAATTTTATACCTTCTATTTTACTCAAAAAACATCATTCATGTTATCTCAGCTACTCAATCGCATAAAATTTAAATCAGTTTTCTCAAGGAAAATGTTTTGATATATGACATCACAACAAAAACAGATAAGACAGATGCTTAATAGACTAGACGAACACCAGCTGGTCACAGATATCTCTGCCTCTAATCATTACCCCTTCATGGAGTTTAAACGTACCCCTTTCACGGCATCTTTAATCGCTGTTGTAGTCTATTTGTTCCCCTTTCTTTGGGACTATGGGTACACGTTTCTTCTAGCCGTTTGTATTAAAAGCGTAGGAATAAGGCAAATCCTCTCAATTCTCAGGCGTCTTCCCCAGTAACCTCTCTCTTCTCGGGTGTCCTCCCTGGTAAACTTTGTTTCCGATGCTTCTAATGTCAAAGTCATCTTCCATGTTTTCCCTAGACGTGCCTGGTCATCGCCTTATTCTCGAGTCATTATTCCCTTGTATACATACATTATTCTCTACTTCTAACTATATTTTGTTTTCCCATCTCCCTCCATTACCTTTTCCCTTTACTTGTTCTAAAGCATGCACTTTTGCCAAAACACTCAATCTTTTTTACTCACCATTCTCATATTTCCTCTCTGGACCCTCGGGATCATCGGCTTCGTTACTGCCTTCTTTGGCTTTTCACCCGCTCAGCTGCCCGTAGGAATGGGAATGGATAATGTGGGGAACACGAGTCCCTTCAGACCCTGGCCTGCAGTTTTTTCTTACACTACCACTGTCTACGGGGAGCTTCACGGTCTATTCGGCCAAATGGCAAAGGACTTGTGATATTGCCGAAGACCTAGAGTTAATTTATGTCGACGGTTAATGGGTGTCTTATTCCAATCGATAATCGATAACCATCAATCTCTGTTACCAAGTGTACTCCGGAGACCCCCGGCCGGCCCATACAGCCGAGGTTTGCTCAGAAGTACTTTAAGACGAGATAGCTGCACCCTTGAGATGGATGAGGGTGCAGATGTATTACTCCAACACCAATCAATAAGGACAAATCAATGGTTTGGCAAAGGGAGTCGGTTTAATGACAAGTACAAAAAACAGGGAGTCATGGAAATCAGCAGTGATACGATCGTCCTTCTCGCCTTCAACTCCAATGAACTTCATACAAGTTGTAACATTTATACTCAAAACTCGTCATAATTGACGTGTAACACTCAAAAGTTAACATGCAATTCTATTGGTTCGGAAAAGGTAACTTTAATATAGGTACTATATCTGTATATTGTAACGAGTGAGGGGATTGGATAAACACTGTCAGGTGGGCATCTGAGCCCTAGATTCAAAAATGACTACTGAAAACGTCACTAAAGGTACGACGTCTCATTGGTTCTACTAACTATAGGACCCTAGATTATTTGGTCCGTTGTGATTGGGTTGGCACCAAACCCATGCATATTCTTCCACTTTGCTTTGCAGCACGTGGAACGGTTGGCCAGGTGCGGAGTGCCCCTTTGTTACCCGGCCTTTCTCCAATTACGGTTACAATCAATCATCGCTTCAGCAACTATGTGTCAATTATTTCACTGTGGTTGTCCTCGAAGCTGCATCTTCTGTCTGGAAAAGTTCTGATATCTCTGCCTGGGCGGATGCCAAGCATAGGTGTGAACCAGTGCTTCTTCTCGCTCGCTCGGCTGGTCATGTGTTTCCCACACCATGAATTTGTCTAGTTTCTCTCAATTTGTGTATTTGATTCTTATTTAGCTTGCCACCTGCCTACACCTCCTTATCTTGACCATTCAGAGACAGGATATTCAGTTCTTAAGTTTCAATTATATGTAGCTACTGTTGGTTCCTTCTATTGGTAGGACCTTGGCTCTCCTGGCACGAGTTGCATCTGCCGAGTTTCGATTCAGCCGTCTCTCCTCGTGTTGCTAGAATATGAATCTTCTTGCGTTTGGCCTTTAATAACCTGGGTTGGTTCTGCTTTTGTGCAAAGTGGAATATACTTATACTAAAGTACTTCGTTTGAGGTAGATTTATGTATAATGGTGCTTGCCGCACTATTCTTCTACTTAGCATAGCAAGCCATACTGTTTTCTTAGCTTTCTTGTAGTTCCAAGCATATGTACAGGTGTAAACTGATTGACTGTGTTCATTTTGCTTACATCTTAACTCTCTTAAGTTTTTGAGAGCATTCTTTCACTTTAAGTTCACAATCTCTTTTCTCATGGCATTTCATCTCTTTGTGTCATTCTTGGGTCGTCATTTCTTCTATCTGTGAGTCTGTCCGGGTCCTCGTGACGTCACCATTCGTCTTCCATTAACACTTTTTTGGTTTCTTCCGGGACAGTACTTAGGCACTCTTCATTTCGTCTCATTTGCTGGTAGGGTTTTCTTAATGGATACCTTACTGTCCATGGTTGTCTGGGTATCGGTACTTCAATCGGCGTTGCTCTTCTAATAGGTACTGGGCAGAGCCCTACTGCGGCTCTCTGTTGGTTTATCTGCTCGTCATACGTCACATATTTTGGTGTGAACGTTCCTGGTACTTCAAAATGGGCGTCTGGAGTGCAGGCTTTATTTGGCACCTTCTCTACAGAACTACATTTGTATATTTCACTTCAAGATATGTGTTGACTTACTGTGCGTATGTTCATGGGTGCCAGCTTTTGATTTTTGCTATTCTTGCAGCCGGTCATTTTTTCCCTTTTCCATGCTGCTTAAATGTGGTTAGTTATGGCTGTGCGATGTATCGCAACAGACACCAAGAGACCGGCCATAAAACAAGGGGCTTGTAGCATGCAGTAACCAGGACTGAAACAAGTCTCCCATCTATGCAGTAGCCAGGAGCAACTTTGTTTAGCTTTAAAGAAAGAAATGGGCCAGCCCCCTCAGGCCAAGTTGCCTAATAAATGATTAAGTTTTACAAGTCCACTTTCAGCAACATGGCCTGAGGGGCACCCTTCCTTGCTTTGAAGCTAATTGGGGTCTGTCCTGGTTACTGCATGGATGGGAGACAGTCCACAGTCCACAGTCATATGTGTTCTTAGTTTAAAAATCTCATAAAACACTAAGAAAACACACAGCATCTACATTTTCTTTAAAAAAACTGTGCTGTCAGTCATTTAAATTATTTCACTCATGGACCTTTTTTTTTATTTTTGCTGAATTGCGTTTTGGTAGTTGTATTCTCCCAGTCAAGATGAGGGGAATAATGGCACAATTGTAAACTTTTTGCCTAATATAGTTTTATAAAGATTTATATATTTGATTGACACTATGGTATGTGTACCTTTCAAGTTATCTTTATAAAGCAGAGTATTGTTGAAAGCCAGACATGGGAGTGAGGAGGTGAAATGATGAGAGGGAAAGTAAGTCATGAGTATTTGCCCATCATGTGACAAGAGAGTTTGAAATCCTGGACAGTGGTACAGTTGTTTGCCCCTGATGGTGGCTTCTTTGCATTGCACAAGTAAAGGACAAATGTGGGGGACCGTACACCTTTTTTTCACAGGGCGGTCGCAACTTCATTTTTTTTTCAGGTTGGCAAGCTTGCTCAAGTATTTGGCTACCAGGATTTTACTCAGGTTGTCTAGTTCCCAGTGCAGACACTTACCCAAAGGACCACCAGCAGCTCTTTAGTATTGGGATTTAGTTTTGATCATACATACTTAGCCATAAATATATCAATGTGTTTAAATGACTTGCTTGTGGAATCACAAAGCAATGGCTAGGAGTCCGTTCTGTATATGACCTAAACTGTTTCCTGTAAATGGTATGTACAGTACTGCGTAACAAAACTGGAAGCGTAAAAAGATGCTCTGTGTGCGCACAAATTAAATATGCAGTACTGGCCCTGCATGGTACGCCACCACAGAAATATAAACACAACAAGAACGAACACAGAAACTGTGCTCTGGCGGCACTCCTCGGATCGCTGGGATAATCAAACAAGCCACACAGTATGTCTGCTCAAAATAATCACTGCATTTTTATTCAGTGCAGGTCTGAGAGAGACAGAACAACAATGCCTGCATTGAATAAAAGTGCTGTGTTTATTTTGAGCGGATATACGGTGTTGCTTGTAAATAGCACAGACACATTTCCCCTTCTTGTCAGGAAATCACCTACTTGGCTACACTTACATTCACAGCACATTTTCACACCATTGTTTCACTTCCCCAGTGCATGGATCAACAGGACGCCAAATGGGCAGATAAAATCACACTAACAGTGACAATAAGCACCATGGCAAAACCTGACCACAAGTAGACATACAATCACTTTCAACTACTACACTGATCAACACACAGTGCCCACAATAACATTGTCTTATATACATCTTTGCAAAGTCTCAAAATCTAGCCATGTTTTTATTAAACCATGGTTACCTACTGCACCACACTGAAAAACATTCCCACACCAACTCTAGCATCCAGGTGTCCAAAGACTTGGTCAATCCAGAGTGGTAGGCACTCTTTAACACACCGATTATATATTCAACCGGCATGCAGCTGCAGGAGTAGATTAACTACAAAAAACCACATGTTGCTTTAATGAACCGGTCAAGTGGCACAGCGAGTAGAGCGCTCGCTTTGACATCCGTGCAGAGCCTGCTAACGCAAGTTCGATTCCTGGCGGCGCCAAACTCAGCCATTCATCCTTCTGAGGTCGATAAACGAGCACCACACACGGTGGGTAATAATAAGCAGCCCTCAGATACCTGAGGGTCCGTAGCACTATATAAGTGCCAAATTATTATTATTAACAAACTCTTAACTAAGACTGAAAGAGAGGCATCCCCGAAGATATAATTTCCAAAACCATACCACCATGCAAAACTGAAAAAGCCAACTATATGAACTAAAGTAACCACACTTATTCATGATTATCACTATTATATTTTGTTATTTTTATTATAATTATTATTGTGTGGGTATTTATTGAGCGTAGACTTAGCTTTGGGAAGCAATGCAGCTCTTTACAATCATAGGGGGAAGAAAAAGGTTAGGGAAGCAAATAAACAAGTGAGTTGGGATCTAACAACAGGAGCGGGTGGTCAATTTGTCAGCAATGATTCTACAAGCTACCAGCGGAGGAAACAGTAGGGATCAGATCAACCAGTCTCAAATAGGGTGGGGGGTGGAGGATGTGTGGACCTAGGTGTTATGGAGGAGGCATTCCCTGAAGAAGAGGATCTTTGACTCCTTCCTGAATTGTAAAAGTGAGGGGTACACGTCTGATGTGGACAGGAAGGAGGTACCAGAGTCTTGAGGCATAGACAGTGAAGGCCTGTCTTCTGGTTCTTTCCTTCCGGCACTGCTCAAGTCTGCACATGTGCTTATTTCTGGTGGATTGTAGGGCTCCAGAGATGCTGAGTTTTTCAGTGAGGTAGTTTGAGGACTTCAAGTTGACAGCCTTGTAGATATATTCATGGACTGACAAGCGAAAATGACACTAACACTGATAGCCAGGCATTGTGGATAAGATCAATGCCAGCTGGATCTCAGACATAAGACTGCCTTCTTCTAGAACATTACCCTCATTAACACTTACACTCTGTTGTCAAAGAATGTCTAAAAGCCTCACCAAACCTTAACCAAAAGACATAACCATCTACCACATTAGGGTGTCACAGATGCAGCACAACCGGCCCCCTTATGGTTGAACCTTTCTGAGAGTAACCTACCTTAGATGGAACATTTCTCACTCTCTGGAACAGCCATTCACGCTAGAAAGGTGAATGGTGTCTATGCAAATTCTGCCTAAAAAAGCATGGACGATCCCAGCTATTCAAGCTTCATTGAGGAGTGCACTGGCAGTGCTGTACTGTGACTTTGGAAGAGTATGCATCGCCCTAAGTATTCTCTGTCAGTCTGTAGGAATCTAGCAGTGTGAGCTTTTCCTAAGAGTAAATTGCCAGGGCATTATCAGTGCTATTGAACACCATCAGTGGGAGCTTCGTCCTCTAGTGACCTGTCTGTCTGTCTCTTTCCCCCTCTCTCTCTCGCTCACTCTCTCTCTCTCACGTTCACACTATCTCTGTTGATGATTGTGGTGTGATACAGTGGAGTGGACTGAAGCTGCTCTTAGCCTTTCAATTTTGGTATGAAGATAATTTCCTATTGAATTATTGCCTGTATTGCCAGTGAATTACTGGTCCCTCTTAAGCAACCCAATGAGAAGCAGAGAATGGAATTAATAGTTTCGATTAAGTGAAGGAAGGGCCCTTCAAATAAGACCTACTGTAAAGTATGAGGCTCTCACTCTGCTCAAAACAGCCACACTAGAGAGTGACTTGAGCCTGACTTGAGACGGCAGGGTGAGGACAAGCGAAGGATAGGTTGATGAACTGGACACAGCCACAGCCCCGAAATGTGAGGTGATTGTTTTGGTGGGGCAATGCCCTCTGCACTTATATTTAAGTTGCTTCTGACTATCTATATTGTGTAAAGTCACAAAGACCTTCTACTTCAAAACAAATACTAGCAGGTTGGTGACCCATGAACCGCGTAAGGAGGATTTGTACATCCTGTGGACCCGCAGGCTGAGGGACATAAGAGTGCAAATGATAATACCCTAATAATGTATGGAGACCCATTTACTCTCTCTGGCATTAAGTGAAATACATGTATGGAGGCATATGAGTTCTCGTGGTGGCAATCTTTGTTAGACAGAGAAATGTACTGTGTAAAGATATCCCTGATCAGGAGCCATTATGAAGAGGGGAATTTGTGGTCACCAGTAAGACAAGGACAACGCTGTCTTTTTTTGGCACTGCATTTAAATAATGAATGAATTTGATATGTTTCTTAAAGATTCAGAAAGGAGTGACATTGTTTTTAAACATATTTAGCTGAAAAGTATCCATGGGAACCCAAATATGCATTATGTACATCACTGCTCTCCGCCTAATAAGCCCAGGTGAGAATGACATGCACATTCTACATTAAAAGAAAACATATTGGACCGTGGTTGGGCTGGGGATTGGCACATATTAATTATATATATGTTCTTTGCAAGCGCATCCACAATACTGACAAACTGCTGATGTAACATTCAACTTTCTGATGCTGCTATTGCGCCGTTTGCATCCGCCAGTGGTATCCAGTGATAAAGTCACCTGGGAAATGGCTGCCAGGGGGTGACATTTCCCCAAATATGAACTCCAAAGAATATCAAGCACTTTCCCCGAATATTCTATGACTGGCGTATATAATAGAAAAGTATACCCGTCCTAGAATATGTGGGGTGCAGGAAAGAAGATTGCCTACCTGGCGACTTTTTCCAGGTGACATTATCACATGGAACCCCGCCAATCATCTGGTGAATTTGATGGATGGGCACTAACTTAATTTTGTGTATCACGTAGGGGGTCTGGATCCCATTCTCTCTAGTGGGAACATGATGTTTTCTTAATTGAAGAAGAATTTTTTCTCCACCCTTCCTCAACTCCTACCCTTACAGTAATCACCAAAAATATTTTAGTTAATTCAAAACTTTATTTACCAGTGCAGGATTGGGGGCCATCTGAATATTGTGAGGAACATTGTGATACAAATCAATACATAAAGACACATTTTTTAAACCCAATTAGATTTGCACCTAAAACTACCTCCAGTCAAGGGAAGTAACCCCATCCTCTGTTGGATCACAAAGGTTCGGAGACCTGTGGGACTTTAAAAGCTATGATGCACACTGGTTCCTATAGACTTTTCATGCCAGAAGAAAATGTTAAATACTGGTCCGACTCTCGTAAGATTATCCGAAGAGGGCTTCTACTGTGTGGTGTGTGCAGAGAAACTTCATTGCAACAGTAACAATTGATGTAACACCCAAGGTGTCTGCATAATCAGTTTAAAAATATCTCTCAGTGTGACAGTGTAACTGTGTGACAGGAGCTTTGTGTTCAAGCAAATTGATGAGAATAGCAGGACCAGGAGACAATTCGTGCAGTATAACAGCAATGGGCGCGCACACGAAGCAGTCACTACTGAATGGTAACAAGACAACGGCCAATAAAAGAACATGGAACCAATCACACACATCTGGAATGTATTTTGAGCTACATATATTTCAGAACCAGAGGTGCCAAAAGGCCAACATGTGAGAATTGGCAAAAGACAAGTGTCCATACACCCATACGCCATTGACCATAAAGATAGCTTTGCATTATTACCAATTACTAGTAAAGCAGAGAGTGGATAATCATTGTATCCTTAGGACAGTGGTAATTATATAATGGAGAAAGTGAAGAGTGCGTAACTCCACCATTCGCGAACCATGGAATGCAAGCAATAATTGCAGGTGTAGGTTTGGGTTTCTAAGGACTTAAAATGACCTCACCCACTGCTTGCATGCTGCCCCAGTCCTCTGGCTACCTCCCTCTTGACCTATCGCTTGTGTACCTCCATGGCCACAACCACCTAGCCGGTACTGTAGTATGTGCCGTCACTGCCATTTGATCTGATGCCTGCACTTCCTTTTTGTGTCCTGCTCAATTCCCCTGCATCGTCTTCTTTCAATTTTAGATATTAAAACGGGACTCCTCTCTGGAAAGACCCACCATCATTTTGATGGTGGGCATCTTTTCATAGAATGGTGACTGAACAACATGGCAGCTGCCAGCAAATTCAATTTTTTCACATGGTTGCAAACAATACTGCCTGCTGATTTACTAATTAAGATCCCTCTATTTACTCATGAAATATCAGTTTGTTCTCAGGCAAATAAGTGCGGTTATGCTCTCAACAGTGACTAACAATGGTAAATTAGCTGTGAAAATATTGACTTTGCCTTGGCCAATTCGGATCCTCAAATTGAGGACAATAACTGCTGGTATTTTCCCCTGATTCCTATGTTCTTTTGCCTGATATACGCAACCAAGACTACTCTGTGTATGTATTAGATCCTTCCCTGCTCTCGCACATCTGTGAACCCAGCCTCCTACCTGACATTATTTTCTCAGAACACCATGGTGTCCCTATAAACTCAGCTTCATGAAAGCAATTTACAATGGCAATGTTGGCATATGTATTGGCTGTGACATCAACGTGATTTACCTTATGAATACTGCCATACATTGTGTGAACAGCATCATAAACATGTTTTAATGTGGCAATGCTGGCATACAGTTTGAAAACGGCATCATAAAAGTGATTTACCATGGCAATGCCATCATATATTTTGAGCGCAGCATCATAAATGTGATTTACAGCAGCAATGCTGGCATATATTGTGGGTGCAGCATTGTGAAAATCTTAAATGTTCATGTGTGACCTGTAATCTACTGTTTTTTGCATGTGTTACCATAGAGAACCAATTGAAAATTGTTTGGCTTTATACTAGATTTTCCTCAGAAAGTATGCTGTAAAAATCCCCCACTTCAGCCCATTATATACAAAATGTCCTGGAGAAAGGCCCCTTCTAAACTGCCCTGCATTATTTTGTTCTGCCTCCTACTTATTTGGGGCAGTATTTAGTTCCCTTTACGTAAATATTCATCACCTGCAATGGAAAGCATTTAGAATTCTGGTGCCCCCTAAAAACCCACATGTGACAGAATGCCATCTGCACAGATAGGCAATTTCACGTTATTTTCATTTCTGTAACACAAAATTATGCTGGTAATTCTGTCACAGAAAATTAGCTTCGCTAATCAGGCCTTACTTTCTTAATGTTCAATTCTGGAAAAGTATAGCACACAAGTGTTGTCTTAACGAGACCCTGTGTACTGACATACCAGTCTCTGCCAGGAAGTTTGGCAGCAACAAAGTAAGATGTACATTC
Source organism: Ambystoma mexicanum (assembly GCF_040938575.1). Taxonomy (NCBI): domain Eukaryota; kingdom Metazoa; phylum Chordata; class Amphibia; order Caudata; family Ambystomatidae; genus Ambystoma; species Ambystoma mexicanum. Next base: position 1,271,899,862 of record NC_090929.1, on the reverse strand, counting down.
CTGACAAACAGCCTGCTAGAATCTAAATTAATTGAATCCATGGGCTGCTGATAACAGTGGGCACCAATGATCCGAATCATGTATAACTGGGCCTCCCCAAGGCCTGGTGGTATATTGATAAATACATATAAAGCTATATCTGGCTTGATATAGTGAACTTTGGGAAGCTACAGTTATAAATGTCCAAAAGCCACTTGATGTATTTTCATTCAACCATCTTTCCAGTGACCCCTGTAACTGTCAATGAAGGGTTTCCCTCACAACAGGACGTTAGGTCCACACGTAGGGGCTTCCTTTGTTCTTTGCTCTGAATGCTTAACCACTTCCTAGGTGAATGGGCTCTGCCCCCAAAAGGCCGGTGTCAACAACTGCTTCAAAGAAAGCCCTGGCATCACAAAACGGATATCACACCAGGAGTATTATTACTGGAGTCTCTTTGATGTAGGGAAGAAAGGAGAGGGGAATACTGTAGGTAGGCAAGGAAAAGAGTTGCCCCCAGGGGAGGGGTTCCACTATCTTGAAATGTTCTAGGATGCCTGTATTTCCTGTGCCCCTTGCATACTTCCTGCAGACAATGCACTCTGGGCATGACATCACCAGGTGAAAATTCGGTTTATAGTCATTCTATCGACAGCCAAAGCATCTAATGCTATACCATCTAAAAAAAAGCATCTAATGCATTTATTTTCTATTTTTTATGGGGGGTCCCCCACCAACCCCTCTTTTTAAACCTTTAAAACACATTTTTATTAAACTAAACCCTTTACCATCTAAAAAAAAGCATTAGATACTTTTTTTAGATGCTTTTTTTTTAGATGGTTTGGCTGTCGGTGCTTTGGTTGTTGATGCAATGACCGGATACTGAAAATTCTTGCCGAGGCTGCCAGAATGGTACCCTTACAGAAAGCTTAAAATGGACCAATCCCCAGTAGCAAAATGTTTAAGTAAGAGGGTGAGACGGCCCCTTAATTGAATCATATTTGGATCACAAGAAGAGGAAGATTTCACCTGGAACCTTTTTGGGGTAAATACTGCCCAAAGTCTCTGCCCTAGGAGATAAAGGCTTGCAAAGAGGGTGCAATGAAGGGCTCACCTTACTGTCTGAGACCATGTAAAGGGTCCCACAGCAGCCCAGGAACAAAGAAATAGCTATGGGTTGAATTGTTCACCTCAAACTACTTGCAAACCAATTCAACCACTTTCGAGTCATTTTTGAGCCAGTACAAGATATATGAAGGTGCATAGGCAACTCACTCAAACCTTTCCGACACCGGCTTGACCCATTGGGAGCACCAATATGATGCATCTTGCGGCGATTTGACCCATTTGAGATCAATTGAAATTAACTATCTTACTGTCATGACTGCTGGCAGCTGACGAGTCTGGCGGCGGTGGTAACTGGTCCAAGGCTCAGTAGTCTTCACCAAGCTCGATCTACGGAATGGCTACCATCTACTTCAGATCAGAGCAGGGGACGAATGGAAGACGGCTTTTCGCACACCCTACGGCCTGTATGAATATCAGGTGATGCCGTTTGGCCTGGTTAATGCACCCTCAATCTTCCAAAGGTTCATGGACCGTTTGTTTTCGGATTTATTGGGACAAAACACAGTGGTCTACTTGGATGATATCCTAGTGTATTCCCGCAATCAGGAAGACCATATCCCCCAAGTTAAAGAGGTTTTACACAGATTACAACATCACCTTTTGGTAAAGCTGGAGAAATGTACCTTTGCCCAGTCCTCCTTGTCCTATCTGGGATTTATTCTATCTGAGCAAGGAATCACCATGGATCCCAAAAAGGTCGAAGCCATACTAGACTGGCCGTCACCCACCTCCATCAAAGAAATCCAACGTTTCTTGGGACTGGCAAATTTCCATAGGAAGTTTATTCCAGAGTTCTCACAACTTACTCTTCCCATTACTTCCTTGTTAAATAAATCTTCCAGACCTTTTATTTGGTCAGTAGAAGCTGAGAACAGCTTTCTCAGCTTGAAACAGAGTTGCTGTTCAGCACCCATTCTTAAGCAGCCAAATCAACCAAGACCCTTTATCCTGGAGACCGATGCTTCAGCAGTGGCCGTAGGTGCCGTTCTCCTTCAATCTGACCAAGGCCGGGAACTTCCTGTGGCTTACTATTCAAAGACTTTGACCCCAAGTCAACGGAACTATTCTGTCATTGAACGGGAACTTCTTGCCATGAAACTGGCTTGCCTTGAGTGGAGAAATCTACTCCAAGGGAGTCTTCATCCCTTCCAAATACATACAGACCATAAGAATCTACAAATCCTCAAACAACAAGAATGTTACAACACCAGACAAGCCAGATGGGCTCACTTCTTTGCTCAATTCGATTTTTCCACAACCTACATACCTGGTACCCAGAACCAGATTGCGGATGCATTGTCCCGCCGAGACGACACTAACTCGACCTACAGGAAGGAGATGATGTTCCCACACACCCGAATTATCACCTTGGTGTCCTCCTTTATGCAGGAAGTGAGAGAAGCCTCTCTGAATGGGTCAACACTGGATACTAGTAGACTGCCAGTCAGCTGTAAAGATGGTCTATTCTTTGTCCACGGAAGACTCTTCTTGCCCACAGAAAGACTCTGCCAACAGGTTCTTCGATGGTGTCATGACTCTAAAACCGCCAGACATCGAGGGATACGAGGAACGCTGGAATTGCTTAAACGTTCTTTCCAATGGCCAAACATGAAGACTGATACACAGACCTACGTACAATCGTGTTTAGTGTGTCAGCAGAACAAGCATTCCACCCAAAGACCATTGGGATTATTACACCAAGATCCGATCCCTTTGGGTCCTGGAAGTCCATCTCTACCTACTTCATTGTTGAACTGCCTAGTTCCCAGGGTTGTACATGCATTATGGTCACTGTGGACTCTTATTCCAAACTAGCTCATTTCTCTCCACTGTCCAAGTTACCGGCAGCCTCCGTCATGGCGGAAGTCTTTCTCAAAGATATTTTTTGGCTACACGGCTTGCCCCAGAAGATCGTGTCGGATCGTGGTACCCAATACACCTCCCGATTTTGGGAGGCCTTGTGTAAACTTTTGGGCATGGAGAAAGCCCTTTTATCAGGATTTCATCCCCAAACAAACACCCAGACCGAAAGGCTCAACGGAACATTGGAACAGTATCTGAGATGCTTTGTCAATCAACAACAAGACAACTGGGTAGCCCTACTTCCTACCGCTGAGTTCGCGTACAATAATGCTGTACATTCCGCTACGGGTCTCAGCCCCTTTTATTGTACGTATGGTTTCCATCCTCGATCCATCATACCTACCATCTGGAAAGAGACCAACATCCTGTCTTTGGAGACTACACTCAAACAGCTGAAGGAAGCTCATGACACGGCTAAACAAAGCCTACAGGAGGGCAGCAGACGTTATAAGAAGCAATCAGATAAACATCGGAGTCAAGTGCCTACTTGGGGTACAGGCACAAAGGTTATGCTGTACACAAGGTTCTTGCCCCGTTGGGTTAGCCCTTCCAAACTATCTCCCAGGTACATCGGACCATTTGTAATAGAGTCTAGAGTCAATCTAGTTGCCTACCGATTAAAGTTGCCAAAGACCCTCAGACGGATCCATCCGGCATTTCATTCCTCTCTCTTACGCTCTTTTGTACCTGATACTAGGAAGCAAATTTCGCCCAAGTTAATGATCCAGCCCACTTCTGTCTTGGATGAATGCGAAGTCTCACAAATCCGTGACTCTCGATACCATCGGAAAGGCTATCCCTCCTCAGAGGATACTTGGGAACCAGAGACTCAGGTCCATGCCCCCAACTTCTACTCCAGTTTCACAGACTTCATCCAGGTAAACCGGGAGGAAGGGGTCTTCGAAGGGGGCATACTGTCACAACTGCAGGCAGCTGGCGAGTCTGGCGGGGGTGGAAGCTCCGACACGATTAGACTGTTCCACCACGTTTCCTTGAAACGCTATCCCACGGTCTAGTCTTTTTCCAACATGGCCGCTAGTCGAGTATTTCACCATTCGTTACTCAGCGGCTCAGCGCGTTGCATCTGTGCTTTCCCGTGTTTCGTGCGATCCTTTCTGTGAATCCTTCTGCGGTCTTAGTCCGCCTTCATTTCCCTTTCCCCTGCTTCCTAATTTCCTTCCTTGCTACCAGTCTACCCGTTTTACCTTGCCTCTTGTTCCTGGTTAGCTGCCTCTCCACCTTCTTCTACGTTCTGCTCGTTTGTGGCAGTTGTGTTTAGCATCCTCTCACCCGTCTTTGGAGTGCTCCTCCGGAGATTTCTGGTTCAGTAACGGCAAGTTACCTCTCATCGGATCAGCCTATCAACAGTCCTCTTCGGTGCATTGTGGGGGTTTTTTATGCCCTAGTGCCTTTTCTCCCTGAAACATATCTGGCTGTCTCGGAGAGGAGTCATTGTGAATTTCTCTATGTATAGTCACAGTGGCTTCCTTTCGAGGCAGACCGTATCTGATCACAAAGAAGAAGACTCCAGCGCGACACCCCCGAAGAAAGAAGCTGAACTATTCTACCTCATCAGGTGAGGAGGAGGAAGGGACTCTAGGGGTGCACAGTAATTCTAGCAGTGAGGAGGACATAGCAGATTCCGTGGTCAATCCAGTAAAAAAGTCTGATAGTCTTGACACTTGATGCCATATCGACCCATCGAGAACATCCACTCGACCTGTCTCGATGCCGTTTCAACCCATCTGAGAGCAACTGACGTAAACATTGCAATGCCTAGTCGACCCCTTGGAGCACCAACTCAGCCCATCTATATGCAGACTCAACCCATTTGGGAGCACTCATTTGTACCATCTTGATGCTGACTTGACCCCTTGGAATGGATGACTTGACCCATCATGTCACTGTCCCCAATCGAATGCTACAGAGACTCTTGCCTACCTGTGTCTTCAGTCCCAGAGTGTCTCTTTCATCCAGAAGTCTGGATATTCTGTTTCTTCCTTTAAAGGGGTGAGTTGAGTTATTAATGTTTTTGTTAGGATGTTTGTATTTTTAGTTTAATGAAAGACCCCTATCGTGGACATGTCGTTTATTTTGGTACCACATTAGTATGATATGGTAGGTTATTTATAACGCACTTAATACCCAGAGGTTTCTAAGCGTGGACCCGGGGATCGAACCTGTATTGCTCTGCGTCGTCTTGTTTCCAAGGCGAGCACATTGCCGCTGAGCTATCCTCCTGGGATGCTGATTTGGATGTGTCCTTGCTCACTCACATACTGCACACTCCTCAGCTGCATTAACATTAAATGTAATGAAGTAAGTGTACCATTCATGCTTTTCCTGTTTGACCTTTATGATTGAAATCACTGTTGGGTTAGTAGTATTGAGATGGAGTTCAGAAACTCTGCTCATCCCTGTACTCCTACAGAGCAGTAGTCTTTTGGCCACATTGCCCATTCAGCACCAAAAGCTGCCTCCGCTGCTTCCTCTTGGTCGAGTCTCTCGGCTCCCCTGTGCCATAACTAAGAATTTGAAGAGCAAAAGGGGTCTTCCCTCCTCTTGTGTGAGAGGTCCTGCATGTCCTTTCCTTTCGTGGTGGCCATCTTCCACTTCTGAATGTTTGAACACTGTTGTCATGTTGACTATTTTGCATTTTGTGAGTAAATGTCAAACATGCTGTCTAAACATGACACCTACATCCACTGTTGGGTGTTAATAGCCCTTTTGCGAGCAGCTGCGACAATGGAGTTTATTAAATGCAACTAGACCCTTCACAGCAGCTCTCCACTTGCTCCCAATAGCTGATCTAGGTTGCGTGTATTAATAACCGGACTTGCCGGCATCGAAAAGCGATCAATGAAATGCATTGCGAGTTAGCACTGCAGTCTGCAATCAAGGGATAAGTTGGGGTCCGAATTATCTAATTGCTGTCATTTTTCATGTAGTTATTCGTTTGCAGTCTTTCAAAAATACCTGCCGTGTTAAAGGGCCTGATTCACAGAGTGTTTTCTTATGAGATTGCATGTGTGACCTCACGAGCAAGGCGCAGGACACCGCTTTGTTCCACTTGTGCAATTGCACAGGCATGAACATTTGGCAGAATTAAATTGTGCGTGAACACTTTGTTCCCGTTTTAGTTCCTCAAATTGCATCTCTTACTGGTTTTTCGTATTAAAAAACAATCTTGCCGGGATTTCTACCGTTGGAAACTAGTCAGGTACCCGCCAATGCCGTTTATTATTGGTGGCAGAATCTGGCCTTTGCTTTCCTTGTGGTATGCCGCGTATTCAGGCGTTTGCACTCTGGTTATGTCACTGACCGGCAGATTCATCTGACGGCAGTTGAGGGCTACACAGGCGCGGGTGCACTTCCTTTTCAGTGTGTTACAAACTGAGCTACGAGAGGCACACCGGATCCACATACGGCAATCACTGACGCAGGGCTCGCGCCGCACGACAGCGACATGGCCACCAAGCAGCTACCCCTGCGGGAAGAGTTTGAGGGCTGGTCACCTGCGCAAGTAGCCGAGTTTTTAAAGCAGGTACAGTTCCATGCTTACAGTAACAAGACGTTTTCGGGAATTGAGGGTTAAAAAAAGCACGTGTTACTTTAATAGCGACGCTCTTCCTTAGAAATCGTTAATGTGCCAAGAGCTATTGTCCCTGTTGCAAAACATTAAACTAGAATATAACATGATCATGTTTTCGGGGAGGCACATATGCTAGAAATATAGTCTCGATGCTACGGTGCACAGGATATTGATGGTATAAGATACTGTATTTCAAAAGGCAGAGGCTAAGAAAGTAAGTCAATATTTTCCATTCAAAGCTTGGACGGTCGATTTGTACACAGAAATGGGTCGGTGTGAAACGGCAACAATCTTCATCTGTGAGTGTGAAAAATATGAAGCGATATTTTATAACTGGACATATTTCAAACCTCTAAGAGGGGCTGGACAGTTCCTGGCTGATTTTTGATCTGACCAGGAAAAACCCAGGAGTCCCTGAGATCAAATGTATATTACAAGTATACTTGCTGTTGGTTCGGATGGCCTATTTACATTCACATCGCATGGACATCGATGGGAAAGGTGTGTAATCTCTTATTTATTTATATATTTATTCATGCATATGCTTGTAAAGCACTCGTCTAAAAATCACTGTTATTAGGCACAATGATTGAGAGGCAGCATGAGCCAACAGGAGTGATATGGGGTCTAGATGAACCGGTGCACCATGCGTGATTGAATAGCCCGGTCCCTTGGGGTTTCCTGGACTGGAGTAGAAAGGTGGAAAGGTGGATAGGTGGATATGCAGGTTGTTCCAAGGATTAGTATCCTCCACCGCAAACAAGAAGTCCTACCCCTCTCTTCTACATTTCAGAACAGCTTAAGACCCTCCTCTTCAAGTACTGGCCCCTCCCTAGCGCCCAGGTCCACACACCCGCCACCTAACCTGAGACCGAGTGATCTGCTCTTCCCTGTTTCCACCCCTGAATGCTTGTAGATCCTTTGTTGGCAAATTGCTTGCCCTCCCCCATTGCTAGCCATCCACTTCCTTGTATTGATCCCTTGCGATCTGCTTGCTTCCCATGCTGCACTGCTTCCTGAAGCTAGGTCCACCCTCAATAAATACCCTAATAATAGTATTATTATTAGTAATAATAATAATAATAATAATAATAATAATAATAATAATAATAATCTTTCACCTCTGCCGTGCATGCTAGATGTGGTAACTCAACCAGAGTTTTTAAAATGGAAAAAACATTGGAGAACTGCGTAAACGTATCTTAAACCAAGCACATTTTTTAAATGCCAGAGCAGATTTTTGAAGGCTGCAACGAATTCAGGTGGCAGTACCTTGGTATCTTCCGTCCACCAATGTTCGTCACCGGTCTATGATGAGCAGACAAATATTTCATAAGATGGAACTGTAGAAGCAAGTCTCCTTTAAATGCCCTTACTTGGCATGTTCCATGATGTCTCTAATGAGTGATCTAGCAGATTGCTCCTGGCCACAGTCTTGCTGCATCGAGTGCCTATAATAATTCTGAACTATGCAGTTGCCAAAAGCAAAGGATCTGATAATTGACCTTTGTGTCCACATCTCTTAGGGTTGCAGAGGGTGTACGAGTTCTCCCTGGCAATATGTCATGGGTGAGAGTATTTAAAAGGCACATCATATAAGTACTTGTCAGCAAATTGATTTTAACTAACCTGTTTACTTACCGAGGGTAACATTGAAATTATGGGATGGGTGTGAGGGGTATATTATGGTCATCAACAAACAATGGGCCTCATTCAGACCCTGCCGGTCCGGAAACAAGGGTGCCGGTAAGCTTACCGGCACCTTTGTTTCCGGACTGGCATATCACAGGTCTGCCTGCCGGAGCCTCTGTTCCTGACAGGTCTGACCCTGCCGAGCACAGAGGCCCCAGTAGGCAGACCCGTAACGGAAGCACCGGCACCATTAACAACGGTGCCGGTGCTTCCGTGTCCCCATTCCCATAGAGTCCTTTTGGACTCTATGGGAATGGGGAACAACATTTTACCGGAGTCTGACTTTTCAGACCATAATCCCCTGGTGGTACCGGGAAGTCAGGAGCCGATAAATATTTACAGGTCCAGCGGCAACCCACCGGTAGGACCGGCACAGTTACCGCCGGACCCGTAATGATCCCCAATGTTGTAAAAGGAACTGTGGCATTTTATATAAAGCAAGAAAGTAAGTAGCATGCCAATCCCACCTTCTGCAATGGATCATAGTGCACCCCTAGAAGCAGCCACCGATCCATGCAACCAAGGAGCCCATTCTGTGTATTATTAATGCCAGGTGCAGTGTACTAAAGTAAGAACATGTATTGATATGATATGATATGATATGATATGGCATTTGTAACGCGCCTATACACAAGTGTTAACTCATACCGATGATTTTATATCCCATGACTTTGAGGCCACAGGGACTGACACTTCAAACTAAGTGCCTTCAACTTGAAGCAGATTTCGATCTTTCAAAGTCATGCCTGTGGCTGCATGAAGTCCCACTTCGGCCTTTTGAAGTCAAACTTGATTTTTAAGGCCAAGTTTAGGGAATTTCATTGGTTCATAATGTAGTGTATTTGGTATTATTTTTGGTAGTCGGTTCACTCAGAATCCTGAATAGGTGCCAAAGTGGGTTCATATTATTCCTCTTGCTCTTGTCAGGAATGCCTTTCTCCTCATATTTATTCTAGGCCTCATCTTCATTTATAAAATATGCTACAATGAATATGAAGCTATGCAAAAATCATTTCAATTAATTGAACTCAATAGAAACTTGTTTGAATCGATTAGCCTTACATCTGAAAGGAGGCTTTTGTTTAAGGTACAGCCATAAGACATAAGAACGGAGCTCTGAAATCTGCCATATAGATGTTGCCTTTGTGCACCTTTTCTTTAATGTCCAAATGGCTCTTCTGCATGATGCATTTGGAATATCAAACAATCAATAGCCACAGATCATGTAACTTTGAGAGGCCCAGTCGTTGGAAAGTCTCTCCCACAACATTTAAAATGAATTCTGTTCCCTGGGACGCGAGCCAGGCTCGACCATTGTTCCATCTGCGAGCTGTATGAGATGGCATAGCTCGCAAATCTCGTATAGCATGCAAATTGCAGATAAGAGGAACTCTGTGTCACTCCTGCCGTTTCCTCCTGTTGGCCGCAGGGGTGTAATTTTAGTGGGGACAGCAATGTTTGTCTCCCCAACTTTCGTGGCACACCAATTTGTCACCCTCATTTGGCAGGGGCCCCTTTCCTTTAGATGTCATGTCCCCCCTCCCCCACATTTTCAGGAATGTTGCTCCACTGGCTGGAAGGGCGCTTTACGCGGTGCTCCCTGCTATCATGGGACCCCTAATATGAGCCCCGCTGCCAGCACCATTCGCCTCTTGTCCTGGGCCGCTCCTGACAGATGTAGCCTGGAAGTTCAATGATCCCCGCTCCATTCCCTGCCGCTCATGCAACTATGGTCACTTCTGGCAGACGTGACCTTGGATTTTGACTCCGCTACCCACTGGCACACCAATTCTTTGCCGGGTCGCCCCTAGCAGAGTCGGCCTGCCCTTGACTATGCCCTCACCCCCACTGGTCCAATTCTTTGCTGGGTTACACCTCGCAGAGAATGCCCAGCCTTGACTCCTCCCCCTGCTGTCTCACTGATTCTTTGTTGGGCTGTACTTTGCTGATGCGGCCAGTATTTGGAGGAAGCCACTTCTTCTTTGTCCCATCCACAACTAGCCAGCCCAGCCACTTCCCTGCAACCACAAAAGGCATATTCCTCATACCCTCTTTTACCTTGTCTGCAACCCCCGAGGCATATTCCTCATACCCTATTTCCACTACCACATGCTTTTAATTTGTAATCCCTAATACAGAATATCATATCTTTATAGACCCCACCCTCAGGTCATATCAGAGGTTGTGGCCCTGTAAACCTTGTTAAAAGCCCTTGCTGTACTCGCTCTTCGTGGTCCATATTTCACAGTGTGACTCTTGTGTGGGTCTATAAAGCTTATTTAGAGCCTGGGTTATGTTAGAGACCGCCTCTTAACCAATCTGAATACTCAGAATGCAGTCTGTAATCCCAGGCCTTGACCTAATATCCCTTCTAACTTGAACAGCAAACTAAAATCATTCACTTCCCTTTACAGTTGCACTTCTCCATATGCTAATAGCCTCACAGATAATGACCCTTCCCCCAAAGTATAGCCCTCCTATTTGCCTCAGGCAATAATGTGGGGGTGAGTCATTATTCTCCCATCATGACCCCTCTCTTATTCTGCAAGACTTACATTTTTGCTCCCATCAAGACATGCAATAAAAAAAAGCATTTGGCTGATAAACTACTTTTTCTTTGTCATCTCTCATCTACATTGAGATTCTAGCTGTTGGTGTAGGGCATTTTGAAATGAAAGATGTCTCTCTATTACGGCATGCCAGTCTATGCCAGAGGCAGACGCCTGCCATTCCAGCAGAGCCAGAGGAAAGCCCCTCATGCCTACCAGGCGAAGCCCTGAACCTGCTGGGGATCGACTACTGCCAGAAAGACATCTCCTGCATGGGGATACCTCTGTGGAGTCATGACCCTATGAATAGGTAGACAGTAAGTACTGCTAATTGTAATCTACTGATGGTTCCTCACACGTTGGCATCTACTTCACTAAGTCTTCATTAATCTATACACCATAAGGCAGCCATAGTATCAGGTATGACCATGTAAGGCGCTCCGAGACCCTCCGGGTAGCACAGCGCTAAACATTCAGGAACTGCAGCAAAAAACCTGGACAAACTACAAACCTTTCAGAATAACGCGCTCTGCGCAGCACTGGACATCTCCAAAAGGGAACATATCTCTGAAGCCAGACAACAAGCACATTGGCTACCTGTCCGCCAGCGCATCTTGTTCAAAACACTTGCGATCACGCATAAATGCATCCACAACACTGCGCCTCCTTACCTATCCCACAGAGTCATCCTGCCTCCAGCTGCAAGAACCATTAGAACACCATATGCTAACCTACTGCCGGTCCCAAGAATTAAACGTGCAAGATGCGGTGGCGCTAGATTCCCATTCATTGCCTCTAGACACTGGAACTCACTGCCTCACTCCATCAGAAGTGAACCCTCTCATCTTGCCTTCCGCAAGGCCATCAAAACCAGACTGCTTGTCTAAACCTATACACACAAACGATAGGCCGCACCCTCACGTACTCTTATATATGACCACCGTATCATTACGACTCTGGTTTCCCCAACCAAATAACTGTATTCTGCATGACTGCAGCTCAAATGTAACCCTGTTGCCTCCCATACGTATTCAAACAATGTAATGAAGCCTGCATACTCTGATGTGATAACCTCTCACGCTTATCTAACCAATGTAAGGCGACTACAACCAAGCCACTCACCTAAAGAACTGTAAACAAGACAAGTTTTTGCGGGCCTAACCTAACCGCACACTTACGTTTTGCAACTAAGACATATTCGTGTAACAGTGCCTCCATGCCCCTTGGCTGTGTGAGCGCTTTATAAATGCAAATAAATAAATAAATAAAAATAAAATAAAATAAATATGCATGTGTGTGTGCTACGAGGTAGGGGGGCTGTGCTAAAAAACCATGTGACAGGAAGCTGTAAATCCATACCTCCTATCTCCTACGACAGATCTATTTGATCACTGCAACGCCGAGAATCCCGACAAAGAAAATACAGAATACAATGGCCCTCATTACGACCTTGGCGGAGAACCATGGTGCTATTTGCACCATGGTCCATGGCGCTAAGTTGCCAACTCCACCATGGTGGTTGGCGGACTTACCGCCCCATTCCGACCTTGGCGGGGCGGTAAGTCCCCAATCCCCATTTACCCTTCCCCATTCCCATTTTTGCCCCATAGGGCATAATGGGAGTGGGGAAGGCGTTAATTACGCCACCGTAAATTACGGTGGCGTAATTAACAACAAGGTCCCTTAGCGCCATGGATTTTAACGCCTGCAAAAAGCAGGCGTTAAAATCACCATGGCGCTACGGGAACTCGTACTCAGGCGGTAAGGGTCGGCGAAGTTTACGCCGGCGTAAACCCCTTACCGCCTGGGTCGTAATGAGGGCCAATAACAGCAAGGCACAGTGATTACATAGTAGAGTATTTAGGCATCCAAAGATCATGAACAATACAGTTTAGGATGGCAAATATTCACCATTTTTTCCCCCAGCCCTTTTCTCTTCCTGCCATCGTTTACTTAGTAAAAAAACAAGTCGTCAGCCACACTTTGTCATCCGTTGTGAACTGCGTTTACATTTCTCATTGGGCTCTTTTTGTAAATATTGGCTAACTTTTTGATTGTTGCACCCTCTCGCATGCCTGGATCCAGATAAAGCACAAGACAACGACCGCTTTCATTATGGACTAAAAAAAAAGCTCAGCGCTGGTGATTGGGCCGGCTCTCGCCGGATCTGAGATCCAACACCAGATGTGTAGCTGGATCTCGGGATCCGGTCAGAGTCAGCCACCCCAAACCCATGCGATTGGCAGTGCTCTGCGCAGGATTACTTTAAAAAAAGAAGCGGCTGTGACAGCATGGAGTAGGGGGGCGGAGCAACACATTGCCACCATGAGCACTCTTCTGGCTCCGCCCCCCTACGTGTAAACAGCAGGACACCAGGCCAAAGGCTTTATTAAGGATGGCTGCAGTGTTTCCAGGTCCTCCTATTATATGTGACTTTGGGCTTCTTTTTGCCCAAAGTCACTTATAATATTTGGAGGTCGCATGTTGCGGTTTTTGTCCGCTTATTACCCCTATTAAGCGCTTATTGCTGCGCTTGTTCATTTAATAGGGGTAATAAGCAGACAAAAACCGCAACAAGTACAATGAATTCACAGCTGCAGCCCTGATTAACAGGAATCCACTGGAGTTAACTACCCCGTCCAGCCGTCACTATCAGCTTCCTTCTCTTCTCTTCAATCACTGCCGCGGCGCCAAGTCCGACCCCTGCTGCTAAGTTTCATTAGCAGCCGGGGTCATTGAATGGAAGGTAAGAAAGCTCATAGTGATGGCCGGCTGGCAAAGTTAACTACTAAACTAGAACATGAATGAGACCACGCCCTTACAGGACACAGCAGGGGGAAGCAGCACACCGATCTCAGTGCATCAGTGTTCACCTCTTTATTCACACACTTTTTATTAAGTAATGGTCCATTTAAGAACCTGTGTTGTGGACTAGGGTTTGAAAAGGCGCATTAATACTGAAAGCACATACAGAAAAACTAGTTGCCATAAAATATGTTTACAAAAAAGAGTTGTGCACTATTTCAATAGTATTTATATGTCCGCATTTGGTGGGCTAAATGCATTTGCTTTTTTCGGGATGAATGTCACTTTTCACTGGCATCCTATAAAGCAGGGGTCACCAACCTTTTGTGCACAATGAGCAAAATGTGTATATCAAATGAAATGTTGAGCAACATCAATTTTTCAACAGAACATATCGGTGCTCAGTTGGTGGAAAATGATTGCAACACAAATCAGAAATGTAATAAACTAAAGACTGCTAATAGAACATTTTTATTTGCAGTACTTAACACTTATCTAGAGCACATTCAATTTTAGTAAAATACATTTACAAGGCTTTTAACTTATTTTGACATTAAGTGGTTGTTTACAGAAAATTTTGAGAAAATGTAGTGGCCAGTATGACATTTTTAGACAGATGCAACCAGTAAAGTTATTCTAAAATGTAGTAGGACTAAACAAACATTACCTGGGCTTCGGGTTCTCGAGCAAAATATTTTTAAGAAATTTAGTGCAAATGTTTCCTTGCATTGGACAGTACAATTAGTCACAAATGGAGCACTGATTTTCAGGTGCACTTTTGGGATTCTGCCCAAGGATTTCTGGAATATATAGTGGCAAACGGTGCATTCCTAAGCATATAAGACCAGTATTACTGTTACTCAGTCATTGAATGCTGTATTATGGACTGCTTTTTCTTCAGGAATGTTGTGAAAGTTTGCATTTCTGATTGAAAGAATGTTCTCTATCCTCTTGAGTTAATTTTCCAATGGTCAGGGGTGCAGGCACCACAAATATGATGTCTGACAGCCAGAGGGGCTGGTTGGTGATGCCTACGCTCAACAAGAAGGCATTGGAAAGTATTACTAATTCAAAAGAAATGAATATATTCTCTCAAAACTGTTACACAGATCAGAGGCCACAAACAGAAATGTCAGTTTGAGTCTTTAGGTAAACTATCCAGGACAGGTAGGAGGTCCAAGTCATAGAAAGGAATGCCCCATGGTTCGATGCATAATGTAGAATCTCGAAAATACAATTGAACCATGATTTAATGAGGGGTGTGTACACGGCTGGTCAGATTTATAGTTTCAAAAGAAACACAAAATTAATGTATTGAGAAATAATGGAACCTTTTTTCGAAGGACAGCAAATTGATTTATGTTTAATGCAATTGTCGAGGCAGTCATTATGCCATCTCCTTGGACAAGTTGTCCTTGGATGACCAGCCCCCCCCCCCTCCATTCCCCTCTCATGGTTATAGTCCAATTTTCTTACTGAAAATTGCCTATAAAATATTCTCCAAATTTGTGTTGCTCAGACTGGAGATGTTGGCTCAAAGTAACAATATCTTAAAGCCCTCCCAAGTGGGTTTCAGGGGAGGGCTTAAGTACATGGACCACTGATTCACTCTGAGCACCATCATGGAGAAATATGGAAAGGTTAAGGGAGGAAGATTATTTGTGTTTTCTTTTCAGATTTGGAGAAAGTGTTTGATTTGATTGATAGACTCATATTGTGGAGGAATTTACCTTTTATTGGGGTGCTTAATGGTTCATTAAATCTTATTGAAATGTGATAAGCAGATATCTCTGTGTCTTTCCAATATGCAAAATACGGGGATTATACATTGTCCCCCCCCCACCAATAAAGGTGAAAAGCAGGGATGTCAGTTGGCCCTAATGTATTCCTTAAAGACTTTGACTCTAGTACTTCTCATAGGAAAGTTAACCCACCCTCTCTGAAGGGGACATTTTATATCATGCTTCTTTATACTGATGACACAGCTATTTTGGACTTTGCAGGTCTCCAACAGGGCCTGCTATGCACAAATGACTATTTTGGGAACTATAGTTTTAAATTAAATATAATATAAACAAAAATGGTGGTGTTCTGGAAAAGGGTGACGCTTTGTAGCCGATTTTTAAATGAATGTAGAGATGAAGAGGTATTCTCATTTTTATTGAGCCTACTCTTCTCAAAGAGCGGTGCTTGGGTCAATCATTTTAAGGAGGCATCTGAAATGGCATCATTACGGGTGAAAGTGCTATTTACATTTTTATTTCAAGTTTGGGGCATTCAGAATGGACATGTGCCTGGAGGTATATAAGGCACAGGTCTGCTCCATAATATGCTCCAGCACAATCTGGGGTGGTTCAGACTGTAACGTCCAGGAGGCGTTGCAAAATAAATTCCTGTGCCAAATACCAGGTCGACCTCAAGGTACACTTGGTAGCACCTGGTAAATTCCTGTGCCAAATTCCAGGTCATGCTCAAGGTACACCTGGTAGCACCATATCATATAAACTGAATCTGAGGTGTTAATTTAAAGGTGTCAGGCCAGTTAAGATACTTTACTTATTTATTAAAATCACATAAATAAGGCCTCCGGTAAAGAAAAAAAGAAAAATACTCTGGTGCTGGTGGTTAGAGGGGAGTTGTAAGGCACTGTCCATTTGGATAGGGCGGTGGAATATAACTACATTGGCACATTAAGTCGACGCAACATATTTCTTAAAGCAACAACTTGTCCGATGGGGAGAGAGGCATATGTCCAAAATATGCAAATGCTCCCCTCTTTAGCTTTATAGGCATACTTAGAAGACGGCAAGAAGAAATCTGTGAAATAAGATCCCCATAATGCAGGAGGCTGATGCTATTGGTATGTTTAAATGTACACACCCCATCAATAAATGATGGAGTGCAGGAGGAAACACAGTGTGCCTGCAAACTGGGAGTCGCTGAAGATTCTGTTCATTTTCTGTTAATTTGACATTGATCAAGGTTTTATATATAGCTTGGTTGAATATGTCAAAGTG
Source organism: Ambystoma mexicanum (assembly GCF_040938575.1). NCBI lineage: Eukaryota > Metazoa > Chordata > Amphibia > Caudata > Ambystomatidae > Ambystoma > Ambystoma mexicanum. The sequence goes on along the minus strand of NC_090929.1, from coordinate 1,271,883,237 downwards.
TCATGATGCCTACGCCCGGGCATCCGGATCAAGCCCATCAGCCCCGGGAGCAGGCATCCAGACATTTACAAAAACCCCAGCAGCCCCAGCTAGGGGCTGTCTGGGTTCGGTCCTGGCGCCGTAGGCACCAGGCTCATAATAAAAATCAGTCCTGGTGCCATGGCTCATAGACATTACTTACCTCATGCAGACCATGCTGCAAATAAATCCAAGCCAACGTGAGGCCTGGATGGGACTATTTTACTACAGGGACTATTTTTTACTCAGGTGTGGTCCTGGGGAACTTCTTTCCTGGGACTACTTTGGAGGCTATTTAAACCACGCCCGAACAGCAGCAAATGCATCGTGTTATTCTGCATCCAGCAGCGTGACTCTCACCGTGCCTGCAGCCAGCATCCAGTCTTCTGCCACGCCCGCGTGCCTACAGCCAGCATCCAGTCTTCTGCCACGCTCGCCTTGAATCCGGAGCTCCTAGAATAAAGAGGAAGAAAAGGACAAGGTTAGAAACCAAACTTATTTCAAATTCCTCACCTGATTCCGGATCCATTTCATCTCCTGACCTGGAAAGTACATCAGTCCTGCACGCGTCGCTTCGCCAGCTCCAGCACGGCGCCATACTCACCAGTTCTCACAGCATCTTTCGATCCGGCACTGTCTTCATCATTTCTTCGCCGTACTCCGGCAACTAGGGGCACAAGAATAACAAGGTGAGCCAAGGGAATCAACAAATACCTCTTACCACCATAGACTTAGCTGATTTACAACCGGCGGTATTATTCTCCATATCTTCATATGCCGCATCTGTAAAGAGGGAGAAAAACAACACGTTAACGCATGCAATAGTTACCGGACAGCGTTGGGTAACACAGACTCTTACCTGAACGCCAGCAGCAGCTACGAGACCTTCTTCTCACGAACTCAGTTGCAACTTAAGGAAGGAAGGGGACAAGAGTGAACATCGGGCACATTGAACTCTTTGAACTTGATACTTACCAATCCCGCCTGGGACTTCAGAGTCAATGCTTACCGGAACTCTCCCAACGCCTTCAAACCAGTGAAGTAACTGGTATCTACGCGCCCCTGCAAGACACGCAGGATGGAGAGCTCATCTTTTACAAACTTAAGGTGAGGTTACTAAGGGGATATCGGAGGTGATTAGTGGGGGAGAGCGAGAACAGTTGAGAGGCCATCACTAAAACCCACAGGTGGCTAATCCCTGTCTCCACTTGCAGGAAAATACTTCTTCGGGTCCAGCGGACAAGACTACGCGGGCCAGTCCAGACAGTCATCTCTGCACTACACATCACGTTGACGGAGACCGCAGCTGTCCGGGTCCGATCGACACGCCTGTGGGGTCCAGGTGAGCGTAACAGAACACTAAGCCTTTCTAAAAATACGCACCCGGGTGTTATGGAAACCTCGTAAACTGACCAACTGGCCCAATTATTGGGGGAATTTAGGGCAGAAGTACATGCCGCTCGCCAAGAGACTAATGCCCTCAGTAGAGAACTGATTGTCTCAAAGGAGCGCACTGATGATCTGGCTAGGCAAATACTGCAAAACCAAGCTGGGCAAACGTCCCTACCTGGATATGGGGAAACCCAACCCCCGTTTCATCAAGCAATCCTGTGCAAGTGGTTTTACCAGGAAATATTCCGTTAGCTCCACCCGAACGCTTTGCTGGGGACCCCAAAAGGTTTGCTGTGTTTATGAACCAATGCCGCTTGCACTTTTTATGCAGACCGGGAACCTTTCCAACTGACCAAGCCAAAGTAGCCTTTGTATTGTCATATCTTAGTGGCAGCGCAGCGGATTGGTCCATTCTGTTAGTCAACCAGGATGATCCTCTTCTCCGGGATTTTCAGGGTTTTCAAATGAGCATGGAAAAACTATTCGCCAGACACTCAGAGGGTCAAGCCCTGGACAACAAACTTTTATCCTTACGACAGGGTAACCAAGATCTGCTAACCTATATTGCAACCTTCAATAGGTTGGTGGTGGAAACCGGGTGGCCGGAGGAAAAACTAATTACATTGTTTCATCGTGGACTTCGGGGAGAACTCAGACGTCTTGGCTCAAGTTGTGAACCCACCTCAGGATTGCACAGAATTTATAGACTTAGTGGTCCAGCTAGACCACCGACTTCAGTACCGAAAGACTGATCGAGCTAAGTTCGAGAATCGGGTATTGGTTAAACCCAACGTTGCCCCCAAAGGAACAGATGCATCTGAACCTATGCAGATCTGGGGGGTTAAAGGACCCTTAACTCAAAAGGAAAGAGAAAGAAGACGACAGATGCAGTTGTGTCTTTACTGTAGAACCTCAGGACATTTTCTACGGGATTGCCCTACAAAACCACCCAAGAAGGTGGTAGGAGTTGCTGATAAAAGCCACATAGAGCCTGATTCGGGAAACAACCACGCCCGACAAGCGTAGAGGTCCGGTTGCCGAGCTTAAAGAAGGACACTCAGACCTCGCATCTGATCATCCCAATGGTCCTACTTCATCCCAGGCAGCCATCACGTATGCACGCAGTAAGGGAATACATAGATAGCGGGGCCATAGGAAACTATATGGACCACGAATTGGTGTCAAGGATTAGTCTACCTCTTTGCAAAAAGACCACTTCGGATGTCATCACCACAGTTGATGGAACTGAGATTGCCTCGGGGCCTGTAACTCATTCCACTACAGAGATGACACTGTTGAGTCAAGATGGGCATCGAGAGACTATTGTGTTTGATCTAATCAAAGCCCCACAATTCCAGATAATACTGGGGATGCCATGGTTGGAAACACATAATCCTTGTATAGAATGGCGAGAGAAGAGAATAACCTTCCCGGATTGTGCACACACCTGTTACCCGGAGAAAACTTTGAACAAAGGCCTGGCTACAGTCGTTAACCCAATCGTGCAGTTACCTCAGGAATACCAAGAATTTCAGGATGTTTTTCAAAAAGAACAGGCCAATGCATTACCTCCTCACAGATCATACGATTGTCAAATCGACCTCCTACCGGGTGCACAACCCCCATGCAGTAGAATCTACGCCCTCACGGAACCTGAAAATCTTCACCTACGGCAATACTTGGACCAATACCTTGCTAATGGCTTTATTCGTCCTTTCAAGTCTCCTGCATCCTCAGCTTTATTCTTCGTGCCAAAAAAGGAAGGTGACCTTAGAACGTGCATAGATTACCACGCATTAAATCAGATTACGGTAAAAAAATGATACCCATTGCCTCTGATCCCCGAATTACCAGACCAAGTAAGGGATGCTTGTATCTACACTAAGTTAGATCTCCGAGGGGCATATCATCTGGTACATGTCAAGAAAGGCAACAAATGGAAGACTGCCTTTCGCACCAAGTACGGATTATTCAAATATCAGGTGATGCCCTCCGGGTTGTGGAATGCACCAGCATCCTTCCAGTATTTTATGAACAATGTCCTTCATGAACTTATCCTGACTCCAAAGGGAGTCCGAATGGACTCTCGAAAGGTGGACGCAATTCTCAAGTGGCCATCACCCAGTTCAGTCAAAGCGGTACAAAGCATGCGCGGGTTTGCTAACTTCTATCGCAGATTCATTCCGGACTTCTCCCATGTTGTACACCCCATCACAGCACTTTTGCGAAAAAACAAACGCTTCTTGTGGACCGAAGAGGCTGAAAAGGCCTTCCAAGAGCTGAAAGCGAAATTCACATCAGCACCTGTCTTAAAGCATCCACGCCCTGAGCTTCCATACATAGTAGAAACTGATGCATCCAGTTTAGCCATGGGAGCTGTCCTGTCCCAGAAGGATCCTGAAACCGGCCAACTTCACCCAGTAGCGTTTTGGTCCAGAAAGTTCTCAGCACCTGAGTTAAACTATGCGATTACCGATAAAGAGCTATTAGCTATCAAATCCGCCTTTAAGGCTTGGTGGCTCTACCTTCTTGGTGCCAGGCATACCATTACCGTAATCACTGATCACCGGAACCTGCAGTATTTAAAAACAGCCAAAGCCCAATCATCGCGACAACTTCGATGGGCATTGTTCTTTGCCGAATTCAATTTCGTGATCACTTATCGACCAGGCCGCAAACATGGCAAAGCAGATGCCTTATCCCGAATAGGGATGGGAGAAGCATATGCAAACCCGGAACCGGTGCCAATAATTCCCGAGCAAAGAATTCTTGGCATAACTACTCTACAGACACTAGAAGATATTCATTCAAAAATCCAACAACTCTTCGATCCAGCAACCCTGCAGGACTGGGTAAAGAAAGGCCCGGACTACTCAGTCGTCAATGACCTACCTTACTATCAAGGACGACTATTTCTGCCACACAAGGAACTACAAGAACTAGTCATCTCCAATTACCATGACACCCTGATGGAAGGGCACCCAGGTATCGCAAAAACTGAAGCGAAAATGAAGAGACAGTTCTGGTGGCCCACTTGGCGAAAAGACGTAAAGTCATTTGTGATGTCTTGTGGCATTTGCGCCCAAAACAAAAGCCAGAAGAAAAAGCCAGCTGGCCTTTTACAACCTTTGGATATTCCACCTACACCATGGCACACCTTGTCTTTAGACTTTATTACAGATCTACCTCCATGTAATGGATTTAAAAACATCCTAGTTATTGTGGATCTTTTTTCCAAGATGGCCCACTTTATTCCTTTAAAAGGATTACCTTCCGCTTCAATTTTGGCCAAGGAGTTCCTCGAAAACATTGTTCGAATACACAGATTTCCTTCCGTATTGGTCTCTGACCGAGGCAGTCAATTCATTTCACAATTTTGGAAGAAATGTTGTCAATTAGCGCAAATCGACGTGAGGTTATCAACCAGTCACCATCCCCAGACCGATGGTCAGACAGAGAGGACCAACCAGACCCTTGAACAGTACATACGTTGCATGTTGCACCAGACCGAAAGCAATTGGAAGGATATTTTATGGATTTCCGAATATGCATACAATAACTCAGTACATTCTGGAACCGGACAAAGCCCCTTCTATACCATATACGGACATCACCCTCGAACTTCAGAACTCGATTCGCCTCAGCACTTAGAAATGCCTGCAGTTAGTCATTTACACTCTACTATTACACAAGCCTTTAAGGAGGCAACAGAACATTTGAAACAAGCGAAAGAGAAATATAAGAAAAATGCTGATCAACATAGAAGCGATGCTCCACGATATCAGATTGGGGATCAAGTTTGGCTGGCTACAAAACACATACCTCCAAAAGGAACTCAGACTTTTAATCCTAGGTATTTGGGACCTTACACTATTAAGGCCATTATCAACCCGGTGGCCGTCAAGTTGGAATTACCCTCTAATATGCAGATCCATCCTGTCTTTCATGTTTCACTTCTGAAACTAGTTCAACCCGGGACAAGACTTGCTAAACCACCTGAGCCCATCCTAATAGATGGAGAACCTGAATTTGAGGTAAAGAATATCCTGGATTCTAAGTTGGTTAAATCAAGACTTTTTTATTTATTCGACTGGAAAGGTTACGGACCACAGGAAATGTCATGGGAGCCTAGTGACCACGTTCATGCACCTCGGTTGGTGAAGAAATTCCATCGGAACTTCCCAGACAAACCAGGGACAAGGGGAAGAACAACTTTAGGAGGGGCCTTGGGGGGGAGTGCTGTCATGATGCCTACGCCCGGGCATCCGGATCAAGCCCATCAGCCCCGGGAGCAGGCATCCAGACATTTACAAAAACCCCAGCAGCCCCAGCTAGGGGCTGTCTGGGTTCGGTCCTGGCGCCGTAGGCACCAGGCTCAAAATAAAAATCAGTCCTGGCGCCATAGGCGCCAGGCTCATAGACATTACTTACCTCATGCAGACCATGATGCAAATAAATCCAAGCCAACGTGAGGCCTGGATGGGACTATTTTACTACAAGGACTATTTTTTACTCAGGTGTGGTCCTGGGGAACTTCTTTCCTGGGACTACTTTGGAGGCTATTTAAACCACGCCCGAACAGCAGCACATGCTTCGTGTTATTCTGCATCCAGCAGCGTGACTCTCACCGTGCCTGCAGCCAGCATCCAGTCTTCTGCCACGCCCGCGTGCCTACAGCCAGCATCCAGTCTTCTGCCACGCCCGCCTCGAATCCAGAGCTCCTAGAATACAGAGGAAGAAAAGAACAAGGTTAGAAAACAAACTTATTTCAAATTCCTCACCAAATTCCGGATCCATTTCATCTTCGGACCTGGAAAGAACATCAGTCCTGCACGCGTCGCTTTGCCAGCTCCAGCACGGCGCCATACTCACCAGTTCTCACAGCATCTTTCGATCCGGCACTGTCTCCATCATTTCTTCGCCGTACTCCGGTACCTAGGGGCACAAGAATAACAAGGTGAGCCAAGGGAATCAACAAATACCTCTTACCACCATAGACTTACCTGATTTACCACCAGCGGTATTATTCTCCATATCTTCATATGCTGCATCTGTAAAGAGGGAGAAAAACAACACGTTAACGCATGCAATAGTTACCGGACAGCGTTGGGTAACACAGACTCTTACCTGAACGCCAGCAGCAGCTACAAGACCTTCTTCTCACAAACTCAGTTGCAATTTAAGGAAGGAAGGGGACAAGAGTGAAAATCGGGCACATTGAACTCTTTGAACTTGATACTTACCAATCCCGCCTGGGACTTCAGAGTCAATGCTTACCGGAACTCTCCCAACGCTGTCAAACCAGTGAAGTAACTGGTATCTATGCGCCCCTGCAAAACACACAGGATGGAGATCTCATCTTTTACAAACATAAGGTGAGGTTACTAAGGGGATATCGGAGGTGATTAGTGGGGGAGAGCGAGAACAGTTGGGAGGCCATCACTAAAACCCACAGGTGGCTAATCCCTGTCTCCACTTGCAGGAAAATACTTCTTCGGGTCCAGCAGACAAGACTAGGCGGGCCAGTCCAGACAGTCATCTCTGCACTACGCCTCACGTTGACGGAGACCGCAGCTGTCCGGGTCCGATCGACACCCCTGTGGGGTCCAGGTGAGCGTAACATAAAGCTGCTTTTTTATTTTGGGATTGTTCTATAGGAATTTTATGAAATATGATACATGTGTTTAAATGTTGTTAACTTAATGAAGAAATCAAATTAAATAAATACTGATTGAGTAATAATGGTCATTACAGGTATCCTTTAAAGATCACTTCACTTGGGGGGGCGCTATGACGCGCCGAACAAGATGGCCGCCTAGCCCCGGACCTCCGAGACTAACAACCACCTGAATTTAAAAATCCTGCGGATAGACTTTGTTGCCATGAACACCGGACACCGGAGAGATTGTGTAAACCCCCCCTGCACACTTTGAAGTGAGCGGGGGAGAAATCCACCCACCCGTTGTGGAGAAACGCGACTGTGTGGGGGAAGGGTCCCGCCTGACGGCAGAGTGAGCCGACGCCTATTCCAGGCCCCTGCTGCGAGGAACATTAGGTGGTTCTGGCCTAACCCGAGACCCGACAACGGGCGCGGGCACCAGCAACCCCTGACTCAGCCTGCGCACCCGCCCGAAGCAGACACAAGCCTGCAGAGCCCGTAACTCTTCCCGGACTGCCCTGCTCCCGACGCCGCTCCACTCCACGCATATCCGGAGCCTCCTGCGGACCGTCACAACTCTGCCCGCCACCCGCTCTCTCACCTGGTAGCTGGGCACATGGGGCTGTGCCGCCCAGGGCCGGATGGGACCACCCTCCCAACGCTCCCTGGCACACCATCTCTACTCCGGCTAGCTGCTCCCTGTCGGGGATCTCCCCTGCCTGATCCTCATCCCGGGCGGCTCCATGCCCCGACGCTGGACGGGCCCGAGGGCGGGGCTGCCTCTCTCCCCTACAGCACCCCTGTTGAACCGTGGAGAAACAACCACGGCCTGGCCCTGGGTAGAAGCGGGCCCACATCACTACACACCCCGAGCCAGCCTCCGGGGTGGCCCGCTCCCCGGCGCCAGTGAGGACACCAAGATCAACAAAACGCACTGAATAAGGTATGTGCACGGCGGCGGGCAGGCGCAGTCCCATAGCTGCCCGCGACTGTCCAGAATCCACCCCAAATATGCAAAACACAGGGCTGGGTCCCCTCCCCGGTCACTGAATAAATATTTGGTCAGAAACTAACCCACCCACAATAAAGCCGCCAATATATCCAGCCGCTACTGGACAAATGACGGTGGGAAAGGCAACCATGTTGCCAGCAAGACATATCATAAACTATCAGCCTTGAACACTTAACTATATACCTTCAGATATAGTGAGCTATGACAAATACCCTGCGAAACACACTGCACCCAATAAAAACCCACCAGCATTAAAACGTACACGTCCACCCTCTGCAAAAATGGCTCGAGGTGCCAAAAATAAAGACAAAAAAAGGGGTCCCATGGATGCATTTGCCAACTCCTCAAACCAAGAACAGGACAATGACAACGCAGAATCCCCCAAACGTCTGCATCAGATCCCCCTACACAAGAAATGACCCCATACATGGCTGCCATGGAAAGAGGGTTTGCGGCAATCAACACCAAACTTGATGACACTGGGGAAAATATCACCTCCATCCGAGCCGATATAAAAAAAAGTCAACTCTAGGGTCACAGAAGCAGAGAATAGGGTCTCAGCACTTGAAGACACGACCACCATACAAGGTAAAACCATGGAAAAAATCCAGAAAGACGTCAAGTCACTACAAAACAAATTCGAAGATTTAGAATCCTGCTCAAGGCGTAATAACATCAGGGTGGTCGGGGTGACAGAGCGCAAACCTAATATTCCCATGGAACAATTCCTTGAAGATATGCTACACTCCCTATTTCCGGAGGCACAGTTCTCCAAGCAGTTCCTGGTGGAGAGAGCGCACAGATCACTTACTGCGCCTCCCAAGCCAGGGGCACCACCACGTACTATAATAGAAAGGCTGCTCAATTATCGTGATTGAGACCTGGTGCTCCGCCTGGCACATGAACAAGGCCCCCTCTCCTTCGAGTCCAACCGAATCCACATTGTTCCCTACAACGCTCTGCATCCAACACGCGGACAAGACACAATTCTTTGATTCACCAGACAATGCTATGGCATATATAGAGAACCATATATATGAGATACCCACAGGGACCTGACTAACAAACTCCTATCCACCGGACTGGACAAGAAACCAGACTTACTACTTTGAACATCAAACAAGGCAGCATTACGCCTACCACACGCACACCTAATATAGTCCCGAAGAGGAGGCTGGGCCACGCTGCACCCGCGCTCCCTCAAGTTCTACCGCAAAATAGCAAATGGTTCATTGGGAGACACCGCCCGTTTGGGGGGATGGTGTGGGTGGGGCGTGGGGTTATGAACAGGCCCGTTGCCTGGTTAAAACAGCAAGATGCGGTAGTTATATTAAACCGCACCACCGACAAGTAGGTTTGGTTACAGACAGTTGGAATTTTAAAAAACTGACATTTTCGCAAGAGGAAGAAGACCCTCGAAACACAGCAAAGTCAACGCACATATCACAGAGGGGAACTGAATGGCATCTCAACAAATGAGCAAAAGCACAAGACTACTATCCTGGAACGTAAGAGGACTCCTTAATCCAATTAAGACCAGGAAAGTAATAGCATACGCCAACAGGCACAGAATAGACATCCTACTATTACAAGAAACGCACACCATGTCACAAAATACGAACTCACTTGGTTGCTCTTGGGGCCCGCAGGTATATACGACAAATTACTCGCCTCAATCACGAGGGGTCCTTAAATTAATCCATCGCAGACTGGGAATCCGGGTCCATAACACCAAAATAGATGCGGAAGGCAGATTTGTCATACTCTGGGGTACACTACAAGGCCAGGAACTGATACTCATAAACACATATGGCCCTAACATAGACACCCCGGAATTCTATCAACAAATTGTAAAACTAGTATCTCCAGCAGAAAAAGCAATAATAATATGTGGAGGGAGCTTCAATACCATCCTTGATCCTACCCTTAACAGGACATCAATGGGCCAACAAGCTATCACCAAAGCAGCATTAGCCTTAAAGCAGGCCATTGCCACTGTACCACTGGCCGATGCCTGGAGGGAAATGCATCCTACTACTAGAGACTATACATTCCACTCATACGTCCATGGGTCAAGCTCCAGGATAGACTATTGGCTTTGTTCCACACACTGCACTACTGACCTGCAAAAATGTACGATACTACCAAGAACAATATCCGACCAATCGCCAGTGATCCTCGACATCCAGATCGGGACACCCAATCCTGAACACCGCTTATGGAGAATGCCTCCATATCTCCTTAGAGACACCTCAATACACAAACCACTCTGCATAGAAATGCAGGACTTCTTCGACCGTAACAAAGATTCAGTAGAATCAAATCACACGACATGGGAAGCCTTCAAGGTCTGGATTAGAGGTCACCTGATCTCGCAAGTGCATAGCACCCTGAAAGACATACGGCCCATTGGCCTTAACCGAACTCCAAACCAAAGAAGCAGAAACAGTATACATCAAACCACCAACACCAGCAACATTATCCACTCTGAACGAAGCTCTGAACAAGTTTAAAACACTGGCAGAACAGGAGGTATGGTATACATACCAACCAATCAGAGCCAGGAAGTATGGCGAAGGTAATAAATCTGGGAAAATGCTATCAAACCTTATTAAGACTGAACAGGGACACAGACAAATTACCGGCATAATGGATGACCTAGGCTGAACCCATGTGGATCTCTCAGAAATTAATGAGGTGTTCTGACTGTTCTACAGCAGGATGTATTCAAATGCAGACCGAGCATCACCAGAAGAATTACAAGGCTATCTCGACTCCTTCTCTCTTCCCAAACTCACGCCGGAAGAAAGTGGTAACATGGATCTACCCCTAAACCTCGAAGAAATAAAGCAAGCGATTAAAGATCTCAAGATGGGCAAGTCACCAGGGTCGGATGTCCTACCAACTGATCTATACAAAAGTTATATAGACGAACTTGCTCCACGATTGCTGGAGGTATGGGATGAAGGTCTGGAAATCGGTATACTCCCACCATCAATGAGGGAATCCATCATTACGGTGCTGCTAAAACCGCACAAGCCAGCTCACTCCCCATCCTCATACAGACCGTTGTCCCTCATCAATGTGGATACTAAAATTTTTGCCAAGGCCATGGCCAATAAACTGAACCCCTACATGACCAAACTGATACATCCTGACCAGACTGGTTTCATACCAGGCCGCTCCACCACTCTGAACCTTAGATGCTTTTTCGCTATCCCATCTCAACTGGGTCAGCGAGTGCAGGCGGTGGCAATCTCATTAGACGTGGAAAAAGTGTCCAACTCCATCTCCTGGAAATTCATGTACGGAATCATAGAGAAAATGGGGTTCGGACCAGGATTCCTCAGAACTCTAAGACTACTGTACCACAACCCCATGGCCAGAGTACACACCAACAATACCCTTTCAACTGTAATCATTCTAGGTAGAGGCACCAGACAAGGTTGCCCGCTTTCCCCACTAATATTCGCACTAACAATAGAGGTAATGGCAGCATGTCTACGATACAACCACGCCTGGAGAGGGATCCACATACTGGGAAAACCTCATTTTATATCGCTCTATGCAGACAATACGATGCTATACATCAGGAACCCAGAAATCCACTTACCGCCTGTGCTACGAGACATTGCCGAATTCACCAAATACTCTGGATACAAATCAACAGGTCCAAATCTGAAGTAATCCCTCTTACAGAGGCCACAAACCAAACTGCAACCATGGAAGACCTACGGTGGTCCCCCACCTCAGCAAGATATCTGGGCATAATAATGGCACCAGACAAAAAAACACTGTTTACCAACAACTACGCCCCATACCTTGCTCAAATAGAATGCAAACTCAATGCCTGGACCAACCTACCACTTTCGCTGTATGGTCGAATATCCCTGCTGAAAATGCTAATGGTTCCGAAACTGCTGTACCTATTTAACGGCATCCCGATCTGGCCAGGCATGAAATTCGTCGACACTCTGCAAAAATTTGCCACAAGATTTTTATGGGGAGGCCGACAGCCTAGACGGAGCTGGGCCAAACTCTGCGAGTACTACGACACAGGTGGCCTGGCAGCTCCAGACTTTCAGCTGTATTACCATTCAGCAGAAGCACACTTCGCCAAATACTGGGCCGATACCACAGTACAATATGCCCATATACATGCAGAGCAGTTTGCAGCTTCCTCACTGAACCTTAAGAGTATGTTGTTTGCCAAGGTACCCAGAGAAAAACCACTGGCTGACCCTATGGAAACATCAGCGAGAGCATGGCGCAGATCCTGAAAAGAGTGAAATGCGAAATACCTTATTGGCCGCACCTCCCCTTATGGCAATACCCAGGCCTGGAACCCACAATGGATCGCACCATACAGACACTATGGGACCCCAACAAACAGGCGAAGGTCGGAGACTGTTATGCTTGAGCTAAAACATGACGCTGGTGCGCAGTGCATTCTGGGAGCGCTCGGAGCCATGATGGATATTTACTTCATGCCGCAGTGAAAAGCTGCACTCATTTTGCTAAGAGCTAGATTCACGATGCTGAAGAAAACATGCTTTCCAAACCTGGTATGCAGTCAAGGACATTTCTGCTGGGAAAGCTAACTTTGTTATGTCTTGTTATGAGCTATGCGACTGTTTTCCGTGGTGCTTGTTTTTAGAGGAGGGAGGCACTTTGCTCCTTGAGGTTACTGTCGATTGACCCAGCTGGCAACCAACGGCGGCTCATCAATGCGCAAGTGCGTTGCCAGAAGGTTTGAGAAATCGCCACTCCTTTTGAAGGGTGCATATATGCGGAACCCCTGAGCAGTCAGGTGAGACTTCAGCCGGAGGGGGACGCTTTCATCCGGCATGCCTGTGGGCTGTTGTGCTCTCGGCCTGGCTGTTATCGGGGTCTTCCAGCCGCTTCTGCCGAGATGAGGAATCCAGTTACGCTCACGGTGATGTATTTCCTTTTGAATTCTTTGGTTCTTCTGTGATTTATTTCTATGTTTCTTCTGTGATTTATTTCTATGTTATCACTGGTTGCTTCTAAGCTATGAATAAATAGCCGTGTAAGTGCTCATTATTTTCTGAGCGTGTGTGGTTGCAAGTTATTGTGTCTTCCTGCGTTCAAAATATTGGCTCCGTAATTGCATTGGTGATTTATGATTGTCCGTGCACTCTGGGAGAGCAATACAGAGACCTCTTCCCAGAAGGAAAGTTCCTCACGCTGAGGGAATTCCAAAACAGAACAGGGAAAATCCTAAACACAACCTTGCATCACCAACAGCTGAAGACTGCATGTAAGAAAAAATGGCCATCCTTCCCCAATGCGCCACATACGTTCCTAACTGAAATTCTCACTGAAGATGGCTTTACGGGAAATAAGCAATCAAATACACCATCCAAGAACAATATGAAAACCAAATGGGTAAAAGACCTGAACATTCAGATAGATGAACAACAAATGACAAACTACTGTAAATATACCAAAGCCATATCCCTAAGCACTAACTTTAGACTTATACGATTCAAAATCCTGAACCAACTCCACAGACGCCTAAACAAATTGCCCATTTCAACCCTGACAAGCCACAACCGTGCCCTAAATGCGGGACACTCAATGCAACAGGCATCCATATGTACTGGGATTGCCCACCAATCAAACAATACTGGAAAGAAGTTGCCAACACAATGAATTTCATACTAAACACCAATATCCCAGCCACACCGCTCAAATATCTCCTCAGAGATATTGGAAAGGCTTCCATCAAGACCCGAAGACTATTCGCAATAGGAGGCGCAGTGGCCAAACAAAATATCCTTAAGAAATGGAAATCTAAAGACCCCCCCAAACATCAAAACTGGATAAGAGACTTAATCAATACACAGGAATCTGAAGAATCATACATCCCAGGGATAAATTCGACCTCGAAACCTAAGGACATAAGGGCCCCACTCAGGTCATACCTGCTTGCCGAGGAAGAAGAGACGAGAAGAGCCACAGCATCCCCCGAGTGACACTCTATCCTAAGTCCTCCCCATCCCTGCCACTCCCTCCTCCTCCCCCTTTCCCGCCCCCCTTTCCTCCTTCCTCCTTCCCCCAAATATGTGTATATATTATAATAAGTGCCATAAAACAATATGCTATATACATAAGCTGTTATATATGATGGAAATATGTCTTTTGCTCACATGCGAAAATGTCAGTAATAAAGTTTAAAAAAAAAAGATCACTTGACGTGTGCTTTGGAGGTTACACCTAAGAATTCTTTTTTTTCATGAAATGGCAAATAGTGCATTTTAAAGATGCGGGCCTGTTACTTTGGTGGAAAAGAGGCTCGAAATGAACATGAACATGTTCTGAAGGATTTGGAGCCTCTTGTCTCTGCCCAAAATGGATTTTACACAAAAAGTAGTGGCAAACATTGGTAAAAACTTGAGCATTTGACGACCACTTCATAGAGGGGTGTAGTGGTGTTAACTAGGCATTTGGATTAATAAATTGGCATGTTAATTTAAACATATTAACAGTAACTTAATTGGATTTGAACATAGGGAAAATTAATAATGGAAAATGCAGCATGCATTTCCCTAATTGCCCATTGTCCAAGTGCCAGATTGAGAGATTATCAAACAATGACAATTTTTCAACTAGGACACTATGTAATAAATATAGCTGACACTAAAAGTAATATTTCTGATAAATGTAATGCATGGTGTCATCAAACAAAAATCTGACTTGTACAAAAAGCAGTACTTGCAAATTGTTAATAAAGGACAGTTGGGTGTGCGTGCCACTTATTTGCCCATTATGCTCCTGCTAGCTATGCAAATGAACAGAATAGTACCATTTCTTCCAGGACACAGAAATGGTTCATTTATTTTGCTCATTAATACATTTGTCAGCTGTGCAAAGTATCTAAAGATGACAGGGCTTTAACAATGACACTGCTTTAATTAGTAAGGACATTTAATGAAAAATAATTTGCATGGTGGAAACAAACTCAAATCTTGCATCTACAAAAATAATCCAACTGGAACTACAGCAGGCTCATTGGCCAACATTCTTGCCCAGTGACACTGTCCTGGTTATAATGCTACCTCAGTCTCATCCCTTCAGCACCTCCTTCTAGGCTTCCACGCCATGGCCCAGAGGAAGTGGCGAGCAATTTGTTGCTCCCAAGCGACATGTTGTGGATGATTGCTATAAAGCATGCCTTTGTTAAACAATGGAAAAGGTTACCATTTCACATCATCTTTTGTTATGGTAAATCTTTAGACACAGCCTTTAAGCAATTTTTTATAATTTTGTTGAATTGCATTCTGGTATTTGTGAGTTTCAAGATGGGGTGAAAAAGCAACATGTGTACTCTTTTTGCTTGACATAGAGGATTCCTATATTGCTGGAATGCGTCAGTTATGATGTGTTTACTTTTCAATTTTAATTCATAAAACAAAGTATTGTTAAAAGCCAAACGTTGTGGAGAGGAGGGGAAAGGATCAGAGGGCAAATTTGTTGGAATGTGGGAAAAAAGTTTGCTGGACTGATTTTCAGGGTACAAGTTGAGGTTACATGTGTGTTGACAGTGTTAGCCCTGCTTTTTTTCACCGAGCCCATCCCCCTTGGGTTTTTTGAGGCCAGCATGCAAAAAAGCTTGTTTCCTCAAGATTTCACCCACCAGAATTTGAACCCACTAACCCTCAAAACCACATGAAACCACATGAAAGTGTCTTCAAAGCACACGTCTTCTATTGGTTTTTTGCTTTCCATAGAATATTTCAATATAGATTTCCGTTTAAAAGGTGCACACCTTTTATACTTTGCGAGCAGTGTTCTAGGAAAATCTCCTCCAGCTGTTATTTTTCAGGGTATGATTTTGTGAAAGGCAATGCTCATTTCTATTTTGAATTTTCTTCTATTAAAAAAGCAAATTAACAGGGGGGGGAGGGGTCGTGGGAGTCCCTCTGCCAGACATTAGTCTTGGTTATGAGAGACTTACCCAGAGTCTTTAGCTCACTATCTTTCACAGAGCAGAAATATCCCAAACATATCAGTCTTTGTCCTGCCCTGGGGCAGTCCAGCACCGAAATGCTAGGCAATTCTCCTCTGAACAAGAGTACCAACAGCAACCCCAGACACGTGTTTCAGTCTGGTTGGACCTCATCAGTAGGGTGGAGCTGTGCGTCTCTAAGAATAGTGAGCAAGGGGTCCATGTCTGGATTCCCCTAGTAATTTAGGGTGAGACCCAGAGTTACTTAAATATGCAAATTCCCAGTGTTAGGGGATTTACACCCAGCAAGCTTCATGACATCTTTGTACAAAGAGACATAGTGACCAGTATGCTTCTAGTAACACCCAGGGATATAGTGCCCATCGTGTTCTACTTGAAGGTCTCTGGAATACAGAGCCCTGGTCACTATGCTTTAGAGATATAGTGCAATGCTCGCTCTGCCATAGATAGGGCCATGGATACTGTTGAACCCGTAGACTGGGTCCTTTAAGATGAGGTAACAGTATCTGAGATGGATGGGGATGCAGATCTTACTATAACATCAATAATCAGACCGACTCAGGAAGTTTGGCAAAAGTCAAAGCTGTTTTAATAACAAGTCTTTAAAACAGGGAGTACAACGGACATCAACGGACGCCACACAGAATTATCTCAATGCATTTAATAAAAAACATCATTTATATAGCAAAATGTCCTCACAAGTGACGTCACACTATGTGGCAAATAAGAAAACCGATGGGAGATTGTGGTTGGTTAAAGGGGAACATCTACATATACTTTCTATGGGATACAGGGATGTGATTGGGTCTTCAAGGTCAGGTGGACGATTAAGCCCATCCCAAGTGCAAGTCATCTTCCGTATCAGTCTAACACTCAACATACTATTGGCTTCTCAAACTATAGGGCTCCTTAATAAGGGGGCCTCTATGATTGGTTGGCATGCTTGTACACTTTGGGAATATTCCACTTGCTAGCAGCACGCAAGCTGGTACCCCAGGTGCCGGGGCTTTGGCGTGGGCATTTCTCCCCACCCAATTAGCCCAACATCCATCATCACTCCTGCGGTCTGCTATTCAATTAACTCCTTTGAATTCGGCCTTGCAGAGGCTCACTATGCCTGAGAATAAAAGGGAGTGTGGCATGGCCTTATCTTCTGATCTCGTTGTAGTTCGCCCCAAGTCTATTTTCATCTAACAATGTGACTGCAGACCACGCTTTTGAGCTTTTCGTTGTATTAAATAATATTAAATGAAGACATTTTGGCACTCTCAGTGACTTTGTGCCACCTCAAACAGGAACTCATCTTGCTTCTCACGTTATTGTATCTTCTTGAGTACATGGCAAGGCTCTCGGCGGCACCAACTCTTGAAACTGGGCCAGGCAAGCCTTTCTCAAATCTTCCTTCCGTGCCAGCTATCATATTCTGCTGTGCCACACATCCATTCACAGGGTCCAAGTTTTCTAAAGTGCATTGTGGAACATCCAGATTCTGTACATTCCTATATATATATTTGCATTAGCGTATCGTCACAATCTATTCACTATGTAGCCAGTCTTATGATTACTTCGTCTACTTGCCTTACTGTGTCTGTACAATTGTAAAATTGTTTTGCATTTTCTTCAGTGCTTCGCCACACGTGTAATCTTCATATCATTCCCGAAATGTTGCTTACTTCACTACTTCGTCATCAATTCTATAAGATCTATATTCTTACTTTATTTGCATCTCTTCTGGGTGCGTCAACCGTACTTCATGTGACGTCACCAGTCTTCTCTTTCATTCATTTTCACTCTTCTTCCAGAATTTCCTTGAGAAAATCGTCATTTCTTTGTGGATACATATAGGGTTTTCTTAATGGATAACTTGCTTCAAGGACCTTTCACGATATAGGCACCATTAATGGCTTTGCGCATGTCGCAATTTCCAGGGGCCAACATATAGGCAGAATAGGGGTTGAACTTCCGGTAGAGGTACTTGGTTCCTCCTCTACACTTGGCCCTCTGGGTGATTCATCGACCACTCTCCCATCAGTTTTCACATCCAGACATCCTCATCTGAAAAAATGTTTCTTTGGAGTCCATATCTTTATTACGCCCTTCAATCATCCTGCTGATTTCACATGCTCATCAATACTCCAGGTCGTTAGACTGCACTGTCGATTCGGACTGCACTAGATCCATCTTCCCACATATTTCTTATGATTTCTCAGATACAGGAATTTCATTCCCTCAGGTGCATGAATACTGGCCTTGACATAGTCTCTAATTTCTTCATCTGTCAGCTCTTTGGTTTTGAACCCAGACTCAACATCAATCATGATTTTCATTCTTGTTGCTTTCCTTGCAGTCTTCTTGCATTGTATGATTATTGTTCTGATCACACAGAATCCAAACATGATCATCACTAACAGGGCTCCAAGGAACTTGAAGATATTCGCCATCCATTGTGGAACCCATGAAAAGATTGACACGAACCAGCTGTCATCAGCAATGTCTTCCACTTCATCTTCCATCTTGACGTGCAAGGTTGTCAACATTGTTATGGCCTCCGTCAAGGTGCCATTCTCGTCATCAGGAGAAGGTATAAATGTGTAACATGATAACATGATCCTCCGATTTTGGCACAAACACCTCCATCCATAGCTGTAATCATGTCCAAGACTTTGCATTGAATCCCTTTATGATAGGGTTGATTTTCTGCAGGAGCTCCCATTTGGTTATCTGTAACCACTTGTCATTTGCCATTGTTTGGCTCACAGGCATAAAGATAACTGTAAAGACTGAGGCAGTTTTGCTAAACATTCTGTGTTTATACGGAATAGCATCAAAGGCTTCTATTGATTTAGCTGAGAAGTAATTCTCCCTCTTTATTCAAGTCCAACATACCTTTTCTTTCTCAGGTGAGCATCTGCTTTTTGGAACTCACCAATGTTCAGGTCAATCTTCGCAATCACTAGTGCTGGAACGTGAACAATCACCATAGAACACTGTCCTCCCCAGTCTCTGGGCAGCTTCATGTATGCTCTGGATCCCCAGGCCGAGTAGTGGTCCATTATCACAACTGTCCCATCCTTCATTCCTGGTACATCGAAGATTCGCCCACACTGTTGATTTTCTCCAAATTTTCTTGTGCCATTATTTCTGAAGCACAGTTCTGCATTAGCCAGAGCCGCTATCTATAACGGGCCTCCTTTATCTTTGACCCATGTCAGCAACTTTGCAAGCCTCGGCCAGACAGGTTTGCATCCTTTTTCTACACGTTCTATAACTGGTTTATGATGTCCAATTACTGCCACAGCTCTGCATATGACTATGCCTTCTTCCCAAACATCTGGAGAAAGTACTATTCCCCAGATCTGCATCTGGCCTTTCTCCTTGCATCTTTATATTTCTTCGTCAGTCTTTCCTTGGCAATTGAGCTTTTTATTTATTTCCCATCAGATTCCTGCTCCCTTCATGCCAGGCTGTTCATATCTTATCACATGATCTCTAGGTCTCTCTCTTGTCTTTAAATCTTGCACATAATCGTCCTCTTCTGGAGCTGTCCATTCAGTTGCTCATACCAAAGATGCTGTTCGACCCTGAAATTGACCCCTTGTATGGCAGAGTGCAAGGTGAGTCAGGCAATAAGCCGTTCAGACGTCTATCTCTATAGCTATGAATATTTTAGACTTTGCCATAGCATAAGGTAGGAGAGCACAAACATAACAATCCTCCTCAAAGGTTCTCTTTCCTACTCCTGTGTCGATACCACATGCTGTTCCCCAAATGTGCTGTACTGTCTAGACAATCATTTAAGACATAATCATCTTCCCTTGCACTTCTCTTGGGTCTCTTTCATTCCAAAAGAATATGGGCAAAATGCTCATGGAAAACATAAGACCTCATCCTTCCTACAGGAGGAATCATAGGAACACTTGTCAGAGAGATAGGTGACTTCACATGTGTCACTGGTGTAGTGACAATCACATATTGCCCTGGTTTTCTTACAACCTCTAATTCTGCATAGGTCACTGGAGTGGAGAGAATCAGAGGGACTTCTATCCTTTTGGAACCAACAACGTAAGCAGCATGAATAAGCAAAAATAGAAAAACATAACAGATGCTGTGCACACATAAATTATGCACCAATACATGAAGCTCCGCCATTGATATTTCTCCACACGTCGCCGCATTTCCTCAATTTCTGGAACTAAATTATGCTCAATAAACCTCATTCCGCCTGCGTACTTATTTTTTAAGGAAGGAAAAAACCTTTTAAATCAGGCAGCCTTGTTAAGTGCTCCGATAGTTGCAAAATGTGCTCAATTATTGCTGAAGGCAATCTCCTTATAACAGGATCCTTATTAGAATCATGCAAGAAAACACACATGTTAGTACTTCTCCCCACAAGTGCAGGATATGCCCAAAGAATAAAAAAGAAAACAGTAAGCAAAAACTGGTGAATGTCGACATCAGATAGAACCATTTGGGTGTCCAAAAAGAAACTCAGTGAAAAACAAATCAGGGAACTGTTCCCTTTTCCAGTCATCAAAAAGGAAATCAAGATCAGGCATTTTTCATTTATATCATCACTTTCTGAAGTCCAATTTCAACAGGTTCCTGTGGCTCAAGAACATTTACTTTCTCACTCCTGCTAAAATATCTATAAATAGTGTCCAGGGAAGTCACAGTCCAAATGCACACTTGCATTTATTTAAACAAATCCTTCTTCCTCATCATTGATCGAGTCTACACATGCTGAACTGCTTCTTCTTGTGCTTCCGAATTGGGTGGGAGTGTTCGGGTCTCACCAGCATATGGCTTGATGTCACCAAGATGAATCCATGCATGTCGTTCTTGGATTTTTACTGAAGATGGAGTAACATTCTCCACAATGAAAGGACCACTAAATTGGGGCAGATTAATACGGGATCACCAATAAAGAGTTTTGGTACTGATAAAAGTGTTTCCGATTCTGTTGCTGAAGGGTCTTCATCTGTGTCCTGAGACTGACACCCCTTACGATTGAGTTGATCTGAAATGACAGGGATACTAGCAGTCATACATGTTAAATATGCATGTAGCTCATTTTCTAACAATTCTGCAGTTGTCTGTGCATCACTTCTACTCCTCGTTGGAGGTTTACAGGGGCGTTCTCATTCGCCTTCCTGTAACTAGCTCACGGGGCGTGAGGTGGTGGTCTGACCTGGCTGATTCCTTAATGCATATAATGCTAGGGGCAGACAGTACAGCCACCCCTTCTTCAATGACAATTTCAGTTTAGCCATTCTCTCCTTGAGAAGACTGTTAAGTCTGTCACATATTCCGTTCGCTTGCGGGTGATGGGCAGAAGAAAACATATATTTAATAATAAGCAATCAACTTATTTGTTAAAATACTTCATTTACAAAATTGGGCCCATTGTCGGGTTTTAGCATCTCACATACTTCCCATCTAAGAAATACTTCTCGGACTAAAAACTTCACAGCGCAAGTGGCATCAGGGTGTGTACATGGACCTGCTTCAATTCATCTCGAAAAGGTACACACCACCACTATAATATACCTGCATCCACTACATATTTGCAGCATGTCAACATAATCGATATGTAAATGCTGAAAAGGACCATTCGGCCAAGGAACTACTCCTCTGATTGTTTGCAGTGGGTGCCCAGCAGTAAACTTTTGACATATGATGCAATTTACTACGTAAAAAGAAACATGTTCTAACAAATTTGGTACAAACCAATCCTCTGCAAAAGCTGTTGCAAGGCTTTCCCTACATACATGCGCAGGGTAGTGTAGCTGTCCTAACACTACCCATAATAAGCCTACAGACATCAGTGGTTTACCAGTGCTGTCCTGTCACTGCAATGATTCACAGGGGGATAAAGAACACCCTCTCAGTGTCCATAGCTGCTTTTCTTCCTGCGGAGCACTACCTTGAACTTCCATGAACTGCGATCTAGACAAATGATTAAATCCTACATGTACAATCATAATTGTGACAATGTTTTCCTTTACATTAGGAGTATCAAAACTAAAAACATCCGGCGAATAGGCAACCATTTGGTCTCTTTGTCTGTGGCTTTGTTCCCTCAGTGAGATAAAGTCAGTTCTCTTAGTATGTGCTGCGCATTTAACTATTGCAATGGCTACTGGGAGTTGTAGTGCTTTATTAACCCTGGCCAATAATGCAGCGTATTGCACTGGAGTGCCATCTGCTCAAAGGTAGCCCCTCCTTTTCCAGAATGCTGGCCTTGCCTTGCGTTGCACAGTTGACGTCACACAGGCAAAGTCACTGTACATTGTCACTTCCTGCCCTGCGTGATTCTTGAGCATGACAATAAGCGCAACCAATTCTGTAGCCTGTGCCGAAAAGTGAGATGTAGTCTTGCACCTGCTACCACTTCAAATTCCCAATTAGCTCTGTGCCTCATCACATCTGAACCTGAATGCTTTTCTCCATCAGTTTGATAAATTTTCGAAGGCCCATCAATATACAGAACCTCCTCCCCTGCTAGAGCATTGTCCTTTTCCCTTAGGATCTCATCATAGAACTCCTCGAAATGCGAGCAATCATACAGTTGATCGTCCTCTGTCAACGTTTCAGCTACAAACTTGGCAGGGTTCACTATTTTACAACTGACTAGTTTAATTGCTGGATTCAATATAACTACCTCGAATGCAGAAGCCCTCTGAGACGTCAGTGTACCCTTAGGTTTCTCTTAAACAGCAACCAAAGCATGGTCAACAAATAAAGTCATGGGGCCTCATTACGAGGTGGGCGTTAAGGGGTTAGCGGGCACCGGTAAGGAGACTGGTGCCGGTAAACCCTTACAGCCCTATTCCGAGGTACCGTAGCGGGTCCCACTATGGGCGCCTGGTTTTAGCAGGCGCCCCTAGCGGGAGCCGCTAAGGGACCAGGGAGCTAATAACAGGCCCGTTATTAGCTCCATCCCCATTCCCACTGAGCCCTATGGGGGCTCGAATGGAAATGGGGAATGGTTCTCAGAATGGGGACTTACCGGGTCCTCCAAGATTGGAATGACCCGGTAAGTCCCTATTTCGACAACCCGGACCCGGAATGCAGTAAGGGGGTAGCCATGGTGCTAATAGCACCATGGCTACCGCCTACCTCATAATGAGGCCCATGGAATACCCCATCACGATATTTGGAGATGTCTCAATGGCGAACGCAGCTGCAGCCAGCGATTGTTCACACAGAAAGTGTCCTCTCATAACTGGATCTAGAATCCCACTATAAAATGCCAAAGGTTTATATCGAGGTGTGGTTCTCTGTGTAAGCACTGCTGTCATGACTGTTCCATTTGTGTGCGAAACAGGAAGAACTCCTTAGAATAATTGGGAATTCCTAAAACTGGACCATACAAATCGCTTTTTTCAACTCCTCAAACCCTTCCTCCATTTCCTCAGTCCATTCTATTTTCTCATTATTCACTTGGGCTTACTTTTAAGCCTGCAAAAAGGGTCTTGTGTATGTACTATAATCAAATACCCAGGCTGTAACATAGTTACGCAATCCCAAAAACTGCTGCATTTGCTTTATCTTGTACGGTTTTGGTGTTTTTATGATGGCCTCCGCTCTTTCAGGTGTAACCTTTTTTCCTTCATGTGAGATTAACTGACCTATGTACAACACCTCTTCCTGCCAATATTGTAATTTCTCCTTTTCTAGCTTGTATCCTTTGTCTGCTAAAATAGTCATTAGCCGAATCGAATCTGGTCTACACTCGTCTTCTGTCGTGCTACACACTTAAATATCATCTACCTACTGCAGCACAACGCTTGGCAAATCAATATTGCTTAGGTCCATCTGCAGGACCCTATTAAAGATTGATGGAGACTCAAATACCCTTGAGGTAAAGGAGTGTTTTTCAGCTTAGTCTGGTGAAACGTAAATAACGTCAAATCTTGAGAATCCTTATGCAAGTCAATCACTATGAAATATCGTGCCTGTGTAGGAATACTACATATAATCATCGCAGGATTTGGAACTAGAGGAAACGCTGCCTCTACAATCTGGTTAATTGGTCTCATGTCCTGAATTAAATGCCATGACCCTCCCTTCGATTTTTTCCAGGGTACACAACAGTATTACACGGTGACTCTGATGTAACCGAGATGCCCTGATCTATCATAGCTTATATAGGGCTTCATTACAAGTCTGGCTGTAAGTCTGCCAGTGCTACCGGCGGGTTGCCGCTGGACTTGCAATATTTTCTGGCACCTGGCTTGCCGGAAACACTGAGGGATTACAACCCCAGCGTTCCGGGAAGTCAGGCGCTGGTAAATTTTTAATCCCCGTTCCCATTTGAGCCCCATAGGACTCAATTGGAATGAGCATCACGGAAGCACCGGCACCGTTAATAAAGGTGCTGGTACTTCTGTGAAAATCTCCAGGCGGGTGCCGTTCCGCCCGCCAGATCTGACCCTGGCGGGAGGGACAGCTCCCGCCCGCAGAGTTAGATTATGCCGGTCCAGTAACAACGTTGCCAGTAGGATTAGCAGCATAGTTGTTATTGGACTGGCAGGGTCATAATGAGGCCCATAATCTTAAAAATACCCTCATCTGCCTCTCGAGACATTGGATACTGTTTTGCTTGAGGTAAAATTGCTCATGTTTTCAGCTTAATCTTAACTTCTCCCACCCACCTTAATAGGCCTACGTCTTAAGGACCTGTTGTCCATAATGAGGTTGGTACCTTTTCCATGTCTTCATCAAAAAATGTGGGGCGCTGCAGCACTATCACCATTCGCTGTGGGATCTCCCTTCTCTCTCTTTTGATCCTATAAGTAATACTCGTCTCGAATATTAATTCATCGTCTGATGGCTAGTCCTTAATCATATCTTCATCTGTGATGTCAGTCAATCTATACCCTTTCCCAATGGCAATTACTGTTCTCCATGGTCTGCCCTCATCATCAAATCCTTCAAGCATGGCCAATTCCCCTTGCACTATGGCTGCCTGCAGTTGTAGGGGAATAATCTGTCCCCCCTCTTCGTCCATAGGTATCTGTGGTCTGAACAAACATTCATCAGGTATCCTCATAATCTTACCCACTAGGCCGGGTAGCCATGTTAACAAAATGCGCACTCCATAAAGGAAAACTTCTGGTTCTAATGGCATTCCTCGCAGAGCTATCTGCCCTATAAAAGCCATGATAAATTCACCCACATTTAAATAATGTATCCCTAGCGTGGAACACACTATGCCTTCATCAGTGAAAGAAATCGTCATATTTAGCTTTGTCATTAAAGGCATGGTCTAGTAAAAAATTTTATTGTCCCAACGGGTCGGCCATGTTTTTTCAAGCCTAAGTGGCTCGATTTTAGAAAACTTTCCTATGGACCTTACCCGAGTTTTCGTCCATTAAACGCACGCGAAAACAAGCACCAGGGAGCTGCCATTTTCTGATAATCCTATCTTTTCCCCGATCGCCCTGGCAGACCTGCTTTTGCGGCACTAAATCAATTCCCCGCCCCTGAGCCTGTCATCAGCAGACTCGTACCGCCCATTTCCCAACGCCAAAGCACGTCTCGTGTCAACATTCGCTGCGCTTCAGCTAATGACGTATCGCCATGGAAATGGCAGGACGCCTCTCTCCTCAATAAGTATAAACAGACCGTTTCACAACACACAGCAGCCGATTTTTGATTCCATTCCTCTCTCTGTGTTACTTAGAGTATTCTGTGACTCGTTTCAGTGCTCTGGTCAGCTACCTTCGCCGCTTGTAGCCCGTGTGAACAGATACCAGTACCACCGCTATCAATTATTTTAGTTTGTTTAACACACAATGGCTACAATAATGCCCTACATGTACGAGCCCGAGTATACCGAGGAGGAACTACTGGAAAGGGAAGCACGCGAAAACGATGGGGATTCGGACGGCAGTTGGCAGGACGAATCAACAGATGAAGAGCCTGGGCCTAGTCGAATCGACGGCGTCTCCACCTGGTGCACATGCAATCGGTGCAAGCTAATGCCAACTGAGGACGAGAACTGCTGCTGCCGAGAAAACTCGGGATGCCTGGCCTACATTTCGGAAGGCGAGCCACGACCGCAATGCATCACCGAGCTGCCAGACTTCAAGGCAGTCTGCCTCACACGGGCCGTGTTGAGAATAATGATGGTGCTTATGCACGAACTTCGAGCAACTGTTCGTCCTCGTAATCCGAGTAACGAGCAAATATACTCTGCTTGTCATGCCACTCCTATTTCATGTTCTTCTACTATATCCAAAATTACATCTACATATCATTGTAACGCATGTAAGTCATTCAATAGTGTGCATTGTCTAGATAGCATTTGTCCGTGTAAAATGTCATTAGTTACAAGAATTGTCATTGACAACAAACGTTTATTAAACTTATCTGGGTCATTTAAAAACAGTTTGTTTCATTCCTTTTCACAGGTGGTACAAGCTGGTGGCCTATCGTTCCTTTACATGGTGGCTTCACGGGAGGCTTGGACACCGCGTTCGAAGAGTGATACCCGCCTGTGCCGTTCGTGCCATTAGAGAAACGTTCCCGAGTGACAGCGGTCAGTACAGGGGATTTTCTCTCGCTGTGCTGCAACCTGACCTGTATAATCTTTAAAGTCTTGTATTTTTGTTTCATGAAAATAAGATACAAAATAAAACACCACATATATTTTAACAACGTTTGTCTCGATTTTTTAAATGAATCAAGTGTGTCTCCATTCAAGGATGGACGTCAGACATCTGTGCTCCGAATGGGTGAAGGTCTGGTTGCTGTGAAGCAGGGTGGTCACTATCTAAGCTAACATAACATATTCTCGATAATGCATGCTCTAAATAACACTTGTTCAAAGTCTTTCAGTAGGTTATGTCTCTATAAAAGTCACACATATATCTATACTAACAATTACCATTGGATTATACAGGCCTTAGGGTCTTGGCCACTATAATACACCGGTTGAAGTGTGGGTCTGTGCTCACAAGAATCTCCGGTATGTGGCATTTGTTATTGATAAGCAACGATATACTATCATTGATATAAAGGCGATATACTGTATATTGATATAAAGGCGGTTCGCGCCGGTGGATGCGCGCTGGCATGGGGGGCTGTGACGGGCGCAAACGGCCAAGGTGCCAAACTACATGTACACTTCAAAAGGTGTCCCACGCCAAGGGGCCATCGGTCACATGGCCTCCTCAGACCCCGTGTCTCCAGGCAGGCAGGCCTCCCCTGAGGCAGGCCACCCCCCTGCAATCCACATAAGTGTGTCTCCATTCAGCAGTCTTCCTGTGCCTTATCTGCACGCCCCAGGGCCATCCATCCCACCCCCCTCTATCAAAGGCGGTTCACACCCGGGGATGAGCGCTGGCATGGGGGGCTGTCCGGGGCGCGAAAGGCCAAGGTGCCAAACTGCATGTACACTTCAAAAGGTGTCCCACGCCAAGGGGCCATCGGTCACATGGCCTCCTCAGACCCCGTGTCTCCAAGCAGGCAGGCCTCCCCTGAGGCAGGCCGCCCCCCTAATACCACGACATACATACGTCATTCATTCACAAACACACCCCAGTTTCTAATACTTTAAAAACCACTCGATATGTCTCATGAGAACATCTTTGTGCTTTGCAAGTCAACTCTTGAACGTGCTACCTGGGAACCACTGAGATCTATGCTAATCTGCTCGTCGTTGTGCTATCCGTGAACTTCTGTGACCGCTTCGAGCATACCCATCAGTGCGCTGCCTGTGGCCACCCACCTATTCTCCTGCAACATACTGCTCTGCTTGCTGAACCCAACTGTTTGTTGGTCAAGGTAAGGCCATGTATCCTGGTTATATTTGGCAGATTTTTAAATTTCTATCTATTTTCGAGTAGAGTACACAATAGTGCTATGTTCATTGGTCTCATTGGTATTGACTTGAGTTTCCATTGCTATGCTATCAATAGATCTATTTATTTTCATCTGTGACTATTGTGATTGAATTGCATTCTTCGGGGGTCCAGTCAATAATGTTAGCATGTTTCCTTCTCGTGCAAGACAGAACATCCAAGGGACGAGTCACATGTTCAGATTTCAGTCACATCAATTATACATTTCTGCAACTTATGCAAATACTAAGCAGCACATAATGAACTGGTATAGTTCCTGCGACCAAAACAAACCTTGCATTGATCATTGTATGATTCATTTACTTTTGTATCAAATCTTTACTCTTGAAGATTGTATAATAATGTCGATATTTACTTTTCAGATTTATCAACAATGCCTGCCTGTTCGATTAGCGGTTGCCCTTCGAAGACCCATGCAAAATCTAAAGGAACTACAATGCATGTATTCCCGAAAACTGTTGATCGAATAAGAGAATGGGTCAGACATTGCGGATATCCACTGGATGAGCTGGAAAGTAGAGTCCAACAAGTCTTAAAGGACAAGAGGGGTGATCGATACCGCATCTGCAGCTGGCACTTTTCCTTGGACATGTACACAACTTCTTGGGTAACAAAGAAGAATAAACGGCGAACGACACGGAAATTGCGTGAAAACGCTATTCCCACTCTATTCGTCCACATTCCGCCACCGGTGAGTCAAGTGTCCGGATTTAGCTTTAGGCCTTGCGGTAGTGTGTAGCCAAATGGATTAATAGATATTGTAGGTGTTCTATCCCTTGTAATAATTTCGATATTGATATGAGTGTATACTTTTTTGAATAATGACATTTATCAATATATTCTTTTTCGATTTCATAACCCACAAACGCAATGTATATATATATGGGGACAGGGAACTGTGCTGTATTGAGCATTTTTCAAGTATTCTGTCGGCTTACATGGCTATTTTTAATATTGGCATTTCATTATCAATCATTAATTGACCTTTACAACTTCTTGACTATCCCTTGAATCTGAAGCAAGAACATTCTACATCCTTGACGTGGTCGCAGTTATCAACCACTTCTAGCGCGTATCAGGTAATCTTACTAGGCTAATCCGCTACATACTTGTTTTATGCATGTCAAGTAATAGTTTTATTCTATCGTGTAATTATTTTACCGAATGTTTGGTTACTGCTTTCCAATTAATATACACCTTAGTTATCGTCCACTGGTGTTTGTTTTCAGTTATAATTAGTGTTATCCATACTAATGCAAGTACTGTCTTTCAGGGAGATGCTGAAGCGTCCGCCACATCTACAACGTTTCTAGATGTTCCTCACCAGCAGGAGGTATGGATACTGACAGCTCCATCGAGCGTCATCATCAGAGCTGGAATTCTTGTCGTTTGATTGTTCTACACAGTGTTTCATTTGTGGTTAGCCGTTGATATGTACCTGTGCTGTCGACCCCAGGTGTATGTTATGTTTTCACAATTGTAATCCTCACTAATGCAAGTACTATGTTTCAGGCAGTTGATGGAGCGTCAACCCCTGCACTTGATGCAGAGCCTGACATTCAAGTATACGAATCGGCGCAACAGCTTTCGGAAGTGCGCACTACATTTGCAACATCCATAGATATTCTTCAGAAGCACGAGGTATGGATAATGACAGCTCCATCAT
Source organism: Ambystoma mexicanum (assembly GCF_040938575.1). NCBI lineage: Eukaryota > Metazoa > Chordata > Amphibia > Caudata > Ambystomatidae > Ambystoma > Ambystoma mexicanum. The sequence continues at coordinate 1,271,853,627 of NC_090929.1, read as the reverse complement.
GCGTGATCATATAACGTGATTCCATTTGCTATACTTTCTTCCCTATTAACGCAAGTGCTGTGTTTCAGGGAGACGACGGAGCTTCCACCACAATCACAATATCTCATTTAGATGATGCAGATGTAAAGGAATCGTTGAAATAAGACGATGAAATGTGATCACATTTGGATTTTCCTTGATTCTTTTGGACAATGCATCATTTGCGGTTATCTCTTTATATGTACCTTTGCCATCGACCCCAAGTGTGTGTTGTGTTTCCAATATTGAAAAGCATACTAATGCAAGTACTGTGTTTCAGGGAGATGCGGATGCCTCCTCTCCAATACACCCATTCATGGCAGTCCATGCAGAGCCAGAGGTATGGATACTGACAGTTCCATCGAAATAGATCATCACTGGTCGAATACTTGTCCTTTGATTGTTGCACACAATGTTTAAATCGTATTTGGCTATTGAGATGTACCTGTGTGTTCGTCCTCACGTGTGTTTTATGCGAACAATATTTTGATACATAGTAATGAAAGTACTATGTTTCAGGGAGACGATGGAGCCTCATTCCGTGCTGTCTATGCGGATACAGAAAATATAGTCCTTGCAGCGCAAGAGGAAGGGAGGACATGCGGAAACGAATCAGAGCTACAGCGTGCAGATGTTGAAGGTCGAGTCAAAAAAGTTGCAAAGAAAAAAAAACAAAAAAAGGTTAGTTACAAACAGTTAATAACTTTAAAAAAATGTTTGTGCTGGGGACTATTTTATGTTTTTTTCCAGTCAATTCTACTACACTCCATCTTGTGTTTAAACTGGACATCCCTTTTCCAATATCTCCTCCAGTTACCCGTGGGTGTCAGAACTATACACACACAGACAGTGAAGCGAATGAGAGATGTGGCTTGCCAGACCGTGTACACTATGGAGGAACTATTAATTGAGGCGAGGCGTGTTCAGGCTCGAGATGCTCATGTCCAATGGCCAGAACATGAATTAATTGTGTTTGGAGACTACAGCAAAGTTGCATTGGACCATAGCTACAGTGCGACCGCACCACCACAAGAAGATGTTATTGAATGTATTGAAGATAGCTCTGAAGTAGTTGCAGATCAATTTACACAATCTACACCCGCCAAAAATTTGCCACCAAAAAACCTGTCGACATTGTTGTGTTCTCCCATCAATGTTGAAGTAATAGATGTTGAAATGACAGTGAATGAACCAGCCGCAGCATCCATTGACGCACCAGAACTTGATATCAGCGATATTACTTTCCAATGTTTTGAAATCTCCACAACGTCAAAGGCCGAAACAACGTTGACGCCGGATGACAGTCTAATGAAAGAGAGCAAATACATTGTATTCGACAGTTGTTTGATGGAAATTATAAGTATGCTGAAATGTGTGCGTTCCATTAGAGGGAAAGTATGTGGGAAGCCATTGATTAATGTGACTCGTCAAATAAAAGGCAGTAACGTCAAAATAAATGCCACCTGTAGATTAAATCATAGGTTCTCATGGTCTGCACAACCAATGCTGGGGAAAATGCCAGCAGGCAATCTACTGTGTGCAGTTGCATCACTTTTTAGTGGCTCCAGTTTTAGCAAGTTAGAGGCTTTCTTTCAGTTTGTGGGACTCCATTTCATTTCTAAAGCGCTGTACTACACATACCAACGTGATAATCTGTTTCCGGCCATTAGTGATGCTTGGAAAATTGAACAATTGTCTCTATCAAGTACATTCGAAGGCAAACGATGCAGGCTAGCCGGCGATGGACAGTGCGATAGCCCTGGATTTTCTGACAGGTACTGCACCTACCACTTTCAGGACATGGATAGTAAGAAAATTGTGAGTTCGGTGGTCGTGCAGGTAACACAATGTACATCCTCAGTGGCCATGGAGAAACTAGGTTTTATAAAATTAGTGGAATATCTACAATCGAGGGGAATGCACATCGACCTCATAGCCACGGATAGACACGTTTCAATTGCCAAGACAATGAGAGAGCAGTTCCCACATATTAAACATCAATTTGACGCATGGCATCTTGCTAAATCAATCAATAAGAAAATCTCGGCTGCAGGGAAAAAAAAGGTTTTGAAAGTATTTTGCACTGGTCACATTCTATCACCAACCATCTTTGATGGAGCTCAAAAACTTTACCGCTGGACAGCAAATGAACATTTCCACCAATGTGAACATGGCCCTTTGTCCCCAGAGGAGGCACGGAAGAAGAAGTGGTTGATTCCATCTTCAACGACACACAAAGCCATTGAGAAGATTGTTTTCGACAAAAACTCTATCAAGAGATTTGAGAGGACTGACAGAATTCTGTCACACAGGAGATTTGGAGGTGTTCCACAATATGTGCCTAAAGTACACGCCAAAGCGCTTGCATTTTAGCTTTCGGAGCATGAAACATCGCACTCTACTAGCGGTCTTGGCCCATAACAGCAATGTCGGACGTGAACAATCTAGGACTAGGGGTAAAGTAAGGATGCCTCGCTACATTAAGGTGTTTTCAAAACGAAGTAAGCAATGGGTGATCAAACCAGTCTATGATGAAATGCAGTTCGACTTTGTGAAAGGCCTTATTGTTGCTGTGTTAGAGAAGCACAGATATGGAATTTTGGACGTTTCTGTGCAGAGCAGTGATCCATTGCCACCGAACATTGCGACTGTGCCATGCCCACCCGATGCACAGCTGATTGTGAAGTACAAATCCCAGTTTAAATAATTGCAATACGATTGTCTTTTTGTAAATAAATGTTATTGTACAGTGTACCTGTAAACCTAACCCCTAACTTCACCATCATGGGTGGCGAACAAGCTGGGTGTCATCTTTGAATTCTCTCTATTCACCTCACATATGTGTATGTATATATTTTTCTCATGTCTCATCTCATGTAAATGTAAATGCTGCGCACTGTTAACGGAGGGGAGGCTTGCGTATTGCAAATAATAAAACAAACAAACAAACAATAAATCTCACTTTTAACTCAACTCCTGTGGTACTTTATACTTTCCCTGACCTTCCGCCAAAAATTAAATGTCGCAATTTGGGCTGCAAAGCTCGCAGACAACGGGGACAAAATTGGGGCACTTAGAACGCGCCAGCCAAGCGGGCCGTGGCATTTGGGAGAGAAGCCAGTTTGCATTTGCACATTGAGGCGCACTACATAGACGGATTCTAAACTTCAAGTTCTCATAGATGCCTATACTACGTGATGTTGCAAATAAAGAATGCGAAGGACAGCGCCCAGATGAGGCCCACAAGTCGCACTGGAAGTATAAGGGTCTATTGTTTTTTGACCTTGAGACAGGGACCATGCCGAAAGAACTACATTTGAAGGGAGTGCGCAATAACGTAAGAGACGATAAGGCAGAAAATTCAGAAACTAGACCGAGTTTTAGTTGTAGGTCAGTATACGAAAAATCATTGTTAAGAGCACGGTCCGTTTTACAGACTGCATTACGAAGAGACACAATGGAAATTTCAAATATAATGTAAGTAAATCTTTACACGCTTTTATACCGGAATGAAGATTTAATGAATGGATGCATGAATAAATGAATGAATGAAGAGCTAGGAAAAGCAAGTAAAACTGTTCGTAGTGGGCACATGGGCATGCAGGTCCACTGGTCTCACCGATCTCGCTCCATGGCCCAGCCACTTTTCCCTGCACTACGGGACTGTCTCTGTATCCTTCAGCCCCTTCTCCCGGCATTTACCTTGCACTTGCCACCAGCTGGCCCTATTATTTAATTTGTATTCAACTAACCTTGTACAGCCCATCCCCATGTGTGATCAGAAAGACACCTGGCCTAGTAGGATCGTTGTCTGTCTGCCCTTGTTCCCCACCTGCCTCGTCACGCCTAGTAACACTTAAGTATAGGCGCGTTACAAATGCCATATCATATATCACATCATTCCTCATGCATGTAGACTGTCGTTTATCATTGTGTGTTGGCCTCGATTTATCTCGTTACTTTTCGCATTGATTTTAGAGACGAACATACTCCATTGAACTACCCTTGCAAGCAAATAGTTTCTGATCGGCCGTAATAAATAAAATGAGTAATATTAATGAAGTTCAGCTAGCGAGACTAATTATCAATTTTTTTGTTTTCATAACAGGTATTTGATCCCTTACTGCCACTGCCATCTGTTTGAGACACCGGCGGATGGATTCTTCAGCAGACACCTGCAGCTTCGTGTCAACAACTGGAGCACGATCACCATATTATGGGACGATCGCCAAGGGCCCACATGCCCTTACGCTGTACTAGTGGCTAGAAGCAACATAACAACCTTTAGGCTGGACTAGTGCCTAGTTGATGGAACAGCCTTGCGGTTCAGCGCGCTTCCAAAGTGATTCTTTTTACGAAAATGAACACCCTGTGTACCATAAAGAAACACCGCGTGACTCAAGATGAAACGGAACAGTTATTGCGGATACAGATAAAAGAAAATAAATGGCTTACGGAGTTCATATGGCAATTGCTGAATATTCTCTAAACATTTAATGTCAAATAAATGTACTTTACCAAATGTACCGTGTTGCTGTTTCATTGTAAAGTACAGTTCATATTCCGAAATTGTGGCGCGCTGTGTTGTGAGTTGATCTGTGTTGGTTTACGGGTTCTGTGTGGAGTCGCGCAGAAGACGACTGGGCGCGTTTGCCTACGCAGCACAGTAACGTCACGGGGAGAGGCGGGGAATATGAATGTTTTGATAATGTCAGCTTAGTGCCGCAAAAGCAGGTCTGCCAGGGCGATCGGGGAAAAGATAGGATTATCAGAAAATGGCGGCTCCCTGGTGCTTGTTTTCGCGTGCGTTTAATGGACGAAAATTCGGGTAAGGTCCATAGGAAAGTTTTCTAAAATCGAGCCACTTAGGCTTGAAAAAACATGGCCGACCCGTTGGGACAATAAAAATTTTTACTAGACCATGCCTTTAAGTCTTGGCCCAGAATATTAACTGGTGTCTGCCTTGAATACAATAAGGATACAGACATATCACTCTCTCCTATAAAGAATGGCAATTCATCAGTAAAAGGAACTCTACTTGTAGCTCCAGAGGAGCCTCGCGCATTCATGGCATTTCCTGATAACGAAAATGTTCCTTCTCGTATACATGAGCGAGTTGCCCCAGAATCTTGAGGATTTGGTGGCACTGATACTACTGAACACATCAAGCCACCCTATGAGCTGTCCTATTGTGTATGCATATGTATTCCTTTGCCTGTAAAAGTACTTCCTCCCACATAGTGACACCTCCTACTCTAGGAGTCAATAACTGCCCTGCTTTTGCATTCTGCTGTATCTGCATGGGTGCGTGCTGTGACTGCCCTTGCGTCACATTCAATGGTGCTTGCTGTAGTTGCAAAGCCTGTTGCATTTGCGGTGCTTGTGCTTGATTCACTGTCTGATTCTGGGCAAACCTGTCCCTATTTTGTGAGCTATATGCTGAAGGATAAGCTGTACCCCCTCTTGAGAATTGCCCCTTCTGCACATACATTTGGCTCCCACATGTTCGCGCGATGTGCCCTGTCATACCACATGTCCAACATATAGGAGGGAATCTTCTCAATTGCCCCCCTTGCATACTCTGGTTATCATTCTGCATATTCTGAAACCCGCCTTGGTTATTTTGAAAGCCACCCTGATTGTTCTGGAAACCACCTCTTCCTTTGAACCCTGCACCTCTGCCTCTCGGCACAAACCCATTCCCTCTTTGATCCAAGTGGCGTTGATTACTCAGCTGTGACATACCCATTGCTTGCTGTATTCCCAGCCCTTCTCTGCTTGTCAGTACCGCTCCTTCTATGGTGTACTTTGATCATTTTGTCTGGACTAACTTAGCTTCCTCAAGTTTCCTAGCATCCTCTTTCTTCTTATTTTTCTCTTGCAGCAGTCTGCAACCAGGCGTAATAGTCACCTGTATTTCTGCTCATGGTTTTGCTTCAATCCCACTAGCTTCTTGGGCTGTCTCTGTACTTGTTCTGGCAACCCTTGACACAAAAGGTGGCAAAATACTAGAAATGATTTCCCCCAAGGCCCACCGTTCCTGAACATTTTGAATGTAAGCAAGCGGATCCTCGTCATCTTTCATTTTACGTGCCATAATTGCACCCATATCTGCTGTATCATGATACTGTACCCTAAGCACTTTCCAAACAGCCACCCTGAAATTTTTAAATGGTGCTCTGTCATGCGCTGTGTTTTATGCTGTAACACTAGAATAACCTGCTCTCATCCAAATATCATCAGCTGTTTCCCCAAGAATGGCTGCTAGGAGACCCTTAATGTCCCCTATGGCTAACGTATTTCCTCCTGTCATCTTTTCTAGCTCATAAATCAATTTTCCGGCACCCGCCGTTAAACTAGGGAGTTTGCATCTTAAATTATCCTTTTCCGTTTGGGGCCAAGGGATATACTGTGGTCTGGCCCCTCCTTTCTCCAATAAGGCGAACTGCGTGAACCCAAATCCGCAATCGGCTCCATCGGCTGCTTACTCATAGAGGGGACAATGGTTCCTGATTGCCTTCTACCTGGCAATGACCTCATCCTGCTCATATATGGTGGCGATTCCCCCCTCTCACTATGTGTTCGTCCTTTAGGTTGCTCTGCGTACACCATGGGGTCTGGCATCCTATCTTTAGGTTGGTCTAAATCTGACCATCTTACTTCCTTGTCCGTCTGCAGACATCCTTCGGAACCACATGCACTTTCTCCCTCTTCCCCACAGAAGGTTTCTCTGTCTTCGTCTGACATATCTTGTCCCCAACTAGTGTGGCTTTCATCTTTCTCATTTCTATTTAAAGTCAGCTTGTCCAAAGACAAAGGTCTATGCTCGAGACTGAATGGGATTCCTTCTTTGCCTCGTGACTGGACATCTGTGGATCGACCTTCTTTTCCGTTACCTCTCGATTCACTTTTTGTCCTCATCTCCTGATAAGCTTTATCAATCCTATCTCTGATGCTTCCTATCTCGAAATTCTCATCTAGGTTTACCCTAGATGGTCCTGGCATTGCTCCTTGCGACGGGAGGAACTCCTCTATGTCACTCCATGATATTACGGGACTCGGTTTCATCAGCTCTTTCTCAATGCAATCAATGTCACATGCCCTCTGTCTCCTTTTTCGTTCCATTTCTTTGTCTAATTCCCTTTGCTTCTTTGCTTCCCAACTAACCCTGTCCTCCTCCTGTCTTTTCTCTTCTCTTCTTTTGTTTGCTCTATGCACTTCTTTGTCTCTTCGTCTTTGCATTCTTTTGGCTCGTAATTTCTGTTCTTCTTTGTCTTCTCTCTTCTTTTGTAGCCTGTCTCGTTCTTCGATTGCTCTCTGTCTGTTGTCATACTTTCTCTGCTCTTTTGCCCTTTCTTACTTTCTGAGCTGCTCCTCCTGATACATTTGCTCTCGCCTTTGTCTACCTTCTTTTTATGTTCCTCCTCTTTCAATCGTTTCTCTCATCCCTGTTTTTTCTATCTTGTTCGTCTTGATGTTCCGCTTGCCTTACTTCCTTGATGCTCTTCCCATCAAGCTTGAGCAATATCTGTTCACCCACATCCATTGGTTCTGTACGAGCGTAACCTCGTCAGCGTTATCCTTTTCTCCTTTCCATCTCTTAATCTCTTGCTCTATATCTATGGATACATTAGGTCGTTCCATTTTTTACTCTTTATCTTGTAGGACCTTAAAGGTCTCCTCCTTTCTTTTAGCCCTTTCTCTTTCTGGACTCTTATCACAGCTATAAGCAGGTGGTTCATGCATCGGATTACTATATCCTATTGCTGCTTTTAATTCCCCTATGGATACAATCCTTCATCTTTTGTATAATCTCCATTTACTTCAGGAGTGGTAGGGGGAGCAGAAGGCTCAACACCTTCCTCCCTGCACTGATTAAGCATCCAATCCTCAGGAGGCGGATCTTCTCGCTCCTCCTGGTACATCTTCCAAAGCTCTAAACTGGCTAACACTTTCTCCAATTTCTTCCCTGTGTACGCAATGTGAAATTATGTGGTCATGTGCTGCAAAACTGCTTTTGACCACGATCCCCCTTGTGGCCATGGCAAGAACATTTTATCTGCGGTACCCTTAAGCTATTCCACACTATACTGTTTAAGCATGGGTGCGTGTTTTGGCAGTAGCTTGCACAAATGCATCAGTGGAGTAACATCCCCCATTTTGACAAGTCTCAATTGGCTGTCGATACTTACCGTTGCTTTACACAAAATAAGTTTCAGAAAAACAATAAATATGAGCATGCACCAATAGTGACTGCTCAAAGCCTATAGTTCACAATTTTACTCCAATCTACTTATTTTGGTCAATGCCTAAAACATAATGATAGTAACTTTCCGGTCTCTACTCAACACAACCTATCCTTGTCGCTCTTCAACACTTCACTTTCTCTAATACATCAAAATACATAAACAGAAAAACGAGTTGAATTTTCAACATATACTTCCTAAGCTCTCTTGGCTGCTATTACTTGCCCCTAACTACTCTGATAGGGGTTTGAATCATCTCCACTCACAGGTCTTATCTGTGCACAGCCTAGTTTACCCACTTGGGTTATGAGACGAGACGCTTCCTTGAGCGTAAGACACTGGGCTTATCTAGACGCTCCTGGTCATTGACGCTCCTCGTCATAAATATACTCAGTCAACCCCCTGTTACTCTTTACTATTACCACAATCCCCGGTCCCCACTTTATTTGCCACTCTCCTCAATCCACTCACCATTCGCCTTTCGGCTCTGGACACTCGGGATCGTCTCCTCCTCCAACCGGCCACTTTCGCCTTTGGTCCGGTCAGTGCCTTTGGAAACCAGGAGGGATTTTGTGAAAGAGGGGCCATCCCGTCCCACCAATGTCTTCTTCACTTGCAAGAGTTCTATATCGGCCACCCGCCACAGGAAATCTTGAGTTCTACCCGCTAGATGGTGGAGGACGCCCGATGTTTCGCAATCTGTAAGAGCTTACTGGTCAATGGGTCTCGATAACCATCATCTCTCTGCTACCAAGTGAACCCATAGACCGGGTAACATTATCTGAGATGGATGGGGATGCAGATCTTACTCATACATCAATAATCAGACCAACTCAGGACGTTTGGCAAAAGTCAAAGCTGTTTTAATAACAAGTCTTTAAAACTGGAAATACAACGGACATCAACGGACGCCGCACGGAATTATGTCAATGCATTTAATAAAAAACATCTTTTATATAGCAAAATGTCTTCACAAGTGACGTCACACTACGTGGCAAATAAGAAAATGTATGGGAGATTGTGGTTGGTCAAAGGGGAACATCTACAGGTACTTACTAGAGGATACAGGGACGTGATTGGGTCTCTAAGATCAGGCGGACGATTAAGCCCATCCCAAGTGCAAGTTATCTTCCGTGTCAGTCTAACACTCGACATACTATTGGCTTCTCAAACTATAGCTCCTTAATACGTGGCCCTTTATGATTGGTTGGCACACTTGTACCCTGCTGGAATATTCCACTTGCTAGCAGCATGCAAGCTGGTACCCCAGGTGCCAGGGTTTTGGCCTGTTCATGCCTCCTGAACCAATTAGCCCAACATCCATCATCACTCCTGCGGTCTGCCATTCAATTACCTCCTATGTACTTGGCCTTGCATAGGCTCACTATGCCTGAGAATAAAAAGGAGTGTGGCATGGCCTTATCTTCTGGTCTCGTTGCAGTTCGCCCCAAGTCTATTTTCATCTAACCATGTGAATGGAGACTATGGTTTTGAGATCTTCGTTGTATTAAATACTATTAAAGGAAGAAATCTTGGGACCCTCAGTGACTTTGTTGCACCTCAAAGAGGAACTCAGTTTGCTGCTCACATTATTGTATCTTCTTCAGTACATGGCAAGGATCTCGGCAGCCCTAACTCTTCCTTCGCTGCCAGCTATCCTATTCTGTTGTGCCACACTTCCATTCACGGGGTCCAAGATTTCTAAAGTGTGTTGTGGAACATCAGATTCTGTACATTCCTATAAATGTATACATTGGTGTATCACGACAATCTATTCACTATGTAGCCAGCCTTACGAATACTTCATCCACTTGCGTTACTGCGTCTGTACAATTGTAAAATTGTTTTGCATTTTCTTCAGTGCTTCTCCACACATGTAATCTTCATTTCGCTCCCAAAATGTTGCTTACTTCACTAATTCGTCATCAGCTTCTATAAGAGCGACATTCTTACTTTATTTGCATCTCTTCTGTGTGCGTCACCCTTACTTCATGTGACATCACCAGTCTTTTTTTAAATTGTTTTCACGCTTCTTCTGGAATTTCCTTCCGAAGAGCGTCATTTCTCTGTGGATACATATAGAGTTTTCTCAATGGAAATCTTGTTTCAAGGACCTTTCGCGATATAGGCATCATCACTGGCTTTGCGCATGTTGCAATTTCCGGTTGCCAACATATAGGCAGAATAGGGGTGGAACTTCCGGTAGAGGTACTTGGCTCCTCCTCTACAATGTGTTCTTAAGGATTTAGCACCATGCTCCATCTCGCTGCCAGTGCCAGATGTGTTTCACCTCTGGTTAGGTCACCCTCTTGTTCAAGGTTCCCCACTCTCCTGTATCTCTGATCGCTCCTGGGTTTCTCATTTCTCTTGGGCTGCTCAGTATTCGTGGGCCTTTCACCTTTCTTGGGGCGATCAACGCTCATGGTCCTCTAAGCTTCTAGCATTGAAACTGTACTTCTTTCTTTACAAACTTTATTTCAGGAAAACATATCCCATAAAATTATATACAAGACAAATATACAAAGAATCACAAACAATGCATGAATATTATCAAAATAAGTTTCCATCATTTCCAAAAAGTAATTAATCCTCATTTAATTTAACATAAACAAAATCACATTACATGTTTAACAAATACACTTTACACCGACTTTATCGTTGCAAGCTTATTAATACAGTTCTGAACTTAAACTTTCATCATTTTCTCCATAAGTTTAAATGCATTATATAAAAATTACATGACTCTCCATGCTACTTTCTCTGTATAGGGCCTAATGTGAAAAATGAGGGTCGGGCAACAGTTGTGGAAACCTTTACATTTCAATAGTGGGACAATGTAATGTTTTCTGGGCGTTGAGTATACAGGACAAAGCAACAGAAAATGGCAGACCGTTTCAAATGATGAAGGGCAGAATAGGCAGAATCTGCCCTCAAGGCCAGTTTTATACCATACTACTTGAGTTGTGTTCAAATGTAGACAATTAAAATGGACTCTGTTTATTAAGAACCTCATTACAAGATTGCCAGTCTGGTAAAAACGTTGCAGGTACGGTCATACCGGCATCGTTTTCCGAACCGGAGTATTACGAGCAGCGATGCCCGTGTCAACGGCATCGGCAGGGACTCGCTGTGACCGGGCTCCTCCTTGCTGGAATGAGCGTGGACACGCGGCAGCCTTGCCAGTGACACCGACATGACGCTGCGAAGTGCCCATTATGAGTCGCACAGACATGCAATTACTGGCATGGAGATGCTGGTAATTCTGGATACCTTGATGCCGTCAACACCGGCATCACGGAGCAGACGTTAATAGCAATCAGCTGTGCAGAAACCTGCCACAGGTGCACACAATCAGCACAGGTTGAGCCAATGGAGTCAAGCGCAGCACAAAGGAGCACTCCCACACACCACACCCCTCACAAATCCACAATGCTACCATTGGCAGTTGCAATACTGGGGCTGGAGGACATGCCTGCACTGCTAATCCTTGAGCAGGCAGTGAAACAGAGAATGCAGCAGAGGCTCAGGAGGAGAAGGAGGGCAAGACAGGGCCAGCACATACCAATAGCGTAGGCAGTTGTACCCCACAGGCAGCCACCAATCCCTCGCCAAAGGGCCAGTCCATTTGACCTAACCCCTATACAGATCCACACTCTGTACCGCCTGGACAGGGACCCCATCACCACAAATAGTGGACCTCATCCATGATGACCTGGTGAGCCTCATCAACATCCGGACAGCCATCCCCCCTTGCTGCAGGTTGTGTATGTGCTACACTTCCTTGCCACAGGCACCTACCAGCACACAGTGGGGCAGCTGCATGGAATCTCACAACCCTGTTTCTCCCATGTGCTGAACCAGGTGGTAGATACACTCCTAAAACACGCCAGGGACCACATCAAGCTACCAGGGACCGCGGAGGAGGTGAATGCAACCAAAATAGCATTCTATGCACTGACTGGCATGCCAAATGTCATTGGTGCCATCAACTGTACCCATGTAGAGCTGGCAGTCCAGCATGCTGTGGAGGTAGTGTACCGCAACAGGAAGCTCTACCATTCCCTGAATGTTCAGATGGTGTGCGATGCATGCAAAATCATAACGTATTGCTGTGCAAGATTCCCAGGCTCCACACATGATGCCATGGTGCTGCGCAATTCCACACTACCCCGCTACCTGGCACGACATGCTGCACAACGTACCTGGCTGCTGTGTGAGTAAAACCACATGGCCATGAGGGTGTGGGGGGGGGCACAACCATAGTCAACCTGCCTGCTGGCTGGGCCATGAGGGGCGTAGGAACATAGCACCGGATTGCATGCATGAGCAGCACAAGTGCACACCACATGCGTGTATCCATAATCACCCCTGAAAATGGATTTCAGAAAGTCTGCTTTGGGCTATAGGGGTAAACGTTGCATGAGGAACCAGACCTACTTACCTCCACATCCCCAACCTGCATAATGACAAGTTACACACATGGTACGAGACCACACACAGAGTCCTGGGTGCTTGAAACTGTGACCTTAGATAAATCAACACAGCCAATGGAAGCAGCTGTGGCATGCCTACGCAGCTGTGCATACATGAAAGCAGCATACACAGTTCCCACATCAGCACATGCATCAGGAACATCAGAAGACATGAACCAAAGGTACCACAATGCACCACCCTGCAGACACAATGTGACAAACGACCGCAGCAAAGGAAATCACGAGTCATGCTGCCATGCCTGAGCTACATACAACTGACACACAGCGAAATCTCAGTCACTGCACCCACCCCAAAAGTACACCACAGACCAGTATACCTGTCCAGCCACCTTAAGGGACACCTCCAAGTACAATGGGCCAAACATGGAATCTATTGAAATCATCAATCAGTCACCACCACTACCACATGATAGAGTGGCACAGGACCCACTGCAGTGCTTCATGTCCACCATGCCAATACTCACCCAGCCTCATCACAGAAACGTAACACTTCACCTGCGGCCCATACCACCAATGTGAATGTGCCTAAGTCATATGGGGCAAGACGTTGATGGACATGGTGACATCAAGTAGTCGAAAGTATGACTCGCAAACCACTGTGTATCATGTAGCACATCAGGTAAATGAGTCATAATGACCTGTACATGCATATTCCGTGAACTTGGGCAACACAACCATCAGATGTGAGGACATTGTGGACCTTTTTACTTCATTTATGAGAGTGCTCTACCAGATAGGAATGTCCCTGAGACATGAACAGCACCCAACCCCCCAACCATGGATCTTCCCTGGGCCCTTACCTGTTTTTTTGAATTAGGAAAATGTCATGTGGAGTCATGTTTATTCGGTTGCATGTGAACACAAACACTGTACAGACAGTGCTTACAAGGAATAACTGAATTAACCACAAGTACACTTCCTATTGCTCCCATGCAGGTGACCGGGTATCCCTGAAGCCGTGGCTCCTGACCCCCATCAGGCATCCAGTCAACAGGCTTCAGAGGACTGCAACCGTGCACGTGCACGCACTCGTGTCACAATTGAACAGACATTTGGTCTGTTGAAGGCCCTGTTTCGCTGCCTCAGCAGGTCGGGTGAGGCACTCATTTGTGGTCCGGAGAAGGTGGGCAAGATTGTGTTAGTATGTGGCAAGATTGTGTTAGTATGTGCCTTGCTACACAACATGTGCATCTGGTGCAATGTACCCCTGCCCCCTGACCTGGACCTGATGCCACCTGAGGATGAGGATGATGATGGGGAAGATGCTGGCCTCTGCGCCACAATGTGAATGAAGGACGGGCAGCACACCAATATCTGATTGCCCAATACTTCTGATGGACTGGGAACCACAAGGCACTGGTAATGGGACACACTGGGCACTGTACACAATTGAATTGCCACACAACCAATAATCAATGTCCAGTCATATGTTTTTCAACTCACACCAACTGTATTTGAACTTTGTACACATGACCATGACTCCACGTGCAACACAATCCCAAAAAATGTAACCGACTACCCCCACCCCAAACACTCCCAAACCCACTAGCCCCAGCCCCAATACTGTCCCCTGTATGCCCTCATACCCATCACCCCAACACCCACTACCCCAACACCCACTACCCCAACACCCATTACCCCAACTCCTCCACCCCCAACACAAGTGACCCCACCACTACTTGACTGCTACCCCTCCCAACATGCACCTGTGATTATGACTACTCACTCCCCCTTTTCGGAGGAGGGGGTGGAGGGTCTGAGCGGCACAAACATTGCTGAGAGCGACACAGCGGACTTGTTTGGGTGGAACTGGATGGTGTTGTGATGGCTGAGGGAGCAGATTGGGGGTTGGTGTTGGCATTCCTTTGCTCCGCCATAGCAGACTCCAACTGCATTATGGCCTGGGCCATGGCTCCCATCACAGTGTTCCCTTCATGCACGTGCCGGGCCACCATTGCATTTTCCTGCAGGGCTTCCTGCATGGCCTGCCTTGTTGCTTCGGCGTCAGCCCCTCCATGTATGACAGTTGCCCCTCCAGATCCCTGATTTTTTGTGCAGCAGGTGCTGGCATGGGAGGCGGTGTGTGTGGGCTTCCATGGCTGTACACAGCTTCCTCCATGTCGCTGTCCAGACCACTGGCCTCCACTGTGCTGTGGCCACCGAGGCATGTACTGGCGATGCACGTGGGGTTGCCTGCATGGGTGGTGTAATATCACTGTCCTCATGGTGGCTGTGGCCTGAGGGGTCAGCCGCCCCCTCCTCACTATGTTGGGCAGATTGAGCTGCCTCACCCTGCTCACTTGACACCCCCGATTGTGACTCCTCCATGTAATTGGCCACTGGGGATCCCTGCTCTTCGGCCTGGAGTGTTTCCTGTGCTCCAGATGTGCGAGTTTTCATCATGTTCCACCAAGGTGTCAGCCAGCATATTCAGCTCTACGTCGCTGAACCTTGACTTTCTGCGACAGACTGTTCCTTGTCTTGTTGCCATCTTACTCAGCTTGCTTCCTGACTGCACTGTTCTCTGGTCCAGGTGCTGTAGGCTGAGGATTACAATGGATTGCATTTTTAAAAATGGCCGCCAGTGTATTTCCTGTTCCAGCGCGATGACGATGCTTCCGGTGCCGGTATTAACGGTGCATGCGGCATTGAGGATGCCAGTATCGAGGGTTTGGGGGGTGTTACCGGCAAAGCCTGAATGCGGGTGCACGCTGACTCGGAATCTACCGTAGATTCCGGCAGCAGTGCTACACGGACATCGTAGCACCGGCATGCCGATAATTCTCTTTTTTTGCCGGCAAACTCATAATGAGGCCCATTGCTTTAAATAAGGGAAAACCGTTCAGTAAGGGGCAATGCCTGCCGTTAGTAAGAGCAATTCAGTGTGTCGATTGATGTGTTTAGTCATTTCTGCTGAAATATATTGGTCGCAGGCTTCTTAAAACAGACACTTCTCTTTTCCCACAGGCAATCGCCACATTTTCGGAGGTACTACTCGATAGTTTCACCAGATCCTTTTCCACCCCAATTAGCCAACAAATTTTAAGAGCCTGATCACTAGTACAAACATTTAGCAAAATGTGTTTGAAGAGCAATGCTTTAGAGTTATTGCAAATTAATAGTCGTGGAGAAGAAAGTGTCCTCAATGAGAGCTGCCTTGAACTTCCTTGATAAATCCCTATCCAAAAACACCACTATCATACATCGCAACTCCCATGGTTTTTACTATATATATATTTTACGCACTAGCTCAACTGGTTTTGATTATAATTGTGAGCAAATTTAAAAGTAGCACCTGTAGCTTCCATACTGTGTGGAAATATGGGAAATCGTGATTGAGATTAGAAGAAAAGTGAATGCCTAGGTAATCAGAAAAATAAACTAGAGGTATCGGTATGTTATTAGAGTTGCTGATTTTGACAAATCAACTGTTAGATCGAAAAACATTATACTTTTCGTGTATGTATCAACTAGTCTCTCCAGGGATCTGGGGGTTCTGGCCAACAGCATGTCGTCATCATAGTGCAATAGCACAGGAACTCCCATGCCCATAACTAATGGGATATCAACATCAAGACTATGAGGTTTTTCTGCCATATATAAATTAAAAAGGACGGGTGCTAATACATAACCCACGCATAACAGGAAAGGTGAGTGGTGTTACCAGAGTCCTCTGTTCTTACTACTGCATTGCTTCCCTCATGCCTCATGTTTCCCTCATGCTTGTAAATGAACACTGCAAGCAAGTAGACGGAATGCCCATTTGGTTTAAAAGTGCCACAGCTTTAGACTCTTCACAGAGTCAAAGACAATTTTTAGATATAAATGTGCCATAGAATGGTTCCCCTGTAATGAAAATCGACTTAGCGCCTAACAGATTTAAATTTAGAGATTGAAATTCAGTACCTAGGTTTTCCCTAAAAACGTATTGCGTGTCTGACATGATATTATTTTCATTAACCCAATCCAATAATCTGGGTAAGAAGAATTTCATAAATATTGCAAAAGACAAACCTAACATGGAAATCGGTCCATAACACGCAGGGTCCCCCTTATCCCCTTTCAGAAAAATTGGGTACATTGCAGTAGATTTCCATGCATTGGGACATGTCCTTGTCGATATTATTGCATTACATGCATTGCACAGTGAAGGGCATCATACATTAGGTTGGTTTATTTATAGTTCAGTGGGTATATAGTCAGGCCCTGGTGCCTTGTCTGCTTCCATTGAAACAATGCTTTTCTTCACCGCTAGAAGAGTGAAAAGGTGTCACTACTTTTTGGTGCAAATATGGTGCAGAGCATGAGTGATGTAATCTCTTGCAGAGGGGCCACAGCAGTGAAACGCCTTTTCATATCCCTCCATACACAGCTTCCACTTGGTTTCAGTCTTTAAGAGTAGTCCAGGACAAAACTCATTATGTCCACGATGGACTTATAGAGGTGTCAATGAGAGGAGCAGTAGGGAGCCACTGGGAGCATATCCTGTTCTTCTGGAGGAACAGTCTGGGCAGTCTATTACCTCATCTAGGCAGCTCACAGCAGTGACTGGACCTTTGTAGGATAGCTTTCCTTGTCCCCAGAGCCTTCTTCATCTCTTGGGAGGAAGTCAGACATACAATACTGATAACTGCATTCCTTGACATCGTCCATGTAGAGAATGCCTCAACCAGCACATCTTCTCCATTTGGAAAAATACTTCTGGCTATGCAATTTAATTAAATTGCCAACATAGTATAAAGCCCTCTATCAACTCGAACCTAAATATTGATCTTACGAAAGCTTTGGTTGAACTACAAATATATAAGATACTTTTGCAAAGATAGACTTAGGAGGCCGAGCAAAGTGTTGGTGTAACACATGGGAATCAGGGTCGGACTGGGACAAAAAATAGGGCCGGACCCCCAAGAAAAAGTGGCCCACCCCTCGCCTCATGACCCTTGACCTCTGATGACATCACCGGAAGTTATGTCATTTGACCCCACCTGAAAGTGACACCCCGGGAAGCAATAAAACACGACCTTTCACTCCTTGTTAAAACAGGAAGTAGCATCAAATAGCATTGTTTCTTAGTACACTACGAAAATACAAAAAAAATATGGTTTTGATTTCACTAAAGCTCTTTTTTTATAGAACAAATATGCATACAATATCACCCAACCTGTGTTGGTACTCATTTATCAACCTCAGAAGGAAAAAAGACTGCAATGGCCTTGCTGGGATTCGAACCTGCAACCTGCAGATCACACAAGCATGCGCTCAACCCACTGAGCTATCATATCGGCTGTAGTAAAGTGAACAATTGTTCTGTAGTGGATACCATTGGGTAACTGAGATTTAACAGCAGACCAGTTAAGCTAATCTGCAGGTCTGTTGCAAAGTTGGCCGCATGTCAAGCCTGCGTGCATCTACTTTCAGGCTGCAGAGGTTGGCAAAATAGGGAAAGCAGTGCACTCACAGGACATCTATACTCTGAGCACTCGTTACCTCATACTATATGAGGTAACGATTGCTCAGAGTATGCCAACAAATATCCTGACCAGCATGCCAGGGAGATGGGAAAGATAGACACATTACAACAAAGCATTAATTGTGGCACAATGAAGTCAATGGCCACTTGATGTGCTGTGGTCAAATATTTCTACACTGTACCAAAGCTTTTAGGCACAAGGATTTTGTCAAGGGACCGAGGACACTGAGATGGAATGTCTTGTGAGGATCGTAACAGAGACAACAGCAGGAAAAAAACATGCATTAAAAACAACAAAAAAACGACCCAGGCGTGGAAAAAACCAGCCCCCAGGGAGTAACACATGATTTCGGCCCGGCCAAGGGGAGAGTGGCCGATGGGCCAATGCAACCCTACTGGGAATACAGACTTCTGAATCAAAAATATTATATTTCATTTGAATTATTCATAAGTATTTGATGGCAATGAACAGCAAACATTACAAAAGATTTACAATATTTCTTTTACCCTGTTAAAACTATGAAATTTGGTTTTTGAGATCACTCTCTGTCCCCAGCATAGGAAAAGCATTGCAGGTTTAATTTAATACATATACTTATTAATTGAAGCAATAAAATCTGCAGTGGTAGGCTGGATTGGTGATAACGCCCTGAAGAGGGATGGGTAAATTCTCCCCCTGCCCATCCTCTTATAAGGTACATGACACAGAAGAAGAACAGGAGATAACACGAACACCCATACAATTTCGGACCAATTCCCACTGCTCCAATGATTGATCAGTATGTCAAGGGGTACCCACTCAGCCAGCCCTACAGACTAGGGGCGGTACAAACCTTGGCCAGATTGGACGAACAGCCGCAACCAAGGAAGCTTCAATTGACAGTATCGATTAAAGCACCAAGAAGCCACATTTTGACTTTGTTAGAGACACCGTGACATTGCAGCATTAGACAGGAAGCACACGTGCCATCCGCTCATCGGGACACAAACACGAATACATGAAGAATACATGCATAACAATTCTATAAATTAGAGGACAGATACATACACATGTTGGCTTTGCTTTATTATTTTGTCATTAGCTCAACCGCAGCAACGCAGAAACCACAAGAAGCAAGAGATCCTGGGTAAAGCTTGAAGATGCTCATATGCAAATAACCATATTGAGCTGCAGGAGCACCTGTGGGACCTGACAGAACCATGCATAACTAACATATGGAGACTATAGAATAACACAAACATGTAGAAGCCATGCCATGGCTTAGGAAAATCACAATAGGCCACAAGCGTCTCACTAATAGAACAGACTGAACAGGAGAGCAAATATGTGGGACAGGGCCCGCTGCCAAGATCACCAGATATAAGTGACATTCCATTCCCTGAACTACAGTAACACCAGCTGCAGTAAATCCGAATGATTCCTCATAATTTCTCATAATTCAGAGCTGCAGAGCTCAAAATCACAGTCTCCAAACACGTGACCCGGCCAACTCAGATGATAAATTGAAACCAGGAGCTGGGAAAGAGTCGGTCCCACACCGCCAGACTGAGGCTTGCAACAAAGATGTTACAAAGCGAGACAAGTCTTGCACGATGTGAACCGGCACTCTCATAGACTATGGTGGTACACACAAGTTACAATGCAGACACATAGTCGTTCATATTACCTTGAGATGGTACATCGAGAGCTGGTAACTGCTGGACCCATATGCAGGCAACCATACCTTTGTTGTGTTGGAATATGGGTGTATGTCTGGTGGACTCCCTCCCTTACCATAAATTATTACACCACAACATTTGGTGAAGTGTTGGCAATAAAAAGGCAGTAGGTTTTTAATGTTACAGATATGGTTATGGAAACATAAACAATATTTGCATATCAGTAATCATATATTATTTGTGGGCACGGGGTCCTGAGGTTACCCCGTCAGGCCGATGCCGCCTGTTTTGTCCCACGACTTGTTGTGGCCGCTGTACGGTGTCCTGGTTTTCCTTCTGTTGTTCTTCTCCCTTTTGCTAGGGTAGGAGGGTTTGCGGAAAAGAAAAGGAGAGAAATGCTGAGAACACAGCAAACTCTCCTAGCTGTTTGGGTCCCCGTGGAGGGTCCACAAACAGGCTTGTCTTTCTCTGAGCTGAAGCAGCTTCTTATATAGTACCCAGGGATGCCCCTCGGTCTTTGTAGTGTATTTGCAGGGGCTGTGAAACCAGTCTCCAGGCCGGCGCTTTCTGCTGACTGTCTGAGCCCCTGGGGGGGCTCCTCTTTGTTGTTCCCCTGCCTGTCTGACCTTACTACCCCAGGTCCTTAGCACCAAATTGTTATAGTGGAAGGGTGAGGTGTACTTTCACACCTCACCCTTCCTGCACATGGCAGTGGGGAGACTGCATGTCTCCTTGCTGGTGGATGGGAGAGGGGAGCTCTGCCCCTGGGGGGGATGGTGCTGCCCCTCTCTGGGGCCTGCTGCCATGGGGCAGCAGTTACCCGGCCTTGCTTGGGGATGCCCGGCAGCATTGCCCAGAATCATTTCTGGTCACAAGCCTGAGGTTGTTAGCTCTAGCCAATCACAGTTCAGTATCCTAAGGGTGGGTAGCAACGGGCAAGAACCAATGGTAAGACCCTCACAGTGCAACATTGTTTAGACATAGTAATTTATGGAAGGACCAAGCCAGCCACCTGACTTGCGAGGGCCACTAGAGTAATTCACATATAGGACAATATAGGTTATTAGTCTCCCGACGGTCAGTCCCAGATGGTGATAGGTTTTCTGGAGTAGGGCCCAGGGTGTGACGTCCCTATGACGTGTTCAGGTCACAAAACTGGCCTGCGAGCCAGGAATAGTTGAGATGTTTTAAGATTTCAGATCCTTGTACTGATCCCTGTTGGTTTTGGCTGTAATAAACTGCAGTTTGAACTTGCTGTCTGGCTGGGTCTAGGTTGCTTTTGTGGGAAGGTGTTGGAGCCTTCTGTGATTCTGGGAACTCCTAGTAGCCCTTGAACCTACCTGGGAGTTTGTCCCCAACAGGCCTATAGCCAAAGTTAATAGCCAGGCCCAGGTGCCATTACCACCCATTTCAGCCTGCTACGATGGGTATTATTGCTATTAGCACCCTGGAGGGATGCCCAAGGTGCTAATACTGTTTTGGTTAAAAAAAGGACCTACGGTGCATGTATTGGTTGGACTTATGGGGATGGAAGATGCGTTCAGGGTGGAGCCTCCAATGGAGGATTAAGGAGCAGAAAAGTGAGTGAGAATTCCAAGAAGGAAGGTAGCGATTCAAAGAGGGAGAGAGGGCAGGGGTCGAGCTGGTGGGGCAAGATGGTGATTAATAAGGGTTGGCACAAGAGCATAAACCATTAGATTTAACCTACATTCCTACCATACTGATTGGCTGGCGCCTTCTCCCTGGGTGCAGATGCCCGAACTGCCACGGTTTCAGGATATCATATGTGACATTAAATGCCCTTAAAAATATTAGGGCAATCATGAACAGAGTTTTACTTTCAGAATATTTAAGTACAGATATGGTGTCAATAGCTAAGACTTAAGGCTGTCTAATATTGCCCACTGCATGCATGAATCTTAGGGCCAGATTCACAGAAATTGGAAATTATTTTATACATTCTGCTCTCAGAACAAGATCTCTTTGATCAGAGCATTTAATAAAGTAAGACCATCATGTGTGACCATTTACGGTGAGTTAAAGTTAGAAGGGGCTGCATACATTATTAGCATGCGTTGCCAGATATTTTCATTTAAAACTGTGTATGTATATGTATATATGTATATGTGTATGTATATGTAAATGTATATGTGCATGTGTATGTATACCAGTTAGAATTAATGTAGCCCCCTCCTTATGCTTACTCTATTTTAGTTTCTGTGCTTGATGATTGGATTAAGAAAATGACATATTGATTGGAAATCCTTTATCTACTTTACGCAAAGAAGCCAGGTTATGCATCAGTTTGAATATAGTTTATGTGTCCAGAAAAGTAGTAGCTTTTAAGGTTGAGGGATACAAACCTGATTTACATTTTGGCAGTATACAAAGTTTAGAACCAGGAGAAATACCAGCTCCATGCTTAGAGACAGTACCATGTTCTAATGTTGTCTGCTCATTGTCAGAAAAGCCCATTCAGCAGGCCTCTGCCCGACATGGAGATTCTGCAAGGAGAACTATCAGCTCAACAAGTTGTCCTTAAGGAATGCTTGCTAGTGTGGATGGGGTGACATTTCGCCTCATAATTGGTATAATTGGTAGTGGTATCCCCATTCCCACTGTGTAAGAGACATAGCCACACCGAAGAAGACCCCCTGCTTCCTAAATTCATATTCATGGGGAACAACTGTGAGAATGAAAGTACTATGCTGTGGCACTGAGCCAGCATGCCAGATAATTTTCACTTTTTTCACTTCCCGGATTTGGGTTGTTTTACCGAAGTAGAAACAATCGTGGCGGAAATGACCATAGTCGATTTTGCCACAAATCTGTTTTTACTTTGGTAAAACAACCCAAATCCATGTCCCATAAGCATCCGTAGACCAAACCCTGCCCTTTTCGCCAGCCGCCACCGCTTCTCTTGTACACCTGCAGCGTCAGTTCCATCCCTCTAACGTGAGTCGGAGCTGACGCCACAGAGTCCCTTTTTCTTTTTTAGACGCTCTTATTTTTTTGGGTCCCCTGCTTCCAATGTCCAGGAAGCGGGGGACATGCTTGCAACCCCCAAAACCCATATTACCAAACATGGGGAGCAGGGGACACCGAACCACTGCTCCTCATGTTCGGTATTTTGGACTTCGATTTTTTAGTACTGGCCAAATTTATCCAAATGGTCCATACAACCATTTTATTCTGAACTTTTTGGTTATTTCCATTCTTCCCAGATGACCTCTAATCATAGAATCCATCAGAAAAGAAAACATAATTCTTTATAATGAGGGTACACCATATAATCCTGTTTTCCTGTATGCACACCTCTCTTTAAGAGCTACTCTGGTAAGTGGCAGCCTTGGATGAATTTCAGGGTGTATAGCCTTGTCGTACTGCATCTCGAAATACCAGGACCATGGCGCTCACTGAGTACTTCAAAACTGGAACTGCATGTTCATACCTGTTTGCCACCGCAACACGCTAGCTGAGCATGTTGTTGCCTCAGCTCAAACGACAAGCTCTTTGATGTATCTGGTGCCTTCAAACCGCCACTCGTCCCACCACCATCTTCGCTGCCGATCGTTAATGACGCATTCTTATGAAGTTCCTTTAAATAATGTTACCAGGAACAAATTGGATTTCGAAAGTAGAACAACAGAAGTAAGAAAGCCTAATTTTTCCATTTGTGACTTCAAGTTCCTAAATACTGGGATGAAGAAGAGGGCTGAAGAGGCACAATGTAGCAGGATTGGTCGGATCATTAGTGTAGATGACCCACACCTGAGGGAGACTGAGAGACTTAAAAGGCACCCTCAGGTGCAGGCCATAGATAAGGAGTTGAAGCAGAAAGCACAAGGTTCAATGTGGCAGCCCAAACAGAAGCTGGAGAAAGGAGAGGACGCTGAGACCATTGCAGGGCAGATCCAGCTGCCAATCCTGAGACTGCTTCTGCAGAAAACTGAAGTGCAGAGGTCGGGCAGTGGAAAGCGTGCCGAAGGAAGGCTTTCCCACTTGTGGCCTGTTCTGCAGAGGCTGTGCAGCAGGAAGCATGCAGGAGGAGATTATGGGTGGCTGGCATGCAACTGTAAGCCTCAAGGTCATTGCCGGGGGCTGTTGTGCAAAGGACGCCTCGGGAGCAAGTGGTGCTCCAATTGGCAGTGGCGGGAATCAAGGCAGGCTTACCGTAGAGGTTTGCTACTTTGTGAAGAGCCAGAGCAGCAGAAGTCCTGCGGACCGCAAGGGGAGCAGAGGTGCACATCAAGACCTGTGAGTGACCCTGGAGCGTTCTGTCTCTTTTCGCAGGCAGGAACCTGGCAGGCGAGTGAGAGGCACTTGCGCAATAGAAGAACGAGTGTGCATGAATAAAAGTGACTCACATGCTGATTTTGAAGACCAAACTTTATTTAAACAACAGAAGCAGTACTCGCAGTAGAGTAAAAGCTGTTCCCAAGCAATTGGTGCATATTTAGCTGGGGAACAGCTTAATGAACAAAAGCCAAATGACTGTAATCTTGAAAGTGGGAAAACCCAACCACCTGTGAGGACAATTTTATTAAGTGTTGATGTCACTAAGCATTGCCCAAGCCAAGAGAGGCTGGAAATAAGACTAATGCAATCTGGCCAACATTACAAACAGCAGAAGGGAGCTAATGTAAGGAATGTAAACTCTGAAACTAAGTGCCCATATTGTATGCAACATCTGGTGCATGTTGGGAGACCCACAGTGTGTGAAAACCAGGGGAGAGGTAACAGGAGATCCTATCCCTGTCAGTCTTTGGTTGTTTGTGAAGTGGGGAAACAAGAGTGGCGGAAAGGCTACCCTTCTGGGGGCAATTATCCAGAAGGAAAGGAACATCATTTACAGAAAAGTTTTGAAAAGTATCCATGTGAGCCTTCTCTTCCCTAAAACGGTGTTGAAAGTCTTAAATCTGCCCGTTGTTGAATGCTGTGAAGCTGTTATCATCTCTTGTCAGTTGAAATTTGAATATCCAAAGCACTGTTATTGTGGAAAGCTGTTAGGGCATGGGAGTATACCTGAATGGAAACCCTTTTGTGATAATAGGCCTGGCAAGGATGCAGGCCAAGTGGAAGTTGGAGAAAGGCTTCAAGGGGGTACTAACAGAGATTTTTTTTGTTTTTGTAGTACTGGTGGAAAAGCCAAGCAATTTGTTTAAGTGGCAAATTCCTGACCAAAATAATCTATGTGTTGGAACTTTCTGTTGACAAGTGAATTTACATCAGATTATTTTGGAAATTGGTTGCGAATCAGGATTTACTTGTGTTTTCTTTTTGAACTGTGGTATCCTGTGAGATTTGTGAGGACCAGGCCACCAGTCTAAGTGGCAGTGGGGTGTTTAGCAAGGAAGGGAGAGAGGGAAAGAGGTAGAGAAAAGACTTTTGAGAAGTTTCTGGAACCTACAGAGGTCCAGCTCAAGTCTGAGAGGGGCAGGGAGGCTGTTCCAAAGGGATGCACCAGCTGAAGAGAGACCTGCCCCCCGCTCTCTGCTTGGAGAAGCAACTGACAAGCGGAAAGTTGGAGTTAGAGGACCAGAGGGCTCTAACAGGGGAGTATTTAGATAGGGAAAGTTGGAGATAGCGAGGTCCCAGGCCCCAGAAAGCCTTGTAGATGATGTAGATGGTCTTGATTTTGATCCTCGAGATTTTAAGTCTGGACAGATACAGTGCCTGGGATGAGGCCGAGGATTAGTCTTTCAGCCCTATTTTGGATTAGCTGAAGGGGACCTAGGGAGGAAAGGGGGAGATTGAAGAAGAGGCTGTTGCAGTAGTCCAGCCTAGAGAGGAAAGCTGTGTGTCATCAGTGTAAGACTGGAAATGAGGAGAGAAGGAGGAGATCAAGTGAGCAATAGGGGCGACATGGATATTGAAGAGCCACAGCGATAGGCTAGAGCCCTGCGGGATGCTGCAGGTAGAGAATTTGCTGGTGGAGGAGAAATGGCCCAGTTGCAACTGGGAAGGGTGGTTAGTGATGAAAGAGTTCTGCCATTCCAGTGCCCTGTCCGTGATCCAGAGGGTATCACAGAGTCGTTTTATGAGGATAGAATGGTTGACCATCTCAAAGGCGGAGGAGAGATCGGGGAGCATAAGAACAGCAGGAGAGTTAGAGTCAAGATTTGCGACCAAGTCTTCATGGGTGTTCAGGAGAGCAGTTTCCTTGCCTCTGGATGCCCGGAATCCAGATTGATGGTCATGGAGGTACCCAACAAGTTCAGTGTGAAGGCTCAGTTGGAAGAGGACCAACTTCTCCAAGAGTTTGCCCAGGAAGGGGGTAGTGGAAAAAGGGTGCTAGTTAGCCCAGCAGAAGGGGTCAGCAGAAAGCTCTTTTTAAGAGAGGGTGAACAAGGGTGTGCTTGAGGGACAGAGGGAAAGAGCCGGAGGCGAAGGAGTGGTTACAGAAGTCGGTGACAGCTGGGGCGAGAGAAGAGATGTTGTTCTTAATGATTCTAGAAGAGCAGGGGAGCAGGAGCAATAGTGGAGATGTGGGTGGAGGAGAGTGGGGACAGGATGTTCTGCATTTTAGATGTGAAATGGGAGGCCAAAGCATTTCAGGGAGCCTGGTTAGGAAGGAGAGAGGCGCAGACTGCAATTGGATTGTAAAGTTCCTTGCAGATTTTTAAAAGTTCAGCTGTGTTATTAGTGGCTCCAGAGATGCAGGCTTGGATGCAGGCCCTCTTCTTAGAGCGGATAGTAAAACGATATTGCCTTTAAAGCAGGTGACGGGCCAGTTTGTCAGAGGAGGAACCCGAGGCTGCCATTTCCGTTCAGCGCTTTCATTCCAAGATGCTCAGAAAGCTCTATCCAAGTCCTACTGGAACCAGCCTTACAACTGCCCAAATAACATCAAGTTGGTGCCCACTCTCCTTAGCTCAATGAGACAAGGTTTGATCCTTTTGCCATCTGGAAGTCTTGCTTGAAATGTTCGCAGTGCTGCCCCCAACAAAGAAGGGATGAGAGAACAAGCACCAAAATGCACTGGCTACTGAAACATCTTAGGAACTCTGCAACTATGTAAAATGCCTTTCCGTTATGAACCATACTCGCATCCCATGGTCCCTGCACTTTGCAGAATGCCTCCTTACCTGTTTAACCATTGCTTTAATTTACCTTCTCTCTTCCACCACAGGAGATGCACCTCTGCTATATTGGAATTGCTAGCAGTATATTGCAGATTCAGTGGACCTTTTTGATTGGTGGGCTCCTATTCTATTATATTGAGTGTTTTCAATCTGATTGCCCAAACACAGGTGTTTCCAGTATCTTGGGCCAAGATTGTAATTATCGCTGTGTTTAAAAATAGCTCACATCACAACCCCCACTGTTATCACCAAATATGCCTTCTGGATACGGCTGGTAAGCTATTTGCAAGGTGCCTCGCACTAAGACTGGAGGATTGGGCTAGGTCAAATAATATACTGCTGTGCTACTAGGCCGGGTTGAGGAGCGGTTATGGGACGGCCAATCATTGTTTTGTCTTAAACTCAATATTAAAGAAATATGTGGGAATTAGAAAAGGCAAGGTCTTTGCCGCCTTTTTGGTCTTGGCAAAGTCCTTTGACTCACTTGACAGATCCACCCTTTGAAATACATTGGGCCTCATTACGAGTAGGGCGGTAAGGGATACCGGGCACCGGTAAGGAGACCGGTGCCGGTAATCCCTTACTGCCCTACTACGAGGTCCCTTAGCGGGTCCCTTCCTTAACAGCTGGTCTGACCAGGTGTTAAGGACGGGACCCGTTAAGGGACCTGGGCGCAAATAACGGGCTTGGCATATACCGGCCCGTTATTTGTGCCCTCCCCATTCCCAATGAGCCCTATGGGGGCTAATATGGGAATGGGGAATGGTTTGGTGAATGGGGATTTACCGGTCCCGCCAAGGTCTGGCTGGACCGGTAAGTCCCCATTTCACCAATCCAGACACGGTACCGTTATTGGTGGTAGTCATGGTGCAAATAGCACCATGACTACCACCAACCTCGTAATGAGGGGCATTGTATAAATTTGGAGTCCGAAGAGATCTATTGCAATTAATGATATGCCTATACTCCAAAACATCAGTATTTGCATGCAGCTGCAGCCCTGGCAAACCGACTAATTTTGATACAAATATAGGTGTGAGGCAAGCTGCCTGTTGCCTCGCCTGCTTTTTATAATCTTTTTGTCAGATTTTTATCCTATCTGCTGTCAGGGCCCATTGTTTCCTCCAATAATAAATGGATGCAGCTATCCCACGCTTTTGTACGCAGACGATACAGTGACTAGGTCTTAGCCTGAGTTATGCTGCAGGCTACTTTGAAACGAATGGTCTCTCCTTGGGTCTTTCTAAAACCAAAAGTGTTATATTTGGTTAAAAAAAACTTCAACCATGTGTAAAAGGTCAACAATGTGACTGTAGAGGTTGGAAACATTTAAAACTACTTGGGGTTGGTGTTTGCAAGGAACTCGGGAGTCTCGGGAGGATAACTCAGCGGCAACGTGCGCGCCGATGAAACAAGATGACACAGAGCAACACGGGTAGGATCCCCAGGTCCGCGCTTTGAAACCTTTGGGTATTAAGCGCATTATAAATAACCTGTCATATCATAACTGTAGTTGGGATGCGCATGTGAGGTTGGCTACTAACAAGGCACCAACCGGACTAGGGGGCCTAGCCCGCTTCTACTATAAATATGGACGACGCAGGCTGGATAAATGCACTGAGGTCCTTCATTATAAGATCAATGCTGCGAAATGTGGAGGCATTTGGACCTCAAGGTTTAGATTACATTCAATATAGCTTCCTTCGTAGGATTTCCCTGTTGGTCCGAGCGCACACATTTAAGTAACCAATGGGGTCTGGACTATAGGCAATTGTCCAATAGAGTAATAAATCTGTCCATCTTAATAGAACGGGCTTCACAACATGACCATGATAGAATGCTTAGACATAGGGCATCATCACGAGTTGGGCGCTAACCCCGGCGGTAATACCGCCGGGGCTAATAGCCCTACCACCAGACGCCCAGCGGCATCAGTGCAGGATGACGGGTTTGGCGAAACTGTAAGTCCCCATTCCCCATTGGGCCCAATGAGGAATGTTCAGCGCTATTACCGCCGGTTGTATTTCTGCCAGCGGTAATAGCGCTGAAAATCGGCAAAATCACGGTGGATTTGCCCCCAGCTCAGAGCTGGGGGAAAATCTGACAAGCCGTGATTTGATGGACCCTTAAATGCGGTGGTAATAGCATTACCGCCGCATTTAAGGGTTACTGCCAAACTCGTGATGAGGCCCATAGTGTGAAATTACATTCGTACGCGGGAAAGGCAGATTGACCAATCACAATCCGCCTTTCCCGGGTGCGATTGTGGATTCACCGCCCATTGCGCTTGAAAAAAAATATCTAAACAAAAATGCCCACCACCATTAACATAGAAAAGGGACTAGGTCCACTATCAGATGACCATGGCTATTTTGGGGCCTGTTTTCCATGTCCGCCGCTATCCAAATGTATCTTTATTTATGGTAGCCTTTTTTTTTTTTTTTTTCCATTCCGACAGAAGATGGGGTCGTGCATAGCTCATCTCCCATCAAAATGGGGGGAAAAATGAAAACTATTCGCACCCCAATTCGCTCAGGCCTACAAAGCTCGGGCTGACGGGCTGTTAAATCCCACGTCCGAGGCCGGAGGGCATGAAAGCTACAGTCATTGGAACATCTAATTTCTGCTCGACATGCACCGCTGGCTGAGAATGTGCTTATGCAAATACTGTCTCCTGAATAGTGCAAGATTATTTTAATGGTGCGACTGAATGTATTGCCTCTGAAAGTGCATGAGTTGGCTTGCAAAAACTAAGCTGTGGATCTGCGGTTAAGGGGATACTAAAAGCCTGCTTTTTTTTATGCTGATTTGTAAAAATCTGATCGATATTCAGAGAGCATGGTTATGGGATAATTTTATTATGCATAAAATTAGAACCACTGCAGAGGCAATGAAGTTCCTTTTATGTGCTAATGATATCTTTAAGGGATATATGAACATTTGTGAAAGCAGCATTGTTAAAGATTAGTAGATAGCTCTAATGATATATGGACATTTTGCACATTTCTACCTTGTTTTATGCACTGGCGATCATGATGTTTAATATATGTAATTTGAATGTTGTGTTATTTATTCACTTTATTCTATTATATTGTTAATGGCATTGCTGAATAAAATATATATTCTCTCTCAGTGGACCTTCCCAATTTCATCAACCTGCACTTTTGAGTAAAGACTACATCACCAACTCTGTGATTTGTGAACTGAATGAAGAAACTGCCAATCCCCAACCTTAACTGGAGCTGAGAGATTGACAGTTCTGGATGGTTGGAGACAGCTCAATCACAAATTCAAGATATCAGAGTATTTGACAGACTCATCAGGGAAATGTGTAGATCCAACTTCTGAGTGCTTGAATGTTTAACATTTCACATGAAGGGACATGAAAATCTTTGACCCTGGCTACCCCCTGACAATGCTGAAATCAGGCAAAATAGAGCGACACGCTAGTGCTAAAACTCAACCTTGTACACTGACCATATCTCTTTGTTACCTACCCAGGATCAGGGACACCTCTCACTCAGCCATTCACCTACCATGTAATCTACCTACCTGTAAAAGACTTCAACCCTAGGACTTGGGACATTTTGCTTTTAACATTGCCTTTTACCTGTTCATAAACGGGTTGCCTCACTTTTAGAAATATTTAATTCCGAGTAGGGCACAAAGGGATACCGGGCACCATTAAGGACATTGGTGCCGGTAATCCCTTTGCGCCCTACTACGAGGTTGCTTAGCGGAAGCCGCAAAGGGACCAGGGAGCAAATAACGGTACCGCAAATTGTGGTACCGTTATTAGCTCCCTCCCCATTCCCATTGAGACCTATGGGGGCTCAAATGGGAATGGGGATTGCCTTTTTCAATGGGGACTTACCGGTGCCTCCAAGGTCGGAATGGACTGGTAAATCCCCATTGGACCAGGTCGGGGTCGGTACCGGTATTGGAGGCAGCCATAGTGCTAATAGCACCATGGCTACCTCCAAACTCGGTATGAGGCTCATAGTGTTCTGGAGAGTTACGTTTAGACATATTTCTCTTTTCTTATTACCCAAAACAGCCATTTTATCAACACATCTCACCACAGTTTTATTCGCAAAATAAACCTCATATATGGCTGGTACCAGACATTGACCATTATTTCACCAGTTTATGTCTCCATATCATTCAACTGTGGTTGAACCACGTACACATGAATGTACGGTCCACAAGACACACAGGTGTTCCATTCCGTGGCACATAAGTATTTTGCAATAAGTTATAGCAAGAGAACTAGTAGGCTAATGGTTTAATTTAGCCACGTCATAAAGGCACTCCTTTTAATAATGCCTTTTCTTCTGTTCAGCACCTTTTGATAATGCTTTTTACATATTTTTTGGCAGATGCGACCAGTTGAAGGCAGTATTTCGCAGTGGTCAGTTAAGTCTTTATACACAAATATTTTTCATGGAATCAAGTGCAGCTAGACTCTACAAATGTCAACACATATGTACGAAAGCAGTCTGGGCTTTCATTTTCTGCTAAATGCAATATGGGATTTGCAGTCCTATGCCACATCTATTGAGTACCGTGACTAATATCAGCCCCAACAAGGCTCTTGATATTATTATTAAACCTGAAACAAAAGTCTCGTAGCCGACCAGAACCACAAAAACAAGAAATATGATAAAATAAGTACATTACATCATAGACATTTTAAAATGTTAGCAAAGAATATGTCCTTTCTTTTGGTTCCTGTAGAGTAACTCTGTCAATCGCTTGATTTTGTTTCTGAATTGCCCCTGACATCTGCTCTCCAATGCTCTGACTGCCATGGAAGCTGTTAATCCAGGTATTCAATGTGAGCCCCTGTAACATGTGTGGTTCTTCTTGATGGGATTCTTGCATAACTTAGCGGAACCTTTTCATCTTGCCTTTCTCAGATGCCTTTTCTTAATTCTTAATTCACAGGTGCTTTAATTGTTGGGTCAGTTGTGGTAGAAATGGACAGATGTTGACCATCAGTGGCCACTGTGTATATATATATATATATATATATATATATATATTTTTTTTTTTTTTTTTTACATTTCAGGTGGCTGTAAAAGCATGCATTCAATGCGAGAAAAACAGGTTTTAGTAATCAAGGAGAGCTGCAGATTACCCTTTCATCAGCCATACTGCCGATTTTCAGCATTCCCTAGGTTTTCTCTACCCTTTTCAAGGCTACTTCCACTAGGAAAAGCAACCAGTTGTATATTCTTATATGGCAATACTGACAAATGGCTGCCAGATGGGTCACACCCCACCTCAGATCGCTGAAGAAAACAAACCTGAACCTGGCACAAGCGTGTGGGAAAGACTACAACCAACAAGACAACATTGCATACCAGAAACAGACCTCTATAAAGCTGAAATCTACACTATGCCAAACACATTTCAAATGCTACTTAGCAACACACATAAAGATATTTTCAACCTTATCAATGAGATAAGAAACCCGACAGCTTGCAATAATGCACCCTCTCCCTCGCAGAAATGATGGGATGACCTTGCAAACCACTTCAAAAACAAAGTCATAAACATCCAACTAGTCATAAACACTAGGCCCAAGAACCCAAACAACAACTTCACCAGCAACCCAACTCCAGAGGAAATAACAAGACTGGACTACTTCACACTGACCTTGACAGAAGACTTCACTAAACTAGTGATGGAAAGCAAAAGAATTGGAACGCCAGTAGACCTTTGCCCACCAGACATCTACAAGAACATCCTCAGCAAAGAGATACCGGCAGGATATTTCCACAACCTCATGAACCACGTGCTGTCAACAGGAACTGAACAGAGAAGCTTTAAAGCAGCCCACATTAAACAACTTCTCAAGGATCCCTAAAGAAGCATGGATAGCCCAACAAATTACTGACCTATATCAAACATCTTTTACCCAGAAAAGATCCTAGAAATCTACGTATATGGATGAATCCCGACACATTTAGAAACCAACCATCTACTGGTCCAGGCACAAGTCAGCTTCAGGCAAATGAGAGGAATGGAATCAGCTCTACTCTCCATCTAGGATGATCTAAAAATGTACTTGGTTTCCAACATTACTTCTGCACTGTTACTACTAGATCTTCCTGCAGCCTTTGAGTCAGTCGATCACCCAACCCTCATCAAAAGAATCCAAGAAATAGAGAAAAGCAACACTGCACTACTATTGATCAAATCCTTCATTACTGAAAGAACAGAAATCACCTTGTTACCACCCTTCAGTTGAACCTCTTGCACACCCACCAGTGTGGTTCCACAAGCTAATCCCTCTCAATACTACTTTTCAACATTTACATGATCCCACTCATAAAACTGGTCAAAGGACATGGTTTAATTTGCTACAACTATGCAGACAACATGCAAATCATCTACAAAATCAACACCAGCAGAGAGATAGACCAAACCCTTACCAACTGCTTCTTGCAAATCAATGGACGGAAAAGTAGCAACAGCCTTACACTCAAACTAGATAAAACAGAAATTATGATCACGCCAAACAATCTCCCATTTCAAGAGAACATACCATGGCCTACCAACATGGGAAACAGACCGGAAGTATCCAAAGTAGTAAAAAATATCAGAATATTGGTGGACAGTGACCTAACACTAGAATGTGCAGTGAAGAAATGCGTACTCCATCTACGCACAATCAAACAGATACTACCCTTTGTCACCTTTCCACACAGAACACTATCCATCATCTCACTCATGTCCAGAATACACTGCTCCAACAGCATCTACTTTGGAATGACAGACTACAACACCAAACATGCTATGGATACAGAATACAGCAGCAAGACTACTCCTCATTCTCGGTAAGAGGGACCATATCACACCGGCACTAAGATCCCTAAACTGGCTACCAGTCAAAAAAAGGATTTACTTCAAAACGCTCTGCATCATTCACAGAGAAGTTTACAGCCAAGAAGAAGAATTCCGACAAGAACAACAATCTCTATCTATAGACCAAAAGAACCCTGAGATTTAACAAATGCATATGTCTTGAATGCAAACAATATTAAAAATAAAATATGTGTGATTAGCTTTCTCTTACAGCTCAACAAAATTCTAAAACTCTCTGCCCAAGGAAATATGCACAACAGAGTGACTCCTGACCTTCAGGAAATTACTCAAAACCTGGCCCTTTGATTTTCCAACCTCAAAAGCCGAACAACTGTCTAAAAGGAGTGTAGAATCGTAATACAAAGAGGTACACTGCGAATTACGGAATCAAGTTTCTGGACTCCGAGGCCAAGTTAACCGACATGGGTAGACAGCAGCGATAAAAAACATAATATCACTCACTAGTGCACAAGCGATTCAGTCTAAGCACCAAACAATGTATTCAACATCAGCCAAAGGATCACCCTCCTTACCATTAGCCCTACTAATCACTCTCCACACTCCGTCAATCACACCACACAACAACGAAATACACCACCCATACACGGCTACCAGAACTGTAAGCTCATACAGCAAAATCAACACCTCATCCAAGACTGCATACAATCACAACATACTCAACTCCAACCACATGCGAGAGCTGCATAAAAACCTCTAAAGACTCACACACACGAACGGCCACCAACCCATACCACCAAGAAGCGAACCCAATACACAGTGACCAGTTTTTCCAAACTGAAACTACCAACAGAACCACAAAAGCACTCTTACACTCTCCTTCCCATCTCACTATCAGATACTCCTCTCTTTCATTTCAGTTTCACTAGAGCACCTGGCAACCATGTAAATAGCAGCAGTGTGCGGTCTAAATCACATTAACATAATATAACATATATTGGTGCAGCCAGTGTGGACGTGTATGAGCACAACTAGCATGAAAGTATTTGTTCACTCTGACAGAATACTGCCATGTATAGTGGACAAAGTCATCATGAAAATGTGTTGGACAAGGCTCTGGAAAATGTTCCTTTGCACTGTTGGTGACTTGCCGTCTATTGGATATTTTTCATGTGTTACCCTACAAAAAGGATTGTAAACTGTGTGGCTTTTCATGCAGTTTTTCACAGAGAGTGTGCTATAAAATGCACCAATTCAACCCATTATTTAAAAAATGCCTTGAGGGAGACCCAGCCCTCGACAAAACTGGTTTGGGCTCCCTCTCTACACTTGGTCACTGAAAGATACGTTACGCCTCCTCCTATTAAAAATGTCACCCGCCTCCCTTGACTACTCGGTAATGGTGAAGTTACACATTCATAATCATGGTTTTAAGCTTTAAGGCAATAGTTACCACCATAACAATATCGTACCAAAGGTGCCTTTAACATTCTGAGAAGTCAGAGAACAAGTATTCATTTCACATAGGTAACAACAAAATCCCTTTCCATGCCCACTGCAAAGAAACAGGATGCTTGGCTTATAAATCCAAAAACTCAGAATAACTAATATGTCCACTGATTTAGAGGCAAAATAGTTGTGATACAGTGGAAATGCCCTATTGTAAAGCCACACCTTGTTACTAGAGTTTTGGGAATTATGCCACAAAAAGCCATTTCTAAATGGAAATACATTTTGGAACTGTTCTTCTAATGCAGAGATTATTTTTACTGCCCACGTGTTCCTTCCCATGTTTCACCTGTGGGAAATCATTGTCAGAGATAGCATTGCATAGTACCCAGTCATACACCAATCCCTAATTACAACCTAACAATTTATGAGGAAAGGCAAACCCCCCCCACTCAGTTGCATAATATTGAGTGGGTGGGGAAGGGGGCAGCTCTTTTAGAGCACAACCGGGACATTTCGCAATTGGATGGTGCCGAAAGGGAAAGGTGTCGCGCTGGCAGAACAATGAGGGTGTCGAGAGCAGTGTTCCTGCTCAGCCCCCTCATTTTCCTGGCACAGAGCATTACAATCAGAACTATTAAACATTGATGGGAGGGAGGGGGACTGTTAGCAGGGACTTTTATCCCCTAAGCAACGTGAATGGGGGTGATCAGAAGTGAGAAGGGTGCATAACGCTATTAGGGAGAATTCTCCAGAATGGCTAATTTCCCTTACCTACTGAGTGCCTCAGCAGCTTTGCTGGATTTGTAGGATTTATTTTTTTCACCTGGTAAGAGTGTGAGCCTTTTTTCCCACTCTTACATGTGTTTTGCTGTGTGTGTTTAACATTTTTGTGTTCATAGACTGTGGAGCTTCACCTACTCCATAGGCATAATCTTTTTACTGTGTGTTACACAGCACCTTTAGTGCAGTGACACAGGGTTGTCTTTTTCAGACTTCCCACTTTAAACTCCATTTTCTGGGACTGACTACTGTCTTCCAGAACATGTAAAGTTGCCATTGACTTTATTAATATTTTTAAATTCACAGACCCAGTACAAACTATCTTACATAGAGTTCTGGAAAGGGTTAATAGTTATCCCTTTTTGTCTGTCTCTCATGGAACATTATTTCGTTCCCCTTCCTTTAAGATTTGGCTGATGGCAGTGGTATCTACCCTATTTTTCCTACCGCGGTCTATTTAAATAGCCTTGGTACTGTTTTAGGCTAAGTTAGTAGCCTTGAACTTAAACCCGCTGGACCCCATTTACTTTTATTTGGTTCTGGTTGGGTTTTTTTGCCATTTCTTTTTGTAAAGGCCTTTCTCGTGTTTTACTCTGCGTGCCAAACCAGGTTTGGTTCCTTTGTTCGCCGTCCTTTGGTGGGCTTCTGCACAGAAGCCCTACTTAGGCGCCTGAACGTCTGAGGGGGACAGGATGTGAGGGAGGGGGTTGAGACTCCCTGCACAGGGTCTCTTTGGAGACCCATGTCGCACTCTGTGTGATTGGCTGTGGTTACTGTCCATCTGGGACAGCCACCATGCTGAGTGATTAACAGTCAGGCTGTGTGAATGGGGGAATACTGCATAAAAAGCAGGCCTCTGAGACTGAGAAGGCAGAGTCGCCACTGGATAAGGGAACCGAAGAGAAGCTGACAGAGGAGGACCTCTACCACGACTGAACCTCCCGGTGATGCGCTGCTGCGGGTCAGAATCTCCAAACTTCGACGACAGGGAATATCTGCAAGGAATCCTCTCCCCTTGAGCTGGTGGGACCAACCAGTTTGCCAAACTGCAAGCCAGGCCTCCCTCCTCTGGTCAAATTTGCTGTGCACAGCTACAGTGAACCGGATAGCCAGGAGGACCGGACCCGGCTTGGGTTTTAAGGAGCGCACCTTTTATTGGTTGCTTTGCTCTGCTGCTGGTTTCTTCCCTGGGCAGTGCAGGACCCACCAGTCTTCCTACTTCGTGTCAGTCTGACAGTCGCTTCAGGAACCGTGAGCCTGCAGGACCTGCCAGGAACGTTTGCCTCAGCTACAGCCTTCTTCTTCATTTAAGGTACTGTTCAAATCCGGTTGTTCGTTTCGTCCGACCGTGGTGAAAGTGTTTGAAACCTTTTGCCAATCCGATGGCTTATCCTTCTCTATTCTTTAAAGTAACTTTTCATCCAACCAACTTCTTTCTGAACTCTTGGCAAAGACTTAACCGCGAACTACCCTGAACTGTGTGATCCTCTGCAAAGTCTTTGGTCCATTGACTTTGGCCCAGGCCTCTTAATTTGATTTCCCCACTGTAGTTACTTGCCTAGATTGCCCTGCTTACTTACTTGTTGGTGCTGCTCAACCTTTGTCTAACCTTGTCTTTCCCTCCCTTTTAAATTGCTGGAATGCCATTTTGCTCACACTTCATTTTGAGCTTAACTTCTCCAGAATCTATTGGGTGTGGTGTAATGTATTAAGAGTGTGATTTTTCTACTGCTTTACTTTGATGAATTGTTTTACAACTGATGTGTAAATAAATGTATATTCTTTTACTCAGAAACCTTGAATCAGTGTTTGTTTCCACCATAGTAACTGCTGTCCTTTTTGTAACTATTGGTACTGTTCACTTTACTCTTGAGAAAAGTCTGGCTGCTCAGCCATCGCTACCACTTTACTGTGTAGTACAGGCTTGTACCAAAGGTGAATTTGTACTATCACTTGTAGTCTTAATTGTGTGTGTTGTTCCCGAAGGGTACTGCATATGATTCTGCCAAACAAACGCTGCATGCTTTCTGAAATAATGCCTATGGCTCTAAAACCCAAGGGGGATTTGTTAGGCTCACATTAATCTGCATGATGCTATTGTGACGTTGCATGCAGGATGGGGAGAAGAAAACTAAAGCCATAATCTTATTGCCCAATATATTTCTATGACGATGTATATAGTGTATAGTTAGTTTATTATGAACGGCTAGTTTGTTATGTAATGTGGTTTGGTTCCAATGCATTGCTATAAATAACGTATTATTTAAGCACATGAAATTCAAAGCAAATCTATATCAACTAAACCTGGGAAGATGTGCTTAAATTGTCCCCATCCCGGTTTCACCATTTAACCAAAGTGTATGATCCTGGGCAAACCATTTAATCGCACTGTGTCTTATGTGCAGCTATGTAAGTGATTCACTTCATAGTTTATGTTAAAATATCATGCTGTTTAAAATAAAAACCTAATGACTATAAATTTGCTACATATATAAAAATAGTGCAATTTAGGTATTTGGCCCCACCAAGTTATTTGCAAATGGCTTACTAATGGCAACTTATTCTAAAGTCACGTCCATGGTGCCTCCAAGTATCAAAGACTGATGATGCTTGTTACAATGTCCTTTTCGGTGAAGTCACTTCTGTTAGTTCAATCCATATGCACATTTGACAGAGCTCTAATAGACCAGGCTCCTGCATCTGTAATGGTCCTGCAGTTTTTTTTTCTTCTTGTGTGTATGTGTTAAAATACCATCTCCCACTAATGTTACCAAAAAAGTTGATTAGGGCGGGAAGGGGCGCGTATGAGACCGCATGGAAAAGCACACAGTGCATTTGCCGGCGGTAGCAGGACTTTTTTATGTGGCTACTAGCGGGTTATCGGTAAATCTGTAATGAGCCCATGGGTCTTAAAATGAACACTAATTTGTTAATAACCAGCTTCAATGGAAAATAGTCTTTCATGTAGTTCATCCTAATGCTCATAATCATTCCATAATGGCTGATGTTAGATGCTTCATGAGCCCCTAACTTTGATAGAATTTTTAGCTCACTCGTAATGTTATTGCATCAATGCATCAGAAAACTATAATAACAAGAACTTTCAAAGCCAATACGTGTTGTCTGTCAATTATCTAGTGTAGCCTCAAAAGTTCCAAAAGTGTTGTCAAATGACTTGTATAGTCACCTAAGGTATAAATGCACATACGCTGCTGCTACCATATGCAAAGTGTAAGTGATTTCAATCCGGCACACATCCAACTCAACGCCTAGCATATAATGCACAACTGAAATCCTTATTTATTTTTGTCTAAAAGTTCTTTATTCTGAACGATATATCACTCATATCACGCCCCTCTCCTAGAACGCCCCCACCCCCCAGCGGTCACACTGAACCAGGAATCAGGCTGGTGTGCACAGTTAAAAGATGTATTTATGTATTTACAATTTAATCACACTATGTTTTAATGCGTACACAATAATCACCAATGGGGTGATGTAAAACTGAATAATCTCTTTAATACACAAGGAGTAATAGTGAGCAAAACAATTCAGCACAGGAATAATACTTTTGTGTGTGTTCAGATCAGATACCACTGTGGTTAAAGGTTCCCCCTGCAAACCCCTCAACCCCCAATAGGCAATGTAAAGAGATCGGAGGAGAGAGCAGGTATTCAGGAATGGCAAAATTCAAACAAAATATCAATCCCACTTTCCCCCAGCAAACACAAGAGAAAAACAGAATTTACTGTCAAGCTGTCAGAATGGCTTTTAAAGTTATCTTAGAATGGACTGGGTAAAACAATAAGGGGATAATTCATAGAATTCGGCGCAGAAGCAGCACACGCGGCTGGCGCAGAGAGGGAGCGTGCGCCAGCTGTGTGCACTAAACAGCATTCAGGCGCACCACGTATTCATGGATTTCCTAAGCCATTTTCAGCCGTGGCGCAGCGAACATCCTGCAGCGCCAGTTATGGCCTCAAGAACGCCCCTTGCGCAAGGAAAAGCCATTGAAATCCCTAATACGGGGCATAGGGCCGCACTAACCCTGGGCCAGCTAACAGGCCCGCTACACTGTAATCGTGTGAAAAACTACGCGTACCCCGCTCACTGCAGCCAAAATGTGTGAAAATGTACTCGCGCACCCCCTTGTATATGGGTACCCCGCTCGTGCCAGCGAAATCACGTGTAAAAGTGCCCGCGCACCCCTCGGAATACGCATACCCCGCTCAGGCCAGCGAAATCGCGTGTAAAACTCCCTGTGCACCCCTCCGAATAGACGTACCCAACTCGCGCTAGCGAAATCGCTTGTAAAACTCCCTGCACTCCCCCTGAATACATGTACCCCGCTCGCTCCAGCGAAATCGCGTGTGAAACTCCCCGCGCACCCTTTGGAATATGCATACCCCGCTTGCGCTAGAGAAATCGCGTGTAAAACTCCCCGCACACCCCTCAGAATACACGTACCTCGCTCGCACCAGCGAAATCGTGTGTAAAACTCCCCACACACCCCCGGAATACGCGTACCCCACTCGCACCAGCGAAATCGCATGTAAAATTCCTGCGCACCCCCGGAATATGCGTACCCCGCTCGCGTTAGCGAAATCACGCATGAAACTCCCCGCGCACCCCTAGGAATACGTGTACCCCGCTCTCGCTAGTGAAATCGCATGTAAAACTCCCTGCGCACCCCTCGGAATATGCATACCCCGCTCGCGCCAGTGAAATTGTGGGTAAAACTCACCACGCATCCCCGGAATATGCGTACCCCGCTCGCGCTAGCGAAATCACGTGTAAAACACCCCCTCGGAATACATGTACTCCACTGCGTCAGGTAAAATGCATGGAAAAAGTCCCCCCTGTGTTGTGGGCTGCCTGTGGGCCATGGCCTGGGGTGATGGGCTGCCTGCGGGGCATGGGGAGGGTGGATGGGCTGCCTGTGGGGCATGCCCTGGTGTGATGGGCTGCCTGCGGGCATTGGGAGGATGGATGAGCTGCCTGTGGGGCATGCCCAGGGGTGATGGGCTGCCTATGGGGCATGGGGAGTGTGAAGGGGCTGCCTGTGGGGCATGCCCAGGGATGATGGGCTGCCTGCGGGGCATGTGGAGGGTGGATGGGCTGCCTGCACGGCATGGGATGGGTGGATCGGCTACCTGTGGGGCATGCCCAGGGGTGATGGGCTGCCTGCGGGGCATGGGGAGGGTGGATGGGCTGCCTGTGGGGCATGCCCTGGGGTGATGGGCTGCCTGCGGGGCATGGAGAGGGTGGATAGGCTGCCTGTGGGGCATGCCCTGGGATGATGGGCTGCCTGCGGGGCATGGGGAGGGTGGATGGGCTGCCTGTGGGGCATGCCAAGGGGTGATGGGCTGCCTGCGGGGCATGGGGAGGGTGGATGGGCTGCCTGTGCATATTCCGGGGGTGCGCGTGGACTTTCACACGCGATTTTGCTGGTGCGAGCGGGGTACGTTTATTCTGTGGGTGCACGTGGACTTTTACACGCAATTACGAAAGCGCGGGCGGGGTACGTGTATTACGAGGGGTGCGCGGGGAGTTTTACACGCATTTTCGCTGGCCCACACAGGGTACACATATTCGGAGGGGTGCGCGGGGAGTATTACATGCGTTTCCGCTGGCGCGAGTGGGGTACGTGTATTCTCTGGTGCGTGTGGACTTTCACATGCGATTTGGCAGTGTGTGCCCTCCCAGGTGTGCCCCCCTCCCCAGGCCCCACAGGCAGCCCATCACCCCAGT
Source organism: Ambystoma mexicanum (assembly GCF_040938575.1). NCBI lineage: Eukaryota > Metazoa > Chordata > Amphibia > Caudata > Ambystomatidae > Ambystoma > Ambystoma mexicanum. The sequence continues at coordinate 1,271,811,842 of NC_090929.1, read as the reverse complement.
CCATGCCCCACAGGCAAGCCACATGGCACCATGCACTCGGGAGCACTGACACATGTCCCCCCACTCCCCCATTGGCGGGCACCTGCCAGCAGGCCCCAACTCATGTCCCCCAACCCCCACCATCCCCATTGATGGGCACCTGCCAGCAGGCCCCGACTCATGTCCCCCACCCCCCAAACACCCCCCCATTGACGGGCACCTGCCAGCAGGCCCTGACTCATGTCCCCCTACCCCCCCACCACCCCCATAATTGACGGGCACCTGCCAGCAGGCCCCAACTCATGTTCTTCCACCCCCCAACCCCTCCCCTTTGATGGGCACCTGCCAGCAAGCCCCGACTCATATCCCCCCACTACCCCCCCATTGATGGGCACCTGCCAGCAGGCCCCGACTCATATCCCCCTACCCCTCCAACCACCCCCCCATTGACGGGCACCTGCCAGCAGTCCCCGACACATGGCCCACCAAACAACATATCCTAACAAAAAAGACCCATGGCCCTAATGCCAACCCAAATCCCCCTTGCCCGCCAGTACAAGCATGCAACCATCCACTGCACCCACTCCCAAATTACCCATGCCATGACAGTCTTAAAAGAACCACCATGCCCATGCATAAATGCACAACAGAGCCACACAGTGGCAACACATGACTGAGGTAATGTACATTGAGACATGCACAAAACCAATGATAGTACACAACACCAATCATGAAGTTCGAATAAATGTATTAAAAACATAATAAAATAACATAAAGAAAATCAAACTTGCAAATTAATAAATAATGAAAGATATTACAATAAAAATAGAAAATCCAATGAAAAACAAAAATCAACAGCATGAAAAAGAAAAGTGATCCATCGCCAATGTCAATATGAATTAAATAATCAAAACAAAGAAAACCATTGATCCATGGGAAATGTTAAAAAAGAAAGTTTTCACAAGTCTTCAACTATATACAATCCAAGTCCAAAGGGTCCATGATCCCCAAACCAAATGAAACCTACAAAAAAGTCGTATGAATAAAAAACGATATACATGAAGTTGAGCAAAGTCCATTAACTCCAAAAAAAAGAAGATAAAAAAGGAAACCTAACACTAAAGAACTATGTACAAAGGCGGCTGGCAAGTCCAACGGCTCACTTGTTGATGTTCCGGGCCAGAGCATCATCGAACTCCACGTCGATGTCCCGGAGGCGGGCCTCTTCCCTGGCCTCGAGGTCTCGCAGGGACGCAGTTATGGCATACTCCACCTCCCTGCGAGTTGCCTCGAGGCACTCAGCCTGCCTCAATGCCCTGCGCATGGAGTTCTCCCCCCTGATCATAGTGGTCGGTGCCTCCTCCACCTGCCGCCGCTCCGCATCTATCCACTGGCCCAACCGCTGCCACACGGAAGACACTCCCAATCCAGGGTCCTCCTGCCCTCCGGCCGATTCCTGCCCATGTGATGTTGAAACAGGCCCCGAGCCATCATCGCTCCCACCCTGAGCCTGCTGCTGCCGTGCTTTTGCCATGCTTGTCAATGCCTGCATGTCCTCCTCTTGCTGGCATCCAGTTGTTGGGGTGGCCACCCCTGCTGGACCTCCGACTCCCGACTGTGGCAGGGATGTGTCCTCCACCAGCCTGGCCGCTGCGTCAGGGGCAGCTCCACAGGGTGCCCAGGTGATACTTGGGCAGGAAGATGGCACAGAGGATGACTGGTGCATAGGGGGTTCAGTTGAGGAGGGGGTGGCTAGAAGATCCAGCACACAGAGGAACCCAGCGCTGGCAAACTGTCCTACTAGGGTGATGTGGTGAATGAGGTATTCGAAATTACGTGCATTGTCCACACAAGAACTCTGCACGTCATCCAGAATACCCTGTTGACGCATCGCCACCCCAGCTAGGACAGCCTCAATCCGGTCATGGATTGCCACGTCTGCACGGAGAGGAAGGCCAGTTGTTGTTCGCGCATCCCCTCCCTGAAAACAGGTCTGGACGAAGGCATCCCTGCTGGTGCGGGATGATGCAGTCACAGCATCGGGGACAGGATTACACACAGGCACCTCCGCGGCGGCCTGTGCTGTCTCCTGTCCCTGCCCCTGGAATGCACCACTAGCACCAGTGGAATGCCCCCCTCCAGACCCGTGTGTGGGCCTTCCACAGCCTCCTCCTCAACCAAACTCCACACCAACCTGGATGACACTGTGCCATCTTCCTCCATGGGCCCCTGTGGGGGCTCAGCTGCCCCTACTGCTGCCGAGGAGTCCACCTCCAACCTCCGCCTCTTGGACCTTCCCTCGGCAGCTGCAGCCGTGGATGCGGCACCAGACTCCTCACTCCCAGAAGAGATGACAACATGGGAGGAGAGCTGGGCCTTGCGTCTCTGGCTGGCAGTGGGATCCCTGTCTCTTTGCTCCACAGCATCGTCTCCGCCCTCTTCATCAGTCGATGCTGCAGACAGGGAGAGACAGAACACAGGCATCAGGGCACTGTACAATGGTCGGATACACACATGACAGTTGCACATGAGTGGCAGTGTCAAACTTCACGGATGGCATCACACTCCCTAACACACATATTGTTTGAACCCACTCATATGCACAAATTGACAGGAATCATGCAGCAGGCAGCAGCATCCATACACACACACCAGCATGAACACCTGAAGGTTGCCATGACATCACAAGCAACATGGGGAGTGCCAAACACATGCACACACGCCAACAGACAGACATGCATCTGTACATCCCCACTACCTGTCACAGTGCAATCATCAGCAACTATGTCACATCTGCCATTCAGGTTCCTATATGTCCGTGTCACATGCATCCATGTTGTATCACTGTCCCACATGTGCAACCCACACACGCACACATATGCCGTGCACATACATGAAGGTGGAACCAGCATCCATGTGTCCCACCCCAACCATGCCATAGTCCATACACAGAAATACCAACATGTGTGCATCTCCACATGCAGTTGTGCATCATGATTTGTAACACATACACCATCGATGTGCATCACTCATGACAGGACTCACATGCAGCACGGACATGTCCCTGTACATACAGATCCATACATGGACCTTTTCAGACATATGTCCAAGCTGCACACTCCTGGCACACCTCAACGTTCACTGCGTCCAACAAGTATGCATTGACACTTACCGCTTGACTCCGGACCGATCTCCCTCTCGAGGACCTGGCGGTGAAACGCTGGGTTAATGTGTTCCAGGACCCTCATGTCGTTGGTGGTAAGGTGGACCCGGCGCCTCACTGCATGCACTGCTTCCAAGAGGCGCTGGGCCTTCCAGAGGGTCCTGGACCTGAAGTCCTCCCAGCGCTTATGGACATGTTGTATGTCACGGGGTACCACCCCCTCCGCGTTGATGGCAACCTCGATGTCCAGCCAGATCCTCTCCTGTCCATCCTTGTCGGCGCGTCATCTTCCATAGAGGGCATCATAATGCACCAGGACTTGCTCCACCAGGATGCCAACCTCTCCTGCTGAGAAGCTGGCAGCCCTCTGCCTCTCTGGCTGGGGTTTGCCAGTGGTGTCTGATGGTTTTAACCCCTGACATGGCAACCCCCAAGGCAGTTGTGGGTGGGCAATTGGGTCCTGGTGCTGATCTGTGGAGCGATGGAACTTCAGTCGGGAGTCTTCTGTTCCAGCAGGGGTGTTCACAGCAACTGGACCTCTGCAGATGGCTGACGTGCAGGCACCAAATAGTAGGGCACGTGGCCAACAGGCATGCAGGCAGCAGCAGATGGCTGGTGGGAGTCTGCTCGGGAGTCTGGGGGGCAGGAAAATGGCCTTCTGGGCAGGAGCGTGGTCTTCCGTGTGTTGTCGCGTGGCCAGCTTGATACGGAGTGATTTTGCACGTGAAAAAACAGCATGTCAGCGTGTAATTCGAGGAAAGGCCCATAGTGCGTAAGCGCGTAAGTGACGTGACGCACGTGGGCGTTTCCCTCGGCACGGGTGCATAGTTAATCCGCACATGCAAAAACTGCACATCCGGGTGGCACTGCGTGTAATTGGAGGAAAGGCCCTTAGCGCGTAAGCACGTAAGTGACATAGCACGCATGGGCGTTTCTGTGGGCAGGGTTAAAAGGTACGCATAGGACGCCATTTTCTTGTATGTGCTTTTTGTGGAGAGTGAGCGGGTGATTCTTGTACTTCTTGTTGGTTCACACGCGATTACTTCATAACGGTTGCAGTTCGTACTCCTCGTTTACTCAGACAGCGTTCAATTCTTCTTTTGGTGGGGGTGTTGCCACCGCGCACACATGTGTCTTTTTCACGTTCTTTTTCCAGGCAGACGGTGAGTCGCACACGTATTTTTCCACCTGTGGTTGCCCCCGCGTGTCACGTACCCCTTCAGAGGTCATTGTAGCCTGCGTTGTAAGTGATTTCAATCCGGCTCTTCACCTAAGTCAACGCCTAGCATGTAATGCACAACTGAAATCCTTATTTATTTGTTTAGTTGTGTCTAAAGTTCTTTCATTCTGAACGATGTACCACTTATATCACACCCCTCTCTTGGAACCCCGACCCCCGGTCACACTATGTTACGAAGTTCGTTGGTCGTGTAGAGTATGGACAACCCCTCTGTCCCCAAGAAACACCCTGACCGATTTTGTTATATGGTCAGTGTGAATATTAAGGCCACAGGTGGAAGTCCGGAAAACCAGGACGCGGGAACAGCCGGAAGAACCCCTTGAGCGCTGCAAAGCAAGATACAGTGGTTAAGCAATGAAACAGGGCCCGAATACCTCCATGTACATAAACCCCAAAGTTACCAGAATACCTGTGAGAACTTGGGTCAAGGCGTGGGTCTCCTAGCTTAGGCTGGAAACGTGCTGTAGGGTAGAACAGGCAACCACCTATTTGTAGGACCGAGGTCCTAGCCAATGAAGTGCTTAAGCAAGAGGAATCCGTGGAGCAGGCGTGAGTCGGTAACAGGCAAATCCAAAAGTACTTGAAGGGTTAAGCAAGAGAAGTCCGTGGAGCAGGCGTGAGTCGGTAACAGGCAAATCCAAAAGTACTTGAAGGGTTAAGCAAGAGGAGTCCGTGGAGCAGGCGTGAGTCGGTAACAGGCAAATCCAAAAGTACTTGAAGGGTTAAGCAAGAGGAGTCCGTGGAGCAGGCGTGAGTCGGTAACAGGCAAATCCAAAAGTACTTGAAGGGTTAAGCAAGAGGAGTCCGTGGAGCAGGCGTGAGTCGGTAACAGGCAAATCCAAAAGTACTTGAAGGGTTAAGCAAGAGGAGTCCGTGGAGCAAGCCGAGGTCGAAATCAGAGCAGGTCCTTGAACAAAGAGAGAAGTCACGTGATCCGAAACTAAACAGCTGTGAAGCAACGCCTTCGGTTCACCGACTCCTTTTATCCTCGGAAGGGACGCACGTATAGTCACGTGTGACGTGACCCGAAAGCGTTGCAATGCTGCTAGGTAACCAAAGTCACGTGATCCGTAAAGCGCCGGGAAGCGCCGGTCTCCGCAAAGGACGTAAGTTCCTGAAGTGACGGAGCTTCCAGTTGATCTGCCACCGCCGTGAAGGGCGATAAACACCCGCTCCCCCAAACATGCCATGCCGTGCCCTGATGTGTGCGACGTGAGTGGGGGGCATGGTGCACGAGTGTTGGGGAGTGCGGGAATGGGTAGGCAAGGAGGGGCGAGTGGGGAGGTGTGTCCGTGGTCTAGGAAGCAGCGTGACAGAATCCCCCCTCAAAGGCCCACGACCCCGTGGGCTAGCAGGACTGTCCCTGTGAAAGCGGGAAACCAAAAGCGGGGCATGGACATCCCGGGCGGGAACCCAAGAGCGATCTTCGGGACCATAGCCCAGCCAATCCACCAGGTATTGAAGCCGACCCCGATGGAAACGGGACCCAAGGATGGCACTGACCTCATAAACATCCTGAGAATCCACCGAGACAGGAGCGGGCGGGACCAGGACACGGGTAGGAGCCAGGTAAGGTTTCAAGAGAGAAGTATGGAAGACCGGGTGAATCCTCCAAGAAAGGGAAACCGAAAGCTTGAGGGCCAGGGGATTCAAAACCCTGGAGATCCTATAAGGGCCCACAAAACGAGGCAACAACTTGCGACAGCCAGGGATCCGCAAATGCCTGGTCGAAAGCCACACCCAATCGCCCACCCGATACTCCGGGGCTGCGGCCCGTTTGCGGTCCGCTTTAGTCTTCATAACTGTCTGGGCCTCATGGAGATGGACCAAGGTCTGGGCATGGACACCGGCCAGATCCCGAACACAGGCATTAGCAGCGGGAGTAGTAGAGGGGAAATCAGGAAGTGGAAGGGCACGTGGGTGCTGCCCGTAAAAAGCATAAAAGGGGGAAAAACCTGTGGTCGAATGACGGGAGTTATTATATGCAAATTCAGCAATATACAGCAGATTGGCCCATGAGTCCTGATACTGGAGGGACAAACACCGCAAGTACTGCTCCAGAGCCTGGTTTACCCGCTCGGTCTGCCCGTCACTCTCGGGGTGATAAGCTGAAGAGAAGCGAGCATCAATCCCCAGGAGTCCGGTGAGCGCGCGCCAGAAACAGGACGTGAATTGAGACCCACGGTCTGATATGATGACCTGTGGTAAACCAAAGAGGCAGAAGACAGATCTGAAGAATAAGCGAGCCAGAGTTGGAGCAGAGGGTATACCAGTACAGGGGATAAAGCGGGCCATTTTGGTGTAGGAATCGACAATAACCCATATGGTGTCGTAGCCCTGTTTGCGGGGTAGGTCAGTGATGAGATCCATCGAGACGGTGTGCCAAGGTCTGGGAGGTACGGGAAGAGGTAAGAGCAGCCCTAAAGGCCGTCCTTTGCGTGTTTTGCATTGGGCACATATGGAACAAGTGTTAACATAATGTTCGACATCTTTTCTCATGGAAGGCCACCAGCACCAGCGTTGCAACAGGTCCAGGGTACGCTGTTGCCCGGGATGGCCGTTTACAGCAGCATCGTGTGACCATGCTAACGCCTGGTTGCGGACATCACACGTGGGAAGGAACAGTTTGTCGTGGATGAAAGGCAACCCCTCGTGAAGAGCAATGTCCCATTCGTTGAGAGCCTGAGGATTCTGGGAAATCCAACGCCTGATGTCGATAAGCATGGTGGGGGATGGAGTACAAGTACAGATGACATGGCCCTTTCCTAGCAGTGTGTCGGGGTACACGGACAAGGACTCCCCTCCGGGAGAACGGGACAGGGCATCAGCTTTGCCATGACTGCGACCTGGTCTGTGTTTGACCACAAAATCAAACGCGGCAAAAAATAAATGCCAACGCACCTGTCTGCTGTTAGCACATTTTAATAAGGCCAGGTCCTGTAGGTTTTTGTGGTCTGTATACACCACTGTCTGATGTTTCGCACCCATGAGGTGATGACGCCACATTTGTAAAGCATCCTTGATGGCCAACAATTCTTTTTTGGTTACTGTATAGTGCGCTTCAGCCACCGAAAACTTTCGTGAGTGAAAGGCCACTGGATGTAGACAACCCGTGGTTGGGCAAGGTTGAGACAATACTGCGCCTAGAGCAAACGAGGAGGCATCAGCCTCCAGAATGTAGGGGAGTTCTGGATCAGGATGCTGTAAAACAGGGGCGGACACGAACCTGGCCTTGAGTTCCTCAAAAGCCTTCTGATGGGCGGAGGTCCAAGTGAACGGGGCAAGGGGGCTGGTCAGGGCGGTCAGTGGAGCAACAATAGAAGAGAAGCCGGCGATGAATCGCCGATAGAAATTTGCAAAGCCGAGAAAAGATTGGAGTTGTTTCAGAGTAACAGGAGTCGGCCATTCGGTGACGGCATGGACCTTAGATAAATTCATGGACAGGCCCCCAGGGGATATGCGAAAACCCAGAAACTCCACTTCCTTGGAATGAAACAGACATTTTTCAGGCTTGGCAAACAAGGCATTGGTCTTAAGGCGAGAGAGCACCTCCCTAACATGCCCGACATGTTCCTCCAGGGAGGACGAATAGATCAGAATATCGTCCAGATATACCACCACGAACGTGTCCAGGATGTCTGAGAACACTTCGTTGACAAAACGTTGGAACGTGGCAGGGGCATTACAAAGCCCGAAGGGCATTACCGTGTATTCATATAACCCCTGTCGGGAGCAAAACGCCGTCTTCCACTCATCCCCAAGCCGCATACGAATCAGATTGTACGCCCCCCTCAGGTCCAGCTTGGTAAAAACAGATGCTTTAGTCAACCTGTCTAGTAGCGTGGATATGAGCGGAAGAGGGTACCTGTTCTTAATGGTAATGGCATTTAACCGTCTGTAGTCCACACATGGACGGAGATCGCCCTCCTTTTTCGGCACAAAGAAAATCGGACTAGCAGCTGGAGAACAAGAAGGACGTATATGACCCAACTCCAGTGCTTTTTGTATGTAATCCTTAAGGGCTTGCTCCTCTGACCGTGACAATGAATAAACCCTACCCCTGGGTACAGGAGCGTCTGGGACCAGGTCAATCGGACAATCGTACGGTCTATGAGGGGGGAGACCCTCAGCAGTGGCCTTATCGAACACCGTGTGGAAATCGTGATAGGCCGCAGGGATGTTGGCTGTGACAGCCCCCACAGTGTGTGAAGGCACCGGGTCTGAAGCGCTATCGTTGACATGGGTGGCAGCCATGGCACCAAGAATCGTGGCAGGAGTGGACAAGGAATCAGTGTCGATGAGACAGAAATGTTGACATACCTCCGACTCAAACATGACCTGTCCGTTGCCCCAGTTGATCAGTGGGTTATGTTGTCGTAACCATGGTATTCCCAGTATTATGCCGAACAGTGGTGTATTAATCAAATCAAATGCCAGGGTTTCTCTATGGATGTTTTGGATCACCACTTCCATAGGAGCAGTTTGGAACTTAATCGGACCGGAGGATAGCGAAGTACCGTCTACAGCATGTACTGGTTCCGATTGTTCTTTCCTAACCAAGGGCAGATTGAGGCGACGGGCCAGGGAAATATCGATGAAACAACCAGTGGCCCCGGAATCGATCACTATATGGACTGTGTGTTTGATCTCTCCAGCGGGTTTTAACAGAGCCTGGACCTCTATCGGTCTAATAGGGCCAAAGGCAGATTCGGAGGGGGTCGAAGACAGGCTCGCCGGTGCCCCCTGTATCATGGGCGAGCCTTCGGAAAACCCGGTGTTTTGTTCTTGGGACGTCGGGGGCATTCCCTTACAAAGTGTCCGTTTAACCCACAATAGAAACAGGCATTGTCGTTTCTCCGGCGTTCTCGTTCTAATGGGGTTATCGGGCTACGGATACCTCCTATTTGCATGGGTTCAACAGGGATGGTGGATACGGGAGGTCCAGAGTGAATAGAGAAGGATGTTTCGGCCCTTCTCTCGGATCTCCTTGCGTCTACTTGTAAAGCAAGATCCACCAAATCTGAGAACCCTGAAGGAAGGGCAGGAACTACTGAGAGGGCATCTTTAATGGAGTTGCATAGACCACGATAGAACACGATTGCCTTTTTCTCCTCAGGCCAGGAGGTCTCAGCAGCGAGTTGGTTGTACTTGGTGATATATTCTATCAGAGTTTGTTTGCCTTGTGTTAGATCCAAGAGTTCGAGATCTCTAGAATGGGCTTTATGTCGTGTATCAAAGACTTTGGCCATCTCTGATACAAGAAGATCGAAGTCATAGAGAGCAGGATGGTCATTCTCTAACATCGGGTTGGCCCAGGTGGCCGCTACCCCGGACAAATGGGATAGAAGAAACGCAGCCTTAGTACAAGAGTCGGGGAACGCTAGGGGTCTGCACAAAAAATGTAATCTACATTGATTAATGAAAGTGCAATACTTCCGAGGATCCCCTTGATAACGTTCGGGGGCAGCAAGGGGAACAGGTGTAGGTAGCAGTATAGGAGTGGGTGCAGGGGCCATGGCTGGGGCTGGCTGGTCTGAGGGGACTGTGTCACCGAATTCCGCATCCGTGGGTAACGGAAAACGTGTGCTTTGTAGGGCATCCAGACGGTGGTGTATTGCTGTCATGTCAGCCCTAAGAGCCGCTACTGCTTGTAACAAGGCGGTCACTGGATCCCCGGCGGAGGGATTCATACTCTGGACGACCAAAAAATAGGCTTCACAGTCTGTTACGAAGTTCGTTGGTCGTGTAGAGTATGGACAACCCCTCTGTCCCCAAGAAACACCCTGACCGATTTTGTTATATGGTCAGTGTGAATATTAAGGCCACAGGTGGAAGTCCGGAAAACCAGGACGCGGGAACAGCCGGAAGAACCCCTTGAGCGCTGCAAAGCAAGATACAGTGGTTAAGCAATGAAACAGGGCCCGAATACCTCCATGTACATAAACCCCAAAGTTACCAGAATACCTGTGAGAACTTGGGTCAAGGCGTGGGTCTCCTAGCTTAGGCTGGAAACGTGCTGTAGGGTAGAACAGGCAACCACCTATTTGTAGGACCGAGGTCCTAGCCAATGAAGTGCTTAAGCAAGAGGAATCCGGGAGCAGGCGTGAGTCGGTAACAGGCAAATCCAAAAGTACTTGAAGGGTTAAGCAAGAGAAGTCCGTGGAGCAGGCGTGAGTCGGTAACAGGCAAATCCAAAAGTACTTGAAGGGTTAAGCAAGAGGAGTCCGTGGAGCAGGCGTGAGTCGGTAACAGGCAAATCCAAAAGTACTTGAAGGGTTAAGCAAGAGGAGTCCGTGGAGCAGGCGTGAGTCGGTAACAGGCAAATCCAAAAGTACTTGAAGGGTTAAGCAAGAGGAGTCCGTGGAGCAAGCCGAGGTCGAAATCAGAGCAGGTCCTTGAACAAAGAGAGAAGTCACGTGATCCGAAACTAAACAGCTGTGAAGCAACGCCTTCGGTTCACCGACTCCTTTTATCCTCGGAAGGGACGCACGTATAGTCACGTGTGACGTGACCCGAAAGCGTTGCAATGCTGCTAGGTAACCAAAGTCACGTGATCCGTAAAGCGCCGGGAAGCGCCGGTCTCCGCAAAGGACGTAAGTTCCTGAAGTGACGGAGCTTCCAGTTGATCTGCCACCGCCGTGAAGGGCGATAAACACCCGCTCCCCCAAACATGCCATGCCGTGCCCTGATGTGTGCGACGTGAGTGGGGGGCATGGTGCACGAGTGTTGGGGAGTGCGGGAATGGGTAGGCAAGGAGGGGCGAGTGGGGAGGTGTGTCCGTGGTCTAGGAAGCGGCGTGACACACTAAACCAGGAATCAGGCTGGTTTGCAAAGTTAAAATATTTATTTATATAGTTCACAATATAATCACACTATTTTTAATGGGGATACAATAATCACCAATGGGGTGATGTCACACTAAGCAATCTCTTTAATCACAAGGAGTAATAATGAGCAAAAACAATGCAGCACTGCAATAATACTTTTGTGGGTGTATTCAGCTGAAATGGCAGTGTGGTTACTATTTCCCCCTGCACGCCCCTCAACCCCCCAATATGCAATTTAGAGAGATAGGAGGAGAAAGAACAGGTTTCAGGAATACAGAATTCAAATACAAGGTCAATCCCAATTTCCCCCGAGCAAACACAAGAGAGAAACAGAGTTGATTGGCAAACTGTCAAATTGGTTTTAAAGTTGGCTTTGAATGGAATAGGTAAAACACTAAATATGGTTTAATTCACTGAAATTGTTTACATTTTAATGGGAGCTGCTTTATCTGGTTGTAGACAAACACTATCAATGATTATTTGACACCAAAAAGCAATGTTCAAACTGAAATTTGAGGTTGGGTGCAATGAAAAGCTGTTTTACACGTTATAGAAATTTCCTAAGGCAAAATTTGTGGCAAGCTTTTCCGCATGCGGTAATCGCGATCGCGGGAGAACTATAAGGATTCGAGATGCATTGTGTGATTCTATAGAAAGCTGGGAATGTTAGCTACAAGCAGACATTTCAATATTGTTTCTAGCATAAAATTTGAAGACGTTATGGAAGTTTTTGTGGAGGACGTTTTTTTTTTTTAAATATGCACCAAAATGAGAAAGCAGGGATGCACTTTCAAAAGACAGACGGATTTCTTTACTCTAGGGTCAGACTATGAAGAAGCAAATACTACACGGGAGCACAGCCACACGACCAGGACGCCTCTGGATCAAGTTTTTGCCTGCCGAGGAGCATGCCTTCTTCAGATGAAATATATCAGTGCAAAGATATGTTTAACAATACTATTACAGAAGGAAGGTAGTAGGGATAAGATAAAGAATTCAGGCAATTCAAAAATATTCCTAACAATATCAGGTTCTAAATACAAGAGAGTATGGGTTTGAGATAGGGATTACTATGGACAGTACATAGGCTAGTGACAGTCCTATACTATGGATACTCACTATATATGTTTGAACAGAACCGTCAGGAATTCTGGTCAGTCAAGATTTCTGGACAGGAATTCTGCTCGACACACCGGACTGGACAGGGTCTGCAATCAGCAAGGCACTCTGGTCACTGCACGACAGGACTGGACAGGATCGACACTGCACGGCACAGCACAGCACAGGATTGGGTTTAATCTGCCCTTGTTCTGCAGATAATTATTTGGCAGGCAAGCAGTTACAGCACAGCCCGGCTGTTTTCTTTGATGTTCCCCTTTGGTGGTGGGATTCTAGTTCTGTAAATTCAAGGCCTAGTTGAAAATGGTATCAAGTAATGGAATGGGCCTTTCTGCTTGCAAAGTTTCTGGAGTCTGGAGCAAGGAATATTGATGGATCTCCTTCAGGATGCTCCGCCAGGATCGGGGACGTGGGTGAATCTGTGTGTCCCTTTCTAAGTCCTTAGCTTTCTCTATGCATTTCTATGCATTTGGTAAAGGGGTATGTATGCTGGATTATCCTAAGCGTGCCCCCTAGGCTGGCTATAGGCTAGAATTTCCCCTCTCCCTTGATTGGAGGAGAAAACAGGGTGTCACCATGATGATGTGGTTTTATGAGTCAGAGAATCCTCCCCTTGGCTTTTGAACATGAAATCTACTTTAAGTATAATACATATTTATAATTTTGCAAACTTTATAACAATAACATATCTAGATCACATATTTTGTGGAGCAAATGCTCTTCCAAGCCCCGTCATTGTAGGATCTTGTGTCGGCTTTTGACAGAATTCTGCCCTTTTGGGCCGGAACACGATATCTAGTTTGTCCACAAATTTGTACAACTGTGCGCATTGTATCTGGGCATAATCGTGTGAAGTTTCATGCTTTTGTCATAATTACACTTGGTATAAAACCACAATGTCTACAGTTACTTCCCAGAACATAGCACAGAGTTCTGGCTCCTCTTCAAATGTGCAGCCAAAAATTAGGTTCAGAAGTCCTGGGTTTACATATTTTTTTTACAATTGTGCACAGTAAATTATCAGTCTTTTTAGAAATATGCTTTTTGTCCATTGTGAATCAACAAAATGTTGTCTGTCCCTGCCTCCTTCTCCTTCTTGCAGCTCAGAAGCAATCTCCGCCCCCTTCCTTCTGGCAGAGGCCATTTACGATCCTTCCTGATTAGCATCTCCTTGCCTGGGAGGAAGTCCATTGTGCCCTTCCCAGAGCAGCCCAAGTGCTCCTCCCCTCTTAATTATCACATGAATGTGAGTTCCTGGTCTAGAGAGCAGAAGGGAGGTGCCTGGCCCTGTTGGGGAAGTTGTTTGTGGCTTGGAGTCAGGCTGAATTTAAATGTCCTTTTGTTACAAATTTTTCTTGGTTTAAATAAACCTGTAATTTTAAAACAAACATCTAGAACACTGATACCAGACTCTAAACCATGAAGTTTAAATAGTTACAACCTAGGTTCATCTTCATAACAGGTCACTTAGATTTCAGACATTAGATTTCAGTGTACAAGTTTAAATTCTTATGATGCAAACTACTGACAGCTGTCATACAGGCGGCCGCTGGTACTGCGCCCATATTTTGACAGATTTCACAGGCAGGCACATTTTTGCTGTGAATATTTTGATGAGAGATTCCGCTTTTCATGACATTGTATGTTCAGAATGATTTCTTGAATGAAGTGACTAGTAACACCCAGTGAGAATATTGGATGTTTTATGATGTTTTGGACCAGCATTCTGTAGTTTCAGCAACCAAGAAAAAGGAATTTAAGAACAATTTCTGGGTTTCTTTCACTAAAGCACTGCCTTTCCTGCAGTTTCCATTTTTACTTGGTAGGCAGCCCAGTGACATGTTTCAGCAGTGAAGTCTCCGCTCCACCACTGACAACAGGCAAGGTAGATATGGCAGCCATCTTTTTGTGTTTCAAAGCGCAATTTCCATAGGTTTTGGTGCACCCAGAGGTTTTGGGACCATTTGGATAATTCGGGCACCATCAGCACACAGTGATGTCGCAGGGCAGAGCAGAAGTGGGTCAATACTTCCCACAAGCCCCCCCCTAACGACGTGAATTTGACTGCCCATCAAGGGGAAGTCGGGAGATTGGGATGTTCAGTTTTTCTTTTTGGTCCAAGTGGAAAAATTCGTCTGCTTCTCCCATCAGTACTGGATCGACAGGTTCTCCTCGCCGGTTCCAGGTGGGAGTATGGAGCGATATCCCGGGCCCCTTTGGTCTTTCCTCCTGGTCCCCGAGTGGTCCTCCCTGGCACTTTGAATCCTTGGTTTCAGTGCTACAAGACAAAACAGAGCATGTTTGTGGGCATTTCCCCACCACTATTCATGTAGTGGGGCAGATGCATACATTTGACATATAATTTACACTCTTTCCTGTTTGCAATTATTAATGATTTTCAACAGGTGGAATAGTTTTATAGTTGGAATTTCTAGGGATCTGGAATGTCCCCCTCTGGGTTCCTCTTGTTGCTGCAGAGTATGCCTTGGATGGCAACACTTCAGCTGGTTGATATGGACCCACTTATCTTTCCCCTCTGCCAAACTGCCTTTGGGGGTACAGATTTTGTAGGCGACTGGTGAGATTCTGTCTATAATTTCAAAAGGACCCCGCCAGCTAGGAAGAAATTTGCGCTGTTTGGCCTGGTTCCTTTGGAAATTGTATAAGTAGACCCAGACTCCTACTTGGTATTCTTTTTTAGTTCTCTTGAGGTCATAGTGGGTCTTCATACTGTGTGCAGATCTTTCTAGATTCCGCTGAGCATAGGCAAAAGCATGTTGAAGGTGTTTTCTCAGATTCCCAACATACTCATGAGTTGTGGAGGCATTTATCAAGGTCTGCTCTTGGGTTCTGTAGAGCAGATGCTGGGGAAGCACCATCCTTCGTCCAGTCATCAGCTCAAACAGTGGCAATTTTGTTCCAAAAGAAGGGGTAGATCTGATGGCCATCAGGACAAGAGGTAGTCGGATGTCCCAATTTAGCCCAGAATATGCCACAAACTTTTTTAATATGCTCACAATTGTCTTGTTGTAGCTCTCAACTCCACCACTAGAGGATGCCGGTAGGCAATGTGTAGTTTCCTTTTGACCCCAAGTACCTCCCACATCTTTGTCATCACTTCACTAGTGAAGTGACTACCTCGGTCTGACCCGATCCTTTGGGGTAATCCAAAACGCGAGAAGATGTGGTTGATCATCAGAGCAGCTGCTGTTTCTGCCTTGCAATTTGGGGCCAGGAGACATTCCACCCATTTAGTGAACAAGCATGTCACGGTCAACATATACTTGTTCCCCCTAGAGGAGCGAATCACAGGCCCGATAAAATTGACTTGTAAATCTGAACAAGGCAGTGTCATCCCCCTCTTTTGGAGGGGAGCATGGTGTGTGAGGGATGTAGGCTGAAATTGTGCACACACAAGACACCCCTTCAAGTATTGGTCGAGGTCCTGCCCCATGTGTGGCTAGTATGCAACCTCTCTCAAGATTTCTAGTGTCGTATGAAACCCCCAATGACCGGCTGTGGCCGTTTCATGGGCGTGACTTGGCATCAGGCTTCGTAATGAGGTGGTGACCACCCACTGGTCATGGCCAGCTAGGGATCTCCTTACCAACAAACTGTCTTGGATTCGGAACATTTTTGGACATTTCATCAACACTCTGAAGTCCTCTTTCCCTATGTAATCGGTATCCGTCAGGAGAAAGTTCTCAGGGTCCGCAATGTGTTGATAAAATTTACCAATTATAGGATCCCCTTTTTGAGCCATAATCAAATCAGCATCTCGGGTCTCCTTACTCCATTGTGCAGTTGAGAGTTCATTGTGAGCAATTGTCTGGGACCTAGTGATAGCAGTGACCTGGATTTTCCCCAACAGGGACTCGATCTCAAGTAGATCCCCTTGATGGCTCTGGTTTTGGCCAACTGATCAACTAGGTTATTTCCAGTTTTGTCTGGTCCCTCTACTTTAGAAAGACCCTTGATCTTTTTCCAATAGATGGTCATCCCATTCGAGGTGACCAGATCATCAATATTTTGGAATTCATTTTCCATGTTTCAATGGTTTGTTATTAGCACATAGCATGCCTCTGGTTTTCCAGTTAACTAGGTGCTCCACGAACCTGTGCCATACATAATCCGAATCGGTGATTATGACAAGTTTGTGGAGTTGGTGTTGGACAGCAGTGAGGATGGCTTGATGCACAGCCATCAACTCTGCCACTTGACTATTTCGGGGACCAATTTTGTACCCAGCGGAGGGTTCTGGAGCATCATTCACTCATGCCTTCCCTACGCCAGCCACAAGTTATTTTTCCCCGTTGTTGTCAACATGGTAAAAGCATCCATCCACATTGACAGTGGGCATTCCCTCACACTGGTCTTCTTCATAGACTTTGTGTGGGGAATTAAGGTATGCCTCCATTTTGTCTTTGATTTTAAGACTTTCGTCCTCGAGACAGTCTTCTCTGGCACAATCATGCAAGTCAGCCAGACCTTGCACGAGGGGACTCTTCTTGTTTGGCCATATCTGACCTCCACAGGAAAGCCTTGCATTGACAGAATCCAGAAAGTAATTTGGGAATTACTCACATTTCCGGCCCGGATTATGTCACTTTGGAGATATTGCAGAGGCTGGTGTGGAGTCTCCACTATGATGTGTTCCCCCTGGATAAACAGGCAGTAATTCTTCAATGCCCATACCGTTGCCAGGAGTGCCTTCTCACAATCGTTTAATTTTTCCTCCACAGAGGATAAAGTCTTACTCGCATAGGAGATTACTTTATTGACCTTGTCATGCTTTTGATATAATACTGCAGTCAAGTGTGTATTTGAGGACCCTGTCTCCAAGAAGGACTCCTTGTTTTTGACAGGGTAAGCTAGGCAAGGCGCTTGTGAGAGCCTTCTTTTGAGTTGTCTTACTGCCTCGGCTTGTTCTGAACCCCACTCCCACTTGACCCCCCCTTCAAAAGATGGATCAGGGGTCTTGTGATCTCTGCGTAGTCCTCAATGAACTTTCGGCTGTAATTAGTTAGTCCAAGGAGGCTCCTTAGTTCCCACAGAGTTGTGGGGTCTTTTATTTTCTGGAGTGCTTCCACTTTCTTTTCCTGGGGACAGAGACCCTGAGGAGTTATCTCTTGCCCCAAGAAATTGACATGGGTTCTGCACCACTGTGCCCTTTTGAAAGAAGAGTTTTGCTCTGGCAGCCCTCAACTCTGTCAGAACACAACGGATCTCCACTATGTGTTCCTTCACAGTTGAGTTTTTGACTAAAACATCGTCCACATAGGCCAGGTTACCCCTTTCACCCAGGTGGCGCATGGCCTTGTGTAGAAAAATGTTAAATTCATTGCTGGAGTTGATATATCCTAAGGGAGTCCGGGTCCATGTGTACTGCTGCCCCCCGAAGGTAAATGCCAGCTTGTATTGGTCCTCCCTACTGACATGTACAGTCCCGTACCCATTGGTCAGGTCAATGGCAGGGAATACCTTTGACCCCTGGATCTGGGCCAGCCCTTGGTCAATGTAGGGAAGCAGCCATCGGGAAGTATGGACCTATTTGTTGAGCTCCCTAAGGTCAGCACAGAGTCTCCACTTGCCGTTTGGTTTCAAAATCCTCAGCACCAGATTATTGAAGGTGCTGTGGACTGGACGAATTATCCAACGGGACTCAAGGTTCTTAATTATTTCAGTAAGGGACTCCATTGATGCGAGAGGCAAGTGATATTGCTTCAGAAACACTGGAGTCATGCCAGGGTCTGTGGGAATTGTTGTTGTGTGGATGTCGGTGCGACCACAGACATATGAGTCCACCGCAAAGAGACCTTGAAAATCTAAGAAAACTTGTTTCAATTGTTGCTTTTGCTCCGGAGTCTCACAGGCATCGGCTAGGTTGACTCTCTCTTCAACCATCTGCCTGAAGCCTGTAATGACCTCAGGTTTTGCTATCTCAGAGGCCTCCTTCAGCTGGGTGAAGTCCCTGGTCAAAGTGCTGATTTGGACTGGTGGCTTCAGGTGGGGAAGGTAGTCCTCGTGGACTTGGAAGAACAACTCATCCCTCCTGAAGACACAGGTCACATCTTCCTTACCATAAGGGCAGGAAGTGTACACCCGGAAATTCCCCCATGCCGGGTGAAGATCCTTTCTGGTGTTGTGTCATTGTCACTATCACTGTCAAAACAGTCCTTGGGGATTGGTACTAACAGTTCATTACCTAAATCTTTGGAAAAATGTTGATCATCAACCGCCATTCCAATAATGGTACCTGCGGCCAGAGTGATACTCTTTAGGTCGCTGTTATCCACCTCTATTGGAATGGTGTTGTGTTCTATATTGACTAGTGGTCTTGGGTTTACCCCCAACCCTTGCTGCTGGAAATGGGCATTGAGATGAATATAGGCATCAGGGTTTTTCAGTTTCTGTCGTCTTTTAACTTTCACTTCCAGTGAGAATTGTCAGGTCCGTTGTGGGATGGTGACTTCCTCTCCAATCTGAATTTCAACTGCATAAGGCGGTAGTTGAGCTGACCTAAAGGCTTTCTCTGGGTCATCAAAGTCCATGGGATTACCCGCTAATCTGGACCAGGCTTTGATGTTTATTAGGTCCAAACTAATGGCAAAGTGATAGAGAATGTCACTGCCTAAGTAAAATGCAGCAGGGACATCTCGCACGACTCAACAATTATGAGCTATGCTCTTGTTGCCTATGGAAATCTTGAGCATACACCTGCTAGGCAGGAGATGTTTGGAATTGGGTGTTTCCAGGTCCATTTCCCATTTGTCTAACAGTTTAAATGTGGGAAATGGCTGGATCTTTTGGGAGTTTGCAGAACCTGGCTTCGCTGATGAAGCTCTTACCGTTGTTCACACACACTCGACGAGAACAGAGTCCTTCCCTTCATTTAACTGAATAGGGATGAACTACTGCTCTCAGATCTTCTGAATATCAGCCAGGCTTTGAGCTGATTTCTCATCTTTCTGAACTATAGGAGTGGGATTTTCTGATTGTGAATTTGTAAAGAATTTCAGAGTGTTTCCTTCCAGTGTGGAATGCCACCTTAGACTGGAAGGAAGGTTGATTTTCAGAAATAGAGAGGACCCCCCATCACCAGTTTGTTTTCCTACTTCAATTACTGTCACCTCTGGGATTTGATTATTCTGGAAGTGAAATTCTATTTGGTCATGTTTGTGTTCAACCATGTGGCATGTGCCATTTAAACTAACATGCTTGACACTCTGTTTTAATTTTATTGGTCGGTTAGTCTGGGTCCAGAGGATCTTGTTTATGCAATCTATGAGGGGTGACAATCCACTCAGGATGTCATTCCCTAGTAAACAAGGTGTGCCCTCTAGAGTCACAACTATGACCGGGTGCTTCACCTTGTGTCGCCCAATTTTAATGTCCAAATCCGCAGTCCCCTCGGCGGGAATTTCCTTCCCGTCGAAGTCCTGAAGTTGTCCAGGAAGAGGGGTGGGAGGAATTTGGTATTTCTCCCCCCTTCCCACATTTCCCACATTCAGTTATTCAAAGGCCCTTTTTGACAGAAGGGTAGCTTGGGATCCAGTGTCCACCAGTGCCGAAATCGTACATTGCCCCTGTATTTGGACCGGGGCATAGAATCTTCCCTCCTTCTCCTCAAGGGGGCAAAGATAATGTACATTTTGGACAACTGGTGGGTTAGTTTCTTGGTTTTGGATACTGACAGAAAGGTGATTTGGGCAGGATTCTGTCTGGAGTCTTGGGAATTTAGAAGAAAAAGGTGACAGCTAGATATGGGGGAAGTTTTGGGTTCCCCTGGTTCTGGTTCTGGGCTGCCCATCCCCTTTTTGGAGGCAGTCACCAGGATGGGTTTGAACCAGGGGATTTTCGTGCTGGTGATTCTGGGGATTGATGATGGGCGGTGCTAACTCCGTCCCCACATCTACCCAGTCTGGATTTGGATCCTTTGGGACCCATTTTTCTTTGGGAGGCGTTCCCCCATCTCTGAAGGAGAAGATCCTTTTCCCAGGATCCTCTGAGGATCCCTCTCCTTCAAACTGGAAGATTTGTACCTCCTCCTCAAAATGGGTC
Source organism: Ambystoma mexicanum (assembly GCF_040938575.1). Taxonomy (NCBI): domain Eukaryota; kingdom Metazoa; phylum Chordata; class Amphibia; order Caudata; family Ambystomatidae; genus Ambystoma; species Ambystoma mexicanum. The sequence continues at coordinate 1,271,791,453 of NC_090929.1, read as the reverse complement.
TTTTTGGTCTCTTTATTTCTCCTACCCCCCTCTGCTCCTTGGGACGCAGACTTTCGGGGGCAGGAGATTGTGGTTCTGGTTCCTGGGTTTCCAGGGGCTTTGTACAAGCGGGGAAGGAAGCTTCCTCCAGGGCTTTACACCCCCCTCCCCTTGTGCCTTCTCCCTGGGAACCAGTGGGTTGTTGGGGTTCTTCCCCCGTCATTGCTCTGGAGCACCAGGTCCTGGATTTGAGGTATTCTGCGCCGCCATGCTCATCTGAGAGTTCTGTTGAGCCCTCAGCATGTGACACAGAACCTCTAGTTGGGACACCCGCTCTGGCTTGTACGGGGTCCTCATGTTTCCCCTGGGCTGATCCTGGGAAGGGTAGCTATCCCTTCTCCCAAAATACCCAAGGTTAGGAAAGTTTGGGTACCCCTCCACCCCTGGCCTCCCCTCTCCTGGATTGGGCTGTCTGAGCTCAGGAAAGTGGGGAAAGAAGGATGGATTGTTTTGGGGGTTAAAGTTTGGCGGGTACCTAGGAAGGACATTTTGTCCATTATTTGGGGGATTACTGCCCTCCTGGGGGAAGTGAGGGGGGAAGTTCCCTGGGTTTCCTGCTGTTTGGTTGGATTCCCCCCCCTTAGGCTGGAAGAGTTCATACATAACCCAGGATGGGTCTACTACCCTTGTAGCGTGGGCTGATGTAGTGAGGGGAGTTAGGGCTCCCGTTGGTGGGGTTACCTCCCTGGCTCCCTGTTTGGGATTGGCCCGAGGGCCTTCTGGGTTTGGGGTTGTTTTGATTCTGTGTGGGCAGGTTTTTAGGCCCTCCATCTCCAAATCTAAAATGGGGGCAACCTTCACCTCTGCCACTTTAGCAGCAGCAGCAGGGGTGTTAGTTGTTTTAGGGTTTTGGGCTTGTTCAATGACCCAGTCTAGTGATCTTTTCTCGTGAAAGTCCCTCACTAGCTGGGTCATGATATACTTAGGGAGAGCATGAAAGAAAGTGTTTATAAATTCTTTGCTGTCAGTGCGCACCCTTCTAGTGGTCTGTGCAAAGGCACGTTTTAACTCGAGAACAAATTCTCGTGGGGCCTGATCTTCCCCACATTGCAAGTTATAGGCTACCTTGCGAGCCTCCTGAGGATTCCTGTGAATAGAAAAATGTTTCAGGATGGCCGCCCTATAGGTGGATCATCTGGAATGGTTCTGGTCTTCCAGCCCCGCAAAGAAGCTGGAGTACTCGGGAGAGAAGGTCCACTTTACATATTGAATACAGCTTTGGCTGTCCTTCAAATGGAAAGTTTCCATCATTTGTTCAAATAGCTCAAGGTGCGCCCAAACCGAATACTTTGCATTCTTATGATAGGGCGTGATGATGCTCCTAATGGATTTGATTTGTTTTAGGGGATCCTTGAGCAAGGCCCTCTTGAACTTGTTGGCTTTCTTAGTTCGGGTCACCCTAGTCCACTCATCCTCTGACTCAGAGGCACTACTACCAGAGGTGCTTGTCTGGTCTTCTAGGCTCTCCCGGATTCTGCGAGCTTGGGAATGGCTGGCAGAATGTGGGGGCCTAGTTTCTTGCGTCCTGTGGCGCTCAGAAGAGTCCTCTGACTCTTCCTTGCTCCCAGGATGGGCTGAGTACCCCCCCCCCATTGTCCTAGCTGGGAAGAGGTTTTCAGGATGCCCTTAGTGAGCCTACCTTCATGGAATTCCCCACTAAATTTTACCATTTGATCTCTGGGTAAATTATATTTTTGAGGATCCATTTCTCTGACCCTCCCCTCATTGGAGTCTCCCTGATCAGAGAAGATGGCCCTAGCACTTGGGAACCCATACACAGATGCCCGCCCATCCATTCCTGGGAGGTGCTGATCTGTGAGCCCCATATTCTCCATTGGGTTGAAGTCTGCCATCCCCGTGGCCCTTGGCTCATGTGCGCCAGCGGACATGGGGGTGGCAGAGTCCATGGAGTTGAAGAGATGAAAGTCTCTGGTACCAGGGTTCCTGAGGTAATGCTCAGGTGTTTCCCTCTCCCAGCAGACCTCATCTCTCTCAGCCCCTACTCCCTGTTGCCATGCAAGAAACTGGCCTTTTTGTTCTTCTATCAAGGCCTTACTAGTCTCTATTACTTGTTCCTGCATAGCTACCTGTCATTTTTCTCACAGAGAGCCTCATTGTCTCTCTGTGCTTCCTGTGTAATTTTGGAGTATTGGGCCAATTTATGCTGCAGGAGGGTTACCTCCTGAGTCCTGTCCTTACTGGCCTGGTCATTCTTTGGCAGAGCATTTTCCATCCTCCTGGCGTGCTCTAACAGTTTTTCATAGTCTTTTTGGAGCTCACCCAGTCATTGAAGGGCCAGGTGATTTTCTTCCATCTTGATTTTTAAATAACTGACCTCCTGGCCTAAGGTGTCCCTTTCCTGAATTAGAGTACCCCTCTGTACAGCCAGGTTGCCCCTTTGTTTTTGGAGTGCACCACCTTTCTGGAGCTCTTCATCAAATTCAGTTTGGGAGTCAAGGTCTTTCAGAATGAATTTGTTATTTTCCTCTTTTATCTCATCAATCTGATTTTCCAGGGCGGTTATCTGCCCTGTGCAGGCTTTATTAAAATGTAATTGCTGTTCCAGCTTATGTTGGCTCTGTATTAGAGAGTCCAAACTTTCTTGCCTCTCTTTTTGCAGCGCCAGTACTTTGGTATCCTGCTCTACCTTCTCTTGCTGTAGGATATCCAGATCTCCTTTTACTTTTATCAAGTACTGTCTGGTTTCATTTTCTAATTCTAGGCTCTTTTGTAGCCTTTGCTCTGCAGAGTCCAGATCAGTTTGGGCTTTTTCTAGTGATTGTATTCGCCTATTTGCCCGATCTAGGTTTTCGGCATATATATTTCCTGTATTGCTCCAATGTGGAAGTACATATATGCCGCTATTTTGGCAATTTTACTTTGCTCTTCTTTTACCTTAGGGGCCATATACAGTTCACTAAGTGCCATGTGTAATGGACCCTGATCCTGCCATATGTCTAATCCTGTGGCAGTGGCTTGTTATTTGATTTCCTGCAACCAAACATTCTGATCCTGCTCTGTCCATTCACCCCTGACAAATAATTTGTGCAGTAGGTGTTCTATTGGCATATTAATTTCTACTAGGGTCGCCCTTCTGGAAATATTAATTTCCTTTCTGACTTACAGGAGTTATTTTATTTTTGCAAAACAGACCAAATTCCTTAGAGTGTTTCTATTGAAGGGTGCTTTTCACAGTGTAGCACAGTGTGGTAGCCCAACAGGGTTTATGCACCCCATCAGTTAGCACGCTGTATTAGACTGTCACAAGTGGTATGTCTAATTCAGAAATCTCGTGACGAGCCCCCAATCTGTAAGTGATTTCAATTCGGCACTTCACCTAAGTCAATGCCTAGCGTGTAATGCACAACTGAAATCCTTATTTATTTATTTGTGTCTAAAAGTTCTTTTATTCTGAACGATGTACCACTTATATCACGCCCCTCTCTTGGAACGCCCCCCCGGTCACACTGAACTAGGAATCAGGCTGGTTTGCAAAGTTAAAATATTTATTTATATATTTACAATTTAATCACACTGGCCCTCATTACGACCCTGGCGGAAAGTGACTGACCGGACCGCCACAGCGTAAATAGCGTTTCCGCCATTGCACGAAGGAGCAAATTGCGGCCCATTCCGACCCATCGGGCACGAGCACCACGGCATGGCGGAAGTGCAAAGTCCGCGATGGCGGAAATGACCCCAAAACGGCCCACACCGCCGCCGTACGGCGCCCTAGGTGCAACACCGCCACCCATCACAGCGGGCACCGCAGAGTGCGCCTACCGGAAAGTACGGTGACCGGAAATATACGGAAACGGAAGTTAAAACATGGGCCCGGAACGGGAAACATCCCGCCGTGCACCCATAAAACCACTAAAACCACACAACCACTAAAATCACTACCCTGAGACACAACCGACACGTCATCCACCCTAGCGAAACCAAGAAAAATGGGAAAAGTAGCGAAGAAAGCGTGCGACCGCAAGCGGCAGGTCCACTACTCCCGTGAGGAACTCACCGTGCTAACAGAGACCCTCCAGGAGAATGCCGCCGCCGTCTTCTCCACGCAAATGACCAGGACGGCACTTGCCAACAAGAAGGCCATATGGGCTCTGGTGGCACAGCGGGTAAGCGCGGTGGGGACCGCACCCCGCAACCCACAGCAATGCAGAAAGCGGTGGGACGACCTGCGGATACGCGTCCGGAGCATACTCTCTGCCAACCGCAACATTGCCACAGCCACCGGGGGAGGTCCTGAATCACCCATCAAGTTGACCCCCTGGGAAGAAATCTGTGCCTCCACCATCGGAATGGAGAGCATAGAGGGAGTCGGAGGGATGGAGAAAGGAGTGCAGACATCAGAAGAATCAGGTAGGTGGCCCAGATAAAACAATGCTAAATCCACAATGTCCAATCATGTGAAGCACCATGTGTCCACATAGTGCAACAGAAACACATGTCCAGGAGAACGTCCACACACATCGCCCTGATAGTGCACCTTAAAACCACAATAAATACATAAATAATTAAAAACCCCTAAAACACCCACCACACGTCCAGCAGGCACACCCTAACTGCAGGCTGCCAAACAACTGCACCCTCACCCCACACACAAATAAAAGCACCTCCAAGGCACCGACCCAAATCACCCTCATGTACCACCCCAATGCATGTGATACAATGCCATTCCAATACCCACAGACCCATTAATAACCCTCTCCCTCCTTTACTCCACCACAGGCTCCGATCCAAACGACGAGCATCAGGACACCCCTACCAGCACACCTGCAAAGAGGGCCAAGACCAACGGCCAAAGACCCTCCACCTCAGCTGCACGCATCAAGACACGGCAGCAGCACAAATCAGGTGGCAGCACAGAGGGGGGAACATCAACAGGCACCCCAGCAGCCAGCATGCCCACAACACCACCACCACAGGTCCCCCCAACGGATGCCACAGAAGGCACTGCCTCTGGTGGCAGCAGCACCATAGGTGACACCCCATTGATGGCAGCATGCTCCGACACAGAAGACGGGGATGTCGAAGTCAGATCCATCCATGACCTGTCCCATTCCCCCTGTCTGTCCCATCCCGTACAACATGAGGATACCACGCAGGGGCACCCACAAGACGACGACTGGCCATCCCCCCCAAGCCCTGTGGCAAGGCAACATGAGGTCAACAGCCCCTCTGTGACACCCCCGCAAATGGCCATGGCCCAGCAGAGGCAACAGTCCCTCGACCAGTTAATCGTGCAACAGCAGCAACTGGCCACGCTCCTCAAGGACCATGCCGATGAATGTGGGGGCACTAAGGCAGACATAGAAACATCAACTGAGACACTCAGGGCACAAATGGAGAGTAGCACCGAGAGCCTGAGAGTCCAAATGGAGAGTAGCACCGAGAGCCTGAGAGTCCAAATGGAGAGTAGCACCGAGAGCCTGAGAGTCCAAATGGAGAGAAGCACCGAGAGCCTGAGGGGGGAACTGCATGCGACGTCCAAAGACGTATGTGCCGAACTTGCCGCAGTGCGCCGTGTGCTCACTGAGCTCTCACAAACCCTTAGGGACATGCATGGACGTGAGCAGGCAGAGACGTCATCCGTTGCAAGTTCCGTCCAGGGCAGCCCCCAACGTAGATCTGGGAGGAACCTGCGCTCCACAGGCAGGGGTGCCCCTGATACCCGCAGAGGGGGCTTGCAATAGCGACAGCCCACTGACAATGAGCTTCTTTGGACACTGGTGTTCGGGGGGGAGGTAGGAGGGTGGAGGGGGTGTGTTGGGCTCACTTGGGTGGCGGGTCGATAGGGTGTTCTACATGATATCACATATGCCATAAACAGTGCACGATCAACCAATGAGATGTGTGGACAATGATCTTTGTGTACTAGGCCATCATAGGCGTACAGTCCATATTGTGCATGTACCAGACACACACAGTGCCACGAGTCCCGTGTCCATGTATCAGCCACCAGGCGTGAGTGCTAGAAGCATGCATCAATGAGATGCTGACGAATGTCACGGCCCTCCGGTGCCTCGCAGACTCCTTGAGGTGCTGCCACATCCCCACCCTCATCATGACCATCATCAGGTGCTTGCAGTTCAGCGTCAGGGGGCATGGGCACATTTCTACGTACGCACATGTTGTGGAGCATGACACATGCCATGACCATCTTTGCAACCTTCTCATGGCGGTACAGGAGTGCCCCGCCAGACCTGCTGAGGCAGCGGAAACGAGTCTTCAGTAGGCCGAATGCCTGTTCAATGACTACACGGGTACGTGAGTGGGCATGGTTGTAGTCCTCCTCATGCTGGTCCCGTGGGTTCCGGACTGGTGTGAGGAGCCATCTCTTCAGTGGATACCCAGCATCACCTGTATGTGGACGAGAAACGTATGATGTGGAATGCCATTGCTACGTACGCACCCCCCCCCCCCTTCCTGGCAGTTCATTGCCGCATCACATACCCCACATCATCATGCATGAAATGAGACTCACCGAGTAGCCAGGATCTGTTCCCTGCGTGTCGCTCCATGTAGCGTGGTATAGTAGAGTTCCTCAAGACCATAGAATCATGGGTTGATCCAGGGAATCTGGCACAACAATGTGTAATGATCCTGTTGGAGTCACACACCATTTGTACATTCAGGGAATGAAATTGTTTTCGGTTGCGGTACTGGGCCTCCATGGCATGTGGAACGACCAATTCCACATGGGTGCAGTCGATGGCACCAATGCAACCCGGTATGCCGGCAAGTGCATGGAATCCGACTTTTGTGTTGGTAATTTCCTGCTCCGAGCGTGGTAGAGAGATGTAGTCGTCTGCGTGCTGCAGGAGGGCATCGAGCACTTGCAATAGTGTCCGTGAGAACAGTGGCTGTGAAATGCCATGCAACTGTCCGACTGTGTGCTGGTAGGTGCCTGTGGCCAGGAAGTGGAGTACAGACACCACCTTCAGTAGGGGTGGGATGGCGGTTGGGCTATCTATCATGCTGACAAGGTCAGCCTGTGTCATGTCCACGATGGCGGCTATGGTGTCCCGGTCCAAACGGTAGAGGGTGTGGATCTGCTCATCAGTGAGGTTGAACGGATGTGCTCGGAGGCGTGGGATTGCGGGCTGCCTGCGTGGTGGTAGTGGCTGTGCTGGCGGCCCTTGCTGGCCCTGCCTTGCCCTCCTCCTCCTCCTGCGTCTCCTCCGTGCGGCCGGTTGTAGTTGGTGTTCGTCTTCTTCTTGGAGTTGGAGCACTTGCAGTGCTATCAGGTCCCCCAGGGCCAACATCGCGAGTCCTGCCGGTAGCATTTCGGAGTGGGTGTGGTTGTGGGAGGAGACTGGGTGTGCAATTTATGTGTTTTCAGGCTGTATGGCCTCCACCTGTGGTGATTCATTCCACCTGTGCAAGCTGCTCTCCCCTTTGGCCGAGCACGTCCCGCACACAACGCTGCAATGTGACGCATGGCATCTTGCTCTTGCATTCATGTATTTGTACCCGATGGCCGTGTAACATTTGTTGATATGTACATTCGGCTATGGTCCCATTGTTTCACATACAATCTTTGCAGTCGCGAACAGACTTGTGATGGGTCAGTGGGACGTAGTACTCGAGTAACGGTGGGCCCTCATGCATCACTGTACCGAGTTGCAACGACGGGCGGGGCGTCCCATTCGTGGGTGAAGGCAGTTGCCATTTTCACACACAGCCGCACTCGATGGATTAATTAGTGATTTCAAACGGCCACAGATGCCTTTTCGACGTGATGTTGCAAATGAGGAATTCGAAGGCCGGCGCTTTCGGTTTTCAGCTAGCGCCGGGGAGATGCCCACAGGTCTGACTGCAAATATAACGTTCTTTTGTTCGATGTCCTTGAGACAGGGGCCATGGCGAGGAAGCAATGATTGATATGAATAGTTTTGGATGCGCAATAGTGACGTGGGCGATGAGGCCGGACGTTCCCAAATACATGTAACTTCACAACACTGGAATTACGGGCTGGGGCACTGTGGATTTTGCAGGCTGCATTACGCACAGACTCAATGGAAAGTTCGAATGTTTTGTGAGTAAATATTCAGGCGTTTTTATAACAGGATGAGGGAATGATGAATGGATGCATGGGCAGGTGATTTGATACAGGGTTTGCCATGTACAGGGCTTCTTGGAATCTATCCGCCTCCCCTGCGCTATGTGATGCAGGGCTGCCATAGTGGGACCATCGTCTATCTGGCCTTGTTGAGCCCTCCCTGTCTCGACGCGCCTTCAGACACTTGTGCCCATGCACGTTAACATTCCCATCTGATGGAATCTGTTCTGACAGACGCATGCACAGGTACACTCGTTTGTGATGGTGTTTACACCTCGATATAGATAGTTATGAGTCGCAAGTGGTTTCGGGGTGGTGATGATCCTTTGGAGTGGGCTAGCATGCATATGACTGTGGATTTAGTGTGATCATTGAAGTGAGTTGTTCGAATGTAGTTCTGATGGCCATTCTGTTCTTTTTCTTTTCTTTTGGTTGACAGGTATCTCCTCCCCTTTTGCCACTGCCATCTGTATGCCACTCCTGCAGATGGCGTTTACTCCCGGCACCTGCTGCTTCGTGTTAATCAGTGGAGCAGCATTACGATCTTATGGGACGATCGCCAATGGGCCACATGCCCTTACGCAGTACTAGTGGCTCGGAGCAACATTTCGGCCTTTCAGCTGGACTAGTGCCTCCCCATTGGGACGGCCCTGCGGGTCTGTGCGCTTCCATGTTGCCTTTTCGTACGTGAATGTGGCTCTGTGTACCATGATGGAACAGGGCGTCACACAAGTAGTAGCTGGTCATTCCTTGCGGATGCAGCCCACAATGGTGATGTGTTTTGGAGTTCATGGACTAATGGCTGTATGGGCTTGGTGATTTAGTTGTGCATTAAATTTCTATTCTGATATGGGCCGTGTAGCGTTCTTCTTTGCGAGTGATGTGGCATATTCCTATTTGGGGAGCGATGTATTGTGAGGAGATCTGCATTGGGTTCCAGCTTCGGAGTTTAGTCGCGTGGTACTGTGCTGGGCGCGTTTGCCTACGGAGCCCAGTGAGGTCAGGGATGGGGGCTGCCAATGTGACTGTTTGCATGTTGTCATGCTCAGGGGCAGGGGAATGGGTTTTGTGTAACAGATGCCGGTCAGCCAGGTGGACTGGTGGAATGTTGTGATTTTCGGAATATTGCTGGTCACAGGTGCCTGTGTTTGCGTGCGTTTCGGGGGGGGGGACTGTGGTCATGTCCATTGGAATGGCTTCTGTATTCGTGCCATCTGTGCCCTGCAACTCCCATTGGCCCCTCTTGTGTTTCTTTTGTTCGTTGGCATGCATGGGTGACTTGTACATTTCACTGGTTGCATTGTGACTTCATTGCACCTACGGGGAGTTGTACTTTGTGGGCAGGGAGCGGTGTACAGGCACTCAGTGGGGCCGTTTACGGTTGATTCGCGATGCCGTACTTCTCACCATGGCGGATTGGTGCTTTCCGCCATGCTTGATGGCGTTAGGTACATGTCCGCTAGGGTCGGAATTCGCGTACCCTTGCGCCATGGTGGTATTTACGGTTTGGCATGGCGCGCGCACGCGTACTTGGTGCAGTTAGCGTTGGCGTTCACTACGGTGTCGCTAATGGCTTCGTACTTTGCGGTGACGGGTCATAGTCGCACCGAGCGGTATTCGATGGCGGTATTGCATTTCCGCCATCGTTTTTCGGATTCCGCCAGGGTCGTAATGAGGGCCACTATGTTTTAATGGGTACACAATAATCACCAATGGGGTGAAGTAACACTGAATAATCTCTTTAATACACAAGGAGTAATAGTGAGCAAAACAATTCAGCACAGGCAATAATACTTGTGTGTGGTTTCAGATAGGATAGTACTGTGGTTAAAGGTCCCCCTGCACACCCCTCAATCCCCCAATAGGCAATGTAAAAAGATAGGAGGAGAGAGCAGGTATTCAGGAATGGCAGAATTCAAACAGAATATCAACCCCACTTTCCCCCAGAAAACACAAGAGAAAAACGGAATTGACTGTCAAACTGTCAGAATGGCTTTTAAAGTTATGCCTAAAATAGACTGGGCAAAAACACCAAATAAGGTAAAAATGGCTGAAATTGTTATAAATTCTTATGGGAGCCACTTTGGAGAGTTGCACACAAACACAAGCAATGATTTAATACCAAGAATCAATTAGAAATCTTAAAATTCAAGTTGGAAGCAATCAAAAGCTGTTTTACACGTGTAAGAATTTCCCAAAACGAAAATTTGTGGCAAACTTTTCACTGAGCAATATTCGTGATAACGGGATAATCGCTTTGATTTGGAATGCTTTGGAATTGTTTTAGGTGCAATTCAAAGCTGTGGATGTTAACTACAAGCAGAGGTTGAAAACTGAGGGAGTTATAGATGTTTTAGTAGAGGTTGTTTTTTGAGATGGGTGTGAGAAGGGAAAACAAGAATGCGCTTTTAAAATGACAAATGGGTTTTCTTAAGCTAGTGGATGACTGTTAACAAAATGAATACCACACAGGAACACAGTCACTTGATCAGGGTGACTGCCTGCTAAGGAAACTCGCCTTATTCAGATGAGAAAAGATCAGCACAGAGATAGTTTAACAATATTGTTTATGGAGGACGGATAGCGTGGTTTGGAAAAGAGGGTTCAGACAATGCAAAGTCCTCTTAACAATACAGGTTCTGAATGCAAGATAGGATGGGTCTATGATAGAGCTAAGACTATGCAAAGTACAGATGCTAATGACACAATTCTTCCTATTTATACTCACTGGATAAGTTTTTAAATGAGACCATCAATTCTGGTCAGGGGATGGGATCTGGTTTAGACAGACGGCTGGGCACATCGGACTGGGCAGCGTCAGCAAGGCAATCTGGTCACGGCACAGGACTGGACTGGATCTGCAATGCACTCTGGTCACAGCACGACACAGGACTGGACTGGATCTGCCCTTCTTGGTTCTGAGGAAATTTATTTTCAGCAGGCAAGCAGTAACAGTACAGCCCAGCTGTATTATGATGCTTCCCCTTTGGTTTGTGGGGTTCGTGTTCTGGAATTTGAGGCCTAGCTGAGAATGGTTCAGCTATGAAAGGGGCCTTTTGCTTTGCCAAGTTTCTGGAGTCTGGAGCAAGGAAAATGTAGAGTTCAGCAGCAGGGTGCTCCTCCAGCATCAGGATAGTGAGTGAATCTGCCTGTCTTTATCAGTGGTGAGCTGTCTCTATTTATGCTATGAACAGATGTCTTAAATGGGGTGTGTGTGTTGGTTTAGCCTAAGCTTGCCCCTTTTGACCGGTGATTGGGTCAGAGTCTCCTCTCTGCCTTGATAGGAGGAGAGAAACAGAGTGTCACCTTTATGGTGTGATTTTATGAGGCTGAGAATCCACCCATAGCCCCTGGAACACAAAATCTACTTTTGGCACAATACATATTTACACATGTGCAACCTCTATAACAATCACATATACAGATTACATATGTTATATAGCACCTACTCCTGAAAACCCTGTAGCTGTGGGATCTTATCTCCGCTTTTCACAGAATTTTGCGCTTTTCATCAGGAACACAAGTCCAGTTTTTAAGCAAATTTCTACAAGTGTGCGTGTTTAACATGGGCATAAGTGTATAAAGTATCATACTTCTAGCAGAAATACATTTTGCGTAAAATCACATTTCTTGTTGTTTCTTTCCAGAAGATGTCACACGATTTTGCCGCCTCTTGAAACGTGCAGCCAAAATTTAGATTCACAAATCTGTTACTTTTATATTTTTCACAATTTTAAACAGTAAGTTATCTGTCTTTTTAAAATGTTTTCTTTGTTAATTTTCAGTCACAGATGGTTGTTTGGGTCCGCCTCTTTTTGCCTCCCTGCAGTCCAGGAGCAGTCACCTCCCTGTTTGCTCCTGGCAGAGGCCCTTTACGACTGTCTTCACACCTCGCATTTCCTTACTTGCGGCTGGTCATTGTTCCTCATGCCTCTGTAGACCAGGTTCTTTCCTACCCCATAATTAGAGCTTTTGTGTGATTTCCTGCTGGGGGGAAAGACCATCCTTCTGTGAGAAAACCTGTTATTCCAGTTTGGTAGCCTCAGCCAGGTTTAGTTTTAATTGTTAACTCTGTTGAATTTTTCCTTAGCTTAAACAAACTTGTATCAAATCGCAGCTAGAATACTTATTCAAGATTTTAAACCATGGGATCAAATCAATTACAAGATGGGTTACTCCCAGTAACAGGCCTCTTAGATTGCAAACATTTGATTTCAGTTTATACATGTTTAAAGTTTAATCAGGCAGGCTCCTGACAGCTGTCATTCAGGCGGCCCAGGGTACTGCACCCAGAGATGTTTGACAGATCCACAGACAGGCCACTTTTGCTGTGGAACTCTCTTTATGCTCTCAGCTTTTCAGGACCTTGTAAGTTCACAATGATTTCTTAAACTAAGTCAATTGTAGCACCCAGCAAGAATTTTGGATGTTTGAGGATGTTCTGTACCAGCATTCTGAAGTTTCTGCTGCAAAGAAAAAGGGATTTAAAGCAAGATTTTGGGTTTCCTTTAGCAAAGCACTGCTTTTTCCTTCTGCACTCCGCTTTCAATTGTTTTGGGGCCCAGTGACACATTCCGGTAGTGAGAGCTCTGTTCCACCACTGACAATTTACGTGGCAGATTGGGCAGCCATCTTTTGTGCGTTGAGAAGTGCGATTTTCAGGGAATTTGGCACGCACAAGGGTTTCGCAGCCATTTTGCAATTTCTGGCACCATCATAGCAGAGTGATGCGGCATAGCAGAGCAAAAGTGGGTCAAAACATCCCACAACCCTATGGGTGCCCAGAGAGTAAAGTGGGAGGAATTAATAAATTAAATGCCCCAACTTTTCCAAAAAGCTGCAGCATGTACATCTCCAGTCTTGAAAATACAAGCTTTCCATGCACCAGTTGCTCCTGAAGTCTCCGGCACATCCGGTTGCACACCCTCAATCTCGTCATTCATTAACCCGATAATGGCGCTGATCACCCTTGAGTCATCATTGTCAAGAGGTTTCAGTGAAGCAGGTCTGACGCGCGACCGCCCTTCTGCCCCAGAGTCGAGATTGGAGTATTTTTTCACTTCCTGAGGCCGATCTTCAATGAAGAAGGGGACCTGGCCTATTTGGCATGGGGCCAATGAGCGGGGGAGCCCATTACTTCATGGATCAGTCTGACTTACTGGCCCTGGCAGAAGGTTTGCATGAGGCAACTGGGCTTGACACCTCACCTGACCTGACCTCGACCTGCAGCAGGCCTCCCCATGGACACCCCGATTCTCAGTATAGGAAGAATGTAGAAAAGGTGGTCCTGGCTTTGAGGTTGGGTACCCTGGACAAGCCACTCATGTCCTATGACATTACGGACATCTTGGATAAAGGCCAGCAGACATAGAGAGCTCTGCCTTTTAATGCAGCCATATCAGGCACCATTGGCACATTGTTGCAAAAGCCATGCTTTACACCAACAGTGGACCCCAGGCTAACTAAGAAGCATAAGCCAGCCAGAGGATATTTGCCTTTTCTATCAGTGTATCCTACACCAGAAAGGCTTGTGTTCCAAGCATCAAAGGTGAGTTCATGGCCGGACACATCCACCTCAATCTATCCACGGACAGGGAGTGCAAAAAGACTGATGTCCTGGCAAAGAATGTTTTTGCATCACAAAGTATGGCTTTAAAGGTCATTAATGCCAGCTGTGCCTTTGCTCAGCATTCACACATTCTGTGGAGGACAATAGCTGAGTTAGCTAATCATCTCCCAGCAGGGAAGATGAGAGATTCCTCTCTGGACATGGTAAATGATAGTGAGGAGATGGCCTGTCAGGTTCTGCAGGTGGGTTTTGACACCACAGATTGCATAGTCTGGGCCATGGGAACTTCCATAGTACTGTTCAGGACAGCTTACCTCCATAGTTCAGGTTTATCGGCCGATATGTAAGCCAAACTATTAGATATGGCAAAAAACTAAATCAGCACTCCTCTTTCATGCCCTATTTTGAATTCATAAGAAAAAAGTGGCACACAATCTCTGTGCACATTTTTAGTTTCATGTGCACTGAACACAAACACACAAACATATCCTTTTTGCAGTTTGACAATTCCACCATAAGAGTACCAATACTTTACATGTGTTGTGTTCATGCATGAACATTGCATAGAAATCTTGGTTCTGATAGATGTGTTCTAATCTCATTTCTTTAGCCTGACAAGTGTTTCACTGGCAAGAATGGTGAGCGGGCTGGCGGACGCTGTGAGCAGGCAGAGCATGGTCTTACATGAGTGGGAACTGTGCCCAGAAGTTCTGGAGGAGATCTTCACTCTGTGGGGTACCCCGACAGTGGATCTTTTTTCCACAAAGGCGAGCACAAAAAGCAGGCAGTTCTGCTCTAGGGAATTCACTGTGGAGGGTGCACTAGGGATGCTTTGGTGGCGTAGTGGGTCTTTGACTTCCATTGCGCATTCCCACCAATAACTGTCATCTCATAGGTTCTCAAGTAGTTGGGGAGGTTCCAAGCTACCATGATCTTGATCGCCTCGGAATGGATGAGGAGAACATGGTACTCGGAACTCCAGGAAATGGCTATCTGCCCACATCTCTGGCTTTTTTGGAGGCCAGACCTCTCCCAGTCAAAAGGTCAGGTGTTGCACCCAAAACCAGTGTCATTCAACGTACATGCGTGGCCCTTGAGAGTTTGATGACTGTTTGATGAGGTATGATGACTGGGGCCTCTCAGAAGATTTACTTGAGGTGTTACTGGATACATACCGACTTTCCACAAGATCATTGAATGCATGCAGGTGGAGAAAGTGTGAGGCATGGTTTACGGAGTGCAGGGTACACCCCATATCATGCCCCACTACCAGAGTGATGAAATTCCTCCTATCCCTAGCCTCTTTGGCCCTTCAGATAGGCATGGTCAAGACTTTGTGTTCAAGAGGTCTCCAGATCAAGGATCCTTCGTTATTATCCTGGTAATGACACCATTTCTGAAGGGCCTTGTAATTAGGTTTCACCTACACCATTTTTGGTTCCAGATTAGGACCTCAATTTGATGCTGACCTTTTTGATGGTGGCTCTGTTCAAGCCTATGCATTCTTGTTCTGTTAGACTTCTCACCCTTAAGGCAGCTTTTCTGGTGGTACTCACGTCAGCAAGGTGTGGAAGCAAGCTTCAAGCTCTCCCTTGCAGACCTACATTCCTACATTTTTTCAACAATAAGGCTTCTCTTAAAGTCTGACCTAAATTCCTGCCAAAGGTGGTATCAGAGTTTCAGGTCTCTCAAAGCATTGACCTGCCGGTGTTCTGTCCTCCAGCACACCCCTGCGAAGATGAGGAAGGTTTGCACAGGCTTGACCTGAAGAAGGCACTCAGCTTCTTCTATGTAGCCAGGACAGCAGATTTTAGATGTGAGGACCAATTTTTTGTGGCCTTCTCTCAATCTTAGAAGGGTCTGGCAGTATTTAAGCAAACAATTTCCTGTTGGGTAAATCTCAGAATTGCAGAATGCTACCAAAAAGTAGGAAAATAATTGCTGTCAGGGCCTCAGACAACATTACCCAGATGCATGACAACATCCTCTGCATTACAAAGAGGTGTGCCAGTGTGAGAGATACTGTTTGGATGTGGCACGTGGCACTGACACTCGTTTGGCATAGCAGTGTTGCACAGTTATCTTTTTTCAGACTTTCATCCTGTCTCTGCACATTGAACTGCTGTGGGAGTCTATCAAATAAAGAATCTGCGGGAGAATTCTATCCATTGAAGGAGAAATTGCTTACTAGTAATTCTCTTTCTATGGACTCTTCTCCCACAGATTCCTCATCCCATTCTAACCCGCTATGAAAGTGGACTTCTGCCATTTCTGGTTCTTTTCCCTGGTGTGATGAAAATGTAGGGTTGTGACGTTTGGAATGTTAGGTATGTTCCTGTGCTTTGTCCATTGTGTGCTATCAGCCTGTTGTTCACTGTACAATGACTGTTCTTCAGACAAATAAAACAAAAAACGTTTTTGGGCTTTCGCAAAGCCAAATCCTTCAGATTCTTCCTTCATGGCTGCTGAGCCTGGGGGTGGAGGTAAACTGTAGTATGGGAGCCTAGTGATGCAATATATGTACTGCTGATGTCACATCCAGAGTCCAGGAGTGTCACGGCCAAGTCAAGATGGAGTCGACGTCGAGCCAGACTAAACCCTCCGTTGAAAAAGTGTTGAGCGGCTGACGCTGGAAGGGATAGATTTCAGATGAGGAATCTGTGAGAGAAGAATCCATAGAAAGAAAATTACTGGTAAGTCATTTCTTGTTTTTACATTTTTTGTTTTCAAATAAACACAAACATAAAATAAACTCACTATCCTGCATACTCAGCCTCAAGTTAAACGCAACCATGCCCCTACCGCACCACATACAACAATCACTTCACAACACCCAACTTGAAACCAAACCATGCATAATCATATCTCAACACCACATGATGGCTACCAACCGAAAATGTACCTACGCTCAGTGACCGGTTTCTTCGAACTGAAGCTGCCAACAGCACATCAAAGCTCTCTTGCTTTTCTCCCTCCCAATCCCACCAACAAACCCCCTCTAATCCCGCTTCCATTGCAGATCAGCCAGAGCGCCAAGAGACCGCGTAAGTGATATGATATGATAAGCCATTTATAACGCACCTGTACACAAGTGTTTCTAGGCACGACAAGACAAGGAACTGGAGACAGAGGGAGGACAAAACAAATCTGTGTCATTCAGATCATGCAAGTGCAAGGGGAAGGGGAAGGAGAAGTGCCAGGGAGAGTGCATTTGCAAGATCAAGTAAGAGCCACAGGGTGGCCGGCTTTGAGTAAGTGCAAGGAGGCAGGGGACTGTAGGGTTGCAGATACAGTCCCTAAGGGCACGGTAGGCTCGGAGGCAGTGCATGGAGTCATGAAGGAGCCTGGTGCCCAAGGTTCAGAGGTTGGCTAGGTAACCAGTTAGTGTAGCAGACAAGTACATCATAAGGGGAGAGAGAAAAAGAAAACAGAAGTGAAAAGGAAGGTCTTGAGTTGCTTCCAGAACCTTAGGTGGTCCTGCTCAAGTTTGAGAGAGGCAGGGAGGCACCAGCCGAGGAGAGATCTACCCCCAACTCTCTGCCTGGAGAAGCATCTGACCCTCAAGTAGTTGGAGGTGGATGAGCGGAGGGCTCATGAAAGAAAGTGCTTAGGTAGAGAGAGTTGGATGTAGTGACCAGAAAGCCTTGTGGACAATACAGAGGGTTTTGAACTTGATCCTTGCAGCCACCAGGAGTCAGTGAACAGATTTCAGGGCTGGAGAGACACGATCCCTGAATCGCGGATAGACAGTCAGGAATGAGTGAGAGAGGAGAGGAGGCTGAGGGGAGCTTGAAGGACAGTTGAGTATCATCTGCATATCACTGAAAGCTAGGAGAAAAGGTAGAGAAGAGGTGGGCCAGAAGTGCAAAGTAAAGGTTGAAAAGCCAAGGTGAGAAGTTAGAACCATGGGGAACACAACATGTGGAGATAGAGGTGGTGAAGAGAAAGGGCCCCAGTTGGACCTGAGTTGAAGGTCTATCAGAGATGAAGGAGGTTAACCAGGTTAGGGCCTGATCCATGATGTCCAGGTTGTCATGGAGACAGTTGATCAGAATGGCGTGGTTGACTATGTCAAAAACAGAGCAAAGATCAAGGAGGATGATGACAGAAGGGAGGCTAGAGTCCAGATTAGAGAGCTGGTCTTCACGGGTATTCAGGAGAACAGTTTCCATTCTTATGGCTGCTCTGAAGCCAGACGAATGGTCATGGAGACAGCCTACAGATTCAGTGTGGAAAGTAATCTGGGAGATGACCAGCTTTTCCAGGAGTTTGCCCAGGAAAGGGGTGATCGAGATCGAGTGATAGTTTGCCAGAGAGGAAGGATCGGCAGAAGGCTTCTTAAAGAGGGGGTGCACAAGGCAGTGCTTGAGGAGGAGGGGAAAGTTCCAGTGGCAAAAGAGTGATTGCAGAAATCAGCCAAGGCTGGAGCGAGGGTGTCGATGTGGTCCTTGATGGTTCTGGAGGAGCAGGGGAGCACCTGCTTGGATGACACTTTCATAGATCGGACTTGTCTAGAAACATTGTCAGGAGTGAACACAGGGAAAGAAGAGAAAGGAGGAGGAGAAGCAGAGGCAGCCAAAGAGGGGCCGCAAGAGGAAGAGGAAGAGGAAAGAGAGAGAGCAGAATGTCCTGAGTTTTAGTGGTGAAATGAGAAGCCAGTGCCGTGCAGAGGGCCTAGAAGGGAACAGGAGAGGTTGGGAATGCAGCAGGATTGGCCAGTTCCTTGTAGATTTTGAAGAGTTCAGTTGTGTTGTTAGAGACTGCAGAGACGCAGGTTTGGATGTAGGCTCTCTTCTTGGACAGGCCAGAAGGCCTGTATTGCCTTTGAGCCAGCGGCAGGTCAGTTTTTCAGAGGAAATGCCTAATGCCCTCCTCTTCCTCTCTACCACCCCACACTTGCATTTTAGGGTGGCAAGGTCGGAGTCATACGAAGAGTTGCACTTGGAGATGGGCTTCAAACAGATCCTCGTGACAGGGGCAAGTATATCAAGAATGTTGGAGAGAGATGCAGGTTGGAGAGGGCTGTATCAGAATGTGAATCAGCGGTATGCATAGGAGGAGGAGAGAAGTAGCATTAAAAGCTTCCTCTGACACACGCTTCATGGGCCAGATGACTGAGCAGGTGCATGGCAGCGCTGGGTTCAGCTTCACCTGGGGCAATAGTGCATGGTACAAGACCCATTAACCTTAACATTTATATTTTATATATGCTTATATTTGTGTGAACGCATACGCAGGACTTCAGGTGTATGTTTTTGTCAAGACTTTAGCTGTAAAGTCACACACAGTGTTTGTAATCAGGTGACTGAAAGCACACTTGGTTCATTAATTTGTATGGTATCGGTAGCCATTATCAGCTGCAATTCAGCCATTAACTCTCAGAATTATGCTTTGAAAAAAACACTGCCAAGCTCTTCACAGTACAAAGTCTGATGTTACTGCTTGATAAAACTAGTTTATAAAGATCCCAGTGGGATGTGTTTTGGGTGAAGTGAGGCAGGTAGTGGGTGGTAATACCCACATTGATCAGCATGGCCAAGGAAGGACAAGGAAAACTAAAAGTGAAACTAACCAATCAACACCCATAAACTGCGTGTCCCTCCTCACTTGTCATCTCTCTCCTAACTTCACCTCCCATGAAATAGTTGTGTCTCATAGGCAGCACTTTCAATGGCATCCAATAGCCAAATCTACCTAGACTGCAAGGGTGGTCAGCACAGTCACACATTTCTTTGAAAATATTGAGTGTGTGTATGGTCCTTAAACAGAGGTGTGTGCTGATTACTAGTGGTCTGGCAGATTAATGATATGGAATTCATTCCACACAAAGTAATGATATGATATGATATGGCATTTATAACGTGCCTATACACAAGATGATGGTCATGGGAATACAGTTGATATTTACTGACACCTGTCTATTCAGTCTTTACAACTCTTTCTTATCTAAGTACCTCTCTTGAAACTTAGCTTCTTTCCTTGATTCAATAGCCAGTGTTGTTTTCCGATGGTATTTTTGTGTAAAGCGCTTTGACAAAGTGCTATATAAGTTAATAAATACAAATACATAAATACAACCATAAACATTAGCAGTGAGAATTCCTAGAAATCCCCAGGTCAAGCGCATGGTGTGGCCTTATAATTAATATCCTTCACAGCGTTCCTCTCAACGAATGGGCAGACCAATGGACCGATGCCAACTTATGCCCATCTCCTGTTCTATCAATTGTATTCTCCTTGCACAGCGAGCAAGCCTTCCTCTTCGCGACCTGGGTCTGCCGCAGCATGCCTTGCCTTGACTGGGAACACACTGAAGCGTAAGCCCAGTGAGAAGGTTTCCTGTTGCACAACACTGACTTGGCTAACATTTTAACAGAACAGCGGAAAAAGGAGGAAGTGAATCAGGGACATAAACGGAACTCGAGCTTCCCACATGAAAACCAGCACAGCTACATTTGTTCTGAATTTTCTGTTGTAGGTCGAGGGCACTGATAGAGGATTGGTTGATAACGGGGTTAAGAAATACTTTGGATAGCGTCGGGAGGATTACTATTAAACCTCTGCATAATACACTTACAATGAACAGAAATCCCCCTAAAAATGTGCGTTTCCTTTCAAAATGCTTCCGGCCCTTAAAGTAATTGTGCCTTTATTCTGTACCCTTTGTATACTTAAGAAGATTCCAGCCCAAACCGTGAGAATTCAGAACATCCGGCAATTCATAAATCAGGCATTAACAAAAAGCTGTAACTCTCGCGTTAGTTGTCTCACTGAGTGAAATATTCTCTTCTCGTAACTGTGTGTGATCGGCATATGGCAGGTTCGAATCCCCGAAAAACTAGCTCAGCCTTTCATGCATACGAGGTTTCATGCTTACGAGGTCAAAAAAGAGGGCCAATTTCGGTTTGGTAATGATAATTATATATACAAATGTTCTAAGTAAATCACTTTGGGGAAAGAACAATATAATTGATTTGTATTATTCAAATAGGTATCTCATCAAAATTGAAAATTCTATGACACTCGGTAATAGAGGAAACAAGCATTGGCAATTTTATGTTTGGGCATGGGAAAGGCACTTGTCAGGCAACACCGTAATGGTATTAACTACCCATTTTTGGTAGCGGGTGCAAAATGATGCGAGTACCTGGGCCTCTGATAGGAGTGCATGGTAAAAGGTAAAAAATGAGCACAACCAAAAATGTTGGCTTTGATTTAAATAGGACTTGAGTGGCTTTGCCAATGCTTGGTTTTAACAGGACTTCAGTGAAGGACATGCAGAGTGCTTATAAACTGAGTGGCTGAAGCCAGGCCTGGCAAGAGAGCATGTTTGCAACTCCAAATAAATTATTGACTCTCAGAAGTCTGCTTTGAAACAACACTGGCAGGCACTTCGGGTGCCAATTCTGATGTTAAGGCTTGATTGAAGGTAGCTCTAAGAGTGCCCTTGAAGAGACGTTTGGGGCGTGCAGGGCAGGAATGGGTGGGAATGCCTGTAGGGATTATCATGGCCATGGGCAGGCAATGGGGGTGGGGGAGGGAACATAACCCAAACTAAAAAAGTATGGGAGAACACAAGTAGAGAGAATAAAAAACTGAAAGAAGGTGTCAATATAATACTTGTCCTGGCTGCTTGTATAGCCCTGTATGCTGTCAGACCAGGTCAAAGCGCTAAGGGTGAAGAGAAGAAACTGGAGAATGAGAGGGAAGCAGCTAATTGTTTGTGCTGGTTGCTTGTATAGCACTGTATGTTTTAAAGCGTTGAGGGTGAAGAGCAGCATGGAGAAGTAGGCGTGCTTAACGTTTAGCAGTTATAATGAACGTGTATTTGGTGTGTGTGTGGGTTTCCATATAAGTTATGCTGGTTGGTGATTCAGTAGTTGATCAGTGGCAGTTTCTCCTGTTTGCAGAGAGTTGCAGTATCTCTATGAAGATTTGAGGCACTTCTAGTGGCTTATTGTGCTTGGATGCTTAACTTTCCCATTGTGTCCATGCTACTCGGCGTGTCCGTGTCTGATATTGGAAAGATGCACTCTGTCTGTGTTCCTGGTTATATGTCTCAGCATTTACCATTGGTAGTGGGCTTGCAGTCCTGCCTATGTTGCCCGTTGTTGCTGTGTGGGCGTCTCTAGTTATGTTTGAGCCGAGGTCCATGTTTGGGTGCTGGTAGTGGTCCATGGGTCTTGCCTTTGAGAATAATGTACTGTTTTTGTTCCCAGGTGTATGTCTATGTCCTGTCAGAGCAGGTCAAAGCGCTAAGGTTGAAGAGAAGAAAGTGGAGAATGAGAGGAAAGCAGCCAAATGATTATGTTGGTTGCTTGTATAGCAGTGTGTGTTTTAAAGCACCGAGGGTGAAGAGCAGCATGGACAAGTAAGCGTGCTTATGTTTAGCAGTTATAAGGAACATTTACTTGGTGTGTGTGTTTCCGTATAAGTTATGCTGGTTTGTGATTCAGTAGTTGATTTGTGGCAGTTTCTGCTGTTTGTAGAAAGATACAGTATTGAACCCACAAATGGGCCCTTTTAAATCAATGACATGTC
The DNA here is from genome assembly GCF_040938575.1 of Ambystoma mexicanum. NCBI lineage: Eukaryota > Metazoa > Chordata > Amphibia > Caudata > Ambystomatidae > Ambystoma > Ambystoma mexicanum. Next base: position 1,271,769,230 of record NC_090929.1, on the reverse strand, counting down.
ATATGTGGATGGGGATGCAGAATAACTCTTACACCAAATAATAAAACAGAAGTTTGGCAAAATGTCTCCTCCGACTGTTTTATTTTCACTTTTCTAAAACATGGAGTTCCAACAGACATCAACGGATGTTAAATCGTGCTATCAATTATTTTGCATAAAAACACACTTAAGTACTATACATTTTGTCATAAGTGATGTCATACTATGTGGCAAACTAAGGAAACCTATGTGGGATTGTCATAGCCTCAAAGGGAACATCTAAGTATACTTTAGGGGATCAGATTGTGAGTGGGTCTCTTCAGTCAGTTGGACAACTTTCCTTTCCTTGATCTTCATCTGTTTTCCTGCTGTAACACAGCCCTCTGATCCTTCTCACTTCATGGGTCTGAGCTTACTAAATATGTGACACAGAGGTCTGGAATTCTATATATTGGCCGCACTGCCTGAAGTCTATTCACTACATATTGCCAGCTTTTATGATTACTTAATCTACTTGTGTTACAGCATCTGCACAGTTATAGAGCAGCTTGCATTTTCTGCAGTGCTCTTCACACGTGCAATCTTCATTCCGCATATGAAAACCTTCTTGATTCTTTACTTTGTCATCAGATTTGATAGGGTCTATACATCTTCTTCTTCGACCATTCTTTTCAGTGCGTCACAACTTATTTCTTGTGATGTCACCAGCCTTCTTTTCTTGTCATCTTCCTATTCCTTCAGGGACCTCCTCCAAGAGATCATCATCTCTGCTAGGGTACATCACATAGGGTCTTCTGAACTGATACCTTGTCTCAAAGGCTCTTTGTGGAATAGGCACCATCACTGGCGTTGCACATGTCGCAATTCCCAGCTTCCAACATATAGGCAGAATTGGGGCTTGACTTCCTACAAAAGCATTCATCTGCTCCTATACACTACACCCTCTGGTTGATTCATCAACCACTCTTTCACCCGTCTCCACACATAGGTATTCCCTCTTAAAGAAGTGCTTCTTTGGAGTCCAGATTTTCCATTCTCCCTTCAGGGATCCTGCTGATTTTACATGATCATCAGCACTCCAGGTCACGTGACTGCACTGTCCCCTTGGAATACAATAAATCCATCGTCCCACACACTTCCTGTGATTTCTTGGATTCAGGAATTTTGTTCCCTTAGGTGCTAAAATGCTTCCTTCTACATATTTTCTGATGTCTTCTTCAGTCAATTCCTTGAGTCCAAACCCTGACTCGGCATTGATCATGATCTTCATTCCTCCTGCTTTTTTTGCTGTCTTCGTGCACTGTGTGATTATAATCCTGATCTCACAGAAGCCAAATGTTATTATCACCAATACTGCTCCCAGGAGCTTGAAGATATTCACCATCCATTGTGGAACCGATGATAAGATAGCTGCGAACCAGCTGTCGTCTGCAATATCTTCTGTCTCATCTTCCATCAGTTTTATTAGCAATGTTATGGCCTCTGTCAAAGTCCCATTCTCGTCATCATGAGATGGTATGAACGTGCAACATGATTCTCTGATTTTGGCGCAAACTCCTCCATCCATTGCTCTGTAACCACTTTCCATTCACCATTGTCTGGATTCCGGGCATAAAGATAGTCGTGAAGATTGCAAACGTCTGGCTGAACATTCTGTGCTCATATGGAATAGCATCAAAGGCTTCTATCGATTTAGCTGAAAAGTAATTCTGCCTCTTTGTTCAGTTGAGAAATTCAGACGATCTTCTCCTCCTTAAATGGGCATCTGCCTTTGGAATCTCTCCAATGTTCAGGTCACTCTTTGGAATCACTAATGCTGGAATATGAATAATCACTATAGAACACATCCCTCCCCAGTCCTTGGGCAACTTCATATAGGCTCTGGACCCACAAGCCCAATGGTGGTCCATCAAGACAGCTGTTCCTTCTTTCATGCTTGGTACATCAACTATTTTCTTACACTTACAGCCTCTGTTATTTTCCACATACATTATTCCTTCTCTTCGGAAGCAGAACGTTGCATTTGTCAATGGGATCATCAATATTCGGCCAGATTCATCTTCGACCCATGTTAGTAATTTGGCATACTTGGCCCTCGACTTTGAACATTCATTATCCACTTTCTGTGCTTCTCATATATATTCATTCTTGAGTAAGTGAGATGTGCATGACATTAACCCTTCTTCCCATCCCTTTTTGGTTTTTACTTGTCCATACATTATCAGATGAGATCGTTCCCAGCATCCAGCCATCCAAGGTATCTCTGCCCTATGAGGACAGTTCAGTTTTTCCATCCCTCTAATGACTACCTCTTCCTGTCCTTCCACCGGATACGTAAGCATTTTGTTTTTCCATGGAGGTTTCTTTTCCATCTGTGTAGTCTTGATATAATCATCTTGAAATGGAAACAACCAATTCCATCCCCATCGCAAAGTGGCTGATTTTCCTTGAAACTGTCCTCTGGTTGTACATGCTGCAAGATGAACAAGACACCTGGAATCGTGTTCTGAAATTTCTCTGGAGATAAAAGTTTGTCCAGTTTTCATGGCATAAGGTATGAGTGCACAGACATAGCAACTCTCCTTAGATGTTCTCTCTTCCACCTATTTCATGTGCTTATACCACATGTTATTACCCAAGTGTGCTGTACTGTCTAGATATGTGTTTATCCCATTATTGTCTTCCTCTGTATTTCTCCTGTATCTTAACAAAATGTTTGCAGCCCATGGAAACAACTCCAAAGCAGCTCTATGCTGGCGACAAAACACAAGGGACCTTGGCTGTTTGCTAACAGGCACATCTACAAGAGTTCCTGGAGTGGGGAGAATCAAAGGGACTTCTTCCTTTTTCGGATCAAAAGTATAAAAAAGGTGAATCATAAGAAACAGAAGCACACATTGCATGATTGTGCGTATGTATATCGCGAACCAACATAATAACCCCCACCATTTCTGGCATTCTGGAACCTCTTGAGCTTGCACATTCTCTGAAATTGTGTTATCTTCAACATTTCTCATTTTTGATGCACTTTAAGGAAGGAAAACACTTTATTCAGGTAACTGTAATAGATTTGGCAGCTGCAGTAGTTTATCTACTATTGCCACAAGCAACCTTCAGATTACAGGGCCATTCTTCCAATCCTGTAAAAAAGTCTGGATGTCCGCATCTCTTCTAACAAGGGCCGGATAAGCTCAAAGAATAAACACAAAAATAGCATGCACGATATGATGCACATTACTTTCAGGGAGAACCATAAAATCAGCCAAACAAATATTCAGTGAGAAATGAATCAGGGTACTGTTCATGTTTCCAATTCTTAACCAAGTGTTGTTGTTTAAGTATAATCACAATATATTAGCATCTCTCTAAAGTTAATTTCCAAAGATTCCTGTGGCTCAAGCAAAAGGACTGCACGCCTGCTATAATATCATTAAGGATTCTCCAAGCCACAGCCAAATGCAAATCTACATTTATTAATCCATTGGTTTATTGTCCTTCTTCCTTGTCATCGATCGAGTCTGCACATGCTGAATTGTCCTTCTTATCTTGCTTCTGTATCAATGGCTGGGGGCGCTGCAGTCTTGGCGGTGTATATCTTGACGTCGTTCTAGTGGATCCAAGCTCGTCTTCCTTGAACTTTCACACCTGAGGGAGTAATGTTCTCTACTACATATGGTCCATCAAACCTTGGCTCGTGCCACTTCCTAGTGAAGTTTTTTATCATCACAATGTTGCCAGCAAAGAGTTTAGGCACTGATAATAGTTTTGAAGTTCTGGTTGCTGAATGGTTTTAATCTGTGTTCTAAGACTGACCCCCCTGGTGCTTGACTTTTATCTGAAATGACAGAGATACTAGTGGTCATACATGTGAAATAATCACATAATTCATTTTCTAACATTTTTGCCATACTCTGGGCATCACTTCTACTCCTCGATGGAGGTGTTAAAGGCATTCTCATTCTTCTTCCTTTCACTAGTTCGTGGGGTGTAAGGTGATGTTTTGAACCAGGCTGATTCCTTAAGGGATATATAGGTAAAGGCAGGCAATATAGCCATCCCTTTTTCAGTGTCAACATGAGCTTGCCAATCCTTTCTTTAAGGAGGCTGTTGAGTCAATCACATATCCCGTTTGCTTGTGGGTGATAAGCAGAAGAAAACTTGTGCTTAATACTGAACAATAAACCTATCTGTTCTAATACTTTATTGACAAAATGTGGCCCATTATTGGATCTAAGCACTTCACATACTCCCCATCTTGGAAAGACTTCATGTACTAAAAAAATATCACTGCACAAGTGGCATCAGGGTGTGATTCAATCCTACTAGAGAAGGGGCATACCACCACTATCAAATACCTGTATCCAGCACATATTTGCAGCATATCAACATAATCGATATGTAAATGCTAAAAAGGACCATTTGGTTGTGGAATTACACCTCTAATTGTTTGCAGTGTATGCCTAGCGGTAAACCTTTGACATACAATGGAATTTACTACATAAAATGCAACGTGTTCTAACAGGTTTGGTACAAACCAGTCTTCTGCAATTGTTGCAGCAAGATTCTCCCTAGTTATATGCGCAGGGTAGTGCAGCTGTTCAAGTGCTACCCTTAACAAAGCTACTGGCATTACCCGCTTTCCAGTGGTGTCTTGTCGCCATAATGCCTCAGTGGGGGATAAAGAACATCCCATTCATTTCCACAATTCCTGCTCTTCCTGTGGTGCATTTCCTTGAATCTCCCTTAATCGAGTTTTCAGCAAATAATTAAAACCTTCTTTTACTACCATAATCATGATTATTTTCTCTTTGATCTCTGGAGTATCAAAACTTGAAATATCTGGTGAATATGCAACCCTTTTGGCTTCTGTACCTGGAGCTTCCTTCCCGTAAGAAATAAAGTCAGTTTGCTTAGCATGCGCTGCACATTTAACTATCGCTATGGCTACTGGGAGTTGTAGTGCCTGTCTAATAATGATGCATGCTTCACTGGAGTGCCAGCCGCTCAGAGGTAGCCCCTCCTTTTCCAATGTGCTAGTCCCCTGTTTTTACGGTTGACATCACATAGGCGGAGTCATGCATATACACGCCCTCTGTCACTGGCTCAGCTACAAATGTGGCAGGGTTCACTATTTTACATCTGATAATTTTAATCTCTGGGTTTGAGATCATTACGTCATATGCCAAATCTCTCTGGGATGTCCATGTACCCATGGGTTTTTCTAATATGGCAAACAAAGCATGTTCCACAAAAAGTGTCTTAGAGCACACCATTACAATACATGTAGATTTCTTAATTGCAAACGTGGCGGCTGCCAATGACTGTTCGCAAGGAAGTGTCCCTTCATAACTGGGTTTAGATTCCGGATTGACTGCAAAGGATGCACAAATGCCTGTCCACCCCGCTTACAAACAGGGGTCACGTAAGCGGCCGGTGCACAACTTGAGCAAGTTTTGCATATGAACAGATGCCATATGGGAAGGGGGCTGTGAGTATCATACAGCCCTGATCTGGACGTAGACACAGAGACGCCCACACACCCCTCCTGATCAGAAACACAGAAATTTAGCACCTCACTTCAAGACAGCAATGCCAATTAAACAACCCACCAACAACTTCACCCTCTGCATACACCTCTCAAATTCTAAGCAAACACAACCACAAACTTACAGCACAACAATCCGCACAAACTTTACTACACTGCAACAACAAAACATAGCACACATAGAACCGCACAATAACACACAACATCTTCCGACAGTATAACACCCCAAGCCCAGCCAATGGATCTCTGAGCTGAGGTCACTAACAGCATATCACTGCTCTCTTGCACTTCTCTAGCTGATCCCCACTAACTACCCCCACCCCTCCCTTTTTTTTCAGAGCCGCCAGAGTGCCAGGGGACCACTCCGGTGGTGATAGTGCACAGTACAAATATCCTTTAACAGTAACATTAACATTAACTATAATATGCTAGAAGCTTATACCCAAATGTGGTTCTCTGTGTAAGCACTGCAGTCATGACTGTCCCATTTGTGTGCGAAAACAAGAAAAATTCCAATAGCAGGAGCTGTACAAATTGCTTCCTTTAACTCTTCAAACCCTCCCTCCATTTCATCAGTCCATTCTATTTTTCTCCTTGTTTACCTGTGCTTTCTTTAAAGCCTGCAAAAGGGGTCAGGTGTATGAACTTTAGTCAAATACCCAGCCTCTCACATAATTACATAGTCCCAAGAACGGTTGCATCTGCTTTACCGTGTGCGGTTTTGCAGTCTTCATAAACACCTCAGCTCTTTCAGACGTTACCGTCTTTCCCTCATGCAAATCAACTGGCCTCTGTACAACACCCCTTCTTGACAGTACTGCAACCTCTCTTTGTCTACCTTGTAATCTTTGTCTGCTAGGATAGTCATCAACTGAATTGAGTCCTGCCTGCACTCATCTTCTGTGGTGCTACAAATTAAAATGTCATTTACGTACTGTATTACAGCACTCTTCAAATCAATATTGCCTAGGTCCATCTGTAGGACTCTGTTAAAGATTGATGGGGACTCACAGTACCCTTGGGGAAGCCTAGTATGTTTCAGACGTGTCAGGCGAAACATAAATTAAGTCAAGTCTTGCGAGTCTTTGTGCAACGGGATTGAGAAAAACGCATTTTTCATATCGATAATTGCAAAACATCGAGCTTCTACTGAGATACTGCATAGTATTGTCACCCGATTAGGAACTAAAGGAAACTCTGCCTCTACAATCTGGTTAATCGGACTCATATCTTGTATAAATCTCCACAACAAGCCCTTTGATATTTTCACAGGGTACACTGCCATGTTGCACGATGATTCTGATGGTACCAGGATACCTTGTTCCATCAGTGCTGAGATAGTCATCCTCCTCTCAAGACATTGGTTAGTGTCTGACTCAAGGTAAAATTGCTCCTGGCTTCAACTTTATTTTAACTTCCCCTATCCCCTTCAATTGGCCTATGTCATAAGGCGCTTGACAACTTCTCTAAGTCTTCATCAGAAAATGCTGGGTGCTGCCGCATTATCGCCATGCACTGTGGGATCACTCTTTTCTCTATTCTAATCCAGTATGTGATGCTCATGAAGAACACTACTTCATCATCTGTGGCTGTTGGGTTATCTCTAAACATATCCTCGTCACTGACGTCAGTCAACCTACACCCTTCTTCAATAGCTATCACTGTCCTCCATGGTCTACCCTCATCATCCGTTCCTTCGAGCATTGCCATTTCCCCTCATACTATGGCTGCATCTAATTCTATTGGGATGGTTTATGCCCCCTCTTTGTCCATAGGTATGTGTGGTCTAAACAAAAATTCATCAGGTATTCACATAGTCTTTCCCACTAGGCCAGGTAGCCATGTCAACAGAATGCTCACCCCATAAAGAAAAACCTTGGGGTCCATTGGAACTCCTCGCAGAGCCATTTGCCCTGTAAATGCCAATATAAATTCACTGACATTCATATAATGTAACCCGGGAGTGGAACACAGTATCCCTTCGTCGGTAAAAGAAATTGTCATATTATGTTTTGGCATCAAATCTCTACACAAAGGGCCTCAATACACGGTATTACTACGAGGTCCCTTTGCGGGTTGGGGTATTTAACGCCTGCTTTTTGCAGGCGTTAAAAACCAACCCGCAAAGGGACCCAGGGAGCTAATTACGGTACCGCAATTTGCGGTACCGTAATTAGCGCCTTCCCCATTCCCATTATGCCCTATGGGGCAAAAATGGGAATGGGGAAGGGAAATGGTGGAAGGGGGAATTACCGCCCCGCCAACCTTGGAATGGGGCGGTAATTCCCCTTTCCACCAAGGCGGTGCCGGTATTTTACCGGCATGAACCATGGCGCTAATAGCGCCATGGTTCTCCGCCTACCGTGTAATGAGGCCCAATATGTTAACTGGCGTCTTTCGTGAATACAACAATGGAACAGACATGTCACAGTCTCCTATAGAGACTGGTAATTCATCAGTAAAAGGAACTCGACCCGTAGCTCCAGAGAAGCCTTGAGCAATTCCCGACATCAGATATTTTCCCTCTCGTATACATGAATGAGTAGCACCAGTGTCTTCTAAAAATTCAATCGATTTGCCTTCTATAGTCACATCAACCCTTGGTTCCTCTTGGGGGTCTGGTGTCAATGATAGTACTGTACACATCAAGTTGCCCTGTGAGCTTTCCTATTGCTGATAAATGCATACCCCTGTAGCCATGAAAGGATTTCCTCCCACCATAGTGACACCCCCTATTCTAGGTGTCAATAACTGTCCCGTGTTTGCATTCTGCTGAATCTGCATAGGGGTGTGCTGTGATTGCCCTTGTGGTGGAGTCATCTGTGCTTGCTGTAATTACTGTGGCTACTGTGCCTGTTGTATTTGCAGCGTCTGTGTCTGATACATCAGCTGATCTTGAGCAAACCCTTCCCTAGCCTGTGATCTATATGCTGGAGGATAAGCTGTCCCCCCACTTGAGAATTGATCATTCTGTACATATCCTTGGCTTCCGGATATGCGCGCAATGTACCCTGTCATCCCACAAGTCAAACTTACAGGAAGAGCTCTTCTAACTAGTCCCCCTTGGTTGAACCCTCCTAGTGCATTCTGATTAGCATTCTGAAACCCACCTTGGTTGTTTTGGAATCCATCCCTTCCTCTAGACCCCATGCCTCTACCTCGTGGTAAAAACCTATTCCCTCCTTGGTCCATCGGGCGCTGATTATTTGCCTGCGATATACCCGTTGCTTGCTCTAGTCCCAGCCATTCTCTGCTTGTCAATACTGCCCCTTCTATGGCATATTTTGACAATTTCTTCTGAACAAGCTTCCTCGAGTTTCCCAACCTCTTCTGTCTTGTTTTTCTCCTGCAACAGCCGACAGTGATGCACTATTGTCAACTTTATTTCTGCCCATGGTTTTGCTTCCATTCCCACTTGCTTTTTCATTTGCCTCTGTACTTGTTCAGGCTACCCCTGACATATAATGTGGTAAAATAATGCCACAGTGTTTTCCCACGGCTCCCTCGTTTCAAGAGTCCAACGCTCTTGGATGTCCCGCATGTAAGCACGAGGATCCTGGTCTTCTTTCATCTTACGATTTCATGATTGCACCCATGTCTGACGTGTCATGATACTGTACCCTGAGAGCACTCCAGACATCTGCTCTACAGTTGTTAAATGGCACTCCATTGTGCACTGTGTTCTGTGTGGTCACACTTGAATAGCCTTCTCTCTTCTATATGTCATCAGCTCTTTCCCCAAGAATGTCTGCTTGGAGAACCTTAATGTCCCCTGTTGCCAAGGTATTTACTCCTGTTATTTTTTATAACTCATAAATCCATTTTCCCGCGCCCGTTCTTAAACTGGGGAGTTTACACCCTAAATTATCCTAGTCCATCTGCAGCCATGCAATATACTGTGGTCTCGCTCCTCCTTTTTCCAATAAGGGAAACTGCGTAAACCCTAACCCAGAATCGGCTTCCATCGTCTGCCTATCCATAGTAGGGACAATGATTCCTGACCACCTCATCAATGGCAAAGACCTTAACCTGCTCACATATGTCAGTGATTCTCCCTTCTCACTATATGATCGTCCTTTGGGACGCTCTGGATATGCTATGGAATCTGGCATCCTATCCTTCCGTTGCTCTGGATCAGATCATCTTACTTCCTTTTCCACCTGCAGGCTTCCTTCGGAAGCACATGCACCTCCTCTCTTCTCCAGGGAAGGATTCCCTTTCCTCGTCTGACATATCTAGTCCCAAACTATTATGCCCTCGTCCCCTTCACCCTTATCTAAGGTCAGTCTACTTAAGGATAATGCTCTATGCTCGAGGCTAAACTGACTTTCCTCTTCACTTTGTGATTGGAAGACCAACGTGCGATCTCCTTTCCCTCGGCTCCCTGATTTACTACCTTCCCTTAACTCTTCATAGGCTTTAACGAGCCTCTCTCCGATGCTTCCTATATCAAAGTTCTCTTCTAAGGCTACTCTGGATGTCCCTGATGTTGCTCCCTGTAACGGGAGGACCTCCACTATGCTGCCCCATTGTATCGCTGGACTTGCTTCCATCAGCTCCTTTTGAATGCAATCAATATCACACTCCCGCTATTTTCTCTTTCGTTCTAATTCTTCATCTAATTCCCTTTACTTTCTCACCTCCCCTCTAACTCTTTCATCTTCCTGTCTTATCTCCTCTCTTCTTACCCCTGCTTTGTATTCTTCTATCCTTTAGTTTCTGCACTTCAACCTTTTCTCTTCTCCTTTCTTCTCTATCCCACTCTTCTATTGCTCTCTGCCTGTTGCCTTGCTTCCTTAGTTCCTCTGCACTTCCTTCTTTCTTTTCTTGCTCCTCTTGATATATCTGTTCTCGCCGCTATCTGCTTTTTCTTTTATACTCATCTTCTGTCAATCTTTTTTCTCGTTCCTTGTCTTTTCTATCCTGTTCTTCCTGATATTCTCTTTGCCTTACTTCCTCAATGCTTTTTCATCTAGCTTCAGCAATATCTGTCCTCCCATATATTCATTCTGTATGAATGTTACTTCGTCAGCTTTATTCTTCTCTCCTTTTCCTCTCTTAATCTCTCTTTCTGTCTCTGTCAATATATTAGATCGCTCACTTTTCTCCCCTTTGTCCTGTAAAATCTTAAAGATTTCCTCTTTTCTCTAACTCTCTTCTGGACTATCGTCACTGCTATAAGCAGGCGGTTCATATATTGGATTACAAAACCCCGTCGCCGCTTTCAGCTCCTTTAAAGGGTACAATCCTACATCTTCCGTACTATCGCCATTCACTTCCAGCTGGGTAAGGGGAGCAGAAGGCTCGACACCTTCCTCATTACACTGATTAAGCATCCACTCTTCAGGTGGCAGATCCTCCCTCTCTTCTTGGTACATCCTCCAAAGCTCTAGAATAGCTAACTTCTTTTCTAACTTCCTTCCTGTGTACGCAGCATGCAAGTATGTGCCCATGTGTTGAAATATTGCTTTCGACAGTGATCCCCCTTGTGGCCATGGCCTGACCATCTTATCTGCTGTGCCTTTCACCCATTCCACACTATACTGTTTGAGCTTGGGCATGTGTTTTGGCAACGTCTTACATAAATGCATCAGAGGAGTAAGGTCTCTCATTGTGACAAGTCTCAATTGATTGTCAATACTTACCAGTGTTTACAAAATACCTTGATAAAAACAACAAATATGATCGCGCTCCAACAATCGCCGCTCAAACCCCTTATCTCTCCAGCTTTTTCTGTCTACCTCTGAATCGGTAACGATTGCTTCCTTAGATAGACAATATAACTTTTTAACCTTGTCTCAATTCTCTTAAAACAGTTTGTGTCGCTCGTCAACACCTTCATTTTGACATAAATACATAAACAGACAGACAAGTCAACTCTTTACATAAACCTTAGTGATCACTCTTAATTTCTGCCCCTAATAATACCCTGTTCACAGAGTTTAGATTGTTATCTTATGTGGACATGTCCCACACATAGCCTAAATTACTCCAACTGAAGTGTAAAACAATCTCTTCTAAAATCCATTGGGTTAGGACTCTCAGGCCTTCTCTTCTATCTCTCTCTTTATATGCAAAAACGTCCCTTTACCCCGTTACTTTTTCCATTACTTTACAGATACGTTCTAAACTATCATAATTCCCTCCCCTCAGTTTGCCATTCCCCTTAGTCTACTCAATATTTGTTCTTTCGGGCCGAAGACTTCGGCATTGACATCCTCCTCCAATTGACCACTTTCGACTTCCGTCCACAAAGCGCCTGTGGAAACCAGGTAGGGATTTTGTCAAAGAGGGACCCTGCCCACCATCTCGATTCCACTTTCAAGTTTTCTTTTTGGCTTCGCTCCACAGAAAACCCTGTGATCTTCCGGTTAGATGGCAAAGGATGTACGATGGTCTGAAGCTCTGGAGTCCACATGTCGATGAGTCTTCCGTTCTACCATCCGACAGTGCTACCATTTGAACCCAGGAATGGGCCCTTTTAAATCAGTAACAGGTCATATGAGGATGGGGATACAGAATTACTCTTATACCAAATAATAAGACTGACTCAGGAAGTTTGGCAAAATGTCTTTTCCGATTGTTTTATTTTCAATTGTCTAAAACAGGTAATTGCAACAGACATCAACTGACGTTCAATCATGCTCTCAATCATTTTGCATAAAAAACACACTTAAGTACTAAACATTCGTCATAAGTGACGTCATACTATGTGGCAAACTAAGAAAACCTACGTGGGATTGTGATAGGCTCAAGGAGAACATCCAAGTATACTTTCTTTTGGGGATCGGGTTGTGATTGGGTCTCTTCAGTTAGGTGGACAACTTATGCCACCCCTAGTGCAAGTCATCCTTATCAGTTACTAGATACATGGTACACCATTGGCTCTCAAACTATAAGGACCTTTATTATATGGCCTTCTAGAGTTGTTTGGGACGCTTGTGCCCTTCTTGAACATTCAGCTCGCTGGCAGCACGTAAGCTGGTACCCCAGGTGCTGGTAGGTGAACTTGAGCGTGTCTCCCCACCTAATTAGCCTACATCTCTCATCGCTCATGCCATCTGCCATTCAGATTGTCTTTGAACTTGGCATTGCAAAGTATCACTGCTCCTGAGAATAAAAGGGAGTATAGGTACATCCTTATCATAGCTCAGGTCTGCACATCCACTCCTATTTTCATCCTCGACTCACATGACACAAGACCATATTTCTGCCTGTTTTGCAGCATTTAATTGTCTTGAATTAATAAACTTGGCACCCGTGGTGTTCTTTCCCCGCACCTTAACAAGGGCTGATTCAGCTTCTCACGTCCACTGTTCTTCAAGGACAGATAACCAGTTCTTGGCCGCTCCATCCTTTGACACCAGGCCAGACAGCTAGACCAGACCTTTCCTCGATCGTCATGCTGTTTTCTTGCTGCAAAACAGCCCTCTGATCCTTCCTACTTCACAGGTCTGAGCTAACTAAATATGTGACAGTGATGTCCAGAATTCTTTATAATGGCGGCACCGCCTGCAGTCTATTCACTACGCATAGCCAGCCATTATGATTACTTAATCAACTTGTGTTAGAGCATCTGTACAGTTATAAAATGGCTTGCATTTTCTGCAGTGCACTTCACATGTTTAATCTTCATTCTGCATATGAAAATCTTATTGATTCTATACTTTGTTATCCCATTCTATAAGGTCTATACATCTTCTTCTTCGACCATTCTTTTCAGTAAGTCACACTTATTTCTTTTGATGTCACCAGCCTCTTTTCTTCTCATCTTCATATTCCTTCAGGGACCTCCTCCAAGAGATTATCATCTCTGCAAGGGTACATCACATAGGGTCTTCTGAACGAATACCTTGTCTCAAAGGCTCTTGGTGGAATAGGCACGATCACTGGCGTTGCGCATGTCGCAATTTCTGGCTTCCAACACATAGGGAGAATGGGGGTGGATATTCCTTAAGAAGCATTCATCTGCTCCTCTACAGTATCTCTATGAAGATTGTGATGGTCATGCATGATAAGGGCACTTCTAGTGGTCTACTGTGCTTGGATGCTTAACTTTTCGATTGTGTCCATGTCTGATATTGGAAAGAGGCTCCTGCCACTCTTTCTGTGCATGTGATAGATTCCACTCCTGTTTATGTGTATCAGCATTTACCATTGGTAGCAGGCTTGCAGTCCTGCCTATGTTGCCAGCTGTTGCTGTGTCGGCGTCTGTGGTTATGTTTGAACCGAGGTCCATGTTTGGGTGCTGATACTGGTCCACGAGTCTTGCCTTTGAGAATAATGTACTGTTTTTTGTTTCCAGGTGTATGTCTATGATTAGGTGCTAAAAGTGTGTGCCCCTGTGTGTAGAAGAGTCACCAGAGTAGATTGGTGTTTTAAGCCAACAGCTTTTATTACAAAACAACATTTTTCTTTAATTATTTATCATAAAAACATGTTAAAAAAAAACATTGATAATTTGATGCTTTGATCATCATTCATTGCTTACATTCGACATAGACAAATACAAACATGGGGTGTTACAACTTCAATATTACTGGAGCATAACAGTCAGTAAATTATGCATTGAGACATAAGAACATTGCATTGAATTCCCTTTCACGGTTGACATATGTTTCGGCCCTTAAATGTATACCACCCTTGTCTGGGGTGATCACTTTTGCGAATATAGGACCATCTTCAGGACATCGAAAACTTTTGCTTGAAGGTCAGTTTCATTCCCCATTTGTAGATATAGTGATCTACAGAAATACATGAAACAAAAAAAATATTTTTTTTTTGGGGGGGGCGTGGCTAAGCGCCGAAGTAAGATGGCCGCCTCATAAAATATATAAATTGTATTAGGTTTGTTTATTTTATAAAAACGTACCTTAAATCCGATGTGCTTCGCATCGCAGTCATCCCGGGAAGGCTCAGTGAGGTTTCTGCACGCTTCGGCTTATAGAACAGCTGATTCCGCAGCGGGCTGCTCTCGCAGAGGGAGCATCGAGAACACGTCGGAACGCGAGCCGCCCCTCGTGTGGAGAGGTGCCGCGTCGCGCATCAAGTGACGTGCCGGTTCTGGCCTGGATTACAGGCTCCTCCACACAAACGTGCCACCTGCTGGGGCAAAAAAAAAGACGAAGCAATTAAAGAATTAACTTTTCAACACTATACATGGAAATATAGTCCAAAAAAAACCAAGATGATTACTGACAATATATTTAAGCTGAGAGAAAAGTGGGAAGGGACTGCTGTAAAAGTTTGCTGATATAAGGTTTTCAATTATATGAGCAGACCGGAAGATCAGAAAAGGGAAGTTAGGAAAAATAACAAAGGCAAACAGAGTTAATTAAAGTATAAGGTACTTTTTTTTGATCTCCCTCTGTATACACATGCCACTCCTTTAAATATTACAACAATTGCCACATCTTCTTGCAGCAATATTTTTACTATGAATATACAGATTGGACAATAATCACCCAACCTGCACACCTCCACAGCTCCACAGGCTTGCTCCTTTCTTTATTGTTAACTGCTCTGGAGAACAGTGGTTGGTCCACTCTAGGATTACGCAATATCCCATGGGATTTCTTAACTCTTTCAATCTTCTGTAGTATATGCCTTATTATTCTCGGTTTTTCCATTTTTTGGTCTCTTTATCTAAGAGTAAAACATTAAGAATGATATGGATGTAATAATTATATACTACGAGACATCATAAATAATATCTACAAAGAAGTATACGCCTTAACAACAAACATCTGCCAACAATTGTTTAGCTATGGCAACCAGCAAAGCTAACCAAAAAATGGTTCCTCTTCTAAGGATGCTACCTCCTCTTCAACTAATCTGAAAAGACCTAAAAGTGACTCTCCACCTCCAGTAGGTATTTCAGATCCTGCTATTGAAGCCATTCTTGTGGAAATTAGGGCACTTAAACCCTTTATAGAAACCACAAATTCTAAACTACAGCAATTAGATTAAAGGTGGATGGGAGTTAACAACAGAGTGGATGAGGTGGAGCAAAGAATTGGCAAACTTGAAGATATTTCCCCTAGGGTTGCGCAATTAGAAAAATCTATTAAAGAACTCCAAAAGCATAATGAAAATTTGGAAAATCGCAGCAGGCGCAATAACCTACACATCTCAGGCCTACCTGAAGGAGCTGAGGGTACTGACCCCATTGTTTTTATACAAAAAATTTACCGGCCATACTACATTTGCCCTTAAAAACTACATTTAACACACAACGATCCCATAGGATTGGTAAACCCTCAGTCTCTTCCAAATCTCATCAGAGGCCAAGGACGCTTATATTTTACCTCTTGGAATATTCTCAACTACAACTATTTATCTCCACAGCAAAAGAACGCAAATCACTCATTTGGCATGGCAGCAAGTTATTTATTTCACAGGATGTGGCAAGAAGTACGGCACAAAGAAGAAAAGGTTTTCTGGCATTCCATCCTGTTCTAAAACAACTAAATATCCGCTATGGCTTATTCCACCCATGCTCCTTTAAGGTAACACATGAGGGTCGCACTGCAGTTTTTGATGATCCAGCTGACTTAAGGCTCTTCATACAATCCATTAAAAATGACGGCATGGACGCCTCCTCTCCTGCAGCGGCCTCAACATCACCTACTACTTGAAATCAAATCTTTATAACATTACATTTATGTTTTTATTTACCTCATGCAATGATTATCTAATTACATTAATTAAGTGAGGCGGGCGCTCTTCGGGAGTCTCTCTTCCACTGTTGTCCTTCCCTCATGTCGTGTTTGATCTCTAAAATTACTTACATGACATGGTCTGTACCCTCCCAATGTTTGATCAAACCCCTTCCTCCCCTCCCTCGACCCCTAATGTTCTATCCTCCTGTTTAACTATTTGGGTGTATAAGATTTGAACCACATGCCAAAAGATATGTCTCTATTATCATTTTACAGCTATGAGTTGCATGTATATCAATATATTTCTGACTAAATGATCTTTAAATGCATAACATGGAACATTAAGGGTTGTAAGAATCCTATCCAGAGATGTAAAGTCTTATCTCACTTGAACAAATTTAAACCAACGGTTGCTTGTCTACAAGAAACACATTTATCCCACAAAGAAACAACGAAACTTAAATCTCTCTGGGTTAAGGAGGTTATCTCCAGTCCAGCTAAATCCAAGAAAAATGGAGTGGCTATATTAATTAGTCAAAAACAACCCTTCAAAATTCTTGCCCAAGATGCTGACACCAATGGAAGATAGGTTTGTGGAAAACTCTTAATTGACGCCCACACAAGTATCAATTCTTAACATATATGGGCCCACATTACCAGATCCCCCTTTTGGAATACTATTAAACAAATTATACTTAGAAATAACTTTACCAATCTGATAATGTGCGGAGATGTTAATCAGGTCCTTGACCCTTTTTTAGACTGAAAATCCAGCTGCATGTTCAAACCCAATAAAACTCACAAGTCCTTTGTGAATTGTCTAGCGGAAACAGGACTAATTGATTCATGGAGGATTTCTCATCCTACACAATTAGACTATACCTTCCATTCCCCCCTCACAACACACTATCACGTCTTGACTATATTTTTGCTACTAAGACCCTATCTAGATCCATCATAGATTCTAAAATCTCCAATATTATGATTTCAAATCACGCACCGGTTATCACTTCCTTTTGCCTTACAGATATGAACAAAGGTGCCTCCAGATGGAAACTTAACAATTTTCTTTTAAATGATTCACAGTCTATTCAATCTATTAAATCTTTCATTCAACAATACTTCATTAACAACCAAGACTATGATACCTCTATCGTTAATAATTGGGATGCTTTCAAAGCAGCCCTAAGAGGCAACATAATGGCCCTCTCAGGCAAGAACAAAAAACGTAGAAAAAAACACCTAGACAACCACTATTCTAAACTCACCCTTGCAGAGCAACACTATTATATTAACACTAACTCAACAAACCTACGACAAGTAATGAAAATACGCTTTGAAATCAATAAAGAAATCACAGCGCTTGCTGCAGGTACAATACTTAAATACAAAACAAAGATATATCAAACTTCAAATAAAGCGGGCAAAATGCTTGCCTCCTATTTAAAAACCAAAAAGGAAAAAGTTCAAATTTCTCACATTCAAGACAATCTTGGCATAACTCATCATCGTCTGAGGAAATACTTGAATGCTTTAGGAAATGTCATACTGATCTCTATACTCCAGAAAGCTCTATTCCCAAGGATAACATTGATTCCTTTCTGAACAATATCAGTCGAACCACATACCCCAGAGTTGATCTTTCTCACCTTGAAAATGATATCACCCCCTCTGAGATTATTAAAGCTATTCACAGCCTCAGTAAAGCCAAAGCACCCAGCCCAGATGGATTATCCACCAAATTCTACAGTACATTTTCCCAAGTATTAACCCCAAAACTTAAAACACTTTTTTCATACTTTATATCACAAAAATGCTCCTCAGGTACCTTCTCAGAAGCTTTACTTATCATTTTCCCTAAACCTGATAAAGGCCCTACTCTTCCCAGTAATTATCCACCCATCTCCCTTATCAACATAGAAAGCAACATTTTTGCCAAAATACTAGCCAACAGAATTGAATCCTTACTCCCAAATTTGGTAAAAGCAGATCCAACAGGTTATGTAAAAGGACGCAACATATCCTCTAATGCCAGACTCCTACTGAATGCCACCAACCTAGCAGCTAGAGATAAAAAAAAGACACTCAAGGCTACGCTGCCATTGCATTGGATGCAGAAAAAGCTTTTGATCGTGTAGATTGGAATTTTATGTTTCAAACCCTACGCTGACATGGTTGTGGTGAAAAATGTATTTCACTTGTTAAACTCCTTTATTCTGCCCCCAAATCCGCTATCTACTTAAATGGTCAAACATCCTCTTTTTTCCCTTTCTTAGAGGAACGCGACAGGGATGCCCTTTCTCACCATTACTATTTATCCTCTCTCTTGAACCGTTACTAGAACTAATAAGATCTAATAAGAACATCCCGGGAATTCAAGTAGGTGCCTCAATTACTAAAATAGCCGCATATGCCCTATAAATAAACAAACAAACAAACAAACAAACAAACAAATGATATTCTTATCTTAATCAAAAACCCCAAACTTCATATTCCTAATCTCTTGAATGCATTATTGCAATTCGGTCATGTTTCAGGATACAAATGAAATAGACACAAATCAGAAATTATGCCCTTAAATCCCTACTGTCTTAAACACGATATTGACATTTTCGGCCTCAAATGGTGTAGTAGTTCCATTAAATATTTAGGACTTTGTTTTGCCCCTACTATCCAAGAAACTATCAAACTCAACACCATAACACTACTGGATACTCTTAAAGATCTTACATCTAAATGGTCTCCACTCTACCTTTCCTGGTGGGGGCGTTTAGATACAATTAAAATGATCCTAACTCCCATAGTTCTATATTATTTGCAGCTTCTCTCCGTTCCGTTATCCCTTTCCTTTTTCAAATCCATCTATTCTATACTACTTAATTTTCTTTGGGGAATAGGTAAAAGTAAAAGAATTGCTCTAACTAAACTTAAAGCACCCTACGAGATGAGAGGCGTTAGGTTCCCTGACTTTAAGATTTATCACTCTGCGTTTCTTATAAAACAGTCTTGCCAATGGTTCATGGATCCTGAATTTGCCGACACCCCGACTTGGTGTACATTAGAAAAACACACAGTTCAACCACATAATATCACTGATTATATATACATATTTAAACACACCTCCAAAAACATTTTGGAACCTATTAAAGCATCCATTTTAGCCCTACACACTTTTCTCTTTCCCCATGCAAAAACCCCCAATAAATATCTTTCCCCGTTACTTTGGCATAATAGCATATAGTAATAAATAATAAGATCCTCAATCGCAAAACATGGATTAAAAAAGGAATCAGATTCATCCAACACATTATAGATGGTCCGTCTATTCTCTTCTTCCAACAACTCTCTACCATATTTAATATACCCAAGACGGATTTTCAATTTTACAATAATTTAATTAACTCCTGTCTTGACGCACTAGGCCACTTTTCTTATGAGATTCTTACCCCAAACGCCCTCAGACTACTGCACCTAACCATGATGAGTGAAATTAGAGCCTCAAAAATATACAATTTGCTCACCTCAACATTTAAGGTTTGTCCAATTCGTCTGAAATGGGAATTTGACTTAGGTTACATGTTTGATGATCATATTTGGCTCCGCCTGTTTTCCAAAATTAAACAACTATCGGTGTCAGCAAATATCTCACAACACTATTACTTCTTCATTCATAGAGCATTCATTACTCCAGCCAAATTGGCTAAAACTAATCCGAATTACAATGCAAAATGCTGGTCATGTGGCTTATCTCCCGCTACGTATATGCATATGTTCTTTGAATGTACATATATTGTTGAATTTTGGCATGAAATTTGGAAGCTTCTTAAATGTATCTTCTGTGTAGATGTTCCTTTCTCCTCAGTAAATATATTTTTAGGAAGCTTGGCTATTACAACATACATTCCACCTGACTCAGCCAGACTTTATGATCTATTTATTTGTATAGCCTTAAAATGCATCACAGCTAACTGGAAAGACTCTCGTTTGCTTTCTACCAAGGTCTGGTGGAATGTTATTTGTCACACTCATAAATTGGAAATGTGCATTGCTAACAATCAAAATACAATTCCTAAATATAATGCTAAATGGCACTATTTCACCTGTTATCTTAACTGTTTCAATGCTACTGCTCATGGTACATGAATATATATCCTTATTTCTTCTTCATCAACTTGATACTATACTCATATTGAAATGCCTGGTCTATATTACTGTAGAAATGGACAGATCAATTTTATGAAATAATCTATTATACCCATCCTCCCCCCTCACCCTTTTCCCATCTGTTTCTTGTTTGTCTCCTGTTTGTCTCCCAGTACGTCTCCCCATATCTCTATGCTCTCTACATATAAGTTACTCTTTGCAGACTTGAGTTACAACTACTCAAATGTAACTTGTAATTTCTACAACGTCACTGTCTACTCTTGTTTAAATTGCAATCATTAGTGAACTTAACTAATGAATATGTTATGTAGAAAGCATAATATAGTCTGTCAAGATCATTCACTCTGTTAATACTTTATGGTTACCTGTTTCACTCAAAGTCTTTAACGTGTTAACATATGTATCATTCTCAATATTAAGAACAATGAAAATCATTAAACAAAAAAAAATAGTTTTAAAACAAAGATACTACTACCTGGCTGGTTTTAAAGGTGATGACTCAAAAATACTGAAAGAGTCGCCGTAGGTGATATACATTTAATACGAGGGCCTTGGTGGTATGCGTCATATTTCAGCAATAACATGGTTCTGAATGGTGTGCTTGCATCATTTGAGATACCTGGATCATTTGCTAGGGTACATCTGGAGTCTCCCAATAGTAAGTGTTTTCTTACTCTCTTTTTTCAGGTTGGGTGCCTGTAACTGTGAGTAATAGCTGGGTGATGCCTCTAATATACTTGGTGGAAGTTGCCTACATGAGGGGACCAGTATCTTGCTCATTTGCTTTAATTTCTTCTGTATTCAGAGGTCTTGGGTGCAGTGGTTTCATCACCAACGGCCGTCCTCTGCAGGACTCACATAGGTGCGAAGTTTAATTAGTTAGACTGAGGTCCATGTAATGTCAGATCTTTCCATTTTCTGACTAAAAGTTTTGTATGAATGACATGGTTGCTTTACAGTATGGTATATATCTCTCTGGCTGAAAGTGCGATGCGTGCACAGGTCTGCATATGGCCAGATCAGGGCATGGAATGAACTACAGGGAAAAGGCAGCTATGGACACCAGCACATGCTCCTATGTTTGAGAGTTGGCAGATGAGCGCAGTGGCGTTTTGTGCTATATGGATGTCAGTTTATTAACTAATAGTTTATTAACTATTTATTTACTAATGCAGTCTCCACCAGGGCTGCACCTGGTAGATGAAGGCTGTGGGGCGGGAGATGGCCGCCCTTAGAGGTTTTGTGCTCGAATGTGACGGCAGGCAGGAAGCAAGCGGCTCCGGCTTGTGTCTCCCTTTGTGTGATTTACTCAGCAGCACCACCCCCTTGCCAGGCACCCTGCGCATTGCGTCAGCACACTGCCAAGTGAGCTTGAAGCTGACAGAGTTCCCATGGGGAGGAGTTTTGGGCGGGCAGAGGCAGGAAGGGGTGAATTAGCCATAGGGATTAGCACGGCAATGGACAGGGAATGGGTGGGCTCATAACCAAAAAACACCTAATACACTGTGTGTCCCTCCTCAAATGTCATTCGCCTGTGCCCCTCGTCATAAGCCATTCCTCCCCATGAGTAAAGAGTCTTAATTTGATTTCAATAGTTTCGGCTTTATGGGTGTCGCAAGCGACATCCAATAGCCCAAACTATAAGGTGTGGGCAAGGGGGCATGAAATTTCATTCAGAAGTCGATCTGTCTCTACATTTCTAACAGTGCAAAAGGAAATCCAAGTGTCACATTGGACAACAGTTGTAGTGAGAGAGCGTGTGCAGAGTTGAAGTCTCTTAATTCAAACAGTCAGATTGTTCATGCTATAGAAAAGATGGTCTTGAGGGAATTCTATTTGTGTTGTTTCCAGAATTTCACCAAGTCTTTGGGGTTCTTTATATATGGTTTTATGTTGTTCCAAATGGGTGGCCAGATCCAATTTGTGCTTTCTTCAATAATTTAGATAAGAGATTTTTCACCCACGACAACCTGAGGATTCCCTAAGGTACTAAAATGGGCCACATGGTCTGGGAGGGATTTCAGTCCTTTTTTCCAACTGGTCTCGTAGATCAGGCAACGAGCTGTGAGGGTAAAAGAAACCAGTTGAGTGTTTTGAACAATAACATGATTATTACCCTATTATTATTATTAGGGTATTTATTGGGCATGGACATGGCTTTGAGAAGCAACAGAACACTTTAGAAATAATAGGGGGAGGGCACGATGAGGAAAGGAGAGATAGAAGGGAGTGAGGAGCTAACAGCGGGGGGGGAGAAGGCAGACGATTTGGCAGCAAGGGATCTACAAGCAACCAAGATAGGAAACAGTGGAGAGCTGATCATCCAGTCTCAAGTGGGATGGGGTGGAGGTTGTGTGGACCTAACTGTTAGGGAGGATCCATTCCTTTAAGAGGAGGTTCTTGAGCACCTTCTTGAAATTTAGAAATGAGGGAGCAAGTCTGGTGTTGCTGGGGAGGAGGTATAAAATCATGGGGCGTAGACAGGGAAAGACTGTCTTCTGGTCCTTTGCTTCCGGCACTGGCGGGGTTCAAGTCTGCACATGTCCCTATGTCTGATGGATCGTAGGCCTCTGGAGATGCTGAGTTTCTCAGTGAGGCAGCTTGGGTACCTCAGGGTGACAAACGTGTAGGTAGTGCAGCAGGATTTGAAGATGATATGGGATTGCAGCAGGAGCCAGGGCACTTCGATGAAGGTTAGGGTGATGTCAAATTTGTGGAGTCCTTTGATGAGTCATGTTGTAGGCACATCTGGGTAGTCACCGAAAGGCATTCCAAAAGGCCATAGAACCATCCAGATAGGAGAGGGCCTAGGCTTGAACAACAGATCTGAGGTTCATTTCTGGGGTGAAGGTCTTGATTTTTCTGCAGGAGAGAATATGTGTACCAAGCTCTTTGTGTCTTCCTTGCCGTGTTCTTTTTGAAGGAGATCTGTATGTTGATGTAGAACCCAAAAGACTTGGCCCAGGTGGCCAGCTGGCGTGTGACGCCCTTGACACCCTTGACATTCAAAGCAGAGAGTCAGGTCTGGATGTCAGGGTGTTTGGTGTTGTTGGTAGTAATTCAGTCTTAAAGGGGTTGAACTTAAGGTAAGCACTGGACTGCAGGACTGGATCAATGTGCGGCAGGCCTTGAGGCTGTGGATGTCTTCGATGTCGTACATCTTGAGGTATGTCATCTTTGTATTGGTGGATGTGGTTGTTGTGTGGAGCCATGTAAAGATTGAAGATCACGGTAGAGAGTTTAGATCTTGCGGGACTCCACAGGTGATAGGTAGATTTGGTGATCTGGAGGAATCCATTTGTATGAACTAGCATCAATTAACAAGGTAGGATTGAACCAGCTAAGGACAATCTTGCTGGTCCCCATGTGGCAATTTTTATTGTTGGTGAGTGTCTGGTGATCTGTTGTGTTGAATGCTGATGAGAGGTCAATGAGAACCAGGAGGCAAGGATGACCAGCATTAAGGATTTTAAGGTCATTGTTGATCACCTTGATGGCAGGCATTTCTGTGCTTCATCTGGATCTGAAAACAGTTTGAAAGGACTGAAGGAGGTTATTAGCTTTGATGTGTTGGAAGAGTTGTGTAGGTACTGCGTTCTCAAAGATGTTTCCTATGAAGGGAAGGTGAGTGATGGGGTGATAGGAAAGGGCAGTAGTTGGCGAGGTCTTCAGGGTCCAGTGTTGATTTCTTGAGAAGCGCAGGGATTTATACAGTCTTGAGGGTCAAGGGGAAGGTGCCTTTG
The DNA here is from genome assembly GCF_040938575.1 of Ambystoma mexicanum. NCBI lineage: Eukaryota > Metazoa > Chordata > Amphibia > Caudata > Ambystomatidae > Ambystoma > Ambystoma mexicanum. The sequence continues at coordinate 1,271,745,138 of NC_090929.1, read as the reverse complement.
GTTAGAGAGGTGTTGATGATTGTCAGGTAAGGCAAAAGTGACTCAAAAGGGTCTTGGGTATGGAGGCGGGGAAGATGTTGTCCACGTAAAACGTGGCCTTAATGGATGATAGGGTGACAGTGAGGTCTTCCATAGTGAATGCCTTGAAAGCTGACCATGTATATGTGTTTTTGCAAGATGGGTTGTGTAGTGTGCTGTTGATTGTAGCACTGGTGTCTATGTTGGTGGGTCATGCTGATCTTGTTGATGAAGAAAGAGTTGATGATGGTGTTTTTTTCCGATGGAGCATGGTACAGGTGGATCAGGTAGAGGGTTGATGCAGTGCTTGATGGCTTTGAAGAGGGCTCTGTTTTCATTTTTGGGCTTGGCTATGTTGTTTTGTGAGTAGTGGGCCTTGACAATGGTGATCAGTCATCTGCTTGTAGCATGGAGTTACTTGAGCAGGGCAAGGGTCAGATGCTCTGCAAGATTTTCACCAAGTCTTTTGATGTTTTCGGATTGTTTGTTTGGTGAAGTTGAATTCATGAGGTTGCCAGGGTGCAGAAGGTTTAGGCTTCATGGTTCGCTGGAGCATGGTGGTTGATGTTAGTTGTGAGGGTGATGTTGAGTTCTTGGAGAAGCAAGTTGCAGTCCTGGTTGGTCAGAGGTAGATCAGCCGATGTGAGGTGGAAGTTAGCAAGATCTTCCATAAAAGCCTCGATTGGGAAGTTCTTGTATGATCTGAATGCTTGTTAGCTGGGTTTCCAGCTGCTGTGTTTTACTGGGGTGGTGTGGCTAATGTCAAGGGGGGTTGCCAGATGGTCTGACCAGTGGACCTGGATTGGAGATTTGTGATGGTGGGCGGGCAGGGCATTGATGATGAGGGTGAGGATATGATCTTTCCTTTGAGTTGGGTCTTTCGTGTGCTATGCAAGATTCAGAGTATTGAGTAAGCAGTGGAGATCTTCCTTCATTGATTTGGTTTCTTCCGGTGCTACCAGGGATGTTGAAGTTGCTGAGGAAGATATTGTTGGTATGAGTGAGAGTCATGGTGGTGATCATGTCTGTGAAGTCATCAATGACTGAGGTGAGGTGAAAAGTGACTGTGCCTGTTGAGCAGAGCTAAGAGTACCAGGAAAGGTTGTTGAAAGAGCCAATGGTGCACCATGAAGTTGAGTGCACGGCCATGATGTCTTGTGAATGATTGTGAGGCTTCTGCTGACCTTGTTTGGATGGTCTCATTGAAGAATTCTGTAGCAGTTGGGGATGAGGACATCTAGGATGTGGGTGGAGGTGGTTGTCATCCAGGTCTCATCAATGAACATGACGTCCAAGTCATGTTCAGTGTTGAGGTTGGCGATGTCTGCTGCATGGTTAATTGCTGAGCGGACATTGTGAAAGGATCCCCTAGGGGACCCTGGCGTCTATGGAAACAAGGCGAGTCACCACACACGATAGATACGCCAGACACAAGTTTGTATTCCCAAAGCTAGGGTTTATTGCAAAGCAAAAGTCTCAGTTGGCCAACTCGGTCTCACGCCCGCGACGTGTATCTCTAGACCTCGAGGGACGCAAGAGAGTGAATTACGTACATCAGTTACATGTATACAAAATGCATATCAAACAATCAGCTATGACATGTTTAACACCCCCTTTATTGGGTTTCTTTGAACTTGGTGTGATGATGGACATCTCCGACCACTATGACACCTTCAAACATCTATTCTAGTAACAATTTGCAATTTGTGAGTGTGAAGGCATCTTTCAGTTGTTGAATAGAACACAGCGCTTCTGTTCTTGCAAGCGAGCTACACATGGGAGGGAAGAGTTGCATTCCGGACCTTGCTATCTATAAGGTGCTATTCGCGTCCTGGGAGCTGACACGCTCCAGCGGGCTCAGCAAAGTGGGGTCATAAGAAAAGCATAATTCAAGCCTTTAGCGGTATTATTCTAACATATTCTACCATATAACGAGACTGGCTGGCAGATGTGAAATGATTAAATGCCCTGCAGCTCTGCTTCAAGGCTACATTCGGGAGGGAGCCGGCATTCTTCCTGGCGCTGCCTACGTTTGTGTTTCAGCGAACTCTTGTTATCCTCACGGCCCTGCGGCCTTGTCCTTTTCACATACAGACAACAATGTTTCACAGTCGAGCAGTGTAAGCGGAAAATATACTGCGAAGCAATAGGAACAGAAAGCAATGAGCAATGGTTAGAAAACAAAATGGCGATTCTTGTTGCATCAAAATGGCCGTTCATTGGCAAACTCGAAAACCTATATTTTGTCATATCGTGCATGAGACGGTTGGCCCACGGACACAAAAATGCATTTGCGGTCTCAAAGTAGAGGTATCCGTATTCCTAGACTAACAAACCCTCCTTTGGCCGTATGCCAAACGTCTCATCTATTTATTGAAACCTCGTCTAGTGACGATGAATCTGAAGTACTTATGTCTGAGTCTTGCATGCTATCGTGGACATCATTGTCTTCATCAATATCTATTGCCATCAACTCTTTTACTGCTCTCATCTCATTTGGGTCTGGGTCAGTTCGATCATGAGGTTGTTTTTTCTTTGTTATCATATGCATACATCCTTCCGTACATCCCTCAGTTACCTCAGCGCAAACTATGGGTAAACAATGTATGCAACAACAGCACGTTAGGAATATTCCAAACACCACTACTAATATTGAGATCAGCTTCCATCCCCAAGATCGTAGTATTCCCCAAAACCAAGATTCTATTTCCCAGCTCCCTTCTCCAGTAGAGAGTTCAGAGCTTAGGACGTGCATTTTCTTTATTGCTTCAAAGATCGTAGGGGAATAGTCATCGACATAAACGCAACATGCTGATCCCACTAATTTGCAAATTCCCCCACGATCAACCAGGATCACATCGAGAGCCATTCTATTTTGCAGCATCATTAACCTGATTCCTCTTTCTTCCAACGTCATGTTAAATAATATATCTGTTGTTGTGTTTATTGTATTCTTTAGGATTCTGGACAGTTGCCTTATATTAGAGGAGTTCACTATCTGCCCTAAGAATGGAATGAATGATTTTGCTACATCAGTTGCTATTAAAACACCTTCGTCAGTCCTTTTGACTCTAGTTCTGGATAATCTGGTAATGGCTGCTGTTTCTAAGAGGAATACTCCTGGGAACAGTAGCCCTAGGTAACATGTACCTCCCCAGTTTCTGGGCAACCAAGGGTATGCTTTCTCTCCACATATAAAATAAACTGGATCACCTACGTGTACTGGTTCTATTTCCCATTTTAGTACCACTGTATTCATACAACCAGCATATGTTCCAACTGAAAAAGAGCCTTTCTTTTTTAGACAAAAAGGGACAGTTCTTGGGCTATGATTCACTGTGTAAAATGGGGGAATTGCATCTTTGTCCCCTTCTGTTCTTACACGAAACGTCATTACAGATGTTTTTTCTAGTGGGGACAATCTATCTCGTCTATTTTGTCGTGTTATCTTTCGTGTACTTTTCCTCGTGGGCTCTGGGGCTATTACTTGTGCTTTATGGAAAATGGAACAACCCACAGGCTTCATTATTATCTCCTCAAACTCATTCATGTTGGTTCTGTCTAATTGACTCGTATTACTCTCATTCCGTTTCCCATAGAACATTGCACCTAAAGATGCACTACATGCAGAACTTAATGGTAATGGCTGCACATACCACCCTATTCCTTTCCCAGCATGCTGTGGTAAATGGGCACATACCCAGCAGTTTGTTTTCTTCAGGATTGCATGTGTCATGTTCATGATCAACAGTAAAGTGTTATTTCCAAAACCTTCCCTGTGTTTTTCTTCCATTGGGGGTAGGGTATAAGTGATCACCTGAACCGGGCTTTCAGTAGTGGATATATTAATTATTGATAAAAACATTTCTAATGGGTGTATTGTTTCTACCCACCATAACATTAGGGCTGTTGATATTGGTGCTACCACGCTCATAAAGCACATTATTATCGTTAGTACCAGCATACAATTTGTTTTACCATGCGTTTTTCTTAAGCTTATAGTCTTTATAATTGACTCATTCTCAGCGGTGGTGGTGCAGGAGGAGGCTGGAACCGGTCCGGGCATGTTTCTCGTCGTCCTTCTTCTTTCTTATCACAGTTCGTTGTGGATATCTCTCTTCGTCGCGCTTGCTCTGATGTTATTAAGTTCAATGGAATTGTCACAGTTCAGTTCTGCCTGTCCTTTTTAGCCTGGATTCGATTATTCGTTTTTAGGCGAGATCACTTGTCCTTTCTTATACTGCTCAGAGGACCCTTGATCAGTTATCTTATCGCATTAGTATCATTTGCGCTCAGCTTGTCCGCTCTGGTTCCGGACACATGTACTGTTAATCAGTTATCTCACTTGCCATAGTACCATGTGTGCCCAGCTTGTCCGCTCTGGTTCCGGACGCATGTACTTTTTATGATCGCACCGAGGAGCAGCGAGCCTTGAATTGTCGAACTTGCACAATTCTCATGCTTCTCTCCTCTACACCTTTGGTTCCTTCTCCGTCCATGAGCTGAACCAGAGGTTGACATAAACACCAAAAAGAACTGCGGATCACTTTGTCTTCCGAGGCCGCAGGTTGTTTCACCTTGCTCCTGGTATCGTATGATCCGTGAACAGTGCCGGTGCACTTCCCATTCAGGCTCAAAGTCAGCCTGTGGCGCTACTGCAGGTGCTGGTGTGCGCCACGTCAATGATGCAGATCTGTTTTTTGGCGTGCTGGCAAGTGCTGGTGGGCGCCAAAGGGGTACACGATTTGGTTTTGCTAGTATTTGCAAGGCAGATTTCGCGTCGGTCAGCAGTGATGTCGATTCTGCTGGGCAACGTTGGGGCACTCTTTGCCCTTCCCCCTCTTTGGCAATGGTCTCAGGCTTTGTTTCGAGTTTCACTTCTCGTTTTGGCAGATTAGGTGGCTGCTTACTACCAACAGTTTCTTTTGTTTCTGGGACCGCTGTCTCTTTCCGGTCATCAGTGTCAGGCAAGTCTTTCAGTGCAGTTGGAATCTTCTTGGCATGGATCCACGACTTCCTTCCATCCACCCGTATTGCCGTCTGCGTTGCCAAAAGTACTTGATGGGGCCCGCGCCACCTGGGTGCTAATGATGACTTTCTTTCAAAGTTCTTTAGCAGCACCCAGTCTCCTGGCTCCAGCGCGTGCCCCAGACCGGTGTATCTCACTGGTAATGCCTCCTGCACCTGCTGATGAATCAAACGCAATTTCTGCATTAAAAGGCCACACTAAATACTAAGCACAGGATGTTCTATCACACTTAGTCGCTTTGGCTGAGGTGCGCACCAAACGATCCCGTACTGGGAGAGCCCAGTTTTAGCCTGTACAGACGTACGCATGCATAATAGTGCTATTGGTAATGCATCCACCCAACTCAACTTGCTTCCCGCACAAATCTTGCTAATCTTTGATTTAAGAATCCCGTTGTGCCTCTCCACAAGACCGGCAGAACTCGGATGCCTTGAACTATGGAATCTCTTATCAATCTGGAGACCAGCACATATCTGTAATACCACTGCACCCACAAAATGTGGTCCATTATCAGACCACAGGATTCGAGGCAAGCCAAATCTGGAAAAGTACTCCTTCAACATTACTTTTGCCGTGCTCATTGCTGTGCAGTCTTTCAAAGGATATGCCTCCACCCACTTACTGAATGCACAGAACACCACCAAGACGTATTTCAAGTTTTGGCACCTCTCCATCTCTATGAAATCAAAATGAATTACCTCAAATGGCATGGAGGGCGGGCCAAAACGGCCTGTTGGAGTCACTGTTCCCTTCCCTACATTGTGTTGCAAACACGTGATACAGTTCTGCACCAACCTCTCTGCATTCTTTTTTATGTTTACATTCTGCCAAACTGTAGAAAGGTGCTGTATTATTTTCTTCGCACAGATGTGCCTAGGGCTGTGGGCCATTGTGACCATTGCAGTCACGTACGAATTTGGCAACATCCAGTTTCTAGTTCCCTTGTCCACCCAACAACCCTCCAGATCCAACTCAGCAGATCCCTCTGCCCACCTCTGTATTTCATCGGCCGTAGCCTCGACCTGCATTTCTTTGACAGTGGCAACTCCATCTTCTATCTTACAGGGTACTTCCTCTGTCTGAACCGTCATCATTTTGGTATTCAAATCAGTGGCAGTTTGTTTCGCAATTCTGTCTGCAAACGCGTTTCCCTCTCCTACTTTGCATGTTACTTTTTTATGTGCCTCGCATTTCACTATTGCTAGGCGCTTTGGAAACGTGAGTGCAGACAGCAATCGTACAATCAAAGGGCCATGTTGAATTCTGGTGCCATGTGATGTCAGAAACCCTCTCTCAGACCAGAGTCGACCAAAATTATGAACCACTCCAAAAGCATTCTGACTATCAGTATATATATTCACATTAAAATTTTCAGAAATCTCGCAGGCTCTGATCAATGCTATTATTTCCACGGCTTGTGCTGAATTATAGGGAATTCTTTTACTTTCTACAACACTCTCTAGGGTAGTGATAGCGTATGCAGCAGTTGTCGTGCCATCTGGTAATTTAAAACATGAGCCATCACAAAATAACTCTCCATCTGGCTCTTTCTGTGGGATATCACTTAAATCAACTCTTCCCTTGGTTTCTTCCTCAGTGACAATTAAGCAATCGTGGGGGGGTGATTCATTCTTCCCAATTTCTTTTATGGTTGGTGGCATTAATTCTGCAGGATTCAAAGCGCTACACCTCATAATTTGGATATGGGTCGCGAACAAGATAATCTCATATCTCGTCAATCTAGCAGAGGTGAGGTGTTGCGTCTGTGTCCTATTTAATAGAACGTCTATGGCATGTGGCACCATCAGAATTAATGTGTGCCCCAATACCATCCCTTCCGTTTGTTTCACTGACGCAGCATCCTCTGCGACAGATCACAAACATCATGGTAGTGCGCGCGCTACAGGGTCCAGCGCAGAAGAAAAATAGCCGCATGGCCTATTTCTTCCACCTTGTTCCTGTGTCAAAACCGCCAATGCACATCCTTCACTTTCACACACAAATAGTCTAAAAATGTTCTCGTAGTTCGGCGTACCCAAAACTGGAGCCGAGCATAATGCAGTTTTCAATCCATCAAATGCTTTCTGACATTCCTCATCCCACTGCAAAGGCATAACCGCATCCTTTCTAGTTAAATTCACTAATGGTTTCACAATTAACGCAAAATTACCAATCCATTGTCGGCAATATGAAGCCATGCCTATTATGGCTCTGACTCCTTTTTGTGTTTTTGTAATAGGCATACAAGAAATACTTTCTATGCGTTCTGGTGTTAGTCTTCTCCCTCCTTTCGAAAGTAGGTAGACCAAATAGGCCACATCCTTTCGATTATACTGAAATGTCTTCAAACTAGCTTTATGGCCATGTGCCGCTAGGTGTGACAGTAGTAATACAGTGCTTTCTTTACAAATCTTCTCTGTGTTTGCAGCTAGCAATAGATCGTCTATGTATTGCAAAAGTACACAACCCATGGGTAATTCCAGCATGTCTAGCTGCTCTTTTAATGCTCTACTGTAAATACTTGGACTTTCCGTGTAACCTTGCGGAATCCGCGTAAATGTAAATGATCGTCCTCCTAATGTGAACGCGAACAAATATCTGCTGTCCTTGTCCACTGGAATACTGAAGAATGCGTTTTTCAAATCTACTACACTAAAATATTCTGCTGAAACAGGTATCATTGTCAATATTGTAGTGACGTCTGGCACTAGAGGAAATTGTGGGTCTACTACCTTATTCAATGCGCATAGATCAATTATGAAACGGTATGGTACCTCATTACCTCCTTTTTTATAAACCGGAAGAATCGGGCTGTTGCATGTACTGCCTGTAATTTCCTCGATTACCCCTAAATTCACCAAATCTGTAACAATACTCTTCAATCCTTTCTCACCTTCAACCGAAATGTTGTATTGGGGTATTCGTGGTAGGGTAACACCTTCTTTCAAAATAATCTTTACTGGCTCTATCTTTAAACATCCCACATCGTTGTCATGCATTGCCCATATACAGGTTGGTACTTTACTTAGTTCCCCTGGTAACGCTTCTGACATGAATTCTGACACAGGGGCATTGTGTGGCCATATCGTTAGAAACACTCCGTCTGCCGTGCAATGTATAACAGAACCTAGTTTTTTCAAAAAGTTTAATCCCAACAAATTCTCCCCACAATTTTATGTTAGAAGGAAAGGACAATGTTCAGTAAATGGTCCTATGGTAACTGGGACTGGTTTGGACACTGGGTTTATGACTGGTGTACCTGCAAACCCTACCGAAATATTCCTTTGCCCTGACAGTGGTATATCCGGAACCAAGTGATGGTCTATTGAACACTTCTGTGCTCCTGTATCTACAAGAAAGCAGTGCTCCTCATTCCCGACTCTCATTTCTACGCAGGGTCCTCTCTGATTCACAGGAATAGACACTGGTTCCGACCCCTGTCCTGGGCTGTCCTATTGGGGAAATAACGCATCATCCGATGTGTAATCATTACTATTACTGTAATACGTGTTTGGCTGTGCATCGAAAACATTTACACTTTTCCCTCTATTTCCCCCACTCTGATTTACATATTGTTGATTTTGCTGTCCCTGACTCTGGTTTGGGGCATTTTGGTTTTGGCCTTGGTTTTGATTACCTCTGTTATTGTGATGCTGCTGCATACTATTCCTATTTGGTCCATTCGCTCCTGGGTGTCCTCTATGCTGTCTCCTCTGACCAGACCCATTTCTATTCTGTAGATGCGGACATTGCACTCGCCAATGTCCTTCCTCTTTACAATATGCACACTGATTCGGTCACACTGTTCCCCCATGCATATTCAAATTACTCCTTCCTTGTGCGTTCCCTCGCCCTCTATTATGTCCCACTACTTGCTGCATTAATACTCGTGTCTTTAGATTTACCCTATCCCTCTCTTCTTTTTCTTTTCCTGCAGTCACTCTGCGCTCATAATATTGGGCCATATGTAATACTTCGCCCAACATTTTTGCTTGCCATGCACTCTCTGATGTCATTATTAGATCCTGAATTGGAAGTTTTAACCCCCTCACATATTTGTCAACAAATAACCTCTTTCCTGCTTCCGAACCCACATCCTGCCCACTGAAGTCTGTGAATACTTCTTCAAATCTATTAAAATAATCTGCAGCCAACTCATCCTTGCCTTGTACACATGCAGTCAATTTGTCCCATTGAATTCTTTTCTCTGGGACAATGGCTTTTAACTTCTGCACTATACGTGCTGGTAACGCCGCCAGATTCGCTCCTGGTGTCCCTCCAACCGCTTTATTCCTATATTCTATTATCAAGTCCGCCATGTGGCGCCAAAGGCTGTTGGGTCATCTATCTTCCTTGTTTGTTTCCATATGTCTTCTGGCAGGATCACCGGGAATATTAGGTCTATATCACCCATGGTAAGCACGGATGATTGTAGGCAGGACTCTACTTCCTTGTAAAACCCTGCAGGATTCTTTCTTATATCAGGAATCATCTGTTTTATGTTGTTCAACTCCTGTCTGGAAAAGGGGACATGCACATATTGGGCGGTGTAATGGGCTGGTGTTACCTGCGCCTCTGCACTGCCCACTGCGGGAACCTCCACTTTGGGCACAAAGGTAGGTGGGACCTCTTTCATAGGAAATGCCTCACTTACCGCCCCCCCCCTTCTCTTAGATGTAACAATATTCCCAGATTCCAACGATAGGGCTGTTTCTTCTGTCCCTCGCTCTAGTGCTCTTCTATATACTGCCATTATTTCGGGTGGGCTGGCCTTATCATTTTTTATATCTTTGTCTAATAAATGTTCAGCCATCGACTGGAGTGCTTTTCTTTTCATAGGCATGGAATATTCATCAAATATCTCGTGTATCTCCATTGTGGGAATACTTGGATCCGACATCCATCTAAACGCTTCTCGTATACATACTTTTAACTTGTCGCCCCTTTGTACTGACGACATTGAATGTTGTTGTTGTATATATGGCTCTACAGTTTCCTTCCTATTTCTCCAGATATCTCTACTCCTGTACCCAGGTGTAGCAAACATTTCGGCATAATCATTATCTAATTCATCTTTAAGCTCACAAAGTCTATATACATGTTCTCTCACTTCTTCATCCATCTCCCTACAGCTTGCTAATGCATTCAAATCTAACAATCGCTGCGGTGGTAATTTCCCAATTAGCTGTTTCCATTTCTCCAACAAATATTCACCCATGCATTCCAACACTACCTGTATTTCGTTGCTTCTACGGAAGTCATATATCGAAGCCACTGCTGCCGTCCCATCATTCCGGTCTATATACATCTCTGCCTTTTGCTGCAATTCCACCTTCCTTTCTTTGCTGATTGCGCTGCGGGTTACCCTCGTGCACCCCCGTTGGTCAGTCCCGCCTCTTGCCCCGTGGTTTCAACTTCAACCCCGGGAGGAACGGACGGTACCGAGTCTGTGCCTGAGGCGGGAGGTGCGGATGGGACAATGGGAACAGGGAGTGTCTGTTGTGGGCCTGATTGGCTAATAGGAAGTGTTACGCGCACGGTCTGTGGCTGCGGGAGGGCTGGAGCTACCGCAGGGGGAGCTTGAGCTACGGGCAGGGTCTGGGCAATAGCTACTGACGTGTCTGGTCTTACTTCTAATCTTGGGCTTTGTTTTGTATGGGTCAATATATTTTCTATCAATTCATCTGCTATGTGTAATTCTCGTTGTGGGTATATCTTTTCTATATTCAACTGGTCACGCCTACCTGCCCTTCTTAGACTCTCAGTCCACTCCTCTTCTTTCTCTTCCGCTACTTCACCTTTCAATTTATGCCTGCGTGCATGCTTTGCTCCGCTTTTAAATCGGAGCATTGCTTCCTTTCTCCAGTCTTTAATAGTCTCAAATGCTGCAGGACGCACTTTCTTTCTCATCAACACCCTTTCCAGGTTGTCTATCCTCGCTATCTAAAAACTACCATTAATCGGACACTGATGGTCTTGTTGCTTTCTGGTTTGCCTATGCCAAGTCTCACAGAATATTATCGCACCCACTCCATACTTCACATACATCTCATACGCCGGCGTTCCCCAGGGTGGTACAATTTGGCCATCTTCCAAAGATTGTCTACCACAGCGGAAAAACCCCGCTAGGGTGGACAATACCCCAGGCATGTTTCAACCTTCCCCCTGGTTAATCAACCTTACCTAGGGCGTTTGATTTTGCAAAGTCAACTCTCAACCAATATCAGGATACTTTGAATCGGGGAATGACTCCCCTGATAAATCAAGTCGTCTGTATACTGACGCACCAAAGGATGTCGTGTCTGCGTTTCTTGGCTTCCGCCTCGTTTCGGGACCCTCGCCTCCTTGTTCTCTAGCCAGGCACGTCGATCAGGGATCAGATGTGTTCAGATCTGCAAAGGAGTCTCTCATCACTTCTACAGGGCACCCCGAACACCTCTTGATCCCGGCTCGATCGTCCCGTCCTCGCTGTTCTCTGCCTTACTCAATTACAACGTTATGCGATGGAACAAGTGGGGAAGGGTCCCTATTCGGGTGCCATTTTGAAAGGGGCCCCTAGGGGACCCTGACCTCTATGGAAACAAGGCGAGTCACCACACACGATAGATTCGCCAGACACAAGGTTGTATTCCCAAAGCTAGGGTTTATTGCAAAGAAAAAGTCTCGGTTGGCCAACTCGGTCTCATGCCCCGCGACGTGTATCTCTAGACCTCGAGGGACGCAAGAGAGTGAATTACGTACATCAGTTACATATATACAAAATGCACATCAAACAATCAGCTATGACATGTTTAACACCCCCCTTTATTGGGTTTCTTTGAACTTCGTGTGATGATGGACATCTCCGACCACTATGACACCTTCAAACATCTATTCTAGTAACAATTTGCAATTTGTGAGTGCGAAGGCATCTTTCAGTTGTTGAATAGAACACAGCGCTTCTGTTCTTGGAAGCTAGCTACATACGGGGGGAAGAGTTGCATTCCGGACCTTGCTATCTATCAGGTGCTATTCGCGTCCTGGGAGCCGACACGCTCTAGCGTGCTCAGCAAAGGGGGGTCATAAGAAAAGCATAATTCAAGCCTTTAGCGGTATTATTCTAACATATTCTATCATATAACGAGACTGGCTGGCAGCTGTGAAATGATTAAATGCCCTGCAGCTCTGCTTCAAGGCTACATTCGGGAGGGAGCCGGGCATTCTTCCTGGCGCTGCCTACGTTTGTGTTTCAGCAAACTCTTGTTATCCTCACGGCCCTGCGGCCTTGTCCTTTTCACATACAGACAACAGTGTTTCACAGTCGAGCAGTGTAAGCGGAAAATATACTGCGAAGCAATAGGAAAAGAAAGCAATGAGCAATGGTTGGAAAACAAAATGGCGATTCTTGTTACATCAAAATGGCCGTTCATTGGCAAACTCGAAAACCTATATTTTGTCATATCGTGCATGAGACGGTTGGCCCACGGCCACCAAAATGCGTTTGCGGTCTCAAAGTAGAGGTATCCGTATTTCTAGACTAACAATTGGACGTACATTATCTTTCATGCTGTGGTAGATGATGGAGTGCTGATGGGGTCTATGTTGCCGTTGGTGAGGTTGCTGCAGTGTAGTGAGTGGCTTAGTTGGTGATGACTGATGATAGTAGGGATGGGCTGTTGAGAGAGAGAGGTGAAACACATATTCGAGAAAGCTTACCTGATTTTAGAAGAGCAGAGGTTCTGATCCTTGGTACTTCCAGTCCGAATGGGTCCAAATAGCAATTGCCCTTTTCTTCATATGCCCTTTGTTTCATGATGTTATCCAAGGTTTTACTCTCTTTGATCATGTGCTGCCTTGAAGAATACTAGCAAAGGTGGGTTGATTGTTTTCTAGAGAAGCCTTAGGTCAAGGCCATTCGTCAGAATAGAGAAAATTGGAGCCTGCAACAGTTCTCTTCTTGGGTCCATGTTAACTAAGGAGCAAACCTGGAGAATCTTTTTAAGTAGAGAGAGTGATCATGAGTAGTGGGTTTAACTGCATTGATCTAAGGGAAAACCTGGACTCTGAATCAAATATAAATATAGGTGTTTGGTTTCATCTTCTAGTTCTGAGTATGTGTGGGGTAGTTTAACTAGCAGCTGTGGCCATTTCAATGCAGGTTAATCAGGTTTTGGGATTTCAAGAACTAAAATGTCTGCTTTTCTACATGCAAACAGAGGCTGATGTAGGGTATGCAGATGTGATTTGTGGAACATTATTTAGAGATAGGAGTCTGACGGTATCCCTGCGGTAATACCAGCAGGATGCCACCTGCACAAATAGCATTACTGCTACTTGGTCTGGCCCTATTAGTGCCACATTATGAGTAGCGGTACAGTGGTAAGGGGGGTGCTATTGCTGCTGAAAACAGCCAAAATCGGGCATTAAGGGGATATTTTTACCTCCAGCAAAAGGTTGGAGGTAAAACTTTCGGCCCAACTCGTAATAGGGCCAGCCCTTAAATGTAGTGGTAATAGCGTTGCCGCTGCATTTAATGGCTACTGCCCAACTTGTGATGAGGCCCAAGGTAACTTTGGGGTCATCAGGAGTTGAGAGGTATCCCGGGGCTAAATGTGCCAGGATACCACCCAACACTAATAGTGTTACCGCAACTCAGTCTGGCACAAATGGAACCAGATCCTGAGTTTCTGGCAGGGACGGGAAGTATTGGTTACAACGACCGCAGTGCAATTTGCGTCACAGCAATAGCGCCGCAAATGGGCAGGAACTCACTAGATTTACCTCCAGCTAAAAGCTGGAGGTAAAGCCGGGCGACTTTAGTAATGCAGCGGTAATAGCATTACCACCACATTTTTACCGCTCTGCCTAACCTATGATGAGACCCTTTGTCTTTTATTGTTTATCAAGCTGAATATCAGCTGAGTGTCATGGGCATAGAGCTGAAACGATGCTGCAAAGTCTATTGTCACATCTGCCAGAAGTTATGCATATTCATTGAAGAGCTGGGGAAGAGTGCCGATCCCTCAGGAGCTCCACAGGATGGAGCACAAGGCTTGGAATTAACATGACCTAGCATCACCTGGTAGATCTGCCACAGGGGAAGGACTCAGTGCACGTAACCTCTAAAGACACTTTGTGTATATGTAACTGGACTATGGTATGGCATGTCGGCGACAGGTCTAGTAAGTCAGATTTAATTATTTATTCCCTAATGTCACTGAGTGTGCTTTTCATGCTATTGGAGGACAGAAGCCAGGTTCGTTAGAATATAAAAGTCAATGTTCTCTGAGAAACTTTGAAGTTGTTGAGCTACCACTCTCTATAGGATTTTACACAGGAAAGGGAGACAGACATTTGATAACTGCAGTGTCAGCATTTGTATTGTTCAGTATGCATCATAGTAGCTTTCTTCAGTTGTCCAGGAATCAGGCCCTTAAGCTGGCATTTGCTGTGACTGGATAATGTCTGTAGCAAGGGTCTTAATCTGGACCCTCATAGCAGATCCTGTATAGGGAAACCTTGTGCTGAGGAGGCTTTCAATATATTCACCATGGTAGTAAAGTGCAGGCTAGACATGAGTTAAAATACCTATAAACATTGTTCTTTGGGGCAGTTGTCTGGGCTAGGTGTTGTTGTCCCGAGAAGATCTAAAATCAGTTTTGATTTTTAGAATGTTTTCTTTAAAAAAAAGATCAAATGATCGTCAGTTCCTGGGATGGAAGGATTTCAGCTGGAATTGGATAAGGAAACATCATCCCCAATTGATTTTAAATTGCCCAGTGGTATTCCCTATTATGGAACATGAAGATTATGGAATCAGCCTGGGTATTGTATTATCTCTTTCACGTTTATGTTTGTACCTCCTAACATGTTTCTTCATTAAAGACATATCTTTCGGATATATTGATGGCAACACAATCAAAGTAGTAACTGAGGTAAAAACTTTAGGCATTTACCTCAATTCTACACTCACACTAAAAAAACAAGTTAGCTCCATGGCCTCATCTACAGCCTATACTTGTAAACTGATTAGGGCCTGCAGACCCTTTTTATCTACATCCAGCTGCATTACGTTCGCTAATGCATTAATAATGTCTGAACTTGACTACTATAATGCCCTTTATGTAGGTGCTAACAAAAAAACCCTAAACAAAATACAAATCCTTCAAAATAATGCCCTAGGAGCAGCTTTGAATATACCCCGTACAGAACACCTATCGAACCTTAGAAGAGACCGGCACTGGTTAAAAATGAGTGACAGGATACTCCTCAAAACAGTATCTCTCGCTTTCAAATGCCTTAACAATGCCGCACCTCCCTATCTCTCTGCTAGACTGACTAGGAAACAATCTTCTCACCACACGAGATCATCTGACCACCTCTGCTTAGAAATTCCAAGATTTAGACTTGCCAAAGTTGGTGGAGGCAGCTTCTCAGTCAAAGCGGCCCTCTCCTGGAATACACTCCCCACCACCCTCAGAGTAGAACAGCCATACTCTAGCTTTAGACGTAATTTATGGAACTGGATTCGCACCAAGGACATCTAGAAATCGCCTCACACCATGGACATCTAGTAACCGATCACCCTCTCCATTTACTTGTACTCCTGACTGGAAGATATGCCGTGTGACCCCTGTGTACTGTACTATTTACCCATGTAACCCCTGTGTACTGTACTATTGACCCCATCTCTGCTCCTCACCCGCACCATTCCACCGGCACTATGTACTCCTACTGAATGCATTGATTTTGTTTATGTTATGTACTTAACTTTTATGTTGTAACTAAGCTTCGAATATTCTTGTAACTGTTGTGCCCAGCTACCTGAGGGTTTGGTGCGCATTATCAAATAAACAAACAAACAAAAACAAACAATTGTTAAGCTTATTTTTCCAAAGCTTTGGGTTTCTTCAACATTGGTGGGGGGTAGGTAAGGACATTGAATCTTCTTGCTATTTCATCATTAATTGTATTAAGGGATATCACTGGATCATACATTTTACTAAGGGAGTGAGTGGAATTTTGAAGATATTTTTGAAAACTTGATTTATTATTTTATTTTAGGTCTCCAAAGGACGGCAGTGCTCAAGTTAGATTATTTTGGGACTGGTCCAGTGCTAAGGTTTTTGAAGTCAACCAAAAACAAGAACATGGTTTCAATAGTAATTGAAGTCCGAAGGCAGGGAAGGTCACTGGAATGTTCTAGAAAACTAAAACATCCAGGAAGTGGCCATCTTTGTGAGTGCAGTTTAAGTGTCTAGAGGGAAACCTAAGAGATCCAAATTTTAGAGCAGTTTAATAAAAGCACAGCCATGCCACAATTCTAGGTCACCCATCATAATAAGGTTGTCAGAAGTTGGGAGGTATGTATCCAGTCCTTTAGTTAAGTTTGCAGCACGAAGATTATGAAACTGAAGCCCCCAAAAGAAATTAGGAAGAAGGTCTTTAGGTTTGCCTTCTTCTACATACTCTCTGTATGGAATAATGTTTCTGAGTTGTTGGATACACTTTCCGTCACTGCAGACCTTCAAACCATTACACGTTTCCCCTTATCTCCCTCCCAATCTGTTTAACCATCACCTCCCCATACTACAAATGTTTAAACCATGCCTGCGTATGCCATACTGACACGCAAACCATACTATCTATAAAATGGCCACTGCCCCATGCAGCCTGTTCTGTGATATATAAAAGTCCCCAGCAACATTCATGAATAACTAAAAGGCGTTCTTCGTTTGATGATGAAGTAGGCAAATGGGGGAGTCACATGCTAATATGTGTAAACTGCAAAAGGATTGACCAAAACACATATAGCTGTTTCTTCCCACTTATTATTTGTATTGATAATAGATGAATCTTTAACCTTGTGGTATCTGGAACGCATAGACAGTGTTTGCATTTTTCTCTCCAGCATTTGCATTTGTTAGAATTCTGTACTGCTCCTGAGATCTGTGTTATTTATTTATAATGTCTACATGTATGTCTACATGTGTTTTATTATTTTATGGCAATTTGCCAAAATAAAGTGATTTGATTTCAATTTGATGAAGAAGTAACCAAGGGATCCCACCCATTTTTATTAAAATTGTCATGAGTTTGCCTTTTTTCAGGTCAGCTAGATACTAGCTGGATACTGGGTAATAGGCTAGGGCTACCTGTCTGCAATGGGGTACTATATTTTACTTCCAACAGCACATCTGGCTCCAAGGCAAAGTAAGGGTGTTTAAAACATGTTCAAAACATATTCTTTTGCATGATGCAGCAAAAAAAGCCTTGCACCAGACTACAGATAGATGCCCTTAAAGGTTCCTGAAACCATTTTGTGATGGGGTGTCCCTATTGTGCATGAAGATTGCAATTATAGTCAGAACCATTCACTGATGACTTAGCAGCGCTAAAGATTGACTCTCCTGCAGGGGAAGAAGCAATCAGAGGATGGAGCTGCAGCAGTAAACCCTTCTAAACGGGAAAGCCTGAGGTTGTGGTCTGATCACCACTAGCTAAGCAGTAGTGACTTTAGTGGCCCCACATGTAGAATTAAAGGTTTCAGAAATATCCAAACTTTTGAAGTTGTGTAAACGATTAGAATTTGGAGGAAAAAAAGTCTCCCCAAATGACCAAGACAAGTCCAAGAGCACAGGTGAACTAGGGGGACAATGCGAATGAAGATCCAACTGATATTACATTTCTTGGTGTAATTGTTCTTTAAGGTACATTTTACCATTTGAAGAGTGGAACAAGCCTAACAGTATAGGAGCCCATCTGATGTGGAAGCAATAATCGTGAATTTGGCAGTAACAGTAAACACGGGAAGTATTTGAAATACCACCTCTTTTTGCCGACTGCCTGATTACAAATTGGATGCAAAACAGAAAACAACTTACATGCAGTCTTTTTCAAAATGAAACCATCCTACATTTCTTTTCAGCAACGGTAGGTGATAATGGCCTGTAGGATGCAAAATAGTACATATGCTGTGTAGAGAAAGGAATCACCCGATTAAAGATGGGATAATCAAATTGGGGACACTCCAGCTCCCCAGCATATGGCACTTAAAGGGCTATAGCATACAAATGAAGGATAATGAAGACATACAGAAGTGTAACAAGCGCCATCTGGAGCCAATGGCTGGAGGCTGACACAAAATAATCCCAGGTTCTGATATGAATTAGCGGCTGGTTTCATTAAAAGACATACACGGTAGCTGATGATGGTAATTGGGGCCACTTTGGCAGACCAGAGTGGGAATGACAGAGGACAGCCTACGCATAGAAGAAGCAGGTGGAAACAGGATACACTTCCAAGAAAGCATGTCCCGACATTATACACACAGTCAGACAGACGATCACTTAAATTCTCCAGCTCGTTTAAGATCACACAGACTGTATCATCTTCATATGGACTGTACGAAGTGTTTATTTGACCAAATGTAGGGAATTCGTTTATGACCACTTCTCTGGTGCTATAAGTCTTGTTTGTTTTGGGACCCTTGGCTGGTGAATTGTTTATACTAAAATGGGTACCCCGGATTTCACACAGTATATTGTGAAATAAATAGGCCACACAATAACAGACCAACACAAAGGCTTTCACAATCATGCTGCCAGGCACTTTTATATTCTTTCAGCAAATGAGGATAAAATATTGCCGCAGAGCAACATCAGTGTTGAACATATGCAAAAGACAACTGAAAGAAACATTGATTTGGGAGAAAAGAATATTGTTTGTAACCGTACAATAAAAAAACTCAACTCCCTACCTAGTACTTTGTCCAGGTAAAGAATGTGATCCTAAATTCCATTTGAGCCCTGTCATCAGCTAAGGTCAAAATAAACCAATTGATTCACTCATTTACGTTATTAGAGAAAGAAAATCATAATATGCATTTTCACCTAGACAGTTTCCTTTGTATGTATCGTGGTTAACCCCTTGTATAATCTGGGGATATAGTTGGGACATGCCTTGACATGCAACTAATTTAGCTATGAGAGCAGACACACTTTAGGAACCAGTGCCACTTATAGTCTCCCCCTTTTTCCTTTTAGTCAAGAGTCGGGTTAGTCATAATGGGTTTTCTTGCATAAGATAATTTCTCCCACAATTAATTTGAGATTTAGCATCTTGCAAATGTGTCAGGTACCGTGACGAACCAGGAAATCACGTCTAGGTCTAATAGAGCGGGACTAATCAAGATTCCCCTGTAAGAAATTCCAAACCAATTCTTGGGCTATCCCCATTCATACTTACATCACTTAGAATGACACGCTATTTGACCCAGCTCCACTGGCTTCACTGCTGCCTGGCACCCGTCTCAGCATTAGCTCCCAGCAGCACCCACCATCCAGCAGAGCTTGGAAGTCTGTTGCAAGGACAAATACACCAACCTCCCATCTGCCGCGGTCTTCACAACACACAGGCAGGCTTGGCAGATTGCCTCGATATTCACAGGGACAGAAAACAAACCCAGCTTCCTTTCTTTCAATTAAGATTTGTAAAAGCTAAACTCTGTTCTCACTTACTTCATGAGATTAGCAATGGCAAAATGGCCCTCTCATGTGCATAGCAATAGGCCAAAACACAAGAAAATACAGAATATGCTGCTCATGGACACAACAATCGGCAAAAAGCCCCACCTGGCAGCTTGCAAATTCTTCAAAACTTAGCCCAGAATCTATAGATCCTATGGAAACTACAGCTTCTCCTCCACCTCTGTCACCACGTTACCGCCTTCTGTCCCAGCCCCTGGTGCCACCAAGCACGTGACAAAACCTTTGTGAAACTTCCAGTGTCTTCTATTATTTCACTTCTTCTTGTCTTTGGACAGTATTCAGAACACGACACCCAAATGCTTCCTCTTTTCCTGTTCAGAACAAAGAAGCATTAGCTCATACCCAATGTCATTTAACAACTACCCCATCACGAGCTCTGAATCTCGCCTGCAAGCGTAGAAAACTGGCAACTCACAGCAAGCCTGTTAATGCTCCTGCCATGGTGCTATTGCACACAGGACCTATGGCCTGGACATCTAGCCCCCACAATTGTTCCCATAATAGCTGTTAGTACCCCTCTTCTAGTTTCTACAGCTACATGTATTTCTCCACACACAACATGTGCTTGTTATACATTAGTAATGAGTATTGTTAGTAGTGTTAATAAAACTTACAGCACACCGTACATGGCATTTACTGCAATATAAGATTAATTTGTAACTAATGCACACTGTATCTGTTGAAATAAGTGGGCCTATGAAATTAGCTCAAGGTTGTAATTTGTGCACTGTATTATTCCAACAGGACTGTGAATCTTCAAAAAAGCTGGCAGCCTTGCACTTCTGTGCTACAGGGAAACCAACATGCCACCAGACTACCGCATTGACTGTCACACCCTATTCTCTGTGATACCAATACAAGTCCTGGATGCCCCCTTGCCGTATGGCTAACCTATCACATAACCCCATCAACATGCACCATCTCTGCTACAACATCCAACCCTACCATATCCCTGCCATCACTCAAACCCACAGCTAAGGCACATGACACCCCCCACATATAATAACCCCAACAATTCCCAGCCTCTCCCCTAAGAAACACAATATCCACCGCCTATTATGAGAATAACTACTTTGTCCCAAAATGCCCACCTAACCTCTCATTGCCCTCTGCAGATATTCTAGCAAGGGCGAGAGTAACAACTGAGTGGACGGTAGTTGTCTGCTGTTGTTGGTGGCATGGCTACTGGAGAATTGTTTTGTTGGCGGGGCGTACATATTTCCTACTGATGTGCACAAGCAGCAGAGTTAAGTTGGAAGCTTCAATCAATAAAGGGTTATTTGGGATGCTCCCCCCTCCCAAACATTTTATTTAAATAATGTGTTAAAATGGTGAAAGAAATTGAAAAAATGCTATGTCACCAATATAACACAGGATCGATTTTTAATGCTTTTTCATGATGCTTTTTCTCACAGTGTATGCCAGTATTCTGACCGTATTAAAGGACCTATTCATGTTTTGCTGTGCCCAATAATGCCAGTATTGTTGCTGTAAGATCACACCAATGTTTGTTGTGCCTAATAATGCTAGTATTGACACTCTAAGAGGACAAGTCCATGCTGACTCTGCCAGTAGAACCGAACGATATTGTCCTTGCCCATAATGCACTAATGCATCTGTAAGAAGACATGTACATTCTCTATGTGTAAATGTAGGCCAGTATTGTTATGACCGAATGCACTCATTTAGGCTTGTCTCGTAATGTTATTGCTATTGTTATAAGAATACATGCACATGCCTACTGTGCTAATATATGGCAATAGGCCGACAAAAAGAACACATTTGCACTGGCCTTGCCAAAAATCCCAACAATGTCACTGTAAGAAGAAATATCCATACTGGATTTGTCAATGTATTCTAGTAGTCCCATGCAGGAATATACTCATGTTGGCTTGGCCCATAATGCCAGTAATGAGTAAGCACACGTGTCCATAATGGCTGTGCCAATATATGCCAGTATTCTCACGTCAGAACAGCCTACTATTGGTTTTGTACATAATGCTAGAAATGCCTCTGTCCGAAGGCAAATCCATGCTTGCAACGGCAGCATAGCTCCCCCTTGTAGGTAAGAGGAAGGCAGTACAGTCTCTCTTGGTGATGGTTGATTAGGAACTAGAACAATGTTAATGTGAGCATATCTCTCTGATAGTAAAGTGTTAACATGCTTGTGCTAATGAAGGTGCACTGGCACAGTATTCTGTTGGACACTGTCCTCTGGTAATGAAGGAGCAGAGGGCAAAGTGTGTGTCTTCAACATGAATGATCTTGAGTTTTCTGACAGGGAATTTGAAAGGGGTCCATTTCTTTAATAGTGAAAGGACACATGTCTATGGCAGTAAAGGTCAGCGTTCTCTAGTAATGCAGGTGAACGGGCACATTTCCCTAGTAATGATGATGAATGGGAAGAGTGCAGTGGGAATGATCAGGAAGGGCACTGCCCTCTGGTAGGGACTGTGAACTGGACACAGTGTGCATATAGTAGGCCTGGACAGGGTAAATTGCTGTCCAATAGGAGTCATTTTTTACCGCTGTTATTTTGCTTGCTCCGAAGCTACACACCTATGGTCAAAAGTGCAACAAAAGAAATTACTGTTAGAATTCACTGTTTTGTTTTTGTGTCACAAAATCAAAAAATTCTAATTTGTTGCTCTTCATTTGCTTTAACACCTGGATACAAAGAC
The DNA here is from genome assembly GCF_040938575.1 of Ambystoma mexicanum. Lineage (NCBI taxonomy): Eukaryota > Metazoa > Chordata > Amphibia > Caudata > Ambystomatidae > Ambystoma > Ambystoma mexicanum. The sequence goes on along the minus strand of NC_090929.1, from coordinate 1,271,722,882 downwards.
ACACTGGTATTTCTCCAAAGATAATTGAATGTTCCTGTGGCCGTGTTTTTAAATGCTGTTGCTGAATATATCGTCACCCACATATTCAGGTCCAACTTGTGATAAAAGAAGCAATCGGTCGATGCCCAACCCCCAGGCTTCCACAAGAGTGACTTGCCTAGGGTATGATATTTTACTTCACCTGAAGACGGGAAATGAAGGGCAAAAGTGTAACATCCTTCAACAATTTGACATACTAATAAAACACTGATCTTGGAAGCATAGCTCTGGTAGCTGCCTGCCTCCTGTCCAGTCAATTGTTGTATGCACTTGTTATGGTAATCTATAACACCCCATTCGTCAATTACACACTGTTAGGACAGTTTTTCAAAGGTCCACACTGTAAAGACTGGTAGGGGGTGTCTGTACTTCCGCTCTCTATATAGTAGAGGAGAGGCACAGAAGACCCCAGCCAAGATTCTCTATTACGGTAGCAATAGACGAGCAATCAAGGCCTAGCTTCTCAGGAGGTGATGCAGGCTGGTTCTTAAGTACAGTGTAGTCCCCAAACCCCCACAAAGGAATGTCCACACACTGTATTACTGAAAACACAGTCTTTATATAATTAATATTCAAAGGTATGTACACAACCACAATAACGCACTTTGTACACAGAAGTCAATAATGATAAATATATACAATTCTAAAGTGGTACCACTAATGTTATTGAATCTCATTAAAGTGCCATCAACTGTACGGTTAAAATGTCACACAGATTAATAACGAGGAAACCAGCAATAGAGATAGGCAGGAACGTAAGATGGTTGAAACAATAGGCAGAATGCTGACCCCTACCCCTAGGCACAGTTCTGTGTGGAGGTCCCCCCACCTGGGCAACCTGTAAAATAAGGATATATCGCACAAGCCCAGTGTTCAATAGTTCAATAGTCCATATGTTCAATAGTCTCACTTCTTCCTATTAAGGTTTTACCCCCCCAATGTACCTGGTGGAGTAGAGTTCTCCGACGATGCATCGACCGATCCTTCTTGAGTGCCTCCCTTTCAGGCGGGAGCCACGGATCGTCGAGAGGTGTCGGGGAACATGGCGTTCGATGTCGGAGAATCGACGGCCCTTCTTGAGTGCCCTCCCTTTAAGGTAGGAGTCGCGGGTCGTCGAACGTCTGACGGTGAACAGGGTGAACTACGGCAGGGAAGGGGCAGCTTCGTTCCTAGCGGTGCTCGTCGACGACAGAGCATTGGCGTCCTGCAAGGAAGAGGCGTGCGGGGCACCTTGGTGACGATAGTTCTGGAACGCAAAGAGATGATGAAGAGCTGTGGCGCAGCAAGGGCGTCGAGTCGTCAGCGTCTCTGTGGTCTTTAGGTGGCGGGAAACCCACCGGTGGATGCTCCTCGGCGCGTCGCCGGTCGGGCCTTCTCCAGCGGGAGAGAAGCGGATGACGATGCAGGCGAGAGCATCCGATGATCAATTGAAGTTCTAAGGCAAACGGGAGCACGGCGGCTCCGGTCGGCGACGGCGGTCGGCGACAGTGGCGGACAACAGTCCGAGGGCTTCTCCTTGGAGTTCTGCAGCAGTCCCCGTATCGGGTCGGCAGCCTGTCGAAGGTCTGACTACCAGGGAGCGTTGCCAAAGATCAGCTGTGCACGATGGTCCCTCGTAGCTCGGGAAGAGGGCGCCTTACCAGGTCCTCTCTGGGTCAGTCCTTGGAAACACAGCAGCTTTCAGATTGTGAAGGAGAGCAACAGCAATTCTTCTCGTCCAGCAGGGCTTCAAGGTCAAGTGTCAGTTACTCCAGTTACTCGTGGTAGTGGACTTCAGCTTCTGAACACGATTCCTAGCAGTGAGAGGTCCCCAGATATACTGTTGATCTCCCATTCATTCCGCTGGGTCACACTCAAGCATCCAATCACGACTACGGGCATTCATGCAGCCAGGCAGCCAATCAGGCACACAAGGTATTCAGGCCATTCACTTCCCTCCAGACACTCACAATAAGTTATGTGTATTGGGACAAGTACCGAGCCATTCAACACTCCAAGCTGCATTCATACCGGTTTCGGGCTCGACCGTCACAGTCATTGTGTCAACCACCCGATACTAGACACCCACAACACAGAATGCATATTCGTCATACACTCTATTCACCCAGGTCCCACCCACAGGAGGTACCCACAACATACATCACCGGGAAGGCTCCAGCTAGTCTGGCTGGGCCTTCACAACAACACCATATATGGCATTTCCACCCAACAGCCAGTCAGGGGGAAGGGACAGAGTCAGGGCTTCCCAGGACTTTGGGAAAACAAGGTAACGGGTAATAGAAAGCAAGAGGCCACCGGGGCCATCTTGTTTTCCATCAGGAATCAACTGATCCCAATGGCAGGGCCGGGGTATCCCAAAATGGAGGATACTCCACGCACCTGTCAAATTCAGCATGGAGCTGCCACCAGCCCATACCCTGCTCTGTGGGCCACCCACAGGTGCCCAGAAACAATCACTAGGGGCACAGGGTTGTACCCCCACCCATGGGTGCCATAAGGGTATCCCACGGGTCCGTTCACCAAACCAAAAGAAAGAGCTGCACCTCCAGGGGTCCCACATGAACTCCTGTGCGGAAAACACGACAGAACACACGATAAAAAGCAGTAAAGGACAAGGATACGGAGGCCCTGTCCCTCTGATGCATTTCCAGCATCACACACACAAGGGGCTTTATAAAACTCTAGCTTTAGGCAATACAGTAATCTCCAACTCTTAGTAATGACCTGTACTGCATGATTTGGTAACGTAGACAGGGCAATCAGGCTTATCCTAGGAGGGATAGAGGGCTGTAGGAAGGTACAAAGAACTTGTAGCATGCACATGATCCAAGGAAACACTGATACACTGATGTATTGTCAAAATAGAAGTGTCTTTTATATACACGGACACAGAGAATTATTCAGAAAGGTAAGTACTATTAAAAGCCCTAAACACATTATAAAAACAATACTATGCTTATGGTAAGTAAACCAAAGCATAAACCACATTTAGAATAGCAATATGCATTTCAAGGTGAGTAAAACCTAGTGATACACATTTAGAATGGCAGTAAGCTATTCATGGGGAGTAAAACCATATTAGTAGACTTTTAGAATTACCCAAGGCAATTCAAGGTAATGTTAGACAGGCATAGTATCAAGAGAGACACAGACGCAAAGGCACAGCTCTAAAATGTTTATTGAAATACTTTGTTGGGTTGGTGTAATGCCTAACTGGCCCTAAATCTAAAGGGGTTGTTCCCTCAACTGATGTTTCTAAAGGCCGTCGATGTCCGTAAGTCCAAAACCAAAGTCTGTCTGTGTCAAAACCTAAGTAGAAAATAAGGGCACCTGGCAAAGTCCTGATTTACCCAGGTGGGTACATGTATATATATCAAAAATAATCAGGATGAAAGATCCTACAAGCGATTTGTCGTTCTGAATGTTATTTATTTCAAAACAACATGGAACATTTTTTGGTGACTCAATAGTTACTTTACAGTACTTTCGAAAAGCACGAAGGTTTTTAGAGCACGACGGACAAGGGTGATTGTATTTAGTGGTAACGCAGGTCAGTGTCGACCTCAGAGATATTGAGGTCAAAACTTCACATAGAGGCACATACAGAAATGAGGTAGGAAGGACCTACAGTTGGAGAAAGGTGTGCCTGGTACAGAACGTGGTCGCAGGCATGGTTTACACACGGTGTACACAACAGTTTTTACAAGATCATACACGAGAGGGGAATAGTACAGTTGTGTCACGGGGGATCGACGCAGGTGTGTTTCGGCCAGAAAGGGCTTGATTGGAGCCTGTCTGTGCGTTGGCCTTCGTCAGGATGGACACCAGTAGCGGTGTGGTCCGTGGTATCTGTGGGTAAGAGAAGGCTATAAGGATCTTGGAACGTAGTTGACTGATTTATAAATTATTTAATAATGGCTGAGGGATGCCGTCATGATACATCACATGGTGTATCAGAATACAGCTTACCTGCTGCTGCTGGAGCAGTGGGAGGCTGTGGGCAATCCTAAACTGGTTGCTGGATTGCAGGTGCGTGTGGCACTTAGAGAGGTCTCCTGAAGGTAGAAGTCCCTCAGTGAGCCGGATTGGGCCAGAGTGGGTCCCAATTTCTGAAATAACAAAAAATGGACCATGAAGAGTGAGGTGGTCCAAATTCTCAATGAGTAGTCGAGCTGTGAATGAATCGGGGGTCAAAAGACCTCACTGATCCCTTGTGGATGGTCTTCGTGGCCAGGGCAGAACGCTGTCCTTGTGGAAGGGTGAGGGTGGAGGTGAATTTGATAAAAATGGCTGACCGTGGATAGAGACGAATTCTACTTACGTGAATGGCAGTAGTGGTGTCCAAAGAGGTAAGTGCGGTGTGCTGGTGTGGATCCAGGTGAGCACAGGTACTAGAATGGCATGTGGTATCCTTCAAAAGTGCGGAGCCGTGCAGAATGTATTTGGCAATCGATGTGGGTGGTGAAGTAACTGACCATGTTCCATGGGAACTAACCACAGTGATCAAATGATGGGCTGATCCGGGAAATGGTGTGCGACACCCCAAACCATTGGTGCAGTGTTTCGTGATGGCCACACGTTCAGAGTGGTGGTGGTGAGTGATGGTGGTGGAGACCACGTTCTCAAGAATATAATGCAATAGTCTAATTATTGGCTAGTCCGGGAGCTATGATCCGTTAGTGCGGCGTCTGGTGAGCCCTGGCATGTGGAAAGTATCCGGGTGGGCTGGCCATGGAAGCGCAAAGCGTACCTCGGGGTCTCTTAGGCAAAGTGCGTGGTCTGGACTTTAGGCACGGGCGCAGCAAAGTTAAAATAACACATCCCGAACAACGCGAGTCACTGATAGGGAAAATCTATCAAACGGGTCGAGCGCGAGACGTCAGCATATCTAGGTATGTGACACTAACTTCACATGAGCACAAGTGGTGCTCAACGAGATCGAAACTTACCACGGCGTGTCCCGAACTAACGTCTCTGCGGGGTCCTCAGCAGGCAGAAGAATGCTGTGTGCGGTGTACCTGAGCATCAACACTGGAAGCAGGACACCCAATGGGAGGACGCAGTGGATTGGGAGGCGGCCACTGCAACCAATCCCCATGGGCTCCCTGGGTCAGCCTATTAGGTGTGGGCTGCGTGGAAGGGGGTGGGCGTAAACCACACTCGGGGTGATAGGACTACTCAGTGGCCATAGAATCATGGGAAAGGTAGTCGCATGTATGAGCTCTGTGTACTCAGAGTGAATGCTGATCAAATCAGCCGTGGAAGCAGGTGAACTGTCAACGCGTGTGAAGTATGCGTTGTGTAGTAGGTACTTATAAAGGTGAGATAGGAGGCAGAGTATAAACATATAAGAAGCCTATGCTGATGAGGAACAGTAGTCCAAACATGGATAGAACATCGGGAGGTGCACATCGTGCTATGCGTGTCAGACATCCGGGAATGCTGGGTTGCATACTAGAAAGCTATAAAAATACCACCGTAGTGGTTACATTAAAAGAAATGTGTCATGCCGGAGCATTTTGGATAGGTCATTCATTTCCTAGTGGTGGCAAAGCAATACAAGAGCATGCATGAATTCAAATGAGTGGCAGGCGAGTGCATTGAATTGCGTGATCATGAAACAGGCATAGACATTGTTTGTTCACTCAACAGAGTGCCATATCAGAGCAGTTTTGAATTCAAATGTGTGTTATACGAGAACATTGAATTGCGTTTTCATGTACCAGGCACAGAGATAGGCTATTACATTCAAAAGGTGCCATACCAAAAGCATTTTGAATTATGAGAACATTGAATTGCGTTTGCTTGTACCAGGCACACAGATAGGTTATTACATTCAAAAGGTGCCATACCAAAAGCATTTTTGGATGTTGATGGAGTGTCTGGTCAATCGTTTTTCAATAATGGTACAGCATTGAAGTGCATACATAGATTCAGATGTGTGGCCAACGAGAGTATTGAATTGTGTATTCATGCAAAAGAGATGGTGTGCACAGGGGTACATACTCGGCGCCCTGCTCATGGTACAAAACCACATTATAGTACATTGAAAATGTCTGAACATTATCTGCAGCACCCCGTGTCAACAGGGCGTATCCATGGTGGATGACGATGGCTTTCAGAAATGTTTCAATTCTACGGTTATGTTTAAACCGTGGCGGACTGTGGTGAGTTTGTGCACCCACTTTTGTTCTAGTCTTGTGAGGGCCAGGTTAATATCTCCTCTGCGTCGTTGTGGCTGTAATTGTTGCAGCACCGTCCAGGAAAATTGTTCGTGGGTGTGTCCGTTCTTGTTGAAGTGTTCAACTAGAGGTTTGTCTTGTACTTGGTTCTTGATACAAGACCTGTGTACATTGATCCTTTGTTTTACGGGTCTCATAGTCTTGCCGATGTATACCATATCACATGGGCACTTGATGGCATAGACAACATATTTGCTCTCACAGTTCGTGTGGTTGTTCAACTTCAAAACAAAATCCTTAAAATCCAACTGTAGGTCCTTCCTACCTCATTTCTGTATGTGCCTCTATGTGAATTTTTGACCTCAATATCCCTGAAGTAGACACTGACCTGTGTTACCACTGAATACAATCACCCTTGTCCGTCGTGCTCTAAAAACTTTCTTGCTTATCGAAAGTACTTTAAAGTAACTATTGAGTCACCAAAAAATGTTCCATGTTGTTTTTAAATAAATATCAACATTCAAATCGCTTGTAGGATCTTCATCCTGATTATTTTTTATCTATATACATTTGTCAAAACCTATGCTTGCCCTAACTCTTAGAAAAAATATGTTCTGGGGTCTTCTTAAAGAAAAATGGTGGCTCAAAAAGAAATGTAAACCACAACTGGTTCAGATGGCCTTACCATCAGGTGTAGTTCTGCCAGTTTCAGAAAAAAGATAGTTCAACAAAGAAAGGGTTGCCCTTAGTACCTTCCACGTAGGGCTCTTGCAGCAAATAAAGTTCACAATGTCTCTGGTTAGCTGAGGGGTCCCTTCCCCAAGCTTTTTTCCTTCCAGTTGGGCCTCTCACGTTTCCCTTCCCCATGCTTAGGCCCCTCTGTTGTCTAACAAAAGTTCACACAGTTCCTTCCATGGGGCAGTGTCTGAGACTTTCGATAACGCCGGGCTTTGGCTCCGCCCTTGCATGACCACTTTGACTTCTGACCCCTCTTTTCACGCTTTGTATCTTTTCTTATGTCTTGTTTTACTTTCCCCTTTCTTTCCACTTTGCAGTGCACTCCTGCACCTTCTTTCTCTCTGCTGTGCCTCTTGCACACTCCTGCTTTGTCGTGCCCCTGGCACACTCTTTTCACTTTGATGTGCACCCTTGCCCCTATCTTACTTTCGGGTTGCTCACACCCTCTCTTCTGCTTTCGGTTCACTCGCGCCCTCTCTTTGCTTTCACTCAACTTTCAAATGCACTCTTTCTGTCTTTCGGGTCTCTCACACCCTCTTCTCTGCTTTTGGGTCGCTGGTGCCCTCTCTTCTGTCTTTTTCTGTCTTTGCGCCGCTCATGCACCTTGTTTTCTTTGCTTTCCTTTTTCCGTGCCTCTTTCAATTTTCAAATCTCTGCTCCCGCTCCAGCCACATGCACACCACTGGGTTTCTCTCTCTCCTACTACAAAACTCACCCAGATAGCCCAGTGCTGGTGAGCAGCTTCAGGTTTTGTGGGCCGAATGGTCAGGGTCTAACCAACTGCCCCTCAGACATGCCTGGGACCCGCACACGTCCCAGGGGAATGAGCACTGGTCTAGACAGAGGCAATAATTAGCACCTCGCCTACCTCTGGCTCCATGGAGACGCAGCTCCCTCACCACGCTGCAACCCTCCAGCCACACAGGTTCAGCGTCTCGGCTTTCGACTCTCCTCCAGTTCGAGGCTTCCTGTGCTCCAGCCTCCATGTTCCAACCAGCAAACCCAGCTTGCTCCTCTTCTCTGGCAGAACCACACCTTTTATACCCTAAATGAGGGTCAAGTAGAGCAGGTGTGAATGGTTAAGGTAAACCGCCTGACCCTGCCTGACTCTGTTAGTGGGACAGCCTACTGGTGTAATGTGGTAGGCTTCTCTCTGCTCCTCACTGTTATGTCTATGGGTATTTTTCACTGTTCGCGATTGCCTCTTCATAGTCCCAGTACATGTTGGAAATTGGGAGGGGGAGATGGAATGGAACTGGAAATATCCCAAAAAAGCTGAGGGAGAGGGTTTTGATGTACAATGGGAAAAGGGGGAATACCATGTCTCACCTTTAGGCATTTTCCTCCCAATCCCCCATGCCCCTCCACTCAAGTGATATTCCCTCACTTGTCCACCCCCAGGGTCAGGATCCAAAACGGATGGCCCTTCCCTGGCCACCTGAATGGAGGATAGCGGGGGAGTAGGTGGGAGAACACTGTAAGGTTTCTCACAGTAAGCAGACCCTATTGGTATTACACTATGTGACTTATTCAGTTCCTAAAATAATATAGTTACACCAACATCACTTTTCAGAACCCAGTTCTAAGGTAAGCAATAACTTGTGAATCACTTTTGAAAGGGGCAGTATGCACTTCATCGATAAGTAAGAACTCAGGATGCACATTTAGAATGGCAATAAGCTATTCATGGTGAGTAAAAAACGTATTTGAAATAAACTCTTACACGTATTTCTATTACAGGAATATGTAGTTGTACCAATGTTACTTTTCAGAATAGTGGAACACAATTCTAAGGTAAGCAAGTTCTCTATATTACTTTTTCAGAAAGGCAGTAAGCAGTTCAATGCTAAGCAAAACCTAATGTTACACATTTATAATGGCATGAAGCTATTCAAGGGGAGTGAAACCCCAATGGTAATACCAGTGCTTTAAGTGGGGTAAGAAATTGAGGGGGGGCCCTCGTTTGGGGGCATGGCTTCCATTGTGGGAGTGGCCTAAAAGTGCACAAATCATAGTAAGGTGCGCAAACAAATATATAAATGTATTTGAGCATTTATATATTTGTTTGCGTACTACTATGGTTTGTGACTTTTCAAGCCTTCTTTTATATACATAGCAATGTTACATATTTCTATGTTTATAAAAGGTGGCTTGTAAGTGCACAAAGCATAGTAAATTACGCACACTTGTGTGCTTACCTTACTATGGTCTGTGTACTTTTCAAGCTGCCTTTTATAAACATAGACATTTGTAACATATGTCTATGTTTATAAAAGACGGCTTGAAAAGTAGGCATCTTTTATAAAGCCTTGAGGACGGACAAAACCCAAGGTGGCTTTGTCCGTCGACAAAGCTTTATAAAAGATGCCTTGAATTGTGTACGATTCAAGCAGTCTGTTATAAACATAGAAATATTTCTACTTTTATAAAAGATGGCTTAAACGTACACAGTTGAAGGCATCTTTTATAAAGCCTTGCCAAAGGAGAAAGGCGCCTCGAGCTCAGTGATCTCTGCTCTGAGCAGAGATCACAGACCCTGAGGCGTCTTTCACCCTCTGCGAACCCGTGGGTTCCGTGATCTAATCTGCATATTTGATCATGGAGCCCGCGGGTTCGCTGAGGGTCAGTGACCTGGCGAGGGAAAACTAAAGGACTCTAGCTTCCTCTGATGGCCCCTCAGATGAGGGGTCATCAGAGAAAGTTACAGTGACTGACGGAAGTGCCAGCCAGTCACAGCAACGCTGTGTCACAGCAACGCTGTGCCTGGCTGGCACTTCTGTCAGCTTGCCTGATGTTAAAGTGGCGGGCGCATTTCACGTTGCGGCTGCGGCCGCGGCGGGATAATGCGTCCTGCCATGGCGTGATGAGGTCGGGGGGCCCAGGCAGGGCCCCGGCTCACTTAAAGCACTGGGTAATACACTGTTATACTTATTCAGTTACAAGAATAATACAGTAATACCAACTCTGTTACTTTCTAGAATAGTGGAACACAATTCAAAAGTAAGTAAATAACTTTGTATACTTTTCAGAATGGTAGTAAGCAATTCACATATGAATAAAAACTTTGTAACGCTTTATAACTTATTCTGTTTCAGAGATAATCAGTTACAGCACTACCAAATTAGAAATAAGTACTTTGCAACACTTGTTCTATTTTCTAAGCAGAGGCCCTATACTTTGGGAGTCCTTCCCTATTCTAAGACATGAATGATTTCAGCAGCTGAAGGGGGACGCTGGTAGTCCCATGGCTAAGGGTAGGTAGGTCAGGAAAGGTACAGATGCAGCAAAGTCAGGGTTGCAGAGGGTTTCTCATCCAACAAGTAAGTACAGACTTTATAGTTAATAGAAAGCGTTGAGGGACTTCGTAGAATGCTCCCTAGATGTGTTCCAACTTTAGGCCTGGGGGTAAAGTATGGGCAAACTCTCAACTACACAAATCACTACCCTAGCCACAAAGGAGCGACATAAGACTTTAGGTAAGTATTTACCCCAAGCCACACAGTACATCAGCAGTGAACAATAGCTTGAACACAGCACCTTCACAATGCAGCAGCACAGGCCCCAGTCTCCGGATTCTTGGTCGTGGTGATGAAAGGACGGACACTGGATGGGAACTTGCAGTTGATAGAAAAGACTCACAGCAAAGGATTATTGCAGGTCTGTGGATTTGGCACCCTTTCAAGGTACCAGAAGGACGGTCATCGCTTGTTACGCTCACCTGATATCCCCGGGGGCATCTGGAAAGCTCTGAGGTCTGGAACCCTGGATAAGTAGTTGCTCAAAGTGGAAATAATGAATCTGCAATGCAGGAGGGAGGATTTGTAATAACTGTCTTTAGTGGGTGAATCTCCCACCTCCCTCAAACTGATCCCCCTCCCACCGAGTCTTTCTCACCTTATTTTCGAGTTTGGTGAGCTATCCATCCTGCGTTTCTTGTGCAGGGGCGCTTAGCGGTTGCAGGCGCTCTGACCGAATTGCTTCACTGGTGCAGTGCCCTGTTCTTCGGGTCCTGGCCTGCTGTGACCCCAAGTCTGCTGTAGACAGGTAGATTTGATGTTTTATCAGTCTTTGTCTGCTCTTATATGGTGGTTTGCAGAAGTTTCATTAATGTCTTTTTTTCCTTCTTTACAGGTGTGAAAGTCTTCTGGTGCAGGGTGGAGATGCACACTTTAGGTAAGAGAAAGCGCGAAGCGTGGCGTTCTTTTATTGTCTATTTAAAGCTAACCTGTGTTCTCTTCTTCTCCTCACAGGCCACTGTGGAGCTACAAATGGACGAGAGAACGATGAAACCTGGGCCCAGGAATCCGTTAAGGTAAGTAATGCATAGAGCTCAGCGCTTTTGTTAAATGTTGAAAACGAACCTGAATATTTCTCCCTTTCCCTTGCAGGATGCTGCTGTGGTTTTCTGGATGGAAGCGCAATGGAATTCAGGTAAGAATAATGAAATTCTATGTTCTGAAACCACATGTGTTTTAATATTATTCCCTTTCTTGTTATTTCAGGTCGCGATGTTCGAGCGGAGGCTGCGACAGCGGATTGCAGGAATTCCTCCAGCTAGTACTCACAGGTGAGTAATGTTGATGCTTTTCTTCTCTCTTTATTTCCACAGGTTGCGGTCTTCCAGTGGGGGATGGTTGAGATGCTGGATGCTGGATCGTGTACTCACAGGTAAGGCAGAGTAATCTTGTTCTTGTTCTTGCAGGACTGCAGGGAGTTGCTGAAGACCAGGAGATGAACACAGTGAGCGTCACGCTGCTAGATGCAGAATAACGTGAAGCGTGTTCTGCTGTTTGGGTGTGGTTTAAATAGCCCAGGTAAAGTAGTTCCAGGCAAAGTAGTTCCAGGCCCGGCCACACCCAAAGCACTAGACTGCATTGCTTGGTTCTTAAGAACTGAGCTATGCGGTGGCCTCCATGTTGGATTTAAAGTTCCCATGTTTATAATTGAAAGCAAACCTGCTATGTGTCCTCCTTACAGTGTATGAGCCTGGCACCAGAGGTGCCAGGACTGGCTTGAGGAGCCCTTTTGCTGAAGTTTTAAGGCCCTTAAGGCTATTGTGGGTGCTTGCTTGTGGTACAACTTGTGGCCCTTAATAGTGGTCATGACATTGTTGATCAGATTCAACTTGCTATCTCAGTCCATCACTCTGGTGAGAAGACATTAAGTAGTGTAATCGCGTGCCTGGAGGTCCAGCAGGAGTTCACCAAAGTTTCAGCAAGATTTGTTCTTTGGAAGATGTTGCATAGCACTCAGGCTCCAGTTGTTCCCAGGGTGGTTTGCAGTCCAGGAAGGTCACAGCTCATTGTGGGATGGCTCTAAATACAGGTTCTCTTAGGACTGAAATGGCTCAACAGTCTATGGTTCAGTGTCATCATCTTTGGGACTCCTCTGTCACATCAAAGTAGGGGTCAGCACAGGCAGCGGTTACACAGCAGGCACCTCCAGTCTCTGGAAGTAGCTACAGCAGTTGGCTCCTCTTCTTCATTAGATCTTCTGTTCCAGTGGTCGAATTGCTTCTGCTTCCAGATCCAGACCAGAAATACAGGCACACACACATCCTCTGCAAACTCTCCCTGCAGTTTACAGAACAGGGTGAGTGGCTGTCCAAGACGGACAGCCAACCCCCCAGTGGGGACTGGATTGTTTCAGGCACACCAGAAGACAAAGGTGAGCAAAGAGTCAGTCTCCTCCCTCACAGACACTCTGGAGCTTCGGTGGAAAGACAAACTTACAGCCAGGACCTCCCCCACCCAGGATGGCATAAGAAGTACAAAGAAGGGACAAGCACACTAAAATAGTGAAAAAAGAAAGATGTGACCGTTCTAGTAGAAATGTGACCCTTCTGTGCATTATCACCGCTGGTTTGACAACCTGTGATTAAAAATCACACAAAAGTCAGTAAAGTATGTCTACTGCCACCAGTCATAATAGTAAGCTTGTCACTGTAACAGAAATGATACAGGTGCAGTGAGAAAGAGGATACCATGTATCTCCCCAGTACTGCACATAAGGTGTAGTGTGCCGGTCTCACAATAAAAAATGTGGAGGTGATAAAAATCCTCTCTACCCTTGAGAACATGTGTTGTACAAGGTAAGTCAAGAGCAAATAAAAAGGAAAGCCAAAGGGACAGCACAGCAACACTGCACACAAAGTGCTGTGTATTGTAATAATAAAATGTAGATATCCAAAAAGTTATAGGAAAGGATAGATTAAAAAGAAAACTATGGAGAGTCAGATAAATTACACACATAAAAAGAGTAAAAGAAAGGGTGAGTGCTGAAAAAGGTTCCCAGTACCTCAAGAACATAGAAAAAGAATCCACAAGTCCAACAAAAAGTACTGGGGTCTGACATGTGAAGGTGATTTGGCACATAAATGAAAATGTAACCTACCACACACACACATACACACACACTCCACCTACCTCCTCAGATAGTCTTGTCTTTTTTGTCCGCTCTCGTTAGGGGATTGCGACTTGCTGATCAGAGCCCTTGAGCCATTTTAAAGGCCCATCTTGCTTCCTTTGTGTTTTTTGTATGGCTGTCGAGGAAATGGGTGGTTTTGGAGGCATTTTTGGGGTCCTTTGGTGAGTTTAGGACAGTACAGGATTTTTTGGGAGGGGTTTGTAAGTTATGAGTTATTATTCATCGTCTTTAATAGAGCATTATTCCCCTTTCACCTGCATTGCCAGAGAACCTCGATCCCTCTTTCATGCTCTTCTGCTTGTGTCTGTATACTTTAGGCTCCCTCTCCAATCTTCACCTTTTATCCTTCCTGCTGTTTAAAAAAATTTAATATAACAACAAAAATCCTTACACCTTTTCTGTGTTCGCATGATAAACCTTTGTGAGAGAACTCAAGAAGCCTTACTATTCTGTGCTCAGACACCCTTCCTACTGTTTGTGTATTTTGAGAACCCTTTCCCATGATGTGGGTCTTGTTGGCCATTGTTACTTATTCTGTGTTTTGCATTAGACAAAGGCACATTTGTGGTTTGCACATTGAAACCTTAGGCAACATATTATTTTATTTGGAGGGAGTGCTGGACTACCTATCAACCTTCATATCAGAAGCTGCAGTAGTCAGACAGCAGGGGGTAACAAAGCATGAGTGGGTGGGGCGGACAGAGTTTGAGACGAAGTGTGAGGTGGGAAGATAGTGGTTGAGGATGGGGAGATGGTGGTTTAGAAGGGGGGAGAGGTTGAGGAATGGGAAACAGTCGTTGATAAGGGGAAGATGGTTTTTCAGGAGAGAGAAGCCAGGGATGAGTCAGGGAAGAAAGTGCATGAGAAGGAGGAGGATGCAACTACCAATACAAACAATACGTACAAGGTTGTGGTAGAGGCAAACCCTACAGCAATCTCGGTCATTACCTTTCTATTGGAGTTGGCAGAGAGGAGGATGCACTCCAGCAGCAGCAAGGTAGCCACAAAGGTGCAGGGGGATGAAGGACAGGCGGAAGATAATGTGGTAGTGCTAAGAGCACCAGGCAGTGGAGCCAGAGATGGCATTACAAAAAATGGCTCAGGAGGAGGAGACTGAAACCACTTCAGCATTTCCCTGCCCATGCGCTGGGGGCCAGGCGGGCTCTAGATTTCATTAAGAGCATGAACTCAGGCAAAAGATATCCCCTTCCATGACATCAAAGCCCAGCAGTTGATCAGTGTGGAACTTCTCTTCAGCATGCCTGAGGGTGTGACTGTCTGTCTGTGGGGTGACAGGTAGTATAATATGCAAACTCTGCCAGAAGTGAATTCATTGGGGTAGCCCAAGTAAGAGTGTCTTATAAATCTCCTGAATGAGCAGGCACTTTAGGCCGTGTCACAACTAGTTCATCACCCTCCTGAAGTGATAACTATGGCTCCCAGGGCGTGTCAGAAGGTGTCACCAGTCATGCCCCAGCCTCCTTCTCACTCCATGCTTTAGGGCAGTCCAGCTTTCTCACTGTTCTGCACCCCCATGTCTGGCCCAGCACAGCCTGGTCCAGTGGCACCATCAACTAGTAGGGCCTCTTTACCACCACTAGCAACACATACTTGTGTTGGTTGTGGTAGGATTCAGGATGTAGTGCAATTTTGGCCTCCAGTCAAAAGAGTGATGAGGAATGCTGCCATACTTTTCATTATTTTTTTATTTGTTTGGATCAAGTAGATCTTTACAAAATATAAAAATCAACATTTTGTTGATTTACCACAATAAAAATACAATTATCTAACAAATAATTTCATCAAAAATAAAAAAATATGCCTAAAAAAGGAACAAAAAGGTAAAAGACTAAGAAGAAAGTCAAAGAAAAATAAGAAAAAAAAGATTTAAAAAAATAACATTATTCGTTTCTAAGGCTATATTAAGCCGTAATGACTGGAGAGGCATTGATCCCGGACTGCCCAACGCTTGAGTGGGTCATGCCAAGTTTTAAAAGGACCTGACCCACTGCAATCGTCAGGGCGGTGTTGTGCCCCGAGATCAAGCGATTCCAAAAGTTCTCTGAGTGCAGGCAGTCCATTTTATGCACACATTTCCCAAAATAGAGGATTCTAGTCTCCCAAGTTCCTTTGCATTCTATGCGTAAATGACGCAGATTTTGTTTGTTTTGAATTACACAGATTTTACAAAATGATATGATATTCTGGCTTTGCCCTCTAATACTTAGGATCTCGCCTGTGTGAATTCGGTTAAGGCGGGCCCTAAGAAAAACATATCTTGATTCACTGCTGGGATGTTTTAGCAAATAGTTAGGCAACTCTCCCAGTTTTTTTTCCACTACTAGGAAGCTATTCTTTGGTTTTACCAGCCTCATTTCCAGTCCTGTTTTAATCCAGTACATTATTTCCAGTTCTTTCTTTGCTTTCAGAGGATTCTCTATCAGGGTTGTTACCATTGAATCGGCTCCTTCCTGATTACTTTTAGCTTTTATGGCCAGCTGATGGAGGATCTTAGAGCTGTCCTTTTGGAAATGATGATTGACATCTTCATAAAGAGAGTCTTTTTGTGGTGTTGTTATTAACCTATAGAGAGATAGCAGTCTCCAAATTACCTGTTGCTGCTGATTTCAGGCCGAGCTCAAACCTTAAGACCTGAATGGAAAGACAGCTGGGCAGGCCCAACGAGCTCTTCCAAATGTGACTCTCCACCTGTTGCCCGTCTATGTCCCAGAACTTTGGTTGGGCCTCCAACCCATACAGTATCACAGGGATTACTTTGGTGTTATAAAACTGTATTAATGGTTTCATTGAAAATTTACAAAGCTCAAAGAAGATCTTTTTCATCTGTGGTATTGTTTTGTCAGCTTTAGATCTGATTTCAAGTTCCACTTTGCTCACTGATGGATAGGCAAACATTGTATAACCCAGATAGACTAATTTGTCTACCCCTGTAATTGCTTCTCCTTCAAAAAACCATTTACCAAAGTTAATTTGCTTTTTTGGGTGTTTCAGCACCAGAATTTTTGACTTTCTTGGATTTACTTGCAGTCCATTTAGTTTAGTGTATTCACTTAGCCCATTGAGTAAGTGCTGCAGGCCTATTGCTGTCCTGTCAATCAAGACGATGTCGTCTGCATAGGCGAGCCAAAAGACCTTGATGGAATTAAGTTTGGGACTTGCCATAGTCCATTTTTGAAGAAAGACTCCCAGATCTGACAAGTATAGGTTGAAGAAGAAGGGGGCTCCTATACACCCCTGTCGCACACCTTGTTCCACGCTGATTGTATTGGAAAGATGACCAGCCTTGTCTAATCTTACCATGAGCGAGGTGTTTTTGTGGAGCTCAATTAGAATTGCGTGGAGTTTATTTGAGTGACCCCATCTTCTCAATTTTGCCCACAATTTCTCCCTATTCACTAGGTCAAATGCTTTGGAGAGATCTACCCAGGCTCCAAAGAGCAGACCCTCTCCAAATTTCATCGTATGTTCTTCTAATAGACTCAGGGTGAGGTCATTTAGTGTTGTAGACATTCCTCGTCTGAAGCCTGTTTGAAATTTGGAGATGATGTTATTTGATTTGGCCCAGTCCTCTAGCTCTATCAAGAGTATCCGCATGAATATCTTACTCTCGATGTCCAAGAGGGCAATTGGCCTATAATTTTCGGGCTGTGATCTATCCCCTCCTTTGTAGAATGGTATTATGACTGCTTGTTTCCAAGAAGGAGGGAAGCATTTTACCTCTAGTATTTCCCTGTAGAGGGCATCAAGAAGTGTCGCCCAAGTGTTAACATTAGACTTCAAGACCTGATAAGTTAGCCCGTTTGGGCCAGCCGCCTTTGATGATGAGGCGCTCAAAATTAGATCTTCTATTAATTTTACATCAAAGTTAAGTTCCCACTTGGCGACTTCCTGTTGATTTTCCAGGGTGGCTGACGTGTTTTTGAAGTTTGTTTTCAGGTAATCTATCCACCTCTTTTCTGGAACCAGATTACATTCGGTGATATTACTGGCTGAATTCTTTCCTTTACTATTTATCACTGACCAGAAATTACGGGTACTATTTTCACAAAGAGCCTCCAGCATCTGTTCATTGTCTTGTTGCAGATGGAGGATCTTTCTTGACCGTGACCATTGCTTGTAGTTCCTAAGCAGCTTTTTCTGTTCTAAATAAAGTTCAGATGGGTTCATAAAAGAATACTTCAGCCGTCTAAGTTCACGCCTTAAGGACCTTTTTTGGATCCATGTCTCCTCATCAAAATAATGTAAGTGATGGGTTTCTTTTACCAAGGCTCCTACTGTCGGGTGGTGCACCAACCAAATAAATGGCTGAAAGCAGTATGGTTTACAGTTCTCTTTTTGTTCTTCTAAAGAGATACGATTTAACTTCTCATTCAAATTTTACCCCTCTCTTTTATATTTAACCAAAACTGCTTTGCCTTTCCTCAGTAGTAGGTTCTGTGAGTATTTAGCCGACTTATCTTTCATTGAGCTCGTAAATTTGACGCTTAGCCGAGCATGATCACTCCCTTCTCCCCAGATTATTTCCATAGATGTTTTCTTCATTTGTAGTTTTTCAGAAACGAATACATAATCCAATGTGGAGAAGGCATTGTCGCATGACCATGTTGGATTCGAAGGGTAGTCACCTTCAGCAGGGCCATTTAGCATTAAAAGGCCCCACAAGTTTAGAAAATCTGACCACTGTTTCCCAGCCTTGGAGATGTTTACCCATTTTGATGCATTGTTCCTGTCTTGAGTCATAATACATTGCGTATTCAGATCCCTGCCCAAGATCACACTGGCGTCACCATGGAACAACGCAATTTTCTCCAGGACCATTGACAACGACCGATGGAATTGATCAAGGCTACATTGCACTGGGTTCCAATAAATATTCACTACTACAAGGGAAGGAAGATCGTGGGCAGACTGTAGTTCGACTTCACATGCCAGGATTCCTTCCTTTCCATTGTACAAAAGTGTGGCATTTTTGCTAAATAAGTTGTTAATTCCAAGCAACAATCCCCCCGACGGTCGACCTTTAGATTTTTGGCTTGCCGGGGTTGTAAATATTATGAACCCTTCTATTTCTATTGGGTGTGTGTGCCAGGTCTTCTGAAGTAGAATAACGTCAGAGTTTAAAAAGAGATCTTTCTTTCTGCTACTCACAGTAAATGTCTTAGGGCCGCGGGTGTTCCAACTTTTAATGGTAATTTCATTATGCCTAAAGACTCTGCTGTGTCAACCCCAACTTTAGTAGAACTTGTGAAAAGGATCTCTGGGAGTGCTGCTAAAGTGCTGGCCTTATTTTCTTCCGAGTTTCCCCGGGATGGCACTACTGGCTCCTGAATTGAGATTTCCACAGCTTTCGCGCTTTCTCCTTCAGGGATAAACATCTCAATGTTTTGACTCATTTGCCCTTCAGGCTGATTTTTTCCAGCTCTTTTTTGTTACTTTTTATGGCTTTCCACGCTTTTTGTGATGTAAAACCCACCTCTACTATGTTCATCCCCTGTCTGCTCGGAAACTTTACATATTCTATGTCCTGCAAGCCAAACAGGTAGAGGTTGGGAACTCTCTTGACGTAGTGCAAGATAGCACTTCTGCAAAGTGATGCATGTTTTGGTATTTTATTTAGCACTTTTAGCCAAAGTTTTGGAACAGCATATTCTTGGGATTCTAGATCTTCTTCCGTGACTTGTTCATAAGAGTTCATCTCCACATCTACTGTCATTTTTTGATCTTCTGTTTTTCCTTTCAATACCTCTGCCAATTTCTTAGTCTTACCCTGCCCATTTTTGACTTCGACCATCAGTGGTGGTGTACTTGTGCTTTCCTTAACATCTTGTTTCAAAAAGATTGGTGCAATTTTTACCGTTGCTTTTGTTGCGCTCTAAATTTTTTTAGGAAGATTTCTGTTCTCCTTCCCCAAAAATATTGAGGCCCAAGGTGGGCCTTTCAATGATGGGCAGGTAAGAACTGATTTTTTCCCTCTATTCTCTTCTCCACTCCCAGTTGGGCTTTTGGTGCTCAAGACTCCTGCGGATGGTGTAAAACTTCTTGTTGAACCATAGGATCTGTCTGAAGACCAACATTAGCCCTCAAGATCTTTGCTTTAGTCGGGCTGCACGAGTCAGATTCCAAGAAAGCTTTCTGCTTCGTCCAGCTTCGCTCGTCTAGACAGCCGTGACAGGAGACGATACGTCCCTTCTTTTCAGCGCGATTCACTTCGGGTTTCCATTCTACGCGCATGCGCTTTTCCAGTTACTTACTTGTTCCTGAGTGTTCCAGTCGCATTCGCAACGGACACTGCGAAACCATGACTCTGCATACTACAGCAGCTGTGGAGCGTTCACTTTTGTTCGGAAGGTAAATTTTGAGCCACTACTGCTCTCCTTCATTTCTCTGCCACACAAACTCACTAGCGCTGTTAACTCTAATACTACAACGTAATGAACAGCATTACTGATAGACTAATATTTCAGCGAATTTTTGAGCTGCCATTACTTCATCCTTAACCTCCTTCACCTGCTACTTTACTATGGGGATGCCTAAGATCCTTAACATCCACGAGCGGGTTGAGCTCCTCTACCAAATAGGATCCAGCCTTTTCTCTGACGCTAAGACCTATGATGTTCCAATGGCCTTTGTGGGTACTCAAGTAATAATATAGTTCTACTCTCTATCTTTACAGTACAATACCAGCTCCTAACACTATCCGCTCTTCCAACCCTGACAGCATTATTGCTGCACCAGAAGACCTAAGACCAACACAATATGAAGTCTTAAGTAAGTTTCATTTGAAAGCTTGCTGCTATTAATACTACTAAGATGGCGCTAGCTGCCCTACCGCTATTTGTGAACTGTGTAGGCCAGTAGCACCATGCCTACAGTTTAGAGAATATTTAGTTAGTTTTTTGTTTGTGTGTTTACAGGGATACCTCTGGGGACTGCAACACTATGAATCTAGGCAGTACCTAGACAATACTTAACGACACTAAGAGACGGTAAGCACCCTATTGTAGGGCGTTTTTTTCCTTCAGTGTATAATGACTAAAACACTGTCTAAGAAACCACAATAATCACAATGTGGTTTTTTGTCTTTATGATTAGGTTTGGCCTGGTACTTTCAACATGTATTAAGAACAATTGTTTATGAACAGCGATCAATCTAGACTAATCCACACTCAATACGATCAAGGACTCTACGCTGCCGAACCTGCCAGAACTTAGCTTAGTTCTATCAAGCTTCCAACTTGACTAAAGCTGAGGACAAGTTCTGTCTCAGCCTCCACACCGCCCTGAAGAAGTTCCTATAACTAATCCCAAGGAATACAGGAACGAAACATGTAGGGCTACTACAGATACTAACACTAAGTACCTGAATAAGGAATTATAACCAGCAAAGGTGTATTTTAGGTACTCTGAAACCAAAACACCATATCCTGAGACACTTGACAAGAATAGGTCTCACGTGTTATCTTTAGTGTGGCTCTTTCTGTTTACCAAAATAAGTCAAAGGTTGCCTTTTCTTTAAGTTTTCAAACTACAATTTTAAACAATTACCTGACAAATCTAGAATTCTTATGTATTTTGAAGTCAGATTCAGTTAAAGTATGCTGTTTGTACTTTATTAACACTTTTTGGTGATTAGCACAAAGCACTTTATTTAAACAGCACTGGTCACTTTGTCAATTATTTTACTGACTACATTTTATGTGTATGTTTTTATAACCTTATAGATTGTGTATTAAAATTGTTTTTAACTGAACATATAATGAAGTCAGGTTGTATTCTCCATGAACTTCGTAGCGTTACTGTCTGACATCATGTTTTAGTGTGTTAGTTCATGTTCAACCAGGATACAAAGTGTCCAAACCTTTATGAGGTACGGGAGCCTTTATGTTCTATTATTCTCTAATAAGATATGTCCGGTTTGCTCCCCGACTACCTCCAGTATACCTGATTTCCCTCTAAGTGTGTACAGCTTTCTGCTTCCCTTCTGTCCGTTTTTTTTTCTTCGGCATTACTAAAGGGTTTCCTACTTTTTTTCTGGGAACCTTTCGTGTTTCCGTTTGTTATATCCAGTAGATGCGAGTCATTTCCTAGCATGTCTTTCTGAGAGGTGTTTCCCAAGTCTTTGATTATTGAAGGATCTTCAATATTAAGCTGTTTCATTTTTAAGGCACCAGACTTCTTTATTTTTTTTCTTTCGCGGGATAACTGGGAATGCCATTGTGATGATTTTCTTTCTCATTTCTTTTGTTTTGGCGTTCCTTCGTCCCTTTGACAATTGTTTGCCAGGTACCAGCCATTCACCAGAGCTTCCATCCTGAGGGCTTGACACATCCTCCTGAATATTTATGGGAGCTCAATTTCTGCCACTGCATCTTCATCCACAACATGTGCAAGTCTTCTGAACTCCTCCAAAACTGACTCCGAGGCGGGAGTGTCATCAAACTGATTCTTTGTCCCCTCTCTCTCTCTCTGGCTTACCGCGGTCCAGTTTCTGTTTTCCTTTCAGTCTTCACTAGGTGTAAAATGTCTTCAAGCAGACACTTGTGTTTTTCTTCTTCCTCTTTTTTCCTTGTCAACGACCTTTCTAGGGCTGAGAGGTCTCATCCTTGTCTCGCCAGCTCCACTCTCAGCTCTCCTAGAGCCGGAGTAATAGTTGTGTTAATTGATGAGGTCAGCCCCACTACTATGGAGTCCAAACTTGTTAGATCTTTGGTTATTTCCATCAGGGTACCTGATTGAAGTTGAACTTCCAGTTTCAATTGCTCAAAGACAGACACCAGTGAGTTTAATACAAAGTTCAAAGCACCCAGTGCAGCTGCACTTGGCTCTTTTGGAGATTCTTCTCCTATTGTATTTTTTGGTTCCTCCGCTGCTTCTGACATGGAGCCTATTTTTTTCCCCTTTGTAATTTTGTAAAGGAACTTCCTCTTCTGGAGCCTCCTCTACATTTGGTATCTCCCTTTCGGGCACTTCAATATTTTGTAAGGGCAATTGTGGGGAAGGGTCTGCTATAGATAAGCAGTCATTTATGTCATTTCCAAGGAGTTCTGTACCGCTTCTCCATGTACCATCTCCAATATCACAAAGTTTTTTCTTGCCAAAGTGTTTGTCGATTTTCCTTTGGATCTTATTTGTAGTGGTGGCATATTCCAAACCCTTTCTCCATGACTGCACCGTGTCAGAGGGTGTGCTACTGGCTGGCAGAGATCCCAGGGAACCAAGATGCACCTGCGCAATAGTTATATTTGCTGGGTGTTGACTTGTGGAGGGTACATTATTCAAGGGCAGCTCTTGATCTTGGTTCTGATTTTGCAGCTCCTCATAATAGGAGCCGTCCCATTCTGGGAACCTAGTGTCATCCTGCAATGCTTTACTTCTCTGTTTCATTGTCCCCACACTCCACTGTGCACAGCACAAGCAAAAAACTGGTTATCCCCATGCCTCACTGCTCACAGCGCAGGCACAGTGCTGGGTGTCTCCGTGCTCCACTACTCAAACACCAAGACAGTCAAGCCACACTGCCGTAAAGGACGCTTAGCCGTCGCAACCAGCTGCCAAGTGTCAAGTGTATAGCAGTGGGCAGGGTACGACAACTGTGCGTCGCAAAATCAAGCTACCCTGCTAGAAACACACAGCCACTTCCAGCTGCACAGCAAAGTACAGCAAAGTACGGAGGGAAGAAGCAACCAGGCTATACAAAGTGCTCAGGTATGCTTATTTACCCCCCCCCCCAGGCGATTATTTCCTGCTTGAAGTAAGCTCAGCAACACTGCAGCTCAAAGCAGCCCAATACAGCCCAATACAGCACAGTACTAGCGGCACTAGCACAGACAAACCAGCAGGACAAACCAGATGGTTTGCACAGACAAACAGATGGACAGGGTGGGAAACGAGGTGCAAAACAAGGCAGTGTGCCTTTCACAGCTTCTTCACAGCTTCTTACCAGAGTTTAGCTGTGGTTTCGTTCTAGTCCACCCAGCACCTCAGGAGCGAAAGCTTAAAATTTAGGGGGTCAAAAGGCAAAAGAGCGGCAGCTCAGGCAAATCAGGTAGCTCAGGCAGCTTACCCGGACCACTCCGCTTCTGCTCCCGCTCCGCTCCGCTTCGTGCCTTCTCCCGGTGCCGAGCTCCACTCTCAAAATGTCTCGAGCGTCTTCCTAGGCTCTTAAGCTCTTCGAGTCCAGGTGCCCTGGAGCAGCTCCCGACAACCTCCCTGCCAAGCTCCCTGCCAAGCCTACCCCGCGGGGGTAGCGAGTAGATCAAGTACCGATATGATCCGATATGTTCCGCGGTTCGCTTGTTTCTCCAGGACGCTGCTCCGCTGGCTTCGAGGCTCAAGTAAAGGACCCTACAAACTACCCGCTGCACGCCACAGACTCAAGCCACACCTCGTATGCTGCACGAATGCTTGTACGCTCTCAGACGTTCTCAGACAAATGCTGCCATACTCTTCATTGCATTGTGTGGCCTCTGTCTGTTGGTGTGAGCTAGATGACAAGGTAGTGGTGGATGCCATGGGAAAGCATGTGCTCGTGCACCACCCTACCATCTTCTAAATGACTGTCTAAAAGGGTAGTAAAAGGGCTACATGGGGCACAGGAAGAAAAAAGGCATTAGTAGAGCCAAGTACATTCAGGCATCACTTCCCATTTGTGAGTGCAGTACTAGCACTCAGATAGTGTCTCCACTAGTTAGTAGAGTGAAATAAAATTAGGTGGAGCCACCACTAAATCCAATGTTGCTATTAACTGGGCTGAAGAAGTCAAGAATATCACATGTTGTGGGGGGCGCTGTTGAGCGCCGAACAAGATGACCGCCTGAACGTGACTCTCCGCGGCAGGCAGTCACAGTATCCTCTCTTGCGGCACCTTCTTCGATCCGCACTGGACTCCGGAGGGCACGACTCGATCGAGGACGATCCGTGCTCCATCTGGATCGAACCCCGGCGCGAAACGGGGCCGAGGACCCCGAGATCCAGTCATCTCTCCGCCCCTCCCCCACCTGCGAGGCGGCTTCGCGCCGACGTCCTTCCTCGGCTGCGGGACGTGCCGGGCTTCTCGGATTGCTGGAGCAGCCACAAGCTCCAACGAGGATCCTCGCCCACCCCCACCGGGGGTCACTGACTGTGGGGCCTCCCCCGGAGCCCGGACCCTGCGCTTCCTGCCATCGCGGAGGGGCGGCACACATACGGCTGCGGCCGTGGCGCAACCCGGCGCCGCCTCGTGGTGTGCCCTCGCAGCTGCTGTGGCCTGGCCCTTCCCGGACTGTGGTCCTGCTCGCCGTGGGGGCCGACGGCTGGAGGCCCCCCCCGGGGACACTTCTACGGAGGGGTCGAGCTGCGGTGCCCCCCTGGACGCCTAGCACCGCGCTCCCCCTGCTGACACACACTGTAGGGCCCCGGGCCCAATAAGGTACGTGGTGCGTGGGGGTAGTGCCGGCCTCAGTGACTTGGGGCCCACCTTGCTGTGTGCTGGCGCTCTCGCCCAGCGCAGTCGGCCTCGCCCTGGAGTTGCATCGCCTTGGGACCCCTCTCTCCTGCGGATCTGGCAATTGACTTGGGGGGCTCTGGGCCACGCCAGTCACCCACAACATTATTATTATCTACATTGAGGGACCTCATGGCCTGAAAATCATCGGGATTTGGTTTATTCTACATCGCTGTTCTGGAGTCTCAGCCTGTCCATTTCATTGGGGGGCCGGTCGGGACTCTTCCCTACCCCTCCTATAGGCTCGCTTGAACTACCACCCGGCTCCCGCGGCGGCCACTACACACCACCGCTCTCGGCCCCTGGGTCGCTTTCACTGGATCTCTCCGGGCTTTGTCTCCACGGGCCCCACCGACCGCCACGGTCCCAACATAACGGGCCTACAGTCGCTGACCTCCTCTCTGAAAATCACCTGCTCTACATCACGTCCCGCGAGGTTCCCATACCTCCCTCTCTTGAGCTGCTGGGACCCCCCACTTACTCTATTGGAACTCCAACCTTGCCAGGATGACCAAGGGGGCCTCAAAGAGACAGAGCTCCATCAATATGTTCGCAAAGTCATCGGTGAGACCGCCAGAGGAAACCACCGAGCAGGCTCCAACGGCGTCATCATCCTCCACAGCTCCGGAGTCCCAAAACATGATGGATTTTATCCAGGAGGGCTTCACCGCACTCCACTCAAAACTAGATGACATGAACGGCACTATATCCTCTATCAAGGCCCATATTGAGAGGACGGATAGCCGGGTGGCGCAGGTCGAGACAAGGGTGGGCTCCGCTGAAGTTGCATTGGGTGCTCTGCGCTCCGAGGTCATCGCCCTTTCCAATCGGGTCCTCGACGTGGAAAAGAAGAACGAGGACTTGGAATCCCGATTAAGGCGCAATAACCTTCGTATCATCGGCGTTCCTGAGAATGAAGTTCATGAATCAATATCAATGGAAGACTTTGTTGAACATACATTGCTGACACTCCTCGATTCACCCAAACTTTCCCCGCAATTTTCCATAGAGCGTGCGCACCGAGCCCTAACGGCTAAACCCAAGCCCGGCGCTCCTCCTCGGCCCATCATAGCCTGTGTGCTGAATTTTCGTGACCGCGATGCCCTCCTCAGGGCCGCGAGGCTCAAGGGTGAGCTCTCACTGGGCGGTGCGAGGATTCACCTCTATCCAGACTTCTCGGTGGCCGTTCAACGTGAGCGCGAGACTTTCATGGCGGTAAAACGCAGGCTGCGTGATCTCTCAGTTAAATACGCCATGCTCTACCCCGCCAAACTCCGTCTAGAACACGCCAACCGGGTGTTCTTCTTCACTCTTCCAGAAGAGGCCTCCAAGTTCCTGGACGAGCATTTCCCAGGCTAATACCCTCTCTCTGTCCAAGGTCCTACTGCTACCCTATAGCCCGGTCAAGGAGGGCCCGCACCCTGCTACCTTCCTATACCGGAGTCACACTGGTTTTCTATTCTGTAACCTGTTTAGAATGTTCATTGTCATGAATATGTGCCGCACTAACATGTGCAACATCTCCGCCCAAGCTACGTACAAGTTCTCACTGTTTGCACTTTTCATCTCACTTGACCTGCCGTGCCCGGAGAGACACGGCCAATTTGGCCTACAGGCCCCCAGGCGCTGATGCCTTTGGTTTGGTTTTTGTTGGGGGGTTTTGGGATTGTCATCCCTCTGTTTGGGGGGGGATGTGGGTGGGGGTGGAGCATGTTGGGGGTTATGTTACAAAAAACTTGGCATTGGCAGCAATTACGGACCGCGATGTGGTACTCAACGACTGTTACTGCAGGGTGAGTAAACTGGCCCATTGGCTATTGGTACTTCCTCTGATATATTTGCTCTCGCATCAATGTCTGGGAGCGACTTGACTTTTATGAGCTGGAATGTTCGGGGGTTGGGTAACTACAAAAAGATGAGGCAGCTACTGCTACTGGCCGAGCGTCATGGATCCAAGGTTCTCTTCTTACAGGAGACGCATGCCCGCACGGAACAGTGCATAAGATTTGCCAAATCATGGGGCCCCCACAGATTCTCCACCGATTTTTCTTCCCAAAGCCGTGGGGTCATGACCCTCATCCATAAGAGTCTCAAGTTCACTCTCATCTCCTCACACATAGACCCTCAGGGCAGATATGTACTGCTTCATGCTACGCTTCAAAATAAGAAGATAGTCCTGCTGAACATATATGGTCCCAATATAGATGATCCAGAATTCTATGTACAGGTCTCATCCCTTCTCGATAGCTTCCCCCTTGTCCCCATCCTCTGGGGGGGGATTTCAACACAATTCTCGATGTAACCCTCGATAGGTCTGGGTCCAAGCCTCGTCAGCTCTCTAGAGCAGCCTACGCTGCACTATCGTCCCTTCCCCGTCTCGCCATGGTCGATGCATGGAGGTTCTTTTACCCGGATTCCCGCGTTTATTCTTTCTACTCTTCGGTCCATGACTCTTACTCCCGTATCGACAGGTGGGTGATCTCCAATGTCCTGGTTAAGAATGTCATACAGCTACAGATTCTCCCCAGAACCCTGTCTGACCACTCTCCTGTGACCATTACCTTGAATTGGGGACCGGACCCGGGCTGTACCCGACGTTGGAGGCTGAAGCCTCTTTCCCTGCTAGACCCGGAATTTTGTTCTGAGCTTGAGCTATCTATCGAGGAGTTCTTTGAGACAAACACAGGTTCGGTAACATCACAGGCCATTCTATGGGAGTCCTTCAAGGTTTACATTAGAGGGATGGCGCTGTCGAAGGAGAACGGTGTTCTCAAATCGATCCGTAGAAACCTCGCAGAGAGCGAATCCAAATTATCGACCCTTGAGGCTCAATGTTCACTTCACTCCACTCCGGGAACCCTGGCTGACATCGGGGTGGAGCTGGATACGTTCCGATCCCTGGCAGAGCGCAAACAAAAATTCTTGGACAACCCTGGCATGGCGAGGAGATACGGGGAGGGTGAGCGCCCTGGCCGATTTCTGGCGAGACTGATCCGTCGTGAGATGGGGTCCCCGCATATACTTGGGATTGAGGGACTGGACGGCTCTATGGCTGTCGCCTCACAAGACATCAATAATGAATTTTTCAAGTTCTATGAAACCCTATATTCCAACTCTGATGAGGTGCCGGAGGTGGAGATCGACTCCTTCCTCAATACCCTTCCTTTGACGACTCTCTCTCCGGAGTCCGCAGGTTCTCTTGATTCCCCACTTACGCTTGAGGAACTCTCTGATGCGGTGGACTCCTTATCCTCGGGGAAGGCCCCCGGCTCGGATGGTATCCCAGTTGAATTTTGTAAGCGCTATAAACGACTTTTGCTCCCTCACCTGTTAGCTCTCTGGGAGGAGTCGGTTGAAGCCGGGGTATTTCCCCCCTCACTCCGTGAAGCCACAATTACGGTACTTCTTAAACCTGGCAAATCTCCCTCACAATGCATTTCATACCGCCCGCTTTCACTTATAAACTGCGATGTCAAAATATTTGCTAAGGCACTGGCACTCCGGTTAGCTCCCCTCTTGCCATCTGTCATCCATCCGGATCAGGGGGGCTTCATCCCGGGTCGCTCTACCTCCCTGAACCTTAGACGTCTCTTTAATATAATTAACAGAATAAACCCCGAGACACACGCGGTAGCGGCCACCCTCGACATGCAAAAGGCGTTTGATTCGATTTCATGGAGGTACTTGTGGTGGGTCCTCGAGAGCTGTAGGTTTGGTCCCTCTTTTCTCTCCTGGGTCAGATTGCTCTACTCCGACCCCGTGGCTAGGGTCCGTACAGGTGACCACTGTTCCCCCCTCTTTGGGATCGCTAGGGGGACGAGACAGGGATGCCCCTTCTCTCCCCTGATCTTCGCTATAGCAATAGAGCCCTTCGCTGACATGCTCCATCAATTCCATGCACATAGAGGACTCCGTACTGCGGGCCAGGCGGACATAGTGTCTCTATATGCCGATGACGCTTTGTTGCTTATACGATCTCCCTCCGTCAACTTATTCCCAATACTGGAAGACGTCAAGCACTTCGGCCGAATCTCTGGCCTCAAGGTGAATTGCTGGAAATCTACACTTTTCCCTCTTACAGAATGCACTCTCCCCCCCTGGACACCCAGGGGTTCACATGGGCTCAGTCTACTTTCACTTATTTGGGGATCGAGATAACGCGCCATCGAGCACTGACATTCAACGAGAACTATCAAAAGTATCTCACACATTTGTCATCTAAGGTTCTAGCCTGGGACAAACTCCCAATATCCCTCGCAGGCAGGATAGACCTACTGAAAATGGTGGTGTTGCCCCAGTTACTCTACAAGTTCGCTAACATTCCCCTGTGGCCGGGGGGTGGTTTCTTCTGGGAGCTGACTCGCACGGTCAATTCCTTTCTCTGGCATTCGGGCGCGGTCCGCCTTAAACTGGACACCTTATCTACCCCTATGGCTTATGGGGGCTTTGGTGCCCCTGACTTCTTTAAATACTGGCTGGTATCCCAAATCCAGTATACATCCTACTGGTTTAACGCAACGGACCCCCACCCACATGTCAGACTCGAGAAACTTGCGGTCTGTGACCGTGATATTCGCTCCCTAGTGATACAGCCCACCCCTCCGGAACTGGACTCACAGAGCCCGGTTGCCTGCACATCCCTGGCACTGGCCAACACATGGAAATTGTCTGGTACTGCTCACACCTTCCATGGTAACCTCCCTCTTTGGAACTTCCTACCTGGGGTCCCACGGGTGCCATCGGCCATGGTCCAACGCTGGGCTGAGGCGGGCATATGAGCTGCTGCGTGATGTGTTCGATCAGGGAATATTTGTCGAGTGGCCCGACCTCCCATTGCCCTTGAGAAGAGGCCGGAGTGTGTGGCTCCAATATTCATCTCTTCGCAGGACCCTTAAGCGTAATTATCCGATGTTTCCGGCTTTACCACCGGATGACCCTATCATTGAGGAGCTCACCTCCCCCTCGCCCACTAGAGGTAAAATATCTAGACTATACACCATGCTGCAATCCAGATCCATTCCAGAATTCACTAAGCTGAGGCGGGCATGGGAGGTGGACCTTGGTGTTGAAATGTCTGATGAGCGCTGGGCGCACTTGTGTGATCGCATACACCCGGTGTCCTTCAACTCCCGCTTTAAATTGATGCAGTTTAAAATCCTACATAGGTTCCACTACACCCCGATCAGATTGCACCACATGTCCAGTGATCACCCCTCTGGCTGCCCTAGGTGCGGCCATGATGCGGCTGATTACATTCATATGATTTGGTCCTGCCCCCGCCTTTCACAGTTTTGGGAGGCGGTCTGCTCGACGGTGTCGGCCATGCTCGACTACCCCATCAATCCCTCCCCGGCGGTATGCCTCTTTCACGACCTCCCGGGCCTCCCCCGGAACTCCAGACAACTAGCGGGCCTCTGCATGCTTCTTGCTGTTCGTTCCATCCTACTGTGCTGGCTTCGCCTCTGGCCTCCCACACACGCCCAATGGCTAAGAGCAGTCACGTGGGCTTCGGACTCGGAGGAAACTTGGTCTCACCTACAACCCACTCACTCTAGGCCCAGGAATATCTGGCTCAGATTCCGATCTTATATGTCAGATCTGAATGTGACACCGGCCACATCTCCCCTAGCCACCTCTCCCCACCGACCAGGGCTCTCGCCTCCATCATAGCTCCCGGACTTCTTGTTGTTTATGTTATAAAAGTGCCCAATGGCTGTGTTCATCTGTGATGTAACTCCTGATTACCAGCACTGTATATTTATTGTACTTGTATTGTACCTGTCTGGCGATGTTCGCCTGTCTTTTTTGCTGCCACGCTAAATGAATAAAAAGAAGTTTAAAAAAAAAGAATATCACATGTTGTACAGGATCATGGGTGGCTCTGCTGATTGGTAGAGCCAAACACATTGTGGATAAAAGAAAAGCTAACAATGTACTTTTGCAAAAGCCGAAGTCTCTGCCAACTTTCCCATGAAGCTTCATATATACGTGAATGTGGTTGGATCACAGACAAATCCTCATTATATATGGAATATGTTGTGTGGTCTTCCAAGCTATGGACCTGTGGTTTCCTCCCACTGAAATCTTCAAGATGATCATTCATTTTTTATAAAAGCAAGCTCTTTCACTTGTGTTTAAATTAGGCATCTCTGGTGATCTCCGACCACAACTCCAGTAGTGACAAAAAAACTGTTAACACTGCAGGATAGATGGGGAGCACCTTAGGCTTTCCAGAGCTAATTGAACAAGTACAGATAGGCACACTGACTGCATGGCAACCCATAATTTCAGTAGATGATCCTCACTACACATTTGGCATGTGTTAGGAACACAGGCATCAACCATAGTTTGCACTGTGTCCTAAATTTTCTCGGCTGGGACGCAATGCATATAACAAGTCAGACTAGGTGAGGAGTCTGTCCCACAGCCTCTTACATTTCTCTACTCTCCAAAGGTTCATCTACGAGCCTCCTAAACTAGTGAGAGGAGTTGTGGAGAATGAGTATGCACTGTCTGGTAAACCTTTTGCAATGGTGCAGTCCCCTACTGCATGGTTGATCTCTGATCTCTGTTTAGACCCTATTATTCCAGCCAGGCTTCTAAACTTCTGTTTTTTTTCTTACACACTTCCTGTTGCGATAGACAAACACCTGCCACCTTGACTGTATTCCCTGAGTCAAGAAATGATGCCAGGAGATATTTCTCATTTATTTTCCGCCAAAAACAATGTGTGGATCCTGTCAAAAGGTTGAGAGCAGATTTATAATTCCTCTGCTTCTGCAAGACAGGGGACATGAGCAACGCAGGGAACGTGCAGGTTTTTGCCAAATCTCAGGGCACTAGCAATATTAGATGCATTGTCCGCTACCACGAAACCAACTTGTAAATCATGAGTAAGCCAATGCACTATACCCTTTGCTTTCTCCCAGAGATATCCTCGCATACAAAAGGTGGATTTACTGATTAAGATGACCTTGTTTCTGGTGATGGCCATGAAACCACTGCCTTGAGATCTGATCCCCATTACCATTGCTAGTTTGACTTTCTTACCCTCATAGTCATCCAGTACCATTCCACTATTTCCCACCACGACAATAGAGCTGTGATACTGAAGTTCACGTGAACTAGCGGCAAGGGATCAACAGGAATAAACGGAGCCAAGGATCTGACTCAATTCACAGTTTTCTATAAAGGAATGGGGCAGTAAATGTATTGCCAGCATTACAACATGGTTGTCATAGATAGAGGGTTTTATGTCTTTTGGGATATTTTGTGATACACTCAAAGCCTCAGCAACAGTGGGCTGGTGCATTGTGGGTGATATCACGGGTTGTCTAAGTGCAGGTTGATCTAAAGACAAAGATGATCAATAAACATATGTGCATGAGCATCTCGCACCACTACACTACAACACATGGCTGATTCACAGATTTTAGCAGCACTCCTGTAATGACTGAGAACATCTATGAATCAGCAAGGTTCTCTAGTGTAGTGGTGCAGGATGGTCATGTACATGTGTTGATTGCCTGCAATTAACAGGTGCTGGGGGTCTGGCTTCCCCCCATTCCCTTTCTCAAGCATGTAGATGATGCCATCTCTTGTGAGTCTACAGGGAAGAGGTGCCCAAATGGGTGCCCTGCTAGTCCTGCAAGACACCTTTCTTGCATTTATGGCAGGTGGCAAGATGAGTTGTTTAGTTTCTAATGTACAATAATACCACACTCCTGATTTCTCGGGATGGCTGAGACAGGTGCTTACTGCTGCTCCTTCTTGGTGCATATTGCAGTGGATGCTAAGTGGGTGTTCTTGATTGATAGACAGTGCTATTGATGTGACTGACTACACTGATGCTCTACCACTCCCTTCCCCAACCCTTTTGTCTTGCTGTGCCTGTATAGGTGCATTATAAATAATCAATCAATCAATGTGTTTTTCAGACTGTTGTTGAAAAAGACTATACTGCCACACGGGGACTGTCTGCAGCTTGTTGCCTGTGTAGAGTACTTACACTTGACAATTGTATGGGTTCAGCAATGCCCTGTACCCTCTGATTTTGTCCCTTGGTCTCCATAGCTATCTGTAGTATCATCAAAGAAGAGGTATGTGAGCGTACATCTTGAATTGGGATGCAGCATAATCTTTGACACAGACTTTGTTGTCATTCCACAGAAATCAGAGGTGGGTATTTTTCAGGAATCGCCTCATCTTCCTCATCTATGGATTGCCCTTATTGCTGTTTAACTGATATCATATTTTCTCCCTCTTCCACCTCAGTTGGTGGTGGCCCAACTTCCTCGCCCTCTTCCTAAACACCACCACCCTCTGACGCCTGATGTATGCCAATTAAATGTATATTTGACCAGGCTCCTTTAAGACAGATGCTCCTGTTCTTTTCAGAGGAAGAGATCTGCAGCTACCGATTGACCAGCATGGCCAGCACGAAATCCCCAATACTATTTAGACATCTCTAGCGCAAACTGCTGCTGCTGTAGCAGGAGAAACAATCCCGACACATACATTCCTCCCTCAACTCTTAAACATCCCCTACCACATGTTAATCCTGCAGGAGATTCAGACATGTTCATTTTATTCACAATTTCCTTCAATACATTTTTGTGAGTTTCTCAATGCTTTGTCCTTCTCCTGTGCCTAGCAAATCCACTTGGGGTTCTCAGTGCCTTGCCTTCTCTGCCTAAAAATGCACATCAGATTCTCAGTGCCGTGGTCTTCTGTAATGACTAGTAGTAAATGCACTTGGGGTTCTCAGTGCCTTGCCTTCTCTGCCTACAAATGTACATCAGATTCTCAGTGCCGTGGTCTTCTGTAATGACTAGTAGTAAATGCACTTGGGGTTCTCAGTGCCTTGCCTCCTCTGCCTACAAATGCACATCAGATTCTCAGTGCCGTGGTCTTCTGTAATGACTAGTAGTAAATGCACTTGGGGTTCTCAGTGCCTTGCCTCCTCTGCCTACAAATGTACATCAGATTCTCAGTGCCGTGGCCTTCTGTAATGACTAGTAGTAAATGCACTTGGGGTTCCCAGTGCTTTGGCCCTACACTACGCCTAGTAAATACATGTGGGGGTTCTCAGTGACTTGCCTTCTCTACCTAAAAAATGAATGTGAGATTCTCTGTTCTTCTACCTTCTCCTTCAGTAATTTGGGCTTCTCCTAGTAACGGTGAAAGGATCAATTCCATGACCAAAATCAACAAGGTAGTGGGTCCTTCCCAAAAGACTAGCAGGGCACAGTTTTGAATCCCCCTTAACAATCGAGCCTTTGATCCTTTGGGAGAACATAACATGAGTTCCACTGCTTGGATAATAAGACACCCTCATTTGGATCTTATGCTAAAAGGCCCTAGACGTCATTATAAGGCATAGACAAGTGCTCTGCCTGTTAAGTACCTTCACAGTCACACTGTAAAGTATGTATGCTCCATGTAAAAAGTAGTCCAGCTCCTCGGTCTGCATCCGAGTTTGATGAGGTAGTAGAGGCTTTAAACCCTGTGGATTACAGCTGTGTTTGAAGGGTTCCATGTAATAATGTCCCCACAAAAATGTCTCCTGACAAAAATGTCGCAATTTTTTGCAGAGACATTATTACATTGAACATGCGGGGGGACACCCCCTGCAAGCCCCAATTTTATTTTTTTATTTTTTACAAGGGGAGCAGGGGACATCCCCACAAACCGTCCCCATACATAATGTCCCCATATATAATGTCGACAATGGCTTTTCCCGGCGACATTATATATGACAACATTATGTATGGGGACATTATTACCTGATACCGTTTGAACCTGTAAAAGCAGGCATATTATATAGAGATGTATTGTCATTCCAGCTGTGCACCTACAGGGCAGCCAGCGTGCACAGTTATTTTGCGGTGAGTGTATAAAACGGCAATCACCATGAGGGAAAAAACTAAATTTAGACTGTTCCCAAAATGAGGGTGTAATTAGTTAAAGGTCTAAGAGAACAAGAATAGTTTTTAATTCTATATTACTTGTCTTCATCTTTCTAATTGAATCGGAGACTTAATCTGATACCGTTCAATGGAGAGGATCTATTCAGATAAAAAGTCTGCATCAGAACCGATCAGCTCCATTCATAGAGACACCTCTGACCTCATTATGCGTACCACCACACTGCTTTGCCATTACCATTTTTTATTGTGGTAAACCTGCCAAATTGTAAGCAATGGGTTGGCAGCGTTAGTCTCCATTTTGGAGTCGCACCATGGCTGTTAATTGCAGTCACCGAACATCCTACATTTATTCGGGGTAGTGAGGGCAAAAGCCTCCAGCCGATTGCTGCAGGTTTTTACCCTCGGGATATGGCTATGCAGTAAAAGTCACAGCAAAGACACAGCACGCCCATTTCTTGCTCCTTAGGAGTCAATTGCTGAGTGTACATTTTGAGTCCTGTCAGCAGGCTATTTTAAGTAGTATCCCCTCTCGGCAGAATTGCTTAGACTTCTAATACGATAATGCAGTGCTTTATGCAGCCTCCTGTTGTATTTTCATGGGAGATTATCAGCGTTTCTCAAAGCGGCGACTGTGCATTCATAGACGGTGGCAGTGCTTCTCAGTAGCACTGGTGTGCTCTTATTTGGACAGTACATAACGTCTCACTGGTTCTGCTTTGCTTTAATTCGTGCAGTAATGGCAGCAGTTTTCAGACACAGCCAATAATTAAATGGGAATGGATTTTGAACTCTCCTGAACCATGCCAGAGCAGGTATGATGGACCCAGGTATGATGATAGGATATGATATTTATAACGCGCTTAATTCCCCGAGTTTTCTAAGCGTGAACTCCGTGTCGTCTTGCTTCCAAGGCGAGCACGTTGCCCTTGTGCTATCGTCCCGATGCACACTGCGCACCTTTAAAAACCTTTCTCATGACACACGTTCGACTATGTTGTAATGTTACAGTGCATGGCAATGGGTATCATGCGGTCATACAAAGAAAGAGGAATATTGATCTCCAATGATGTTGGATGAACAATTCAGAATAGTTTCAGTTCAGGTATTCCTTGCTTGCAAACATTGCAACATCTTGGCACGGCTCCTGGCAGGCTGGCACGCCGAGTTTCCAATGATAGTTAGCCTCTTGGAATGTGTGCAAAGTCAGAGGTTTCTTCGAAGGCCCTGGTATAGGGCTGAAGAACCCACACAAATGATACCCATTCTGAGTATGTTTGGCACATGAAATATATTAAGTTGTAAATTAACACAGAAATAATGACGCACATTTTGTTTACTTGCATGGCATTTAAAAGTAGCGACATTTCGACTGGCGTGCCAACTGTTATAGCCTTATTTATTGGGGTAGTGGCACAATTGATCA
The DNA here is from genome assembly GCF_040938575.1 of Ambystoma mexicanum. Taxonomy (NCBI): domain Eukaryota; kingdom Metazoa; phylum Chordata; class Amphibia; order Caudata; family Ambystomatidae; genus Ambystoma; species Ambystoma mexicanum. Next base: position 1,271,686,642 of record NC_090929.1, on the reverse strand, counting down.
TGCTCTTGAATGATCTACTACTTTGCTGCTAGTGTTTTTGGGCTGGGTTTGTTTTGCTGGGCACATGCCAGATGTTCTGCTGCTGAGAAATGCCCTGTTTCTTGTGATCGCCCTGACATGGCCGTACCTGGGAATCTCTTCCTAACTGCACGTTGTAAGAGGATTCAATTCAACACTACAGCTAAGTCAATGCCTAGTCTGGGATACTGAATGGAAACCCTTATTGATATATCTTTATGTCCAGTTCATGCGTTCTGGATGACTACCCCTATATAACACCCCTCTCTTGGAATCCCCCTGACCCCACTGAGCCAAGAAGTAGTTCTGTTTTGCAAGTTAAAAGGTTTATTTGAGAATTTAAACAATATATATATATATCACACTTTATAATAAATTAATAATTGAATATCACACTTAATCTGATATGATAAAGATTAACAACGGAGAATCTGGCAATAGCCCACTTCTTTATAATCACTAAGAAGTTGACATGAAATGGATAAGGTAGCGCACTGGTAAATAGGGACAGAAGAATAATGTGGTAGAGAATGCTTTATAGGGTTCAAGGAAATGCAAGGTTGAATGAATGAAATGCAGTATAGAAGATAAACTGATATGGTTTCACAAAAGACAAGGTAATCACTTTCCCTTTGTGGCAATTCACCCCCCCTATACAATGTAAGGAGATGGAAGGAAGAGCACACGGTTCAGGTATACAATCACAATGTAATACAGAGTTCCCGTTTCCCAGCAAGCTTAGAGGAGAATAGATATGAGTTTTACACAGGCTCAAAATGCTTTGAATATGGTGACAATGCAGTGAGAAATATGCTGAAAATGCTTTTAATTCCCTTCAGGAGGTTCAGGTTGAGGATTAGTTGGTTTAAATTAGTTCAGGCTTACTTTAGCAATGTTCTAGGAATGATTGGCAGGTTAAACAAATTTTTGGCAAATGAAAGCAAGGAAGCTGCTGTTTTCACACGTGGAGAAATTTGCAAATCGCGGCAAATTCGCGAGTGCGTTTTTCGCGATTGCGGCAAAAGTATAGGGAGTAGGAATGCGGTTCTAGGTTCGTTGAAAAACCAAGTGCTCATGTGCGCCAGGGGACATGGGGGTGGCAGAGTCCAGGGAGTCCAGGGACTGAGAGAGATAAAGGCCTCTGGTACTAGGGCTCCTGGGGTTATGCTCAGAAGTTTCTCTTTCCCAGCGAACCTCATCTCTATCCGCCCCTGCTCCCTGTTGCAATGCAAGAGCCTGTGCCTTCAGTTCCTCAGTTAAGGCCTTACTAGACTCTATCAGTCTCTCCTGCATCGCTACCTGTTGTTGGAGTCTATCATTGTGCTGGCAGAGAGCCTCATTCTCTCTCTGTGCCTCCTGATTGGTCCTGGAGCACTGGGCCAGTTTTTGCTGCAGGAGGGTTACCTCCTGAGCTGTGTCCCTATTGGCCTGCTCCTTTCTTGCCAGAGCATCCTCCACCCTCCTGGTGTGTTCTAACAAGTTCTGGTGTTCTTTTTGGAGGTCACCCAGCCCCTGGAGGGCCAAGTGATTTTCTTCTGTTTTTCTTTTTAAATGGCAGACTTCCTGGCCTAAGGCGTCTCTTTCCTGACTAAGAGCCTGCATTTGTGCCGCCAGGTCGTCCCTCTGCCTTTGAAAGGCACCAGCTTCTAGTATCCTGGTCAGCCTTTTCCTGTTGCAGTATATCCATGTCCTCTTTTATTTTAATGATATACTGCCTACTATCATTTTCTGACTCCTGGCTCCTCTGCAGCCTCTGCTCAGAAGAGTCCAGATCAGATTGGGCCTTCTGTAATGCCAGCAGTTGCCTACTCGCCAGATCTTGGCCTTCAGCACATTTGTCCTGCATGGCTCCCATATGTAAATATAAATATGCCGCTACCCTGGCAATCTTGTTGTGCTCATCCTTGGCCTTAGAGGACATATATAGTTCACTCAGGGCCACATGTAAGGGACCCTGGTCTCTCCATATATCTGACCCTGTTTCCGTGATCTGGGGTGTGATTGCTTGCAACCAGACCGTCTGGTCCTGATGAGTCCACTCACCTCTCACAAATAGCTTATGTAAGAAGTGCTCTCTGGCTATTTTCATATCTACCAAGGTCGTCATTCTGGAATTTGAGTTCCTTCCTGACTTACAGAAGTTTGTATTTTATTTTTGCAAAACAGACCTTTTCCTTAGAGCGTTCCTTTGAGGAGTGCTTTACAGCGTAACACTGTATTAATCTGCACAAGTGATAGATCTAATCCGGAATCCCCGGCTATGAGCCCCCAATTTTGTAAGAGGATTCAATTCAACACTACAGCTAAGTCAATGCCTAGTCTGGGATACTGAATGGAAACCCTTATTGATATATCTTTATATCTTTATGTCCAGTTCATGCGTTCTGGATGACTACCCCTATATAACACCCCTCTCTTGGAATCCCCCTGACCCCACTGAGCCAAGATTCCCAGCTTTCAGAGGAAAGTCACTGCAAGTCTCTAAGACAAACGGTCACGGAGATATGAGCGATATGGTAAAGGTCGTTTTTCAGATTTGAAATTTTAAAAGTTCAAAGTGACAAGTTACAGCTAGCAACTAGAAATGACAGGTGACAGCTTTGCAAATGACAGGTGACAGTTAGGAGACAGTTCTGGTTAGATTAAAATAGATTGAATTATATTATTTTAACTAAGAGATTGGTTCTGCACAGTTCTGCTAGGTACTCACAATATATTTAGAAATAGAATGGGCCTCGCCACGGATCTGGTCAGGTTTTCTTCACTCGCCACGGACGGTCTCTGCGCACAGCGGTCTGGGTCAGCTCTCTGGTTCTGCGAACAGCGGTCTGGGTCAGCTCTGCTCTGCCTCTGGTTCTGGATACTGCTCTGCTTTCTCTGGGTACAGCACTGCTTCTGGATCTTTCTGCACAGCTTTCTCTGGACCCAGCGCTGATCTGCACGGCTCCTGGATGCTGCTATCGCTGTTAGGTTTGCTGGATGCTGAGGCCCACTGAGAAGAGTTCTCAGTTTGTGGGTTTAGGCCCTTGCTTTGAGTTCTGAATCAAGTTATTTGGAGTTTTAAAGTCTAAGTGTTGAATCTAGTATCTTCTGGATGTTGTGTGGTCCGGCAGAGCGCGTTGCAGCAAATGGAATTGAATGTCCCTATCTGTCCTGACTGTCTGCTTTTATGTGTTTTGAAAGTGGGTGGAGAGGCTAGCTTTCTAGACCCTAACCCTCTCCACTTGTCATTGGCCACTTCATCCTCTTCCCCTTGATTGGGGAATGAAATGAAGTGTCATCATGATGAGGTCTATTTATGATACAGAGAACCCACCCCTGTCAAATTACACACAATCTATATTTTGACCCAAAAGACATATTTGCACAGGTACACATTTGTTTAAAATTACATGCACCCATCACATATCACAGGAGGTATACCCTGTCCAAATCTGCTCTTCCTGGGGGCTTGCATTCAGAAATGGCAACATTTGCACTTTTTAACTGGTTTTGCAATATCGGACATTAACCCAAATGTACACACATGTGCGCAAGGAGTATGGACATTAATTGATGAAGTGTCAGATTTTTAACATGCATACATTTTAAGTAATACCCTCTTAACTGCTAGCTTGTAAAAACCTCTTAAAATGTGGGCAGAAAAATCACAAGAATTATGGTATCATTTAAATAATTTTCACAAGTCCGCTCTATGAATGATCCATCTTTTTAGAGTTATGTTCTGGCCCCAAAGGGGTGTGGTTTCCCCCCCGCACAAGGTTGAATTTCTGGTTTTTCCAGTTCTGCCAAGCCAGCTTGCTCTCACAGGCAGTGCTCCTCCCTTTTCCTTCCAGGAGGAAGCCACATTTACGACTCCCACCAATAAAACATTTGCCTGAGTCAGGACAGGGCTTTGTTCAATTTCCTGCAGAGCCCAGGTAATTCAATCAGAGAAGTGTCATATCCCTTTTGGTGGGAACAGCAAAAGGCAGCTAGGCCTGGGAACACAGCTGTTGTGCAAGTCTCAACTCCTGTGGGGGTAGCTGGTGGGCAGAATTCAGTTCCTTAAGCCAGGCCCCAGCTAATGTCACTTTTAGTTACCCAGTTTTCTGCATTCAAATAAAACTAACCATTTTTACATATGCAGCTAGAATGCTGATTCTAAGTTTAAAACTATGACATTTAAACAATTGAAACCTATGTGACACTCAAAAGTAGGTCACTCATTTCTTTTAAACATTTAGATTTTTAGTGTCTTTCAGTCCAAATTTACTTAAACTGCTGAAATCCACAGCAATCAGCATTGCCATTCCCAATGGTTTCAGGCTACTGTGTGGGTAGTCCAATGGTGGTTTTAGGCAGTGCCCTTCTGTGCCCATAACATCGGCAAAGATGGGTGGCAGCCTATTCTTCATGCCTTTCCCTGGGCATTTTCTGGGAAGCTCTGGCCATCATGATGTTTTCAATGCCAGTACTGCACAGTTTTTGAGGTAGGGCTCGGATGCATGGGTAAAAACATCCCACAAGCCCCCCTCTTGCGATAGCCATTCTGTTTCACTGATGGAACTCGCAAGACCTGGGATGTTTCCTCATCTTCTTCCAATAGATGGCACAGTTCAGCATCTTTTCCTCCATCCGGTCGGATCGATCGGTTCTCCTCGCCGATCCTGATGGGAGTATTGGGCGGTACACTGGGCCCCTTGCGTCTCTGCTCCCGGTCTCCGGATCGTCCTCCTTGGCCCGTCTCCAGGTTTTCTTTCTCCTAGGACGACAAAGGAAGAGCGGCAATACCTATTCATGGACATTTCTCCCCCACCATTGATATAGTGGGGTGGCATATAAATGTATAGTCAAAACATATGAACATGCACATTTCTTTTCGCATTCAAAAACCAAAACACCCACATTGAGAAACTCAGAATTTGATAGGCGATATGTAGGATATTTTAAGTTAGAACTGAATTAATCTGAGACAGCACCCTCTAGGATTCCAGAGGATTCCTCCAGTTGTTGCAGAGTGTGCCTGGGATGGCAACACTTCAACTGGTTAATGTGGACCCACTTGTCTTCCCCCTCTGCCAAACCGCCTTTGGGGATGCAGATCTTGTAGGCCACAGGGGAGATCTTGTCTATAATCTCAAAGGGTCCCTTCCATGTAGGCAAAAATTTTCGCTGTTTGGCCTGGTTCCTTTGGAAATTGTATAGATAGACCCGGTCCCCCACCTGATATTCCTTCCTGGAAGTCTTCAGGTCATAGTGGGTCTTTATGCTATCAGCTGATCTTTCTAGATTCTGCTGAGCATAAGCAAAAGCATGTTGAAGGTGTTTCCTTAAATTCTCCACATACTCATGAGTTGTGGAGGCATTTATTAGTGTCTGCTCTTGGGTCCTGTAGAACAAATGCTGAGGAAGTACCATCTTGCGGCCAGTCATCCTCTCAAATGGTGACATTTTGGTTGCAGATGAAGGGGTAGATCTGATGGCCATTAGGACCAGAGGTAATCGGATATCCCAACTTGGCCCAGAATCTGCCACAAACTTCTTTAATATGCTCACAATGGTTCGGTTATATCTCTCTACTGCCCCAGAAGAAGCTGGCCGGTAAGCAATATGCAACTTCCTTTTGACCCCCAGTATCTCCCACATCTTTGTCATTACTTCACTGGTGAAGTGGCTACCCCTGTCTGACTCAATCCTTTGAGGTAGACCGAAACGGGAAAAGATGTGGTTAATCATCAGGGCAGCTGAAGTTTCTGCCTTGCAATTTGGGGCTGGGAGACATTCCACCCACTTGGTAAACAAGCATGTAACGGTCAACATGTACTTGTTTCCTCTAGACGAGCGAATCACAGGGCCTACAAAGTCGATTTGCAAATCTGACCATGGCAGTGTCATCCCCCGCTTTTGAAGAGGCGCGCGGTGTGTGAGGGACGTCGGCTGAAATTGCGCACACACAAGACACCCCTTCAAGTATTCGTCAAGGTCCTGCCCCATGTGTGGCCAGTATGCAACCTCTCTTAAGATTTCCAGTGTTGTGTGAAACCCCCTATGACCGGCGGTGGCCGCATCATGGGCGTGACTTAACATCAGGCTTCGGAATGAGGTAGGAACCACCCACTGATCGTGGCCAGCTTTGGATTTCCTTACCAGCAAACCGTCTTGGATTCGGAACATTTTTGGACATTTCATCAACACTCTTAGGTCCTCTTTCCCAATATAATCGGTATCCGTCAGGGGAAAGTTCTCAGGGTCCTCAAGGTGTTGGTAAAACTTACCAATAATTGGATCCCCCTTCTGAGCGGTAATCAAATCAGCATCAGGGGTCTCCTTACTCCATTGTGCAATTGAAAGGTCGTTGTGAGCATTTGTCTGGGACCTAGTGATAGCAGTGACCTGGATTTCCCCCAACAGGGACTCAATCTCAATTAGATCCCCTTGGATGGCCCCGGTTTTGGCCAGCTGATCAGCTAAATCATTTCCAGTTTTGTCTGGTCCCTCTACTTTCGAATGACCCTTGATCTTTTTCCAATAGATGGTCATCTCATTCGAGGTGACCAGATCATCAATGTTTTGGATCAACTTCCCATGTTTCAAGGGTTTGTTGTTAGCACATAACATGCCTCTGGTTTTCCAATTAACCAGGTGCTCCACGAACCCGTTCCGTACATAATCCGAATCTGTGATTATGACCAGTTCGTGGAGTTGATGCTGGACAGCAGTGAGGATGGCCTGATGCACAGCCATCAATTCTGCCACCTGACTACTTCGGGGACCAATTTTGTATCCAGCGGAGGGTTCTGGGGACTCATTCACCCATGCATTCCCTACGCCGGCCACCAGTTCTTTCTCCCCGTCGTTGTCAACATGGTAAGAGCATCCATCCACATATACAGTGGGCATTCCCTCACACTTGTCTTCTTCAAAGACTTTGTGGGGGGAATTAAGGTATGCCTCCATGTTGTCCTTTATTTTTAGACTTTCGTCCTCGAGACAGTTTTCTCTGGCACAATCATGCAAGTCAGCCAGACCTTGCGCGAGGGGACTCTTCTTGTTTTGGCCATATCTGACCTCCACAGGAAAGCCTTGCATTGACAGAATCCAGGAAGTAATTCCGGAATTACTCACATTTCCGGCCCGGATTCTGTCACTTTGGACATATTGCAGAGGCTGGTGTGGAGTCTCCACTATGATGTGTTCCCCCTGGATAAACGGGCGGTAATTCTTCAATGCCCACACCGTTGCCAGGAGTGCCTTCTCATAATCGTTGAATTTTTCCTCCACAGAGGATAAAGTTTTGCTCGCATAGGAGATTACTTTATTGACCTTGTCATGCTTTTGGTATAATACTGCCGTCAAGCACGTATTAGAGAAACCCGTCTCCAGGAAGAACTCCTTGTTTCTGACAGGGTAAGCTAGGCAAGGCGCTTTTGAGAGGCTTCTTTTGAGTTGTTTTACTGCCTCGGCTTGTTCTGGACCCCATTCCCACTTGACCCCCCCCTTCAGGAGATGAATCAGGGGTCTGGTGATCTCTGCGTAGCCCTCAATGAACTTTCTGCTGTAATTAGTCAGTCCAAGGAGGCTCCTTAGTTCCCGCAGAGTTGTGGGGTCTTTCAGTTTCTGAAGTGCTTCCACTTTCCTTTCCTGGGGACAGAGACCCTGAGGAGTAATCTCATGCCCCAAGAAATTAACACGGGTTCTACACCACTGTGCTTTCTGAAAGGAAAGTTTTGCTCCGGCGGCCCTCAACTGCGTCAGAACATAACGGATCTCCGCTATGTGTTCCTCCACAGATGAACTTTTGATGAGGACATCATCTACATAAGCCAGGTTACCCCTCGCACCCAGGTCGGGCATGGCCTTATGTAGGAAAATATTGAACTCATTACCGGAGTTAAGGTATCCGAATGGAGTCCGGGTCCATGTATACTGCTGGCCCCCAAAGGTAAAAGCCAGCTTGTATTGGTCCTCCCTACTGACCGGCACGGTCCAGTATCCATTGGTCAAGTCTATTGCAGTGAATACCTGTGACCCCTGGATCTGGGCCAGCCCTTGGTCAATGTAGGGCAGAGGCCATCGGGAAGTATGGACCCGTTTGTTGAGCTCCCTGAGGTCGGCGCAGAGTCTCCACTGGCCGTTTGGCTTCAATATTCCCAGCACCGGATTATTGAAGGTGCTGTGGACTGGACGGATTATTCCCCGGGACTCAAGGTTCTTAATTATTTCAGTAAGGGACTCCATTGATGCGAGAGGCAAGCGATATTGCTTCACAAACACAGGAGTCATGCCAGGGTCCGTGGGGATTGTTGTTGTGTGGATGTCAGTGCGACCACAGTCATATGAGTCTACCGCAAAGAGATCTTGGAAATCCAAGAAAACTTGTTTCAACTTTTGCTTTTGTTCCAGAGTCACACAGGCATCAGCTAGATTGACTCTCTCTTCCACCATCTGCCTGAAGCCTGGAAAGACTTCTGGTTTGGCTATCTCCGCGGCCTCCTCCAGCTGGGTGGAGAAGTCCCTGGTCAGAGTGCTGATTTGGACCGGAGGCTTCAGGTGGGAAAGGCAGCCCTCATGGACCTGGAAAATCACCTCATCCCTCCTGAAGTCACAAGTCACATCTTCCTTACCATAGGGGCAGTAAGTGTACACCAGGAAGTTCCCCCCATGCCGGGTAAAAATCCTGTCTGGTGTTGTATTGTCCTCACTGTCACTGTCAACGCAGTCCTTGGGGATTGGCCCTAACAGTTCATTACCTAAATCAATGGAAAAATGTCGGTCATCAACTGCCATTCCAATAATGGTGCCTGCGGCTAGAGTAATACTCTTTAAGTCGCTGTTATCCACCTCTATTAGAATGGTGTCATGTTCTATGTTGACTACTGGTGTTGGGTTTACCCCTAACCCTTGCTGTTGGAGAGAAGCATTTAGATGTATGTAAGCATCAGGGTTTTGCAAATATTGTCCTCTTTTAGCTTTCACTTCCAGGGAGAATTGTCGGGTCCTTTCTGGGATGGTGACTTCCTCTTTGATCTGAATTTCAACTGCATAACGTAGCAATTGAGCTGACCTAAATGCTTTTTCTGGATCATCAAAGCCCATGGGATTATCCGCTAATCGGGACCAAGCTTTGAAGTTTATTAGGTCCAAACTAATGGCAAAGCGATTGAGAATGTCACTGCCTAAGTAAAAGGCGGCAGGGACGTCTCGCACGACCCAACAATTGTGGACTATGCTCTTGTTGCCAATGGAGATTTTGAGCATACACCTGCTTGGCAGGAGATGTTTGGAATTAGGTGCTTCCAGGTCCATTTCCCATTTGTCTATCAGTTTGAAGGTGGGAATGGCTGGATCTTTTGGGAGTTGGCGAAACATGGCTTCGCTGATGAAGCTCTTACCATTGTTCACGCACACTCGAGCGAGAACAGAGTCCTTCAAATCATTTAACTGAACAGGGATGAACAACTGCTCTCCAATTTGCTGAATATCAGCCAGGCTCTGAGCTGATTTCACATCTTTCTGGACTATAGGAGTGGGAGTTTCTGATTGTGGATTAGTAAAGAATTTCAGGGTGTTTCCTTCCAGTGTGGAATACCACCTTAAACTGGAAGGAAGGTTGATTTTCAGAAATAGAGAGGACCCCCCATCACCAGTCTGTTGTCCTACTGCTATTACTGTCACGTCTGGAATTTGGTTGTTCTGGAAGTGAAATTCTACTTGGTCAGATTTTTGTTCAACCATGTGGCAGGTGCCGTTTAAACTAACATAGTTGACACTCTGTTTTAATTTTATTGGTCGGCTAGTCTGGGTCCAGAGGACCTTGTTTACGCAATCTATTAAGGGTGACAACCTCCTCAGGAGGTAATTCCCCAGTAAACAAGGGGTGCCCTCTGGAGTCACTACTATGACCGGGTGTTTCACCTTGTGTTGCCCGATCTTGATGTCCAAGTCTGCAGTCCTCTCAACGGGAATTTCCTTCGCGTCAAAGTTCTGCAGTTGTCCAGGAAGAGAGGTGAGAGGAATTTGGTAATTCTCCCCTTCCTGCATTCAGTTCGTCAAAGGCCCTTCTGGACAGAAGGGTAGCTTGAGATCCAGTGTCCACCAGTGCCAAAATTGTACCCTGCCCCTGTACTTGTACCGGGGCATAGTATCTTCCCTCCTTCTCCTCAAGGGGGCACAGATAATGCACATTTTTGGACAACTGGTGGGCTAACTTTCTGGTTTTGGACATCGCTAGCGAAGAGATTTGGGCAGAATTCTGTGGAGAGCCTTGGGAATCTGAAAGAAAAAATTGGCAACTGGAGATCAGAGCCATTGTGGGTTCCCCTGGCTCCGGTTCCGGGCCGCCCCCCCTTTTTGGAGGCAGTCACCAGGATGGGTTTGAACCAGGGGATTGTTTTGCTGTTGGTTCTGGGATGAGATGGTGGGCGGCGGTAGCTCAGTCTCCACATCTCCCCAGTCTAGATTTGCATCCCTACGGACCCATTTTTCTTTGGGAGGAGTTCCCCCCTCTCTGAAGGAGAAGATCCTTTTCCCAGGATCCTCTGAGGATCCCTCTCCCTCAAATTGGAAGATCTGTACCTCCTCCTCAAACTGAGTCTGTTTGGGTCTTTTGTTTCTCCTACCCCCCCTCTGCTCCTTAGGAGGCAGACTTTCAGGGGCAAGAGATTTTGTTTCCGGTTCCTGGGCTTCCAGGGGCTGTTTACAAGTGAGGAAGGAAGCTTCCTCCAAGGCTTTACACCCCCCTTCCCTTTGTGCCTCCTCCCTGGGAACCGGTGAGTTATCGGGGTGCTGCCCCCGTCATTGTTCTGGAGCACCAGGTCCAGAGTTGGGTGCATTCTGCGCCGGCATGCCGATCTGAGGGTTCTGCTGAGCCCTCAGTATGTGACCCAGATCCCGCGCCATGTTTTGAACCTGGCGCTCTAACTGGGAAACCCGCTCAGGCTGATACGGGGCCCTGTTTTCTCCCCTGGGCTGATCCCGGGAAGGGTAGCTATCCCTTCTTTGGTAGTACCCCTGGTTGGGAAGATTTGGATACCCCTCCACCCTTGGCCTCCCCTCTCCCGGATTCGGTTGTCTGGGCTCAGGGAATTGGGGAAAGAAGGGTGGAGGATTTTGGGGCTGGAAGTTGGGTGGATACCTGGGGAAGAAGTTCTGCCCAGGGTTTGGTGAGGTTCTGCTCTCCTGTGAGAAGTTGGGAGGGAAGTTCTCTGGGTTAGGTGCTTGGCTGGATCCCCCCCCTTGGGCTGGAGGAGTCCACACATAACCCAGGATGGGTCTGTTTCCCTTGTAACGGGGGCTTACATAATCAGGAGAGCGAGGGACCCCATTTGTGGGGCTGCCTCCCTGGCTCCCTGTCTGTGACTGGCCCGAGGACCTTCTGGGCCTAGCATTATTAGGTGCAGGTAGGTTTTTAGGCCCCCCCATTTCCAAATCTAAAACGGGGGTGACCTTTACCTCTGCCACCTTGGCAGCAGCAGGGGTGTTGTTGGCTTTGGGGTTTTTGGGCGCATTATTTTTATTTTTTATTGGCTTCTGCACCTCATAGATCCGGGTCGCCTGTTCAATGACCCAGTCTAAAGATCTTTTCTCATGAAAATCCCTCACGAGCTGGGTCATTATGTATTTGGGCAAGGCATGGAAAAACGTATTAATAAATTCTCTGCTATCCGTGCACACCCTTCTTGTGGTCTGTGCAAAAGCACGCTTTAACTCCTGCACAAATTCTTGTGGGGCCTGATCCTCCCCACATTGTAAATTGTAGGCTGCCTTGCGAGCCTCTTGAGGATTTCTATGAGTAGAAAAATGTTTCAAGATGGCCGCCTTATAGGTGGACCATCTTAAATGATTTTGGTCCTCCAGCCCCGCAAAGAAACTGGAGTATTCCGGGGAGAAGGTCCACTTTACATATTGAATACAGCTTTGGCTGTCCTTCAAATGGAAAGTCTCCATCATTTGCTCAAACAACTCTAAGTGCTCCCAAACAGAATACTTGGCGTTCTTATGATAAGGCGTGATGACGCTCCTGATTGCCTGAATCTGCTTTAAGGGGTCCTTAAGCAAGGCCCTTTTTGTCCTATTGGCCCTTTTGGTCCGGGTAACCCTGGTCCATTCATCTTCTGACTCAGAGGCACTGCTCCCAGAGGTTCCCGTCGGTTCTTCCAGGTTTTCCCGGATTCTGCGAGCCTGGGAATGGCTGGCAGAATGTGGGGACCTGGTCTCCTGTGTCCTGTGCCGCTCAGAGGAGTCTTCAGATCCCTCCTTGCTGCCAGGATTTGATGGGTACCCCCCCCACTGACCTAACTGGGCAGAGGTTTTCAGGATGCCCTTAATGGGCCTACTCTCCTGGGGTTCCCCATTAAATTGCACTGTGCTTGGTTGCCCATACCCGGATGCCCGCCCCTCCATTCCTGGGTGGTACTGGCCTATGAGCCCCATGCTTCTGGCTGGATAGTAATCTGCCATCCCTGTGGCCCTGTGCTCATGTGCGCCAGGGGACATGGGGGTGGCAGAGTCCAGGGACTGAGAGAGATAAAGGCCTCTGGTACTAGGGCTCCTGGGGTTATGCTCAGGAGTTTCTCTTTCCCAGCGAACCTCATCTCTATCCGCCCCTGCTCCCTGTTGCAATGCAAGAGCCTGTGCCTTCAGTTCCTCAGTTAAGGCCTTACTAGACTCTATCAGTCTCTCCTGCATCGCTACCTGTTGTTGGAGTCTATCATTGTGCTGGCAGAGAGCCTCATTCTCTCTCTGTGCCTCCTGATTGGTCCTGGAGCACTGGGCCAGTTTTTGCTGCAGGAGGGTTACCTCCTGAGCTGTGTCCCTATTGGCCTGCTCCTTTCTTGCCAGAGCATCCTCCACCCTCCTGGTGTGTTCTAACAAGTTCTGGTGTTCTTTTTGGAGGTCACCCAGCCCCTGGAAGGCCAAGTGATTTTCTTCTGTTTTTCTTTTTAAATGGCAGACTTCCTGGCCTAAGGCATCTCTTTCCTGACTAAGAGCCTGCATTTGTGCCGCCAGGTCGTCCCTCTGCCTTTGAAAGGCACCAGCTTTCTGGCGTTCATCATCAAACTCTGCCTGGGTATCCAGGTCTTTAAAAATCAGCTTGTTGCTCTCTGCCTTCACTCTATCTAGATGACTTTGCAGGGTGGCTACCTGCTCCGTGCATGCCCTGTTAAGGTCTAATTGTTGCTCCAGCTTTTTCTGGATCTGCAGTAAGGAGTCCAAACTGTCTTGGTGCTCCTTCTGCAGGGCCAGAAATCTAGTATCCTGGTCAGCCTTTTCCTGTTGCAGTATATCCATGTCCTCTTTTATTTTAATGATATACTGCCTACTATCATTTTCTGACTCCTGGCTCCTCTGCAGCCTCTGCTCAGAAGAGTCCAGATCAGATTGGGCCTTCTGTAATGCCAGCAGTTGCCTACTCGCCAGATCTTGGCCTTCAGCACATTTGTCTTGCATGGCTCCCATATGTAAATATAAATATGCCGCTACCCTGGCAATCTTGTTGTGCTCATCCTTGGCCTTAGAGGACATATATAGTTCACTCAGGGCCACATGTAAGGGACCCTGGTCTCTCCATATATCTGACCCTGTTTCCGTGATCTGGGGTGTGATTGCTTGCAACCAGACCGTCTGGTCCTGATGAGTCCACTCACCTCTCACAAATAGCTTATGTAAGAAGTGCTCTCTGGCTATTTTCATATCTACCAAGGTCGTCATTCTGGAATTTGAGTTCCTTCCTGACTTAAAGAAGTTTGTATTTTATTTTTGCAAAACAGACCTTTTCCTTAGAGCACAGGCAGTGCTCCTCCCCTTTCCTTCCAGGAGGAAGCCACATTTACGACTCCCACCAATAAAACATTTGCCTGAGTCAGGACAGGGCTTTGTTCAATTTCCTGCAGAGCCCAGGTAATTCAATCAGAGAAGTGTCATATCCCTTTTGGTGGGAACAGCAAAAGGCAGCTAGGCCTGGGAACACAGCTGTTGTGCAAGTCTCAACTCCTGTCGGGGGTAGCTGGTGGGCAGAATTCAGTTCCTTAAGCCAGGCCCCAGCTAATGTCACTTTTAGTTACCCAGTTTTCTGCATTCAAATAAAACTAACCATTTTTACATATGCAGCTAGAATGCTGATTCTAAGTTTAAAACTATGACATTTAAACAATTGAAACCTATGTGACACTCAAAAGTAGGTCACTCATTTCTTTTAAACATTTAGATTTTTAGTGTCTTTCAGTCCAAATTTACTTAAACTGCTGAAATCCACAGCTCAGCCAGTCTTGTTATAAACCTTCAAGTCACTTCAGAATATAACTTTACATTGGATCCACCTCTCAGTAAGTCTTTCTTTGGCCTGCTTTGGGTTCATTTATTCAGTTTTACACAAAAAAGTCTGGTGTTGTTTTAAAACGCCGGCTTTCTGATAGTGGTGAGTACTGGTAATGCACCCATTTTTGGGATTTAAGAAAATGAATTCCCCACAATTCTAGGTTGCTTTTGGCAATCAGCATTGCCATTCCCAATGGTTTCAGGCTACTGTGTGGGTAGTGCAATGGTGGTTTTAGGCAGTGCCCTTCTGTGCCCATAACATCGGCAAAAATGGGTGGCAGCCTATTCTTCATGCCTTTCCCTGGGCATTTTCTGGGAAGCTCTGGCCATTATGATGTTTTCAATGCCAGTACTGCACAGTTTTTGAGGTAGGGCTCGGATGCATGGGTAAAAACATCCCACAATGTTAACCTTCTGCTAGGGTGGCCTATAAAAAGCACATTATAGAGACCATTCCTTTCAGAGCGTTTTGGGCGGTAGAAGAGGGAGGGCACCCAAAAAAACCATCCTGAAGGGTGTGTGTTAATGTGCCCTCAAACTGTCCATTGTACTCCATGAAATAGAGTGAGTGTTAAATGAGGAACACAGCAACAAATGCACTATGTTGCTATGCAAATAATGCATTACAATGTCTTCAGTGTTATGCTGTGATTGATTGTTATTATTTATTATTTTATGTTACATTGTGCTATGCTATGTTATGCTTTGGTAATGTGTGTGTTCCAGTGCTATGGTAGGCTATACTGTGTTCCATTGTGTTATGTTTTTATGCTATGTCAATCTGGATTTATCAAACCGGAAGTACATATTGTGTAGCATTTTGTTGGTGTTCACGGTTTTCTACCGTAGCAGTATTAAAAGACATTGTGGATCATGATCAATTAAGCAATGTATTGCATGGAGGGGGCCACCCTTCTATGCACTGAAGTGCAAAAGGTCCCCTTTGTGCAATGCCCCTCACTCCCACCACGTAGTGAAAAAGTCAGGAGTACAATACGGGCAAAATCGCTCTTATTGTTCTCTTTTTCCTTACGCCGGTGGAAAGTGTAAATGCCTCCTGCAATCAAGACTCGTGAGAGCCATTTACAATAGATTACCAGGTGATAATGTCGGGCAGATTCCATAGAAAGCCACAGCAATATCGCCAGCATGACAATCCATAAAGGAGATCTGTAAAAATGGCGGAATCAGTGTTTTCTGCCACTTTTACCAATCAACTTGACATGAAAAATGGCTTCCATAGAATTGGTGAATTAGGCTTGTCGGATATGCATGATCTTAGGGTTATTTTTGAAGTTTGAACAGTAGGTTAAGCTTGATTAACAAGTTGGAATTTGAAATGTTTTCAGAGGGAGTTAGTTTAAAAAAATTGGAGGTTATACTGCCTATCCGGTTATTTGAAATAATGTGGTTATTCATCAAATTTACCTGTTAAGATCTCAGTGAGTAAGATTGACTCAAGGTTTTACTTTTTCTTTGACGTGAGGGGACACAGAGGCAATTCATTATGCACTAGAAAAGGGTTTCAAACTTGTACTGATTCCTTACAGTGAACAAGAGGAGGCACACATCAGCATGGACAAACTTCGAGACCATGACACTTGAAAAACTGATTAATTGAATAACAGCCAATAAGACCAGCGACTATTAACTCAACATTCTCCCAGATTCCATCATCAAGATGGAAGCGCACTCACCATACTGATCCCTATCATCAACGCGCATCAACGCTTCCATCACCCAAGGTATCTTTTATGATGCTTCGTAGATGAGCCAGCTTCTTCTCTATGCGAAACTGAGATGACCTTATGAAGTGCCAACCAATCATACAGCTGCTGTTTTCATAAAAGTCATCTTTCCTTCCCTGGCATTGATACTGGGTAAGGCTTAACCGTGCTGTGAAAAATATTGATGTATTCACAATAGGGTGCAGTTAGTGTCATACGTGGCTTTCATCCCTTCCAGGTTGGAGTTTGCCAAACAGGATATTTCATCCTTTGAATTAATCGTAGCAGTGTGTTCAGGTGTGGCAGGACCCTTCCAGCATTTATGGGCTGTAGGGAATCAGTCATGCCATGTACCCATCTAAGCATAACGCAGCGCCAGGTGAAAGGAATGGTTAATATTCAATAAGGTGACCTGCTTTAGAAACACTTGTCACAGGGCACCCTATAATGAAGGCCCTTTAGAAGTATTAGATATATTTTCTATTTATTTATTTGTATATAATCTAAAAATGGATTTTTACAAAAAGAAGCAGAAGATATAAAGTAGACATTTCATTCATTCAATCAAGTAGAGATTCATACGTGTATTTATTTGGAGTCTGAGAGCTTAACCAAGACTTTACGACCTCTAGCGTCGAAGCATTATATTAACCTCACCCCTAGTCAAAATTGTATAGAGCTAGAGATGATCAACTGCAAATCAGGCAGGCAAGGCACAGATTACAAGTGGTCACAGTAATAATAACATGCCTCCAAAAAACTGCGGTGACTAGGAAACATTCTAACTTCCGATTTGTTTTCATTGTGTGAAAAAGAGATCCATACTCCTGTCAT
Organism: Ambystoma mexicanum; assembly: GCF_040938575.1. NCBI lineage: Eukaryota > Metazoa > Chordata > Amphibia > Caudata > Ambystomatidae > Ambystoma > Ambystoma mexicanum. Next base: position 1,271,669,765 of record NC_090929.1, on the reverse strand, counting down.
ACATTTTTGTGTTTTCTTCCATTAAAGAAGTTGTTGAACATCAAAATATGTATACCCCACAACAGTTACCACCATGAGCCTCATACAAAAACCTACATCACTAACTGTGTTGGCCCTGAAGAAAATCTCAGAATAAAATAGGGGACTGAAACATGTTGGTCTATAGGTCTCTGTACAATTCAACAAAAATGAATGGCAAACACACAGTTGAATTGAGATTTTTACTTGGTTCATTTTTTAAAATCTCTGTACCCTCCTCCCCAGTAGGAGCCTTCTCTGAAGGAAGTTGCCAAGTGCGCAATTACAAAGTGCACACTTTCTTGGGCGTGTGAGCCTCTACACTCCAACACCCCCAAACCACAATGGATGGGAGGCCAACAGAGAGTCATCACGGAAAACCAAGTCAAGTTTCCTAAGTAATGGGGGATGGCATTGAGAGGGTGAGCTCTCTGTTATCGTCCTACACATGCTATGCTTCATTAAACCAGAAGAATATGGCACAGGCTAGGGTTCAACAAAATAGTTTGCAAATAGAGTAACAGGATGCGGTTTCAACAGAAAATTAGTGAATCATGAAAAAAAAGCCTCCAAAGCGGAAACAATGCAATATGTTCCACTGCCATCAATAATTGACTTAAAATGGAAACTGAGAGCCCCGGGAGGTATATTTTAAGATGTTGTCATGCCTATGTGGAATGTCTAGACCTGGGCATGTGTGTGTCTTCTGGTACAGTTCCATAGGTTAAGCAGACACACTAGTTTTAGTAAGTTCTTGCATCTCCATGGTTGGAACATTGAAATGCCTATACAATGTGTATCTTCTTTTCATTCAGCAATACGTAGAATCCAGTCATCGTTGTGATGCAAAATGTGATTGTTACTGAAGCATTATTTAATGGCTATATTTCATGTTTTCCCCTATTTAGTTTGGAATGAACCAATGCAGTTCCGTAGTTGAAAAAATGGAAATGAATGGTCTTCGATTTCTGGTACGTATTCAAACCTTATAAATGATGAAAATGTTCAATACTCTGAATTCATTGATAAAAAAAAATGTCTGAGCAATATTATACCCAGGCCGAAAGCACATTGCACGCTATGGTATAGGCTGTTCCAGTTCACTTTCTCCTGTCGTTCTTACAATGGCCCAACAGACCATTTTCAAGTCCATGATCTACCATTCGCGCAGTGCCAGGTCGTTTAGTTCTGGTTAAAGTCTCTATCCTATGGCATCTTTACAAAGGGTAATGTGCAAAAGAGTCAACAATAACGTCTGGCACATCATGGCAATTGAAGAAATAAATATGGCTAAACGTTATGGATGCTTAAATTGACAAGCAGCGCTAATGCTCATTACGAGTTGACCGGCGCAGAATTAACATGCCAGTATTAACGTTTGCCGGCACGTTTCTGCACCGGCCAGCTTCAAGTTGGCCGGTGAGGTGCGGAATGCTACCACCTTACCGGAAAATTACTGGTATTGCAGGCACCGATAATACCAGCGCCTGTCATACCGTTACACTCCCCCATGTAGTCCGATGGGACTCCATCTAATGGGGAGTTACACCATCACCCAGCCGCCGGAATCCTATAGATAGTCTACCAGAGTGCCAGAAATGGTAACACAGTTTGCTGGTATCCCGGTGGATTTACCTCCATTATCATGCATCAATCAAAGGGCAGCTCTGCAAGTAATGTGCAATCATTTTTGTCATTAGCTTCTGTGTGATACTGTTGGCATATGTCTACACATCCCTTTGTGTTCCTTAACCTACTTTCTGTTTTGTTTCACGGAAATGTTTACACCGATGTGATGTGCCTTGGTTTCGACATATAATGCACCAGTCATTATTGTAAACAAATGTAAGACGGGTCTATAGCATAAAATGAAAGGCCAGTAGGACGTTTCCAGCCCTAACACACATTGTCAATGCATTAAAGCTCTGCTAAGGATGATGTAACATTTTGTAGCGTAAGGTCTTCGGCTCTGAAAACAGCAATTGCCACTTCATGGGCTAAGTAAGCTGGCTTCAGGCATTCTGTTAGGCTTGAATTTGTTTTCACCATCAGCAATAAGTAGGGATAAAATATGTAGCCAAAGATACAAAACATGGGCTCTGATCTCTGACCACTGCTTGTATGGTGATCGTAGCTCCCCTCTGCAAGAGTTTTAGCTGGTCAATGACTACTTGCAGTCGTTTCCAATGTGGCATCTGTGTTACATTATTTTGCACCCATGTACAGTGACATTCCATACATTGCTTCTGTGGGACAATACATGAATTAATCTTTTATAACTTGCTTAATACCAGAGGCCAGTCTCTAATCGCTGGACCGGGATTCAAACCTGTGTTGCTCTGTGTTGTCTTCTTTCCAGATGCGTTACTTAAAGGGGAGCTGAGGGGGCTACAGCCCTGGGTCTTTTGGTTGTAGCGCCGGATAGAAGCTCAAGGGCTACAACCAAAAGGCTATAGCTAGCCCCGAGTCCCACCAGTCCCAACATTAATTTAGCCCCTGATCTTAATCAGACCTAGCAACACCCCTGCTTCTTTGTATGACAAAAGCATCACCCCTGAGCTATCCTCCCACCACTTTCCGAAAAGGACCACAAAAGTAGTCTCCTAATCCAACGTCACATTGCACCTTGTCCTCTGGAGATCAGTGAAGCCTTTAAAAGCTTGTGCTTTAGAAATGCATTACATGGTACTCATCACACACCCTCAACTGGTCAAGGGACTTATCTCTTCGCCAATAGGAGCTGATCAGAAGCTTTGGCAGCAGGCAATCGCTGTGTGGAATATTCAACACAGACACCAACACGATGGTGATAGGTCATTATGTGATGACAAGAATTTGTCATCGCATAACATAGCAAATCAAATCATAAAAGGCACAAATACAGCTGGAGGTGTTTTAAAATCATTAGTAAGAAATGTAGATGTGAGCCGGCAGGGTTTGTGCAATGTAGACTGCGTAATAGTCTTACACTCAAAGTTTCACTCAAAAAAAGAAGTTCCGATCAACTAATGGGCATTATTGGTTGCCTAATCAGCTATTCTTTCTGAACAGTCACAGGTGTATTCTGAGCCAGTCATAGTGGAGACTAAAGGAAATAGTCTGCTGACGTGGGCTTTGCCCATGGCAGCAAACTATGGCACTAGACACATGAGAAAGCACAGCATGGTGCAAGGGCGAGGTAGTGCATGCTGATTCCGAAGCCGAGGGGACTGACCTAAACACTCATCCGAGAATGGGAGACGACAGCGACCGCTGCCAACCTCTTCATGCTCTGATCACATCGGATGGCCCCAGGCATATGTGCCTCAAAGACCAAGGGCCTCATTGCACGGGAGGCGGTAAGGGTTTACCGGTACCAGTATTTTACCAGTACCGGTAAATCCTTACCGCCTTACTACGAGGTCCCTTTGCCGGTTGGGGAATTTAACGCCTGCTTTTTGCAGGCGTTAAAAACCAACCCGCAAAGGGACCAGTGGAGCTAATTACGGTACCACAATTTGCGGTACCGCAATTAGCGCCTTCCCCATTCCCATAGAGCCCTATGGGGCAAAAATGGGAATGGGGAAGGGCAATGGTGGAAGGGGGAATTACCGCCCCGCCAACCTTGGAATGGAGCGGTAATTCCCCTTTCCTCCAAGGCGGTACCGATAAATTACCAGCATGAACCATGGCGCTAATAGCGCCATGGTTTACCGCCTACCGTGTAATGAGGCCCCAGGTGTGCAAGCATGTGCCAATGTCTCATTTTAAATTCAAAAGCATATTTGAACCCAATGAAACAGGCATCTACCACGCAGATTCCAATGCATTCTTTTAAAGTGAGAAGCATGTGTCTTGTTTTTCTCTTTTTTATACAAATACTTTTTGGGAAAAATAAACAGAATGGACAAAACAAATTAAAATGAGCAACCTGCACATCCAAAAGGCATTAAGCAGTGATTTGAAAAATCTTTTCAGCGGGGTGACACTACCATAGAACTCACCTTCTTCAGCCACCATGCGTGAAGAAAAATACATAGATGCAACTAGGATTGTGGTTTACCTTTATACTCCACCCACCCCAAAAACAAAAAATACTATTAAAAAAACATCAGAGTCAGACATGTAAGGGGACATAGATTTGTCCCAAAGGATTTCTGGGGTAAATAAACATTTCGGTTGTCTTGACCTTGTTAGTTTTATCCAAAGAAGTTGTTGACAGTGTTCCAAATCGGGTTTACCTAGTGTTGTTCAAATGGCCACGGCTCTAGGTGACTCTTCACTTCTGAGTCTATATGATCCCAAAAGGACCTCACCTTCGTACATTCACATAACAGATGGATCAGTGTGCCTGGAACCACACTAGAGAAATCTGGGGTCACCAAGCCCCCTGTCTTTTCCTTCCTCACCAGTGTCTGGTACATCCTAAGCGCAACCCTTTGTTATTGCTGCCTTACATTTAAGTTTAATTTAGTCATAAATTGAGCACCATATGTTTCAACACAACTCCATCAATCCTAATCATATTAATGCATTTTCAAGAACGGATTAGGCAAAAAATAAAATATGAAACACTGAACTTGTGGGTCAATATGACCTGAAAAAAGGCCAAAGTCTGAAAATGTCAACCACTCCTGTTGCATCTTTTCAAAACAAGAGTGAATTATTTGATGCAAGTCATTAGTCTGATCTCGGCCAAGCACGCTCCAAAGTCGCTGAATCGGGGCGCTCAGTCCGTGAGGTCCACTACGTTCCCCATGTTCTCCCGCAGGCTCCGCTCAGCCTTCGAACGCGGGATCTCCATTTCATTCATAATCAACTCTACATCCTCCCGCTTGATGGTTACTTTTGCCAACTCTTTCTCCCTTTCCTGCTTTCCCTTCTGCTCCCTGGATCTTCGATCTCCAATCACATACATAGGGCCTCATTACGACCCTGGCGGTACAGGATTAACGGCGCCGTAAAAGGTGCCGGCGCCGTCAACCCCGTACCGCCTCATTACGAGTTCCCCTCGCGGGACACGGTAAGCACGCCTGGGAAAACCATGCGTGCTTACCGGGTCCCGCGAGGGGAAAAGGGAGCAAACAACGGGCCAACTCGTAATGGCCCGTCGTTTGCTCCCTCTCCCATTCCCATTCAGCCCTATGGGGGCTGAAATCGAATGAGGAAGGACCGTGTCCGGGTCCTTGGAGGGAGGAATTACCGTGCCTTCCGAACTCAGAATGGCCTGGTAATTCCTCATTCCGAGGACCCGGACGCGATTTCGGCGGCAACCATGCCGCCAATAGCGGCATGGCTACCGCCGAACTCGTAATGAGGCCCATAGTCTGGATCTCCTTCTCCTCCGCGTAGTCGGTGACCCGCTCCAGGTCCGCGGCGCTGCTGTCATACTTGCGCGGCTTCTCCGTGGGGCGCTCGGTGCAGTTCTCATCGGTCTCCAGCTCCACATCCCCTTCGGCCGCCATCTTGACACAGCAGGAGCAATCCCACTTTTGAAACCTCATCAAATGTATCTAACCTTCAACACTTTAAATACATCATCAAGAAAAACACTATGAACGTTGATGTGGGAAGCCACATGCTCGCAATCAGCTGTTGACTAAACGGGAAAGCCCACCCCACCGGAGACTAGTTTGAGCCTGTCTAGACACTGTGTCATAGAGCGTAATGTGCCTCAGCCTTTTCCCTTACTCTCGCTTGTATTTGAAATTTAAGATTTAAAGCTAAGAAAATGTCCATGTGACCACGCTTGTCCTAGTTTCAGTATTCATCTAGAACTCCAACACAATGCAAAGTTGCCCACTTACCCTGCAGGGAGGCACATCTAAGAGTAATAAATGGTTTCCCCAACCTTTCCTGAGAGGTTTTTCCATGTGTCCACTGTGTGAGACACTGTTTACTTCTATTGGGACTGAGAGTGTGGAATATAGATTGCAAGGATCTGAAGCAGCTGGTTCTAGAGAGGGCAACCTTGGATTCGTATCTGCCACCAACTGCCATTCTATAATGGGATGAACGGAAATTAAAGTAAGCATGATAGGTACAGCAATTTGACATTCCACAACTTCTGTCATGTGTGGTCCTGTCAATTACCTCTTTCCAGATCCCCTCAAAACTCATAAAATAAACCTTTGATCGGGTTAATTCATTTCTTAGGTAAAGAGACAAAAGCAAGCTAACACAGTATAGGAAATGCAGGAGCACACACTTTACAATTATATTTACTCCCCTTCCCCCAAGACTGGTCATTTCCACTTACCCCTTCTATTATCCGACATTCCCCCTGACGTAGTTCAAATGAAAAATTGACATAAAGAAAGCTGGAACAGTGAAACAGTTGTTACCTGGTTAATCAGTGGGTAAATGTTAAGAGATTACTTAAACTCAAGATTTGTAATAAAAATACAAGAGTGGGGTACGGTTTCAGCAAATGAGGTCAGAACTCTCTCAGCCTTGTATGAATTTACGCTTAGGGAGGTTTGGCACATCCAACCATACAACTTCAACCATACAATCTTGAAAGCAAGAATGCAAGAGTCTGCAACACCTGTCTCCCCATCAAAACAGAAGGACCTGGATCTGGATGTCATCAGGAGAGGTGTAACATACAAACCCTGACGTCAGCGAGGCAAAGGGTTGCACTAATTGGGAGAGAGCAATAATCCCTTGGGTGTGCCACATATGAGTGGTTGGGATTTGCTGCTCAATGAGTCCATTCCACCAATTCCACCAAGAAGACAGTAAAATTAGCCCAAGTCTGTCCCCATCACTCCGCACTCCGTAAGGCAGGGGTCTGCAACCTGTGGATCTCCAGATATTTTGGACTATGACACCCATAATCCTTCACCCCTTACTATACTGTCTAAGGCTGATGGGAGTTGGAGTGAGAAACATCTGGAGAGGCAAAGATTGTCGACTTCTGCCCCAAGGCATGCAAGAAAAGTCTTAGGGTGGATGGTGTTAAATGCACCCAGAAGGTCAAGCATGACCAGGCCTGTGACATCATTCTAATGGTGTAGAATCCACAGCTAATATTTCCAAAACTATTTAAAGAAAATATACACATTTATTACTGTGTGTTATGTTGATCTATATATAATCTACAAATCAAAACATTGAATCTAGCTTACTGAGAACTCCTTGCAGTTTGATCAAGGTAACCTCTGACTGTAATTATTTTTTAGATACATGTTTGTAATTTTCAAAATTTGTGAATAAGTCATGTAATTCATCATTTCATCAACTTGCGTAAGGAGAGATGTCTCCTATTTAACTAACAATGTGTGGACAGTTGTTAAATGAATACCTGATTGTACAACCTTTTTTATTTAAAGGACAATAGAATAATTGGATAAAACATATGGTAAATCAATGCATATATAGATTGGATTTTTTAAATTACACTGATTCAATCATATGAATGTGAAGGTATAATTCATTAGAAAAAGGTTACCTCGCACATAGTATATGATCCCTCGACCGGCCTTAAGGCGGCTCAGAGTGGGTGACAAACATTGGAATATTCAACAATATTCTGGCTAGATTTCAGCATTTTAGCAGTAGCAGGGAGACGACACACTGAGCGATAGTCTGCAAGGACCTCAGGTTTCAGAGCTGGCTTCTTAGGAGGGGTCTTATAATAGCTGTGTTTTTAGACTTTGCAAGCACCACCAGATGGCAGGGAAGCATTGATAGCACGAAAAAAAGTCATTTTTCATTGGAACCAGACCATTTGAAAAACTGGATTAATACTTCTGAAAGCAGACGGCAAAAAGCAGCTAGACTATGAGACGGGGGAGTTTTATTCTGACTTATCGTAGACCCCTAAAGGGGAGGTACAGAAGAGATGGGAGAAAAAATAGGGTTGTCATGTAAACATGCATGTAGTTGTCATAAAGCACTATCGTCGGGGTTAAAGAAAGTGCTAAGGCTTTAGGTTAAAAGAGCTCACGCAAAACTGAACAAAACACATATTTTGAGGGCTAGACACTGGCATCAATCTTCGTTGAATAGAAGAGGTAAGCCGCTAATTTATTTATATATATTTATATATTTGTGCTGTTGTTTATATAACTTACGTAGATGTTGTGAGTAAGGCTGTTCTGCAGCATTAGTGCTATTTGCTTATAGCACTAACTTCGGTAATGAACAATCTGGCCAGTACAGGCCTTATGGAGCCACTGGTTTAATAGGAATCCTGGCATCTAGACCAGTGGTGATCTAGGATGTAAAAAGTAACAGTCCAGACACACAATCATTTCAAACCAGAGGCAGATTATAAAGGAAAAGCTGGCAGTTTCCCTAAATAGAGGTCTCTCCATGCTATGATTTGCATAGGTCAGGGTCTACATCCTTCGGCGCCTCAGATATTTCTGACTATGGGGGTAATAACAACCCTGGCAGTAGGGGGTTAACGGGCCGGTAGAGCTGCCGGCCACGTTAACCCCCTACCGCCTCATTTCGTGTTCCGCTTGCGGGACCCGCTAAGGACGACTGCTTTTATCAGGCGTCCTTAGCAGGTCCCGCGACAGTCAAGCATGCTAACAACGGGCCAGTTAATAACGGGCCCGTTGTAAGCATGCTCCCCATTCCCATTGAGCCCCCTATGGAGGCTCGAATGGGAATGGGGATGGGTTCCTCGAATGGGGAAATACCGAGCCCTCCAAGGTCGGAATAGCCTGGTATTTCCCCATTCCAGGAACCCGGACCCGGTACCCGGAATGGGGGTAGCCATACCGCAAAAATGGCTACCTCCATGGTCGTAATGACCTCCTATGACTCCTTTGATCTCTCACTATTCACTGTGCTGGGTACGGCCGATGGGAGTTGTATTCCAAAACATCTGGAGATCGAAAGATTTCAGATCCCTGGTTAGTGCATCCCAGAGTTTGGCACAGGTCACTTTGGGTAAAGAGCTACAGAACAGATTACCGCAGAGATCCATCCATTCCAAAGGAAAATGGGCATAATAAAGTGTGCCCTGCCGAGGCAGTGGGCCCTACCACCTGTTCATTAAGGTTGAAGGGTACAAGGCTTTATATGTCAAAATAGATTGCCTGAAAATACATGATCTTCTTTTTCATGGTGTCCTTGTCCCCGATTGGGAAAACAATAAAGGAGTCTCCAAAAGAATTATTAAAATGAGGGCATGGTCAAAATTCAAGCATTATTGTATGGTGCGAATTGTGAGGATAATTTATAACATATGTACACTACTATGTTCAATAGGACTGCTTATTATTTAAATGCAGAATATACATATCTATTTGCAAATGGCATTGATGTGTAAGCCAATTATGGGCCGCAGTGCATTTCTAAACATATGATGACAGTTATGGAGTAAATACATTCTGGAAAATGTATTGCAGTGAGACCAGAATCCACTTGTTTTCCAAAAACAGGTCAGGACACTAGGCCCACAGTATTAAACAGATAACTGACATGCTTAGAGAGCTTTGGGCTGCATGTTAGCATGGATCCTTTTTCTGTACAGAACCCTCCGATGATATTTTCCCAAAAACTGTGATGGTTGTATTCTCATGTGGTTTATGGGACAGCTCGTTTTATATACAGGGCATGGTCACAGAGAAATAAGGCTTTGAAGTCCGGAACCAGTAGTATGGTAGCCTATGGATGACGTGTCCAAGGTTGTAAGAACGATCTCTCCTTGGCTCTTATACATTTACATTTCAACAGTCTTCCAATTTTTTAACTGTATATGTCAATTTTACTATTGCTCATGTTTGGTTTTTAATTCCAGTGTTATTTCAACATGCAATTTTGTGTACTTTTTAAAATGTTGTTATGTTTGTTTTTTTGCATGAAATATTCTGTTATTTTATAATAACTGAATTGTGGAAATTGAAGGTCAAAACCGAACAAAAGATTGTTTGTCCGACTGACTGATATGCTTTGAAAGTTATGTGCTGCATCTTAGCATGGAGCCTTTTTCTGTACAGAACCCCAAGATGATATTTCCCCAAACACTGTGATGGATGGTAGTGAGCAAGGGTTTAGTGTTTAAATCAAAATCATTCATATTTTTATATATGTAGTATCTTAAATTGAAACGTTGGGACCTATACATTGCTTGGGTCAGGCAGGGCTCGAGTGTTGTGATGACCAAAGGTCCTAATGAAAGGTTGAGCTGTCCTATATCTGAATAACTATCCTTGTAACGGTTGAGATGGACAATGGGAAAGTCATTCTGCAGATTGTTCCACGTCCAATCCGCAAGCCTCTCCATGGGATCAGAATTTTTCTCCCCAGACATTGGCAGGATCACAACCGTCTTCGATGACTTCTTAGGAACCGCTAAAGGGCTGGCCAAATCTGTCAGAATCAACTGTAATCATGGATGTCATTTAGGGGGTCGCTAGTGGTCGCACTTGAGACCCCTGAGGTCTCCCCTGCTACAAATTGAAGCTCCTGAGCTGTGGCCAATGCCATGTGGCTATTTGAACGATTTGTCTCTCTGGAATTCTGTACAATAATTGCTAGACTCATTAAAGGTTTATTTCAGGCACACTTCAGGGGGTTAGTCACTGATTTAGTTTGTTCCTAAACAACTCAAATTCACAATGCAGACAAAATCCTCCAAAAAAGCATTCAGAGTAGAATAAGCATCCATTTCGGACTATGTATTTTGCTTTTCACAAGTTGCGGTATAGCATGTTTTTTCCTGCCGATACATATGGTGATCCATTCTTGAATAAAATGCATATCACGTTACAGTAATGTTGTAACCATATTTTTCATAGAGTACTTAGAACCAATGTTATGTGATGCCACTTCCTGTTTTATCAAGGGGTAAACGGTCGTGTTCCACCGCTTCCCGTGATTTCACTTCATGCGGAGTCAAATGACATCACCTTATGTGATGTCATCAGAGATCAAGGGTCATGTGATGTCACTTCTGCCACCCCTGGCATTTTGGTGAAATGATGTCCCTCACTGTAATGAGGATTGACATGTTTCTTTATGCCAGAAATCATTACTAATCTCTGCTATGTGAGATCCATTTGGGTAATAGACATGGAAGAGAAAGAGAAGAGAGACATAGCATCTTGTGTTCTGCCCTGATTCCCCTGTTTGACACTGATCAATGCAGAAAGTAAGGAAAACCAAGAAGAGAACCCCATACTATGCAGGTAGATGCAGATGTTCACTCTCTGCCAGATTCTCTTGCGGGGGAGAATGAGGGTGTACATAGTCAAATAGTGTGGCCAATCAATACAACTCTGCTTGCGTGTTGTCACTCTTGGAGGGATGGACCAGTATCTTGTTAAAAGAGAACCAGGTGGTGAGGCAGGCCTACGTTTAGATATTAGGTTTTGCCCAGAGTGTTTATAGAGTTCTGGTCCTAAGATTGCCTTCAATATTGACCCGAGGAGTCTTATAGACACTGATCGAAATAACAATATGATCTGTAGGAATGCAAAAATAACACCTCATCCAAAGAGATATGATTAGTATCATACTGAATGTATGTGGCGCTTTAAAACATGAAGAATGTGCTGGAGCTGTGGACATCCTAATTCTTACTATATTGGCAGTGCTCAGATGGAATTTAGATTATTGTGTTCAGCTTGAAACACTGGGTTAAAACAATGACATCTATGTATTTTTAAGATTTTTTTTAAAGTTCAGAACAATTTGCGCTGGGATTATGCGTTCCTCTGAATCCAGAGTCAGGTTTTTTACAAATGTTGAGCAAAACAAAATGTTGCATTTTTTATAAAAAAATGAACAATTTGAAATAGCCGTTTGCATCATAAACACATTGGAAAGCAATATGTGATGTAATTTGACAGGGATTAGGACCCTAGGAAAGGTTGGAACATGCCAAATAGCTTCACCGGGGCAAGGGAAGGTATGAGTTGGAATAAGAACACTCCGATTTTGAAATTTCCACAGCTTATGCAAAGTTGAGAAAAATATATTCCCTGATGACGATTGCATAATCACATCTGAAAAACAGAAACAAATTATCAGAGCATTCATCTAAAAAATTGGATGAATTTAGGAATGAGGGAATATGTGAATCATTAAGGTCCTGTATCAGGATCAATACAAAAAGGTCTGGGAGCACCCAAAGAACATCTAGAGACTAAAGACAGAATATGAATCAAAATACACTGTTGGCGGGGGATCTCCAGACACAGAGAGGCCAAGCAGGGACTGGACCGTTCCACCCTGGCAGAAAGGGAAGGTCAGCATGCGAGTGAAGTAATCCCCAACCCATTTACAGGTTACCATTGGCTCTGCCTGGAGAGCTCAGTTAACCTGTTCTGTTGAGATAAGTTGCCCAAGAAAAGAATGACTCCTATTGATTTATTTAATTTATTGCGCAAGCATTTGCTGAGGGAGAAAATTACTTAATTTGCTTATTCTGTGGTGGTGCTGCTGATGGAAAGATGAAAATATTGTGGACTTGCACATCAAGCTAACATTATATTTGTTAATTGTAAAAATACACAATTAAGTACCTGCTGGTGAGTACATGGTTTTCACACATGTGCCCATCCGACTGCTTAAAGCAGATAGTGCCTTGACTAATGAAAAGAGTAACTATATGACATAAGAGGCCTCTGGGGTATTTATGATTCTTTCGACTACCCAAAATATACTCAAAACATAACAACAAAGAATCACTTGCAATGATGTCTCCCTGTCCGTTTCGAGGAACTGCGCTTCTATCTAAATGCAATTGTGTGTCCCTAGTTAGTGGTGGTGTGCCACCTATCTAAATGTGGATGGACGGACACATAGAAAAACTATCCTTTGTCCTAAACTTCCAAGGAAATAGTGACCCTACAAGAACCTGTTAGTGCCAACCAAACAATGTACTACATTGGGATAGTAAGGGACCCAGCTCTATGATTCCCCACTATTCAACCAGTACTGTGCGCCTAGCTAAAAACTAAGTGGAAACAGTAATTTCTTCCATGATATGGTGGTTGAACTTGTGTTACTATGTAGTGTGAATTAAAAATCCAAGCATCTCGGTATCTCTTCAGATGCCACAACAACAAATGGTCCACCCGTTTCAGCGATTCACCAACATTAAATCTCCTTCTTCAGGCCCAATGTTGACCTCTTAGGGGCGCTCTAAAAATCTGAGTTACAAAAATGATTCTCTCATGCTCTTGTTTAGGCACACTGCCACTCTTCAGTTTACACACCCAAAACACTAATCATGCAGGTTCGTATTTTACTGTCTACCAAGCAAACACCTGGGCTTCTGACTTTGCAGATCTGATGGGAGAAACAACATACACAGAAACCTACTGTTATTTGATCCCCAATGCTTCCATGACACTTGTCAACAAAGGGGAGGACAGCTTACCCCTCATTAAACTGTTACTCAGTAGGCATTCACTGATAGATGGGCTGTGGGGAAATAGCAGATAGACAACCATGTAATTATAGTTACGGATGTACAAATATTAGTATCACAAAAATGTCAGCTACACGGCATAATGAATACACCCTGGGATCGAAAGGTAATGCCTACCAAGTACTGTTTCAAGATAACGCTATTACGTGAGCCTCATTGAGTTCTTGTTTGGCTTTTCCATGTAACGTTCATGGCCTTGTTACCCCTATAATAGAATGCTTGCCACCCGCTTACCTTTCTTTTCTTTAATGCTGATTTGTGTATCAGTCTACTGAATCGGCAGAGCGATGCGCCACAGTATGCCATCTCATTACAGCAATGGCCGTTCACTACCTGCATATCCAACCGAGTGCCTTCACGTAATGGCATGCTCAGTCACATGACACTCCTCTTGGTGCTAGTAATCAAATCTAATGCAGCTGCCCTCTTGGACTAGTGCTTGAGATTTATGTTCACTCTGCAAATCAAGTAACCGCGGGTGCAGAGCCTTTTCTCTACCCTAGAATGTCAAGAAACAAGAGAGGGTGTAATTATTATCAGTATGCTTTTCTATGGGGAAGGAAATAGGATATCTAAATTCCCCTTCACCCTTCCATTCACTTTATAAATAGTTTTGGCTTTCACAGATCGCACCAGGGAAAGAAAGGAATTGTCTCTTGGATCCTTAGACTGACTGAGATGAAAACTGCAAAAATGGACTAAGATCTATTGGTGAATACAAGCAAATGTTGAGAAATTATTATTTCGATATTGACAAATAATACTTTATTATGTTGTAATAAAAGGTGAGCAAACAGTTTTTGATTATCTTGTGGCCCTCACTACAAAATATGCCACATGCGGCAGATTTCCAGAGTGCCAATGCAGACTAAGCCCATTCTCCTTCCGAGATTGATTTATTGAGTAACATTAAAGTACTCCATCCAGGTTCGTCTGAATTCGGAAGGCACACTCTCTAAAGAAATTCCTACTTACATGGGCCTGAGCAAGGGTTGTGTCCCCGCCCGTTGTCTTTTCAATCTGAATCTTTCCTATATTAAAGAGGCCATTGAAGAAGCTTGATCGTCCCCAGTACCCAAAATGGTGTCATCTGTATTTACCTTAAATTAATAAAACCACCTATTGTTACAGTGCATAGAAACAGGATCTATCTGGCTCAATGTGCTATTTAATAACATCATTAGAAATTATGATGGTATTATTATTATTATTATTATTATTATTATTATTATTATCATCATTGTTACAACCATATGATGGAGAAATGGTCAGATCCAGAACACAATCCTACATTAATAACTGTAAGTCATTTATTTTTGTTATTGCCTGGTAAAGCTTGCTTGTTTTGTAAATTGTGTATATCTCTAAATTACTAAAGACTCATTGTGCCTGTGAACACTGTGTTATGGGAGAACAAGAGGGTTAGGATACAAATCATTATGAAAAAAAATGTTTTCCAGAATGTACTGGAGGGTAGAACTTGTGCGAGTTCTCATAATTGACCATGGGGTAGATAGATGCCTCAGCAGGAAAGGATATTAACACTGATTTAGGAATCGAAATTAGACAAAATAGTTTTTTTAAGGTCCATGATCCATTATAGGTATTGTTATTGTCCCATCAGTGTAATAAAACGGTACCAGACATGCAGTGATATTGAAATAATGCATACAGTAAAAATATTTCTGCATGCAGTTTATTTTATTTTACCCCAGGTACAGGTTTTTTAAAAATTCACCATCCCTCTAAAAACGATAATAACACCTATTAGACATCAGCTGTCTGCAATGCCTTGAAAAGAGGTGAAACAATCCTCACTATATACCCAGCTGACCCTGCTAGTTATCGCCCTTTTGTCAAATGTCCAAGTATTCTGGAAACTCCTAGAAAGACCCGTTCACAAAAAACTCAAAAAACTCAATGAGAAAGTGCACATCTTCCCTGACATTCCATCAGATTTAAGACTGTGCAGATACCTGAGGAAAGAAAACGCACAGAAGGGTTGCCAATCCAGTGCTTTCCAGACATGCTCGATAATATGTAGCTCGTTTGTGAGTTCACAACGTGCATTGCAATGCCTCGAAATGCCCCTGCCAACCCTAGATGTGTGCAATTGTGCAGAGAGGTCAAAGGGCATTATAATGTTGGCATCGATAGATGGGCAATGTTTTATCACCAGTGAGGGATTATCCATTAGGCCAAGTAGGCACTGGCCTACGGGCCCCACCCCGTATGGATCAAAATAAAGCGGTGCAGAAAATTCAAAGCGTATTAGGAGATCATTTGTGAGGGGGGCCCACATTTTGACTGCCTAGGAGCCTCCACAAGGTTTAATCCGGCACTGTTCATCACAGAGGTTTTAAGGAGTGCCCGATAGTTTGGGGACAAACTACCTCTTGGGTGAAGTAGAAGTAATAGAAGTAACAGCATTGCGTTTAGCTGGTTTTTCAACCTGTAATTATGTGGCATGTACCACGTGCAGCATTAAAAAAAATATCACCTACAGTCAGGGCTTTAATGGGGTAAGAAATCGAGGGGGGGCCCTCATATGGGGGCGTGACTTGTGGGAGGGGCGTGGTCTAAAAAGTATGCAAATCGTAGGGTATGCACACAAATATATATAAATGTTATATATTTGTGTGCGTACCTTACTATGGTGTGTGTACTACGCAAGCCATCTTTTCTAAACATAGAAATATGTAACATATTTCTACGTTTATAAAAGATGGCTTGCAAAGTACACAAACCATAGTAAGGTACGCACACAAATATATAACATTTATATATATTTGTGTGCATACCCTACGGTTTGCCTAGTTTTCAGGCCATCTTTTTTAAACATTTCAGGTTTATAAAAGATGGCTTTGAAAGTACACAATTCAAGTCATCTTTTATAAAGCTTTGACTACGGACAAAATTGTCCGTCGGCAAAGCTTTTTAAAAGATGGCTTGAAATGTGTACTTTCAAAGCCATCTTTTATAAACCTCGAAATATGTCGAGGAATCCCCAGGTTCGCCGAGGGTTAAAGACGCCTCAGCGACCTGGGGAAACAAAGGGACAGTAACTGCCTCTGGTGACCCCTCGCGGGAGAGGTCACCAGATGCAGTTACTATGACTGACGGAAGTGGCAGACAGTCACAGCGTCGCTGCGGCTGGCTGCTACTTCTGTCAGCTTGCCTGACTTCATTGCAGGCGCATCTCCCATCGCGGCTGCGGCCGCAATGGGATAATGCATCCCGCCAATGTTGCGGTAGGACGGGGGCCACGGCAGGGCCCCGGCTCAGTCCCACTTTTTGGAGACTGCCGGGACCCGGCCCCCGCAGTCCCCGGCCCACTTTAAGCACTGCCTACAGTAAATTATGCAAGAGGCTGGGTGGAAAAAACAGGCAGTATTTAAAACACCACTTGTTTTGCCATTAACATCAAGCTCATAATTCAGACCTTATTTGCTTCAGATCTGTGAGCATGCAAGCGTACTGCAGTGAAGCAATGTTAATCCATGGAGGCTAGTGCAAAAGTCAACAGCGATCCATCCTTTGTGCAGTCACTTATTAAAGAGCTGCAGCTGCTGACACCACCTTCTATGTGTATGTCCTAGGGGCTCTTGAGCTCACGGCGCCATGACTCTGAAGGATCCTTTCCACTGGAAAATGGTACTAAGCTTAACATCTACACTGAGCCATGGCAAGAGAACGAGAGAAGACTATCAAGGATAACATCAGTGCCAATCAGAAGCCTGCCCAACTATCCGTACCCAAGTTGCCCTGGAATCATGATGCCCCTGCTAAGAGAAATACAAGGCAGCACTTTGAGGCTACTGATGCATTTCATTTTCAGGACAGTGCTGGTGCCAGAGAAACTATTGTGGGCTAATTCTTACTACATTTGCTCCCTTTTTGCAACTGACAGAATCCCACTAAGCAGCACCGCTTGCAGTCACACCTCAGATCCGTGGGAATAAAAGGTGCCTCTGTATAAAACTAGAGGGCCTCATTATAAGTTTGGTTGTATCTCGGCCGTAATCCCGAGTGATACCACCAAATGGAACAACCATTACTGACAATTGGTCAAGTGGTGTTACTGCTGGATTATAACTGGCAGTGGTGGTGTTAGTCCCCTTTTATTTGTCTTCCATAGGACTCCATGAGGCATTTAGACAGAATTACCACAGCATAATTCTACCAGCGGAAATTCTGCTGAAATCGGACAGAAAGTTAGCAGATTTACTTCCAGCTAATAACTGGAGGTGAATGCTCCAAATGTCCTTGTCAGATTAATCACCCACCTTTATGCTGCATTATACAAATGACCTCATTGATTGTACAGAGATTTTGGGTGAACATGCTCTCCATGGTTTTTTCCAATATTCATTTTTATTCAATGTTCACCTAAATTTCCTGCATAATGACAATAGAAACATCAAGCAGATGTTCCATCCATTTGTGAATGTTCATTTTTCTTGTGGTTTCACTCGGAAAATACATAAAGCAGGAAATACAAAACACAGAACAATAAACAAACAAACACATGATAATATCATTATCCCACTTCCTTTTAAACCCCGTACTCAAGAGCTCAGCAGGTATACCTCATTTGGGAGGCTCTCTCTTGCCCTTGTTATCCACGCCCCCAACTGCTGGTCATCGAGTGGCTTCCTGGCACAGATGAGTCGGGAGCCTCAGGTGAGTGAAGATACTCTTTACTAGGATGTAGGTCACAAGTAGAAAGTTACAGGTACACTAGGGACACAGGTATGACACATACATCAGGAGACATCCACCAGCACCCTCTCTCTCGGTCAGACCCCTTTAACTGGCACCGTTGGAACACACAGCACATAAGATTCTCTCAGCATTCTACACCCAAGCACTCATAACATTCCAAGCTCACAGAGAAACAGGAGGGAAGGCAATTACAAGTCACAACAGTAGGCCTCTCTGACCAGCAATCATTTCTAATCCCACTCTGAGATACAATTCTTTGTAATTTATATGTTCTGTCTCTATATTACAGATGCTCATCCTCTGTAATTTCAGAGCTTCACAGGTTCCTTAAACAGTGTCAAGCTTTGGCAGGGCATCCACATTTTCTCCATAGATCCTACCATCCTGTGACTAACCTCGGCGTGAAAGCATCTTTTTCTTCTCCAAATGTGTTTACTGAGCTATTAATGTAAGGTTCAAACGGCCGTGACACCTTAGACACCTCTTCCATTGGTATTAGATGGGCTCTGGGGATGCTGTATACCTACCCGCAATGTGATGTGTGACCTGGAGGAGAGCCCCTCCTCCTGCCCTGCGCCATAGTCCGAGAGACAGAGAATCTGCAAATACTCAAGCTATCCTCTCAGGACAATTAACCTTTTCCACACTTCCTGATATAGGGGGGTCGGGAGTCACGAAATTCCCAGATCAATTCAAGATTTACACGAGCCAGTCATGCTCCACTAGAAACCATAGCCCACCAATCCAATATCCAGCAATGGCACACTCCATTGCTTAGAATGGAAGCCTCACGTCTATATCTGGGAAGAAGGGGAATACACCTCACACACTTATAGTACCGCTACCCCACTATGCCATATACGCCATAACAGCACAAGAGTTACCCTCATCCACCCTACATTCCACTGATGGCAGAAGTGCTTGCATATGCAAAACAGACCCCCTCAGGATATTGTGAAATGAAGTTGAACATTTTGCAGCATAAGGATTGATATTTTCTGGCACAGAATTTCTTTAAACATGTTTGCAGCACTTGTATGCCTAGATATATACTACTTTGCCATTTTCTCAGCCTAAAAAAGAGCTTACTGTTGGGTGGGACTCCCAGTGGGGGCTGTGGACTACGAGGGCCCAACATCTGCCCAGAACAAACAGAGGACTCAGTCAATGACAAGTACAACTGCAGTTTATTGCATATAAAACCAACATGCAACAATATGATATGAAAAAACAGGAACTCTCAGGTGCACGTCATCGTTCCATGGTGCGCAGGCCAGGTTTGTGTCACTGTGGCGTCATCACTTGGGCCCTTCCACAAAAAACCTACCAGCACGAGGGATTGGGTATTGAGAGTGTTACCACCTATAGGGGACCCTATAGGTGTTATTCCACTGGTCATCACGTGTCAGGTGGCTGGCCTGTCCCATCCCCAAAGACTATCTATTACATTGTTGCAGAGTAGTGGGCTTACCATTGGTTCTTTCCCCTTGCCATCCACCCCTGGGTTTCTAAACTGTGATTGGTTCGAGCTGATCTCCCCAGACCTGGGATCTGAATCAGTTCTCAGCTCGCTGTGTACCTCTTCAAGGTGATATGAACGGTTATGTGTCTGTATTGTAACTTGCATGTACCACCTTTGCCTTAGAGAATACGCTCCTTACGTCGCAGCACTTGTTGTAGTCTGTGTCTGGCTTGCTGGGATCAGCTCCCCTTTTCCCTTTCCCACCATGGATGGTTGTTCATTGTCTCATTCGGCTGCACCACATGTTTAGGAACCACAAATTTAAGCTCTGCAGCTCACATTTATGAGGATTTATTCCACCTTTCTGCAGCTGCACCTATTGACATCTGGAGATTGGAATGTGTCCTTGTATCTCTGACCGTTGCTGTGGGTCTGTCTTGCATGTCTTACTCTCTGTGCAGCCTGGGTCAGCTCGGCTCGTCTCACTTTCAGTGGCTTGAGGCCTGCTGTAATTCTCCTAAACCTCATAATGTGGTTTCTACATTGTTCATGTTATGCTAGGTTCTCTATATGTTAGTCACAATTGGTCCTATCAGGTTCCATATATAGATATCCCTGTAGTTCCATAGGATTGTTCACGTTAAGCATCTGCAAGCTTGCTCAGCATCACTTGTGCTTTGCGGTTCTGCGTTACTGCATTTGGCTATTGTAAAAATAATAAAAGCAATGACAGTATGTATATGTATCTGTCCTCTAGTTATAGAACTGTGCACTCATGTTCTTCATGTGTACGAGTGTGAGTTTGTGTGATGCAGTGCAGGACTGCAAATGTGCTTCATGTCTAACGCTGCTATGTCGTGGTGTCACTAATGACTTCAGCAGCATGGCTTCTTGGTGCTTTAGTCGTGACTGTCCATAAGGGTATTTCGGTCCACGATCTCTGTTTCTTCTCTTATACCTGTGAAGAAGTGTACAGTGGTCTGTATGACTGGATGAGAGGATACCTTTCAGTGTACTTGTCAATCTTTGGTGCACTTCGGATTCATCCGAAATACGAAGGGCAGCTGCAAGCATTTCTGGCCTTTTGTCTCGTCATGATATGGGGAGCACGGAGGGGGTCTCGGGACCCTGACCCCCTCTTCAGTCCCCCCTCTGGTCAACCTGTCAACCACATCCCTATATGTTAAGCCTTTAGCTCTTGGTTGCCATATTTTCGTAACTGGGCAAGGCAAATCACCATGCATAGTGTCACTCCTGCCAATATTAGTGCTCCCAATATTACCTTCAGACCATCTTATAGCCACAACGGCATCCATGACCATATGCATGCTATCCAGCTCTGGTCCTTTCCAGTCCCCTTTGCTTCTTCCTCCATCTTGGCATGCATCTGAGATAGCTGTGTTACTGCCTCTGTCAGTGTGCCGTTATCTTTGTCATTTGCAGGTATAAATGTGCAACAGGAACTCCCATTTTTTTGCACATTATAAAAGTACTATTGTAGTATTATGGATATAGCCCCAAAACATTTGAAATCCTCATAGACATAATGGATAAAAAGGTTTGCTCGCGCCTACAGCCCAACCCGCTGTATGGACTTTCACCAAATGTGCACGCGAGGAGTTGTGGATTGGTCCAAAAAGCATGCTTTTGCAAATTTGGTGTAAATACTTCCAGCAGTTTTTTTAAAAATGGGCAAAAAGTAGGTAACACATTTTTTGCAATATCTGGGTCCAGTCCGCAGACTCATTTCCTGATTCAGAGTATGCGGACACGCCAGGACAAATCACTGGGTGGCTTATTGGATCCGTGGACTACCGCCTTTATCGGCGGAAAGTGCAATGAGAAAAAAGTCAGGAAAAATACATTTGGGATTATTTTGTGTCCAAAAGATGGCCTGTAAAGGGTGGGGGAGTGGAACAAAGCTGATATGAGGCTGTTTTATAGGATAAAAAAGGCTGTGCAGGTGCCACTGAGTCTGCGGTCAATTTTACTGTCCGCGGACGTCACTTAGATTGTGGGGTTCTGGGTGAGTCTTGATATTTGAAGGTGTATTGTATATACGTGTTATATGGTTTCGTTCTATTGTGGTGTTGTATGGCCATGCCCCGAAGAATCTGGCCACACACACTGTAATAATATGTGTATAGTAATTATAGGTACTGTAGGGGGAGTATACAGCATTTGTAATATGGTGAAATTATATAATTACGTGTATATGGTATTTATGATTGCAGTACAATTGAGGATAGTGCTTTTGGAATCTGTAGTTTCTTTGTGAAGACAAAAATAGAATAATAATGGATATGGTTACTTAGTTGCATGTGGTAATAAAACTGGAATCTCTGATTCTTTGTCTATTAAAAACACAGTATAATTTGTTCAACAAGATAGTTTAAATATAGATTTACTTTTTTTACCCTCATATATGGTATATTTTATGAACTATGTTTGGTACAGCATTAGTATGTGGTAAACTGTTGTTGTATTAATATGAAATAATCATTGGGTCATTGGGAAAAACATCCATAGTGGATTACAAAAACCTTACTGTATTTACATGCAGTTCATGGCATTTACATAGTTTTAAAGAATATAAATATTACAGAATACATGTGTGTAGTAGCATGGCTATATTATGTGAGTTTAAGTGTGATACAACGTTTGTTGAAGTGCCTTGTAATTAAGGGTATGTTTAAAGTAGTTAGATACCTGTTGGTATATTCTAACTATATCGGTCTTTACAAGATGTTTGGCAGTAACAATAACTGTGATGGAATATTGGAAGTGTATTACAATGAAATGTATTGTTAGAGTAGTTAGATACCCGTTGGTGTATTCTAACTGTCTTTGATTATAAAAGTACTATTGTAGTATTATGGATGTAGCTAGATACAAATTGGCGTTTTCTAACTGTGTATTGTACTATACTTTAGTGAGTAAATTTGGGTTGAAGGAATATTAAGTAGACATTTGTTAGATTTGCTGGTAACCTTTGTTTTGGAGTAACAGATGTGTCGTTACATTCAAACCAACCACTTCTTTTTTTGACAAATAAGTATAGTGGCCAGAGGTTGTTGTGGCACCAGTGTGGTAGATTATGCCTACTGTTTTAAAGGTTTTCTTGAAAAGAGATACTTGGCCGTGTGTAAATCTAGTAAGCTCACAGTCTTTTTTGGTACCATCTGCATTCTACCTTAGAAGCATTAGTATGACATATTGGCCATGTGAGTTTATTTGTATGCTGGAATGATTGTCTGAATTGCAAAAGGCCATAATGTGCCATGATTTGCATTCTGCAGAAGCTAGTGAAATGGAATGGATTCACAGTTTGGTATGGATACATACACAAATCGTTCATTAGGGATGTGCTCTTTTGAAACATGGCTGCAGAGAGTGCATGTATGTTTCCACGTGTATGAGTTCTGGAAGATTTCATTTATAGGGATGTTCTTGGTTTCTAGTACTTGTAGTAAGTACATTAGGAATTCTTGTGGATCTTCCTGTGTGTTTATGGTGAATTGTACCATTCATATACAGTAGTCCAATTCTTGCCTTATACCTGAGACAGTGTAAGTGCTGTCAGGATTATTTGTGGCATTTCCATGAATGATGAGTATTTCCAAACACAACTGGTCCAATCTGTTTGAGTAAATGTAGTGAACAGTTGGTGGCAATTGGAAGAGAAGATTGATTGCTACATTGCATAGCAATTTACTCCAGTTGTGTTGCTGAATTTAAATGGACACGAGAGTTGTGCCTCTGTGTCCGTTGATAGGCCTACAGTTGTTTTTTAAGAAGAGATATTTGTCTCTTTGTCTTCTGATGAATGCGCAGTTGTTTCTGGACTAGAGATATTTGTGGTTGTATTATTTGATGAAGCAGCAGTTGTTCTTCCTTTTATTAGTGGTATTGCAGGGAGATCTTCTATAGGTTCTGTTATGATTACTATTATTTTTAAAGATTTTCTGTTTCGAGGTACAGGGTGTGATGCTGGAAATGCCTTGGAGGGACAGGGCCTCTGTATCCTTGTCCTTTATTGCCTTATCGTGTATGTTCTGTCTTGTTTTCTGCATAGGAATTCTTGTGGGACTCCTGGCGGTGCTGCTCTTCCTCTTTTTGGTTTGGTCAACAGACCCTTGGGATATCTTTATGGCACCCATTGGTGGGAGTACAACCCTGTACTTCTAGTGTATGTTTTTGGGCACCTGTCTGTGGCCCACAGAGCGGGATATGAGCTAGTGGCAGCTCCATGCTGAATTTGACAGGTGCTCTGAGAACCCTCCATTTTAGGATACCCAGGCACTGCCATTGGGATCAGTTGATTCCGGATGGGAAACAAGATTGCCCATGTGGCCTCTTGCTTTCTATTGCCTGTTACCTTGTATATCCGAAGTCCTGGGAAGCCCTGACTATGTCCCTTCCACCTGACTGGCTGTTGGGTGGAAGTTCCATATATGGTAGTGTGGGGAAGTCCAGGGCAGACCGGCTGGAGCCTTCCCAATGGCTGTATGTTGTCAGTACGGGTGCACCCGTGGGGTGGGACCTGGGTGAATGGAGTGTGTGACGAATATGCATTTCATGTTATGGGTGTTTAATATCTGGTGTTTGACACAATGACCGAGACACCGCTGCCTGAAACTGGTATGAATGCAGTCTGTAGTGCTGGATGGCAGAGTGCTTGTCCGAATCCACATTCCGTGTTGTGAGTGTCTGGATGGAGAAGAATGGCCTGAATGCACAGTGAGCCTGATTGGCTACCTGACTGCCTGAATGCCCTTCTGAATTATTGGTTGCCTGAGTGTGACCCAGCAGCGTGAATGGGAGATCAACAATATATCTGGGGGCATCTCACTGCTAGAAATCACTCAGAAGCTGAAGTCAAAACTGATGCTTACTCTCGAAACCGAGCCAGAAGAAGAAGGTGAACCACTGTTCCCTTCAACGAATTTGAAAGCTGCTGTGCCTTCAAGAAACTGAGCCAAGAGAGGACCTGGCTAGGCAACCTCTTCCCAAGCTACGAGGGACCATCGTGCACCATCTGAACTTTGCCAAAGCTCCCTGGATGTCAGACCCTGGAAAGGCTGCAGACCGGAGACGGGGACCGGCGCAGAATCACGAAGCGAAGCACCCAGACATTGAAGTCCATCAATGTCGACGACTGCCATCACCGACTGGAGTTGCAGTGCTCCTTTACCTAAAACATTTGACTCCCTTGTTCATCACGGTCGACCGCTTTCGTCCTGCCAGAGAAAGACAAGGCCGCAGACGACTGAGGGGAATCTGCTGGTGGGTTTCCTGCCCCCGAAGACCGCAGAGACGCTGATGACTCGATGCCCTTGCTGGGCCAAAGTTCTTCATTGACTCCTTGCAGCAACAAACCCTCATCGTCGAGGTGCACCGCACGCCTCAAGCTTGCAGGACGTTTTTGACCGATCAGCAACAAGCACCGCAAGAACCGGAGCTGCTGTCGCAACGACAGTGTTCACCCTTTTCTTCACAGACTCTCGACGACCCGTGGCTCCTGTCTTAAAGGGAGTGCACTCAAGAAAGGCCTGTCGACGACTCACCGAAGAACTCTACGAAACCAGGTACTCTGGGGTCTTACAACCTTTTAGAAGGACACAAGACTATATTGAGCATTATTGGACTGGGCTTGTCAAATAAGCTTTATTTACAGGTTGCCCAGGTGGGGGGATCCTCGCACAGAACTGCCTCTAGGTAACGGGAGTCAGTATTCTGCCATTGCTGATTCATATGCTATTATGGGGCTGTTAGCCGTGGTCGCATTTTAAAGGGATCAATAGTTAAGAGTGGTACCACATAGACTTGTGTATATTTGCCATTATAATATTGCCAGAGTACAAAGTGAGTTATCGTGATTGTGAATATAACCGTGAACCTTATTTATATAAAGACTGTGTTTTCACTAACATAGTATCTGTACATTCCTTTGCGTGTGCTTTGGGACTACTAACTAAGGTTTGATTGCTCGCTCATAGCTACCGCATTGACAATCTTGGCTGGGGTGCTCTGTGCCTCTCCTCTGCCATATAGAAAGCAGGAGTACAGACTACCCCCCGGTGCTTTACACAGGGCACGTACCTAGATAGGGGTTGTACAGTGAATGTAGCCTTTTGTATTCTAGGATGCAAGGAATGTCTGCATTGACTTTGTTTGCATCAAAGTTAACTAGGAATAGACCATTAAGTGTACAGAGACATGAAAGTACTACATAACTCATACTTTCTTTGAAGATTGTGCTGCCAATGTCAATCAATGCATGATCTAGAGTGAGATCATGTGATTAGTGAATAGTGACAGCATGTGAAAGAGATAGAGAGCATTGTTCTCTATGTACGTACATGTCTTTGAAAAGAAGGAACCGTACTTTTGTGTGGCCTATTTTTTTACTTCTACAAGTTTGTAAAAGTGGATGTTGACAAACTGAATGTTGTTGTCATGTGTATATGTTTGGAAGCCAGCAACTGTACCAATTACTTCATTGACTAAACCTTGTTCTACTTCGTGGTTACGTTTTAGAATTACTCTGCTGTTTAGACACCAGCTGTGTTGGAAATGCATATTTCTAAGCTATTTAGTCATGCTGTTGCTTGTTGACACATGGGGAGTGTCATGCTGTGTACTTCTACTATGTCTGTGGAGCTGATATGCACTATGGGTTGTATTCTTTTTTCAGCATTGTTTCATTGAATTGACTGCAACTTGCAAGGTTTAGCATTAAGGACATTCATTCTATATGTGGTTGAGTTCATTGTTCCATGACATCAGGGGCAGATGTGTTTTGCCCATATAGCTCATGGATTAGTCTAGTATTTATGAAGGATTTAGCATCTTTAGTAAGCAGACCAGTTCTAATGCTTTTTAAAATGTTAGCATAGGTGATGTCTGCAGACTGACACATGTTTTGAGTTAGTTCTCTGTAGCAAAAATTTTTCCAGAAATTTACATTTCCAATGCTGCCGAGTGAGTTACAGCATTGTTTGTGTCCTAATGTTTTAAAAAATAGGTTGACGTTTTACCGGTGTTAACTGTAGGACGTCCCCGAAAACAATAACATGTTTTCTTCTAAACAGTCATTCGTAGTTATTCATAGTTGGTTTTTAGGACTTCTGGCATTCTGAGATGAATTAAAGCCAACATGAGGTTGAAAACCATGCGTACTTCATCTATCAGGAGCACTTTCATTTATTTCAGAATTCTGCATACTTCAGTAGCAGCTTCTGCTGATAATTTGTAGTATTCTAATTGGTTTTGGTGTTCTACTGGGAGGAGCAGTAGTCGGTGTAAAGTATCACCTCCTATATTGTATACATCTGGACCTGTGGGGGCTGCTACAACAGCTGAAAGGTTGTTATTTGTTACGTCTTGGAGACATTTGCTGATTATTTTAATTAAAAATGTTTTACCAGAACCCGCTTCACCACTTACATACATGAGTAGAGGTTTATTATTTTTACAGCTACAAGTTTTAGTTTCATGTTTAAAACCATGTTCAATTTGTTCAGTAACTTCTAGATAAACGGTGAGCTGTTCATCATTTAGCTGTGATTTTAGCACTGACAAGTCTTCTTCACATTGTTTAGATTGATACATGGTATTTTCTACCTCATTCATGGCAATTTCTGCTTCATTTAGAATGAGTGGTTCTCCTAGTGGTTCTCCAAGTGTTCTTGGTGTGCTGAAAGAGAAGGTTGACTACTTTCGGGAGTGTCTCTATCTAGTAGAGCTTCAATTTCCTCCTATTGTTGGTGTTCATTGTCCAAACATTTGTTTGTATTGTTTAAAATTGACATTTGTTGTACTGCTTTCCTTTGCATTGAATACTGCTTCAAATGAGTCATAGTCACCTAATATTTCTTCTTCTTTTCTCCAGGGTTTGAAAGGTTGTAGTAGGGTCATATAATAAAGTTCTCTATGTTCCAGAGATTTAAATGATAACTTTATATGATTAATTAGGCTGGGTTTGGTATGTTTTACTAGGCTTTTTTCACAAGTTGCACAAGTTGAGTGACTGAATATTTTCCAGTTGTCTCATCTGGTGTGACATTGTTTTTGTAGGAGTACTTTTAGGCTATGTTGTACAGGCACATGTTTTCCAAATAAGTACTTCTGTTTGGGTTGTATGTGTCAACTAAATTGTTTTTTAAAATGTCCTGCCTGTTGGGATCATTTGTGGCTATTGTTTCTATCTTTTTCTTGATGAAGCTGGACCAAGGTTTATCCAGTCAATGTTTTCAGATTTTCCATATAAGGTTCTGCAGAACATATTTATACCGAAGCTGTACAATTTTTGTGATAGTGTTTTGTCAGATGATATGTCATCCCATAGGTATTTTAGGTTTGTCTTCTCAGCTTTGATAAGATGGCTGTGACATATCTTGCAACTGCAAGTGGTATGTCTGCAATGTATTGTATGTCTATATTTGCATTCCACAAGAGGGCAGTGGTTGCATTGCAATCAATTATGTACTTGAATGCTTGGTCCCTTTTAACGTTGCATGTATTTTAGGGGATTTCCATTTTACTCTGTGTTGAACAGAATATATCAAGCTATTGACTTGTCCTTTTGTGCAAACTGGTCTAAGGAAAACAAAGTGACATTTGGTATAGTATTTACCTTTGTTGTTATAGCGATGTCAGCACTATTTGCCACACTTACGTTTTTGAAAAGTAAGATTTGTGTACGTAGGTGTGGTTTCTGAAGGGATGTCACAGGTAATATATTTTCAATAAATTGTAAAACAGTGGCATCACTGTCATGGCCATACTTGAGAGCATATTTTATCCACAAAAGCATGTGAATGTGTGGTGGTCCTCTGGATGGATATTCTTTTCTCCAAAAGAAGTGTTCCACTTCTCCAAGTGAAAGGGTAGTTCTATTGCAGATGAAGTGCAGAATGGCAATGAAGTGATGGTGAAAGTAGCTTGATACATTGAAAGGGTCAAGAGAACAGCGTTTTTACATCTATTCCTCTTTATTTTGTTTCGCATTGAGTTAGAAGTCATGCATGTCATCCCATGCGTACTCTGCACAACTTAAAGTAACAAACCATGTGGGTTGGCCTAGGTTCCTTAGTGTACAACGTACATCAGCGTGTCATCAGAACCAGTATTCTTTTGTACCGCGCATGTTTGCTAAGACATTTGTGATACTTGACTGCAAAACTTCATCTTTGTCTTTTATCTTTTGAAGCAGTTGTGTAGCGGACATGTTTAAAAAAATTAGAGCCTGTTTTATGTGTGTGCAACTCCATAGCATAGATTTTCTAGTTCCCTTTCGAACAGGAGGTGGAAAATGTATTTTACATTTTGTCTGAATCTGGGGTCTTCAGAATACATTTGTAAAGAGCGATATTCTGATTCACTAATTTGTGTGAATCTTTCATATGTTCCTCCTTTTCCTGTAGGAAAGAGTAGAGTAAAAAAGCGTGCTTCTACATTGTTCTCCCATCATTGGGGAGCCTTTGGCTTGACGCATTTGATATGTTTCAAATGCATCTTCTATGGTGTCTTTGGAGTTTAGTGTGTGAATTGTATACTATTTTAAGATGTTGACTGCAGTAACAGGATCTACACGTTCAGATTGGCCAGTTAGTGGTGAATCTTTGGCTGCTTATTTGTAAGTTTTACTCTATGCTTATATCGTTGTAGTATTCATTGTTTTCTTTGAGATATTGTGGGGCATGTCTAACTTCAAGTTGACTAATTGCTGCCAAATTTTGTTCTCTTTTGTTTGTACACCCTTAATTAGTACAATACATGATTGATCTATTGGGCATTGTAATCCTAGAGCTTATACATTTCCTTTAAGATCTAATGGCAAATATACTTCTGTGCCACAAATGCCCTTTAGTAACTCAGATGGAGGCAATGTGGCCATTTTCATTTGAAGGTGAATATGAGCTTAAAATGGGTGTACTGTTTGGATTATAATGCTCTCATACAAGTTAAGTTGTTGGAGAGCTTTTGGAAGTGGCAAGATTTCTGAGTTATTAGTAATAGCACACGATGGGCTTTGGTTATTGTCAAGCTTTGTATTTTAGTATGTGCAAACTATTGAGGGGTGAGTTATTCTGTATTTATTTGCTGCTGTTAGATTTAAAGCTAATTGAACCATTGAGATTCCTCATTGTCCTCTATTTTGTAGACCATATCTACTATTTTTGTGCTATTTTTATAAAAATGTTCTGCAACAACAGACACATATCTGGTATTTCAGCAGATGTGTTTTGAAACTTGGCTATTTCTTTTTTGTATGTGTTTGTAAGGTGGTTGGTGTTTGTGAGGTTTTCTAATGTTTTCTAAACTTCAGTTCCAAAATATTTACTTTGGATGTCCTCTATTTCTTGAAGGAGTTGTTCGGCTGTTCCATGTAGGAGAATGTTATTTAAATTGTGCAGTTCTAGAGCAGGACATTTTTTCATAGTGCAGTCATAGTACAGTCTAAGCACAAGATTTCGTATAGGGGAATGATGTGTTGCTAGGAGTTCCTGCAGTGCAGGCTAATTAATGTCCTCACAGTCCAGTGTGGATGCGTACTGGGCAGTTATCCATAGTGATTGAGGAATTGTCATAAATATTTGAAGCATTGTTGGAGTATGTTACAGATTGAGCTGCACGTCCATTTGTACACTGGATGGTTTGTTTGGGCAAAAGTAACATTTGGTGGAAAGTTTGTTGAGGAAGTTTTTTCCATATGGGTGTCTTTTGCCATAATGGTGTCTCCTACCATTTCATACCCTCTGCCTTTATTTTCTATGACAGTTGGGTTGTGTTGTTCTTGTTTAGAAGCACCTTCATTGAAACATGGTTCTGTGCTGCTTGTGTGAATCCATTCACCTTCACAGAAGTTTAAAAACATATCTATATTAACATTGTGCATGTTTAAAAGTACTTTTTGTAATGTATTTATTGATTTAGTTAATGGTTTCATTCGTTTAAAATTAAAATAAACAACTTTTTCTTTAGAATAAAAGCGCTGTCAATTACAGCTTCGAGGATTCATTTTCTGCAGTAGTTTTTATGGGTAGATCGTAACTTTTTAGCTGTCTTTATGACATTGTAAAATTGATTTTTTGAATGCTTTACTGTGGCTATTTTAACATTGGTAGATATACAGGGTAATTCATAGATTTCGGCGCAGAGGCAGCGCACGCGAGCAGCGCAGAGAGCTAGCGTGCACCAGCGTGCGCCAGCCGGGTACGCTAAACAGCATTCTGGTGCATATCGTATTCATGGAATATCAAAGCCTTTTTGAGCGCTGGCGCAGAGAACATCCCACAGCACCAGTTACACCTCCAGGAACGCCTCTTGCGCAAGGATAAGGCATTGAAATTCCCAATGCAGTGCAAAGGGCTGCGCTAACCCTGGATCAGCTAACAGGGCCGCTACACTGCAATCGCGCGAGCGGAGAACGTGTATTTCTGGGGTGCGCTGGAATTATCACATGCGATAGGCCTTGGGCGAGCGGGGTATGTGTATTTGTGGGGTGCGCGGGATGTTTCACACGCGATAGAGCTTGTGCAAGCGGGGTACGTGTATTTCTGGGGTGCACGGGAAGTGTCACACGTGATAGGGCTTGTGCGAGTGGGGTACGTGTATTTTGGGGGTGTGCGGGATGTTTTACACGCGATAAGCCATGGACGAGCAGGGTACATGTATTTCTGGGGTGCGTGGGAAGTTTCACACGCGTTAGGCCTTGGACGAGCGGGGTACGTGTATTTTGGGGCTGCGCGGGAAGTTTCACACGCGATACGCCATGTGCGAGCGGGGTATGTGTATTTGTGGGGTGCGCGGGAAGTTTCACACGCGATAGGCCATGGGCGAGTGGGTACGTGTATTTCTGGGGGTGCACAGGAAGTTTCACACGCGATAGGCCTTGGGCGAGCGGGGTACGTGTATTTTGGGGGTGCGCAGGACATTTCACACGTGATAGGGCTTGTGCGAATGGGGTATGTGTATTTTTGGGGTGCGTGGGATGTTTCACACGTGATAGGGCTTGTGCGAGCAGAGTACGTGTATTTTGGGGGCGCGTGGGAAGTTTCACACACGATAGGCCTTGGGCAAGCGGGGTACGTGTATTTGTGAGGTGCGCGGGAAGTTACAGATGCAATAGGGCTTGTACGAGCGGGGTAAGTGTATTTTGGGGGTGCACAGGAAGTTTCACACGTGATAGGCCTTGGGTGAGCGGGGTACATGTATTTGTGGGGTGCGTGGGAAGTTTCACACGTGATAAGCCATAGGCGAGCGGGGCACATGTATTTGTGGGGTGTGCGGGAAGTTTCACACGTGATAGGCCATGGGCCAGCGGGGAAGTGTATTTCTGTGGTGCGCGGGAAGTTTTACACATGATAGGCCATGGGCGAGCGGGCTATGTGTATTTCTGGGGTGTGCGGGAAGTTTCACACGCGATAGGCCATGGGCGAGCGGGCTATGTGTATTTCTGGGGTGTGCGGGAAGTTTCACACGCGATAGGCCTTGGGCGAGTGGGGTATGTGTATTTCTGGGGTGCGCGGGAAGTTTCACATGCGATAGGCCTTGGGCGAGCGGGGTACATGTATTTCTGGGGTGCGCAGGAAGTTTCATACACAATAAGCCTTGGGCGAGCGGGGTACGTGTATTTCGGGGGTGCGTGGGGAGATTTACACATGTTTTTGCTGCCACGGGAGGGGTATGTGTACTCCTGGTGTGCCACAACGCGAATTGGCAGTGTGTGTCCTCCCAGGTGTGCCCTCTCACCCCTCCCCAGGCCCTGCAGGCAGCCCATAACACAGGGGACTACCCTGCTCCCCTGGCCATGCCCCGCAGGCAGCCCATCCACCCTGGCCATGCCCCCCAGCCACCCCACATGTCACCATGCACAAGTGAGCATCGACACATGGCCCCCTGCACCCCCACCCACCCAGCAGTGACAGGCACCTGCCAGCAAGCCCTGACTCATGTCCCCCTGCACCCCCACCCACCTAGCAGTGACAGGCACCTGCCAGCAGGCCCCGACTCATGTCCCCCTGCACCCCCACCCACCCAGCAGTGACAGGCACCTGCCAGCAGGCCCCGACTCATGTCCCCCTGCACCCTCACCCACCCAGCAGTGACAGTCACCTGCCAGCAGGCCCCGACTCATGTCCCCCTGCACCCCCACCCACCCAGCAGTGACAGGCACCTGCCAGCAGGCCCCGACTCATGTCCCCTGCACCCCCACCCAGCAGTGACAGTCACCTGCCAGCAGGCCCCGACTCATGTCCCCCTGTACCCCCACCCACCCAGCAGTGACAGGCACCTGCCAGCAGGCCAGACTCATGTCCCCCTGCACCCCCACCCACCCAGCAGTAACAGGCACGCACCCCCACCCACCCAGCAGTAACAGGCACCTGCCAGCAGGCCCCAACTCATGTCCCCCTGCACCCCCACCCACCCAGCAGTGACAGTCACCTGCCAGCAGGCCCCGACTCATGTCCCCCTGCACCCCCACCCACCCAGCAGTGACAGGCACCTGCCAGCAGGCCCCGACTCATGTCCCCTGCACCCCCACCCACCCAGCAGTGACAGTCACCTGCCAGCAGGCCCCGACTCATGTCCCCCTGTACCCCCACCCACCCAGCAGTGACAGGCACCTGCCAGCAGGCCAGACTCATGTCCCCCTGCACCCCCACCCATCCAGCAGTAACAGGCACCTGCCAGCAGGCCCCAACTCATGTCCCCCGGCACCCCCACCCACCCAGCAGTGACAGTCACCTGCCAGCAGGCCCCGACTCATGTCCCCCTACACCCCCACCCACCCAGCAGTGACAGGCACCTGCCAGCAGGCCCCGACTCATGTCCCCCTGCACCCCCACCCACCCAGCAGTGACAGTCACCTGCCAGCAGGCCCCGAATCATGTCCCCTTGCACCCTCACCCACCCAGCAGTGACAGGCACCTGCCAGCAGGCCCCGACTCATGTCTCCCTGCACCCCCACCCACCCAGCAGTGACAAGCACCTGCCAGCAGGCCCCGACTCATGTCCCCCCCAACACCTAATGACGTTCCACAATCATGGGCCTTATGGCCACCCAAATCACACCCCACGCCACACCAGTCCAAACACACAACCAGGTATGACATCCACCCCACAATGAAATCCCCATCACATGATACATCTCAAATGGCAAGTATGCACATCAACATATTTCCGTCACACCCACACAATGGGTGCATGTGATTGAGAAAACACACATTGTGACATGCATGAAACCAAAGAGAGAATACCACACATTGAAGTAGGAAATAAAAATGTATTAAACACAAAAGCAAGGGAATGAAATGAAACAAAAAAAATGGAACTAAATAATGAAAAGCTACATGTCCAAAATATAAACCAAAAATGAATGATAGCAAAATCCAAAGCAATCCAAAAGCACGTGTCCAAAGTGTTAGTCCAGCAAAACAAATCCAAAGTGAAAAAACAATAAAAAACCATAGATCCATGGAAAAAAAATAATAAGAAGCCAAATCCATTGTCGAACTATTTACAAAGTACAAATCCAGGGTCCATGTGCCCAATCATTGAAATGAAACCTATAAAAAAAAAACTACCTAATGAAGAACTATGTACAAAAATGTGGGGCATTGTCCAAGCGCCCCAACAGAAATAAAAACACAAAGGAAACCTAACACTAACTAACTATATACAATGGCGGGGGGCAAGGCCTACGGCTCACTCTGTGATGTCCCGGGCCAGGGAATCATCGAACTCCATGTCGATGTGCTGGAGGCGGGCCTCTGCCCTGGCCCCGAGGTCTTGCATGGATAATGCCATGTCCACCTCCAACTCCCTGCGAGTTGCCTCGAGGCACTCAGCCCGCCTCAACGCCCGGCGCATGGAGAACTCCGCCCTGACCATGGTGAGCCGCGCCTCTTACGCCCGCCACCGCTCCACATCTATCTGCTGGCCCAATACCACCACACGGAAGACACTCCCGTTCCAGGGTCCTCCTGCCCACCGGCCGATGCCTGCCCCTCTGATGTTGATGGCCCCGAGCCATCATCGCTCCCACCTTGAGCCTGCTGCTGCTGTCCATGTGCCCTGGCCAATGATGCCGGCACATCCTTCATCTGCTGGTCTCCAGTTGGTGGGGTATCCACACCTGCTGGACCTCCGACTCCCGACTGTCACAGGGATGGGAGCTCCACCAAGCTGGCTGCGTTGGTCAGGCCAGGTCCACAGGGGGTCCTGGTGGAATCTGGGCCGGAAGACGGCAGGGAGAACGACTGGCTCATAGTCTCCACAGAGGAGGAGAGGGTCGCCAGAGTGGTCGACACATGTAGGAACCCTCTGACCAGGGCCCCTCCCAACTGTGACACGTTGCCATGCAGCTCTTCGTGATGGCGTGCATGGTCCCCCCAGGAAGCACACACGTCATCACGAATGACACGCGTGCGCAACGCGACACCGATCAGGACGGAACCCATATGGTCAGGGGTCTCCTCATCCGCAGGTAGTGGAGTGCCAGATTATGTGGGCCTCCCCCCTACCTGCGGACGGGCCTGGGACGGGGCATCCCTGCTGGTGCATGGTGGTGCAGTCACAGGGTCAGGGACAGTGACATGCACAGGCACCTCCGCGGCGACCTGTGCTGCCTCCTGC
Source organism: Ambystoma mexicanum (assembly GCF_040938575.1). NCBI lineage: Eukaryota > Metazoa > Chordata > Amphibia > Caudata > Ambystomatidae > Ambystoma > Ambystoma mexicanum. The sequence goes on along the minus strand of NC_090929.1, from coordinate 1,271,634,537 downwards.
CCCTGGACTGCACCACTTGCACACAGTGGTACTACCCACACCAGGCCCCATGTGTAGCTCAGTAGCGGCCTCCTCCTCCTCTGTGGAAACCTCCAACCTGGATGTTTCTGCACCATCTTCCGCCATCGCAAGCCCCTGTGGGGGCTCACCTGGTCCTTCCGCTACAGCCGTATTGGCAGACGCGGCACCAGTCCCCTCGCTCCCGGATGATGGCAATTCTTGGGAGGGTGGCTGGGCCGTGCGTCGCCGCGCGGTGGAGGCATCCCCGCCGCTTTGCTCCACAGTGCCGTCTCCGCCCTCTTCTTCACTCGACTCTGCATAGAGGGAGACATAGAACACAAGCATCAGGGTACTGTACAATAGTCCCCATGACAGGAAGCAATAACACATGAGTGGCACTGTCAAACGTCACCTCCATCCTGTCCCTCCACAACACATGGGTCAATGCAGGCAACACACATGCAAAAACAGGCACGGTGCATGCAATCAACATCAGCATCCATGTACAAGGGCCTCTATTGACAGAAATGTTGGCTTCAAACTCACATGCATCATGGCTCATACTGATCCCATGCACACACATCACCGGAGGGTCATGCATCAGGGCTTGTACACCACAGACACAGTGGATACAAGGATGACTAGTCTGCATAAGTGAATCAACACATCGTCACGGAAATGTGTCATGCATCCATGGCGTTTCAATGTCACACACACGCTTCTCAGACACACAAACACGTACACCATACATGTACATGAGAGCAGCACCCATCTCTCACACCCCATCCATGTCCAAGAACAGAGACAGGCATGCATTCATGTGTGCATTCTGCATGCTGCTCCCCATGTTGCATTGGAACACATGCACCATCCATGAAGTTCACGCATGACTGGACTCACATGCATTACCATGATGTCCCTGCACACTGTTAGGGAGAATTCTCTGTTTAGGCTGAATTTCCTAACCTGGTGAGTCCCCCAGCAGCTTTGCTGGATTTCTGGAGTTTGTTTTTTTTCATCCTGCCAAGAGTGAGACTCTTTTCCTCCCACTCTTGGACATGAATGTGGTTGATTTCTTTGAATGTCAATGTGTTCAATGGGCTATGGGGTCTTTTACTCCATAGGGCCTCATGTGTTTTGCTATGTGTGTTACACCGCACCCTCCGTGCAGTAACACTGGGGTGTCCTAGAGGATCCCCACCATAGACTCCATACCCTGGGACTGACTACTGTCTCCCCGGGCATGTAAAGTCACCATTGGCTTTACTAGACCTAAATCTACTAACAGAACTAGTACAAACCATCCTATTGTGGATGTACTGGTAGGGGTAATTTGATTACCCCTGGGTATGTTGTTCGAGGGGGCACTGTCCCGTCCCCCTCGTCGAGTTTTGGCTGGTGGCAGTGGATACTACTTTTTATATTCGACCGCGAATATATTCCTATGGGATTCTTCCCATTGTTGGAGGCTAATACTTTTCACATTAGTCTCTAACATACCACCGGTTTATTTGTCTTAAATAAATCCACCGGTTGGTATTTTCTGCCAGAACTCGGTTTTTAAAATGGCGTATGCGTTCGCCTCTGTAACTCCGAACCAAAGGTTGAGCCCTTTGTTCTACTTTTGGCGGGCTTCTGCACAGAAGCCCTCCAGAGTGGTGCCATTCTGTCTGGGTACCACAGGGGGTGTGGGAGGGTTTTAGGCACCCTGGACTGAGTTGCCGTGCCAACTCAGGTCGCACTCTTGTGTGATTGGCCCGAGTGGTGAGCCGCCCCGCTCACCACTTAGCATGTTTGATTGACAGCTAGGCTGAATGAATGGGGGTTTTCTGCATAAAAGCAGGGCTTTTGGGACTGGAACTTCAGAAGTCGCCACAGGACCTAAGAATCCGACGAGGGTAAAGCTGAGCCGACCTGCAACGACGACACCTCCGGTGGAGCCCTGCTGAACCGACTCACCACTTCCCAACGACAGAGGAGATCTCCCTGCTGGAGAGTCTTCTTCCCCTGACTGGTGGGAACAACCAGTCCCTTGCGTTTTCCTTCAGGACGTCCAGTGGGTGAATTGCCCGTGCTGAACCGGATAGCCACTGACCACTGTACCGCGACCAAAAGGTGGTGCCTTGTGACTGAGCACTCTGCGGCTGGTCTCTTCCCTGGTGGTGCAACGATCTTCAACTTTCCTCGACAACGAGATCCTCTCATCTTCTTGCATCCACCACCAGGAACAACTGCCTCCGCCGGAGCTGGCTCTTCACTTACAAGGTACTGTGTCCGCCTGGCTTCCCTTGAAACGGTTAGCGTGAGGTGTCTTAAATCCTTACCTTTGTTCTAAACTGGTACAACCTTTCTTTGACATTTTGCTACAAAGACTTGAAGTGCATTTCCACTGTGATACTTTTTGGGACATACAGCCTTGCCTCTCTCCGAGTGAGCCTGGCCTCTGAACTTTGTGATTTAGAGTAGACCCTGCCTTGCTCGCCTTGCATTTGTTTCGTAAAAGTGTTGGTACTGAGTTGGTTTCATACCCTGCCTTTTTCTCTCCCTTTCTAACTAATACTAGAGTGCCATCTAGGTTATAGCATTCGCCTCTGTCTGCAAATAAGTGGTGCCGTTGAACCTAGACTTGTCAAAATATTGTTATGGGATTGATATATACTTATAGTAACTGTGATTGAAGTTGTTTGCCATATTAGTGCCAGTGTGTTTTCCATAGATGTGTTTTTAAATAAATAATTATATATCTTTACACCCAAGCTCTGATCAGTGTCTGCTTGTTCTACTGTGTAAATTGCCCTATCTTGTATACTCCAAATACGGCCTAACTTTTCTTGAGGGAAGTCTGACTGCTCAGCCACAGCTACCAAGTGAATCTGTGTGGTACAGACTGCTACCAAGTGGGTTTACTGCCAAACACCTGTAGTCTTAAATCTTTTGCAGTGGTCCCAGAGGGAACTGCACAGGTTTCTGCCTAACACACACACATCCATACATGGCCTATGTCACACATACAGGCAAGTAGCTGACTACCAGCACACTGCAACATGCCCTGTTCACACATCAATTCATGGCCACTTACCGCTCGACTCCAGACGGGCCTGCATCCTGAGGATCTGGTGGCGAAGCACTGGGCGAATGCGCTCCAGGACCATCATCTGCTGGTTGGTAAGCTGGCCCCGGTGCCCCACTGCATCCTCTGCCTCTAAGAGGCGCCGGGCCTTCTTGAGGGTCCTGGACTTGTAGTCCTCCCAGCGCTTCTGGACATGTTTGATGTCACGGGGTGCCACCCTCTCCACGTTAATAGCACCCACTATGTCCGTCCAGATCCTCCTCCGTCCTTCCTTGTCGGTGCGCGATGGTGTGAAGAGGGCATCATCATGCCCCAGAACTTGCTCCACCAGGATACCAACTTCCTTATCGCTGAAGCTGGTAGCCCTCTGCCTCTCTGGCTGGGGGTTGCCAGTGATCTTGGATGGTGTTTGCCCCGACATGGCAATCCCTGAGGCAGGTGTGGGCGGGCAACTGGGTCCTGGGGCTGGGCTGCAGAGCGATGGTATCCCAGTAGGGAGTCTTCTGTTCCAGCAGGGGTGGACACAGCAACTGGACCCCTGCAGATGGCTGACGTGCAGGCACCAAATTGCAGGGCATGTGGGCAGCAGGCAGGCAGCAGCAGATGGCAGGTGGGAGCGTGCTCGGGGCTCTGGGTGGCAGGAAAATGACCTTTTGGGCAGGAGAGTTGTCTTCCGTGTGTTGTCGCGTGGCCAGCTTGATACTGAGTGATTTGGCATGTGAAAAAACTGGACGTCAGTGTGTAATTCGAGGAAAGGCCCTTAGTGCATAAGCGCATCTGTGACGTAACGCGCACGGGTGTTTCCCTCAACACATGTGCATAGTGAATCAGCACATGAAAAAACAACACATCAGGGTGCAATTGGAGGAAATGGCCTTAGCGTGCACGTGCGTAAGTGACGTTGCACGTGTGGGCTGGCTCAAAAGGCACGCGTATGACATCATTTTCTCATACGTGCTTTTTGTTGAGCGTGAGATTCTTGTACTTCTTGTCGGTTCACATGCGATTACTTCACAATGGTTCCAGTTCGTACTCCCTGTTTACTCAGACAGCGTTCAATTCTTCTTTTGGCGGGTGTGTTGCCAACGTGCACACATGCGTCTTTCACGTTCCTTTTCCAGGCAGACGGTGAGTCGCACACGTATTTTCCAACTGTGGTTGCCCCCGTGTGTCGCGTACCCCTTCAGAGGTCATTGTAGGCTGCATGTATCACGTGTACACTTATTTTTGTGTTTCTGGGAGCCACAGCGTAGTACGGATTCATTTTTCCACGCACGTGGTCTACCAGGGGTTGCGTGCACATTTAATATTGTTTTCGGGGTGCCTGTGCATTGCGTGACCCGTCATCTTCCCTCAGGGGTTACGGACAGCCTTGCTAGAGCACTAGGGTACGAATTCCATCTAGTACCCTACCCCTTTCACCCCAATTGCCCAGGACAATTGTTTACTGCAACTCTCATACGCACAACAACATCAGTGCCATGGTTGGGAGGCGACCAAGCAGTAAGGGAGGCAAAGCTGGCCGAGCTCAAAGAGGTGGGTGTGGTAGGGGACATGGCCAGGATGTGCAGGGTGGCCCAAGAGGCCAGTGTGTGGCGGACCAATCGGGGCCACCTATGCCCCCACCCCCCAATGGTTGGGGGAAATGTAGCTGACACCATCCCAGCTCAGCCTTTGTTGAACCAGCCCATAATGTCAACTGAACTGACACAGGATGACTCCCAGGCTGACTTCTGTGTCATCAAGTCTAAGCCACGTGTGGCAGTGAAAGTTGCTGTCACCAGGCCACGTGGATCTGGAGCAGCAATGTCATCTGTTGACCCAAGTAGCCAGGGTGAGGAGGCTGCAGGGGCAGCTGCAGCTCAATCCACCCCAGCTCCGAGTCTCCCAGCCGGGACAGTGTTGGTCCAAGTCCATCACACCGAGGTTGGTCCTGCCAATATCACCCTGCAGCCAATGCCTGCAGTGAGACCTTTGGTCATTGTGCCTTTGGAAACTTCCAGTGCCCAGTCCACCTGCGCTTCTGCTCCTACCAACCAGAGCGGCGTAAGCCACTCAGGATCTGCACCACCTTCCAAGAAGAAGAAGGGTGCTCTTGCACTGCAGGCTAGGACCCCAGACATGGCTACACACTCCGGCACATCAAGGAAGCCTAGTTTCAATGACGCCGAACTAGATGCACTTGTGGCCTATGTGTTGGCACATAGCCGCGTAATGGTGGTGACTGCAGGGTGCAAGACTACGCCTGCTCAACGTAGGGCCCACTGGCAGACCATCGCGACCCGCATTAGTTCCCTTGGATTCGTGAAGCGCACAGCTGATGATTGCTATAAGCGGTGGAATGACCTGAAACGCAGAGCAAAGAACAAGCTGGCTTCCAATCATTCCTCTACTCTGATGACTGGCGGTGGGTCTCCACCAGAGGACGACCAACTCACTGAACATGAGTCTGTTGCTGGTGGCTTCATCACAGAGGATCAGATCTGAGGCGTGGGAGACCTACCAGATCTTGAAGCATTGTCCGGCGAGTGCACATGCATGTGTGTGCAATCCATGTGTATGTTGCTTGGGTGATGTATTCTGATTGAGTGCCAGGTGAGGCTGTGTAGTCATGACTGGTATGGGTCACCCATGTGGTCCCTCCAAACCAGTCCCCGGCCTTGGGTTTGGGTATGACAGTATCTCTTCTGACCACAGTTGTCAATTTGCACCAGATTACTGCAGTTGCCCTTCAACTGTCATCTTGCAACAACATTGTTCAAAATGTTTTCCTGTTCATTCAGCCTGATTGTTTCAATCCTTGCCGTTTTTACCACGCATGTTATGCTATACTGCCACAAATGTAACATACTTCTGCCATAGATTACACCCCACAATGGCCCACATTAATTACCTTGTTATGGGAATGATTTAACCATTCAGGCTGATTGAGTAATGGCCTGCACACAATCATTTTTGGACCCTGTTTGAATGTTGAACATGACTGTTGTCTTCTGTCATGTTGAAGTGACCAACCATTGATGTATCCATCTGCCTGCCGTCACTGCATCAGTGAACACTGGATTTGTTGCAGCGTGTGGCACTTGCATGTTTTGTCACACTATTTTGCATCTTTTATCTCATGATGTCCATCTCACATGAATGGGTGACAGTACTTATTTCCTACCATATGGCTGTACTTGTCAAATGTACCATGGCTATGCTACGTGCCATCTGTGTGCTGGCATGTGTCATGTATGTGTTTTGGACATGCCACTCACAGGCTAATGTGTGATGCCAGTGCTATCCAGCATGCAGCACATGTGTTGCTTTTCCATCTTGGAGTCCTCAGTGTCTGCTTTTTACCTCCCCTACCAACTCATTGACAGTGCATGCATGCCAGGGTCATTGTCATGTGGGACATGTGTAATTTATGTACTGGATCTCTGCCTTGTCAGGCCTATGTGTGTGCTATGGTGCTCATGCCTGTTTCCATTTGATATCTTTCATGTTTTTGCAGGTGATGAGGCACTTGATGCTGTTGAGGAGGAGGAGATGGTGCAGACACAGGAGGAATCACAGCCACAACCGGGCACCACTGGAGGACGTGGGGTGGAAGTGGGTGAAAACCCATTTGTCCTACAGACCATGCAGTCCACGGGTGTCTCTGGGTACACCTACGCAGACCTCTACGAATCAGGTGCTGAATCAGACATTGAGACATATGTGCCGTCGCAGGTGAGTGTTTCTGGTAGGGATGCTGTTCTGTCCAACCCACCTGCACCAGGGATAGACCCCTCTATGGGGATTTCAGTGTTGGAAAGTCTCCCTTTGGCGGATATGGATGCAGGGTCACACTCCACAATATTTGCTCCTGTTGCTGGGCCAGCAGATCAAAGGAGGAATGCAGTCCTGCAGCCTCAGGCAGTGCCAGCACAGCAAGGTGCAGATCGCCTTGCCCCAAACAGGTGTGGTGCCCGCCAACGCGGTGGCCGTGCGCCACCAGGCAATACTGTGTGGGAGAACTCCATGTACAGTATAGCAGCATAACAGGGGGCATCGTGTTAAATGATGGCTCAGGCAATGGATAGGGTGGCCACTTCCATTATCCCCCCTGAAAGGCAGGTGGAGCTCCAGCAGCAGGAAACAGACTCCATTTGCCACTCACACAGGGAGGACATGTTGGCGTCCAACAGGTACCGACAGGCTGGACTGGAGACTATGTGCACAGCCATATCTGAGAATCCGAGGCACACAGGGAAGCCCTGAGGTTAGAACACAGGTCCCTCAGAGATACTCTGGGTGAACTTGAGGTTTCCCGAAAGTTTAGGTCAGAACAGCAGCTGGAGCAGCTCTCACGTTCACTCTCAGTTGAGCTCCAGGCAACCCGTGCAGAGATCCGGGCATCACGCGAGGCCATGCAGGCAGAAATGTGTGCTAACCATGAGGTGCTGCATGGGGATCTCCGTACCATCATCCTGCAGAACCAAACCTTCCATATCCCCATGCTTGCTGCCATGGAGGACCATACCAGGGCTTTGCGTGGGCTGCCTCCCATATCACGGCCACCCCCTGATGTAGCAGCAGAGGGTGATGACAGCGACGGCAGTTCTCCCCACTGTAGCATAGCCGTGCAGGCCATGAGCCCATAGAGGTATTTTTTTCTCAACATCCACGCATGTGGGTGTTGGGGTGCACCCTGTACCTCGTCCCTCCTGGGTGCCCCCCCGTCCACACATGGCCCTTTTTGATTTGTATATTGTTTTCATATTTGTTTTTACCAGTGTGTTGGTTTGTGTGGCTCCCGTGGGCATCCACTGTGTATTCCAGCTGGGCACATGCAGGCTTGTCCTGTCTTTAGGTTAGATGCTTGGGTTCCTGACACACACACCCCTCCTGCTTGGGCTTGCAAAGGGTGTGACCAAGTGACAGTAACTTACACAGTGACATTGGGCTCCCATGAGTTGTGTGGGCAGTCTGTAGTCAAACCTGTGTGTACATCCCTAGTGGGGATTGTTGTTGGATTCTACACTGCATGGTGTATTGATATATGCTTGTGCATCCATGTCTTTCTCCTTATATACATGTAGCTTCTTCATGTCTTCACAAGCCCGTCTCCTTTGCAGATGCAGTTCATGTTGTATGCAGTACACTGACACATTTGCCTGACAGCAACACTCTTCAGTTGGAACGAGTCAATCTTCTGCCGTAGTCAGGTTGTGAGACTTGCACTACTTTAATTGTATACTGTCATATATTGCCACTGTTTCATCCTGTGCTGCTGTTTTGTGTTGCTGGTAAGTATTTGTTCATGTGTGCTGTTTTTAATTGATTACTGGGAGCATATTGTCTGTGGCCTGTTTCCATTTGGGACAGTGCACTTTGTGACAATTGTGTCATGTGTTAGGCATTCATTTGGTTGCTTTCACATTGCATGCCATGCCGTGGTGTGTTGGGTAGCTGAGATGGGGAGGGGTTGGGTGACATGCCACTATTTTCATGTGGTATTTTGCAAGGGGGTATTCGTTCATGCTGCATGAATATGTGGCTTTTTGTGACACAGCATTGGGTGTCTTTAAGTAGGTAGGGATACACACATTGTAACACTTCCAGGTGACCAATCTCAGGCTGGTATGGTTGTGACAGTTGACTGTCCCTTTTGTCATCATCATTGATTGTCAGCTGGTATGTGCCAGGGCTGTGTGCTCTCCGCAGGGGTGGGATTTTAGGTGAAGTAATTTGCCACTAGCTGGTTACGGGCTGCCTCACCACGTGCCTTTTCACCTCCCATGCGCATCGGCCGTGCATGTGGTTGGGGATGTGGGGGCACCACCATGTCCACTGGCACGCCCCGGCAGGTTGCAACGTTGTGCAGGACACATGCTGCCACTATGATCCTGCACACTACTGGGGGCACATATAGCATCTGCCCACCAGAGCGGTCAAGGGAGCGAAAGCGTGACTCGAGCACTCCGAATGTGCGCTCCACTATGCCCCGGGTTGCAAAATGGGCATGTTGTATCTTTCCTCGGGTGGTGTGGTGGCGTTCCAAATTGGCGTCATCATGTAGGTGCTCAGAGGGTAGGCACTGTCCCCTGGGGAGGTGATGATGGCTATCATTAGTGGGGTTTTCACATTACTCATTATCTGACATGCATGCATGTGCAGAGGCATTTATACTCACCAATCAGCCATGTGTCGCCATGCCACCCAGCTTCCAGGTCCCGGTTTAGGGGTGACATTCTGAAAATGAAACTATCATGGCTTGACCCTGGATAGTTGGCATATACTGAAGTGATGATTCCCTTGGCATCACATACTACCTGCATGTTGATTGAATGCCAGTGCTTGCGGTTTCGATATATGTGCTCAGTGGCCCTGGGAGGACGTAGAGCCACATGGGTGCAATCAATGGCACCTAGCACTTTGGGGAAGTGTGCCACCCCGTTAAAGTCCTGGACCACGGCCTGCCTTTTTGCAGGTGTTCTGGGCATGTATATGTGCCTGCGGACTGAGGGGCATGCAGTCATGATGGCCAACACCTGGTGTAGGCAGCGTGACTGCGTGGCCTGTTACACACCCCCCACTATGGCACTTGTCAGCTGAAATGAACCAGTAGCCAAGAAGTGCAGTACATTGAGCACCTTTTCCAAGGGGCTCAGTGCTTGCGAGCACAGGGTGGGTAACGTGAGGTCATCCTCCCACTCACTCACCAGGTCGAGGATTATGTGTGGTGGAAACCTGTACCTCCCATACACCTGGTCATCAGGCATCCCAAAAAGGCTGGTCCTGGTAAGAAAATGTGAGGCCTGGCTATCCTCCTCCTCCTGCGGTGTGCCACGACCACTGCTGCGAGGAACGGTATATTCATCGTAGCATCTGAGCTTGTTTGTTGTTTGTGTGCACTTTTATGCTGCGCGGGGCCGCTTACGCCTGCTTCCTGCTGGCGTACGTGTTTCCGGATTAGTGCGTCTTTTTTGGCGCACGCCTTTCCCCTGTTCGATTCCATGAATACGTGTTGTTGGCGCGCGTGTGGGCGTTGCGAGCATTTACCTCCTGTACTTCCCCTGTAGCGCCCACATTTTCATGCGTTGTTCCCCATTCCGCGTGTTCCGCCCTATGTTCCGCCCACTTTTGTTGTGTGCGCTGTGCTATGTGCACTTTCCCTGTGCGCATAGCGCACGCCGTTTAATGACGTGTGCGCCCGCGTGCACCACCCACGATTTTAGCGCACATCCCAGGATTTACACGCGCACTGAATTCCATGAATCGATGTGCACGGCTTTGGCACGCGTGTGCTGTGATTTTCACGCTTGCGCTCCCCTTTTTGGCGCACATTTATTCCATGAATCAGCCCCATAGTGTTAAGTTCATTAGTAGGTCTGCTTCTGTTTGTCATCTTTGATGCCCTGGGTGTTAGTCTTAGCAGTGCACGGTGGTGGTGCGTGTTATGGTTGCTTAGCTTACCATAACTGGCGAATTTCAGGGGGTTTTCGGTTTTACTTGGAACCATAACGTCCCTTTAACAAAGTTTTTTCACTGAATGTCATAGGTTTTTAGTAGCGCAACTTAACCATAACGTCCCTTTGACAAAGTATTTTCATTGAATTTCATAGGTTTTTATTAGTGCAACTTAACCATAACGTCCCCTTAACCAAGTTTTTTCATTGAATTTTATAGGTTTTTATTAGGGCAACTTAACCATAACATCTATGAACATCTGACTTCATTGCAGACCTTCCAGAGAGTGCCACATGACCATATGCTGGCGCGCGGCATGATCACGTGTCCGAGAACCCGTACGCACTTCACGATAAGATCTGTGCTTCGTGGACAGTTCGGAACTGCATTTTCTACTGATCTAGGAACGTTCAACTTCAAAATTTCCTTTGCACATCTCCAACAACTATTCCTACTCATCCATTAACAATCTAGTACACAGTACATACTTTTAGCAAAACTGCTATTTAGCTTAAAATAGAATCAGCTAATGCCATCCCTCCTGCCCAAGAGACACCACCACTGCTGTAATCAAGGAGCATGAAAAACGCTGCCCCTACCTTAGAAATAACACACGCGCAACATTTTCCCATGTCCACCTGCCCCTCCATATTAGTGTTTGGTGCCTCTTACCTCATTTCCCTCCCCACCTTACGTTCTAATCTCTCCTGCCCAAAATAAAATGCATCCAAAAACAAAATAAATGTTCCTTTAGGAACCACCTTTCACAGTTAAAAAATAGAACTAAAAAAAACATATAGACTCCATCTACTTTATATTTCTCAGTAAAGTACATAGACTCAATAAGATTTTCCAACATTTCCATTTGCATTTTGTGTTATGCTAATGGGAATATTGTGGTGTTCATCCTCCGTTCCAGGGACTGGAACGGTGGATACCGGCCCAGCAGCCCAAGTTATCAGCCCAAGCGAAGCGAGGGTGGATAACGAGGTCTCTGGACCATTATCCCCCCATTCCAGCCCCTGAAATGGGGGATGAAGGCCATTAGCAGCCTAGGTTCCCAGAGCAGGAACCCGGGGTACTAAAAAAGAGGATTTTTCTTCCTACACCGGGATGCCTGTGGCGTCCCGGTGGAGGAAGGAAAATCCTTTCACCAAGATGACCACCATGGAAAGGGAAGACGGGAGTTCATACAGGGCCCCTCTTCGCTTTCCATGGCAGCCTGCAGAAGGCAAAAAGAGAACCCTGTGACCATATTACCATGAGCACATTTTTCTTCCCTTTCAAATCTATCCTAATTTCGAATAACTTTACCACAAAGCCAGTCCCAGGTGGACATGGCCACTTTAATCCTATGTTTTGTCCCTTGTGGTCATGGCCAGTAGCCAGATTAGCCGGATCATGACCTTATTCCATGACCCAGACAATCTGGCCACTGCCCATGGCCACGGGCTACCCCTCAGTCACTAAAGGTATACCGCTATTTTTTGTAGCTACATTATGACACTTGTCAAAAAATAAAACACTGGCACATTTCCAAAAACCATGCTTGTAGGTCCTTGCCAAATCTCCTTATGCAAGTTTGCTGGAAATCCACCCATGTTTTATTTTTTCAAAAGTGTCAAATGTACGCACATACAATCATCATATCACCTATCCCCCACTTGACAAAATCCATTCAGACTTTACGAAAACATTTATATCTAGATCTATAATCTTTTTACAAACCTTTGTGTAGATTTGTCAAATAGCACATTTATAAGCCTTACAATATTTTGGGACCACCACTCTAATTTTGCTCCCTCTTGACAGATTCCCACCAAACTTCGCAAACACATTTATATCTAGATCTATTATCAGTTTGCCAAATGAAGTGTAGATTCATCAAATAGCACCTAATTTATAAGCATTTACATTATTTTGGCACCCCCCTCTAATTTTGCCCCCTCTTGACAAAATCCCACCAAACTCTGCAAAAACATTTATATCTAGATCTATTATCAGTTTGCCAAATTAAGTGTCGATTCGTCAAATGGCACCTCATTTATAAGCCATTACATTATTTTGGGACCCCCCCTTCTAATTTTGCCCCCTCATGACAGAATCCCACCAAACTAATCCAGAATCAGGTCAGAAATATACATGCAAAGTTTCATGCAGTTCTATTAAGTCGCGCCAAAGTTATAAGCCATTCAAGAACTACATTTCACCAACCCTGTAATGCTGAGGTGTCTGCAAACTTTGCAGGAATGTTCGCAAACATCCAAACTGTTTGCAGACTTTTGCGGCAAAAAACACCTGTTTTTTTGCAAGTGCAATGTTGTGTTTTTTAATATGTTTTTACTGCAATGTTCACGGACACCGTCAGATGTCCCCGAATTAAAGATGGAGGTTGTTTCCAAAAATCTGACGCACTTCACGCTCTTCACCATCCAATCAGCGAACACGTTGCATGTCTGCGGACATGATGCAAGCCGATTAGCCAATCAAGACACTCTCCGCGGAGTGAACAGGGAAGTGTGTCCGTGGAGCGGACATAGATATCACTAATTTTTTGTGACCTACTTTTTGGTTATTTTATTAAAAACTACTGGATGGATTTTCACCATATTTACAAAAGCATGCTTTCGGAACCAAGCCGCTGCTCCTGCCGCAAATTTGGTGAAAATCAGTCCAGCGGTTTGGGCTGTAGGCATGAGCAAAGTTTTTTCCCCTTTCAGTGTACGGGAAAAAAATAAATTTTGGGCCCCCCCTATAACTTTGCCCCCCCTGGACCAAACCTCACCAAACTTTGCAAAAAAATTCAGAGTGGGCCATATACTTTATTTATTTAAAGTTTGGTGAGGATTCATCCAGGGGGAGTGAAGTTATAAGCCGCCCGAAAAGTCCTCCTCCTATGGGATTAGCAACTTCTTTATAACTACACAGCCACTACCGTGGCTATATATATATATATATAAAGAGGTGTTTTAAAATATTACTTTAAAGAAAATTATGCATACCTGTACTATGTTTTGTTAAATGTAGATATTGTTGCATCAGCAAATAGAAAACTTGGAGAGTTTCACAGTCATTTCTGATGCAGGTGGCTGTGACTAAGAGGAGACATGTACTCTGAGAGTTCAGGTGTAAATGTGAAATGTAGAACTGAGATGGCAGGGTTATATGTAGAGTTTTTAGATGTGTCACTGTTTGAAAGCAGCCATTGAGGGAGTGTTACAAGCATAAAAGTAAAAATTGTAGAATGGCAGCCCTGTGCTACAGTGTCCACGGGCACTGTGGTAGTCCGCAGACCAGCACGTGTCATTCATGCCAGGTATAGGAAAGGGACTGCAGAGACCACTGACAGTCGCAGACATCCGCGGGATTAGTCAATCAAGTTTTTTGGTTGTGGTATATATGAAGGCAGGGTAGCAAGGGTTTTCTTTGTTGTGTGCAGTGAAGATGGCTATGGCTATGGCTATGGCTATGGCTATGGCTATGACTATGAAGAAGCTGAGTGTTTGGATGGTAGGATATTCTTAGATCCATTCATTGAAGGTTTACACTGAATCTCGTGGCATCACTGCTACTATTGGATTGGCAGAAGTGGAAGTTTTGTGGTGTGCAGTTTGTGGGTTCAACTGGGCCCCCTTATTACCATTCTGTGAGTATGGCTCACTTTAAAAGTCCAGATATTATTATTGGGTATTTTGGAGGCAACAGTTTGGGCTATTTGACTGCAGTATCTTTGCAGTTTTCCATGAAGTATGTGTTGAAAAGCCTAATGGAACTGTTTCAAGCTGCAAAGATTATTTTTTCCAAAATCAATCAAAGGCAAATATGGAGACGTTAAAACTGGTTTTGGCCACAAATGGAAGAAGCTAGGTAGCAGGTCAATAAAGGTGTACGTGCTTTTTAATAAGGTTTTGGAATGGCATCTTGAAAAAGGGGAAGATATGAAGTGTATACTAAAGCATTTGTTAGTAGGTGTAGGACAAATGAGAAAAAAAATAACATTTGAAGCAATTACTGTAAAAGTTATAAAAAAAACACATAAGTGCATGTGTTACTATAGTACATACAAGGAAAAAAGGGTCTTTTTAAACAAACCCCAAAAAAGACTCTTTTAAGATCCACCATTGCAGAATAAGTGATATAAATTGAGTTTAAAACTCCCCACTCCCTTTAATTGTCCATGCAGTGCATAGACAAGGCTGGAGTCCATGGACCTGCACGTGCCATCCAGGTCTTTTAAGGATCCAAGGCATGGAAAAGGGACTGCACAGACTGTGGACAGTCGCATGCATCCGCAGACATCGGGGGATTAGCCAATCAGGTTTCGTGTTTGTGGGGTACAGGAAGACAGATAAACAAGGGTTATCTTTGTTGTGTGTAGTGAAGATGGCTATGGCTATGGGTTTGAAGAAGCAGAGTGTCTGGATGGTGGGCGATTCTTGGATCAATTGGTTAAAGGTGTACTGTGATGAGTGTGGATTAGCTGTGAATCTTGGATTTGAAGAATTTGAAGTTTCCTGGTATGGTGTTCGATGAATGAAGTGGGCAGAATTGCTACAGTTTTGAGAGAGCATGGTTACTTTGAAGCATCCAGACATCAATGTAGTTTACTGTGGAGTCAACAGTTTGGGCTATGTCACCAGAATATCCTTACAGTTTGCCCTGAATGATACATTTGCAAAGTTAATAGACCTGTTCCACGTTCAAAGATAGTTTTTTCTCAGATAGCTCAAAGGCAAATGTGAAAACATTCAAATTTATTTTGTCCACAAATTAGGAAAGCAAGCCGCAATGTAAACAAAGCTGTATCTGCTTTTATGCAGGATGTTGGAATTACATTTTTTCACAATGAAAGTATCAATTTTGAAATTGTGAATATTTTTATTTTTTTGAAAAGATGGAGCGCATTTGACTGATGTTGGAAATCTGATTTTTCTTTTGAATATTCAAAATGCATTGAAACAGTTTTTGTGAACTCAGTAAATAAAAAGCAAAGACAGGAAAAAAGTTAGAGGCAGTTTTTGTGAAAGTTAGAAAAAATAATGAAGTTCAGTAGAACATTTGTTAGTTCAGTAAATACAAAAAAAGGTTCTTTTAAGAGCCGCCATTTTTGAACCAAAAACAAGTGAATTTATTTTAAAATCCCTCCCCCACCCCGCTTGGAATTTTCCAGGGGTTTGCAGACTATAATACTGTCCCCTGACTATACAGGTTACAAAAGGTGCTTTGATTGGTTTTGAAGTCCAATTTTTTTAACTGTGAAACGTGGCTTCAAAAGGAACTTTTTTTTTGGTATGTTTTGCTTTTGTATTTTTTGAGATTTCTTTTTCTAGGCGAGGCAAAGAGGTAAGGTGGGGAGGGAAGGAAGGGAAGGAGCCCCAACCACAGATACGGAGGGGCAGGTAGACAGGGGAAGATGTTGGGTGTGCCTTAAATCTAAGGTAGGGGGGCGGTGTTTCTCATGTTCCTTGTCTGCAGCCTCGAAAGCACTTTGAAACTGCTCCCCCTGCAGAGTGATGCCTCCCACTTTGAAACTGCTCCCCCTGCAGAGTGATGCATCCCACTACATACAGAGTACTGTTGTTTTGGAAAGATATGGATCAACAACATCTTGTATGGCATGCGAGGCAGCTTGTGGGATCTTCTGCCCTACAGGAGTAGCATGTGTGGTGGCAGGAGCGGTTGAGAAAGATGGGGTAGAGGAAGATAGCCTACTTCTGACTGAGAAAGGAACAGCCTTCCTCACAGCACCCTGGTGGTTGCATCAAGTGTGGCGGCACATGGAGGTGGTACCAAAAGAGTACTGCCCAGGTGGTCAGTGACTGAGTATGACTCCACACATCCCACTGCCTAATTTCAGTACCCCAGTAGTAATCTTTCAACTTAAACCCATCCCTCTTCTTTGTAACAGTACCCCAATAGTAATCTGTTCCATTATCCATACCTCCCTCTTACTCGTTTCAGTACCCCAGTAGTAATCCACAGCATTAGCCCCACATCCCTCTTCCTTGTCCCAGGACTTGAATAGTAATCAATTTTATTACCCCTGTATCCCTCTTCATCGTCCCACTACTCCAACAGTAATACATTGCATTACTCCTGCATCCCTCCTCCTTCTCCCAGTACCACAATAGTAATCTGTTGCATTACCCCAACAATCTTATTCCTAACCCCAAAACCCCAATTCTAATCTGTTACATGACCCCCACATACCTCTTTCTAATTCCAGTACCCCAATAGTACATTACCCCCAAATTCCTCGTCCCTCTTCCTCATCTCAGGATCCCTTGAACCCCACCTGCCTCTTCCTCATTCCTGTACAGCAATAGTAATCTATTGCATTAACCCCACATCACTCTTCCTTGTCCCAGTACCTAATAGTAATCAGTTGGATTACCTCCTCATCCCCCTTTCTCATCCCAGAACCCCAATAGTAATCCATTGCATTTCCCCCACATCCCTCTTCCTCTTCCCAAAACCCCAATAGTAATCCAATGGATTACCCCCATATCCTTCCTTGTCCCAGTACCCCAAGAGTAATCTGTTGCGTTACTGCTGCATCCCTCCTCCTCATCGCAGTACCCCATGTGAGGAACCCAAAAGCATCATCACTTCCTTCTCCACAACATCCTCTGCTCAGGTGGCCATAGAAGGGCCATAGCTTTTGGATCCCGAGCCTGGGGGTGGTGGAGACTTGTGGAATGGAAGGGGGATGCCCTTGGGTGAGATGCAGTATCCCCCATTTCCATTACATGATGAACCCTCAGGCCCAACAGCCTTAATGGGATATTGTTACCCTTTTCCCTTTCCTCCTTCCAGGATAACCCTAGAAAAAGCCCTCAATATGGGGACACTAGGAAGCGGGTGAAGAGAAGGATGGCTAGGAGTGAGGCAGGTTATCCCCTTTTCCTTGTGATAACCAACCTTACCCTCCTCCTGCATTTATAGGCTGTAGCCAATCAATTCCCTTTATTTCCCCCCATTCATACACTATAGTACTAGGACGAGGAAGAGGTGACTAGGAGTCATGCCATTTCACCACTCTGGGACTGAGATGAGGTAGAGGTCTGAAGACTGGTATGAGGGTCAGGCATTTTTATTTATTTATTTGCATTTGTAAAGCGCCAAACGGCCCTTGGGCATCGTGGCGCTGTTAAGAAGGCTTACTTAGTTACATAAGTGCATTATCAAGCATACATACATAATGTTGCTACATACAGTAATAGTAAGTGCTTAACAATGGTTACATTGGTGGGCAAGTATATGGTGCCAGCCATATCTTACATGGTAGCAGCTACATACAGTTGCGAGGTCAGGTTTGGTAAGCAAAAGCATGGTGCCAGCCACATCTTACATGGCGGCAGCTACATAAAGTTGCGAGGTCAGGTTTGGTAAGCAAAAGCATGGTGCCGGCCACATGTTGCATGGCGGCAGCTACCAACAGTTGCATGGTCAAGTTAGTAAGCATGTACGATGTGCCAGCCATGAGATGCAGGCGGCAGCAGCACATATGCGTGTGGTCATAGTTAAGGTAAGTGTGTGGTGCCCAGCACAGAGTACAGAGGAGGCAAGCACCACATGAAAGCGTGGTTAGAGTCAACATGGAACAGTATGGGACAGTCACGTATTGTGGGGGGGCAGGTGCATTCTGCACACATGTGTTTGGAATTGCCAGGCAATAATGTGGAGCAATAACGTGGCGGGCAGCTACACACTTACAGGGGTGAGATGAGATGGGGTGGCAAAGACGACCAGAGGGGAGTGGGAGTAAAGGCACAATAGGGGCAATAGTGGGGAGGCCTATAGATGCAGATAGATCAGAACAAGAGTACATGGCTCGAGAGGCGTGCAAAACAAGTGCCAATATAGAGTATGTTCGGTGTGGCCCTGAGGGTCGGGTCCATCGGCGGGAGGAGAGAGTTCGATAGCAGAGAGTTAAACAGAGGTGGAAGTCGGTGAAAGAGTCATGCCGGTGCAGCACATGTGATGCTGATTAGTCAAGTTCAAGTGGGTGCTGGGTTTTTCGGAAATGTTTCAAGTGGTAGATGGAGGTGGGGGAGAAAGGCCAGAGGGGATATTATAGAGATGTAGACATAGAGCAAGGAGGGGATGGTTAGGTGCGCGCACATCTTACCTTGCCGCAGTGACCGTGTGTTTGGGTGTTGCGATGGGCACGGGTCGTCCGGGAGGATAGGCTGCAGGCAAGTCCATGGAAAGGACAGGAAAAGACAAGATGAGGCCCTTAAGCACTGCCCTTAAATGCGCGGACCCGGCTTCGCCTCACGACTCCGCCGGGTCCGCGCATTTGATGAGGGCACGGGCCAATCAGACTGCAGAGAATGAGGAAGTGCCTCCAGGCACCGAGGAAGGTGCACAACAAAGAAAGAAAAGCTTGGTGGCCATCTTGGCATGGCCTTGTCGGCTGCAGCTGTGGATATTAGAAACAGCATTCAGGGTCCCACGGTGGACAAAGGGGACATCCTTCTAGGTGGAGGTCCTCAGGAAAAGACAGGATGAGGCCCTTAAGCACTGCCCTTAAATGCGCAGACCCGGCTTCTCCTCATGGCTCGGCCGGGTCTCTGCATTTGATGAGGGCACGGGCCAATCAGACTGCAGAGAATGAGGACGTGCCTCCAGGTACCGAGGAAGGTGCACAACAAAGAAAGAAAAGCTTGGTGGCCATCTTGGCATGGCCTCGTCGGCTACAGCTGTGGATGTTAGAAACAGCATTCAGGGTCGCACGGTGGACAAAGGGGACATCCTTCTAGGTGGAGGTCCTCAGGAAAAGACAGGATGAGGCCCTTAAGCACTGCCCTTAAATGCGCAGACCCGGCTTCTCCTCATGGCTCGGCCGGGTCTCTGCATTTGATGAGGGTACGGGCCAATCAGACTGCAGAGAATGAGGACGTGCCTCCAGGTACCGAGGAAGGTGCACAACAAAGAAAGAAAAGCTTGGTGGCCATCTTGGCATGGCCTCGTCGGCTACAGCTGTGGATGTTAGAAACAGCATTCAGGGTCCCACGGTGGTCAAAGGGGACATCCTCCTAGGTGAAGGTCCTCAGGAAAAGACAGGATGAGGCCCTTGAGCACTGCCCTTAAATGCGCAGACCCGGCTTCGCCTCACGGCTCGGCCGGTTCTCTGCATTTGATGAGCATGTCCAGAGAAAATCAATAACTATGGTCAGGCAACTGGACTTCAGTACTTACACATGCAACTTGTTAAATGGTTGCAGGTGTATAAATGGTGGAGCTGATAATCAGGAAGGGGAGGCCAGCAGGAGAGAAGCCAGGCCGAGCATGTCAGGCCTGCGAGGAGAGCAATCCTGTCAAGGAGGAGGCTGCCGAGGAGGGTTATACCTGGAGGCCAGGATGCCAGAAAACCCCAGAAGAGACTGCAACGCTGAGGCACAAGTGGACTGTGAGAGGGTCACAGCGGGTAGAGCCTACCTTGTTGGGTGCCCACAGCTGTGGGGCATGGTAGAGACCCCATTGTTAAAAGCTACTGGCAGCATCTACGAGAGGTGAGCGGAGCTGCCGGCAACCCACAGAGAGAATTCCAAGGTGCAAGCATGGCTCACAATAACACAGAGACAGGTATGTGGAGCAAAATAAGAGGCACAAAGCCACCACAATGAGCTGCCATGGACCGGTGAGTGAAAACAAGGGAACCCTCCTACAGTTGAGCTGCTGGGGGCTACTGCAGGGCATATGTAATTGCTGAACAAACAAAATTAGATCTGCAAGTTAAAGTGAACCCAAAGTGAAGGGTTGCTTTGAACAATACAAACACAGTGAATTGTAAATGAAAGAACGTGAATTAAGAACTATTGAATACCGAACTAAAGAAAAGCTTTTAAAAGCCTATGAATGGAATGCAAGCCGGTGTGAAGCACACATAGTATATATTGAAAGGCAAAGAACGAATCTTGTGAAATATAATGAAGAGCAAGTAATGAACATTACTAAAGAGTGTGAAAGTAATGTGGTGAAGGGAAGAGAACACCACAGAGTGAACTGTATGAAAGAACACATTGTGGCAAAGCCAAGAGACTGGCAAGGAGGAAAACACACTGTGGCAAAGCCAAAAGACTGGCGAGGAGAAAGCAAAGTGAATGTGAACCAGAATACAGGTGCAGTGACAGAGAAATCTGTGTGGGCAAGAAAGCCTAGGGTTATCAGTTGTGTGACCTGTGATGGGTGGGCCATGGGGTCTGACAACTATGCCTAGACTGAGGATACCCTATCTGTGAAAGTCAAGGAAACATACAGATAACAAATCCATATGAATGAAAGAGATTGCTAAAGTAAAGCAGAAGAAAGCAAGACTCCATAAGTAATCTGTTGCAGTATCCCCACATCACCTTTCCATGTAATTTCATCGCAGGATGTTTTTTTGCAGGTTTTTTTACCACAAATTTTTAATGAAAAAACCCATCGTTTTTTCCCCCCACTAAAACCCCATTCACTTATGGTTTTTATCTATTCCCAAACACCCAAATCCCATATATATAATTTTGTAACCCCCCCAAAATAAATTTTATGGTTTTTTTCATTAAAAATCATGGTAAAAAAACCCTGTGAAAAAGCATCCAGTGATGAAAGGACGTTGTACCCTTTCCTCATCCCAGTACCCAATAGCAATCCATTGCATTTCCCCCACATACATTTTCCTCGTTCCATTACCCAATAGTAGTCCATAGCATTACCCTTACATCCTTCTTCCTAATTGAAATACCCCACTCCACTAGAAATCCACAACCCTTCTTTTTGTGCCAGTACCCCATAGCAATCAGTTTAATTACCCCCAAACTCCCTATTCCTCATCCAAATGCACCATTTGTAAACCTACCTATACCACTACCTCCCTTTTCCTCGTCCCAGTACTACATTAATAATTGTTTGCATTATCTCTATCTCCCTCTTCCTTGTCCCAGGACTCCAATATTATCCTGTAGCATTGCCCCCAACTCCCTATTCCTCATTCCAGTACCACATTAGTAATCCTACTTTTACCACCACCTTCCTCTTTCTCGCCCCCATGTCTACAGACAATGGAGTTAAGCAGAGAAACTTAAAGAGCATACACTATAGACTTGAATGCAGTGGGTGCACGAAAACCTATTTGGCACTGTAGGAAAAGCAAAGATACATTAAATTATGCCTATTGTGTGCCTACATAGGCATGGGAATGAGGACCATAGGCTGTGATACTACTTATCCAGTTCTGGCCATACATCTCACAAAGCAACAAGAAAGCACCCATTGAAATTGTCTATATACACCTGCAGCAAGTGAGTAAAAAAACAGAAAATATCAGATTGGTGACATAGTCTGATGTGGTATTAGTCATATCCAGTAATGTGAGTACACCATGCATGTGACTCATCACCAACATCCTGACAAAAATGTGTACTCCTCTCTAAGGTATGTGAAATTGGGAGTGAGACGGGCAAGAAGAGACCCAGGAGACACCTGGTGATGGGGGGGGGGGGGCTTTGTGTCAGTTCTTATTTCTGCCTTCTAAAACTGAGGTCAATGCAGAAAAATACCTGCCATTGGACTGTCACCAGGCTGAAGCCAAACATCTAGACGATCAAAAATGAAGCAACAAAAGAAGCAACCTGAGCAATTACCTGCAGAAAGCATCACTACCAGAACTCTGAAGAGCCATGTTGATGTCCCAGAGGATGGCCAGTGCATCCAGAACCCTGAGAGCAAAACAAAGTCAGCAAAGCACTGATGGAACACCAAAGGATCATGGTGACTGGTGCAGTACAGAAAAGGGAGAGTGGTTACCGGAGCCCAAGAGGATCGCAATGACGCTAGACTACCAGAGTACTACTACAATTATGCCAAAGTGTCAGTATGCCTGTCTGCCATTGACAGACAACCACGGTTGGTTAAAGACCTCACCTCCAATCAAATGTGGCCTTTGGTCAACACACTGCTGTAGCTGGATCATACACATTTAGTATCTGACAAGGCAGATACAAGCATAGTGGGAGCACACACACAATCCAGGGTCCTGTTATGTGGCATAAACAGGCTGGGGGCCTCCTAACTGACCTCAGTCACCATTTGTTGGCAATTAATTACTGCCATGTCACCTCCCAAAAAATCATGACCCATATAATAGAAATGTAGGACCAAGGGAGTGCAATATGATGCTGTTCAACTGAAGGAAGCATGCTATAAACTCTACAAACCTCTTCCTGCCAAACATATTCCAAGTCCCCATTCCCAGATTGTGGCACTGGCCAGCTCGGCTAACCCGTTTGTCCATATCTCCACTGAAGCAGCATTGGCATCACAATAAAGGGCACCTTTGCCTTTTATGGTTATGAGTATGGAGAAGATAAAAGGTTATGGAGGGGATAGGGACTGTTCTTTTTAGAGAATATTGGGGGTGTCTTTGTGAAGCACTGGCCCTAGCACTAATTGCACTTGCACCCGTGCAAGGTGTCTTTAATATGAATTGCCCCGCCAGGATTCATGTTTGAAACTTGCAGGTCACACACTGTGTTTAGGGTTTGACCTATTATCTTCCAGGCTTAACTATCTTGAAAAATTGGGATACGTCATTCTGAAGCATCTTGTAAATAGGACAGCTATGATGAAGTGAATTATGTATTATTATCTAACCAGCATGGGAATCTGATCATTTCAGTAGAGACATTAAAAAACTAATCTGGCTTTTTCACACATTATTTAAAATAGGTAGCCGTCTCGTGGGATTGCCATGGGAAGAGCAGACCTCACTTTTGGTTTTCAGCTAGATTGACTATGGGCTTTATTACGAGTGTGACGGTAAAATACTCGGCAACAGGCAATCTGGTAAATGCAATTAACGGGAGAGGTAAATAGAGGCACACCATATGATGACACCTTTACTGCCATGCATGTGGTATCAGTAATAGTGATGCCAGTAATGGTGATTCTGCATTTCCGGAAAGAACACATGCCTTTGAGACCATTACAAGAAGGTAACCGCCAGTTAATCTGAGTGCCTGTATACCACCAGGACAGAATAAGCATCAGACATGAATCTGGGGCCCTGTGGGAGGAAAGGTAGGAGACGGAAAGCAGTGGAAGCCACAAATCTCAGAGCAAGAGCTTCAGGTCCTAGGTAGCCAAGGAACCAGCCAAGCAGTCAGGCCAGTCAATGGTGAAAACAGCCCCAGCCAAACAAGCAGCGCCTTTGGACTGTGTGTTACATGGTGCAGACTGTGTCTGCATCCCCTTATTTCCAGGGATATCAAGAAGACATGGGATGGCCTTAAGCAGAGAGTTTGCTCCATGAACTCTGACCACCCGCAGGAGTGCCTAGCAACTGGAGGGGGAACCATGTCAGACACATATCCACAACTCTGGGAGGCAAAGGCAGCCACTGTCGTGGACATCAGTGTCGTAACTGGATCTAATGATGGAAAGGTTGGGACAGCTGAACATGTGCACATGTGGTGAAGACACAGTACATGTTCCTACAATGTTGTAAAGAAAGCAGATGGAAGTAAACCCCACAGCATGCCTGTATCCTAGGGGTGTAACGGTATAACGGTATACCTTTATAGATACCGTGAACAGCTTAATTGAACTATAATAACCGTCACATTGTTTATACCATTTTAGGGCCTGCAGCTATTAAATGAGCTTTTCAATCTGATTTGGAAAGGCTGCAGAAAGCAAGTGCTGCGCATTCTGGATATTGCACTGTGGGATGTGGCATTTGGCAGACAAGAGCATAGGGAAAGTGAGGCCACATTAGTAAATACAGCTTTGATGCTGTGACTGCTCTTTCTCTGTGATCAGTAAAGTCGGGTTAAAGATCAGCCGATTTGTAGTTTTCCCACCAATATGAAAGATGGGGAACTACACATCCCAGAATTCAAAGGGGGAAATGAACTGTATGCTTTTCTGATGCATGTCCACAAAAAACGTTAGCTCTGTAAACTGTATGAACACTGGGCCTATCAGTGCCTTGTGCTAGTATATAAACTGCCCCCCCCCCCCACTGTCCGCTGTGTAGATTTACACATTGGCACTAGAGTTGTTTCTTTGTTTGATCCGTCTCCTGCCTTCTGCATATAGCACTGGACTCAAGCAGGCAGGACAGATTCTACATTCAATTTGAAGTATCCAGAGCAATGGGGGTGAAATGTTTGTCAGGTCTACCCTCGATGTGTGACACCACCCATGAAAGCATTCCCCGGTCTCAACTTGCATGACAAGGTTCCTAATGCGCGAAGACCTGGGGAAAATGGTAATGATGGGGCTGTGGTGATGTGGTGGTCTAGGCCATATTTGTGCCGATATGTATTTTAACTTTGTCATTTCCAAAATGTTTTTGTGCCACTATCTTTAAGAAGGTAAATGAACATGATTCCAAGAATCAAGACAGAAATCAACAGCGCCCACTGTACGCTGTCCTGTTAGGATTATATGGTCAGTGGTGACTCTAATATCAGACCTTTATAATATACCAGGCCGATGGTAAACAAGCTATAGTGATTTGATCAAAATGCAACCTTTCGGTGAGTGTGTGTTTGCTATGACATTTTGACAAAAGAAACACATTGACATGGGCTTTCAGACCTCACATGAGTGACTTTTCTCCCTTTAATGGGATAAAGCGTTATCAAAACAAACTTTTATCGCAGCGAGGGGTCATGATGCCATGCCATGTGGTTCCAAAAGAATGCAGGTTGAGGCCAATTTTCAAAGCGATGACCTGTTACTGAGCAGCAAGCTCATTGCTCAAAATGTGCATTTTAACACTTCCACTAGTCACTCTTTCATTAAAGGCGATCAACCAGTGAATCTGCAGCCGCCTTATATTCCCGGTGGATCAGCTAAAACATGTGCAGAGACAAGTTTCAAAATGCTGACAATTTATGACCTTTAAGAAAACATTTGTTAAGATTAGTTAACTCCACCTGCTATATATACCGTGATAACCATGATATACCGTCATTTGGCAAGAAGGTTATCATACCGCCATAAAACCAATACCGTGGCACCCCTACTGTATCCCACCATCCACTTAAAAGGGAACAGGCAATGTGTCCACCGTGTTAGGCAGAATTACATGCACTACCCTTTGGGAACACTACACACAATTAAGACTACAGGTGTAAGCACAATCTCACCTTTGGTATAAGTCTGTAATACACAGTTTTGTGGTAGCAGGGCTGAGCAGCCAGGCTTATCTCAAGAGGGATGTGAGCAGTACAAGAGGTTACACAAAGGACTTGCAATCACAGTGGTTCAAAAACACACAATTGCTCAAGGTTTCTTGGTAATACAATATTAATTTATTTACACAGTTAGTTAGAAAACATTCCACTAGCAATAAGCAGCTCAATATCAGACTATAATACACTCCAGTACTGAACCAATACATTTCTGAACAAGTTAGGCTCCCCAGAAGTGAGAGCAAAATGACACTTCAGTAACTATAAATGGGAGTAAAAGACACAAGTTATAAGAATTAGACACAATTACTTTCTTAGGCAGGGCAAATAATTTCAGTTCACAACAACAGGCAATTCAATTCAATAGGCCTGGGCCAAAGTCAATGGATCAGTGTCTTGGATAGGATAGCACAGTTCTGGTAGTAAACGGTTAAGTCTTTACCAATGTTCTCAGAAGTAGTTTGCACGACAAAGAGTTATAGGTTGGATTAGGAGTGAACAAGACTCCAAAGTTTGGGAAGTTTCACGAACTTTCACCGCGGCAGAGAGGATTTCTCAACCACGTTTGCACAGTACCTTGGTAATGAAGAAAAGCTGTAGCTGAGGCAATTGTTCCTGGCAGTTCCTGTAGATCTCGCTGTTCCTGGGCCTCAGTCGTGGGGACAGAGGGAGGATGTTGAGATGTTCCTGCACTGCACGGGGACGGATCCACAAGCTTCACAAAACGTCGGTTTAAGGTGTGAGTGCCTTAAAGTCCACCAGCTGGTATCCTTCTCACTGGCTATCCATTTTTCAAGAGCACTCTGAAGAAAATTCGACCAGTATGGAGACGGTTTCCAGGTGGCTTGCGAGTTGGTTGTTCCCACCAGCTCAAGGGAAGAAGTCGTCCGTGAAGGGGCTTCTCTGTCGAGGGAGTTTCAGGCAATTCAGACCTGCAGCAGGGCTTCACCGGGCAAACCAATGGTCCAGGAGTTGCAGCAGTCGTCTTCCTTCAGCTCGTCTTCGGTTCTTTCTTTCCAATGGTTGACTCTGCCTTACAAGTCCCAGAGACCTGCTTTTAAACAGTTTTCTCCCATTCATTACAGCCTAGCTGTCACTCACCCAGCAGGGTGGCTGTCCTTGCCGGACAGTCAGCCAGCCAATCATGCCAGAGTGCTTTTGGGTCTCCTAGGTGTCTAGGCACAGGGAGTTTCGGACACCCCCCGTACTTCCTGCCCAACCCAGACACTCAGACACCAAGGGCGGACTTCAGTCCTGAAGCCCGCCAAAGCCTCACGTACAAAGGGACCAAACCTGGTTTGGCATGCAGAGACAAACACTAGAAGGACCTTTCCAAAAAGAAATGGTGAAAAAAATCGATCGGAACCTGTTTTTACAGAGGGGGCTCAGTCGGCATCTTGAAAAACATGGCTCCGGTGGATTTTAGCTACCGGAGCGTTTGAACGGGTCGCGGTCGGGAAAATCATGATAATACCACTGCCACCAGCCATTATGAGAGGAAAGGGTCGCATTTGAGTGCTAAATGAGTTTTCTAGGCATAGGGAATACTAGGTATTCCCTCCAGCACTCTTCTGTAAGGCAGTGTGTGCTGGGTCTAGCAATTTAAAGAGACTATCAAAGTTAATTTAACTTTACATTCACTGGGAGACAGTAGTCGGTCACAGAGAAGGGATTTAAACTTTGGAAAGTCTGAAAGACATCCCTGTGCCACCGCACTGAGGTTGCTGCGTGACACAAGAAAAAGATGATGCCTATGGAGTTGTCTAAATCTCTATATCCAAATAACACAAAAGTAAAACACACATCAAAATACATGAACGAGTGGGAAAAGAGGCTCACACTCTTTCCAGGTAAAAATTGAAAAACAAGTGGCTCCTGTAACCTTGTCTGCAGCTGCTCCCCCTGCACCCAACTTCCTAGCTGTGAGAACTCAAGCCACAGACTGACAGAGAACATTGAGGCCCAACACTAGGCATTCATCCAAAGTATCCAAGAGTTGGAGACTAGAATACAGGGGAGAAGAACTTATCAAATGAACACCTTCATGCCCTCCAAGACATCTGAAAGGCAATAACGTGTCACGGGCAGAAGACAGGAAAGCACACGTCACGTCTATGTGGGACACTGGAAAGAATGTGCAGTGCAATTCCCCTCCGGGGCCAGCACAATTTACCTCTGTCAGCACCACAGATGAGTCTGTCCCCTATAACACAACCCCTACGTTTATGAGACAATCACATCCCTACACTGTAAGCCCACCTGGCACTAATGAGGATGGTTGCTTATTATTCATCAGTGTTGGGGAGGGTGGAGGTTGAGGGTTGTGTTCGGGAGGCGGGAGGGGAGTGACTACAGTGGGAGTGCACTCATGGGTAGATTTGTTGTTTAATAAATGGTGTTAATATATGTTTAGTCATTATTTCACAATTAAATCATTGATCACATCAGGTTGCTTGTGTAACTGTGTCAGTATTCAATTCGCACTTGTTTACTTTGCCTGACTGCACAATTCATACACAATTCATACACAGCACGTCCCATTTTGATGAGTGGCCCCCCACAGATACACTCAGAAAAAGGAAGCCACTAAACGCTCTTTTGTGGTTTGCCTTTCCTACACATCCCCTGCTAGCTGTATGTCTGATACTTCTCCCTCATCCTCAACATCATCACCAATATCTTGTCGAATTATGATGGCATTGGCACATTGTGCCATATGCACAGGCTGGTGAGCATGCAACATGCTATGATGATCTGGGCAGCCTTGTTGGGGGCATCATTCAGTTCTCCACACGTCTTCTGTAGTCAACAGAACTTGACTTTCAGTATTCCAAGTGACTGATCTATGGTGCAGCATGTTCAGATGTGTGCTGCATCAGAGTGTCTCCCTGCAGGCCTCTGGGGGTTTTGGTATGAGGTCCGCAGAAAAGGCAGGAGTGTGTATACCCAGCCACATATAGGGATGCTGTACATGCATGGCTGGGTCCATGGATCATGGGTGTGCAATGTGTGAGATTATGTGGTTGTATGTTCATGGCTCTGCATGACTGCTTTAGGCCCTGCATGAACACACCACCCCTTTGAGGTGCGACACAATACCTAGGATTCATTTCCTTTGTCCCCTGTGTGTGGCCATGTATGCAGGGAGGGCACTGTTGGGCAATAACATCGTGTCATATGTAGAGACAGGAAATATTCCACAGCAGTGTGTGATGATCATTTCTGTTGTCATGTCATTTGTTTATTAATTGTATGCTGCTGCTTCTTGTTCCTGTACACTTGCTCTTGTCGCATTGGGTGGGGTTGGGGTGGTATAAGTGGCACATCTGTGCAGCTCACGGCACTAATTATATTTGAAAACAATTAAATGACATCATAGAGCTGTCCTTTCACATTTATGCCCTTTTGGGTTTTTGGTAGAGAAATGTGAGCTTCTGCATCGTGTATTAGGGAAGCCAACACATGCATCAATATTCTTGAAAATGTGGGTTGAGCCATGCCATGTACCATGCCGGTAGTGTGCTGGTAGCTGCTTGTAGCAAGAAAATGGAGTACAGCCAATAACCTCAGTAGAGGGGTCGTGGGGCCAGTCCAAATACCAATCTGGCTCTCAAGGTCATTCTGAATGAGCTGCAGTATATGGATTATGGATGCCCTATGCAGCCAATAAGTCCTCAGGATTTATTTTTCTGCTAGTGCCCTTGGGGAAATTCTGATCCTGGTTATTGGAGGCCTCCCCATCATCTTCTCCTGCATGGTTGCTGCATTCCTCTGTCCTTCAAAGAGCAGGTACAGCTCCCCTCGGCATATTGGCAGTGCTCCGCTGGGCTGCACGTAGCTGTTGGTCTTGGGAGTGGTCTGGTTTAGGCTTCTTGTCTTGGGACGGCTAATTATATGCACATGTGATTGATTTTGCCAGAACTTGCCTTCATTTCTGGCTGCTTTTTCATGCTGGTGATTCTTTTGGAGTTTCGTGTGTTATTTGTCCTGCTAACGCTAGATGGAGTTATGTGCATGCGGTGCTGGCCGCTCTCCGCATCCGGTGTTGTCAGGGTGCTGTAAGGCATAGTTACTGCCGCCTTACTTTTGGGATGCTTTGTGTCCACTATGTTCGCATGTGGCAACTGACTCGTACTTGTAGGGTGCAGCAAATGATATGGTATCTGCTGACACGGCATGTTTTGGCGTTATCCCCACATTGGTAATCAGAACCTACGTGTAATTATTTGTTAATCAATTGTAAGTACACTTTTATTTGCATACTGTTTTACATCAAAACCTTTAAACTAATCTATCATATCAGTTGTTTGCCTATGTTAATAGCAAATTAACAAGCATAGCCCAGCATCATTCAGTGGGTTGTAAATGTATAACACATCTGCCAAATTAAACATATTCTCACATGCTCCTCAATCTGAAAGCAGAATAAATAGCAACAAAGTACAGTAGTAAATAATGAGCTACCAAACAACTCATTTTTACTCTAGACAAATAATGTGTCAAACAACAAGGAACAGGAGTGCTCGCCCTTCCCTTCATGTTGGTACCACAGCAGAGGGTTTCCGGCCATAGTTCCGGTGGAGAGGGTTGGGAAACCCAAACACTTAAATTTCTTAATCCGTCACAAGCAAAGGATCAAAATGCCACACATGACTTTCTTGAACGTTTGTGGATCTCCATTTTTGCAATTTCTGTGTTTGCTATCCCCGGCCCCTTTTGTATTGTATAAATGAATTGCTGGCACATTCACAGATTCTAATTCTGAACTTCACTAGTTCCTTCGTGTTGCTACTCCTGGTCATATAATAATGGCTGTTAAGGATGTGGTTATGTATTTCCCGTTTCTGATATAAAGGGGACTAATATTTGCTTACACTTACGGCAATATTTACTATGCTTAGCGCAGTATTTCTTTGCCGGAATCTTGTTAAAAAAACAGCTTTGCTAATAGCTTGGTTTTCAGTGCTGGTTGGCACAGAATAAATAGTTTGAAGGTGGAACTCAGAGAGGTTTGTGCTACACATCTGTGTCCATTACACCGGAAATGGGGGTTTAACCGTTCTAAATGAAGAAGTCTTTGCTCTTTGATTCGATATGTGAAAGTGACATTTTTGATTCGGCCACTTGAGTCTGCCCTAGTCACCTGTGTGCACAAAAACGATAGGTGTAGAGCTGTAGATGGTACACGTGGGATGTCCCTTGTTTCTGGCATGTGTGGAGGGATGCATATATGTCTCTAGCAGGACGAGTGACAAACACCTGCCCGAGGAAGAGATTTTTGAAAGGTAATGGGTTAATTGGAAATACTGAGCGATTGGTGACTTAAATCTGTGTCATATTAATGGTATACCCAATGACCTCTGCCTGCACAAGCATTTGTCTGAAAGCTACGGGTTCGTTGCAGCAATGAAGCAGCTGCTACTGTGATAAATAGATGTTAACCAAGCAGGCCTTCAGCCACTTGTTTTCTTAGCTTTGGCATTTATCGAATTCAAGTATACATTTGACTATTTTGTATATAAAACGGTTAGGGCATGATATTAGTGTTATTGGGATGATTTGCAAACAATTTGGATGTATAAACATTGTGATATTAGAAATGTCTGAATAAGAGGTACATGTCTGCCTTGCCAGTGCTCGTTCTGCTTTTATACTCCTCGCATTTACGTTTTTAGGGGGGGGTGTCAGGGGGGCATCAGAACTGTCATCAGGGGGGCAGGTATTACACCTAGACCATCAAGCTAGGCTGGGAATTATATGTTAACAGCCTCTCTTTGTTTGGAGAACTCCAACACTTTGGTCTGTGGTCGCCGGAACAGTGAATGGTTGGGTCACTAGAACTGCAATTAATTATAAAGTAAAAGTAACGTCCTTCAAATTTGGCAAGCCATGTAATCTATTTGCTTTTTTTGGTTCTGTATATTTTATTTATATCATGCATGAAAACAAACTTGCCTCTATCAACTAGTGAATTAATTTGAAATTTTCTATAAAGGCTTTTTTTGGTTCAACAATAAGAAAAAACGTTTGCCTTACATAAGCATTTAGAACCATAAGGTAAAAAAGATACAATCCATAAGAGCGAAAAGCACATAAAAGAATATATAAGCTACGAACAGGAATTAGTACAAATTTGATTAAAAAAACAGAGAGAAGAAATTAGAGAGTAACAAAAGGGAACCAGGCTCGTTGTTAGATCAACACCTAGTTCTGGTCTCGTCTTCTATACCGCCATGGTTCATTCCTCCTTGGCTCGCTCCTGCCGTAATTCTTGCAAAGATTTCGATTAGCATTACACCATTGCTAGGATGAGTGAAATGTGATTGCCCCTTAGTAGTTCCAACCACCTGTCCCTGTAGTCCTTCCAACATGTTCTTTGTGAATTCTGACATAAGTTGGAATCGTTTGCCCTCTAGTGAATTAATTATGAGCCATTTATCACGCGGTTACAAACCAGCAATAGTTTCTTGAGATCCCAAGTTGTCAGGTTGTCCTGCAGGTAGTTTCCTGTTCAGGCACCCCATCGCACCTCTCTGGCTAACATCACTGCCTTCTCCATCCGGTAGTGGTGTGGTTGCTTTGCTTAGATACGGGCACAAGGAGGACTCATCCAACCATCCAATTCAGTAGCCTGGGTCCCCTCTTGGGTTGGCAGTGGAGTAATCACACAACAGAATGCTGAGCAACACAAGTTCGGGTATCACAGCCCCCATGTTGTACCCTTGACGGTGGGCTACCAAAGTGGTGCTGATGGGCTGGATCCCAGTATTGACTTGACTGCTGTTCCCGACTAACAATGGACATACAGAATAATAGAAAAAACAATGGGGCAATACAAGCAACCCATGTCTACGATTCCCTGAGCACACATGGGAAATGCTGGTAAAACTGTGGTGTTAGTTGGACAATAATTCACATTCTTTCTAATAATTGCACACTATGAAACAATATATTAAGCAAGAATCCCAGACTACTCCCTTCTCCTGTTCCTTATGGCCTAAGGCCAATTATACCTTATGTATGCTGACACTTATCTTCACACACAATAAATGGTCCCAGATCCTGGGGTCTTTTACATACAAAACGTGTGACTTATGTATTCATCACATAGACACCTCATTTGTGAGAGTGTTTTTTTCTTCTAAAAAAACATATATCACATCAAATAATACATAATAAAGTGCATAGTTTTACTAGATCAATCAAGGGTAAGTATACAGTACCCTACTTTCTCTTGTACCATGAAATTGTTACAAATTAAACAAACAAATACCACAGATGTTCAACACCGTTGATAACAATGCCAGTGCAATCACCAGTTCTGCTCGCGGGTGCCGCACAGCCCATCAGGTAAGACCTGGCGGGCTATCAGGCACCCGCGAGCAGAATTCGTAATGCAGCGGGACGGTATGAATGGTGCCGGTGCCTTACCAGCACCATTCATACCGTCACCGCCAGGGTCCTAATGAGGCCCAGTGTATTTTAATATAGTCACTCTGCTGTTGTGGGTTCCTGATGTATGTAGAACCTTCTACTGTCCTCTTTGTCACTCTTTTCTTTTTTGACTCTCTTAATCTCGGTGGGATTCTTAGTGTCCGTTATCCTTGTAACTTTTATTTCCCCAATAGAATGTACAAATGATGTTGTGTGGATGCTTTGCGTTTCTGCCAGTTAATCAAAGGATAACCCCATCCCAGATAAGATTTCCCCGATAGTCTCCAGACGGCCTTCATCTGGACAAAAGTTAATTATTCTTCCACTTATCATCAATCTTCTAACCCAAATGTTACCTAGATTACCTAGGGAATAATCAAATAAAAAACATCACAGGTTTAGGACCCCTTCTAGTGCATATTAGCACTCTCTGTTTTAAAACAAGCAAAATGGTCTTACTACTGACCTCGTTCAGTAGGCTTAACAGGGAAAGAATTTCCATTCATTTTGCCACTCTCACGTTCAGAGTTTTCTCCCTACATAGAATTACAGATACATCATAAGTAGGGTTAATACCCAGTCATTATTCTGTATACTGATCAAAATGAAAGGTTACTTCAAAGTATACTTAGTTGATAACGTGCTATTGACTGTACCTCTGTCTTGTAGGCGCTATGCTGGTGTAACTGATTGCACTATAATGCTACATCTGTCTCCTAAGCGCTGTAGTTGTGTAGCGGGATACAATCTACAAACTGCACTTTATCTATTCTAAAATAAGGACATTTTTCAACAAAGTTGCTAGAGCTTCCAAAAGCCATCTCCAATCTGATGCATTCATAGTATTTTTGGAAGGATCACCAGGTACAGTGATCACCAATCTTTTCAGAGACGTTTTTATGGGAGGGCAAAAGGGGCACTTGCCCAGGGCCCCCACCTTGGAGGGGGGGGGGGGTTCCACAGGGCTGCCTGATCTGAAGAAGTAAGATTCCATTGTTCACCAGTGTTAAATAGCGCACGTCAGGATATTTTATGGGGTGCTGCTGAGGCTCTAAATCAATTCATCATGTATTGCTTTCTGTGTTCACTGTGGTATACATAGTTTGTGTATTCCTTTTGGTACAACTCTGTAGCATTCTTTCCTTCCTGTGGGAATTATGTGATCATGCGCAATAGGCAACGGTGAAATGCATATTGATAAATTGAGTGCCACAATGGTTCAGAAGTTTCCAGGGCACATCAGAGATTCCTGGATGAGTGTTACAGTAGTATACCCCGCAGTTCCGCTCCGCACTTCAAACACATCAACTACTGAAATTGCGGTTGGCTTGTGCTTCGCTCACACAAAGCCTACATTGCTTTTAAGCTTTCAGACTCCTTCCCCTTTCCTCCTGTCCATACAGGTGCTGCGTTCAATGCGTCAATCTGAGCAACTGGGAAGGGACGAGTCCTGCTGCAAAAGAGCTTGTCTTCCCTTTGCTCACACAAAGCCTGCAGTGCTTTTAAGCTTTCAGGCTGCTTCTCTTTTCTCCTGTCCATCCTGGTGCTCTGTTCAACATTGTCAATCTGAGCAACTGGTAAAGGTTGAGTCCTGCTGAAGCTGTGCTTGGCTCGCAGGAAGACTACAACGCTTTTAACCATTCAGACTCCTCTTTTCCTCCTGTCCGTTCAGGTGCTGCATTCAACACCATCAAACCGAGCAACTGAGAAGGTGTGGTGTCTGTACCTTTAAAGGTACACACATGGTGGAGTGACGCAATGCCGCCGCGTGTGCACGTAATAAACGGGGCCTGCTAGGATCACCTCTGCGACCGTGGAGCCTGGACAGAGATAGTGTGTCACGTGTGTTCCTTATGCTGGGGGCTCACGGGGTCGGAAAGGCACACATTCAACAGTCCACACAAGGGACAAGCCCTGCTGCAAGTGAGCTTTTCTCCTGCTTTGCTCACACAAAGCCTGCCGTGCTTTTCACCTATCAGGCTGCTTCTCGTTTTCTCCTGTCCGTTCTGGTGCTCTGTTCAACATTGTCAATCGGAGCAACTGGTAAAGGTTTAGTCCTGCTGAAGCTGTGCA
Organism: Ambystoma mexicanum; assembly: GCF_040938575.1. Lineage (NCBI taxonomy): Eukaryota > Metazoa > Chordata > Amphibia > Caudata > Ambystomatidae > Ambystoma > Ambystoma mexicanum. The sequence continues at coordinate 1,271,599,332 of NC_090929.1, read as the reverse complement.
TTGCTCGCACGAAGGTTACAGTGCTTTTAACCATTCAGACTCCTCTTTTCCTCGTGTCCGTTCGGGTGCTGCATTCAACACCATCAATCCGAGAAACTGGTAAGGGCAGAGTCCTGCTGCAACTGCTCACACAAATCCTACAGTGTTTTTAACCTTTGAGAGGCCTCCTCCTTTCCTGCTGTCTGGAGAGGTCCTACATTCAATGCCTTCTATCTGGTCCAGCTGCAACAGTCCAGCCTCGAGGAACGTGTAGTTGGTACTACTCTAATTAGTGAACATGAAATGTGCTTAGGTGGGGCTTCTTTACTGTGTTCCTTGCCCATTTCTGTACCTTGTTTTATGTCCACTCATCCTGTTACACTTGCCCCTACCACTTACACTTTCACACCACTTATGTGTAATCCTGTGAACTGAGGAGGATATACAGGACTCTGCTGGGTGGTCGTAAAAGGGCTTACAGGCACTCACTCTGTTCTCGCCCAGCTGCCTTATTTACTTCGGATGTTATTTTCTCCCTGTGATGCACAGTCCCCATTTTGACTCCTGTTTACAATTACCCTAACACTAACTAGTTAAATAAACTGACTGCCAGAAATAGTTTGGGATCCACAAACAGCCTAACTAGCCTAAAACTGCAAGAATGTTGCTAAGTCTACAAGGACATGATGAAAAGCCAGGTAAAAACAAACAGCAAGATTACGTATCACACCCAGAATTCTCATCCCATGTTCAAATACACCTGAAACAAATCAGTGTCTTGTTTAGCCACCATATAAAATGTCTGCTTCCCTGTGGAGCCAGTGCGTGTTCACCTCCTTACACCTTTCCTCTTCCCTCCCACCCATTGGAGTTTGTAACTCTGACTCCTTACCGCTTTTCTGTTGTGCAAGTGGGGCATTCAAGAGGAGGCTCTTGGAAAGTTTCGAGGTGCAACTGCGCTGTGTGACAGTCGTGATTCTAAATTATAGAAGAAATCAGGCTTTCTCTGATGGAAAATAGAGAGGTTTTATTCATTGGCTTGCAAGTCAAGTAATGCAGCATAGCGCCCCCCCCCCCGACCCACCTACCTACCTAAACCCACCTTCCAGGCCCAGTATCTTTATAGCCTCATGATCACATGATGTTTATCTTTGTTTATGTTTATTGTGTTATCCTTGAAGGTTTGAGAAAACCTCCCTTTCACAACACAAAAGAGCAGCCGGATAGAAGGAGGTGGGGAAATCCGGGGTACTGTTTATAATTACTCATACAAATAATTCCCCCACCTTATTATGCAACATATGAATGGGATACAATGGAGTGACAACGATTGAACAGACCCACTAACCAGGAAATGAACACCCAACTGAGAAGGAGTGGGGAGTAGGCCGGACCGGAGTGGAGTGCAGAGAAGAAGAGAGGTTCTAAATGGGAGAGGTGGTTTTTGAGACCCACGGTGTACCCTTCCCTATAGAGGGTCCAAGGGGAAACAGGGGAGGGAGATGGGTCTGACCTAATTGGACCACTGATTGAGGGCCTAATATGGAAACAGGGGAGGGGGAGGTGTTCCGATCTGGGAACGAATGGACCACAGGGCACAGGGAGCACATCCCCCTGGAGGAACGCTTGGGGGTCGTAATTGCTGCACACCATAATGTACCAAAGAGGAAGGGATATGGGTGACACTTAGTCAGAACACCAGGGGTAGAAAAGCTACTGCCAATAAATAATAATACTAAAAGCCCACACTTCTGCATACACCATAGTGGTGGCAGTTGCAGCACACCAGAATGTACGACAGGGAAGGGATACAGGCCACAGTTAATTAGAACAGCAAGGTTAGGAAAGGGTACTGCCACTAACCAACCCTACTAAAAACGCACCCTTCTGCACACACCTCTCGAACACTGAACTAAACTCAGCCATACCTCTACAGCACAGTAAACCGCATGTTCTTCACTACACCACAATAATGAAAAAAACACACACAGCCTCTCCCAACAGCACATGGAGGCTACCAAACTGAAAAACACACCTACGCTCAGTGAACGGTGTCAACCGAACTGAAGCTGCCAACAGCATATCACAGCTCTCTTGCTGTTTTCTTCCGCTCAGTCCTACTAACTTACCCTCCTCCCACCCTTGCTTTACAGATCCGCCAGAGCGCCAACAAACTTTGCAGGTGGCAACAGTGTGCGGTATAAGAACCTCTAGCATAACATAGCATATGAGGTAGCCAAAGACCACCATACTGGATATAAATATGTCTGGTCTGCATATAATCCAAAATATATCTTTATTTTGTACTAGCTGTCCCCAGCCACGCATTGCTGTGGCTCAGTCTGGTTAAATGGAAAAGAAAGAAAAGAGAAAGTGCACGTTTGTAATATGTTTCATTTCACAATGCGTGTGGATGGTTTTTAATGGCTCTGGCGGTTCTCCAAGTTGAGGCAGTTTAATTTTCCGGGCTGCGTAACACATTCCTTTCGTTTCTCCATCAAATTTCAGAGCCTTCCAATAAGGACTCACTTCAGTCATGGTGCTGATGAGAACATGCCGGTTCAAACTATAATCATCAGCTAGGTTGTACCGGAATGCAAGGTGATTGTAATTGCGTGATTATCGAGCACGGAGTTGTGTTTGACGCACAATGCTTATGGGTAGTTTTTAATGACTCTGGCGGTTCTCCAAGTTGAGGCAGTTTAATTTTCCCGCCCGCGCAACACATTCCATTCGTTGCGTTTGAGAGCCTTCCAATAAGGACACACTTCAGTCATGGTGCCGATGAGGACATGCCGGCTCAAACTATAATCATCAGCTGGGTTGTACCGGAATGCAAGGCGATCATAATCGCATGATTGCTGAGCACAGAGTCGTGTTTGACGCTGATCTGCTCAGCCACTCTCAGCTTGTCTCGTTTGAAGCCGATCTGAAGCTGCAGAACGTGATCGCTGTGCCCGCAACCGTGCATCCTAAAGTCTGGCTGCACGTCGCTCTGCTGCTTCCTCAGCACGTATTTGAGCCAGCGTGTGTTGCTTTTATGTCATGTTTCTCTGCGTTGCTTTTACATCACGTCGCTCTGCTGCTTCCTCAACACGTATTTGAGCCAGAGTGTGTTGCTTTTACATCCAACAGATGGCGCTGTTTTTCAGAAAAAGCATGTTTTTACCTGTCACAGGTGTGACATCTATGTATAATAGGTAGATAAAAACATGTGCCTATTCGAATGCAACGTTGTGTCAATATTTCAAAGCAATCGTTCTAGAACTTTCAGAGATTTAAGGTTTTGAACAAACAAACATTTACATTTTTATTTATATAGATGACAATGTTTTTTAAAATGGTTAGATTTCAATTATTAAACATTTTATTCCAAAAATGAATGTCCAATCATTTGGAAAATCCATATGCATACAATATCTAAGAAAAAGGAAACTAAACAAACGCTGCATTTTTTGTTTCCTTTTTCTTACATATTGTATGCACATGAATTTTCCAATTTATTGGACATTAATTGTTGGAATGAATTGTTTCCTTTTTTTAGATATTGTATGCATATGGATTTTCCAATTGATTGGACATTACTTATTGGAATAAAAGGTTTAATAGTTTGAAATCTAACTGTTTTCAAAAATATATTTTTAAAAATAAAGATATATTTTGAATTAAATGCTGACCAGTGATACTTATATCCAGTATGTTGGTCTTTGGCTACCTCATACGTTGCATAATAAGGTGATGGCCATTTGTTTGTATAAGTAGTTGAGAACACCTACTCCTAGGACCTCCAGCATTCTCCTCCAGCCTTCCACCAAATAATAGAGTAATGCATAAAACACAGGCGTCCATTGTTGCTATCCATAACTGGAAATTACATCATACTCATGTAGTTCTAGTACACCTTGTCTCAAAAGGAGGTGGAAATTACTTTGGGGATAGTCCCTCTAGTCTCGCCCCATTAGCCAAGGGGAATCTACCTTCACCCCCATGACTACTTCCACTGCCATTTTCCATAGCAGTTCGGGCCGACCGGATCCATTGGATGTGATCCCACTTACTTGCTCCAGTAACCCCAAAGGGGATGGAATGTACTGCTCCTTGTAACTGCACAAATTAACTGTTTTTTTTGTTATTACTGCTTTATGGTTTTCAGAAGACCTTAGCATTTCAACATACAAAACTCAAACATAAAAGTGGTCCTTCAATCATAATAAAATTAAAACAATATCATTATTATAATTAATCACATTTACAATGCTGGGTCAATTTATTCACACACAAATATTTATGACAGTAGATCAGGGTTTACCTTTTTAAGGACACCATATGACATTTTTGAAACTGCAATAGAAAGAGCCACATGGTTGCCTCTCATATAGCATTCCCTAAAAGGTAAGCTACCAATAGATTCAGGACAATTTACACATTTATTAAAATAAAGTCATCTTTTGTCCTTAAAGTAACAGCAAATAGCCAATCAATGTTTTGTACTTTCTAACTGCTGAACATTCTTACAAAACCTGCAAAATTGATTATCTCTTGACAATTTCGACTTTGGCCCTAAAACTTCCAATGTCGGCAGTAGTTTCCGTCTAGAACACACAAACAAGGTCCTAAATAATTATTCAGGGAAAATGCATGTGTATGGTCCAGATACAGTAAGTACTCTTTTTCTAGTTTGCTTAACATATTTACGCTATTTTTCCAGTCCCATAATTTTGCCTTCTTGTGCAGTAAGTAAAGTCAGAATTAGAAAAATTTAAGGTAAAGTCAGTGGCCAAACCAATGTTTTCCAAGCAGTTGAATACTTGGATTTTGTATTTCTGAAAAGGACTGGCTACCACGGAGTGCAACACTCCATTTACCCAGTGAAGAATGGAATCGTCTTTGGCTGTTAAAAAAAAGCTTGTCTAATCTCTGTCTGGGTACGTAAAGACACAATGCCAAACTCTAGATGAATTAAAGTCATATGACAGCGACTTGAGATTTTCAAGATTGATTTCCAAAATTCCATTCAATACACTCTAGCCACTTTGGAAGACTATCCAGTTCTGTCTCCAGTCCATAACCATATGGACAATTATCTGCCTACATGGCTTCCTAAAGGGAGTTAAGGAAAAAGATCTGTATCTATTGTTAACGCTGGATAAGGCTAAATTCTCTTTAGAAGAGAAAGAAATATTAGTTCTGTTGTGGAACTTTGTACCCAAGTATAAGCAATGAGAGACTACTTTGGTCAGCTCTGACTCTAGTTTACACACACGTTTCTTTTTTAGGGTTTGTTGTGGTGAGATGATCGCAATGTTGGATTTTTCAGTGTTAATCACAATCTTATTACTGGAGGCATATTCTGGTAAAGCTTTCAATGAGCGTTGGAGTTCAACTTGTGTATAGTCCAACACTAATACATCGTCAGTGTGGTCAGCCACTGTAGTTTCACCAGACCCAGTTTTGCTGGAAAAGTATTAGATCGGCTCAGAGCTTCTTCCAAATTGGAGCGATATAGCTTAAACAGGGTAGGTGCAAAAACGCAAACCTGATCAACTCCCACATCCCTCCCAATATCCTCTGAACAGTGACCCTCTAAATCCAGATGAACCCATGGAAACATAAGGAGCAGTGTCAAAGGTTTGGCCCAATACCTCTAGACAACAATTTATTCCAGAGGCTGGTTCGGTCCACTGTATCAAATGCTGCCTTAAAATCTATAAAAGCAATACAAAATCGAAGTAAACCTGGTTCCGTCACCTAGCTGATTAAAGATTTTAGTATTAAAATGTTACTTTATATAGACATGCCCTTGTGGAACCCTGATTGTTTAGGTGAGGGAATCTTTTCCTGGTCCACTTCCGCATCTAGTTCTGCCAAGAGTATTGCTGCAAAAATGTTCTTGGTAAAATCAAGTAAAGATTTCAAATGATAATTCTCTGGCCTTAACAGATCTCCTTTTTTTACATTATTTTGTATTATAGGTACACTTTCATGCCATGTTGATGGAATCGTCCCAGTTACAATAATTGCTTCAAATAATAGAAAAATAATGTGTGCCCACAGAATGCTGCCACCTTGAAGTTTTAAAGGCATGGTCTAGTAAAGATTTTTATTGTCCCTATGGGTCGGCCATGTTTTTTTAAGCCTAAGTGGCTTGATTTTAGAAAACTTTCCTATGGACCTTACCTGAGTTTTTCGTCCATTAAACGCACGCGAAAACAGGCACCAGGGAGCTGCCATTTTGTGATAATCCTATCACTTGCCGAATCGCCCTGGCTGACCTGCTTCTGCGGCACAAAATCAAATCCCCCGTCCCTGAGCCTGTCCTCAGCAGACGCGTACCGCCCATTTCCCAACGCCAAAGCACGTCTCGTGTCAACAATCGCTGCGCCTCAGCTAATGACGTGTCGCCATGGAAATGGCAGGACGCCTCTTTCCTCAATAAGTATAAACAGACCGTTTCCCAACACACAGCAGCAGATTTTCGATTCCATTCCTCTCCCTGTGTTACTTTGAGTATTCTGTGACTCGTTTCTGTGCTCTGGTCAGCTACCTTTGCCGCTTGTAGCCCGTGTGAACACCTGTACCATCTCTGTAAATTATTTTACTTTGTTTACCACACAATGGCTACAATAATGCCCTACATGTACGAGCCCGAGTATACCGAGGAGCAACTACTGGAAAGGGTAGCACGCGAAAACGATGGGGATTCGGACGGCAGTTGGGAGGACGATTCAACAGATGAAGAGCCTGGGCCTAGTCGCATGGACGGCGTCTCCACCTGGTGCACATGCAATTGGTGCGAGCTAATGCCAACCAAGGACGAGAACTGCTGCTGCTGAGAAAACTCAGGATGCCTGGCCTACATTTCGGAAGGCGAGCCACGACCGCAATGCATCACCGAGCTGCCAGACTTCAGGGCAGCCTGCCTCACATGGGCCGTGTGAGAATAATGATGGTGCTTATGCACGAACTTCGCGCAACTGTTCGTCCTCGTAATCCGAGTAACGAGTAAGTATACTCTGCTTGTCATGCCAATCCTATTTCATGTTCTTCTACTATATCCAAAATTATATATTCATATCATAGTAACGCATGAAAGTCGTTCAATAGTGCGCATTGTCTAGATAGCATTTGTCCGTGCAGAATACCATTAGTTACAAGAATTGTCATTGACAACAAACATTTATTAAACTTATCTTGGTCATTTACAAACAGTTTGTTTCATTCCTTTTCACAGGTGGTACAGCCTGGTGGCCTATCATTCCTTTACATGGTGGCTCCACGGGAGGCTTGAACACCGCGTTCGAAGAGTGATATCCGCCTGTGCCGTTCGTGCCGTAAGAGAAACGTTCCCGAGTGACAGCGGTCAGTACAGGGGATTGTCTCTCGCTGTGCTGCAACCTGACCTGTATAATCTTTAAAGTCTTGTATTTTTGTGTCATGAAAATAAGATACAAAATAAAACACCACATAAATTTTAACAACGGTTGTTTTGATTTTTTAAATGAATCAAGTGTGTCTCCATTCAAGGATGGATGTCAGACATCTGTGCTCCGAATGGATGAAGGTCTGGTCTCTGTGAAGCAGGGTGGTCACTATCTATCTAAGCTAACATAAAATATTCTCGATAATGCATGCACTAAATAACACTTGTTCAAAGTCTTTCAGTAGGTTAGGTCTCTATAAAAGTCACACATATATCTATACTAACAATTACCATTGGATTATACAGGCCTTAGGTTAAGGGTCTTGACCACTATAATACACCAGTTGAAGTGTGGGTCTGTGCTCACAAGAATCTCTGGTATGTGGCATTTGTTATTGATAAGCAACGATATACTATCAAAGGCAGTTCGCACCCGTGGATGAGCGCTGGCATGTGGGGCTGTCTGGGGCGCGAACGGCCAAGGTGCCAAACAACATGTACACTTCAAAACGTATCCCACGCCAAGGGGCCATCGCTCACATGGCCTCCTCAGACCCCGTGTCTCCAGCCAGTCCTCCCCTTGAAGCAGGCCGCCCCCCTGCAATCCAAATAAGTGTGTTTCCATTCAGCAGTCTTCCTGTGCCTTATCTGCACGCCCCAGGCCCCTCCATCCCACCCACCCTCTATCAAAGGCTGTTCGCGCCAGTGGATGCGCGCTGTCAGGGGCGCAAAAGGCCAAGGTGCCAAACTACATGTACACTTCAAAACGTATCCCACGCCAAGGGGCCATCGCTCACATGGCCTCCTCAGACCCCGTGTCTCCAGCCAGGCCTCCCCTTGAAGCAGGCCGCCCCCCTGCAATCCACATAAGTGTGTCTCCATTCAGCAGTCTTCCTGTGCCTTATCTGCACGCCCCAGGCCCCTCCATCCCACCCACCCTCTATCAAAGGCAGTTCGCGCCAGTGGATGCGCGCTGTCAGGGGCGCAAAAGGCCAAGGTGCCAAACTACATGTACACTTCAAAAGGTATCCCACGCCAAGGGGCCATCGGTCACATGGCCTCCTCAGACCCCGTGTCTCCAGCCAGGCCTCCCCTTCAAGCAGGCTGCCCCCCTGCAATCCACATAAGTGTGTCTCCATTCAGCAGTCTTCCTGTGCCTTATCTGCACGCCCCAGGCCCATCCATCCCACCCCCTCTATCAAAGGCGGTTCTCACCCGGGGATGAGCGCTGGCATGGGGGCTGTCACGGGCGCAAATGCCCAAGGTGCCAAACAGCATGTACACTTCAAAAGGTATCCCACGCCCAGGAGCCATCGCTCACATGGCCTCCTCAGACTCCGTGTCTCCAGCCAGGCCTCCCCTTCAAGCAGGCCGCCCTCCCAGCAATCCACATAAGTCTGTCTCCATTCAGCAGTCTTCCTGTGCCTTATCTGCACGCCCCAGGCCCATCCATCCCACCCCCTCTATCAAAGGCGGTTCTCACCCGGGGATGAGCGCTGGCATGGGGGGCTGTCACGGGCGCAAACGGCCAAGGTGCCAAACAGCATGTACACTTCAAAAGGTATCCCACGCCCAGGGGCCATCGTTCACATGGCCTACTCAGACCCCGTGTCTCCAGCCAGGCCTCCCCTTCAAGCAGGCCGCCCCCCTGCAATACACATAAGTGTGTCTCCATTCAGCAGTCTTCCTGTGCCTTATCTGCACGCCCCAGACCCATCCATCCCCCCCCCTCTATCAAAGGCAGTTCGCACCCGGGGATGAGCGCTGTCATGGGGGGCTGTCACGGGCGCAAATGGCCAAGGTGCCACACAGCATGTACACTTCAAAAGGTATCCCACGCCCAGGGGCCATCGCTCACATGGCCTCCTCAGACCCTGTGTCTCCAGCCAGGCCTCCCCTTCAGCCAGGCCGCCCCCCTGACATCCACATAAGTGTGTCTCCATTCAGCAGTCTTCCTGTGCCTTATCTGCATGCCCCAGGCCCATCCATCCCACCCCCTCTATCAAAGGCGGTTCGCACCCGGGGATGAGCGCTGGCATGGGGGGCTGTCACGGGCGCAAACGCCCAAGGTGCCAAACAGCATGTACACTTCAAAAGGTATCCCACGCCCAGGGGCCATCGCTCACATGGCCTCCTCAGACCCCGTCTCTCCAGCCAGGCCTCCCCTTCAAGCAGGCTGCCCCCCCTGCAATCCACATAAGTGTGTCTCCATTCAGCAGTCTTCCTGTGCCTTATCTGCACGCCCCAGGCCCATCCATCCCACCCCCTCTATCAAAGGCGGTTCGCACCCGGGGATGAGCGCTGGCATGGGGGGCTGTCACGGGTGCAAACGGCCAAGGTTCCAAACAGCATGTACACTTCAAAAGGTATCCCACGCCCAGGGGCCATTGTTCACATGGCCTCCTCAGACCCTGTGTCTCCAGCCAGGCCTCCCCTTCAAGCAAGTTGCCCCCCTGCAATCCACATAAGTGTGTCTCCATTCAGCAGTCTTCCTGTGCCTTATCTGCACGCCCCAGGCCCATCCGTCCCACCCCCTCTATCAAAGGCGGTTCGCACCCGGGGATGAGCGCTGGCATGAGGGGCTGTCACGGGCGCAAACGGCCAAGGTGCCAAACAGCATGTACACTTCAAAAGGTATCCCACGCCCAGGGGCCATCGCTCACATGGCCTCCTCAGACCCCGTGTCTCCAGCCAGGCCTCCCCTTCAAGCAGGCTGCCCCCCTAAGACCACGACATACATACGTCATTCATTCACAAACACACCCCTGTTTCTAATACTTAATAAACCACTTGATATGTCTCATGAGAACATCTTTGTGCTTTGCAAGTCAACTCCTGAATGTGCTACCTGGCAACCACTGAGATCTACGCTAATCTGCTCGTCGTTGTGCTATCTGTGAACTTCTGTGACCGCTTAGAGCAAACCCATCAGTGTGCTACCTGTGGCCACCCACCTATTCTCCTGCAACATACTGCTCTGCTTGCTGAATCCAACTGTTTGTTGGTCAAGGTAAGGCCATGTATCCTAGTCATATTTTTTTAAAGTTTCTATCTATTTGCGAGTAGAGTACACAATAGTGCTATGTTCATTGGTCTCATTGCTATTGACTTGAGTTTCCATTGCTATGCTATCAATAGATCTATTTATTTTCATCGTTGTCTATTGTCATCGAATTGCATCCTTCGGGGGTCCAGTCTATAATGTAAGCATGTTTCCTTCTCGTGCAAGACAGAACATGCAAGGGACGAGTCACATGTTCAGATTTTAGTCACATCATTTATACATTTCTGCAACTTATGCAAATACTAAGCCGCACATAATAAACTGGTATAGTTCCTGCAACCAAAACAAACCTTGCATTGATCATTGTATGATTCATTTACTTTTGTATCAAATCTTTATTCATGAATATTGTACAATAATGTCGATATTTACTTTTCAGATTGATCAACAATGTCTGCCTGTTCGATTAGCGGTTGCCCTTCGAAGACCCATGCGAAATCTGAAGGCACTACAATGCATGTATTCCCGAAAACTGTTGATCGAATAAGAGAATGGGTCAGACATTGCGGATATCCCCTGATGAGCTGGAAAGTCGAGTCCAACAAGTCTTACAAGACAAGAGGGGTGATCGATACTGCATCTGCAGCTGGCACTTTTCCTCAAACATATACACAACATCTTGGGTAACAAAGAAGAATAAACGGCGAACGACACGGAAATTGCTCGAAAACGCTATTCCCACTCTATTCGTCCACATTCCGCCACCGGTGAGTCAAGTGTCCGGATTTAGCTTTAGGCCTTGCGGTAGTGTGTAGGTAGCCGAATGGATTAATTGATATTGTAGGTATTCTATCCCTTGTAATAATTTCGATATGGATTTGAGTGTATAGCTTTTTGAATAATGACATTTATCAATATATTCTTTTTCGATTTCATAACCCACAAACGAAATGTATATATATAGGAACAGGGAACTGTGCTGTATTGAGCATTTTTCAAGTATTCTGTCGCCTTACATGGCTATTTTTAATATTGGCATTTCATTACCAATCATTAATTTACCTTTACAACTTCTTGACTAGCCCTTGAATATGAAGCAGGAACATTCTACATCCTTGACAGGGTCGCAGTTATAAACCACTTCTAGCGCGTATCAGGTAATCTTACTAGGCTAATCCGCTACAGGCTTGTTTTATGCATGTCAAGTAATAGTTTTATTCTATCGTGTAATTATTTTACTGAATGTTTGGTTAGTGCTTTCCATTTGATATACACCTTAGTTATCGTCCACTGGTGTTTGTTTTCAGTTATAATTAGTGTTATCCATACTAATGCAAGTACTGTCTTTCAGGGAGATGCTGAAGCGCCCGCCACATCTACAACATTTCTAGATGTTCTTCACCAGCAGGAGGTATGGATACTGATGCTCCATCGAGCGTCATCATCAGAGCTGGAATTCTTGTTGTTTGATTGTTCTACACAATGTTTCATTTGTGGTTAGCCGTTGATATGTACCTGTGCTGTCGACCCGAGGTGTGTGTTATGTTTTCACTATTGTAATCCTCACTAATGCAAGTACTATGTTTCAGGCAGTTGATGGAGCGTCAACCCCTGCACTTGATGCGGAGCCTGACATTCAAGTAATTCCAGGGGAAGTGGAAGCGGGACCATGCGTATACGAATCAGCGCAACAGCTTTCGGAAGTGCGCACTACATTTGCAACATCCATAGATATTCTTCAGCAGCACGAGGTATGGATACTGACAGCTCCATCATGCGTGATCATATAACGTGATTCCATTTGCTATACTTTCTTCCCTATTAACGTGCTGTGTTTCAGGGAGACGATGGAGCTTCCACTACAATCACAACATCCCATTTAGATGATGCAGATGTAAATAAATCGGAGAAATAAGTCGATGAAATGTGATCATATTTAGATTTTCCTTGATTCTTTTATACAATGCATCATTTGTGGTTATCTCTTTATATGTACCTGTGCGTTCGACCCCAAGTGTGTGTTATGTTTCCAATATTGAAAACCATACTAATGCAAGTACTGTGTTTCAGGGAGACGACGGAGCTTCCACTACAATCAGAACATCCCATTTTGATGATGCAGATGTAAAGGAATTGGAGAAATAAGTTGATGAAATCTGCATATTTATATTTTCCTTGATTGTTTTAGGCAATGCATCATTTGTGGTTATCTCTTTATATGTACCTGTGCCGTCGACCCCAAGTGTGTGTTATGTTTCCAATATTGAAAACCATACTAATGCAAGTACTGTGTTTCAGGGAGATGCTGATGCTGATGCCTCCTCTCCAATACAACCATTCATGGCAGTCCATGCAGAGCCAGAGGTATGGATACTGACAGTTCCATCAAAATAGATCATCACTGGTCGAATACTTGTCATTTGATTGTTGCACACAATGTTTAAATCGTGTTTGGCTATTGAGATGTACCTGTGTGTTCGTCCTCACGTGTGTTTTATGCTAACAATATTTTGATACATAGTAATGAAAGTACTATGTTTCAGGGAGACGATGGAGCCTCATTCGGTGCTGTCTATGCGGATACAGAAAATATAGTCGTTGCAGCGCAAGAGGAAGGGAGGACATGCGGAAACGAATCGGAGCTACAGCGTTCAGATGTTGAAGGTCGAGTCAAAAAAGTTGCAAAGAAAAAAAAACAAAAAAAGTTTAGTTACAAACAGTTCATAAATTTAAAAAAATGTTTGTGCTGGGGACTATTTTATGTTTTTACCAGTCAATTGGACTACACTTTATCTTGTGTTTAAACTGAACATCCCTTTTCCAATCTCTCCTCTAGTTACCCGTGGGTGTCAGAACTATACATACACAGACAGTGAAGCGAATGAGAAATGTTGCTTGCCAGACCATGTACACTATGGAGGAACTATTAATTGAGGCGAGGCGTATTCAGGCTCGAGATGCTCATGTCCAATGGCCAGAACATGAATTAACTGTGTTTGGAGAATACAGCAAAGTTGCATTGGACCATTGCTACAGTGCGACCACACCACCACAAGAAGATGATATTGAATGTATTGAAGATAGCTCTGAAGTAGTTGCAGATCAATTCACACAATATACACCCACCAAAAAATTGCCACCCAAAAACATGTCGACATTGTTGTGTTCTCCCATCAATGTTGAAGTAGCAGATGTCGAAATGACAGAGAATGAACCAGCATAGCAGCATCCATAGACGCATCAGAACTTGATAGCAGCAATATTACTTTCCAATGTGTTGAAATCTCCGCAACGTCACAGGCCGAAACAACGTTGACGCAGGATGACAGTCTAATGAAAGAGAGCAAATACATTGTATTCGACAGTTGTTTGATGGATACTATAAGTATGCTGAAATGTGGGCATTCAGTTAGAGGGAAAGTATGTGGGAAGCCATTGATTAATGTGACTCGTCAAATAAAAGGCAGTAACGTCAAAAAAAAATCCCGCCTGTCGATTAAATCATAGGTTCTCATGGTCTGCACAAACGATGCTGGGGAAAATGCTAGCAGGCAATCTACTGTGTGCAGCTGCATCACTTTTTAGTGGCTCCAGTTTTAGAAAGTTAGAGGCTTTCTTTCAGTTTGTGGGACTCCATTTCATTTCTAAATCGCTGCACTACATATACCAACGTGATTATCTGTTTTCGGCCATTAGTGATGCTTGGAAAATTGAACAATTGTCTCTAGCAAGTACATTCGAAGGGAAACGTTTCAGGCTATGCGGCGATGGACAGTGCGACAGCCCTGGATTTTCTGCCAAGTACTGCACCTACCACTTTCAGGACATGGATAGTAAGAAAATTGTGAGTTCGGTGGCGTGCAGGTAACACAATGTACATCCTCAGTGGCCATGGAGAAACTAGGATTTAAAAAAAAAAAAGTGGAATATCTACAATCAAGGGGAATGCACATCGACCTCATAGCCACGGACAGACACGTTTCAATTGCCAAGACAATGAGAGAGCAGTTCCCGCTTATTAATCATCAATTTGACATATGGCATCTTGCTAAATCAATCAGTAAGAAAATCTCGGCTGCAGGAAAAAAAAAGGTTTTGAAAGTATTTTGCAGTGGTCCCAGTCTATCACCAACCATCTTTGGTGGAGCTCAAAAACTTGTGAAGGGTCAGTGGAAATACTACTTGAAAAATGGCGGTCACTGATGCACCACTGTACCAACGTTCACCGCTGGTCAGAAAACCTACATTTCAACCAATGTGAACATGACCCTTTGTCCCCAGAGGAGGCAAGGAAGAAAAAGTGGTTGATTCCATCTTCACCGACACACAAAGCCATTGAGAAGATTGTTTTCGACAAAACTCTATCAAGAGATTTGAGAGGACTGACAGAATTCTGTCACACAGGAGGTTTGGAGGTGTTCCACAATATGTGCCTAAAGTACAGGCCAAAGCGCTTGCATTTTAGCTTTCGGGGCATGAAACATCGCACTCTACTAGCGGTCTTGGCCCATAACAGCAATGCCGGACGTGAACAATCTAGGACTAGGGGTAAAGTAAGGATGCCTCGCTACATTAAGGTGTTTTCAAAACGAAGTAAGCAATGGGTGATCAAACCAGTCTATGATGAAATGCAGTTCGACTTTGTGAAAGGCCTTATTGTTGCTGTGTTAGAGAAGCACAGATATGGAATTTTGGATGTTTCTGTGCAGAGCAGTGATCCATTGCCACCTAACATTGCAACTGTGCCATGCCACCCGAAGCACAGCTGGTTGTGAAGTAAAAATCCCGGTTTAAATAATTGCAATACGATTGTCTTTTTGTAAATAAATGTTATTGTACAGTGTACCTGCAACCCTAACCCCTACCTTCACCATCATGGGTGGCGAACAAGCTGGGTGTCATCTTTGAATTCTCTCTATTCACCTCATATATGTGTATGTATATATTTTTCTCATGTCTCATCTCATGTAAATGTAAATGCTGCGCACTGTTGCGCACTGTTAACGGAGGGGAGGCTTGCGTATTGCAAATAATAAAACAAACAATAAATCTCACTTTTAAATCAACTCCTGTGGTACTTTATACTTTCCCTGACCTTCCACCAAAAATTAAATGTCTCCATAGTTATGATTCTTTGGGGCTGCAAAGCTCGCAGACAACGGGGACAAAATTGGGGGCCTTAGAACGCGCCAAGCGGGCCGCGGCATTTGGGAGAGAAGCCAGTTCGCATTTGCACATTGTGGTGCACTACATAGAGGGATTCTAAACTTCAAGTTCTCACAGATGCCTTTACTACGGGATGTTGCAAATAAAGAATGCGAAGGAGAGCGGCTTTGATTTTCAGCTCGCGCCCAGAAGAGGCCCACAAGTCGCACTGGAAGTATAAGGGTCTATTGTTTTTTTACCTTGAGACAGAGACCATGCCGAAAGAATTTAATTTGAAGGGGGTGCGCAATAACGTAAGAGACGATAAGGCAGAAAATTCAGAAACTAGACTGAGTTTCATTTTAGTTCAGTATACGAAAAATCGTTGTCAAGAGCACGGTCGGATTTACAGACTGCATTACGCAGAGACACAATGGAAATTTCAAATATAATGTGAGTAAATCTTTAGACGCTTTTATACCGGAATGGAGAATTAATGAATGGATGCATGAATAAATGAATGAATGAAGAGCTAGGAAAAGCAAGGAAAACGTGTTCGTAGTGGGCACATGGGCATGCAGGTCCACAGGTCTCACCGATCTCGGTCCTTGGCCCAGCCACTTTTCCCTGCACTGCCTACCTGCACTATGGGACTGTCTCTGTATCCTTCAGCCCCTTCTCCCGGCATTTACCTTGCACTTGTCACCAGCTGGCCCTATTATTTATCTTGTATTCTACTAACCATGTACAGCACTTTTACCCCCCTCTCCCCTTCCCCTTGCGTGATCTGAAAGACAACTGGCCTAGTAGGATCGTTGTCTGTCTGCCCTTGTCCCCCCCTGCCTGGTCACGCCTTGAAACACTTGTGTATAGGCGCGTTACAAATGTCATATCATATATCATATCATTCCACACGCATGTAGACAAACTGTCGTTTCTCATTGTGTGTTGGCCTCGATTTATTTCGTTACTTTTCGCATTGATTTTAGAGCCGAACATACTCCATTGAACTATCCTTGCAAGCAAATAGTTTCTGATCGGCCGTAATAAATAAAATATTTTTTTTGTTTTCATAACAGGTATTTGATCCCGTTCTGCTACTGTCATCGGT
The DNA here is from genome assembly GCF_040938575.1 of Ambystoma mexicanum. NCBI lineage: Eukaryota > Metazoa > Chordata > Amphibia > Caudata > Ambystomatidae > Ambystoma > Ambystoma mexicanum. Next base: position 1,271,582,673 of record NC_090929.1, on the reverse strand, counting down.
TTGAGACACCGGCAGATGGTTTTTTCAACAGACACCTGCAGCTTCGTGTGAACAACTGGAGCACACTGACAATTTTATGGGACGATCGCCAAGGGCCCACATGCCCTTATGCTGTACTAGTGGCTAGAAGCAACATATCAACCTTTACGATGGACTAGTGCCTAGTTGATGGAACAGCCTTGCGGTTCACCGTGCTTCCAAAGTGCTTCTTTTAATGAAAACCAACACCCTGTGCACCATAAAGGAACAGCGCGTGACTCAATATAAACCTATACGGATTTGCGGATACAGATAAAAGAAAATAAATGGCTTTCGGAGTTCATATGGCAATTGCTGAATATTCTCTAAACATTTAATGTCAAATAAATGTACTTTACCAAATGTACCGTGTTGCTGTTTGATTTTAAAGTACAGTTTCATATTCCGAATTGTGGCGCCCTGTGTTGTGAGATGGTCTGTGTTGGTTTCCGGGTTCTGTGTGGAGTCGCGTAGAAGACAACTGGGCGCGTTTGCCTACGCAGCACAGTAACGTCACGAAGAGAGGCGGGGAATATGAATGTTTTGATAATGTCAGGCTCAGGGGCGGGGGATTTGATTTAGTGCCGCAGAAGCAGGTCAGCCAGGGCGATGCGGCAAGTGATAGGATTATCAGAAAATGGCAGCACCCTGGTGCCTGTTTTCGCGTGCGTTTAATGGACGACAACTCAGGTAAAGTCCATAGGAAAGTTTTCTAAAATCGAGCCGCTTAGGCTTAAAAAAACATGGCCGACCCGTAGGGACAATAACATTTTTTACTAGAAAAGACCACCATAGTGAGGGTTTGTGGTCCGGGCGCACAAGATGGATTCGCTCTGCCAAGGAATTCAATAATGTGTACTTCAGAACACAAATGTATCCATTTTGTTTCATTGTTAACGTTCATTTTAGTCCATTTGTCCGATATAAACTCTGTGTGTTCTCTCAGGAAGCCGGGACCATGGTTTATTATAACTAGGATTTATTTGACTCTTCAGTGTCATTCACCAAGAACCACTATTTACATCAATTTTTCTGGTACAAGACATACATTTTTTGTCCTTTGCATGTTCTCCTGTTTCACTTAAGGCAACTTTTAAATTTCTTCATTGAACAATCATATAATTCATCGTTGTGATGATAGTCATTTTTTGGTGATCTGATTTTGCACTTGCAACATTATTTTTCTATTCACAGTTTGCCAATCATAGTGCATACTATAGTATAATATATAGTTGATATTAAACATTTCAATGCATGACCTGCGCAAAACAAAGTGAAAGATCTTTAGAACTTGACAGTAGACTTTTTTAGAGCAATATAACTTATTTCTTCAACCTGTGCCAAACCTGACTGTGAAGCAAATCTCCAATCTGAAGTTTACATGCAAATCTCAAGAGCATTAGGTACTCGAGCTCCTGAACTGGACAACCCAAACTAAAATATATATATAAATAAATGTAAAAAAAATTCGATGCTTTTTTTCGATCGTTTGACTGGACATCTCTTTACATCAGTCAATATAATGTTTTCACAATCAACAAAGAATTGTCACTTCAAACCGCACAATCAGAGAAAATGTTTCTCCTTGAATCCGAAATTGTTTCTCATTAGTGCTGCAAGCAATTTCCCGAAATACTGCGGTATTCACATAATATGTGTTTCAGTCTATTGCTCAACCTTAACTCGGAACAAGGCATATCCATGCATCAGCATTATCAATGGCTATCAGTCTCGCTGATCCTAAGATCCCAGAGACACCTTCCACATTTTGATTCCACCAACAGTGAAAGTCTGGGATCCGATCCAGCTGTGGATGATACTGTCTTATAGTGAATGGAGGAAACCATATCTCTTCCATGCCTAGATTCCATTCCACATTTTGTCTTCTTTTTTGTTTGGATTGCCATAACTATATATATATACATATATATATATATATATATATATATATATATATATATATATATATATATATATATATATATATATATATATATATATATGTCTATATTGAAAGCATATCATAACATAACAAATATCTTGGTACAGAATATCTCTACCATGTAAGTATATTGTATCACCTGGTTGGTCCAATTATTAATTAATTTACTTTATTTCAATGTTAAGTCATAAAAGTATCATCAATGATAATGATAATTTGTGAATATACAATCAATTACACAAAAATCTTTGAATTAAAAATATATAAAATTGATTAAAAAAATAAGAGTCCCAGTTTCCAAACGCTCAAACATGCACGAATTGTCTCCTTTTACACCAAGCCTTATGCAGAAAATGAATAAGTTCTTGCATCGATCTGAGAGAAAAAAAATATCATTTTTGATGACTCTTCTCAGGGATTTACAGAGAGATTTCTTGGGAACTCTGTGGAAAAGCCCCAGGCCTCAGTACACAAAGAAGAAATCCTTGACAGCTTGACAAATGAAATTCCATCTGTAGTGGGAGAATCCTGCCTTGGATCGTTGGGAAAGATGAATCTTGAAGCAGGGATTAGTCATTAGTTTATGCTTTTAACCCCATGGCTCAAGAGCTTTTAAACCCCCATCGGGTAATGTGTCAGAAACGTTGCTTTTAGTTGCCGAGCGTCTAAAAAGTTGTGCATTACATAGCCCTCCTTCTGGTCCTCCATTGCTGTTCTGGGCTCTCTTCTGTGTCCGTAGGAGTCCATTTAAATCATGGGATAGGGAAATTTTAGGTGTGTGTCCTTTACAACCCATTTTCTGGTGCTATCACATCATCCAGAAGAATTGTGAAACTAGGAGCTCTCCCGTGAAGGCACCCCTTTTTGATTGCAAAACCAGATGGACGCACCTAGATCTGGCATTCACAGTTAAGGATTTTTTCTTGTTTCTCTTTTTGGAGGATGGAGATGTAGCCATCACTTTACTCCTCTCTATCTTTCGAGGAGGAGCAATACCTATATCTGTTGAATCTATGAACGCAGTTCTGTCTCCATTCAGAAGTCTTCTTTATATAGCAAATCTGTTTGTGATTGTTGATCTGTCTTTTCGGGTGCTTAAGACCTCTCTCATTATGCTGAGTCAAGGGTTTAGAGTGACCATTGCTCTGGCTTGTTCTATGATCCAGGTTCCACTCCCTAAGGGCTTTCAGGAGTGATCATCCAGGAGCCTGGTACATAGACTTCCCAGTAAACATGAATTAATGGATTAGAGTGGCCCTAATCAGGCACCTTTCCCTCAGGGTATTCAAGGGTGATCTACCGGGGGGCTTCTAAATGAACATCCCAGTATGCATCAGTCGATATATTTGGGTGACCATTGCTCTTACCTACTCTATAAATCAGGCGCTTCGCCCTCAGGATTTTCAGGATTCATCTGGCAGGGGACTGCTACATGGACATCCCAATGTACATGAGTTGATGGATTAGGGCAACCATTGCGCTGACCTACTCTATTAATCATGCAGCACTCAGGGGATTTAGGGATGATATGTACGGGACTAGTACATGACTTCTCTGTAAACATCAGTCAATGGATTAGTACGACCACCGCTTTTTGCCTGCTCTATAAATCAGGCGCTTCTCTCAGGGTGTTCCCAGTTGATCTACCAGGGTACTGCAATATGGAGATCTGGGTATACATAAGTCAATGGATTAGCGCAACCAATGCGTTGGCTTACTTTCTAAATCGGGTGAATCAGCCTCAGAGTCCTCAGGGTTCATCCACCAGGGGGATGATAGATGGACTTCTCCATAAATATCAATCAATACATTAAAGCAAATATTGTGCTTGCCCGTTCTATGCATCAGATGCCCCTCCCCCATGATATTCCAGCCACATGGACTTCCTGCTAAACATACATCAATGGATTCGATTGATCATTGCTCTGAACTACTGTATTAATCAGGATCCTTTCCCCCAGGCTATCCAGAATTGATCTAATAGCGGGCCGCTACATGCACTTCCCGGTGCACAACAGTCGATGGATTTGAGAGTCCATTGCTCTAGACTGCTCTATGAATCACACATTTCGGGGATTCAGGGTTGATTTTCCAGGAGGTTGCCACATAGATTTCCCACTATTGTGCAGTCGATGGAGTAGAGCCACCATTGGTCTGGCCTAGGCCATGAATAAGGTGTCAGTGTTGATATACCTGGGGCTGTTACATGGACTTCCCGGTATACATTTATTTTCCATTAATCAATTAATGTTTTGGAAAGTGCTTTTGGATCATTGCTCTGAACTATGAATCAGGATCCTTGCCCCCAGCCTATTCAGCATTTATTTTCCATTACTCACTGAATGTTTTGAGTATTCTGGAAGTGCTTTTGGCGTTTATTAAAGTTACCCGTGTGTATGTAGTATTATGCTGTTGGTGTTTACTTTTATAGCCAATGTTTGGCTTTGGTATTCTTCACGTAATGTGTAGAAATAGAAACAGAGGGGGTAATTCTTCAATTACTTCTGGCACACACTTCCTCGTCACAGTCCCAACGACCCAACCTCCTCTCCAAATGGTAAGCTTTGTCGAAGTGGAGTTTGGGTATGAACAGTATGTGATGAAGATAAGTAGCCCCGTTACAGAAGAGTAGAGCAAAAAGGGAGGACTATTTGGAGGCAAAGCTTTTCCTTGTTTAATAGTTGGTAAATGCGTCGGTCAGGGACGTCATTTAGGGGTTTCCATGGGTCGCACCTGTGACCCCTGAGGTCTCCCTTGCTAACCCTAGTGGTCTCCCTTGCTACCCCTACAAAGAAAACGGAATAAAATGTTTTTTTCCTTTTTATATATAAATTAAATTAAGGCTCCTGGGCTGTGGACAGCTGCATGTGGCTCTTTGTTTCTGGAGTGGCTGGTTTTATGATAGTTATAACTGTTTAAGATAGCTCAGTGGGTTGAACGCTCCCTGCTGCAATGTGTGTGTGATCTGCAGGTTCGACTCCTGGCAAGATCAACTCAGCCTTTCATCCTGCTGAGGTTGATAAATGAGTACCAACACAGGTTGGGTAACATTGTATATATATTTGTTCTATATGAAGCACTTGAGCGTAATTGCTATATAATAGCACATCATTATCATTTGGCCTTGGACGTCTGCTTGCATTCACAGTACTTTAGTCATATATAGGCACTGATATTAATGATACATAAGGTGATCCATTCTTATATAAATGCCAGTGATATCGTAACCATATTTTTCGTAGTGTACTTAGAAAACAATGCTATGTGATGCCAATTCCTGTTTTGTAAAGGGGTGAAAGGTCATGTTCCATCGTTTACTGGGATGTCACTTTGGGGTGGGGTCAAATGACATCAATTCCTGTGATGTCATCAGAGGTCAAGGGCACTGTGATGTCACTTCTGCTACACCTGGCATTCTGGTGAAATGACATCCCTAGCGTCGGTGAGATGGCATTCACGAGGGGCTTTAACGAGGAAGAGTAGAAATAGGAATAATGGTCATTACCAGAGATAATGGAATCATTTATCACCAACACAGAGAATAACTGCGTGTAAAAGTGTTTAGAAGAGAAGTCCCCTCGTTTATCCCCTTGCATGTTGTGTGGCGCTGGTGGAGTCGGGCTGTCAGTGTTCACAAACAGGCAGCATTCTCGGAAATATCACGCGTGCCAGAAGTCCTCCAAATAATCTACCGTTGATTCATTTTCTGCAGTCCAATGCTCCTTAACATATTATAAATTTGAGGCGTTCTTTTTAATGTGAATTGTGTAACCACCAACGTCCATAAAACAGCACTAAAGATAGTCGAAACTTGAATTCATTAAAATGTCAACAGGCTAACAAGTAGAGGTAAGTAAATGATGATATTGCACATGTGTACACTCAAGCACGTCGTTTAAGAATTGTGTGTAACACTAGTAGGATCGCTGTCTCTGTCCTCCCTCTGTTTCCCCTCCCTTGCCTCGTTGCGCCTTGGCACACTTGTGTATAGGCGCGTTATAAATGCCATATCATATCATAACATTGAATCTTAATTTCAATATTGAGAGTGAAAACATGCATAGTTGAAACAGTTCCTATCTGCAGCGATAGATGGCACTCTTGGTTAATTTTTCAGTGAAATACTATTGTAGTGCACAAAGATTTTCCGAGAAAGAGTAGACATATTCGAATATGGGGTGCGCAGGGTTCAAGTGTCCCACCCTTCCCACATAACCACTTAAACTCAGATGTCGTCAGATCCAATGGAAGGGGATACACATACCCACACGTACCTGTTGGTGCTCATCACACAGCCCGCAAAAGGAGACGAAAACAGCAGAGAAAACCTGTTAGACGGGCACTGATGGATGGAGCCACAGAAGCAAGTGAAAAAATGAAATAACACCGTAGGCAACACGCGTCGGTGTTTGCATCTGCCTTAAACTTGATTCGACGGTCGCTGCTTCAGTGTGATTTACTGATGCCAATCATTTAAAAAGTAAACACCGACTAACACGCGGAAGAATTGCGGTGTGCACCGCCGGCAAGGCAGTAAGTTTACAAAGTGGTTTGATCACACTGAACCCACAAAACAAATACAGGCCGCCATTTTACACACTGTGGAAATCAGAGAGATTCGCCTACTGCCCCGTCTCTACTAGTAAGAATCCACCGTGAAGTGTCCCTCTTCGATTGGCCTAGCAGCCCTTTCACAGGGTTTCGTGAGGCAAGGGTCAAAACATTTGGTGAGGCCCCCTTGCTATTTTTTGCACTGCGCCAGCAGCACCACACATAGGAAACACGAAAAGACTTCCTTTGCGTTCATTTGTTGGGGGGGCTTAGGCATGTTGATGGGGCACCCTGGATGCGACTCGGGTAGGCAGAAATCCTGCTGCTGGTCCATTGCTATCACCATCAAAAGGATTAGTAGGGGAAATCTGGAGACTGAACACAGTGGGAATCTAGCAAAGATCATGTCATGGTCACCCAGCATATGTCGTCTTCCACCAGTATGTAGGGTCATGATCCATGACGTGCACACTCTAGTCAGAAGAAACCTTCCATTGCAAGCCTGCCTTTGTACGTGTGTTTGTCTTTCTCTAATGTGCTATTTACGCAAAGATGCTGCTGCCGAGCAGTGTTTCTTTATAAAGGCCAGGCAGACTGGATGATGCAGACCCAGGATAACTTATTCAGGGGCAACTTGATTGTTTTCTGAAGCCTATAATTTTGTGCAAAAATACTCCGTGTTTTGATTTTACAGCGGCCTAAATGTTCCCGCCTCCATGCAGAATAGTTTGTATCATAGCATATTTGTATTTTGACTCCTGTCTCCACCTGCTTCTAAGCACTGTAAAAATAGGTGTTATTACTACTTAAAGTAATAGTAAATAATCTATCAATTTTAGAAGGATGAAGGGCTAATTCAGCCCTGCTAAAATATAAACTTTGAAAATGCAAGCTAGTGTGTGTCAGAGTCGAGCTTTTAACTCGCTGAGCTATCCATTTGTGACGTAGTATGCTGTTTAATGAACTATGCAGTTAAAAAGAAACATCTATTATGATATCTACCCACCATCGTCTCCTATCGCCTCAAATCCCTTTAAAAACAAAATATAATACTACTATTGTTATGTTTACTAGTTGGCATTGACATATTCCTCCTGCTTCTAGGTACTGTAGTAATATGTGTTATATTATTAAGAAATGTAACCCCCAGGGCCAATGCATTACCAAATGCTGCGATATACACATGCACATTTAAGATGAAATAGCTGTTAAGATAGCCCAGTGGGTAAAGAGCTCATTGCGGGGATTTATTTGTGATCTGCAGGTCACAGGTTTCAATACCAGCAACGTCTACCCAACCTTTTTTAATTCTGAGGTAATCAAATGAGTATTAATTTTGGTTGCCAGGTATTAATCATTTTATAAAAGAGTGCTTCATGTAAACCACTTTGACGAAAGTGCTCAATATGTTATGCATTATTATAAATTCCTAAATGTTAGCATCAATAAATCCAAGCATAGGCTCAGAATAATGTCTTAAATTAGGGTCACCCTAAGTGTAACTTCTGTGACTCTTCTTCATCTTCAGACATGTCTGAATACAAATATTATCGAAGTGTGCCTTTCTTCTTTGAGATATGAGCAAATTCTATTTTATACTAGCTTGTCAGAAGGTGAATGAGAGTGGGTAATGAATGTTTTGGAACACAAATCAGGATGATAACAATCTATAACTTGTTAAATATTGCAAACTTTCTTAATGTTATCATTAACTGTAAATGCCTCCCCCAAACATAATTAATGGACACACCACTGCCCACTTCTGCCCCCCAACCCATCTGGTGGCCATGAACCACATGAGAAATTTCTTTAAAACAAGTCCTCTGGGCACGCTTCCACCAGAAAATTGGATAAGACATTTGGGGTGGAGTTGGGGGTCACAGATAGGAACTAAGGCCAGAGGTCATGTAGGAAGCAGGTCGTCCAGGTCATGCAAGCGAGCTGCAGAGTTCAGGTGGCAATGAGGTCATCTCTAACAGGTTTTACAACTTGTTAAAAATCCCACTATACCTGTAGGGCGTGTTCCTTATTTTACATACTCGCCCCAAGAGAAATAACCTTGCCCCAAGGGGACTGGTGACAAGATATTTACCAGTGCTATTTGTAAAATGATGCATGGCGCCATAAGCACACTTCATATTTGGTGCAATGCTGCAAAGCATGCACAGTAACACTTGCATTAGCCATTCACTGCAAACAAAGTGTGTTTGCAGTAAATGGAAAATAAATGTCTAACATCCCCATACTCACCAGCAAGATGGATTATCATGAATGGTACTTGCCCTTCATAAAAACTATTCGCCAATGCTAATGGGTTAGTAGATTTTGCAAGCACTGTCTAAGCAGAGCACAGCTGAGAAAGGGGCACAGTGGGAGCTGCAGTCATGCTTCTTTTTGTATCCAGCCTGCACTTTGCCATGTCACTGCTGGGGGGTGAAAAGAGGTGCTAATGGCTGAGGAAGTGGACACCAGCCTGATGGTGCCAAGGCCGCCCTGTAACTTGTGCCCACTAGCGCACAAACATTCGAAGGTAGGTGTGAATGAATGCAGTCTGTTGTATGCATCCCAGCTTCCCTGTGATCAATTGCATCTTCTGGCCTAAGAACGCATACAATGGCTGCCTGGGTGACAGTAAGGCTGCCATGCAAAGCTCCTGCAAGTGCAAGGCCTTGGGTGCTTTGTCTCCCCTCCAACCCCATTGTGACATCCCTGTGGACTAGCAAACTGTTTTTTTCAATACACATGTTATCTTTCTTATGCTGTCGGTGTTGCCAGCACCCAGAAACACTTCACAATCCAAGTGCTTTTATTGATGTCACTCACTCCTCTGGATTCTTATATATTTTTGATAAATATATTTCCCTCCAGTGAAAGGACACCTGTACACCACCCTGTCTGAGCAAATTCACTGACTCAAGTGGCCTCCTGACTAGCTTGGCAGCAAAGGCAATGCTTTGCCGACAAACAAGTTGATGTTCCCGCCAGTAGTAATAGTAAATTTCCACCTGGTAATAGCTGTTTGCTACTCTCCATTCTTATTCTTTGGGGAGTGGTATTATTACTGTATGAGGAAATACCTAAAGCACCATTAACACCATTTTTAGTGGAGTAAATATTTCTCGTTTTAAATAGGTTGCTATGTTCCCTACAGGTATAAAACTCCATGATCAGACAGATTGGCAAAACAGGCAATACATCTATTACTACCTGTTTGACCACCTACATCAACCCCATTTCACTGAAGATGTCATAAAATGAATTGAAACCACTCTAGTTAATGGGAAGTTAAGGGTCTCTGCTTATAAAACACACCTCTTCAGTGCAAAAGGTAGTTACAATGCGTTAAAAATATGTAGCAAAACTCCAGCACCCTGGAAATGTAACAGTTGGAGTTATGTATTGTATTGTAGTCCCCTCTACAGGCCCTGCTTATGTGATCACATAAGCCATCACAAGTGACATTATGAAAGTCAGCATCAAAGAAATAATTGAAGACATGAACTGTGACATTGTCAATGACAATGTTGGTGACAATGTTGATGACAAAGCATAGGCCATTTCCCATGCGATACCCAGTAAGTATTATACCATACACGTTATGTTTGTATTTTTCAGTTTTCAAATGAAAACACTCCTGTGCATGACTTTTTCTAACATCCAAAGCTGTCCTGTTTTTTTTTCAATCTGCCACAAACACAAAAGCAACAAACATGCCAAGAGCAGTATCTAGCAAAGCGTCATCAGATATGAATACAATTTTAAAGATGTGAAAGTAACCACATATGAAACACTACAGAATGGAGTGTGCAGACCCGTGCCTTGAGTAGAACATTGACTATGGAGACAGTGGGCCTCATTACAACCCTGGCCTTAAGGGGTTAACGGCGCCGTAAAAGGCTCCGGCGCCGTTAAACCCTTAACACCCGATTCACACTTTAACGCCTGCTTTTTGCAGGCGTTAAAGTCCAACCCGCTAAGGGACCTTGGTGCTAATTACGGCACCGTAATTTACGGTGCCGTAATTAGCGCCTTCACCATTCCCATTGAGCCCTATGGGCCAACAATGGGAATGGGGAAGGGGCCATGGTGAATGGGGATTTACCGCCCCGCCAACCTTGGAATGGGGCGGTAAATCCGCCATCCACCATGGCGGAATCCGGCATGGACCATGGTGCTAATAGCACCATGGTCCAACGCCAGGGTTGTAATGAGGCCCAGTATGTGAAGGGCAGTAATTTCAGATGAGCCACTGTGTGTCCCTTGGCACAATGCATTCGGCTTCATATCTCTTGAAGCGCACTGTTAGGCTAAACCCCCAGGCAGGCAGAGCCGTGCTAGGAGTCTGCGAATGTCGACCTTGTGGAAGGCCTAACTCCTTCCCTTTGCCCAAAAGAGCACAGGGTCCACACAAGTAGCAAGGTCCAACAGGGGTTTATTACAGCCAACAAACCACAGGGATCACATGCGCGGAGGGAAGACCATGCACCTCTTGAAAATCTCTGACTCGCAGGCCAGTTTTAATCACATGTTACCTCATACGTGCGTCACACTCTGGGCCCTTATCCAGAAACCTAACTGTACTGTAGATAGGCAGCTGAGTGGTAGTACGCCTATACAATCCCTTAGAGGTGTTAAACCATTGGACTAGGCGATGTCAGGTGTCAGGCTTGGACTATCCCCAAACACTTTTACTCTGGAATTATTACAGTGAGCGGACCCTGTGATTGGTCAGTGACCCCCGCTAGCCAACCCTAGGGCCATGGATTTTGATTGGCTGAGCCGTGTGCCCCCAAGCCTGGGACAACCTCTGTTCTCAGCCCGCAAGTCACCTATGAACGGTGCATGTGCAATTATGTGTCTGCAAGGTGCAACTATGTGTCAGCGCCATAGCCGTGTGTGGACCATTATTGGCGTGAGCGCACTCCTATCCCGGCACAGAACTGTAGGTTGGGTGTAACAACTTTGTTGTGACTATTGTCTGGTCCGTGAGACAGTTTGCACTTCCCAGCCACCTGATTGTGGCAGCTCCTCAGCTCGGCCAGATCATGTATTTGGAGACCACGTTTGTGAGCACAGGAGCTCTGAATTATTCTGCATTTTACTGGTACTAGGCCTCTGCTGTGGCCAGTGTTACTTGGGTTCAGGGTGCGGAATGGCATTTGCAACATTGCGACCTTGGCAGTGGTTTTGTCCCCGTCGTGGTAATACTGCTTACACAGCATTCTGTGTGGCCTCAGGTTTTCTAAAATGATCGGGGCCTACTAGAATTTTCTAAGCCATGGTCTGGCTTCCACTGTATGCAATATCCATAGTATCCAGAGATTTTTGTGTTATGGCTGTCAAGTCCCTCGAGTGCTCCTGTCATTCCATAGGGTTATTTGCATGTAAGCATCTGCAAGCATTTGCACATACTCTTCTGGCTTCTTGTGTTCCTGCATTGCTGCGGCAAGCTAATGGCAAAATAATAAACATGCAGACAGTATGTAGATGTCACTGTCCTCTAACTCATAGAACTGTATGCATGTGTTCTTCGTGTGATTGGTGTGTGAGTGTCCCGGATGTGCGGATGATATGTGTGCTTCCTGTCTAACGCAGCTATGTCATCGTGGTGTCTCTTACGATGTTCGGCATGGCTTCTCGGTGCTTTAGCCGATTCTGTCCATGAAGCTGTCTCTGGCTCCTTCTTGTGCATCTTTGTCCACTCTTGGTAGTGTTCGCACTGATCCTGGGTTGTAGGGTCTGGTGAGAGGATAGCTCTCGTAGTAGTTGTCTCCTGAGGGAGCAGTGGGAATAGATGCGAGCTCATATAATCGGTGGCTATATTGTCTTTAGTGCTTCTTTCGGTTGGAGGGTCTTTCTGGATGGAAGGTGTATTCTGACCTTCCCTCTTCAGTCCCCCCTCTGGTTGACTTGTCGGCCACACCACTTTTATTCCTTCCATCATGTACCAGATGCCATACCTTTGTTATTTCTGCCAGGTGTCCATAGTAGTTAACGTGATCTTCAAATGACCTGTACATGTATACGCATCCACCTCTGGTTTTCACCATACCCAATTCCCCATGTATTTCTTAGGGTTGCAATGGTTTTCCACCTTGGTTTCAGGTGAAAACATGCCAGATTCTGCTATCTTCTGTCTTGGTCTTTCTCTTTCCTTCACAATTCCATCCATTGCTTCTCCATTCTCTAGCTTCATCCGTAACTGCATCCCTACGGCTTCTGCTGCTGTCTTCTTGCACTGTGCAATACATATCTTTATTACACACAATGATATAGCGCCCAGTACCAGCGCACCCACTATCACTTTCAGCCCATTGCCCAGCCAGGAGTGCTTCCGTGACCAGAGATAGGCAAAGCATCTCTGGTCCTTGTTAGTTCCCTTTGATTCTTCTTCCATTTGTGCATGCATCTGAGCTAACTGGGCTACTGCACCCGAGAACGTTCCATTGTCTTCGTCGTTGGCCGGTATGAATGTGCAACCAGAACTCCATATTTTTGCGCAAACTCCTCCTTCGATAGCCGTGAGGAGGTCCAGAACGCATCTATTCTTGAGTGCCACCAACCTTACTGCTCTGAGCTCTTCCTTTATTGCGTTGAACACGTTCACTGTTGAGTTTATTCCATCAGCTCCCACCGGGTGATCTGTAGCTATTTGGCATTTGCATAAGCTTGTAGAAAAGATGAAAAGAAAATTTGAGTTCTGCTTTTTCCGATCATCCCTGTTAAGCAGAATTATATGTAGTACCCTTTGGGAACACCACACACAATTAAGATTACAAGTGACAGTACCAATTCACCTTTGGTACAAGCCTGTTCTACACAGTTAAAGTGGTAGCGATGGCTGAGCAGCCAGACTTATCTCAAGAGTAAGTGAGCAGTATCAAATAGTTACACCAAGGACAGCAATTACTATGATTCAGGGAAACACTGACTCAAGGTTTTCAAGTAAAAGAATATACATTTATTTCACTCTTCAGTTGTATAACATTACACTTTTATAAGCAGTTTAAAAATCACACTCTTAATACACCACACCATTCCCAATAAGTTCCAGACAAGTTAAGCTCACAAAATGAAGTGGGAGCAAAATGGCACTCCAGCAATTTAAAAGGGAGGGAAAAACAAAGTTAATAGAAATTGAACCACACCAACAGGTACGTACTTAGGGCAGTTGAGCAAGAGGAACTACAGTGATAGAATCAGGTAGAAAAGGCTTAGGGCCAAAGTCAATGGGTCAAAAGTCTTTTGCTCTAGATCACACAGTTCAGGGTAGTTTGCGGTAAAGTTTGTGCCACGGATTCCGGACAAGGTTGGTTGGCAGAAATGTTAGTTCAAAGAGAAGAGAAGGATAAGCCCTCGGATTGGAGAAAGATTTCAAACACTTTCACAACGGCTGAACGAAACGAACAACCGGATTTGCACAGTACCTTAAAACGGAGAGGAAGCTGTAGCTGAGGCGAACGTTGCTGGTAGATCCTCCAGGCTTACAGTTCCTCAAGCGACTATCAGACTGACAAGAAGTAGGAAGACCGGAGGGTCCTGCACTACCCAGGGAAGAAACCAGCAGCAGAGCAAAGCAACGAATAAAAGTTGCGTTCTTTAAATCCCAAGCAGGGTACGACCTTCCTGGCTATCCGGCCCACTGTAGCTCTGTACAGTGAATTCGACCAGAGGAGGGGCCCTGGCTTGAAGTTTGGGCAAAATGGTTGGTCGCACCAGCTCAAGGGAAGAATTTTCCTGGAGGATCTTATCTGTCGTCAGATTCTGAAGATTCAGACCTGCAGCAGGGCTTCACCGGACGGTTTAGTCGTTGTAGGGGTCCTCTTCCATCAGCTCCTCGTTGGTTCTTTCGTTCCAGTGGCGACTCTGCCTTTCACCTTGGACTCCCCTATTGTAGGTGGGAAGTAACGGGTGTTGTGTTCCGATTCCACTATGTCTGCCATATACGCTTTGTATAGTGTTGGTGCCAAGGGGTAGCCTTGCTTGACTCCTCTTGCTGTCTTTATTGGTTTTGACAGCTGGCTGGCCGCGTTTAGTCGCACTCTCATTGAAGTTTTGCTGTGTAATGCTCTAATAGGTGTGATGATGGAAGGTGGGCAATTTGATTTTTCCAGTTTGATCCACAGTCTTTTTCTATTTACCCGGTCAAATGCTTGGACCAAATCCATGGAAGCTAGGAATGTTGTTAGTTGGCTTTCCAGCGCTCTTGCCTTTGAGATACTGATCATCATGATGTTGAATGATGTACCCAGGTTCTTTTCGAAACCAGTTTGAAATGGGTCAGCTGTTTTTGCTTTTTTCTGCCATTCTTGAAATTCGTCCAGAATCAGTGAACCAAATAACTTCCCTATTATGTCCAATAAAGCTATCAGTCTGTAATTCTTTGGTTCACTCTTCAGATTGAAGATTAGGATGATATTGGCCGTTTTCCAGGTTTCTGGGATAGATCTTATTTGAAGACATCTGTTGAAGATCATTGTTATCAGTTCAGCCCAGATTTCTGGATCCTGTTTTAGTTGGACATTCAAGATTCCATCAGGGTCCGCAGCTCTTGAATTCTTTAAGTTCTTTATCTTTTTCATGATGGCTGGTTTGTCGAATGTGATTGTCCAATCACACTCGACAATGTTTGTCACTTCGGGTTCCCCAAGAATTGGTTCATCAAATAGGTTAGTATAATGTTACAACCACTTCTCCTCGCTAACACTATTTGAGATGGTTGCATCAATTGGCGTTATTGAGGTCTTGACTAGCGACCAGAAGTCTTTAGTGGATCTTCCACAGACTGCTTTCAACATAGTTTCTGCATCATGTTGATATAACATCCGTCAATGATTTCTTAACCATGATTTATAGCCTTTTTTTGTTCCAGAGCGAGGGCTATGTTTGACTCCGACGGGTTCGTTTTAGCTCATCTTGAGGCTTGTTTTTGGATTGTTTTTCTCATCCTCAATTCCTTGTTGAAATTATGGAGGTGTTGGTGCTCTTGAGCTTTTCTCTGAGATCTAGGCTGTAAGTGTCATGGGTATCAGGCAGGTAGTTGGGGCAAGCTGGGTGGAGGCTTGGCAGGCCTGGCATAGGCACACAAAGAACCCATAGCAGATCTCTCCTTTAATTCCTTCCTAGTGTTTATAGTAACTTCCTGGTTACCACTTCCTGTTGCCAAACAGGAAGGACAATTCATGAGTTCTCTAGTGTTTGGGTGTGGCTGGCTATATAAGCCACACCCAAGATTCTTCCAGTGCTTTGTGTTGCTTACTGTGAGCTGTATCAGCAACACACTTGCTGTGCTCAGGATCAGCCAGCTCTGCTTACCTGCCCTGGATCATCCTACTTCTGCTTACCTGCTCCGGATCATCCTGCTTCTGCTTACCTGCTCTGGATCATCCTGCTTCTGCTTACCTGCTCCGGATCATCCTACTTCTGCTTACCTGCTCCAGATCATCCTGCTTCTGCTTAACCGCTCCGGATCATTCTGCTTCTGATTACCTGCTCCGGAGGAACCTCTGTTCTTACTGCACGCCGCAGCAATCTCCAGTCAAGAGGGGACTTCTACACTGGCACCTGTAAGAACAAAGAAGAACTGGGTTAACACGCGCACATCAGTAATGCTGCGCATACTCACCGAATCTTCCCGCGACGCTGGAATCCAGGTCAGTTGTACGAGCGCACAAAACCCTGCAAAAGAAAGAAGAAACATTATTCATTGCGCTCGCCCCAATAACACGGACACCTATTTCGCTGCTCTCTCTCTCAACGCGGTGCATACTTACCAAAGACTCCATGCATACTTACCAAACCACCAAGTCTCCAGTAGCGCTGAACCCGGACTCGAGGCGCTACTACCACATAATTTCTCCTGCAAGGGAAAGGGAGAGACATTACCAAGCACGTTCAAATTGAAGGCGCTGCGCATACCTACCAGCAGTTAGCTTCTACACGCAGCGCTACTCACCCACAAAAACCCCAGCAAACAAAGACATTACGGACAATTTTGGACACTCAACATTCTCCGCGCAACGTTCACTTGTGGGAAGGACTTTCTGGCCAGTGAAGAAACTGGTGCCTTGAACAAGAACACTTGTCCTCGCTGTGAAGGGATAAAACAGCGTGTGGCATCTGAACTCAGCCTACAGACATTGGCATCAATCACATGAGAGAATCGTGCCCCTGCGAATGCAGGATGGAGTGCACACCCTACTAAAGATCAAGCTAAGCCCTTAGGGGACATCACAGCACACAGTTAAGAGAAGGGAAGGGCCCAGGGGAATCAGGTGAATTCAGGTCTAAGTGTACACCTTGTCTTATACAGGTATTCCTCCGGGTGAAACAGGGGAAGTGAGAACTCAGGGCTAAGGGAGGCTCATCCATCGCTCCTGCAGAGACACAGGTGAGTGTGACAGTAAGTAGGGGACCAGAAGTGGCCGATAGTCCAAATATGATAGACTTTGGTCTTCGGTCTCTGGTCCCGTCTTTTGGTTATAAATCGTTGTGATGAAACAGATCGCATCTGTTGTTAGCTTTAGGCGATTTCCTTGGGCGTTTGTTTCCAGCCGGTATGGCATTGATAGAGGCGTCTCTTTGAATGAGGACCATGTTGCTGTAAGTAGGTTGTGGTCACTTCTAGTAGTTTTTACCACCTCAAATGATTCCGTTAATGAGTACAATTCCATAGAAGCGAAGATGTAGTCAATTGTGCTTTTGTGGATTGCAGTTTCCCAAGTCGCAACTGGTAGAAAGACTTTATGCAGGGAATTAAGGTTGTGTAGGCTGCAAGAGTCCATTAGTTCTGACCAGGCGCAACCTCTTTTTTTCGCTTGTAGGCTGTGGATAGGTTGGAATGAGGTTGCTATGGTTCTACCTTCTGGGTCCGGACAAATGGCATTTAAATCTCCACATATCAAAGTGTGGTCCATGTTGAGGTTGGTTGTTGCTTCTGTTAGAATTGTTTCAACCTTGTTTATGAAATCTTTAGTAGTGCTCACCGCTGGATTCCAGTAAATGTTGAGTAATAGTATAAGGTCACACTTTGTACTCACTGGTGGCCGAATATGTTTATCCCATTCTAGGATTATTGCTTGTACTGAAGAAGATGACACCAAGATTCTGTTTATTCGCAGTCTCCCACCTATAGGACTGCTGTTAGGAGGGCCGATGTTGGGCAGCCTTTCGTTCCTTTATGTGTAGGGCAGAGATGAATCTCAAAACCATCTATACTAGGAGGTATTGGAGGGTAACTGGAGCCATGTCTCTTGGAGGCTCAAAAGGTCAAATAGACCTATGTTAATCTCTCCAGCCTGTGTTAGGTGGGTGTGTCCTCGCGTGTTCCATGAACCAATAGTGAGTTTTTGTGGAGTCGTTTTCCCAGCTGTTGGTTCTTTTTTGGAGCTTGAGACTGCTCCATTTGGTTGCTATTTTCTTGTGCAGCAAGCAAGCGCGGTAGGGATCCATGCTCACCTTTTTGTTTCTTTCTCGTTAACTTTTTGTTGTCCTTTTATTGATGATAACGGAGTTAGAATTTCTTTGTTCATCCCTTTATCAGTATGCGAGTGAGTCGGACCAACCGGTTTTTGAGACAGATGTTTATCCACCTCTCTGGCTTTGTCTTCATTTCCTGGGGTTCGAATTTTCTTTGGTTTTTCTCGTATCTGATTCATTGAACTTGATGACGAGTTGTTTGGAACTTTCCCCCGCTGGTCCCGGCTCTCATTATTTCTGGCTCTCTCTATTTTCTTTGTGTCAGTTGAGTCAAGTCCTCTTTCTTCGGCCATTGTTTCAAGGACTGAATAGCCTCTCTTCTGAAGTTCCCGTGGCTCTTCTGTTTAATATGATTGTCTCTCTTGAGCCTTCTCATTGATTTACTTTCATGAGTGGATAGAGCTGATGCTCTTATTTGGGTAAAAGATGAAGGCGCGATGGGAGTTCTTTGGTGGTATCTGTAGTTTTTGTCAGATGATTTTGCTTCAAGGTTGTTATCACTTTTAATAAAGGTACGATATCTTCTATCATTATGAAAGTCGGGTTCTTCTTTAGTTTTCTTGTTGTTTGCATAGTTTTCTCTATGTTTTCTTTCCCTATGGGGCGTTCTTTTGTTTCGCCTTGGGTCATGAGAACTCCTAGTTGCCCCACTTCTAGGACTCAGTAAGTAATGTCCACTGTGTTTACTTTCTCTATTAAAATAGACTTTGTTTAATTTTTGGCCAGAAAGTCGACAGAGTGTGCTCCTTTCTTGACTAATCCACGGCCTTTTATTGCTTTTTCATACATTTTTGGATGGTTTTTGTTGAGGCATTGGTGTATGATCCGGTCCATTCTGCCTCCGGGTTTGCTTTGATAAGTCTTCTTCCCTGAATGACACTATCCTTTTTTTGCAACAGGGTGTGGAATTTCTGATTCTGAGTTTTCTATTGAATAGACGCTGATGTTCAATAGATCAATAGAGTTGTCTCCTAGTTCTTCTTGGAGCTCCTCAGTTCTTTGTGACGTTACGTTTTCAACGTTATGGTTTTTTCTTTTTTCCGCAATTGTTATCCATTTTGTCATGATTTCTTTTGACTTTGCAATAGTCTCCGTTTGCAACTGATTGTGTTTCGTTTTTGAACTTTTTATTACCAAACCGACATCTGTTTTTTGGAGATCTTTTGTCCAGTAGTATTAATGCCCTTTGTCTTTGCTTCAAAAGATGGACTAAGGTTTTGATATATGGGTCCATGGTTCAGTTTTAAGTTTTGTTTGTTCTGTTCAGGTCTGTTTTTTTTTTTATCATCGAACTTTCCATCGATAATTGAAGTGGGGTTCTGAAGATGATGTCGATGCCTTTCTTCGGCGTTGAGTTCTTGGGCCTCTTTTTTCCTGTGGCTTTGTTCAGTAGGGTCTTCTTTAGACTGTTTCCCTTCTGACTACTAAGTTTGTTCTCTTGATTTTTCTCCTCATGCTTTTGTGAGCAGCTCAAAGCATTTCTCATTTTCAAGGCCTGAGATATCACTGATGGATCCATTCCTTTGAGCGTTTCTGTGAGTCTATGTTGGGCAGTTTGAGTGCCAATGGTAGGGGACTTTTATTTTTAACTGAAAGACGTCTTGTCTTTGGCAAACCGGCAGGTTACTAAGTTCTTGCTGTTTGTCTGTCATTGTGCCTTGGTCTCTCGTGTTCTCCTTCTAAACTTCTGCGACCATTATGTAGCCTTCTAGATTAATCAGTTTTGAATTTACCGATGCTAGCAGCGATGTGTGTCTTTTAAGGTTTCGTTAAGTGATTCATATAACTTTCCGAAAGGTGCCAGGGCTATGGTCACTGCTGACATTATGGCGAAGATGTCTATTTTTTTGCCCGGCGAATTTTTGAGTTTCAAGTGTTTTGTATGGTTTAAATGCAAAGGTGTTCTGTTTTTGACCCATGGGATAAGTGATTTTGAGTGATTTTCAGCTTGCTCAAGTTAGGCTCTTCCAACCGCTTTTCAGGTACCGAGTCAGACCACTCTTTTTCCCAGTTGTGTTCTCTCAAGATCGTCTGTGTCCGGGTCTTCAGAGTCGCCAGAGTTAATTATTGTGGTATTGAGGAGGTTGTTAACTCCAAGCTCTGATAGGTTTAAATGTGGGCACGGTAGTTCCGCCCCTGCTGTTACTGGGTGGGTCTCAATATCAATTGCTGAATGTGAATTATGTGGCAAATGTACGTTGCCATTTCCTTTGTTTTCTGAGTAGAGTTCAGGGAGGGTTTGAGTACTTTCGCTTTGCCAGATTTTAATGGAGACAAGGGTTGGTGCAGAAAGGCTTTTTCTGGGGTTTTAGTTTTGTTTTGGTCCTTTGGGTCCTTTGGGACAACCCACGATGAAATCACCTCCCTCCTCACATCCGAGAGGACATAAGAGCAGATGCCTAAATGCTCTTCGAGCTGGCCTGCTGAAAAAAATCCACAGGCCACGCCCTTGATGTTTCCGATGTTTCCTCTCGTGGGGGGAGCCTGCGAATCTTCGCTCCACCATTCGGGCCCCACTCCCGACGGGGCTCCTCCACCCCTGTCCCCGCCCCCATACTCCATCACTGCCAAGGCTGAGGGATCTCCAGCAGCCTCGCCAAGCCATCCCCGCTCCCCCCCTCAATGCACACGGCCACCCCTCCGACGGTCTTCCAAAACTCTGGGGACGCGAGCCGAGCTGGAGAGGAGGGGCTCCCTTCTGAGCACACCACGTCACCGAGACAGGCCGGGGCTTTACATTCAGGAGAGCCTGAAGGGCTCAGCGCTCTGCACACCAGACCCTCGTCCAGAGGTAGGTGATGTCTGTGAGGGGACCGCAGGGGGAGCGTTGGGGGGGAGTACTTTAATGTCGTCATGTCTACTGTTCATTTCAAATTGATGCCAGAAGATTCCGGGGAATCAGGTCTTTTCAGTGTTCTACTTAGTGCTTTCCGATGAAACAAAGAGGGAGGGGATGGGGTAGAACAAGGGTTTGAATGAGTTGAAGATGTTTTCCAATCCGATCTTTCCGACTGATCTTTCACTGTATAACGTCCGCTTCGCAGTAAGCGTCCCGCTTCTTCCTGAGAGTCTTCTGGTGGAACACACTGTTTCATTGTCTCGGATTTAGATGTGGGGTACAAGTTCTCATCCTGTTTAGTCAGAATGGCTTTATTTTTAGTCAGGGCGGGCCCGGCTGCCATCTTTCCGGACTGCCAGACTGCACCTCCACGCAGCTCTCCACGGCCGCTCCGCGGCTGGAATGGGTTTATGAGCCCTCCTTTGCCTTCAATAGATGGAGAAAAAAGACTAGCTTCACAAGCTAGAAGAACGAGTTCCCATCCAGACTGCACATCCACGCAGCTCTCTGCAGCAACTCCGTGGCTGAAATGGGTTTATAAGCCCTCCTTTGCCTTCAATAGATGCAGAAAAAAGACTAGCTTCACAAGCTAGAAGAAAGAGTTCTCCGTCAGACTGCACCTCCACGCAGCTCTCCGCCTTTGCTCCGCAGGCCCAATAGTGGTCCATCAATTCTGCTGTTCATGCTCCCATTTCTGGAATTGCTTCTACTCTTTTGCACCCAAAGACTTCTCCTACTTCATCTTTGCCATTGTGTTGATAGCATAATGTAGGTGATGTAAGGGGAATTATTGGCATGGGTCCAGCTTTGTTGTCCACCCATGTTACTAATTTTGCGCCTCTGTCCCACTCCTTGAGGCACTTGTTTTCTTCTTGCACTCTTTTCACTGCTGCCTTTGCTTCCCACTACTCCGTCCTCCCAGCTGTCGTCTGTGTATACGTGTCCGTAAATTAGTATTTGTGGTCTGTCCCAGCACCCTGGTTCTCCTCCTATCTCTCTTGCTCCCCACTTGCACGATATGTATTGCAGTGTAATCGTTTTTGTTTCTCCTTTTTCTGGTCCTTCTGTTATGTACTGCAACCCCTTACTGAATTGCCAGTAATTGTTCAACATCAGTAACTTCTTGATGTAATTGTTCCTGTATGGAAAGGTCACCTTGGACATCCACCTTAATGTGGCCATTTTCCCTTGGAATCTTCCTCATGTTTGTAATATTGCTAGGTACATTAGGCATTGGGCAGTGGCTGATTGTATTTCTGTCGCTATGAAGGTTCTTGAGGCACTCATGACATAGAGGATCAGGGAGCAGATGTAGCAGCTCTCCCCATTGTATCCTTACCAATTCTGTACATGTACTTGTGCTTGTACCACATGTTGTTTGTTACCTCTTCTGTGTCTGTGAGGTATGTGTTAACTCCCTTGATGTCTATGCCAACACTGTGCTTACCTCTCCTTACCTTATCAGCAGTGTCTTCTATTCCACCTGACATGGTAGTCCTTGCTGCTGGGGTTGGGGAAATGTTAGTGTGGGATACAGCAGTGACATGCAAAGCAAAATATAGCTGCCAGAAGGCAGTACCTAAGAGCCCAGTAGTTAATAGGAACTACACAACAACCATTACAATCTTTATTACTTTTACCATAACTACTTACGCCGCTATTGACCAGCTGATGGGATGATAAAGTTGCCCGCCTGAAAATCGATAAAAAAGTGTTATTGTATTAGTATTTGTAAGTAAGACATTTAAACTCTGCATACTAAATAATCACTTAGTGCCCATGCAAATAATTCTTCCCAAATTTTCTGGATAGATGAGGTTCGTTGCGTGGGCAGGACGGGATATGCACTGTGTTCTAGCTGTGGGTACGTTTGTGCTAAATACTCTATAAACACTGAAAAGTACGTTTCAGGGGATCGTGGTCTTCTTATAGCATGAACAAATTGGTTGGAGAAAGCTACGGAGGGGGTCAATGGGAGGTAACATCAGACAACCTTCTCTAACAATTATAGCGCAGTCGCAGCACCCTGCATGTGCGTAAAAAGAGCATGTTAAGACAGTGTTACTGCTGTAGACGGGCACAAATTCAGGGGTCAGAGTATTTGGGGCAGGGTAGTATCAGTTCAGAGGTCGAAATACTTGGGACAAGGCAGTTAAATTGCACCAATGTTGCTGTGGGGACAGTTTGGGAGCACCTGACCATTGGGTGGCCAGTAGTCTCTAGTTCAGGGGTGTTTGGGGCAGTTGTTGCTGCTTGGGGATTGTTGATAGTTGCAACATTGGCCCTGTCAATCTCTGGAGTTGCTTGTTGGGGCGATGCCTGTGCTTTGTAGGCTTGACATCCTGGAGGTGATTCCAAATGTTTTTTCCTTTCAGTCTCACTGCCTCGTGGGGCGTTAAATGGTGGTCGGACCCTGGTTTGTTAGGCAGTTCAAATCGGGCTATTGGGAAGCAATGGAGCCAGATCTTTTTGATGCTTTGCTGAATTTTGGCAATTCTTTCATTCAGGGGACCATTGAGGCATTCACAAATCCCATTTGCTTGCGGGTGGTACGCACATGCAATTTGTGTTTCATTCCGAGTAGGGCAGTTATGTGTTGAAACAGTTCATTGGTGAAGTGAGGCCCGTTGTCAGACCGCAGGACCTCACAAATGCTGTGGGATGTTTTCACCCACACATCCAAGCCCTACAACATCGCTGGCAGCAGAAACATTAGAGTAGCCACTAGAAAGCATGCTACTCGCCAGAAATCATCCAAAAATGCACAGTAACAATCTGAAAAATAGGCTGCCACCCACTTTTGCCTATATTAGTGAGCACAGGAGGTCACTGCCTAAAACCACCATTGGGCTAAACACACAGTAGCCTGAAACAATTTGGGAATAGCAATACTAATTGCCAAAAGCAACCCAGAGCTGTTGGGAATTCATTTTCTTGCTCGTCAAAATTGCTAATATCATGGCTCACAAAACCACCAAAAGGATACAACTTCTTGTTGGTTGATCCACATCATTTACTGCAGAATCCACGTCAGTACAATATCAGCGCGAATCCTATGCTACCAAGCTAAATCCCTTTTTTAAAGACATTTAATTTAAGACAGTTGTCAAAATGGGTGCAGTACCGGTGTTCGCCACTCACCGGTGCTGGCGATCTAAATTCTGACAGGAGACCTGTATTTCAGAAGCTAAACAGTAACCTGAGTTAGCTGGGACTTCAAAAGACTTGCTTGTCTATGAGAACTCTTCACACCTAGTCTTCTCAGCAACAAGGCAGGAAATCACATGGTCCTGCTAATCAGATGGAGAGTGGCACCCTGGAGTGATGCTGTGCTAGCAGGAACACAAGACAATAGACTCTTTGGGATGAATAAAATATGTTGATTTGAGGTGTAACTGTCAACACTGCTCTAGGAAAAACAAGACATGTGACCTCTGAGTCAAGCCAAGCTTCTAGGGGTGGGGACAAACCAAGGGGTGTACTGAATTGGAGGCAAATGTATGTTTTATTAAATTGCTTATAAAATATTGTATCAAGCTGACAGAAATGTACAACTTTGGGATGCTTAATATGACAAATGCACTCACAATTTGAGACTAAACTGGAATCCGTACGATGTTCTGACACCAAACCCCAGGATTTATTAATATTGTAGACACTGTGTTTATGCTAGGAAAATGCAAACTTACAGTAATATGCGCAGAGAGGGTGTGTACCTCCGTGTAAGATTTGGTGCAAAACCAATATTGTGAAACCCACTAAAATCGCGTATAAGTTGTCATTTCTGAACCCAAGCTCTTAGAAAGAGCAGGGTTGAACAGAGACCTGTCTTAATTAATTTGTGATGTACACATGTATTGTCAACAACTTGAGTATCTGGGAAGCATGTTTGATTATGAAAAATTGATTTTCTTGAGAAACCAAAGGGGAGTGTTCTTTCCTTCAGCCATAAAGATGATACCTGATGACTCATTCTGACTCACTACTCCCTTCTCCAGTCAGAGGACAGTAAATCCTTTAACCTATCAGGATCCTCAGAGGGTTGGGCATAGAAAGTCAGCCTCCACCCCCCCTTTGAGAACACATAAAAAGAACCACTGAGACCCAGATAGGGACACTAATTTTTCCACTACTCATCGATTCCTGTGCTGCACGCTGCCCGACCGTATCCAGACAAAAACTCCAGACTCCTCAGGCTCCAGAGACTCCAGATAGACTCCAGAACCAAACTCTAGAACTAAACTCTAGAACCTTGGAGAAAAGAGGCCTAATCCACAAGCTGAATCCTTTTCAGAGGCCCCAGAATCCAGCAACCTAACCAAACTATTCAACAGCCTTGCCGTGCTGTTCGCTTCTGACCCAGAACCACGTACCAGAACCGAGATCCAGAGAGAGGAGTGCTGTATCCAGACCGACCAGACCAGACCGCTGTGCAGTGCCGATAGCAGACCAGAGAGCGTGCTGTGAGCAGAACCAGTGCCTGACCGTCCGGTGGCAAGAGTGCAGTCCCAGGCCCATTCCAGTCCAAAACTAGGAGTGAGTATCCAGTCTAAGAACTGTACAGAACCAATCACTTAGTCTAAAATAATCTTATTTAAACCATTTCAACCTGACCAGACTTGCCAAGAAATAGTTTGTCCATTCTGTGATTTCAAATCTGTAAAAGCGTCATCTGTCATTCTGAAGATTTACTTTATTTTTTAAAATCTACCTCCACGAAAACGTCTGTATCTTTTGAACCGTATAGGTTTTCCATAATTGAGCTTTACGCACTCAGAAAAAAGTGCCGCCAATTGAAAAATTAGCTCCTGTCAAAATTGCTGTCTTTTGCCTGCAACTGCTGAATTTCGTTTTCAACCTGATAATCACTCATGAATCATTGCTAGTGTTGACCTGTCTCAATTCAAAGTCACTATCACCTACCCTGAATCTCCTTTAGTGAATTAAAATCATTTTTAGCATAATTTTCACTTCATTGCAATCACATTTAAAAGTATTTTTGCCTGTTTAAAAGCATACCGGTTTTCTCTAAGCTTGCTGGGGGGAACTGGAATTTGAACTGCATTTTGATTGTATTCCTGAAAACTGTGTGCTCTCCTTTCCATCTCTTTATATTGCCTAAGGGGGGAGCGAGTTGTCACAAGGGAAAAAGTGATCATATTATCTCTTGTTGAAACCATATCAAGCTTATTTCTGTGCTGCATTCTTTCCCATCTTGCATTTCCTTGAAACCATACAAGTAGTCTCTGCTACCTTATTCTTTCTATACCAACTCCTCATTGATTAAAGAGAGTGTGCTCTTGTAATATTACCCATTGTTGATCACTATTATATTCATAAGTGTATTATCAAATATTAATTTATTCATAAATGTGTGATATATATATATATTGTTCAATTGTTCCAATAAACCTTTTAATTTGCAAAGCAAACCTACTTCTTGGCTCAGTGAGGTCAGGGGGATTCAAAGAGAGGGGCGTTATATAAGGGTTCATCATCCAGATTTAAGAACTTGACATAAAAATATATAAATAAGGGCTTCCATTGGGCATCCCAGACTAGGCATTGACTTAGTTGGATTGCTGGATTGAAGTCACTCACAATGCCCCATTTTGGGAATACTTCTTGGACCAGACATTTTGCAGCTCGTAGGGTGTCAGCATGGGAACAGGGTCCAGCCTCCACCCATCTCGAGAAGGGACAGACAACCACTATCATGTAGCGGTAACCTTGACATACTTGGATCATGTCCACGTAGTCAACATGGAGATGCAGGAATGGGCCTTCGGGTCTGTGTATATTCCCTTGCACTACTCAGGGTTTGTCCAGCGATTAACTGCTGGCACGTCAAACAATTACTGATAAAGTTTGCCACATCTTAATTTAGATTGGGACAGAACCATGATTCCCCAATGCGTGCAGCAAGTACTTCTTTCCCTGTGTGTGTAGGATGATGCAACTGCGCTAGTGCTGTTTTCAGTAATGGTAGTGGCATGGCCACTTACCCTGTGTTGTTTTGTTGCCATAGGGCGTCTGTAGGTGACATTGAGCATACTCCTTTTACCCAGAGTTCCTTTTCATCCCTGGGTGTAGCTCCCTGTAGTTCCATTATCTTATTTTCTGGGAGTTCATTGTATCCTTCTTTCAACAGCATCTGTTTAACCACCGCTCTTTCTTTTTGTGCCCCCTTCAGTTCCCAAATTTCCCCAAAATATGATGCACTCTTTGCCTGATGATCTGCTGCTTCGTTTCCTTTCGATATTGCATCTTCCCCATTTGTGTGTGCTGGCAGTTCACTAATGCTAGCTCCTCTGGGTATGTTATTGCCTCTATTAGTTCTCCTAATAGCAAAGCATGTTGTACTGGAATTCCGTCAGCTCTTCTGAATCCTTTCCGGAGCCATCTGTGTAATCCTGAATGTACTGTTGAGGTGACATAAGCACTATAGGAATAGATTGTTAGACTGATTCCCACGCTGTTTTGTAGTGCTAATATTAGTGCCACTAACTCTGCTGATTGTGCTGAGTAATGGGGAGGTAATCAGACACTTGCTACTGCCTCACTTGTCCTATCTTCTTTCATTTTTACTACAGCAGCCAGCAGCCCGAGTTCTCCTGATTCCATCACTTTGATCAATAGTTGAAGACCTGTCAATGTATCGAACTTCTCCCCCCTCTAGTGCATCTTCTTCTACATTGCGAGTCTCAGTGGATTGCTCAATGTTTTTGGTGCAATCATGGGCCCACTCACCTGGTTGGTAGACATCAGCTAAGAACAGTGCAGGGTTTACATTTTTGCATCTGACAATATTTAACTCAGGCTTTAAGAGTATGATCTCATATCCTGATACTCTTTGTGTTGTCAGTGTGCTTTTTGGCTTGTGCAGTATCACAAAGATGGTGTGTTCTATGTAAAGGGTGGTGGTGCACCCCATTGTTATTGTTGAAGCCCGGTCTACTGTGAAGGCTGCAGCAACCAACGATTGATCACATTGATAATGTCCTTTCATTACTGGGTCGAGCTGCCCACTGTAATAAGCAATTGGTTTGTGGCCCATGCTTGTCTTTTGTGTTAAAACTGCATTCATCTTCTCACCAGCACCGTGGGAGAATGAGAAGAATTCCTTGTTGTCATCTGGGGTCCCTAACACTTCAGCTGTACATATTGCTTCCTTGAGTTCATTGGATGCTTCTGTCATTTCTCTTGTCCACCCAAGTGACTTTGTTTCTCTCTGTTCTGCTTTGAAGGTGCTTAGGAGTGGGCATGTGTAGGAACTGTAGTCAAAAACCCATGCCCTACAATAGTTACACAAGCCTAGAAACCTTTGGAGCTCCCTTACTGTTTTTGGCTGTGGGATGTCACATATTGCTTGGGCTCTCTTTGGAGCAATGTGTCTCCCATTTTTGGAGATCAACTGTCCGATATACAATACATCCTTTAGACAGTATTGGAGTTTGGCCTGGTCTATTTTATACGCCTTTTCTGCAAGTACTGTGAGCATGTGCACTGAGTCGTTTCTGCATTCTTCCTCTGATGTGCTACAGATGAGGATATTATCGACATGCTGTAGTACTGTGCTCTCTATTTTTACGTTTCCCAAATCCAACTGTATCACTCTGTTAAAGATGGATGGTGACTCGCAGTACCCTTGTGGTAACCTAGTGTGTTTCCATTTCTGGTTATATTACATAAAACCTGTCAGATCTTGTGAATCTGGGTGTAAGGTTATTGAGAAAAGGGCATTTTCTAGGTCAATAACAGTGAAATGTGTGGCTTCTGCTGGGATGCCACACAAGATTGTTGCAGGGTTTGATGTTACACAGTACTCTGCCTCTACAATGTGGTTAAGATGGCGCAAGTCTTTTATGAAATGCCATGACCCCCATTGTCCTTGCCCACAGGGTACACTGCAGTATTGCATGGAGATTCTGATGGTATCAGGATGCCTCTCTCAATGAGGGTGTTGATAGTTTCATAAATGCCTTCATCTGCTTCTTTGGTCAGGGGGTATTGTTTCACCCATGGCAGAATTGCTCTCGGTTTAAATTTTATCTTCTCCCCCCTATGCTTTTTATGCAGCCCACATCATAGGGACTTGTGGTCCATAGTGTGTCGGGTATTTTGGCCAGATCCTCCTCAGAGAATGGTTGTGGCGCTTCCAGTGCCATTGCCATTTTCTGTACAATCTTTCTGTGTGTAATGCGTAGCCAGAACTGCACACTCATTTCCAACATCATCTCTGCCTCCCCCCTCTTGTCTGAAAACAGTTCCTCATCTGTTACATGTGTCAACCTGCATCCCTCTGCCACTGCAATTATTGCCCTCCATGCTTTACCCTGGTCGTCAATTGCATGCACTGCAACCCAATCCTCTCTTGCCACAATGCCCTCAATATCAATGGATATGGTTATTCCCTCCTTCTCATCTAGGGGTGTCTGGCCTGAATAGGTACTCACCTGGTCTCATCCACACCTTCCCTGCTATACCTGGCATCCATGCAAGGGCCCTGTCTGTCCCCTACTGGAACATCTCGGGGTCTGATGGTCCTCCCCTCTATACTTTGTTCCCACAATATCCTTGAACAATTTGTTTTACAGTGAGCATATGTATTCCTGGTGTGGAGCATACTATACCCATGTCTGTGAATGAGATAGTCATGCTCAGTCTGCTCATTATGTCACATCCCAATACGTTTACAGGTGCTTGTTTAGAGTAAAGTAAGGGTAAAGAGAAGTTGTGATCTCCTATAGATAAGGAGATGTTATCAGTAAAGGGAACCACTTCTCGAGCCCCATGCAAATGTCCCTTCCCGGATGCATGACCTAGCTGCCCCAGTGTCAACAAGAAAGTAAAATGTTTTGCCACCTATTGCCTCGCTTATGCAAGGTTCCTTCGCAGGATTGGGTGTGACCGATAGGATGGGACATAACAAGTTCATCTGTGGGCTGTCCTATTGTGGGTTTAATGATAAACCATTCCCCATTTAAGGATTGTTCCCCACTATGCTAACCCCTCCCATCTGTCTGACGGGTACCGTTGCCATCATGTTCATGGGCTCTGGGGAGTGATAGTCCTGTATTTGCGCTAGCTGCTGTGCTGCTTGCGGGTTTTGGGGTACTTGTCTTTGTATTTGGGGTGCTGTTGCTAGGGGTGCTGTCATGGGTGGTGGTGTTGGTGCAGCCTGAGGCTCTGTGTTCGATGATGCTGCTCAGCCACTGGCTCCCCGTCAACCACTCGTCTCGCCCCTCTGATCTGTGTTGACAACTCGCCGACCGCGGGCGGGATGGTTTTGAAGTCGGCTCCCGACGGTTCAATGGCTAAGGAGGCAGCTTCTGGCCAGGCTGACATCACAAACGATCTCAGCAGTGCCTCCAACTTGTTAGGGTGAACCCCCAGGTAGGCAGTGGCGTGCTAGGAGTCCACGAATGTCAAACTCGTGGAAGGCCCAACTCCTTCCTTTAGTCCAAAAGAATGCAGGGTCCACACAAGTACCAAGGTAAAACTGGGGTTTATTACAGCCAACAAACCACAGGGATCACATGCGCAGAGGGAAGTGTATGCACCTTTCAAAAAACTCTGGCTCGCAGGCCAGTTTAAATCACATGTTACATCATACGTGCGTCGCACTCTGGGCCCTTCTGCAGAAATCTAACTGTACTCTGGATAGGCTGCTGAGTGTTAGTTCCCATATACGATCCCTTTTAGGTGTTAAACCATTGGACTAGGCAATGTCAGGTGTCAGGCTTGGACTATCCCCGAAAACTGTTACTCTGGAATTGTTACAGAGAGCAGACCCCATGATTCGTCAGTGACCCCCGCTATCCACCCCTAGGGCCATGGATTTTGATTGGCTAAGCCGCAGGCCCCCAAGCCTGGGACAACCTCTGTTCCAGCCCGCAAGTCACCTGTGAATGGTGCATGTGCAATTATGTGTCTGCAAGGTGCAACTATGTGTCAGCGTCATAACCGTGTGGACCATTACTGCCGTGAGCGCGCTCCATTGCCAGTGCATAACTGTAGCTTGGCTGTAACAACTTTGTTGCGACCATTGTCTGGTCCGTGAGATGGTTTGCTCTTCCCAGCCACCAGATCTTAGCAGCTCCTCAGCTCAGCCGGATCACAAGTTTGGAGACCACGTTTGTGAGCACAGGAGCTCTGAATTATTCTGTGTTTTACTGGGACTGGTCCTCTCCTGTGGCAAGTGATACTTGGGTTCAGGGTGCAGAATGTCATTTGCAACATTTCAACCTTGGCAGTGGTTTCATCCCCGCAGTGGTGATTCTCCTTGCACATTATTCTGTGTGGCCTCAGGTTTTCTAAGATGACCAGGGCATACTAGAATTTCCTAAGCCATGGTCTGGCTTCTACTGTGTGTGTTTTCCATAGTATCCATAGATTAGTGTGTTATGGCTGTCAGGTCCCTCGAGTGCTCCTGTCATTCCATAGGGTTATTTGCATGTGAGCATCTGCAAGCATTTGCACATGCTCTTCTGGCGTCTTGCGTTCCTGCGTTGCTGCAGCAAGCTAATGGCAAAAGAATAAACGTGCGGAAAGTATGTAGATGTCACTGTCATCTAACTCATAGACCTGTATTCATGTGTTCTTCATGTTATTGGTGTGTGAGATTGTCCCGGATATGCAGATGGCATGTGTGCTTCCTGTCTAACGCAGCTATGTCGTTGTGGTGTCTCTAACGATGTGAGGAATGGCTTCTCAGTGCTTTAGCGATTCTGTCCATGAAGCTGTCTCTGGTTCCTTCTTGTGCATCTTCGTCCACTCTTGGTAGGGTTCGCACTGATCCTGGGTTGTAGGGTCTGGTGAGAGGATAGCTCTCATGGTAGTTGTCTATTGAGGGAGCAGTGGGAATAGATGTGAGCTCATATGATTGGCGGTCATTTTTTCTTTGGTGTTTCTTCCGGTTGGAGGATCTTTCGAGATGGAAGGCGTATTCTGACCTTCCCTCTTCAGTACTCACTTTCCTTGTTGCCTAGCATGCAGCTCCATCAAAAACAGAAGGGAAAACAACTTGCAGAACACTTGCCACCAGCTTGGAATGGTAATACCAGCCCCTGATTTTGCAAAGCATTGTAACATGACTTAATACATCCAGTTGTTAATTTCCTAAGTCTATGTTCATTCATAACTATTTGTACATTGTGTTGTATGGTGCAGGAGTCTTTTTTAAACAAAAGCAGTCCTGATTTTTTGAAGTATCTGCATTGTTTAACTTAGTGATTGCTTGGTATTTGAATTGCTGCAACTAGATACGGGCAGTTAATATCGGACATAATGTGCCCAGGTAAGGCCAGCATTTTTAAAAAGGATTAATCTCAGTACAACACATATTAACTTCCAACTGCTCATAATTTATGGAAAGGGAAATTGTGAAACCCACCTGAGCACTTCCCATCTCACATCCTTGCTGCTTGCTTACATACTTTTACATACATCTATTCCCATGCGCACTCAAACTCAGTCACGTATTCCTTTGCATACTAACAAACAACATATTCACACTCACTTTAATAAAAGATGTTTAGAATGTTACACACCCACCAATTAGTGAGTTGAGTTTATGATTGAGTGATGTGTATAGGTGAGTGATTCATGTGACTGGACAAATGAGGCCAGGAAGGTGAGTGTTTACAGTGAGGTGAGAGGGTTGTGTAAATGAGATGCCACACTCACACATCTACTCCACCTATGCACGATTGAGTCTGCGGATAAGATATGGAGTTAACTAGAGCTAGCCTGAGCATATGTGCTCAGGCTATCCCTAGTTAGCCCATGTTTTGTGTTTAAATGCTGGCGTTGGTATTAGCTTGCCCAAGGTCCTGCAGTTAGAGTGCCATTTGCACACCCAAACATTAGTGTTAAAGTGTTTGGATCGGTACTAGTTAGAAACAATTTTAAATAGTGTTTTTCACTGAACTAGGCTGAATATGTTGCATGGTTATCGAGATGGATCACTATTTCGAACTTCTACTGGAAGACGAGGGAGCAGGAAGGCACCAGTACACTCACAGACTGACACACACACGCAAATGCACATTCACTTCCTATCTGAAACACCCATTCCTTCAATCACTAGTGTACATGCTCAGACTCAGCCACGCCCACACATAGTCAAACACACTTATGTGCACACAGAATTCTAAACCCACTCAATGGTATATTTTTGATTTTCACCTGTATGGCTTGTGAAGCATCCTTATTTTTGAGAGCTGAAGTATTCCTTATTACTATTCCAATTTATAGAGAAACAAAGTAAATTAGCAGATCACCTGTGTTATGTTATTTAAAATGGCTTTATTGTCACTAGTGGCATTTCTTTCCTCATGGCCAAGCTCATCCAACCTTTAGAACTGCTTCTATGTCCTCTCCAATTGATTTATGTTTTCATTTTTTTCACCACACATGTCCGTTGGTCAATGTT
This sequence comes from Ambystoma mexicanum, assembly GCF_040938575.1. NCBI lineage: Eukaryota > Metazoa > Chordata > Amphibia > Caudata > Ambystomatidae > Ambystoma > Ambystoma mexicanum. The sequence continues at coordinate 1,271,549,409 of NC_090929.1, read as the reverse complement.
GATGGATTTTAAAGACGAACCTCAGTTGTTAAGAGTCTCCCCGCCCACCCCTTTAAATACATAGATATCGCTTCTAATAGAAAGACAGTCACTTGGGACTTGTCGTGGTGTATACATTTTTCAGTCCTGTGTATGAGAAGGAAGCCTGGGCGAACATGTTAAGGGATTCACCACATCACCTTACCTTTGAGTTATTTGGCGTCGCGTCAACCTTTAGAACTTGTCCATGATAAGGTCAAGGTCACCCAGGGGTACAAAACTAAGCCCCTAAATGTGAGGTTAGGCTGCAGCACACATTTTACATTTTATTTATATTATCACTCTATTCTTAGGTTGCTGAGGTGCAGGGAGGGCAGGGAGAGCAGTGGGGTATGGGGAACACTGGAGTGTTCTCTGATGGTGAGGGGGGGGGGGGCTGTTTTGTACACCAAAAAGTGGCCAGCAAATAGTCATGGGTCACTGAACATTTCAGGAAGTGAACCATGAAAAATCATGAATCAATTTAAGGAATGTGCACCTAGTCTTAATCATAAGCCCTAGAAAATGTAACATCTCTTTATAGGAATATATATTGAGAGACCACCCTTAACCTGGGGAGTTCCCACCAATCAAGGAGCCCCACAACAATGTGGGTACTTTTATTAGCACTGGCTCTATTAAAGACTCATATAGAGCCACATAAATCCCCCCTCTCCCCCCCCCGCACCAACATTGAGCCAAGAACCAGGCCGGGGTATAGAAAGAATATATATTTATTTAATTCAAAAGCTCAATGAATAATCATTTTACCTACTTACACATGCCACCTTCACTGTGGCAGAAAAAAAAGCTTCTATTACAAAACACACTTTTTTAGGATATTACTTTTAAACGCACTTCTTCTGCATTTACTTTTGTCACACAAACATGGAACACAGGCTAAATAACCGGTTCAACCCTCTTGTCCCACCACCCCCTTTTGTCACATTAAAGAATACTTAGTAGCATGACTAGAGCATAAACATCAGCATTTCTTGCTAAGGGTATACTATTAAATCACATACACATTTCGATTTTCAAAGCAATCTTACAGCAACATTGGTAGGTTAATTTCCCTGCCCCTTGAAATTGTAAGCAGGTTTAGTAACCGATTTGAACAAATGCATGTGGCAAATAGCCCCCTGTTTCCTTCTCACCCAAAAGTAGTGCAAAATCCTTCTGCTATCAGGACCACTTACTCACTCTCAGGAGAGAATGTATATTGTTCAATGTAAGTTACACTAATTTCACTTTGCAAAACACTTCTCCCTGCCAGCACCAAATGATATACAACACCACTGTGTTTAGAGGCCAGGTCTAGGTAGTGGGGACAGTTTAGGAGTTTTGTTTGGGGCAAAGTGCACCCTTTTTGGCTTCAAACAATGTTTAAGAAGGGGTGACCATTGGGAATTTCGTTTTAAAATAAGTATACCTTTTGGGGGGGTGCTGTTGAGCAGCCCGAAAATGGGCGCTTAGCTGTAGTGCTCTGTGTTGTGCCAGCTGTAGCTTTGAAATACCAACGGCATTGCTGGCCATCCACTGTCAAGGAGACTACCACTTGCTATGTAAGCTGTGGGCTGTCCGCTTGCGTGACCTTGTGGCCCGCAACCTCCCCTGGGCTGAGAAATCCTTGAGGCGCAGCCTCCGCCTGTGCTTGTCTCCTGCCTACGCCATTTGCTGAGGGCTGGATCCTCCCTGCGAGGACCCCCGTGGGATGCTGTGCACCGATTTCTCCTTGTCAGGCTGTGAGTGCCCCGGCCACCTTGCACTTCTGAGGGCTGTTTCCCTTAGCCTGCTGCTGTGACCCTGGCTCGGGGCCCGCTGCGCAGGAGGAGGAGCACGGCGGGCTCACGCCCCCAGCCCTGGACTGCTGTGGGCCTGAGCGCTGCTCCATCTGGACCTGCTTGGTGTGTCACGGCGACCGCCCACCCGGTGACCGTGAGTAGACGGTGTGCTCCGGCGCCTGAGCCGGCCCTGTACAGCTAGCAGGCGGGGAGCCGGGTGGGTTTGGGGCGGCCGCCGCCCCTCCATTGGAAGCTGCTTGCCACCTGGGAGCCCCGCTGGTCTGGCAGGGTTTTGCCTTGGCCTCCCATCATCTGTTAATCCAGCCTTGCCCTACGCGGGCTGTGGGGTGGCCCTGCACTGGGAGGACACGCTGTGCTGACACACCCCGTGTGTTGCCTGGTCTGCCTTTGGTCGGGCTTACAGTGAGGCACTTGTCGGAGCCTCACTGTAATTGAATGTGCCTCTTCATTGCCTGACCATGGGGGAGCGTGATATCAAATATTGGAGTGCCTGGACAGTGGCATGAGCCCACACTTTGTTTGACCCTGCAGCCCCAGCATTCTCCAGCAGCCCATTTATGAACCACGTTCTTTACACTGAATGTGATCCCGTGCAGGGGTGGCCCAATGTCCATACTGGTCATTACTCTCCTCCTTATTCTACATGTTGATAACTACCCAACCGTCGCTCCGCCCATAACTTCCACCCGAATACAGCCACTGCTCCTTCTACTCTCCTGACCTTTACTTTAAGGGAGAGCTGTCCCCCTGCTGGGTACACGGATCCAATACCAGCCCTGATCATTGGGGCCTTTGGATTACACTGGGGCCAGGACACCTCACACTTGTGCTATATTGCTCTGAGCCTGGGGGGCCGCCTATACGAGACCACCAGTTACCGGCCACCACTGAGGCCTGATGTGGACGTCATGGTACCACCTAGAGCCACCGCTTGCTTGCATACCTGCACCTGCTGCCCCCCTTCCAAGTGCCTCACACCTTGTCCCCTTGCCTGGGCCTGGGACGACCACGATGTGACCTGCAGGATTGGCCCTTTCGCCGCTCTACACCAATAGGCCCCTGGGGCCTGGAGCCTTGCTGCATCACTGGAAGACGGAGAATCATCACCCGTAGCTGCATCCAATATTTTCTTCTAACACACAGCTAATCCCAGCCACTGCATCAGTGGGTTCAGAATCGGGCTGATAACCGTACACTTGTCCGACGCACCCCTACCTACCTCTAAGATGTCCAACAGAGCAAGGGGCACCAATAAGACTGGTACTATGGATACATTCACGAAGGCAGTGCCTCGGTTCGAACAGGGACAGTCCTCAGGCAGTCAGGAAGACGTATCGGTGCCCCCCGGGGCATCGCTCCCGGACCTGTCCGCCATGATGGAGTCCATGGCCAAAAACTTTGCCTCCTTCCATGAGAAATTGGACGACATAAATGCGAATGTTGCATCACTCAAATCACAACTAGACCATGCGGGCTCTAGAATCACTGAGGCCGAGACCAGAATCAGCAACAATGAAGACGGAATACACGTGCTTCAGGATGCGGTGGCCTCCCTCACTAAAGACATGAAGTCTGTTAAAGCGAAGTGTGATTACTTAGAGTCCAGATCCCGTAGGAACAATATTCGCATTGTTGGTGTGCCTGAAAATGCACTGAAAGGGAAGATGGAATCAGTGATGGAAGATCTGCTGAAAGAGCTGCTAGATAACCCCGTATTGTCCCCCTTCTTCACTGTAGAATGTGTGCACAGGGCACTAACTCCGCGCCCCAAACCTGGGGATTTCCCAAGGCCTATAATTGAGAAACTACTAAGCTACAGGGGCAGGGATCATATCCTCCGTCTTGCACGGGGAAAGGGGGAGCTCAGACTCGGCTCACAAACTATCAGGTCCTTACCAGACTTCTCAGTTGGGGTACAACAGGAGAGGCGCCAATTCATTGGCGTGAAGAAACTGCTCAGGGAACCAAACATCCCCTAAATAATGCTATTCCCTGCATGTCTCAAGTTCACATTTAGGGATAAGCTTCACTTCGTCACTGTACCGGAGGAGGCGGTGAAGTTTATTGAGGCGCAGATCCCACTGAATAATCCTGCTGACGACCTGATGGACCATGATTGAGTGGAAGCTGCTCCCCCTGCGGTGCCCTACCGCTATGATCACACCCCGGCACCTCCATGGGTTGTGGGGTTGTGGCAAACATTACCAGCCTGGTGGTGGGCACGCGGCCGCCCTCCTGGCGATCCGCGTATTGTACCAATGTGTCAGGATTGGAAGGTGTTTCATTATATTGCTCCATAGGAGCGGTTACTGTTTCACAGTATAACCTTTTCAACTGCCACATATTGTAATGCTTAAATTGCCTATATTGATGTAAACCTGGTGTATTTCCCCAGCATTGGAACAGCTTGATTTTTCTTCTTGTGAGTCGATGGAACAATGTATAATGTTTTGAACCAGCGTATGCGCCATGGTGTTGTACTCAGCCACGTATCCAGTTTAGCTGGTCACACAGCAGCGCACCCCATTGCAGCTGCAATAGTTCTAACTATAGTTTTGTTGGCCGCGTGCCCCTGTTGGGCACGTGCCGCGTGCAGGCCGAGTTTGGGTTGGCTTGCTGCTGGTTGGTCCTGGGGATAGCTCGCTAGCACAAGGGTGGGGAGGGGGGCAAGACGCACTGCCAGTTGGGGAATGGCAGTGAGGTTGGGGGTGGAAAAGTTGGGGAATGTTATGGAAAAAATGGCGGAAGTGATTTGGCACCATACAAAGCGGGCAGACATTATGCTCATATTGTTTGCACAGTCCTGCACGTACACTGCTGGGATAGTTCTGAGGGGAACGGCCTCACGCTGCGCTTAACCGTTGGGGTGATGTGTCAGCATGGGATCTGGGATGTGAATTGATATAATGACATGGCCGTACGATTAATGTTCTGGAACATCCGGGGGATAAGGAACTACACCAAGGCTCGTAGAATCACGGCATATGCCCAGAGACATGGTGCTAAGATACTACTACTACTACTACAGGAGACCCATGCCCAGAGCCACCTAGCATCATGCCTAACGCCATCCTGGGGACCCAGTAGGTTTTACACCACATACTCCACACAATCCAGGGGGGTTCTAACGCTGGTACGCAAATCTGTTAAGTTCACGCTGAAGAGGAGCCACATAGACCCTGAGGGGAGGTATGTCATTTTACACTGTGTTATACAGGGCATGGAATACCTGCTGGTGAACACATATGGCCAGAATATGGACACCCCTGACTTCTTTGATACCGTGGTTTCACTGCTGATGGGATACATTGGGGTTCCAATAATATGGGGAGGGGACATGAACTTGATATTGAACAACGACTTGGATAGGACGGGAGGGGCACCTAGTGCTCTATCCCACGCTGCCAGGAGACTACGCTTACATGTCATGTCGCTTGGCCTACAGGATGTGTGGAGAACTTTTCACCCCCTTGACCGTGAATACACCTCTTACTGCTCTGTGCATGATAACTCGTCGAGGATAGATCTCTTTCTTGTAACGGGGGGTTTGATGGGCTGAGTGGTAGATTCCCAAATACTTACTCGTACACTGCCCGACCATGCCTCAGTGACGGTGCTAGTTGAGCTGGGGAACACCCTGCCGACCCGCTCTGCCTAGCGCTTCAAGTTGGAAGCTTTACTAGACATAGTTTTTAAGGCAGAGATCCTCTCGGATATAAAAACATTCTTTGAAAGCAATGTGGAGAAGGACACCACCATGGGGGCCCGCTGGGAGGCCTTTAAAGTTTATATAAGGGGCATGTCCATTTCCCGGGAGACGGGGGTGTTAAAGACTATCAGGAGGGATCTGCACCGCTCCAAGACTAAACTCAAAAACCTAGAACACGAGTGCGCTACTGCGGCTAGCAGGGTCGGACTGGGACCAGAAATAGGCCCGGACACCCAAAAAAAAGTGGCCCACCCTCGCCTCAAAAAAAGTGGCCCAGCCTTCAAGGTCACCTCAAAAAGTGGCCCACCCCTTGCATCAAGAAAAGTGGCCCTCAAACCATTGTCAATGCAAGCAGACGTCCAAGGCCAAATGATAATATATTATTGTATAGCACTTACTCGTAAGCTCTTTTTTATAGAACAAATATGCATATAATATCACCCAACCTGTGTTGGTACTCATTTATCGACCTCAGAAGGATGAAAGGCTGAGATGGCCTTGCTGGGATTCGAACCTGCAACCTGCAGATCACACACACATCGCAGTAGCAAGCGCTCAACCCACTGAGCTATCAAATCAGCAATAGTAAACTGAGCAATTATTATGTAGTGGATACCATTAATAGTGCCCGTCTCCACAATCATGCGGAGTGCGGTGTGGAATGCAATGTGGAAAACATGCTACAGTCTGTCGCTCTACTTATCATGCAGAGTTGCGATGCCCTGTGGTGCATACCTCAGTTCACTCTCTTTTGGTGGGTGTCACCAGCCCTGGACAATGTACACCCTCACGTCAAACCCAAGACCCATCCATAGACTTCAATGTGCCTAAATCATCAAAAACAAAAACATCCGATTTCATCTGCATTGTCCATTAACCACATTTAGAGGCCAACCATAGTAGTCTTTCCTTGCTCCTAGCTGCCAGTCACAACTCTCCACAGCAACGCCCAATCATGGCAAGCAGTGAGTAGGACCATGCAATGCGGGGTAGCTATCTCATGTTTCTGCCCCACCAGCCTGGTAGGAATGTTCCTCTTTCACTCCAACAGCATAACTTGCTGCTCCTGGGATCTAACGATGCTGTGGTGGGCACTGGTGGAGAGGGAGTTGTAAGAGTAGTGAGCAAAGAGGGTGAAGGGGAGGCAGTGGGAGAAAATGAAAGGGCAACAAAGAATGGAGCTTTGGTTATCAGGGTGTGGAGCTAAAAGAGACAAAGTGAGACAGGTGGGGGGGGACATAAATGATAATGATGTCTTATTTATATAGTGCCTTAATCCAGAGCGCTTTACAGAGCACATATTTACATACAATATCACCCAATCGAAATTGGTACTCATTTATCGACCTCAGATTACTGCAAGATCTTCTAGTCAACACGCCATCAATCGGCACACCATTTCACACACCAATTCCCATTCCTAACAACTGTGCCCCAACCACATTATTGACACCCCATAAAAGTGCTTCAAGAAAACTTGCCCAACTTGTAGGTATTCCTCCACTGCCCTTGAAAACCTCTGCAAACCTCTCTTTCCAAATGTTTTCTTTTGCTGATAGCTTGAAGTGCTCTCAAAGCCTTTTTTTTGTCTGGAAACCTGTTCTACTTTCCCCTCGTCCTCCTTCCTCACTTTCCTTTCCTCCTATGTCTGAGCCCTCTTTTGCGGTCATCGCACCAACTCTGGTACACTCTCCCTTTAGCATGCACATTGCCCTTTCCTGCTCTCTAAATCCTCCTGTCCCCTTTCCTCCTGGGGCCACTCTACTCTCACCGCCCCCATTCCCATCCCCAAATCCATATTCACCCTTACCCCACCTTCCAGCCTTTCCTGTGGGGACCCACATCTCTCCCTCTGAGAGCCCAGCACTGTCAATTCTCCTTTTCCTAAACTGCCAACCAACCCTCTATTTCCTCCCCTGTCAGCATGTTCCTCCTCTGAGCTCATGCCCTCGCTTTTGCTGCGGATGCCTGGGGTATGTCTTTCCTTTACCCTTTCACCCTTAGCTGTGCTTCCATTTCTTTTTCTCTGGAACCACATTCCACCATCACACCTCCATTCCATGTTATTTTGCCATCTGTGGCTGGACTATGCACCCTGCCCTGGGTGCCTAGTGTGGGCAAGACTAACACTCCTCCCTTTTCCCCCCTTTGGCAAAAACCATCCTCTCCTCCTACCATAGCCATGGCTCCTCCCATTCATCCCCAAGGAAGTCCCACCCCTGTGACCTCTGCACGCCCTTTTATCCTCACCTCATCATACTCTTCCAACTATCCACCCCTCTTTTCCCCACCCATTAAACCCCTTCAACGTCCGAAGCATTCCCATCCACTGAACCCTCGCTGTCATAATGCCCAACCTCTAACCACTTGCTTGTGCCCCCCTACCACTGCGGCCCTGCACTCCCTCTCAGAGTGCAGCACTGCACCATGCTGCCAACCCTTGTCTGCCAAGTGCTCACCAAGTCCTGATCAGCTTTGGCTCTATTCCAAGATGGCCGTCCCCAGTCCCTCTTCCCCTTCAGATAGCTCCAGGGAGACCATGCCCAGTCTCACCCCAACTTTATTCTGCTCCCGGGTGGTGGGGGGGGGCCTAAGCACTCATCCCAGCACCCACCTCTCCCAGGCCTCTACCACCGGGTATGTGTGTGCTTGTCGTTGATGGCCATTTCTCCTCCTGCTCTACAGTGGCTGGTCCTGAGGCTGTACCATGACGGACCCCAATAACTTCCAATAACTCCACCCACTAGCCCCACTTTTACTCTTACCACCCCTTCTAAGGCTCACCTCTAGCCTACCCCCTCACATTACCACACTACCTCCCTGGAGGGACTTGTCGAGCTACAGACGAGCCGATTTGCGGGAATGCTTCTGCGAGTGTACAGCAAGAGGAAGCAGCGCCGAGCCACGCTCCCCCCTTCGTAGTCCCACACTGTCAGAAGCAGCGCGTGTGTGAACGCTGGTAGATGTCACCTGCCTGGCTTTCCCTGGGCTTCTTTGATGCAAGCAGAGTGCAGAAGATCATTAAAGTACCAGTAGGAGGAAGGATGAAAGGCTGAGTTGGCCTTGCCAGGATTCAAACCTGTGACCTGCAGATCACGCTCAGATCGCAGCAGTGAGCGCTCAACCCACTGAGCTATCTTACCGGCCATAACCGCATTTACGGCCAGTGACTCTTACCTCCTTAGCTCAGCCAGGGCGTCTCTCCAGCTCTGCTGCCACTTTGGGGTAGTGACTGTGTGGGTAAGGGGGGGTCGCCCGTGCCCAAGACCGAGTGCCTGTGTGCCCTCCTGGGCTGGCCTTTGCTGCACTGCTGGAGACGAGTCGACTGACTCTTGCTGTGGTGTGGAGACAGGGGCCTCGTTGACCTCACCAATGGCACTGGTCAGGTCCTCCTTTGTGCGTGGCTTCCTGCAGGCTGCAGCTCCAGTCCTGACCTGGGCAGGGAGTGAGAGCTGGTGGCGGCACGGAGTCTCGCCGCATTTTCATTGGCCACGGCCAATATTAGTTGCTTTCAACTTTGCAAAGTGGCGTGCAACAATTGTGTTGCTTACTTCCTGCAAAGTTGAAAGCAACTTTTCGTGCCTCTGGCCAAGCCCTGCAGGCGGCCTCCAGTCTCCTCCATCAGACTGCCTGCTGCTGCCCCAGGTCCTTCAAGGGCGACTACCAGTGTTTTGTAGAAAAGTAACACTTCCTTCACAATCACCTAGCGCCATGGTGTCAGTCTCGTGCCGACTTGCTGCCCGCAGACCCTGATCATGCAGAGCAGATCAGCACTGCAGGCAGCCCTGAGCCAACGCGAGACCGGCCCATGCATAGGCTTGAAACCCGGCCCCTCGCCAGCCTCTAAGGATTTCGACGGGCCAATCCAACACTGGCGGCTAGCCCCCTTAAGTTAGCGCAAATTAGGGAGGAATTAGACACATTTGAATCACACGCCCTAAGGGGGATACGATACCTCACTCACCCTTGTGCAGCGAGGAGATATGGGGAAGGTGAAAGGCCTGGGAGAATGCTAACAAGGCTGGTCCGGGCGGAGGGTGGCAGGGTTCAGATTGACTGTATTAGGGATGAACACGGCATTCAACAATGGTCAGATCAGCAGATTTTAGATAGGTTCACCGATTTATATGTTAAACTATACACGCCATCCCACGAACCCAGCACACGGGATATTCAAGAACTCTTGGACCAAATCCCTATGATGCACATATCCCAATCTACTAGGGAACAACTTGACATGCCGCTCACACTAGATGAAATAGTTACCGCTATAACTGATCTTCCAATGGGTAAGGCCCCGGGTCCAGACGGACTCACCTCCGAATTCTATCAGGAGCATGTGGCACTGTTGGCACCAGTGCTACTGGAGGTCTGGTCTGAGTCGCTTCAGGAGTCCACTCTCCCTCCTTCGTTACGTGAGGCAATTATAACAGTCTTACTCAAGCCTGGAAAGCCCGGCGACGAGTGTGGGTCCAACAGGCCATTATCGCTTATGAATATCGACACCAAGATATTAGCCAAGACCATCACAAATAGGTTCCTCCCAATTATGCCGCATCTCGTATGCGAGGACCAGGACGGGTTTGTCCCCAAACGATCAACATCCCTTGACATTAGACGGCTCTTTAATGTCATGTTGAGGATCGACCAGGGGGCTTCTGCCGTCGCGGTCACACTTGATGTCCAAAAGGCATTCCACATGGTATCATGGAAATACAAGTGGCAGTTACTGGAGAAGATGGGAGTGGGCCCAACCATCATACAATATATTAAATTGTTGTATATGTGTCCCACAGCTAGAGTACTGGTGAACTCCATGACTTCGGCATCCTTCACACAGCTTAGAGGCACCCGCCAGGGTTGCCCATTCTCCCCATCCTATTTGCACTGGTCATTGAGCTTATGGCGGACTATGAAGAGCGAGGCACTCCTGGAAAGGTATACGCTTAACAGACGCCCCTGAAATAATTTCATTGTACGCGGATGACATACTATTATACGTTAGGGACCCAGCCTCTCATCTGAACCCTATACTTCGGGACATAACAAAAATTGGCACTTTCTCAGGCTTCACTATCAACTATTCTAATTCCGAGATATTCCCGCTCACTGCCTCGACTCAGCAACCGCCATGTGATTATCCCCTCCGCTGGTCCCCCGGTGGCATTAAATATTTGGGAATTCAGGTATCGCTGTCCAGGTTCTCCGTGCTTACCGACAATTACACTGCAACCGCGCACCATTTTGAGTCAAAGATGCTGAGATGGCGATGTATACCCCTATCGTTAGCCGGGAAGATATCCCTGATCAAGATGATACTGGTCCCAAAACTCCTATACATCTTCGCTAATGTACCAATATGGCCTGGGAGAAAATATTTTGATAATTTATACAAACTATGCGCGCATTTCCTATGGCACGCAGGTGCAGTCTGGAAAAAATAGGAACACATGACATTACCCTCTGAGAAGGGGGGCTTCACTGCCCCGACCTAACCCTATACTGGTATGTGGCTCAGGACCAGTATGCTACGCACTGGTACATACACTCAATAGCCCCACCCCATGGTGAACTTGAGAAGCTGGTGACTGCCGGAGGGCACACTATGTCTCTTGTCCTTAATAGCAAGTATGAAAATGATGCGGTTGCCGATCCCATCGCATCCACACTGAGGGCGTGTCACTGTCTTATTGATATGTCATCTGAGATGCTAACCTACTACAGATGGCTCCCAATATAGGAGTTCCCCAGCTTGAACCCACACACGACAAGCTTTTATCTCACTGGTTGCAGGATTTGGGATACCATGCTTTATCTGATTTATTCCCTGAGGGTAAATTTATCACTTCACAAATGTGGTGAACTGGTCACTCCGGATCGGCACTGGAGATGTTGCAGTACTACAGACTGCGTGCTGTGGTCCAGGCCATGTGGTCTTCATACCCGGATAAACCCCAGAAATACCTGAATTGCAATATATAGCCAACTCTAGTAACAGTCGTGAGATAGTCTCTTCCATGTACAAAATGCTGCTGATGAAGTCTCCGGACCAACCTGCTCGAGCCCACAATGAATGGGCCAGTGGGCTTGGCCTTGAGATCACGGAGGGTTTATGGAAGAGGATGTGCTCACATACGAGTAGAGTCTCCCTGAACATTAAATTCCGATGTATGCAGTATAAATTACTGAATAGGGTATACTACACCATGCACAAACTGAATAGGTTTGTCAGTGCTCAGACACACGCCTGCCCGAGATGCCATTTTGATGAGGCGGATCATGTACACATGTTCTGGTCATGCCCTGTGCTAAATACATATTGGACTGGGATCCTTAGGGCTCTCTCTGAGATTGTGGAAAATGAGGTGGACCCAGACCCGATGGGTGTGCTATTTGGGTTTTGGGGCAATTATGAAGTCAAAAAAGTGTCTAAGTTTCTAAATGTAAGTAGTATGGTGGGCAAAAAATGTGTACTGCAGTACTGGAAACATTGATCTCCACATACTTTCACGATGTGGTTAAATGCACTTACTTGGACGCAAACCTGTGAGGAGAAATACATTGCATCGTTGCCGGTGCAATCGCGCCCCAAAAATGTATGGACTGCATTCGTCAGCTACCTCCACAAACGAGCCGAGGAGGCACCTGCCACCTCACCTCCCTGAACATTGTAGTAGAACTGAACCACGTCACAGTTAATACACCACATGCCTGTTGTAGGATAAGCTAAGTACCCTGTACCATTGTGCAATGAAACGTGAATTGTTGATTTCCTTATTTGTGAATGCCTAATGTGTGTAACTGCTACTAACTTCTGCCAACTAAAAATAAAAGTTAAAAAAAGGAGAGGCCACCAGGGGGCGCAGGCAAGATGGCCGCCTTAGCCGACAGCTCCGCACCCAGCCCCGGGAATTTGGCGGAGTTTAGCAGGAAGAAGGTGCCCATCTCTCGCAAGCATCGCAAGAAAGGCCGTGTGAACCCCTGCCCATCCAGGGGGTCCAAACTAGGAGTTTCTATGAGTTTGACCGTCCGGGGTCCCCGTGGCCCCTTCCCCCGCAGTCCTGAACAGCACGCAGGCGGTGCGCGCCAAGGCTCGCCGAGGCCGCAGCAGAGCACAGGAGCGGTGACACTTACAGAAGGAGTACCTACTTGGAGCGAGGAGAGGCCGAGGTGGGGGACCTCAGAGGTTCCACTGGATCCCGGGGGCCCTGGTACCCCATCCCCAGAGGGGCTGAGGCAGTGCGGAACCGGCGCGACATTGAACGAAGACACCGGAGGTGGCGCACGAGCACCGCATCACCCTGACACCCCACCCACCCACAGGGTATATCAGGCCCACCCAACTGCACGCCAGAACTCCCTAGCTCGGGCCGTCGTGGGAGCGCGCCCACACCGAACCCGGCTGGGGACGCTGGAGAGGGTACTGGAGAAGACACACGCCAGGTGAGAGGCCCTCGGGCCGGGACTTCGTGTATAGGCCGCCGCTCCACTGGCGTTGAACCCCTCGAGTTATTCGGCTGGCACAACCATAGGTGCCCCCCCATCCGGCATCCCTCCCCACATATTCAGCCGCTACCAACACCCCATGAGCTGCAAGGAGGCCCTCTCCAAGTATCAGTTTACGGCAGGAGGGGACAAAATGGCCGCCGGGTCTCCTTCGGTGCCACCTCCCGACCTGGGGGCCATCCAAAATAACATCCAGATGATTTTGGAGGAGATACGTGGGATTCAAACCGACATGGGTGCTAAGTTGGCAGACCTTACCACCAAGGTCACCACCCTGGAGGATCGCATGGAGGGAGTCAAGAACAACCAGCTCTCCACGGCGATCCTGGAGATGCAAATGGAGGCCAGGTTTCAGAAGGTACACCATAGGGAGGAGGAACTACGGTTCAAGGTGGACGACATGGAGAACAGGGAGAGGAGGAACAACTTGCGCATTTTTGGCCTTGTGGAATCCGAAGGGGAGAGCCCGCAGGCACTCGAGGGCAAGGTCCACGACATCTTAAGAATCGTCATGGGGGAGGAGGCCGACATTGAGATTAAATTTGATAGGGTGCATCGAGCTGGCGGCGGTGGCAGGGGCCCGAGGTCGGTGCTGGCTCGGCTACATTACTACAGTGATAAAGCCAGGATCCTGGAGAAGGCGAGGAACTTCGGTGATATCCAATACGGAGACTCTAAGGTGGCAATCTACCAGGACCTTTCGGCCCTCACCCTCGCAATGAGAAAGAAATGCGGGGCCCTAACCAGATGGTTGCAGGGTAAGGGGGTCAGATACCGCTGGGGGCCCCCCTTCTACCTGGCATTTGAGTGGTCGGGGGAAAGACACCACCTGGTGATGGATGAGGACATTGTGCGGGCCACCGACGACCTGGTGGGAGACCGTGCAGGCCCGTCCGGCGGAGTAGGGGGTGAGGCCAGGAACCCGACAGGGGGGCCCTGACAGACTGGGTCAACCTAGCAGGAAGACCAAGGTTAAGGGGGCATGCAAGTTCCAAAAAACCAGGCACCCATCATCGGCCCCTGAGGATCACCTGAAGTGAATGTAACTTTTTACAATGTTGGTTGATTGGTTCGATGGACCTCCGTGTTGGGCCTGTGCCTGGGGACAAGGGGGACCACGGGAACAGAGTTACGTCTCATAAGTTTTGTTTGAAGGTTCACACACGTTCATTCTGGTTTAACAGAGAATGGGTTATCTACATGCTTACACTACCCGGGGCTGGGGTAGAGTCCTTGGTGGTTTGTTGACCGTCCCCAAAAAAGATCGGGTGACATGGACGAACGCCTCAAGATGGGGGGGAGGGGAGAGGGGGAAAGGAGCAGGGGGGAGGGGGGAGAATGACCATCATTAAGGCCAAAATGGGAACGTTTAGAGGGGTCCACGGGGGGTTGGGGGGACTAGCCAGCTTGAACAGGAATCCTATATTTTTCAACATGCCATACGCAAGCATTACACTACGATGAATGAGGCGGACTATATGGTTGAAGGCAAGATAGGCGCACTCAATGTCAAGGGCCTCAATTCACCAAACAAGAGGTCCCTGACCAGTAACATGTTCCGCAAACAGCAGTTGATGGTGCTGTTCCTCCAAGAAACCCATTACAGACAGGGGAGGGAGTCACCCATCAGGGGGAAGGACATCGGTGCCAACTTCTGGGCCTCCCACAGGAGCTCGAAGAAGGAAGGTGTGGGGATTCTCCTGAATAAGACACTCCATCTTACCAACACAGAGACCAAGAGAGGCTTTGGGGGGAGGTTGCTGGGGATCAAGTGTACAATTGAAGGGGAACACATAACCCTGGCCACCCTCTGTGCTCCCAACTCGGGCCAGATAGGTTTCCTAACCCAGATTCTGGGGGTAATGGATGAATGGGCTGAAGGGGCCATGATACTGGGGGGGGACTTCAATCTCATTTTGGACCCCAGGCTGGGCTGGTGGACGGCACGAGTGACTGAACCGAAAGGTATCACCAAGGACAACCTAACGCTCCAGACCCTACTGAGGGAACACTACTGGGAGGACATCTGGCGAACGACACACCCGGAGCCTGGGGGATATACATTCTTTTCCCCCCCACACCACACCTACACCAGAATCGATTTCCTCTTGACTTCCAAAGAGGGGAGCGGGGTGGCTACAGCTCCGAGGGTCGAGGGTCGAGGCAATAACGTGGTCCGATCACGAGCTTCTGGTGGCCGACTGGTCGCTTCCCCTGTCCCCCAGGTCGGCCCGATAGAGGTGTAATGACACGCTCCTAAGGGACCCGGTCTTTGGGGAATTCCTCAGAGGCGAAATGGAGGCATATTTTGAGACAAACGACGATGGGGAGATGGATATGGTGATAGTGTGGGAGGCGGCGGAGTCTCCTTATAGCCGAGGGTTCTAGGCGCAAACGGGAGAGAGGGCTCATTGAGGCCAAGATACGGGCTGAACTCAAGAGCCTGCGGGGCAGGCTCACCCAGGAGGGGGTTGATAGGGAGTCCCTCCTATCGGCAATGCGCGGAAAACGTCAGGCTCTGCACATGGTCCTCATTGGGGAGGTGATCAAGAAGTTGAGATACACTCGACAACGGTACTACGAAAAGGGGGACAGGGTGGGGACCCTATTGGCACGTAGAGCTAGGGGTTGTAGACTGGAGAGGAGGGTCGGACCTATTAAAGATGGGGAGGGCAGGGCTCTCAACAGAAAGCAGAGATAGTGGGCTCCTTTGCAACTTTCTATAGGGACCTGTACACAAAACAGGAGGGGGAATCGCTGGAGGAGACCCGGGCTTATTTGGAAGAACACCGGCCACCCCGCTTAACGGAGGCCGAACTGCAAGGCTTGGAGGGGGACATAACGGCAGAGGAGGTTGAGGCAGCCATCAAGAGACTTAAAGCAGGGAAGGCCCCCGGAGGTGATGGATACAGAGCTGATTTTTATAAACAATTCCAACCCATTCTGACAGAACCCTTAGCCAAATTGTTCAACCACATTCGTAACAAAGAGACGATCCCCCCCACATTCCTACAGGCCCTCATCTCGGTGATCCCCAAGCCAGGAAAAGACCCCACAGAGCGCGGCTCCTATAGACCCATCTCCCTTTTAAACCTAGATGCTAAAATATTTGCCAGGATCCTGCCCACTCGGCTGGAGAGATGCCTGCCCCGCCTGGTCCACCCAGACCAGTCGGGCTATATACTAAACAGACAAGCCTCGGACAATATGCGCAAAACCCTCCATGTGTTGCATTCAAGGGAAACCCGGAACGAGGGGCTCCTCCTGCTGTCCCTAGACGCAAAAAAGGCCTTCGACCGGGTGAGTTGAGCCTTCATGGGTGAGGTCCTCTGGGCAATAGGGATGGGCCAGAGATGGTTGGGATAGATGGCTGCACTATATTCAGCTCCCACAGCTAGGGCGGCTGTCAACGGGATGGAATCGGAAGCCTTTCCCCTAGAGCGTGGCACGAGACAGGGCTGTCCACTATCCCCCCTGATATATGCCCTCGTCATGGAACCCTGGGCGATCTCGGTGCGTAACAACGAGGCTATCACTGGAGTACAGATGGGCGGCTCCCACCACAACATCAGCCTGTTCGCCGATGACGCTCTCCTTTATGTTACCAAACCGACACGGACAGTCCCTCATGTATTGCGGGCACTGGAGCGTTACGGGAGCCTCTCGGGGTACAGGGTCAACCTGGGTAAATCTGTGGCTTTTATGGGAGGTCGACTACCGGACACCGAGAGGGAGTATGTGGAGGGCCTTCCCTTTCAATTGCAGAGAGAGGGATTCCGGCACTTGGGAATCCAAATAACACCGGACCCGAAGGACCTCTTCTCGAGTAATTTCACCCCTTTGTGGACGGAGGTCAAAAGATATATAGAGAGGTGGGCAGTCTCGGGGTTCTCGTGGATGGCACGACTCAACCTGATCAAGATGGTGGTACTCCCCGAATTCCAATTCCTCTTCCAGATGCTCCCCACTCAGGTCCCGGCCATGTTCCTACAGTCCATGAAGCGCACCCTACTTACGTTGCTCTGGGGAGGGGAAAAACACAGGATTTCCTACGATGTCCTGACGAGACCTAAGGAAGATGGTGGGGTGGGATTCCCGGACTTCGATACATACTATAGGGCCTCCCAACTGAGGATCTTGGCCGGCCACTTCAACCCTGGGACACAAAAGCAGTGGGTAACACTGGACAATAGGTTGCTTGCCCCGGTCACGCTCGATGAGTGGATGTGGGTCCCCAGAGCGCACATCCCCAGGCGTGTCTTAGATCATCCAGTACTGGGTGTCCTGTGGTCTGTCTGGAAGGAGGGGGGTTATTACAGATGGCTCACAACCTGGCCTTCCCCACTAAGTTGCATCTGGGCACCACCATTCATAGCTAAGGTCGCGGAGCCGGCCGCGTACCAGAAGTGGTATGAGGCGGGCCTTGTTAGGGCGTGCCACCTGTGGGTAGGTGGCTCCTTCATGCCCCTCCTGGACTTGGAGGAGGCCGTCGGGCTGGGCAAGCTTTCACCTTTTCACTATCTCCAAGTGAAGGGAGTCCTCTCTGAACCCTCATGGGGGACACGCTCAGGAGGGAACTCACGGACTTCGAGAAAGCGATCATCTCCACACGGGGCTCCAGGGGGGTCATATCTCGTTTGTACAAACTCCTCCTGCTTTTGATACCCAGGGATCCACCGCCAGCAAGAGTACAATGGGAAAAAGATTTGGGCACGGCAACAGATGACAAAAGGTGGACCAAAATGTGCATCCGGGCCCATCGCTCTACAACCTCTCCCCAGTACAGACACCAGGCCCTCACGATTTTACACAGATGGCACTACCCCCCACAGTTGATAGCCAGGATGAGTCCGGGCTACAACCCACACTGCTGGAAATGCAAAAAGAAAAAAGGGGACTACATGCACATGTGGTGGTCTTGCCCGAGGGTGCAGTCATACTGGGAAGAGGTCCTATCATGGGTTAAGGGGGTGGATGGTGTCTCTATGCCCCTCTGTCCCTGGTTGCTGCTGTTTGCTATTGAGGTGGGCGATGACCAGGAAGACACCCAGGGCCACATGTTGCAGGTCATGCTTGTAGCGGCCAGGTGCTGCTTGGCCCAGAAGTGGAGGAATCCGCACATGCCTGATGAGAAGGAATGGGTAACGAAGGTGCGGACAATATATGACTTAGAATTTTTAACCCACGTCCTGGATGAATCCAGATCCAATATTGAGGAACTTTGGCTTCCCTTCTTTGAAAAGTATGAGCGATCGATCTGAGAGTTGAGCCCATCAGCGGCTGGCCTGTTTGGGTTTGAAGTCCAGTGGAAATGGAGGACCTACTAGGTAACCGTTGTATAAGGCACACTCCCCCCCGGGGGGTGCTGCTAGGTTGAGCCCTAGACTATGTGTGCACCAATCTATTCAATAGTCCGAACTCGAAAAAAGCATAATGCGTTACTGCAAGATAAGCTTGACATTGACACCTGTTCACTGGCTAGGGGAGGGCGGAGGAGGGGGGGGAAGGGTTATTGTTCGAATATTTTCTGTTTCTGAGAATGGCATCAGTTTGAAATGACATGTTTGTTGTAATAACCTTAAAAAATGTTAATAACAACTATATTTTTTTTTAAAAGTAAAAAGAAAATAAGTATAGCTTTTATCTAAAAGCAGGTTTTTAGGAATGGGTTTCAGTGGGGAATTTAGGTTTCGGGACAAGTATCTTTTGGATTGAAAAGCCAGGTTTGGGGATGGTGACAATTATCAATTTTGTTTTGGTGGCAAGGATACCCCAATTACTTTAGATGGCTAGAACATTATTCCTGCTAAGAGAGAGGGTGAACATTTCAAATTCTTCCAAGCTCCCCCTGCGTCAATCTATTTGGGTGTTTATTAAATTAATATACAGTCAAATATGCTAAGAGTCTACACGCTTTTACATCCCACTCACTAATGGAAGGGACCCCACTAATGAAAGGGAATAGATCGATTAAATAGATCCCAATGCTGACATTTTGTTGGACAATCTACTTACTTTTGAAAATCTCTGGGCTTGACACTCATGGAGACTGAACAGGGAATTGCATTTAAGGAAAAACAGGATTTTGTCCAGCAGTTCAGTCCATGGGATCCCACAGCAATCATCCCTCTATGGCTCCAGGTAGGTATCACAGACTCTGTTTTCTGGTCTTCCCAGTGATAGAAATCTCCAGCCCTCTTCCAATATTTCCACCTTTGGTGATCTTTAGCAACTCTCCCTTTTTCCATAGTGCAAGACCTTTTTATTCTCTAAGCCCCTCCAATGGAAAATTTACATTAGGCAATGCTAACCTATGATCTTGCAACCAAGATTGGACATTTACATTTCTCTCCACCCCTCAAGTCCAGCCCCTCTCTTATGATTGCTTCAGGAGTATAGAAAAGAAATACTGCAACTCCCCTAGTTGACCCTTAACACTGTTTTCCCCTTGCATTTGACCGCCTACACCCCTCTCACCACTTGCCCAGCCCCTGGGGCCCCCTCCCTCCTGCACTTCTCCCCTTCCCTTATCCCAGCCCTTCCGCCCTGTCCTGCCTCCTCACCCTGCACTTATTGTCACTGCACTTGCATGGTCCAAATGTCACAAGGCCTAATAGGACCATTGTATTCTTCCTGCTTCTCCTTTATCCCCCCATGTATCTTGTGGAGCCTGGAAACACTTGTGTATAGGTACCATACAATTGTCCGATAAATAAATAAATAAAAATAATGTACCAATAAATGCCATGATATATAGATATTAATATTCCTCTTCTCAGAACAGATTGGGGAAGCGTACGTTCATTTTGGCACCTCATTGCACAGGCACACTATGATTATTTGCCCTTTTCAAAAGAAGTATAATAGTTATGAACATGAGATTTACTCACCAGACACCTAATTTAATAACCCATCAGCCCACCAATTCTTAAATTTCTTACATTTTTGGGGCAGCCAGAAACACATTTAAGCTTGCTATTGCAATTCCATATTTCGCATTTGGATTCATTTTAGTTCTCCTTGAAATTATGTTTAAAATGACATATGAATGGACGCAGTGCGACCTGTCATTGCTGAGAAAATCACTAGTTATAATGGTCCATTTAAGCTAATGGGAAATCTTTAGAATGTATGCAAATCATAACTCTCATTTCCCCGTGTAGGTTCCATTTCTCTTGAACGGCTGCAGCCTTTTGGGCTGAATGTTGGTTTGATATCAGAGTAAAAGCCGTTAGCCTTTTGTTCTTTGAAAGTTGATGGGCTGAGGAGATCCTTATCATGCAGCAGACAGTTCACCTCTGCCCTGTGGTGCCATAAGGCTGTGCTGACATCTGCCATTTTGTCCTGTAATCTGCAGTTGAACACAATTCTGATCTAAAACTATATATTTCCAAGCATTTTCCCCATCCAGGTCTGGGTCTCTGTTGATCTGGCCCTGTCGCAAATACTTTGGTGTACATCACCTTCACAGCGATTTCCCTTCCAGAATAGGAGCCAGGTGGGCCTTGAGAATCTGCCCAACAAAATGAGATTTACATGTGACCTATGAAAACAAAGTAACCTTTTCAATTGTTGTTGGTATCTTGTATGCAAAGCCAACACACACCAAGTGGCCTCATCACAGGTTGGGCAGTAGCCCTTAAATGCGGCAGTAATGCTATTACTGCTGCATTTAAGGGCTTGCCCTATTATGGGTTGGGCGGTAATTTGGAGTTTTACCTTCAGCAAAAAGCTGAAGGTAAATATTTCTACGTACCACCTGTTTTTGCCTGTTTTCTGCGATATTACCGCCAGCACTATTATCGCCTGCGGTAATAGTGCCCTCCAACCTCATTGGGTCCTATGAAACCAATGGGAATGGGCAATAACTGCCCAACCACTACTCATGATATGGCGCTAATAGCACCGGACCGAGTAGCGGTAATGCTATTTAAGCTGGCAGTATCCTGGCAGTATTACTGCCGGGATACCGCCAGACTCGTGATGAGCCTTTTCCCTGATATATTTATTTCAGAAGGGTAACATTTTTTTCATGTCTTGATTTAAAACTGCAAAGCCATTTTAGTTTCAGTTTTTGAAAACCCTGCTTTTCATGTCGAAGGGGCCTTTGATTTTCTCCAGCAAATGCAAATTAATGTCTGCTTTTTCATTTCGATCTTTACCTTTGTAATGAAAGATAAGCATTTTGATTTCCAATCACATGGCATTTCCATTTCATCACAGATCTTCCTTGTGTTACTTGCAGAAACACACACCGTCTACATTAATAGGCCCATTTTTAGTGTGGACGTTTTTGAAGGCTCGCAGATAATTTTTTCAGTGGGCCTTCCAGTTACATTTGTTTTGGCTGTGATTAAACCCCACATCTTTTATAGTTAGCTTATCCTAGTATGAAATCTGTCATGGACAATTTGTCACTTCTCATGAAAAAGGCATATTGGGCCCTTGTGAATCCTATCAAAAATGCGAGCAGGGAAGGATATGTCACGAGACAGGTTTGGAAATGACTGGCTTGGAAATTACTTGTTTGACTGGGATTGCAGACTAACAGTCTGCCCTCTTAAAGTCCTTGAAGACCTCTCCAAATTATACCATCAGCATATCATAATGCCTGCTGCAAAAAATAGTTTGGTCTGCTTTGTCTACTGCTGTCACTAGTAAAGCCAATACAGCAATTTGTATGCGTGTTACATTATCGAGAATGTTTGTACAGGCTCACGTATTAGTCTTAATACCTGGTTCCCGATTTGTAATAAGCTATTGAAGTTTACTTCAATTATTGAGCAGAACAGTAAAATGTCAAAACTTTGGCTATCAAAGTAGCTTACATAAACACTATCAAAAGGGAGACAGGGCTCTAGGTGCAATAAAATATTGATTGACTCATTTAAACACAAATGGTCCCTTTTATGACGTGAGTGCTTAAAGTTCTCTTTGAGATAGAAAAAGATTCCATGTTCCTGGTGTGGTGCCAAAATTCATAAAGTGAAACAAACATGACCCAGGGAATTATCAGCCCATTGTCCACCTGCATTTGACCAAAAACCTCTTGAGTAAACTCCTGTTGGGTGATCTCAAGAATGGGATTGACGAGGGATCGGTTTTTCTGTCTGTGCAGTCTTCATATACAGCATAAGTACCATTGGACAGAGGTTTTGACTTCACAGCATCATTCTGAAATATGTTAGCAGCAGGAAGCCACTATAATTCTGGCTTTCCTAGACAGGGAATGCACTTTCAATGTGGTTGATAGTGACAAGCTGTTTGATTTAATACTAACTGCTGCAATTGACAGTAACTTAGAAGAGCTATTTGTTATCTGCATAGCAGCAAGAGTGTATAGACGCGTTATAAATGCCATATCATACCATATCATAGCACTGGAGTAGTTTTTGGCACCCTTGGAGAATTAACACAAAAACCCCTAGAGTGAAATGCGGAAAAGAGGGGGTAGTATACTTCCTCTCGCCCTTTACAAATTCCTAAAGAAGTCTGACTTTCTCAAACATCTTATTGCAAAGACCCTACTTGGCCTAATATATGCATCAAGGAAAACCCACACCCTCCCTTATGCATTGTGTCAATATTCTATCACAAAACCAAAGGTCTGGGGAAGATTATTTCATCACAATGTATTCATTGTATCAGGTAAGCACTTATTCAGGGGACTGTGACCCAAAGATATGATTATTCCTCACCTTTATCATCTCAGTAGATTTTAAAAATCATAAACTATATTTATCAAACATAAACAAATCTATCAAGAAAGGAGCAACACTGCATAAATTCAAAAACAACAAATACCCAGGCTAATAAACGTTGAAACAGTGTATTATGCCTTTCCATTTTCGTTCAAAACAATATCACTGTCCTTCATCAGGACAATAATAATATACAGAAAGAAAGACTTCCAGTTTACATTGGATGTCCCCTTTTCTGGTATGATATGGTGCTGGTCCAGATCTCGAGATAATCCTGGTCTTTTTGATTGTGTGAGGCAAGACCCCCAGACAGCCAGACACTAAAAAACACTCCTGTAGGGAAAAAGGCTTGATGCACAATATTGCAAGGAAAACAAGATGTATTTTGTATACAAAAAGGAAAAAGCTGTCAGAAGGTCCCGTAGAACCAAACTGACACAGAGCTCTCTGTCAGTTCAAAGCAAGTGCAAGGTTTTAAAGGAAAGTAATCGTCACTCATGACATAAACAATATACAGTGTTATTCCCCCACCCTCATTGGCTAGCACCTAAATACATACTACCAGGCCCTTGAGTGGTTGCCCACATCCTAATCTACCCCTACCCTCTAACGCGTGGTCCCCCTATTCCCTCACCTTGGTTCCCAGCTACTGGATTGGCCAGTTCACCTAGAATGTTACCCGCCCCCATCGGCCTAGTTGCATGGTGTGCACCTGGTCGTTAGCATGAGCTCAGTGGACAACTCCAATGTCCCAATTCTGATGGATTTATGTACTCTATTTTCCGGCTGCCTCGCAGTTCAAATAGGATGGCCATTCTCCCAGAGTTGTGAGTGCCCTAAATCTATACTGAGCACGTTGGCAGCTTGAGACCTCCAACCTGTCTCCCATGGATTTGCCCTACTCTCGCCCTCGGCCTGTTGTTCACATTCCAATCTTGTTCCACAGACCTACAGCTTGATGCAGTTAAATCATGCCACTATTCTCAGCTTCACTCCTGGGGCTTTGTAAAGTGAAAATTATTCAAACTCTTTATTATGCCTGGCTGCTGCACCTCCAACAGGGAATGCAAAATGCTAGGTCTCACTTCCAAAATGGCGATACTTCAGTATTTCCCGCACACCAACCCTGTGTCTGCATCATCATTGTTCCACATTATGTTTCCCTACTATTTCACAATGTCACCCATGCCCTATACCTGTGCCTACCTAAGCCTCTACAACTACTTCAGGAATACATGTGTTGCTCTAAACTGTGCTCCTCACCACTCTGCCTCCATGCACCTTCAATTTCTTATGCGCTTATAGATTTTTCTTAGCCTGAATTATTGGGGCGTGTATGGGAGTATCCCAACAGATGTACTTTCATTAGTTGCTATCAGAGAACTATGGATCTCAACACATGGTTCTGCCACACCAGCAGCTTTTCATACTGATTGTCCTACCTTACCCCACTCTCCCCAACCTGTTGGGAAGGGACTTGGAGTGGGGTTCCTTATCAATAAACCCTCATCTTCTGCCCCTGACCATCCCTGATGTTACCTTCTCCTCCTTTGAATATGCTACTATTTACACCCTCCCTCCTACTCGACTCACTGTTCTGGTTCTCCCCATTGCTCTTTCAAGTCCTTCTTCACTGGCCTGAGCGTTCTCCTTGAGTTTCTTTGCATCAGCACCCCCATTGTCATGTCACAGGACATTAACCTTCCCAAGCCTTCTGCAGCCACCTACCTGCCTTGTACTCAACTTCCACCTATTTGACTGCTACTCTACTCTCTCTATGTCTATTCTACTGACACTGGTGGGAACTTTCTTAAACCTTGACTCCTTCTCTACGTTGTTTTTCTCCTCTACGATCACTATTGACCCTTTCTCCCTTCTTCGATGACCAAGAGGAAATTCAAGCAAGATTATCATATCCCTAACCTTGATGATGTGAAGACCTCTCTTCTGTCTTCATCCCCTATTCCTGCTTCTTCCATTAACTATACTTTTCTGACTTTCACTATGCATTTATGACATTCTTTGACTAACACTATCCTGCATGCACATCACGCCTGAGATCCAGACCCGCAAAACAAACATGTACCATGACCTGTGATGCAGGTGTAAATTCCAAACAACCGCTCTACTCCAAACCTATAAAAGGTCCTTTAAAGCTCTCTCTTCTTCAATGGACTTTGCAAAATCCACCTATTTCATAACCTTCTCCCTTCCAATCATCCATAAATGTGCATATACCCTCTAAGATTTGCTCACAACTCCCAAACCAATATATATTGCCTCCTCCATCTCTGCTAATGACTTCACTCACTTCTTTTACTCTATAATCTTTAACATTTGTGACACTCTCATAGCCAACCTTTCTCTCCCTCTCACAACCTCGCTCTGTCCACCACCCCATCCCCAAGACATTTTTCTCTCGACTACTTCTCCCCTAACTTTCCTGCCCCAATCCTTTGCAACGCTAACCCATCTTGAACTTTAATCTACCCATTTGCTCCTCAAATTGTGAAAGACTTAGACCCAATTACCGGCATCACCTGAGCTCTGTAGCCGCTGTCTCTCTCAGCTGTACCCTTCCCTGAGACCTTCAAAACTTCAACTGCAACTACCTTTTTATATAGACTTTCGGGTGAAGCAAACCCCTGGTTGAAGTATCACCTGGCTTCCTCCTACCCCATGATTCCAAGGTCCTTGTGTGGGTGGTCTTCAGCTGGATCACTATGCATCCTGGGGATAATAGCCTTGGTGATTTGCTCATTCTGGCATCCAAATAAGGTACTGTACCAAGACTGCATTCATGCATTTATTCAACTTTCTCCCTTATGCTCACTGCTCTGAACTCTCATCTATACTCATCCTTTTAGAGCTCTCTGCCGATTTCAACACTGTCAACTACTCCTCTGTTTGCTTCACACTCAAGTCTTACTGGTCTTTCCGCAGACACTTGAAAACCTGGCTCTTCACCTAAGGAGCACCTCAAATGTTGGCCTCTGCTACAAATGTAAAAAATAAATAAATAAATAAACAGGACTTCCTGACACTATCCCGGAATATCTGAAAAAATCACCTAATCCGAAACACAGAGACCTAATTCTAAGATTTAGGTTGAACATCTTGAGAACAAACAAAATGTGTTCAAGTATGGCGTGACAAGAGACAATGAGTGTCGGCTTTGTGGACTTCAAGAGGAATCCCTACAACATCTGACATTATTCTGTAAAGAGTTGAGACTGGAAAGAACCAGACTTCTCTACAATAAACTAGATGGCGTGTGTGGTTTGAATGCCGAACTCTGGTGGGGATCTCTGTATGGGGGGTCCAATCCAAAAGTCACAAGGGCTTTGGGAGTCTTTCTAGAAGCGATATTTGGCAATAAATTAGAGACTGCATCATTGGACCAACCCCAGCACTAACAGGATGGAAGTAGTCACATAAAGCCAAGAGATGTGACAGGGCATGTGAAACGGCAGAACACCTTCCACATGATTGCTGAAAGCTCTAAACACTGGTATCAATCAAGAGTTGGAAACAAATGGAAATTAGTAAGGTGCTATCTCTTGGCTTATGTTCAGAGGACAAAAAGTAAAGCAAAAGTTTGTATTTTAACTAAATGCTTAATAAAAATAAAAAATAAAAAAAATAATAATAAATGGCCTTGGATTTTGCAAATCCTCTTTAGCCAGGATTGCCTCCTGCCTGGAAGGTTCCACCTTTAAAATCTCCTGAAACTCACCAAACTCTGACCCTACCCTTCTCAGTCATTGGTCCTCAGACAGTTACCTCCTTTAATTCTTTACTAATTAGAATTAGCTCATCTTTTGTCTTTCACTACCAACTATTTGCTGCTGAGACTCACTTTGTTTCTCCTTTCCCTCCTCCCCAGCCATATCAAAACTGGTTGCCAGCTGTTTCATTGATCTCCAATGCTAAATGATCTTCCACTGCTTCATGCTGAACTCATGGCATCATCTTTCTCCCAGCTTCCAATGCCATTACTACTTTCCCCTCTCCTATCCGACTTCTTGCTCTCTTGGCCAAGGCTCGCTGCTTAGGGGCCATTTTTAAAAGCAACCTCCAACTTCAACCATTTATCACTACTGCAACCGGTGCTGATTGAATTAACCTTCTAAGGACTCAGGCGATTCTTCTATTTTGTACTCACTACTCTACGAAAACACTAATCTCTGGCCCATGCTTAGCAAACTCAGATACTATTATTTCCTTCTCTCTACATCCCACTAGACAAATTCCTCATCTTAACTATCATTACTCTTTACAACCTATCCAGATCTTCCCCCACGTCTTCCTACCGATGCCATTCAGGTTGGCTCTCAGTGCACAACTCTTAGTCTGCAGAGCTATCCACTGTCTTGCTCCGCAGTACCTGGCAGACTGTATCTCTTCCTACTGACCCTCCTGTTCTCTCCCAAACACACTGGGCTCATCCTCACTGTTCCACACCTTCTTGTGCCTCCTATTGCTTCCGCTCCTTTTCCCCACTCGCTGCGCTCCATTGGAACCTGCTTTCCATTATAATAAAAGACAACCTGAATGTGGACCTCTTCAAAGCTTGGCTTAAACTTCACCTACTGGCCAAAGAGGGAGGGCCGCCTACTGGCCCCTCGGAACCCACCTGCTCCCCCATCTGTGCTTCCTGATCCCATGACCCACTCCAGTGCTGCATGATAATGTAATTTTGGATATTTATACAGTACTCCTCTTTAGTTTGCAGCACTCATCCTCCTTGGTCACCTATTTTTTGTTTTGCACTAGTCTATGTCCCACTGTGGTTCACAGTCTAATAAACTGGCTCACTACATTTTCTCATTTGTGTGCCATTGTAATCCGTTCTGACCCAAATTGCATCCCTATTTTTCAAATAAATACAAATGCAAAAATACAAATAACAAATACATATGAGCCACAAGTCATGCCGTATTCACTCTCCACATATGCACTTAATGTGGACAGCATATTTTTCGTGGCCACTGTCTAGTGCATGTGCGTAGTAGTTGTGACTCTGTGTCAAAAAAGCACATTCATTACCGAAGGTATTTTGTTGTGGTTTTATTTCAGGGACACAAAACTGCCATGCTTGTGTTCTGCCTCCGCCGCCCACTCTTGCCACCCCTGAACCAGGTAGTGGAAAACACTGCTTGACTTAAAGATACATGGAATGAGCAGGTATGTGACAGGATTGCCCACCCCAAAAACGATTACACCAAACACCGATTTAGAAAGAGCGCTCAGTGCGAGCACAGATTGATCTTTCTGAATCAAACTGTCACTCCCCTTGCGCAGAGACCGACAGGCTGACCAGGACCCGGTAGCAGCATTGGGGGAACACAGATAACTGTATGTGCGCTTGTGTGTCTCTGTGTGTGTTGCTTTGGGGGAGTCTTGGGTGGGGAGGGCGGTAACGGAGTTTGAGGGAGGTGGTTTTGGGGTGAAACCCCCCCTTTTCGCACAAATCCGGCAAGCGAGGAGGGGGGTGAGGTGGGTGGAAGCAGCCCACAGGCCGATTCATGTAATTCCTCCCAAAAGTGTCGCACGCGGCTGGCGCACAGCGTGCCCGTGCGAACGTCTGCGCCAGCCGCGTGCGATAAAATCAATTTCCGCGCACAGCGTATTCATGGATTCCCACCTCCAAAAGCAGACGTGGCGCAGAGTGGCGCAGCGACCCGGCATCAGCGCCAGTTACGCCCCCAAGAACGCCCTCGCGCAAGGAAAAGCCATCAAGATCGCAAAACCATCGCAAAGGGCTGCGCCTGCGAGAAGTATTACACGCGAATGGCCTGGGTGCGTGTATTTCAGGGGTGCGCGAGAAGTCCCACACGCAATTGGCCTGGGCGCGTGTATTTCAGGGGCTCGCGGGTGGTTCCACACGCGATCGGGCCTGGGGGAGCGTGTGCGTGTATTACAGGGGTGTGCGAGAAGTTCCACACGCGATTGGCCTGGGCGCGTGTATTTCAGAGGTGCGTGAGAAGTTCCACACGCGATTGGCCTGGGCGCGTGTATTACAGGGTCTTGTGGGTGGTTTCACACGCGATCGGGCTTGGGGGAGCGTGTGCGTGTATTTCAGGGGCTCGCGGGTGGTTTCACACGCGATCGGGCCTGGGGGAGCGTGTGCGTGTATTCCAGGGGTGCGCGAGAAGTTCCACACGCGATTGGCCTGGGCGCGTGTATTTCAGGGGCTCGCGGGTGGTTTCACACGCGATCGGGCCTGGGGGAGCATGTGCGTGTATTCCAGGGGTGCGCGAGAAGTTCCACACGCGATTGGCCTGGGCGCGTGTATTTCAGGGGCTCGCGGGTGGATTCTCACGCGATCGGGCCTGGGGGAGCGTGTGCGGGTATTCCAGGGCTGCGCGGGACGTTTTACACGCTCGCCTACAACACGTATTCATGGAAACAAACGTGGCCAATCCGGAAACACGTACGCCAGCAGGAAGTAGGCGTACACCACCCACACAGCATAAAAGTGCACGCAAACAACAAACAAGCTCAGACGCCAGGATGAATATACCGTTCCTAGCAGCAGTGGCCGTGGGATACCGCAGGAGGAGGAGGAGGAGGAGGATAGTCCGGCCCAGAATTTTTACACCCAGAACCAGCCTTTTTAGGATGCCTGATGACCATGTGTATGGGAGGTACAGGTTTCCACCTCACATAATACTCGACCTGGTCAGTGAGTGGGAGGATGACCTCACATCAACCACCCTGTGCTCCCAAGCACTCAGCCCCCTGGAGAAGGTCCTCAATGTACTGCACTTCCTGGCCACTGGATCATTTCAGCGGACAAGTGCCATAGTGGGGGGGGTGTCACAGGCCACGCAGTCACGCTGCCTACACCAGGTCTTGGCCATCATCACTTCATGCCCATCAGTCCGCAGGCACATATACCTGCCCAGAACACCTGCAGAAAGGCAGACTGTTGCCCAGGACTTCTACAGGGTGGCACAATTCCCCAAAGTGCTAGGTGCCATTGATTGCACCCATGTGGCTCTACGTCCCCCCAGGGCAACTGAGCACATCTATAGAAACCGCAAGCACTGGCATTCCATCAACGGCCAGGTAGTATGTGATGCCAAGGGAATCATCACCTCAGTATACGCCAACTATCCAGGCTCCACCCACGACAGTTTCATCTACAGAATGTCTACCCTAAACCGGGACATAGAAGCTGGGCGGCATGGCGACACATGGCTGCTCGGTGAGTATAAATGCCACTGCGCATGCATGCATGTCAGATACTGAGTAATGTCACAACCCCACTGATGATACCCATCACCACCTCCCCAGGGGACAGTGCCTACCCTCTCAGCACCCACATGATGACGCCAATTCGGAACCCCACCACGCCACCCCAGGTAAGATACAACACAGCCCACATTGCAACCCGGGGCATCGTGAAGCGCACATTCGGAGTGCTCAAGTCACGCTTCCGCTCCCTTGACCGTTCTGGCGGGCAGCTGTTATAAGCTCCCCCAGTATTGTGCAGGATCATAGTGGCAGCATGTGTCCTGCACAACGTTGCAACACGCCGGGGCCTGGCCGTGGACATGGTGGTGCCCCCACATCCCCAACCACATGCATGCCCACTGCGCATGGGAGGGGAAAGGGCACGGGGTGAGGCAGCCCGTACGCAGCTCTTGGCTAATTACTTCACATAAAATCACACCCCTGTGGAGTGCACACAGCCCTGGCACATACCAGCTGACAATCAATGATGATTGTTACTGACAATTATGATGTGTCAATGGACAGTCAACTGTCACAACCATACCAGCCTGAGATTGTACATCTGGAAGTGTTCCATTGTGTGCTTCCCAAACTACACAAACAGCACCAATGCTGTGTTCAACAGACACACTTCTATGCTGCTGAAATCATTACCCCCTTCCTTACAAGACACAACATGACAACAGTGCCATGTCACCCAACCCCTCCCCAGCACCGCCACCCAACACACCATGGCATGACATGCCATGTGAGAGCAAACAAAGTCATCCCCCAAACATGACACGTGTCACAAAGTACAGTGTCCCTAATGGAAACTGGCCACACACAATATGCCCACATGAATGTAGAAACAACAACACACATGACCAAATACTTACCACAATACAATCGACAAAGCATAAACATGACAGTACTAAGGCAAAGGATACGTAGTCTTACAACATGAGAATGCCAGCACATCCACCACCTCCAACTGTACAGTGTTGTTGCCACGCACATCTGGAATTCCACTGCTCACAACATGAGCCCCATCTCCAAAGTGGACGGTCTTGTGAAGACATAAGGAATGAACCTGCAAATCAGGAGGGAGACATGGATGCACAAGCACATATCAATACACCATGCAGTGCACAATACAACAACAATATGCACTAGGAATGTATACACAGTATTGACTACAGACTGCCCACACAGCTCATGGGAGTCCAACGTCACTGTGTAATTCACTGTCACTTGGGCACACCCTTTGCAAGCCCATGGAAACGGGAAGCAGGAGGGGTGTGTGTCTCACTGACCCAAGCATCTAACCCAAACTCAGGACAAGCCTGCATGTGCCCAGCCGGTATACAGTGGATGCCCACGGGAGCCACACAAGGCAACACACTGCAACAAAAAATCAAAAATCAAAAATCAAAAATCAAAAATGGCCATGTGTGGGCCAGGGGGGTGGGGGAGGCCACCCAGGAGGTCCGAGGACAGGGTGCCCACCAACAGTCACCTGCATGAATGTTGCGAAAAAAAAACACCTCCATAGGCTCATGGCCTGCACGGCTACTAAATAGTGGGAGATTCACTGCTGGATTCGCTCTCCTCAACCTCTGCTGCTGCTGCCACAGGAGGTGGTGGTGCCATGGGAGGCAGCCCACGCAATGCCCTAGTTTGGTCCTCCATGGCAGCAAGTATGCGGGCCTGGAAGGCCTCGTTCTGGAGGGATATTGTGCGGAGATCCCCATGCAACACCCGACGTGTTGCCCGGACCTCCGCCCGAGTTGCCTGCATTTCTGCTGAGAGCGTACGGGTGACGCGCTCAAGCAGCTGTTCCATCCTGGTGACAGTGGAAGCCTCAAGGTCCACAAGAGTCTGCCTGAGGTGCCGGACCTCTCCCCTCAGGGCTTCCCTCTGTCCCTGGGCATCTATAGAAATTGATTCCCTCAGATTGTCCAGGGCCGCCTGTCTGTCCCTGTTGGACGCCAACATGTCCTCCCTGACTGAATGGCAAATTGAGTCTGTTGCCTGCTGTAGTAGCTCCATCTGCCTTTCTGGGGGGACAATGGAAGTGGCCACCCTCTCCATGGCCTGAGCAATCATTTCGGATGATGCTGCCTGTTGGTTGGCCATACCATAAATGGATTGCTCCCATGCGGTATTGCCTGGTGGCGGACGGCCACCGCATTGGCGGGCACCACACCTGTCTGGGGCAAGGCGAACTGCGCCTTGCTGTGTCGGCACTGCCTGAGGCTGCAGGACTGCATTTCCCCTCTGAACTGCTGGCCCAGGAACAGGATCAGATGTTGCGGAGTGTGGCCCTGCATCCGTAACCACCACAGGCGCACCTACCAACACTGACATCCCCATAGTGGGCTCTACCCCTGGTGCAGGTGGGTCGGACAGAACAGTATCCCTTCCATGAACACATACCTGCAAATCCACATAGGCCTCATCCGAATCAACACCTGAAAAGAGTTCTGGGGAGGTGCAGCCAGGGACACCCCGGGACAGTATGGCCTGCAGCAAGAGAGGGTTCTCCCCCACCACCAAACCACGTCCCCCACTGGTGCCTGGTCGTGCTTCAGATCCCTCCTGGGCCTGCACCATCTCCCCTCCCTCAACAGCATCAGGTGCGTCATCCTCTGCAAAAACAAGAAAGACAAAAAATGGAAACAGGCATTAGCACCATGGCACGCTATTAGGCCAGACAAGCTACAGTACCAGTACTTGATTTACACATGTCCCACATGACTATTACCCTCCCATGCATGCACTGTCCATGAGTTGGAAGTGGAGGGAAATGTCAGACACTGATGACACCAAGATGGGAGAGCAACACATCAGCTGCATGCTGTCTAGCAGTGATATCACACATTGGCCTGTGAGTGGCATGTCCAATACACATACATGACACATGCCATCACACAGATGGCATGTACCATGGGCATGTCATATATGTGACAATGGGGCAGAGTGATGCGCAGTTGAACCAGGTGAATTCCTACTATCAGCCTGAATGAACACAGCTAAATACGGAACAATGTGGTAGCAAGATGCCACTTCAAGGGCAACTGGCGCAATGTAGTGCAGAACGTCTACTGTGGCCAGAAGGGATACTGTAATACCCAAATCCGGGGCGCAGAATGCATTGGAGGAAGCACATGGGTGGGACAAAACACTCAGGCACACACACCCTGACCTGGCACTCAACCAGATCCCCTCCCACAAACTACATACACATGGATCACACACACATGCATGTGCACTCACCGGACAATGCCTCGTAATCTGGCAGTTCTCCCACACCTTGGATCTGCTCCTCTGTGACGTAGGTCCCAGCAACATGCTCATGTAGAGTGAGTTCTATGTCCTCTTTTGGAGACCCACCTCCAGTCACCAGAGTTGCGGCATGACTTGAGGCCAGCTTTTTCTTTGCCCTACGCTTAAGGTCGTTCCAGCGCTTGTAGCACTCAACAGGTGTGCGCCTCATAAACCCAAGGGCACTTATGCTGTCCGCGATGGACTGCCATTGTGCCTGACATCGAGCAGGTGTAATCCTACACCCTGAAGTGACCAACATTTCGGCGTCATGTTCGGACACATACTGCACAAGTGCATCCAGTTCGGCATCATTGAAGCTAGGCTTCCTTGGCGTGCCGGACCGTGTAGCCGTGTCGGGGTCATCAGCCTGTACTGGACGAGCACTCTTCCTCTTTCTTTTTGTGGGTGGTGGGGATCCGGAGTGCCCTACGCCGCTCTGGACACTAGAGGCAGGAGCACCGGTGGACTGTGTAGTAGTAGTGTGCGATGGCACACTGACCACATGACTCTCTGCAGGCATTAGCTGAAGTGTGATGATGGCAGGGGGAACCTCAATCTGATGTACCGGGACCAACACTGTCCTTGCTGGGGGAGTCAGAGATGGGGTGGACGGAGCTGCAGCTGCCCCTGCAGCCTCCCCACCCCGCCTACTCGGGGCAGCAGATGACATGGCTGCCCCTGTACCACGTGGCCTGGTGACACTGGCTTGCGCCGCCACCCGTGGCCTAGACTTGGCGACCTGGAAGTCAGCCTGGGAGTCACCCTGTGCTAGGTCAGGTGCCACAACGGGCCGGTCCAACAAGGGCTGAGCAGGGATGGTGTCAGCCACGTTTCCCTCAACCATGGAGGGGGAGGGGATGTGTGTCCCTGACTGGTCCTCCACACGTGGGGGGCTACGTCCCCCCAGGGCAACTGAGCACATCTATAGAAACCGCAAGCACTGGCATTCCATCAACGCCCATGTAGTATGTGATGCCAAGGGAATCATGACCTCACTATTCGCCAACTATCCAGGCTCCACCCACGACAGTTTCATCTACAGAATGTCTACCCTAAACCGGGACATAGAAGCTGGGCGGCATGGCGATACATGGCTGCTCGGTGAGTATAAATGCCACTGCGCATGCATGCATGTCAGATACTGAGTAATGTCACAACCCCACTGATGATACCCATCACCACCTCCCCAGGGGACAGTGCCTACCCTCTCAGCACCCACATGATGACGCCAATTCGGAACCCCACCACGCCACCCCAGGTAAGATACAACACAGCCCACATTGCAACCCGGGGCATCCTGGAGCGCACATTCGGAGTGCTCAAGTCACGCTTCCGCTCCCTTGACCGTTCTGGCGGGCAGCTGTTATACGCTCCCCCAGTATTGTGCAGGATCATAGTGGCAGCATGTGTCCTGCACAACGTTGCAACACGCCGGGGCCTGGCCGTGGACATGGTGGTGCCCCCACATCCCCAACCACATGCATGCCCACTGCGCATGGGAGGGGAAAGGGCACGGGGTGAGGCAGCCCGTACGCAGCTCTTGGCTAATTACTTCACATAAAATCACACCCCTGTGGAGTGCACACAGCCCTGGCACATACCAGCTGACAATCAATGATGATTGTTACTGACAATTATGATGTGTCAATGGACAGTCAACTGTCACAACCATACCAGCCTGAGATTGTACATCTGGAAGTGTTCCATTGTGTGCTTCCCAAACTACACAAACAGCACCAATGCTGTGTTCAAAAGACACACTTCTATGCTGCTGAAATCATTACCCCCTTGCAAGACACAACATGACAACAGTGCCATGTCACCCAACCCCTCCCCAGCACCGCCACCCAACACACCATGGCATGACATGCCATGTGAGAGCAAACAAAGTCATCCCCCAAACATGACACGTGTCACAAAGTACAGTGTCCCTAATGGAAACTGGCCACCCACAATATGCCCACATGAATGTAGAAACAACAACACACATGACCAAATACTTACCACAATACAATCGACATAGCATAAACATGACAGTACTAAGGCAAAGGATACGTAGTCTTACAACATGAGAATGCCAGCACATCCACCACCTCCAACTGTACAGTGTTGTTGCCACGCACATCTGGAAGTCCACTGCTCACAACATGAGAACCATCTCCAAAGTGGACGGCCTTGTGAAGACACGAGGAATGAACCTGCAAATCAGGAGGGAGACATGGATGCACAAGCACACATCAATACACCATGCAGTGCACAATACAACAACAATATGCACTAGGAATGTATACACAGTATTGACTACAGACTGCCCACACAGCTCATGGGAGTCCAACGTCACTGTGTAATTCACTGTCCCTTGGGCACACCCTTTGCAAGCCCATGGAAACGGGAAGCAGGAGGGGTGTGTGTCTCACTGACCCAAGCATCTAACCCAAACTCAGGACAAGCCTGCATGTGCCCAGCCGGAACACAGTGTATGCCCACGGGAGCCACACAAGGCAACACACTGCAACAAAAAATCAAAAATCAAAAATCAAAAATCAAAAATCAAAAATGGCCATGTGTGGGCCAGGGGGGGTGGTGGAGGCCACCCAGGAGGTCTGAGGACAGGGTGCCCACCAACAGTCACCTGCGTGAATGTTGCGAAAAAAAAACACCTCCATCGGCTCATGGCCTGCACATCGCGCACAGCGTATTTCAGGGGTGCGCGCAAAGTTTTACACGCGATCTGCCCTGGGGGAGCGTGTGCGTGTATTTCAGGGGTGCGCGTGAAGTTCCACACGCGATTGGCCTGGGCGCGTGTATTTCAGGGGTGCGCGAGAAGCTTCTCACACGCGATTGGCCTGGGCGCGTGTATTTCAGGGGCTCGCGGGTGTTTTCACATGCAATCACACTGATATGGTGCGGAGATCCCCATGCAACACCCGACGTGTTGCCCGGACCTCCGCCCGAGTTGCCTGCATTTCTGCTGAGAGCGTACGGGTGACGCGCTCAAGCAGCTGTTCCGTCCTGGTGACAGTGGAAGCCTCAAGGTCCACAAGAGTCTGCCTGAGGTGCCGGACCTCTCCCCTCAGGGCTTCCCTCTGTCCCTGGGCATCTATAGAAATTGATTCCCTCAGATTGTCCAGGGCTGCCTGTCTGTCCCTGTTGGACGCCAACATGTCCTCCCTGACTGAATGGCAAATGGAGTCTGTTGCCTGCTGTAGTAGCTCCATCTGCCTTTCTGGGGGGACAATGGAAGTGGCCACCCTCTCCATGCCCTGAGCAATCATTTCGGATGATGCTGCCTGTTGGTTGGCCATACCGTAAATGGATTGCTCCCATGCGGTATTGCCTGGTGGCGGACGGCCACCGCATTGGCGGGCACCACACTTGTCTGGGGCAAGGCGAACTGCGCCTTGCTGTGTCGGCACTGCCTGAGGCTGCAGGACTGCATTTCCCCTCTGAACTGCTGGCCCAGGAACAGGATCAGATGTTGCGGAGTGTGGCCCTGCATCCGTAACCACCACAGGCGCACCTACCAACACTGACATCCCCATAGTGGGCTCTACCCCTGGTGCAGGTGGGTCGGACAGAACAGTATCCCTTCCATGAACACATACCTGCAAATCCACATAGGCCTCATCCGAATCAACACCTGAAAAGAGTTCTGGGGAGGTGCAGCCAGGGACACCCCGGGACAGTATGGCCTGCAGCAAGAGAGGGTTCTCCCCCACCACCAAACCACGTCCCCCACTGGTGTCTGGTCGTGCTTCAGATCCCTCCTGGGCCTGCACCATCTCCCCTGCCTCAACAGCATCAGGTGCGTCATCCTCTGCAAAAACAAGAAAGACAAAAAATGGAAACAGGCATTAGCACCATGGCACGCTATTAGGCCAGACAAGCTACAGTACCAGTACTTGATTTACACATGTCCCACATGACTATAACCCTCCCATGCATGCACTGTCCATGAGTTGGAAGTGGAGGGAAATGTCAGACACTGATGACA
This sequence comes from Ambystoma mexicanum, assembly GCF_040938575.1. Classification (NCBI taxonomy): domain Eukaryota; kingdom Metazoa; phylum Chordata; class Amphibia; order Caudata; family Ambystomatidae; genus Ambystoma; species Ambystoma mexicanum. The sequence goes on along the minus strand of NC_090929.1, from coordinate 1,271,512,125 downwards.
CCAAGATGGGAGAGCAACACATCAGCTGCATGCTGTCTAGCAGTGATATCACACATTGGCCTGTGAGTGGCATGTCCAATACACATACATGACACATGCCATCACACAGATGGCATGTACCATGGGCATGTCATATATGTGACAATGGAGCAGAGTGATGCGCAGTTGAACCAGGTGAATTCCTACTATCAGCCTGAATGAACACAGCTAAATACGGAACAATGTGGTAGCAAGATGCCACTTCAAGGGCAACTGGCGCAATGTAGTGCAGAACGCCTACTATGGCCAGAAGGGATACTGTAATACCCAAATCCGGGGCGCCGAATGCTTTGGATGAAGCACATGGGTGGGACAAAACACTCAGGCACACACACCCTGACCTGGCAATCAACCAGATCCCCTCCCACAAACTACATACACATGGATCACACACACATGCATGTGCACTCACCGGACATTGCCTCGTAATCTGGCAGTTCTCCCACACCTTGGATCTGCTCCTCTGTGACGTAGGTCCCAGCAACATGCTCATGTAGAGTGAGTTCTATGTCCTCTTGTGGAGACACACCTCCAGTCACCAGAGTTGCGGCATGGCTTGAGGCCAGCTTTTTCTTTGCCCTACGCTTAAGGTCGTTCCAGCGCTTGTAGCACTCAACAGGTGTGCGCCTCATAAACCCAAGGGCACTTATGCTGTCCGCGATGGACTGCCAGTGTGCCTGACGTCGAGCAGGTGTAATCCTACACCCTGAAGTGACCAACATTTTGGCGTCATGTTCGGACACATACTGCACAAGTGCATCCAGTTCGGCATCATTGAAGCTAGGCTTCCTTGGCGTGCCGGACCGTGTAGCCGTGTCGGGGTCATCAGCCTGTACTGGACGAGCACTCTTCCTCTTTCTTTTTGTGGGTGGTGGGGATCCGGAGTGCCCTACGCTGCTCTGGACACTAGAGGCAGGAGCACCGGTGGACTGTGTAGTAGTAGTGTGCGATGGCACACTGACCACATGACTCTCTGCAGGCATTAGCTGAAGTGTGATGATGGCAGGGGGAACCTCAATCTGATGTACCGGGACCAACACTGTCCTTGCTGGGGGAGTCAGAGATGGGGTGGACGGAGCTGCAGCTGCCCCTGCAGCCTCCCCACCCCGCCTACTCGGGGCAGCAGATGACATGGCTGCCCCTGTACCACGTGGCCTGGTGACACTGGCTTGCGCCGCCACCCGTGGCCTAGACTTGGCGACCTGGAAGTCAGCCTGGGAGTCACCCTGTGCTAGGTCAGGTGCCACAACGGGCCGGTCCAACAAGGGCTGAGCAGGGATGGTGTCAGCCACGTTTCCCTCAACCATGGGGGGGAAGGGGATGTGTGTCCCTGACTGGTCCTCCACACGTGGGGGGCTTGGGGGAGTCTGCAAATCCTGGCCACGTCCCCTACCGCGCCCACCAGGCCCACCTCTTGAGGCTCGGCCACCTTTGCCACCCTTACCACTTGCTCGCCTCCCAGCCATGGCACTGATGAAGTTGTGCGTATGGGAGTTTCAGTGGACAATTGTCCTGGGCAATTGGGGGTCAAAGGGGTAGGGTACTAGATGGAATTCGTACCCAAGTGCTCTAGCAAGGCTGTATGTAACCCCTGGGGAAAGATGACGGGTCACGCAACGCACAGGCACCCCTAAAACAGAAAATGACGTGCACGCGACCCCTCATAGACCACGTGCGTGGGAAAAGGAACCTGCACTACGCTGTGGCACCCAGGAACACAAAAATGAACGTATGCGTGTCACACGCAGCCTACAATGACCTCTGAAGGGGTACGCTACACACGGGGCTAGCACAGTTGGTAAATACGTGCGCGACTCACCGTCTGCCTGGGAAAAGAGCGTGAAAAATACGCACGTGTGCGCGTTGGCAACACCCCCGCCAAAAGAAGAATTGTACACTGTCTGAGGAGACAGGACAAAAGGAGAAGTCCAATGGAATTGCGTACACAGGCCAATCGCGTGTGGAACTTCTCGCGCACCCCTGGAATACACGCACACGCTCCCCCAGGCCCGATCGCGTGTGTAAACACCCGCGAGCCCCTGAAATACACGTACCCCGCTCCCCCAGGCCCGATCGCGTGTAATAACACCCGCGAGCCCGTGGAATACACGTACCCCGCTCACCCAGGCCCGATCGCGTGTAAAAACACCCGCGAGCCCCTGTAATACACGCGCCCAGGCCAATCGCATGTGAGAAGCTTCTCGCGCACCCCTGAAATACACGCGCCCAGGCCAATCGCGTGTGGAACTTCACGCGCACCCCTGGAATTCACGCACATGCTCCCCCAGGCCCGATCGCGTGTGAAAACACCCGCGAGCCCCTGAAATACACGCGCCCAGGCCAATCGCGTGTGAGAAGCTTCTCGCGCACCCCAGAAATACACGCGCCCAGGCCAATCGCGTGTGGAACTTCACGCGCACCCCTGAAATACACGCACACGCTCCCCCAGGCCCGATCGCGTGTGGGCCTTCTCGCGCGTGTAGGACTTTGGCACACATTTTATTCCTGCGCAGGGACGCTACCGCCTGCTTTCGTGTGGCGGACATGTATGGGCCTGTGCGCGTCTTTGGCCGTGCGCTGTTTTTCCCTATTCGTTTCCATGAATACGTGTTGTAGGCGAGCGTGTGGGCGTTCTGCGCACTTGCCTCCTGTACTTCCCCCGTGACGCCCACATTTTCATGAGTTGTTCCCCATTCTGCGTGTGACGCCCCGTGTTACGCCTACTTTTGTTATGTGCGCCGCGCTATGTGCGAATTCGCTGTGGCCTTATCGCACGGCGTTCCTTGACCTGTGCGCCAGCGTGCGCCAGCGTGTGCCGCGCACTTTCTCAGCGCACATCCCACATTTTGCGCGTGAACGGACTTCCATGAATTGATGTGCGATGTTTTCTGTGCGATAATCGCACTTGCACTGTGATTTTCGCTGTTTCTCTGCGAATCGCACTTTTTCGCACGCGTGCGCTGTTTTTTCGGCGCACGTTGATTCCATGAATCGGCCTGACAGTCTTTTCGCTTTTTGTAGGCCGCCTAAAATCGGCCGGAAAAAACGGGTTGTTTGTTAGGCGACCTACAAAAATCGAAAATAAGACAGAACTGACCAAGCATCTGTTGAAAGAACACCAGCTGCCCCATCCCTGGGCCAAGGAAGGTCACCTGGGATGCCATGCATGCACAGCAATACCTTTCACTGTGTTACCTCCATTGCAATGACTGGAACTGAGCCTACCCAGCTGCACTCCTTCACACCCACATCTGGCGTTGTCAAAGCTTTTCTTTTATAGTTCACTAGTCTGAAGTCTTACCAGAAAAACACGATTTTAAATATTACAAATTAATGGGTGCAGGTCAACTTTCCCGCCATATAGAGAAAGGCTCTTGACACACACATAACAGGAGCGTTTGCTGTTTCAACTACTCCCCATCACCACCTTCTACAGGAAAAAGATGCCCTTGGCACAGCAATAAGCACGAGCATAACATTTACGCATCTTATGAGTTCAAAACAATATTGTAATCTAAGTCTATATTGCCTCATAGACCCTAGACACTAATTATGTGCTGCGTCTAACAAATGTGCATGTGCTCTCCGCATGGCGAAAGATGCTTCTCTAAAAGCCCATGATTAAGGAGGTGGAGACATGGCAACAGGGCAGCAGGCCATGGTGGCAAACATACTGTTAAAAACTGCTGGGTTTGTGATTCCTGAAAGAATAGGTCGTTCGCCGTTGCACACATGTATTTTGAGTTGCTAATTGCCAATGACATGATATTCATTCGAGATTAAAGCTGTTAATTATGCACTGGAAGAATAATGACAACCAGGTGTGTCACATTATGGTAAAACAACTAGATCAGTGGGATTAACGTCGTCTGCATATTTGCAAACAAACAATGTAAGCTAACATCTAGCATCTCATAAATGAAAATTTATGAGACCAGCAGGGGGTGCAGAAGCTCGGCTGCCTGAACCGGCGCCTCCTTATATCAGGCTGAATCCTTAAAAAATAAAACATTAAAAACAGCAATTCTATGCCCTACCTCTCTCCGATCCTGCTTCTTATCTCTTGGGGCCCCTCTAACAGCGATTTAATCAGGAATCGGATTTCCCTTCAACTGGATCTGGGACAGCCCCTCGGTGAGGCCTCCTCCTGTTCTGTCGCCAGTGAGACCTTCCTGATCGTGAGCGCCTCCCCGCCTCCTGTGCTCCGCGGGCTGCGGGCTGAGCCACCAAAGCCAGCTCAACGATCGACCCTCTGCCTCGGTCCACCCCTCTGCGGGCCTCCTCTGGCACCTCCTGCTTGCTCCCACTACGGCCCTCCCCGCTCGGCGGCTGACGCGGCTACCTGGAACAGCAGTTTCATCCCGCCCGCGCAATTGCCCAAGTGCCTGCATCCTGTACCCAGTGTCTCCGCTTGTGGCCCTCCCCACACAGGGGTAGACGTAGCTGCCCAGCATCGCGGTGTCGCCTGCCCCCTCAGCAGCCTCGAGCCTCTTGCATTGCCCTGGGGCTTCTTCCTGCTGCAATGGGTGTCTGCTGACAGCACCTCCGCTTTGGCTCCTGTCTTCCTTCCACGGCGCCGGATCCATCTACGGCGGCGGATCCTGGGTCCTCCATCTGTGGCGGTAGGTGCTGCTGCCTGGTGTCTCCTTCCGGTCCGGAACCCCCATCTACCTACCTGCAGGGGTCCTACGCTCCTGATCCGGAGCCTCCAGCTGCAGCGCTGCTTACCTGCAGTGTCCTCTGGCCTGCCTCTGCCCCCCCCCGGTGCCCACTGACTGCGCCTCCATTCTGGTGTCGCCCGCCCGCCCCAGCTGCCTCCAGCCTCCCCCATTGCCCTGGGGCTTCTGCCTACACCAACGGGTGTCTGCTGATAGCACCTCCGCTAAGGCTCCTGTCTATCATCCACGGCGGCGGGTCCATCCACAGGGTCCTGGTTCCTCCATCTTACCACCCAGCTTGCTACCTGGTGTCTCCTTTCCGGCCCGGAGCCCCCATCTACCTACCTACAGGAGTCATACGCTCCTGGTCCGCAGCCTCCAGCTGCAGTGGCGCTTGCCTGCAGTGTCCTCTGGCCTGCCTCAGCCCTCCGGGTGCCTACTGACAGGGCCCCCCATTCCGGCTCCTGACTTCCATCCACAGCGCTGGGTCCTGGGACCTCCATCTGTAACGGAAGGTGCTTGCTACCTGGTACCTCCATTCTGTCCAGGGGCCTCCATCTGCCTTTCCTGCAGGTAACCTTCGCTCCAGGTCCACTAACTGGGTCAGAAGCCTCAGTGAATATGGTGCTTCTTTTTAGTGTGAAAAGGTCCAAACGTTGGTATTAATTTCCTGTCTTTCTGGCACATGAATAGCCCAGAACAGCAAGAATGCAGAGATCTGTAGATATGTATTGGACATGGTCCGTGAATATAATGACATCAGATAAGTTTGTGTGAGTGGGGGTTACCAAGTGAGGAATGCAAGGCGAGTGGATCTATTCTGCTGGCTTCCCATAGGAACCTTCTACCCAGGCACACATATCTTAGGTCGGTTCAGTGGAAGCCAACAAACGGATGTCAAACCAGGCAAAATATTGGCATGCTTCTATGTCCTGCCACTAGCCTCATTGCTAAGTAAAAAGCAGACTCCAGGTGTAATAGGGCACACTATGGGACCCCTGACAAAAAGCCACTACCTCCACCGACACGAGAAAGAGGTACGGCCTGAACTGTGAACCAAATATATCTGTAAGGGGAAGACTTGAATTCACTGGGAAATGATAACTGAAATTGTGGTAACAATGGCTTTTTAAAGATATGTGGCCAGAGCAAAAGTCGTGTATCCAGGAGCAAGTCCAAAGGTCAACCTGGATTCTGCCAGCGTTCAAGTTATACCATCAGAGATCAGGGCTGCAAGCCTAGACTGGGCATGGGAAGAGGCTAAAAAGAAAAACATGAACTCAGTTTTTGGAGAGTTGAACTTGAGACTCGCAGAGATCATTCCTGCCTCAATTACAGAGAGTAGGATAAAATAGGTAGCAGGCATTGATCTGTGATGACACTCACATGTATAATTGAGTGCAGTTGCCATATTGATGTAAAGAAACACCACAGGCAGTCCACCATATTGCATGGTAGCTCTTTGTAAAGGTGACATGAGAAACCCAGGATACCCCACAACATAACATACAAGGGCAAGCGAGATGGATCTATCCAGGTAGATTAAGTACTACAAGAAAGAAAGGAGCACAATAGCTCAGGTAAATCCCTCCGTAGGCCATATAAGAAGAAACAATAAGGTGTAATGAGTAATGGTCCATCCCAACAAAAACAGCTGTGATACCCTGTCAGTGTTTGCACAATATTATTGACACACATGGCAGCAGAGGGTGACATGATGGTTGGACAGAGGGCACTGGGTGTGGGGGTACATCTACACTATGCACTGTAACTGAATAAATCACACATGTGCAATGATGAATGTCCACTTTGGTCTTGTTTTTCACACAACTGGTGTATTAAATGTAACAATGTAAATGTAAGTGAAAAAACTCTCCACCACCCTCACCCCCCACAACTCCCCCACACACCCTCACCCCCCTCCCACTCCCCCCACAACTCCCCCACACACCCACACCCCCCTCACCCTCCCCCCACAACTCCCCCACACAAGTCACATACAGTCTCCAGAGCCTACATGAGGCTGCCCTGACAATTAATTGGGACTCCCTGGTCCAGGGTGTGGCTTGTCTTGCCGGTGCAGGGTACGGACCGACCTGCGGAGCGGGCTCGTTTGCGTTGAACTAGAGGAAGACGGTGTGGCCGCATGCTGTGGTTGTGTAGATGGTTGCCCTGCCTCCATGGCATCCGCTATGCGGCCTAACTCCTGCCGGAGGGCCGAGACCTCCTCACAGAGGCGGCTGGTGTTCTCAGTGAATGATTTCACCATGGAGGCAGTGTTGTCCGTGATGGACCTGCCTAGTGCGGCTAAGTCCTGACGCCACTCCTCCCTGGCCAGTCGGTTGTCCTGGACGAACCCCCGCAGTAAGCAGGTCAGCCCGCTGCGGCCCTGCGGGTGCCCCTGTGGAGGTAGTCGGCCCCTGGCTGTCCTGCCCAGCCTGCTCAGCCTCCCTAGCCCAGAATATTGGACTGAAGTGTCCCTCCGTCTGGACATGACCAGACTGCTCCGGGGTGGTGGCCTGCTCTGTATCCAACGACGATACTTGGGGGATGCCGGGGGATTTGGGGTATGGACCATATCCGAAAGATCCTCCTCCATGGGGACCCAGATGTCCTCCTGCGTGTCCTCCACAGTCAGGGGTGCCTTGGCTGCCACCTCGCCAGCCATACTTGACTCCTCAGAATGTGGTGCCTCGCATGTGTCATCAGGCTGTGCAATGGGTGGAGGTGGTGGTGGTGCTTCGCCCTCCACGGGCCTTGGTGGCACCGGTGCAATGGGTACCTAGGGTGGCTTGCCTGTTGGTACACGGCGCCCCCTGGGTTGGCTCCTCGAGGTTGAAGGGCAGTTGCTGTCATCCCGGGACCTCTTCCGGGGTGTGGTGTGTGCAGGGGTTGCGTCCTGGCCATCGCTGTCATGGTCAGTGCCTGTTGGGGTCAAAGAGAGGGACGCATGAGTGATGTTTTGATAGGCATCATACATACATTAGGACAATTGCTCATCCACACAATTGGGGGTAATAGGCATTTGTGTTTGGATGAGCACGTTCTTTGATACATGGGTGGTTAATGCAGGCATACGTCAGCTTCACTCATGTTGCCCAGGAGCAGTGCTATCTGACATGCATAGTATTTTGACCATGCACGCTGTGTGACTCGTGGCATTTCCAACTTTGTGTGGTATGTGTCATGTACGTTATTGCCTTGCACCAGGCATCTGCATGTGTCTGTGATGCATCAGCCAACTTTGGTGGGAGTGTGTGTGTTTGGACCACCATGGCTTGACTCTTGACATATTGGTTGGCTTTCATCAGAATTGGCATAGCAATGTTTACTTTGGACACTCACCTCCATTGCCCGATGTAGTGGCGCCAGACTCCATCTCGCCAACACCTTCAATGGCTTCCATCCCTATCATGCTGGCGCAGATGTCCTCCCATGGGGTGAGCTTTATTGGGGAACTGGGACCTCCTCCTGCTCCCATGGCCTGGCTGCGGTTCACCGAGAGGATGTTGCGTACCCTTAGTCGCAGGTCATCCCAGCGCTTCCAACAGTCTTTTGTTGTGCGTGGGGTGTTCCCCACTGCACTTACCTTCTGGGCAACAAGTGCCCAGGTCTCTTTCTTCTTTAGCACTGCCTCTCTCTTCATGTTGCTAGAGAACACTATGGCAGCATGCTCCTGCAGTGTGTCCACCAGCATCTGCAGCTCATCCTCATTGAACCGTTCTTTTCTGAGGCGGGCAGCTCCCTTCTTCAGGGCCTTAGGCATAGTGGTGTTGAAGGTGGATGTTTTGCAAAAATCAGCAGAGTCCCAGGAGTCCTGTGTGGTGAGTATGGCAATGGATTGTGTTTTTAAAGATGGCCGCCGTGCTCCTTCCCGTTCCTGTGCGATGACGCTACTTCCGGTTCCGCTTATTAGCGGTCACCGTAAATAGTGGTGACCGCTAACAACGGTCACCGCTATTTACGGTGACCGCTAGTGCCGCATAGAACAATGTGGGTAGTGTTATCTGCGCTATGCTTGATGCCGCTAAGGGCATTTTGGGTGCCTTTAACGGCATTGGCACAAAATACCTTACCGGCATGGCGTAAAGCTCGTGCCCGCGAAGTCGTAATAGTTCTTTATTAGCAGACCGGTGACAGCCCGGACACGCTATGTACACCATGCCGGTAAGGAACGTTACTTACCTCCAAAACTCGGAATGACCCCCATAGTCGTGAAATTCCATGACTATAGAATTAAAGAGTCAGTCTTCGGGGAAGCCAGAAAGGCGAATCAGATCCAATTTTTGCAACTCAACATTTCAGGTCTTCCAGGATGTATCCCAGCCTATGCGCCAGAAGAGAAGAAAGATGAGACCGGTTTCAGAGGAATTGAGATGCTGCAAAGTGAGGTACAAGTGGACCTACCCCTTCGGTCTACAATTTAAACTGAGGGACAAGGTTCATACAGTCTTTTTGGCTCACGAAGGGGTGCAGCTCTTGAACTACCAGACCCCAGATGTGGGCCTGCCTGGTTCGGCACCCTGGAGAGAGAGGGAGCCCAACAGGGAGTCATGGAGAACGATACAATGCAGCAAAAAGCAAGCCAACCAGTGACACTCATGTTTCTGCTGTTAGATATTCCTAAGGGATCACTACAGGCAAGGCGGAGAGAGGGATAGGCTTGATCCCGAAACTGCCTCTGGAAGGGCGTTTGGGATGGTTGCACTGCTGGTTGCCACCAAAGTTCTAAGTTGTATGCTTACACTGTTTACTTGCTTTGGAGTCAGGGCGGACGGAGGGTAGGCGTACATCTTCCACTGCTGTCACTTGGATGTGTGGAAGCTAGCATGTAGGGAAGTCCGCACACATCCTTGGAAAAAGAGGTGCCCAACGCCGTCAATATGGTGATTTTTGTAGGTACATTGAATACACAGGGTCTCAGCACCCCTAATAAGTGCACACAGCTATTTAGGGAACTCAGGTGTCTACATCTGCACCTAGTTGCCCCTCAGGAGACATATCTGCTGGCTAGGGACCAAGTTAAAACATGGAACAGATTATGCCTGCACCAGTTTCCTGCATCAGCAGATGGCAAAAAGGCTGGTGTGGCCATTTTGATTCATAGGAACCTGGGTTTCACGCATGTTAAAACTAAGATGAGGGTGGATGGGAGGTATGTCATAGTGGTTGGCTCCCTGCAAGGGAAGCTGGTAACTATTGTCACATTCTACGCCCAAACGCTTCCCAGGAAGCATTTATGTTGCAAGTTCTGGACTTAGTGGGGGAACAGGGCCAGGGTGATCTTCTACTTCTTGGGGGCATGAACCTGGTCATGAATGAGGCCCAAGACAGATTGTCATAGGTTACCTACCCTGTGATGGGTGCGACCTCCCAGAAACTGAGATACTGAATTCAGGAACTTAACCTGATTGACATATGGCGCACTCGTCACCCCACAGACAGATATTACACATACACCTCCCATCTCCACACATCAGCCTCCAGAACAGATGACATATTTATGACATTGGAGTTGACAAGGCTGATCCTGACCACTGAGATAGAGCCAATGACCATGGTAGACCACGGCAGTACCAATAGAGAATACCCCCAGAGTCCTTAAGGGATCCAGTATATCTACAAGAGGTAAAGGAGGGGGTTAGGGACTATTTAAAAAATAACTACCTCACTTAGGTGTCATACAAAACACTCTGGGATACTCCTAAGGCCATAGCTCTGGGCAATATCTTCTCTAATACAATCGCAATGAAGCAATTAAGCAGTCTGGAATAACAACAGCTCTTAGAAGAGCAGAAAGAGGCAGACAAGGAATACAGTCAAGCCCCATCTAGAAAGAACTTCAAAATGCTCGTCACGACCAGGAGTCAACTGAAGCTTCTTAGGTAGAAAAGGGCAGAGCACACTCTGCACTGTCTTCGGCATAGGTACTATGAGCAGGGCAATGTCACGAGTACGCTTGTAATCCACCTCCTCAGAAAGCATACCAAGAGATCATTAATACAAAATTTGACTGTCCCACAGGGTAGAAATTGGGGTGATAAAGCTAAAACCGGGGAGTTGTTTTATGTTTTCTATAATTCACTGTACTCCGCAAGCTGGCCCAGTTATCAGGACCAAATCATATACCTGAATGGGGTCGATTTGAAACAAATTTCGCAACTGGACTGGGACCTCTTGGACTCCCCTATAAACCCTGTGGAAGTGATCCAGGCCATAAAATCATTGAAGCCAAACAAGACCCGGGCCCGGATGGCTTCACCACCATCATCTATAAATCACTAGCAAAGCTGCTGGCAAAGCCACTGGCGGAGGATTTCAACGCCATATGGGAGGACGGAAGCCTCCCAGAATCCATGAAGGAGGCCCAGGTAGTTCTTTTACCCAAGTCGGGGAAGTACCCCAAGCAATGCTCTTACTGCAGGCCAATAGCCCTTTTAAACTAAGATTACAAAATATTCACTAAAATTTGGAACGGGTAGGCTCAAAAAGTTAATGCCAACTCTCATAGACCCAGATCAATCGGGGTTTGTCTGGGGAAGGGGAATGGCAGATAACATTAGGAGAGTCCTGCACTTAGAAGACAAATTGGGCAGAAACCACGCACATTTACTCTTGCTGGGACTAGGCTCTGAAAAATCCTTTGATAGGGTTGAGTGGGGATTTCTGAGAGAGGTTCTGGTGAAATGTAACATTGGCCCTAAAATTCTTCACATGATCCTAGCCAATTACGGTGATCCGACAGTTCGTCTGATGGTCAATGGGACTTCTACCCCACCAATTGGTTTGGGCAGGGGCACGCAGCAGGGTTGTCCCCTGTCACCCCTACTTTTTGCAGTGACCATGGAACCCCTGGCAGCATGTATAAAGGCTAATATTCACATAGCGGGCATAACAATTGGTGGGACCAAGCACAAGTCTAACTTGTTTGTAGATGATGTCATCTTATCTCTTACTGACCCACTTCAATCCTTGGTCCATGTGGAGGAGGAACTACAATGGTATGATTTGGTGTCGGGGTGGAAAGTAAATTGCTCCAAGTCTGAAATACTAGGGCTCAACATTCCCCACTAATTGAAGTCTGAACTGGAACAGAAATTCCCACATTCCTGGGCAACCAAAACACTGTGATACTTAGGGGATTAATATACCAGGGAATCTGACCCACCTATTTAGATCCAACTACCCCGATCTTGTACACACTGTAAAGAAAGACCTGGAACAGTGGGACTCCCTCCACCTGTCCTGGTTCAGCAAAATGGCTGTGATTAAACTGAAAATTCTCCCAAGATTGTTCTACCTCTTCCAATCAATTCCTGTCCCTGTCCCTAAGAGCACATTAGGGAGCTGGGAAGCAACGTTATTGCAGTTTCTGTGGAGGTGGGGCTCACACTTGACACTCCCAAGAGCTTGGGAGGCTTGTCCCTGTCCAGATTTTGGACTACCACCTGGCTGCGCAGGTCAGTCTGCTCATTGACTGGGTACAAAGGGACTCTGGGAAAATATGGGTGTCTATGGAGCAGGCTGTAGCAGAATGCCACTCGTGGACCCAACTGTGATTGCCAAGACATAGGAGAGCGCAGCGGCTATATATTAACCCCATCACTAAGTCCACACATGTTCCTTCCTATCCCCGGTCACGCGGCTAATTCACAATGATGATTTTACCCCTGGCAGAAAAGACAAGGGCCCTCATTAGGACCCTGGCGTTAAGGGGTTAACGGTACTGTAAAAGTTGTCGGCGCCGTTAAACCCTTAACGCCTTACTACGAGGTCCCTTTGCGGGACCCGACCTTAACGGCTGGTCTAGACCAGCCGTTAAAGTAGGGGCCCGCAAAGGGACTCTCGAGGTAGGTACGGTACCGCAATTTGCGGTACCGTACTTACCGCCTTCCCCATTCCCATTATGCCCTATGGGGCAAAAATGGGAATGGGTAAGGGCCATGGTGGCATGGGGAATTACCGCCCCGCCAACCTTGGAATGGGGTGGTAATTCCCCATTCCGCCATGGCGGACTCCGGCATCGACCATGGTGCTTATAGCACCATGGTGTTCCGCCGGAGTCCTAATGAGGGCCAAGGACTTCACACAATGGATAGACAAGGGCTTGGGCAAAGTGGGAGACTTCTTCGTTAATGGGAAGATCAAATCATTTAAGGAATGCAAGGCTGTGATGGGACTTTCGGAGGCAGATTGCTTTCAATGGGCCTCATTACGACCCTGGTGCTAAGGGATTACCGCTACCGGTAAGGGTACCAATCTCCAGGCTAGGCACTGGGTCCTCCACCCCACCATTGCAGGGCTGGAAGTTAAAAAACTTACTAGTTTGGAACTGGTCTTCCAAGAACTAGCCAAATCTAAAGGGCAGATTTCCAGGATCTACAAAGCTATTAGTTTGCTTACAGTGTCCGAACAAAGGTCCTATTCCGATGGTTTGGAGAGAGAGCTGGGAGAGGATATATAGGGGGCTTCCTCTGCATTTTGCCCACACCTGGCGGAAACACAGGCAATAATATTAACAATGTTGTATAGAACCCCCTACTGCCTTCACTGGTCTCATGTTAAAACTTCTAAGATGTGCTGGAGGGACTTCTGGCTTGAGGTCCGATCCAAGCCGAAGGAAATACTAGTGCTTGAGATACCAGGGGACCAATTGTCAATTCTCCATCTTTGTCGAAGGACAGAATCCCCCTCAAATGCTCTATCGCTGGACAAAGTGTGGACCATTCTCATAATGGAAAAGCTCACCGCTAATATGAGGAACTCTCTTCCTCCCGTCACTGCAACTTGGGCACCTTTCCTGAAACATACTCAGGAAGGGTTTAACTCTTTGACGTGCCCAATTCGATTAAGCGCCCTTAACCTGGTGCACCTGCCCTACAATGTACTCCTTATTGTTACTGTTGTTAATTTATGTGATTTCTTGATACCTTGTTGAAATTATTTTGACATCTGAATGTACTCCTGAGGTGGGATGTGAGGGGTGGTAGGTGACAGGGGAGGTGTGGGGGGGTATTTGAAATTATGATATGAAAAGTTTTACTACTGAAAACTGGGATCTGATGGGTCATGTAAAGAATATAAAATAATCAATAACATTTAACATTTAAAAAAAAGTTAGAATAACAAGGCTCAAGCTCTGCAACAGGTTAAGGGAGATGCAGAAAACCACAATGCAGGACAATGTCAAATATATTACGTACAATTAGCCATGGTATTATCTTACAAATAAATAACTTTTTATTTACAGTATCTTAAGAAGATGTTTGAAAACTAATATAATCCCTCCAACTATTCCTGATATCTAACCCCAAAGTGGATCAAGTCTAAAGGATATTTTTTTATTCATTTGATATTTGTAAGGCACCTATACATGAAATTGTGTTTCAAGGTGCCACAAGACCAAAAGGGGGTGGGACAAGGGAGAACGATAACAATAATGGTCTTAATAGGCCTTGTGACATTCGGATCACGCCAGTGCAGTAACACGAACTGTGAGGGAGACGGGGGGAGTGCCGGTATGCACGAAATGTGATATGCTAGGGTGAGAAGGGAAGTGCAGGGTAAAGAGGAGAGAGAGCAAATGAAAAGTGTCAGTGAAGGAGGGGAGAAAGGGCCACAGGGGCTAAGCGAGTGCTCAGGGGAAGCCAGGAGGGCAAGTGCCAGGGATTGCATGGGGTGGCGGGTGTGAGGATCCACATGCTAACTGCAGCAGACAGGAGTGCTAGCAGGGGATGGGGAGAGGGAAGAAATCAGAGAAAAGGAGGGTGTTGAGGAGCTTCTGGAACTTAAGGAGATACGGCTCAAGCCTGAGAGGGGCAGGGAGATCATTACAGAGGGAAGCTCCTGTTGAGGAGAGATCCACCACACTCTGCTTAAAGAAACATCTGAGAGTTTGAGCTAGAAGACTGAAGGGCTCGAGCAGGGAGGTATTTAGGGAGTGAGAGTTGGATGTAGTGGGATCCCAAGCCACAGAAATCTTTGTGGATGATGCAGAGGGTCTTGAACTTGAGCCTAGAAACAACTGAGAGCCAGTGGAGAGATTCTAGGGCTGGAAAGATACAGTCCCTGGACTTGAGGCCAAGGATAAGTCTTGCAGTCCTGTTCTGGATTAGTTGAAGGGGGGAAGGGTGGATAAAGGAAGATTGATGAAGAGGCTATTGCAGTAGTTCAGCCTAGAGAGGACTAAGGCTATGGAGACATTGAGTTTCTGGGGCAAGGTGAGGAAAGGGAGAATGCCTCTGAGGAGGTACAGCTGGTAGTGGGCCTTCTTGGCAAGGTCCGCGATGTGAGGAGAGAAGGAGAGAGCAGAGTCAAAGATGACACCAAGGTTTCAGACCTCACAAGAGGGTGAGGGAAGGGGACCCATAGAGGGCAGCCAGAGGGTAGAAGGGAAGGAGGGACAGGGTTCACAATGAGAAGAATCTCAGTCTTACTGGCATGAAGACAGTGATCATTGGCATCACACCATGCCTGACTAGCAGTCAGACAGTCAGGGATGACAGAGGAGGAAGAGGAGGCAGAAGAAGGAAGCTTGAAGGAGAGCTTCATGTCATCTGCATAACACTCGAAGTGAGGAGAGAAGGAGGAAATCAATTGGGTCAGAGGGGCAAGGTAGATGTTAAAGAGCCACAGAGAGAGGCTAGAGCCTTGAAGGATGCTGCAGGTGGAGAGTGTGATAGGGGAGAGAAAAGGGCCCAGTTGAACTTGGGAAGGTCAGTCAGATAGGAATGAAGCAAACCAGTCCAGTGCCAGACTTGTAATTCAAAGGGTGTCATACATCCGATTTGTCAGGATTGTAGAATTGACTGTGTCAAAGGCGGAGGAAAAATCCAGAAGAATAACAGATGGAAAGTTGGAATTGAGATTTGAGAGAAGGCCTTCACAGGTGTTCAGTAAAGCAGTTTCCATGCCTCTGTCTGCTCTGAAGCCAGACTGGTGGTCGTGGAGACAACCATCAGATTCAGTGTTTTGGATCAGTTGGGAGATGACTAGCTTCTCCAGGAGTCTGCCCAGGAAGGGGGTAATGTAGATATGGTGGTAGTTATCCATGTAGAAGGGATACAATCAATACTAACCAGAGTAAACCAGGGAAACTGTTGTACTATAAAAGTGTCTGCAATTGTTTGGAATATTATTTGAAATATAGTTTTCCCAGAAAAAAACATTGCAACACCATTTAAGGTAGTGCATTATGGAATCATAATCAATAGCTCAATTTAAGGGGGACAGGAGTTTCTCTTTGTCAGGAGCATGTCTCAGCTTGCACTACTTATGGAGTGCTGAAAGTGCAGCAGGGCAACCACTGATCTGCCACAACAGACTTTCCAAAGTCTTTCCCAAAGGAAGGACCAACTATACTTTTTGCTGTCAAGGGGCCCCAAAGCATTGGCGGAGAAGGGACAGTACTTAGAACTGCAATCACTGACAAGCAATGACAGGCTTCACAGCATTATCCATCAGTGCCTGGATCTCCCGAAATTGGCTTCTCACACTAGACTGCAGATGAGGAAAATGTACCTGCCCACCAGCATCCAGGCCAGGGATCAGATTTCTCACCTTTGATGAGCATGTTAAAGGGCAGTCAAATGACGATTCCTAAGTTAAGGCAGTCAAACAAAAGCTACCTTTGATTTTGTTCTGTTTGAAAATTGGCCCCTCCTGCATAGTTACTCATCCTCTGTGGTTGTAGGGTTTGTAGGAAGAGGATTGCAGTGACGGGGAAGCATTTAAAGTTTATCCAGCAGAGTGGGGATTTCAGAGAAGAAATGGTTACATTAAGGGACTTAGAAAAAAGTCAAAAGCATACAACAGTCAATTGTGAGACTTTGCTTAACCGTAGTTTGCAAATAGTTGAAGACTTGAATAAGACTTAGGGTCTGATTCACAGAACGTTTTCCTATGGGATTGCACCATTATAAACTGCGTATGTGAATCAGGCCCTTAATGTTTGACCATAACATTCTCAAAGAAATAGATTTGATCAGAGTTCATGATAATACTAAATGGAGAAATCATTACATGTGGCAAGGAGTGAGAGGCATGTCAGAAAAATAAGAAGCACAGACTGTCTTTTTACAGAACAGTCCAAGAGTCACAAGTCCAGAAGTTTACATTAATAAGGTAAAAAGGTTCATGCAATAAGGTAATCCGTGAACACAAGTAGGTGATCCCTAGGTAGGCCTAAGGATTTACAACCTTGTAGCAGGCATGACAAATATGCAACACAAGATTCTCTGTAACAAACTACAGCGACAGTAATTCTCATTTTCCACACAGGAATGACAGGAGCACAACTACGGTGTGCAATCTTGGCTCCATTCCACTCACAAGGCAGCAAATGTTGTATTGACCGTGTACAGCAATCAAACACCTGCAGTGAACATGAAACTTTTTCTCTCACTATATTATGCTACACTTATGAGCACTGGTTTTAGCCACTAGAAATACTGCAGTACATTCTGCTAATCTGTCTACAGTTTCAAAGCGGTGCCTTCAGCATCCCATTTTCCCTCAGGAAATTGCTTTGAACTCTGTTCCATCTTCGATGCTCGGGAGAATTCTCTTGGGGGCAGTGGGATTCCTACTGCATCGATGAAAAAGTTAGTTTTGACAGTTTAACTGAAGCAAAGTATGTATATGATCACCTAAGCCGCATGGAAACAACTGAAAATAATCTTACCAAAATCTCTAAGTATCCAAATCGGTATAGTATCTTATAAGGTGACCACAAGTGGGCTGGATAATCTGTGGGCACAAATCACTCTGTTGTCAGCTCCTTGGCCTATGACAATTCATAGTCAGTAATTTTCTTTTTACCATCCACGCCACAAACACTGACATAACCACAAATCATTTTACCAGCCTCTAATGATTATTTGTGGAACTGCACCATTATCAGCTCTTCAGAATACAAAGGGCCTCATTATAAGTCCGACGGTAGCCGTGCCGGTAAAACCGGCAGGCTGCCATGGACTTGCACATTTTTCTGGCACCTGGCTTGCCGGTAACAGTGGGGGATTATAACCTTGCCGGTCCGGGACGTCAGGTGCCAGACAAATTATCACTGCCTAAAAGGAAAACATGGCAAGTTGCTAAAATACAGAGGCATAAACCAAGTGCCTGCAAAATGTATAGTTTTGTCCCAGGAAGAAATATGTATTTTAATGAGATTCAGAGACAGTTTATAGATATAGTCAGACCACAAAAGGAATCCCAGGACTTCTAAAGTCAGCAACAACAAAGCCAACAAATACAAAAACAAGAGATCCAGAAAACAAATATCCAATTCAGCTAAGATAGAGTCAAACTAGAACATACAAGAAACCTCCACTCAAACAGCTGTACAGCTTCTACACAGAAAGAGCACATGTAGCTCTTCATGAGCTTTGAAAAGCCCTAATGCTCTAAATTCAGTAATTCAAGAAAGTACAAAACGATATCATCACTGTACATTTGTAAACATTTGGGGGCATGAACCTGGTCATGAAATTTTCGATGTATCATTTCAAAATAAAATACCAATAGATGCCACAATGCTGTGCAGTGAGGATATGTCAGCCAAAGGAATTGGGTGTGCTGGTGTCATCTGACTCACCTGTTTAGGTACAGGCATAGATCAGCAGCATAAACTCTCACTTAGGACAGAGGAGGCAATACCCCATGAATGGACATCTGCTTGCTGGCAGGGCTTGAAATGTATGTACAACTGATTGCATGAGAAGCGATTAGCAGGGAATCCATTGCATTTGGTCCCAGACTGGAACCGAGGCGAATTCTTATAATGGCAGAGAACCATGTAGTCCATAAGACTCTCATGTTAAATGGAAAATCACAAAGTTAAAATTATGAAAGACATCCTGTACCTCCTACTTCCTATAGAAAAACAACACACCACATAATTAAATCACATGGTTGGATGTATATTTTTAATATTAATGTTGAGTGTGATTGCCATACCTATCAAAGAATCAGTAATACTAATCTGGCGTTACCCTTTCTAAATGGTTGAAAGCTGACCTAAGTATGGACCTAATAACCATGAAATAGATCCCGAAAAGTTCACTAAACAAATCAATCACCAAACCACTGCTGCTACCTTTGGAAAACCTTAAAACATCAAATATACTGTACTGCTACAATAAACACATGGCACAAAAGATCACCCTGTTGTCCACTACAAACACAAGAAGCAATAAAAAAACACTGGTTCAATTATCACAACACTGAAAAAATAATAGTATGGAAAATATTTGACACAAATCGCTGAGTCCCCTTTTGTAGACTGCACAACATAATTTCAAAACCAATCCAAGAAGCAAAGTATGAATAATGAAGAGCCATTGTCACTCAAAATCAATTGAGGATGTTCGAAAGCCTGGAATCTTAGCTCTTAGGCACTTGGGTGCAAACAATCACCCGGTCAAATGATTTTTCAATACCAATTATGTGTGGATTAGTATGACTCTGCCCTTAAAGTCACCCATGATCGATGTTGGAAGATCTAAAAATTAGTTTTAATGAGCCAGAAACAACATTTCTCTAGATTGTGGTCTTTAATCGTGGTGGGAATATGGTCAAAGTGGAGGAGAATGGTATGTGCCTTCTAAAACACTCAACTAATTGGTGTAAAAGCAATTGCTTCCTATAAGTGGTTTACAAAAGTAGTTACAGGGGAAATATTGAAGGTATATTATCTCCATTAGGCTTGAAATCTAACGTGTTAGCAATACAAGATTTGGTCCTGATGAATATTCACCTTGCCTCCTGGAATGGCAGGAGGCTAAATGAGCCAATTGAGCAAAATGTATTTATTTTCACATTTATGCAGGACACTTGTTGATACAAAAATGTTAAGGGGCACTCACCTGTTGGAAAAAAGACTTAAAATATATCTTGATTGTCAGTTCAAACATCTTAGAGTCAAAGAAAGGATGTCAAAGGAATCTGAAATTAGGTGTGTTACACTCAATCAGGAATCCTGAGGGCAGGTTCCTTATTGAAATTGCTCATACGTGCTCTGGAATCCTTGCCAAGCAATATTCATGCATAGAACAAAGGTCATGGAGATATATTTAAATGGCTGTCACAGAGAATCTCAAACATGTCAAATGAGAAACTCATTTTGTCAGGAAGTTTCAATGTAACGATGGATCTGCAGCTGCAATGGGCACCAGGTTCTGTCATCGATGATAAGCAGTTTAGTAGACTAAGCATTTTACAAACTGGGATTGCTAATGCTACTCCATATTTCAGAAAAGCCACCCTATAATTTACTTTGCTTGATGCCATATGACTTGGTGCAGAAAATTATGAATTCATAACGGGAGAAATTGACATCTGAGATCATGACCTAGTCTACCTTGAGACTGATATGAACCCTGGCTCTTCAGGATACAAAGTTGTTCACAGTTGTTCAAATGGAATACAAAGATGTTACACTCAATAACTGAACTTTTGTGGATTCAATCAAAACAGTTTGGGACTCCAGAAAATGTAATGCTAGAGGAAAATAATCAGTTACTCCTCACCAGCAGCTCCAGAAGAACAGTCAGCAATGGGCAAGAAACTTAAAAAAGATAGATTTGATTTGGCCAAACCCATAACCTGCAGGATTTGCTATATTTACGAAACCTAGACTCGACCTGAGTCAATTTATGCATGAGAAAGTCAATGCTGTGTCTAAACTACGTCAATGCTACTAGTGGAATGGTGAGGAAGTTGGCAAGCTGTTGATTGAAGGACATCAAGGTCAATTATAATTGTGTCCATCAAAGATTCCTCTGGAAAGGCTTGCATTAAACATGTGGACGCTAATGGTGTCTAGGTTCATTAGGAATGGAACCTAATGAATATTTATGAGTCACTTTGGATAGTACTTTGGGTAGTATAAAATTGCCTGATTTAAGTGAATCTAAGAATGCATTTTGATGACTCTCTGGTTGTGGAGGAGGTTAAGTCTGCTATTAAGGACTTGACAACATAAGGCTCCTGCTCTTGATGGTTCCCCAAGGAATGTTACCGCAAATGTTATGGGAGCATGTAAAATGTTTAAATTTAAGCAGGTAGCTACTAAAGGAATCAAACAGTCTCTGTGGTAAGAACACTTAATCGGGACGGTATTGCAGAAACATTGCACTAGTAAAGTGTAATTAGCATTAGGGCTAACATTGGGCCAGTGAAGAAATGCATATTCTTTCAATGTATCTTTATATCATGGCAACGTTTGCTGTAATCCTAGTCCTTTTCCCTGGTGCAAAAAAGCATTGAAAGATTGTTTTTGCAGTAGGTCAATTGTTGCCCTAATGCTAAAAGCACTTCCAACGGTGCACAGTTTCTGTAAGAGCATCCTTGTTTCCTATTTTATAACCTGGGCTAAATCCTAGAAGATGAATTAGACCATGCTTTTGACATAATGTTTTAGGAAAATATACCAGTAAGCCCCTTTGGAGGCTGTGCAGACTTATTACCAAGGCAACATTGGTGGTTATGCTGAAATTGGGCTTGAGAGTGAGTGGTCAATGCTAGGCCTATCAAAAAACTAGAGGTTGTTTACACCACCTGGACTGCACATGCAACACAGTGATTGGGTTTCAGGATGAGACAGGGCCCCATGTTAGCATAATTGCTGGCACGCATACAATTCCATGACCACACTTATTCTATTTGCTCATTAATGCAGTTTTGGCATTGTGAATGGTAAAAGATAGTTTCTATGTAGATGCATTTTGATAGCTTGCATGACTATTCTTCAGTTATGAAAGATGGCAATGAAACCTGATGTTGATTTTTGATTGGATGACCTTTGCACTCAAATGAAATTTTTAAATTACATTATTTAAATTTCCTCATACACCACAGAATTTTCATAAGGGCTGTAGAAGGTTTGAGGAATGCTATGAACTTTGAATTATGCAAAAGCAGTAGGTAGTGGATGGGAGGATTTGAATCTATCATAACCACAGTCATTGCTCTAGCCAACCCACCAAATCGTATTTATGCAGGCCAAAATGGCATTACAAAAGTGAAAATAAATCATATGCAAATCTGTCCCACCCTAAAAGGGGCAGCCGTGACAAAATACTAGATCACATACCATTTGTACAAGACCAAAAGCAACTCCATGCATAGTTCAGACTCATTGGGCATCATCAACGAGGTGTTGGCTGGGACGTAAGTGCACAACCCACCTCTAGACACACCCGATCCAAATACAGTGATTTATGCAAAACTGAAGTCGATGGATGGAATGTTTTTAATCAATCCTAACCGCCAATATGTCTTTTGGGAATCCTCAATCCCATTGTTTTTCAGCCCGCCAAATCATTACAGAAGGGGAAAACCATATTCAAATCAGCCATGGTCTCACCCCAAAAGATGCAGTCCAGATGGAACTGCTAAGCCACAAGTGACCTTAACACATAGTTTACTTTCTCATGATTTGTTTTTTATACTTAAATCCTTCACCCCACCTCACTTTTTCTTGTGTTCTTCAGTTGTACACATTTGTATATATGTTCTTTCTGTTTTCCAGGTGAAAAGAGTCTTACTCTGTTTACTTGCAATCAGTATCTTTAGGGGTTTCCAAACCACGTTTGATGTTGGACAGTCTAATCTGATTGTCAATCACTGGGGATTGCACTAAGTACTCTTTATGACTCATTTATATGCTGATTTAAAAAATAAATATTGCACACACTTGGGAGATGTGTTCTTTTGTCTTCTTTTGTGGTTAGGCTTTATCTGATGGGAAGGTGAAGATTCATGGTATTTCCTTTATACCTTCACAGTTTTGTAGTACTCTTTGGATCAGTTGCCTCAATAGATAAACGATTGAAAGAAAGACAAAAATGGTAATTATTACAATGTTATTCTTGACACTAAAGCCGTACACTGGTAAACAGTTGCAGAGATTTTTCACTTTAAGGCCATACAAAGTGACTTCATGGTAGGGGCGTTACTAGGGGTTCTGGGGGGAGGCTATGGCCCTGGGTCTTTTGGTTGTAGCCCGAGATAGAAGCTCAGAGGCTACAACCAAAAAGCTAGCTAGCCCTGAGTCCTGACATTAGTGTAGCCTAGGATCTTTTCCAGACCAGCAACACCCCTGCTTCAGCGCCTTCTAGCAGAGTGTCATTAGCTTCATCATAGATTGCATTATTAAGCAGCAGACTACCTGAACATTCCACTATGAGCACACCTATCAGTTAGTCGTTCCTTATTTGAAAGTACTATAATGTTGAGGCAGGACTTTGTCATATAAGTTTACTATCCTAAGGAGTTCTTCATCAATTAAAGGAAAGCAAATGTAATCAGCCATAAATGTAATCCTAAACCCAGGGCGATATATAGAGGAATGTAGTAATTATAGACCAAAGTCCTTGATTAGCTTGGTGAGTAATATATTTACTAAAAGAGTGGGAATCAAAATGCCAGAACTGTAAACTCCTAACCAGACAGGTCTTGTGAGAGAGAGGTAGTTGCAGCACCACGCGTCAGCTTGCAGATATTTCCCTGGATTTCCCATGAATTTTGATGCAGAGAAAGTTTTCTCCATCGAGATAGGGGTCTTTCTCCTGCCACTTCAAAGTAAAATGCCTGTGAGCATCATACAGACCCAATACACTAGATGCAGACCAGGAATAAAGTTAACAACTTGCTAATGCAAGGGATACACATTGGCTGTGGCACAACGCAATGGTACTCATTCCCCCTTCCCCCACTACCTGATCTGTTACTTGAATCATTGTCTGTGTGCCTTTGAACAAACAATAGGTTTAAAGGGATCAAAATACAGAGCATAGAAGTAAAAACCCAGTTGTTCTCAGACGACATGCTCATGCACAAAACCAAAGGACACTTAGCCAGAGATGTTCTAAGGAATGAACCCATCTGGTTACAATGTCAGGGTTCAAGAAAATCTGGAGTAAGTCAACATTAAAGCCCTTGATATAAATCACTGATGAGTCAGTATGTAGGCTTTGGGTGTGTATATAAAGCACCTCAGAATATTTTTCCTAATCAACCGGAGAATAATTGAGACCCTGAAGTTGACCCTCTTCTCCTGGCCATCTCACAGAATATGGAGAGAGAGAATGGTCCTTCCTCAAGCTGGGGCTCTGGGGAAACATCCATGTATGTAGACGTGCAATGCTTGTGGAAATGGACATTGAGTGGTACATGTACCCCTTTAACAATTGCAGTAGTAAATTAGCTGAACCATTTAAAATTATGTTAAATGTGGAGCAGGATTATACTAAGTAACTTTGCTTAAATCCTGGATAAAGAGTCGAGTGATGAGTTTTAGCTGCATTATGTATGGGGTATTATTTTATTGATATCCATTGAGATGTGGATGCACCTTTTGGTTTTAGTAGAGAGTATGTATTCTAGAAGTATTAATATGTTGATATTGATGTTTTAGTTGTTACTTAACTGAATCGATTGTATTTTCTTATAGTTTCTCTTTTGTATGTTGATTAAAATTGTAAAGGTTGATGTATGTTAACCAATAAAATAATAAAATAAAAGATTAAACATGACAGTGCTACTGAGAGTCTTCTATACTCTCATGAACATGCATGCCCCAATTCAAGGAACCAAATTCATAGAAATTAAAAAAAACTATTAATGAACTTTGGGTGGGAAAAGAAGACCTCTAAATGTTTGATGAATTAATTACAAACACCAACTGGTGGAATGTGTTTGGCCTTCCATGTGTAGAAGACTATTCAAAACCTGGAGCGAAGTGCCAGACCGCTGGAAAAAAAAGCATCAAACAAATGCCGAGCTGGGTATGCCTGAAAGTGACAATGACGCGAGAGTTGAGAGTTGAAAGAGAAAGTAGATCTTCTGCAACCTACATCCAGAGTCCTCAGCAAACAGCTGATAGCTTTTTGGATTGCAGAAGATGCTGTACAGTAAATATCCAGGAAAGCAAAGTGGGATAGGCAGGAAATCCATGGCGCACATTTTTGGGTCAACCCCAAGATAATGATAACAATAAGGAAATCCATTTGCACCCCTGTGTGAGGAAGAATATTCAAAACCCTGGAGGACATTAGGAGTGACAAGAGAGCAAGGAATTCCTTTGGCAAACTTGTGAAAGAGTATGGTTATATAAGGGATGAAGTCTGGATTAACCTGCATCTTCAAGAGACAATTTGAAATCTAGACTTCACAATTCAGATACGGAACTAACACGGAAAACCTCCCCTGTGGAAAATAATGACCGGTCAATGTCTCAAATGTGTAAAAGTAATGCTAATGATAATATGGACTTTGATAAATGCAAGCTGCATAGGCCACACGAGCTAGAGACTGATATAACAATAGATGAAAGGATGTAATAAAGATGCAACATCGACTGTACGTACACAGGACATGGGTCAAAATGTCCAACCACGATCCAATAGGCACAGACCAGTGCTGAGGATGTGGCATAGCTAATGCCTGCATTAAAATATCACGAATCTAGAAGCACAGGACAGAAAGGATCAGCTTGGTGTAAGACACAGTTCACAGTAGAAACATCTTTAATCCATTTAAATGACACCCCAAACAAACACAGCTAAAAATACATGATATATAGGCACCACGAGGTGGCGGAAGACTAGTGAGCAAATCCAACAGAACATTGAAAGTAGAAGATTGTACTGAGGAACTGCGAAATCTTACCTATGGAAAGGGTGTATACAGCTGGGAAACAAGGAAATGACATTTGCAAGCATCTCAAACAACTTCTTAGAACTCTACAGCTTGTGTGTGTTCCCTTACCTCTCCACATGAGCCGACACTTGGCACACACGAGTTCAGACAAATATTTGTGAACTGGAAGCTTAGCCTCTTCTGATTTTAAACTGCTATTTATCAATGTTGGAAGAATTTTATAGCGAAGTAAGCCATTCAAAATCTGTTAAAATTTGTACAGCTATTTTCAGTTATTTTATGAATATGAAATAAAAAAAACAGTGTTATAATGTGGGATTTTATAAACTATATATGTTTGTGTCCTTTAATAAATAATTTTGAAACACAACAAGAGATGCGCAGATCTTTCAAAACGTTTTCATTTTTATTGTGTTTGGTGAATAAGTGCTGCAAGGATCATTGTTTAAAGAAATGACAAATTAAAGTAATATAGTTGCTATTGTCCAGCTGTGAACGTTACACCATCCTCGTCTCTATGATTATTACTTTCTGAGGTTTTCTATGCAGTATATTCATTTCAAGGCTCCTTGAACTGAGCTAAACGTTCTGCTAAGATACTACATAGCAATGAAATGCATGTGTAAATATATATATTGTCTTTTAAGTGGTTTCCAATGGTCATAGTTCAGTTTAGGTAGTGATATTGAAGACATAGCTTGGTGAGGTACGCTCTGGCTGCTCAGTTCTGTACGCATTGTACCAGTCACAGGGTTGAAGGCCAAAACTCAACATTGTATCCTTCCAACCTGGATAAGTTAAGTAAGATTGATTTGGGTAATAGTAACAGTGTTGTAAAACCTCCTGCGTGGACCACATCCCAAATAACAGCTTATTTAAAGCATGTTTGTTCTCAGTAGAGGGGCTCCCACACTTTTGTAAAAAGTGTCGTAAACAATGCTTCAAAATGTCAAAAATTGTAGCAACAAGCACTATTTGGAAAAACGTATTTTATAATTATAGCATGACCTTCAGCATATGATTATTGCTAGCAAGCTTCCTATTTTATGCATACTTGTGTTAAACTCCCTTTGAGTTAAGTGAGACTAAGGACCTTATTTATGAAGAGTTTTTCAATGGGATTGTACCATTATAAAAACGTTTTTGTACTACAGGCCACACATCTCTGTACATGGTTGAAGGTGTGAATTGATTTTCAGTTGCTAATATACCAGTAAAAGTAGGCAAAAACTGAAAGAGATAAGGGGCATTTTGTCAATAGCACCGGTGTGCGTTAGGACCTCCGCACATGCCCGGTGCCTTGCACGCATCAGAGATATACAAAGATGGCTCATTTGTATGGAAAGGGGTGTGGCCTCCTTTCTTGAGCCGCATCTCAGCCTTTATTTTGCAGTGGGTACTGTGCTACCTCCCTCTGAACAGGGATGTGTCCCCCACGCCATGTTTTACTTTCACATTTTTCAATGCAGAGCCCTAAAATCTGTAGATCGCAATAATTCTGAGTAGGTGGGGCATAGGAAGTATGGCCCCACTGCCTCTCGCTATTGTGCTGACTGACAGACAAGTAGTCCTCTCCTCTTCTCTCAGCGTGCTCTGCGTGGGGTAGGCCTTTCATTTGTCGTGGTCGTAGTGGCAGCATGCTAAAAGTGCAAGTGAGGGTAAGTTTGTTTGTTTGTTTTATTATTTGTAATGCGCGAGGGTACCCGGGGACATCAAGGCGCAGCCTTTACAGGAATATTCGAACCTTGGTTACAAGAATATACATAATACAAGAATAAAAGTACAGCAGTGTTATATACAAATCAGAGGTAGGCCAATAGGCCATTATATACAGGTAAGCAGGAAGCACAGAAGTTACAATTTGTGCAGGTATCGCTAGGCACTTCATGGACTTAGCAGGTCTCCAATTTCAGCCATGAGACTACCAAGGAACGGAAGTTCCGGTAGGGCATGTCTACTCTAAGGTTTGGAGGCATGGAATTCCACAGCTTTTACTGGGAAACTATTGCCCCCAATGGTAGCCCGTTTGTAGTTAGGAACAGATAGACAGTTTTTGTATGCAGATCTGGTGGGTCTTAGTGAGGGCTGTCGGTGAAATCTGTTGATCAGGTAAGTTGGGGCGGCCTTGTTAAGGGACTTGTGTGTAAGTGATGTCGTTTTTAATAGAATTTTGTCTCTAGTGGAGAGCCACTTGTTCTGTTGGCTGAGACTTGTAATGTGTTCTCTCCTGGAAATGCCCAGGGCTGCTCTGAGAGCATTGTTCTGAAGGGTTTGCAGTTTGCTGGTGGTAGCCTTAGTGTTAGCCTTAGTGGATCCCATGTAAAGGGCATTGCAGTAGTCGAGGCGAGACAAAATAAGAGCTCTGGCGATTGTTAGGCAGCTAGAGTCCGACAGGAAGGGTTTAACTGCGCGGATTAGTTTTCACTTGTCTTTTGAAGGAGAAATTAGAGTCCAGATAGAATCCCAATGTTTTGACCTCCTGTTCAACTTTGATGTTATTTCCGTCAATCATGAAGGAATTATAGGCCGGGCCAAGTTTCTTTATGCTGTGTGTAGTACCTAGGATGATAAGTTCTGTTTTATCATCATTCAGGCATAGTCCGTGAGTGGCCATCCATGCCTGGATGATGATGTACACCCTATTTAACAAGGCCAAATCCTTTCCATAATCCCCAGAAAGCGGAAGGAGGATCTGGGTATCATCTGCGTAGTTGGTGTAGGTGATACCGAGATGATCCAGATCATCGAAAAGGGGCTTGGTAAATATGTTGTAAAGTGTGGGGGAGACACAGGAGCCCTGAGGGACGCCGCAGGTGATGGGTATAGGATCTGCTGCCGCTGTGGGGGAGAAGACCCTCATAGTCCTGCCGTTAAGGAAGGAAGTGATCCAGGTAATGGCATTAATGGCCTTGGTGGAAAAGTGAGCTGAAGTGTGGAGGTGAGAGGATAGGACAGCGTGATCGACCAAATCGAAAGCTGCCGATAGGTCAAGGAGAAGGAGTAAGGCAGCTTGCCCATTGTCCTTGAGTGAATCGATCTGGGCTTTTAAGTCAATGAGAGCAGTTTCTGTCCCGTGTTGGGGACGGAACCCAGATTGTCTAGATCCTAGGAGGTTGTGTTCTTCCAGGTGCTTCTTTTGAACATAGGCAACCTTGTCCAAGATTTTTAGAAGAAAGGGAACCATCGTTATAGGTCGGTAATTAGTGGGTATGGCTGGGTCGAGAGTGGGTTTTTTCAGTAATGGGAGTACCCAGGATTGTTTTAGGTTAGCAGGGATAGATCCAGTAGCGAAAGAGGCATTGATCAATTTTGTGATGAAAGGGGAAAGGTCGCGGGCAGCGTCCTTAATGAGCTGTGCGGGGCACAGATGTCCCTGGCAATTGGACGGTTTCAGAGATAAAATTATTTTTTCAACTTGCAATGTGTTGACTTTGGAGAATTGGAACCGGGCTAGAGCAGTGGGCAGGAGCTTGTCTGGAGTTTGTGAGTTAAGGGTGTTATTCAAGGAAGCTCTTTTGCTGGAGATTTTGCTTTGAAGAGTCACAATCTTATTTGGTAGAGCATTTTGAATTTCTGAGCACCAGTTTTTATCTTTAGTGCACATATCAAGGGGTGCTATGGGGGTTTCTATTTCTTTGA
Organism: Ambystoma mexicanum; assembly: GCF_040938575.1. Lineage (NCBI taxonomy): Eukaryota > Metazoa > Chordata > Amphibia > Caudata > Ambystomatidae > Ambystoma > Ambystoma mexicanum. The sequence continues at coordinate 1,271,483,125 of NC_090929.1, read as the reverse complement.
GGACTGAGAAAAGTTCTTTTATGTTGGATTTAGCTTGGGATATGCGAGAGTCAAATGAGGTTCGTTTGGCCAGGTAGATTTCATTTTTGTAGAGTGCAGCTAGTTTGGAAAGTGTGGGTTTGTTTGAGTCTGACGGGGATTTTTTCCAAGTGGCCTTGCAGTTTCTTTTTTGTTGCCTTAGGTTTTTGAGGAATGGTTTGTACCATTTGTTGAGGTGCATTTTCGGTTTGCTGCTGGATCTAAGTTTGAGGGGGGCGATGCGGTCCAGCGATGTGGCCATAATCTTGTTGTATTCTTCAACCAGGGACTCCGGGTCCAGGTTGACAGGCTGTTTATTGAGGGTGGGGAGTAAATTTGGGATAAGTCTTTCTGCTGTCATGTTTTTCTTATTTCTGGTGAGAGTGAGTGGGGCCTTAATGATAGGCTGAGGTGGAGGTCTGTCGGTGGATAGCGTGAATGATACCAAGTGGTGGTCCGTCCAGGCTAGGGGTGAGATATTAGTGATATTTGCTAGGCAATTGTAGTCGCCCACCCAATTGCAGTGTTCTGCGTTTCGAGTGTGTTGGTAACGTGCATCTTTGCGCGAAACCTAGTTCAGTGAGAGTGTTGGTTGTAGTGCTAGCACGGTGGTCTTCCAGGTCGTTATAGCCCAGGTTGAAGTCTCCTAAAGTGAGTACTTGTGTGGAACTTTTAAGGTTGCTAGATAAGATAGAATTCAGGTCTTCATCGAAAGTGCCAATGGGACCTGGCAGGCGGTAGATCAAATAGATGTTAAGAGTTTGGGTGTTGGTGAGGGGTATTTTGACTGCTAGAAGTTCGCACGAGAGGGCGTCTATGGAGGTGACTAGTCTCATGGTGAGACTGCACTTGTGGATAATGGCGACAACGCCACCTCTTGAGTTGGGGCGGTCATGTCTCAAGATGGAGTAGTTATTAGGGACTGCCAGCATGAGCATAGGGCCTGCTGCTGGGTGTAACCAAGTCTCGGTGATGGCGAGGAAGTCTAGGTCTTCTGTGAGGATTAAGTCTGCAATTTCTATAGCATGGGCTAACAGTGATCTAGCGTTGATCAGGGCTCCCTTGATTTTAGGACTAGCTATGTTTTTAGGAGTAATGGTTGACTGTTTAGAGGAGGTAGTATGGCGCGTGTCCTGTGTGGGTTCAGGAGTGCCCTGGTTGATAGAGTCATAGAGGGGTGTGGAGTGGAGTTTTTGTGGTGAATTACAGGTTTGTGTGGATGGATTAGGTTGGAATGGCCACGTACTAGAGTTTTGTGTGAGAGGCAATGAGCGGGCCAGGGGTTCATGGATTTTGGCTAGTCTGACTCTGAGTCCTAGGTTTGTTTCTGTGGTGATGCGAGGATGACTGGGAGGTGGCAATGCATAAAGGTCGTTTATAACTAAGTATGGTGCTTGGTTGTTGGGTCTAGCTAGATCTGGCATATTGGGTAATTGTGGAGTCATCTTGGCTTGTGATGCAGTAGTAGCGCTAATCAAGATATAGGCTAGTAGGTTAGAGGTAAAAGGACACATGCTAGGTGGTGGCTTCGAAGAGTGGTATTTAGTCTGACTACGTGGGTAAACACCTAATTTCAGAATGTTGCAATTTGGTCAGAATGCATAGGTAGACACCTAGATTCAGAAGAGAGCAATTTAGCAAAAATGCATAGGTAGACACCTAGATTCAGAAGAGAGCAATTTAGCAAAAATGCATAGGTAGACACCTAGATTCAGAGCAGAGCAATTTAGCAAAAATGCATAGGTAGACACCTAGATTCAGAGCAGAGCAATTTAGCAAAAATGCATAGGTAAACCCCTTAGATTCAGAGCAGAGCAATTTAGCAAAAATGCATAGGTAGACACCTAGATTCAGAACAGAGCAATTTAGCAAAAATGCATAGGTAGACACCTAGATTCAGAACAGAGCAATTTAGCAAAAATGCATAGGTAGACACCTAGATTCAGAATAGAGCAATTTAGCAAAAATGCATAGGTAGACACCTAGATTCAGAACAGAGCAATGTAGCAAAGATGCATAGGTAGACACCTAGGTTCGGAATAGTGCAATTTAGCAGGGATGCAAGGGCAATCATCTGAATTGAAATGCAGCAATTTTGCAAAAGAATGCATGTATATGCAGTTGGAACTTAAGCAGATTTCAGGCAATCTACTTTATTGTCAATAACTTAAGCCATTTCAGCAAATAAAGTTACGAGGCTATTAGTTAGTTTGCATGTTAAAGAACAGTTTGGCCTTGGTGTGGGGAGGTGTGAGTTGGCATTACTCTCTAGGATGGCCAATGTTATGGCAAGCAATATGGCAGTTCAGGAAGGGGCGTTGGGCTAACGACTTACTCTTAGGTGCTGATGTCGTAGGTCACTGATGAAAGAAGGGAGATTCGTTTAGGGCGCACCCACGTCTGCACGCGTTCTGCTGCGAACAGCTGCAGACAGGCCCTTGTGACGGTGCCCTTTGGATCGGGTGGCCTGCCTCCGGTCGCAGTCGCGGGTGAATGGAAAAGTGCAGTCCAATCAGCTTACGGCTGGGAAGAGGCAGGGCTATTAGTGGGCTCGGACAGACACAGCGGCCATTTTGGCATAGAAATGGCCGAGTTATTTTCAACGGCGTCGGATGCAGATGCCTTTTAAATTAGGCTTTGCTTACTTGGATGCCGGTAACAAGGAGACAGAAGCGGGTGCTTCTAAATGTACGGCCATCGTGTTGGCGTCGATTCAGAGACTCCTATGGGCAGAACATCAGCCAGAAGAGAGGGGGCTCCTGCCCTTCGCAGATCAGGGTCTTATGAGCTGCGGGATGGAGGAAGGTTATAGATCGCAGTATCACGCACCCAGGCGCATAACAGGGGCAAAACAGGGCCTTATCCTTGGACTTTCCCACGGCACGCCTCCCGCCTACGGTGGCCGTGATTGGAAGAAAAACGGCGTGTGTTGCTTAGCAACGCACAAACACAGTCTCGCTTTCAGCCCGCGTTGCGCCGGCCATGTTGGAGGTGGCAGAGGCACGGTCGCAACGTGGCAGATGACGGGTAAAGGGCTTTAATGTGCAGGATGCACTAAGTATGTTGAATAACTAGCATTAAAAGGCTAGTGCTGTCGAGGGGTGTTGAGGATCAAGGCGTGCATTCGCGTAAACTTGCCGTGATGATCATGCGGTGCGGATGAAGACGCTGCTGTGGATGTACTGCTCGAGTTCGTAGTAGTGAAGATGCAGGATCAAAGGGAGTTTCCTGCCCGCTCCTTCGTTGGACGATGGGGTTCTGCTTTCACTAGTGGCAAAACAGGGCCTTATCCTTGGCCTTTCCCGCGGGACGTCTCCCGCCTACGGTGGCCGTGACTGGAAGAAAACGGCATGCATTGCTTAGCAACGCACAAACACAGCCTCGCTTTCAGCCCGCGTTGCGCCGGCCATGTTGGAGGTGGCAGAGGCACGGTCGCAACGTGGCAGATGGCGGGTAAAAGGGCTTTAATGTGCAGGATGCACTAAGTATGTTGAATAACTAGCATTAAAAGGCTAGTGCTGTCGAGGGGTTTTGAGGATCAAGGCGTGCATTCGCTTAAACTTGCTGTGATGATCATGCAGTGCGGATGAAGACGCTGCTGTGGATGTACTGCTGGAGTTCGTAGTAGTGAAGATGCAGGATCGAAGGGGGCTCCTGCCCGCTCCTTCGCTGGACGATGGGGTTCTGCTTTCACTAGTGGCAAAACAGGGCCTTATCCTTGGCCTTTCCCGCAGGACAGCTCCCGCCTACGATGGCCGTGATTGGAAGAAAACGGCGTGTGTTGCTTTGCAACGCACAAACACAGCCTCGCTTTCAGCCCGCGTTGTGCCGGCCATGTTGGAGGTGGCAGAGGCACGGTCGCAACGTGGCGGATGGCGGGTAAAAGGGCTGCAATGTGCAGGATGCACTAAGTATGTTGAATAACTAGCATTAAAAGGCTACTGCTGTCGAGGGGTGTTGAGGATCAAGGCGTGCGTTCGCGTAAACTTGCCGTGATGATCATGTGGTGCGGATGAAGACGCTGCTGTGGATGTACTGCTGGAGTTCGTAGTAGTGAAGATGCAGGATCGAAGGGGGCTCCTGCCCGCTCCTTCACTGGACGATGGGGTTCTGCTTTCACTAGTGGCAAAACAGGTCCTTATCCTTGGCCTTTCCCACGGGACGGCCTCCGCCTACGGTGGCCGTGATTGGAAGAAAACAGCGTGTGTTGCTTAGCAACGCACAAACACAGCCTCGCTTTCAGCCCGCGTTGCGCCGGCCATGTTGGAGGTGGCAGAGGCACAGTCGCAACGTAAGTGACATGTAAATGATTACATTGTGCAATGTTTGTATGTGCATGCATGCAAATGTGGTTGTCTGAGTACTTGTGTGTGTGATTGTGTCCGGGTGTGAATGAATGTGTCTGTTTTAATGTATGTGTGCATGCAAGGAATTGCCTGAGGGCTGTATGAATGCACAGCTGAATGAGAATGCATTTGTTGTGTGAATGTTTATAACTGAGAGTGAATGGACGCATGTGTTGTGTGAACGTATGAATGTAGGGGTGAATAAGAGAGTGCATTTTCTGTGGATGAGGGCATCTGTGCTGAGTGTATGTGCCTGCACTGTGTGTATGAAGGGGTTTTGGGCCAGTAATTTAGGGGGCCTATTGGTAGCATGGCATCAAAGGTAAAACATACATGATGAATGCTATTACATAGCTAGACTGGCACAATTTGGCACAGCCAGACTAGCTATACTTTCTTACTGGGGCATGGTATTTTTTACTCGGCATCAAAGGTAAAGTAAACATGAAGAGTATTACTACGCAGCCTTCTTTTGTACAGCCAGTCTAGTTATGTTTTCATATTGTGGCATGGCATAATCTACTGGTATGAAGGGCAAAGTCAATATGCATGTTATTATGATGCAAGACTGGATTCTTTGATCCAGTCAGTCTGGATCAACTTCCTTACTGTGGTATGGTATTTTTATAATGAGTGTTATTATGTAGCTAGATTGGCTTTCTTTGGTGCAGCCAGTCTAGTGATGTTTTCTTATTGTGGCATGTCATTTTCTACTGATATGAAGGGTAAACCCAGCATGATGAGTGATATTATTTTTCTAGGCTGACCTTAAATGGTGCAGCCAGTGTGGATGTACGTTCTTAATGTGGCATGGAATGTTCAACTGGGCATCAATGTTAAAGAAAACAAGCGTCATTATATGGCTAAACTGGCCCCCATTGATGGCACCAGTCTTGACATATATATTCTTAGTGTGCCATAGCATTTTGTTACTGGGCCCCAACAGTAAAGCAAACATGATAAGCTGTATTACACGGCTAGACTGGCCTACATTAGTGCAGCCAGCCTGCAAATGTTTTCTTTCTATGCCATGGCATTTTTTACTAAAAGAGCCAATAGGAGTAAGTTATTATATCATAATAATTGCACATATTGGTGCAGTCTGCATAGACATGTATGGGGACAGCCAGCATGAAAATGTTTTGTGTACTGGAATATATTGTGGGCAACAGCATCATGAAAATATTTAGGAAAACGGTCCAGTGCGCTGTCAGCAACTTGCATCTATTCAATTGTTTCATGTGGTACCATACAAAACCTATTGCAAACTTAGACTTTCACCCAATTTTTCAAAGAAATTGTGCTAGAAAATATTAACTAATTATTTAAAAAATGTTCTCCGGGAGAACCCCCAAGAACCACCATTGGTTTGGGCCCCCTCCTCATGCTCGATCGCTGCCATATGGTCGAGGCAAACCTCCCCCCCCCATTAATACATTCAACAGCAACCACTGAGTATTCATCCCATCAACAAAGGTATGTGCTTTCCCAAGCATAGGTTGCAGCACTCAGAGAAGGCACACACCTTTTCACAGAGCAGCAAGCTCATCTAACGTGTTGTAAAATTAGTTGCAGGGCCGTTTTTGCAAAAACTGACAACACACATTGCGATTGTTATCGGGGGTGCATGCCATACATTTTAAATGCAGAGATCTGTGTGTGCCTGTATCTCACACCCATGTGCCATTTTCACAGGGGGGTGCACAATTAGATATGAGGCATCGGGCAATATTAGATTTCATTCACCCACCCATACCAACATCTATACCAATATCAAATTATTCCATGTAATTTGCCTTCCATGCTGACAGACACCACTCATGCGTTTACCAGGGTAGCATTCTAAGATCATGTATGCCCTGTTAGGGTTAATTACCAAGGAAACGTCCGCACAGTCACACCTTGCTTATCCAGGATGGATCCCTAGCAATCTGCTGATTTTAGGACATTCAGAAATGACCTCATGTAATTATGTTTCTGGAATGGGAGCACTTGCAAGTCAACGCAGCTGCTCAGGCTACACTATAATTAGTGTTTGTCAGTGTTTAGAACTGCAGCATTGCCCATGTTTGACTAGGAAAAATGCATAAAGTACACTCTATCTTTGTGAGTTCAAATGTAGGCTAATGCTGAATGCAAGCAGAAGTGACTTTGTGCTAAGCAGGCGCAGCTCCAGGGTCTTTCAACCTTTTCAGTAGATAGAGGCCTCGAGCCCTTTGGGCCCCAGCCACCTCTCTTAAGTGGTAGTGTTGGTGACCCCTACATGCAGTGGCCGAGGGTGAAGGTGCGTGGGCTTCTCTCATGCAAGGAGAGGGTAACTCTTTGATGTTGTCTCTTTCTGGTATGCTGCAGATGGAAGCGTAGGATGGTAATAATGTCATATTCCCGCTAAGGATTTGAAGACTAATTGGACGAAACTTGGAAAGTGAATTGGATGGCATTAACTTTATGATTTGTGTAATAGATTTATAAGATCATTGTGATGACTTTTTTTATGTATTTCGTAGGTTAGTAGTATTTTTGGAGGACCAACTTGATAATTGTGATGAATTTGAATATGTTATGCTTAATATTAATGTATGATATGTAATTCACAGAAAAGTGCTGAACATTTCGTATTGCATGTTTTAATCTTGTATAAAATTTGAAAATGAAACCAATCACAATGAATAAAGAACATAAATTACACTGTTAGTGTTTCACCTCCCAGCTGGCAACCTTTCTTTCTTCTGTTGAATACAGCTTCTTACCCCGCCCTTCATTGCTTTATCTCTCTATTATAATTGCCCCAGCTATTCCCAGCTGTAGGCAAGGGGGGCTTCCAAACATCCTGTTGAAATGTGAAGGACGGCACATATCGTCAGCTGGCTCTTCTGCTAATGTGTGAATGCCATCCGCAAATGGGACTTCAGCAAGAAGGCAAAGCTAAAAGGATTCGTGCTGGAACCCAGTGGTGCCATCTTTAAGCACTCGCCATGCCTTGCGTGGATGTCAGTGTGCCTCGTTATCAGAAATGCATTCCGTGAAACTGGCAGTCAAGTTTCCACTAAAACGCCAACGTGCAGCGCAATCCAGCTCTGCCTGAGAATGCGTCCATGACACAGAAGACAAGGCTTGGGATAAACCTTCTTTACGTCCCACATCCACAAGGACAAGTGTTTCCCAAGTGTGGTCCTTGCAACAGAAACTGTGACCAGTGAAAGTGCAACTAGCACACCAGCAGAAATATCCCCAGTGTAAAAAAGAACATCTTTCAATGGATGCTTGCACCTGGGCAATGTTTGGCCCAGACCTGCTAATTTGCCTACTGCAAAAAATGCACTGAAATAAGATATTGTTCAGTAGGACAATTATGTCCTGCTGCAAAGCGTCTGTAATCTCACGCATAATGTTTCAAGGTCCTGATTACTAGTTAATTTGAGTGGCTTATGATGAGTTATTATTATTATTATTATTAGAGGTAGTAGTCATAATAACAATACAAATGATATTACTACACTGTTACAAACTTAATACAATGTAAGTGTATGTCTTCCACTAAGAGCCATTAGGCACAATTAACACTTTCAAAGGCTGTATTTCACGGAACGATACCAACATTTCGTCCCCAAAATTACGACCATTCCATTACCGCGTCTTTGCGCGGTAATGAAATGCCGACCCCCACTACACTGACTAATGGGAACAGGAGTTGTGGGGGTGTCCCCTGCTCCCTTTCGTTGGTTTAGTGGGGGTCAGGGGTTGCGGGGGTGTCCCTCGCTTCCATTAGATGGGAGCGGGGCACAAAAAAGAAGAGATGCAGGGTCGGGGGAGAGACGGCCGCACACTTGACAGTGTGCCACCAAAAAGGTAAGTGTGTGGGGGTAGGTGGTTCCGAGGGAAGCAGGGCACAGTGATTTATGTGATGACCGCGCCACGCCATAAGGGGTGTCGGAAATGTAATTGTCGAACATTTTGGGCGCCGCGGTAATCACATAGATTCTATTTCACTGCTAGAGCATCGTGCCAGTGAAAAGCAAAAATCATAATTCACTAGTTTCACATCAAGGCCAATAAAAAAGCATTTGTCCTGCCTCCCCTAGGTTGCGCCAGAGTCTAGCAAAGCAAAGGAGGCACTATGCTCTGCTCACAAAGCTGTGCCGGGCTTAGCAGCAGGCCTATCACAGTGTCAATCTGCAGTAGTACACAACACTTCTCGCTGACACAGCTACCAGTGCCATGGTCATCAGGAGGCCTGCCCCTCGAGCCACCTGACTTGCTACACTCCGCCCGCCCCTCTCCTCCACGCCACCCGGGACAGCTGTACCCTTCCTCCCCACCAGCAGCAGTATATCTGTTCTGATGTTAGCTCTGAAAAGTGCTCCCTTATGCATCTGTACTGTTGTATACCTCTGTAAAGAGCTCTGTTATGATTCTGTATTGTTGTGTACCTCTGTAAAGCACTCTGTTGCTTCTCAAAGCTAGGTCCGCGCTCAGTAAATACTGTAATAATAACTGTGAAAGAACTGGTGACAGCCTACCTGCAGCTCGACTGCCTTGGAGAATGACAGCAGCTGTAGCTTCTCACTGCCACAGACCTGTGGCTCCCACCATGACAAGCAGCAACACACCATAGTATGGCATAGAAGTAGGGAGGGCAGTGGTCGAAGTGTACAAAAAGAAGGAGTGGAACTATGTTCCCTACTGGCCTGCACCACTCCCACAAACCCCATTGATGCACCCCCTCCCAGGCACAATACAAACCCAAAAACACATGCGCCAGATGTTTAAGGGAACATCCTGTTAATGACTCCAATCAACAATTCCCACTAAGTCAGTGCCTTGTCTGGGATTGCTCAAGGGAAGCCCTTATTTATATATTTTTATGACAAGTTATAATCTGGATGATAAACCCTTATATAACACCCCTCTCTTTGAATCCCCCTGACCTCACTGAGCCAAGAAGTAGGTTTGTTTTGCAAATTAGAAAGGTTTATTTGAAAAATTAAACAATAGATATATATCAGACTTTTATAATAAATTCATATTTGATATCACACTTAGACATGACAGTGATCAACAATGGATGATGTTATACTAGCACACTGGTTTAATTACTTAGGAGTAGTATAGAGAGATAAGGTAGCTGAGAATGCTTTATGGTTTCAAGGAGATGCAGAGATGAATAAAAGGCAGTACAGAAATAAACTTGATATGATTTCAGCAAAAGATAATATGATCACTTTTTCTCTGACAATTCACTCCCCCCCCCCCCTATGCAATGTAAGGATATGGAAGTAACACACACAGTCTTCAGGAATACAATCACAGTACAATACGAATTCAGTTCCCCCCTAGCAAGCTTATAGCACCAGGGATGATTTTGAAACACAGGCGAAAGACTTTCAGGTGATTTGCAAGGGAGTGAAATATGCTAACATTGATTTTAATTCCCTCTAGAGGTTCAGGGTGAGTGAAGATACTTTAAATCAGTTCAGGTCCACACCAACAATGATTAATGAGGGATTATCAGGTTGAAAGCGGATTTCAGTAATGGGAGAAAAGGACAGATCGTTCTACACGTGGTTGAAATGAAGCAAAATGTCAAATCGCGGCAATTTTTTTGAGTGCATTGAGCGCAATTACGGAGGCGCTATAAGGAGTAGCAAGTCGGTTTGGAGCTCAACAGGAGGAACACACGATTTCTTATGATGCAGTTCTAAACAGTTTCAAATGTTTTGAATCAGATTATTTTAAGGTAAGAGATGGGTTCTGCACAGTTCTAGCTGGGTACTCGCACTATAAATTTGAAAGGAATGTCCTCGTCACAGATCTGGTCAACAAGTTTAGCTGCGGTTCTCTCTGCTCGGCGGGTCAACCAGGCACCGGTTCTGTTCACAGTGGTCTGGTCTGGGTCTCTGGTTCTGCTGGTCTGGATCAAGTGGATTCTGGATACCGCACTGCTTTCTGGGTACTGGTTCTGTTCTGGATACACAGGACTCTTAGCAAGCAGCAAACCGCACAGCCCGGCGGTTGAATAGTTTGCAAAAGATTTTGAGGCCTGCTGAAGAGTTCAGCTCTTTGGAGTTTTTGTTCTGGAGTTAGTCTGGATCTCTGGAGTTCTGGTTTCTGGAGTTCTCCGGCCGCGTGCTGCGCAGGAATTCAGTTGAAGGTTGGAAAATGAATGTCCCTGTCCGGCTTCCAGTGGCTCTTTTTATGTCTTTTGAAAATGGGTGTGGATTCTAACTTTCTATGCCCAACCCACTCATGATTTGATAGGTCAAGGATTTCTCTTTGACCTGATTTGAGAAGGGAGCAGTGAGTCATCCTATGTCATCAGGTGACATGCTTATGACTCCAAAGAAAGAACACTCCCCTTTGCTTTTACCTTAGAAAATAATTTTCATAACTAAACATATTTCCCAAATACACAAGTGGTTGACATTACATGTACATATCATATATTACTTCGGGTAGGTCTCTGTTCCAACTCTGATGTTTCTAAGAGCCAGGGTTCAAAAATGGAAAATTATTTTCATTTTTAGTTGGTTTACCAATATTGGATTTTTACCAAAAATTACACAGATGTACACCGCCTTTCTACACATATTCCAGTAAATTTTCATTTTTCTAGCGTGAACCCCGTGTCTGCAATCTCCATAATTCATGGGGTTTTGCCTCAGAGCATGATACAGAGTCCTAACACCTCTTAAAATGTGCACAGAAAAATCACAAGAATAATGATATTAATTATATAATTATGACAAGTCCTTACTATGAATTATCCATCTTTTTAAAATTATGCTCTGGCCCAGAGAGGTGTGGTTTCCCAAAGCACATGGTGGAATTTCTGGTTTGTCCACTTCCTCCAACTCAAGTTGCTCACAGAGGCACTGCCCCTCCCTGTTTCTCTCAAGAGGAAGCCATTTACGACCCCCCCTAATTTAACATTTGCCTGAGCCAAGGAAGGCTCGTTGTTCTGTTTCCCTCCAGTCCTAGGTGCTCCTCCCCTGATTCAATCAGGGAGGTGTCATCTCCTTTTGGTGGGGGCAGCAGAATGCAGCCAGGCCTGGGAAGAGTGGCTGAGCAAGTTTCAACTCCTGTCGGGGGTAGTTGCCGGGCAGAATTCACTCTCTTCAAGCCAGGCTTCAGCCAAATGTCACTTTTGTTCGCAGTTTTTCTTCATTCAAAACAAACTTGGAATTTTTACACATGCAGCTAGAATGCTGATTCTAAGTTCAAAACTATGACATTTAACAGTTGCAAACTATGTGACACTCAACAGTAGGTCATTCATTTATTTTAAACATTTAGATTTTAGTGGCTTTCAGTCCAAATTAACTTAAGCTGCTGACATCCACAGCTCAGACAGTTTCATTATTAACATTATTTTAGGTTTTTTCGTTTCCCAGATTGTGTATGCACACAAGACTACATTCTGCCAAATGTCTGCTGGTGTTCAGTGAGATTTTTGAATATCTTGCAATGTTTAAAATAGGCATTTTGAGCTTGCATTCAGAGAAACAAAGGTGATTTCAAAGTGTTTTTGAGCTAACAGGCACTGCTGTTTTTCCTTTGGCACACATTCCACTCATGGCACTCCTGGCCCATCACGCTCGCACTGGTGGGTGGTAGGTTCAGCGACCATTTTGGTGTGCGCAAAACTGCACGGTTTTCCTGGATTCTGGTGCAAATGTGGGCTTTTTCGGTCATCTTGGATTTTCTGAGCCCACAGACCCAAATGTTGCAGCATAATAACTCGAACATGGGTCAAAACCCCTGACAAGTCGCCCCGCCCGACTGCGCTTTGATTTCGAGTCAAGGGGGAGTCGGGTGCAAAGGATGTTTTGATCCAGGCGCTGGGATGTCCGCATCATCTTTTTCCGATTCCGCAGATGACAAAGTTCAGCATGTTTTCCTCCATCAGGGTGGATCGATCGGTTCTCCTCACCGTTCCTGGTGGGAGTATTGGGCGGTACCCCGGGCCCCTTGGATCTTTGCTCCCGGTCACCAGGTCGTCTTCCGTGGTCAGTCTCCAGGTTTTCTTTCTCCTAGGATGACAAAGCAAAGCGGCAATACCTATTCGTAGACATTTCTCCCCCACTATTGATATAGTGGGGCGGCATATACATTTTATAAATCTAAAGTAATGAACATGTAAAAAAAAAATTAAAATCAGGAGACAAGAACATATACATTTTTTTAATCAGGAGACAATTTGCTTCCAAGAATCATAGAATTTTATAGGCTATATGTGGAATATTTTAGGGTTGGAACTGAATTACTCTGGGTCGGCCCCCTCTGGTATTGCAGAGGACTCCTCCAGTGTGCCTGGAATGGCAACACTTTAACTGATTTATATGGACCCACTTGTCTTCCCCCTCTGCCGAATTACCTTTGGGGATGCAGATCTTGTAAGCGACTGGGGAGATCTTGTCTATAATTTCAAAAGGTCCCTTCCATGTAGGCAAACATTTTCGCTGTTTGGTCTGGTTCCTTTGGAAATCGTATAGGTAGACCCGGTCTCCCACATTATATACTTTCCTGGAAGTTTTCAAATCGTAATGGGTCTTCATGCTATCAGCGGATCTTTCTATATTTCGCTGAGCATAGGCAAAAGCATGTTGGAGGTGTTTCCTTAAATTCTCCACATACTCATGAGTTGTGGAGGCGTTTATCAACGTTTGCTCTTGGGTAATGTAGAGCAAATGCTGGGGAAGCACCATCTTGTGTCCAGTCATCAGCTCAAATGGTGACATTTTAGTTGCAGATGAAGGGGTAGATCTGATGGCCATTAGGACCAGAGGTAATCGGATATCCCAACTTGGCCCAGAATCTGCCACAAACTTTTTTAATATGCTCACAATGGTCCGGTTGTAGCGTTCTACTGCCCCAGAAGAAGCTGGCCGGTAAGTAATATGTAGCTTCCTTTTGACCCCCAGTATCTCCCACATCTTAGTCATTACTTCGCTGGTAATATGGCTACCTCTGTATGACTCAATCCTTTGGGGTAGACCAAAACGTGAAAAGATGTGGCTGATCATCAGGGCAGCTGCTGTTTCCGCCTTGCAGTTTGGGGCCGGGAGACATTCCACCCACTTGGTAAACAAGCATGTGACCGTCAACATGTACTTGTTTCCCCTAGACGAGCGAATCACGGGGCCTATGAAGTTGATTTGCAAATCTGACCGTGGCAGTGTCATCCCCCTCTTTTGGAGAGGTGCCCGGTGTGTGAGGGATGTTGGCTGAAATTGTGCACACACAAGACACCCCTTCAAGTATTGGTCGAGGTCCTGCCACATGGGTGGCCAGTATGCAACCTCTCTTAAGATTTCAAGTGTTGTATGAAACCCCCTATGACCGGCGGTGGCCGCATCATGGGCGTGACTTAACATCAGGCTTCGGAATGAGGTAGGAACCACCCACTGATCATGGCCAGCTTGGGTTTTCCTTACCAACAAACCATCTTGGATTCGGAACATCTTTGGACATTTCATCAACACTCTGAGGTCCTCTTTCCCAATGTAATCGGTATCCGTCAGGGGAAATTTCTCAGGGTCCTCAATGTGTTGGTAAAACCTACAAATTATTGGATCCCCCTTTTGAGCCGTAATCAAATCAGCATCTGGGGTCTCCTTACCCCATTGTGCTGTTGAAAGATCATTGTGAGCATTTGTCTGGGACCTAGTGATAGCAGTGACATGGATTTCCCCCAACAGGGACTCAATCTCTATTAGATTCCCTTGGATGGTCCCGGTTTTGGCCAGCTGATCAGCTAAGTCATTTCCAGTTTTGTCTGGTCCCTCTACTTTGGAATGACCCTTGATCTTCTTCCAATAGATGGTCATACCATTCACGGTGACCAGATCATCAATATTTTGGATTAACTTCCCATGTTTCAAGGGTTTGTTATTAGCACATAACATGCCTCTGGTTTTCCAATTAACCAGGTGCTCCACGAACCCGTTCCGTACATAATCTGAATCTGTGATTATGACCAGTTCGTGGAGTTGATGTTGGACAGCAGTGAGGATGGCTTGATACACAGCCATCAATTCTGCCAACTGACTACTTAGGGGACCAATTTTGTACCCGGCGGAGGGTTCTGGGGACTCCTTCACCCATGCATTCCCTACGCCGGCCACCAGTTCTTTCTCCCCATTGTTGTCAACATGGTAAGAGCATCCATCCACATAGACAGTGGGCACTCCCGCACACTTGTCTTCTTCAAATACTTTGTGTGGGGAATTAAGGTATGCCTCCATGTTGTCCTTGATTTTCAGACTTTAGTCCTCGAGACAGTTTTCTCTGGCACAATCATGCAAGTCAGCCAGACCTTGCGCGAGGGGACTCTTCTTGTTTTGGCCATATCTGACCTCCACAGGAAAGCCTTGCATTGACAGAATCCATGAAGTAATTCACGAATTACTCAAATTTCCGGCTCGGATTCTGTCACTTTGGAGATATTGCAGAGGCTGGTGTGGAGTCTCCACTATGATGTGTTCCCCCTGGATGAACGGGCGGTAATTCTTCAATGCCCACACCGTTGCCAGGAGTCCCTTCTCACAAGCGTTGAATTTTTCCTCCACAGAGGATAAAGTTTTGCTCGCATAGGATATTACTTTATTGACCTTGTCATGCTTTTGGTATAATACTGCCGTCACGCACGTATTAGAGAACCCTGTCTCCAGGAAAAACTCCTTGTTTCTGACAGGGGAAGCTAGGCAGGGTGCTTGTGAGAGGCTTCATTTGAGTTGTCTTACTGCCTCGGATTGTTCTGGACCCCATTCCCACTTTACCCCCCCCCCCTTCAAGAGATGAATCAGGGGTCTGGTGATCTCTGTGTAGCCCTCAATGAACTTTCTGCTGTAATTAGTCAGTCCAAGGAGGCTCCTTAGTTCCTGCAGAGTTGTGGGGACAGAGACCCAGATGAGTCATCTCATGCCCCAAGAAAATAACACGGGTTCTACACCACTGTGCTTTCTGAAAGGAAAGTTTTGCTCCGGCGGCCCTCAACTGGGTCAGAACATAATTGATCTCCGCTATATGTTCCTCCACAGTTGAACTTTTGATGAGGACATCATCTGCATAAGCCAGGTTACCCTTCGCACCCAGGTCGGGCATGGCCTTATGTAGGAAAATGTTGAATTCATTGCCGGAGTTGAGGTATCCGAAGGGAGTCCGGGTCCATGTGTACTGCTGGCCCCCAAAGGTAAAAGCCAGTTTGTATTGGTCCTCCCTACTGACAGGAACTGTCCAGTATCCATTGGTCATGTCTATTGCAGTGAATACCTGTGACCCCTGACTCTGGGCCAGCCCTTGGTCAATGTAGGGCAGAGGCCATTGGGAAGTATTGACCCGTTTGTTGAGCTCCCTAAGGTTGGCGCAGAGTCTCCACTGGCCGTTTGGCTTCAATATTCCCAGCACCGGATTATTGAAGGTGCTGTGTACTGGACGGATTATCCCCCGGGACTCAAGGTTCTTAATTATTTCAGTAAGGGACTCCATGGATGCAAGAGGCAAACGATATTGCTTCACAAACACTGGAGTCATGCCAGGGTCCGTGGGAATTGTTGTCGTGTGGATGTCGGTGAGACCACAGTCATATGAGTCTACCGCAAAGAGATCTTGGAAATCCAAGAAAACTTGTTTCAACTTTTGCTTCTGTTCCAGAATCACACAGGCATCAGCTAGGTTGACTCTCTCTTCCACCATCTGCCTGAAGCCTGGAAAGACTTCTGGTTTTGCTATCTCAGCGGCCTCCTCCAGCTGGGTGGAGAAGTCCCTGGTCAGAGTGCTGATTTGGACTGGAGGCTTCAGGTGGGAAAGGCAGCCCTCGTGGACCTGGAAAATCACCTCATCCCTTCTGAAGTCACAAGTCACATCTTCCTTGCCATAAGGGCTGGAGGTGTACACCAGGACGTTCCCCCCATGCCAGGTAAAGATCCTGTCTGGTGTTGTATTGTCATCACTGTCACTGTCAAAACAGTCCTTGGGGATTGGTCCTAACAGTTAATTTCCTAAATCAATGGAAAAATGTCGGTCATCAACCGCCATTCCAATAATGGTGCCTGCGGCTAGAGTAATACTCTTTAAGTCACTGTTATCCACCTCTATCAGAATGGTGTCATGTTCTATATTGACTAATGGTGTTGGGTTTACCCCTAACCCTTGCTGTTGGAGAAAAGCATTTAGGTGAATATAAGCATCAGGGTTTTTCCAATTTTTGTCCTCTTTTAACTTTCACTTCCAGGGAGAATTGTCGGGTCCTTTCTGGGATGGTGACTTCCTCTTTAATCTGAATTTCAACTGCATAAGGTAGCAATTGACCTGACCTAAACGCTTTTTCTGGATCATCAAAGCCCATGGGATTATCCGCTAATCGGGACCAAGCTTTGAAGTTTATTAGGTCCAAATTAATGGCAAAGCGATTGAGAATGTCACTGCCTAAGTAAAAGGCAGCAGTGACGTCTCGCACGACCCAACAATTATGGACTATGCTCTTGTTGCCAATGGAGATTTTGAGCATACACCTGCTTGGCAGGAGGTGTTTGGAATTGGGTCCTTCCAGGTCCATTTCCCATTTGTCCATCAGTTTGAATGTGGGAATGGCTGGATCTTTTGGGAGTTGGCGGAACATGGCTTCTCTGATGAAGCTCTTACCATTGTTCACACACACTCGGGCGAGAACAGAGTCCTTCCCATCATTTAACTGAACAGGGATGAACAACTGCTCTCCAATTTGCTGAACATCAGCCAGGCTCTGAGCTGATTTCACATCTTTCTGGACTATCAGAGTGGGAATGTCTGATTGTGGATTAGTAAAGAATTTCAGAGTGTTTCCTTCCAGTGTGGAATACCACCTTAAACTGGAAGGAAGGTTGATTTTCAGAAATAGAGAGGACCCCCTATCACCAATCTGTTGTCCTACTGCTTTTACTGTCACGTCTGGAATTTGGTTGTTCTGGAAGTGAAATTCTACTTGGTCAGATTATTGTTCAACCTTGTGGCACATGCCGTTTAAACTAACATGGTTGACACTCTGCTTTAATTTTATTGGTCGGCTAGTCTGAGTCCAGAGGACCTTGTTTACGCAATCTATTAGGGGTGACAACCTTCTCAGGAGGTCATTCCCTACTAAACAAGGGGTGCCCTTTGGAGTCACTACTATGACCGGGTGTTTCACCTTGTGTCGCCCAATTTTAGTGTCCAAATCTGCAGTCCCCTCAACGGGAATTTCCTTCCCGTCAAAGTTCTGCAGTTGTCCAGGAAGATAGGTGAGAGGAATATGGTAATTCTCCCCCCTTCCTGCATTTAGTTCATCAAAGGCCCTTTTGGAGAGAAGGGTAGCTTGGGATCCAGTGTCCACCAGTGCCAAAATTGTACCCTGCCTCTGTACTTGTACCGGGGCATAGTATATTCCCTCCTTCTTCTCAAGGGGGCACAGATAATGCACATTTTTGGACAAATGGTGGGCTAATTTTCTGGTTTTGGACATTGGGAGAGAAGAGATTTGGGCAGAATTCTGTGGAGAATCATGGGAATCTGCAAGAAAAAGTTGGCAACTTGAAAGAGGATATTCGAGTTCCCCTGGTTCCGGTCCTGGGCCGCCCCCCCCCCTCCTTTTTGGAGGCAGTCACCAGAATGGGTTTAAACCCGGGGATTTTGATGCTGTTGGTTCTGGGATAGAATGATGGGCGGTGACAGCTCAATCCCCACATCTACCCAGTCTGGGTTGGAATCCCTTGGGACCCATTTTTCCTTGGGAGGAGTTCCCCCATCTCTGAAGGAGAAGATCCTTTTCCCAGGACCCTCTGGGGATCCCTCTCCCTCAAATTGGAAGACCTGTACCTCCTCCACAAAATGGGTCTGTTTGGGTCCTTTGTTTCTCCTACCTCCTCTCTGCTCCTTGGGTGGCAGACTTTCAGGGGTAGGAGATTGTGTTTCCGGTTCCTGGGTTTCCAGGGGCTGTTTACAAGTGGGGAAGGAAGCTTCCTCCAAGGCTTTACACCCCCCTTCACCTTGCGCCTTCTCCCTGGGAACCGGTGGGTTATCGGGGTGCTGCCCCCGTCATTGTTCTGGAGCACCAGGCCCAGAGTTTGGTGCATTCTGTGCCGGCATGCATATCTGAGGGTTCTGCTGAGCCCTTAGCACGCGACCCAGGTCCTGTGCCATATTTTGGACCTGGCACTCAAGTTGGGAATCCCGCTCAGGCTGATACAGGGTTCTTTTTTCTCCCCTGGGCTGATCCCAAGGAAGGGTAGCTATCCCTTCTCTGGTAGTACCCCGGATTGGGAAGATTTGGGTACCCCTCCACTCTTGGCCTCCCCTCTCCCGGATTAGGTTGTGTAGGCTCAGGGAATTGGGGAAAGAAGGATGGATGATTTTGGGGCTGGAAGTTGGGTGGATACCTGGGGAACAAGTTCTGCCCCGGATTTGGGGAATTTCTGCCCTCCTGTGGGAAGTTACGAGGGAAGTTCCCTGGGTCAGGTGCTTGGCTGGATCCCCCCCTTGGGCTGGAGAAGTCCACACATAACCCAGGATGGGTCTGTTTCCCTTATAGCGGGGACTTACATAGTCAGGGGAGCGAGGGACCCCATTTGTGGGACTACCTCCTTGACTCCCTGTCTGTGACTGGGCCGAGGGCCTTCTGGGCTTAGAATTAGTTTGTGCAGACGGGTTCTTGGGCCCCCCCATCTCCAAATCTAAAACGGGGGCAACCTTTTCCTCGGTCACCTTGGCAGCAGCAGGGGTGCTGTTGGTTTTGGGGTTTTTGGGCTGATTCTTATTTTCCGCCGGTTTCTGCACCTCATAGATGCGGGTGGCTTTCTCAATGACCCAGTCTAAAGATCTTTTCTCGTGAAAATCTCTCACGAGCTGGGTCATTATGTATTTGGGTAAGGCATGGAAAAACGTATTAACAAATTCTTTACTGTCCGTGCGCACCCTTTTTGTAGTCTGCGCAAAAGCAGGCTTTAACTCCTGCACAAATTCTTGTGGGGCCTGATCCTCCCCACATTGCAAATTGTAGGCTGCCTTGCGAGCCTCTTGAGGATTTCTATGAACAGAAAAATGTTTCAAGATGGCCGCCCTATAGGTGGACCATCTTGAATGATTTTGGTCCTCCAGCCCCGCAAAGAAACTGGAGTATTCTGGGGAGAACGTCCATTTGACGTACTGGATGCAGCTACTGCTGTCCTTCAATGGGAAAGTCTCCATAATTTGCTCAAAGAGCTCCAAGTGTTCCCAAACAGAAAACCTGGCGTTCTTGTGGTAAGGGGTGATGACACTCCTTATTGCCTTGATCTGCTTTAAGGGGTCCTTAAGCAAGGCCTTTTTTGCCTTATCGGCCTTTTTGGTTCGGGTAACCCTGGTCCACTCATCCTCTGACTCGGAGGCACTGCTCCCAGAGGTGCCCGTCTGATCTTCCAGGTTTTCCCGGATTCTGCGAGCCTGGGAATGGCTGGCAGAATGTGGGGACCTAGTCTCCTGTGTCCTGGGCCGCTCAGAGGAGTCTTCAGATCCCTCCTTGCTGCCAGGATTTGATGGGTCCCCCCCCTCCACAGACCTAACTGGGCAGAGGTTTTCAGGATGCCCTTAGTGGGCCTACTCTCCTAGGGTTCCCCACTAAATTGCATTGTGCTTCGGTGCCCATACCCGGATGCCCGCCCATCCATTCCTGGGAGGTACTGGCCTATGAACCCCATACTTTTGGCTGGATAGTAATCTGCCATCCCTGTGGCCCTGTGCTCATGTGCGCCAGGGGATATGGGGGTGGCAGAGTCCAGGGACTGGGAGAGGTGGAGGCCTCTGGTACTAGGGCTCCTGAGGTTATGCTCAGGGATTTCCCTTTCCCAGCGAACTTCATCTCTATCAGCCCCTGCTCCCTGTTGCAATGCAAGAGCCTGGGCTTTCAGTTCCTCAACCAAGGCCTTACTTGACTCTATCAGTCTCTCCTGCATGGCTACCTGTTGCTGGAGCCTATCATTATGTTGACAGAGAGCCTCATTTTCCCTCTGTGCTTCCTGATTGGTCCTGGAGCACTGGGTCAGTCTTTGCTGCAGGGTGGTTACCTCCTGGG
This sequence comes from Ambystoma mexicanum, assembly GCF_040938575.1. Lineage (NCBI taxonomy): Eukaryota > Metazoa > Chordata > Amphibia > Caudata > Ambystomatidae > Ambystoma > Ambystoma mexicanum. Next base: position 1,271,462,701 of record NC_090929.1, on the reverse strand, counting down.
CACCGTCCCCACTGGCCTGCTCCTTTCTTGTCAGAGCATCTTCCACCCTCCTGGTGTGCTCTAACAAGTTCTGATGCTCTTTTGGGAGGTCACCCAGTCCCTGGAGGGCCGCGTGATTTTCTTGAATTTGTCTTTTTAAGTGGCAGACTTCCTGGCCTAAGGTGTCCCTTTCCTGAGCAAGAGCCTGCATCTGTGCCGCCAGGTCATCCCTCTGCCGTTGAAGGGCACCAGCTTTCTGGTGCTCTTTGTCAAACTCTGCCTTGGTATCCAGGTCTTTCAAAATCAATGTATTGCTTTCCTCTTTCTCTCTGTCTAGTTGGATTTGCAGGGTGGCTACCTGCTCTGTGCATGCCCTGTTGAAATTGATCTGTTGCTCCAGCTTTTTCTGGCACTGCAGTAAGGAGTCCAAACTGTCTTGGTGCTCCTTCTGCAAAGCCATAATTCTGGTATCCTGGTCAGCCTTTTCCTGTTGCAGGATATCCATATCCTCCTTTATCTTAATGATGTACTGTCTACTATCATTTTCTGACTCCCGTGCAGCCTCTGCTCGGAAGAGACCAGGTCAGATTGGGCCTTTTCTAACGCCAGCTGTTGCCTATTTGCCAGATCTTGGCCTTCAGCACATTTGTCCTGCATGGCTCCCATATATAGATACAAATATGCCGCTATCCTGACAATCTTGTCGTGTTCATCTTTAGCTTTAGGAGCCATATATAGTTCACTCAGGGCCACATGTAAGGGGCCCTGATCTCTCCAGATATCTGACCCAGTTGTAGTGACCTGTTGTGTGATCGCCTGCAACTATACATTTTGGTCCTGTTCAGACCATTCACCTCTCACAAACAGTTTATGTAAGAGGTGCTCTCTCGCTATTTTGATGTCTACCAGTGTCGTCATTCTGGAAATTGATTTCCTTCCTGACTTACCGAAGTTAGTATTTTATTTTGCAAAACAGACCGTTTCTTGAGAGCGTTCCTTTTTGAGGGGTGTTTTCACAGCGTAGCACAGCGTGGTGATCCAACAGGATTTATGTATCCTATCAGTTAGTACACTGTATTAAGCTGCACAAGCAGTAGATCTAATCCAGAATCCCCGGCTACGAGCCCACACTCTGTTAATGACTCCAATCAAGCATTCCCACTAAGTCAGTGCCTTGTCTGGGATTGCTCAAGGGAAGCCCTTATTTATATATTTTTATGACAAGTTATAATCTGGATGATAAACCCTTTTATAACACCCCTCTCTTTGAATCCCCCTGACCTCACTGAGCCAAGAAGTAGGTTTGTTTTCAAATTAAAAAGGTTTATTTGAAAAATTAAACAATAGATATATATCACACTTTTATAATAAATTTATATTTGATATCACACTTAGACATATGACAGTGATCAACACTGGATGATGTTATACTAGCACACTGGTTTAATTACTTAGGAGTAGTATAGAGGATAAGGTAGCTGAGAATGCTTTTTGGTTTCAAGGAGATGCAAAGATGAATAAAAGGCAGTACAGAAATAAACTTGATATGATTTCAGCAAAAGATAATATGATCACTTTTTCTCTGACAATTCACTCCCCCCCTATGCAATGTAAGGATATGGAAGTAACACACACAGTCTTCAGGAATCACAGTACAATACGAATTCAGTTCCCCCCTAGCAAGCTTATAGCACCAGGGATGATTTTGAAACACAGGCGAAAGACTTTCAGGTGATTTGCAAGGGAGTGAAATATGCTAAAATTGATTTTAATTCCCTCTAGAGGTTCAGGGTGAGTGAGAGATACTTTAAATCATTTCAGGTCCACACCAACAATGATTAATGAGGGATTATCAGGTTGAAAACCGATTTCAGTAATGGAAGCAAAGGACAGATCTTTCTGCACGTGGTTGAAAAGAAGCAAAATGTCAAATCGCTGCACTTTTTTTCGAGTGCGTCGAGCGCAATTAGGGAGGCGTTTATAATAAGTAGCAAGTCGGGTTAGAGCTTGTTGGAAAGCTGGGAATCTTAGCTTTTTTTTTTTTTTTTTAAAACGTATTTTATTGGTTTTGATAGAAAAAAGAAAAAGAAAACGTGCAATACAACAAGAAATCAACATTGGTTTGAACTGGGGAGGAGACGGTGAGGGGGAAACAAGGGGGGGGGAACAAACAAATCAACAACAGTCTTCATGTTGTAGCAAACTTACAGTGGACGGGTGGGTTAGGGGCAATGACCCAAAGTTTCAGGAAGCAAGAGGGGTCAAACACAGGGGTGGTTCCACCAATGCCGGCATCCGAGCAGTGTCAATGCAGTGGTGTGGGACTTCAGGGGGGTTTGTAGTCAGCGCTGAAGCGTATGTCTCTGAGGAGGGCCTTCCATGATTCCAAAGTGCCACCTTCGGTTTCGCCACTGTTCGTGATTCCTTCCTGCCAGGCCCTGGTTTCAGCTGTTGTCCATCTCTCGAGTTCTTTGAGCCATCTCTCTTGCCTGGGGCCCGACGGCGTCTTCCAGGCCATCGCTATTGTTCTTTTAGCCAGGATACATGAGATGTCCATTAATTTAACAGCGTGCTTGGATTTGCTAGGTCTGGGGTAGGTCCCCAGGAGGCACTCGCCAGGAGTCCATTCGTATCTTGTCATTCCGGCGTCCATGCAGGTCTGTTTGGCCTTGGACCACAGTGCCATCGCCTTGGTGCAGGTCCAGAACATGTGAATCACATCTGCTTTATCATTCCCGCACCAGGGGCATGCAGGGGAGGATGTCTTATTGAAGGAGGCAACCCTATGTGGGGTCATGTATGTCCTGTAAAGAACGTTCAATTGGATCTGGCCAAACCTGGTGTTCCTGGATACTTTTTTGGGAAATATCAGCGCTCTTTCCCATTCTTTATCTGAAATCGGGGTCTCAAGGTCCGCCTCCCATTTTGTCCTCAGATCTTCGCATTTAGGGTTGATTTTATCACATAGTCTGCTGTAAAGCCTGGAGACAGGTCTCCAGCCGTCCGAGAGGTCATGCATCTCTTGTAGCAGAGGGTCAGGGGAGGGCTCCTCCGGCCATCCGGTCCATTGTTTCTTAGCAGTTTGTTTGAGGCGATGGTACCAGAGGAACTGGCCCGGGGGAATTCCATCGGCAGCCTTAAGAGATTCGAAATCCCTGAATTCTCCCTCCTCATACATGTCGCTCCATGTGTAAATGCCGGCCTCTTCCCACCTCCTTGCCGTAGAGATGTCTGCAGCCGTTCGACAGGTGTCTGCTAGGATGGGATTGTCCGGAGAGTATGGGTGTCGTATTCGCCTGATGCAGCAGGACCTGGCCCATATCTTTCTTCCCAGGTCAATCACCATGGAGGGGACCGGGGGTTGCCATGTAGGGTGCCATAGGATCTCCTTGGGGATCACATTGTCCGAGGGTTGCCTCAGCAGTTCGGTCTCTGCTGAAGGCTCATCCGAGAGCCATCTCGTTATGTGACTCAGCTGGGCAGCCAGGTAGTACAACTGGAGATCCGGTAACTTTATTCCGCCTTCTTTGTGTGGAAGAGAGAGGACGGACAGCGACAGTTTATGCCTGTGTGGGCCCCAAAGGAAGTCCCTGATGATGGCCTCCAGCTTCTTGAAGAAGGACGGTCTAATGTAATGGCAAATGTTTACGAAGAAATACAGGAATCGGGGGAGTACGATCATCTTGACAATCGCTGCCCTGCCCACCATGGCCAATGGGAGCTTGGACCAAAACTTTATAGAACTTCGGAGACTCGTGATGGCGGCCTCGGTGTTGTGTTCATGCATGAGTAGCGGGGTGTGGCTTATGTTGATCCCCAAATAACGGAACTGGACCAGTTGCCAGCTTATTCCTATCTCTGGGAGATTGTTTTCCGGAATGTTGCGTAAGCCCGCCAAGGGGAAGGCAGAGGACTTATTCCTACTAAAGCGGATCCCTGAGTACTTCGCATAGTTGTCCAGTATCTCCAACGCGGTTGGCGCGTTAACTTCGGGGGAGCTTAGGTAAAGAAGGACGTCGTCTGCATACAAGGATATTATGTGGTGTGCATTGCCCACCTTAATGCCAGCATCGAAAAGCTGCTGCCTGAAGTATAATGCAATCGGTTCCAGGCCCAGTATGTACAGCATGGGTGATAACGGGCAGCCCTGCCTTGTTCCCCTTTGTATATCCCAAGCCGCTGAAACCACTCTTCCCGTTCTTACTCTCGCCGTCGGGGAATTGTAGAGGACCTCAACCCACCTGATGAAGCCCCCTCCAAAGCCAAATCTTCTCAGGACCTCCCTGATCCACTCCCAGTATATGGAGTCGAAGGCCTTGATGGCGTCGAGCGACAACACCGCCAGGTCCTCGTCCCTGTCATATGTTTCGGCCATTACATGCTGCAACCTCCGGAGGTTAGCAGTGGTGTTGCGCCCAGGAACGAATCCGTTCTGATCTTCGTGAACGATGGAACCCACCACCCTGGCTAGCTTGCGGGCCAATATGGATGTGAGGATCTTGGCATCGTAGTTTAGCATAGCCAGAGGGCGATAGGACTCACAGTCGGTGGGCGATTTGTGTGGCTTGAGCATGGGGACTATTATGGTTTCCTTCATGGTGTTGGGGAGAATCCCATCCGTGTGTGCCTCCTGGTAGACCTCGTGGAGAACTGGGGCAAGGATGGACTCATACGCTTTATAGAACTCAGGTGGGAGGCCGTCACTGCCAGGGGCTTTGTTGTTGGAGAGGGACCTGATTGCCCCTTGAACGTCCTCAAGAGTGATCTCGGTTTCCAGCTCCTCTCTCTGCTCGAGCGAAATGTGGGGAAGTTCTATCTCCTCGAGTGTGTCTATGATGTCTGCAGCAGGAATCTGGGTCTTGTGGGTATACAGTTCTGTGTAGAATTTAGCAAAGGCTTCATTGATCCCTAGCTGAGTCGAGTGGGATGACCCATTAGCGTCCCGTATAAAAGTTACTATTTTTTTTTCCTAGGATGAACGTTTCAAAAGATATAGACGAATTTGTAAAGGTAGTTTTTCAGAAATTAAATTACAGTTTCGGAATGACAGATGCGCTTTGAAAGGTTTGAATCAACAGGAGGAACACACAATTTCTTATGATGCAGTTCTAAACAGGTTCAAATGTTTTGAATCAGATTATTTTAAGCTAAGAGATGGGTTCTGCACAGTTCTAGCTGGGTACTCGCACTATAAATTTGAAAGGAATGGCCTGGTCACAGATCTGGTCAACAAGTTTAGCTGCAGTTCTGTCTGCTCGGCGGGTCAATCAGGCACCGGTTCTGTTCACAGTGGTCTGGGTCTCTGGGTCTGCTGGTCTGGATCAAGTGGATTCTGGATACCGCACTGCTTTCTGGGTACTGGTTCTGTTCTGGATACACAGGACTCTTAGCAAGCAGCAAACCGCACAGCGGTTGAATAGTTTGCAAAAGATTTTGAGGCCTGCTGAAGAGTTCAGCTCTTTGGAGTTTTTGTTCTGGAGTTAGTCTGGATCTCTGGAGTTCTGGTTTCTGGAGTTCTCCATCAGCGTGCTGCACAGGAGTTCAGTTGAAGGTTGGAAAATGAATCTCCCTGTCCGGCTTCCAGTGGCTCTTTTTATGTCTTTTGAAAATGGGTGTGGATGCTAACTTTCTATCCCCAACCCACTCATGATTTGATAGGTCAAAGATTTCTCTTTGACCTGATTTGAGAAGGGAGCAGTGAGTCATCCTATGCCAGGTGTCATGTTTATGGCTCCAAAGAAAGAACACTCCCCTTTGCTTTTACCTTAGAAAATAATTTTCATAACTAAACATATTTCCCAAATACACAAGTGGTTGACATTACATGTACATATCATATATCACTTCGGGTAGGTCTCTGTTCCAACTCTGATGTTTCTAAGAGCCAGGGTTCAAAATTGGCAGCTTATTTTCGTTTTTAGTTGGTTTACCAATATTGGATTTTTACCAAAAATTACACAGATGTACACTGCCTTTCTACACATATTCCAGTAAATTTTCATTTTTCTAGCGTGAACCCCGTGTCTGCAATCTCCATAAAACATGGGGTTTTGCCTCAGAACATGGCAAAGAGTCCAAACACCTCTTAAAATGTTCACAGAAAAATCACAAGAATAATGATATTAATTATATAATTTTGACAAGTCCGTACTATGAATTATCTATCTCTTTAAAATTATGCTCTGGCCCAGAGGGGTGTGGTTTCCCAAAGCACATGGTGGAATTTCTGGTTTGTCCACTTCTTCCAACTCAAGTTGCTCACAGAGGCACTGCCCCTCCCCGTTTCTCTCAAGAGGAAGCCATTTACGACCCCTCCTAATTTAACATTTGCCTGAGCCAAGGAAGGCTCATTGTTCTGTTTCCCTGTTGCCAAATGTCTGCTAGTGTTCAGTGAGATTTTTGAATATCTTGCAATGTTTAAAATAGGCATTTTGAGCTTGCATTCAGAGAAACAAAGGTGATTTCAAAGTGTTTTTGAGCTAACACGCAGTGCTGTTTTTCCTTTGGCATACATTCCACTCATGGCACTCCTGGCCCATCACGCTCGCACTGGTGGGTGGCAGGTTCGGCGACCATTTTGGTGTGCGCAAAACTGCGCAATTTTCCTAGATTCTGGTGCAAATGTGGGCTTTTCCGGCCATCTTGGATTTTCTGAGCCCACAGCCCCAAATGCTGCAGCATAATAACTCGAACATGGGTCAAAACCCCTGGCAATCCAGTGCAGTGCACTGAGAGTGTAAGTTTCAACTTCTTCCTATACCTTTATTTTAAAACAAAACCGTTCCAGAACAGTTTCTTTTTAAATTAAAAGTATAGGATCTGTAAAACCTAATTAAAATAAGTAGAGGAACACCACTCCTGACCGCTCCCGCCCACTTCGACCACTGAGGGAGGGGCTGGAGAAGCTGAGTGACATCGGGTGATATACAGCCTTATTTTAAATGGGGCATCACTTTAAATGAAGGCATACAAGCGAAGCTATACGGCCTTCAAGTCTCCAGTTAATGTGCTGCTCCATTTTTGGAGAGTGGCAAGACAAAAAAGCAGCATGGAGCGGAGATAGGATCTCCACCATCTCTTCCATCTCATCAGCGCAACTCGTACTCCTAAATGAGATTGTCATACAGCCGTACCACAACAGAATTCCTATGAAATCTGCCTCAATTTTGCACCTCGTCAAAGCCCAAGGGCTTCCATGGGAATCCATTAGTCAACACTGTCTGCAAAGAGTACTTACAAGCAGTGTTTACTTTTGCACAAGGCAAAGAGGTAAATGGAAGAATAAAGGGGTGTTTGCCTTGCTTGTACTCTTCCCTTGTACACTCCACTTCGTGGACCTTTAAGGTGGTATGCAGGGCACCCAAAAGCATGTAAGTGCTAACTTTGGTAGTCTTCGACATGCAATTTCGTTTTTTTTGTTTAATTATTCCTATAGTTTTTCAGTTACAGCTGGACAGAGGCATTGCTAGGGGAGTTAAATGGGGGCTATAGCCCCATGTCTTTTGATTGTAGCCCCGGATAGAAGCTCAGGGGCTTTAACCAAAAGGCTAGCTAGCACAGAGTGCCGACAGTCCTGATATTAGCATATCCCCATATCTTTTCCAGACCTAGCAACACCCCTGCAGCTGGAGGAGTTAGTTGGCATCCTAAATAGGGCTGTGGGAGAGGGCATCAGTTTAGGGATGTTTTCTTATTTTAGCATATCCTTCCACAATCACCTCTATTTTGTTGGTATTGTTTGCCACCAATGGGACATCTCTTCCTTCTGATTGTGAATGGACATCCCAATCAATTTCCTCATTGCTGCCATTACTCCTAATGGCACAACAGGATGATTTGGGCATTGGAGTGTAAGATCTTCGGACTCTAGGCACAAAACGGAGGAAAGACTATTCACTGTTTTTTCTCATATATTTGTGATTGAAAGTTCAATATGGTTTATGAAGCAACTTGTCCTTTACATTGTGTCACTACTGACATGCACTTTGCAATCCCTCCTTGACTGTCTAGTTTTGATTTGCTGTTCCTGCCATAAAATACAACAGAATTCTTACACTATCAGACTCATCTATATATATATAAAAGTCAAAATGTGTCTGTAGGTCTGTGATGGGATTTGTGGGTGTGTGGCTTGGTGAAGCGTTGTTTCTTATACAATTCCACACCGTTTCACCAATCAGGACTACATTTTGCATACTTACCTGTTAGAACCCTCCGGACAATACTGACTACATGGCATTTGGACACCGCACCCTGTTCCCTGGATTTCAGCACAAGTCAACATTTGTTGGTTGGATTCTGGCTTGGAAAAGCATTGTTCCTTACACAATTTCACACCATTTCACCAAACTGCACCAAATGTTGCATACTTACCTGTTAGGGCCCTCCGGACAATAATGGCTACATGACATTTGGACACCCCACCCCACTCCCCAGATTTCAGCACAGGTCAAAATGTGTTTGTGGGTTTCTCGCCTGCCGACAAAGCCATGAACCATGCTCACTGGGAAGGGAAACAAAATACATTAGAGGCAAATGGACCTGAGAGGCAAAGATGAAGGCAGGTAGCATTCCAGAAGTTTCCATATTTTTGCTGGTTCAGGGGAAATTTCTTTTTCAGAGGATTTTTGCGAGATGGTGCCTGCCGACGAAGCCGTCGACCATGTTCCCCGGGAAGAAAAACAACAAAATGTTGTTTCTAAGCAAGCTTTACAATGCTGAAAACCATGTTCACTGGAAAGAGGAACAAACATTTTTGCTGCATCAGGTGAACTACTTTTCCACAGATATTTTGCGAGACAATGGTCACAGAGAAAGGAAACAGAAAATGGTGTTTATCAACCGGTCCTGACGCGATGAACAACACTACCACAAAACGACCACGTTTCAAGGCCCTAGCATGCACGGTTTCCGAAATATTTGCACCGCAATGCACCACAATGAACTGCACCACGCCAGGCTGAGGCGGAACTGCGACCTACAGGATCATTCATTTTCAACAATTGATGAGCATGTTATCATGCCTGGCTACAACAATGAAACTGACACGCAGGGAACCACCAACTTTAGCACTTGCATGCTGTGAGGTCCCCTGCATGTAATATTGAACATCCATGAAGTGGAGGGTTAAAACGAAAGATTTCTTCCATTTTCCTTTCTGTCGCTTGATCAAGAACATGCCACATTCATATGCTTTACAGGGGACATTTACTAATGGATTCCTATGGATTCTGCCTGGTTTTTAGCAGGTGCAAAATCAATGCAGATTTCCTAGGAATCCATTCTTTTTTAATGTCATTCAGGCGAAAAAATGAAACGCAGTGACAAGATGTTGGAGGTGTGCATACCAGAGATCTTAAGTCTGTTCTGTGCCTCCCCTCCATCTTATTACTGTTTCAAATTGGGACAGAGCATTACATGGAGCCATACAAGCATTGTGCTGCATTGTGCTGCCTCTATCTAATGCACCATCACATATAAATAAGGCTCTATGTGTAATGTTGTTTTATGAATGTGTGCATAACATCCACATGCCAACAGGACTACATGGCACTGAACAGCAATTGGCCAACACAACAGTCAACCCAGAGTGACGTTACTACGTAGAGCTTGCAGCTGCATCAAACAAATACTCTTTTAGCACTTTGAGGAAGAGAAAGCGGTCCGGAATGTAGAGAATTGCAATGACCAGTGAAGGGGAAGATTTTGAGAGGTGTCACTCTTTCAGCTGAACTGGTTAGTGTTGAACACCACCTTTCCTGGGGTGATACTAGACAATCAGGCCCACACAAAATGAGTAACCCTAAACACTTTGACCATGAGGTCACTTTCCCTCCCTTAATGTTTTACTTCTGTACAAAAGGTATACAGTCCACCGAGACCTACAACTTGCTCAGTATCAAATGCATTGGTCCTAGCAAAGTAGAAGTAAAACAGACCACTATGGGGCTCAGGTGCAAGCAACTGTTTCCCAGCACTCCTTTCAGTGATGATTTGTGCAGAATAAGGGAAGGACTGCCATGATGTGTACAATTAGCAAAATGATCAGGGTTCCCTTCCCTTCATCCAACCTGGGCCAAGCCCAGCCACTGTGTGTGGTCCAGGTCATCCTGTCGAAATATCCAGAGATCCACTTCTAACCCAATCAGTAATAAGGGCATGATTTACACAGCAGCATGCAGTCTGTGGTGTGAGTCCTAGGGGACATCTCTTACTAACTCCAGGCCCGGGCAGCCCAGGTTATCCTTTGCAGCAAACTTGAGTCATGGATGAACCTGGCCTTGAGTGAGAAGGCAGTGTGTATAGGGAGCCTCATCTATTGGTTCTGCTCATGCCAATTTGTTGCAGCACCATTGATGAGAATTTTTGAATTCAGCTACTGGTTGCTAGGATGCTCATTTGGCAGGGTACGATTCTGGCGATGGGCCGCAACCTGCTCCCGAAATGGGTACATTTTGATTATGTTGGATCCGAGGCAGGGTTTCATTATACTATTTAGCTTGGGAAGTGATGCCTTGATGGTGTGAGGTTATTGGGTTGTTCATATAATTTTACAACTGAAGAGTAACCACTTAGATTTCGAGATTGAAAGAGGAAATCTGGTCTATGGAGTATCTGGATAGATATATTGGTAGATTGGTGTGTTTTTTTAGCCCAAAGATAGCATGAGAAGGGTGTGGCGTTCCATGTCTCCCACTGTTGCAGCTATTTAATATGCACAACACATCTGTGTCGTGTGCCGAAAGTGAGCTCTGGGTGTTAGGCTGAATCACATGCAGTACCCTTTGGGAACACTGCACACAATTAAGACTACAAGTGTCAGTACAATTTCACCTTTGGTACAAGCCTGTACTACACAGTAATGCTGAGCAGCCAGACTTATCTCAAGAGTAAAGTGAGCAGTACAAAAGGTTATAGAAATGACTAGCAATCACAGTGACTCAAACAAACACTTACTCAAGGTTTCTTGGTAAAAGAATATACTTTTATTTACACAGTCAGTTGGAAAACATTCCACTAGCAAGAGCAGCTCAATATCACAATCTACTATACTACAATACACAACCAATCAGTTTCTGAACAAGTTCAACTCCCCTGAAGTGGGAGCAAAATGGCACTTCAGTTACTTTAGAAAGGGGCAAAAAGACAAGGTTATAAGAATCAACAGCACAAATACTTTCAGAGGTAGGGCAAATAGTTTCAGTTCACTACAACCAGCAATTCAATTCAATAAGCCTGGGCCAAAGTCAATGGTTCAGAGTCTTGGATAGGATTGCACAGTTCTAGTAGTAAACGGTTACGTTTTTGCGACGGTTTTTCGAAGTAGTTGGTCAGACGAAAAGTTAGATGTTGGTTTAGGGATGGACACGCCTTCAGAGTTGGGAAATTTTCACAAACTTTCACCGTGGCCAAACAGAGTTCTGGACTGCACTTGCGCAGTACCTTTTAAATGAAGAAGAGCTGTAGCTGAGGCAGTTGTTCCTGGCAGTTCCTGCAGATCTCGCTGTTCCTGAGCTTCAGTCGTGGGGACAAGAAGGAGGACGTCGGGAGGTTCCTGCACTGCCCATGGAAGAGGCCACGAGTTTGGCAAAAGGTTGGTTTAAGGTGTGAGTGCCTTAAAGACTACAAACTGGTATCCTTCCCACTGGCTATCTGGTTTTGAACAGCACTCTGAAGAAAATTCGACCAGTATAGGGATGGTGTCCAGGTGACCTGCGAGTTGGTTGTTCCTACCAAACTCAAGGGAAGAAGTTAACCTTGAAGCGCTTCTCTGTCGATGCAGTTTCAGGCAATTCGGACCTGCAGCAGGGCTTCACTGGTGGACCAGGAGTTGCAGCAGTTGTCTTCCTTCAGCTCGTCTTCGGTTCTTTCGTTCCAGTGGTCGACTCTGCTTTCCAAGTCCCAGAGGCCTGCTTTTAAACAGTTTTCCTCCATTCATTCCAGCCTGGCTGTCACTCACACAGCAGGGTGGCTGTCCCTGCTGGACAGCCAGTCGGCCAATCACGCCAGAGTGCATTCAGGTCTCCTAGGAGACTAAACAAAGGGAGTTCCAGGCACCTCCCTCACATCCTGTCCACCCCAGACACTCAGGCGCCAGAGGAGGGCTTCAGCACTGAAGGCCGCCAAAGGCCAATTTACAAAGGGACCAAACCTGGTTTGGCGCACAGAGTTAAACACAAGAAAGACCTTTTCTAAAAGAAACGGCGAAAAAAGTCAACCAGAGTCTGTTTTTACAGATAGGTCTTGGTCGCCATATTGTAAAACATGGCTGACCCGATTTCTAGCTACTGGTGTTCGTGGTCAGGAAAAATCATGGTAGTTTGTTAAAAACCACTGCCACCAGCCATTTTATGTAGCAAAGGGTAACATTTGACTTTTACATGAGTGTTTAGACTCAAGGGATGCTATGCAACCCCTCCAGCACTCTAAAGGAAGATAATGTGTGCTGGGTCTGTACATTTAAAAAGACTATTAAAGTCAATTTAACTTTACATGCTCTGGGAGACAGTAGTCAGCCCCAGAGAAGGTATTTCAACCTTGGGGAGTCTGAAATACAACCCCGTGCCACTGCACTAAACGTGCTGTGTGACACACAAGAAAAAGATGATGCCTATGGAGTTGTTTTAAAACTCCATATCCAAAGAACACAAAAGTAAAACACATTGAAAATGAAGAAAGTTCAAAGTCCCAAAATATAGCAAAAGAGCTGGAGGGCTCTAAGGTAGGGGGAATTTAGCACTTGGGTGAGAATTCTCCCTAACACTGGGTGCATTGGCTGAACAGTTTCCTTCGTCCAACCAAGGATAATGACTCTAGAGTCAGAGGATCTCGCTGTTCCACCTTCAGGGTGAGGAGGTGCATTAGACGTTCTGGTTTCTTCCCAATAGTGGCAACGAAGACCACACAGTAGCCCGAATGCTGCTGACTGTGCCTTCCATGGGCTTTGAAATATTCCACCTACGACAAACCAAGCAACAAAACGGGTAGCCATTCAACCTGTGCCACATAAACCCCTTTGCAAGCGTCTATGAACCGGACAAGTCAGAAGGTCAAATCAGGGGTCATGATATTCATAGATCATGATTGGCCTGGCTGAGGAGATATGTCTTTGCAAAACCAAGAAAGTAACTGACAACGATTCTGGTGATAACAAGGTACCACACGTAGGTTTTGTGGCCATAGACAGAGCACAAAGAGATGGGCACCAGATACATGCACCCCACAACAAAATACAGCTTCGGAACCACTGAAGGGACAGCGGGCCGAAGACCACTGAAGGGACAAGCGGGCTCAAGAAAGAAACAAGGCAAACATAAAATGTTCCGTCAAACGCGGTGGAAGTAATATGCATATTTTGTGGCGATAGAAAGGCCAGAACCACGGCAAAAGAACCACTCTGATCAGCTGGAAGTTGAAACTGCCCTAGCTAGGAAACTAAATAATGATTGGACAGATGAAGGAGACGATGACAAGATGACTACGGCAATGCTGGTGAAAAGTTCCTGTACCCCAGGAACCACAGCATGGTGAAGCACATTGTCATCATCATGTGCCAGTCCATCACAATATGTGATCCCCAGCCCCAAATATGAAGCAAGAGGCAAAGCTACCTCTTCGGTAGATGTTCATTGAGGTGTTTCCTGCCTACTAATGGTAATGGATGACTTTTCTACATATCCGTAGCTGGAACCACTGCGCTCCACTGCAGCCCACGCAGTGGTAGCCACATTAGAGAAGGTACTAGCATCCGATGGTATACTGACAGACGGATGGCCAATCTTTAAAGAGATGATATTCTAGACACACTTGAACATGCTACTAGCAAACCTACATTAATGTGGGCCTTAGCCAAATGGAGATGCTAAGCACTTCATGAAGACCCTCACTAGAATAACCCCTCGATAAAATTATTACAATTGTGCAGTGATCACCTGGGTGTAACAATGCACCCCAGAATAGTCATAGCCACCACCATTATGCCACATGCAAGTCTTTAAGTGGGCTATGGCTACCATGGGTGGAGACTCAGCAGTTTCCAAAAAGTGCCCCCAAGCTAGTGATAAATCGTACCTCCTATGAGTCCAAGCCAGAGATCATTCGTATCTCCTATGAGCCCAAGCCAATCAATATGCATGCCAGATCACTTAAGAGACTGTTAACAAGCTGAATAAAAAAAATGTGCTGGCTTGGTGTTATATCTTGGGTGGGGAAGGGCCAAGAGGGATGCAATTGTTGTCTATCCATGGCCATAGGGCTGTCTGTCGGGGGTCTGCGATACAGTTAAGGAAGAGAAGGAGAGGCAGATGCAGCAAAGGGAATAATAGCTAGGCTCCCACCTCCCCAGTTAAACGCTCCACAGCCTCTTTTTGTATGTGAAAATCTTCCACAAGATCTGGAAAACCAAATCCTCACTAGATGTCTGATATTCCCCAGGGAGCTGACTGCACAGTGGCGAAACTTTGTAAATTCCTGGTCTGCATCTCCCTGCTTGTGCAACTCGTTTTCTATACTCACATTGTTACTCCCCATTTTGATAATGTGCCCTCAGCTCCGAAAGCCCTAAAGTCTTTAGGAAAGTCAAGGGGAGAAGGACCGGACAGAAAAGAAAGAGAAAGGTCAAGAGACTGAGACAGAGGGCAATGTGGTGAGGTAAATAGAACGAAGGAGTGAAGACAGAGAGAGAGTGAGATAAAGAGATTAAGAATTGATGGAGGGAGACTCTGGGATGATGGAGATGTGGGAGAAAGGAACAGAGATTAGGACAGAGAGGTAAAGAAAAGGAGTGGGAGAAATGAAAGAAATAATCAAGACAACAACCCTACACTTAGGACATGACCACCACCTTTTAGGACACTTTTTAGGCTATGCCCCCAAATAAATATTTTGGGACTTCATAAGACTCCCCGTGACTTGTGAACCCATTGAAAGTATTGGCTGTATTCTTCACGGATGCCACAAAGAACTGAAGGCATCGGGTCAAAACCAGAAACAACTAATTCATGAGCACCGAGAGCTGTGCATTGCAGCTAGTCATTCCTGCTGCATGATTGGGACCAGTTGCTTCTATGACACCATCATTCACATGGGAAACCCAGAATACCTTCCGAACTGGCCATGGTGATTATTGTAAAGAACCTTGGTGGGCAAGTCATGAGAAAATCATTGATCTTGAAGGCACTGTGTGAATGTTTGTGGCAGGAAGCTCCACCAAATGGATAATTCAATTCGATTAGATGGCTGTGTTAAGGAATAAGAGCAAACCACAACAAAGAACTTGGAGGAGACCACGGTTGAAAGAGAGCGTTCTTCACGTCAGGACCAATCTGAGGAACCAGAGTAAGGGTTGTCTGCAGAGACACCTTCCCACATAAGTGCCCATAGCAATAGATTGCAATACCATCCACACAGCTGCATTAGTGTTTTGCAGTAAATGAAGGACTGCAACCAATGCATTAAGCAGATGCTTCACTGAACAGGGTAAGCTTGTAGATGAGCATTTTACATTTAAAATGGTTACCATTGAACAGGGCTTTAGATACTCCCATACCCCATTTGGGTTCCTCCGGCCAGGTTAGAGCAGAGGCCTGCACGCCCACATTGCATGATTGCACAGGCCACCGCCACAGTGCTCAAGTCAGAGACCAGAGCAGTGTTTCTCAAAAGCAAGAGCGATCCCATGAGCCTCTCTCCTGCAATGCTGGATCGGGTTTAGACTTAGCTGTCGATTCATGATTGGATTTCCACAGCTCTGCTGGAGAATGTAAGCCAAGATATTTACAAAAGGAAAAGGTTTTCAAAAACTTTAGGATCAGGGATTGTAAACAGGTGTTCTCTTTTTAATCAGCGGTGATCTGACACAGATCACTGAATTGAGAGTGTTGTGTTGTGGTCATTTGACTACCTTATTAAACATAGTGTGTGTGTGTCCAATCCTCATTTGGCAACTTCGGAGGTGCAGGATGAGACCACAACTTTTTCTGATACTATATAATAAATGTCATATTGCTTTCATTAATTGAAAAAGGCCTTCAGGAACATTGCATAGCAATTTATTAGCAATTCTTGCCACTTTTATCTGAGCATGTGTCATACCTTTTGCATAAGTATCACAGATATGGTGTCATAAATGTAATCTCCACACAGCCTGACTTCAAGTTCTTCCGTAGGAAGGGACGCATTCACAATTGGCAAGTCCAAAACTCTAGCTCAAGTGGGAAGATAGGTCCAAATTATATATGAATGTATGCCTGGCACAAAGAAAAGGGAATGTTTCACAGGCACAATTTGTGCAACGTTTCTGCAAATAACTATGTGGCAACAATGCTTGCCAGTTACAAATGTTGTTTAAAAATAGTGTGGGTGGACAGCGCATATCTGAGCACATTTCTAATTCACAAAACGATATACTGAGATACTGACTTCCACTTTCCATGCCTCCCACTGTTCCTGGTATAAGTGCCAGATAAGTGCTAGGGAAGGGGCAACAATACATAAAAAGGTAATTCCAGATGGCTGCCACCTTGCAGGGCCTTATGTGGAACTGCTCATTTTCAAGATGGATTTTCAGAATCAGCCCTGTGGACAGATTCGGAGAAGCTATCCTATTCCGATGAACAGAGCAAACAATAATGTCTAGCCAAACTCTATTTGGGTTGTGTGGATGCGCAACAAGGCTTAGACCCTGGAGGGTGTGAGAGTGGTTGACGGTTCAGTTAAGCACACAGCGCACTCTTAATAAAAGAAGTTAGTCAGAATGTGAAATAATACACTTATTCAGCAAGGCCTTAGACAAACTCTTATCAATGCAACATCACAGGTAAGTAACACACTAAAACATGTACTGCTGTTATATACACATTCACTTTGGTGTGCCCTTCTACTAAATACAGTAAAAGAAAGATTTCAAGATATTGTGTAGAAAAGCAAGTTAATTAATACATAGTACCAGGTAAGTAATCAACAAGTTGAGAACTAATAGTCTGAAAATAAAGACCATACAAATCCTTATAATCAATGTACTATCCTTACAAAGTCTTTCCTTGGTTAGAAATGTAGGGGCCCTGGAGCTTTTAAAGTCACAGGTCCCAATCAAAGTCTTTTCAGGAGGCTAGGAGTCGCTTTAGGAAGTTGAACACGTTTTGGTTTGAGCCAACAGGCAGATTGCAAGTGTCTCAAAGTTTAATAAAAACAAGAGGAATTTCTTTGATTGATCCTCTCCCAATCCAACCACATTAGGGGAGACCCAGGGGAGGATACCTGACCAGAGCACCACGGTTCAAGGTGAGACAAGAGAGGAATAGGTCTAGGGCTTTATGCCCATACAAACCTATGGAGGTAGTGAGTGCAAAATAGGTGTGTTTGCTCACTCTGCTTACTCCGATTCACTCAGAGACCACTATAGGAGTTCCTGAAATCACTGTTCCTTTAACATTCATGCTTTTGGTCTGTTGGGGGAAGTCTAAGGGGCTCCGGTGCAGAGGTCACTTCAGGCTTCAGGTTTTTAGGTCTGGCTAGGTCGCGGTTCCAGGCTTCTATGGACCACTTCTGTGCACTGGACAACTAGACACTCAGGACACACCTACTACTGAACACCACACCATCAATGATTTCAGAGGACTCCTAAAACAAGATGCAGTTGGCAATCAGCAATGGCTACTTGAAGAAAATGACGGAAGACAACCCTTGTGGTGGAAACAAACTAGTCCTGCAAGGTCCCTCTTCGTTGTAGAAAGCTGCACCCTCAGGGAAATGTTTCTTGCTCCATAAACTAAGGATCCGCGGACAGGGTCGGACTAGTCCCTCAGCCTTTCGGCCCGTGGCTGAGCCGAAATCGGCCCTGTGGAGAGGGGGCCGGTTTCTGGCCATGGCTGGGCCGGTTTGAAAAAAATGAAAAAAAATAATTTTCAATTTTTTTTTCACATTTGTTTTTTTTTCAAAAACCTTTCATCTTTCTTAGGACAATAAATGAGTACCAACACAGGTTGGGTGATATTGTATGCATATTTGTTCTATAAAAAACAATAACATTATCATGTGGCCTTGGACTTCTGCTTGGATTCACAGTCATTTGACAATATAAATCTATACACACAGATATTAATGATACATATGGTGATCCATTCTTATATGAAATATATATCACCTTAGTGAAATCATAACAATTTTTTTCGTAGTGTAGTTTACTTGGGAACAATGCTATTTGATGCCACTTCCTGTTTTGTCAAGGGGTGAAATGTCGTGGTTCATCGCTTCTTGGGATGTCACTTTGGCGTGGGGTCAAATAACACCACTTCCGGTGATGTCATCAGAGGTCAAGGGTCGTGAGGCGAGGGGTGGGCCACTTTTTTTGGGTGACCGGGTCTATTTCTTGTACCAGTCCGACCCTGTCTGCGGAGACCCAAGCTTTGATTCTGAACAGTGACTGTTGCAGTACAGTAGCACTGGAGGACATCTGGCTAGCCCACAGAAGGATTCCGGGACTTTTCCGTGCACTTCCAGTGGCTGGATCTTTGAGCAGAGGTTAGGACTTGTTATTCCCACCAGTCCAGGGGTCGAAGAGCCAATGAAGGTCTTCAGGAGATTTGCAGAGAAACAGGACTTTGCCAGGCAAGTGAAAAAAGTGCTGCTGGCATGTTTCCAACAACGATGTCCAGGTCTTCAGCAGGCTACTCTCCAACATGGGCATCTTAGCTCCAACAATGTTCTGAAGAAGGGCTGCAGGTATCCCCCTCCTATACAGAATGTGGGCTGGAGTTGCCCTCAGCCCACCAATTTCAAGGATCTGCATCATTCAAACTTGGAAACGGTTGTCCCATCATTGACAACCTCTGGCCACTGCATCTTCTCAGCAACAGACACACTCTGGCGAATGTGGCCTGGGCCCAGACATACCTAGCCCCAGAATTCACCAACACACATAGACCGCCACTTTGCCTGTGAAAGCTGGAGGTTTCTCCGAGAAATGGTCTTAAAATAAATGGAAAATCCAGCCACTCCAGAGCAGGAAGAATGTCAAACTACAAGATGGCCGAAGCACAGGCGAAAATCTTGTAGCACAGCCAGTTAGAGTATGTGTTACTCTAATTGGCATTAATCCGTGAAATGCAAAAGTGCACGAGAGTATAAACAAGAAAATACTATAAAAGTATCTGTTGCCATCTGCCCATTCTGGACACGTCGTGCAGGTTACCACAACGTTACCAAAAACAAACTTATATCAACATAAAGTTTCACTACTGCCCTCCATAGAAGGTGATGTGTACAAACAAACTGGGAATTTTACTATGTTCTCCTGCACTGGTAGCCATTGGGACTGATCAGTGCCCCCGAAAGAGGCGAATGTAAGGTAAGAGGGGCAAAGCCAGGAAAAGTTCAAAACAATAGAAAAATGTTGGGTGACCCATGTATGTCAACGGTGGGAAAGCAGCACAAAGAAGACACACTTGTGCAAGACATGGGTCTTGCAATAGAGTTTTCCATTTCCTCTTGATCCTTTGGTTCGAGAATGCACGACCTGAATTACAGAGCACAGGCCCTTTAATAAGGCCCCAGCACCCACATGAGAGAGGGAGCTAAAGCTAGCAGGCAGCATCACCTATAGGTGCTGGGAACTGATCCATGGCTAGGTGTTCCGAACACGCACGGGTAGCCGGGGGGCTGCACTCATGCTCGTAGTAGTCCTTTCAGAACACTAAGATCTCTTTCGGGGAAACAGTGGAGCTGCCTGATTGGCCCCTGACATTTCCCGTCCGCTTTCATAGAGGATTCGTGTCAATTCAAAGAACGTCATTGAATCTTAACCACACAAGATGAATAGAATTGGAATGACCCCCTGACTTTGCGGATACATGAGGTGTGAGGAAATCAACAGATATCCTAAAGGTACACATTATGTGCCCCTAATTGATACTATTCAAGCATTAATAATAATAATAATAATGCTTTCTTTGAAAATGTAAATGGATGTTGCTTCTGTAAATCGAGCGTGTTCCATAAAACAACAACGTCTCGATTGAGAGAAAGGGGAAGTTTCCTGTGGGCCAGAGGCAGGAAACTGGTGAATTCCCTTTGTAACCCATGCCAGTAGCGCCATTGGTGGTTTCCTGCGCAGAGTCTGTATATGGTTCACGTTTCGCACAGCATGCAGTATTGTAGACAAACCAAGAACGGCGCCTTTCATGGTCAAATACAGTATAGCTATATTAATCCGGTTCACGCTGGGCGGTGGCCAGGCCACCTCTGCTGTTTTTTGCTGCATTCGTCATCTTTAGTTACAATTATTCTCGGCCTTTCGCATTCACGCTCCTTAGACTTCTGGGAACTGACATTCAGGTCACTGCCCGCCATTGGAATTTTGAGTGGAGTGACTTTTACACCAGAAAGTAGGTGAGCTAGTAAAGGCCACTGGACTTAGTTGCTGGTAGTCACTTAACTCATTTCTGAGTGAGGTTCTCTGGAGTGCACACTGCCGACTTACATGGACACAATTACTCTAACAGTAGGCTTACACTGGAAATGGCAGGGTGAACGGATCTAAAAATGATAGTGGAAAGTGCCAATCACTGTTTCCATAGGGAGAACTGTGCATGAGCATGGATGGTCGGAGGTGCCAACCAGTGTTTCCACAGGGATAACTGTGCATGAGCATGGATGGTCGGAGGTGCCAGCCAGTGTTTCCACAGGGACAACTGTGCATGAGGTAGCAACCAGTGTTTCCACAGGAAGAAATGTGCATGAGCATGGATGGTCGGAGGTGCCAGCCAGTGTTTCCACAGGGTCTGTGTATGAGCATGAATGGTGAGAGGTTCAAGTGCAACCAGTGTTTCCATGGGGAAATGTGTGCATGAGCGTTGATGGTGGCAGGCGCCAACCACTATTTACATAGTGAGAATTGTGCATAAGCATGGCTGGTGGGAGGTGCCAACCAGTGTTTCCATAAGGATAACTGTGCATGAGCATGGATGGTTGGAGGTTCACCAGTGTTTCCATGGGGAGAATTGTGCAGGAGCGTTGATGATGACAGGTGCCAACCAGTATTTCCATAGGAAGAATTGTGCATAAGCATGGCTTTTTGGGAGGTTCAAACCAGTGTTTCCTTGGGGATAATTGTGCATGAGCATGGATGGTGGGAGGTTCAACCAGTGTTTCCATAAGGAGTAGTTAGCATGAGCATGGATGGTGGGTGCTCCAATGAGTGTTTCCATAGGGAGAATTGTGCATGAGCATGGATGGTGGGAGGGCCAACCACTGTTTCCATAGGGAGAATTGTGCATGAGCATGGATGGTAGCAGTTGTCATCCAGTGTTTCCAAAGGGAGAACTGTGCATGAGCATGGATAGTGGGAGGTACAACCAGTGTTTCCATAGGGAGACCTCTGCATGAGCATGGATGGTGAGAGGTCCTAACCAGTCTTTTTATATGAAGCCCTGTGCATGAGCATGGATGGTGGGAGGTGAAATTAGTGTTTCCATAGGGAGAACTGTGCATGAGCATGGATGGTGGGAGGTAGAAACCGGTGTTTCCACAGGGAGAATTGTGCGTGAGCATGGATGTGGAAGGTGCCTGCATTGAAAGAGTTATGGTAGGTACTTCAAGATTTGGAAATGCTCCCAGTTTATGAAGTGAGAATTGACAACTGTGTTTTCAATATTCACTCTGTGAAACAATCTTTGATTGTATTTATTTTTTTTTCTGTTTTATTTAGAGACTGGGTGTCTGGGCCAAATTGATGTTGCTTGGGTAACGTTTTGATTTGGTCACGTCATATTTCTTTCTTGTGCATTAACTGTTTTACAAATTGCTTCCAGAATAGATGTTATGAAAAAGGTGCTATACCTTGACACAAAAGAGTAACGAATTCCGAGGGAACATACCATTTGGTATTTCCAGTGTGCAGGTTTGTTGCGTCTCACCCTAGAAAACGAGGATTTTGGTCTTAAGAAGACTCCGTCCCTGAGGAAATTGGTGGCCAGTTGATATGCACGTGTCTATAAGAACTGTCCAGTATGCATCAGAAATCAAAACAGGCTGGTTGTGTGTGATGCCTGTGGCTACGGGGAAACTACGTAAAAAAGCATTCAGATGTATGGATTCCCTTCCGAGGGACAACTGGGTTATGGATCATCCAGATCTACCTGGAAATCTGGTAGGAACCTGTTATTTCCTATAGGAATCGAAGGTTGGGAGGGGGCGTTTAGAAAGAAGTGATTACTTTTGATAGGGTGCGCTGTGGACATCACTATACAAGAATACAAACTCAATTTGGCCAGTTCATCTCACGAACTGCTCAGTGTTGCTGGGATGAATGCAAGTGTGACATGGCAACATTTGGTGCTGTTGAAAGTGCACTATTTAGTAGCAGTTCAGTCTAGGCCTAGTGGAGATTTAGGAATGACCAACACATATAGAAGCAGGCATTTGCAAAGCCATCGGTTTTGGCTTTTGTGTAGGCATGAGCTAGTCATTTTCCTCACATCCCATCCCCCTTCAGTCGTCACTCCCAATGGCAATTATGAAATATAGGCGGCACTGATAGCACCACCTGTTAGCAAAAGCCTATGATGCCCACTCAAATTCATCAAGTGCAAATATGTCTCATGCATATACATTATGGGTATTCAAAATCCCCACCAGATGTTACTGTAATGTTGGTTCACACGAAGATGTAAGATTAGCATATGAAAGTGTGTGAGCTGCACCAAAGGATGCAAGGATTGAAGGACTGAAATCTACCAATCAAGCAATACGTCAATTCATTGCTTAGCAATAAAAAAAAAGTTTTTAAAACATGTCCTAATGCAATGGTACAGATAAGCTGTCCCACAAAGATTTGTATTGTGCACATAACAGTTAGGAAACACAAGCAAATCTTTAATGATGCCATTTGGTGATGACGTATCCAGAATAAGGTTCCCAAAAATATCCAGCAAGCATTTTGGAGAATGGAAAGCAAAGCAATAAGTAACACCATTTGCTGTGCAGACGCCTTACAAATACTCAATAAATAAATATAAAACCTAGAGCAATTCACCAGGGGCCATTTTCTCTTAAATAAGGTGACAAGGCACAAACCCAAAGCGCATAGTGCAAGAGCAAAGCGGGGATATCCCTCTTTACAGCATTGGGGACGAGCGGAACAACGATGCCACTAATGCTGCATCAGCATGACCACATACTATACGTCAGGGACAGCCATCGCCACCCCTTTGCATCTGTGAAGAGAGAGGATGCGTGGTAAGATGAAGATCACATCTGCCCCACTTCGAACAGGGGGAGAATGTGCTTGATTGCATCTGGAAGCTTTGACAGGCGCTTGAGGGATACCAACCTGTCGGAACAAACTGGTGACGAACTGTAAGCACAAGCGGGAAGCAACTGAACTCGGTGGTGCTCCAAGCAATCTGCCCTCTCCCCTGGGTGACACATGGGCTGGACGAGTGATAGGGGGACCTACGTTTGTTTAAAAAAAAAGGGGTGGGTCAGTATAGGGCCACAGGGGACCAATCAATAAGCAGACCTTCCCTAGGCATGCTTTACCACATGCCATCCCCTGGCTAATAGCAAAACAGTTTTTTTTAAATGTATGTTATTGGTTTTTTATAACATGCCTAATACCATACCTGAGTTCGGTTTCGAAGCATGGATCCGGGATTGGTACCTCTGTTGCTCTGCATGGTCTTGCTTCCAAGACCAGCACATTACCCCTTTGCTATCCTCCATTCACTATCTTAAGGTGATACGTGACCCTACTTTCAATGTGGAGAACAAAGTGTCTCTCTTGACGCACATCTAGTATATGAGGGATAGCAGATCCATGTTACTCTCCCAAACCTAATGGAGGAGGAAATGTTTACCCACATTCTGAAAATGTTCTAGATTGACTTAAAATGTTAGATCTGCATTTCAACTAGAAGAGAAGCACAATATTGAAAGTACTATTTTTTGATGCGAGAGCAAGAGCAGGATGACACAGTGGAGCATTACATCACAACTCCCGGGCAACTGGCTCTGTCCTGTAATTTTGGTTACAAACTGGATGAGCACATTAGGGGCAAATTCATGATGAGGTGCTAGAACAATAGAATAAGAGAGGAGCTATGTTTTAAGGATGATGCCTCCTGGAACAAGGTGGCAATACTGGCCAAAAGGGAGTAGCACTCAATGTCATGTGCCGCATGACTAGACAAGGTGGGGCAAACGCCCTGCACTAAAGAGCTGTTTTAAGAAGATGTTGCAAAGGAGACATTCTTGAAGAGGGACTTCAAAATGTATAGTAAAGGGACTGACACAGGTGCCCACATGGCTTTTGAGAGGGCCTGATTTGGGTGCAGAAGCAAGTCATACATAGCGAATGCCAACATTTGCTCTGGCAGAAAGTGTAAAAAGTGGATCTATTCATCTAAATGCTGTAAATATTTCCTGGGCTGTAATACATACACACATGTTGGCATGTTATCAGAATGAGCGGAGGCAGAATGTGCGTGAGGATGTGCTAAATCTAATTTGAAAAGTGTCACATGAGGATGAGTCTACGAACACAATGGCTGGTATGTTCGTGAAAGGCACAGAGATGCAAATGATGTATGACTCTGATGCTCATGTAACCAGGCTCAGTCTGGTAGCAGGTGTGGGGCAGATAGCTGCAGGGCTTCCTCCCGCTGGATATATGCCTGGGAGGATGTAATATGGACATGATTCACGTGCATGGCTATTTCAACGCAGCACTGCTTCAAGAGCCACTGAGAAAGTACAAAGGTGCATGTGTCAGCAAAAGTGTCATCCCTACTGGAATGGAAATAGGAAAGGCGGCCGATAATATGTTTAGCCATGAATGCCGTTGAACAGGCTTTGTATGTTGGAGGGAATGGGGAGGAGAGCCAGGAACAGAGCCACTGTCTGGGTCTGGTCACTATTAAAATAGGGTGCCTATCCCAGTTTGTGCACAAGTAAAATGTATTCCCCATGGCCTCCAAAGTAAGGAATGTACCCTTTGGTCACAGAGGCATCCTGAAATGAGAGTTGCTAAAGGTTTGTAGTGCTGGCATCATGGATAGAGCAAATGCAGTGAAGTGGCTGTCACCATTGGTTGCTGTGTGCAAGACGGATGGCGATGTGAGCTTCTGTGTGGTACTAAGGCAATTGAATAAGTGTGTGTTGGTGGAGTACCACCCACTGCCCAATGCTGGGGCGATGTTATGCTCGCTGTGAAATTCGAAGATTTTGAACAAATTGGAATTGGTATCATCCTATCATATAAAATTGTAACCCGGGTGCCGCTACATCACAGCCTATGTAGCCCATTAGGGTGTCTTCCAGCTCCAGAAAATTCCTTTTGGGTTACTGTGTGTGGACTATCTGCATTTCAGATGGAAATGTTGAAGCTATTCCAGGGTGTTTCCCATGGTTAGAACGACATGATGATTAGTGGAAGAACAGGATCTGGGTGTAGAGTCCGCCAACTGTGCAGGTCTGCCTGCGTTATAATTGAAGGTCGGACTAGACTAGGTATGGTGGATGCCTGGAGGCTACTGCACCCTTCTACTCATGCATAATCCTTTCACTCCACAGTCCATGACTCGCACTCATCTATCAACATGTGGTTGATATCTGACACCCTTACCTGTGACATTAAAGGGGCTGGCATTTTGCCCAGAACCTTTTCAGACCATTCTCCTGTTACATTGTCATTCGCATGGGGGGCAACAACCGGTCAGGGACTGCCATGGAGGCTCAAGCCCCTGGCTATGACTGATCTGGTGTTTGCGGCGGAGATGGAGAAATGTGTGGAGGAATACTTCAATATCAATACCAGCTCAGTTGAGGCCCACGCTATTCTATGGGATGCCATTAAGGCATATATTTGAGGCATGTCCATGGCTAAGGAGACTAGTTTGCTCAAAGTGATACGTTGAGATATCAAAACATGCAAAGATACCCTTTGCCAACTCGAGACGCAACATGCGATGACTTCGATACCGCTCAATCTCTGCGACATCAAAAATGAGCTTGACAACTTCGGGGACCAGGCAGACAGAGAACAGAAGTTCTTAGATGACCCCGGAATGGTGAGGAAGTATGGCACGGGTGAGTGACCCGGCAGACTCCTGGCCAGAGTGATGCAGCTTGAGAGGGGAAACCAACACATTCCGGCGATCCATGATATGTCCAGAACTCTGGTGCACTCAACGTCCGATGTAAATCGGGCGTTTCACTCATTCTGTGCTACACTCTACGCAAACTCTTATGAATGTTCTGTCCCTGAGGTTGAATCCTTCCTAGAGGGATTGCCACTCTCCATTTTGTCAGATGAGGCAAAGGAGACACTTGATAGCCTGATGTCCAAGGACAAAATAGAACAGGCTATTGATGCTCTCCCGCCCGTTAAAGCATCGGTCCCCGACGGCCTGACGATGGAATTTTATAAACACTTTAAATCTCCCCTAGTCCCACAACTGGCCACTCTATGTGAAGATGCATGCACATTAGGGGTTCTCTCTCCGGCACTACGAAGGGCAGTCATAATGGTATTGCTCAAGCCTGACAAGCTGCCGACGAGCTGTGCATCATATCGGCCGTTGTCATTAACCAACTCTGATGTGAAGATATTCGCTAAGGTATTGGCTCTCCGTCTTGCTCCGTATATGTCACACATTGTCCACCCAGACCAGTCAGGTTTTATTCCTGGCCGCTCCACTGCTTTAAACCTGAGACGCCTCTTCAATATTCAGGCCAAGATAGACCCTGGTGTGCAGGCTGTGGCGGCTATGTTTGATATCCAGAAGGCCTTGTGGATGATGCTTTACTCTTCGTGCGAGACCCGGAGACTCACCTAGCACCAATCCTACAAGATATCCTTGCCTTTGGCACCCTGTCTGGCCTGAAATTGAAGTGTGCTAAATTCAGAATCTACTGTTGCAACCTGAGACCTCCTGGGAATCACTTGTGCACGTCAGGAGGTTAAATATCTGGGTGTCACTGTGACACAGCAACCAACCTCTCTGTATGACTGCAATTATGGCAGATACATGCTCCAGCTCTCGCACCAACTGCTTAACTGGGCGAAACTTCATCTTACAATTACAGGCAGGGTGGCACGCCTGAAAATGATTGTGCTGCCCAAACTGCTGTATTATTTCTTGAATATTCCAATTTGGCCAGGTGCCGAGCTCTTTAACACACTGAGAAGTGAAATTAACAACTTTATATAGCACTCGGTGCAGTGAGGCTCAAGTGTGAAATGTTGACTAGACCCTATAATCAAGGTGGCCTGACTGCCCCAGATTTTGTAAAGTATTGGATCGCCGCTCAGGCACAATTTGCAGTGTACTGGTTTGACAACGACACCCCTCCTCCACATGTCAAAATTGAAGGGCTTCCAGCCGGTACCCATGACATGCGATTGCTGGTGCTGCCACCTCTTCGAAATGCTCTGGGTGCATTGACCCTGTCGGTGTGACTGCTCTTGCATGTTGTAAGATATGGGAACTGGTGGATAACTTGCCGGAGCCCAAGCGAAGGCTGCCTTCCAGTTGGCTGTAGCATACTGGCCTGCGATGCGCAATCTGGGCTACATGGTTGGAATTCCCCACACTACCCCAGATGATCCCCTGGTTGGCCTGCTGCTGGAGGGTCGCTTGGCTCACAGCCAGGTAACCAGAATTTCTAAGTTGTTTCAAGACCGAGCCAATAAACCTCTTACCAAGCTTCGAATAGCCTTTGTTACAGACTTAGGTATCGATATCACGGATGAAGATTGGGAGACAATGTGCTCGCAGACCTGCAATGTGTCGCTTAACTCCAGATTCCAACTGATACAATTTAAACTGGTACACAGGTTCCACTACACTCCAGCCAGACTTAGTTTATTTTCACCACGTTGCTCTTCCCTGTGTCCGAGCTGTAACTCAGAAGGTGCTGGCTATTTACACATGATAAGGGACTGTTTGAAATTGCAGGAGTTCTGGAGTTGGGTCTGCGATAAAGTGGGCCTCATTATGAGGTTGCCGGTAAAAAAAGGAAATTACCGGCATGCCAGTGCTACCGTGTCCGTGTAGCGGTGATACTGGAATCTACAGTAGATTCCGAGTCAGCGTGCATGTGCATTCCGGCATGCCGGAAACGGTAGCATCGGCATGCCGGTAACGGCCCCCAAACACCTGATACTGGCATCCACGATGCCACCAGCACCGACACCGGCACCGACGATGCCGTAATACCGGCACCGGAAGCAGCATCATCGCGACGGAACAGGAAATGCACTGGTGGCCATCTTTAGAATCACAATCCATTCCAATCCCCATCCCACAGGAGTGCAACTGTCAATCCAACTTCACAGCAACACTGAGGATACTGTCATCGACACGAGGACCCGTCCGTCGGTGCAAAACCCACTTTAGTGAGCAGGAGCTCAATATGCTTGCAAACGCACTAGTCAAGCATGCCGAAGTGGTCTTTGGAGCTGATTTGCGTCACCCAGCACATTTGAGAAAGAAGGCGATATGGGAGGAGGTGGCCACCAAAGTGTCTGCAGTGGGGACAACACCCCGGACTATCAGAGACTGCCGCAAGAGGTGGGATTACTTACGTATCCTGGTCCGTAACCTCCTCTATGCCGAGCGCAGCCAAGGGATGGCCACAGGTGGCGGTGCCCCATCCCCCATAAAACTCCAGCCATAGGACGAGACATGTAGCATCATCATGCACATGGAGAGTATTATGGGGGTCAGAGATGCAGAGACGGGAGCAGCGTCATCCGGAGATGCCGGTGAGTGTTTGTAACTTAAATCACAAATCACACACATGTATCCCCAATGCCAATGGTGAAGTCCAAATGACAAGTCAGTGGTACCAGATCCCTGCTGCCTTGCAACCCCCCCCCCCCCGCGAGCCTCATTGCATGTATGTACCTGTCAGGAAGACAGACAACAAACCCCACTGACACACACACCACAAGACCCCTGTAATGCACACACAAGTACCAACTGCATGCACACACACACACATTACTGTCCAACAGATGCCGTCACCGCTGTACCACCACATGGTCCAATCCACCTCATGGCAAGATGCACACATCAATGACACCAGTCACACACCTATCACACCTAACATGTCCATGCCCGCAGTGCCTTCATCAATGCATCAACGCACACAATGTGAACACATCACATTGGCAATGAAACCCCACATGGCACACAGACCCTGTGGCATGGCGACAAAACCCAAGACACTAGACACCAGTACCCCAGCCAACAAACACTGCGCACTCCAAGCCCGCACCACAGCGATGCCTCCAGACTGCATCCCCCACACATTCCTGTGTGCACCATGCCAGGCCCACAGACATGTCCATGACAATGCACATGACTCTGAATGTAATAGCATTGATGAATGTCAGATGGATGCACACCCATTACAAATGTCCTGCCTCACTGTCCCCCACAGGCAACACAACTGACAGCGAGGGAGAAGTAGCCACTGCCCCCTGTTCCAGCGCTGCATGTCACTGCTGACGCAAAACCACTGAGTCCAGCCAGGTGTCAGGCACCTCAACCGCAAGGCACAAGCGTGCCACTACATCGACTGCACAGCTCTGCAGCCACAAGGAAACACAGGCTGGCCAGCAGACACAGCACCCACCAACACCTGCCAGCATGGAGCCCCAGCATTCGAGCACAAAGCCTGAGGCCAAGCGGGCACATCAGGTGGAAGTGTCTGATGCACCAGTGGCCAGCGAGCCGGAGGAGGCCCAATCTCCAGTGGGCAGCCAGCCGGAGCAGGCCCAATCTCCAGTGGACAGCCAGCCTGAGGAGGCCCAATCTCCAGTGGGCAGCCAGCCGGAGGAGGCCCAATCTCCAGTGGGCAGCCAGCCGGAGGAGGCCCATTCTCCAGTGTGCAGCCAGCCGGAGGAGGCCCATTCTCCAGTGTGCAGCCAGCCGGAGGAGGCCCAATCCCTGGAACCCAGTCAGGCAAACATCAACGCAACAGCAACAGATGGCTCTGATGGAGCTGTGTTCTTTCCCCCAGGCCGTTGGAGCACGCCTCCCTTGCCACTACCCAGACTCGGCCACATTAGAGACCACGAGGCGTGGCTCACACGGATGGAAGGGCGGCAAGAGGCGATGCAGGCCTTGGTCACAGACTATGTGACAAAGGCAGAGCACACATGCAAGACCATGCAGGAGGCCCTGCAAGAGAATGCAAGAATGGTCAGCAGAGCTGTGTACCGCATGGCCAGGCGTGTACGAGAAGGAAATGCAGTCATGGCTGTAATAGCCTAGTCCATCAGCCAGTTGGTAACCGCAATTGTGGAACAACGTAATGTCAGCACAACCCCCCAGCCCGGTCCATCATCCAGCACAACACCGGCCAGTTCGACGCAGCGACTTCTTTGCCGCTCAGAGGATCACCCCCCTCCACCAAAAATGGGGCGTGAATAGGAGAACTAACAAGTGCATGTGGGGATGGGGTAGTTGTGAAGTTGTTTTGTGGGTAATAGGGGAGGGGGTGTTGGAGTATTGGGTGTGGGGGTGTGGCGGAAGGGTTGTTGGGGTATTGGGTGTGGGGGTAGTGGGGGTATTGGGTCAATTTAACGGGAGAGTAGTGGTAGTTCAGTAATGCAAACATGTACATAGTTATTCATGGATCAATACAGCTGTTGTGTGAATGAAAAATACATGACTGGACATTGCTTCTTGAGTGTGTGTCTAATTATGTACAGTGTCCAGTGTGAGTGTGGCCCATGCCCAGTGCCTTCTCTTTTCCAGTCCATCAGAAGTAGTGGGCAATTAAATCTTGCAGTATCGCTTGTCCATCATTTACATTGTGCCGCTGAGGAATTCCACCATCTTGCTCATCATCATCCTCATCCTCAGGTGGCATCATGTCCATGTCAGGGGGCAGGGGGACGTTGCACCGAATGCACATGTTGTGTAGCATGGCACATACTAACACAATTCTTCCCACCTTCTCTGGGCCGTAAATAAGTGCCCCCCGGACCTGCTGAGGCAGCGGAACCAGGCCTTCAACAGGCCCAATGTCTGCTCAATGGTGACACGAGTGCGTGCATGTGCACGGTTGTAGTCCTGTTCGTGCCTGTTGACTGATTGCCTGATGGGGGTAATGAGCCAGCCATTCAGGGGATACCCGGCATCACCTGCATGGGAGCAAGAGAAAGGGTACTTGTGATTAATTTGGTAATTCCATGGTTAGCACTCCCTGTACAGTGTCCATGATCAGATGCAACTAAGGATTCATAACTGCACTTGACATGTACCATGTTCGATGAGACGGGTAAGTGTACTTAGGGATGATACATGAGTGGGGGGTGGGTGCAGTTGCCGCCCCAAGGACCATTCAATGTGAGCCTGCACTCTCACAAATCAAGTCCAAATGTCCATGATGACTTCAGATTTCATTTCTGTGTTAACAATGGAAATGGACTGTGCATAGACAGCGGATAATGACACATTTGCCTGATTGGCTTCATGTAACACAGTGGCATCCCCAGTATGCATTCTACTTATTCATGTCTCCATGTACATGTCCATCTACGCCTTCCGCCATATTACTAGGTTAGATTTACATTAGTGGTATGGGGCACGGGTGAAGAGTTACATTTATGTGATATGACTTGGTGGGGGCTGGCCTGGTGGAACTATGGAACTTTGGATGAGTCCTAATCCTCTCAATGAGATCTTGGTGGTAGTCAATGATTGTCAATTTCGATCCTTTTCATACTTGGCCCATTGGAGGTGTCCCTTAAGGTGTCATGACAGGCATGGTGATCTGCGGTGTACCTGTGGAATGTGTGCAGTGACTGATATTATTCAGTATGGCAAATGGCTTTCTCTCAGACAGGGCTGCAAGACTCGTGATTTCCGTTGCTGAGATCAAGTCTTTCATGCATTGTCACTACAGGGTGGTGCATTGTGGTACATGTGGTTCATGTTTGATGATGTTCCTGATACATGTGCCGCTGTGTGCACTATGTCTGTTGAATGCATGTAGACACAGCTGTGTAGGCCTTGCACATTTGGAAGCATTGGCTGTGTTGCACATTTTGTTTCATTTCCTAAGGTCACAGTTGAAGGCACCCAGGACGCTGTGTGTGGTATTATTCCATTCTATTTGAGTGGTTTAACATGGTGCAGGTTGGGGATGTAGAGGTTGCTAGGTCTGATTCCTCATCCGACTTTGCCCCTCCATTGCACCACACAGTCTCTCTGCACTTCATTACATGACTGGAGATGTTTACACCTATTTGCAGGAGTGGTGATGGTTAAATGCATGCAATGTACTCTTGTGCTCCTCGGGCAAGCAATCCTATGCTCTGTTCCGACACCCCTCATGGCCCAGCCAGCACACACCTTGCCTATGCTTGTGATCCCCCCCAAATCAACACCCCTCATGGCCCTGTGGTTAGACTCACCCAGCAGCCAGGTACGTTGTGCAATGTGTCGTGCCATATAACGGGGAAGCGTAGAGTTGCGCAGCACCATGGCGTCATGTGTGGAGCCAGGGAATCTTGCACAGCAATGCGTGATGATTTTGCGTGCATCGCACACCATCTGTACATTCGGGGAATGGTACAGCTTCCTGTTGCGCTACACTACCTCCACAGCATGCCGGACAACCAGCTCCACATGTATGCAGTTGAGGGCACCAATGACATTTGGCATGCCTGCCAGTGCATAGAATGCTATTTTGATTGCATTCACCTCCTCCGCAGTCTGTGGTAACTTGATGTGGTTGCTTGCATGTTTCAGGAGTGCATCTAGCACCTGGTTGAGCACACTGGAGAAACAGGGTTGTGAGATTCCATGGAGCTGCCCCACTGTGTGCTGATAAGTGCCTGTGGCAAAGAAGTGTAGCACAGACACTACCTTCAGCAAGCGGGGGATGGCTGTCCGGATATTGATCAGGCTCAACAGGTCATCATGGATGAGGTCCACTAATGTGGTGATGGTGTCCCTGTCCAGCCGCTACAGGGGTTAGGTTGAATGGGCTGGCCCTTGGGCGAGGGATTGGTGGCTGCCTGCGGGGTGCAACTGCCTGCACAATGGGTATGTGCTCGCCCAATCTCACCCTCCTTCTCCTCCTGTCCCTCTGCTGCATTCTCTGGATCACTGCCTCCTCAATGAGTAGCAGTGCATGCATGTCCTCCAGCTCCAGTACTGCAAGTGCTTATGGTAGCATTGTGGATTTGGGAGGTGTGTGGGAGTGCTTCTTTTGTGCTGTGGCAGACTGCATTTCCTCCACCTGCGCTGATTGTGTGCACCTGTGGCAGGATTCTGCACAGCAGATTCCTATTAACTCCTGCATCTCGATGCCGGTGTTAACGGCATCATTGTATCCGTTATTACCGGCATGTCCACCTCTTGATGGGCACTTAACAGCAGCAGGCCGGTATCACTGGCACGGCTGCCGCGTGTCGCCGTTCATGCCGGCAAGGGTTCCGCCAGTCACGGCAGGTCCCTGTAAGTGCCGGTGACACCAGCATCACGCCTCGTAATACCCCGGTCTGGTAAACGATGCTGGCATTACCGTACCGGCATCGATTTTACCAGACCGGCAACCTTATAATGATGCCCAGTATCTGAAATGTTTGGTTGCACATTTGTGCCTAGCCCCTTGACCTGCCTATTTCAGAAGTGTGAGGGGCTCCAGCCAGGTTACCACAAATTGGCTAGTTCATGTATGATTCTTGCTGTGCAAGGTATTCTCTTGTTGTGGTTGTGGCTCCATGCCTCACTGTGGAGAATTGGCTACAGGCCATTACATGGGCATCCGATCAGGAGGAACGCTAGAGATCGCTCCAGCCCATCCAGTGCAAACCTGTTGATATATGGCCCCCCTTCCGCAATTACTTGCAGCAGCTGCGGGATAATGTGCCCGATGCCGTGGACCCAAATATCTGATTGCGAAGCGACTCTCTAGTTCTTTATGCACTGCTGACTAGCCTCCATTGAGCATTGTAATGGAGATGTCCGACTTCCCATGATGGTATTATACTTAATGCAGATGTATGTTGTATATCACTGTTTGATGCTGCCGATCCGATTGTTGTTGTAATGTCAAGCATTCAATAAATAAAGTAAAAAAGTTTACACACAACCCCTGGAGAACCATGGGCTATCGAAAGGCCTGTAAAAGGAGTTAGCAATGTACTTTTTATGCCTAGGCCAGTGGCCCTGGGACACTGACACAGGTGCTTTATATTACTCATGATTTACTTACAGTCGAGGTGATTGAGGTGCCCATCATGTGAGAAACTGTCAGAGTAGGTGTTTGCACTTGAAAGTTATCCATCATTTATTCTGATTGATAATAATCCCCCATTCATGAGCAATGGGATTAGGGAATGCTGGGAATATTATGGAGTGAATCACAAAAAAGCAGCAGTCAATCACCCATCGAGCGAGTGAACAGATGTCTGATGGAGGCACATAAGAAATATAAAAAAACAACGTTTCAGTAATAAGCATGTCATGCTCTAGTGCCATAATCATGCGCACAACCCTCTGCCTTTTCTGGAAGATACCACCAATTTTGCGGCACCCGGTGCTGCGCAGATCCTTGCTAGAAGGAGGAAAGTGAATTCGTTTAATGCATGACATTTGCCTCATCTTCCAGGCCCTGGGAATATAATTTGTGAAAGAAGAGGCCACCTCTGAGCAAGCTCTGCAATGGGCACAAGTAAAGCTCTCGCACACATGTCTAATTGCATCTTCTTCTACAAGTGATTTTAGTGATTTGAGGCCTATCTTCCTTAGCTGCCTGTTTGGTTTGTAAGTAACCCAGGATTCATGTTGGCATCCTTTATGAGCTTACAAATAATAATTGGGCTCATGCCCCTTTCACCTCTTGGCCAGGGTCCGGAAGGGAACAATACCAATCCAGAATTTAAGGTGCATTTAAGGCATTTCAGGATGACTCACTTATAATATATTCCTCAATGCACCGAACCATTTGAACGTTGACTACAACATTAGTTTGCGGTTAGAGTAAGGCAGACCCAATGAGCGCCCTTACTTTTACTCCCAGTGTTGTATCTGAAAATCAGGAATATCAGCCTTTTGGTGGGATCTGGGGTTTTCCAGAAGTCTTCCAGCTATCGTTTAAGAGCCTGTGAATTGGTATGACCAAACCAAGGATGTTCCAATGCTCACCACAGATGTCTAGCTTCATTTAAGTTGCATTTATATCTGAATGGCGCTCATTTCTAACACATCCCAATCCAGTGAAGAACTGTTCTTAGAGCTTGATTCTGTAGTGTGAGCTTCCCACACAAGCTCAGCTAAACTGAAATAGTGGAGCCAACCAGTGAGACTCGAGAAATAGACTTAAAAACGAACATTCTTTGGCATCCTAAACGATCCGAAGTGGAATGAGCCCAAAGTATACTTGCATGAAGAGCTCTCGTTACTGCTTTGACCAGGTAACCCCCTAATGATGCTAACATCGAGAGAGCACCTACTGTTATGTGGAAACTGGAGACCCTGCTTTGAGCTCTAAAATCTAGCACTTTATATGTTTCAATACTAGGTCCTAGTAGGTCCTAGTAGACAAGAAAATGAGTGCCAATATAATCAAACCACTGTATGTGACTAAAAGCTGTCCTCTGACCATTACAGGATCTAAAATTATAGGAACTATTTTTCAGTGTAGAAAATAAGAAGCATTATCTCTAAAAAGAAGAATCAGAATGCTTACTTCATCCATTTTAGGAGTGTCTGCTTGGACATTGGAAGTCAAACAAACTGTTACATGCTATATATATTATTGTGTGGGTTGTTTATAGAGGTGTTTATTTAGAGCAACAGGCTGCTTCTGTGCTGGTCGTTGCCTGACTATGGAGTTTGTATTGCAAGGTGATATGCGAATATATTCTTCGTTGGATTGTGAGTTTATACATAGTTTAAGAATAAACATAGAGAGGGTCCCATATCTTGACTACGGACTCCACTGAAAAATTGCACCCAACAGCCCTGCTGATATCGAGATAGAGCTCATATCACAGAGAGAGGTGCATCTGCTGTTCTCTTCACTGGTTGCAAAGAGATGCCTCTGGCTCACCTGTGCCCCAAGAGAGAACATGAATTCATCACTGCAGCAGATTGAAATCTTGCGCCCTAAAATCCATTCAGACCCAACACTCTCCTTCCTGAGATTGGATTAGGCCGGGAAAGAGCTGCAAAGCAGAAGTAATCCCTGAATTATACTTCTAGGGAATTCAGTACAATTCTTCCTTCTATTAAATGCTTGGACCTAGTTTTTGCAGATACAGGGACACCACCCAAGACTGCATTATATGCCTACATCCCAGAAGCCTATGTCCTTAAACAAGATAGTGGTGCTTAGAGCTTGGCCATTGATGGAGGTTGTGGAAATAAAAAAAGTCAGTGAAGTTGTAGGCCCCCCACTACCAGGATGTTTGTTTTGGTAACATTGGGGCGGCACATGCTGACCCTCATCCTACTCTGATAACCTCAAGGCACGTCCTGCTGCATCCTCCCCTTCTTCTCTGAAACTGCACTGCTACCTGGGCATCGTTGGCGTACATCTGTAAAACCGACAGATGCTACGAATGACCCACTCAATGAGTGGATTGGGCATCAGCAAAGCTTTCTTGCGTGTCCCCCTCCCTCAACTGACCTAACCCAGTCCCCTCTATTTCACACCTGACGACTGTGCAAATGGCAGAGGTATGTGGGATAAATCTCAGTAGCATACCATAAAATAGCATAACAACAAGAGGTGACAAGAGTGTAGCTTTCTGTGGGGCTCAACATTCGTAAATCGCAGATTTCAACAGAAACTTGCCTTTTTATTGTCTTCCTTCCAGAAAGAACTGCAGCAGCTTCTTAGCGAAATCCTCACTACAGTCCTACTTTTGGGCAATACTGGAACAGTGGTATAACATATCAAGAGCAGTTGTCAGGTTAAATAAAATAAAGACCATGGTGGACCTTCAAATCTGGCCCTCGTGCACTGGTTCCTATATTAAAGAGGGCTACTTCAGCCCTGTACCCACACTGGTGCCAGATTGGCAACAATCAAGAGGCCTTTGTTTTTTTTCCAGGTGAGTCTGCAACTGCTCACTCACAATAGCTTCTATAAATTTGTCTGTGACAGTATCATTTGATATAATGATTTGAAAGACAACAACTGCTTAGTTTGTTTGCACACACGACAATGACTAAATTAGGCTATATACCCAGCTACTTTGAGGAAGTGCATGGAAACGCCACTTTGAAGCCCACTTTCAAAGTATCCTCATCTCCGAATGTGAGATTAGATCTTGACTACTGCAGTGGAAGTCTCAGACTTAACCGAAGGCCCATGGCTATCATGACCAGAGGTGACGCTGGAGCCTTCATAACACCTGGATTGCAGCGGTTGCATGTGTCTTCTTTAAGTTAGGGGACCACCCTGTTAGGTTGAAAGAGCATGGATTGTGGATATCCCTTACAATGAAAGATTATCCCCACTTTTCTCATTTGATGGGAAGTTGTTTTTAAAGAAATGTTCAGCAATATGCAATCTGTGTATAGAGATGCACTCAGCAGACATATGTTATAAACTAGGCACATGTTTAAAGCTTTTATAAGTAGGATGGATAACTTAAAATAAACATATATGGTATGGGTAAGCATTTAAAGAAAATATTTTGGCTTTGTGGGATAATCCAAAAACAAATAAAGATTTCTTTGCAGCTTCAATAGTAATTTTGACACAGACATGTATTTGGTGACATCATTAGATGTACGTATTTATAGCGTAGAAGTTACCACTGGTAATGAAGTCTCCAATAGGACTGCCCTCAACTCAAAAGATCAAATGATCGTTGTCATGATGATAAGGGCAATGGTGGCTTCCAGGGTTTCCATGCTGAATGTGGGCCGCATTCCAGCTGCCATGAGTCAAGGCATCTTTTCTTCCATTGCAGTAACCTAGACATCCAGACCAGGATCGCTCGGGGCTACTTGCTTTCTGGTTACTTGGGAGAGGACAGGAAGTTAGCCCATACACATGTAATGGTATTAAGATGGAACATGGCAACCCTGTCTGCTAACTTAGGAGAGGCAGAGATGACGACCTCCATGCATTTAGGAGACCTCAGTGTTAGGGAGAATTCTCCAGAATGGCTAGTTTCCCTTACCTACTGAGTCTCTCAGCAGCTTTGCTGGATTTCTAGGATTTATTTTTT
This sequence comes from Ambystoma mexicanum, assembly GCF_040938575.1. NCBI lineage: Eukaryota > Metazoa > Chordata > Amphibia > Caudata > Ambystomatidae > Ambystoma > Ambystoma mexicanum. Next base: position 1,271,424,513 of record NC_090929.1, on the reverse strand, counting down.
CACCTGGTAAGAATGTGAGCCTTTTTTCCCACTCTTGCATGTGTTTTTGCTGTGTGTTGTACATGTTGTGCTCATGGACCATGGAGTCTCACCTACTCCATAGGCATCATCATTTTACTGTGTGTCACACAGCACCTTTAGTGCAGTGACACAGGGTTGGCTTTTTAGACTTCCCACTTTAAACTCCATTTTCTGGGACTCACTACTGTCTCCCAGAACATGTAAAGCAGCCATTGACTTTTATTAGTCTTTTTTTTAATTTACAGACCCAGTACAAACTATCTTCCATAGAGTACTGGAAGGGTTAATAGTTATCCCTTTTTGTCTGTTTCTCATGGAACATTACTTTGTTCCCCTTTCTCTAGGATTTGGCTGGTGGCAGTGGTATCTACCATTTTTATTTTACCTCGAGCTATGAAAATAGCCTTGGTACTGTTAGAGGCTATGGTGGTAGCCACGAACTTTAAACCGCTGGACCCCTTTTAATTTTATTTGGTTCCGGCTGGGTTTATTCGCCATTTATTTTTGTAAAGGTCTTTCTCATGTTTACTCTGCGTGCCAAACCAGGTTTGGTTCCTTTGTTCGTCATCCTTTGGCGAGCTTCTGTACAGAAGCCCTCCTTGGTGTCTGAATGTCTGGGTGGACAGGATGTGATGGAGGGGTTTGAGGCCCCCTGCACAAGGTCTCATTGGAGACCCAAGTGAAACTCTAGTTTGATTGGCTAGGTGGCTGTCCTGCCAGAACAGCCACCCTGCTGTGTGATTGACAGCCAGGCTGTGTGAATGGGGGAAAACTGCTTAAAAGCAGGTCTCTGGGACTTGGAAGGCAGAGTTGCCACTGGATCAAGAGAACTGAAGAGGATTACTGCAACTACTGAACCTCCCGGTGAAGCCCTGCTGCGGGTGCGAATTGCCTGAAACTTCAACAGGGAAGATCTGCAAGGAATCTTCTCCCCTTGAGCTGGTGGGACCAACCAGTTTGTCAAACACCAAGCAAGGCCTCCCTCTCCTGATCAAATTTGCTGTGCATCGCTGCAGCAAACCAGCTAGCCAGGAGGACTGGACCATGTTTGGGTTTTAAGGAGCGCACCTTTTATTCGTCGCTTTGCTCTGCTGCTGGTTTCTTCCCTGGGCAGTGCAGGACCCTCCAGTCTTCCTCCTTCTTGTCAGTCTGACAGTTAATAAAGGAACCAGAGCCTGCAGGATATGCCAGGAACTTCTGCCTCAGCTACAGCATTCTTCTTCTACTAAGGTACTGTTCAAATCCGGTCGTTCGTTCTGTCCGACCGTGGTGAAAGTGTTTTAAATCTTTTGCTAATCCCAGGGCTTGTCCTTCTCTACTCTTTCAAATAACTTTTTTTCCGCCCAACTTCGTCTCAAACTCTTGGCAAACTACTCTGAACTGTGTGATCCTCTGCAAAGACTCTGAACCATTAACATTGGCCCAGGCCTATTGATTTGAATCCTAGTTGTAGTAAGCCTTTTCTAGATTGCCCTGCCTATTACTTGTTTGTGCTGCTTGATTTTGAAAAACCTTGTCTTTCCCTCCCTTTTTAAATTGCTGGAGTGCCATTTTGCTCACACTTCATTTTTAGCTTAACTTGTCCAGAATTGATTGGGTGGTGTGTAGTGTATTAAGATTGTGATTTTCTGCTGCTTTATATTAGTGAACTGTTTTATAACTTATGGTGTAAATAAATATATATCCTTTTACTCAGAAACCTTGAATCAGTGTTTGCTTGAACCATAGTCATTGCTGTCCTTTGTGTAACTTCTGATACTGCTCTTGAGATAAGTCTGGCTGCTCAGCCAGATTGTACCAAAGTTGAATTTGTACTTGCACTTGTAGTCTTAATTGTGTGTGGTGTTCCCAAAGGGTACTGCATATGATTCTGCCTAACACTCAGCTCCTTGAATAGTTGAATGAGCAGTAGGTTGTTATCTGCCCGTAGACTAAATTAATGTAGATGTATGTTTACACCCAAAAAATCATCCTTTACACACCTACAGATGCCAACTTGCAACTGGTCTTATAACAGTATCACATATTTGATATGCGGTAGTGATGCACGCCAGAAGCGATGTCATGGTAAATGTTACTATTATCAAACGTAAGGGTACTCAATTTATCGACCTCGGAAGGATGAAGGGTTTAGTCGCCGGGATTTGAACCGGTGTAGACTCCACACAGATTTCTAACACGAGTCCTTATCTTCCTGAGATATCTCAGCGCCTTTGCATGACTTCCCACATTTCCATTACAGCTTTCTACATTCTGTTCACACATGTTGAAGCTCAGCAGCAAATCAACCATCTGTCAATGTTGCTAGGTTTGTGGTCCATATTCTTAATCGACCAGGGTGTAAGGCTCGGGTGCTGGTGGACTGAATGTAGCTCACAGGTCCCATACAGCGGCCCGAAATGTGCATGCCAATGAGCAAGTGACAGGGGCGTCGATGAGCGAATTTGAGTTAAACACAACAACACATGTATTACTTTTCTACTGCAACACCTGATAGCTTTTTAATGGCATTACCACTTTGGTTTATTTGTATTATGGGATTGAAATCGTGTTTTTTTTTAATTAGAAGTAAAACTGCAGGTATCATGATGCAGAGACAAAAACTCGACCGCAGAGGTTTCACACACCTGTCGTTTCAGATTTAGTGATTGACTGACTTTAAGCCAGGCAACACTTCATCATTAAACACGTGTGAATTGGAGGGCCATGAATAATGTGGGCCGCGTATTGTGCACCACTGGTGTAAGGATATTGAAAATGGCTGTGAGTCGAGGCAAACATTGTCTGATGGATCTTGGACAGAGCCTTGGTCAGTGTTTCCTAAGTGTGGATGGTCCCAGAGGGAGATGCTCCTCTCCAGGGTCTACTTGGAACCTGTCCGGATTGTCTTGGTTTCCAGTTCCCGTTTTTTTGTTGCCTCTGGGAAGACAGAGACCATGGGAGGCAGCGGGGCACTGAGTCCAACCTACGTACGCTCTGGTGACAATAACTCATCCAAATAATTGTAAATGCACATGTCATGAAGTTCACGCTTATAATGTTTACTTTTGTTGTTTAGAACGACATTGCAAATGTGTTTCATCATAAAGTAATTGACAGGGCTTATGGCCGGCGCTATTCATTGGCAAAGGGGTTGCAATGGAATCAAATTTCTCTGAAACTCACACCACAACATGGGGGGCCAATCGAGGTAACAAGAACACGCCTTTGAGTGACAGTCTGAAAGGCCTAAACGGACCCTTTGCATACTCGTGCGTGTTATTGTCTACTAACATCACTGTGATAATGCGCAGCTCTGTTACGCGCTAGCTAGGCCCTAAAAGAAGCGCGGAGGCGGGACACGTCTGAACACCTTCTTTATTAATTAACAACTGCCGTACCCAACTTTCCCGCTCCCCTCCGCCTCCCGCCCCACCCCTCTCCCTCTTTCCCGCTTAACTTCCCTTAAAGGGTCTGTGTCCTTTTTCCCTCACAACATCCCCCCTTACTTATCAACTGAGTCCAAGTTCACATTTCTTCGATGAGTCTGGCGGGTCGCCTGGCTGCCCGATGGGGTCGTCCTGTGGGCTCGTCCTCATCGTGGTCCTGCCCAGCCAGAGGGGGCTCCTCCGGTGGGTCGGGCGGAGGCTCTTGATCCCCAGAGTCCTCTTCTTCTAGAGGCATGTCCTCGGTGTCGTCTTCCTGAAACAATCGCCTGAAGTGTGAGGCGTTTCGGGTCATTTCGCCTTGGTCTCCTGAGGCTGTGACCATGGGTCCGTTCACCTCTGTCACTATCATGGGCTCAGGACAGTGTCTCGAGTCCGTTTTCTGGCGTTGGGTTCGTCTGACTAACACGGTTTCCCCTATTGGGATCAGGGGTTCCTTTGCTTTCTGCTTTCTGTCAGTCAATTTTTTGGCCCTTTGCCTCTTGTCAGCTTCTCGTCTCTGGATCTCCTCATCTTACTCTGGAGTGTAGTCTTCCAGTTGGGGAAGTCGGGACAGTGGTTTATATTTGATCATGAGCTCGGCTGGAGTGTGACCCTTCGCTTCATGTGGTGTGTGTCTGTAGCTCCGTAGCATTTGTGAGATGGCCTGTGGCATTGAGGCCTGGTCGGTTGCCGCTTTCTGGCGCGTGCGTTTGATATTTGCCATAAACCGTTCCACCATCCCGTTGCCTGGGGCCATAGTGGCGGATTTTTTGGTGGTGGAATCCGAGATGTGTCGCAAATCTTTTGAATTCTTGTCCTTGAAATGGGGACCCATTGTCTGTTTTCACTACGTTGGGGATGCCCCACTCGCTGAATAATTCATCTACTACACCTACTATGTGGTGGAAGGCGTAGACTGTACGTGCTTCACTAACGGGAAACGGGAGTACTCGTCTATGGCGACTAGCAGGTAGCCTCCCTCTTCCAGCGGGCCGTAAAAGTCAAGTGCCACGCATTGCCATGGTCCATCGGGGAGCGGTACTATACGCAGCGGGCAGGGTGGTGTACCAGATGTGTTCACTTGGCACGGGTTGCAGTGTCTTAGTATGTTGTCTACGATGGTGTCCATGTGGGGAAACCATCCCTGGTTCCGTAGTATTTTTTGTGTGTTGGTGACACCTTGATGGCCTTCGCGATCATTACTAGTGGCTTCCTTAGGCTTTTGGGTGCTACCAGGCGGTTCCCTCTGAGTAGTATGCCTTGGCTTGTCGTGGCCAGTTCATTGTGTATCCTCTCCATTCTGGCTAGGTCTCTTCTGTCGACTTCCCACCCCTCCCCCGGCTCTAAGTGTTTGTTGGCTGCTAGACGCCACCTGTTTGTATTTGTGAGGTGAACTGCTGCCTTGATGGTGGGGTCGGCTCGGCTCTTTTCTGCAAATAGTTGTGTTGTGATGGCTGGAGGAAGGGCATTGTGTGACAGGTATGCGACGTATCCGTTGGCTTCTCCCTGCATCATGGTGTTGGGTGCTTCGTCCGGGTGTCGTGACAGATAGTCAGCTGGGTTGGCATCGCCTCCAGGTTTGTGGACAATGGTGTAGTCATATTCTTGGAGGCGAATGCCCCATCGTTCGATGCGTGGAGGCATTTTGATTCTTGGGTTGCCAAAGAGGGCCAGCAGGGCCTGGTGATCTGTTATGAGGGTGAAGGTTTGTCCGATAACAAATTGGTGGAACTTCTCACATGCCCACACAGCCGCCAGGCTCTCATGCTCCGCCTGCGAGTATGCTTGTTCGGTGGCATTGAGCGCACGGCTGGCGTATGCTACAATGTGGGTTTTGGTGTTGTCCTGTGGATCGGTTTGGGCTATAATTGCACCCTGGCATCTACTGTTATCTCTGTGTGCCATTGTGGATTGAAGTACGCCAGTTGTCGGTTGGTGGCGAGCTCCTGTTTTATGGTGGAGACAGCTTGTTGACAGTGGTCTGTCCATAGGAAGGGCTGATCCTTTTTTAGTAATTGCCGCAGCGGGCTCGTGAGTGAGGCATACTGTGGTAGGTAGTGGGCACAGTATCCGGCCATACCCAGAACTGAGCGTAGTTCGGAGACATCCTTTGGACTGGGCAGGTTTGTTATGGCGCTGATTTTCTCCGGATCCGCCCTGATGCCTTAGTCCGACAAGATGTGGCCAAAGAAGCATAGAGTGTGTGTGTTGATCTCGCACTTCTGGCTGTTTAGAGTGAGTCCTGCATCTTGGAGGATGCGGCAGACCTGATGTAGAGCTGTGTCGTGCTGGTCTTGGGTGACGCCAAATATGAGTATGTCATCACTGTAATTGAACGCGTTGGTGACAGGGCTTATAAGTCTGTGGATTGTCTCTTGAAAAATTTCGGCTGTGGATGAAATCCCAAAATTGAGACGTTTGTATCAAACAGGCCTTCGTGGGTGGTGAATGTGGTGATGGGTCTGGATGCCGGGTCGATGACAAGTTGGTGGTATCCCTGATTGAGATCCAGTTTCGAGAATTTGGTGGCTTGGTTGAGTCTGATCAATATGTCCTCAATGTTAGGGCCGGGTGTCTCTCCCGCTGGATAGCCCTTTTCGGGATCCTCATGTCCACACAGAGGCGGAGGCGTCCGTCTGCCTTGGGGACGACTACCAGTGGTGACACCCATGGTGTGGGTCCTGTTGCTCTTTCAATGATATCATTGTCCATCAGAGTCTGTAGCTCATGGGTTACTTTCACCTGTAGGTGAAACCCTACTCTCCTGGGGTGTTGTGGTACTGTCTGTACCTTTGGGTCTATGTGAAGCTTGATGACGCTGTTCCTTAGCATCCCTACTCCTTCAAAAACTTTGGGTAGGTGGCCTTCAGGTTTTTGATGTTTAGGATCTCGTGATGGATGGCCTATATCAGTTGGGAGCCGGGTGGTATACATTGAATGGCTTCTGATTCATCGTAGTGGATGTCAATGAGTCCTAGAGAGAGAGCGGTCTTTTGGCTCAGGAGGCACCTTCCCATTGCGGGACTGTGTATGACATGTATCACTAACTGTTTTCGTGTTCCTCTATGGACGAGGTCACATGCGAACTGTCCTTTTGACATTAGCGGCTATGCTGTGCCCCACTGGAATATTTGGGCGTGCAACGGCTGCAGCGGGAATTTGTCTTCTAAGTGTTGGTATGTTAGATAGTTCATAACATTGACGTTTGCGCCCGTGTCCACCAGGAATGGTGTGTCTATTCCTCCTAGGTGAACCGTCACCTTGGGCGCTGTGCTGTCGTCTGAGGCATCTGAGATGAGTCAGACGTATTCCCTGCTGTACCGGTCGTATTCATCATATTGTGCCTGTTCCATCGAGTGTTCCTCAATCGGTGGGTTCTCATATGGGTCGCTTGTGGCATACTCCCTTTGGTGTTCTTCTTCAGGATATGCTTGCATATGATATATTTGTTCCTGGTTGACGTGAGTCTCGTCCGTCTGATCCACCTGCAGGTTTTCTACTGCCCTGATGAACCTAGGGTTATTCGTGGGCCTTGGGTTGGTGAAGGGCTTGTTGTATTCTCGTTCAGGGTATGGCCTCGGATTGAGCGGTCTCAGCGCCTCAAACCTTCTCGTGGTTGCCTGTTGGTTGGGTGGTCGGTACGCTGGCAGTGGGGGTGTCTTCTCCCGGCACATGCTCTGAAAGTGATTTTCTTGACCACACTTCATGCACATTTGTCCTATTGCAGGGCATTGGCCCTTGTGTGGAAATTCAAATCCGCACCGATAACATTGTTGTTCTGGTGGAGGATGTCTGACGGTATTCCCTTGGTCTTGTATGTACGTGTTGGCGTAGTAGCGGCTTGATTGATTGGTGGTGACGGCAGCGATGGAGCCTATCTTTTTCGGGTTTTCAATGTGGGATGCTTGGGCATCTACCCTTTCATACACTCTGGACAGTTCAGCTATTTCTTTCAGGGGTAGTGGTTTTTTTAGCAGGTGTTTACGGAATATTGATTACAAACATCCTTCTATGACTCTCAAGCGGATGGCATCATCGTCATTAAAGTTGGCAAAGTCACAGTATGTGATTTTTCTTTGGAGGCGCAATATGAACTGACCAACTGTTTCTTGGGGCATCTGGGTGCACTGACTGAATATGTAGCGTTCGTAGTCCCTGTTTGGGACTATTATTAGACAACTGTTGATGGCTTTGATAAGTTTTGGGTATGTAGTCCTTTCCGCTTGCGGGATGGTCTTGATGACGCTCTTAATGTCCTTCGCGACCAAGTTTGTGAATATGTCCAGCTTATTGGGCGCATCTTGGTTCCCTACCGCTCTCATAAATTCTTCAAATTCGTCCATCCATTCTTGCCATCTCTGGCCTTGGTTCTCTTGCGGTTCTAGTGTAAATGAGTTTGGACGACGAAGGAATGACACAGGGTTGGTGGGTGTAACCCCTGGGTTTGCGGGTGCTGTGGTGTCCACTGCTGCGTCTGCTGGCTGTGACATGTCGACCGGCTGTGGTTGTGGTTGTCACGAGGGCTGTTGTGTGTTATCGTGCCCTCGTGTAGTAGAGACGCTTGTTTGGCGTTTCCCTTTTTTTCTAGTGGCCTTTGACAATGACTGATGTTTCTTCGTGTCTCTATGACGTACGTTACAGTACTGCGGTCATGCCGCCCTTTCACTGGGCCGGGCCCCTTTTGCTCCGTACCTGTGGTTTTGTTCAATGCGGTCCTGCTGCTCTGGGCCGCGTTGCTGGGTCGTCTCCCTCTGCCCTCTCTCATGGTGTGGGCCTCCTCCATGTCACGGCTGGCTTGTGCCGTGTGCTGCTGCTCCAGGTTCCTCTGCCACTCTGGATGGCTGCTGCGGTCGTCCTTCTGCGCTCACACGTGTCGGGTCCCTCCCCGACTCCGGCTGCTGTGTGTATGTCCGTTGCGATCGTCTTCCAGCACCGCACCTCTGCGCTCAGACGCGTCGGGTCCCTCGTTGACTCCGGCTGCGTGCGCGCGGGCGCGACTCCGTCCTCGGCTCGTGGTTAACTCTGTGCACCGCAACTCTGCAGGGCCCCTGAAGAGCTGGGTTCCTCCTCACTCCGGCTGCTCCAAGCGTTCTTCCGTGCGTGGCTCCTTCGTGACGGCAGCCGCCGGACCTCTTCACCGGCGTCCCCGTCTGCCTCCTGCGGTGTGGAGCCCCTCCGTGGCTCACCTGCGCATCACGGTCCATCTCCGTGTTCATCGCCAGTTGTTACGCGCTAGCTAGTCCCTAAAAGAAGCGCGGATGCGGGACAAGTCTGAACACCTTCTTTATTATTTAACAACTGCTGTTCCCAACTTTCCCACTCCCCTCTGCTTCATGCCCCGCCCCTCTCCCGCTTAACTTCCCTTAAAGGGTCCATGTCCTTTTTCCCTCACAACAAGCTCATGATTGAAGCCAGCCTGTGAATCCACTTGTGTTAGACGCTGTTCGTGTGCATATAGCTTTACAAAACCCCCAGACTATGTACACAATGAGGCAGAATTCTTTATATTAGGCAGCCAGACAATAACTATGAGTCATAATGGTCACGTGCCAGACAAGACCAGACGCATGCCCTTCAGGTAAAACACATGTTTACCTTTGCTTGTTTTTTTTACAAACAACATAATGATTCTTTTTCGTGCTGCCTGTTTCTGAAAAAAACAGAAGCTCTTATGTCAGGGTATTCCTGTTTTTCAAATTGTGAGGTGAAATGTTTGACTCACTTTTGCTCAGAAGTGAACTAGTGACCCATTGGTTTACACGAGTGTAATCGGTGACCATGGCGCACTGTTCAGCTTGAAGCTTTTTTGAGCAAGTGATATGCGATTGTTCTTGAGGATAACCCATGCCACAAAATGTTGGAGACATTTCCCGCACAATTATTATGTTTGGTTCATGGTCCCATTGTTTTGAGCGTGTCCTCTTTTCTGAAAAAGGGCATCGTATTAAAGGGGACTCAGAGAAAATATGGCAAATTATCTGTGTGTGGTGTGGGGACGATGAAGGATGTGGAACTACAGATGCGCAATGGATACGTTGCTTGACAAAAAAAGCACTGCTTGGTGGGTACTTTAGGGACAGAACATGCGAAAGGGACGTGGCCTAGCGGTTGGTACCGGACTGCCTCTTGGGGGCAATATTGGACTGAGCCCTTTCTGCCATGGCCCACAGGTGAAGCATGAATATCGAATGCTGAGCTAATGACCCCATGATCTATGTAAGTATGTGTATCAGGTGAGTAAGCAAAATGGTGTCCAACATTTTAATGTTAAGGGAACAGACCCTTGGGTCTGTTCTGCTGTGACAAGTGAGAGTACTAACATACATTACGGCAAGAAGGGACATCACAGTTTCCCTAACTGGACCAGTTTGTACTTTTTCATTTATTTTGGGGATTATTTTAAAATTATAAGTATGCTGATATGGATTATGTTTCTTTTTTCTTTTTTTTTTATTGGCATAAAATGCCTTTAAAAAGAGAAAGGAGATGAATGTTTCACTACAGTTAGTTCATTCTTCTCTCCTTGAGTGTTCGGGTATCTCTCGTCTGATGGCACCTTAGCATCATGGGTTTGTAAGTCGCTTTCGATCCTTCGCCTTTGCTTCACTCTCACAATTTTGTCCTTGTATTAGCTGTTATAGCAGTAGTTTTTTCAACAGGCTCAAAAAGCGAATTAACGCATAATGCAGGTGTTTTTCCCGACTGTCGAACAGAGCTTGCCACCAATCGTCCGCACTTGGCGTTTGAAATATGTTTCTTTCAGAATTCACTTGACAAAGAATTTCATGTTCAGAAACATGCCGTGGAAATTATGAAAGGGTGGTATTTATGACTGTACACAAAAATAGAATAATGTTTATTTGATTTTGAAAACTAATTGTATAATGCATTGAAGAAACAGGCAAGCATATTGATCCTTGATAGTTATTCTGTGGCAGTGCCTGCATGAGGATAACAGCCTGATTTTTCTTCATTTTTAAGATTCGCTGTAAGTGGCTGACATATGCAAGTATTGCCACTGCAAAACCATTGCGGTCCAGTTGCCCCCAATAAATGCTGTCTGCATGCCGTTGTAAAAGCATCTTCATGCTGTCTGTGCCCAATAAATTCTAGATTCCACTGTATAAATACATGTATACGTTGGCTGTGCCAAAATGGATGCCAGCAGCGTGCCATTGTAGAAACATATCTTCATGCCAGTGATGCCCATCTAGCATGGCAATGTAAAAATCCATTTTCATTCGGACTGTTTCCAATATATACGAGTCATATTTCGCACTATGGAACCTTTTTCATGCTGGCATTGCCCAGTTTATTTCAGCAGAATTCCACTGCAATAACATATTATTATGATGGCAGTGCCCAATGTATGCAAGATGTGGACCTGTACAATTGTGTTCACGGTGCCTGTGCCCAATAGGTATCAGCAACATGCAAATCCTGGTTGTGTACAAAGAAACTAACACGGAACTGCAAAAAAGCATTTGCTGTCAGTCAAATTTAATTTACATCAGACAACTCTCTATAAAATCATAAAAACATTACAAAAAATATATATATATTTTAATGCTGGCCATGCCCAATCTATAGAAGCAGTCTACATGTGTCAAAACATCTCTTGCAGTCTGTGCCCAGTCCATGCTAGCATGTCACAGTAAAAGGACATTTTCAAGCTGGCTATGTCAGTATTGCCACTGTAAAAATGTCTTCATTTGGCTGTGGCCAATATATGTCACAATCAACAATCACCATTGCAAAAACATTGTAATGCTGGCTGTGCCCAATATGTGCCAGCGTTGCTCTGTCAAGCACGTTATAGTGGAGCCAGCACCCAATATTTGTCCACATTGTGCCATAAACATGTTGAAATGCAGCTAGTGCCAAGTTTGCTTTACAAAAATGCTGACGGTGCCTGATACCCTTGTTTGCCCACATACCTAAACACACACATTCACACAACAAGCATTCATTCACATAACCAAATGTTTCTTCTGGTGGTTGCTTGGCTGTGCTCCCGATGAATCTGAGACAGTCAGGCAGGATTTGGAGGGATGTGACGTACACATCCCTCTCTACATCTCGCCTAGGCACGGCCTATTGGAGCACATACGGAGAGCATTGAACTAGAAACCCTCATGGCCTCCTACGCACCGTTCTCTGTCGCAGCCTGGACAGAAGTGGAGCGCTTCACATGACAGGCGCATCCAGTGAAGGCAGGTTCATAATGTTAGGGGCCGCTGGACAACATCCGCTATTCACCAACTATGACTGTGGCAGGCTGGCTTTATTCATGCATATACCCAATACCACATTTGCCCCACAAACATTATAATAATAACATCTCATCAGTTTTTATGGAGTTGTGAGTATTGTTATGCTGCTTTGTTGCATTCAGGCTCACAACTTGATGTATAATAGTATTTTTAGAAGGTACATCCATTAATATTTTGTCACGTTTTTATTTTTTGTGTAGGTTTTGTTATATATGTTAGTGTAATGTTTGCGAGACAAATGCACTATCATGTCTCTCATTCCTGTCATGCCACACAACTGTTATGTAATATACAGCGGGGTATGGTGTTGTGGCTAATTGTATTATTCGTGTGACAATCAGAAGTAGTATTATTATTATTTTGCTGGATTGAACCGTGTTTCTTATTATCTGTCCTCTCTCCATCTTGTTGGTGCAGTAATCCAATGTAATGACATCATTATGTTTGTTCAGGTCCTTTTCACCAAACTCATGACACTGGTGTATTTTCAACACACTCAGCATTACCAACGTCATACTCCATGGGTTCTTGCGTCAGGGGCCCAGGGTCCTCTCTACTTCTGACGCTTGGCATCTTCCTTTTTGCAACATTTCTTCAACAATACAATACAGCACCTCTATATTTAACATGGGTTACCATTCTGTCTTTGGTCTCTGCTCATGACGCAATGGACGTACCCCATTTTCATTTTACCTCGAAACGACAGCATCATTATAAGTCCCTTTTCTTTTTCTATTTTTGACATCGAGGTTATTTACCTGTGGTGGTGATATTTGAAGGCATTTGGCACCATGTTAGGAATTAAGAGGTTTCTTTAGGTTCTGTCCACACTACTAAGCAAGTATGATTTTTCCCTTTGTAATATTTGAAATGTATTAAGTCTGATAACTTAGATTATTGAATATGTTACTTTCATTTATTGTTCTTTACAGACTACTCTGTCTAAGATTAAAATAAAATGGAGCATATTGTTTGCAGCTGAATGGACAACGGATTTATTGTTCCAATTCAACTGAGTGGGTTAAGAATATTAAAGTCGCCTTAGGTTTTCCATTGGTTATCAGTTACAAGTCATTACAATTTTTTGTATAGTGTCTGCATGTGTTCAACCATCACCGAGGGGTGGTTCCATGGCGCCTTTGGTGCTGAGGTGGTTGTTGGAGTGCACAATTCGTTTTATTTTTATATTTACACAAACTGTACCCACTTTTTAAAAATTCTTAACAAAGCCCAACCGGCCAGCTTTGTAGTTGTCACGCCTAGTCTCCGCCTCCCCCGACTCCTCCTCACCTGTCTCCTCCGGTATCTCTTCCACCCTGGCTGCGGTCTTCTTCTTCTTGCCTCTTTCCCCTTCAGCAGACTTCTTCTCTTTTTTTTGTCGAAGGTAGGGACGCGCTCCCTCGGTAGTCTCCGTGATCTGACTAGTACAGATCTAAGGGATAACCGAGGAGCACGCCCTAGAAATGGGAAAAAAAGCCTCCTGGCAAAAAAAACCCAATCAGTATTCCGTTCGTCTTTGGGATAGGAATCAGTGGAATACTGCTGTAATTGAATGGCAGATGTTACCGCCGCTGAACTCCGAAGACGTTAGAGGAACGCCTACTCCTGGCTCCGCTCGTTCACAGTGAACTGCAATGAGGCAAGGATCCAGCCTCTGATATCGTGTGGTCTAGTTGTCTTCCGAGCGGAGCCTCGGTTCAAAAGAACAAAGGAAAGATGTTCTGCACCATAAAGCGGGTAAGTGGAAAGGAAAATAATGGAAGAGGTAGAAAAAATAACAGGAGCGAGGGATCAGCCAAAACTACGAACAGCGAAGAGTACGCTGAACATTCCGGCTGAAATAGGAAACAAGGAAAGAATAACACATACACGGAAGACGCCAGGTAGCACGCGTCGTGAAGTAAGAATAGAAGAAAAGATCCCAACCAACTTACCTGAAAACCTCAGCGCACCGCAAGGGTAAGAAAGTAAAGGGACCTGGACTTGGGGAAAGGAAAGTAGGAAGGCGGGACGCAGGGACCGACCCACAGTAGTTTGGAAGGCTGGACGCTGAAAGCGAATAGCAAAAGTTGGAAAGCTGGATGCTGAAAGCGACCAACAGGCACATAACGAAAACAATACAACGCACCGTGCGTTGCTATGCCTTGCTGGTTATAGCTTTCGTCGGCCATCTTGGAATACTCTAGACCAGCAATATGAAATGGGCAGCCATCTTAGCAGTACTTCCAACGATAAGCAAATTTCCAGGGCTGATGCATGACAGTAGTAGAATGTAAATACTCAAATCAAGGGGGGTTCTTGGAGCCCCTCTACCGGCAGAAACCCATCCCATTGACCTGTTCTTGGGTGGATGGCCCCCGGGAGAGTCTCAACCAAGTCTCAACCAAGACTTTAGCTCATTGTCCCTTTCACAGAGGAGACATTTCCATATGCATATCACAGGGTTCGAAATTGAGGGGATTTCGAAATAGTGTATTTTTGCTGTGCAAAGTCATTTTGTACTACAAAATGACTTACAAAATGACTTTGCACTGACTTTGCACTGCAAAAATACAGTTTACACAGTTCCATGAATCAGGGTGTGTGTCAGCAGTGCAAGGGCAGTCCAGCACTGAAATGCTAGGCAATTCTCCTCTGAACAAGAGTACCAACAGCAACCCCTGACGCATGTTTCGGCCTAGTTGGCCCTCATCAGTGAGGTGGAGCTATGCATGTGTAAAAACAGTAAGCACATGGTCCACATCTGGATTCCCGTGGTAAAGTAGGTTGAGACCCAAAGTTGCCTAATATGCAAAACAAGGGAGGGGTCTGGGAGCCCCTCTTCTGGCACAAACACAGCCCATTGACCTGTTCTTGGGTGGATGACCCCCAGGAGAGTCTCAAACAAGCCTTTACCTCACAGTCCCTTTCACAGAATAGACATTTACCGTCATATCAGTTTTTGTCCTGCCCAAGGGCAGTCCAGCACCTACATGCTAGGGAATTCTCGTCTGAACAACAGTATTAACAGCAACCCCAGACACATTTTTTGGCCTAGTCGTGACTTATCAGTGAGGTGGATTTGTACCTCTCTATGAACAGTGAGCAAGGGGTCCATATCTGGATTCCTCTGGTAATTTAAGGTTACTCAATATGCAAAACAAGGGGGGTTCTGGGAGCCCCTCTACCAGCATGACCACAGCCCATTGAGCTGTTCTTGGACGAATGGTCCTCGGGGGAGTCACACCCAACTCTTTAGCTCAAAGTCCCTTTCACAGAGTAGGAAATTCCCTGCATATCAGTCTTTGCCCTGCCAAGGGCAGTTCAGCACCGAAATGCTAGACAATTCTCCTCTGAACAAGAGTGCCAACAGCAACCCCAGACACGTGTTTCGGCCTAGTTGGACCTCATCAGTGAGGTGGAGCTATGCCTCTCTGAGAACAGTGAGCACGTCTGGATTCCCCTGGTAACTTAGGGTGAGACCCAAGGTTACCTAATATGCAAAACAAGGTGGATTCTGGAAGTCCCTGTACTGGCACGAACACAGCCCATTGACCTGTTCTTAGGGTGATGGCTCCCGGCAGAGTCTCAACCAAGGCCCTGATTCATGGAATTATTTGAGTGCAAAACGGGTATTTGTGTGCCATTTTGCGCACAAATCCCTGTTTGACAAATGGGGATTTGGGGCAGAATGGCATGAAAATCCCTGTTTTACACACACATAATTTCATGGATCAGGCCCCAGGTCTTTAGCTCACTGTCCCTTTCACAAAGGAGAAATGTCCCCGCATATCAGTCTTTGTCCTGTCCAAGGGCAGTCCAGCACTGAAATGCTAGGTAATTCTCATCTGAACAAGAATACAAACAGCAACCTCAGACACGTGTTTTGTCCTTGTCGGGCCTCATCAGTGAGGTGGAGCTGTGCCTCTCTAAGAACAGTGAGCAAGGAGTCCATGTCTGGATTCCCCTGGTAACTTAGGGTGAGACCCAAAATTACTTAATATTCAAAACAAGGAGGGTTCTGGATTGCCCTGGTAACTTAGGGTGAGACCCAAAATTACTTAACATGCAAAACAAGGGGGGTTCTTGGAGTCCCTTTCCCTGGCACCACAGAGGAGAGGAGAAATGTTATATCGATCTTTGTCCTGCCCAAGGGCAATCCAGCACTAAAATGCTAGGCAATTCTCTTCTAAACAAGAGTATCAACAGCACGCCTGGACATGTTTTTTGGCCTAGTTAGGTCTCATCAATGAGGTGGAGCTGTGCCTCTCTAAGAACAGTGAGCAAGAAATCCACTTCTGGATTACCCAGGTAATTTAGGGTTGAGACCCAAAAGTACTTAATATGCAAAACAAGGGGGTTTCTGGGAGTCCCTCTACCCATGAACACAGCCCATTGACCTGTTCTTGGGTGGATGCCCTGGGAGAGTCTCAACTAAGTCTTTAACTCACTGTCACTTTCACAGAGGAGACATTTCCACATGGAAATCACAGGGATTTAAATTGAAGGGATTTCGAAATAGTGTATTTTTGCAGTGCAAAGTCAGTCAGATGACTTACAAAATGACTTTGCACTGACTGTGCACTGCGGAAATAAATACATTTTGCACAGTTCAATGCATCAGGGTTTGTGTCCGCAGTGCAAAGTCACTTTTCAGCAGTGCAAAGACACTTTGAACCATGCAAAAAACTCTATTAATCGGGCCTTTGGTGTTTTACGTGTCTGGAGTTTCTGTTAGTAACTACTGTTCAGTCCTGACTGTTTGGTGCTGGACTGTCCTTTTGGCTGGACCAGGCTGATATGTGGATGGATATTTTGATATTGGTCTGACACCGGAGGCCAGATTTTGAATCCCACACAGTGGTGAGCAGTGTGCGCTTCTCGCAGTTAGCATGATTTCACCTGCGTGCTCACTGAGGTTGATTTTGAGGCGACCCAACAGTCCTCTCCAGCACAGAGCAAGCAGTGGGGAGGAGCCACTCCGACACTAATGGTTCTCCTCAGTGCACAATGGAGCCCCATTGCGACATGACAGCACGTCCAATATCCTGCAGATCCCAAACAAGTTGTCCCACCAGTAGGCTTTCTTTTAGGAGTTTGGTGGTGTCTTGGCTTTTGTGTAATTGTGAATAAACCAATAACAATTTGCATATAATTTTGTTACTTACCATTAACCTGAAACCACTTGGCTCACAAACACCAAAAGATAGTTGACAAAGGGTCGAATGCCACAAATATAAGCACTTCAACTTGTGCCACCTGCCCAGAAACCACTTTCCACACAAACCGCAATAAAGTGCCAGTGCACATCCATCAGTGCCCCTCAGGCCACCTTCACTGTCCCCACCATAATCGCAATGGTATAAACGCTCAAAATCATCGAGGTCATTGCATTGTACATGCACGCTCACGTATGCCAGTTAGTATGATGTAACTGGGCAAAAGAGCTGTGCAGCAGTATCCTTTTACTACTGTGCATCGCTACTGGCAGCTAACATAAAGAGCAGCCATATAGTGCAAAGAAGGCACCCTGCTAAGGTCAATCTTTCCAGTGGTGTTTACCGCTGTCTGGGACTCCCAAGCTGGCCTAGAGATATCAAGCCTGAGTGTAGACTCTTGTGAGTGGGCATCATCCCATATAGCAGGTTATTCGATCGTTCTCAGTAGATGCACCCTCACAATTTTGGCAAATGTCGACTGCATGAGCTACTCGCACCACTTGAGATGTTCCACCCCCTGTAACAGGTTTTTGTAATGGAATACAGTGCGGCCGGGTGGAAAATATTCTTGACCATTTGAGTTATAATCAATTCAAATGTTGACGTATGGGTTTTTGGAAATCTCCCGAGGAATTAAAATGAACATTTCAGGGGTGAAGAGTTTCCCTACTTGTCCGCTGCATCCTCGTTGTCGCCTTATCCATACAACTCTTGACGGTGCCTAGCGAGCGGCACCCTTTCCTGCCCGCTCGCCCATCTTTTCCTTTCTACGCACTGCCCACTTAATTCACCCACGCCTTGTTTTGCCTAGCGGAGACATGTGTCTGCCTTTCACGTGATAGGAAGTGCTCTGTGACATTGGAAGCACGCAAAACATTGGAACGATACTAGCGAGATCAAGAAACACATGAAACAATGGGTTTGTTTTCCAAGCTGCACTTGGTAAAATACAATTATTCATGGAAAAAAGGATTGAAAGTTTCTTCCTAGGTTGTAGTTAAGATACAGTCAGCCAAAAACGCAATAGTAAACTTTCTGAGAAAATGCTACCTGTGTGACTCACAACTTACTGTACGATTACCTGAATCAATGCGCATGTATTTATTTATCTCTTTGAAACTTGTATACAGCCATTTGAGGCTGCACATGGTATATGACGGAAATAGCTGCACCTCTGAGATTAGGGCCTCATTCTAAGTTTGCCGGTCCGGAAACAACAGTGCCGGTAAGCTCACCAGCACTGTTGTTTCCGGGTTTGCCTGCCGGAGCCGCTGTGCCCAACAGGTCAGACCCTGCCAGGCACAGCGATCACGAGAGGCAAAGCCGTCACAAAAGCACGGGCACTGTGAACAACGGTGCCGGTGCTTCCGGGTCCCCATTCCTATAGAGTCCTATATGCCTCTATGGGAATGTCGATTAATGAAATTGGCGGCACCTGACTTCCCTGGAGCCGAACTTGGAATAGCCCGGTGTCACCGGGAAGTCACGCACCAGGAATTGTTTTACAGGTCCAGCGGCAACCCGCCGGTAGCACTGGCACGGTTCCCGCAGGACCCGTAATGAGGCCCTATATCTCACAATATGGTGACTACGCCTAACAAATGGTGCCTCTTTTGTGGAAAGTGTTCAGTAATTTTCCCTGCTGTGTAAGTGAGCACGCATGAAAAACCAATAAACAAAATGGTTATTGTTTTTTGAAACTGCTAAATCTCATACCTTGAAGATGTGTAGTTCAGCATTAACTTTGGATCTTTCGTCTCAGGAAAGCCTTGGGCCTCATTACGAGGTTGCGGTAGAACCCGCCGGTAGGCGGCAAGCTACTGCTGACCCCGTAATACTGTTTCCACCGCCCGATATCCCGGTGCCACCGGGGATATGATGAGCGGCAGCGGATCAGTTAATCCCCATTCCCGTGGAGTTCCATAGGACTCCACGGGAATGAGGTCACTGAAGCATCGGCACCATTGCTAACACTGCCCGTGCTTCTGTGAAAACACAGCGGGTAGGGTCCTGAACTCCTGGCAAGTGAGGCTTGCCTAGAGTACCGTGTCCCTGCCGGCAGACTCGTATTGTGACGGTCCAGAAAGGGTACGTCGTTACCGGCACCCTTATTTCTGCACCGCCAAACTTGTATTGATACCCAGTCTTTCATTGATATTTGATTGCATGCAATATGTTACTTCTCTTATAAACACATCTGTTCCCACATTTTAAAGTAAATCTTTTTTATTTTGTTTTGCAGAACATTTCAGAGATTGAACTGAGCAAATTTAATATTTTGCAACAGCCGTAAGTCATTGTTTTCTCCGTCTTCTAGCACTATGCTAGACAGTGTGATGTATTGCAAACAGTTTACTTGAAGGCCAGATGTTTGAAATATATACCTTTGCCAGGACAAGCTCCATTGTCAGGGTCAAAATATAGCCAGCTTAAAAGAGATTTTGTAAACTTGTAAATGGATTAATTTATAGAAAATAGGAATGTAACTCTTGTGTGTGGGTGTTGAGCTTGAGGGCCCAATGCTAAAATCGTTTCCAAAATTAACAAAATGTTGCAACTCGCAAAACAGATTTCATGCTCTGCCAAAACAATATGTGCATTTCTTACACTTCAGCAAAGGCAAGTCAGACCTTACTTAAATTCAATATTAGTAGTGCTAGTTCTTCAAATATGATTTATTTCAGACTCTTAAGAAAGTATCTTTACTGGATGTGTATGTATGTCGGCAGAGAAATGCCTGAATAACTCGAAAACGAGTATCCAATGCTGTATCTCACTCTGAATAACGTACCTTCATTCTCTGAATGGTCACCTTGTCAATAATGTTTCTGTGGGTCCCTTAATGTGTGCACTCGCTGCATAAATCAATCGTGAGGTATTCTATTTTCCACTGATATGGAGTTAGAAATGAGAGAATAAAATGCATCAATATGCTTTATATCAATGTGAATGAAACGCATTGGACCAATGTAGAGTGAGTGGCTACAAAGTGAGGAAATACATAGGCATGAGTGTAAAGATGCAGAGCATTAGGTCAGCGTTACCTCTTATTTCCTCAAATTATTTTTTTCGAGTATGGCACTTGTTCAGCTCTCCTTCCCCTCCCTCTCTACTAGTCATAAGATGTTGACAAACTTTTTCCTGTTAAGGGATTTCCTGCACTACCTCAGTCCCTCTGCTTTGAACCATTCCGGCTTCACCTTCCCCACCATATCTACCATGCCTACCATGCCATGAACGCAAGTCAGTTACTGTTCTATTCACCCCCCAAAATGAAGATGAGACTAGTCATGTGCTTGCACCTGATACCCATTGCTGGTTACAATATTTGCCCTTTTAAATGTGATCAAATGCAACACCATCAGCCATGCCCAACCCCAAAAACCAAGTATGCTGTCTTGAAATGTTCCAAAACATTTGTATTCCAGATAGTCTGAAGTCTGCTCCAGTCCAGTTACCTTTCGCGCCATGGATGCACCAATGAATGCAGATTAAAGCCATCAGCTTAATTTATAGAGCTGCCCACAACTGAGCACCCACAACCAACAAACTTGATTCGAGATGCAAACCTTGTCAAGCAACACCTCTTTCAGCCAATGTGCTCGACTCCTTTCTCTTGTTGAGTGCCATCCTATAAGAGATACTTTAGCAGCAATCTGCAGTAGGCTGTGGAAGACCATTCCTGCTCGCCTCAACTCCAGAAAAGACTCCCTATTGTCAGATTCATGCCATGCTGGTGTCCTTTACCTGGCTCCTCTTACCTTCGGCCCTCATGCAGACCCAGGTTTCCCACACCCTGCATGTATCATTCAATGGCATAAAAAATATCATATTAGAAGGACATCTCTAAAACTCTGTGAAAGTTATCATTATGAATTTAGTAGACACATCTTCAGTTCAGAAAACACAGTGATTGCTCTACTCTGCTTCCAAATGGATTGCCAAAAGAAATGTACAATTAGCATATATAAATACCAAATGTAAGAGATGATCCTCTATTAGTAGAAGTACCATGATTACAGAAAATCCTGCAGGAAGAAGGACGTAAAACAGGGCCATCAATTGTATGCATGAATATTCTTCCCTTATGTAGTGCATACTGGACTAGTTACGCTTGTCTCATTGCTTTTGGATCTCAGTGTTTTCTTTTTCCATGGGGTCCATGTCTTCCATGACAGAATCCATGACAGAATACTTCTGCAATAATGCTGAGCATCCATCAAGGATCAGTGCTATATGGGGACGACACATCATATATCAAGTATGGTTTTTAGGGTGCCTCTTCTGAACATGGGAATGTTTAAAGAACTGGAAACTATCACTAATACTACACAGGATCCTATTGTTAAAGACACCAAATGGTGTAATCAAATACAGGAGGCGATGGATGCTAAACTCACCAGAATTAATGGAGGTATTGTCGAAGCCAGAGCCATTCTCTCGCTTAGGGGCTTCAAAGACCCGGCTACCCCCGTTAAATGTTTGGAATAATGATGAACTGTTTTCATTTAAGCCCATCTCAGAGGCTGACATTACACTGATAATTCAGAACCTTAAACCATCGTACTGTAAGGGTGACGTATGCCCGGCACTTACAATAAAAGCCTGCGCTTCCTCTTTGATTCCTATTCTCTGCACGTTTGTCAATGCATCCTTCAGGGACAGTGGTGTTCGTACCTGCATAAAACATTCCTGGGTAACTCCTTTATTAAAAAAAAAGATCTCTCTCCTGACGATCCATTGAATTATCGTCCTATTTCCAACTCTCCATTTTTGCTTAAAATTCTCGATAGAGTTGCGTACACTCAATTACTAACCTATCTGAGATCTACTGACACCTTAAATAAGAGACAATCTGGTTTCCCGGAAAAACACAGCACTGAGACCGCATTGCTGGATTTAAAATCTAGGCTACTTTGCCATATGGATCAAGGTAGCCCCTGCATGCTGATGCTGCTGGACCTTTCTGCCGCCTTCGACCTGGTAGACCACTCAGTTTTGGTCTCCAGGTTGAAGGAGGTGGCTGGTTTTTTGGCCCCAGCGGCTGCATTGGTCACCTCATTTCTCAAGGAGCACCAATGGCGAGTGAGCAGTAACATCGCAGAAGCTAACCCTATGGATCTGACGCAGGGAGAACCGGAGGGAGCCTGTCTTTCACCAATTTTCTACAACATCTGTACGGTTCCCTTCCTTGACATTTTGGACAGTAATGACATAGAGTTCACCAATTACGCTGACGATACTCAGTGTATCATTCCTATTATGGGTATTTTCTCAGTTGATGAAACTAAAATCAACTGGATATATTCGCTCATCCAAAGCTGGATGTGTGCTAACGGACTGGCCCTTAATACCAACAAGACAGAACTCATGCTTGTGGGCACTGATCCTAAAATTCACAAACTGGAAGATTTATACTCCCAGCTTGTGATTGATAACTGTGTCATAAAGATTAAGAAAAAAGTTAAGACACTGGGGATTTATTTGGATTGTAATTTGAGCATGAAGGCGCAGGTCAGTAATCTGGTGTCTTCATCCTCGTATTATATCAAGCTACTTTCTCATGCACGCCCCTTCCTCTCTCAAACTAGTAGAGAGACATTGGCCCGAGCACTGATTAGCTCTAGGATAGACTACTGTAGTAGTATTCTGATCGGTCTTCCAAAATGTGAAGTGAATAGACTGCAGCTAGTGCAGAAAACGCTGTCAGGGTTGTTATGGACAAAAAGAGATCAGACCATATCTCTCTGCCAAGAAGGGAACTTCATTGGCTCCCTATTAAGGAACATATTCTCTTTCGCCTCTTGTCCATCTCCTTCAACTGTTTGAAAAACTCTGGCCCTACCTACCATAATGACAAATTTAGGCTTAAAACCAGCAAATATAGCCTTAGATCCAATGGTCTTCTTCGGCTAATTGTTCCAAAATGCAGATTATCTCAGACAAAGGTTGTAGCCTTTTATTCTGTGGCTCCCATTGCTTGGAACAACCTTCCGTTGAAACTTATAACTGAAAGTTCTAACAGAGTGTTCTGGAAAGGACTTAAAACGTATCTGTTTATTAACATCTTCCCCTGGTGTGAGATCTTCCCTTCTGGTACTACTTTATTTCCCGTGACCTTCTATTCTGGACATTCTTTCTGCCTTTGTATGTTGTTAGCGCCCTTAAGCCTTAGGGTCAGTGGATCTGCGCTATATAAATTACAAAATAAATAAATAAATGGGGCACATGAGCATTAAATGTGTTTTGAGCATCTGAGTTAAGCAATCTGTACATGAGCCCAATGTGACAGTGAGCGATGTTTCCCAGTAGGAGCCCAGAGTTGAGGTGAAGACAATCTGCTCTGTGGCCATCAGTGTGAGATTTCACAGTAGTGGAGAGAGGGCTTACAGGGGGCACGGGGACAAAGCACTGGCCATATTAGGAGAAGGTTTGATCTATTCTAGGTCTCCCAAGCCATACTATGCCAGGTAACAAGTGTTCTAATTAAGAACTTTAATTAACAGCACTAGCAAGGATGAGATTTGTTGAGCCATGCTAAAGCAACCCCAGCTTTGTGTGTGACCTGCTAGCAATGGGTGGTAAAAAACGGAATGCAAATTAGGGTCAAAACCTGTGCCTCCCGTCCCAGCCTGACTCATTGTACATCTGGATATTCTCTTCTGCAGACCGGCCCTTCTGCCCCTGTCCAGTCCCATTTTAAGTCCTGCCCAGAGACACCCATTTTACCTTATTGCCTTTCTAAGAACACGGCTAGCAAAACTCTGTCATAGTGATATTGTTCTGAGAAAGAACATTTCTGAAAGTAGCATGAGGGAAGAGTCAAAGATAAATATTGCAATCAATTCTGAGGAAAACGATACCAGTAATACTTTTAACGAAATATGGAGGAAGAACAACGCAGAATGAGGAAGTGTGTGCTCCAAAGGAGAAGGAGAGCAAAGGGTGCTTAGAGTGATTACAAAATAATTAAATGGCATATAAGATGGGTATAACAGGGGACCTCATACAAAATCACAGTCCCTCCAATCAATCAAATGAAAACAGGAACAAATCATGCAGGTAAAATGCCCGTTCCCATGACCAATAATCCAATATGCCCAAAAACAGTTATAATGCACTACTTACAACCAAGCAGATTCTCCCGACCAAAGCACTTGAACCAAATAACACATGTAGGAAATGTGCCACAAGGGAGAACCAGGAGCTGGAAATAATAATGGCATGAAAGGAGGTTCTATCAGAAGCCACAGACAGCACTCCACTAGTATACAAATCTCCAAAACATTATGAGGCACCTGATTTAATTCTAGTATCCAACAGGACTGTCCTATTAGTTTAGAACCAAGGTAGACCTGCACACCCAAGTGAAACAAATCAGCATTCAAAGCAATATGCAAGTGATGGACCAGCAATGTGGTCAATAAGAGTGAATTTAGCACAGAAAACCACACGCCACTCTGAAAGTCACCCTTAATGAACAGAGAGGGCCCAATTCAAACGGGGTACGCAATACAATCTTCCGTATGGAGAATCCGTATATCATGAAATTGACAATTGGATCAATATTATGAAGTGTTTGGATGCTCTTTACAGATAACGGATATTTTTTTAATGCACATTGTATTCATTCGTTCATTCATTTTGTCATTCGTTATAGTGCCTTTCACCATAAATATGGTCCCAATGCGCTTTTGGTTGAATGCCCTCAGAGGGACCCGAGTCAAAAAAGTTTGGGAGGTGATATTATGCGTGTGTGCATTTCAGCCATTAAGTTAAAGTTAGTCATGCGATGGTGGCCAGGACCCTGGTAGTCACTGATGTCTAAATGGAGAGTGTATGGGCGTAGCAGAAGGGGTAACAGAGACTAAAAGGGGGCGGATTGTGTTTAAGGCGATAGAGATTCGAATTTTTGTCGTTAAAAGTAGCTTGATTCTTATGACAGAAGGTGATGTGCAATAGTGTTTGTGTTATATGTCTGTGCAGGGTGTGTGGAGTGAATCCGTGCCTTTCACTAAGTTGCAAAGGTGCGGTGTCTGAGGGGAGAACTGGGTTAGCCGTACAAACATTAATGACTCATTCTTGCGTTCCATCTATGTACAAGGAGCATTGCTGTGCTTCACAGGCGTTGGTGAATGCATGATTACGTTAAGGACATCTGCACCCAACTATGACTCTCCAATTACTGAGTCACTTTGCACCGCAGAAAGACACTTTGCACTGTTCCATGAATCAGGATGTTGGTTGGCAGTGCAAAGTCACTTTTCACCAGTGAAAAGTCACTTTGAACCGTGCAAAACATTGGAATAAAGGCAAGTTTTCGTGGAGAATGAAGCAGAGAAAGTGAAGCTCCTGTGTTTAAATTATAATATATTTATAATAGATGATATTATATGTATATGATATATTTGTAACAATACCAATTCATGCTGCATAAACTCTCCTAAGCCGAGGTCCCCGCTCCACAGGTGAAAGAAGTCGCAGTTTGGGCAGTCTGCACAGAAAATGATATTCAGGGGGAGCTGGCTGAAATGCTTTTAATGATCCAGAGTGATTGTCTGCAATCAGGGGATCTGGTGCATTTTTGGTGCAAAAGCGTTTTTACTCAAAGTACTGTTACACCCACCTAGTAGACACACGGATGCCACCCAGCCAGGTTACTCGCTGGTATGCTTCTCAGCTTTACCCTGATGTGGTCTGCGGGGAAAGCTCTGCCTTGTAGAATTAGGCGTGGTCTCCATCCTGTGTTCTTTGCAGGGGCGCGATGTCTTTCATGGGCGAGTATGGTCCAGTTACTTCACTGACGCCGGCCCGTTTGATATTGTTCAGGTAGGTCTTATTGCTGTTCTTTAGTTTTGTTGCTATCCTGCATGCCTTTCTTTGTTTAAATGTCTCCTTTTTCTCCCTTGGGTATGCAGAGCTTCAGCGCGACGAACTGGCTTGGTTGAGCCCCGCCGGTAAATTATGGCGCATTAAGAGCGCTATGATGCGGTAAGTAAGCGCTGTGCGCAGCGCTGCAAAGTCTTGCCTTTGCTAACCTGTGTTTTCCTTCCTTGTAGGTTGCGGTGTGCTTCAGCGTGAGTGGAATGTCCGGAGTGGTGCCAGCCGAGAGGCTACCAGCCAGGTAAGTCTTTTAAGCAGTTCTTAATTTGTAAATGTCTCTACTGCTTTCTTTAATGTTGCCTCTACCTCTTTCAGGTCATTCTGTCCGGGAGGCGTGCAGATTCGAGGAATCTGTTCTCAGTAGCTGCGAGTGTTTGAAGATGAAGACTGCAGGTAAGATGCTGCTGCTAATGATGTTCCTTTTGTCTCCTTGCAGGTTCTGCTTCTCCGAGGTTCGAGGGAATGGCTGGACACGGTGAGCATCAAGTTGCAAGCTGCAAAGTAATGCAAAGCATGTTGTCTTGCTCGGGTGTGGTTTAAATAGCCCCAACAAAATAGTCCAGGTAAAGTATCCCTAGGCTACCACACCCAAAACACTAGACCGCATAGCTTGGTTCTTAGGATGCCTCCATGTTGGCTGACAATACAATAAAGTAGTTCCCAAGCACATTGTTTTTCATGGTGTATGAGCCTGGCGCCATAGGCACCAGGACTGGCCCCATGAGGGCTTTTGAAGAGGATGCCAGGCTCTAGAGGCCCGAGTCCTGACTCCACCTGGCCAATGGGTTTGCCAGAGGGGGTTTTGGGTGAGGGTCGTGACAAGTACACGTTGGATGCGATTTCAGTATCCTTTTATCGTAAAAGTGTACACGTGTTTTATGCCAACGGAAAGAAGATAAAAGGAGGTAATTTATATATATATATTTTTTTTTATTTGAATTAGCTGAAATAAATCAACCTTTCAAAAATGTGTATACATAAAATGTGACAAATATACACAAGATCAAACATTTCATATTCATATTCCTCTCCATGGCCACCCGCCCATTGCTTTTGAATACATTTAAATCATTCAAGTGACATAAGCTAAACATTTCATGATATCAACAAGATACCAATCACTTCGTTAAAGCTTCTAAATTCAGATTTATCAATAAATTAATAGTGGCAATTTGAATAGGCATATGTGCAGAAGACCGAATCAATGACCAACAATGAGCGGGTTCTAACCCTCCTAATTATTTGCAATGGTGGGCAAAGTGAATCTCCCTTTTGCTTCTCAGGGCTACACATTCTGTGATCAGATGCACTAGGGTTTCCCGCACCTCACCTTCTGGGCAGAAACAACAATGGTTGTCCTGGGGCAAAAGTAGCTTTCGTTTGACCTGAACCTCCTTTGTGAGCCACAGTTCAAAACGCAAGCGCAGTATCCCAGTACGGTATTTCACAGAAGGTGCTCTCACCAAATATGGAGGAAGGGTGCGTACTTTTTTTGCCGGAAATCTACAAAAATCACCATCTTGATATTATAGGCATATTCCCTTGTCTTGATCAAGTCGACCTCGTAGATCTTGGATTTGGCTTTATCTGGATTATTAAGTAGCCCATCAATTGAGCCTTTAGCATCAGCCAAAATATGGTAGACTTTGCTCGACCATGCAGTTGCAAAGGCATGTTTTACAGAAAATATATATTTATATTGAGTGAAGGAAATTTGACAAAAATGTGCTGGCTACAGTCAGGTACAAACTTTTTTTTTTAAAACAATGTTTTATTATTTTTACAACAAGCGCACCAAACATAGTAACTTTTTAGGACATACATGATCAGTATCAAAACATCACGTTATACAGTGTCGTTTTCCGTCCTCCCCCTCCTTCCCCACAAACTCGAGCCATCTCAGCCACATCGTCTAGATGGGCATTTTCAGGAATCTCTGTGCTTATTGACTCATCTGAGTCTTCTGTATCATGATTGACCTGGTGGGGGTTTGCCATCGAGGTCACCAGCTGCCTCCAGGCTATCAGGGGGCCCACTTCCTCCTATCCCCCCTTGGTGACAGCTTCAAACCATACCGCGGTTTCTGCTTCCGCCCATTTCAAGAGGTCCGCCCACCATATCTCCACTCTGGATCTGTGGGCCGCTTTCCAACACATTGCGATTCTGCGTATGGCCAAAATATAGGCCAAGTCCTTCATCTTACTGATATGCTTTGAATGACGTGGCCTGGGGAAGTTCCCAAGCATGCAATCCCAAGCAGACCCTACGTCCAGTACCACTCCCCCACCAGCCATTTTCGTCTTTATTTCCTCCCAGAATCTATGCACCTCAGGGCAAGCCCAGAACATGTGCAATAGTCCAGCCTCCTCCTCCCAGCACCTGGGGCATTTTTGTACAGCCGAGCCTCCAAACCTAGCTATTCTACTGGGAGTCAGATAAGGTCTATGGGTGACATACAACTGAATCTGCTGGAGTCTCGCATTCCGGGACACCTTTTTATGGTACCTCTGGGCTCTATCCCACTGTCCCTCTGTCATGGGTTCCCCCACCTCTTCCTCCCAGTCATGCCTCAATTGGAACAGCTCCTTCCCCTCGTTCACCCTCAGGAGCTCATATATCCTAGATATTTCGTGCCCACCCTCCGAGACATTATACATCGTTTCTAGGGAGGCATCAGGTTCTTCCTCTAGCATAGTCTCAGGCCACCTCTCTCTCACCCGTATAATGAGCCAGGTATAAGTAATGAATTGGCCTCTATGCAC
The DNA here is from genome assembly GCF_040938575.1 of Ambystoma mexicanum. Taxonomy (NCBI): domain Eukaryota; kingdom Metazoa; phylum Chordata; class Amphibia; order Caudata; family Ambystomatidae; genus Ambystoma; species Ambystoma mexicanum. The sequence continues at coordinate 1,271,395,969 of NC_090929.1, read as the reverse complement.
CCCTGTCTCCTCCTGCAGCCTCTGGAATCCCAACGCCTCCCCCTCCTGCCATATGTCTCCAAGGGTGGCCAGTCCCACTGGTTCCCAGTATCTACGGATTGCTTCAAACAATTGGAAGTCGTCCCCACATAGCACCGCCAGCAGGACCTGCTGAGAAAGCAGATCTGGGTCACCCACCGTTCTCCGTGTCCTGCGCCAGTCTTCCCAGCCCAGCTTCAATAGTCTCCCCATCCTCGCTATTTTAGTTTTATGCAGCCACACTGTCTCCCTCAAAAAGTAAAGAGCTAATTCACCTTGCAAAAGCCTAGCTTCTTCCGAGTCTTCCGCAGACAACCACCTAGACACATACAACAGCTGTCCCGCTAGGTAATACAGCTTGAAATTCGGTAGGTTTATGCCCCCTTTATCACATGTGTTCTGTAGTTTCCACAGGGCCACCCTATTCTTGGAGTTGCCCCATATGAAGCCCCTACACATGCTATGAAGTTTCACAAAAAAGCGTCGAGGGATCAAGTACGGGACATTCACAAAAAAGTGCAAGAGTCTGGGCAGGACCACCATTTTGAGTAGAGCTGCTCTCCCCATCATGGCTAGGGGTAATCTAGACCAGAACACCATGCTATTCTTAACTCCCTCCATCGCTTTCTCTGTGTTATGTTTGTGTTCTGTCTCTATTTTGTGGTAAACATTTACTCCCAGATATCTAAATGTCACGGTCTGCCAGGGTATCTGCAAGACGGGCAGCCTCTCCAGTGGGGCACTCTTGTACCTTCCCAGGGGGAACAAACTAAACTTCCCGGGGTTCACCGATATGCCCGAGAGGGTGGCGTAACGATTCATCACCTCCAACACATGTTGCAGGTTCTCCTCTGGGTAGCGCAAGTAGAGGAGCACATCATCTGCATACAATGATATCAGGTGTGTGCCTCCTGTCGTGCAGATCCCCACCTCCCCATATTGTTGCCGCAGGCATATTGCCAGCGGCTCTAATGCCAAGATGTATAACATGGGTGACCAGGGGCATCCCTGTCTTGTCCCCCTGCTAAGTTGCCATTTATCTGATATTGTGGTTCCGGTTTTAACTCTCGCCATCGGGATACTATATAGCATCTGGACCCATCTAATATATCCTGGTCCCATCCCGTATCCTTTCAGAGTTGCTTTCAACCACGGCCACTGCACTGAATCAAAATCTTTGACCGCGTCCAGCGACACGGTAGCCAGCTCGCCCTAGCCTCCCTCAGTTTGATCAATGATATGGTGTAGCCGCCTGTGGTTGTCTGTGATATTTCTACCGGGGACATAACCCGTTTGGTCTGGGTGTATCAGCTTGCCAATTACCCTCTTTAACCTATTGGCCAGCATGGCCGTGAGAATCTTGCTATCCTGAATGAGCATAGACAAGGGCCTATAGGATCCGCATTCCGCATCTGGTTTGCCTGGTTTTAGGAGCGGGATGATCACCGCCTCACGGAGGGATGCCGGCAGTTCCCCCGGCTCATAGGCCTCATTAAACATGGCCAGCAGCGGCTGGAGTAGCTCCTGCTTATACGTTTTATAAAACTCGCTGGGTAACCCATCCGACCCAGGCGCTTTACATGTAGGCAGGTGTTGGATCACCGCCTCCAGTTCGTCCACGGTGATGGGGGTGTCTAGGTCTGCTCGTTGTAGATCATCTAAGGTGGGCAGTCCTATATCCTCTATCGTATCCAAAATTTCTTGGCTCATATCCTCTCCTGTGTCCTTGTATAATCGTCTGTAATACTTGAGGAACTCATCATTTACCCTCTCCTGGGTATTAAGGATTTGACCTTCCGGGTCCCTGACCTCTCTGATCACCGAGCGGGGGGTCTCATTCTTGTATAACCAGGCCAATAACCTATCCCCCCCTGCATGCAGCCTCTCTGTGTATTTCTTATAGTTTATTTTACATAATCTGTCCCAAAGTTCACTACAAGCTAGCTGTAAGTCCTTTGTTTTAACGCTGTTCGCACAGGTGTTCCCCTCATTTTGTATCAAGCCCTCTAGCTCTCTCTCCGTCTCTTGCAGTCCCCACTCGATACCCCCTTGGACCCTTTTGGATTTAGATATAGCTACTCCCCGCACCACTACCTTAAATGCCTCCCAAACTGTCCCTACAGAATGCACACTGCCCGTGTTAATTTCAAAGTATTCCTCAATGGCCTCCCTCAAATCCTCTCGAAAGCCCGCATCCTGTAGAGCCTCAGTTCTGAGCCTCCACGTCGGGATCCGCGCTCTGGGGGGTTGATGTCGCCACTCTATGACCAAAGGCGAATGGTCAGAGAGTACCCGGGCCTTGTATTCCGCCCCCACCCTTTCTCCCACTATCCCGGCAGATGCAAACACATAATCCAGCCTTGTGTGCAGGTCAAGTGGCGCTGCATAATGCTAGTATTGCCTATCCATTGGGTGTAGCCTTCTCCACACATCCTCCAGGCCGAGGTCCATCAACAGTGTTCTGAGCGCTTTAGCTGCTGGCGCCGGCTTTCCTGATTTGTCATCTGACCTATCTAACCTGGGGTTCAGAGTGCAATTAAAGTATCCTCCCCACACCATCGCGCCACCCACCAGGGGGCTAATTTTACTATATAAAGACCTAATATATGCCGTTGTATCATGGTTAGGGGCATACAAATTTATGATATTCACTTCTCTGTTCTCCAAGAGTCCTGCCATCACCACCATTCTGTCCTCTGGGTCTATTGTTGAGCTAAGCAGCTGAAATGGCACATGCAGTGCCACCCATGTAATCACCCCTCTTGCATATGCCGAGTATGTTGCCCCTATGACATTACCCCTCCATTTTCTCCTAATCACCTCCAACTTCTCCTTGGTGAGGTGGGTTTCCTGTAGCACAGCTATGTCAATCCGCATCCTCTTTAGGTACATCATCACCTTGTTACGTTTGAGATAGCTATTAAGGCCCCGCACATTCCAGGTCACAATTCTGAGATTACCCGATGCCATTGATTTGTTCGACATTTCCATGTCATACACAGACTAAAACTAAAACTCCCCAAAACTATGTACACCACAAACTTCCCCTCCCCCCCACCCACCTCCTCTCCCACACCCAACAACACCCTCCCCAACCATTGCCCAGCTCCATCCCTGGATCTCAGGCACCCCCACATCTAGCCCTGCCTAGCAAGTCTATACTCAGGGCTCAGCAGGGTAAAGTCGCCCTAATGGCAACTTAACTACCTTTTCTCAGGGGTAGGTTGCTTCCGTCCCACTGCTCCTATTACCCATACTATCTCGCATGATGTTAATGCTATCAGCTCCAGTATGCAGGTGATACTCTATATTCAAGTCCAGCAAAGCACAATGTCCAAAGGCTGCAAAAACAACACTCAAATCTCCCATGTTCCCGAAACAAGTCCACCTTCCCACTTATCCCCTTAATGTCCATGACACCGACTCCTCACTTGTCACGCTCAAGACGATCTCGATCAGCCTCCTGTTCCGGGCAGCCCTGCAGGTCCAGCCACGCCGTTGCCTCCTCTGGAGTGTCGAAAAAAAGCACCTTGCTCTTATGCAGCACCTTTAGCCTTGCCGGGTACAGAAGCATATATTTGATGCCCGCTGCACATAGCCTCCTCTTGACGGCCACGTAACTAGACCTTTGCCTCTGTACCAGCATTGTATTATCCGGGTATGCCGTGATATTGGTGGATGCTCTCTCAATTGTCCCGCCCTTGCGGAAATACTCCAGGATCTTCTCCCTGTCTTTGTAATTCAGGATCCTTGCGATTATTGGCCTCGGCGGAGCTCCAGGTCACGGCCTCCTCAAGGCCCGATGTGCACGCTCAACAGTGAACCCCTGTGAGAGTTTATCTGCTCCTATCTCCTGGAGGATCATGTTCTCTACATAGTCCGTGGGGTCATGGCCTTCCTCCCCCTCGGGCAGGCCGACCACACGTATGTTGTTCCTCCTCGCTCTTCCCTCCGCCTCCTCCACTCGATTTTCAAGGTTGGTGACCTGCTGTTTTAGCACGTGGACCTCCTTTGCATTGCTCGTGCTGACCTCCGTGTTAACTTTCACTGCGCTTTCCAGGCCACTTGTTCTCTCCGTCAACGCTCGAACATCTTGACGCAGCAGGCTAACTTCGATTCCCACTGCATCAATTTTATTCTCCAGGGCCGCCCGTAGGTCCGCCATCGTTGTGCCCCATTTGGTGCTCAAAACCGTTATGGCCGCCAGGACCTGACGGTTATCTCCTTCTGCTGCACCATCTGCGGAGGCCACGCCCGTGCTTTGTGCCGCTGTCGCAGGGGTCCGCTGCGTTTTCGCAAAGACCTCCATAGTGGATTGTTTGGATTTGGCCCTCAGTCCCTTCACAGACATCTCACGATTACCTTTCGTATCTGGTCCCCACACTGCGATGACGTTGTGTCGTGCTGAGGTCTTCTGGGCGCTAGGGCGGTAGCGACGGTGGGTTGCGTTGCGCTATGGGGCACGGCAATGTATTAAGATGGACTGTTTTCTCCCATGTATTCCTACTGCGCCCAATTATCCATGCGCCATCAACTTGCTCCGAGGCGCCGCACAGAACACACCAGCTTCTCGCCTCCTTTGCAATGGCCTGCCAAGTCACATGTAGGTTTTGCCAGACTGGGGTGTGTCCTGGCAATAGTGTGTCACACACTCACACGTCTCTGCCACCAGATCATGCACATTTGCTCCCAATTTATCTCTTCTGGAGGTACAGCGTCGCCCCACATCTCAGGTTGCCTCCACTCCACAGCAAACGTGTTGTGGCACTTTCCCAGTGCAGGATCTCCCTGGGCCACGGTGCCCAAATGTAACATGGTAGGGGGCCCATCAGCTCCCTGCACAGCCCACAACACTACGCTCTGACCCCGTGCGTATGTGTGAAATGCTTTGTTGCACTTTGGAGTCTGATCCATCCAGGGCCACGCTCCGGTGCACTCAGAGCGTAATGCCCGCTTCAGGGATTCTAAAAGCAGCGGCTTCCCATTGCCGTGCTGAGGCAGCTGCCGCCTCTACTATCCGCCTCAGGCCCCGCGCACAGCGGGCGCTGCCCTTCTGATGTGGAGCACAAGGTCGGGCACACGCACCCAGCAAGCTTTTGCGGTGCACCGCTGTCCGCAAAGGGGCTCGCTGTTAGCAGCCGGGCGCGGCCGCAAATGTCTTTTCTTTTAATCTGTTGGCCGGTGCCTGATACAGTAACTGCATCAGGGGACCGGCAGTATCGTTTCGCTGCCGCGTCCCGCTAGATCACTTTGTTCGTCGGGGACGCCGCCATTTTGATGTTTTCGTCCGTGGGATACAATGTGTCCGTCTGGCTGTTTCCAGTCTCCTATGAGCCACATACATGGTCACGCTCTTCCCAGCACCTTCACACACGCTTATGTGTGATTAGCTTCCCGATTCAAGTAAAGTACATGCGTTTGTTGAGTGGATCAGGATGCCGGATCACCGAGCACACTGGGCTCACAGCCTATTCCATGGCTGTCCAAGCCACGCCCCCCCCAAAGTCAGGTACAAACTTATGCATGTACCTGGTGTTTTCGCAAGATAAAGGTAAGCCTGGTAATACAGCTATGCAGAAGGAGTACAAAAAGAAGAATCGCACAAGGTCGGTGCATGTTTGAAAATACTGATTAGATATTGTAAAGGCACCCTGGGATAAGGAAAAAAGGCAGTGCAAAACAAATACAGGCTGCACCCAGAGGAGGAAGCGTTTATGAAGTCACCATTGTGCAGATTCCACCATGGGAGTATTTCTACAAGCTAAAGGTTGCTCCTATTTAAAAATAATAATAATTCTTTTTTTTAAAAGTGTAAACTAATAAAAGCATAGTTTAGACCAGCGCCAGCATGTGAAAGTAAAAAGCTAAATACAATTGCAGAATAGTTTTCCAGAGAAAATTGAGTTTTTCAAATATAACAAGTAATCCGACTGGTGGCACTGTGGTAAATAACTAAGGATAATTGCATGATTGGTAAATGCAGTGTAGTTAAACAGAGAGCTGAGACTAGTGGGACTGCCAAAAAACAGAGACTGGAATGAATGAGGCACATGACAGACTGGGCTTGAAATAGGGAAAGGACTAGTGTTTGGGAGAATTGGGATGCAGTGTATTTGAATGAAGGGATTTGGTTTGCGTTAGGGTATAACCGTTTGTTGGTGTGCTTTAGCCGTTTAATATTATGGGTTGGTTAGTTGTGTCCCCCGCACTGGGAGGTATTACCCTAAACCTTTCACAGTAAAAGTTTAATTGATAGTATTGTGCCAGTGGTTTGTTTCTTGTACAATACAGTAATTTACAAAGTCAATTTGGTTGTGCTCTTGATTTATTTTCTTATTGACAGCCGATACGTGTTTCAACAATTGGTCGTTTTCAAAGCATTGATCTCAGGTGTGGTACTACCCCTTTCGAAATGTGTCGCTTGATCTCTAGGGTCCAAGATTATCTTTTAATCTTCTCCTTGATAACTTCGATTTTATATCTTCTAAAAGATACTCCAATGGTTTCTTATTCCATTCAGTACTGGTCACTAATTACTCAATGAGAGCCTGTACTAATGAAAATGTGGTCCTTGCTAGGCTTGAATTCCGTCCTTTGGGATTAATCCTGGACTTGCGCGCATACATGTATTGGTTCTATCTGGGGCAGAAGCCGGATTGCGGAAGGCTGTTGAATATGGTGAAGTTCGTGGTGTTGCTGGATTTGGAGGTCGGCAGCTCGGTGAATGATTTATAGCAGAAAAGGGACAGTGGTGATCGGTCGGTAGTTGGTCGGGATCGCTGGGTCCAGGCTGTGCTTCTTGAGGAGGGGTGAGATCCAAGATTCTTTGAGCGACACAGAGTCCGAACAGGAGGTGAAGGAGGCATTGACGAGTATGGTTATATGTGGGCACAGAAGGTTAGCGCAGTCCTTGATAAGGGGAGCGGGGCATGTGTGGTGGTTTGAGGCCCTCGGTGGAAGTAGAAGAGCGGCGAGGATTCGAGGTGGGGCGGTGGGGGGCGGGCCATGAGTGACATGTTGAATGGATGATAGTTTGAGCTGGATTTTCTGCTGCAGTGAAGAGATTTTGTATAAAATGTCTTCTGGATGTCGTAACGCCAGCTGTCATTCTTGATGACTGTGGAGGGGAGAGTTCACAGAAATGTGATTCCTCGTTCAAGATGTGTGTGCTGTAGACAGAGGCCTTGGTGGTTTGGATTGCTTTTTTGTAGGTTTTTGAAAACGCTAAGAAGAGGGCTTTATTTTCGGCTGTAGGGTGTTTACTCCAGATAGCTTCAGCAGTGCATTTCTGAGAACGCAAAGAGTGTAGGTCAGGAGTAAACCAGCAGTGTGACCAATCAGAGTGTTTGGGTAGATGCTCTTTGAGGGGGGAGACAAAGAGTTAATGGATGAGGCAAGCACTGAGTTGTACTGGTTAACGAGCAGGTAGATGTCAGAAGAATTTCAGAGGGGTAGTAGGAGGTCGGCGAGAAGTGGCTGGAGGCGATAGCTGGTGAGGTTGGAGCTAAACTGGAAATTGTGGGAACAATTTGTTAGAAAATGAAAAAAACATTCAGAAAACATAAAGGGCCTCATCACGAGTTGGGCTGTAGCCCTTAAATGGGGCGATAACAGTATTACCACTGCATTTAAGGGCTAGCCCTATCATGAGTTGGGCGCTAAATGGGCTGGTTTATCTCCAGCTTTTAATTCCATTTAGGGCCACATCATGAGTTGGGTTTTAGCCCTTAAATGCAGCGATAACGGTATTACCGCCGCATTTAAGGGCTGCCCCTATCATGAATTGAGCCCTAAATGGGCTGTTTTACCTCGAGCTTTTTTCTGGATGTGAAAATCCCATTTAGCACCCTGTTTTCGCTGGTATTAGCACCACAAATGCCCCATTGGATCCAACGGACCCACTGGGGAATGGGGATTTACCATTAGCGTCCAACCAGTGATCTGGCAGTAATACTCCCGGACCGGTGGGTGCTAACGCTATTACAGTTGGGTGGTATTACAGATGGGATAACACACAACTTGTGGTGAGGCACAAAAACACTGTTTTCAGCCTACTGACATTCATTTTGAAAAAGTGCAGTTTTTGAACAGCACTAGCATGAAACCACTTGGCAATTTGGATCATATAAGAAACAATTTAGGCACAAAGCATTGACTTGATTTCCTTCACTGGTTTGGGGTAAATAATTCCAGTAGTTTTTAAAATATTTGACTGAGAAGGGCGTGCCCCCTACTCCTTAAAACCTTTATAGCGGCCTTGGTGCTTTTAACAGGAGAGAGGCTGAGAGGGGCTTATAACTTTTGACTTGCTAAATGGTTTTGGATGACATTTTCCAAATGAACAGCTTGTCAAGAGCTCCACTAAAACGTAAATTCTAGGAACAATTTGTTAGAAAATGAAAAAGTTATTAAGAAAGCATTAAAACACTGTTATCAGCCTACACACATTCACTTTCCCATAGAGAAAAATGCTGTTTTTTAACAGCCGTAGAGTGAGAACAGCAGATTTGGACCAAATAATAAACAATTTGGGCACACTGTGTTGCCTTAATTTCCTTGACTGATTTAGGATAAATCCATCCCCATACCAGTTACATGGCCAGACCATTTTCTCCTTACATTTCTTATTTTGTCACCTTCTTTGTCTAATCTTATATTGCATGTACTCATTAGTCAGCGTCATTAGACTAAGGTTACTTCTGATCAAGTAGCAGAGTTCCTTAAATACTAATAGATGCTAAAGTTTAATGCTTACAAAGAAGGTCCGCCTGACCCCGTTACAGCTTTGATTAAAGCAATGGTGTCTAAAGCCGACATACTGTCTCCTGTCAAATTGGGCACCTGTCGTGCTAAGCCATCTACTCCTTGGTTCTCTCCAGGTCTTAGACTCCTGAAGCAAGCGTCTCAACGTGCGTAATGTAAATTGTGTCTTGCTCTGGACTATGAATCTAAAGCTAGATACAAGCATACTCTTCTAGGCTATCAGAATGCTATCCAATAAGCTAAGTCACAGTAGTATGCCGATCGCATAATTTCAGACACCTATTCTTCTTGTGAGTTATTTAAAGCGGTCAAGAACTCTCTGCACCCCTTGATTCACTCTTCTCGTTCCCAGGAAGTCTGTGATCATATTAGTTCCTTTTTTGTGGACAAGTGTTACAGGATTAGTGGTTTTATTGTACCAACTGGGTCTAGCATTCCTGTTTCGTCTCCTTTTTTAGGAGTTGACACTACTAGTGAACCCTTGGCTTTACATTGTGATCCTGTTACTGATGAGATTGTTTACAATGCCGTTTGTAAACTTAAATCGGCATCTCCCTCTCACCCCATTCTATTGATTTAATCTCTCCCTTTAGACTGCATTGCCTTGTTTACAGCAGCTCTCCATTTCTCTGTTTCGAATGGTGTTATTACTGCCTCTTTAAAGCATGCTATGGTCTCTCCTCTTTTGAAAAAACCTCAACTTAATCCAGCAGTGCCTGACAGTTATCATCCTATTTCGCGGCTTCCTATTCTCATGAAGCTTGTGGAGGATATAGTTACCCCTCAGTTATCTATGTTTCATGAGAATGAAGGCCATTTACAGCAATTTCAAGAAGGATTTAGGCCACTAATGGGCACAGAGTCGGTTATGAGTTCCATTCTCAACGATCTAACACTACTTCAGGATCGGGGTGAGGTCAGAGTTTTGGTTCTCATGGACCTCTCTGCAGCATTTGATACCATTGAGTATGAAATTCTTTTCCAACATTTGGAGGGGAGTGGGATGTCTGGTGTCCCTATATCCTGGTGCGCTTCTTTTTTGTCAGATTGTAAACAGACTTTTCCTTTATTTCCTTTCTGTTGGGCATCATCTCTTATATCCTTTGGGGTGCCTCAGGGGTCTTCTTCATCACCTCTTCTTTTTAATCTTTATTTGTATCCACTTGCTGACCTTATTTCCTCCCATGGTATTAATTTTTATATGTATGCCAACAATACTCCGCTGGTTTTTCACCTCAGTGCCCTGCCTCAGACCCTCCATCCAAACTCAAGGAGTGTTTAACTGAGGTGGGTTCTGGATGTCTGGAAACTGTCTGAGGCTTAATGTGGAGAAAAGTTGGATTTTGGTGTTTGGCTCTGCAAATCCCTGCCCTATTCAGATTTTTGGAGCCTAGGGATAAAGCTTATTCCTACAGCTTTGCGTGAGGCTCAGACAGCTTCCGTTTGTGAAGCTGGATTTCTCAGGTTGAAACTTGTGAGGAAAATTCTCAAATGTTTGCTGTTTCGTTTCTCAGTAGTTACTGATTCTATTATGGTCTCTCTGGACTATTGTATTGGCATTTACCTTGGGCAGCCTGAACTTTTAATCCAGAGGTTGCAGAATCTACACATTTCTGCAGCACGTTTAGCTCTTAATGCTTGTAGGCTTTCCCATTCAAATACGCTGCTGACTGAGCTTCATTGGCTCCCGTTGAGAAGCCATATCAGGTACAAGGTTCTATGTATTGCACACCATGGTGTTCATTCTTTAGTCCCTGTCTTTCTTCGAGCAAGGCGTACTTGTTATGTCCGCTCACGATGGCTGCGATCAGCTTCCCAAAATGTATCGGAAATGTCATGGATTTGCAAATCAAGGAGCGGAGGATGTTCTTGCTCTGTTATTGTGTAATTCTCTTCCTCAACATTTGCAAGGGATCTCTGTTCATCTGCTCTTCCGAAAAACTCTTAAAACTTTCTTGTGTTGATTATTTACATTGAAGTGCCTCACAAGTTACTGTTAGCACCCAGATGCCTTTGGACCTTGGTTTGCACTTAAGAAATATAGTTACATACATGTATACAGCCAGTAGTTTTTGAAATATTCAACAGAGAACGGGGTACCCCCTGCGCCTTCAAACCTTTATGTCAGTTTTGATGCATTACAGCAGAGACGCTGAGAGAGGCTAATATCTTTCAACTTGCTGAATGGATTTTGCTGACATTTTCTAAACCAAAGGTATGTCAAGGCCCCACACCCCCAAACTGGCAATTTTGGGGACAATTCATAAATAAATGAAAACGTTATTAGGAGAAAACATAAAAACCCAGTTTTCAGCCTACTCCCATTTGTTTTCCTTAGAGAAAAAGTGCTGTTTTTTAACAGCTATAGTGCAAAAACTGCAGGGCGGATTTTGACAAAACTTTGTAATAAACTCCCCCATAACCTTACAGAGTCTAATAACAGTTGCAACATCAGAAAGAGAGTCAGAATGCTTTGGCTTATGTAGTAACTCCTCGGGGAACACTGATTGTTTTGAACAACAGTGCTTAGATGGCCTGGCCATAGGCGCTATATAAAGTTAGCCAAGCTGGCGCACCAGGAGGCTGCTCTAGTGGAGCCATTGACTGGATTAGGTCTTTTCTTTCAGATAGGAAGTCACGGATAGTGTGGGGTGAGGCATGCTCTCAGCCGGAGCTTATTATGTGCTGTGTTCCGCAGGGAGCATGTCTCTCCCCTATTCTATTCAACATATTCTGTTGCAACCTATGTGACGTCTTGGATGCACCAGGTGTGCGTTTTTCTAACTATGCCGATGACACACAGCTCATCATTGAATTGAGCGGTGTCTATGAAAAATATGTGGAGAATATAGAAAAAGTGTACGAGGCCATTCAAGATTGGATGATAACGAATGGTCTCTGTCTAAATGCAGACAAGACAGAATTCTTGATTTTTGGTTCAAGACAGACACGTGCCAAACTCTCAAATGTGTATGAGGGCTTTACCATAGAAGGCCACTACATTAAAGTTGTCTCTAAAGTGAAGACCCTGGGAATGATTCTTGAGTCCCCCTTGGGTTCCGAGGCCCACGTCAGTAGTGTAATCCAGAAAGCCCAATACCATCTTAGGCTGCTTCGTTTAGTGAAGCCCTACGTATCAACAGCTAACTATATAATGCTGGTGAGAGCTGTTATTAGCCTGGGATGAACTATTGTAGTGCTCTCCTTGCGGGAGCTAGTAAGGGATATGTACAGTGGCTCCAGATACTCCAGAATGACGCAGTGCAGAGGATTAAGCATACCAGGAGTCAAGACCGAGTCTCTATACACAGAAGAGAGTTACACTGGCTTCTAGTACAGGCAAGGATTTGCTTTAAAGTAAATACCATTGCACATAAGTGCTTATATGGAAATGCACCGCAATACTTACAGGAAAGGTTGGTTCTAGAAAACATTGCAAGAGTTACTCGGTCAAAGGACTCGATGCGTCTGTCACAGCCGAGATGCAAAAGAGTTTGTGGTAATGAACGTGCCTTCTCCTCACAGGCAGGGGCGAAGTGGAATAAACTCCCTGTGGAGATGTGCCGGTAAGAAAACAATGGGGCCTGTAGGAAAAGCCTCAAGACATTGCTGTTTGTTTAGATTGTTATATGTTTGTCTATCTGATTTCCTGTGTGTGTCTCTGTTCTGATGCCTACGGGCTCCGGCGCAATATAAACAAATAAACATAAACATGAATAAATGAATGGTGTGACATGGCCAGTGACCATGGCTAATGGGTCCAAAAGAAAACTATTTGTACAACACGAACAGTGGCCACAGCAGAAGGCCATAGCTAGTTAGACCCCAAGAAACTATGCAACTTGTACGGCCGTGACCACTGGCCATGGCTGAAGGTCATGGCTAGTGCAGCCAAAAGAAAACTATGCGTACAACATGTACAGTGGCCACAGCAGAAGGCCATGGTTAGTGGGCCTTGAGGAAACTAATGTATATCAAATCCCTTGAAATTCAGAGAAAAAACATTTGTTAAGAGAGATTTAAGGTGATCAGGATTAACGCAAGAAAACCCCTGAAATTCATCACTCGCTTTTCAATCAAGTCCACCTTGGAGAAGAAAATGCGCCACACAAACCAAACAGTGAGAGGAAGTAAGGGCCAGGGAAGAAAAAAGCAATGGAGAGGAGTGGGGGGCCATTGAAAGAGCAGGGGGTACTTGGTGAGTGCCTGTGAGGATAGGTACAAGATTTTGATTTTCAAGCATTATCGTATAGCGGAGGAATCACACGGGCCTGGGTAGTTCAATGCCACTATATGTGTAGTTTGTTATCATTATCTGGGAATATCAGGGGAATCCCGTGGGAATGGGGAGCGAGTGAAATTAAAAAAGTAATTTAAGAGCTGCAGTGATCACATCCCCTTGGCAGAGGGAAATTGGTTACTGTATCGAAGGACAGGGCTAGGGGCCCCCAAAGAAACCAATTGGTTCAACATGTACAGAGTCCACGGCCACAGGCAGTGGCCACTGGCCATGGCCAAAGACCATGGCTAGTTGGCACGAATGAAACCTATTAGTGCAACATGTACAGTGTCCACGGTCGAAGGACATGGTTAGTTAGCTCAGAAGAAACCTATTGGTGTAACATGTACAATGTCCACAGTCGAAGGCCATAGCTAGTGGGCCCCAAAGAAACCTATTGGTGCAGCATGTACAGTGGCCATGGCAGAAGGCCATGGCTAGTGAGCCCGAAGAAACCTATTGGTGTGACATATACAGTGGTCACAGAAGAAAACCGAAGCCACTGGCCAAGGCTGAAGGTGTGTTACATTTAAAGAAACAAGTGCAGAATACATTGTACTGTGTAAGTATGAAATATGTACACATATGCTATGTTACAGTGTTGTCATATTTCAAAATGACATCAGTGATGTCTTGCATGATGTAATTAGTGACGCCATCAGTGATGTCATCAGCGATGTCATGTATGATGTAATTTGTGATATCACCAGTGATGGCATCAGTGATGTCATCTATGACAACATCATTGTGGTCATGCACTGCACAACAGGGGTGCAGAGTTAAGGTGGACTTGCTCAAAATGCAAATTCTGAATGTGGGGGGTTTTGTTGTGTTAAATCTGATCACGTTAACTCTCTCTTAGCCAAGGTGTTTTTCACTGAATCATAGCTATTAATGCTAGTGATGCAAGAATACATGGTTAATTCAAGGTTGTAGTTATTGTTGTCCCGATGATGTACATATTTTCTAAAGAGTCTTGCTTGCCATCCCAATCATAAGTACATCATCGATGTAGCCTCCCCACACAATGACTAGTTTGTCATGGAAATCTTGTATTGCAATACATGTACCCATTCATAATGTCCCATGTGGAGGCACGCATAGCAGATGGGTGGAAATGTGACCTCCACAACAGTGCCTTAGATTTGTCTGTAGATATTTGAGCCACAGTAGAAAATACTGTGCAGGTAAACTCAATCGTTTGAGTTCCTCTGGGCAATACAGGATGCTGATCTTCTCATTAAGAAATAGGCATCAGTTTCTAATCTTAGATCGTGTTTATTGGCACGGATACCAGAAAACAGGTTACATACAGAATTTCCACAATGCATGGAAAGTAAAAAGAAGGCAAAATAAATCATTGAAGAAAGTTAGAAAACATGTCTCATGAGAAGAATGTCATTTGATCCCACAACACTAGAGAAGGGGAGTTGCTTCGTATGCGTATATTGCATCATATATTCAAATGTCCAGCCACAGCTCTTCCGTCATAAAATTCTACAAATGCAGATCTGAAAACCACAAAGTCAAGCTACTCAAAGATGATATCAGAATCCATAACAAAAAAAAATAATTTGTCAAGCTATCTAAATGGAAATCTCATGGCAAAGACAATGTGGTCTAACCACTCTCTCTGGCTGTTCAACATACCTGGTACTTCTTGCCCACCGCATTGCCGCTCTCTGCCCCAACTTTCAGTGCTAAGTGGATGGCACTCAGCTCATTTTCAGGCTACCTTCTGCCCCCTCTTCTCCTTCTCTCATCTCTGACTGTCTGTCTACTATCCAGGAGGGGTGTGCCGCCAACGATCTCTGCCTTAATTCCAGTAAAATGGAGATTCTCCTCATCGACACACCTGCACCCTCCTTTCCTATCACTCTCTGGCCGGCCTCCCTTTGCCCTCTTCCTGCTCCCACCTGTGAGGCTAATAACCTCTGGGTCATCTTTGACTTCACACTCTCCTTTTCTCCTCACATCTCTGACGTCTCTAAGAATTCAAACTACCAACTGCACCTTGTCAGAGGTATTCTTCCTTTCCTCTCCTTCCCTCAGAAGCTCACTGTCTCTACAGCTCTCGATCTCTCTAGGCTAGACTACTGCAACAGCCTCTTTCTAAATCTGCCTGCTTCTACTCTCCGCCCTCTGCAACTCATCCAGAACAGGACTGCGAGACTTGTCCTTGTCCTCAAGCCCAGGGATCGTATCTCTCCAGCACTGAAATCTCTGCACTGGCTCCCAGTGGCTGCAGGTTAAGTTCAAGACCCTCTGCATCGTCAACAAGGCCTTCTGGGGCCTGGGGCCTCAATACCTCCAACTCTCTCTTCGTAAATATCTTCCTACTCAAGCTTTCGCTCCTCTGCCTCCAACTCCCTCAGGGTCAGTCGCTTCTCCAAGCAACGAGTTGGTGGTAGATCTCGTTCTTCGGCTGGGACCTCCCTCTGGAATAGCCTCCCTGCCTATCTGAAACTTGAGGAGAACCATCTCCGGTTTCGGTAGCACCTCAAGATTTTCCTCTTTGCTTCTGCCTTCTCTCTTCTTGTCCCCTGCTGAATTCCTGGCTGAAACTGAATCTGCACTGGTCACCTGGCTACCCTCTGATCTCGGGCCCAGGTCCCCTCCATTCCAGTTGCACACCTGCACTGCCCTATGGCAACCCTTGCACTTGGGTCTGTATCTGTAACCCTGCAGTCCCCCTACCAGCATTTCGGACACCTGCTGTCTGCAATTACCTTTGCACTTGCGACCAGCTGGCTGCACTTTTTATATTGTTTGATCCCATGTACTGCACTTCCCCCTCCCCTTTCCAGTTGCACTTTTCCCCAAGCCCCCTGCACTTGCGCGATCTCAATGTCACCTGGTCCAGTAAAATCATTGCCTCTGTCTTCCCTTTGTTTCCCCTGCCTTGCCTCATCACGCCTTGAAACACTTGTGTATAGGCGCGTTATAAATGCCCTTCCATATCATATCATATCATTACAAGTTTCATAGTATTTTGGGAGTAAATCTGCTGAAATATCACCAAACTGTATTGTCGTTACTGCCACTTGGACTGGCGATGTTACTGGCGGATTACAAGTGGTGGTAGGCGGTGTTAGTCCCCATTGAATGGAGTAAGTACATTGGACTCCATGGGGGTTTTTGGCAGAATTACTGCAGCAGTAATTTTATCTCAGTAATTCTACCTAAATTTTGGCGTGAACTTGGCGGATTTACCTCAGACTCTGCTAAAGTAATAGTTGGGCAATGTGGTAATGTGGCGGTGTACACATCACCCAACTTGTAATGAGCCCAATGTGCCAGCAAGCCAACCAGAACAACCCCTTTTAAGGGTTATCATACATAATATATGGTAAGAAAAATATAGAAATCAAGTAATTAATTCATACACAGAAGATGACCCATAAGCAACAGAGAGCCTGTAGCTTTTTGTAGGGAATGGTGGCCTGTAGCTTTTTGTAGGGAATGGTGACCTAGAAGAAATGAGGTATTTGGTGCCTCACTCAAGAACCTTTTTGCTCAGGAATATAAATGCATCCATTAAAGTCAAGACATACTTCTCACTATAAAACAAAGTAAGGGCTTTGCAGCACAAAAAGTCGTGCCCCAACGTGACAGAAAACATCTGTTTTACAATTTGCCAAGAACGTCCTAATAAGTAATGGGTAAGCAGACTGGGATAATATATGAGCAGGAAAACAAACCTTAGAGAAATACAACTTACTTTTGTAATCAGCAGCAACTGTCAGAAATATATCAATGAACATAGCCCACTAAACACCCAAAAAGAGGACCACTCTATCAATCAGTATATCAGGCCAGCAAAAATAAGGAAATTACATTTACTTCGGTCCAAAATGTTTCATCCAGGCGAAACAGGGACAACATTTTGATGGTAGAGATTAACACATGTATCACTGTTTTTAACAACAGTGGTGCTACGGCACAATGGCACTGCATGGGGTTGGGATCGAGCCCTGGTAGCTGCTTGGGAGGCGTTGGCAGGCTCCAACCCAGAGAATGAGAATGAGACTGGTTGGGCTGGCTCGCCCAGCCTCGACCAATAGGGGCAGAGGGTCACTGGAGCACGTGAAGACCTTGGCTGGTGTCGGGGGGGAGGGCGTAGACCATGGCTGGCGCTGCAAGCAGAGAGCCGCAATGGATTGATTAGACCCCGTGAATGTCCGTGGACCCTATGAGACCGCCCTAATGATGAAAGTGAGGCTGGGCAGGGGCAACAACACTCCTGAATCAGTTTCTCCTTGAGAGGGTAAGCGCCCCTTGCACTCCCCTGCCCAGAGCCTGAGGACACAGAAAATCTCCAACACATAGAGGGGAGAAACCCAATTTCTGTCACAAAGGGACACAGTAGTGTGGGGCACCACGGTTGTGATGGTTCGGGGTCTGGGCTCACTCAACCTCAACCCCAACCCCCACACACACACAGGCCTCCAGGCAGCAGAGCTCTACAGCGTTATACTATAGGCACCCACTCATTGGCTGCGCCGCTGAACATGCAGATACACCAAGCAGACATCTTGTACTGAAGCCCTTCTAAAACCAGCTTGAGAACAAACCAACATGCCCAAACACACCAAAACGCCTAGAATGGGAGACATCCTAGACCTCATGTCAGCGACCACTGCTGCTCAGGTCCTTGCAGTGGAATCCCACGACAACCTAGATGATGCCCCTGCCACAAGAGGATTCCTACGATTCCTGTTTGCCAATCTTAATAAGGAAATACTGGATACCATGTTGGACGTATCCCACAAAGTCACAACACTAGACACACAGAGTCAGAACATTGCATCAATAACCTCGAAAATGCTACTTGCGAGCAATCCCACGAAATTTCATAGATGGTGGGTAGACTGGATGCCCTTGAGGCCCTGGGAGAAACCTCACAGCCACCAAACAGTAGGACCTGGACAACCGCTCCAGGCGGACCAACACGAGAAGAAGAGGAGAGGAATCCATGTCTCAGTCCAAGACCAGGACCTGACTCAATATTTCCAGGACCTTTCCCAGAACTTGATACCCTCCACAGATCCTGCCAAACCCTTCCTAGCAGATCGTGCCCATCGGGTCTATACTACATACCAGAAAAATAAATGCCTAATTCCAGATGTCCTCACCCTGGTACAATACTTCCAGGTTAAGGAGTGCCTTCTGGGTGCGGCCAGACAGAAGTGTGTAATTAACTTTTGCTCCCCTCAAATCACGATCTTGCAAGACCTCTCAATCGCCACCCAAGCATAGGGCCCTGCGAGAAGTCACTGCCTGGTACAGGGACGTCATTTAGGGGTTGCCAGAGGTCGCAACTGCGACCGCTGAGGTCTCCTTTGCGACCTATGTGGTCTCCCTTGCGACCTCTGTCATAAAAAAAAACGAGAGCTCCTGAAGGATGGGCACGAACAAACAGAAAAGCAAGATAGAAAGTCGCACCATCATCCCACAATGACAGGTTGGCACCCGCACACTATAAGGATGGATGACCAAAACGAACAGCCCTGAAGTCCACTCATGTGGCATAAGCCTGGTGGCTGGGGAAGACCACCTCCCGCCACTAACTATCCACCTAAAACCAGGATGAGCAAGACCGCTCAGAAGCTTGAACATTGAAATATTGGGTTTTGTGGTTTTTGTTTTGCAGTTTCAGTTAAATCCAGCACGCATCTTAACAGATGCCGTTTTCTCCAGTTCCATTGTTTTTTCATGATCGAGCGGCAAAGAGAATGACTATCTAACCAGGGATCAGTTGACAGCACACAAACAGAGAAAACAAATGATGTAGCATGCCTAAAATTCCAATTACATGGACACAAAGCGGGCTGAGGTTTGGCTTACCTCTATAATCATTTGAGGGCTCAACTCTCCCTCGATGCGCAGAGGAATTCTCTCCTGACTGTCCCAGTCAGACGCCTAGATCATGATACGTCAAGAGAATCACGTATTGAGGACAGACAGGCCACTTACATGCTCAAAATCCTTCCCGGCACAGTTCTTTGCCTCGAGGGGGAGAAGAAATGCAGAGTCACCATACTGTTGGCTAGAGACATACCCTTCGTCAATCATGCATTCCTTAGAGATCCGGGAGGTTGCTACCTCATGATCAAGGGAATGTTGTTCATACACCTAATGACCCTGATAACAGTCTATGCCACAAATGAAAAGCAGGAACAATAGTTTACCTACCTAGTTCCCAGAATCATGTCCTTCATGGAAGGCCACTTATTAATAGGAGACTTCAGGATCATGCCCATGCCGTCCCGGGACAAAACCCTCCCTGACAGTTCTGATGACTTTAAATGTGTACATGCCCTTCGGCAGCTCATGAGTGGCCTGAATGTACTAGATATGTGGCGTTTCCAACACAGGGAGGAGATAGAGTATACCTTATTCTCTCATGCCCATAGGGGCCACCCCTGAATAGATATGTTTCTGATTTCCTCACCTATAGTCCTGATAGTGTTGAGTTCCAATATAGGCATCAGGGTCCACTCAGACCATTCTCCAGTTAAGGATAACCTATGGGTAGATCTCATGCAACCTTCACCTAAGCCCCCCCTGGAGAATGAAAGGGTCTGCACACTGGGAGTATCTGCATGGGATTTCCTTGCCTCAGATGACAGACGATCAGCTATAACTTCTTCAGAGGCCCATATCAGAGGAGGAAGTGGGCTTGGCGATCCAGATCCTCCCCCCTTATAAAGCCCCAGTGCCAGATGGTTTTACTCCATCCTTCTATTGAGCCTTCCAACCACATATCACACTACACCTCGCCAAACTGTTTAATTCCTTCCTGAACTGTGGAATGACTTCCCCACTATGGCAGAATCTACAATGGCTCTCATCCTTAAACCAGGATAACCCCAAATGACTGTGCCGCCTATAGGCCCATAGCCCTTCTAGATGTAGATGCAAAACTCTTTGGGAAAATCCTAGCCACTCAATTGGCTACGATGCTCCCACCGCCTGTACACTCAGATCAATCGGGGTTCATCAGGGGCTGGTCCCCGCAGACAAACGTACGTAGGGTGGCAAATCTGATAGATTGGGTCACCCAGGAACGGATACCCTTAATCTTGGTGGGGCTGGACGAAAACAAAGCATTTGACAAAGTAGACTGGCGGTTCCTTCGGGAGGTATGGCAGGTATTGTATTAGGCCCCAGCTTTTGGTCCTAGGTTAACGCCACTCTTAGCTCCCCAAACGCTAGGTTCAGAATTAGCAACTGCCTCTCCCAACAGATAGTTTTGACTAGGGGAGTACGGCAAGGAGGACCCCCTCTCCCCACTTCTCTTGACCTATTCATGAAGTCATTTGCGTAAAATCAGAACTAATACCAGCATCAAAGGCCCAGTAATTCATGAGGTCCCTCATAAAATAGCCCTATATGCGAATGACATCCTGCTTTTCTTAACAGAAGCTGGCTCCTCTCTACCAACAGTGATGGTGGAGCTCTCAGACTTTGAAGAAGTGGCAGGATTCTCGATAAACTATAGCAAATCGAGCTGTCTAAATATCCCTGAGGCAGCCCGTAATACATATCCTACAAAATGCTCTAGCATTTTAATGGGATCCATCCATTCTCAACTACCTCTGAATTAATCTAACAAAGAAAAGGGGAATTCTAATGCGACACAATGTGTCCCCCCTACGCAGATACCTTACATAGGACCAAGACCATTGGATTGACCAGAACATCTCATGGATAGGTAGTATCCATGCCCTAAAAATGAATATGGTTCCCAAATTACTATGTGTTTAGCAGCCTCCCAATTCAATTCCCAAAGCAAATCATGCTGTCGCTGCAGAGAGCAATGTTCTGCTTCATATGGAGGGATAGACCTCCACGAATAGCTCAGAGGACAATGTCCTATAGAGTCGCACTTGGAGGACTTGGAAACCCAAACCTATATAAATACCTGCAGGCTGCCCAAATAGCATACATCTTTCCTTGGCTCCATAACACTACTGGGACAAACTGGGCCCTAATAGAGCATGCAGTCACAAGAATCCAACTATTGGATATAATAATAATAATTTGGCATTCATATAGCGCTACAAACCCTCAGGTATCTGAGCGCTGCTTATTATTACCTACAGTGTGTGGTGCTCATTTATCGAAGGATGAAAGGCTGAGTTTGGCTTCGCTGGGATTCGAATCTGTGTTAGCAGGCTCTGCACAGATGTCAAAGCGAGCGCTCTACTCGCTGTGCCACTTCACCGGCTAGCGATGCGAGGGAAGAATCACAACAGGGGCACAAAGGTTTGTGCGGGGTGCTCACAGGTCTCTGACTCTTCTCCCCAGTCTTGGGCAATCCAGAATTTACCCTTGGATGCAATTATTCGGCCTTCCATAGAGTGGCACAGGGAGGCTTGATGAACGTGATGGATTGTTATCTGCAGGGACAGCCGCTAATGTTTTAGAGGCCAAGTCTCAGTTTAATCTTTCTGAGGTGGACCACTTCACGTACTTCCAACTTCCCCACTGGCTTACAAATCATAACTGTCAAAAAAGCTAGAACTAGACCACCCACACAGGTAGAACTGACAATCAGAGATAATATCCGAAGAGGGAAAATCTCTCAGCTCTACCGTCTTTCAGACAAGGGGAATGGGGAACAGATCTTCCCCTGTATGAGGAATTGGCAGGAGGAATTGGGCATGCAAATTCCATTGGACACATAGTCATCTATATGGGCCAAAGTAGCCAAGTCTTTGAGATGCGCCACCACAAAGGAATGCCTGTATAAAATATATTTGAGATGGTACTACAGTCCTAAGCACTTACATGGTTTTGTCCAGGTGTACTCATCTCAATGTTGGAGGGGATGTGGCAAAATTGGGACCATGGGTCACATGTGGTGACTATGCTCAACCATCTCTACATTCCCCTGGCACTTGTCCACCTGGCCTCACCTTAGCACTCACCTAGCCCTGGGGCCCTCTTCCCCTTCTCATCCCCCACCCCAGCAATTGCGTGCTCGCTACTCCGACCTACATTTCCTTTCCCTCCTTAGCATTAGCACATTCCTCTCTTACTGGCACTTCCCCCTGCTCCCCTGCACTTCTTGTTACTGCACTTGCACGATCCGAATGACACAAGGCCTAGTAGGACTGTTTTTTGTTTTTCTTCTTCCCTGCCCCCCCCCCCTCTTTTGTCTTGCCGTCCCTTGAAACACCATTTTCTGTATAGGCGTAATTATAAATACCCAATAAATAAATACATCAAATAAAATCCAGCTGTTTTGGAGGGAGATTCTTACTAAGCTAAAATACATAACTGGCTCAGAACTGCCCCTGGATCTGCTGGTCCTCGTACTAGGGACCACTCACAGTATAGAGGGCGAACATGTCTATCATGCTTTCCCCCGATTCACCATGCATGCCTTGAATGCTGCAAGGCTCCCAATCGCACAATGTTAGAAACACCCAGAGGGCCCCTTATTAGGCCTCTGGTGGACCAAGGTAGGGAACACATGGGCAATGGAGAGAATGTTCGCAATATTACAGTGAACCATAACAAAATATCAATATGACTGGTCCCCTGTCGACACCTTCTGCTTGAATACACTATCTAACACCCACAGGCTAATCCTACTGAGATCCTTATCATTGCTATAAACCCACCACAGCCTCAAATAGTTCTACTATATGTGGTGATTCCCACAATGTCCAATGTACTTGTCAGTACTTGTGAGACGTCTGGCTGCAACTGTGCCCGAAATACGGGCTGTTTCATGGCTGAAATACCTTGGTGCGAATGTTTTACAAGGTTTTACCATAGGTTACGTGTTGTGCTAGCCTGAGCCTATCCTTAATTAAACCTAATGGTTATTATCTAGGCACTCTCAAGCAAACATCTTGCATGTTCTTAGTCTATGGGCCTCATTAGGACCCTGGCGTTAACCAATGGCGCTATTAGCGCCATGGTTAACGCCGGTAACTTACCGAATCCGCCATGGTGAAATGGGGAATTAGCACCCCATTCCAAGGTTGGCGGGGCGGTAATTCCCCATTTACGATTGGCCCTTCCCCATTCCCATTTTTGCCCCATAGGGCTTAATGGGAATGGGAAAGGCGGTAATTACGGTACCTCCTCCTCCTGTGCCAGAGCTCTCCTTCCTGTGTCTGGTTTTGAGACTATTTCAGATCTGCTGAACCACATCCAGGACTACATAGGGAGCAGGACCGCCATCAGGACAGCCATAACGCCACTGGTAAAGCTAGTGTTGGTCCTGCACTTCCTTGCCACACGCACATTCCGGCACACTGTGAGCCAACTGCATGGCATCTTGCAGCCTGCTTTCTCTAAAGTGCTGTGTCAGGCACTGGATGCACTCCTGTGCCATGTGGGACAGCACATTTCACTTCCCACCACCCTGTAACCTGCCTGGCCGGTGGAGGGGTCAATCAGTGCTGCCATGGGGATTGTCTCATCCCCAGGACTTCTCGGTGTGTCCACTGTGGTGGTAGGTGGAGGTGGTGGTGGTGGTTGCAATTGCCTGGCAGCCCTTCTCTGCTGTCTGTTCCTGCTGGCAAGGGGTCTGGCCTGTGCAGGGGTGTGGGCAGATGTTGAGCGTGGCCTGTGTTACTGTTAGAAATAGAATTACATGCTGTTAGTCATCTGGCAGACATGTCTGCAGGCTTGAATTACACTCATTCGACATTGTGTGTGTCTCAAAGATGCACATTGCCTGTGGTTGGTTTGGCTGGAATCGCCCCAGTGAGTTATAAACATTTGTATAGCGCAACCTACACTGATGAAGGCATCATGTAGCTGAAGTGTTTAAGTAGTTAGTGCCTGCTCAGGGTGTACACAGTGCATGCATGGGCACATTGCCTGTTCGCCTGCCAAGGTGGCTTGTTGATGTGGGTGCAGTGGGGCTTCAATTACTGACGTGAACTATCTTGGCCCAAATACGTGCTTCTCATTTGTCCATGGACTACAGTGCATGTGAATTGCTACGTGTACCCACCTCCCCTGCCACATGTGTGTGCTCACTGGCCATTTGCTGTGACTGCCATGTGTTGAACCATTCCTGTGCCCATTTTGTACATCTCTGCTGAGGGACACATGCTTTTGGACACCACATTCACATGCACATGGTGTCAGCTGTACTTACCGCAAGCACCGCGGGTCCCTCCTCCCGCCTCTGTGTTCCCTATCTCCTTGATGCCTTTCATGTGGAGGATGGAGCTGGCCATCTCCTCCCAGGGCGTGAGTGAAGGGGTTCCACTGTGCCTCCTCCTGTGCCAGAGCTCTCCTTCCTGTGTCTGGTTTTGAGGCTGCAGACCCATGCATTGAGTTCGTCCCAGTACTTTCGACAGTCCCTGGTGCTACGGGGTACAGTTCCCACTGCCGTCACCCTTGTCTGTATGTCGGCCCATTTGGCTGTCTTACTATGGGCAGAGTTTTTTCTGTGGCTGCTGCCGAATAGGGCATCAGCATGCTCGACCACTGCATCTGCCAATGCAGTTGGTTCTTCCTCTGTAAATCTGAGATTTGGCAGAAAGGCCTTTTTTTCCTTTGCCGTTATGTTGCCACATCTTTGGGACTAAATGCCAGCAGGCAAAATTGGTAATTCTGAGTGCATTGAGCTTTTAAAGATCGCCACCTCCAAGCTTCCCGTTCCAGTGATGACGCTATTTCCCACGCTGGTAATATCAGCTGGTATGGTGGCGGAAACAGTATTACCACCAATATTTGGCGGTATTACTGGCCGATGGCCGTTGATGCCTGTAATATCGCCAGACCTTGTTACTGTTACTGGTGGGGGGTGCAAGTGCCCAATGACTCTTAGTACAGCAGTAATTCTGCCAGTCATCCTACCGGTAACGGTAACACCGCCAGACCAGTATTACTGCCGTTTTGCCAGCAAACTCGTAATGAGCACCAATGTCAAATTAAATGGAATTTTGGTCCACGGTTGTGGGTAGCAAAGCAAAGCAAACTGTGCAAGGCACACTGAAGAAAAAATAATGGACTGAAGTGTGATGCATTTTAGTGACACCTTCAACAAAACCTTCAACCGGTCCGATAGCGCAGCGAGTAGAGTGCGCATTTTGACATATGTGCAGAACCTGCTGAAACAGGTTCGAATCCCGGCAGGGCCAAACTCAGCCTTTCATCCATCCGTGGTCGATGAATGAGCACCACGCACCGTGGGTAATAATAAGCAGCGTTCAGATACCTGAGAGTTCGTAGCACTGTATAAATGCTAAATTATTATTAATAATCTCGCAAAATGACTTACCTTTACTGAATCCTCCAACGCCTGATAAACAATTGTCAAATCCTTGAAAATATAATGAGCAGACAACAGCTGGACATCTCATATTTCAGAGAAAAAATAAATAAAATAGGGGAAAGGGTCCAGCCATAATATGATGTCTCTTTAATGAACCTCACTTATCCTGGAAGGCATTTCTGATACAATCTTTCAGAAATATGTAGCATAAAAGTGCATCCCAATCTCCTGCAATCTGAACACCTCAGATCACATTAATAAAACCGTCCCTACATGTTCACCTAAACCACAGGTGGCTTCATAGAAGGGCTTTCGGTGGTTCATCAGGCCTCCAACTTTCTACGTATCACTGGAAGCAGTATTTATTAGTATCATTCTCAGACCTCTCGAAAGGCATGGATCAAAATGCAGAAGATTAAGATGAACAGGGTGCTTTAATCCAAATTCGATGGAATCTAAATGTGGAACTCTTAAGAAGAATTCCAACTAATATAAGGATAAAACACTGATGTTTTCTGGTGCCCACACTGTGTTTCTTTATGTCTATGATATCTATAATGTGATCAGAATAGTGACAGGTGGCATTCCTGAGGATACAATAGCTGTCAGTGCTAATATTTTTCACATGGAAAATTCTAATTTGTTCGCTCCCTTACTACAAAAATAACATGATGTAACTGAATAAAGAGAAATTAAATATTTTGCAGTTGAGTAATCAGAAGTACCAGATATAAAATGAAACTTAGTTTGGTTGGGGGTGAGGGGGGCATGGGGCATAGTGTTTGGTTGGGGGTGAGGGAGCCATGGGGCATAGTGTTTGGTTGGGGGTGAGGGGGCCATGGGGCATAGTGTTTGCTTGGGGGTGAGGGGCCATGGGGCATAGCGTTTGCTTGGGGGGTGAGAGACAGGGGGCATAGTGTTTGCTTGGGGGGTGAGGGACAGGGGGCATAGTGTTTGCTTGGGGGTGGGGCCATGGGACATAGTGTTTGGTTGGGGGTGAGGGAGCCATGGGGCATAGTGTTTGGTTGGGAGTGAGGGGGCCATGGGGCATAATGTTTGGTTGGGGGTGAGGGACAGGGGGCATAGTGTTTGCTTGGGGGTGAGGGACAGGGGGCATAGTGTTTGGTTGGGGGTGTGGGCCATGAGGCATAGTGTTTGGTTGGGGGTGAGGGAGCCATGGGGCATAGTGTTTGGTTGGGGGTGGAGGGGCCATGGGCATAGTGTTTGGTTGGGGGTGAGGGGCCCATGGGGCATAGTGTCTGGTTGGGGGTGAGGGACAGGGGGCATAGTGTTTGCTTGGGGGGTGAGGGACAGGGGGCATAGTGTTTGCTTGGGGGTGGGAGCCATGGGGCATAGTGTTTGCTTGGGGGTGAGGGAGCCATGGGGCATAGTGTTTGCTTGGGGGTGAGGGGGCCATGGGGCATAGTGTTTGGTTGGGGGTGAGGGACAGGGGGCATGGGGGTGAGGGAAAGGGGGCATAGTGTTTGTTTGGGGGGTGTGGGACAGGGGGCATAGTGTTTGGTTGGCGGTGGGGGCCATGGGGCATATTGTTTGGTTGGGGGTGAGGGAGCCATGGGGCATAGTGTTTGGTTGGGGGTGAGGGGGCCATGGGCATAGTGTTTGGTTGCGGGTGAGGGGGCCATGGGGCATAGTGTTTGGTTGGGGGTGAGGGACAGGGGGCATAGGGTTTGCTTGGGGGTGAGGGACAGGGGGCATAGTGTTTGCTTGGGGGTGGGAGCCACGGGGCATAGTGTTTGGTTGGGGGTGAGGGAGCCATGAGGCATAGTGTTTGGTTGGGGGTGAGGGACAGGGGGCATTGGGGTGAGGGACAGGGGGCATAGTGTTTGCTATGGGGGTGAGGGACAGGGGGCATAGTGTTTGGTTGGGGGTGGGGACCATGGGGCATAGTGTTTGGTTGGGGATGAGGGAGCCATGGAGCATAGTGTTTGGTTGGGGGTGAGAGGGCCATGGGCATAGTGTTTGGTTGGGGGTGAGGGGGCCATGGGGCATAGTGTTTGGTTGGGGGTGAGGGACAGGGGGCATAGTGTTTGGTTGGGGGTGGGGGCCAATGGGCATAGTGTATGGTTGGGGGTGAGGGAGCCATGGGGCATAGTGTTTGGTTGGGGGTGAGGGGGCCATGGGGCATAGTGTTTGCTTGGGGTGGGAGCCATGGGGCATAGTGTTTGGTTGGGGGTCAGGGGCCCATGGGGCATAGTGTTTGGTTGGGGGTTGAGGGAGCCATGGGGCAGAGTGTTTGGTTGGGGGTGGTGAGGGGGCCATGGGGCATAGTGTTTGGTTGGGGGTGGGAGCCATGGGGCATAGTGTTTGGTTGAGGGTGGGAGCCATGGGGCATAGTGTTGCACTCCAAGAGTGAACCCAATAATAAAGCTAAAACAGGCACAGTTAGGAGATGTATATCCTTTGCTTTTTGAGGAAACCTGACTCAACGAAGGCCATAATCCTCTTGTGCAACCCAAACAGCAAACTATAGCAGTCCAAAATAACAGAATGTC
This sequence comes from Ambystoma mexicanum, assembly GCF_040938575.1. Taxonomy (NCBI): domain Eukaryota; kingdom Metazoa; phylum Chordata; class Amphibia; order Caudata; family Ambystomatidae; genus Ambystoma; species Ambystoma mexicanum. The sequence goes on along the minus strand of NC_090929.1, from coordinate 1,271,368,140 downwards.
CAATCAAGGGTCAATAAAATATATATAATTTAATTAAACAGACGATATACAATAACTACATTGAAATAAATGATAATAATGGAAAATGTGTAGTACAAAATGTAAGTTTGAAATGCAATAAAAATCGTTACCCCTCAAAAACATATTCTTTTTCCATGTGTTTAATACAAATTGGGGGTTGAAAAAGCCTCCTGACATGTCCCGCCTACCGCCCGCCCACTTTTACTTTTCCGCCCACAATAGCCCTCATGTAAGGTACTTTCGGCCCTCTGTCAAAATCAATTGTGCACCCCTGCAGTAGGGAATGAGACCAAGAGATTGGGTTGCGAGATGTCAAAGTTTTTATGTAAGATTCAGCATCCAGAGAACTCTGCTGCTTCGAGAGCACTCTAGCAAACAATACAGATACGATATGTTTTAAAGGGTTACAGCGTCATCAGTGAGGAATTCTATACAGGCTACAAATTACAGTTTCATTGGTTAGGAAGGGAGTGCACATATAGTTCTTTATGGGCTGGCTCCACGGGATTGGCTGATGACTTGGCGGGAGGGCGGACATCACGTGATTCAGCCGGGCCAGTCCGTGTGAGGTGAAGGTTAGGCCAGGTCGGAGAAGCGGCTGGACCTCACTAGCTAATCTGCACACTTATTCTAGACATGCAATAAACAATGAGCATCAATATACCTTTGAATAAATCTTAGAGGCCTATAAATTGTACACGTGTATTAGCATCATTCCTCTTCAGGTCATTCCTGTTACGCTCACCTGACTCCCACAGAGGCGCTGGCCTGGTTCGCGCTGCTGTGACCTCTTCTAAGGTGATGCCCAGGGTTCGGAAGACGGACTGGACCGGGCTCCCAAATCTCGCTTGCCTGGCTCGCAGAAGTATCCTTCTGTAGGCGAAAATAGGGGATTAACTGTCTGCGGGGTAATGCAATCGGCCTCCCACTTTCCCCTCTCACCCTCCTCGAAACCCTTCTGTGATTTCTCGTAGCGTCTCACCTTAGGGTCTGGAAGGACGAGCTCTCCATCCTGCTTCTGATGCAGGGGCGCGTTGGTATCCAGTTACTTCACTGGATTTTCGGATTGGTGAGAACCAAACTTGCTTGGCTTTCAGGTAAGTTTTTTTGATAAGAGGTTCCCCTTGTGTCCGTGCATTAAAGTACTAATGCTAGTGTCTTTTTCCCCATAGGGGCCAGGTACGGAATGCCGTGGAACAGGCACCGACCCGAGATGAGAGGTGAAATCCTTGTAGAAATCAGGTAAGTCTTTAATGAGCGTTTTTTGGTAATGTCTTTTCATTCGCTCATTAACGCTGATGTCTCTTTTTCCCCTTAGGGGCCGTGGTCCGGAAATGCCAGGATGCGGCGCGGACCCGAAATGAAGAGGGAATGAATCAACAGGTAAGTCTTAACATGGAGATTTAGCTTTCCTTATTCCCTTCTCTCTCTCACCTTTTGTTCTGGTCTTTTTCTCCCTAGGCGCTGGGGCGTGACTACGAATCCGGATGATCGCTGCTGAACATGGAGGCGCCCTGTAAAGGTGAGTGGAATGTGGCGCTGCAGCGATCGAAGCGATGAGCTTTTAAATTAAAGTCTTCCTTTTCAGGATTGTCGGCGAGATGTCTCCGGGATGCGGATTTAGCAGGTAAGGACTTTTCCTTCTTCTGTCCTCTTCTTCTCTTCCTTTGCAGGTGATCCAGGATGCTGGCAGGCGTGGCAGAGGTCAGGATGCAGGAGCAGACACGGTGAGCGTCCAGCTGCTAGATGCAGAACAACGCGAAGCACGTGTGGCTGTTCGGGTGGGGTTTAAATAGCCTTGGAAGAGGTTCCAGGTATGTATCTTTCCCCGACCACGCCCGGATGGTAAATTAGTCCCACAGGTAAAGTAGTTCCTTTCAGGCCTCAAGGAGGCCGGGATCCTGCAGCATGGTCTGCATCAGGTAAGTGCACCCAAGCACTCTCATAATGAGCCTGGCGCCTATGGCGCCAGGACTGATGTCTTTTATGGGCCTGGCGCCATAGGCGCCAGGACACTGTACAAAGGGCCCCTATATGGGGTTGCTGGGTCCTTCCTTGGGGACTGGATGTCCGGTTTCGGGGACGCAGGGCTTGAACCGGCTCCCCGCAAGCGGGCATCATGACAGCACTCCCCCCCAAGGCCCCTCCCAAGGTTGTTCCCTCCAGGGTTTTGGTTTGTCTGGGAAGAGTCGGTGGAATTTCCTGACTAATCGAGGTGCATGCACATGGTCGCTGGGTTCCCACAACCTCTCCTGAGGTCCGTACCCCTTCCAATCAATTAGGTATAACAGTTTTGACCTAAACATTTTTGAGTCTAAAATGTTCTTCACTTTGAATTTGGGCTCCCCATCTATTAGAATAGGTTCTGGAGGTTTGAGTAGTCGGGTTCCGGGTACCACCGGTTTCAGAAGTGACACATGAAAAACAGGGTGAATTCGCATACTAGCTGGTAAATCAAGTTTAACAGCCACTGGGTTAATTATTGCCGTAATAGAATAAGGTCCCAGATATTTTGGGTTAAAAGTTCGAGGCCCTTTGAGTGGTAAATGTCTGGTAGCTAACCACACTTGATCGCCAATCTGATACGGAGGTGCTTCACTCCGATGTAGATCAGCATTCTCCTTGTATTTTCTCTTGGCTTGTTGTAAATGCGTAGTTGCCTCTTTCAAGGCTTGGGTAATTGTAGAATGCAGATGTTCTACTGCAGGCATTCCGAGGTTCTGAGGTGAGTCAAGGTTTGAGGTTCGAGGGTGATGCCCAAACAAAGTATAAAAAGGACTGTGGCCAGTTCCTGAGTGTACCGAATTATTATATGCGTATTCGGCTATCCAAAGAATGTCTTTCCAGTTGCTTTCAGATTGCTGTAACATACACCGTAAGTACTGTTCAAGGGTCTGATTTGTCCTCTCGGTCTGACCATCGGTCTGGGGGTGGTGACTGGTCGATAATCTTACGTCGATCTGCGCCATTTAACAACATTTGCGCCAGAAGTGGGAAATGAATTGGCTTCCCCGGTCAGAGATTAGTATAGATGGGAATCCATGTAGCCGAACAATATTTTCGAGGAATTCTTTGGCTAGGACAGAAGCTGAAGGTCAACCTTTCAACGGAATAAAGTGGGCCATTTTGGAAAACAAATCCACAATTACCAGAATAGTATTGTACCCCGAACAAGGAGGCAGGTACGTAATAAAATCCATTGATAGGGTGTGCCAGGGTGTTGGTGGTATGTCTAGAGGTTGAAGGAGACCGCCTGGTCTTTTCTTTTGACTTTTATTTTGGGCGCAAACACCACAGGACATCACAAAAGATTTAACATCTTTTCGCCAAGAGGGCCACCAAAATTGTCGTTTCACCTTTTCCTCTGTCTTGGCAATACCGGGGGGTGTCCTCTATTAATGTATCATGATATCCGGAAATAACTAGTTCGTGTAATTCCTTATGTGGCAGGAATAAGTGTCCTTGGAAATAAGGTAAACCATTATCTATGGTAAAGTCTGATCCCTTTTGTATCCATTCCTGTAAGGTTGTAGGGTCCAGGAGTTTTTTCACTCTGGCTTGAATGTATTCAAGCGTCTGTAACAAAGTCATGCCTAGAATCCTCTGTTCAGGAATTATTGGTACTGGTTCTGAGTTTGTATCAGATTCTCCCATTCCAATTCGGGATAAGGCGTCAGCTTTGCCATTCTTGCAGCCAGGTCGATAGGTAATCACGAAATCAAATTCAGCGAAAAACAAAGCCCATCGGAGCTGCCGTGATGACTGAGCCTTGGCGGTTTTCAAATACTGTAAATTCCGGTGATCAGTGATCCCTGTGATGGTATGTCGAGCGCCAAGCAGATAATGCCGCCAGGCTTTAAATGCGGACTTAATGGCTAGCAGTTCTTTGTCCATGATTGCATAATTAACCTCGGGTGCCGAGAATTTTCTGGACCAAAATGCTACGGGATGCAGTTGGTTGGTTTCGGGATCTCTTTGGGACAGGACAGCTCCCATGGCTAGGCTGGATGCGTCAGTCTCGACGACATAAGGGAGATCTGGAGGCGGGTGTTTCAATATAGGTGCGGAGGTAAACTTAGCTTTTAAATCCTGAAAGGCCTGCTCGGCTTCATCAGACCATTCATAACGTTTATTTTTCCTCAAGAGTGCAGTAATGGGTTGTACCACGCGTGAAAATTCCGGGATAAACCTGCGATAGAAATTGGCAAAGACGAGCATGCTTTGAACCCCTTTTACAGAGCTAGGTGATGGCCATTTGAGGATGGCATCCACTTTTCTTGAGTCCATTCGGACTCCTTTGGGTGTCAGGATGAAACCTAGAAACTCGACTTCTGTGGTATGGAAAACACATTTCTCCAATTTAGCAAAGAGGTTGTGTTGGCTCAGTTTTTCAAGTGCTGCCCTGCCGTGTTTTCTGTGATTAGATTCCGAAGAGGAGTACACCAGAATGTCATCGATATATACGACAACACAAACATCGATGAGTTCCCGAAGGACATCATTCATGAAGTATTGGAAGGCAGCCGGCGCGTTACACAATCCGAAAGGCATCACCTGGTACTCGAATAATCCATATTTAGTACGGAAGGCAGTTTTACATTCGTCGCCTTCTTTAACTCGTACCAGATGATAAGCCCCCCGGAGATCTAACTTGGTGTATATGTAAGCGTCCTTCACCTGGTCAAGGAGTTCAGGGATCAGAGGCAGAGGATAACGGTTTTTAACCGTTATCTGGTTCAATGCGCGGTAATCGATACAAGTTCTAAGGTCGCCTTCTTTTTTGGGCACGAAGAACAAAGCCGAGGATGCCGGGGACTTTGACGGGCGAATTAAACCATTAGCTAGGTATTGATCCAAATATTGTCTCAAATGCAGATTCTCAGGTTCGGTAAGGGCATAAATCCTGCTACAAGGGGGTTGTGCACCAGGCACCAGATCGATTTGGCAATCGTACGATCTGTGAGGAGGTAACGTGTTGGCCTGTTCCTTTTGGAAGACGTCCTGAAAGTCTTGGTATTCCGGAGGTAGTTGCATGGAGGCAGAGGTTACAGATGCTAGATTAATCTTCAGGGTTTCTGGGTAGCAGGTTTGTGTACAATCCGGGAAGGTTATTCTCTTAGCTCGCCAATCAATTCGAGGATGATGTGTCTCTAACCAAGGGATTCCAAGAATAACCTGAAACTGTGGAGCCTTGATTACATCAAACACAACACCCTCCCGATGGCAGTCGGGACCAATAAGAGTCACCTCAGTAGTGGAATGTGTTACCGGTCCAGAGGCAATTTCAGTTCCATCGACTGTGGTGATGACATCTTTGCTGGTTTTAGGACGGAGAGGGAGGTTAATCCTAGAGACCAATTCACGATCCACATAGTTTCCAATAGCCCCACTATCGATGTATGCCTTTATTGCATGCAACCACTTAGGATGTTCTGGATCTACGAGAACCATTGGCACAATGAAATGCGAGGTCTGAGAGTTAGTTTTCAAGCTCGGCAAGCGGACCCCTACACTTGTCGGGCGGAGTCGTTTCCCGAAACAGAGTCTTCATGGTTTTTATCAGCGGCTCCTACAGCCTTTCGGGGCGGTTTTGCCGGGCAATCTCGTAGAAAGTGTCCAGAATTCCCACAATAAAGACATAATTTTAGCTGCCGCCTCCTTTCACGTTCCTTTTGAGTTAAGGGTCTTTTAACCCCTCCAATTTGCATAGGCTCAGATACATCAACTCCCTTGGGATTAGCATGGGTCTTGACCAACACCCGGGTCTCAAACCTGGACCGATCTGCTTTTCTGTTTTGAAGTCTGTGATCCAATTGGACCACTAAGTCTATATACTCTGTGCATTCTTGGGGCGGATTTACAACTTGGCCAAGACATCTTTAAGTTCTCTGCGAAGGCCTCGATAAAACAACGTGACTCTTTTATCCTCTGGCCATCCCGTTTCCACAATTAGTCTATTAAAGGTTGCAATATAGGATAGGGGGTCCTGATTGCCCTGTCGCAGGGATAGAAGTTCGTCATCCAGAGCCTGCCCCTGAGAGTGTCGAGCAAATAACCTTTCCATGCTTGCTTGAAACCTTTGAAAATCACGGAGAATCGGGTCATCTTGAGTAACCAGTGGAACTGACCAATCGGCAGCGCAGCCGCTGAGATATGACAATACAAAGGCTACCTTGGTATGATCATTAGGGAAGGCCCCAGGTCTGCATAGGAAGTGCAAACGACACTGATTCATGAATACGGCGAATCGTTTGGGGTCCCCAGCAAAGCGTTCGGGTGGGGCCAGCGGCATGTTTCCAGGTAGATTAATCTGCACAGGGTTACTGGAAACCACAGGAGCGGGGTTCCCTCCGGAACCGGGTAGAGGAGTTTGCCCAGCTTGACCTTGCAAAAGCTGTCTGGCCAGGTCATCAGTTCTTTCCTTTGATATTATTAATTCCCTCCTGAGGGCATTAGTCTCTTGACGAGCGGCATGTACTTCTGCCCGTAATTCCCCCAGTAATTGGGCCAACGGATCAGTCTCAGAACTTTCCATAGCGCCTGGGTGGGAATTTGTAGGAAGGCTTCGCGTTCTGTTACGCTCACCTGACTCCCACGGAGGCGCTGGCCTGGTTCGCGCTGCTGTGACCTCTTCTAAGGTGATGTGCAGGGTTCGGAAGACGGACTGGACCGGGCACCCAAATCTGGCTTGCCTGGCTCGCAGAAGTATCCTTCTGTAGGCGAAAATAGGGGATTAACTGTCTGCGGGGTAATGCAATCGGCCTCCCACTTTCCCCTCTCACCCTCCTCGAAACCCTTCTGTGGTTTCTCGTAGCGTCTCACCTTAGGGTCTGGAAGGACGAGCTCTCCATTCTGCTTCTGATGCAGGGGCGCGTTGGTATCCTGTTACTTCACTGGATTTTCGGATTGGTGAGAACCAAACTTGCTTGGCTTTCAGGTAAGTTTTTTTGATAAGAGGTTTCCCTTGTGTCCATGCATTAAAGTACTAATTTAAGTGTCTTTTTCCCAATAGGGGCCGGGTACGGAATGCCGGGGGAACAGGCACCGACCCGAGGTGAGAGGTGAAATCCTTGTAGAAATCAGGTAAGACTTTAATGAGCGTTTTTTGGTAATGTCTTTTCATTCGCTCATTAATGCTGATGTCTCTTTTTCCCCTTAGGGGCCGTGGTCCGGAAATGCCAGGATGCGGCGCGGACCCGAAATGAAGAGGGAATGAATCAACAGGTAAGTCTTAACATGGAGATTTAGCTTTCCTTATTCCCTTCTCTCTCTCACCTTTTGTTCTGGTCTTTTTCTCCCTAGGCGCTGGGGCGTGACTACGAATCCGGATGATCGCTGCTGAACATGGAGGCGCCCTGTAAAGGTGAGTGGAATGTGGCGCTGCAGCGATCGACGCAATGAGCTTTTAAATTAAAATCTTCCTTTTCAGGATTGTCGGCGAGATGTCTCCGGGATGCGGATTTAGCAGGTAAGGACTTTTCCTTCTTCTGTCCTCTTCTTCTCTTCCTTTGCAGGTGATCCAGGATGCTGGCAGGCGTGGCAGAAGTCAGGATGCAGGAGCAGACACGGTGAGCGTCCAGCTGCTAGATGCAGAACAACGCGAAGCACGTGTGGCTGTTCGGGTGGGGTTTAAATAGCCTTGGAAGAGGTTCCAGGTATGTATCCTTCCTCCAATCAGGTATGTATCCTTCCCCGACCACGCCCGGATGGTAAATTAGTTCCACAGGTAAAGTAGTTCCTTTCAGGCCTCAAGGAGGCCGGGACCCTGCAGCATGGTCTGCATCAGGTAAGTGCACCCAAGCACTCTCATAATGAGCCTGGCGCCTATGGCGCCAAGACTGATGTCTTTTATGAGCCTGGCGCCATAGGCGCCAGGACACTGTCCAAAGGGCCCCTATATGGGGTTGCTGGGTCCTTCCTTGGGGACTGGATGTCCGCTTTCGGGGACGCAGGGCTTGAACCGGCTCCCCGGGAGCGGGCATCATGACAATTCCTGAGATAAAGGGAGTGGGGCCTTGACCAGGCGGTAACCTGGGGCTGGGATTGATAGCTGTCAGGTCTGGCACATCAGAGCAGGAAGGGAATGGAGTGACACTTGTTAGTTCAGGACAGAATATACTTTGACAGGGGTCTGGGTTTATCGGGGGCACTCCAGGGTGGGCAGCACAGCAGGGTCACCCTTCCGTTACATCAAGATAATACCTTTGGAGGGGCACAAGGTTAAGCAATCAGTAATTTTCCAACAGAGGGGGTGCAGGAGCAGGTTTGTGGAGATGGATGAACTACAAGTCATGGTTCGGCCTGGTCACACACAGGACAGTGATCTCAGAGGAAGAGTGAGAAGATACATTGTTTAATTGTAGCAGTTAGCCGCAGAGCATTTGGACTTGGGAGGGGAAGGCAACAGAGGAAAAAGGTGGGGCTGTTGGTGTTCGCTGTGTGTGGCGCTGCTGAGAGGAGAAGAGACTTCGTAGTGCCAAAAAGCGGCCTAGTCCAAAGATGGAATCGAGGGCATGCAAAATGGAGTCCAAGTGTGTCTTGCACTAGCCCCAACCTCTGCCTTTGCCAGGGCCTTATTCCCCATGGCTGCAGGAGGGCGATGGAGGCGTCCCCCACTCATACCAGAGCAAGTGGTCCCTTTCGCATAGAATTTATGGGGGGACTCAATCGGACCCTTCCTTCCTTACATTCCCCCCCTTTCATTACATCTAAAGTAACAAACACATTTTTAGTATTATTTGCATTTCGGTAGTATTCCACCTCCATCACTGCTTCGTCCCAAGCCGGTGTCTGTTTTATTGGCATCCATGATCTGCATACACCTCGTAAACTCTGGCCCCTTCTAGCATACGCATCAGGGGTGCATGTCATGTATATTCCCCCATCCCCATCCAGGTCCACCCACACTTCTGTATACCACTGTAGTTCCCGGGTTCCCTTAATTGTTGTGTGATATAAATTATCCACCTGATCCACTGGGTAATTAATGATACACTGTAGTCATACGATATTTGGAGGGGCCAGACTCCCCGGTCTGTATTTGTACATCCTTCATAGTTTGTACCCTTGTCGGTTGACCCATTGTCACCATCATCATTGCGGAACTAGGCATTGATTTTGCACAACATGAAACCCCTACCTGGCACACACACAAAATTAGTAACAGAAAAACTATGAGTGGGGAAAATATTTTCATCATTGTGCTGAACCAGGAAGTTGTCCAGTTGAAAATATTATCAAACCAGTTGCTAGGTTCGATTCCCCCTTCTTTCTTCATCCTTTCATCCAGGTTGTGCACTGCAGACATCACGTGCGATAGGGTCCCATTGTCAGCATCAGCACAAGGTACGAATGTACAGCATGCACTCCCGATTTTTTGGCAAACACCACCATCCATTGCTGTGAGTAGGTCTAGGACGTACCGGTTTTGCATGGTCATCAACCGCAGGGCTCGAAGTTCCACTTTGATCACATTGGACCCTTCTTCAGTGCCGTTGGCCAGCTGGATCAGTTCCCAGTGCACGATTTGCAGCCATTTGGTGTTCGTTCATGCCTGGATGCCTGGTACTAGAAGAAAGGCGAAGAAAGTTTCTGCAGAATTAAAAAGTTTGTACTGATCAGGACTCTCCGCCAGGAGGTCTAAGGGTTTGCTGGAAATATAGTTGGATGATCTTCGCTTGCGGGACACCCTGTCCTGTAATTAATTTTCAGACAGGATGTCATATGCAGAGTTTCAGTTGGCACCCTCCCCCCCTTTGAACATGACTTTCCGGGATTACCATCAAGACTGAATACAACTTAGCCGCAGGTACCTCTCCATGATGGTGCGAGGTGCAGGTACGCTTGCTTGCCACACACCCAGTAAGTGTCCATTAATGCTGCTGTGCCCTTTATTATATCTGGAAGGATGATTGTCGTGTTGCAATGTTTGTTTGAGCCCATGGTCACCCTCCCTTTGCCATGAAAACAGAGTTTGTGCTGGATTTCTTTTTGTATTTTGATCATTTTTTCCAGTGCTGTCACCCATGTGAGTTTTACAATGTGTTGAGACCATGTTGGAATGCATGTTCGTGTGACCCATTGGAAGTTTTCTTCTGTCGGTCCTCGCAGTGCTTCAGCTTTACATGCGATTGTCTCTTCATGCCATATATTTTCCATGAGCATTGTCCCTTTAATAATAAAAAATGGTTCTTTCACACATATTACTCCTTGTGCACGTCTTCTCGTTCTGCAGCATTTGTATTGTTACCGTGTGTGCCTGGAAGGTACTTCAAATCCTACAAAAAACTGGATGAACTAGACACTGAGCATCCGACAAAGGTGTTTCTTTGGGTATGAGAACTTTGGCCATGCCAGAGGCATGGGGTATCAGAGAGCAAACATAACAGCTCTTATTGGTTGCTTGTTTAGCTGTGGCACTCATGTCTGAATACCATGTGTTGGACTGATCAGGGTGGTGGGGTTCTTCTACTTCGTCTAATCCCAAGCCATGGTATGCATCATAACCCCTTCTTTTCATCCCCCTTTTCCGTCTCTTATTCCCCCCTTGACCATTGTGTAGCTTTTTCACCTTTTGATATCGTGCAGGGAAAATGTCTATGTTTCATCATTTTGTTTGCTACCACTCTGCCAAGATTGTGACACTGGATACATTTGTGTGGTGGGACATAGGATTTAAAGTGGATATTATCACCATCTGAGGTAGGTTCTTCAGTTGTGTGCATATTTACATATGGCGATCCCAGAACACCGAACATAGAATAATCAACATTAGAGTATGCTGAACACCGATTGGCTACTGATCTGATCTTAGCCACCTATCGTGAGCCGGCAGGCAAAGCCGGCCCACTCCTACCAAGGCACAGGGAAACAAGGCCAATACCTGTCCTAGCCTGTCCTCAGCCTTCCTCGCCGTTCGCCCAGAACCTCTGCCCTTTTTCTGGTTCACTACCCCTGTGACCATCAGCACCGTGTACTGAGCCCTCACCAAGACTAACTGCCACTGACTCTTTGATACAAACATGTCGCTGTAAGTCTAGCAATTCTATTATTGATTACTTGCGCTACACTGCCTTGTTTTACCTATGCTCCAGTATCTACCTGTGGTATCTATTAGTATATTAGTAGAATCTATGCTCCAGCAGAGTTTAGGTTTGCTCTGTACCTTATGCTTGTCCTCATATCCGTTCATTAGAAAGAACTGTAAAGGTGTAACTTATTGTCTGCGAGCCACAATATTGCCCACCATGATTGTAGCTCGAGCTAAGCGCAATGCCTTTCTATTATAATCGGCACCTAGCCTACCACTGCCTCCCACCTAGCCTATCCGAGTAAGGTTTCTCATCATAATATTCACCGTAACCTAATTGCATATTATGCCTACCTTGCATACACGTGATGAAACTGTATTTTGTTGAACGTTTGGCAAACCGCATTTAGCCCCTCTGCTAGAACTGCCTCCCAGTATTCTCCTAGCCAAACTGTATGACTTGCCTACTGTGCTGAAACTGCTGTATCCTGTAGTACATTTGGCAAAACCGCATCTAACCCCCCCTGTTAGAACTGCTTTTCTGCACTCACACAGCTGAACTATATGATATGCCTATGTTGCTCTGTCCTAGGCCACATCTGCCATTTTGAGTGTACCTATAGTCGATTATAGTCCCCATTTGCCCTCTTGACTGTGCCTCTTGCTCTTCCTAGGCCACATTTTACCATGCTCCTTACCAGGCTTACTTACCACTGTGAACATATGCGTGTTAGCACATTGTATTGCCCACTACGATCTGTAACTACAGCACTTGACTCTGACTATTGCCTAGCCTATTGCCTAGACTATTGACTAGCCCAGTAGCGAAGTTAGAACCTCTGAATAGTTGTTTTAGTCTTATCCTAGACCACTGTGCCCTAATTGAGTGACCACCTACTGTGCCAGCCTTAGGATCCTGTGCTCTCAACCCACTTATCTATACGACACATTATATAGTACTATATCCACAACTCTAGCAGAATGCATTTTAGCACAACCCTATTAACATATGCCCCACTGCTGTTATTACAGTTTATACTGGCAACTATGGACCAATTTAAACATGCACCCTGCCCTACTCTCCACAGAAACTCTAGACTTCGCGCTAGACTCTCCACCCTCTACAAACCGCAGTTACCTAGCAACGCCTATTTGAACCGCCGTACCATACCCAAAAACCAGACTAGGAGCTCAACGCAACCTAAACCACAATTACCTGCTAGCACCTTAATGAAAGAACCCATCCCGGTTACTTCTAACACCAACTGTCTACCTAAAACAACCTCCATAACATGAGCACTGATCAATGCTAGATTAGTCGTGGCCCACGCCACTGAAATAGCCGACCTCCTTAACTTAGATAACCTTGACCTCCTAGCAGTCGCAGAAACCTGGCTACATGACGCAGCAGGTCCAGCCCTCTCCCTAGCAATACCCAAAGAGTACCAACTACTAAGAGTAGACCGCCCGAACGCCAGAGGTGGTGGCTTAGCCATCATCGCCAAATCCAACTTGAATGTAAAGTTAACAACACTGCCCACCTTAAAATCCTGTGAACTCCTGGCCTCTAAATTACCGATATCCCCATGCCAAACCCTAGCTATTTATCTAATTTACAGGCCACCAGGGCCCTTAGGCCTTTTCGAAGAGGAATTATCCAGCCTCTTAGCGGGCAACACAAAGAAATTCATCCCAGACAATGATCCTTGGTGACCTTAAACTAGGTCTTAACAACCAAAATGACAAACAAGCGCAAGCCATCGCTACCATGCTTGAAGGGCATGGCCTCACTCAAAAAGTCCTCACCCCCACCCACGACAAAGGGAGAATACTAGACTGGGTAGCCACTGCCAACTGCCCTACTACTATCACTAAAATTACACCTCAGCCTTGGACTGACCACTTCCTCATCAATTTCTACTTAACACTTAACAAGATGCCCAGAATTGAAAAAACAATGGCACCATCTGTTCCTACTGGATCCAGAAAAAACATCACACCAGACTATATCCTACCCCTGCTCCTCCCAACCATCAATGCCTTGCCATTTGATTCTGACCCAGACACCACGGTTAAAATATACAACGACACAATGGCTATAGCCATGGACACCATCGCCCCACTGAAAAACTGTAAAAGTAAACAACAATCCCACCTTAATACTTGGTTCACCCCCCATCTAAAAGAACTGAGACTGGAAAAAAGGAAGCTTGAAACTGTATGACAACACTTCCCTACAGCTGAAAATAAACTTAAACTCAAACTCTGCACTACGAATTATAAGAAAGCAACCATCCAAGTAGAAGTCTATAACGACCGAATTTCCAAAGCATGCTCCAATACAAAGGAACTATTCGCAATCTTGCGAGAACTCGAATCCCCCATATCAACACCTGATAACGTACCCAAAGACAAGCAATGGTGTACCAATATACAAAATGCCCTCACAAACAAAGTAAAACACTACAATCAAAAATTGCTATAAAAAAAGCCTTGCTCCCTCTTAGTGAAATTCCCAGCACGCCCATGCCCACGCTCAAACCTAGCCTAACACCCTTCAAATTCTCTAAAGTTTGCACTCATAAAACTGAAAACATCATTGCCTCATTAAAACCATCCAATTGCAAAGGCGATTACTGCCCGGGCCAGAAAATCAAGGATGCCGCCAGAGACCTTGCCCCCTTCGTCACTAAACTCATCAATGCCTCCTTCTCATCTAGCAACATCCCAAGTAGCTTAAAAGAGTCCTGGATTCTCCCCCTGCTTAAAAAAACGAACCTTAGACCCCTCCATCCCCACCAACTATAGGCCCATCACTACTGTCCCTTTCCTCCTGAAGATAATTGACAGAGTGGCCTATCTCCAAATCCAAAAATACCTGGAGACCAACCAACTCCTCGACACTTGTCAATCGGGCTTCAGACCGCAACACAGCACTGAGACCGCCCTAATAGATCTCAAAGCCCACATTGACGAGCTCAACGATAAAGGAAACACAGCTATGCTACTCCTCCTTGATCTGTCGGCGGCTTTTGACCTAGTGGACCACGCAGTACTCTGCAAACACCTAGCGTCAGCCGCCCACTTCTCAAGTGAAGCCATAGCCTGGATCCAATCCTTTCTCGACAACAGAAGCATGCGAGTCTTCTCCACCTTAGCAGGGCTGGACTGGGCTACATGGAACGCTGGAGATTTCCCGGTGTGCCTCTGCACCTTGGGCCTCTTTTGTATTTTATTTTCACATTTTCTCATAGGAAAAGGGTTGGGATTGCTCAAAATGGGTAATATGGAGCCACTTTAAACATTATTTCCAGGGCCTCTTTTGGTTCCCAGTCCATCCCTGAACCTTAGACTCTGCAGACCCTATCCAGACAACATGTGGAGTCCCACAGGGCTCTTGTGTCTCGCCAACGATGTATAATGTCTTTACTAAACCTCCATTCGACAAATTGGACAGACTGGGTGTCACCTACACAAATTATGCAGACGACACCCAGATCCTCCACCCCCTTTCGGGCAATTTCACTACGGATACAGCTTTAGTAAACAAAATGTACACCCTCATTCAGGCATGGATGGCAACCCATGGCCTCTGCCTGAATGACGAAAAAACAGAGATCCTCATTCTAGGCTCACCCAACAACCTAAAAAAACTCGATTCCAACTACAGCTCCTTCAATATCGATGGCAATATAATCCCCGTCGCCAAAGAGGTGAAAACCCTCGGTTTCTATTTGGACTCCACTTTGTCCCTAAGTAAACAAGTGAACTCCCTGGCCTCATCCACAGCCTACAACGGTAAAGTTATTAAAGCATGCAGACCCTTCCTCTCACCAGCTAGCTGCATTATCCTAGCCAATGCACTAATCCTCTCAAAACTGGATTACTGCAATGTACTTTATGCAGGCACAAATAAATACATCATCAATAAACTTCAAACCCTACAAAACAATGTGCTCAAAATGGCCCTGAACCTCCCAGCTAGATGGCACATCTCGAATGTGCGGAGAAAATACAACTGGCTAAAAATTAGCGATAGGATCACCTTCAAAATTGTCACACTAACATTCAAATGTCTGAACAATGCAGCCCCCCATACCTTAGGGATAGAATAATAAGAAAAACCACTGCAAGACCAACCAGAACAGCCAACTCTTTCTGCGTCCAAACCCCTAGATTTCGACTAAAAAAAAACAGGAGGTAATAGCTTCCCTGTGTAAGCAGCCCAGTACTGGAATGCCCTACCAGTTGAACTAAGAAGGGACCAGCCCTACAACAGCTTCAGGCACCATACCCGCACCTGGCTTCGACGGAACGACCTCTGAAACCGGTGACCCTGAGCATTGTGATCTGATGACACACGTACCCCTCCACTCTTACATGTAAAATGTACATAATGTATTTACTTTATATCATTTGTTACCTTTCCACCCTTACATGTATAGAATGTACATAATGTAATTACTGTATACAATTTATGTTACCTACAAACTGTAATATGCAACCTGTAACCAAGTTCTAAGCATTCTTGTTATTCTGTGCTCCCAGCTACCCAAGGGTTTTCTGGCGCCCTATAAATAAACAAACTAACAAACAAACAAACAATACTCATTGGATACGTTATCAACAGCATAACCCATAGCAGCGTATGTAAAAATTGGGGTTTTGACAGTTCGGTTTTTGTGCAGAGTGGTCAGATTGGCATTTAACGAAACATTGTGGGCCCACGTTACTTTGAACCCATTCCAAATGAGGCTTCACCCTTCTTGTATTAAATGCATACTGCCTCCCCTTATATCACCCAATATAAAGGTGATGCTCCAGTACATACCTAGGCAAAATCACATCACAGAAAAAACAATGGCCACAAAATAAAGGCCGCACTCGTAGCTGTACGCTCTAGTAGCACTAATTTCTCCGCTATCACTATCTACATTATTGGTGTCATTAGTGAGCGCCCTCCTTTCCTCCATATTTCCACCAGAAGGGGCAATATAAATGGGTTAAATACACAAAAATAAATCATGTCTTGTCTTTTCATTCCACAACAAACCATTATGATACTTATTTACATCTCTATAGTAAATTGTGTGGTCGTACAATCACGAGGTACAATATTTTTTATCGTAGAAGAAGGAGAGAGGGGGAGAGAGAGAAAGAGAGAGAGAGAGAGAGATCAGTATATATATATATATATATATATATATATTTACTTTTTCTTAATGCTCAATTCTCATATATAATGACTTCATTTACATATCTGTTTATTTTCTGTCTACCCCATATTGTCCTAGTAACTTTTTTATTTAAGGCACTGCACTATCTTGCTCTTGTGAGTGTTCACCTTGGGGTGCTGTGCTCTCATGTGCCTTTCTTACATCTGAAAGATGTACCCAGTACTTCAACCTCTTAACTTTTACTGCTGAGGGTGTGCAATAAATAGCTTCATAGGGGCCATGGAATTGTGGGGAGTTCCATCTCCTCACGAAATTGCGCACATATACCTTTTCACCGGGCATAAGCTGTACTGCTGGGCTGTCTGGTGCTGGTGGGTTTGTATCAGTTTCCTTTTATCATATAAGTGGAGGCGCTATTTGTTTCGCTATGCTCTGCAAAGCTCAGGTCAGTTGGGTGAGATATTCCTTAAATTCATCCCCTAACACCGTGGCAGCTCTGTGGCGTTTGAATGCGCCTTCCCATCACTATTTTGGGCGGGCTCAAATGGTGGTCCTTACTTGGCGGTGTTCTGAGCTGGAACAGTGCCAGAGGCAAGCAATATACCAGTTTTTTCTTTAGTGTGTGACATAATTTAGTTAATCTATTTGTTAGCTTGAAGGTGATAAATCGAACAGAGCTTATATTTTACACCTAACAATTTGGTCACTTCTTTGAAGAGGTCATTTACAAAGTGAGTGCCGTTGTTTTAACGGATCACATCACATATCCCCCACCTTGGGAATACCTCCCTCACCAGGAACTTGGCTGCGGACTTGACGTCTGGGTGCGCACGGGGTCCTGCTTCTACCCAATGTGAGAAGGGGCACACCATGACTATGAGATATCTTGTTCCATTACACCGTTCCCCCATGTCGGCATAGTCAATGTGTAATTCTCGGAACGGCCCAGATGGGTGCGGCAGTGTTCCTCGCAACGTTCTGAGGGTCATACCTGAGTTGTATGTTTGACATGTTGTGCACTCTATTATTAATTCTGTTAAGTGTTCCTGCAAATTGGGGACAAACCAGTCCTCCTGGATGTCTGCTGCTATGTGTTGTCTTATCACATGTGCTGGGAAGTGTAGTTGTTGAAATGCTATTTGTAATAACTCTACTGGCATTACTACTTTCCCTGTCATTTCCTGGCGCCAAAGTAAGTCTGTTGGTGACCGTTTGCATCCTCTTTTTGTCCATGTTTCCTGCTCATCTTGTGGGGCACTTCTTTGTAACTCTATTATTTGAATTATAGGCGTAGAACTGTACCCCTCTTCCTTGTTGTGTTGCACAGGTGTTTTTATTATACATTCTACTGCTTCGGGATGTTAAAGTATGCTGCTTCCTTCGCAGCGGCATCCGCGGCTGTGTTCCCGACTGAGATTTCATCTGTGTTATTTGTGTGACATTGGCACTTCACTAAGGCCACTACTGATGGTTCTGCTAATGCTTCAATTAGGTCATTTACAACTTTGCGTGTTGTACCGGGGAGCCATCCACTCTCCTGAAACCTCTTTGCCGCGGTCGTGACAAGCCAGAGTGTACCATCATCACGTATGCCGAGTCAGAGAAAATTGTTACTGCGCATCCTTTGGCTATGTGCAATGCTTCAATTAATGCTACGAGTTCTACTGCTTGTGCCGAAAAATGTAAGGGTAGGTGTTTATGTACTATCACTTCCTATTCTTCCCCTTCAATTCTTACCACTGCTGCCCCTACGTGTTTCTCTCCTGTCTCACAGTCGATGGATGCTGACCCGTCCAAAAAGTATATCTCACCTTCTTCTAGGGCATTTTCACTGGCCTTAGGGATATCGTCGCCTTCACTCTCATATGTGGCGCAGTCATGCGCTTGCATGTTTTCTACTGTGCAGGGTTCTGTGATGAAAGTAGCTGGGTTTACAGTCTTACACCGTACAATGTGTATGTTTGGGCTTGATATTATTATTTCGTATGCAGTTGCTCTCTGTGTGGTGAGTGTGGATTTTGACCTCTCTAGTATGGCAAACAGAGAGTGTTCAACAAACTACTCCAAGCTGAGCAGGTGAGCGGCTGCCTAGGGGACGGCCCCTTGACCCGTGATTGCTGGTATTTGTGTGTTTTTATTTATTTTTGCTGTTTCTTGGGCCCTCCCAGGCCCTGTTGCGACCTCTCCTCCTCCCTGACCCCTTGACTTCCTTCTCCCTCTTCCTCTCCGCCTCCTCCCGCTTCTCCTGCCCTCCCTCCTTCCTGATTGGTCCTCTGTCCAGTTTCACTATCCCTCCCAGAGCAACTCCCTGCCCGTGCAGCCCTACGGCTAAGGGCGGCTCCTGCAAGAGGCGGCTCCCTAGAGTGTCTGCTGGTGTCCGCAGGTGGAGCCAGCTGCCAGCTGTCAACCATCTGCAACCAGGGTAGGTGCGCGTGGCCGGGGGTCGCAAACCCTCAAACTTAGGTGTGTTTTATTCCTGTTCTGAAAATTGCATTGTGAAAGTATTTAAATTGCATTGTGAAACCTAGGCCTTTTTGCCTCTATGCAGGACTCTCAAACCGAAGTGTGTTTTACTCCTGTTCTGAAAATTGCATTGTGAAAGTATTTAAATTGCATTGTGAAACCTAGGCCTTTTTCCCCTCTATGCAGGACTCTCAAACTTAGGTGTGTTTTTCTCCTGTTCTGAAAACATTTAAAATCTGTCTGTCCTCTTGTTAAGCTGTTCAACTTGTCTAGCCTCTCTTGCCTGCCTGCACCCTGCCCTGCCCTCTTTTCTTCCCTAGCGCTCTCCCCTTCCATTTGCATTCTCTCCTCCCCCTATCTACTCTATGGTGCTCTCTGTCTCTCCTATTTTCTCTAACTACTTCTCTATCGACTATCCTGCTCTCCTCACTAAATCTGGTAGGAAGAAGTTTAAAAAGGACATTGTGCGCAGAGTTCAGTCTGCAGCAGAGGTGTCCCTGAGAGGAGCTGCAGCTACTGGTTAAAGAACCTTGGATTTGTGCCTTTTGCCTTCTATGCATTTAAGGGAAATAAGCTCCAATTTCCTTAAAAACTGCTGGCAAGTGCGGAGCGCACACAGAGTTCGTGCACAGAATTCAGTCTGCAGCAGAGGTGTCCCTGAGAGGAGCTGCAGCTACTGGGTAAAGTACCTTGGATTTGTGCCTTTTGCCTTCTGTGCCATTAAGGAAAATAAGCTCCAATTTCCTTAAAAACTGCTGGCAAGCGCGGAGCGCATGGGGAGTTCGAGTGCAGAGTTCAGTCTGCAGCAGTCTGCAGCTGAAAGCAGAGGTAAGCAGGAAATGATGGCCGAAAATGGGCTGTTGACTTGTTCAAAGCTAAAGCAATCCCTGCAGTCACGGATTAGTCCCTTGATAGAAAATACGTGTTTGCATGACGAAGAGTCTATACTAACAAGTGACTTGGGGTGCTATAACTGGTCACAGGAGCAGCGTGAGGATTCGGTGCCCATTGGTCAAACTAATGGAACACTAAAAGAAGCTGTACCATCCCTTGCGCAAATGGCAGCGAACAATCTGTTAGTACTAAAACAGCTGTCGTTTCCAAAGAGCTCTTCAAAGGGGAATGACACAGTTGTCATTGCCGAGGCTGCTATTGTTGTTGCCGTGGCGGGCCTCCCGTGTACAGCGGTGGAGGTCGCTGAGCACGAGGGGGCAGATGTCAGCGGAGAAACATGCATAAGAGAAATTGCAAAGACCAGTGAAAATACTAATACTGAAGATGGTTCAAAAGTGATTTGAAATTAACACTGCAGCCTTCCAATCTCTGCTCGATGTAACTGACATCGAGCTTCTGGGGATGGAGGTTACACGGACATTTACATGTGTAAATCTCCTCAAATTCAATTACCCAATGGAGGCTGGTGGATCAAATAACGCCGCCATAGAACGTCACTTCACTGGAAACTTGTCCATAATGACGACTGAAAACAACAGTGAAAAAATAATAAATGAGAAAAATGAGAGTATGTAAACTTACCACTGAAGAAAGGACAAGTAGATTTCACAGGGGATCTTACTATTCGTCCCTTACTGATGACCGAAAATACGAGTTCCTATGCATCAAGAGAGATAAGTATACAAACCAATGGGTTTGATTTGGCAGGTCGCGAAGCAAGACTTACTGAGCGGCTGAAAGCAGATTTTGTGAAAATGAAGGATAAACTGACGGAGAGTTTTGCTAAACACGACAAAACAAATGACAGGCACTTAAGAGTTTATATGGAGTCAGAACAACATCAGTCATTGAGAGCGGGGAAAGCACTGCAAACGATACAAACAAGTACTCCAGCCCAAGCAGTATATGACGATCCGATAACAATCCCGGGGCCAGTGCTGACTGACAGTTCACACAAGGAGACCAAGATAAAGGTCAAATTAACCGAGAGAGCATGCCAGCACAACACAATGTGGAAACCCACTTACTGGCGAAGAGCACGTCAGACTGCTACACTCCGAAGACGCGAAGCGTAGCAAGTGAGTCGGAGCTGCGGTCGCCGGGAATTGTGGGTCTTCCAGTCCGAGGCGGAACCCAGCAGAAAACTGCAAATAGAGAAAAACAAAGAAGTCACGGAGAACAAGATACAATTACAAAATCACATTTTTCGGTGGCAGCGGAAATTCAGATACACAATAATGTGCTGGCTGCAACTTCACTTGCTTTAATTCCGTTCAAAAGGTTATATGAAACTTTAAATTAAGCAATTAACAATAATGGTGCAACATTAGGCCAAATAAATGAAAAAATACTGTAAATGGAAAGTCTATCTACAGTGTTGCAACAGCGACTGGATACAGAGGCTGAAAAGTCTGCAGACTGGCAAAATATGCTGAGTGACTTAGCCATGAAAGACAATATTGAAAAAAATACCCTAATGGAGGCAGTTCTTGGATGCATGAAACAATTGCTTCCAAATGTAAATAACACCCCCAGTAGAGACTCAAGACAGGTGTGCTATGGAACAAAAGTCGGAATTCAGTGTCACATTCAAGGTGAGGAGCTCCAAGGGACTCAAAAAATCATTGTGCAAGAATCTGTTGAACAATTGGCACAAGATTTACGGGGAAGTGAGAGTCTAACACCTATAATGGCTATTGTGGCGTGTTCCGGCAGCAAGCAGTCAATCAGATGGAGACCAGCAAGCCCACTGACACTAGTGTGGTCCCAGTAAAGGAGTGCATACCAATAGCCCATTCAGTTCCTAATGGGCCCCTGGAAAAATTAAACAGGGAAAGCTTAGACAAAGAACCTATGCTACTGCCTCCGGGAGTGCCCCATTGTTCGTCTGCAAAAACGTCTTTTGGGATATTTAGTGGTACAGCAAAAACTCTTAAAACTGCACCGACTATGCTGAATACCCAAGGGGAGGGTTCGTGTCCCACTAAAAAAAAAATTAAAAAATCGGGTGCCGACTAAAGAGTCTGGCAGGTCAAGAAAATGTATAAGAAACTTGACAACACCTTGCAAACCAGGTCTATTTCGGAGAGATAAAACTGCTCGGCCTGTTAAACCTACACAGACAGATGGGGGATTGCAACCTGATGAGACAACTACGAAAGTTATTCCGTCGAATCCTAAAAAATGACTGAGATTAGACTCTGATGCAATCCAGTCAGTAGCCTCATCCGAGGATCTATGCAATCTATCAACTTACTCTGAAGACTTTGAACAGGGCAACAGTGTTGAGTGCCAAGAGGCAAGTTCATCTGGCCACACAGGGGTTGAGACTCGGAGCATATTGGCAGCAAGGTCAACTGACTATCTCATGCTGCTAAATAGCCAAAAAAGACCATCAAATGAAGGATCAGTAATACCCGCACCCAGCGATGTTGCTAGGTCTGGAAAAGACCCGGGGCTATGCTGTTGTCGGAACTGCCAGGACTGGGGGCTAACTAGCCTTTTGGTTGTAGCTCCTGAGATTCTATCCGTGGCTACAACCAAAAGATCAGGGCTATAGCCCCCTTAGCTCCCCCCTAGCAATGCCTCTGCCCGCACCCACACAAGGAAGATCTGCTGGAAAACAATTAAATGCAGAACCAGAGTTAATAAAGAAGATACAGGCAATCCTGAAT
Organism: Ambystoma mexicanum; assembly: GCF_040938575.1. Taxonomy (NCBI): domain Eukaryota; kingdom Metazoa; phylum Chordata; class Amphibia; order Caudata; family Ambystomatidae; genus Ambystoma; species Ambystoma mexicanum. Next base: position 1,271,345,821 of record NC_090929.1, on the reverse strand, counting down.
CCGAAATTAACATCAGCACACAGACAAAAAAAATTAAGCCAATTGGAGCAACAAAAACCAGTGGCTCCTAATCCATTGGTGTGGAAAATTCATATTGTGAACGTATTTGAGGATGACAATGATGTCAATTTGAATAGGGGCAATGTCATTCGGCTTTTGCACACAGTACCTGCTGTGAGGACCGTGTCCACACAAGACATCTGTGTAGTTGAATATATTTCAGAAGAACGTGTCGACAAGGTCTTCTTGCATATAAAATCTCAGGCAGTACGCAAGACCATAATGTCTGTTAAAGAAGAACTACTGTTTCTGGGCTTCAAGATCACTGAAGTTGAGCAAAAAGTACTAGCAAATCAATCTAGCACCAACGAGAAACTTAGTACTGAGGTCACTAATGAACAACGCAGAGATGAGCTAAGAAAACATCTGAATACTGCGCCAGATTCTCAGAAACCGACTGGCAAGACCACAAATGGGACGAGAAAGCATTAGCTAGAACACATCAGACATGAAGTCCTGTCAACATTGATATCCTGGAACACGCAAGGATTTCAACATTTATACAACGATTACCCAGTGGATCTGACCGACAATTCTGCTATATGCCTGCAGGAAACATGGCTACGAAGTCCTGCAGCGAAAGACGGATACATAACATTGTTAAACCCAGCTGAAAAAAACTCCCAAGGTCATCCCTTCTCAGGTCTAATAACTATGCTAAAAATTGGTACAAATTGGGAGGTGATGGAAGTAGTAAATCCCAACAGCTTTGTCCAAAGTACTCTGATTCAATATTCCAGTAGAAAGAGCCTGAAACAACAGCAGCTGTTGCTAATTAATGTATACTGGAACCCTGTTAAGATTACCTCAGAAAAATTCATATCATCAATAATGGCAAAAAATGATAAAAATCTAATGAGCCCTCATGATTTATCAATTATCATATGTGGGGGGGGATATGAACATTGCATGGTTTAATGGCAAAAAAGATCTCACTCATGAGAGCACCAGGGAAGTGCAAAGAATTCCATCCAGGAGAGCAAGATGGGATGCTGAGTTGGATGCACGTGATTGTGAAATGGTCAATGGGCACGTCAAAGGTGATATACCACCCAATTATACCTGGCATAACATGGGCTATGATAAGATCCTAGACTATATCTGGCCCTCCAAAAGTCTATGGAACAAAATAGAGGAAATGAGAGTACTCCCGACTGTAAATAGTGACCATGATGCTCTGGTAATGTACGTGCTGATATCTCGAAAATTAGAAGTATCGATCTTGAGTCAAGCAATAGAGGTAAATAACGGGCACAACAGGCTCAGAGTAAATGAACAACAAATAATACATTTGATTAAAGCCTTTCAGAAATTAGACAAAACTGCCCGAGAATCGATTGACTATGTAAGATTACTTTCTTGTCAAAGTGCGAGGTCTCTACTAAAGATACAAAGTACAAAAATACACATTCATGAATGGAGTAAGCGTGTAAACATCGAAAAGAAACAAGCACACAAGGACATATGAAAACTAAAACTTAAATGGGGCGCAGGGACTCTTAGTCTAATCAAAGAACGGAAGCAAAAATATCGGAATTGGGTAAAAGTCTTCTCATATTTGCGTGACCAAGAACGAGGTGTGACGATACTCTAATTAATAAAAACAAATAACTCAAGAGAGATCTGGCAAATTTTAATCATGGGTGCTGGAAACCAAAACGGCATGATGGCGAATGGGGTGGCCTAAGGAGACTGGAAAAAACATTACAAGGAGGTGTTCTCTAGGAGTAAAAACACAATCTCAACTGCTCCGGTGGAAGTAAACTGGAACATACGGGAGACCACAGAAGACATAAGTTATGTTATTGCCGAGCTAAAGAACTCGAGGGCCGCAGGGCCAGATGGCATATCGAACGTGATGCTTAAAGCACACAAACAAGAGTGGTCTACATTCATTGCAAAGCTATTCTCCAGAATTGCTGATCTAAGGTTATTACCAGCATCTTGGACAATGGCGATAATCGTGCCGATCTTCAAGAAGGGCAATGGGGCTGATCCAGCCAATTATCGCCCGATTGCCCTCCTCGACAACCATTGGTAAGATATTTGCCACCTTCTTGCAAAAAAAAAAAAAAACAACATGGGCAAACAAAAAAGGCATCTCTGACGGTCGCCAGACAGGCTTTACGAAGGGAGTGGGGACTGATATCAATCTAACGCTGCTAAATTTGTTGAAATTGGAAGCTCTAGAAAAAAGGTCAAATCTTTTTTGGCGTTTATCGGCATGCATCAAGCCTTCGATACAGTAGACTGCGAGAGGCTGTGGCAGAAATTAAAAAATTGGGACTGCCCGGAAAATCTACTACAGCCGATAAAAGCACTCCACGCAAAGACATCAGTCCGAATCAGGATTAATGAAAAAGGTGAATTATCGGATGCTATCGACACATATAAAGGGGTAAAACAGGGTTGCCCCATTGCTGCTTCTCTTTTTAAGCTGTTATTGCAGATGTACCAGTTGCCCTAAAGGATGTAAAGTGCTTTCCTCCAAAAATTAATGGGCACCACATTAGCTGCATAACATAGGCGGGCGACTTAGTTTGATAGATTCCACCCAAATAGGCCTGCAACATCTGCTCTCAAAACTGCAGACCTATATGAATGACAATGAACTAAGAATAAACGTCAAAAAACCAAAATAATGAAAATTGGGCCATTGAAAGGAAGCAAAAACAAATCTTTCAGCTGGAAGATCTATAATGAAGTGATCAAGGACATTGTTGAAATTCCATACTTAGGGTTAATGATCAACAAATCAGTATGTGAATGGAGCTGGATTCAAGATCTCTCCCGACGCATGAGAACATATGCATTACAAAGCGCCAGGATCCACATCTTATATGGTAAATTTACCCTAATTCCGGTACGTACTTTTTATTTACAAACTTAGATCACAGAATTTGGGCTCAATTAGAAGGGACCTTTTGGAAACGAGCATTGAGGTTGCCAAAATACATCTCAATGATCATCATCAGACATGAACTAGCATTAGATGAGCTGTATGTAACGGTGATGTGGAAATCTCTGGCATTATTAAGAAAGCTGATTATGCCAAACCCTGAACCATCATACAAAATATTTGCGGTAAATGACATTCGTCCATATGCTGGCTTATTAATGGCATGGACCCAAAGGCTGAAGGTGATTCTACAAGCGGCCGACATACCGATGGAGATGCTGTTGGCTCAGCCACAAATTGCGAAAAGAAAGCTAAAACAGTGGTCGTGGATTCAAAATCTGTCCAAGTACGAAAGATTAGCTACAGCTCCAGATCTAGGTCCAACAATGAATAAACCGGGAAATATGCCACTTTATCTACAACAATTCCCTTCACGACATCATCGGGACAGTTTTCTTAGATTACTCCTGAATGCACTTAAATCGAAGGAAATGCTGATGATGCGACATGATCAGGACACAAAAGACGAGGTCTGTAGATACTATTTGGTTGAAATGGAATCTATAAAACATTTAATAACAGAATGTCCTCTGCTTAAAGATCTAAGAACACTTCATCTTAGTAAATTTGCACCAGTCAATGGAAATATGGACGAATGGTGGCTTTGCATTCTAAGCAGGAGCTCGGTGCATCTAACCTGCTCAGTCATAAACTTTCTAGACAAAATTATGAACTAAAAATAGAAAGTGCTAACTGAATTCAAGCAATAAAGTAACAGGCAATGTTTATGATCTTGAGTATTTGAGAATAATGAGAGTAATGGGAGAGAAATGTTGTAATAAAAGTTTGTAATAAACTATGTTAACAATAAAATAAAAAATAAAAAAATAAAAAAGGACATCCTGGTCTCCAACCCAGGCCTCCCTATCGCTGACACCTATACTAGCGCCTCCTCCAGGCAAACTTTCACCGACATCCTCTTTGTCATTCCCTTGCCAGACCTATGGACTCTACATATGGTCTCTGTGCTTTCTCCCTTCTCTTCCTCTCCCATTAATGGTGGCACACGGTGGGATGTGAATGGTACCGTCTTGGTCCAAGGCCCTCAAGCCAACCTTCTCCTTTTCGACAGACGCTTCCTGCACCTCTTCAATTTCCTTTCTTCGCCTGCTGTCCTCTCTCCCCCCTCGACGGCTTCCTCACCTCCCCATGCTGCCTCCTCCTTGGCTTCCTTGCTCTCTCCTCCTTCCCTCCCTGCCCCCCCTCGGGCTTCTTCTGCACCTCCGCAGGGCGTACTTCTGATTTGTACCCCTCCCCGGAAGTCCTTCCTTCCTCTCACCGAGACATAGTTCATGGCCAGCTCTGTCACAAGCTTTGACACTCTCCTTCCTGATGGCTACAAGATCCTCTTTGCACCCAGGTCCAGCCGCTCTGGAGGAGGCGTAGCCCTGATCTTCCCCGAGTGGATTCCTGCCTCCGTCATTCGTACGCAGGCCTACTCTGCTTTTGAATGCCTCGTCTGCAAGCTCTCTCCTAGCCATTCCCTTACTGTTGCTACTATCTATCGACCACCTGGTCAGATCTCCCCCTTCCTCTCTGAGTGGGCTGACCTCTTCTCCTCCTTCCTGGTCTCGACCACTCAACTCCTCCTTCTTGGAGACTTGAACATCTACCTGGATGCTTCCTGTCCTTCTTCTGGACTCTTTTACAACCTCTGCAACTCTCTCTCACTCTCAATTCTCCCCTCTGGCTCTACTCACTCTGCAGGGCACACTCTGGATGTTCTGATCTCCTCAGACCTTCCCCTTTCTATCCCTCTCACCACTCCTCTCTCCTGCAGCGATAACTTTCTCCTGTCCTCCCATCTCACACTCTCTACCCCTCAGGCCAAGCCAACTCCAACACTGCCACCCACCTTCTTAGTCATCGTCCCATGACGCGCATGTCAGTCGAGGTTTACACCGCCACTTTCTAACCCCCTCAACCCCTTTGGCTGACTCAAACCCTGGCACAGCCCTTTCCATGCTCCACTCTGCTATATCTGATATTCTTGATGTTCTTACCCCTGTCATGAGGATCCGCCTGAAGCCCAAAGCCAAGTGCAACTTTGTGGTACGACTCTGACCTCGTCACCCTTTTAAAGGCAAGTGCAGGGTGGCTGAGAGGAAATGCTGTGCTTCTTGTGCATCCTCTGACAAACTGGCCTGCCGCCTGCTCCAAAGGCATTTCTGGCTCTCTGTCCTCACCAAGAAGAGAGCTCACATCCAAGCCTGCGTCTCTGCGGCATCCAACAACTCGGCTGAACTCTTTAAAATCTGCAAGGAACTGGCCAATCCTGCTGCAGGCTTTACCTCTCCTGTCCCTTCACAGGCCCTCTGCATGGCTCTGGCTTCTCATTTCATCTCTAAAACTCAGGACATCCTGTCCTCCCTCTCCTCCTCTCGCCTTCCTCCCTCTACTCCCTGCTCTTCCTCTGGCCCTTCTTCGGCCTCCTCTCCTCCCTCCTTCTCTTCCTTTCCCCTATCCTCCCCAGACAAGGTTTCTAGATAAGTCCGATCTATGAAAGTCTCGTCAAAACAGGTTCATCCCTGCTCCTACAAAACCATCAAGGACCACATTGACTCCCTGGTTCCTGCCCTGGCCGACTTCTGCAACCACTCCTTCACCACTGGAGTCTTCCCTTCACCCCTGAAGCACTCCCTTGTGCACCCTCTCCTCAAGAAACCCTCTGCCGACACTTCCTGCCCAGCTAACTATCGCCCAATCTCCATCACTCCTTTCCTGGGAAAACTGAATCGTTTGGCTGTCTCCATGACCATCAGTCTGGCTTCAGAGCTGCCAGAAGCACAGAAACTGCTCTCCTGAACATCTGTGAAGACCTGCTCTCCAACCTTGATTCCAACACCCCCTGTGTCCTCATCTTACTTGATCTCTCTTCTGCCTTCGACACGGTCAACCATGCCATCCTGCTCAACCGTCTCCATGATAACCTGGGTATAACTGGCCAGGCCCTGGCGTGGCTGACCTCTTTCCTCTGATCGACCCTCCCAGGTTGAACTTGGGTCCGTCCTCTCCTCTATCTCTATCTCTACCTGTGGTGTTCCCCAGGGGTCTAACCTCTCTCCCTGGCTTTTCAACCAATACCTGCCCCTTCTTGCCCACTGCATTGCCGCGCTCTGCCCTAACTTCCAGTGCTATGTGGATGACACTCAGCTCATTTTCCAGCTACCTTCAGCCACCTCTTCTCCCTCTCTCATCTCTGACTGCCTGTCCGCCATCCAGGAGTGGTGTGCCGCCAATGATCTCTGCCTTAATGTCAGTAAGACTGAGATTCTCCTCATCGCACTCCCACTCCCTCCTTTCCTGCCACTCTCTGGCTGGCCTCTCTTGGCCCTCCTCCTGCTCCCACCTGTGTTGTTAAAAAACCTTACGGTCATCTTCGACTCCACACTCTCCTTCTCTCCTTACATCTCTGATGTCTCTAAGAAGTCACACTATCAGCTGTACCTCCTCAGAGGTATCCTTCCCTTCCTCTCCTTCCCCCAAAAGCTCACTGTCTCCAGAGCTCTGGTTCTCTCTAGGCTGGACTATTGCAACAGCCTCTTTCTAAATCTTCCTGCTTCTACTCTCTGCCCTCTACAACTCATCCAAAACAGGACTGCGAGACTTGTCCTTGGCCTCAAGCCCAGGGATCGTATCTCTCCAGGACTGAAATCTCTGCACAGGCTCCCTGTGGCTGCACGGATTAAGTTCAAAACCCTCTGCATTGTCCACAAGGCCTTCTGGGGCCTGGGGCCGGAATACCTTCAACTCTCTCTTCTTAAATATCTTCCTTCTCAAGCTCTTCGCTCCTCCGCTTCCAACTCCCACAGGGTCAGTCGCTTCTCCAAGCAACGAGTTGGTGGTAGATCTCTGTCTTCGGTTGGGGCCTCCCTCTGGAGCGGACTCCCTGCCTCCCTGAAACTTGAGGAGCACCATGATGCCTTTGGGCGACCGTGCGCTTTAAAAGAATCAATAACATAACATCTCCGGTTCCGTAAGCACCTCAAAACCTTTCTCTTTGCTTCGGCTTTTTCTCCTCCTCTCCCTGCTGACTTCCTGGTTGAAACCTAACCCGCACTGGTTTACCTGGCCACCCTCTGATTTCGGGCCCAGGTCCCCTACCCAGTCAGTCGCACACCGGCACTGCCTTCCTGGCAACTTGGGGACTGCTTCTGTATCCCTTCAGTCCCACTTCCAACACTTGATACATGTTGTCTGCACTTACCCTTGCCACTTGCTGGCCGCACTTCTACTATTGTTATTTATTCATTTATCCCATGTACTGCACTGTCGTCTCCCCCCACCCCCCTGCACTCTCCCCCTTCACTTTCCCATGCACCTGCATGATCTGAATGACACCTGGCCTAGTAGGATCATTTGTCTGTCTTCCCCCTGTTCCTCCCACCTTGCCTCGTCACGCCTTGAAACACTTGTGTATGGGCGTGTTATAAAGGCCATATCATATCCTATCATATCAAACAGTGTTAAAGAGCACCCCATCACTATGGTGGCGCTTTTCTCTATCCCGAAGGGGGCGGCTGTGAGGGCTTGTTCACACGCGAAGTGCCCCTGCATCACGAGTCCAATGTGCCGCTGTAATAGGCCAGTGGCTTGTGGCCTAACAATATTTTTTTGCATTACCACTGCTGTCATTAGTGTTCCATTACAATGTGAGAATAAATAGAACTCCCAATCATAATATGGGGCCGCTAGGACGGGTGCTGTTGTGATGAGATCTTGTAGTTTGAGGAATTGTGTGATCATCTCTGTTGGCCCCTTGCATGATAGCTCTGCGCCTGGTAAATGAACACACAGGAGCCAGTCTCCTTTGCAACCTTTCCTTTATTTCTCCATACCCGAACTGCCGTTCCTCCTCCCTTGCCCCTCCTCTTCCCCTTTCCTCCTGCTCCTCTCCTTAAAGGGGCTCTGCCCTTTATTCACTTACAACCCCTCCCCCCCACTTAACATGAGACTTCCCGGACTACATTTGCTCAATAAGCCATTGAGCTCTCTTTGTGGTTCGATGAGGTCTGTTTAGCTGCTTGCGGGTCTCCTCTGCATTTTCTCGTCGCGGTGTCTCATGTGTCTCTTTGTTCTCTGTTCCCTCCATCTCGATCACTACCTCTTCCGTTGGTTCATATTCTTCAAAGTATAGTTTGTGGAAGAGGGATGCCTGTGGTGACATTCCACTGTGGTCTTTTGTCGCTCGGATGGGATCTGTATGGTATGTCCATTCGTTGGGTTTCCTTGTTTCTCCCATCTCTTGTTTGGGCATGTGGTCCTTCATCTGGGTTACCCTGAATGGTCTATGGTGAACGTTGATGAGGGTGTTCTGTGGTGCTGTCCGATGGCTGAGGCGGCTGTGCCCTCTGGCGGGGCTCGATATCATGTGGATGGTGGTGGGCACTCTGTGTTCTACCTGGGTTGGGTCGCATCTTAACTGACTTTTTGGCTGTGCCGGCTGTGCTGCCCTTGTCTGGTTGCCTACCCTGTATCACCATTTCTTGTGGCTTCTATACCCCCCCGGTGTGACATATCGAAGGGTCCTGGGCGGTTGCATGGCTCGTGATCATCTTGCATGAGCGTTAGAGTGCCATGTGCCGGTCCATTTCTATTTGGTACTTTTACCTCTGTATGGAGGGGTCGTTCATCTCTGTATGCTCTTGGTGGGTTGGTGTCTATGTCTTTGATGTTTCTCCTGACATCTAGCCGTACTGTCGGCGGATTTGGGTGCCACACTTGATGCGTTGGTGCCCGGATCGTCCAGCGCATGGGCCGGTCGTGGGGGTTTCCCGATTGTCCAGGTTGTCTTGTTATGTTTGGTGGTGGTATGGGCTGGTATGCAGCAATTGTAGGGTGCCCCGCCCTGCATACCCTCTGAAGGTAGCCTTCTTGGCTGCAGCACCAGCACCTCCGTCCGATGGCCTGGCATGATCGTCTATGTGGGACCTCGAGTCCACATATGCGGCAGTGTGCGTTGCTCAGTGTTAGGTGTTGGTGGCGTCTGAGTCGTCATCTCTTCCAGGGTCTTGTGGGCCTGGAGTGTTCGATGCGTCCTACCGTGAGGGCCGCAATGAAGTTGCATTTGTTTTTGCTTTCGATGGCAGCTGCCTGTGCTTCTATTCGCTTGTGCATTCTTGCCAGTTTGAGTACTTTCTTTAGGGGCATCGGCTGCATGAGAAGGTGTTTCCGGAGCATTGACGAGGTGCACCCTTCTATAATCCTCAGCCGTATTGCCTCCTCATTGTTTAAGTTGGCGAAGTCGCACCCCATAATGTTCTTCTGTAGGCGGATGACAAATTCTCCCACAGATTCATGTGGAAGCTGCATGTGTTGATTGAACGTGTAGCCTTCATAGTCTTTGTTGGAGTCTACTATCAGCCTGGCATTGACTGCAGCGAGAAGACGTTGGTACGTGGTCCTGTCGTTTGCTGGAATCGTCTTGATGATGCCTTTTACTTCTTTCCCTGCCAAGTTCCTGAATATGCTGAGTTTGTTTGGGGGGTCCTGGTCCCCTGTCGCTCCTAGAAAGTCTTCAAAGTCCTCGATCCACTCCTCCCACCTTTGACCTTGATCATGGTGCGGGTGAAGAGAAAATGGGTTAGGGCACCTCATGACACTGGCATGTATCTCTGCGTCAGCAGCTTCTTGTGCTTCTTCATACATGGTGCAAGGCGTGTGGTGGTGCTTTGCGTGATGGTTGGGTCTTGTTCGTTTCTCGCTGGCGTTCTACTGGGTGGTTTCACTTCTCTTTTGGCGGTCTTGGGTGGTATTGGGCAGCCACTTGGCTTGCAGGGTAGTAACAGGTGGATCAACTTTATGTGTACCCTTAGCTCTGATCCGCATAGTGGAGCTGCTGTGATAGTGTTGGCAACACGTGTGGCCTGCGTGGCGCACGTGTGCTGCTGTCCCTTCTTTCCCTTGTGAGGCCTATTAGTGGGGCAGTGGGCTGGCGTCCTGGGGCCGGCGGGGTGTCCTGTGGTGCTGTGGGTGGAGCTGCACCACTCTCAGTCTCCCTGGGCCTGAGAGTCAGCGTTACATAGTCCTTGTACAATGTTCGTGTGGCCTGGGCGGCTTTGGTGGCCTTTGTGGTGAAAGGGGTTTCTCTTTGGTCTTGTGGTAGCTCTTTATGCAGTCCGCCCGCGGGTTGGCGGGGTGTTGGTGTCCCAATGGTGTTCGCCCTCTGTAGTTTTGCACAGAAATATATTCTTTCCTCTCTCTTCATGCTTGTGCCATTAAACTGGGGCTATTTGTAGGCTGTTCATTACTATTTTCCTTTTCCTGTCCTCACATTCGTGCACATGTTTTGGCTCATCTGGCGGGCTGCCCCTGTGTTTTATTTTGTTTTCTATGGTTGCGTAGGTCCTTTGGTGCGCTTTGTGGACTGTCGGTTTATTTTTATTTTTTTCGGGCTGCTTGCTGCTGCCTTTTTTGTTCTACGCTCACGGGAACGTTTGGCGCTCTTTTGCAGGCCAGCTTTATGTCATTGCCCTCTACTCGGTGTGCGATGGTGGGGGAGGGGCGCGGATTCCTTACCGGTGTCTCTCCTCCCTGTCACTGCAGTCCTCTTCTGGTTTCGGGCTCCTCCGGCAGGTCTCCCAACTGCAGGTCTCTGGTGGCCGTGTCCTTCACTGCTTCTGTTCTGCCGCATGCTGCTGGGCTCCTTTCTTTCATGGGTGCTAGTCGTGCCGTGCAACGACACGGACCTCTGGGCTCCTCACCTCTCTGCTTGCTTCTCGCCTCAGAGTAGCAGCGGGGTCTTCAGTATCTGCTCTTCTGTGTGTCCTTGGGGCACACACGCCTGGCTTCTACTGCTGGGCTCACCTTGACCTTGTTCACGCGGGCTGCTGGGCTCCTTTACACTCCCGATGGGCTCTCTTATGCTTAGCAGTGCATGCTGCTCCTCCACTGCTGGGCACGCCGGGGCCGCAGCCCTCCTTTGCTCTGCAGGGTCCGATGACCCTCCTCTGCCGCAGGCAGCGTTGCCTGCTCCATGTGGCCGCTTCTGCTGGGCACACAGTCCTCTTCTTGGCATGGTCCTATGCCGCTCCTCTCCTTGCGCCGGTCCTGCGTGTTACTACTGGTGGCACACGGGCCCTTTCTCAGTTGGATATTACATTACGTGGCAAGCACCTTCGTCCCCTATGGTCCTGACTGTTGGGCCGTTGGCTCCCGTTGTACTGCTGGGCCATCTTTGCTGCTGCACCTGTCCTTCTCTGTACTTCTGCAGGGCACCCCTGCAGTACGGTCCACGGCTGAGCTCCCTCACCGTCCTGTTGCTGGGCCAATTAGTTTCTCTTCTCTTCTGCTGGGCATCTCGTTTCCCCTCGTCGCCAGTTGTTGGCCCCTTGCATGATAGCTCTGCGCCTGGTAAATGAACACACAGGAGCCAGTCTCCTTTACAACCTTTCCTTTATTTCTCCATACCCGAACTGCCGTTCCTCCTCCCTTGCCCCTCCTCTTCCCCTTTCCTCCTGCTCCTCTCCTTAAAGGGGCTCTGCCCTTTATTCACTTACGGCAATCTCTTGTGTCCATTTTATGGGGACCCTGTTCTTTTAGGTTCTTTCAGTGCTTGGAGAAGGGGGCGTGTGTATGCAGCATAATCTAGTATCCAGGCACGGCAGTAATTGCATATGCCGAGGAACTTTTGCATGTCTTTCACAGTTTTGGGGATTAGGGTGTGACGTATTACTGCTGCTCTGTCTGGTACGATCCTTTTACCATCTTTTGAAATTAACTGCCCTAGATACAGTAATTCTGCTAGACAATATTGTAGTTTTCCCTTATCCACCTTTTACCCTTTTGTTGCTAGCAGGTTCAGCAATGTTATTGAGTCTGCTCTACACTGCTCTTCACTGCCACTACATATTAACAGATCATCCACATATTGAATTATTGTACTTTTTACATCAATGTTGCCAAGGTCCTCATGTAGTATTCTATCAAATATACTGGGACTTTCGCAGTACCCTTCTGGTAACCTGCAATGCTCATATATTTTTCCCCCCAAGGTAAATGCTGTTAAGTATTGGCAGCTGGGGTCGAGTGGCACTCAGAAGAAGGCATTCTTCAGATCCACAACTGTGAAACACGTGGCTTCTTTTGGGACGCTACATAAAATGGATGCAGCGTTTGGCACTGAGGGGAACTCTTTTTGTATGATGCCATTAAGTGGGCGGAGATCCTGGATCTTCCTCCAAACCCCGCCCTTTGCCTTTTTTATGGGATAAATAGCAGTATTGCATGGTGAATTTGATGGTACAATTATGCCCTGTTGTAATAATGCATTTATTATTTCCTTTATTCCTTCTTCTGTCTCTCTGGATAGAGGGTACTGCTTTACTCTGGGCGGTACTGCACCTGGTTTCAGTTTTATTTTTATGGGCATTACTCCCTGCAGGAGCCCTACTTCATGGGGCCCTGTTGTCCACAACTCTGGTGGTACTTATTTCATATCGTCATCAAAATTCGAAGGCGGTGCACTGACACTGGCCATGAGGGGGTTGTTTATCTCTCTGTGTTGAATCATGATGTCACATGGCACACATATTTCCATTATAATCTCACCATCAGTGTCACTGTCAGTGAACAGCTCATCAGTAATATCTTGCAGTGCTATATTGGGGTCAATGCATAACACTGTTCTCCACTCACATCCATGCATGTCCAGTTCTATTGCCACAATACATCTGTCCGATACCTGCACCCCCTGTAGGTCAATTGAGAGGATTGTGCCGGGCACAATTTCTGGGCTTACCACAGGGCGAAAAACAAAATCATATGGAACCCTCCATTCTTTTCAGGTTATTTCAGGTACTACTCTAGCTAAAACCTGTATTCCATAGATGAACATATCAACATGCGTGGGCACCCCCTCACTGCAACTTCGTTTGTCATGGTGCTGATCATTAACATTGCTCGTACTGGAGCACACTATTCCCCTTTCTGTGAAGGAAATTATCATGTTAAACTTGCTAAGGAGGTCCTTCCCCAGCAAATTTATGGGTGAGTCTTTGTGATACAATAGGGGTGCCCAGACCATTTTCCCCCCACCGTTATATCCAAATCTTTTGTGTAGGTAACCTTTAAAATTGCCCCAGAAAATCCCAGCGTTTCCACATTTCTGCCAGAGAGGGGGGAAACCAGCCCTCCATAAGGCACGATTTTTCCGCTCCTGAGTCCACCATGAAAATGAACTGCTTGTTTCCTATCTCCGCCACCACCAGTGGCTCTTCTTCTGAATTTAGGGTAGTCGATAGGACGGGACACGCAAGTACTTTTTGTGGGCTGTCCTAATTTGGGTATGTGTTCTTTCCTGGGACTGAGAAAATGTTGTCTGCAATCACTGCTGTTCCACAAAACGGCACCGGTGTGCCATTGGCAGTCGTAGCAAAAATGTTCGGGTGTGTGTTTCCTATTGGGTTCTGCTCAGCCACTTGGGGCTGCATGCCTTTCTGTGGTGCTTGTATCTTTGTTAAATTTGTTGTGTACCCTGCTGGCAATCGTTATAATATTGCTCTTGTTGCCCATGATCACCCACCGGTAATCCATAAGGACTGCCTGGATGAGGGTGACCAAACTGATGTTCATTTCCAGTGGGCGGAGTCCTTGATAGTATCCCATGGGTCGGGTGCAGCATTCTCTTTTAAAAATATCCTCACCTCCCACAATTCCAGCATGACCCTTGGCCCCCTCCCCTAGTCCCTTGACCTCTAAACCCCCTCTCTGTCCCCTGTACCCACCTCGTCCTCTTGTAGGCCTTCCCTGCCATTGGGGACCGTCGTATTGTTCTTCGCCAGCCCATTGCTCCTGCCCATTTGCGGACCAAATTTCTGCCATCCTTGCCAATGAACCTCCTGATCCCTCCTCCCCGTCTCCCTCTCTTTCAGGGGGTAGAGCTGCGGTAATCGCAGCAACCTTCACCAATTTATTCTGTACAAGCTTAGCTTCGTCTGCCAACCTCCTCTGTGCGATTTCTTTTTCTCTTTCTTTGGTCCTGTTACGCTCACCTGGTATCCACAGGAATGCCACCCAGCTGAGTTACTCGTGGGTATGCTTATCAGCTTTGCCCTGATGTGGTCTGCGGGGGAGGTTCTGCCTGAAAATACAGGAGGACTGTGTTCAAGACTGACCGACTGGGGTAAGTATCCTCCCTCCACCCCCGTATGATTTCAATCCCTCTGGCGCCCTCTCCTCACCTTGTGGTAGAATTAGGCGTGCTCTCCGTCCTGCCTTCTTTGCAGGGGCACGTTGTCTTTCATGGGCGAGTGCAGTCCAGTTACTTCACTGACGCCGGCCCGTTTGATATTGTTCAGGTAAGTCTTATTGTTGTTCTTTAGTTTTGTTGCTATCATGCATGGTTTCTTTGTTTAAAATGTCTCTTTTTCTCCCTTAGGTATGCAGAGCTTCAGCGCGGCAAACTGGCTTGGTTGAGCCCCGCTGGTAAATGATGGCGCATTAAGAGCGCTATGATGCGGTAAGTAAGCGCTATGCGCAGCGCTACGAAGTCTTGCCTTTGCTAACCTGTGTTCTCCTTCCTTGTAGGTTGCAGTGTTCTTTAGCGCGAGTGGAATGTCTGGAGTGGTGCCAGCTGAGAGGCGACCAGCCAGGTAAGCCTTTTGAGCAGTTCGTAATTTGTAAATGTCTCTACTGCCTTCTATCTTCCTCTTTCAGGTCGTTCTGTCCGGGAGGTGCAGATTCGAGGAATCTGTTCTCAGTAGCTGCGAGTGTTTAAAGATGAAGACTGCAGGTAAGATGCTGCTGCTAATGATGTTCCTTTTGTCTCCTTGCAGGTTCTGCTTCTCCGAGTTTCGAGGGAATAGCTGGACATGGTGGGCGTCACGTTGCAAGCTGCAAAGTAACGCGAAGCGTGTTGTCTTGCTCGGGTGTGGTTTGAAAAGTCCCAACAAAATAGTCCAGGTAAAGTAGTCCCTAGGCTACCACACCTAAAACACTAGACCGCATAGCTTGGTTCTTAGGAACCAAGCTATGTGGATGCCTCCATGTTGGCTGAAAATACAATGAAGTAGTTTCCAAGCACATTGTTTTTCATGGTGTATGAGCCGGGCACCATAGGCACTAGGACTGGCCCCATGAGGGCTTTTGAAGAGGATGCCAGGCTCTAGAGGCCCGAGTCCTGACTCCACCTGGCCAATGGGTTTGCCAGGGGGGGTTTTGGGCGAGGGTCATGACAGATCCGCCTACAGTGGTGTACTATGATATGATATGATATGATGTGACATTTGTAACGCGCCTATACACAAGTGTTTCAAGGCGCGACGAGGCAGGGAGGGGGGAACAAGGGGAAGACAGACAACGATCCTACTAGGCCAGGTGTCATTCAGACCGCGCAAGTGCAGGTGTAGGGGGAAGGGAAAAGTGCAAGGGGAAGGGGAGGGGGGAAGTGCCGTACAAGTAAGTAGAATAAGTAAATAAATAGGGCCAGCTGGTGGCAAGTGCAAGGTAAGTGCAGACAAGTGCTGGGAAAGGGGGGGCTGTAGGGATACAGAGACAGTCCCTCAGTGCAGGGGTTGCCAGGGAGGCAGTGCAAGAGGAGAGTGGCTGGGACCAGGACCGAGGTCGGTGAGAGTGGCCCAGTTGCAGATTCGGTGCAGATTCAGTCGAGACTTTAGCAGGGGAGAGGGAGAGAGAAAGCAGAAGCAAAGAGGAAGGTTTTGAGGTGCTTCCGGAACCGGAGATGGTTCTCCTCAAGTTTCAGGGAGGCAGGAAGGCTGTTCCAGAGGGAGTCCCCTGCCACGGCGAGAGATCGACCCCCGACTCGTTGCTTCGAGAAGCGGCTGACCCTGAGGGAGTTGGAGATGGATGAGCGAAGGGCTCGGGAAGGAAGATATTTAGGAAGAGCGAGTTGAAGGTATTTAGGCCCCAGGCCCCAGGCCCCAGAAGGCCTTGTGAACAATGCAGAGGGTTTTGAACTTAATCCTCGCAGCCACTGGGAGCCAGTGTAGAGATTTCAGTCCTGGAGAGATACGGTCCCTGGGCTTGAGGCCAAGGACAAGTCTCGCAGTTCTGTTCTGGATGAGTTGTAGGGGGCGGAGAGTGGAGGCAGGCAGATTAAGATAGAGGCTGTTACAGTAGTCCAGCTTAGAGAGAACCAGGGCTCGGGAGACAGTGAGCTTCTGGGGACTTTAGCAGGGGAGAGGGAGAGAGAAAGCAGAAGCAAAGAGGAAGGTTTTGAGGTGCTTCCGGAACCGGAGATGGTTCTCCTCAATGATACTCTGAATTTTATGCCAGCCTTTAGCTTCTATCCCAGCTATTTTATACAACGCCTTCTGTACCTCCTTTGGGAGGCCTCTCTTGATGATAAAGTAAAAAAGGGAGGTGATTGGTCCCAAGCCGTCCCTGTTTCCGATCTCCACAGGTCCTGCACCCGAATAATGTACTGCATAGCCTCTTCCTCCTCCCCTATGGTACATTGCATTACCAAGTGTAAATCTAGGGTGTCAGGGAATGTTCTCCGCAGTGCATCCTACACTTGGGTTCTTACATTCTTAAAGGCTGACTCATCATGGCAATCACAATTTGTTGTTACTCCTGGGAAACCTGCCTTTGCCCACATCCCGTCTGCTTGGTCTCCCACTGCGGATACCAACAAGCTCTTTACGTCCCCTACAGCCAGCGGCACTCCTCCGTGTTCTTTTTAAATGCATGTATCAATTTTCCCGCCCCTCCCAAGAGTGGGGGCAATAATTTCGACAGATTATTTTTGTCCATCTGTGCCCATGGTATGTAATGGGGTCTCCCTACTCCCTTGTGGATGATGGGCATTTGCAGTTTTGCTTTACTTCCTTTCTTACTTGCTTTTGCTCATTTTGCTCTACTCAATTACATGTTTCCCAACCTACTTAGCCTCCCCTGCCACCTTTGTCTTACCACCCGGGCCTCTGGTTCTTCTCGTAGTGGTAGGGGTATTCCTGCTGCTGCTGCTCCTTCCTCGTACTCATCTTTATTTCCCTGTCTGATTCTCCACTTCCTTGTTCGTCCCCTGCCTGGCGTCCTTCTTATTCTACCCGTACTATTTTTATGGAAGTATTATTAAGGTGGAAGAAAAACTCCTCTGCTTTCCACTCATCTTCTGGCCTGCTAGATGCATTCCCGGACGGGAGTGGAGATGGTGTTGGCCCTCCTGCCGAGATCGATGGCGTCTCCCCTCCCCAGGCAGCACTTGCCTTCTGTCACATAATGCTCTCAATCGTGTCAACTCCATCTGTGTGGGGGCAAGTTGTCTTTCTAAATCACCAGTGAGGCGTGCAATATTTACTGGAGGGGCACTTGTGGGTCCGTACAACCCCCTAGGATCGTAGGGAGGTGGAGCTGTTGCTGTAGGGGTAGAAGGTACACTTGGTACAGGTACATAAGATGGGTCACTGTATTCCGCAGCAGACCTAGTTAACAGTGGGTATAGTCAAGTGAGTTCTTCATTCCCTGCTTTTACCGCTTTTCCTTCTGCCGTTTCTCCCCCCTCCCCTGTTGGGGCCGACGCCGCTTCTGGCGATGCCTCATTCATTGTTACATTGACGGGGGATGTGTCTTTGAACATCCCCCAAAGATCTAATACTTCACGTCTGTTTTGGATCTGCTTACTCCGATACTTTGCTAATAGGTGGGTTGTCACAAGATCTAATATTCGCTTATCAAATGACCCTCCTTCTGGCCACACTTGGGATGATCCCTCTCCCTTTATCTCAGTGAGCCATTGTTCGTGATATTTTTGTATTTTCTCACTATACAAGGAGAGGTGCTGGCAAATATGAGCTAATGGTGTGTCTCCCCCCATGGTTCCCCCTTTTTACCTTTGGATTCACTTATGTATATAATCTATGTCACAAATACAATTGAAAAATACCTCTGTTTAGCTGTTATAACACCTTAATAACCACCATGCAATGTCACAATTAAAAAACTTTTTAACTTACACCTTCTCGACTCCACATGAACAAAAAACAGACCTTTAAACTAATTCAATATAGGACAGTTTCACATATACTTTTCAGACGTGCCAACACAATTGACTTTAACAATAGTTAACATGTAGCATAGAATCGCTTTGTTGCTAGTTATACCCCTACCCTATCCTGGTTCGCACTTATATTCTGTCCCCTCATTCACTCTCCTCGCCCCCTTCCCTAAGCCCCTGCGGCCTGACCTCTAAAAAAGTTATGCTCACAAGAAAAAGAATTTGCTAATATCTCCCTAGTCTAGTCACTACACAAGACTCCTACATTTTTTCTATTTTATCTCCACTTATTTCCTGCACTGGTCGAGACAATGCTATGCGGCGCCGCCTTCCACCCTCTTTCAGAGCTAGGTTCCCGTACTCTTCCCGTATTCCGTTACTTCAATTTTCACAACCTAATGGCCATATAAAGAAAAGAGATGAAAAGCCTACCAGTTACACTCACAGAAGCCCTAGGCCTAATTCTGACTCCCCACTAGTTTCTCAGTGTTATCTTTACACCCATTACCTTTTTAAATGTCCCTTCTTTGATGTTTTCGCAACCAATACTCATGTGGCTGGGGTCATCTGAGATCCTCCGTTCACGGTCTATCCGCAATCGGGGCCACACCCCAGCCAAGCCGTGACCCGCCCTGCTGAGCAGTCGTGTATTCACAATGGGCGGGACCCTTTGAACCTCTCTTTTGTGCACGCACTGGTCAGCCGCAGGAGGCGATGGTTTTGCTGGGGGGGTCCCGGATCTCCCTGCATGACACAGGGGTGTCTCTCGGTGCACCCTCGATCAGGTCCTAGGGGTCACCAAGTGAAGGTGCTCACTCCCCACATTACCAATAAAGACTCCGAATAAAGGACACATCCCAGTAGGGGATGAGACCAATTGGGTTGCAAGATGTCTACGTTTTTATATAAGATTCAGCATCCACAGAACTCTGCTGCCTCGAGAGCGCTCTGGCAAACACTACAGATACAATATGTTTTAAAGGGTTACAGCGTCACCAGTGAGGAATTCTATACAGGCTACAAATTACAGTTTCATTGGTTAGGAAGGCAGTGCACATATAGTTCTTTATGGGCCGGCTCCACAGGATTGCCTGATGACTTGGCGGGAGGGAGGACATCACGTGATTCAGCTGGGCCGGTCCGTGCGAGGTGAAGGTTAGGCCAGGTCGGAGAGGCGGCTAGACCTCACTAGCTAATCTACACACTTATTCTAGACATGCAATAAACAATGAGCATCAATATACCTTTGAATAAATCTTAGAGGCCTATAAATTGTACACGTGTATTAGCATCATTCCTCTTCAGGTCATTCATGAGATAAAGGGAGTGGGGCCTTGCCTCTGTGGTAAACTGTGGGCTGGGATTGATAGCTGTTAGGTCTGGCACATCAGAGCGGGAAGGAAATGGAATAACACATGTAAGTTCAGGACAGAATATACTGTGACAGGGGTCTGGGTTTATTGGGGTCACTCTAGGGTGGGCAGCACAACAGGGTCACCCTTCTGTTACATCAAGAGAATACCTTTGGAGTGCCACAAGGTTGAGCAAGCAGTCATTTTCCAGCAACAGGGGTGAGGGGTGCAGGAGCAGTTTCGGCCCAGTCACACACAGGGCAGTGATCTTAGAGGAAGAGTGAGAAGATACATTGTTTAATTGTAGCAGTTTGCCTCAGAGCATCTGTGAGAAAGGGACTTGAGAGGCGAAGGCAAAGGAGGAAAAAGTGGGTCCTGTTGGAGTTCGCTGTGCGCGGCGCTGCTGAGGGGAGAGGAGGCTTCATAGTGCCAAAATGCGGCCTAGTCCAAAGATGGAATCGAGGGCACGCAAAATGGAGTCCAAGTGTTTCTTGCAATATCCCCAACCTCTGCCTTTGCCAGGGCCTTATTCCCCATGGCTGCAGAAGGGCGATGGAGGTGTCCCCCACTAGTACAAGAACAAGTGGTCCCGTTCACGTCGAATGTATGTGGGGGCTCAATCAGCCCCTTCCTTCCTTACACCCAGCAAAGGAATGTTCTCAACAGTGTGCAGAAACAAATCTCACTCGCCACGTATCCAAGTACATGTGCTCTCCACCAAGACGAACAGTGGATGCATCAACATTGTGCTAGTCCAAATTCTATACCAGATCATGGTGCACAAATAAATGGTACCAGACGGCAATGTAGAAAATCCTTCCCAATGCTTTTTAGAGGCCTGGGCAAACTTCGGAATTGCAAAGTACACTTGTGAATAAATCAGTCAGTTAGACCAGTGGCTCAACACTATACAGGATATCGATTAACATACAGAAACAAATAGAGGAGGAAATCCGACATCTACTAGATCAAAACATCATTGAGCCAGAGACTGGGCTGACTCCTTGGGTTTCTCCAATAGTACCTGTTCTGAAAAAATCAGCGAATGGGTCAATAAGAAAAGCTATCCAAAGGGAAAGACACCAAGCACCTATAATAACATACATAATCCACTTATCAAATGGGGCGATGTTATTTTCAAAGATAGACCTTAACAAAGGTTATCACCAGTTGGAACTGGCCCTTGAATCGTGGTATATCACCACATTTGTAACCCACATGTAACTATACTCTTACAAACAACTAAGCTTTGGAATTTCCTCTGCGTTGGACATTTTTCAAGAAAAAACTGATCAAGTCATTAAACATGAACCAAATTGCCTAAATCACAACAATGATATACTAGTATTTGGCAAATCAGTGCAAGATCATGATGACACACTACATTGTGTCTGCCTAGCACTGGAGTCAGCAAGATTGACAGTAAACAAAGCAAAATGTGTATTCTGAAAACAGACTCTCAAATTCTTCAGCCACATATTTTCGGAACAAGGTATGAGACCCGACCTGAATAAGGCAGCTGCATTGAGCGAAACTCCAACACCAACCACCATCTCTGACCTACAATAATTTCTGGCTAGTTACTGTTCGAACTATCAAGAAAGCTATGTCACAGTGAGTGCCTCTCTGCAGAAACACACAAATGAAAATCAGGAATTCAGGTGGACACAGGAATGTCAGACAAGTTTTGAAACCATCCAAGCAAACATCTTGTTTGCAGAAGACATGGGGGGTCATTACAAGCTGGGCGGTAAGGGGTTAACGGCGTCGGTAATGGTGCCGGCACCGTTAACCCCTTACCGCCCTATTATGAGTCTGCTTGCGGGACCCGCAAAGGGCGTCTGGTAAAACCAGGTGTCCTTAGCGGGTCCCGCTAGCAGACCAGGGAGCTAACAACGTGTCCGTTATTAACAGGCCTGTTGTTAGCTCCCTCCCCATTCCCATTGAGCCCTATGGGGGCTTGAATGGGTATGGGGATCGGTTCCCTGAATGGGGAAATACTGGGTTCTCCAAGGTTGGAATGGCCCGGTATTTCCCCATTCAGGGAACCCGGACCCAATATGCGGTATGGGGGTAGCCATGGCGCTAATAGCATCATGGCTACCTCCATACTCGTAATGACCCCCATGGCATATTTTAATTCCTCAAGAGAAACTGAAGTGACAGTTGATGCTAGCCCCGTGGGTCTGGGGGCCATTTTGACTCAATATGATAAAAAGAGTCCACATAACAAGCTGAAAGTGTCATATGCGAGTCGCAGTTTATCAGCAACTGAGCAAACCTACTCTCAAGCAGAGAGGAGATTTTGGCAGTGGTCTGGGCCTGCAAGTATTTCCATCCCTTAATTTTGAGGAAAGGATTTAACCATCATCTGGACCACCAGGCACTCCTTATAAATATTGCACCCTGAAAGGAACAATACGACCAAAAATAGCAAGATGGGGGCTGTGGCTTCAAGATTACAAGTTTACTATTTGCAACAGGCTGGGAAAAGACAAACACTCTGCAGTCTACTTGTCCTGCACCCCACATGACCTGTAAGACCGGAACACTCCATCGCTGATGCATACATGAATTATGTGGTGCACCAAATGAAGCCATTCCCAATTTCATGGGCAAAACTTCAAAAGGAATCAGCGGTGGATCCGGTGCTTGTCATCATCTTTTTTTTAATTTTTTTTTTTTATTTGTTTGTGGTTACACAGTAACCTTTACAAAAGTTAAAACATGATAAGAATACATAGGCAAATATGTTTCCTGTTAGCTTTACAGAATAATTTTACAGAATAAAATACATTAAAATAAACATTTGTGCAGCGTATTAACAAAACTTCACAATTAACACATTTCCAAAGTTACATTAATTTCTTAGGATCGACAGTTACAAACCACAATGCATTTTCAAGAATCTCAAAACTGATAATTGTAGTTTTATTCGATTCCCGTGAAGCATATCTAACCATAATAAGTTCAAATCCACACAGTCAGTATTGTGAACGAATTGCGAGAAAGACTTAATTCATTCAGACCTCAAACCATTGCATTCTGTTAGAATATGTCTTAGATTTTCCAATGGATCCATGGATTTACAGTATATGCATATAGGAACAGGTGCACAAGCACCAGACCTAATGTTCAAAACTTCCCCTGTACCCAGTACATTGAATCTAAACCTCATGAAGGCGTGCCTCCATGTTCTATCAGGAAATTTGAGCAAATACGGCTCGGTAACACCCATTTTTTTAAAATTGGACACAAGTTGAGAGTATAATTTCTTAATCAAAACTGAGTTTTTACCTTCATAGGGTTGGAAATCAACAGCTCTCGGGAGACACCAACTTTTTCTAGACAATCAAGAGTTTACCTTTCCATGTCTTCAAGAATCACCCGCTGCCTATAACACCGTATAGAGTCGTGTCATTTCTGACAAGGAGCTTCCTATATAGCGCGAGCCTACGCCACTCTATTGTAGTTTTAAGAGAAAAGAGTCCCAGTTCATAACGGATAGCCGTCAGAGAACAAACTTCGGTAGACACCTCACCATATGTTTTAAAATCCGAGACTCATACCTTACAATTTCTTCCCTGCACCAGCGTGGAGCGAATTCCTGACCGTAACAAAACTGAGCCACAATTTTATTACGGTACAGGCGCAGGCAAGGCTCCATAGTGAATTTCCCGTACTTATAGTCAATTTTCTGCAATTGACACATCAAGGGTACAATTTTCATTTCAAGAAACTCCCGGTAGTTTGCCTTTTTTTTGTTTTCATAAACCAGATAACCCAGATATCTCATGACCTGTCTCACTGGAAGTTTGACATGATCTAAAAACCAAGAATATTTGTTGGAACACCTTCTGTGACTTAGGCGAAGTATGACAGTTTTAGTGCGATGGATTATTAGGGAGTTCACACTAGAGTATTCTTTAAATGAGGTCAGTAGACGTTGTAGGCCAATGGGTGTATGGTCATATAAGGTAACGTCATCCGCGTAGGCAGTCCAAAAGATATTAACCCCCTCCACCTTGGGGGCAGCAAAGGAAGATTCTTTTAGGTGTGAACCCACATCCGAAAAATATTAATTGAAAACAGTGGGCGCAAAAATGCAGCCCTGTCTAAGCCCATTGGAGACCTTTATTTCCTCCGACAATGAGCCATCTGTACTCAGTCGGACCTTCATTTTGGTGTCTTCATGTAGGTGGTAAAGAATTCACAAGAGAGGGGGAGGAGACCCAGGAGACGTAGTTTGGTCCATAGCATAGTTCTGTTGACCATGTCAAAAGCCGACGTCAGATCTATGGAGGCCAGATATATAGGCAAAGTCCCTACAGTCCACGCCTGATGTTGCAAGATATTGGTTAATAGACCATCGGCGTCTGTCCCCACATATTTTCTAAATCCAAATTGGCAGGGAGACAAAATACGGAAGTCCTTAATCCACACATGTATATGTTCAAGAACAATAGACGCAAAGATTTTTGAGTCTGCGTCCAAAAGTGCGACTGGTCTATAACTGAGAGGAGATGACCTGTCGCCCTTTTTATAAATTGGAACGACAAAAGACAAATGCCAGCTAGTTAGAATGGCCCTAGTAATTACAATGTCTTTAAAAAGGAAAAACAGAATTTTTGCCCACTAGGTGGAATTACCTTTGAATACCATATTTGAAAGCAGGTTGGGGTCAAGGGCCCGAGAGGCAGAGCAACAAGTGATTTTATGTTGAATATCAGCCAAAGTGAAGGGGCTGTTCCAGGGGCACACTTGAATGTCCTTAGGAACATTCCAGACACGTTTTGGAGAGCTGTAGAGAGAACCAAAATGCCCTGCCCAAATATCAGAGGAGATACATGCGGTTTGAGCTCTAGATTGACCCTCACCTCTGTTATTAATTAAGGACCAAATCTACGAGAGTTGGAGGCCGTTAGTGAAAAAAGCATGTCTTCGGCATCCTTCTGATAAAGCTTGACCCTTAATGATCTCAATCTAGATTTCTATTTGTTTTTCAGATTATTCAACTGACCACCTAGAGTATCATTACCTTGCATTTTCCAGAATACACGATTTTCGCGATTCCTCTCTTTCTTTAAATTTTGCATTTCTAAACTAAAGGAATGCTTGTGGGTCTTAGTTACTGTAGATGATTTCTTAATACCAGACGGGCTTCGAATCACAGAATAGACATAGTTCTCAAAGGCTTCATGTGAGTAAATAATCAGTTTCTTGTCAAGACCATGCTTATGATAGTCAGCCAGAAACAACAGATTGACTTTAGTAATGTTGTCATTGTGCCAGGTGAGTCTATTGCAGGAGGCGTTAACCTCCAATGTTGCTAAAAACTGGTTGTTATGAGGGTTATGATATGCGTATCGATAGAGTTTGAGCATTTTGTGATCGCTGAGGGAGCCAAAACAAAATCAGAAAATTGGTTTAAGATCTGTGTGCTAACGAAAACATAGTCAATAGTGAAGCACACAATCCCATTGGACCAGGTGGAATGGTCCTGTAGTGCACCCAAAAGATTAGACACAGGGAGCAGTCCCCAACCAGAAAGAAATTGAAACCAAATGTCCCCCTGTAGAGTTTTCCTTGAAGAGCCGTTCTCAGCAAATTTCCCTGAACACACATCCGCATTAAAGTCACCTGCCACAATGATATTCAAGATATCACACATCTCTTGGCAATCCTGAATCACTGAGTCGATTAGAGTAATAAACTCCTTTAGGACAAGATCAGGACTCCAATATACGGTAATAATCAGTAAATTAACACAGAATTTGCAGGGGCTAAGTTTAAAAAGAAATGCAATGTATCCCTGATGAATCTTGAATGTTTTGAGGCATTTGGCGTAGGAGTTGGTTTTAACAGCAATGAGGAGTCCCCCCGAGGGTCTACCTTTAGCCTTTTTAACCGCAAGTTCTTGGTGTACCAAAAAGCCATCTAGCGACAGAGGGGCGTGGGCCCAGGTTTCTTGCAAGAAAACAATAGTGGCGTCATGTAAGATAGCACAACAGGCCAAGGACTGCTTAAGAGCACGATTCCCTCTGGAATTCCATGACAAGAGGAATAAAGAGCATGTATTCTAAGGGTTGTCTTTGATTGTTTGTATTTTGGATATGGAGTCTCTGAGTGTTTGGGCCAGGCATCTCAGATCAATAGCAGAGGAAGAGCTCTGATGGGTGTCCCTCTCTGTGTTCTGGGCTTGCGTTCCCATGTATGAGACATTGGAGGCCCTCCCTTGCTCCCCTTGCCATGACCTCAGGAATCCCTCACTGTAAATCTCCAAATCGAAGCCAAAGCTTTGCAGGGACTCAATTTTAGAGAAAACAAGATCCAAAATGTTTTTCGAATAGAAAACCACCCTTGCATAGTCAAACCTAGTTGGTTGAATAGGGTCGATAAGTTTGATGTCACCGGAGGAGATCAGGGAAAGTCTATGAACTTCACCAAATAAGGACAAAATCCTGCTCCGATTAAGTGATGGATGACCACCATGTGAGAACATAAAATTTAACATAACACTGGGATATTCTTCAAAATGGGCTTGCCGCCATTCAACTCTGGTACCAGAGGCAGAATTAAATTGTGTTTGTCTTTTCACCTCCGATGGAAAGGCTACATTGAAGCCCCTCTCGTTTGGGTTTTCATGTCGAACACCGTCCTCCCAATCCTTATATTGGGAGTAATTTCTTCCGGCTTCAGTGAACCTACCGACAGTTGACATATCAGCTCTCACAGTTGTTGATGCCTGCTGATAATCTGATCCTGAATTGGTCTGCTGAATGCGTCCAAAGTCAGTTCCCATGAACTTACCCCTGAGCTCTGTGTCACTAGTCGGCACAGTAACATTAGTGCCCCCATGCCTCAGTGGGATACTCAATTGGGCTATGGATGGCACCAGATTCTTGTGCTCAGATCATGTCTTTAGGTCCAGAGCATCTTCACAGGCGCTGTTAGAGTAGCCTGGAAGTTGGTAGCCGGACTTTGTAGAATGCTCAAGAAGTTTCGAAAGGGCCTGCTGAACTAATATTTTTATATCCTTGCTGGGTCTGACTTTAGCGTTATTGCTTGCACATGTCGCCTCAATCACTATCCCTCCTTGACCTGTGGCAATTGGATTAAGTAGATACTCTGGTGCTGGAAGTTTTTTGATGTCAAGAGGGACCTGGATTTTCACATCCAGTAGATCGTTGTTTGTTGTAACTTCACAGGCACTATTGATATGTCCTGGTGGTTGGATACTAGACTTTGTGGGATGCTCAAGTAGGTTCAGTAGGGCCTGCTGAACTAATATTTTGATATCCTCACAAGGTGTAAGTTTAACTCTTTTGCTTACCAAAATCTCCTCAGCCTCAATGCCACCCTGAGCCGTGGCTGTTGGAGGTACACTTAAAGCATCTTTAAGTGCAGAGTTCGGTGAAGACACTGGTGCTGAAAGATGTTGGATATCACGAGAGTCATGGGTTTTCACCTTCAGAACGATGTTGTTAGTTGTTACTTTAGGTTTTGACTCGAAAAATTGTTTAATCCCTTGACTCTCTGTTGCGCCCACAATTGTTGCTGGGCCAGAAGTGGAGTTTCCCTTTTTTTTTTTTACTATGTTTTTTTAGAGGCTTGAGTGGCTGAAGTTAGTTTTGTGCCCTTATGACTCATTGCGTCAGTGAGGGTAATTTTGGCCTCACCATACTCTTTCCCCCTATCCATAACAGCCTTAGCGCAAGCTATGGAATCCTCTGCGTTTAATTTTGCCAGATGGAGGGATATCCTTCAGGTTCAGCGCCCGTTGGCTTTCTTCATCTAACTGTGTAAAATCAAACACACCCTCTTCCGCGGACAATCCACAGATGTCTCTGATATTACTATTTGTATTTAACACTTTCAGTGACGGGAGATTTTTACTTTTTTTAGATGGATTGTTATTTATGGAGCCTTGTGTCGCGGCTCTGCGTTTGAGAGCCCTGGCACGCATTTTCCTCTTTCTGTGTTGGACAGGGACTGTATCGGAGCCCAAAGTAGAGTCCTCCTCTGCGGTGCCACCTTGCCCTTGTTCCTGCATGGCACCCTCTGCAATAGCATTCACTAGAACAGATGGGCTGTCTGGAGTTGGAATGACACAGGGAGTCTCAATATTAGCGTCACTTATCTTCAAATTTGAGAATCCTAAGGTAATCTCAGAGGACAGTAAACCTAGCCAGACCTCCATACATTTTAAGTGTTCTGCATTAAGTAAAACCAAGCTCTTTAATTTCTCTTGTCTATTAGTATGAGACAGAGGTACCTCTTTATTACCACAACCCAAAATGTCAGCGTACGATTTGTACCCCGGTTGTTTCATATCGTCAATTTGTGTACACTGATCATGGGTAACTTTTGTGTCGATCATTGCAGTATGCCCCAAGGAAGGGATAAACTTCTCAGTTGCAAAACCAAAACCCTCTAGTCTGCTCAATTTCTCGGAGCAGTCCAGAATAAAAAGTCTCAATTCCTGAACCTCTGTATGTGGCCGTTCATGTCCCCTATCCAGAAGATTCAGTATTCTGGTGAGAACAGGAAAGGCCGCATATTTTGATGCCGTATCTTCAGTATTGAGCCCTTCAAAAGAGGGAATAATGTGTGAGGCTTCATGATCCTGAATAGGTGGCTGAGCGAAGGAAGTTGGACTAGAACATGTTCGGGGAATAGTGGCCGATGGACTCTCTCCCATGCCTCCCATATGGGCCTGTTCTTTGCCCAATATATTAGATAAAGCTTTAATTGGACGGCCTTCTTCATTGGGATATGTGAGGGACTCAACATTTCCAGCTTCATGAAGATATACTTTGTCAACCCCACCCCCTCTTGCCCGTGCAGGGGTGGAAGGACCCCTAGAGAGGCGCACCCTCCTATCCAGCTCAGCCAGAACAGCAGGAGCCAAGAGAGAGGTGTCCGTGCTCTTGATTGGTAAGGGGCCCATGTCATCGTAAATACTTAAGAGTCTTTTTTGGGCCAGGTTATTTGGGTGGTCAAACTTATTTATTGCATCATCACTGCCCATGGCATCGTTTTTAAATGGTGAGCTCAGTACCTGGCCAGGGGTTTGTTCATTACCGTTGGCCAGCGGAATCTGCATTACCTTTCCAGTATCCATACTGGATGGCTGTAAGAGTAAGGGCGAGCCTTTAATGTGCCCTCCCCTGCAGATGTCAGAGCTGTCGCAGGCAGTAGAGATAGGCAATGTATATATTTTCTTTGGAACGGTAGGAGATATGGCAATTTTGCCACTGCGAAGCAGCCTTACCATAATTTGTATGTCGCACTGCTGTGTGTTTAAGTTATTCCCCGAAACAGTTCATTACTTACTAAATGAGAGTAGAAACCCACAACACACAGTAATTCTGTATATAGGTGAACAGCCTAACAGCCCAACAACCTTGACACTTCTGATGCACTTCCGGATGCAGCTAAGTCAATATGCAAATAATGCATAAGCAAAAAACGTCCATGCTCCTGCAGATTCCAACCCAAAACGGCTTTACAATTTTCAATTGAAACAAGCTCCCCCTACCCCAGATTTGTAGCCTGTAAGTTGGTGACAGGAAGATTGCACAGTTCCTGATAGAACACAAGTCCAAAAAAAAAAAACACCACACAGGCTTCCACCTCCTTGCGTATTTCAAAGGCGCCCCAGCCCTCTAGTACCCTACCCAGGAAGAAAATCAAAATTACTTGGGACTTCCGGGGCACGCAATGTCATCATCACACAATGCATCAAAACAGGGAAGATGAGACATGCAAAGAACATGGTGAGAAACAAGGATCAAGACACAAAAGAAGATGTATGGTCTTGGTGCAAGAAGAGCTCACAGTCATGGAGGACCACATTGTTATGAAAGGGTGCAACATTGCAACATTGGGTTGCCCATGTCACTATGACAGCAAGTAATAGGCCTAGCCCATGAATGACATTGAGGGATAATGTCTACTAAGAAACTGCTGAGAAACAAAAGGAGACAGCAAAGTGGAAGAGACACGAAAGAGGTGCGCTACATGCTCAGTGGTGGCCCTGAACCCCCCCACCCCCCTGCGCCCAGCCTCACCCGTTACAAATGTCAACCCTGCCTGAAGGGGATTGGGAGGAACTGGCAATTGACTTCTTTGGCCCGGTTTGGGATGGGTCATACATATTGGTCGTTTTAGATGAATACTCAAGATTCCCAGAGATCTAAATAGTACCTTACACAGTGACTACATCCATTATTCCAGCAATTGACCGCATCCAAAGATGATCAGATCAGACAATGGCCTGCATTTCAGGAGTCTGGACTTTGATAAATTTGCCCAATACATCAGATTCAAACACTGCAAAATTACACCTCTCTCACCTGAGGTAAATGGCATTGTGGAGCAGTTCATAGGGAACATCAAGAGGGCACTGCAGGTGGTGAACATCATGGGCAAACCATTTGAACAAGTGGCCTACCAGCTCCCAAGGTATTACTGACACATGCCACATAGCACCACAGGGATGTGTCCAGCAGATTTAATGTTCGGAAGGAGAAAACAAACTAGACTACAACAAGGACAGTGGCTGGATGAGAGGAGTAACCGTGACCAGCAGGTCTGAGATAATGACATGTATGGAAAAGGTGGATGCCAAAAGAGGGGCAAGTGAAGGATCCATCGAAGTAGATGATCAAGTGATGGTCAAACAGTCGAAACAAAGGAAAGAAGACTCCACACTCCTACCAGAGGTTTTATTAGTTACCCAGAGGAAGGGTACCATGGTCACTGGAGGAGATAAAGAAGGAAGGGTAATCACCTGAAATGTATCACACTTCAAAGAGTGCAGAAGGATGGACAATGACAATGACCTACTCAGGGAGTCCCTGTAGTCCCATACACTTGCAGGCATATCTATAATAAACCAAACTAGAATAGTGTATGGGTGAATTTGTTTAACTTGATTATTTAATACTTATAACTTTACATTTTTATAGCCTGCAGATCTAGTACAATATTTATTTTAGAAATGTTCTCTCGTTGCCCCTCCAGTGTTCATCTGAGTTCTACCTCTAATGAAGAATAAGAGTAATATATATTAAATATTTTATTGAATAAAGTGCATGTTGAAATACCAATTGTTTCTATGAAACCAACAGACAAACAAACCACTACTAAACAATGCATAGATGCAATGCATACCTCCTTCTTAATAGGCGTCATCTGTTTCTCATCAACTTCCTACCTTGTCCTGAAACTCCTCCTTCTGCCACCCCCTGACCCCATCAGCACCACCGACGGGTGTACCACATACCTGTACCTCTCCCCGGAAGACCTTCAAAGGTGGCAACCAGCTTCAATTACTTACCCTCAACCCTCGCTCTGCCATTAAACACTCCTCTGACATCTGACACCTCCTTGTAGACTTTGACCTTGATGTCCTTGCTCTCGCTGAGACGTGGATCACTGCCAGATCTGTCACTGTTTTTGACACACTCCTCCCTGAGGGCTACAAGATCCTCTCTAAGCCCAGGCCAACCCGGTCTGGAGGCGGAGTGGCCATGATCTTCCCTGAATGGGTCCCTGCTACTATCATACTCGCTCAGTCCTACTCTTCCTTCGAATACCTTGCCTGCAGGCTTGGTCTCTCTCGTATCCTCTCGCTGACTCTCACCACCATCTACAGGACCCCTGCTCCTGTCTCCCTCTTCCTTTTGGAGTGATCCGACCTCACCTCTTCTCGCCCGGCATCTACCTCCAAGCTTCTTCTCCTTTGAGACTTCAATATTCACCTTGACTCTCCTGATGTGGCCACTGGACTCTTCCGCAGCCTCTGTGGCTCTCTTTCCCTCACGATTCTTCTATCCGGTCCGACCCACTCAGCTGGACACACCTTGGATGCGCTCATTTCAGCAGACATCCCCATCTCCAGCCCTCTCACTTCACCTCTCTCCTGGTCTGACCATGCTCTCCTGTCCTCTCATCTGCATCTCTTGGGTCCCCCGGCTAAGCCTTTGCCCACATTGCCTGTCTCCTTCTCTCTCATTCGACTTATGAAGCTAGTGTCATCGCTGCTTTTGCTGCCACTTTCATTCCCCCTCCCACTCCAGGCACCGACTCTCACACTGATTCAGCCCTTGCTAACCTTCACCTCTCCATCTCCAACACCATGGACATCCTTGCCCTTGTCATGAGGATTTGAATGAAGCCTGCCTCCAAGTGCAACACCTGGTTTGACTCCGGCCTAACCTCTCTGAAACGCAAGTGCAGTGTTGCTGAACGGAAGTGGCTGGCTTCAAGAACATCCACTGACAGACTGGCCTGCCGCCTGCTCCAAAGTCAATACAGACTTGACATCCGCTCGAAGAAGAGGGTCCACATCCAAGCCTGAATCTCTGGGGCCACCAACAACATGGCTGAATTGTTTAGCATCTGCAAGGAACTTGCCAGTACTACTGCAGTCTCCACTTCTCCTCTTCCATCCCAGGCCCTCTGCAGTGCACTGGCCTCCCACTTAACAAACAAAAACCCAAGACATCCTGTCCTCACTCTCCTCTACTCCCCTCCATCCTCCCTCAGCCACTCTAGGGCCTCCTTTTGCTCCCCTCTCCCTCTCCATCCTACTCTCCTCCTTCTCCCCCATTGCACTGGATGAGGTCTCTAAACAAGTCCTCTCTATGAAAGTCTCCTCCAAACCGGTTCTCCCCTGCTCCTCCAGAACTGTCAAGGACAACATTGCCTGCCTTTCTCCATCCTTGGCTGATTTCTGCAATCACTCATCGCCACTGGCTCCTTCCCACTACCCCTCAAGCACTTCCTTGTGCACCATCTCCTCAAAAAGCTTTTTGCCGTCCCTTCCTGCCCAGCAAATACCACCCTAGCTGCATTACTCCTTTCCTGGACAAACTCTTGGAGAAGTTGGTCATCTCCCAACTGATCCACCACACTAAATCTGTTGGCTGCCTCCACGACCAGTCTGGCTTCAGAGCAGCCAGAGGCACAGAAACTGCTATCCTCAACACCCGTGAATTCTTGCTCTCAAATCTCAATTCCAACTCTCCTTCCATTCTCATCCTTCTTGATCTTTCCTCTGCCTTTGATACGTTCAATCATGCCACCCTTATAAATCGGCTCTGTGATACCTTTGGCATCATGGACCTGGCACTGGACTGGTTGGCCTCCTTCCAATCTGACCAACTGTCCCAGCTTCAACTGAGCTCTTTCCTCTCCTCCACCACACTCTCCACCTGCAGCGTCCCCCAGGGCTCTATCCTCTCACCGTGGCTCTTCCACATCTACCTTGCCCCTCTGGCCCACTTGATCTCCACCTTCTCTTCTCACTTCCAGTGTTAGGTGGATGGCACGCCGCTCTCCTTCAAGCTTCCCCCCACTGCCTCCTCTTCTTCCTCTCTCATTCCTGACTGTCTGGCTGATATACAGGCATGGTGCGCTGCTAACGATCTCTGCCTTAATGCCAGTAAGACTGAGATCCTTCTCATTGGAACCCCTGCTCCCTCCTTTCCTCCTACTCTCTGGCTGCCTTTCATGGGTCACTTTTCCCCTCTTGTGAGGCTAAAATACTTGGCACTCTCTCTCCTTCTCTCCTCAAATCACGGACCTTGCCAAGAAGGCCCACTTTCAGCTGCACCTTGTCAGAGACATTCTCCCTTTCTTCCCCTTCCCCCAGAAGTTCAGTGTCTCCAGAGCTCTGGTCCTCTCTAGACTAGACTACTGCAACAGCCTCTTCCTCAATCTGCCTTTATCCTCCCTTCGCCCCCTTCAACTAATCCAGAATATCACTGCCAGGCTTATCCTGGGCCTCAAGCCCAGGCACCGCATCTCTCCAGCCCTAAGATCTCTCCAACGGCTCCCGGTTGCTGCGAGGATCAAGTTCAACACCCTCTGCATCATCCACAAGGCTTTCTGTGGCCTGGGACCCCACATCCAAGCCCGCGTCTCTGCAGCATCTAACAACTCAGCCGAACTCCTTAAAATCTACAAGGAGCTGGCCAATCCTGCTGCAGTCTCTACCTCCCTTGTCCCCTCCCAGGCCCTCTTCACAGCCCTGGCTTCTCATTTCATCTCTAAAACCCACGACACACTGCCCACCCTATTTTTCTCTCCTCCTTCTCCCTCTACTCTCTCCTCCACCTCCGGTCCCCCTGATGACACCGCTCCTCCCTCTTTCTCTTCCTTTCCTCTGTTCCCCCCGACGAGGTTTCTAGACAAGTCCGATCTATGAAAGTCTCATCAAAACAGGTTCATCCCTGTTCCTCCAAAACCATCAAGGACCACATTGACACCCTCGCTCCTGCCCTGGCTGACTTCTGCAACAACTCCTTCGCCACTGGAGCCTTCCCTTCCCCCCTGAAGCACTCTCTTGTGTACCCTCTTCTCAAGAAACCCTCAGCCGACCCCTCCTGCCCGGCTAACTACCACCTGATCTCCATCAATCCTTTCCTGGGCAAATTCCTGGAAAAGCTGGCCATCTCCAAGCTTCATCTTCACACTGAACCTGTTGGCTGTCTCCATGACCATCAGTCTGGCTTCAGAGCAGCCAGAAGCACGGAAACTGCTCTCCTGAACATCCGTGAAGACCTGCCCCCTACCTTGATTCTAATCTCCCCTCTGTCCTCATCTTACTCAATCTCTCTTCTGCCTTTAACACGGTCAAACATGCAATCCTGCTCAATTTTCTCTGTGATAACCTGGGTATCACTGATCAGGCCCTGGCCTGGCTGGCCTCGTTTCTCTCTGATCGACCCTCTGAGGTCCAAATTGGGTCCTTCCTTTCCTCTATCTCACTCTCTACCTGTGGTGTTCCCCAGGGGTCTAACCTCTCTCCCTGGCTGTTCAACCAATACCTGGCACCTCTCACCCACCACATTGCTGCTCTCTGCAACAACTTGCAGTGCTATGCGAATGACACTCAGCTCATTTCCTGGCTCCCTTCTGCCACCTCTTCTCCATCTCTCATCTCTGACTGTCTCTCTACTATCCAGGAGGGGTGTGCCGCCAACGATCTCTGCCTTAATTCCAGTAAAATGGAGATTCTCCTCATCGGCACACCTGCACCCTCCTTTCCTATCACTCTCTGGCCGGCCTCCCTTTGCCCTCTTCCTGCTCCCACCTGTGCGGCTAATAACCTCTGGGTCATCTTTGACTCCACACTCTCCTTTTCTCCTCACATCTCTGACGTCTCTAAGAATTCAAACTACCAACTGCACCTCGTCAGAGGTATTCTTCCTTTCCTCTCCTTCCCTCAGAAGCTCACTGTCTCTACAGCTCTGGATCTCTCTAGGCTAGACTACTGCACCAGCCTCTTTCTAAATCTGCCTGCTTCTACTCTCCACCCTCTGCAACTCATCCAGAACAGGACTGCAAGAATTGTCCTTGGCCTCAAGCCAAGGGATTGTATCTCTCCAGCACTGACATCTCTGCATTGGCTCCCAGTGGCTGCAAGGATTAAGTTCAAGATCTTCTGCATTGTCCGCAAGGCCTTCTGGGACCTGGGTGTCAATACCTCTAACTCTCTCTATTCATAAATATCATCCTACTCGAGCTCTTTGCTCCTTCACCTCCAAATCCCTCAGGGTCAGTCGCTACTCCAAGCAATGAGTTGATGGTAGATCTCTTTCTTCGGCTGGGGCCTTACTCTGGAACAGCCTCTCTGCCTCTCTGAAACTTAAGGAGAACCATCTCTGGTTCCGGAAGCACCTCAAGACCTTCCTCTTTGCTTCTGCCTTCTCTCTTCCTCTCCCCTGCTGATTTCCTGTTGGATACTGCACTGGTCGCCTGGCTACCCTCTGATTTCGGCCCAGGTCCCTGCCCACCCAGTTGCACACCCACACTGCCTCCCGGTAACTCTTGCACTTGTGTCTGTATCTGCAGTCCCCCTACCTGCACTTTTGGACACCTGCTGTCTGCACTTACCCTTGCACCTGCCACCTGCGGGCCGCACTTCTTGTTATTGTTTTGATCCCATGTACAGCACTGCCCCCCCCGCCCCTTTCCCCTGGCATTTTTCACCTCCCCCTGCCCTGCACTTGCGCTATCTCAATGTCACTTGGCCTAGTAAGATCGTTGTCTCTGTACTCCCTCTGTTCCACCTTCCTTGCCTCATCGCGCCTTGAAACACTTCTGTATAGGCACTTTACAAATGCCATATCATATCATCTCATACATCCAACTCTATCCCTAAATACCTCCTTGCTAGAGCCCTTCGGTCTTCTAGCTCCAACTATCTGCAGATCAGATGCGTTTCCAAGCAGAGAGTGGGGGGTATATCTCTCTCTTTGGCAGGAGCCTCTCTCTAAAATGGCCACCCTGCCACTTTCAGTCTTCAGCCGGATATCCTGAAGTTCGGCAGCTTCTCACGACCCTCCTTTTCTCTTCTTCTTCATTGCCCGCTCCTCCCTGCTAAGGACCCCCTCTGCCTCATTGACTGGCTGCCTGGTCCCTTCTGAGCTACAGGGCCCCAGGCCCTCCTCGCCCATTCTAGCCCAGCAATCCTCCAACCTGCACTCTCCCTTTCAGGCCCCCTTCCCGTTACTAGCCTGGCAGGGTGTACTTCCCTACCGGTCCTGGTCCACTTGACCTCCCCTTAGCACTTGCCTATCCCCAGGGGCCATCTTCTTCCTCTCTCCCTGCACTTGTCTGCCTTCACTCTGCACTGCACTTCCCTCCCACCCTACCATTATCCCTTCTGCCATGACCAGCACTCCCCCTCCCCGCTCCTCTCCCCTGTGCGCTTCTTGTTACTGCACTTTCATGATCCGAGCTTTGCGCCATGCCGGTAATGACATTACCGGCATGCCGCTAAAGTCCAAAAAATGGACCTTAGCGTCATCATGGAAAGCGCTGACAGTACTACCGCGTCAATGGATACGGCATTAGCGGTGTCCGTAAATAAGCAGAACCGGAAGTAGCGCCATCTCACAGGAATGGGAAAGAGCATGGCGGCCATCTTTAAAAACATTATCCATTGCCATCCTCAGCACCCAGGACCTGGAGCATATTGCTGAGTACATAGATCAACCTCTAACAACTATATAATGACCAAGGCAGTCAAAAAAGGCGCCTCCCGCCAGCGCAAGGAGCGCTTTAACGAGGATGAGCTCACCATGTTGGCTGAGACACTGGATGACGATGCCAATGTCGTATTTGCAAACAGCCTCAAGAGGGAGGCAGTCCTCAAGAAGAAGGACATTTGGGAACTAGTCGCCCAAAGGATCAGCGCGGTAGGCAACACCACCCGCACCACAGAGGACATCCGTAAGAGATGGGATGACCTGCACCTGCGAGTCAGGAACATCCTGTCCGCAACCAGGAGCTAGGCCATGGCAACTGGTGGAGGAGTAAGCTCACCAATAAAGCTGAGCCGGTAGGAGGAGATCTGTGCCATCACGATTGGCATAGAGGCCATCGAAGGCGTGGGAGATATGGAGTGTGGCGCCGCGTAATCGGCGGAGGGAGGTGAGTAGCCCAAGAAAACACGGTAATGCAAAGTCTGATGACAGCCCACCGATTTGTCTGTCTAAAGAGACAAGGCATGGCCCAATACATACACATTCCCAGCCTAGTTGTCGTCTGCAGCACAGACACATGCACATGCCTGCAGCATGGCAATGCCATACCTGACACACACCACACAATTATGAAAAAGGCATAAATCACAACAGAAATGCATGTCACATAGCATACGGCTGCCCCAACATGAGTGACCCTGACGGATGCTTGCATGATCCACCCATATAGCAAGCTACTTGATCATCAAAACTCCACTGCCTATTCCCCTCTAATGTGTAGATGAGCAATAATACTAATGTTTGCATGATGCTTGTCAAACCATCACTCATGCCGTCCCTCTCTTCATCCCCCACAGGCTCAGACCCTGACAGCGAGGACCGGGACTCACCGCCACAAGCAAATACACCCCGAAAGAGGCCCAGAGATGAAGGCAACATGCCTTTCAAAGCCCCACACAAGCCACGACAAGCACCAAAGGCCAAATCTCCCTCAGGAAGGCGGTGTTGTCGCGCCCCTCCTGCCTTGCTTGGGCACTGCCTGTGATAAACTGTCTCACCAGGGCAGTGAGTTCCTCCTGCCGCTGCACAGCGTGTCCTGCCTGCTTCACCCCCGCCGGTACACCAGTGGAGGGTGCATGTGTTACATGGCCAACTGCATTTGGGGCCTCTATGGGACTCATGCTCCCTTGTATGGACTCACCCCCAGACTGCTCCGGGGTGGTGTCGCGGTATGAGTTGACAGGTGTGAGCTGGGGGGATGGGGCCGGACTTGGTGTAGCAGGTAGGTCGGAGGAGTCGTCCTCGACAGGCACATACACCTGTCCCTGCACGTCGTCATCTGTGAGGGGTGCTGTAGCTGCCGCATCCCAAAAGAGCTGTCCTCTGCAGATTGTGGCCCTTCAACTGTCTCCTCTGCAGGTGCCACAGGTGTTGTGGGTACTGTGGTGATGGGCCTTGGTGGCACCAGTGCCGTGGCATCCAGGGCTGGTTTGGTCTTTGGTGTCTGTCGTGGCTTGTGTGGGGCTTTGGAAGTGGAAGGTATGTTGCCTTCATCCCTGGCCTCTTCTGGGGTGTATTCGCCTGTGGCGGTGAGTCCGGTCTTCGCTGTCAGGATCGGAGCCTGTGGGGGACGAAGAGAGGGATGGCATGAGTGATGGTTTGACAAGCATCATGCAAACATTAGTATTATTGCTCATGTACACATTAGAGGGGAATAGGTAGTGGAATTTTGGTGATCAAGTTGCTTGCTATTTGGGTGGATCATGCAGGCATCCGTCAGGGTCATTCATGTTGGGGCGGCCGTATGCTATGTGACATGTTTTCTGTTGTGGCCTGCGTGCAGTGTGACTTATGCCTTTTTCATATTTATGTGGTGTGTGTCAGGTATGGCATTGCCATGCTGCAGGCATGTGCATGTGTCTGTGCTGCAGACGACAACTAGGCTGGGAATGTGTATGTATTGGACCATGCCTTGCTTCTTTAGACAGACAAATTGGTGGACTGTCATCAGACTTTGCATTACAGTGTTTTCTTGGGCTACCCACCTCCCTCCGCCGATGACGTGGCGCCCCACTCCATATCGCCCACGCCTTCGATGGCCTCTATGCCAATCGTGCTGGCACAGATCTCCTCCCACCGGCTCAGCTTTATTGGTGAGCTTGCTCCTCCATCAGTAGCCATGGCCTGGTTCCTGTTTACGGACAGGATGTTCCTGACTCACAGGCGCAGGTCATCCCATCTCTTACGGACGTCCTTTGTGATGCGGGGGGTGTTGCCTAGCGTGCCTACCCTTTGGGCGACTAGTTCCCAAATTTCCTTCTTCTTGAGGACTGACTCCCTCTTGAGGCTGTTTGCAAATACAACATCGGCATTGTCAGCCAGGGTCTGAGCCAACATGGTGAGCTCATCCTCGTTAAAGCACTCCTTGGCTGGCAGGAGGTGCCTTTTTTGACTGCCTTGGGCATTATATAGTTGTTGGAGGTTGATCTATGTACTCAGCAATATGCTCCAGGTCCTGGGTGCTGAGGGTGGCAATGGATTGTGTTTTTAAATATGGCCGTCGTGCTCTTTTCCGTTCCTGTGCGATGACCCTACTTCCAGTTCTGCTTCTTTACGGGCACCACTAATAGCAGTGCCCGCTAATGGCATATCCATTGATGCCGGTAGTGCTGTCAGCGCTTTCCATGATGCCGCTAAGGTCAATTTTTTGGACTTTAGCGGCATGCCGGTTAATGTGTTACTGGCATGGCGCAAAGCTCGTGCCCACAAACTCGTAATAGCCCTCTATTAGCAGGCTCTTTACTACGCGGACACGGTATTTGCTCCATGCCGGTAAGGACAGTTACTTAACTCCATACTCGTAACGAGGCCCTCTGTCTTTTCTATCATTCACAGTACACTAAAATCTCTGTGACATTTCTGATTCTTTGTGATCTTGTTGTGCCACCGCATGCACATGCACAGCGCTACTGATTTAAGTGCTGCCCAATTCTGCCTACCTTGGGAGCTAAAATGTTCATACTGCGGCAAAATTACACCTGTTTCAGAATAGTCCAAGATCTAATGAAGTGCTAAGTACCCGTTTTAAAGTGCAAAGTGACTACTGGCTAAATTAATTAGAATGTGTATGGATGCACTCAGATCAGACTGGTCTCTTGGTCTGAAGGTGTGCTAGTTTCAACGAGAACATCGTCTTCATCAGGGGTAGTCTTCCTCTGAGCTGAAATACAAAAGTGCGTCTTCATCAGGGGTAGTCTTCCTCTGAGCTGAAATACAAAAGTGCGTGTTTGTTTGAATGTTGGCAGATTACTTGATAAATATTTATCTGAAATATACTACTGGACTCAAAATAATTCAGGTACCTATAACTTTATGGTACTCTTCTTGTGTCTAAAAAGAAGAAACACTGCCTCATCACGAGTTTGGCGGTAACCCTTAAATGCGGCGGTAACGGTATTACCGCTGCATTTAAGGGTCCGCCAAATCATGGGCTTGGTGTATTTACCCCCAGCTCTGAGCCAGGGCCAAATCCGCTGCGATTTTGCTGATTTTCAGCGCTATTACCGCCAGCGGTAATAGCGCTGAACATTCCCCATTGGGCCCAATGGGGAATGGGAACTTACCGTTCCGCCAAACCCGTGATCTGGCGCTAATAGCGCCGGGGGTTTTCCAGTAACACTAATTACCGCTAGGGTTACCGCCCAACTCGTGATGAGGCTGACTGTCTTCCGGACTCTTCTAAGAACAGCTGAAAAGGATTCTTCTGTGTTGTAGTCTTGTTACGAACATTTAAGACAAAGTGTCGAGCTCTGTTTAGAAGACACATAGGTGTTAGGAGCAGTCAGTCCCTAATGTGGGTGATAGTAACTCCAACGAGCAACTGAATGGCTACGTTGAAATTCATAGTTCCAAATATGCTCTATGTTTCCTAACGGATACACTAGGTGTCGTGCAGGAGCTTATGAGCCCTTAGGGACAACCCTTGTTTAGCAACATGTCTTGTAACTGGATTACACAGGTCTGAATTACATGAAACTAACTTGCAAGGGACCGAAGCTAGTACCCAGAATAGCTGTATAATTGCCTACCTGCTTTTCTGCTTTTTGTTGCAGGATGGCAAAATATCGATGGCTTGCTGCTAGAGTGCCGGTGGCTGTCTGGTCGTATCTCTTAACTTCGTACTCATCAGATTGCAAGGTATCCTGATTGACCCTGCAAGAAATGATGAAAAGCCTAGAGTTACTATACTGATACATGTCCACCGTGTGCACCCTGTCTAGTTAAATTCAATCCCACCAGGGGCTAATTAAATTGAGTAAGTTATAAGTATTATATAATCAAGTTAAACAAGTTCATCCATAACTATTCCAGTGTGGTTTATCATGGAGGATGGACAATGAGTTACGGTTATGGACAACTTCCCGAAGAGGCGGCAGTGAGTGGGATTATGAAGACTCATATCAAGGGGGCAGTGAAGCATCAGAAGAAAAGTGGGAGGCGCCAGCCCACTCGCCAAGAAGAAGCCCGGAACGTCAGAGAGTGGTTGGCCTGTCAGTGCAAAAATAAAACCCACAAGACGGATTGAAGGGATGGGTTAGTGGCAACTCAGTATTTAAGAAAGGGGAAGATGTCATGTTGGCAGTCAGCCTGTCAGCCTTGTTATGTAAGAGGAGGGCTTTCAGGCGGGAGGTTGTAGGAGTTATGTAGGAGGAGGCAAGCTCCTCCGTTCGGAAATAAAGATAAAGGTACAAGACGTGTTTCTAGTGCCCTCGTCTTCTGTACGAAGGGGGGGGGGCTTCGGGGGTGGGGCCCTCACCTTAATTTTTCCCATCAGTTACAGGCAACGTCACGGAATGGGCAGGATAATTCTCCAATCAGATCCAATATGCATAGTGCAATTGGAAGGCTTAGATTATGCCAACAGTGGTAGTTCGAAAGAGAAGAAAGAAAAGACCAATGTACATGACACCTGCATACCGCCCCTTTCGCAAGGAACTGCTGAAGCTGGATCTGACCAATTTCTGAATTAAATTTCTGATTTTTGGAACAAAGCATATTAATGGGACTGTCATAGCTATGCCAATTAACTAATCATACTAGATGAAAGCTTTGGTTCAGACACAGCTATAGTTGAACATAGGAAAACATATCACTTATGGCATGAGAAAGGCTGAATCAACCCACTGAATAAATGTACTATTTTGCATGCGACATATATACCCACTTCTCGTCTCAGCCCATTGGTCTAAGGAGGTTATTTACGATCTCTACTATGCCACTAAGGGACCCTTGGCACCCATAAAACAGCAGGAGCATTATTGAGGTCCAGAGAAAGAAACCCCACCCTTTCTTTGTTGAGATCACAGGTAGAGAGTCAAATGTCATCAACAATATCTGATTGGATAGTTAATAACAAACGTCATTTTCTCCATCCCTGCCTCAAAAAGTTGAGTGGCGACTCACGTCTAGTTGCATCTTTAAATAGCTATGGATTGTGCCAATGGTTCCTTGATTGGTGGGAACACAGTGCAGAGTGGATCATCTATTAATATGTCATAACCATGGTAGCTAGTACGGATGTGGGGACTTGTCATGCTGAAAGAGGTGGTGTTTAAGACCTAAGAGGATGCTAGGATTTCTGGAAGATATTAGGAAGCTGGGGAAGTTCCTGTACTGTGAACCTTGAATCTGGAAGAGATGCAGGGAAATTCAGAAGGAGAGATGCTGAGATTACTTAACAGTAATCCTTATGACTTCCAACCCCATTCTTTATCATCACAGTACTTATTTAAGAGGTGCCAATCTCAATGACAGGACTCAATTTTTCTCCTTTACGTGTTCGGCCCTTTCTACTGAAAGTATGATGCCACTTATATCGAAGCATCCCCTATTTATCTTTCAACAATTAGGTCATGGCCAGATCACTTCTTGTGAGGGTGGAAGATGCAGGCTGTAAGTACTGTGATGAGGAAGAGGAAGACTAGGAGTAAAGAAGATTACTGGTAAGTAATACGACCATTACATCCACATCCATCTTTCTCGTTCCAGTACTTTCTTATGAGGAATACTAAAGCAAGGGATGAATGGGCCCAAGAAGAATGTCTTAAACCATTTGAGTATCCTGTGTGCACACTCCATCACTCCAACCATTATTTGTTGGAAACCCAAGTGTCCACCTTGGTGGTTACTAGAACTTAAAGCACTCATGCCAAATGTAGCCAACGCCTGTCTGGTTAAGATTAGGCTGTAATGCCTAGTGAAAGTATTTGGATCCAGCCAGGTTGCTGCCCTGAAATTGAGACACGTTCAACTTTCGATCTACCAGCTTCTCACTGTCTGAGCCCGAAAGGCAGCTCTTACGTTCTCTGAGAAGATACCACTAGGTCTAAATCAAAAACATTTTTTAGAAATAGAAGGACTGAGGGCATAGGACACGTGATGCCAATACAGTGTTCTTTTTGCACCATCCCCTGAAATTCTCGCAGTGACTATAATATGCTTTTAAAGTTGCTGGCCTTCTAAAACATTGACATTTTGAACTGAAATGGCGAGCAGGGGGCCAGGGAGTCAGACCTCTTCTCTCCAGGCCCTGCCTTTCAGCTTCCATGCCCCACATTGTGGGATTCTGGAGACCAGAACCCACTGAGCTAGCTTGAAAGGACACAGGACAGATGGAAAGTGGTGGAGGTCGTTTTTGGTGCCAGGGGGGCAGGCAGTTCCTGAGTGAGCAGTAGGGTTCTAAATTACTCATGGACCACCATTGGCTTGTGAATATTTTCAGTGGACTCAAGGGGCTAAATCAAATTAGTGGTGTAGAGGTGTTCTGGGGCGTCTCCCCCTGAGAAAATGTTTAAAATAATATTTTGAAATGGTGAATTAAAAAAAGAAAAGTTTAGTTGTTAGTGTGTTTCAGTTTAACAATACACTTTTCAAACATCATCATTAATATCAAAACAATTACAATAAAACAACATATCAATATACTATTTGTATATATACAGTCAAGAATATAAAAGGATAGCGATTCATTCATTAATGATATTATACATTCAAAATGTTTTGCCTTTTACACAAGTTCTTATATCCCAATGCTCTTCATGTTACAGATTACTAGCTTGCATTCACACAGATTACATTTAATTGCTTTTCAATTTCTGTCCAAAACATGACCATTGCAATAACTAACGATGTTTGTGTACCCTTTACAAAATGATGCCAACATTGCTCTGTTCTAATTTGTTCACGGTTACACACACATTTCCTGAGATGTAATACGTGCCAATCATCTCATTCCTGACATATAGTCATTACGTGTCTACTACTTTTGAGCATGCTCTTTGTCTTGCATAATCAACAATAACATTTGTCCTCATTTAAACCATACCAGGCCCAGCATACTGCAAAGGTGGGAATCCTATTCATTCTCAGTTGCAATAAAGCCCTTCTGCAGTGGGGTGATGAGAATTGTATTAAAGAACACTGTGGTGTCAAGTAATCAAAATCTTGAACAGGTCTACAAACATTTAAAATGAGAGACATACCTTGTGGTTTATTACTCCAGGACAATTCTTTTGATTTGAATATTAATTCATGCTTCAAAATCATTAATCTTTTTTCTCAAATTGGAGGCCAACAAATTTCATTGAAAAATGTTTCATTCATGGTCTTGAGTTTCAATGATTTCCCCCGCTTCCGTTGATGGCCAAACTTAAGAGACCAGGGGAAAGAACTGTCATACATTTTATATAAAACGAACC
The DNA here is from genome assembly GCF_040938575.1 of Ambystoma mexicanum. Classification (NCBI taxonomy): domain Eukaryota; kingdom Metazoa; phylum Chordata; class Amphibia; order Caudata; family Ambystomatidae; genus Ambystoma; species Ambystoma mexicanum. The sequence continues at coordinate 1,271,301,734 of NC_090929.1, read as the reverse complement.
CTCTTTTAATTCTCACACTGGTTGCTAGGGAGGCTATGCCGAATTCAAGCCAGATCACCTCAACCGAGGGGTACTTTGGGCGAGACCAAGTATGTTCCTCCACATTTCATCCTTTAACTTATTCAGTCAGTGTTCATGGCTTTCATAACTAGCCTCAAGCGCATGAAGGATACTTGCAGGGGAACGTTGCATGTAAGCTAACAATATTCCCTGTAGACTGTAACCAGCTGCCTTCTGTGCAAATCCCTTAACCGTGACCATCAGTGACAACGGCTTACTATTATTACGTTCCATCACGTTGCGAGTAACACGTTGAGTTGAAATCCTGTATCCCAAGTATGTATATGTATTTACCTGTTCAATCAGCCCACCGAGATTTCATCTCCTGGGGCCTTTGGGCGTGTGGAGCAAACCAAGAAAAAGATGGATGGACGGACGGACGGACGGACGGACGGACGGACGGACGGACAGACAGACAGACAGATAGATATCAATCGTTTGGAAGTTCAACTGCAGATCGTTGTCCTTAACATATGGACATAAAACCCCAGCACTTCTCTACAAGCCACTGTATATGTGATCAAATATGATTATGTCATTGGTGTATGCAAGCCATGGTATGTGGTTACGTCCTATTTTTGGGGGATGATTTTTGATATTTAGCAGCATATCTAATGGGTCAGCAAGGTATAGGTTAAACAGCATGAAAGCAAGGACACAAACTTTCTTTAAACCTTTGTTGGTAGTTATCTCCTTGGTAAAGTCCGCAATGCTGCTCAGCCTCACCTGTACCTTGGTAATGGTATGTATATGCACTAATAGGGATAATATCCAATCGGGAATCTTCCACTTCCTGAGTTTAGCCCAAAGGGTATTGCAGTTAATGGTGTCAAATGCTGCAGAAAAAAATGAAAGAACATGTATATAATGGTGGGCTATTACTTTTCCTAGCTTGTTTGATCAGGGTATTCAAGGTTAGTATGTTATGTGTTTTCACAGAGCCGGCCCGGAAGCCTTTCTGAAAGCTGCTAAGTAGGTTCCCATTGCTAGCCCAGCGCTGTATTTCCTTAAATATAACAGCTGCAGAAATGGTGCTGGCAACATCAAGCAGCGCTAACAGCCTGTAATTTCTAGGACTTAAGTCGATTACCCTTCTTGTATACAGGAATGAGATGCGCCTTTCCCCAGGAATCCAGAATAATTCTGGTGTTCATGATTCTGTTGAACATTCGTGATTAAATTAAATACCAGATCTTTGGTGCCATCTTCAAAACCATGTTGGCCAGCCCAGCAGGGCCAAGTGCCGCAAATCTCTTTCGAGTTAATATACCTTCCAATATGATCCCTTCGTCATAACCTAAATTAGGAGTCCCCACCCCTCAATGGTCTCACAGGGTTCACTGGTTCCACCGTATTTAGTTTCAATAAACTTAATCCACTCAGTTTCACCAGTAGGATTTGTAATTAAAAGAGGTTTCCATCCTTTTGATTGATTCAAAATGCGCCAGAACTTTTTGGTTTTGCCTTTTCTCAAGACCTCATACCTTTTTTTATCAATGGGTGATTTTTTTCAAATAAATCTGTGTCATTTAAACCAGTTGTTGTATCTATTTTTCACTTTCCTAATGATCTGACTCCTTTCTACTTCCTTACTATATATTTTCTTCACTTGAGTCATCCGTTGTCTCCAAGCTCTCTTTGCGTCGTGTATTTCAACGTCATATACCCTTTTTCTCGTTTGGGGACATATCATGCAATCGTTCTATGTCTGTTTTGTGGCATTTCAAGGCATATTTATTCATCACATTTAAGTTTCGCTCGGTCCATCCAAGCCTTTTGGCCGCTATTTACATCAGCATCGCCTATTTTCTGTTCCCATATTTGTTCCCATATTTGCTCACACACAGTATCCAGTGTTAACGTAGCCAGGGCATGGTTGCTGAATTCATTAAAAATCGTAGTTAAACATGGTAACAGCAGCGAAAGCATCATCATTTATAAAAATAAAAAGTAATCTAAGGTAACCACTTGTTACACTATCGCCACATAAAATTACATAGTTGATCACCATACGAGCGCCAATTTAACATAACAAGGCCCTATCGTGAATGAAATTAATCATGTCGTTACACTGGGTATACAGCGACCTTTCACTTGTCATGGTTATCGATTCAGTAAGCATTAAAATCGCCACAGATAATCACAACCTCATGTCCGTTCACATCAGTTCTGCTCATTAAGATATCATATATATTGAACTGAATACGCTCGGTTTCAAAACCGCCCAGGTGGTCATAAACCTCTAATAGCAGGAGTGGTTTGTGTTGGATAATTTCCACCTCTACAATATTCAGGCTAGACTCAGAATCGGGCAGTTCTATCTCTGTAGAAGGTACATGATTGCGGACCCCAATTAGTACGATTTCAGCCGGACATCCAACAATAACTTTTTTGCCCTCAGTAAGCAGGCTCTCTTGTATCATATAAATGTCGACATCAAACATTAATTTATGCCCCCCTACTCTGTAGAAAAAACATTTATGCCCCTGAGTGCGCCGGGTAACAATGTTGCATAGGTCAAAGTCTCCATGAAGGTACAGTTGAGATGAATGTGGGTGAGAAAGACCATTCCTTTCGGTTGCCTTGGTTCAAGTTACAATCAGCCAGCCCTACTTAATAGCAAACCTTCCCTCATTGATGGTGGTCATTTTTAGTACTGTATTTATGTTGTTATTGCTAACCAAGGTTATTCTGTTCAGGCCACCTTGGTCTAGATCGTATCCCAGTAAAAAGAAAAGTGTATTTGTGAGATTTAATCACATAAACAATAACACTGGGTACACAATCTACTCTAGTGGTTGGCACTAATGTATCTTCCAAGAATTCGATGTAACCATATCCTGGCTTGACAAACCCCAAAGGGGAGGTATCAGTGACTAATTTGCAAATGGTGAAGGTCATTATTTGGATGTTATATTTTCACTAAGGCTAAGAGCAGGCTTTGCTCTCAAGGCCTTTCGCCCATTAGTGGAGGATTTTGATTCCAATTTTATGATTTCATCTGTTTTATCACTATCCACCAGAGTCGAACACAGATTGTCGTCAGTTAATGATCTCATGTCATGCACATGTAGATCCTGTAAGGAGATGTTACCATCTGTCTTTGTGGTTGTGTCCTCTTTTAGTTTTTTGACCCAAATAGTTAGGTCACTTTGTGGCTTATTGCCCATATTGAATCTTCTTTTGGACTTTGCCTTGCCTTCTTAGTCATCAAAGTACCTCCCATCTCGTATTCCTTCACCTCACTGGTAAAAATGGTGCGTTTCATGTGGCTTAAAGCACTCACCTTTGCTCCCTTCCTAGATTTTTGAGTGTTTATTTGTTTTGCCTCCTACCAGAGGCGTTGCTAGGGGGGGGCTAAAGGGGCTATAGCCCCTGGTCTTTTGGTTGTAGCCCCGGATAGAATCTCAGGAGCTACATCCAAAAGGCTAGCTAGCCCCCAGTCCCAACACTTCCGACATCAGCATAGCCCCTGGTCTTTTCCAGACCTAGCAACACCCCTGCCTCCTACGCTCCTTATGTGGCATGTATGTATGATTGGGTTATCCTCCATGTCAGCAATACATATTGATACTTTTATCACAACTTAAACTTCAGTGAATTCCATAGAATTTCTGTTTTGCTGCATTATTTTCTTCACTGATGGTGGTGCGTCAACATTGATGTCTTATGATATGATATGGCATGATATGATATGATATATGATGTGGCATTAATAGCGCGCCTGGACACAAGTGTTTCTAGGCGCGACAAGACAAGGACCGGGAAACAAGGGAGGACAAATTAACTATCTTACTAGGCCTTGTGTCATTCAGATCGCGTAAGTGAGGGGAAGACCGAAGTAGAGAAGTGTCAGGCGGTAGGGGAAGGGGGAAGTGCAGTTAACTCACAAGTGCAGTCAGCAGGTGGCTCATAAGTGCAGAGGGAAGGCACCGTGGGGTTGCAGATACAGACCCTTTAGTGCTGGGGAGACTTGAGGCAGAGCGAGGGCAACTGGACATGCAGGGGCCTCTCCCTGAGTTCATAGGTGGACCAGTTGACCAGTGCGTGGAGCAGTCAGGAGCATCAGCAGGGGAGAGGAAAAGAGAAAGCGAAAGCAAAAAGGAAGCTCTTGAGTTGCTTCCAGAACCAGAGGTGGTTCTGTTCAAGTTTGAGAGAGGCAGGGAGGCTGTTCCAGAGGGAGGCTCCAGACGAGGAGATATATCTGCCCCCAACTCTCTGCTTGGAAAAGTGTCTGGCCCTCAGAGAGTTGGAGGTGAATGAGCAAAGAGCTCGAGAAGGAAGCTGTTTTGGAAGAGAAAGTTGGAGGTAAAGTGGTCCCAGGCCCCAGAAAGCCTTGTGGACAATGCAAAGGGTCTTGAAGTTGATCCTTGGAGCCACAGGGAGCCAGTGAAGAGATTTCAGAGCTGGAGGGATATGATCTGTGAGCTTGAGGCCAAGCACAAGTCTCGCAGTCCTGTTCTGGATAAGTTGTAAAGGTGGAACAGTAGAGGCAGGAAGATTTAGAAAGAGGCTGTTGCTATAGTCCAGCCTAGAGATGACCAGAGCGCTGGAGACAGTGAGCTTCTGGGGGAAAGTGAGAAAAGGAAGAATACCCCTGAGGCGGTGCAGCTGATATTTGACTTCTTAGAGACGTCAGAGATGTGAGGAGAGGAGAGGATGGAGTTGAAGATGACAAAAAGTTTCTTAGGCTCACAGGAAGGAGCAGAACGAAGGCTCAGAGTGGGCGGCCAGAGGGAGAGAGGAAAAGAGGAGCGGGTGCCCCAATGAGGAGTATGTAAATCTTACTAGCATTAAGGCAGAGATCATTGGCGGCACACCATTCCTGAATGGCAGCCAGACAGTCTGGTAAGAGAGAAGAAGCAGAGGTAGCTGAAGGGAGCCTGAAAAAGAGCTGTGTGTCATCCGCATAACATTGAAAATTGGAGCAGAAAGTAGCAATGCGGTGGGCAAGAAGTGCCAGGTAGTTGTTGAAAAGCCAGGGAAAGAGGTTAGACCCCTGGGGAAGACCACAAGTAGAGAGTGAGATAGAAGAGAGGAAAGACCCCAGTTGGACCTGAGAGGGTCGGTCGGTGAGAAAGGAGTTCAACCAGGCCAAGGCCTGATCAGTAATACCAAGATTGTCCCAGAGACAATTGAGCAGGATGGCATGGTTGACCGTGTCAAAAGCAGAGGGTAGATCAAGGAGAATGAGGACAGAAGGGAGATTAGAGTCAAGATTCGAGAGAAAATCTTCATCAGTGTTCAAGAGAGCATTTTCCATACTTCTGGCAGCTCTGAAGCCAGTCTGGTGGTCATTGAGGCAACATACAGATTCAATATGCAGATTAAGCTGGGAGATGGCCAGCTTTCCCAAGAGTTTGCCCAGGAAAGGAGTGATGGAGATTGGGCGATAGTTAGCTGGAGAAGAAGGATCGGCTGAAGGCTTCTTTAGAAGGGGGTGCAAAAGAGAGTGTTTAAGGGGGAGGGGAAAGTTCCAGTGGCAAAGGAGTGATTGCAGAAATAAGCCAAGGCTGGAGCAAGGGTGTCGATGTAGTCCTTGATTCTTCTGGATAAGCAGGGGAGAATCTGCTTTGATGAGATTTTCATAGATCAGATTTGTCTAGAAACATTGTCAGGGGTGAAAAGGGGAAAGGAGGAGAAAGGAGGAGGAGAGATGGCCTCAGACGGGCCAGGAGTGGTAGAGGAGGAGGAAGAGGAGGTAGAGGAAGAGAGGATGGACAGGATGTCCTGAGTTTTAGTAACAAAATGAGAGGCCAAGGCCGTGCAGAGGGCCTGGGAGTGAACAGGAGAGGTAGAGACTGCAGCAGGATTGGTCAGCTCCTTGCAGATTTTGAAAGGTTTGGCCGAGTTATTAGATGCCGCAGAGATGCAGGCTTGGATATAGGCTGTCTTCTTAGAGTGGACAGAGAGTCTGTACTGCCTTTTGAAGCAGGCAGCTAGCCAGTTTGTCAGGGGGTGCACCCAAGGCCCTCCACTTCCTCTCTGCCACCCTACACTTGCGTTTCAGGGAGGGGAGGTTGAAATCGTACCAAGATTGGCACTTGGATTTGAACATCAAGCAGATCCTCATGACAGGGGCAAGGGCATCCACAGTGTAAGTGTCACAACCTTTGGCCCTATAGCAGGCACCTATCCAAATACTTGTTAATATGCCCACACCTCAGGAACCCCCATTTGGATACATGGACCCCAAAGAAGTCATCAGGGAGTTCATGCCCATTCACATAAAGGTACTAGGCGGTTCAGCTGGATGCAATCTTGGTGCACCTGGCACCGCACCCATTGCCCAATGGTGGAAGGTTGAGAACCAGTACCCACCTCCTGTTTTCCATCCACTTCCTGTTTCCCCCAACATGGGGAAGGACAGAAACAAGCATCACTGATGTGCTGCAGACTAGTTTTTGGGGCGTGTTTGGGTGTGGCTGGCTATATAAGCCACACCCAGTCTAGCAATCCTGGCTTCGCGTTACACTGCCAAAGCATCGTGACGCTCACCGGCACAGCTCCTGAGTGCCTAATCAGCAGAAGAATACTGACCTGAAGTGCTCCAAGGACGTTGCGAGCCCAGCCATCTGCTCCGCGCCTATCTCCAAAGGAATATTGACCTGAAGCGCTCCAAAGACGTTGCAAGCCCATCCATCTGCTCCGCTCCAGCACTCCACTGCAAAAGGACCGCCAGTCAGCTGTTCCCCTTTGGCTCCTCGTTACCGCAGCTCCAGCTGGCTCCTGCAAACAACGCTCCAGCTACCGCGGCTCCAGCTGGCCCCTGCAAACAAAGAAGCAAAGACAGTAAGCAATCGCGAGTAATGCGCATCCACACAAGTAAACTAGAGAGAGCTTCGAAACAGACCAACAAACAAAAGAAAGCGCATAGAAGCAGGAAAAAGCGAGTAAGTGGGAGAAAGCGCACAGAAGCAGATTAATCAGCAGAAGAAAGCGCATGGGAACAAGAAAAGAACCGTAAGAAAGAGAATGCGCACAGGAATAAGAAAAGGCAGAGCAAGCGGGAGAAGACGCACAGAAGCAAGAGGAAGCGTACAGTAAGAGACAAACAGCGCAAAAAGCAACAGAGTGCTAGGAGGAAAAGCCAGATAAAAGGTGCATAATCACCAGAAAAGGACAATACCAACAAGACAACAACTAGTGCCACTGTAACCTACCACAACCTATCAACGCCGCAGCAGGACTGGGCTTCGAACTGTGAACCAGTGACGTAACTGATTCTACCACATATAGATTGCGCCCCTGCTTGGAGAATTGACAGGATGGAGAGCTCTACTTTCATATAAAGAAGAGGCAGACCCAGAGAACCCGGTGTATCCACCACAGCCCCGAGAGGTCCTGACATAGTTCCTGGTGCTCCTGCAGAGCCAAGGTGAGCATAACTGAATACGAAGCCCTATTTGAAACCTCTGCCCGAGCACCATGGATACCTCAGACACAGAACAGTTGGCCCAATTAGTAGGAGAACTCAGAGCCGAGGTCCACGCCCCACGGCAGGAGTCAAATGCCCTACGGAGGGAATTTGAAGTAAACAGAGACTGTACCGATGCCTTGACCCGGCAGTTGCTTCAGAGTCAAGCCAGTCAAGCCCCATTACCAGGGAACCAACCTCAGGCCTGTGCCCCTTCTGCGCCCCCTGTACAGGTTATCTTGCCTGGCGTAGTTCACTTGGCCCCGCCTGAGCGGTTTTTGGGTGATTCCAAGAAATTTGCTATATTTAAGAACCAATGTCGCCTGCACTTCCTTTGCAGACCCGGAATGTTCCCAAATGACTAGTGCTGGGTTGCTTTTGTGTTATCGTACCTAGGGGGAAGTGCCGCCAACTGGTCAATGCTCCTGGTAAACCGAGACAACCCCCTATTGCTAGACTTTGGAGGGTTCCAACGTGAACTTGAGAAGCTATTCACCCGTCATACCAAGGGACAGGCTTTGGACAACAAGCTATTGTCACTCTGACAAAGCAGTCAGGACTTATTGACATACATCGCCACCTTCAATAAATTGATCGCTGAAACCAACTGGCCAGAGGAGAAAAGAACTACCCTCTTCTATTGGGGTCTGCGGGGAAGTTAAAAGATGTTTTAGCTCAGGTGGTAAACCCACCTGGTGGATGCGCTGAGTATATTGACCTCACTGTACAGTTGGATAACAGACTCCAGGAACGGAAAACCGATCGGGCACGGGCAGAAGGGAGAACACTGTATGTACGGCCCCGGGAGAATCAACCTCATCAACCAGAACACAACCAACCAGAACCCATGCAAATCGTAGGGGTACGGAGCCCTCTTACCAGAGCCAAGAGGGAAAAAAGAAGACAACAACATCTGTGCTTATATTGCGGCAAAGCAGGGCATTTCCTACATGAGTCTCCGGTGAAACCACCACTAAGAGCCATGGAACCCTTCAGAAAGAAAACGCGCAGATGGACCCGAACCCAGAAAACTCCAATGCCGGGCAAGCGTAGGGGTCTGTTTGTCGAGCCAGGAGAAGGAACCACAGGCCTCACACCTAGTCGTGCCAGTAATCCTGAGTTTCCACCAACAGCCATTGAGGATGCATGCTTTGGAAGCATATATAGATAGCGCAGCAGTGGGCAATTATATTGATAGGGACCTGGCAACTCGGATTGGTCTTCCAATGCGCGCAAAAGCAGTTATGGAGAATGTCACAACCGTTGATGGTACTCAGTTGTCTTCTGGACCTGTGACTCATAGCACTCCTCTGTCAGGATGGCCATAGGGAAGACATTGCCTTCGATCTGATACAATCTCCACAATTCCAAAGGATCTTGGGAATCACATGGTTGGAGACTCACAATCCGTGCATCGACTGGCAAACCAGAGTAGGGACCTTCTCTGATGAATGCGTCCAGTCCTGCTATACAAGAGAACACTCCCCTGCAGAACATATGCAAGCCATCCAACATGGAGGGCCGATGTTGGGCCTAATGGGAACTTTACCCGCAGTCTATCGTGACTTCCAAGACATATTTCAGAAGGAACAGGTGAATACACTGCCACCACACCGGGCATACGACTGCCAAATTGACCTCGTTCCTTGTGCCCTGTTTCCTTGCAGCCGCATTTTGCCCTCACGGAACAGGAGAACCATCATTTGATGACCTACCTTGACCAATACTTGGCTAATGGCTTTATACAACCGTCCAAATCTCTGGCAGCCTCACCCCTCTTCTTCGTCCCAAAGAAGGAGGGGGACCTCAGGGCCTGCATCGATTATCGGTCAATGAACGAGATCATGGTGAAGAACAGATACCCATTACCACTTATCCCAGAGCTCCTAGATCAAGTGAAAGATGCACAGATATATACTAAGCTGGACTTCAGAGGGGCCTATCACCTGGTACGAGAAAAACAAGGCGACAAATGGAAAACTGCATTCAGGACAAAGTATGGCCTCTACGAGTACCAGGTGAAGCCCTTTGGACTTTGCAACGCTCCAGACACATTTCAATACTTCATGAATGATGTATTACGGGACTTGCTGGATGTCTGTGCAATGGTATGTATTGACGATATCTTGATATATTCCACAACGGAGTAAGAACACGTCAGACATTTACAGGCCGTCTTGGAAAGGTTAAGACAACACCGGTTATACACAAAGCTGGAGAAGTGTTTTTTTCATGTGACAGAGGTTGAGTTTTTCAGGTTCCTACTCCCCCTTCAGGGCATCAAAATGGATAATCGTAAGGTGGATGCTATTCTCAGCTGCCCTCACCGACATCAGTTAAAGGAGTTCAGAGCTTCTTAGGCTTTGTGAATTTCTATCGCTGCTTTATTCCCGGGTTTTCTCAGGTCGTACATCTAATAACATCCCTGTTACGAAAAAACAAACGCTTCAGCTGGATCACGGAAGCGGAGGAGGCTTTTCAAGTACTGAAACAGCGGTTTATCTCGGCACCAATACTACAACACCTAAAACCTGATCTCCCGTATGTGGTAGAGACCGATGCCTCCAACATCGCCATGGGAGCCGTTCTATCACAAAGGAATCCTGAAACTGGCCAATTACATCCAGTAGCCTTCTGGTCGAAGAAATTCTCGCCCGCCGAAGTAAACTATGCCATCACCGATAAGGAGATCCACGCAATCAAGACGGCCTTTAAAGAATGGAGGCACTACCTCTTGGGGTCCAGGCACACTGTTATGGTTATTACCGACCACCACAATCTGCAGTACTTAAAGTTCGCTAGAGCACAGTCATCGCATCAGCTGAGGTGGGCTTTATTCTTCACTGAATACAATTATGTTATCACCTATCGTCCGGGTGTGCGCAACCTGAAGGCAGACGCTTTATCCCATCTGGGTAAGGGCGAAAATGCATATGTTACACCTGAACCAGTTGCCATCATACCAGAGGACAAACTCCTGGATATTACTGCCACCTCCCTTCTGGAAGATTTAGAAGCCGACATATAGTGTCACATGAGCTCGAAAGAACTACAAGTCTGGACCACCAAAGACGCTCAACATACAATCATCAAGGGATTGCCATACTACAAGGGTCGTCTTTATCTTCCAACAGCAACCCAACAGGAATGTATCATAGCCAGTTATCATGATACGTTATTGGAAGGACACCCAGGTATAACTAAAACCTTGGCCAAAATCCAACGGACCTACTGGTGGCTGATTTGGCGGAAGGATGTCGTCCAGTTCGTGCTGGCATGTGGAATCTGGCATGTGGAATCTGTGCGCAGAACAAGGCCAAAAAGCAGAAACTGGCAGGGCTTTTACGTCCACTGGAGATTCCCCCCATGCCCTGGCATACATTGTCGTTAGACTTCATCACCGACCTTCCTCCCTGCAATGGGCACAATACGATTCAGGTCGTAGTAGACGTGTTTTTTCGAAAATGGCTCACTTCATCCCCCTAAAAGGATTACCCACCGCACCCACTCTGGCAAAGGTCTTCCTGGAGCAGATCGTCCGATTGCATGGTTTCCCATCAGTTTTGGTATCAGATCATGGTAGCCAGTTTATTTCTAGGTTCTGGAGGAAGAGTTGCGCCCTGGCACAAATTGACATACGCTTATCCACCAGCCATCATCCTCAAACCGATGGCCAAACAGAATGAACTAATCAGACACTCGAGTAATACTTGAGGTGTCTGCTTCATCAATCAGAAGGCACATGGAAAGATATGTTATGGGTAGCTGAATATGCATACAACAAGTTGTATCATTCCACGACTGGACAAACACCCTTCTACGTCATGTATGGGCGACACCCGCAAACCTCTGTCTTCGATCCCCTGGAGGAACTGAAGATGCCTGCAGTAAAGACCTTGCATACAAGAATCAACCAGGTCCTCAAAGAAGCTGCTGAACAATTGGTACAAGCCAAGGAAAGACACAAAAGGTTCGCGGATCAACACCGCAAAGAAGCCCCTGCATACAAGGTTGGAGACTCTGTGTGGTTAGCATCAAGACACGTGCCCACAAAGGACCCAAAGAATTTCGCCCAAGATACCTAGGTCCATACACCATTCAAGCCATAATTAACTTGGTCGCGATGCAACTAACCTTGCCCTCCAATATGCGCTTCCAGCCGGTATTTCACGTATCATTCTTGAAACCGGTCCAACCGGGCACCCAATTAAAGGCACCCCATTATAGACGGGGAGCCAGAATACGAGGTCAGAGATATACTGGACTCCAAAATAGTTAAGTCTAGGCTATATTATCTTATCGACTGGGTAGGGTATGGACCACAAGACAGGTCATGGGAACTCAGTACACATGTGCATGCCCCTCGATTAGTTAGGAAATTCCACGTAACCATCCAGCCAAACCAGGACCGGAGGTTCCACCCTTTAGAGGACCCTTGGGGGGGAGTGCTGTCACAACCTTTGGCCCTATAGCAGGCACATATCCAAATTCCTGTCAAAATGCCCACACCTCAGGATCCCCCATTCTGAAACATGGACCCCAAAGAAGTCATCGGGGAGTTCATGCCCATTCACATTGTTAAGGATGTCAATCAGGCGACACACACCTTGGTCTCAGCCTATCATGCAGCGCACAACTGAATTGCCTATATTTTTATATTGATTCCATATTGAGATGGTACACCGCTCATATCACACACCCTTTTCAAATACCCCGAGTCACAATGGACCATGAGCCAGGTGGGTTGGTAAAATACAATATTTATTTATTTTAAAATTCAAAAGAAATCATACACTTTTTAATATGGGGCAGCAATCACCAATGGGGTGATAATTACAATGACAATGTGACCAATTCACTGGGTTTAACCTGCTAGTGGAACAAAGACACAGCACAGCACAGCAGAATAGGAGCACTTTTTGATTTAGGAACGATAGCACCCAAGTTAGAATTTCCCCCTGCAATGTTCACTCAACCCCCAAATAATTGGATTTTGAAAAGATAGAAAGACACAGCAGGTAATCAGGAATAATAGGCAAGAATCGGAATCCAAATCTGACCTTCCCTCCCCAAATAAGAGATAAAAAAGGATTGTAAGCCCCTTCCAATGTTATGAAATGACACTTGGGAATGGACAATTAAATAATGAATGTGTGTTAAAAACCTTGAAGCAAGTATAATCCCTCACTAAAGCAACAATGCAAAGACACTAACAATCACAAAGAATGGATTACCAAAAGCATGCAGTTCGAAAATGAGTGGAAAATTTAAAACAGTTTGCAGCAAAATGACACGTTGGGAACTTTGCAATTTTGCAATTCCCACCTGAAATTACCCAAACGGTTTTTAATAAAAATTGGTGAAATACACTGATTTGGAGTGCAGTTTTTTGGTTAGGGTATAGAGGATTATCCCAGGGATATTCCAGAAGTAAAACTAAGTCTCTAGCAGGTGAATTGGATGAGGTATGCAAGATATAAAAAGGTGTGCTTTGAGTAAAATGGAACTGTGAAATAAGAAAGAAAATCGGTTGTGACAAGAACAGTTTTACTTTACACTAGAGTATTCAGGCTAGGCCACCAAAGAGGGAATCAGTAAGTTCCAGGGTTGATTTGCGAGTTCAACCCTCTCACCCCAGCACCCAACCTTGGTGGAAACCAGTCCGATCACTCGAAATAGGACTAATGGCTTAGAATGACACAAGATAACATTACTAAAGAGATGGCACTAGCACTAGAATCAAGGGCAGGGTTGCAAGAATGATTCTGACAGTTTCAACAAGTTATCAGGATAAGGATAGGATGACTTAGAGAGTGCAATAAGGACAAAGACAAGATAGTCTATGGGTTTCTATGAGGAGGCGATCATACTCACAGTAAGTGTTCCCTCTAAGCTGTGTGCATATGCGCTTGCCCAGCTTCCTCTGGGTGCCGCTCAGAAGATTTCTAACAGCGCACACAGACAATTCTCACCTATTCAAAAATATTTAATAAGGCACAAGCCACTGCAATTCATTTAAATTAGCTTTCTCTTAAAATAAGCAGCTTGTCTTGATATTCTGCTAATTTGCATTACACTGCTATGCAAGGGTGACCGTAAACACCTAAAATCCCTAAGAGCAAAATACACAAATAAGAGATAAAAAATGAATATTAAAAAATGGCTCCATGAACAGAAGAATCTAACTAAGATACGCCTGCATACATTAACCAAATAATGTTCCCTTCCCACCCATGACTCCTAAGCTTGATTCTACCACACTTTGACCTTATGACTAACTTCTGCCCCAGAACACATTATGATAGTACCGGACAACCTTTACTCCTCCTCTCTTGGCTCTCAGAAAGGTTAGCAGACGTGTACCTACATCCACTTGTTGTATGTTTGTTGTAATATGAATAATATGAATAATGTTCACGTGCCCGAATTTCTGTTATTCATTGTGCCTTACCAAAAGCATCACCCACGCAATACAATCGAACTACCAGCTAAAATATCAGATACTGACTAAGTAAGCAGGCTACCTGGATGTGTAACCTATTCCCATACTTCCTCTTCTTAGTACATGGGTCACGCAAGTGCTTTGAAGTGGCCCCCTTGCAAGTTAACACATTATAAATCTCAAATATTAGTTTGCTCTGTAAGGATTTTGAGAAGCCAAATGTGATGCTCAGTATCTCCAACTTTAGCATTACTAATATTACCCTATAAGTGGAGAGCAATGTTGCAATATCATTTACTTTATCTACAAGGGATAATGAGTATGGGCTATGCATGGTATTACTGGTCCATAGTATAAGGGCACCAGATATTCAGACAGGAGAATGCTTTTCACACAGTCTGCTTTGTTTCCAAGTGTTCAGAGTTCCTTTGGGCATAGACCGTCACACATTATAGGTTAACTCGCTTCTATGCGCACTGTGTAATCCTACACAAAGATATAAGGGTGGGGTATGTTGCAAACAATCTTGTATGCACTGCAAAAGAATTGCATACATGCAGAGTCATGACATTCTTAAAATGCACATAATATGTTGAGCATTAAATATGCCTTGCTTGTAAGGTATTGTGGGTCTGCAAATATCCCAGTGAGTGTTTACTGCTACAATCCCTCACTTTTTACAGTGCTATATCAACTAGCATTGGATGCTAGCACAGGGGCCGGGAAGGGTATGGGAGAAAGAGCACAGGTCTTCACTCCTTGCAGGTGATGAACAAAGCAGCAAATTAAGAAAACCAAGTCAGACGTTTCGGCAGTACACTGAAGGAAATGTGTTGCTTATTTACTAAAGGATAGGAAATTCTAGTACCCGTGTAGACAACAGCACCTTCTTTTTCTTTCTATGCTCAGCTGCAGGGGGCTTTTCAATATAACCATGTGCTCTGTATCGTCTCTAGCATCTCCCTGCATCTGATTTAACTCATAACAAAGAATTACAGAAGAGGGATCCAGGGTTACAAGCAAGGCTCTAATCAGATGTTGCGCCCTACTTGGAGTCAAATGATTTTTGGGGGAGTAAAAAAGTAATTAGTTTTGCCACTAGGAATAATTTCTGCTTATTAAAAGATGTTCTTCCCCTTAGAATTCCTGTTGAGATCAGGCATTAATATTATTAGAGTTCCTTCCTATGCCACTGCTCTACTGGTCACAAATTTGAAGAAATATCAGTAGAGCTTTGTGGGTTGAAGAAACAAAATGTTCGTTGTTTCTCATTTTTGTTTTGCACATTTTCAGGGAGTAAAAATCGATGGTGTATATGTCTCTTAACTGTTAGGCTGGTGTTATCACTACTCATTGGACAACGTAATGTGGATAGTAAGCAGAGGCACAGGAATATTTACTCATCATATTCTGAGGTGCAGTTATTCTGATGCAATTATCATCCTTACACAAATCATTAGAAGCGTGTTCTCCTGGCCCTTGAATTACTTCCTTAAAGTGGCACTTGAACTCCTATCAGCATGTTTTTGACACATTGCTTTTACTTGCCATTAATCCATCGGCAAATGTTGTATTCTGTCTGAATTTCTTGACAGCCACATCCGTATATGACTAGAGATATTTGTGTTTGTAGTACACATGAGTGATTTTCCAGTGGCATAAAACGTTTGCAAGGTATTGTGGCAGATGTTGAAGTCTTGGACTGGTTGATGAGTTTTCTGTTTAATCACATATGACATGTTCTATTTTAGCCTATGTGTTTGGAAAGAGTGTTGTAAGATTTGTCAAGAAATGCAGTGGCAGGGAACAGGAAATTTCAGAATTGAGGCCTTGCTGGGATAGGCTCAGCAATGTTTGGGTTTTGCAGTGGGTCCTGTAGTAGGGTCAGCAATGCTTTGGCCTTGTAGTTGGGATCTGGAATCGGATGGATGGAACAGGAACGCAGCGCAGGAACGTCAATAAGATTGTGTGTATCTAGAGTCTTGTCAGGGACTGTTACGCTCACCTGGCTCCCACAGAGGCGTCGATCTGAACTGGGCAGCTGCGGTCTCCACCAATGTGACGCGTAGGGCCGAGATGACGGACTGGACTGGCCCACCTAGCTTCGTTTGCTTGGCCCGTAGGAATATTCTTCTGCAAATGGAGAAAGGGAATTAACCACCCGTGGAGTTGAGCGTTAATTCCCCCACCCCCACTCTTCTCCCCACAGATCACCTTTGATGTGCCCTCTTATAGTCTCACCTGATGGTTTGAAAAGATGAGCTCCTCATCCTGCATTGAGCGCAGGGGTGCGTTGATAACCAGTTGCTTCACTGGCTCGAAGGAATTGGTGAGTTCCAGAACAATATTGACTCAGAGATTCCCGGCAAGACGCCATAAGTATGAAGTTTGTAAGAGTTCAAATGCCTGACTTTCACTCTTGTCCAATTCCTTGCAGGTTGCAGCTTGACCCTAGTGAAGAGTTTCTCGTGGCAACCGGTAGTATTCTGATAAGGATTTGTATTTTCCAACACATTTCGATAAAATAATGTCAATATGTAACCTGTTGCTTTCTCCCTTATTCAGGCGCTGAGAGAAAGTATGAAGTCTTGGGGAATAATACCTCTGGCGGTAAAATCAGGTAAGTCTATTGTGGTCAGGAGGGTTCCCCTTGTTAGTCCCTTTGTTTCACCTTGCTGTCCTTTTGTTTCCCCTTAGGGGCCAGGGTTTGGCGAAGATGCAGTGGAAGCTGCGCCGACCCGTGAAGAGGAATAGTACCCCCGGTGGTAAAATCAGGTAAGTCTATGGGGGGGAACGAATATTCCTCTGTGTATTCCCTTGGCTCACCTTGCTGTTCTTGCCTTCTCCTTAGGTGCCGGAGTGCGGCGGGAATATGCAGGAGGATGCGGTGGAATGTGAAGATGCTGCGAAGGCTGGTGAGTTCAGCACGGCGCTGCAGCAGGCGACGCGCATAAAATAATTTCTTTCTTCCAGCTCGAAGGCGCGATGGATCGGGAATTCAGGTAAGGATCAAAGGTATTGCTCTTGTTCTAACCTTTTCTCCTTCTTTCTCCCTTCTTCTAGGAACTCCAAACTCGAGGCGGGCGTGTCAGAAGACTGGATGCAGACTTGCAGGCACGGTGAGCGTTACGCTGCTGGATGTAGAATAACGTGAAGCATGTGCTACTCTTCGGGCGTGGTTTAAATAGCCTCCAAAGTAGTCCCAGCTAAGTATTCCTCCCCAGCCCCACCCGAGTAAAAAATAGTCCCTAGGTAAAGTAGTCCCTTCCAAGCCTCTTTTGGCTTGGAGCTCTTGCAGCATGGTCTGCATCAGGTAAGTTTGCAGCATGGTCTGCATCAGGTAAGTTTTAATCTATGAGCCTGGTGCCTATGGCGCCAGGACTGACTCTCCATATGAGCCTGGCACCATAGACGCCAGGACTGCACCCATATAGCCCTTAGCAGGGGTTGTTGGGCTTGCTTGGGATAACTTGATGCTTGCTTCCAGGGTTGCTGGACTTGGTCTGGGTCCCCGGATGTAGGCATCATGACAGGGACTCTTATTTATAATGCATAGTGACATCATCAAAGTATATGACTGGGGCAGGCTTAACTAAACACGGCTCTAACAATGGGATTGGACAGGGGTACTGGTCCCCGCCTAGCTCTAAGCTGGTTGGATTTCCAGAAAATGTCAGATTTATGATGTGAGTTTTACAATATACAAAAACCTCCCACAGTTACTTTACTAAAATCCGATTTTGCCACAAACATACATTCATGCAATTGCAGTCTCTTAGCAAATTATATCCACAGGTTACATATTTGTGCAGCACATTGCAGTCCACTCCTCCAGTCCGTAAAACCCTATTTCTCCCTTCTACCATTTTTACGCGCTTTTCACTGGGATTTATATTGCTCAGAATTCTATAACTTTATACATGGGTATGGGTTATCATAAGGGTTGTATGTGCAAAAATGTGCATTTGCAACATGAATGCTTTTCTTGTAGTTCGCCATAATTTGCCATTTCTGTCCCCAAGGTGTCAGTGAATTCTACCATGTCTTAAAAGAAAGCCCAAATAATCACTTTTAGACTGAGAAAATGCTACATTTTTACAAAGTCTTGCTGCAGAGATGTAAGTCTTTAAAGTTTATTTATGAAATATTCTTTTGAAACAAATGTCAGTCCTTTGTCACTAGATCATTTTTTTTTCTTCCTTCAACTGCTACCAATTGTCATTTCCTTCAAAGCAAGGTGGGTTTTCTCAGCTTGATTGGAGGTTTTATTGCCCCTTCACACTTCAAACTTCCTTGCTGTGAGAGTTCCATTGTCAGTGGGTTAGCCTAGCCTAGATTCTTTCCAACCTAGGAATCATCATTTAGGTGTTAGTATCTGCTGAGATCTTATGGTGTGGCTCCCTTCCTTAGGGGGAAGCTTTTCGCTCTGCCATCTGGAATAACTGGTTTTTGAGAGCTTGCAAATTCAGCCCATGTGTTTTAAAATCTTTATTTTCTTATTTTGGGTCCTGAATTAAAACACACCTGGTGAATAATATAGCCCTTTTGTATTATCACCAACAACACAACCCCTTCACATTGCCTAGGTAATGCAAGCTTTTAATTACAACCAATTTTTTTAAACAGGCTGTTTGCAGAGCCCATTTTAAAATTGTGCTGTGGTGAAAAGCTTGCATTTCTTCTTTAAATTCGGTTGGCAGCTCCATCAGATTCCAACACTGTCTTTGCAACCATAGTCATTTTCTTGAAAGCAGGAGTTTTGTCTGAAGAACAGATATATTGAAACTGACCTAGCTCAGAGAGTTAGAGTCTCTTTGGACTGCTGAGCTTTGGATACTTTTGGAAAGAAATACATGCGTGTTCCCGTGTGAGTAAAAGTGGAGTTCCTTGTTGATTTCTCTGAGAGTTGGTTTGACAGGGCCTTTCATTCAGAAATCATGCCTGGTTTTGCTGAGGCACAATGAGATGTCCTGTGAATGGCAGGGCCTTTTTAATCACAGTAGTTTAAGAAACAAACGTTGGAATTAACGTCAAAGCAGCATTTTTAAAGGGTGAAAAATTTTCATTTTGAAGGAGAATTTTGGGTTTTCAGCAAAGCAGTGCTGCCTTTTCCCTTTATTCCATTTGTATGTTTCAGAAAACACTGGCATGCTCCTTCAGTGTGTCCCTTTGTTCCATACCAATAACACAAAAGGAGGTAGAAGGGGAGGAAAAGGCCCGTAATCAACCACCCTCAAAAAGGTCAACAACCTTTAGTAATTTACATTAGGGTCAAACGGGCATCTTGTTTCTATTCCACACGGGTAACCTCTGGACCAACAACGTGATTGAAAAATGGTCTGCCCTTATTTCATTAAATTAGCAGGCAGTTTCTACAGTCTAGAAAAATATATGAATTTTATTGATATACAAAAGTCAATCATAAAAATACACAGAGAAAATACACACAATGAAGAACAGAACTGTACATTTGTAAGTATTGTACTGACATCGAATGTTTCAAGGGAGAGGAACAATGTGATTTACCTCCACTCAACTTAGCCTCTCTTTTTCTTCAGCTTCAATAATAAGAAAAGACATCAGTGCAACAACATAGAATAGACAGTCGGCCTAATGGGTGTGGAGGGCTGGGCAAGGTAACTGTCCTCCAAAGTTTGAGGTATTTTGCAAATAAAGTGTCTTGTGCAAATGCAAATACGCAGTTGTTTTAACAAAATAAACAGGGTTTTCTCAAACAGCATAGCATTCTCTCATTCAAAATATTCCATACACACCCTTCTCAACACACAATCATCCAACATGTTTCTTCCCATCAACCACACAAAAAAGGGTATAAACCAAATGAAGGGAAATTCGTCAGGGAGCTGTCAGGTCTATGTCAACAATTTACACACTGTGTTGCGCCCAAGGCGCTGTGAGCTTAAGATAGATAAAAAACAGAAACCAACCCAACAATTAGGTGTTTAACAATTCAGTTCTATCAACAGAGAAATACAGATAGTAGCGTGAAATAGATTTGCCACTACTAATTTCTGTTAAGTATACATCCACAAAAACAAAAACCTTGTTAAATCCACGTGTTACCATCAGAAAGATGGTCTAGAATGACCCATCAAATATTCCACCAAAGGGTGCTCTAAGGGCGATAAATGCACAGAGCGTTGAAGTCATCACTATGGGGTGCTTGCGGGCGAAACCACATTTAAAGTCCAACTGGTAGCTCTGTTGTCTTCAAGGTAAATGTCCTGTATGTTCTTGAATGGTGTAGGTGTTCCCAAGGCTAGGGATCCAATAGGGAGGGGGGAGCCGTGTTTGGTAAGGCTGCTCCTCGGGAAGCACATGCGACTGCTCGTTCTGTCGTACCCAGGCAGCTCAGTGAGTTCTGTCTTCTTTCCGTGCGGCGCCGTCTTCCAGGTGTCAACGTGGGTGTGGCTGGATGCATGCCCTGTCCCTTTGTTCCATTCTGCCTGATGTGTGCTTGGCAGGACGGTGCAGCCCTTTTTTTTTTGTTGGAAGATGCAGTTTTGAGACCATGGCACTCACAGGAGCCAGCACAGACATATTGCTGTTTCTTGCTTCTTGCGCAAATGCAGCTTGGTGATGTGGGGAAATACTGTTGAGTGGGTCAATACATCCCACATACCCCCCCCCCGACTTCTTCTGAGCTTCCAAGTCGAGAGAGAGTCGGGCAAGTGGAATTCCTCAATGTGGCAAAGCAGGATTGGTCACGCATGAGTCCTTCTTCCATCAGAGAGCAGTGCGTCACGCTCCTCTCGCTGCCTCTGGTTGGAACGTGGAACGACACCCCCAGCTTTCTCTTGGATCTTCCTTTATGGTGTTGAGTGACAACCCCGGATTTCCTTGGGTTTCTTCTTTCCAGGACCCCGAGGAGGTAGTGACGGTGCAAAAAGTACAAATCTATGAAAGAGAACACAAACCGGTTACTACCATTTCCCACTAACTGCCCTCCAATCGGGTTGACAGCAGTGGGATACGCAGGCATTCAATGATGATAATTGATAATGAAGAAAAATACACCGTTATTTAGTTATACCGAAAACTCTATCTGTCCCTTCTAGTTCTTCTTTTCCTTATTCTCATGTTTTAGATGTCTCCTCTATTTGATTCTCCCTTGGCACCTCAATTTGCTGCAAAGTGTGACTTGGGTGACAACTCTTTAGCTGAGTAATATGGACCCATTTCTCTTCTGTCAATTCGCCTTTGGGGATGCAGATTCTGTAGGCGACAGGTGAGATTTTATCGACAATTTCAAAAGGTCCTCCAGCTAGGCAAAAATGTATGCTCTTTGGTCTAGTTCCTTTGGAAATTGTACAAGTAGACCCTGTCTCCTACTTGGTATTCCTTTTTGGTTGTCTTTAGATCATATTTAGTCTTCATCCCCTCTGCAGATCTTTCTAGATTCCGCTGAGCATACGCAAAAGCATGTTGAAGGTGTTTTCTTAGATTCTCAACATACTCATGATTTGTGGAGGCGTTTATCAGTGTGTGCTCCAGTGGTCTATAGAGCAAATGCTGAGGTAACACCATCCTTCGCCCAGTCATCAGCTCAAAAGGAGACATCTTAGTTGCAGAAAAAGGTGTAGATCTGATGGCCATCAGGACAAGTGGTAATCGGATGTCCCAACTTCGCCCAGAATCTGCCACAAACTTATTTAGAATGCTCACAATGGTTTTATTGTACCTCTCAACTCCACCACTAGAGGACATTGGTATGCAATGTGAAGTTTCCTTTTTACCCCAAGTATCTCCCACATCTTTGTCATTACTTTGCTGGTGAAGTGACTACCTCGGTCTGACTCAATCCTTTGGGGTAGGCCAAAACGCGAGAATATGTGATTGATCATCAGGGCAGCTGTTGTTTCTGCCTTGCAATTTGGGGCCGGGAAATATTCCACCCATTTGGTAAACAAGCATGTTACAGTTAACATGTACTTGTTCCCCCTAGAGGAGCGAATCATGGGCCCGACTAAATCTACTTGTAAATCTGACCAAGCCAGTGTCATCCCCTTCTTCTGAAAGGGAGCTCGGTGTGTGAGTGATGTTGGCTGAAATTGTGCACACACAAGACACCCCTTCAAGTATTGGTCAAGGTCCTGCCCCATGTGTGGCCAGTATCCAACCTCTCGCAAGATTCCTAAACTAGTGTGAAACCCCCGATGACCGGCTATGGCCGCATCATGGGCGTGACTGAGCATCAGGCTTTGGAATGAGGTAGGGACCACCCACTGGTCAGAGCCAGCTATGGATCTCCTTACCAACAAATCGTCTTGTATTCTGAACATTTTTGGACATTTCATCAACATTCTGAGGTCCTCTTTCCCAATGTAATCGGTATCCATCATGGGAAAGTTCTCAGGGTCCTCAATGTGTTGATAAAATTTACCAATAATCGGATCCCCTTTTTGTGCTGTGATTAAATCAGCATATGGGGTCTCCTTACTCCATTGGGCAGTTGAGAGTTCATTGTGAGCATTTGTTTGGGACCTAGTGATAGCAGTGACCTGGATTTCCCCCAACAGGGACCCGATCTCAAGGAGATCCCCCTGGATAGCTCTGGTTTTGGCCAGCTGATCAGCTAGGTCATTTCCAGTTTTGTCTGGTCCCTCTATTCTGGAATGACCCTTGATCTTCTTCCAATAGATGGTCATCCCACTAGAGGTGACCAGATCATCAATATTTTGGATGAGCTTGCCATGTTTCAGTGGTTTATTATTAGCACATAGCATGCGTCTGGTTTCCAATTAACCAGGTGCTCCACGAACCCGTTCCGGACATAATCTGAGTCAGTGATTATGACCAGTTTGTGGAGTTGGTGTTGGACGGCGGTGGGGATTGCCTGATGAACTGCCATTAACTCCACCACCTGAGTACTACGGGGACCGATTTTGTACCCAGCGGAGGGCTGCGGGGCATCATTTACCCAGGCATTCCCAACGGCGGCCACCAGTTCCTTTTCCTCGTTGTTGTCAACATGGTAGGAGCACCCGTCCACATAAACTGTAGGCATTCCCTCGCACTTGTCTTCTTCATAGACCTTGTGCGGGGAATTCAGGTACGCCTCCATGTTGTTCTGGGTTTTAAGTCTTTTGTCCTTGAGACAGTTTTCTCTGGCACAATCATGGAAGTCAGCCAGACCTTGCACGAGGGGACTCTTCTTGTTTTGGACATATCTGACCTCCCCAGGAAAGCCTTGCATTGACAGAATCCAGGAAGTAATTCTGGAATTACTCACATTTCCGGCCTGGGTTCTGTCACTTTGGAGGTATTGCAAAGGCTGGTGTGGAGTCTCCACTATGATGTGTTCCCTCTGGATGAACGGGCAGTCATTTTTCAATGCCCATGCCATTGCCAGGAGTGCCTTCTCACAATTGTTGAATTTTTCCTCTACAGAGGATAAAGTCTTGCTTGCATAGGAGATGATTTTATTGACCTTGTCATGCTTTTGATATAATACTGCTGTCAAGCATGTATTTGAAAACCCTGTCTCCAAGAAGAATTCCTTGTTTTTGAAAGGGTAAGCTAGACAAGGCGCTTGTGAGAGGCTTCATTTGAGTTGCTTTACTGCCTCAACTTGTTCTGGACCCCACTCCCACTTGACCCCCCCTTCAACTGATAAATCAGGGGTCTTGTGATCTCTGCGTAATCCTCAATGAACTTCCTACTGTAATTGGTCAATCCAAGGAGGCTTCTTAGCTCATGCAGAGTTGTGGGGTCTTTCAGTTTTAGGAGTGCTTCCACTTTCTTCTCCTGGGGACAGTGACCCTGATGAGTTATTTCATGCCCCAAGAAGTTGACACAGGTTCTGCACCACTGTGCCTTTTCAAGGATAATTTTGCTCTGGCATCCCTCAACTGTGTCAGAATATAATGGATTTCCGCTATGTGTTCCTCCATAGTTGAGCTTTTTATCAGGACATCATTCACATAGGCCAGGTTACCCCTTTCACCCAAGTCAGGCATGGCCTTATGTAGGAATATGTTGAATTCATTACCGGAGTTGATGTATCCGAAGGGAGTCCGGGTCCAGGTGTACTGCTGACCCCCAAAGGTAAAGGTCAGCTTGTATTGGTCCTCACTACTGACAGGCACGGTCCAGTACTCATTGGTCAGGTGAATGGCAGTGTATACCTTTGACCCCTGGATCTGGGCCAGCCCCTGGTTAATGTATATTATAAAAATAATATTAATACCCAGATCAAATTTATCTCTGACCATATGACATCTACAATAGGTAGCATAGATATTGCTAGAGATTCTCCTGTATTTTCCTTTAAAACAGTCTCCACAGAAGAAGTTATTGATATAGTTTCCAAACCTAAACCTACCTCATGTAAAGGGGATGTATTTCCTGCTACTTTATTTAAAGAACACATCTCAACCCTTGCCCCATGGGTAACTACCTTTATTAATCGATCCTTTCAGGAGTCACATGTCCCTGAAAACATAAAGGAGGCATGGGTTACACCCTTGCTTAAGAAGGAAAATGTGGATCCTGCTGAGGCGGGGAACTACCGTCCTATTACAAATGTTCCTTTCATATTGAACATTTTGGATAAAATCGCCTACTGTCAATATCAGACCTTCGCTGATGAGCAAGATATATTAGCTACCCAACAGTCCGGTTTCCAACCTAACCATGGGACCGAGACTGCGTTGATGGATTTGAAATCACATATCGTGGGTCTAATCGATTAAGGCAATAGAGCCTTGCTGCTGTTCCTAGACCTGTCCGCCGCAATTCGATCTTGTTGATCATCAACTTTTGGCGGACAGGTTGACCTCAGTTGGTAAATGTTCCACAGAAACATCAGCATGGTTTAAATATTTCTTGGGTCCACGAAATACGAGAGTGACTAAGGACAATGCTCACTCCATTGCTTCTATACTATTACGTGGCATCCCTCAGGGTTCATGTCTTTCACCCTTGCTTTTTAATAATTACTCACGCCTTCTCTGTGCTCTTTTGTCGGGTATGGGCATATATTTTGCCAATTATGCCGATGACACGCAGATTGTTATCAAACTTACCGGTGTGTATCAAAAAAGACTTAGAGCATATTAATTACATTTTTGCCAAAATTCAGAAATGGATGGATTTAAACTCTCTGGCCCTCAATGATGCCAAAACTGAGCTGCTGGTTTTGGGCACTCAGCAGAGGCTAAAGAAACTGGATATAAAATATGACAATTTTTTGGTTGGTCAACATGTTATCCACGTATCAAAATCTGTAAAAACCTTAGAGGTCTTTTTTGACCCTCAATTGTATTTTACTCGACAGACCAACTATCTTAAATCTTCCTACCATTACTATATCCAGCTCTTATGGCAGATATACCCATACTTGTCCAGAGAAAATCTTGCACTGATTGCAGCTGCGATTGTGACCTTCAAGCTGGACTACTGCAACAGTCTCCTGATTGGTACATCCCAGGCCAATCTTAAGACATTGCAGGTGATCCAGAATAGCGCAGTGCGAGTTGTGATGGGACTCAAGTGCAATATGCATGTTTCCGAGGCAAGGCACAGTCTGAATTGGCTGCCGGTTCAACGGCGGCTACATCATAAAGGGCTGTCCATTGTGTATAAATGCCTGTACGGCAAGGCCCCATCATATCTCACTGCTAGGATGAAAAAGAAACCGGACGGTCGCTCATTACGATCTAGTAGTGATACTACCCTAGTCCAACCCCTGTCTACTTTAAAAAGATTTGGGGAGCTGGTTTTAACTCCTGGGCGCCTGCCTTATGGAATTCTCTGCCATTCTATGCCAAAATACCTTGCTGATAGCAGTTCACTAGGTATCTTTAAGACACAACAAAAAACGTTCTTGTTTGACATAGATCAAGGATAACCTCTTCCTCCTCCATGCTGCTGTTTTATTCACTCCTGTATCCCACCTGTGTGTATTTTACATCGGTTTTCTTTGTTGGTTTACTAGATGAATACTGCTCTCTTTTGTGTCTCTTCTTTTTTTTTGTTCTGAATTTTTATGTTACTTGTCGTCTGTCTTTTCTCTCCTTCCTGTGTGCGCCCTGATGCCTTGGGGTTAGTGGCGCAATACAAGAACATAGATAGATAGATAGATAGATAGATAGATAGATAGATAGATAGATAGATAGATAGATAGATAGGTAAGGGAGAGGCCATCGGGACATGTGGACCTGTTTATTTAGCTCCCTAAGGTCGGCACAGAGTCTCCACTGGCCGTTCGGTTTTAAAATCCCCAGCACTGGATTATTAAAGGTGCTGTGGACTGGACGAATTATCCCACAGGACTCAAGGTTTTTGATTATTTCCGTCAGGTACTTCATGGATGCGAGAGGCAATTGATATTGCTTCACAAACACTGGAGTAATTCCAGGGTCCGTGGGAATTGTTGTTGTATGGATTTCGGTGTGAACACAGTCATACGAGTCCACAGCAAAGACATCTTCAAAATCTAAGAAAACCTGTTTCAACTTTTGCTTTTGCTCCGGAGTCTCACAAATATCAAGTAGGTTGACTCGCTCTTCAACCATTTGCTTGAAGCCTAGGAAAGACTATCTTTTTATATTGATTCCATATTGAGATGGTACACCACTCATATCACACCCCCTTTTCAAATACCCTGGGTTACAATGAACCAGGCTGGTTGGTAAAATACAATATTTATTTTAAAATTCAAAAGAAATCATACACTTTACTTTACACTAGAGTATTCAGGCTAGGCCACCAAAGATGGACACAGTAAGCTCCAGGGTTGATTTGCGAGTTCAACCCTCTCACCGTAGCGCCCAACCCTGGCGGAAACCAGTCTGATCACTCGAAATAGGACTAATGGCTTAGGATTACACAAGACAAAATTACTAAAGAGATGGCGCTAGCACTAGAATCAAGGGCAGTGTTGCAAGAATGATTCTGACAGTTTCAACAAGTTATCAGGATAAGGATAGGATGACTTCAGGAGTGCAATAAGGACAAAGACAAGATAGGCTATGGGTTTCTATGAGGTGGCGATCATACTCACAGTCCACTTTTAGTTTGAGATTTTTGGACCGTTAATTGCTCTGGTCACTACACGGCAGCGCGCCTGGCAAACAGCGGGGCTGTTCTGGTCACCGGATGGCACTTCTGGAATGGCAATTCTGATCTCTGGATACTAAAGGTCAAGTGGATGGCAGGATGTTAGGATGTTAGTGGTATCAGGATGCTTCCCAAAAACACCACAGCTTTCCCTTTTGGTTATTTGGGAATTTCAGTGGGATTTCAGAATTGAGGCCTTGCTGGGATAGGATCAGCAATGTTTGGGGTTTGCAGTGGGCCCTGGAGTAGGGTCAGCAATGCTTTGGTCTTGTAGGATCTGGAATCTGGATGGATGGAACAGGAACGCAGCGCAGGAACGTCAGGAAGAGTGTGTGTGTCTAGAGTATTGTCAGGGACTCTTATTTATAATGCATAGTGACATCATCAAAGTATATGACTGCGGCAGGCTTAACTAAACACGGCTCTAACAACTGGATTGGACAGGGGTACTAGTCCCCGCCTAGCTCTAAGCTGGTTGGATTTCCAGAAAATGATGTCAGATTTATGATGTGAGTTTTACAATGTCCAAAAACCTCCCACAGTTATTTTACAAAAATCTGATTTTGCCACAAACATTCATTCATACAATTGCAATCTCTTAGCAAATTATATACACAGGTTACATATTTTGTGTAGCACATTGCAGTCCAATCCTTCAGTCCGTGAGATCTTGTTTCACCCTTCTAACAGTTGTTGCGCTTTTCACTCAAAATTCTATAACTTATACATGGGTGTGGATTATCATAAGGGATGTATGTACACAAATTTGCATTTGCAACATGGATGCTTTTCTTGTAGTCCGCCATACTTTGCCATTTCTGTCCCGAGGTGTCAGTGAATTCTACCATGTCTTAAAAGAAAGGCGAAATAATCACTTTTACACTGAGAAAATTCAACATTTTTACAAAGTCTTGCTGCAAGAGATAAAAGTCTTTTAAGTTTATTTATGAAATAGTCTTTGGAAACAAATGGCAATCCTTTGTCACTGGATCATTTTTTTTGTCTTCCTTCAACTGCTACCAACTGTCATTTCCTTCAAAGCAAGGTGGCGTTTCTCAGCTTAATTGAAGGTTTTATTTCCCCTACAACTTCAAACTTCCTTGCCCTGGGAGTTCCATTGTCAGTCGGTTAGCCTATCCTAGATTCTTTCCAACCTAGTAATTATCATTTAGGTGTTAGTATTTGCTGAGAGTTTATGGCGTGGATCCCTACCTTAGGGGGAAGCTTTTAGCTCTGCCATCTGGAATAACTGGTTTTTGAGAGCTTGCAAATTCTGCCCATGTGTTTTAAAATCTGTATTTTCTTGTTTTGGGTCCTGAATTAAAACAAACCTGTGGAATAAAATAGCCCCTGTGTGTATTGTCACCAACAAAAAAAACCCTTCACATTGCTAGGTAATGCAAGCTTACATTCAATTTACTTTTAAATGGGCCATTTTTTTCCTTCAGTTTGCAAAGGCCCATTTTTACATCTGTGGTGAAATGCTAGCACGTATTTCTTTAAATTGGGTTTGGCAGCTCCATCAGATTCCCACACTGTCTTTGCAACCACAGTCACTTTCTTGAAAACAGGAGTTTTGTCTGAAGCACAGATATATTGAAACTGACCTGGCTCAGAGAGTTAGAGTCTCCTTGAACTGCTGAGCTTTGGATACTTTTGGAAAGAAATAAACGCGTGTTTCTGTGCAAGTAAAAGTGGAGTTCCTTGTTGATTTCTCTGAGAGTTGGTTTGACAGGGCCTGTCATTCAGAAATCATGCCTGGTTTTGCTGAGGTACAATGAGATATCCTGGGCATGGCAGGGACTTTTTAATCACAGTACTTTAAGAACAAATGGAATTAGCATCAAAGCAGCCTTTTTAAAGGGTGAAAATGTTTCATTTTGAAGGGGAATTTTGGGGTTTCAGCAAAGCAGTGCTGCCTTTTCACTTTATTCCATTTATATGTTTCAGAACACACTGGCACGCTCCTTCAGTGTGTCCCCTTGTTCCATCCTGCCTGATGTATGCTTGGCAGGATGGTGCAGCCCTTTTTCGTTTGTTGCAAGCTGCAGTTTTGAGGCCATGGTGCTCACAGGAGCCAGCGCAGCCATATTTCTGTTTCTTGCACAAATGCAGCTTGGTGATGTGGGGAAATACTGTTGAGTGGGTCAATATATCCTACAACATAAAGGTACTAGGCGGTTCAGCTGGATGCATTCTTGGCGCACCTGGCAAAGCACCTATTGCCCAATGATGGAAGGTTGAGAACCAGTATCCACCTCCTGTTTTCCATCCCCTTCCTGTTTCCCCCAACATGGGGGAGGACTGAATCAAGCAACACTGATGTGCTGCAGACTAGTTTTTGGGGCGTGGTTGGGTGTGGATGGCTATATAAGCCACTCCCAGTCTAGCAGCCCTTGCTTTGCGTTACACTGCCAAAGCAGCATGACGCTCACCGGCACAGCTCCTGAGTGCCTAATCAGCAGAAGAATACTGACCTATAGTGCTCCAAGGACATCGCAAGCCCGGCCATCTGCTCCGCACCTATCTCCAAAGGAATACTGACCTGAAGCGCTCCAAAGATGTTGCGAGCCCATCTATCTGATCCGCTCCAGCACTCCACTGCAAACGGACCACCAGTCAGCTGTTCCCCTTCGGTGCCTCGTTACCGCGGCTCCAGCTGGCTCCTGCAAACAACGCTCCAGCTACTGTGGCTCCAGCTGGCCCAGGCAAACAAAGAAACAAAGACAGTAAGCAATCGTGAGTAATGCGCATCCACACAATTAAGCTAGAGAGAGCTTAGAAACAGACCAACAAACAAAAGAAAGCGCATAGAAGCAGGAAAGGCCGAGTAAGCGTGAGAAAGCGCACAGAAGCAGATTAATTTGCAGAAGAAAGCGCATGGGAACAAGAAAAGAACCGTAAGAAAGAGAATGCGCACAGGAATAAGAAAAGGCAGAGCAAGCGGGAGAAAGCGCACAGAAGCAAGAGGAAGCGCACAGTAAGAGACAAACAGCATGAAAAGCAATAGAGTGCTAGGACGAAAATCCAGATAAAAGGTGCATAATCATCAGAAAAGGACAATACTGGCAAGACAAGAACTAGTGCCGCTGCAACCTACCACAACCCACCAACGCCGCAGCAGGACTGGGCTTGGAACTGTGAACCAGTGACGTAATCGATTCTACCTCATAAAGATTGCGCCCCTGCTTGGAGAATTGGCAGGATGGAGAGCTCTACTTTCATATAAAGAAGAGGCAGACCCAGAGAACCCGGTGTAAATACCACAGCCCCGAGAGGTCCCGGCACAGTTCCTGGTGCTCCTGCAGAGCCAAGGTGAGTGTAACATTTACAGATAGAGGGATGAAGGTTAGAGAAGTCTGTGTCAGGGTGAGAGTCAGCCAAATGTGCAGGAGGAGGAGAGAAAGTAGCAGCAAAATCCTCAACTGATACACGATTCATGGGTCGGATGACCGAGAAGGTAGGTGGCAGTGCTGGAGTCGGCTTGACCTGCGAGAAGAGAGAGAGAGGTGAGAAGAAAGGAGAAAGTGATCACTGGAAGAGAGAGGGGTGGAGAGAGGGTTAGAGAAGGGGAGGTCTGAGGAGATCAGAACATCTAGGTTGTACCCTGCAGAGTGATTCGGGCCAGAGGGAAGAATAGTGAGAGAGAATCGCAGAGGTTGCGAAAGGGTCCTTCGAGGGGCAGAAGTTGACCAGGCGCCCTGTAGATACTGGCCACAGTGAGAGAGAGGCCATGAGAGATGGAGAGCCTGCAGACCATGCATTCAAAGGAGGAGTAGTGCTGCTTTGGAATGATAGAAGCAGGCATCCAATCTGGGAAAATCAAGGCTACACCCCACCAGGAAGGTTGGCTCTGGGTTTGGAGAGGATCTTGTAGCCATCGGGAAGGAGAGTGTAAAAACTCGTGACAGAGCTGGGCGTAAACCAAGTCTTGGTGAGACCGAGTACATCCAAATTGTGCTCTTCCAGGAGATGGCAGAGGTCAGAGAAGTGTTCGACAGGTGAACGAGAGTTGAGAGTAGTGATGTGGAGCAGTTTGCCACATTTGAAGGACTTCTGGGGAGGGGTACAGGTCAGAGGTACACCCTGCAGAAGCGTTGGAGGTGCCCAAGAATGGGCAGAGGAGGACGAAGAGAAGGCATGGTAGTCAGAGAGGGAGAAGAGAGTGCCAGAGGGGTGGCAGAGGAGGGAGGCAACAGGGTGGCCAGAGAAGCATTATGGGGTGCTGAAGAGGTGGCAGAGGAAGGAGACGGCAGAGGAGCCACAGAAGGGTAAGAAGGGTAAGAAGGGATAGCAGGAGAGGAAAGGATGTTCATAAGGCGTGGGAAGCATCTATCAAAGAGGAGGAGATTGGCCAGAGGTCCCTGGAACAAGACGCTGTCATTTTATTTTAGTTTATTTTTTTAAACTTTATTTGTTTTTAGTCAAAAATGTAGACCTTACAAATAATTTGAGATTCTTTCAGACAATACAAAATTGTTAAAATCAAACAACATAAGATATTGTGATATGAACACAATCGATGTAACATGTTGAACATAAAATGTCAAATTCATAAATTAAAATCTGTACAAGAGTACACTAGATTTGAGCACCATCAATTCTCAACATTCATTAGTTCTCTATAGTTGAGACGCATTTTCCAATTCTTTCTCGATAATATTTACAAAGTTTGTTGTTTTTACTACAGAAGTGTCAGTTGATCCCCACATACATTTAGTCCAAATCCACTCTCTAGCTAGAATCGTATTAGCTTGCACAAAGGACTTTATAAGAATGCATCGTATATTTTCAAAATAACAGCAATATAAAAACAGATGTTTTAAGGTCTCCAGAGCTTGATTACAAAAACGACATACCTCGTTAGTGTGAGCCAATGTATCTTTAGACCAGTATTTCGTTCTAGATCGAGTGTGAATTAAATCTAGCCTGAAGCGCATAAATGTGCGACGGACCTTAGAGCAGGGACAAAGTATCAAGTAAGACATACGTGGTTTCTGCTTGTGAATAAATTTGCGATATTCCGCACAAGAAGGGTAGATTTCCATTTTCGAACAGGTATCGCCCCAATCCTGTAGCAATAGCTTTTTCTTGATTTTCTCTTGAAAAAGTTCCATGTCTTCCATTGGGAGATTGATCTTATCCAGAAAAGTTAGCATGCGTTCTTTAAATTGCACCATAGAGGGAGGGTTGTTATCTGCTAGCATTCTGTTTAACCCTATGTAGAGCGAGTTTCTAATAGGAAATAATATTTTAGCAAAATTATTTAGCATGCGCCAATTGTATCTGGAGGAGAGGGAGTTAATCCCCAACTCGTGTCTTATCACAACATTAGGCATTGATAAAGGTAAGCCTAATACATCTTTCCAAATATGCCCTTGAAGTTGGTCCAATATTGGCCCTAAGTCATGTAAGGTAAGTTCAACTCCATATAATAAAATGGCTTCAACTTTTTTTGAATAAAATTCCAAAAGTGGCAATAGAGAAAATTTGCAGATTTTCTTTAGTAGGATTTTCATTTGGCATTTTAATGGAGAAATTTTCGCATTCAATTGTTCCTTCATGAATTTATAGGAGGTATTCTTTGAGAGAATCAATCCTAAGTACGGTAAAGTGGGGCTGATTGTAATTGGAGAAACACCAATTTTCCATACAAATTTACGTACTATTTTCTTATTTGAGAAAATAATAATGTTAGATTTTTGAGGATTGACTACCAAATTATTAGAGCTACAATATTGCATAAAACAATCAAGTTTAGCTTGAAGACCTGACTGAGTCCGATCGAAAAATAAGATGCCGTCAGCGTACGCTAACCAAGACAAGGTAAAGGAGCCAATGCGAATTGCAAACGACTTCTTAGCATTCCATAGATCTTCTATATCTAGTAGGTAGAGATTGAATAGTATCGCTGCTAAATTACAGCCTTGTTTAACACCTGTAAAAGATGGAATAGCTTGGGTTAGAGACCCTTCCCTGTTGATTCTAACTTTGAAATTAGTTCTAAAGTGCAACATTTGAATAAGAATAATGAGATATTGGGGGAATTTTGCTTTCCGCAATTTTTCCCATAATTTGCTTCTAATAACCCTGTCAAACGCAGCTTTCAGATCTAAGGAGGCAACAAAGACGGGGCCATGAGACGGGCATGTGGCATGAAATATAATATGAGCCATCAAGCATGCATTAAGGGGGGTTCCCATCCCTTTGCGAAAACCCACTTGCGAAGAACATAAAGAATCGTGATTGCGTGCGAAAATTTCAAGTTCTTGTAGAATTAGAGAAGCAAATATTTTCGCAGCAACATCAATGATCGCTATAGGACGATAATTATTTGGGTCTTCAATTGAGCCTTTTTTATGTAAGGGGATGATAATTGAAGTAAGCCAAGACTCCGGTATCCTTTTGTATTTGAATATCTCTTGGAAAATCGTAAGAAAAATAGGGGCCCAGAATAAAGGGTCATCCTTTATTAAGCAAGGAGGGAGTCCATCAGGACCTGCACATTTAGAGCTTTTTAATTTCTGGATAGCCTCAAGTATGTCATTCTTTCCCCAAGGACAGACATTAGGAAGTAGATGGCAATCAGGTGGAGTATCAAGCACACTGAAATTTTCTTGAGAGCATATTTGGCGAGAAAAAAAGAAGTCCAGGTTGCACTATCAATGCCAGAGACAAATTCACGCGATGGTTCTTTGTCTAGAGATCTTATCGTATTCCATATGTCTTTAGTCTTGCGATTGCAAAGAAGAGTTACTATTTTTTGATTTTGAAGCAGTTTGTTAGCATCATGAATCTCCTTTACTGCTTTTTTATATGAAAATAGAACCTTTTTTTTCGTGCAAAATACTCGGCATTGAAGCACAACGTAGACTTCTTTAACATCCGTATGCGAGCGTTTTTCTTACTTTTTAAAACTGCTATCTTAGCACAAAAGTCATCTCTGTTATATTCACAAGAGAGTTACTCAGACTTACGAAAAACACCCTTCGCCAAATGTGTGGCAATCATTTCACAATTCCATTTTAGGATTGCAGAATTAAACATACCATTTTGTGCTTTGTCTTTCCAGAGGTCTCTATTGACAATGAATGTGAAATCTCTGCATGTAGCAGGAGACCAGTTGATTGAGGCACCTGGTCTGTGACTTTGAATTAGTGCTAACTGAGCTACTGGAGGACACAAGGTAAAATAGTTCCGAATTGAGGTAGTGATCATCACATGATCGCCCATATCAGTCCTAAGGGTATTTGTTTTAGTCATAGAACGAGAAAGTCCATTTGAGGCAAACATATGATCGATCCATGAACTTGCGTTACCCCTTTTCCAAGTGACATTACAATGAGTATCTGTGTGGTCAATTAAGTGTATATTCCAGGTTTTGAGGAATTTACACCAAATCTTTCCTTTTAGACTAGAGGCATGGTGATGGTGTGAGTGGGAACTCTTAGAGATGCCATGGTATCCCATATGGGAATTAAAATCTCCTCCGATAAGCATTTCTGCATGTGGAGCTTTGCAGAGTGCACGGTTAAGAGCATCACCTAAGATCTCAACCGCTTTTTCAATTAGGAGTTGAGCGGGATTCCAATAAAGGGAGACCAACAATAGATTTTCATTCGTTTTAACCAAGAAGGAAATATCCAACATGATGAACATATCCGATTCATATATATTATTGATGGTAAAATTTAAACGGGTGTCAATCAAGATCGCAATGCCACCAGTAGGTCTCCCTTTCATCCCTTTTTTAGCATGGTGGGAATAGGTTTTATAGCCGTCAAATTGGATGTCTTTCGTGGCCATAGACTCCTGAATAAATAGAATGTTAGGTAAGATTTTATGTTCTGCCGCTCTTCTCCATTTCAGTAAATTAAGTAGCCCACAGCAGTTCCACGACACAATGGTAAGGTCATGACTTTATGAAGAGGCTGTAGATGTACTTATATTGACAGCAGACTTTATGAGAGGCTCCAGCCATTTAAGCCCATTTAGGGCATTAGTCAAGGCAGAAAGTTGTTCCGACATGTTTTTGTTCGATGCATTATCTACAGATGGAGAATCTGTGGAGTCACTGTTTAGTTTCGGAGGAGGTGGTTGGTATTCCAGAAAGTCCATAGCAATTTTTATTTGTGGAAAACCAACCATAACCAGACCAAGGATCGAAAGATCACTTTGGTAATCCCACATTAGTTTAGCAATTATGGGAGAAGACACTTTAGACAGCATCCTGTTGTTATTCGTATTAGGCAATCTTATCCACTCTATGTCATTTGTGACCAAATTTCTGAGTGGAGGAATTTTATATAGGGCGTTCATGAGGAACGATCTGTTAATGCGAGCTGTCCCATTGATTTTGACGTCACTGATCCATCCAATGGTATTTTTCATTTCCGAAGGGATATTCTGGAATTGGTGGATGGTTTGATTCTCTTCTACCTCATTAGGGCACTCTTGTTGGAAAGCCTCGTCGGCGCTTTCTTTCAATTCTTCGGGCAAGTCACCCCCTGCATGGAAATTTGTTATTCTAGGTTCAGTCCTTGTTTGACCAGCTTGATCTTGTTGTATGATTGCTTCTGGAAGGGTGTTTTTAGCGAGGGTAGATACTGTAGAATCAGATATGGATTGACTAGGACCCTTCGTCTGCAGAACCTTTTCAATCAATTGACCTTGCTTAAAGTGAATATCTATGCAAGAGCTTTCATCTTTGGGGATTGATTCTAGTAGTATGGCAATTTTTTCTAAGACTTCTTTGCTATGCATTGTTTTTGAATGTTTTTCTTCTTCAATCACAGTGGTCGCAGTCTCTCCAAAACTATTCTCTTTACTTTTGAATGTAGTGTTTCTAGTGAACCCATCCGATTTTTTTGATGAAATATCGGTAAAAAATGAAGTTAAATGGGGTTGAACCATCAGCTCAGGCTGCACCTTAGATTCGATTTCCTTATGAGTTTTTCCTTTCATGTCAGCCACTTCCATATTAGAACGTTTCACGAGGTGCTTCTGTATTTTTTTTCTTTGAGAAACCAGTTGATTCAGAGCAATCTCATGAATAGGAGATGGTTTCAGTTACAAGGCATTTTTGCTCTCCTCATTTAACTCATTTAAGTTTAATTTTTGTTCTGGAGAGCTCACCAAAATTGCACCTAAATTAGTGCTTATGGATTCTTTATTTCCACAAGAGATTTCTTTAGACAAATCATGCATTTTTTTCTCAGCTTTGAGGGAGATTCCTTTATTTTTGTGACGTCTTTTTAACGCTTTTAAATGATTTTTCTTGGATCTTCTTGACGTGTAATAGAACTTTGCTTGAGATTCCGCGCTTTCTTGATGTTCTTCTTTGGCCGTGGCGTTATCCATTAAATCGATCAAAATCGTAGGACTGTCCGGTGCAGATTCTACCAAGTTTTTACTGTCATTGGGTGTTTGATCCTCTTTTAGCATGCCTAGTATATTATTTTTGGAGTTCATCTGGACCAAGATGTTCTCGACTTGTATCAGTCTTTCATGTTGCAGTTTAGCAACTTCCAGATAATCAATTTTATCAGATTCCGACGATGACTCCTTGTCCTCTTCTTTTTCTACTTTTTCAACCTTGCACTGCAATATTTGTGCAAAAGTCACTGGTAAACCGTTTAATAGCATTGGTTCATCAAAGGTTTGTGTACCCATTTGTTTTTTTTCAACCTGCGGGATGTTGATTTCTGCAGCATCCTTCACTTTGCAGTTCATGTGATATCCCTGCCATGCTTCTTGCGCCAAGATGTAACCTTCAATTTTGGTGATGTGGGAAGTGTTGTTTAACATTTCCCTTTGTAACTCTTGCAATAGAAGATGCGAGTATTCATGACCACGATCCAACAAGTTTAAAATTTTCATGAAGATAGGTAGATCATTGATTTTTTGTTCAAAGCAGTCCTCCTCAATAGTTTCTTGAGTCTGTGGCATGACGGGCACATTAGAAAGGTTAAACACAGGAACCGAAGTATTCTTCTGCTCAAATAGTGGGCTTTGTATGAGTGGATTAGACACAGATCTCTTTGAAGGCGAACTGGTGGAAGGAAATTGTACAACAATCTTCTCTGTGATGTTTCCTAAGTCTATACACTGATAATTGGACTCCTTAATGTTGGATTTGTGAAAGTGTACGTGCTCCAGTAGACACTGAAGTGGAGGGGCCGAGTGATAAACGCACTCTTTTGTCTAAGTCTGACATAATTACAGGTGCAAGCATAGAAATATCAGAAATCGGTAAATATCTATTGTCATGGATGTCAGCAATTATATTTTGTATGTTACGGGTGTGTTCCTCTGTATCAAAGGGATCATTGGTTATGTTATCGTTTTCTTTTTTTAACGAACATACTTCGTCAGACCCAACGGGTACAATTTGTTTTTCAGACATAGAGTCTACTTCAAATGGTTTCAACATATCATCTTGATTTGACATAGAAAGAAACGATTGTTTACCATTAAGTGAGGTTACAGGGCTAAATTTTTTCTTTTTATTTACATTTTTTGGAGAGTCGGCGGAGGGAAGGGTTTTATAAGAACACTCCCTCCTCTTTTTACCATTTCTTAAAGCCAAATCCATAATGCAACGGTAATTGGCACAACGAACTCTAGAAGTTCTTATAAATCACATAGAACAAGAATAATTAACCACGTGGCTTAAACAAGAAGAAAAATCAATTTCCTACCACAAGTTCACTACTGGATAAAGGAGAGAGCCAGTCCCCGCAAGCCGCACCGAGCACAGCGAACAGCCAACAGTACTCATGGTACTCGCTAGGTGCGAAGCGCGGGTGCGCAGGAGCAGCTGTTTATGAATGATACAGGAAGAGGCGCGGCCAGGCAAGGGGCAGGCACTCTGAAATATGAAAACACAAACAAAGGAAGTAAATAGTCAGAACAAACAAAACAACACAAATAGTCAAAGCGCCGCTCAGGCGCGGCATAGAGAAGGCCCTAAGTATACGTTATAACGTTCTTAGAACGTTCTTATAGGTAAACGCCCCTTTGGGCGTAGTGCGGAGAAGGCACCAATTAAATAAGTGCAGCGTCACGGCAAGCCCAATGTGGGAAACACATGTCTTTACAGTCACCTTTAAACTTCCTGTGAAAGGTCAGGCAGGCAAAGTGTTGCCGCCAAAGACGTCCTCCCGGCGAAATTTAGGCAGCTTTGACACGATGTGCAGAGGGAAAACAAACAGCCAGTCCTCACAGCCAACAGTACTCGTGGTGCTCGCTAGGTGCGCAGCGCGGGTGCGCAGGAGCAGCTGTTTATGAATGATACAGGAAGAGGCGCGGCCAGGCAAGGGGCAGGCACTCTTCCCGAATCCTTCCACTGCACTCCCTGATGACCACTGGACAGCGCCCATTTAGGCGCCCATGCCATTTAGGTAGACATTAATTATGGTCTTAGATGAGTGGAGGGGGGCCAGGAGGGCCTCCCACAGGTGCCACCATTAATGGGAGAAGAGGAAAAAGGAGAGAGAAGAGAGACCATATGGGAGGTCCATAGGTCTGGAGAGGGAACGTCAAAGAGTATGTTAGTAAGAGGTCTGTATGGAGGAAGCACTGGCATAGGTATCAGCGATAGGGTTGCCTGGGTTGGAGACCAGGATGTCCCTTTTGAACTTCTTCCTGCCAGACTTAGTGAGAGGGATAGGATAGTCGATAGAAAAGCAGCTCGAAAAGGTAGCTGAGACAGAATGCACCAGAGGGGGCTAGGGGAGGAAAGAGGGGGTAGAGAGAGGGGAGCCCAGGCAGCAGAGCGGCTAGGGGAGGTCTCAGAGGGGGTGCAGACAGGAGGGAGGCACCGGGGACAGAAAGGGTGGGGGCACAGCAAAGAACAAGAACAACAAACCTACAAATTTGATGCAGTACTGAACCATCGGAAAGAAAAGAACCCAACAGGGAACCTAGAAGTAGAGAATGCAGATTTAGTACAGAACCAAGCAAAGCACAAATCACAACAGGGAACCTGGAAGTAAAGAAAGCAGATGCAGTACAGGACCAAAAGCAAAACACAGAGGTCAGCAGGGAACCTAGAAGTGAAGAATGCAGGCAATTGCAATGTGTTGCCACAAACCGTGGATAACAACACAATATCAAGAACTGTAGATAGCAAAAACCAAGTAAATACAGTCAGCAATACAGTCAACAAGGCACAGAACAAAACTGGAACGTAGACGAAGAATGCAGGCAATGTAAAGTAATTCCGGAAAAACAGTGGAGCACAGGACCGTGTCAGAATAGTACACAATAGATGGAAGAGGGAAGGGCTGAGATGCGAGAGGAAGGAAGGGAAACGCAGGAAGGGGGTAACGGAACAGGATACGGGAAACTACGATCCGAGGGAGCGCATGCAGCCAAGTTGTTGGCGAAGTATTTGAGCACAGCACAAAACAACACACACAGATTTGACTTTCCCATAAGGGGGGAAAAAGGCTAGATTTGTTAGCACAGCACAATATAACCCACACAGATTTGACTTTCCCAAAAGGGTTAAAAAAGGCTAGATTTCTTAGCACGGCACAATACAACACACCCAGATTCAACTTACCTGATCAGTCGCAGGAGGTCGACCGCTGCAGGCTACGTGCTACCACGGCAGACACCAGCAGACACCACTGGAGCTGTCCTTAGCCTCTGGTCCTCGGCCAAGGGGGGCTGCCACGGCAGGGGGTGACTTGGGTGGTTGATTTAGAGGGCCTGCTAACCAATGGGAGTTCAGTCAGATGGAGAGAGGGGGAGGGCCAACAAACAATGAAGCCACTGGGACAAACAGAGGGGGGAGCAGGCACACGCTCTGTGGCGCGAGAATACATCTTTTACAAATGCACAACTTACTGTGCCACGGAGCACCTGTTCTCACCCCAGCACCGGAAAAGTTGACGTTGGCATTGCCTGATGATGGTGGGGATGGCCTTATCAATCAATAGGTTGTTAAATTCTCATACATCGGAAAACCGTGTTGCCGTTTGTGTTTTTCCAAGTTGTACCACTTCCAATCTCTGTAAAATGAGTGTTTGTTCACATATTTCCCTGTGTATTTTATTACACAATGTTAGTAGAATTTGATAGCAAACTGCAGAACTTCAAATGAAAGAGCCACGTGTGAAGTTATGGTGATAGAAGAGTCTAGACTGACTTTCCCAACGGACTTAAGAAAGATATCAGGGGTTGCTGCTAGACTTGCATTTCCCAGTCTTTCTATGTTAGTCACTCCGTTAGATATTCACTGTTTCGTACCTGCAACTGCAAGGTTGTTAACCTCATTTTGCAGAGAGTAACACAAATTTAGCAAAGAATTATTGTTAACAAGTGACAACACAGAGGTGTTAGTATCAGTTTGTGCATTTGTAGTGGCAGCAGAAGCTCATTCTGTGTGTGCTCTTTTCAAGCAAAACCTGCACTGCCACTGCCTATGCTGTGAAAGTGATCTGTTCAGGGAATTTGCCTAGGCTTTCACCATGCTGCACCTGTACTATTTTAGGAGGGAGACCTGCATTGGCCTTGGACGTGCTATTCCTGTATTAGTGTGTGAGAGAAGCTTGCAATCATCCTGTTTGTACCAGAAATGTACCAATTTGAGTGAAGTGTGCACAGGCCCTTGCAAGAGCTTCTCTGCCAATGCTGTGCATGTGTATATTTGTGAGGGAAACGTACACTGGCCCTAGTATGCTGTGCAAGTCCCTTTCACGCAGGACATGCACTGACCCTGCCCATAATGTTCCTCTTTTTTAGGGAAGCTTGCAGTGACCCTCCACAGCTGTGTCTGTTTGTGAGGGAGGCCTGCCTGGCCCTACCCATGCTGACAATACTCCCATTTGTTAGGGAAAAATGTCAGACTTATCCATGCTTTGCTGGTATCCACTTGTGAAGGAAACATACTCTTCCCGTCCACTCTATAGCTGTACATTTTTGTAAGGGACGGTTGCATTGGATTTTTTGTGAGGCAACTTCCACTTGACCATGCTGAACCCTTAGTGAGAGAAGTCTGCTCTTGTTGTATAAATGATGTATCCATTCGAGATTGATTGAACGTTGCATAAGCCCTGTCCATGCAGTTTTTCTACTTGATAGTTAGGAAAGCTTGTAGTGACCCTTCACATGCTATATCTCTTTGTGGAAAGCGTTCACTGGCATGCCCATGCAGTAACTGAGGGATTTTGATGATAATCAACTCTATGTTATATTTGTTTGAGGAAAGCCTGTGCTGGTCCTCCCTATGGCGTGCCTGTACCTGTTCTGTTTGTGGGGGATGACTGTGCTGCTCCTATTCATATAGTAACTGTATGTGCTGTATTTGTCAGGAAATATTGGAAACATTGTAGCTCTGCTGCCTAGACAGTGACTGTGAGGGAATTTAGACCTGCCACTTTGCATGCTGTACCTATGTGTTGTGCTATAGTAAATTGCAGTGTTGCTGACCATTATTTATCTGGCCAGTGTTTTATGGAAACGTGCAATTCTGCTCCACCTGTGGTTCTTGTTCTTTGTGTAAGGGTTACTTGCTCTGATACCCATATTGTACCTTTCCTGTATGTCAGGGAAGTTTCAACATCTGCTGCATATGATGTCATGCATTTTCTGTGTGTCAATAACATGTCCACAGTTTGTGCCAGTATTGTACCCCCTAGTGAGATAGGACTCAGTATAGCACAGATTGATGAAACACAATTCTTAACTTTATGCAGAAAACTGAGTATTACCAGGCGGAGAAACAGAACATTTTAAAGAACATTGGCCCAGGAAAATTGGTTGAGACTCCCAACTGTACAGTGCACTAAAGCAGAGCTTTCACCACATCTTCACTCCATTTCATGGCACCCTGTCCGGGAGGAAAAGCTACTGCCCCATTTTCATATCTGGTCCTAATGGCAGTCCATTGGTAGTGATCATCCTGGCCATAGGATTTTCACCAGGTGGATTCCTGAAACACCAGATGGTGCTCTCCACCAGTTTGGGAATGTCGAGGGATGGCTCAAACCTGTTCTCCTTTGCATCTCTGCAACACCCAAGGAATTCCAAGCACTCGCCTGCGAATGCAGTCGAGCAAAGGGTATTTTCCTGCCATCCCTCATATCTGGAAAGAGGATGAGGGGGCTACTAAACAGAGCTGGAAGTGGTGGTAGCAAAACTGTCAACCACTAACACCCTCTCACTTTCAGTGACTTGAGCAGTGGGTTCTGCCACTATCTTTATTGGAAGCGTAATAGATGCAGGTGGAGGTAGGGTGAAGACAGAGATATGGCAGGCATAGCCAATGGTAGCTCTACCTCCAAATCAGGGGTGCTCGCAGAGAGCTAGTGGGGTTGGTGAAAGGAAGCAATCACCTCACAATAGCCCCAAAAACTGCCTCGCATAGGCACACATGTTTGTGGATGTGTAGGGGGTGGGAAGGAGATGTCTGAGGGTCATTATTTTCAGTTCTACTGATATCATAGGTTTTTCGTACTTCTGGCTATTTGTATTGCTAATCCTTCCTGATCTAGATACAGTTTTCATCCAGCCTGTACGTTATATATATTGTGTGCAAGAGAGAATAATTTTATTTTACCTTGTTATGTAAAGGTCTAAAATCTGATATATCAACTGCAGTTTGTGAACATAGTGGCGAATACATGCATGGGAAGTAGTGGGAACACATCTGGGATGATGGGATTGTATAGTCAGGGCACATGGGGTTGGTAGTGTGGGTGGCAAACTGACCTTTTGCCTAGGGTGCCAAAAATCCTTGCACCGGCCCTGCCTTCTTGTGCTTTAAGAGCATTGTGAGTCTAACAGTGAGTGAAGTTCTAGGTGCAGCAGTGGACTTACTTCATCTCATAGCTCGCTGCCGGCTAGACTGCCAGACTATAGCACACTTCACTGCACTTCGCAGTAACGCGCTCAAGCTACATGCAGCATCCAGGGATATATGCAGACTGGCAGATACTGATTCACTTCAGACTGAACGAGTCACTCAAGTAGTTTCCGTACTGCTGACTCCCAACTGCAGCACAAAGCCGCTAAAGCGCTCATGCTACTCACATCATCCAGGGAGATCTGCAGAGTGGCAGACTCTGATTCACTGCACACGGAAGTAGTCACTTAAGTAGCTTTCTGCACTGCTGACTGCCAGCCTGCAGAACAATTCTCTGCATTTCACCACTAACCCTGGTGCACTTTACAGCACTGTGTTTGAGAGAATGGAGTAAAATACCATGCAATTTCCAATTGGCTCTTAAGGTAACACATAAAAATGCCATGTCACCAAAAGTACACAGGAGCATTTCAGAACATTTTCAAGATGCTGTGGCCACGATCTATCAATGGTAGCAATGACAGTAGTGTACACTGCAACTGTAAATCACATATATGAAGCTGTGGCCACAATCTATCTTTGCCAGTAATGGTCACTGTAAATCACATGCATGATGCTACAACCACAATATATCTACACCAGAAATTGTCAGTATATATCACTTGCATGAGACTGGAGGTCACAACCTATCTATTACAGTAATGGTCACTGACAATCACTTACATGAACTTGCGGCCACAGTCTATCTATGGATGGTAACTGTATATAATTTGGATGAGATTGAGGCCACAACTATCTATGCCTCTAATGATCACTGTAAATCTCTTGTATGAGGCTGCAACCACAGCTAATCGATGCCAGTCAGAGTCACAGTAAATCACAGTAAATCACTTCCATAAGGCTATGGCCACATATTAATGCAAGTAATGGTCACTTTAAGGCTCTTCTAAATTCCCTAATAGACG
Source organism: Ambystoma mexicanum (assembly GCF_040938575.1). Lineage (NCBI taxonomy): Eukaryota > Metazoa > Chordata > Amphibia > Caudata > Ambystomatidae > Ambystoma > Ambystoma mexicanum. The sequence goes on along the minus strand of NC_090929.1, from coordinate 1,271,257,953 downwards.
GTGACCATTCGTACCACTGTCGATTATGGAATTTGGAACCATTTAGGGCTATAGGGGGAGTAATTTAAATAATTTGTACAAACTTTAGTTGTTTTCTTCTATGTTTAGATATTGTGATTTAAGGAATCATTTTGGGTTTAAAAAGAGCACTAGCACTTGGCTTGGGTAGCACTAATTGCACTATGTCTAATGTGTATGTCTTGTATCAGTATTTCTGAGGCTTGTGGAATCTGCTTAGATCACATGCTGTGCATAGGCTGACATCTAGTGGAAGCTGCAGAGTATTACAGTTTGTTTTTCGAAACTCGAAAATGGGCGTCGACACAGGGCGTGCCAGTAATACTATCCCTAGTGTGACGTCCACTGTATCCAAGATCCCTCACGCGTCTAGGATCCTCAGATTTTTTTTTCCGCCATACTGGTCGGAAGCATTTTGCGGAGTCCCCTGGCCTTAGCCATACTTTTGCTAAAAATTTAAAATAATAATCTATTACATCCTTCCCCACCCCAACGTCGAACTTCGACACTCGACGCCGGCTGGAGAAGAAATCGACCGTCGGCTGCTGCACGATGGATTTGGGCCTCGGAAGGCCGCTGGCCTCGGCCCGGGCCTTGGAAGGCCTCTGGCCTCAGCCCTGCAAGTAGGGAGAGTGGGGGGTGGTACATACTCTACACTCTTGGTATATAGGTACACCTTATACATTTCCTACACTTAACAGCCCGCTGCCTCAAGGTGCGTATGGAGGGTACCCCTTTTCAATTCTGCCCCAAGTGCAATCGCAAATACCCTTGGGTCGACAGGCACGCCACGTGCAATCTCTGCTTGCCGAGGGACCACCCCGAAGCGAACTGCAGAGCTTGTAGTAGGTTTAAACCTAAGACACTAAAGGACCGTTCGACGAAGCGTTGGGCCCACCACGCCAGGCAGGCGGCCATGGCAGCTGAGGGCGCCTTCAGCGACGGCAGCGACGCCGTACTTTCAACGGCGAAGGCATTGCGGCATCAAAAGACAGCCGAGCGCACGTCCCCGACATCGGAAGGTCGTCCGGCAGGGCGGCTATGGGGAAGACCCCCGGCGACACAAGCGCTTCACATACCACACACACTAAACACACTAAGTCCAACCGAGACTCGACGACGTCGAGTTCTCGGAAAGAGGCACAAACAGAACGGTCCGATTCGGTGTCCTCTGGGCGCTCTCGATCAAGATCGCCGCATGACTCCAGGCAATCATCCACTCTTACCAAGAGTGCCTCGCTCCCTAGGTTAACAGAAGTTCGATCGTCGGAAGACGAAGACGACTTCCACCCCCAGGCCGCGCTCCAGGAGTCGGAGCCCGCAGTTAAAACCAGAAAGGCCCCACACTCAAAGGACAGGGACACCACCCCCGATCCTCGACGCCAGGCATCGAAAACCTCCGGAGCCACTAAAGGACAGGGAAAACATTTTTCCACTCACGGGGAGGGGGGAAAACAGCAGAAGAAACAACCTTTGCACTCTTCCACACCTGTGAAACACACCACTCCCCCTAAACAGACAGACAAAACCAGGTCTGCTGATATGTCTAAAACCAGCAAAGCTACTCAAGATAAATCCCATAGACTTGCTGAGAGAGTCATCCCCAGTTCCAAAAAATGGTCCAGTGAAGACATAGATAGGGTCATGTCAAGAATGTCTTCTTTGGCAGATTTTTATGATAAAAATCCAGAACATTTCCTCTCGTATGATCCACAGGGGGCAACACCCTCAGGCTCTACTGATCCTATCCCCCCCGAGTAAAAAGCCCCGGTTTGAAACTCCGATGAGGTCAGAACCCTTCGAGGTACAACCATACGCAAGACCATACTCACTGTATCAAGGAGAGGCTTCCTTTTGTGAGGACCAAGAATTTGGTATGATAGAAGAGCAAACCAGGACGGGCTACTATGGGGATGATGAGGACCAGGAAGAGGAAGAGGAGGACCCGGAAACATACAGAGTAGATTCCCCGGTAGAGAATGAAGCCCCGGTTACCGACTCCCCGGTCGATAACCAACCCCTCCTAAACGAGGTTCTCGCACGCGCAGCAGAACATTTCCACATTGACACCCACGGTGTCCAGGAGGAAAGGGACTTCGCAGAAGAGTTAGTGGGAGAAAGGTGGCCTGTTGCCCAGACCATCCCTATCCTTAAGTCCATTCAGCGGAGAATAGATCCGTCCCTGGTGAACCCGAACCTCACCAGAGCAGTCAATCCCAGGGTTGAAAAACTTTTCAGGGCGGCCCAGTCTGACCCTCTCTATATAAGAGGACATCTGAAGCCAGACTCCCTAGTTGTCACCAACACTCGTAAGAGGGCTGGAACACCCTTGTCATCGTCTGAAGCTCCTCCCGACAAGGAGAGCAAAAAACTATACGGTTTCGGCAGGAAAGTAGCCTCAACGTCCGCCTATCAAGCAAGGATTGCAAACTCCACCACCCTGTTGGCCAGCTACAACTGCCATCAGTGGGAAGAAGGCACGGCACTCATAGCCTCTGCTCCTGAACCTTTAAAGGGCCAGTTAGCTCGGATTTCCGCAGAGGGTAGAGCCGTGTCTGGTTGCATTTTGAAAGCAACCTTCGACGCCGCGGACAACGCAGGCAGATTGATAGCGGAAGGCACTGTTATCAAGAGACATGCGTGGTTACGGCAGTCTGGGTTTAAGGCAGAAACCCAGGCATCATTGTTGGACAAACCGGTGGAAACCGATCTGTTGTTTGGTAAGGCGGTCGAAGATGCACTGAAGAATGCCAAGGACGAATACGAAACACTCAAGTCCCTTGGCCAGTTAACCAATAAACCCCCTAACCAGAGAGGGAATAGTAATTTTCGTCGCCCACGCGGCCAAAATTCCCAGAGAGGATCTACCTATTCCCAAGGGCAGGGTACACAGTGGAACAACAACCAACAGTCTACCCAGGGTTACGGCAGGGGTAATAGGAGAGGTCGTGGTAAAGGCAGAGGCATCCCCAACAAGGGAGGCGGCACGCCTCCACCAAAGCAGTGACGCTCAGTTCAGGGTCCCAGTAGGGGGACGCATTTCCAACTTCACCCAGGCTTGGGAAGGGATCACATCAGACAGATGGGTGCTGTCAACAGTATCCACAGGATATTGTATAGAAGTACTGCAGCGTCCCCGGAACCATCCTCCATGACAAAGAGTACACTCTTTAGAACATCAGAAGATTCTCCTCGAGGAGATCGCCATTCTGCTAGAAAAGGACGCGATAGAACTCGTCACGGGACACCAGGTAAACAAGGGTATTTATTCAACTTACTTCCTTGTGCCAAAGAAAGATTTGACAATGCGCCCAGTATTGGACTTACGACCTGCCAACAAGTATGTCAAGCCCCAAAAATTTCGTATGACCACGCTACAAGAGGTAATCCCCCTCCTAAAAAAGGGGGATTACATGGCAACCTTGGATATGAAAGATGCTTATTTTCATATTTCCATGTTCCCAGCACACAGAAAGTATTTGCGCTTCAAGGTGGACAGTCGACACTACCAATTCAAGGTACTGCCCTTCGGGATAGCTTCAGCACCAAGGGTATTCACCAAGGTACTGGCGGTGGCGGCTGCACACCTACGCAGGGAGGCAATCACAGTGTACCCTTATCTGGACGACTGGCTCATAACAGGGCAAACCCCAGGAATTTGCAGGACAAACATTCAAAGGACTATCGACTTCCTTCACGAGTTAGGCTTCTCAATCAACGAGAAAAAGTCAAGCCTAGTGCCAAGCACCTCAAAACAATTCCTAGGAGCACTCCTAGATACCCAAGAGGGGGTGACCTTTCCTTCAGAAGAAAGAATTCGGAATATACTACTGCAAATTCCGCATTATCAGTCCGGTCAACAAATAACGGTACGCAAAGCAATGCGTTTACTGGGCATGATGGCGTCATGTATTTACCTGGTCCCCCACGCGCGCCTTCGCATGCGTCCCATGCAGGAATGGTTGGCGAAATAGTGGTCTCAGGCAAGTGGTCAGTGGGACGATCTAGTGGTTGTTTCACCAACACTGGTACAAAGCCTTCACTGGTGGACAAGAGAGAATCTCGCACAGGGGAAACTCTTTTACGATCCCGAGGTACAGGCAATAGTCACTACAGATGTATGCCTGACCGGGTGGGGAGCTCACCATCTCCACCACACAGCTCAGGGTCTCTGGTCTCACTCAGTGGCCAAGAACCACATCAACCTGCTAGAGCTTCTGGCAGTATTCAGAGCGCTTCAGGCGTTCGAGCCCCACCTACTAAACCTGCCAGTGCAAATCCGGACGGACAGTACAACAGCCATGTTCTACCTGAACAAGCAAGGAGGGACTCGCTCGCCAAATCTGTCCAAGCTTGCCCAGAAAATCTGGATATGGGCACTCAGACGGAACATCTTCCTGTCATCACAACATGTTCCAGGGGAGCTCATAATTCCCTAGCGGATGCTCTGAGCAGAGACTCCCTCCCAGAGGAACACGAATGGGTTCTACACAGAGAGATCGTAGAAGATATCTTCTCTCAGTGGGGTTTCCCCATTATAGACCTATTCGCCACAAGCGAAAACAGACAATGCCCAGGATTTGCATCCAGGTTCCCCCAACCAGACTCCCAGGGGAACGCCCTGTGGATGAACTGGTCAGGGATGTTTGCATACGCTTTTCCACCAACTCCTCTCATCAGGAAAGTGGTGAACAAGATGAACAGAGAGTCGATGACGCTCGTCCTAGTTGCTCCCATGTGGGCAAGACAACCATGGTTCCCACACCTACGCAGGATGGCGGTGTGCGAGCCCATCAAACTTCCAGCCTGGTACAACCTATTGTCCCAGCAACAAGGTCAAACAGTGCACCAGCAACCCAACTCAATGAACCTGGCAGCATGGCTCCTGAGGTCATAGAGTTTGGACATCTCAATTTGCCACAGAGGTGTATGGACATCCTAAAGGAATCTAGGAAACCAAACACAAGGCACTGTTACTTTGACAAGTGGAAGAGGTTCGTTATCTGGTGCCAGAGTAGATCAATCAACCCGGTTGATTGCACTCCTTCCACTATAGTTACATACATGCTCCACCTGCTGGATGCAGGATTGGTTTTTAACTCACTGAAACTACACCTGGCAGCCCTGTCGGCTTACACCACTTCCCATAGCAAGGTTTCGTGGTGGAAAGTACCAGTAGTTAAAGCCTTCATGGAAGGAGTAAAGAGACTTCACCCTCCTATTTCAAACCCACCACCAGGGTGGGACCTTAATGTGGTGCTAGCCAAGCTCATGGGCCCCCCTTTCGAACCCATGCATAAAAGCAGTCTCAAACACCTGACTTATAAAACGCCCTTCTTAGTAGCTATTACTTCTATAAGAAGGGTCAGTGAAATTCAGGCTCTGTCAGTGCAGGATCCCTTCTTTACTGTCCATAAAGACAAACTGGTTTTACGCACACACCCTAGGTTCTCACCTAAATTTATATCTAAATTCCATGTAAACCAGTCCATCGAGCTTCCGGCTTTCTTCCAGGACTCGCAAAGCTCGGCTGAGGTGAAACTACACACCCTAGATGTGCGTAGGGCGGTCCTCTACTATGTAAATAAGACCAGACAGCTAAGGAAAACACATCAACTGTTTGTCTCCGTAGATACAGGCAGAGAGGGGGACAGGCAGAGAGGGGGATCGTGTCTCGAAAGGTGCCATCTCGAAGTGGATTATTAACTGTATCCAGCTGTGTTACTCACTTTCTGAAAGAACTCTGCCTTTCACGCCAAGAGCCCACTCTACTAGATGCATTGGGGCCACTCTGGCTTTCGTTGCAAATGTACCCCTTGACACCATTTGCAAAGCAGCTACTTGGAGCTCTATTCACACTTTTACTCAGCATTACTGCATTGACACCCATTCCAAGGCAGATACACAAGTGGGACAAGCGGTTCTAAGACACTTATTTGCTCATGACCCTTCTCACATCCCACCTCCTTCTTCAGGTACTGCTCGCTAATCTATGCACAGCATGTGATCTAAGCAGATTCCACAAGCCTCAGAAGGGATACATTACTCACCGTAATCGTATTTCTGATGCTTGTATCTGCTTAGATTCACATGCGACCCACCCTTCCTCCCCTCTGAGAGAAGGCGCATGATGGCTTGTAGTCTTACCTTTCTGTCTATCTGCTTGGATTATCTGTACTCACGCTACTCCTCATGCTACCTCATGTCAGAAAAAATACCATCTGAGGATCCTAGACGCGTGAGGGATCTTGGGTGCAGTGGACGTCACACTAGGGATAGTATTACTGGCACGCCCTGTGTCGACGCCCATTTTCGAGTTTCGAAAAACAAACTGTAATACCTGCAGCTTCCACTAGATGTCGGCCTATGCACAGCATGTAAATCTAAGCAGATACAAGCATCAGAAATACGATTACGGTGCGTAATGTATCCCATATCTCAACTGCTTTTTAATGTCCTTTAAATTATGTTTCTTCATAATCCATGTATTAATACATTGATTTGATGTGTAAATACATTTTTGAATGTCCTGTATTGTTAGTTAATGAGGAACACTTATTGTATAAATAGTATATGCACACATACCCTGGCTTCCATGCCCACATACTCAGTCAGCCACCCACATACATAGACGCTTTGACACTAACATGCGCTTATTACATGCACCGTGCACAGATTCAATCAAAACTCTTGTGTGCATGCACACATCACATTCATTACATTCAAACAAGCACAACCACATAAAGTACAAATAGTTTTACTTTAGTTATCTGTAGTGTAGGAGTCCTCTTCTTTCTTCTGGATGAGAAGGGAGCACAGCACTGCCACGGACAGGAGGCCACAGGGTAGGTGTCACAGGACCTAGAAGGACTTGAGCAAACCAGGCAAATTAGGTGTCTCTGAGGGTTGTCTATCACTTACGCGCAGCTTGGTTGCTTGGCAACCCGGGACACACTGCATGCGCTGTGCTGATTTATCTGGCATTACAAATGCTTTTAAAATAAATAAACATTACTGATTAGGCAAGCACCAGTACCGGTTAATTAGGAGGGTGACTGTTTACATGTTCTTTGGTTGATGCCCTGAGTACCCAGTCACCTACATAGTGGAATGCTTGAATCCCCTTTAGTGGTGGAAGGATCCAGTGCCTTTGTAAACACATATGGTGCTGTCTTCAGTACAAAAACAGCTCCGAAATAAAATTATTGCCCTCCCAATGCAAACCTTAAGAATGCCTGATGCTCCCATCTAATCGGAACATAGGAGAATGCATCCTGCAAGTCCAATGATGCAAGGAAGTCATTTTCTTGGTAAGCGGTATTATGCTCTGCAGGCTTTCCATCTTGAAATGCTCAAGAGCCAAATGAAGTTTCAGCCGCTTCAGGTGTAGCACAAAATGAAACTCTATACTGGTTTGGGGACCAATAGGAAGATAGAGTGAAAACATGTTCCTCCCTCCTTCTAGGCATCTATCTGATTGGTCCTTTGGCCAGAAGTTTCTGGATGCTGTGAATCATTGCTTATGTCTTAGCTTTGCCACAGGGAAGCAGAGTGAGGAAGAAAGCTATATTTTGTATCCTTACAGTACTACCCTGTTCACTCAGGAATCCAAAGAAATGCTGCACCCTACATCTGAGAACCACTGAAGTTTAGCACCCAACTGAATGTCATCAGGATAGCTAATCTTTGCCAGAGAGAATCGTTTTCCTGATTTCTGAGGTAAACTCATCTTACACTATGTAAGTGCAAATCCATTGTTATCTAAAGTCTAGTGTATTCCCTTGAACTATGCAGTGCTGGTTTGACCGTGGTGTTTGGTTTGCATTGGAGTCAACAGTATGTTTATCTGGTGTAAAATCTTCACAGACCTTCTCTTCAAGGGTGTCCCCAAAGAGCATCTGACCTTCAAAAGGGATCTTGATGGCTGCTGATCTGATATCTGGTGTGATTCGGTGTGCCAATCTCTGACATGCAGCTGAATGTGCCCTGAGTTGGCTGCCACCATGATGATTTGTTCATAGAGATAAATGTGCCAGAGAGAGCAGTTGGCTCCTGAAAACACGTGTATTTAGAGACTTGAACCAATACACTAGCCACTGCCTCTTTGTCCAAGCTTTGGCCTTTAGGGTCACCCACCACGTGGGAGGTTTCAGAATTACTTGTTCACTATAAAGAAGTGCAGAAGCTATAAGATGAAGAACAGAGAAATAGCATCTTCCTGTTCTTCTTATTCGTCAGTCTTTCCTTCTCCTTTTTCAGAGCTTTTTTGAAAATATGTACCATTCTTTTTTCAGTAGGGTCACAAGACCACTTATTTTTTTTAGGCAACTTCCTGTTCTTTGCTTCTGAAGATGAGGAGCTTGTGGGATCAGATACAGTGTCCACGTGCCTCTTTTTATCCACACTTTCTCACTTGGAACACATGCCGCTTTGATAGATATGTCAGCAGGAATGCAACAATGTAACAACGTTCCCAACTTTTCTTGAATTTTAGGGTGCAGTGGTGTGCATACATGGTACTCCCCTGGGCCTCCCAAACCATGATGACTCCCTGTGCATGCACACACACAAACACACACACATTTTTAACATGCTCTGGTAAGTCAGAATCTGGTGCCGGACCAGGAGGCATGATTTTTAGAAGTTTTGTTCTCTCAGAAAACACCGAATTTCCCCCTACCTCTGTGATACTAAGCCCTTTTCTATAAAAGTGAAGGTCAAAAGCATATCAAGATGGGTAATCATAAATTAAGTCCTCTGTCCATAAATCCTATTCTAACCTAATTTCGCTACCTATTGGTCAAAAGAAAATCCCCACTGTGGGGCTTCTTGGCTTTTCCCCCACACTGGGGATTCTCTCGATTTCTCTCCCCCAGTCTGTGGTTTTTCTATTCTTCCCCTCCCCTGGGTTTCTCTCTGTCTCCTACCCCACTCTGGGGCTTCTCTGTTTCTTCCCCACACTGCAGCGTCCATCGGTTTCTCTCCCAACTCTGTGGCTGCTCTGTTTCCTCCCCACACCTGGGTTTCTTTCAGTTTCTCTCCAGACTCAGCAGCTTGTGTGTTTCTTCCCCCAGGGGGGCTTCTTTCTCTGGCCTTGCCGCCCCACTCCCATTTCTCGGGAAGCCACTACTTAGCTGTATTTGATGAGTGGTTTTCCCTGGAAAGGTTATGAAGGCTGACTGTCTCTCGTCTCACTGCAGAGTCACTTATGCAACTCCTCAACTAGACTCCATGATGGTGGCCATCCTATCCTGGTTCCTGCTTGCTCTGCAGGGAAGCATGTGGGTGGTTTCTCCGACGGGTTCTGCCTTGGCCCGTTCTTGCTCGGGCTGCCAAAGCCCATGGCTCCTTTTTCTCGCCACCCGGGCCGCATTGCACTCTTCTGGTGCAGACCTCCAGGCTCAGATACTCCTTCCTGACTGGTTCTCCACCTGGTGTGACTTCAGGAGGCTGGTGTTCATGCCGTATTGCTGTCTTCCCTAAAGAGGATGAAAAGAAGTTAGGTTCAGAAGCCGAACTAGCCATTGTTAACGTTCTTGTATACCTAATAATGGTGTTAGTCTCTGGGGGAGAGATGGTGACTTGAGTTTCTCAGGGGTTCCCTTGTCTCCTAAGGGGATTCACCTCTAGAGGAATCCCACTTATCCTGTCCCCTATTCTGGGTTAAGAGTAGTAGACTCATCTCTCTAGTCTCAAAGGTAGTTGCTCCCCCTTATGGAGAGGTGACAAACTCCATGGATTCATCACCATGCGGAGTGTGCTGATTCCTGCTGATTCTGCACGGCTGCAGAATCAAGCGTGTCTTTATTCTCAACATCCTGTACATATCAGTTTGTAGTAGCCTTACATGAGCCACGTCATGGGAGCAATTGTTTTCCCTGGGCTCATTGCTGATTGCTCATCTGCAACACCAGTCTTACAGGTTGCTTTGAGCCTTCCTATTAGAATACCTGCAGTGCCTGCATGTGAGGCTGCATGATTGTCCTTCCTTGAATACCTTAACTGGGACCCCTTGACCAGCAGGAGTCTGAGGGGGTTCTCCCACCTCTGAGCATCACTTGTTTGCAGAGCAGTTGACCTCAAATGCAGCTTTGAATGATGTTGCTCTTCAAATCCCAGCAGAGAGAGGATGCTGTTGCAGCATGTCGCACAGCTAGCCACCTGAACACATGTCTAATGGGGACGGAAAATTCTTTAACTTAGGCATGCTGGGATTCTGGGGTGCTGTACTCTATAGACATGGGGCAGGGCATTATTATTTCAGGGTATTTACAGAGAGCAGACCTACCTTCAGGAGGCAATGGAGCATGTTACAAGAGTATGTAAAGAAAAAAAGGGGTTTCTGTCATGGACATTTGTACCTCATAACTACTTGGACGAGGAACGTGGAGGCAATCCAATTCTATGGTTGTAATCAATGGATAGAATCTAGGGCTCTTAATAGTTGCCTACATTGAAAATAAGTAAGACCTTTGCCACATTGGGTAGCATTGGGGTAACCAACATTTTGGTGTCAAATTTTTACACGTCTTTATAATTGTTCCAATCAAACTTCGAAACCCTTTTTCTTATTTACATTAATTTCAAACACCTTTACAATATTTGCATGCACTGTAGACTTGGTTGCCTACTGTGACGAAAGGACTTCAGTCCCTCAGGCGTACAAGGGTGAGTAGTGGGTAAAGCGCCTACTCAGCCCTCAAACTGCTACAAAACAAGAATGCCCCCAATTATAAAGGTAAAACAGGCACAATTAAGAGGTATACCTCATTTGCCTTTTGTGGTAACATGGGCCAAAGAAAGGCTATATTCTCAAGAGGGGTGTGAATGTGATTCAGTTGTAACCAAAAGAGCTAATTGCAACAGTCCAAAATAAAGGGAATGTCCAATCAAGGTTCTATAAAACTATATATACTTTAATTAAACACACCATATGCAACATTAAATAAATAGAAACACACTTCACAAAATTCACCCCTGTGGAAAGACAGAGAATATGCAAAAGATAGCAAGATGCAGCACTCATGGTAATGACACAAAGGAGATAGGCAAGTAATAACTACAATGGATGTAAAAATGATTTGTTCTGGTGCAAAAAGGGATTAAAGGTGATCTAACAAGTCACTAGGCCCCCGGGATGGACCAAGGAGACAGTTATCGGTCAATAATACCTGTCCATGGTTCTTGAGGATTCGGCTGCGTTGAACCAGGCTTCTTGGTACTGTCTGTGTGGTTCAAATCATGCTCTAATGCATCAGTCACTTTGTTCCAAGTGGGGTGCAGGTGTCGAGCCAGGGTCAATCTGTCATTCGTTGCGGTTCGAACAAATGTGGTTCGGGAAGGCCACCGGGGTTGATTTGACAGCGAAGATACTGGCAACTTTGAGTCGGACAGCTCCAGTGCACTGTTCGAAGGTCGCAGTTTGATAGGTCACTCATGGTCTGGTCGACTGTCGATTAATATCGGCAACGAAGGTGCTGGCGGTTCAAAAAGCAGTTACATGGCACCGGGTGCAACAATGAGCTTCAAGTTCGAGCCTAGGCAACAACGCACTCAGCTGGTGTGGTGGAGAACTGGTTTGAGAGTGCAGAACAGTGGCTCGAGGATGGGTTGCATGCCAAAGGCAGCTCCCGGTGGTCCTGTGGGTACGAACAGGGTAAAATGTGCTCCTGATCATGGCTTCCTGTGAAGAATCAAAGAGAGGCAACCCTGAGAGCTACTGTCTTGCTGGGAGCTGCAGAGACAGCCAGGCAGGGGAGACTACACATAACCCTTTCAAAGCTGAGCTGGGCTCACAGGGCTGACAAATGTGTGATACACTTGTGTATAGGCACGTTATAAATGCCATATCATATCATATCAATTTCATGTGGCTGTAATAATTATGAGAAATACTATCCCCAATACAGCACCTCAGTATGGCTTATATTTAATGTTTAATATGACATCAGGGCCGTAATATTCATAACTAGGAGGTGGTTTTGGAACAGAGGTGCATATCTTAAATGCAGCCCCTGATCTGCTGAGACTGGGCTTTCACTGCAGCTGTCAAATGGGCACCTGTGCCTCCTGGACCTGCGCTGCAGGGCAGGCGGTTCAGATCAGGATATTGATTCAGCAGGGGCACAGGTGTACATTATGCTTTGGCATAGAGCTTTTGAAAAGGGGCTCCGATCAGATTTCCCTTACTGAGACAGAATGACCTGTGTCATTTTATTAATTTAATAGAAATCAAAAAAGCCATGACATCTACACCTTCGCCAGATGTCAATCTGTCACACCTACATACACAGGTGGTATGACCTAATTAGAAGTTAGCTTGGTGAGTTATTCTTCGCAGAAAACTTTCATAAAAACCCTCCATATGTAGTATGTTAAATAAAGGAACAGTATCCCTGACAGAAATGTAATTGAATTATGGGGGCCCAAAAGCCCAGCATGTACTGAAGGAATGAGTTAGCACAGATGTCTACACCTGGCTAGTACGTTGGCTAAGTGAGTGAAGAGTATGTGCTTTTGTGTGAAAATAGCAAATTTGTATTCAATGTCAGACCAGGGACGTCATTTGGGGGTTGCCAGGGGTTGCAACTGAGACCCCCGAGGCCTTCCTTTCTACCCCTGTGGCCTTCCTTGCTACCCCTAAAAAATATGTTTAATTTTTTAATATTTTTTTTATAAAAGCTCCTGTGCTGTGGCCAGTGCCATGTGGCTTTCTTTCTGAAGTGGCTGGCATTCTTGTTCAGGCCTCTTAAAAAACAGGGGTTTCCATAGGTGTAACACTTCGAGCAGTGACCCTAAATAAGAAAGAATAGGAATAACAAATAATTTGTCTTTCTGGAATTCTATACAATAATTGCTAGACTCATTAAAGGTTTATTTCAGGCACACTTCAGGGGGCGAGTCACTGATTTAGTCGGTTCTTGAACACCTCAAATTCAAAAGGCCGCCAAAAACCTCCAAAAACCATTTAGAGTAGAATAAGCATCCATTTCGTACTTTACTTTTACTTTAATCAATTTGTATTGCACAGCCTTGGACCCTGAGGCATGAGGGCGCAGACAAAGACAGAAACAAAATAAGTACAACATCAGCAACATAAACATAAAATTACAAAAATTAGGGAAAATAGGGATAAGAGTGGTTACATGAAGTCCAGGCGGCCAATGAAATCCATTATGAGGATAGCCGTGAGCGAGGAAGGGTGCTGACAAGATCGCCAATGAGCAAAAAAAGGAGCAACATGGAATGTTAATGTTATTGTTAAAGGATATTTGTACCGTGCACTATCACCACCGGAGTGGTCCCCTGGCGCTCTGGCGGCTCTGAAAAAAGGGAGGGGTGGGGGGTGAGTTAGTGGGGATAAACTGGAAAAGTGCAAGAGAGCAGTGATGTGCTGTTGGCAGCGGTGGTCGGTCAAAAAACCGAAAACAAAATATCGAATCACAAAAATATCGAAACCAAAATCTCGAAAAAAAAAATCTCGAATTATTTATTTATTTATTTATATGTATTTGTGGGTTCAGGTAAGTATAAAAAAAGGGTAAAATTAAAAAAAAAAAGAAAAAAGGGGGGTTGGGGGGGAACCCCCCCCATTTCGAAATAAAAACGTATTAAAAAAAGAATTCGAGATTTTTGTTTTCGATATTTTGGATTCGAGATTTTTGTTTTCGATACTTTGTAATTCGGTTTTTTCACTATAAACCGTTGGCAGCCTCAGCCCAGTGGGTCCGTTGGCTGGGCTTGGGGTGTTTTACGGTCGGTAGTCGTCGTTTGCTGTTGTGCAAGTCTATCTGTGGTTTGTTTTGTTGTTGCAGTGTAGTGAAGTTTATGTGGATTGCTGCGTTTTAGGTTTGTGGTTGTGTTTGGTTAGAGTTTGAGAGGTGTATGCAGAGGGATGAAATTGTTAGTCGATTGGTTAGATGGTGTTGCTGTCGTTGCAGTTGTGTGTAGGTGTGATGTTTGCTATCATTCACTATTCCATCTGAGTGTGGCATTGCTATTCTTCAATATTATGTCTAGATGTGAGGCAGGCCAGTGATCACAATTCTATCCAAGTGTGGCACTTGTCATCATTCACAGTTTCATTTAAGTGTGGTGCATGCTAACATTCACAATCCTGTCTAGATGTGACGGAAGCTAGAGTTGAGAATTCCATCCAACTGTGGTGCATACTAACATACACATGTCTATCTAGATGCGACGGAAGCCAGAGTTAAGAATTCCATCTAGGTGTGGTGCATGCTAACATTCATATTTCTATCTAGATGCAACACCAGCTAAAGTTGAGAATTCCATCCAAGTATGGTACATACTAACATTCACATTTCTATCTAGATGCGACGCCAGCTAAGGTTGAGAATTCCATCCAAGTGTGGTATATACTAACTTTCACATTTCTATCTAGATGCAACGCCAGCTAAAGTTGAGAATTCCATCTTAGTGTGGCACATGCTAGCATTGTTACACCTGTCTAAAGGTGACGCAGGGTAATCTTGACTGTTCTCTATATGTGTGTCACTAGTTAACATTGGTTAGCACGCTAGTGTGTATTGGAATGCAGCATTTACAGTTCAGCCAAAAATGGATTTAGGCTGTTGGTCAAGGAGTCTCTCTAGCTATGCAGGTGCAATTCTATTGCAGTTTATGCTATGGAAGGTAAAGTAGAGTGGCAAGGGCTTTCTGGAGTAGAGTGATTGCTCTACACCCCGCCCATGCCACACTCACGGTTTTGTTGGTGTCTAGCTTCCTTTGCTTCCACAGCGGACACCTGCAGACACATCCTGGAGCCGCCAATGCAGGAGCCGCCCTTTGCCTTTGGGGCCCCAGCCGCATGGGCTGCCGGGCAGAGAGCAGCCCAGGAGAGATTCAAGATAGGGAGGGGTGGGCCAATAGCAGCCTGGGGGAGGGTGAGGGAGGTAGGACAAGGCTGGGGGAAGCGGCGGCTGGAGCAGGGAGGCCGCGAGGGGACACGCTTGGGGTGCGGGACCATATGAAGGTAAAAGGGGGTCAGGAGCACCCCAGGGGCCCACGTTTACCTGAGGCCTGGTTGGAAAAGGCTCAGGAAGCAATGGTGCAGCGGGCTAGACCCACGCCTGCATCAGTGTGGAATTAACCAATAGGAGCCTGGGGGGGCGAGGGAGGCGGGACAAGGCTGGGGGAAGCGGCGGCTGCAGCAGGGAGGCCGCAAGGGACACGCGGGGGGTGCAGGACCATATGATGGTGAAAGGGAGTCAGGAGCACCCCAGAGGCTCACCCTTACCTGAGGCCTGGATGGAAAAGGCTCAGGAAGCGATGGTGCAGCGGGCTAGACTACAAAACGAGGCTCCTCTAGGGATATATTTGCAGCATATTAGATAAACCAGCAGAGAGCTACCCCCCCAACCAACTATGATACAGTCAGAGTTAGATTGACTACACCAGTCACATAGATCCAGTCTATGTAGAATCATCAGACCAGCCATTCTGACAACCCCCGGACCGGTTCTCTGTTGTAGCCAAGTGAGAACGTTAAGACGTAGGGCTTGTTTGGATTCTATTCCTTCCAATCTAGGGATGTTGGTAATAACAATGTTCCTTTGCTCCATAATGAAGTCAAAAGAACTTGGGTCAATTAATTTAGGCATCTGAGATTTTTTCTGTAGAAAATACCGTTGGGGTAGCTTCTTGGATCGAGCGGTAACCACTGTGAGTTGTTTAACAGCATGTTGGCTAGGAGTAGTGGTCAATGGGGATAATTCCTGTAATGGGTTTATGAGGTCAGCCTTGAGGCAAATGACTCTTACTTCGGTGACTAATGTTGAGCCATTGGCTCCTAGGGAATACTCAATGGGAGGACCAGTTTGCGCACCCTGATCTATTGTGGCACTGTACAGATTGACTTGGCACGCATTGTCTGCTTTAAAAGGTAGTGACAGTGCAGCCAAACTAGAGGGCACAGCAGTCTGAGGGATCAGGGATGCTTGAGATTGCCGTAGCTCGAGGACCCAGTCCTTCAATGCGTCCACCAGAGTACCCAGGTCAAAAGGGCTGGTGCAAAGGAGGAGTTCCTTGGCCATACTGGCCATGAGAAGGGGCCATTGTTCAAGTTGGGTAGGTACATCAGGGGTGGCGGCTAACTCCCCAGGATCCACTATCTCGGTTCCACCCATGCACTCTTGCAGGCCCATGTCCCCCTTGTACTCAAACAGTGTATGCATTTTGCTTTTCGCAAGTTGCATTTATAGCATTTTTTTCTGTCGTTGTCTCTGTTCCAATCCTCACAAGATATTCCATCTGGGTGTCCTCGGTGACTTGTCAAAATCCGTGTACCCAAAATCTTGTGTACAGTGTAGAAATATTTGACCATAGCACATCAGGTGGCCATTGATTTCATTGTGACACAATTAATGCTGTGTTGTAATGTGTACCGGTTTAATGGTATCCACTACAGAATGTGATTTGCTTTTTGACTTTGAGGACATTAAGACATGTAATTGCTAATTTTGCTATAGCCGTTAAGATAGCTCAGTGGGTTGCGTGCTCGCTACTGCAATGTGTTAGTGTGATCTGCAGATTTCAGGTTTGAATCCCGGCAAGGAAAACTCAGCCCTTCATCCTTCTGAGGTCAATAAACGAGTACCAACTCATGGTGGGTGATATTGTATGAATATTTGTTCTATATAAAGCGCTTAAGCGTAAGTGCTTTATAATAACACACCATTATCATTTGGCCTTGGACGTCTGCTTGCATTCACTGTAGTTTGGTAATTTGGGCCTATGCACACTGATATTAACGATACATATGGTGGTCCATTCTTGTATGAAATATATATCACATTAGTGATAGCGTAACCATATTTTTCGTAGTGTATTTAGGAACAATGCTATGTGATGCCAAGGGTTGAAAGGTCGTGTTTCATCGCTTCCCGAGATGTTACTTCGAGGTGGGATCAAATGACATCACTTCCTGTGATGTCATCAGGGATCAATTGTCATGTGATGTCACTTCCGCTACCCCAGGCATTTTGGTGAATTGACGTCTCTTTATCAGACGCTGGTAATTTTGACTGAAGTTGGTCTAATGTTGAAAATACTGAGTGAAAATAATAGAACTACGATCATTGTTAACTTTGGCGTTTGGATTTGAGCTCGTATTTTGTTTGTAAAATGTATAAAGATGTGTCTGAAGAACCACGGCACGATTAAAGCTTTTTAAATTCCTAAATGTTTGTATTTGCAACTACTCAAAAAAGAGTATTTATGCATGTATGCTTATGTAATGAGGTAGTGTATGATGATGAGTGCGTGTGTGAATGAGCGGGTGCATGTGGAAGGGAGCATGAGTGAGTGAATGCTGTATGTGAATGGGCAAGTGGATGTTGTGTGAATGTTGGTTGAGTCTGTGTGCTGGTGCTTGTGTTTGCTTGGCCGGGACATTGATTCTGGCTGGGCAGAGTTTGGGGGATAGGGGGCAGAGGATAGGGTATATAAGGGAGGGCAGGTGCTCTCTTTTGTAGCTGGGCAACTATGCTAAAGTAATTATAAGTGTATTACGTGGCCGGGCTGGCATTTTGGTGCACCCATTCTAGCTACTTCTTTGGCATTGCATTTTTTTACTGGGATTCTATAATAAAATAAGCATATTAACTATTATTATGTGGCTAGACTGGCATTTTGGTGGAGCCAGTTTGAACATGTTTTCATATTGTGGCATGGCATTTTTAATGGCAAAGCAAACAGATGTATGTTCTTACTTTGGATTACTGACATATATTTGCAGAATCAGCTCAATGCTCCCTTCTGATCATAGGCAACCATGATGTGCTTTCTTATTTTAGGATGCACGCTGGCTCAGAGATGTTTTTATGGGAGGGCAAGGGCCCCCACCTTGGAGGGGGGTTCCACAGGGCTGCCTGAGCTGAAGAAGTAAGATTCCATTTTCACCAGTCTTAAATAGCGCACGTCAGGATATTTTATGGGGTGCTGCTGAGGCTCTAAATCAATTCATCATGTATTGCTTTCTGTGTTCACTGTGGTATACATAGTTTGTGTATTCCTTTTGGTACAACTCTGTAGCATTCTTTCATTCCTGTGGGAATTATGTGATCATGCGCAATAGGCACCGGTGAAATGCATATTGATAAATTGAGTGCCACAATGGTTCAGAAGTTAACTCAGTGTGTGAAGCACCCATTGCAGAGATTTGTGTTCATATGCAAAATAGGATATCAAATTCCAGAAAGGCTGGCTGGTATGATCTTCATAAAAGTCTTATTCCTGGTTTCACTGGCTATAGGGTTATTTCTACTTTAATAGTGAGCATATTTATATTGCACACCACAGGCATTTGTACCTTTGATATCTAATGGCAACACTATTTGAAAACCATATCCCACTTCTAATCTCAGTCTGTCTGGATAAAGACACCTTCCTGGTAGCTTCTAATCTGCATCCACTATGCATGCTATGGTATGTGTAGCTTTCTGCTTCCTTCCAATTGGTCTCCTCTATCCATGCTTGAGCACTTTTGCATTCTGTGAGGCAGCTAATATGAGTTCTCTGTCTATTATGGGTTACATGTACATTTTACATATGGTCCTGCATTAATATTGCAGGCTGCATACCTACCTGGATGCTATTGATAAAAATATCCTGGATGTACTAGAATCTCTTCGTAGACTCCTAATGTTGGTCTTCAAATGCTACTTGTTTATCATTCTGATTAGAGCAAGAATGAAGAGGGTAAGGGGACTTAAAGGGAGTAAACGTGCTTATTATGCTGCAAGACAGCCATCAACCTATAGGTTGTGAGCGTGATGGGTGGGAGACGGGGGGCGCGACCAGTATTCGTGATCCCTTAATTCCTTTGGTCTGGTGGAGTGGGGCCCCAAAGATGTCCGTGCCCAGTGCCCCAAAATTGCTTAAGATGGCCCTGCGCTGGCTAGGTACTCTACGCGCACTGAAGCCTTTATACCGTAAACAATTACTATTATCTACACTATTTAACAACATACAGATACCTTTTTTCTAAAACTTCAAACAATGCACAGTTGAAATGGAATAAGGCTAAGGACACCTAATGAAAATGTGCTACTTAGATTGGCATATCGAATAGGGTAGCTGCCAACTGAGCTCATGTCATGGGGGTGGCAGCCATCCAGTCGTGCCTGTTTAGGCAACAACGCTGCCTGTTCAGACGTGTTCTTTCACATTCTATTTTAGAGAGTCATACAAATCCCATCATGCAAAGGGTTGCAGGTTAAAAAGACATGACCGACTCAAGGCAAGAGCATGGCATGAGGCCAGGTGACAGCAATGGGCACTTCCATGAGTGCGCCATCTATAACAGCATATCCCCATTTTGCGAAGCAGAAATTTGCACGCTGTTTACCCAGCAGTGACAAACACTGTGTACTATCACTTAAGCTCATTAATTATTTACTAGCAGAATTCAGGAAGTTCCTGATTTGACTGCTTCGTGACCCCATAGCCGTCGACGGAATGAGGTCCAATTAAAAGCCTGCCCTTAGCGTTTAGATTGGTCGGAGTGCTGTGGGAAGCATTCTTCACACGGTGCAATGCATGTCTGCCCTCTCTCCTTCCTGCTGCTCGGCAGGATGTGGTATAAATAGAGATTACAAAATGGAGTAAGGCAGACATCTGGAGGATAAAACACGTTTCCCAGCTTCTTCCTTCGTGCTTCCCTTCTGCAATATCCCGCTTCGAAGCAGCCGTACACGCAGAACAGAAACCGAGCGGCGTTACATGAGGCCTGCAACGTACACGCAGAACAGAAACCGAGCGGCGTTACATGAGGCCTGCACACCGTAGGTGAAGGCTATCACATCCGCCAATCAGATGAAGGCGTCAAGGTAGGCAAGTACGTGCATGTCTCCCATTTGAAGTGTTTATTGTTGAGCCCAAACAAAAATAGCACAGAGACTTGCGCTCAATATTTTAAAACCAACCCTCATAGTTTTCATTTTAAGATTTTTTCATGAGGTGCTATCTGTATCAAGTAAACCTGACCTTTCACGTTCGAATTGCTCCTTGTCACCAAAACCACATCTTTCAAGATATTCGTTACATAGAAAAACCATGCAACGTCTTCGGCAGTGTTAGGGGTCATTTTCAATGCCGTGGAGTGCAAAAATACGGCATAAAAGCAAGGCGTTAGACATGCGTGCCTTGCTGGTACACTCCGAGTATTTTCGTGCCCTTCCAATATGTAGTAGGCGGGGCACAAATTGAAGTTTGTATCTCTGCTTTCCTTTTCTCTGCCTTGCTTTCTTCCTCAGGCATAAAACCAGTGGATTACTGTGGCATACGCCCCCGTGTACACTTGGGAAATAGCAGGCCTATTCCCTCGGAATCCATTATGAAATGCCGCCTGCAAAGCGTAATTTGCAGGCAGTCATTTTTTTTGTACAAAATGGAGCGTAAAAGTGAGGAGTAAAGGCGACTAATTTACTCTTCATGATTACACTCTTGTTTTGTAAGAGGGTCATTTTAGAATGAGTGGTGGTCAAAGAAAAAGCGTGAAAGTGTCTACGCTTTCATTTTCTGCTCCATCTCATTGTTGTGCCATAACTGCTGAACCCATTTGCATGCATTAGTAATGGCCGAACCCCAAACCCTCACCCATAATGATAGGCTCACAACTTGTTTCAAGTGTTGGCAATAAAAAGGCCGTAGGATTTTATTGTACAGATATGGGTTATGACAATAACAATATCACATATCATAATGTATACTTTTGGGCACCGGGTCCTGAGGTTACCCCCTCGGACCCGTGCCGCCTTCTTGTGTCCCACGACTTGTTGTGGGCACCGTACAGTGCCTTGTACTTCATTTTGTTCTTCTCCCCTTTTGTAGGGTGGGTGGGTTCTGTGGTAAAGAAGCAAGAAGATTTGGAAGACACTGAGTAAACAGTGAACCTCCTGTTTGCTTGGGTCCCCGTTCAGGGTCCACAAACAGATTGTGTTTACTCTGAGCATGCTGCTCTCATTTATAGGACCCAGGGCCTCTTTGTGTATGTGGTGGGGGCTGCTGTTGTCGCAGCCCCCGGCCGGCTAGCTGACTGTCTGACCCCCTGGTGGTGGGGCTGCCCCTCTCCCATCGTATCATACTTTTGGGCACCGGGTCCTGAGGTTACCCCCTCGGACCCGTGCCGCCACACACGGGCTGGTTCCCTGCTGACCGTGTTCCCCCAAGAGTATGCCCTAGAGACAGCCCCTGTGAGCAAGCGTTGTATTGATTTCCCGAAAGAAATGCTCCATGCCCTGGTTAGACAGATGGGTGCCGTCATGGAGAAAAAGGTCTGGGTTGGCTAGTGTAATGGCTGGGTGTTTTATGAAACCCAGTCCTCTTGTCATACAGAATCTCTCTATCATCCTGTTCAGTTTTCTTCTAGATATATCTATAGATTTGTAGCAGTTGGCCCCTAGCCATATCTTTCTTGGTAAAATGGCTGAGAAGTATATTTCCGTCCCCCTCCAGTTGTGTGAAATGCCTGCTAGGGAGGAGCAGATTTATTCGCATAGGATGCGTCTAGCTGTGTTAACTAGATCGTTGCCCCCTAGATGGATGATCAGGAATTCTGTGGGGTCCCTGTATGCCACCAGTTCGGCTAGTGTTTCGTGGACGTAAGCCCAGCGTAGGCCTCTGTATCCCCACCATGAAGTAATGGTGTTTCTGAACGGTGGCCCTTCTTTGGTCTCTTCAGCCCATCTGCCTGTCCTGAAAATGCAAGAGTGGCTTGCTGATCGTAGTGTGGTCCTCGATTCACCTGTTGTTTCTGTGGTGGTGGGAGGAGGGGAAAAGAAAGAAAATTTTAGGGCCGAAGGCTATATCAATTTTGGTCTGAAATATCTTTTATAACAGTCTGACTTCCATCCCCCTATGTTTTTTAATAGTTGTGGTGCTAAACCTCCTTGCCATGCTGCAGTGGCGGCACCTATCCTGAAGGAGTGAGTGCCGAATTGTTTGGGATCCCACCCTGCTCTGCTGATTGCTTTTATCAGCACTCCTTTAAATTGGTAGCGGCTTAGGGCCGACGTATCCTTGTGGATTAAAAAGCTCCCCCCTACTTTGGGTCGTTGCGCGTAATAGAGGTTGGTGATACAAACTGGGCAGTTTGTTGCCTCGTCGATGCAACAAATATTGATGGTTCTTATCGCACCCGTTTTCGACTGTTGCATTTCTATGTTAACACTCTCTTGCCTCACCCTGATTTCCATGACACCCAGGCCGTTTGTGGCCTTGGTGCTGGAAGCAATGAGTTCCCCCACCCGGAAAGCCCCGAAGTAGGCTAGGAAAAAAGCTGTTTTAAATAAGGTTATCTTGTATGGGTGCCAACATATGGCTTCCAAATGGCTTGCTATCTGCACCAGTTTGCTGAAATCAAAGGGTCGGCGGGTGTCCACTTGTGGACCCTCTATTCTGCCCCATCCCTTCATTGCATAAGAGGTGAGGGCGTTCTGGGTGAGGTCTGAATTGCCCCAAATTTTTGTAAAGGATGAAATTGCCACCAGGTGTCTTTTTGCCCAATCCCTTTTGAAACCTTGTTCCCGGGACCATTTTAAAAATACTTCTATATCTTTAATCGTTATAAGTTCTACGTGGTTTACACCTGTTGCCTTAAATACTGTTTGCAAACACTTACTGTATTGTGTTGCCGTGGTGCTTGCCACCGCCCTCTCTGCCATCTCTGTTAGGAAGCCTGTGAGGTTGTTGGCACCCGTTGTTGAGGTGCCTGATTCTTGTTGGGCATCCCGGCCTGGGCTCTCTGGCGCAGGCGTTGATGCCAATGTGTTGTTGGCACCCGTTTTAGAGGTGCCTGCTTTGTATTGGTCATCCCGGCCTGCACTCTCTGGTGCTGGCGTTGATGCCAATGTGTTGTTGCCACCCGTTTTAGAGGTACTGGTTTTTGTTGGGCATCCCGGCCTGTGCCCTCTGGCGTTGGGGTTGATGCCGTTATTCTTGTCTTCCCATTATTGTCCAGCATTCTGCTGGTATTGGCGTCATCTGTTCTTGGGTGTGCGGCGCTAGCTCACGGAATCTTGTCCACTGGAAACGAGATAAGGCATCAGCAATGTTATTGTTTGCCCCTGAAATGTGCTTCGCTTTGAGTACAACCTTTACTTGTAGTGTGACTGTTGTAATGGCTCGTAGTACTTTTAGTACTAGAGGGCATTTTGTAGACCTTCTGTTTATGGAGCCCACTACAGCCATGTTATCGCACCAGATCAAAAGTTCTGTATTCGCTAGTCGCCTTCCCCAGATGTGTAATGTTAGCCAGATGGGGAATATTTCTAGTAGGGTGATTCTGTCCACCCTGCTGTTTGCCATGAATTGGGCCAGTGTCCTGCCACCCATTTGGAGTCTAGTATGGCTCCAAACCCCTTGCTCCCAGCTGCGTTGGTGTATAGGACCCTGTTTGACCGGGTATTTAGAGGCGTTTGCCAAAGTAAAACCCCGTTGAAATCTCTGAGGAATTTTCCCCATGTTTCCAGGTCTTGTTTCACCTCTCTGCCTAGCCGGATATGCAAGTGTGGTTTGGTGAGTGATTTGATTTTGAACTCCAGGCTTCTGCCAAATATCCCTCCTTGAGGTATTATTTTGGATGCGAAATTGAGGCTGCCTGCCAAGGATTGTATTTTCTTTTACGGTCCCCTTTTCTCTCATTATCAGGTTTTGTATTTTTGCCAGGAGTTCTGATATTTTTGTTTTGGGGATTCTGCAGAGTCCCTTTGCTGAATCTATTTCGATGCCCAGAAAAATTAGGTTTGTGTCTGGTTTGGTGGTTTTTTCCCTCGCTAGGGGAACTCCCCACTGTGCGGCCATGTGCTCGAGTTTTGCTAAAGCCCGGCCGCATTCCTCAGAGTTTGGTGGCCCTATGACCATGAAATTGTCTAGGTAGTGCACTATTTTTGTCCCTGGTCTCTGTTTTAGAAAAGCCCATTGAAAAAAGGAACTGAATTGTTCAAATAGTGCACAGGATACTCCACACCCCATCTATCTACGTAGAATTTGTTGTTAAAGGTGAAACCTAACCACTGCTGTGACCTTGGGTGGACTGGCAAGAGTCTGAAAGCAGATTCGATGTCCAGTTTGGCCATCAGCGCATTTCTGCCACACTCTTGTATGAGCCTTACTGCCTCTTGAAAATGCGTGTAAGATACCGCGGATTCTGTGTGTGGGATGCCGTCATTTAAAGACTGGCCTTTAGGGTAGGAGAGGTGATGAATTAGTCTCATTTTCCCGGGTTCTTTTTTGGGGACCAGGCCTAGTGGAGATATTAAATAGTCTTTTAAAGGCATGAAATCCCAGGGACCTGCTACCCTTCCAAGTTGCAGTTCTTTCTTGATTTTGGTTTCTAGTATCTGGGGGTTGTCCCTTGCTGACTTTAGGTTCATCGGGATGTGTTGTGACCCAGTGCCCTTAAATGGGATGAAAAACCCTTTGGTGAAACCTTGCGATATTAACCTGCTGGTTTCCTTGTCAGGGTAGCTGTTAGGGCGTCCCTAAAATTGCCCGGGTTGATGGGCGTTAGTCCTGGTTCTAAAACTGGGATATCATTCTTTCTTGGCTGGTAGTCTGGTGCAGTTGCTTGCTGCATGGTCGCCGTTGCAGTTTGTGCAGGTGTGTTTGTACCAGCATTCTTTGCCCCATGTACACTGGTTTTTCCCAAAATTACTGCATGGGATGTTGGATTTGACAGCCTGTTGTTTGTTCTGTCTGTGGGTATTATTTTTAGCCGCCCAAGGCTGGTTCCTCCGAAAGGGCTGCTCCCCTTTTTTGGATTTATCATTGTCATGGGATTTGCTTACTTGGGAATTTTTGCTATTTTTGGAAGAAGACTGCATGGTATCTTCTTCCTAGGGAGGTTCGGCGTTGATGGTATATAAATCGTTCTGGACTTCATCCCACTCAATGGCCGGCCTTTCTGACATGCTCCTCCTAAATCTAATGTCATATGCAAGCCATGTCTTCCCCCTCTGTGTTACTTTTACTTCCCTTATTTTATCAACGTATGCCCAGATCTTCCTGCCACCCAAAGGGAATTTTTCTTCATATATTGTTGCTAAGATGGCAAAAGCCTGTAACCAGTTGTCCCAGTTTTGTTCGACCTGGGCGTTTCTGGCAATAGCTTTTTCTTCTATTTTTTTGGGGTCTCTGAAAGCGTCTTTCCCTTTGCGCTGGGCTTCTATTAGGGAAAAGATTTCTAAAATATCTTTGGCCCATATGGCTTCTTTGATTGTGGTATCAATGTTCCATGCCAGGCATCTTTTGTATCTATTTAATATCTCTGTTTGGAAGGATTTCATTTTCTGGTCTAATTGTGCATTACAAATTGTTACAATGTCAGTTGTATTGCTGCCGGGTGTCCCTGTCGCCCGTGTTGTCTGTGCCTGGGGTTATCCAAGCTTTTAGGGCACCTGCTGGATCAGTTGCTGGAGTTGTGGAGGCTGTTGCATTTATAGCTGTAGGGGCTATTGGCAACTTCTGTGCTTGTTGTGGCGGGATTGCTATAGGTGGTGTTACGGGTGGGTTGACAACCGTTATTGTAGGTTCTATTGCGATGGTGGGGTTTGAGGCCCCAGGTTCCCTTGTGGGCGGTGTCTGCTTCCCCCTTATTTCTACCATTAGATGCTGTAATTCTGCTACATTCTCGCATAGTTCTGACAATTATTTGGTACCTTTTCTGGCGCCTTTGGATATTTTTCTCCTTTTTAATGGTGCAGAAACCTCCACCTGGCTGGGTGGGCTGTTAATTCCTTCCCTGGGTAGGCCATACATGTTTTCTCTAACCCATGCCCATCCGTAGTGCTCTGCCGCTGGCGCAGCGAATTGGGCTTCTGCGCCGGTGTTGGGGGTGCCAGTGTTTTCCGTTTGGACCCCATGTTTTTCTATGCCTGCTATAGGAAAAAGAGAAAAGGGGTTTTTATCAAGGAGTTAGACCGTTGTTATCGACGAGTTCTTTGCGCCTGTTCTATTTGTATCCCCGTGCTGGGTAACTGTTGACTGGTGCCTTCTTGCCCGGGTTCAGAAAATTGGGCAGCCCCCGGGTTTGATTTAAATTGGTTTCGCTGTGAAGTCGCCCTGCAATATTACAGAAATTATTTTAAATCTGCAGTCTTTGGGCCCGCCGCGCTTGGAACTGTGTTCGCTAGCTCTGTGTGGTTGTAAAGCAAAGACGAGGTCCCAAGCTGGCTTGTGACTCTGCCCGAGTTTAAAACTGCCTTGTGTTATCTTGCCCCGTCTGCCTTATAATGCGGGGGTTCCGGTCCACTGTAATCAAAAAACTTCCGGACATGAATGTCTATTTATCCTCCCTCATAGCCCCAGCGGGTTGGCTCACCTTAATAGTGTTGAATCGTACGCCGTCCGCGCCGTGCTTGTTCGTGTGCAGCTTCTCCCTCGTTCGCACTGGTTTTGGGGATGATTCCGCGGCACGCGTCTTTGTTTGCTTTGTTTCGAACACGCTCGCCGCTCGCTTTTTGTTCTATGCCGAAAATGTTGAAATTGACAGCGTCTGCGCTGGCCGTTCGGTTGCCGCTTCTTCCTTCGTTAAAGCTGTATTGCAAATGCTTTGAACAGTACAATGTTCGGGAAGGAGAAAGACACTGCGATGTACAGCGAACTTCAAGAATTGCTAAAGAAGCAAGAAGATTTGGAAGACACTGAGTAAACAGTGAACCTCCTGTTTGCTTGGGTCCCCGTTCAGGGTCCACAAACAGATTGTGTTTACTCTGAGCATGCTGCTCTCATTTATAGGACCCTGGGAGGCCCTGGGTCTTTGTTGTTTATGTGATGGGGGCCGCTGTTGTCGCAGCCCCCGGCCGGATAGCCGACTGTCTGACCCCCTGGTGGGGGCAGATCTCTGAACATGGGCCCTGCCTGATGGTTGTTTCCTTGTGGCGCTTTAGCACCTTGCTGTTTGGCGGAAGGGTGCTATGACTGTTCGCACCATACCCTTCCGTGGCTTTTGTGTTGCCGAGACTGCGTGTCTCCGTAGCTGGGGGGGGAAGGAGAGGAGCAGGTGCGGGGGGTTGGGGCTGCCCCTCTCCCAGCTGCCGATGGTAACAGCAGTTACTCTGCCTCGCTTGTGGGATGCCCATGCAGCATTGCCCATTCTGTGGCGAAGACGGGCAGCAAAGCAGAGTTTGCATCTCCGCTTTGCTTTCCTCCTCTGACTCGGAATAGCACTCAGTTTTACAACTGGATCAGATTTTCATGCAAGCATAAAACAAAATGATTCCAATAGAATAATCTTTGCATTTACATCTGGTAAATAGCAGGAGGATTTCATTGGAATTAATGATCAAATGCTGCCGTTAAAGTGACATTTGCAGACAGCGTTTTTTTTGGTCTCAAAGTGGAGAGTAAACGTGAGGAGTAAAGGTGATTTTGCATCGCTTTCCTCTTCACAATTACACTCCATGGGACTCATTTTCGTCTTCCCTCTAATTCGGCTGCAGGGACCTGTTACATTTACACTTTTGTGTAAACAAGTCCCCACTGCTGAATTGCCCTCATTTGAATGGCGAGTACAAAAAAGTGTGTAAAAAGGCGGCATACACACTTGTACACTGACCTTTTGCACTCCACCATGCAAATGACGTAAATTCCTCCTGCCGTGTACACATGGCAGGTGACGTTTACAATGGGTTCCTATGGAGTTCGCCTGCTTTTTGCTGGTGCAAAAAATCCGGCGAACTCCATAGGAGCATTTGCACCCTCCTGAAAATGCATGCTTGCGATCCACCCCTCCTCTCAGCTATACAAAATAAATTCATTTGAGCCCTGATGTAAACCAAATGAGTAAAAACATTATGCAAGGCTTTTACTCATTTTGTTTGCCTTACAGGCTCATTGAAATTTAAAATTGCATGCAGTGGACCAGCAACACGTAAGTGCAGGTAACGGTAGTCCCCTGCATGCAATTAACATATATTATACAATGATCGCCTTGATGTTTCACCAAGAAATTGAACTCCATCCTCCTTGACTGCTTTGTCAGTGTTAAAGTGGATTGAATTCAGGGACGTCATTTGGGGGTCGCCAGAGGTCGCAGTTGCGACCTCTGTGGTCTCCCTTGCGACCTCTAACAAAATGTTAAATTTTTTAAATTTTTTTATTTATGCAATGCAAGCTCCTGGGCTGTGGCCAGCACCATGTGGCTCTTTAATTCTGGAGTGGCTGGTGTTCTTGTTCAGGCCCCTGAAAAAAAGAAGAAAAATAAGAACATGAGGGGCCAAAAGTCTAACACTTTCAGCACTGAACCTAAATAAGAAAGAATAGGAATGCCAAAAAATGTGTTTTTCTGAAATTCTATACAATAATTGCTAGACTCAATAATCCTCTAAGGTCGATAAATGGGTACCAACACACATTGGGTGATATTGGGTGTATATTTCTACTATGTAAAGCACTTGAGCGTAAGTGCTATATAATAACACATCATTATCATTTGGTCATGGACGTCTGCTTTCAATCACAGTAATTTGGTAATATGGGCCTATACACACTGATCTTAATGATACATATGGCGATCCATTCAGGTATGAAATGTACATCACATTATAGTGATATCGTAACCATATTTTTCGTAGTGCACAATGCTATGTGATGCCACTTCCTGTTTTGTCAACAGGTGAAAGGTCGTGTTCCATCGTTTCCTGCGATATCACTTCAGGGTGGGGTCAAATGACATCACTTCCTATGATGTCATCAGGGGGTCAAGGGTCGTGTGATCTCACTTCCGCTACCCCTGACATTTTGGTGAAATGACGTCCCTGATTGAATTCCGGGACTCCTCCGTCCTCAGTTTAAATTGGGTAGAAGCAGAAAATGGAGATGTAAATGCATGGTGTAATGCATTTAAGGCCCCCATTTCCCACTCTGCCCAATTTTGGGCTGGCACAGGGCGCAGGAGGGAAACAGCACGGAGATAAGATCTCCACCGTGCTCAGCTCCTCCTTTTTGTGTGAGCACTTAGTTTAATGCCTGCCTGAGATTTTCATGCAGGTGCAAAACAATTGGATTCCTATGGGATCTGTGTTGGTTTTGCACATGGTCAAAACCAGGCAGATTACATAACTTCCGTTTCATATAAATAGTAATTTCATACAGGGGACCACCCACATTAACACTTACTTGCTGCGGAGTTCCCTGCATGACATTTTAAAACTTCACAAGCTGCAGAGAAGAAGGAAATAGTAAAAGAGAAGTGAACTTTTACTCTTTCATGTTTCCAGTCCCTCTTGTGAAACAGTGAACACTGCTTTCAAATGCTCTTCCTAGTGGTGCTTACTAATGGATTCCAGTGCAGTCTGCCTGGCTTTGACCAGATGCACAACTGAGTTGGATTCCCTAAGATTCCAATAATTTTATGCATGCATGAAAATCTCATGCATGCAGCTGTAAAAAGTTGTTCTCACGCAAAATGGAGGCGGTGAGCACGGCAGAGATCTTATCTCTACTCCATTATGATTATTATTGTTTATTTATTTCTTATACAGCGGAACTCTACCAGCATGCTGCTGTGTGCTAAAAATATATAACAAACATAAAACCAGAAAAATAAAAAAACTACAATACAAACATCATTAAGACACGATCATCGTCATTGGAGCCATGTGTTCGACGAACAGTTGCACGCTTAATGCAGCGAGAAAGATAGATAGGGCCCAAATCCTGCAAACACCTGTGATTAAGAGCCAGTATCGTGTGAGAGATACGTGCTTTCACAGGCAACCAATGAAGCGAGAGGCTAGCCGCGTAACATGGTCACAGCGTGAAAGACCAATAATAGCTCGCCCAGCACCATTCTGAATAACATGAAGCTTAGCCAGGTTGGACTGTGAGATACCAACAAGTAAGCCGTTACAGTATACAATCTTAGATTTAATAATGGAAGGCCCGGATGGCACAATTGTGATCCGAAAGGTAGGGCCGAATCTGCCTGATGAGTTCAAGAAAATAGGCACATGAGGCTCTAAGATTGTTAATGTGCTGATTCATCGTCAATTCAGGATCCAGAATTACTCACATGGTCTTAACCTTAGATGTCACAGGAATGGCACAATCTGAGATGTAATCACTGTTCAGCTTGATTAGGCAGGCCCCAGCCCCCAAAATCAGTAGCTCAGGCTTAGCATTGTTAAAAACCAAGACATTCTGTACCATCCAAGCCTGAATAACCAGGTAGATGTTATTAATGGCCCTCGCATCTTCTTTGTAAATGCCCCTCCTCCACCTCGTGTTAACACGTACATGGGGTATGGCAGGAAAAGGAGGCGTTAATCCATTAAGCCTCACATTTACATCGCAATTTCCTGCTTGAACCCCTTTAAAAGAAGGGTGTCGGCGTCCTAGTCTTGTTCCCATAGTCAAACAACTATCCTTTCAAGTGGCCTGAGAGCGGCACCACTACTCAATCAAGGTTCATGTCTTCTTACTTTCTTGAATCCTTTCACATACCTTCTTTCTTTGTAACCTGTTCCGTGCCCTCCTGCGTTTTCTGTCAGTGCTTTGAGTCAGACTAAGGATGACATAAGCAGGGTACAAACAACTAACATGACTTACCATCTTGTTCCCTCTTTCCTCCTTTTCTCTTACCGCCAGCTCTCTTTTGTTACTCCTTCCCTCATCTGCTTCTACTCTGCGCTTTGAAGAATCTTAAGGGTGGCAGACGCACTGAGGACAAGCACTGTACATCAGTAGGATTTACAGGAATACATTATTATTGGATGGTCACAGGGGACAGGCCTTGCACTATATCAATTATTTCATGCATATCATTGAGGATAGCAGATCAAAATTATATTTACAGTTTGTGGGGGACAAATGTTATGTTGTTATGTTATATTGTTGTCTTATGTTATTTCACCAAGCTTTTATACTATGCCAAACTACCACCATATTAGACTCAGAGCACCGAGTGTTGTCTGGAAGTTGGCGCATTGTGCCCCCACCCATAGTATCCAGACCTTAGTCTGCAAAGGAAAAGGAGCAGGGAGGAAGATAAAACATGGGAAAGAGGGTGCCGGCAAGGCAAAATAAATGAAAGGGTGTAGACAAGGGGAGAATATTTGTGATGGTTTAGGTGCATTTTGATCCAGCTATGGTAATCTGGAGTGCAGAAAATAAGAATCTATATTCTAATGTATTTGGACATAATGTAACTATCTATGTGAGGTAGTTTCCAAAGAGTAATAGGTAATTGATGCCAAACATTGTGTGTCTGCATGATGGATTTGACCCATTTGGCTCAAGTGGGCCCTTAAATTGTGTCGGCTTTGTGCCCAGGATTCCATTAAATCTTCTATGGGGCAAACTCTGGTACAATAACTTTGGGCTGTGTGCCGGGCAATTGATATTACAGTTTATGGTGAAAGCCTGTCACCATTTAATATGAGAGGTTTTCGAGCTCGAAGGGGTTAGACTGTGGAACCATTGTTCACGGTGAGGCTGATATGTGCTGAATTCTCCATGGTAGTGATGACTTTAGTTTCAAATAGTGAAGATCCTGAATTGAGTCCAGGTTCCTTGGTAAGAGATGTTAATGGCTGACGAAATTAGAATTCTGCATGCATGAACTTCTCCGATTCATATGAAGAACAAAGGACACCTTGAGACAGAATATCCCAGATAGTAGGTTCGAGAAGGTGTGTATAGACCACTAGGTCTAGTGACGGAATAGACGCTGGAAACTCCGCCCCATGTCCAGACATTGTGTTTGGCGGTCATAGGGTTTCTTTTTTTGTCCTACATCACCTGCTTAAGGTGTAGAGATGGATTATCAAATGATATTTAGATCCCTGTGAGCTGGTAATGATGTTGAAATGAGAAATGGAGAAGGTCTTCCTAAAGTTTTGGCCAAGGGTCTTAAGCCCTTTCTTGCAGTCCACTGCCTGGCACATCCATAGACAGCAAACACAATCGAGTGAAAATGGAAGGATATTTAACAGGTTTGCCTCTTGAATGGGCACTAAATAGTAATTTGACAGGCAATAGCACCGCATGCCCATGTACTCATTCCATTTGCTAACTGTTATCATCATATGGCTAGGTAGTACAATCTTTAGCCTGGCATGCCATGTGGAATCTTTCTTAGTGAGAGTGCAGGGAACAGCACCTCCGCATGACAAATTGTGTGAGTAACTGGGCACGCAAATGTTTGACTAATTGTGCATGGGATGACTATATGTAAAATGTAACCCAACGTGTGCAGGTACTGCAATCATAAAGATAACCAACAATTCCATAATATACTCCTTATAGTCATTATAGAGAAGGTACACTCCTAAGGGCCAGGTGCTGTCATGAAAAGATAAGTATAGTACCTAATGGCTCATTAAGTATGATACAGCCCCCACATGTCCAGATACTACCATACAATGTCAATCACAGTCCCGCATGCCTCTATAATGCCATTATTTGCCTGATCATATATTAACCATTTGTAAGGTATAGCCTCACATGTCTGTTTGCTGCCTAGTATATAAGGTGAAGCCACAATTTCCACAAAAATTCACTTATATTGCTGGTTTTCTAGTCACCATTTGTAAGGTGTAAATCCACATGTGCTGCTATCTCTTGCCATGCTATGCCGAATACTGCCTCAAATTCTACAATAAAACCATTGTATTCCTTGTACAGTTACAATACAAATGATATTGTGCCACACATCTCGTTTTTGCCTTTATAAATCAAGTGTAGCCTCAAATGTCCCAATAATACCAACATAGGTGTGGCCGCCTGGTTAGCACATATAAAGTATGGCCACACATGTCCAGGTGCTACCATCATATGCCGAGTGCATGCTCAACCGCCCCAATATTCCTTTCTATGCTGGGTGCAATCATTGCAGGTAAGGTATACAGGCATTGAATTCCTATCTCTCCACTAGCACAGCACATAACCTATTCAAGCAAGCAGTGGTAACCCCACAGTGTATAAAGCCTGCACTGGATCCTTATGAGCATTTCAAATGTTCACTGTATTTCAATAATCCCTTATCTAACGAGATTATTTGAAATGGATTTCCCGTTTTAACTTCAGGAGGGCAACCAGATCCTAGGTGTATTCCAGACCAGTTTTCGACCAAAAGAAAGAACAGAATGGCCATTCTAGTTGTTTTTTATTACATTAAACTCGGCCAGGTAACAAAAGGAA
This sequence comes from Ambystoma mexicanum, assembly GCF_040938575.1. Taxonomy (NCBI): domain Eukaryota; kingdom Metazoa; phylum Chordata; class Amphibia; order Caudata; family Ambystomatidae; genus Ambystoma; species Ambystoma mexicanum. The sequence continues at coordinate 1,271,224,773 of NC_090929.1, read as the reverse complement.
TGTCGACCATATACTTTTGGACTTTTCGCGGGTATTCAATACAGTCAAAATAGTATTCTATTGAGTAGGTTGCAACAGGTCAGCAGGGAAGTGTTTGCGCATAGATGGTGCAAGTAATTCTTCTCAACCCATTCTGAGGAAGTGTACAGTGTCCCATAGTCCTCTGCCTCATTCCTACCTACATGTGGAGTCCTCAAAGTATCAGCCCTATCCCCTCTGGCTATTTTAGTTACGGCAATAACACGCAGGTCAGGGGCGGCACGTCCATAATGGGCGAGGGGGCGTTGACCCACCGGGTCTTGGCCCCCTCTCACCCATTATGGAGGAGCCAGCCCAGTAAAATACAAGCACTCCCTCAGCTGAGGGAGTGCTCTTAACTATGAAAGGGAAACTTAATTTCCCTTTCAAAGTTACATTTCCCCAGCTGTGCAAGCTCAATGTGCCATGCAAGTCTGGGTGAATTTGCTTCCCCAGCCTTGCATGGCTCATATGAAATGCTGGCTGGATAACTGCACATCTATATGTGCAAGAGGCGCTCCTCCGCCTCCTTGCACATACAAACAGAGCAGGCTAGAGTGGGGCGCGTACAAACACATGCTCAGGCCCCTTGCACGCATGAGCAGGAACCAGGAAACTTCCTGATTCCTGTTCATGCTTGCAAGGGGCTGGAGCACTGAAACATCCAGAAGGTAAGTTTGTTTATGTTCATTTTTTAAATGTAAATAATTATGTGTATGGGTGCATGCATGCTTGTGCTGTTAGGTGAATGTATTATGTTGGATGATGGATGCTGGTGTGAATGAGAGAGTGCTTTCTAGGTGTATGTTGTGTAAATGTGTGTGTTTGTATGTTCGTTTATTTAGTATTTAAATATGTTTATGGGTGTGTTATGATAAGTGAGTGCATGATGGATGTTTGTGTGAATGAAAGAGTGCTTGCAGTGCGTATGTTGTCTGAATGTGCGTTTGTATGTTAATTTATTTAAATATGTGTATGGCTACGTGCATGCTTGTGTTTTGCGTGAGTGCATGATGGATGTTTGTGTGAATGAAACAGAGTGTTTGGTGTGTATCTTGTGTGAATGTGTGTTTTTGTATGTTTATTATTTAAATATGTGTATGGATGCATGTATGCTTGTGTTATGAGTCAGTGCATGATGGGTGCTCATGTGAATGAGAGTGCTTGCTGTGTGTATGTTGTGTAAATGTGTGTGATTGTATGTTTATTATTTAAATATTGTATGGATGCATGTATGCTTGTGTTTTGAGGGAGTGCATGATGGATGTTTGTGCAAATGAAACAAAGTGCTTGCTGAGTGTATGTTGTGTAAATGTGTGTGTTTGAATGTTTATTATTTAAATATGTGTATGGATACGTGTATGCTTGTGTTATGAATGAGTGCAAGATAGGTGCTTGTGACTGTGATAGATAGATGTCTAGTAATAAATGCCATACCTGCCACCCTAGGCCCCAAGCGCCTTGCATACACACATAATCACTTTGTGTGTGTGTGTTTGGCAATGTGAGGCTCGGGAGACAGGCATGGTATTTTCTTACTGGACGTCTATGATAGATGTCTAGTACAAAATACCATACCTGCCCCCCTGGCCCTACAGCATCTTGCATACACACATAATCAGTGGGTGTGTGCGTGTGTGTGTGTGTGTTTGGTGCTGTGAAGCCCAGGGGACAGGCATGGTATTTATTTACTGGACATTTTTGATAGATGTCCAGTAAAAAAAAATACTATCCCTGCCCGCTGGTCCCCCAGTGCCTGGCATACACACATAACCACATTGATTGTGTGCATGTGTGAGGAGCTCGGGACCCAGGGGACAGGCGTGTCATTTTTTTACTGGGCATCTATGATAGATGGCCCCAGCGCCTCGCAATTACACATAATCACATTCATCATTATTGTGATTGATTATGTGTGACTGCAAGGCACTGGCACACCATGGAGCAGGCATGCATGTTTTAATGTGCATGGTTGATAAAGCAAGCATGATAAGTGTTATTATGTAGCTAGACCTGTATTTTAATGCAGCCAGTCTAGCCATGTCTTATTGTGGTATGACATCGTGTATTAGGCATCTTTGGTAAAGCAAGCATGGTAAGTGTTATTATGTAGCTAGACTGGCATTTCAATGCAGCCAGTTCAGTCATTTTGTATTGTGGTATTGGACATCGTTGGTAAAGCAAGCATGATAAGTGTTATTATGTAGCTCAACCAGCATTTTAGTACAGCCAGTTAGGACATGTTGTCATACTTTGGCATGCATTTTTAATGGTCAAGCCAACTGGATTAGGTTCTTACATGGGGATACTGCCATATATTTGTAGAACAAACATGGATATGTTTTCTTATAGTATCATTATTGGCATTATGCACAAAGCAAACATGAGTATGTTCTTATATGAGAATAATAGGGTATAATGTTGCAGTCAGCGTGGAAATGTATGGGCACAGCCAGTGTGAAAATGTTTTATACTGGCACACATCATGAAAATGTGTTAGAGAAATTCTCCTTTGCACTGTTGGTGACTTGGATTGTTTTCATGAGTTGCCCTGCAAAACCCTATTGCAAACTGTTTGGCTTTTTACGCAAAACAAAGGGGGGTCTGGGAGTCTCTCTTCCAGCATGAACACGGCCCATTGGCCTGTTCTTGGGTGGATGGTCCCTGGGAGAGTCTCAACCAAGTCTTTAGCTCACTGTGCCTTTCACAGAGGAGAAATATCCCTGCATACCAGTCTTTTTCCTGCCGAGGGGCAGTCCAGCACCGAAATGCTAGGCAATTCTTCGCTGAACAAAAGAGCCAACAGCAACCCCATACACGTGTTTCAGCCTTGTTGGGCATCATCAGTGAGGTGGAGCTGTGCCTCTCTGAGAACAGTGAGCAAGGGATCCACGTCTGGATTCCCCTGGTAACTTAGGGTGAGACCCAGAGTTACTTAATATGCAAAACAAAGGGGTGTCTGGGAGTCTCTCTACCAGCACGAACACGGCCCATTGACCTGTTCTTGGGTGGATGGCCCCTGGGAGAGTCTCAACCAAGTCTTTAGCTCACTGTGCCTTTCACAGAGGAGAAATATCCCTGCATATCAGTCTTTGTCCTGCCCAGGGGCAGTCCAGCACAGAAATGCTAGGCAATTCTTCGCTGAACAAGAGTACCAACTCCAACCCCATACACGTGTTTCAGCCTTGTTGGGCATCATCAGTGAGGTGGAGCTGTGCCTCTCTGAGAACAGTGAGCAAGGGATCCACGTCTGGATTCCCCTGGGAACTTAGGGTGAGATCTGGATTCCTCTGGGAACTTAGGGTGAGACCCAAAGTTCCTTAATATGCAAAACAAAGGGGGATCTGGGAGTCTTTGGGTGGGTGTTTGGCTTTTTACCCGACTTTTTCTAAAAAGTGTGCTCTAAAAAAACCCTTGGGGGAGAACCCCCCAAATCCCATTGCGAGGTGTGGGCTCCTTTGCTACTCTCGCTCGCTCTGCCAGATAGGGACAAATAAATATTTGCGCCCCTCCACTTAAAAAATTCACCAGCCGCAGCTGACGCAGGTATTTTTGCAGCTCCCTGGTCTTAAGCAGACATTGCTGGATTTCCTGCGCAAATGTCTAAGGTGTCTTAATCACTGGCTGACACCAACTTTTTAAAGCTAAAACCTAATAAATCAGAGATTATCCTGTTTAGAAAGTCCTCAGAATTGTACCTCCATTTAATGGCTCAGCTCTCTGGGACCTAATCAGTGGAGTAACTTTGCTGAAAATGTTGGGGGGGACATGTCAACTGAAAGAAAGGGGCACAGTGGAGAAGGGCGGACAGTGGCACTGAGGAATAACACTAAACTACTACACCACAAGAGTCCATTGCCGATGCTCTGTTATAACTTTCATAAGACTGGTGGTGTATCTTTAAAATTAAATTCTAAAGACATGCCAATCTTCTGAAACTTATAACACCACAGTTGGTCTTTAGAATTCACTGCTCTGACAACAGTAAAAAAAGTCTGCGCTCTCTCTACCCAAAGAAGGCCTGCAAGCAGGCTGGAGGGAGCTGGTGTTTGATTATTGCCACTGCCAATGACTCAAACAATCATATAGACATAATACAAAATGGATGCCAGCAAGATTTTAAAACAGCACATTAGGTTGTTTATTCTGATTTCATTAATTACTTGCAACAATCAGACTCTAAAATTAAGGTATGTTTTCCTGTGTTCAAATGACCCCAAGCAGTAGCGGACTGAGTGGAAGGCCAGCCTGGGTCTTTTGTCAGTGGGACACCACTCCCGTTCGGCACCTCAAAGAGGGTGCACAACGGGAAAGGTGTCTCACTGGCAGGACAATGTGTGCCGAGCAATTCCTACTCAGCACGCTTATTGTCCTGGCAGCAAGACACCTTACCCTTTCCGCACAGTAGAGGTGTCGCTCTGCCAGGACAATGTCCCAAGGAGCTCCAGGAAGCAGAGGGTCCTCATGTTGCTCTGTGTTGACAGAGCATTACACTGTGACACATTAGGCACTGATGTGGGGGGGGTGACTAGTTGCAGGGACTTTGTCCGGTTAGAAATGTGTATGGGAGGGAGTGATCAGAAGTGAGAAGGGTGCATAATGTTGCATGCTTTATGAAATAATGACTATGGCTTTAAAACCCAAGGGGAATTTGTTAGGCTCACATTAATCTGCATGATGCTGTTGTGACTTTGCATGAAGGATGGGGGAGAATAAAACTAAACCCATGCTCTAATTCCTCAACATATTTCTATGTGAATGTATATAGTGTACAGTTATTTTACTATGAAAGGCTAGCTTATTATGTAATATGGTTTGCTTCCAAGGCATTGCCAGAAATAAATATTTAAGCACATAAAATGTAAAGCAAAACCTTAATAAATATATATATCAACTAAACCTGGGAAGATATGCACAGTTGCTTAAATTGTCCACATCCCAGTTTCACCATATAAACAAAGTGTGTGATCCTGGGCAATTAATTTAATCACATTTTCTAATCTGAAGCTCTGTACATGATTCTTATTAACTGCAAAGCTTATGTTAATATATCATGCTATTATAATTGAAAAACCTAATGAGTATAGAGTTGCTCCTTATTAATAATAGTGCAATTTAGGTATTCTGCACCACAAAGTTATTTGCCACTTGGCTTAATTATGGCAACTTATTCTAAAGTCACTTTGATGGTGCCTTCATGTATCAAATACTGATGATGCTCCTTGCAATGTCCTTTTCTGTAAAGTCACTTCTGTTGGTGCAATCCATATGCATATTAGGAGGTTTCCATGTATCTTGCCCCGGAGGGCCTGGGCAGAGCTGTAATAAATGAGTTTCCTGCATCTGCAATGATCTTGCAGTTTTATTTATTTAATTATGTGTAAAAATTCCATCTTCCACTAATGTTACCAAAAAGGTAGATTAGGACAGGGGTGGTCAGTTTGGGGGTGTGAATGAAACTATTACACGCACTGCATTTTCGTGGCTCACCTCACCCTCCAATGTTGCAATGCTGGATACTCCCCTGGCCCCAAATGTGATTGTACAAATGTGATCCCTCACTAGGGTCAGCCCGCAGCCCATCCCTCCAACAAACATACACACAGCTGAGCTCAGCACCTCAGCCAGGCTCGCACTGTCAAAGGACATGATCTTGAAAGCGGCGGCCACAATATGCCCCCCTGGCCCTCCCACCAAAAGATGAAGGGGACAAAAAGGCATGCCACATAAGTTGGGGGGACTTGTCCCCCCCATAACCCCTATAATTACACCCTTGCCTGCAGGCAGCTCACACCACAAGGGACCCCCCAGACCCCATCACCTGTGACGCTACCCCGCAGGCAGCCCACACCACATGGCACCCCCCAGCACCCGTGACCACACCCTGCAGGCAGCTCACACCACAGGGGACACCCCCATCACCGGTGACGCCACCCCACAGGCAGCCCCCTCCCGACCGGACATCAACTGCATGCTGGATGTTGAAAGTGTGACACATGTTAACTCCAACAATGGTGTGTCAAGCACCTTGACTGCAGTGTAGTGACACCACCCAGAACCTCCTGTAAATAAAATACCCTTCTAACAGAAACAAATGCATACACCTGTGCCACATCCTTCAGTGTGGCAGCTGCACAAACAAAATTCCTGTCTGCAACCATCTCCCAACATACACATCACACAAGTGAATGGTAAAGTGAGGCCCTGCAGTCCATGTGACAAACTAATGTAAATAATCCCTGTGTTCAAATAGTCACAAAGTGACAGAATCCTAAGCACCCTCAAAGTGTATGACATGAACAGACACTGCCCAGGTGTGTCACAGCCAGAACCACAATGAGCTGACATTACCAGAACAGATAACCTAATAAACACATCACACTGTTCCTTCCATGTGTGAAGGACATGACATGACATCTCTTCAAATTACATGTCAATCATAAAGCGCATATCCACAAGTGTAAGAAGCCGCAAAGGAGTCTGGGGATGTGGAACAAAGTGACGACAGAGACAATGAACTTGGTAGGGCAGGTGATATTGAGATTGCGGCAGTGAATGGGAAGTGCAGAAGGAGATAAGGGGTTCGGGTGAGGGGGCATTGCAGTAAATGTGAAGTACACAATAACAAATAGAACTATGTAGAAAATTAATAAACTGCGGCCAGCATGTGTCAAGTCCAAGCCTGAGTGCAGACAGCAGGTGTTAAGTGCAGGTAGGTGGCTGTTGCCATACATAAAAACAGTCCAAGTGTGGTGGATGCCAGGGAGGCAGTGCAGGTGTTCAAGGGGCATGCAAGGGGACCTTTGCCCAAGTTCAGAGGACAGCCACGTGACCATTGCAGATTCTGAGACAAGTTCAGCAGGTCAGAGGAGTACCAAAAGCAAAAGAAAAGAGGAGTGACTCAAGTCCCGAAGGACTACATGGCAATCAGAAAGGGCGCTACCCACCGGGACTGCTGCATTTGTGAGGAAAAATGCAAAAACAGACAAATGCCAAAAGTGACTGCCAGTGCAGGATGCCCAACCACAGCACAGACAATGAAAACAGCACAAACCCATGCTTGTGAAAGTCAAAGCACGCCATTAGCGTTACACTGCATCAAGTAATTTCCTGGACACATATCGTGATCATTTCACACTCCAATCATTACCCGAACCCCAACCCCCACCCCCACCCAATACAGTGAAGACCAATACACAGTGATGGTGCACATGTGATAGCAAATGAAACTTCCCCGTGCATCCCGAAACTCACCCTTCACACACATCCAATGGTCATGCACATGTGTAACTGCAACATGCAAATGTATAGCAAAACATGACACATGCATGCAAGTAAGCACACACATGACCAACAATGGTTCTTACCTCGGACACCAAACAGAGAAACAAATCAGTACAATATAGAAATAAAAGTCAGAGAAGCCATTACTGTGAGTAATGAAATCAAAAGATATTATACAGTTGTATTAATGTCATAAAAACTGCAAAACATAAATAGAAATATGTACATTTTGAAACAAAGAAAATGTTCAAATGTCAAAACTAAAATTCCAACTATGTACATAAAGAAATTAAAATTCTCACAATACGTCCATGTCCATAAAACTCTCATAAAAAAATCATCCAAATGTAATAAAAAAATGAATTCCTGCAATTTTTAAAAAAAATTAAAAATGAAACCACTAAACTATGTACAAAGAAACATGGAGTAAAGTCCAATTAGCACTCCAAATCATAAAGCAAAAGGAAAATCACACACAAACAACTATGTAAAAAAAGTGCAGTGTAGTCCAAAAACTCCAAATCATTAAAAATCAAATGAAACTTGTCACTAAAGAACTATTTACAAGGGCAGCGGGCTAGTCCTCCTCCTTGCCATGCTCCCTCAATGTCTCTGCCAGGGCATCATCGAACACTGCCTCCAATTTCCTTAGGCGGGCCTCCGCTCTCACCATGAGGGCTCACAGGGACTCCGACATGCTGCTCTCCCACTCCCTGCAAGTCTCCTCGAGGACCTCAGCCCGCCTCTCTGCCCGACGCAGTGAAATCTCCACCCTGGCCATGGTGAGTCGTGCCTCCCATGCCCGCTGCCGCTCTGCCCCGATCTGCTGCCTGAAACGCTCCAACACGGAAGACATCCTTTGTGTAAGGTCCACGTTTGCCTCCTGCCTGATGGCCGATACCGGCCTCCCTGAGTTGGTATGCCCCGAGTAATGTAGCCTCCTACTCAGAGCCTGCTGCTGCCGAATAGCCTGGTGCCTGCTCCTTAAGGACAGCTTCTGGGATGATGACACCCTGTCGTGCATGTGCCCTGCTCCTTTGTGCCTGCTCTCCCTCCATTGCCACAGCACCTGTCGCCAGCTGGATCTGCGTGGTGACCACCTCAACTGATACAACCTCGACTCCCAACTCTGGCAGGGATGGGACAGGTACACAGCGGGCCCTGGTGGTATCTGGCCCGGAAGGTGGCAGGGAGGACGACAGGCGCACAGAAGAGGAAGACGAGGAGGGGGCCGCAGCCCACTCACCCAATTCGAGACCAGGAAATGTGCTAGCAAGTTAACAAGGCGCAAGACCTCTTCATGATGATCTGCAACTCCTTGATTGGTAGCCTGCACATCATCACGAATGGTGCCCATATGCCTCATGATACCGGCTAGCAACGGTTCCACCCTGTCCCGAATGGCGACATCCGCAGGTATTGGTGTTTCCGTTTGTGTGGAAACATCCACTACCTGCGGATGGGTCTGGCCTGGTGCATGCCTGCAGGTGCATACTGGCGCAGTCGCAGTTCCAGGGGCAGGAATAGGCACAGGCACCTCCACGGCGACCTGCATTGCCTCCTGCCCCGGAGTCTGGACTGCACCAGTCACACCCACCTCATCACCCCACCGGCCCCATGGACTGGGCTGATGCGGCCTCCTCCTTCTCCCCGCCAACCTGGATGCCTCCCCACCGTCTTCCACATTGGATTGCCCCTGTGCAACCTCACCTGTCCCTCCCACTGTCGAGGAGTCAACGACCACCTACGCTCTCTTGGACCTCCCCTCAGCAGTTGCAGCCGTTGTCTTGGACGCGGCACTAGTCTCCTCGCTCCCCGAAGATAAAATAACCTGGGAGTGCGACTGGGCCTTGCGTCTGTGCCTGGTGGAGGCATCCCCACTGCCTTGCTCCACAGCACCTTCTCCGCCATCTTCTTTCAACGTCGCTGTGGATAGGGATAGAAAAAAAAACATCAGGGTACTGTACATTTGTGTGTATGGCACAAAACATATGCACATTAATTGCACTGGCAAAGTCCACAAACATCATCACCCTCCACAACACACTGGTATGAGCCATTAACACACAAGCACATACATGACTCTCCTTCACAACAGTCTATCACATCCTTGGACAAGGGACTGTCAGCAGCTACAAATTGTGCATGCCCCTCACAAGCATAATGGGACATACACAGGTCATTCACACACATCACCTGACAGTCCTGAGGCAGGGCATGGAGCCATCACATCAGAGTCCACTCAATGTCAATTAGCCAGCAAGACTCAAGCACACATTCAAATGCTCCAGTAACATCCATCCAGAAGTGTTGCCCAGTCACACACTCACTTCTCAGACACATGCACATGTACACCATGCATGTCCATGATGTTGCCGACAGCACCCATTTGTCACAACTCTCACACAGCCATGTCCATACACATGTATGCAACCATGTGCACGTCATTACATGCTGCAGCGCTTCACACATTGCAACTGAAACACTGTTGATGTCACACATGCTTGAATGGACACACATGCAGCACAGACATACGTACAAGGGGCATGCCTGGCATTGGGTCAAGGTGCACACTCAAACCATACATCAACATGCACATGCACTGTGGAGGACAACAACAAATGGAAGCTTACCAGTCCACTCCAGACGGAGCTGCAATTCCATGACCTGGGCGTGCAGCGCTGGGTAGAACCGCTCCAGGACGCGCATGTTGTCGGTGGTCAAAAGGACCCCTTGGCTCTCCCCAGCCTGGAGGAGGCGTCAGGCCTTGTTGTGGGTCCTGGCTTTGTAGTCCTCCCAGTGCTTGTGGACATGGTGGTAGTCGCAGGGTGCCACCCCCTCCGCATTGATGGCACCCAGGATGTCCATACAGATCTTTGTCCTTCCTTGCCGACTTGCGTTGGTCCGTGGAAGAGGGCATCATAATGCTACAGGACTTGCTCCACCAGGAAGTGAACTTCCCTGGCTGAGAAGCTGACAGCCCTCTGCCTCGCTGCCGGGGGGTTGCCACTTGCCTCTGATGATGTTGGTTCAGACATGGCAACCCCAGAGGCAGGTGTGGGTGGGCAAGGTAGTCCTGCGGCTGGGCTGTGGAGCGGTGGTCTGGCACGTCAGGAGTCTTCTGGATCTGCAGAAGTGGTCACAGGTCCGACGACAGGAGCACTGGCAATGGCTGTACAGCAGGCACCAAAATTGCAGGGCACGTGAGCAGCAGGCACACACAGTGGGCAGGCAGCAGCAGATGGCTCGTAGGAGGCAGCTTGGGGCACTTGGAGGCAGGTAAATTGGCTGGTAGGCAGGAGCATGGTTCTTCTGTGTTATGCGCGTGGGCAGCCGGAAACAGAGTGACTCTGCTTGTGCGGAAAACGCACGTCAGCGCAAAATCATAGGAATGGGCCTAAGCGTGTAAATTACATGACACGTGCTGAACGTTGGGCGTGGCCTTCAGGATTGGGATAAAGTAGTGCGTAGGAGAACATCACACGCTTGCCCATGTTATAGCGGACCGACATGTGGACTTTGTTTCCACGTGATCTCTTCACTACTGCGACCGTGCAAGCCTCTTGTTTTGGTGCGGGATTGCTTCCACGCACACGCACATGTTCTTTTGAGGCCGATGGTGAGTTGCGTATGCATTTTCCATTCTGTGGGTACCCTGTGTGTCACGTAACCCCTTATTTAACATCACAGTATTTTACGTGTCCTTCGCGTACGTATTTTTTGTGTTGCTGGGTGCCACAGCGTACTGCGTTACCTTTTTCCTTTACACATGGGCTACCGAGGGGTCACATACACATGTTTTTTTGGGTGCCTGTGCATTACGCAGCCCATTTATTTTCCCCCAGGGTTTACATTGAACCTTGCTGGGGAACACTGGTACATTTAACATCATGTACACTGCACCCTCACGAAAATTGCCTAGGACAATTGATAGCTGCACCTCCCATTGCACTAATCCATCAGTGCCATCACTGGGAGGGCAACAAGTGGGAAGGGAGGCAAAGGTGGCAGAGGTGGCCAAGATGGCCGAGGTGCCCGGGGCCATGCAGGGAGACCCATTCCCTCCACCCAACAGCGTCAGGGAGATGGAGCTGATGCTGACGTCCCCAGCATTGCCATCTGCTGTCCCCACCAGGCAGGGTGAGGAAGCTGCAGGGACAGCTGCAGCAACAGCTGCAGCAACCACCACCCAGGCTCAGGGACACCCAGCCAGGCCTGTAGAGGTCCAGGCCCAGGCCCGCAGAGACCCAAGGGTGTATGCCCTTGTCTCCAAGGGCAGGAGATGTGCGGACAAAGGTCCAGCCACCAGCACCCAGGGTCCTGGGGCAGCATTGCAATCTGCTGTCCACACCAGGCAGTGTGAGGTAGCTGCAGAGGCAGTTGCAGCAACCACCATCCAGGCTCAGGGACAACCAACCAGGCCTGTAGTGGTCCCGGCCCAGGCCCGCAGAGACCCAGGGGCAGAATGTCCGTGTCTCCAAGGGCAAGAGACATGCGGACAAAGGTCCAGCCACCAGCACCCAGATACACATGCCTGCAAGGCTACCTACAGTAACAGCATCAGTGGGTGATGCCACAGCCCAGTCCACCAGTGCTCCAGCCCCTACTGACCCAAGTGGTCCCAGCCACTTAGGGTCTGCACAACCTTGCAAGAAGGTGTTAGGCGGAAACCTGTGCAGTTCCCTCTGGGACCACTGCAAAAGATTTAGGACTACAGGTGTTTGGCAGTAAACCCACTTGGTAGCAGTCTGTACCACACAGATTCACTTGGTAGCTGTGGCTGAGCAGTCAGACTTCCCTCAAGAAGAGTTAGGCAGTATGTGGAGTATACAATATAGGGCAATCTACACAGTAGAACAAGCAAACACGGAACAAGGCTTCGGTGTAAAGATATAAAGGTATTTATTTATAACAACACATCTATGGAAAACACTCTGGCACTAATACGGCAAACAACTTCAATCACAATACTATACGAAGAAAAAGATCAATCCCCCTAACAGTAGTTCGACAAGTCTAGGTTTACCGGCATCATTTATTTGCAGACAGAGGTGTATGCTTTAAACTAGATGGGATTCTAGTATTCGTTAGGACGGGAGAGAAAAATAAGGCAGGTTATGAAGTCAACTTGGTACCAATACTTTTTGGACAAATGCAAGGCAAGTAAGGCAAGGTCTACTGCAGATCACAAAGTTCAGAGGCCAGGCCCACTCGGAGAGAGGCAAGGCGATATGTCCCAAAAGTGTCTCAGTGGAAATGCGCTTTGCGTCTTTATCGCCAAATTGTTATGGAAAGATTGGACCAGTTCAGAACAACACGTTAAAGAAAGCTTGGAGGCGACCCAATGGAAAGGCGAGGATTAAGACACCTCACTCGATCCGGCAGAAAGGGAAGCCAGGCGGACACGGTACCTTGTTTGTGGGGAGACAGCTCCGGCGGGGGCAGTTGTTCCTGGTGGTGGATGCACGTCGGGACTTTGCCAAGAGTAGAGATGATCTCATCGTCGAAGAAAAGTGAAGTCCGGTGCACCACCAGGGAAGAGACCAGCCGCGGAGTGCTCCGTCACAAGGCACCACCTTTTGGTCGCGGTACAGGGGTAGTGGCTATCCGGTTGCCGAGGTGCTCTGAACGGGCAATTCGACCACTGCGTCCTGGAGCGAAGAAAAAGCAAAGGGGACTGGTTGTTCCCACCAGTCAGGGGAAGAGACTCTCCGGCAGGGAGATCTCCTCTGTCGTCGGGAAGTGGTGAGTCGGTTCTGCAGGGCTCCACCGGAGGTGTCGTCGTTGCAGGTCGGCTCAGCGTTACCCTAGTCGGATTCTTAGGTCCTGTGGCGACTTCTGAAGATCCAGTCCCAAAAGCCCTGCTTTTATGCAGAAAACCCCCATTCATTCAGCCAGGTGCCAATCACAACACGCTAAGTGGTGAGCGGGGTGGCTCACCACTTGGGCCAATCACACCAGAGTGCGACCGGAGTTGGCAAGGCAACTCGGTCCAGGGTGCCTAAACCCCCTCCCACACCCCTGTGGTAACCCAGACAGAATTGCACCACTTTGGAGGGTCTCTGTACAGAAGCCCGCCAAAAGTGGAACAAAGGGCTCAACCTTTTGGTTTAGGAGTCACAGAGACGAACACAGACGCCATTTTAAAAACCGAGTTCTGGCAGAAAATACCATCCGATAGACTTATTTAAGATAAGTAAACCGGTGGTATGCTAGAGATTAACGAGGAAAAGTATCAATCTCCAACAATGGGAAGAATCCCATAGGGTTATGTTCGGGGTCGAACATAACAAGTAGTTTCCACTGCCACCAGCCAAAACTCGACGAGGGGGGACGGGACAGTGCCCCCTCGAATAACAGACCTAGGAGTAATCGAATTACCCCTACTAGCACGTCCACAATAAGATGGTGTGTACTAGTTCTGTTAGTAAATTTAGGTCTAGTAAAGCCAATGGTGACTTTACATGCCCGGGGAGACAGTAGTCAGTCCCCGGGTATGGAGCCTATGATGGAGGTCCGCTAGGACGCCCCAGTGCTACGGCACGGAGGGTGCGTTGTAACACACATAGCAAAACATATGAGACCCTGTGGAGTAAAAGACCCCATAGCCCATAGAACACATTGACATTCAAAGGAATTACACACATTCATGTCCAAGAGTGGGAGAAAAAGAGTCTCACTCTTGGCAGGATGGAAAAAACAAACTCCAGAAATCCAGCAAAGCTGCTGGGGGATTCACTAGGTTAGGAAATTCAGCCTAAACAGAGAATTCTCCCTAACAGAAGGCAAAGCGTGCAGTAGGCAAACAGGCTCAGTCCCAAGGCACAGCACAGGAGACCCACACGTCGAAGAAGAGGTGCTTTAGTGATGAGGAACTCCAGATCCTTGTAGACTACGTTCAGGAACACAAACACAACATGCTTGTGCAGGCAGGGAGCACACATACTGGCAGTGTGTCGCCGATTGTATGAACACCTTGGGCTATGAGAGGCGCACAACTTCTGAGGCAGTGAAGTGTTGGAATGACCACCAGCGCCGAGCCAAAGATAAGCTGGGTGCCAACTACGCCTCTACTCAGGTGACTGGAGGTGGGTCACCACGAGAGGACGAAGAATTCACTCCACACAAGGAGATCATCGGTTCTATGATTGATGTGGAGCAGATCTATGGCGTGGGAGACCTGCCATGAGGGAATGTCTGGTGAATAGTGATGCGTGTGTGTCCAGGACATGTGTATGTTGCTTGGATGAACTGTAATGATTGTCTGGCAGTTCTGCCTGCATTTACATGACTGCCATGGGTGAACCATGTCATAGTAGACTGATACATGCTTGTTGTCCTGCAGACTGCATACGCACGATGTGCTGCACACCGTGACATACCCCATCACCAAACCTGCTCACTCTTTCCATGTCACTCTCTGTCCAGCCTCTCTTGGCCCTGTTCCTGCTCTAACCTGTGATGGCGGATAGCCTGTGACAATCTTGCACTCCACACTCGCCTTCTCTCTGCACATATCTGAGAGGTCATCCTGCCAGCTGCACATCCTCAGGGGTATTCTTCCTTTCCTCTCCTTCCCCAGCAGCTCACTGTCTCCAGAGGACTGGCCATTCCTATGGTGGGGTACTGCAATAGCATCTACCAAGATTTCTGTACTTCGACTCATTTCCCTCTGCAACTCATCCAGAACTGGACTGTGGGAATTGTCCTTTTGTCTCAGGCCAGGTATTGCATCTCCTTAGGACTGTGATGATGGCACTGGCTCCCAGTGGCTACGACTTTTCATTTCCAATCCCTGTGCATTGTCCACAAGGCCATATGGGTCTTGGGGCCGCAGTTCCTTCAACTCCATCTTCCAAATTCGCTTCCTTCTCATGGTCTTTGATCATCCCTTTCCTACTCCCTTAGGGTCAGTTACTTCTCATAGCAATTAGTTAGTGGTTAATGTCTAACTTTGGCTGGGGCCTCCCTCTGGTACAGCCTCCCTGGCTCAATGGAACTGGAGGTGAACTTTCTCCGGGTCTGAGGGCACTTCTGATGTTTACTCATTTGTTGTACTTTCTCTTCTCCTCTCCCCTGCTGGATCCTGGATGATAGAGAGAATGCACTACTCACCTGCCCACACTCTGATCTCTGACACGGCTCCCGGAGACACCAGTTGTACCCATGCACTGCCTCCCTGCCATACCCCACACTCTGTGGCTGTTTACTGCATCCCTACAAACCTCTAGCAGCAATTGACACCTGATGCCTGCACTTACACTTACACCAGCCTGCGGCATTTTCATTGCTGATTATGTAGTTGTATTTTATTTGTATGACGTTCCCATGTACTGTACTGCACTGCCCACTCCCACTTCCAACCCCAGGTCTCACCTTCACCTTGCCTATTCACAATGCCGTGTTGCAACGTTGTGCAGGACACATGCTGCCACAATGACCCTGCACACTACTTGTAGTGCATATAGTAGCTCACCAACAGAGTGGTTAAGGGAGCGGAACCGTGACTTTATCACTCTGAATATGTGCTCCACTATGGCCCTAGTTGCAATATGGGCTGCGTTGTATCTTACCTGGGTTGGTGTGATGGGGTTCCGTATTGGCATCATCATGTAGGTGCTCAGAGGGAAGGCACTGTCCTCTGTCGAGATGATATGGTTTGTCAGTGGTGTGGTTTTGTCTGTGTGAGACATGTATGCATTTGCAGGGCCATTTGTACTCACCAATGAGCCATGTGTTGCCATGCCTCACAGCTTCCAGGGCCCGGTGTAGGGGTGACGTTCTGAATATGAAACTATCATGTGTGGACCCTGGATAGTTGGAATATACAGAGGTAATGATTCCCTTGCCATCACATACAACCTGCACGTTGATGGAATGCCAGTGCTTGTGATTGCGATAGATGTGCTCTGTGGCCCTAGATGGACGTAGGGCCACATGGGTGCAACCGATGGCACCAAGCACTTTAGGGAAGTGCGCCACCCCGTAAAAGTCCTGGACACGGCCTGCTTTCTGCGGGTGTTCTGGGCATGTATATGTGCCTGCGGACTGAGGGGCGTGCAGTCATGATTGCCAACACCTGGAGTAGGCAGCGTGACTATGTGGGCTGTGAAATGCCCCCCGACTATGGCAGTTGTCCGCTGAAATGACCCAGTGGCTAAAAAATGCAGTACATTGAGCACCTTTTCCAAGGGGCTCAGTGCTTGGGAGCACAGGATGGGTGATGTGAGGCCATCTTCCCACTCTGTGACCAGGTCTAATATGATATGGGGTGGAAAACTATAGCTGCCATAGATCTGGTCATCAGGCATCTGAAAAAGGCTGGTCCTTGGCAAAAAGATGCCTACTCTGGCTATCCTCCTCCTTATGCGGTGTCCCACGATCACTGCTGCGAAAAATGGTACATTCATCATAGCTGTATATGTGCGTTGGCTTTTCGCGCGCCCTTTTTATGCATTGTTTTAGTGTGCAGTGACGCTTACGCCAGCTTTCGCGTGGCAGGCATGTTTGCGGATTAGTGCGTCTTTTTCCGCACGCCGGTGAGCCCTGTTCGATTCCATGAATATGTGTTGTTAGCGCACGTGTGGGCGTTGCGAGTATTTTACTGTGGTACTTCCCACGTTACGCCCCCATTTACGCTTGTTGTTCCCCATTCCACGTGTTTTCCGCCCCCTTTTTAGGTGTCTGCGCTAGATGGTATGCACTAGGCGTCTTGCGCAAGGCATTCATGGTGGCACAGTACCGTGTTGGACCCGCTGGGATTCAGCGCAAGTCTCGCGTAAGCCACATGCATTGTGTTCTATTAATCAACAAACGGGCGCTTGCGCACCTTTTTCACGCAAGCACCCCTTTTTCCGTGCAATTTATTTCCATGAATCTGGCCCAGAGGCTTTGTTAACAATTGTAATACAATAAAAATTAATTGCGGAAGCAATTAGTGTTAATAAAAGTGATTGACATGAAGTATATGACCCTTGAAACCAAAGGAATTCAAAGGAAATACAACATAAAGGAAAATGAGAGACACAGAAGGGGGACGGGATAAATGTGGTAATATGATATATTACAGAAGTTACAATGAAGAGGTAATAAGATATTCAGTAACAGGATTCTATTTTTGATTATAAATATGTACATCTCCAATAGTAACGGCACACCCCTTTTCTGTGAATATAACAAAGATAATTCCACCATGAAGCATAGGACAGGCGCTTGAAGATCTTCCAATTAGAAGAAATTAGATATCATTCAATGGTTACATAAGTGAAACAAGTTGGGAGGGGAAATATAGACTAAATCGGAGTTGCCATGCGTTCCAACAATTAGATTATCAAGATTGAGTTGAGCAGTTAATCGATATATTTTTTGCAATGTTACCCAAATCTTCTCCCAAAATGAATAAACAAATTTACATTAAAAGAAACTTATTTTATGCCTATGTTCTGATAAAATACCAAACACATTCCCTACTTGACAGGTGGTTCAACAAAGGGATTTCCTGTATTCATCATGTGATGTATTATAGTACAATAATTCTCTTTTCTACTTAAGCATATATCTTCAACCTTGGTAGTCCAGGGGTCAGATTACAGAAACCTTACATCAGTGCACATGCAAAGTTTGCACAGTATTAGCATCAGGGCAAAGTTTACCTTATTTTTAAAAACACTGGGACACATTAAAAAACCATTGCACCTCGACAAGTTCAGTTTGGCATATTTATTAAAAGCACTAGGGCTAAGATTGCCCTAATGCAAACAAGATGCATTTTTGATACATTTTTGCACCAGGGCAAAGCTTGCCCTAGCGCTAATACGGAATGAATGGTGTTAGCACTAGGGCAAACCTTGTCCTGATGCACAAATGCATCTTTTTTGCACTAGGGCAATGTTAGCCCTGGTGCTTTTAATATGCCAAACTGCACTTGTCGAGGTGCAATGGTTTCTTAATGTAGCCCAGTCTTTTTAAAAATAGGGCAGAAGACTTTGCCCTAGTGCTAATACCGTGCACACTTTGCACTTGCCCCAGAGCTTAATGCTTATAATGATATCGCTAAAACTATTATGTTATCAATGCCGAATCTTTCCCAAACAATGCAATTAAAGAAACTTCTTGTAAACATTTCCACTAAAGCTGCTGCAATTTACAAACTCCTTATTTCCAATTGTAATCTCGCCCATACTGGTCATTCTATCAACTTTTCACATTCTTAACTAAGTGTATGGTCAGGTATTGCATCATGTCTGGTGGAGCCATCCAGAGGAAACATCGGGCGCGAAAGACCACAACCCTCTATTACCTTTGTAGAAATTCATTCCTTCGGGGCACCATCGAGACACGACTCTCCCATTGCAAGTCAAATACACCCTCTTGCTGGACGGATTTTTGAAGAGAGAGGGGTCATTACAAGTTTGCCGGTCCAGGAACTACAGAACCGGTAAGCTTGCCGGAACTGTAGTTCCCGGACCGGCAAACTTCGAGTTCTGCTCGCGGTGGCCATTACGGCCACCAGGTCTGTCCTGGCGGCCGTACCGGCACCCACGAGCAGAGCATGTCGGATGCACCGGCACCATTCTCAATGGTGCCGGTGCATCCGACCTCCCCATTCCCCTTGGGCCCTAAGGGGCTCAAATGGCAATGGGGAGTAATGCATTCCTGTGCCCGCAAATGGGCAAATACCAGGTCCGGATGGGCCGTAATGACCCGGTAACTGCCCATTCCCAGGTGCCGGATAAAAGTGCAAGTTTGGCGGCAGCCGGCCAGTTTTACCGGCAAGGCTACCACCAAACTTGTAATAAGGCCCAAATTCTGGCTTGTGTTTCTTTAAAACAGTGGGCCTCATTACAAGTCTGCCGGTCCGGGTCTGGTAGTTACAGCGCTGGTAAGCTACCGGCGCCATTACTACTGGACCGGCAAACTACGAGTTCTGCTTGCAGGTGCCTTTTCGCCCGGGAGGTCTGACCTGGCGGGCTTACTGGCACCCGCGAACAGAGCATGTCGGATGCACCGGAATCATTCACAAATGGTGCCAGTGCATCCTACCTCCCCATTCCCATTTGAGCCCTATCGGGCTCAAATGGGAATGGGGAGTTATTATTACCGGCACCCGGTAATGGGGATGTACTGGGTCCGGTACAACCCCATTGCCGGTTGGCAGTAAGAAAACAACTCCAGCGGCAGCCGTGCCAGTAATTACCAGCATCGCTACCGCCGTAGTCGTAATGAGGCCCAATGTCCAGCGAATGGACGGATTCAGATTGCTTCTTCCAGGTTCATAGCAGAGTGCCAGGTGTGGATATCAGAGTGTTTGGTGTTATTAATCAGCAGTAGGAATTCAGTCTTGGAGGGGTTGGGCTTTAGTTAAGCACTGGACATCCAGGACTGGATAACCAAAAGATGGTTATGCATGACATCCAAGCCTTCCCTTAATGGTCAATCATTTTCTCCCAACATTTTTCTCTAATACTAATGTAGACCTAGGCGCTAGAAGCACCTTCACAATAACATGTGCAGTTGCTAAGGGCGCAGTTACAATCTCCTGAGCAAAAATAGGAGTTTGAGCTACCAAGACATATGCAATATTTCAAGTAGGATCCCATCATGTGAATACAACACAACACAAGTTTTTACACAATAAATATCACTACGGCCAATATAGATTCACCATGCTGATCACTGCCTAATAACATTAGGCATCCGTGGTATACAGAAATAGCCCAAGTGAAAAGATGCGAACAACCCGCAGGAGGCCGCAGGCAGTATTGAGCATGCTGCAGGAGATTAATATATCCTCTTCAGTGGCACAACCTCACCTCACAGCAATGCAGAGAAGGAACGAAGAAATGGCTTTGGTTGACAAGGGGATCGACCTCTAAATAGATTATTTCCCTTTTCTGCGGCAAGTGTCCAAACCATTTTGCAAACAATGCTGTTACTATGAAGACCACTGAAGCATGCATGATGTTTAACACAAGTACAATATCATATATCACCATGCCATTGGCACGGCCCAAACCTTGTGCATGGGCAGTATGATTTATATCTCTTGCAACACTGTGGAAAGCATAGAGGTTCTGTTAATTTAACTTTAGGCCTATTGTCAATAAGAAAAAAGAAAAAGCACCAGAGGCTGCTTGAGGAGTCAAAGAGTCTTATACACAGGCAAATAGCACATTGCATGTTTGCCGATATAATAAATGTTGATGACAAGTACTATGTCATTTTTGTTAGGGAGATTTATCATTTTTATGTGTCATCCCCTCTCCTAGTCAGACCCCCAGCACCTTTTGCTGGACCGCTGGACCTTTTTAGAAATCCTGAACCAGGGCAGCCTTTTTTTTTCCACTCATTCATTCTTAGGGGCTCAGTCTTTTGGAATTTTCTTTGTATTTTACCTATCCTATGGAGTCTATTTTCCTCCATAACCTTTAAAGTCATCTGCATTTTACTTCTGCAGCACACAACTCCTTATGGGCAGTTTTTCTGGGGACCCTTAGTGTCCTCCTCATTTGAGATTATTTTCTTTATCAGAGAGTAACTACAGTTCTTAAGGATAGAGAGATACTTTGTTTCAAATGGATTGTGTCCTCCAACGTATTGCACATCTTTGACATGTAATGTCCACAGCTGTGCACTTCGGAAACTTTTTCAGCAGAGGGCGTCCTGCGTCGATGATGTTGGTTCAATGTCCCTCAAAGGCCTCCGTTGAGGGCGACGTCACCGGATGTTATAAATAGGACGCACTGAGCCCGTAGCCTCAGTTATGTTTTTTCTGCGAACGTGTTGCTTCGTGAAACTCGGCGCGCCTCGTGTGTTTCATCATTGAGCTATCTTTTTCTTCGACCCCTCCGACTCTGCGGTCTATCTTCAAGACTTGCCGGGACTGGAAGTAAAATATATCGATCACAGACCTGCATCACATTTGTTTGTGGTGCTTGGGCGAGAGTCACGACACCGACGACTGTTCAAAATGCCAGTCGCTAACTGCCAAGGCCTTGCGGGAGCGTAAGGGGAAGCTCCAGGTAGGTAGGGGCTCTAAGTCCAGTAAGTCCCGTAAACCCAAGTCGAAATCCAAAGTGGTGTCCAGCGACGACTCGAGGGGTGATTCTCTGCGTCGGGAGGGGGCCAGCGGGTCTCGGTCCCGCCATTCTTCTTCCTCGTCGCAGCATTCCCGGAAGGTACATCACTAGTCGCCTTCCCCGTCCTCCTCGGAGGATGGAGCTGCGAGGAAAGTGGCATGCCCGACGAAGTCCTCGACTTCAGAGGAATGGGCTTCCATTAAGGAGCAAATGTTGGTGATATTTCAATCGCAGGGCACAAGTCCGGTCACGCCTTCTAACAAAGCCAGCCAGGATCGGTCTTGTACCCTGGCTCGCACACCTTCGGGCTGGGGTCCACGCCGCAGCTCACATCGGGAACCTTCGAGGTCCCATTCGGACAAGGCTTCTGATAGTCCCAAGAGACGTGCTTCTAGGTCTCGGTCCTCATCCCCAGCGAGACCACTGCAACCTAGTAAGGGCTCGAAGCCGGCGTCGACTCGGTCGGCGCCGTGTCTGTCCGACTTGGACGTCGATGCTTTGTCATCTTATCAGCCCAAGGCGCCGTTGGCACCAGTGTCGAAGTCGAAGCCTTCGGCGCTCATGACGCTGAGGTTGTCAACGCACTCGGCGTCGAAGCCTTCGCTCTTGACACCATCAGGGATTTTTGCCCGAAATTTGCCATTGGAGTACCCCGATGTGGTGGATCCTCCTAGGAAGGCTACTGTGAAGTTTGGGAAGCCAGTATTGGACTTCAGGCCCTCTTCTGTCCCCAGGCCAGGGTTTCAACTCCCTCTGGATGACATTTATGAAGAGGAAGAAAGGTCTGATTTTGAGGACCCTGGTCAACTTAATGTGGCTCCAATTTTTTCTTGAGACAGTCAATCGGAGGAGTTGAGGCAAACCCTTCATGATGCCAGTGGGTTGGACACTTCTCTGGAAGTGGAATTTGGTAGGCCTGAGCCTGGGACTCATGCTGATTCTTCATACAGAAGGCTCATGGCAAGGGTCTCGGAGGATCTGGGCTGGTCCGGTCCTCCTGAAGACTCTGTGGATAGGGATGACAAGTGCTTCGATGGTTAGGCTCGGAAGGTATTTTCTGCGGGGAGCATGGCATTGAAATCGGACAACTCCACTTGAGCCTTAGCAAGGTTCTCACACACTCTGTGGAACTGTGTTTCTTTACCGGCTGAGCATATTTCCGAGGGGGAAGAAAGGGATGGCTTCCTGGCTCTCGTGCAGTACAGCAAGGATGCCATGTGCGAATCCCTTCAGTCGGGTTTGGATACGGCAGACAGTGTTAGCCGGGCTATGGCTGGGAGCACTGTTATATGCAGATTTGCGTGGTTGCGGAAGTCGGGTTTTGCTCCGGATGTGCAGGCACTTTCCTCTAAGCCACCCTTTACTGTGTTCTACAAGAACAGGGTAGTACTTAGGGCACGTCCGTCCTTTCTACCTAAGGTAGTTTCTGAATTTCATTTGAGTCAGAAGGTGGTTCTTCCTTCGTTCTATCCTCCTCCTCATCCTGGTAAGGATGAGGAGCGACTCCATAGGTTGGATCCTAGGAGAGCTTTGAGCTTTTACATTTCTAGGATGTCCAGGGTCAAAGTGGATGATCAACTCTTTGCAGGATATGCTGGACACCGGTTGGGCCAGGCTGTTACCAAACAGACCTTGTCCAGGTGGATTATCCTCGCCATTATGGAGTGTTACCGTTTGGCAGGTAAGGACCCTCCTGAAGGGTTGCAAGCTCATTCCAATGGGGGCGTAGCTACTTCCACCGCCCTTCAGCAGGGTGTTCCGATTCGGAATATTTGTGATGCTGCTACATGGGCTTCGCTCCACACCTTTGTTAAGCATTACTCCCTGGATACAGTCCATGGTCGGGATATGGCCTTTGGTAAAGCAGTTCTTTATTCCGCCATCTGATTGGGTACTCTAAATTCTTTTCCCTCCTCCATTTACTGGTACTGCTTTGGGAGTCTGTCAAAGATGTGGAATACGTTGGAGGACACAATCCAGTCGAATATCAAGTTACTTACCAACTGGTAACGTTCTTTCGACTGGATGTTCCTCCAACGTATTCCACACCGACCTCCCAGCTGCCCCGCTGGAGAATTTCCTATGCGAGTGCAGCTTACGTTTCTGCAAGGCTATGTGCCGTCAAGCAGGCATGACACTGGTGTCACACGTTCTGAGGGAAAAAATGTAAACTGAGGCTATGGGCGCTGTGCGTCCTATTTATAACACCCGGTGACGTCGCCCTCAACGGAGGCCTTAGAGGGACACAGAACTGACATCATTGACGCAGGACGCCCTCTGCTGAAAAAGTTTCCGAAGTGCACAGCTGTGGACATTACATGTCAAAGATGTGGAATACGTTGGAGGAACATCCAGTCGAAAGAACGTTACCAGTTGGTAAGTAACTTGTTCATCTCTCTTAAAACGTTATAGTCTGAGAGATTGGCACTCCCCACCTTATGTGGGGTGCCAAAGGGATACCTAGTATCCCCCTTCTCTCTGCTTCTGTGACTTTATAGTCACATAGACAATTTCCTGGTTATGGCTGGTAACAGTGGACGTGCCCTACCTACTATTGTGTGATTTCTCTGCCACATGTTATGTCCACAGCCTCCGTAGTGCTCAATAGGGGCACCCAAGTACTAACTTGGGGCCTTCCTTCTTTTTTGCCGTTTCTAGCATAGTTGTTCTTTGTCAGCCCTTCTTGTACCATTCTGGAAGGAGAGGCCTGTGTGTGTGTTTTGCCTTGGGTGCCCCGTCTAGGCTCCACAGTGTCTGGGCAGGCAGGAAGTGTGGGAGGAGTTGCCTACCTTCCTGTCCTTTGTCTGCCAGAGTGTCTGAATGGGACCAGCTCCCACTGGGTGGTCTGGCTGTCCTGATTGAACAGCCAAAACCCCCTTTCTGTAAACTGCTGAGGAAGATTGGAGAGGAGTGAGTGCTGGCACTGTATACAAGGTGAGGCCCCTGGAGTGAAAAGCAAGTCAACCACTGGAAGCTGAAGTAACCAAATAAGAAGATGACCAGAGATGCCTGCAGACCCTTTGCAACACTGTGAAGTGACCACTGTTGTCCCGACTTTTATGTGCAACAGAGGAACTCTGAAGAGGACGACTCCTTCCCTTTGCCTGGTGGGAACAACTAGACCAAAGACCAACTTCGATTTGTGCCATCTCCTGAGGTCCTGTGAGTTTCCAGAACTACGGAACCCTAATACCAGGAGACCTGCTGCCCATTTATCATCTTGGAAAGGTTGACTTCGTCCAAGGCATTGCTGAGCCCTCAAGAACACTCCATAGGCACAATCCAACTTGTCCAGACCCACTCATTATAGGGTGGCACTGCAGGAACTGAAGAAGATTGACCGGGCAAATCGGGTCCTTTGTGGGTCCTGCAGAAAAGGCACCAAAACAGCAGAGTAACCAGAGAAGTTGATGAAAGCCATGCCAGAGGTCCTCCCTCGAGACTGCTGTTGAGAGATCCTGTCCGTTGTCCTAACTTTCATCATCAGACCAAGGAATCCAGAGGTCCGGTCCAGAGCTCTAAAATCGTGGAGCATCCAGCACACAGGTTGTCTTCAAACCTAAGCTATTGTGGGGAAAAGGGTTATTGCTTACCTTATTCCAGAGAGTAGCAACAGAGCGTTGGAGTGGACGCAGAGGTGTCCAGGATGACCCCCTCTTGTCTTCAACTCAAGCCGCTGCTTGTGCCCCTTTAGCAAGTCCTTTAACAGGGTCTCCAACATTGGTTAAGCCTTTTTGTATCTTCTTTTCTGGAGACTAGAAACTATCCACAGGAACTTTTGACTTCTGCTGCCTTTCAAGACTTTAAGCCTCTTGGAATTGCATTTTAGCTAGGGTTGCGTTTTGGACTTTAAAAGACTTGCTGTGCAGGGAAACCACCTCTAGAACCTGAAGCTCTGCTAGGTTAACACTAACCAACTGTTTTCCTTCCCAAAAAGCTTATATGTGTATGCTGACTAAATGCAGTTACTGAATTACTATGTGGGTGCGCGTTGGTGAGATTAAACTCGCAGGTAGGTTTGAGGGCTACTAGGAGTTTACGAGCCCAGAACTCATGGAAGGCTCAACTCCTTCCCTTCCCCAAAGGAACGCAGGCCCAGACAGACAGCAAGTTCAAATAGTGGTTTATTACAGCCAAATCCAACAGGGATCAGTATATGGACAAAAGTAATCCAGGGACATCTCAGTGAGCTCTGGCTTGCATGCCAATTTTGATAAACTCTTGTGTCACCTAAAACAATGTTGCAGTGTGGGGTTCTGATCATTGGTTCTTGCCCGTTGCTACCCACCCCTAGGGTCCCGAACAGGGATTGGCTAGAGCTGTCGCTCCAGGCCTGGGATCCGATTCGGTTCTGATCTCGAAGTGTACCTTTTCAAGGTAATAAGAACAACTATGTGTCTGCATTGTAACATGTGTGCACCGCCAAAAACTATGAGAGCACCTGTCCATATCATGCAAAACTTGTCTTCTCCTGTAATGACTTTGTTGCAGCTTCTGTCTGGCTGCGTAAGATCTCTCCTCGTTCCCAGCTGCTAGTTTCGGTTCATCATTGGCTCGGCCGGGTCACTCTGATTTATTCATATTTACTGTGCCGGTGTTACTGCAGTTCAGGGAATGGAATGCCCCTCGTATCTTGGTGGCCCTGGCAGCCAGCCCTGTCTCACACGTTCGCTCATCTGAGCAGCCTTAATTCACTCAGCTCAGCTCAGCTCCAGCCAAGGGTCTGTGACCTGTTGTAATTTTCCTATGCCATAACATGGCTTTTACAATGTCCTATGATTGTCGGCTGTGTAAACGTAACATCTGGTTACAAATAAAACGATCTCATGGGTGACAATCACCATGAAAACACTAAAAACTTGACCAATCAATTATTTGTGTAAGCTGTTTTTCAACTGCTAGTGGCATATCAAATCCTACCAGCGCCTCACTAGTCCAGTGTTTGCTAAAATCCCACAAACTATATATATATATATATATATATATATATATATATATGTATATATATATATATGGGGCAGTAATCACCAGGTGGTGACAACACAATTCAGAAAATAAGTAAAGCAATTGAATTCACTTATAGTAATGTAGAATAGAAAACACAGGAAAAAGAACAGTTTTGGTTTGTGAACAGATAGCATTTAGGTTAATATTTCCCCCTGCAAAGTTCTTAAGGAACAAATGAGCAATCCTACACAGATGTCAGTAAGCAGCAGGTATTCAGGAATGAAAAACAATATCTAGAGTTTGAATGCAATCTTCCCTCCCCAAAAAAGAGAGAAACCCGTTTTTGGAAATTTACACTTTTTAAAATGACAGTTGAAAAGGGCTTTGTGAAACAAGGAAAAGGGTGCAAAAATGCTTAAATTGATCGAAATTCCTATGGGAGCAATACTAAACAGGTCCTAACAAACATGAGCCACAAGATGAACAACAATACACACTTAAGATCGGAATGGAAGGGAAGAAACACTTTGGATGGTCAAAGACATGTGTAAAACTTTTGTAAAATGTCGATTCGCGGCAAAGTTTCACTATTTGGTTTTTGATAAAAACGGGTCAAATACATTTAGTTGTAGATGTAGCTACAGATCTTAGGTTTCAATGAGAGTTGGAATTAGGTTTCTATCTATAAAATTGAAGAAGTTATGGACATTTTTATGAGAGGCGTTTTTGAAAAAATAGGAGCGAAAATGAAAACAGAAATCAGTTCTTAGAATGACAATGATGCTCTAAACTAGGGTATTCAGGCTGGTTACCAGTTTGAAACACAGTAAGCCCCAGAGTGGTCCGCGGAATCCAACCCCGGCACCTCCGTGTCCGCCTTGGAGTACTCAGTCGGATTACCCGTGGGATAATATGAAGGGTTTGGGATTTTCAAAAGACAAAAAGGATTTTCAAGAAATTATTAGTATTGCAAGAAATCAAAGCAAGGTTTCAGATTGGTGTGACACTACTACAAGTTCTTAAGTGAAAGAGAGGATGGGTTGAGATTGGGATAGGACAAGGCAATATAGTATGGGTTACTATTCTTCCTGTTGATACTTACAGTCCACTGTAACTAAGATTGGACCGTCAGGGTTCTGGTTATCGGATCAGGTCTACCGGCAGCAGGGCACCTCTGGCAGGAAGATCAGCAGGCCGTTTGGGTCAATTTGAACTGCACCTCAGACTGGATTTGGATTGGCCCTTCTGGTCACTGGACACGGTAGATTAGCGTGATGGCGTGTTTAGTAGGCAAGCATGAATGGTAGCAAGCCAGACTGGATCAGAATACATTTCCCTTTAGTTTGGGATGGTTGAATTTGGGCCTAGCTAAAAAGAGTTCAGCAATGCTGGGCCTTGGTTTTTGCAAAGAAGTCTGGAATCAGGACAAGATGAAGAAGTCAGGAACAAGATGAAGAAGTCAGGAACAAAGCACTGCGCCGAAATCAGGATGTGGTCAGGAAGCAGTGTCTATGTGTGGTGAAGTTCCTATATTTATCCTCCCAAATGACATCACAAAGTTTATGGTATGAGCAGAATTTCAAACCACCCCCCACAAGCCTGTGAGTGGCCAAAGGCACTTGCCTTGTTCTGGTTGGCAGTCATAACAGAGCTGTCATCTTTATGAGGTGATTTAGGAACTCCCACATTGATTTGAACCACCATTTAACTTTTGCACAAATGTACATTTCTAAAATTATGTCCCCTAATAAAATCAGACACATACATTACATATTTGATGGGTTATTCTGGCGTCCAATTCCCATCTCTGTGAGAGCTGTCTTTGTCATTCTGTGGAATTGTATCAATTTTAATCATAACAGTTTGGACTAATAATTTCTAATTCAGTACATATCTAAGCGATTATCACTAGAGCATGGATATACAATATTAGACTTGCAGCATTAATAGTTTTGCTTGCTACAATTAGGGTTTTCCTGTAACTTTGGTCCCTTAGGTAGTACAGGGTTTATAAATGTCTTCAAAGCAAGGGCCTAAAATTAGATTAACATCTACCAATTTTTAGATTTGTCCTCCTTCAGGTTGCACAGTTAAAGAGTTTCAACCTTAATCACAAATAAGGATTTAAACACCACAAGTTCTGGGCAGTTTTTTTTTCTTTGTAACTTTCCTTTCAACAGGCAACAGCTGTCACACTCCTTTGATCAGGGAGGTGTGGCCTCTTCCTGGAGAGGGAAGCTCCCCTGTAGAGATCAGTAGGCAGCCTGCCATTGTCCTTGGCTAGGCCAGAGATGAAAGTCTGATGAGCTCTTTGTTGTCAATATGCGGGAACCTCCAGCATCCATTAAGCTTTCCTGTATCAAGGGAGTGTCAACTGAAGTGTCATCTTTCCCAGGCTGGGCACTGTAAAGTCAGAATTAAATAGTTACTTAACTCCCAACTGGGTTACTTTAAAATACACTTTACGGTCTTTCATTTAAAACATATAAAACTAAACACAGTTTATAAGGGATTTGAACATTTACAGAACTAACCCCTTCACAAACATGCTTTAAACAGGTGAATTTTGCACTTCTTCAGAGAAAAACCCACTTTTAAACTGAGTTTTTACATCTAATTTTCTTATGCAGCACACATCTATTCAGCACAATTTCTGTCCTTGAGTGCAGGGATTTGTTTGCAATCTGGCAGTAAGTATTCAGCTTATGCTTGGAGTTTTTTCTGCAGAGCTGAAATTGATATGTTGCCATGTTTATCCGCATTTTTCCTGTGTAACTGAAAACAAACTGTTGCTGGAGTGGTGTTTCATAAAATATATTTCTTAGCTGCTGTCAGTCAGTGAGGCCCGGTTTCTTCTGACTGCACTGGATGATCTGTGGTTTCAGCACACTTTTCATTTCCATAGTTCACTTGGACAATGACTGAATTTAGCGCCAAAACAGCACTTTGAAGGTTGCAATTGATTGGGAAAGCTGCATTTTCGGTTTTTAGCCCACTTCTGTGGCCTTGCTTCATGTGACATGTAACATCACCCACTGGCATTCTCCTGCAGTGAGTTCTGTTTTTACACCAACTTTGTGTGTGGCAGGGTTGTGCAGCCTTTTGTGGTTTATGAACCATGTGCAATTTTACAGAATTTCGCGCGCACAGCGCACAGGGGTTAGCTTATCCATTTTTGGTTGTTTCTTTCCCCATTGGCAAAAGGGTGCAGTGGGGCGCATGAGCATGGGTAAAAATATCCCACATCATGTTTTGAACTGCTCAAGAATGTTAATACAAATGTATTATTTCATTTGTAACAACATAAGTAAATGTCTCCCTTTCCATAAGCAGCCCCGCCTAGCTTGATGACTGTTGCATACGCATACAGTCAATGAATCACAGTCAATGAATCAGAGGCCATCTCCTCAAATCATATATCCATTCAATCTTACTATTTATTCCTGGTGCTTGGCATGTAGAGCACTACTGGTCAATCAGTGGGATGATCTGAAAGATTGAGCTGAATAAATGTTTGTCCCCTGATGCACCACACGTCTGCACAGTTTGCAATGATACACACTGAAGTCAATGTGTGAATGCAGTAATGAATCCTTTGAATTCGCACACATCTTGCAACAATTGCTTGCAGATGTCTTACACCATCAGTCAGCCATGACCAAAAAAGATAACAGTTGCACTATTTTTAGGTAATATCTGCAGGTCTTTTCATGGTCTGTGTTGGCAGTGTGTAGGAAAGCCCAACCCTTTGAAATGCACCCTAGGATTCTGTGTTCCTTTTTATCACCCGACATCAGGCTGGGGGTTTGGGGCTGCAAGCCAGATCAATTTACAGTGAATGTGCAATACCTTTTATCCAATCAAGGCAGAATTATATTTTATGTGATCTGTAAATTTAATGTATGCAAGCCATAAAAGGACATCCAGTCAGCAAATTCATGCCCAACTGGATAGGCAATGCACATCTATGGTTCTGTCAAGCATAAAACATTGGCCGAGTCAATTATCTCCTGAAGTACAATCGCAAAGGTGCTCTGACCCATAAAGCATTGGAAAAAAAGGTATTTTCTATGCAATGTTTCCTGGGCCTTTTGTTAGCAATATGGAAACATTGTATTCCCCACTTGGCACGGAAGGATAATCTCAGAACACCACAAATGGAAAACTGCAGTGGAGCAACACTATTCATCAGGGCATGGGCAAGAGAAAGCCATTAGGTGGTCGGACTTATATTTCTGTGGATTACTCTTTTCTCTCCCATTACAATGTAAGAGAACATACTCCAGGAGAACACCTGATAGCTGAATGGTGGGATAAAAACACCTAAAACACCTCTATGACCCCAACTCAAATCCTCGAGGCAAGAGAGGTTCATTGTTGCATCATGAGCTTTTCCACCCATCCTTGAAAGCGTTCACAGATTCAAGAATAAGATCATCATGTCCCAAGAGAAGGTTACCTGGGCCCAGTTTTTTTGATAAATTCACAAAGAACCAACATGTAAGGAGTGGTGCTAGCATTGCCCCGTTTATGAAACCACTCAGTGTTGTGAGGCTAGGAACTCTCCACCAACCTTAGTCTTGCATTGTCATAAGAGGATAATTGTTGCAGCTCCGTGAGGTCCAGCGGGCAGTTAATTAAAGCACTGAATTGCAAGTAAAAAGGGCCACTTGTTCTAAATATTGCTTCATTTCTGGACGTTGTTGTCTTGGCAGCACTGTCTAAACATAATCAGCAATGTGAGTACTGCTGTCAAACCTCATCATCGTGAATTCTGAAATTACAAATCCACCCTGTGCGCCTGCTTCTGAGAGACTGAAAGATGATTGGCCTGTTATTGCCTATTTTTAAGTGCTTCCTGCACAATTTTTTCAAGGTCAACTTCGTCATATAAGCTACTTTTTTAGGGTGTCCATTTGCCTGAGCGTCCTGATCAAAAGGCTGTGAGGGACAGGGCTAGGAGTCTATATCTTTCTCTGCATATTTCAGTGCCCAATGTTCGCACCTGTTTGAAAAGGGGTGCTACAAATAAGACGCATACAAGCACACAAATACAAACAACATGCAGATAAAACTCCAATGCACAGCTCCGATGCAACTACTATTTACATACACATGCATTTTACTCAATTGCCACTCTGCACCAGCACACATTCATGAAATCAATGAGCTCTACACCCACACACTCCAAATATGTTCTTATGCACAAACCTATCTTCCTCAACATACTCCCCATCAAATACGAAGATTCACTCACACCAAACCCACCCACCGATCTAACACATCGTTTGAAGGTCTCTCTCAGTTGCTCCCCTCCATCTCACCCACACCCTGCATTCATTCACCTAATTTACCTTCCCCAACCACACAATTCCAATTTCCACAGTGAGTCAGCTGACTTCACTACCAATAACCACATTTCCCCCTGCACAAACCTCTACCTTGTGATTTCAATACATGCAGTTGCCACCCAGACAGCAATCCCATACTGAGCAGTATCTTCATTCCACTCCTCCTCTAGGACCTCACCCAGGAAATCATCTACCCCACACACATCGCTGGCAACACTCATGACTGGATTTCTTGCAAACATTCTGTTTCACTCGATGACCAAATCTGGGTATTGTGCTCTGAACACTTTTCCATCCCTTTCATGCTCATTCTTCCACACAATATATTACCACACCCACCACACATTTCTCTGTAGCCACCAGCCAGGCAAATTAAATGCATCACAAACACATCTCTCGCCCCACTTATACCTTCCCCCACTCCTTCCCCTAACACCCTTCCCAACTTACCCCTCAACAAGTACAACACTGCAGTCAGCCAGGAGCTCATCCAAGCAGCCTCCCATCAAAAGACAGGAATCTCAAAAGCACTACCAGAAGGCATGGTTCAACAATTCCCTCCACACCATCAAGCAGGAAACCAGACAACTAGAAGGAGCCTGAAGAAAGAACCCATGCCTCTCCGCCAGGATCGTAGTAGCTCCACATTGGCTTAACATCATCAACTCCTGTCTCTCACACTGCACCATCCCCATCAGACTCAAAAGAGAATACATCTCCCCCCTCTTACCTACTTCGATGCCAGGCTCCCTGATAACAAACGTCTATCGCAATCCTGCTATACGTGCCCAGAATCATGGATCACTTTGTCACATACCAACTCAAGCACAACATCACCACAAACAACCTCCTCAACCCGTTCCAACCATTTTCTGGCACTGACCACATCCCAGAGATTGCAGCACTTCACATCCTGGATGGCCCCACAACTTCACCGACAGAGGACACAAAGCCTGCCCTTCTAATCCATCTCGACCTCCCCACAGCTTTCAAAAGCATCCTCCTAAATATCCTATCCCACAGGATGAAAATATTAGACATGGCTCTAGACTCGTTTACATCCTTCATCAGTGACAGGACACACTTTCAGTTTCATTACGAGCTTGCTGGTAACCCCCCTGGGATTCCGGCAGGGTTACCAGCCAACCCACCTTACGGTTACCAACGACCACTATCCCGGTATCACTGGGATGTTACAGTATGGGTTTGCTGCAATCACTGGTACCGGTACTACAGGTGCTGGTGATTGTGGCAATTATTTGCCGGTAGGTACCTGAACTCCCAGCATGTCAGGCCTACTGGTAGTTCACTGCCCCTAACAGCAAACTTGAAGTGTGTCGGTCTGGTAAAAATGCCATTGTGGTATTACCATTACCAGCATTTTCTCCAGCATTTTTACCATACCGGCACACTCGTAATGAGCCCCTTTGTCTCCATGCCAGCCTCTAGATCAAATCCCACCCCTGTCAAATATGGAGTACCACAAGTATCTTCCCTGTCTGCCCCCCTTGCTCAACCTTCCCACAAACGTGCATATGCTAGCTTTCTCCCAGCGCCACTGACTCTCCATACGCCAGTGAATTGCCATCCACCTCCAAACCCCATACTACCTTCACAACAAACTGAAACCCATCACCCACACAAACAACAAACACACCAAACAAAATCTCCTGCACATTCCACTCTACATGCTAACCTGCACACACAAACAAATCTTCACCCAAGGGGCACCCAGAGCATAGTGCACCCTCCCACCCGGCATCCGCACCACTCTGTCCATCATCACCTTCTACCAAAGCCTCGAAACTCACCTCTACCCCCACAATGAACCCAGCCAAACCACCTGTCATCTATCCTAATCTTCCTTCCCTGTTCTGAAAACAATGTAACTTAATTTTCCGCCTCCTCCTTTTACATTTTCTAAGGGGCACCACGATCATCTTCCTAAGTCCAGCCCTGTATAACATTTTAAACAAAATAAATAATAAAGTGACCCTTTTCCTTCTGTAAAATTAAGAACACGAATCTCAGGAAAACAACTTAGGACCTGATTACGAGTTTGGAGCATTTACAACCGGTAATGCATCCAAACTCCTTTACCTTACTGTGCACCGTAATTAAGGGATGGACCGGCAGGTCTGCAAGATTACAATGGGGATATGGTAATTATCTCATGCGATAATACCTCACCCAATAATACCGCATGGGGTACTTGTTTTGTGCAACAGTAAAATTTGCCACACAAAACCAGCTGGTAAAATTAGTTTTGTTAACGAAACTCATAACTAGATGGAGCGCTAAAAGACCATGTGGCACAGCAATTACTGGGTGTTTTACCACTACCAACAAAACTCATAACCAGGGCATGCATTGGTTTTTTACTTGAGAACAGATTCATAGAACACAACAAAGCAAGAAAATTTCAATAATTTGCCCACATTTTTAGGTAGAATCTGACCGAACGCCTGTGTGTTGCAAAGCAGAGGCGATTTCAACTTCATTGCACACCCCATGAACCTCCTCCCACTTGGGGGATCATCTGTGCACTCAAACAAAGTGATGCAGAATAAGGCTCTCACCTTATTTAAGGATGGTGCAGTTTCTTGATTGAGAGCTCCACGGCTTCTACACAGAGGACTTTCTGCACTCTCAATTGAAGGAATTGCAACCACTCAAGAGCTTATCAGGGAACCGTCCACCTTCATCAAATTACCAGAGCCTCACTCCCCATTCCAAGATCTGGCCAGAATAACCAATTAGAAGCTCCTTCCAGTCATTTTGGAATGGTGGCCGGAAGTGAACCCCAGCAATATCCGGTTTATAGAGTAAGGCTTTCCTTTGATTATGTTACAGCTATGGATCAATTAATGAATAATGCACGTGTGCCCTGAAGGATGTGGAATCGTGGCACCTGCTCATGGTTGGTTCTGCGCCTGCACGGTAGGCATACAAACTTTCCAGGGGGATCTGCACACTGTGGGGTTCAGCGATGGAGGCCACCATTGCAACGTTGTTAGACCTCAATCCCTCACTGACTTCAAAGGATTATACCAGGCTTTTGTACAAAATAGATAGGCACATATGAAACAATGCTGATTCCCGCCACGTGACGAGTTTGCCAAGCAGAACTTGCCATGCACCGGGGATTGTGTTATGTGAATGTGCAAAAAAAGTGTGCAAATGTGTTTCCAGAAGATTGTATCCACATTGACCACATCTGGAATAATGAATGTCCCAAGTCATATTTCATATATTTTGTAACCATCCATTGACTTTAATATGAAAAGTTCTGCAGCTAAATTTCCATTGATCGATTGCTCATATCCCTTACAACTTGTGGTATCAACATTCTCCACTATAAGGAGAAGGCTTTGTCCAGGAGCAATGAGACACGGGGTATATTATTAGGCAAAGCAAATTCAGTCACTGCAATGTTTTTAAAATTACCCAATTTCCTCATCGTGACCAATGTGTCATTCTGAAAGCCATTGGCATGCGTCACTTATTAGGCTGGGATCATGGTCTTCATCAACATTTTTAATTTATTATCATTAACCTTATTATTTAATTGTCATGGTTTGCACTGTACTTTAATCCTAGCTCAAAATAGTGCCAAGAGGTCCCCAAAATGGTAGAAGTCGCACTATAGAGGACCCAATGAAATCATGGCCTTTTTAGAGTTATTTGATCTTCACGCCTGCGACTTTAGATTTGTTTTCATTAGTAACTACGCTTATGTTGCTAAATGCAATATGCGACCTAAACATTGCAAACCATGTGACGGTGGAATCTGAAATCAACATTGCCTTATAAGTAAGCCATTAGATGTTACTGAAACAGCCGTGCAATCATGTCGAACTGTGAAGCTACTGGTCGACTCTAACTAAACCTAACCACGTCTCCGGCCGGTTCAATGCATAGACTATAGAACAACACATTGGAGACCCTGCTAGGTTCTGTCTTGAGCCTCTCATTTGTTGGTTCTTTTTTTCTTCGGTGTGCGGAAATCAGTGGTTCAGCAAAAAGCGCTTTGAACTCTGCAAAGCTTTGAACAACTCGAGGCCTTGAGATGTGTCCATCTTTGCTTTCTTTGGCTTCATCGCAGATAATGCATCAATTTCAGAGAGCCGCGTTGTTCTCCAGAGTAACCTTTATAGTGGTAATTTTTGGAGACACAGACTAAAATAACTTTTACTTCAGGATGGAGAAGACAGAGGGCTTGATTGTCTTTATTTTTTGTACAAATGCATCTTTTGCTGAGAAAAAGAGTTTTGAAATCCGTTCACTAGTTTACAGTCCGTGTATTGCATAACAGTGACATTGGGCCTCATTATAAATTGGGCATTGCAGCAAAAAATGCAGCAGTAATACCGTTACCGCCACATTGGCTTAAGGTGGAGGAAAAACCTGCCCGTGTATTCAATGCTTAGTATAGGCACTCTGTTAAGAAAGGTGTGATGCATTGTACATCTTCTACACAGAGCAATGCAGCTTACCCATAGGGAAGACAAAAATGAGCATACAACTCTGTCACAGAGGAAATAATGGCGCCATAAGATTAGCAGTGCTATGCGTGCATTAACTGTGTCACTTCAATTAATAATGTCATTTAGATTTCTGTTCGAGTTTGGTCAATTTCTGTACCTGAGCTATATATAGTTCTAACCATGAAGACAGGAGTGGCGCATGCATGTCACAATAGGGCACAATGTAATGTAACTGCACAGACAAATAGAATCTGTAAAGAGCAAGTTTGGACTTGGTGTGCTTTAAGAGGCCACCCTGAAGTGAAAGAGGAAAGCCAAAGGAAGACAAATGGGTCTCATTACAGGTATGGCGGTGCGGGACAAAATTGGTGGTAACGGAATTACTGCCACGTTTCCTGCACCACCATACTACGAGTATGGCCCTGGATTGGGGGATTTACCTCCAGTATCAGGCTGGGGGTAAATCCTCCTGCCTTCTGCTGAAAATCAGCAAAAACGTTGAAATTATTGCAGCAGTAATTCAGATGGCAGTCATTCTGCCAAAAATGCCCCATAGAGTAGAATGGACTCTATAAAAATGGGGATTAACTCCGCCACCACTACTTGGAATCTGGCTGTAATTCTGCCAGACCAAGTGACGGTAACGGTAATTCCACTGGGCGGTTTTCTGGTGGATTTACAGCCAGAATACCACCCAACTGATAATGAGGCCCTTAAAGTCTAAAAGAAGACAAACCAGCTGAAAAGAAGACATGGCGCCTCATTATCAGTTTGGCGGTGCCAGGAAAAACAGGTGGTAATTCTTTTACCATCACTTTTTTGGCAGTAAAGGAATTACTTCTGTTTATACCACACCCCTCAACTACAATTTTGACCTTAAAGTGTAGGATTTTCCGCTAACATCTGCCACTTTAATGCTAAATCTTGGCAGAATTAATGCGGCTGAATTACCGCTGGCAGTAATTCTGCCCAAATCTCCATGAAGTCCTATGGACTACAAAAATGGGGATTAACAACATCATAGCACCATTTTTAATCCTGTGGTAAACCCACTGCAGCAAATGGCAGTAAGAGTATGCATGTTTGTTGGTAATTTGGCAGAATTACCACCAAACTTGTAATGAGGCACATGGTTCCATCTAGCGAACTAGGGAGAGGAAATGCAAAATTGATACAGAAGAATGAGAATGAAAATTTACGGTGAAGAAATTAGGGCAAAGAGGGGCCTTGAGACAGAAGGAGCATAGTGTAGAGCACACCAGAAGAAATACCTCGATTCATGGAAGAAGGAGTGAGGAGAAGCTGCAGAGGGCTGGTCCAGTGGCTTTTCACATAGTATGTGACTAACCCTGGAACTGTGTCAGGAGCAAAGTGTATCTGAAGAGGATTAGTCAAGAGTCTGGTCACAAGGCACAAGATTATCCCATTGAAATGTCCCTATTTAAGCCAGTGCCTCAGGAGCATACATCCCAGATTCCAGCACTCCAGTAGGAGTGAGGAGAAAATTCAGAGGATTGTCTAGAGGCTGGACACATGACTAGCCTCACCCACTGCAACCTGCCACATACCATGGGCTCAAGAGACTTCAGCCCACCCTTTTGAAATCCATAATGTGTGCGAGGAAGATACGCAGGATTGCCTATCGCCTGGTCACATGGCAAGTGGCTAACACAAAACACTTCCATTCAAAGAAGGCACAGGAGCCATCAGTGCACTCCTTGGGACAGAGAGAGGAGTGAAGGGAAGCTGCAGAAAATTGGTCCTGTGGCTGTTCATGGGCAACCCTCCTTCATATATTCTGTTGCTTCTGGGTGTATTTGCCCTTGAGTCCTTAACAAAGGGCTTCAGAAGATAATGGCATCTCCTGAGTGTTCCTGTTGGTGCTGGGAAAAGGCCAAAGGGGAGAACCACATTAGACCACAGTGTATATATTAGACCACACTCACTGTTCCCAAAGGCCACACTCACTCACACATGCAAACAATCTGCATACACTCAGAAATTTGGCAATCTAAACAACACAAACCCATAAACCTTTCACTCACAACCACTAACCCATCACCCAAAGACTTTCACAAACCTACGTTCATTAACCCCCACTCTGCAGTGCTCCAAGCCACAGGCATTGCACATCTCCTTTCAACCTAACACTCTGACACACCTTACATATCCAAAACCTATTTCAACCCCACCTCCTCCCATATCCTCGATGACCTTGGCCCACCAGGCTATAACATTTAGCATGTCAACTCCACTGAAAAGACCAGAGGGAGACTTCTCGCCATCCACAAATCCTCATGAATGTGCAGCTTTCAGTGTCCATCAGCACTCTAATCCACAAGGCTCCTGATCTGCTGCGTCCCTCTCCTCCATGCTCAAAATGGCACCTTTTGCCTGATCTACCACCCACCCCATGTGAACAAAGCCTGCCTTCACAGAATCAACTTCCTTTTCACAATACTGTCAACCACTGTGCCAACATCTTTACCTGTGATCTCAATTACCCAGGTGCTCAAGCAATCAAGATACCAAGAGAAACACTCTTTGATTTTCTAATGACCTCAACATGTCAGAGCTTGCCACAGATCACATGCAAGAAACACTCTTGATCTGGGATTCACTGCATGCCTGGATGTTGACTGCATACCAGCTCAGTAACTAGACAGAGTGACCCTATGTCCAAACCTATTCAGATCCTGCAAATATGTTCCACCCACCATGGCCAGCAGAAGCCAACCAAAACATCCAGTTGCTCCTCCAAAATGTCCCCAAGAATGTGCTTGCAGGAAGGCCTCATCGCCCTGATATTCACTTCCACCCCTTCCTCCAATGTCTACATCCTGCATGATAAGCTTGACCACACACTCTCATTGCAAACATTCTTCGACCGCTAGAGCTACAAACTAACAAAATGTGCCTGCACCATGGGATACTAAAAATCTCACCAACAGCAAATACATCAACCACAGCAAGAAAAGATATGAAGATATGAAGGAAATTATATGAAGTCCTCACCACCATGAACAACATCTATTCAGCCCACAGCACACTCACACTAGAGTCAAGGTACATCACTAGGCTGGACAGCAATCGCAGCAGAATGCAATGCATCAGACTTTATGCTCATCCCCCACCTCTGGGCTGCAAATGAATGAAAATGATCAGAATTGTAATTTATTGGCAGAGAGCTTGTTGATAATTTGGACATTTTATTGACATATCTCCCTGGATACAAAAGAACACAGGCATAGATTACAATGCCCCAAAACATTGTCATATGCCACAACCAAAACAGATCCACCTTTACATATGGCTGTTAGAATGTATTGGAGAAGACCAAACCCCACGTGTTGGATATAAACTATTAATTTAGGTTGCCAGCATTCTGCATGCAAACAAATAAAAGACGGTTTAGCATAACCTTAAACACATAGGGTGATATAAACAAGGTACAATGCTGACAAAATATGCTGAGTAGAATTTCTGCTTTTATTCTTTGCATTCTTAGTCAAACTTTAAGGATTGTGATTGTTTCATTGAACTGTTGATGTTGGGTCCCCTTTGAAATATACAAGGTACCTTAGAAGGCCTGTTATGGTGACCTGACCTTTTGTCAGTGATGCATCTCAATTGAAGAGCTAGAGTATTCTGGGATTTCTCTAGTCCTTACCTATCTATAAATATTTATTTGTGAAAGTGTGTTTGTATGTTCAGGGTTGACTCCAGCCCCATAACAGTTGGTAGGCTGAAATGTTGGCCTAAGGTTAGCATACTAGCCTGGGGTGTACTGGCGATAGTGAAATTTGACCAACCGCACCCATTTGCGCTGCACAGGGCAGGGTCCGGCCCTGTGCTATCAGTATGTGTGATTTCGGGAGATTGACGATTTGGTGACTTTTCCAAAAATAGGAAGTTAGGACACAAAATCGGCATACCAGTCTGGGGTGTACTTGCGATAGAAAAATGTGACCAACCACACCCATCCAGTGGTGAAGCGGGGTCCGGCTCTGTGCTATGAGTATTGGTGATTTCAGAAGTTTGCAGATTTTTTGATTTTTCAAAAATAGGAAGTTATGACACATTAGAACATACACAGGGCTATAGCAGACCCCCGCATTCAGGTCCGCTACAGAGCCATACAACGTGGGTGGTAACGCTAGTTTGAAGTATATTTGTTGCTGTTGAAGTTCAGGAAAAATTGTTTACATACATTTCCGAAGGTTTTCTAGCAGACTATTTTATTGATGGGGCATCACAAAAACACATAGAAGTATTAAATTAAGGGCAGTATATCACAACACCCAATATTCAACCAAGGTGCAAAATGTTCACTTGCGGCTAGCCATTGGCTAGTGATATTTGACACTTGCGAGTAAGAAATGGTATGCAGCATTTATATCTAGAGTTGAGGTGGCGATTGACTTTTATGGCTGATTAGTAGCTTGCAACTTGAATTTCAGCCCCCTTGTTCAACATTGCCAATGCCTTTAAATGCCCTACAGTAAGAATGAATGCAATGCTATTAAGTATTATCCGCTAACCAAAGCATGCCTTGGCATGTAGCTGCCCTTGAATATGGCTATCAGTTTCATTGTAGACTGAGATGTGGTAGGTCAACAAACAGAAGGGGCTATATTACAGAAACCTTGCATAGTTAGGATTTAAACTTCTTAGGCCAGCTATTACTAGTAATTAATTATGTTTTCAATACCAATGTGTAACCCTGTGTTGTCATGACCTACTACGAAAGAATCATAAAGAGAGGTGTGTTAGGAATATAATCTGAAGATAATTACTGAGACAAAGCTGGCCAATGAAAATGTAGGAATTGGGAAAAGATGGGATTTCTTTGAAGAGGGTGTTGTCCAATCATGTTTGGGGGTGGACTGCAATAAAGTATTTGAGAGTGTTTTAACAGTTGCAAAACTGTATACAAGATGTGAACTGATGTGGTTTGCCGAGACTTGGGTTAGGTTGGTGTTGCAACACCATCTAACTGCTCCCCGCAGCTTTGTACAATAAACTTGCTTTATTTACAATCATGTAGTCACTACTTAAGTAGTGGACCTGTTTGGATTAAGGTAATTGAAGGCCCATCCCCACAACTGGATCCACAACTGTGCACATTTAATTGTTTCTTACTCTTTTTTAAGCCTTTGCAAAATAGAGAACTAGCCATCTTCCACAATCCCTTTGTCAAAACAGAGAGAATGTGTGTCTTGTCTGGAGAAGACTCTGGTGTTACACGGAGCTGTTAGTTTCTCATCCATGGGGTATATTGGCCTATTTTAGCTTGAATTCCCATTTCTCCCCTCTTTTGTATGGGTTTAAGACAAATGGATTGCATTGTTAGCTGGATTGGAATGTTTTCCTTCTCTTTTGTAAGCCTTTGCAAAAAAATTAATTAGCTTTGTAGGCAGCCATCTTCCACTTTGTGAAATCCCTATCTTGGGACAGCTAGGGCCTGGGTTGCATTTTGGTGCCAAATTATCTCACATCTAGGCCTTCCTAAGAAAGCGTACAGTTTTTCATGCCATAGATTGTTGCTTCCCATCTAGGTATCCAATCGAAGCACATAGCAGCTGTTCTATATTGCCCTCTGTTATTGTGTTCTCCATCTAGTTATCTCTAGGAAAGTCAATGTAATGTTATCTATATTGAACACATGCAGAAACCCAGTGAAAGTGCATTACTGTGGTGTGTACTGTGTCTCCAATGTTCCGCCAATCTAAGTGTCCTTAAGGTAGTGCATGAATCATTCTATATTGAATTTAGTTCCATCAGAACTAGATATCCCATTAGAAATTTGAAAATTCATTGACCTATATTGTGCCCTGTGATTTTTACATCTGAGTATCCCTAATAAAGCACCATGAATTGTTATATGTATGTTAATTTGTAAATTGTACTCTGGTATACTCACTTGTAAGCAGCACTAAAATACCACATTGCATTCCTGTTTTATTGTGCCCTGTTGAGAAACTAGGGGACCATGGGAGGCTGCATTCACTTTTATAGAACTGAGAAGTGTCCATTTGTATACTAGAATGTTTTAATGCACGGATGTCCTTGTAAATACGTACAGCCACTTTTGTGCTTCATGCTATTCACATAAAAGTATCCCTAGTACTTTTCACAGTTTTAGCTATCCCTAATATGGCGTGCTGCATGATCCTTAGTTTGTGTTCTGCTGTGCTCACATAGAGGCTTCTCGCAAAGTGAACATTGCGTTGCTGTACACTGTACCATATTCTGTTTCACATCTTTGTGACCCTGGAATGGGGATTTGAGTTGTTGCATGTTGTTCACCACAATGTTTGAAATTTGAATGCTCCTGTGAAAGTGCGTTGCCACACTATATGCCCCATGTTCTCTGCACCTATGTTTCCATAAAAAAGCCTTGGATAGTTTTACCTAATGTATGGACCCTCTAGTGAACCCCGGGTGCTCTCCTGACTCTATGGGCCTCATTACAAGTATGGCGGTAATGCAACAATGGCGCCGGTATCTCTACCGGCACCGTTGCTACCGTACCGCCATACTAGGAGTTCTGCTTGCGGGTGCCCTTG
Organism: Ambystoma mexicanum; assembly: GCF_040938575.1. Lineage (NCBI taxonomy): Eukaryota > Metazoa > Chordata > Amphibia > Caudata > Ambystomatidae > Ambystoma > Ambystoma mexicanum. The sequence continues at coordinate 1,271,182,039 of NC_090929.1, read as the reverse complement.
CAGCCACCAGGTCTGACCTGGTGGCCGTACCGGCACTCGCGAGCAGAACATGATGGTTGCACCGCTACCATTATTAACGGTACCAGTACTACCACCCTCCCCATTCCATGGGGCTCAATGGGAATGGGGATGTACCGGGCCCGGCAGCCGTGAAAGGGCAATTACCGGGTCCGGCTGGGCCGGAATAGCCCGGTGATTGCCCATTCACGGGTGCCGGACCCGGATGCGAGTTTGGAGGTAGCCTTGCCGATAAAACCGGCAAGGCTACCTCAAACCTTGAAATGAGGCCCATATATGTCTTTCCCTATCACCCCCATGTATTCCCCTGTTCATGCACTTACCCTTCACTCACGTTCACACTGTATGCACTGCAGTCTGGCCAGTGATAGGTAGGATCTTCTGCTAGGGCTCTTCTTGTTCAAGCTACTATAAAGCAGACGATATACGATTTTACATATCTATGCTGTGGTTCTGCAACCAGTTACCACTTGTATCACATATTCCCTGTTTCAGTAAAGGGAGCCTTGTTTAATCTACTTACAAGAGTGTAAGTTCCTTTTTCACTCAGGCAGATAAATGTGACTCATATCTGTGTGCTCGGTTTAAGCCTCATCTTGTTAAATCCCCAACTTTATTACCATTTGATGGCTGTATAAGGAGAGAAGAGCCGAAACACTGTGTGGCACACTCTGTTACTTTTCTGCTCTCAGCTAATTTTTAATTAACTGTCATCCTCCCTCTCTGGGGTTTCTTACTTATTGTTTGTGCTCCTAGTCCTCAGTGTCAGCTTGGTCTCAGACTCTCGATGGAATTGAGAAAACCAGCATCATTCTTTGCTAGTCATACTCGCTATCGGGTTCTCATTAACATAGACGCGATCACGATGAACATTAAAAAGGACTGTTTCTTGCCATTGATCTTCCCATATGCCTTATAAAAGTGGCAGAATGCCTCTTTCTAACATGTAGCAAAACCCCAAAAGCACTGTTACTTGTGCCTGCGTCGCTTGACATAATTCTTCTCTCTATGTTCTATATCTCATCTGAGTATTTTTTTATTCAGCAGACCAGACTCAGTATCACACAATGCACTCTTCTCACCACATCAATGCAATGTCACTGTATATACCCATCTATTTACAAAGGATGCATTTTCACTATGAAGCTCCCTCTCACGTCTAGTGGGCCTCTTTCATCTCCTGCATTACTGCACAGCATGGGGGAGACAGAGATTCTAGGTTCTCCAGAGTGCATATCAAAGAAATGCCAGTCTATTTCAATGTATGCCACTCTACGGCCTCGTTGAGGCCCTGTATATGACTTTTGGTGGCATAAATTAACTTGTGTTGCTTTCTGTGCAGGACACGGCCATTGCTTTTGTATCCAGTTCCTGGGGGTGGACCAGTGCGGGAGGATCACCTGGGTGAGGGGTATTTGGGGAGTGGGGCACTGGATGGTGAAACGCGGTATCCCCTTGCCTGTAAAACCTTTACCCCATCCTACCAGGTAGGATACTTATGAATTCAACACCCCCTCTTACAACACAAACACTTTCTCACAGACAGCCGGCGATGAGAGAAAACAGACTAACACCTGAGCCGTACACCTGACGTGTCCCAATACAATGGCCAGGCAAGCAATTACTTACCATCGCACACACCTGACTTCATTACACTTCCCGAAACGGATAAAAGGTGGAGCACGAGAGCACACTCTGAGCGAGGCAAAGCACACGAGGAAACTGCAGTTTCAAGATGGCAGTGTAGCACAAGGAAAAAGATGGCGAAACAGAAGGGTATCGCAAGGAGGGAAGTTCCCTTGACCTTTTCGACAAGGAACCGTTACGTTCACGAAGCCTTGAGAATAGAAAACGTAAGACCAGGAAACCAGGCTGAGGAATCCTGAATTGTGTGTTGGAGGTACCCGGGCCCTCCCGCGTCGATAATGTAGGCAGGGAAAATCGCAAGCTGCCGTGTGTCCTTGGCTTCAACAACAAAGCGGCGTCAGTGAAATCAACACAGCCGGTGAGTTGAGGAGACCGATACAAGACGGGTCTGTGTTGAAGCCAAGGTTGAAAGTAGCAACATTGTATGGCGAGCGCTGGGACGAACATTGTATGAAATGCGTGTGATAACCAACGCAAGTAAAGTTGAACTGCAGATGAGTGATTGAACTTTGAAACAAAGATACAATACCTTTGACAGAGTGGTCCAGCACTGTGTGTGTGCTCAATCGAAGGTCTCTGTAAGATATCCAGCTGAGAGTAAGTGAAAGAGTGGCAAAGGATTGTGAATCGAAGTGGTCCTGCAACAGGTCAACCAAAATCCCATGCACAATCTAATATCTTCGATGCTGATACAGTAAAGAAAGTTGATGGCAAAGTAGATACAGTTGGTCCTAACCCGGCAGAGGGAGATCAATTGAAAGCTTTGTGTTAAAGCAAGTTTGTGTTAAAGTAGATAAAATTGGCCAGAGCCCGCGGGAGGTAGACTGATTGAAGATTTGTGTCAAAGTGGATCTGAGCCCATTAGAGGGGGATCCAAGGTGAATAGTAAATCACCTAAGATTTGTTTTAAAGTGGATCTGAGCCTGGTGGAGGGTGGTCCGGGGTGAACTTTGAATCACCCGAGAAATTGGATATGTGAAAATCCTAAGAACATTGTGTTAAAGCGGATCTGAGTCCGGTGGAGGGGGATCCAAGGTGAATAGTAAATCACCTAAGAAAATTGTTTATATGTGAAATACATAAAGGAAAGGAACATTATCGTTTGTTGCATCAGGCCTTCTGAAAGAAGAGACTTTGAATGGCAAAGGGACTTTGGCACAGATGGCCATGATGTTGAAGTTTTGAACTGCACCCTTGTGCTAGAGAAGCCAGAGACTGTGCTAAGCTCGAGTGTGCCACCTTATCCTGTGCTGAAAACTTGGGGCAGGGAAGCCAAGAACTTGAACAGCCTGACATATCATTTCTTGAACACTTCTTTTTCATAAAATTTTTCCCACACTATTTATATTTAGAGGTAAGGATTGTCAATAGGTTTATTAGTATAGGCCCTTTTATTTTGACAAGACACCACTAGGACTGCAGTATTATTATTTGATGGTTGTAGCTTGCTACCATCTTTAGATTTAGGATCAGATAGGTGTTTTCAAACCCAATTGAAATTCAATAAACACCCTTGAACTGTGGTCACTTATGTCTGTCTTACTGTTGATACCATGCCTTCCTCACAGACCCATGCCCCATGTTTCTGTGAGTGTGGGTTGTTTCGGTTTAGACTGTTTGATTTTATTAGTACCTACCATGTAGCCTATAGCCATACGTCTTTTAAAGCAAATACTGGATTAGATACCTGTTTTCAGCATTGTGGAGCAGTTTCCAGTGTTTTGAGAAAATATTCTTTATCTTGAGACTCTGGTTTGTAAATGCTGTCACACATACCAATGGTACCTCATCCATAGATTTATATTGTTCCTCCGACGGAGCATCCCTGTGGTTATTTAATTGTCTTTTCTCTGCTTTTTTCACCAACCTCTTTGGGGTACCCTCTGTCTGTTAGCTTAGCTGTCCGACGCCTGGCTTCCTTTTCATGTCTTTCCTTTATGGCTGCTGTTTCTTTTGAGCCTTAAAAATTATCCAAATGGTACGTTATCCATAATGTGTCACAGAGAATCATCCCTGCATTCTGCCTAAATTGTGCTCTGCTAAGTTCACATATAGGCATCCCTTAGGGCCCATTGCGCCACTTGTGTCCTTTTGAGTTCACTAAAAAGATTGATGGATCCACGGTAAAGCGCTGCTAACATCAAACAATCAGCTGAAGTCAACTGAAACATGACATGTTTTAATTACAATAGGTTATGAAATGCAACAAAAAGTTGGTCAGCTGTATCAACTATGCCAGCACATGTTTCGACCATTCCTGGGTCTTTATCAAGGCATGGCTGAGTAACAGTTGTGCAAAATAATATAGAAACAGAAAAATATTAATATGCATAGTTAGACATAAAGCAATTCAATTCATGGAAAAGCCAGTCATAACAAAAAAGGTGGATCAAGAGCAAGAGTTTGGGAGATAACCCCCGTTGTAAACAGTAACATAATGATTCATAGGATATTACCGCAGCAGGTAGATGTTGTTCAAAGACGTTTATCGAAGAGAGACAAGAAGTGGAAACAAAAAAGGGGTCTCAAATTAGAACCATGATATAACAAATTCTTCCGCCACAAATAATATATATCATGATGGCACAGTTCACCTTTGAGTCATAAACAAAAAGTCACAGTGCTCATAATTGTGCCAGAAAGATACAAAAGGGAAGACAACTGTCTAGATATGATAACACCCGTAAAGTGAGCCTAGTAATTACTGACCAAGCTCAGTTCTGCCGAAGCCCCTGCCAGAATACAAGGTGTACTAATAAAAGCCTAAAAGAGCCGTCACATGGATTGATAGAATAGAGTGAATAGATTAAACTCTGGGAAACTCTGTCACTATAAGAAAAGTGTGGTAATTTGTGCTATACAGAAAAAAGGTTGGCCATACTTCTATAGACTCATCTGATATTTAAGGTTAAAAATTGATCGAACAATGTCAGAGTAAGTAGATCGCTAATGCGTTCCCTGCTGCATCGGAAACATAGAAAAAAGCAGGAAAAGGAAAAAGAACATTGGTCAAAAAGAGTATCCGGGTCAACTGAGCATTGTTACAAATATGAAAGAAGTTTTTGTAACATACATTCAGTTACCGTATAGTACAATTCTTATGCAGAATTGGAGAATAATATGGAGTTCTATGTCTGACAACGGCAATCCGTGTATGTCCGGTGCCCAGGGATGCACTGAAAATGTAGAGCTAACCTTCATGAGTAAGATCTGTTACTGGGTTCTCCAAAGACTAAGTAAATGCCCCTGGGTACAATATGTGACTTTGAATTGAGTTACCAGAAGCGTTTAGCTGCGCCAAATCCATGGAACCACGGGTAGGTACAGCAAATGTTCTAGTAAAGGTCAAGTGGGGCTGGATCCCCAGGTGACAATAATCTCAGTTGCTTGAGTCAATCCGTATGCTCACTAGCGTTTCTGCAGCCCCAGTTCAAACCGGCGCGCTGCTACGGCTCTTTCTCAGGTTGCTACAGTCCCAGTCATGTGATTATTTGCGATCACGTGACTGTTTACGTAAGCGATTACGATCGTTGTATATGCTTGGTTCTATGTGCAATTAAGTCTAAACTGTTCAAATGCAAGTACCTTACAGAAATTACTCCATATTTGGTGTAAATGACTACAGTAAAGTGTGTGCCCAAAACAAAATAATGGCACGCGACCACCGCTCTTTCTCACAGCACCACGGTCCCAGTCACGTGTTTCACATGGCAAATTACGTATGCGGATGCAATCATAATTATATGTGCACTTAAATCTGAGGCGCTCAGATACAAATACCAAATAGAGATTGCCCCATATTCGGTATAAAATGGTCAATGTAGGGTATCTACCCGAAAAAATATATAAATAATACATGAAGAGAAAATGTATTATGATGCTCAAATGCATATATACGGACATGGTCATTGGCTAAGTATAATTGTGTGAGCAATTGAAAAAACGAAAAAATGCTCCAAATGGTAAAAGTACCCAACTTGGGGTGTACGTCCAAAGCAGAATTGATAATACATGATTAATACATGGAGATGATGATGCAGCACTAGCCTGAGTGAACACTGATAAAATAAGATACAGGGTCAATGTCCAATATCCAGAAAAAACATGAGTGCCCAGAAACATGGGACAAGAATAAGGAATCATCTATGAATAAGCCATGAGTATAATAACCAGTTGTGTCAAGTTACTGGTTAAATGCTAGCTGGACTGTTACTTAAAGAAGTTTGGCAGGGGCATAGGGCACACACATTCTGGCAGAGTCTCCATACCATATCCAAGAATGTGTTCGTAAAACACATATATCCCTTTTGAGTTCACTCCCAGATAGCCCTTGAGAGGCTCACTGAATTGTTTTACCTGGCTATTCCAATGGAGGAACCTTGTCAAGTACAGTGCTCCTGGTCTGTTCACATTTAGGCATCCCTAACTGTTTCACATACTAACTTGCATCTAATTCTCTCTGAATAAACGTGCAGCATCGTTTCCAGATCGTGGCTTGTTGTGTGCATATTTACACCAGAGAGGCACATTACATTGCTTTATGTTGTGCCCTATGGTGTTTCACTTCAGAGTGGCCCGCAAATGGAGACTGAGTTGTTTCATTTTGATTGCTATTGTGTTGCATAGCTTAGCACCCCTTTGATAGCAATGCCACACATTGTACACTGCATTGGTCATAGCAAGATATCAAAATACCTGGCATCATTTTGCACACCGCCTCACATCTAAATATCCCTGGGAAGGGGCATTGGTTTTTATCTCACCCCCTAGCCTTAAGAACCCTAAATGAATGCCTGCTCTACTTTGTTACCTCCCACTTAGGATTTCATATTTTAGCACCACATTTCAATATGTTAACTCTCATAGCCGCACTAGTAGGAAAATGCATTAGAATGCACTCACATCTGGATATCCCTAGGATAGCGCATTGAGTTGTTTCAGTCATGTGTATTATGTGTTAGTTGAGGGGCATATGTAATTTTGTGGGCTTTTGAATGAAGGGAAGTTATAAATACCGGGGCTTCATTGCAAATGAAACATATAATCATGTATTACCAGGTGTTTTGTCTTAATTTGTGGGAGAGGGCCTGTGTGACATCATTAATCCAAGAATGCTGCCGCTATAATTTATGAATCAGAATTTGACCTACAACTTCTTTGCAGGATCCTATCAAATATTTTCTAAGCACCTGTTATTGTTTCTGTTTGCATTTAGTTTTTTGTTCCTTCTATTTTGTTACGGGTTCTGGTAATTGCCAAAACTATTTGAAAATTATTTAAGAGCAGTTGAAACTTAAAATTTGATTCTATCTTCAAGTAAAATCCTTTTTTCAAAATGTCGATACCTCCAGATATCGAAAGTCATTTAAAAGTAGAACTTCTGCCAAAAAAGAAAATGGATAACAGACTTTTCCTTGTGTATCTTATGTCAACAAAGAAAGGAATCTACCCTGGTTAATCTAAAATGTTATAAAAAGGTTTTAGGGTGTATTAAGAAGAGAGCAGAGTGGACCAATAACGAATACTTGAACATAAGTCTATGATTAGGCAACTTAACACCTGAAGAACTGAAAAATGAAAAAGCATCAACGCATTCGGAATACTACAAGCAATGTACTCATATGGCAAACATAGATCAAAGGAAAGGATTGTCTGGAGAGCAGTTATGTGATTCAAAGCCGTCCATCTCCAGCCATGAAGAAGAGGAAGAAGTAGAATGAAATTACACTACAAGATCAAAAATACCTATGTAGGACAGAAATAAATGCTTCTTTTGCAATAAAGAAGGAAAATGAAGAAATCAATTATATTTGTTAGCAACTGATTCAGCAGGCATCCATTTGAAGAGAGCAGTAGAGCTGTGTAACAATGACACATTGAAGATTCGTCATAGCGATTGTACAGATCCTGGAGACCCTCAAGCAAGGGAAAATGCATATCACAATCTATGTTGTAACACATATGTAGTGAATGTCCTATGACGCAAGACTACACTAAGTGGAAAGATGCTGCCAAATTCTCTGTTTTATGAAGCAACAAATGTTGAATTTGTATCTTCAATCAGTGATTTTTCTCCTTGAAGGCAACGTAACAACAATGAGGGAATTTGAAAAGCTTTATAGAACAGTTGCAGGTAACAATGGTTTAGAAGAAGGGCAGATAAAAACAAGAAAAAAAATCAAACCTTTCATAGAAGAAGAGCTTGAATGAATTGCTAAGTACCATGCTATCATACTTGCATAGTTTATCAAACAGAGGACGAAAAAGTACTTAACAAACTATTCAAGTGATGCAAGTTATGAATTCCAGTTTGCAGTTCGACTAGATCTGATAAATAAAAGCATTGTATCCACAATATGAATGTACTGAAGACGAGCTCTGTATGTTGTTTTTTAGTAATCCTAAAAGGTTAAGTAAACCACAACAAACAGCAGATGTTGCAGAATTTGAGGCTATTGAGAAAAATATGAGAACCCTTCTTGAAGCAGCAATGACTTTACAGAGAGCTTACTAACTTGTGAAAAATAGAAATTCACTGGAAGTTTTGAAGAAGTTGTATCATTGGATCTTGCCCTTTACAAGACATTTTTTTTCCTTTGTTTTTTTCTTTTCAACAACACTTTATTGTTTTCATATAACAATGATATTAAAAAGCAACAATGCTTCACAATCCGCTTAAAGAATGAAATTACAAAGAGACTAGAGCATCATAAACAATACAGCTCAAACAAGAAATCAATCTTAGTGAAGCATAACCGGCAAGTCAACATCGAACAAACAAAACCAACAAACCAACAAACCAACAAAACAAAAAAAAAAAAAAAAAAAAGGAACCCCACCTCCCCACCTTTTCCACCACAACCACCTAAACCTTCCCATCAATCATATAAAGCCATAAAGGGACCCCAAAGATTCAAATAATCATCATCTTTATCTTTGTTATGAAATGAAACCTTATCATACTGAGCCAAAACATGTAATTCCATCAACCATTCGTCTACATTAGGTTTCTTCCTCGATTTCCAGACCCTAAGTATTAGCTTGATAGCCACCATTATGGCCCTATCAATCCAACAAAAATGTTTCCTAATCCGAACACCCCTGTCCTTACGGGAAAGCAGTATAATATTCACTGCCGACCTCTGCAAAACCACATCATAAATCAAATCAATCCTATCTACCACTGCCGTCCAATACTCCAGCACTCTCGGGCAATCCCACAACAAATGCAATAATGTACCCCTATCATTGTTACAGCCCCAACACAAATCATCCGTCCGGAGCCCCAATCTAAACATCTTAACCGGTGTCCAATACAACTTTCCAATAATTTTTTGTCGAATCAAACGTAAACCCATGTCAGGACCCAATGTCAAATGAACCCTCAAAATGTATTTCCACTCCAACTCAGAGAGTTCAACCAGAACATCGTCCGACCATACAGTCCTTAATCTAGACCATGCCCCCTGGAGTTTCTCTTCAATAGGCATAAATTGCATATAGGTACGTACCCCGTATTCCGGACCTTCCAATAAAGTACAAATCTCTGGTTTATTCCCAATAGAACCATCAGCCAATTCCAATCTATTATTTACCATAATCTCTAAAGCTAAGTACCTACGCAACTCAGTCCGCCTCAGACCATACCTATTAGTCAATTCCTCAAAAGTCAGCAACCTATCGCCATCCAACACATCTGCCAGTTTCAGAATACCCTTATTAATCCAACTGAGCCAATTCAAGCATTTATTATCAATCTGTAAAGCAGTATTGTACCATATAGAGGCATCCTTGCTGAAACCATAGCTCACTCCATTATCTCGAAACCATCCTCCAAGCACATGTCTAGTAGCCACAATCGGGCGTAACTTCAATCTATTAACTGGCAATTTGTCCATACTGTAAACAGATCTCAAGTCAAAAGGAGCACAAACGCCCCTTTCCATGCGCAACCAAATTGGATCATTCACCCCACCATCTCTAAAGTAATAGGAGCTTTTTTTTAGTAAAAAAGCATTATAATATTTTACCAAGTCAGGGAATCCAAATCCCCCATCCTCAACTTTTTGTACGAGTATATATTTCGGAACTCTAGGTCTCCTACCAGAACCCCACAAGAAGGAAGAAAAAAGTTTGTCAATTTTAATTAGCTGTTTCTTGTACAACAGCAACGGGATGGACTGAAGAATATACAATATTTTCGGTAAAAGAACCATTTTAATTGCATTGATCTTAGCCCACAGGGTCAAAGTCAATCTCTCCCATCTCCTAATCAATAGGGACAAGTGTCCAGTTACCAAATCCAGATTATACTGCAGTAGTTTCTTTAAATCCCCAATAATATGAATACCTAGGTACTTAACCCCCCCGGAGACAATTTACAATTCCACGAACTCAAAATTGAACCGTCACCTTATGCCCTGACAGTTCACCCACTTCTTGAAACATCGATTTTATTACCACTCCACACTCATCTGGATTTGCTAACATAACAAGCATATCATCAGCAAAGGATAGGACTTTCACTTCAACTTGTCCAACATTGATACCTTTAATAATCTCACATTGTCTAAAATAAGCAGCAAGAGGTTCCAACGCCAAATCAAACAAAAAAGGTGACAAAGGACAACCCTGTCTCGTGCCCCTCCACAACTGCAATGAATCTGAAACCACACCATTAACCAAAACCCTGGCCTCAATATCATTATGAATACAATCCACCATCCTCATAAAAGACGGGCCAAAACCCATTTTTAAAATTAGCTATGGCTAAAAATGATTTGTGAAAGAACTGGATGCATAGACCAGGTGAGCTACATATAATAATGGAGATGCTTCGAGCTATTGGTTCTTTCTGAGATGATGCAGCGATTGAGGCCACCTTGACTGTACTTTATGATGCAAATGATGTGTCAAAGATTCTATCAGGGAAGTGCATAAGGAGAGCAGTTGAAGCACACACATCACTTAAGGTTGCACTTTTCAAATGCATCATCAATGAATTCTACAAAGAGCATGTTGAAATTAAGGAAAGGATGAAACCTGAGCTTAAGAAGTAACTTAACAGTTTACAAGTGGATGATTCCCAAGACACAAAATAACTCCATAATTATGTTGTGACAGTTCTGACAAATTTGAATGTGATTGCCAAAATGGAAACATTTAAAGAAACTCAAGAAAAAACAACATACAGAACTCGTCTTCAGTACATTCATATTGTGGGTACAATGCTTTTATTTATCAGATCTAGTCGAACTGCAAACTGGAATTCATAACTTGCATACTTGAATAGCTTGTTAAGTACTTTTTCGTCCTCTGTTTGATAAACTATGCAAGTATGATAGCATGGTACTTAGCAGAAATGAAACAGCTTGAAAGCAAACACCCAGACTTGTAGAGTGAGTTTCAGAAAGGCAACAGAGTAGAAGAAAGACAAAAGTACCCTTTTGTGGTTTAGGTTCAGATGAAGCTCTCGAACATCAAAACAGGGCAATGAAAGTATTTGGTGGTGTGGTTAATATTACTCAAATGAAAAGGTTCTAGCACAATTAGTTTAAGCCTCTTCTGAGCTGTCAAGGGTGTCTACAGAAACAAAAGTAATTTTAGGAATCACAGTTTACGAACGGTCAAAATATCACCACCTAACAGCATCCAAAGCAACATGCCAAAAAGAACAAGTTCAATAGATCTACAACTCAATCATGCCATTGGCTAACCTTGTGAATTATGATGGAAAAGAACTCATCAACATCTCGACAAAAGCAGTTTTTGATGAAAGAACGCCAGGGTACACCTCAAGAATGAAAGAAAAAGGTTGCCAAATGTACAACAGCTTTAAAGAAGATCAGATTGAATCAAACAGTTGTAACCAGTGGGCACCAATAAAGAAAGTGAACCTTCAGCTGTGTAAAAGTGCACACAAAGTTCTTAAGACAAAAGTATCAGACATCATAGTGCAGTTGAAGGCAGCTCGTTCTTTGTTCATATGTTTGCTGATTGCTTCACAAAGTGGAACTGACATGGATCTACATTGATGTTGATGTTATTCGAGGTAACATCGCTAAATCCCTTGCGATACTGCCCCCCAATACCCCTAGCTTTGTGCCCGCCCTCTCTACTGACACCCTTGCTAGTTGGTCTTCTTTTCCTCCATTTACCGAAGCAGAAGTTCTGGCAGCCATCTTAAAGATCAAATCTTCCTCTCCTGAGGATGCCATTCCTGCCGCTATTATGAAGACGATTATCCCTGACATCTTGACTGATGTCACGAGGGCTATAAATAATTCCTGTCAGTCCGGACTGGTTCCCCCGGAGTTGAAATCGGCGAGGTTCATTCCCCTCCTTAAGAAGCCTTCCCTGGACCCTACTATCCCTGCTAACTTCCACCCTATCTCTCTGCTCCCCTTTCTGTCTAAACTCTTGGAATCTTTGGTCACACCTCTTTTGTCTTCTTTTCTGGAATCCTCTAAAATCCTTAATCATGCTCAGGCTGGTTTTAGGCCAGGGAGAGGTACGGAAAGTGTCCTTGTCTCTGTACAAGATGACATGTCCAGACTTGTCGATGCAGGCGGAGTTGGGGCTTTGATCCTGTTAGATCTCTCCGCCGCATTGGACACGGTGGACGATTCCATCCTCCTCTCTCGCCTCTCACAGATTGGAATATTCGGTTCTGTTCTTGCCTGGCTTACCTCTTTTCTTTCAGATCACACACAGACCCTTGCTATGCAACCCTTTCTCTCCTCCTCTTGTCCCCTCACCTACGGGGTCCCTCAGTGACCCTCTCTATCGCTGATTTTGTTTAACATATACATCTGGGCCTTGATCTGCCTCATCCGTTCTTATGGGCTTAATTGCTACTCATACGCGGATGACACACAAATCCTGATCCGTTTGGATCCGTAACAAACTGAGGTCTCAGCCTGCCTCCATGATTGCCTAAAGGCAGTCGGGATCTGGATGGACCAGAATTGGCTAAAGTTAAATGGTGATAAGACGGAGGTACTGTTGGTAGGATGTCCCTCCAACCCCTTACTGTGGACTCCTGCTTTTTGGCCCCTCTCCCTTGACCCTTTACCTGGTCCAGTCAGTAAAGTAAATAACTTAGGGTTTATCCTTTCCGCCTCTTTGTCCATGTCTAACCAGGTTACAGCCATTTGCCAGTCCACCCATCATCTGATCCGGGTCCTTAAGAGGGTCATGCCTATGATCCCCGAAGCCTTCCGCCCTCCTGTGGTGTCCGCGCTAGTCCTCTCACGGTTGGACTATTGTAATTCGCTGTATCCGTCACAACCGATCGGTCATATACACCGTCTCCAGCGTATGCAGAACCTTGCAGCTATGTTAGCCACTGGCTCTCCCTATGGTGCCCACATTACGCCAGTGCTTCGCCAACTTCATTGGCTTCCGGTGAAGCAGCAAATTCATTTTAAGTCATTGTGCATCATCCACCGGGCAATCCATGGTCAGGGAGCCGAAAATTCCTGCAGTCTAAGTTTGTCCGATAAGTTCCAGATCGAGATCTACGTTCCGCTACCTCTAACCTTCTCATTGTTCCTAGATTTAACCGGGAAAGGCTTGGCGGCAGAGCCTTCTCTATTGCCGCGGCCAAACTTTGGAACAATCTCCCCCCGCTACTTAAAGCCACTGCTGACCACTTCTGTTTTAGAAGAGCTTTGAAAACTAACCTATTCTAATTTCCAGCTCCTCCACTGGTTTCTCCTCGACTGAGCAGTTCTCCTTCCTAGCGTCATGATGCCTTTGGGCAACCGTGCGCTTTACAAGTTGCAATAACATAACATAACATAACATGAATGCTTAAGTAATTGCAAAATTCTCTGCAGTACATATTTCAATGTTCAACTTAGATGATACAATGATTTTAGCTGCAAACAAATGCAAACTGTTGAAGCTACTGGAAGAGGAACAACATAAAGAGGTTTCTAACAACATGACAGAGGCCTCTTTATTTGTTACTGAGGACAGATTATCTGTACCAGAGGAAACATATTCAGTGGTTGTCCTTGACGGAATGGCAGTATTGAAAGCACTGCAGAAACCGTCATACGTGAAGGCATGCCATGACCTTGCAATTGAATTCAACACGAAAATAGAACCTTATGTGATCAAGTATGATGAAACCCATTTACAGGGTAATTCATAGAATTCAGCGCACAAGTGGCACACGCGGCTGGCGCACAGTGTGCACGTGCGACTCTCTGCGCCAGCCGCGTGCGCCAAAATCCATTTCTGCGCACAGCGTATTCATGGATTTTAACATCCAAAACCAGCCGTAGCGCAGAGTGGCGCAGCGACCCTGCAGCAGCGCCAGTTACTCCCCCAACCCCTCCCCGTGCACCATGTACAGAGCACAAATCCCGTACATCGCGCACAGGCCCCCAACCACGAAAACGCCTGTAAAACTCCCCACGCACCCCTCCGAATACACGTACCCCGCTGCTCGGGAAGTCTCACATGGGATTGGGCCTGTGCGAACGGGGTACGTGTATTACTGGGGTGTGCGGGAAGTTTCACACGCGATTGGCCCTGTGCGAGCGGGGCACGTGTATTACTGGGGTGCGCGGGAAGTTTCACACGCAATTGGGCCTGTGCGAGTGGGGTACGTGGATTTCAGGGGTGCACGGGAAGTTTCACACGCGATTGGACCTGTGCGAGGGGGGTATGTGGATTTTGGGGGTGCGCGGGAAGTTTCACACGCGATTGGCCCTGTGCGAGCGGGGTACATGGATTTCGGGGGTGCGCTGGAAGTTTCACACGTGATTGGCCCTGTGCGAGCAGGGTACGTGGATTACTGGGGTGCGCGGGAAGTTTCACACGTGAATTGGCAGTGTGGGTCCTCCCAGGTGTGCCCTCTACCCCCTCCACAGCCCCTGCAGGCAGCCCACACCACAGGGGACTACCCTGCAGGTCATGTCCCGCAGGCAGCCCATCCACCATGGGCATGCCCCCCAGCCAGGCCGCATGTCACCTTGCACTAGTGGTCACCAACTCATGTCCCCAAGCACCCCCACCTCCCAGCAGTGAGGGGCACCTGCCAGCAGGCCCCCACTCATGTCCCACTCATGTACCCCACCCCCCAGCAGTGAGGGGCACCTGCCAGCAGGCCCCCACTCATGTCCCACTCATGTACCCCACCCCCCAGCAGTGAGGGGCACCTGCCAGCAGGCCCCCACTCATGTCCCACTCATGTACCCCACCCCCAGCAGTGAGGGCCACCTGCCAGCAGGCCCCCACTCATGTCCCCCAGCACTCCACCCCCCAGCAGTGAAGGGAACCTGCCAGCAGGCCCCCACTCATGTGCCCCAGCACCCCACCCCCCAGCAGCGAAGGGCACCTGCCAGCAGGCCCCCACTCATGTCCCACTCATGTACCCCACCCCCCAGCAGTGAGGGGCAGCTGCCAGCAGGCCCCCACTCATGTCCCACTCATGTACCCCACCCCCCAGCAGTGAGGGGCACCTGCCAGCAGGCCCCCACTCATGTCCCACTCATGTACCCCACCCCCCAGCAGTGAGGGGCACCTGCCAGCAGGCCCCCACTCATGTCCCACTCATGTACCCCACCCCCCAGCAGTGAGGGCCACCTGCCAGCAGGCCCCCACTTGTGTCCCCCAGCACCCTACCACCCAGCAGTGAAGGGCACCTGCCAGCAGGCCCCCACTCATGTCCCCCAGCACCCCCACCCCCCAGCAGTGAAGGGCACCTGCCAGCAGGCCACCACTCATGTCCCCCAGCACCCCACCCCCCAGCAGTGAGGGTCACCTGCCAGCAGGCCCCCACTTATGTCCCACTCATGTACCCAACCCCCAGCAGTGAGGGGCAGCTACCAGCAGGCCCCCACTCATGTCCCACTCATGTACCCCACCCCCCAGCAGTGAGGCCACCTGCCAGCAGGCCCCCACTCATGTCCCCCAGCACCCCACTCCCCAGCAGTGAAGGGCACCTGCCAGCAGGCCCCCACTCATGTCCCCCAGCACCCCACCCCCCAGCGGTGAAGGGCACCTGCCAGCAGGCCCCCACTCATGTCCCCCAGGACCCCACCCTCCAGCAGTGAAGGGCACCTACCAGCAGGCCACCACTCATGTCCCCCAGCACCCCACCCCCAGCAGTGAATGGCACCTGCCAGCAGGCCCCCACTCATGTCCCACTCATGTAGCCCACCCCCCAGCAGTGAGGGGCAGCTGCCAGCAGGCCCCCACTCATGTCCCACTCATGTACCCCACCCCCCAGCAGTGAGGGCCACCTGCCAGCAGGCCCCCACTCATGTCCCCCAGCACCCCACCCCCCAGCAGTGAAGGGCACCTGCCAGCAGGCCCCCACTCATGTCCCCCAGCACTCCCACCCCCCAGCAGTGAAGGGCACCTGCCAGCAGGCCCCCACTCATGTCCCCCCAGCACCCCACCCCCTAGCGGTGAAGGGCACCTGCCAGCAGGCCCCCACTCATGTCCCCCAGGACCCCACCCCCCAGCAGTGAAGGGCACCTACCAGCAGGCCACCACTCATGTCCCCCAGCACCCCACCCCCCAGCAGTGAATGGCACCTGCCAGCAGGCCCCCACTCATGTCCCACTCATGTAGCCCACCCCCCAGCAGTGAGGGGCAGCTGCCAGCAGGCCCCCACTCATGTCCCACTCATGTACCCCACCCCCCAGCAGTGAGGGCCACCTGCCAGCAGGCCCCCACTCATGTCCCCCAGCACCCCACCCCCCAGCAGTGAAGAACACCTGCCAGCAGGCCCCCACTCATGTCCCCCAGCATTCCCACCCCCCAGCAGTGAAGGGCACCTGCCAGCAGGCCCCCACTCATGTCCCCCCACCCACTCACCCACCCAGCAGTGACATGCCTATCTCATTACAGGTTGTAGGTCATATGGTCGAAAACAAAAGGATCGAATGCCTTTTGATCGACACTAAAATGATCGAAAAAAATGGTCGAATTATTATTTTTTTTTTATGGGGGGGTTCCCCACTAACCCCCCTTTTTCTTTATTAAAAACAATTTTCTACCAACCCAAACTAAAAAAGAAATATAAATTAAAAAAATCAACCTTTTTTTTCCGACCATTTGGCTCTCGATCAAATGGTCATTCGATCCTTTATTTTTGACCATTTGACTGGACACCCTCATCATATTACACAAACCAAAAGTCAACTATGTACATCAACACATGTCCGTCACACATACACACACACACACTGGTTGCCATTGATTGAGTAAACCCACATTTTGACATGCATGAACCCAATGAGCGAATCCCACACAATGAAGTAAAATATCAAAATGTATTAATATGAAAATCAATGTAAAGAAATGAAAGCATAAAATAATGGCAAACATGAAATGAAATGCATGTCCAATAAAAAACGAATGAAATGCAGAATAAATCCTAAGTAATCCAAAAGAAAAATGGCCAAAACTCTCTGTCCACCAAACCAAGTACAAATGAAACGCAAAAAGGTAAATCCATTGATCCATGGCGAAATGAAGTGAAAAAGTCAGAAGAAATCCAACGTCCAACTATGTACAATCCATTTTCAAGGGTCCATGAGCCCAACGAAAGAAATGAAACCCATCTAATAACCTACCTAACAAAAAAACTATATACAAAAGTGTGGGGCTTAGTCCAAAAACCCCAAAACAAAAATAAATGAAAGGAAACCTAACACTATAAACTATTTACAATGGCGGCGTGCAAGTCCTGCGGCTCACTCAGTGATGTTGTCGGCCAGGGCATCATCGAACTCCATGTCTATTTGCTGGAGGTGGGCCTCTGTCCTGGCCACGAGGTCTCGCAGGGAGGCACTCATGGCCTGTTCCAACTCCCTGGGAGTTGCTTCGAGGCACTCTGCCCGCCTCAACGCCTGACGCATGGCGAACTCCGCCCTGACCATGGTTAACCTGTGCCTCTTCCGCCCGCCGCCGCTCTGCATCTATGCGCTGGCCCAACCGCAGCCACACGGAAGACACTCCCATTCCAGGGTTCTCCTGCCCTCTGGCCGATGCCTGCCTCTCTGATGTCGATGGCCCAGAGCCATCATTGCTCCCACCTAGAGCCTGCTGCTGTTGTCTGCTGTCCATGTGCCCTGTCCGATGATGCCTGCACATCCTCCATCAGCCAGTCTCCAGTTGTGGTGACCACCCCTGCTGGACCGCCGACTCCCGATTGTGGCAGGGATGGGATCTCCACCAAGCTGGCTGTCTTGGTCAGGCCAGGTCCACAGGGGGCCCTGGTGGAATCTGGGCCGCAAGACGGCAGGGAGAACAACTGGCGTATATTCTCCACAGAGGAGGAGAGGTCCGCCAGAGTGCGTGTCACATGTAGGAACCCCCTGACCAGGGCCCCTCCCAACAGTGCCACGTCGAGACACTGCTGTTCGTGATGGCGTGCGTTCTCCACCCAGGAAGAACGCACGTCATCACGAATATTATGCGTGCGCAACGCGACACCAATCAGGACGGAGCCCATACGGTCCTGGGACCCCTCGTCGGCAGGTTGTGGAGAGGCAGATGGCATGGCACTCTCCCCTACCTGCGGACGGGCCTAGGACGGGGCATCCCTGCTGGTGCATGGTGGTGCAGTCACAGGGTCAAGGACAGCCACATGCACAGGCCCCTCCGCGGTGACCTGTGCTGCCTCCTGACCCTGGCCTGCACCATTGGTACCACCCCCACCAGGCCCCGTGTGCGGCTCAGTAGCGGGCTCCTCCTCCTCTGTGGAGACCACCAACCTGGATGTCTCTGCACCGTCTTCCGCCATTGCAAGCCCCTGTGGGGGCTCTCCCGGCCCTTCCGCCACAGCCGTATTGGCAGACGCGGCACCAGCCCCCTCGCTCCCGGATGTTGGCAAGTCCTGGGAGGGTGGCTGAGCCTTGCATCGCCGCCCGGTGAAGGCATCCTCGCCGCTTGGCTCCACAGCGCCGTCTCCGCCCTCTTTTTCACTTGACGCTGCATAGAGGGAGACATAGAACACAAGCATCAGGGTACCGTACAATATTCCCCTAGACAGGAAGCAATTAGACATGAGTGGCACTGTCTAACGTCATTTCCATCCTGTCCCTCCACAACACATGGGTGAATGCACGCAACACACATACAGAAACAGGCACAGCGCCTGCAATGAACATCAGCATCCATGTACAAGGGCCTCTTTCAACCAAGATGTTGCCTTCAAACTCACATGCATCATGGCTGACACTGATCCCATGAACACACATCACCGGAGGGTCATGCATCATGGCTTGTACACCACAGACACAGTGGATAGAGACAGTGGATACAACGGTGACGGCACTGCATGAGTGAATCTACACATCATCACGGACATGTGTTATGCATCCATGGCATTTCAAAGTCACACACACACACTTCTCAGACACACACACATGTGCACCAAACATGTACATGACAGCAGCACCCATCCCTCACACCCCCTCCATGTCCAAGAACAGAGACTGGCATGCTTACATGTGTGCATTCCGCATACAGCTCCCCATGTTGCATTGGAATACATGCACCATCCATGTGGTTCACACATTACTGGTCTCACATGCATGACCATGATGTCCCTGCACACACACATCCATACATGGCCTATGTAACACATACAGGCATGTATCAGACTATCAGCACACTGCAACATGCCATGTCTCACACAGCAATGCTTGGCCACTTACCGCTCAACTCCAGACGGGTCTGCCTCTGAATGATCTGGGCGTGGAGCGCTGGGCATACGCGTTCCAGGACCCTCATCTGAATGTTACTCATGCTGCCCCGGCCCCCCTCCGCGTGCGCCGGGCCTTGTAGAGGGTCCTGGACCTCAAGTCCTCACAGCGCTTCTTCACGTGCTTGATGTCGCGGGTTGCCACCCACTCCACGTGGATGGCAACCACTCCATCTTCCCAGATCCTATCCCGTCCTTCCTTGTTGGCGCGTGATGTTCTGAAGAGGGTATCATTATGCCCCAGGATATGCCCCACGAGGACACCAACTTCCTTCTCATTGAAGCTGGTGGCCCTCTGCCTCTCTGGCTGGGGGTCGCCAGTGGTCTCAGATGGTGTTTGCCCCGACATGGCGATCCCAGAGGCAGGCATGGGTGGGCAACTGGGTCCTGGGGCTGGGCTGTGGAGCAATGGTATCCCATTCAGGAGTCTTCTGTTCCAGCAGGGGTGCACACAACAACTGGACCCCTGCAGATGGCTGACGTGCAGGCACCAAGTAGCAGGGCACGTGGGCAGCAGGCAGGGAGCAGCAGATGGCTGGTGGGAGCGTGCTCGGGGCTCTTAGGGCAGGAAAATGGCCTTTTGGGCTGGAGCGTGGTCTTCTGTGTGTTTTCGCGTGGCCAGCTTGATACGGAGTGATTTGGCATGTGAAAAAATTGCACGTCAGCGTGAAATCCGAGGAAAGGCCCTTAGCGTGTTAGCACATCAATGACGTTACGCGCACGGGCGTTGCCCACAACACGGGTGCACAGTGAATCAGCACGTGAGAAAACTGCATGTCACCATGCTATTGGAGGAAAGGGCCTCAGCGCGTAAGCGCATAAGTGACGTTTCACGTGTGGGCTGGCTTAAAAGGTACGAGTATCACTCTATTTCCTTGTACGTGCTTTTTGTGGAGAGCGAGCGGGTGTATCTTGTACTTCTTGTCGGTTCACACGCGATTACTTTAACTTCACAACGTTTCCAGTTCGTACTCCCTGTTTCCTCAGACTGCGTTCTTTTCTTCTTTTGGCAGGGGTGTTGCCTACACGCACACGAGCGTCTTTTTCACATTCTTTTTCAAGGCAGATGGTGAGTCGCGCACATATTTTCCAACTGTGGTTGTCCCCGTGTGTCGCGTACCCCTTCAGAGGTCATTGTAGGCTGTGTGTAACACATGTACGCTTATTTTTGTGTTTCTGGGTGCCACAGCGTAGTGCAGGTTTATTTTTCCATGCACGTGGTCTACCAGGAGTTGCGTGATTTTGTTTTTTGGGGTGCCTGTGCGTTGCGTGACCCGTCATCTTCCCCCAGGGGTCACATACAGCCTTGCTAGAGCACTAGGGTACGAATTCCATCTAGTACCCTACCCCTTTCACCCCAATTGCCCAGGACAATTGTTTACGGCTACTTCCATATGCACAACAACATCAGTGCCATGGTTGGGAGGCGACCAAGCAGTAAGGGAGGCAAAGGTGGCCGACCTCCAAAAGGTGGGCGTGGTGGGCGCGGTAGGGGACGCGGCCAGGATTTGCAGGGTGCCCCTAGACCCCCTTGTGTGGAGGACCAATCAGGATCACCCATGCCCCCCGCAATGGTTGTGGGAAACGTAGCTGACACCATCCCAGCTCAGCCCTTGTTGGGCTGGCCCATTTTGGCACCTGAACCGGCACAGGATTACTCTCAGGCTGACTTCCAGGTCAGCAAGTCTAAGCCACGTGTGGCGCGGAAGGTTGCTGTCACCAGGCCACGTGGATCTGGGGCAGAAATGTCATCTGCTGCCCCAAGTAGTCAGGGTGGGGAGGCTGCAGAGGCAGCTGCAGCTCAATCCACCCCAGCTCTGAGTCTCCCAGCTGGGACAGTGTCGGTCCAGGTCCATCAAACCGACGTTGCCCCTGCCAAAATCACCCTGCAACCAATTCCTGCACCAAGACCTATGGTCATTGTGCATTTGCACACTTCTAGTACCCAGTCCACCTGCGCTTCTGCCCCTACTGACCAGAGCAGCTTAAGCCACTCAGGATCCGCACCACCTTTGAAAAAGAAGAAGAAGGGTGCTCTGGCACTGCAGGCTGAGACCCAGACACGGCTACACACTCCGGCACGTCAAGGAAGCCTAGCTTTAATGACACCGAACTTGATGCACTTGTGGCCTATGTGTCGGCACATAGCCGCGAAATGGTGGTGACTGCAGGGTGCAAGACCAACGTAGGGCACACTGGCAGACCATCGCATACTGCATTAGTGCCCTTGGATTTGTGAGGTGCACAGCTGATTATTGCTACAACCGGTGGAGTGACCTGAAACGCAGAGCAAAGAACAAGCTGGCCTCAAATCATGCCTCTACTCTGGTGACTGGCGGTGGGTCTCCACCAGAGGACAACCAACTCACTGAACATGAGTCTGTTGCTGGAACCTTTCTCACAGAGGAACAGATCCGAGGGGTGGGAGACCTACCAGATTACGACGCATTGTCCGTGAGTGAGTGCCCATGCATGTGTGTGTAATCCATGTGTATGTTGTTTGGGTGACGGGTTCTGATTGAGTGCCAGGTGAGGGTGTGTACTCCTGAGTGGTATGGGTCACCCATGTGCTTCCTCCAAAACATTCGGCCTTGGATTTGGGTATGACAGTATCCCTTCGGACCACAGTAGCCAATTAGCGCCACATTACTGCAGTTGCTCTTGAACTGTCATCTTGCAACAACATTGTTCTGAATTTTTCAGTGTTCATTCAGGCTGATTGTTTCCATTCTCTCATTTTTCCAACGCATTTTTCTGCCCTAATGCCACATATGTGACATGCTTCTGTCATTGATTACACCCCACATTGGCCCACATTTGTTAGCTTGTTATGTGAATGATTAGACCATTCAGGCTGATTGAGTATTGGCCTGCTCACATTAATTTTTGGGGCCTGTTTGAATGTGGAACATGATAGTTGTTTCCTGTCATGTTGAAGTGACCAACCATTGATGTGTACATCTGCCTGCGATCACTGTATTGTTGTACACTGGATGTGTTGCAGTGTGTGGCACATGCATATTTTGTCACACTATTTAGCATTTTTCATCTCATCATGTCCATCTCACATGGATGGGTGACAGTACTCATTCACTGACATATGGCTGTACTTGTCAATTGTACCATGGCTATGCTACATGCCATCTGTGTGCTGGCATGTGTCATGTATGTGTATTGGACATGCCATTCACAGGCTGATGTGTGATGCCAGTGCTACCCAGCATACAGCAAATGTGTTTCTTTTCCATCTTGGTGTCCTCAGTGTCTGCTTTTTGCCTCCCCTTCCAACTCATTGACAGTGCATGCATGCCATGGTTATAGTAATGTGGGGCATGTGTAATTCATGTACTGGATCTCTGGCTTGTCAGGCCTATGTGTGTGCTATGGCGCTCATGCCTGTTTCCATTTGTTGTCTTTCATGTTTTTGCAGGTGAAGACGCACTTGATGCTGTTGAGGTTGAGGAGATGGTGCAGACCCAGGAGGAATCTCAGCCACGACCAGGCACCAGTGGAGGACGTGGTGTGGTGGTGGGTGAAAACCCTTTCTTACTGCAGACCATACTGTCCAGGGGTGTCTCTGGGTGCACCTCCCCAGACCTCTATTCAGGTGCTGAATCGGATGATGAGACTTATGTGCTGTCGCGGGTGAGTGTTTCTGGCAGGGATTATGTTCTGTCCAACCCACCTGCACCAGGGGTAGAACCCTCTATGGGGATGTCAGTGTTGGTAGGTCCACCTTTGGCGGTTACGGATGCAGGGTCACGCTCCACAACATCTGATCCTGTTCCTGGGCCAGCAGATCAGAGGGGGAATGCAGTCCTGCAGCCTCAGGCAGTGCCAGCACAGCAAGGTGCAGATCGCCTTGCCCCGTACAGGTGTGGTGCCGGCCGACGCGGTCGCTGTACGCCAACAGGCAATACTGTATGGGAAAACTCCATGTACAGTATAGCAGCCCAACAGGGAGCATCGGTTGAAATGATGGCTCAGGCAATGGAGAGGGTGGCCACTTCCATTCTTCCCCCTGAAAGGCAGATGGAGCAACAACAGCAGGCAACAGACTCCATTTGCCAATCACACAGGGAAGACATGTTGGCGTCCAACAGGGACCGACGGGCGGCACTGGAGACTCTGCGTGAAGCCATATCTATAGAGTCACAGGGCCACAGGGAAGCCCTGAGGGTAGAACTCCATAACCTCAGGGAGACTCTGGTTGAACTTGAGGCTTCCCAACATTTTAGGGCAGAACAGCAGCTGGAGCAGCTCACACTTTCGCTCTCAGCTGAGCTGCAAGCAACCCGTGAGGAGATCCGGGCATCACGCGAGGCCATGCGTACAGAAATGCAGGCAACCCGTGAGGTGCTGCATAGGGATCTCTGCACTATCATCCTCCAGAATCAGACCTTCCACACCCGCATGGTTGCTGCCATGGAGGACCATACCAGGGCTTTGTGTGGGCTACCTCCCATAGCACCACCACCTCCTGATGCAGCAGCAGAGGGTGAAGGAAGCGACAGCAGTTCTCCCACAATGGCATAGCCGTGCAGGCCATGAGCCCATAGAGGTATTTTCTTTTTCGCAACATCCACGCAGGTGGGTGTTGGTTTGCACCCTGTCCTCGAACCTCCTGGGTGGCCTCCCCCCCCCGGCCTCCACATGCCCATTTTTGATTTTTTTTTTTTTTACTGTTTGTTGCCTTGTGTGGCTCCCATGGGCATCCACTGTGTATTCCGGCTGGGCACATGCAGGCTTGTCCTGTGTTTGGGTTAGATGCTTGGGTTCCTGACACACACACCCCTCCTGCTTCCCGTTTCCATGGGCTTGCAAAGGGTGTGACCAAGTGACAGTGACTTACACAGTGACATCGGGCTCCCATGAGTTGTGTGGGCAGTCTGTAGTCAATACTGTGTGGACGTCCCTAGTGAGGATTGTTGTTGTATTGAACACTGCATGGTGTTTTGATATGTGCTTGTGCATCCATGTCTTCCTCCTTATTCGCAGGTACCTTCTTCTTTTCTTCAGAAGGCCATCTCCTTGGCAGATGCCGTTCATGTTGTATGCAGTACACTGACACATTTGCCTGACAGCAACACTCTGCAGTTGGAAGGGGTCGATGTGCTGGCTTATTCAGGTTGTAAGACTTGCACTACTTTGACTTTGTACTGTCATATTTTTGCAATGTTTCATGCTGTGTTGCTGTTTTGTGTTGCTGGTAAGTATTTGGTCATGTGTGCTGTTTGTTATTGATTAGTGGGAGCATGTTGTCTGTGGCCTGTTTCCATTTGGGACAGTGCACTTTGTGACACTTGTGTCAGGTGTTGTGCATTCCTTTGTTTACTTTCACATTGAATGACATGCCATGGTGTGTTGGGTGGCAGAGATGGGGAGGGGTTGGGTGACATGGCGCTATTTTCATGTTGTATTTTGCAAGGGGCCCTGGGTTGCAATATGGGCTGTGTTGTATCTTACCTCTGGTGGTGTGGTGGGGTTCCGAATTGGCGTCATCATGTGGGTGCTCAGAGGGTAGGCACTGTCCCCGGGGGAGGTGATGATGGGTATCATTAGTGGGGTTGTGACATTACTCAGTATCTGACATGCATGCATGTGCAGTGGCATTTATACTCACCAAGCAGCCATGTATCGCCATGCCGCCCAGCTTCTAGGTCCCGGTTTAGGGTTTACATTCTGAAAATGAAACTGTCATGGGTGGACCCTGGATAGTTGGCATATACTGAGGTGATGATTCCCTTGGCATCACATACTACCTGCACGTTGATGGAATGCCAGTGCTTGTGGTTTCTATAGATTTGCTCATATGCCCTGGGAGGACATAGAGCCACATGGGTGCAATCAATGGCACCTAGCACTTTGGGGAAGTGTGCCACCCCATAAAAATCCTGGACAGCAGCCTGCATTTCTGCAGGTGTTCTGGGCAGGTATATGTGCCTGCGGACTGATGGGCGTGCAGTCATGATGGTCAACACCTGGTGTAGGCAGCGTGACTGCGTGGCCTGTGACCCCCCCCCACTATGGCACTTGTCCGCTGAAATGAACCAGTGGCCAAGAAGTGCAGTACATTGAGCACCTTTTCCAAGGGGCTCAGTGCTTGGGAGCACAGGGTGGGTGATGTGAGGTCATCCTCCCACTCACTCACCAGGTCGAGTATTATGTGAGGTGGAAACCTGTACCTCCCATACACCTGGTCATCAGGCATCCCAAAAAGGCTGGTCCTGGGTGTAAAAATTCTGGCCCTGACTATCCTCCTCCTCCTCCTCCGGTATCCCACGACCACTGCTGCGAGGAACGATATATTCATCTTAGCGTCTGAGCTTGTTTGTTGTTTGCGCGCACTTTTATGCTGCGCGGGTCCGCGTACGCGTGTTTCCGGATTAGCACGTCTTTTTTGGCGCACGCGTAGCCCTGTTCGATTCCATGAATACGTGTTGTAGGCGCACGTGTGGGCGTTCCGCGCATTTGACTCCTGTACTTACCCTGTAACGCCCACATTTTCACGCATTGTTCCCCATTCCGCGTGTTACGCCCCGTGTTCTGCCTACTGTTGTTGTGTGCGCTGCGCTATGTGCGCTCTTGCTGTGCGTGTAGCGCACGCTGTTTGATGACGTGTGCGCCTGCGTGCACCACGCAGGATTTTAGCGCACATCCATGGATTTACATGCGCACTGACTTCCATGAATCGATGTGCGCTGCTTTTGCTGCGATTTTCGCACTTGCGCTGCGATTCGCACGCTTTTGCACGCTTGCACAGAGATTTTCAGCGCAGGTTAATTCCATGAATCGGCCTCTTAGTCTTTGATGCCCACCTAGGAAATTCACTCACAAAATCCATATGAAGGAAAGTAGCAGGAACAACAACACCTGTTGAGTACAAAAAAAGGAATTCTACAAATATTGACATGTTTTCCATGAGAACCCTCTATTGCATTCTAAAACTAAAGATGAGTTAAAAGTTTACCGCTCAAATAAAGAAATTTTGCATGCACATAGTATAAAAGGAAGCCTGGTAGCCAGTTAGAGAAATGAAGCCAAGTCATCAGATGGAAATGCTGTTGGTGACATTGAACCCACACATGAGGAGGCAGACACAAAAAATATTCTTCACTCCCTTTATGTATCACATTGTTATGCTACTACCCTCCACATTTCCTTTCACTCTGGTGGTCACTGTTTTTCCCATTTGACAGCATGTTTGGCACAGGAGTTGGAACTAATAGAAGATTTATAGATCTCAAACGTATGTGCTACTGCTTAGGAACTACAAAAGTGCAGGCATTACAAAGTCTTCATGCTCGTTCATGGTGTAATATTACCAGGTGCTTTATGATGAAAGGAAAACTATCTTTCTGGAAGGTTTTCAAGACTTCAGTAAGAGAAATCATGAAGCTTTAGGAAGACTTTGATGTCTATAAGAATTTAAGAAGGAAGATGAACGATTGATATAGAGATTCATTTGTCAAATCTACTGACCAGGAACAAAGATTTCAGACATTGATAAACCGCATTAGTGGATATTCACAATAAAAGAGATTCAAACTGAATGTCTGCCGCAAACAAGATCCTCTCTAATACCATACAGCTTAATAAGAAACATCTTAAGGACTCATTACCAGGTGATTGAGTGGCGACACTGGTCAACAGCACATGAATCTCCCAAAGCCATCACAATTTGGGTGGGAGAAGGCAGATAATCAATATTCTCCCACTATGTGTACGCTTCCCTGTGCACCACAATCAGTCATAAAGCTGATATGGTGTGCATGCGTCAAAGGACAGTGTGCTGTGCATTGCAAATACCTAGTTCAGTCACTAAGGTGCACAGAACTGTGTAAGTGGGGTGGCGACGAAGAGATCTGCGATAACAACGATTTTGTAGATGATGAAAATGACCTCTGAGACTCAGAAGATGACCTGTAAAACTTGAATTTCTCTCTTCAAATGTAAATAGCTATTGTAGTTTTAACAAATAGTATATTTCACCCAGTGGCCTGCGTGTCTCAGGCCTGGGCGGAGCTATTCTGCAGAGTGGGCTGCACACACCCCTACTTGAATCACACTCCCCTATGGCCATACCCAGACATTATCCCCTTGCTTGATATGAAACTGCAGAGGAAATGGGACCCAGGGAAAACCATGGACCTTGGGGACCTGTTCCCAAACAGGGAATTTCTTAAACTTGCTGAGGTGCAAACCATTACTATATACCGGCTCACAATAACCCTCCAATATCAACACCTGAAAGCAGTGTTAAAACACAGATGGCCCTCATTCCCCAAAGAGCCACCCCTGCATCCATTTATGGTAGACATACTGGACCACGATGGCTTCAACTGGGCCATTCCCAAAATATACTGCACAGTCCAGTCCCATACTCCCTCCCAGAACAACATGAAAGTCAAATGGGAACACGACCTCGGAATAGCAATAGATGACACACAATGGGCCAGACATTGTCAATATACTAAGTCCATATCACTAAACGCCAGCCTGAGGTTGATCCAATACAAAATCCTAAACCATCTACACATCACACCCGGAAAAGTTGCAAAATTTGACCACTCCACAGAACCCTTGTGCCCCAAATGCGGGCTGCCGGAGGCTAAGTCCTTCCACATGTATTGGGAATGCCACCCCCCCATAGGCGGTTCTGGGAGGACGTGGCCTCCAGCAGCTTCAGGGACATCCTTGAGGTCCACATCCTGGCCACACCATTGAAGTACCTCTTGGGTGACATTGGCAAAGTCTCGGTAGGTTCCCGTAGGCTGTTCTCAGTTGCGACCGTGGTGGCCAAACACTATATTCTTCGGCACTGGAAAGTTAGAGCTGCCCCATCTGTCCGTGGCTGGCTCCGGGACCTGCTTGAGAAGTATGACTGTGAAACTTGCTTTACAAGTCTGACCATGCCGGCCAGTCATCCCAAAGACATTTGGGCCCCCCTCAGGCGCTTCCTGAACTTGGAGGTCTAATCATAGGTCACACCAATGTAACTAACTCAGGTGATGCTTTCACACAAGTCCCACTAAGCCGTTGCTATACACACCTGTGAACAATGTCATTTGTATTGCAAATAACAATGTAAGCTCTGTTGATGTTTTACTGTATGTGTCGGCTGACAAAAATAAACTGTTAAAAAAACCAAATAGTATATTTCAATGAAAAAGTTGCAAATTATTTCAAACTTGCTAATTTAGTGGGCATACAGTCAAAGGTTTGCGATGAAGTAGCAATAATTAGTGAGGCTATATCTCGTAAACGGAAAAAGATATAAAATAATTCCTTATATTAACTTTTCTTTTCCTTTGATCATGTTTAACAAAAAACCTACTTAGCAACTTTTTTCATAGAACCATCCTAAAAGCAGTTACAGCTCCAGAATGAAATTAGTATCTGTAATGGTGGCCATCGTGGATTAATGACTTCACACAGGCCCTCTGCTGCAAATTCAGACAAAACACCTGTTAGTACGTGATGGTATGCTTCATTATCAATGCCTCAACAGTAGGCACACTTCCCTTCATTCAAGGTCCCATGCACTAGGTTATTGTAACAGATGCCCCTCAACTATGTCAGATCTAGGGGCCCCTATGAGAGTGCTCTGCCACATTCCAAACACATGATGTTCACACCTAGGTATCACTAACAAAAGCCTTGTGCTGTTTTTACACACAGTCACACATGTAACAATTCCTACGAAAGCATGCTGTATGTCTCTAAATGTTAATGTGTCATGTTGAATCCATAAAAAGCGCATTGCATAGCTATGTAGTGTTCCTGTCGTGTGGCAAATCTGGGTCTTCCTGGGAAGGCAAATTGATTTTATTATTTGTATCCTTTTATAAGCCATTTGGTTTATTTTCTGGCTATCACTAGTATTGCCATTGTGTCACATATCTAGGTATCGCTGTGAAAGGTTGTTGCTTTTTACAGACACGCAACGCTTGTTTCATATTGGTCTCATACTTTGATTTGTCTCCTTTATACACTACTCTGTTTCATATCTAGGTGTTCCTGTGAACGTGCATTGCATTGCACTCATAACTAGGCATCCATAAAATGCTGCATAAAATGCTGCATTAACTTATAACATTTTCTATACTATTGTTTTTGCACTCCATGTTGCTCACACCTTTATGTTCTTAACTAAAGTCCTACATTGTCATTTATACTACCTGGCATCTAACCATCCCTTAGAAAGTGTACTGCACTGTTTCTAAATTTTACTCTTTTAGACTCACGAATAGGAATCACAAAAACATATATATATTGCACTGCTGTGAACATTGACATGTTTTCTTCCACATCCGGTCTCTCTGGGAAGGTGCTTTTAATTGTTCCTTTAATTTACTGCTGTTTCATATTTCAGTGTTCTTTTTATATATTGTGGTGTTTGATATCTGGGTTTTGATGTGTGTAGTGTATTACTTTGTTTTCACTTCTAGGTATCCTTTAGAAGGAGCATTGAGTTTTTCCATTTTGTATATCACTGTGTATCATAACTGATATCCCTTCGTGAGCACATAGCCCCATACTGTGATCCTTCTTGCCCACATCCAGATACCCCTAACTGAATGGCTTGCATTATTTTACACTCTGTCACAAATGCTCTGTAAAGGCATACTGCATCTTTTCTAGGTCATACTCTGTGTTCACCTATAGACATTGCTAAAATGCATGTTGCATTGCTGTATATTGTTACCAAGACTTCTTTAGAGTAAAAATATGCTGCAATCTAATTATCTCACCCGTTGAACCCAGGCACCCGCAAGTTAGAGATAGAGATAGAGCACAACACTAAAATATGATCAGCATCAACACTTTAAGTTTCGCAGACCTAAGCATACGACATTGCACAGTGACAGCGCAGCACCCACAGAAGGCTAGCTGAATCAGAAGGAAATTGATGTACATGCACACGACTAATACTACAAGCACCAACCTTCCACCGACCGGCTCGAACATACGACACTAACCAACAATGTCTCATGTGCTCCTGATGGAGAAAGACTACAAAACCTGCTTTGTTTCACACTACCTCTCCACCCACTGACATGCCCCATGACCATCACAGAATACCACAAGGGGAAATAACCCAGGGAACCAGATACATGAGGACAAGAACCAGAACCTTGAAACCCCCCATAGCCAACCTTACCCGCAGCCAACTCAAGAATACAATTTTAGAACACCAATTTTGGAACTCATTACGGCATAGATACCCAACACCCCATTACCTTAACAAGTACCCCCAAGCTAAACACTCCCTTTATCACCTCAGACCAATCCATGGACACATTTCTGCCAGAATCAGGTGAAATAAAAAAAAACAGAAACTACGGAACCTGTTAAAAAACAAAATATTGGGGCAAATACAGTTGAGCAAACCCACAACCAATCTACCATCTGACATCTCAGACCCCAGCTCGCACAAGCAACACAGTGCATCCAATGACACTGACACCTGATGCAGGGAAGGGAGACATTATACACTGCTGTCTGATCAATACCTCCATCTCTAAACACAGAACTGAGATTCACAAAATTCTTACCAGAGGTGGAACTGACATTCTCTTTATAACAGAAAAATGGTTTTTAGATGACGTCAATGTAATAGCCCACACATTCAACCCCCCCAACGTCCAACTCATACAAGTAAAGAGGAGAAGATATTGCTATGGCACACAAGGAATACCACAAAATCTTGATTTCACACGTCATGGATTTCCCAGACTGTGAAGGACTCCTAACCTACCTCAGACTTAACCACCAAATCAACATCTCTTTCCTACTTATTTACAGACCAAAATCATGCAAACCAACCTTTGTAGAAAACATTACAAACAAAATTGCTAACCTTGTGATACAACACAAACATCTACCAGTGCTCAGAGACTTAAACATTTGGTTGAAGGAGCAAACAGTCTGCGCTGAAAAGGTTGAGGCAGTTTTCACCTCAAGCAAATGTTATCAGAACACTGCAGCCCATACTCTCACCACTATATGTTGTGAAGAAGGTCTAATATCCACCACCCTCCATTCAGGTACAATTGAGCAGTGATCTAATAATTCCCATTAATATCAACATGCCCATGTGTCAACTGCTGATTCACAAAGGGCAAAAAAAACACTGCCAGGAGAAGCTGGAAAACTGTAAACCTGGATGATCTTGGAAATCTTATGGACGAGACAAAACCCAACCCCTACCAACCAGAACATTTCTACTGGAATAAATGTTAATGACATTAGGAAATTGATAACTAAGGCACTAGACACTAAAGCACATCACTCTCTCAGAAAAAAAGACTAAAGACTTCAGCAAGATGGTTCACACCACACCTACAAACACTGATAAAATAAATTAATTACTTGAGAAAACATGGGTGATACACTAGAACCCACAAGACAAGCTCCCCTACCATATACACATCTGCCACTACAAGGCACAAATCCTTAAAACAAAGAAAGGTCACTATTCTGAACAAATCAATAATACACTTCATCTAGAGAAATAACTTTACCAAATCATTAATTAGATGTGAAGCCCTGCTTCCTGCAGCAAAGTACCCTCACCTACCCAAAAGCTATGTGATGATATGATATCACAAATCATCTCTGAAGCAAAGTTATAATCACACATCAATGCCACAATAAAGAAGGACATTGGAAGCAACATTCAACACCCAGTCGATGACTCTCAGCCTGCTATCCATTCAATGAACAGCTTCAAACCAATATGCAAACCAGGCTTTAAAAGAAATTGGTGAAACCTAGCAACAAAGTCAGCTATCCGATTAGCCCTAACGGTAAACATCTATAAAGAGATTTTATAACAAAGATACACCAGATGTCTACTTTTGCAAATTAACGAACTGCTCTCTTCTCTCGAAACAGAAATGGTACCAAAAGACTTCAAGACTACCTGCACCGAGCCACCTCTAAAAAACACAGCTGAAGATCTAGAAGACCCATCCAACTTTCATCCTTTCTCAAACATACCTTAGCCAGCAAAATCTTGAAAGAGCTACTTTGACAGAGACATCTTGGAGCATGTAGAGTCTAGACCACTCACACCTTGGTTTCAGACCTATAATAGGCATGCATCTGCATGAATCTGCATTTGTTTCCATTCAAACCTCAAAATAACAGCAGATTATAGAATCACCTCAGCACTAGTACTCGTCGACATCTCAGTGGCCTTTTACACTGTTAGCCAGAGTACCCTAATTAGCAGGCTTGAAGAAGTGAGACTCCATAACCAAACTCTACAACGGGTGTGATCTTTCCTAATGGATAGAACAGAAATCTCCTGGCTCCTTCCTTTCATTTGAAATTGACAACCCATTACCTGTGGAGTTCCCCAAGGATTAAGTCTCTTGCCACTCATTTTTATCATCTATATGACCCCTTTGATGAAGATCATAAAGCCTTTGCACTTACCTGTTATATCTATACAGATGACACACACATCCCATACAAAATGACCGACAATGGACACTCCAGCATCATCCTCAGCAATTACCTTACCCAAATAAATAAATGATGGGCAATTACCTAAAACTCGAACCAGACAAAATGGAAATAATGACAGTCTCACCCCACCCTGCATCTGAAATACCTCTCCAATGGCCTTTGGAAATTGGTAACTTCCCCAAACCATTTAAATGATCAGGAATCTATGCATAGCAATGGACAACAGACTCACATGGAACCAAAGGCAATGCAATAGTCAAAAGTAGAGTAGTAAGAAAAATGTAACTCCATGTAAGCCAGGCTACAGTCTCATTGGGAGAAAATACGAAAGACATACAAATGTGTCCTGCAAATTGACCGATTTTAAGCAAGAATCAATATAAGAAATGAATCTTGCTATGCCTCGCTTCCACCACAAATAGACTTCTGGATGTACGAATAAAATGTTGAGGACTTGGAAAAAATGTTGTGGCAAGATCTAGCATGTACGATCTTATCTCTGAAGTCCAATATCTGTGTACAAATGTTAATTGAAAAACATATAAATCAGAGCAGCACTTTCCTTCCAGGTACAGCATGGTAGAAGCTTCTTATCGGAGCTGTAGCTTATTGTGATGATGTCTGTTTGATTACATGAAGAATGGAGCAAACTCAAAACACTTGTTTATGGTTTACAAATCTTGAACATGAACTGGAAAATGTTTGGATAGTCCGGTCTGTCCAAAGTTTATGGGACAGAAAGCTCTTCAGGGGAAAATTAGCAACAAACTCAGTAATGTGTGTCTGGCAGTGGCTGGCTTTATAATTCAATTTAACAGGTTGTAAAGACCCTAATATCTGGTGGGAGAATATAAGGTCTACAATGAATGCATATTTTAACTAAGACTACTATGGACGGCATGAAGACATAGATAAGTGTGTCTTCTGCAAAGAGAAGGTGATCTAAACTGAAGGAGGATGTGATTCTCTCTAGGAAGCTCACAGAGGGCTATGGGCAAGGGCCCAGGAAAGAGCACTGTGGGACATTATTCACCAGCAAATGGATGGAGTCACCAGAGACATAACACATTTGTGGCAAAGACACAGACACCTACTGATGGGAAGGGCATGCCTTTCCTGTGCTGTTTTAGCGTGACTGCTTTTCAACATTGTGTCCTTACTGCTCCAGAAGGACGGCACAGGACTAGAAGTATGTCTGGGTTTGGTGGGGTTCGGGAGAGGACAGGAATAGGTGTGGAGGAAGGGGGATGGAAGGAAGGGAGTGTGCAAACACTGACAGTGCAATGAGGTTCAGGTAAAGCCGCCACCACCAGTGACAGGGGTGGGGGACAGGAGACAAACAGAGTGACAGATAGGGGCCCACTTTGAGGGAAGAAATCAGTGTCAGGCCAGAGACCCAATGATGAAAGAACCAGCGCAGCAAGGGAGGTACACTCAAAAGTCAATCCCGAAAGATGACACAGCAATGACATGGAACCCTAGTAAGGAGGAATGCTCAGGAACAATTTTTCACAGCATGGCAGTGTGGAAAGTGGCCTCTTGTTTTGGAACCAAACCGGGATAACATTTCCTGTTTACCTAAATGGCCCGCAGCAAATGTAATCAGGTGTGTCATACCCAATAAAGATCCTCACTCTGAGATTAGGGGAAGAACCCCAAGAAGGGCAAAAAAACATGAAGGAGAATGGGGAGACTGCCACATTGCTAATTAGGACTGAAAAAATACAAAATGTCTAACCCAGTTTATTACATGGCCACAGTAGTGGCCATGTAGTTATGGTTAAGTTGGTGTTTCCATAGGAAGAGCACTTTTTGGGCGGCTTATAACTTCGCTCTCCCTGGACGAATCCTCA
Organism: Ambystoma mexicanum; assembly: GCF_040938575.1. NCBI lineage: Eukaryota > Metazoa > Chordata > Amphibia > Caudata > Ambystomatidae > Ambystoma > Ambystoma mexicanum. Next base: position 1,271,147,308 of record NC_090929.1, on the reverse strand, counting down.
CCAAACTGCAGAAAAAGTATTTGGGTCACTCTGAATTGTTTTGCAAAGTTTGGTGAGGATTCGTCCAGGGGGGGCAAAGTTATAGAGGGGGTTCCAAAACTTTTTTTTTCCCATAGACATAATGGGAAAAAACTTTGCTCATGCCTACAGCCCAAACCGCTGGACGGATTTACACCAAATTTGCAGCAGGAGCGGCGGCTTGGTCCCGAAAGCGTGCTTTGCTTTATTTGGTGTAAATCCGTCCAGTAGTTTTTTAAAAAATGACAAAAATGTAAGTGAAAAAAATTAGTGATATCTGTGTTCGCTTCGCAGACACACTTCCCTGTTCGCTCCGCGGACAGGACGGTGATTGGGTAAGCAGCTTGCGTGATGTCCGCGGACATCTGACGTGCTCTCTCATTGGATGCAGTGAAAGCGTGCAGTGCGTCTGGCTTCAGAGACGCCCGCCATCTTTGTTCCTCGCCGCCTGCACAGTAAGTCTTGTGTCTGTCTCCTGTTCCTCCCACCCCCGCTCATGCCACGTGTGTCCTTCTTGTCCCCCCCACACCCACTCATGCTCCGTGTCTCCCCTGTTCCTCCAGCCCCCTGCTCACGCCATCGGCACATGGTGGCCAGCAGAGGGCAGAGGAGCGGGATCTGCCGCCTGCACACGAACGCTGTGTGTCTCTCAAACTCCCCCCCACCCCCAGCTCATGCCCCGTGTGTCTCTCTCACTCCCCCCACACCCGCTCATGCCTCGTGTGTCTCTCATTTGTGATGTCATCTTTGATGTCCTGGGTGTTAGTCTTAGCAGTGCACGGTGGTGGCGCGAGTTATGGTTGCTTAGCTTACCATAACTGGCGAATTTCAAGGGTTTTTCGGTTTTACTTGGAACCATGACATCCCTTTGACAAAGTTTTTTCACTGAATTTCATAGGTTTTTAGTAGCGCAACATAACCATAACGTCCCTTTAACAAAGTTTTTTCACTGAATATAATATATAATTAGACCTTTTCCTCTCATGTGAGTGTGGCGAAGCCACAAATAACATTGGGAATGGAGGCTCAACTCACAACCTTAATCCTAAAGAGGGGCCTGAGACAACAAGAAGGAAACTCCATACCAATCAGAACAGAGAATGGGGATTATAAAATTAGAGAGTTTTCAAGTAGGAGTCAGTTGTTGCCCTGTATGAGAAGAGGAAATATCTAGCTGTTGTACTGAGAGGCTGATGGAGAGAGTCTCTGACTCCTATTACCTGGCTGTCCTTGGGGGAGGCTGATGCCTAAGAGCATTCTGAGAACCCTGATATGACTCTACAGACTGAAAGGCACCTGGAACATAACAGGCATTGAGGAGAATGGAAAATGCCTAGTGCTTGAGAGGTAGTTCAGAACACTGAAAGCACCTAGAACTAGAGAGGTTTTGAGAATCTTGAAAAACACTTAAAACCATAGTGGTGTTGAGAGCGCTAAAATCACCTGGACTATGAGAGGTGTTGAAAACCCTGACAGTGCGGTGAAGGCATCATGAAGTAGACGCAGACAACCAATTCAAATGTGTACTCCAAGGTTTTATTTACCCTAAAATGCAGGATGGACTCTTACCCTATGCTGAGGTGGGGTTTCCCTACCTAAAGAAAGCTAGATAGTCTATTTCAGAATGTCCAAATCAAATAACAGTCTGTGTCCAAAGCCTATACTTGCCCTCACAACTAACCGTATACAAGATGTAGGGCTCGCAGCATCAAAAGAAATACTGTTTGAAATCAAGTCCTGAGCGTCTTCCAGCTCTTGGCTTGTAATCAGCTTCCCCTTCCCCAAGTTCAAAACAGTTCACAAGATATTGGGGTTACCTTCCCCAACAGTAAAAATCTTCCAGCTTTTCAAAACAATACCATTCCTTGCGACACTCTCCAGTTCTCTTGTCATCAGTACTTTTCACTGGTTCACAAAAATAAGTCTGTTTCTTGACGTCAAAATCGCATAATGTTGCAAAACAGAATCCTTTTCCATAAAGAGAGCACTCGGTCTAAGCCCAGTTGTCGGACCACACGGTCCACAAATTACAGGTCAGCAAACGATACCCCTTCTTATCTGCTTTTCATCAGCAATTGCCATCTGCTTTCCTTTGTCAGTGAAGCTTGGCTCTTTCATCAATGCCACACTCTACCAACACTTTACCGTTGGCCACCATGCACTTTGTTACACCTTCTATATTAATTTGCTCTTGCCAATACACGTTCCCCTTAACCTGCAGTTCCTTGAACTCTTTTGGCTTTGCCCAAAAGCTGTGTCTCAAACCATTCATTCCGTGGTATCTGCTCCTTGCTCCTTGCATCACCACCTTCCTTTCATTCTATTCACAAGTACTCATAACTTGCTTTTGTTCTGAGCTGTATTCAAAAAGTTCTTATAATATCTTTCAATTCATTAAGTATTCAAATGTATCTGTTTAAGCCGTTAAACGTGCAAATAACAACTTTCAGTTCATTCTATTTTATAAAGCACTTGTTCTGGCATTCAGATGTGCCTTTAACCATTTTCACTCACTGGCTCAACACGGTAGCTCCCTTTGGCTTCCCTCTGCACATCGCACATCTTTCTGGCTTCCCATAACTCTGCTCTCCGTTCACTGAGACAATTGAGAGCACTGCCCGCATTCATGGCTCTTGCTGCAACTGGAGTACTTCAGCACCCAACAGTTCCTGCTGTATGCAATGAGGGATTGTAGGGTATCGGACTCTCTAGCCGCAGGCTTTGCCATGACGTTCCTCTCACCTGCTCGACACTGTTCCTGTGTCTCTCGCTCCTCTTTCTCCATCCAGCTTCTCTCCAGCCCACTTCTGCAGTCCACTTCTGTGTTTCCCTTCTTGCTGTGCGGCAAGGCTTTTTATACTTATTGGAATTGTAAAATGACCAGAGGTGTGGGTCATTAAGTTCAATTGCCTAACCATAGTGAAACTAATTAGATGGGCGTTCCTGGCTGTACCATCGGTACAACTCCATAACCCTCTTCTTCGTCTCAGTACCAGAGTGGTGTTTGGGGATGTCTGAAGTAAAGGAAGTGTGCATAACTCTGTTGATTCTTTCTCTTCTTGGTACTTGACTGGTATGTATCTGTATTAACAATATAAGGCTGACATGTGTTTATCTCACCCAAGTGAGGGTGTGTCCTCCTAGTTGGTCTCTTCCTTGTCCCAGTGTTGAGGTGGTGTTTTTGGGGGTCATTTTGGAAGGAAGGAAAGGGTAAGGGCTGACAGCAGCCTACAAAGGCTTGAGAGATAGAAGGTCATTCTGAAATGGGAATGGGGATACCATGTCTCACCCAAGGACGTCCTCTCCCCACTACCCAAGTTCCCTCCACCTGGGTGATCCTCCCTCGCATATCCACCCTCACAATCCGGATCCTAAAGCGATGGCCTTTCCCTGGGCCCCCTGAAAGGAGGATTGAGGGGGAAAAGCAGGGAGGATGCCCTCAGGTTCGGCACAGCGCCTAGAAGTGGAGAGACATTGAGAATGCTGAAGCATGCCTGGAACCTACAATCCCTAAAATCACATAGGACCAGAGGGGTGTTCAGAACCCTGAAAGCATCTAGAAATGAAGAACCATTCATAACCTTGAAAGAGCCTCAAATGGCAGAGGTGTTGGGAACTCTGAAAAGTGCCTTGAACCTGAGAACCATAAAAGCGCATTCAACTCAAAAATGGCAGAACATGTGATAGACTGAAACTGTAGAGAAAGAGCTGGTGAAGCCTGAAGTGGAAGAGGTTGGCTCTTACGTCTCTGAGAGTCTGAAACATCCTGACACACAGACTGAACACTGAGACACTAGTGACACATCTTGCATTCTGAAACTAAAAGATGAGTCAAATCATAATCTTGTTAACAGCCTTTTATTTGGTTTTAGCTAACAAATGTTAGGATTCGATAGGAAACCCTGGCCCAGAACGAAGAGGAAACTGAAGGTCTGGATGACTAGAGAAGGTGATTTGACACCATAATTGCTCGGAGGCCCAGCATTTTATCCTCTAACGTTGCATTATCTTTATTCAGCTGCAAACTCAACACTACAGTCCGAAATAATAGAAAACCTAATTAAGCTTTATCTGACGGGCAACCTGCATCTGTAGCAGCAGACACATCTATGAATGCAGAAAAATACGCATGTGGGTCCATCAGGTAGTCAGAGATGGACAAGCATTCGTATTGGCCACCAACTACTACTTGGTGTTTACACCATTCTTGGGGTGTAAGATCATTTGGCCCCTAAATAAATTACATGCGTAAGGAAGTTCTCTGTTTTTTCTATGGCGGTTGCCCGTGTATTTCTCTAAACAAGGAGTAGAGGTTTTTCAGGAGAGAAATAAAATGGCACCAGTGGCTTGGTTCTCAGGTAGTCATCCCTTATAGTTACCATAAGCACCCCTCGAAGTATTGTATATTTCAGGGCATTGTTAACATGGAGCATTTAATGCATTGTGAATGTTTTTTGCTTATATTTTCACTATTGGATCCATCCGTGCCATTTATTGGACGTTGATTTTTATAAATGTTTTCTCTGTCTTATTCAATGAGCTGCATGCAGCTTAATTCGCTCCCTTTATTGCGAAACTACCATTCTGAGGTCAGAAAAGAATCACGGTCGTGGTTTCACACAAATGGTTTTCCTTCCTCAAAAATATGTACTAGCTGTGAAAATGCTGCACCTGGCACACTAAATCAGAACAAAATAACGCTTAATTTACTGGTGCGTTCATGTGTGAAAAACTATTTACTTAACACATTGTGTAAACCGGAAGTGAGGTGCCCGACGACGCAAGACTGTTTTTTTTGTTTGTCTGCTCATTCATCAGGAATCCACTCAATGGCTACTCTGTGTTGCTGCTCTCTGAGGTTAGACGAGACAGCTGAACCCTGAGACTTGTTCATTCTAATATTTCATAGAATTAGCAAAAGGGCCAGAAATACTGTATTTACATTTTATGTAAGGAACCCCATCCCTGAAAGACTATGGGCCTTATTACGACTTTGGAGGTAGCCATGCCCTTAACAAGGGCATGGCTGCCTCCAAATCGTGTCAGGGTCTGGGTTCCCTGAATGGAGAAATACCAGGCCATTCCGAGTATAGAGGGCCCGGTATTTCCTCCTTTAGGGAACCCGGGCCCGGTCTTTCCCCATTTCCATTCGAGCCCTCATAGGGCTCAATGGGAATGGGCAGGGAGCTAACAACGGACCCATTACGAACGGGCCCGTTGTTAGCTCCCTCGTCCCCTCGCGGGACCCGCTATGGACGTCTGGAAAAACCAGACGTACAGAGCGGGTCCCGCAAGGGGACCTCGTAATTGTGCGGAATGGGTTTAACGGCGCCGGCACCATTACCGGCGACGTTAAACCCATCCCGCACAAGTTATAATGAGGGCCTATGTATTCAATAGTATGTACATATATAACATAAACCCTTGAAATCCATTGAAAAAAATGTAGTTGAAGTGATAAAGAGGTACCGATTTAATGCAAGAAAACCATTACAAATTGGCAAATATGGGAAGCTAAGCCACCTTAACTATAAGGCCCCCATTGTGCAGCCCTTAGGCACACGGGTGACATCGCAATATGGCATTACTTATGCCATAATCAGTGAAGTCACTGGTACAGCAGATCACATGTGCAAATAAGAGAGATGCAACATTTAAAAAGCGTGTTTCTGCATATAAGGTTGGTTTCAAGTGCACAGCCTGATTGGAGCTTCATTTAAAAATACTGTCCATTTACAACCATGGCTCTCTCCTTCCTCATTACCAATCTGGCTTTCACTCGTCACTCTACCGAGACTGCGCTTCTTTCTGTTGCTTATTTACTTTTGTCAGCTCGCCAGGCATTCTTCTCTCCTGATACTTCTAGATCTCTCAGAAGCCTTTGATAATGTCGACCAGTCTCTTCTGCTCACAATACTTGCTTCTTTTGGTTTCAAAAACTCTGTTCTTGACTGTCTCTGTAACCGTACCTACTCTGTCTCTTGGTCTGGTGACACCTCCTCTATGTTCCCTCTTCAACATGGTGTACTTCAGGGTTCTGTTCTGGGCCCCATTCTCTTCTCCTTGTATACTATTCCACTTGCTTGAAATATCACCTCGTTTGGTCTATCCCACTACCGCTACACTGATGGTACACAACTTTTTATTTCCTTCCCTTCTTTCAACCCTGCTATTCACAAAACGATCTCATCCTGCCTTCTTGCTATCCAGTCTTGGATGTCTAACAACTTCCTTTATCTTAACTCGTCCAAGACCAAGGTTCTCTTCTTTCCTGCTACTTTCTTTCCTCCTCCTCTCCCCCCTATGTTCATCTCTTTCCCCCCCGACTCCCTACCTATCTCATTCCCTGGTCGACATTGATTCTTCCCTTCCCTTTTCTGCTCACATTTCTGCACTTTCTCGTTCATGTCAATTTCACCTCTAACTTCCAGAATGCTATTCCTTTTTACTCATTTTCTACTACTAAACTACTTGTTTCTTCTCTTCTTTTTTCCCACTTTTTCTACTGTTCCACTCTTCTTCTTGGACTTGCAACTTCTCATCTTGCTCCTCGCCACTCCAGCAACAACTCCTCCATCTGCCTTCTCTTCTCTCTCCCATCTCGGGAATCTATTTCTCCTGCTCTAGCATCTCTTCACAGGCTTCCTTTTCACTCATTGGGGCATATTGGCCGCAATTACCATGGCATCATTTGCAGCGTGGTAATAGCTCTGCCAATGGGCGGAAAGTCACCAGATTTACCTCCAGCTAAAGCTGGAGGTAAAGCTGGCCGACATTCCGCCCAACTCATAGTTAGGCAGAGTGTTAATGTGGTGGTAATATCAATACTGCTGCATTTTTACCGTTCTGTCCAACTTATGATGAGGCCCTATATCTTTAAATACAGTCAGAAATGTGTCCCCATTGCTGTACTCACCAGTAAAATCATCGAAGAGGTCATAGGATATGATATGATGTGGCATTCATAACATGCCTGTACACAAGTGTTTCTAGGCGCGACAAGAAAATGAGGGGTAAATAAAGGGAGGACAAAATAACGATCTTACTAGGCCTTGTGTCATTCAGATTGTGCAAGTGTGGGGGAAGAGGGAGAGGAGAAGTGCCAGAGGGGAGACAAAGGGGGAAGTGCAGTTAATTCACAAGTGCAGCCAGCGGGTGCCTCATAAGTGCAGAGAGAAGGGACAGGAGGGTTGAAGATACATACCCTTAAGTGCTGGGGAGCCCAGAGGCAGTGCAAGGGCACTAGACATGTAGGAGCCTGGGCCCGAGTTCAGAGGGTGACCAGGTGACCAGTATTTTTGTATTTGTTTATTATTTGTATCGCGCACCTAACCCTGAGGTAACTGGGTGCTGGAGAACTTAACATGTTACAGACAGGAGACAAAATTACATAGGAGAGTATGCATATGTACACAAATTACATCAGAGAGTATGCATATACACAAGAATTACATAAGAGGGTATGCATAGCAAAGGCGAGTGGGTCGACCTCGGTTACATATTGGTCAAGCCTTCAAGATAAATACAAGGAGGATGAGAGCCGAGAAATACTAACAGAACAATGAGGCTGTGATACTGGATCACTTGGACTCAATAGTTAATATGTTTCTCAATGAGCCAGAGTTTGACGCTGGTTTTGAATGCATTGAAAGACGGTTCTAGTCTGATGGTGGGGGTAGGGAGCTCCAGAGGTTGGCAGCTTGTACAGAGAAGCTGGCTCCGTGGAGCAGTCAGGTGCATCAGCAGCGGAGAGGAGAGAGAAAGCAGAAGTGAAAAGGAAGGTAGTGAGTTTCTTCCAGAACCGGAGGTGGTTCTGCTCAAGTTTGAGAAAGGCAGGGAGGCTGTTCCAGAGGTAGGCCCCAGCCGAGGAGATAGATCTGCCCCCAACTCTCTGCTTGGAGAAGCGTCTGACCCTCAGAGAGTTGGAGGTGGATGAGTGGAGAGCTCGAGAAGGAACATGTTTTGGAAGAGAAAGTTGGAGGTAGAGTGGTCCCAGGTGCCAGAAAGCCTTGTGGACAGTGCAGAGGGTCTTGAACCTGATCCTTGCAGCCACAGGGAGCCAGGGAAGAGATTTCAGTGCTGGAGAGATCTGATCCCTCGGCTTCAGGCCAAGGACAAGTCTCCCAGTCCTGTTCTGGATAAGTTGTAAAGGTCGAAGAGTAGAGACAGGAAGATTTAGAAAGAGGCTGTTGCAATAGTCCAGCCTAGAGAGGACCAGAGCTCTGGAGACAGTGAGGATCTGGGGGAAAGTGAGAAAAGGAAGCATACCTCTGAGCAGGGACGTCATTTAGGGGTCACCAGAGGTCACAACTGCGACCTCTGAGGTCTCCCTTGCGACCTCTAAAACAAAATGTATAATGTCTTTTTTTTTTTTTTTTTTAGTAATGCAAGCTCCTGAGCTATGGCCAGCACCATGTGGCTCTTTACTTTTGGAGTGGCTGGCTTTCTTGTTCAGGCCCCTTAAAACAAAAACAAAAAAAGAAAAATAAGAACAGGAGTGCCACAAGTCTAAAACTTTCAGCACTGACCCTAAATAAGAAAGAATAGGAATACCAAATAATGTGTCTTTCTGGAATTCTATACAATAATTGCTAGACTCATTAAAGGTTTATTTCAGGCACACTTCAGGGGGTGAGTCACTGATTTAGTCTGTTCTTAAACGCCTCAACTCAGCCTTTCATCCTTCTGAGGTCAATAAATGAGTACCAACAAGCGTAAGTGCTATATAATAACACATCATTATCATTTGGTCATGGACGTCTGCTTGCATTCACAGTTATTTGGTAATATGGGCCTATGCACACTGATCTTAACGATACATATGGCGATCCATTCTTGTATGAAATGTACATCACATTATAGTGATATCTTAACCATATTTTTCGTAGTGTACAATGCTATGTGATGCCACTTCCTGTTTTGTCAACGGGTGAAAGGTCGTGTTCCATCGCTACCCGCGATATCACTTTGGGGTGGGGTCAAATGACATCATTTCCTGTGATGTCATCAGGGGTCAAGGGTCGTGTGATGTCACTTCCGCTACCCCTGGTATTTTGGTGAAATGACGTCCATGCCTCTGAGGAGGTGTAGCTAATAGTTTGACTTCTTAGAGACGTCAAAGATATAGAGTTGAAGATGTCACCAAGGTTCTTAGCCTCACAGGAATGAGCAGGGAGAGGGCCCAGAGTGGGCAGCCAGAGACAGAGAGAGGAAAGGAGGGAGCGGATGTCCCTATGATGAGGATCTCAGTCTTAGTGGCATTAAGGCAGAGATAATTGGTAGCACACTATTCCTGAATTGCGGCTAGACAGTCTGGTATGAGAGAAGAAGCAGAGGTGGATGAGGGGAGCCTGAAAGAGAGCTGAGTGTCATCCGCATGTCATAGGTGGTGCCATAACTGATTTTTCATATGTTGTCATCAGTGATGACATCTGACATGTCCTAAGTGATGCCATATTTGATGTCATCAGTGATGTCATTTATGATGTAATCAGTGTGCACATAGACTGCGCGATAGGGGCTCATAGTTAAGCTGGCATAGCTTCCAACACCGGACACATTTTCAGGGGGTTTGTTGCACCTTAACATCACTTCAACTAAAGTTTTTTCAATGAATTTCAAGGTTTGTGTTATGCTATAACTACAACTACCTGTACATTCTGCCCTTTTTTCTTCTGATAACATAACTGATGTCATATCCTTTGTTATCAATATGTGTTCTTCAGCTACATAACATGGGGATCATCAAGTATTTCATCTTTTTTTTGTCCACTAGATAAGAATGGATTACTAATGGTGTACTGGGACAATGAAGAGGGAGATGGGGTATTGCAATGGATTACTAATGGGGTTCTGGGATGAGGAAAAGTGAGGTGGGGTAAGGCCATGGATTACTATTGGTGTACTGGGATGAGGAACGGGGAGGTGGTGTAATATAATGGATTACTAATGGGGTACTGGGATGAGTAAAAGTGAGGTGGGGATAATAGAGAAGTGGGAGGAAGAAAAAGAAGTGGGGTAATGAGGTACTGGGACAAGGAAGAAGAAGATAGCTGTAATGTAATGGATGAAGAATGGGGCACTGGGACAAGGAAGAGAGGGGCTGGGTAATGGAGTACTGGGATGGGAAAGAGGCAGGTGCAGAAATGTGGCAGATTACTAATGGTTATTCTGGCAAGGAAGACGGAGGTTGGGTTAAAGCATCAGTTTACTGTTGGGGTACTGGAATTAACAAAAGGAAAGTGGTATTAATTTAAGGGATTGCGAATGGGCTACTGGGATGAGGGAGATAGGGATAAAGAGGTACTTTGTCAAGGTGGGGGAGGCAGGGGTAATGGAGTACTGGAAATAGGAAGAGGGAGATTGTGATAATGTAATAGATTACTAATGGGGCAATGGGACTAAGACGAGGGAGGTGGTGCTAATGAAATAGATTACTATTGTGGTACCGGGATGGAAAAAAGAGGGATGTGGGGGTAACGCAACAGATTACTATTGTATTACTGGGAGAAGGAAGAGGGATTTGGTAGTAAAGTTTGGATTACAAAAGGGTATTGTGCCGAGGAATAGGGAGGAGGGGGCAGTGCAACAGATTACTATTGGGGTACTGGGAGAAGGAAGAGGGATCCTGGGGTAAATTTACAGATTATATTTGGGATAATGGACGAGAAAGAAAGATGTGGGGATAATGCAATCAATTTCTATTGGGGTACTGGGATGAGGAACGGATATGTGGGGGTAAAGCAAAATATTTCTATTAGGGGGTGAGCAAAAGGCAGGTCGGGGTAATGCAACAAATTACCATTGTGCTACTGAGATGAAGAAAAAGAGGTGGGGTAATGCAACAGATTACTATTGGAGCACTGGACGAGGAAGACGGATGTGTCAGTAAGGCAACAGATTAGTATTGGAGTACTGGACAACGAATAGGGAGGTGGGGGCAATGCAACAGATTACTATTGAGTTACTGAGCAAGGAATAAGGAGGTGGGGACGTGCAATGTATTACTATTGGGGTAATGGAGCAGATTATTATTGGGGTTCCCAGACAAGATACAGGGATATGGGGGTAATGCAATGGATTACTATTGGGGTAGTGGGACAAGGAAGAGAGATGTGGAGGTAATGGAATTGATTACTATTAAGCTACTGGGACAAGAAACAGAGAGGTGGGGGAAATGCAATTGATTACTATTTGGGTTTAGGGAGAAGGGAGGAGGATGTGGGGTAATGCAACATAGTTCTATTTGGGGTACTGGGATGATCAGGAGGATGTGGGGTTAATGCAATCATTTACTATGGGGTAATGGGACAAGGAAGAAGGAGTTGTGGTAATGAAACAGATTACTATTTGGGTACAAGGATGAGGAAGAGGGATGTGGAGGCAATGCAGCAGATTACTATTAGGTTACTGGGACAAGAAAGAGGTCTGTGGGGGTAATGCAACAGATTTCAATTGGAGTACTGGGAGGTGGACAAAGGATATGGGGGTAATGCAACAGATTACTATTGGGGTACTGGACGAGGAATGGGGAGATGGTGAAAAAGCAATGGATTACTACTATTGGGGTACTGAAACAAAGAGCATCCAGAGGCACGAAAACTCCACTCCTGAACACCTATGAAGACTTGCTCTCAAATCTCAATTCCAACTCTCTTTCCGTTCCCATCCTTCTTGATCTTTCCTCTGACTTTGATATGGCCAATCACACCACCATTATAAATTGGTTCTATGATACCCTTGGTATCACGGACCTGGCACTGAGCTGGTTGACCTCCTTCCTCTCTGATGGACCTTCCCATCTCACTCTGCACCTTCGATGCCCCTCAGGGCGCTTGTCTCTTGCCGTGGCTCTTCAACAACTACCTTGCCCCTATAGCCCATTTGATCTCCGCCTTCTCTCCTCGCTTCCAGTGTTATGCAGAAGACACGCAGCTCTCCTTCAATCTTCCCCCCAATACCTCCTCTTCTTCCTCCCTCATTCCTAACTGTCTACTGCTATTCAGGCATGGTGTACTGATAATGATCTCTGCCTTAATGCAAGTACAACTGAGATCCTTCTCATCGGGACCCCTTCTCCCGCCTTCTCTCCTACTCTCTGGCCGTCCTCCATGGGCCCCCTGCCCTCACCCTCTTGTGAGGCAGAAAACCTTGGTGTAATCTTTGACTCCTCTCTCTCCTTCTCTCCTGAGATCGAGGACCTTGTCAAGAAAACCCACTTTCAGCTTTACCTCCTCAGAGGTATTCTCCCTTTCTTCACCTTCCCCCAGAACGCCGTTGTCTCCAAAGCTCTGGTCCTCTCTAGGTTGGACTACTGCAACAGCCTCTACCTCAATCTGCCTAAATCCTCCATTTGCCCCCTTCATCTAATCCAGAATAGGACTTCAAGATGTATCTTTGGCCTCAAGCCCAGGAACTGCATCCCTCCAGCCCTAAAATCACTCCACTGGCTCCCGGCTGTTGCAGGGATCAAGTCCAAAACCCTATGCATCATCCACAAAGCTTTCTGCTACCTGCAACTCTCTCTCCCTAAATACCTCCCTGCTAGAGCCCTTTGGTCTTCTAACGCCAACTCTTTGCAGAACAGATGCTTTTCCAAGCAGAGAGTGGGGGGTAGATCTCTCTGTTCCGCGGGAGCCTGCCTCTGGAATGGCCTACCCTGCCCCTCGAGACTTGAGCCGGATCGCATTTAGTTCCGGAAGCTTCTCAAGACTCTCCTTTTTTCTTCTTCCTTCCCTCTCCCCTTCCCCTGCTAATGTCCCCCTCTGCTGCATTTTGACTGGCTGCCTGGTTTCTTCGAAGTCATAAAGGATACCAGGCCCTCGCCCTGTCTACCCCAGCTTGTCATTCTCCTCTGACCCCCCCAAACCTGCACTTGCCCTACAGGTCTTCCTCCCCCTGTACTAGTCTGGCAGTGCCTACCCCCCTACTGCGTCTGATCCACCCCTGTCCTTGCACTTAGCATGTGGACCTTCATTCCCTGCACTCTCTACTTTCCCCTGGCCTCCCATTAGCACTCGCCTAGCCCAGGGGCCCTCTTCTGACCAGCCTCTCCCCCCCAGCACTTAGCATGAATGCATTCTGCTATGACTGTCACTCACCCCACCCCTCCACCACCCTGCACTTGTTGTTACTGCACTTGCATGCTCGGAATGACACAATGCCTAGTAGGACCATTTCTGTTATTCTTCATCCCATCCGAAAAATACTTAAAATATACCTCACGGAAGAAAAAGTGCCCCCTAGGTTTAAACTGAAAAACACTGTTTCCCCTACTGCAGTGGTGCCTTGGTGTGAGCAGTGATGAGAGAAAGTATGGGGGTGAAGAGATGGCTGGATAGGGGGCTTGGCAGACAATAGGAAAAGGGTCCTACTCCCCTCCATGTATGCTTGTTTGCTTTCTCCCATTGCTTCCCCTCCTGTCCCCTAAAAACGCTGCACATTCAATGTTACATCATTTTCTTTGTAAACAAAATTATTTTATTCACATGTGGTCAGAGCTTTATTTAGGAATTGTAAACACATTTGGGCAATTTTTGTGGTTGCTGATTCACGTCTTAAAATTGGCTACAATTCCTCAAAATAGCCCTTGCCCATTGACAAATATTTGTATTTACAAAAGATGGTTTAACATGGATTTTTCAGTGTCTCTATTTGTGGCCACATTCCATCTGTGTACGTGTATCTGTCTGGAGGAAAGCTGAAAAGTGTAAGCTGCCTGTCTGCTTTAAAGGGAAAGCCATGTGAGGCTTCCATGTAGGAGACTCGCATGAGGCCACAGTGTCACGTCACCTCCCAAACTACTGTGACTCTCTAGAGCACCTGCACCCAGCGGCCCATCAGAAGCTGCAGGCCCCTTAATTGCTGCTTAGCACTTTCCTTCTTCAGGAGAATTTTTAAATTAGGAGCAATTTACAAATGATGGCTCATTTAAGGGACCATTGTTTTGGACAAGACACTTATAAACATTCTGTGTGAAGAAATGCAAATGAGCATTGCATTCTGAAAGCACAAAGAAAGCACAAGTTAGTTGCCTAAATCTACACCGTCCTCCAGGCCAATATCACGCAACAGTTTTAAACTAACAACATTATTTTCAGATGTTCATATTTAACATCAAATGGTGTTTATCTTTGGTGGAATGTACCATTTTCATCACATCATAGATGAACCTTACATTTGTCAAACACAACCAGGTAACCCTTTCACGCGTTACATTTTGTTATAGTATTTGTAGTCTCCAAGTCAACACGGGGGAATAATGCCACAATTGTACTTTTTCCCTAACATATTTCTATAAGGATTTATATATTTGTGCTAGTACCTTACTATGGTATGCATATTTTTCAAGTTATCTTTATAAAGCAGAGTATTGTTGAAAGTCAGACATGGGGGTGATAAGGGATAATGAGGATAATGATGAGAGGGCAAGTGAGTCATGAATATTTGCCCAGGATGTAGCAAGAGAGGTTGCAATCCTGGAGACTGGTGCAGTTATTTGTCCCTGATTGTGGTTGCTTTTCAGGACACAAGGAAAGATACATGTGGGTGTAGAGCGTAACATTTTTTCAGAGGGCGGACACATCCTTGTTTGTTTTAGGTTTGCAAGCTTGCTCAAGTATTTGGCTACCAGGATTTTACCCACGTTGTCACATACCCAGTGCAGATGCTTACCCACAAGAAAATCAGCGCTGGCCTCGTATTGGGATTTTGTTTTCCAGGGAATATTTCACTATAGATAGCAGGGTTTAAAAGGTGAGCACCTTTTATACTTTGTCAGCATATTTATTGGAACATTTGGTTCATTACTTTTTTTAAAAGTCCAATGCTCTTTTGTCTTGCACACTTTCTTCTAAGGGGAAGGTCAATTGAATTACTTTGTACCTTTAACTTTAAGATATGTGCACATACTGTGTGTAGTATTCATGGGGGACAGCTTTTGATTTTTGCTATGTGAACAAATGTTCCCACACAGAGTGAAGCGAGAGTGAAGCGAGAGAGCTGTGCTCATCCCCAGTCAAAAAACACATTTTACAGCACATGCTGCAGCAGGAATAGGAATAAAGTCATATAATGTACAGGAAGGTATAAACATGTAACATCTCAGCAGCAATCACTTAACCTGCTGAGTTGCATTTGCAACATTCTGCTATAGGATCCCCTGATATTACCGCAACCGGAAACAATTTTGGCCTGCTCACCCCCTCCAATCAAGCCTCAGGGGTACATTAATGAGTCTCTCTTTTCATATTGCAGTGAGCAGCACTTCATAAACTGTTATTATCTGCTTCGAGTGTATTTCTTTTGACCTCAAAATAATCATTATCTCCACCAAAGTGAGTGTTCCCCGGCAAATCCTTTTATCACACTATGATAAAATTGGAAGTCTCTGCAATGTGGAATGGTCATTTTCACAAATTAAAGTCTTCATGGGAAGAAAAGAAAGGTAAAAGATGGGCAAAGAGTCCCTGAAATAGTACTGCATGACTTACTACAATTATTTTGACTTGTCAAAATGTTGGATATTACTGGATGAACACATTCATCTTTATTCTCTGGAAAGTGTTCATGGCATCTTGCTCTGAGAGACATTACAGTACATATGCATGCAATGAAACAATAAAATAATATTTGGGTGTTTACACTGGAAAAAACAGTTATCCATGATTTCTTGAAGGAGGCAAACGAGAAAACACTGATAAACACAGATTCGGATAATATGTGAAAACACTGGAACAACATCCTTGGAAGTAAAAGAAAATAAACCCCTACAACAGCAAACCCTAATTATAAATGCCCAATATATAAAAATGAAATAAAAGGAAGAGAGGTGGGGGTAATGCAATGGATTGCGTCTGAGGTATTGGGATGAGGAAGAGAAAAGTGTGAGCAATGGAGCAGATTAGCATTGTGGTTCTGGGACAAGCAAGAGGGATTTTGGGCAATGCAATGGATTACTATTGGGATTTAGGGATAAGGAAGGAGGGGTAGGGGTAATGCAGCATATTACTATTGGAGTAGTGGGACAAGGAGGAGTGGGGTGCTAGAGTGAGGAAGAAGGATGTGGGGAAATGCAACAGATTACTATTGTGGTACTAAGGTGATGAAGAGGGATGTGGGGGTAATGCACAACAGATTACTATTAGGATACTGGTACAAGAAAGAGGGATGTGGGGTAATGAAAAAGATTACTATTGGGGTACTGGGATGTGGAAGAAAGATGTGGAAGTAATGGGGTACAAGGCAAACAATAGGAAGATGGGGAAAAGCAATGGATTACTATTGGGGTTGCACATGAGCAAAGTGGTTGGCAAGTGCAGTCTGCAAACTGGTACATGGACTTCTGACTGAAGATGTTTTCAGCACTTTACGTGAAGGGGTGCCATGGATGCTCGAAGCCCTACCCCCCTGTTTGGCTTTAAACATCGTTTGTGCATGCGTAAGCGAGGAAGTCCACAGGATAAACAGTGAGCCAACAGTTTAATCTTGCACTATACATTAACGAGTCATTGAGCGTTATAATTTACACAGTGTCCTGAAAGCTAAGGCTTACTCTGACCCAGGGACACTGAGCGCTAGCAAACTAATAGAGGCCCTACACTTGGACACATCTACAATGAGTTAAAAGGCTCAGGAAAATGTCAGCGTTTTTTAAAGTCAACCCAACAGACAAAGACCAGCAAGGGTTTATCCTTGACAAATACTCATCCGTAGAAGCAAAGAGCTCGATGGCCACTGTGATGCTGGAAATGCATTGGAGGGACAGGGCCTCCATGACCTTGTCCTGTACTTCCTTATCATTTGTGTTCTTTGTTATATTCTGCAAAGGAGTCCATGTGGGACTCATGGCAGTACAACTCTTCCTCTTTTTGGTTATGGTGAACAGGGACCCTTGGAATACCCTTATGGGACCTATGGGTGGGGGTACAACTCTGTACCCCTAGTGTATGTTTTTGGGTACCGGTGTGGTCCACAGAGCAGGGTATGGGCTGGTGGCAGCTCCATGCTGAATTCAACAGGTGCTCTGAGTATCCTCCATTTTGGGATACCCAGGCCCTGCTGTAGCAATCAGTGGATTCCTGATAGAAGGCAAGATGGCCCCTGTGGCCTCTTGGTTTCCATTACCTGTTGCCTTGTTTTCCCAAAGTCCTGGGAAGCCCTGACTCTGTCCCTTCCCCTGACTGGCTGTTGGGTGGAAGAACCATATATAGTAGTGTGGGGAAGTACAGGCACGACTGGCTGGAGCCTTCCCAGTGACTGTATGTTGTGGTTACACCGTTGGGGTGGGACCTGTGTGAAGAGAGTGAGTGACCAATAAGCATTCTGTGTTACACAAAGATAGAGACAGCCCTGCCTGAAACTGACATGATTGCAGTGTGGTGTGCTGAAAGGCTGGGTGCTTGCCCCAATCCACATTCCTTGTTATGGGAGGAAGTGATTGGCCTGAATGCACTGTGAGCCTGATTGGCTGTGTGCCTGCATGAAGGCCCTTCTGTCTGATTGGCTGACTGAGCTTGGCTCAGCAGTGTGAATGAGGGACAGATGTGTATATCTGGGGACCTCTCACTTCCCACTTTGTCCAGAAGCTGAAGGTTTAACTTAAAGCTGCTTATCCTTGAAGCCCAGTTGGAAGAAGAAGAATTGCTGCTGCTTTCCTTGGACCCAATCTAAAAGCTGTCGAGTCTGTCGTGGACTGATCCGAGAGAAGACCTGGCTAGGAGACCTCTCCCCGAGCTACGAGAGGAAATCGTGCAGAAGCTGATCTTCATCAAGGTACTCTGGAAGTCAGTCTCGAAGCCTGTCAACCAGAGAAAAGGTTTACTGAGAATCTCAAAGTAAAGCACCGGGACATCGAGGCCATGGAAGTCCATTGCCGTCGACCGGGGTTCAAAGGATTTCCTTGTCTGCTGGAAGCCCATTAAGTCGTGTTGCCTAGAAGCAGAGACAGCTTGATGCCGTGCTGCTCAACGACCAGAGCCACAACACTCCACCTTTTGCCTAAGAACATTTTGAATGAACGGGCTCCCTTGCCATCACTGTCAACGCTTTGCCCCACCGTAGAAAGTCGAGGTCGTCGACAACCGAGGAGAATCCGCTGGTGGGTTTCCCGCCACCCGAAGTCCACAAAGACGCTGACAAGTGAAGGCGTGGTCAAGTCCCGATCGTCGACACCAATGCCGACACCCAAAGCCCTCTGCCGGGCCTATATTTTTCACAAGTCTTCTTTGTGGCACCGAACGATTTGCATCGAGGTGCACTGCACGCCTCATTTTCCCAGGATGTTCTAAAACAATCGTCGACGAGCACCGTGAAGACTGAAGCTGCAGTCTCGACGCCAGTGTTCTCATTTCTTCGGGGAGTCTCGACACCCTGTGGCTCCTGCTTTGAAGGGAGTTCACTCTCGAGGGATCCGTCGACTAACAAGTCGAAGAAACTCTTCTAACTCAGGTACATTGGGGTAGTGGAACATTTTAACCAGAAAACAAGACCATTTAAACATTAATGGACTGGGCTTGTTAATACTCTTTATCACAGGTTGCCCAGGTGGGGGGATCCTCACAAAGAACTGTGGCCCTCATTACGACCCTGGCGGAAATCGAAAAACGATGGCGGAAATGCAATACCGCCATCGAATAGCGCTCGGTGCGACTATGACCCGTCACCGCAAAGTACGAAGCCATTAGCGACACCGTAGTGAACGCCAACGCTAACTGCACCAAGCACGCGCGCGCGCGCCATGCCAAACCGCAAACACCACCATGGTGCAACGGTACGCCAATTCCGACCCTAGCGGACATGTACCTAACGCCATCAGGCACGGCGTAATGTACCATTCCGCCATGGCGAGAAGTACGGCATCGCGAATCAACCGTAAACGGCCCCACTGAGTGCCTGTACACCGCTCCCTGCCCACAAAGTACAACTCCCCGTAGGTGCAATGAAGCCACAATGCAACCATTGAAATGTACAAGTCACCCATGCATGCCAACGAACAAAAGAAACACAAGAGGGGCCAATGGGAGCTGCAGGGCACAGATGGCACGAATACAGAAGCCATCCCAATGGACATGACCACAGTCCCCCACCAAGAAACGCACGCAAACACAGGCACCTGTGACCAGCAAAATTCCGAAAACCACATCATTCCACCAGTCCACCTGGCTGACCGGCATCTGTTACACAAAACCCAATCCCCCGCCCCTGAGCATGACAACATTCAAACTGGCATATTGGCAGCCCCCATCCCTGACCTCACTGGGCTTCGTAGGCAAACGCGCACAGCACAGTACCACGCAACTAAACCCCGAAGCTGGAACCCAATGCAGATCTCCTCACAATACATCGCCCCCCAAATAGGCATATGCCACATCACTTGCAAAGAAAAACGCTACACGGGCCAAATCAGAATAGAAATTTTATGCACATCAAAATCACCAAGCCCATACAGCCATCAGGCCATGAACTCCAAAACACAAATCACCATTGTGGGCTGCTTCCGCAAGAAATGACCAGCCACTACCTGTGTGTCGCCCTGTTCCCCCATGGTACACAGAGCCACATTCACGTACGAAAAGGCAACATGGAAGCGCACAGAACCGCAGGGCCGTCCCAATGGGGAGGCACTAGTCCAGCTGAAAGGCCGAAATGTTGCTCCGAGCCACCAGTACTGCGTAAGGGCATGTGGCCCATTGGCGATCGTCCCATAAGATCGTAATGCTGCTCCACTGATTAACACGAAGCAGCAGGTGTCGGGAGTAAAATCCATCTGCAGGAGTGGCATACAGATGGCAGTGGCAAAAGGGGAGGAGATACCTGTCAACCAAAAGAAAAGAAAAAGAACAGAATGGCCATCAGAACTACATACCAACAACTCACTTCAATGATCACACGAAATCCACAGCCATATGCATGCTAGCCCACTCCAAAGGAACATCACCACCCCAAAACCACTTGCGACTCATAACCATCTATATCGAGGTGCAAACACCATCACAAACGAGTGTCTGAGGGCGCCTCGAGACAGGGAGGGCTCAACAAGGCCAGATGGACGATGGTCCCACTATGGCAGCCCTGCATCACATAGCGTAGGGGAGGCGGATAGATCCCAAGAAGCCCTGTACATGGCAAACTCTGTATCAAATCACCTGCCCATGCATCCATCCATCATTCCCTCATCCCGGGATCAAAATGCCTGAATAATTACTCACATAACATTAGAAACATCCATTGAGTCTGTGCGTTATGCAGCCTGCTAAATCCACAGTGCCCCAGCCCGTAATTCCAGTGTTGTGAAGTAACATGTATTTGGGAACGGACGGCCTCATCGCCCACGTAGCTATTGCGCATCCCAAACTATTCATATCAATCATTGCTCCCTCGCCATGGGCCCTGTCTCAAGGACATAGAACAATAGAACGTTACATTTGCAGTCAGACCTGTGGGCATCTCCTCGCCGCTAGCTGGAAACCGAAAGCGCCGCCCTTCGAATTCCTCATTTGCAACATCACGTCGAAAAGGCATCTGTGGCCGTTTGAAATCACTAATTATTCCATCGAGTGCGGCTGTGTGTGAAAATGGCAACTGCCTTCACCCACGAATGGGACGCCCCGCCCGTCGTTGCAACTCGGTACAGTGATGCATGAGGGCCCACCGTTACTCGAGTACTACGTCCCACTGACCCCTCACAAGTCTGTTCGCGACTGCACAGATAGTATGTGAAACAATGGGACCACAGCAGAATGAACATATCAACCAATCTTACACGGCCATCGGGTACAAATACATGATTGCAATAGCAAGATACAATTCCCCGAATTGCAGCGTTGTGCGCGGGACGTGCTCGGCCAAAGGGGAGAGCAGTTTGCACAGGTGGAATCAATCACCACAGGTGGAGGCCATACAGCCTGAAAACACATAAATTGCACAGCCAGTCTCCTCCCACAACCACACCGAAATGCTACCGGCAGGACTCGCAATGTTGGCCCTGGGGGACCTGATAGCACTGCAAGTGCTCCGACTCCAAGAAGTAGACGAACACCAACTACAACCAGCCGCACGGAGGAGACGCAGGAGGAGGAGGAGGCTAAGGCAGGGCCAGCAAGGCCCACCAGCACAGCCACTACCACCACGCAGGCAGCCCGCAATTCCACGCCTCCGAGCACATCCGTTCAACCTCACTGATGAGCAGATCCACACCCTCTACCGTCTGGACCGGGACACCATAGCCGCCATTGTGGACATGACACAGGCTGACCTTGTCAGCATGATAGATAGCCCAACCGCCATCCCACCCCTACTGAAGGTGGTGTCTGTACTCCACTTCCTGGCCACAGGCACCTACCAGCACACAGTCGGACAGTTGCATGGCATTTCTCAGCCACTGTTCTCACGGACACTATTGCAAGTGCTCGATGCCCTCCTGAAGCACGCAGACGACTACATCTCTCTACCACGCTCGGAGCAGGAAATAACCAACACAAAAGTGGGATTCCATGCACTTGGCGGCATACCGGGTTGCATTGGTGCCATCGACTGCACCCATGTTGAATTGGTCGTCCCACATGCCATGGAGGCCCAGTACCGCAACCGAAAACAATTTCATTCCCTGAATGTACAGATGGTGTGTGACTCCAACAGGATCATTACACATTGTTGTGCCCGATTCCCTGGATCAACCCATGATTCTATGGTCTTGAGGAACTCTACAATACCACGCTACATGGAGCGACACGCAGGGAACAGATCCTGGCTACTCGGTGAGTCTCATTACATGCATGATGATGTGGGGTATGTGAATTGTCAATGACCTGCCAGGAAGGGGGGGGGGGTGTGCGTACGTATCAATGGCATTCCACATCATACGTTTCTCGTCCACATACAGGTGATGCTGGATATCCACTGAAGAGATGGCTCCTCACACCAGTCCGGAACCCACGGGACCAGCATGAGGAGGACTACAACCATGCCCACTCACGTACCCGTGTAGTCATTGAACAGGCATTCGGCCTACTGAAGACCCGTTTCCGCTGCCTCAGCAGGTCTGGCGGGGCACTCCTGTACCGCCATGAGAAGGTTGCAAAGATGGTGATGGTATGTGTCATGCTCCACAACATGTGCGTACGTAGAAATGTGCCCATGCCCCCTGACGCTGAACTGCAAGCACCTGATGATGGTCATGATGAGGGTGGGGATGTGGCAGCACCTCATGGAGTCTGCGAGGCACCGGAGGCCCGTGACATTCGTCAGCATCTCATTGATGTATGCTTCTAGCACTCACGCCTGGTGGCTGATACATGGACACGGGACTCGTGGCACTGCGTGTGTCTGGGACATGCACAATATGGACTGTACGCCTATGATGGCCTAGTACACAAAGATCAATGTCCACACTTCTCATTGGTTGATCGTGCACTTTTTATGGCATATGTGATATCATGTTGAACACCCTATCGACCCGCCACCCAAGTGAGCCCAACACTCCCCCTCCACCCTCCTACCTCCCCCCCGAACACCAGTGTCCAAAGATGCTCATTGTCAGTGGGCTGTCGCTATTGCATGCCCCCTCTGCGGGTATCAGGGGCACCCCTGCCTGTGGAGCGCAGGTTCCTTCCAGATCTACGTTGGGGGCTGCCCTGGACGGAACTTGCAACGGATGATGTGTCTGCCTGCTCACGTCCATGCATGTCCCTAAGGGTTTGCGAGAGCTCAGTGAGCACACGGCGCACTGCGGCAAGTTCGGCACATACGTCTTTGGACGTCGCATGCAGTTCCCCCCTCAGGCTCTCGGTGCTTCTCTCAATTTGTGCCCTTAGCGTCTCTGTACCTCTCTCCATTTCTGCCCTAAGTGTCTCAGTTGATGTTTCTATGTCTGCCTTAGTGCCCCCACATTCATCGGCATGGTCCTTGAGGAGTGTGGCCAGTTGCTGCTGTTGTTCGATCAACTGGTCGAGGGACTGTTGCCTCTGCTGGGCCATGGCCATTTGCGGTGGTGTCACAGAGGGGCTGTTCGCCTCATGTTGCCCTGCCACAGGGCTTGTGGGGGATGGCCAGTCGTCGTCTTGTGGGTGCCCCTGCGTGGTATCCTCATGTTGTACGGGATGGGACAGACAGGGGGATTGGGACAGGTCATGGATGGATCTGACTTCGGCATCCCCGTTTTCTGTGTCCGAGCATGCTGCCATCAATGGGGTGTCACCTATGGTGCTGCTGCCACCAGAGGCAGTGCCTTCTGTGGCATCCATTGGGGGGACCTGTGGTGGTGGTGTTGTGGGCATGCTGGCTGCTGGGGTGCCTGTTGATGTTCCCTCCTCTGTGCTGCCACCTGATTTGTGCTGCTGCCGTGTCTTGATGCGTGCAGCTGAGGTGGAGGGTCTCTGGCCGTTGGTCTTGGCCCTCTTTGCAGGTGTGCTGGTAGGGGTGTCCTGTAGCTCGTCGTTTGGATCGGACCCTGTGGTGGAGTAAAGGAGGGCGAGGGTTATTGATGGGTCAGTGGGAATTGGAATGGCATTGTATCACATGCATTGGGGTGGTACCTGAGGGTGATTTGGGTCGGGGTCTTGGAGGTGCTTTGATTTGTGTGTGGAGTGAGGGTGCAGTTGTTTGGCAGCCTGCAGTTAGGGTGTGCCTGCTGCACGTGTAGTGCGTGTATTAGGGGTTTTTAATTATTTATGTATTTATTGTGGGTTTTGACGTGCGCTTTCAGGCCGATGTGTGTGGACGTTCTCCTGGACATGTGTTTCTGTTGCACTATGTGGACGCATGGTACTTCACATGGATGGACTGTGTGGATTTGGCATTGTTTTATCTGGCCCACCTACCTGAATCTTCGGATGTCTGCACTCCTTTCTCCATCCCTCCGACTCCCTCTATGCTCTCCATTCCGATGGTGGAGGCACAGATTTCTTCCCAGGGGGTCAACTTGATGGGTGATTCAGGACCTCCCCCGGTGGCTGTGGCAATGTTGCGGTTGGCAGAGAGTATGCTGCGGACGCGTATCCGCAGGTCGTCCCATCGCTTGCGGCATTGCTGTGGGGTGCGGGGTGCGGTCCCCACCGCACTTACCCGCTGTGCCACCAGAGCCCATATGGCCTTCTTGTTTGCAAGTGCCGTCCTGGTCATTTGCGTGGAGAAGACGACGGCAGCATTCTCCTGGAGGGTCTCTGTTAGCACGGTGAGTTCCTCACGGGAGAAGTGGACCTGCCGCTTGCGGTCGCACGCTTTCTTCGCTACTTTTCCCATTTTTCTTGGTTTCGCTAGGGTGGTTGACGGGTTGGGGTGTGTTTCAGGGTAGTGATTTTAGTGGTTGTGTGGTTTTAGTGTTTTTATAGGTGTACGCCAGGATGTTTCCCGTTCCGGGCCCATGTTTTAACTTCCGTTTCCGTATATTTCCGGGCACCGTACTTTCCGGTAGGCGCACACTGCGGTGACCGCTAAGAGGAGTGGCGGTATTGCACCTAGGGCGCCGTACGGCGGCGGTGTGGGCCGTTTTGGGGTCATTTCCGCCATCGCGGACTTTGCACTTCCGCCGTGGCGTGGTGCTCGTGCCCGATGGGTCGGAATGGGCCGCACTTTGCTCCTTCGTACAATGGCGGAAACGCTATTTACGCTGTGGCGCTCCGGTCAGTCGCTTTCCGCAAGGGTCGTAATGAGGGCCTGTGTCTTAGTAGCTAAAGTACAATTTTTTAACCAAACTTTTCTTCCTTCCCCTGATCTATGCTGATACACATTGTTATATGATTTCTATGCCATTATAACTGTTAGCAGTGGATGCATTTAAAAGGAGTCAATAGTTAATTGTGGTACCACAACATTTTATATATTTGCCATATTAGAATTGCCAGAGTACAAAGTGTGTTATTAAATGATGTATATAGTTTTTAAAATATTCCACAGAGAATTGGGTGCCCCCTGCTCCTTTTAACCTTTATATTGGTGCTTTGCAGCAGAGAGGCTAATAACTTTTGACTTGCTGGATGGATTTAGATGAAATATTCCCAAATTATTTATTGCCAAGGGCCACCCCAATTGGAAACAATGAATGAAAACATGAAAAATATATTAAGAAAACACAAAACACTGTTTTCAGCCTAGTCCCATTCATTTTCCCATAGCATCTGGCGTCATAGAGGAAGACCTTTTAGTATTTACACTTGAGGAAGCGGCTGAGGCTGTAGCATCTCAACATGGCGGGAAGGCCCACGACACCCTGATAAAATCCCATTTGATGTCCATAAGCAGGAACAACGGGAATGGGTTACATACCTTCAACGTTTGTGTAATTTGTTCTGCAGGATAAAAAGAGTCCCTCCATCCTAGACCCAGGCTGAGATCGTCCCCATCTACAACAGGTGAGGCAGGGACGATCCAGGAAATGACCGCCCTATTTTCCTGCTTGACGCCTCAGGGAAATAAATGGTAAACTAGTACTCAAAAGATTAGAGCAATGGGCAGAAAACATTAACTATATCAGCAACCTCCAAGCAAGTTTTATGAGAGGAGTTAGCACCACAGAACAGGCCTTTACACTGGGCACCCTGATAGAGAAATATGTCGTACTGGGTTATGGTATTCTGTACTTACTTTTTGTTGACCTTAAGACAATCTTCAATGGTATTCCCTGTTCTGAGCTATGGACGTCATTCCAAAATAAGACTATCCCTAGCTCCCTGCTTTATGCCATTCTGTTGTAGTATACTGGAAATACAGTGATGGTCAGATACAGAAAATAGTGGGAAGTGCACCAGGCAGCAGGGACGTCATTTAGGGGTCACCAGGGGTCGATACTGTGATCCCTGGGGTCTCCATTGCTACCCCTGTTGTCTCCCTTGCTACCCCTAAAAAAAGAAGAAAAATACAAGTTTTCTTTTTTTTTTAAATGCAAAATCCTGTCCCATGGCCGGCCAGCGCCATGTGGCTCTTTGCTTCTGGAGTGGCTGGCTTTCTTGTTCAGGCCTCTTGAAAGAAGAAAAAGAAGAACAAGGGTTCCTTAAGTCCAACACTTTTAGCAGTGATCCTAAAAAAGAAAGAATGGGAATACCCGATCATTTGTCTTTCTAGAATTCTTTACAATAATTGTTAGACTCATTAAAGGCTTATTTCAGGCACACTTCGGGGGTGAGTCACTGATTTAGACTGTTCTTAAACACCTCAACTCAGTCTTTCATTCTTCTGAGTTCGATAAATTAAATGAGTACCAACACAGGTTGGGTGATATTGTATGTATATTTGTTCTATATAAAGCTCTTTCGCGTAAGTGCTATATAATAGCACATCATTATCATTTTGCCATGGACGTTCTGCTTGCATTCACAGTAATTTGGGCCTATACACACTGATCTTACCGATACATATGGCGATCCATTCTTGTATGAAATGTACATCACATTATAGTGATATCGTAACCATATTTTTCGCAGTGTGCTTAGGAACAATGCTATGTGATGCCACTTACTGTTTTGTCAAGGGGCGAAAGGTCGTGTTCCATCGCTTCTTGTGATATCACTTCGGGTTGGGATCAAATGGCATCCCTTCCTGTGATGTCATCAGAGGTCAAGGGTCGTGTGATGTCACTTCCGCTACCCCTGGCATTTTGGTGAAATGACGTTCCTGCCAGGCAGTTGCTGATAGAGAAGGGAGTGTGACTGGGCTGCATACTGGTCCCCTCTCTATGAACGTTAATGATATTGTTATTGATCTGTAAATAGATTATG
Source organism: Ambystoma mexicanum (assembly GCF_040938575.1). Lineage (NCBI taxonomy): Eukaryota > Metazoa > Chordata > Amphibia > Caudata > Ambystomatidae > Ambystoma > Ambystoma mexicanum. The sequence continues at coordinate 1,271,120,582 of NC_090929.1, read as the reverse complement.
CCAATTCACCCCGAATAGCAGGAGCAAAGATCAATATCCTAATGTATGCTGATGATGCTGGCCTTGTCTCTCAAACTCCCAGTGCGGTCATCAAATTAGTTAGACATATTGTTGCGTTTTGTGACGAGAAGGGTCTAGAGGGGAACAGCAGCAAAACAAAGGTCATGCGCTGTGGAATGTGGATGAAGAAATACACCAGCACAACCATCCACATTAAAGGCAGCGTGGTATAGAAAGTCATCTCATTTGACTATCTGGTGTTTAGACTGCCCAACAATGGAAAATGGGGCAAACACATAGAGAAATCTAATTTATTTGGCATTGACCCTTAAATGCTCAGCAATTCTGAACTTCAGCAAGAGGCTTGTTAATAATGTGGCCAATCCGGCCCTGGAAATCTATAGATCTCAGGCTGTTGGGACAGCAATCTATGGTACAGAACTGTGGAGTTATATCAGACTTTCTTGTATAACAACAACAGAAAATCTTTTCCTCAAGAAGCTACTTATGCTCCGTAAAAGTACTCCTAACTTACTTATGCACCTTGAATTCGGACTAGGCATTATTAGCAAACTAATACCCTCAAACCTCTGCTATATTGAGTCAATCTTTGGTGCAACCAAGAGTTGAAAAGCTACCGTGAAGTCCACAAGGATCTGATGAGCTGTCACTGTGCTAATAGCCTTCTGTGGTTAGCCCATATCAGGTCTACACCTTTCCATTTGAATTTGGAGCACCTCGGGTCTGACCGGAGACTCATTCAGGAGAATAGCAGTAGTTTAATTAAGGATGTGTTCAGAGAATGGGTGGGTTCTAAGAAGGCCTCTGACTGTCTATATCTGTCAGTCGGATAGATCTACCTGGCAAACAAAATTAGTTGAAATCATGAGTTATTTGACAGACATTAAATCACAATTTGTTTTCTCATCTATATGAAATTTCATTTAAATACTCTTCCACTTGAACCTCTCACAAACCTATGGTATAAAACGGAGAATGTTTGCTGTCCTTTTTGTGAAGGTATTACGGAAACCCTTCACGTTTTTGTTTATTTGCCCATGCTATATTTAGATCCATTCAGGCAATCTGGGAGTTTGTCGTAACATCTACAAAGCCTGCACGTTAAATTGTGCTGAGAGTCTGTGCAGGTGCTCTAGGCTCTCTGATGTGGTATTTGCTGTATCTAATTTTTCAGCCAGTGCCTGGAGAAGGAGAGAAGCTAAATTGACAGTTTTAAGAATAATGGCCTCTGATAATGATTTATAACTTTTTACTTTTTAACCATGACAGTTGAACATATATTTATGCAACCTCATTTAGTGGATATATGTACAAGGACTTTTTTGATTGTAATTTTAATCATGTTTCCTTTTATGTTACTCCACCGAAATAAAGTATTTTTGGTAATGATTATGATATATGTTCAGTGAAAAAACCCTTGGTTAAGAGTGTATTAAGTTGATCAGATTTAACTAAACAAAACCCTGAAATTCAGCAATTGCATTTTGAGCAAGTTCACCTTGACTATGCACCCCCTATTGTGCAGTGCATGACCCCAATGATGACATCACAGATTACATCAATTATGGCATCCCTGGTGACATCACGTATTACAGCATACATGACATCACTGATGAGATAAATAATGACATCAAATGTGATATTAGTGAATTATTAAATTAAGGTAGAATATTTTTGTTGACCTCTTTTGATACATATTTTATTTATTACACTAAACAATAATAACAACATGACATGGAACAATACACTGATGCAGACGTATGCTATGATTACATGTGGATTGCTACATTTGTAGTAATTATCAACTTTTAAGATTTAAAATAAAAATATGGAATGTTATACAAACAATTTAAATTTCATGTATTAGTTAGCTATTACAATTCTTTATTTGCCGGGAAAGTAACTGATTCTGGTAAATCTATTTCAGTTATTTCAAACATAATATAATAACTATATGTAGTAGTAATGAAATGTTATAAAATTAAAAGGTTTTTAAGAAAAAAAACACCACAGTTTTCAGCCCATTCATTTTCCCATAGAGAAAACGTTTCTCTTCTAAGTCTGGCTACCCAGTTGCCTGTCTGTGTGCCTCCTAGCGCCAAGATTCCCTTGGGTGGAAGCGCGCTCTACAAATTCAGCTAATAATAATAGAGAATATTTTTGAACAGCCATAGCACAAAAACCGCTGGGCAGATTTGGACCAGATAAGAAACAACTTGGGCACAAATGGTGGACTTGGGTTTCTTGGGTGGTTCGGGGTGGATCCATCCAGTAGTTTTTGAAATATTCGACAGAGAAGGGTGTGCCGCCTTCTCTTTTAAAACCTTTATATCAGCTGTGATGCTTATTACAGCAAAGAGGCTGAGCGAGGCTAATAAAATGTGCCTTGTTGGATGGATTTGGATGACATCTTTCAATCAAAATGTTTGTCAAGAGCTCCACTAAACTGGAAATGTTGGGAACAATTTGTTAGAAAATGAAAAACTTATTAGGAAAACATAAACATGCTCTTTACAGCATAGTCGCATACATTGTCCCATAGAGAAAAAGTGCAGTTTTTGAACAGCTGTTGCTTGAAAACTGCCTGGCAGATTTGGACCAAATAAGAAACAATTTGGACACAAAGCATTGGCCTAATTTACTCGCAATCGCATTTCGAACAATTCCACCTTAACTAGGAGTCCACTGTCATGCAGTGTATGGTCACAATGATGACATGATGCCATAACTAATTACATAATGCATGACATCACTGGTGTCACTGGTTTGATTAATTACATTTTGAAACAGGATTGCTGTGTTTTTTAATATAACATATAAGTACTTATTTCATATTTACACAGTGCAATGTATTCTGCCCTTGTTTCTTTAAATGTAACGCACAGTATATAATTATGCAGCAAAAGTAACTGATTTGTTTTGCATATTATTATTATTATTTGTTTTATTTATTGTGCAAACCTTCTAAGATCTTCAGTACAGATTTTGGTTATGCATGTGCAGGGCTTGTTAGGAAGGAAACTTTGCTGTATTCAAGGTACCTCTTTTTCCCACTCAGATGGGAGATGGAGGATGCTCTATCCCAAGTTAATGTTTTTCCTTTAGCTTGCTCAGGACATCAGCATCAATCAATCCAATAGCTATGACAGAACTAGTTTCAGCCATTAAATCGATATTACGAAAATGAGCGCTAGCAGTTTCCTTTATTGTAGCCAAAAATGCATTAAGACAAGGAGTATCTGTGTGAGAGAAGGGCTGCGAGAGTCTTACTGTTAGAAGGGGCAGTAACCAGAGAGAGGTATAGTTTGCAGCGTTTTATACACCAGTTGGCCCATAATGACTGAAGACCCAACTCACAGCGGAGTGCCTCCGCAGGAACAGCATTCGGGACACCCAGAATAGATCTGAGGATTTTCCCCTCAGTTTTTCCAAATATACGATGTGATGTTCCGTGAGTAATTGTAACCCATATGTTATTCCCGAGACAATGCTGGTGGTGTAAACAGCTAGCAGTCCCTCAAAGTTGTTCCCACCTCGTTTTGCCGCAAAGTGCTTGATCACCGACCATTTCCATTAGACTTTAGTTATGGTGTAATCTTCATAACAGGAAAGGGCAGGGACTGTGCAAATAAGGAAGCCCAAGAGTGTGTGTGTGTGTATATATATATATATATATATATATATATATGTTAACACATGGAGGATGGAAAAAACCTGCACTCCATGCATGAGGTCTATAAATCCCAACAAAATGAGAAAAACTCGAATCCAGTTAAGAGGAAAAAACGAGTTTAATGGGAGGTAAAAAATACAAGGCAAAAACACACAGCAAGCAATACAGGATGCCTAGACAGTGTCCTTAACGACGCGTTTCGCGCTTCCCTGAGCGCTTGATCACGTTAGGAGGACGTGTAGAAAATGAAGGTAGATATTGCAGATTGGTCCTTCTTCCATGTTGCCAACAAACCTAAGCTCACAATCTTGCATGATACCATGGCGGCCATTTTAGAATGTGGTCAAAAGCTGCATTAACCATAAAGAGTGCAAGTTTAGACACAGCAGTAAAACGCCCACATAAGAAATGTGGAAATGTAGGGTGAATAAATGAAAGGAGCAGGCAATATAATGATTGTCAATAACATTTGCTGTACAGAAATTAGTACACATAAGCAAAAATTAAAATTCATATAAAGACCGCAGCTGTGACATAAAGTACAAATATCTTCCTAAGGAAGCTTGAAGGCTAATCGTGCCAATAGCTAGCAAATATAAATGCAAAAATATAGAAGTATGAAATGCAAGTGCATATCTTCGCTAACCATGGTAGTATATAATATATAGTACATGATAAGAACACAGCTCGGACAAACCTATATGCAACCTTCAAGATAAAAACATATAGCAAACTACAATATAAAGTGCAAGTGCATTAGGCCATGAGCATAACATTCTAACCAAGTAGCCTAGTCAACCACGTTAACATAAGCATATCATTGAGGATTTAAAAAGTAATCTATTGAATACAGTCTCAATAATAAAACATGTAGTAAACTAAAATATAAAGTGCAAGTGCAGTGGATCGTAAACCTGTCACTCTAGCAACATGGCCTAGTTAGAAAGGTTGAATGATCATTAAGTGCAAGTGCACTATTCATTGAAAGTGTATCAATCAGTGAATGCAACCTTTAAGATGAAAGCATGTAGCATACTACTGTATAAAGTGCAAAAGCATGAGGTCATAAACGTATCACTCTAGCAGCATAGCCTAGTTGAAGAAGGTTAGGTAATCATAAAGTGCAAGTGCATGACATAATATTTGAGCTTATTATGAAAAAGGTACAAGCAATTATATAGTGGAGGAGCAATATCAACCACTAGAGTTTGAGGGTACAGATACAATCGTGTACTCACAAACTTCAAACCCCCTAACCACAGAAGAAAAACTGGGGCAAGACAGCCAAAGTTCACCAACTAAACAATGAAAACAGTTGGATAATGTAAACAATGAAAATTAAAAAAAAAATTTAAACAAACATTAGATAGATAAACAATTCCAGGCCAGGTCAATAAACATTTTTGTAAATAAGTAAAAACAGAAAAAGGAAACAAAAAAACAGTATACCTATGGCAGAAGGCCAAGATCAAATAACATAGGACAGGAGGGAAGGAAAAGGTGTGTGCAAGTGCAAAAAGGAACTAAATAATTAGAAAAATTAAGTTCCCACAAAAGTATATAATTCCTCGTCCACATTGTGCCCATTGGGATACTTAGAGTCAAAATCCAGAATAAACCTAGTTTCAAGCTGTCTCAGTTTTAAAGTGCGATCACCTCCCCTTGGGTCAATCGGTACATGAGCGACAGCGAAAAATGTAAGTAAACGGACATCACTGTCGTGTTCCTGCCTAAAATGTTTGGCCATGGGATATGTGGGGTCAAGGTTTTTGATGGCTCTAAGATGCTCTAAAATGCGGAGCTTAAGAACACATGTCGTAGATCCCACATACCATTTACGGCAGGGACAAGCTAGAACATAAACCACAAACGGGGTCTCACAGTTAATAAAATGTTTCAGCTTAAATTCCTTGCCCGTGACAGGATGTTCAAAAGATTTACAAATGGTTGCATGAGGGCAGACTTTGCATTTTTGGCACTTAGTGAAACCCTTAGGTAAGGCAGGTAGCCAACTGGTCCTGATGGAATTTGTCTGGATAGGGGGCAAATAACTGGAAACCAATCTATCCTTTAATGAGGGTGCCTGCTTATAAGTTAATGTGGGGCATTTGGGAAGAAGTGGACCAAGGTCTTTATCCAGCCTGAGGATATGCCAGTGTTTTACAATAATCTTACGGACGTCATATGAGGCCTTATTAAATGTAATAATAAGGCGAGGTTCATCCTGATCCTGATTTTTTCTACTGCTGGCAGAACCATGTAGTAACATTTCTCTTGAGAGTGACCGTGCTTTAAAAAAGGCCATCTCAATGATCTTTTTTTGGTATCCCTGATGTAAGAAATCGGCTGCAGCCACCCTGGAACAGTAATCAAATTCCTCAATATCTGTGCAGTTGCGCCGAAAGCGAATGAATTCTCCATAGGGGATGCTGTTTTTACAGGAGAGCGGATGACAACTCGTTGCATGGAGTGGCAGGCCAGTATTGGTGGGTTTTTTGTGCAGGGAAGTATGGATGCCTAAATTGTCCAATCTTACATTAACATCCAAATATACAATATGGGTGAAACTGTGGCATTCAGTGAATCTCAAATTCACGACATTGGTGTTAATGCTGTTCACAAAATGTGCCCACTCCTTCTCATTTCCCTTCCAAATGATAAAAATATCATCGATATACCGCCACCAACCAATAACTTGTGTAGAAAAACTAGCTAAAAGTAGCTCGGACAAGAAAGTAGCCTCCCACCACCCCATAGTAAGATTAGCATACGATGGTGCAAAGGTACTGCCCATGGCAGTGCCCCTAACTTGATGGTAGAAAGAACCCTCAAAAAGAAATACATTGTTCGTTAAGCAAAACAAAAGCATATCCAAAATCATACCATTGTGCCCCAAATAATTCAAAGAACGAGTGTCCAAAAAATATTTGCAGGCTGCCAATCCAACCGTGTGATCTATAGATGTATAAAGGGAGACAACATCTAGGGTTGCCAACATTAAACCCTCCTCCCAAGGTATATCAGAGATATGACTCAAAAAGTCCTTTGTATCATGTAGATACGAAGGCAGGACTGACACCAACGGGAACAATATATATATACAACTTCCAATGCAATGTTAAGTTTCCATACATAAGAACCTGTTCCCCTGGTTTTGCCACCCAATATCATTACTTTTGGCTTGACTGTATTGATGACAAGATGATTCACAGTTGCCTAGCGCTACAAGGCATCTATATATCTCTGTAGCCCGATTGAGGTGCAATCCATGAGGGCAGTATCGTCCGCGTACATTATCCACGGAGCAGGCTCAATACCTACCCGGGGAGGAAAATTGCAAGTCGCTTTTAGTTTCTCATCCAAATCTGAAACATATAAATTGAATAGCAGAGGTGCTAGCACGCATCCCTGCTTGAGTCCAACATTGGTACTGTGTTGTGATGAGGTCTCCACCTCTTGATTCAATCCGATGGTTACCGAGGTAGCTTGATACAATGCCATTATAAGATATAAGAGCAAAGGGTCCAGGCCCCATTCTCGCAATTTCAGCCAAAGAAATGGGCGAGAGACTGTATTGAAGGCCTTCGAAAAATCCACACAGCATACATATAACTTGCGCTTGCTAGTTGAGATCTCTGAAACTAGATATTGTAAGGCGCAAGCTTTGTGATTTTCTAAATCCTATTTGGAATGTTTTTGTCTACCACTAGCTTCAGCCCAAATGTTTAATTTCTTCAGTATTAAAAGCGAATATGTTGGCACTGGTATCAAGCATGGCAAAGAATATGTAGTTGGAGGGGTCCCCCACAATGCCCTTCTTGCAAATAGGTATTAGAATGGACTCCCGACAACTACATGTATAGACCCATCTGATAGTATGTTTCTGAACCAGCGCTCCAAAACCTTAGTATGGAGCAGTTCAAAGATGTATTTCCAATTGGCATTGTGCAGAGAGCGCTTATGCTGGTGAAGGATGTTTTTATAATTGGCGTGAATCACTGTTATTGCAGCTCTCTGCTCAATGCCAATCAGGTCCTTAGTCCTGACAACTGCGCTCCTGTCTCAGTGATATAGCTTCTTTCTCTCATGTTTTAGCAGATCAAAGGGACCTCTCAGTTCATGTTTACCAAAGTTATTCATACGCCACAGCTTAAGTGATGCAGGAAGAACTTGCTTTATCTTACACATATCCCAATTATAGTATGCGAACAGTGCAGATATCCTCTGCTTGTCCGAGGCAACATATATATTAAATCTTTCGATGTTTGGATCAGACCAGGAGAGCCTGTTGCCCTGATTATTTACAAGCACATTAAGGTGCCTGCGTTTTTGCTTCTGTTTGCATTCGATTCCCCAGTTGCATATCCAGCTCAGCAGCATATGATCACTGGGAGTGTTAGATTAGAGAGATATGACACTGCAAAGCGGCCAAAGTTCATGGCTTATAAATATATAGTCCAAACAGGATTCTTTCATATTGAGAAATACTAGGTTGTGAGCTTCTAAGCAATTACCCATCCAATGAATCTTTTTTCCGGGAGCTAAATGACCTGTTTTGTGGCTGGAGATATTTGCATCAAAGTCGTCCCAATCATCCTTATATGATCTGGCTGCTATTTGCTCATTAAAGTCCCAAACCACTACTACGTGCCCAGATGGGAATTGACTATACCAAGATTGCATAATTTCATCCACCTTACATCTCAATATTGATGTCATTTCAGCTCCCCAAAGATCACAAATATTTGCGATTAGTATGGAATGGTCCTTACATTCAGGATGAATAATAATGGTGGCTGAGATGTAAGATGAAACAACTTCTGTGTAAAATGGGACAAGTAATATGCTGGTTCTAGCCCCTATTGTCAAACCACCCATGGTGCGCCCCTTAGTTCTACTCTTGGCAGGGTTACACAGTACATAATAGCCATCAATGCAAAACTCTTCCATTAACCAAATCTCCTGTAAAAGGAACACATCTCAAGTTATTAATAAAGAAAAAAACATCTAATTTAGATTAAAAAAGAATTGAATCCATGTGTGTTCCAAGAAGACCATTTGTAATATTGTGTATGTACAGGTCAGGGCATAAACAAATGCGGAATCCATTGGTCAATGACACTTTGGGCAGCTGATGACATTTTCATGCTTGCAGTGGTGGCAAGCAAGCATGTTCTTTCATTAATTCAGTGATCTTGTGACTTGCTTGATATACGTTTAGTCAAAGATTCCTTCACTGTTTCTAAGGTATCAACATTAATTATGTGCTTCTGACAAACCGTTAGCTGGTAGCCCATTTTCCTAAGCTGCAGTTGGTAGGCATTCACATTTGTTTGTCACAATACACAAGATAAATTCCATTACTGCCCAGTTAGTAGGGCTGCCAATTTCGGGCAGCTCCACATGAACAATTCCCTACGGTTGATGTTTCTTAAAGCCGAAATGTTCTTAAACAGATTCATTATAAAGCATCGGTAATGAATAGGCTGGAGGCACATGGATTGATTTCCTCTAATTTTGCCCATGGGCAGAGCTTTGTGTGTCGGCTGATTCATTGGGGCCCCTCTCATTAATGTTTCCATGTTAGTATTCCAAGGCATGTTATTTGCAGGCGAACACACTATTGCTAGGACATTGGTGTTATAAGACGTTTGATTGTATATTTGCCTATAGTTATCCTGCTCACTGACAGTCGCTTGGCAGTTATGGAAGGGGATATCCATGTTCGCGGCTGCAGTCTCTCTTAAAGCCACGCTCGATGGGTCGGTAATGTTGAATTGTATTAATTGCCTGTGCCATACAATATCTTTATGCCCAAAAGATGTCCCATCTGTTATATCTGTCATAGTTAATTGTTGAGAATGGGAAGCAACTTGTTGGGAGATATCTTTAGGAAGTGGTGCCTGTGTCACCCATGTTTTTTCAAAGCCTCATCGGCTTGTACCCCTCTATCAACGGGGCCTTGTAATTTAGCTTGTCGTGCAGTGCCTTCAGCATCAGTAACAATAAATTTCGTAGCTCCAGTTGCAGAGTTTAGTTCCCGAATAGCACAGGACTGTAACTGCAGAACGTGATCATTTAAGGTCTCTTGGGGTGCAAAACATTCAGCTTGAAAAGGCACCCACAGCGCCTTAACTTTACGATGGTGAGATGCAGGTTTTCGTGTAGTGAAGATGACCTGCACTGCACCTATTTCTCTTCTGCGCTTTTGGTCCAAAAGGTGTATCAGACTTATGGTCAGCGACGAACACTACATTATAATCATCATGCACCGTGAGTAGTGACATGTTGAGAGAAGTATCAGAGTTGAAATTGGGGAGGTCACATAGGGCCTCATCAGTGTTTCTCAATTCCGGTGCTTTTGTTGTTAAATCCACAATTGTTTGAGAGGAAGATTTTACAGTGTGTGTGACATTGTCAGCCAAAACAGTTAGTGATAATTCCTGTCCACTTGCTGTTTGTTCAACCACTGCCATGTGCATTTCTTAGATTGCATCAACAATCCTCTCTTGTTGTTCTTTGGCCATGTTGGAACAGAGGACAGGTAGTGCCTCAATTGAGACAAGCAATGCATTTGTAGGGGCATGTGGCAGTGAGCCCTCCTCAAACAGGCTCTGCCCCGAAGGTTCAACAGGAGTAGGGACCTCACAGTCCAAATCACTTTCACTCTCGCTCTTGCTGTTGGAGGAGCTTGAAGATGACATCATTTTCTCCAAATCAGGTGTGGCTGATAGTTGCATGCCATAATGTTATCGTAGTTCACGGAAGAATTCCATGCTCTGCTAGTACATCCCATTCAGTTCATTTGAAAATCCAAGCATAAGTTTAGTAACAAATTGTTATTATTAGTGGCTGGGGGGGGCGTGGCCTGAGCGCGCAATGTGAGGACGTGTGGGGACCGTGCTCACATCCTCATCCTTAATAGATCCTTGGAATCTACGACAAAATTGCAGCAAACAAAAAAGTAAACATATGTTCCTGTGGGGGAACCGATCCTGTGAGCCTGACACCAAGAACGAGTGAAAACGCTGCCTCCAGACCCCCCCAGCAGACTACCGAAGTTGCACCCCTCGGATCTCCAAAATGGCGGATGGCACCGAGACCCAAGAACTCCTGTAACCCGTAGCCCGAAAACCATCCGGAAGCTGAGTGGAGTGGCCGCTACAAATACCAGCGCAGCGAGGCTGCAGCAGAAGAGCGAAGGACTGCTTCTCTGAAAGCCGGGACCAGCGGCAACGAGCCAAGCGAAGTGAGTAGAGGCAGAGAAGGGACAAGGCTGAGGCGATGCAAGGCTGTGCCCGTCTGAGACGCCTCTGCGAGGACACCCGGGTGCGGCCGCGCACGCAGCATCCGAGTGCCAGAAAGAATGGAGGAGGACTGCGCTGGAGCCAGGAGCGAGCCGCCGGGCCCCGACGTGCACAACCATTGGTGCACAGTGAGCCCAGGAAACACGCATCATAGCTCCTGAGAGGCGGGCCGGAGCTCTCCAAGTTGGGAGGGAGAGCGGCCGGCCCGGCCTTGCATTGAACCTGCCACCCCCCACCCGCATAATACCTCATGAGAGGGGGGTCACTCAGCAAGGTGCAACACCTGAAGAGATCCCCGCCAGGGACAAGAGACACCTTTTGTAATACACGCGGAGGCACTTCGCCATTTGGGAATCAACACACTACAATGGCTATGATGCAACGCAAACCCTAAAAGTACAACCACAGCGTGAGGACCAGCAATCAGAGCGCAACCCTCATAACGGGACTGGGGAGCCAAACTACTGAACATTGAGGTGTCTGGGTGACCAGTAAGCGTTAAACCCGACTAAGCCCGCACCAAGCATCCTGAGGCACACACAAATTACATATCCCCAGACTGCACCGGAGGCAGAGGATCACGCAGCCCTAGCTAACAGCAAGCTGGCACTCGGTGCCCACTTGGCAGACTCAACAGAACACAGGCCCAAAAGACAATATGGAAGGTACTGCCGCACAAGAGCACAACCTCACGAGTTTCAAACGCTACTCACCCCTGGAACAAACACTAACCATCCCACCAGATAGCAGCAACACCCTGCTTAGTCAAATCATTTCCTGGAGGACACCGCTTAATTGAGAAATCCACTGTAACCCGGGAAAACAGGAAGGTCTTAAGCCGGATACACTCTGGGTAGCAATCACAGAAGCACACATACACGCAGGGCTGATCCACGAGAGACCTGGTGTGACCTGGTAACCTCCACATAGCCCTGGTCCTTGGGACAAGTGATGTCCCCCCCTAAAGGAAAGTGCAAAACTAATATGGAATCCCTCGCGGCAGCTCGCCCAAAGGAACAGAGACAATAGGCCAAGCTGACCGAACCAACCCAGAGTGCCCCTGAGGGACATACCAATGAGGAAAAGATACTAGAGGCAATATCGGGACTCTGCACGTTCATTGACACCAAAATAGAAGAAGTGAAGTCAGACGTACAACTAATGCTTCAAGACATGCGCAACCTTGCAGAACGAGTGACAACTACGGAGTCGGAGCAACAAGAGATGTCGCCAGTGCTGAAGGAGGTCCGCACCAAAGTGGAGGAGCTGGAAAAACGCAATAGAATACTTGAAGAAAGAGCTGAGGACATCGAGGGGGGGAAATCTAGGCATAACAACGTTTGCCTACTTGGTGTTCTGGAGGGACTGGAGGGATACGACCCCACGAACTTCGTGGAGACCCTGATACAACAGTAGGTAGGCGCTGGCAAACACTCCCAGGGGTTTGCCGTCGAGAGGGCACTCAGAGCACTCCAGAGAAAACTGCCACCTGGTTCATATCCTCACCCGATTATAGCTTGGATCCTAAACTTCCAGGATAGGGAGGTAATATTGCGGCACTCGCGCGAGGAGGGGGCAATCTGCAGAGACAATGCAAAAATCACAAAATATCCAGATTATACCCCGACTGTCCAAAAGGCAAGAAACTCATTTGTCCGATCAAAGCCAGATTGCGACAGCTGAATCTGAAATACATGCCACTGTAACCTTCTAGGCTCAAGATCATATACAAAGGGCGAGCCATCTTTCTAGAGACTCCAGCAGCAGCAAACATGTGGCTCGAACATAATAACATGGCAGATGACAAGGAGACAGCGGCAAGACAGCAACACTGAAACAGTGAGGCCCCACAGGGACAGCTCACCTATGGCAAACAACCGCCTTCGCCGAAACCCTCGCCATTATGGACGGGAAACACACTACACCGTCTGACCCGAGCAAAATGACATGACCCCATAAAAAGACTGAGGCAGGCCTGTTGCCATCGCATCGCAACCCGCCAAAGATGGCTTGGAAAGGCCAAGAGATGGCTGGGGCACCCGAGCATCGCCCATGAGGTGCGACTGCTGGGCGCAGTTGGTTGAGTTCACCAAGTTATTGTTTTAAAAGTTTAATAGTCTTCGCCACAACACACACGCGGAAACAGTGGACATTGGAGGAGCTGGTCAAGAAAGAACAACATGATGATGGCGGCTGATGTCAGGGTAATGACGTGGAACGTCAGAGGGATGGGCGCCTATGCGCGAAGGAATAGGATCAAATCATATTTGAACAGGAAACATGTTTCCATTGCCCTGCTGCAAGAAACGCATCTAACAGCTGAAGACACCGAAAAAATGACGAACTGGTGGGGAGGACAAGTATTTAGCACACCCTACTCCAAATATGCACGTGGAGTTTACACCTAGATCAATAACACAGTGCCCTTCAAGCTACAGTCGAAGGAAGTGGACAGGGAAGGTAGATACCTGATACTAAAAGGTAGCATTGAACAGCAAGAAGTATGCATCGTCAAAACCTACCTCCCCAACAACGGCATCCTAGCATATCTATCCAAGATAAGTACCAAATTGATTTCATACCTTGAGGGCCTCTTCATATGGGGGGGCGATTTCAACAGTACACGTGGTTGCACACTAGACAGATCTAAACCCTTAACACTACCAACTGCTCCTGCCCAGTCCGCACTTAACAAAGTACTTGAAAACTTAAACCTAGCTGATGTATGGAGAGAACGTCACCCGAACGAAAGGGCATACTCATATTTCTCATCTCCCCACATGCTTTATACCAGGATTGACTACCTGCTCGAAGACAGACAGCACCTGCCCCAAATGGAATCAATAAACTACCTAGGAAGATCCATATCAGATCACTCCCCACTCCTCATGGAATGGAGGGCCCGAGGGCCCAGGCCACCCATACCAATGTGGCGTATGCCGACAGAAGCCCTCACAGATGGAACCTTTAAGGAAGACTTCCGAGATAAATTACAGGAATATCTAGACAAAAATATAGGCTCTGTTAAAGGATGGGATACAATATGGGAAGCACTGAAAGTGGTGACAAGAGGGGAGGTCATTGCCAGCGCAGGGGGGACTAAGGAAAACCCTACGCAAAGAACTAGAAACCTGTGAAGCGAGAATCACTCAGCTAGAATCTACCGAGCCGAAAACAAAGGCGGCAGAAGACAAACTTGTCACAGTCAGGAATGACTGCCAAACGGCATTGGCAAGACTAGCCAAGTTCGACTACGTAGCCAAAACCACTAGAGCACATGCAGAAGGCGATACACCAGGCAAACCTCTATCGTGGCTATGCAAAAAAGAACATCCGAAACACCCGATTACTGAAATTAGAGCCCACGACGGCGAGATTCACAAATCACAGCTACAAATTAATCAGACATTTAGTAGATTCTACTCCCAGCTCTACAGCCACACAGCAGTTATACCACAAAGAGATATCTTGGACACCCTGGAAGAAATAGGCCTCCCGACACTAAACGAAGCACAGAGAGCCACCTTAACCGAAGACCTGTCGATAGAGGACAAAACTGAGGCAATTAAATCACTCTCCACGAATAAGACCCTGGGTGGTGATGGCCTGCGCCCCGAATTTTATAAAGCATACGACACAACATTGGCCCCCATCTTCCTAGAAGTCTTTAGGGAATCCTATGAGAAAGGGACACTGTCTAAAAGTATGAGGGAGACGCTAATAGTGCTGATCCCCAAACCTGGGAAACTGAGAGAAGAATGTGGGTTGTACAGACCACTAGCTATGCTTAATTGTGACATAAAAATACTAACCACTATCCTAGCCCAAAGGCTCTCGAAGGTGATAGGCACATTGGTACATGAGGACCAGAATGGGTTCATACCAGGTCGGAACACGGCAATAAACCTACGGCGCCTACAACACATAGTGGCACAAACTAGAGACCTGCGCGAATCATATGCAGTGGTCTCTCTGGACACCACAAAAGCTTTTGATTCCATATATTGGGAGTGGTTGCTCGAGGTCCTGAAACAATTTGGTTTGGGAACATCCTTCATCAGGTGGATACAAATATTGTACCAGGCACCGGTAGCTAGAGTCAAGACTGGGAAGGTGGTGTCGGGATTATGGGACATCCAGAGGGGCACCAGACAGGGCTGCCCACTGTCACCTATGTTATGCATTCTGGGACTGGAACCACTGGCTATATTTATGAGGAAGCAATTTTTTGATGCCGGCATTAGAATAGGGGGTGAATACCACATTATTTCGCTATATGCAGATGATGTTTTATTATACCTGAGAGACCCCCACCTTAACCTACCAACAATCCTAGAGGTCCTAAAGAATTTCACCCGAGTGTCCGGGATCTCCTTCAACAAGGAGAAGTCCAGCATATTCCCCTTGGCTAGCTTAGCTGCACTAACCGACATTGATCTTCCAACGGTGGGAATCCAATGGAAACTCCACACTTTCAGATACGTGGGAATCAACATACATGGCACACGCCCAAACAAACAAATGAGGGCAACACCCAGGTTGCGATACACGGGCTCAGAAGGTCAATGAAATTCGGATCAAAACTACCACTATCACGGATGGGCAGAGCAGCAATTACTAAAATGATAGTCCTTCCAAGATTCCTCTACTTCTTCCACAACATACATTACCTCATCCCCGTCTCCTTCTCCCGGGTGCTAGAAAAAGAGGGAGCTACTGTGGAACAACACCAGACACAAAATATCCCTAGATATATTGACACTACCATACACAGTAGGTGGAATTCAGCTCCCAAACATAAGCAAATACTACCTAGCTGCACAGCTAAACCATGTGGCCAAATGGATGGCTGATGAACATACATCAGAAACCAGACTGCTCAGGCTTCGCTCCAATGACCTTTAACCACATCACTCTGACAACCTTTGTCAAAGCACCTGACAGCATGACGTTGACTTACTTATCTTCCTACTCATAGCTGTAACCATAGGCTTTACTAAACCTACGTCCTGCTAGTCTGACTCTTATCCAATATGGTTTACCTCCCTCCATGCTCTAGGAATAGCCATATCTATTCCACCTCACTCACTTTATCCACATTGTATCAAATGACTGTACTGTTTGATGTATTTTTTAATATTTTTTATGTATTTCACAATGTAACTACATGTATGTACTAAATTGTGACAGGCATTGCAACTAAGCTTTGAAAATTCTTGTACTGCTGCGCCCAGCTGCCCAAGGGCTTGGTGCACATTATCAAATAAATAAACAAACAAACAAACAAACATGTAACCCCGGCTAACTTGAAGGAAGTATTATGGTTCCAGCAGAATGCCTGGGGGAAACCCTGATGCTAGTGGAGCTAGGAAAGAAAATATGGGCCAGAGCCCAGAAGCACACAGAATGGGACACACCGCTACTCCGCAGACATACCAATCGCGGCAGGGGTATGCAAGGGAAGGACGGACCTAACCCGAATGAGACAATGGGAGAGGCACTGTATTTATACCTGGGGCGACACGGATGGAACTTTTAGAGAATTTGAGACAATGATGGCCAACGAAGGCCTACCCAGTGGCCAATTTCTATGGTACAGAAGAGTCAGGGAAGGTGCCAAGATGCAATGGAAAGAGTGGCCAGGCGAGCCAGAACCAGACCCACTAACCACACTACAATATAACCTAGGGGACAGCTGGAAACCAACGTCCAGGCTCTATGCCCAACTGTCGGACAGACCCAACCCCAAGAGTGAGACCCTGAAATCCAGATGGGAAGCAGACCTGGGAGAAGAAATCACTGAAAAGGAATGGGAAATAATCTTGGCACACCCCAGAGAAGTGTTGAGAAATGCACGGTTAAGGCTAATCCAACTACAGATCCTTTACAGAACTTACATGACGCCAGGAAGGATAGCCAAGATCAATAAAACCAACACCCCACTATCCCCCGATGCAACTCAGAAAAGGCGGGAATGATGCATATTTGGGGATGCCCGAAGATTCAAAACTTCTGGTCCAGGGTGGAGCAAGCCTACAGAAGGGCAGGAGTAAAGAGATACAAATGGTCCCCGAAAGAATGCTTACTCGGCGCATATCCAAGAATAAGCAATATACGCCATGTAGTGAAACTTATGGACATGACATGTGTACTGGCCAAAACAGCCATAGCCATGACATGGAAGTCTCCCAAGGGCCCGCACTTTGAGAAATGGTACAGAGAACTAGAACATTAGACAGTAGCCGAAACAAAGGTATGGGGAGAGGGAATAGGCAGAGCGGGAGGACCCCCTGAATTACCCTCTGACCAAAAAGACGACATGGAACTGCACTTACAACCAAACGTCCAACGACAACACCCCCTCAACCATTGAACCTGGTACTCCTCCACCAGCCTGACACCTGGAGAACACCTAATGACGTGGCAAGAAGAATAGTTGTTTAATTAACTTGTTTGTTGTTTGAGTTTGTATTCTCCCCTTCCCCTTTCCCTTATCACCAAAAGTTTGCTATCCGACTATTGTGCAAATGTAAATGAAGAAAATGCCAATAAATTACTTTAAAAATAAAATTAATGGCCGGTGAAAGTGTGGACATTTTCTCTGCTGAAAGAACATTAATAGCGTCATCAGTTTCTAAGGTATCAGCAAGGACGATAAGAGCTGCAACCTGCGTTTGAACTGTTGTCAATGTTCCATGGTAGCTAGTGATTTTACTCTGAGACGTGTTCTGTAAAGTTTCAGCATCATCGTGCTTATCTTTTTGGTCCAGGGAGCATCAATTTTGCTCAACTCTCCAGCTGGGGGACTACGCTGTTGTTTCCCCGCAAGCAAGGTAGTGCTATGCTATTTATGCTTCATGTTTGTTCACACACACAGTAAAGCAGTACACCGATGTACTCACCAGCTCTCTGTATTCGATAAGAGATGATGGAAGTCCACGCGTGCAGTGTTGTGCATAGTAGACCACCTCAAAAGGAAGATTATTATGTCGCCGGTCATACTCAGTTGACCACAGTCAAGCACTCCTCGCCCCATTCTCTGCGCCGCGCTCTGCACAGTGAATTATGTTATGTAGGCTCTATTCGAAAAGCAGTCAGGTGAGGTTCCTGCTCTGAGATGTGGAAATGGCAAAGTGACTCTCCTCAACAGAGTATCACCACAGTCAACCACTCCTCGCCCCACTCACCGCATATTAACATTGCATATTAACCAAACTTCAAATTATTAGATTATATATTATCACAATGCACACAGGCACGTACTTTCTTTTGTATGTGATTCCTTTTTATAAGACTTGTCATTTAGAAAAGAATGTGTTCATGTAATGTGATTACAGTGATGAGAATTGTAAATTTAAATGTGAACATTGACTATTTTCATAACACTTACTATTAAACATGTTTCTACTTCTATCTATTCTTATTTTTGTTACTACTATACTACTACCTATACGTCTTATATTTTGTTTAAGAACCTTGAGAATCCCTTATTTAGGTGGCCAGAGAAGGGCTGGTGCTTTGAGGTCCCAACCCTGGGGCTGGACGAGCGAGGATGCATAACCTGGGTAGGGGAACCCGGAGTAATACTTAGGGGATACCCCAGGTGAGACGCAGTATTATACAGGAGAGAGGGACGAGGAAGACAAGGTCTATGAAGCCTTTAGAGGCTGTACCAAATCGACCTCCCTTCAATCCAATAAACTTCCTCTTCTGAAAGCCAACAACCCCTGCGTATATAACCAATCCCCTAGGATCCCAATTTCCAATGCTCCTAGAAACTACCTATCCCAGATTCCTTGCTTTTCTAATTCCTACTTGAAAGATTCCAACCAATCTTCTCCACGTCCCTCTGATTATTGTTTCCCACACTCCCAACAGGCTCAGATAAAACACTATGATTCCCACAATCCCCTTTGTTCATTTCTCGATCCCAGCTATTCCCATCTACCCCGCAAACCCTACCAATCCCGTCCTTCTGATTATCATTTTCCGAAATCCCAATCTACTGTGACAGAGTACTATCATTCGCACAATCCCCTATGTTCTGTTCTACATCCCAGTCATTCTCGTCCATTTCGCAAACCTTCCCCATCATACCCCGTAGGACATTCTGATTCTCTGACTTCCCCCCTTTCCGACACAGAGATCTTTGCACAACAGACTTGTAATAAAACTGTTTACCTGACATGTCCCGACACAAGGGTCGTGCAAAGTCAGGTAATTGACTTAAGTCACACACACCTGACTGCCCTTCTTTTTCCCCAAAGGGATAAAAGGTGGAGCAAGAGAACACAGTATGAGCAAGGCGAGCATGACAGCCAGCACAATGAGACGTCTAAGCAGACGTGGCAGTTCAAGAGATGGAGAAAAGCGTCAGGAATTGAGAGGGTGGCGAGGAAAGAAGTGTGCTTTCCCTTTTCATCCCAAACCCGCAGAACCTTCCAGAAGAGAGCCCAAGACCGCAAATAATAGCATGAGTGTCTTGCGGCAGATGTCAGCTGTAGACGGGGCAAGCTTATGCCGATAAGCAAGACTGAAGGAAGCTCCCACGCTCATGGTAACAGCCTTGACTCCAGGAAAGCCAAAAGCAAGTGGTTCATCAGAGCCTTTGAGTCGAGGGGAGACGGGTACCAGAAGGCCGTAGGAGAGTCACCGAAAGATGTCAAAGTGGTTATACCAGAGGTTTAGTAAAATCTCCATACACTCGAAAGACTTCAATCTGCAAACATTGAGAAAAACCAAGGGAAGTGAATCCTGCATTGAGAGAAAGCAAGGGACGTGAATCCCGTAACCCTTGAAAGTAAAGTTAAGGTGAAATCAAGAGAAGGCCAAGCCCGACCGAGGGAGATCCAGGGGTAAAGCTATCACCCAAGCACTGACAGTCAAGACGGGTCCGAGCACGTCTGAGGGATATCCAGGGGTGAAGATATCATCCAACGCTCATTAAGAAAAGAACTGTTACATAATTGTGGTAAACAATTGAGAAGTGGCAGCACCCAGAAGAGGGGTACCCAGAGGCGAAGTCATCACCATTCCTAAAACAGTGGCTGAAAGTTAAATGTTAAGAAGGGTCAGTGCCTCTTAGAGGAGGACCAAGGGGTGAAGCCAGCACCCTACATAAAATGTGATAAACAATTGAGAAGGGTCAGCACCCAGAAGAGGGGGACCCAGAGGTGAGCCCATCCGCCAGCGAACATTGGAAACCAAACTTTATTTGTTGTTAAAGGAACTCTTTTGTTTGAACTGGATTTTGGAACCTGAGAGGCCCTCGAAAGTGTGAGAACATAGTTATCCGGTGTCTTTATATCATTAAAGACCTTTCTACGGATTTGCGCCAGAAGAGGGAATCCCGGAGTGAAAGTCGTCAACCAAAGCCCATTTAAAAGAGACTGTGTATTTGTTTTGTTAGTTGAATACGTCAGGCCCTCGAAGGCAAGAGACTTTCAATGAAAGGAGACTTGGCCATCGATGGTCCTGAGAACTGCCATTGGAACTAAAGTCCCGTGCTGGAGAAGCCTGAGGCTGTACTGCACTCCAAGCTCCCATTTTACCTTGTGTCCAAAACGTGGGGAAAGGAGACCCAGGCTACCGCATCCTGACATATTTTTTGAGAACACTTCTTTCTTTTCTTGAGAATTATCCCACACCCTTTTTTGTATTAGTTGTAAGGTTTGGCAATAGGTTTCATAGTATAGGCCCTTTTTATTTGACCGAAAACCACTAGGGCTGCATTATTTTCATTTGATGGTCATCGCTTACTCCCATCTTAGATTTAGGTTTAGAATAGGCATTTTTCCAACCTGCATAAAGGATTCATTGTTCAATAAACACCCTTGAACTGTGATCACTTGTGTCTGTCTTACTTGTTTTCAGCATGTGTTTTTCACAGTTTCAAGTATCTGAAATATATTTACCAAATCAGGTACTTTCCCTGCAATTAAGTATTGTAATTGTTTACTAATAGTCTATAAGTTGATAAGTACTACAAATGAATGCATCATACATAAATAAAGCTTTTCTGATCTTTTTATTAATTCTCTATAATATTAGAATTAAAGGGTCTCAGGATTCAGCTACATCATCCTAACCTCTCAGAGTAATAACAAAAAGTGGCCAGTAAGCGGGTTCTCAATAAATGAGCAGACTACAAACTAAAAATGCATGCTTTTTTTGCCTGTGGTCCTCACTTCTGGTTTGGTGGCATAACAAAAAGAGATTGTGAACTGGTGAACAAGACTTAAAGTAAAATGTATTTATTATTTGTTTACCTATTTTAAGGAGATGTCTCTATAATATTTGACTTAACTAAGCCAATGGTGTTACTACTGTTCTAACTCTGCTTCGCTGGTGGGGTTTCATTATGTGAAGATGTTGTGATGTATGTGTTGGAAAGTCAACATGAAATTAGTTTATCACGCCTCACATGCAAAATGCAATTTTCAGGGTTCTGGTTCACTGATTGTTATCACTACGCCCTCTCTTCTTTTACAAGTCACTCTATTTGATTTACTCTTCTGTGGATTTCTATACGGTGCACTACAATGCCTTGTCCACTTCTAGGAAATACTTGCAGAATTGTGTGGCACAATCATGCAATTGTTCAAGTCTTCGCAGTGAACTTGTATACATCATTCACAATAGTTTCCTTCCTCTCTGCCTTCAGGGGTCTCATGCAGAGTGCCCCAAATACCATCCCTCTAAGCTATACCATTCAGTGTGCATAAGTGTAAAGTGTAGTGAGAGAAGAGGATATTGTAGAGAAAGATGGAGACAGAGACAGAGAGATCTGTGAGAGAAAGGAGTTGTAAAGGAGAAGGTTGGAAGTAGGAGGGAGAAGTTGGTATGGGAGAGAAGCAGTACAGATATAAAAGAGGAGTGATAAGGTCAGAGAGACACAATGAGAGAGTGGTGGAGAAAGAGAGAAAATGAGAGAGAAGAAGGCAGAGAGAGAGGAAGATGGAATAACAGGAGTGAGAAGACAAACTGAAGGTGAGAGGAGACGGCGGGTGAGAATTAAGTGGAGGCAAGAGAAGGAGTGTGAGGAGGAATAGTGAACAAGGAGCTGTAAGATCAGGGAGAGTAGTGAAAGAGACTGAGAGTGGTAGAGAGAAAAGGATAATTTCTGCGAAAATTCAGGCACCATCTTGAACAACATTGATACCATCCTTGTGGGAATGCTAGAGTAGGGAACCCTTAGGAAGCCTTAGAGGGAGTCAACTAGATAAGACCTTAGCCTTTGGTTGCTCCTGTTTTAGACAGTATGGATCAATTAGCAAAGCCCTCCTTATTCTATTTCCCAAACCTGACAAAGTGCCTTCCAATGTTAAAAATTATCGGCCCATTTCACGAATTAATTCAGATTCAAAGATGTATGCCAAGATATTAGCTAAATGCTTCAAATCTTTTCTCCCAAACCTCATTCACAGTGACCGATCGGAATGCATCTTCTAATTCGGGATTGCTATTTGACATTCTCGCTCTTACCCAACATTCGACTACTCCTTTAACTCTCATTTCTTTAGACGCTGAAAAAGCATTTGACCGGGTTTCTTGGCCATACTTGTTTCAATCTCTAGTTTAGCATGGTCTCCCTTCCTATTTTAATAATTTAATCACATTATTATACCATTTTATCCCATGGATTGGAAAAAAGAATTAATATTATCATTGTTAGTTAAAGAATCATCAGAATGTAGTTTGGAATAAAAGTGAATAAAGGCATTATTAATCTCTTTAGGGTTAGATAATCTAGTACCGTTGGGATGTAATATGAGTAATGATTTTTTTTTAAGTTTTATTTTTGTTGGCAGAGGTGTACAGCAAACATGCATGTCAAGGCATATCATACAATCAGTACATATATATGGCATAATGCGTGCACAGACGATAGAGCATCAACACAAGAAGGAAACAGTCAATTGTAGGACACTGTGACATTCAAGATCATTACAGCAAAACCGGGGGTGAGTCGCCACCAGACGTGCCCTCAGCCCAATTGATAAGGTAA
Source organism: Ambystoma mexicanum (assembly GCF_040938575.1). Classification (NCBI taxonomy): domain Eukaryota; kingdom Metazoa; phylum Chordata; class Amphibia; order Caudata; family Ambystomatidae; genus Ambystoma; species Ambystoma mexicanum. The sequence goes on along the minus strand of NC_090929.1, from coordinate 1,271,097,574 downwards.
CTGTTAAAAGCGGACCATATGTTCTTGGCACGAGACTGCACTAGAAGCATATTGAGGTATTCTTCCTCACAGGTCCGGGACCAGGTAAGTGCATTGAGCCACTTCTGAAAGGTTAGGGGGAGGGGCTCTTCCAACATTGGAGTACGCATTCCTTAGCCACCATGCAGCTTATATTCAGGAATTTGGCCATCCGTCTAGTATCATCAGTATCCCATATGCCAAACAACACTCCCAGTGGACTGGGGTCAATTGCTGCGCCGGTGATATGAATGAGAGCCTTCAAGACCTCGTCCCAGAAATCCCTCAGTACGTGACATGTCCAAAACATATGTAGATGGTCTGCACTCTCTGCCTTGCAGCAAGCACAGGTATGCGCACTAGTACGAGCAAACTTGGAGATCTTGAGAGGAGTGTAGTACAACCTGTTCAGCAATTTAAACTGCATAACTTGATAACGGAAATTGAGGGGTACCTTATTAGTATGGGAGCACATCTTTTCCCATAGATGGTCAGAGACCTTGAGGCCCATTTTATTCACCCACTCGGTATGTGCTTTGGAAGGCCGGGGAGGGGCCCCTGTCAATAGCATTTTGTATAAGGAGGAGACGACTCCACGGGCGCCACTTGAGTTGACTATGTAGGCAATCTCCAGGGGGTCGGGAGGCTCATCAGGGAAAGAGGGCCACTTTGCGCGGAAGGCAGCACGAAGCCTATAATATTGCAGCATCTCAAGTGCAGACCCAGAGTAGCCCTGTTTCCATGTCTGTGGGTCAATGAACCTCCCATCGTGAAAGAAATCAGTCAATGTCTGGTAACCCAGGGAGCTCCAACGTCGGGCCAAGGCTGTGTGGTGTGGGGATTCCATTTGTAATAGGGGTAGGATTCAGCGGTCGTGTTGAGAAGACGACCCCAGGCTAGCAGGGTGGCTGCTATAGGTTCAAGGGGGGAATTTGGCACATAGGCTCGATGGAATATCAGGGTCATAATATTAACCTCAACCACTGCCAGAGTTTTCAGCACCATTTTCGACTCGATTAGTTCTGCTACTGCCGAGTAGTTGTCTGTCAGTAAGATGGACTTGGATGGTGATATCTGGACACCCAAGTATCTTATTCCGCGGGGGGACCAGCAAAGTGGATATTCCGAGGCAGGTTGTTGGGTAGCATGTGTGAGTGGAAGAATCTCCGACTTGGAGTAGTTGATTGTAAAACCCGAGAAGGTGCTTGCGCATGTAATATCCCTCAGGACGGGGTCAAGGTGGGTTGCGGGGTCTCTTATGTATAATAGCACGTCATCGGCATATAAAGATATTATCTCGGTTGTTACCTTCAATCGTAATCCTCTATGGGTATGGCACGCTCTAACATAGTCCGCCATTGGCTCTATCACCAGTGCAAAGAGGATCGGGGAGTATGGGCAACCCTGTTGGGTACCTCTAAAGAGTGTAAATAATGTAGATGTTAGAGAGTTGACCCGGACCCTCGCCATCGGAGTGGTATATAGCAGTTTAATGTATCCTATCATGTTGGGGCCAAAGCCCATGGTCTCTAGAACCAGCCACATATATTTGCATGAGACCATGTCAAATGCCTTTTGGGCATCGAGTGTGACGCGATGGCGCTTGTGTCCTGGTCGAATCTGGCCATCACATTGAAAAGCCGCCGGATATTGTGGGAAGTGGATCTCCCGGGTACGAATCCCCCTTGATCCTAGTGAACCAGGTAAGTCATGATTGGGAGAAAGCGGTTTGCTATTACTTTAACAAAAATCTTGGTGTCGATGTTTATGAGGGAGAGGGGCCTGTATGAGCCGCTTTCGTCGATTGGAATGTCGGGTTTAAGTAAAACCGTAATGACAGCATCACGCAAGGAGGAAGGAAGGATAGACATACGGAGCGACTTGTCCCAGACCTCCAGCAACTTGGGAGCCAGGATGGCGACGTGTTCCTGGTAAAATTCAGGGGTGGGTCCGTCGGGACCCAGCGCCCTACCCTTCAGGAGATCAGAGATGGCCTTGACTAATTCTTCCAGCAAGATCGGAAATCTAGTTGGTCTCTAGTTGAGGGGGAGAGGCACCTTGTGGCAGTCTGATCAAGAAAATCTCTCATGTGTTGCTCACTATGTTCCGGGGGTAAAGCATAGACGTTTGTGTAAAATTCAGTGAAAATCCCTAGTATTTGCTGGTCCGACCATTGTGGAAGACGCTGTACATCCTTGACGGACACAATCTGGGCCTGGTCCCATTCCCCCCTTGTTAGTTTCACCAGTGTCTTACTGGGTCTTTCACCCTCCCCATATCTCCGGGCGGCTTGTGGGTGACTAAAGTATCGAACCACCCTCATGGCGTGTGTCTCAAAGACCTTGAGTTCCTCGCTAATCTGTGCGAGTCTGGCCAGGTCGGCCGATGTCGAGTAGTCCCTTTCCAACTCACGCAGCTTGGATTCAGAACGCTTAAGGTTGTTTCTAATAGTTTTCAATACTCCTGTCTCCCTCGAGATGGACATACCCCTGATATATACTTTAGAAGCATCCCAACGGACCGCAGCAGTGGTGGCCTGTAGGGCGTTACATTAAAAAAGGTCTCAATGTCTGCCAGAATGTCCGCCTTAAATACTATATCGAGAAGAGCAGCTGACTTGAATCGCCACGTGCTGCAGATGGGCCCGGGCGGTCCAAGTTCCACTGACAAGGTGATCGGGACATGGCCGCACAGCATGCAGGTAAGTATTTGCGCCTCCCCGACCCTACCCATCAAGTCACTGGTGACCAAAAAAAGATCAATTCTGGAGGAGCTATTATGTACGGATGAATAGTAGGTATCTTCTCAGAGCTGGCGGTGGAGAGCCTTCCAAGCGTCCAGGATGACAAGTGTTGTACAAAGAGTGTGTAGTCTGCGTGCCGTGTGTGACAAGGTTCTGGGTGCGGTTCCCATCCTATCCAGGTTGGCATTAAGAATCAGGTTCATATCACCTCCTCAGATGATCTGAACTCCCACACAGCCCAACAGTATGCGGTGATGGCATCTACAAAATCTGGGGTATTTACGTTGGGACCATAGATGTTCACTAGGAGCTATTACTAGTGCAGTGTAGGATGATATACCTACCCTCGGGATCAATGTTGCTCTTTTGCAGAGTGAATTTAATAGATTTGTGAATCAGGGTCAGCCTGCCCCTGGCCTGCATGGAACAGGCCGTGTGGAATCTGTTGGGCCCCCATGAAGGTGCAATATTCAGCGCCAGGTGACCACGGGAGTGCGTCTCCTGTAGCATGCGTATCTTAATACTGTGTCTCTGAGCATAGGCCATGATTTTGCGAGTCTTGGTGTAATTACTCAGTCCCCGGACATTCCAGGACATTATTTTTATGACCATTTTATTATCCTAGGGTACATCCCAGTTAACATGACCTAGCGTGTATCTGCTGCTTGATTATTTCCATTGTGACGCCCTACCATGACGTGGAATGCCGGTTTGCCTCTGCCATTTCCAATATAACTTCCCCAACCAACACCTCCTGCTCCCTCACCACCCCCTCATAGTTGGCAGTGTCCCAATCCTCCCAAAAAGACCAACAAATCCCCTTAAACAGGAGTTAGTGGGCCAATCCGAACATGGACCAACAACACTACTGGCCCAACGGGGGCCAACACTTAACAAGTCTTCTAATGTAGCCATTGCAACCGCAGTGGGGTGCGCTATTGCCGTGCAATCAACTTAACAGGAGCGCCGAAGTACCGGGACTGGTACTTAGGACCGGCAGTATATCCGATTAGAACACATTACCATCACATTAACACGTGTCATAGCGGAGAGCAGCATTGAACCTGCTGTAAATGTGGTTCACCAAGTTCAAATAGCATGGGCGAAGCAAAGTACATCAATAAGTAGGAGTATAGGCTGGTGTCACATTACAACCGGGATAGCATTTACCAGGTGATTCCCTGCATTAACCCAGATGAAAAGGTATACACAATTCGAAAGACAGTTTACACATGTGGCGATAGGTCAGTAAATCAAATGGTGCTATCAGCTATAGGCCCAGAGGATGGTAGTTACCAAAGCCCCATGGGGGTCGAGGACGTCCAAGCTATGGCCTAGTCATTGTCCATGAGATCGCCAGCCAGACTGTTGAGGGGTATCTGTGCTTGGATAAACTTCACCGCTTCATCAGGGACTGTGACAAAATAGAGTTTCTCCCTAAAGGTGAACTTCAACCTAGCCGAGAGCAATATTGCATAGGGGATGTTTCGTTCCCTCAACATCTTCTTCACACCAAGAAATTGATGTCTCTCCTCTTGTACTGCCACAAGATCTGGATTATTTGGGAGACAAGGCGTAGTTCCCTTTTGTCGCGTGACAGGCAGAGGATGAGATCCCTTTCCCTGTAGCTCAGGATTTTCGCAATGATAGGCCTGGGGAAATCACGGGGCTTGGGTCTCGGAGACAGGGCACGATGAGCACGCTCCACGGTGAAGAAGGGAGACAGGTCAGGATTGTCTAGCAGCTCTTTAAGCAGATTCTCAACCGCTAGCTCCATACGGCACCTAAGGGCGTTTTCCGGAACACCTATAATACGTATGTTGTAGTCATCACATTTGGCATTAACGAACTTCATGTCACGAGAGAGGGAGGCAACCGTGTCCTGGAGGGTGTACAACCCATCTTCGTTAGCCCCAATCCTAGATTCCGCTTCGGTGAGCCTGGTGCCAGCACGATCTATTTGTGACTTGAGTGACGCAGCGTTAGCGTTTATCTCGTCCAACTTTTCATAGAAAGAGGTCACATTTTTAGCCATAGATTCGATCATTACTGCAAGGTCGGGGTTGGAGTGCCCGGGGCGAGGCAGGCTCCTCCTGTCCGGATGACATGTGGCCAGGCTCCGGTCTGAGCGCCACCTTGGCAAATTTGTCCATGGCCCCGGTTTTGTTGGTGCCCCGAGATCTGTTAGACATCTCATTTCAATCTAGTGCGTGGTCTAGCCCTGGTAAGCAGTGTCTGGCTATTGCAATCGTATAGGTAGTACAGGTAGGAGCCCAATAGCACTCAGTGGCAACAGCAAGGGCCAAAGGATCAAATAAACAGGACGGCCGACAAGAGGTGGCCTGCTGAACATGCAACTCCGGGGGCTGGTCTAGTAGCACGCTGATGAGAACTAGGACACAACGGCCTGGTCAGGGCAGTGGACAACCGCCCTGGTATGTAATACTGTGGATGGAGTAGGTCTTCAGAGCATGAATGGCAATGGTGGCAATGGCAGGGGCACCATGTGCGTGTATGTCACCCCCCAAGATGACACCTGGTAAGCAGTGTCTCAGTGAGTAAATATAGCAGTGAATGCTAGTATTAGTGAGCAGTATGGCATTCAGAGGGTCCACAAGGGATCAGGCAGCACTGCACACAACCCATAGGGGCCGTCTTAACACTGGAAATGCTGCAGAGTAAAACATGAAGGGTAAGCGTGCAGGGAAATGTTCATAAGCGCGTATGGCATAGTGTGCACTGGGCCCATATGGTGGTCAACGTGTCAATGAAGAGTTCTTGGGAAAAGGTCCATTGGGTGTAGCACAATAATGCCTTGCATGCTGCACAGAGGGCCCAAAAGTGGAAGGGCACCTCGTATAGTCCACCGCCCCCACCCTGAGGATGATTGCTGCAGTGGGGGGGACCGCACTCTCAGGGGCCCGCAGCAGTATGGGGAAGGCCTGCAGTAAGTCAGAGGCTGGATGGCCGCCGTCACGCGGTGCAGCTCCAAACGCGCCAGTGGTGGTCCAAGACTCTGATAGCTTGGTAGGCAGTCTGCCGCCCACGTCACCTCAGCTGGAGGGACGGTCGCTGCTGGGGCACCCACGTGTTCCGATAACCCGGCTCAGCTGCGGATGGAGTTTCAAGTCCCGCCAGGGATCTGGCAGACGGTAGAGACGGTCTGGTCAGGGCCCCAGCATCACATGGGCCGTCCACAACCCAACACTGTCCCTCCAAGGGCACAGGGCACAATGGCACAGAGAGACCAGGGGGACCAGGGGGAGGGGAGCACGCTGCAATGGACACTATCCCAGCCCAGCCAGACACCGTGGCAAGGCACCACTCGGCCCCCGGACAAATCCGCACAGGCCGCACAGTGGCACGACGCACGCCGCACAGCACTCCGCGCCGGGGGGAGCAGCCGGCGATGTTACTGCTGCAGTGGTCCCATGCTTCGGATGTTAAATGTTAACAGGCGCAAGTAGACCACGGACACCGGTCGCCCAGGAAGTCCATGATGTATGGGCCGTTCCAGCCATTAGCAAGGCCGCCTCCACAGGCAAATTTCGGACATCCGTAATCGGGCTGCAGAGGGCCTACATCCAGCCTCCACTATGTGCACCACACATGATAAGTTGCCCCATGTGCCTATAGCCTCAACCGCCCCCCCTCCTGACATCTCTAAGCGTAACGAGAGACTAACCAGCAGACTACCGCCCATCAGGCACTCATTAGTAGAATATACCCATAAACTCATACGCTCAGATCGCCCTGGATGCACTGACGATAATCACAGGCACAAAAAGAAAAGGTGTACAGCCCCACTGAACAACCCAGGGGACATTAGCCCCAGTCGACCAACGAAGGATGCACAAACACAGCCCACTAAGGGAGCATTACTGAATGTCAGGTCATTGGTAGCACACGCAACTGAGATTGCCGACATCATTGTGAACAACAACCTTGACTTCCTTGTAATGACGGAAACCTGGCTGCATGAGGCAGCAGGCCCTTCTATTGCCCTAGCCGTCCCAGACAGTTACTCCATTCTCCGTGTAGACAGACCCACAGCTCACGGAGGAGGAATAGCCATTATCTTTAAAGCCACTCTCAGTATAAGACTAGCCACCCCTACGTCGCTGGCATCATGTGAACTCCTCTCAGTTAAGTTCCAAACCTCACCTAACAGCACCATTACGCTACACATCATTTACAGGCCCCCAGGATCTCCTGGGTCCTTTGAAGAAGATATCACAGCCTTAGCAGCCGACAACACCAAACCCACGGCGCAAAATATAATTTTAGGAGATTTCAACCTTGGTTACAAAGACACTAGCGACCCTCACGCCATCTCTCTAGCCTCTGCACTACTAGAGCAAGGATATACTGAAATTAGCACCAAACCCACTCACGAAAAAGGAAGGATACTTGACTGGGTTGCGGTTCTCAATTGCACCATCACCCTACTAGACCCGACTCCACTAGCATGGTCAAACCACCACCTTATCACTTTTGAAGTGCATATCAACAACTTGGAAAAGAAAAAGCCCATTATTGTTCCCCCCTGCCTCACAAGGAATAAATGTAACATTACAGCAGATGCTCTAGTTCCTTTGGTAGCCCCCCTACTCAATGCCCTACCGGACACCAATGATCCTAACACTCTAATTAACATCTACAATGAGACCATGACTAAAGCCATTGATGCTATTGCCCCGCTTAAACTACGAAAAAGCAAACCCAAAGCCCATCTTAACTCGTGGTTCACTCCAGAGCTAAAAACACACCGTACTGAAAAAAGAAAATGGGAATCACGCTGGAAATCATCCCCTACACCTGAAAACAAAACTAACCTTGCCATTATCACTGCCACCTACAAAAATAAGATAATCCAGGCTAAAAAAGAAACCTACAGTGACAGAATAGCCCAAGACAGCTCCAGTACTAAAGAATTATTTAACATTCTAAGAGAATTAGAGAACCCCAACCCACCGCCGGATACATGTACCAAGGATAAAGCCTGGTGCACAAGCATTCAAAATTCCCTTTCCAATAAAATTAAAAGACTGCAGACCAAAATAGCTGACAAAAGATCCCAACTAACAGTCATCACACCAGCACCTACCCCTCACATTAACACAGGTTTCACATTAAAAAAGTCACCATTCCTGAAGTCCACAAAATCATTGCATCTCTTAAACCATCTAACTGTAAGGGCGATAGCTGCCCAGCCCAGATTATAAAAGATGCAGCTAGAGACCTTGCCCCATTCATTACTAAACTTGTAAACTCCTCCTTCTCTAACAACTCCGTCCCTAGTAACCTCAAACAGTCCTGGGTTCTACCACTATTAAAAAAACAGACCCTTGACCCGGCTATATCCACTAACTACCGACCAATTACGACAGTCCCCTTTCTACTGAAAATTTTGGACAGAATAGCCTACTTGCAAATACAAGATTACCTTGAAGCTCACAAATTACCCGTCAATCTGGCTTCAGACCCCAGCATGGAACAGAAACCGCACTTGTCAACCTCAAAAGCCAGATCGATGGGCCACCAGGGGCGCGCGGATGTGGTCTGACTTTGTGTGAGCTCCGCTACATTGGGTCCCTAGGAGTGATTGAGCCCCCACCTTGATGACCCCCCCCCAAGATTCTACACTGGTGTGCCGCCAGCTGAGGACCTCCCCCGTCTGGTCGGTCGAAAACCTGATTGAAAACGACCCCTGCAAAGCTGAGATATACGTCCTTCAAAAAGACGTCACACATAACGGCTTTGCGGCCCGGTTGCAGGGAACTACACAACGGTCGGAGGCGGACCCTGGGCCTCACGAACGAAGAAAGCCTGAAAGAACCTAAACCCCGGCCATGGAATTCATACTCCCGACGACGTTCCTTGTCGCAAAGGGGACGTGACAGCCTCGGTCGAGTCGGCAGAGCTTCCGAAGAGCGTGATCGGGCTAGGCCTCGAGACAGCGCTGAGCGGGGAGATGGTAGGCCCATCCCATCTACCCCGTGAACAACGGGTGGTACGCTATCACCAAGCAGTGGCGGTTCGGATCTCTCTCGCCCTGAATGTTTACCCCCGCACCTCGCACAAGAGGAAAACATCCCCAAAGCGTCGGCTGACCTAGACACCGTTTAAAGGGCACCCCGGGTGACCCATACACATCACTGTGCCACCCATACCCCGGGCATATCAACAAACGCACCACGGACACCCCTCCCAACACCTAACGAACTTCCCGAGACCACCGACGTTGGAGTGCAGAGGGTAGGGCCCCCGACCCAGGGGCGTGTGCCTCCTCTTCCCCCGACCCTATCTCCCCATCAAACAACACTGGTGACACCACGGAACTTCGGAAGAACCAATGGACAGAAGGGAGAAACTAGCTACATTCTCCTACGTCTCGACTCCTGCCGAAAATTGTGACCATACCATGGCGAACCAAAATACCTCGGGGAGTGAATCAGCAGCTACCAAAGGGGACATTGCCACCTTGCTGGGCAAAATAAAGAATTTGGGTGCCAGCATTGGCTCCAAAATTGACAAGATCACCCAACACCTAGATACCATGGAGGAGAGGCTCAAAGGGGTCCAGAACAATCAAGCGTCCATAGACACCCTGGAAGCACAACTCAACCAGCGGATGCCCGAACTGGAGCAACGAGAGGAGAGCTTCAAACTCAAGCTTGATGACTTGGAAAACTGGGAGAGGCAGAACAACCTGAGGATTTTCGGAATCCCGGAACGAGAAGGGGAGACGGATAGCGATCTGAAGAACACCCTGCATGACATCATCATGCCGATGACGCTGTTGATGAACCTAAGACAGAGAGGATACACAGAGCCAGAGGGCCTCCAGGCGGACCAAGATCTGTCCTTGCTCGATTTCACCGCTTTCAGGACAAAACACGGATCCTCGAGAAAGCAAGAAGCAGCGATTCAATTACCCTCCAACGATCCCAAATCTCGATATACCAGGACCTATCATCCATGACCCTGGCACTCGACGCATGTGCGGGCCTATCACCAAACATCTGAAGGAAAAGAACATAAGATACAGGTGGGGATACCCCTTCTCTCTGTCCTTCGAATACAACGGAAACAAAATCAAGCTAAGCTCAGAGGGGGAGATCAAGGCATACATCTCTGACCTCCTTGGACCAAGCGCAGAGGAACACGATCGGGGAGACCCACGTCGAGAAGAAAGAGGATGGCGTATACAGGGCCCCAGAAGGAAATGTGTGAAGGGATCGAGGAAATTTCAGAGAGGTAATACCCCCCAGGGGAGAGAACTGATGAACTGCAACACTGGTAAGATGACATATATTCTAATACATATGTCCATGGCCTGAACTGTGTAAGGATGTATAGGCTCAAAAGAGACTCGGACCATGTAAACGAAGGAGGGAGGTGGAAGGGGGCTCAATCAAGATTATGATGTTATAATAATCTTGGGGACCCGAAGTGACGGTCTCTAAAGGTGGTTCGATGCAGGACCAGTGTCTTTATCTGGGTCCGCACGGACGCCGTCAATGTGGGAAGGGTGGAGGGTGGGGGGGCTGGGCAGACAAGAAATGTACAGAGGATGAAGCATTATCGGCAATACAAAGGATCACTGAAGACGACGTGAGTCCTTATCTACTTGACACGGGTCACGAATCCACAACCGAAATACTCTGATAATGGCACCAATTGAAGAGCAGAACGGTAGGGAGTCCCTAAGGATAGGAACACTTAACGTGAAAGGCCTCAACTGGCCGACCAAGAGATCAGTAGTGGCAAGGGAATTCCGTAGATCTCAAATAGACATTCTCTTTCTACAAGAGACAAAGTTTGCCAAGGGGGAGAAGAGAGGCATACTAGGAAAAAGAGGGGGAAAAGAATTCTGGGGCTCGGGCCCACTCAGGAAGGGAGGAGTTGGAATCCTGATCAAGAAAGGAATCAATTTCGAAGTAGATAAGACCTGGCCCGATGTAAGCGGGCATGCCCTCCTGATATCAGGGACAATCACAAAGGTTAAAGTAACAGTCGCAGTAATATACTCTCCCAACGCAGAACAAGCCAAGCTCCTAGAAAAGACAATACCCAAAATAATGTTAGAATCATCCGGCCAAGTTGTTCTCGGAGGAGACTTTATTCAATGGGCAGACCCGACCAAAGACTGGGAACCAGGCAACCCAGAGATAACAAACCAAACGAGAAGTGATCGCACCGGGCTTTCCGACATAATGGAGATATATGACCTGCAAGATGTGTGGAGAATTAAACATCCTAATGAAAGAGGCTACACATTTTACTCCAATCCGCACAAAACATTCACGAGGATTGATTACTTGTACCTCACCAAGGACCTCCTTGACACCACAACGCTATCAGAAATAATTCTGATAACATGGTCAGACCATGACATGGTCCTGTCAGATATAAGATGGGCAGACTTACCTGTTTCAGGAGGGAAGTGGCGCAGTAATGAAAGCCTGTTGAAACATACAGTATTTAAAATTGAAATGGCAACTGAAATTGAGGAATACTTCAAACTAAACAACAATGGGGAAGTCTCCAAGCAGACAATATGGGAGGCGGGTAAAGCCACTTGGAGAGGCATCCTGATACGAGAAGGATCTACCAAAAAAAGAGAGAGAAAGATCATTGAGCACAGACTTAGGTCCGAAAATATGCCAACTGGAAAGCGAGAACAAGGAACACCTGGGCACGGACCGTGACAACATCAACATAGCACAACGTAAAAGGGAAGAACTAAGACTATTGGAGCACTAACAAATTGTGCGCAAACTTCGATTCCTCAAACAGAAGTTCTATGAGAAGGCACACGCGCTATTGGCAGCCAGACTCAGAGAACAAAGGGCGGAGCAGAAAGTGAAAGAGATAATTGAAGAAAACTCTACGATCCCCCGAACCCTCCACACTATCCCAGAGAGTTTTGCCAACTTCTACGAGGCGTTGTATGTTAGGCAGAAACCTGTGCAGTTCCCTTAGGGAACACTGCAAAAGATTTAAGACTACAGGTATAGCAGTAAACCCACTTGGTAGCAGTCCGCACCACCCAGATTTACCTGGTAGCTGTGGCTGAGCAGTCAGACTTCCCTCAAGAAGAGTTAGGCAGTATGTAAAGTATACACAATAGGTACTCAGATACAATAGCACAAGCAAACACTGACCAGAGCTTGGTTTCAAAAGTATATAGTTATTTATTTATTAAACACACGTAAGTTGAAATCACTCTAGCAAAATATAGTAAAAACACTTCGAACACAGTTATAATGAAAGCAGTTTCAACCCTTACTCCTATCTAGACAACTCTAGGTTAACACCACATAATTAAAACAGAGGTGAGCGCTTAACGTTAGATGACACTCTAGTAGGTTCAAGAAAGGGGATAAAAAGAAACAGAAATGGGTTAAACACACCACTCTAAGGTCCAGAACACTTGCAATAGGCTCAAAGAAGCACAAAGTCACAAGTGAGCAAAAGTCACTAGGCAGGGCCCACTCTTAGAGTAGCCGGAGTGAAAATGTGCCCAAGATCACACTGTTATTAGGGATTCAAAGTTTTGCAAAGAGTTAGAAAGAGTTTAGAGTGGCTTAGAAAGTTTAGCCAGGGTGTCCAAGGCACTCCCAGGTTCGAAAGCCGGGGGCTAAATCTACCCCGTACAGTCGGTGGCAATGGAAGCCAGGCGGAACACGGTACCTTAAGCGGAAAGGATCCTCCAGCGGTGGCAGTTGTTCCAGGCAGTGGCAGCAAGGCTCGACGTCGGTCAGGGGAGAAGAAGTTCTCGCTGAAGAGCAGAAGAAGAGGGTCGTTGCACTGCCCGGGAAGAAACCAGCCGCGGAGTCCTCCGGTTAAAGGGTTGTACCGACTTTCGTGGTTGGGGTAAAAGTGGTGGGGTTCCGGTTGCCGGGGTGCTTGGCACTGGCAAGGCGGCCACGAGATACCTCGAGAAGCGAAAAGAAGGTGAAAACTGGTTGTCCCCACCAGTCAAGGGAAGGAGCCACTCCGTTAAGAGTTCTCCTCGGTCGTCGGGAAAAGTGGTGAGACGGTTCAGCAGGGCTCCACCGGGTGGTGTCGTCGAAGCAGGTCGGCTCAGCTCTTCCCTCGTCGGATTCTTGGTCCTGTGGCGACTTCTGAAGTTCCAGTCCCCAAAGCCCTGCTTTTATGCAGCAAACCCCCATTCACCCAGCCTAGCTGTCACTCAAACATGCTAAGTGGTGAGCCGGCCGGCTCACCACTTGGGCCAATCAGGACGGAGTGGGACTTGAGTTACCAAGGTAACTCAGTCCAGGGTGCCTAAATCCCCCTCCACCCCTCCTAAGTACCCCAGACAGAGTGGCACCACTTTGGAGGGCTTCTGTGGAGAAGCCCGCCAAAAGTGGAACAAAGGGCTCCACTTTGGGTCAGAGTTACAGAGGCGAACGCCAACGCCATTTTAGAATCAAGTTTTGGCAAAAAGTCCCAACCGGAGTTATAAGAATAAATATATAAACCGGCGGTATGTTTAAGGCTACCGTAAATAAATAATTAAATGTGTTAGCCTAAAACAATGGGAAATCCCATAGGGAAATATTCGCGGTCGAATATAAAAAGTAGTTTCCACTGCCACCAGCCAAAACTCGATCAGGGGGGACGGAGACGTGCCCCCTCGACTAACAGACCCTGGGGCAATCGAATTGCCCCAGCCAGTACGTCCACAATATGATGGTTTGTACTGGTTCTGTTCAGGATTCAAGACTAGCAAAGTCTTTGGTGACTTTACATGCCCTGGGAGACAGTAGTCAGTCCCAGGGTATGGAGTCTATGTTGGGGAGTCCCTAGGACACCCCTGGGTCACGGCACAGAGGGTGCTGTGTAACCCACATCACAAAAATACATGAGGCCCTATGGAGTAAAAGACCCCATAGCCCATTCAACACAAGGTTTAACCAAGAAAACACACTTCAACATGTCCAAGAGTGAGGGTAAAAGAGTCTCACTCTTGGCAGGAGAAAAAAAGAAACCCTAGAAATCCAGCAAAGCTGCTGGGGGACTCACTAGGTAGGGAAATTCAGCCTAAACAGAGAATTCTCCCTAACACTCGCCCCCCCCCCAGACTAAGGGACAGGAGGATTTAATCCACTCCTGGATGAACCTCATACCTCTAGTCAATGATATACATCCTAGAGAGTCCATCAGCATTTTGATGGTGACACCCTGACCTGTGCTCAATGGTGAAATCAAACCCTTGCAGGCAGATTGACCATCTCAATAGTTTTGGATTTTCCCCTTTCATTTGCATTAACCATCTCAAGGGTTGGTGGTCAGTCTGAATAACAAAAGTAGAACCATACAAGTATGGCCTAAACTTCTTCAGTGCCCACACAATAGCAAAGCATTCTCTTTCGATTGTTGCCCACCTTGTCTCAGGATCCTTCAGTTTTCTACTGATGAAGCAAATGGGGTGCTCCCTACCCTTCTCATCCAGTTGGCTTAGAACTGCACCTATACCTACATTGGAAGCATCAGTTTGTACAATGAAAGTTTGGTGGTAGTCAGGAGCTCTCAATACTGGAGCTTGGCAAAGAGCTCTCTTCAGTTTTTCAAAGGCCTGATTGCACTCTTCATTCCATTTTTACCTTTTTAGGGAATTTAGGAGAGGAGATTACATTCAGTGGAGAAGCTATGGACCCATAGTTCTCAATGAAATTCCTGTAATACCCAGTGAGGCCTAGGAAGGCTCTCACTTGGGTTTGAGTAGTTGGTGTTGTCCAACTTTGCACAGCTTCAATCTTGCTGAGCAAAGGCCTTATTTCTCCACCTCCTACCTCATGCCCAAGGTAGACCACTTTACTTTGACCAATCTGGCACTTACTGGCTTTGATTGTCAAATGGGCCTGTTCCAGAGCCTGCAACACCTGTCCTAGGTGGTTCACATGTTCTTCCCAGGAGTGGCTGAAGACTGCAATGTCATCCAAGTATGCCATGCAGAAATCTTCCATCCCAGCCAGAACTTGGTTCACCATCCTTTGGAATGTGGCAGGTGCATTTTTTAATCCAAAAGGCATGACCTTAAACTGGTACAAGCCAACTGGGGTTGAAAATGCAGTCTTCTCCTTGGCATGGTCTGTCAGGGCTATTTGCCAATAGCCTGACGTAAGGTCAAATGTGCTGAGGTACTTGGCTGCACCAAGTTTATCCACCAACTCATCTGTCCTGGGCAAAGGGTGGGCATCAGTCTTGGTGACTGCATTTAGAGCTCTATAGTCCACACAGAATCTCAAGTCTTTGGATCCTGCCTTTGGTACTAACACAACTGGGCTAGACCATGGACTCGTAGAGGGTTCTATTACCCCGAGATCAAGCATCTTCTTGACCTCTCCTTTGATGTGGGATCTGATATGTTCTGACATTCTGTACCCTCTGCTTTTGACTGGCAGACAGTCACCAGTGAGTATCTCATGCTGGCCCCAAGGGGTCAAGCCTGGTGACAGTGAGAACAGGGAGGCAAACTGATTTAACATAGATTTGCACTCCTCTTGTTGCTCAGGTGTCAGGTCTGAAGAGAGATTAACTCCTTCGACTTTTTCATCTAAAGGCACCCCTCTGAGGAGATCAGGGAGAGATTCACTCTCTTCCTCCTCTGCAGCTGAAGCTAGGAGCAAGGCTCCTACGTCAGGTCTGGAGATGTATGCTTTTAGTCTGTTGGTGTGGAAGACTCTAGGAGCTTCCCTGGGTCTGCCCAGATCCACCAGATAGTTGACCTCTCCAAGCTTTCCCACAATCTTGAAGGGTCCCATCCACTTGTCTTGCAAGGCCCTCTGCCTTGTTGGGAGCATAACTAGAACTAGCTGGTCTTGAGTAAACTCAACCATGTTAGCCTTCTGGTCATGCCAATGTTTGACCAGAGCTTGACCAGCTTTCAAGTTGTCACTTGCTTCTGCCATCATGTGTGACATTCTCCTCCGGAGACCTATCACATAGTCAGTCACTCTGACTGGCTTGAGGGGAGGAGCACCTTCCAACCCCTCCTTAATCAGGGCCAATGGACCTCTGACCGGATGGCCATAGAGAAGCTCAAAGGGAGAATAACCTACTCCCTCCTGAGGGACTTCTCTATAAGCAAAGAGCAGGCATGGCAGTAGAAGGTCCCATTTTTTCTTAAGGGGTTCCTCTAAAGCACCTATCATGCTCTTCATGATTCTGTTAAACCTTTCAACCAACCCGTTTGTCTGAGGGTGGTATGCTGTTGAGAACTTGTAAGTAACTCCACAGGTTTTCCACATGGCTTTCATGTAGTGGGACATAAAGTTTGATCCCCTGTCAGAGATTACTTCCTTAGGAAACCCAACCCTGGTGAAAATACCAAGGAGGGCCTTAGCCACAGCCGGAGCTGTAACAGTCCTCATAGGAATTGCCTCAGGGTACCTAGTAGCATGGTCTACTACAACAAGTATAAACCTGTTGCCTGAGGAGGTTGGAGGATCAAGGGGACCAACAATGTCAATCCCTACCCTCTCAAATGGGACTCCCACAACTGGGAGAGGCACTAAAGGTGCCACATTCTTGGAACCAACCTTACCAGAAGTCTGGCAGGTATGGCAGCTCTTACAATATCTATCTACTTCAGCCCCCATCTTTGGCCAATAAAAGTAGAGTGAGAGCCTTTCCTTGGTCTTCTTGAAACTCAAGTGACCAGCCAAAGGTATCTCATGGGCTAGTTGTAAGAACTGTTGTCTGTTCTCTTGTGGGACTACAAGGCGTTTGTAGTCTCCAGGTTCAGACTCAGTGGGTTCACTGTAGAAGAGGCCATCTTCCCAGTGCAACCTATACTTCCCAGGCTCTTGCCCATCAGCTTGAGAAGCTGCCTGGTGGCGGAGACCTTCCAGAGTTGGACATTCTCTTTGCCCCTTACGGAAAGCAGCCCTGCTAGGCCCACCTTCTGCCAGTAAAGACTGCAGCTCAGGATGGTCCTCAGGGTCCAAATCTCCAATAAGGTTTGGGCCTCCCTCTAGCTCTTCCTCAGAGTCTAGCTCAACCACACAGGGTTGTACCTCCCTCTCAGCCTCAGCTGGAGGTGGAGTTACAGGTGTAACTTTGGACAACCTAGGGGAAGTCCTTGTTGGAAGCACTGGAGTGCTTGCTGCTGGCTTTTTCCTAGGAGTCTTGGGTTGCCCCTTTGCTCCTGATCTGGTTGTTACTGCAGTAAGTTGTTCCAGTGGGAGAGGAGTGATTTCTGTCATCATCTCCTGAGATAACCCTCTCAGGGTTTTCTCTCTTGCAGGTTTTGTGAGCTCCTGTAACCTTTTGCTAGGGGGTCTGGGGGTATGAGATACAACTCCAAGAGCTTTGAGGTCATTACCCAACAGAACCCTACCTGGCACTTCACATTGTACACTGACAGGTATTTTTACAGCCATATCATTACATTGGATGAGAACTGGTAACTGGGGACACATCTGCACAGGCCCTCCAGCTAACTTGGTGAGGCATTTGGGTGCCTTAGCAACATCCTCTGCCTTGAAAAATGATTCATCCACCACAGTTATGCTGGCCCCAGTGTCCCTAATGGCAGGAGTCTCCTGGCCATTCACTTGGACACTGTCCTTATAATACTCTTTAGTATTATCTGGGATAGAGTTATATACATCTAAATTCTGTTGTTCCCACAACCCCAGAGAGACTAAAGAAACACTAGCTGAGACTCCAGTGGGTTCATCAGCCAGTAATAGAAAGTTTCCACTTGCCATATGTACTTCCTCTTCTGGAGCGAAGGCTAAGGAGGCAAGTTGGACCCCTGAAGGTTTACCCTTACACCTGGGATCTCCTTTCACATGGTCAGTAGCCTTACAAACAAAGCATGAGCCAAAGGCTCGCTGGAATGGAGGCTTGTTCTGACCTCCTTCTGGTCTGGGACCAGAAGGTACACTAGCCTGATTCGGTTTCCCTTGTGGCTTACCCTTATAGTTTTGTTTGGGGCCCTCTTTGGAAGTTGTAGTATTTGAATTCTCTTTGGAGTCCTTTTTAGGCTGTCTCTCCCCATCCTTTTTCTGAGTTACCCCAGAATCCTTGTGAGTGGCCCTGTTGGCAACCCACAAGTCAGCAGCCCTAGCTAGTTTCCGGGAATCTAATTCCTTGGAATCAGCCAAGTGTTGTCTGAGCTCAGGAGAGCAGGCATCATAAATAGTCTCCAACATAAACAAATTCTTCAT
Organism: Ambystoma mexicanum; assembly: GCF_040938575.1. Lineage (NCBI taxonomy): Eukaryota > Metazoa > Chordata > Amphibia > Caudata > Ambystomatidae > Ambystoma > Ambystoma mexicanum. The sequence continues at coordinate 1,271,079,622 of NC_090929.1, read as the reverse complement.
ACCTTCATAAGTGTTCACCTTGTAACCCTTAATCCATCCCTCTAAGTTTTTCAACCCTTCACTCACCCAGGTAGCCCAAGGGGTACCATCATGCTTTTTGAGGCTCCTAAACCTCGTAAGATACTGGGAAGGGGTCTTCCCAAACCTAGCTATCAAAGCTAGTTTCACACATTCATAGTCCTTCTTATCCTCCTCCCCCATCTCCATTACCACATCAGTTGCAACAGGGGGAAGCCTAGAGAACAACCAGGTGAGTAAGTCATTTCCTGTGATGTTCTGGAGCCCATGATTATATTCAAACAGAGACAACCAATCCAACACATCCAACTTAGGCTCATACATACCAACCAATTCTTTAGGCATCCGGGGTCTTTTAGGACTGGAACTTCTAGAGGAGCCGGAGAGAGAAGCATTCTCAACAGATAATTTCTTCATTTCTAGCTCATACTTGAGCTCCATTTCCCTTAGCCTTAGTTCTTTGTCAGTTTGAGCATTCAGTTTCTTATACTCCAATTCTAGTTTCATTTTCTCCAGTTCAAAGTACTGAGGACTAAATGTGGGACCTGGTAAAGGCCCAGTAGGTACAGCAGGTAGAGCAGGCAGAGGCCTAGGGGGGACAGTCACAACAGCCTCACCCTCCTCTTCTGACTCTTCCTCAGAATCATCAACATTTTGCTCCATGTTAATTTCAATACTGTCATCTACAGTTGCTGGAGTGGTAGGTTCCTCTGAACCCTCACCCAGACTTTGGTTAGCTAACAATCTTTCAATCAGCTCCATTTTCTTGCCCTTAGTCAGGAGGTCATTATGTTTACAGAGCACTCTTAAACAATCAGCAGTTTTGGCTGCAAGGGACTCTTGACTATAGCTTTCTATAACTGACATGTTAGAGGTTTACTTTTATAGTGCTAAGCTTTGTGGTTAGTTGCACTAAGGTATCTAAAGCACACTAAAATGTATACTTAATACAAATCCCACCGCTGTACACCAGTGTTAGGCAGAAACCTGTGCAGTTCCCTTAGGGAACACTGCAAAAGATTTAAGACTACAGGTATAGCAGTAAACCCACTTGGTAGCAGTCCGCACCACCCAGATTTACCTGGTAGCTGTGGCTGAGCAGTCAGACTTCCCTCAAGAAGAGTTAGGCAGTATGTAAAGTATACACAATAGGTACTCAGATACAATAGCACAAGCAAACACTGACCAGAGCTTGGTTTCAAAAGTATATAGTTATTTATTTATTAAACACACATAAGTTGAAATCACTCTAGCAAAATATAGTAAAAACACTTCGAACACAGTTATAATGAAAGCAGTTTCAACCCTTACTCCTATCTAGACAACTCTAGGTTAACACCACATAATTAAAACAGAGGTGAGCGCTTAACGTTAGATGACACTCTAGTAGGTTCAAGAAAGGGGATAAAAAGAAACAGAAATGGGTTAAACACACCACTCTAAGGTCCAGAACACTTGCAATAGGCTCAAAGAAGCACAAAGTCACAGGTGAGCAAAAGTCACTAGGCACGGCCCACTCTTAGAGTAGCCGGAGTGAAAATGTGCCCAAGATCACACTGTTATTAGGGATTCAAAGTTTTGCAAAGAGTTAGAAAGAGTTTAGAGTGGCTTAGAAAGTTTAGCCAGGGTGTTCCAGGCACTCCCAGGTTCGAAAGCCGGGGGCTAAATCTACCCCGTACAGTCGGTGGCAAGGGAAGCCAGGCGGAACACGGTACCTTAAGCGGAAAGGATCCTCCAGCGGTGGCAGTTGTTCCAGGCAGTGGCAGCAAGGCTCGACGTCGGTCAGGGGAGAAGAAGTTCTCGCTGAAGAGCAGAAGAAGAGGGTCGTTGCACTGCCCGGGAAGAAACCAGCCGCGGAGTCCTCCGGATAAAGGGTTGTACCGACTTTCGTGGTTGGGGTAAAAGTGGTGGGGTTCCGGTTGCCGGGGTGCTTGGCACTGGCAAGGCGGCCACGAGATACCTCGAGAAGCGAAAAGAAGGTGAAAACTGGTTGTCCCCACCAGTCAAGGGAAGGAGCCACTCCGTTAAGAGTTCTCCTCGGTCGTCGGGAAAAGTGGTGAGACGGTTCAGCAGGGCTCCACCGGGTGGTGTCGTCGAAGCAGGTCGGCTCAGCTCTTCCCTCGTCGGATTCTTGGTCCTGTGGCGACTTCTGAAGTTCCAGTCCCCAAAGCCCTGCTTTTATGCAGCAAACCCCCATTCACCCAGCCTAGCTGTCACTCAAACATGCTAAGTGGTGAGCCGGCCGGCTCACCACTTGGGCCAATCAGGACGGAGTGCGACTTGAGTTACCAAGGTAACTCAGTCCAGGGTGCCTAAATCCCCCTCCACCCCTCCTAAGTACCCCAGACAGAGTGGCACCACTTTGGAGGGCTTCTGTGGAGAAGCCCGCCAAAAGTGGAACAAAGGGCTCCACTTTGGGTCAGAGTTACAGAGGCGAACGCCAACGCCATTTTAGAATCAAGTTTTGGCAAAAAGTCCCAACCGGAGTTATAAGAATAAATATATAAACCGGCGGTATGTTTAAGGCTACCGTAAATAAATAATTAAATGTGTTAGCCTAAAACAATGGGAAATCCCATAGGGAAATATTCGCGGTCGAATATAAAAAGTAGTTTCCACTGCCACCAGCCAAAACTCGATTAGGGGGGACGGAGACGTGCCCCCTCGACTAACAGACCCTGGGGCAATCGAATTGCCCCAGCCAGTACGTCCACAATATGATGGTTTGTACTGGTTCTGTTCAGGATTCAAGACTAGCAAAGTCTTTGGTGACTTTACATGCCCTGGGAGACAGTAGTCAGTCCCAGGGTATGGAGTCTATGTTGGGGAGTCCCTAGGACACCCCTGGGTCACGGCACAGAGGGTGCTGTGTAACCCACATCACAAAAATACATGAGGCCCTATGGAGTAAAAGACCCCATAGCCCATTCAACATAAGGTTTAACCAAGAAAACACACTTCAACATGTCCAAGAGTGAGGGTAAAAGAGTCTCACTCTTGGCAGGAGAAAAAAAGAAACCCTAGAAATCCAGCAAAGCTGCTGGGGGACTCACTAGGTAGGGAAATTCAGCCTAAACAGAGAATTCTCCCTAACATTGTACACCTCGGAAGTGACCCCAGGACAATCAGATGCAGATCACTATCTCTCTCAGATAGACATGCCCAAAATCTCAGACCCTGAAACTGAGCTCTTAGAATCCCCGATATCCGAACGTCAGGTCCAAGAGGCAATTAAAAGACTAACTGTAGGCAAATCCCCCGGAGAGGAGCGCTATACCGCTGGGTTTTATAAAACCTTCAGCGACCAGCTAACACCATTCTTGACAGAGCTCTTTAACGAGATATTAGAAATAGGGACAGCCCCCGACTGCTTTACGTAGGCGCTCATAACTGTGATCCCAAAGGAGGGAAGGAACCCCAAACATTGTGGTTCATACCGCCCAATTTCATTGCTCAACTTAGATGCCAAAATTTACACCAGGGTACTAGCCGCCCGATTGGTACTGATCCCTCACCTCATACACAATGACCAAGTCGGATTTATATTGGTTAGGCAAGGGGCCAACACCATGCGCAAAACTCTCCATCTCATCCACTCATCACCAGAACTACCAGGTGACCCTGCCCTACTGTCAATAGACGCAGAAAAAGCCTTTGATAGAGTGGAGTGGGAATTCCTGAGGGCAGTCCTTCGCAAGATGGGGATAGGGCTGAGATTTAGGAAAGGAATACAAGCAGTATACACATCCCCAAAGGCATCTATCTCTGTTAATGGGGGATATTCCAGATGGTTTGATATGGGATGTGGTACTAGACAGGGGTGCCCCCTCTGTGCAATACTTTTTGCGCTCTGCCTAGAACCCCTGGCCCAAAAGATACGATCCGACTCCAGAATAGAAGGCATGCGATATGGAACGAAAGAATAAAAGATAGCACTCTATGCTGATGACATACTTTTACACATTACCAACCCCTCTGTATCTGTCCCTCATGCTCTCCAACTATTAGAAGAATATGGCAAACTCTCTGGGTTTAAGGTGAACAAGACTAAATCAATACTGTTCCCTTTGCAAGGAACGAAAGAGGAAAACGAAACCAAGTTCTTGCCCTTAAGCCTCAAACTTGAACACTCTGTGTTTAAATACTTAGGCATCCAGATCACTAAAAACATAACAGAACTATACGAAGCTAACTTCCCTCCCCTCCTCCAGAGCTTCTCGGCCGATCTGAATAGGTGGGACAAACTCACGATCTTGTGGTTAGGACGGATTAACGCCATTAAAATGGTATGCCTCCCCCGATTCCTGTACCCTTTCCAGATGCTACCTATCGAGATACCAAATGCGTTTTTTGAAGAGGCCAAAAAACTTATGCTTATGTTCCTCTGGCAGGGAAAGAAGGCAAGGATTGCATACAACACTCTGACGCTTTCCAAAGACAAAGGAGGAGTAGGTCTTCCCGACCTGTGAGCATACTACAAAGCCTCACAACTACGTATCCTTATCCCACACCTACGTGATCACAACCACCTCCAATGGGTCCACATGGACAATCATTACTTCTCGCCAGCCACTGTGTCAGAATGGCTATGGACCCCTCACAAAAGAATACAACGGAAAATTAAGGGCCACCCAATACTGAGTACCATCTGGAACATCTGGCAACCAAGCAAAGCAATGAACAAGATCACGACTTGGCCATCCCCACTTAGCCACTTATGGTCCCCTGGCATAAACGATCACATACCCGAAGTAGGAAGATTCCAATCCTGGTACGAGGCGGGACTCGAAAGGGTAGGGCAACTCCAGAAGAAGGACAACTTCATAACCGTTCCAGACCTAACTGAAGCCCTAGGGATAGGCCCATTATTCACCTTCCAATACATCCAGATAAAAGGAGTACTCACAAAATCTGCATGGAAGGGAAAGCTGCAGAGAGAACTCACCCCATTCGAACAACTTTTGGATTCTAAGTCTGAAATGAATGGTTTGATATCTGCAATGTACAAAGAACTTATTGAAGCAGGCACCGGGTCCACGGAACATCTCAGAAGCAGATGGGGGAGAGACTTAGGAGAGGAGATAGATCCAGAACAATGGGAAATGATATGCAAAAACGCATCCAAAACATCCTTATCCAGTCAATATAAATCACACGCCATTAAACTCCTACATAGATGGCAATACGACCCACTCAAATTGTTCAAGATGTTTTAGACTCTGAGCCGAGATGTTGGCGAGAATGTGGAGAAACAGCCGATTATTGGCACATGTGGTGGAGCTGCCCACGCATTAAGGTATTTTGGGAGGAAGTCCTGACATGGATCAAAGACATAGACGGCATACAAGGAGATGTTGATCCACGTTTGGTTCTCTTCGGAATGGAAAAAGACGAGGATGAATGAACTAGACTCAGGGGTCTTGCCCCACATATATTACTAGCAGCCCGTGCACTGCTAGTAACAAAATGGAAATCCAAAAAGGTTCCAAGTAAGAAGGAATGGATCAATTTGTCAACCAACATTTATGCAATGGAATTGATCACAGCATCCCTACACAACAAAGCGTCGCAATGCAAGATCTTATGGTCAGAATTTCAAGGCAAACACCTCTCAGAGACTACCGACTCCCAACCCGAGGACACTACAGGATCTTAATTGAACCAAGAATCTCAAAAACTCTCAATACAGGACAGTTATGACCCAAGAATCAAGGAAACCTCACATTAGTGAACCGAACATTAGCCGCTATGAACATGTCAACAGAGAAAAGATGCAGCAATGATGTCTGCCCAACCATGGGGAGGGAGGTGGGTGGGTATGGGGTATGTTATAATGACTGTTACTACTAGAGATCGGAAACAAACACAAGGACGATCAATTGTATAATGAGACTCTAGTTTTGTTCTTTTGATGTAACCATGTGCTAACAGAATTGTAACAAGTGAAATGCTCAAATCTTTTGTTAATCTTTTGTTTCTCTTTTTATTTTTTGTTTCAAAATCAATAAAACCAAATAAAAAAAAAAGCCAGATCGATGAATTAAAAGACAAAGGAAAGATGGCCACCCTACTTGACCTCTTGGTGGCTTTTGATCTGGTGGATCACGCCATACTTTGTAACCACCTATCCTCAGCGACCCATTTCTCCAGTTGTGCAGTTGCCTGGATCCAATCTTTCCTCACAAACAGAACTATGCGCGTGTTCTCACCTTCAGCAGCTGCTGACCCCATCCCCATCACCTGCGGAGTCCCTCAAGGATCCTGCGTCTCGCCTACTTTGTACAACATTTTTACAAAGCCACTATTTGACAAACTGGACCGTCTGGGTGTCACCTACACAAATTATGCGGATGACACCCAGATACTCCTACCCCTCTCAGGAACTTATAATATAGGCGTTGCGCGGATTTACGAAGTCTACATCATCATTCAGGCCTGGATGGCCACACATGGCCTCTGCCTGAATGATGATAAGACAGAATTACTCTTAGTTGGATCATTCAATAACCTTCTCAAACTAAGTCCTCATTACACAAATATCCTCATTGATGGGAACAGTATACCTACCCATTGCCAAACATGTAAAACCTTTAGGTTTCTACCTCGATGCCCAGTCCAACCTAACTAAGCAGATTAACATGACCTCATCGGCCAGAGCCTACATAGGCAATTTGATCAGAACATGTAGACCTGTACTATCCACCACCAGCTGCCTTACGCTGGCGAGAGCGCTCATACAATCTAAACTGGCCTATTGCAACAGCCTTTATCTAGGAGCGAACAAAACCATCTTGAATAAACTCCAGATCATGCAAAACAACACGCTCAGAGCAGCGTTGAATATTCCCAAAAGAGAGCACATATCAGAAACTAGAAATCACTACAGGTGGCTCTCTATACATGACAAAATTGTCCCAAAAACTATCTGTCTCACTCACAAAGCGCTTAACTACCAAGCCCCCACCTATCTCACAGACAAGTTCACATGGAAGGTATCCAACAGAATCACTAGATCATCCAACATACCATGTCTGGCGGTGCCCAGATACAATCTAAAAAGAGCCGGAGGTTCTAGCTTCCCGGTATTAGCCGCCCAGCTTTGGAACACTCTCCCTCATAATATTCAGACTATTCAAACCTTCAACAAATTCAGAAGCCATGTTATCACATGGATACGCAACAAAACATAAAATAGCAGCTCTTGATACCACTAACCACGCGATGATCTGTACAACTAGTATGTGTCATCCATCCTATACTACTGCTATGACCTATGTATAATATGTACAATGTTTAATATGTGTATATATATACCATTGTAATTTTTTTCCGTGAATGTTATACTATGCAATGTAACCATTACTATCCTCTAGCGCCCAATTACCTCTGGGTCAGGTGCGCGATATAAATAAAATAAACAAACAAACAAACATGAATTTTCTATTAACTTGAGCAAAACAAAGCTCTGCTTAGTCACAAGACATTAACTAAGCAAGAAGCTCATAATAAGTAGGTCCCCAGACAAGTCAGCACATGGAATACCTCACTAGTGCATGTACAAAACTCTTTTGCTACAATCTGAAATAACAGAACTGTTACTGGTACAATTGTAAGGACTATTTGAATTAACATAATGCATTTAATTAAACAAGGCACATTTTGGACAGCCTCATATATTTTTGTCATGTAACTTAATGTCAAATATAACAGGAATTATATTGTTTAAAGAAAAATAAAGTGTGCCTGAGAGGTCTTAATCCAGGGCTCAGCGATAAAGACAGAGAATGCAGAGGTCAGGTTTCTGTACAAAAAAAACGAACCATTAATCAGTGGATATGCCATTAACAAAGATGGCTAGGCACAGATGTATTTACTCAGAACACAAGGCCTTGTTTTAAAATACTAAGAAAATACAGGTAAATGCATGCTACATATTAGAATTAACTCAAATTGGTGGATCTGCATGTTTTATGAAGAAAGCAAGGTCATGGTCCAGACTGTATGGCCAGCCAGTGATGACCACTTCAGAGGAACACACGACACATACAACTCTGAAACCTCAGCTAGCAGAGCAAAAATCTTCATCCATTATGTTCCTGCTTCATGAAAAGCATTCTATTAAAATAAATCTTTTGATCCCCAGATATCTGTTCAGTATATATTTCTGGTAATTTCACAACCGTAGAAACAAAATCTATGTGAACTGTTAATGAAATACTGAAAAAACAGTCCATGGGCATTCCTATGCGAGAACGAACATGGCTAAATGACCTGTTCTTTGGGACGGTACCCATTCGAGAGTCCGCACCCACACTTTAGCTCACTGTACCTTTCACAGAAGGGAAATATCCATTTGCATATCAGTCTTTGTCCCGCCCACATGGCCAGTCCACCACCGAAATGCTATGGCAATTTTCTTCTGAACAAGAGTACCAACAGCAACCCCATACACGTGTTTCAGCCTTGTTGGGCCTCATCAGTGAGGTGGAGCTGTGCCTCTCTGAGGACAGTGAGCAAGGGGTCCACGTCTGGATGACCCTAGGGAACTTAGGGTGACTAAACCTAAGTCACTTAAACAAAGATAAAATAGTCCACTCGAGTGGGTATCTTCCCAAAGAACAGAGGGGCGCCCATGGACTATTTTTTGATCATGCAGTTGTTGTGTAGCTATGGATCATAGGTACAATATGAAAGTGAAATGAGGTCTCCAGCTGTTAAATAGAGTGAGTTATGCAAGATCTAGTGAGGTGCATTTTTGAGAAAATTAAAGGCACGAAAAAGGAACAGAAATCAATTTTGGCAAGGACAGTTTTACTCTACACTAGGGCATTCAGGATAGGCTACCAGATTGAGACACAGTAAACCAAAGGGTTGACTAGCAAGTTCAACCCTACCACCTCCACGCCCGCCCTGGCGGACCCAGTACAATCACTCCAAACAGGATTAATAGTTTAGGATTTTACAAGAAAAATTATTAAAGATGTTGGCGCAAGCACAAGGAATCAAAGGCAGGGTTTCAAGAATGATTTTGACAATATTACAATGATCAGGATTAGGATAGGAGGACTTACAGATAGGGATTGAACAAAGCAAGGCAAGGTTTACCATGGTTCTATGGTTACTATTGATACTCACAGTCCACTTTTAGTTTGGATTTTGAACAGTCAGCGCTCTGGATCACCACACGGATTTGGTCTCACACAGGACAGCCAGGCAAAATCAGCGGGCATGGACTGGATACTGGGTAGCACTTCTGGTTACTGGATAAGATAGGGCATCAGAAGAGCAGGATGGCGGGAGCATTCAGTGAGTGGCAAGCCAGGTTAGTTCAGGATGCTTCCCAAAACACCACAGTGTTTCCCTTGGTTATGGGGATTCTTTTAGAATTGAGGCCTAGCTGAAGCAGAATCAGCAATGCTTGGCCTTGTGGTTGGGATCTGGAGTTTAGATGGATAAATGCAAGATGAAGACAGGAACAAACAGGACGCCGGGCAGGAAATCAGGAATCACTCTCCCTGTGTGTTGTCAGGGGCTCTTACATATAATGCCAGCTGACATTATCACAGTTTATGACAGGGGCAGGTTTTACAACACATGCCCATAACAATAGGATTGGGCAAGAATAGTAATCTTCGCCTTTCTCTCTGCTGGTTGGATTTCTAAGGGGATGATATCAGGTTTATGAGGTGAAGTTTACAATGACCCAACACTCCCAATTTTACACATTAAAGATGTGGCCTAAAATTCCACAATTTTATACACAAATGCAAATTGTCCCCATGGATGTATGTACAAAATCTCATGTTTGCCACATTAATACTTTCCTGGGAATCTGTCATATTACGTAACTTCTGTTCCCCATGCAGCAATGAGTTTTACCAAGTTTTAAAAGATGGCACACAAAATTAGATTTAACACTACAAACTTTTACATTTCTGCTAATTCTTGCTACAGAAATAAGAGTCTTTAAAGTTTCTTTATAATATAGTCTCTGGCACCAAAAGGCAGTCCTTTGTTACTTGATCCTGTTTTTTTTTCCTTCAACTGCAAGCAGCTGTCATTTACTTCCAGGCAAGGGGTTTCCAGTTTAATTGAAGGTTTTATTGCCCCTTCACACTTGACAGGTGAGTGTCCCAGGACTGCTATTGTCCCAGCCTGGAGCACAGACGAATGTTTGATGAGCTTGTGAGCTCTCATTGTCCTGTCCCATACGAAGTTTTTCAAGCTGGCACTTTGCAACTACTTGTCCTGGATTTAGGATGTATCTCACTTCCTTTGGGACGTTACATGGCTGGCAACTGGAATCACAGGTTTTTCTGAGATCTTGCAACTCCAGCCTATGTGTTTTAAACTGTTTAATTTCTTACTTTGAGTCTGGAATTAAACAAACCTGTGACAGGCGATAGCCTATGTGTTTACTACCAGCACTACAGCACTAACATAATCCCTTTATATTGCTAAGTAAACAGGCTTTCATTATCAATTGAGTTTTAAACAGGCCATTTTTTTCTCTTCAGTCAGCACAGCCCATTGTTCCACATGTATTAAAAACTGCTAGCATTCTTTCTTTAATTCGGTTTGCAGCTCCTCAGATTGCCACTGTCTTGGCAGCTGTAGTCATTTTCCTTGCAGCAGGACTCTCATCTAAAGTATAGATACATTTATCCTTGACCTGGCTCAGAGAGTAGAAAGTCTCTCTGAACTGCTGCGCCTGGATACATTTTGTCAAGAAATAAACGCCTTTTCCCGTGCAAGGGAAAAATGAAGTTGCTTTTGATTTCTCTGAGAGTTGGTTTTGACTGAGCCTTTTCACTAACAGTGGTTTCAGAATGGCAGGTGGAATTTGCACCAAAGCAGCATTTTGAAAGGGTGAAAATGTTTCATTCTGAAGGGGAATTTTTGGCTTTTGCAGCAGTGCAGTGCTGCTGGTTCCCTTGATTCCATATATATGTCTCAGAACACACTGGCATGCTCCTGCAGTGTGTCCCCTGTTCCACCCCACCTGAAATGTTGGTGGCATGATGATGCAGCCATTTTTCTGTTACTTGCCAAAAAACACAGTTTTGAGGTCCTGGTGCGCACAGAAGCCAGCGCAGCCAGGTTGCTGTTTCTAGCGCAAATGCAGTGATGTAGGGCAATGCATTGAGTGGGTCAATATATCCCACACATAGGTTACCAGTCAGATGGATCCTTCGTTACTTACCAGTAATCTTCATTACTGATAGTCCTGCTCTACCTTGTCCCAGTATTTCAATTACTCTATGAATGCATGCCACCTTCCCGACAGCTTCATCCAACCAAAAATCCCATGTTTGGGGTAAACACCACCCCTTGCATCCCCCTGCACCTACAGGAAGCCTTCATAGAGTAATAGAAGTAGTGTGATGAAGAAGAGGGACTTGGAGGTTAAGTTGGGCAACACAGACTCCGATATGAACATTGTCAATATCTTGAAATCCCTTATTGGTATTGTCAGGTTGCATTACATTATGTGTGCTGATTTACAAAGCATGTTTCCATTGAAAGCACTTTTGTAAATCAGACCCCCATGTCTCATACCGCCTCCAGCATGCTGCATCCTATTACAGCCAACAGCACCTTTGCTCAGCTTCTCTGAATCATCTTTCAGCACATCTACAGATTACTAAAATTGTTACCTGTCATGCCCCAATACTGTCATTACATATCATTGTTCAGCAATTTGCAATGTTGTTGCCCACTGCTAGGTGTACATATGTCTGGTAATATACAATGGCAGCATGGTGGAAAATGGTTGATAAAGACAACTAGAAAGGGGCACTCAGAGGGTAATTAAGAGACAACATATTAGGCACACGTAAAATGTCAAATGGAGAACTACACCAACAGAGAGGTACACAGACCATGAGGTCCGAAGGAGGGTGGCTAGGCCTGCCAGGGGCCAAGGACAAGAACAATTGTTGGACCCTGTCTAAACTGAGGCCCCACCCACTTAAATCTAGGCTGGTGAGTAACTGTACTTCCTTTTTTCCATTTAAAGCACTGCATGTAGTAATCTCTTGTCAGGTGGTTTCAGAGAAAACAAAGTGAACTCCAATGTTGTAAAGTGTATTCTAACAATGGTTTTGTGCTTTCTTAACTCGATACCCAATGACAATTTGTTTGTCTTTATTGGAGAGGATTGCAATCTTTTGCCTAGAATAGATAATCAGATTAGCATTTATACATATGGATGTTTGTGTGCATTGTAAACTTAAACATTCGCAAGATAATAGGCAGTTTGCATTTATTTTCTGGAGACAAGCTGCATGTGTTTGTGTGGAATATTGTGGGTGACTTCCGCCGCAAGTTAGGGTACCATCTTTAATTTCTTGATGTATTATTTTAAATGAAACAAAATATTCTTTTTCTTTTGTCAGATTTTGGGGTATGATTGTCGTGGTGGGCGGTGTCAAATTTGGGATATTTCTCTGTAAATTAATCTAACATTAGGAACTCAGATACATTCTATAGATTGAAGTCACAACAAAATGTAAGTATTTGCCTCTCTTAACTTTCAAATCTTCCCACTCATCAGAAAAGTCTAACTGCAGTGTGGGGAAGTCAACAGGTATTTTGTGTGGCTCACCTCATGTTTCTTACAATGGATCAAGAGGGTCCCCACTGCTGTTACCTGACATACTAGTTAGAATAAAAAAGAGTGGGTTTAGAAAAACAGCCAAACTAGAATTGATGACATTTAACCACAGACATTTAAATCAGTTGATTAACCCCTTAAGTTCTAAGGGCATCTATGTTCGTCCTAACATAGTCCCATATGGAATCATTGTAGGTTGCGCCCACTCCTGCTCTTATGATATCTTGAGCTCTACAGCTCTTATAAAGTCATTCAAAACTGTTTTTTTCAGTAGAAACTTTTTTAAAAATACACATCATACACAAATTACATAGCATTAACCGTTACATATAAATACATATTTCCACTGCAGTATTACTCCATTGACAGCAATTTCCTTCAGGTATTTGCAGCTCTTCTACACCATTTTACGCATCATCCATTCAGGACATGCAGATTTAGCAATGCTACATTGGACCAATTGTGGGCATGTGGGCGAGCATATATTGAGGACTGTTTTTTTTGCACATTTTGGAACACTTGTGGATTCAGCATAAAGTAAAGGATAATCCAGACTTGGACACCGTGCTTTCTGTGCCTCCAGAGACACAGACGCACCTCACTGTCGCCACCCAACAAGGCAGAAACTTGTTTTTGGGGTGGCTGGTAGTACTCTTTTTCAGCATTTCAGGTCTGGACTGTCCCGTGAGCGGGACGAGTCTGATCTGAGCATGGTTATTCCTTCCCTCATAAGGCCTGGTGAGCTAGGACCTGATTATAGACCCTCCTCAGCAAACACCATCTCGAAGAATCAGTTATTTGACTATGTTCGTTTCATTAGAGTGGCTCTTCCATTTTTGGCCAATAAAATCTTCATACCATGACTGATGGGTAGTAATGCAGCTGAAACCATTGCAAGTGATAATGCAGACATGCATTCATCCACACTTGCTATCTAGCTCCACTTGGTGTCATCTATCAGCCAAAACCATGAATATTTGTGTTTGCTCAACTGGGTAGCATTAGAGGCAATGCTAAAAACCTGATGAAAACAATGTCATGAGAGTTTGCTAAAGGTTTACCGGGCCAGGAACTTTATATAAGACATAGATACTATTACTGATACGCTTTTGCCCACAGAATACCAGTACAAATGCTATAAATCAGGAATGGAAGCCTATGGCATTTGATCCAACTGATAACAATGGCTGATGTAAATGTGAGAATTAAAATAATTAACCAAAAATAACTTTGTGACTTGCTCACTACATGAAATGTGTTCAGTAGTCTGCCAGCTAAAGCCAATATTATGTTAATGGGAATTTGTATAGCGTTCTAAATCCAACGAGTCATCCTCTTGGTGCTAAATTGACTAGGTATTTAAGAAAAACTATAAATAGCTGAGGCGTCAGAAATAATGAAATCAGGGAAATGTAGAGCTATCGGATATTTAATTCGCTCATGGACCTCAACAGAGCGTGTATGTCGTGTTAGAGTGTTGCAGAATTATGCAGCAAGGGCACAGAAGGGTCACCCTGCATTGTGGGATTTCCTATATGGGATCTTTTTGAGAAGCAGGGCATCAGTCGATGGCAGAAGTTGGTTAGAGCAGCAGGCAGAACCTGATCATAGAAATGACAGTGAATGATGAAGGATTCCTTAAATTCTATTTTCAAAGCCAGCAGGTGCCAGTGCGTAGGTCTGCATGCTAGAGTCACGTGATATGCGTGTCTGAGCTGACAGCGCTGTCGTGTTATCCAGTTGTGGCGGTCTTGCGGACGACAAAGAAGGTTCTGTGGCAAGCAAGGAAAGAGAATGTTGGTGCAGTCTAGACGTGGCAATATGTTGGGCAATCGCAGTTGTGGTATGTTGTGGGTGGGGCAGTGTTATGATGTTGAAGCTTAGTAGAACCTTCATAACCCTCAGCTCTCGATGACGTTCTCTTCGTGTGATTCTGTAATTCGGGGACACACAGGAAGAGGACGACATCGGAGCGATTGTATCGTGCAACCCTCTACTTAACAGGCATGTTACACATGAATAAAAAGACACTGCCCCTTTAAGGGCAGCCAAGGAGAAAGAGCGGGAGGAAAGACGGAAAGGGAGGGGCTGGAGGGAGGAGACGGCAGTTGGAGTTTGGAGGTGAAAAAAGTTGGATCACCGCGAATTTGGCTCCGTGTCATTTGTAGGCCTGAGTGCGTGCGTATGAGCGGGGTCCAACACTGGCGACGAAGCCGATGCAACCCTTTGCATGCCGGCAGCAGTTTGGAGTGCCTGTGAGCCCAGCAGTGTGAGGAGGGCCTGCGCGCCCAGCAGCGTTCAGGGAGGGCCTGTGTGCCAGGCGGATCAGCAGAGGCCTGTGTGCCCTGCTAGGTGGGCCCGTGTGCCCAGCAGTCAAGGAGGGCTCGTGAGCCCAGCAGACCCGGTGGGCCCGTGTGCCCTGCAGTGTATCAGGACCGGAGAGCCCAGCAGTGTGGAGCTCAGCAGTGGTAGCCCGCCAACAGCAGACCAGCCGACCGGGAGATCGTAGGGCCCGTGAGCCCAGGACCGCAGCGCCCAGCAGTGGAGGTCCCGCGCCCCCTTGGCAAGAAGAGGACCGCGGACGCCAACGACGAGAAGAGCCCACGAGCCGGAAGAGGCCCACGAGAAGTAGGAAGACCACGAGGGAATACAGCAGGCCCACACGTCACGGAAGAGGAGACCCGCAGGCTCGCGGCATCCACCCTCCAAGTAAGGTGTCGGAAAGGGGTAGCAAAAGGGGAACCCCGAGTCTCCCACCCACGTGACACATCAGTAAACACACCTAAAGGTGACATTTGCCAGAGTGCCGTTCTGCGCACAAGAAGCAGAAGGTGAACAGTGTGCCCCAACACGCGAACCTACACCGCAGCAGAACAAGAGAGCCATTGTGCAAAAGCCTACTAGGGCACCCCGAGCATCTGGACGCAGCACTCCACGCTGCACACCAAGAAAGCCCACAACTAGGTGACAACACACGCACACCACCTCAGTGGACGTAGGACCACCAAGCGACACCACCATGTCATCTGCAGACGCGGCAGACCCTAATGCACCACCACCACCACCACCGGGAGCTCCCTCCTCTCATGCAAGCCTGATGAGGAGACCTGCCCCGTTCACGTTAAACCCACACCATGACCAGGGGCAAAGATGGGAAGAATGGATGGAGGAATTTGACGACTTCGTAGGTGCCATTGGCACGCAAGAACCTCCCAACATACTGAGTATATTTGCAAATGTCGCAGGGAGAGAGATCAAAAACATTATACGCACAATCCCTCCACAAGATCGCACCACATATGCAAGACTCCTGCAAGCCATTAACGAAAAGCTGGTCATCTCACCTAACCGGGACTATGAAAGATACACTTTCAACCAATGTGGCCAGCTACCTCACGAATCAATAGGGGAGTTTGTAATACGTCTCCAAAGGAAAATATCCAAATGTGACTTTGCTAACTTTAATGACGAAGAAGCCATTAGATTACGCATTATAGAAGGGTGTGTATCCTCGATGTTCCGGAAGCACCTCCTCAAGAAACCCTTATCCCTAAAAGAAGTGCTAGACCTAGCCAGGGTCTACGAAAGAGTGGACATTCAGGCAGCAGCCATTGAGAACCCAAAAAAGGGAGAAACTATAGCCGCAATACATCCCTATGCCCGCCAGCTAAACCCCAACCAAGGACCAACCAGAGGTACCCGACACAACGAGCACAGGGTGACCGCCAATGCTATCGCTGTGGATTCGAATATCCACACAGAGGACCGTGCCCCGCCATCGGGCAACGGTGCATGAGATGCGGAATGGAGAACCACTTCCAAGTGATGTGCAAGGAACTACTACCGGAAGGGGGATCAACACGCCCACGACCTGCCCCTCGCATAATGGACGCACATAAAGAACAGCATCACCAAGTGGATAGGAACTTACCTCTCATGCCATCATATCAACGCCCAAACACAGTGAGAGCTCTGGAGGGACTTCAGATTGAACCGGACAGGAAAGACCACGAACTATATGATGCCTATCAGGATGACTTCATGCAGGAACTAGAACGCGAAGACAACCGCAAAGCGGAAGCACCAGACATCCGGGAGTGCGACAGAGAGCCATACCCCTACGCCCCACCACATTATCCACCAGGTGGAAATGAACAGTCTCAATACCTGCAAGACGGCTACGACCGAGAGTATGTATGCCTTCTCAGTGTGGAGGAGGAGGACACTGCGGCTCCCAGAGTAACAATTCAAATGGGAAGAGCCCAAAACAGATTTATCGTTGACACAGGTGCGACGGTAAACGTCATGAATGAAGACATTTATCGTGAAATAGCTTCGGCATACCCCATCCAAGAGTCTAAGACACACATCTTCCAATGGGGAGCAGACCAACCCATGACATCAAAAGGGAAATTCCAATGCGATCTACGGCACAGAGACATCACAGCAACCGCCACGATACATGTGATAAGAAGCCCAGCTATTGGCCGCTGCCTTCTCAGTTACAGGACAGCTAACGCACTTGCCCTGATTGACCTACATTATGACCAGTCGGAGGTCATTGAAGGACTACCACTACCATGCGAATCTGTCAGGACAATGATAGACAGACCATTGGCAAAAAGGGAACTCAAGAACACTTTCCCCAAACTATTCGAAGGAGTAGGAATGTTAAAAGGGCCATGCATCAAACTACACATAGACAAAAATGTCAGGCCAGTTCCACAACACCCACGGAAAGTGGGTTTCCACCTCCAGGAACAAGTATCAAAGGAAATACAACTTCTCCTCCGGAATGACTTCATAGAGAAAGCGGAAGGGCCAACACCCTGGGTGTCACCAATAGTAATTGTCCCCAAGGACAATGGTCGCCTTCGCATATGCGTAGACATGCGCATCCCAAATACCGCCATCCAGAGAGAAAGGCATCCAGGACCAGGATTGGAGGACATGCTAATAAGGTTAAACCAGGCGAGATTTTTCTCAAAACTTGACCTCAACCAGGGCTACCATCAACTCGTCCTGGATCCAGAATCACGGCCCATAACCACATTTGCGACGCATGACGGCCTGTTCCGTTATAAAAGATTAAATTTCGGCATCTCATCTGCCGCGGAAATATTCCAAGAGACCATCAGGCGTCTCATAGCATCGGAGATGAATGCACTAAACTACAGTGATGACATCCTGATATTTGGGAAAGATCAAGAACAGCACGATAGGGCTCTCAGAAACATCTGCTCCATCCTACAAGATGCAGGGCTAACACTGAATGAGTGCAAGTGCGTCATTAACAGAACAAGTCTCAAATTTTTCGGCCACACATTCTCAAACAACGGAATATCTGCAGACCCGGACAAAATAAAGGCCATCACCAATCTTCGAGCGCCGACGAACACAGCAGAGTTACGCTCGCTATTGGGAATGGCGGGATATTGTGCGCGATACCTTCCGAACTACGCCACAACGACTGACCCGCTCCACAACCTCCTGAAGAAGAACCAACCATTCATATGGGACGCACCCTGCCAGGAGGCATTCATAGCGATAAAAGAGGGACTTACCAACAACAAACAACTGGCATATTTTCATCCAGACTGGCACACCATCATCACAGTTGATGCGAGCCCGGTGGGACTGGGAGCCATCCTAGCACAAACTGACTCTGCAGACAACGGCCACCATGCAATAGTTGCCTACGCCAGCCGAGCCCTGTCACACACGGAAAAAGCTTACTCTCAAGCAGAGAGAGAAAGCCTGGCCGCGGTATGGGCGTGTGAAAAGTACCACCACTTCATCATTGGCCGGAAATTTACCCTAGTGACAGACCACCAAGCCCTCCTATCTATCTTTGGGAACCCCAGGACGAAGATGCCACCCCGCATAGAGCGATGGGGGATAAGACTACAGGAATACGATTACACCATTATCCATAAACCAGGAGGAGATGCAAACCCAGCTGACTATTTATCCAGACACCCTCTACAGGACAAAGATGACACCTTGGCACATGAGGCCACTGAATATGTCTTGTACCTATCGTCAAATGCCATGCTGCCCACCATCTCGACCACGACGTTCGAGGAAAGGAGCAAAGCCGACCCAACGATCAGGGCCGCTATCACACTCACTCGCTCCAACAAATGGAGAGAACACCACTCAAGCAGAACTGAAGAAGGAGGTGTAGACCAGAAAGAATTGGACCGGCTAGCCAAAGTAAAAGATGAACCTATAGCAACTGACCAAGGGCTGCTACTACGAGGAAAGAGGTTAGTAGCACCAAGAGACCTAAGAAAGACACTAGCAACGCTGGCACACGAAGGACACAGGGGAATAGACAACACAAAAAGGTTCCTCAGGAACTATGTCTGGTTCCCATATATGGACATGATAGTGGAGGACATGCTCAGACACTGCAGACCCTGCCAACTGGCAGCCCAAGGACCAAACCCAAACCCCCTCCAACTCACCACGCTCCCAACGAGACCCTGGCAAAAGGTCGCAATGGACTTTTATGGACCCGTAGAAGAGGGAGGGTATCTATTAGTAATAATAGATGAGTACTCAAGATTCCCGTTTGTTAAGCAAACACCCTCGACATCCTTCACTGACAATGCACCCATAGTGGATGAACTTTTCAGCGAATGGGGCATCCCCAATGTCGTGAAGACTGACAACGGGTCCCCTTTCCAGGGACGGGAATTCGCAAACTTTGCAAAGCACCTAGGCTTCTCCCATCAAAAAATCACACCACTCTGGCCCCAAGCCAATGGGATGTTCGAACGGTTTATGGCCACGATCAAATTGACCCGACAAAAGGCAGTAGCGGAACAGACACCCCATCCGAAAGCCATCTGCAGCATGCTCCGAAGCTACCGGAACACTCAACATGACGCAACTGCAAAGCCACCCGCTGAACTCATGGTGAGATACCAACTCAGGACGCGTATCCCACGATGGGAGGACTACACACCGGAAGAAGACCTAGCCATCAGGGAACGCGACGCTGAGAAACGAAGGAAAGCCAAGCAATGGGCTGACACAAGAAGGAGAGCAAAGGAACAACAGCTGGAAGTTGGACAAACAGTATTGGTCCGACAAACACAGCGCAAGAAAACGGATACTCGTTACCATCCAGAGCCAAGAATAATCACAGCCATCAAAGGGCCCATGGTCACGGCAACTGGAGAACTAGGGGACATTACCCGTAACTCCTCATTCTTCAAGAAGCTATATCTGGAAGAACCTGAAACACCAGAGAAACCCGACGAGAGCCTCAATGAGGAAGAGGAAACGGAACCCCCAATAGAGTCAAGCGGCGAGAGCCGAGAATCACCAGGGTGACCCCCGAGGACGATAAAGAAACCGGTGAGGCTCATCGAACAGATGTAACTGGACTGTCATGATAAGTACGGGGGAGGTGTGACACATGAATAAAAAGACACTGCCCCTTTAAGGGCAGCCAAGGAGAAAGAGCGGGAGGAAAGACGGAAAGGGAGGGGCTAGAGGGAGGAGACGGCAGTTGGAGTTTGGAGGTGAAAAAAGTTGGTTCACCGCAAATTTGGCTCTGTGTCATTTGTAGGCCTGAGTGCGTGCGTATGAGCGGGGTCCAACAAGGCCGAGCTTAAAATATACTCTGCTGCAACATGAGGAAGTAAAAGACGTATTTGATGACTGCAGTTTTTTTAACTGCATTCAGAAATAGACTTTGCCCAGCACTGTTCATATGACAGCCTATGTCTTGCTAATCAAGATTAAATTGTTCTCACCAGATATGTGTCATTTTCCTAAATTGCACCCAAGGGTATCCGGTCCTTGCATTGACAACCAAAGCATTGACAGCCAAAGCATCTAAAAAAGCATCTAATGCATTTTTTTTAGATAGTAAACGGTTTAGTTTCATAAAAATGGGTTTTAATGGTTAAAAAAAGAGGTGCATGAAGGGGCACCCCCCATTAAAAAAAATGAAAAAGATGCATTAGATGCTTTTTTTAGATGCTTTTTTTTAGATGGTATGGCATTACATGCTTTCGCTGTTGATGGAATGACTGTAAACCACACTAAGATCCCAAGCTTCTATGATTCCAAGAAAAGCACAGAATAATAGCATAACCTTAAATAAGTGTCAACTCAAACACAGCTCTGTCAGCAAGAGACAGGCTTCTCGCAAAGATACTACACGCGCAAAATATTGTTTACCCGATGGGCCTAGCTATTGTGCTCAGTAGAGCACACATTGTGTGTTGAAACAGATTTCAGAAGCGTGGTCTGCATCAGCTAATACTGACTGAAACTATTGCACGAGCTCGGTGCCGGCCCTCCAGCAGTTACACAACTCCCCCAAATAACCGCTTAACTCGTAGAAGCCCTTTCCTCAACACCTCCACGTGACTCCTTCTCCTTGTACATTCCAGATTTAAATGTAAAGCTCTAGCGATCCGCGCAACAGCCGCCGAATAATAGAACAGCACAATTCTGCAACCACTGGAAAGAACAACTCTTCTTTCTTCACTTTTGTACAGATAAGTGTCTCGACGAACCTCGAAACACTCAAAACTCAATAAACAATTTGAAGACGTAATGCGGGAGGGAGCAGTATCGGTAAGAGTCTGGTTAATGAATTGCTTGATGAACTTATAGAGGAGATTGGGCCTTATTCACAGAGCGTTTTTCGGTGGCTGAATCCCATTGAAAACGCTTTGAGAATCAGGCCCATTAAGTGTTTGTTACCGGCACCCTGGGGGAGCAGGAGCAGCCGCAGAACAGAATAAGCTGGGTCACAGAATGCCCGAGTTTCTGGGTGCCAGAGAGATAGGAAACAGAGCCGAACATGCACGGACACTAAGTCAGCAGCAATGCTCTGCTAAACTTGTCAGCTTTATTTTTCGCCATTTCATTATCGGCAGTGCTGCTATGAATGGCCATGACAGGTGCCACTAACATAGTGTGCCGGATAATAATGTGGCCATAACAAAAAACGTGTACTATACGCGTATTTGTTTCTACTTTGCACATTACTCAGAAGGGTGATACCAGGAGACACATTGCCTGCTAAATCTTTGGCTCTAAATTGCCAACTATCGGGCAGAATGTACATCTTTTGCAGACACCAAGCACTATTCTGATGGTGGCTGATGACTGATTTCAGCTATAGTAATACAATAGACCAGGCCCATTCAAAGAGAACCGAAGGAAGGTGTGATAGAGTGTGCTTCTGCACGTGGTGATCTTGGCAAAATGTAATGACCAACGCAGCTGAAGAAGTGTGCAACTGGCTTTGCGCATAGACTCGAACGCAGTTGGCAGGACTGGGCGCTGGGCCCCTTGCTGCCATTTATGGTAATATGTAGTCCCAGAAAACAGTTCTTCCTTGATATAGTTTAATACTAATAGAGGCTAACAAGCTTGGATGCCACAGGGCAGAGGCTCTACGCCAAACCTGGGGTGCAGTTGGCCTTGCTGTCCGAATAAATGGCATTTAATAACATAGACATGAACTAAAGGAATTCTTAGACCCTTATTGTCTTGCAACAGCTGGATAGCACCGCAGGATTATCCTTGTAAGTGCGCAAGTCTGGAATTCATGAGCCCACTGTCCTTGAATTCCACTTCAGGCCCACATCTGTCCCTGCCAGCTAATAGTAGTGCTTTGAGCAGAAGTATCAACCTTTATGGACAGAGCTGTGTGGAGGCACTGCTGAGGTCATATTACGGCAAGATTGTCATTGTGACCTTTCCTCCCAGTTTATTGGGACACATAAGCATAGCATTTCTCTATAGTTCGTAGAAATAGTGTATTGTCTGTGCTTTCTGGATTACATGTTCCTGTTGTAGTGCTTGCACTGTAATACTTAAGCGTGCACGCCGATTGTAGGGTCTGCTCTGCAATGGGGAAACAGAGATAGACAATATTGACTTTGCCGCTATATAAAGACCCAACATATCAAGGGTGGGCTGGGAGTCAAAAGTGGCCCTAGCAATGTTTTTCAATGTGGCCCCACATTGCACTGTGCCAGCGAATGTAGGGAGCAAATTCAACCCTTCAAAGTAGGGTTCAGGGAGGTTTTCCCCACATCAAAATGTGCCCTGGTGATGATTTGTAAAGCACATTTCTCACCATATAAAGATTGGTAAGAAGTTAAACACAATACAACACTGACCTAAGACATGTCAAGACTGAGGACGAATATTATGGTTGCATCAGGTCTTGGAATTTCAAGGTTTTCTATCTCTCTGGAAAATGAACTTTCCCAGGACATTAGGGAGCTGTTTTGTTTGGAATGTTTTCTCAGATCTTGTCCTGAAAAACATCCTCAAAGTTAGAACCTAGCTCAAAGCTAACGGGGTTCCCCGTCCTTTCAGGTTTCAGCAGGTCCTTTTCTGGGAATGATGCTGGATGCTGGAGATAAAACAGTTTGGGGAGTGTTTACGATCTTTGATTCTGAATGGGGTAGGGGTCTCCCATGTTATTGGGGTATTCAGTGGTTTCATCCCTTCTCACTAACATCTTGACTCAAACTGAGCATAACTAGAGTCAGAGGTTGATTCTACCTCCAGCTTTGAGTCATAAAATTGTTTTCTTGTTTCCCCCCTTCCACCGGTTTGTTTCTCTCCATCTCTTTTCTTATAATTTGGTTAGGATGGTGCTTCCCAAAGGGTTTCATACACCAAGAGTCCTACCAATTCACCCCTCTTGATCTGTACTGGACTGTAGGATACATTTATAGGGGCCATTTTTATCTCCTCACTGCTGGACAGGAAAGACAGCAATCGTATCCTCCTCTTCTGCTTAATTTTACCTAGAGGCATGTGATAGACAACTGAGTTGGTAGGAATCTCTACTCTAAGTGTTAGGGAGATGACAATTTTGTCCCTAATGGAAATTTGATAATTGTAGGGAAAGAAAAGATTAATAGTATTCCCATACACATTTTTACAAGAGGGTAAAATGGCTTGTGAAGCCAAAGAGAAAACCCTGACTCCCACTCTTTGGCCCAAATGGTGACTGGGCTTTTAAGGTCTTTTTATAGGACCCATCCCACTGGTAGATACTATGATCAGTGTGGACCTTTTCCCAGGTATATAACTTGTGGGACCAGAAGTAGTCTTAGTCAGTTTACAAACTCTTGGGGTCCCCCAATTCCTATCAACCAGGTCAGATCGTACTTTCTTCATTCCTTTTTTCTCAGGAATAATTTTGAGTAGAGAGGGCGCTAGAGAGCCATCCAAGATGGCTGCCTCCTAGAGAGCTCCGTGTGGCTCTCCATTAATCCTGCGACATCCTTCCCTCTGCGGTGTTCATTTCTCCCGCAAACACAGACTGGAGCCTTCAGGAGACACCGAACAACATTTTAAGCCCGATATTGTCTTTGGCGGGGAAGCGGCGGCCGAGTCCCGGCCAGGCAGCAGGCCTGCGGTTCGTGCCGGCAGTGAGCCTGGGACGGAGGAAGGAACGAGAAAGAGGCGCAAAGGCTCCCCTTCGAAGCTCGAGCGGCGGCGCGGATGTGTCACCCGACACCCAGAACCTACAGAGATCCGTGGAGTTGAAGAGCTGGGCCGCGTCAAGCAGCGGGTAGACGTGCGCGCCGGTGGCGCCAAGAGACACACAGTCTCCGTCCCTGCAACGGCCCAGCCGACGCCCAAGAAGCAGGACGACAAGCGGTGGTGCTCTCGCCGAGCACCCAGGTAGGAGCTCCCCCCAGCGTGCGCAAGCTACCTTCCCGATCCCCGTCAAATCCCTCGGTGAATGAAGGAGGCATAGCAGGGTACGCCTCGCCAGCAACCGTCTCCAACGCCCAACCGGCTGCGTCCCTCCAATACGAAGAGCGCGCTTGACCGGCTCCGAACAACCGGGGATATCTCCACCATCACCCGCGGCCACAGCGAAAGCCACAGCGAACAGCCCATTTGGCCAGGGCCAATACAATCAAATCCCAAGGCCGCCGATTTGCAGAGCCCAGTTCAGAGACCCTCTGCGCCCCATAGCATATAGCATAATTCGGCAAGCAGAGGAGACCCAGACTGACAAGATCACCATTAGGAGGTTGGCTACGATACAGGGCCTAACGTGCCACGACTCCTTACACTGCAGCTCGATAAACACTCGACGGCTCACGCCCAGAATATCGGCAGCCAGAGGAACACAGCGATCCCGTCTGAAAACCTCAAAAGTCGCCTCCCCCCACGAGAACAGCACTAACCAAAGTAACTCTGGTGGTCCCAACCCCCGAGCCAACCACAGACCCAAGGATCACTGCCGTAAAGAGAAAGGACGGCTTGTGCAGGCCCTACAGAATCAGGGGGGAAAAACCACCTCACAAGGAATTCACTCCAAACCACCCCCAAATAGCAGCCCAGCGCAGACCCGGCAGCTGCCCCAGCGCAACACCACAACGAAACCAATAGACGCCACTCAAATACCAGTGTTTGGCCCACAGTTACCAGTCGGCCCCATTGTTGAGTGCCCAGAAGCAGAAGAAAGTTTAATATGGGGAAATTAGACAAATCCCAAAAGAAACTGAACTTTGAGTCTGGCTCCACCAGCAAACCGCACTCCGAGGCGAGCGGAGTAGTGTCACCAACACCCACTACGTCCCCGCCAGAAGAACAACTACCATGTTTCGATATCAGAGAAATCCTGATGGACCTCAAAGCGGGAATCGGCGACTTGGGCAGTAAACTCGACAACCTATCATCGAAAGTAGACCTGCTCCAACATCGCCTCGACAAGCACGCCGACAGGCTAGACACGGTGGAGCAACGAGTATCCGACCTGGATGACGGCGCAACAGGCCTTGCCACACGAGTCACCGCCCTCGAGTCCCAGATGAAGTCTGTCAATGCCAAGAATGAAGACTTAGAAGGACGCTCACGAAGGAATAATATCAGAATCATCGGATTCAGAGAACAACAACTCCAAACGAAAATGGAGGACCATGTCGAACAGATTTGCATAGACCTTTTCGGGAAAGAGATCCTCTCCAAATTGTTCGTAGTCGAACGAGCCCACAGAATTCCGAGCGCCAAACCAATCCCAGGCGCAAGTCCACGGCCGATTATTGCAAAACTATTAAATTATAAAGATAGAGATGCGATACTCAAGGCTGCCAGAGAAAAAGGGAAAATTCAATATGACGGAGACCCAATTCAATTTTTCCCAGATTTCTCCCCTACCGTTCAAACACTGAGGCGCTCCTTCACGACAGTTAAGAGAAGGCTGCAAGACAATCAAATACAATACTCAATGCTCTTCCCAGCAAAGCTTCGCATTCAACATGATGGGAAAGCACTCTTCTTCCACACGCCTGAGGAAGCCAGCGACTACCTGGATCACGCCGGCTACAGATCCGCCGCTAATAACTCCAGACCGCAGCGTGAACACCAAAGACGCAGAGAACCGCCATAACGTTCAACCCAGACACCCAAGGAAACAGAATCCATATCCTAGGTAACAAGACATAAACCTAATACCGCAGAGACTAACTCCTAGTGTAAAGGAGAGCCACCCTTCCCTCTCGGGAGGCACAAGTGCCCCAAGCACAGCAACCTGTTCAGTTTAGTTATGAAAAGGGAACCTTGCGGGTCAGTTGGGGGTTACCCGCGTGTGGGAGGGAAGTCACAGTTACCATACCACCTCCAGTTGAGGTGTACATCCTCACCCCAGTTTAGCCGTAGGAAACGGCCAAGTTTTGCGCCACCAGTTCCACGCCATCCTCCGACCCTGAGCCCCCTCCGCTCACCACCACCTCTATCTCACCGTCCATCCATTGAACCTCCAAGCAGGACCAAAAGGAACAAAAAACGAATCAAAATGGTCCCCGATCAGTTCTATTCAAAATCATAACCTGGAATATAAGAGGAGGCAACATCCCATCCAAAACCAGAAAAATCCTCCAGTACCTTAGAAGACATGAAGTCGACGTTGCCATGCTTCAAGAAACTCACTTACTCCCGGAGAAGGATCACCAGTGGGCCAAGAGCTGGGGGTGCCATAGATATTTTTCATCGTACTCATCTTACTCCAGAGGAGTCGCGATCTTAATACACAAAAGGATCAGCTTTCGGCTTGTCCACACCACAAAAGACGCCGAAGGGAGAACTCTTCTGGTGAGTGGCATTATAGCAGGTCAGAGAATCACCTTTGTTAACTCCTACGCACCGAACATAGACGGCCCCGACAACTTCGGCTGGGTACTTTCCCGTCTACCATCTCATGAACCAGCGACTATAATCTGGGGCGGAGATATGAATACAGTGATGGATCCGGTGAGAGACAGATCTAGAACAACCCCGCAATCTCCATCCAAAGCCAGCCTCCAAATAAAAGAAATCTGCAAAGCATTCAATCTGAAAGACGCATGGAGAACGTCTAAAGGGGAGCTGCGCGAATATACTTTCCACTCTGCCGTACACAACTCGAGTTCCAGGATCGACTATCTGTTCATCTCTGTGAACGGCCCATGGACAGGCGACCCATGTGATATCCATCCAAGAACTCTCTCAGACCACTCCCCGGTGACTCTCGTACTAAACCCAGCATGCCCCAACCCCCCTCTACAGCGGTGGCGCTTCAAAACCGGCTCGATGCGAGACGAGGTGTTCGCTGCCGAACTAAGAGAAGAGATTGCGGTGTTCCTCGAAGTCAACACAGGTTCCGTAGCCTCACCCAGCACACTGTGGGAAACTCTAAAGTGTTTCGTCAGAGGGGTCTGCCACGCTAAAGAAAATGGCATATTGAAACTTATACGACGGGAGCTGACAATTTGTGAAGGGAAACTAAAACAACTCGAACTTCAGCGCGTGAGCGCAACCAACCCGAACATACCAGTCGCTCTGAGAGAAGAGCTACAAAAATTCAATAGCGCAGCAGATCGAGAAGTGAAATTTCTAAACCGCAACAGCCTAATCAGACAATACGGCGAGGGTCAAAGACCGGGCGCCCTCCTGGCAAATCTGGTCAAGGCACACAATAAACTAGCGCCAATTGAAAGGATTCAGACCAGGCAGGGACACTTCGTCCACACTGATGAAGACATAGCAGAGGAATTCAGGCTTTTCTATCAAGACCTATACAGCAACAGCCACAACAACGACCCACAAGTCTCGTTGGAATACCTCGAAGACGCAGAGTTATACTGGGTCGAGCACTCCCTGCGGGAACCACTGAACGACCTAATCACACAAGAGGAGATCACAGAAGCCATCAAATCCCTCCCTAGCTCAAAAGCTCCTGGCCCAGATGGCCTAACAGGAGAGTTTTACAAAGCCTTCGCCACCACCCTCGCCCCCCTCCTGGCGACAGTATATGCCGAAGCACTAGAAAAGGAGACTCTCCCCCATTCCTCCCGTGAGGCCAACGTCATCCTCCTGCATAAACCAGGCAAGCCACCAGAGGATTGTGCGTCGTACAGGCCCATCTCCCTCCTCAACCTCGACAACAAAATACTCGCAAAAGTGCTTGCCAACAGGCTACTACCATTGATGCCCACCCTCGTCCTAGCAGACCAGGCAGGCTTCATTCCTGGCCGCAACACGACCTTCGGCATCAGGAGGCTGTTCAGCGTCATTGAAGCACTAGATCCCTCAACTCAAGCAATAGCGGTCCTCCTCGACGCTGAAAAGGCATTCGACTCGGTGGAATGGCCATTTATGTTCGCTGTACTCACCAGAATGGGTCTGGGAGCCCGCTTTGTCAAACTAGTTTCGTTATTATACAACGAGCCACGCTCCAACATCATTATAGGCACGGCAAAATCGGCTCCAGTGATACTCCAGCGAGGCACCAGACAAGGCTGTCCACTTTCAGCATTGATCTTCGCCCTGGTGATGGAACCGCTGGCCTCCATCCTAAGAGAACATCGACAACAAAGAGGTCTTGTTATCGGACCACACAAGCTCATAATATCCCTCTACGCAGACGACGTGGTCCTATTCGTCCGCAATCCCGAAGAGAACCTGAACCCTGTCATGAGGGAAGTAATCAAATTTGGAACAGCCTCTGGCCTGAAAATCAATCAGTCAAAGTCCATCATCTTCCCGCTGACTCCAGCCACCAAACCCTTTGTAGATGACTTCCAATTCACTTGGAAAACGTCCAATGTCCGCTACCTGGGAATCCAAATGTCCTTGAACTATCACGAGGTGTTCCGAGACAATTACGAAGAGGTGACCAAGTCCCTCCAGGAAAAAGTGACAAGATGGAAGACCCTTCCACTAACGCTCTGGGGAAGGGTCTCCCTAGTTAAGATGGTGATCCTACCAAAATTACTCTACCTGTTTTCCAATATTCCAATATTCCTTCCTCAAACTTATCTGAAGAGACTGAAGAGCATGGTCCTTGAACTCCTATGGGCAAATAAACCGGCCAGAGTGGCATATGCAACGCTAACACTTCCGGTGACAAGTGGTGGCCTTGCCCTCCCGGACCTGGAAAAGTACTTCTGGGCAGCGCAAGCACAATTTCTCAGTCACTGGTACGCCTCCCACACAATCAGACCCCACGTTCAGGTGGAACGGGCGCTGGCAACACCGAATCTGTTAACCGCAGTAATCTTCAGTCAAATTCCCATTCCCAACTCCACCATGAACGTAATGCTCTCAACTTACAGAGTGTGGCTGCGACTGGCCCAAAGGCAAGGGGTAAAAACGAGATACTCCCCACTGTTACCAGTTAAATTCATTCCAGGAGTTCCACTCACATCTGAAAAAGTGTTTCATCAGTGGGCCGAAAAGTTGAAAATTGAGACTCTGGGGGATCTCTTCACAGAAGACGGCTTTATAACTCCGCAACAAGCTAAAGCGAAAGGAGGCACCACCGCACTCGATGTATTCCTCTACTTCAGGACCCGTTACACATTTCAAGCGATCCTACCAGATTTCCCAAGACAGCCACGGACCTGGCAATTACTTCACAACGCCATTCAAGCGCAGGGTGAAGGCAAGCTAGTGTCACAAATCTACAAAGCTATTACTACCGATACATCACCTAAACTCGGCCAAGCAAAGACCAGATGGGAAAGAGCCCTGCACAGTACAATATCAGCGGAAGACTGGACTTTCATCTTGAAGCAGACTCAAAAAATCGCCCTCAACACACGCTTTAAACTAATCCACTTCAACTTCCTACACCAGACCTACTATACACCTGCGAAAGCGAACAAACATCACCCTGAAACAGCTGCGAAATGTGAGAGATGTGGGGAACATTCGGCAGACTTCGTCCATTTGGCATGGGACTGCCCCGAAATAACACCATTCTGGAATCAAGTCTTGGAGACAACTGCAGCAATAGTGGGAGAGGCGATACAGCCGAGCCAGACTGCGGCATTGCTGGGTATGACGAGGCTGCTCGCTGCCCCGACAAGGAAACTGACAGGTCTTCTGTTGACACTGGCCCGAAGGAGAGTGGCCATGTCCTGGGGCCGAGGCCCCCCTCCATCGTTCAGCGCCTGGCGCAAAGATATCCTTTACTGCCAGGATGTGGAAACAGACTTTGTCAAGCTACTTCCCCTACATGCCCGACCTCCAGACATCTGGGGACCGTTGATAACATTCTTGCTAAGAGAATCGGAGGAGGTCTTTACCAGCCAACCAGTTGCCTCAGACACAAGAGAAGGGTCTCAGTGAAGGCACAGGACTAGCAGCACTATTTCCATGCTACATCGACCTGGAAACAAGATAGCACGAACAGTAGAATCATGGGCCGAGCGAGGGGGTGGGGAGGGGAGCGGTGGGAGGAGGACAGGTGTGTGGGACATGGCGCAGAGTTAAGTCCACCCTAATGTGGGTGTGTATTTGTTATTATGTCGTTACAGGACTACACAAAAACCAAAAATAAAGGTTTTAAAAAAAAGGAATAATTTTGAGTAGGGCCTCTGTTAGGAATTATTCATTTCACTGAGTGAAGGTTAAATCAGAAATTATTTCAGTATCGTCTTCCTGAAAGGGCATTGTTTCAACCCTAGGGTCAACTACGGGCTCTATGTCGGCCTCCTCAAATCCTTTTGTTCCGCTCTCAGTTTCTGTTTTCTTCAAAATGGTCCATGCTACCTTGTCCCCAGGTTTGACATGATAAGGTTGTTTGTGACAGTTTGATACAAGTATTTTAATATCCCATCTGTAATCTGGGTCAATTAAACTAGCCATTATAGCTGGGATAAATATCCATATCAGCCCTGAAGGGGCCGGCAAGGAAGGGGCCGGCCACCTCAGGCCATGTTGACTAATAAATTAGCACAAGTTACAAGACCACTTAGAGCAACATGGACTGAGGGGGCCTCTCCTTTCTAGATTCTGTGTGTATTCCTAAAAAACACACAGCATCTGCATTATTTTTTTTAATCCATGCTATTGTCTTGAAAGTATTGCACTCTAAAGGTCAAGCTGCCATGAGGCCCACATAAAACGAACAGCTATGTCTGGTTAAGGATCTACTAATACATGGAGAACTGCAAATCCAGCTTGCACGTGTGAGGCAAACTAGAATAACCTTTTGTTTTATATATATATAATATTCAGTAATAAAACTTTGTTAAAGGGACGTTATGGTTAAGTTGTGCTACTAAAAACCTATGAAATTCAGTAAAAAAACTTTGTTAAAGGGAAGTTATGGTTCCAAGTAAAACCAAAAAACCCCTGATATTTGCCAGTTATGGTAAGCTAAGCAACCATAACTCGCGCCACCACAGTGCACTGCTAAGCCTAACACCCAGGACATCAAAGATGACATCACAAATGTCATTGATAACATCACTAATGACATCACATGTGCATTTACCTTTCATGAAAAGTCTGTACAAGGGATTCTTATTGTAATGTTAATAGAAAAGTGTCAAGGATCATTGGAATAAATATCATGAGGTATGCAGTGCATTAAGTAATGCATTAATCCAAATAGCATTGTATCATGAAGTATTTTCCAATATACTAAGGTACATGTAGTAACATAGGCATAGTGTGCAGCAAACATGATGAAGATGCAATATTAATAATCTGGCCATGTTAAATACTAAACTTATAAATGCTTTCTTATTAGAGTCTTGCGTACTGTGAAAGATTTAATAAGTACCTAATCAAACCCACTTACTACATTATTGCATTACTGCACACAAAACACAGACAACACATACAAAAAGAGCATATACAGAGAAAGTGAAGTAACCAAAAAACAGCAGTATTCAACAATCTTCATAACCTAACTGATTATCTTCATGCACAGAAATCATTGCTCTGCTTCAAAGCTACTACTTCCCTATGTATAACTATCACATATTGTGACTAGACCCTAAGGAAAGTAGTGTAAGTGCAATGTGTACAAATATGAGCATATCCAGGGAAAGTACAGTAATAAAAAAAAACAACAGAACTATAAGACAGTGTTGATAACCTTACTAATCATCTTCCTACATAGAAAGCATTGCTGTCTTCCAAGTCTGTGTTTTCCCCTTTGTATATGTTTCATATGCTTTGAGTGGACCCTAATTGAATTACTGTAAGAACAT
Organism: Ambystoma mexicanum; assembly: GCF_040938575.1. Lineage (NCBI taxonomy): Eukaryota > Metazoa > Chordata > Amphibia > Caudata > Ambystomatidae > Ambystoma > Ambystoma mexicanum. The sequence goes on along the minus strand of NC_090929.1, from coordinate 1,271,047,489 downwards.
ATTTGAAGTATAAGTCTACAAATATAGTACTTTGTACTGTATTATAGCGAATTTTTTGTTCCTGACTGTAACTGGCCTAGATATATCAGTAAAGGAAAAAAAGAGTGAGCCAGACATGTGATGTCATCAGTGATGTCATCAATGACACTTGTGATGTCATCTTTGATGTCCTGGGTGTTAGTCTTAGCAGTGCACGGTGGTGGAGCGAGTTATGGTTGCTTAGCTTACCATAACTGGCGAATTTCAGGGGGTTTTCGGTTTTACTTGGAACCATAATGTCCCTTTAACAAAGCTTTTTTACTGAATTTCATAGGTTGTTAGTAGCGCAACTTAACCATAACGTCCCTTTAAGAAAGTGTTTTTACTGAATTTCATAGGTTGTTAGTAGCGCACCTTAACCATAACCTCCCTTTACCAAAGTTTTTTTACTGAATATACATATACATAGTGTGAATTTGATAGATGTTTACTAGGATTCCCTTACTTTATAAACATGTAACACTGAACATGCCAAACCTCCCGCTAATGATTTTGATGTCCGCGGACTGTGCGAATGTCCACGGACAGACACGGACAGCATCAACACTACCCAAAAATTTAGGGGGTATATTAGATTGTTCTATCGTGTCATATAAACACTTAATACGTTCAAAAAGCAGTGCATAAACACATTAAATGTAATAATAAATAAGAAGTGCAACCTATATATGTAACACATCAACCATCCATTTAAACACCATATGTACTAAAATGGAATCTACCAAAACAAAAAAGATATGCTTCCAACATAATTACTTCACAGAAACTGCACACCTAGAAGCAACAGCAGACCTACACAACAGTAAGAACACAATTTACCAGAAGCTAGTAAGTAAACTTCATTTTTCTTATATATTTCTAAACTTTCTGTATTTGGCAAACTAAAAGTAATATTTTTTTTTACACAGAAATGTTCAGTACTTTGGAATGGCTTGAGGAACATTTCCCACGTGAGGAAGTGTCTGAAGACAGTGATACTAATGGTAGACACTTCTCTATATAAGCAAATTAATAATCATTACTTTATGTGTACTTAACATATATACTTTTTTTAACAGACCATACAAACATTGAAAATAGTACACCAAAGGAGACATTAGAAAATATTATGCAGCGTATGGAAAAAAAAATGGACATGCTTATGGAAAATTTCAATCTTTTGAAACATTTTGTGGAAGACCACATACAAGAAAAAATTAAATATCATTGTTCAACATGCACCTGTTCCCCCTCTCCATGTCCCAGTCAACTATCCCCAAACCCTCAAGACCAAGAAAAACGTTTGATGAGACTTCCATCCCTTCATCCCCTCCGATCCATCCTCTCCAAACCCCTAATTCCCCTGAAAATATTATGTTTGTTTTAATTCAGTCCTTTGTGTCTTATTTTTTTCAAAAGGCAGTTAGGGTGTCCGCGAACAGTGCGCCTGTCCGGGATGTCCGTAATTAGCAAAATGGGGGTGTCCTAAGGACACTATACCCGTCCATATTATCCGCAAGCAAGCTGGAACTGTCCTTCGAATACACGCGGTGTCCGAGATGTCCATAATTAACTAAAATGGAGGTGTCCTAAGGACACTATACCTGTCCATACTGTCTGTGCACCATCTACCCACATGCGCACCACACCCATAAATCCTATGAACATCGCGCCTGTCCGTAACTGTCCGTCTCACGTGTTGCACTTTTCATTAGTTTGAGGATCCGAACACTGTCCGTAAAACACCCGCGTGCATACGCTCACCCATTCCTGCGCATTTAGTGTCCTGTGAACACCCATCCCATCCGTAATTAATCAAAATGGGGGTGTTTTAAGGACACTATACCTGTCCGTACTGTCCGCAAGCAAGATGGAACTGTTCTTAGAACACACTCGATGTCTGGGATGTCCACAATTAACTAAAATGGAGGTGTTCTAAGGACACTATAGCTGTCCGTACTGTTTGCAATCAAAATGGAACTGTTCTTAGAACACGTGCAGTGTCCGGGATGTCCATAATTAACTAAAATGGTGGTGTCCTAAGGACACTATACCTGTCTGTACTATCCGCAAGCAAGATGGAACTGTTCTTAGAACACGCGCAGTGTCCGGGATGTCCGTAATTAAATAAAATGGAGGTGTCCTAAGGACACTATACCTGTCTGTGCTATCCGCAAGCTAGATGGAACTGTTCTTAGAACACGCGCGATGTCCGGGATGTCCATAATTAAATAAAATGGAGGTGTCCTAAGGACCCTATACCTGTCCGTACTGTCTGTAGAACAACTACGCACATGCGCACCACACCCATAAATACTACGAATATCGCGCCTGTCCGTAACCGTCCGTCTCACGTGTGTCGCACTTTTAATTACTTTCAGGACCCGAACACTATCCGTAGAACACATGCATGCATGCTCACGGCCGTTCATGTGCATTTTGTGTCCTGCGGACACCCGTTCCCTTCATGGACGTGTTTGCGACGTCATCATGTGACCGCACCCACACTGAGCATGTGTCCTGATTTGTGCACACTGTCCGGGTCCCCGAACATTCGAAAAGTACTTTTTTTAGGCAATCCAAAGTATTTGACAGTAAAAAGTCACCATTGCACATGTCCCAGACAATGACCCTGGCGTTCTACATACTTTTTGGAACTTTTCAAGCCTTTTTGGGGTGTTTGATCTGTCCGCGTACCTCGCGGGTATCCGCGAAGCGCGCACCAGCACCCCTATAAAAGGCCACACCCCAGAGCTGATCCTCATTTTGCTTCTGGCTATTGCAGATTGAGTTTTGCTGCCTTTGCTGATCTGACTTTTGATTTGAGATCATATCATCAAGCCTGATGGCATCGATGGCTGCTGCTGCTACATCTGCCTCAGCACCACCCCCAACCCCTCCACCACCACCACGTCCCCAAGAGCCTGCAGAGGGGAACAGGTGTGAGGATGTGGTGGAGGATGAAGAGGATGAGGTAGTGGAAGTCCCTACTACCAGCACTCGCCGTGAGTCTTGGGTGTGGTGGCACGTGCGAACAAGGTCACCTGCAACCAGTGCAAAATGGTGCTGAGTCATGGGAGGCCTGGTTTGTACAGCTTTGGTACGTCATCCATGAAGCGACACCTGAGGTCGTTCCACGGTGGGGCTGTTTGCAAGGTTGTACATTGTGATGAACATAGTAGGTTGAGTTCCTCTACTACATGCTCCGTTTCCGCTCCTCTCACCACAAGAGACACTCCTGTGGGGTAGCGCATCCCTCCAGCTGCCTCACAGGCCATTCACGATGCTGTTGACCCTTACCTTTGGAGGGTCACAATGTTGTGTATGTACTGCAATGCAGTACTCTGCAGGGGGGAGATTCTTCAAAGTATTTTTGAGACTGCGGTCAAGGAGCACGAGAAGACCTGCTACCTACCTAAGTAAGGCCCACCCTCCATCTTTCTCTCTCCACCTGCCCTTTCTTATCGCCGTGGTTGGTGTCCCTTCCTTACCCTGCTTTCCCCTCCTCTCCTAGTGTGTCGTGTGTAAATAAAACCAAAAAAATATAAAACAACAAACCCCCCCAAAAAAGGCTCTTTTTGGTGCAGGGCCCTGTGCATTTTTTAGAGGTCCGTGGACATCTAAAATTTTGGGGTGCTGCCCTAGCAAAAACATTGCACTTTTCTCTGGAAGGAAGTGGTGGCTCTGAAAGGAGCCTTTTGGTGGTGTTTTTGTGTGTTTGAAATACTTGAAATGTCAACATCTACTGCAAAATAGATAGCTGGAATTCCAAAAAAGCTTGCAATGCATTTTTTACATTTCTCAAAAAAAGGCACAAACAGCCTTATTTACATTGCGCCTCGCTTTCTCCATTTGTGGACCAAATGAAGAAGAATGCAGTCACATTTGTCTTTGCGCAATATGAGAAAAAACTACTTGAGAATTTGGAAACATGTCCATGACCTTCCCAAGTCCTTCTTTCATTGCAAATTGCAATGAAATTCCAGACACATGTCCTAAACTGTTCCCTTCACAATGAATTATAATTATGTCTGGATGATGCTCTGTCTCCAATGTAGCACAGAGAGGTACCAAGTCCAGCCACGTCATTCCACACACTTCATGCCTGTGCACTTCCACATGAGGGAATCCAAGATCTGCAGCTACTCCACAGCGTTCTGCATGCACCTCAAACCAATGTATCCATCAGTCTCCCAAAATCCAGATAATCTGTTTTCTGAAACACACAGCCATAGCTATCTGTTCTTCTCTCAGGAAAAAGACTTTCTGACAAACTCTCTCGTTACACAACACACCCAATAAACTTTACTGACCAATCCCTTGCTCTGCTCTTTCTCATTTGCATGCCTCTCCACCCCAAAATCCCTGTATGTAATACGCGTTGTCCGCAGACTACCGCCATGTCCGTGGACATATTGAAAATCTGAGCGTGGTGAATGTGAATTTAAATAGTGTGCCCCATTTCCCCTTTACGTTTGGCTCTGAAAAAAGCCGTTTTTTGGGGGGGTCAGATGCTTGACAGACACCTGTTATTTTGTATTTTTTTTGGGGGGGGTTTCTTACTTTACTCCTAAAATCTTCACATAACCTTCACCAAAGCAACCCTTACATTCCAAAACAGAATGGCATTTCCCATAAAAGATAAGTAAATGCCATCTTCTTTAAAATAAACAGCATTACTGGAATCAATAGTCTCATTATTACAGAAGAACATACCAGCTCTAAGCATGAAAGCACACATGCCTCGGTTGATTGCACACATAGCATTGTTTTGCTCAGAACAAAAAAAAGGACTATTGTCCCATATTGCCCTGGGCAATAATCCAGAAAAAATACTTTGGAATTTGGAAGGATGTTCATTATTGCTTGAAACAAATGTTCCAAATCTGCCAACAAAGTAAGGGCACTGACATAGCCCAAATGGAAAGCACCATAGTGCAAAACTACCACATGGGGACTGTTCATCCAGCCCATATCTTCACAAACTTGTACAATTCCCTGTACATTGTAATCAGGCACACTGATCCACAAGACCTCCACTCCTTTAACATCAAAATTGTTTGCCACATGTCTGCATTCAGCATACTGCTGTAAACCATGCACAAACATATATCCAAGCACCAACACCCTGACTTTCTCCACCTCTGCCATCTTCACTACACACAGTCTCTTTTAACACAAATCCATAACCTAAACATCTGATTGGCTGATCCCTACAGTCCCCTTTCCATGCTGGATTTGCTGGAAAACCCTGGATGTGGCACGCCCTGTCCGCGGACAGCCGCGGTGTCTGCGGACCACGTAACTCTTGGACATCCCTTCTACCCTTTCCACTTCACTCTCTCTGCCATTCCCTCATTGGATACAGCTAAGCAGTCACACAACCATCCACCAATCACATCCAAGACCTCTACATCTAACTCCATCATCATAGTGCAGCACTTCAAATGTACTGTTGGTCACTCTAATTACAAGTCTCATAGCATTGGAAAGCACCCACTACAAAAACTACTGTACAAGTCTCCAGGATTTCTGCTTGCAGCTGCATGCATATCCACATGCATGAATACAAACTACAGGTATGCATATTTTCTGCACAGTACATGTACAACTCTTATGAATGCATATAAACAGAGTAACTGCCACTTAACCTTTATAACCTATAAAATGAACTTACTGTTATTTTTCCCATCTGCTACAATCAATTGTCACTTCCAAACCTATCTGCTATCTATTTTTATTTTACACACACAGCTATCTAAAAAATTATAATATGAAAATATGGGAGAAATAACAGTATAATTTTAGAAAAACACATAGCAGTGTATTATAAAATTACACACAGCCAGGATAAGGTCATGCATCTTTATACACTCACACAGATAGACACTATCATTGAAAAGCTCCCAGCTGAAATAACACCACTGCTTGCAAATCACATCCTTCTGCTTTATTACACACACCTTCACAAATGCATACATTCCAATGCTTTTCTATAGAGTTTCTGCCATTTACCTTATAAAAAATTGCAAAATAAGTATATCATTATTTCTTCTATCTCCTAACATTCAGTAACACAGCCTTAAGAAACCAAGTGAGTTTCATACACTTACTATTCTACTCATTTACAAAGCATGTTGAACTAACATATTTAAAGTAAAATATAAAGGCTGCACATAGTCAAAGGAAATTGCACTATGTTCAGATATCAAACAAGAATACCACTACAAAAACATAAAAATCAACGTCTAAATTAACATCAGTGCTGTAAACACACAAAATTACTAACTTTTTTCCTTTACAATTGCAGTGAAGACCACTCTCCTGAAAAACAGCAGCATCTGAAGTACAAACAACAACTCAGAAGAAACCTGATCATTCCACACAAAAAAGTATGTACAATACTACCATAATATTGTTACTGTTACTCAAACACACTGTGGGGTTGATTCATGGTATTTGTGCGCCAGAAAATAGAGATTTGTGCACCATTCTGCCCACAAATCCCCATTTGTTAAACAGGGATTTGCAGGCAGAATGGCGCACAAATCCCCGTTTTTCGGCACACAAATGACATAACTCAGCCCTAGAATGTTAGTATTGCAGAACAAAGAACTGTTTTAATTCTATACCATTAGATTTAGTATTTGTGCTTCTCCTCACCACTAGCTTACTTTCAACTGTCATCTGAACCCCAGTACAGTAACACACAAATACAAGAATAGCCTTCCCAACTAGTTGTAGCTGCCCAATACACAATCACACACCACCACATACATCCTTACCATCATACTCAGACACTCATGCACACAGCACACATACATTGCAGAACAGCCCAACCCATACCTTCTTTTTTTTTTCAACAGACCCCAAAGAATGCCCACCAAAAAGCAAGTCCGTAGAAAGCAACGCATAAGTAGAGCAAATGAAAATAAAAGTGTCCAAAATAAGCATCCAGCTCTAGCAGAATTTGTACAAAAAGTTCAAACAAAAGATCTAATCGAGTCATTAAGTGAAACAAAACAAGCTTCCAGTACAAAAACTTGCCTTCCTCTTTCAAAATGTAAAATGAAACAGAAAGTGATTAATAAGAATTCAGCTACCACTTCTGCTAACAGTGCTCATATAAATATTGATGTAGTGGCAAGTAACCATACCAAAAAAAGTATTTTAGAAAAAAGTTATTAAATCTTATATAAACATGAGACAAATCATGCACAACCCTTAAAACCTACTTAATCTTAGAAGCTCTCATACATAGTGCAATCCTTCTCAAAAGGAAATTATTTATTTTAGTGTAAACAGAATGAAACCACTAACAAAACTAACTACTAAATTACAAAAAAGACTTCTCAATAAACGGAATTTAAAAAAAATAACTTCTTAAATATCTGTGGAGGTGAATAGACTCACACCACAAGCACAGAACCATATTTCAATGAAGAAGCATACAAACAAAAGCTAACAAACACAATTGCCATACATAGCAGTGGACGATGGTATGAAAAACTTAATAATACCATAATGGAACAAGAAATACTGCTTACAAAAATATCCCCAGAAAACTTAGTATCCCCTCCCAATCCGACTGAACCAGAACGTCTAGTATACAAATGGCCGTGCACGTCAATGTGTAACATTGCCAAAAAATCTTTCAAATCTTTACGCCAGTTCCTCAATCAGTATGTGAAAGGCAAAGACAAAATCAAAATGAAACTACTACAAAATATGGATACCTGTCCAGTGCGCAAATACACAGGACTACAAGGACATTCATTAGTCTGCATTTCAGGAACTATTTGCAAAAGCACCTTGCATCATATCAAAATGATATCAACACATCATCCAACTATAAGAAATCTAGTCTATACACTATACTATGCTAAAAGTCCTGCTTTAGCACTAGTCAATTTAAATAACAATCTTCTACATGGTACAGCGAAAGACCTACCTGAAGAAATAGAGCATATCCAGAGAAAATATTTTGGAAGTGAAAGACACTTACAAAATGCAATAGCTTTACAACAGACTAGCAACAATTGTACAGATGGCAAACTTCTACTACACACATACAAAAAAGAAATACTCAAATTTAAAAGTAAATCTGCTGAAGTACCATACCATGTGTGTGTGTGTTGCCGCAGACCATTTTATAAAAGTAACACAAAAACTGTAGACGTGACATACAAAATAGAAGACAATGAAGGTTCCAAATGGTTTGAATTAGCTCTCTACCTTATAGCAGAAAACAAATACGAAATAACTGACCCCTTAATACTTTGCAGTAACTGCACTACAAAACTTGACAACAACCAAACTCCTTCACGTGCTATCACAAATAACTTGCAATTATTCCCACTACCAAAACCCCTTCAACAACTCAATTTATAAGAGAGCATCATAATTCAAACAGTGCACCATTATACATTTCATCCATTAAACTCTGAAGACACCATAGATGATGCACTAAAAACATACCAAATGCGACAAACCAAAGGATCACCAATCAGCATATGGGAAAAAAGTATAGAAGCACGTGCTTTTCCTCTACTCTTTCCTACTGGGAAAGGAGGAAGGTACGATGATAGACCGATTCAGATAACAGCATCAGAATATCGCTCGTTACGAATGTATTCTGAAGATCCCAGATTTAGACAAAATGTGGAATACATATTCCACCTACTCTTTGAAAGTGAACTAGCAACTCTATGCTACGGAGTTGCACACACATTGAAATCAGGTCAGCTACGCAATTACTACAAAAAGTGCAAGAAATAGATGAGGTTTTACAATCAAGCATTACAAATCTGTTAGCAAACATGAGTGGTACTAAAGAGTACTGGTTCCGACGTCATGGAGATGTACGTTGTATGACAAGAAACCTTGGTCACCCACTTGGTTTGTTACATTAAGTTGTGCGGAATATGCATGGGAAGATTTACATGATTTCCTACGCATATCAAACAAAAACAAAACAAACATAGATATACTAACACCTGGATAACTTTGCTCTTTAGATCCTGTTAATGTTTCAAGATATTTTCATCATCGCGTCATTGCTATACTACACTTTATTTGTAATAAAACTGTTCCTCCCCTCGGAGAAGTGCAACACTTCTTTTGGAGAAAAGAATACCAATCCAGAGGAGCACCACATATCCACATGCTTCTATGGATTAAAGATGCTTCTAAATTTGGTCAAGACAGTGATTGCCACTATTTCAGTTTATCGAAAAATATGTCACTTGTGAAATTCCATCGGAAGCTACAAATAGTGCAATTTCAAAGACACAAATGTGGGAAATATTGTCGTCGCAAATACAAAAGCAAAGGGAAATACTACACCAAATGCCGCTTTGGTTTCCCTAGACCAGTTACAGGAACAGGTGAAGTGAACAACTTCATGTCTTCAGTTAGACATTGGGCCTCATTATAAGGCTGGCGCTCCTGGAATGAAGGGGGCCTTCGCAGGACCCGGATCAGACGCCTGGTAAAACCAGGCGTCTTTTCCGAATCCTGCGAGGGGAAGAGGGAGCTAACAATGGGACACTCATAATGTGCCCGTTGTTACCTCCATCCCCATTCCCATTAAACCCAGTTATTCCTCATTGCAGGAACCCGGTAAATGAGCACGGTTTGGCGGCAGCCATGGAGCTAATAGCTCCATGACTACCGCCAAACTCGTAATGAGGCCCATAGTGTTAAAGGTAAATCACCTAAGAACACATATTACATAAAAAGAACAGAAGAAGCTAAATATATCAATGATTACAATGCAATCATTGCCCTATGATGGAATGCAAACATAGATGTGCAGTACATTGCAGACAATTCCACTGCAGTTGCACGATATGTTACAGCCTACTTAACCAAAGCAGAAACAACAGAGCTTCAAGACTTCTGGAATGACCTATCATCGGACAAAACACTGGGCCTCATTACATGGAAGGCGGTAAACCATGGTGCTATTAGCACCATGGTTGCCGCCGGTACCATACCGGCACCACCATGGAGAAAAGGGGAATTACCACCCCATTCCAAGGTTGGTGGGGCGGTAATTCACCCTTTCTCCATGGCCCTTCCCGTTCCCATTTTTGCCCCATAGGGCATAATGGGAATGGGGAAGGAGCTAATTACGGTACCGCAAATTGCGGTACTGTAATTAGCACCAAGATCCCTTTGCGGGACCCAACTTTAACATCTGATCTACACCAGGCGTTAAGGTCGGGTCCCGCAAAGGGACCTCGTAGTAAGGCGGTAAGGGTTAACGTCACCGGTACCCTTAACGGTGACCGTTAACCCTTACCGCCTTCCGTGTAATGAGACCCACTGTCTCAGAAATTGTACAGCTTAGGCATAAAAATGCTCTCTCATAGAGAATGTGGCTGCTATGAAGCTGCAGATCATTTAACTATGGGGGCTCAAATGGGAATGATGAATGGTTCCTGCAAGGAGGACTTACCGGGTCCTCCTATGTCGGAATGACCCGGTAAGTCCCCATTGCAGGAACCCAGAAAAGGAGCCCGGTTTAGAGGCAGCCATGGAGCTAACAGCTCCATGGCTTCCTCCAAACTCGTAATGAAGCCCCATGTGTCTATACCACATAGCCCAAAACTTCACATACAAAAATAATATAAAACCCGATGAAAATAAAGGTAGACACAGAGTGACAAATTGTGAAGGCAGTTTAGTGAAACTTACCAAACGAAGCTTAATTAATCATATCAAATTATCATTAAAAAATCCTCACAATAAGGAACTATATCACATATCCCTGCTATAACTTTTTAAACCATTGAGAAAAGAAGAAGCGTTACTAGATATCTATGGCCCTCATTACGAGGTTGGTGGTAGTCATGGTGCTATTTGCGCCATGACTACCACCAATAACGGTACCGTGTCTGGTCTGGTGAGATGGGGACTTACCGGTCCAGTCCGACCTTGAGGGACTGGTAAATCCCCATTCACCAAACCATTCCCCATTCCCATTTGAGCCCCCATAGGGCTCAATGGGAATGGGGAAGGCACTAATAATGGTACCGCAAATTGCGGTACCATTATTGGCTGTGATTTCCCATAACGGGTCCTGTCCATAAAGGAGGGACCTGCTAAGGGAACTCGTAGTAGGGCGGTAAGGGATTATCGGCACCAGTCTCCTTACCGGTGCCCGGTATCCCTTACCGCCCTACTCGTAATGAGGCCCTATAACTCCTATGAAGACGCTTTCAAAGCAAATGAAAGCACTATTACCGATGTAAACTTTACACAGTACAAAACAATGTTGCACAATGAACAGCAACACGAAGAAGAACTCCAGGCCCGACTAGATAAGGACACTCCCGACAGCAGTCAACCTTCTGTAACAGGAAGCCAAGAACCACTGGGGCAGCCACTAATAGCAAATGAGGCAGAATTAGCTATGACAGGACAGAAGTAGAAAACACCATGTCTCACTATGAACAAGATACAGAAGACTTAACTGTACTGCAATCAAAACTGAACAATGAGCAGCGTAGCATTTTTCAAGAAGTAACAAAAGAAATTTCACATAGTGTACAACATGAAAATAAAGAATGTACCTGCCAAAATTACAAACTTATACTACTATACGTCAGTGGTCAAGCTGGTTCAGGCAAAACATTCTTAATCAAAATCATCAGCAAGTTCCTTCAACAATTGACAAACAACAAATTGTCAGCTGTTGTAGCTGCTTACAACATAGGCGGTGCCACTTTACACCGATTACTACTCCTTCCAGTATAACACCAAAACAAATTAGACTATTGTAAACTTTCTACAGAAGCTGCAATGGAACTACAAAGAGTGTTAAAACAAATTAAAATGCTACTAATAGATGAAGTGAGCATGGTCTAATGTTGGCTTTGATTCACCTCAGATTGCAAGAAGTGCTCAAAACAAACTACGAAGAGCTCTTTGGAGGAAAACATATTATTGTTTTCGGAGATCTTCTACAATTGACACCAGTGAAAGGTGAACCTATTTTTAAAACCTTAGGACACAAAATCTGTCGTAAAACTGTTGGGAGCATAGGAAATGTCAACCTTTGGCAACATTTCCAATACAGAGAATTAACTGAAAATATGCGCCAGTCTGCAGACCTCACATACGCCAACATTTTAAAAAGTATTAGAGTTGGTGTACTACCTCAAGAAGCACAATCAATATTAAAAACCCGACACATCCATGCACTGTATGGCCATAATTCATGTGCTACTGATGTCATGGAAAAATTAGCACACAAAAATGTCACTTGTATGTCCTTGATGCCAACTCTTTCAAGCTGTTCAAAATTCAATGAAACAATGTTGAAAAAAGAAATGCAACCAATAATTGAAATTTGCTCCTCAGACAAACTGGACGTACATGGTATGCCACTACCGATGTGTCAACAAGCCACAACAAGACTAAATACCTTAGAAAACTCTATCTCCAACACAACTGGTTTGGAGAAAATATTAAAATTATCTTTAAACTGTAGAGTAATGCTTAAACGTAACCTTGAGGTGGAGCAAGGACTGGTTAATGGAGCACTTGGTACAGTTGGCTTTCAAACATACCCACGTGACAACATTCAGTTTGTCAATATTCTCTTTGACAAACTATCAGAAGTAAAAAGTTAACTTGGCGATCTCACAGATGAAGGATGGTAAATCCCCTGGACCGGATGGTATAGTCTCAGAGTTTTATAAGAAATTTGAAGCTGACTTGGCTCCTATTTTGTGTGAGGTCTATAATGTACTTATGGCATCGGGTGAGATGTGTGATTCAATGAAATAAGCATTGCTCATTGTGATCCCGAAGCCGAATAAGGATAGTAAGCGATGTGAAAATTATAGTGCGATTTCACTGCTGAATGTGGACTTGAACATTTTCACTAAAATATGGGCCAATAGATTAAAGACATGTATGGGTGATTTAATAGATGGGTCTCAGGTAGGTTTTGTGCCAGGGAGTTTTGGATATGATAATATACGGACTGTGTTGGATGTGATTGGAGTACATTATGGAAAGGACTCAGATAAAACTATTGTTTTTTTTTGATGCTGAAAATGCCTTTGACAGAGTCAACTGGAAACTCATGGAATATACATTGTTACAGATGGGTTTTGGGCCTGTGTTTATGAAGATGATAGCATGTATTCGTAACAGTGTTAGGGCTAGGTTATTGACTAATGGAATTTTCTCAAAATTATTTCAACTATACAGAAGTATGCGCCAAGGCTGCCCATTGTCGCCATTTTTGTTCAATTTAGCATTGGAACCACTTGCGGAATATATTAGGCAATGTGAGCTGATAAAGGGGATTTGTGTTCGGAAAATTGAGGTTAAGCTCTTGTTTTACGCTGATGATATGTTAATTTTGTTGTCCAATCCAGGAGATTGTGGTACTGTGATAAGAGGAGGTTGGTAAACTGTCTGGCCACAAAGTTAACTGGGAAAAAACTGAGATTTTTCAGTTGTCTACAACATGTGATAATGAAATAGGGGACATCTGGGATTGTAGCTGATCGCCTGGGGGAGTCACTTATTTGGGAATTTATGTTGTTGGTGATTTTAATAAAATAATACAATGCAATTTAGATAAAGTTTTAGCTAAGATGACCTTAATTATTAGGAAATGGGAACGATTGAACTTAACCCTATGGGCTAAAATAAATGCCATTAAGATGGTTCTGTTGCCCAAAATATTATATGTTATTCAATCCATTCCTTTGTTGATTTATAAAACCCAATTATTGAAGATTGAGGAACTCTTTCAGACCTTTTTGTGGGGAGTTGGGAAAAGACCTTGGGTTCCGAAATTCATACTGATGCAGAAAGTGGAAGAAGGTGGTTTTGGCTACCTAGATCTAATAAAGTATTACAGGTCCTTTTTACTTAAGAAGAGTTCCTATTACTTTAGAGCTGAGACTGTTAAAGAGCCATTCTGGTTACGGATGGAGAGAGGGATGTGTGCGCCGTTTCATTCGGATAATCGTTACTGTATGGAAAAGTTATCAAGTAAAAAACTGGTTTTGAAACAAATTGGGGTTACTAGACAGGTTTTAGGTTCTTGGTTTGGTGACAATGGACAAACTTATGGTTTCAGTACAGATGCCTCCATTTGGCATAATGAAGCTATAAAGATTGATAATAGATGTCTTAATTGTAAGAGCTGGGTCTCAAGATGTATTTTGAAACTGGGGAATGTTTTGGATGGGACTCAGGTGTTGAGTTTTGAGGAGTTAGTAGATAGATTTAATTTGAGTTAAAGAGAAGTGGGTGGGTATTTGAGTTTGGCTTCTATGATTGATCAGAGAATCGCCATGGTGGGTGGCTCACTTGGAAAGAAGCCTGAGATCAGTAAATGATTGGATGGTCAGGAGTATGGTGCACAAACTTGCATGAATTTCATGCCCATGAATGCAAAACATATGTTGGCATGGGATGGGTTGAGAGTTACTTGGTCGAACGATATCAGTAGGGTCATTTCTGATATTGATTGGAGAGATATTTTGAGAGTGGGTGTGAATTTAGGGAAAGATATGAACTTGCGTCTGATTCGGCAGAAGATTGTTGGAAGATTGTATTGGACACCTGTGAGAATGTTTCAGTTGCAATTGAGATTAGATGACTTGTGTTGGAGTTGTAGTGCTGATAGAGGTACTCTTTTACATCTACTGTGGGGTTGCCCAAGGGTACTGTCATTTTGGAATGAGGTGATAGATAGGATAGATTTGATTTTTGGAATACGCTTACCCAGATCTGCAGCAAATATAATCTTGCTCTCACATGTTGAAAGAGGTGTTCAAATTAGAAAGCATAACTTTTGGATTGATAGAGCAGTGATGATTGCGATTAGATTGATTCTCAGGATCTGGAAGACTACGAAGAAACCCAGCATTGAGGATTGGCTGATGGATTTGAGGGTTTTATCTAGGTATGATACGGTTTCATTGAAGAATAGAAGCAAGGAAGATGAATATTTATTACTGTGGGGATCGTTTGATGCACTCTATGATTGATATTATATTCTATGAAAAATTTGGTGACAAATAGAGGATGGAATAAAGAGTTTTTTTCCTTTCATTCTTTCTCCTTTTGATGTTTTGTTTTGTCTTTGTGATGTTTTGTGTGTATTGGGTAGAATATTTGGTGGGGTTCATTTAGTTCAGTTTTGCATGGTTGATGTCCTGGCTTGGTTTACCTCTTTTCTTGCAGACCGCACTCAGATCCTTGCTATGCCCCCTTTCCTCTCTTCCCCGTGTGCCCTCACCTGTGGTGTCCCCCAGGGATCGTCTCTTTCCCCTATCTTATTCAATATTTATATCTGGGCGCTTGTCTGCCTTATCCGTTCGTATGGACTCAATTGTTATTCCTATGCGGATGATACTCAAATCCTGATCCGTTTGGATCAGGATCATACCGAGGTCTCAGCTTGTCTTCATGACTGTCTAAAAGCAGTCGGTGTCTGGATGGACCAAAATTGGCTCAAGCTCAATGGCGATAAAACGGAGGTGATGTTGGTGGGTTGTTCTCCAAGCCCATCACTATGGACCCCCGCTTTTTGGCCTACTTCATTGGGCCCCCTGCCCTGTCCAGTGGACAAAGTAAAGAACCTAGGGGTCATTCTTTCCACCTCCCTGTCCATGTCAAATCAGGTTTCAGCGGTCTGCCAATCCGCCCACCAACAGTTTAGGGTACTTAAGAGGGTCCTCCCTATGGTCCCAGAAGCTATGCGCCCTCCTGTGGTGGCTGCATTAGTCCTCTCACGGTTGGACTATTGCAACTCCCTGTACCTCGCTCAGCCGGCGGGTCTTCTCCAGCGTCTCCAACGCATGCAGAACCTGGCAGCTATACTGGCCACAGGCTCTCCCTATGGAGCACATATCTCGCCAGTGCTTCGCCAACTTCACTGGCTTCCAGTGGCTCAGCGAGTTAAGTTCAAGTCACTGTGTATTGTCCACCGGGCAATCCAGGGCCTAGGAGCTGAGTTTCTTCAAACCAAATTCGTCCGATATATCCCGGAACGCAATCTTCGCTCCTCGACCACCAACCTCTTGGTGGTCCCTAGGTACAACCGGGAAAGACTCGGTGGCAGAGTTTTTTCCATTGCTGCGGCCAGGCTGTGGAACACCCTCCCACTGCTACTCAAGTCTACCTCTAACCATTTGGCTTTCAGGAAAGCCCTGAAAACAATTGTATTTTAGCTCTCTGGCTACTACTGTTCTTCCTGCTCGGTAGCTTCCTCACCAGCGCCATGATGCCCTTGGGCGACCATGCGCTTTACAAGTCCAGGTAACATAACATAACATTTTATTATGAGATTTGGTTTAAATGGCTTGTTCATGACTTTCATTTGAAAATAAGTACTGCAATGTTAATTTGAACCTATGTGGAACTGATGTATTATAAACCTAATAAACAGAAGTTCAAAAAAAAAGAAGTAAATAGGATAGGACGCTCAACAGCTCGATTCCTTCTTTTCAAAGAGATGTATGTACGCAGACAGCAATTTTCTCTAACTCTAGCATACGCAGTCACCATTCACAAATCACAAGGTCTTTCCCTAGATAAAGCATTGATAGATATTGGGAACACAGTCTTTAAAGAAGGCATGAGCTACGGAGCCCTATCACGCTTACGTACACTTGACGGTCTATTTCTAATCAACTTTGATGCAAGTAAAATATACGCTGATATTCCTTGCATTTTAGAATACAATAGACTACGTTCACTGTACACCCCCCATCTAAAAACGTATCCTGTTCCACAGAAAGGAAAATGTTGTAAAAGAAAACTACTTCACACAGAAATGCAACAGGATCTCACTGCAAATCCTCCAAAGAGAGTAAAAGAAGGTAATACTTCATCAATTACTACAACCGAAGAAGAATCTACTAATCAAAGTAACTCAGGTACTTCTTCAAAGAAGCAATACACACTCCGAAGAAATGACTTGGACACAGAACTATCTGGTCCATTCAAAATTTCAAATATAATTGGTGTAAGTTGCTACGCAAATGTAGCAATAAATATTCTATTCCAATTGCCACCAATTGGTGACAACATTTACCTACACCATACGACCAATTGTGTTTGCAAATGTTATTCCTTCATAGAAATGCAATCAACAATCCTGACAACATACAGGGCCTCATTACGACCCTTGCGGTCCCGTAATGATGGGTGTCGGTACGGGACCGGCACCCTTCATTACTGGAGCGCTGATTACGAGGTTCCCTTTGCGGGACTCGGAACAGACGTCTGGTAAAACCAGACGTCCTTTCCGGGTCCCGCGAGGGGAAGAGGGAGGTAATAACGGCCATTTGTAATGTTCCCGTTATTACCTCATTCCCATTGAGCCCTATGGGGGCTCAAATGGGAATGGGGAATGGTTCCTTCAAGGAGGAATTACCGGATCTTCCAATGTTGGAATGATCTGGTTATTCCTCATTGAAGGAACCCGGTAATGGAGCCCGGTTTGGAGGCAGCCATGGTTCTACTAGCACCATGGCTACCTCCAAAGTCGTAATGAGGCCAACAGTGTTCATGGAATAAGACAAGAATTAGACTACTGTGCTGGAATGGTGAAATTCACTATAAACTCACAAGAAGATCCACAAGAATCTCTAATATACTTACTACAAGTACTGGAAAACAAAAACATACCTATAAATGAAATCTTCCAAATTTCATACATGTGGAAACATACATGCACTCTCTGCAACAATGTGGCACAGGAACAAATCCCTAATGAACGCTTTGTGTATGTTTCAATTCCTAACTATGAATCCGTTCCATTTCAGCAACTTGTACAAAATGCAAACCATGGCAGATTATGTACTACCTGCAATTCAGATAATTGCTCCACCTTACAAATGCAAACACATAGTAAATACGTAATACTAATGCTTTTACGTTACAGTGCAGATGGTACCAAACACAACTGTAAGCTGACTGGATTCACACATGGTCAAATATCACTTGGTAAGAAATCCTTCACAACAATAGGTATAATCTACCACGCAGGAGCCACAACCAATGCAGGTCACTACACTGCATATATAAAAAAGAAATGTGGATGGTTCGAATGTAATGATAGTACCATTACTCTAAAGCAGAGATTACCAGCAAATCTTATAAACGTTTATTTAATCTTCCTAAAACCAAAATTTAATAACTAATCTGTACATAAAAATTAACAAAACTTCAATTAGAAAACTATAAACTGTTAGAATATGCCAACAGGTATCTAACTGCCCCAAGATTCTGCAACAACCAAACAGATAAATCAATACCACTAAATTATAAGAAGAAAAAACAGTCAGAATACACCAACAGGTATCTAACTGCCCCAAGATTCTGCAACAACCAAACAGATAAATCAATACCACTATATTATAAGAAGTAAACAGTTAGAATACGCCAACATGTATCTAACTTCCCCAAGATTCTGCAACAACCCAACAGATAGATCAGCAACTTGAGAATTTAAATAAAAAACTATAACCAGTTACAATTCGACAAAAGGTATCTAACAATCTGCAAAAAGCCAACAGATAGAACATTAGCCAGAAACAACAAGTAAACACTGAAAACAAACAAACGCATGTACTGTACCATAAAAAAAAAGTTTTTTTTTAATCCAACATGGTTTTTTTTCCCACAGACCCAATGATTTAAAAAACAAACACAGAAACTGAGCAAACTGCCCAGTACACTGGTATGCAAACTACTAATATAAACTACCTACACTAACATGATCTTTGCTTTTATCACAGAAATTGAAAAAGAATATCTGCTCCAGTTACCCAAGTCATGAAAAAATATATCCAATCACAAAAAATCAAACAGTAAGCATATTATATTATAATAGAACTCATATATACTGCTCCATTGAAGCAAACATCTAACCATACACCACAATACAAAATGTTTACTTCCATGGATATGTTATACTGCAGTGGTTCTTACCAAACTCTACAATCTTAATGGCATGACGTAGCCAAAACTTCACATACAAACTATACAAATCAAACAGTATACAAACTGTAGATTTGCAAATATTTGATAGATGTTCGATTCTATGGGTGCGATCAATGGGTGTGATATGCTCCGGTGGTTGTGGCCAGGGCCTAGAGTCTTGGGTGCATGGCCGAAGGGCCGCCTTCGGCCATGCACCCAAGACTCTATCCCTGGCCACAACCACTGCAGCATATCACACCCATAGATCACACACATAGAATCAAACATTTTAACTGGCTATATGGGTGAGGACAAAGTCTCCAACCCATATACAATGCAAGGAACGATGCTAGTCCTAAGGGATAACACATAGCATTTGAAGCTGCATTGCTCAAATATTTTCATATATCTGCAATGTTCAGTATGTTGCAAGTGTCCACAAATAAAGATAGAGTGGATGAATAACCCATAAATTCTGCAGAAGACCCAGTGTACGAACAGATGTTAAAACCTAAGGCTGCCTGTCCATGGATAGGGAATTTCCCACCAAATATGTATTATTGAGATTAATGACCAGAGAATTAACAGTGAGATTCCATAAACAGGCATATTTGGAGACTACAAGGAAGGAGAGAATGCTAAAAAGGACAAGCCACGTGACATTTCTTTAAAGTGACTAGATGGGATGAGCAAGCTATAGAATTGTTGGAGGCAAGATATTACATGCTATTACTTCACTGTGACTAGTATAGAGGAGAAAGCTACAGAATTGGTTTTGGGCAGGACATTATTGTGTGGCTGTAACTGAATGTGAAAAGAATGTGCCATCTTCTTTTTGCTAGTATTCCCCAGGAGGGAGCAGAGAACCCCAGTGACCATGTTGCATTGCATACACGCATGTGGCCTTTCTTGTCACTGAGTAGCATGGAAAAGAAAATCCCAGAACTGGTTCAGACTGGACAAAACTGGCCTTTTAGTGACTGTAACGGAGCATGCCACCAAACTGTACATAGTACAAAAGAACATTCAAGACACTCCTGCTTTTGCAAGTGCCTTTTCTCTGTGCACAGTTTTAGTGCTGTGAATGGATTTGCAAGTGAACTGAGCAGCATGCATCTGGAGACAGTAGAGAGTTGGGCCTGTAGCGCCACCTCCCTTGACCATGACCATGTCCAGAATTGAACAGTTTGGACTATAACTTTGCCCCCCCTGACCAAACCTCACCAAACTTTGCATAAAAATTCAGAATGGGCCATATACTTTTTTTGCAAAGTTTGGTGTGGATTCGTCCAGGGGGAGCAAAGTTATAAGCCGCCCAAAAAGTGCTTTCCTATGGGATTAGCAACTTAACCATACTACATACTACACTAACATGGCTGTGTGATGGTTTAAAGATCTTCTATGTTCCTATTACTCTATGAGAGCTCTGAGAGACAATTTGTTTGCCTTTTGCTGAATTGCATTCCGGTATTTGTAGTCTCCCAGTCAAGATGGTGGAATAATGCCACAACTGTACACCTTTTGCCTAACCTAGTTCTATAAGGATTTATATAGTTGAGCGACACTATGGTTTGGGTATTTTTCAAGTTATCATTATAAAGCAGAGTATTGTTGAATGCCAGGCATGGGGGCGAGGAGGGGAAATTATAAGAGGGCAAGTAAGTCATGAGTATTTGCCCAGGATGTGGCAAGAGAGTTTGCAGTCCTGGCCAATGGTGTAGTTATTTTCTACTGATTGTGGCTGCTTTTCAGTTCACAAGTGAAAGACACATGTGGGTGGACAGCAAAACTTTGTTTCAGAGGGCAGACACAACACCTTGGGTTTTTTGCGGTTGGCAAGCTTGCTCAAGTATTTAGCTGCCAGGATTTTACTCAGGTTGTCATGTTCCCATCAAAGACGTTTACCCACAAGACAACAAGCACTTATATTGTATTGGGATTTTGTTTTCCAGGGAATATTTCACTGCAGATTGCTGGGTTTAAAAGGTGAGCACCTTTTATACTTTGCCAGCATATATATTTCCTCTCTCAGGTTATTTTTCTTGTGTTCATTATTTTTTTTAATGCCCAATGCTAGCTTGTCTTGTGCACTTTCTTTTAAGGGGAAGGTCAATTGAACTACATTTGTAGTTATATGTTTAAGATATATGTTCACTTACTGTGCGTATATTCATGGTGGCAGCTCTTGATTTTCGCTATGGGGGCAAAAGTACATGGGCATATGTTATTCTTTCATCTGTCATTTTTGTCCCTTTTCCATGCTGCTTAAATGCGGTTAGTTGGAGCTGTGCAATGTATCACAACAGTCACCAAGAGACTAGCCATAAAACAGGGGGGCTGTACCACGTTGCTTAACCAAAGTGTGTGATCCTTGGCAAATAATTTCATCTCACTGAGCATTGCCTATAGAAAATGTGAGTTCTCAAAGCCTGACATCTTTTATAAATAACAATACCACTAGAAAACAGGTCAAAATCAGTCTGTGATTGTTTAATGTCTTTGAGCAATAGTTACATTACGGTGGATTTCGAGGTTAACCTTTCAAACCTGGGCATACTTTATTCTTGAAGTGGATGATGAGAGATATTACCCTACTTATGCACGCAATGAAACAATATAAGAATATTTTTGTGTTTACTCTGGAAAAGATAGCTATGTGTGATTCTTTGAATGGGACACATGGGAAAACACTGATAAACACAGATTCAGCAATTTTTTGAAACACTGCAAAACACCTCCAGAACTAAACAATAAAACCCTTTGAAAGCAGGAAATTCTAATTATAATTATACCTGCGCTATGGCAGTAAAGTAATAAAAACGTTTTTTATCATTTTAACAGCTACTGTGAGGGTGGGGTGAACAATCACTGGCCAACGGTCATGGCTAGTGGTCTGGTAGTGTTTTAAAATAGACAGTGGGCCTGAACAGATAGTGATTTAAAAAATACAGTGTCCACGGTGGTCTGGTATTGTTTTAAATTGGACAGTGGGCACGCATGGCTGTGGTCGAGTAATGATTTAAAAAATTCAGTGGTCAAAGGCCATGGCTAGTGGTCTGGTAGTTTACTAAAAATAGACAGTGGGCATGGCCAAAGGCTGCGCCCTGTGGCCATGGCCGAAGGCCAATGTTTAGTGGTCTGGTAATGATTTTAAAAATACAGTGGGCACAGCCCATGGCTGAAGACCATGGCTAGTGGCCTAGTAGTGTTCTAAAATGGAGAGTGGGCCTGGCCGAAGGCCGGGCCCACTGGCCATGGCCAAACCTCATGGCTAGTGATCAGGTATTGATTTCAAATATACAGTGGACACAGCTAAAGGCTATAGCTACTGGTCAAGACCGGTTAGTGTTGTAATGTGTGATGTCCCCAGTGATGTCATAGATGATGTAATTAGTGATGTCACCAGTGATATCATCCATGATGTCGTCAGGGATGTCATCATGGAGGTCATCTGTGATGTCATCATTATGGTCAAAGGCTGTGCAACAGGCGGCGTGAAGTTAAGATGGATTTAGCTGAATTTCAGGGTGGGGGTTTGCACTTAGTTCTCACCTTAACGTCCCTGCAACTAAAGTTGAAAAAACATTGTTAAAGCTACGTTATGTTTAATTTGCACTTATAAAAACCAACTGCCTTGGATAAGTGATGTCATCAGTGATGTCATCAATGATGCCATTGTGTTGTCATTGTTTTTGTCCTGGGTGTTAGTCTTAGCAGTGCATGGCGGTGGTATGAGTTATGGCTGCATAGCTTAACATAATTGGCAAATTTCTTTGGCTTTCGAATTTACCATGTAACTACATAACGTCCCTTTAACAATGATTTTTCTATTAATTTCATCTGTTTTTATTAGTGCAACATAAACATACCATCCCTTTTTTTGGGTGAATCTCATAGGTTTTTCTTATGCAACTTAACTATAACGTCCCTTTAACAATGTTTTATTACTGAATTTCTATGGTTTTTATAAGTGAAAATGTTTCATGATTTTATGACAATGTACATACATTATTAATAATTTCAATTTTAGCATAGATGAAAGGACTATAAACCTCCTTTAACACACATATTTTTTGCAGCACATACTGATGTGTGACATTTTCAGAGAAATGGGGTTGCAAGTTATGGTTGAATTGCTTAGGGCATGAGGCTCGACCATGACCCCAGCCCCAACAAAACCACCCCCATTATCCACTGCACCTAGCTTCCATCCTGGTGCAGGGTCCACTAAACCCCCATAATGTGGCCAATGGCCAGTGCTCATGGGTTGCAGCCATTGCCAGTGTCCATAATCCAGGCTTCAATAAGATAACCAGAGTAAAGATTTGTCCTTGCCGAGGGCCAGGCCCACCGCCCAGCACCAAAGTTATATCACAATTTTTTGTACATACATTTTGACACTTTTGAAAAAACGAAACAAATGACATAATTGCAAAAGCATGAGTTCAGGTCCTTGCTGAGGCTCTTCGCACAAGTTTGTTGCAACCTGTCCAGCACTTTTAGATGTAGCCGCAAGCAGAATTTGATTTCCACATTCAAACCTATTCTGATTTCCAAAGTTTTTCCCACTTTTACCCTCTTGTCAGTTCCTGGTGGCTATAGCCAGTGGGTAGATTTTCCAGGGCAAGTTATATCACTATTTTTCTGTACCTACATTTTGACACTTTTCCAAAAATAAAGCACATGACAGAATTGCAAAAGCATGCTTTCGGGTCCTCGTCAATGATCCTCACACAGTTGCTCTTCGCACAAGTTTGTTGCAACCTGTCCAGCACTTTTAGATGTAGCCACAAGCAGAATTTGATTTCCACATTCAAACCTATTCTTATTTCCAAAGTTTTGCCCACTTTTACCCTCTTGTCAGTTCCTGGTGGCTATGGCCAGTGGGTAGATTTTCCAGGGCAAGTTATATCACTATTTTTCTGTACCTACATTTTGACATTTTCCAAAAATAAAGCACATGACAGAATTGCAAAAGCATGCTTTCTGGTCCTTGTCAATGCTCCTCACACAAGTTTGCTGCAAATCCATCCAGCACTTCGGGCTGTAGCCATGAGCAGCATTTGTTTTCCCCTTCCAATTTCTAAAGTTTACCACAAAGCCGGTCCCTGGTGGTCATGCCCACTTTAACCCCACTGCTGGTTCCTGGTGGCCATGGCCAGTGGTAGATTGTCCTGGGCAAGTTATATCACTAGTTTTTGTACCTGTATTTTGACACTTTTC
Organism: Ambystoma mexicanum; assembly: GCF_040938575.1. Classification (NCBI taxonomy): domain Eukaryota; kingdom Metazoa; phylum Chordata; class Amphibia; order Caudata; family Ambystomatidae; genus Ambystoma; species Ambystoma mexicanum. The sequence continues at coordinate 1,271,023,279 of NC_090929.1, read as the reverse complement.
ACAAAATAAAACACAGGACAGATTTGCAAAACCATGTTTCCGGGTCCTTGTCAATCCTCGGGTTGTAGCCGCAAACAGAATTCGTTTTCCCCATTCAAGCCTATTCAGATATCAAAGGTTTTACTACAAAGCCAGTCCCTTGTGGCCATGCCCACTTTAACCCTATTGTGGGTTCCTGGAGGGAGGCCATAGCCAGATTGTCCGGGGCAAGTTATAGATCGATTTTTTTGTACCTACGTTTTGACACTTTTCAAAAAATAAAACAGAGGACAGATCTGCAAAAGCATGCTTACGGGTCCTTGTCAATGTGCCTTGCACAAGTTTGCTGCAAATCCGTTCAGCACTTCGGACTGTAGCCATGAGCAGGATTTGTTTTCCCCATTCAATCCTATTCCGATTTCAAGCATTTTACCACAAAGCCAGTCCCTGGTGGCCATGCCCACTTTAACCCTATTGCCGGTTTCTGGTGGCCATGGTAGGAGACCAGATTGTCCAGGGTCTGGAGGGAGGGATAGGGACACAGTGGTGTGGGGCTGGAGGGAGGAATAGGGACACCGTGGTGTGGGTCTGGAGGGAGGGATAGGGTACAGTGGTGTGGGTCTGGAGGGAGGGATAGGCCACAGTGGTGTGGGTCTGGAGGGGGATAGGGACACAGTGGTGTGGGCCTGGAGGGAGGGATAGGGACACAGTGGTGTGGGCCTCGAGGGAGGGATAGGGGCACAGTGGTGTGGGTCTGGAGGGAGGGTTGAGGACACAGTGGTGTGCGTCCGGAGGGAGGGATAGACACACAGTGGTGTGTGTCTAGAGGGAGGGATAGAGACACAGTGGTATGCGTCTGGAGGGAGGTATAGGGACACAGTGGTGTGGGTCGGGAGGGATAGGGACACAGTGCTGTGGGTCGAGAGGGAGGGTTGGGGACACAGTGGTGTGGGTCTGGAGGGAGGGATAGGGACACAGTGTGGGTCTGGAGGGAGAGATAGGGACAGAGTGGTGTGGGTCTGGAGGGAGGAATAGGGACAAAGTGGTGTGGGACTGGGGGGAGGGATAGGGACACAGTGGTGTGGGTCTGGAGGGAGGGTTGGGGACAGTAGTGTGGGTCTGGAGGGAGGGATAGGGTACAGTGGTGTGGGTCTGGATGGAGGGATAGGGTACAGTGGTGTTGATCTGGAGGGAGGGACATGGACACAGTGATGTGGGTCTAGAGGGAGGGATAGGGACACAGTGGTGTGGGTTGGGAGGGATAGGGACACAGTGCTGTGGATCCAGAGGGAGGGTTGGAGAGACAGTGGTGTTGGTCTGGAGGGAGGGATAGGGACACAGTGGTGTGTGTCTGGAAGGAGGGATAGGGACACAGTGGTATGGGTCTGGAGGGAGGAATAGGGACACAGTGGTGTGGGTCTGGAGGGAGGGATAGGGACACAGTGGTGTGGGTCTGGGGGCATGGTTGGGGATAGTGGTGTGGATCTAGAGGAGGGGGGATAGGGTACAGTGGTGTTGGTCGGATAGGGACACAGTGGTGAGGGTCTGGAGGGAGGGATAGGGACACAGTTGTGTGGGTCTGGAGGGAGGTATATAGGGACACCATGTTGCAGGTCTGGAGGGAGGTATAGGGACACAGTCATGCAGGTTTGGAGGGAGGGATAGGAACACAGTGGTGTGGGTCTGGAGGGAGGGTTGGGGACAGTGGTGTGGGTCTGGAGGGAGGGATAGGGTACAGTGGTGTGGGTCTGGAGGGAGGGATAGGGTACAGTGGTGTGGGTCTTCATGGAGGGATAGGGTACAATGGTGTTGGTCTGGAGGGAGGGAGAGGAACACAGTGGTGTGGGTATAGAGGGAGGTATAGGGGCACAGTCGTGTGGTTCTGGATGGAGGGATAGGGTACAGTGGTGCGGGTCTGGAGGGAGGTATAGGGACACAATGGTGTGTTTCCGGAGGGAGGGATAGGGACACAGTGCTGTGGGTCTGGAGAGAGGGTTGGGGACACAGTGGTGTCGGTCTGGAGGGAGGGATAGGAACACAGTGGTTTGGGTCTGGAGGGAGGGAGAGGGATACAGTGGTGTGGGTCTGGAGGGAGGGATAGGGTTACAGTGGTGTGGGTCTGGAGGGAGGACCAGGGACACAGTGGTGTGGGTCTGTAGGGAGGGATAGGGTACATTGGTGTGGGTCTGGAGGGAGTTATAGGGTACAGTGGTGTGGGTCTGGATGGAGGGATAGGGTACAGTGGTGTTGGTCTGGAGGGAGGGATAGTGACACAATGGTGTGGGTCTGGAGGGAGGGATAGGGATACAGTGGTGAAGGTCTGGAGTGAGGGATAGGGGCACAGTGGTGTGGGTCTGGGGGAGGTAAAGGGATACAGTGGTGCAGGTCTGGAGGGATGTATAGGGACAGAGTTGTGCGGGTCTGGAGGGAGGGATAGGGACACAGTGGTGAGGGTCTGGAGGGAGGGATATGGACACAGTGGTTTGGGTTTGGCCAGCTGGCCAATCACTCCAGAGTGCATTCAGGTCTCCTGGGAGACTAAGCACAGGGAGTTTCGGGCACCTCCCTCACATCCTGTCCACCCCAGACACTCTGGCGCCAGAGGAGGGCTTCAGCACTGAAGCCCGCCAAAGGCCAACGAACAAAGGGATCAAACCTTGTTTGGAGCACAGAGACAGGACCTTTCCTTAAAGAAACGGCGATAAAGGTTGACTGGAGTCTTTTTTTATAGGTCTTGGGTGCCATATTGAAAAACATGGCTGACTCGATTTTTAGCTACCGGTGTTCGCGGTCAGGAAAAATCATGGTAGTTTGTTCTAAACCACTGCCACCAGCCATTTCAAGAGGCAAAGGGTAACATTTGACTGTTACATGAGTGTTTAGACTCAGGGGATGGGGATGCTTGGCAACCCCTCCAGCACTCTATAGGAATATAGTGTGTGCTGGGTCTGTAAATTTAAAATGACTAGTAAAGGAGACAGTAGTCAGCCTCAGAGAAGGTATTTAAAGCTTGAGAAGTTTGAAATACATCCCTGTGCCACTGGACTGAAGGTGCTGTGTGACACACAAGAAAACAATGATGCCTATGGAGTTGTTTTAAAACTCCATATCCAAAGAACACAAAAGTAAAACACATTGAAAATGAAAAGTTCAAAGTCCCAAAATATAGCAAAAGAGGTGGAGGGCTCTAAGGTAGAGGGAATTTAGCACTTGGGTGAGAATTCTCCCTAACACTCTCAAGGGGCGTCTCCCCAGGCAGACAGGGGCTTGGCACAACAGACGCAAGCCCTGAGCCATCGCACAGCAAGCTTACTCGACAGGCGGGCGTCGACGTTCCAGCCGCCCACATCTGTGGGCAGGCGATGGCCAGGTCCGCTGGCGCAGCGCGTGAACTCCCCTCTTGCCCATGTACCTGGACCAGGTCCCTGTGTGGCCAGGCTGGGCTTTGAAGACTGTAGTCGTCCCACCTGACCCCCTGCCTCTGCCTCGCCGTCTGTCCCCCAGCACCTCCCCACCCCGCCCCCAAAAAGGGGAGTGGAGGGGGTTGGGGTTGGGGAAGGATTAGTGGATCAGGCCGGGTGAGCTGCTGGCGGAGCAGCCTGCCTCCATCCCCCTGGGAAGTGCCGTGCCGCAGCAGCGGCGGTCATGTTTCTCGGGCTTATTGCCTGGAATTTTTATTTATTTGTTTAAACCACAATGGTCTTGGCCGAACTAGACAGGGCGCCGGGCTGTCTAGCCACAGGCGGCGCTACCTCCCCCCAGCCCCTCCTGCACCGGCAGGGTCAAGCTGATGTCTGGAACAAAAAAAGTTGCCTGTGACTCTTGGTGTTGGATCACTTCGCTTGCGTGTCGGTGAAAAACGCAGCTAGCTGCGAGAATTAGTGTGAATTGCAGGACACTTTGATCAACACTTCGAACGCACCACTCTTCCCCGGGTTCATCCCAGGGCTACGCCTGTCTGAGGGTTGCTTGTACATCAATCGCCCCGGGGTTCCCTTCCAGGGTCATGGCTGGGGCTGTCAGAGGGACACCGTTCCGTCCGTCGCAGGGTCCCTGGAACTGTTGCGCAGGCTCATTGGCGGCACATCCCGGCCTCACCAATTTCCCCTCCTCATGCAGATTTCGGGAGTGCTGGGTGGACGGCCTGCCCCGGATGTGATGGCAGCAGGAGTTGGCCTTAAAAAAGCCTGGCGCACCTTCACCCTACCCCGGGGCACCTGGCCATGCTCTGTGTAGCTGCCTGTGGTGTGCCGTGGCTGCCGCCGCAGGATAGCCATTGAGCGTGGGTATCGCAACCATGTGGGCTTCGGCCGCATATCGGGAAAGCGCACATTCTGCTGCTCCAGAGGCACAGGGATGGGGCAACCACCCCCGTACAGGCCTGAGGCCAGCTGCTCCAAACTTTGTGCTCCCCCCTGACTACGGCCTCAGATCAGACGTGGCAACCCGCTGAATTGAAGCATATTACTAAGCGGAGGAAAATAAGCTAACCAGGATTACCTCATTAACGGTCAGTGAAGAGGGAAGAGCCCAGGCATGGGAAACGTGTCGTACAGAAGACCGACTCCCCAGCATCGCTCATGGGGCTCAAGTCCTTCTGATCGAGTCTCACGCCGCGGACGGTGTTAGGCCAGTAGCAGCCTTGGCACGCCGGGATCAGGTCTTCTTGGAGTCAGGTTGCTTGGGAATGCATCCCAAAGCATGTGGTGAACTCCATCTAAGGCTAAATACGGGCACGAGACGGATGGCTACCAAGCACCGTAAGGGAAAGTTGAAAGAATTTTGAAGAGAGAGTTCAAGAGGGCATGAAACCATTGAGAGGTAAACTGGTGGGGTCCATGCAGTCCGCCCGCAGGATTCAACATGGCAGGCAGATTGGTCACCTGGATCAATGGATGCCCTCACGGGACTGTGGCCCGGGCAGACCTGGCACCTGAAGCCGCATTTTCTCTGTGACGGTGGACCACGGCCTTCTGGGAAGGCCCCAGGGGGCAGGTGGCTCTCTGCTCCGGCACAGAGTGTTGCAGCCCCCTGACAGCAGTTTTGCTGTGTCCGCGGGGCCGAGAGAGATTGACCGTGGCCGTGCCCTTCTCCAGCAACCATCCTAGCCCCTCTTGAGGGTCGCCGGGGCGGCGACGGGATACAGGGCTCCCAATGCGACTGTGGCGGACTACCCTCAGTGCGCCCTGACTATGTTGTGCCGCTGGGTGGAGAGGCCCACAAAGGGTGCCAGGGGTCTCAGGTGATGACAGTTAACCACCTGACCTGTCTTGAAACATGAGCCAAGGAGTCTTAACACGTGCGCGAGTCGGAGGCCCAAATGAAACCCTGTGGTGCAAAGAAGGTGAGGGCCGGTGGGAGCCGATTGCGGTGGGATCCTGTTGCGGTTGGTGTCTCCCCCGCTCTGTCAGGGAAATGGAGCATGAGCGTGTATGATAGGACCTGAAACATGGTGAACTAGGCCTGGTGGAGGTCTGTAGCGGTCCCGATGTATAAATCGGTCACCTGACCTGGGTTTAGGGGCGAAAGACTAATCGAACCATCTGGTAGCTGGTTCCCACTGGAGTTTCCCTCAGGATAGCTGGCACACAGAAACCCCAGTTTTATCTGGTAAAGTGAATGATTAGAGGTCTTGGGCCCAAAATGATCTTAACCCATTCTCAAACTTTAAATGGGTAAGAAGCCTGGCTCGCTGGCGTGGAACCGGGCATTGAATGTAGGTGGCCAGTGGGCAATTTTTATTAAGCAGAACTGGAGCTGCGGGATGAACCAAATTCCGGGTTAAGGCGCCCGATGCCAACGCTCATCCGACCCCAGAAAGGTGTTGGTTGATATAGACAGTAGAATGGTGGCCATGGAAGTCGGAATCTGCTAAGTAGCCCCAGGGATAGATCTCTTTTCTTTGTGAAGGGCAGGGCACCCTGTAATGGGTTCGCCCTGAGAGAGGGGCCCAAGGCTTGGAAAGCTTTGTGGTTCCGGCTGTGTGCGGTGAGCTTACGCTGGTCCTTGAAAATCCAGGGGAGATGGTGTAACTCTTGCGCCGGGCCGTACTCATATCCGCAGCAGATCTCCAAGGTGAACAGCCTCTGGCATGTTGGAACAATGTAGGTAAGGGAAGTCGACAAGTCAGATCTGTAACTGCGGGATAAGAATTGGCTCTAAGTGCTGGGTCAGTCGAGCTGGAGCACGAAGTGGGTCTGGGCACGGGCTGCGGCTGGATGAGGTGTCTCACCCTCCCTCCCCCCGGGGGCGGTGCCAAGTCTGGATGTGAGCCGGGCCCTGCCTGCGGATCTCCCCAGCTGCGGTGGTCACCTCTATCCATTCCCCTCCTGGGGTTTGGGGGCCGACGTTCTGCCTCGGCCGACGCCTAGCAGCTGACTTGGAACTGGTGTGGACCAGGGGAATCTGACTGTTTAATCAAAACAGCATTGCGAAGGCCTGCGGTGGGTGTTGACGCAATGTAATTTCTGCCCAGTGCTCTGAATGTCAAAGTGAAGAAATTCAATGAAGCGCAGGTAAACGTCAGGAGTAACTATGACTCTCTTACGGTAGTCAAATGCCTCGTCATCTAATTAGTGATGCACATGTTTGTTTGTTTGTTTATTCATTTGTTATGCGCACTAGACTCGTGAGTAAAAGGGAACAGCAGTATGGAGATGCAAACACAAAGTTGCGAAATATGCACAGAATACAGTATTTACATGCTTACAAGATATACCCAATGTACAAAATAGGGGCAGAGACTAAAAATGGCCTATGTAATTACAAAAATAAACAATAAGCATTGTACAAAAAATATATATTGCAAAGGTGAAGCCCTTCGTATATCACTTAGGCTCACAAGTAGACTAGATTACACATAGTCTTCAGATGTTAACGCAGTAATGCACTATTAATGCAGAGTGAGAATCTGAAGAAGGTCTCTTCAGATGTGGGCAGGTCCACAATGGGTACTGGGAGACTAGGGGTCAGTAGCGATGATGTATTTTATTACATTTTTTCTGAAGTGTAGGTAGGGTTGGACGGCCGTCAGATCTTGAGGCAATGAGTTCCAGAATTTAGCTGCCTTTACAGTAAAGCTGTTACCACCCATAGCGGTGAGCTTATATTTAGGTATGGTCAGACAGTTAACATTCCCCGTTCTGGTAGGTCTGAGAGAAGTTCTTCTCTAGAGTTTCTAAGGTAGCTAGGGGCTGCGTTATTGAGGGCTTTGTAGGTCAAGGAAAGCATTTTTAGTTGTATTTTATTGGATGTGGATAAACTTTTGTGCTGGCGTCTCAAGGAGGAGATGGATGGATGAATGAGATTCCCACTGTTCCTACCTACTATCTAGCGAAACCACAGCCAAGGGAACGGGCGTGGCAGAATCTGCGGGGAAACAAGACCCAGTTGAGCTTGCCTCTAGTCTCGCACTGTGAAGGGACATGCGAGGTGTAGGAGAAGTGGGAGGCCCGCGGGTCGCCTGTGAAATACCACTGGTATTATATTATTTTCACTTACCCGGTGAGGTGTGGGCCGAGCCCCGTGGGGCTCCCACTTCTGGCTCCAAGCGCCCAGCGCCCGCCATGCGTGACCCGCTCCGGGGACAGTGACATTTGGGGTGTTTGACTGGGGCGGTACACCTGTCAAACAATAACACAGGTGTCCTTAGGCAAACTAAGGGAGGACAGAAACCTCCCATGTAGCAGAAAGGCAAAAGCTCACTTGATCTCTATTTTTCAGTATGAATACAGACCGTGAAAGTGGAGCCTCATGATCCTTATGACTTTTTCGGTTCAAGCAGAAAAGTTACCGCAGGGATAACTGGCTTGTGGCGGCCAAGCGTTCATAGTGACGTTGCATTTTGATCATTCGATGTCGGCTCTTCCTATCATTGTGAAGCAGAATTCAGCAAGCGTTGGATTGGTCACCCACTAATAGGAAATGTGAGGTGGGTTTAGACCTTTGTGAGACAGGTTAGTTTTACTCTACTGATGATATGTTGTTGCAATAGTAATCCTGCTCATTACAAGAGGAACCGCAGGCTCAGACATTTGGTGTATGTCCTTGGCTAAGGAGCCAATAGGGCGAAGCTAACATCTGTGGGATTATGACTGAATCGCCCCTAAGCCGTAACAATACTGCATCGCTGTTGAGTCTCGGTTGGCCTAGGATAGCTGGCCTCTGGGCTGGTGTGTAGAACCGCTCGCCTTGGGACTTGCATATGGACAGAACAGGGCCACCTCTTTCGCCCGTAGTGTACCGCATGTTCGTGGGGAACCTGGTGCTAAATCAGTCGTAGATTACCCAATTCTGATTCTGGTTCAGGGTTTTGTACTACCTTGCTGCGATCTATTGAAAGTCATCCTCTGAACCAAGCTTTTGTCTCAAGGCACCACCAAGGGTCTCAATCCTTCCTCCTGTTCTGCCGCAGGGTGCACAGGAAACTCCCACCCACCCTAGGTGCACACCCGTGGGGGTGTGCAGGCTTGGCGGGGAGCGCTCTTCTCACCTTTCCTGGTCAGCCTGGCGGACCAGATGGCCTCGGCACGGGCCTTCGAGGTGGTGCCTTAAGCCCCCGGACAAAGCGGGGGAAGAGAGGCTGCAAGTCACCCCAGGGTGCAGGGGGTGGTATGTTAAGCCTGTGCCCCTGCACAGTGGGGTTGGGGCAGGCATGGCCATCGGGCCAACTGGCCCGAATTGCGACTGGTGGACCAGATGGCCCGAATTGCAGCTGGCAGACCAGATGGTTCGAGTTGCGGCTGGCAGACCAGATGGCTCGAGTTGTGGCTGACTCCTGCATTTGTCTCCGGTTGAGTTCCGTTAGCCCCCACCCTGGGGGGGCTTAATTGTTGGTGTGGAAGTGTCTCCCAGGCCCGGCAAAAGTGCGTGGCGGTGGTACCTTAAAGGCAGGGCGGGGAAGAGAGGCAGCATTTTATGCACTCACCCCAATGTGTGGGGGGGTGGTACCTTAAGCCCATGCCCCTGGATGGTGGGGTCGGGGCAGGCAAGGCCAGTGGGCCATCTGGCCCGGGGAGTAGACCCAGTTGGCCCGAGTTGGGGCCGGTGGACCAGATGGCCCGAGTTGCGGCTGGCTCCTGCATTTGTCTCCGGTCGGGTTCCATAAGCCCCCACTGCATGGGGGCTTAATAGTCAGTGTGGAAGTGCCACTCTGCAGCCTCCAAGGCGGCTGTGGCACAGTTACCGCCCTTGGTTCCATGGCGTTCGTCGGTTGCTCCCGGTCCTCAGGCAAGTGTCACCCGTGTGTGGTCAGGTCCAAAACGGGGTGCGTGTGTCAAGGGGCGCCCTGAGTGGGCCCCTTGCCTCCACAGGGCTATAACCGATTATAGCAATTCCAAGGCATTTGTGGGTTGCTCCTGGTCCGCGGTCCAGTGCCACCTGTGTGTTGTCAAGCCCAAGACTGTGTGCATTTGTCAAGGGGCACCCTAAGCGGGTCCTTTTCCTCCATGTGGGGTTAAATGCGCTTGCAGTGGCAGGCTCTGAGTTCCACAGTGTTTGTTGGTTAGTCCCGGAGGGAAAGGCTCTAATGTGGTGGGAGAAGCTCTAAGTGGGCCCGGCCAGAGCTCCAGAGAGATGGCCGGGCTGCTGCCCCCGGCCTTGGGTGCCTGTCTCGTGCCTGGCTTCGAAAGTCCCAGAGCCCAGTTGTGGATGTGGGGAGCCCCGGTGGGGTCCCCATCCCTCCCCACAGGGAACAGCTCTAAAGGGGCCCTGCTAAAGTTCCAGGGTGGCTGTGGGGCGGGGCTGGCCCCTTCCTTGGGCGCCTGTCTCATGTCTGGGTCGACTGTCCCCAAGCCCGGTGGTGGTCGTGGGGAACCCCGCCCCTCCCCGGAGGGAATAGCTCTAATGTGGCGGGAGAAGATCTAAGGCAGCCCGGCCAGAGCTCCAGGGTGGCCGGGGCTGCTGCCGCCACCGGCCTTGGGTGCCCTCCTCGTGTTTGTGGGTCGAGAGTCCCCAAGCCCGGTGGCAGGCGCAGGGAGCCCCAGCGGAGTCCCCATCCGTCTAAAGGGGCCCTGCTAAAGCTCCCGGCTGGCTGGGGGTAGGGGGAGGCGGGGTGCTGATAAGCTTGAAGGCGGGTGAGAAACCTCTTACATGGAGGGGGAAAAAGCGCTAAGGTGACCTGGCCAGAGCTCGAGGATAACCATTAGCGCTGGCCCATGCCCTTGGGCACCTGCCGGTCCTCTGTCCTTTGTCAGGCAGGGGGGCCAAAGGCCCTTCCCATTCAGGTCCATTTGAATGCCTTGCCCTACCAGATGGCCGCTCTCCAAGCATTGTCGTTAGCCATAGTAATGACTGCAAGGACCAGATAGCCGGACTGCTCTGGAAGTCACGATGGATGTCAATTTGACATTTTTCTCCAGTTTGGTCTATAAGGAGCACGGACGCTTTTGCTGGGAGGTCCTACTCTGTCAAACTGGGTATAAAGCTTACAAGAATGCTTAGTCACCTTCCTCCGGATAACTATAAACAGGGAAAGATGGACTTTTCTGCGCTCCTCTTGGTTCTCGCTCCCCGGGCTCTGTGGCGAAACCACTGCACCTGCCCAGGCCAGGGTAGGGGAGGGCTACGTGATGCCCCAGCAGAGACTGGCCTGCTGGGGGCACTCTTCCGAGCACTCCATGGGATCGATTTGGCGCACTTGGTCTGTCTAGGGTTGGACTGCTCGGCCAGCCTCGGCTGTCATTTCAAGCAGTTAGCTTCCACCCACCTTGGGACTGTGTCAAGGGTATGCCCCCCCTTGGGGATTTCCCCCTCTTGCGGCAGTTCCCCAGTGGTCATCAGAGTGGATGGGGTCCCCCTGAAAGCCACAACGCGGCCCCTCCTCCACCAAGCATGTTTCTCCAGCGGTTCGAAATGCACATTCTGTGGGGTGCTGACCCCCCTCTGTCACCCCACCGGTGGTGGCGTGCAGGCCAACCCCCTACCACTTCAAGTTGTGCATGGGCCCCACCCCGTGGCATGGTGGAGCAGGCCAGGCCGCCGGCGCCCGTGTTACCGACCTGTCCACCCGACACGCACGCGTCGGTGGATGCTTTTTGACGCTCGGATCCTGCAGACGGCCCCAGAGGGTGTGAAGGTAGTCTCTGAGACGGGTGCGTGGCTCCCCCCGTTGCCACTGTCCAGTAGGTGTGGCTACATGGTTGATCCTGCCAGCATATGCTTGTCTGAAAGATTAAGCCATGCACGTGCAAGTTCACATGGCCGGTACAGTGAAACTGCAAATGACTAATTAAATCAGTTATGGTTCCTTAGATTGCTCCATCTGTTACTTGGATAACTGTTGTCATTCTAGAGCTAATACATGCCGATGAGCACGGACCTCCCGGGATGCGTGCATTTATCACACCAAGACAAATCTGGGGCCAATTGCACACCTCTGTGACGGCAACGATGCATTCAGATATCTGCCCTATCAACTTTCGATGGAACTTTCTGTGCCTACCATGGTGACCACAGGTATTGGTGAATCAGGGTTCGATTCCGGAGGGGGAGCCTGAGAAATGGCTACCACATCTAAGGAAGGCAGCAGGCGCACAAAATAACAATACAGGACTCTTTCGAGGCACTGTAATTGGAATGTGTACACTTTAAACTCTTTAACGAGTACCAATTGGAGGGCAAGTCTGGTGTCAGCAGCCGCAGTAATTTCCGCTCCAATAGCGTATATTAAAGTTGCTGCAATTAAAAAGCTTGTAGTTGTTTCTTGTGATCGAGCTGGCGGTCTGCTGCGAGTCCAGCTACCGTCTGTTCAAGGCCCTGCCTCTCAGCGCCTCCTTGATGCTCTTGACTATGTGTCCGGGGGTTCCGAAGCGTTTACTTGAAAAAATTAGTGTTCAAAGCAGGCTGATCGCCTACATTCTTCAGCTAGGAATAATGGAATAGAACTCTGGTTCTATTTTGTTGGTTTTCGGAACTGGGGCCATGATTAAGAGGGCCTGGGGCATTCGCATTGTGCCGCTACAGGTGAAATTCTTGGACCGGTGCAAGTTGAGCCAAAGCAAAAGCATTACCCAAGAATGGTTTAATTAATCAAGAATGAAAGTCTGAGGTTCGAAGACATCCGATACCGTTGTAGTTCCGACCATAACTGGCAGATTTATTTCCATGACCTGCCGAGCAGCTTCCGGGAAACGGAAGTCTTTGGGTTCCGGGGTAGTATGGTTGCAAAGCTGAAACTTAAAGGAATCTACACAGGCACCACCAGGAGTGGAGCCTGCGCCTTAATTTGACTCAACACCAGAAACCTCACCCGGTCCAGTTATAGAAAGGATTGACAGAGTGATTGCTCTTTCTCGGTTCTGTGGGTGGTGGTGTATGGCCGTTCTTAGTTGGTGGAGTGATTTGTCTGGTTAATTCCAATAACTAACGAGACTCCTCCATGCCAACTATTTACGTGACCCCTCCCCCCAACAGTCGGTGTTAAACTTCTTAGAGGGACAAGTAATATTCAGCCACATGAGATCAAGCAATAACAGGTTTGGGATGCCCTTAGATGTCCGGGGCTGCACGTGCGCTACGCTGATCGGATCAGCGTGTGTCTACACTTCACCGACAGGTGTGGCTAACCCGCTGAACATTGTTTTTGCTAGGGATTGCAATTATTTCCCATGAACGAGGAATTACCAGTATGTGCGGGTCATAAGCTTGCAGTGATTAAGTCCCTGCCCTTTGTACACAGCGACCATTGCTACTACCAATTGGATGGTTTAGTGAGGTCCTCGGAATGGCCCGACATGGGTCGGCAACAGCCCTGTTGGAGCGGCGAGAAGACTATCAAACTTGACTATCTAGAGGAAGTAAAAGTCATATGGGTATGTCCCCCCACCGGAGAGATGGAGCACCAAGCCACCCGAACCTCACCGAGCTGGCCTCTGAGCCACCGGGCATGGGTGCACTCCTCCACCCTGACCCACCAGTGGGCGGGTTTTGGTGCACGCACCCTGGTCGTCAGGGAAGTCCAGAGTGGGAGCAGCCAGGAGCCGAGGGAAGCCCAGCCATTCTCGCGGGACACCTCCCCAGGCGGACAGGGGCCCGGCACGCCGGGTGAGCCCTGAGTCATGGTGCAGGTGGGCTTCGAGGTTCTGGCCGCTCACGTCCATGGCCGAGTGATGGTCAGGCCTGCCGGTGCAGCGGGCAACCTTCCCTCTTGCCTAGCTGCCTGGAGCTTAGCCCCATGCAGCCGAGCTGGGGTTTGAAGGCTTAAGCGATCCGACCGACCCCCTTCCTGTGGTGTCTCTGTGCCACCTCTCCGTCCGGCCTCTGAAAGGGGAGCGGCGGGGGGTGTTGGGGAAGGATGAGCGGGATTGGGCTGGGTAGGCTGGCAGCCTACCTCCATCACCCTGGGAAGCCCTGCTGCTCTGCTGCTGCAGGTGGCGGGCAGGCTTCCCAGGCTGAGCGCCTGGATTTGTTTTTAGTTGTTTTTTTACAACCCTGACGGTCTCGGGCGACTCCCAAGTGGGGAAGCTAGACGGGGCGCTGGGCTGTCTCGCCGCCGCGGGCGGGACAGGCGGCACTGCCTCCCCCTGGCCTCTTGTCCTAGATAATAGATCATTTTCATTCCATTTTGCTTCTTGAATTTCTTATGAAGCTTTTTTTGTAACATTATTTGTATTGCCATTTTAAAGTTTGGAACATTAACAATCCCCTTCACAGATGACCTCCCACCCTACCCCCTCCCCAGGATCACAGCGCTGCATATCTTCTGAGGCGAATGTACAGGGTATAACGGGTCGTAGTCTATAGCATATCCAATAGTCTTAGTCTCGGAGGACACCATTGTTCATGGTAGTCTTTGTGCATGAAGTTCAGGACGGCATCCCACTCGTTCTTGAATTTAGAGTAATCCCCCTGTATAGTGTGTTACCGATTCCAGTGAAGTGTAATGCCAAATTTTTGCTGTCCATTCTTGTTTGCTGAGGATCGTGGTTTGTTTCCACTTTTGCAGAATTTGGTAGAGGGCTGTCATGGTTAGGACCATATATGCTTTCCTCTGTGGTTTAGTCAAGAGTGTGTCCAGCATGTCACTCAGGCTCAGCATATCTTCTCCATATTCTCTCCGTATTTGGGGACCAAACATGGCTTTAATTTCTTTGTTGACCACTTCACAGAACGGTTTTAGGATGGGGCGGGACCACCAGACATGGTGCCACGTCCCTACTTCTTTGCAGCCCCGCCAACACATCTGTGATACTGAGGGTATATTTGATATAGCTTCTCTGGTGTTAGGTGCCACTGCACCAGTCTCCTGGTCCACATTTCTCTGATTTGCATCCCTCTCATCAATTTGGGGATTCGCTGCCACACTTCCCACCACTGTTCTTCGGAGATCGGCAGGGGCAGCGTGTCTGCTCGTTGTTTCATATAGGGCCACTGGACCTGTGCCTCTGGCATGGTGAATAATTTGGTGGAACTGTTTTCAGCGACTTGTGCTCCAGTTTGGTTTTCGACATTGACCTATGGTTTGTACACCCCGACTCTTTCTTGATAACAAAGAGTTTGTTGTCAGATGGAGTTATATTGCCAACAAATGTGGGCGCGATTGGCTGATTTTAATAATAGATAGATCGAAAGAAATGACTGAAAAGCAAAATGTAGAATTAGCAAAATGAAAGACGAAATCAAAAAATGAGTCCTGTTGGAAGCCTTCACCATAAGATTGGAACAGATCATTAAAGAGATGAATGATTTCAAAGTATCTACAGTGAGAGATAGGATTCGAAGATTAAAAAAAGATTTAGCTGATTTCAAACATGAAAAGGCTTTCCGCTATACACAAGAAGGGTATATCCCGAATCAACAATACGATGGAGCTCAAAAAACAGCTAAGAAAAATGTACACTTTGCTAATACGTCTTATAGCTCACACAGTTCAGACGATGACGGTTTCCCACAGGATCCCAACTACACATTCCAGAGACGAGGTGCTGGCAGAAATAGGGGCAATGGCAACAACAGACGGAGAGCCCACCATTTTCATTCTGCTCAGCGTGGACGCGGTCCCTTACCCGGTTTTTTAGACCAGGACATGTCAACATGGGATTACGAACCAAGGGTGACACGGAGCAACACAGCTTATTAATAAATCTCTCCAAATATACACCTACAGAAGTAGAGACAACAGAGTTGGAAAAGGGATTTGGGTTTGTACCCACAGCCACCTAAGACCGGTTTAATACTCGCCTTGAAGTACAGAACCTTTTCAGAAAAATACATCTGAAACAATACTTCAAAGGATAATCCATTTGATATGGAGGAAGGAAGCCAATAGTGGGTTACATAACCCCTCTACCTTCTGCCCTCCAAGTTCGAGTCACAGTCCTGAGTCAGTGGTCTTTGAACGGCGAGTTTTATCTGAACTAGATAAATTAAACACCACAGTGATGACATGTACTTTTCAGAATTGTTCAAATGCACAACGTACAGCCATCAGTGGACTTAAAAACAACAAATCAGTTGTAATTCACAGTGCCGATAAAGGCGGTGCCATTGTTCTACTTGATCGAGTGGATTACATCTCTGAATGCACTAGACAATTGGCTGACACCAGCTTCTATAAGCCTTTGAGTAATGATCCTACGATTCACTTAAAGGCTATCATTACAACAAAAGTAGAGAAAGCAAGAGATAGGAAATGGATTACCAATAAAGAGGCAGTATATCTGGTTAAGAGCGATCGTAGAGTTCCTGAATTCTACATTCTACCCAAAGTTCACAAGACCTTGGTCAACCCCCCCGGGAAGGCCAATAGTTTCAGGTACAAATTCACTACTGGAACCATTAGCGAAATTTGCAGATTATTTTTTGAAAGGTTATGTGCCAGAGGTGCAATCATTTATACAAGACTCCACCAGTGTTATCAATCTTATTGAACATTTTCCGTTCAAAAGCAGTGAAGATATTTTGGTCACCTTGGATATCGTTTCACTGTACACCAAAATTCCACAATCATCCACCTTAGATTTGATAGAAGAACTACTGTTGACAAAACGGACATCTGGTATCGCGCCCAATTCTTTTATCCTTTGGTGCACTTCACTAGCCCTCACTGAGAATTATTTCAAATTCAACAACAATTTTTTTCAACAGATCCATGTAACAGCCATGGGTTCGGCGGTGGCACCTACTCTGGCTAACCTCTATGTCAATTCAGTTGAATTACAGAGTATTTACAACAAAACAAATACCTTTCGCCAGCATCAGACCTTATGGAAAAGGTATACCGATGACATGCTCATGATTTGGCACGGAGACGAACAACAATTACAGGCTTTTTTCGATTGGCTGAATGGTATCAAACCTTTTTTACAATTCACGATTCATCACGATAGACACAGTATCGATTTTCTAGATCTCACTATTCTAGTTAACAACACCACTAACATGCTAGAAGTGAAACCATTTCACAAATCTACGGACAAGAATTCTCTTTTGAGATATGACAGTTTTCATCCCAAAACACTTGTGACAATCTTCCCTTCGGCCAATTTCTTAGGTTGAAGCGTAACAGTACATAACATCGATATCTTCAAGGAGGAAGCTGGTATTTTGAGTAACAATCTTATACAAAGAGGTTATCCTTGACAAATTGTAAAACGGGAATTTAAAAGGGCATCTAATAACCATCTAAAAGAACTAGTCACTAGGAGTGATATTAGTGACCACTCTACCTCTCAGCTCCCCATAACAGAACAATGGGGCCTAGCGAGACCCAGCGGCCATGCACCTTGTGGCAGTTGCAAATGTTGTTCATCCACTAAACGCACTACAACGGTTGACATAGGTTTGGCAAAACCCTGGCAACAACATACTTTTACCAACTGCAATACAAGTGGAGTGATATACGCCATCTGGTGTCCTTGTCCAAAACTATATATTGGACAAACAGAACGTAAAATAAAGATCAGAGTTACAAAACATAAGAGCTGCATTAGGAATAAAAACATCCCAGCCCCCATGGTCGGACATTTTTTGACTAATAATCACAACTGTGAAGACCTGAAATGGACTGTTTTGAAAAAAGTATGCACTGCTAATGGTGACAATACAAGCAGAAACATCTTGATTAAGGAAGAGATGAGACTAATATTTCTTACTAAAAGGCATTTAACTGGCCTTAATGAACAACTTGACCGCACGTTCTAAATTCCTCTTTTGAGGATGTAATTTGGAATTGATTTGTTGGTGTCCTTATTTCTTCGTAGAGCCACCCGTTTCTTCGCTCTTTGTTTGCACCATTTCATTCACTTGGTTTATTGGATATACCTCCACACTGCGTATATTAGTGCCATGTCAACAGTCACCCCCTTCCAATGTGGCCGCCTTTATTTACTTTGGACGTGCCTCTGCATGCAACCGGTAACGTGATGCTTTGTGTATATATGGAGCCGATAACTTCCTCTTGCAGTCCTTCTTCCATTTTTTCGAGAGACTGCGTCAATTTGTATCATGGACATCAGATGAAAGCTTCCGTACGCGGCAAGCCATTGTGCCTATTTTCGTCCCGTATATGTGCACCTTTGTATCTCGGTGCAGCATGTTGGGCTCCCATTCTTCTTTATCGGTATTTCATCTATCCGATACATTTGTCTAAACGGGAGAAGTTTGCTTGCCCGCTACTTCCAGCTTGATCCTGATTTAAACACATTGAGGAATGGTGTCACTTACAGGGCTTTATGCAGGCTTGGACTCCGATTTACATTGTATCACTACTATCGTCCGGATGCATGTTGTTTCTCCGTTTTAGCATGACGAGTCGGTAGAACGAACATTTTTTCGTTACACGGTGCGCAGTCACACTCGTGCTCTGAATAAGTATATGTATACAGCATAGACACTGATAGACTGTTCTATTTGTTAACAGCATTTTGTCTTTCTGTTCCATTGGTCAGATACTCTGAATCGTCCTTGTCGGGTCATATTTGGCACGATAACCGTTGTATCTATGGATGCGGTTCTAATAAACAGATGGTGTAAGTCATAATCTAGACTGCAATGCACGTTGCAGTAGATACTCATTCACTCAAGTAAGTTCTTATGATGTTCGGTTTCAGCACTCTCTACCAACCCTTACCAACCTTCATATGACTTGACATTTTTTTGCGTATATACACGTGTGTTTTGATCTGTGATATGTTACATTAGATCTTATGTTTTATACTTTTTATAGGACAGATATTTTTCAAGCATTCTCGCTGCGTTACATCGTGCTTGGTTTGAACTACTCGATCCAACTAGTGGGCGCATGCCGCTACTCGATATATAGCAGAGTAAGTGTGATTTCGACCTTAGTATTAACGCTACCGAATTAAGTAATTAAGATGCGACACATGATTTCAGATGTCTTCAGTCTAAGCACCTGGGTTGGACTTGGTACAGCTACCCTAGAGCACTCTGGGTTAACTATCTGACCTAATCCAACTGTTTATTGATCGCTAGTGACTCACCAGACCGCTAATGCTTCTATTTTATTTATACTCATTTGGGATATGTTCTTTCTTTTAGCATAAGTTAGACATTTCGAACTCTGTGCCAAGCACATATTTTACATCTAATTCTGGTATTGTGTATTGGTTATCAGATGATCTTTTGCCTGTAGAGCCTTCACAGGACGGTTTCTCCTTTTGTATTCACTCTCTTGCTCTGCACATAGGGTTTGAACCTAATATTTTTAGTTTCTATACCCTGTTGGTCCTCCCATTAGCTGACTGTGACCACCTGTAGGTTTTTCAATAGGTCTTGTGACCTTGTAACCATGCCCATCTATAGAGCGTGCCACAGTTTGACACTGATCTCTCTAAATTAATTGATTTGAGACCAGTAATCTCTGTACCTCCCTTTTCTTGTTTAGGTGTTAGGACTTTGCAGCATCCCAGCTCCGTTGATCATTGATAACTTCAGTTTCTAAGTCACCCTGAAGAATTTCCACACAATTAATTTAAATATGAAGATGGAAAGAAACATGTCGGTTTTCTATATGGTCCAGCTTTGATGTGGCTAAAAATTGTCAATTAATATGATTTTTGGAAGGTCCAAAATTGGAAAGGACATTCTAACAATAGTCTAGCAATACAGTGCTTGTCACTTACTAGATCTTGAACATGGTGCTATAACAGTATGTGCAATAAGTTTATTTGTGTTTTTGTATAGTCAGTGTTCTCCACTTTCGTTTTTGTGCTATGAATTATGAATATGTATGAGTTTTGTATGAATGGAGTGATTGGTGAATTGTATGGGTCTGGTTGTGTTGCTCATTGTTCCAATTATTTGCTGTATTAACTATGTACTACATTTTTTTTATAAATTGTATTTTATGACTTCAATGTTTTATGATACATTAGGAGTTTTTAGAATTCTTATGATATACTTTATTAAACTGAATGCATAATGTTCTACTACAATCAGGATGCGAATTGAATTCTTTCATCTTATACCTTGTGATGTGGTTTGTACTTCTTTAGAGGTACTATTTGGTTAGTTGCATCGTCTATGGGTTTAGTTCTTGCCCGTTTACCAAAACAAGATTTTCTACCTTGGTCTCCTAGTTGCTCTATATATATGTATATATATATTTATATATATATATATACATATATATATATATATATATATATATATATATATATATATATATATATATATATATATATATATGTTTCTTTCCAAGCACGACCAAGTGTAGTTTTTGGCTTGGAGTCCCTCATTGTTTGTTGATGGTGAATAATTTGTACATTTTACTAATCATTTGTCTATCACCGGAATGTGTTAGTAAGTACCTTTCTAGCGGAGTGAATTCTCTGGTGGTGGGTTGTTTTATATCTCGAGAAGAGAGCCAATGCCGCAGTTGACCATAGCGGTACCTATCCCCCTCCCGCACACTTATGGTTTGTTTGCAGGGCTGGAATGACAACCTCCTGTCCCTTCATGATTTCCCTTGCGCGAATGCTGCCCGCCTCTTCCCACCTGGCATATGCTCCTTTCTCCAGCCCCAGGGTAAACTGTGGGTTGCAGAATAGGGGAGTGAATGGAGTTGCGTAGGGTGTGATCTTTTCTTTTTTTAACCATATCATCCCATGTATTCCCCACCAGGGCTGTAGTTCGGCTTCTGTACATGTTGGGGGGCCTGTCCACTCTTGGGCACCACAGGACCTCGTCCAGGAGCCTTCCCACCACTGCCCTATCCATCCTTCACCAGATGCTGTCGGGATTCCCATTGAACCATTCTCGGATGACCCTCAGTTGGGCTGCTCATTAGTACATTTGAAAGTTCAGAGCCCCCATTCCCACCACTCCTGTGGGAGTGACCGTGACCCTCCAGGCCCTCCTCAGTCTTTGCCTTTGCCAGATATAGTTACGTACTAGTTTATTCAGGGTTTTGAAGAATTTTTGGGGGACCGCCAGGGGGAGAGCCTGAAAGTAATATAGCGCTCTGGGGAGTGTTATCATTTTAATGACATTGATGTGGCCCATCCATGATATGTTAAGGAGCTTCCTCTCTCCCAGCCAGGTCTTGATAGTTTCCAACAGGTGGGGATAGTTTGCTTGGTACATATCCTCTAGGGTACTGGTTATTGTCACCCCCAGGTATCGAAGGGTTCCCCCTGCTCGTGCGAATTGCCCTGTATCTGATGTTTCTGAGGGCGTGCCTTGTTGTAGCACCATTAGTTCTGATTTTTGGTTGTTGGTCTTCAGGCCTGCCACTCTGCCAAATTCCACTAGGAGTGCCGTTAAGCTCTGGAGGGAAGTGTCCTTCTCTGTTAGTACGACCAGGGGGTCATTGGCAAAAGCCATTGCCTTATGGTCTTCCCCACCGAATCTAATCCCTTTTGCTCCTGTCTCCTGTCTAATTCTATCTAGGAAGGGTTTGAGAAAGATCATGTACAGGACTGGTGACACGGGGCAGCCCTGCTTAGTACCCCTAGTGACCCTTATCGCCTGGGAGACATGCTCATTGATAGCTAGCCTGATAAGCGGTGCTCCATAGTTGGCTTTGACCAGGCAGAGAAAGCCCGGGCCAAACCCCATAACCTCCATGGTAGCAAACAAGAATGACTATTCTACTCATTTGAATGCCTTCTCAGCATCTAGCGCTAACACCCCTGCCCTCAGGCCCGTCCTGTTTGACTTCTCAAAAGGTGGGATATTCGCCTAATGTTGTCAAATGTTTGTCTCCCCTTGACAAAGCCTGCTTGATCCGGGTGGATCAGGTCGGCATTACTTTATCCATTCAAGATGTTAGAATTTTTGTAAAGATTTTGGCACAAAGGTTTATTAGGGCAATAGGGCGGTAGGAGCTCCAAAGGATTTGTTTCTTGTTTGGCTTGGGGAAGAGGATTACCTTAACCTCCATGGACTGGGAGATGCGGCCCATATCGCAGAAGGAGTTGAACAGGGATGTCATTAACAGGACTAATGTAGTCTGAATGCTTTGTAGAATGTGGTAGGGTACCCGTCCGGGCATGGGGCTTTATTTAGTGGTAGTGATTGGATCACTGCGCACACCTCGTCTTCGCTAATCATCCCTTCTAAGGCGTCACACTGGCTCTTTTCTAATCTTTTTAGCCGGCAAGCTTTTAAGAAGGCCTTTTGGAGGTAACTGTTCGTGCCTCCGTAGAGTAGAGGCTTGTATAGAACTTGGTGAATGCCTGCAGGGTCTCCTATGTACGTGTGGTTTCCTGTCCCCCCACCATCTGAATGCTGCGTATTGTACCTGCCGCCTCCTTCTGCTTAACCTGCCTGGCTAAGACACCGGCCTGTCTTGTTTGCCTGGAGGTAATACTTCTGCCTTAACAATAGGAGCTATTTTACTGCTTGAAGGATATTGATATGCCTTTTGATATGCCTATACTCCCTCCTGATCGTTACCCCCCATCATTCTCCATGACCCCTTTTAAGAGCTGTTTTAGGTCCACCTGGAGGACCTTCTCTTGTTTTGCTAAAGATGCCTGCTTTGCTATGAGCACCCCCCGCATGGTTGCCTTAACGGCGTCCGATACGACATGTTCCTGCACCTCCGGGGACCTTCCTCTTGTAACCCCACTGGGTCTTAACCCTTGTCTCGTGATCTGCACCGCTGCTATTAAGTGGACAGCCTGTTCAGCCTGGGGGCTTCGGTTGCTGCACCCCTGGCCCCCACAATTGTTTGTGTCTTGTCTTTGACTGCTCTACTCTTGTTCACTCCCATGGCTTCTCTTGGTGGCTTTCATGTTCTGGCCTCCTATTATGTCCTCCCCTGCATCCCCTTCTTCATCAATATTCAGGATCTTGAGTCCCTCATCCAATGTGGTGATGCGGTGTTGGTGCCCTTCCCACTTGAAGACCATTCCAAAGGGGAATGTCCACCTGTATCTTATCTGGGTTTTGGTAAGGGCTTTGGTCACCGGCCCCATTTGCTTCTTCTTTGTTAGTGTGCATTTCGCCAAGTCCTGTAAAAGTTCCATAATGGTGCCGTTCACCTTTATCAGGGTTGATTTCCTCGCCACTTGGAGGATCGATTATTTTTGGTCTTATTGCTGTAAAGACATCACCACTTCTCTTGGCCTGGCCCTGGGTTCTTCTCACTGTGGTCCCAGGCAGTGAATTCCATCTATGATAATTTCTCCCCCAGCCTCTATGTCCAGCAAATCTTTGAACGGGTGCTGCATTGTTTCCCTGAGGTCGGCATCGCTCACACTTTCAGGCAGCCCCTTCACCCTGATGTTGGACCTTCTCAAGCGGGTCTCCAAGTCCTCTGCTTAGAGCTCCACGTTGTGTGTTGCTACCGCCAGCTGATCCGCTAATACATCGATCTTCGGGTGTCTTCAGTGAGTGCTTGAATGGCGTTTTCATTTGTATAAGCCTTTGATTTCCTGCAGGGATTGTGCACGTTCTGTGCTTATTAGGCTTAATTGTTTCTTAAGGGTTGCTGTCATTTGGTCACTGAATTCCTTAAAGCACTGTTGCAGCACCTTGCTCGTGCCCTCTTGTCCCTGTGGCACCATTGGGGGTTCCTCCAACCCCTGCCTCTCTGTCACCGCTGGATCATCTTCCTCCAGGGCTTCCCCCTCCTTTTTCCATAGCTTTTGGCAGGTCCCTTCCTGTTTTTTTGAGATCTTGGCCCCTGGGGGGCCCTCTTTGGCCTCCTGGGGCTTGTTGCGCGACATTGCCGGGTGATGGCGAGTGCCTGCCTGCACCTTACCGAGGGGGGCTTTCCCCCAGGCCTCTGAGGTTCCTCTTGACCCCCGGGTATTGGCCAGATGTTCTGTAAGAAGGAGATGCTCCTCTCTCCCTCCTGTGCGCCGCTGCGGTCTAGCTCCCCTTTAGAGCCTGGGTTGGTTGCCCCCTGGGGGCCGTGGGAGTAGTACGCTCAAAGGTGACCTCGAAGTGGTCAAGGTCATGGTGTCACACTGGCCCGGAGCCATGGAGCTTCTTGAATTTCTTCCTGGGGTGCCCCCCGTGCTCCCACCACTCCTGGGCCTCTAAGTATACTTTTGGCCCCCTGGGGGTTCCTTCTCAGTTAATCTTGCATGGCAGTGTTAGTTTTCATGAGGGTTGGCGGGGGAGCGGAGCAGCGCTCTCCTGCGAAGTCCAATGCTGGGGGTTGGGAGCACGTGCCATCCCCCCGGGTTCCTTCCCTGTCCGTTGGTCGGGGGGATGCTGCAGGAGACTTAGTGCTGTTGCTCTTCTATTACTGTAGTTTGCCTCTGATGTTGCTGAATGGTATGCGTTTGGGTCTTTGCCTGGGTCCGAGTGTGCTGCAGATCTCCTGCCGTAAGGGGTCCCCTTCCAAGTGTAGGTTATGGTGCATTGGGGCAGATGTTTTTATAAAGCGGCTTGCTTGTGCCCGCTTCGTGGCTGCTGACTCCCTTAATTATGCCTACTTACCCTCTGCCACCTGGGGTGCATCACAGCTCATGGGGGCCTTGCGTCACGTGGTTCGTGGAGGCCCTGTGCCGCGCAGAGCCAGGCTTACTCTATGGGGCCGAGGCGGACACAGGATTTCAGGGGAATACTACCAGCTCCCCCTCCTTACTTTTGTAGCTGGATGTCCTGGCCACGCCGGCTCTGCTGGATTGCTGCGGAGCGTGCACGAGCGCATCCCGGCCCCTACGGGCACACTGGTCCAGCAGCCTTGTCTCTCCTGGTCGGCCGCCGGGGATCCGCGGTGGTCCGCTCACACTCCCCCGTCTCGCCTATGTTGCCGTGGCTGAACGGGCACCCGTGTCTTCTGCACCACCCGCGGGGGTTCTCTCTGATCTCCTCCGGCTTGGCTGCCAGTCCCCATGCAGGCACCACTTCTGGCGGTCTCAGGTCTGCTCACTCAGCCCCTCTCTGCCTTCAAACGCTCTGGTTGGAGTTTTCTTGGGGACCTCTTGGTTCTCGGGTCATCCCCTTTGCTTTTGCTGCCATGGGGTCTTGTTTTTAACGCTGTTTATGGCTAATTTTTCGGGTTGCTGGGGAGGAGCAAGCTCCTCGTGGTGGAGTGGTCACAGTGGCCATCTTGGAATCTTCTTATGAAGCTTTTTGAAGCCTTGGTCGGCCCTTTCTTGAGTAATCTTTCTTCTTCCACACTTCCCAATCCGGTTTTCAATCAGGACGTGGCACAGAGGGTGTGCTGGTCGCCAACATTGACGATGTGGTTTGGCTGCATGATTCGGGTGGCGTCGGTGCTTTATTGTTACTTGACTTATCTGCCGCCTTTGATACCATTGACCATGATGTCTTGCTTGTCTGGGCTGTCCTTCCTGGTGCCGTTTGTTTCCTGGTTGTATTTGTTTCCCTCTAACGGAACAGTCAATTTCCCTCCCCCTTTTCACTTTGTGCCCACTGCCTTGATATTTGGAGTCCCTCAGGTTTCCTGCTCTCACGGCTTCTAATGTTATTCTTAACAGATGACACGGAACCTGGTCCGTTTAGATCTCTCTCTTGTCAAGACAGCAAACAGATTTAGGGCCTGCCTCGAAGCTGTGGGTGCATGGATGTGTAATAGCTGGCTCAAGTTGAACATGGAAACAATTAATGTGGTGGGCCCTCCTTCCTCTATTGTTTTTTGCCCCCCCTCGTTTTTCCATAATTAGGGGTAAATATATTAGCTTTTCTGTCTGCGGAATCTCAGGTAAGTCCTGTATGTCAAAGGGACTATCTTCAACTGAAAACCCCTTAGTAAGGTTCTTTGTTTACTCCTTTCTCAGTTACATGCCCCTTGGTGTCCTCACTTGTTATGTCATCCATGGACCACTACCATGCCCTATATCTGCTACAACTGTTCTACCTCTTATGGCACATTGAAGTCCTGCGGAACTCTGCAGCCAGAGTAGCCACTTACACACCTAGTTGTGCTCACATTACTCCAGTTGTGCACCATCTTCATTGGCTACCCATGGCCAAGCCCATTCAGGTCAAGGCATAATGTCTAGTTCATCATGCCTTTTATGGAACTGGGGCAAAATATCTACAGGCCAAATGATGTCTGTACATTCCTGCTCGGCCACTTCGCTTGGCATGCTCAGCCATTCCTGCTCGGCCACTCCGCCTGATGTTAAAAAATGACAAAACTGCCTTGTACATACAAATCCATTATACATACATATAAAAGTGCTGAGTGCAAAATGCGTCCTAAAGTCAACGCCGAACCATATTACTTCACCTAGACTAATCATAAATATTGGAAATGCCCGACTAAAGTGTAAAGAGTATAAGTGATTCAAAAAGTGCCAGGTGCGCTTTAGAAAAGTGTCAAGTTCCTTCCACTCTAATCACATTTTTTATTTTAGGCAGTGTGAGTTGCTTTTCATGTTATTTTAAATCACTGTCCTATAAATCCATATTTTGAGTGACATTTTTAACTTGGAAATGTTCTTTCTGAGATCTTTAGTTGACTATAGTTTACCCGTACTTGTGCACATTACAGCACCATTATGCAAAGCAAATAATTTATAGATCGATAATTGTGTCACAAACCTCCGGCACTTTGTATCAGCGTGCCCCTGCTGAAGGTGTGAAGTTGTGCTATCTGTTGAGCTCTTACAGGAAATATTGTGACAAATTATTGGGAACATTTGTAATAAAAAAAGTTTACTTTTTCTGTTATCAAATTCTTGCTTTTCATGTGCAGTTATGAGAACTGTTTTTCCACAAATGTTTCACTATTCAGCTTCTTTTTCTTCCAATCTGCCCTGGTAAAGCAGGTTCACTCCATATGGTTCCACCAATTCAATCTTTGTTTTTAAAAAGGCAATTGCCACATATACTGTGTAATGTATAGTATGTATCCAGTCTACACATGCATATGTACTATTTGTTGCTTTACAGTGTAAGCACTTGTCATAATAAAAACACTTCCATTACCGAATTGTCTATTTCTTTAAGCTAATGTGTTATTTGTTTTTAACCCCTTAACTGCCAATGGCTCTCCCGCCCACCCCCGTGCCAAGCCCTTTTTTGGTGGTTTTGGTATGTCGCTATTCAATTCCTTGTAACCTTTTTGTTACATGTGATATCGCAACCAGATTTGGCCCCCTTTCTTCTCACATGTAGGCGGTTGTAACGCCACCAAGGAATCCTAGTTTGCTGTATGGAGGTGAGAGAAATTAACCAAAAAGGAGCACATTTTGTGTTTTTCAGAAAATGCCAATAAAATGATGTACTAAGAAGCCTGTGTTGTTTTCCTTGTAAGAGCTAGGAGCAAATGGTTTGCTGTGCTGAATTTGCCATTTTCCAGGCTTTCAATAACAGGTTGAGTGGAAACCAAATAAAAACATTTTTAGGAGGTTACTATGAATTTTGTGAGTGGTAGGTGATTTTTACCCTTTTTTCCCAATAGTCCATGCGTGGATGGAATGGAAGAGGAGGGTAGAATGCTGAATGGGAAGACAGAAAAGAATGCACTTCTGAAAAGTAGACAAAATTCCAAGTTTAAGAAATGGCGATTTGCGCAGATCAGGCAACATCTATGCAGGGAAAATGCTGATAGTTTGGGGAAAAATTGGAAAAATGACAGATAAAAGAGGTATGTGCTGGACATGGTTGGATCTGTAAAGTAATGGCTTCTGTGAATATTGAGAAAAGCAATGCCCCGCTATATTCCCCCAACACTTCCAGTTCGGGAATCACACATTTTTTGTATTTTTTTTACAAAACAAGCAATGCTACAAGCCAAAAACAGAGCAATGGTGCACAGGATTTTTATGCTGACGGCCTAAACAGACGTACTTTGCATGTGTAAATAAGGACAATAAATGTGAGGAATGGCAAGCGTACCATTTTTTAAAGAGCACAGGCAGAACTTTTGAAGAGTAGGTAATTTGTGCAGGTTACAAAAGCATACAGTGCCTAAATCAGCATCTAAATGCAGGTCACATTTGGGAAATTAAAGGGTTTTGTAACAAAGTGCAGTAGCAAATTTATGAAAATGTTATGAAAACCAAGAGAAAACAAATGTTCTACCTTCCCACAGGTGTCCCAATGAAAACGGTACCTCACATGAGGGGGTACACCTACCTAGACGCAAAGGGAAAAGGCTAAACCAGTGGTAACTCCAAGTGTTTCGGCAGAGCAGAATTTGCAGGAATTTGCTCTTGTGGACAACCTACAGATTTGGGCCTTGGGTATCGCAGCCATCAAGGAAAATGGAACCCAATGCATTTACGATAAGAAGGGACCCCTGGGAATCGACAGAGGTCTAACTTGTGCGAATCATCCCAGAATGTATTACCCACATCCCCGCCAAAGTTCAAAATTTAGGGAAAGAAACAAAATGTTCAGACATTTCCCGCCTCCAATCCACCAAAACACACTGCCAACAACACATGCAGCTTCCCGTAATCCCGCAGGTCTCCTAACGAAAACTGTACCTCACACGTGTGGGTGCACCTACCTGGGCACGAAGGGAAAAGGCTAAACCACTGGTAACCAAAGTGTTTCAGGAGAGCAGACTCATGTATTACCAAAAAGCTCGCCAAAGTTTGAAATTTAGTGAAGAAAAACACAATTTTCAGACATTTCCCACCTGGAAACTACTGAAACATACCGCCAACAACACATGTCCCACCTTAACACATTCCCACAGGTGTCCAGATGAAAACAGTACCTCATGTGTGGGTTCACCTACCTGGGTGAAAAAAAAAAAAGAGTCTCGACCGTCCCCAAGTCCAACTGTAGTCCCACGGAGCCTAGCCGGGTCTCCATCCGTTCCCCAAGGGAAATTCTGTAATGCTGCCTAGCCAGAGCTCCTGGCTGGTCAGGGGTTCTGTCCCTGGCCTTGGGCAGCTGTCCCTCCTGTGGTTTGACCGTCCACAAACCCAGCAGCGGTTCCAGGGAGCCTCAGCATGGTCTGCGTCCTTCCAAGAGGAGGAGGCTGTAACGCAACCCAAAAACAAAGAGGTGATGGCTGGAAGGTTTACAATGAATCTTAACTACTGGCATTGCTCCGGGCGACCCTCCAGACCATCGTTCTTCGCCTGCCAAGCCATTACAGAAGGGGAAAGACCATATGCAAATCAGGCTTGGTCCCACCCCAAAGGGGGCAGTCCAGCCCGAACTACTAGGTCACATCCCTTCTGCACGAGACCACAAGCATCCCCAAACATGTTTCGGCCTTCTTGGGCCACATCAGTGAGGAGTAGCTTGGGTCTCTAGGCTCAGCAGGCACCGGACCCACGTCTGGGCATACCCGCCCCACTCGGGGTGACAAAGCAAAAACAAGGAGGTGATGGCTGGAAGGTTTAGAATCAATCTTAACCACTGGCATTGCTCTGGGCAACCCTCCAGACCATCGTTCTTCGCCTGCCAAGCCATTACAGAAGGGGAAAGACCATATGCAAATCAGGCTTGGTCCCACCCCAAAGGGGGCAGTCCAGCCCGAACTACTAGGTCACATACGAGACCACAAGCATACCCAAACATGTTTCGGCCTTCTTGGGCCTCATCAGTGAGGAGTAGCTTGGGTCTCTAGGCCCAGCAGGCACGGGACCCACGTCTGGGCATACCCGTCCCACTCGGGGTGACAAAGCAAAAACAAAGAGGTGATGGCTGGAAGGTTTAGAATGAATCTTAACCACTGGCAATGCTCTCGGCAACCCTCCAGACCATCGTCACCAAGCCATTACAGAAGGGGAAAGACCATATGCAAATCAGGCTTGGACCCACCCCAAACGGGCAGTCCAGCCGGAACTACTAGGTCACATCCCTTCTGCATGAGACCACAAGCATCCCCAAACATGATGGTCTGGAGGGTTTCCCAGAGTAATGCCAGAGGTTAAGATTTATTCTAAACCTTCCAACCATCACCTCTTTTGTTTTGCTTTTGTCACCCCGAGTGGGACGGGTATGCCCAGACGTGGGTCCCCTGCCTGCTGGGCATAGAGACCCAAGCTACTCCTCACTGATGACGCCCAACAAGGTTGAAACATGGCTGGGGATGCGTGTGGTCTCATGCAGAAGGGATGTGACCTAGCAGTTCGGGCTGGACTACCCCTTTGGGGGTGGGATCAAGCCTGATTTGCATATGGTCTTTCCCCTTTTGTAATGGCTTGGCAGGCGAAGAACGATGGTCTGGAGGGTTTCCCAGAGCAATGCCAGAGGTTAAGATTTATTCTAAACCTTCCAGCCATCACCTCTTTTGTTTTGCTTTTGTAACGCAGCCCAGCCAGAGCTCCAGCACGGTTGGGGGTGCTGTCCTTGGCCTTGGGCATTCGTTTCCCATGTGGGTCTACAATCCCCAAGCACAGCAGCTGTCCCACGGGTCCCTGGCAGGGTCGCTGTCCTTTCCCGGAGGGAGAAGCTATAACACAGGCCAGCCAGAGCTCCAGGAAGGTGGGGATGGATGTCCCTTGCCTTGGGTGGCTGTCTCCCATGTGGGTCAACTGTCCCCAGGTCCAGCGGCAGTTCTGAGGAGCCCCATCAGGGTCTCCATTCCTCCCCGGAGTAAAGGGTCCCCATTCCTCCCTGAAGGCGAAATCTGTTATGCAGCACAGCCAGAGGTGCAGCCTGGGCTTGCGGACAGTCCACCCACTCCCAGGGAAACACCAATGATTTGCTGGCATGGGGGGCAATTTGTGGCCTGACCCTGCATTTGTGTCCCAGCCCACCAAAATACCTCTCCAGACTGGCAAATCCCATAGGATAAAAAAAACGGCTCGCATAACGTTGCAGCTCCTTGCGTAAAGAAATCTGTAAACAACACAAAAAACATTCATTACCTATGTTCAGCCCAGCAAAAACAAATCATAACTATCATGCTCCGATCACCACCCCACCCCCCCTTTCAAGCCATCCCTGGTGGTCTAGTAACCCTCACACCCTAGTAAAAACACATTTGCCCCTTTCTAGGGGCAGATTTTTATTAAGAATATTAGTGACCATAACACCAGTTAACAGTATAATTATAGGTGTATGGATTTCGGTTCACCCCCCCATACCCACCAAACTGGTTGAAAATCAACTGCCCCCCCCTCAATATCCTTACATTTTTTTATACCACCAAAGGTAGATGGTGGGTTGGAGTCAGGCCATGTTGGCTTGTGTAAGGGGTGGGGAGGTGGGTGGTGGAGGGGCGACCTACCCCACAATCTTAAATTAAAAGAAATGACGTACAAATAATTTGGAAAAAACTGCTAAAAGTTCAGGTTCAATTTGGAGGAACAATTAACTTAATAACTAGCACATCAAAAGTAAAGAGTGGTAGTGGAAAGACAAGGAGGAGTGCAGTACCCTGGGTAAACCAACTTGACCGTGGTTTAACTCTCAACATCGAGGTGAGTGGTGTCTCTCTTCGGTGTCTGGCTCTGCTGATGCATCACATCATCAGTTTCTGGCCCCTGGAAGGGCCTATCTTTGTCTTCAAGCCCAGTAGTGCCAGCACATCTTCAAGCCCAGCACAGACAAATGGTCTTTCTGGCCAGGAGAGCAAACAAATATTCATGCCTAATAGGGCCACTGTGTCATCCCTCCTAGGAGGGTCAACCCATGCTCATATAGAGCACTAGAGTGGGACTAACTGAACCATTCACACTTGGCAATACAACTCTAGTTGAGTAATATTAGAATACGGAAAGTGGCCATGGGAATAAAGTCCTCTAGAAGAAAATGGGCCTCATCACAATGTTAGGAATGTCAACAGAGGGAATGTTAT
The DNA here is from genome assembly GCF_040938575.1 of Ambystoma mexicanum. Taxonomy (NCBI): domain Eukaryota; kingdom Metazoa; phylum Chordata; class Amphibia; order Caudata; family Ambystomatidae; genus Ambystoma; species Ambystoma mexicanum. Next base: position 1,270,992,198 of record NC_090929.1, on the reverse strand, counting down.
GAGTGTGGAATGCGAACAGAGAACAGTAGAAGAGAATGCAAGGCAAGTAGTAAGGTGGTTGGTATAAGGGTGAGAAGAGATAGACTTGTTACTGCATAACGATGAACTTAAAAGAAATTAAGTCACACATACTAGCTGTGTCCTGGTTCACTTCCTTAACTGGTGATGAGTTGCAGAAATGACAAAGAGCCTGCACTTGCCATTGATTGTGGTTGCCGTGGCTGAGCAGGTACATGGTTCCTTGCACAGTTGAATGATGGCTCATTGGGACTCTCCAAGCCCATGTTGGGGAGTATCTGGGCTATGCGTGAGCCTATGAGGATGTTAAGGATTCCAATCGGACTTCACACACTGGACCTGGACACTTGGTCTTAGCCTGGGATGTGGTGCTCAATGGGAATGCTTTTTTTTTAATTTCAATGAACTCAAATTGCGCCGGTACCCGACACGTCTCACACCCGCTTTTACAAATACCCTGGGTCACCATGGACCATGAACCAGGCCAGTTGGTGAAAATACAATATTTATTTATTTTTAAAATTCACAAAAACCACACAAAATTTAATATTGGGCAGTAATCACCAATGGGGTCATAATGACAATGGAAATGGAAGCAATGCACTTGGTTACCTTTCTAGTAGAACATATCCAAAGCACAAGTGAATGGGAGCACTTTTTGAATTAGGATAGATAGCACCCAAGTTAAGGTTTCCCCCTGCAATGTTCCCTCAACTCACCAATAATTGAATTCTGAGTAGATAGAAAGAAGCAGCAGGTGGTCAGGGATAAGAGGCAGCAAACAGAATCAAAATCTGACCTTCCCTCACAAAATAAGGCAAAGGCCTAAAATGACACTCGTATTTTGTAAAATAATTAATTATATGTGTGTTTAAAAAATGGTCTACATATGTTTTGTCAAAGTATTAGGGATGTTATCTCACTATCAACCATCAGGCAAGGTATCAGAAAAACATACAGTTCACAAAACAGATTGAAATTGAAAACCCAGTGCAGCCGAATTCACACATGCAAAAGTTGCATTTTTCTAGTTTTCAGTTTTAAATGCAAAACGGTTTCTTCAAAAAACGGGTGAAAAACACTGAATCAGAATGCGGTTTTTGGGCAGGGTGATAGATGCACTGTACAGGGACAATACAGAAGTGAAAGGAGGGCTATAGCTGGTGAATTGAGAGATATTTGGAAGGTAGAATGAGGTTTGTTTTTAGGAAAATAGAGCAGTTACAAAGAGGAAATCGATTTTAAAATGAAAGGCAAATTTTACTTAAACTAAATTATTTAGACTATATTGTTAAAGAAAGCCACGGTATGTTCAAAGATTTATTTGCGACGTCAACGTTTTCCCGCCGGGTTCTGATCTATGTGGGAATGAATTTGAATTTCTCCAAATATTACTAATGAGTTAGAAGATGAGGTGAATGAAAGCGTTGCGCTAACACTAGGAAACAAGAACAGGGTGCACAGAAAATTGGAACAGTCTATACAAGTTATCAGGGTATTGATAGGGTTGCTTAGAGAGTAGCACAAAAGACAAAATTCAAGATGGGATAGGCTATGTGTTATGGGGTGGGGAATACTCACAATCCGCTCTTAAATTTAGGATTAGGAACAGTCAAGCGGGTTCTGGACTCCAGGGCTCGGGTCACCACATAGTGGCGGACTCTCTTAGCAGAACAACAGCTGGGCCTGTCTGGTCACCGGATAATCAGGACAGCTGGATGGCAGGGTTGCAGCGGGAATGCAGTTAGTGGGAAAAAAGCCAGGCTGATTTCAGGATGCTTCCCAAAAGAATACTACAGCTTTTCCCTTTGGTTATTGGGATTTTATTTTAGTGCGATCTCTGGATTGTGCCCTTGTGGGGATGGTCAGCAATGCTTTGGCCTTGCAGTGGAGTCTGGAATCCGCTATGCTTTGGCTTTGCAGTGGGATCTGGAATCTGGCAAGATGAATGTAGAAGATCAGGAACACAAGCGCAGGAAATTCAGGAAAGAGTCTGTCTAGAGTTTTGTCAGCTACCCTTTTTATAGAGCATGGTGACATCATAGAATTATATGGCAGGGCAGGCTTAGCTAAGCACGCCTCTAAACAACTGGATTGGTCAGAGAAGATAGTCACCGCCTTCCTCCCAGCTGGTTGGGATTCAAGGGCATGATGTCAGATTTATGATGTGAGTTTTACAATGTCCAGAACCTCCCACAGTTACTTTAGCTAAAATCCAGTTTTGCCATAAATGGCACATTTGTACAGTTGGGGCCTTTTAACAAATTACATACGCAGGTTACATATTTTATGCAGAATATGCCAGTCCATCTCTACAATTTGTAAGACATTGTTTTGCTCTTCTAATAATTTTTAGTCATTTTTAATGTGAAATATTCGGCCTAAAATTCTATAATTTTACACGTGTTTATAGATTATCATCAGACATGTCGGTATTGAATTTTACATTGGGATCATGTACACTTTCCTTGGAATACCCCATTCTCTGCCATTTCTGTTCCCTATATGGCAGTGAAGGCTACAACGTCTTAAAGCAAAACCCACAAAATTACATTAAAACTGTCAACTTTTTACATTCCTGAGAATTCTTGTTGCACAAATAACTTTCATAAAACTTTCTTCATAAAATAGTCTTTTGAAACAAATGGGCATCCTTTGTCCTTCACTGCTACCTCCAACTGTCACTTCCTCCAGTGTGGGGAGGGTTTTTTCCAGTTTAATTGAAGGTTTATGGCCGCTTCCACTTCACAGGTTAGTGTCCTGGAACTTCCATTGTAACAGGCCTCAGCCCTGATGGAAGTCTGCCAAAATAGCAATTATCACGTGTGTGTTCTACCATCTACTGTGTGGGGCCTTCTGTTGCTGGCAACCCCCAAGCAGAAACCTGTTTGGGCTGATTTTAAACGTGTGGTGCTACATTTTCCTTGCAAATTCGATTTTCTCTTCCATCTGAATTGCCATAGTTAGCTTCTGGTATGGTATGCAGCAATGGATTAAAACACAGATGCACTGCAATTGACATAGGCCCAGAGAGCCAGGGCCTTTTTGACGCATTGATCTTTGACATTTTGCAGCCAAAAAGTAAAGCGTTTCCCGTGTAGCTGAAGGAAAGCTTCTTTTGATTTCTTCAGATCTGAACAGCAGCCTGTCATTTAGGAATATGCCTGCTGGAGCATGATGTGAATGCGGATAATCATGGCAAGGTCTCATTAATAAAAGTATTGTGATGAGGCACAGAGGAAAAAGAGCATCAAAGCGGCATCATTTTTAAATGTAAATATTTCCCTTTTTCAATGGGAACTTTAGGCTTGCAGCAAAACAGCGCTGCTTTTTCACTCCCCTTCCTTTGTACATGTAAGAACACACTGGCGGGATTTCTCAGTGTGCCCCCTTGTTCCATCCTGCCCAATATGTGCTTGGGAAGATGGTGCAGCCCTCTTTTTGTAGCTGGAAATACAGTTTTGGTGTTAAGCAGTGGTGTTCACAGGAGCCAGCGCAACCATTTTGATGTTTCTGCTAAAGTGCAGCTTGGTTATGGAAGGGAGTACAGCTGACTGGGTAAATATATCCCACAAGGACACAGGAAGCCCGCTAGCAGCATAGCCGTGCATGCACACTACAGAACACGTGATCCTAGGACAAATCGTCCGCTGTTGCCAGTAGTTACCTGGCAATTTGAGACATGATGAGGAGTTGACATGTCTGTTGCTTAGCTATGTAACAAGCTGAAGGCCTTCAATGCGAGCACTGTGCTCCGCGCTGTGCCCGTCCCACATGCAGTGTAGCGACCGAAAGAAACACTTGCACGCATAAAGAAGGGAGCATGCCGACACACAATTGGCTGTTACTCTGAGAGGGTTTTTTTCATTGCGCCTTAAAAGGGAGATTAAAGACATTTGTCCCTGTGGACAAGGTGACACATACAAAGGGCATGGAAATAGGGAAGCAACAGAAACAAATTCAAAGATCATGGCAAATATACCAGGCACTGGGTTATTCCTAGATCATTAAATGGAAAGAAAGATTCCAGCAGTATATGTTGGCAGTATATGGTACTAAATATTTGAGTAAAAAGAAAGAGGCACTGTTTGATGGGCAACCGACTCAGTTTGATATATGCATAGCCAAGATGGGCAAGCATTACGAGGTGAAGGGGAATAACTTTTTGGCTTGTCATCAATTTGCCATCAGACAACATAAATATTGTGAGACCATTGAGGAGTTTTTTACAGCACTATGAGGGTTGGCTATAAAGTGTTTTGAACATTAGCAGAAAGAGTACATTAGGGAAAAGTTGATCAACAGGAGATCAAGAGGTCCCCTCTTCGAATGGGAACTAGCCCACTCACACTGAAGCAGCTATTTCCCATTAGAGAAACGGCCCTCTGAACTGCAGAGGCAGAAAGCTCCCCTCGTCCAATGGGAACTAGCCCACTCACGCTGAAGCAGCTATTTCCCATTAGAGAAACTGCCCTCCGACCTGCAGAGGCAGAAAGGTCCTCTCGTCTAATGGAAACAAGCCCACTCACTCTGAAGCAGCTATTTGCTATTAGAGAAACAGCCCTCCGACCTGCAGAGGCAGAAAGGTCCTCTCGTCTAATGGGAACTAGCCCATTCACACTGAGAAGGCTAGTTCCAATTAGAGAAACTGCCCTCTGACCTGCAGAGTCAGAAAGGTCCTTTCAGCTATTCGGAACTAGCCCACTCACACTGAAGCAGCTATTTCCCATTAGAGAAATGGCCCTCCGACCTGCAGAGGCAGAAAGGTCCTCCAGTCTGATGGGAACTAGCCCACTCACACTGAAGCAGCTATTTCCTATTAGAGAAACGGCTTCCGACCTGCAGAGGCAGAAAGGTCCTCTCGTCCAATGGGATCTAGCCCACTCACACTGAAGCAGCTATTTCCCATTAGAGAAACTGCCCACCGACCTGCAGAGGCAGAAAGGTCCTCTTGACTAATGGGAACTAGCCCACTCACACTGAAGCAGCTATTTCCCATTAGAGAAATGGCCCTCTGACCTGCAGAGGCAGAAAGGTCCTCTCGTCTAATGGGGACTAGCCAACTCACTCTGAAGCAGCTATTTCCCATTAGAGAAATGGCCCTCCGACTTGGAGAGGCAGAAAGGTCCTGTTGTACAATGGGAACTAGCCCACTTACACTGAAGCAGCCATTTCCCATTAGAGAAACAGCCCTCCGATCTGGAGAGGCAGAAAGGTCCTCTCGTCTAATGGGAACTAGACCATTCACACTGAAGCAGCTATTTCCCATTAGAGAAATGGCCCTCCGACTTGGAGAGGCAGAAAGGTCCTGTTGTATAATGGGAACTAGCCCACTTACACTGAAGCAGCTATTTCCCATTAGAGAAACAGCTCTCTGACCTGGAGAGGCAGAAAGGTCCTCTCATGTAATGGGAACTAGCCCATTCACACTGAGAAGGCTAGTTCCCATTAGATGAACGGCCCTCCGAACTGCAGAGACAGAAAGGTCCTCTCGTCTAATGGGAACTAGCCCATTCTCACTGAAGCAGCTATTTCCCATTAGAGAAACGGCCCTCTGACCTGGAGAGGAAGAAAGGTCTTCTCGTCTAATGGGAACTAGCCCACCTACACTGAAGCAGCTATTTCCCATTAGAGAAAAAGCCCTCTGACCTGGAGAGGCAGAAAGGTCCTCTCGTCTTATAGGATCTAACCCATTCACACTGAAGCAGCTAATTCCCATTAGAGAAACGGCCCTCAGACATGGAGAGGCAGAAAGGTCCTCTCCTCTAATGGGAACTAGCCCACTCACACTGAAGCAGCTATTTCCCATTAGAGAAACGGCCCTCTGACCTGGAAAAGCAGATAGTACCTCTCATCTAATTGGAACAAGCCCACTCACAATGAAGCAGCTATTTCCCATTAGAGAAACGGCCCTCTGACCTGGAGAGGCAGAAAGGTCCTCTTGTCTAATGGGAACTAGCCCATTCACACGAAGAAGGCTAGTTCCCATTAGAGAAAACTGCCCTCTGACCTGGAGAGGCAGATAGGTCCACTCGTCTAATGGGAACAAGCCCACTCACACTGAAGCAGCTATTTCCCATTAGAGAAACGGCCCTCCGACCTGCAGAGGCAGAAAGGTCCTCTCGTCTAATGGGAACTAGCCCACTCACACTGAAGCAGCTATTTCCCATTAGAGAAACGGCCCTCCGACCTGCAGTGGCAGAAAGGTCCTCTTGTCTCATGGGAACTAGCCCATTCACACAGAGAAGGCTAGTTCCAATTAGAGAAACTGCCCTCCGACCTGCAGAGGCAGAAAGGTACCCTCATCTAATGGGAATTAGCCCACTCACATTGAAGCAGCTATTTCCCATTAGAGAAAAGGCCCTCCGACCTGCAGAGGCAGAAAGGTCCTTTAGTCTAATGGGAACTATCCCACTCACACTGAAGCAGCTATTTCCCATTAGAGAAACGGCCCTCCGACCTGCAGAGGCAGAAAGGTCCTCTCGTCTCATGGGAACTAGCCCATTCACACAGAGAAGGCTAGTTCCAATTAGAGAAACTGCCCTCCGACCTGCAGAGGCAGAAAGGTACCCTCATCTAATGGGGACTAGCCAACTCACACTGAAGCAGCTATTTCCCATTAGAGAAAAGGCCCTCCGACCTGCAGAGGCAGAAAGGTCCTTTAGTCTAATGGGAACTAGCCCACTGACACTGAAGCAGCTATTTCCCATTAGAGAAACGGCCTTCGATCTGCAGAGGCAGAAAGGTCCTCTCATCTACTGGGAACTGGCCCACTCACACTGGAGCAGCTATTTCCCTTCAGAGAAACTACCCTTTGACCTGCAGATGAAGAAAGCTCCTCTCGTCCAATGGGAACTAGCCCACAACCACTGAAGCAGCTATTTCCCATTAGAGAAACGGCCCTCTGACCTACAGAGGCAGAAATGTCCTCTCGTCTACTGGGAACTATCCCACTCACACTGAAGCAGCTATTTCCCATTAGAGAAACTGCACTGCGACCTGCAGAGGCAGAAAGGTCCTCTCGTCTAATGGGAACTAGCTCACTCACACTGAAGCAGCTATTTCCCATTAGAGAAACTGCCCTCCGACCTGCAGAGGCAGAAAGGTCCTCTCGTCTAATGTAAACAAGCCCACTCACTCTGAAGCAGCTATTTGCTATTAGAGAAACAGCCCTCCGACCTGCAGAGGCAGAAAGGTCCTCTCGTCTAATGGGAACTAGCCCATTCACACCGAGAAGGCTAGTTCCAATTAGAGAAACTGATCTCTGACCTGCAAAGTCAGAAAGGTCCTTTCAGCTATTCGGAACTAGCCCACTCACACTGAAGCAGCTATTTCCCATTAGAGAAATGGCCCTCCGACCTGCAGAGGCAGAAAGGTCCTCCAGTCTGATGGGAACTAGCCCACTCACACTGAAGCAGCTATTTCCTATTAGAGAAACGGCTTCCGACCTGCAGAGGCAGAAAGGTCCTCTCGTCCAATGGGATCTAGCCCACTCACACTGAAGCAGCTATTTCCCATTAGAGAAACTGCCCACCGACCTGCAGAGGCAGAAAGGTCCTCTTGACTAATGGGAACTAGCCCACTCACACTGAAGCAGCTATTTCCCATTAGAGAAACTGCCCTCCGACCTGCAGAGGCAGAAAGGTCCTCTCGTCTAATGTAAACAAGCCCACTCACTCTGAAGCAGCTATTTGCTATTAGAGAAACAGCCCTCCGACCTGCAGAGGCAGAAAGGTCCTCTCGTCTAATGGGAACTAGCCCATTCACACCGAGAAGGCTAGTTCCAATTAGAGAAACTGCCCTCTGACCTGCAGAGTCAGAAAGGTCCTTTCAGCTATTCGGAACTAGCCCACTCACACTGAAGCAGCTATTTCCCATTAGAGAAATGGCCCTCCGACCTGCAGAGGCAGAAAGGTCCTCCAGTCTGATGGGAACTAGCCCACTCACACTGAAGCAGCTATTTCCTATTAGAGAAACGGCTTCCGACCTGCAGAGGCAGAAAGGTCCTCTCGTCCAATGGGATCTAGCCCACTCACACTGAAGCAGCTATTTCCCATTAGAGAAACTGCCCACCGACCTGCAGAGGCAGAAAGGTCCTCTTGACTAATGGGAACTAGCCCACTCACACTGAAGCAGCTATTTCCCATTAGAGAAATGGCCCTCTGACCTGCAGAGGCAGAAAGGTCCTCTCGTCTAATGGGGACTAGCCAACTCACTCTGAAGCAGCTATTTCCCATTAGAGAAATGGCCCTCCGACTTGGAGAGGCAGAAAGGTCCTGTTGTATAATGGGAACTAGCCCACTTACACTGAAGCAGCTATTTCCCATTTGAGAAACAGCCCTCCGATCTGGAGAGGCAGAAAGGTCCTCTCGTCTAATGGGAACTAGACCATTCACACTGAAGCAGCTATTTCCCATTAGAGAAATGGCCCTCCGACTTGGAGAGGCAGAAAGTTCCTGTTGTATAATGGGAACTAGCCCACTTACACTGAAGCAGCTATTTCCCATTAGAGAAACAGCTCTCTGACCTGGAGAGGCAGAAAGGTCCTCTCATGTAATGGGAACTAGCCCATTCACACTGAGAAGGCTAGTTCCCATTAGATAAACGGCCCTCCGAACTGCAGAGACAGAAAGGTCCTCTCGTCTAATGGGAACTAGCCCATTCTCACTGAAGCAGCTATTTCCCATTAGAGAAACGGCCCTCTGACCTGGAGAGGAAAAATGTCTTCTCATCTAATGGGAACTAGCCCACCTACACTGAAGCAGCTATTTCCCATTAGAGAAAAAGCCCTCTGACCTGGAGAGGCAGAAAGGTCCGCTCGTCTTATAGGATCTAACCCATTCACACTGAAGCAGCTAATTCCCATTAGAGAAACGGCCCTCAGACATGGAGAGGCAGAAAGGTCCTCTCCTCTAATGGGAACTAGCCCACTCACACTGAAGCAGCTATTTCCCATTAGAGAAACGGCCCTCTGACCTGGAAAAGCAGATAGTACCTCTCATCTAATTGGAACTAGCCCACTCACAATGAAGCAGCTATTTCCCATTAGAGAAACGGCCCTCTGACCTGGAGAGGCAGAAGGGTCCTCTTGTCTAATGGGAACTAGCCCATTCACACGAAGAAGGCTAGTTCCCATTAGAGAAAACTGCCCTCTGACCTGGAGAGGCAGATAGGTCCACTCGTCTAATGGGAACAAGCCCACTCACACTGAAGCAGCTATTTCCCATTAGAGAAACGGTTCTCCGACCTGCAGAGGCAGAAAGGTCCTCTCGTCTAATGGGAACTAGCCCACTCACACTGAAGCAGCTATTTCCCATTAGAGAAACGGCCCTCCGACCTGCAGTGGCAGAAAGGTCCTCTTGTCTCATGGCAACTAGCCCATTCACACAGAGAAGGCTAGTTCCAATTAGAGAAAATGCCCTCCGACCTGCAGAGGCAGAAAGGTACCCTCATCTAATGGGAATTAGCCCACTCACATTGAAGCAGCTATTTCCCATTAGAGAAAAGGCCCTCCGACCTGCAGAGGCAGAAAGGTCCTTTAGTCTAATGGGAACTATCCCACTCACACTGAAGCAGCTATTTCCCATTAGAGAAACGGCCCTCCGACCTGCAGAGGCGGAAAGGTCCTCTCGTCTCATGGGAACTAGCCCATTCACACAGAGAAGGCTAGTTCCAATTAGAGAAACTGCCCTCCGACCTGCAGAGGCAGAAAGGTACCCTCATCTAATGGGGACTAGCCAACTCACACTGAAGCAGCTATTTCCCATTAGAGAAAAGGCCCTCCGACCTGCAGAGGCAGAAAGGTCCTTTAGTCTAATGGGAACTAGCCCACTGACACTGAAGCAGCTATTTCCCATTAGAGAAACGGCCTTCGATCTGCAGAGGCAGAAAGGTCCTCTCATCTACTGGGAACTAGCCCACTCACACTGGAGCAGCTATTTCCCTTCAGAGAAACTACCCTTTGATCTGCAGATGAAGAAAGCTCCTCTCGTCCAATGGGAACTAGCCCACAACCACTGAAGCAGCTATTTCCCATTAGAGAATCGGCCCTCTGACCTACAGAGGCAGAAATGTCCTCTCGTCTACTGGGAACTATCCCACTCACACTGAAGCAGCTATTTCCCATTAGAGAAACTGCACTGCGACCTGCAGAGGCAGAAAGGTCCTCTCGTCTAATGGGAACTAGCTCACTCACACTGAAGCAGCTATTTCCCATTAGAGAAATGGCCCTCTGACCTGCAGAGGCAGAAAGGTCCTCTCGTCTAATGGGAACTAGCCCACTCACTCTGAAGCAGCTATTTGGCATTAGAGAAACGGCCCTCCGACGTGCAGAGGCAGAAAGGTCCGCTCGTCAAATGGGAACTAGCCGATTCACACTGAGAAGGCTAGTTCCAATTAGAGAAACTGCCCTCCGACATGCAGAGGCAGAAAGGTCCCCTCATCTAATGGGAACTAGCCCACTCACACTGAAGCAGCTATTTCCCATAAGAGAAATGGCACTATGACCTGGAGAGGCAGAAAGGTCCTCTAGTCTAATGAGAACTAGCCCACTCACACTGAAGCAGCTATTTCCCATTAGAAAACGGCCCTCCGACCTGCAGAGGCAGAAAGGTCCTCTTGTCTAATGGGAACTAGCCCATTCACACTGAGAAGGCTAGTTCCCGTTAGAGAAATGGCCTTCCGAACTGCAGAGGCAGAAAGCTCCTCTCGTCCAATGGGAACTAGCCCACTTACACTGAAGCAGCTATTTCCCATTAGATAAACGGCCCTCTGACCTGCAGAGGCAGAAAGGTCCTCTTGTCTACTGGGAACTAGCCCACTCACTCTGAAGCAGCTATTTCCCATTAGAGAAACGGCCCTCCGACCTGCAGAGGCAGAAAGGTCCGCTCGTTAAATGGAAACTAGCCCATTCACACTGAGAAGGCTAGTTCCCATTAGAGAAACGGCCCTCCGAACTGCAGAGGCAGAAAGGTCCTCTCATCTAATGGGAACTAGCCCACTCACAATGAAGCAGGTATTTCCCATTAGAGAAACAGCCCTCTGACCTGGAGAGGCAGAAAGGTCCTCTTGTCTAATGGGAACTAGCCCATTCACACGGAGAAGGCTAGTTCCCATTAGAGAAAACTGCCCTCCGACCTGCAGAGGCAGAAAGGTCCCCTCATCTAATGGGAACTAGCCCACTCACACTGAAGCAGCTATTTCCCATTAGAGAAAAGGCCCTCCGACCTGCAGAGGCAGAAAGGTCCTTTAGTCTAATGGGAACTAGCCCACTCACACTGAAGCATCTATTTTCCATTAGAGAAACGGCCCTTCGACCTGCAGAGGCAGAAAGGTCCTCTCGTCTACTGGGAACTAGCCCACTCACACTGAAGCAGCTATTTCCCTTCAGAGAATCTACCCTTTGACCTGCAGATGCAGAAAGCTCCTCTCGTCCAATGGGAACTAGCCCACTCACACTGAAGCAGCTATTTCCCATTAGAGAAACGACCCTCTGACCTGCAGAGGCAGAAAGGTTCTCTCATCTACTGGGAACTAGCCCACTCACTCTGAAGCAGCTATTTCCCATTAGAGAAACGGGCCTCTGACCTGCGGAGCCAGAAAGGACTGCTCGTCAAATGGAAACTAGCCCATTCACACTGAGAAGGCTAGTTCCCGTTAGAGAAATGGCCTTCCGAACTGCAGAGGCAGAAAGCTCCTCTCGTCCAATGGGAACTAGCCCACTTACACTGAAGCAGCTATTTCCCATTAGATAAACGGCCCTCTGACCTGCAGAGGCAGAAAGGTCCTCTTGTCTACTGGGAACTAGCCCACTCACTCTGAAGCAGCTATTTCCCATTAGAGAAACGGCCCTCCGACCTGCAGAGGCAGAAAGGTCCGCTCGTCAAATGGAAACTAGCCCATTCACACTGAGAAGGCTAGTTCCCATTAGAGAAACGGCCCTCCGAACTGCAGAGGCAGAAAGGTCCTCTCGTCTAATGGGAACTAGCCCACTCACAATGAAGCAGCTATTTCCCATTAGAGAAACAGCCCTCTGACCTGGAGAGGCAGAAAGGTCCTCTTGTCTAATGGGAACTAGCCCATTCACACGGAGAAGGCTAGTTCCCATTAGAGAAAACTGCCCTCCGACCTGCAGAGGCAGAAAGGTCCCCTCATCTAATGGGAACTAGCCCACTCACACTGAAGCAGCTATATCCCATTAGAGAAAAGGCCCTCCGTCCTGCAGAGGCAGAAAGGTCCTTTAGTCTAATGGGAACTAGCCCACTCACACTGAAGCAGCTATTTCCCATTAGAGAAACGGCCCTCCGACCTGCAGAGGCGGAAAGGTCCTCTCGTCTCATGGGAACTAGCCCATTCACACAGAGAAGGCTAGTTCCAATTAGAGAAACTGCCCTCCGACCTGCAGAGGCAGAAAGGTACCCTCATCTAATGGGGACTAGCCAACTCACACTGAAGCAGCTATTTCCCATTAGAGAAAAGGCCCTCCGACCTGCAGAGGCAGAAAGGTCCTTTAGTCTAATGGGAACTAGCCCACTGACACTGAAGCAGCTATTTCCCATTAGAGAAACGGCCTTCGATCTGCAGAGGCAGAAAGGTCCTCTCATCTACTGGGAACTAGCCCACTCACACTGGAGCAGCTATTTCCCTTCAGAGAAACTACCCTTTGATCTGCAGATGAAGAAAGCTCCTCTCGTCCAATGGGAACTAGCCCACAACCACTGAAGCAGCTATTTCCCATTAGAGAATCGGCCCTCTGACCTACAGAGGCAGAAATGTCCTCTCGTCTACTGGGAACTATCCCACTCACACTGAAGCAGCTATTTCCCATTAGAGAAACTGCACTGCGACCTGCAGAGGCAGAAAGGTCCTCTCGTCTAATGGGAACTAGCTCACTCACACTGAAGCAGCTATTTCCCATTAGAGAAATGGCCCTCTGACCTGCAGAGGCAGAAAGGTCCTCTCGTCTAATGGGAACTAGCCCACTCACTCTGAAGCAGCTATTTGGCATTAGAGAAACGGCCCTCCGACGTGCAGAGGCAGAAAGGTCCGCTCGTCAAATGGGAACTAGCCGATTCACACTGAGAAGGCTAGTTCCAATTAGAGAAACTGCCCTCCGACATGCAGAGGCAGAAAGGTCCCCTCATCTAATGGGAACTAGCCCACTCACACTGAAGCAGCTATTTCCCATAAGAGAAATGGCACTATGACCTGGAGAGGCAGAAAGGTCCTCTAGTCTAATGAGAACTAGCCCACTCACACTGAAGCAGCTATTTCCCATTAGAAAACGGCCCTCCGACCTGCAGAGGCAGAAAGGTCCTCTTGTCTAATGGGAACTAGCCCATTCACACTGAGAAGGCTAGTTCCCGTTAGAGAAATGGCCTTCCGAACTGCAGAGGCAGAAAGCTCCTCTCGTCCAATGGGAACTAGCCCACTTACACTGAAGCAGCTATTTCCCATTAGATAAACGGCCCTCTGACCTGCAGAGGCAGAAAGGTCCTCTTGTCTACTGGGAACTAGCCCACTCACTCTGAAGCAGCTATTTCCCATTAGAGAAACGGCCCTCCGACCTGCAGAGGCAGAAAGGTCCGCTCGTTAAATGGAAACTAGCCCATTCACACTGAGAAGGCTAGTTCCCATTAGAGAAACGGCCCTCCGAACTGCAGAGGCAGAAAGGTCCTCTCATCTAATGGGAACTAGCCCACTCACAATGAAGCAGGTATTTCCCATTAGAGAAACAGCCCTCTGACCTGGAGAGGCAGAAAGGTCCTCTTGTCTAATGGGAACTAGCCCATTCACACGGAGAAGGCTAGTTCCCATTAGAGAAAACTGCCCTCCGACCTGCAGAGGCAGAAAGGTCCCCTCATCTAATGGGAACTAGCCCACTCACACTGAAGCAGCTATTTCCCATTAGAGAAAAGGCCCTCCGACCTGCAGAGGCAGAAAGGTCCTTTAGTCTAATGGGAACTAGCCCACTCACACTGAAGCATCTATTTTCCATTAGAGAAACGGCCCTTCGACCTGCAGAGGCAGAAAGGTCCTCTCGTCTACTGGGAACTAGCCCACTCACACTGAAGCAGCTATTTCCCTTCAGAGAATCTACCCTTTGACCTGCAGATGCAGAAAGCTCCTCTCGTCCAATGGGAACTAGCCCACTCACACTGAAGCAGCTATTTCCCATTAGAGAAACGACCCTCTGACCTGCAGAGGCAGAAAGGTTCTCTCATCTACTGGGAACTAGCCCACTCACTCTGAAGCAGCTATTTCCCATTAGAGAAACGGGCCTCTGACCTGCGGAGCCAGAAAGGACTGCTCGTCAAATGGAAACTAGCCCATTCACACTGAGAAGGCTAGTTCCCGTTAGAGAAATGGCCTTCCGAACTGCAGAGGCAGAAAGCTCCTCTCGTCCAATGGGAACTAGCCCACTTACACTGAAGCAGCTATTTCCCATTAGATAAACGGCCCTCTGACCTGCAGAGGCAGAAAGGTCCTCTTGTCTACTGGGAACTAGCCCACTCACTCTGAAGCAGCTATTTCCCATTAGAGAAACGGCCCTCCGACCTGCAGAGGCAGAAAGGTCCGCTCGTCAAATGGAAACTAGCCCATTCACACTGAGAAGGCTAGTTCCCATTAGAGAAACGGCCCTCCGAACTGCAGAGGCAGAAAGGTCCTCTCGTCTAATGGGAACTAGCCCACTCACAATGAAGCAGCTATTTCCCATTAGAGAAACAGCCCTCTGACCTGGAGAGGCAGAAAGGTCCTCTTGTCTAATGGGAACTAGCCCATTCACACGGAGAAGGCTAGTTCCCATTAGAGAAAACTGCCCTCCGACCTGCAGAGGCAGAAAGGTCCCCTCATCTAATGGGAACTAGCCCACTCACACTGAAGCAGCTATATCCCATTAGAGAAAAGGCCCTCCGTCCTGCAGAGGCAGAAAGGTCCTTTAGTCTAATGGGAACTAGCCCACTCACACTGAAGCAGCTATTTTCCATTAGAGAAACGGCCCTTCGACCTGCAGAGTCAGAAAGGTCCTCTCGTCTACTGGGAACTAGCCCACTCACACTGAAGCAGCTATTTCCCTTCAGAGAAACTACCCTTTGACCTGCAGATGCAGAAAGCTCCTCTCGTCCAATGGGAACTAGCCCACTCACACTGAAGCAGCTATTTCCCATTAGAGAAACGGCCCTCTGACCTGCAGAGGCAGAAAGGTTCTCTCATCTACTGGGAACTAGCCCACTCACTCTGAAGCAGCTATTTCCCATTAGAGAAACGGCCCTCTGACCTGCAGAGGCAGAAAGGTCCGCTCGTCAAATGGAAACTAGCCCATTCACACTGAGAAGGCTAGTTCCCATTAGAGAAACGGCCCTCCGAACTGCAGAGGCAGAAAGGTCCTCTCGTCTAATAGGAACTAGCCCACTCACAATGAAGCAGCTATTTCCCATTAGAGAAACAGCCCTCTGACCTGGAGAGGCAGAAAGGTCCTCTTGTCTACTGAGAACTAGCCCACTCACACTGAAGCAGCTATTTCCCTTCAGAGAAACTACCCTTTGACCTGCAGAAGCAGAAAGCTCCTTTCGTCCAATGGGAACTAGCCCACTCACACTGAAGCAGCTATTTCCCATTAGAGAAACGGCCCTCTGACCTGCAGAGGCAGAAATGTCCTCTCGTCTACGGGGAACTAGCTCACTCACTCTGAAGCAGCTATTTCCCACTAGAGAAACGGCCCTCCGACCTGCAGAGGCAGAAAGGTCCTCTCGTCTCATGGGAACTAGTCCATTCACATAGAGAAGGCTAGTTCCAATTAGAGAAACTGCCCTCGGACCTGCAGAGGCAGAAAGGTACCCTCATCTAATGGGAACTAGCCCACTCACACTGAAGCAGCTATTTCCCATTAGAGAAAAGGCCCTCCGACCTGCAGAGGCAGAAAGGTCCTCTCGTCTAATGGAAACTAGCCCACTGACACTGAAGCAGCTATTTCCCATTAGAGAAAAGGCCCACTGACCTGCAGAGGCAGAAATGTCCTCTCGTCTACTGGGAACTATCCCACTCACACTGAAGCAGCTATTTCCCATTAGAGAAACTGCCCTGTGACCTGCAGAGGCAGAAAGGTCCTCTCGTCTAATGGGAACTAGCCCACTCACACTGAAGCAGCTATTTCCCATTAGAGAAATGGCCCTCTGACCTGCAGAGGCAGAAAGGTCCTCTCGTCTAATGGGAACTAGCCCACTCACTCTGAAGCAGCTATTTGGCATTAGAGAAACGGCCCTCCGACGTGCAGAGGCAGAAATGTCCGCTCATCAAATGGGAACTAGCCGATTCACACTGAGAAGGCTAGTTCCAATTAGAGAAACTGCCCTCCGACATGCAGAGGCAGAAAGGTCCCCTCATCTAATGGGAACTAGCCCACTCACACTGAAGCAGCTATTTCCCATAAGAGAAACGGCACTATGACCTGGAGAGGCAGAAAAGTCCTCTAGTCTAATGAGAACTAGCCCACTCACACTGAAGCAGCTATTTCCCATTAGAAAACGGCCCTCCGACCTGCAGAGGTAGAAAGGTCCTCTCGTCCAATGGGAGCTAGCCAATTCACACTGAGAAGGCTAGTTCCCATTAGAGAAATGGCCTTCCGAACTGCAGAGGCAGAAAGCTCCTCTCGTCCAATGGGAACTAGCCCACTTACACTGAAGCAGCTATTTCCCATTAGAGAAAAGGCCCAGATGACCTGCAGAGGCAGAAAGGTCCTCTCGTCTACTGGGAACTAGCCCACTCACTCTGAAGCAGCTATTTCCCATTAGAGAAACGGCTCTCCGACCTGCAGAGGCAGAAAGGTCCGCTCGTCACATGGAAACTAGCCCATTCAGACTGAGAAGGCTAGTTCCCATTAGAGAAACAGCCCTCCAAACTGCAGAGGCAGAAAGGTCCTCCCGTCTAATGGGAACTAGCCCACTCACAATGAAGCAGCTATTTCCCATTAGAGAAAAGGCCGTCTGACCTGCAGAGGCCGAAAGGTCCTTTAGTCTAATGGGAACTAGCCCACTCACACTGAAGCAGCTATTTCCCATTAGAGAAACGGCCCTCTGACCTGCAGAGGCACAAAGGTCCTCTCGTATAATGGGAACTAGCCCACTCACACTGAAGCAGCTATTTCCCATTAGAGAAACGGCCCTCCGACCTGCAGAGGCAGAAAGGTCCTCTTGTCCCATGGGAACTAGACCATTCACACAGAGAAGGCTAGTTCCAATTAGAGTAACTGCCCTCCGACCTGCAGAGGCAGAAAGGTCCCCTCATATAATGGGAATTAGCGCACTCACACTGAAGCAGCTATTTACCACTAGAGAAAAGGTCCTCCGACCTGCAGAGGCAGAAAGGTCCTTTAGTTCAATGGGAACTAGCCCACTCACACTGAAGCAGCTATTTTCCATTAGAGAAATGGCCCTTCGACCTGCAGAGGCAGAAAGGTCCTCTCGTCTACTGGGAACTATCCCACTCACACTGAAGCAGCTATTTCCCTTCAGAGAAACTACCCTTTGACCTGCAGATGCAGAAAGCTCCTCTCGTCCAATGGGAACTATCCCACTCACACTGAAGCAGCTATTTCCCTTCAGAGAAACTACCCTTTGACCTGCAGATGCAGAAAGCTCCTCTCGTCCAATGGGAACTAGCCCACTCACACTGAAGCAGCTATATCCCATAAAAGAAACGGCCCTCTGACCTGCAGAGGCAGAAAGGTTCTCTCGTCTACTGGGAACTAGCCCACTCACTCTGAAGCAGCTATTTCCCATTAGAGAAACGGCCCTCCGACCTGCAGAGGCAGAAAGGTCCTCTCGTCTAATGGGAACTAGCCCACTCACACTGAAGCAATTAGAGAAATAGCCCTCCGACCTGCAGAGGCAGAAAGGTCGTTTAGTCTAATGGGAACTATCCCATTCACACTGAAGCAGCTATTTCCCATTAGAGAAACGGCCCTTCGACCTGCAGAGGCAGAAAGGTCCTCTCGTCTACTGGGAACTAGCCCACTCACACTGAAGCAGCTATTTCCCTTCAGAGAAACTACCCTTTGACCTGCAGAAGCAGAAAGCTCCTTTCGTCCAATGGGAACTAGCCCACTCACACTGATGCAGCTATTTCCCATTAGAGAAACGGCCCTCTGACCTGCAGAGGCAGAAATGTCCTCTCGTCTACTGGGAACTATCCCACTCACACTGAAGCAGCTACTTCCCATTAGAGGAACTGCCCTCCGACCTGCAGAGGCAGAAAGCTCCTCTCGTCTAATGGGAACTAGCCCACTCACTCTGAAGCAGCTATTTGCCATTAGAGAAACGGCCCTCCGACGTGCAGAGGCAGAAAGGTCCGCTCGTCAAATGGGAACTAGCCGATTCACACTGATAAGGCTAGTTCCAATTAGAGAAACTGCCCTCCGACATGCAGAGGCAGAAAGGTCCCCTCATCTAAGGGGAACTAGCCCACTCACACTGAAGCAGCTATTTCCCATAAGAGAAACGGCCCTTTGACCTGGAGAGGCATTTAGGTCCTCTCGTCTAATTGGATCTAGCCCACTCACACTGAAGCAGCTACTTCCCATTAGTGAAACAGCCCTCTGACCTGGAGAGGCAGAAAGGTCCTCTCATCTAATGGGAACTAGCAAATTCACACTGAAAAGGCTAGTTTCCATTCGAGAAACGGCCCTCCAACCTGCAGAGGCAGAAAGGTCCTCTTGTCTAATGGGAACTAGCCCACTCACACTGAAGCAGCTATTTCCCATTAGAGAAATTGGCCTCCAACCTTCAGAGGCAGAAAGGTCCTCTCGTCTAATGGGAACTTGCACATTCACACTGAGAAGGCTATTTCCCATTAGAGAAACGGCCCTCTGACCTGGAGAGGCATTTAGGTCCTCTCGTCTAATTGGATCTAGCCCACTCACATTGAAGCAGCTATTTCCCATTAGAGAAACCACTCTCTGGCCGGAGAGGCAGAAAGGTCCTCTCGTCTAATGGGAACTAGCCCATTCACACTGAGAAGGCAAGTTCCCATTAGAGAAACGGCCCTCTGACCTGGAGAGGCAGAAAGGTCCTTTTGTCTAATAGAAACTAGCCCCCTCACACTGAAGCAGCTATTTCCCATTAGAGAAACGGCCCTCTGACCTGCAGAGGCAGAAAGGTCCTCTCGTCTAATGGGAACTAGCCCACTCACACTGAAGCAGCTATTTCCGATTAAAGAAATGACCCTCCGACCTGCAGAGGCATAAAGGTCCTCTCCGCTAATGGGAACTAGCCACTCCCACTGAAGCAGCTATTTCCCATTAGAGAAATGGCCCTCTGACCTGGAGAAGCAGAATGGTCCTCTCGTCAAATGGGAACTAGCCCACACACACTGAAGCAGCTATTTCCCATTAGAGAAACGGCACTCTGACTTGGAGAGGCAGATAGGTCCTCTGGTCTAATGGAACTAGCCCACTCACACTGAAGCAGCTATTTCCCATTAGAGAAACGGCCCTCTGACCTGCAGAGGCAGAAATGTCCTCTCGTCTAGTGGGAACTATCCCACTCACACTGAAGCAGCTATTTCCCATTAGAGGAACTGCCCTCCGACCTGCAGAGGCAGAAAGGTCCTCTTGTCTAATCGGAACTAGCCCACTCACACTGAAGCAGCTATTTCCCATTAGAAAAATAGCCCTACAACCTGTTGAGGCAGAAAGGTCCTCTCGTCTAATGGGAACTAGCACATTCACACTGAGAAGGCTATTTCCCATTAGAGAAACGGCCCTCTGACCTGGAGAGGCATTTAGGTCCTCTCGTCTAATTGGATCTAGCCCACTCACACTGAAGCAGCTATTTCCCATTAGAGAAACGGCTCTCTGACCTGGAGAGGCAGAAAGGTCCTCTTGTCTAATGGGAACTAGCCCATTCACACTGAGAAGGCTAGTTCCCATTAGAGAAATGGCCCTCTGACCGGGAGAGGCAGAAAGGTCCTTTTGTCTAATGGAAACTAGCCCCCCCTCACACTGAAGCAGCTATTTCCCATTAGAGAAACGGCCCTCTGGCCTGCAGAGGCAGAAAGGTCCTCTCGTCTAATGGGAACTAGCCCACTCACATTGAAGCAGCTATTTCCCATTAAAGAAATGGCCCTCCGACCTGCAGAGGCATAAAGGTCCTTTCGTCTAATGGGAACTATCCCACTCACACTGAAGCAGCGATTTCCCATTAGAGAAATGGCCCTCTGACCTGGAGAGGCATAAAGGTCCTCTCGTCTAATGGGAACTAGCCCACACACACTGAAGCAGCTATTTCCCATTAGAGAAACAGCCTTCTGACCTGGAGAGGCAGAAAGATCCTCTCATCTAATGGGAACTAGCCAATTCAGACTGAAGCAGCTATTTCCAATTAGAGTAATGGCCCTACGACCTGCAGAGGCAGAAAGGTCCTCTCGTCTAATGGGAACTAGCGCACTTACACTGAAGCAGCTATTTCCCATTAGAGAAACGGCCCTCCGATCTGGAGAGGCAGAAAGGTCCTCTCGTCTAATGGGAACTAGCCCACTTACCCTGAAGCAGCTATTTCCCATTAGAGAAACGGCCCTCCGATCTGGAGAGGCAGAAAGGTCCTCTCGCAAAATGGGAACTAGACCATGCACGCTAAAGCAGCTATTTCCCATTAGAGAAATGGCCCTCCAACCGGCAGAGGCAGAAAGGTCCTCTCGCCTAATGGGAACTAGCCCATTCACACTGAGAAGGCTATTTCCTATTAGAGAAACGGCCCTCTGACCTAGAGAGGCATTTAGGTCCTCTCATCTAATTGACTCTAGCCCACTCACACGGAAGCAGCTATTTCCCATTAGAGAAACTTCTCTCTCACCTCGAGAGGCAGAAAGGTCCTCTCATCTAATGGGAACTAGCCCATTCACACTGAGAAGGCTAATTCCCATTAGATAAACGGCCCTCTGACCTGGAGAGGCAGATAGGTCCTCTCGTCTAATGGGAACTAGCCCACTCACACTGAAGCAGCTATTTCCCATTAGAGAAAAAGCCCTCTGACCTGGAGAGGTAGAAAGGTCCTCTCGTCTTATAGGAACTAACCCATTCACACTGAAGCAGCTATTTCCTATTAGAGAAACGGCCCTCAGATATTGGGAGGCAGAAAGGTCCTTTTGTCTAATGGGAAATAGCCCACTCACACTGAAGCATCTATTTACCATTAGAGAAACGACCTTCTGACCTGCAGAGGCAGAAAGGTCCTCTTGTCTAATGGGAGCAAGCCCATTCACACTAGGAAGGCTAGTTCCGATTAGAGAAACGGCCCTCCAACCTGCAGAGGTAGAAAAGTCCTCTTGTCTAATGGGAAGTAGTCCACTCACACTGAAGCAGCTATTTCCCATTAGAGAAATTGCTCCACGACCTGCAGAGGCAGTAAGGTCCTATTGTTTAATGGGAACTGGCCCACTCACACTGAAGCAGCTATTTCCCATTAGAGAAATGGTCCTTTGACCTGGAGAGGCAGACAGGTCCTCTCGTTTAATGGGAACTAGCACACACACACTGAAGTAGCTATTTCCCATTCGAGAAACAGACTTCTGATCTGCAGAGGTAGAAAGGTCCTCTCGTCTAATGGGAACTGGCCCATTCACACTGAAGCAGTTATTTCCCATTAGTGAAACAGCCCTCTGACCTGGAGAGGCAGAAAGGTCCTCTCCACTAATGGGAACTAGCAAATTCACACTGAGAAGGCTAGTTTCCATTAGAGAAACTGGCCTCCAACCTGCAGAGGCAGAAAGGTCCTCTTGTCTAATCGGAACTAGCCCACTCACACTGAAGCAGCTATTTCCCATTAGAAAAATGGCCCTACAACCTGTTGAGGCAGAAAGGTCCTCTCGTCTAATGGGAACTAGCACATTCACACTGAGAAGGCTATTTCCCATTAGAGGAACGGCCCTCTGACCTGGAGAGGCATTTAGGTCCTCTCGTCTAATTGGATCTAGCCCACTCACACTGAAGCAGCTATTTCCCATTAGAGAAACGGCTCGCTGACCTGGAGAGGCAGAAAGGTCCTCTTGTCTAATGGGAACTAGCCCATTCACACTGAGAAGGCTAGTTCCCATTAGAGAAACGGCCCTCTGACCGGGAGAGGCAGAAAGGTCCTTTTGTCTAATGGAAACTAGCCCCCCCCCTCACACTGAAGCAGCTATTTCCCATTAGAGAAACGGCCCTCTGGCCTGCACAGGCAGAAAGGTCCTCTCGTCTAATGGGAACTAGCCCACTCACGTTGAAGCAGCTATTTCCCATTAAAGAAATGGCCCTCCGACCTGCAGAGGCATAAAGGTCCTTTCGTCTAATGGGAACTATCCCACTCACACTGAAGCAGCGATTTCCCATTAGAGAAATGGCCCTCTGACCTGGAGAGGCATAAAGGTCCTCTCGTCTAATGGGAACTAGCCCACACACACTGAAGCAGCTATTTCCCATTAGAGAAACAGCCTTCTGACCTGGAGAGGCAGAAAGATCCTCTCATCTAATGGGAACTAGCCAATTCAGACTGAAGCAGCTATTTCCAATTAGAGTAATGGCCCTACGACCTGCAGAGGCAGAAAGGTCCTCTCGTCTAATGGGAACTAGCCCTCTTACACTGAAGCAGCTATTTCCCATTAGAGAAACGGCCCTCCGATCTGGAGAGGCAGAAAGGTCCTCTTGTCTAATGGGAACTAGCCCACTTACACTGAAGCAGCTATTCCCCATTAGAGAAACGACCCTCCGATCTGGAGAGGCAGAAAGGTCCTCTCGCAAAATGGGAACTAGACCATTCACACTAAAGCAGCTATTTCCCATTAGAGAAATGGCCCTCCAACCGGCAGAGGCAGAAAGGTCCTCTCGCCTAATGGGAACTAGCCCATTCACACTGAGAAGGCTATTTCCTATTAGAGAAACGGCCCTCTGACCTAGAGAGGCATTTAGGTCCTCTCATCTAATTGACTCTAGCCCACTCACACGGAAGCAGCTATTTCCCATTAGAGAAACTTCTCTCTCACCTGGAGAGGCAGAAAGGTCCTCTCATCTAATGGGAACTAGCCCATTCACACTGAGAAGGCTAATTCCCATTAGATAAACGGCCCTCTGACCTGGAGAGGCAGATAGGTCCTCTTGTCTAATGGGAACTAGCCCACTCACACTGAAGCAGCTATTTCCCATTAGAGAAAAAGCCCTCTCACCTGGAGAGGCAGAAAGGTCCTCTCATCTTATAGGAACTAACCAATTCACACTGAAGCAGCTATTTCCTATTAGAGAAACGGCCCTCAGACATTGGGAGGCAGAAAGGTCCTTTTGTCTAATGGGAAATAGCCCACTCACACTGAAGCATCTATTTACCATTAGAGAAACGGCCTTCTGACCTGCAGAGGCAGAAAGGTCCTCTTGTCTAATGGGAGCAAGCCCATTCACACTAGGAAGGCTAGTTCCGATTAGAGAAACGGCCCTCCGACCTGCAGAGGTAGAAAAGTCCTCTTGTCTAATGGGAAGTAGTCCACTCACACTGAAGCAGCTATTTCCCATTAGAGAAATTGCTCCACGACCTGCAGAGGCAGTAAGGTCCTATTGTTTAATGGGAACTGGCCCACTCACACTGAAGCAGCTATTTCCCATTAGAGAAATGGTCCTTTGACCTGGAGAGGCAGACAGGTCCTCTCGTTTAATGGGAAATAGCCCACACACACTGAAGTAGCTATTTCCCATTCGAGAAACAGACTTCTGATCTGCAGAGGTAGAAAGGTCCTCTCGTCTAATGGGAACTGGCCCATTCACACTGAAGCAGCTATTTTTTTCCCATTAGCGAAACGGCCCCCTGACCTGGAGAGGAAGAAAGGTCCGCTCATCTAATGGGAACTAGCCCATTCACACTGAGAAGGCGAGTTCCCATTAGAGAAACGGCCCTCCGACCTGCAGAGGCAGAAAGGTCCTCTCTTCTAATGGGAACTAGCCCACTCACACTGAAGCAGCTATTTCCCATTAGAGAAACGGCCCTCTGACCTGGAAAAGCAGATAGTACCTCTCGTCTAATTGGTCCTAGCCCACTCACAATGAAGCAGCTATTTCCCATTAGAGAAACGGCCCTCTGACCTGGAGAGGCAGAAAGGTCCTCTTGTCTAATGGGAACTAGCCCATTCACACGGAGAAGGCTAGTTCCCATTAGAGAAAACTGCCCTCTGACCTGGAGAGGCAGATAGGTCCACTCGTCTAATGGGAACAAGCCCACTCACACTGAAGCAGCTATTTCCCATTAGAGAAACGGCCCTCCGACCTGCAGAGGCAGAAAGGTCCTCTCGTCTAATGGGAACTAGCCCGCTCACACTGAAGCAGCTATTTCCCATTAGAGAAACGGCCCCCCGACCTGCAGAGGCAGAAAGGTCCTCTCGTCTCATGGGAACTAGCCCATTCACACAGAGAAGGCTAGTTCCAAATAGAGAAACTGCCCTCCGACCTGCAGAGGCAGAAAGGTACCCTCATCTAATGGGAACTAGCCCACTCACACTGAAGCAGCTATTTCCCATTAGAGAAAAGGCCCTCCGACCTGTAGAGTCAGAAAGGTCCTTTAGTCTAATGGGAACTAGCCCATTCATACTGAAGCAGTTATTTCCCATTAGAGAAACGTCCCTCCGACCTGCAGAGGCAGAAAGGTCCTCTCATCTAATGGGAACTAGCCCACTCACACTGAAGCAGCTATTTCCTGTTAGAGAAACAGCTCTCCGACCTGCAGAGGCAGAAAGGTCCTCTCGTCTCATGGGAACTAGCCCATTCACACAGAGAAGGCTAGTTCCAATTAGAGAAACTGTCCTGCGACCTGCAGAGGCAGAAAGGTACCCTCATCTAATGGGAACTAGCCCACTCACTCTGAAGCAGCTATTTGCCATTAGAGAAACGGCCCTCCGACCTGCAGAGGCAGAAAGGTCCGCTCGTCAAATGGAAACTAGCCCATTTACACTGAGAAGGCTAGTTCCAATTAGAGAAACTGCCCTCTGACATGCAGAGGCAGAAAGGTCCCCTCATCCAATGAGAACTAGCCCACTCACACTGAAGCAGCTATTTCCCATAAGAGAAACGGCCCTCTGACTTGGAGAGGCAGAAAGGTCCTCTAGTCTAATGGGAACTAGCCCACTCACACTGAAGCAGCTATTTCCCATTAGAAAATGGCCCTCCGACCTGCAGAGGCAGAAAGGTCCTCTCGTCTAATGGGAACTAGCCCATTCACACTGAGAAGGCTAATTCCAATTAGAGAAATGGCCCTCCGAACTGCAGAGGCAGAAAGCTCCTCTCGTCCAATGGGAACTAGCCCACTCATACTGAAGCAGCTATTTCCCATTAGAGAAACAGCACTCTGACCTGCAGAGGCAGAAAGGTCCTCTCGTCTACTGGGAACTAGCCCATTCACACTGAAGCAGCTATTTCCCATTAGAGAAATGGCCCTCCAAACTGCAGAGGCAGAAAGGTCCTCTAGTCTAATGGGAACTAGCCCACTCACACTGAAGCAGCTTTTTCCCATTAGAGAAACGGCCCCCCAACTTGCAGAGGCAGAAAGGTCCTCTCGTCTAATGGGAACTAGCCCATTCACACTGAGAAGGCTAGTTCCCATTAGAGAAATGGCCCTCTGACATGCAGAGGCAGAAAGGTCCCCTCATCTAATGGGAACTAGCCCACTCACACTAAAGCAGCTATTTCCAATTAGAGAAATGGCCCTACGACCTGCAGAGGCAGAAAGGTCCTCTCGTCTAATGGGAACTAGCCCACTTACACTGAAGCAGCTATTTCCCATTAGAGAAACGGCCCTCCGATCTGGAGAGGCAGAAAGGTCCTCTCGTCTAATGGGAACTAGCCCACTTACACTGAAGCAGCTATTTCCCATTAGAGAAACGACCCTCCGATCTGGAGAGGCAGAAAGGTCCTCTCGTAAAATGGGAACTAGACCATTCACACTAAAGCAGCTATTTCCCATTAGAGAAATGGCCCTCCAACCGGCAGAGGCAGAAAGGTCCTCTTGCCTAATGGGAACTAGCCCATTCACACTGAGAAGGCTAGTTCCTATTAGAGAAACGGCCCTCTGACCTAGAGAGGCATTTAGGTCCTCTCATCTAATTGACTCTAGCCCACTCACACGGAAGCAGCTATTTCCCATTAGAGAAACTTCTCTCTCACCTGGAGAGGCAGAAAGGTCCTCTCATCTAAGAGGAACTAGCCCATTCACACTGAGAAGGCTAATTCCCATTAGATAAACGGCCCTCTGACCTGGAGAGGCAGATAGGTCCTCTCGTCTAATGGGAACTAGCCCACTCACACTGAAGCAGCTATTTCCCATTAGAGAAAAAGCCCTCTGACCTGGAGAGGCAGAAAGGTCCTCTAGTCTAATGGGAACTAGCCCACTCACACTGAAGCAGCTTTTTCCGATTAGAGAAACGGCCCTCCAACTTGCAGAGGCAGAAAGGTCCTCTCGTTTACTGGGAACTAGCCCATTCACACTGAAGCAGCTATTTCCCATTAGAGAAATGGCTCTCCGACCTGCAGAGGCAGAAAGGTCCTCTCGTCTAATGGGGACTAGCCCACTCACTCTGAATCAACTATTTCCCATTAGAGAAACGGCCCTCCGACCTGGAGAGGCGGAAGGGTCCTGTTGTCTAATGGGAACTAGCCCATTTACACTGAAGCAGCTATTTCCCATTAGAGAAATGGCCCTCCAACCTGCAGAGGCAGAAAGCTCCTCTCGTCCAATGGGAACTAGCCCACTCATACTGAAGCAGCTATTTCCCATTAGAGAAACGGCCCTCTGACCTGCAGAGGCAGAAAGGTCCTCTCGTCTACTGGGAACTAGCCCATTCACACTGAAGCAGCTATTTCCCATTAGAGAAATGGCCCTCCAACCTGCAGAGGCAGAAAGGTCCTCTAGTCTAATGGGAACTAGCCCACTCACACTGAAGCAGCTTTTTCCCATTAAAGAAACGGCCCTCCAACTTGCAGAGGCAGAAAGGTCCTCTCGTCTAATGGGAAGTAGCCCATTCACACTGAGAAGGCTAGTTCCCATTAGAGAAATGGCCCTCCAAAATGCAGAGGCAGAAAGCTCCTCTCGTCCAATGGGAACTAGCCCACTCACACTGAAGCAGCTATTTCCCATTAGAGAAATGGCTCTCCGACCTGCAGAGGCAGAAAGGTCCTCTCGTCTAATGGGGACTAGCCCACTCACTCTGAATCAACTATTTCCCATTAGAGAAACGGCCCTCCGACCTGGAGAGGCAGAAAGGTCCTCTCGTCTAATGGGAACTAGCCCACTCACACTGAAGCAATTAGAGAAATAGCCCTCCGACCTGCAGAGGCAGAAAGGTCGTTTAGTCTAATGGGAACTATCCCATTCACACTGAAGCAGCTATTTCCCATTAGAGAAACGGCCCTTCGACCTGCAGAGGCAGAAAGGTCCTCTCGTCTACTGGGAACTAGCCCACTCACACTGAAGCAGCTATTTCCCTTCAGAGAAACTACCCTTTGACCTGCAGAAGCAGAAAGCTCCTTTCGTCCAATGGGAACTAGCCCACTCACACTGATGCAGCTATTTCCCATTAGAGAAACGGCCCTCTGACCTGCAGAGGCAGAAATGTCCTCTCGTCTACTGGGAACTATCCCACTCACACTGAAGCAGCTACTTCCCATTAGAGGAACTGCCCTCCGACCTGCAGAGGCAGAAAGCTCCTCTCGTCTAATGGGAACTAGCCCACTCACTCTGAAGCAGCTATTTGCCATTAGAGAAACGGCCCTCCGACGTGCAGAGGCAGAAAGGTCCGCTCGTCAAATGGGAACTAGCCGATTCACACTGATAAGGCTAGTTCCAATTAGAGAAACTGCCCTCCGACATGCAGAGGCAGAAAGGTCCCCTCATCTAAGGGGAACTAGCCCACTCACACTGAAGCAGCTATTTCCCATAAGAGAAACGGCCCTTTGACCTGGAGAGGCATTTAGGTCCTCTCGTCTAATTGGATCTAGCCCACTCACACTGAAGCAGCTACTTCCCATTAGTGAAACAGCCCTCTGACCTGGAGAGGCAGAAAGGTCCTCTCATCTAATGGGAACTAGCAAATTCACACTGAAAAGGCTAGTTTCCATTCGAGAAACGGCCCTCCAACCTGCAGAGGCAGAAAGGTCCTCTTGTCTAATGGGAACTAGCCCACTCACACTGAAGCAGCTATTTCCCATTAGAGAAATTGGCCTCCAACCTTCAGAGGCAGAAAGGTCCTCTCGTCTAATGGGAACTTGCACATTCACACTGAGAAGGCTATTTCCCATTAGAGAAACGGCCCTCTGACCTGGAGAGGCATTTAGGTCCTCTCGTCTAATTGGATCTAGCCCACTCACATTGAAGCAGCTATTTCCCATTAGAGAAACCACTCTCTGGCCGGAGAGGCAGAAAGGTCCTCTCGTCTAATGGGAACTAGCCCATTCACACTGAGAAGGCAAGTTCCCATTAGAGAAACGGCCCTCTGACCTGGAGAGGCAGAAAGGTCCTTTTGTCTAATAGAAACTAGCCCCCTCACACTGAAGCAGCTATTTCCCATTAGAGAAACGGCCCTCTGACCTGCAGAGGCAGAAAGGTCCTCTCGTCTAATGGGAACTAGCCCACTCACACTGAAGCAGCTATTTCCGATTAAAGAAATGACCCTCCGACCTGCAGAGGCATAAAGGTCCTCTCCGCTAATGGGAACTAGCCACTCCCACTGAAGCAGCTATTTCCCATTAGAGAAATGGCCCTCTGACCTGGAGAAGCAGAATGGTCCTCTCGTCAAATGGGAACTAGCCCACACACACTGAAGCAGCTATTTCCCATTAGAGAAACGGCACTCTGACTTGGAGAGGCAGATAGGTCCTCTGGTCTAATGGAACTAGCCCACTCACACTGAAGCAGCTATTTCCCATTAGAGAAACGGCCCTCTGACCTGCAGAGGCAGAAATGTCCTCTCGTCTAGTGGGAACTATCCCACTCACACTGAAGCAGCTATTTCCCATTAGAGGAACTGCCCTCCGACCTGCAGAGGCAGAAAGGTCCTCTTGTCTAATCGGAACTAGCCCACTCACACTGAAGCAGCTATTTCCCATTAGAAAAATAGCCCTACAACCTGTTGAGGCAGAAAGGTCCTCTCGTCTAATGGGAACTAGCACATTCACACTGAGAAGGCTATTTCCCATTAGAGAAACGGCCCTCTGACCTGGAGAGGCATTTAGGTCCTCTCGTCTAATTGGATCTAGCCCACTCACACTGAAGCAGCTATTTCCCATTAGAGAAACGGCTCTCTGACCTGGAGAGGCAGAAAGGTCCTCTTGTCTAATGGGAACTAGCCCATTCACACTGAGAAGGCTAGTTCCCATTAGAGAAATGGCCCTCTGACCGGGAGAGGCAGAAAGGTCCTTTTGTCTAATGGAAACTAGCCCCCCCTCACACTGAAGCAGCTATTTCCCATTAGAGAAACGGCCCTCTGGCCTGCAGAGGCAGAAAGGTCCTCTCGTCTAATGGGAACTAGCCCACTCACATTGAAGCAGCTATTTCCCATTAAAGAAATGGCCCTCCGACCTGCAGAGGCATAAAGGTCCTTTCGTCTAATGGGAACTATCCCACTCACACTGAAGCAGCGATTTCCCATTAGAGAAATGGCCCTCTGACCTGGAGAGGCATAAAGGTCCTCTCGTCTAATGGGAACTAGCCCACACACACTGAAGCAGCTATTTCCCATTAGAGAAACAGCCTTCTGACCTGGAGAGGCAGAAAGATCCTCTCATCTAATGGGAACTAGCCAATTCAGACTGAAGCAGCTATTTCCAATTAGAGTAATGGCCCTACGACCTGCAGAGGCAGAAAGGTCCTCTCGTCTAATGGGAACTAGCGCACTTACACTGAAGCAGCTATTTCCCATTAGAGAAACGGCCCTCCGATCTGGAGAGGCAGAAAGGTCCTCTCGTCTAATGGGAACTAGCCCACTTACCCTGAAGCAGCTATTTCCCATTAGAGAAACGGCCCTCCGATCTGGAGAGGCAGAAAGGTCCTCTCGCAAAATGGGAACTAGACCATGCACGCTAAAGCAGCTATTTCCCATTAGAGAAATGGCCCTCCAACCGGCAGAGGCAGAAAGGTCCTCTCGCCTAATGGGAACTAGCCCATTCACACTGAGAAGGCTATTTCCTATTAGAGAAACGGCCCTCTGACCTAGAGAGGCATTTAGGTCCTCTCATCTAATTGACTCTAGCCCACTCACACGGAAGCAGCTATTTCCCATTAGAGAAACTTCTCTCTCACCTCGAGAGGCAGAAAGGTCCTCTCATCTAATGGGAACTAGCCCATTCACACTGAGAAGGCTAATTCCCATTAGATAAACGGCCCTCTGACCTGGAGAGGCAGATAGGTCCTCTCGTCTAATGGGAACTAGCCCACTCACACTGAAGCAGCTATTTCCCATTAGAGAAAAAGCCCTCTGACCTGGAGAGGTAGAAAGGTCCTCTCGTCTTATAGGAACTAACCCATTCACACTGAAGCAGCTATTTCCTATTAGAGAAACGGCCCTCAGATATTGGGAGGCAGAAAGGTCCTTTTGTCTAATGGGAAATAGCCCACTCACACTGAAGCATCTATTTACCATTAGAGAAACGACCTTCTGACCTGCAGAGGCAGAAAGGTCCTCTTGTCTAATGGGAGCAAGCCCATTCACACTAGGAAGGCTAGTTCCGATTAGAGAAACGGCCCTCCAACCTGCAGAGGTAGAAAAGTCCTCTTGTCTAATGGGAAGTAGTCCACTCACACTGAAGCAGCTATTTCCCATTAGAGAAATTGCTCCACGACCTGCAGAGGCAGTAAGGTCCTATTGTTTAATGGGAACTGGCCCACTCACACTGAAGCAGCTATTTCCCATTAGAGAAATGGTCCTTTGACCTGGAGAGGCAGACAGGTCCTCTCGTTTAATGGGAACTAGCACACACACACTGAAGTAGCTATTTCCCATTCGAGAAACAGACTTCTGATCTGCAGAGGTAGAAAGGTCCTCTCGTCTAATGGGAACTGGCCCATTCACACTGAAGCAGTTATTTCCCATTAGTGAAACAGCCCTCTGACCTGGAGAGGCAGAAAGGTCCTCTCCACTAATGGGAACTAGCAAATTCACACTGAGAAGGCTAGTTTCCATTAGAGAAACTGGCCTCCAACCTGCAGAGGCAGAAAGGTCCTCTTGTCTAATCGGAACTAGCCCACTCACACTGAAGCAGCTATTTCCCATTAGAAAAATGGCCCTACAACCTGTTGAGGCAGAAAGGTCCTCTCGTCTAATGGGAACTAGCACATTCACACTGAGAAGGCTATTTCCCATTAGAGGAACGGCCCTCTGACCTGGAGAGGCATTTAGGTCCTCTCGTCTAATTGGATCTAGCCCACTCACACTGAAGCAGCTATTTCCCATTAGAGAAACGGCTCGCTGACCTGGAGAGGCAGAAAGGTCCTCTTGTCTAATGGGAACTAGCCCATTCACACTGAGAAGGCTAGTTCCCATTAGAGAAACGGCCCTCTGACCGGGAGAGGCAGAAAGGTCCTTTTGTCTAATGGAAACTAGCCCCCCCCCTCACACTGAAGCAGCTATTTCCCATTAGAGAAACGGCCCTCTGGCCTGCACAGGCAGAAAGGTCCTCTCGTCTAATGGGAACTAGCCCACTCACGTTGAAGCAGCTATTTCCCATTAAAGAAATGGCCCTCCGACCTGCAGAGGCATAAAGGTCCTTTCGTCTAATGGGAACTATCCCACTCACACTGAAGCAGCGATTTCCCATTAGAGAAATGGCCCTCTGACCTGGAGAGGCATAAAGGTCCTCTCGTCTAATGGGAACTAGCCCACACACACTGAAGCAGCTATTTCC
This sequence comes from Ambystoma mexicanum, assembly GCF_040938575.1. Classification (NCBI taxonomy): domain Eukaryota; kingdom Metazoa; phylum Chordata; class Amphibia; order Caudata; family Ambystomatidae; genus Ambystoma; species Ambystoma mexicanum. Next base: position 1,270,960,286 of record NC_090929.1, on the reverse strand, counting down.
CATTAGAGAAACAGCCTTCTGACCTGGAGAGGCAGAAAGATCCTCTCATCTAATGGGAACTAGCCAATTCAGACTGAAGCAGCTATTTCCAATTAGAGTAATGGCCCTACGACCTGCAGAGGCAGAAAGGTCCTCTCGTCTAATGGGAACTAGCCCTCTTACACTGAAGCAGCTATTTCCCATTAGAGAAACGGCCCTCCGATCTGGAGAGGCAGAAAGGTCCTCTTGTCTAATGGGAACTAGCCCACTTACACTGAAGCAGCTATTCCCCATTAGAGAAACGACCCTCCGATCTGGAGAGGCAGAAAGGTCCTCTCGCAAAATGGGAACTAGACCATTCACACTAAAGCAGCTATTTCCCATTAGAGAAATGGCCCTCCAACCGGCAGAGGCAGAAAGGTCCTCTCGCCTAATGGGAACTAGCCCATTCACACTGAGAAGGCTATTTCCTATTAGAGAAACGGCCCTCTGACCTAGAGAGGCATTTAGGTCCTCTCATCTAATTGACTCTAGCCCACTCACACGGAAGCAGCTATTTCCCATTAGAGAAACTTCTCTCTCACCTGGAGAGGCAGAAAGGTCCTCTCATCTAATGGGAACTAGCCCATTCACACTGAGAAGGCTAATTCCCATTAGATAAACGGCCCTCTGACCTGGAGAGGCAGATAGGTCCTCTTGTCTAATGGGAACTAGCCCACTCACACTGAAGCAGCTATTTCCCATTAGAGAAAAAGCCCTCTCACCTGGAGAGGCAGAAAGGTCCTCTCATCTTATAGGAACTAACCAATTCACACTGAAGCAGCTATTTCCTATTAGAGAAACGGCCCTCAGACATTGGGAGGCAGAAAGGTCCTTTTGTCTAATGGGAAATAGCCCACTCACACTGAAGCATCTATTTACCATTAGAGAAACGGCCTTCTGACCTGCAGAGGCAGAAAGGTCCTCTTGTCTAATGGGAGCAAGCCCATTCACACTAGGAAGGCTAGTTCCGATTAGAGAAACGGCCCTCCGACCTGCAGAGGTAGAAAAGTCCTCTTGTCTAATGGGAAGTAGTCCACTCACACTGAAGCAGCTATTTCCCATTAGAGAAATTGCTCCACGACCTGCAGAGGCAGTAAGGTCCTATTGTTTAATGGGAACTGGCCCACTCACACTGAAGCAGCTATTTCCCATTAGAGAAATGGTCCTTTGACCTGGAGAGGCAGACAGGTCCTCTCGTTTAATGGGAAATAGCCCACACACACTGAAGTAGCTATTTCCCATTCGAGAAACAGACTTCTGATCTGCAGAGGTAGAAAGGTCCTCTCGTCTAATGGGAACTGGCCCATTCACACTGAAGCAGCTATTTTTTTCCCATTAGCGAAACGGCCCCCTGACCTGGAGAGGAAGAAAGGTCCGCTCATCTAATGGGAACTAGCCCATTCACACTGAGAAGGCGAGTTCCCATTAGAGAAACGGCCCTCCGACCTGCAGAGGCAGAAAGGTCCTCTCTTCTAATGGGAACTAGCCCACTCACACTGAAGCAGCTATTTCCCATTAGAGAAACGGCCCTCTGACCTGGAAAAGCAGATAGTACCTCTCGTCTAATTGGTCCTAGCCCACTCACAATGAAGCAGCTATTTCCCATTAGAGAAACGGCCCTCTGACCTGGAGAGGCAGAAAGGTCCTCTTGTCTAATGGGAACTAGCCCATTCACACGGAGAAGGCTAGTTCCCATTAGAGAAAACTGCCCTCTGACCTGGAGAGGCAGATAGGTCCACTCGTCTAATGGGAACAAGCCCACTCACACTGAAGCAGCTATTTCCCATTAGAGAAACGGCCCTCCGACCTGCAGAGGCAGAAAGGTCCTCTCGTCTAATGGGAACTAGCCCGCTCACACTGAAGCAGCTATTTCCCATTAGAGAAACGGCCCCCCGACCTGCAGAGGCAGAAAGGTCCTCTCGTCTCATGGGAACTAGCCCATTCACACAGAGAAGGCTAGTTCCAAATAGAGAAACTGCCCTCCGACCTGCAGAGGCAGAAAGGTACCCTCATCTAATGGGAACTAGCCCACTCACACTGAAGCAGCTATTTCCCATTAGAGAAAAGGCCCTCCGACCTGTAGAGTCAGAAAGGTCCTTTAGTCTAATGGGAACTAGCCCATTCATACTGAAGCAGTTATTTCCCATTAGAGAAACGTCCCTCCGACCTGCAGAGGCAGAAAGGTCCTCTCATCTAATGGGAACTAGCCCACTCACACTGAAGCAGCTATTTCCTGTTAGAGAAACAGCTCTCCGACCTGCAGAGGCAGAAAGGTCCTCTCGTCTCATGGGAACTAGCCCATTCACACAGAGAAGGCTAGTTCCAATTAGAGAAACTGTCCTGCGACCTGCAGAGGCAGAAAGGTACCCTCATCTAATGGGAACTAGCCCACTCACTCTGAAGCAGCTATTTGCCATTAGAGAAACGGCCCTCCGACCTGCAGAGGCAGAAAGGTCCGCTCGTCAAATGGAAACTAGCCCATTTACACTGAGAAGGCTAGTTCCAATTAGAGAAACTGCCCTCTGACATGCAGAGGCAGAAAGGTCCCCTCATCCAATGAGAACTAGCCCACTCACACTGAAGCAGCTATTTCCCATAAGAGAAACGGCCCTCTGACTTGGAGAGGCAGAAAGGTCCTCTAGTCTAATGGGAACTAGCCCACTCACACTGAAGCAGCTATTTCCCATTAGAAAATGGCCCTCCGACCTGCAGAGGCAGAAAGGTCCTCTCGTCTAATGGGAACTAGCCCATTCACACTGAGAAGGCTAATTCCAATTAGAGAAATGGCCCTCCGAACTGCAGAGGCAGAAAGCTCCTCTCGTCCAATGGGAACTAGCCCACTCATACTGAAGCAGCTATTTCCCATTAGAGAAACAGCACTCTGACCTGCAGAGGCAGAAAGGTCCTCTCGTCTACTGGGAACTAGCCCATTCACACTGAAGCAGCTATTTCCCATTAGAGAAATGGCCCTCCAAACTGCAGAGGCAGAAAGGTCCTCTAGTCTAATGGGAACTAGCCCACTCACACTGAAGCAGCTTTTTCCCATTAGAGAAACGGCCCCCCAACTTGCAGAGGCAGAAAGGTCCTCTCGTCTAATGGGAACTAGCCCATTCACACTGAGAAGGCTAGTTCCCATTAGAGAAATGGCCCTCTGACATGCAGAGGCAGAAAGGTCCCCTCATCTAATGGGAACTAGCCCACTCACACTAAAGCAGCTATTTCCAATTAGAGAAATGGCCCTACGACCTGCAGAGGCAGAAAGGTCCTCTCGTCTAATGGGAACTAGCCCACTTACACTGAAGCAGCTATTTCCCATTAGAGAAACGGCCCTCCGATCTGGAGAGGCAGAAAGGTCCTCTCGTCTAATGGGAACTAGCCCACTTACACTGAAGCAGCTATTTCCCATTAGAGAAACGACCCTCCGATCTGGAGAGGCAGAAAGGTCCTCTCGTAAAATGGGAACTAGACCATTCACACTAAAGCAGCTATTTCCCATTAGAGAAATGGCCCTCCAACCGGCAGAGGCAGAAAGGTCCTCTTGCCTAATGGGAACTAGCCCATTCACACTGAGAAGGCTAGTTCCTATTAGAGAAACGGCCCTCTGACCTAGAGAGGCATTTAGGTCCTCTCATCTAATTGACTCTAGCCCACTCACACGGAAGCAGCTATTTCCCATTAGAGAAACTTCTCTCTCACCTGGAGAGGCAGAAAGGTCCTCTCATCTAAGAGGAACTAGCCCATTCACACTGAGAAGGCTAATTCCCATTAGATAAACGGCCCTCTGACCTGGAGAGGCAGATAGGTCCTCTCGTCTAATGGGAACTAGCCCACTCACACTGAAGCAGCTATTTCCCATTAGAGAAAAAGCCCTCTGACCTGGAGAGGCAGAAAGGTCCTCTAGTCTAATGGGAACTAGCCCACTCACACTGAAGCAGCTTTTTCCGATTAGAGAAACGGCCCTCCAACTTGCAGAGGCAGAAAGGTCCTCTCGTTTACTGGGAACTAGCCCATTCACACTGAAGCAGCTATTTCCCATTAGAGAAATGGCTCTCCGACCTGCAGAGGCAGAAAGGTCCTCTCGTCTAATGGGGACTAGCCCACTCACTCTGAATCAACTATTTCCCATTAGAGAAACGGCCCTCCGACCTGGAGAGGCGGAAGGGTCCTGTTGTCTAATGGGAACTAGCCCATTTACACTGAAGCAGCTATTTCCCATTAGAGAAATGGCCCTCCAACCTGCAGAGGCAGAAAGCTCCTCTCGTCCAATGGGAACTAGCCCACTCATACTGAAGCAGCTATTTCCCATTAGAGAAACGGCCCTCTGACCTGCAGAGGCAGAAAGGTCCTCTCGTCTACTGGGAACTAGCCCATTCACACTGAAGCAGCTATTTCCCATTAGAGAAATGGCCCTCCAACCTGCAGAGGCAGAAAGGTCCTCTAGTCTAATGGGAACTAGCCCACTCACACTGAAGCAGCTTTTTCCCATTAAAGAAACGGCCCTCCAACTTGCAGAGGCAGAAAGGTCCTCTCGTCTAATGGGAAGTAGCCCATTCACACTGAGAAGGCTAGTTCCCATTAGAGAAATGGCCCTCCAAAATGCAGAGGCAGAAAGCTCCTCTCGTCCAATGGGAACTAGCCCACTCACACTGAAGCAGCTATTTCCCATTAGAGAAATGGCTCTCCGACCTGCAGAGGCAGAAAGGTCCTCTCGTCTAATGGGGACTAGCCCACTCACTCTGAATCAACTATTTCCCATTAGAGAAACGGCCCTCCGACCTGGAGAGGCGGAAGGGTCCTGTTGTCTATTGGGAACTAGCCCATTTACACTGAAGCAGCTATTTCCCATTAGAGAAACGGCCCTCCGACCTGGAGAGGCGGAAGGGTCCTGTTGTCTAATGGGAACTAGCCCATTTACACTGAAGCAGCTATTTCCCATTAGAGAAATGGCCCTCTGACCTGGAGAGGCAGAAAGGTTCTCTCGTCTAATGGGAACTAGCCCACTCACACTGAAGCAGCTACGACCTGCAGAGGCAGAAAGGTCCTCTCGTCTAATGGGAACTAGCCCACTCACTCTGAAGCAGCTGTTTGCCATTACAGAAACAGCCCTCCGACCTGCAGAGGCAGAAAGGTCCGCTCGTCTAATGGGAACTAGCCCATTCACACTGAAGCAGTTATTTCCCATTAGTGAAACAGCCCTCTGACCTGGAGAGGCAGAAAGGTTCTCTCCACTAATGGCAACTAGCAAATTCACACTGAGAAGGTTAGTTTCCATTAGAGAAACGGCCCTCCAACCTGCAGAGGCAGAAAGGTCCTCTGGTCTAATCGGAACTAGCCCACTCACACTGAAGCAGCTATTTCCCATTAGAGAAATGGCCCTCCAACCTGCAGAGGCAGAAAGGTCCTCTTGTCTAATGGGAACTAGCACATTCACACTGAGAAGGCTATTTCCCATTAGAGAAACGACCCTCTGACCTGGAGAGGCATTTAGGTCCTCTCGTCTAATTGGATCTAGCCCACTCACACTGAAGCAGCTATTTCCCATTAGAGAAACGGCTCTCTTACCTGGAGAGGCAGAAAGGTCCTCTCGTCTAATGGGAACTAGCCCATTCACACTGAGAAGGCTAGTTCCCATTAGAGAAACGGCTCACTGACCTGGAGAGGCAGAAAGGTCCTTTTGTCTAATGGAAACTAGCCCCCTCACACTGAAGCAGCTATTTCCCATTAGAGAAACGGCCCTCCGACCTGCAGAGGCAGAAAGGTCCTCTCGTCTAATGGGAACTAGCCCACTCACATTGAAGCAGCTATTTCCCATTAAAGAAATGGCCCTCCGACCTGCAGAGGCATAAAGGTCGTCTCGTCTAATGGGAACTATCCCACTCACACTGAAGCAGCGATTTCCCATTAGAGAAATGGCCCTCTGACCTGGAGAGGCAGAAAGGTCCTCTCGTCTAATGGGAACTAGCCCACACACACTGAAGCAGCTATTTCCCATTAGAGAAACAGCCTTCCGACCTGGAGAGGCAGAAAGGTCCTCTCATCTAATGGGAACTAGCCCATTCACACTGAAGCAGCTATTTTTCCCATTAGAGAAATGGCCCTCTGACCTGGAGAGGCAGATAGGTCCTCTCGTCTAATGGGAACTAGCCAACTCACACTGAAGCAGCTATTTCCAACTAGAGAAACGGCCCTCCAACTTGCAGAGGCAGAAAGGTCCTCTCGTCTAATGGGAACTAGCCCATTCACACTGAGAAGGCTAGTTCCCATTAGAGAAATGGCCCTCCAAAATGCAGAGGCAGAAAGCTCCTCTAGTCAAATGGGAACTACCCCACTCACACTGAAGCAGCTATTTCCCATTAGAGAAATGGCTCTCCGACCTGCAGAGGCAGAAAGGTCCTCTCGTCTAATGGGAATTAGCCCACTCACTCTGAATCAACTATTTCCCATTAGAGAAACGGCCCTCCGACCTGGAGAGGCGGAAGGGTCCTGTTGTCTAATGGGAACTAGCCCATTTACACTGAAGCAGCTATTTCCCATTAGAGAAATGGCCCTCCAACCTGCAGAGGCAGAAAGCTCCTCTCGTCCAATGGGAACTAGCCCACTCATACTGAAGCAGCTATTTCCCATTGGAGAAACGGCCCTCTGACCTGCAGAGGCAGAAAGGTCCTCTCGTCTACTGGGAACTAGCCCATTCACACTGAAGCAGCTATTTCCCATTAGAGAAATGGCCCTCCAACCTGCAGAGGCAGAAAGGTCCTCTAGACTAATGGGAACTAGCCCACTCACACTGAGAAGGCTAGTTCCCATTAGAGAAATGGCCCTCCAAAATGCAGAGGCAGAAAGCTCCTCTCGTCCAATGGGAACTAGCCCACTCACACTGAAGCAGCTATTTCCCATTAGAGAAATGGCTCTCCGACCTGCAGAGGCAGAAAGGTCCTCTCGTCTAATGGGGACTAGCCCACTCACTCTGAATCAACTATTTCCCATTAGAGAAACGGCCCTCCGATCTGGAGAGGCGGAAGGGTCCTGTTGTCTAATGGGAACTAGCCCATTTACACTGAAGCAGCTATTTCCCATTAGAGAAATGGCCCTCTGACCTGGAGAGGCAGAAAGGTTCTCTCGTCTAATGGGAACTAGCCCACTCACACTGAAGCAGCTACGACCTGCAGAGGCAGAAAGGTCCTCTCGTCTAATGGGAACTAGCCCACTCACTCTGAAGCAGCTGTTTGCCATTACAGAAACAGCCCTCCGACCTGCAGAGGCAGAAAGGTCCGCTCGTCTAATGGGAACTAGCCCATTCACACTGAAGCAGTTATTTCCCATTAGTGAAACAGCCCTCTGACCTGGAGAGGCAGAAAGGTTCTCTCCACTAATTGGAACTAGCAAATTCACACTGAGAAGGTTAGTTTCCATTAGAGAAACGGCCCTCCAACCTGCAGAGGCAGAAAGGTCCTCTGGTCTAATCGGAACTAGCCCACTCACACTGAAGCAGCTACTTCCCATTAGAGAAATGGCCCTCCAACCTGCAGAGGCAGAAAGGTCCTCTCGTCTAATGGGAACTAGCACATTCACACTGAGAAGGCTATTTCCCATTAGAGAAACGGCCCTCTGACCTGGAGAGGCATTTAGGTCCTCTCGTCTAATTGGATCTAGCCCACTCACACTGAAGCAGCTATTTCCCATTAGAGAAACGGCTCTCTGACCTGGAGAGGCAGAAAGGTCCTCTCGTCTAATGGGAACTAGCCCATTCACACTGAGAAGGCTAGTTCCCATTAGAGAAACGGCCCACTGACCTGGAGAGGCAGAAAGGTTCTTTTGTCTAATGGAAACTAGCCCCCTCACACTGAAGCAGCTATTTCCCATTAGAGAAACGGCCCTCCGACCTGCAGAGGCAGAAAGGTCCTCTCGTCTAATGGAAACAAGCCCACTCACTCTGAAGCAGCTATTTGCTATTAGAGAAACAGCCCTCCAACCTGCAGAGGCAGAAAGGTCCTCTCGTCTAATGGGAACTAGCCCATTCACAATGAGAAGGCTAGTTCCCATTACAGAAACGGCCCTCCGACCTGCAGAGGCAGAAAGGTCCTCTCGTCTAATGGGAACTAGCCCACTCAGACTGAAGCAGCTATTTCCCATTAGAGAAACGGCTCTCTGACCTAGAGAGGCAGAAAGGTCCTCTCGTCTAATGGGAACTAGCCCATTCACACTGAGAAGGCTAGTTCCCATTAGAGAAACGGCCCTCTGACCTGGAGAGGAAGAAAGGTCTTCTCGTCTAATGGGAACTAGCCCACCTACACTGAAGCAGCTATTTCCCATTAGAGAAAAAGCCCTCTGACCTGGAGAGGCAGAAAGGTCCTCTCGTCTTATAGGATCTAACCCATTCACACTGAAGCAGCTAATTCCCATTAGAGAAACGGCCCTCAGACATGGAGAGGCAGAAAGGTCCTCTCCTCTAATGGGAACTAGCCCACTCACACTGAAGCAGCTATTTCCCATTAGAGAAACGGCCCTCTGACCTGGAAAAGCAGATAGTACCTCTCATCTAATTGGAACAAGCCCACTCACAATGAAGCAGCTATTTCCCATTCGAGAAACGGCCCTCTGACCTGGAGAGGCAGAAAGGTCCTCTTGTCTAATGGGAACTAGCCCATTCACACGAAGAAGGCTAGTTCCCATTAGAGAAAACTGCCCTCTGACCTGGAGAGGCAGATAGGTCCACTCGTCTAATGGGAACAAGCCCACTCACACTGAAGCAGCTATTTCCCATTAGAGAAACGGCCCTCCCACCTGCAGAGGCAGAAAGGTCCTCTCGTCTAATGGGAACTAGCCCACTCACACTGAAGCAGCTATTTCCCATTAGAGAAACGGCCCTCCGACCTGCAGTGGCAGAAAGGTCCTCTTGTCTCATGGGAACTAGCCCATTCACACAGAGAAGGCTAGTTCCAATTAGAGAAACTGCCCTCCGACCTGCAGAGGCAGAAAGGTACCCTCATCTAATGGGAATTAGCCCACTCACATTGAAGCAGCTATTTCCCATTAGAGAAAAGGCCCTCCGACCTGCAGAGGCAGAAAGGTCCTTTAGTCTAATGGGAACTATCCCACTCACACTGAAGCAGCTATTTCCCATTAGAGAAACGGCCCTCCGACCTGCAGAGGCAGAAAGGTCCTCTCGTCTCATGGGAACTAGCCCATTCACACAGAGAAGGCTAGTTCCAATTAGAGAAACTGCCCTCCGACCTGCAGAGGCAGAAAGGTACCCTCATCTAATGGGGACTAGCCAACTCACACTGAAGCAGCTATTTCCCATTAGAGAAAAGGCCCTCCGACCTGCAGAGGCAGAAAGGTCCTTTAGTCTAATGGGAACTAGCCCACTGACACTGAAGCAGCTATTTCCCATTAGAGAAACGGCCTTCGATCTGCAGAGGCAGAAAGGTCCTCTCATCTACTGGAAACTGGCCCACTCACACTGGAGCAGCTATTTCCCTTCAGAGAAACTACCCTTTGACCTGCAGATGAAGAAAGCTCCTCTCGTCCAATGGGAACTAGCCCACAACCACTGAAGCAGCTATTTCCCATTAGAGAAACGGCCCTCTGACCTACAGAGGCAGAAATGTCCTCTCGTCTACTGGGAACTATCCCACTCACACTGAAGCAGCTATTTCCCATTAGAGAAACTGCACTGCGACCTGCAGAGGCAGAAAGGTCCTCTCGTCTAATGGGAACTAGCTCACTCACACTGAAGCAGCTATTTCCCATTAGAGAAACTGCCCTCCGACCTGCAGAGGCAGAAAGGTCCTCTCGTCTAATGTAAACAAGCCCACTCACTCTGAAGCAGCTATTTGCTATTAGAGAAACAGCCCTCCGACCTGCAGAGGCAGAAAGGTCCTCTCGTCTAATGGGAACTAGCCCATTCACACCGAGAAGGCTAGTTCCAATTAGAGAAACTGCCCTCTGACCTGCAGAGTCAGAAAGGTCCTTTCAGCTATTCGGAACTAGCCCACTCACACTGAAGCAGCTATTTCCCATTAGAGAAATGGCCCTCCGACCTGCAGAGGCAGAAAGGTCCTCCAGTCTGATGGGAACTAGCCCACTCACACTGAAGCAGCTATTTCCTATTAGAGAAACGGCTTCCGACCTGCAGAGGCAGAAAGGTCCTCTCGTCCAATGGGATCTAGCCCACTCACACTGAGGCAGCTATTTCCCATTAGAGAAACTGCCCACCGACCTGCAGAGGCAGAAAGGTCCTCTTGACTAATGGGAACTAGCCCACTCACACTGAAGCAGCTATTTCCCATTAGAGAAACTGCCCTCCGACCTGCAGAGGCAGAAAGGTCCTCTCGTCTAATGTAAACAAGCCCACTCACTCTGAAGCAGCTATTTGCTATTAGAGAAACAGCCCTCCGACCTGCAGAGGCAGAAAGGTCCTCTCGTCTAATGGGAACTAGCCCATTCACACCGAGAAGGCTAGTTCCAATTAGAGAAACTGCCCTCTGACCTGCAGAGTCAGAAAGGTCCTTTCAGCTATTCGGAACTAGCCCACTCACACTGAAGCAGCTATTTCCCATTAGAGAAATGGCCCTCCGACCTGCAGAGGCAGAAAGGTCCTCCAGTCTGATGGGAACTAGCCCACTCACACTGAAGCAGCTATTTCCTATTAGAGAAACGGCTTCCGACCTGCAGAGGCAGAAAGGTCCTCTCGTCCAATGGGATCTAGCCCACTCACACTGAAGCAGCTATTTCCCATTAGAGAAACTGCCCACCGACCTGCAGAGGCAGAAAGGTCCTCTTGACTAATGGGAACTAGCCCACTCACACTGAAGCAGCTATTTCCCATTAGAGAAATGGCCCTCTGACCTGCAGAGGCAGAAAGGTCCTCTCGTCTAATGGGGACTAGCCAACTCACTCTGAAGCAGCTATTTCCCATTAGAGAAATGGCCCTCCGACTTGGAGAGGCAGAAAGGTCCTGTTGTATAATGGGAACTAGCCCACTTACACTGAAGCAGCTATTTCCCATTAGAGAAACAGCCCTCCGATCTGGAGAGGCAGAAAGGTCCTCTCGTCTAATGGGAACTAGACCATTCACACTGAAGCAGCTATTTCCCATTAGAGAAATGGCCCTCCGACTTGGAGAGGCAGAAAGTTCCTGTTGTATAATGGGAACTAGCCCACTCACACTGAAGCAGCTATTTCCCATTAGAGAAACAGCTCTCTGACCTGGAGAGGCAGAAAGGTCCTCTCATGTAATGGGAACTAGCCCATTCACACTGAGAAGGCTAGTTCCCATTAGATAAACGGCCCTCCGAACTGCAGAGACAGAAAGGTCCTCTCGTCTAATGGGAACTAGCCCATTCTCACTGAAGCAGCTATTTCCCATTAGAGAAACGGCCCTCTGACCTGGAGAGGAAAAATGTCTTCTCATCTAATGGGAACTAGCCCACCTACACTGAAGCAGCTATTTCCCATTAGAGAAAAAGCCCTCTGACCTGGAGAGGCAGAAAGGTCCGCTCGTCTTATAGGATCTAACCCATTCACACTGAAGCAGCTAATTCCCATTAGAGAAACGGCCCTCAGACATGGAGAGGCAGAAAGGTCCTCTCCTCTAATGGGAACTAGCCCACTCACACTGAAGCAGCTATTTCCCATTAGAGAAACGGCCCTCTGACCTGGAAAAGCAGATAGTACCTCTCATCTAATTGGAACTAGCCCACTCACAATGAAGCAGCTATTTCCCATTAGAGAAACGGCCCTCTGACCTGGAGAGGCAGAAGGGTCCTCTTGTCTAATGGGAACTAGCCCATTCACACGAAGAAGGCTAGTTCCCATTAGAGAAAACTGCCCTCTGACCTGGAGAGGCAGATAGGTCCACTCGTCTAATGGGAACAAGCCCACTCACACTGAAGCAGCTATTTCCCATTAGAGAAACGGTTCTCCGACCTGCAGAGGCAGAAAGGTCCTCTCGTCTAATGGGAACTAGCCCACTCACACAGAGAAGGCTAGTTCCAATTAGAGAAAATGCCCTCCGACCTGCAGAGGCAGAAAGGTACCCTCATCTAATGGGAATTAGCCCACTCACATTGAAGCAGCTATTTCCCATTAGAGAAAAGGCCCTCCGACCTGCAGAGGCAGAAAGGTCCTTTAGTCTAATGGGAACTATCCCACTCACACTGAAGCAGCTATTTCCCATTAGAGAAACGGCCCTCCGACCTGCAGAGGCGGAAAGGTCCTCTCGTCTCATGGGAACTAGCCCATTCACACAGAGAAGGCTAGTTCCAATTAGAGAAACTGCCCTCCGACCTGCAGAGGCAGAAAGGTACCCTCATCTAATGGGGACTAGCCAACTCACACTGAAGCAGCTATTTCCCATTAGAGAAAAGGCCCTCCGACCTGCAGAGGCAGAAAGTTCCTTTAGTCTAATGGGAACTAGCCCACTGACACTGAAGCAGCTATTTCCCATTAGAGAAACGGCCTTCGATCTGCAGAGGCAGAAAGGTCCTCTCATCTACTGGGAACTAGCCCACTCACACTGGAGCAGCTATTTCCCTTCAGAGAAACTACCCTTTGATCTGCAGATGAAGAAAGCTCCTCTCGTCCAATGGGAACTAGCCCACAACCACTGAAGCAGCTATTTCCCATTAGAGAAACGGCCCTCTGACCTACAGAGGCAGAAATGTCCTCTCGTCTACTGGGAACTATCCCACTCACACTGAAGCAGCTATTTCCCATTAGAGAAACTGCACTGCGACCTGCAGAGGCAGAAAGGTCCTCTCGTCTAATGGGAACTAGCTCACTCACACTGAAGCAGCTATTTCCCATTAGAGAAATGGCCCTCTGACCTGCAGAGGCAGTAAGGTCCTCTCGTCTAATGGGAACTAGCCCACTCACTCTGAAGCAGCTATTTGGCATTAGAGAAACGGCCCTCCGACGTGCAGAGGCAGAAAGGTCCGCTCGTCAAATGGGAACTAGCCGATTCACACTGAGAAGGCTAGTTCCAATTAGAGAAACTGCCCTCCGACATGCAGAGGCAGAAAGGTCCCCTCATCTAATGGGAACTAGCCCACTCACACTGAAGCAGCTATTTCCCATTAGAAAACGGCCCTCCGACCTGCAGAGGCAGAAAGGTCCTCTTGTCTAATGGGAACTAGCCCATTCACACTGAGAAGGCTAGTTCCCGTTAGAGAAATGGCCTTCCGAACTGCAGAGGCAGAAAGCTCCTCTCGTCCAATGGGAACTAGCCCACTTACACTGAAGCAGCTATTTCCCATTAGATAAACGGCCCTCTGACCTGCAGAGGCAGAAAGGTCCTCTTGTCTACTGGGAACTAGCCCACTCACTCTGAAGCAGCTATTTCCCATTAGAGAAACGGCCCTCCGACCTGCAGAGGCAGAAAGGTCCGCTCGTTAAATGGAAACTAGCCCATTCACACTGAGAAGGCTAGTTCCCATTAGAGAAACGGCCCTCCGAACTGCAGAGGCAGAAAGGTCCTCTCATCTAATGGGAACTAGCCCACTCACAATGAAGCAGGTATTTCCCATTAGAGAAACAGCCCTCTGACCTGGAGAGGCAGAAAGGTCCTCTTGTCTAATGGGAACTAGCCCATTCACACGGAGAAGGCTAGTTCCCATTAGAGAAAACTGCCCTCCGACCTGCAGAGGCAGAAAGGTCCCCTCATCTAATGGGAACTAGCCCACTCACACTGAAGCAGCTATTTCCCATTAGAGAAAAGGCCCTCCGACCTGCAGAGGCAGAAAGGTCCTTTAGTCTAATGGGAACTAGCCCACTCACACTGAAGCATCTATTTTCCATTAGAGAAACGGCCCTTCGACCTGCAGAGGCAGAAAGGTCCTCTCGTCTACTGGGAACTAGCCCACTCACACTGAAGCAGCTATTTCCCTTCAGAGAATCTACCCTTTGACCTGCAGATGCAGAAAGCTCCTCTCGTCCAATGGGAACTAGCCCACTCACACTGAAGCAGCTATTTCCCATTAGAGAAACGACCCTCTGACCTGCAGAGGCAGAAAGGTTCTCTCATCTACTGGGAACTAGCCCACTCACTCTGAAGCAGCTATTTCCCATTAGAGAAACAGATCTCTGACCGGAGAGGCAGAAAGGTCCTCTCGTCGAATGGGAACTGGCCCATTCACACTGAGAAGGCTAGTTCCCATTAGAGAAACGGCCCTCTGACCTGGAGAGGCAGAAAGGTCCTTTTGTCTAATGGGAACTAGCCCATTCACACTGAGAAGGCTAGTTCCCGTTAGAGAAATGGCCTTCCGAACTGCAGAGGCAGAAAGCTCCTCTCGTCCAATGGGAACTAGCCCACTTATACTGAAGCAGCTATTTCCCATTAGATAAACGGCCCTCTGACCTGCAGAGGCAGAAAGGTCCTCTTGTCTACTGGGAACTAGCCCACTCACTCTGAAGCAGCTATTTCCCATTAGAGAAACGGCCCTCCGACCTGCAGAGGCAGAAAGGTCCGCTCGTCAAATGGAAACTAGCCCATTCACACTGAGAAGGCTAGTTCCCATTAGAGAAACGGCCCTCCGAACTGCAGAGGCAGAAAGGTCCTCTCGTCTAATGGGAACTAGCCCACTCACAATGAAGCAGCTATTTCCCATTAGAGAAACAGCCCTCTGACCTGGAGAGGCAGAAAGGTCCTCTTGTCTAATGGGAACTAGCCCATTCACACGGAGAAGGCTAGTTCCCATTAGAGAAAACTGCCCTCCGACCTGCAGAGGCAGAAAGGTCCCCTCATCTAATGGGAACTAGCCCACTCACACTGAAGCAGCTATATCCCATTAGAGAAAAGGCCCTCCGTCCTGCAGAGGCAGAAAGGTCCTTTAGTCTAATGGGAACTAGCCCACTCACACTGAAGCAGCTATTTTCCATTAGAGAAACGGCCCTTCGACCTGCAGAGTCAGAAAGGTCCTCTCGTCTACTGGGAACTAGCCCACTCACACTGAAGCAGCTATTTCCCTTCAGAGAAACTACCCTTTGACCTGCAGATGCAGAAAGCTCCTCTCGTCCAATGGGAACTAGCCCACTCACACTGAAGCAGCTATTTCCCATTAGAGAAACGGCCCTCTGACCTGCAGAGGCAGAAAGGTTCTCTCATCTACTGGGAACTAGCCCACTCACTCTGAAGCAGCTATTTCCCATTAGAGAAACGGCCCTCTGACCTGCAGAGGCAGAAAGGTCCGCTCGTCAAATGGAAACTAGCCCATTCACACTGAGAAGGCTAGTTCCCATTAGAGAAACGGCCCTCCGAACTGCAGAGGCAGAAAGGTCCTCTCGTCTAATAGGAACTAGCCCACTCACAATGAAGCAGCTATTTCCCATTAGAGAAACAGCCCTCTGACCTGGAGAGGCAGAAAGGTCCTCTTGTCTACTGAGAACTAGCCCACTCACACTGAAGCAGCTATTTCCCTTCAGAGAAACTACCCTTTGACCTGCAGAAGCAGAAAGCTCCTTTCGTCCAATGGGAACTAGCCCACTCACACTGAAGCAGCTATTTCCCATTAGAGAAACGGCCCTCTGACCTGCAGAGGCAGAAATGTCCTCTCGTCTACGGGGAACTAGCTCACTCACTCTGAAGCAGCTATTTCCCACTAGAGAAACGGCCCTCCGACCTGCAGAGGCAGAAAGGTCCTCTCGTCTCATGGGAACTAGCCCATTCACATAGAGAAGGCTAGTTCCAATTAGAGAAACTGCCCTCGGACCTGCAGAGGCAGAAAGGTACCCTCATCTAATGGGAACTAGCCCACTCACACTGAAGCAGCTATTTCCCATTAGAGAAAAGGCCCTCCGACCTGCAGAGGCAGAAAGGTCCTCTCGTCTAATGGAAACTAGCCCACTGACACTGAAGCAGCTATTTCCCATTAGAGAAAAGGCCCACTGACCTGCAGAGGCAGAAATGTCCTCTCGTCTACTGGGAACTATCCCACTCACACTGAAGCAGCTATTTCCCATTAGAGAAACTGCCCTGTGACCTGCAGAGGCAGAAAGGTCCTCTCGTCTAATGGGAACTAGCCCACTCACACTGAAGCAGCTATTTCCCATTAGAGAAATGGCCCTCTGACCTGCAGAGGCAGAAAGGTCCTCTCGTCTAATGGGAACTAGCCCACTCACTCTGAAGCAGCTATTTGGCATTAGAGAAACGGCCCTCCGACGTGCAGAGGCAGAAATGTCCGCTCATCAAATGGGAACTAGCCGATTCACACTGAGAAGGCTAGTTCCAATTAGAGAAACTGCCCTCCGACATGCAGAGGCAGAAAGGTCCCCTCATCTAATGGGAACTAGCCCACTCACACTGAAGCAGCTATTTCCCATAAGAGAAACGGCACTATGACCTGGAGAGGCAGAAAAGTCCTCTAGTCTAATGAGAACTAGCCCACTCACACTGAAGCAGCTATTTCCCATTAGAAAACGGCCCTCCGACCTGCAGAGGTAGAAAGGTCCTCTCGTCCAATGGGAGCTAGCCAATTCACACTGAGAAGGCTAGTTCCCATTAGAGAAATGGCCTTCCGAACTGCAGAGGCAGAAAGCTCCTCTCGTCCAATGGGAACTAGCCCACTTACACTGAAGCAGCTATTTCCCATTAGAGAAAAGGCCCAGATGACCTGCAGAGGCAGAAAGGTCCTCTCGTCTACTGGGAACTAGCCCACTCACTCTGAAGCAGCTATTTCCCATTAGAGAAACGGCTCTCCGACCTGCAGAGGCAGAAAGGTCCGCTCGTCACATGGAAACTAGCCCATTCAGACTGAGAAGGCTAGTTCCCATTAGAGAAACAGCCCTCCAAACTGCAGAGGCAGAAAGGTCCTCCCGTCTAATGGGAACTAGCCCACTCACAATGAAGCAGCTATTTCCCATTAGAGAAAAGGCCGTCTGACCTGCAGAGGCCGAAAGGTCCTTTAGTCTAATGGGAACTAGCCCACTCACACTGAAGCAGCTATTTCCCATTAGAGAAACGGCCCTCTGACCTGCAGAGGCACAAAGGTCCTCTCGTATAATGGGAACTAGCCCACTCACACTGAAGCAGCTATTTCCCATTAGAGAAACGGCCCTCCGACCTGCAGAGGCAGAAAGGTCCTCTTGTCCCATGGGAACTAGACCATTCACACAGAGAAGGCTAGTTCCAATTAGAGTAACTGCCCTCCGACCTGCAGAGGCAGAAAGGTCCCCTCATATAATGGGAATTAGCGCACTCACACTGAAGCAGCTATTTACCACTAGAGAAAAGGTCCTCCGACCTGCAGAGGCAGAAAGGTCCTTTAGTTCAATGGGAACTAGCCCACTCACACTGAAGCAGCTATTTTCCATTAGAGAAATGGCCCTTCGACCTGCAGAGGCAGAAAGGTCCTCTCGTCTACTGGGAACTATCCCACTCACACTGAAGCAGCTATTTCCCTTCAGAGAAACTACCCTTTGACCTGCAGATGCAGAAAGCTCCTCTCGTCCAATGGGAACTATCCCACTCACACTGAAGCAGCTATTTCCCTTCAGAGAAACTACCCTTTGACCTGCAGATGCAGAAAGCTCCTCTCGTCCAATGGGAACTAGCCCACTCACACTGAAGCAGCTATATCCCATAAAAGAAACGGCCCTCTGACCTGCAGAGGCAGAAAGGTTCTCTCGTCTACTGGGAACTAGCCCACTCACTCTGAAGCAGCTATTTCCCATTAGAGAAACGGCCCTCCGACCTGCAGAGGCAGAAAGGTCCTCTCGTCTAATGGGAACTAGCCCACTCACACTGAAGCAATTAGAGAAATAGCCCTCCGACCTGCAGAGGCAGAAAGGTCCTTTAGTCTAATGGGAACTATCCCATTCACACTGAAGCAGCTATTTCCCATTAGAGAAACGGCCCTTCGACCTGCAGAGGCAGAAAGGTCCTCTCGTCTACTGGGAACTAGCCCACTCACACTGAAGCAGCTATTTCCCTTCAGAGAAACTACCCTTTGACCTGCAGAAGCAGAAAGCTCCTTTCGTCCAATGGGAACTAGCCCACTCACACTGATGCAGCTATTTCCCATTAGAGAAACGGCCCTCTGACCTGCAGAGGCAGAAATGTCCTCTCGTCTACTGGGAACTATCCCACTCACACTGAAGCAGCTACTTCCCATTAGAGGAACTGCCCTCCGACCTGCAGAGGCAGAAAGCTCCTCTCGTCTAATGGGAACTAGCCCACTCACTCTGAAGCAGCTATTTGCCATTAGAGAAACGGCCCTCCGACGTGCAGAGGCAGAAAGGTCCGCTCGTCAAATGGGAACTAGCCGATTCACACTGATAAGGCTAGTTCCAATTAGAGAAACTGCCCTCCGACATGCAGAGGCAGAAAGGTCCCCTCATCTAAGGGGAACTAGCCCACTCACACTGAAGCAGCTATTTCCCATAAGAGAAACGGCCCTTTGACCTGGAGAGGCATTTAGGTCCTCTCGTCTAATTGGATCTAGCCCACTCACACTGAAGCAGCTACTTCCCATTAGTGAAACAGCCCTCTGACCTGGAGAGGCAGAAAGGTCCTCTCATCTAATGGGAACTAGCAAATTCACACTGAAAAGGCTAGTTTCCATTAGAGAAACGGCCCTCCAACCTGCAGAGGCAGAAAGGTCCTCTTGTCTAATGGGAACTAGCCCACTCACACTGAAGCAGCTATTTCCCATTAGAGAAATGGCCCTCCAACCTTCAGAGGCAGAAAGGTCCTCTCGTCTAATGGGAACTTGCACATTCACACTGAGAAGGCTATTTCCCATTAGAGAAACGGCCCTCTGACCTGGAGAGGCATTTAGGTCCTCTCGTCTAATTGGATCTAGCCCACTCACATTGAAGCAGCTATTTCCCATTAGAGAAACCACTCTCTGACCGGAGAGGCAGAAAGGTCCTCTCGTCTAATGGGAACTAGCCCATTCACACTGAGAAGGCAAGTTCCCATTAGAGAAACGGCCCTCTGACCTGGAGAGGCAGAAAGGTCCTTTTGTCTAATAGAAACTAGCCCCCTCACACTGAAGCAGCTATTTCCGATTAAAGAAATGACCCTCCGACCTGCAGAGGCATAAAGGTCCTCTCCTCTAATGGGAACTAGCCACTCCCACTGAAGCAGCTATTTCCCATTAGAGAAATGGCCCTCTGACCTGGAGAAGCAGAATGGTCCTCTCGTCAAATGGGAACTAGCCCACACACACTGAAGCAGCTATTTCCCATTAGAGAAACGGCACTCTGACTTGGAGAGGCAGATAGGTCCTCTGGTCTAATGGAACTAGCCCACTCACACTGAAGCAGCTATTTCCCATTAGAGAAACGGCCCTCTGACCTGCAGAGGCAGAAATGTCCTCTCGTCTAGTGGGAACTATCCCACTCACACTGAAGCAGCTATTTCCCATTAGAGGAACTGCCCTCCGACCTGCAGAGGCAGAAAGGTCCTCTTGTCTAATCGGAACTAGCCCACTCACACTGAAGCAGCTATTTCCCATTAGAAAAATGGCCCTACAACCTGTTGAGGCAGAAAGGTCCTCTCGTCTAATGGGAACTAGCACATTCACACTGAGAAGGCTATTTCCCATTAGAGAAACGGCCCTCTGACCTGGAGCGGCATTTAGGTCCTCTCGTCTAATTGGATCTAGCCCACTCACACTGAAGCAGCTATTTCCCATTAGAGAAACGGCTCTCTGACCTGGAGAGGCAGAAAGGTCCTCTTGTCTAATGGGAACTAGCCCATTCACACTGAGAAGGCTAGTTCCCATTAGAGAAACGGCCCTCTGACCGGGAGAGGCAGAAAGGTCCTTTTGTCTAATGGAAACTAGCCCCCCCTCACACTGAAGCAGCTATTTCCCATTAGAGAAACGGCCCTCTGGCCTGCAGAGGCAGAAAGGTCCTCTCGTCTAATGGGAACTAGCCCACTCACATTGAAGCAGCTATTTCCCATTAAAGAAATGGCCCTCCGACCTGCAGAGGCATAAAGGTCCTTTCGTCTAATGGGAACTATCCCACTCACACTGAAGCAGCGATTTCCCATTAGAGAAATGGCCCTCTGACCTGGAGAGGCATAAAGGTCCTCTCGTCTAATGGGAACTAGCCCACACACACTGAAGCAGCTATTTCCCATTAGAGAAACAGCCTTCTGACCTGGAGAGGCAGAAAGATCCTCTCATCTAATGGGAACTAGCCAATTCAGACTGAAGCAGCTATTTCCAATTAGAGTAATGGCCCTACGACCTGCAGAGGCAGAAAGGTCCTCTCGTCTAATGGGAACTAGCCCACTTACACTGAAGCAGCTATTTCCCATTAGAGAAACGGCCCTCCGATCTGGAGAGGCAGAAAGGTCCTCTCGTCTAATGGGAACTAGCCCACTTACCCTGAAGCAGCTATTTCCCATTAGAGAAACGGCCCTCCGATCTGGAGAGGCAGAAAGGTCCTCTCGCAAAATGGGAACTAGACCATGCACGCTAAAGCAGCTATTTCCCATTAGAGAAATGGCCCTCCAACCGGCAGAGGCAGAAAGGTCCTCTCGCCTAATGGGAACTAGCCCATTCACACTGAGAAGGCTATTTCCTATTAGAGAAACGGCCCTCTGACCTAGAGAGGCATTTAGGTCCTCTCATCTAATTGACTCTAGCCCACTCACACGGAAGCAGCTATTTCCCATTAGAGAAACTTCTCTCTCACCTCGAGAGGCAGAAAGGTCCTCTCATCTAATGGGAACTAGCCCATTCACACTGAGAAGGCTAATTCCCATTAGATAAACGGCCCTCTGACCTGGAGAGGCAGATAGGTCCTCTCGTCTAATGGGAACTAGCCCACTCACACTGAAGCAGCTATTTCCCATTAGAGAAAAAGCCCTCTGACCTGGAGAGGTAGAAAGGTCCTCTCGTCTTATAGGAACTAACCCATTCACACTGAAGCAGCTATTTCCTATTAGAGAAACGGCCCTCAGACATTGGGAGGCAGAAAGGTCCTTTTGTCTAATGGGAAATAGCCCACTCACACTGAAGCATCTATTTACCATTAGAGAAACGACCTTCTGACCTGCAGAGGCAGAAAGGTCCTCTTGTCTAATGGGAGCAAGCCCATTCACACTAGGAAGGCTAGTTCCGATTAGAGAAACGGCCCTCCAACCTGCAGAGGTAGAAAAGTCCTCTTGTCTAATGGGAAGTAGTCCACTCACACTGAAGCAGCTATTTCCCATTAGAGAAATTGCTCCACGACCTGCAGAGGCAGTAAGGTCCTATTGTTTAATGGGAACTGGCCCACTCACACTGAAGCAGCTATTTCCCATTAGAGAAATGGTCCTTTGACCTGGAGAGGCAGACAGGTCCTCTCGTTTAATGGGAACTAGCACACACACACTGAAGTAGCTATTTCCCATTCGAGAAACAGACTTCTGATCTGCAGAGGTAGAAAGGTCCTCTCGTCTAATGGGAACTGGCCCATTCACACTGAACCAGTTATTTCCCATTAGTGAAACAGCCCTCTGACCTGGAGAGGCAGAAAGGTCCTCTCCACTAATGGGAACTAGCAAATTCACACTGAGAAGGCTAGTTTCCATTAGAGAAACTGGCCTCCAACCTGCAGAGGCAGAAAGGTCCTCTTGTCTAATCGGAACTAGCCCACTCACACTGAAGCAGCTATTTCCCATTAGAAAAATGGCCCTACAACCTGTTGAGGCAGAAAGGTCCTCTCGTCTAATGGGAACTAGCACATTCACACTGAGAAGGCTATTTCCCATTAGAGGAACGGCCCTCTGACCTGGAGAGGCATTTAGGTCCTCTCGTCTAATTGGATCTAGCCCACTCACACTGAAGCAGCTATTTCCCATTAGAGAAACGGCTCGCTGACCTGGAGAGGCAGAAAGGTCCTCTTGTCTAATGGGAACTAGCCCATTCACACTGAGAAGGCTAGTTCCCATTAGAGAAACGGCCCTCTGACCGGGAGAGGCAGAAAGGTCCTTTTGTCTAATGGAAACTAGCCCCCCCCCTCACACTGAAGCAGCTATTTCCCATTAGAGAAACGGCCCTCTGGCCTGCACAGGCAGAAAGGTCCTCTCGTCTAATGGGAACTAGCCCACTCACGTTGAAGCAGCTATTTCCCATTAAAGAAATGGCCCTCCGACCTGCAGAGGCATAAAGGTCCTTTCGTCTAATGGGAACTATCCCACTCACACTGAAGCAGCGATTTCCCATTAGAGAAATGGCCCTCTGACCTGGAGAGGCATAAAGGTCCTCTCGTCTAATGGGAACTAGCCCACACACACTGAAGCAGCTATTTCCCATTAGAGAAACAGCCTTCTGACCTGGAGAGGCAGAAAGATCCTCTCATCTAATGGGAACTAGCCAATTCAGACTGAAGCAGCTATTTCCAATTAGAGTAATGGCCCTACGACCTGCAGAGGCAGAAAGGTCCTCTCGTCTAATGGGAACTAGCCCACTTACACTGAAGCAGCTATTTCCCATTAGAGAAACGGCCCTCCGATCTGGAGAGGCAGAAAGGTCCTCTTGTCTAATGGGAACTAGCCCACTTACACTGAAGCAGCTATTCCCCATTAGAGAAACGACCCTCCGATCTGGAGAGGCAGAAAGGTCCTCTCGCAAAATGGGAACTAGACCATTCACACTAAAGCAGCTATTTCCCATTAGAGAAATGGCCCTCCAACCGGCAGAGGCAGAAAGGTCCTCTCGCCTAATGGGAACTAGCCCATTCACACTGAGAAGGCTATTTCCTATTAGAGAAACGGCCCTCTGACCTAGAGAGGCATTTAGGTCCTCTCATCTAATTGACTCTAGCCCACTCACACGGAAGCAGCTATTTCCCATTAGAGAAACTTCTCTCTCACCTGGAGAGGCAGAAAGGTCCTCTCATCTAATGGGAACTAGCCCATTCACACTGAGAAGGCTAATTCCCATTAGATAAACGGCCCTCTGACCTGGAGAGGCAGATAGGTCCTCTTGTCTAATGGGAACTAGCCCACTCACACTGAAGCAGCTATTTCCCATTAGAGAAAAAGCCCTCTCACCTGGAGAGGCAGAAAGGTCCTCTCATCTTATAGGAACTAACCAATTCACACTGAAGCAGCTATTTCCTATTAGAGAAACGGCCCTCAGACATTGGGAGGCAGAAAGGTCCTTTTGTCTAATGGGAAATAGCCCACTCACACTGAAGCATCTATTTACCATTAGAGAAACGGCCTTCTGACCTGCAGAGGCAGAAAGGTCCTCTTGTCTAATGGGAGCAAGCCCATTCACACTAGGAAGGCTAGTTCCGATTAGAGAAACGGCCCTCCGACCTGCAGAGGTAGAAAAGTCCTCTTGTCTAATGGGAAGTAGTCCACTCACACTGAAGCAGCTATTTCCCATTAGAGAAATTGCTCCACGACCTGCAGAGGCAGTAAGGTCCTATTGTTTAATGGGAACTGGCCCACTCACACTGAAGCAGCTATTTCCCATTAGAGAAATGGTCCTTTGACCTGGAGAGGCAGACAGGTCCTCTCGTTTAATGGGAACTAGCCCACACACACTGAAGTAGCTATTTCCCATTCGAGAAACAGACTTCTGATCTGCAGAGGTAGAAAGGTCCTCTCGTCTAATGGGAACTGGCCCATTCACACTGAAGCAGCTATTTTTTTCCCATTAGCGAAACGGCCCCCTGACCTGGAGAGGAAGAAAGGTCCGCTCATCTAATGGGAACTAGCCCATTCACACTGAGAAGGCGAGTTCCCATTAGAGAAACGGCCCTCCGACCTGCAGAGGCAGAAAGGTCCTCTCTTCTAATGGGAACTAGCCCACTCACACTGAAGCAGCTATTTCCCATTAGAGAAACGGCCCTCTGACCTGGAAAAGCAGATAGTACCTCTCGTCTAATTGGTCCTAGCCCACTCACAATGAAGCAGCTATTTCCCATTAGAGAAAAGGCCCTCTGACCTGGAGAGGCAGAAAGGTCCTCTTGTCTAATGGGAACTAGCCCATTCACACGGAGAAGGCTAGTTCCCATTAGAGAAAACTGCCCTCTGACCTGGAGAGGCAGATAGGTCCACTCGTCTAATGGGAACTAGCCCATTCACACGGAGAAGGCTAGTTCCCATTAGAGAAAACTGCCCTCTGACCTGGAGAGGCAGAAAGGTCCTCTCGTCTAATGGGAACTAGCCCGCTCACACTGAAGCAGCTATTTCCCATTAGAGAAACGGCCCCCCGACCTGCAGAGGCAGAAAGGTCCTCTCGTCTCATGGGAACTAGCCCATTCACACAGAGAAGGCTAGTTCCAAATAGAGAAACTGCCCTCCGACCTGCAGAGGCAGAAAGGTACCCTCATCTAATGGGAACTAGCCCACTCACACTGAAGCAGCTATTTCCCATTAGAGAAAAGGCCCTCCGACCTGTAGAGTCAGAAAGGTCCTTTAGTCTAATGGGAACTAGCCCATTCATACTGAAGCAGTTATTTCCCATTAGAGAAACGTCCCTCCGACCTGCAGAGGCAGAAAGGTCCTCTCATCTAATGGGAACTAGCCCACTCACACTGAAGCAGCTATTTCCTGTTAGAGAAACAGCTCTCCGACCTGCAGAGGCAGAAAGGTCCTCTCGTCTCATGGGAACTAGCCCATTCACACAGAGAAGGCTAGTTCCAATTAGAGAAACTGTCCTGCGACCTGCAGAGGCAGAAAGGTACCCTCATCTAATGGGAACTAGCCCACTCACTCTGAAGCAGCTATTTGCCATTAGAGAAACGGCCCTCCGACCTGCAGAGGCAGAAAGGTCCGCTCGTCAAATGGAAACTAGCCCATTTACACTGAGAAGGCTAGTTCCAATTAGAGAAACTGCCCTCTGACATGCAGAGGCAGAAAGGTCCCCTCATCCAATGAGAACTAGCCCACTCACACTGAAGCAGCTATTTCCCATAAGAGAAACGGCCCTCTGACTTGGAGAGGCAGAAAGGTCCTCTAGTCTAATGGGAACTAGCCCACTCACACTGAAGCAGCTATTTCCCATTAGAAAATGGCCCTCCGACCTGCAGAGGCAGAAAGGTCCTCTCGTCTAATGGGAACTAGCCCATTCACACTGAGAAGGCTAGTTCCAATTAGAGAAATGGCCCTCCGAACTGCAGAGGCAGAAAGCTCCTCTCGTCCAATGGGAACTAGCCCACTCATACTGAAGCAGCTATTTCCCATTAGAGAAACAGCACTCTGACCTGCAGAGGCAGAAAGGTCCTCTCGTCTACTGGGAACTAGCCCATTCACACTGAAGCAGCTATTTCCCATTAGAGAAATGGCCCTCCAAACTGCAGAGGCAGAAAGGTCCTCTAGTCTAATGGGAACTAGCCCACTCACACTGAAGCAGCTTTTTCCCATTAGAGAAACGGCCCTCCAACTTGCAGAGGCAGAAAGGTCCTCTCGTCTAATGGGAACTAGCCCATTCACACTGAGAAGGCTAGTTCCCATTAGAGAAATGGCCCTCTGACATGCAGAGGCAGAATGGTCCCCTCATCTAATGGGAACTAGCCCACTCACACTAAAGCAGCTATTTCCAATTAGAGAAATGGCCCTACGACCTGCAGAGGCAGAAAGGTCCTCTCGTCTAATGGGAACTAGCCCACTTACACTGAAGCAGCTATTTCCCATTAGAGAAACGGCCCTCCGATCTGGAGAGGCAGAAAGGTCCTCTCGTCTAATGGGAACTAGCCCACTTACACTGAAGCAGCTATTTCCCATTAGAGAAACGACCCTCCGATCTGGAGAGGCAGAAAGGTCCTCTCGTAAAATGGGAACTAGACCATTCACACTAAAGCAGCTATTTCCCATTAGAGAAATGGCCCTCCAACCGGCAGAGGCAGAAAGGTCCTCTTGCCTAATGGGAACTAGCCCATTCACACTGAGAAGGCTATTTCCTATTAGAGAAACGGCCCTCTGACCTAGAGAGGCATTTAGGTCCTCTCATCTAATTGACTCTAGCCCACTCACACGGAAGCAGCTATTTCCCATTAGAGAAACTTCTCTCTCACCTGGAGAGGCAGAAAGGTCCTCTCATCTAAGAGGAACTAGCCCATTCACACTGAGAAGGCTAATTCCCATTAGATAAACGGCCCTCTGACCTGGAGAGGCAGATAGGTCCTCTCGTCTAATGGGAACTAGCCCACTCACACTGAAGCAGCTATTTCCCATTAGAGAAAAAGCCCTCTGACCTGGAGAGGCAGAAAGGTCCTCTAGTCTAATGGGAACTAGCCCACTCACACTGAAGCAGCTTTTTCCGATTAGAGAAACGGCCCTCCAACTTGCAGAGGCAGAAAGGTCCTCTCGTTTACTGGGAACTAGCCCATTCACACTGAAGCAGCTATTTCCCATTAGAGAAATGGCTCTCCGACCTGCAGAGGCAGAAAGGTCCTCTCGTCTAATGGGGACTAGCCCACTCACTCTGAATCAACTATTTCCCATTAGAGAAACGGCCCTCCGACCTGGAGAGGCGGAAGGGTCCTGTTGTCTAATGGGAACTAGCCCATTTACACTGAAGCAGCTATTTCCCATTAGAGAAATGGCCCTCCAACCTGCAGAGGCAGAAAGCTCCTCTCGTCCAATGGGAACTAGCCCACTCATACTGAAGCAGCTATTTCCCATTAGAGAAACGGCCCTCTGACCTGCAGAGGCAGAAAGGTCCTCTCGTCTACTGGGAACTAGCCCATTCACACTGAAGCAGCTATTTCCCATTAGAGAAATGGCCCTCCAACCTGCAGAGGCAGAAAGGTCCTCTAGTCTAATGGGAACTAGCCCACTCACACTGAAGCAGCTTTTTCCCATTAAAGAAACGGCCCTCCAACTTGCAGAGGCAGAAAGGTCCTCTCGTCTAATGGGAAGTAGCCCATTCACACTGAGAAGGCTAGTTCCCATTAGAGAAATGGCCCTCCAAAATGCAGAGGCAGAAAGCTCCTCTCGTCCAATGGGAACTAGCCCACTCACACTGAAGCAGCTATTTCCCATTAGAGAAATGGCTCTCCGACCTGCAGAGGCAGAAAGGTCCTCTCGTCTAATGGGGACTAGCCCACTCACTCTGAATCAACTATTTCCCATTAGAGAAACGGCCCTCCGACCTGGAGAGGCGGAAGGGTCCTGTTGTCTATTGGGAACTAGCCCATTTACACTGAAGCAGCTATTTCCCATTAGAGAAACGGCCCTCCGACCTGGAGAGGCGGAAGGGTCCTGTTGTCTAATGGGAACTAGCCCATTTACACTGAAGCAGCTATTTCCCATTAGAGAAATGGCCCTCTGACCTGGAGAGGCAGAAAGGTTCTCTCGTCTAATGGGAACTAGCCCACTCACACTGAAGCAGCTACGACCTGCAGAGGCAGAAAGGTCCTCTCGTCTAATGGGAACTAGCCCACTCACTCTGAAGCAGCTGTTTGCCATTACAGAAACAGCCCACCGACCTGCAGAGGCAGAAAGGTCCGCTCGTCTAATGGGAACTAGCCCATTCACACTGAAGCAGTTATTTCCCATTAGTGAAACAGCCCTCTGACCTGGAGAGGCAGAAAGGTTCTCTCCACTAATGGCAACTAGCAAATTCACACTGAGAAGGTTAGTTTCCATTAGAGAAACGGCCCTCCAACCTGCAGAGGCAGAAAGGTCCTCTGGTCTAATCGGAACTAGCCCACTCACACTGAAGCAGCTATTTCCCATTAGAGAAATGGCCCTCCAACCTGCAGAGGCAGAAAGGTCCTCTTGTCTAATGGGAACTAGCACATTCACACTGAGAAGGCTATTTCCCATTAGAGAAACGACCCTCTGACCTGGAGAGGCATTTAGGTCCTCTCGTCTAATTGGATCTAGCCCACTCACACTGAAGCAGCTATTTCCCATTAGAGAAACGGCTCTCTTACCTGGAGAGGCAGAAAGGTCCTCTCGTCTAATGGGAACTAGCCCATTCACACTGAGAAGGCTAGTTCCCATTAGAGAAACGGCCCACTGACCTGGAGAGGCAGAAAGGTCCTTTTGTCTAATGGAAACTAGCCCCCTCACACTGAAGCAGCTATTTCCCATTAGAGAAACGGCCCTCCGACCTGCAGAGGCAGAAAGGTCCTCTCGTCTAATGGGAACTAGCCCACTCACATTGAAGCAGCTATTTCCCATTAAAGAAATGGCCCTCCGACCTGCAGAGGCATAAAGGTCGTCTCGTCTAATGGGAACTATCCCACTCACACTGAAGCAGCGATTTCCCATTAGAGAAATGGCCCGCTGACCTGGAGAGGCAGAAAGGTCCTCTCGTCTAATGGGAACTAGCCCACACACACTGAAGCAGCTATTTCCCATTAGAGAAACAGCCTTCCGACCTGGAGAGGCAGAAAGGTCCTCTCATCTAATGGGAACTAGCCCATTCACACTAAAGCAGCTATTTTTCCCATTAGAGAAATGGCCCTCTGACCTGGAGAGGCAGATAGGTCCTCTCGTCTAATGGGAACTAGCCAACTCACACTGAAGCAGCTATTTCCAACTAGAGAAACGGCCCTCCAACTTGCAGAGGCAGAAAGGTCCTCTCGTCTAATGGGAACTAGCCCATTCACACTGAGAAGGCTAGTTCCCATTAGAGAAATGGCCCTCCAAAATGCAGAGGCAGAAAGCTCCTCTAGTCAAATGGGAACTACCCCACTCACACTGAAGCAGCTATTTCCCATTAGAGAAATGGCTCTCCGACCTGCAGAGGCAGAAAGGTCCTCTCGTCTAATGGGAATTAGCCCACTCACTCTGAATCAACTATTTCCCATTAGAGAAACGGCCCTCCGACCTGGAGAGGCGGAAGGGTCCTGTTGTCTAATGGGAACTAGCCCATTTACACTGAAGCAGCTATTTCCCATTAGAGAAATGGCCCTCCAACCTGCAGAGGCAGAAAGCTCCTCTCGTCCAATGGGAACTAGCCCACTCATACTGAAGCAGCTATTTCCCATTGGAGAAACGGCCCTCTGACCTGCAGAGGCAGAAAGGTCCTCTCGTCTACTGGGAACTAGCCCATTCACACTGAAGCAGCTATTTCCCATTAGAGAAATGGCCCTCCAACCTGCAGAGGCAGAAAGGTCCTCTAGACTAATGGGAACTAGCCCACTCACAAAGAGAAGGCTAGTTCCCATTAGAGAAATGGCCCTCCAAAATGCAGAGGCAGAAAGCTCCTCTCGTCCAATGGGAACTAGCCCACTCACACTGAAGCAGCTATTTCCCATTAGAGAAATGGCTCTCCGACCTGCAGAGGCAGAAAGGTCCTCTCGTCTAATGGGGACTAGCCCACTCACTCTGAATCAACTATTTCCCATTAGAGAAACGGCCCTCCGATCTGGAGAGGCGGAAGGGTCCTGTTGTCTAATGGGAACTAGCCCATTTACACTGAAGCAGCTATTTCCCATTAGAGAAATGGCCCTCTGACCTGGAGAGGCAGAAAGGTTCTCTCGTCTAATGGGAACTAGCCCACTCACACTGAAGCAGCTACGACCTGCAGAGGCAGAAAGGTCCTCTCGTCTAATGGGAACTAGCCCACTCACTCTGAAGCAGCTGTTTGCCATTACAGAAACAGCCCTCCGACCTGCAGAGGCAGAAAGGTCCGCTCGTCTAATGGGAACTAGCCCATTCACACTGAAGCAGTTATTTCCCATTAGTGAAACAGCCCTCTGACCTGGAGAGGCAGAAAGGTTCTCTCCACTAATTGGAACTAGCAAATTCACACTGAGAAGGTTAGTTTCCATTAGAGACACGGCCCTCCAACCTGCAGAGGCAGAAAGGTCCTCTGGTCTAATCGGAACTAGCCCACTCACACTGAAGCAGCTACTTCCCATTAGAGAAATGGCCCTCCAACCTGCAGAGGCAGAAAGGTCCTCTCGTCTAATGGGAACTAGCACATTCACACTGAGAAGGCTATTTCCCATTAGAGAAACGGCCCTCTGACCTGGAGAGGCATTTAGGTCCTCTCGTCTAATTGGATCTAGCCCACTCACACTGAAGCAGCTATTTCCCATTAGAGAAACGGCTCTCTGACCTGGAGAGGCAGAAAGGTCCTCTCGTCTAATGGGAACTAGCCCATTCACACTGAGAAGGCTAGTTCCCATTAGAGAAACGGCCCACTGACCTGGAGAGGCAGAAAGGTTCTTTTGTCTAATGGAAACTAGCCCCCTCACACTGAAGCAGCTATTTCCCATTAGAGAAACGGCCCTCCGACCTGCAGAGGCAGAAAGGTCCTCTCGTCTAATGGAAACAAGCCCACTCACTCTGAAGCAGCTATTTGCTATTAGAGAAACAGCCCTCCGACCTGCAGAGGCAGAAAGGTCCTCTCGTCTAATGGGAACTAGCCCATTCACAATGAGAAGGCTAGTTCCCATTACAGAAACGGCCCTCCGACCTGCAGAGGCAGAAAGGTCCTCTCGTCTTATGGGAACTAACCTATTCACACTGAAGCCGCAATTTCCCATTACGGAAACGGCCCTCAGACCTGGAGAGGCAGAAAGGTGTATTGTCTAATGGGAAGTAGCCCACTCACACCGAAGCAGCTATTTCCCATTAGATGAACGGCCTTCTGACCTGCAGAGGCAGAAAGGTCCTCTCGTCTAATGTGAGCAAGCCCATTCACACTGAGACGGCTAGTTCCCATTACAGAAACGGCCCTCCGACCTGCAGAGGCAGAAAGGTCCTCTCGTCTAATGGGAACTAGCCCACTCAGACTGAAGCAGCTATTTCCCATTAGAGAAATGGCACCCCGACCTGCAGAGGCAGTAAGGTCCTATCGTTTAATGGGAACTAGCCCACTCACACTGAAGCAGCTATTTCCCATTAGAGAAATAGCTCTCTGACCTGCAGAGGCAGAAAGGTCCTCTCGTCTAATGGGAACTAGCCCACTCACACTGAAGCAGCTATTTTCCATTAGAGAAATGGACCTTTGACCTGGAGAGGCAGACAGGTCCTGTTGTCTAATGGAAACTAGCCCACACACACTGAAGCAGCTATTTCCCATTAGTGAAACAGCCTTCTGACCTGCAGAGGCAGAAAGGTTCCCTCGTCTCATGGGAACTAGCCCATTCACACTGAGAAGGCTTGTTCCAATTAGTGAAATGGCCCTCTCACCTGGAGAGGAAGAAAGGTCCTCTCGTCTAATCGGAACTAGCACATTGACACTGAAGCAGCAATTTCCGATTAGAGAAAGGGCCCTCTAACTGCAGAGGCAGAAAGATCCTCTCGTCTACTGGGAACTAGCCCACTCACACTGAAGCAGCTATTTCCCATTAAAGAAATGACCCTCCGGCCTGCAGAGGCAGAAAGGTCTTCTAGTCTAATGGGAACTAGCCCACTCACACTGAAGCAGATATTTCCCATTAGCGAAACGGCCCTCCAAAATGCAGAGGCAAAAAGGTCCTCTCGTCTAATGGGAACTAGCCCATTCACACTGAGAAGGCTAGTTCCCATTAGAGAAATGACCCTCCGAAATGCAGAGGCAGAAAGCTCCTCTCGTCCAATGGGAACTAGCCCACTCACACTGAAGCAGCTATTTCCCATTAGAGAAACTGCCCTCCGACCTGCAGCGGCACAAAGGTCCTCTCGTCTAATGGGAACTAGCCCACTCACACTGAAGCAGCTATTTCCAATTAGAGAAATGGCCCTCCGATCTGCAGAGGCAGAAAGGTCCTCTCGTCTAATGGGGACTATCCCACTCACTCTGAAGCAGCTATTTCCCATTAGAGAAACAACCCTCTGACCTGGAGAGGCAGAAGGGTCCTGTTGTCTAATGGGAAATAGCCCATTCACACAAGCAGATATTTCCCATTAGAGAAACAGCCCTCCGACCTGGAGAGGCAGAAAGGTCCTCTCGTCTAATGGGAACTAGCCCATTCACACTGAAGCAGCTATTTTTCCCATTAGAGAAATGGCCCCCTGACCTGGATAGGCAGAAAGGTCCTCTAGTCTAATGGGAACTAGCCCATTCACACTGAGAATGCTAGTTCCCATTAGAGAAACGGCCCTCCAAACTGCCGAGGCAGAAAGGTCCTCTTGTCCAATGGGAACTAGCCCACTCACACTGAAGCAGCTATTTCCCATTAGAGAAACAGCCCTCTGACCTGGAGAGGCAGCTAGGTCCTCTCGTCTAATGGAAACTAGCCCACTCACACTGAAGCAGCTATTTCTCATTGGAGAAACGGCCCTCCGACCTACAGAGGCAGAAAGGTCCTCTTGTCTAATGGGAACTGGCCCATTCACCCTGAGAAGGCTAGTTCCCATTAGAGAAACGGCCCACTGACGTGGAGAGGCATTTAGGTCCTCTTGTCTAATGGGAACTAGCCCACTCACACTGAAGCAGCTATTTCCCATTAAAGAAACGCCCTCTGACCTGGAGAGGCAGAAATGTCCTCTTGTCTAATGGGAACTAGCCCACTCACACTAAACAGCTATTTCCCATTAGGGAAATGGCTCACCGACCTGCAAAGGCAGAAAGGTCCTCTTGTCTAATAGGAACTAGCCCACTCACACTAAACAGCTATTTCCCATTAGGGAAATGGCTCACCGACCTGCAGAGGCAGAAAGGTCCTCTCGTCTAATGGGAATTAGCTCATTTACACTGAGAAGGCTATTTCCCATTAGAAAAACGGCCGACTGACCTGGAGAGGCATTTAGGTCCTTGTCTAATGGGAACTAGCCCACTCACGCTGAAGCAGCTATTTCTCATTGGAGAAACGGCCCTCCGACCTACAGAGGCAGAAAGGTCCTCTTGTCTAATGGGAACTGGCCCATTCACCCTGAGAAGGCTAGTTCCCATTAGAGAAACGGCCTCCGACCTGCAAAGGCAGAAAGGTCCTCTTGTCTAATAGGAACTAGCCCACTGATACTAAAGCAGCTATTTCCCATTAGGGAAATGGCCCACCGACCTGCAGAGGTAGAAAGGTCCTCTCGTCTAATGGGAACTAGCCCATTTACACTGAGAAGGCTATTTCCCATTAGAAAAATGGCCCACTGACCTGGAGAGGCAGAAAGGTCCTCTTGTCTAATGGGAACTAGCCCACTCTCACTGAAGCAGCTATTTCCCATTAGAGAGACGGCCCGCCGACCTGGAGAGGCAGAAAGGTCCTCTCGTCTAATGGGAACTAGCCCACTCACACTGAAGCAGCTATTTCCCATTAGAGAAACGGCCCTCTGACCTGGCGAGGCAAAAAGGTCCTCTCGTCTAATAGGAACTAGCCCATTCATACTGAAGCAGCTGTTTCCCATTAGAGAAATGGCCCTCTGACCTGGAGAGGCAGAAAAGTCCTCTCGTCTAATGGGAAATAGCCCACTTAGAATGAAGCAACTATTTCCCATTAGAGATACGGCCCTCCGACCTGCAGAGGCAGAAAGGTACTCTTGTCTAATGGGAACTAGCCCATTCACACTGCGAAGGCTAGTTCCCATTAGAGAAACGGCCCTCCGACCTGCAGAGGCAGAAAGGTCCTCTCGCCTAATGGGAATTAGCCCACTCACACTGAAGCAGCTATTTCCCATTAGAGAAATGGCCCTCCAAAATGCAGAGGCAGAAAGCTCCTCTCGTCTAATGGGGACTAGCCCACTCACTCTGAAGCAGCTATTTCCAATTAGAGCAATGGCTCTCCGACCTGCAGAGGCAGAAAGGTCCTCTCATCTAATGGGAACTAGCAAATTCACACTGAGAAGGCTAGTTTCCATTAGAGAAACGGCCCTCCAACCTGCAGAGGCAGAAAGGTCCTCTGTCTAATGAGAACTAGCACATTCACACTGAGAAGGCTATTTCCCATTAGAGAGACGGCCCTCTGACCTGGAGAGATATTTAGGTCCTCTTGTCTGATTGGATCTAGCCCACTCACACTGAAGCAGCTATTTCCCATTAGAGAAACGGCTCTCTGACCGGAGAGGCAGAACGGTCCTCTCGTCGAATGGGAACTAGCCCATTCACACTGAGAAGGCTAGTTCCCATTAGAGAAAAGGCCCTCTGACCTGGAGAGGCAGAAAGGTCCTTTTGTCTAATGGGAACTAGCCCATTCACACTGAGAAGGCTAGTTCCCATTAGAGAAATGACCCTCCGAAATGCAGAGGCAGAAAGCTCCTCTCGTCCAATGGGAACTAGCCCACTCACACTGAAGCAGCTACTTCCCATTAGAGAAACTGCCCTCCGACCTGCAGCGGCAGAAAGGTCCTCTCGTCTAATGGGAACTAGCCCACTCACACTGAAGCAGCTATTTCCAATTAGAGAAATGGCCCTCCGATCTGCAGAGGCAGAAAGGTCCTCTTGTCTAATGGGGACTAGCCCACTCACTCTGAAGTAGCTATTTCCCATTAGAGAAATGGCTCTCTGACCTGCAGAGGCAGAAAGGTCCTCTCGTCTAATGGGAACTAGCCCACTCACACTGAAGCAGCTATTTCCCCTTAGAGAAACGGCCCTCTGACCTGGTGAGGCTGATAGGTCCTCTCGTCTAATGGGAACTTTCCCATTCACACTTAGAAGACTAGTTCCCATTAGGGAAACAGCCCTTTGACCTGGAGAGGCAGATAGGTCCTCTCGTCTAATAGGAACTAGCCCACTCACACTGAAGCAGCTATTTCCCATTAGGGAAATGGCCCACCGACCTGCAGAGGCAGAAAGGTCCTCTCGTCTAATGGGAATTAGCCCATTTACACTGATTCACCAGGTCAGTGGCCCATTAGAAAAACGGCCCACTGACCTGGAGAGGCATTTAGGTCCCCTCACCTAATGGGAACTAGCCCACTCACACTGAAGCAATTAGAGAAAAGGCCCTCCGACCTGCAGAGGCAGAAAGGTCCTTTAGTCTAATGGGAACTAGCCCACTCACACTGAAGCAGCTATTTCCCATTAGAGAAACGGCCCTTCGACTTGCAGAGGCAGAAAGGTCCTCTCGTCTACTGGGAACTAGCCCACTCACACTGAAGCAGCTATTTCCCTTCAGAGAAACTACCCTTTGACCTGCAGATGCAGAAAGCTCCTCTCGTCCAATGGGAACTAGCCCACTCACACTGAAGCAGCTATTTCCCATTAGAGAAACGGCCCTCTGACCTGCAGAGGCAGAAATGTCCTCTTGTCTACTGGGAACTATCCCACTCACACTGAAGCAGCTATTTCCCATTAGAGGAACTGCCCTCCGACCTGCAGAGGCAGAAAGCTCCTCTCGTCTAATGGGAACTAGCCCACTCACTCTGAAGCAGCTACTTGCCATTAGAGAAACGGCCCTGCGACGTGCAGAGGCAGAAAGGTCCGCTCGTCAAATGGGAACTAGCCGATTCACACTGAGAAGGCTAGTTCCAATTAGAGAAACTGCCCTCCGACATGCAGAGGCAGAAAGGTCCCCTCATCTAATGGGAACTAGCCCACTCACACTGAAGCAGCTATTTCCCATAAGAGAAACGGCCCTATGACCTGGAGAGGCAGAAAGGTCCTCTAGTCTAATGAAAACTAGCGCACTCACACTGAAGCAGCTATTTCCCATTAGAAAATGGCCCTCCGACCTGCAGAGGCAGAAAGGTCCGCTCGTCAAATGGAAACTAGCCCATTCACACTGAGAAAGCTAGTTCCAATTAGAGAAACTGCCCTCTGACATGCAGAGGCAGAAAGGTCCCCTCATCTAATGGGAACTAGCCCACTCACACTGAAGCAGCTATTTCCCATAAGAGAAACGGCCCTCTGACCTGGAGAGGCAGAAAGATCCTCTAGTCTAATGGAAACTTGCCCACTCACACTGAAGCAGCTGTTTCCCATTGTAAAATGGCCCTCCGACCTGCAGAGGCAGAAAGGTCCTCTCGTCTAATGGGAAATAGCCCATTCACACTGAGAAGGCTAGTTCCTATTCGAGAAATGGCCTTCCAAACTGCAGAGGCAGAAAGCTCCTCTCGTCCAATGGGAACTAGCCCATTCACACTGAAGCAGCTATTTCCGATTAGAGAAATGGCCCTCCGACCTGCAGAGGCAGAAAGGTCCTCTAGTCTAATGGGAACTAGCCCACTCACACTGAGAAGGCTAGTTCCCATTAGAGAAACGGCCCTCTGACCTGGAGAGGCAGAAAGGTCCTTTTGTCTAATGGAAACTAGCCCCCTCACACTGAAGCAGCTATTTCCCATTAGAGAAACGACCCTCCGACCTGGAGAGGCAGAAAGGTCCTCTCATCTAATGGGAACTAGCCCACTCTCACTGAAGCAGCTATTTCCCATTAGAGAAACGGCACTCTGACTTGGAGAGGCAGAAAGGTCCGCTCGTCAAATGGAAACTAGCCCATTCACACTGAGAAGGCTAGTTCCAATTAGAGAAACTGCCCTCTGACATGCAGAGGCAGAAAGGTCCCCTCATCTAATGGGAACTAGCCCACTCACACTGAAGCAGCTATTTCCTATAAGAGAAACGGCCCTCTGACCTGGAGAGGAAGAAAGATCCTCTAGTCTAATGGGAACTTGCCCACTCACACTGAAGCAGCTGTTTCCCATTGTAAAATGGCCCTCCGACCTGCAGAGGCAGAAAGGTCCTCTCGTCTAATGGGAACTAGCCCATTCACACTGAGAAGGCTAGTTCCTATTCGAGAAATGGCCTTCCAAACTGCAGAGGCACAAAGCTCCTCTCGTCCAATGGGAACTAGCCCACTCATACTGAAGCAGCTATTTCCCATTAGAGAAACGGCCCTCTGACCTGCAAAGGAATAAGGTCCTCTCGTCTAATGGGAACTAGCCCATTCACACTGAAGCAGCTATTTCCGATTAGAGAAATGGCCCTCCGACCTGCAGAGGCAGAAAGGTCCTCTAGTCTAATGGGAACTAGCCCACTCACACTGAGAAGGCTAGTTCCCATTAGAGAAACGGCCCACTGACCTGGAGAGGCAGAAAGGTCCTTTTGTCTAATGGAAACTAGCCCCCTCACACTGAAGCAGCTATTTCCCATTAGAGAAACGGCCCTCCGACCTGCAGAGGCAAAAAGGTCCTCTCGTCTAATGGGAACTAGCCCACTCACATTGAAGCAGCTATTTCCCATTAAAGAAATGGCCCTCCGACCTGCAGAGGCATAAAGGTCCTCTCGTCTAATGGGAACTATCCCACTCACACTGAAGCAGCGATTTCCCATTAGAGAAATGGCCCTCTGACCTGGAGAGGCAGAAAGGTCCTCTCGTCTAATGGGAACTAGCCCACACACACTGAAGCAGCTATTTCCCATTAGAGAAACAGCCTTCCGACCTGGAGAGGCAGAAAGGTCCTCTCATCTAATGGGAACTAGCCCATTCACACTGAAGCAGCTATTTTTCCCATTAGAGAAATGGCCCTCTGACCTGGAGAGGCAGATAGGTCCTCTCATCTAATGGGAACTAGCCCACTCACACTGAAGCAGCTATTTCCAACTAGAGAAACGGTCCTCTGGCCTGGAGAGGCAGAAAGGTCCTCTCGTCTTACAGGAACTAACCTATTCACACTGAAGCCGCAATTTCCCATTACAGAAATGGCCCTCAGACCTGGAGAGGCAGAAAGGTGTATTGTCTAATGGGAAGTAGCCCACTCACACCGAAGCAGCTATTTCCCATTAGATGAACGGCCTTCTGACCTGCAGAGGCAGAAAGGTCCTCTCGTCTAATGGGAGCAAGCCCATTCACACTGAGGCGGCTAGTTCCCATTACAGAAACGGCCCTCTGACCTGCAGAGGCAGAAAGGTCCTCTCGTCTAATGGGAACTAGCCCACTCAGACTGAAGCAGCTATTTCCCATTAGAGAAATGGCACCCCGACCTGCAGAGGCAGTAAGGTCCTATCGTTTAATGGGAACTAGCCCACTCACACTGAAGCAGCTATTTTCCATTAGAGAAATAGCTCTCTGACCTGCAGAGGCAGAAAAGTCCTCTCGTCTAATGGGAACTAGCCCACTCACACTGAAGCAGCTATTTTCCATTAGAGAAACGGACCTTTGACCTGGAGAGGCAGACAGGTCCTCTTGTCTAATGGGAACTAGCCCACACACACTGAAGCAGCTATTTCCCATTAGTGAAACAGCCTTCTGACCTGAAGAGGCAGAAAGGTTCCCTCGTCTCATGGGAACTAGCCCATTCACACTGAGAAGGCTAGTTCCAATTAGTGAAATGGCCCTCTGACCTGGAGAGGAAGAAAGGTCCTCTCGTCTAATCGGAACTAGCACATTGACACTGAAGCAGCCATTTCCGATTAGAGAAAGGGCCATCTAACCTGCAGAGGCAGAAAGGTCCTCTCGTCTACTGGGAACTAGCCCACTCACACTGAAGCAGCTATTTCCCATTAAAGAAATGACCCTCCGGCCTGCAGAGGCAGAAAGGTCTTCTAGTCTAATGGGAACTAGCCCACTCACACTGAAGCAGATATTTCCCATTAGCGAAACGGCCCTCCAACCTGCAGAGGCAAAAAGGTCCTCTCGTCTAATGGGAACTAGCCCATTCACACTGAGAAGGCAAGTTCCCATTAGAGAAATGACCCTCCGAAATGCAGAGGCAGAAAGCTCCTCTCGTCCAATGGGAACTAGCCCACTCACACTGAAGCAGCTATTTCCCATTAGAGAAACTGCCCTCCGACCTGCAGCGGCAGAAAGGTACTCTCGTCTAATGGGAACTAGCCCACTCACACTGAAGCAGCTATTTCCAATTAGAGAAATGGCCCTCCGATCTGCAGAGGCAGAAAGGTCCTCTCGTCTAATGGGGACTATCCCACTCACTCTGAAGCAGCTATTTCCCATTAGAGAAACAACCCTCTGACCTGGAGAGGCAGAAGGGTCCTGTTGTGTAATGGGAAATAGCCCATTCACACAAGCAGATATTTCCCATTAGAGAAACAGCCCTCCGACCTGGAGAGGCAGAAAGGTCCTCTCGTCTAATGGGAACTAGTCCATTCACACTGAAGCAGCTATTTCTCCCATTAGAGAAATGCCCCCCTGACCTGGATAGGCAGAAAGGTCCTCTAGTCTAATGGGAACTAGCCCATTCACACTGAGAATGCTAGTCCCATTAGAGAAACGGCCCTCTAAACTGCCGAGGCAGAAAGGTCCTCTTGTCCAATGGGAACTAGCCCACTCACACTGAAGCAGCTATTTCCCATTAGAGAAACAGCCCTCTGACCTGGAGAGGCAGATAGGTCCTCTCGTCTAATGTCAACTAACCCACTCACACTGAAGCAGCTATTTCCCATTAGAGAAACGCCCTCTGGCCTGGAGAGGCAGAAATGTCCTCTCGTCTAATGGAAACTAGCCCACTCACACTGAAGCAGCTATTTCTCATTGGAGAAACGGCCCTCCGACCTACAGAGGCAGAAAGGTCCTCTTGTCTAATGGGAACTGGCCCATTCACCCTGAGAAGGCTAGTTCCCATTAGAGAAACGGCCCACTGACCTGGAGAGGCATTTAGGTCCTCTCGTCTAATGGGACCTAGCCCACTCACACTGAAGCAGCTATTTCCCATTAAAGAAACGCCCTCTGACCTGGAGAGGCAGAAATGTCCTCTTGTCTAATGGGAACTAGCCCACTCACACTGAAGCAGCTATTTCTCATTGGAGAAACGGCCCTCCGACCTCCAAAGGCAGAAAGGTCCTCTTGTCTAATGGGAACTAGCCCACTCAGACTGAAGCAGCTATTTCCCATTAGAGAAATGGCACCCCGACCTGCAGAGGCAGTAAGGTCCTATCGTTTAATGGGAACTAGCCCACTCACACTGAAGCAGCTATTTCCCATTAGAGAAATAGCTCTCTGACCTGCAGAGGCAGAAAGGTCCTCTCGTCTAATGGGAACTAGCCCACTCACACTGAAGCAGCTATTTTCCATTAGAGAAATGGACCTTTGACCTGGAGAGGCAGACAGGTCCTCTTGTCTAATGGGAACTAGCCCACACACACTGAAGCAGCTATTTCCCATTAGTGAAACAGCCTTCTGACCTGCAGAGGCAGAAAGGTTCCCTCGTCTCATGGGAACTAGCCCATTCACACTAAGAAGGCTAGTTCCAATTAGTGAAATGGCCCTCTCACCTGGAGAGGAAGAAAGGTCCTCTCGTCTAATCGGAACTAGCACATTGACACTGAAGCAGCAATTTCCGATTAGAGAAAGGGCCCTCTAACTGCAGAGGCAGAAAGATCCTCTCGTCTACTGGGAACTAGCCCACTCACACTGAAGCAGCTATTTCCCATTAAAGAAATGACCCTCCGGCCTGCAGAGGCAGAAAGGTCTTCTAGTCTAATGGGAACTAGCCCACTCACACTGAAGCAGATATTTCCCATTAGCGAAACGGCCCTCCAAAATGCAGAGGCAAAAAGGTCCTCTCGTCTAATGGGAACTAGCCCATTCACACTGAGAAGGCTAGTTCCCATTAGAGAAATGACCCTCCGAAATGCAGAGGCAGAAAGCTCCTCTCGTCCAATGGGAACTAGCCCACTCACACTGAAGCAGCTATTTCCCATTAGAGAAACTGCCCTCCGACCTGCAGCGGCACAAAGGTCCTCTCGTCTAACGGGAACTAGCCCACTCACACTGAAGCAGCTATTTCCAATTAGAGAAATGGCCCTCCGATCTGCAGAGGCAGAAAGGTCCTCTCGTCTAATGGGGACTATCCCACTCACTCTGAAGCAGCTATTTCCCATTAGAGAAACAACCCTCTGACCTGGAGAGGCAGAAGGGTCCTGTTGTCTAATGGGAAATAGCCCATTCACACAAGCAGATATTTCCCATTAGAGAAACAGCCCTCCGACCTGGAGAGGCAGAAAGGTCCTCTCGTCTAATGGGAACTAGCCCATTCACACTGAAGCAGCTATTTTTCCCATTAGAGAAATGGCCCCCTGACCTGGATAGGCAGAAAGGTCCTCTAGTCTAATGGGAACTAGCCCATTCACACTGAGAATGCTAGTTCCCATTAGAGAAATGGCCCTCCAAACTGCCGAGGCAGAAAGGTCCTCTTGTCCAATGGGAACTAGCCCACTCACACTGAAGCAGCTATTTCCCATTAGAGAAACAGCCCTCTGACCTGGAGAGGCAGATAGGTCCTCTCGTCTAATGGAAACTAGCCCACTCACACTGAAGCAGCTATTTCTCATTGGAGAAACGGCCCTCCGACCTACAGAGGCAGAAAGGTCCTCTTGTCTAATGGGAACTGGCCCATTCACCCTGAGAAGGCTAGTTCCCATTAGAGAAACGGCCCACTGACCTGGAGAGGCATTTAGGTCCTCTTGTCTAATGGGAACTAGCCGACTCACACTGAAGCAGCTATTTCCCATTAAAGAAACGCCCTCTGACCTGGAGAGGCAGAAATGTCCTCTTGTCTAATGGGAACTAGCCCACTCACACTAAACAGCTATTTCCCATTAGGGAAATGGCTCACCGACCTGCAAAGGCAGAAAGGTCCTCTTGTCTAATAGGAACTAGCCCACTCACACTAAACAGCTATTTCCCATTAGGGAAATGGCTCACCGACCTGCAGAGGCAGAAAGGTCCTCTCGTCTAAAGGGAACTAGCTCATTTACACTGAGAAGGCTATTTCCCATTAGAAAAACGGCCGACTGACCTGGAGAGGCATTTAGGTCCTCTTGTCTAATGGGAACTAGCCCACTCACGCTGAAGCAGCTATTTCCTATTAGAGAAACGCCCTATGACCTGGAGAGGCAGAAATGTCCTCTATTCTAATGGGAACTAGCCCTCTCACACTGAAGCAGCTATTTCTCATTGGAGAAACGGCCCTCCGACCTACAGAGGCAGAAAGGTCCTCTTGTCTAATGGGAACTGGCCCATTCACCCTGAGAAGGCTAGTTCCCATTAGAGAAACGGCCTCCGACCTGCAAAGGCAGAAAGGTCCTCTTGTCTAATAGGAACTAGCCCACTGATACTAAAGCAGCTATTTCCCATTAGGGAAATGGCCCACCGACCTGCAGAGGTAGAAAGGTCCTCTCGTCTAATGGGAACTAGCCCACTCACACTGAAGCAGCTATTTCCCATTAAAGAAACGGCCCTCTGACCTGGCGAGGCAAAAAGGTCCTCTCGTCTAATAGGAACTAGCCCATTCATACTGAAGCAGCTGTTTCCCATTAGAGAAATGGCCCTCTGACCTGGAGAGGCAGAAAAGTCCTCTCGTCTAATGGGAAATAGCCCACTTAGAATGAAGCAACTATTTCCCATTAGAGATACGGCCCTCCGACCTGCAGAGGCAGAAAGGTACTCTTGTCTAATGGGAACTAGCCCATTCACACTGCGAAGGCTAGTTCCCATTAGAGAAACGGCCCTCCGACCTGCAGAGGCAGAAAGGTCCTCTCGCCTAATGGGAATTAGCCCACTCACACTGAAGCAGCTATTTCCCATTAGAGAAATGGCCCTCC
The DNA here is from genome assembly GCF_040938575.1 of Ambystoma mexicanum. NCBI lineage: Eukaryota > Metazoa > Chordata > Amphibia > Caudata > Ambystomatidae > Ambystoma > Ambystoma mexicanum. The sequence goes on along the minus strand of NC_090929.1, from coordinate 1,270,917,996 downwards.
AAAATGCAGAGGCAGAAAGCTCCTCTCGTCTAATGGGGACTAGCCCACTCACTCTGAAGCAGCTATTTCCAATTAGAGAAATGGCTCTCCGACCTGCAGAGGCAGAAAGGTCCTCTCATCTAATGGGAACTAGCAAATTCACACTGAGAAGGCTAGTTTCCATTAGAGAAACGGCCCTCCAACCTGCAGAGGCAGAAAGGTCCTCTGTCTAATGAGAACTAGCACATTCACACTGAGAAGGCTATTTCCCATTAGAGAGATGGCCCTCTGACCTGGAGAGGCATTTAGGTCCTCTCGTCTAATTGGATCTAGCCCACTCACACTGAAGCAGCTATTTCCCATTAGAGAAACGGCTCTCTGACCGGAGAGGCAGAAAGGTCCTCTCGTCGAATGGGAACTAGCCCATTCACACTGAGAAGGCTAGTTCCCATTAGAGAAACTGCCCTCCGACCTGCAGCGGCAGAAAGGTACTCTCGTCTAATGGGAACTAGCCCACTCACACTGAAGCAGCTATTTCCAATTAGAGAAATGGCCCTCCGATCTGCAGAGGCAGAAAGGTCCTCTCGTCTAATGGGGACTATCCCACTCACTCTGAAGCAGCTATTTCCCATTAGAGAAACAACCCTCTGACCTGGAGAGGCAGAAGGGTCCTGTTGTGTAATGGGAAATAGCCCATTCACACAAGCAGATATTTCCCATTAGAGAAACAGCCCTCCGACCTGGAGAGGCAGAAAGGTCCTCTCGTCTAATGGGAACTAGTCCATTCACACTGAAGCAGCTATTTTTCCCATTAGAGAAATGGCCCCCTGACCTGGATAGGCAGAAAGGTCCTCTAGTCTAATGGGAACTAGCCCATTCACACTGAGAATGCTAGTTCCCATTAGAGAAACGGCCCTCCAAACTGCCGAGGCAGAAAGGTCCTCTTGTCCAATGGGAACTAGCCCACTCACACTGAAGCAGCTATTTCCCATTAGAGAAACAGCCCTCTGACCTGGAGAGGCAGATAGGTCCTCTCGTCTAATGGCAACTAACCCACTCACACTGAAGCAGCTATTTCCCATTAGAGAAACGCCCTCTGGCCTGGAGAGGCAGAAATGTCCTCTCGTCTAATGGAAACTAGCCCACTCACACTGAAGCAGCTATTTCTCATTGGAGAAACGGCCCTCCGACCTACAGAGGCAGAAAGGTCCTCTTGTCTAATGGGAACTGGCCCATTCACCCTGAGAAGGCTAGTTCCCATTAGAGAAACGGCCCACTGACCTGGAGAGGCATTTAGGTCCTCTCGTCTAATGGGACCTAGCCCACTCACACTGAAGCAGCTATTTCCCATTAAAGAAACGCCCTCTGACCTGGAGAGGCAGAAATGTCCTCTTGTCTAATGGGAACTAGCCCACTCACACTGAAGCAGCTATTTCTCATTGGAGAAACGGCCCTCCGACCTCCAAAGGCAGAAAGGTCCTCTTGTCTAATGGGAACTAGCCCACTCAGACTGAAGCAGCTATTTCCCATTAGAGAAATGGCACCCCGACCTGCAGAGGCAGTAAGGTCCTATCGTTTAATGGGAACTAGCCCACTCACACTGAAGCAGCTATTTTCCATTAGAGAAATGGACCTTTGACCTGGAGAGGCAGACAGGTCCTCTTGTCTAATGGGAACTAGCCCACACACACTGAAGCAGCTATTTCCCATTAGTGAAACAGCCTTCTGACCTGCAGAGGCAGAAAGGTTCCCTCGTCTCATGGGAACTAGCCCATTCACACTGAGAAGGCTAGTTCCAATTAGTGAAATGGCCCTCTCACCTGGAGAGGAAGAAAGGTCCTCTCGTCTAATCGGAACTAGCACATTGACACTGAAGCAGCAATTTCCGATTAGAGAAAGGGCCCTCTAACTGCAGAGGCAGAAAGATCCTCTCGTCTACTGGGAACTAGCCCACTCACACTGAAGCAGCTATTTCCCATTAAAGAAATGGCCCTCCGGCCTGCAGAGGCAGAAAGGTCTTCTAGTCTAATGGGAACTAGCCCACTCACACTGAAGCAGATATTTCCCATTAGCGAAACGGCCCTCCAAAATGCAGAGGCAAAAAGGTCCTCTCGTCTAATGGGAACTAGCCCATTCACACTGAGAAGGCTAGTTCCCATTAGAGAAATGACCCTCCGAAATGCAGAGGCAGAAAGCTCCTCTCGTCCAATGGGAACTAGCCCACTCACACTGAAGCAGCTATTTCCCATTAGAGAAACTGCCCTCCGACCTGCAGCGGCACAAAGGTCCTCTCGTCTAATGGGAACTAGCCCACTCACACTGAAGCAGCTATTTCCAATTAGAGAAATGGCCCTCCGATCTGCAGAGGCAGAAAGGTCCTCTCGTCTAATGGGGACTATCCCACTCACTCTGAAGCAGCTATTTCCCATTAGAGAAACAACCCTCTGACCTGGAGAGGCAGAAGGGTCCTCTCGTCTAATGGGAACTAGCCCATTCACACTGAAGCAGCTATTTTTCCCATTAGAGAAATGGCCCACTGACCTGGATAGGCAGAAAGGTCCTCTAGTCTAATGGGAACTAGCCCATTCACACTGAGAATGCTATTTTTCCCATTAGAGAAATGGCCCACTGACCTGGATAGGCAGAAAGGTCCTCTAGTCTAATGGGAAATAGCCCATTCACACAAGCAGATATTTCCCATTAGAGAAACAGCCCTCCGACCTGGAGAGGCAGAAAGGTCCTCTCGTCTAATGGGAACTAGCCCATTCACACTGAAGCAGCTATTTTTCCCATTAGAGAAATGGCCCACTGACCTGGATAGACAGAAAGGTCCTCTAGTCTAATGGGAACTAGCCCATTCACACTGAGAATGCTAGTTCCCATTAGAGAAATGGCCCTCCAAACTGCCGAGGCAGAAAGGTCCTCTTGTCCAATGGGAACTAGCCCACTCACACTGAAGCAGCTATTTCCCATTAGAGAAACAGCCCTCTGACCTGGAGAGGCAGATAGGTCCTCTCGTCTAATGGAAACTAGCCCACTCACACTGAAGCAGCTATTTCTCATTGGAGAAACGGCCCTCCGACCTACAGAGGCAGAAAGGTCCTCTTGTCTAATGGGAACTGGCCCATTCACCCTGAGAAGGCTAGTTCCCATTAGAGAAACGGCCCACTGACCTGGAGAGGCATTTAGGTCCTCTTGTCTAATGGGAACTAGCCGACTCACACTGAAGCAGCTATTTCCCATTAAAGAAACGCCCTCTGACCTGGAGAGGCAGAAATGTCCTCTTGTCTAATGGGAACTAGCCCACTCACACTAAACAGCTATTTCCCATTAGGGAAATGGCTCACCGACCTGCAAAGGCAGAAAGGTCCTCTTGTCTAATAGGAACTAGCCCACTCACACTAAACAGCTATTTCCCATTAGGGAAATGGCTCACCGACCTGCAGAGGCAGAAAGGTCCTCTCGTCTAATGGGGACTATCCCACTCACTCTGAAGCAGCTATTTCCCATTAGAGAAACAACCCTCTGACCTGGAGAGGCAGAAGGGTCCTGTTGTCTAATGGGAAATAGCCCATTCACACAAGCAGATATTTCCCATTAGAGAAACAGCCCTCCGACCTGGAGAGGCAGAAAGGTCCTCTCGTCTAATGGGAACTAGCCCATTCACACTGAAGCAGCTATTTTTCCCATTAGAGAAATGGCCCACTGACCTGGATAGGCAGAAAGGTCCTCTAGTCTAATGGGAACTAGCCCATTCACACTGAGAATGCTAGTTCCCATTAGAGAAATGGCCCTCCAAACTGCCGAGGCAGAAAGGTCCTCTTGTCCAATGGGAACTAGCCCACTCACACTGAAGCAGCTATTTCCCATTAGAGAAACAGCCCTCTGACCTGGAGAGGCAGATAGGTCCTCTCGTCTAATGGAAACTAGCCCACTCACACTGAAGCAGCTATTTCTCATTGAAGAAACGGCCCTCCGACCTACAGAGGCAGAAAGGTCCTCTTGTCTAATGGGAACTGGCCCATTCACCCTGAGAAGGCTAGTTCCCATTAGAGAAACGGCCCACTGACCTGGAGAGGCATTTAGGTCCTCTTGTCTAATGGGAACTAGCCGACTCACACTGAAGCAGCTATTTCCCATTAAAGAAACGCCCTCTGACCTGGAGAGGCAGAAATGTCCTCTTGTCTAATGGGAACTAGCCCACTCACACTAAACAGCTATTTCTCATTAGGGAAATGGCTCACCGACCTGCAAAGGCAGAAAGGTCCTCTTGTCTAATAGGTACTAGCCCACTCACACTAAACAGCTATTTCCCATTAGGGAAATGGCTCACCGACCTGCAGAGGCAGAAAGGTCCTCTCGTCTAATGGGAACTAGCCCTCTCACACTGAAGCAGCTATTTCTCATTGGAGAAACGGCCCTCCGACCTACAGAGGCAGAAAGGTCCTCTTGTCTAATGGGAACTGGCCCATTCACCCTGAGAAGGCTAGTTCCCATTAGAGAAACGGCCTCCGACCTGCAAAGGCAGAAAGGTCCTCTTGTCTAATAGGAACTAGCCCACTGATACTAAAGCAGCTATTTCCCATTAGGGAAATGGCCCACCGACCTGCAGAGGTAGAAAGGTCCTCTCGTCTAATGGGAACTAGCCCATTTACACTGAGAAGGCTATTTCCCATTAGAAAAATGGCCCACTGACCTGGAGAGGCAGAAAGGTCCTCTTGTCTAATGGGAACTAGCCCGCTCTCACTGAAGCAGCTATTTCCCATTAGAGAGACGGCCCGCCGACCTGGAGAGGCAGAAAGGTCCTCTCGTCTAATGGGAACTAGCCCACTCACACTGAAGCAGCTATTTCCCATTAAAGAAACGGCCCTCTGACCTGGCGAGGCAAAAAGGTCCTCTCGTCTAATAGGAACTAGCCCATTCATACTGAAGCAGCTGTTTCCCATTAGAGAAATGGCCCTCTGACCTGGAGAGGCAGAAAAGTCCTCTCGTCTGATGGGAAATAGCCCACTTAGAATGAAGCAACTATTTCCCATTAGAGATACGGCCCTCCGACCTGCAGAGGCAGAAAGGTACTCTTGTCTAACGGGAACTAGCCCATTCACACTGTGAAGGCTAGTTCCCATTAGAGAAACGGCCCTCCGACCTGCAGAGGCAGAAAGGTCCTCTCGCCTAATGGGAATTAGCCCACTCACACTGAAGCAGCTATTTCCCATTAGAGAAATGGCCCTCCAAAATGCAGAGGCAGAAAGCTCCTCTCGTCTAATGGGGACTAGCCCACTCACTCTGAAGCAGCTATTTCCAATTAGAGAAATGGCTCTCCGACCTGCAGAGGCAGAAAGGTCCTCTCATCTAATGGGAACTAGCAAATTCACACTGAGAAGGCTAGTTTCCATTAGAGAAACGGCCCTCCAACCTGCAGAGGCAGAAAGGTCCTCTGTCTAATGAGAACTAGCACATTCACACTGAGAAGGCTATTTCCCATTAGAGAGACGGCCCTCTGACCTGGAGAGGCATTTAGGTCCTCTCGTCTAATTGGATCTAGCCCACTCACACTGAAGCAGCTATTTCCCATTAGAGAAACGGCTCTCTGACCGGAGAGGCAGAAAGGTCCTCTCGTCGAATGGGAACTAGCCCATTCACACTGAGAAGGCTAGTTCCCATTAGAGAAACGGCCCTCCGAAATGCAGAGGCAGAAAGCTCCTCTCGTCCAATGGGAACTAGCCCACTCACACTGAGAAGGCTAGTTCCCATTAGAGAAATGACCCTCCGAAATGCAGAGGCAGAAAGCTCCTCTCGTCCAATGGGAACTAGCCCACTCACACTGAAGCAGCTACTTCCCATTAGAGAAACTGCCCTCCGACCTGCAGCGGCAGAAAGGTCCTCTCGTCTAATGGGAACTAGCCCACTCACACTGAAGCAGCTATTTCCAATTAGAGAAATGGCCCTCCGATCTGCAGAGGCAGAAAGGTCCTCTTGTCTAATGGGGACTAGCCCACTCACTCTGAAGTAGCTATTTCCCATTAGAGAAATGGCTCTCTGACCTGCAGAGGCAGAAAGGTCCTCTCGTCTAATGGGAACTAGCCCACTCACACTGAAGCAGCTATTTCCCCTTAGAGAAACGGCCCTCTGACCTGGTGAGGCAGAAAGATCCTCTCGTCTAATGGGAATTAGCCCATTTACACTGATTCTCCAGGTCAGTGGCCCATTAGAAAAACGGCCCACTGACCTGGAGAGGCATTTAGGTCCCCTCACCTAATGGGAACTAGCCCACTCACACTGAAGCAATTAGAGAAAAGGCCCTCCGACCTGCAGAGGCAGAAAGGTCCTTTAGTCTAATGGGAACTAGCCCACTCACACTGAAGCAGCTATTTCCCATTAGAGAAACGGCCCTTCGACTTGCAGAGGCAGAAAGGTACTCTTGTCTAACGGGAACTAGCCCATTCACACTGTGAAGGCTAGTTCCCATTAGAGAAACGGCCCTCCGACCTGCAGAGGCAGAAAGGTCCTCTCGCCTAATGGGAATTAGCCCACTCACACTGAAGCAGCTATTTCCCATTAGAGAAATGGCCCTCCAAAATGCAGAGGCAGAAAGCTCCTCTCGTCTAATGGGGACTAGCCCACTCACTCTGAAGCAGCTATTTCCAATTAGAGAAATGGCTCTCCGACCTGCAGAGGCAGAAAGGTCCTCTCATCTAATGGGAACTAGCAAATTCACACTGAGAAGGCTAGTTTCCATTAGAGAAACGGCCCTCCAACCTGCAGAGGCAGAAAGGTCCTCTGTCTAATGAGAACTAGCACATTCACACTGAGAAGGCTATTTCCCATTAGAGAGACGGCCCTCTGACCTGGAGAGGCATTTAGGTCCTCTCGTCTAATTGGATCTAGCCCACTCACACTGAAGCAGCTATTTCCCATTAGAGAAACGGCTCTCTGACCGGAGAGGCAGAAAGGTCCTCTCGTCGAATGGGAACTAGCCCATTCACACTGAGAAGGCTAGTTCCCATTAGAGAAACGGCCCTCCGAAATGCAGAGGCAGAAAGCTCCTCTCGTCCAATGGGAACTAGCCCACTCACACTGAGAAGGCTAGTTCCCATTAGAGAAATGACCCTCCGAAATGCAGAGGCAGAAAGCTCCTCTCGTCCAATGGGAACTAGCCCACTCACACTGAAGCAGCTACTTCCCATTAGAGAAACTGCCCTCCGACCTGCAGCGGCAGAAAGGTCCTCTCGTCTAATGGGAACTAGCCCACTCACACTGAAGCAGCTATTTCCAATTAGAGAAATGGCCCTCCGATCTGCAGAGGCAGAAAGGTCCTCTTGTCTAATGGGGACTAGCCCACTCACTCTGAAGTAGCTATTTCCCATTAGAGAAATGGCTCTCTGACCTGCAGAGGCAGAAAGGTCCTCTCGTCTAATGGGAACTAGCCCACTCACACTGAAGCAGCTATTTCCCCTTAGAGAAACGGCCCTCTGACCTGGTGAGGCAGAAAGATCCTCTCGTCTAATGGGAATTAGCCCATTTACACTGATTCTCCAGGTCAGTGGCCCATTAGAAAAACGGCCCACTGACCTGGAGAGGCATTTAGGTCCCCTCACCTAATGGGAACTAGCCCACTCACACTGAAGCAATTAGAGAAAAGGCCCTCCGACCTGCAGAGGCAGAAAGGTCCTTTAGTCTAATGGGAACTAGCCCACTCACACTGAAGCAGCTATTTCCCATTAGAGAAACGGCCCTTCGACTTGCAGAGGCAGAAAGGCCCTCTCGTCTACTGGGAACTAGCCCACTCACACTGAAGCAGCTATTTCCCTTCAGAGAAACTACCCTTTGACCTGCAGATGCAGAAAGCTCCTCTCGTCCAATGGGAACTAGCCCACTCACACTGAAGCAGCTATTTCCCATTAGAGAAACGGCCCTCTGACCTGCAGAGGCAGAAATGTCCTCTTGTCTACTGGGAACTATCCCACTCACACTGAAGCAGCTATTTCCCATTAGAGGAACTGCCCTCCGACCTGCAGAGGCAGAAAGCTCCTCTCCTCTAATGGGAACTAGCCCACTCACTCTGAAGCAGCTACTTGCCATTAGAGAAACGGCCCTGCGACGTGCAGAGGCAGAAAGGTCCGCTCGTCAAATGGGAACTAGCCGATTCACACTGAGAAGGCTAGTTCCAATTAGAGAAACTGCCCTCCGACATGCAGAGGCAGAAAGGTCCCCTCATCTAATGGGAACTAGCCCACTCACACTGAAGCAGCTATTTCCCATAAGAGAAACGGCCCTATGACCTGGAGAGGCAGAAAGGTCCTCTAGTCTAATGAAAACTAGCCCACTCACACTGAAGCAGCTATTTCCCATTAGAAAATGGCCCTCCGACCTGCAGAGGCAGAAAGGTCCGCTCGTCAAATGGAAACTAGCCCATTCACACTGAGAAAGCTAGTTCCAATTAGAGAAACTGCCCTCTGACATGCAGAGGCAGAAAGGTCCCCTCATCTAATGGGAACTAGCCCACTCACACTGAAGCAGCTATTTCCCATAAGAGAAACGGCCCTCTGACCTGGAGAGGCAGAAAGATCCTCTAGTCTAATGGAAACTTGCCCACTCACACTGAAGCAGCTGTTTCCCATTGTAAAATGGCCCTACGACCTGCAGAGGCAGAAAGGTCCTCTCGTCTAATGGAAACTAGCCCATTCACACTGAGAAGGCTAGTTCCTATTCGAGAAATGGCCTTCCAAACTGCAGAGGCAGAAAGCTCCTCTCGTCCAATGGGAACTAGCCCATTCACACTGAAGCAGCTATTTCCGATTAGAGAAATGGCCCTCCGACCTGCAGAGGCAGAAAGGTCCTCTAGTCTAATGGGAACTAGCCCACTCACACTGAGAAGGCTAGTTCCCATTAGAGAAACGGCCCTCTGAACTGGAGAGGCAGAAAGGTCCTTTTGTCTAATGGAAACTAGCCCCCTCACACTGAAGCAGCTATTTCCCATTAGAGAAACGGCCCTCCGACCTGGAGAGGCAGAAAGGTCCTCTCATCTAATGGGAACTAGCCCACTCTCACTGAAGCAGCTATTTCCCATTAGAGAAACGGCACTCTGACTTGGAGAGGCAGAAAGGTCCGCTCGTCAAATGGAAACTAGCCCATTCACACTGAGAAGGCTAGTTCCAATTAGAGAAACTGCCCTCTGACATGCAGAGGCAGAAAGGTCCCCTCATCTAATGGGAACTAGCCCACTCACACTGAAGCAGCTATTTCCTATAAGAGAAACGGCCCTCTGACCTGGAGAGGAAGAAAGATCCTCTAGTCTAATGGGAACTTGCCCACTCACACTGAAGCAGCTGTTTCCCATTGTAAAATGGCCCTCCGACCTGCAGAGGCAGAAAGGTCCTCTTGTCTAATGGGAACTAGCCCATTCACACTGAGAAGGCTAGTTCCTATTCGAGAAATGGCCTTCCAAACTGCAGAGGCAGAAAGCTCCTCTCGTCCAATGGGAACTAGCCCACTCATACTGAAGCAGCTATTTCCCATTAGAGAAACGGCCCTCTGACCTGCAAAGGAATAAGGTCCTCTTGTCTAATGGGAACTCGCCCATTCACACTGAAGCAGCTATTTCCGATTAGAGAAATGGCCCTCCGACCTGCAGAGGCAGAAAGGTCCTCTAGTCTAATGGGAACTAGCCCACTCACACTGAGAAGGCTAGTTCCCATTAGAGAAACGGCCCACTGACCTGGAGAGGCAGAAAGGTCCTTTTGTCTAATGGAAACTAGCCCCCTCACACTGAAGCAGCTATTTCCCATTAGAGAAACGGCCCTCCGACCTGCAGAGGCAAAAAGGTCCTCTCGTCTAATGGGAACTAGCCCACTCACATTGAAGCAACTATTTCCCATTAAAGAAATGGCCCTCCGACCTGCAGAGGCATAAAGGTCCTCTCGTCTAATGGGAACTATCCCACTCACACTGAAGCAGCGATTTCCCATTAGAGAAATGGCCCTCTGACCTGGAGAGGCAGAAAGGTCCTCTCGTCTAATGGGAACTAGCCCACACACACTGAAGCAGCTATTTCCCATTAGAGAAACAGCCTTCCGACCTGGAGAGGCAGAAAGGTCCTCTCATCTAATGGGAACTAGCCCATTCACACTGAAGCAGCTATTTTTCCCATTAGAGAAATGGCCCTCTGACCTGGAGAGGCAGATAGGTCCTCTCATCTAATGGGAACTAGCCCACTCACACTGAAGCAGCTATTTCCAACTAGAGAAACGGTCCTCTGGCCTGGAGAGGCAGAAAGGTCCTCTCGTCTTACGGGAACTAACCTATTCACACTGAAGCCGCAATTTCCCATTACAGAAATGGCCCTCAGACCTGGAGAGGCAGAAAGGTGTATTGTCTAATGGGAAGTAGCCCACTCACACCGAAGCAGCTATTTCCCATTAGATGAACGGCCTTCTGACCTGCAGAGGCAGAAAGGTCCTCTCGTCTAATGGGAATTAGCCCATTTACACTGATTCTCCAGGTCAGTGGCCCATTAGAAAAACGGCCCACTGACCTGGAGAGGCATTTAGGTCCCCTCACCTAATGGGAACTAGCCCACTCACACTGAAGCAATTAGAGAAAAGGCCCTCCGACCTGCAGAGGCAGAAAGGTCCTTTAGTCTAATGGGAACTAGCCCACTCACACTGAAGCAGCTATTTCCCATTAGAGAAACGGCCCTTCGACTTGCAGAGGCAGAAAGGCCCTCTCGTCTACTGGGAACTAGCCCACTCACACTGAAGCAGCTATTTCCCTTCAGAGAAACTACCCTTTGACCTGCAGATGCAGAAAGCTCCTCTCGTCCAATGGGAACTAGCCCACTCACACTGAAGCAGCTATTTCCCATTAGAGAAACGGCCCTCTGACCTGCAGAGGCAGAAATGTCCTCTTGTCTCCTGGGAACTATCCCACTCACACTGAAGCAGCTATTTCCCATTAGAGGAACTGCCCTCCGACCTGCAGAGGCAGAAAGCTCCTCTCCTCTAATGGGAACTAGCCCACTCACTCTGAAGCAGCTACTTGCCATTAGAGAAACGGCCCTGCGACGTGCAGAGGCAGAAAGGTCCGCTCGTCAAATGGGAACTAGCCGATTCACACTGAGAAGGCTAGTTCCAATTAGAGAAACTGCCCTCCGACATGCAGAGGCAGAAAGGTCCTCTCATCTAATGGGAACTAGCCCACTCACACTGAAGCAGCTATTTCCCATAAGAGAAACTGCCCTATGACCTGGAGAGGCAGAAAGGTCCTCTAGTCTAATGAAAACTAGCCCACTCACACTGAAGCAGCTATTTCCCATTAGAAAATGGCCCTCCGACCTGCAGAGGCAGAAAGGTCCGCTCGTCAAATGGAAACTAGCCCATTCACACTGAGAAAGCTAGTTCCAATTAGAGAAACTGCCCTCTGACATGCAGAGGCAGAAAGGTCCCCTCATCTAATGGGAACTAGCCCACTCACACTGAAGCAGCTATTTCCCATAAGAGAAACGGCCCTCTGACCTGGAGAGGCAGAAAGATCCTCTAGTCTAATGGAAACTTGCCCGCTCACACTGAAGCAGCTGTTTCCCATTGTAAAATGGCCCTACGACCTGCAGAGGCAGAAAGGTCCTCTCGTCTAATGGGAACTAGCCCATTCACACTGAGAAGGCTAGTTCCTATTCGAGAAATGGCCTTCCAAACTGCAGAGGCAGAAAGCTCCTCTCGTCCAATGGGAACTAGCCCATTCACACTGAAGCAGCTATTTCCGATTAGAGAAATGGCCCTCCGACCTGCAGAGGCAGAAAGGTCCTCTAGTCTAATGGGAACTAGCCCACTCACACTGAGAAGGCTAGTTCCCATTAGAGAAACGGCCCTCTGAACTGGAGAGGCAGAAAGGTCCTTTTGTCTAATGGAAACTAGCCCCCTCACACTGAAGCAGCTATTTCCCATTAGAGAAACGGCCCTCCGACCTGGAGAGGCAGAAAGGTCCTCTCATCTAATGGGAACTAGCCCACTCTCACTGAAGCAGCTATTTCCCATTAGAGAAACGGCACTCTGACTTGGAGAGGCAGAAAGGTCCGCTCGTCAAATGGAAACTAGCCCATTCACACTGAGAAGGCTAGTTCCAATTAGAGAAACTGCCCTCTGACATGCAGAGGCAGAAAGGTCCCCTCATCTAATGGGAACTAGCCCACTCACACTGAAGCAGCTATTTCCTATAAGAGAAACGGCCCTCTGACCTGGAGAGGAAGAAAGATCCTCTAGTCTAATGGGAACTTGCCCACTCACACTGAAGCAGCTGTTTCCCATTGTAAAATGGCCCTCCGACCTGCAGAGGCAGAAAGGTCCTCTCGTCTAATGGGAACTAGCCCATTCACACTGAGAAGGCTAGTTCCTATTCGAGAAATGGCCTTCCAAACTGCAGAGGCAGAAAGCTCCTCTCGTCCAATGGGAACTAGCCCACTCATACTGAAGCAGCTATTTCCCATTAGAGAAACGGCCCTCTGACCTGCAAAGGAATAAGGTCCTCTCGTCTAATGGGAACTAGCCCATTCACACTGAAGCAGCTATTTCCGATTAGAGAAATGGCCCTCCGACCTGCAGAGGCAGAAAGGTCCTCTAGTCTAATGGGAACTAGCCCACTCACATTGAAGCAGCTATTTCCCATTAAAGAAATGGCCCTCCGACCTGCAGAGGCATAAAGGTCCTCTCGTCTAATGGGAACTATCCCACTCACACTGAAGCAGCGATTTCCCATTAGAGAAATGGCCCTCTGACCTGGAGAGGCAGAAAGGTCCTCTCGTCTAATGGGAACTAGCCCACACACACTGAAGCAGCTATTTCCCATTAGAGAAACAGCCTTCCGACCTGGAGAGGCAGAAAGGTCCTCTCATCTAATGGGAACTAGCCCATTCACACTGAAGCAGCTATTTTTCCCATTAGAGAAATGGCCCTCTGACCTGGAGAGGCAGATAGGTCCTCTCATCTAATGGGAACTAGCCCACTCACACTGAAGCAGCTATTTCCAACTAGAGAAACGGTCCTCTGGCCTGGAGAGGCAGAAAGGTCCTCTCGTCTTACGGGAACTAACCTATTCACACTGAAGCCGCAATTTCCCATTACAGAAATGGCCCTCAGACCTGGAGAGGCAGAAAGGTGTATTGTCTAATGGGAAGTAGCCCACTCACACCGAAGCAGCTATTTCCCATTAGATGAACGGCCTTCTGACCTGCAGAGGCAGAAAGGTCCTCTCGTCTAATGGGAACTAGCCCACTCAGACTGAAGCAGCTATTTCCCATTAGAGAAATGGCACCCCGACCTGCAGAGGCAGTAAGGTCCTATCGTTTAATGGGAACTAGCCCACTCACACTGAAGCAGCTATTTTCCATTAGAGAAATAGCTCTCTGACCTGCAGAGGCAGAAAGGTCCTCTCGTCTAATGGGAACTAGCCCACTCACACTGAAGCAGCTATTTTCCATTAGAGAAACGGACCTTTGACCTGGAGAGGCAGACAGGTCCTCTTGTCTAATGGGAACTAGCCCACACACACTGAAGCAGCTATTTCCCATTAGTGAAACAGCCTTCTGACCTGAAGAGGCAGAAAGGTTCCCTCGTCTCATGGGAACTAGCCCATTCACACTGAGAAGGCTAGTTCCAATTAGTGAAATGGCCCTCTGACCTGGAGAGGAAGAAAGGTCCTCTCGTCTAATCGGAACTAGCACATTGACACTGAAGCAGCCATTTCCGATTAGAGAAAGGGCCATCTAACCTGCAGAGGCAGAAAGGTCCTCTCGTCTACTGGGAACTAGCCCACTCACACTGAAGCAGCTATTTCCCATTAAAGAAATGACCCTCCGGCCTGCAGAGGCAGAAAGGTCTTCTAGTCTAATGGGAACTAGCCCACTCACACTGAAGCAGATATTTCCCATTAGCGAGACGGCCCTCCAACCTGCAGAGGCAAAAAGGTCCTCACGTCTAATGGGAACTAGCCCATTCACACTGAGAAGGCAAGTTCCCATTAGAGAAATGACCCTCCGAAATGCAGAGGCAGAAAGCTCCTCTCGTCCAATGGGAACTAGCCCACTCACACTGAAGCAGCTATTTCCCATTAGAGAAACTGCCCTCCGACCTGCAGCGGCAGAAAGGTTCTCTCGTCTAATGGGAACTAGCCCACTCACACTGAAGCAGCTATTTCCAATTAGAGAAATGGCCCTCCGATCTGCAGAGGCAGAAAGGTCCTCTCGTCTAATGGGGACTATCCCACTCACTCTGAAGCAGCTATTTCCCATTAGAGAAACAACCCTCTGACCTGGAGAGGCAGAAGGGTCCTGTTGTGTAATGGGAAATAGCCCATTCACACAAGCAGATATTTCCCATTAGAGAAACAGCCCTCCGACCTGGAGAGGCAGAAAGGTCCTCTCGTCTAATGGGAACTAGTCCATTCACACTGAAGCAGCTATTTTTCCCATTAGAGAAATGGCCCCTGACCTGGATAGGCAGAAAGGTCCTCTAGTCTAATGGGAACTAGCCCATTCACACTGAGAATGCTAGTTCCCATTAGAGAAACGGCCCTCCAAACTGCCGAGGCAGAAAGGTCCTCTTGTCCAATGGGAAGTAGCCCACTCACACTGAAGCAGCTATTTCCCATTAGAGAAACAGCCCTCTGACCTGGAGAGGCAGATAGGTCCTCTCGTCTAATGGCAACTAACCCACTCACACTGAAGCAGCTATTTCCCATTAGAGAAACGCCCTCTGGCCTGGAGAGGCAGAAATGTCCTCTCGTCTAATGGAAACTAGCCCACTCACACTGAAGCAGCTATTTCTCATTGGAGAAACGGCCCTCCGACCTACAGAGGCAGAAAGGTCCTCTTGTCTAATGGGAACTGGCCCATTCACCCTGAGAAGGCTAGTTCCCATTAGAGAAACGGCCCACTGACCTGGAGAGGCATTTAGGTCCTCTCGTCTAATGGGACCTAGCCCACTCACACTGAAGGAGCTATTTCCCATTAAAGAAACGCCCTCTGACCTGGAGAGGCAGAAATGTCCTCTTGTCTAATGGGAACTAGCCCACTCACACTGAAGCAGCTATTTCTCATTGGAGAAACGGCCCTCCGACCTGCAAAGGCAGAAAGGTCCTCTTGTCTAATGGGAACTAGCCCACTCAGACTGAAGCAGCTATTTCCCATTAGAGAAATGGCACCCCGACCTGCAGAGGCAGTAAGGTCCTATCGTTTAATGGGAACTAGCCCACTCACACTGAAGCAGCTATTTCCCATTAGAGAAATAGCTCTCTGACCTGCAGAGGCAGAAAGGTCCTCTTGTCTAATGGGAACTAGCCCACTCACACTGAAGCAGCTATTTTCCATTAGAGAAATGGACCTTTGACCTGGAGAGGCAGACAGGTCCTCTTGTCTAATGGGAACTAGCCCACACACACTGAAACAGCTATTTCCCATTAGTGAAACAGCCTTCTGACCTGCAGAGGCAGAAAGGTTCCCTCGTCTCATGGGAACTAGCCCATTCACACTGAGAAGGCTAGTTCCAATTAGTGAAATGGCCCTCTCACCTCGAGAGGAAGAAAGGTCCTCTCGTCTAATCGGAACTAGCACATTGACACTGAAGCAGCAATTTCCGATTAGAGAAAGGGCCCTCTAACTGCAGAGGCAGAAAGATCCTCTCGTCTACTGGGAACTAGCCCACTCACACTGAAGCAGCTATTTCCCATTAAAGAAATGACCCTCCGGCCTGCAGAGGCAGAAAGGTCTTCTAGTCTAATGGGAACTAGCCCACTCACACTGAAGCAGATATTTCCCATTAGCGAAA
The DNA here is from genome assembly GCF_040938575.1 of Ambystoma mexicanum. Classification (NCBI taxonomy): domain Eukaryota; kingdom Metazoa; phylum Chordata; class Amphibia; order Caudata; family Ambystomatidae; genus Ambystoma; species Ambystoma mexicanum. The sequence goes on along the minus strand of NC_090929.1, from coordinate 1,270,902,202 downwards.
CGGCCCTCCAAAATGCAGAGGCAAAAAGGTCCTCTCGTCTAATGGGAACTAGCCCATTCACACTGAGAAGGCTAGTTCCCATTAGAGAAATGACCCTCCGAAATGCAGAGGCAGAAAGCTCCTCTCGTCCAATGGGAACTAGCCCACTCACACTGAAGCAGCTATTTCCACAATAGAAAAATTGCCCTCCGACCTGCAGCGGCACAAAGGTCCTCTCGTCTAATGGGAACTAGCCCACTCACACTGAAGCAGCTATTTCCAATTAGAGAACTGGCCCTCCGATCTGCAGAGGCAGAAAGGTCCTCTCGTCTAATGGGGACTATCCCACTCACTCTGAAGCAGCTATTTCCCATTAGAGAAACAACCCTCTGACCTGGAGAGGCAGAAGGGTCCTGTTGTCTAATGGGAAATAGCCCATTCACACAAGCAGATGTTTCCCATTAGAGAAACAGCCCTCCGACCTGGAGAGGCAGAAAGGTCCTCTCGTCTAATGGGAACTAGCCCATTCACACTGAAGCAGCTATTTTTCCCATTAGAGAAATGGCCCCCTGACCTGGATAGGCAGAAAGGTCCTCTAGTCTAATGGGAACTAGCCCATTCACACTGAGAATGCTAGTTCCCATTAGAGAAACGGCCCTCCAAACTGCCGAGGCAGAAAGGTCCTCTTGTCCAATGGGAACTAGCCCACTCACACTGAAGCAGCTATTTCCCATTAGAGAAACAGCCCTCTGACCTGGAGAGGCAGATAGGTCCTCTCGTCTAATGGAAACTAGCCCACTCACACTGAAGCAGCTATTTCTCATTGGAGAAACGGCCCTCCGACCTACAGAGGCAGAAAGGTCCTCTTGTCTAATGGGAACTGGCCCATTCACCCTGAGAAGGCTAGTTCCCATTAGAGAAACGGCCCACTGACCTGGAGAGGCATTTAGGTCCTCTTGTCTAATGGGAACTAGCCCACTCACACTGAAGCAGCTATTTCCCATTAAAGAAACGCCCTCTGACCTGGAGAGGCAGAAATGTCCTCTTGTCTAATGGGAACTAGCCCACTCACACTAAACAGCTATTTCCCATTAGGGAAATGCCTCACCGACCTGCAAAGGCAGAAAGGTCCTCTTGTCTAATAGGAACTAGCCCACTCACACTAAACAGCTATTTCCCATTAGGGAAATGGCTCACCGACCTGCAGAGGCAGAAATGTCCTCTCGTCTAATGGGAACTAGCTCATTTACACTGAGAAGGCTATTTCCCATTAGAAAAACGGCCGACTGACCTGGAGAGGCATTTAGGTCCTCTTGTCTAATGGGAACTAGCCCACTCACGCTGAAGCAGCTATTTCCTATTAGAGAAACGCCCTATGACCTGGAGAGGCAGAAATGTCCTCTCATCTAATGGGAACTAGCCCTCTCACACTGAAGCAGCTATTTCTCATTGGAGAAACGGCCCTCCGACCTACAGAGGCAGAAAGGTCCTCTTGTCTAATGGGAACTGGCCCATTCACCCTGAGAAGGCTAGTTCCCATTAGAGAAACGGCCTCCGACCTGCAAAGGCAGAAAGGTCCTCTTGTCTAATAGGAACTAGCCCACTGATACTAAAGCAGCTATTTCCCATTAGGGAAATGGCCCACCGACCTGCAGAGGTAGAAAGGTCCTCTCGTCTAATGGGAACTAGCCCATTTACACTGAGAAGGCTATTTCCCATTAGAAAAATGGCCCACTGACCTGGAGAGGCAGAAAGGTCCTCTTGTCTAATGGGAACTAGCCCACTCTCACTGAAGCAGCTATTTCCCATTAGAGAGACGGCCCGCCGACCTGGAGAGGCAGAAAGGTCCTCTCGTCTAATGGGAACTAGCCCACTCACACTGAAGCAGCTATTTCCCATTAGAGAAACGGCCCTCTGACCTGGCGAGGCAAAAAGGTCCTCTCGTCTAATAGGAACTAGCCCATTCATACTGAAGCAGCTGTTTCCCATTAGAGAAATGGCCCTCTGACCTGGAGAGGCAGAAAAGTCCTCTTGTCTAATGGGAAATAGCCCACTTAGAATGAAGCAACTATTTCCCATTAGAGATACGGCCCTCCGACCTGCAGAGGCAGAAAGGTACTCTTGTCTAATGGGAACTAGCCCATTCACACTGCGAAGGCTAGTTCCCATTAGAGAAACGGCCCTCCGACCTGCAGAGGCAGAAAGGTCCTCTCGCCTAATGGGAATTAGCCCACTCACACTGAAGCAGCTATTTCCCATTAGAGAAATGGCCCTCCAAAATGCAGAGGCAGAAAGCTCCTCTCGTCTAATGGGGACTAGCCCACTCACTCTGAAGCAGCTATTTCCAATTAGAGAAATGGCTCTCGACCTGCAGAGGCAGAAAGGTCCTCTCATCTAATGGGAACTAGCAAATTCACACTGAGAAGGCTAGTTTCCATTAGAGAAACGGCCCTCCAACCTGCAGAGGCAGAAAGGTCCTCTGTCTAATGAGAACTAGCACATTCACACTGAGAAGGCTATTTCCCATTAGAGAGACGGCCCTCTGACCTGGAGAGGCATTTAGGTCCTCTCGTCTAATTGGATCTAGCCCACTCACACTGAAGCAGCTATTTCCCATTAGCGAAACGGCCCTCCAAAATGCAGAGGCAAAAAGGTCCTCTCGTCTAATGGGAACTAGCCCATTCACACTGAGAAGGCTAGTTCCCATTAGAGAAATGACCATCCGAAATGCAGAGGCAGAAAGCTCCTCTCGTCCAATGGGAACTAGCCCACTCACACTGAAGCAGCTATTTCCCATTAGAGAAACTGCCCTCCGACCTGCAGCGGCACAAAGGTCCTCTCGTCTAATGGGAACTAGCCCACTCACACTGAAGCAGCTATTTCCAATTAGAGAAATGGCCCTCCGATCTGCAGAGGCAGAAAGGTCCTCTCGTCTAATGGGGACTATCCCACTCACTCTGAAGCAGCTATTTCCCATTAGAGAAACAACCCTCTGACCTGGAGAGGCAGAAGGGTCCTGTTGTCTAATGGGAAATAGCCCATTCACACAAGCAGATGTTTCCCATTAGAGAAACAGCCCTCCGACCTGGAGAGGCAGAAAGGTCCTCTCGTCTAATGGGAACTAGCCCATTCACACTGAAGCAGCTATTTTTCCCATTAGAGAAATGGCCCCCTGACCTGGATAGGCAGAAAGGTCCTCTAGTCTAATGGGAACTAGCCCATTCACACTGAGAATGCTAGTTCCCATTAGAGAAACGGCCCTCCAAACTGCCGAGGCAGAAAGGTCCTCTTGTCCAATGGGAACTAGCCCACTCACACTGAAGCAGCTATTTCCCATTAGAGAAACAGCCCTCTGACCTGGAGAGGCAGATAGGTCCTCTCGTCTAATGGAAACTAGCCCACTCACACTGAAGCAGCTATTTCTCATTGGAGAAACGGCCCTCCGACCTACAGAGGCAGAAAGGTCCTCTTGTCTAATGGGAACTGGCCCATTCACCCTGAGAAGGCTAGTTCCCATTAGAGAAACGGCCCACTGACCTGGAGAGGCATTTAGGTCCTCTTGTCTAATGGGAACTAGCCCACTCACACTGAAGCAGCTATTTCCCATTAAAGAAACGCCCTCTGACCTGGAGAGGCAGAAATGTCCTCTTGTCTAATGGGAACTAGCCCACTCACACTAAACAGCTATTTCCCATTAGGGAAATGGCTCACCGACCTGCAAAGGCAGAAAGGTCCTCTTGTCTAATAGGAACTAGCCCACTCACACTAAACAGCTATTTCCCATTAGGGAAATGGCTCACCGACCTGCAGAGGCAGAAAGGTCCTCTCGTCTAATGGGAACTAGCTCATTTACACTGAGAAGGCTATTTCCCATTAGAAAAACGGCCGACTGACCTGGAGAGGCATTTAGGTCCTCTTGTCTAATGGGAACTAGCCCACTCACGCTGAAGCAGCTATTTCCTATTAGAGAAACGCCCTATGACCTGGAGAGGCAGAAATGTCCTCTCATCTAATGGGAACTAGCCCTCTCACACTGAAGCAGCTATTTCTCATTGGAGAAACGGCCCTCCGACCTACAGAGGCAGAAATGTCCTCTTGTCTAATGGGAACTGGCCCATTCACCCTGAGAAGGCTAGTTCCCATTAGAGAAACAGCCTCCGACCTGCAAAGGCAGACAGGTCCTCTTGTCTAATGGGAACTAGCCCACACACACTGAAACAGCTATTTCCCATTAGTGAAACAGCCTTCTGACCTGCAGAGGCAGAAAGGTTCCCTCGTCTCATGGGAACTAGCCCATTCACACTGAGAAGGCTAGTTCCAATTAGTGAAATGGCCCTCTCACCTCGAGAGGAAGAAAGGTCCTCTCGTCTAATCGGAACTAGCACATTGACACTGAAGCAGCAATTTCCGATTAGAGAAAGGGCCCTCTAACTGCAGAGGCAGAAAGATCCTCTCGTCTACTGGGAACTAGCCCACTCACACTGAAGCAGCTATTTCCCATTAAAGAAATGACCCTCCGGCCTGCAGAGGCAGAAAGGTCTTCTAGTCTAATGGGAACTAGCCCACTCACACTGAAGCAGATATTTCCCATTAGCGAAACGGCCCTCCAAAATGCAGAGGCAAAAAGGTCCTCTCGTCTAATGGGAACTAGCCCATTCACACTGAGAAGGCTAGTTCCCATTAGAGAAATGACCCTCCGAAATGCAGAGGCAGAAAGCTCCTCTCGTCCAATGGGAACTAGCCCACTCACACTGAAGCAGCTATTTCCACAATAGAAAAATTGCCCTCCGACCTGCAGCGGCACAAAGGTCCTCTCGTCTAATGGGAACTAGCCCACTCACACTGAAGCAGCTATTTCCAATTAGAGAAATGGCCCTCCGATCTGCAGAGGCAGAAAGGTCCTCTCGTCTAATGGGGACTATCCCACTCACTCTGAAGCAGCTATTTCCCATTAGAGAAACAACCCTCTGACCTGGAGAGGCAGAAGGGTCCTGTTGTCTAATGGGAAATAGCCCATTCACACAAGCAGATGTTTCCCATTAGAGAAACAGCCCTCCGACCTGGAGAGGCAGAAAGGTCCTCTCGTCTAATGGGAACTAGCCCATTCACACTGAAGCAGCTATTTTTCCCATTAGAGAAATGGCCCCCTGACCTGGATAGGCAGAAAGGTCCTCTAGTCTAATGGGAACTAGCCCATTCACACTGAGAATGCTAGTTCCCATTAGAGAAACGGCCCTCCAAACTGCCGAGGCAGAAAGGTCCTCTTGTCCAATGGGAACTAGCCCACTCACACTGAAGCAGCTATTTCCCATTAGAGAAACAGCCCTCTGACCTGGAGAGGCAGATAGGTCCTCTCGTCTAATGGAAACTAGCCCACTCACACTGAAGCAGCTATTTCTCATTGGAGAAACGGCCCTCCGACCTACAGAGGCAGAAAGGTCCTCTTGTCTAATGGGAACTGGCCCATTCACCCTGAGAAGGCTAGTTCCCATTAGAGAAACGGCCCACTGACCTGGAGAGGCATTTAGGTCCTCTTGTCTAATGGGAACTAGCCCACTCACACTGAAGCAGCTATTTCCCATTAAAGAAACGCCCTCTGACCTGGAGAGGCAGAAATGTCCTCTTGTCTAATGGGAACTAGCCCACTCACACTAAACAGCTATTTCCCATTAGGGAAATGCCTCACCGACCTGCAAAGGCAGAAAGGTCCTCTTGTCTAATAGGAACTAGCCCACTCACACTAAACAGCTATTTCCCATTAGGGAAATGGCTCACCGACCTGCAGAGGCAGAAATGTCCTCTCGTCTAATGGGAACTAGCTCATTTACACTGAGAAGGCTATTTCCCATTAGAAAAACGGCCGACTGACCTGGAGAGGCATTTAGGTCCTCTTGTCTAATGGGAACTAGCCCACTCACGCTGAAGCAGCTATTTCCTATTAGAGAAACGCCCTATGACCTGGAGAGGCAGAAATGTCCTCTCATCTAATGGGAACTAGCCCTCTCACACTGAAGCAGCTATTTCTCATTGGAGAAACGGCCCTCCGACCTACAGAGGCAGAAAGGTCCTCTTGTCTAATGGGAACTGGCCCATTCACCCTGAGAAGGCTAGTTCCCATTAGAGAAACGGCCTCCGACCTGCAAAGGCAGAAAGGTCCTCTTGTCTAATAGGAACTAGCCCACTGATACTAAAGCAGCTATTTCCCATTAGGGAAATGGCCCACCGACCTGCAGAGGTAGAAAGGTCCTCTCGTCTAATGGGAACTAGCCCATTTACACTGAGAAGGCTATTTCCCATTAGAAAAATGGCCCACTGACCTGGAGAGGCAGAAAGGTCCTCTTGTCTAATGGGAACTAGCCCACTCTCACTGAAGCAGCTATTTCCCATTAGAGAGACGGCCCGCCGACCTGGAGAGGCAGAAAGGTCCTCTCGTCTAATGGGAACTAGCCCACTCACACTGAAGCAGCTATTTCCCATTAGAGAAACGGCCCTCTGACCTGGCGAGGCAAAAAGGTCCTCTCGTCTAATAGGAACTAGCCCATTCATACTGAAGCAGCTGTTTCCCATTAGAGAAATGGCCCTCTGACCTGGAGAGGCAGAAAAGTCCTCTTGTCTAATGGGAAATAGCCCACTTAGAATGAAGCAACTATTTCCCATTAGAGATACGGCCCTCCGACCTGCAGAGGCAGAAAGGTACTCTTGTCTAATGGGAACTAGCCCATTCACACTGCGAAGGCTAGTTCCCATTAGAGAAACGGCCCTCCGACCTGCAGAGGCAGAAAGGTCCTCTCGCCTAATGGGAATTAGCCCACTCACACTGAAGCAGCTATTTCCCATTAGAGAAATGGCCCTCCAAAATGCAGAGGCAGAAAGCTCCTCTCGTCTAATGGGGACTAGCCCACTCACTCTGAAGCAGCTATTTCCAATTAGAGAAATGGCTCTCGACCTGCAGAGGCAGAAAGGTCCTCTCATCTAATGGGAACTAGCAAATTCACACTGAGAAGGCTAGTTTCCATTAGAGAAACGGCCCTCCAACCTGCAGAGGCAGAAAGGTCCTCTGTCTAATGAGAACTAGCACATTCACACTGAGAAGGCTATTTCCCATTAGAGAGACGGCCCTCTGACCTGGAGAGGCATTTAGGTCCTCTCGTCTAATTGGATCTAGCCCACTCACACTGAAGCAGCTATTTCCCATTAGCGAAACGGCCCTCCAAAATGCAGAGGCAAAAAGGTCCTCTCGTCTAATGGGAACTAGCCCATTCACACTGAGAAGGCTAGTTCCCATTAGAGAAATGACCATCCGAAATGCAGAGGCAGAAAGCTCCTCTCGTCCAATGGGAACTAGCCCACTCACACTGAAGCAGCTATTTCCCATTAGAGAAACTGCCCTCCGACCTGCAGCGGCACAAAGGTCCTCTCGTCTAATGGGAACTAGCCCACTCACACTGAAGCAGCTATTTCCAATTAGAGAAATGGCCCTCCGATCTGCAGAGGCAGAAAGGTCCTCTCGTCTAATGGGGACTATCCCACTCACTCTGAAGCAGCTATTTCCCATTAGAGAAACAACCCTCTGACCTGGAGAGGCAGAAGGGTCCTGTTGTCTAATGGGAAATAGCCCATTCACACAAGCAGATGTTTCCCATTAGAGAAACAGCCCTCCGACCTGGAGAGGCAGAAAGGTCCTCTCGTCTAATGGGAACTAGCCCATTCACACTGAAGCAGCTATTTTTCCCATTAGAGAAATGGCCCCCTGACCTGGATAGGCAGAAAGGTCCTCTAGTCTAATGGGAACTAGCCCATTCACACTGAGAATGCTAGTTCCCATTAGAGAAACGGCCCTCCAAACTGCCGAGGCAGAAAGGTCCTCTTGTCCAATGGGAACTAGCCCACTCACACTGAAGCAGCTATTTCCCATTAGAGAAACAGCCCTCTGACCTGGAGAGGCAGATAGGTCCTCTCGTCTAATGGAAACTAGCCCACTCACACTGAAGCAGCTATTTCTCATTGGAGAAACGGCCCTCCGACCTACAGAGGCAGAAAGGTCCTCTTGTCTAATGGGAACTGGCCCATTCACCCTGAGAAGGCTAGTTCCCATTAGAGAAACGGCCCACTGACCTGGAGAGGCATTTAGGTCCTCTTGTCTAATGGGAACTAGCCCACTCACACTGAAGCAGCTATTTCCCATTAAAGAAACGCCCTCTGACCTGGAGAGGCAGAAATGTCCTCTTGTCTAATGGGAACTAGCCCACTCACACTAAACAGCTATTTCCCATTAGGGAAATGGCTCACCGACCTGCAAAGGCAGAAAGGTCCTCTTGTCTAATAGGAACTAGCCCACTCACACTAAACAGCTATTTCCCATTAGGGAAATGGCTCACCGACCTGCAGAGGCAGAAAGGTCCTCTCGTCTAATGGGAACTAGCTCATTTACACTGAGAAGGCTATTTCCCATTAGAAAAACGGCCGACTGACCTGGAGAGGCATTTAGGTCCTCTTGTCTAATGGGAACTAGCCCACTCACGCTGAAGCAGCTATTTCCTATTAGAGAAACGCCCTATGACCTGGAGAGGCAGAAATGTCCTCTCATCTAATGGGAACTAGCCCTCTCACACTGAAGCAGCTATTTCTCATTGGAGAAACGGCCCTCCGACCTACAGAGGCAGAAATGTCCTCTTGTCTAATGGGAACTGGCCCATTCACCCTGAGAAGGCTAGTTCCCATTAGAGAAACAGCCTCCGACCTGCAAAGGCAGAAAGGTCCTCTTGTCTAATAGGAACTAGCCCACTGATACTAAAGCAGCTATTTCCCATTAGGGAAATGGCCCACCGACCTGCAGAGGTAGAAAGGTCCTCTCGTCTAATGGGAACTAGCCCATTTACACTGAGAAGGCTATTTCCCATTAGAAAAATGGCCCACTGACCTGGAGAGGCAGAAAGGTCCTCTTGTCTAATGGGAACTAGCCCACTCTCACTGAATCAGCTATTTCCCATTAGAGAGACGGCCCGCCGACCTGGAGAGGCAGAAAGGTCCTCTCGTCTAATGGGAACTAGCCCACTCACACTGAAGCAGCTATTTCCCATTAGAGAAACGGCCCTCTGACCTGGCGAGGCAAAAAGTTCCTCTCGTCTAATAGGAACTAGCCCATTCATACTGAAGCAGCTGTTTCCCATTAGAGAAATAGCCCTCTGACCTGGAGAGGCATAAAAGTCCTCTCGTCTAATGGGAAATAGCCCACTTAGAATGAAGCAACTATTTCCCATTAGAGATACGGCCCTCCGACCTGCAGAGGCAGAAAGGTACTCTTGTCTAATGGGAACTAGCCCATTCACACTGCGAAGGCTAGTTCCCATTAGAGAAACGGCCCTCCGACCTGCAGAGGCAGAAAGGTCCTCTCGCCTAATGGGAATTAGCCCACTCACACTGAAGCAGCTATTTCCCATTAGAGAAATGGCCCTCCAAAATGCAGAGGCAGAAAGCTCCTCTCGTCTAATGGGGACTAGCCCACTCACTCTGAAGCAGCTATTTCCAATTAGAGAAATGGCTCTCGACCTGCAGAGGCAGAAAGGTCCTCTCATCTAATGGGAACTAGCAAATTCACACTGAGAAGGCTAGTTTCCATTAGAGAAACGGCCCTCCAACCTGCAGAGGCAGAAAGGTCCTCTGTCTAATGAGAACTAGCACATTCACACTGAGAAGGCTATTTCCCATTAGAGAGACGGCCCTCTGACCTGGAGAGGCATTTAGGTCCTCTCGTCTAATTGGATCTAGCCCACTCACACTGAAGCAGCTATTTCCCATTAGAGAAACGGCTCTCTGACCAGAGAGGCAGAAAGGTCCTCTCGTCGAATGGGAACTAGCCCATTCACACTGAGAAGGCTAGTTCCCATTAGAGAAACGGCCCTCTGACCTGGAGAGGCAGAAAGGTCCTTTTGTCTAATGGGAACTAGCCCATTCACACTGAGAAGGCTAGTTCCCATTAGAGAAATGACCCTCCGAAATGCAGAGGCAGAAAGCTCCTCTCGTCCAATGGGAACTAGCCCACTCACACTGAAGCAGCTACTTCCCATTAGAGAAACTGCCCTCCGACCTGCAGCGGCAGAAAGGTCCTCTCGTCTAATGGGAACTAGCCCACTCACACTGAAGCAGCTATTTCCAATTAGAGAAATAGCCCTCCGATCTGCAGAGGCAGAAAGGTCCTCTTGTCTAATGGGGACTAGCCCACTCACTCTAAAGTAGCTATTTCCCATTAGAGAAATGGCTCTCTGACCTGCAGAGGCAGAAAGGTCCTCTCGTCTAATGGGAACTAGCCCACTCACACTGAAGCAGCTATTTCCCCTTAGAGAAACGGCCCTCTGACCTGGTGAGGCTGATAGGTCCTCTCGTCTAATGGGAATTAGCCCATTTACACTGATTCTCCTGGTCAGTGGCCCATTAGAAAAACGGCCCACTGACCTGGAGAGGCATTTAGGTCCCCTCACCTAATGGGAACTAGCCCACTCACACTGAAGCAATTAGAGAAAAGGCCCTCCGACCTGCAGAGGCAGAAAGGTCCTTTAGTCTAATGGGAACTAGCCCACTCACACTGAAGCAGCTATTTCCCATTAGAGAAACGGCCCTTCGACTTGCAGAGGCAGAAAGGTCCTCTCGTCTACTGGGAACTAGCCCACTCACACTGAAGCAGCTATTTCCCTTCAGAGAAACTACCCTTTGACCTGCAGATGCAGAAAGCTCCTCTCGTCCAATGGGAACTAGCCCACTCACACTGAAGCAGCTATTTCCCATTAGAGAAACGGCCCTCTGACCTGCAGAGGCAGAAATGTCCTCTTGTCTACTGGGAACTATCCCACTCACACTGAAGCAGCTATTTCCCATTAGAGGAACTGCCCTCCGACCTGCAGAGGCAGAAAGCTCCTCTCGTCTAATGGGAACTAGCCCACTCACTCTGAAGCAGCTACTTGCCATTAGAGAAACGGCCCTGCGACGTGCAGAGGCAGAAAGGTCCGCTCGTCAAATGGGAACAGGCCGATTCACACTGAGAAGGCTAGTTCCAATTAGAGAAACTGCCCTCCGACATGCAGAGGCAGAAAGGTCCCCTCATCTAATGGGAACTAGCCCACTCACACTGAAGCAGCTATTTCCCATAAGAGAAACGGCCCTATGACCTGGAGAGGCAGAAAGGTCCTCTAGTCTAATGGGAACTAGCCCACTCACACTGAGAAGGCTAGTTCCCATTAGAGAAACGGCCCTCCGACATGCAGAGGCAGAAAGGTCCCCTCATCTAATGGGAACTAGCCCATTCACACTGAAGCAGCTATTTCCGATTAGAGAAATGGCCCTCCGACCTGCAGAGGCAGAAAGGTCCTCTAGTCTAATGGGAACTAGCCCACTCACACTGAGAAGGCTAGTTCCCATTAGAGAAACGGCCCTCTGACCTGGAGAGGCAGAAAGGTCCTTTTGTCTAATGGAAACTAGCCCCCTCACACTGAAGCAGCTATTTCCCATTAGAGAAACGGCCCTCCGACCTGGAGAGGCAGAAAGGTCCTCTCATCTAATGGGAACTAGTCCACTCTCACTGAAGCAGCTATTTCCCATTAGAGAAACGGCACTCTGACTTGGAGAGGCAGAAAGGTCCGCTCGTCAAATGGAAACTAGCCCATTCACACTGAGAAGGCTAGTTCCAATTAGAGAAACTGCCCTCTGACATGCAGAGGCAGAAAGGTCCCCTCATCTAATGGGAACTAGCCCACTCACACTGAAGCAGCTATTTCCTATAAGAGAAACGGCCCTATGACCTGGAGAGGAAGAAAGATCCTCTAGTCTAATGGGAACTTGCCCACTCACACTGAAGCAGCTGTTTCCCATTGTAAAATGGCCCTCCGACCTGCAGAGGCAGAAAGGTCCTCTCGTCTAATGGGAACTAGCCCATTCACACTGAAGCAGCTATTTCCGATTAGAGAAATGGCCCTCCGACCTGCAGAGGCAGAAAGGTCCTCTAGTCTAATGGGAACTAGCCCACTCACACTGAGAAGGCTAGTTCCCATTAGAGAAACGGCCCACTGACCTGGAGAGGCAGAAAGGTCCTTTTGTCTAATGGAAACTAGCCCCCTCACCCTGAAGCAGCTATTTCCCATTAGAGAAACGGCCCTCCGACCTGCAGAGGCAAAAAGGTCCTGTCGTCTAATGGGAACTAGCCCACTCACATTGAAGCAGCTACTTCCCATTAAAGAAATGGCCCTCCGACCTGCAGAGGCATAAAGGTCCTCTCGTCTAATGGGAACTATCCCACTCACACTGAAGCAGCGATTTCCCATTAGAGAAATGGCCCTCTGACCTGGAGAGGCAGAAAGGTCCTCTCGTCTAATGGGAACTAGCCCACACACACTGAAGCAGCTATTTCCCATTAGAGAAACAGCCTTCCGACCTGGAGAGGCAGAAAGGTCCTCTCATCTAATGGGAACTAGCCCATTCACACTGAAGCAGCTATTTTTCCCATTAGAGAAATGGCCCTCTGACCTGGAGAGGCAGATAGGTCCTCTCATCTAATGGGAACTAGCCCACTCACACTGAAGCAGCTATTTCCAACTAGAGAAACGGTCCTCTGGCATGGAGAGGCAGAAAGGTCCTCTCGTCTTACGGGAACTAACCTATTCACACTGAAGCCGCAATTTCCCATTACAGAAATGGCCCTCAGACCTGGAGAGGCAGAAAGGTGTATTGTCTAATGGGAAGTAGCCCACTCACACCGAAGCAGCTATTTCCCATTAGATGAACGGCCTTCTGACCTGCAGAGGCAGAAAGGTCCTCTCGTCTAATGGGAGCAAGCCCATTCACACTGAGACGGCTAGTTCCCATTACAGAAACGGCCCTCCGACCTGCAGAGGCAGAAAGGTCCTCTCGTCTAATGGGAACTAGCCCACTCAGACTGAAGCAGCTATTTCCCATTAGAGAAATGGCACCCCGACCTGCAGAGGCAGTATGGTCCTATCGTTTAATGGGAACTAGCCCACTCACACTGAAGCAGCTATTTTCCATTAGAGAAATAGCTCTCTGACCTGCAGAGGCAGAAAGGTCCTCTCGTCTAATGGGAACTAGCCCACTCACACTGAAGCAGCTATTTTCCATTAGAGAAACGGACCTTTGACCTGGAGAGGCAGACAGGTCCTCTTGTCTAATGGGAACAAGCCCACACACACTGAAGCAGCTATTTCTCATTAGTGAAACAGCCTTCTGACCTGAAGAGGCAGAAAGGTTCCCTCGTCTCATGGGAACTAGCCCATTCACACTGAGAAGGCTAGTTCCAATTAGTGAAATGGCCCTCTGACCTGGAGAGGAAGAAAGGTCCTCTCGTCTAATCGGAACTAGCACATTGACACTGAAGCAGCCATTTCCGATTAAAGAAAGGGCCATCTAACCTGCAGAGGCAGAAAGGTCCTCTCGTCTACTGGGAACTAGCCCACTCACACTGAAGCAGCTATTTCCCATTAAAGAAATGACCGTCCGGCCTGCAGAGGCAGAAAGGTCTTCTAGTCTAATGGGAACTAGCCCACTCACACTGAAGCAGATATTTCCCATTAGCGAAACGGCCCTCCAACCTGCAGAGGCAAAAAGGTCCTCTCGTCTAATGGGAACTAGCCCATTCACACTGAGAAGGCAAGTTCCCATTAGAGAAATGACCCTCCGAAATGCAGAGGCAGAAAGCTCCTCTCGTCCAATGGGAACTAGCCCACTCACACTGAAGCAGCTATTTCCCATTAGAGAAACTGCCCTCCGACCTGCAGCGGCAGAAAGGTACTCTCGTCTAATGGGAACTAGCCCACTCACACTGAAGCAGCTATTTCCAATTAGAGAAATGGCCCTCCGATCTGCAGAGGAAGAAAGGTCCTCTCGTCTAATGGGGACTATCCCACTCACTCTGAAGCAGCTATTTCCCATTAGAGAAACAACCCTCTGACCTGGAGAGGCAGAAGGGTCCTGTTGTGTAATGGGAAATAGCCCATTCACACAAGCAGATATTTCCCATTAGAGAAACAGCCCTCCGACCTGGAGAGGCAGAAAGGTCCTCTCATCTAATGGGAACTAGTCCATTCACACTGAAGCAGCTATTTTTCCCATTAGAGAAATGGCCCCCTGACCTGGATAGGCAGAAAGGTCCTCTAGTCTAATGGGAACTAGCCCATTCACACTGAGAATGCTAGTTCCCATTAGAGAAACGGCCCTCCAAACTGCCGAGGCAGAAAGGTCCTCTTGTCCAATGGGAACTAGTCCACTCACACTGAAGCAGCTATTTCCCATTAGAGAAACAGCCCTCTGACCTGGAGAGACAGATAGGTCCTCTCGTCTAATGGCAACTAACCCACTCACTCTGAAGCAGCTATTTCCCATTAGAGAAACGCCCTCTGGCCTGGAGAGGCAGAAATGTCCTCTCGTCTAATGGAAACTAGCCCACTCACACTGAAGCAGCTATTTCTCATTGGAGAAACGGCCCTCCGACCTACAGAGGCAGAAAGGTCCTCTTGTCTAATGGGAACTGGCCCATTCACCCTGAGAAGGCTAGTTCCCATTAGAGAAACGGCCCACTGACCTGGAGAGGCATTTAGGTCCTCTCGTCTAATGGGACCTAGCCCACTCACACTGAAGCAGCTATTTCCCATTAAAGAAACGCCCTCTGACCTGGAGAGGCAGAAATGTCCTCTTGTCTAATGGGAACTAGCCCACTCACACTGAAGCAGCTATTTCTCATTGGAGAAACGGCCCTCCGACCTGCAAAGGCAGAAAGGTCCTCTTGTCTAATAGGAACTGGCCCACTCACACTAACCAGCTATTTCCCATTAGGGAAACGGCCCTCTGACCTGGAGAGGCATTTAGGTCCTCTCGTCTAATTGGATCTAGCCCACTCACACTGAAGCAGCTATTTCCCATTAGAGAAACGGCTCTCTGACCTGGAGAGGCAGAAAGGTCCTCTCGTCTAATGGGAGCTAGCCCATTCACACTGAGAAGGCTAGTTCCCATTAGAGAAACGGCCCTCTGACCTGCAGAGGCATAAAGGTCCTCTCGTCTAATGGGAACTAGCCCACTCACACTGAAGCAGCTATTACCCATTAGAGAAACGGCCCTCC
The DNA here is from genome assembly GCF_040938575.1 of Ambystoma mexicanum. Classification (NCBI taxonomy): domain Eukaryota; kingdom Metazoa; phylum Chordata; class Amphibia; order Caudata; family Ambystomatidae; genus Ambystoma; species Ambystoma mexicanum. The sequence goes on along the minus strand of NC_090929.1, from coordinate 1,270,887,107 downwards.
GACCTGCAGAAGCATAAAGGTCCTCTCGTCTAATGGGAACTAGCCCACTCACACTGAAGCAGCTATTTCCGATTAAAGAAATGGCCCTCCGTCCTGCAGAGGCATAAAGGTCCTCTCGTCTAATGGGAACTAGCCCACTCACACTGAAGCAGCTATTACCCATTAGAGAAATGGCCCTCTGACCTGGAGAAGCAGAATGGTCCTCTCGTCTAATGGGAACTAGCCCACACACACTGAAGCAGCTATTTCCGATTAAAGAAATGGCCCTCCGTCCTGCAGAGGCATAAAGGTCCTCTCGTCTAATGGGAACTAGCCCACTCACACTGAAGCAGCTATTACCCATTAGAGAAACGGCCTTCTGAACTGTAGAGGTAGAAAGTTCCTCTCGTCTAATGGGAACTAGCCCATTCACACTGAAGCTTCTATTTCCCATTACAGAAACGGCCCTCTGACCTGCAGAAGCAGAAATGTCCTCTCGTCTAGTGGGAACTATCCCACTCACACTGAAGCAGCTATTTCCCATTAGAGGATCTGCGCTCCGACCTGCAGAGGCAGAAAGGTCCTCTCGTCTAATGGGAACTAGCCCCCTCACACTGAAGCAGCTATTTCCCATTAGAGAAATGGCCCTCTGACCTGCAGAGGCAGAAAGGTCCTCTCGTCTAATGGGAACTAGCCCACTCACTCTGAAGCAGCTGTTTGCCATTACAGAAACAGCCCTCCGACCTGCAGGGGCAGAAAGGTCTGCTCGTCTAATGGGAACTAGCCCATTCACACTGAAGCAGTTATTTCCCATTAGTGAAACAGCCCTCTGAGCTGGAGAGGCAGAAAGGTCCTCTCCACTAATGGGAACTAGCAAATTCACACTGAGAAAGTTAGTTTCCATTAGAGAAGCGGCCCTCCAACCTGCAGAGGCAGAAAGGTCCTCTGGTCTAATCGGAACTAGCCCACTCACACTGAAGCAGCTATTTCCCATTAGAGAAATGGCCCTCCAACCTGCAGAGGCAGAAAGGTCCTCTCGTCTAATGGGAACTATCACATTCACACTGAGAAGGCTATTTCCCCTTAGAGAAATGGCCCTCTGACCTGGAGAGGCATTTAGGTCCTCTCGTCTAATTGGATCTAGCCCACTCACACTGAAGCAGCTATTTCCCATTAGAGAAACGGCTCTCTGACCTGGAGAGGCAGAAAGGTCCTCTCGTCTAATGGGAACTAGCCCATTCACACTGAGAAGGCTAGTTCCCATTAGAGAAACGGCCCACTGACCTGGAGAGGCAGAAAGGTCCTTTTGTCTAATGGAAACTAGCCCCCTCACACTGAAGCAGCTATTTCCCATTAGAGAAACGGCCCCCCGACCTGCAGAGGCAGAAAGGTCCTCTCGTCTAATGGGAACTAGCCCACTCACATTGAAGCAGCTATTTCCCATTAAAGAAATGGCCCTCCGACCTGCAGAGGCATAAAGGTCCTCTCGTCTAATGGGAACTATCCCACTGTCATGATCTCTGCTTCCAAAAGATCAGGACTTGCCCGACTCCCTTGGAAGCAGACCCATAACCCCGGTTCCGAGTGCCAGCCAGTCCCAATTGGGACCTTTTGGACCCTGTCCTGGCGCCAGTGGCATCAGGCTCATAAAGATGCCCAGTCCCAGCGCTGGAAACGCCGGGCTCATAATGCTTGGGTGGACTTACCTGCAGCAGACCATGCTGCTTACTTACCTGCCAGTTGAACCCCTGATCCTCTTCTGTTTGGGACTACTTTTCCTGTTGGGTGGGGCAGGAGCCACTCCCTAGGTTCAGAACACTGGAACTCTTCTGGAAAGCAGGAACTCTTTTCTTACCTAGGCGTGGCTGTGGAAGGAGACATCTAAGCACTACAGAAGGCTATTTAAACCACACCCGATGGATGAATCTTGCTTTGCGTTATTCTGCATTCTCTGCAGCAGAACGCTCATCGTGTCTTCTGCTTCTGATCCTGGGCCTAAGGGAACAAAGGCTTACCATCCTGGAATCCAGTCTTCAGCAGCACCTGTAAAGACAAAGAAAGAACAGTTTAGCACTACGGTCTTCAGTGGCAGCGCATCTCTTACCTGGTCCATCTGCTGTCACCAACGCCTTGCGCTGCATTCCGGCATCTGAAAGACAAAGGCTTACCTACTCTTCGCATGCTCCGGAGGTCTTCGCACTGCATTCCAGCATCTGAAAGACAAAAGCTTACCAGCTCTTCGCACGCTCCAGAGGCCTTCGGCGCTGCATCCAGCATCTGAAAGACAAAAGAAGGTGCGTTTATAGACATTGGGCAACTTTATTACTCACGTGCCATTACTCCTTCCCACGCCGAATCCAGTGGGTATTCCAGCACCCTTCAGCTTCTCTAAAGCTCCGAACTTGTACCTGCAAGATAAAAGGGACAGTTAGTGCGCATCGTGAAGCAGGCTACAAGCGCTTACTTACGTGCTTCCAGACGCTTCTATTCCTCACGCGGGTTCGATCCTCAACTCTCATCAGCCCGCAATCCGCCATCGCCGGAACCCTGCAAAACAAGAGATATCATTACAAAAGACTTTTAAGACATTTGAAGTGCCCAGAACTTACCGTTCGTGCAGTTAACGATGGACAGCAGTCCTCTGAGGTCAAGAGGCCTGCACCCTTATCCAGTGAAGAAACTGGTTACGGCATCCTGCCCCGAGGCAGATGGAGAGCTCGGCGTTCACTTACCTAAGGTGAGGGTGTTAACCTTTGGGGTTCTACAGGAGAAGAGAAAGGGAAGAGGAGAGAGGCACCCAATAACCCCAGTCCATTAATCCCACATTTTCTATCTGCAGACATCTTACTCTTCGAGTCAGACATACAGTGCACAGAGGTCCAGCCCAAAGAGCCAACCCTGTGTTACACATCACCTTTGAAGATACGGCATTCACCCAGTCGAGACCGGCGCCTCTGCGGGAATCAGCTGAGCGTTACACCCACTCACACTGAAGCAGCGATTTCCCATTAGAGAAATGGCCCTCTGACCTGGAGAGGCAGAAAGGTCTTCTCGTCTAATGGGAACTAGCCCACACACACTGAAGCAGCTATTTCCCATTAGAGAAACAGCCTTCCGACCTGGAGAGGCAGAAAGGTCCTCTCATCTAATGGGAACTAGCCCATTCACACTGAAGCAGCTATTTTTCCCATTAGAGAAATGGCCCTCTGACCTGGAGAGGCAGATAGGTCCTCTCGTCTAATGGGAACTAGCCCACTCACACTGAAGAAGCTATTTCCAACTAGAGAAACGGTCCTCTGGCGTGGAGAGGCAGAAAGGTCCTCTCGTCTTATGGGAAGTAACCTATTCACACTGAAGCCGCAATTTCCCATTACAGAAACGGCCCTCAGACCTGGAGAGGCAGAAATGTGTATTGTCTAATGGGAAGTAGCCCACTCACACCGAAGCAGCTATTCCCATTAGATGAACGGCCTTCTGACCTGCAGAGGCAGAAAGGTCCTCTCGTCTAATGCGAGCAAGCCCATTCACACTGAGACGGCTAGTTCCCATTACAGAAACGGCCCTCGACCTGCAGAGGCAGAAAGGTCCTCTCGTCTAATGGGAACTAGCCCACTCAGACTGAAGCAGCTATTTCCCATTAGAGAAATGGCACCCCGACCTGCAGAGGCAGTAAGGTCCTATTGTTTAATGGGAACTAGCCCACTCACACTGAAGCAGCTATTTCCCATTAGAGAAATAGCTCTCTGACCTGCAGAGGCAGAAAGGTCCTCTCGTCTAATGGGAACTAGCCCACTCACACTGAAGCAGCTATTTTCCATTAGAGAAACGGACCTTTGACCTGGAGAGGCAGACAGGTCCTCTTGGCTAATGGGAACTAGCCCACACACACTGAAGCAGCTATTTCCCATTAGTGAAACAGCCTTCTGACCTGCAGAGGCAGAAAGGTTCCCTCGTCTCATGGGAACTAGCCCATTCACACTGAGAAGGCTAGTTCCAATTAGTGAAATGGCCCTCTGACCTGGAGAGGAAGAAAGGTCCTCTCGTCTAATCGGAATTAGCACATTGACACTGAAGCAGCCATTTCCGATTAGAGAAAGGGCCCTCTAACCAGCAGAGGCAGAAAGGTCCTCTCGTCTACTGGGAACTAGCCCACTCACACTGAAGCAGCTATTTCACATTAAAGAAATGACCCTCCGGCCTGCAGAGGCAGAAAGGTCTTCTAGTCTAATGGGAACTAGCCCACTCACACTGAAGCAGATATTTCCCATTAGCGAAACGGCCCTCCAAAATGCAGAGGCAAAAAGGTCCTCTCGTCTAATGGGAACTAGCCCATTCACACTGAGAAGGCTAGTTCCCATTAGAGAAATGACCCTCCGAAATGCAGAGGCAGATAGCTCCTCTCGTCCAATGGGAACTAGCCCACTCACACTGAAGCAGCTATTTCCCATTAGAGAAACTGCCCTCCGACCTGCAGCGGCAGAAAGGTCCTCTCGTCTAATGGGAACTAGCCCACTCACACTGAAGCAGCTATTTCCAATTAGAGAAATGGCCCGCCGATCTGCAGAGGCAGAAAGGTCCTCTCGTCTAATGGGGACTATCCCACTCACTCTGAAGCAGCTATTTCCCATTAGAGAAACAACCCTCTGACCTGGAGAGGCAGAAGGGTGCTGTTGTCTAATGGGAAATAGGCCATTCACACAAGCAGATATTTCCCATTAGAGAAACAGCCCTCCGACCTGGAGAGGCAGAAAGGTCCTCTCGTCTAATGGGAACTAGCCCATTCACACTGAAGCAGCTATTTTTCCCATTAGAGAAATGGCCCCCTGACCTGGATAGGCAGAAAGGTCCTCTAGTCTAATGGGAACTAGCCCATTCACACTGAGAATGCTAGTTCCCATTAGAGAAACGGCCCTCCAAACTGCCGAGGCAGAAAGGTCCTCTTGTCCAATGGGAACTAGCCCACTCACACTGAAGCAGCTATTTCCCATTAGAGAAACAGCCCTCTGACCTGGAGAGGCAGATAGGTCCTCTCGTCTAATGGCAACTAAACCACTCACACTGAAGCAGCTATTTCCCATTAGAGAAATGCCCTCTGGCCTGGAGAGGCAGAAATGTCCTCTCGTCTAATGGAAACTAGCCCAATCACACTGAAGCAGCTATTTCTCATTGGAGAAACGGCCCTCTGACCTACAGAGGCAGAAAAGTCCTCTTGTCTAATGGGAACTGGCCCATTCACCCTGAGAAGGCTAGTTCCCATTAGAGAAACGGCCTCTGACCTGCAAAGGCAGAAAGGTCCTCTTGTCTAATAGGAACTAGCCCACTGATACTAAAGCAGCTATTTCCCATTAGGGAAATGGCCCACCGACCTGCAGAGGTAGAAAGGTCCTCTCGTCTAATGGAAACTAGCCCATTTACACTGAGAAGGCTATTTCCCATTAGAAAAATGGCCCACTGACCTGGAGAGGCAGAAAGGTCCTCTTGTCTAATGGGAACTAGCCCACTCTCACTGAAGCAGCTATTTCCCATTAGAGAAACGGCCCGCCGACCTGGAGAGGCAGAAAGGTCATCTCGTCTAATGGGAACTAGCCCACTCACACTGAAGCAGCTATTTCCCATTAGAGAAATGGCCCTCTGACCTGGAGAGGCAGAAAAGTCCTCTCGTCTAATGGGAAATAGCCCACTTAGAATGAAGCAACTATTTCCCATTAGAGATACGGCCCTCCGACCTGCAGAGGCAGAAAGGTACTCTCGTCTAATGGGAACTAGCCCATTCACACTGCGAAGGCTAGTTCCCATTAGAGAAACGGCCCTCCGACCTGCAGAGGCATAAAGGTCCTCTCGCCTAATGGGAATTAGCCCACTCACACTGAAGCAGCTATTTCCCATTAGAGAAATGGCCCTCCAAAATGCAGAGGCAGAAAGCTCCTCTCGTCTAATGGGGACTAGCCCACTCACTCTGAAGCAGCTATTTCCAATTAGAGAAATGGCTCTCCGACCTGCAGAGGCATAAAGGTCCTCTCATCTAATGGGAACTAGCAAATTCACACTGAGAAGGCTAGTTTCCATTAGAGAAACGGCCCTCGAACCTGCAGAGGCAGAAAGGTCCTCTCGTCTAATGGGAACTAGCACATTCACACTGAGAAGGCTATTTCCCATTAGAGAAACGGCCCTCTGACCTGGAGAGGCATTTAGGTCCTCTCGTCTAATTGGATCTAGCCCACTCACACTGAAGCAGCTATTTCCCATTAGAGAAACAGATCTCTGACCGGAGAGGCAGAAAGGTCCTCTCGTCGAATGGGAACTAGCCCATTCACACTGAGAAGGCTAGTTCCCATTAGAGAAACGGCCCTCTGACCTGGAGAGGCAGAAAGGTCCTTTTGTCTAATGGGAACTAGCCCATTCACACTGAGAAGGCTAGTTCCCATTAGAGAAATGACCCTCCGAAATGCAAAGGCAGAAAGCTACTCTCGTCCAATGGGAACTAGCCCACTCACACTGAAGCAGCTACTTCCCATTAGAGAAACTGCCCTCCGACCTGCAGCGGCAGAAATGTCCTCTCGTCTAATGGGAACTAGCCCACTCACACTGAAGCAGCTATTTCCAAATAGAGAAATGGCCCTCCGATCTGCAGAGGCAGAAAGGTCCTCTTGTCTAATGGGGACTAGCCCACTCACTCTGAAGTAGCTATTTCTCATTAGAGAAATGGCTCTCTGACCTGCAGAGGCAGAAAGGTCCTCTCGTCTAATGGGAACTAGCCCACTCACACTGAAGCAGCTATTTCCCCTTAGAGAAACGGCCCTCTGACCTGGTGAGGCTGATAGGTCCTCTCGTCTAATGGGAACTTTCCCATTCACACTTAGAAGACTAGTTCCCATTAGGGAAACAGCCCTTTGACCTGGAGAGGCAGATAGGTCCTCTCGTCTAATAGGAACTAGCCCACTCACACTGAAGCAGCTATTTCCCATTAGGGAAATGGCCCACCGACCTGCAGAGGCAGAAAGGTCCTCTCGTCTAATGGGAATTAGCCCATTTACACTGAGAAGGCTATTTCCCATTAGAAAAACGGCCCACTGACCTGGAGAGGCATTTAGGTCACCTCATCTAATGGGAACTAGCCCACTCACACTGAAGCAATTAGAGAAAAGGCCCTCCGACCTGCAGAGGCAGAAAGGTCCTTTAGTCTAATGGGAACTAGCCCACTCACACTGAAGCAGCTATTTCCCATTAGAGAAACAGCCCTTCGACTTGCAGAGGCAGAAGGTCCTTTCGCCTACTGGGAACTAGCCCACTCACACTGAAGCAGCTATTTCCCTTCAGAGAAACTACCCTTTGACCTGCAGATGCAGAAAGCTCCTCTCGTCCAATGGGAACTAGCCCACTCACACTGAAGCAGCTATTTCCCATTAGAGAAACGGCCCTCTGACCTGCAGAGGCAGAAATGTCCTCTTGTCTACTGGGAACTATCCCACTCACACTGAAGCAGCTATTTCCCATTAGAGGATCTGCCCTCCGACCTGCAGAGGCAGAAAGCTCCTCTCGTCTAATGGGAACTAGCCCACTCACTCTGAAGCAGCTACTTGCCATTAGAGAAACGGCCCTGCGACGTGCAGAGGCAGAAAGGTCCGCTCGTCAAATGGGAACTAGCCGATTCACACTGAGAAGGCTAGTTCCAATTAGAGAAACAGCCCTCCGACATGCAGAGGCAGAAAGGTCCTCTCGTCTAATGGGAACTAGCCCACTCACACTGAAGCAGCTATTTTCCATTAGAGAAACGGACCTTTGACCTGGAGAGGCAGACAGGTCCTCTTGTCTAATGGGAACAAGCCCACACACACTGAAGCAGCTATTTCTCATTAGTGAAACAGCCTTCTGACCTGAAGAGGCAGAAAGGTTCCCTCGTCTCATGGGAACTAGCCCATTCACACTGAGAAGGCTAGTTCCAATTAGTGAAATGGCCCTCTGACCTGGAGAGGAAGAAAGGTCCTCTCGTCTAATCGGAACTAGCACATTGACACTGAAGCAGCCATTTCCGATTAAAGAAAGGGCCATCTAACCTGCAGAGGCAGAAAGGTCCTCTCGTCTACTGGGAACTAGCCCACTCACACTGAAGCAGCTATTTCCCATTAAAGAAATGACCGTCCGGCCTGCAGAGGCAGAAAGGTCTTCTAGTCTAATGGGAACTAGCCCACTCACACTGAAGCAGATATTTCCCATTAGCGAAACGGCCCTCCAACCTGCAGAGGCAAAAAGGTCCTCTCGTCTAATGGGAACTAGCCCATTCACACTGAGAAGGCAAGTTCCCATTAGAGAAATGACCCTCCGAAATGCAGAGGCAGAAAGCTCCTCTCGTCCAATGGGAACTAGCCCACTCACACTGAAGCAGCTATTTCCCATTAGAGAAACTGCCCTCCGACCTGCAGCGGCAGAAAGGTACTCTCGTCTAATGGGAACTAGCCCACTCACACTGAAGCAGCTATTTCCAATTAGAGAAATGGCCCTCCGATCTGCAGAGGCAGAAAGGTCCTCTCGTCTAATGGGGACTATCCCACTCACTCTGAAGCAGCTATTTCCCATTAGAGAAACAACCCTCTGACCTGGAGAGGCAGAAGGGTCCTGTTGTGTAATGGGAAATAGCCCATTCACACAAGCAGATATTTCCCATTAGAGAAACAGCCCTCCGACCTGGAGAGGCAGAAAGGTCCTCTCATCTAATGGGAACTAGTCAATTCACACTGAAGCAGCTATTTTTCCCATTAGAGAAATGGCCCCCTGACCTGGATAGGCAGAAAGGTCCTCTAGTCTAATGGGAACTAGCCCATTCACACTGAGAATGCTAGTTCCCATTAGAGAAACGGCCCTCCAAACTGCCGAGGCAGAAAGGTCCTCTTGTCCAATGGGAACTAGCCCACTCACACTGAAGCAGCTATTTCCCATTAGAGAAACAGCCCTCTGACCTGGAGAGGCAGATAGGTCCTCTCGTCTAATGGCAACTAACCCACTCACTCTGAAGCAGCTATTTCCCATTAGAGAAACGCCCTCTGGCCTGGAGAGGCAGAAATGTCCTCTCGTCTAATGGAAACTAGCCCACTCACACTGAAGCAGCTATTTCTCATTGGAGAAACGGCCCTCCGACCTACAGAGGCAGAAAGGTCCTCTTGTCTAATGGGAACTGGCCCATTCACCCTGAGAAGGCTAGTTCCCATTAGAGAAACGGCCCACTGACCTGGAGAGGCATTTAGGTCCTCTCGTCTAATGGGACCTAGCCCACTCACACTGAAGCAGCTATTTCCCATTAAAGAAACGCCCTCTGACCTGGAGAGGCAGAAATGTCCTCTTGTCTAATGGGAACTAGCCCACTCACACTGAAGCAGCTATTTCTCATTGGAGAAACGGCCCTCCGACCTGCAAAGGCAGAAAGGTCCTCTTGTCTAATAGGAACTGGCCCACTCACACTAAACAGCTATTTCCCATTAGGGAAACGGCCCTCTGACCTGGAGAGGCATTTAGGTCCTCTCGTCTAATTGGATCTAGCCCACTCACACTGAAGCAGCTATTTCCAATTAGAGAAACGGCTCTCTGACCTGGAGAGGCAGAAAGGTCCTCTCGTCTAATGGGAGCTAGCCCATTCACACTGAGAAGGCTAGTTCCCATTAGAGAAACGGCCCTCTGACCTGCAGAGGCATAAAGGTCCTCTCGTCTAATGGAAACTAGCCCACTCACACTGAAGCAGCTATTACCCATTAGAGAAACGGCCCTCCGACCTGCAGAAGCATAAAGGTCCTCTCGTCTAATGGGAACTAGCCCACTCACACTGAAGCAGCTATTTCCGATTAAAGAAATGGCCCTCCGTCCTGCAGAGGCATAAAGGTCCTCTCGTCTAATGGGAACTAGCCCACTCACACTGAAGCAGCTATTACCCATTAGAGAAATGGCCCTCTGACCTGGAGAAGCAGAATGGTCCTCTCGTCTAATGGGAACTAGCCCACACACACTGAAGCAGCTATTTCCCAACACAGAAACGGCCTTCTGAACTGTAGAGGTAGAAAGTTCCTCTCGTCTAATGGGAACTAGCCCATTCACACTGAAGCTTCTATTTCCCATTACAGAAACGGCCCTCTGACCTGCAGAGGCAGAAATGTCCTCTCGTCTAGTGGGAACTATCCCACTCACACTGAAGCAGCTATTTCCCATTAGAGGATCTGCGCTCCGACCTGCAGAGGCAGAAAGGTCCTCTCGTCTAATGGGAACTAGCCCCCTCACACTGAAGCAGCTATTTCCCATTAGAGAAATGGCCCTCTGACCTGCAGAGGCAGAAAGGTCCTCTCGTCTAATGGGAACTAGCCCACTCACTCTGAAGCAGCTGTTTGCCATTACAGAAACAGCCCTCCGACCTGCAGGGGCAGAAAGGTCTGCTCGTCTAATGGGAACTAGCCCATTCACACTGAAGCAGTTATTTCCCATTAGTGAAACAGCCCTCTGAGCTGGAGAGGCAGAAAGGTCCTCTCCACTAATGGGAACTAGCAAATTCACACTGAGAAAGTTAGTTTCCATTAGAGAAGCGGCCCTCCAACCTGCAGAGGCAGAAAGGTCCTCTGGTCTAATCGGAACTAGCCCACTCACACTGAAGCAGCTATTTCCCATTAGAGAAATGGCCCTCCAACCTGCAGAGGCAGAAAGGTCCTCTCGTCTAATGGGAACTATCACATTCACACTGAGAAGGCTATTTCCCCTTAGAGAAATGGCCCTCTGACCTGGAGAGGCATTTAGGTCCTCTCGTCTAATTGGATCTAGCCCACTCACACTGAAGCAGCTATTTCCCATTAGAGAAACGGCTCTCTGACCTGGAGAGGCAGAAAGGTCCTCTCGTCTAATGGGAACTAGCCCATTCACACTGAGAAGGCTAGTTCCCATTAGAGAAACGGCCCACTGACCTGGAGAGGCAGAAAGGTCCTTTTGTCTAATGGAAACTAGCCCCCTCACACTGAAGCAGCTATTTCCCATTAGAGAAACGGCCCCCCGACCTGCAGAGGCAGAAAGGTCCTCTCGTCTAATGGGAACTAGCCCACTCACATTGAAGCAGCTATTTCCCATTAAAGAAATGGCCCTCCGACCTGCAGAGGCATAAAGGTCCTCTCGTCTAATGGGAACTATCCCACTGTCATGATCTCTGCTTCCAAAAGATCAGGACTTGCCCGACTCCCTTGGAAGCAGACCCATAACCCCGGTTCCGAGTGCCAGCCAGTCCCAATTGGGACCTTTTGGACCCTGTCCTGGCGCCAGTGGCATCAGGCTCATAAAGATGCCCAGTCCCAGCGCTGGAAACGCCGGGCTCATAATGCTTGGGTGGACTTACCTGCAGCAGACCATGCTGCTTACTTACCTGCCAGTTGAACCCCTGATCCTCTTCTGTTTGGGACTACTTTTCCTGTTGGGTGGGGCAGGAGCCACTCCCTAGGTTCAGAACACTGGAACTCTTCTGGAAAGCAGGAACTCTTTTCTTACCTAGGCGTGGCTGTGGAAGGAGACACCTAAGCACTACAGAAGGCTATTTAAACCACACCCGATGGATGAATCTTGCTTTGCGTTATTCTGCATTCTCTGCAGCAGAACGCTCATCGTGTCTTCTGCTTCTGATCCTGGGCCTAAGGGAACAAAGGCTTACCATCCTGGAATCCAGTCTTCAGCAGCACCTGTAAAGACAAAGAAAGAACAGTTTAGCACTACGGTCTTCAGTGGCAGCGCATCTCTTACCTGGTCCATCGGCTGTCACCAACGCCTTGCGCTGCATTCCGGCATCTGAAAGACAAAGGCTTACCTACTCTTCGCATGCTCCGGAGGTCTTCGCACTGCATTCCGGCATCTGAAAGACAAAAGCTTACCAGCTCTTCGCACGCTCCAGAGGCCTTCGGCGCTGCATCCAGCATCTGAAAGACAAAAGAAGGTGCGTTTATAGACATTGGGCAACTTTATTACTCACGTGCCATTACTCCTTCCCACGCCGAATCCAGTCGGTATTCCAGCACCCTTCAGCTTCTCTAAAGCTCCGAACTTGTACCTGCAAGATAAAAGGGACAGTTAGTGCGCATCGTGAAGCAGGCTACAAGCGCTTACTTACGTGCTTCCAGACGCTTCTATTCCTCACGCGGGTTCGATCCTCAACTCTCATCAGCCCGCAATCCGCCATCGCCGGAACCCTGCAAAACAAGAGATATCATTACAAAAGACTTTTAAGACATTTGAAGTGCCCAGAACTTACCGTTCGTGCAGTTAACGATGGACAGCAGTCCTCTGAGGTCAAGAGGCCTGCACCCTTATCCAGTGAAGAAACTGGTTACGGCATCCTGCCCCGAGGCAGATGGAGAGCTCGGCGTTCACTTACCTAAGGTGAGGGTGTTAACCTTTGGGGTTCTACAGGAGAAGAGAAAGGGAAGAGGAGAGAGGCACCCAATAACCCCAGTCCATTAATCCCACATTTTCTATCTGCAGACATCTTACTCTTCGAGTCAGACATACAGTGCACAGAGGTCCAGCCCAAAGAGCCAACCGTGTGTTACACATCACCTTTGAAGATACGGCATTCACCCAGTCGAGACCGGCGCCTCTGCGGGAATCAGCTGAGCGTTACACCCACTCACACTGAAGCAGCGATTTCCCATTAGAGAAATGGCCCTCTGACCTGGAGAGGCAGAAAGGTCTTCTCGTCTAATGGGAACTAGCCCACACACACTGAAGCAGCTATTTCCCATTAGAGAAACAGCCTTCCGACCTGGAGAGGCAGAAAGGTCCTCTCATCTAATGGGAACTAGCCCATTCACACTGAAGCAGCTATTTTTCCCATTAGAGAAATGGCCCTCTGACCTGGAGAGGCAGATAGGTCCTCTCGTCTAATGGGAACTAGCCCACTCACACTGAAGAAGCTATTTCCAACTAGAGAAACGGTCCTCTGGCGTGGAGAGGCAGAAAGGTCCTCTCGTCTTATGGGAACTAACCTATTCACACTGAAGCCGCAATTTCCCATTACAGAAACGGCCCTCAGACCTGGAGAGGCAGAAATGTGTATTGTCTAATGGGAAGTAGCCCACTCACACCGAAGCAGCTATTCCCATTAGATGAACGGCCTTCTGACCTGCAGAGGCAGAAAGGTCCTCTCGTCTAATGTGAGCAAGCCCATTCACACTGAGACGGCTAGTTCCCATTACAGAAACGGCCCTCGACCTGCAGAGGCAGAAAGGTCCTCTCGTCTAATGGGAACTAGCCCACTCAGACTGAAGCAGCTATTTCCCATTAGAGAAATGGCACCCCGACCTGCAGAGGCAGTAAGGTCCTATTGTTTAATGGGAACTAGCCCACTCACACTGAAGCAGCTATTTCCCATTAGAGAAATAGCTCTCTGACCTGCAGAGGCAGAAAGGTCCTCTCGTCTAATGGGAACTAGCCCACTCACACTGAAGCAGCTATTTTCCATTAGAGAAACGGACCTTTGACCTGGAGAGGCAGACAGGTCCTCTTGGCTAATGGGAACTAGCCCACACACACTGAAGCAGCTATTTCCCATTAGTGAAACAGCCTTCTGACCTGCAGAGGCAGAAAGGTTCCCTCGTCTCATGGGAACTAGCCCATTCACACTGAGAAGGCTAGTTCCAATTAGTGAAATGGCCCTCTGACCTGGAGAGGAAGAAAGGTCCTCTCGTCTAATCGGAATTAGCACATTGACACTGAAGCAGCCATTTCCGATTAGAGAAAGGGCCCTCTAACCAGCAGAGGCAGAAAGGTCCTCTCGTCTACTGGGAACTAGCCCACTCACACTGAAGCAGCTATTTCACATTAAAGAAATGACCCTCCGGCCTGCAGAGGCAGAAAGGTCTTCTAGTCTAATGGGAACTAGCCCACTCACACTGAAGCAGATATTTCCCATTAGCGAAACGGCCCTCCAAAATGCAGAGGCAAAAAGGTCCTCTCGTCTAATGGGAACTAGCCCATTCACACTGAGAAGGCTAGTTCCCATTAGAGAAATGACCCTCCGAAATGCAGAGGCAGATAGCTCCTCTCGTCCAATGGGAACTAGCCCACTCACACTGAAGCAGCTATTTCCCATTAGAGAAACTGCCCTCCGACCTGCAGCGGCAGAAAGGTCCTCTCGTCTAATGGGAACTAGCCCACTCACACTGAAGCAGCTATTTCCAATTAGAGAAATGGCCCGCCGATCTGCAGAGGCAGAAAGGTCCTCTCGTCTAATGGGGACTATCCCACTCACTCTGAAGCAGCTATTTCCCATTAGAGAAACAACCCTCTGACCTGGAGAGGCAGAAGGGTGCTGTTGTCTAATGGGAAATAGGCCATTCACACAAGCAGATATTTCCCATTAGAGAAACAGCCCTCCGACCTGGAGAGGCAGAAAGGTCCTCTCGTCTAATGGGAACTAGGCCATTCACACTGAAGCAGCTATTTTTCCCATTAGAGAAATGGCCCCCTGACCTGGATAGGCAGAAAGGTCCTCTAGTCTAATGGGAACTAGCCCATTCACACTGAGAATGCTAGTTCCCATTAGAGAAACGGCCCTCCAAACTGCCGAGGCAGAAAGGTCCTCTTGTCCAATGGGAACTAGCCCACTCACACTGAAGCAGCTATTTCCCATTAGAGAAACAGCCCTCTGACCTGGAGAGGCAGATAGGTCCTCTCGTCTAATGGCAACTAAACCACTCACACTGAAGCAGCTATTTCCCATTAGAGAAATGCCCTCTGGCCTGGAGAGGCAGAAATGTCCTCTCGTCTAATGGAAACTAGCCTAATCACACTGAAGCAGCTATTTCTCATTGGAGAAACGGCCCTCTGACCTACAGAGGCAGAAAAGTCCTCTTGTCTAATGGGAACTGGCCCATTCACCCTGAGAAGGCTAGTTCCCATTAGAGAAACGGCCTCTGACCTGCAAAGGCAGAAAGGTCCTCTTGTCTAATAGGAACTAGCCCACTGATACTAAAGCAGCTATTTCCCATTAGGGAAATGGCCCACCGACCTGCAGAGGTAGAAAGGTCCTCTCGTCTAATGGAAACTAGCCCATTTACACTGAGAAGGCTATTTCCCATTAGAAAAATGGCCCACTGACCTGGAGAGGCAGAAAGGTCCTCTTGTCTAATGGGAACTAGCCCACTCTCACTGAAGCAGCTATTTCCCATTAGAGAAACGGCCCGCCGACCTGGAGAGGCAGAAAGGTCCTCTCGTCTAATGGGAACTAGCCCACTCACACTGAAGCAGCTATTTCCCATTAGAGAAATGGCCCTCTGACCTGGAGAGGCAGAAAAGTCCTCTCGTCTAATGGGAAATAGCCCACTTAGAATGAAGCAACTATTTCCCATTAGAGATGAGGCCCTCCGACCTGCAGAGGCAGAAAGGTACTCTCGTCTAATGGGAACTAGCCCATTCACACTGCGAAGGCTAGTTCCCATTAGAGAAACGGCCCTCCGACCTGCAGAGGCAGAAAGGTCCTCTCGCCTAATGGGAATTAGCCCACTCACACTGAAGCAGCTATTTCCCATTAGAGAAATGGCCCTCCAAAATGCAGAGGCAGAAAGCTCCTCTCGTCTAATGGGGACTAGCCCACTCACTCTGAAGCAGCTATTTCCAATTAGAGAAATGGCTCTCCGACCTGCAGAGGCAGAAAGGTCCTCTCATCTAATGGGAACTAGCAAATTCACACTGAGAAGGCTAGTTTCCATTAGAGAAACGGCCCTCGAACCTGCAGAGGCAGAAAGGTCCTCTCGTCTAATGGGAACTAGCACATTCACACTGAGAAGGCTATTTCCCATTAGAGAAACGGCCCTCTGACCTGGAGAGGCATTTAGGTCCTCTCGTCTAATTGGATCTAGCCCACTCACACTGAAGCAGCTATTTCCCATTAGAGAAACAGATCTCTGACCGGAGAGGCAGAAAGGTCCTCTCGTCGAATGGGAACTAGCCCATTCACACTGAGAAGGCTAGTTCCCATTAGAGAAACGGCCCTCTGACCTGGAGAGGCAGAAAGGTCCTTTTGTCTAATGGGAACTAGCCCATTCACACTGAGAAGGCTAGTTCCCATTAGAGAAATGACCCTCCGAAATGCAGAGGCAGAAAGCTCCTCTCGTCCAATGGGAACTAGCCCACTCACACTGAAGCAGCTACTTCCCATTAGAGAAACTGCCCTCCGACCTGCAGCGGCAGAAATGTCCTCTCGTCTAATGGGAACTAGCCCACTCACACTGAAGCAGCTATTTCCAAATAGAGAAATGGCCCTCCGATCTGCAGAGGCAGAAAGGTCCTCTTGTCTAATGGGGACTAGCCCACTCACTCTGAAGTAGCTATTTCTCATTAGAGAAATGGCTCTCTGACCTGCAGAGGCAGAAAGGTCCTCTCGTCTAATGGGAACTAGCCCACTCACACTGAAGCAGCTATTTCCCCTTAGAGAAACGGCCCTCTGACCTGGTGAGGCTGATAGGTCCTCTCGTCTAATGGGAACTTTCCCATTCACACTTAGAAGACTAGTTCCCATTAGGGAAACAGCCCTTTGACCTGGAGAGGCAGATAGGTCCTCTCGTCTAATAGGAACTAGCCCACTCACACTGAAGCAGCTATTTCCCATTAGGGAAATGGCCCACCGACCTGCAGAGGCAGAAAGGTCCTCTCGTCTAATGGGAATTAGCCCATTTACACTGAGAAGGCTATTTCCCATTAGAAAAACGGCCCACTGACCTGGAGAGGCATTTAGGTCACCTCATCTAATGGGAACTAGCCCACTCACACTGAAGCAATTAGAGAAAAGGCCCTCCGACCTGCAGAGGCAGAAAGGTCCTTTAGTCTAATGGGAACTAGCCCACTCACACTGAAGCAGCTATTTCCCATTAGAGAAACAGCCCTTCGACTTGCAGAGGCAGAAGGTCCTTTCGCCTACTGGGAACTAGCCCACTCACACTGAAGCAGCTATTTCCCTTCAGAGAAACTACCCTTTGACCTGCAGATGCAGAAAGCTCCTCTCGTCCAATGGGAACTAGCCCACTCCCACTGAAGCAGCTATTTCCCATTAGAGAAACGGCCCTCTGACCTGCAGAGGCAGAAATGTCCTCTTGTCTACTGGGAACTATCCCACTCACACTGAAGCAGCTATTTCCCATTAGAGGATCTGCCCTCCGACCTGCAGAGGCAGAAAGCTCCTCTCGTCTAATGGGAACTAGCCCACTCACTCTGAAGCAGCTACTTGCCATTAGAGAAACGGCCCTGCGACGTGCAGAGGCAGAAAGGTCCGCTCGTCAAATGGGAACTAGCCGATTCACACTGAGAAGGCTAGTTCCAATTAGAGAAACAGCCCTCCGACATGCAGAGGCAGAAAGGTCCCCTCATCTAATGGGAACTAGCCCACTCACACTGAAGCAGCTATTTCCCATAAGAGAAACGGCCCTATGACCTGGAGAGGCAGAAAGGTCCCCTAATCTAATGAAAACTAGCCCACTCACACTGAAGCAGCTATTTCCCATTAGAAAATGGCCCTCCGACCTGCAGAGGCAGAAAGGTCCTCTCGTCTAATAGGAACTAGCCCACTCACTCTGAAGCAGCTATTTGCCATTAGAGAAACGGCCCTCCGACCTGCAGAGGCAGAAAGGTCCGCTCGTCAAATGGAAACTAGCCCATTCACACTGAGAAGGCTAGTTCCAATTAGAGAAACTGCCCTCTGACATGCAGAGGCAGAAAGGTCCCCTCATCTAATGGCAACTAGCCCACTCACACTGAAGCAGCTATTTCCCATAAGAGAAACGGCCCTCTGACCTGGAGAGGCAGAAAGATCCTCTAGTCTAATGGGAACTTGCCCACTCACACTGAAGCAGCTGTTTCCCATTGTAAAATGGCCCTCCAACCTGCAGAGGCAGAAAGGTCCTCTCGTCTAATGGGAACTAGCCCATTCACACTGAGAAGGCTAGTTCCTATTCGAGAAATGGCTTTCCAAACTGCAGAGGCAGAAAGCTCCTCTCGTCTAATGGGAACTAGCCCATTCACACTGAAGCCGCTATTTCCGATTAGAGAAATGGCCCTCCGACCTGCAGAGGCAGAAAGGTCCTCTAGTCTAATGGGAACTAGCCCACTCACACTGAGAAGGCTAGTTCCCATTAGAGAAACGGCCCTCTGACCTGGAGAGGCAGAAAGGTCCTTTTGTCTAATGGAAACTAGCCCCCTCACACTGAAGCAGCTATTTCCCATTAGAGAAACGGCCCACCGACCTGGAGAGGCAGAAAGGTCCTCTCATCTAATGGGAACTAGCCCACTCTCACTGAAGCAGCTATTTCCCATTAGAGAAACGTCACTCTGACTTGGAGAGGCAGATAGGTCCTCTGGTTTAATGGAACTAGCCCACTCACACTAAAGCAGCTATTTCCCATTAGAGAAACGGCCCTCTGACCTGCAGAGGCAGAAATGTCCTCTCGTCTAGTGGGAACTATCCCACTCACACTGAAGCAGCTATTTCCCTTAGAGGAACTGCCCTCCGACCTGCAGAGGCAGAAAGGTCCTCTCGTCTAATGGGAACTAGCACCCTCACATTGAAGCAGCTATTTCCCATTGGAGAAACGGCCCTCTGATCTGGAGAGGCTGAAAGGTCCTCTCGTCTAATGGGAACTAGCAAATTCACACTGAGAAGGCTAGTTTCCATTAGAGAAACTGGCCTCCAACCTGCAGAGGCAGAAAGGTCCTCTTGTCTAATCGAAACTAGCCCACTCATACTGAAGCAGCTATTTCCCATTAGAGAAATGGCCCTCCAACCTGCAGAGGCAGAAAGGTCCTCTTGTCTAATGGGAACTAGCACATTCACACTGAGAAGGCTATTTCCCATTAGAGAAACGGCCCTCTGACCTGGAGAGGCATTTAGGTCCTCTCGTCTAATTGGATCTAGCCCACTCACACTGAAGCAGCTATTTCCCATTAGAGAAACGGCTCTCTGACCTGGAGAGGCAGAAAGGTCCTCTTGTCTAATGGGAACTAGCCCATTCACACTGAGAAGGCTAGTTCCCATTAGAGAAATGGCTCTCTGACCGGGAGAGGCAGAAAGGTGCTTTTGTCTAATGGAAACTAGCCCCCCGTCACACTGAAGCAGCTATTTCCCATTAGAGAAACAGCCCTCTGACCTGGAGAGGCAGAAAGGTCCTCTCGTCTAATGGGAACTAGCCCACTCACATTGAAGCAGCTATTTCCCATTAAAGAAATGGCCCTCCGACCTGCAGAGGCATAAAGGTCCTCTCGTCTAATGGGAACTATCCCACTCACATTGAAGCAGCGATTTCCCATTAGAGAAATGGCCCTCTGACCTGGAGAGGCAGAAAGGTCCTCTCGTCTAATGGGAACTAGCCCACACACACTGAAGCAGCTATTTCCCATTAGAGAAACAGCCTTCTGACCTGGAGAGGCAGAAACGTCCTCTCATCTAATGGGAACTAGCCAATTCACACTGAGAAGGCTAGTTCCAATTAGAGAAACTGCCCTCTGACATGCAGAGGCAGAAAGGTCCCCTCATCTAATGGGAACTAGCCCACTCACACTGAAGCAGCTATTTCCCATAAGAAAAACGGCCCTCTGACCTGGAGAGGCAGAAAGGTCCTCTTGTCTAATGGAAACTAGCCCACTCACACTGAAGCAGCTATTTCCCATTAGAGAAATGGCCCTACGGCCTGCAAAGGCAGAAAGGTCCTCTCGTCTAATGGGAACTAGCCCACTTACACTGAAGCGGCTATTTCCCATTAGAGAAACGGCCCTCCGATCTGGAGAGGCAGAAAGGTCCTCTCATCTATTGGGAACTAGCCCACTTACACTGAAGCAGCTATTTCCCATTAGAGAAACGACCCTCCGATCTGGAGAGGCAGAAAGGTCCTCGTAAAATGGGAACTAGACCATTCACACTAAAGCAGATATTTCCCATTAGTGAAATGGCCCTTTGACCTGGAGAGGAAGAAAGGTCCTCTCGTCTAATGGGAACTAGCACATTCACACTGAAGCAGCTATTTCCCATTAGAGAAATGGCCCTCCAACCGGCAGAGGCAGAAAGGTCTTCTCGCCTAATGGGAACTAGCCCATTCACACTGAGAAGGCTATTTCCTATTAGAGAAACGGCCCTCTGACCTAGAGAGGCATTTAGGTCCTCTCATCTAATTGGATCTAGCCCATTCACACTGAAGCAGCTATTTCCCATTAGATAAACGGCCCTCAGACATGGAGAGGCAGAAAGGTCCTTTTGTCTAATGGGAAATAGCCCACTCACACTGAAGTATCTATTTACCATTAGAGAAACGGCCTTCTGACCTGCAGAGGCAGAAAGGTCCTCTCGTCTAATGGGAGCAAGCCCATTCACACTAGGAAGGCTAGTTCCGATTAGAGAAACGGCCCTCCGACCTGCAGAGGTAGAAAAGTCCTCTTGTCTAATGGGAAGTAGCCCACACACACTGAAGCAGCTATTTCCGATTAGAGAAATTGCTCCACGACCTGCAGAGGCAGTAAGGTCCTATTGTTTAATGGGAACTGGCCCACTCACACTGAAGCAGCTATTTCCCATTAGAGAAATGGCCCTCCGACCTGCAGAGGCAGAAAGGTCCTCTCGTCTAATGGGAACTAGCCCACTCACACTAAGCAGCTATTTTCCATTAGAGAAATGGCCCTTTGACCTGGAGAGGCAGACAGGGCCTCTCGTCTAATGGGAACTTGCCCACACACACTGAAGCAGCTATTTCCCATTCGAGAAACGGACTTCTGACCTGCAGAGGTAGAAAGGTCCTCTCGTCTAATGGGAACTAGCCCATTCACACTAAAGCAGCTATTTCCCATTATAGAAACGGCCCTCCGACCTGGAGAGGCAGAAAGGTCATTGTGTCTAATGGGAACTGGCCCATTCACACTGAAGCAGCTATTTTTCCCATTAGCAAAACGGCCCCCTGACCTGGAGAGGAAGAAAGGTCCGCTCATCTAATGGGAACTAGCCAATTCACACTGAGAAGGCGAGTTCCCATTAGAGAAACGGCCCTCCGACCTGCAGAGGCAGAAAGGTCCTCTGCTCTAATGGGAACTAGCCCACTCACAATGAAGCAGCTATTTCCCATTAGAGAAACGGCCCTCTGACCTGGAGAGGAATAAGGGTCCTCTTGTCTAATGGGAACTAGCCCATTCACACGGAGAAGGCTAGTTCCCATTAGAGAAAACTGCCCTCTGACCTGGAGAGGCAGATAGGTCCACTCGTCTAATGGGAACAAGCCCACTCATACTGAAGTAGCTATTTCCCATTAGAGAAACGGCCCTCCGACCTGCAGAGGCAGAAAGGTCCTCTCGTCTAATGGGAACTAGCCCATTCACACAGAGAAGGCTAGTTCCAATTAGAGAAACTGCCCTCCGACCTGCAGAGGCCGAAAGGTACCCTCATCTAATGGGAACTAGCCCACTCACACTGAAGCAGCTATTTCCCTTTAGAGAAAAGGCCCTCCGACCTGCAGAGGCAGAAAGGTCCTTTAGTCTAATGGGAACTAGCCCACTCACACTGAAGCAGGTATTTCCCGTTAGAGAAACGGCCCTCCGACCTGCAGAGGCAGAAAGGTCCTCTCGTCTAATGGGAACTAGCCCACTCACACTGAAGCAGCTATTTCCCATTAGAGAAACGGCCCTCCGACCTGCAGAGGCAGAAAGGTCCTCTCGTCTCATGGGAACTAGCCCATTCACACAGAGAAGGCTAGTTCCAATTAGAGAAACTGCCCTCCGACCTGCAGAGGCAGAAAGGTACGCTCATCTAATGGGAACTAGCCCACTCACTCTGAAGCAGCTATTTGCCATTAGAGAAACGGCCCTCCGACCTGCAGAGGCAGAAAGGTCCGCTCGTCAAATGGAAACTAGCCCATTTACACTGAGAAGGCTAGTTCCAATTAGAGAAACTGCCCTCTGACATGCAGAGGCAGAAAGGTCCCCTCAACTAATGGGAACTAGCCCACTCACACTGAAGCAGCTATTTCCCATAAGAGAAACGGCCCTCTGACCTGGAGAGGCAGAAAGGTCCTCTAGTCTAATGGGAACTAGCCCACTCACACTGAAGCAGCTATTTCCCATTAGAAAATGGCCCTCCGACCTGCAGAGGCAGAAAGGTCCTCTCGTCTAATGGGAACTAGCCCATTCACATTGAGAAGGCTAGTTCCGTTTAGAGAAATGGCCTTCCGAACTGCAGAGGCAGAAAGCTCCTCTCGTCCAATGGGAACTAGCCCACTCATACTGAAGCAGCTATTTCCCATTAGAGAAATGGCCCTCTTACCTGCAGAGGCAGAAAGGTCCTCTCGTCTACTGGGAACTAGCCCATTCACACTGAAGCAGCTATTTCCCATTAGAGAAATGGCCCTCCGACCTGCAGAGGCAGAAAGGTCCTCTAGTCTAATGGGAACTAGCCCACTCACACTGAAGCAGCTTTTTCCCATTAGAGAAACGGCCCTCCAACTTGCAGAGGCAGAAAGGTCCTCTCGTCTAATGGGAACTAGCCCATTCACACTGAGATGGCTAGGTCCCATTAGAGAAATGTCCCTCCAAAATGCAGAGGCAGAAAGCTCCTCTCGTCCAATGGGAACTAGCCCACTCACACTGAAGCAGCTATTTCCCATTAGAGAAACTGCCCATCGACCTGCAGAGGCAGAAAGGTCCTCTCATCAAAAGGGAATTAGCCCACTCACACTGAAGCAGCTATTTCCAATTAGAGAAATGGCTCTCCGACCTGCAGAGGCAGAAAGGTCCTCTCGTCTAATGGGAACTAGCCCACTCACACTGAAGCAGCTACGACCTGCAGAGGCAGAAAGGTCCTCTCGTCTAATGGGAACTAGCCCACTTACACTGAAGCAGCTACTTCCCATTAGGGAAACGGCCCTCTGATCTGGAGAGGCTGAAAGGTCCTCTCGTCTAATAGAAACTAGCCCATTCACACTGATGCAGTTATTTCCCATTAGTGAAACAGCCCTCTGACCTGGAGAGGCAGAAAGGTCCTCTCGTCTAATGGGAACTAGCAAATTCACACTGAGAAGGCTAGTTTCTATTAGAGAAACGGCCCTCCAACCTGCAGAGGCAGAAAGGTCCTCTTGTCTAATGGGAACTAGCCCACTCACACTGAAGCAGCTATTTCCCATTAGAGAAATGGCCCTCCAACCTGCAGAGGCAGAAAGGTCCTCTTGTCTAATGGGAACTAGCACATTCACAATGAGAAGGCTATTTCCCATTAGAGAAACGGCCCTCTGACCTAGAGAGGCATAGAAACGGCTCTCTGACCTGGAGAGGCAGAAAGGTCCTCTCGTCTAATGGGAACTAGCCCATTCACACTGAGAAGGCTAGTTCCCATTAGAGAAACGGCCCTCTGACCTGGAGTGGCAGAAAGGTCCTTTTGTCTTATGGAAACTAGCCCCCTCACACTGAAGCAGCTATTTCCGATTAAAGAAATGGCCCTCCGACCTGCAGAGGCATAAAGGTCCTCTCGTCTAATGGGAACTAGCCCACTCACACTGAAGCAGCTATTACCCATTAGAGAAATGGCCCTCTGACCTGGAGAAGCAGAATGGTCCTCTCGTCTAATGGGAACTAGCCCATTCACACTAAAGCAGCTATTTCCCATTATAGAAACGGCCCTCCGACCTGGAGAGGCAGAAAGGTCATTGTGTCTAATGGGAACTGGCCCATTCGCACTGAAGCAGCTATTTTTCCCATTAGCAAAACGGCCCCCTGACCTGGAGAGGAAGAAAGGTCCGCTCATCTAATGGGAACTAGCCAATTCACACTGAGAAGGCGAGTTCCCATTAGAGAAACGGCCCTCCGACCTGCAGAGGCAGAAAGGTCCTCTGCTCTAATGGGAACTAGCCCACTCACAATGAAGCAGCTATTTCCCATTAGAGAAACGGCCCTCTGACCTGGAGAGGAATAAGGGTCCTCTTGTCTAATGGGAACTAGCCCATTCACACAGAGAAGGCTAGTTCCCATTAGAGAAAACTGCCCTCTGACCTGGAGAGGCAGATAGGTCCACTCGTCTAATGGGAACAAGCCCACTCATACTGAAGTAGCTATTTCCCATTAGAGAAACGGCCCTCCGACCTGCAGAGGCAGAAAGGTCCTCTCGTCTCATGGGAACTAGCCCATTCACACAGAGAAGGCTAGTTCCAATTAGAGAAACTGCCCTCCGACCTGCAGAGGCCGAAAGGTACCCTCATCTAATGGGAACTAGCCCACTCACACTGAAGCAGCTATTTCCCTTTAGAGAAAAGGCCCTCCGACCTGCAGAGGCAGAAAGGTCCTTTAGTCTAATGGGAACTAGCCCACTCACACTGAAGCAGCTATTTCCCGTTAGAGAAACGGCCCTCCGACCTGCAGAGGCAGAAAGGTCCTCTCGTCTAATGGGAACTAGCCCACTCACACTGAAGCAGCTATTTCCCATTAGAGAAACGGCCCTCCGACCTGCAGAGGCAGAAAGGTCCTCTCGTCTCATGGGAACTAGCCCATTCACACAGAGAAGGCTAGTTCCAATTAGAGAAACTGCCCTCCGACCTGCAGAGGCAGAAAGGTACGCTCATCTAATGGGAACTAGCCCACTCACTCTGAAGCAGCTATTTGCCATTAGAGAAACGGCCCTCCGACCTGCAGAGGCAGAAAGGTCCGCTTGTCAAATGGAAACTAGCCCATTTACACTGAGAAGGCTAGTTCCAATTAGAGAAACTGCCCTCTGACATGCAGAGGCAGAAAGGTCCCCTCAACTAATGGGAACTAGCCCACTCACACTGAAGCAGCTATTTCCCATAAGAGAAACGGCCCTCTGACCTGGAGAGGCAGAAAGGTCCTCTAGTCTAATGGGAACTAGCCCACTCACACTGAAGCAGCTATTTCCCATTAGAAAATGGCCCTCCGACCTGCAGAGGCAGAAAGGTCCTCTCGTCTAATGGGAACTAGCCCATTCACACTGAGAAGGCTAGTTCCGTTTAGAGAAATGGCCTTCCGAACTGCAGAGGCAGAAAGCTCCTCTCGTCCAATGGGAACTAGCCCACTCATACTGAAGCAGCTATTTCCCATTAGAGAAATGGCCCTCTTACCTGCAGAGGCAGAAAGGTCCTCTCGTCTACTGGGAACTAGCCCATTCACACTGAAGCAGCTATTTCCCATTAGAGAAATGGCCCTCCGACCTGCAGAGGCAGAAAGGTCCTCTAGTCTAATGGGAACTAGCCCACTCACACTGAAGCAGCTTTTTCCCATTAGAGAAACGGCCCTCCAACTTGCAGAGGCAGAAAGGTCCTCTCGTCTAATGGGAACTAGCCCATTCACACTGAGAAGGCTAGGTACCATTAGAGAAATGTCCCTCCAACATGCAGAGGCAGAAAGCTCCTCTCGTCCAATGGGAACTAGCCCACTCACACTGAAGCAGCTATTTCCCATTAGAGAAACTGCCCATCGACCTGCAAAGGCAGAAAGGTCCTCTCATCAAAAGGGAATTAGCCCACTCACACTGAAGCAGCTATTTCCAATTAGAGAAATGGCTCTCCGACCTGCAGAGGCAGAAAGGTCCTCTCGTCTAATGGGGACTAGCCCACTCACTCTGAATCAGCTATTTCCCATTAGAGAAACAGCCCTCTGACCTGCAGAGGCACAAAGGTCCTCTCGTCTAATGGGAACTAGCCCACTCACACTGAAGCAGCTACGACCTGCAGAGGCAGAAAGGTCCTCTCGTCTAATGGGAACTAGCCCACTTACACTGAAGCAGCTACTTCCCATTAGGGAAACGGCCCTCTGATCTGGAGAGGCTGAAAGGTAATCTCGTCTAATGGAAACTAGCCCATTCACGCTGAAGCAGTTATTTCCCATTAGTGAAACAGCCCTCTGACCTGGAGAGGCAGAAAGGTCCTCTCGTCTAATGGGAACTAGCAAATTCACACTGAGAAGGCTAGTTTCCATTAGAGAAACGGCCCTCCAACCTGCAGAGGCAGAAAGGTCCTCTTGTCTAATGGGAACTAGCCCACTCACACTGAAGCAGCTATTTCCCATTAGAGAAATGGCCCTCCAACCTGCAGAGGCAGAAAGGTCCTCTTGTCTAATGGGAACTAGCACATTCACAATGAGAAGGCTATTTCCCATAAGAGAAACGGCCCTCTGACCTGGAGAGGCAGAAGGATCCTCTAGTCTAATGGGAACTTGCCCACTCACACTGAAGCAGCTGTTTCCCATTGTAAAATGGCCCTCCGACCTGCAGAGGCAGAAAGGTCATCTCGTCTAATGGGAACTAGCCCATTCACACTGAGAAGGCTAGTTCCTATTCGAGAAATGGCCTTCCAAACTGCAGAGGCAGAAAGCTCCTCTCGTCCAATGGGAACTAGCCCACTCATACTGAAGCAGCTATTTCCCATTAGAGAAACGGCCCTCTGACCTGCAGAGGAATAAGGTCCTCTCGTCTAATGGGAACTAGCCCATTCACACTGAAGCAGCTATTTCCGATTAGAGAAATGGCCCTCCG
The DNA here is from genome assembly GCF_040938575.1 of Ambystoma mexicanum. Taxonomy (NCBI): domain Eukaryota; kingdom Metazoa; phylum Chordata; class Amphibia; order Caudata; family Ambystomatidae; genus Ambystoma; species Ambystoma mexicanum. The sequence continues at coordinate 1,270,860,631 of NC_090929.1, read as the reverse complement.
ACCTGCAGAGGCAGAAAGGTCCTTTTGTCTAATGGAAACTAGCCCCCTCACACTGAAGCAGCTATTTCCCATTAGAGAAACGGCCCATCGACCTGGAGAGGCAGAAAGGTCCTCTCATCTAATGGGAACTAGCCCACTCTCACTGAAGTAGCTATTTCCCATTAGAGAAACGGCACTCTGACTTGGAGAGGCAGATAGGTCCTCTGGTTTAATGGAACTAGCCCACTCACACTAAAGCAGCTATTTCCCATTAGAGAAACGGCCTTCTGACCTGCAGAGGCAGAAATGTCCTCTCGTCTAGTGGGAACGATCCCACTCACACTGAAGCAGCTATTTCCCTTAGAGGAACTGCCCTCCGACCTGCAGAGGCAGAAAGGTCCTCTCGTCTAATGGGAACTAGCACCCTCACATTGAAGCAGCTATTTCCCATTGGAGAAACGGCCCTCTGATCTGGAGAGGCTGAAAGGTCCTCTCGTCTAATGGGAACTAGCCAATTCACACTGAGAAGGCTAGTTTCCATTAGAGAAACTGGCCTCCAACCTGCAGAGGCAGAAAGGTCCTCTTGTCTAATCGGAACTAGCCCACTCATACTGAAGCAGCTATTTCCCATTAGAGAAATGGCCCTCCAACCTGCAGAGGCAGAAAGGTCCTCTTGTCTAATGGGAACTAGCACATTCACACTGAGAAGGCTATTTCCCATTAGAGAAACGGCCCTCGACCTGGAGAGGCATTTAGGTCCTCTCGTCTAATTGGATCTAGCCCACTCACACTGAAGCAGCTATTTCCCATTAGAGAAACGGCTCTCTGACCTGGAGAGGCAGAAAGGTCCTCTTGTCTAATGGGAACTAGCCCATTCACACTGAGAAGGCTAGTTCCCATTAGAGAAACAGCCCTCTGACCTGGAGAGGCAGAAAGGTCCTCTCGTCTAATGGGAACTATCCCACTCACACTGAAGCAGCGATTTCCCATTAGAGAAATGGCCCTCTGACCTGGAGAGGCAGAAAGGTCCTCTCGTCTAATGGGAACTAGCCCACACACACTGAAGCAGCTATTTCCCATTAGAGAAACAGCCTTCTGACCTGGAGAGGCAGAAACGTCCTCACATCTAATGGGAACTAGCCAATTCACACTGAGAAGGCTAGTTCCAATTAGAGAAACTGCCCTCTGACATGCAGAGGCAGAAAGGTCCCCTCATCTAATGGGAACTAGCCCACTCACACTGAAGCAGCTATTTCCCATAAGAAAAACGGCCCTCTGACCTGGAGAGGCAGAAAGGTCCTCTCGTCTAATGGAAACTAGCCCACTCACACTGAAGCAGCTATTTCCCATTAGAGAAATGGCCCTACGGCCTGCAGAGGCAGAAAGGTCCTCTCGTCTAATGGGAACTAGCCCACTTACACTGAAGCGGCTATTTCCCATTAGAGAAACGGCCCTCCGATCTGGAGAGGCAGAAAGGTCCTCTCATCTAATGGGAACTAGCCCACTTACACTGAAGCAGCTATTTCCCATTAGAGAAACGACCCTCCGATCTGGAGAGGCAGAAAGGTCCTCGTAAAATGGGAACTAGACCATTCACACTAAAGCAGATATTTCCCATTAGTGAAATGGCCCTTTGACCTGGAGAGGAAGAAAGGTCCTCTCGTCTAATGGGAACTAGCACATTCACACTGAAGCAGCTATTTCCCATTAGTGAAATGGCCCTCCAACCGGCAGAGGCAGAAAGGTCTTCTCGCCTAATGGGAACTAGCCCATTCACACTGAGAAGGCTATTTCCTATTAGAGAAACAGCCCTCTGACCTAGAGAGGCATTTAGGTCCTCTCATCTAATTGGATCTAGCCCACTCACACTGAGAAGGCTAATTCCCATTAGATAAACGGCCCTCCGAACTGCAGAGGCAGAAAGGTCCTCTCGTCTTATAGGAAATAGAACTAACCCATTCACACTGAAGCAGCTATTTCCCATTAGAGAAACGGCCCTCAGACATGGAGAGGCAGAAAGGTCCTTTTGTCTAATGGGAAATAGCCCACTCACACTGAAGTATCTATTTACCATTAGAGAAACGGCCTTCTGACCTGCAGAGGCAGAAAGGTCCTCTCGTCTAATGGGAGCAAGCCCATTCACACTAGGAAGGCTAGTTCCGATTAGAGAAACGGCCCTCCGACCTGCAGAGGTAGAAAAGTCCTCTTGTCTAATGGGAAGTAGCCCACACACACTGAAGCAGCTATTTCCGATTAGAGAAATTGCTCCACGACCTGCAGAGGCAGTAAGGTCCTATTGTTTAATGGGAACTGGCCCACTCACACTGAAGCAGCTATTTCCCATTAGAGAAATGGCCTTCCGACCTGCAGAGGCAGAAAGGTCCTCTCGTCTAATGGGAACTAGCCCACTCACACTAAGCGGCTATTTTCCATTAGAGAAATGACCCTTTGACCTGGAGAGGCAGACAGGGCCTCTCGTCTAATGGGAACTTGCCCACACACACTGAAGCAGCTATTTCCCATTCGAGAAACGGACTTCTGACCTGCAGAGGTAGAAAGGTCCTCTTGTCTAATGGGAATTAGCCCATTCACACTAAAGCAGCTATTTCCCATTATAGAAACGGCCCTCCGACCTGGAGAGGCAGAAAGGTCATTGTGTCTAATGGGAACTGGCCCATTCACACTGAAGCAGCTATTTTTCCCATTAGCAAAACGGCCCCCTGACCTGGAGAGGAAGAAAGGTCCGCTCATCTAATGGGAACTAGCCCATTCACACAGAGAAGGCTAGTTCCAATTAGAGAAACTGCCCTCCGACCTGCAGAGGCAGAAAAGTACCCTCATCTAATGGGAACTAGCCCACTCACACTGAAGCAGCTATTTCCCTTTAGAGACAAGGCCCTCCGACCTGCAGAGGCAGAAAGGTCCTTTAGTCTAATGGGAACTAGCCCACTCACACTGAAGCAGCTATTTCCCATTAGAGAAACGGCCCTCCGACCTGCAGAGGCAGAAAGGTCCTCTCGTCTAATGGGAACTAGCCCACTCACACTGAAGCAGCTATTTCCCATTAGAGAAACGGCCCTCCGACCTGCAGAGGCAGAAAGGTCCTCTCGTCTCATGGGAACTAGCCCATTCACACAGAGAAGGCTAGTTCCAATTAGAGAAACTGCCCTCCGACCTGCAGAGGCAGAAAGGTACGCTCATCTAATGGGAACTAGCCCACTCACTCTGAAGCAGCTATTTGCCATTAGAGAAACGGCCCTCCGACCTGCAGAGGCAGAAAGGTCCGCTCGTCAAATGGAAACTAGCCCATTTACACTGAGAAGGCTAGTTCCAATTAGAGAAACTGCCCTCTGACATGCAGAGGCAGAAAGGCCCCCTCATCTAATGGGAACTAGCCCACTCACACTGAAGCAGCTATTTCCCATAAGAGAAACAGCCCTCTGACCTGGAGAGGCAGAAAGGTCCTCTAGTCTAATGGGAACTAGCCCACTCACACTGAAGCAGCTATTTCCCATTAGAAAATGGCCCTCCGACCTGCAGAGGCAGAAAGGTCCTCTCGTCTAATGGGAACTAGCCCATTCACACTGAGAAGGCTAGTTCCGTTTAGAGAAATGGCCTTCCGAACTGCAGAGGCAGAAAGCTCCTCTCGTCCAATGGGAACTAGCCCACTCATACTGAAGCAGCTATTTCCCATTAGAGAAATGGCCCTCTTACCTGCAGAGGCAGAAAGGTCCTCTCGTCTACTGGGAACTAGCCCATTCACACTGAAGCAGCTATTTCCCATTAGAGAAATGGCCCTCCGACCTGCAGAGGCAGAAAGGTCCTCTAGTCTAATGGGAACTAGCCCACTCACACTGAAGCAGCTTTTTCCCATTAGAGAAACGGCCCTCCAACTTGCAGAGGCAGAAAGGTCCTCTCGTCTAATGGGAACTAGCCCATTCACACTGAGAAGGCTAGGTCCCATTAGAGAAATGGCCCTCCAAAATGCAGAGGCAGAAAGCTCCTCTCGTCCGATGGGAACTAGCCCACTCACACTGAAGCAGCTATTTCCCATTAGAGAAACTGCCCATCGACCTGCAGAGGCAGAAAGGTCCTCTCATCAAAAGGGAATTAGCCCACTCACACTGAAGCAGCTATTTCCAATTAGAGAAATGGCTCTCCGACCTGCAGAGGCAGAAAGGTCCTCTCGTCTAATGGGGACTAGCCCACTCACTCTGAATCAGCTATTTCCCATTAGAGAAACGGCCCTCTGACCTGGAGAGGCAGAAAGGTCCTCTCGTCTAATGGGAACTAGCCCACTCACACTGAAGCAGCTACGACCTGCAGAGGCAGAAAGGTCCTCTCGTCTAATGGGAACTAGCCCACTTACACTGAAGCAGCTACTTCCCATTAGGGAAACGGCCCTCTGATCTGGAGAGGCTGAAAGGTCCTCTCGTCTAATGGAAACTAGCCCATTCACACTGAAGCAGTTATTTCCCATTAGTGAAACAGCCCTCTGACCTGGAGAGGCAGAAAGGTCCTCTCGTCTAATGGGAACTAGCAAATTCACACTGAGAAGGCTAGTTTCCATTAGAGAAACGGCCCTCCAACCTGCAGAGGCAGAAAGGTCCTCTTGTCTAATGGGAACTAGCCCACTCACACTGAAGCAGCTATTTCCCATTAGAGAAATGGCCCTCCAACCTGCAGAGGCAGAAAGGTCCTCTTGTCTAATGGGAACTAGCACATTCACAATGAGAAGGCTATTTCCCATTGGAGAAACGGCCCTCTGACCTAGAGAGGCATTTACGTCCTCTCGTCTAATTGGATCTAGCCCACTCACACTGAAGCAGCTATTTCCCATTAGAGAAACGGCTCTCTGACCTGGAGAGGCAGAAAGGTCCTCTCGTCTAATGGGAACTAGCCCATTCACACTGAGAAGGCTAGTTCCCATTAGAGAAACGGCCCTCTGACCTGGAGTGGCAGAAAGGTCCTTTTGTCTTATGGAAACTAGCCCCCTCACACTGAAGCAGCTATTTCCGATTAAAGAAATGGCCCTCCGACCTGCAGAGGCATAACGGTCCTCTCGTCTAATGGGAACCAGCCCACTCACACTGAAGCAGCTATTGCCCATTAGAGAAATGGCCCTCTGACCTGGAGAAGAAGAATGGTCCTCTCGTCTAATGGGAACTAGCCCATTCACACTGAAGCTTCTATTTCCCATTAGAGAAACGGCCCTCCGACCTGGAAAGGCAGAAATGTCCTCTCATCTAATGGGAAATAGCCCACTCTCACTGATGCAGCTATTTCCCATTAGAGAAACGGTCCTCTGACCTGGAGAGGCAGATAGGTCCTCTCGTCTAATGGAACTAGCCCACTCACACTGAAGCAGCTATTTCCCATTAGAGAAACAGCCCTCTGACCTGCAGAGGCAGAAATGTCCTCTCGTCTAGTGGGAACTATCCCACTCACACTGAAGCAGCTATTTCCCATTAGAGGAACTGCCCTCCGACCTGCAGAGGTAGAAAGGTCCTCTCGTCTAATGGGAACTAGCCCCCTCACACTGAAGCAGCTATTTCCCATTAGAGAAATGGCCCTCTGACCTGCAGAGGCAGAAAGGTCCTCTCATCTAATGGGAACTAGCCCATTCACTCTGAAGCAGCTGTTTGCCATTACAGAAACAGCCCTCCGACCTGCAGAGGCATAAAGGTCCGCTCGTCTAATGGGAACTAGCCCACTTACAATGAAGCAGCTATTTCCCATTAGAGAAACGGCCCTCTGATCTGGTAAGGCTGAAAGGTCCTCTCGTCTAATGGAAACTAGCCCATTCACACTGAAGCAGTTATTTCCCATTAGTGAAACAGCCCTCTGACCTGGAGAGGCAGAAAGGTCCTCTCCACTAATGGCAACTAGCAAATTCACACTGAGAAGGCTAGTTTCCATTAGAAAAACTGGCCTCCAACCTGCAGAGGCAGAAAGGTCCTCTTGTCTAATCGGAACTAGCCCACTCACACTGAAGCAGCTATTTCCCATTAGAGAAACGGCCCTCCAACCTGCAGAGGCAGAAAGGTCCTCTCGTCTAATGGGAACTAGCACATTCACACTGAGAAGGCTATTTCCCATTAGAGAAACGGCCCTCTGACCTGGAGAGGCATTTAGGTCCTCTCGTCTAATTGGATCTAGCCCACTCACACTGAAGCAGCTATTTCCCATTAGAGAAACGGCTCTCTGACCTGGAGAGGCAGAAAGGTCCTCTCGTCTAATGGGAACTAGCCCATTCACACTGAGAAGGCTAGTTCCCATTAGAGAAACGGCCCACTGACCTGGAGAGGCAGAAAGGTCCTTTTGTCTAATGGAAACTAGCCCCCTCACACTGAAGCAGTTATTTCCCATTAGAGAAACGGCCCTCCGACCTGCAGAAGCAGAAAGGTCCTCTTGTCTAATGGGAACTAGCCCACTCACATTGAAGAAGCTATTTCCCATTAAAGAAATGGCCCTCCGACCTGCAGAGGCATAAAGGTCCTCTCGTCTAATGAGAACTATCCCACTCACACTGAAGCAGCAATTTCCCATTAGAGAAATGGCCCTCTGACCTGGAGAGGCAGAAAGGTCCTCTCGTCTAATGGGAACTAGCCCACACACACTGAAGCAGCTATTTCCCATTAGAGAAACAGCCTTCCGACCTGGAGAGGCAGAAAGGTCCTCTCATCTAATGGGAACTAGCCCATTCACACTGAAGCAGCTATTTATCCTATTAGAGAAATGGCCCTCTGACCTGGAGAGGCAGATAGGTCCTCTTGTCTAATGGGAACTAGCCCACTCACACTGAAGCAGCTATTTCCAACTAGAGAAACGGTCCTCTGATGTGGAGAGGCAGAAAGGTCCTCTCGTCTTATGGGAACTAACCTATTCACACTGAAGCCGCAATTTCCCATTACAGAAACGGCCCTCAGACCTGGAGAGGCAGAAAGGTTGTATTGTCTAATGGGAAGTAGCCCACTCACACCGAAGCAGCTATTTCCCTTTAGATGAACGGCCTTCTGACCTGGAGAGGCAGAAACGTCCTCTCGTCTAATGGGAGCAAGCCCATTCACACTGAGACGGCTAGTTCCCATTAGAGAAACGGCCCTCCAAACTGCCGAGGCAGAAAGGTCCTCTTGTCCAATGGGAACTAGCCCACTCACACTGAAGCAGCTATTTCCCATTAGAGAAACGCCCTCTAACCTGGAGAGGCAGAAATGTCCTCTCGTCTAATGGAAACTAGCCCACTCACACTGAAGCAGCTATTTCTCATTGGAGAAACGGCCCTCCGACCTACAGAGGCAGAAAGGTCCTCTTGTCTAATGGGAACTGGCCCATTCACCCTGAGAAGGCTAGTTCCCATTGGAGAAACGGCCCACTGACCTGGAGAGGCATTTAGGTCCTCTCGTCTAATGGGAACTAGCCCACTCACACTGAAGCAGCTATTTCCCATTAGAGAAACGCCCTCTGACCTCGAGAGGCAGAAATGTCCTCTCTTCTAATGGGAACTAGCCCACTCACACTGAAGCAGCTATTTCCCATTAATGAAACAGCCTTCTGACCTGCAGAGGCAGAAAGGTTCTCTCTTCTCATGGGAACTAGCCCATTCACACTGAGAAGGCTAGTTCCAATTAGTGAAATGGCCCTCTGACCTGGAGAGGAAGAAAGGTCCTCTCGTCTAATCGGAACTAGCACATTGACACTGAAGCAGCCATTTCCGATTAGAGAAAGGGCCCTCTGACCTGCAGAGACAGAAAGGTCCTCTCGTCTACTGGGAACTAGCCCACTCACACTGAAGCAGCTATTTCCCATTAAAGAAATGACCCCCCAGCCTGCAGAGGCAGAAAGGTCTTCTAGTCTAATGGGAACTAGCCCACTCACACTGAAGCAGCTATTTCCCATTAGAGAAACGCCCTCTGACCTGGAGAGGCAGAAATGTCCTCTTGTCTAATGGGAACTAGCCCACTCACACTGAAGCAGCTATTTCTCATTGGAGAAACGGCCCCCCGACATGCAAAGGCAGAAAGGTCCTCTTGTCTAATAGGAACTAGCCCACTCACACTAAAGGAGCTATTTCCCATTAGGGAAATGGCCCACCGACCTGCAGAGGCAGAAAGGTCCTCTCGTCTAATGGGAACTAGCTCATTTACACTGAGAAGGCTATTTCCCATTAGAAAAACGGCCGACTGACCTGGAGAGGCATTTAGGTCCTCTCGTCTAATGGGAACTAGCCCACTCACGCTGAAGCAACTATTTCCTATTAGAGAAACGCCCTCTGACCTGGAGAGGCAGAAATGTCCTCTCGTCTAATGGGAACTAGCCCACTCACACTGAAGCAGCTATTTCTCATTGGAGATACGGCCCTCCGACCTACAGAGGCAGAAAGGTCCTCTTGTCTAATGGGAACTGGCCCATTCACCCTGAGAAGGCTAGTTCCCATTAGAGAAACGGCCTCCGACCTGCAAAGGCAGAAAGGTCCTCTTGTCTAATAGGAACTAGCCCACTGACACTAAAGCAGCTATTTCCCATTAGGGAAATGGCCCACCGACCTGCAGAGGCAGAAAGGTCCTCTCGTCTAATGGGAACTAGCCCATTTACACTGAGAAGGCTATTTCCCATTAGAAAAACGGCCTACTGACCTGGAGAGGCAGAAAGGTCCTCTTGTCTAATGGGAACTAGCCCACTCTCACTGAAGCAGCTATTTCCCATTAGAGAAACGGCCAGCCGACCTGGAGAGGCAGAAAGGTCCTCTCTTCTAATGGGAACTAGCCCGCTCACACTGAAGCAGCTATTTCCCATTGGAGAAACGGCCCTCTGACCTGGCGAGGCAAAAAGGTCCTCACGTCTAATGGGAACTAGCCCATTCACACTGAAGCAGATGTTTCCCATTAGAGAAATGGCCCTCTGACCTGGAGAGGCAGAAAAGTCCTCTCGTCTAATGGGAAATAGCCCACTTAGAATGAAGCAGCTATTTCCCATTAGAGATACGCCCCTCCGACCTGCAGAGGCAGAAAGGTACACTCGTCTAATGGGAACTAGCCCATTCACACTGAGAAGACTGGTTCCCATTAGAGAAACGGCCCTCCGGCCTGCAGAGGCAGAAAGGTCCTCTCGCCTAATGGGAATTAGCCCACTCACACTGAAGCAGCTATTTCCCCTTAGAGAAACGGCCCTCTGACCTGGTGAGGCTGATAGGTCCTCTCGTCTAATGGGAACTTTCCCATTATAACTTAGAAGGCTAGTTCCCATTAGGGAAACAGCCCTTTGACCTGGAGAGGCAGATAGGTCCTCTCGTCTAATAAGAACTAGCCCACTCACACTGAAGCAGCTATTTCCCATTAGGGAAATGGCCCACCGACCTGCAGAGGCAGAAAGGTCCTCTCGTCTAATGGGAATTAGCCCATTTACACTGAGAAGGCTATTTCCCATTAGAAAAACGGCCCACTGACCTGGAGAGGCATTTAGGTCCTCTCATCTAATGGGAACTAGTCCACTCACACTGAAGCAGCTATTTCCGATTAGAGAAATGGCCCTCTGACCTGGAGAGGCAGAAAGGTCCTTTTGTCTAATGGTAACTAGCCCATTCACACTGAGAAGGCTAGTTCCCATTAGATAAATGGCCCTCTGAACTGTAGAGGCAGAAAGGCCCTCTTGTCTAATGGGAACTAGCCCACACTCACTGAAGCAGCTATTTCCCATTAGAGAAACGGCCCGCCGATCTGGAGAGGGAGATAGGTCCTCTCGACTAATGGGAACTAGCCCACTCACACTGAAGCAGCTATTTCCCATTAGAGAAACGACCCTCTGACCTGGCGAGGCAGAAAGGTCCTCTCGTCTAATGGGAACTATCCCATTCACACTGAAGCAGCTTTTTCCCATTAGAGAAATTGCCCTCTGACCTGGAGAGGCAGAAAAGTCCTCTCGTTTTATGGGAACTAGCCCACTCAGAATGAAGCAGCTATTTCCCATTAGAGAAACGGCCCTCCGACCTGCAGAGGCAGAAATGTACTCTCGTCTAATGGGAACTAGCCCATTCACACTGAGAAGGCTTGTTCCCATTAGAGAAACGGCCCTCCGACCTGCAGAGGCAGAAAGGTCCTCTTGTCTAATGGGAACTAGCCCACTCACACTGAAGCAACTATTTCCCATTAGAGAAATGGCCCTCTGGCCTGGAGAGGTAGAAAGGTCATCTTGTCTAATGGGAACTAGCCCATTCACACTGAAGCAGCTATTTCCCATTAGAGAAACGGCCCCTTTTGCTCCCCCATTGGCCAAGTCCTGCATAATAATGGGAACTAACCAACCCACACTGAGAAGGCTAGTTCCCATTAGAGGAATGGCACCTTTTGCTCCCCTAGTAGCCAAGTCCTGCATAATAATGGGAACTAGCCCACTCACACTGAAACAGGTGTTTCCCATTAGAGAAACGACCCTCTGACCTGCAGAGGCAGAAAGGCCCTCTTCTCTAATGGGAACTAGCCCACTGACACTGGAGCAGCTATTTCCCATTAGAGAACCGGCTCTCCAACCTGCAGAGGCAGAAAGGTCCTCTCGTCTAATAGGAACTAGCCCATTCACACTGAGAAGGCTAGTTCCCTTAAGAAAAAAACGGCCGTCCGACCTGTAGAGGCAGAAAAGTTCTCTTGTCTAATGGGAACTGGCCCACTCACACTGAAGCAGCTATTTCCCATTACAGAAACGCCCCTCTGACCTGGAGAGGCAGAAAGGTCCTCTCTTCTAATGGGAACTAGCCCATTCACACTGCAGCACCGATTTCCCATTAGAGAAACGGCCCACTGACCTGCAGAGGCAGAAAGGTCGTCTCGTCTAATGGGAACTGTAAGGTATGTACAGGCAGGTAGGTATGACCAGATAAGTGTGCGCAAGTACCTTAGAAGCAAGTGGCCCGAAAGGATAGAAGAAAACAGAGGCAGAGTGAGGCAGAGTGAGGTGCTAGGGCGCGGAAGCCATACTAACAGAAAAGGGAAATGAAAGAACAGTAGAACCCTGCGGCGTATAACCCTAAAAAGGCAGAGTGGCAGGCTACCCAGCTAAGACAGACAGAAAAGAGGAGCTAGCAAGTGAAAGTCAGCAGCAACAGATAGAAGAGCGAGAGAGAGGATAGTAGAACTTAGCGGAGACAGTCCGCCTATGAAACCGAAAATGAAAACAGTGGCCACAGAGAGAGATTTGAATAGGAGGCGAGGTACAGAGGAGAGGAGTACCGAAAGGAGAGATACCGACAAAATAGTCGTAAGCAAGGCGGAGTTCAAAAAGATCACGAGGGCTAACAAGCGAAATGAGAAGGAACTGTGTGAGACACAGCAGCATCGGCAAGTCAAACGGCGGATACAACGCGCTGCAGAGGGGGTGTGGCTCTAAGATATACCTGCGGTGGCCATCTTGGAGGGAAGCTAGAATGCACTGCCAGCTCCTCAATGGGTATACCTAATGCTTCCAAGCCTGCCATAACTTCCAGGGGCGAAGCCTGACAGTTGGCTAGTTCCCATTATTATGCAGGACTTGACCACTAGGGGAAGAAAGGGCAATTTCTCTAATGGGAACTAGCCTTCTCAGTGTGGGTTGACTAGTTCCCATTTTTATGCAGGACGTAGCCACTAGGGTTAAAAAAAGGGCCATTTTCTAATGGGAACTAGCCTTCTCAGTGTGGGTTGGCTAGTTCCCATTATTATGCAGGACTTGGCCACTAAGTGCAAAAAGGGCCATTTCTCTAATGGGAATAGCCTTCTCAGTGTGGTTCGCTAGTTCCCATTTTTATGCAGGACTTGGCCACTAGGGGAGCAAAAGGGGCCATTTCTGTAATGGGAACTTGCCTTCTCAGTGTGAGTGGGCTAGTTCCCATTATTATGCAGGACCTGGCCACTAGGGGAGCAAAAGGGCCATTTCTGTAATGGGAACTAGCCTTCTCAGTGTGAGTAGGCTAGTTTCCATTACTATGCAGGACTTGGCCACTAGGGGCAAAAAGGGCCATTTCTCTAATGGGAACTAGCCTTCTCAGTGTGAGTGGGCTAGTTCCCATTATTATGCAGGACTTCGCCACTAGGGGAGCAAAAAGGACCATTTCTCTAATGGGAACGAGCCTTCTCAGTGTGAGTGGGCTAGTTCCCATTATTATGCAGGACTTGGCCACTAGGGGCAAAAAAGGGCAATTTCTCCAATGGGAATTAGCCATCTCTTTTTTTTTTTTTTTTACTTTTATTTTTGTTGGCAGAGGCAAATGACATACACACACATCGGAGCAGCTACACAAAGACAATGCAGATTTTTAACAGAGTACAGTGGCACATATGAATAGTGAGAAGTAATAACACGGAGATCGCAGCACTACAGAGCATCAGGTGTCAAGGTTCGCGGTCGCAATAATTACGGTGAGTTATCCATCGAGGAGACGGCGTCCAGGCCATTAAGATAACTGTTAAAGGCAGTCCAAATGTTTTTAGGCCGGGACCGTGCCGGGAGGGTGTTAATGTATTCCTCCTCGCACTTCGGAGACCAAGTCAATAAGTTCAGCCATTTCCGGAAGGTAGGAGGGGAAGAGCACTTCCAGTTCCGTAAAACACATTGTTTGGCAATTACACAGCACACATTTAAGAATTAAGCAGCCCCTCTGGCTCCCTCATCCCCCCAGGCCCTAAATAGTACACCCAATGGGTCAGGCTCAATAACAGTATCGCAGATTTTTGACAAAGTTTTCAGGATTTCCGCCCAGAATGGGGTTAGCCGCAGGCAGTTCCAGAACATATGTAAGTGGCCCGCATCCTCTGCACCACAGCGAGGACATAGCCGTGGGTCGGAGCGGGCGAACTTGGAGAGCCTGCGCGGGGTGTAGTAGAGCCTGTTCAGCAGTTTATACTGTATAGTGCGGTAATAAAAATTCAGGGAGACCCTATTAGTGTGGGAGCACATTTTCCCCCATAGCTGGTCCGTTAGTTCTACCTCCAGTTCGGAGGCCCAATCATCCCGCACCCTAGACAGCTGTGGTGTGGCAGTTGTGAAAAGGAGTTTGTATACTGATGATACCACCCCGCGGGCCCCACCCGAGTTGGCGATGTATGAAATCCCAGGGGAGTCGGGGGGCTCGTTGGGAAACTCAGGCCATGTGTCGCGGAATGCAGCGCGGAGTCTGTAATATTGCAGCAGTTCAATCGGTGAACCCGAGTGGCCTGGTTTCCAAGTCTGTGGTGTAATGAATAGCGCATCCGGGTAGAAGTCAGTTAGGGCTAGGTAACCCAGGGACCGCCAATGTCGTGCCAGGGCCATGTCATTTGTGGGTTCCAATCCGGGGAACTGCCAGGCGGGGAGCCACTTGTAGTATGGGCGTTCTTCAACGCCTGCAGCAAATATCCGCCTCCAGGCCGATATGGTGGTTTGGACTGGGTCTATGGGCGAGGCTGGCTCACATTGTTGATGTAGGATTAGGGTCATTATATTGGTGCCAGAAGCTGCAAGGGTTTCTAGCTTGACATGCGGGCGAGGGGGGCCCAGGGTACCAGTAGGTGGCAAACTGCGCCTGTGCAGCGATCCAGTACCGCATCAGGTCAGGAGCAGTAAACCCGCCTTTCTCGTAGGGAAGTGCATGGCAGCCCATTTGTTTTGCACCGCACCAGAATGCCACAGGAACTGAGCGAACAGCTTGTGTAAATCTGCAAAGTACTTCTTGCCGGGCGATATGGGGACATTCGTAAATGTGTACAGCAGTTTGGAGTTTGGGGAGCAAAATCATTTTAACCAGTGATAATCTACCCGCCAGTGACAACGTGAGAGAGCGCCAGCGCACTATCTTGGACTCCGTCAGTTCTGCCGCGGCCAGGTAATTGTTAGTTAAGAGAGTTATTTTGGTCAGGGATACCTGAATTCCCAGATATTTAATCCTGTCGGGAGACCAACGGAGCGGGTACTCCGTGGCAGGTTGAATCGTGGAGCCCATGAGGGGGAAGAGTTCGGATTTGGTATAATTGATGGTGAATCCAGAGTATGTACCAATACGGGTGATGTCACGCAGAATAGGGTCAAGGTGGAGGTCTCCGTCTCTGACGAACAGTAGTACGTCTGCATAGAGTGAGATAATTTCGGGGGTACCCTGTAGCCGTATCCCTTTGCGTGAGTGGCGCTCCCTGACAAAGTCTGCCATAGGCTCAATGGCCAGTGCGAACAGGATCGGGGAGAACGGGCATCCCTGGCGGGTGCCTCTGAAAAGAGGGAACAAGCCGGATGTTTGAGAGTTGACACGGACCCTGTCAACCGGAGAGGTGTACAGCAGTTTGATATATGCAATCATCCTAGGCCCAATGCCCATGGTCTCCAGGACCAACCACATGTTCTTCCAAGACACAACATCAAAGGCCTTCTGGGCATCTAGGGTGACCGCAACTGCACTCACATCCTGATTGACTCGTGCCAGGATGTTAAGAAGCCTCCTGATATTATGTGATGTGGATCTCCCGGGCACAAGTCGTTGTGCACCATGTATGGCATAACAGGTAGGAAGCGATTAGCGATCACCTTGGCAAAGATTTTTGTATCCAGGTTCATAACTGAGAGGGGCCGGTATGATCCACAGTCATCGGCAGGCTTACCAGGCTTGAGCAGAACCGTAATAACGGCCTCGTGTAATGTCGGGGGAAGGGATCCCAGCCGGAGAGACTCGTTCCACACCCCGAGCAATTTGGGGGCCAGTATAGCCACATGCTCCTGATAGAATTCCGCCATCAGTCCATCAGGGCCCGGCGCCTTTCCTTTTGGGAGACGAGAGATAGCCTCCACTATCTCATCCAGTGTAACGGGGGAGTCTAACTGGTCTATCGTAGCGGGGGAGACGATGGTGGTGGGAATCTGTTCCAGCAGCTCCCGCATCTGGGAGTCACCTTGTTCGGGGGCTGAGAGTATAATTCAGAGTAGAAGCCTGTGAAGACCTAAAGAATATGCTGATCGGACCACTTTATCGTCCCCTGGCTGTCCTTCGCACAAGTAATTTGGGATTGACCCCACTCCCCCCTCGCCAGGACGGCCAGTTTTTGCCTGGCCTGTCACCCTCGCCGTATTTCCGTGCCGCCTGTGAGCAGCTGAAGTACTGGACTTCCCTATTGGCCTGCTCATTGAAGATCTTGAGCTCCTCGCTGATCTGGGAAAGGACTCCAAGGTCAGTGGAGGCCGGGTGGGCTCGCTTCAAGTCCCGTAATTTAGCTTCAGTGCGGGATAGGCCAGCTCTTATGTTTTTAAGGACTCCCGACTCCCTAGAGATGGATGCCCCCTGATGAAGGCCTTGAAGGCATCCCAGCGGACCCCCAGGGTGGTGGACTGTGGCAAATTGTGCTCAAAGTAGGACTGAATGTCAGCAAGGATGTCCGCCCTAAACACAATGTCTTGCAGAGCGGCCGATTTGAAGCGCCATGTGTTGATGGTGGGAGCCGGAATTCCTAGCTCTAGGGATATCGAAATAGGTGAGTGGTCAGACAGTGTGCGTGCAAATATGCATGTTTCCACCACCCTGCCCAGCATAGGGCCGGACAGTAGGAACAGATCGATCCTGGAAGAACTGTCGTGCACTGATGAGTAGTAGGTGAACTCCCGCACTTGCGGATGTAATGCCCTCCATGCATCATGAATGTCGAGTGTCGCGCTGTGGGTCAGGAGTCTACGCGCTGCGCCTGGCAGGGGCCTGGAGGCTGTGCTAGTCCTATCCGTCATGGTATCAAGAATGAAGTTCATATCCCCACCCCAGATGATCTGCACCCCCACGTAACCTAGTAATATGGATACCACCTGATCAACAAATTTGGGAGAGTCAACATTGGGGCCATAGGTATTCACCAGCAGATAGTCACTGTTGGCAATGGCGCAGTGCAACACTATGTATCTCCCCTCAGGGTCTATGTAGCTCTTGTGGAGAACAAACTTAAGTGACTTATGGATCAATGTCAACACTCCTCTGGCACGAGTGGAGTATGAGGTGAAATATTTGTGAGGCCCCCAGGTTGGCGCTATATTCTTAGCCAGTGGGCCCGTGGAGTGTGTCTCCTGCAGGAGCAGAATTTTGCAGCTGTGTCTGCTGGCATATGCCATAATCTTGCGACCCTTTGTATAATTACTTAGGCCCCGCACATTCTAGGACATTATCGTTACAGGCATTTTAATGATCTAAATAAGATACACTTAAATAAAGAGCCCATGGGGTGCGTTTCTTGCATAGGTAGCATTTGCGCCCATGCCTATCGATGTATCCCACAACCTCCGGGACCCCAACACGGTTGCTCAATCCCTGCGGGTCACTAGACATCGCCGTTATAGGCATCACAGAAGTCTAATGTACAATACAACCACTGTTGTAAACCAGATGCGAGACAAAGTCTTCTCCGTTGCAGATGCCCCAATGTGACGTGGTCTGCCAATCCGCCTCTGCCTTTTACCGTAACACTTCTCCAATCCCCAACAAAACCCCCCCACCGTCACTGCCCACCCCCAACTTGCAGTGTAGATCCCCCAGCCACCAATGCTGGTGAAACCGAAGATGACGAAGGACAACATCCAACGGGTATGTGCCCCTGCCATGGCCCAACTGGGGCCAGCCATCAATAACACCCAACTAAACATTAATGTTGCCATTGCAGTGGGGTGTGCTGTTGCCGTGAGGATGGCCGCTTAAGCATCATGTAGGACAGCGACAGCAGTCCGGTGTAGGTTCTGCGGTAAGCGGATCTTGTGTCAGGACCCAAGGTCAGCTGGCCATTGAACGCAGGATGGGATTTAAGGAGTACTCAGTGGTCATGTTCAGTTCCAAGCTCTGGAAGCGCACAGAGATCAGTGTCCAAAGTGCCAGCGGTGAGCCTGAGGCCAGATGGCTATAGATGGGGCCAAGCGTGGTAAGCTTGCAATACATTATTGCTAGTTACACATTTACATTGACGAGGTAAAGGGGGCTTTGCTATATAGGTTGATTAGGTCCCATTAGGACATGGTGCGTTAGGTCAGTCTCCATCGGCATATCCACCATCTGGATCATGGAGAGGGATGTGTGCTTCAATAAATTTCACCGCCTCGTCAGGCACAGTAAAGAAATATATTCGTGCGGGGAACAGGATTGCGTATGGGACATTGCGCTCCCTGAGCAGCTTCTTGACCCCGAGGAATTGGCGCCTCTGCTGCTGCACAGCTATTGAAAAGTCTGGAAAAATCCTAATGGTATTGGCCTCAAGACGTAGCTCACCCTTCTCACGTGCCAGGTTGAGGATAAGGTCTCTGTCGCGGTAGTTCAGAATTCTGGCGATGATGGGCCTTGGAATGTCGCCTGGTTTGGGGCGCGGTGAGAGGGCCCGATGGGCGCGCTCCACTGTAAAGTAGGGCGAGAGGGCCGGATTGCCGAGGAGATCTCTGAGCAATGTTTCAATGGCGTCTTCCATGCGCCCTTTCAGGGAGTTTTCGGGGACCCCGATAATTCGCAGGTTATTTCTACGAGAGCGCGATTCTAAGTCGTCACACTTAGCTTTCACACTTTTCATGTCACGTGATAGGGAGGTGACCGTGTTCTGCAGGGCTCGAATGTCATCTTCATTTTGTTGAGATTCTGCTCTCAGCGTCGGTGATTCTGGTGGCAGCCTGGTCCACTTGTGTTTTCAGGGAGGCCACATTGGCGTTAATGTCATCCAGTTTCTCGTGGAATGAGGTGAGGTTTTTAGCCATGGTTTCCATGAGTGTAGTTAGATCGGGGGCAGGTGCACAGGAATGAGGGACCGGATCTGGTTCCTCCTGCAGGGATGATGTGTGGGCGGATTCCGACCGCGGGACAGATTTGGTGAATTTGTCCATGGCCTCCCCTTTTCGAGTTCCCTCTGGATTTGTTGGGCATTGCCGGTAGAATTTACAATAAGGCAAGGCGCACAGTTGGACCTGATAGAGAAGGGCGGAAGTGCGGGGCTCAGATCGAAGAGAGGTGGGAGACGCTGCACTTGTGGCAGTGGTATGCGCAGATTGTGGTAGCCGTGCGGGCAAGGAGGCTGCCATAAGGTAGAGAGCGTGAAGCTGTCCAGGGGCCAGATGGAGAAAACAGATAGTCCATAGAGAAGTACTTCTCCTGGTGGAGAGATGCCGCGCTGCAGTGTGAGGATTCACTCCTCAATCAGGCGGCTCTATTTAAGTACTGGTTATTGGGGTGCCTCCAGAGGGGTGGGGTGTTAATGGAGGCCAAACACTCAGCTGGTCAAATGGCCCCCCAGTTCCAAGTGCCTCGTGCAGGGGGGAAACCCAGGTACAGTCAGGAGCTCCAAGCCAGGAGGCGCAGGCGTGTCCAGCAACCAGGTTCCACTGAGGCCCCCACAGGCACAGGTGATCTAGGTGTAGTGCCCCCTTCCAGAGCGCAGCTATAGGCTCCAGGCCTCACAGGCAGCAAGACAAGGTGATGGAGGCCCTCCAGAGGAGCCACAAGTGTCACGGCTCGGGTCACCCCCCCCGCTCCTCACCTGGGCGTTAGTGTCCGGATCGGGAGCTGCAGATATCAGGTGGGCAACCAGGCTCCTGCCCAGTCACCCCGCAGCCCAGTGAGGATGGCGCTCCAGCGCCGCTGCGAAGGAGAGCAGCGGGGGCGTGCCCCAGCTGAGTTTTTCCCCGGGGTGTGTGGAGGGAGCGCTGCAGCGCTGTTGTGGGGGAGAGGGGTGGGGGTGCGCTCCAGCGCAGGCCCCCCACGGCGATCTTCTGTGCGGTGGTGCACCCCAGAGAGGGGCGGCTGCAGCCAATGGCAGAGTCTCTCTAACGGGGGCGCCAGGCAGGCGCCGCAGAGCTGGTGTGTTGGTGAGGAGTGGGGGCGCGCTCCTGCGCAGGCCCCCGCAGCGGCCGCCTGCACGACATTGTAGTCCAGGGGGGCGGCTGCAGGCGATGTCAGATTCACCCCCCAGGGGGGTCCGGTGTAGGCCGTAAGTTGGAGAGCCCTGGACAGTGATCAGGGCCAGCACCTAGCAATCACCGCCCGCCTCCGTGAGATCCGGCACGGAAGAGGAGGCTGGAGCAGGGCGCGCGCAAAGGCCCCGACAGGAGACCGCCAGCTGGCAGAGACGCTCGATTCGTCTGGTTACCGGGACCGTTTCAGGCCGGGATTGCTGTGGTGCCTGTAGCAAGGTCACCCAAGCAGTTCCAATTAGTATTGGGCTGAGATATTTAATACTGCAGTTGATGGCGGATTTCGGCCGAAGCCCCACAGAGCTCAAGGACTAGGCAGCCATCTTGGGCTGCTCAACAGAGCCACCGGGAACTAGCCATCTCAGTGTGAGTAGGCTAGTTCCCATTATTATGCAGGACTTGGCCACTAGGGGCAAAAAAGGGCCATTTCTCTAATGGGAACTAGCTTTCACAGTGTGAGTGGGCTAGTTCCCATTAGTATGCAGGACGTGGCCATTAGGGGAGCAAAAAGGGCAATTTCCCTAATGGGAACTAGCCATCTCAGTGTGAGTAGGCTAGCTTGCATTATTATGCAGGACTTGGCCACTATGGGAGCAAAAAGGGCCATTTCTCTAATGGGAACTAGCCTTCTCGGCAGGGGCATTGCTGGGGGTGGGGGGTAAGGGGGCTATAGCCCCTAATCTTTTGGTTGTAGCCCCGGATAGAATCTCAGGACCTACAGCCAAAAGACTAGTTAGCACCCAATCCCAACAGTTCCGACATCAGCGTAGCCCCGGGTCTTTTCCAGACCTAGCAACTCCCCTGCTTCTCGGTGTGAGTGGGCTAGTTCCCATTATTATGCAGGACTCACACTGAAGCAGCTATTTCCCATCTAAGAAATGGCCCTAGCAACCGATGTTCCGTTTCGGATGGGAACTTTATTCTAGCAACCGATGTTCCGTTTCGGATGGGAACTTTATTGCGGCTGCTGGCACTGTACGTTTCCTTACTGTAAGAAAACAAGAACGCAGTAAAACAGCTTCAGCAGGTTGCACTGTCCTCCTATCACGCACGCTGCACTATAGTTGCCTTGGGAAAGGAGGCCAGCAGCACGTGAAGCAGAAGCAGGAAGTGCCCCAGCAATTCCCTGAGTCACGTCCCTCTTGCAAGATCCAATGGGAGCGCCCGCCTCGGCGGGCTCATTTGCACATGGCCTCGGCATAGGCTGAAGAAGTGGAGGTACTGTACACGAGGTGGGCCAGGCCGGCTGGGTACGTCACGTGCTCGGGGAGAAACATGAAACCCGCGCTTGTGCGCCGGCAAGTTTTGCTTCTTCAGACAATAAGACTTTCTTCCCACAGACGACAGATACACACTCAAGGAAGATGTAACTTGTGCGCGTCTGTCTGAGTAAACCAGGACGTGGCCCTTTGCACCGCCGCCTACTCCACACTAAAAGCGCCCATGGTGAAGTTAAAGGTGCTGTGAATTCCTAGCAGCACACAAGATGGAAAGGGTCAATAAAATCACCGAACCTGCTCGCAAAACTTTCGGGTGAGACTTTTATTTAATCTTCCATGTGTGTTTATGATTGAAGCAGTGTATTCGAACTCGCCGTGGGTTGAAGAGCCAGGCACAGCAGGGTGCACGGAAATCTACATAGCTCTCGAAGCTGTGCGCATAATTGAGTGGATTCTTGCGGTTGTTCTTGAAAGTAGGAAGCCCGGTGGTAGCAGGTTCACGGCACCTGCTCGCCCTCTGCCTCCCACAGTTACGCAGCGCTGAAGGCACAGGAGGCAGACACTGTTAAGAATAGCTGGAATATTAGACCGACTTCCTGGTTGCTATGAACCGTCCTGATCATGGACGTTTTCGTTTTTGCCATTTAATGCAATCTGAAAAGACAGTCTAACAAGGGAACATGTTTTGAAAAAAATAAATACAAGAAATCTTGAACACATAACCAGAAATATCCAAAAAGCACAGCATAAATCAATAAGTGAAAGTAAAGTTTCTGTTAGAAACTGTGCATTCAATATCTTGAAAAAACGGAATGTAGGCGCTAGTATACGTCTTTTTTATTGACACACGATTGCACGTTTAGTTCCCGTGCGCTATCTATGTGGGTGAACCGAAAAACACATATCGTTTAAAAATGCAGCGCCATATTATTTGGTTATCATAATACAAGTTGCCGCGACTCCTTTCATTTTTATTTGTATTGGGTGTATTAGTCTACCAAGTCTACCAAGTGTTATTGGAAGTGCGCGAGTTCTGAACTCGGTGTAGATGGAGGGGGCATGCAGAATGACGGTATTTCTCATGCATCATTGAGCCCCACAAGGTTTTAATTGTAGTCTACATATTACTGCAATAACCGTTTATTTTCTGTATTGCAAGCAAAGTGTATATTGACTTCCAAGTGGAACAGGATAACAAGTGTACATTTTTGAAATGGCGTAGATAATTTTACCTCACACACAGGAATATGGTTATTCTGTGTTTCTTTCTGCAGAACAAAACCTAGTAAGGTAATACAATAGTCTTGTGACACAACCGTAGATATATGTTGTACATTGAACCACTTGATGACTCCATAAACCCCACTCCACACAGACGGCGGCTTTAACACCCTGGCTGCCCTCGCAAACCCCTTGTAGAAAATAGGTATTTGGCAACATTTTGATTGAATGAACTAAAATGCACCTCTTTGGGCTGCTCGTAAAAAAAGCCTATTCTGGTGGTCAGTGTTAGCACGGATGAATTCGGACTTCTACTGTGTTATGAAAGGGGTTGTGAGATTTACCTGCCTGCCTACGGCTTATCTTGCTTGAGTCTGCTACGGCTTATCTTGCTTGACTCTGCTTTGAAGGCAATTTTTTCCCCACGTTTTAGTACAATCCGCCTGCTGACAGTGATACATTTGAAAAAGAGTGAATACCTTATTTGTTTACACCTATTGTTTTTTTAAATGCACACCTACCGTCTGCATTGATGAGTTACCAGATACACACACGCATGGGACACGCACACACTCTCCTCTCTCCCGTTGGACTTCCACGACTTTCCATCCTTTTATTTAAATTCTTCCCTCCAAATTGCTATTTTTTCTTCAACGGACATTTTTTGTTTTATGGGGAGTGTCGCTCATTTTTCGTTTTTTATGTGTATTATTCATTGAATCTCCCAATCCCCTCAATTTTTGGCCACACAGGCGTTTTTGTTATGTTATGATATGTCATGCTATGTTGTGGCATGAGATATCTTATAGCGTATTTGCAATGTGATGTCACTTTGTTCAAGGTCTACAAGGGCTGTGAAGCAGCGGGAAGATGACATGTAGCACTTCACATACATGTAAATAAATAATACACTGTAGCATCACTGGTTTCAGGAAAAGGCCAGATCACCCAATGCATACTGGCAAAAGCAGACTCTACAACCCTTCTGAACCTTAGATTATCCTGCTGCCCTCTGTTAACAGAACAAGGTAAATGCAGCCCAGGTTGAGAAGGTTCAACATGGCTGGATCATGCACATTAATTCCAAGAAGATCCCAGCCTTATATCCTAAGACGATTGTTCCCCTGTTTCATCGCCATGATTGTATAAAATCTAAATGTGCTGCACTGCTGAAGTTACATTATCCTGCTACAATTGTTATTGTACTGTACGTGTTCGACATGACCATCAATAAATAAAGTTAAAATAATTTTTAAAAAAATCAATGTTCCATACAACCATTTCTATCCCCAAAAAGCTCCTAATAGGCCTCGAGAAGTCTCGGACAGCCTGGTCTAGGGCCTTCCTTGCACAGGAGGCGCATATCAAACCTCAACAGTCTATAGGATCTGTCCATTTGTGGCCATTGGGAGCCTAGGGAGTGAGGAGACGATGTTCTCTCTTCTTCCCCTGGGCATAGTTTGAACATGCCTAGGCAGTACTGGATGACCTTTAAGCCTGTGCATAATTTGCAAGACATCCTCTGCACAGAGGACTTGTAATGGACTGCTGCCTTCTAAAGTATTGTCCTTAATGTGAGAGCCTCCTTTGAACGAGTGAGGCTGCCATGCATTATTTTACAATCTTGAGTCTAATTTAATTATCTCAAGCTGCACTTCTGTGGTTTATTTGACCAATTCACTACATACAAGTACATTGCTTGTTCTCTCTTCTCCACCTAAAGCCCGTTTTATGTCACGGGGTGGGGGAGATCCTCTGTTAAACTCTCTGTTTGTGCCCCCTAGTGCTCTTTTTGCATACAACCATTTCCTGGCTCTGATACCTCCGTCAGAGGGCTGAACCTGAACCCCTGCTGGCTATCAGAAGGAAGGAGTCAGATACTCTGGCTAGTAGCCCCACAACTCCCAGGAACTCTTGATTATGATTCATGGTCATCGGGCATCCACGACATGACTTAATGTGATATCCACACCACAATAGTAACTGCCTCCGTGAAAGTTCTGCTGGCTAATACGGGAAGCTCTCATTCCTTCTTTTGATTAAACTTTCTTCCAGTCAAAACACTAAAAACAATGCTTTCCTTCCCGGACCTGCCTAGGTCGAATCTCCCGTACCCTGTACTCGGAGGCCGGATAGCCAGGGACCAGTCAATCCGGACCGCGATTTAATGGAGCGTACCTTTTATTCGTCGGGCAGCACCGCGGCTGGTTTTATCCCTGGGTAGCACAGTAACGCGAACCTTCCTACACAACAAGAGCCTCTCTTCCTCTGCTGTATCACCCGAACGGCAGGAACTACCAGGAACAACCGCCACCGGAGGAGCCACATTTTTCCATTTTAAGGTACATTGTTCCGCCGGGCCGCCCTTTCTTCGCGGTAGCCCTAAAGGTGCTTTAAATCCTTTACCTACCTGTTGGGTTGACCGCCCCTCTCTCTTAACATTGTCTTTTCAACGTCTGCATCCACCTTTTCCACTTCGTTAACCAAAGACTTGACTGCAGCTACAAGAACATTTCTGCTCCGGGGCCCTTGCCCTGTACCAACTTACTTTGGCACAGGCCTACTGACTCTGGTCACATTTGTTAGATCTGCCTTCTCTAGATTGATTCTCAGCTAGAACTGTGTGGTGCACCTATTTCTTTTAACTACCCTTTCCTTCCCATTTTTAAACCTTGTGAAATGCCATTTTGCTCAGTTTTCATTTAAGTATTGCTTATACTGATGCACTGCCTTGCTTAAACTGGTTCACAAACTGATGGGAAGTGTTGCTAGGGTGTGTAAGAACCCATTTCTATATAACTTGTGCTTTCCCTCCCTTGTGAGGAATTGTTAGAGGATTCCTTGTGTGTAGTTGTCACTGTGCTATTTTGCTTAGTTTTCACTCTGGTTCACTGGGTCTACAATTTAACTTGGGAGCGTGTATATTTTTCCTCTGACTTAATTTAACTTGCTTGATGATGGTGATACATGTGTTTTATTAGAAGTGTATAAAATATATATATATATATATATATATATATATATATATATATATATATATATATATGTATATATATATATATATATATATATACTTTTTAAATACAAAGCTTTGGTCAGTGTTTCCTTGTTCCATAGTCTAGTGGGCCTATTGTGTAAACCCTGAATACTGCTCATCTCCCTCTTGAGATAAGTCTGACTGCTCAGCCACAGCTACCAACTAAATCTTTGTGGTACAGACTGATATCAAAAGGGGATTTATTGCTCTCACCTGTAGTCCTAATCTTGTGTAGTGCTCCCTAAGGGAACTGCACAGGATTCTGCCTAACAGAGGGTACTCGTGATTTTTTAGTTTTCAACTGAGTTCTTGGCTGTTTGTTTTGTAGTCCTCTATGCGGCTGCAAATGTGGCGTATCCGTAAGAACTGCCTGTATGGGAGGTTCTCACAGAGGTTCTGTGGATGAAAGCTACTGTACAACAAGAGAGTATTCTTGTCAGTAGGTTTTTTGTACAGCGTTGTGGAAAGTGATTATCACTTTACCTATACATTTCTAAGTCAAGGAACGCTATTCTGTTTATGTCAAATGACATAGTAAACTTGATGGTCGGATCCTGCACTTTAAGCCACATGAGAAAAGTAGTCAATGTTTCATTGCTACCAGAGCATAAAGACATCGTCTATGTAGCGATGCCATGATGTTATTTGTATCTGTAATGGGTTGGTGTCTGCGAATATAACATTTTCTTCAAAGTTATCCATGAAGAGATTAGCTAAATCAGGGGCAAAGGTGGCCCCCATTCTAGTCCTAGTCCCCTGTAGTTGTTGGTAGTACACATTTTCGCACAAGAAGACATTTTTGGTTGATGCCAATCTAATGCATTCTGAGTTTCAAAGCGCTTCAAGGCAAGGGAGGGAACAGGGGAAAGTACAATGACATTCTTTCTTACAGGACATGGACAGTAAGGATGTGAAATTAACTATCATACTCGGCCTGATGACATTTCAGATAGTGCAAGAGCTAAGACATAGATAAGGAAGGGACTATATAAGGGCATGGGTGGTGGGAATCTGAGGGGTCCCTCGATGTATTTTTCATGTTTGCCTCTTTATTTTATTTTATAAGATGGTGGTCCTCTGTGCCCTGGAGAGTCAAAGAAGCAAGGATCCAAGCAACTATCCTTGGAATAGTGAAGGTTGGAGGCAGTGTTTAGTGGGGGCAGGGAACGAGGATGAAGCACAGATGTGCTGGCCTGTATCAATTTAGAGATTGCCCAATCATGGCCAGACGCAGCATGCCCGGACAGACACAAGCAGCCACTGCATTACTCATGCACTGTATAACCCAATATTAAACGCAACACTGTCAGTGTTGCTAAATGCAGGGTTTAGTCGCCATACTTTGTGCAATTAAATAGTGTTGTAGGTCTCAGAAATGAGGCAGCCATGAGATAAAGCTGCAAACGAAAGCATTCTTGGGCAATAGTGAGCGCAATGATTGCCTCCATGGGAGCCTGGAAGGTTGCACATGGTAGCTTTGGATGGGGGAGGGGTCTCGAGGGGGAGGAGTGCAGCTGGCCATTACCTTTAATGAAAAGGTCTGGAAAACGATGATCCTGGAGGCATGTGGGCAGTTGCCATCTCTAATGTAGTGTAATAGATGCGTGTTCATGTGCGCCCAAGACAGAAGCGCCCCTGAAAAGTGATCAAGTGAGAACAGTAAAAGGCACGTTGCTCGTTCATGGATGGACTCGCCCACTGACGGTGCTGGAGGAGGATGCCCGGTGCTGGAAGAGGATGCCACCTTACACGCTGCAGGTTAAACTGTGCGTGTGAGAACGGCTCGTGAACTTCCGTTACAGTGGAATGTATTTTAAAATATTCCAGAGCTTGTGCTAAAAGAAAATGTGAATTTAAATGGAAGAATTCGCTTCAAAGGTGTCATGCAAATAGTCCAATAGAGCAATAGGTTCCAATAACTCGTATTGATGACTTGAGGAAATCGATTCCAACCAATAATACCTTTGCAGAGAATAGTGGTATATGTTTGTGATGTGCATTAAATATTCTTATTATAAGCACCCATTAATGGATATTGGAGCGCTTTTCCAGAAACGACGACTGAGTCCTTCCCAGTTTTCATTGAAACATGAAACCATCGTATAAGTTGTGTAGGCTGACCTTTGGTTTTTGATAGTGTGTATTTGCCCATCCGGGGTTGGATTCACTAAACTGTGGCCCCTGGGGAAATGGCGCACTTTTGTAGTAAAACGTGTCCTTCAGTTTCCCTTCTGAAATAATAGAACATGCCTGACTTCTTCATTTGTGGGCACGCGCTGGCCAGGGATGTTTCATGTTTTGCACGGGCCGCGCTCTATGCAAATGTGGGAATCCCTGCCATGTGCACGTGGTTTGCATCAAGAAATAATGCGTACAAGCAATCAGGCCCTCGCGTGCTCTCTTTATGTGTGCCACCCGGGAGGCGGGCACAGGCAGAGTGCGCCCCATTGATGCATTTTAGGAGCGTGTAGTTAGAGCGACTGCACCACTCTCCTACCAAGGGGCAGCTGGTTGCAGCCGCACTTACGCTGCCTGATACATGTGCCTTTGCACATTACAAGAGGGTTGTGCCTCGTGCAAATAGGGAATCCCCGCAACCGTGCACACGCTTTGTATTAATACAGCACGTGCACAGTGTAGCAGGCGAACTCACTGCTCTGCCCACCAGGGGAGCCGATTTAAGAATTTCCCGGGGGGGGGGGGGGGGGCAAATACAGGAAGTGACATCACTGGCAGTTATAGTACCGCAAATGTGCATGTAGTCACCAACGTGATGTAACGGCCCGTGGGGGGTGGAGGCGTGCACAGCGCAGAACAGTGGAAACATTGGCTAGCATGTACTAAAGTCAAGTAAGAAGGAGATTTAAGCCTTCGAGTTGCATTCCAGTAGGCCATCACTGCCCCTACTCCACCCCTCTATAATCATCCAGGTTGTAGTAGCCCTCAAAAGGCAGAGCAACACAACTAGTATGGGAGAACAAAATGCCGTCCCATCCTGTGATTGTGTCAAACGTCAGAGCAAAGTCTGTGCGTGTGCTTCCTACCTTGGAGCACAATCTCACTAATTTGGTGCAAATCTTGCAAGTGGGAGCAAGGGAATCCCCTGTGTGTGTGTGGGCTGCAGACCCCGGATCACATGCTCACTTCTTCAGTGTGAAACTCTGGCCAAGGCTCTTTAGGCAAGCATTCAGGATGAGTCTCATACCTATAAACAGTGTGATATATTGAGTGGGCACCTCACTCCTTGGAGCATAGTATCAATCGTTGCTGGTAATCTCAAAACTGAATGTAGGGGTGATAACTTGTGTCTGAGAGAGCTCATTCTTTCATTCAGGAGAGATAAAGGGGTAACAACCACCTGTATGTGGGATCAGGCTCATTTTGCCCCATGGCCCCTCCAGAAGGAGTGAGCAGGTTTTAAGACCCTGCTGATTCTGCTATCCGACAGGCTCGAGCCTTCTATCCCTTGCCCATCACGGCTCCCAACATCCTGAGCGGCAGCTTATGGACAGCAGGCAGCTCCGGACATGCCTGTTGCCAATTGAATGTAGACAGATCTACTGTTTAGACACTGGGAGAGAGCCATGAATCCACATTGGTGATGAAGAAGCACGCAACATACAGAACACAATGGTATAGTGTTGCAGTCCTGCTGAGAAATGACAATTCTGAGCACGTGAGCAGTAGGCTGGATCAGTGCTGCCCCATAAAAGGTGGAGAAGCCTCTGTGAGAAGTGGCAGTACTGTCCCAACGGTGAGAAGTGTAGTATTTTCACATTATGCTTAAGAACTTTAGGTTATTGAATAGTGCTGCTACATTCTGAGTAATTCCATCCCTTTAAATATATGAGCTCTTGTATAACCACGACAGTGTTGAGTTATTCTGATGATGACAGACTTGCTCAATAGTTCTGGTTCTGTATCATTAAATGTACTTCAGATCTTTAGAGTATCGGAAGGATAGCTCAGGGGCAACGTGCTCACCTTGGAAGCAAGACGACACAGAGCAACACAGGTTTGATCCCTCAGTCCGCGTAACACAGGTTCACTCCCTCGGTCCGCCCAACACAGGTTCGCTCCCTCAGTCCGCGCAACACTGGTTCGCTCCGTCAGTCAGCGCTTAGAAACCTCTGGGTAGTACACGCATTATAAATAACCAATTAAAATAAAAAGAAATTCATCTGTTGAGAAATGCTGGGGCCTTGTCAATAAGAGTGTAGCAGCTCAACTGAGAAGTGCTGATGTTGTCCCATCAAAAGTATAGCAGCCCCACTAAGATGAACTAGCATTGCCTCAACAAAAGTATAGTATTAACGCTGAGAAGATTCAACAATTATAGAAGCCCTGTTACAGCAGTACTATCCCATCAAGAGTATAGCAAGCTAACTGAGGAATAACAGCATTGCCCAATTTCAAATATGGTAGTTCTACTAGAAAGTGCTGGCTCATACGCCTCCGCTCCCGCCCATAGCATTCACCCTCACCACGTGCACACTCAGAGACATGCAGTCCCATTTGCCCTCTCCCTGCCCCTGCGCCTTGCCCCCTCCCTCGCTTTGCATATGTACCTCCATTTCTAAAAATCCTTCTGGGTTGGGTGTACCTCTACATCTGTGCACCCCTCTTGCCAACAGGGGTGCACAGATGTACAAATACACCAAACACAAAACGATTTTTAGAAATTGAGGGTGTTAGGCGGAAACCTGTGCAGTTCCCTCTGGGACCACTGCAAAAGATTTAGGACTACAGGTGTTTGGCAGTAAACCCACTTGGTAGCAGTCTGTACCACACAGATTCACTTGGTAGCTGTGGCTGAGCAGTCAGACTTCCCTCAAGAAGTGTTAGGCAGTATGTGGAGTATACAAAATAGGGCAATTTACACAGTAGAACAAGCAAACACGGAACAAGGCTTTGGTGTAAAGATATATAGTTATTTATTTATAAAAACACATCTATGAAAAACAGTCTGGCACTAATACGGCAAACAACTTCAATCACAATACTATAAGAAAAAGATCAATCCCCCTAACAATAGTTGGACAAGTCTAGGTTCACCTGCATCACTTATTTGCAGACAGAGGTGTATGCTTTAACCTAGATGGCACTCTAGTATTCGTTAGGACGGGAGAGAAAAATAAGGCAGGTTATGAAATCAACTCGGTACCAATACTTCTACGAACAAATGCAAGGCGAGTAAGGCAGGGTCTACTGTAGATCGCAAAGTTCAGAGGCCAGGCCCACTCGGAGAGAGGCAAGGTGATGTGTCCCAAAACAAAACGGTATCACAGTGGAAATGCACTTCGAGTCTTTGTCGCAAATTGTTATCGAAAGATTGGACCAGTTCAGAACAGAAAGTTACGAAAGCTTGGAGGCGACCCAATGGAAAGGCGAGGATTAAGACACCTCACTCTATCCGACAGAAAGGGAAGCCAGGCGGACACGGTACCTTGTTTGTGGAAAGACAGCTCCGGCGGGGGCAGTTGTTCCTGGTGGTGGATGCACGTCGGGTCTTTGCCAAGAGAAGAGATGATCTCGTCGTCGAAAAAAAGTTGAAGATCGTTGCACCACCAGGGAAGAGACCAGCCGCGGAGTGCTCCGTCACAAGGCACCACCTTTTGGTCGCGGTACAGAGGTAGTGGCTATCCGGTTGCCGAGGTGCTCTGCACGGCAATTCGACCACTTCGTTCTGGAGCGAAGAAAAAGCAAAGGGGACTGGTTGTTCCCACCAGTCAGGGGAAGAGCCTTTCCGGCAGGGAGATCTTCTCTGTCGTCGGGAAGTGGTGAGTCGGTTCAGCAGGGCTCCACCGGAGGCGTTGTCGTTGCAGGTCGGCTCAGCTTTACCCTCGTCGGATTCTTAGGTCCTGAGACGACTTCTAAAGATCCAGTCCCAAAAGCCCTGCTTTTATGCAGAAAACCCCCATTCATTCAGCCTAGATGTCAATCAAAACACGCTAAGTGGTGAGCGGGGTGGCTCACCACTTGGGCCAATCACACCAGAGTGCGACCTGAGTTGGCAAGGCAACTCAGTCCAGGGTGCCTAAACCCCCTCCCACACCCCATGTGGTACCCAGACAGAATGGAACCACTTTGGAGGGCCTCTGTGTAGAGGCCCGCCAAAAGTGGAACAAAGGGCTCAACCTTTGGTTTAGGAGTCACACAGACGAACACAGATGCCATTTTAAAAACCGAGTTCTGGCAGAAAATACCAACCGATAGATTTATTTAAGATAAATAAACCGGTGGTATGTTAGAGATTAACGAGGAAAAAGTATTAACCTCCAACAATGGGAAGAATCCCATAGAGTTATATTCGGGGTCGAATATAACAAGTAGTTTCCACTGCCACCAGCCAAAACTCGACGAGGGGGGACGGGACAGTGCCCCCTCGAATAACAGACCCAGGAGTAATCAAATCACTCCTACTAGTACGTCCACAATTGGATGGTTTGTACTAGTTCTGTTAGTAAATTTAGGTCTAGTAAAGCCAATGGTGACATTACATGCCCGGGGAGACAGTAGTCAGTCCCCGGGTATGGAGTCTATGGTGGAGGTCCGCTAGGACGCCCCAGTGTTACGGCACGGAGGGTGCGTTGTAACACACATAGCAAAACATATGAGACCCTATGGAGTAAAAGACCCCATAGCCCATAGAACACATTGACATTTAAAGGAATTACACACCTTCATGTCCAAGAGTGGGAGAAAAAGAGTCTCACTCTTGGCAGAATGGAAAAAACAAACTCCAGAAATCCAGCAAAGCTGCTGGGGGACTCACTAGGTTAGGAAATTCAGCCTAAACAGAGAACTCTCCCTAACAGAGGGACAGACTTGTTTTGCATCTGTGCCTCCATTTCTAAAAATCGCTTTGGGTTGGGTGTACCTCTACATCTGTGCACCCCGGTGCACATATGTAGAAGTATACCCAACCCAAAACAATTTTTAGAAATTGAGGGAGAGTTGCAAAGCAAGAGCCTCTTGCTTTGCATCTGTCCCACAATTTCTAAACATCGTTTTTCCCCGGCTTTTACCCGGGCCGCCAGAGCGAGACACAGTATGGATGGAACAAAGGGCCATCCATACTGCGTCTCTTCTCTCCGGCCGGGGGGGTGTGGGGGAAGGGGTCAGCCCTGACTTCATTCTGCGGAGGGGGGGTGGCGGGCCCCGCAGCCCCCCCGTACTCGGCGCCCCTGCTGCCCACACTGTGCTTGCTGCACTGTTCATGAGTACATGGGATTGGCATTCCAATGAGCAAAGGGGCACGAGGCCCTTCTTTCTGCGCTATTTATCAGATAGAGATAGATAGATCGATAGATAGATCGATCAATCGTGTTTTCATATGCGATTTGTGTATACCTTTTTTACGTCAGACACAAGCCTGTCAGAGCCATTATATTTAAAAAGAAAGAAAACACATCAGAAAAAGGGCTGTGCAATGCACAAACACAGTCACATGATGCAGTCAGCAGGTGCATCAGTTTTCATTGGATAATCAGTTTGTCTCCTTCCATGAAGGCGTCCCAGCCCTTCCTCTCCCTGGTTGCACCCCCTTAACCCTACTCCATCATCATAAACTAATTTTAGCTGGAAGGGCGGGTTTATGGGTTTGACTGGCTGGGCTGAAAAGTTAAATGTTTCATCTGTGTTCATACTCATATCCCACTATGCAAGTTATTGCTTTGCTGAATGACTTGACATTCAGATCTGTACTCCATCTATTAATCTGATAGAAGACTTGGAACTGGAACATACACTTTTTAGCTTTTCATCCATCACAATGTACTCTGCTGGTCTCTTGGAGTGCTGGAACCGGAATCTGCACTTTCCAACACAAAATGTGCCAGTGCACTTGACGACTGGCAACTGGAACGTGTACAATTCAGCAATACTTCCCCACAATCTGTAATGCTTGACTGCTTGAAGACCTGGCACCCAAATAAAAAGTTTTAAACTTTTTATTATTCTGTGAGATTTGAGATCATGCATCCAAAAACGGCTTCTACATTGCAAAGTCCTGCGCCACT
The DNA here is from genome assembly GCF_040938575.1 of Ambystoma mexicanum. Lineage (NCBI taxonomy): Eukaryota > Metazoa > Chordata > Amphibia > Caudata > Ambystomatidae > Ambystoma > Ambystoma mexicanum. The sequence continues at coordinate 1,270,828,250 of NC_090929.1, read as the reverse complement.
CGAAGGTCTGGGCACAAAAAAGGAATTTTATAAACGTCCTGATGCTATTCAAGTCGATAATATGCTGATAGAAACTATATCTCCCACAACTCAACCCACTGGACCTCAATTGACTCTGCACTTGCAAAGGGTTCCAGAACCATGATGAAGAAATGTCTAATTAAGTGTTACATTCAGTAGGAGGGAGCTTCACAGGTGTTCAACGCTCATTAAGGGCCTATCCAACTGTGGTGTTGTACCATTCCAAACAACATGTCACGTGTGGGGGATCCCATGACACATGATGTGAGGAAGGGGAGGAGAGAGAGAAATAAAGTAAGCATGTGTGCCAGAAACGTACAGTGCGAACCCAACCCACAAGTGGCGGTGTGTAAGGCTACTAGTCTCTGTCCGCGCGCCAGGCGCCTAGGCATGGGGCATCGCACTGGTGGCAAGGTAGTAAAAGCCCCATGTGCATCATTGCCAGCTCCAGACCCAGCCGGTTGTGCCGCTGGTATGCGGTACAGCGGGCGTCAACAAGGGCCCAGGCCGCAATGTGGTGTGCCTGACGCTGATGACAGCACCCTGTGTGGCACACGAACAGTGTGCCTGGTAGGCGGGGTTCCAAGGAGTCTGGAGAGCTGAGGACCAGAAATGCACATTGCTCGGCGGCGTTCTGATGTGGAGCGCGCAGCGGATAAGGCCCAGCCCAGGCCCGGCTCTAGCAGGGGGGGCAGGGGGGCCAGGCCCCCTCAGAGCCAGCCCCTGGCCCCTCCAGAAAGGAGGCCATGTCAGTGGTGTTATACACCATTAGTAACCAAGGCAGTGGGGGGTGGACGTCACTCTAAACATTCATCAGCAACCTCAGAGACATCATTCTGAGAGACTGAACTGCAGGCAGCTGGGCCAGGATTTGTTTTCTTGCCCTAGACAATGATTTATGCCCCACAGCCATGAAAATACAAAAGATTAGGGAGATGGAGGGCCATTCACACCTCTAAGTGAGGTAGAACACGTATTTAAGCAGGCTGCCTACAACTATTTTCTCAAACCTAAAATCACAATTTTGGTTTCTGTAATTTAAAGTATGTTTTTTTTGTGTGGGAACATAGTGTTTTTTTAAATCATGCTGAATAATGAATAACACATTACTATCGTTTGGTCTTGGATGTCTGCTTGCATTCACAGTAATTTGGTAATATGGGCCTATAAGCGCTGATATTAATGATACATATGGTGATCCAGGAGGACCCTGGCAGATGGGGAGCAGGTGCAAGTGGATCTAGGTCACCTGGCCTAAACCCCGCCCACCTGGCGTCTTCCAGGTTGGCTCTCTTTTTCCCCACTTAGCAATCCCCGCCCACCTGGTGCCTTTCTGGTTGGCGCTCTTTTTCCCTACTTAAGGAGCCTTCCAGCCTCTTTTCCTTTGCAGATGGGGAGCTGGTGCAGGTGGATCTGGGTCACCTGGCCTAAGCCCCGCCCACCTGGTGCCTTCCTGGTTGCTGCTCTTTTTCCCTACTTAAGGAACCCTCCAGCCTCTTTTCCTTTGCAGATGGGGAGCAGGTGCAAGTGGATCTAGGTCACCTGGCCTAAACACCACCCACTTTCTTAGCCCTGCCTCTTCCTTCATGCTCTTAACTCTTAGATTAAGGGTGTCTCTCGCCCCGGGCGGCCAAAACAAAGGGCTGATGAAGAAAAGGGCAATTCCTGTTTGGACTTGTTCGGACCAGGAGGACCCAAGGCCCAAACCCCCAGCTGAGACAGCAGGTAAGCATGCACCAACATGTGTTTACTCCCTCTGTCCCCACAGGCCATGGCCACCCCTTCTGGCCCCCCTGTGATGTTCCCTTGTGCCCCGATCCCTTCTCGCACACAGGTGTCTGTTTTGCTTGATTCTTCTATCCTGCTCCCCCCCTCTCGCCTACTTCTGCAGGAGTCTATCCTGATACATTCTGGTTACACCGTCTTGTGGTCAATGCTAGATTTGACTTTTATGGACTTCATTGATTCACAGTGCATCACCCTTTCTCAACTCTCATGGTGGACTTCCTTTTCATCTTGTACTCATGGTGGCCCTTAATCATGCTGTTCCCATCTTCACCTTGTATAATGGCTTGCAACATGTGTTACTACTGACTTCTGCAATTGTATTCGCGCTCTCCTCTTGTTTCTCCACTCATTCTGACTACTTACTCTCTGCCTCCTCTCATGTTCTCCCTTTTCCTATCTCCTCCCCTCTTCTCCTTACTTTCTTCTATGCACTTACTCTATCAGAATTGTCCTTGGACGTAGTATGATAGGAACCTCATCTGTCTCCTCCCCCCTTTCTTGTTGCCCCCGCCCCCAGCACTATCTGAAATGTTGTCAGGCCTAGTACGATAGTCGCTTCTTTTGTTCCTCCCCTCCCTTTCTGCACTTGTCTCCCTCACCTTTTGTTTTTCTCCGGCTCTATCAGAAATGTCGTTGGGCCTAGTACGGCAGTCACCTGTCTGTTTCCATTTCCTTCTCATTCTCCCCTTCCCTTCCTTATCTATATTTTAGCTCTTGCACTATCTGAAATGCCATCAGGCCAAGTACGGTAGTTAATTTCACATACTTACTGTTCATGGCCTGTAAGAATGTCAATGTATTTTCCCTTGTTCCCTCCCTGGCCTTGAAGTGCTTTGAAACACATTGTGTATAGGCGCTATATAAATAAACTATCATATCATATCATAAGTACTGACTTGATAACCTCATTCTGTTTGAGTAAGTTAGCATGCAAACAGAATATGTCTGCGTGTTGTGGGATTTGTTTAGAAAGTATGATGTAAATCATGGGTGCTGGGTGTTTATGCAGTGCCGGAAATGAAACACGAACACCCATAAAATAAGAAAAAAGAAGAGCGTTTTCTATAATGTTGTGGACAAAGTATAAAAGATGCACATCTTTTATAACTAAAAAGCAGTATTTCAATATTTTCTAAAGAGTGCAATCAGAGGTGGATTTAACATCTGGACAAGGGACAATTGCCAATGTCCATCCGTTCCCCCCCCCCCCCTGTTCTACCCTCTCACCTGAAATGCAAACAGCAGGGCTGAACAGGCCCTACTATTGAGATTGTATCTTTTTTTTTTTTTTTTTTTAATATGGAACGCTTCACAAATTTGCGTGTCATCCTTGCGCAGGGGCCATGCTAATCTTCTCTGTATCGTTCTAATTTTAGTATATGTGCTGCCGAAGCGAGCACGAGATTGTATCTTTTTAACGTGTCTCAGAGACAGATTATTTACAACAGTAAGTGCTATGGCAACTATGCTGATGAATCTGTGTCTTTTCCCCTTATAAGGTGATCACTCCAAAGACACTGAGGTAATCAATGCCACATACAACCAAATCCAGCTCTGGATGCTGTATAATGGCCTAGCCCTGAATAACTCAAAAACTGAGATTATTATCCTGGGCACCGGCCCCAAGTGGTGCCAACTTGATCAGTCCTGTTGGTTCTTTTAAATTGCAGACTGTCTGCTCCCCACTTTGAAAATAGTAAAAACCGTGGAGTCACTATTGACCAAGAGCTCTCAATGAGGTCCCATATCAGCGGCCTAGTGTCTAACTCAACATACTATATTACACTTTTTGCACAAATCAGACCATTCCTTGAGGCCTCCAGTTGTGCCACCCTATCCAGGACGATCATTGGGAGCCGCCCGGACTTCTGTGCCAGCAGTCTACTTGGGGTAGGCAAAGGAGAACTCAATCGTCTGCAAGTTGTGCAGAACAACGCAGTGAGGGCCGTTATAGGTATGTTTAAAATAGATCATATCTCAACAGCACGCAGAGCATTAGATTGGCTCCCCATTACAAAGAGAATCGAGAGAACCAAGTTGCAGACCCTTTGCCTTGCACATGCTTGCATGTATGGAATAAGCCCTTCTTATATGGCAGCACAGTTGAAGTGGCTATCTAACAGGCGTATATCCAATAACACAGGGTTGCTTTTCACCCCAAAGGCCAAACTTGTACAGGTCCAAAATGGATGCTTCCCAGCCGCAATTCCTCAGTTGTGGAATACTCTTCCGCCTGATTTGAGACTGTGTGCCAGTCTTCCCAGGTTCAAACGTGTCCTGAAAACCTTTCTTTTCGAGTAAATGGATCCTTGGCCTCCACTAGTTTCCCTCAGGTTCTCCTTGGGCCTATCTGAGCTTCATGCTTTTTATTGTATGTAATGTCAGCGCTCTTTTGCCTCCGGGCCACTGTCCTAGCGCTTTAGAAATAAATTAATTGAATTACAGATGGAAAAAGGTAAAAAGGCAATGGCACATTAAAAATAATTATATAGGGTTTTAAGAAGCTGTTTGTGTGATTGTTGGGTGATTAGTAATTAAGGGGATACAGAACAAGCTGTGTGAACCAATAACCTTGTCATGCATTTATTTTCATTTTGTGTCTGTATCAGACCTTTTGTAAGTTCTCATTAATTGCTTTGCTGGAGCTTGTAGGCTTCCATTCAGGATGGGGAAAATAAAGCTACAGTCATAGGGGATTATGTTCCAGGTCAGGTGGAGTGGAAGAAGTGGAACTAAATGCATTTAGCTCCACTTTTTATGAGCTGTAGGATTTTGTCTGATTTGATAGGCAAAGTTGGAGAGCAGATCAGACTTAATAAGGTCCCCCTGCCAAATCCGATTGGTATTCCACCAACAAATATTTTTACGTTGGTGGAAAACTAATGGATTCCTACGGAATCTGCCTGACTTTTACACCTGGCAAAAGTGGACAGAATCAAAAGGAATCCATTATGGATGGCTCCCACAATTGTTAATTGTGGAAGTGATTTACACTTTTCCAGACACCTAGTGGTAAAGTAAAGAACAAAGGCGATTTTCACCCGTGTTTTACTCTTTATTTTTCCAGTACTTGGTGGAAACAATTAAAATGAATAAATGGCCTCTTTTGCAAAAAGTGCAAACAGGAGAATTCTGCTCTATGCAGTTTAGAATTCAAAACAAAAAGTCCCCCCACCCTAATCTTTTCATCAACATGTTTCTACAATGATGAAAACTTTCTCAGATTGGTTTATCATGTAACTTGTGCATTTTTGAAGTAATGTGTATAAAATTGAGTATTATTTTAGGTATACAAAGCCAAACTTCAACACATATTTGTACCAACTTGACTCAGAAGATGTGTAGTATCTAAATTTCAGGCTTGTCTGAAATTACGGCTTTAGCACTTAACCAAAGGGTATGATCCCGAGCATTGTTTTCAATTTCACTATGCCTTGTCTGTAAAAATTAGGTTCCTCTAGAAGTGATTCTGTTTGCATTATAAGCTATTCCCAAAAGCCCCACTCATGGTTTGATAGATGGGCAGCACATGCATAAGGACACACACACACACACACACACACCTCCCTAACTTTGAAAATATCCGGGCCAAGTAAACACATCAAGCTAAGAGTCATCATGGACAATTGCATATTATAACCAGTATGTAAACAGTATGTACCAGACAATGATCTACAGGGGCATGGCAGGGGAGCAAGGCCCTCTCCTTCATGCCACACCCCACCAGGAGCGATACCAGGAGGCCGGAAACCCTTCAATCAGCACCGTCTGCCTCCTGATGCATTTTGTGTTTAAAACATAATTTTGGACATGAACCATTGATGGGAGACATTCAGAATGGGACTACTGTAGGGGATCAATTGGAAAGGAGGGGGGTGGATGTGACTGGTTGGGTGAAGGGAGGCTGTGTATGTTATTGGAGAATATGTTTTTGTGCTCTAAATATTGCTAAGATCAACAAGACTACCTGTATTGATTGGGCATGGAATGTTCTGTTCTTGAAATAAAAAGAAGTTTGAATAAAATGTAATTTTGTAAGAAATAAAATCTTCTATTCCTTGCTTCAGTATTCTGGGGGATGGGGGAATCTATCCTTCACAACAAGATGGAGGGAGCGCAAGTATCTCCTCCAGGGACTGCCTGGAGTAGTCACAGTGCTCAGGAAGGTTATGTTGGGCAGAAACCATCTGAGATAGAGGGTACAAAGACAGGGGGCCTCACTGCACAGCCCTTTCAGAGGAAGAGCAGGAGGCATCACCCTCAATTCTCCCAAGCCAGGTAAGGAAAGGCATGCCGGGTGCTGTTGTGAACAGGTGGAAGGGTAGGTAAATGGGAACAGTGGTTAGGGCAGCTGAAGGAAGGTGTCTGATTGGTGAAAGGTGAAGGAGGATCAGATATAACAGAAAGGGGAGAGCAGATGGGAAGGGAAGATAGGTAGATTGAAGTTGCAACACTATTTGCCTTGCTTCTCTTTTGCTATGTACTGTTTTTATAGAGCGGTGCCAATGTATTTTTGCACATCCGAGAAAACAAATTGCTGGATCATGGGTCTGGGAAATCTGGATTCACGCCAGCACTTTGATTAAGGTACTCCTAGACCCACACCCAATGGAATGTGTGCTCCCCTAGTCACAACCCTGGCCCACCCAGATGAAAATTCCTGGAGCCGGGCCTGGCCCAGCCAATGCCGGTAAGAGCTGCATGCCGTTGAAAGGGCGTAGAAGTGGCCCGGCAGGCGGAGAAAAGTAAACCTGAGACCCGTGAGCAAGGACTTTCCCCTAATGTAAACGTTACACTCCCTGGGTGGCTAGGCAACCTGCGGGTCAAACTGAAAAAAGCATGCAGCCACCATTGGGGAAGCAAGGAGGCATTGAACATCAGCACTGAGCATAGTGCAAGGCCAGAGGCAGTGAAACGTAAAGGCCTGCAGACCCACGCGGGAATACAATATCCCCACAAAGCTCCACAAGGAGGCAACTGTGTACGGCCTGTACAAGCCGAAAGGAGAATAGCATGCACGCACCTCATACCTATTCACATCCATCCATGGAAAGAGAACACACAAGTAGGATGGACAGCCTGCAGGCAGGAGTGGCTGGAAGGGGTACCCCCAGCACCCGAATGGGAACAGCCGCAGAACAAGAATGACCCATCCCATGGTCAGATGCAACACATAGTGCAGTCACAAGACCATTTGACCCCTATGCAACAGGCGCTGCGCTGCAATGGGAACTCTGGCTGCAGCAGTCTGAACTCCGCGTCAAATCCAAAAAGACCACTGATGCCGAAGAGCGACGGACGCAGGGACTATATTTCACCAAAATGCCAGAGGTAGCGGAAGTGACATCACACGACCCTTGACTCCTGATGACATCACAGGAAGTGATGTAATTTGTCCCCACCCCAAAGTAATATCGCGGGAAGCATGGAACACGACCTTTCACCCGTTGACAATTCAGGAAGTAGCATCACATAGCATTGTACACTAGGAAAAATATGGTTACACTATCACTATAATGTGATGTACATTTCATACCTCAACGGATCGCCATATGTATCCTTAAGATCAGTGTGTGTATAGGCCCATATTACCTAATTACTGTGATTGGAAGCAGACGTCCATGACCAAATGATAATGATGTGTTATTATATAGCACTTAAGCTTAAGCGCTTTACATAGAAGAAATATACACCCAATATCACACAACCTGTGTTGGTACCCATTTATCAACCTCAGAAGGATGAAAGGCTCAGTTTAGGCGTTAGAACAGACTAAATCAGTAACTCACCCCCTGAAGTGTGCCTGAAAAAAACCTTTAATGAGTCTAGCAATTATTGTATAGAATTCCAGAAACACACATTTTTTGGCATTCCTATTCTTTCTTATTTAGGTTCAGTGCTGAAAGTGTTAGACTTGTGGCCCTCATGTTCTTATTTTCCTTCTTTTTTAAGGGGCCTGATCAAGAAAGCTAGCCACTCCCGAATTAAAGAGCCACATGGTGCTGGCCACAGCCCAGGAGCTTGCATTGCAAAAAAATAAAATAAAACAAAAAAAAAAGTTTTTTTAGAGGTTGAAAGGGAGACCACAGAGGTCGCAAGGGAGACCTCAGAGGTCACACTTGCGACCTCTTGCGACCCCCAAATGACGTCCCTGGACGGATGCTATTGATGCTAAATCTAGGCACATTAGCACTAAGACTATTTTACACCTTACCTAATAGAGGACAAGCTAATGATTTCGCAGCAGCGAACGCGGATCTGATTACGAAGCAGCGAAAGCAGCCCAGAATGGAAAATTCAGACTGGAACTGAACCCAGACTATGTGCGTTTCCAGTTGAGCATGGCCCGGCAAAGACCTAGAGAGAAAATCGATGATTTTTACGCCCATATCAGAGAGATGGCCCTAGGGTGTGAGTTCACAGATGAGGACTTTGCAGTATGTCAGCAAATCATCCATGGGATATATGATATGATATGGCATTTATACCGCGCCTGTACACAAGTGTTTCAAGGCGTGACGAGGCAGGCGAGGGGAAACAGAGGGAGGACAAAGACAGCGATCCTACTAGGCCAGGTGACAATGAGATTGCGCAAGTGCAGGGGTGGGGGGGAAAGGGCAAAAGCACAGGGGGAAAGGGAGGGGGGACAGTGCAGTACATAGGATAACAGTACGATAAATAAAGACAATAAATAACAGTGCGGCCAGCTGGTGGCAAGTGCACTGGTAAGTGCAGACATCAGGTGTCAAGTGCTAGTAGGGGCTCAGGGGATACAGAAACAGTCCCTGAGTGCAAGGGTTGCCAGGGGGGGCAGTGCAGGTGTGCAACTGGCGGGGAGGGGACCTGGGCCCGAGATCAGAGGGTAGCCAGGTAACCAGTGCAGTTTCAACCAGGAGATCAGCAGGGGAGAGGAGGAGAGAAAGCAAAAGCAAAGAGGAAGGTCTTGAGGTGCTTCCGGAACCGGAGATGGTTCTCCTCAAGTTACAGAGAGGCAGGGAGGCTGTTTCAGAGGGAGGCACCAGCAGAAGAAAGAGATCTCCCACCAACTGGCTGTTTGGAGAAGCTACTGACCCTAAGGGAGTTGGAGGTGGATGAGCGAAGAGCTCGAGAGGGAAGATATTTAGGAAGAGAGAGTTGAAGGTATTTCGGTCCCAGGCCGCAGAAGGACTTGTGGACAATGCAGAGGGTTTTGAACTTAATCCTCGCCGCCACTGGGAGCCAGTGCAGAGATTTCAGTCCTGGAGAGATATGATCTCCTGGCTTGAGGCCAAGGACAAGTCTCGCAGTTCTGTTTTGGATCAGTTGCAGAAGCCAGAGAGTAGAGGCAGGCAGATTTAGAAAGAGGCTGTTGCAGTAGTCCAGCCTAGAGAGAACCAGAGCTCTGGAGACAGTGAGCTTCTGGGGGAAGGAGAGGAAAGGGAGAATACCTCTGATGAGGTACAGCTGGTAGTGTGGCTTCTTAGAGACGTCAGAAATGTGAGGAGAGAAGGAAAGCGAGGAGCCGAAGATGACCCCTAGGTTTTTAGCTTCACAGGTGGGAGCAGGAGGAGGGCCAAGAGAGGTTGGCTAGAGAAGTTGAAGTTGTGGAGAGTCATCCTATCTACAAAAACCTTACCACTAGATCAGATCCTGGCAATGGGCTTACAAAGAGAATGCACCGATGAGCAAGTCATAGCAATGGAAGTGGCCATGAGCAGACTGCCGATCGACAACTTCAAAGAAGAAGAGAATATAGCAGCCATTAAATACAGACCTGATGGGAGAAGGACTGCTAATGCCCTGCAATGCCAGCCAGGTCAATGGCAACAATCCTGCGAATGGCGTGGCGGCTCATAGCACAGGGGGGAGCACTGTCCGGTGCTAAGAGCCACTTGCCGAAAATGCAAACAACTCAATCACTGTGCAGCGGGCGGCCTGACCTCACCCCCTCAGAAGAAAACAGGGCGGGCAAGCCACAACACATCCCAGAGGTGAGACAAAGGGAAAGCGAGAGCCGTATTAGCGGATCAAGGACATTTTAGTGATAGTGATCAGGAAGACGCAGCATCAGAAGAAGAATCACCCCTCGAAAGGCCAGTAAACCGGACCATGAAACGCACCTAACTAACAAGTTCACATGATCTCAGCCATTAAGCCATGCAAGAAAACTCACAAGAGGAAAACCACCCAACTGACCTGATCTTAGCTGACAGAATCCCCATGAAGGTGGTGATAGACACCAGAGCAACAGTAAATGTGATGCCTCTAGCCAAGTTCAAAGAACTGAAACCGCTACCCCACCTACAGGACAAGAAAGTGCAAGTATTTATTTTATGGCGGTAAGAAGCCCCTGCCCGTATTAGGATTCTTCCAGTCAGATCTGATCCATAACGAAACTACTTGCAGGATCTGCATATGCACAGTCAATGTATAAATGGAAACCCTCATGAGCTGCAAGACGGCTGAAAAACTCAAACTGATGTAGTTTGCATTCAGTGTCAACCCTCCCGACGTTGACAGACTTCTGGAAAAACATGGCAAATTATTCCAAACAATTGGGTGCCTGAAAGTTGCACATTGACCCGACCGTCGAACCCAGAGCAGTAAGACACTGCTGTGTCCCTTTCTTCTTGCGAGAAGCAGTAGAAGCTGAGTTAGATAAACTCAAAAGCCTAGGAATCATCAAGAAAACGTCAGGCCTCATTCCCTGGGTGGGTACCCCCCATGGTGGTGACACAAAAACCTAAACAACCAAACGCTCTATATGTAGAGACATGCAACTCCCAAATGTAGCGATAGGACGCAAATGCTACATAACAGCAACTATCGATGTACTGATTGTAGTTCTGATTGGAGAAATAGTGTTCAGTAAGCTGGACTTACATTCTGGGTACCACCAGAAACGCCAAGCGCAGGAATGGTGATACATCACAATGTTCTCGTTCCACCTCGGCTTCCGGAGGCACACCAGGTTGAACTTCGGCAAATCATCGGCGGCAGAGGTATTCCAGAACAAGATCCAAAGAGTCCTGCAGATTTAGCAGGAACAACCAATGTCAGTGGTGACATCCTTATCCTTGTGTATGGGAAGACGCATCAAGAACACAATACTTGGCTGGGAGCTCTACTGCAATGACTGAAGGAATCAGGTTTGACACTGCACGCTGAGAAGTGTGAATTTGGGAGAAAAGAACTTGCCTTCATTGTTTATGTCTTTAACGCTGAAGGAGTGTCACCAACCCTGCTAAAGTCACAGACCTAAAAGGAGCCAAAGCCCTTGCATCTGCCTCAGAAGTCAGATGATTCATGTAGATGGCAATGTACTGTGTCTTGTTTATTACAGATCTGGCCATGATCGCAGCTCTGCTGCGAGAACTCACCAGAAAAGGAGTGCCATGGGAGGGGTGTAAAGAACAGGAAAGGGTGTTTCAGCAGATCAGCGATCATCTGACCGGAAAAGCAAAAATGTACCTCCTCGGTCAGCTAGCCAAAATATTCACTGACCATAAACCGTTGATCCCAATTTTCAAGGGGTCAGCACTGCACCCACCAGCCCGATTGGAAAAGTGGATGCTACAACTGCAGCCTTTTGACATAGAAGTCATCCACCATGCAGGGGCAGACAACCCTGACAACTATTTATCCCGGCACTCAAGACTTGTGACCCGACAGGAATGAGAACACGTGTGAGAGACTGAAGAACATGTGTGCCATGTAGTGGCATGTGCCCGCCCTAAAGCAATGACCCCGCCAGAAATAGTTGAAGAAACAGAGCGAGACTCTTGCCTACAGCAAGTAAAACAAACAATACAGTCAGGAGTCTGGAAGAACTTTCTCTCAGCCACAACGCACCGTACAGCAGCAGCGCAAGAATAACTGTAATCCCTGTTTGGGATTCGACACAAACCGACATCAACCAAAGGCGTCATTCTAAAAGAGCATGCATTGTACTGCCCGAAGCGCTGGAGGCACGGGCCCTCAGGCTCGCACATGAAGCACACCATGAGGTACTGAAGACCCAGGCATACCTAAAATCGCGAATATGGATACCCACGATCCAACAGAGTCCTGACCCTAATTGGAGCCTGTATAGCCTGTCAATCCTACCAAGCAGACGATGGCCCCGAGGACATCTACTGGTAGTGGTAGATGCATTCAGCTGGTACCCAAAGGTGGAGCCTGTGAAGTCCACGGATGCATCTTCAGTCATAACTGCCATGGAGAGGATATTTGCAGTTCACTGCCTGCAAAATAAAGAGCGATAACAGACCCCCATTCACAAGTCGGGAGCTGCAGAACTTTCTGGAGAACCTCAACATACGCCACCACAAAATCACCCCATGCTGGCTGTAGGCCAGTGGGGATGCCGAAATGTTTCTGTGGTTTCTGAACAAGGTAATGCGCATCGCCAAAGACCAACAACAGTCATGGCTACTAGCAGTTTACCGGTTCCTGTGGTCATTGCGGCAGACCCCTCACACCGCTACCAGAAATAGCCCTGCTGCACTGATGTTCGGGGTTCCCATTCAGGCCGAACTTCCACTCCATCCCAATTAGGTGGTGCCAGAAATTGACATGGAGCAGGTAGAGAGAACTAGGAGGCACCACAATGCTAGAGAGAGAAGTGCCCGCCAGGCACACCACGAGAGCTCCAATCCAGAGACACTGTGTTGGTATAGAATTGATCTCCACCTAAGAAAATGACGTATGAATCACACCCCTGGACAGTGGTCGGGGCTGACCATAGCATTGTAACGGCTGCTCGAGGACAAGCTGTCATAACCTCGAACATATCTCACTTCCGCAAAGTACTGCAGACGATGTGGAAGGAGGGAGTCGCGTAAAATCCAAGAAGCAATGAGTCACCAGCCTATCGAGAGGAATCTTAAGGAGAGGAAGAAACGAGCAACACGGATGATGCCACACCGGCACCTGGCGCCCCTGATCCTGGTGCCTCCCAAGCTGAAGAAGCAGACTTCCCCGAGAGAAGGCACAGATCCCGCTATGCACTGAGAGAACAGCTCCAACCATTCTCCCAACTGCGAGGGTATATACTCAATGGGGTGTACCACTGGGAGAAGGTGCCACCGTGAAAGAGATGTCCAAGACCCCATGGCCCGCCGTACTGAACTGTGGTACAGTTGCACTATTGTTTTGTTAATGCACATTTTGGAGGAATGTGGTGTACCATTCCAAACAATGCGTGACATGTGTGGGAGCCCACGGCACGTGACGTGAGTAAGGGGAAGAGGAAGAGAAATAAAGTAAGAATGCATGCCAGAAACGGGGCAGTGCGGCGGGTGAAGCCAAACCATGAGTGTCTGTGTGTTTTATTGAGGGGTGGTGTGTAAGGCTACTAGTCTCTGTCGGTGCCCAGGGGCCTAGGCAGAGGTCATCACACCAACCACAGCGGATGACCTGCAGCCTGGCGAGTTTTATGCCTCTTCTTCGGTAGTTCACTGAGCCCAATGATTCCTGACCAAAGCATTGAATGTATTATCCCATCTGGCGGCTGTGTGTATTCTATTCTTGTTTTGTGCATCTGCTTGAAGCTGTGTTCTCTTACGAAGCCTGTGTTTCATCGCTTCTACTGTCAAACATGGGACCTCATTACAAGTTTGCCGGTCTGGTAACTACGGTACCGGTAAGCTTGTCCGTACCGTAGTTACCAGGCCGGCAAACTACGAGTTATACTTGTGGGTGCCTTTCCACCCGCCAGGACTGGCCTGCCGGGCGGAACAGCACCAGCGAGCAAAGTATGTCAGATGCACCAGCACCATTCTGAATTGCGCCGGGGCATCCGACCTCCCCTTTCCCATTGAGCCCCATGGGGTTTAAACAGGAATGGGGAGTAAAGGTTTCCGGCCCCTGGCAATGAGTAAATACAGGGTCCGCCAGGGTTGTTATGGCTCTGTATTTCCCCATTGCCAGGGGCCGGAAAAATTCGAAAGTTTGGCGGCAGCCTGCCGGTTTTACCGGCAAGGCTATCGCCAAACTTGTAATGAGGCCCATGGTCTTAAAGGCGGTTCTTAAATTCTCACGGCTGATGGACGCATTTTATTTGAACTCTCAAGGCTGGAGGCTACATTTTGAACTCTCAAAGCTGAAGGTTGCATTGTGAAAACTCACTGTTAGGCCGGTAGGTTTTGGTTATTATCACTGAGCAAGCTTCGCCCCTTGTGCAGTAGGCCTATTGCCTGCTTTGTGATGCAGAAGACTGCATATATTATGCATGCTTAACACTAAGCAATTCCTGACGTTTGTGATTTTCTGACTGCTTATTCCTTTTGTTGTTGGAGTATACTGAAAGCAAAAGAACAAGCACCAGTACACTAATTCAAAACCAGCAGTGGCTGAACTAGTCAGACTGCACTAGACATAAAGTAGTATTATAAGGATAGCTGGTATTATTATTCATAGTCGGTGTGGGATCAGTGTCAGATATGCATAGAGGAGCACAACAACAGAGGAGCTCTTAAATTGTCCCCGGCCAAATGTGACTATCTTGTTCAGCTTTTTGCTTTACATTCTGGGACTACCAGTCCTACATTTCCAGTAGGAAAAGAAAAACTGCAAATACCAGAATGCAAAATAAAACCTGCCATAATTAAACAACTTACACCTGTCATGTCTAATATTGGAAGCACTATCCAGAAAATTGCACCAAAGCAGAACACAACATTTGGATCTATGCCATTATTGCGACCCTCAGAAGTCTGACGGGCAAAAATGCGATTTTTTTTACCCCCCCCCCCCCTGTACAACACATACATATACAGGGGGAGACCCCCTGTAGCACCTCATACTTGTATTATATCCCATAACCCCCACATATATATGTGGGATAAGGGGGGATCCAAAAAAAAAGAAAGTCTGAATTTTCGGCAGAGTTCTGGAGGCGACATTTTGGTAAATTTCCCAACATTTCAGTACATGTTCTAAAAAACAAAGCATGCATTGGAAAATGCTCAACCTAAAGTGAAGGGGTCATTTAAATTTTCCATTCTCTGGGTTAACTTTATTATCCAGCAGTTGCCTGTCTATGGCTGCTCAAAATGTGTTTACTTTTTACATTTTCATATATTGACTGGCGGATCTGTATTGATTGCTTAATTAGTAGAATAGTATTTAGGCTACCATAAACCAGTTTGGTTCGATGCAAGATAAAAAACAGCACGTTATACTTTTTTACATTGTTTAAATACATATGCGCTTATCAGGTCGCCCCAATGATGTTGGAAGGTGGTTTAATTTTAACTGCTTGGTTAGTGTTTGACCCTTACTCACAACTTTAAGCCCACCTCGAGTTAACCTTAATTATTAATATGAAGAAAGAAACTCTTCTGGAGACTTGCGCCAAATTTGGTATTTAGAAACAATATTTAATCCACACAGTCATGCTTCTGTCTGTGTTGTTTCATACATTCAGCAGTACTCTATTCAGGATTGTTACAGCGTCACAATAAAATCAAATTGCCCCCTTCTGATTATTAGCACAAACACCACGGAGAAGAGCAAATGCGTTTCTGCTTCAAACCGTACCAAGCCAAATTTAGTTTGGGCTATTAGGTGGTGCTTAACTGTCACCTATAAGTTGTCACCTATAAGCCGATGCTAATGCATTGAAGTACAGGTAGGCAGGAGATGGCATGTGAGGAGTGACACACAGCTTGAAGGTGTTGTTTGGTTAATGACTCACCTATTGATTGCTCAATAGGCCCATTCCCACCCAATACCTGCAACTCCCCGCCCAAATCACAGCCTCCCGGAATCTCTTTGAGCATGTTCTTTCAAGTAGTACTCTCAAACGTTAGTGTGACAGTGTTCTTTCTAAGCCGTCTGCTGGGTTAAGGTCTGAATTGCAGCTGTAAATGGCTATTGGTGCAGTAAAAATGACTTTGCAAGTGTACCTTCAGCCCCTTGAATTAGAACAAATGATTTGTATACTAATTCCCAGCCCCCCTGCAGCTGGTTCCCTTCCTAAAGCATGTTGCAGAAGTGGATGTTATTATTACAGAAGGATAAGTTACTCAATATGTCTTTCATTTTTCCTCTACCAACGTCTGCATATTTGATCTCTTCTGTATATATATTTAAATGTTTAAGACACAAACAAACCTGGCCAGTTACACAGTAAAGCAAACATGACTTGTATTATGTGTTTTAAGGTTTGTTAGCAGAATTGTCTTTTGATGATTAATGACAGTCCTCATTTACTGGAACTAGTACTACTTTATGGTATTCCAGTGTTGTGACATGATTGGGTAAAGTGCTCAGTGCTACAATCTATGGACCTCAGTAAGGCAGTGCAAGAATAATGAGGTGGTCATTTCATGATCACCACTTCTTTTGGTGGTAACAGAATTACCATAATTTTTACTGCGCTGCCAAACTATAGGTTTGGAGAATCAGGTTTTGAATGTTTTAAGTCTAGCCTTGAAGATTTGTGACCCCTGTAATTGGTGTAAAGACAATTACTCATCGTTGTGCAACAGCCTTGCTGTCACTGACCAATTTACCACATTGACTCCAAGTTCAGGATTAATGGACGTTTAAACTAGACATTATATACTCATCCATACCTCAGATAAGGTTTTGAGGTGGGAACATTTTACACATTGTTTTATTAGAGTGTAAATTAAATTGTAAGAGGTCAAATAATTGGCTTCAGCAATAGTATATAGTATGGGACATGCACCCAGAACATTACTGAACTTGAAAATGAATAGGACACATAACCAAAACAGCTGTGTAGCAAAGAAGTCTGACTTCAAACAGCCTGGAACTGCCATGGGCCTACTTTCACCCCGGGCCCAGCTAATAAATATGTAGCTGAATTCAAACTAACACACATCTATGCAGATACCAGTGCCTGCAAACATCACATCGAACTATGGTTGTGGTACATAGATGACGTGTTCATGATGTTTAATGGCCTAGACAGAGAATTTCTATCTTTCTGTACATGGTTAAATAAAAGGAACGCCTTCTTGAAGTTCATGCATTCCTCCAACAAACAAGAGATTCACTTTCTAGATCGAAAAATAACAACTTTTCATAACCAACTCATGACATTGGTCTTTCAAAAACCAACCAACCGCAATGCTCTCCAGCTTTATAGCAGGTACCATCTAAAACCCCTGCACGATTATCTACCATTTGGACAATTCTTAAGATATGGAAGAATATGATTGAACTTTTAGGATTACAATCAACATGCTCAGTTGCTGTCAAAACCGTCTAGCTAGTATAGGCTATCCAAGAAAGTTACTTCGACAAGCTTCAAAGAGAGCACAAAATATCTCAAGGGAAATCACACTGCTTCAATGTCAACAAGAGAAAACGGGATAAAAGATTACAGCGGCATTTAGCCACTTTCTGTTGCTTATCAAACTGAAACAAGAGATCAACAGACTTTGTCCAATCCTACACATGGGCAATGTAGCTATGGAACATCCACGTTATGTGACTAAACAGAGAAAAACATCTGTGATCTAGTGGTTCACACAGTGTCTGAGAATGAAAACAGCAAGACCATGATCAAAGAGAACTATGGTGTGATAGACCTTTATGACGCCATTCACTATGCAGGAGGCGCTCAGTCTGTACCCTAACTAAACGCAGCAAACATCTACAAATAGGATGGCGTTCACCATGACTTCAAAAAGAATGTACTAATTGTAATTCCCAGAATGTTATTTACCTCATAGCATGTCCATGTAACTTAAAATACATTGGGATGACGATGAGACCAATCAAAAAAGGAATCATTGAACATAAGTCCTACATTAGGACAAAAATGACACCTGCACCATTGGTAGAACAATTATTGCAGATGAAGGACACAGTTGATCAATTGAAGTGGACAGTTCTCGAAAAAGTCAAGAGACCCACAAGAGGGGGTGACATAGCAGCTTTGCTCCTTAACAGAGAACGAAAATGATGTTCAGACTAGATACTGATATCCACGGTCTAAACAAGGCTATGCACTGGAATAAGTTTGCAGTCTTAGGACACTATTCAAGAAATTGTGTCAACATGGGGACTTTCTAAATTTGTGTCTCAATGCCATATATCAGTACTTTTGATAAGCTCTGTGCCTTCCTTCTGATCAGGGGACCTCCTGCAACCACCAAAATGCAGAAGGTTTGATTGCGTATGATGGGACCAAGTGACATTGACTGCAGAGATTGACGTCACATACACAAAATCTAAAGGATGGGAGAGCATGTCTCATTAGCACTAGAAAAAATATCTTTACTGAAAATAATGGAGTATGAATATTGGGTGCTCCATGATACACTACATTACTGTCTCGAGTGTGAGCACTGCCTCTAATTCATATCCCCTAACAGACCTTCAGTATCCGAAATGGCCTTTCCAAGATGGCACTGACAATTGTGTCAGTCATCCATTCGCTCCTCCTCATTCATCCACGAAGCAACACAGGCATGACACGTACAGATGTTGTCCCATACAACTGTTTCGTAATCCCCTCATGGCATTGTGCCACAAGGATGCATTATCAGGGCTGGAATCTACAATCTTGTTCTTGGACTATGGTGCCAGCACTACACCCTGCATGACCTCACAAGTCCTACAGGTAAATTGTTGCTGCGCCATATGCCCATGCCAAATTTAGTATTCACTAAGATGGATTTACAAAGTCCACATTAAGCCATCACAAAGATAATTTTTACTTCGTACCCTTTCTCCAAATAGAAAGGTGTTCAAATGCCCCTATTCTGCGAATTGCATGTATGTATAGACGTTCCAGCACTTGTGAGCACACTTCCAAGCACCAATCAAAGTGTGGCTAATTCTATCAGAAGAGTCTGACACGTGACTTGCATTTTAGTTGGAGCAACCTATTAAAACGTGTGTTTTTGTTTTTTATGTTCCCACTGTAGGTCTGTGCTGTCCCGGACAGCCATAGACTAGGTGAAACGTTGATTTGTTTCTCCCTTATGTGTTTTGGTAGCTCTTCACTCAGGCTTTTGAGTCTAGACTGGAGTAGATTGCTCGTTTGTAAAAAAGTTTCTTTTTAAAAAAAAAGTAGTTGCTGTTATTAATTCAGTGCCCCAACTCGGGGGTATGAGAACAGGGCGGGCCCTCAGCTAGCCCTTTTTGACAGTCGGCACACCACTGACACCCCAGTTATAGTCCCACATTGCAATATAAGGACAGCGTAGTTCTTCTTGAGAGACAGTACGTCAGTAATCATGTGTTAAACTATGAGGACCCACCCTTGTGTGTTATAACACTAATTCTGGTGGGTCAATCATTTTTACTCAGCATGGTACAACCATCCCCTGCCTAGTGTTTCCTTTGAAAAAGCTATTACATTTGTGAAGAACCTTCTCCTACACATTGGGCCTCATTACGAGGAAGGAGGTAACCATGGCGCTTTTTGCGGCCTTGCTACCCCCATTCCCGGTACCTGGTAGGGTTACATGAATGGGGAAATACCGGGCCATTCCGACCTTTCCCCATTCAAGGAACGCGGACCCGGTCCTTCCCCATTCCCATTTGAGCCCCCATAGGGCCCTCTTTAGCAGCGCTGTTAACACCTTAACGCCTAACTCGTAATGACCCCCAAGATCTTAATATAAACCGTTCTATGAAGAAGAGTTAAGCCTCTGAAGATAATTCTCCAAGTGAAAGAGGGCAGTGAAGCAGTCCAGGTGCAGGGTTAACATATCCATTTCATGTATAGCATTTATTTCAGTTAGAGCTTTGTAAAGGATTACACAGTAAAAATCGATTGCTATAGGTAATGTGTCATACCGCAAGAAGTGGGAATAGCTTAAATATCTTGCATATTAGGAATAGATGCATTTCTGATTTTTTTCTTGTTTGTGTGTATTTATTATATAGTCTGATGTGGGAAAGTAATGAATTCAATCATATGTAGGGATGTAGCTGTTGTTATTATTATTATTATTATTATTATTATTATTATTATTATTATTATTATTATTATTTTTAATATCTTTATTGGATTTTCAACAAGTAGTGACAAACAAAGGATCATTGATTAGTCAATGCAATATGCATAATCCAAAAAACAACATAATAATATAACATTCCCAACGCTCTCGCCCCACCCCCTCCCTCCGAGACCTCAGGTACATCCACTTTATTCTTCTGGACCTCGTGTCGGGCCGGGACTGTCCGTACTAACTGAGGTGCTGTGTTGAGCCGCTTGGTAGAGCAATGGCACTGTTAACGCCACCCAACGGAGTAGTTCATCACTGAAGTCTAACCTCTGTACCTGAATCGCTGTCTCCCAGGCCGCGGTCTCAGCGGCTATCCATCTTTCGAGGTCACCCCACCAAAGGGCCTCGCTTAGGCCTCCGGCGCTTTTCCATCCCATGGCTATGCGTCTTTTCGCTGTGATGTATATCAAGTCTTTGAGTTTATTTAGGGACTTATTCTTACTGTTTCGCTTATAGCTTCCCAAAATACAGGCTGCTGGTTCGTGAATTTCCACTTCAATCTCTGCATTTGCTACCCTCTCCTGCACATGGGCCCAGAACCTCTGGACCGTCGGGCAGCCCCAAAACATGTGGGTCATTCCCGCCCTCGGCTCCTTGCATTTGGGGCATGTCTGGGTTGTGGCTCCTTTGAACCTCGATATGGCGTCAGGTGTAAGGTAGGCCTTGTTGGTAATGTACAGTTGGATGAGTTGGAGATGGGCATTTCTAGAGATCTTTTTATGGTAGTGAGTTATTCTCTCCCATGCTTTGTCCTCAAATTCAAGGCCCAATTCCCTCTCCCACCTCTCTTTGCATTTAAGTTCATTCTTGGTCGTGCCCTGCAGTAGGGCTTAGTATAGTTTGGAGGTTGCGTGGCCTCCCTCAGCAGTGCCCAACATCGACTCAATGATATAGTTCTCCATGACTTGGTCGGTGGCCTCCGGCCATCTGTCCTTCATGGCCTATGTCACTGCTCTGTGGAGCAAAAACTGGCCTGTGGGCAGGCCTGTGGACTCGCTGAGGTCAGTGAATGTCATGAGCTCCTGTTCGTAAGTGCGGTCTCCTAATACTGCCACCCCATAGGGTTCCCACTGAGTGCGTGTTTCCGTGTGTCCCCATGAGAGTTTAGCCATGACTGCTGCAATGGGGATCTGCGGGGAATACGGGTCTATCGCCCCCACTGATTTACAGGCCCGCTTCCAGAGCTGGGATCCAAGTCTAACCAGGTATGGGTAATGTCTCAGAGCCCCCTTGTCAACCCATAGTAAGTCTCGGAGTAACAGTCGAGGCAGAGCTAGTTGGAGAAGTCGGGTGTCTGAGGTGGTTTCATCTGCCATCCATTGCGTCACATGCCTTAGTTGGCTAGCCAATTAGTAAAGTTCGAAATTCGGGACCTTCAATCCCCCCCTCTCATAGGGTCTATGGAGAATGTCCAGCGCCACCCTATGCCTACCTCCCTGCCAAAGGAATCCCCTACAGAGTTTGTTTATGTTTCTGAAAAAGGAGCGAGGGGTGTTGAAGGGGACGTTGGAAAAGCAATGCAGTAAACGGGGGAGTGCCACCATTTTGAGGAGACACGCTAGCCTCGCAACTGAGAGTGGGAGCTTACCCCAAAAATCTATGGACTTTGCAAGGGCATCTTTAGCCCTAACCGTGTTAAGAATGTGTTCGGTGCTAGGGTTACAGTGTATGGTAACGCCCAAGTATCTAAACGTTGTCACCTGCCATTGACGGTCTAGAGGGGGCAGGGATCTGTGCTCCTCTCTATACAATGCAGCAAGGGGATAGAGACAAGACTTGTCTTTGTTGATCTGAATGCCCGTGTGTTTGTGGAAACCATCTAAAGTCTCTAAAATGTAGGGCAGGAGGTGCTCCGGGTTGTGCAGTGACAGCAGCATGTCGTCTGCGTACATAGAGATGCGGTGTGTCTCCCCGTCAAGTTCAATGCCTCCGTCTCCATACCCCTGCCGGAAATATGCGGCTACAGGCTCTGCGGCAATAATATATAGCATAGGGGACAGTGGGCAACCCTGCCGGGTGCCTCTGTAGAGGGGCCATTTCTCCGTGTATGTCTTATTGGTGCGCACTCTGGCAGTGGGATTGGTGTAGACCAATTGGGTTCACTTAAGGAAGGCGGGTCCGATCCCCATCCTAACCATGGTGGCATATAACCATTCCCATCTCACCGAATCAAAGGCCTTGGTGGCGTCTAGTGACGCCACAGCATACTTCTGAGGCCCTCGCTCGGTGCTGTATATTATGTGGTGTAACCTGCGCAAGTTTTCGGTGATAGAGCGCCCTGGCACGTAGCAAGTTTGGTCCTGGTGAATCAACAGGGGGATCGCTCTACGTAATCTATTAGCAAGGAGTGCAGTCAGTATTTTGTTATCTACATTTAACATAGATAGTGGTCTATATGACCCACAGTCCGTCCCATCTTTTCCAGGCTTCAGAAAGGGGATTATTATGGCTTCTCTCATGGAGTCAGGGAGGATACCGCGTTCGTAAGCCTAGTTGTATACCTGTGCTAGCAGTGGGGCAAGGGTCTCCTCATATGACTTATAGAATTCCCCGGGTAGGCCATCCATGCACGGCGCTTTCCCAGATGGTAAGGATCTAATTATTGCTTTCACCTCGTCGGGGGTGATTGGGTCGTCTAGGGCTTCAGCCATTTGTGAATCTATTTTGGGTAGCTCTATGTTATCCAGGATGTCCTCTATCTCGGTGTCAGTGGGGGGCAGGATCTTGGAGTATAGGTCACGATAAGAACTCGGAAAAGACCGAGTTAATCTCTGCCTGGGTGTGAGCTGTGGTTCCATCAGGTCTGAGTTTATGGCAAATGGGAGTCCTAGGGGTTTCCCTCTTGTAAAGCCAGGCTAAGAGTTTACCAGGTTTATCTCCCAGTATGTGTGTTCTTTCAGTGTGCTTAGCATAACTTAGTTTTCCCAAGATTTCCCAGTGCGACAGGCAGGTTTGTCGCAGTTTGGTAATTTCCTGTAGATGTTCTGGAGTCGAATCTGTCCTACTCTCCAGCTCCCCCAACTCCCTTTCCGCACCCACCAGGGAATTAGTGATGAACCTCTGGGCGCCCCCCACCGCGGCTATCATCTCTCCCCTCATGACTACCTAATATGCCTCCCACGCGGTACCGACGCATTCAATACTGTCCAGGTTGTTTGCCAGTATTCATTGGTACTGTCTTTTCTGTGTTCGCAAAAGGCTGTATCGAGCAGGGCTTCGGCCCTAAGTCTCCACATGGGAATTGGGGGTCTGGGCGGGCACACCTCCCAGGTGGCCAACATGGGGGAATGGTCTGACAACACCCTTGGCAAATACTGTGCGTCGCTAAACGTGGCTTGCTGCCCCAGACTGACTAGAATATAGTCCAGCCTAGTGTGGACGTTGTGTGGCAGGGAGAATAAAGAAAATTCTCTTCGCTCAGGGCCCTGTTCCCTCCACAGATCACATAGTGACAGCTGGCTTATTAACTTAGACAATATTTTGGCTGGGGGGGATGGGCAGGAGTGTTTGGTATCAGACCTGTCTTTGAGGGGATCTAGGGTGCAATTATGGTCTCCCCCCCAAATCATAGTTCAATTTACATAAGGGCTCAGTCGCGAAAACAGGGAGTGGAAGAAAGCGGTGGCATCATGATTAGGAGCATAAGTATTAACCAGGCATAGTTCCTTCCCTTCCATGGTACCTTGCACAAGTGCCATCCTGCCCTTGTCGTCTGTCTTGGTGCTCACCACTCTGAATGGGATGTTCGGGTCGATCCAAATCAGGACCCCTCTTGCATAAGAGGAGTAGGAGGTGTGTCTCTTGAAGCATAGCAATTCCAACCTTGCATCGTCGCAAATATGCGTGTATCCGGCGTTGTTTCACAAAGCTGTTCATGCCTCTGACGTTCCATGTCATTACTTTTATTTTTTCAGCCATAGGCGCCATGGTGTCCATTGCTCCTCCTCAGCCTCGGTCGAGGTCCTGTTAATGATGTATCTGTCGTGAAGTTATCCTGAGGTCTCAGTGTTTTTTGTTCAAATTTCCCAACGTGGTTGCTAACTCTCCGTTTCTCCCTCCCATTTAATAAACTTCCCAAACATAGAACTGGTCCAGCGAGGTGACCCTCGTTCTGACTGTCCCGTTTCCGCTCCTTAGGACCAGACATGGTCTTCGGGTGCCCTACTAGCGGGGAAACGTACCCTGAAAAAGAAACTCCTGGGGGTTGGGGGAGCACTTGCTTCGGCTTCCCGCATAGTAGGATCATATCAGCCGTTTAATAGGCTAGGTCCTTCTGCTGATACGCAGTTGTATTAAGAAGAGTTTTCCTGCGGTTTTTGGGAGGTGGTTTGATGCGGCTTCCGCCTTTTGTCTTCGATGTCGGGTAGTTTGCTGTCCATCCATCCAGTCCCGTGCGTGTTCCGGGGTGTCAAACAGGAGGGTCCTGTTGTTGTGTATCACCTTTAGCCTTGAGGGGTATAGAAGCAAGTATCGCAATCCTGCTGCTTTCAATCTGGCTTTCGTATGTATGAACTGAGCTCTGCTCATCTGTACTTGGAAGGTGTAATTGGGATAAATCTCAATCTTGGCAGAGTCCCTCTTGATCTGGCCACCTGATCGTGAATACACCAAAATGACCTCTCGGTCCCTGTAATTCAGTACTTTCGCTATCATAGGCCTAGGTGGACCGCCTGGTGGTGGTTTCTTCGCAAGTGATCTATGAGCCCTCTCTATGGAGAAGCCCTGCGACAGCTTTTCTGTGCCAATCTCCTGCAGCAGGAGGTACTCCACGTAGTTGGTGGGATCCGGGCCTTCGATGCCCTCCGGCAGGCCGAGAAGCCGGATGTTGTTGCGGCGAGCCCTCCCTTCTGCCTCCTCCGCTCTGTCCTCCATGTCCTCCAAGTTCTTGACTCTCTGCTGGAGGCCATCTACGTCGTGTAGGAGTTGGATTTTTGCTTCTGTATTTTCGCGTATCTGGGTCTCCAGCGCTTCGGTTCTGCCAGCCAAGGAGCGGACCTCCTGACGTAGGAGGCCCAGATCTGTGGCCACGGCGTCGATTTTGTTTACCATTGTTGCTTGGAATGTTTTAATGGCCTCCAGTAGTTGGGTATTGCTGGGTTCGGCCACCGCTACAGTGGGGCCGGTTTCCGTCTCAACAGATGCCGTGTCTGAGGCCTCGGGGTTGGGGATTTGGTTGGCCGTGAAAGCATCTATGGTGGTCTGGCGCTGCTTGGACCTAGCCCCCTTCGGCGTCGATTTGTTCGAGCGCGACATTCCCCTGGTTCCGGCTATGTCTTTGGGCTTCGGGCGCTGAGGGCTGTTTCGGCGATATGCGCTTTCCTTTGTGGCCTCGGGTGAGGCTCACGGCTTCGAGGTGTGGAGGCCTGTGTCGTGCCTATCGTCCACAGTCCCTCGGGTGTCTCGGTGGCCCATGCAACGCCACCGATGCCCCGTTCGGCAGCTGTGCCACCAAATCGCTCTTCCTCTTCCTCTCACGAGCGGTTGTGCGCGTTTGTAGTTTCGCGGTCCGTTGGGCTGGCGCTGGGCTCCCCGGGCTGAGTGTGTGAGAGACGCCATCTTGGCTCCTTTCCGAGCGGTTATCCGCGGGCGGCAAAAACAAGTCTTTCGGGCTTAGACCCTCGTGTGTGGCGGGTCCTGGAGCTTCACGCAGGCGTCCGAAACAATCGTGGTGCTTCGCAGGGTCTGTTTAATGTTTCAGAGCTGCAGAAAACAGCTTATAAGTGGCACATCTAGCGGAGCTCGTCGAAGTCGCGTCCTCTCTACATGGCGGTTAGCCACACCCCTATTATTATTATTATTATTATTTTTAATATTATTACCTATTTTCTCATGTAGCACTTCATGCCAGACCCTTCATGCCTCTAAGCAGTACAATAACAAATACTATTATTACCCAGTTTAATAGTACTCCTGTTATCTAACTCTTAAGGCAGAAGGGTTCACTCTTCGAAGTGCATGCTAGAGACATGTTAGAGGCAAGCAGTCAACTTATGAGATATACCCTAGGAAGGTGGAGCATAGTGTTTGTTTAGGGTTTCTGATTTCATCTTCTCTATCAAATAGGCAGGGGTCCAACCTAGTGAGAATGTCTGCATGGGTGATGCAAGCATGGAATGGGAACAATATGATTGACTAATGCATTTCAATGTTGGCACCCCATAGTTTTAGTTTTGCCTGTCATTTTACTGGAGAGATTTGCAGACTTTGTAAACGTGCAAGAGATGTGGGGTGATATTTTCCGATGTAAGCATAAACTGTTGTGTTGTATGATGCATGCTTTCCATTTCATTTTTGGAATCAACAGGGGTATATTGGAGGATCAATAGGTTTTCACCAACAAATAGAGTGTTTTCTTTGATAAGTGGTTAAAAATAGAGAATGGCCTCCTCATCTGGGACATTGCAGTATTTCAAATAGAGCAGTCTGTCGCGTAAGGAATGCAAGCAACTATTTGACAGTAGATGGGAGGCTGGTGTAATTTGTAATGTGCTCATGAATGTTGGTACTGAAATAATGTGCCTTATTTCCATTGGTTGGATAGAAAATATGTGCATCATTGTAGGAGTTGGTCTGATACTATTCCCCGGATGTTAGTAGGCCTTCCACAACACTGATCTACTTTGTGTCAAGCACTCCATCATTTGAGGACTTTTAGGATCAAATTATTAATGTGGAGCCTCCTACAACAAGTTCTAACAGCAAATGTTACATTATTGGCCATCTGTATCAATCCACAACAAGTAGATCAGAATTTACTGTGTTCTTCATGTCTTCCTGGATTTACCCAAGTAACCAGTGAAAAAGCCAATCTAAACATTTACAGTTCATATCTCTTTTGAGGATACACCTTAATGGAATATACACCATAAACAGGGATTGTGGAACAAGAGGTCAGACTAAGCGTCCATGTTGGACCTCCTGCCCGATTAAGTATCAGCCTGTCCGTCATCAAAAAGTTTAAATATGAAAGACATTGAAGTCCAAATATGTACCACTATCAAACCTTCCTCGCGATACCAAAGTGCATCACCTTCAGAGTGATGCTAAAAGCCAAACTATTCAAGAAGGTATTTGACTAAACAATCACATTAAGAGGTTCTGAAGGTTCAAAGCTGACCCAACAGGACTCTAACCACCGACACGGCTCAGTGCTCAATTGACACCCTACTTACCCCCCTCTGCTTATCCTATACTAATCTCATCTGTACCACAAGCCTGCTCATCTAGTGAATGAGCAACACCAGCACTCTTGTATTCCATAATTTTGCAAAAAAAAGCTGTGTTCATGCTAAAATATAGCAGTCACACATTGTGACCCATCAGGTCATGCTTTCCTCTCGATAGTGTGACAAGGCCAGTAGGCTGCCCTTGTCAGAAGGAGATGGGAACTCCTTTGAGCCGGGGGTGTGGGGACTTCCAGAGAGAAATCAAAAGCTAGTCCTTCCCTTAAGGAGGATGGTGGCAATTGAGAGGGTCCCAGTTTCCATTCCTCGCCTTGCCAACATGCAGTACACCTTTGTCTCACAACAAGCCCCAATGCACAAAGCGCTCACCCGACTTTTCTCTTTCTTATAGAGACAACAAAACTGTTATGAGCCAAGACCAACAGCCCCAGAGAAAGAGAGAGCGAAACCCCCCATAGCCACACGGGATGCAGAAACTATTACCTAAATCCTGCATCAAAGTCAGCAATGACAATCTTGCAGTATTCAGCGTTAGTGCCGTTCACCACTCCACAAAGAAGGACAACTATGCAGCAGTGATCAGAGCCGCATAAAACTCCCCAGCTCTGGCAGAGATGCACCGCTGCCGGTGGTTTGTGCCATAGACCGCTCTTAAAAGATTTGTAAAATGGTGACACCCTCACTGCCCTCCTCTCTCTCCTCGCTCTTTCTCAACAACACATTTACACTCTGCATTCTCCTTAACTCCCCTCCTTCCATCCTGTCTGATCTGGCACCCATCCTGCAGTCTGCCAGTCAACTGTGTGTACCTGCTGATCCTTTTGTAACTCAGACCATCAGGGAACTAGCACCCCTTACCTGCACCCACCCCCTCTTCAACCTCTACATGTCTATTATCATCTTCCCAGCTTGCCTTAAGGTGGCCACCATTATACCTTTCCTAAGAAAACATACAGCTGCCCACCACGGCACAGCCAACTATCAACCTATCTGCCTAATCTTTCACTGTCGAAAACCTTAGAGCATTTAGTCTTCAATCACCTTACCAACTATCAGGAAGTATTGGACTTAGAGATCCCTTCCTGTCTGGGGTTGGCAGTTATCATGCAGTGGAAACAGTGCCTCTTCCTTATAAGTGATCATCACACCAATCCCTCCTTGATCTTTCTGCCACCATTGACACTGTTGACCACTCATCTCACCTAGGCCTTTAGGGAAGTGACCATGCCTGGATTACTTCTTACCAGGCTGGCCACCCCTCCATATCTTAAATGGTGAACCATCCCTTCCCTTCCAAAGGTGGCCTTTGGAGGGCCTGTCTCTGGTCCTTTTTTGTTCACTTGTAACACAACATATAAAATGTACCTCTCAGATTAAAAAGCCTCACCCCCTCCTCAGATCTCTATCCTGTCCAGGTAGAGGGAAAGTATAGAGGTGCAAGAAAGGTACTCAGTCTGGGGGTTCTCTTTGACCATAATATGAAACTGCAACAGTTTATTACCCCCATTGCAAAGGCTGTCAGGCCAAACCTCCTGAATATTCAAAACACCTGCACCAGCTCACCCTTCATTGCACCAAGACTTTCATCTCCACCTCTTTAAATGAATTATTCTCATCTTCAGATCGATTCATAGGATGCCCCACAGCTGGCTATGTCAATCTCATGCTACTCTCTCCGTTGCAATCTCTCACTTCTGAGGGCTCTAGCCTTCCTCAACCTCTCTGTTCCACTTCCTCCCTGTGCTACTTCCCACTTTACCTCCTTCATTCTCCCTGCTCCAAACCACTTGATCTCACTTCCTGCAGACCTCAAGCCCATCCACATTACTATATTAACCAGTGCTAGACATTATAGTTGCATGGAATGGTTCCTTTAATATAGTCTCTGAAATGTCTTAGTGCGTGAAAGGTTGGTTCCCCAATTGCAATACCAAATGCTGGCACGCTTGTTACATAAAAGGACTTCCTGTTGGTTGGTCTTTTGTAAGGTTGTGAGCTAATCCGGGTTAGATTCCAAGTTCTATTTCCTGTATCCTGAGCCTTACCTTGGATGTTCATCCAATTCTAGTCCAAGGGCTAGATCCCCAAACCTTTCATGCACTCAGACATTTCAGAGACTATATTGAAGGAATCATTCCATGCAACTATAACCTCCATCACTGGTTAATATACCAATCTTTGAAAATGAAGGCCTTGAGGACGACTCAGGTTGAAACTGGCTGACTTTTTTTGCAACAAAAAAAAACACTTACACATGAAAATTGGACATAATTGACATATCTTCTTAATGACTGTGCAACTAAACCTTCAGGAGGCAGAGCGCGATCCACCAATACCAATCCATTTTCTATATTATGCACTAAAAGTCTTTATGGGCAGACTTTGTGGAATTGGTGACACAGCTTGCCGCAGCTACTATTGTCAGTGGTCAAAGCGCACTCTCAAGGCTTTGGACCCATAAACACTTTTACCCCACCAACATTACTCCCTGAAGAAACATCTCCTTTTCTTGAAAGGAACATACGAGGCATTGCCAGTGACCATATGTCAAGCTATGCGTATTACCACTGCTTTCTTACCCTGCAGCTGATATTGACATGTTATATGTGTCAACATCATGCATTGTCAGGATCCCCATGCCAAGTAACAATTGATGCTATTTGTCACATTGGGTCTCATTACGAGTCCGGCGGTAACTGTGCCGGAAAAAACGGCAGGCTACTGTCGTAACCGTATTACCATTCCGCCTCTGTGATTCCTGCAATCACTGGGGCATTACGACCCCGGTGACTCGGGAATTCCAGAGGTGGAATTCTGCAAGTCTCCATTCCCATGGAGTCCCATAGGACTGCATGCGGTTGGGGACAATGGAAACACCGGTTCCGTCTATGACGGAGCCGGTGTTTCCATTTGCGCCTGCAGGCGGTTGGCGTTACTCCCGCCAGGTCAGACCTGGCGGGAGTGACACCTCCCGCCTGCAGGATTCTGAATCAGCCAGTGCGGAAAGAACAGTGGCAGCGTGTTTACAGCCACCGTTGTTTCGGGACCGGCAGGGTCGTAATGAGGCCCAATGACTGTAGTAACATCTATTGCCAATAACAGTGCTCATCATTTTCCACATGCTAAACTGCAGACATTGTCAGGTGATGCTTAGGCAGAAATACACATTGATACGAACTAGCTGCCCAGTAGCAGATATTACAAGATGTGGTATGCTTAATAGCTGATGATATCAAGATTTGCATGCCCACTAACAGGTATTGCATGCTCAGTAAGAGGTATCGACTGGTTTCAAATGGCCAGTTAATGGTATTACCAGGTTCCCTCGTGCCCATAGTCAGTTATTACGTTTTTTGCAATGCTATGTAACAGGTATTGCCAGGCCACAGGTCCCACATTCACAATAACAGTATTGCTAGGAGGTGCATGCCCAGTAACAGGTTCCAGTTTTGGTTGCCTATTCATAGGCCTTTCCGTTTTTTCACGTTCAGTAACCGATATTCCCAATTCCGGAATTCTCATTGCTACTTAATCTCCAACAGCTCTTATTTTGCACCTCCTGTCCATTTTGTGTTAATGAGGGTTGGATGATCATGCGTTCTTCTGAATCCTGCTGACCTGTATGTTGGGTACAGGTGATGTGGTGTCCATGCTGCTTGCAGCATCTGTATGCTCCGATAGAAACAGAAGCCCTTTCATAAAAAAGCAGATCATGCACTTGCATCTGCGCAAATACCGCGAATCACTGAAAATAATGCATGCACCATAGTCTCCACAACAAACGCACTCAGTCCAACTACCACCAACCAAAAGAAGGCGTCCGTGGTATAACCAGTAGGAAGAACAGCGAAGTAAGTCCTGCCTCTGACATCTGTGGGAGACCTAAAGTTACAAGTTCAAATCCCAGCAGGGTCAAGTCACTCCATCCATATGAGGTCGATAAAAACACACTTCAAGTGATGTGGATTATAATGAAACAATAATATTAGCCCTGGCTGGGTCCACCGGTAATGGTCCCAGGTCAATGTTATAGGCGGGAGCAACGCGATTGGTCATCATCAACAGTGAAAGAATGACAATTGGACAAACGTTTTGTTCACCATCTAAACATTCATTTGTCTCCTTGCCCCAAAGTGCATTCAGATTCCAACGTCCTGCAAATATGCAAATACCGAAGCAGTGTCCAGGTTGCTATGCTTAGTTGGCAGTCATTAGATTTTCTTTACGCCGTGTTGAAATATTGCTAGACTTTTCCACTGAATTTGATGGGAGTTGTTGTCATGCAGTGTTTAATTATTATAGGAGAACTCATTGTTTTGTCTCTCAAGGCTAGCACTATTCTTACAACTTATTACCTGCCGGCTTTTTTGGCCTGATGCGCGTTAGTCGTACGAGGATAGGCTCTAACAGAGCTTTCAGTGTTTAGAGTTGTTGGACTAAAGCCCCTCAGTTTGCTACCAAGAGCAGTGACCTCATGTGTATGGGCAGCTCAAGGGAACACACAGAGTACAATGAAAACAGGCAACAGCATTGTTCGTTCTTCGTCAATTTGTGTCTATAGTGTCAATAAATAGACGCCTTTCCTTGTGGTTCTGTTTAAAGGTGAAACAGGCTGGCATGAATAAACCCACTTATGTCTACAGGGAACACAAATGGAATAGATTACATGTTTCCCGAAGGTCACGCGCCTACATTTGACTTGCTTTCCAGAATTAGGTTGGTGTAGGCAATAACTGACACGTTTTGCTCAGGGGACTGTCTAATTGACTCAATGGGCTTGATTTATAAGACTTTTTTCAATGGGAAAATGTTTACTAGTTAAACTTTTTTTAAAAAATCATAATTGAGTTTTCTATTGCAAAATTACACAAATAGTAGAAGAGGGAATTGCCTTTAATAAAGCACAAACAACTTTATCATGCCTGGAGACCATGCATTTGGCAGCCGTGAATAATATAAATGTAAGTAACATCATATTTCATAAACTTTAACCCATTGTTTCTGCTATGTGCCGCCATTTATCTCTTCATGTTCCTTGTAGATTCCATCTCTCTTGTTGTTGTTGCCTGTCCACTTCCTAGCTATTGCTGTCCTTTTTACGAGAAACTCCTAAATTCAACCTGCAAGGAAACCGTTATTAAATCTTTGTGCTATCTCGGTTATCAATATACATTCGGAGACTCCATTCCCACGCGCTTTACCAAAAAATAGCTCACTGGGTTAATGCTCCTATGGCACCGTTTTATTTAAGCAACGTAAAGACTTCCAATTGGTGCTGGTTAAATACGCAAAGTTGGATTATTCCAGGGAAGTAGAATGCAGAGCTCGTATCTCTCCTCTACTTACAGAAAATAGTTATTCTGTCCCTGACAAGTTAAAAACAAGTCTTTCTCACAGTAGATATAGCAAATTTCATTTCATACAAAAAAGCACATTAAACCTGAGCGAGTGAAGGGCGACATTATATCCTGCTGTTTGGCTGTTTGCTGCTTTGCTGGGTCTAGGTGTTCCACTCATTCCTGAAATCCTAAGAGCCCACATGCGTGTAAATACTATTAGTATTCATGAACTACAAAAAACTACAATATTTCTATTCATTGGTACCTGAATATATGTATAAGCTCTCTGGGGCTGAGGGCTGAGGACTCATGAGGTGCTGGGATTTCTTTTCTGGCTTGCATTTCAGGGCGTTATTTGTATAAGCCCAGTATTGCTCTAATACTGCTCTATCTTCCCTTGCTGCAGCCTTATCCCTGGGGACTGCGGGGCGTGACCATTGGTCTCACCATTTGACCCGGGAATTGACTTTTGGGCCACAGTCCCATTTTCTATTACCTACTCTGTGCACCCGGATTGACGGGTTGCTGGATAATCTAAGCCATCCCCATGAGATCAGGCCTGTGGAGCAGGGCTGGCCTGCTAACTCCTTCCCAGGAGCAGATGGTGGAATCTGACTCAGTGAGGGGGCCTCAGATAATGCGAAGCCCCTTCCTTTTGATGAATTTATCCCTTCTCCCGAAACAGGGGTCACATTCATTGCAGATGGAGAGACAGGAGCCTCTGGTGTCCTAAATTTAGGCACTAAATTAGTGCTCACTTCAGGGAATCCACCACTCCCCCTTGAACCAGTGGTGATTTTCCATAATGGGGGACCTGGGGGAAGATCCTGGGGCCGAAATTATCCCAACCATTTCCAATGTACCCCATGCGAACCACCGGAAGAAGGCAAGCCAGGTGATATCCACCAACTCACCATTATCTCGGACACCAAAACTAACCTTGTCCTCGAGACCAATCTCTGGGCAAAGGGTCATGGATCACTACTTTGTTAAACCTGCTACGACCAGCACAGAGATTAAATCTCTTCTGGCTTTGAAGGGCACAGCAATGCTCAACCATTCAGTGATGGCCTCACAGCCTAATTTTGGGGGGGGGGCTTAAAGATTTTGACTGACATCAGTATTATCGAACTGGCTGACCAAGCGGAGGTCGAATTGGAGGATCTGAACATAAAAATTACTCAAAATCAGCCCCATAATCCATGTGAGGCACCCACTTTTGACTCTTTGACTCCATTGATTGACATGATAAATGAAGATATATCTAGACATGACCAAGTGGATTTACAGCCAACCCCGCTCAGCGAGGGTGGGGGCGGCGTAGAAGGTCAGGTTGATTCTTCAGTGCTTCACCACACGCTGAGGGAGGTTGACGAGTGCATTTGCCTAACTCAACCCACCGTATCTGCCTTAAATATGGTGGTAAGTTCATTTGTTGCCTTATATGATAACATCTGGGCTGAACTGAAATCTGCCAACGCTGCTTTGGCCGATGTTACCCATAAACTTGAAGAGATTGGTTCTGAGTTTCGCTCCGGTCACTTTGGGGTGAGGGAAGCGGAGACAATATGTAAGGAGCAGCAGTTGATTGTTAATATGGACAATGATCCAGGGTCTGTTATTGAAATGTCCGATGATGTATGTGTGTATGACCACCCTACCATCCAGGAATCGGTTGATGATTTGGGTGGGATTAACTCACCAATTATTTATCCGGTTCACAGTACTATTGGTATTGCTGCCACAGTTATTGATCTCACTAATAAACAACCTTTTATGGGTGAAGTTGTAAAAGGGGACATGGGAGGAGAGGGGAGTCCACTTAAAGCTGAAGCTAGTTCCCGCTCCTGAAAAAATCTAACAATGCCTTGAAAGGAAAAATGATGAAACGCAGACTGGGGGCTAGGAAAAACAGAATTCTGTCCCTCAGAACGGCCCACCATACCCTCTTCCGTACTAGATTGTCTTCTGTGCTGGAGCATGTGATTCTTAACCCCGAGCCTGTGCTAAATGCTTAGGCACTAATTGACACGGCACCAATTGATACTGGAAGGCAGGATCGTGCACCTATTCCTCCTACCCCTACTACTGATACATTGGTGAAGAGTGGGGCCCTCTCAGCGGGCAGGGGTATCCCTGATATTAGATATGGTTTGGAGGTGAATAGCTTCCCAGTTACCCCTTTTCCTACTCCTTTCCCCTCTGTGCTATGGGGCGAGCAGAGAGGGGGCATTTATCGACCTGGGCAATTTTCCAACCAACTCCAGTCCATTTGGGGACCGACCTCCCAAAGGAGTGTACACCTCTTCGTTGGTTCCTGCTAAGGATATGGCAGGTAAGATTGGGTCTCCAGGTGTAATGGAAAGACATTTTCTGCCCCCGACAGGGTTAAGCATGGAGGGATTATGTGGTATAAATTGTCAATTTTCTGCTATTAAGGACAAAGTGGGCACCCCTGAACCTCTATCTTCTGGTCCTAATCTTGCAATAAATTTGGATAAGGTAGATGTTGGTTCTGGAATGGCTAGATCAACGTTCCTGAAAGAACTGGCGGACATTCCACCTGAATCTAACTATCCTCGGGTGTCAGCGGGGATGAAGAATCTGCTGCAGCGTCTTCATTACCCCACTAAATCTGTTGTAGCAGACCACACCAAGGTCCAAGTTTCTAACAATGTTGGACCTTCTGGACCCGCAAGTGGACCCCTGAGTAGATGTTCCTATTCTGATGCCCTAAAGGGGGCAGCCGGCTCTCGGCAAACAGCGATAGGATCCAGCAATGGAATGCACTAAATTAAAATTTGCTGCATTCTTGGATCCGACTATCGGATATGTATGAATCATCCTAATATTCTAGCCATCTTTGCCACTATTCCACGTTTGACTCTGGTGGCATCAGCAGATATTGGGAGGGTTTCCTTCCCAGAGAGAGATGATTTGAGTACTAGTATTATTTATCTGTCCTCTCCCTTGGTAAGGGAACTTATCTTTACTCAAAGTGAAGCGCTACTTGGATTGGGCTTTGAAATATCACAGATGAATGGGCTGGGCACTGGGATGCCTCCAAGTAGGGAGACTTTTCCCATCGATAATCAACCTATGGCTGCAGCCAACCCTAACCAGATAGTTCAGAGGGGTGTGACAACGATATGGATTGGGCATCAATCATCTCTTCCCTATGGCAAAAACTGGTTCCGTGAGAATGAGATCACTCTGGGTGATGTTTGGAAGAGTGTACCGTTATGTTTAAAATCCTGGAACACCTGAGGCAATGTCCATCTTTTCTCTAACATTTCCTGCATGAACATTTTGAGAATGGCTAATTGCAACTGTCTGCAGGAGACATGGCTGACATCAGCCCCTAATTTAGATGTATTTAGATGTATATAGCATGTTTATTCAGCCTGCCAGGGATTGTACGGGCGGGGTCTCTTGACTGCAGTGGATATTTCTCTGGGCCTTAGCGGGGTTGTAATTGTGGGCCTGCCGTTTGGTGGCTTGGGTGTAGACTGTAGGTTTGCAGATGGATCGATCAACCATCTACTGCTCAATATTTATTGGTATAAGGGCATGCATCTAGAAGATCCCTTTGTAGAAGGGGGTCTGTCGGGTGGTGGGTGAATGGATGAGATTGCATCCAGATGGGAAGGTTACAGTCTTGGGTGATCTGAATGCAGACTGTGACCATTCCCACCAATTGTGGGAGCCAGTAGAGATTCCCATAGGGAACTCAGGGAAGAAATGTGCGGCACAGAAATGGAGTGTGGGTTTGGGTGGTAGGGGGTTTTCCCTCTGGTTGGAGGAACCCAGGCCTCCAGATAAGTTGCATACTAGGTGTTTTTACACATGATAATCTTGTAAATATGACAGCTTTATTTTATTCCTGTGTACATTTACACACAAGTTTAGAGCAGAGGGCAGTACAAATGTCAGGTTACTTGACAGAAACTAGAAGGCTTATTTTTATTTCTATCTAGATGGATGTAATTGCAAGCCATGGATAAATGCCTCTGAAACAGAATGTATTTCTCTGAAGCCTTTCAAAAAATGAAACTACACACTGTGATAAAAGGAATGGTTTATTTCCATTCAGCTCCTGCTGTGTTGCTGCTCATGGAGAAAAGAGAAGCACTGTGCATTTTTATTTTCCTAGCATTTTAGGATTGTAAAGTTAATAAGAGGGAAAACTACGTTGCAATTGAGAATTAATATTTTGTAACAAATTATGCTTGTATTCCCAGTGAAAGCAAACCAGTATTGCACAATTGTATTTTTCAGAGTTCTTGTGCTGTGCATAATCATGCGGAGGCAGATCATTTTTCATACTTATATAATTTAATTTACACTCTAATTATATAAACAGTGTGTACAATGATGACTATGCATGGCCTAGTTTACATCCATTCAACCTTGCAGTCAATGGGGGTACATTACTATAAATGGTCAGTGGCAGCAGTCTTTGCTCAAAGGTGAGTGATTCATTACACCAATCACAGGTTTTCAAGCCTTTCAAATCTTCAAGACTATAATTTAAAACATCCAAAACCTGACTCCCCAGGAAGTGCAGGCGCTGTTCAAAAACAAACAAATGAATGATACATTTGTAATTGAAATAGAAACTCAGCAAAACCTGTCTGTGTGATAATCCAGATAGGTATTTAACTTTATCTAGGGCTTCATACATGCTTCGTCCAACATCTAGGCACTGTGATAATTATGCCTTAGTCGACCTGACTGACCTCTGAAGGATGTTAGCCAATAAGATAGCTCAGCTGTTTGAGCACGAGTTGCTGCAATCTGTGCGTGATCTGTAGGTTGCAAGTTCGAATCCCGGCAAGGCCAACTCATCTTTTCATTCTTTCAAGCTTGATAAAGAAGTACTGACTTCAGTTTGATGATAATTGTGATCAATATGTTCTACGTACAGCGATTTGCCAAAAGCACTATATAAATAACCATTTTACCATGAGATTAGATATAAAATGTAGCATGTACCATAACACTGGCATACCATTAGGTAGTAATAGCTCCAGGAAACTGACTTTCATTAAACATCAAAGGACAATTCTGCTATTGAACCTCAAAACACACAATACAAATCATGCTTGCTTTACTATGTAATTGGCTAGGTGTTTGTGTTTTCAACATTTAAATATATACAGGATGGCCAGACCATAGAGAAATAATGAAAGGTGTATTCTGTCACAATGCAGAAAGCTGCTGCATAGTAAGAATTCCATACAGTTTTTGCACGTACCTGCTGGATGTCACTTACATTTTACTCTCTTGTAAAGGAAGAAAGTCATTTTTACACTTTTAAAATCACATTTACTCTCAAAGTTAAAAAATAGGGAGTAAAATACTCTTATCTTGAGCACTGGTAGAACCGCTGACTCCTGTAATACAAGTGAATGGCATATGTGGCTCAGAGGGGATAGTTCTTCCTTGATTGATTATATTTTAGTTGACCCCTTCTTAATGAACCGTTGCTGGTCATTTGATATTCTTAGGAATGACTGGAGTGATCATTCCGTCCATACTGTGCAGTTCGACTGGGTTCCTAGCATCAGGAAATGTCGGCAAAAGATCCAACTGACTGCTAATGTAGCGGGTAATGCAGTCAGATGGACAGATTTGAATATTCACCGTCTGAATTCCAATATATACAGGCACTCAATTGTTCGACCTATGAGTGGAAACTTACCAACTTTAATGCATATGTATTCCAGTCATTCGTCGGTCAAATTATTGATGAGTTGGCCATGGGGAGTGGAGTTAAAAGTCATCGACAGGTTAGACATGCCAACTGTTATAATGCCAAACTTGCACACGCAAAAAAGATCTTGAGGAGCGCAGTGAAACAGATCCAGCGTGCTGACCATGAAGAAGCCACCCATAGAGAGTTAATTAGGAAGCTCAAGCAGTCATATAAAAATGATTGCAAATCAATAAAATTTTAAATGCTTCAGAGCAATGCAGAAACGATGCTTGGGATTCTAATTACTGCCGATGTGAGTGCCTTTTGGTATCTGGTGAATGGGCAGGACCCCAGTTATGCAACCTGTCAGTCAAACTCAATATCTGAACAAGACTGGATCAAGTTCTATGAGGAAAGGTTTGGGTTATCTATGGTGGACCCCCCATTGGTATTAGATCTAACCAGAGTTGTAGGGTGGAATCCTCCTCTAGACCTTGAAACCATTCAAAAACTGATCTCTAGGCGCAAGCGAGCACGGGGCCCTGGGCCTAACGGCCTCACAAATAACACCTTTAAGGACAATCAGTCTACATGGACCCATCTCCTGTACCTGGAGTTTAGCGACATCCTTTTCGACAGGTGTGACTCCAATTTCTTGGAATACAGTTCATGTTGTCCCACTCTTCAAGTGTGGTAGCAGGACTGACCCATCGAACTACTGCCCTATTTCACTTATCGATGTGGACTGTAAGATCTTTTCATATTTCCTGCTATTTTATCTCGAGGAGTGGGCACGCATGTACCATCTGTTGGACTAATTTCAGACGGTCTTCAGGAAGGACCACTCGACCAACATTAATGGGCTCATCCTTAAGTGCGTGCAAGAAGCGGCATGGAGGACATCAGGGGTGTGCACGTACATGGCCCCGATTGACCTGACTTCCACGTTTGATCGTGTAGATCGAGGCAGATTATGGAAAAAATTGTCCAATTGGGGCCTGCCCTTTGGTCTCTTGAGGCTAATCAGCGGTGTCTACGAAAATTGTGGTGTTCTGGTCCGCTTAAAACAAAAGGGGGAATCTCTCAAATAGAATTCTATCTTACCAAGGGGTTAGATAGTGCTGTACACTGGCCCCCAGGCTCTTCAACCAATATTTTTCTGACGTTGTGCTCTCGCTAATGAAGGAAGGACTCCTTGCTCCTAAGATTAGCAAGGAAAAAATTATTTGGCTTGCATACCCAGACAACCTGTTAATTTTTGACCACACTAGGGTGGGGCTACAACGGTCTCTTACAAATTTCAAAGTATATGCTAAAGCCAATGGTCTAATAATTAATTCTAATAAAACTAAAATCTTAACCTTCAGTAAAGCAAGGGCAAAGACCTTGGAGTTCATTGGTAAATTGGGTGGGACTCCCCTGAAACTTGCTGGGTCAGTGCGATACCTGGGATTCAACTTTTCAGCCTATCACGGTTCTAAGGTAATTACTGAGCCCATTATACATAAGGCTAAATTATTGGAGGCTCAGCTGGTTAAGATGGATAGAAGGTTCAGTAAATTTTCCCTGAAGTCCGCTTTGATCTTTTTCGAAAGCAAAATTATTCCTGAATTAACCCCTGGTCTGGAATTACTCTCTGAGAAAGTAAGAGGAATAGTGAACCAAATCGAGGGCCGCATTTGGAGAAGAATTTTGGGTGTCCCGAATGCGATTCCTATTTCTGCAATCAGGTTCGAATTAGGGATAGTCTTGATGTGGGCACGGGTACAGTGGGCCTCTCTATATTTGTACTCAAAAATGTAAACTACAATGTCAAATACGTTGTACGGTCTGATGGGTAGAAACCTAGATTTTTCACAGACACTGATCTCTTTGAAGGACAAGTCAGAAGCCATCCTCAATGAGATTGGAACGTCCGTGGAGATCTTGATCTCGAATCCCATGAATGTTAAACAAGCCTTATTCGATCTGGATTGGTGTCAAACTATCGATGACTTTTATTCCTATGCCTCCTTACTCCACTTGAATCATGAGCACAAAACCCGAGGTTTGCCTACGAAGGCTATTCTGCAATTCCCAGATAGATCTTACAGAGGAACTATTCTTAGGGCCCGATGGAATGTCTTACCTACTAGGGAAATTTTAGCAAGGAGATTGCTAATCCCGTTGGGCAAAGCCAGTTGTAGGTTCTGTTCGGCCAATTTGGAGACTCTAAAACATTTGGTTATGGAGTGTGTGTCACTACAGCCATTGAGGGTAAAACTTTGGAGCCTATTAACGTGAATTCTATTCTGTGCCATAAAGAGTGGGCATGGAAACGGTGCCTTAATATCCACACCATCCATGAGTGTTTAGCATTATCAGGTTTTATTAAAAGCTTGAATCTGTAGTATGTAGCTACTACGATTCATTGTTTTTTTCCCTTTTCCTATTTTTAATGTTTTACTGTGTATGGATTATGCTATAAGAATTAGATATATGTTTTTACTCGATTTTCATTCCTCAAGAGAGACTTTTTTCTATATAGGGATATGAGGAAAAGTGTGCCTGTACTGCTCATTGAGTATCTTTTAACAATACTATTATTAATGTCAATGTTGAACTGGATCTTTTTTGTTATGTTCTTGGATTTTATTATATGTGTCTTGCTGTTTTGTAAAGGTTTAAATAAACCAAATGCAAATAAAAAATAAATTAAAAAAAACACAATCATTCGTTAACCCGTCGTATCCCCCAGTCTGGTGCTTTCATTTAATACTTTAAATGCAAATCTTTTGCCCTGCATTTTTCATAAGCATATTTGTCGTTTCCATTCCGTATAGCGTTTTATTGTGTAGTAAGCAATCAGGAAGGACAGCAGCCTTTATTCTTGTAGTTGAAGGTTGTAGCGATGGTGCAGGCCCCAGCGACTAAGTAGTAGTACAGGCCAGAAGCGACATCCACCGGCACACCCTCTCTCACTGCCAGCCTCTCTCACCTGTCATCCGTGGAACACCAAGCAGCTCACTGACACACCATGCCACACATAGAACTCTCAGCGCATCATGCATGCAGGCAGGGAAGGCAAAGTAGATATACTGCACACCGCAACAACCCTCTTGATGCCTCCACCCCACTGATTCTAGTGTTTGCTCTACTGACTCCATCTCTGGCATGCACTTCAGGTCCTTCCCCAATGAAAACCTGCATCTAGATGTGGGCTTGTTTTCAATCCCCTCATATTCCGGTTCGATGTGAACCATATTGCCATTTCATTTAGATAGTATCAATGGGTGAAACTTGTTCTTTGGTTCTCAAACTGGGCTACCTAAACTTCCTCTGTCTAGACAAAGCCTTATGATCTCTACTTGCGTTTCGTTTAAAATCATATCGAGCCCCTTTACTTCCGTCCTATGGATGTATTTGTTTATAAGGTTTGGGAGTGTGAACCCGCCCGGTTCAGGCGCTGGAGTAGGGCATTTGCAAGCCTGCTTCCTGATTATATATAGTCATCAGTTATCAGCGTTTCAAGTGGTTTGTGCATATCACCTGTTTCCAAGATCCTTTGGTCAAAGGTCTTGCAGATTAGCGCTGGGGAGTAGAGAGGTGTGCATGCACGGTGCTTCATAGAGATTATATACCCATATATCGATTATACAGAGCAGAACATCAGATTAGCGTGAAAGGTGTGCCTCGCAAGCATTTATTTTATCATCTGCACACATACTATTCATGCTCCCTTTCTCA
Organism: Ambystoma mexicanum; assembly: GCF_040938575.1. Taxonomy (NCBI): domain Eukaryota; kingdom Metazoa; phylum Chordata; class Amphibia; order Caudata; family Ambystomatidae; genus Ambystoma; species Ambystoma mexicanum. Next base: position 1,270,786,516 of record NC_090929.1, on the reverse strand, counting down.
GCAGACCAGGAACATGTCTCATGTTGGGATTCGATGATCATGCTTCTTCAGCTTCGGCTTGCACCTCTCCACTGAAATTATTTCCTGTCCTCTTTTCCTTTTTTCATTTATGCTAATTTGCTCCTGATTTCATCTGTTTTGACAGCATCTCGTTAGTTGTATGCCTATCAGACGTGCTACTGAAATTAGTTATTTGAATGTTGCTTTTTTATGGACGTAACCACATACGTGATAAAGTTGGCTAAACCACAGTGCCTCAGGCAACCAATTATAACAACCACTTTACGTAAATGTAATGATCTAACCATGCACATCGAAGACGGTCAAATATTAAAATTCAATATGGGTTTCTGTGTTCCGTGCTATTTATTGATTGATATGTCAGGTATGAACCCATTCAATGTGATTTCTCATTCTCCCAATATGGTGCATTTACAGAATGTATTTTTTATTCAGTTGAAATTGGAAAAGTTACATAACATGCGACAAATAATAGAGTGCCATTGCACTCTAATACATATTTTGTATTAGTATTGATAGTTGCTTGCTTGTATTTGTCATAAGCTAGCGCCTTGATCTATTATAGTTAGAAAAGTAGACGAGAACAGTACATTTGGTAGCTACAGACATTGAGATGGGAGCTTTTGGATGTGTAAATGACCCAGGCACAACTGTACATAAATGATGTTAATGTTCCAGGGCCTGATTTACAAAAGTGCTTTTCAAGGGGAAAACCCCATTGAAACACTTCTTCCAAATAAGGCGCCCAGTGTGTAGTCAAAGTACCGCATGCTACTGATGGTTACTTAAATTTGTATTAGCATGTGCATTTATGCTGGTGGTACTTCCTGGCCCATTGGGTGGGTATTAAGGATCTTTTTGAACTCTTGAATGCAATGCGTTTAGGCTCTGGATTATGTTGGGTACCTGCACATTGCGCTGGTCCCTCTAGATCAATGTATAAGTAGTATTTAAGTATTTTACAATGAGGCATAAGAATAGATGTAGAAAAAAGATTTGCTGTTATTCTGCAGTGTGCCCTTTCGTTGACACGTGTTTCAAACAACTCTGTTCTTTTTTCAAAACAGAGCAATTGTTCTTCTAAAGTCCTGTCACTCAGGAGGAGTGTGAGTTCACTGTATGCATAAATGAAATGGGATGTATTCCCTAGAATCCTGAAATAATGGAAATCCGTGTTATGGTGGGATCCTGAAGCTAATGGCCCACCGCGTTCATTTATACATAGAGTGAACTCACACTCCTCCTGAGTGACAGAACTTTAGAAGAAAAATGACCCTGTTTTGAAAAAGACCAGGCGTTTTTACCAGGTTTTAAGGTAGAAGATTGGTATTTTTTCCTGACATGAAAGAACAGGGCTCTGAATCTGTCAATTGGTCATCTATTGGAAGTTGCAGTCAAGCACGCTATTCATTGTTGGAAAACATGTGGACGACGTTTAACTGGTCACTATCAGACACTGAAGTTGTGTTGTAAAGACTTCTTACCTGGTTCCAGGTAACTGACCAATTCTATTATCCTCATGGATATAAACAATTAATTAATCATGATTTTAAATATTGTTGGATTTCCATCTTAGTCAATTTAACAGACTGAATTAGAATTTCTCCTGAAGAAGGGACAAAAGTCCCTAAACACCTAGAAAATAATGATTTTATGAATAAAATACTCACTGGAAGAAGTGATCAAGCATTACATTCTTTTGACCAATATCCTAGACTGCCTTAAATTGAATGGTATCACAACAATTTTCTGAAACTGCTGTGAAGTTGTCCAACTCCTGTGCTTTTAAAAAAAAATCCTTTACATTTTTGGTCAGTGTTACTATTTTTCCTTGTGGGGACTCCAACCGCTGTACAAATTGAAATGTACATCCTTTTTATGTTTACCTAATGTTATTGTGATTATTTAAAATTCTCTATTTGACAAAAGTGTCTATGAACATTCATTGGGTAGAACCGCCAAACCCCTCATGATTATGTTTTTAGGTTTATGTGTTATTGTGCTTTTGTAAGGGGCTTACACATCAAGAAATTGTGTTTCAAAGTGCCCAAAGGGCAAAGGGGAGGGAACAAGGGAACAAAAGGTAAATAAAATAACAATGATGAGCAAAGACACAGGCTGTCCTACTAGGCCTTGTGAGCATTCAGAGTTTGCAAGTGCAGAGAGAGAGAGGGGGTAATCGGAGGGGGGTAAGTGCTAGAGGTTCCACAAATGGGGACGCGCCAGAGAGTGAGTTGCAAGGTAACAAGTAAGAGGTCACTTGGTAAAGAGTGGTCACCTGCCAATACAATAGGTGCGGGCCTGACGGACAGCACAGGCCAGTGGATGCCCAAAGGCAAGTGCAGGGGGAGGACGGAGGCTAAAGATGATTTGACGGAAGGCCAGGACCCAGAAGGACACATATAGACCCAGGCCACCAATCTCAGTGACTGTGGGGCTTAGCACGGGAGGGAGAGGGGAAAGGAGGAGGAGAAGAGAAAAGTCTTAAGGAGCTTGCAGAATTTGAGGAGATCTGGCTCGAGAGGGAGCCAGCCGAGGAAAGAGATCAGCCACCCGCTTGCTGGTTAGAGAAGTGCTTGACACACAGAGAGTTGGAACTGGAAGAACGTAGAGATCTGGGGGGAGAGTATTTGGTGAGAGCAATTTATAGATAGCGTGGTCCCCGCCCCCAGACAGCCTTATGGATGATGCAGAGGAATTTGAATGTGATAATTGCAGCAACCAGAAGCTAGTGGAGAGATTTTACGGCTGGAGAGATACGGTCCATGGGCTTGAGGCCAAGAATAAGTCCATCAGCCCTATTTAGATATTTAAATCATTTAATGTTTTATCAATATTACTTGCTTGATGTGGTTTTAAGAAAAGCACATTATTTTTCAGTGTTTGAAACCACCACTATCATGGCACTGGAGCTATTAGTGTTTTGGCAGCTTTGTGTTTTTGACAGTGCCAATAATCAATGCTGGCCCCTGGCAAAGGCCATCCCCATTATTTTAGCCCCTAGACAATGTTTGTGAGTACCACTGCTCTAAAATGATCAGATGCAGTTTCTGCCTGCTTATCAGTAGTTACGTGCAGCATGTGTGAAGTCAGTCATAATCCCAGGCACTAACTTCAGATTAAATAATATGTACATGGTGCCTGAGAGATCAGCAAAAATATCAGTAGTGTCTGGGTGATAAGCACTATACACAGGTAGTATCCACATGCCAACAATATTCGGAGGCCTGAAGGCGGCATTATGTTAAATTAAGGGGATCCCCTGCGGAATGTCCTGAGGGGCCCATGAGATCCCCACTACTCCAGACAAAATCCTGGCCTATTCTGGGTGTCCCTGAATAGCTGGGGCTAGCATACCCCGCATGCCTTAAACTGGTGTGCGTTACATCCTATTGCAGGCCACGCTTGGATGCCAATTAATAAAGATGAATGAGGCACACTTTTCTCCTTTTCACCCCTATTGGTCAACAAGGGTGGCTTCCATTAAAAGTGCTTTCCTGCCAGATAATACAAATCCCACTTCATTACAATCTACAAGCAATGGTCTATTTTCATGCATGCCATTCAGGGGTAGGCAGGGTACCAGCTGCCAACCTTGGCAATCTGCTGGTACCTGTGGCACTGCCTCTCTGACCCCATGCCTACTTGCCTACTGGTAGACACAGTTCGATGTCAGGAAGTGATTTAGTGATCATTGAAAAGATAGATTTGGCCTGTAATACTTTTTATTTTAACACTTTAAGTGTATGTGGTCCCATTCACTGTGGCATTGTAGTCTTGCAACGCTTTGTCACAGTCGCTAAGGACCAACAACGGTGGAATAGCACAGAAGCGCACTTTGGTGTACATATGCGAGACGAGCAGTGGAAGTGAAGAAGAGCTAGCGATACGTGCAGAGGTGTTGTGACACTTAGACAAATAAAGGCTTCTGATAATTAACAAAGCTCTATCAGAGTAGCTTTTACCATGTTTGCTGTTAGCAATCTTTAATATTAATGTTAATGTTATGGGATCTTGTGCCATGCATCGCTGTAACTTGCGTGGTCTCCTTGCGCTCTGGTAGATCTGCAATAGAAGAAGGGTGTGGTGGTTTTGTTAGTGGGATTGAGAGGGAGAAGTGCAAGAGAGCTTAGATGTGCTGTTGGCAACTTCAGTTCAGAGAAACCGGTCACTGAGCGTTGGTGTGTTTTCAGTTGGTATCCATCATGTGGTGTTGAGGTATGATTGTGCATGCTTTACCTTCATGTTGTGTGTTGTGAAGTGTGTACGGTTTGTGGTCTGGTAGAGGTATGGTTGGGTTTACTTCAGTTTGAGGGTGAATATGCAGAATGGTGAGTTTTTAGTACAGTTAGGAGCAACACATTTCCTACCCCCAACAATGAAGATTTTCTAGAATAACTTTTAGAAAAGTATTGACTCTATTAAAGACACAGAGGCAAGCATTATGCTTCTCTTTCTTTAATTAAACATTAACATCGGAATCTCAACAGCAAGATTTTAGCAATGCAAAAGTTCACAGATGAACCAAACTTGCATAATCGCTGAAATCCTCGAAGAAAAAAATTCCTCAAATAGTCCAAATAAAACTTGGAGCTTCTAAGAACTCAATTTCCCAGAGGTCCATAGAACATTGAACTTTGGCCAAACAACATGTTACCTAAACTAGCCAATCCATCCTAAACATGGCCCTCAAATAACTGCAGCTCTTCACCTCCACTTCCTCTTGTGACGCTGCGAACTCAGAGAACAATCTGATAGCCCCATGCGGTGAACCATCCGCTAGCTCTCGCCGCTGTGCCAAGTTTTCACCCACTTCATCTGGGATTATTCGATGTTCCTGCCAGAAAATAGAAATCCAAGGGTCACCGAAGGAGAAAGCAACCTCAGTATCAGCTAACAAGAGAGTCACATGAGGGAGGGAAAATAAATCAGCCATTACAATAGTAGCCATTTAAATGCTTTGCTTTGCAGAAAACAACATTAGCTGAGAACAGGCTCAATACGCATATGCCCTCCTGCCAATTCTTGCAGACTTTCAATCTGAATTTTTACCAAAGAGTGGAATAATGCTCACTTCTGTGTCTTTAATAGAAACAAGACTTTTTTAAAAGTTGTTCTGGAAAATCTTCATTTTATGTCAAGACCGGAGGCTCACATTGTGCTAGTTTAAAGCTTACTCACCACTAAGGTTGCTGGTTGCTCTACTAGTTTCAAGTGAAATTCTTGTAAAACAGATTCTCCTGCCACGTTTGCCATCCTCTTAATGTCTTCCAGTCTGACGCTGCCTGGAAGTCTTTGGAGGCCATGGCGCCCGTGACAAAGTGAGCACCGAACTGCAGTACATCGATTGCAGCCTGCGCAAGCATCCACCTTACTCAGCGAGCTAGCGTAGGGGCAGAAACTATTGTATGTGGTTTGTGGAGAGCTATCAGTAATTGTCCCCTAGGGTCAACCCTTAGGGTGGTAGTCATGTCTTCATAAGCCTCAGGCACTTGATCACACATAGCTTAGGCTGTTCGCTGAACGCCGGGTATGCGATCACTCTCGTGTGACATTTAGTTCTCTTGGTGACATGAAAAACCACTCCGTATGAGGAGCATACCCTGCCTGCTAAGTCGCTCTCTATCGTGTGTGAGCTGTATTGGCATGCTGAGAGGTGCAGCTTGACATGTCTTCTCACGTCTGTGGGTCTATTCCTCGGATCCTCTGACTCAGAATTGCGGGCACGGAGAAGAGCTGCAGAAGAGAGCAGCAGTTGAGACGCACTGGGAGAAGAGCTGATGTCCGGAGCCGTGGCCCATGTCCCTTGCTGACCCAACGGAGGACTGTGTCTCCAGGTGGTGTGCTGCCTGCTGACCCATCTGGAGTACGCACACAAAGCTCTGGTTGACCACATCTGCGGAGCTGCTCTGGATGAGCTTGGTGAAAGCTGTTTTCTTGCAGCTGCCCCTTTACCGTGGCGTGGTGCTGGGGGTTGCGCCTGTGTATGGACCCATGTTTTGGACTTGTATACAAGTTTTGTACGTGCGGGCTGAGGGGTATCTCTTCTTTTTCCTTTCCTCTTAAAGTGGTGGTCAGAGGCTGGGCCGGACCGGCAAGTGACTCACTCCTGATAGCTCTTTTGCACCGCTATGTATTATTTGAATCCCCCAGTGGCTCTGAGCTCATTTGTTTTTCCTTGTTTACCTGGCCCCTCAGGTGTGTGGCTGGGTGTTTGGTGGACGACGAACGGCGTAAGATAAAGTAAGAAGGGTTTCATGCCACCGGTGCCACCCACTAGGAAATCACTGGAACAGCGTATTTGGGTCCCTGTTGCCTAAGGTACCCTTTTCCTTGAGTGACTGTAATTTACCGTCTCCTCTAATTTGCTACCATGTCTGCATGCAAAAAACATTGCTATGGGCTGCGCAGTGCAGCCCCTACTAGAGGGAAATGTGCACACAGAGCTCTTGTGGGAAAACGGAAATATCCATTGCCCCAGACTGTGAATAAGGGTACGAAGGGCAACGAAGGATGAGGCTGTGTTGCGCAGTCTGAAATAACTCGCTTTTTTGACAAACCTGCTTCCACTGTATCGAATGGATTGCCCTTTTCTGTTTCTCAGAAAATACCTGTTGAAAACGAAACTCAAGATGGTGGGCTTAGTGACCAAGCAGATTGTCTTGGAAACTCAGATACTATTCACAATAAGGAATCTCTGCTGAATTTATGCCTTTCATTAAAAAGGAACTCCTTGGGCCCGTCCCATAATACGTGCAGCAAGGATCTGCCTACCAATCTTTCAGCTTCTCCGGACTTGGAGAAATATTTGTCTTCATCAGAATATACTAGCACGGATAGCGAAGAGGGAGAGCCTATGCAACCTACTATTGTTGGAGGTCATAAGCCTACACCTGTCACCCTTGCTGGCTTTATGCAGCATATAGAGGCCAAGGTGGAATCTCTGCTCCAGCTATGTTCCAACTTGTCAATGGGTCAGTCCGATATTAAGAATAGTGTGAGTCAGCTGACGGCCCATGTGATTGAGCTTACCACTTTGGGCGATCAGTTGAACCCAGGGCTGACTAAGAAAAATAATGATGATCATAGTGGGCGGTACAACGAGAGGCTTGACCCTTCTCCTCAGGTATTTCCCTTAAATCAGTTTGACACTGAATATCATTGCCTCCACTGAGGACCAAGCTTTGGATGTGGAAGTGTGGAATCATCTATGCTGGATAGTCCCTTGTCCTTAAGTGAAGAATCTATGAAAGATCTTAGCGTGAAACCGCCTCTTCCTGGTATTAAGGAAAACACAAGGTCAAGTCGTAAGAAACCCCCCCCTAAGGCAAAAGGGAAAACTCATACCCTTAAATGCAGAGAGTGGGCTTCCCTCTCCCCCCTGCCCCTCATGTGGGCTGTTATACCATCACCAAAACGGGAGGGATGGTATGGTACGGCAGGTACTTCTGCACGGCCCTCTGGATAAATGGCTGGGGGAAGGGCGCCCTTTGGTAACAAAACAACTACCCAGTTTAGCCCCATCTGGCAAGGGTTACCTGAGTCATGTGCGGACCTCTGACCTGGTTAACATCAAATCTGTAACCTCAGTGGATGACTTGCTAAAAAAGGTTCAGCATAAGCGTCCACTGAGGAAGGACATACATCCCTCCAGTCAACAAGGGAGCCAAGAGGGGACCGTCCATCCTACTGTATCTGCTGCTTCTCAGAGAATTGAAAATTAAGCTCCTGATAAACACCTGGTTTCTGGGCCCAAGTTGGCAGATGGCTCTGAGCTTTTGGGACAACAACTGAAAACACAAACCTATAACCATGATAATCTGCTTGCCTATGTGAAGTCCTCTAGGATTGATTTGTTACATCACTACCTGATCCATAGCATCATGCGGGGCTGAAACACATACACATTTTTGAAAAATCTCCCATGGGTGATAGTCCCTTTCTAAATTGGACTTGGTTGCTCACTTTACTCCATCTAATTCCGGCCCTCACTACCATTACTACAAACGATATTGAGGGACTGGAATTACCTATTTATAATAGTGTCTCAAAATGGATCTTATTTTTGGCGGTGGAATCTATTTGCAAACATTCTAATGCCTTTTCACTTAAGGATTTCGATATTTATGTTTTCTGCCCGACGCCAGATGTAGCCCCTGGGTCCTATGTTCGTGCAAAGACATTTCGGGTTGTGGAAAGAGCTGAAGCACATGGTTCTGGCTTTGGTCGTTTGGAGGATAGGAAGGAGGGTGGTAAATGGTTGGCCCCTTTCCGATCCCACAATGAAATCAGGTCCACAGCAGAAATTACACTTTTAATGTCATGTCTTGAAATTCGAGAGGTGATCTCTCATTCATGAATAATAGGGATGTACTAGAATGTATGATGATAAGTGATATATTCCTATTACAAGAGACATGGCTTACTTCTAGATTTGACCTGGATGGCTACGCATTGTTCTTTCTCTTATCTTCTCGTCCTATAGATGGACGTACGGTGGGTGGTCTATGCGTGGGAGTTAAAGCTTCTTACTCTGACAAAAAGATCATAATTGTCTTAAAGACTACCTGCTCTGTGTGGAAATAACTGGGTTACGATATGGACAAAAGGCGGGCACCAATGGTTTCTTTTCAAAGAAAGTTATAATCATGTATAACATTTTCTATATTTGGGTATATTTTGGGAGCTCACAGGATCAAAATAGCCCTATGACACTGGGGCTATATTTAATAATGCAATAACCGAAAAAACAGGGTGGAATCCACCCCGTAATTTTGCTTGCTTTCTATGATGATTAATTTTGCTGATTTTCTATGATGAGTCTTTAATTGATGATTATATCTATTGTTGTGCGATTTACTCTGTGAATAGTAATTGTAACAGTAACTTGAATTCAAGTATAATTGTACAGATCTGTATATTCATTTTGACCACCCACTTGGGTATAGGCATTTACCATCAAACACTTTCATCAGAACTTAAGAGGAGGCACCATCAGGCTCCACCACACGTTGATTACTCCAACTTATTTTATTAAAACCATCTCAGTAGTCCCTATGAGCAAGACAGGGAACTTGGAATTATGGCACGCATTTAGTTTGCAGCCTCCCTTTTGAACCAGATCTGAGGGTATGAGCACACGTACATATGTCCTGTAGATGAGTCACATCACATACTCCGTGGCTCAGGCACATCAAATACGCTCCCAGGGGGGCGTGTTGACCTAATTAGCACATATACATTGACACGGCATCGACTTCTGCTGAGCCGTGACCCAGGCAAAGCTATTCTGCTCCTAGGGGGCGATCTAACTAACACATACACATTGCCTCTTTATTAAAATGTCCCTCTGTTTAACATGAAAATCGGGCGGACATAGAGCATAGACGGGCTCTGCCACCTGCTCAATACATAAACTGTCCCTTCAGCTTTACACACGTAAGGTTTTTTCGCAATCACCATGATGATTGTACGTCCCGCCTCCCCATTTCCATGGGGAGACAGACGCGAGGCGCGCCCTCGACGGCCATTTCCGGCCAGAGGACGACACCGTGATCATCATGGCAACCCTGAAAAGCAGTAGGTCGTGTGCACTCCGAACGCAGCGGCCTGCTAGAGAGGTACGACACAGACCCACGCTCCAGGTGAGGACTGTGCTGATTCAAGTTTACGTAGAAAGGAATCCTGCGCGGATACGCGTTTAGTAACACATAAAGGCAGAGGTACAAACGCAATAATCTTTTAATTACGGTTTTGCAAAATATGGGGTAGTCGCAGGATTTATGCACATATACAAATGAAATGACATTAGTGTCGCCATTCTCTTTTTGTCTTTTCCACCTTATATCTGAACACGAATCACTATATATCCTGATGATGGTATGTATATGCCTTTTTTTTGGAAGACTATTGAACGTATACAACGTTAATCACAATTGGTGAATGATGAATTACTAATGTGTTGTTACAAATTGAAAAAATGGAATGATGTAGCCCTGAAGATGGTGCTAGGCACCGAAATGCATTGTCAATGGGCCAGATACATGTAAACAAAGAGTCTTGTGATCGCCTAAATTAATGATGTGTGATTAAAACACAGTTATTTTACGTAAAACTCACAGTCGATTTCATGAAATCATTTCAACATTGTTGAGCACTTGACAAAGGAAAAGAAAAGTCTAAATTAAGAAAAAAGAACTCAATGTAATCTAAAGGAATTAATTTAGCTCCTATGAGGAGCAATAAGTGAGCACCAGGGTTTACGGAGTGGATGCCACCCTGTTTTTTCAGTTTTTTTCGGTTATTGAAATAACTGGGTTACCCCTTGGGGGTGGGAATTTTCTGGCAATCACTTTGTACGACCCACCTGGTGGTAAGCAGGCCACAGTGTTGAAGGAGGATCTTATCAATATCCTTCGCAGTTGGCAACCGCAGCATCCAAAAGGTGGGATTCCGGTGGCTGGGGACTTTAACATGGATTGTTATGATCATGGGCAGGTAAGGCCTATTGATAAAGCAGCAAACAGATCGAAGTATATTACCCCAGGTCGTAAATGGCAGGATTTGCTGGCCGAATTTGATTTACAGCTTCAGCACCCAACCTTAAACGTCGTATTCCACGCATGGTCTAATGGCAGATACCATAGTTGTCTGGATTTCATGTTCATGAATGGTACACTACGTAAATATTCCCCTTGTGATGCCAGTTCCTATGAGTGATCATGCTATTCTGTATATCACTTTACAGGACACAAAGCCAGCAATTGCTCAACAGTTAGTAAGTAATCCCACGGTAAACGCCCAGGGAAACAGACTACGCTGGATGTTGGGTCATATTAGAGCATTAAATGACAGGTTGAGCAGGGCAGAAGCTAGGGGGATTTCGATCTTATATTCTTGTAGATGGCAGCTGGATACTGTGGTTTCCAGATATGCACCACAATTTGATAGGCCAATTATTTTTAGGTGTGGTACCAAAAGGCTGGGAACTCCCTACGATGCAATTATAGCTAGTAGGAAGAGAGAGCTTAGGGCGGCCATATGCTTGGTTAAGAGACAACACTATGAGAAATCAGGACATTTCTGCCTTGAAGGGCTCATACAAGGGTTGGCTTGCAAACCATTGTTATAGCAAGGTCAGCGCTGCCTGAATGATTGTGAACAGACTTATCGTAGAAAGAGATTCTAGGAAATTCTGGCACCTAATTCGGTCTAACTTAGTTGAGGGTGGGTCTCTTGAAATATGTGCCGTAGAAGGGTCCATTTGGGCAACTTTTATTAAGCATAATTATTGGGTTAGACAGGACTTCCCGTTGCCTCAGACCCATAGATCTATGGTTAATACGGAGGTAGTTTCAGCTGGTCAGGGACACAAATTTGTCTCTGGTAATAAGAGAACTGACTGCTTCTTGGTCAGCTGGCCCTGATGGGCTCTGTAATATTATCTTTAAGAGCGATCCTGAGTATTGAGCAGTGGTCCTGAGGCAAATGTTTTTGCATATCTGTGAGACGGGCACTATTCCTAGGACTTGGCAGGAGTCCATCCTAATCCTGATCCATATGAAGGGCCCCCGGCATTTGCCAGAAAATTACAGACTACTTCCAATGCTGGATAGTTCCTCTAAAATATTTGCAAAGTTGTTACTTGAGACCCTGAACAAATGGGTAAAAGAAATTCACCCTTCTTAATCTTACCCAGGTGGGATTTAGGAAGAACTGCTCCACAAGCAACCCCTTGTGGGTCTTACTCACACTAATTTCCGATACTCTATTGGCTCCGGATCAGGCACTGTATTTGTGTTTTGTAGACTACAGTTCAGCATTTGAAAGTGTCTATCGGGGGTCTAAACTGGAGAGTTGGGGCATAGACGACTCTGTTTAGTATTTCCTAAAGCTGTTGCATACAGACACTGAGGTGCAAATTCACCTTTCACAAACTGGCAATCTGGGAACTTCTATTTTGACCAATAGAGGACTAAAGCAGGGTTGTGTGTTGGCCCCTACTCTATACAACCTGTATGTCTCTGATTTTGAAGAATGCTTAAGAGCTCTGAAAAATTATCCCCCTAGATATGGCACTGAGGCCATCCGTTATCTCACATGTGTTGACAACACTGTCATCTTTGACCGCACAGGGGCTGCAACTTTCTTTGGAGGCATTGGCTGTCTATGCAAGAGAAAATGGTCTCAAGGTAAACATCTCAGGAAAAAAGTTATGACTATTGGGAAGCGAGCGTATGGCGCTCTCAACTTTATTTAGAAACTAGCCAGCCCCTGGAACAAGTTGCTAAATATAAATACCTGGGCATGACAATCAAAGCCTCGAAAGATCAGTCTCACATTGGAGAGATAGTTATCAGCAAGGCATGGAATAAATGGCTAGCTCTGAGGAGCATTGTCAAAAGACTAGGTGGGGGTCCATAGAGGCCAAGCTGAACGTCTACAAGCAATCTATTATCCCAGGGATAATGTATGCCCTTGAGTTACTTCTGGAAAGTTCAGTTGGTTGGCTGGAACGACTTGAAGCAAAAGTTCTTCGCTCATTGCTGGGCTTGCCTTGTTCAATACCAGTACAGGCAGTCAAGCTAGAATTGTTCTACAGTCACTGACCTCACTGTGGAAACTTGCTGTCTGTCGACTGTGGGCTAAGATCACCCTGGACGTCAACTGTGACTTAAATGTATTGAACCACTCAGTAGAACACTCATGGAGGGTGACCCGGAGTATGTGGTTTCGCGGGTTGGAGAAAACCGTGTTGTTCCATTTCTCGGCTATTGAATTGAGTGTTGCCCCTACGACAATGATCAAATTCCATCTTGCCAAAATTGAGGAGAAGACGCGATTCTATAACCACGCCTTTGGCTACCGATCAATTGGCATTATGTCCCAGATATGTACAATTCACCCATCAAGGCCTGCCTTGGGATAGCCCTTTTAGCTATTTAATAAAATATCGCTCACCTGGATTGGTACATTGTGTACTTTATTTAAGGTTTAATATTCTACTGGTCCTGGCCTATACTGGGGCCTGGATGGGAATACCCCGAGAGTCTAGAACTTACAGGCTATGTGGTGATGCACTGGAGACTGCCCGGCATGTCTTGAACCCGGTATTGTACAAAAATGTCACCCTCGTTTGTGTACCCCCGCAGTCACTGCGACTTTGGAGGTGCACAAAATGAGGGTGACATTTACTGCGCCCAAGCAGAGCGGGGGTTGTGGGGGTGTCCCCTGCTCTTCCTGGGTGCAGTAATGGGGGTCGGAGGTTGCAGGGGTGTCCCCCATTTACCATTTAGGAAAGCATGGGACACGTTGGAAAAAAAAAGAAAAAAAGAAAAGCACCTTGCGGCGTCAGCTGCAACCCACTTTAGTCGGAGGAGCTGACACTGCAGGGATCGCAGAGTGCGGGCGGCACACTTCTGCCTGTGCCGCCCTGAAGGTAAGTGAAGTGGGGGGGTTTGGGAGGGGTAATGCAGGCCAGGGGAAGGGGGCACAGTGATCCATATGATCACTGCATCGCACCGTAACTGGCGTCGGCATTTTGGCAGTCGCAGTTACGGATGGCGCAGTGATCACATAGATCCCTTCACCCAGTGTCCTAGATTGCAATCTATTTATGACAGCGGGTATGCTCAATACCGAAATGTAAGCACTGATCAATTCTGGAGCCTTCTGTATGGAGCGGATTCTCTTGTCCTTACTGCAGGGGCGTATTAAATCTGGGAAAAGATGAAATCCAGATTAAGATCCACCAAAGTATTCACCCTCTTCTGCCTTGCTGCCCTCCACCAGTGCCCGGCACCATACTCGCAATACGGCACTAGATGCAACATATTCAGTCCAAACTATGCCTACCAAACCCTTGCTACTACGCCTAACTCTGTTATGGACTGCCAATTCAATCACCTGTCGTTATGCTTGACGCATTAGACATCCTGTACGCTTTACCATCTGCTCTACAAGTTGTATTAATCTCCCATGAACTATTAATAACTGTGCCGCTTCTTATTTGCCTACCGGACCACAGCAGTTTTGGTCATCACAGTACCTGTTTCATTGATGTTGCAGTTCTCATTGTCTGACCACATTATCTGTCCTGTTTGTTCTGATCTGTATATCGTATAACCCACCGTCTGATTTTTAGTCGCTGTGCCAATGGGCATTTTGCAGCTTTACACTGTTTTCATAATTGTTGCTGTCACAGTATATGTTCACCGTGCCTCTTAACACTAACCAGCCTTTTGATTTGAACTGCATTGTGCTTAATTTGCTTCAGAGCTCCTGGCTCTGTGCAATTCGTACAAGCCCGACTTACCTTGTATCATGACGTACCTGCATGCACGGCTGTCTCAATATCTGAACATCACCGCCCGAGATGATTTGTAAATTACAACTGCATGAATTGATTTGTTCATTGCATATGTCCAGCTGCCTAGGAGTATCAGTATATGTATACCAGCCCATTCTTGACTCACCTTCGCTCCAGATTATAACATTGTAGCAACCCTAGACAGACTTAAGCTCGTATAATTACTGGCCACTTAAGACCAACTCACACAGCTGCCTGGCTACGCCGATATTTATCTGCTATTCACTCTAGCTCACCTTATTTGAATAGTCTGCTCTTGCATTCTAAGGCATCCCAGCGGAAACTTCACGTCACCCTAGAACACAACAGAGTTTTGCAAACCCTCCCCTCAGTCCCCCCATCATCGCCCGTCCCTACTACACCAATGCCACCTACCATAGAGTCACCCTTGCCATGGCTTCCCTCCTACCACTACTCCACACCATAACCCCAACCAACTTCCTTCCACCTCTCCTACCTAACAATAACTACCTCTCCTCAGATGTCACCGTCACCAGGACTGCAGCTAGTCCCTCTCTCAGCCCCATTGAATGGATACAATGATTTGCAGCCCCTCCCACCCCACTTATCCTGTGTCCAGTCGACACTAGAAACAAGACACTAGGCTCTTGTTTCCCCAACCACAAGGTCACTCTAAGGACATCCACTCTACACATCATGCACATCAACACATCATGCACACCCGCAAAAAGAGTCTCTTAACTACCTGCGAAGCAACTGTGTCTGTGCCTCCTAACTCCTAACTTACTAGCCCCCACCACCCCCTCCTCAACACCCTTGCCAACTAGTGCCCCATCATCCCCACCCTCGTCAACTACTCCAAGCACTCCAAGCACAGCAGGACCTCCTAGCATCAAAGGAGCTCTCATCAATGCTCGCTCTCTAGTGGCCCATGCCCTAAATATTGCTGATCTCATTACAGCCAACCGCCTGGACTTTTTGTCCGTTACTGAAACTCGGCTCCATCAGGCAGCATGCCCAGCAATCTCCTTAGCCCTGCCAGAGGGATACAGGGCTAAGGACTGACAGGAACTCAGGCAAAGGAGGGGTAGTGGCATTTATCACAAAAAGGGACTCATGCTAATTCATTTCTACAAAGTAAAGCTACCTTTTCTAAATTTTTCTTTGCTTCTTATCCTGCCTGAAGTTGCACTTAATATTCAACGGGCTCACCCCATTGGGTCTAAAACAGGCACTCAGCCATCGCATTTAGCACTTTATTTATTTATTTTATTCTAATGTGGTATAGCTTATATATAAAAACGTTATACATACAAAATTTAACCATCACTTACTTGTTTAAACAATTCAAAACAATTTGAACAATTTCCATTTCATCTTCATCGTAATAGTAAAATAAATACTTAATCAAATACACATAGACTCCACTATTCATACCAATAACCTAAAACCTATTTTACAGCATACACACAGTAAAAACCACAATTCCATCCAAAATTCCATCCTTCAGTCAGCATTCTTAACCCCTAATTACAGTGCTCAAAAGCACAGGTACATAGGGCTTCCCATGACCCATGACATCACGGAACGCACATCTTCTAAGGCCAATTTCTTTGACACTGGGCTCCAAACTCTATACAGAGCCCCTCTTAGTGTTTATGCATTGTTTCCATAACATCGGAGCTTTAATCATATCAAGATGGTGCACACATTTACCCAGATGGTTCATGCATATCGGGGCAAGATTTAAACATTCTGTGAGGATATGTTTAGGCGTCTCCGTCATTGACAGATTTTGACAGATACGACAGTACCTTTCTTGTTCCGGCAAAGAAAGTGACGGACCTATGGCACCGGGTGGCGATTTATGCATAGTAAAAGTATGAATCTCCTCAAGGGTTTGGAGGGACATATGTCTAAGTAGGGCTGAGCCTTTTTATATGCATACAACATGTCAGTGACAAGAGTATAACTCTTTAAGGTTGATAAATAGAGAAATGTTCATTCCAGTCACACAAGTCCATATGCCTCTAAAAGGATTTCTTCAAAGCATAATAGTCGTCCTCCCAATTAGGGGAGCACCCAATGCATTCAATCAGCCCTTTCATGCTCGTCTTCAAGTCAGTCAGAGTTTGCTCCAAGCCTATTTTCTGCATTCCATAAACTCTGCAGTAGGAGATTAGTTGGGCTATTAATCATTTTGGTATACATAAGCGCACGCATATTTTAGAACCATTGACTTAAGGGTCAAAATCCCTAATTCTAGGTGAAGAATTGCCATGGGTACACAACTAGGAAGCCCAAGATGCTTTCTCCAGAATCTTCTTCGATAAGCTGGAGCCATTTTAAGTCTAAACTAACCAGACTCTGAAGGCCATAGATAGTAGCCGGTACCAGGCATTGCAGGTACAATAGCCTCACTCCCACATATGTTAAACCTCCCGCTCTTTTACCAAATTGATCTATTAGGGAAACTGACTGTGCTGCCTTCCTTGTGCGCATCTCTATACATGTTTTCTATCCCAGCCGCTGATCAAACTCGACCCCCAGGTACTTGTATAAGGCCACATCGGATATTTCAGTGCTTTGGATAATTAGCTTACGTCTGGCTATTTTATTAGCTTGTCCCTATTAAGAGTCACACTGTTGCTCAGCATAGACCCCCAACCCAGTGGCCACATGTTGCCTGCCTGTGAAAGTGTGATCTAAAAGAACGAGGTTGTCCGCGTATGCTAATACCGCACAGTGGGTCACATCGATTTTTGGCAGACACCCTCTAATACATGACAGGCATTTGGGAAGATCTGCTAAATACAAATTGGAAAGTAGGGGGGCCAGAACACAGCCCTCTTTAACTCTTGCTATTAGAGGGAACAGGCTCAGTCATGGTCCCCCCTACATCAAGCTTCACTCGGGTAGTGTTATTCATGTGAACAAATGTAATGCAATGGAGTAATCCTGAGGGACAACCATAACGTTCTAACTTCTGCCATAAATGGTCCCTACTGACCGAGTCAAAAGCGGCTTTAAAATCGATGAATAGTGCATACAATGGAGGTGCATTTCTAACATTTGCATGTTCTACAAAAAAATCCATAAGCCGGAGGTTATGGCATGTGGAGTAATCTGGTCGAAAACCACCCTGATACCTATCCAAAATACCCTCCGGATCCGCCCACTTCTGTAACTCCTTCTGGAGGAACATTACAAACAGTTTACCAGTGCAATCCAACATTGATAAGAGTCGATCATTTCCCATGTCTGTTAAACACCCCTTTTTTGGCATAGGAATTAATGTTGCTGTTTGCCAGGAGGTGGAGATTCTTTCTTCGTTTAGGACCTTATCAGAAAGTATCTTTAGCAGGGAGGACCAAAAAATAGGGTTTTTGCCTCAACACCACATTAGCCAAGCCATCTGTCCCTGGCACCATTGAAGACTTCAATTTAGTCATCTTCAGTTTAATGACCTCCTCATCAATTTCTAAAGAACAATCAGAGGGTTTTATATCGATCTGCACGTTAGGGAAAGTCATAGTCGAGTTACTGTGACTCAATAGAAATGTTTCCCATTGATACTCGTTGATAGGGTTTAATAGCCACAGTTTCCTACTTCCTTTAGCCTCCCTCAACATTGACCATATTACATAAAGCCGTAATCATGTGTTGTCATTAGGCACCTCTGGTGGAATTGAACCACCAACGTAACCAATTACTATCTGAGTTCTGAGAAAGGCCTTATGGGGCATCAGCTTGATTTTAGCCCTACGCAGATGTATGTATGTATGTATGTATGTATATATTAGTTACGCATCAAAAGCCTGCGTGCATCAGTGTACGGTAGAGAGTCAAGCGGTGAACAGATAAATTAAGGGATCTAAACCAAAGAGAATTTCCCTAGTAAAATGATAAAGATTTACATTTTTTCTGAAAGATAGATAGATTCTCCTCAAGGCGCAAGTTTTTTGGGAACTTGTTCCAGGCCAGGGCTGTTTTCACTAGAAAAGAACAACCCTTGCCCTTAGTACGTTTACTTCTCGGGCAAATCAACAACATCGAGCACTTCGATCTCGTGACCCTTACAGAAATGTTGAATAGCGATGTGCTTTTTCAGATACATGGGTGCATGTCCAAACAAACATTTGTGAGTCATGATGTTAACTTTAAAATGTATTCTGGCCTGAATCGGGAGCCAGTACCGCTCCTTCCTTTGTACTGAGATATAATCACTTCTTGGAATATTTTTTATAATTCTGACAGCGTAATTCTGCAAGATCTGTAACTTTTCTATATAAGGCTTGCTGGCTCCGCATAGAAAAGCATTGCAGTATTCCTGTCTTGGCATGATCAGGGCTCTAACCAATGTAATACAGTTTATGTTGGATATGTAAGGTTTAACTAAACGCAGCAGTCTCATATAATACTGAGAGTTTTTAACTTCACTCGCGACCTGTGCTTCCACACTCAATTAGGCTTTAAAAGTTACACCAAATGTTTTAACTTTTGTAACTGTTTTTTATAAGATGTTGATCAATACTAAAAGCTGACAATGAAGTACCTAATTTTCCTCGTGCTTGGGCTGACCCAAACACCAATAGCTCTGTCTTTTCACTATTAAGACACAAGCCATTTCCTGTCCCCACAAATCTTACGCTTCCTGTCTCTGATAGTTTGTTCATAAATGGGAATCATTTTATATTCTCTGCCAACCAAGCACTCCCCGCTAGAGGCATGCCAACCCACAAACGTAGTTATCCAGTTCTCAATTTCCTCCTTGTCTTGTTCTATGACGAAGCTGCGGTCCACAGACTTAGTGAAGAGTGTGGCTCTTTGTATATTATTTTCTGACCACTTGATTTGGTTACTTGAGTGGTTGACTTCCAGCTCCCCTGAACCTTTTACCAGGGTAGTAGAGGCAAACTCAATTAACTTAAGAATTAACATCCCATGGTCACTCCATAGGTTTGCACTTATAAATATTAATCACAGCATTGGTTGCTTCCAAGTTAACAAAGCGGTAATCCTGGGTGGCATTAGTACTACCCCTGCTCCAAGTATAACCACCAGATGTGGCCCCTTTAGTGCGACCATTCAAAACATAAAGGTCTCAACTCTGAAAAAAACTCATCCATTTTAGCCCCTCTGTATCAGGATCAGCCTGTTTCATTACACTTTTGCTAGTCAATGTTCCCTCTGCTTGCGTTCCTTCACCATCCACACAATGGCTATTCAGATCCCCACCCACAATAATACAGTCGTCGTTATTACCACTAGCCCAGTGCACAAAGAGATTGTTTAAATCGTTCTGAAGCTGTTCCCTGTGTGATATATTGACTAGCAGGATATAGCGACTCCTGGCATTTAACGGAATTGCCACCTCCAAAGCTAATATATTATCTTAGCAAGCAAATGGTATTTTGCTGGATTTTAAATTGTGTGCAACCGAAGTGACCAGGCCCCCATAGGGTCTGCCCCTAGTGCTCTTATTTGCAACTGATTGGTGGATGGTATAATCGTATATATAGATTGGCGTCATTATCCAAGTCTCCTGTAGTAGGAAGATTGAGTGTTGAGTAATAAAGAGCAAAGAACCAAAAGAAGATATTGAATGGGCAAATCCTCGGGTATTCCAAGATATGAGAGATGTTGCTCATTGTTTAGCAAGCACAGTAGGCAAGGATTCCGTAATCCATTTTAGCATGGATTGTATGTCGGATAGCTGAACCTTATCTTTGTGGAGTAATAGGGCTGTTGGCATATTCTGAAGACTATCAGCAACTTGCATAGGTGCTACGGCTGGGTCCATTGTTTTAGCTTTTGCATTAAACTCAACCCCAGCACTCAACAGCTGGGATCGAAAATTTAGCAGTAAATGAGCAGTGTCCATGTGCTTACAGTGAACAGCTGACACATTAGAATTAACTCACTTTGACGGTTAAAAAAAAAGAACTCTTCAGACACCCGTACACACAGTTGTGGTATTTGATGAAGGTGGGACATGAAAGCCGAATGACATAGCCAATTGTCCGGTGTTTTTTGATTGATATTCTTCACAAGGCACACTTTACTCTTTGGCACACTGTCCACCCATGAGTCGACTTCCAATGGAGGTCGCTTCTTAATTATCGATCTTCGAGCTGGCGCCCTTCTTGGTTCATTGGAGGTCGAGTTGTTATCAGGGCCCTCTACAGTAGTCTGTGATACATTTGTATCCAGGGGTATATTTTGTTGTTGCATCTGTGCAGATATCACCTCAGCCGTCTTGTCATCAATTATCCAGCTTGTTAAATTGCCCAGCTGTTTATCCTGACACTTTTGACAGTGCTCCACCTTCTTGCAGGATTTCTTTATTTTTGTTGGTGGGATATCAGTGGCAGGCAAAGAGGCAACCATAGAGCAAGGCAATTTGTGAGTCGTGGCCCGTCTTGCCAATCAGTGTTGCTTTCTGGAGTAGAAGATATCAGATGAATTTGATTAGTCAACATTCGTGATAGGTATAGCCTCTATCACATCATTTTGTGGATTGTGGGATATATTGACCCACTCAACGGCATTGCCTTACATCACTGAGCTGCCTGTGCGCAAGAAACAGTAACCTGGCCGCGCTGGCTCCTGTGCGCACCAGGACCTCAAAACTCCTTTTGGCAGCAACAACAGAAAAATGACTGCACCATTTTGCCTCACACACTTTGGGCAAAATGGAACAAGGGGACACACTGAAAAATATGCCGGTGTGTTCTGAAACATATATGGAATCAAGTGAAAAGGAAAGCCTGCCATTGCTGAAAAAGCCAAAATCCCTTTTCAAATGAAAACGTTTTCACCCTTTCAAAATGCTGCTTTGATGCCACTTTCATCTGTCATTCTGAAACCACTGTGGGTAAAAAGGCCCAGTTAAAACCAACTCTCAGAGAAATCAAAAGCAACTTAATTTTTCACTTGCACGGGAAACACATGTTTATTTCTTGACAAAATGTATCTAGGTGCAGCAGTTCAAAGAGACTTTTACCCTCTGAGCCAGGTCAAGGAGAATTGTATCTATACTTTAGATAAGAGTCCTGCTGCAAGGAAAATGACTACAGCTACCAAGACAGTGGCAATCTGAGGATCTGCAAACTGAATTAAAGAAAGAAATGATAGCATTTTTTGACACATGTGGAAAAATGGGCTGTTTTGACTGAAGAGAAAAACATGACCTGTTTAAAACTGAATTGTTAATAAAAGCCTGCTTACTTAGCAATGTAAAGGAGTTATGTTAGTCATGACAATACACACATAGGATATCTTCTGTCATAGGTTGGTTTAATTCAAGACAAAGTAAGAAATTAAACAGTTTAAAACACATAGGCTGGAGTTGCAAGCTCTCAGAAACCTGTAATTCCAGTTGCCAGCTATGAAACTCCTCCTAATAAGGGAGATACACCCTAAATCCAGGACAATTAGGTGCGAAGTGCCAGCTTAAAAAACTTTGAATGGGTTAGGACAATGAGAGTTCTCATGCTCATCAGACATTAATCTGTGCTCCAGGCTGGGACAATAGCAGTCCTGGGACACTCACCTGTCAAGTGTGAAAGGGCAATAAAACCTTCAATTAAGACTGAAAACCCCTTGCCTGGAAGGAATTGACAGCTGCTTGCAGTTGACGGAGGAAATAAAAAACAGGATCAAGTAACAAAGGGACTGCCTTTTGGTGGCAGAGACTCTGTTACAAAGACACTTTAAAGACTCTTATTTCTGTAGCAAGAATTAGCAGAAATTTAAAAGTTGGCAGTGTTAAATCTAATTTTGGGGGCCATCTTTTAAAACTTGGTAGAACTCATTGCTGCAAGGGGAACATACGTTACGAAATATGACCAATTTCAAGGAAAGTATTAATGTGGCAAATATAAGATTGTGTACATACATCCCTGGGGACAATTCGCATTTGTGTATAAAATTGTGGAATTTTAGGCCAAATCCTTAATGTGTAAAATTACCAAAATGTGTCAGAAAGGCAAAATAAGGTAGCACAGACTGGAGGTTTGGACTAATATGTGCTGCACATCATATGTAACCTGTGGGTATAATTTGCCAAGAGATTGTACGTGAATAACTGTATGCTTTTGGCAAAATCAGATTTATAGTAAAGTAAATGTGGGAGATTCTGGACATTGTAAACCTCACCTTATAAACCTGACATCATTCCCTTAGAAATCCAACCAGCAGAGAGCAAGTCGGAAATTACTACCCTTGCCCAATCCTATTGTTACGGGTGTGTGTAGTAAAGCCTGCCCCTGTCATATACTGTGATGATGTCACCTGGCATTATAAATAAGAGCCCCTGACAACACACTGGACACACACTGTTTCCTGATTCCTACGCCGGCGTCCTGTTCCTGTCTGTTCCTGTCTTCATCTTGCATATATCCATCTAAACTCCAGATCCCAACCACAAGGCAAGCAATAATTGCTGATCCTGCTTTAGCTAGGCCTCAATTCTAAAATATCCTAAATTAACCTGGCTTGCTGCCACTCACTGCGTGCTGCTGCCGCCATCCTGCTCTCCTGATGCCCTACAGTATCCAGTAATCAGAATTGCCAGTCCAGAAGAACTATCCTTTGGTATCCAGTCCCTGCCCAGCTGATCCTGTTCCGCTGAGTTTGTCTGGCTGCCCTGTGTTAGACCAGACCTGTGTGGCGACCAGAACTGCCGACTGTCCAAAAACCAAACTAAAAGTGGACTGTGAGTATTAGTAGGAACCATAGAAACATAGTAAACCTTGCCTTGCTTTGTTCCATCCCAAACTCTAAGTCATCCTATCCTTTTCCTGATAATTGTAATATTGTCACAATCATTCTTGCTACCCTGCTTTGATTCCTTGTGCTAGCGCCAATATCTTTAATAATTTTGTCTTGTGAAATCCTAAGCCCTTAGTCCTCCCTCGGGTAATCGGACTGGGTCCGCCAGGGCAGGCGCGGAGGTGCTAGGGTTGATTCTGCGGATCAACCCTGGAGCTTACTGTGCCTCAATCTGGTAGCCTAGCCCGAATGCCCTAGTGTAGAGTAAAACTGTCCTTGTCAAAATTGATTTCTGTTCCTTTTTTGCACCTTCAATTTCTCAAAAACGCACCTCAGTAGATCTTGCATAACTCACTCAATTTACCAGCTAGAGACCTAATTTCAATTCCATATTGTACCTAGGATTCATAGCTACCCCCGCATCCAATACAATATTTCACCCAGTTTTAATAAAAGCCGTTTTGGTAAATTCAGACGGGATTTGAAAAAGTGTGTTACTTTTAGAATGTGTCATATTGATTATAAACTGTTTTCAATCTTCCATTCAATTTCAAATTGTATGCTTTTGCTCAATGCATTGCTTGTGATTGCTTGTATCTATCCAGTGTTGCTCCAGTAAAGAATTGTTTTTGTTTCAAGAGTTATACCCATTCATTCATTTATTCATCCATTTCCGAGTGTCATTTTAGCATTGCCAGGGTTTAAATCTGTTTTTCTCTCTTGTTTGGGGAGGGAAAGTTGGATTTCTATTCTGTTTCTTATTTGTCATTTCTGATTACCTGTCGATTCTGTTTATCCACTTAAAATTGATTATTTGTGGGTTGAGGGAACATTTCAGGGGGAAATTCTAACTCAAGTGCTATCTTACCTAAAATCCCAAAGTGCTCCTATTCCCTGGTGTTTTGTAGTTGTGTCAACAGAAGGTTAAACTAAGTGCATTGCTTACATTCCAATTGTTCTTATCACCACGTTGGTGATTGCTACCCCATGTTAAAAATTGTATGATTTATTTTGAATTTTAAAATAAATAAATAAATATTACATTTTATCAACCAGCCTGGTTCATGGTCCTTTGTGTGTGAAATGAGTGGTGCATCATCTCAATATAGAATCTAATCTATCACACATAAGCATTTCAATTGGGCGCTGCATACTGGGCTGAGACTAAGGTGTGTGTCGCCTGATTGCAATCCTTAACAGGAGCGGGACACACAGTTTCATTTGTAAGGGTTTTGCTGGGAGTATGCACGCTAGGCTGCCATTCTTTGGTAGATGCCAGGTTAGCCAACACTGCTATTGTTGGTTGTAGATTTTCATTAATTTTCCCACAAAGTTTTAGCAGTATTTTCATGGCAAGCTGGATGGAGACCATGAAGGATTGAAGCTCGGCAAAGGCTACCTTCCCAGATATTGAATTTTCCTGCTGAACAGAGTCTTCAATCTGAACCGCACGAGTGGAGTCAATTACTACATTAGGAGATGCAGATAGATGGTTAATAGCTGTATTCTGCATAGGACTTGACTCCCCCAAATCACTTGGCCTCCACTACTGAGGGTTCACCTATTGCAGGTGCAAGCGCCTCCGCTACCCCTGCCATACTCTGTTGAATTGTGAGACATAAATTCAGAAGAAAATTAGTATCAATATCGTCTAATGTCATGAAATCCTGGACCATTATCGCCTTGTGTGATTGTACTGTGGTAGCTGCGGCTTCCACACAGATCACACCTGTTATAGGCGGTTTAGGAAGGAGTTATCACGCCCTTTTTTCTTACTGGGGCAGGCATGTGCACTTCAGCTGCTGCAATTGCCATATTAACAAGGACATGTATTGCTGCACCTCATGACCCGTTAGCCCTGTTTCTCTGATTATATCGGTTCGTTTTTGGCTTGATTATGTAGGGCATTTCAAGTGGTGGCGGGAAGTAGACTCTTCTCAATTAACTATCTACAGCACTCTTCTGGGTTAAAATAGCGCAATCTCCTATGCACCTATAGGCGATTCCCAAGTATAGACTTTAATTCAGGGGTGTTATGTTGAGCCCTCGATCAGCACCACTCTTCATAGCCGTGTGTGCAGACTAGTGGTACTGACTTGCCTCCTAAACTTCCTGGTGCTCGGGTGGGATGTTTAAGAGGAAAACTTTAACAGTTCCAGTGAGCCCATGCTTTCCTGATTACATTAGTAGCCCGCCGGAGGCTTATCCTTTAGAAGTAGTATAATTGTACTTCAAGCTACAGGGCAAATGTCAACATTTGTCAATTACAGACTGTGAAAAATGCACGAGCTCCAGGAGGCTGCTTACCGGTCCTTATCCTCTGAGACTTGCTTCAGTAAGATGACTTTGGTATTCTGGGGGTGCAGATAATGTATCCCTAATGGTCATGGTCCTTTTCCGGACCACCAAAGACCACTGCTGCACCACTCCACTCAGCACATCCTCATCTCTGTAGCAAGGGAAAAAAGACTATAGTCACCACCAAAGACCACGCCTGCACCACTCAGCGCTATGCACTTTGATTGTCTTAATGCTAGAGTACACCCAGCTACAACTTATTACTAAAGCCAAGGAAAGAAATAGCCTTGTTTGGCATGATATCAGAATTTTCATATCCCAAGCTGTGGTGAAGAAAACCTTGCAACGCAGGAAAGAATTTATTTTGATTTATTTCATTGTTTATTTATAACATGCTTAAACCAGCGAGTGGTTTCAAAGTGCAGGATCAGGATTCAAACCTGTGTTGGGCCGTGTTGTCTTGCTTATCGCCTGGTTTTGAAGCAACTCAATGCCAGATATAGCCTCTACCACCCGTGCTCATACAAAGTCACCATCAATGGTAGAACTTTGGTTTTTAAATATCCCTCTGACTTCAAAGTGTTTATCAGATCCCTCAAAACAGACAATATGGACACATTGTTGCTTTTTTAATTCTCAAGCCACATCCTCCTGAGAGTTTGCATATGTTCCTATAATGTCCTGTTATTATATTCTCATTTCCACTGGTGGGTATGTCGTTAAGGTACCTATCTTCCCACGGGTCAATTCTTGGCCCTTCTGGTTTCACCTAGTCCTAAGCTTTTTCTTAGTTTTCTCCTTTTTTATGCCTGACTGTTTTTATTATATCCTCTTCTTATGCTTTGTACTACGCTAGTTTGTACTCACTCTTTTATTTCCCAATCATATTTCATATGTATGTCAGGTTTTACAATGTCCCTTATTCCCCCTCTGTTCTCCCCTTATGTGTCTCACACTTTTTGGTTTGGTGTATCACCCACAATTATATGTCACTATGTTCAATATTTAATTGCCTGGATTACTCACTACCACTGTTATACAATGCTCACATATGTGTCTATTTTATTTATTGGTTACTTTTGATTTTCTATAATGGTGTTTAAATTAGTGTCTTGGAATATAAAAATTATCGATAACCCAATCAGGAGATATAAGATTATTTCCCATCTGAAGAAATTCAACCCCTCAGTTGTCTGTATTCAGGAAACCCATTTATCCATGTTTGAATCTATGAAACTTAAATAATTTTGGGCTCAAGATGTTATTGCTAGTCGAGCTGATGGTAAAAGCAAATGGCGTAACAATATTTATTAATAAGCAACTACCCCATCAAATTCTCCATAAAAGAGCTGACAGTGAAGGAAGGTGGGTCTGGGTAATTTTACAACTAGGACTGAATATTATAACCATCATGTACGTTTATCGTCCAACTATTCCTGACCCTGGATTTTGGGATACCATCAGACCAATTATTGTGCAGTACAA
Organism: Ambystoma mexicanum; assembly: GCF_040938575.1. Taxonomy (NCBI): domain Eukaryota; kingdom Metazoa; phylum Chordata; class Amphibia; order Caudata; family Ambystomatidae; genus Ambystoma; species Ambystoma mexicanum. Next base: position 1,270,759,608 of record NC_090929.1, on the reverse strand, counting down.
TCTCACTGATCTCATTGTATGTGCTGATTTCAATAATGTTATCAACTCCTTCATAGTTAGGAGATCTAAGTGTATCCTTAAAAGTTCTAAATCTCACAAATCATTTGCACATTGTGTATCAGAGGTTGGTCTGGTTGATACTTGGAGGCTTTCTCATTCTGCTGACTTTGACTTCACTTTTCATTTGCTGCCCCATGACATGCTTTCACGGTTGGATTATGTTTGTGTAGCTACATCCCTATCTGGTACTTTAATTGACTCGTTAATTGGAAATATTCTTATTTCGGATCATGCCCCAGTTAACACTACGTTTGACTTCTTGGATATTAAAAAGCATTCTTATAGATGGAGATTCAATAACATCCTATTACAAGATCAGGAATTTGCTCAGTCCTTTCTCACTTTCCAACAGCAGTTCTTCTGTAATAACCGTGATGAATACACTTCCACGGTTAATAATTGGGATGCCTTTAAACAGCATTAAGAGGTCATGTCATGGTGTGTGTGTGTAACAGAAGAAAGAAGATAAAAAGGACTTAGATGTGCTGTTTATTCAGCTCACCAACACCGAGAAGCAATACTATCAAGCCCCTTCTGAATTGGGTAATTGAAGTGTTTTATCGTTACGCTTCAAAATTAATAAGTAATTAACCGAACAAGCATCTGGTGTCATTCTAAAATATAAATCTAAGATTTAACAAACCTCTAACAAGGCCAGTAAAGCTCTTAAAGCCAAAAACGAGAAAACCTACATCTCCCACGTTAAAAACAACGCTGATTCTACTATTACAGTAGAGATTATGGAAGTCTTTAAGAAATTCTATTGTAACTTGTACTCTCTTGCGCCTGTTAGTTAATCAGAAATTCTTAATTTCTTTTTTCAGAAAATCAGATCAAGTTGGGTTTATCAAAGGAAGAAATACCTCATTCAATGCCAGACTATTACTTGATGCTATCCACTTGGTCACGAATGATACGCAGCAATTGCTTTAGACACCGAAAAGGCTTCTGATCGGGTTGATTGGAATTATCTCTTTCATGCTTTACAATGGCATCAGTGTGGTGAGGGTTTTACATCCCTTGTCAAACTCCATTACTCAGGTCCCAAATCCTCTATCTTTATCAATGATCAATCCTCATCGTTTTTCTTCTCCAAATGTGAACTAGACAAGGATGTCCCTTGTCTCCTACTCTATATGTCCTGTCTCTGGAACCCTTATTGGAACTTATTATGAGTGATATAAATATCCCCATATTCGCTGTGGCAAACAATAGATGAAGATTGCTGCTTATGGCGATGACATCCTTATACTTTAAAAAAAATCCTAAGGCCCATCTTCCTAAATTGTTATGCATTGGATATCTTTCTTCTGTTTCTTGGTATAAGGTCAATAAAGATACACCCCAAATTTTACTCCTTAACTTCATTTTGTATTGAACATGAAATTGACTCTTTCAGTTTTTAATGGTGCGACAGTTCTTTTAAATACCTTGGCCTATATTTTGCCTCATCGGTTTGCAGCACCATTAAACTTAACATGAATGTCCTTCTTGGCAGGCTTAGAGAGTTACCTTCTGTTTGGTCACATTTGTACTTGTCTTGTTTGTGGCGTTTGCAGACAATAAAAATTATGCTATCTCCTATTATACTTTATTATTTACAAATGCTCCCAGTTCCTCTTCTTGCCACCTTTTTATATCCATCAATTCAATTGTGGTTAATTTTTATGAGGAATAGGGAAAAATAAGAGAATTGCCATTAGTAAACTCAAGGCTCCCGATGAAAATGGTGGTGTTTGTTTCCCAGATTTTAAGTGCTATCATAATGTGTTTTACTCAAACAACCTCGTACTTGGTTCACCCCTTCTGACTGTGATTATATACCTAATTGGTTTATTCTAGAAAAATAAATGATATTCCCAATCAATATTTGGGAACTGTTCTATATATTTGGTGATGTCTCCTGCAGATTTTCAAGCCCTATTAAAGCTTCTACTTATGCCCTGAGGGTTTTCCTTTTCCCCTTTACTAAGTCTCCAGCTAATGGGTTTTCACCTTATTTATGGCATAATAAATCTATCACTGTAAACGGTAGAACTTTGTATCAGATGCTCTGGCTAAACAAAGGTATCAGGTTCATTCATCAGGTTTTTCAAGGACCCAACATGAGATCCTTTCTCGATCTCAGGGATAATTTCTCTTTAGCCATATCTGATTTCATTTTTTACAATAATTTAGTTAATGCTTGCCTAGATAAATGTGATCATTATACAAATAATGAACGTATACCTGATCCCACAGGAATGCAGCATTTAACCATAGCTTCAGAAGTTAAAGCTTTTACATTTTACAATTTGTTGTTACATGTTAGACCTCCTGATATAAAATGGGCTTCCCATTTCCAATGGGAAATAGACTGCAGAAAGGCGTTTGATGAAAAACCATAGGTATTGTTGTGGTCTAAGGTGAAATGCACATCCACCTCGGCCAACATCAAACAAAACCTCTTCTTCTTCTTCTTCTTCTTCTTCTTCTTCTTCTTCTTCTTCTTCTTCTTCTTCTTCTTCTTCTTCTTCTTCTTCTTCTTCTTCTTCTTCTTCTTCTTCTTCTGAGATTTCCTAACCCCAATAAAGAAACTCAAGACTCAGCATGAATCTGACAGGAGTTGTTGGTCTTGTAAGAGTAAACCAGGTTTCTTTAAACATATGCTTTATGAGTATTCGTATATTCATATTTTTTGTTTATTTATATCGCGCCAGTCTCCCGAAGCATCAAGGCGCAACAAGAAGACTCAACAGACAGAGAGAGACTAACATAGGGACGGGACAGTATAGAAAAGAACAAAATGACTGGGAACTATGTATGAAGTAGTTTCTGGGGTTAAAGAGGAGGGTTTTCAGCTTTTTCCTGAAGCTCAGGAGGTTGGTTTCTAGTCTTAGATGTACAGGCAGACTATTCCATTTGACAGCCTCAGAAATGGGGAAAGCCTTACCCATTCTGTTGGATCTCTTGTGCGTGGCTACAGTGATTTGGCCTCTACGTTCAGATCTTAATGAGTGGCCTGGAAAAAATCTGGAGATTCTTGATTTGAGATATGCCAGTGCTTTCCCATAAAGGCATTTATGGACCAGTCTCATGGCCTTGAACAGGACCCTGTCTACCACCTTGAGCCAATGAAGCTCCCTTCTGGCATTACTAATGTGATCAGACTTGGATTTCTGCTTCATGATCCTGATGGTATTATTTTGACTGTGCTGGAGTTTTGTGGTGCACTGTTTATTTGCACCAAGCATTAGTGAATTTCCATAGTGCAGCCGCGATAGTATAATTGCTCTGGCTATTGTCATGCAGTTCGCTTCACTAAAGTAGGGTTTTATAGCTCTTAATAGCCTAAGACAATACAAGCAGTTTATAGTCACATACGCGGCCTGAGCATTGGCACTCATCGAGGCCTCCATGATCATATCCAGCGTCTTAACCTTTCCTACAACCTGTATTGGGAGTTCCTTAATAAGGAACAACTCGTATTGAGTGGTTAATTTGGCTCGCGCTTGATGGGAGCCAAAAATCATTAGCTCTTTTTTCTTGCTGTTAAGGCATAGTCAGTTGTGGTCCATCCATGATTCAATGTGGTTGTACACAGATGTAAGAGTCGCTGTCCTCTGACTAGTTTCCACTCAGTTCCAATACTAGCTGAGTATCGTCAACATAACTGGCAAAGAAGACCTTGATGTTGTCCAGTACTTCACAGAGTAGTCTTAGGTAAAGGTTAAACAGTAAGGACGAAATGCTGGCTCCCAGTGGGACTCCACAAACAATGTCAATTACGTGGGAGAATTTATCACCCCAGTGAACTTTGGATTTCCTATTGGCGAGAAAGGATATGAGCCATCCAATTGTATCCTCTGAGCAATTTGCGTCTTTTTCCAGCGTGCGTTGGATAAGGCCGTGATCGAGGTGGTTGAAAGCCGCACTCTGGTCAAGAAGTATAAGTAGTCCAGTCTTCCCTTTGTTGACGATATTTAGCATGTGGGTCCGGAGGTCCAACATAGCAGTTTCCGTGCTGTGCACAGTACAGAAGCTGGATTTTTGGTGATTTTATATGTTGTTAGTCTCCACATAGGCTTGTAATTGGGCGGTGGCGATCTTGTCCAGCAACTTCAAGATAAAATTGCAATTGGTGATGGGTCTTAGGTTGGTAGGAACCCGATGATCGAGGTTGGGCTTCTTTACTAGAGGGGTGACTGTGACTGTCCTTATACTCATAGGCACTACCTTGCCCTGAAATGATGTGTTGACAATTCTCATGAGTAGTGGTGCAAATAAGTCTGCATTCTCTAGTATTATCGGTAGGATGTTTTCTTCACATGCTGTGGGCTTCATGATGGCTAAGACTTTCTGTAAGTCTTCTAACAAAGTTTTTTGGAACCTAAAGGGTTCAGTGGGAGTAGATGTGACCCTTGTTGGTGGTTCTTCGAAAATGGCCTGGGCGGTTTGAGCTCTTGATATCTGGTCCCAGGCCTTTTCGATTTTATCAGAGAAGGCAGTCTGGACTTTGTCGCAATCTTCCTGAGATGGAGTGAAGGTGGGGATAGTGGTGTTTGGCTTTTCTATGGATTTCAAGATTTTAAATAATGTGCCAGTGGCATTGTCGACGGACTTAATTTGATTGTTATAGAAATGTTTCTTTGCCTGACGAATACTTTCCCTATAGACCTTTTCCGATTCTTTACAGCTATCCTTGTTTATAGAGGATGGTTCTTTCAGCCATTTCCTTTCATGGTTCCTTTTTTCTTTCTTTAATGCACTGAGGTCAGAATCAGTGTTGTTGAAAAGTAAAAAAAAAAAAAGATTTGAACCAATTTTGTTGGGTGTTGTTTGGTCGAATGAGTTTGGATGTTAATGGGCCTTCTGGTCGACTAGCTCCTTTGCGTGGTGCATGAAAATATCCAGGATGGCCTCGCAGGTGTCTTCTTCTGTGCTGTCTGTTAGAGTATCTTTAATAAACTGATCTAGGTGCACCCTCTCGGTTTTCTAAATGTTACGGCTTAGAGCCTTCTTGGGCTCATTGGGGATTTTCTGTTTAGGTGACAGCAAGGTGAGGGTAAAGGATATTCTGAAGTGGCCAGACCAGATGCATGTAGTTGTACTATCGTCGCCAGTTTCAAGGTTATGAGTGGCCACCCAATTAAGGGGTTACAATTAGTCATGGTGGGGGGCTGCATTCATGACCTGGTAATTAATACTGTTAAGAGCCTTCTCAAGCCTTATTGCTTCCTTGTATTTTAAGTGCCCAGCGATTGAAATTGCCCAATACCAAAGTAGCGGTGTTTGGGCTTTGGAGGCAGTTGAGCTGTTGGGCTACTTCCTCATTGAAATCAGAAATTAAGGATGGAGGTCTGTAGATAAGAACTACATTTATACTGCTATTGTCGGTAGGTGTGTGTTTTAGTTGTAAAACCTCACAGCCTGTGCACACCGTGTATAGAGTCCATAATAATTATGGCAGCACCCCCCAACCGTCCGGCTTCTCTGTTGGTATGCTGTATGGTGTAACCTTCTGGGACTGCGGTAGCACAGCTGGGGCCAATTGGGCCATGTAACTAAGTTTCCATTAGACATAGCATGTCGAGTTGTTCTTCTAAGATAACGTCAGGAATGCATTCGGCATGTTTGTTCAAGGACCTTGTGTTTAATAGGTTTACCTTAAGTTGTTTTACTGAGTTTTCTGGGTTTTCTGAGGGCAGAACAGTGATAGTCAGCTTTCTGGCTTAAACAGGTTTGGTTTATATGTGCTCGAGTGTGTAGGGTTTTTTTCTCTGAATGGCTGAACCCTGCGTGATGGACGAGCTGTGGTTACCGAAGGCTTCTGCCTGCTTTCCTCCAATGTCTTTGTTGCAATGTGTTCGTTTAAATCCATGCACCATATGTCTTGGAGTTCCAGCAGGAGCTCTTCAATATCCATGATCGCCATGTTTACCTGATTCTTTTCATGGTGCTAAGGAGTAGAAAGATAAAGAGAGCTGGTCCCAGAGGTCGCAGATGCCGAAGACCGGCTTGGCTGCAGAAGCGCCGGCGCAGAAGTACCTGACGTTTCTCTTAATACCGAGCCAGGTCTTCTGGGTCTTGAAGTCCGCTGAAAGTGGCTTAGGGTCTTGGCATCTCCCACAGCACAGGAGCTGCAATTAAATGACGGAGAGGACGGCGCTAACTTGCAGGAGCTATAACAATCTTAATTGTTTCTTCAATGACAAAAGGCTTTAGCAAAGTATTAGTATGAGTCTCTACAGAACATTGATCTGTCTTCACATACTAGTCCCTCTACACGTGTTTCCCCAACCAAATGTGGTGGCTATTCAGGAGGGTACAATGGTTCATTTAAAGTTTCTTTAACGTGGTTCAGAATTGAAAAAAGGTCTGTTCTTGGTCACCAGTGCTCGTTTTATTTAAAGTAATAGTTTGCCTTGGTCCCGTTTTTTATGGATGGTACCTTAATTCTTAAATGCAGGTTTCCCTTGGAGTTGTGGTATGTAGTGGGGAGTCATGTCCCTCCTGTACACTCTACCCGCCCCTCGTTCCACGGTGTGCGAGATGGAGAGAGCAGGCGGATGCAGTCATGTGTTGTGACTCCCTTTCCCCCACGTAGTGCGGGCCGGAGTAGGATCCCCACTCACCCTTCGCTTCAGCGCCACTGGTGCCCAGAGTAGCCTGGGCCTCCTTCTCCCTGGACATGAGCTATAGTTCGGCGTGGGATGTCGCAGCCTCCTGCAGGGTGCTCACTTGAAGTTGGCTTGCTGGGGGTTCTAGGCTGGCTCGTTCGCTAGGCCGCCAGCCAACGTTCCAGCCTGGGCTCTCCGGCGCCTCTGTGATGTCATAAGTTTTGGCAAGATGTTTGGAAACTCTTGAAAAATATTTTTTTCAAATTAACCTCCCTTTAACCCTCACAAATATATATTTTATTGCCCAATATTGCATTCAGTAAAGATGTATTTGATACTTGATCTTCTTTTTTTCTGTATCATCTTTTTATTGCCATTGCTATCAAGTTGCTGCAAACTGGAAACAATTTCAAAATATTTCTATAAAATATTGGTGGAATAATATTTGTCATGTACAAAGACTTGAACATTGCATGGCCAGACGTCTTAGTGTAATGGCTAAACATGATGCCAAATGGACCCTTTTAATTAATTATGTAACGTTTCATAACATGTCCGCACATGGCACATGAACTGCTTATAAGCTTTACCTTATTCACTACTGGTTGATTGTATCTCCAATTGTGGTTTCTGTACCTTTTTGCTCTCAAATGAATTCATTATGCTTCTCCCCAAATTCCCTGTCTTCTTAATGTATCTTGTCTGTCTTTTGTATCTCGTCTTCCTCCTGTTAGTCCATTGTTTCTTTTTAGTTACACAGATCATGTTATAATATGGCATACTAGATGTGGTATAGTTACTATCTTGTTTATATTGCTCATATCTTCTTTATTACTGAATGATTGCCCTTTCATATGCTGTATTATTTTGACCGTATTTGTCATATTATGGATCTCTGCTACCATATCTCCTTAGCACGCATATATATTGTACGTTTTCACTCTGTTCCTTGTTACAAGAACTACTGCTTTACCTGATTCTTTTCGTGGTGCTAAGGAGTAGAAAGAACTACTGCTTTTGTTTATATCCAATTGTTCATATTTTCAATAATTTCAATAAAACCTATTAAACAGAAGAAAAGAAAAAAAGAAAAAAAAGATGTGGTAACACCTTTGTCATTGGCCACCCTACATTGGCTTACATTTCTTTTGAATGTGACACATCTATTGCATCAAAGAATTGTCATGTTATTCTAATCATGTAAGCACCTTTCACTATTCATCATACATTTCCACTTCTAATGCTATGTATTTCATTACTAGATGTAGGGCTAAAGTTAAAGAGGAAGAGAGGGAATAGAGAAATACAGGTTTTGCAAAGGCCTATGTAGCCTGGGCTATAAGAGGGAGTTATAGAGAAACAACAGGCAGTGGCGGACATTACAAGGGATGAGATCACTGGGTTGATCCTCTTGGGCTTACACACATTGTAGCTGTCTTGTAGTTCATATCGCTCAATTAGGTCTGCCCAAATAAGGTAATACATTTCCTGCTTTTAGTCCTTGATCAACAATCTTTTTTCCTGGGAAGTGTGTTTGACTGGTACATCCAGCCATTTTCCACATGCGCATTAGTGTTCACCTTCCCGAGCCTACACATGCGTTTTTAAATCCAAGTTCTACAAAATAGCCAATTAATTTTATTTTCTTGTATGATTTTGAGTATAGATGTGGCTCAGATGATATAATAAACTTTCTCAATGAAACTCGTGTCAATGAGCCATTTTCAATATCACTCTCTTTGCTTTGATAACACAAGCGTTTTTAAGTTGTTTCTGCATACACATAAAAAGTCTAAGATAGCTTTTCCTCTTCTCACCTTATCGAAAATGCCTCTCCTAAATGTTAAGACATTAACTGCTGAACGCGCTGCAACAACATATGCTCAGACTGGTTCAATGTACCTGATATTTATTGGAATGTTATGTCGTCCAACTAATACAGCAAACAGTGGTCTGACTGTACCTAAGGTACCTTGTTCCTCCTCTGTACATAATGGGGATGGATCCAGGAGTCACCTCTTTAAAGCTGAATCTTCCCATATCCTTGGCTTGTTACCATAGGCCGCTATTCCTCAAAGATACTTTGCAGTGTGCAATACGCATAGCAAATGCACCGCAGAGGTTTGCAGAGTTGGTCTCCATTCCATCCTATCCCCAACACAGGTGGACGGATTGCACCTGGCCTAAATGCCACAGTGGCTGGAATCGGCATTGGGGGAAGATATAAGGGCAAAGTCCTCTTGTCCAAATATTTTGACCTTCCACTAACCAATGAAAAAACTTTATAATCTGCCATGGAATTTTCATTGGTACAACATATAAAAAGTGGTACTTTCGATTTTATTGTAAACAGCTTGTCATTTCTTTACACTGCTATAATTCTGAGCTCATAATAGAAAGAACATACTATAACTTATTATAACTGGCAGTTTTTTTCATCTGCTTGTTTGCCCACACCAAGCTTCTGCTACACTTCTGCACTACAATAGAAGTGTATGAATGTTTGCATCATAATGAAACTTAGAAATTGACTGTACTCACTATGATTAACCCTATAAATTCCTCTATAAAATGTTTTCTAGAATACTGTTTTATTAATCATGTTGGGAAAATAAAAATGTGTGTTAAACCCCATCATATGGCTTTGAGTGGTTTTCAGCAAATACAAGATGAAACCACGACCAATTAGAAAATGGCATGGATGATGTCTGGGACAGGGCTGGAAGTAGAGCAGCAAGTGAGTCCTCACTGCTCAAAGAAAAAAACATTGCTGTGAGTAGGGACACTTGAAGCACAATAGCTTTCTGTTTTGCCCTTTAGTTGTGAGACTATTTCAGAGCACAAACCAGAGAGCGATAATCTATATAGTCCTGTTTTCAAGCCCTGGTGTGTACATTCTTCAGGTATTTCAAAACTGAAAATATGGCAAATCGCCTTTGTGACAAAATTACCACTGCTCTCCAGGTGTACATGGAAGGCAAGTGGTTTCATTCCCATTCTACTACTCCTTCAGCAGTGACCACAATCATAAAAGTGAAACAAGCACGACCTAAACGGTATACCTCCAACCTCCTTTGCCTCTTTATGTAGCATGGGTAGAGGGCAGGCTACACTCTTCAAGAGGAGTGTGAGCAAGCAAGAAAGCATCCGAACAACAATGCTGTGGTCCCAAAATAAAAGAAATGACCAATCGAGTTTCTAAAAAATACAAGAGTTTAATCAACTTAAAAGGACAGCCAAACTAATAAAAACACTAATACTAATAACCCAACCTTATAACAAAATACACATACTATGCAGACCTTTGTTTAAAAGGGGCATTTTGGGTATGAAGACAGAGGAATGCAGTCAATTGTCATTGCAGACATGTTCAGGTGTAGGTATATGTATTTTAGAAATGTAAGTGGGGAGGTCTTAATTGCCACTAGGACCCATTCAACAGTGGGACAGAGTTTGAGGTGGTCCAGCAGGTGCAATTCAACAAGTGGCAACAGTACTTGGCGCGAAGAAGCCTTGGACAGGGAGGCAATGTTTGGGTCAGCATAGATTGCTAGTGCTTGAAGCAGTGCTAAGTGTCAGAGACAGCCATGGGCAGCTGATTTTGTTTCAGTCCAGGGACTCTGAGGTTAGGTGAGTCCTTCTTCTGCCCTTCTCAGCCAGGAACGTTGCCAGAGACACATGAAGGTTTGCTACTTAAGCGACAGTAGTCTTTTACAACAAGGCTGTGGTGTGCTCTAAGACCCTGCACTGAATTCCTAGGAAAGCTGAGTCCATCTCCTGTTCTTCCCAACACGGAAGGATGGCAGGGAAACGTGTACGTTTGCAAATGCAGAAGGTCGATTCCTGGGTACCAGTGGCCTAGCAGCAGACAGTCCTTTTCTAACAGCATGTCACTTCAAATGTTCTTTTGTAGTTTGTAGGGGAAGGACATTCCTCCCTCCCTAGAAATCTGTATGTTCACCCCAGTGCCTGGGACCTTGGGCAGACATTACCCCAACAAGGTTCCAGTGAAATCCTCTTCAATTTGGGTCAAGATGAGTTGGAGAGGGCACAGGAAGCAAGTGTGACCTACACATTTTGAATATGGAAAACCCTTCCTGTGTGAACCAAACCTGTCCTAGGTTGCACTATACTCCCTGTTTGAAGCTCTGGTTCCCTCCTTACCCCCTGTGGTCATGTCCCATACTCCTGGAAAGCTCATACACCTTCCCGGCAGAGAACAAATGATGCTTTCAAGGTTTGCTCCAACAGTTTACTGTGGGTGAAACTCAGCCCCACACCATGGCACACAAAAGTTCTGAAAGTTGTGAGGCTCACCGGTAAACTAGTTGAATAAAAAGATATCAAACGGGTGATGGCAATTTATAACTGAATCACCCCATAGGCCACTATGTAAAACCAGATATAGCTTTGTTACTATATATTAGAGAAACTGCCACCAGCCCTTGGGAATGCCCAGGTACATTGAAACCTATTGGTACACCTTTGAAGGGATTCGCGTTTTTATTCCAAAGAAGGCCAATACGAAATTTAGAAGAACTTTGGAGGCCACCTTCATGATATAGTAAGAAAAGTACCTTCCAATGTGTCGACTGCCATCACATTTGTATGTAGCAGGATTGCCAACCAAAAACGGGTTTACACTTTTTAGTGAAGAAATGGGCTACACTTTCAGAAAGTGCCCAAGCCATATTGCACAGATGCCCAGCAGCACGTATACGTAGGGTGTCTTATATATGGTTGTTGGTAAGTTCAATTATACAGCCAGTGGCTACCACGCCCATCTAGATACAAACCCACCAATACCAGTTTTTAAAACAGAGTGCAGCCTGAAAGTGAGACTTTTTCAGAGCTTGGTTTCATGGCAGAATCCATTAACTAGAGTGTTATTATTTTTAGAAAATCTGGGAGAGTCATCTAGTTGATGAAAATCAGTCACAACCTTGTATTGCTTTGCTCTCCTCTTTGCAAACTATCATCTGCTATCTTGCATGAGTTCTGATGAATTCTTTGAGCAATGCTCTGCTGTGGCCCTTTTTGCTGCGGTTTTGCCGGGTGTGCAGTGGGCTCCAGCGAGGCCGGAGGAAGGGAATAGCAGGAATCTGTAAGCTTGCACACATCAGCAGAAGAGTGTGTTTATCCTCTGAAGGTTTGGATTCAATAGATATCATTTTTGCTCCTGGGACAGAGCCCCTCAGAATAGCTACACTTTGATCAGCGTCTCAGTGCAGGAACAAAAGGGCACTGTTATGAGTTTAATTGAATGCTTAAAAGAAACGGGTTTCAAAGGAAAAATTTAAGCATGTATTCTGTTTCCCAATACCCTAGTAAGGGGCAGTTATGCAATTTATTTTTGTTGCTGTTTTTAACTGAGAAATTCATAGAACTATTGATTAAAAGTTATCACCTTATTTCACAACTATTTTCGTATACATTATTATTAGGGTATTGTTATTCTTTGGGTGTTCACTGAGTGCGGACCTGGCTTCGGGAATCAACAGAGCACTTATAGGTGGAAGTGTACGATGGGGTAAGCAGATCAGAAGGGATAAGTACAAGGGAGCGTGGTACTAAACACGGAGGAGGGGTAGGGTAGGCAATATGGCAGCAGGGAACTCAAGCAACCAGAGGAGCACGCAGAGGGGAGCAGATCAGAAGGGATCAGCACAAGGGAGTGTGGAGCTAACAACAGATGAGGGGGTGGCAGGCAATATGGCAGAAAGGAATCTACAAGCAACCAGGGGAGCAAGCAGAGGGGAGCAGATCAGAAGGGATCAGCACACGGGAATGTGGAGCTAACAACAGATGAAGGGGTGGCAGGCAATACAGCAGAAAAGGATGCTGTATCTACAAGCAACCAGGGGAGCAAGCAGAGGGGAGAAGATCAGAAGGGATCAGCACAAGGGAGTTCGGAGCTAACAACAGATGAGGGAGTGGCAGGCAATATGGCAGCAAGGAATCTAAAAGCTACAAGGGAACTTGCAGCTAACAACAGATGAGGGAGAGGGCAGTTAATATGGTAGCAAGGGATCTACAAACAACCAAGGGAGCAAGCAGAGGGGAGCAGATCAGATGGGATCAACACAAGGAAGCGTGGAGCTAACAATGAATGAGTGGGAGGGCAGGTAATTTGGCAGCAAGGGATTTACAAGCAACTAGGCGAGCAAGCAGAGGGGAGCAGGTCAGATGGAATCAACACAAGGAAGCGCGGAGCTAACAACGGATGAGTGGGAGGGCAGGCAATATGGCTGCAATGGATCTACAAGCAACCAGTGGAGCAAGCAGAGGGGAGCAGATCAAAATGTATCAGCACAAAAGAGAGTGGAGCTAACAACAGATGAGGGAGAGGGCAGGAAATATGGTAGCAAGGGATCTACAAGCAACCAGGGGAGCAAGCAGAGGAGAACAGATCAGATGGGATCAGCACAAGGAAGCATGGAGCTAACAACGGATGGGTGAGAGGGCAGGCAAAATGTGAGCAAGAGATCTACAAGCAACCAGGGGAGCAAGCAGGGGGGCAGCAGATCAGAAGGGATCAGCACAAGGGAGCATGGAGCTAACAACGGATGATGTGGATGGCAGGCAAAATGGCAGCAAGGAATCTACAAGGTACAAGGGAGCTTGGAGCTAACAACAGATGAAGGAGAGGGCAGGTAATATGGCAGCAAGGGATCTATAAGCAACCAGGGGAGCAAGCAGAGGAGAGGAGATCAGATGGGATCAGCACAAGGAAGCGTGGAGCTAGCAACGGATGGGTTGGAGGGCAGGCAAAATGTCAGCAAGGGATCTACAGGCAACCAGGGGAGCAAGCAAAGGGGAGCAGATCAGATGGGATCAGCACAAGGGAGTGTGGAGCTAACAACGGATGAGGGGGTGGCAGGCAATATGGCAGCAAGGAATCTACAAGCTAGAAGGGAGCTTGCAGCTAACAGCAGTTGAGGAAGAGGGCAGGCAAAATGGCAGCAAGGAATCTACAAGCTACAAGGGAGCTTGGAGCTAACAACATATGAAGGAGAGGGCAGGTAATATGGCAGCAAGGGATCTACAAGCAACCAGGGGAGCAAGCAGAGGGGAGCAGATCAGAAGGGATCAGCACAAGCAAGCGTGGAGCTAACAAAAAATGAGTGGGAGCGCAGGCAATATGGCAGCAAGGGATCTACAAGCAACCAGGAGAGGAAGCAGAGGGAACAGATCAGAAGGGTTTAGTACAAGGGAGCATGGAACTATCAACAGATGAGGGAGACAGCAGGAAATATGGCAGCAAGGGATCTACAAGCAACCAGGGGAGCAAGCAGAGGAGAGCAGATCAGATGGGATCAGCACAAGGAAGCGTGGAGCTAACAGCGGATGGGTCGGATGGCAGGAGAAATGTGAGCAAGAGATCTACAAGCAACTAGGGGAGCAAGCAGAGGGCAGCAGATCAGAAGGGATCAGCACAAGGGAGCATGGAGCTAACAACAGATGTGGTGGGTGGCAGGCAAAATGGCAGCAAGGAATCTACAAGCTACAAGGGAGCTTGGAGCTAACAACAGATGAAGGAGAGGGCAGGTAATATGGCAGCAAGGGATCTGCAAGCAACCAGGGGAGCAAGCAGAGGAGAGCAGATCAGATGGGATCAGCACAAGGAAGCGTGGAGCTAGCAACGGATGGGTTGGAGGGCAGGCAAAAGGTCAGCAAGGGATCTACAAGCAACCAGGGGAGCAAGCAAAGGGGAGCAGATCAGATGGGATCACCACAAGGGAGTGTGGAGCTAACAACGGATGAGTGGGTGGCAGGCAATACGGCAGCAAGGAATCTACAAGCTAGAAGGGAGCTTGCAGCTAACAGATGAGGGAGAGGGCAGTTAATATGGCAGCAAGGGATCTACAAACAACCACGGGAGCAAGCAGAGGGGAGCAGATCAGATGGGATCAGCACAAGGAAGCGTGGAGCTAACAACGAATGAGTGGGAGGGCAGGCAATATGGCAGCAAGGGATCTACAAGCAACCAGGACAGGAAGCAGAGGGGAGCAGATCAGAAGGGTAAAAGGGAGCATGGAGGTAACAACAGGTGAGGTGGAGGGCAGGTAATTTGGCAGCAAGGGATCTACAAGCAACTAGGCGAGCAAGCAGAGGGGAGCAGATCAGATGGAATCAGCACAAGGAAGCATGGAGCTAACAATGGATGAGTGGGAGGGCAGGCAATATAGCAGCAAGGGATCTACACGCAACTAGGGGAGCAAGCAAAGGGGAGCAGATCAGATGCAATCAGCACAAGGAAGCATGGAGCTAACAACGGATGAGTGGGAGGGCAGGCAATATGGCTGCAATGGATCTACAAGCAACAGGGGAGCAAGCAGAGGGGAGCAGATCAGAAGGGATCAGCACAAGGGAGAGTGGAGCTAACAATGGATGCGGGGGGCAGGCAATATGGCAGCAAGGAATCTACAAGCTACAAGGGAGCTTGGAGCTAACAACAGATGAGGGAGAGGGCAGGAAATATGGCAGCAAGGGATCTACAAGCAACCAGGGGAGCAAGCAGAGGAGAGCAGATCAGATGGGATTAGCACAAGGAAGTGTGGAGCTAACAACGGATGAATGGGAGGGCAGGCAAAATGTCAGCAAGGCATCTACAAGCTACTAGGGGAGCAAGCAGAGGGGAGCAGAGCAGAAGGGATCAGCACACGGGAATGTGGAGCTAACAACAGATGGAGGGGTGGCAGGCAATACAGCAGAAAAGGATGCTGTATCTACAAGCAACCAGGGGAGCAAGCAGAGGGGAGAAGATCAGAAGGGATCAGCACAAGGGAGCATGGAGCTAACGATAGATGAGGTGGGTGGCAGGCAAAATGGCAGCAAGGAATCTACAAGCTACAAGGGAGCTTGGAGCTAACAACAGAGAACAGAGGAAGGAGAGGGCAATTAATATGGCAGCAAGGGATCTACAAGCAACCAGGGGAGCAAGCAGAGGACAGTAGATCAGATGGGATCAGCACAAGGAAGCGTGGAGCAAGCAATGGATGGGCTGGAGGGCAGGCAAAATGTCAGCAAGGGATCTACAAGCAACCAGGGGAGCAAGCAGAGGGGAGCAGATCAGATGGGATCAGCACAAGGAAGTGTGGAGCTAACAACGGATGTGTGGGAGGGCAGGCAATAAGGCAGCACGGCATCTACAAGCAACTAGGGGAGCAAGCAGAGGTGAGCAGATCAGATGGGGTCAGCACAAGGGAGTGTGGAGCTAACAACAGATGAGGGAGAGGGCAGTTAATATAGCAGCAAGGGATCTACAAGCAACCAGGGGAGCAAGCAGAGGTTAGCAGATCAGATGGGATCAGCACAAAGAAGTGTGGAGCTAACAACGGATGAGTGGGAGGGCAGGCAATAAGGCAGCAAGGCATCTACAAGCAACTAGCGGAGCAAGCAGAGGCGAGCAGATCAGATGAGGTCAGCGCAAGGAAGTGTGGAACAAGCAACCAGGGGATCAAGCAGAGGGGAGCAGATCAGAAGGGATCAGCACAAGGGAACATGGATCTAACAATGGATGAGGGAGATGGCAGGCAATATGGCAGCAAGGAATCTACATGCAACCAGGGGAGCAATCAGTGGGGAGCAGATCGCACAGTCACAGGTTACAGCTGTGCTTAGATTTTGGATAGTTTAAGTACAATACATAAAGATAGACCTATAAGCAGTGCTTTTAGTGGCCTGGTGCTGGGCCCTGGCCGTCTCCAAAAAGTGGGGCTGAACCAGAGGCCCTCGGTCGCACCACGCCATGGCAGGACACATTATCCCACTGCAGCCGTAGCTGTGACTGGAGATGCATCCGCCATTTTAATGTCAGGCAAACTGGCAGAAGTGCCAGCCAGCCACAGCGTTGCTGAAACTGGAGTTTCAGTTTCAGCGACGCTGTGGCTGGCTGGCACTTCTGTTAGTCACTGTAACTTCCTCTTGTGACTCCTCGCATGAGGGGTCACAAGAGGAAGTTATGGTCCCTTTATTTTCCCTCCCCAGGTCACTGACCCTCAGCGAACCAGCGGGCTCCGTGATCTAATCTGCCCCCGGGTTCGCAGAGGGTCAAAGACGCCTCGTGCTCTGTGATCTATCAGAGCACAGATCACTGAGCCTGAGGCGTCTTTGTCCGTTGGCAGAGCTTTATAAGAGATGCCTTGAATTGTGTACTTTTCAAGCCATCTTCTATGTTTATAAAAGATGGCTTGAAAAGTACACAATTCAAGCCATCTTTTATAAAGCTTTCTCGACGGACAAAGACACCTCGGGTTTTGTCCGTCTTCAAAGCTTTACAAAAGTTGGCTTGAATTGTGTACGTTTCAAGCTATCTTTTATAAACATAGACATATTTGACATATTTCTATGTTTATAAAAGAAGGCTTGAAAAGAACACAATTCAAGCCATCTTCTATAAAGCTTTGTTGACGGACAAAGACAACTCAGGGTTTGTCCGTCCTCAACGCTTTATAAAAGATGGCTTGAATTATGTACTTTTTATAAACATAAAAATATGTAAAATTTATATGTTTATAAAAGATGACTTGAAAAGTACACATAGTAAGGTACGCATACAAATATATAAATGCTTACGTACATTTATATATTTGTTTTTCGCACCTTACTATGGTTTGTGAACTTTTTAGGCCACGCCGAACATGGAAGCCACACCTCCAAATGAGGGCCCCCCCTCAATTTCTTACCCCACTTAAAGGACTCACTGCCTATAAGTGTAGAATCAAAGGAGATTTTGCTAGTATGCAGCTTGGAGGTTTCCTATTGCTCGACAAGCGGAGCACAAAACAGTGGCATAGTATCACAGGGGCCTACTTCTTACCTTTGCATTCGCTATTGTTCCTGAAGTTGGCCTGGGTAGATTCATAAGACAATGTGCCTCCTTATAAATTTGCCGGTCCGGTAACAACAGTACCGGTAACCGTTGTTACCGGCGCGGCAAACTAAGAGTTCTGCTTGCGGGTGCCTTCCCGCCTGCCAGGTTTGACCTGGCAGGCTTTCCACGCACCCGCGAGCCGAGCATGTCAGATGCACCGGCACCATTCTGAATGGTGCCGGTGCATCAACCTGCCCATTCCCATTGAGCGCTATCGGGCTCAAATGGGAATGGGGAGCGTTTTTTTCCATCGCCCACGAATGGGCAATTACTGTGTCGGCGGGGCCGTAATGACCCGGTAATTGTCCATTTGCGGGCGCCTGAAAAAAAATGTTAGCGGCGGCAGCCGTGCCTGTTATACCGGCACGGCTACCGCCGGTATTGTAATGAGCCCCAAATATCTCTTGGCAAATAACAGAGGGGTCTTTACCTGTTTATTCATTTGCTTCCTATTTCGGGTTTACACAAACTATATAATACAGTAGGGCTTGCGCGCTATCTAAGCAATATAAATAAATAAATTGTACAAGTGTCATAATCATATCAGACAATCTTTCATTCTTTAAAAGGGAAAGAATAACCATTTAAATGCATTCATAATCATACCATTTACACAATCTTTCCAATAACACATTTATACAAACACCCCAGTGCATTACTTTTCCCGTGTTCTTATCGTTCTATCCCAAACACGTTGCAGTCATAAAAGCAACTTCATGAAAGGTGCATTAACTAACTTAATGTTTTTTTTTGTTTAACCAAACTCAGTGCTTCTCGTTTCATTGAACTCGCCAGGATGAAAGGGGAAGTCAGACCTGCAGTGTTTGGGCACGTGGATTGAGGGTTACGCACAGATTTCTGCCAGAGGTGCTGGACCCCTGGCTGTGTGGTTGCTTTACAGATTTCTTGCAACTTTTTGATTTACAAATAAAATAGTATTATTATACACTTTTTGCACCAATAATGACACTGAGAAATGAATCCTGTGGAATGGAATTCATGAAAGGCTGGTTACCGTAGTATGCTTGGCATTAAATAGCAAAACGGGGACCTTTTGAGGCATGTGAGGGGAATTGATGCTACACATTGGATGCATAATTGACAATTTGAATGTATATGAAGAACATTTTAATCTCCAATAATGGGGTGGAGGGAAGGTTAAGGAGAAATGCAAGAAATGGTTGAAATAAGATTTACTTTTCATTTAAGAAGAATAAACTATGTTCATATTGTGCTAAAACACATTTTAGCGCATTAACCTTGTCTGTAGACATGGGTCATCACATTTTGTTTCTTTTTACTTTATTTAAAACTCGGCCTTCACAGACAGCAGGCAAATAATACAGGCAATCGGATATACAGTGCAACAATGTAAGGCATGACATAGTTACAATTTTATATGAGGGGGAGCAGCAATTGCCAGTACTCAGAACTATTCATTCAGGCACGCACCCCCGTTTTTTGAAGCTCAGGTGGGGTGCTGTTGAACAGGTAAAGTTTGAAGTCAGGACAGATGCCCATAGGTCTGTTGGTCATTGGGGACGTAGACAGCACAGTTTCTTCCCTATTCTTGGACCACATAACATCCCTTAACCAGTGTTCGTTGGTGGGCGTCCCTTGGTGTGTCCAAAGTAGCAAAATCCATCTTTTAGCCAGCAGAAAACCCAGATTCAATAATTTACACGTGCGCCTGGAGGATTCTCCATATTGCCCAAACAAACCTATAAGCGGTGTGGGTGGTAGGTGAACTCCAGTTGTACTCTTAAGTGTATTGCAGATATCACCCCAGTATGCGGCTATAGGTTGCTTCCTCAGTACCACACCTAGGACAGGCGCCTGTGTAATCCTGTCTAAAGAGTTGCATCCTGGCAGGTGTGTAATGCCACCTGTTTAATATTTTAAGCTGAATAAGTCTGAAGCGGGCATTCTGGGATTGGTCCCTCATCACATTACAAATAGCTTGCCACTTATCTTCTGTGATGTCAAGGTCTCTAGCTCATTTGTTCCGTGTGTTACCAAAACTGAAGGCAGTCAGATTCAATAGGATTTTATAAAGGGTAGAGACTGTGGGGCTCATCATGAGTTTGGCGATATATGGTAAAAGTGGCAATAACGGAATTTCTGCCACTTTTACCATACCGCCTAATGAAAAGTTAGAGGTAGTTCCGCCAGCGGAACCTACATTCATTAGTGTATTTAGAGGAAAGTAGTAAGGACCTAACATCCACCAGCCCTTCCTTCCATTTGTACATGCCGATTAGTAGCTTCTGGCACAAACCAATCAGACCCTCCAGGACATTGCGGCATGAGATTGAATATTTTGCAGCATAAAAAATCAAACTTTGCAGCTCAAAATTGCATTTTTTGCAGCACAGTTTTCATTGACTGGAGTGTCTAAGATTAACACGTTGCAAGAAAGGGGCATTCTGTGTGGCCACAAGAGAGACATATTGTCATTATTTCCACCTTTTGGATTGATTTTTGGTTGAATGTGCATGCCTATTTATTTAATATTAACTTTATGGACCATTATCAGTTGTAATGTGAATATATTGATATTGTCCTTCTATGTTTTACAATCCTGCAAGCACCCACACACCCCACACACCAACACCAATTCCCCATCACAACTTACACTCCCATACCTCTCACTCTGCCAGTCATGTGCATAATCATGTGATCTGTCACACTGCCAAGTCACAACTCACACTTCCCAGTCCCTGCCATACTCTCAACTTTACTTCCAACTCACACTGTATGACCCCCAATTCCTCCTTCAGTCCACAGTCCTTCATTCGTTCTCGCTCCTGCTGCATTTTGCTTCCTTTCTCTCATTCTATCGTATTCTTCCTCATCCTTGCTGCCAATCTGCAGCTTGCAGCCTCTTTCTGGCCAACCCATCCCACTCTGCTTTTTGGCCCACAAATCCCCCTCTAGCCCGCTGCTCCCTCTGCTTTCTGGACTACTGCCCCACCTCTGGCCTTCAGCTCCCTCTCTGCTATCTTGCCCACCATTTCCCCTCTGGCCCACTGCTCTCTCTCTGCTTCCTTGCCCATAACTTTCCATCGGGCCCAATGCTTCCCCTTTCTCTCCTTTCCCCCTCATATTGCGACTCTTTTTTTAATTTTTCAAAATTGAATTTTTAGGCCAGTTTCTCAAACAACGGGCGACGAAAAATAGAGTAGAAGATGCGTTATTTTAGATGGAAATGCTTAGGTCAACTTATTCTCAAATGTGACTTGTGCATTTTCAGAGGGCTGAGCTGTAGCCCAAATTATGCGCTGGACAGCCAAGCTGAATACATTAGTGTCAGGAGTGACACTAATGTTCTACCGGCTCTCAGCACACAAGTAGGTGCTGGGAGTGCATTTCACCATGACGGGCCTATAAAGCGCATCTCACTGTAAAAAGTGATTAAAAAAAACAATTCTATCCCTGATTGAGGAATAGAAATGCAAGTGAGGCAGCAGTGGTTCATACCTTTGCAGTCACACTTAAATAAATAAATTGCGCAGCAGGGTCAGCAAAGACCAGGTCGTGCAATGTGCACCCCCACTGCGCGTATTCAAAACAGTCACATGGGATTACCTTATTTTTGTGCGCATTTAAAAGCACATCCTGAGATGAATGCAGGATGCGCTTTTAAATGTGCAGAAACATCTCCTGATTTGCTTGAAAAGGGTGAAAAAAGTGTTTTGAATGGGCGCATATAAGATGCACCCATTTAGATGCACTTTGTGGATTGGGCCGCTCTGTTTTTTGGCACAAGTCATCAGATGTGTTATTGCACCTCATCACTTGTGGCCAAAAAAGTTGTGTGAAGCTGGCCTTCTGTCATTTATTTTTTTAAACTGCCGTTTTTGAAAAAACTGCAGTTTTCACGTTTTTTTTAAAACTGCTGTTTTTTGCGGCATTTTGCACAATTGTGAAATTGCCATAAGCTTGATGGTCTGACCAATGGGCAGCGTTTTGGGCTTGTGCTACAATACTGTAAAGTTTAAAATCTGGAGCCATGAATCCCCCTTTATCGTATGACTTGGTCAACGCAGACCACTTCATGCGGACATCCCCTGAATGCCACATACATTTCAAAATAAGTGAAACCAATTCTTTCAAAAATGATTGCCCCGGCCAAATCGGAATATTTTTAAAAAAGTGCAAACGTTTTGGGAGCACAACCTTTTTCAATAATGAGATCTTGCCCGCTATGGTGAGAGGTATACAACACCAACTCTGCACCTTTTTAGATAAGAGGTCCAGGTATGAACCATGATAATGTTCATACAGAGTGTCCCATGCATTAGATATCCTAATCCCCAAGTATGATATGGCAAGGGGATCCCATGAGAAATCACCCGTACCCGTCGGTCTGGTTGTATATGTTGTTAACAGGAACAATTCGGATTTAGCCAGGTTCACACGTAGGCCTGAATAGGAGCCGAATACGGCCACATCATGCATAATTGGTTATAAATTTACTTTTGGGTCCCAAACATTGAATAAGACATCATCAGTATATAGTGAAATCACATTCGTCACCCCGCGGATTTTGATCCTTCGATGCGCATGTCTAAGTCTGACCGTTTCCACCAGTGGTTCCATAATAATTGCAAACAGTAGGGGAGACAACAGACATCCCTGTCCAGTACCTCTCCCTATACATGTAGCTTTAGATAGTTTGCCATTAGTGAAGACGTTGGCAGTGGGTGCACTATATAATAGACGAACATAGGAGACAAATCGGAGGCCGAATCCACACTGCTGCAACACCTTGTATAGGTATTGCCATGAGACTGAATCAAAAGCTTTATGAGCATCTAGAGTAGCCAGAACCGTCAGTACATCAGGGTCAATCTACATTAAATACCCTACGCATATTCAAGCTCGTTTACCGACCTGGAATGAACCCAGACTGTGCCGGATGTCTCATGTGCCCCAAAAGCGGCATTAGCCTGTCGGCCAATATTTGTACAAATATTTTAACATCCACATTTATTAACGATAGCGATCTGTATGAACCACATTCATCCGCTGGTTTGGCAGGTTTCACCAACACAGTGATGATTACCTCCCTCATTGTAGATGGGAGAAGTTGCTTCTCTAATACCTCTTCCCATACTTCCATCAAATACTTGCTGAGTGTGGGTTTCAAGTGTTAATACAACGCAGCAGTGAGGCCACCTGAGCCAGGGGCCATGACTGAGGGAGGTCTACTATAGCCTTAGTATGTCACTAAGTGTTATTGGCAGGTCCAATGACTCCCTGGTGCTGTCTGATAATTGAGTTAGTGGCAAGGTTTTGAGGTACCCATCTGTCATTGCACTGGTGCATGTATTTTGCAGTCTATATAGTGCAGTCTAATAGTCTTAAAACACCTTTTTGATATTTGTGCTCCTATTGACCACCTTCCCATCCGGATTTATAACATAGATGATCCCCCTATCTCCTCTATCTTGTCGTGCTAGACGTGCTAGTTTTCTCCTGGGTCTTTTCCCCTCACCATATTGGCGGGCCACTGCTGGTGCATCTAGATATTTAATTTCCCTGTCAGCATTTGCTTGGAATCTATCTAAAGCCTTGCCAATGTGTTTTAGGTTGTCAGTTGTGTGTCGATCGAATAGTCAATCTCCATATCTCTGCGCATCACTTTCAGGACACAAACTCTGGGGACACAGCAATACCTCTTATGAATACCTTGAAGGCCTGCCATAGGGTCCCTACCTTATGCACACTGTCCCTGTATTAATCTAAAAATCATTTGTATATTATCAAGCATTTTGGAGGCAAAAGCAATGTCATGTAGTGCCAGGGATTTAAACCTCCAGGTGTTTTCAGTGTTTATATCTCAGGTTTCGAAATTGCCAGGAGCTGGGAGCTATTTAGCTCACGATTAGAGCCAAGCGGCGCCTGTTCAGCTTGAAGCCAACAGCTACCAGAAGCAACTTGTGACTCCTGTGGCAATTGGTTCCATACAAACCTAGCTGTGTGATATTAACTGTGTATGCTTGGTAATGTATATAAAGGAGAACAAAGCACACACCTAAGGGCCATTTAGAGCATATTAGATCATATAAAATGGAGAAAAAGTTAGATTTGCTGTGCATTATGTACTAGCTCCTGGTTCCCCAGCAGTCGCTCCTGCCTAACTGGTTATGCCTGATTCCCAGGAGCTGGTTTCTGCTCTTGGTCAACAAATCCCAATTTCGATCCCTGTATCTGTGGGAGAGGACTATGTTAACGAGAATGGGTGCGTGATGTGAATATGGCATTGGCAATATTGAAGTCGAGGTGACAGTGCCCATGAGTGCCTAGGATACGAGCCATAGATCAATCCTTGAGGAGGAGTCATGAACCCTGGAGTAAAATGTGTATTCACATTTCCCTGGATTTTGTGCGCGCCATGCATTTATCAATTTTAAATCTGTCCTTCCCTCCAAAAGCACCTGGGCTGCATGTACCTGACTCCATGGAGTCGTTCCCATACAATCCCATACAGTGTCCAAAATCATACTGAAGTCACCTCCCCATAATATTGGTACCTGTGGAAACGAATGGCATACCTCCAGCATATTGGTGTAGAACTGAGGGACATCACTATTAGGTCCATACGTACTAATCAATAAGATCTTCTTTCGTTCAACTCTACCATACACCACTACTTCGCGGCCCCACGGGTCTATGTTCGTTTTGATATATCCAAAAATAAGAAGCCAATGTATCAAAATCAGCACTCCTCTAGACTGTGTAGAATAAGAAGTATAGTACTTGTGAGCCCCCTCTCGAGCGGGCACATTGTGAGTTGATCTGAATGGTCACATGTGTTTTCTCTGGGAACAGTATCCCTACTTTGTAACGTTAGATATATGCCAATAACATCCTCATTTTAACAGCGTTGCCCATACCACAGATATTCCAACTCATGCACACAACCTCACTCACCATAAGTGTTCAGTACATTAGTTCCAATAATAATCAAACCAAGTTCTCCCCCCCATGTATAGTAACACCTTGTGTAAATAACATCTTGTCTGCAATTGCCTAGTTTATTTACCCCCCCACAACTTTCCACAAACCTCCCTCCCCCACCGTCACCACTTTAACATCTCCATTAGTGTAAACATGCTCCCTCGCAAAAATTTGCTAGTAGAAACTTATCTAGGGGTAAGCTGTATTAGGCAGATACGCTGCCACCCAATCTCCACTCACACGAAATACAACTATCAACTATGAAAATCAATGCACCTTACAATACACATTGCATAATCCACTGCAGGCAGACCTCCACCTTTAGTTGGCAGAGATACAGATCCAGTGTCCGGACGTTGAATGTTGTGTTCAATGAATGAGGCTGCTTCCTTGGGCAGGGTACAAAAATATGTCTTATTCTGAAAGGCAAAGCACAATTTAGCAGGGTATAGCATTGACTAATGGCTAACCTGTCTCTCCGAAGTTTCATCACCCTGAGAAATGTCTTTAAACCCTTCTGGATGGCAATGGGGAGGTCTGGGTATATATAGACTCTATTGGATCCCAATTGTATTTGTATTTATTTTTATATATATATAGCGCTTTACACCAAAGCGCTGCACATTATAACAACAGGATAAATGAGAAATAACATTATAACAGTAACAGTAGAAGCAATTAACAAATTGAGAATCAGGCCAACAAAACAATAAGTAGAGCAATTAGCTGGAGGAGAGAAGAAGAGGAGTGCAGTAGAAATGAGAGGGAGAGGGGGCAGGGGAAGAGGGGGAAGCAAAAGGAAGGGGAGAGGGGAGAGATTGGGGGGCAGGAAGGGGAGTAGGGAGAAGATCAAGGAGATAAGGCCAGGAGGGTGGGGACTAGGAAGGGGGAGGGTTTCAAGGTGGGGAATGGAGGAGGAGAGATTTGAGGGAATTTCGGAATGAGGAAAAGGAGGGAATAGAGCAGAGTGAGAGGTAAGGAGTTCCAGTGAAGGGGGGCTAGGAGATGGAAGGAGCGGAATCGGATGAGGCGCAAGGGGAAGGAGGAACAGTGAGAAGGAAGTGGTCAGCTGAGCGATGGGAGCGGAGGGAGTGTAGAGAGAGAAGAGGGAGGCGAGATAAGGGGGAGCAAGACCATGGAGAGATTTAAAGACTAGGCAGAGAAATTGAGAATTGCAGCTCGCCTTTATCTGTAGCCAATCTCACGATAGCGTCCCTGTCTCTAAAATTGAGAATCCTAGCTATAATGGGTCGGGGAGCAGCACCTGGCTTAGGAGGAGCAGCAGGAGACCTGTGGGCATGTTCCGCTTGAAAATAAGGGAACAACCGGGGCTGGTCAAGAATTTTCAACAGGGTATTTTTAACAAACTGTTCCATGCTCCTGCCGGCTGGGCCTTCCGGAACTCCCAACAGACGAATATTATAACGCCAGGACTGTGATTCAAGATCATCGCACTTCCCCTGTGTGGCTTTGAACGCCTTCGTGAGAGTGTCCAGTTCCAGTTACATTGAGGCCAAATCATCCTCAATTAGCCCCACTCTCATTTCTGCTTCAGTAATGCTGCCTGGTGCTTTTTCCAGTTTAGTGTTTAGGGCATTAATGTTCATCATTAAATAATATGATCCAGCTTGGAATTGACAGATGAGAATCCCGTGGTCATGCTGTAGAGGAGTTTTGGCAACTCCGAAGGTTTGTGCGCGTCAGGTGAGGAATCTGCATCCTGGGAAGCACACAGACCAGGGGCCCTCGTTGTCGTTCTGGCATACGTATCCATGCTGCCCTGCTTCTAATGTGTTCCTTTAGACATGTTCTCGCCTCCAGGCATGTGGGGGCCCCACCGCACAAGGGTGTAGAAGAAAGGGCACACCCTTGGAATAACAGGTCTCCCCCACAGGGCCGTTCACAAACAGAGCAGTCCCAGCTCCGTCATTATCACTGTGCATATGAAGCGGTGCACCTTGCCTAATAATGGGAGGCAGCTGGACCAACACAATGGAAGACATGCAGTGAGAGCTGCAATTATTCGCCAGACAACCAAGCCCCCTCACCGGTGGCAATGTTCCAGCCGCGGCACCAGCAAACCACCACGAGACAGACAAGGGGAGCCCGTTTGCACGCAGCCCTCTCCAGGACTGAGGATGGCTAGTGGGCGAAGGCTGATCCGAATAAGGCACCAGGGGGGGGTGGGACTCCTCTACTCAATCTCCCGCTCCCCTGCAAAGCTCTGACCTCAAAGGTCCGCCGCCAGAGTATCAGTGCCGCTGTCCGGGTCCAGGATCTCAGCGAGGGTCGAGGCAGCAACCTTTGGCCCCCTAATCCGGGGGTTAGGACCAGAAGGAGAGTCCTCTCACGACACCCAGTTGTGTGTGGCCCAGTGTCACGGCATCAGCGTCCGGAGCTACTGCAGTGCGATTCGTCTGCAAGCAATGAAGACTAGAGGGTGCAAGCGGATTTGGGCGGCTGACAGTGCAGAGCTTCAGATGGAAGCAGCTAGTTTGCTTGATGCGCAGCAGTGCCCCCTTACTGTTCTTTTGTGACCCTAAATGTATAAAATGTGCAGCAGAAACAAAACAGCAATTTGAAAGATGACTTGGTCAATTTTTGTGTCCCCTTATAACATTGCATTGTAATAAAACTATTAGTTGCAACACGGAGAGCAATCATAAAGGTGTACTTAGTATATGATAAGCCTGCGTAGAACAGTACGTCCAGTTTCAGGTCTGCTTATTTAAATAATATGTAAACTGAATAATCTTAAAATGTAAATATGAATTGGTTTATTTATAAAATGACTTTGGGCAGTCGCTTCACCATTATTACAGATTAGTTCTATGCCAGCAAAGCAATTATTCTGCACTCTTATCTAGCACCAGGGCATCGGTACAGGGCGCCATTAACATACTGTACTGCTCATATACACAGAGCATTTTCAACTCTTTACGGTTAAAATGGTCTTTACAGGAATGACGATCGTGTGGATTGCTTTGATTTTCGTGAGAAAGGCTGCATAGTTTTACCCAATGGCACTGGGCCAGGAAATGCACTCATCCATGCTATTACAAACGGTGTGCAGTGTGTGATAAGTGAAAGACAAAGCACTCCAACCCAAACCATTGTGAGTCACTGCTAATCCTCTCATTGCTAATCCAGTGAATAGAGTGACCGGTCAGCTGCAGCAGCTGATGAGTACACGGGAGAGGTGAATGCTGAGAGAGAAAACAAGTAAATCCCCACAGCGCTCCTTGCAAACAACAGAACCACCTTGAAAGTAAACAGAGCACGTGCTGCTGTTGGGGAGGGAAAGATCAGATCAGCAGTACATGAAGAATGATGCACATACTGGTGTAGCACCGTCTTCTACAGCACTCTGGTACAGGCCAATATGTCACATTCCATTCGGGATGCGATTGTCCAGGCCTCTTTGCATTGTGGAGATTGTCGTCCTGCATTTCGTTATAAACCCACTACTATAAGTCCCAGAATACATAGAGAAAACAGGACTGGACAAATGCCTTCTGAATGGAATGGATCATGGAATGGATCATGTTGGCATGTAAGAACTTTGTTGTTTCACAGCTAGGTCCACGTTATATAAACCAGCAGACATACATACACATACACACACACACACAGAGCTGTTTCTTTGGGCGAGTGAAGTGGGTGGCATTATAGGGCACATGTACTTTGTCCAAGCAAGATCAGCTCATGCTAGCCAGCCAGGGCTAGGAGATTACATTCTGAGCTCTATTCCTGTTCATCTGTTCATTGCTACAAAGAGAGAAACAGGCTTGTAAAACTAGCAGCGATTTAGAGCTAAAGGACAGCAGACACTGCTCTGAATGGGTGATTGAAAGTGACTATTATTGATGCAATTTCCCAGAATAAATGCAAATGTTGGGTGAGTAAGTATGGGAGAGGTGCAAAACAAGCTACTTGCTGCATGAAACTATCACTATACGCAGATAACCTTCTCATGCATTTTCTTTCACTGTGTGCCTTTCAGTCTCCATAATACAGTTGTAAAATTTAAACACAGAGGAGATTTGTTTATGCTACCTTTACTTTACATGCTGGCAATTCTCTTTCATTCAGTATGGAGAAAGTAAACTTACAATCATGCATACCTTGCTCAACCGGTTTCTATACCGATTGTCAAGTTGGTTTATTGTGTTATTTATGTACTTTTCAAGTCTTCTCTGTAAAGCAGAATGTTATGTTATCGCTGGCAAGCTAAACATTAACACATGTATGTACCAAGTAGAGAAGGGTGATATGTGGTCAAGTGCATACATTGCAGACTGGGCTCAAATCCCTGTTTCACCACTTACCTACAGTCAATAAATCTCTTTGTGCTCTATCTGCCAAAACTTGTCATCCACAGCAGTGATTCAGTTTGAAGCGTACACTATACAAACAAGTGTAACATTGAGTTAGCCAAGATTTATGGCTTGTGAGTAGTCACCATAGAAAGAGACACTTTTTTAAAGATCTCTGGTCACCATGAGGATGTTGGTTACAGGTGCTGTTGCTGCTTGTTGAATGGATATTATGCAAATTAAAACTGATTTAAAAACATGTTTACTGTCTGTAATAGCTGAAGAGAGCAAACACGATAGTGAAAGCAAATCGTTTTTTGCAGTATTGTCTTTTTTCTGTGTCTACTTATTATTTTTAAGTGCTTTTATTACAACTTAATACAACTGACTTTTGTATATAGTGCAATGATCTGGGGTGGGATTGCGGTGCGGATTTGGGGATGCAGTGCATTCTAGTGTTTTGCTCTGGACACCGTATTGTCAAGCACCTGTTCTATGTTGAGGTCCACACAACATTGTAGCGTTCTTGCCCTTCCAACTCTCAAATGAGCCGTGATATTCTAGTTGCTGGTGCTAACCTTTTTTTTGTTTGCAACTAATTGTATATAAGTTTAATTCTAAACATCATAAACTGATTTTGGTGCAGTTCTGAGATGGCCCCTCCTGCTGTTATGTAGTTCAGATGATATTTGTGAGATAAGTATTTTTCTGTGCATTTATTACTTGGCTCTCAACAGCTTGCAAGGGGGAATTCTTTGTAAGGGCAACTAGGGCCTTTTACCACCTTGAATCCATTGTCGAGATTACTAGCTCCTTCCTTTAGTAATTCCTCACTGTCTCCCCTAAAGCCCATTAGAGAAATATCGCCCTTCGACCCAAACATTTTACGGCGTTCTTTAAAAAGCGAAGCACCTTGACACTCCTTAATCTTGTAGTACAAACGCAATTGATTGCATTCATACATAAGTCCACCAAGAGGAGAGTCTCTCTCAGTTGTAAACGAATTATAGCAACAGGGACTGATTTAGGCAGACCTAAGACTGAACACCATAGCCTGCCCTCCAAGATCCCCAGCCATTCCTTAACTGACAACGAGACTAGCTCCATACCATATAAAATCTTTGGGGTCACTTTATACTTATAAAATGCCAGAAGAGGGGACAGCAAATAATAACAAAAATGTGTATAAATTGCCTTCATTTGTATCTGAAGGGTATCTAATTTCCTAGCCACTTTTTCCTTTATTAGTAGTCATGTAACGGGTGACGCAAATATGTACCCAAGCTATAGAAGCCCTTGGACCTCCTGAATTAATGTATTATTAATGGTCCAAGTGTGATCTTTATATCTCCTTTTCTTATTGAAAATCAACACCCTATATGTCTCCATGTTGATAATCAAATTATTTATTAGTTGTAGCAAAATTGACCCGCAGCATTCAATAATCTTTGAAGCTGAATAGGGCCCAAATTAAACAAGACAATATCGTCGGCATAAGCCAACCACACCACATCCAAGGAGCCCAACCTTGGAGGAAAGGAAGATACTTTGTTTAAAACACACAATAGATCTGATATATAACGATTTCAAAGTGTGGAGGCAAGGACACACCCCTGTCTGTAACCACAAATTCACAGGGACCGCCCTGCACATGGGACCATCTGAATTTAAATGTACACATACCTTGTTATTTGAATAAAATATAGCTTCTGCATATTAAGCCCCCCAAAGGGGAATCCCACAATGATAGTTTAATCTAGAGGAGCTGCCTGTCCACCCTATCAAATGCTGCGGACATGTCTATACTCGTAATATACAGGGATTCCTTCTTATCTTCTCTTTTCCCTTAAAAGTGAATCTACAAGTCCATTAAGGGAGGTTCCCTGCCCCTTTCTAAACCCTGTTTGAAATATACTAAGTAGCTATGTCCTTTCCATCCACTGCAATAAATCCTTTAATCCAAAACCAGCAAGGATTTTGCCCACAGTGCCCGTTAATGAAATAGGCACGAAAGCTGTTGGGTACATTCCTAAGCCCTTTTTTATGAATAGGGATAATAATGGCATTATGCCAAGATAAAGGAACAGTCATCTTCAACACAACCTGCATAAATATGCAGTGAAGAATATTCACCTTAACTCTTTGTTATCTTTTTGAACCATGTTAGAAATCCTGTCAGGGCCACACACCCGTGAATTATTCAAACTTCCTATAGCAAGCTGGACATCTTCTACATCATAATTAAACACCCACACAGCTTTACCTCCTTCCCCTAGACAACTCATCACACTACCCATATTATCAAACAACCTGCTAAAATGATTCACCCAGGATGTTTCGATAATGCTATTAGATTGCAAATACTTTTGATGGGAGCTCTGTCCATTTAAGGTTCGCTAAGGTTCTATTATCTTGTGAACATATTTTGATTAACTTTTATATAATTTAAGATTTTGTGCACCTTTAACCACTATTTAAAACTTTCCTTCAGCTTATTAATTTGCTGCCGACAATCCTCTTTTGATAAAATCCCACCTTTTAAAACATTCCTACATTCCCGTCTCATTTCACATTTTTTATCTTTGATCACAGTTGGACTCATGTTTATGCTTAGCATTCAGAGGAAAACAAGAACACATTGGCTTGTCAGCCTACGGTGTGGTTTGCAAACCCTATTGCCCACTTAATGGCTTCTGACGTTCGTGGTTGTAACGATCAATAATACAAATTCAATTGCTGAGCACCAATGTTGATTTGTTCACTAATAAAGATAGTCTTAGTCAATGCATTACTAATTCTTTTGAAGCAGATGTGCATTTGGCCTATGCATTTCGGACTGATAAGGTCCTTCGTCAGGGCCTGTGTTGTTATCTTAGTAAGTTCCAAGTTACCACATCATTAGACCCAATACAATTTGTCACAAAAGTAAGGTATTAATAACATTATTGCAACATATTATGAATTTGCATTTTGGTACCATATTTCACAGGCCACAGACAATAAACAAGACATACAACAAGTTAACATAACGTAAAGGGAAGAAGAGAGGAAGGAAAAAAGAAAAAACAGTATTAAATGAATCACTTGTATTTGAATCGAAAATAAATATTTCTGTATGGTTGTATAGAGTTATATTGTTGGATCAATATTGTTAGTAACATTCTATTTTAAGTTCCATTATCTGCTTTAAATGGACACATTAAAATACTGACAGATTAGATGGACACATTGACACACCTAATCTGTTGCATTCATATTGTAGTTTCGTAATATACTTCATACAAAAACTAAGTAAAAAATGTATACAGCAGATATTATAATGTGTGCTGACCTGGCGGTGCTTTCAAAGTGAGGAGTTCTGTAATGGGAAAACGTAGTGAACAACAGTTCATTCCTCTGTCTACAATTTACTATATCAGTAATCTTTGATGCAGCGGTCAACTCATAAAATAGAGTTTACCATGTGAGCTATGGCTCTGATCATTAATGGTCAATAGCTTCTGACAGCGCCTGCATACGCGAGGCAAGCTGCCACGGTCAGAGGAAAATGTTACTGCTATGTAACTGACACCTTCCCTTTGGTGTATAACTTAATCTGCTGCCGTTAATCCGCAAAGAATACAGATCACGGTCACAGTTCTTCGATGTCATCCAAATCCCATAGTGGTCGGGTGGTAAAGGCTGTCTAAAAGAAAAGCTAACCTCAGTTAGAGGGACAGTATCTTAGTTTGCGTTTGTTTCGATGTGCAAGTCAACGGGTAGGTAATATCACTGCAACAACCTGTTGTCAAGGTAACTGGAGAACCATTCTAAGATGGCCACCTCCAAAGTGGCCATCTTAGAATGGTTCTGACTACATTCTGAAAGCATGGTCCCAAGTATGATACGTCTCACTTTGGTATGATAATGTTGTGAACCCGCTCTTAAACTTAGTTAATTTCACTCTGATATTCTCTGGAATCAGTCTCTGAAATTACATCATAGACGTAGCAATATATTTCGTATTAATGATTCATGACAAGCAATAGGGTTCTGTTATTGCTGCCTAAGTGAAATGAGATAATGTATATTTTTCTATCATTATCTAAGTAGAGTGTATCATTTGTGATTGACACTCAAATGTACATCTGTTGTGTTGCTAAAAATAAAAAACCGCTGTGATTAATTAGTCTCCTATTAAAGATGACAACGTAGTTTGGGACATTTAGGTTCATAGGGAGGGAGGCAGAAACAATGGTATAAACTTAGTACAAAGTTACAAAGTACAAAGTGCAAAGTTACTGACATATAATTATTCAACCAAGATGCCACTTTGGTCTATGTTCTCGTGTTCCATATGTTGACCTGATCATAGAAAGCAATTTAGGTCCCATTCTTCGTTCATCCCATCTGGGGATCCAGCCTTTTTTCTTTTTACATCCATTTGTTGACCTTGACATTTACGTTCAAAAACTCTTATAGAATTCCTTAAGCCCTGTGGTGTGGTTGCCAATAACACAGCGTCATCCGCATAAAATAATGTTGGGTACTTTGTTGCTCCCAATTTCGAGGAGTCCTGACAGTCGGACACAATAGCGTCAATTATCTCTGTAATGATGGACCTCCACACTGTTGAGATTATAACTTAGCTTTTATTAGCAAGTTACATAGAAAGATAAAGACCCCAAACCATCCTGGCACAGTTCTTCCTCCAACTACTCTTTTCCATCCTTATAATTCCAGGGTGGAATTCCGACCTCATGTTCCATCATAACATTCCATGACCACATCTTTAAAGCACAATACACAACACACTCCTGTACATATATACAAAAAGCAAGGGCGCCACCACGCAGCACTGTCTGACTCCCTTGCTAACTGAGAACTCAGATGTCACTTCGCCTCCCAGACCATACCTTACCTGTGCCGAGTTCTTGGAGTATAGTTGGCGTATTAGCACAAATAAATAACTTGGACACTTTCTCTTAAGCAGAATCTCCCACACAGTGTCCCTCAATACACTATCGAAAGCAGTTCAAAGATCTAAAAATACTGCATACAGTTTCACCCTTGAGAGATTGATATATTTCTACAGGAGAAGGGAAAAGGTGAAACATTGGTCCACTGTTCCCCTTTCCACTTGAAATCCTGTCTGCAAAGGAGAAATGGCCTGACTGTCGTCTGCCCACTCATGTAGCCTATTCAAGATGACCTTACCAAACATTTTCCCTGCAAAGTACCATTGAGATATAGGGTGATAATTCCCCAGAAGGACCCTTCCCCCTTTTTATATAATGGGACCAAAATCGCACTGAATGAAAAAATCCTTACAAACAATCTAACCTGCTTGCATCCCCCTACCACTCTACCAAAGCCACCTACCCTAGACCCCAGAAACTGGCCACCCCCCAGTTTCACTACAAAAATATAATATAACTTGAGGTATCAGCCGTCCTGAAAACACTGAAAGCTTCCAGGTGTAAATGGGACATCTGTCCGCCAACCATCATTAAGGACTGTTCTGAAATCTTAATTCCGTTTATCACCTCCTTCATAAACACTTCCTTCTCTATTAGAGTAGTTCCAGCTAGTCTCAAGGAGGCATGGGTACTTCCACTTCTGAAAAAACCTTCTCTAGACCCAGCAGTACCTAACAACTACAGGCCTATCACTACAGTCCCCTTCCTATTGAAAATTCTAGATATAGCAGCTTACCTGCAAGTACAACACTTCCTAGAAACTCACAATTTCCTAGGAATGAGCCAGTTAGCATCCCACCCAGGACATGGCACATAAACTGCACTGCTCAATCTAAAAAACAGATGGATGAGATTAGGGACAATAGGAAACATGGCCTCCTCCTTCTGGATCTGTCAGCCACGTTTGACCTAGTTGACCAGAAAATCCTATGTCACCACCTGAAGACCTCAACTAACTTCTCCCCAGAACCCAATGCCTGGATCGCCTCCTTCCTGGTAGGGAGAGTCATGAGAATGTTTGCCAAAAATGCCAGCACCGCACCAACTCCTATCCCCTGTGGGATGTCACGAAGGCTCATGCATTTCCTCAGCACTCTGCAACATATTTACCAGACCCCTCTTCGAAATCTTGGACTCCATCAGCATAGCCTACAACAACTATGCCGGTGGCATACAAATTCTTCTCCCACTCACTGGCAACTACGCAGAAGACTTTTTAACACTATCAATAAAGTCTATTCCACCATTCAGGCCTGGATGGCTGTAAACCACCTCTGCCTGAACGGGACAAGACAGAGCTCCTGCTAGTAGGACCCTTCACGCTAATAAAAAACCTCAACGCCCAATACTCTTTTATTTAGATGACATCCAAGTCCCAGTCTCCTCCTCAGTGAAGATATTGGGCATTACCTAGACGCTACGCTCTCACTGACATGCCAAATGAGCGCAATCACCTCATCAGCAGCCTATACAACCAAACTTCTAAATGCATCAAGACCCTCTCTCCACAGAGAGCTGTCTAAGCATCGCTCGGGCTGTCAGAGGCTCCATGCTTGATTATTGTAATTTCCTCTTTGCTAGCACTTCCTCAAAAAACCTACCTAAGCTTCAAGTCATACAAAACAATACCCTTAGAGCTGCCCTCAACATTCATTCCCAAGAGGGAGCACATTACCGCTGTCAGGAGAGCAGCACACTGCCTCCCCATCCGAGAGCATATAATTTAAAAAAAAAATTCCATTACACACATGTGCCTCTCTAATTCTGCCCCCTCCCCCCCCGCTTACCTCTCCAGGAAAATCACCAGAACCCAGTCGGCCAGGCCAACTAGGATTCACTGCCTTTTCCAACCTAAAGTCAGACGAGCAAAAGCTGGTGAATTTAGATTTCCTTCTATCGCAGCCAAACAGTGGAACTCCCTACCTTCTGCATTGAGAGTGGAACCCTCATACTGGGTGCTCCGAACATCTCTCAAAACTTGGTTATTCACCTAGAATGCTTTTTTTCTGTTCGATACCTGCTTTACCCTGTCAATTGCTTCTGTCTGTCAGCAAGTAACTTGTCTGTAACAGCGCCTCAATGCCCCCGGGCTATTTGGGTGCTCTATAAATGAAATAAATAAATAAATACCTGATTACATGGTCTTACATTCACCAATTTTTGAGCCTCTCTAGTACCCTGGGAATTCACTGAAAGGTTCTACAGGGAGTGTAATCTAACTGCATCTCCCACAACAGGAGATTTACACTTAAGCTTAACTTTGCGTGATAATTTTTTGTATTTCTCAATATCTGCAGGGAATCAACACAATTAAAACTTATATCAGAACAAAATAGAAAAAGACTAGTTGTTTCGGAATACAGGGCACACCACATAGGGAGACATCCCCAATCACCTTCCACATTGCATTTATCCTGCAAAAATTACATTTTTTCATAACATTAACCCAGACAAGGCCTTGTAAACACTTTTAGAGCGACAACTATGATTCCCAGCACCCCCCTCCCCAACAACACCCAAGTCATGATCATCCCCCAGTTCATCTGGGTCCCCACAATAGCGATTAATATCACCCGCACATAATACCAAAGAAAGCACAGAATTTAAATACTAAGGCATCAACAAAGTATCTCATTCTGATCGTATAGCGTATTCATCTGTATTAACAGGATTGGTATATAAGTTAATAAACATGCACTTAAAATCAGAACCAGAGTTGGAATACCTTAACTAAAGTACAAGAATTGCATCCGGGCTAGTTTTCAACACTTTAAAATCCCAATCAGGGGAGTTCCTCAACCCCACTAATAGGCCTCCCGAAGGACGACCTCTCAGCCCCTTCTTAGCCTTTTTATCGGTAATGGAAAACCCATCTAGTACCAACCACCCCATTCCTCACCATTGGAGGCACACCCTTGTCTCACAGACACCTGCCTCCAACCAGAGGAATCAATTTTACAAAGTATGCCTCTCCTATTATTAACCCTCACATCTTTATCCTTGTTATAATTCCTTCTGGTGGTTAGATCCTCTTCCTTCACTTTCGCTGTACACACATCATAGCCCATCTGTAGAAACTCTTCCTGAGCCTCACAAATAATTTCCCCAACTAATTCTGCATGGAAGTACAATGCACATTCATTAAAATACTATTCATCTGGTAACGCTACCTCTTTAAAATCCCTGGAGGTAATTCTACTTAATATTGGGACACTCCTACACATTGAGAACACTCTCCCTCTATTTAGGTGGCATTCAATTTAGTTTCTATAAATTGCACACATTTTCAAACACAGCAACCCCTTCTGTTGAGACCCAACAAACCTCCCTAACACATTAGCCCCCCCCCACAATCCTCCACAGCCCACTGTCAGCATCAGTATGTTCAGCCCTCTTCACCTCACATTCACCTCCTATCACCTCTACTCTCTTAACACAATTACATTGGCCGCAATCCCTGATTCCATTTACCAATACTTAACACTCCCCAACGTCTTTCGCACCAAGATAGGGGGACGTTCACTTGAACTTAGAGGGGCCTCTTGCCCCTCCAACATTAAAGCTTCACTTAGGTTTGTGGAGTCATCTTGTTCCTCTGGTATTGACTGACACAAATGTGGCCTAATATCACAGCCCTTCCCTTTATTTATTTTTTTCAAACGACTCTCATTCTTTTTCTTCCGAAGAGAGCTATCAGTTGTCACAATGGCCCTCATTACGACCCTGGCGGAGAGGGGTTTACGCCAGCGTAATGCATGGCGTACCTCTCCGCCAGATTAGGACTTTCCGTAGCGCCATGGTGATTTTTACGCCCGGATTTTCCGGGCGGAAAAATCCATGGCGCTACGGGACCCCTCGTTAATTACGCCACCGTAATCTACGGTGGCGTAATTAACGCCTTCCCCACTCCCATTATACCCTATGGGGCAAAAATGGGAATGGGGAAGGGTAAATGGGGATTGGGGACTTACCGCCCCGCCAAGGTCGGAATGGGGCGGTAAGTCCGCCAACCCCCATGGCGGAGTTGGCAGCTCTGCGCCATGGTCCATGGTGCAAATTGCACCATGGATCTCCGCCAGGGTCGTAATGAGGGCCAATATCATTCAATTGCCCACATTCTTGAGCTGGGACATTTTCCAACTCATCTGAGTCATTCATTACCATAACTGGGGTATTCTTTCCCCCTACACACTCACTCGACAGAGCCCTCGGGGGCTTGCCCACCTCCTCCTGCTCTCCTAATTGGTATATTACACTGGATATTACACAGAAATGTACGCAAGTCAGCATGCCTGTATGGCTTCCCATTCATTAGATTTTTAGATTTTTTTCTGCACACATTTTTCAACCCTTTTATTTTGGGCACAATAGCCTGGGCCTGAACACTATCTACAATTGGTGAATGTGAGTCAACAACCACAAACTTAAAGTCAGTCTGACAGACATCCGCCCTCTCCTGAAGGGCAGTACCCCCAAAGCACTGTCCACCCCCAGTCCAACACTGCAGACAGTGTTACATAGCTTTAACAGACCTCCACCTAGACCTCCAATCCCATTCAATATAGCTTTAATCTCCACTAAGAGATTGGATTGAAAACCTATTTATTTTATTTATTTATTTATTTTAATATTTGTAATGCGCTGGTAGCTCGTGAGCCTCGGGGCGCAGAGACAAGAACACGATAGACAGACAGGTGGATAGACAGATGAGACGGGATGAACACACAGAGATTACTCTAACTGGGAGTAGAACAGGTGGCAATTTATTTGAAAATATGGGTTTTTACCGATTTGCGGAAGCGGGTGTAATTAGGCTCCAGTTTTATATGATCTGGGAGGTTATTCCAGAGACTGGCGGCAAGGGTCGGAAAGGCTCTGCCTAGGCCGCTTTTATGTTTGTGTGGGGCTATTGCAATTTTGCCGAGTTGGGACGATCTCAGTGTTCTATTTGGGACGTATGGTCTGATCCTCGTTTTTAGGTACGTTGGTGCCTTTCCGTGGATGCATCTATGAACAATGGTTAAGGTCTTAAAGTGCACCCTATTTTCAATTTTCAGCCAGTGAAGCTCCCTTCTGGAGTTGCTGATATGCTCTGTTCTAGATTTGAGTTTGACAATTCTTACAGCGTTGTTCTGTACAACTTGGTAGCTTTGTAGGCACTGCTTGGAGGCACCCAAGACTAGGGCATTGCGACAAGATGGTGGCTCTAGCTATGGTCGCGCAGTTGACCTCTGATATAAAGGGTCTGATAGATTTTATTAGTCAAAGGTGGTAGGCACCGTTTTTCTTAACGTATTGTGCTTGGGCCTCTGCCCCTAAGGATGCCTCAAGCAGCATACAGAGGGTTTTGACCTTGCCTAAGACTGGTATATGTGTGTCTTTGATCTGAAAGGATGTGTAGGAAGTAGATAACTTAGCTCGGGCGGATGATGAGCCAAAAATCATGAGCTCTGTTTTTTTCCCGTTAAGGAACATCCAATTGGAGTCCATCCATTGCTCCACGTAGTTATAAATCATGTTGAGTTGCTCTCTGTCTTTCTGATTATTGCCACTTAGTTCAAATACTAGCTGCGTATCATCAGCATAGTTAGTGAAATAGGTGTTGATATGGTTGAGAACAAGGCATAAGTACCTCAAGTAGATGTTAAACAGCAATGGTGACATGCTAGCCCCTTGAGGGACTCCACAGAGGATTTCTTTTTCCAATGACAACTTGTCCCTCCAGTGCACCCTGGATATTCTGTTTTTTAAGAAGGACATTATCCAGCTGATGGCTTCATCAGAGCAATTGGTGGACTTTTTCAAGGCATCCTGGAGTAAGTTGTGGTCAAGGAGGTCTAAAGCGGCACTGAGGTCGAGTAAGATAAGAAGGCCTGTCTTACCCTTGTCAATAATACCGAGCATTTTGGTCTGGAGGTCTAACATGGCTGTCTCGGTACAGTGGGCGGGGCGGAAACCAGACTGTTGTGGGTGGAGAGAGTTTGATTCCTCCACATGTGTCTGAAGTTGCATGGTGGCGATTTTGTCCATGATTTTGAGGAAGAAATTGCAATTTGTTATGGGTCTAAGGTTATTCAGGTCCCGTTGGTCAAGATTAGGTTTTTTTACCAGGGGGATAACTATAACCTGTTTGATGGCATCGGGAACTTTCTGATCTCTAAAGGAGGCATTTATGATCTTTGTCAAGGTGGGGGCGAATATGTCAATGTTATCCAATATTATTTTGGGCGGGATGATGTTTGTGAACTCTAACCTTTAGATTTCACAAGGTCTTGTAACACCAGATTTAGAGCCGAGATTGCACTCCTTGACATCGAGAGTTATGCAAGTTCTCGTAAAAAGTGGAATACTCTCTCACTGAATGCAAATTGCCCACCTCTGAATTAGGATCACTCGTATCTTCTCCACAAAAAACACCTTCCTCCAGTAGGGCGTTAGATTGGGGACATAAACAGGGCTAGGCATTCAAATTCGTCCCTGGTAAGTCCAAGTGCAAAATGTCCACTTCCAAGCTAATGCAAGCCTTCAACAGCGAGCGATTATTCATGTCCTGCAGCACCTAAACTGGGCGGCTTCAGTGATTTCCTCTTACCTCCAAGTTATTAGCCTGGTCACTGGATCTTAAATAAGTGTCAGAGCTCACCCTTTCCTGGACCACTTCACTATAGGTTTTAGAAGACGTTACTCCCTGATTTACATCCTCCAATGCCTTAGCGACTTCATTTTCCAGTGGTGTGGCTTCTTTGTTACGTAGGCTGCACTGTTTTCCTTTTTGTTTCATCTCTTTCTCTATTTTTCTTTTTCCCTTATGGCACCCAATTGAAAAGTGCGCCGATATAATGATCACCAAGCAGAGAACCTTTGGTAGTTCACTGTGTGCTTTTCCAATTCCCCTCCAAATGACACCGACGTGAGAAGAGTTTGGGCACAACAAATGGAACGTGGAAAGTCAGCACTCCTGACTTCCAATACACAGCACAGACTATACCAGCTCAAGAAATGAGGTCTCTGTTTCTAAGCAGCCACAACGCTCGCATGCACAACGAACATGCAGGGGAGCTCTTACCCCAGATATTACCACGCAATCGTAGCCATAATATGCATTTCCACTTGAGTGAGTCCTCCGTCCAGACTGTCGACTACAATGCCCTTTCCAAGCACTTCGCTGGCGCTTCGCGCCCACCTGTAGGTTACGTATCCCAGTAGGCGGGGCTGCAAGTGCGCCATACAAAGTAAAAAGTAGGTCAGTTTAGGCACCAAGGAACAACATGGTCTGCACAGCACTGCCGACTACAGGGCACTTCCTCAGCACTTCTCTTAAAATGAGGCATACAAATAAGTGGGATTGTAGGAAAAGAATAATTAAATTCAGTCTCAGAAACTTCTTGGCACGTGGTTTTGCCCACATAACATGCACTATGTAATTAAGAACTTGGGTCTTTCAG
The DNA here is from genome assembly GCF_040938575.1 of Ambystoma mexicanum. NCBI lineage: Eukaryota > Metazoa > Chordata > Amphibia > Caudata > Ambystomatidae > Ambystoma > Ambystoma mexicanum. The sequence goes on along the minus strand of NC_090929.1, from coordinate 1,270,718,388 downwards.
GTCAGCGTGAGAGATTTAGGGTGTACTATGCCTGAATAGATGTGGCTTGATAGAGGAAGATGTCTTTTTGATAACTAAGCCTTAGAGTTAGGCAGTAAGTCATTGATGCTGCTGCCTGGAAAGCGTAATATATTACCAATGCTGAAATTGTACATGATGAAAGAGATGTAAATTCCATGTACTTGTGACATACAAATGTGTGACGTACCGACAAATGAATACAGCATGCATGTGTATGTTTAATCTAGACCTCCATAAGAAGTGGGTGTTCACAAGAGAGTGTCTAAAAGATGTGGTGGGCAAGGGCTTTTAATGGTGTGCACCAATCCCTCACACCGGCGTTGCCCAGCAGAGATTTAAATGCAGCCTTAAGAAGGTCAATCTTGGGCCATTAACCAAGGCAACAGTCCACCATCCTCTGCAGCCAGGCCACTGCCTCTGCATTGGAACGGTTTACCATTCAATGCCTGGGGGAACTCAAGTACAATAGGAGACGATTCCATACAATATCATCATGTTGTTCACTGCAGAGTGCTGTTGGAAGCAAAATCTGTGTTTCTAAGTGAAGACATTTTCAAATGTTTTTTTTTTTTTATGAGCAACACATTGGAGAATATCTTTCTCTGTTTTGGAGGGATACCCAGAAAAGGTGAGGGTGGATCCATAGCTCTTCCGTTTTTTTATTCTGAGGGGGCCTGCTCTGAATGTTTCACTGGACACAGATCACTTAGTGAGGTGGCATATCCTGATATGCAGTGTGAAAGCATAGCGCTACAGAACACACTCTGACACTGTGAGCTATTTTACAGGTCTGGAATCTGCATTGACCTATTTTGAATTTGTTTCGAATTGCATAATTCAATTTTAGCAGATGTTTTGACTGCTGATTAATTATATTTAGCATACATTTCAATGAACACTCTGTTAATAGATCGGTCACACATTCACGTGAGGTATATTTTGTAAATAATTGACTACAACTTTCAGACCACATTTTTATTTTCATACACCGCAACAGTTTTTGAGGTTCTTAGGTCATGAGAGACACTTCCCGACCTGTTTCCGGCCAAAAACTAATCTGTGCAAGCGCCATTCCTTACTGTTTCTCCTATAGTCAGCACTGTGAGTACTGTTCCCTTGGATCCTCAGACTCTGCGGTTGTTTGTACCCTCTACTGTCTCCTGTCTCTGGTTGCAGAGTTTTATATCTGCTCCCCTACCATAACCACACTATGGCCCTCATTATGAGTGACCCGGCCCAGAGAAAAGTGCCGGTAACCGCGGTTACCTGTACCGTTTCCGGACGAGGTAACTCAGGGTCTGCTGGTAGGGGCTGTGAACTACCGGCAGGCCTGACCTACCAGTAGTTCAGACCCCTACCGACAGATTTTTCACTGAAGCACTGAATAACTGCGCTTTAGTGTTCCCATTACCGTGGAGTCCCATACTGTTTCTCCACCGACTGTAATATTCCGGCAATCTTGTAATGAGGGCCTATTTGTCTGTAAGTCTGAGCTCTCTCTGCACCCTGCTCTCCCTGGTCCTCTTGTACGTGAACCTTGAGATGGAACTTTTCTGTGGGGACCCTTAGACTCCCCAGCTTGATGGTTGCCTGATCTGCTGCTTCTTTGGGTCGTAAATCATAATCACTTCAGTTGACTGCATAACTGTGTCAGGCTTATTAGGTTTGTCTTTTTTGGTATGGGAGAACCTTTTGAAACTAAGAAAACTCTGCAAAAGTGACTAATACTTGTTAAGATGATCTGACATTTTTCTCTGGTATCCCATTGGGTCCCTGGAATTCCCTGGACAATTAGTGTATTTGGCGCTTGTCTCAACATCATCAGTTCTTGGGTGTAATGTCCATGTACAATGTTATACTCCTGTCTCTTGTAATGCTTGATGGGAGATGTTATTATGCTGGCATTTCGTAGCGGTTTCACATTTTCCCACATATTTTATACTTACTTAATCTTTATTACACGATGAAGAAGGGTGATTTTTATAAAGGCAAATAATTCCAATAATTTAAAAGCATGTCCTTCCTACCCGCCCACTATTCCATACCTTCACGTTAAATGATGAATTTGTCTGATAATGAACAAGGTTCACAGCAAAAAACTTTGTATCGCTGCCATGCACAGCGCCATTGCATGCATGTGTTTCTGAAGGTATCTTGCTAATACCACAAACCATTTCCCTTTGAGACCATTTAATTGTGTTCGTTTTGTGTGTACATCTCTCATTATGGTTAAATATACCGGCACATCTAACCATGTCCTGCTGGAATTACTCATCCCTATCCTGCTGGTTCTTGCCAGTGCAAGGGGAAAGAAACCCAGAACAAACATTCTATGCTCCTGTACACTGCCTTTTTCAACCAGGAAGCTAAAATAACATGTATTGCCTTCATGGCATGCTGGGAATACAATGGGAGGGTTGATAATCTGCCAGCAAATGGGCCAACAAGCAGCACCCCCGCTGCAATGCCAGTAAGATGATCTAGATAGATCATTAGCGAATTTCATCTAGCAGGGCAAAAAAGCATGCTTGAACAAAGGTATCCTTCAGGCCTCCAAGGTCAGTGGCGGGCTAGCTCTCCCATTGTGGAATGCCTACTACAGGGCAGCACAGATATCCTGGGCCAACTGCTGGCTAAACCCTGATGACACGACTAGCTGGAGAACCATGGAACAACAGGTATTGCTTCTGTTCACACCTCAGGAAGTTCTGGCCATTCGGTCAAGACTGCTTCTGAGCCTGATTAAGACTCATCCCATTGTAGGCCCCACTCTGGCTCAATGGCACCACATACGTACACTAACCGGGTCCAACGTCCATGAATTTCCACCCTAGATAAGCCTGAAAGCCCTATTATTCTTGGCGTCCCTGTACAGCTACATATTAGACAAACATCGACCTGGAGTGACGTTTGGTTAATGGACATATGCGACGATTAGACAATTCTGCCGATTTCTGGCACTAAGGGAATACTTGGCCTCACCCGCCAGGACTTGCTTATATACCTTTCCATTCAATCCGTCATCACTAAGGTCAACACTGCAGAGACTAGACCCAGAGAACCATCACTATGTGAGACAGAATTCGGGTGGAATGTAACCAAGATCCCCAAGCTCCCGGCGTTCTACAACTTGTGCATACCACATAATCTCAATAGTAATGTGTTGGTAGCAGAGGCCTGGGCTGATGACTTGAACACACCTCTCTGTGCCGAAGACATTTATGTTGCTGTCCACGCAATCAAGATTGTATCCTGTAGCCGGAAGTACAGGGAGATGCAGTACAAGATTATTCATAGGGCATACTACACACCCTCTAAATTTTATACTATGTGGTTGTCCTGATCTTCCTTTTGTAGGAGGCAGTGTTCGCTCCGTAGGCCACATTTTTGGGACTTGCCCGTCCATACAACCATTTTGGAATCTTATGCTGGGTCGTACATCGAAAATCGAACATTTTGATATCCCTATGTCCCCTTCCGCTATGCTTCTTGGCCTAGGCAGTGAGGAATGGCATGAGAACTCTATAACATGCAAATTCACACATGTGCTGCTGTTCTCTGTACAAAGGTATTTTGATGCGGTGGAAATCGGAGGCTCGGCCGATTAAACAGAAATGGTTTAGCCTTCTAGCTAAGAACTGTGATGCGGTACGAGCCGGCATAGAAAAAATCGATCTCTGCGTCTCGTTTTGCCAAATTTAATGACTTAATTGAGGCTTTTCTTTAGACATTATGGTTCGCTGATACCTCTATACTTATACCTGTTGGGTAATGTGGTGCTTGGGAATTGAAATGGAATTGAAACGAAGTGAAATACAATGGAATACGTTTGACCTGCATAGCAAAGGGCTGTACTCTTTAGTTAGCATTTGGAGTGAGGTTTCAGCTTGATACACGGACTTCCCTTTTTGGTTTTCATTTTGTAATGGAATGTAGATTCTGATCTAGACACATGCACAATTGGGTTGGGGGGGGATTTTTGACAGGGGAGAGGGGGTTGACTTTTGTGTGACCACATCTCTGTTTATTTATGTAAGGTGCACATATGTTGTGTTATATTTTATTTTGTTTTGTTTAATCATCTTAATAAAAAGAATACATTTAAAAAATAGTGATCTAAGGAGCCTCCATTGCAAAGGAAACAAAATAAATGTAAAATGGTGTCAGGCATTTTAAATCTTGAAAGTAGTAGATATACTGTATCATTTATTGGAAACATAGCATGACATCTAATGGTGTTACAGTACACTTCAACCACTCACCGCGCATGCACAGCGTGGTTTCATCGCTGGAATTTTGGCTGCAGATATTTTCACTGTGGTGTTTTCACCACAGGCGTTTTATTTATTTTTTTGTTTTCTAATATGTTGTGTGTTTGTGTAGGATTTTGAGGGTTATTGGGGTGGAAGTTGTGGGGAGCACCCCCCATAAAAACAAAAACACAACAAAAACCACCAAAACGGCTAGGGTGAAAAGACAACAGTTAAAGCATCCGTGGCAAAAATTCTGCGATTAAAACACGTCAAACCACCCTGCATGGCTGACTGCAAAAATCTTCTGCTCTGACTATCATCAATTCATTCTCAGACTGGAGCTCATGACATTCTGGACAGTACATCACAGTTACCCACTGCTATCCTCCCCAGTCAATGGGCTCAAACAAGCTAATATTCATAAAAAGTAAAGGAGCCAGGTAATCCTACACTCCACACAGAAATATCATATTTGTCAAATTCTGTGAACATATTGAGATCATAGGTCAATAGATATACTTCCTGGCTTAACCTTCATTCAGAACAATTAGTCGTTGTTTAATCTTGTGTTTCCCAAAGAAGCAATCAGCTTGGTTAATTTTAAAAACAGACTGGCCCTCATTCTTTTGAAGTATTGAGAAGACTATGGCCCTCATTCCGAGTTGTCCGGTAAAAATAAAGAATTACCGGCATGCTGGTACTACCGTGTCCATGTAGCACAACTGCTGGAATCAATGGGTGATTCTGGGTCAGCGTGCACAGTATGCTGGTAACGTGTCCAAACCCTCCTATACTGGCATCTTTGCAGAAGCGAACTCCAAATACGGCTTTGCGCATACCGATATTACCAGCACCAGTAATACCGGCAACGGAAATAACAACATCGCCGAACAGGAAACGTACCAGCGGCCATTATAAAAACACAATCCATTGCAATCATCAGTACACAGGAGTGTGAGGCTAAACCTGAGTGATCACTCATATACTCAGACATGTCTACAAGGCAACCTGCTGTCCGAAAGTGCAAGCCCGGGTTCAGTGAACCTGAACTTAACATGCTTGCCGACACACTTGTAGAACACTCAGAAGAAGGGTTCTGCACAGATTCACGGCGACAAACACAGATCCGGAAGAAGGCCATATGGGAGGAGATTGCCCGTAAGGTGTCGGCAGTGGGGACAACACCCAGGACAGTGCGGGACTGTAAAAAGAGGTGGGACGATCTACATCTCTGTGTGTGCAACCTCCTTGCCGCACAGCGTGCCCAGGGCACGGCCACAGGAGGAGGACCACCATCCCCTTTTAAACTGCCGTCATGGGAGGAAACGTGCAGCACTGTCATGCACATGGAGGTGATAGTTGGAGATGCAGAGGCTGGAGATGTGACCTCCAATGATGCCGGTGAGTACCCGTAAGGCCAAAGTCACATCACACACCCTGTAACCCCATTGAAAATGGCTAGGCCAATATGTCAAGTATGTATAACCCGAGGCCCTGCTGGCATTTCACCCACTGTCAAATGCGTTGCACACATGCACATTGCACTTGCCCGCCAACCCCACCCATACACCAATCACACATCACACAGGTCCCTTGTATTGCACCCACTAATTTCATCTGCATACACTCAGACACACATCCCCCAGACAATGCACTACTGCTGTCGTCACCGCCGTGCCACCATATGCCCAAAGTACCATCAGTGTCAAATACCCCCAGCAACAGCACATGACAAGATGCACACATCAATGACACATGCGCCTCAATTGTCCCACAAACCATGTCACATCACGAAAAATCACCATCAAACCAGCATCACATTTGTCTCACAATCAGCCACATGTCACAGAGCTTGTGTGGCACGCCCCCAACATACAAACCGGCAAACACCAGTACCCCAGGCAACAGACACTGCTCTCACCATGTACCCACACCACAAATGCACCCACACAGCATCCCCAACACATGCATGTGTGCACCATGCCATGCCCTCCACCAAGTCCATGACAATGCACATCATTCCGAAAGAACTAGTATTAATGTCTGTCTGATGGATACACACCCATCACGGATGCTCTGCCTTACTGTCCCACACAGGCACATTATCTGGCAATGACGGGGAACTGCTGACCACATCCAGGGGCACCAGTGCACAGACACGCCGCAGGACTACCACCACCTCCAGCCAGGGGACCAGAACACCTGCCAGCAGACCGGAGGGGCCAACAGCACCCTTGTCCCCGCCCCCAACCAGAAGGAGGCACGAGCGTCCAAGCCCCTAGCCAGCAGGAGACACCTGTGTCTCAGCCCCGCGGCCATCAGGAGGGACCTGCGTCCAAGGCACCCTGCCAGCAGGAGGCACCTGCGTCCAAGGAACTCTGCCAGCAGGAGGCACCTGCGTCCAGTGCACCCCACCAGCAGGAGGCACCCACGTCCAAGGCACCCCGCCATGAGAATGTACCTGTTTGCTAGCCACCCCGCCAGCAGGATGTACTTGTTGGCCAGCCACCCCGCCAGCAGGATGTAATTGTTGGCCAGTCACCCTGCCAGCAGGATGTACTTGTTGGACAACCACCCTGCCAGCAGGATGTAATTGTTGGCCAACCACCCCGCCAGCAGGGTGAACTTGCACCACTTCCACAAGTGGGTGGAGCGGACAACATTGGGGACGAAGGTGGTGTGGAGGACATACTTAGTGACCAGAGCTATGTGGATGCTGTTGGATTCAGTCCCATGGGCCCTCGTAGCTCACAACCCATCCAACATCCACCAATGTGTAACGTACGCAACATTGAGGGGCGCCTCTCAAGGATGGAGGAACGTCAACAGGCAATGCACACAATGGTGCAGCAATACCTTGCAGAGGTCCAGCTCATGTACTTGACAATGCAGGACACTGCCAGGAACACTACACGCATGCTGGGTAGAGACACGGAATTTGTGTACCATCTTGCATGGCGTGTGAGGGCAATGGCAGCATCTCATCCCTTGTGGAGTCCATAGCTGGGTTGCTCCAGGCAATAGCTGAACAACGGCACATCATAACGCCACTGGGGCCAACCTCCAGCACAACACCCACTAGTTCCCGGCAAAGCAGCCCTTTGCGCCTGTCGCATCGGCTCACTCGCCCGGCAGAGGGGCAAACACCTCTAACAAAAAGGGGGCGTATGTAGGACAGGCATGTGTGTGCGTGTGGGGAGGGATAGTTGGGGAGGGGGTGTGGGGAGGGATAGTTCGGGAGGGGGTCTGGGGAGGGATAGTTGGAAGGGGGTGTGGAGAGGGATAGTTGGGGAGGGGATGTGGGGAGGGATAGTTGGGGAGGGCGTATGGGTATAGTAGGACCGAATGGTAGTGTTAAGTAATGATGTTCACTAATGTATATAGATAATCTTCTCACAATACATCTGGTGTAGCTAAAAAATCTGATTGTACATTGCTCTTTGAGGGTGAGTGCATTTATTCGTGTACAGTGTCACATGCCCAATGTGATCCATGTCCAGTGCCCAGTGTGATCCATGTCCAGTGCCATGTCTGTAATAGCTGCTCAAAAGTAGTGGTGAATTAGTTCTACCGTGTGGAACGTCCATCATTGCCATTGTGGCGCTGTGAATTATCCTCATTATCATCATCATTATCGTCCTCTGCCTCTGGTGGCAGCATGTCCATGTCGGGGGGCAGAGGGACTTTGCGCCGGATGCACATGTTGTGCAACATGGCACATACCAGCACAATTTTCCCCACCTTTTCTGGGCCATATGATCTGCTGAAGCAGCGGAACCTGGCTTTCAACAGGCCAAACGTCTGCTCAATGTTGCAGCGAGTGCGTACATGGGCACGGTTGTATGACTGTTTGTGCCTGTTGCGGGGTTGCCTGATGGGGGTCAGGAGCCATGGCATCCAGGGATACCCAGCATCGCCTGCACGGGAACAAGAGAGAAAGTACATGTCAATTACTTTGAAATTTCATGTTGGTACAGGCTGTATGGTGTCCATTTGAGAAGACTAACATGCACAGGCAATAATGTATTTACATAGCATATCTTCTTTTCAGTGTACCCCAAGGGAACGTAGGCAGGATGTGTGGAGGGGGAGAGGGGGAAGGTGTAGTGCAGTCGCTATCACATGGACCAATCACGTTCAAGTTGGCCTCTGCGATGTCCTTACAACTGACGCCAATTGATGTAAAAGCCATTGTTGTGTGACAAATGAAGGTGTACTGTCTGTGTACAACAGTACTTTGGACATTAACGTGATTGGCAATGGTGATTTAGTGGTTTTTATGGTATGCAGTCCCTATTTGCAATCCTTCATGTAGACATCCTTCAATATTGTAACCCATTTGACGAGAACACATATCTTTCAATTTGGATGTGTGAGGGGTTAAGGATGACATATGGCAATAAGGGTGGATGCGTGTATTCATATATGATACACGCTGAATTGGGTGAGCCCACAAAATCTCAATCATGTATTCCCTGTAGTGAAGGTATTTCCATTTCTTCAAAACTGCTCCTTACGCAGTCTACTTGGAGGTGTCACTTAAGGAGACATGAAAAGTGAAGTAACAGGCGGTGTACCTGTGAAAAGTGTGTGCAGTCACTAAATGCTTCAGTGCGACAGCTACTGTAATCTCTGGCTGTGCATCAAGACTTGTGTTGTGACTTGAATGTGTTTTTGCAAGTTTTTTATGGTCACTATGGTGTGGTGCATTATGGTACAAGTGGTTTCTGTGTTATGTTGGCCTGAATTACATGTAGTTGTGTAAGCACTGTATGTTTCACATGCATGGAGGCACGGCGGTCAAGGCCTTGCGCTTTGGCATGCTATCACTGTGTTGCACCTTCAATTACACCTACACACTAGCAAATTTGTTGAACTTTTAATGCTGTGTATGGTCATGTCACATTGTATGTGTGAGGTATGTTGATGTGTAGGTTGCGGGTAGTAAGGTACATTGGCCTTATTCTGCATCTACCTTTGCCTTTCGATAGCCTATCCAGCCTCTGTGTACTTTCACAGATGTTTGTTGAAGGTAACGGAATCTTGCAGCTCGAGTAATGATGGAGTATTGCATGCAGTGTGCACATCCGCTGGTAATGCATCTCATGAAGGCCCTGTTTCTACACTCCACATGGCCTTGTAGTTGGACCCACACAGCAGCCAGGTTGGCAGTGCTGATTACTGCCCTCCCCCCATTCAACACTCCACATGGCCTTGTACTTGGACCCACCCAGCGGCCAGGTTGGCTGTGCTGATTACTGCCCCCCCCAATTCAACACTCCAAATGGCCTTGGAGTTGGACCCACTCAGCAGCCAGGTTGGCTGTGCTGATTACTGCTCCTGCCCCAATTCAACACTCACATGGCCTTGTAATTGGACCCACCCAGCAGCCAGGTTGGCTGTGCTGATTACTGTCCACCCCCCAATTCAACATTCCACATGGCCTTGTAATTGGACTCACCCAGAAGCCAGGTATGGTGTCCAGCGTGTCGTGCCATATAGCGGGGCAGCGTGGAGTTGCGCAGCACCATGGAGGCATGTGTAGAGCCACGAATCTTGCACAGCAATGTGTGAATACTTGGCGGGCATCACATATCTTCTGTACATTGAGCGAATGGTACAGTTTCCTGTTGCAGTAGACTACTCCACAGCATGCCTGACCACCATCTCCACATGTGTGCAGTCAACCGCACCAATTACATTAGGCGTGCCTGCAAGTGCATGGAATGCTATTTTGGTTGCATTCACCTCCTCCGCAGTTCGTGGTAAGCTGATGTGGCTGCGTATATGGGACAGAAGTGCATCTAGCACCTGGAAGAGGACACGGGAGAAACAGGGTTGGGAGATTCCATGCAGTTGCCCCACTGTGTGCTGATATGTCCCTGTGGCTAGGAAGTATAGCACAGACACTACCTTCAGCAAGGGGGGGGTGGCTGTCCGGATGTTAATTAGGCTCACCAGGTCGTCATGTATCAGGTCCACTATCGTGGTGATGGTGTACCTGTCTAGCCGGTACATGGTGTGGATCTGAGCAGGGGTGAGATTGAATATGGTGGCCCTTAGGCAAGGGATTGTTGGCTGCCTGCGGGGTACAGCCTGCTGCAGATTGGGGATTTGCTGTGCTATGATGGCCCTTCTTCTCCTCATGCGCCTCCGCCTCACTGCCTCTTAAATCAGTAGCTCTGCAGGTATGTCCTCGAGCTTTAGTACTGCTAGTGCTAATGGTAGCATTGTGGTTTTGGAAGGGGTGTGGGGTTTGGGAGTTTTCCTTTTGTGCTGTTGCACAGGGCATTGGCCCCACCTGTGCACATTGTGTGAACCTGTGGCATGTTTGGACACACCAGGATCCACTTAATCCCTGGTCCGCGATGCCAGTGTATACAGCATAATTTTCACATTATTACCGTCATGTACATGCCAGTATTTGCGTTAACGTGCACCTCGGAATGTGAACTTGATTCCGCCATGCAGGTATCACTGGCACGGCTGCCGCGTGTCACTGCAGGAACTCACAACGGTGTTGCCGAGCGCTGCGGGTCCCTGAGGATGCCGGTTGTACCGGTATCGCTATTCGGACTACACCAGTCCAGAAAAAGGTGTCCTTATGGATATACCGGCAACGCTATTTCCGGACCTGCATACTTGTAATGAGGCCCTATGTGTGGTTGGTGATTAGTTGTTAGACGAGTTTTTAGCATGAACGGTTGCAGTAGACAGAAAAGGGCTGATGCCGTCCGAATCCACGAGCATTGAAGCAGAGAGATTTGTTGGTTTTACAGTTATTTCAGGGATATATAGATCCGTAATTAAGCAATATGACCCGAGCGGCGGGGGCATTACCAACTCAGGTAATGCCCTGGGGCCCATAGTTATGGAGCGAAGTGAGAGCCTTAACGAAGGCCCCGGGGTATTACCTGAGTCGGTAATGCCCCCGCAGCGAGGGGCCAGGGAAATAAGAGGATATTGTAAGAAGATTGGTGCCAGATCTGTGTCCACTCCCCTAGATAATACTATGCTACAGCAGTGGCATGCACCCTTTCTGGTAGTAAGGTTCAATGTTACTTAAACCTCAACCATTTAGAGGCAGTAGAAAACATTTTTTAAGTCTCTTTTATCCCTTCTGAAGAGTACACCCAATATGCTATTAAGGGACGAGCTGGAGGTTAAGACTGTTAAGGCTAAGGTAAAGCCCCTGAAACTGTGGTTTAGGATTTGGGCCAAGAATGAAACATCATAACCTGTGGATCACCATACTGAGATAATGGCTTGTCAGGATCTGACGCCCTGCACTGGCTGACCTATGCCAGGGACGCATTGGTCAAGCTGGGTTGGGGTGATCTTTGGGATTTTCTAGACTGTATCCAGCTGGTGAACTGAAGGGACATTTTAGGGGACATCAAATGGTGAATTCCTAATGACACAAAGGCATTGCCATCTTGTAACCCGAGAGCTATTTTTAAAACTATCTTTTAAAGTCTACAGTGGAGTTTTAGAATTATTCAGACTGGATAGTTAGTTTAAAGATGAGGATTCTATATGTTAATTTGAGGTTGGGATCCTGCCCCTGAATTCCTTCTTTGGCATCGGAAGGGCAGGGAAACTCTAGATATAACTTGTAGTTGTGATGGTATTCCCCAGAAAACAGCGATCCAATTCGTATTCCTATCTCCAAACCAGAAGTACTTGAGGAACAGATGGATCTAGCCTCTCTTGTTTTGCCGGGGGGATTAGCAATGTGGCATTGGTCTTGCTGTCTGTTCTCAACTCTGACTCACACTTATTTACTTCTGCTATCAGAAAAGGGTGTTGAGAGCCTTGAAGCCTGGAAGATCAGGAGCCCCCTCCAGCTTCATGTGGGATACTTGGTCTTAATGAGATTTTAGGTACTTTCTCACAGCTCCAAACAGTCAAAATGCAGTGCCTGTGTTTTTTTATTTTTATTTGGGATGTTTTTGTGTAATGTTCCTTGTTTGTCTATTTTAAACATTTGCCATTGTAAAGGCTTTTGCTATACATTTTGTTTTTGTTAAATTGTTTGTTCCACCCACTCAGCACTCTTTCCTATTTTTGTTTACAATCCAATCTCTCTATTTATTCTTTTGTCCTTTACTCATTTTTAGTGAATCAAGCCTGGAACATCTATTTGTCAGCTTCTTCTTTCCTCCCTATTCTCTAATTTGATCCATTTTGTAAGCTAAATAGTACTGCTTCCGACATGCGTCCTGTGCCTTCTGAAATGTAAATGCCACATGTCTGCTCACAATCACTCTTTTAATGTTGGGGAGGCCTGCCACACTGTAGAAGTCTGACTTGAGCACACTGACTGTATTAGCATCAGTAGGGAATATTATGTGTTCGACAAGACAGTGGATCATGACATTCAGCACCTGTATGAGAATGCCATTGAATGCTGGTTGTGATGTACCTGGTGCATCACCTACAGTGATCTGAAAGACCCACTCTCAGAGAAGCGTAGGATACTTATCACTTTTAGTACTAATGTTTGGTACTGGTAGTAGGTTCACTCTTTCTTCTATTGCCATTGATCCTCCTCCTACTATTTCCTTATTTTGTTTAAGCAACTTCTTTTTCCAGAGTCCTCTAACCCTGCTGTCTTTTCTACAGTGAAGCTTTTTTTAATTGCAACTTTATTTTCCACAATCAATCACAAGCTATGTTCCTCTTTTTCTACTGCTTTTTACCCTGCTGAACTGAACCACGTCCACCTTCTCTGGTACTATCTGTTTGCCCCTGATTGTTCACCTATCTGCTCTCTCATTTAAATGTTTTCTGTTCCCTCTGATATATTTTAATTTTCTTTTAAGCAAGCTAGAATTTACCTATCACAATTAAACCCTATGTTGAGCATTTTCCTCCTACAACTTACCTCCCTATCCCTCTTCTTCTATTTGTAGGTTTTTGAAATGACCAGCACACGAACAGCTTTTTCATTACTATGCTTTCATTTTTCTAGTTCTTCTAAATCTGCTCTTCTGCTAGTCAATGTTCCTCAAGACATCATTGCAATCTCTACCAATACATTCTCCCTACTTGTTATTTTCAATCTTTAACTTAGATGATCACCCTTTCTCTATTCTTTCTCTTTCATCTCCTGGTTTACCAGGTGCTGCTCTCTCTTGCCTAACTTTTTATCATTTCAATCACACTCAATAAGTATCTTCGACTTAGATATTTGAATGTGTCTCCCCTAGTTTATTTTTGTTATTTAAAAGCACTCTGTTCACCATCCACTTAAATTGCCTTTTCCTCCTTTGGTGATCAGCTTAATTCACTATCTCCAACCATTTAACCATGCTTCAACTTTGAATGTCGAGTCATTCCTTGAATTTAAAATAGTTACAAAACTGAAAATCAGTTTCACACACTTCCGTTGTTTATGTTAACCATTCCCTACATTTTATTGTCTTACACCCTACTCTGTTTGATATATAAACATCTTCATTTAATCTAAAAAAAGTCTCTTAGATTGGTGGTTGTGGGGGGAAAATGCTTTCCACATTTTCTCTCTGCCTCTTGCAATTCTTCTGTATGTGGTGCTCTGGTTGTGGGAACTTGGCCAACGTGTGGGAAAACTTCTGCTTGATCCACATAACCAACACACTCCTGTTGAATTTGCTTACAACAGAATTAGGACCTTATGGGTGCATCCAGGGTTTTTCTCCACTACCCAAACCCGTTGCAACTGTTGTAAAACACACCTTTTGTGAGGCCGTCAGTAACTCACAAATGGTGCTTTGTAGAGAATGAAGTGTGGGATGGTTGTATAGGTGACACTAAGTGGTGGCAACAGTGTTCAAGGCCTCTGCTGTTATTTTTCTCTGACTTTTACTGGCCCCTAGCTTTGCGCACATTGAGCAGAAAGCAAGGATTCGCAATGTGCATGCAGACACTAGGGAATACGCTTTTTGCAGTGCTCGCTCCTTCGGGGGATCACATGTGTGCAGTGAATTCGAAATTCAGATCCATGATTTGTCATTTCAAAGTAGAATCCCTCTTGATGATCGGTCACACTATTACTGTAATGATGGAAATGTGTGGCGGTTAGTGTTATTTCCAGTCCCACAATAACTCTCCATGCCCACATATGCTCTGTGGCTCACAGCTGTGGAAATCAGTGATTTAACATTTGGAAATTCTGTACCTTTTCACAAACCACAATATTTCACATACTTAGCTTTATGCGTTGTCGACATCAGTGTTGCTTATCAAACCCTCTTGGCTTGCCAACAAATGATCTCTGCCCTTTTTTAGTTTGTCTTCATATCTGCTATTCCTCTTCTAATAAGGCTTCTGCCCCATGTTCACATGGCTTTTCAGTTGCCTCCCTCTTTTGGCTGGCATGTCTCACTCATCTACCAATCCTCTTGCTTTGTATTTTGTACATACCGTATACCCATGCAATAGCTCCCCTCTGTAAGTCAATTTTTCTATTCTCTTTTTTCTTTCATTATTGATCATGTTTTCTGCCATCATGCCTTCTTTTTTCATTAAGATGTTGCTTTTGGTAACAATAACCAATTTTTTTTTTTAAACATTAAATTGTTATTTGTACAGCGATTTGGTGAAAGTAGAGTTAAAAAATTGAAATAAAATGAAATCCCCTTAACTGATGTATAGACTCCATTCAACGTTTATTGTTAATTTGACCCTATAATTCAGTTTATGATGTTTATTGAGGAAGTGGCTTCTGTAGTACATTTGCGTCTTTTCAGATCCAGTTTAATTTCCCATTTCTGAATGGCGTCAATCCACTCATAAGCCACACGTCTCTGCTTGCAATGGACAAGCCTGTGAGGTACCCAAGCAAATGTCTTACTTTGTTTCACGTTCACCTGAACCCTTGTTCTGGTCTGGGTGTCTTAATTTGAAATGTGTTTTATGGTGTGGTTAATAACTTTTCATCTCGCTGGCCACTCAAAGCACTTCCCACATGTCCTCCCCGTTTTCATTGAAGATACCTACATGGATGGTATGTTGCCCTGACTAGGGGAACCATTCCTGCCTGATAGAATCTTGTGCTGCTAGAGCTGTGTACCTCACTGTAGGATGATTTAATCTCTACAATCCTGTTCAAATTGCAGATCCAAAGGATTAGGGTGCATTTGGTCGACCTATGTGAGAATCCTGTTGAAAGCCCTCTTTATTTTGCTGTCTTTCTAAAAAAAGACATCTTTTTGTGGATTCTTTTCTTTAACTATGTTTGTCTTGAACCTGAATACCCTCCATTTCTTGCAAAGCCTGGCATGCTAAAATTGAGGGATCAGAGCTTAGTTCCTGATCAGACATATGTCCTAAACAGGCAATCTGTTAAAATGATTTCAGGGTGCATTAAAAGAATGTTGTAATGGTCTGATTCTATGAAAGTTGGTATAATGCTTATTTTTTCTATATCCATTTTGGTTGTTTCCTCCAGTAATAATAATAATAATAATAATAATAATAATAATAATATATAAATAATATTTAACATTTGTATAAAATTATCTTTGTCAGTCGGTACAAGTTCTGCAATGCCATATGTGACGTCCCAGGTAGGGGAGTGTTGGATGGGTATAAACATTGGTATGTTGGCACATGTACCTACTGCACCTTCAGTTATTGGACCTTAAGTGGCTGTTGCACTGCTGACATGTGACTTAACCATTAGTCAACCCAGGATAATGTATAAATAAATAAGAATAACAGTCCAGTGACAACCAGCGTGTGTTTGTATTTGTATTTATTTAAAGGACAGTCATGTCAATTTCAGTCAGAAACGGCTTACAATAAAACATTCACAGACGGTGGAGGCCATCCACAAAGTGTGCCTGCACAATAGCACAAAGATCATATTTGTGAATACTAATAAGGGTGTTTTTCCATGATTTCGTTGGAAGAAGGGTACCTAAAGATGAATAGGCTTCCTTGGGTTAGAGAAATTACATTTTATGATGAATTTGTTGTGATATAATTTAATGAGATCCTGTTGTACAATGACATTATTGACACATGTCTGCATTTTTTCAAAATCGACTACTGCAACACACTCTTCCTAGGCACCTCTGAACGCGCCTCAACAAACTGCAGGTTCTACAAAACAACACCTTGAGATCTGCTTTAAACATCCACAGGTCCTCCTACATCACCAGTTTCAGGCAGAACGCCCTCTGGCTCCCTGTCCGGGATAGAATCTCCCTTCGCACACTTGTCATCACCCACAAATGCCTGACAAACTCTGCCCCTAAGTACCTGGCAGATAAGTTCAACAAACAACAATCAGCCAGACCGACTAAAGCCTTGTACTCACACTGCCTTACCATCCCCAGATTCAATCTAAAAAGAGTTGGTGGTGAAAGCTTCCCTGTGCTAGGTGCCAAACAGTGGAATGCCCTCCCCCCAGCTTTAGGATGGAACCATCTTTCTGGATCTTTAGAGCAAAAGTAAAGAGCTGGCTCCTCGACAAGAGACGCTAACAACTGGCTTACACACTATCAAAATAATTTGCCTGCTTACTCTCCTGTTGTATGTCTCACTGTGACATTAGCGGCATGGTTTTGTCGCCTAATCTCTCAACTATCGACCCTCATGTAACCCTGGTTGACCCGCACTTACTGTTAACTTTTATTGTTGTTGTAAACTCTTCTCTATGCCTGTAACATTTGCTCAAGTTTTGGCGCCCACCGCGCGGTACGAATAATGAAACTAAATTAAACTAAAAGTATACATGTTTTGGGATCCTCTGAATTGTTAAATAGTGTGGTTCAAATCAAATGTGTTTGCATAACATTTAAGGTCTCTTCCATATGTTAAGCAGATATTAGCTTTGCCAGTGGGTACAGCGCCTGCAATGCCATATGTGACATCTCCTGTAGGGGAGTATTGGATGGGTATATATATTGGGATGTGGGCACATGTACCTACTGCATCTTCAGTTATTGGACCTTAAGTGACTGTTGCACTGCTGACACGTGACTTAACCATTAGTCAACCCAAGAAAACTATGCATTTTAATAGTCATCCAATAGCATTCCCTACCTGTAGGGCATGGAAATAGAATGCAATCACAGATTACGATACCATACAGTTTATGTGTGCATTTTTTTAAAATTTTAAAACTGTTGGTGAGTTACTAATCACACCAGACCTAGATGAGTGCTTTACCGTCTTCTTAATAATGTCTAAAATACAATGACTCCGTTTACTATGTTGTGTATTATGCATAGCAGAGATGTCCAACCATTAAGAGCGATAGAAAACATTTTAATGTGTCTGGCTACTCTAAAAATACATCAACTTCTAGGCACTGATGTTACGTCCAAAACAGTAGGTTGTAGTGTTTATATATTTCTAAAGAAGCGAAACATTAATTATCTGCTTGACAGTTGACTTCAAACATCTTGAAAATGGTTCATGTTAACATAGAGATATGTGGATCATAGAACAGGCTGCTGGCACTGTCCCACTTTCCTATTTACGTTTGGTTAAAGAGACCAGTTAACTCTCTTCCAGAGCTCTTGAAGATGCATATTGAAGAGGGGCTTGGCTTCCAGAAAGCTGTTCTGTGATTCAGAGAGCACTGCAACCTTTAATTTTTGCATTTCCGGGTCAGCCCTATTGTTCAAGCTATTTTTATGATTCCTCCACACACTGTCACCCATACAAGCCTGCTGTCATTGCAGCATAGCTGCTCCCATAATTTGTATTAAGGTAATAATTGTAATTAAGGCTGTGCACGCAAAATGGTAATCATTTGCTCTGCAGAAGAAAATGTACTGAAAAGAAAAGCAGGACGTCTGAAATGATTTTGTCTTCTCTTTGTTCATTCTAGTGCTTAATTCCTCCCACCTTAGAGACCCCCTGCTCTTTTGCTGGACTTTAGGACTTTTTTATTTTTTCCCTGGAGTGAGTGGGACCTTTTTCTCACTCTCACAATTATTTTGACCTGATTTGGATTATGTGTTTTCTTTGTTTTTGGAGTCTGACAAACTCCATAGGCATCTACTTTATGTATGGTGACACACAGCACCTTTAGTGCAGTGTCACAGAGAAACCCTTTAGATTCCTCATAAGGTTTAAATATCTTTTCTTGTGCAAACTACTGTTCCCAAGAATAGTAAAGTAAAATTGACTTTACTTACCCTTTTCTCTTTGTAGGTCCAGCACACACCATTTTATGTGGAGTGCTGAGGGGCTACTTGGTAGCCCCTTATCCTACCTAGTCATGTAACATTTTTATGTGACCCTCACTACTTTAAATGGCTGTTGGCAGCGGTTTAATTTTCCTACCATTGTGCTTTCCTACTGCAGGCTGAACGCTCAGCTGCAGTATAGCGCCCATGCGAGACCATTTTGTAAAAACGGCCCTGGTCTTCCTTTTTTCGCCATTTTCTGTTTGTGAGGTCTTTCTAGGGTTTTGCCCTCAGCCAGGTTTGAGCCCTAAGTTTGTTTTGCCTTTGACGGGCTACAGTCCTGCAACCTGCCTCTGGTTCCAGTGTGTCTGGAAGGGCAGGAAGTAAGGGAGGTTCCCGAAACTCCCCTGTCCTTTGTGTCTAGGAGTGCCTGAATGCAACCAGTCCTGATTGGCTGGCTGGTTGTCCTTTCCGCACGGCCACCCTGCTGTGTAATTGACTGGGAGAAAACTGCATATAAGGTGAGGGTTTTTGGGACTAGAGGCAGAGTTGACCACTGGACCAACACCCGATGATGAAACCGTGAAAGAAGCTTGCTGCATCCTCCTGGACCTCTGAATTGCCCGGTGAAGCCCGGCTGCTGTGCTGAAACTCCTTTTTCTGATCGAAAAGAGAAGCTCTGGAAGGGATGCCTTCTTCCATTGGGTGAGTGGGACCAACTATCCCCGAGACAAACTTCACTGGACCATCCTCCTGTCTGTATTTCTTTGCTGCTGCAGGAACCGAGTGCCAGGGGTCGTGAAATCCGTAGTTGAGTGCAATGTCTACAATCCGGCCAGAAGCTCCAGGAGTCTCCTAGGAACTCTCCAGAAGCAGAACGACCAGAGCTCCAGTCCACTCACCAGATTGCAGGACACAAGGAGTGAAGGAAGTCCAAAAGGTATCCAAGATACACGGTGGTGCTGTTTACTGCACGCTGAAACTGCAAAGTGCCGCTGATCCGAAAAGAGCCCGTAGCTGCCGATGACCTCCGAATTGCTGCCGCAAGAGTCCTCCAGACATCCTCCTTTTTGTGCCCACGACTGAGACTCAGGAACTCAGGATCTGCATCGCTGCAACAGGATAGAATCCAGCTGGACCACTCTTCTTCAAACCAGAGGTACTGTTCAGACTTGGGGTACTTACCTCAATGTCTTTAGATTTGCTCTTCTCAGTTGAGACTTGCAGTGGCTACTTTTGTTAGAGTTGATTTCACCTCTGCTTTCCACAGGTGTAACAGCTAGTGACCCTACAAGAGATTTCTAAAAACTCTCCAAATTTGTGCATTACTTTTATTATCTACAAAGTGCCTCAGCTCCATAGACTGTTGTCCAAGTGACTTTGGCTGCCTGGCTCCTTGCAGACTCTTATAGTCCATTTACTTAGATATTTTCTATCCCTCAGAGGTGATAACTTGTGTTTAGACTGAAATTGCTGGGAAAGGTTTTGTCTAGAGTTCATTGGAAGATTTAAGCATACTCACATGCCCTGAGAACCTGTGTAACCTTTTTCTTTCCTTTAACTTTTCCTTTCTGCAATCTCAGAATTTGCAAAATGTACTAGTGATATATAAATGCCATTACTGTCCTTGTGAATGAAGCCACCCCCGGGTGTAGGAAGTGTGTAAAAAGCATCTTTAAAGGGTATCCACTAAATTTATCCTGATTCTGGAAAGGTATTTAAAAGTATATTTGATTGTTACATATCTTGCCCTTTTTAAAGAACACTTATTAAAAAATGTATGTTAAATAAATAACTATTTATAACTGAAAACTTGAGTATAAGTGTTACTTGGCTACTTGTATTTGCGAATTTCATTGCTACAGCTCTACAGCTCATATTTACCCCTCGTGAGATAGGTCTGGCTGCTCAGTCACACTACCAACATGTGTACTACAGCCCTATACCAAAAGGTGGGTTACCCAATACCAAGTAGACAAGTGTTGTGTAGTCTCACAGTGTTACTACATCAATTCTTGCCTAATAAGGGAAAAGAGTGACAAATCAGAACTATAACCAGGATTTGTTTTCACTACTGTTCTTTTTGTGTGTGCAAAACCACTACCATGTGATTAGAATAATTAGAATATATATATATATATATATATATATATATATATATATATATATATATATATATATATATATATATATATATAATGTATGTTATAGGGCGGCGACATGAGTCAGAGTTACATTGGAAATCGAAAAAATTAATCGCTAATAACTTTTGACGGATGTGATGGATTTGGCTGAAATATTGCAGACACTACTGTGCAAAGCCACTACCATGTGGTTATAATATATAAATATACTATAAGGCAGCAGTCGCTGCCCTATAGTTAAGGTGAATAAGAGTTACATAGGAAATTGAAAAAATGAATTGCTAATAACATTTGGATCATGTGATGGATTTCGCATTAAATATTGCAGAAAATGTTGTACATCCCCTCCCTAGCCACCACCGCCCCAGACTGGAAAGTTTGGGAAAGATTCTTTAAAAAACAAAAAGATATTAAGAAAACAAAATAAAAGCACTTTGGGCCTAGTTCCCATCATTTTTCCATAGACACAAAGGGTCAATTTGTGCTCCACTGCACAGCAAAAACCACTGGATGGATTTGGACCAGGTTTCAAACAACTTGGCACAACGCATTTACTCACAATCCTTTTTTGTGGTTTGGGGTTATTCCGTCCAGCACTTTTACAAATATTTGACAGAGGAGGGGGTGCCCTCTTCTCCAAAATAAATAGCTATATTTTTCAGGGTACATTGAGAATCTGGGTGTTTATAAATGCAACAGCCGCCATCTCTTTTTTTTCTCGATGTGAGAGATACCCACGGCTATAGCTCAAGTTACACCCCAGGGTTTTAGAAAATAAAACACTGAAAACAGCCATTTCAAGGTAAATAAATATGCAGATGCCATCAGGTGAGGGGGAGGCAAGAGGACACCAAGTGAAATTTGGGAGTTGGAGAGGGGCTGGGGACTAGGTTTTCAACGTGAGGTTCACACATTTTTCACATACCCTCAGGTATAACCTGGGGTATACCCGCGCCTACCCGACATTTCAACTGAAGCTGCATCACACAAACTAAGAGTGTTGTTCAGCCATGTTTAGTGGTCAGTATTTTAAAGTGTACAATGAGCCGAATGCCGTGGCCGCTGGACATGACCTAAGGCTATGGCAAGTGGTGCTGAAAAATATACAATGGGCACAGCCGAAGGCAATGGACAGTGGTGCTGAAAAATATACAGTCGGCATGGCTGAATGCCATTTACGGTGGCGCCAAAAAATAAACAGAAGACATGGCCGAAGGCCAGGGACAGTAACACCGACAAATATACAGTAGCCAAAGTCTGTGTCCACTAGCCATGGCCAAAGGCACAAGACCACAAAAAACATTTTGAGTCAACCTCATTGGGTGTTTTCAGTGAAGTGTTGCATGAGTTGCAATGGACAGCAGGTTCAAGTCCCACATCTTGGCATACTTTTCCATGAAGAGTGATGGATGTGATGTATGGAATAAATCCCAACCACAGGCATTGCTCTGGGCAACTCTCCAAACTCACATTTTGAAGCTTGACATACCATTATAGAAGGGGAAAGACTGTATACAAATCAGGCTTGGCCTGACTCTAAAATGGGGCAGTCCAGCCCAAAGTCTAGGTCATATCCCTTCTGCACAAAACCACAAACGACCCTACACATGTTTTAGCTTCCTTGAGCAGCACTAGTGTGGTGTAGCTGGGTCTCTAGGCAGAACAGGCTCAGGACCCACAGCTGAACATACCCAGCCCTAGCAAGGTGACAAATGCAACACTGAATAGTGATGGATGGAAGGTATAGAATAAATCAAAACCACAGGCATTGCTCTGGGCAACCATCCAAACTATTTGTTTTCTCCCTGCCATGCCATTACACCAAGGGAAAGACCTAACCCTACCTGATCAGGCCTAGTCCTACCCCAAAGAGGAAGCTTAGCCCAAACTACAAGGTCACATCCCTTCTTCACAATACCACAAACAATCCACATATGTTCCAGCATCATCATAAGGTGTAGCTGGGGTCCCTTGGTACAGCAGGCCCACTTAGGGTGACAAATGCAACAATGAGCAGTGATGGATGGAAGGCATGTAATAAATCACAACCTCAGGCGTGGGTCTGAGAAACACATAATTTCTCAAAATGGTATGGCAATAGAAAAGGGAAAAACACATATGTAAATCAGGCCTTATCCAAACCCAAAAATGGCAGTGCAGCCTGAACCGCCAGGGTACATCCCTTCTGCACAAAACCACAAGCGACCCTACACATGTTTTAGCTTCCTTGAGCAGCACTAGTGTGGTGTAAATGGGTCTCTAGGCAGAACACGCTCAGGACCCACAGCTGAACATACCCAGCCCTCACAGGGTGAGAAATGCAACACTGAATAGTGATGGATGGAAGGTATAGAATAAATCAAAACCACAGGCATTGCTCTGGGCAACCATCCAAACTATGTGTTTTCTCCCTGCCATGCCATTACACCAAGGGAAAGACCTAATCCTACCTGATCAGGCCTAGTCCTACCCCCAAAGATGCAGTTTAGCCCAAACTACTAGGTCACATCCCTTCTTCACAATACCACAAACAATCCACATATGTTCCAGCATCATCGTAAGGTGTAGCTTGGGTCCCTTGGTACAGCAGGCCCACTTAGGGTGGCAAATGCAACAATGAGCAGTGATGGATGGAAGGCATGTAATAAATCACAACCTCAGGCGTGGGTCTGAGAAACACATAATTTCCCAAAATGGTATGGCAATAGAAAAGAGAAAAACACATATGTAAACCAGGCCTTATCCAAACCCAAAAATGGCAGTGCAGCCTGGACCTCTAGGGCACATCCCTTCTGCACAAGTCCACAAGCGACTGCAGACATGTTTTTACCCTGGCAGAGTAATAGTGAGAGTAATAGGAGCGTTGTGTGCAGTGACTGCTAGGGAAATGATGTGAGCTGATTGTAGGGAGAATGCTGTGCAATTATATACACCCGAGACAAGAACAGACTGCGGAAATAGTGCTTTGGTGTGACGTCATGTGGTATTTAGTGACGCAAATAAATGGCATAGGAAATGAATGCATGGAGAGTGGTAAGTTCATACTGCGTAGCAAGTTGGTCTCTGCATTGAAACTGGGTAAGTGACAGCCACAGATTGCTGTGATTGCAGAAAGAGGGCAAGTGCACCGTATGGTTAAGAGGTCTTGCGAGACAAAGTAGTGCAGAGCACGGGGTTGAGGTGTTGGGCTGCTGCTTGGAAAGCATCTGAAAAGGCATGGGCACTTCATGAATATGCTATGGGAAGGTCATCGAGCTTTTGCAAGCTGCAGGCATGAAGGTTGCGGCTTTTCGTGGGGTGCATATCCCACATGGATGACGTACATAGTGACCAATACTGTCCTCCTCTCCTCTGAGATGGGGTCGGTGATAGGGGAGCAGATGGTCAGCACTACTAATCCAGCAGTCACCTCCAATCAGTAAAATGAAGAGAGTTGCTTTTCAGGCTACACAAAGCAGGTGTGAAGTGAGACACACTTTCAGAGTGTGGGAAGGGGGGCAGAGGAGGAGGTTCACTTGTCTGGGAACTCGCAAACTCGCAGGGTTTTTCCCAGACCTTCAGTCCCATCACATATACTCAGGTACAGGATTTATTATTCTCAGGGTCAGCTTCGTTCTCTTCAACACCCGAAAACTATGGAATGTGTGTCTCCTAATCAGCGTTTAGTTTCATAGCCTACCGTTTTTTCTGGGAACGATATGTTTAAATGTTTCACATTTCAATGAACAGCTTTTTTTGTGATTCTGTACATTATCCCGCCTCCGTCTGCCCAGACAGCACCGTTTTGTTCTGAAGGTCCAGTCACTTGCTGATTGATCGCAGGGTGAGGCAGCCACTTTAGTTATGGGCGTGTAGCATCGATAAATGCAGGCTTGGATGGATGCACAGAAAGGCAAATGCAGAATGAGGTGTATAGAAGCATGCAGCCAATTATTTGCCAGGAGGGGGGAACAGGTGCAACATGGCAGGTATGCTTGAGAAGGTGTAGGCTCTTCACAGCTTTCCGCTGATTCATGTACAGTGAGTTGTATAAGCCTCAAAGTCTTGGTTGGATCAGCCAGAGCAGTTGGGAATTCTCCTAGTTGCACTACAGAAAGATGGCAGTTCAGAAGTGACAACACTGCTACTCCGCTCTATGTGAACAAAGACGTTGAACGTTCCGGAAGGTGAACCGCTTTTGGGATGGAACCACGCCTGATTTGCATATGGTCGTTCCCTTCTGTAATGGAATCACAGGTGAGGAACAATGGTCTGAAGGGTTGCCCAGAGCAATGGCTCTGATTAATTCCTTACCTTCTTTCCATCCATCACTCTTATTTTAATTGACATTTGTATTGAAATATTTACAATTCAGTACAAACAAAAATGCCAGACAAAGAAATAACAATAAAAAACAGCATGTTGCTATGTCAGGTCCAGTAACCTGCCCCAGATCTCCTCGTACAGACCACCCTTTTTTTGCATGTGCAGGATGACTCTCTCAAGCAACATCTTCTGCCGGTCCTCAACCCACGCCGCCGACATGGTACATTTTGTGCTCTTCCAATCTCAACACAATCTTCTTCGCAGAGAGAGTGGCCCTAAAGAACCAGCACTTTTGTGGGTAATACAAATCTTCCAAAAGTTCATCCTCCTCCAGGACAATGGTCACAAAATCAAAGCCCAAGTCTGTTCTCAAAAACTTGTTCATCCATCACTCTTCAGTGTTGTGCTTTTTGTATTGGAAATCAGTAGTCTTAAGAAAGTGAAGGGTTTGTGTATTTATTTAAAGCATTTCTAAAGGGTCCAGGCACAGGGCAGATGTTTTCAAGCACAAGGTCTGCTGAAGCCAGAACATTTAGTCTGTTGGAAGAATCTAAAAAGGTAATTCTGCGGTATCAATGTATGTCTAGTATCCAGACAGTAGCTCAAGTGTGAACAAGCAAGCACTGGTCCCTGAGCATGCACATTCCAAAGGTTCCATGTTATGTGGTGCTGCCACACAGCTAAGTTAATATTCATAATAGGCAAGGATGGCCCACCCCCTTGCGATTTGTGCTTTTGCCTGCGCCTGCTACAGACAGGCGCAGACGAAACCGATGGGCTTTTTCTCGCATGTATTTGCACACCCGTATATGAATATGGGATGTGCTCACAACTGTAATGCCATGCCCTCGAGGCATATGCACATTTCTTCACAATAGCCTACCTGCCTGTGTGCACGATGGATGGCAACATGGAGGAGCCCATGTGGGGCAAAGCTGCAACATTTCTTTGAACGTTGGCTGCATGTAAGCATGCCTAAGTAGGAACAAGCTTTGTAAATCGGACCCAAAGTTTCTGGATTGAGGTAGTAAATTAGTACATTTTCTTTCTATTTACTTGCAAGACAAGGTTTTGCCACTTTCAATTTAGTAGCCCCACACACCATCTATTTATTGTCTGTCAGAATCATCAGCTCAGTGCTCCATCTTATTACCTGTGAGAATCATCAACCCAATAACTTCTTGCTCCATATTTTTATTGCCTGTCAGAATCTTCATCTCAATGCCATGCTCCATCTATGTATTTATTACCTCTGAGAATGATAAACCCAGTAACCCTATGCACCATATATTTATTGCCTGTCAAAACCATCAACCCAAATACTAGCTATTTGTTCTATATGGCTTCCATAAGAATCCATAAGCAACTATTTCCAATTCCAAATACTGTGTCTACCTACTGTGATGTCCTAACAGGGGATTATGAAATTCACAATCAACTGATAGGGTATCCCAGCACAGGGATCTATCTATCTGGCTATCTATCTGGCTATCTATCTGGCTATCTATCTATCTATCTATCTATCTATCTATCTATCTATCTATCTATCTATCTATCTATCTATCTATCTATCTATCTGCTCTTTTCTATAGCACCACTAACCCATAGGCCTCAGGGCGCTCACAAAGAAAGAAACATAGAAGACAAGAGAGAGGATACCTAGTCATCAGGAAAAGGGGGTGATCCAAACAGTGGAAGTTAAGAAGATATGTTGGATCAATTCACCAAGCTCTTCATTAAAAAGGAATGTCTTCAGATGTTTTTTGAAGAGAGTAGTCGAATCACTGTCAGCAGGATGTTTGGGAAGTGTGTTCCATATGGTAGGGGCCCAGAAATTAAAACTGGCTCCCCCAATTTTCTTCAGACGGGCAAGTGGTTGGCTCAACCTAATGATGTTATTAGAGTGTAAAGTACATCTGATGGGATTCCTTGTGATCCTAGGTTTTAGATAAACTGGGGCCTCATTGTTGAGGCACTAGGAAACTGTAACTAGGCCCTTATATTGCAGCCTTTGCCAAATTGGTAACCAGTGTAAGCTTCTGAGAGCTTGGGTCACATGTGCTTGACGGTTCAAGCCACAAACGTCACGTACAGCGCAGTTCTGAGCAATCTGGAGTTTTTTCATGTTCGACTGTGATGTTCCAATCAGTAAACTGTTACAATAATCCAGATTAGAGTTTATAATAGTGGCTGCTAGCATTGCTCGATTTGCATCATTTAGAAATGGACAAATATGCCGTAGTAACTGTGTAAATAAATAGCATGTATATTTAAGGTAACTAACCTGCCTGTTAAAGGATAACTCAGGGTCAGAGAAGACTCCTAGGGTCTTCACTGACTTAGAAACAGAGATGATGTGTTGAGCAATTGTAAAGTTTTCATATTTTGGATTGAGTTTCTGCAGCATATGTTGAGTCCCTAAGATCAAAAGCTTGGTCCTGGAGTTATTTAGAGGCAAGGAGTTCTGTGCCTTCCATTTTTGTATTGCGTTGAAAATGGAATTTAGCTGCTTAGAGTCATCAGTGTATACACCAGACATCCTCAAGACAATCTGGGTGTCGTCAGCATAACTTGCAAAATATACCGCAAAAGTAGACAGAATGTCACACAGGAGCCTTGAATAAACATTAAAGAGCAGGGGCGACAAGCAAGACCCCTGAGGGACTCCCCAGGTAAGAGCTGTTTTGCTAGAGTGAGCAGTGACTTTTACCACCCTCATGTTTCTAGGACTGAGGAAAGATTTAAACCATTGTGTGGCAGTAGAGGAACATCTGCCAGTGGTGGATAGTCTATCTGCCAGTAGACTATGATCCACCAGATCAAAATTGGCAGAAATATCTAATAGCAGGAACATTGCCACATTCCCATCCACAATAGTGCCAGCAATATGTGACTTCATGTCCAACAGAGCCGTCTCTGTCCCATGATTGGCGCAAAAGCCAGATTGCTGAGCTGCCAGAATATCCTGAGATTCTACAAACGATTGTTATTGAAAATATTCAATTTTGTCGAGAATCTTTAGGATGAACGGAACGTTAGTAATAGGTCAATAGTTTCCAACCTCTTCAGGATCAAGATTTTCGTTTTTTAACAAAGGAGTGACCCAAACCTCCTTAATGTTTTCAGGTACGGAGGCTTCTTGAAAAGATTGATTTATCAACCTAGTGACCCAAGGTACCAAGGTCGAAATAAAATCTTTAAAGAAAGTGGCTGGGAAAATATCAACTTTGCATGAAGTAGGTTTAAGTTCATGAACTACCCCCAAAACGTCCTTTTGAGAGACTATTTTAAACGAGAATAGAGCTAGTTCAGAGAAATGTCCTCTACTTAAATTAGAAGGAGAGACAGCTGTATTAGGTAATAGATTTTTCTCTTGATCTTGTATATTCTCCTGATGTGTCTGTGTCTTCTCTATAAAACCATCATGAACACGTTGACACCAATTGTTGTCTATCGGTGTCAGAGAGGTGATGGTACTCCCACCCCTGTAAAATAGAAAACAGCTCCTTCAGTCTAGATTTAGCTGCTAAGATTCTAGTATTCAGACTGACTTCTTTTGCCTGAAAGATTGAGGTCTTATACGTTTTAGCCGCCTGTTTCTAGGCAGAAAGATTGTGATCTGTAAGATGTTTGCGGCATATACGTTCTAGTTTGCGTTTAAGTGTTCTAGCCTCAATGATCTCCAAAGTAAAAGGTACATTGGCAATTAGAGACTTTTTCTGAGATGATGATTTAAGGGGGGCAAGTTTGTTTGTTTGTTTATTTATTTGATAATGCGCACCAAACCCTCAGGTAGCAGTGCGTTGAAAACCTGGTTTATTGCCTGTCTAAAACGGCAGTTAAAATCTTCGAAGGTGATGTTTTCTTCTAATGGGGTCAATAAAGGAGTAACTAAAGCGTGAAAGGCTTCATGCGTTACAGTCCGAAGATTCCTAGACATGGTGCGCTTCGTAGACAACTGTGTGTCATTAAGATAATCCTTAATGTGTATATCGAATAGCATACAAGTATGATCAGCCCAGATACATTTATCAACAGTTATGTTGGAGATTCTTTGATTTTTCGACAAGACCCAATCCAGGGTACTCCCCCCCTGTATGGGTGGGCAGTTGTCATTTTGAGAATAATCCAGGGTATGGAAGGTCTCAAGAAGAGATGTTGCTTCTGGATCAGAAAGATGATTAGCCCATAAGTTAAAATCCCCCAAAATCACAATAGAGGACTGTTGTTACATTTGTTGCCCAAGAAAGCAAACAGTTGTTCCTCAAACAGAGGACTAATCGTGGGTGGTGTATATAACATTAGAGTTGTCACAGGATTAACGTTCAGTTTCAAAAATAAAGCCTCATAATGGTCCAGTAATGCAGTATCAGATATGTAAAAGTTAAGGTTGGATTTAAAAATGAATGCTACCCCACCTCCCCTCATATTGGTACGATTGGAATATAGATATGAATAGACGAGGGGCGCTGCCATTTGTAAAGAGTATTGGCCAGCTTCATGAAGCCAAGTCTCTGTGACAGCCAAGAAGTCCATTTTAGTTTGGGAAATGAGATCAGCTATTTCAGTACTGTATTTTACTAGTGAACTAGTATTAAGAAGAGCACATTTAAAAACATGTGTGGTAGGGGATACCATGGGTAAGTTAGCGCTAAAATCAATTGTGCTATCCATTGGGAATTGTACCTCAATATTGTTGGGGACTTTAGGCTGGTCCATCAACAAAGGGGCCATGGATAAAGAGTTATTAACAGTAGCAGTATAATTACTATTTACATTTTTAATCGTATTACAGGCATTTAAAGCATCATCCTTAACCATGAGTAGCCTAGCTCGCCGGCTTTTTTGAATGGCAGAAATTAAGTCATAACGAGATGCCATTATGACGGAGATACTCAGCAGCATTGTAATCCAAGATGGGAAGAGAAAAAAGCTATTGCTCTATTGCACACTCACCAAAACATGAACCGCCACAAACCGGCTCCTACGCTCTGGCGGTTACACGCCTGACGTGATATTAAGTAGAAGGAAGAACTACAGAATGTTATGGGAAATGTAGTTCCAGCAAAGTTTCACAGCCCGAGAGCAGTAACCGAACAGTAAAACACAGGAGTGGCTGCGATGGACTTATTCTCTCCCACAAAGGAGCTAAAATACAATTATTGAACAGCGCAGAGTAACTAAAAGACATTTTCTAAAAAGTATTTTCTCCTACATTAATAAAATCCTGCCAGATGATAGGAAATAGATAAAATAATGGATCTAAATAAATTTCGCACACAATACAGTGTCAACAAGCAAATAAATTGAGTATATAAATCGGATACAGCATTTTTCTGCTAGGTCGTTTTCCCCCCTTTTTGAGGTATCATGGTGTGAGTGGAAAGGGAACTTGGTGTCTCATTGCAAGTTTGGGGGTAAACTTGTTTACTGTTTCTGCCACTTGCGGTCACTTAAAATCCACCTGAATATGAGTGACAGAATGGCAGTGTTGATCCCCATGACTTCAGTAGCTATGACTTCATTTGGGACTTAGAGTATTTACCACTAATAGTAATTCTGCCTGTGGTAAATACTCTATTTTTTGGTGGAGTAAAAGCTTCCAGCAACTGTTCAGGGTATTTTATCCACTTTATCCCCAAACTTGGAATTTGGCGGTGCAGTAAATTGGGGGTAATGTGGCATTAACACAATTGCTGCTACTTTACCAACATTTGTTCCCACACTGCCTTACTCATAATCAGGCCCTTCATATTTTTTAGGTAGTATATGTTGCATCATGCATCCACTCTACTACCTCTGCAAGGCTGGCTCATAAACAACAGTGCAAGGGTTGGAAAATGAGGCAGGGAGGTCATGCACAAAATAAAATAATGGATAGATATCTTTCAACTAGGGGGTACATTTCACTGTGGAGTTCTGAGCGACTCCATAGACAATTCGAGATTCACTGTGAGATGCCACTCGTACCCTTCAGTGCAATATACCCCTGTAATTACTCAGGCAATAAGCCCTGACCTGGTGGGCCATTACCGCATAAGGTAATGCCCCCAGAGACCATAGTTAACAAAGGCCCTGGGGGCATTACCTTATGCAGTAATCGCCTGCCGGCGAAGGACTTATTGCTATTAGTACCTAGGCCCGTTAGACTGGGGTACTATTGGTGGGTTTTTTTCGGATGCGAGACGCCTTGCTTTTCATAGCTGAAAAAAAAAGTTTCGAAATGCCTGCCATGGACTGGAAAATGTAGTCTGTTTTTTCTTTCTGTGGCGGCCATAGTAAACAAAGAAAATGGCCGCCATGGAAGGGGAGAAGGGACTACATGTAGTCCCTTCTCCCCTTCCATGGCATGCATTCAAGTAAATAGAAAAAAAGTCAACAATGATCTATAATTCTATATATGACTTGTCAGAATCAATCGTGAACTCAAAAAGGTATGGTCAGTCAGCACAACGGGAGAGGATACAATTAGTCACTGTCACCTGATATATCTGCAATGGACCACAGTCAGACATATATAAGTCTATTGTTTAATTTATTTATAAGGGACATTGCACCTTAACACAATGGTAAATTAAGACAGAAACAAAAAAAACAGCCATGCATACCATCCCCAGGCTAGAGCTGCGCAATAAAAAGAAGTCCTGAGGATATTAAAATCTTTTCCATCCATCCAGTTTATCAGAACTTCAGCCCAACAAAACCAGAGCGAGATTTGTCTTTGCTTCTTCTAAATAAAGCTGTTCTTAAACAATGTTGACACTTCCTTGTCTTATCAATTGCAGGCATCTTCAGAAAATGGTCCGCGATATCAAGAAAAACGAGGGTGGATTTATGGACAAGTTCAAAAAGTAAGTTGCCCATTATTTCTTTAATATATTTCATCTTGCAACCAGATGGAAGAATCTTGTCATTTCAGGTTTACAGCACTTTGAACATCGATGTCAAGCTGCCTTTCTTTCCCAATATTTTGACATGTGTTGTAGAGACTGAGGTGTCGACACAAATGTCTGTTTGCCAAAGCGTTGCAACAATCCAGAGTGAATGGTGTATTATTGTGCAGCAAGTGCATTTCAGAATGATTGAACATTTCTAATTGTGTTATGCCATTTAAAGGCACCGCACTTCCTGCCACTGGGAAATAACAGGTAAGGGAGCTTATTATTGAGAGTGAGAGTTAATTCTTGATACTTTAGGGTCAGTGTGGACAAGGGAATAGGCCTTGAATGGCCTTTTCCTCTTTATTTTTACTACCCTTTACTTGTTAACAATTAACATATTAGCCTTGCATACGAAATCAGCATTGTATGGGTAAAGGACAAATTAGATCAAACAGCAGGGTTCTTTGCACTGACGCCTCTCTCTTTTGAATTTAGGCAAGGTACCCATTGTAGGTCCAAGCCATTTCCACCATGTGTTGTCCCATGTGCACTCGCTGTCGACCCCTGTATGCAAGTGTTTGAAAGTTCATGTTCTCTCCTACTGCACACTTCTCAGTTACACAAGTTCAAATGATTTGTTGTTTTTTTTTTTAAATGTATTGAAATTTGCTGACATTAATCAACTTTTTCAATCATTACATAAATTCATCAATAACATTATCGAATTTCATCAGAAACAGTAAAAAACTGAAAAAAACAATAAAAATTCATTTTACAGTAAATATCAAATAAAAATGATCCAGCCAAACAATGTACATAAAGAACGGAAAACAAAATAGCACTACTGAACACATTTAACGAAAAAAAGAAAAAATAGGAAAATAAAGAAAATCGATGAACCAACAACAATCATATTATATCACATCGTGAGGTGTCATAACTCGTTATAAATTAGCCTTAAAAAGAGATGTGCCTTTACCCTTAAGTCAGCAACATCTATCTTATAACATATAACCATTTCAGATCTGCATAATTTGCGTATTTTCTTCCGTACGAAAAAGCTTGATGCAACAACTCAGACCAATATCCGCATTCTCATTAGCTCATGCTTTCGTAAATAGGACTAAAGTCTATTGTTACACCTCTTTTGACCAGCCCAGAATTGCTTTAATGTGTCTCTTCCAATTTCAAGGCATGCAGAAAGTTTACTGTCGCTATCCAGATGCTCATACTCTTAGTGGCAACTATTGCCACCCATCTATTTTCTGGTTTCATATGTGCAAAATATTCCATGTGCTTGATAAAGTGTAATTGTCTTAGCCTCATGAGTGCAGGACAATCTACTATCACATGTTCTAAGGTTTCCTTGACCTTGTGATTGTCACAGAAGCCACACCAGTTTTCTTCCGCCTTAATTAGTTTTCTCCAAGCTTGAATGTCATGTTGTTGACCATAAGTTAAATCGAAGTCGTAGTATGGCATTTCTCATTGCGGGTGTCGGGGCTCTGCAGAGCTACAGCTCCATATCTCTATACTTCTTTGGGCCAAACAAGTAATTATTGAAATCTTTATATTTAAGACATGAGGCTTTAGTGTTTATCCAGTCCATCGTGTAGTTTTTTCCTAGCTCGGTCTGGATTTGAAACTAGAGTGTCAATGGTAATATCAGCATTTGCCATTTCAGAAGCAATATATTTACACCAAGATTTTGGAAATACATGATGGGAGGACAGCATATATTGGTAGACACTCGCAAGCGTGGAATCATTCGAATCTGAGAGTAGGCATTTCCGAAAGAGGCTTAACAGGCGCCAAGTGTACATAGCCGTCAATGATGTTAACCCCAGTTCATACCGCAGCCAAGGTCCTGGTGTCCCCTGTGGTAAATGAAGGGTCGAACGCCAGAATTTGGATTCTAATTGATTCAGATAGACAGATGGAATAACTTTTGTGTTTCCAAACCATACAAAAGTGTTGCTGTTACATTTTCAATCCAAAACAATACTGCTGATTTGATGGAAAATTTACCGTATTTATGTAAAATGAGTCTTGTCTGAGATATGGCTGAGGTCAGTTTATGTGCGATTTTTCGCATTTGAGAGTGGGCAGAAGGAAGGCCATCAAAAATGAGGCCCAAGTATATGTAATTTGGTACCACCTCAATAATGGTACTCTCAATTTTCCACTCTAGTTAATTTATTCGTGATACTCTTGGTACATAGAGTACAATTTGAGTTTTTTTTATATTAACAATCAGTTAATTGGTGCTAAAGTAGTCACAGAGTGCTGTTAACAGAGTCTGAAGTCCAATTGGTGTTTTGGAGACCAGTACCAGATTGTCCGCGTACCATAGAGCTTTTATTTCAACACCATTCAATTTAGGGGAATCAGCCCTCACACTCTCAAAGATCCTTTTCACATCATTAATGAATAAATTGAAGAGGGCCGAAGCAAGAATACATCCCTGCTTCAGCCATCTTGTTGTCGCAATGGCAGATGACAGCAGCCCCTTTACAGTCAGCCTTATCTGCACAGAGGGTGTTTGAGTGTAGGGCATAGATAATATCGCACAATGATGCCGGGCATTCCGCCTTGATTTGCTTTGTCAAAAGTTTAATTCTAGAAACGGAATCGAAAGCGGAATGCAGGTCAACGAAGGCAAGATAAATGGGCTGCTTGGTTACTTGAGCTTGGGTTTTAATAGCATTAAGAGTGATAAGATTTACTGCAGTTCCCATCCCAGCGAGAAACTGTTTGATTTGGATCTCGCTGATTGGCCTGATGGGTCCATATGTTGAAGTCCCTTAGCACCAATCGTGAGAATATTTTACCAGGTGCATCAAGCAATGTGATTGGGCGATAACTTTTAGGGTCCTTACGGTCTGCTTTTTTAAATATGGGGACAATCAGTGAAGAACGCCAAGACCTAGGCAGCTATTTGGTGAGTAAAATGTGTTTAAAGGTATTGTTAAGAATGGCAGACCACTGTTTCGGGTTTTCTTTGAACATGTAATTGGTTAACCCGCCTGGCCCTGCCGCTCGTGAGGAAGATGATTTATTTATAAATTCTCTGACAATGTGCTCAGAGCACTCTAATTGCAAGCATGAGGTGGCTCTACATGTGTACACAAAATCACCCATTTGTTCATCTGCATAGAGTCTTGAGAAATGTGTTAGCCACTGTGCTTCAGTTACCCCATTAACCTGATCAAGTTGGCTCTTTGTAGTACATTTGTTAAGCATTTCCCAAACATGTGCTGAGTTTTTGTTATAACAGGCAGACATAAAGAGTTCACCATCGGCTTGAAAGAGTTTGGCTCTCCTGGACCGTGTCCAATTGCGATAGGAACACTTTGCCGATTTAAGAGCCTTGTCTCTTTCCACTAAAGGTAATTTGCTCAATTTTCGAATCTCTCTTCCATAACCAGCTTTTCTCTGTTGGAGGAGAGGATCAAACTGATGCACATGAGAATTGATCCGATTACTGGTACAAGGCTGAATGTTCCTAAATGTGTCTATAATATCCACATATGTGTCAAACTCAGTCATCCTTTGACCATTCATAATTGTAACATTCAATGTGGTTAGGTTATCGTTTGACCATCTGAATCGATTTTTAGCATTATTTACAATTAACTTTTGTTTGGACCATTTTTGTAATTTACTGGTTTGCTGATTTAGTACGGTCCAGTATAGAGATAATGGGCCTCATTACGACCCGGGCGGTAAGTTACCGCCTGGGCCGTGACTTTACCACCATGGCGTAAACTACGTTTACGCCATGGTGGTTGGTGGACTTACCGCCCCATTCCGACCTAGGCGGGGCAGTAAGTCCCCAATCCCCATTTACCCTTCCCCATTCCCATTTTTGCCCCATAGGGCATAATGGGAGTGGGGAAGGCGTTAATTACGCC
Source organism: Ambystoma mexicanum (assembly GCF_040938575.1). Classification (NCBI taxonomy): domain Eukaryota; kingdom Metazoa; phylum Chordata; class Amphibia; order Caudata; family Ambystomatidae; genus Ambystoma; species Ambystoma mexicanum. Next base: position 1,270,682,741 of record NC_090929.1, on the reverse strand, counting down.
ACCGTAAATTACGGTGGCGTAATTAACTCCATGGTCCCTTAGCGCCATGGATTTTAACACCTGCTAAAAGCAGGTGTTAAAAGCGCCATGGCGCTAGGGGACCTCGTAATCAGGCGGTAAGGGGCGGCGCTGTTAACGCTGCCGTTAACCCCTTACCGCCTGAGTCGTAATGAGGCCCAATAAGTGATGATCACTCTTATTTTGCTTAATGACTGCAAATCTATTAGCAGTTGTAAATAAGCTATCACTCATAAAGATATAGTCAATCGTAGATGTAGACCCACCTCTCTCCCAAGTATGATTTCACGGGATATCTCCTTGAATGGAGCCATTGGCCATTCTTAAATTTATATCTTCCATACAAGAGATCCATCTCTGACTTTCTTGACTTAATTTTTTTTTTCTGTCTGCATACAATTAAGATTCAGGTCGCCGACCAAAATAATGGCTGTGATATCGTTATCCTTTGCAATATCTTCAAAGAGATTAGACAGAGTGTTATAGAAGGCCTCATCTGTAATCCCCAACGGGTTACGGTACAGGTTAATTAAGGCATATGTGAACGTTGCATAGGTGATTTTAACTAACTGCATGAAATTATTCGGTGAGGCCCAGGCAGACATTTGTAACCCCCTGCTCGATTTTACTGCCACTGTCAGGCCAGAAGTTGGTCTAGCTTTGCCCGCTGTTACAGCTGGTAGCAGAATGAGATCATGGTCGTCCCATACAGGATCCTTCAACATCCAAGTTTCCTGTAGGACGACCATGTCAAGACAATTTAGTTTCTCATCCTGAGTCCACTGTAAGTGAAAGTATCCTCTCGTATTCCAACTTGCTAGAGAGGGTTCCTCTCTGTTTTCGTTGGTTAATGCTTATGATTGTACTCTGGATGCATTTACTTGGTGGGATCTGTTCACTGTAGCACTATATGGACATTGGCACTCTGGTTCAGGCAGTGAATTAGATTTTGTCAAGCTTGCGTCAGCTATATTTTGAACTTGACGATCAGGAGCTAGGGCTATGAGAAAGCCCATATTAAAGAGTTCCATTTTTGCCGTCTATATAGTATTGCGGACTAGCCCCGACTTGATCCAAACTTTTAGGGTCCTTACGGTCTCCTTTTTTAAATATGGGGACAATCAGTGAAGAACGCCAAGACCTAGGCAGCTGTTTGGTGAGTAAAATGTGTTTAAAGGTATTGTTAAGAATGGCAGACCACTGTTTCGGGTTTTCTTTGAACATGTAATTGGTTAACCCGTCTGGCCCTGCCGCTCGTGAGGAAGATGATTTATTTATAAATTTTCTGACAATGTGCTCAGAACACTCTAATTGCAAGCATGAGGTGGATCTACATGTGTACACAAAATCACCCATTTGTTCATCTGCATAGAGTCTTGAGAAATGTGTTAGCCACTGTGCTTCAGTTACCCCATTAACCTGATGATCAAGTTGGCTCTTTGTAGTACATTTGTTAAGCATTTCCCAAACATGTGCTGAGTTTTTGTTATAACAGGCAGACATAAAGAGTTCACCATCGGCTTGAAAGAGTTTGGCTCTCCTGGACCGTGTCCAATTGCGATAGGAACACTTTGCCGATTTAAGAGCCTTGTCTCTTTCCACTAAAGGTAATTTGCTCAATTTTCGAATCTCTCTTCCATAACCAGCTTTTCTCTGTTGGAGGAGAGGATCAAACTGATGCACATGAGAATTGATCCGATTACTGGTACAAGGCTGAATGTTCCTAAATGTGTCTATAATATCCACATATGAGTCAAACTCAGTCATCCTTTGACCATTCATAATTGTAACATTCAATGTGGTTAGGTTATCGTTTGACCATCTGAATCGATTTTTAGCATTATTTACAATTAACTTTTGTTTTGACCATTTTTGTAATTTACTGGTTTGCTGATTTAGTACGGTCCAGTATAGAGATAATAAGTGATGATCACTCTTATTTTGCTTAATGACTGCAAATCTATTAGCAGTTGTAAATAAGCTATCACTCATAAAGATATAGTCAATCGTAGATGTAGACCCACCTCTCTCCCAAGTATGATTTCACGGGATATCTCCTTGAATGGAGCCATTGGCCATTCTTAAATTTATATCTTCCATACAAGAGATCCATCTCTGACTTTCTTGACTTAATTTTTTTTTTCTGTCTGCATACAATTAAGATTCAGGTCGCCGACCAAAATAATGGCTGTGATATCGTTATCCTTTGCAATATCTTCAAAGAGATTAGACGGAGTGTTATAGAAGGCCTCATCTGTAATCCCCGACGGGTTACGGTACAGGTTAATTAAGGCATATGTGAACGTTGCATAGGTGATTTTAACTAACTGCATGAAATTATTCGGTGAGGCCCAGGCAGAAATTTGTAACCCCCTGCTCGATTTTACTGCCACCGTCAGGCCAGAAGTTGGTCTACCTTTGCCCGCTGTTACAGCTGGTAGCAGAATGAGATCATGGTCGTCCCATACAGGATCCTTCAACATCCAAGTTTCCTGTAGGACGCCCATGTCAAGACAATTTAGTTTCTCATCCTGAGTCCACTGTAAGTGAAAGTATCCTCTCGTATTCCAACTTGCTAGAGAGGGTTCCTCTCTGTGTTCGTTGGTTAATGCTTATGATTGTACTCTGGATGCATTTACTTGGTGGGATCTGTTCACTGTAGCACTATATGGACATTGGCACTCTGGTTCAGGCAGTGAATTAGATTTTGTCAAGCTTGCGTCAGCTATATTTTGAACTTGACGATCAGGATCTAGGGCTATGAGAAAGCCCATATTAAAGAGTTCCATTTTTGCCGTCTATATAGTATTGCGGACTAGCCCCGACTTGATCCAAACTTTTAGGGTCCTTACGGTCTCCTTTTTTAAATATGGGGACAATCAGTGAAGAACGCCAAGACCTAGGCAGCTGTTTGGTGAGTAAAATGTGTTTAAAGGTATTGTTAGGAATGGCAGACCACTGTTTCGGGTTTTCTTTGAACATGTAATTGGTTAACCCGTCTGGCCCTGCCGCTCGTGAGGAAGATGATTTATTTATAAATTTTCTGACAATGTGCTCAGAACACTCTAATTGCAAGCATGAGGTGGATCTACATGTGTACACAAAATCACCCATTTGTTCATCTGCATAGAGTCTTGAGAAATGTGTTAGCCACTGTGCTTCAGTTACCCCATTAACCTGATGATCAACTTGGCTCTTTGTAGTACATTTGTTAAGCATTTCCCAAACATGTGCTGAGTTTTTGTTATAACAGGCAGCCATAAAGAGTTCACCATAGGCTTGAAAGAGTTTGGCTCTCCTGGACCGTGTCCAATTGCGATAGGAACACTCTGCCGATTTAAGAGCCTTGTCTCTTTCCACTAAAGGTAATTTGCGCAATTTTCGAATCTCTCTTCCATAACCAGCTTTTCTCTGTTGGAGGAGAGGATCAAACTGATGCACATGAGAATTGATCCGATTACTGGTACAAGGCTGAATGTTCGTAAATGTGTCTATAATATCCACATATGAGTCAAACTCAGTCATCCTTTGACCATTCATAATTGCAACATTCAATGTGGTTAGGTTATCGTTTGACCATCTGAATCGATTTTTAGCATTATTTACAATTAACTTTTGTTTTGACCATTTTTGTAATTTACTGGTTTGCTGATTTAGTACGGTCCAGTATAGAGATAATAAGTGATGATCACTCTTATTTTGCTTAAAGACTGCAAATCTATTAGCAGTTGTAAATAAGCTATCACTCATAAAGATATAGTCAATCGTAGATGTAGACCCACCTCTCTCCCAAGTATGATTTGACAGGATATCTCCTTGAATGGAGCCATTGGCCATTCTTAAATTTATATCTTCGATACAAGAGATCCATCTCTGACTTTCTTGACTTAATTTTTTTTTTCTGTCTGCATACAATTAAGATTCAGGTCGCCGACCAAAATAATGGCTGTGATATCGTTATCCTTTGCAATATCTTCAAAGAGATTAGACAGAGTGTTATAGAAGGCCTCATCTTGAATCCCCGACGGGTTACGGTACAGGTTAATTAAGGCATATGTGAACGTTGCATAGGTGATTTTAACTAACTGCATGAAATTATTCGGTGAGGCCCAGGCAGACATTTGTAACCCCCTGCTCAATTTTACTGCCACTGTCAGGCCAGAAGTTGGTCTAGCTTTGCCCGCTGTTACAGCTGGTAGCAGAATGAGATCATGGTCGTCCCATACAGGATCCTTCAACATCCAAGTTTCCTGTAGGACGACCATGTCAAGACAATTTAGTTTCTCATCCTGAGTCCACTGTAAGTGAAAGTATCCTCTCGTATTCCAACTTGCTAGAGAGGGTTCCTCTCTGTTTTCGTTGGTTAATGGTTATAATTGTACTCTGGATGCATTTACTTGGTGGGATCTGTTCACTGTAGCACAATATGGACATTGGCACTCTGGTTCAGGCAGTGAATTAGATTTTGTCAAGCTTGCGTCAGCTATATTTTGAACTTGACGATCAGGATCTAGGGCTATGAGAAAGTCCATATTAAAGAGTTCCATTTTTGCCTTCTATATAGTATTGCGGACTAGCCCTGACTTGATCCAAAGTCGGACTATTGACAGATTGTTATCACACAGAAATTCAACTTGATCGAAGTCACTTGAGGTCAGATCTTCTTAAGCAATTACATCTGCAAAGATATTTAAAATGCTTGAGTACTCCGAGCGTATTTTTCAAAAGGTGCATAGCAGCACTTCATGATCAATGTGTGAAAGGAGTCAAAGCTATTTCTGTTTTTTCTTTTCTGATCATTATTTTTGGCTTTGGAAGTCAAGTTACTTTCTGATCCTTTCATTGATGCCCCCTTGCAGATAGAATCAAAAGCATGGTTATTATTCTTAAATCTAGTACAGTCTTTTGGGTGTGTAGTGGAGGCTTCATGACTTACACATTCTGCATAAGATACTTGCTTGCCAACAGACTGTACAGGCAATAGATCCTGAGGTACATCAGCAGGGATAACACAAGGTGAGGCATCTGATATGCGTTGCAGTATATACACATCGACCGCAGATTTTATTGCTGTCACGCGATCTTGAAATCCTAAATCACCTGCAGGTATAGAGGTGTTATTGTTACCTATATTAGTAGTGTCTTTTTGAGCTGCGTCGTTAGAGCTAAATATGGCCCCTAAGGATTTTGAAGGAAGTTTAGGACCAGATGCTTTGTTCTCTAGTAGGTCTACTAGAGCATTTAATGGTTCATGAGCAGTAGGGAGTAGTTGAGCAGACTGACCGTTTACTCTTTCAGCACTGTTTGATTTTGATATTTTCAATGTGCACTTTTTGGCTCGCATTTGACGGATGCGCTTCCACTGAAACACAATCCACATGGGGAGACACACCTGTTTGGGCTCTCTCAGAGCGATGCGCCACTGAGTTTTGCGTATTCCCTTTGTTAGAATTATTAATCTTCACCACAGAAGCTAGTTTATGCGTTGTTGCTCTTGATTTTTCAGCTAGCACTACTTTATGATTTTTCTTTTGTACCTGTTGGGAAAAAACATCAAAATGACCCACATCTACAGGCAGGCCATCATACGTGGGCACATTTTTCACAGGTGAATCATTACTGACCCAAGAATAATTGTTCTTTCCATTCACATCATCCACACACTCCACAGGTCTAATCACCTTAGAAAACATAGGTAAAGCCGATGTTATAGGCACATGGGAGGAACGGTTAGTGTGTTCTAGTTTTTGTTCAATAGATATAATTCTCTCTAACATATTCTTATTGATGTCTAGTTTCTGTGAATCCTTGGAAACATTTCTTATCCATTCTGTAATTTGATCAATTTTCACAGATTGTTGTGTGATCTTTCTGTCTAGAGTTTTGAAGAATTTATAGAGGCTTGCCACAGTTGTGTTAACCGCCCCTAAAGTAATCTCTATGAGAGCTAGATTGCCAGCAAAGTCATCACCCTTCCCAATTGTCAAACATCACTGAGGGGTGGGCTGTTGTAAGAGTCGTCTATTACCTGCCTAGTAGAGTCTAAGGAGCATGGGATATTGTAATCTTTTACATTTGTCAAAGTAGAGATTTCGAGATCTCCAATGTGAGCATGTATAGAAATATCGACCTTGGAATTGCCATTCACAGTTTCATCAATTACTTCTACAGCATGCTCTATTTCGCCTATAGCTTCAACACCGATAGGTGCATCTACATGAGCTGTGGAAAGTGTTCTTTTACGCTGATTATTTTTTATTGGAGTCTGTGGAATGGTCAAGATGGTTTGATCCGATATAACAACAGAGGGAACCCCAACGTTAATATTGCAGTTAGTCAAATTTGTGCTCTCTGTTATTTTTGTTTTAGAAAATAACAGGTCAGCATGCTCTAAATGTGAAATAATTCAATCATCTATCACTGCTTTGCCCTTTTTTTCAAAAGAAATTCAGATATCTCGATTAATTGGTGGAGTTGGATTTACTGGCGTAAGAGTGATATTTTTTCGTGACGTTCGAGTGGCACGTTTGGATTTTTCCATACTTTTATCAACGGGCCAGTTGTAGGGGTCCCACACGCATTACTTGCAGAAATGGGTATGTCATGGGCGTCCAGCATACCAGATTTTAAAGTATATATACCGCAAGACATTTCAGGAGTCAGGGGTGACAACAAACAAACAAAATTGAGTAACATGAATAGAATGCACATGTACTCAGAGCACAATTAAACAGATTCCACTTACAGTTCCACTGCAAGCGAACAAGAGATCTCGGCACCCAATAGTAAGAACTTTTATGGGTACCGTTTGTTGTTAGAAGCCGGGCCCACTGAGTCACCACGTCACCGCGTCTAAGCGGCCAAGCGGGACTTCTTGGGACTTGCGCCTCTGCTTAAGTAGGTGGAGCACATAGAGTGTGCTAATTAGCCTAAACAAAACAAAATGAAATATAAATGCATGTTGTATAATAAAGTCCTCAAGTCCTAAAGTCCTTGGCACTATTAGTGCAGGCTTCACCTTCTGGGCAACGTAGTTCAAAACCAAAACGCACCAAATCTTCAATGCAGGAAGCAGCCGGTCGGGCCAAGCGGGACTTCTTGGAACTTGCTTCAGTGCGCGATTTGTTGTTTTTGCCCAATGTGCCACCACAATGTACAAATGATGCTTATGTTGAGCCAAGCCATAGTAAACCATCAAACTTCCAAGTCAGACTTCTGTCAGAAGTCCAGCTCAATCATACTTAGACTTTTCTAAGACAATGGGCCTGACCACGACTTTGGCGGTAACGCCGGCGGATTTCCCGCCGGTGGTAATAGCGCAAATATTTGGCAGATTTCCCCCCAGCCAAGAGCTGAGGCAAAATCCGCCGAAGTCCTGATTTGGCTGACCCTTAAATCCGGCGCTAATAGTGCGACCGCCGGATTTAAGGGTTACCGCCAAAGTCGTGATGAGGCCCAAAATGTCAGACTATTTTGTCAGTCTCTTTCATTAACAGGTTATTTTGGGACTCTTCCCAGGCTGGTACCAGAAAAGATAAGGCTGTTTGGTGGTTTCCTGGGTGCTTGTAAGCCAGTCACCAGAGGAGAGCTGTCTCCACTGCTCAGCTCCGAACTCTGCAAGGAAACCAAGCAAAGGACAAATGCTGAGGTTGTCCCTATGATTGAGGCCACAAAGACGACAGAAAAAAGACTCCATCCTCTCAAATGAAGGCACACTAAGGGCATGCACCAATGTTACTCTCAGTCATTCTCAGCCGTGCTGTCATACAACCCTTCACACAGACAACGATGAATGAGACACCAGTTAGGCAAGAACACCATTGGAACAGGTGAAAGGGCACCAGAGGAAGCAAAATAAAAGGTTTTTTGTGAATAGACCTCTTTATAAAGGTCTCAAGAGACAAACACCTATTTAAATTGACCGATTTTCTTTTGATCGGAAAACCGGCATTGTAAAGGTATTTTTCTCTTGAGACCTTTAAGTGCGGTTTTCGGGGGGTTTCACCCCCTGAACACCCCATTGTTCCGGTCATGAAGCGGTCTTTCTAAAACTGTCTTTAAGTGAAAAGATCTTTGAAAAAATATCTTTTTACTTAGGACCAAATAAAACACACATCCTAACATCCACTGTTATATTCTGAGCTACTGCCTCACCTATTAAACCAATCATACACACTTTCACTATGCCAATGTAATGAAACAGGCTAGGTCAGACCACATTAAGAGCAAACCACATTCAAACATGAAGCTTACTCCTTCAAGGTTAAGTGCAACATTCTCATCCAAGGCAAACATATAAAACTGTAATACTTCATATATATTAATATTGAGCAAATACTTTTCTGACAGGTAAATATATAAAACACATGTAAATATTCTGTATATAGCCAAACATAATCACACAGAATCACACAGATGGTCATTGGGTAAAATGGACCGTATCATCTTAGTGAACACAATATGCATGGCTGTCTGATAAATATCAGCTAGGGCTTGTGATGAGGCAGATGTATTCTGGCTTCATAATCCTGTGACATGCTACTTCCATAGCTTGAAAGACACTACATAGATATTCCTGACCAGTATGTGGTGAAGGTATACAGGGGATGGAAAGACGGCCATACCGGCACATTTGTATTCGCTGTACTTGTCACCCAATTTTCCTATCAAAGGCATGTATAGTGCATCTTCTGCCTGGAGATTCATGTCTGAGAGTACCTCAGTAGAATACACTGGGAGACGTGCTAGTGTCTGCCATGGCAGTCCACTTAAGTCATGAGCTATGACACTTTTAGGAGACATCCCATTGATTCTATGTTGAAAGGTAGTCTTCCAAATCAATATGCAATTGCTTCCTATGTAGCCTCAATCTGGGGATGTGCAAATCTGGAGCGGTTACAGACCACAGAAAATATATTTGCATCTCAGACGTTGGCATTCCCTCGTCTACTGCCACTTTTATTATTATCTTGGAATTAGGCTGGATTTATTACAAAACTGGTTGTGATTTGTTTGTTTCTGTAGATTAATCCACATGTTTCTTTACACACCGCAGTGTGCTACAATTTGGGAAAATCAATGAGGCACCTTCCATAAACTGGGCTAGGGTCAAGCAAAAGAACTTAAAGGCACGAAAGCAAAAGCAAAATGCCACTTTAATTCACTAGATTTTATTGCAGCCCATGCTACATATTTAGTCAGAAAGGAGATTTATAGGATACTGAAATGTGTAAGATGGAAGTACAGGAATCACACAACTCAGTAAAAGTGTATCTTCCTCTAGATCCAACTGCTGGCCCAATGAGGTACTTATTAAATGTCACTGACCTCAGACACCTGTCCTCTATTGCACGTTTCTGGCTTGGCTCGTTCTCACAGACCGAGGTGCACATTGGTAGCTGTAATGAGCAAACTTATATGATTTGACCATGAAAGCATGACTGCTCTTTTCTATTATTTTGTCTATTTTCCAAGAGTCTTAGGGGAGAGAATGCCAGTATGCAGGGAATGGCATACTACCCTGGTGCCAGATTGGAAAGGGACATGAGCATAGAAGCCTCAAAGAGTGAGCGAGCAATACATGCTCCGGCCAGTATACCTACAAAAGAATAATAAATAATAAAAATGTATTGCTTGAAAAAAATGAGATTCAAAACCAAGCTAAGCTGACTGATGTTGATGGTGAGAGAACTACAGCACTCTGGGACATGCAGTCCGATGACTTAAGCAAAAGGCTTGAACATTTGAAACATAGATACCCAAAGCCGAGCCAAATCTAAGAAACACTAAGGGTGAGTAAATGGACACAGTCTATTGTCTCATAGAAAAGTCTGTAACATTTTTAAAACTCTGGGAGCCAATCCAGGCCAAGGCAGGCAAATGCTAAGAGTAAGAGAGTGATGTATTTTGGGGAATGAGGTGCAATGTTCTAGTTCGAAAATACTTGCTCATGGAAGGAACTGTGAATTGAAATCCAGCCCCGTACTGATGTCTGCTGAGATAGCGGACAGAGATGTAGACTGGGGCAGTCAACCTTTTCTAAGTCTAATTATTATCGAACGCATACAAAGTTTAGTTGGTGGTGAAACAAAATCCGTTCTGAATTTAACAGTCTTTGTATGAGTTTGTTGTAAAGCAAAATGTATTCCAAGTATAACAGTCATTGAACAAATATTTGGCGAGTTTTGTCGTGGTACAATAACTACTCTAAGGACTTTTAAGTTGAAACTGGCTTCAAGGCACAATCTATTCTAAGACTTGCATTGCTTGAAGATGGAGCATGCTATGAAGGAAAGTGTGTTCTACGTCTAAAACCTGCTGAGGAAATACAAAGCAAAGTTGGTGGTGAAACCAAGACTAATTGCAGTAACTAATAAAATAATTCTTAGCAGCCTGTGAAAGAAACTCATTATATAGCAGAAGTCTGAGTTAAAAGACTATAAAGTAAAGTTGCTTGAGAGACCAAGTCTATTCTGTTTAATATTCAATAAACATTAAAAGATACAATGGTGGATGTTGGCAGACTCATTATATAAAAGAAATCTTTATTAACAGACTACAAAGTGAAGTTGCTTGAGAGACAAAGTCTATTTCTGATTAATGTTCAATGAACATTGAAAGAATACAAAATGATACAATGGTCGACGTTGGGAGAATTAGTCTAAGTCCTGCCTGTTCTTAAATTACCTAAAGAGTGTTATACACACTGCTGGCAAGCACCTGTTCCACATCCAGTATAATGTGAAACTAACAAAACTAGGGTTGGAATAGAGAATCAACTATTCATTTGCAATACGAAGCTAAAGATTGACAAATATACAACAGATCCCAAAGTCTACCAGATACTGACTGAGAAACAAAGGGACTTGATGAAGAGGTGTACCAGGTTGTTGAAACTTGTAGTGAGAGACTGGGTGATGTAAGGACGATTCTTGGATCACACCTTAAAAGACTATTGATGCTATGTTGTTTAATAAAAATGTATTTCATTTTAAAATAGTGATAGTAGCACTTGGAATCTTGGAAGGATTGGGCTGGCCAATGGAACATGTCAAACCAGTTATTGCAAGGCCCCCAAATATTGATGAAAATATCTATTTATGCACAGTAAAGTATGTGATTTGGCACAGAGGTATTGAACAGCAAATGGTAACAATCTTTATTTTGACGGTTAAACACATCATAAAAGCCATAGGGGGTCATTAGATGTTTTGCAGTGCAGGACCAGTGCCAGTAAAAAAAGCAGTAGGTCAATTACTGCCACTTTTTCTAAATAGCAAAACTACAGGTTTGCTGGTGAGGGTGACTGATTTACCTTCAGCCAGGAGCTGGAGATAAACCAGGCCCCCACCAGCAAAGAAATTGTGCAGAGACATTGGTTGGCAGTAATCATAATTACTTAGTGGCTTCCCTGATTGTTCTACAATTGGAACTTCTTAGAATTGGGATTAGAAACCTTAGTCTTAGGTTATGAAATAAAGGACAAACGAATAAGAAATGCATATGATGTCCCAAATCAGTGTTGCCACAAGGGCACAAAACACTCAGTTCCAGGTAGTTCTTATCCAGTTGGCGGCTCAACTCAGTTAATGTTAGTAAGCGCTAGCTCTTAAACTAAATAGAACACTCCTTTTGCGGGTGCTCAAAAACCAGCTGAGATAATCAGCATTCAACTCATTACATCCGTATTCGAAATACTGAGAAATAGAGTGTTTCTTGATCTCTAAGCTATTCCGTATGACCCTTCTGTGTTCCATGAATCAGAGGTAAATCATTCCTTGAGATGTTAGTAAAAGAGCAAATGCCAAGATGGATAAATTCTTTCAGCAGATTGTTTAACCAATGCCAATCTCTGATGCCAATAGTTTTTTAATAATGCCATGTGTTAGATGGGGTTTTGCTTGGGACCATAATCTAATCCATAATATTAGGAGTTTTATATTCATTAGATCATCTACATAGTTCAACCCTAGTTCATGGTGAAGCAAATTAATTGAGGCTTCTTTTGTAGCACTCAAAACATTTCACAGAAATCTATTTTCCTTAACCTGGATTGAAGATGCTGATGAATGACCCCACACCACGACCCCATACACACAAATTGCTATGGGCCTGGCATGATAGATACTGAGCGCAGTGTTTATGGTCAGACTTCCCATCTCTTTTCCAAACTCATAAATAGCAGCACAGGCTTGTGTACATTTGAATGCCGCCCTATTAATATGATTAACCCAGTACATTTTGCGACCCAATCTAATTTCTGGCAGGATACTGAAATGAGTGGTAGTTGTCTATTAGGCCTGTCCACGCACATGAGTTTGGATTTGTCAACATTTATTCACACGTTTTTTCCGGTCTCTTTGATCTATATAACCAGTAATGGGTTTTTGCATGCCTGAGGGAGTACGTGCCAGTAAAACAACAACCTCTGCATACAACAAAACGGAAATATTTCTCCCGGCAATTTTTGGCGTGTTCTTTGTGACTTTACTTAAATCTGGTGCGAAGGTACTAACATAAAAATTGAATAATAGTGGGGCCAGAATACAACCTTGTTTAACCCCAACGGACACACTAAATAGTGGGGATGTTTTGTCTGTATTATCCAATCTCACCCCTGCCTTATGATCATAGTGCATGGAAATCAACAGACTTAAAATGGGGGCAGGCCTAGCCAAAGAATGTAATGAGTGTCACAATTTGTGCCGATTCACCCTATCGATGGCTTGACCCAGGTCCATGAACCCCATGTAGATAGGACAGCCATAACCATGCACATATGTGTCCAAAATCAACTTACGTTTGAGGGCCTGCTCGACTGTGCCAACATCTGCCCTGAACCCAGAGTGTTACTCAGGTTAGATAGTGTTCATTTGTGCCCGTTGACTATACAATTATCAATCATCTTGCCTAACCATTTTGCTGTTGAATCAATCAATGATATGTGGCGATAAGAACTTGGATCAAGTCTATGGCCTTTTTTGAAAAAGGGAATTATTATTGATTCTTTCCATTTTTGTGGAATTAGGTCATTAGCCACTATTGCGTTAAAGAACCGGCACCCAGATAAGGTGGTCATGCTTGAACACGTACATTACCACTTGACAGGGCAGTGAGCTTTGCCAGAGGTAATGGAAAACAAGGTGTTGTCTACTTCTTCCACCTCTAACTGCAGAAGATGCTTTGTGAAGCTGAGTTGCCATCATCTCCAAAGCGTTTATACAATTTGAAGAAATGGTTAACCCATGTTATAGCTGTGGGGGCGATGTTCATTTTATCTGGCGATGGACTGTTTCTTTGTGACACGATCTTTCAGAATTACTTTAGTTAGTGTTTTTTGCAGCCGCTTCTAGCCGCTGCCAGGTATTGTGCTTCCACAAATCTTTGGTCTTTTTTAATGTACTCTTAAACATCTGTCTCAGCTTGCCCAGGCTAATTGTGTCTCTTTCCCGGGCTTTATTTTCTCCAGAAGCCTAGATTTTGTCTTTCTGCAGTCCTAGTTATACCGGGAGAGGTGAGTATTCTTGCGTTGACATGTTCTCACGACAGTGGTCAGATATGGCCTGAAGGTTTCAATTCTACTATTGAATGCTAATAATTGTACAGGGTTTACTTCTGTGCTTGTCAGGCAGGTTTCTATGCACAGGAGACATGCAGAGATAATAGTTTAAGAACAATCATCCCTGCCTATATTTGCCCATTTTAACGGTCTCCTCCATATTCGTTTTTATTTTGTATTTTTATATAGCACTACAAACTCGGAGGTAGCTCTGCAATAACAGTTGTTATTATTATCCCATGGCGTGGTACTCAATTTATCAACCTCGGTAGTATGAAAGGCTGAGTGGGCCCTGCTGGGATTCGAACATGCATCAGCAGGCTATGCACAGATGTCAGAACAAGCGTTCAAATCGCTGTGCTATCTGACTGGCATCATAGGCGTATAGAGTTATATTGATCAGATTCAGAGTGAGACTCTTAGTTGTTTCTATGGTCAGGGAATACCGACAGTATCAAGGGATCATGATTGCTTTTGGGGCGTTGCACAATCCTTAAGCCATATAGTAGGTGCCAGTCAAATCTATTGTTGACTTGAACCTAGTATTCCGAAATGTGTATTGGCCTAGGGCATCCAATGGTAACGTCCCGTTGACTGTGCCTAATCCTCGTTCTGATAGATTCATTAGAAGCAGTTCTCCCGCCATAGTTGTGGACCCGTCCTTCATGATTGGTAGTGGTATTTTAAGGGCAGTGTCCGCTTCCTGAGACACACCCATCACCAAGGAATAATTGCCAATCATTATGTTAAAGCTGCCACCTATTATCAGCATTGGACTAATGTTGCAACATGGAGGATGAGCAGAACAGGGTTTATTGAGGCACAATATCAGGAGTCATCTTTGGAAAAGTGTCTGAAGCAAAATGTTCGCTATGCTGGTTATTCCTTTTAAATGTATTACTACTGTCTACAGTTCAAAAGTGTTTATAAAAGCATTTTTAAAGGGAATTTTAAAAAAATGTAAAACATTTTTTAATCACGCCACTCCAAATATGGGAAATGGCAAGGTTACAGTTTACTTAAGTTCATTCACGAGAAGAGAGCACAATCAATCAATCTTTCTTGGACATTTTCTCAAATGTACTGATGCCATTAAGTGATGGAAACATGCCGCACAAAAAATGAACATCACTTGGAAAAGCTCCCTCTGATGCAAAGCGAAAATCAATATCACGAGCTCCGGAAACACAACAACAAACAGCAGCATGACTTGCGGACCAGAGTACAAGAGCAACTTTCACCAGGGCAAATGAGATGCCAGAGCAAACTGAAGCAAGACTTGCTGACATGAGGACAAGAGCAACACCCTTCAGGGCACACGAGACACCAGAGCAAACTGAAGCAAGACTTGCCAAGAGGACAAGAGCAACATCCTCCAGGACACATGAGACACCACCCGATCAGGACATGGGTAACATCGGGTATATCAGCTAGTGATTACATATGGCCCATTCTCCAGTTGGTTCTGCTGTCTTTTCACTCATCTTCGCCACACGTGAGTAACATCTGTGTCCATCATTGAATGCTCGAAAGCAATTGGTTAACAGCAACTGGCACCACCCTACATTTTAGTCTAACCACGTGAGATGCAAATGGTTATCAATATGAACTTAGTGGGACTCTTTGAGTTCAGCGGGGTCCTTGCGGACAAAGCATCCCTTTTCTCATCCCAGACACGTTGGCGCCCCCATCTTGCCCACCCCACTGTATGGGTGTCATTCGTTAGCTCTCCCTGGCAGAAAACATAGATAATTTTGTTCTGTTTTCCTCTTTATCAGTTCCCCCTCCTCGAGAATGAACTTAGGGTCCCACCAATCAGTCCAGTTCATGATGAATTTAGGGCGCATTTCCCTGCATACCTCGTAGTTCAAATGGAGTGACCATCAATATGGGGGGCACTAACGTCTTAAATCTTGGTTCATGTTTTGGCATCCCAAGACCTCTGCTTTCGCTCTCATGAATACGACCTTGGTACTAGGTCTCTGCCCTTCTCTTCTTCGGATGCACACATTCCTACCTAATTAGTTCAAAGACCTTAACTGATGAGGGGGCCTTTGTGTATTCTTTGCCACGCCTGGGAATCGGGATGCAATGGTGAGACAAGAAAGGAGGCCTCATTGTTCTGTGTTGTCTATGAAAACAGGGCCTGTGAGGATTCATGCCTAGTCGTAAATACGATGTTAGTTTGTGCTATGAGTGTCGTGTGCATAAGCATACTATAGCCTACATAATTTAATTGTGACATTGCTTCATTAACTTTTCCCTTCTATGGTTTCCTACTCCCTCCAATTACCCCTTCCCCTAACAAACCCCCCCACACCGTTGCATGTTCATTTACATAATCTAATATATTTTTTGCAATCTAAATAGTCTAGGAGGGGCTGTGGTCTGGACATGCATCCCAACATTAGCTAAGCTGTCAGGTGGACAGGCGAGCAAGAAGACGTGGGAGAACCGCAGAGAAGTCTTCCCAGCTCGGAGGAGACGGCGAGCAAGGCAGAGAGGTGGCACAAAGAAACAGGGAGGCGGCGCCTGGACTGAAGACGCATTCCCGCAGGCAGGAGAGACGCTGCAGTGTGTTGTGAGGCAAAGTAGGATCTTTGCGCCGGTAAGGGAAGCTGGAGTGACACGCAGACTGCCACCAACCACAGAGACGCGCTGCCCGAAGCAGAGAGAGAGAGAGAGAGCGGAAGCATAGAAGGACCCAAGCGGGGTCAGAGAAGCCAAGGAAGCGTCCTAAAGCCGGTGAGCCCACAGTGATCGGGGCCCTGGGAGGGAGCTGGAGAAGGCATTCCAAATTGGAACGGGGGGCAAATTTCCAACGGCTTACATCCCAAGCTTATTTTCACAGTCCCAGTATTTAGGGAGATAGAAATACACCAGTGATAAGCAGAACTAGGGGAAAAAGTCTATGCCCTCAGATCTTGAAAGTAAAGGAACTATATGGGAGAACCTGGCAGGAGAGTATACCAGGTGTTTTGGACCTGCGCCCAAATTGTGTAAAGGAACTATATGAGAGAACGTGGCAGGATTGTATACCAGGTGTTTTGCGTTAGTCAGGGACGCCCAAATTGTTTAAAGGAATTACATGAGAGAACCTGAAAGTGGAGTATAGCAAGTGTTTTGCGAGTCTGAGACACGCACCCAAGTTGTGGTATCTTGAAAAGAGAATCCTAAGGAAGAGTCATGCCCTTAGGATTTTGAATTGCATTTGTGGTATTTTTAAAAGAGAATCCCTAGGAAGGTTCATGCCCTTAGGATTTTGAATTGCATTGAATGTGAAAGGGAGTAATTTCCAGTGTAGTGGATTTCAACACCAAGAGGGTCAGGTTATCCTCTTGTTCCTGGTTGAACCTTTGTTTTGGTGGAAAGAAACTTGGGTAAGCGAGTAATTCCCTGGAACTTTGAACATTATCCATTTGGAACTTGTGTTGGATTTATACCTTTCTGTTGAACTTGAACATTTGTGCACTTTCCAAGCCAAAGACAATACCCTTAACACCTTAGTGTTACTTTTAGAATTAGAAAGCTAGGATAAGATTTCATGCATAGGGCATTTCTGCTTTGGACATCTTGACACAGGACAGACCCTTAGTTTTTGTTTGAGGTAGGGAAATACCTCCTATATTAGGGACAGTGAGGCATTGTCCAACCCTCTTTATTATTTAAGAAAAGTTTATACCAATCACCATGAGTCCTCTGTGTCCACATCTCATTCCTGGTTCCTCACAGACTGGAGAACAACTCCCTTCTCCTGAGGGTACTTCTAGAACCAGTATATATGAGTGTCTTTACTACACAATCCGCAAATAGTCTCTTGTGAATTCTTGGACCAGTTTCTTTAGTTCTTCAAAAGGTTTATTGAGTTTCCCTTCCTCTTTGGTAATCCCTTTTGTGGTTCCCTCATAAGATCTGTTTTTCTGACTATTGGTCTCAACGTATCCTTGTAAGATATTATTACTTTGATAGTCTTTGCCTCTTGGGTAAATATAGTTCAGCTTGTTTTGGTCTATTTGACTATGTCTGTGGCTCAGTTGTCTATTTTCCCTAAACTCTGAGTCATACCTTTCTTTCTCTTTGGTATTTTGTTCTTCTTCTATAAGGCATTGGGTTACTTTCCCCTTTTCCCAGGGTGTTATTATCCACTGAGCTTCTCTCTCTTTATTCAGCTTTTCAGTAATTCTCTCTCTTATATCATCAGGTTTTGAGTTCATTCTGTTCCAGGTTAACTCTGTTTATAGTCGAGTTGCTGGTTCGGCATAATGATCTCCACGGGGCTCACGTCTATCCCATTCTCCCTGTTACCTTCCTTCATGAAAGAGATGGTTTTCGGGAGCTTTGTTCCTCTGAGACCTTTTCTCGGGCCATAGACCGCTGTCGGTCCCTGTGCTTGAATGCGGGATGCCTGTTTATTGGCGGTGGTCACAGCAATGTTTTGTGGACCAGCTGTCCACCACGGATTCCCCTTATTGTCTCGCCACCACCTTCTTGCGGGCTCCAACTCTGCCAGTTTCTCTCTTCTCACATGCACTGTAGCTCTGGTGTCCCGCTCTGCGATATCGAGTGAGTTTGAAACTCACGGGCCTCCTGGTATCCATCTTGCCCAGGTCCTACGTAGCTTGGGAGCTCTGCCTACCAATGTACATATTCCTCTCTCTCTACCTGTTGCCTTCTCTCTGAGGGCACGTTAATAAACATACTCGTCTTTCATCAGATAATGGCATCTATTGGATGTTTCTTTGTCCCAGTCTTGGTATTTCATATTTTCTGGTATTTTTGAGAATCCGATGTAGGCCACACTGTGTATAGCTTTAGGAAGTTCCTCATGGGAACCTTATGGGGAGTCTCTCCCGGTGAGGTCCCTCTTGCCTCTACCCCTGGGGAGGGTATTAAGGAGTGGGCCCGTCTCCCTAGCCTCACAGGGGGGAGAAGGGATGAATTCCTATTCGTCACATACTATAATAATCTGGAAGCAGCCGTTCCTCACAATAATTCAATAATTCAATTATTGCAACCCTCACACACACAGTTGCACCGTTTCATGATTAATATCTAAACTGTGGTGTATATATGTATATAGTTCAAAGATATTATGAGAGTGACAGAGATTAAATGTCAAAGAAAAGTACTAATTTGAATCAAAAAATGCAATGCTTTTTAGTTGTAGTAAATGTGTTATCTAAAATGTTGGTCTTAACAGACAATCAGAACTTTGGAGCCAAGAAAGAAACTACATTGCAACTGGAATTTTTGCAAATATGTACTGGCATGTCCGAGTGGAAAATGCCATTTGGTAGCACTATCTGAAAGTAAAAATAGGGAATCATGCACATATGAGTGTCGTCAGAAATTACATCATCATTTAATGAGGAATTAAATTAAACTGAGATGTTTAGCTGCACAATGAAGAACAATAAGACCAGCGGTTGGATTCATCAACTTCAACTAAGGCAACTTGAGTCGAGACTGATAAACAATGTAAAACTGTAGTGCCAAAAGTACATGATATTGTAAAAGGGAAACACCTGTTCCTCTAGAATCAGTTGAACTGCAAAAGAGGTTTTTTTTTTATGCATACATGACTCCAAACTATTTCTGTTGCTTGTCTTATTAACATTCACTGACCATACTTTAAATTGCATGTCAATTTTGTATGTGTTTTTTGTTAAGTGATTTTTACAGCATCAACCTAATCCCAAGTCGTAACAGAGCAATTTACAAAGTAAACAAATATAAAGCAGTCAAAATGTTAAGAATATAATTACCATAGGGAGCCAAGGCATATTGCAGAAGTGTGACACATTTTAAGCAGAGTAGGAAGGAGGAACACCGTTTATTGATAGGGGCGAGAGTGCTGGGACAAGGATTGAGTGGGGCAGAAGGATAGAGTTAATTTATCTGATAAATGGGATGAATCATTTGAAGGGATATTTTGTTCTTAGGATGGAGGGTGAGATACTGAAATGTATCTGCATATTCATAAATAGAGATGCTTTTGCCACCATGGCGAGCGTTATAGTGACACTGCGATAGAGAAGAGGATTTCTAACCCTGTTCCCTATGTGAAGGGGGCCAGGCTGAGACCAGACTCATTTCACGAGTCTTAGTGTTATTGTTGTTCTTGGCAAAGCCTGGTCCTGCACTTGAGAGGCGGTGTTGATGCCCTGAGCCTGCTACGCTGGACATTTGGGTGTGGCTACCTGATTCGGTTGACCTCAGGATAGTACAAACCTGTGCCGTTGTGCTAAAGGTGATATCTTGGAGTCCCAAGTCCATAGAAGGACATGTGCATTAGTCCAAAACCGTGTTGGGCTTGACCTTCAAACACATGTTTCAGAGCCATTTCGTATATTGTGGGCTGGTGAACAGCTATGTTTTAAGGGCTTCCTGAAAATCAGATGTTTTTCTAAGGACTAAACTTTCAAGGGTATGAAGTTCCATAGGTTGGTGGGCAGAACTGAGAAGGAAGACCCTACTTGGCATTTCCGGTTGAAGTTTTGGACTGTTAACTAGGGTTATATTGTTGTATCAACGAGTTCTAAAAGGTGTGTATGAGCTGAACCTTTTCTCAGTGATTTCTGGGCCCTTGCCAGGGAAGGCACTGTGGGTGATACACAGGAGTTTGAACTGGATTATGTTTGACTGGGAGCCAATGGAGTGTCTGCAGTGCACAGGTGATGGATTCCCAACTTTTCAGTCTTAGAGAGAGTTTATTTGCTGAGCGTTGTACTCCTTATAGGTGCTTTATGTGGCAGAACATCTAGGTCAGGGGTCTGCAACCTGTGACTCTCCAGATGTTTTGGACTACAACTCCCATGATCCCACCCCCTTGAATATGCTGGTTAGAACTGACGGGAGTTGTAGTCCAAAACATCTTGCGAGTCAAAGGTTGCAGACCTCTGAGCTAGGTACATGGTGTTTCAATCCAGTCTTGATAGTACTAGGACGATGAGAGCCATACTTGTATGGCACAATGCGATGAATGGCTTATAGTTGAAGCAAATAGCTTCTTCTATAACTTTAATTCTCTCACCAGCATATCGAAAGATATTCATGAGAAATTAAAAGCTTTTGAAAATCAATATTGGCTGGGTGAAAATTCCCTTTTCGTCTGGCCAAAAAAGGTTTGTGAGGTCTGCTTTTGTGGATTTACAGAGCCACAGAAGATAACTTCAGTTTTACTTGGTGCAAGTTTCAGCAGGTTCATCATCATCTAGGCTCCTTTCCATGAAAGGCAATTGCTGATGTTTGGTTTATTTTGAGTTGAGTCTCGCTTTGATATTTAGACAGTTTGAGTGTTGTCTGCATAATTCTAGCTGGTTAGCCCTTAGTTGATGATGATTTTCCAGAGTTTGGTCATGTAGATTTTGAAGAGAAACAGTAACAGGCTGGACCCTGGAGATACCCCTTAAGTAATTTTGCAGGATTGTGATTTGAGGGGGGCATCTAGGTAGTCTTCATACCTTCTAGAGAAACATTATCATCGAGCGCAGCGTTATTTCTATGTCCACAAGTCTTTGCAGAAGGATATCATGGCTGATGGTGTTGAATGTTTTAGAGATCTATAGAAGGATGAGTGCATTTTGGTATGTTTGGTATGTCAGCATAGTTACTTATAATTAATAATTAATTTAGCATTTATATAGCGCTACGAACCCTCAGGTATCTGAGCGCTGCTTATTATTACCCACGATGTGTGGTGCTCATGTATCGACCTCGGAAGGATGAAAGGCTGAGTTTGGCCCTGCCGGGATTCGAACCTGCGTCGGCAGTCTCTGCACGGGTGTCAAAGCGAGCGCTCTACTCGCTGTGCCACTTGACCGGGATCATGTCTCAGATGAATGAAAGCGTTGATTCAGTTCACTCGATTGACCTGAATTCATGTTGTGACTTATGCATAATGACATTGTTGGTCTCCTTGTGATCCAAAAGTTGTAGGTGTGTTAACTTCTATAAGATGTTTGCTGTGAATGAGAGAAGTGTTGGCGATAAGGCTATCGTTCGCTGGGTTAACAGAGTTTGCTGTGTTTCCTTTTAATAGTGGCTTGACATATTCAGTTTTGAAGACTTGAGGAATAGTAGCTAGTTCTATGGATGAGCTGAGGCGTGATTGGATGAGGGGGTCAAGAACTGGATGTTATGTTTTGATTTGTAGTTGCTGGATAGGCACAAATATTTGGGTGATCCAGTAGGGTGCTAGAGGTGACTATACTTGTCTAGTATGAAAAAAGGACGGAAGGTTCCAGAGTTCCTACAGTGCTTTAAAATGTGCTGGTTCCTCATTGTAATTGGGTGTTGATGTGTTGTTCTTTTGGTCCAGTAGGTCTTGAATCCATCATATTCTGTCCATGAAGTTACCAGAAATTGAATCACAGAATTGTTGTGATTGGTTGGGTGTGGTGTTGCAGGCAGATGGTACCTTGATTGATGATTTACTCTTGAGAGCATTGTGCAACTTCTATGCAATGTGGGTAGTGGGCCTTCTTGGATGTTGCTCATTCTGTCTTCAGATTATTTCCATTTCTCTGTTGAATTTCTTGTGAATGTTAAAGTTGTGCTTATTTCAGGAGTGTTTGAAGGGAATTTTCTGGGCATGCTGATTGATGGTGTGTGATATCCATTCATGAAGCATGTGGAGCCGTTAATTTGGGTTTCTCTGGAGCATGGTGTGACAGAATGTGTTTTAGAGGCTATTAGAGCAGTAAGGAGCTGTTCCAGCTTGTAGTCCTCACATGGTCTGATGTCTGTTGCTAGGTCCTTGCAGCTTTTAGGTATTGATGTAGCAGTGTTCCATATTCTGAACAGAAAAGAGAGATGGTCGCTACCGGATATAGTGAGGGATGATGAAATGGTTATGAGATTATAATTACACAATTAATACTATCCAATCTGCATCACACTACATATGTGGGGTCCCTTCATTAGTTGCTGCAGTTGGAGGACATATGGTTTTGCTGAGAGGTTTTTTTTAAGTGTTTTCCTTTTCCTACCACTACAGGTTGAAGTCTGTAAAGATGGTGAGCCCTTTTCTGTGAACGGTTTGGTTTGCAACAACATCTGCCTGCAAGGGGTTGCATGTAGATGGTCTGTAGCTTAAGAGAAACATAAGCACTGATGTCAGGGACATAATGCAATGTAATAGGAGGAATATACTGTCTGGGGTGGTATTGAGGCTGATACTGTTGCATCGAATAAATCCTTTTGTACAAGTGTGTGCTACATCCTCCTCTTTTTCCCATGAAGTTACAATGGGATACCCCTGGTTTTACTGAAGAGTGGTTGTCTGTTAGCCAGGTCTTAGAGATGAAAAGTAATTCTGGATTGCCTTTGAGTAGCAGGTCGTAAATGTCAAAGTTACTTTAAGATACAGAGTGAGCATTGTTGAGGCGACTGTTATTTCTGTGGTTGTTCTCTGTCCCCTTGGTGGATCCTTGGGGGATCTTCAGGATTGTTTGATTGCAGGAAATATCATGTAGGGTTCATCATGTGTGTGCTAGATGAATATTTAAAGAGACTGAGAATGCTTTTTCTAGGATTGGGTCTGATTAATGGTGTGATCCAGGGTGAGTAGTAATAAGGTAGAACGTAAATTGATTGCACTGGCATTTGATCATGGAGCTCTGCTCTCATATAGTCTAGTTGTTGTGTCCCAGAGAAGATTAGTTGCAAAAAATATTTTGTGGGATGCAACACACATGTAGAGGTACATTGGATACCACATGCAACCCCTCTCTGGGGATCACTTGGTATGCCTATTTTTATGAACTACGTGTTGTAAAACTTTTTTAGGAATGTGTCAGTTTGTGACAGAAAATGATGGTCTGGGTTACCTGTTGGCTCAAGGTAAACAGTTGTTGTCTCTGCTCTTCCCAGACTCAGACAACATGACTGTGATATAACTCCCCAAGGAACAGCCTCAAGAGCACTTCCAGATAGCATGATTGTATTAATTCGAGGCCCTCTTCCAACTAGTATAAGGGAGGGTCCCCAAACAATGCTGTACCTGACATGAGAAGGGGTGGCCTAGTTGGAGCCTCAGGGTTTTGCCAAAACATAGCCTATCACTGGTTGAAATGGCAGAGCCTTTGAAGGGAGTTAAGCTCCAAGTAACAGCAGGGGATTGGACAAAGGCAGTACTTTACACCAGGTCAGGATTGGGGACAGCTGACCAACATCCTAGTATCTCTGTTCTCTTTTCGACCTCCCTAACCTAACCTACCTATGTTGTTAAATCTAAGGAAGATTATATGCTTACTTGGCTCCTCGGAATCAGAGCAATCACAGACATCTCTTCAAAACCTTCCTGCCTCTACCTGGCATGCCTACCTAGTTCCCATACAGGTAAATATGCAACTAGGCATTTCCTTTATCTATCTCAAGTAATCTTCCATAGAGATGTAGAACCCTTTTAGCAAACCCCTACCTTTGTGCTGCTGATGGTCCTAAATGTGCTTTAAATCAAGAACTTCTGAGAACTACAAATACACAACAGAAGAATCATGTATAGGAGATCTCATCAACTTTACTAGTAGATAAGCTAAGAGGGGTTCTGATCCACTTCTGATGTAGACATTACTGAGAACATTCCCTGTTGACCGATATATAAAGACCATTCAGTTCCAATACTATGTTTGATATTCATTGAGTGGGCCATTCCTTCATACATGAATCATGATTTGAGAGTCGCCCAAACATTGCTTAACCTCTAGTGGTGCCTTGTCTGCCCTGTGGCGCAAGTGGAGGCAATGCGCTTTGAAGACCATATGACACACTTAGAAGTGTATAGTGCAAACAGGGATGCCAAGGGCATGACCCCTAAACCTTCTCTTATCACATTACAAAGTTCCACCTATATCTTGTAAAACATGGCTATATTCAGTCTTTGTATTAGCAATCCATTTATAAAGATCATCGATTAATTCAAAAGTGAGTCATCAAAATTCAAAAGTGAGTCATCAAAATGCTGTATAGCAAATGCAGAAGTGGTCTATCAGCTGTTAATCTGAGAATGCAACACTCAGTAGTATGGGGATGTACCAGTTAAACTAACGGGTGCAAACATTCCAGTATCAGTTACAGGGGTAGCAGTTTATAACATAGCAATACATCTGTGAAGTACAACTATTAATCAATGGAATGCATAATCAAGGACAGTTGCAGTTGGTGAATATTTAATTGCAGAGGTGACAATGTTGCCCTCAAACTGCGCAAGCAACTGAGCATCGCGTGGGAGCCCGCACTAACCAAGAGAGGTACGAGGAAGGGAGGGAGGGGTTCTCCCCATAAGTAATATTTGAAAAAATGGGGTTACAATTTTGCATTTTATAGAGCACATTTTGTGGAAAATTGGGTACAAAGCCACACAATGTACAGTCATTTGTGTAGGGTAACACAAGAAAATATTCAATAGTTGCCAGCTCAGCACATAGGAGCATTTCCCTTTGCATTTTCGCGATGCCTCACATCAGCCAGTATTCTGCCAGTGTAAAAATACATTTTAATGCTATTTTTGCCCAAAATTCTAGTACACTCAAGTTCTGTTTTCCCATAACGCCTTAATGGCATTGTAAGAAAACATATCCGGGTTGGCTAATCCAATGTATGGCAATACATAAGCAATGTATGGTAACATCACCCTCTTGTATACGTTGTCCCTATAGTTAGTAATGCAATTGTAGGAAAACATGTTTATGTTGGCTTTGCCTTTACACTAAGCAGGACATTCTGGCACAGCCGATTTGACGCCAGCCCTTTCATCGCCAAAACATGCTGAGTACATGGAACCAACAGCTCCATGTACTTAGCAGGTAGTGTTTGTCTTAAATAAACTCACCTAAAGCAGTGCATGTGTTAGTACTTAGGATGAAACATATATTTAAGCAAACATTAATACACAGAGAAGTGGCTAGGGCCCTGCACTTGGAATATTACTGTGAGCAGCCAGCATGGATATGTCCTTGCGCCCTGTTGGCTGCGGCCAACGGGGTGCGCCTAAATGGTACCTGTGCTAAAACAGCTAATGCCAAAATGGCTACACCCAAAAATAGCACACCGGCCATGACATGCCAGTATCCCCACCGATGAGAACACTCATGTTCACTTTATCTATATAGCCAGCAAAAGCCATAATAAAAGTCAGGCTGGCTACTCAACAGGAGCTAGCATCCTCAAATAATAATTACACACTCAGGTTTAAGAAAAAAGGACCATGCTGGCTGTGTCTATTGCCAGGATCTCCACATAACAGAACATCCATGTTTGCTTTGCCCATATAGCCAGTTATGCCATTGTAAGAGAACATGTCCATGCTGGCTGCACCAATACAGGTCAGTATTCCATTTGTTAACACCCTCATGTTTGCTTTGCCCATAAACCAGTAATGTCATTGTAAGAAAATATGACCTTGCTTGTGCAACCAATATGTGCAACTATTTCAACCAAATAATTACACACTTGTGTTTGCTTTGCCCCTACAGCCAGTAAAGACATTCTAAACTAAAAGAAAAGAAAACCCATGCTGGATGCTCCATTATGTACCAGTTTCACCACGTTTACAACACCATCATTTTTGCTTTGCCCATATATCAGTAGGGTCGTTGTCAGAAAACATGTCTATGCTGGCTGTACCATTATATGCCAGTGTGCCTACATTATTACGATCATGTCTGATGTGTCCATATACCAGTAAGCCATTGTAGGAAATATGTACATGAATGATGGCTGCACATATGTCCAGATGCCTCACATAAAGAAAACGTTTGTGTTTTTTTAGCCAGCCTAGCCAGTAAAGATGTGGATCCCCACATCGCCTAAAACTTCTGAGCCCCGCCTTCGCCTCTTTTTGCATAGATGGCAACACCATTCCTGTCTCCAAACATGTAAAATCGCTAGGCGTTTACTTGGACGCAGAACTGAACATGCAAAAACACGTCAAGGCTATCGCCTCCTCTACATCCTACTGTACCAAACTCAATAACCTTTCCAGGAAATTCCTCACGTCCGACAACTGTCTCACTTTAGCCATAGCCATCATAGGGAGTAAACTAGACTATTGCAATGCCATTCTAGTTGGGACCTCATCCAAAAATCTTCACAAACTCCAACTGCTGCAAAACAACACCCTCAGAGGAATGTGGGGCTTGAAACGCTCCGACCACTTATCCAACATCAGACGGGAGGCTCATTGGCTGCCCATCAAAGCTTGCAGTGAGTTCAAACTCCTTGCCCTCACTTATCGCTGCTTACATAACACTGCTCCCTCTTATCTCACTAACCGTATCACTAAGAAACACAATCTGTGCAATCTCTGATCCTCCACCACTTCTGCCGTGAGAATTCCCAGATTTACCAGACAAAGAGCTGGAGGCTCCTGTTTCACCACCATCGCTCCAACACTCTAGAACGCCCTGCCTCAGCACATACAAGGTGAACCTGCCTACGCTATCTTCCGCAAGGTAGCTAAAACCTTTCTATTTAACAAATATCTGTAAATGTACTGCCTCACCTGCCATGCAAACTGACTTTTGACCTTTTGCAACATAAGCACTATTGCCAGTATAACTGTAACTTTATGCTCTGCTAAACTGTACTGCCTTATCCGCTGTGAAACAGACTTTTGACCTTTTGCAACATAAGCACTATTGCCATTATGCTTGCTATGCGAACGTGTACTTTTAGCGCTGCGATACCTCCGGGTCTGGGCGCTACCATCAAATACAATAAATAAAATAAAGACATTGTAAGAAAGCTTGTCAATACTGGCTGCAATACTCAGCAAATATGCCTGCCGCACATTCATTCGCACATTCAGCCAAATTCACTGGACCTCCTTTCTTTGGCCTTCATCCACTCTATGCATACACCCAAATGAATATGCACAATTCATTCACAGACATGCACACATTAATAGACTCGCATAACCCCTTGCATACACGCACCCACGCACGCACGCACACACACACACACACTTTTTTATTTATTTTCTTACCAGCTCATCAGCTCAGCTCTGAACATACTCCTGCATGTGGCACCTCTGGAAGGCCTGTCCCTATCATCATTCAGGCAGGAACCAGGAAACAGTGGTATGTGTCAATCAAAAACCTCTCCCTGAGTCCCGGTTCCCTGCAGCCATACAGAGCAGCAGGAACTCTCTGATGAAGTCCCTCATAGCACAGTGAGTTGTGCAGAAGCAGCCTTTCTAGTACACAGTATCCCAACCTGCATGGCCAATGGGACATTAAAGACTTGGGAAGCAAAACACTCCGAGCCTTGCATGGCTTATTGGGCAAGAATAGATGAGGCACTCCAAGCAATAAGAATTCCCCAACAAGACAGTAGTCCTAGGACTGCTCTCTTAGCTGCACACTGCAGCCCAGGCAACTCAGGTTTTCACTGGGCTGGCTTTGTCTCATCTTTGATGGACAGCAGGTCAGCAACCTGTCACCCATTATGGAAGAGCTGCCTCTGTTTAAGGAGCAATAAAAGGTGTTGCCACAATCTAAATATTAGCCTTGAGAGAATACAGAGAATACAGAGCAGCAATTCATCTGTGGGCTGTGACACTCACGTAGCAGTTCTATAGATCCACAATACACTAGCAATCAATATGTGTCATTATGTGAGATGCAACAGCTATGGAGTAGGTTATGGGGTGCAAACCATTAATCTATTAAATCATCAACTGTGTGTGGATGCAGCAGCAATGTGTGAATGTAACAGTCACTTGTCATATGGCGTGTGTGTGTCTGTGTGTGAATGAGGTTATTTGTTTTACAATGATGTTTAGGATAGGTGCCTATGTTTGGTTCAGGAGTGATGATCAGGTTGGGGAAAGGTGTGGGTGGGATGGAAAACCTGTTGGATTGTATGGGTTAAGAAGTGGTAAACTGGTAGAATAGAGAACTGAGTAGGGCTGAGTCTACATGTAAATACATATAAGTGAAGCTGGATGTTTGTGTAGGATTCATGTGGGTTTGTGTGTGCATGTTTGGCTATATGCGTATGAAGTAAAATCTTACGTGTATGCCTGGATGTTTTATTAGAAAGGCTTTGTAAACATACTGTTTATAACAGTTTATACAGAGCTGTAATGTTGTAGAAAAAGCGCCCCTTTCCTTAGTTTTAACATATAGCATTGTTTCCACAGCAGATGTATTTCTGCACAAGGATTTGAGTGTGAGAGCAAATTTTCAACAAATTATTGGGGTTGAGGTCTAAAGAAATTAACATCATTTAATTTAATTTTTAAATGTGTGTATTGCCATTTATAAGCAAGCAACATTTCAATAATCACATTACAATAGGTGTCAGTATGCATTTCACCTACCAAGCCCATCTTGCCACGATAAACCAACAACCAAACAAACATATTAAACAATAAAACAACATGTCCATGCATGACAACTAGATCTTATTATCATCGCCATCTTGATCAGGTCACATGCACAAATTAGTATTGCACATCTTTTATGGTGGGCCCCCAAAACAGAGTTGCACACAATCTGACAACATGGTAGCTGATGTTGGGGCAAAGTTCATATCGCAGATAGCTTGTTTTATGATACCTTGGATTGTGACAGGATTTTCACAGTGGCATATCATCTGAGGGGTAAAACATATCCCAGACCAGTTGCTTCCATGAGTCGTAACTACTCCCTGCAGTCACATCTAGGCACTGTGCCGACCTGGCCCACACTCCTGTCTCTATCTCGGCCCATGTTTCAAAATCCCTTAGCCAGCGTGCATATTGTGGCCCCTCAGTCAACTTCCATGCCATGGCAATGCATCGTTTAACCAGGACGCACACCAGTTCCATGAACTTCATGATGTGTTTATGTTTACCATTCCTCGGATATGCGCCCAGCAGACACTCCACTGGTTTCCAGGAGTACCTTGTGACCCAAGCCCGCATACATGCTTGTTCCACCCGAGACCAGAGATTGTGCACCTTAACACAATGCCAAAACATGTGCACCAGGTCAGCTCCATCACCCCTACACCAGGGGCATATCGGCTGTTCACCTTTATCAAATTTGGCCCCTCACTAGCAGTCATAAAGGTGCGGTGTAGCACATTTAACTGTATCAATTGAAATCAGGCATTCCTGGACACGTCTTTGGAAAATCTGAGAATGCATTCACACTCTTGCTCCCCAATTTCCACTCCCAAGTCTGATTCCCAGCAAGCTTTTTGCATGGGACTCTGGGGATTAGGTATATCTGCTAAGGTGCCATACAGTCGGGACAGCAGACGCCAGCCATCTTCCAGAGAGAACATCAAGACCAGCAGTAATGTTGCCTCAGGTTCCTCCGGCCATCTTGCCCATTTACGCTTAGCCACCCCCACCATTCTAATGTAATGCAGGGACTGCCCACCAGGAAGTCCAGTTTGCTCAGTGATGGACACTAGCTCTGTAAATCTGCCATTTTCAAACATAACATCTCAGGTAGAGATCCCCCAGCCCTCCCAGCGTCTTGCCACCATTAGCTCCTCTCTATTCCTGCCACTATCGGAAGGTCAGGTGAGTACAGGCAGTCCAGTTCCATCGATTTCAATGCTTTATGCCAGACCTTCCTACCCAAGCTGATTGGTAACGGTGTAGTGCCAAGGCAGTTCGATGGAAGCCATAATGCTTCTCTGAGGTGAGCAGGGGCCACCAGCCGCTGTAACAATAGCGACTCAGATGTGACCTCATCTGACAGCCATTTTGATGCGTAACTAAGTTGTGCCGCCAAATAGTAACCCTCCATGTTCGGGAGCTGCATGCCACCCTCCCTATATGGCAAACACAGAGTTGCCAGAGCGAACCTATGCCGAGCCGTGCCCCAAAGGAAACTCCTTACCAGAGAATCCAATAATCAAAAGGAGGCATTAGTGAACATTAGTGAAAAAGTACAAAAATCTAGGCAGAACAATCATCTTTACAATCACCACCTGGCCCATTAGTCAGAGTGGAAGCCGGGACCAAAAGGAGATTGACCTCCTCAGCTCTGGTAATAGCCCAACTATGTTGCATGTGTGCTGGTCTTCAGGTGTGTGCATACTGGGTACTCGTAGGTAGCGAAAGGCCACCTTCTCCCAAGGGATTCCCACATTAGGCAAAGCATCGGTTTTGACCCCGGTGAGACCAGCGAGCAGGAAAATACACAACTTCTCTCTAGTAAAGGATATCCTAGAAAATTTAGCAGTTATCAAGCACTTGCATGATTATTGGTAAGTTATGATGTGGGTCTCTTATATACATCAGGACATCATCCGCAAACAGCAAAATTAAGTGGCTAGTACCGTCAACCCAAATGCTTGCCTCCAAAAACTCTTGGCGTAGGTAGACCGCAAGCGGCTCCAGTGCCAGCACATACAACATGGGCAATAGTGAGCATCCCTGCCGTGTTCCCCTTTGACTGTCCCATGCCTCCGATACCTGCCTCCCAGATTTGACCATGGCAATCGGCGACGCATATAAAATTCCTACCCATCTCAAGAACTGTTCTCGGAACCCAAACTACCACAATGCTGCGAAGAGCAAATTCCCAATATAGTGTCTCGAAAGCTTTGAGCGCATCTAGCGATACCACCACATAATGTTCAGGGCTTTCATTGGTCTGTGCAATGATGTGTTGCAGCCGGCGTAAGTTTAGGCCAGTGCTTCGGCCAGGGATAAAACCTGTCTGGTCACTATGTATAAGGCCCGCAATCACTCTGCGGAGCCGCCCCACCGAAATTATTGTCAATATTTTCATGTCATAATTTAGCATAGCAAGGGGCCGATATGATTCACATTTATCTGTGGGTTTCCCAGGTTTGGGTATTGGGGCCACTAGGGGAATCCGCATGCTCACCGGGAGTGTGCCTTTGGTGCAGGCTTCCTCATAGACTTTGAGCAACACAGGGGCTAGTGTCGAGTTGTATGCTTTGTAAAATTCGGGCGGAAGTCTGTCGCTCCCAGGAGCTTTACTTGTGGCAAGCGAGGCACTCACATTGCGCACTTCATCAGCAGTGATGGGTTGATCCAATGCGGCCTGCTGTGCGTTCTCTAATTTGGGAAGAGTAATTTCCATAAATGTTTCCTCTAGGTTCTTTTGGGGGACCTGTTCCTCATGACCGTACAGCCGATAGTAAAACCTAGAGAAGATACCATTAATCCGGATAGTGTCCTGCACTTGTTCACATCCTCATCCCGGAGCGCGGTGGTCTGGTGTCTGGGGTGTTCCCACTTACACAGCCACGACAAGAGCCTCCCCAGCCTATCCTCCTCTGCATGTGCACTGGTGGATTTTGTTGTGTAATCAAACTTGGACAACCTTTCCCATGCCTCGAGACAGCAGCCCCGGGTGTCTGTCAGCCTCCCTTCACTCTGTTGTAGCCCTCCACTCTGGGCCTGTAGATCACATATCTCGTCCTCTAAGGTTTCTAGTTCAGCCCTCAGAATTCTTCTAATACCACTGCACTAGCAATCACCTCGCCCCTGACCACCACCTTCAGGATTTCCCATACAGTACTCCACTCCTGCACTCTGCCCACGTTATGCTCCAGAAACTCTGTTAGTGTCTCCTGCAATTTATCCCTGAAGCCTTTTTCAGTCAGTGCATCCGTCGGCATAGGCCACATCGGGATGGGGGGTCGCGAGCTCTCTAAGTTCCAAGTAACCACCAGAGGTGAGTGGTCTGGTATTGTTCTCCCCAGGTATTTGGCCCCGCTCAGTTCAGCCCTCTGTATCCGTCCATCAAAGATATAATCAATCATAGTGTACAAAGAATGTGGTGATGAATAGAAGGAGTAGCCCTTACCCTCAGGATTCAGCTCTCGCCATACATCCACCAAATCCATGTTAGTTAATGTTGCATTAAGAGCTGTGGATGCAGGTGACGGCCCTCCCCTGGGAATTGTGGATCTGGCGAGCACGGGGTCTCTAGCACAATTGAAATCGTCTCTCCATAGGAAGAAGCTACCCCTGTGGTGTGCCACCCGGGATCTAAGTGTTTGTAAATGGGATGGAATTCTATGGTTCGGGAAGTAAGAATTAACTATACACACCTCAGTGCTATCAATATAACACCGTAGGATAAGGTACATCCCCTCCTTGACGGCCTCCATCTACAGTAGCTGGAACAGCAAAGTGTTGATTATCCAAGTAAACACCCCCCCCCAGCATATTTAGAGTGCATGGCCCCCTACTCTTTCCCTCCCCATCGTTCACAGACCTTTTCCAGCTCCTCAGCCGTTAGGTGGATCTCCTGAAGCAGGGCAATGGATATCTTTTTGCGTGCCAGGAAAGATCAGGTACGTGCCTAGCCCATGCACATTCCAGGTTAGTAATTTAATGGGGGTCATAGATTAGGTGTCCGCCCACGAGCCCGTTCCCATGTGTACCACCAACACATGTCCCAATCCCAGCAGACCTGAGACCCCGTATTCGGCTTCTGAGCCCTGCTAGCTTGAGCCCAGCCAACCAGTGAAACCTGAAAACAAACTTATGACCCAGAATGCGTGGAAAGCATAAAACCATTAACAACATAATAAACCAAACAGGTTCGCCCAGCAACTGCACAATGTGTACAGCGCTCAGGCGCACCCGTACCACATGGGCCTATACAGGCCATAGTGTGCCGAGTAACGGGTGTCAGCAACAGGGCAAAACCAGCCTATGCACGGGACAGACCAGACAAACCAGTGGTGGGCGATCAAACTTTGCCCCCATCATTGGTGAAACAATTTGTTCTGACGAAAATAGACCATATAAGGCACCTGTGACTCTGTAGAAGCTCATCATCTGGTGCTCAAGTGCACCATTCCTTTAGTGCAGCCAACCCGACTCAGCATTGACACCAACTGCGTTATGTGACAGGTTCTTCCCCACTAGACAGATTATTATGTTCCAGCCACATGTTAGCTGCCGCAGGGTGCTCAAGAAAGTGTTCCCGGCCCTTGTAAATCATTTTTATCCTGGCAGGATACATAAGTATATATTTTCCATTCAGGTGCCTGAGTCTCGCTTTGATCGGTATAAAATAATTCCTGGCCCTCTGGACCGCCTACGTGTAGTCCGGATAAATTGCTATTTTGGAGTTGTCGCTCTGGATCTCTCCCCCTTCCCCCGAGTGCTTCAAGATTACCTCTCTGTCTGAAAATTTAAGATCTTTGCGATGACTTGTCTAGGGTGTGACCCCGGAGGGGGCCTCTTCTGCAGCGAACGGTGAGAGCGCTCAACGCGAAACCTTGCGATAGGTTCCCAGCGCCAATTTCCTGCAATAGTAAGTTCTCCACATACTGAATGGGATTCAAGCCCTCAAGCCCTTCTGGGAGCCCAAGCAACCTGACGTTGTTACGCTGGGCCCTCCCTTCAGAATCTTCAGGCCGCAGTTCCAGAGCAGTGTTCCTTCTCTCCAACTCCCAGACCTGGGATTCCAGATCCTTCGTAGAATCTCGCGTCTGTTTCAACTCCGTCTCAGCCGACGTAACCTGCTCAGCCAGATTGTGGACGTCCTGTCGCAGCAGCTGCATATCTACCTTGACCTCATCAGTTCTGGTTTCCAATGAGGATCTCAGTGCAGCTGTTGCGGCCAGCACCAGATCTTCCTGGGTGCCTGTGCCAGAAGTGCCTGACTCTGTCTGTGATGCTGGCGTACTCTGTACTGATCCCGGGCACTGCCTGCATTATTAGATGAGTCCATGATCGTAGATTTGTCCTTGCCCTCGGTGGGGGCATGGTTGTGTAAGTGTGAAACAGCCAGTGGCCAAAGTCTCAGCGTTAGTTTCGAGCTACGGTTCGCTTATACTGCTATCCTCACCTCGCCCTCAGTGCACTCTGCAGCAGTCTGGCAGAGGCAGTACACAGCTCAGTCCCCAGTTCCAGTGGGAGCTGTCAGATGTCACCCCAGTACCACTAGTTTAGTTACCGCAGACAGGGGAGGCAAGCCCTGTTGAGTCAGTGTACTTCAGCCAGTACCAGGAGCACACGGTCCCCTCAGGTGCAAGAGGCCCAGACACAGGTTCGGACCCGCTCTGTGTCGTACCGTTGAGTGTCATATAGATCTATTGCGGCACACCCTGTTCTCTCCACCAGGTGCACTACAAGGAAGCTCCTGCGGGTGGGAGGAGTTTAAGTGTTCGATGCTTCCATCAAGAAGTCTTTGGTGGCAAGTAGCAGTGAGCCACCCCACCCAGCTGGAACGCCCCTGTTCTAGGGTCTCAAACCTTCAGCAATCCGTCAGCCCCCGAATGACACAACTGTTCCACCAGCCAGCCACACCTCCTGCGTTCTCCAGCCTCAGAGCTGCCAGCGGGGTGCAAGCTGCTCCTCCAAGTGGGCACCCTCTCTTGCCCTTGTGTGCTCCAGTTTCTATGCAAACAGCTACTTCAACCTCTCCACAGGCATTGCCGACAGGCGTGCAACTGCCACGCCAAGACCTGCAGTATCCCTGAAGCCTCCAATCCCAGTATCAGTGAACAATAGCACCCCTGGAGCAGTTACTCAGAGTTTTCTTGCCTTAGCGTGGGTCTGTCAGCAGCTTAATTCATGTGTTTTAAGCCCTTCCACAGTATCGTGTGGCCATCCTCCAACCCAAGAGGCTCTACTGTATGTGGCAGCAGGGCATAGGCCGGGCAATCACCTCCAGTCTTTTAGTTTGTTGCGCAGCACCAGCCACAACAAGTCCAGTCCGCACTGTGCATGCATGTCCAGAGCCCACAGACCATTAAAGCAGTCCTCTTCCAGCAACAATCGCCAATACGGGTGGGCTCCGAGAGATCCAGTTATGTAGTGACTGAACTAGCAGCTCTCCCCGACTAGCTCTTACTGCGTTCTTCCTCACAAATCCGTCTCCAGGTGCAGCGTTGCCAATCCGTAGTGCAACTGCTATCTTGCCACCACTCAGATACAGCACATGTGGTCCGCAATGTCTGAGTGGGGCAAATCAGCTGCTCATTCACCCCGCAGTGCAGCACACACCCCAGGCAGTCCGCCAGTGGCCCCGTGGAGCAGCTCTATCCTTGCAGGTTTCGACTCAGGGGCGGGGTGCTCCAGTTCCCACACTGTCTCACCCACTCTGGCACGACAGATCGCACAAGCGCCGTGGGCATACCCGCTCTCACCAGCTCCCGAGCCGCTCACGGACACCTTGCGCCAGCCAGCGCATCCTCGCTGGTCTCCAGCACCTGACGCCTGCGTGTGTGTATTCGCCCGCTTCAAAGGGCAGGTTTGCAGCCTGTTGCGAGCCCCAGGTATGTTCACTGCCATCCCGTCCGAGATCCGACGGCTCCTGCACACCAGCACCAGGATCCGGGTCATTCACATGTGCTGCGGGCAGGCCTACGTTTTTCGGGGGCAGCCTATCAGCCACTCAGGGAGCCCCCGGTAGCAGTCGCGCCCGAGACTTGCTCAGCACCCAGGTCGCAAGGGGTGCGCGCGGCCACATCTCTTCCCCTTCTTCTCTTCCTCGCTACAGCCCGGCTCCAGGCGCTTTTTTCCCAGCACGGGGCTGGAGCATCAAACACACGTTCTCTGGGCAGACCGCTTCAAATCAGCATGGAACACAGCATTCCAGTTAGGTGCCAGCTTCTCCTGCATGCAGATGTCCTTGCAAACTGTTCTTTTTATCTGCAACCACCGTTTTATCAGGATCAGTAAAGGATTGCGACAGGAGCTCTGTTAAATCACAGCCTAACACCATGGGCATAGGCCACGCCCCCAAATTAACATAATTTAAAGATGGCTGCCAGTTTACATATAGCGGCACTTCAGACACAATTCCATGTATGCTAAAATATTACACAAAAAATGTTACAGTGTGTTGATGCTAAGTTAGTTATATAAAATGTATTCCTACACAAATATTGTTAATCTTTTGCTCAACCATATCTCCTTAAGAAAATTGAATAGGTTATTGCAATCTTCAGGATGTATGCAAACAGCTGTAAAAAAAATAAAATAACTTTGAACAGCTATGATTAAACTTTTATATTGGAATGAACTTTGCCTGAGAACCCTTGAAGTAAAATGCCTGTTTCACATACACCACTCCTTTACCCCTAGATCTTCTTTACCTTTCATCAACATGGCAATTTGTCTGCAAACTATTTGTCATTTAAAGATGTCTGCCACTTTGGATATATCAGCACTTGAGACACAATACAACAATAATTGAATTCTAGGTATGATAATCAATACAGAAAAAAGTGTACAGTATGTTAGTGCTGGATGTGCTATATAAAATTAAAATGTGTTTCTACAAAATATTGTGTTTTGTTTTTTAACACTATCCCTGTAAGAAATGTAGGCTATTGCAATCCTTGGCCCTGATGAAAACAACCGTCAAAATAAAAACCTTTTGGACAAAAATAATGTAACTTTTGGATTGTATTGAATTATTCCCTGGTCACCCCTGAAATAAGATGTTTAATATAAACCAATCATTTCCTCCAAATTTCCTTCACCCTTCATCACAGGTGCCATTTTTCTACAAACTATTTGTGGGTCTGCTCTGCTCTCCAACTTTATATAAATTCACAAGTACAGTCCAGACGTTGTATGTTACAATACACAATGGGCCTCATTACGACCCTGGCGCTAAGGGGTTAACGGTGCCATAAAAGGCTGCAGCGCCGTTAACCCCTTTGTGCCTATTTACGAGGTCCCTTTGTGGCTCCCGACCTTAACGGCTGGTCTGGACCAGCCGTTAAAGTAGGGACCCGCAAAGGGACCTTGAAGGTAATTACGGTACCGCAATTTGCGGTACCGTAATTACCGCCTTCCCCATTCCCATTGAGCCCTATGGGGCAAAAATGGGAATGGGGAAGGGCCAATGGTGCATGGGGAATTACCGCCCTGCCAACCTTGGAATGGGGTGGTAATTCCCCATTGCACCATGTGAACTCGTTACAATACTGGCAGCAACCATGGTGCTAATAGCGCCATTGGTTACCGCCAGTGTTGTAATGAGGTCCAATGGGTCTCATTTTGAGTTGGTCAGTGCAGTAATAACGTGCCGGTATAAACGTATACCGGCACGTTACCGCACCAGCAAACTACGAGTTTGCTGCTGAGGTGGCGGAATGACCTCCAGCTGAAAGCTGGAGATCATTCCACCACCTTACTGACAACATTCACCAGTATTACAGGCGCTGGTAATGCAAGCACCTGTAATACTGGCAAAATCCCCCATGGAGTCCAACGGGACTCCATGGAATGGGGATTCAGACCGGCTACCACCACTTGTAATCCGGTGGGCATTCCGCCGGACCGAGTGCCGGTAACAGTAATTCACTTTGCCGGTGTTCTGGCAGATTTACTGCCAGAAAACCATCAAATTTGTAATTAGCCCCAGTGGATTCATTACGAGTATGATGGTGAGGTAAAGAGTGGCAGTAATGGAATTACCAGCACATTTACACGAGCTTCATGGAAAAGTGGAGGAACAACCACCAGCAATTCACTTGGGGTAGTTCCCCAATTTAGCTGCAAAAATGGAGGAATTACCACCAGTGTAACTACCACTCACAGTAATTACTCCAAACCCTAATGGTATGATTCCATAATGGGGAATAACACAACCTCACAATCCGGAAGATTCATCTATATCAAAAGGTAAATCCACCCAAACCAATTTTCCCGAAAAACACTTCCTTATAATTTCTTAGTACACACCTAATGCAGGTTAGTGACTCCTGGTACCCCAATAATCTACTTGCGCTTGACACTTCAGTCTGCCCATAAATAAATACAACCTAATGACAATTTATGACAAATTGGATTGTGCTCTACAGGAGTACAAGGATGGGTTGGGACGAAAATGCCCACTCAGCCCCCACGCTTCTACAAACCAAGAGCCAACACAATCATAAAGGTAAAACAGACACAGTTAAGAGATATACCTCCTTTGCCTTTTGTGTTATTGTGGGCTGAGGGAAGGCTATGCTCTTAAGAGGGGTGTGAATGTGATTCAGCAGCGACCCAAATAGCAAAACATAACAGTCCAAAATAAAGGGAAGGTCCAATCAAGGTTCTTTAAAATTAGATATAGTTTAATAAAACACACCATCTGCAAAATAACTACAAAACACTACAGAAAACCCACCTCTGAGGAAAGAACAGTGAATAAGCAAAGATAGCTCAATGCGGCAGTTAATGAATCAGGGATGTAAGGCAAGTAAAAACCACAATGCTCTTTAAAAAGGATATGTCTTCTTGGATGCAAAAAAGGGAATGAGTGACCTAACCAGTCTCTAGGGCCGAGAACTGGACCGAGGGGCATTTTATAGTTAATAGTAACTTTTTGTAGTTCTTGGCAGTTTGTCAGGGTAAATCCCCAACTTCCATCAGTGATGCAAGCGGATCAAACGCAGTTCTAGTACATTGGATCGTGTGTGTACAAGCAGTAAGTGGGTGTTAAGCATGTTCAAATGCAGTAGCTCTGCATGGCTCAGATCCAGCGTTGGGCGAATCCGGTCAGGATGCTCACAAGGATCTGTTCAAAGTAGAGCCAGGTCGAGTCGGGTTGTAACCACCAGGAAGGGTCAATGAGAGACGCTCCAGCGGTTCGAGTTGGAAGATGTCAATGATTCGAATTGATGACCCTGTGGCTCGGGTGTGTGGTTTGGTGAAGCAGCAGTTCAAAGGCGAGTCGGGTCAACTTGTGGTGTTACCCCTGGTTCAAGTTAGCAAGTGTCTCTCCAGAGGTTCGATTTGGGTCCCGGTGACGAGCGGTTCATTCAAGCCTAGCAGGTGACGGGCTTAGCAAGGATGCAATGCAGCATCAAGCTGGTTCCACATGCAGACAATGCAGTTCGAATGGCCAGAGGCGTGCCAAAGGCAGCCCCAGCGGGATCCCTCTGGTTCAATGAGTGGCAAACGTGGTTTGACACATTTTGACCAGTTTGGAGCAGCTGAACAGAGAGCCTTAGCTGATCTGGATCTCCAGATTCTGTGAGACCTACTCCAGAGGCCCTAGGACAGGATGAGTCCTTTCAGGATCTGCTCTCCAAGCCTTGGGAGATTCTGGTGCAGAGTGGTAGGTCCTGGTCCACAGCAAGAGTCACCCAGAATGTGCCTTGGAGTGGTTAGGGGGCAGAGCTTTCCTCTGCCTTGGACTGCTCCTTTTTACACCTCAGTGGTTGAGGGCTTTGAAAAGTACAACTCTCTCAAAAGAGGTCCAGTGAAACCTTCACAGGTGTTGTTCCAGAGTGAATCAAAGGGGTGGTGAGAGACCCCTTCTTTTAAATGTAAATGTCCACAGGTGATTGGACTAAAGCTAGCTTGCCTTAGTGGTCCAATCCCTGTTCTTGAAAGAAGTGGACTTTACCCTTCTGACATCACACCCAAAGGGCGTTGCTCCAGAGGAATGGACAAGAAGAAGAAAGATGCAGAGATAAACAAAAGGTTAGACGTCTTCCTTCACTGTACAGAGCCCTCCTGACTACTCTATCCCAGACCCTCTTCCTTTCTCACAAGGATCAAAGGCATTTAGAAAAACAGCACACAAGTGTGAGGCAGCTTCTTTTCAATGGGTGTGCTCCTTTGATGCCTGGCCCTAAGGCAGCTGCCTGAAGGGCAGCCTGCTCTGGCGGTGGGCATTACCTACCCTCATAAAGAGATCAAAGAAGAGGCATGGCACTGAAAGTTTCCTGCCCTGTCCTTTGGCAGGCTCAGCCTCTTGCCCAAATACACATCACCTTCCATAACATGAGCTGGCTTACTGGAGCTGACACATGTGTGGTATCAAATTGAATGGGACTGCAATAATTATTAGTGCCATGCACCATGCCTTAACTCAGGCATAGCTTTATTTTGGAGTTTAACCTGCCACTATCATGATCCCTAGTTTTGGCACATGCAGGCATATCTTAAATGCAGCCCCTGTGCTGCGGAGACTTGGCTGTCACTGCTGCTGTCTAATGGACAATTGTGACCTCTGAACCTGCTCTGTGCCACTGGTAGAGCAGGCGCTGCAAATCAGGATACGGATGCAGCAGGACTCAGATACACCAGATGCTTTTGACATCGAGTTTATGAAAAGGGAATCTGATTAGCACATTACCCATTCAGAGATGGAATTACCCGCATAATTATATTATTTAACAAAAATCCAAAAAGTCAGGGCTTTAACACATTTGCCAAATGGCAATCCGTCATACCCTGTAAAGCGGCCACCACCCAAAGCATGAAGCGTGCCATCCTAAATAAAGAGGGGTGCGTAATCTCTGCATTTGGTATACCCTTCATTTTTCTGTCTCCACATCTTTGCATGAGCACCTGTTCGAGGAGGTGTGAGGCAGAGGGCATAATCTTATTGCAGAACACTATAATGATCTGAAAGTTATAGGGCCTCATTACACGGTAGGCGGTAAAAATCGCCAATTACCGGCATGGCGTAATTATCGTGTCCGCCCTTGCAAGAGGCCGCAAATTGCGTGCCATTACGAGATGGCGGCCACGAGCCTACCGCCATGCCCGTAATGAGCCTACCACCATGCTGCAAAAGTCCCCAAAAAGTCCCTTAACGGCATCGTCGAAAGCGCTGTTAGCACTTCCGACCTGCCGCCACATGCAAATAGCGGTCTTCGCAAATAGCGGTGACCGCCATTAGCGGTCACCGCTAATAGCGGTTACTGTAATTTTGCGGAACCGGAAATAGCGTCATCGCACCGGAACGGGAAAGAATACGGCGGCCATCTTTAAAAACACAATCCATTGCCATCCTCCTTATCCAGGACACCTTACCAGGAACCACGTTGGAAAATACACCAAGGACACCGTTAAGATGCCCCAGGCTGTTAAAAAATCGTCTGAGCAGCAACGCAAGGAGAAATTTAGCAAGGAGGAGCTCCTTATGCTCACGCAGACACTAGCAGAAAATGCACAGGTGGTCTTCAATAACGACATGCGTCGGGAGACCATTGTGAAGAAGAAGGCCATCTGGGAAGAGGTAGCCCACAAGGTCAGCGCGGTAGGCACCACAACCCGCACAGTTAAAGACTGCCGAAAGAGGTGGGATGAACTCCGGCTCCGTGTGCGGAACATTCTATCCGTTAACCGCAACCTGGCTACGGGCACAGGAGGAGGCAGTGAATCGCCAATCAAGCTCACTGAGTGGGAGGAGACGTGTGCATCAACTATCGGGGTGGAATCCATCGAGGGAGTTGGACAAATGGAGCATGGCGTGGCCATTTCGTCTGATGGAGGTGAGTGTATGCATCAAACAATGCACAGTGAAGTGTGATGTTCCCCCCAATCATGTGTCCATATGAATGCCGTGGATTCAGCCACAAACAAACATGCATGCATCACCACATACCCGTACAACACAGAGCCATTCATGCATGACCCACCCAACATCCCCATTACCTGCATCCACACTAAAGAGCCCTAAATGCATAGAACGGCATGACGTATTCATTTAGCTCAAGGCAGGTCGACCCATGACTGATGGTTTTCCACATTTCTCACCCGTACAGGATCACACACTGACACTGAGGAGGCACGCACTTCCACACCTGCTCCCACATCCAGCAAAAAACCCAGGAGGGATGCCACAGGGGACACCGCCACATCCGCAAGGGCAGCCAGAACGAGTGACCATGACCACAGGGACAAAGGCAGCCGGAACACCAGTTGCACGCATCCACAGGCCATGCCTGCTCCCGTCGTGGCACCCACGGAAGTGTGTCTCCCAGCAGGTGAAGGCAGCATCGAGGGAATGCACTCTGCTGCCACCAGCTCAACGGGTGAGGCAGCAGCCACTGCCCCACCTTCAGATGAGGAGGAAACACCTGCCATTGATGATGAAAGCCAGAGCCCCAGACCAACAAGCCCCTTACTGGCAAGCCCGAGGTTCTCTTCAGGTCCGGGTAGTCATGGAGAGTCACCCACCCCTGAAGGGCCATGGAGCCCCCAGGTATTCTCTCCTGATGCAAGTGCAATGGATCTAGGTGCATCAGCCATCCCACCAGCACCCACCATGCGACATGACCTCTCGTACATCTTTCAGAGGCAGACCGAGATGAGTGGCCTAGTAGGGCAACATGTGGCTGAGACATCCCGCCTGAGGGAGGACATTGCTACACTTGCACAGCAGACGAGGGAGGGCATGGAGGCATGCACCAACCGAATCTGCAGTGAAATGGCCCAACTGCGGCAGGCCATGAACCGCATAGCAGACGCTATTGAGCGTCGGTACCCACTCACGGCCCAGGAAGAACCAGGCCCCTCCTCGCCGGTCTATGCGGAACCTGCGGCGCACCGCTTCACAGCCACCAGATGACGATGCAGGCACTGGCAAATAGGGCCACCAAGATTCGGGTGCCACATGTGGCGATGGACACATTCACGCCATGAGACTCGCATGGGCGTGTTGAGGGGGGAGGGGGGTAAGGGTGTATTTGGGTGTGTTGAGGGGGGTAAGGGTGTATTTGGGTGTGTTGAGGGGGGAGGGGGGTAAGGGTGTATTTGTGGAGTTGGGGTAATGCACTTTGTATCACATTATGTTCAATATACACTGTTCTGAGTTTGAAACCCAAGCGTGGTCTCCATTATTGTGTATGTGTCATTCATTGTGGACAGGGTCCTTTGTGGGCCTCGAAACATGCACCAGGGCAACAATTCCCATCTACGTCCATGCTGTTTCACCTTGGTGCCTGATGAGATTACAGAATCAGATGCTGATGCACATCGTGTGCCTCCTTGGCACTGCCTCTTTCATGTCCTGCCGGGGCATTCCACCCGCACTCATCCCCAGCCACATCAT
This sequence comes from Ambystoma mexicanum, assembly GCF_040938575.1. Classification (NCBI taxonomy): domain Eukaryota; kingdom Metazoa; phylum Chordata; class Amphibia; order Caudata; family Ambystomatidae; genus Ambystoma; species Ambystoma mexicanum. The sequence continues at coordinate 1,270,639,430 of NC_090929.1, read as the reverse complement.
ACTCTTCTGGTGGTTGCATGTCAATTTCAAGTGGCATAGGCACATTCCATCATATGCACATTTTGTGATGCTCTACACATGCCATGGTTGTCTTTGCCACTTTGACACGGCCGTACAGGAGTGCCACACCCAGGCCGCTTAGGCAGCGGAGCACTGTCATTGGAAGGATGTGCAATATTGTTGTCCTCTTCCTGATGGTTCTGTGGGTTCCATACAGGGGTTAGGAGCCACCTCCTCAGTGGATAGCTGGCATCGCCTGTATGGTGTGAGGAATGGGTACCTGTTACGGCTCACCTCTGGTGCTGGCTGTTGTTGTTGGTGCTGCAGTGCTATCATGTACTCCAGCCCATCATGTCATGCTGCTGCTATTGGGACCATCTTGGTGTGGGAAGGGGTGTGGTGTGCTCTTTTGTGCTGCCTGTCTCCATTGCATACACCTGTGCTGATTGTGTCCACCTGTGGCAGATGGGTACACTGGTCAGGTCTCTTAACGGGTGCTTTTCGATGCCGTTATTTGTGCCATGCCGGAAAGGGGTTTTTAGGTGTTTTCCATGCCGCTAATGCCATGTCCGCATGGCTTGTGATGCCCTGGTATTAGCGCCATGGCGCTAATTCCGGCATGGGGGTCGCGTGCCCGCGGACTTGCCGCTATTAGCGGCACCGTAATTAACGGGTGTGCTAATAGCGGTTGGTCCAGGTCGTGATTGGCTTGGGAAATTACCGGTACCGGTAATTCATTACCGGTACCGGTATTCCCTTACCGCACAACGTGTAATGAGGCCCATAGTCATTATTCACAGCCCCTTCCACATTAAACCCTGTGGATGCAGTCGGAGTCAGTCATAACAGGCATGGATATCCTGCTGTATTTTATGCCAGTCTAAACTCTTATAGTGCAGCTGTAGTTTAAATATAAAGCACCAGAACTTGATTATGGGATTAAAAGGCATCAAACTAAAAGGTGTTAAAATAAGGCTTGTTATCGTGAAACACTTTATTTAACAGAAAGCGGTGTGTGTCTGCAGAGCAGACTGTCAGATAAGTCAAAAATGTAAACATGGTGCCACCATGAGTCTGCTAGGCATTGCCATAGGAACGCAGACAGTGTACACAGGGCATAACAATTGCAGTGAATACAATTTTCTCGTGATAAGCACGTGAATGGTTTTCAGTCAATAGTGTCAAAACCTTTTTGACAGCTTTAGTGCAGACTGGACGTATTTGCTAATGATTGCAAAGAGCTAGCCTGTGGGTTCTGGCGCTCATCCCGGACTTATTTGTTTACATATTCACTGACGGAAAAGTTCAATTTGCAGCTCAAAATTATGGCAAACTAGACTTCTTTTTTCTGCACTTGGAAAAACATTGTTAAAGCAAATGGGTAGATTCATGGAGGAGTTCCACTCTTCAGACGTCTGCATCCATGGTTCCCACCTCGCACGTCACTGCTTAACGACTGTGATTTACAAGGTGTAGGTTAGCCTGGCTGCAGACAACATGGACTAACAGCCAGCCACCCCTTGCATCCCTAAGTGTATGGCGTGTTCACGACTACTAGGTATGCAGTTGATCACTGAACCCAGTTGTTGGGTGTCACGCCCATACACGCGTGAGTTCAGTGAGCACAGTGCTGCACAGCTGCATTGCTAGGCCTTAAACAGCCCATCAGTGAAATGCAGAACATGCATGTGCGCCTCTTTTTGCGGAGGTGAAATGTAAAAGAAAAATTCAAATGCTCATGTCAGGCATAATTAGTGTTCATATTTTGTGCAGAGGAATTCTTCCAGGGGTCTTAAAACACTCCTGACATTATTTTGCATTCCCCTGCTGCTGGTTTACAACAGTGGAGAGAGACCAAGCTCAAGCACAACCTAAATCTGGGATGCGATTGCAACTGCTCCAGTCCTACCGGCCACACGCATTCTGCAGACGAACTGCATTAAAGTAGTGGATATGCATGTGCACAGCCATGTGCACTCGCAGATTCAATGTTGCGCATCTTTGCACACACAAAATGTCAGTGCTTTCTCCACTTGCGTGTGCTCGGTGCAGATGGAAGTGGAGAAGCCCTATTTGAGAAATTCCCTAGTGTGTTTTCCAATGGTTTGAGAATTGAAAAAGGTGTAAAATAGCTCATCGGGCTGAGTGCCTTCTTCAGGACCAGCAGATGCAGAATCAAGACCAGTCAGGTATCACCCAGTCTTTGTTCCCGAGTTTGATAATATGGGCATCATTAACTTGAGTGATTGTAACTGTCTCGCCCCAATGCATTTTTTGCTGACTTTTTTACCACAACAATATCGAATCAAGTTCAAATCAATGTACATTACGCACAGAGTAATCCACGATCAAGGCGCAGAGTTCCTAAGAGACAAATTAAACCTACATCGCCCAACAAGGATGCTCAGATAGAGCAGCGACATCCGTTTGGACCAAAACCCTACAACAACAAAAATGTTGATATGATATGATAAGGCATTTATAACGCGGCTATACATGTGTGTTTCAAGGCGCGACGAGGCAATGGAGGGGAAACAGAGGGAAAACAGAGACAACAATCCTACTAGGCCAGGTGGCAGTGAGATCGCGCAAGTGCAGGGGAGGGAGGAAGGAGAAAAGTGCAGGGGGAAAGGGGAGGGTCCAGTGAAGTACATAGGATAGCAGTAAAATAAAGACGATAAATAAACATGCAGCCAGCTGGTGGCAAGTGCAAGGGTAAGTGCAGACATCAGGTGTCAAGTGCTAGTAGGGGCTGTAGGGATACAGAAACAGTCCCTGAGTGCATGGTTGCCACAGAGGCAGTCCATGTGTGCAACTGGCTGGGGCGGGGCGGGGGGAACCAGGGCTCGAGATCAGAGGGTAAGAAGGTAACCAGTGTAGTTTCAGAATCATCTAGGAGATCAGTAGCAGTGAGGAGAAGAGAAAGCAGAAGCAAAGAGCAAGGTCTTGAGGTGCTTCCGGAACCAGAGATGGTTCTCCTCAAGTTTCACAGTGGCAGGGAGGCTGTTCAAGAGGGAGGCCCTAGCAGAAGAAAGAGATTTACCACCAATTTGCTGCTTGGCGAAGCGACTAACCCTGAGGGAGTTAGAGGCGGATGAGCGAAAAGCCTGAGAAGGAAGACATTTAGGAAGAGAGAGTTGAAGGTATTGAGGTCGCAGGCCCCAGAAGGCATTGTGGACAATGCAGAGGGTTTTGAACTTAACCCTCGCCACCACTGGGACCCAGTGCAGAGATTTCAGTCGTGGAGAGATACGATCCCTGGGCTTGAGGCCAAGGACAAGAATCGCAGTCCTATTTTGGATGAGTTGCAGAGGGCGGAGAGTAGAGGTAGGCAGGTTTAGAAAGTGGCTGTTGCAGTAGTGAAGCCTAGAGAGAACTAGAGCTCTGGAGGCAGCTTCTGGCGGAAAGAGAGGAAAGGAAGAATACCTCTGAGGAAGTGCAGCGGTAGTGTGACTTCTTAAAGACGTCAAAGATGTGAGGTGAGAAGGAAAGTGTGGAGTCGAAGATGGCACCAAGGTTTTTAGCCCCACAGGTGGGAACAGGAGGAGGGCCAAGGGAGGCCGGCCAGAGAGTGACAGGAAAGGAGGGAGCCGGTGTGCCAATGAGGAGAATCTCAGTCTTACTGGCATTAAGGCAGAGATCATTGGCGGCACACCACTCCTGGATGGCGGACAGACAATCAGAGATGAGAGAAGGTGAAGAGGTGGCTGAAAATGAGCTGAGTGTCATCCGCATAGCACTGAAAGTTGGGGCAGAGGCGGCAATGTGCTGGGCAAGAAGTGTTAGGTATTGGTTGAACAGCCAGGGAGAGAGGTTAGACCCCTAGGGAACACCACAGGAGAGATAGAGATAGAGGAGAGGAAGGAACAAGTTGGACCTGGGAGGGTCAATCAGAGAAGAAGGAGGTCAGCCAAGCCAGGGCCTGATTGGTGATACCCAGGTTATCACAGATATGGTTGAGCAGGATGACATGGTTGACCGTATCAAAGGCATAAGAGAGATCAAGTAAGATGAGGACACAGGGGGTGTTGGAATTGAGGTTGGAGAGCGAGTCTTCACGGATGTTCAGGAGAGCAGTATCCATGCTTCTGGCAGTTTTGAAGCCAGGCTGATGGTCATGGAGACACCCAACAGATTCAGAGTGAGGGTTTAGCTGGGAGACGGCCAGCTTTTCCAGGAGTTTGCCCAGGAAAGGAGTGATGGAGATTGGACGATAGTTAGCTGGGCAGGAAGGGTCAGCAGAGGGTTTCTTAAGAAGAGGGTGCACAAGGGAGTGCTTCGGGGGGAGGGGAAGACTCCAGTGGCGAAGGAGTGGTTGCAGAAATCAGCCAGAACAGGAGCCAGGGTGTCAATGTGGTCCTTGATGGTTTTGGATGAAAAGGGGTGAACTTGTTTTGACAAGACTTTCATAGATTGGACTTGTCTTGAAACCTCGTCTGAGGAGAACAGGGGAATTCAGAGAAGGAGGGAGGAGAGGTGGTTGAAGAAGGGCCAGCGGAAGAGCAGGGAGTAGAGGGAGGAGGAGGAGAGGAAGAGAGAGAGGACAGGATGTCCTGAGTTTTAGAGATGAAATTGGCCCATTGTTACCATCATCATGGCTGAGGTTGGCATACTTTTCTCACAACGCTGAAGTCCCAGTTGGCACACACAGAAGAACAAGAGCACAAAGACGATGATGGGGACCAGTATTTTCATTGCCACATTTACCCATGATGGTATCCAACTGAACAGATTGTCGAACCACGTGCTTTCTTCTGTGCCTCCTTCCGTTCTCATCCTTTCTCCTAAATTGTGTACTGCTGTTATCACATGTGAGAGTGTCCCGATATCAGCATCCTCAGTTGGCACGAATGTGCAACACGCCCCCCAATTTTTCGGCAAGCACCACCGTCCATCGCCGTGAGGAGATCTAAGACATATCTGTTTTGCATTGTCATTAGGTGCAGTGCGCGGAGCTCTATTTTAATCACGTTGAACCCTTCTTCAGCGTCGTTAGCCAGTTGTATGAGCTCCCAGTGCACTATCTGCAACCATTTGGCGTTCGTTCGTGCTTGCAGTCGCGGGACAAGGAGTGAGGTGAAAAATGCCTATGCTGATGAAAAGAGTTTGTATTTCTGCGGGATCTCAGCAAGGAGCTTCGTTGATTCGGATGAGATGTAATTGGAGGATCTTTTACTTCGTGTCAATCTTCTCTTTAGTTCATATTCTGACAATAGTTCATATGCTGGAGCTTCTGTTATCATTAGTTGGGGCGCTGTCGATGGTTCAGCCGGTTGCCCTGCTGTCGATATGCCAGCCGATTACCCTGCTGCCGATATGCCAGCCGATTGCCCTGCTGACCGTTGGATATGGCTCTCTGGTATTACCATCAGTGCTGTGTGGAGGGTGGCTAGAGCACAAGTTCCTTTCCACGATGCGGGGAGGTGCACGTAGGTTTGTTTGCTGCAAACCCAGTACATATCCATTAGTGCAGCGGTGCCTTTCTTCATGTCAGGTATGATTACTGTCTTGTTACATTTCATTGTCTCCCCCATGTTCACTCTTCCCTCCCCATGGAAACACAGTTCATGTGGCACTTCTTTCTGTATTTTGATAGTTTTTTCTAATGCTGTGACCCACGTTAGCTTTGTGGCATGTTGCGACCAGATGGGGTCACATACCTCCTTTATCCATTGGAAAGTTTCATTGGATAGGCCTCGAAGTGCTTCTGCTTTGCATTCGATAGTTTCTTCGTGCCACTTATTTTTTTGCATATCCTGTCCCCCTGATGACCAGAAATGGTTCCTTAAGGCAGATTACTCCTTGGTGGCTGCTTGTTCACGTTCTCTCATTCTCCAGTTTTTTCAATGTGATGGTGTGTGCTTGGAACGTGCTCTTTATTCTACACAAAACCAGATTAATTAAACATTGGGCCTTCGACAAGGGCACTTCCTGCGGTACTAACATTTTCGGTGTTCCTGATGCATGCGGAATGAGTGAACAGACGTAGCAGCTTTCATTTGTTGCTTGCTTCGCCGTGGCACTCATGTCGGAATACCATTTATTTGATTGATCTGGGTGGGGGGATCTTCTATTTCGTCTAACCCCAGGTCATGATAGATGTCATATCTTTTCTCTCCCGCCCCCCTTTTTCTCCTCCTTTTCCCTTCCTTGTCATTGTTTTTCACCCTTTTGTAATGTATTGGAAACACTCCAGCCGAGGTTGTGTCATTGTTATTAAATATGACATGTGTATCTTCATCAGTAGCAGCAACGTCGCGTGAGGTAGGGTGTGTGGTTGTCTGTGAATGTGCACTTGTGTTAGTTAAATCATTTGGCCAATAATAATCTCCAACGTATTCGTTAAACTCATGAACATCACTCATATTTATGTTCGGACGTAACAATGATACTCTTGTCGGTCCTACAGTGGCATGTTCTGAAGGTTGCATCACATCTGTATTGTTAATGTTAATCTCATGTGATTCTTTCCACATAGTCTTCACCCCAGACCATATCAAGTGCGACCCTTCCCGTCTCATGTTAGCGCCGCTCCCCCCCCTGTGCATGTCATTTACCAAAGACAGAAGGGTATAATACCAAGCCATGAAAAACAACATTACTGACAACAAAACTGCAGCACATTTTAAAACACATTCAACATTACTGAACCTATTGGCCCTAATGGCATCCCTATCACTAGCTAGCATTAATTGGTTCTCCGCGATTGTGGTTCGTTGGGCCATTTGTCACCTGGAGGGGCGATATAAATTTGTTAAGTCACTACAATATATACACGTTTTTACATTTCTTGTTCAAGTTCACATTTAATTATCATTTTCAGTCATGTTTGCTCGTTTACTCTATTACACATTTGCTTTTACTATGGAGAGGAGGAGAGTGAAAGAATGATGGAGAAAAGCGTAAAACAATGGTCGAAAGGAAGGAGAGAGAGAAAGTAGAGAGGTGTGGAGAGGATATCGAACGATCAAAAAAAGGAAAAAAGGAAAAATGGAAAAGAAGGAAGTAGGAGATAAGTTGTGCAAAACAAGATGCATATCACAACTTTTATCTCTGCAGGTTCTCTTTACCGACAATTTCATTATCCCTTTTCAACCTCATTTGTGGTACCAGTGGCACCATCTTGCTCCTCCTGGGGGATTGCAAATCTGATAAGTGCACCCAATACTTCAATCCTTTGACTTTCACTGCAGTGGGTGTACTATAGATTACCTCATAAGGGCCATGAAACCTGGGTGAATTCCACCTCCTTACAAAGCTGCGGACGTACACTTGTGCTCTTGGCATCAATGGGCCACTTGGGCTATCTGTGGCTGGTGTGGTAGTATCAGTGGTCATATTTTCAGTAAAAGGCAGTGCTATTTGTAGCGCTATGCTGCGTACTGTGCGTGTCAACTGGATCAGGTATTCCTTGAACTCTTCCCCCAGCACTGTGGCAGCCCTGTGCGCATCCGATGCTCTTCTAATCGGGGATACTGGCGTGTGTATTTGCCTCCCAATTACAATTTCGCGGGGGCTCAGATGGTGGTCTTTACATGGCTGCGTCCTGAGTTGGAACAGTGCTAGGGGCAAGCAATACACCCAGTTCTTCTTCAGTGTGTTACACAACTTGGATAACTTACTCTTCAGCAATCCGTTGATCTTTTCTACCATCCCATTCGCCATCAGATGATAGATTGAGCATAGTTTGTGTTTTACCCCCAAGAGTGATGTCACTTCCTTAAAGAGGTCATTCACGAAGTGTGTACCGTTGTGTGATCTTATCACATCTCATATTCCCCATCGGGAAAACACTTCCCGAACGAGGAACTTTGCCGCACACTTCGCCTCTGGGTGGGGACATGGGCACGCTTCCACCCATCTCGAAAAGGGGCATACCACCACAATCAAATATCTTGCTCCATTACACCGCTCTCCCATATCAGCATAGTCTATATGGAGCTCTCTAAATGGTCCTGTTGGTCGGAGCAGTGTACCGCGCAGTGTTCTCAATGTCATCTCTGAATTATATGTTTGGCATGTTATGCATTCTACAATGAAATTTGACAGGTGCTCTTGCAAATTGGGGACAAACCAATGTTCCTGGATGTCTGCGGCAATGTGTTGTTTTGCTACATGGCCGGGGAAATGCAGCTGTTCAAATGTTATTTGTAGTAATCCTAGGGGCATTTCTACTTTTCCTGTTGTCTCCTGCCTCCAAATGAGGTCTGTGGCTGATTGTTTACATCCCCGTTTGCTCCACAATTCTTGCTCCTCCTGTGGTGCTCTTCTTTGTAACTCTATTATCTGCGCTATTGGTGTGTTGCTGTAGGCTTCTTCTAGTGGGTCTGTAATGGTTGCCTTTACAATGCATTCGAGTGTTGGTGTTACATTGAAATACGAGGCCTCCTTCGCCGCTGCGTCGGTTGCCGTGTTTCCCAATGAGATTGCATCTGTGTTTTTGGTATGGGCCTGGCATTTCACCACTGCCACTACCGATGGTACTGCTAATGCATCTATTAACTCATTCAACACCGCCGCATGCTGTACTGGAGAACTGTCCGCCCTCCTGAATCCCCGTCTACGCCACCGTGACAACCCTGAGTGGACTGTGGTAGTTGCATATGCTGAGTCTGAGTATATTGTCACTGCACATCCTTTGGCTGTGTGTAGTGCTTCGGTCAGCGCAGTTAGTTTGGCTGCCTGTGCAGAGTAATGGGATGGGAGGTGCTTTTGCACAATTGTCTCATAGTCATCTTCCTCCATGCGCACTACAGCCATCCCTATGTGTTTTTCCCCTGTTTCGGGGTTTATTGATGCTGACCCGTCTATAAAATATATTTCTCCCTCCTCTAGGGCATTTTCACTTGCTTTTGAGATGTCATCACCTTCCCCCTCATACATGGCACAATCGTGTTCCTGCATGTCCTTTGTCGTGCATGGCTCTGTAATGAATGTTGCTGGGTTTACTGTTTTACACCTTACAACATGTACGTTGGGGCTCGAAATTATTATTTTGCATGCTGTTGCTCTCTGTGTTGTTAATGTTGATTTTGATCGTTCAAGAATGGCGAATAGGGAATGCTCCGCGTATAGCGTTACTGAACACCCCATGACAATGGTGGAGCTCTTTTTAATCGCGAAGGCCGCAGCTGTGAGAGCCTGTTCGCACGCGAAATGGCCTTGCATTACTGGATCTAGTGTCCCGCTGTAATAAGCCAATGGTTTGTGACCTAGTGATGTTTTCTGTGTCAGTACTGCCGTCATCAGTGTTCCATTACAGTGTGAAAACAAGAAAAATTCCCTCTCCTAATCTGGGTTCGCGAGAACTGGGGCATCAGCAGTGAGGTCTTTTAATTTAAAATACTGTGACATCATTTCATGCGTCCATTTTATTGCAGCTCTATTTTTCTGTGCTTCTTTTAATGCTTGTAGTAAGGGACGTGTGTATGCCGCGTAATCAAGGATCCATGCTCAGCAATAGTTACAAATGGCAAGAAACATTTGCATGTCTTTCATAGTTTTTGGGATTATTATGTTGCGTATAGCAGCTGCTCTGTCTGGGAGTTTTCGCTTCCCATCTTTTGATATTAACTGTCTGAGGTACACAACCTCGGCGAGGCAGTATTGCAGCCTTTGTCCACCTTGTACCCCTTGGTAGCTAACACGTTCAGTAGTGCTATCGAGTCTTCTCTGCACTTTTCTTCTGTATGGCTGCAGACGAGTAAATCATCTACGTATTGAATGATGGTGCTTTCTACATCTATATTTCCAATGTCTTCACGCAGCACCCTGTTAAAAATGCTTGGGCTCTCGCAATAGCCTTGTGGGAGTCTGCGATATTCATACCTGTTGTTCCCTAATGTGAAAGCTGTCAGGTATTGGGATCCTGGGTGGAGTGGTATGGAGAAGAAGGCATTCTTTAAATCAATTAGAGTAAAACATGTTGATTCTTTAGGTATGCTGCACAATATTGATGCCAGGTTAGGCACTAATGGGAACTCTTTTTCAATGACGTCATTGAGTGGGCGGAGATCTTGGATCATCCTCCACGCCCCTCCTTTTGCTTTTTTGATCGGGAAAATTGCTGTATTACACGGGGAGTTTGATGGCACTATTATTCCTTGTTTTAGGAGTGCATTTATTGTTTCCCTAATTACCTCCTCTGCTTCTCTCGATATGGGATATTGTTTTTCCCTTGGCGGTATTGCACCTGGCTTGAGTTTTATTTTTATTGGTGTCACCTCATGCAGTAACCCTACATCGTGGGGCCCTTTGGTCCAAATTTCAGGGGCTACCTTTGCCATGTCTTCCTCAAATATAGTCAGTGGGGCATTGACGCCAGCCATGAGTGGGTTGTGTACCTCTCTGTACTGGATCATAATGTCACATGATATACTTATTTCCATTATTATTTCTCCGTCATCTTCATTATCAGTGAATAATTCTTCATCAGCTATGTCTCTTAGCATTATGTTTGGGTCTATGCATAACACAGTTCACCACTCTGACCCATGCGCGTCCAGTCCTATGACCACAATACGTTTGCTGGATACCTGAACTGTCTCGATGTCTATGCACATTATCGTGCCTGGCACAAAATCTGTGTGCGCAATTGGGCGGAATATGAAATCTGATGGTGTCCTCCATTCTTTTCTCGTTATCTCTGGTACCACCCGTGCTAATACTTTGATGCCATAAATAAACATGCTTATATCAATGGGTATTCCTCGCACCACAACTTCATTCATCACTGTGCTGATCATCAACATGGCTCGGCTTGGGCATACTCCTGGGGTTCAACACACTATTCCTCGTTCTGTAAACGAGATGGTCATATTTAATTTGCTTAACAAATCTCTCCCCAGCAAATTGATCGGCGCGTCTTCGTGGTACAGTAAGGGTGCACGCACTGTTTTTCCCCCCACCGTTATATCAAGATCTTTAGTGTAAGGAACTTTTAAAATAGCCTCAGAGAACTCCTGCGTCTCCAAATTCCTGCCTGAGAGCGGAAACTGCCCTTCTATAAGACATGACTTCTCTGCTCCTGAGTCTACCATGAAGATAAACTGCTTATTTCCTATCTCTGCCCCACTAGTGGTTCTTCTTCTGCACGTAGGGTGGTGGATAGGACTGGACACGCAAGTGTTCCCTGTGGGCTGTCCTAATCTGAATGCCTTTCTTGCCCTGGCACTGAAATGTCTCCAACCACGGTCACGCCACGGTATGGTGCGGGCACACCGTTTGTGGCTGTTGCAAAACAATTATTGTTTGCGTTTCCTACTGCGTTTTGTCTTGCCATAGGTTGTGGCAGGGGTTGCTGTTCTTGCTGCATTTGAGATCCGTTATAGTACTGGTCCTGCTGTCTCCCTCCTCCCATCGGTAGTCTATAGGGGCTACCTGGGTGTGGGCACCCCCAGCCTTGTTCATTCTCCATGGGCTGTTGGCCCTGGAAATACCCTGAAGGCCGCATTCTGCAGTCTTTAGAATAGTGTCCCCATCTCCCACAGTTCCAGCATGACCCTTGTGGACCATCTCTCATTCCTTGACCACCAAATCCTCTATTCCCCATACCTCCAAACCCCCGTCTCTGGCCACGGTACCCACCTCTTCCTCTTGCTGGTCTTTCTTGCCACTGTTGTCCGCCGTACTGCTCTTCTCCGTTCCACGGTCCTTGTCCTCCTGTTGCCCGCAGTGCCGCTATTGTCACTGGTCTGCTTCCCGCTCCTTCATCCCCCTTGTTTTCTCTATCTGTGGCTACGCTGGCGTTGATGGTGGCGACCTTCACTAATTTGTTCTGTACCAGCTTTGCCTTGTCTGCCAGCCTTTTTTGCGCTATCTCCTTTTCTCTCTATTTGATCCTCTGGCAGTGGTGCACAATTATACTCTGTATTTCAGGCCAACCCTTGGCTTCTATCCCAGCTATTTTGTCCAAGGCTTTCTGTACCTCCTTCGGGAGCCCCTTTTTGATAAAATAGAACAAGGCGATGGACTGGTTCCACGCCGTGCCAGTTTTCGCTTCTCCATAAATCCTGCACCCGCAGTATGAATTCCGTAGGATCCTCGTTCTCCTCCATTGTACACTGCATCACTAAATGTAAGTCTGGAATATCTGGAAACGTGCACCGCAATGCATCCCACACTTGTGCTCGAACGTTGTTGAACGCCGACCCATCGTGGCGGTCACAACTCATCGTTACCCCGGGGAATCTGGCCTTTTCCCACACTGCGCCTGCTTGGTCACCAATTCCGGATACTCTGGAAACGTGCACCGCAATGCATCCCACACTTGTGCTCGAACGTTGTTGAACGCCGACCCATCGTGGCGGTCACAACTCATCGTTACCCCGGGGAATCTGGCCTTTTCCCACACTGCGCCTGCTTGGTCACCAATTCCGGATACTAATAAACTTTTCACATCCCCTATTGCTAATGGTATTCCTGCCATGTTTTTCTCGAAGGCATGTATCCATTTCCCAGCCCCTCGTGATAGTGGAGGGAAGACCTTCAGCAAGTTGTTTTTATCCATTTGAGCCCATGGAATGTAGTGTGGCCTACCTGCTCCTTTATGTATCAATGGCATTTGTAACCTGTGTTTCTTTCCTACCTTACTTACCGCACCTTTCTTTATTTTACTTACCATCATATTCCCCCCTTGCTGTCTTAATCTACCCTGCCATAGTGGTGGCGATGGTGTATCTGGGTAACGGCGGTTTGGCAGTGTGGACCCGACCTCTGCAGCTGCCTCTTCATATTAGTCTAAGTCACTCCATACCTCTTCTTTTTCTGATTCTCGCTCATTGTTTCCTTCACATCCTTCCCCTTTCTCACTTTCTGGGGTGGGCGGGCGTATAATCCTCACGGGCTTGTCATTTAGATGAAACAGGAACTCCCCTGACTGCCATTCTTTCTCTCGCCCTTGTGGTATGCGTGTTCCTTGTGATGATACTGATCGCGCTGGCTCTGAGATTGCTTGCACCACTTCCCCTGCTGTGCTTAATGTTGGCGTTAGATCCGCCATAGATAACGGTGGCACTTCTCCTCCCCCTGGCAGCATTTGGCCTCTATCGCACAATGCTCTTAGCCGCGTTATTACCATCTGTGCATGCGCTAGCTGGTGGTCTAATTCTCCAGTTAAGTGTGCCAAATTCACGGGGGGTGCACTTGTCGGACCATACAAACCTCCTTTATCATAGGGCGGTGGTGCCGTGGCGACTACTCCGGCTGAGGGTGTGGGGGTGGGACATGCTGGTGTGTACAGGGGCTCGCTATATCCTACCGCTAGCCTTGACATTAAAGGATATATTTTCGTTGTATCACCCTCAACTGTAGTGGTCGTGAACTCGCCCTTTGGCGTTCCGTTTACCTCTTCCTGCGTTTTCTGATTTTCGTTTGTTCTTTCTTTACCTACCTCTGCTGTAGGCGTCATTTCTTCAAACATTCGCCACAGGTCTAGTACTTCTCTTCTATTCTGTAGCTGTTTCCCCTTATACCTTGCCAACAAGGTGTGGACACTAAATTTAACACCCTTTTATCAAATGACCCGCCTTCTGGCCAAATTGGCATCACGCTGTCTCCTTTTATCTCCGTCAACCACTGATCATGGTATTTTTGTATCTTCTCATTGTTTAACGCAAGGTGCTGGCAAATATGAGCTAGTGGTGTTATTCCCCCATGACGATATGTTTCCCTTTGTCTGTACTTGCCCTTCTGTCTCTCTTTCCCTCTAATCACTTCTCCACTTGCCTTTCTTTCCTTCTAGCTGGACAATATACCACAAAACTTTTCAATTACTCATGGGTTGTATGCACACATATGTATCAAGATAGATATATAGAAATCAATTTTTAATGTTAACCTTATGATTGTTGCATGTTCACATTCAACAGTTCACTTTTGCATATTTTGCCACTTTAACCACAAATCAATCACAGTACTTGGATATCCTTGACAAAACATTGACAGAACACAAAAGACATATAACATATATCATGCACATGCACTACCTGCGCGCTTTTTCTTCCCGTCTATTCTTTTTATCACCCCTTTCCCGTTTCGCCTACTCTTCTCACTCACTCCCCACCTCTTACACCCTCTTACTCTTTTCCAAGAATTCTTTCATACCCAGAAAAAGAATGTTTTAAATAACTACTCCGAGTCTACTCAATATACGAGACTCCTACTATTTTCTATGTATCTCCACTTATTTATTCTGCACTGGACGAGACAATGCTACGCGGCACCGCCTTCTACCCCGTTCGGGCTAGGATACCACTTCTCTTTTTCTCTTTACCTCTCACAAAAACCTAATGGCCATATAAAGGACAGATCAGAAAAGCCTCATCATCACTCACTCTGGCCCTACTCTTTCCTATAACCCATTACCACCTGTCCCCCCTATTTCCTCCTTACCTTTCCTTAGTAACCTTCGCAACCGGCACTCACGTGTTCAGTCAGGTGGCTCGAGGGTCACCACTCGCAGTCCGACCCCAGCCAGGTCCGCCCTCCAACCAAGGTGTGGCCCGCTTCGGCGAGCAGCTTTTCAGTCGGATATTCGTCAACCGGGAACCCTTGACCCTTCTTCGTAGTGCGCACAGGCTGGTTGGCCGCGGAGGCGATGGTTTCGCTGGGGGCGTCCCGGATCTCGCCGCTGGGCGCCGGCCTCGAGGCACCTCTCTGATCACGTCACAGGGGGTCACCAAATGTTTGTGCCCTCCCTGACTTATATGTGTAAAATGAATAAAACAGACACTCCCTGGACAGGGAATAAGGCACAAAAGAGCTGGCTGCGAGAGTTCAAGAAAAGTTTATCTAGATCTCTGAGAGCGCTCTGAACACATCAAGGTTACACCACGTTATATAAGCACATTGGCATATCTAACATATGATGCTACGTTGGATCCGGATTGGTCAGCCATGGTGGTGTCTTGGGTGTGGGCATCATCTCTTCCTCTGGGTTGGTTGAGTGGTTAGCGGGAGGTTAGAGGGAGGATTGACGTCAAACATCTGTGCTCCGGATGGGTGAAGGTCAGGTCGCTGTGAAGCATGGTGGTCACTATCTAAGCTAAGAAAATACATTCTAAAATAATGCATGCACTAAATAATGGTTGATCAAAAGCCATTCAGTAGTTTATCATGTCACTATACAAATCACACAGGTATCTATATCATCTGTAACATCTGGGTTGTACAGTTCACAGGTTTACGGGTCTTGACCACTATAATATTCTCATTGAACTGTGGGGTTAGCCACACAAGAATCTCAGGTATGTGGCATTTGTTAGTTTTAGGCACGATATACTGCAGCAGGGGTCTAATGTTAGTTGGGGGTCTGTTGGGTGGGCTTCATAGCATGGTCAGCGGTCTGGCACATGAAAGGAATATCTTGCAGGGACACAGGGTTAGAATGGCAATAAGTTTCAACTGGCGAGGGTAAGAGGGCAAGGACACTTTTGTGGAGATGGACGAGCTATGTGCTTGGCTCATGTTGGTTCACATGCAGGACAGTGATCTCAGAGGAAAAAGGGATGTATTACATTTGTTATTTGTTGCAAGCATCTCCGGCTTCAGTGTGAGACTGGAGCTGCAGAGTTTTCCAGTCAGAGTGGGAACGAGGGTGGGGGCCATGTGCTCCGAGCTGCTGCGGCGGGGAAAGGGAGAGAGGCATTTCGTACTATCGCAGTGAGGCCTGGTTACCAAGATGGAGTCGAAAGGGGGTACAAAAAATGGATGCCCCGTGTCCTGCTCAGTGGTCCCATCTATGCGAATGCAACCCAAAGTTAACATCGCATAAAGGCAAGGGGCGTAGCCGCCACTGGAGGCATTTGGTCTGAGTTTTGTACTGAGAAGTAATGTCAGAGAGGGGCCATTGGCCCCTCGCTCCCACACACTACTTATATCGACTTCTGTGGGACCTATATTACACAATATCCAAAATTTCCCAGCCTTAGTAGGTTTGATGAAGTACTGTAGTCATGTTTGAGGATGTGCAAGCTCATCTCAACCTTGTTTGGGAAATTATGTGTTCCCCTCTGGTTAATAATTGCATTTCACTTCGAGGCCTCAACATTTCGAATGACATGTTCCCCAAAGCAAGGTTCTTATGATATTCTATTAGCCAGAAAAAGAAGAAAAATAGACACCAACGAAACCAAACTATGGCATTTCCTTCTGCATGTCACATACCGCTCAAGTTACATTCCCTTCTCGTCCATGTTCGGCACCTCCCCACAATGTGTTTCTGCTTTTACAATGTTCCCATCAGGTGCTTGCCTTAAACGAGTGACTATATCCTTACTTATTGTGTTATGCCACTTCTCATTTGGTCAAACACCGGTCCAAAACCCCAACAAGTTTAACATTAAACCAGCCCCCATGCATGCTCTTACCCCAATCTTCATCCCTTGCCCTGTCACTCCCTACCACCTTCTCCATCCCCCACACTCCCAGCCCGGCCCCATTATGTCATCTTGCCTTCCTGCTGGCCATCGTGTATCTCTTCCACTGCCGGAGTAAACATTGCCTGTGCCAGCATCTTCCCCATTGCCGTTTCTGCCACTGCCAATCCCTTCAAATCCCCCCACCATGCCTTGACACTAGGGCTGCCCTCCGATTTCCACGCCATTGCTATCCTGCGCTTTGCCAAGACACATATAAGGTCTTTCATCCTAGTCTCTGCACAACATGCCCAGAAATATCCTGCTCTGCATCCCGTCCCAAATGAACCCTCTGATCACTGCATCAAGCCTGTGGAAAAAAAACCTGGGGATGTCAGTATGTTGACAAAATGATACAAAAGCCATAGAAGTACAATCATTTTTAGGGGCGCCACTCTGCCAATCATGGACAGCAGGAGTTTGCAGCAAAACTCCATAGACCTCTCTATCCCTTCCCATGCCTGCATTGTGTTCTTCTCGTGCTCCTGCCGGGGATGGTGATAAACAATCACCACAAGGTACTGAAAGGAATCACACGCTCACTGCAGCCCGAGGTTCGGCAGGGAGTCCCGCCCGAGCTTCCTCAGGCATGCCACGGGGAACAACCTCGACTTTTATCTGCTAATGGTTATCCCTGAAAGTCGTGCACATTCCTCCAAGACCTCGAGCAGATATGGTAGATTAACCGTTGGGTTCTGTACATAAAGCAGCATATTGTCCGCATATAGGGAGACCACATGCGTGTAATCCCCCACTGGTATAGCAGCATCCCTAAAGTTTACTCTAAGGAAGTCCGCCAGGGTTCTAGTGCCATGATGAAAAGCATGGGGGAAAGCAGACACCCTTGTTTAGTCCCCCTGTGCAACTCCCACCTGTCAAAGACATGTTTCCCCGTCTTAACCCTAGCCACTGGCTTTGACTAGATCCGTTTTATTCACTTCATTATTCACAGTCTGATCCCAAGTCGTTGCAGGGTGGCGTGTAGCCAGTCCCATCTTATTGAGTCAAATGCTTTTATTGCATCAAGCAAAGCTGCTACATACCCCGCCCCTTCTTCGCTGGTCTGATCAATTATATGATGTAGTCTACGAAGGTTCCCAGACGTATTTCTGCCCGGGACGTATCCCATTTGATCGGGATGTATTAAGGCACTCATTAACGTGCATAACCTGTTCACTAGTAGTGCCTTAAGTATTTTGCAATCCTGATTAATCGTAGAGATCGGTCCCTAGGATCTGCACTCTAGTGGTGACTTATTGGGTTTAAGAATTGGCTCAATAACAGACTCTCTCAAGGAAACCGGGAGTTGACCCTCCTCAAAGGCCTCCTCCAGCATCTGCAGCAGGTGGTGTGCCAAAGCACCGGCAAATTCTTTATAGAACTCTGCTGGGAGGCTGTCTGCCCCAGGTGTTTTGCCCGCCGGCAGTGATTATATGGTCACCATCATTTCATCCGTGGTAAGTGAGGCATCCAGCATTTTGACTTGCTCCTGTTCCAAGCAGGGCAAGCAAGGCTTGCACCAAAACCTCCTGTATGTCTGCTGAACTGCCCTCGTCCCCCTCACTGTACACACTGAAAACAGAGTTAATCTCATTTTGCACCTTCCATTCCTCTCAACACTCATCTTTAATGGAGCTAATGGCCACCCCCCCACCCACCCTCTTTAGTGCAACATAGCCCCGCCGGCGTTCTTCCTGGCTTGTCCCCGCTTTCATGAAGCTTCTCTATATACTTGGGGTGCTCATACTTCCCCAACGGTTCCCAATCCGCAGTACATGCTTGCCTCAGTTTGATTAGCAGTTTCTTGCACCTTTGCAAAGATTCCACCCCATCTAACAGCTCTTCGACCTTAGTCCCTTCTTTGTCCGTGCTGCTCCGAATTCCCCCTGTTTTCCCTATCGCCTCCACCCTCATTACCACCTTAATGGATTCCAACAAAGTCCCTGCAGTGTTTACACTACCTATGTTTAGCTCAAAGAATTCCTCTATTTTGTCCCCCATGTGGGCTCAGCATTTCCGCCCTTAATCTCCACATCGGTATTGGTGGCCTGCCTTTGGTATTTTGCTATGTGACCGTCAGGGGGGCGTGATCAGAGAGCACCCTGGCCTTATATTCCGCCATCATAAATTCACCCGAAAACTCAGCCCCTGTGAACATACAATCAATTCACATGTGCACCCTATGAGGGCTGGAGAAATAAGAATATCCTGTCCTGTTCTCATGTAGCCTTCTCCATATATCTGTTAATCCCAAATCAACCAGCAAGTTGCCCAGTGTCTTCGCTGAGGCTACCGGCCTGCTGTATTTGCTATCCGATCTATCCACCCTGGGGTTCAATGTGCATTTAAAGCTATCCCCCATATCCACAAAGCCCCCTATACGGTGCCAGTCTGTGGTAGAACATCTTGAAAAAGGAGGTTGCATCATGGTTTGAAGCATATGTATTAATAACACAAATCTCCTGCCTTTCCAGAAAGTCCTGCGCAATGGTCACCCGGCCTTTGTCATCTCACTCAAACTCAATCAACTTGAACGGCACAGATGGGGCTACCAACACAAGTGTACCCCTGGTATAGGCCGAGTAGGAGGACCCATATATTTGTCCCCTCCATTTCTTAAGAAGCGTGGCCTGTCTGGCTTCTGTAAGGTGTGTCTCCTGTAGGAGAGCTATCTGTATCCCTTGGTTCTTCATATACGTGTGCACTCTATAACATTTAATGTAGCTATTAAGCCCCCTGACATTCCAAGGTACTATCCTAATGACTCCAATCACTTTCCAGCAGTCTCCTCCTCCCTTGGCGTCCCAGCCGCCCTCCATCAGTCCCTCCTGCTTCCCCTTTACTCAGTAGCACTCCATCTAGTTGCGAGCCCCTATTGAATGTGCGGGTCTCAGGCCCCCATGATGGTTCTCCCTTTTTTCCCTCCTGCAATCTCTCACAAACATACTCTCACTGGTGGTCCTGGCTCCCAGCAGGGGTACTGAGCTTTGCTGCATGCATTTAAAACAACCCCAAAACATTCCCAACCCCCCTAACATCCCCAACCATCGCCCAACGATAAATGGTTTGTTCAGGCATTTCCGCTTCTCACACACTGCCCAGTCCCCCATCATGGTTCCTAGGTCACCTACGCAGCGGTCGAGTGCTAGAAGCACTCTAAGAAGAAAGAAAGAAGATGAGAAGGATAGAGAAGTGCAACATGAACAGTGTAGCTGCTCACGTCATAACCTCCAAGGTAAACAAGTCACATCTAGGTCCTTTCGTGATGTGTCTGTCTTTTGTTCTGTTTCTCCTCCTGCTTTGTGCCACATCATGACGCCTTCCTCTCATCTGTCAGTGGGGAGCCACTCCTCCTGGCATATGGGTGATCAGTCCCCCACTTCTATTTGTCTCGGGAGCGGAGCAATCCCTGCTTTGTCCATCTAGGCCTGTGCACCTTCCGTATTATCAAAAAAGTGGGAAATTCCATTGTGAATGACCTATAGCTTAGCCAGGTAGATTAGCATATATTTCCGGCCAACTCGTCAGAGATGTTTCTTCGTGGGGCCAAATGCTGCCCTCTGCCTTTGCACCCTCAACGTGTAATCAGGGTAAATTGCTATATTTGCCAGTACTCTTCCGATGACGCCTCCTTTCCTTGAGAATGCCAGTACTGTCCCCTTGTCCCAATAGTTCAAGATCTTTGCAATCAGTGGTCTCGGGGGCATTCCTGGTGGGGCCTCCCGGTTAGGGAGCGATGGGCATGCTCCACAGTGAAGCCCTGCGACAAGGCCCTATGCCCCACCTCCTGCAGCAGCATATACGCCACATAAATTGTGGGGTCCTTACCCTCTTCTCCATTCGGCAGTCCCAGTAGGTGGATCTTGTTCTGTCGCGTCCACCCTTTGGCATCTTCTGCTCTGTTCTCATATGCCACCACTCACCATTGCTGTCAATTCTCGTACCTCCGTCATGGTGCCTGTAATGTTTTGTCTATTTCATCCGCCTGGGTCTCCACTGTTCTCCCCCTGTCCACAAGTGCCTAAACATCTTGACTGAACAGACCAACATCAATTATGACTTCGTCAATTTTCCTTTCTAGTGTGGCCTAAAGTACATCGATGGGCTTCAGGATCTGACTTTCCTCTGTCTGCACCATCGGGGATGGAAACATCTACGTAGCGCCCCTCTCCTCCTGTGCCCCGCTGCGCCCCTCACCTTTGCGTACAAATGCCTCCATCTTGGTCTGCTTGGACTTCCCCCTGTACTGTTTGTCCGGCATGTATTTCGCAGCCTACCTGTGAGGCACTGTGACCCCTTTTGCCTGCTTGCCCTGTAATCTGTCTTACTCCTGTCTCCTCTGCAGGACTAAGTTGACTTAGATCAATCTCTGCTGACCCAATGGTGGTCCCAGGCAGCCGACTCCCCTCTTCCCCGGCACCCCCTTCAACTGACAAGTGCGGGGCTTCAACTACGCTGTCTCTGATCGTCCTGTAATGCAGCTACCAGCGACCCCTGAGACTGGGGTGTGCTTCTCCCAGGTTTTTAGTCTGCAATCTTAGCTCACAGGGTCTGACCCAGCGTGTGATAAAAGGGTTCCAGCCGCAGCCACGCACCTCTGTGCTACAGTGGCCTCCCGGCCTATATGTACCTTGCTCCCGCCGGCCACTCTCCTTCCACATTGGTTATGTGCTCCTGGCGGGGCTGGCAGCCTCTGCCACCCTTCAACGGTGCTCCCATGCCCTCTCTCCTTCGGTCTTCTCAGCTCCCTACTCCAGCGTTTCTCAGGAACTGGCAAAGAGCAGCAGACAGGTGGAGCTGGGAATGAGAAGGTGCGTGACCCGGGCCCAGACGTCAAGAGCGTATGTTCCAGGCTCTGTTTACTGCCAGAGCTCTCAGTCACGCCAGGCCCCTCTTTCCCCTTCAACACCAGGGCTTCCTCGCTTCTTCGTCTATGCAATAATTATTGGTAGTTGTCCTTATATTGTGGGCCCCACCGCCACATTGGAGTGCCTCCCAGCACCTCCTCCTCCAACTGCCCCGGTACGTAGGGGCACCATTCCCCCTATTCAATCCACTAACAGGCCTCAATGGTCAATTGGCACCTTGGACCGAGGTGCGCTCAGGCCGGGATTCACACTGCTCTTATGCACTAGTCCCCGCTCCTCAGTGTTCACCCTGGGACTCACTGCCTCCTGCTCCGGCAGTCAGCGAGTGCAGACGATTCCATACCGCTCAGGCCTATTGGGGGCCCCCATGTCGGATCCCCGGCCGGGGGAGCTGTATGCCCAGGTCCGACATCATTCTGCAGTCTGTGTACTGTGCAGTGACTCACGGGCGCAGCTGCTTCATCGTGGCACTCAGAGCATGCCTTGTTTCTCTCCTGCCCTCTGTCAGAGCTCCCAATACGTTCTCCTCTGCAGGAGGTGCGGGTCGCAATTGAGCCTTAGTGACCATGACTGTGGCAGCCCTGCTCCGAGACCTCTACCTGGGCCGCTACGGATCTCATCCTCTTTGGACGTCGGCCCTCGCTCGTCCTTCCCTTTGCCAATCCAGGTGCTCAGTCGGCCTCCTGGCTATCAGCGGCCATCTGCATTTGGTTCCTCTACTGCTGATGTCACATTCACCTTGGTCTTCAGGCCGTTGGCGCCATGTTGGATTCAGCGCACTCCGGTAGCCAGCGGCTCCTCCTCCTCATTTGTTGACTCTCAAGCCGCCATAATTCACCCAGCGCCTCCTTCTATGTTCCGATCTGCAGTATTACTGTTACTTCGGCATAGAATTAACCTGAAGGCTTATCATTAAACGGTTCATGCAAGAGCTCACCGGAGACCCTTCCCTATCTCATGACTGCTAGCCAGGCCCCAATATCTGCACGTCCTAATTTAGTGTATTTATTTCATTTTAGCCGGGGGCTTTGCATGAGAAGGCTCCAGCTAATCCAGCTCCTCTGTGAAAATTCTCGCTTAGCTGTGTGTCGCCCTGCCCTTCCCTTCTTTCACTGTTTTGCGCTCAGCCTGCAAAAATAAATCACAGCAAGCTGCAGCCTTTAATATGTGCTTGCTTATTCATGCATTTTCTACCTCTGAGCCTACAAAAACATGGCCACCCTACTGTTCAAATATTGCTCATAAAAACCTCTGCCTCCCATCCCGCAGGGCCCAAAACACATCCCTCATTCATTTACTTCCCTGCCCCTCCACATTCCCCCCTTCGATTGATATTATTGATCACCACTTCCTTTCTCTTACTGTTCTTACCTTCATCAGTTACCCATATCCTTGACACCCCATGCATGCTGCCCCACCCGCTCACCATAACACACAGTGTGCAGTATATTTGCCCAACTCTGGAGGGGGCATGGGGAGCAATCCTGGAGGACCAATTACATCCCCACCCAGGTGTTGTTCTTGCGTTGTTTCTGTATGTATATTTCTTGTCAGAGGTGTGGCATCATTGACCTTTTTTACCTGCAGTGTCATCATATACTTCCCTTTTCCCACCCGCTTACATAATTGAAACCCCAGTTGACATTCGCACAGAGTGACCCATGCCACCACGAGAAACGGTACTGCTTTTTTAAGGATGTTACCCATGTAGGGACCCAAGCAAAAATAGTAACAGTCAAGTCTTGGTAACCACTTTGCTCCTTTCTGGGGTCACAGTCACATCATCTTGAAGGGTGGCTAACGTGAAATGAAATGCCTATTAATCCACCCCAAAACACTTAGCCCACTCTTAGTGCAATTTGACAGCTGCCTGGATGCTAGGTGCAAAGAGTGGGCCAAAACCGGAAGCTAACTTGCTGAAACTCTGTTGTAATAGCTGCAAATCTGTCAGCCATCTGCTCAATCTTATCAGTGTACGGTTCAGGGACATCTGAGTTTGTGTGTGGGGCCCACTTCGAAAAGCTGGATCTTGAAGAGCAGGATGGTCAGCCAAGGGGACAATGTCAGAGTGAGAGTCACATGGGTGGGGTAGTATGGGGCATAGTCTGGCCCAGCTCGGTGTGGGTCGAGCAAATACTTGGGCCACACATGCCTGATGATACATTATTTTTGCTCATTGTCCCTGCTTGCAAGATCGGCTGCATGGTCACTGGCTGCGCATGCTCTTTTGCTATCCAAGTTGACAGTCCCCTTCCATCTAAAATATAAAGAAAATTGGGTGAGTGTCTTGATGTGTGTTTCTTTTTATCATCACTCCAGGTCAGGGTCTGGACGTCATTACTGCACATTGTTTTTGTTCATGAGCACTGCTACCCCCTCAGCAAACCCCACTAGCCCGTCTGCTATTCCAACTAATGACCCCTTTCACCCCTTATTGTTATAAACACTGAACCGTTAATCTGTCTCTGCTGCCTTTCTGTGCACCATGGCAATACATGCCCTTTCTTCTTTTTTCATGATGACGTGTGCTCTGTGGTAAATAGTTGCTCCCCCCTTCTGGCCCCCTCTGTTACTTATTCTAGAATCACCCCCTTTGTTTTTTTTTTCTTGTTTCCTCCTGTTCAGCCATCTTTTAAATGTAATAAACATATCTGTGTGGACAATCCACCCACTGCACCTGGACCCTGTGTGCCTGAAACAACCCTCCAATTCTCCAAAATGGCAAATGTACAATGCAAGTTCCCATCTGCACTGAGCTTGGGTGTGCCTGTGACATTTGGGATGAGAGAGCACACACAACATGTGTCATATTAGAAGCTTTTTTGAATACAATCGACACAAGACATTTTATACCCCTGAAGAATGTCCTACATTCTGTGCGTCTAAGGGACAGAAACTTGTGCAAGTTGGGAACCTATCGAATACATCAAAGAATATGAAACAGCCAGATTCTTATGTGGCTTAAGGATCTGAGTGTGAATTGTTGACAATGTTATTAACCTTAGAAAAATCATACCATTAGGACACACTTATAAAGATATACTTGTGTTGCTTTTTTACTTTTGTAATTGTTTTATGTGATATGATCATCTTTTATGATTGTTTTTATTGAGAATTTTCACTACATGTGAGTAATAAAATGTAAGTATATGTTAATGAAATAATATGGTATGTTATTGTTTGCTAGTTAGGATATCCTTCTTTTTGTATAATATAAGCAAATATACCTACACCAGCTGCTATCTAATTTATTAAAAATCAACTATAAAATACAAACCGTAAAACAAAAAAATCTCTACATTCCTATAACCTCCAAACCCCTCTTCCAAACCAACTGCCCCACTTTTACAACCTACAGCCAATCCCTCATATAATATAATCTTCCCTGTGCCCTCCCAAATCAACCTCTCCCATGAACACAGCTTGTGCCCAGGATAACACCAATAAAAAAAGTATAATCGTCTTCTAATGAACTCTCCCCTACACCCACATTAACAACCAATACCTGCCAACTAACGTACTACATCTTTTTCACATATTTCAGCGTTATTCAATATGTATACTGCATAAAAGACTTCTCCCTTAGTGTGTAAGCATGAGTGTAAAATGTTGTGCTTTTATGCATGTGTCTTGCTGCATCTCTTCTCAAATACCCCTACTTTGCATTTTATGGACTGTCTATATGCCAGCTTTTTCTCATGTGTCATTTCAGGGCACTTACAGTCATAATTTATGCTTATCTTAAAATGTGCAAATATACTAATTAAACCATAAACCCTGCCCCTGTTTTAACCTTATTCTACCTCAAAGGTTCACTGGCTCCCCATAAACGAGCGAATTCACTTCAAAACCCTCACACTAACGCACACATGCCTAGTAACACTGCCCCTAAACACCTTGTCAATAAAATCATAAAAAATCAATCTAACAGACCAACGAGAGCTTCGCAAGCAGAGCTTTGCAAGCTAACCTGCTTGAAACACCAACGCCTTTGTATGTGTTCTACCTGCAAAAGTGATACTACAACATGAAATTGTACTTGCACTTGTATTATGCTCTACATTACTGCACTTCTTGTAACCATCGCCCTGATGCCTACGGGTTTGGCGCGCTGTACAAACAAATAAATAAATAAAATACATAGTGCTCCAACAATGTGAAGAACTCAGGCGTAAGCACCTCTCCTCACTAAATTAAAGTAAATTATCTTTACTGCTCTACTCTCGCTCGCACCCTCCCTTTCTTTCAGGAATGCTGCGCAACAAGCTCTTTGTCTGGCAGATGCTTCCACCCTCCCCTGGGAATGCAGTTCCGCGTCCAGACGTGCAACTGGGCACTGAATCTTACCTCTGCTACCCCCCGCCCATTTTGTTTAATCTTGGCCTATTCTAGGTTCTACTACTTTTGTATTCCTTTATTCCTACCTTTGGTCTCTATATTTTAAATGGGCACGATAATGAACTTTGAGAGCCAGTGTACCATTGTGTGCTTGAGATGGGTCTTTAGCTGTTTTTGAACATATTGCCGCAGTTCCACACATTGCTTCTATGTCTGTGGGATAATCTTGCATACCTGTGCATTGAAAATTTAGTCTAGCAAAATTCTTCTTTGTTTGATGAAAAAGGCCACAGGCATATGTTGTCGGATTGAGGGATTGCAGACCAGCTTCGCTAGGTATCAATGGTTTGTTTAGATTTGGTCTTTGTGAAGAGTATTGAACCATATGCACTTTACAGGCTGTTGTTATTGGGATACAGAGGCAATCCTTCTTGGTGCATGATTGTATTGGTATTTGTAAGTATTTCAATGTTGCAGAGTAATTCACTCAAAAGTATTGTACACGTGACACATTAAAGAAAGAGCTAGACAATCGAATGCAAATGTCTGTTACACAAAATGTGATGTGATTTTAAGGCAGTTGGAAACAAAAAATGTGGACATCAAAGGACCGGACAATGCACGCATGGCCAAGGACAAACAATTTTAAGATGAATGTCTTTTCCTGTTTGCCTATGATTCAGGCACGACCACCAGTCCTTTGATTCCATCCCTTGCGAGGCTGTGACAAGTGACCCCTGGCCATTAGTCATTCATGTCTGAAAACACTCTAGGCTGTCAGGACAGTCAGGCCTAGGCTCAGGTGTTATCAAACATGATTAAACATATATAGTCAGGAAATATAGGTTCTTGACTCACTCCGAGATAACATTCTGACTCGTTGCACTTAAATATACACTGACAAAAGAGTTATAATTTTAATGCATTTAATATGATCCCTTATCTTTGAGGGGTCCTTATCCTTACTAAACAAGCACGTGTAAAAGCAGATATAACATATCATCAAACCTATTAACAAGATTATGTAAGCGAAGCGCATGATAAGAATTCAAATAATGAAGCAAGTGATGTTTATTTAAAAAACACAACAACACACTTCTGCTGCTAAGCTACACTACATGCCTCTAGTCTCCATGAACACACGGAACCCACTTGTTTAGAGAGGAACTAGTCTCAAAGTAAATGGCTCTTTCTGAGGTTGAACAGGTCTGCTTCGTTGGACCTGGCTGTCATTCTCTCCTGCTCGCTCCAGCCCGTCTGGCTTCACAGCACAGGCAGGTTTGCTGGGCTCTCATGTGTGTGTGTGTGTTTCTGCTGGGCGGGGCCATATATTTATTTATGAATCTGTAACAGTAAAATGGCTGCCCTGCACGTGTGGACATTGTAATATCCACCTTTTCAACAGTCAATTGGTGACGTTTCACTTTCTTTATCAGAGGTAGAATTTCTAACATCAAAGAATCATATTTTTCAGCAAGCTTTGTCAGAAGGCATTCTGTATCTTGTTAACTTTAACCAGCCGCACCTCAATGCAAGCTATGCAACACTGCAAAGTGACCATTACAAATCTTCGTTAAATGTCAACTTCCTGTGTTGATTTAATCAGTTAACACTCAGCACTGTGCACCTCAAAACTGCCAGCTGACCTCTTGTGGTTTACGAGCCGGCTGACTCTGACAGGAAACGCACATTTTCCTTGTTTTTAGTTAAGCTAGCAAATGTACAAACGGCTAGAGCTGAGACATTATAACATAACGGTGCACACAAAACATAGCACACATTGCATGCGCCCTTACTGTTTGCTTCATTCTAACATTGTACAAGTTGTATGGGCAATCAAGACTGCCTTAAATTGTTCTGCGTTTCTTAACTCATTTCAGTATCTAACCCTGAAATCCTGGTGACAGGGAATCAAACTAGCAACTGGCATGGCCACTTTTGGCCCTCTCATCTAGGAAGCAACCCTTAACCTTCATATACCAAGGTGAACAACTTTGGTGTATTTCTTGACTCAGAACTATCAGCGGAATCTCAGATCAGTGCTGTGTCAGTAAGGGTGTTTTCACCTTGTGTCTATTGTTTATTTTAACATGTTTTTATTGGTTTTTGAACAAATAAACAATTAACATCACTGTTGCATCAAATGAACCTCAAATAACCCCTCTTCCCTCCCCCCTCCCATCCCAACTTTCCAAGACCACAAATGTTCCATAGCGATAGTTCAAGTTCGGGTTGCCTTAAGGGCTGCCGCTATCTTCGGAGGTAGCAGCAGGAGCTGGTGGATGAAATAATGACACCGTGAGCGGCACCCATTGTTGAAAGTCCTCACTGATGTCGAGTCGCTGTTCCTTCTGCGCGTTTTCCCACGCTCCCGTTTCAGCAATTGTCCACTTGCGGAGATCTTCCCACCATAATACTACGCTGGGGGTTTTGGGAGACTTCCACCCCATGGCTATGCATCGTTTTGCTAGGATATATATCAAATCTTTGAGCCTACACAGGCCTGTTCTTGTTCCTTTTGTATCTACCCAGAATGCACGCACCGGGTGACGTTACGTCCACAATAATGTCCGAGTTAGCGACATTCGCAGCTATCTGTGACCAAAATGTTCGAATGACTTGGCAATCCCAGAACATGTGGGTCATTCCCGCATGGGGCTCATTGCATTTGGGGCACCCCGTTGATCTAGCTCCTTTGAATTTGGTGATAACTTCAGGTGTGAGGTACCCCCTGTTGGTAATATAAAACTGTATTGGTTGGAGCTGGGCATTCCTGGACACTTTCTTATGGTAGTGAGCTATTGAATCCCATTCTTTGTCCTCAAATTGCTTGCCTAGCTCCATTTCCCATTTTGACCTGCATTTGTGATCTTGTCTGGTTACGCTGTCTACAAGTCTTTCGTATAGTCTTGAGATTTCATGTCCGCCCCAGCTTGTGTCTATTGTGTCATCATTTCCATTCTTGAATTTTGTGAACTGTGTCCAGGCTACAATCGTGCTGATACTGTCTATCCTGTACTGTTTGAATAGTGTTTATTTGTATTGTATTGTATTGTATTGTATTGTACTGAGACTTGATAAAGTGCGACATGACCAATGAAGGCATCAAGTCGCTAGAGAGAACAGAGGAGGGAAACAGCCAGGGATACTTAGAACAAGAAAGTTTTAAAGCATTTACGAAAAGAGAGAAAATGAGGGATATTGCAATCCTCAGCAGGAAGATCATTCCACAAGGTAGTACCTAGCACAGAGACAGCTCTTCCTCTGGCACGAGTCCATAGGAATCGAGGCACACAGAGCAAAGATAGGTTAGTTCAGCGGAGAGCTCTGCAGGGACTGTAAGGTACCAGGTTGGATTGCAGGAACTACGTCCCGGCATTGTGAATAGCTCGGTGAACGAGACAGAGGGCTTTAAATTGAATATGCTTTTCACAGGAAGCCGGTGGAGTCGGCAGAGAAGAACCTGGGAATGGGCCAGTCTGGGAGCATTCAGGGCAAGATGGGCAGCTGAGTTCTGAAGAATCTGAAAACATTGAAGCAGAAATTCAGGTTGGCCGAGGTACATCCCGTTACAGTAATCAATGGACCTCATGATAGAGGCCGTAACAATTTTGGATCTAGAGTCAATCGGAAGGAAAGGAAGAATCTTTTTCAATAGTTTGAGTTTGGCAAAGCACTGATCTGGACCCAGAGGACATGATTTTTATGACTAAGCTTTTGACAACAGAGGCGGGTGCAGGACATGAGCCAAGAGAAGAGGGCCAGTAGTCAGAAGTCCAGGATGAACTGGAACAGGTAGAGCCAATCAATAAGACCTTGATTTTGTGCCTTCTACAGTCCCAGATAAATCAACTCAAATCTGTACAGAACACGGCAGACAAGCAATTCATGAGACTTCATCCATTTAATCATGTGGATGTCTGAGATAGTGTTCGTCTGTTCGTCTGAGGGGAGTTTCCTGGATAAGAGCTTTTCTCTTTGCTATCTGGCATAGTAGCTGAAGAATCGCTTTCTCTTTCTCTGAGAATTCACCCCCTTGACGTTAATAGTTAATATGATTATTTAGAAGCAGGAGAGTGCTGAGGATGAGACCTGTCCTTAGGTAGAATTAAACATAGTTTGGGAGTGTGAGTGTCCAGAGGGTGAGGGGAAAGGACAAAGAACCAGAGGAAAGGGGGTAACAAATAGTCTTGACCCAGAAAACCTAACGTATAGCCTAAAGCCACAGTGGGTGAGGAGCGACAGCAATAAATCCCCTGATGGGGCATTTGCTGTGACGTGCCTGCGCAAGTGAGATTAACATGTAAAAACTGAGAAAACAATTGGAGCCTGCTAAATACAGACAGAGCTTGCATCCGGCTCTGGGCAGTCTCCGGTGCAGCCAATGCGTGGGTCACTGCTAGAAAATATCAATCATATAGGCTGGATGGGAGTCAGCTGCGAGAGGTTGTATGTCACTGTCCTGCTTCGGACAAAGTTTCTTGGATGCTCTTTGGCCTCGCCAGGGCAGCGAGGCCCCTTGCAGCCTACGTCTGTGAGTGGGAGGCTCTGCATCTGGTGGCTCGGGAGAAGCAAGACGGCCCAGGTTCAGCAGAGGTTCTACTTTGCTTTGGTCAGCGAGCATCCAGGTCTTGTTGTTCCAGGTGAATTGAAGGGAGCATGGGAAGCCCCAACGATATCTGACCTCCCTGTTTCTCAACCAAGCTTTTACTACCCTGAATGAACAGTGCTTTGGCATTGTGGCTAGGGATAGGTAATGGAACAGTTGCTGTTTAGAGCTCAGTTCACCCTTGGCGTTTGAGGATCTCCTCTTTGACTTTGATATAATGGATCCCAGTTAGGACATTGGGCATACGATTTATGGACTTCAGGAAGGTAGAATATACACAGTGGGCACGATTCAGCTCGAAACACTCTCCTGGGTCTGATGGATCTGAACAGCCCCTGGGTGACGCTCTCGAGCTCTGAGTCCTGGATATGTTGTGGTATCCCTCTGATCCAAATTGTGTTCCTCATGGCATGGTTTTTCATATCAGCGTGCTTCACAAATATTTGTTCTGCAAAGGTTTCCAGCGATTTCACCCTATTATTTAGCTCAGTCATCTCATAAGATTGTTCAAAGTTGGAGGATTCAAGCTTGTTGACACGGTATTCGAGGCCCAAGGGTTCCTTGTCTAGTGCCATGACTTTCTAACTTTGTTTGACCGTGCTTGTCTTTATCTAATTTTTGATCATTTGTAGGAGGAGCTATAGGTCATTTTTTGTAGCTAGCCTACCGGGGAGCTGGTCCTGGGATATTGGCGTAAGAATCTGTGCTTCGGTGCTCACCTTCCGCTTCCTCCCTTTATCCCAGGTGGCATTCATCAAGGTAAGGATGTCTCTGGGTTGTTTGGGGTCAGGTCAGGCTGACCTGGGGGAGGAGGCCCAGGAAAGTAGATTGCAGTGACAGACCTCCTGCGAGGGGGAGCAGTGTATAAATTGTCGCCTCAAGTTTCTCTTTTTTCCACCCCCAGCATCCTCCCCCCTCTATTCACTTGCCGCTGTAGAAGGATTAGTGTGTCCCAGGTCCAGGCCCAGTTCCTGTCACAGCCAAGAACACCACTTAAGGCTCTCTGTTCTGCCCCCTCCGATGTATCAACCCGTAATGCTCCCAGTGCTGGGGCAGGGTCCTCTGGGACGCCGAGATGACCAAGCCAGCATCTCCCTCAGGCTGTGGATGGGGCTCCCAGCACACAAGTAAATGGGGAGACGTTTGTGTGTGCCACTGGTCACCTCAGTGAGCAGCAGAGAAGGAGCCCCTCCCTGTCCCAAATGAGGTCAGAGGGCACAGGTCTCTAGCTGGTGTCCACTTTGGAGGCCCGCAGTCTACCCTCGGTCCTTCTCCTCTCCCCTGATGCGCAAGCCGGGTAGTGAATATGGGGACATGACCTGGCCCTGGACATTGCCAATCAGGCATTGCCGTCAGGATCTCCAGCCCCAAGGTGGGTACGGTGACATTAGTGCGTACTGCAGAGGAGGACAACAGACCTCAGGGGGAGTTTTTGCCCTAAGCCCTGACTCGGCCCAGCCACGCCACCTGGGGCTCACCCATTCGGTTGCCCCACTCTGGGTGGATCTTGCCGGGGTGTATACCACATCCACCCCTCCCTACTTGGGCAGAGCGCACTGCTAGCTCCTGCCGGGCACTCCCGGCAACAGGACCATCCCCGGCCGCGCGGCACAATCTGCCTCGAGAGCCCCCGCCACCGCTACCAGAGGTTGTTAGCGTCTCTGATGGCAGTGCGGACAGCTAGCTCCATTGGGATCCCACAGAGATGGTGTAATAGAATTGTGAAAGGTTGAGTCTCTGTGGATGGGGTCTCTGTGCTGTTTGTGAGGTGAATCCCTCGATTCCTCAGCAAGATAAAACTGCCATGTTCGCCACTTGGCCATGTCTCCAAGGTAAGTGTTCCAATGGGAGTTTGGATAGTGCCTTGCACTCATACGGTTGGATTCCGTATGGTTCATTCACATCCACTCTCCTCTTCTCTTCTACTGTCACTACCACTCCCTCCTTCTCACTCATCTCACCAAGTCTCTGTCCCTCAGATGTGTCACTCCTCCTACTCCTCACCTCCATCCTTTGATGTAACCACTTCTCCCACTCCACTACTTTGCCCCTTTCTAATACTACTTTTCTTCACACACCTACTGTCACGCTCACCTGATTCCCACGGAGGCGCAGGTCTGGCTTCGAGTGCTGATGCTTCTTCTATGGTGAAGCGCAGGACTCTGAAGATGGACTCACTGGCTCGCAGGAATATTCCCCTGTGCGTGAAAAGGGAGTATTACCTACTGACGGAATAAGTCTCACCTTAGGGTCTGGAAGGATGAGTTCTCCATCCTGCTTCTGATGCAGGGGCGCGTTGAAATCCAGTTACTTCACTGGATTGAGGTTTGATGGGAGTTCAAATAAGCTTCACTATTCAGGTAAGGCGCTGTAAGAGTTCTGTAGCTAGTTCAAAAGTTCAAGCTTAATAATAATGTTCATTGTCTTATTGCAGCAAGCGCTAACGCTTATGTCTTTTTCCCCTTAGGGGCCGGGGTTCGGAATGCCGGAGATATGGCGCCGACCCGAAGTGAAACGTGCAGTTCCAGTAAATGACAGGTAAGTTCTGGATGAGCGTTCGGGTAATGTCTTTGCATTCGCTCATTCAATGTCTTTGTCTTTTTTCCCCATAGGGGCCGGGGTCCGGAATGCCAGGAAGCGGCAGGACCCGAAATGAAATGGGAATGACCCAACAGGTAAGTCTTAGAAGGAAACTGAGCTTTTCCTATTCCCTTCCTTCTCTCACCTTGTGTTCTTGTCTTTTTCTCTCTAGGCTCTGGGAAGTGGCTGCGGATCCGGATGATCGCTGCTGAAGATGGCGGTGCCCAGGAAAGGTGAGTGAAATGCAGCGCTGCAGCGATCGAAGCGAAATGCTTTTAAAATGATGTCTTCCCTTTCAGGATCGTCGGTGTGAAGTCTCCGTGATGCAGCTTTAGCAGGTAAGGTCTTCTTTCTCTCCAATTCTCTCTTAGCAGGTGACCCAGGATGCTGACAGGCGTGGCTGAAATCCAGATGCAGGAGCTGACACGGTGAGCGTCCAGCTGCGAGGAGCAGAACAACGCGAAGCGTGAGTTGCTGATCGGGCGTGGTTTAAATAGCTTTGGAAGAAGTTCCAGGTATGTATCCTTCCACCGATCAGGTATGTATCCTTCCCCGACCACACCCAGGGGAAAGTAGTTCCACAGGTAAAGTAGTTCCATTCAGGCCTCAAGAGGGCCTGGATGTAGCAGCATGGTCTGCATCAGGTAAGTGCACCTTAAAACACTTGAACACATGACTAGCTTTATGAGCCTGGCGCCTAAGGCGCCAGGACAGGGGTCCAACATGAGCCTGGCGCCTAAGGCGCCAGGACTGTGTCCAAAGGGCCCCAGCTTGGACCCGCTGGCACTTCCCTGGGGGAAATGATGCCTGCCTCTGGGGTTGCTGGATCGGACCTGGCTCCTTGGAGGTAGGCATCATGGCACCTACTGCCCTCTTCTCGATACTAGACCCCTCCTAGCACTACTACACTCCTACCTACACTACACTCCTCTTACCACTACCAAAGTGCCCAGTGTCATCGAAGAGAACACTGCATGATCAGTTACTGTGCATAAGGTCAAGGATTAGGAAGCATCTTCCGCTGTGCCGTCCAGAGAAGTAAGGAGGGGAATTGGGGTAGGTGGAATGTGTGTGTATGTATCTATGTATGTATGCATGTATGTATGTGTGTAGGGCGCATGCATGTGTGGGTCAGTAGTCTGGAGGTGGCAGGGGTTTTCCCTGCTGACCTAGCAACAGCCCAATGGGGGTAGGATGGCAGGGGAGGGCCTTTGGTTGCGGGGCATCCCCAGCATTAGGAGCTGTGAGGAAAGGGCCACACCAAGGGAATGATGTTTCCCCACAGTGCCGAAAACTGGGTCCAGGAATCTGGGCCTTTTCTGAAAATGGCCTGTGGGGAAAAAACATAGAACCCACCCTACTACCCTCCTCATATCACTAATACATTCCTCCTACCACTACTACACTCCTCCTACCACTACTACACTCCTCCTACCTCAACTTCCCTCCTTCCACTGTTACTCTCCTCCTCCCTCTACTACTCCAACACCTTCGGTTTTTCTAGTATCATTCACTTCACGGTCATGCTTTACACCATCTTCTTCTACTCACTCACCACACAATAACAAACACTCAAACTACAGAACCAATTTCCCTCATAAGCCAATACCTCACCTGCTCCAACAATCTCCTCCACAAGCTCTTCCCTTGCCCCTACTGATCTCTTGGTTGTCCTCCACCTCTGACCTCACTATAAAAATCTACACTTCCTGTTCCCCCTTAAGTACCCCTCCCTCCGTTGGGATTGGTCACTTTTCTCTATGCAATCTGTACAGCTATGCCTGCCCAGGAATGTGTATGTGCATGGGAAAGCTTTGAAAAGGGGGCTACGCCCGTCCCACAGTCCCCACATGGTCTTGTCACGTAATGTCCATGGTGGCGTGACAAGTTTTCTACAACTGTTTGTATTTTGGGGTTTGTTCTGCCGGACCATTCTGGTAAGTTTTAGGCAATGTTCCTGGTGCTTTAGCAGATCTTTATGAGTCTGCAAGGTCTTGCCGTGGATCTCCAGTAGACTCAAAAGTTTGTCAGTTTTGATGTTTGGGTGCGTGGCTGCGGCAGCGTTTTCTCTCTCTCAAGCATCTTGCTCTTGTCTTTCAATTCGCTGAAGAGCTATTCCAGGGCTGTGAGCTCCCTGTTGCCAGCACAACTAACCTCCCTGGATGATATCTAATGCCCCTGCTGGCAGTAGCATAACTGTTCAGTTTCCAGTAGGGAGGATTTAGTTTGAAAGTCTTCGAAGAAGCATGGGGCGTCCCGGCTGTTACAGTCTCAAAGTTTGCTTGGGGAGCCCCCAAACCAATGGTGAAAGGACTTTAGTAAATTCTGGGTTCCCCAGAACCGGTTAGAGGGGCCCAAGGCCTGGTCACACACCCCAGAGTCTATAGGCTGCGTCCCAGTAAGATAAGGTCACCATCGAAGAGCCCAGGAGAGGACCTCTCTGCATGCGCTCACGTTTCCCCATAAAAGAGAGGGAGGTCAGCGGGGAGCGGATGTGAATTTGTTCCAAGTGCGGCCATCCCTCTCCTGTGAAGTCCCCACCCCATTTCTCAACATGGGCCAGTTGAGCTGCCACAAGATACCTCCATACATTTGGAACCCTGAGGCCACTGATCACTGCAGAGTGGAATAGCACCTTACGTGAGACCCTAGGATGTTTGTCCCCCTCATATGAAGTTAAAGATTTCCAGAGGTAGCCACCTCTCCAAGTCTACAGAGAGAGTCCTCAGAAGGGGTAGGATATTATGGTTGAAGAGGTCTTCTCTCCACAGAGTGGTGTGCACTCCCACATATTCACTCAAACTATTTGACCATTTCATGGGGAGTTCCACTTCCAGACGGTGAATCGCTGCTGCACTTTCTTAGACGCTAAGCCCATGAGACTTATTATAATTGACCATATAGCCAGAGAAGACACCAAATTCCTCAAGTTTATGGATCGCTGCAGGAAGGGATTGTTCCATACGGCTGAGAAATGTATGTCCTCAGCGTAAAGGGCTATTTTCTGGATGTTTGGGTCCACTGTAATTCCCTGAATGTGGGCATTCACCCTGTTGCTGCTTGCCACATGCTCCATTGCGAGAGCGAAACAGAATAGGGGATTAAGGGCAACCCTGGCGTGTGCCTCGCTTTAAGGAAATAGGGTGTGGTGCAATAATTTATCTTGATTGGTGTCGAGTGTGAGGCCAAGGTTGCCGAGACCCAGGATCTGAACTTGCTGCCGAGCCCAAAGGCTGCCAGAATCTCATCCATGAAGCCCCAATCTAGCCTGGCAAATGCTTTGTTAGCATCTAGCACCACCAATGAGGAGTTCCGTTTGTTGCATGGGCCTATGTTGATCAGGTTGAGCGTTCTGCATATTTTGCCATGAGTGGATCTCTGTGTGATGAAACCGGATTGATCGGGATAAACAAGGGATGCTAGGACGGTCGAAAATCTTGGTCAGGATCTTTCCAAATATTTTTGTCTCCATATTGAGCAAGGCGAAAGGGCAATAGGAGTCGCAATCTGATGCTGATTTCCTTAGTTTGTGGAGTTGGACCGTTGCTGACTCTGTCTTTGTTGAGCTACCACTTCGATAGTTAAAAAAGAGTTGAAACGGTTGGCTAAGAGGGTTATTAGGTGGCCCTTGAATTACTTTACAAAAACGTGCAGGGTAGCCGTCCAGTTCAAAGGGGTTTGTTAGGGGGGAGAGATGATATTGCCTTGTCTCCCTCCTCTTAGGAGATGGTCAAGTTCAGGGATGCTTTGGCAGCTGCGGAAAGAGTCGGAAGGCTAGCTCTGCAGATGTAGGCAGTTTTTTGTGTTGCTGTACCTTATGAAGTGACTGAAATATCAGAACGCAATCTCACATTTTCCGGTCTCACAGTATTGTTTTACCTTGAGGGTAACGTGGAAGTGAAGGATTCTATTCCTAGTTTTGAGGCCCTTCAATTTGGAAGTTAGAAGTCTATTGGCCTTATTGTCCTGTATGTAATATCTTTGTTTCATAGCGGAAATTGCGTATCCTTGCGATCGGAAGTGCACTTCCGATTTGGCTCTCGCCATCTGAAGATTTCAGAGGGCACTAAGGGAATTAAAGGCTTTGTGGAGTTTTTCCAGGACCCTGATCTTCCCTTCCAGTTGGTACCTAATGGCCTCCTGAGACTTTATAAACACGATGTTTGTTATTTGGCCCTGTTTCACCCCCTTGCCAATAGAAAGTTTGTCTGCTTCTTAACAGAGTACTTTCTGCCGCTGAACCGTTATCTACCTCAGCTGCCCCCTAGCATGCTTAAGCTTCTGAGCTAGTTTGTGCATCAAAGATTGTTTATGCTCCTGTTCTAGGTCCACTATTTACTTCTCTAATTTCGCCTCTGTCTCTACTCACACCTCCTTTTGTTCTTTTGCCAGACCTATTAAATTGGCCAGATTCTAAAAAACATGTTTATCTCAATGAGATGTGCAATGGCGCAAAGATGCGCCCTTGCCATTGCGCATCTCATTGCACTGCACACATTCACAAACTTTCAACCACTGCAAATGGGTTACATGTGATTTTAACAAATCACAAAACAACAAATTAATTTTTAACGAACCAAAAACATCTAAAATAAATTACCTTATTTTCTTTGTTTTTGAAGGGGTTCCCCCCACACTCCACCTTTTTTTATTCATACTTTTCCCCCACCCCCACAACTTTTTATTTTCCATTCCCAACTAGACATATACAGGTTTAAAAAATGTGTTATTTTTCTTTTAGATGATTTGGCTGCATACCCTAAAAATGTGCTCAGCACACCAAGTCGCAAACAATAGCATGAAAGAGCAAAACATGGTGTAAAAAGACTGCATCCCCCTGGCTACATCTGACCAAAGCACATCTAGCAGATGCGCCCATAAGGAGAGCAACAAATGTGACGTGGGAACAAAAAACGTGCGCGTCATGTCATTTGCTCATAAAATCAGTGCAACTCAACACAGAATCTGCAGCTAAGCAGATAGAAGCCCGGGAACACCAGCAGGACAACTGAAAGGCCATCCACCTCCATCCAGACCCCTACAATACCATCCACCAACACTGAAGGTATCCAAGAAGCCGAGAAAAGACGTTGTGCACCAAACCTCACCCAGGAGGAGCTAGATGTCATGATATCCTATGTGGCAGACCATGACGCAACCCAATACAACCTTCAAGGGGAACAGGAAAGGATTGGTGTAAAAAATGTCCTCTGGGCAGAACAAACAATTTGAATGCCTTGACACTGAGAAACAAAACAGAAGCCAAGAAAAAATGGGAGACCTGAAGCGACGAACTAAGGTAAAGTTGGCAGACCAGAATGTGCATACCAGTGGCTCACCCCAGCAGAAGTGGCAATGGCACGCATGATCAACAGAGCAGCAGTAGGTGACATTGGTGGGCCTGACACAGCAGCACAAGAGGAATATGAGTAAAGCAATATCATAGCAGTCTGTACTCACTGTTCCTTTAAGAGGCCAGAAAGTCAATGCAAGCAAACTTACAACCCAGTACCACAGTGCCTGAACATAGTGAAGCCACACCACACTGTACCGTCACATATACCAGTAGTAGCATATGTGAGTGGATTGGCATATTTCGATAACCAGCTGGGAGAATGTAAATAAGTGAGAGGAAAGTGTGCGGATCATAAAACAGGAAGTACATGCAATGACCATGGAGAGTGAGAGATGCAATGGAGAAAGGCCAGGCATTCGGGAACCCAATGTTTACATGTGAAACTTTGAGTGTCACTATACCCCATGATGGGTAATGCTAGTCGGCCCTCTTCCAAGAGCAAAGCCATAGAACAACATCAACATACACAAGCATGATGCACACAACCTGCACTGGTGCCTGAACAAACCCAAGTACAAAGTAAATCCCCAAGCTCAGAAGGTTAGTTTCCGGGAATACTTTTACAGATCCCACACCTAAACCTGTAACTCAATGTCCTATCCAAAACAGATGATACACACTCATGTTCTTCGTATATATTTTCGCTCGAGGACACAAAGAACAAGAGGTGGATAAGGGTGTCACGGTATTAGTTTTATGACGGTACGATAACCTTCTTGCCAAATGACGGTATATCATGGTTATCGCGGTATAGCAGGGGGAGTTAACTAATCTTAACAAATATTTTCGAAAAGGTCATAAATTGTCAGATTTATCAACAAAAACAAAACCAGGCACCCAGGGCCAGAATTGGGCTTTTCAACATTCTTTCCACTGAAATGCCACCCCTTGCTTCCACCAAACACAAACACATGTGTGTAGAGGAGGAGGGGGTGTGGGGAGCCCTGCTGCGACTGGCAAAGCAAACTGAATAGCTTTTCTTAAGTGGTCATTTAGGCTTTTAGCTCCCCCACTGGCTACTGGTGAAGATGAACATGTTGCCATCTTGATAACCTGCATGGCACAGATCAATGGAGGCTGATGATAGTATATGCTTGTGCGCATACACACACACACACTCTCTCTTTATGTTACAGCCTTTAGTTTACTTGCGGGCAAAAAGGTGTTCAGTAATCACGGACATGTTACCCTTTGGTATGGCAGCAGGGAATACCCACAGAGATGAGTGAATTTCGCAGTGTGACTTATTATATGTAAATTCAATGATAGAACCAGGGAAATCCCCCATTGTCATATGTTTAGCAAACATTATCCATTATAAATATATAAACCCCAAAGCCACCAACCCAAAATAAACCCTTTTCCTTCTTGGCACTGTATTTATTCTTCCTATTGCTAACATATTGATTTTGTGTCGGGCACGTGTGGTTTATGGAATGGCATTAAAAACTGCTCCAACTGAAACTACTTGGCAGACGGCACATCCAATAGTGCAAGACCAAGACTGTGCAGCACTTGCTTGCTGCAGCCTTTACAAATCAGATTGAAAAGCACACTTAACGGTATAAAAGGTATACTGGTATAAACAATGTGACGGTTATTATTGTTCAATTAAGTGGTTCACGGTATCTTTAACGGTATACCGTTATACTGTTACATCCCTAGTGGATATGTGGTCATCAAACTCTGAAATGCCACCACTTGAGGGGGACCAAGAGGAGCAGCCACCACACTTGAGTTGACCAGCATAAACGTGAGCCAACCATGTTGCCAACCACTGCCTAACATGCACCACATGTAGAAACTGAGGACCATGACCCCAACACAGAGGCTGGGCAACCAGACACACAAACCCAGGAAGCAACCACACCATTGTTTATAATAAGACCTGAACGAACCAACAAGCCCAGCAATACCCTGTAGACCTTCTGGGAAGAAAAGATGTGTCATCATCAGCACACAGTGAACTAGCAGCCATGCACAGCATAATGGGAGAAGTCCTAGTTGGATTGACAAGAGAGCTTGTAGGCTGTCACAATTTAATTGCACATGAAGCAAGGGGCACCAGAGGAGAGGTGAGAGCAATAAGCGAGGCGTTGGGAGTAACATGCAAAGCCATGCAGTGTACCGCCCGAATGGCAAATGAGGCTGGAAATGAGGCAGCGTGCCAAGACCATAGCTGCCGCAACCAAGGTAGCAGCAGCTCTTCAGAGTTACTTTGCCACTATGGCCATGGGCTCAGATCACAGATCAGCTTCTAGCCTATCTTCCATTGACAGCATCCAAACCCTGACTGCCCCACAGCCCATGACACCAGCAGAGCAGCCAGTGGGTGGACAGAGGAAACAAAGAGAGACCACAACCCTGCAACACTAATTGTAGTTGTTTTCCATATATTTTTGTTTTGTCATTGATGATGTTCACATTTAAGTTGTATGATACACTGAAATAATATTCATATCTGCTGTGAAGACTGATACATTTCTTTCCTCTTTTGTATGACTTGTCATCATTTCACATTCTGCGTGCCTTGCAAATAGTCGCTTGTGAATGAGTTGGTTTGCCAAGGATTCATTTGCATGCCAATCATGTCCACCTACTGTATATACATTCTGTGGTTAAGTGCACATCCGTTATGAGCTGGCACTGTTGTCTGCCCATTTGTTCATCATACATGCATATGGTCCTCTTGAAGGGAGACCAGATCAGCACTCATGGCAGCTCGCGTGACATATCTGACAACCACATCATCATGTAATACAGATGCCACATCCCTTTGGCCATCAGCAGCATTATGTGGGCGGGTGACAGTGGCTGCAAATAGGGATAGATGTCACTGTGCAGACCATGTCTGAGAATGATGTTCTATAAGACTGCACATGCTACAAGGATGTAACATACAATCAGAGGTTTGTACAGTAGCGCTCCCCCACGGTGGTCATGGCACCTGAAGCCTGACTTGAGCATCCCAAATGTGAGTTCAGTTGGATTCCTGGTGCATATGTGGGACTCATTGAAATGCAGCTGTCCTCAGGACAAAGTGTTCCTGTAAGGAGTGAGCATGTGCCTTTTCAGGGGTAACCCACATCACCTGTGGTGAAAAGGGGATTCAGCGCAATTTTGTGACATTGTTTACAGATGCAGTTCTGGGCAAAGATGTGAGTCAAGACTTACTTAGCAACCAGGTCTCCCATCTAATCCATCTTCAAATGTATGTGCTATGGCTGAATGGTGGCACATGAAGCTGGCATGCGTTGTTGCAGGATAGTTTGCATTTACTTTCAACACGATGTGATGCATCACACCATCTGCATATTGACTGAATGCCAGTGTCTACGGTTCCTGTACATGTGTTCTGTGGCAGCCGAGGGTCTGAGGGCCACGTGAGTGCAATCAATGACTCGACACACCCCAGGAAACCCGTCTATGTCACATAATGCGTCCACGATAGAGGCCCTTGTGCACGCATCAAGTGGCAATGCTATGTTTTGCCTGGTGGTTGACAGGATTGCATTGAATACCTGATGTGATGCCCTTGACTGGGATGACTGTGAGATGCCAGAGGTTATCCAACTAGTACTCGGAAAGGATCATGTGGAGAAGAAATGCAAGGCACTCTCAATTTTAACTAATGGTGGTAAGTGATGCCCTCGCCTTGTAGGTGAGGTGAGACTCTACTCCCACTCGTGCATCATCTCAATGAATATATGGGATGGGAAACAGTATCTCAGGGCAACCTCCTCATCTGGCATCTCAAAAAGAGTAATCCTCCTCCTGTATATCTGTTCCCTCCTCTGCCTCCTTCTCAGTAGGCATCGCAGTAGCATGATCTGCCATTTTGGAGATGTTATGTTATGTTAAAGGTTCTTGTACTGCCCACTGTTGCCACCTGCGTGGTCTCTTGGCACTCTGGCGGATTTGCAATGCAAGGAGGGTGGTGGGGTTTGTTGGAGGAGTGAGCGGGAGAAGAACAAGAGAACTGTGATGTGCTGTTGGCAGCTTCAGTTCGGAGAAACCGGGCACTGAGTGTGCATGAATTTTCGGTTGGTAGGAGTGATGTGGTGTTGAGGTGAGTTTGTGTATGGCTTGTTTCTTTGTTGGGGTGTTTTGAAGTGTGTGCAGTTTGTGCTGCTGGAGAGGTATGGTTGAGTTTAGTTCAAAGTTTGAGAAGGCGTATGCAGAGGGGTGAGTTTTTAGTATGTTAGTGGCAATACATTTCGTACCCCTAACATTCTGACTATATGCAACCCATATCCTTCCCCCTAACGTTCATTCAGGTGCAAATCAATAACCACCCCCACAAATTCCTCCAGTAGAGGCGTGTTCCCTGTCCCCTGCACTCAATCTGTGTGCTGCATGGTTTCTGCACCCAGATCCATTCCTTTATGATGCATTTCATACCCTCAGCTGTCCATTTTAGTGTGATACTTCGTACATCCCAGTGAGGGACGCTTCCCACTTTCTGCGTTCTATCTAGGTGAGATGCACTTCTGGTCTCCAACCGCCCTTCCAAATTAGACGCCTCTCCGATTCCTTGCACTCCACCCTGATACAATACAATCCCCACTTTTAGTTCATACATGTGGTTGTGTTACAATTCCTCCTCCCATCAGTCTATTAGGTTTGATGCTTTTCTCATCCCAATTAGTCCTTCTCGATTGGCCCAGCATGATGCAGAGGTTATATAGTGTCTTGTTTCAGGGCACAGCAAGGGACATAAAGCTTAACTATACTATTAGACTGGATGCTGAAACCGGCTAATCTGCTCATACATGCTATGTGCGAGAGTGACTGATTACACAAATAGTGCGTATGCTGGATAAGGCCAGCCTAAGTGGGTCGGTTAAATGCTGGTAGGAGTATGGTATCAGGTTTTTCGAGTAGTTCCTGGGGTACTTTAGTGGTTGTAATCCCCATCTTTTAAGGTTTCTCTTGATGGGTTTTGTGTGGTTTGGTGTGTTGTTTTGTGTTGATGGGGTTCGGTTCCTTTGCTCAGTCTCGGTTCATGATGGGTGTGTTCTTTCAGTCCTTGATGTTGCTGGTCTCCTTCTCTTTGTATTTGTTCGTTCTGAGGTGCGTAGATGTTGTTCAGTCGTTTTCATCCCTCTCTGAACTGAAGAGCCAGGTTTTTATACGTTTTCAGAATTTTAGATGCTCCTCCATAGTTTGTATTTCTCTCGGGATGGAGTTCCAGAGTTTTATGGCTATGCAAGAGACAGCTGATCCCCCAGGTTTTTTTCTTGTGTTCAGTTTAGGTTCTAGGCAAATGTTGTTGCTGGATCTAAGTGTCCTTGTTGGTTTGTAGATGGTGTTTTCCTTTTGTATGAATTCCGCTCCCTGGCTGTGGATTGCTCTGTGTGTTATGCACATTGTTTTGAATGTGATTCGTTTTTTTGGCTGGCAGCCAATGTAGCATCCTTAGCGCTGGTGTGATGTGGTGTATTTGGGAGAGTTTGAGGAGAAATGTGCAGCTGCATTCTGTATTCATTGGAGTTTTCTCAGTAGGTGCTTCAGCATTCCAAGGTGTGTGAAGGCGAGGAAGGGTAGAATCGTTTTGATAATGTGAAGATGCAAGAAGCATTTCTTAATTATCGCATTTATCGCATTTACTTGTGGTTTCAGTGTTAGCTCGTTATATATTAGGTGTATAGAAACCACTTGCACTTCGCACTGGGCCTCTGTTTAAAAGGTCATTATTTTACCTGCATCAATTACCTGCTATATACAAGAATGCAGTTGCATGAGAAGTCCTTGAAAGAAATATTCCTGATTCTGATCACTCGTAGTATATCTCGCATTAGAACAGCCAAGACGTGTTTCGACTCTGTCTTTTTCAAGGCTTATGTGTTCAATTGTTGTAACCTTAAAAGGTGGGCTGCATATGTTTTTTCCACAACATGTTTACCAATTGCTTTGCTGCAAAATGTGGGCCCCCAACACCTCACTGCACCACCCCCTCTCCACAAACCATATCAAACCATATTGCCTCACCCAAACATCACCCAAACCTACCCCTTGCATTTTGCACCAGAAATTCTATAAAAAAATGCGCAATGTGTCTTGCACAGTAAAAAAGACTATACACCGCCAGATCATACAGTGGAGTATACATCCCAGTGACATAACATATGGTTTTGCTGACTTGGTTTCATCTTTATTAAGGCACTTCCTTCATGTCAGATGAGAAGGAGGCATGAGCTTCTAGTGGGTCAAATGCCACATCATTATCATCTTTGGATTAATCATCACCAAATTCACCATCAATCTCA
This sequence comes from Ambystoma mexicanum, assembly GCF_040938575.1. Classification (NCBI taxonomy): domain Eukaryota; kingdom Metazoa; phylum Chordata; class Amphibia; order Caudata; family Ambystomatidae; genus Ambystoma; species Ambystoma mexicanum. The sequence continues at coordinate 1,270,594,995 of NC_090929.1, read as the reverse complement.
CACAACAGCTTTTTTGATCCAGGCTGCACTGTTGCACAGGACATTTTGCTAGGAAGGTCGAATACATGGTAAACACCACTGTCGCCAAATGCATGTTTCGCCAATTTATTTATAGTGGGTGCAGCGGGTTTCCCCCCACTGTTTGTGGTAAAAGGTGGAACATTTGGCAACAATGGTTTCAGCAGAAAGAAATGTGGCAAAAATTCATAAAACCTCATTTAAGCTAGCATGGTCCGAGGCCAGTCTATACTCGTCAAGAGCAGTGGGAACCAGCAAGAAAGCAAACAAACAACTACTGTGGTACCAAAATAAAATAAATGTACAATCAATGTTCCATTAAAAAAAAATCAAGACTGTAATCCAACAAAAAAATATAGAAACAAATATAAACACTGAAAACGCAGCATATAGAGACTTTGGGCTGAAAGTGGCACTCTGGGTATTAAGATTGGAATGCAGGCAATTGTCTTTGCAGCAATGTTCACGTTTATTTGTATGTCTTTTGAAAAGGTATGTCGGGGCGTATTTCATGTCACTCGGGTCCATAGAACAATGCCATTGGGACAGAAGCGCTGTTAAATACCTTTGTGTCTTCCTCGAAGTGCTGTGAGACTCTTTTCTTGGACTCCTGGGAAAGGCGAGTCTATCTTCTGCCCTTCCCAGCTAGCAAGGTTGCCAGGGGATACTTGCAGAGCTGCCACTCCCCCCAGTAGGCAGGGTTCTAGGTACTAGAGTTTTTTTTTACCTGTGACAGGCTCTACAAGCAGCAGGTTCTTGGGGTGCTGTGAGACTCTGCACTGGTTCTCTGAGGAAAGGTGAGTCTGTCTTCTCCCATTCCTAATCAGGAAGGCTGCCAGAGAACACTTGCAAGTGTGCTACTTCCAATGGGCATAGTGCTGGTTACCAGTGTCTCAGCTAGCAGGTAGGCATTCCAAGAAGCAGGCCACTTCTAATGACCCCCTGAAAGGGTGGGGGTAAGGTCTTATTTCTTCCTTGGAAATCCTTATCTTCACCTAAATGGATGAGGGCTTTGGGCAGTCTGTACACAATAAAGTTCCAGAAAAATCCTTCTTCTGTTGAAGTGTAAATATGTCTCAATTATTGGGTTGTCCAGCCTGGCGGTCCTGCCCCCTTATATTCTCCTTTTGCCACAGCAGATTGGTGCATTTCAAGCGTTCTTTAAGGATCCACACCTGGCTGCTGTAACAAGAGTATTTGCAAGGGACTATCTGTCCCAAAGTCATTTGTCTGCAGACGGTTGGGAGAGGGCACAGGTAGTGTGAGTGCCCCAGGAAGATCCAAGATGATGGAAACCCTCTCTTGATTGTAACTTGTCTCCTGTGATACCCTCCTTCCCTCACTCTCCCTGTCTTCCTTACATCAAAGAAGAGATTCCAGTGAGTTTGCTCCTGGCCTTCATATTGTGCTGGCTGAGTTCCCTTTGAAGCAGTCATTCCTACAAAGCCACCTGCTTTCTTGGGAAGGTGTCAAGCCTTCCCAATGGAGAAAGAACAGCATCCTTTAGGCCTGACCCCGGGCACATATGGAGGGTTGATCCCAGCTACAGACATGAATACACAAATCTCTGACAGTTTGCAAGGGCCTCTGAAAAGCCTGATGAACAAAAGACATCAAATGGGCTTTGGCAATACATGTATCTCCTTAGAGACTGCAATATCTACTTAGAAACTACAATATCAGACTACATATGGCAGTATATTTCTTTATCAATCTGCCACCATGTCTTGTGGATGTACAGTTTGGAATTAAAAACTGCTTGTTTACTTTGAAAGGGATTTCCTTTTTTATTCCAAAAAAGCAAATGTAAAACTTAGAGCAACCTTGCTAGAAACCAGCAAGTAATCTTTTGGAGGAATTCCTGTAATAGCCATGAACGTTCCCTCCAATTTATAGTTTGCTAGTCCATTTGTAGGAGGATTGCCAATCAGAAACAGGTTTACTCATCATTTTAGTAAAAACATCATTTTGGGCACTCTTTAAGAGTAAAGATCCATTTCTTTCTTTTTTTAACTTTGTTTATTGATGGTCATGTCGATATTCACACAATACAATAGTGTTCATAAACAGTGCAGCATAGTTCCAACAGTATATACAAATATACAGCTTAAGAGATCATGGTGTGGAAGCAGAGGAAAAGTCATTATCGGATATCATCTCACACAAATAGCTTCTGAAAGGGACGCATATGTCTTTGCAGCGATTTGTTACAGGCATGGACAATACATATTGTTCTTCACATTCGTTTACAAAAGTCAACTCTCAGAGTAAAATGTCCGTACGGGGTGCATAATGCAACATGTCAGTACACATCGTTTTGTGACAGGACATGACACATTGAAAAGCCTTCTAGTGGTTTCAGCCACCTTACCAATGTCTCCAAACAAATATTTCAGGGAGTGAGAGAGACTAGCATTTGCCTTATTTTCTGAACAATATCAGCAACACAGCAATAAGAGGACATGACCAATACATATGAAACGCATTTGCATGTGGGTCCCCGCATTTCAAGCATTCCCCCCGAGCAGTTCACCATAAACTTGGCCATTTTAACAGGTGTGTAGTGCAGTTGATTGGGGATTTTGAACTGGATCAAACATAAACCGGAATTTAGAGATACCATTTTTGTCAGTTGGCAGTATTTGTACCATTGTTCTTTGCCTATTGTTGTACCCAGGTTCAGTTCCTATGTCGTTTTAATAGTATTCAAGGATTGGGAGTGTGTTTGTACTAGTGTATACAGTTTGGAAACTCCCGTCTTTGCACTATCCCTGAATGTTATCGCTCCTATACATTTGTGCGAGACAGGCTCTACTTGGAACATCAGCCATCTCCTACCGAAAGCGGCCCTCATGCGATAATATTGTAATAAGTGCAGTTGCCTTCCCCCAATGGTAATTACGAAGTCCTCGAGACTTACATATTTGCCTTCCGGGTACATGTCCTGCATCTTCAACTGTCTATCTGGGTCCCAGGTTCTCTGTAAGGCCTCATTGAATGTGGGAGAGATCCCAGGGAAGCGCCAACGTGGAGCCTCAGGGTCGTATTGTACCTCTATGTTGATTCTTTTATATATCATGGACCAAGCGTGGACTGTGACACTCACAGGGTCAAATCTACAGGAGTCTTTATGGCGTGTACTGAACATGACAGATCGGAGATCAGTGGGGGATGCAGCATATCTTTCTATTGGGATATGTGTGGCAGTGTCATCTTGATTATACCAATGCCTGGCAAACTGGGCCTGTGCCTTTAAATAGTAAAGCTCGAAATCTGGTGCAGTGATGCCCCTGCTAGTGTATGGTTCCACCATTTTGTCCCATTTCATCTTCGCCACTCCCCTTCCCCACACAAACGTGGTAACCAAGGACTGAAGTTTCGTAAAAAAATATTCTACCTGGCCAGAGGGGGACATTGCCAAAGTAGTACAAACGTTTGGGTAGGACCACCATCTTCAGGAGTGCTATCCTTCCATATAAAGAGATGGGAAGTTTGTCCCACATTTGGAGTTTCACAGCTAGCAGCTGTAGGAAAGTTTCATGGTTGTCATCATACAACATTTGCCACTTCCTTGACACGATAATGCCCAAATTGCAAACCTGGACCACTTCCCATTTGAATCTGTTAATATTTGAAGCAGGTGTGAGCGGGAATAATTCTGATTTGGAGTTGGGGGCGTGGCTTGGCGGCCATGCGAGAGTGAGCGAGTCACCGAGAGCTCCCGGGTGATCCGCTACACGATCCTTATAAACAGCTGAAAAACGGCAGGAGACCCTGAACAAATCAAAGGAACGGCACCCGGAGGGTCCAGGGCACGCACGGGCGGAAGCCTGAACAAAATCAGAGGTCGGAAAGACCAGAAACGAGGCGAAGCAGAGGTGCGGAGCCACCGCACAAAATGGCGGCCGCGTCCCACTGAGGATCTGCCTGCGCTCCCAAGGGCAGCGGAAGCTGAGTACGCAGATGGCTGGGCGCAGGGGCGCGGATGGCTGCCCACCGGATACCCACACACCACCTACGGAAGATCGAGAGAGGCGCGAACCTGACCACCCTCCCTAACAGGGACGTGGAACGAGGTGCACACCACCACGCCACGTGAAGGGGGAGCAGGCAACCGAGGATAGTGGCAGAGGTGAGCGGAGGGCTGAGACACAGGAAGAACACAGCGCCTGCGGCCCGAGGCACTGGCAGGGCGCCCCCAGCACACAGAAGTCTTACCGGAGTGCGCCCACGCAGCAGCAGCCGGAGGGGGAGATCCTGACCCTGTCCCAGCCCTCGACAGCAGAGGACAAGCGGGCTACCGGCCGGGGGCCGCTGTGGCCCAGAAGGCAGCAGCAACCAGCGGAGACGCAACCGGAGCCCCCGGTAAGGACGAGACAGCGGAGGCAGGAGATCGTAACGGCCCAGGAAGGTGCTGGGGAGCGGCAGGGCAGACAAAGGTCTGGGGACGACAGGACCACGTTTGGGATAACCCACAGGGAAGGGAGAACACCGACTACAAAGTGGAGGCCGCCCAGGGGCACACCGCCCCCATCCAAGCACAGACACACGAGGCCACAAACATCAGCATGCCTGAGAAACAGAAAGGCAGCAGAGGGAGGCAAACAAGCATGGAGACATTTGCCCGCAAAAGCAAGGACTCACAACCTGGGACGGCGGCGGCGGGCACAGCCACATCATACGCTACACAAGGGGAGTTCAAACAAGTGGAGGGCAGTATCCTAGAGCCATAGAGGGGCTAAAGGCCTCAATAGAGGGCAAGCTGGATGCAGTGATCGTGGACGTGGGGCTCCTCAGGCAGGACACGAGGAACCTAGCAGAGAGAGTGACAACGGTGGAACAACAGGTGCAGAGCAATACAGCAAACGTGACCACCTCTCAGTCACAAATGTCGGATGCACTGGAGCGGATTAAAACACTAGAACGCAGGGCAGAAGATGCAGAAGGCCGGGCCAGGCGCAACAATGTGCGTATCGTAGGGCTGCTAGAGGGGGTGGAAGGTAGAGACCCCACAGATTACGTAGAGAACTTACTGCTCCAGGAAGTAGGTGCAGGGACCCTGTCCCAGGGCTTTGTGGTGGAAAGAGCGCACAGAGCACTAACCAGGAAACCCCGCCCGGGCGCCCCACCGAGACCCATGATCGCAAAGATCTTGAACTTTAAAGACAGGGAGAAAATCCTGACATTCTCGAGGGAAGGCGGAGAGATAACACGCAATGGAGCCAGGATAACCATCTGCCCTGACTACATGGCACTTGTGCAAAGACAGCGAGCCCAGTTCTGGCCGACCAAAGAGCGCCTTTCGGGCAGCGGGGGTGAAATTCATGTTACTTTACCCGTCGAAGTTCAAAATCCTGCACAACGGGAGGACACAGATCTTTGAGACCACGGCAGACGCCCAGGAGTGGATGGACCAGCAGGGGATCCTACAATTAAGAGAGGGGGTCGAGAGGAATCGTGAGGCACCCCGGCGAGGCAGGGAATGAGGGTGCGGACAAAACACTGAGGACACCATGCCGAATCGAGATACGGCAAGAATGAGAACCGAAAGCATGAATTAATGGATCAACCCGGGAGCTCGAGGCCTCCGGCGCTGGACCGCCAAGACCCACAGAGGGGACCCAAGTAGCGACAAGTTAGCAGTGTCAGTTTTAAGGCACTACGCGGATCGAGGGCGACACCTGGAATGCGGCGGGGCCCGAGCAGGGGGAGGGAGGCTGGGCGTTGGTTTATAGTAGTTGTAATAGTGTGGTTAAGTTTGTTAATAGAAGGCACAAGAGGAGGCAAACATAATGAACGAGGAGGTCACGGACATGGCAAAGACAACGCAAGGGGGCAAGTGAGGCTGCACTCAAATGTGGGAACCCGGCGCGGAACACCAAAGAGTGGAGGTGGAGAGAAATGGACACTGGTGGCAGGGCGGTCCACCAGGACAGGGGAAGTAAAGAGGGAACGCGGACCCGCAAGCTACCAGGGGAATAATTGGGAGAAGATGATAGATGGACCTCCCAGGCCAGCAGGCCAGAAAGGAAAAACTAAACAGGCCGATGGGAACGAGCGGGCCGCAGGAAACTGTAAAACACAGGAACCGAGATGAACTAAAAGTGGTGACTTGGAACGTCAGGGGGCTAAACGCCTATATGAAGAGACTGAGGGTCTACGCATGGCTAAACAAGGCGAAAGTCCACATCGCAATGCTGGAGGAGACCCATCTGACGGCAGAAAAACAAGCCAAGATGGCCAAGAAATGGGGCCGCCAGACATACAGCTCCACATACTCTAATTATGCGAGAGGGGTAGCGACCTGGATTGCCCCCGGTATCCCATTCCAACTCATCAAACAGGAGAGAGATGCCGAAGGCAGGGTCCTCATCGTACACGGAATGCTGGAGAACCGGGAAGTGTGTCTGGTGAACACATACGCCCCAAACCACGATGCAACAGATTTCTTTAAACCACTCACACACCGGCTGGCCCCGTATAGGAACGCCACGACCATCTGGGCCGGAGATCTGAACTGCACACTGGATCCCAGGCTGGACTGGTCGGATGACAAACACAAAAGGGCCGCACCACCAGCACGGGTGTTGCAGAAGACACTGGACCAGCTCGAGCTAGAGGACGTCTGGAGGAAGGTACATGAGGATGTTAAGGGGATAGACGCACTATAGCGCCCCACACAGGACATTTACCCGCATTGACTATTTATTCACGGGCAAAGAGACACTAGGCGAATTCAGTGGGGCACACATTCACGCACGAACTCTATCTGACCACGCCCCACTGGAAGCAACATGGGCACATACATACAGGAAAGCCCCCATACCCACGTGGAGACTTAGGGCAGAAGCACTCCTAGAGGGGGATTTCCAAGACCATATCCAAACTTCAATAGATGACTACTTCGAGCACAACACGGGTAGTGTAGACAGTACGGGAACGACATGGGAGGCATTTAATGTGGTGATCAGGGGGGCGGCAATTGGGAAAACGGGAGGCCTTAGGAGAGAAACCCTGGCTGAACTGGATGAGATAGAAGGGAAGATAGAGAGGGTGGAAGCACAGGCAGGGCGAGGGGAGGGAGGGAAACAGGTGACCTCACCACTCTGAGACAACAGTGTATGGCGGACTGGGAGAGATTAGGGTGGTTAGACTATGGGAAGTACATACAAAGGCTGCACGCAGAAGGGGATAAACCGAGTAGACTTCTCGCCTGGCTGACCAAACAGGAGACCAAGCGAGAACCGATAAACGCATTTCAAAATAGTCAGGGGGCGATTGAAAGGTCCCAGGAGGGTATAAATACGGTGTTCTTGCAATTCTATGAGAAACTATATACCAGAGTACAGGAAGCAGAAGAGGGAGACCTTGAGGACGCATTTGCGGAAATCAAACTCCCACGACTGTCAGAAGAGCAGGCCCAGATGTTGGATGCCCCCCTTACTGTGGAGGAACTGACAGAGGTTATTGCCCAGTTGCCGACAGGGAAGTCCCCGGAGCCCGACGGGTTACCAGGGGAATTCTATAAAAGATACAAAGATAGCTTGGCTCCGAGATTACTAGAGACACTGGAGGAGTCGTACGGGTGCAGACGACTCCCGAGCAGTATGTCAGAATCTGTAATAGTCCTGATACTTAAAGCGGGGAAGCCGCTTTAAGTAGGCTGGGCGGCCCTAATGAAGACGATAGTTTTACCCCGACTCCTATATTATTTCACCAATATCCCCTATAACATCCCCAGATCCTTTTTCAGGCGATTACACTCCATAACACGGACCTTTCTATGGGGGGGAGGGAGGAACAGGGTAGCACTGAGCACAATGGGGAGGGACAAGCTCCCGGACTTTGAGCGCTACTACTTGGCCGCACAACTTCAATTCGTGGTCCGATGGCTGGGGGAATCCACCTCCATAGATGCAATACTGTTTCGACCATCGCTCCAGTGATACTATTTGAAAGAACTACTGTGGATAAACGAGACCCAAGCAAAAACCGTTCCCAGAATAGTCCAACTAGGCCGAGCAATGTGGAAAAGTGCATGGAAAGTGTAGAACATAAGAGACCCCTGTTTAAGGTACATTCCCTTGGCGGGACTAGTAGACACCCATATAGCAAGCATAGCAACGTTCAGAACACAGTGGAAGACAAAGGAGTGGCCCAAGTAGGTGACCTGTGGCAAGAAGGACATTGGGTAGACTTTTAGACCCTGGCGGAGGAGCAGGACATACACAGTGGCCAATTCATACTGCATAATAGCATGGTCCAAGGAATAAGGAAGAGGTGGGAGACCCTGCCGGAAGAGGAAGACAGGGATGGGCCGCTGGACGCCTGGTACGATGTATCTGAGGGAGGGCACACCGTGTCCAGACTTTACAAACAATTGCTGGGCACCATCAATTCTAGACACTGAACAGCCGGACAAGATGGGAGGAGGAACTTCAGCGACCCCTCAGGGACGAAGAATGGAACAGAGCCCTTCAATACATGAAGAAAGTTTCCAGAAACGAAAGGTTGAGACAGCTGCAGTTCTACATAGTGCACAGGGCATATTTAATGCCTAAAAGAATGTCAAACATGTGGGACAGTCAAATACGGAGTTGTCCACGCTGCCAGGAAGAACAGGCAGATATGGTGCACATGTTCTGGACATGCCCGGGTGTGACAGCCTTCTGGAATATGATACAGGAAAGAGTGTTGAAGGCAGGAATCCATATGCAAGCTTGGTCGCCGGCATCCTACATACTGGGCCTGTTCCCGAGGGGCAACAAGCAGAGGATCCATATAGCTAAGATGATAGACCTGATGACAATTCTGGCGAAACGCTGCATCGCAATGGCATGGAAAGCAAGCGCAAGACCATCGATAGAAGGCTGGTGGGCGGACCTACAAAAATGGGTAATAGCAGAAATTACGGTCTGGACCAGAACCTCGCAGACGGGAGAGGAGAACAGTGGGGCCAGAATACTAGCATGGAATACCTTGGTACAAGACTTATTTGGGAGGGACGAGGAAAACAGCGCAACTGATTCGAGTGAGCCGGGAGGAGAGGAGACTTGACCTGCCCGCACCCGTGCGCAGCACACAGGCAGGAACAAGGACAACACGACGGAGGAGGAGGGTGCCGAGCCGTGACCTGAGCGGATAACGTACATAATGAACTTAAACCCAAAAGTGCCAGAGCAAATGTTGAGAGTTCTTGTATATTTGTTTTGTGTTTGTATGTTGTTAAATGAAAATAAAGAAAATTGTTTTAAAAAAAAAAAATCTGATATGGAGTTATTGATTTTATTTCCAGAGTATCGTGCAAACTCGTGTATATCTTTTATAATGGGTTCAAGGTTTACTTCAGGGTCCCGGACATAAAGAAGAGTGTTGTCTGCGCAAAGTGATATTATTTTAGGTGGGCCGGTCAATCTACTACGCCCACGTCCATGATTTTTACGGACGAACGTGGCCATTGGTTCAATTGTTAGGGCAAAAGTATAGGAGAGAAGGGACAGCCCTGTCTGGTACCTCTACCCAAAAGGAATAGCGCAGATATGGTATGATTCGTAAGAACTCTCGCTCTTGGGTTGGTGTATAGGAGTCGAACGCATTTTATGAAGTCTGAACCCAATCCGAAGCATTCAAGCACAGAGAATAGATATTTCCAGGAGACAGAGTCGAATGCCTTTGCCTTCGGGCATATCTGTGCCATCACCCCGAATAGCCTACGGAGATTGAGGGCAGTAGACCTCATTGGAATAAAGCCAGACTGGTCGGGGTGTACCAAACTGGGCATGTTGGGGAGAAGACTAGTCACAGGGATTTTTCCAAAATATCTTTGCATCCACGTTGATCAAAGAAAGGGGTCTATATGAGGACATGTCATGGGGGTGGGGGTGACGTAGTTTCGGTAATACAGTTATTATGGCTTCTCGCATCGAGTCAGGGAGTATGCCCCGGTCCATAACCTCTTCCCACACATTCAGCAATATAGGGGCTAGCTTTCGTGTACTCTTTATACAGTTCAATACCCAGGCCATCAGATCCAGGGCATTGATGACATCTACTATCTCCTCCTGGGTAATTGGTAACTCCAACCAGGATTTAGCTTCGGGCGAGAGCACAGGGAGCCCCAGTCTACGTCGATATTTAGAAGTCTTCCCTGCTGTCCTCTCATCGCTATTAGATAGAATCGTGTGAATGCCTCGTTTATTTCTTCCTCTTGAGTCACCACCTCACCATTTGCAGTTTGAATACTGGCAATAGGGGTGCAGTAGTTTTCAGCCTTCAACATATTAGACAGGGATCTTCCCGCCTTGTCTCCCTCCCCATACCTACGCAACCTCGCTGGGGCAGCCATGTATTGCACCTCTCTGTCAGCCAATTTGTGGAAGTCGCTTAACAATTTATTGATGTCTGTCAGGGTATCTCTGGTGTTTAATGCTATAACTCTTCTCAAGGTCTCGTAACCGGGACTCCACCTGGCTCAGTTCTTTCCTAACAGTTTTAAGTAGCCTGGTGGTTTTGGCCATGAGGATACCCCGAATCCAGACTTAAAGGTTTCCCAGAATGTTGTGTGGGTGTTAACGGAGGCCTTGTTAATGTTGAAGAACTCCTCGATTTCTGTATGTAGGGCTTCAGACACATTGGAATCTTTAAGGATAGCAGAGGGCATCCTCCATCGCTTAGCATAAGGGGGAACATCACATAGTTCGAGACTCAGAGAGACCGGGGAGTGATCAGAGAATGTGCACGGATGTATATCACAGCTAAGCACCATGTTCGAAAGTGAGGTGGTCATAAGCCAATAGTCGATCCGAGATTCGGAATCATGTACCGTAGAGTAATATGTGTATAGTTTATCTAAGGGGTGGAGTTTTCTCCAAGCATCTATTAGAGGAAACTGTAACATCTGATGGAGGGTACCCCCAGCCTTCGTGAAGACCCGAGGAGCATCGGACGACCGATCCAATGCTGTGTCGAGAATTGCATTGAAATCCCTTCCCCAGAAAACCCATGCCTCATCTAGCGGGATGAGCATATGGAGCACGTCCTGGTAGGATTCCGGGTCATCTATATTGGGTCTGTAGGTATTTACTAAAACCACTGGCTGACCAGCTATTTCCCCCCACACCAGCACGTATCGTCCCAATGAATCTATTCTACTGTCCGTATATATCGGAAGCCTAGTGATGGGTGAGTAAGTGTGAGTACTCCTCTGGCCTGAGTGGAATATTCAGTATAGTATCGGAGTGGGCCCCACCTAACAAAAAAGTCTGCGTTCACTTTCTTTAACCCATGGGTTTCCTGGAGCATCAATACCTGCGGGTTGTGTCGTGCCACGTACGCACCCACTTTTCTAGCCTTCCCTGGGTTATTGAGGCCCCTTACATTCCACTTTAATAGCTTAATTTTCAGCCCTTTGTCCCTTTGTGTGTTGTATGCCATCCATGATTAGAGTATTTATTGTTATCTGCACTTGTACTACTAAGTCCAGTACCGTTCATAACGACATGACCATTGATTATTAAACTTTTAACTCCCCAAACTCTGGCAACTTCCCTCACCTGTACCTTCCTCCCTTCAGGTGCATCAGGGAGCGCCCGTTGCACACGCCACTTCCAACCCCCCACCCGCACCATCAACCCCAACAGGATGAGGTTTCCTCCTGAACTTGTGGAACCTTCCGGAGGTGCGTATGCTGCAGCTTCATGACCGCCACAACTGAGCGCCCCCGATCCGGTTCAAACTCACATTTGAATCAGTGCCACCCATTGACATCTCTCAACAACATTTCTAAAGGATATTACAGTCTGCAACATTCAGTCCACTGGATCTCTCCTCTCATTAGGTTGTGGGCTCATATTCTGATCTGCCCCACGTTCGCACGGTGGTAGTGGAATTGAAGCTTCAATGTACTGCTGCAGGGTTCTCAAAGAAATGAGCTCTGCCCCTTTGCTGTATCCACATTTTATCTGGGAAATCAGGGTGCATACGGGATTCTACGCAGTCGAAGTTGCCGCTTCACATGTTCATAGGATCTCCTTTGAGCCTGTGCTCCCGCAGCGAAGTCAGGGTATATATGTATGTTGTTTCCCTCGTATTGTAGCATCCCCTTCTCTATGGCCATTTTAAGGATCAAATCTCGGTCCCTATAATTGAGCAGCCTGGCAATGATGGTGCGAGGAGGAGTCCCGGGTTTAGGTGTCAGTGCTAGGGTGCGGTGAGTTCTCGCCACCAGGACATTTTCCGAGAATGATGATGCTCCAAAGAGGGACTTTAGGAGAGCTTCAGTATGTACCTCCATGGGACCTTTGCATAGGGATTCTGTGACTCCCAACTATCTGGATGTTGTTCCTCCTGGATATGGACTCCAGATCCTTGCACGTACCTTGCAACTTAGTTCTCCTTTCAGTTGTGCAATATGGTGGCCATGCTGGCCAATTGTATCTTCATTCGCACTTATCCTGGCCTTGGTTTCCGTCACTCGGGCACTTTCTTTGTCCAATCTCGCCTTGGGTGACCCGATGTTGGACACAATATCGTCCAATTTAACATTTGCAGATACAAATCCATTTTGCATGGTGGCAAGGAAATGATCGTCTCTAGGGTTAGCTGCGGATGTTGTTGGATTATCTCCAGTTGACAGCATCATTGTTGCAGCTGCCGGGGACTGGGAGCTCGCAGTCAAATCCATTGGGCCTTTCTTCTTAGCACCAGAGTCTTTTGTCATTCTCAGTGAATTGTCATGTATCAGCTGCCCTTAGTTCACATGATATGGAGTGCCGTTCTATTCTAATAACAGGATAGTATCCAGGAGTCGGCTTCTCCGTGCAAAGGAAGTTATTCGTGCGTGGTCAAACAAATGAAGTGTTAGCTGTATTATGTTGGGCCCCGCGTGCCTCAAGTGTGTATTCCTGACAATGGCCACGTTCTTCAGTGCAACTCTGCAAAGGATGTTACACCCTCAATACATCCGGACCACAGTATTACGGGGAGACTACGTCCACAAGTCACAACTTTCTATATCTGCCTAGTGCCAGTAGGGTCAGCAGCGAGGTACAAGCTGGGTCACTCCACTCTGTAATGCCCTGGTATACTCTCAATCAAGATGCGCCATGCAGTGCGTCCAAGTGGCAGCTCCAGCCAAGCTCGATGTGGCTATAGGGCCATTTCCAGTAGCCCCACAATGTGTATTTGGGGTGGTATGTCCCAGTGTCCCCTGCACGGATCTCGTCTGGTCCTGTGTGTCGCCTGCAGCGTTCCAGTGCTCAAGGATCAGACAACGATAATTCAGCCAGCCTGGGTTCTTCAGAATGGTCAGTCTGCTGTATCATTGAGTGATCTTCATTCACCTTGCTTTGGACGAAGGGGTGGATTATGCTCTCCCACGTTCTCAGGATTGCTGGCTGGTACGCCAGACCAGTCGTTGTAGTGCACGAAGCGTGTTTATTGTAGTATCCCCTATATTGTCCTTGGATTGCACAACCCAGAAATGCCGTAGGGGCCTCTGCTACACTGCACAGCAATGGCCTCTTCACCCAACCGGCGGGGACCACCCTTGGCTCTATGTCTCAGGATTTATACCCTAATCAGGGTAGGTGGCATCCGCTGCAATCGCGGTGTAGGGCACAAGTCGGGGAGTTGTTGCTACCCCAGTACTTTGACTAATTTAGTGTCGGACGTGTTTCAGGTCCAAGCCTTTACATAAAGTCAGAGCGGCACACAGGGGAAGGATGCTGCTCCTTACCCGATTAGTTTGTTGCAACAAGCCAGATGGCGTTGATAGAGGGTGCCACCTTGTGGTTTCCCAGCCAGTATCGCTCCGTCCGTAGCCTCTGACTCCAATGGTGCAGTTAGACGGGGAGGACGCAGGAAGGTCTGCGCGCTGCCATTGTGCCCAAGTTGTTTGTTGTGCACCAATATACAAAAAACAATGTAGTGCTCCGGTTGGCTCGGGTTATCCTGAATATACACGCCGCAATGTCAAGAGGTATTCTGCACTCACTTCACACTGGATAAAGGGATGGATTGTGTTCTCCCATGTTTTGGGAGCTCTTGCTGTCCGATCCTTGCTGTTAAGTCGGATCAGCCGTTGCAGGGTTTGTGTCGTGTTATCCTGTTGTGCCCATTATGTTGCCATATAATTGTAGAACCCAACGGTGCTGCAGGGCTCTCTGCCGTATTATAAACCAATTTCCTCCTTCCCCAGCTGTTAGGGCCCGTTCTGAGACATATATTCCGGGGTCTATGTCTCAGCAGGGATTGGCAGCGGCAGCCATTATAGGGCACAGACCGGGGAGCGGCTTTGCCTATTGTAGGGTACCGAGTCCGAGCTGAGCGTGCCTCTTGGCCACGTTTGTGTGCAGAGTTTGAGGTGCAGGCAGGGGTGAGATGTTACTCTCTACCCGCTACGTTGTTAGCGCCAAATCTGATGGTGCCGGCTGAGGGTCTCACCTTGAGGTATCCCTGCCGGTTTCAAGCCCTCTGTAGCCTCCGAGCCCGGTGGCGCGGCTCAGGGAGGCTGGTGTTGGGAAGTCTGAGGTCTGCCGTTGGGCCCAGTTCGGGCCAATGTCAGTACCCGAGGCCGCCTTCAAGTTGTGTCGATGCTGGTTGTATCCTGACCACAGATCTGCCCCGTTCTCTGTTCCGTTTGCTGTAGGACTGTCGATGGTGCTCTATTGGGCTTCCTCAGGATTTGGGGCGCCCGTCCACCTTCCGGATGATAGCTTTGTGTCTGCGGGTGATTGGGGTCATACACACCGTGGCTGATCGTGGTGTGCAGTGCACTCTGAGTAGATCATGTCAACGGTTCTGACTAGCTCACCCTCCCCACAGGGCTATGACCACGTATTCAGCTACAGTGGAAACCCGGAGCCCAGGGAAGCAGCCTGTGCTGCGCCACACAGTGTGCCAGTCGTCTCAGTTGGCTCCTCCCCCCCCACAGCCTTTGGCGCTCAGCTCCCCTTGCGGTGTAAAGTGTTTATATTGTGGTTCTCGCAGCCAGCCTCTGCAATGCACTGTCCCCACTCATCTCCTCCAGAAGGATTTCACAGCCGTATTAAGTCAGATTGCTCTGCTAATAAGGCCTGATGTTCTCCAACCCTTCACGATCTGGTGTTGCAGCAGATCTTGTCGCTGGGTGGCTCCAGAACAGATTAAATTTGAAACAGGATCTGGCCCGGATCGGAGCTCTGCAATCAGGCAGCCATTACATGTGTGCGCAACAGCGCCCCCATAAAGATCCATTTCTTCTAACATGTTGCTGGCATGCAAATTGCGGATGCCTATCAGCAAGAATACAGGGGTTGTCTTCCATCTGGATGGTGACAAGTTCACTTACATGCCCAATGGCTGGCAGGTCCATTTGGGTACAAACTCATCAACACCAGTTTGAAAAACACAGAGTGCTTTCTGAAAGTGAGACTATTTATCAGATCTGACGTGGCACAATCTATTTACTATAGCTCCTAACATTTAAACAATATATTGGAGATTCTGCTTAGCAAAAATTGAATAGTTTGAGCCATTCATGTTACTTGTGGCTTCTAGTGGCTTTCAACAGGTCTACTCTAACCTGTTACGTACCATTTTATAGCTGTTGTCACTTGTATTGATTTGAGGAACCCTCGAGCTATAATTGTGCCATAAACTATTTTTTTTATTATATTATCCTGATATATTGTTTGTTCTTCTGACTCAAATGGCATTGTCCAAAGATATTTTATGACTACTTTTTGACTGTGTATTTGTTTAGAAGGGTAGGTAACCCCACATCAAATTTGAGGTTGTCTTACAGTCTATGGGGCTTCAGGCCCCATTATAATCATCACTATCAAGAAGTGGATATTTCAAATTACCAGGTCTCCTCAAGTAAAGGTTTGTAGCCCTTCAACATTTTAAGTCTGCAAATATGTTACGAATTTCATAAACACTGTGTATTCCATCAGTGCCCCTAATATTGACTATATTGCCACATCTCTGTCATTCTAAAGTCTAGTCTGAGTTTGAAATATTTTGGCATTATATGAAAACATTGCTGGCAGTGGTTACTTCAAGGGTTACCTGTTTTAATTACCTGTTACTACTTGCATGGTTAGTAACTGTTTGAAAACATCAGGTGGATTTTTATAAGAGTGTGCCCTGCGGCAGGTGTGTCTACGAAGGGAGCTCCAATTCACAGTCCCTTTTGCAGTCTCCATCCCAGCTTCAAATCCCACCAATCTCTCATCCCTTTCTAGTTCCGACCTTGAAGAAATGCATGTTGCTATCTCTAAGAAATGTGGGGCAAATACATTGAAGTCAATAGACTGGATGTGAAACATACAAATGTTCCTGTGAAATAACCTGAGAAATAAAAAAACAGTGTTTTCCAAAATTGTTTAGACACTATCATAATATGTAGTCTTCATGGTATGACATGCCATATTACAAATAACTTCTTCAGTAACATCACTGCTGACTATATCTATGGTATCACTAAAGCCATCACTGAGCATAGCATGAGTGTTCTCAAAAGAGTGTCTCAAAACAGCAAAATAATTGTAGTGTTCACTTATTAGTAGACTTGGTGATGTCGGTGACTTGGACAAATACTTCCATTCACTTGTCATCATGTTACTTCATTGCTTTTATTTCCTATGACTGTGAAATTATAAGGATTGTTAATATTTCTAAAAACAATCAAATTAAATGTAGAGTTCTTGAAACAAAGAAGTAACAAATGAAGAAATAATAAGAGTAAGAAATGCAATCCCGCTTATAATGCAAGTACTAAGCATTTGGAATTGAGACTTTAGGGTTTGTGCCTTGTTATATGTTGTTTGTGTCAATTCACAATGAGTGTAAGTTGTAGATTGGGCACACAGAGGTACTAAACCATACCCGCTCACCTTGGCGATAGAAGACTCCAATTGGAAGACCCAAAGCAGATAGGAAGATTTCCCGGAACAAATCCTGACACCTCCGCCCGAGGTAAAGTAACCCGGGTGAGGAGACAGGACTCCCAGGGAAACCCTCAAATGGGAAGAAAACCCTGGACGACTTCCACTCGAGATGGTCCGGTAGAAGGCAGTGGATTGGATGGCTCCGGCAGGAACCCTCAAGAATAACCCCGGGAATCTGGTCTGCAGAGTTGAACAGGGGGAAAAAACAGGGGAGAAGGTTTAGAGGAGAGAGCCAGGTAAGAAGAGAAATTAGGAGGTAATGGTAAGCTTCTCACCATCCGAAGATGGATCGGGAGTGATTATCCGGAGCTTCGTGGAGTAGAAGAGCTTCGGGAGAATCTAGATAGATCTAGGGATAGATGGGAATAAGAAACTAGGGTAGAGGCACGAGAACCCCTAAATTTGGGAAACTTACTCAGCTGGAGGGAAGGCAGAGACGGGAATCAATGGAGAGAGATCCGTGGAACCGGCTGCGAGCGGGATTAGCGGGAATAGCGAAAACGGAGAGACGGCTCTGCAGAGGATCGTAAATACAGGTAAGTCAGAACTGTTAGTTTGAGAGAAAAATGAGTTTTAGGAGAGAGAGAGAAATCTAGAAGCGAACTCACGGAGCGCCAAAGGCAGAAGCGACGCAAAGTGCCGGTCGCTTGGTTTCCGTATAAAGGGTCACATGATCTCCATGCCGCACGTGATCGCCTGTTCGCACGGCAAGGGAGCGTGCAACAACTAGACAGCTACTAGCCGGATGAGGAGAACAGGAAACTTCCCGTACAGCGGGATGTGTAGTCAAGGCACCGCACAAGCGGGTCCGAGCCCATAGGGACCACTTGCGGCGATGTGTAACAGTATGCCCCCTCCTCCGGGAGGGCGCCCCGGGTTTACCCGGATGAAGTAGGAAAAAACGCCGTACAAGACGAGACGCATGAACCCCAGAGGCAAGCTCCCAAGTTCTCTCAGCAGGAGAATAACCCTTCCAGTCAATAAGAAACTGTAAGCGACCCCGATGAATTCGTGAGTCACAGATAGCCGCAACCTCATATTCTGGACCATCGTCAGTGAGAACTGGAGGTGGTAGGGATTCCCCATCACGATGAAAACGGTCCTGCACTACTGGCTTGATCTGGGACAGGTGAAAGACTGGATGGATCCGAGACCAGGAAGCAGGTAAGGCAAGACGAACAGCAGCAGATCCGATCTTGGAGAGGACTTGAAAAGGACCAAAGTATTTGGGAGACAATTTGGATGGGACCAAACGACGGGGAAGAAATCTGGAAGACAACCAGACGGAATCCCCAACGGTTAAGTCCTTAATATCATGATGATGACGATCAGCATATTTCTTAGCTCGATCCTGAGCCTTCTGTAACGACTGTCTGGCAATCTTCTGCCCTTCGTGGATATCCGCAACCAGGGAGTCTATACCTGGGCAGCCCGAACCAGAGGGAGACACAGATGGAGCAAAAGAAGGGTGATACCCATAGGTACAAAAGAAGGGAGTGGATTGGAGAGCAGAATGCAGAGAATTGTTGTATGCGAATTCTGCAAACGTAAGTAGTTCCACCCAGTTGTCTTGAGCTGCAGAAATGAAGCACCGTAAGTATCCCTCAAGAGTCTGGTTCAATCGTTCTGTTTGACCATTTGTCTGGGGATGGAATCCAGACGAAAGGGCCCGTTTTACCCCCAAAATGTGACAGATCCGTTGCCAATAGAGAGAGGTATACTGAGGACCTCTATCGGACACAATCGTCTCTGGTAGGCCATGGCGAGAAAAGATTTCAGAGAGAAATATCCTGGCCATGAATGGAGCACTGGGTAGCTTTCGCAAAGGGGTAAAGTGCGCCAACTTTGTGAAGTAATCGATCGTGACCATGATAGTAGTCATCTTCGCCGATGGTGGCAGATCAGAAACAAAATCAGTCGAGATTATCTGCCAAGGACGTTCCGGAATAGGCATTCTCGCTAGCAGCCCTAATGGGGGTGAACGAGGAGCCTTAGCATGAGCACAAATCCTGCAGGCAGCAACATAGTCCCGGACATCAGATCTCAAATTTGGCCACCAGAAATGCCGCTGGATGAGCTCCAAAGTGGGAAGGACTCCTCTATGTCCAGCAGCGCGTGAATCATGACAAAATTTTACCACCTCCAGTTGTAATGAAGGAATAGGAATCAAAACCTGAGTACCATGAAAGTAATACTCCGCTTCCTTGGATAGGTGATGAAGGGATGCCAGGTCTTCACAGAGCGTTTTATTAAGTCTGGAGGCTGATCGTATCTCTTGAAGGAAATCGGTAAGTACTGCGATAAAACTAGCGTTGGGAAACATCCTTTCCGGACAAAAGGAAGAAGCCGGGGAATCCTTGCGGGATAACGCATCAGCTCTGAGATTATGTCTGCCAGGCCAGTAAACAAACTCTATCCGATAGGGTAAAAAAAAATATGCCCAACGCGCTTGCCTGCTGTTAGTGGTGTAAGCGTTTTGAAGAACCTTGAGGTTTTGGTGGTCCGTACGCACCAAGTCTGGAAAGGGGGAACCCAAAAGCAAATGTCTCCATTCCTCAAAGGCGCGTTTGATGGCCAACAGTTCCTTCTCAAGTACCGAATAATTTGTTTCAGCAGAACTAAACGTTTTGGAAAGGTATGCCACTGGTCTCTCCTCGCCAAGCGCAGAGGACTGTAGGAGCACAGCCCCTAATGCATTTTGGGAAGCATCTGTTTCAACTATGAATTGTTTAGATTGATCCGGATTGATCAAAACGGTCTCGGATGTAAACAGCTTCTTCAGAATATCAAATGCTTTCTGGGCTGCTTCATCCCAGACAAATGAGACGCCTTTCTTGAGAAGGCGAGTCAAGGGAAGGATGATTTCAGAGAAGGATGGAATGAATTTACGATAAAAATTGGTGAATCCCAGAAACCTCTGTATGTCTTTTATTCCTGTTGGACTGGGCCATTCCACCACTGCAGAGATCTTTCTTGGGTCCATGGCGGTTCCCTGGGACGATAGAACAAAGCCTAAATAGGTGACCTGTCTTTGGTGGAATTCACACTTAGATGCCTTGCAGTAGAGGTGATTGGATTGAAGGCGTTCGAGTACAGTGTTAACATGATGGATGTGTTCGTCCTGGTTGTTGGAGTATACGAGAATATCATCGAGATAGATGATCACATACCGGAATAATACATCTGCGAATAAGTGATCCATAAATCTCTGGAATACTGCTGGAGCATTCACTAACCCGAATGGCATTACGTGGTATTCATAATGTTCGAAAGGAGTGCGGAAAGCGGTCTTCCACTCGTCTCCGGGTGCAATACGGATGAGATGATATGCACCACGAAGATCTAACTTGGTATACCATGAAGCCCCTCTAACGGCTTCCACAATGTCAGTGATGAGTGGCATTGGATACTTGTCAGCGGTAGTAATCTTGTTGAGACCACGATAATCTATACAGGGACGGAGCTCTTCTGAATCTTTTTTGGGAATGAAGAAGAGTGACGCCCCTGCAGGAGACACTGACTCAGAAATAAGACCATTCCGCAAATGGGTTTGCAGGTAGTCCTTCATCCGGCCATCCTAGTTCAGAGGAGAGTTGTTTGAACTGAGTGATGTACCAGAGTAATTCTTTGTTCCCTTGTTTGAGATCTAGAAGGCGTTCTTGTGTGGCAACTGCTATCTCCTTTCTTCCAAACATGGTTTGGAGGCTGTTAGTAAAAGCAGCGTAAGAATCGAGAATGACATTGTTGGACGTAACTAGAGGGGTTGCCCAAGCTAAGGCTGGCCCAGAAAGACGTGAAATCAGATAGCCAACCTTATCTTTGTCGGTCGGAAAAAAGCGGGGTTTGAATGTAAATTGGACGGTACAACTGTCAAGAAATTCTTTTAATCTGTATGGGTCACCATCGTACATAAGGGAATGCACGGATGACGAGGGGGTATCGGAAAACACTCTGTCTACTTGATGACGTAGTTGAGCATTATCTTGTTTCAGAGATTGGACTTCTAATGACATGGCCTGAATGGCCGCCATTAACTGCTGCATTTGTTGTTCCATTTGGAATAACGATCGCCAAGAATGATACTGGTAATATATATATATATATATTTTTTTTATGGCGTCGCTTACTGTCAATTCACAATGAGTGTAAGTTGTAGATTGGGCACACAGAGGTACTAAACCATACCCGCTCACCTTGGCGATAGAAGACTCCAATTGGAAGACCCAAAGCAGATAGGAAGATTTCCCGGAACAAATCCTGACACCTCCGCCCGAGGTAAAGTAACCCGGGTGAGGAGACAGGACTCCCAGGGAAACCCTCAAATGGGAAGAAAACCCTGGACGACTTCCACTCGAGATGGTCCGGTAGAAGGCAGTGGATTGGATGGCTCCGGCAGGAACCCTCAAGAATAACCCCGGGAATCTGGTCTGCAGAGTTGAACAAGGGGAAAAACAGGGGAGAAGGTTTAGAGGAGAGAGCCAGGTAAGAAGAGAAATTAGGAGGTAATGGTAAGCTTCTCACCATCCGAAGATGGATCGGGAGTGATTATCCGGAGCTTCGTGGAGTAGAAGAGCTTCGGGAGAATCTAGATAGGCATAGATGGGAATAAGAAACTAGGGTAGAGGCACGAGAACCCCTAAAGATTGGGAAACTTACTCAGCTGGAGGGAAGGCAGAGACGGGAATCAATGGAGAGAGATCCGTGGAACCGGCTGCGAGCGGGATTAGCGGGAATAGCGAAACCGGAGAGACGGCTCTGCAGAGGATTGTAAATACAGGTAAGTCAGAACTGTTAGTTTGAGAGAAAAATGAGTTTTAGGAGAGAGAGAGAAATCTAGAAGCGAACTCAGGGAGCGCCAAAGGCAGAAGCGACGCAAAGTGCCGGTCGCTTGGTTTCCGTATAAAGGGTCACATGATCTCCATGCCGCACGTGATCGCCTGTTCGCACGGCAAGGAAGCGTGCAACAACTAGACAGCTACTAGCCGGATGAGGAGAACAGGAAACTTCCCGTACAGCGGGATGTGTAGTCAAGGCACCGCACAAGCGGGTCCGAGTCCATAGGGACCACTTGCGGCGATGTGTAACAGTATGCCCCCTCCTCCGGGAGGGCGCCCCGGGTTTACCCGGATGAAGTAGGAAAAAACGCTGTACAAGACGAGACGCATGAACCCCAGAGTAAGCTCCCAAGTTCTCTCAGCAGGAGAATAACCCTTCCAGTCAATAAGAAACTGTAAGCGACCCCGATGAATTTGTGAGTCACAGATAGCCGCAACCTCATATTCTGGACCATCGTCAGTGAGAACTGGAGGTGGTAGGGATTCCCCATCACGATGAAAACGGTCCTGCACTACTGGCTTGATCTGGGACAGGTGAAAGACTGGATGGATCCGAGACCAGGAAGCAGGTAAGGCAAGACGAACAGCAGCAGATCCGATCTTGGAGAGGACTTGAAAAGGACCAAAGTATTTGGGAGACAATTTGGATGGGACCAAACGACGGGGAAGAAATCTGGAAGACAACCAGACGGAATCCCCAACGGTTAAGTCCTTAATATCATGATGATGACGATCAGCATATTTCTTAGCTCGATCCTGAGCCTTCTGTAACGACTGTCTGGCAATCTTCTGCCCTTCGTGGATATCCGCAACCAGGGAGTCTATACCTGGGCAGCCCGAACCAGAGGGAGACACAGATGGAGCAAAAGAAGGGTGATACCCATAGGTACAAAAGAAGGGAGTGGATTGGAGAGCAGAATGCAGAGAATTGTTGTATGCGAATTCTGCAAACGTAAGTAGTTCCACCCAGTTGTCTTGAGCTGCAGAAATGAAGCACCGTAAGTATCCCTCAAGAGTCTGGTTCAATCGTTCTGTTTGACCATTTGTCTGGGGATGGAATCCAGACGAAAGGGCCCGTTTTACCCCCAAAATGTGACAGATCCGTTGCCAATAGAGAGAGGTATACTGAGGACCTCTATCGGACACAATCGTCTCTGGTAGGCCATGGCGAGAAAAGATTTCAGAGAGAAATATCCTGGCCATGAATGGAGCACTGGGTAGCTTTCGCAAAGGGGTAAAGTGCGCCAACTTTGTGAAGTAATCGATCGTGACCATGATAGTAGTCATCTTCGCCGATGGTGGCAGATCAGAAACAAAATCAGTCAAGATTATCTGCCAAGGACGTTCCGGAATAGGCATTCTTGCTAGCAGCCCTAATGGGGGTGAACGAGGAGCCTTAGCATGAGCACAAATCCTGCAGGCAGCAACATAGTCCCGGACATCAGATCTCAAATTTGGCCACCAGAAATGCCGCTGGATGAGCTCCAAAGTGGGAAGGACTTCTCTATGTCCAGCAGCGCGTGAATCATGACAAAATTTTAACACCTCCAGTTGTAATGAAGGAATAGGAATCAAAACCTGAGTACCATGAAAGTAATACTCCGCTTCCTTGGATAGGTGATGAAGGGATGCCAGGTCTTCACAGAGCGTTTTATTAAGTCTGGAGGCTGATCGTATCTCTTGAAGGAAATCGGTAAGTACTGCGATAAAACTAGCGTTGGGAAACATCCTTTCCGGACAAAAGGAAGAAGCCGGGGAATCCTTGCGGGATAACGCATCAGCTCTGAGATTATGTCTGCCAGGCCAGTAAACAAACTCTATCCGATAGGGTAAAAAAAAATATGCCCAACGCGCTTGCCTGCTGTTAGTGGTGTAAGCGTTTTGAAGAACCTTGAGGTTTTGGTGGTCCGTACGCACCAAGACTGGAAAGGGGGAACCCAAAAGCAAATGTCTCCATTCCTCAAAGGCGCGTTTGATGGCCAACAGTTCCTTCTCAAGTACCGAATAATTTGTTTCAGCAGAACTAAACGTTTTGGAAAGGTATGCCACTGGTCTCTCCTCGCCAAGCGCAGAGGACTGTAGGAGCACAGCCCCTAATGCATTTTGGGAAGCATCTGTTTCAACTATGAATTGTTTAGATTGATCCGGATTGATCAAAACGGTCTCGGATGTAAACAGCTTCTTCAGAATATCAAATGCTTTCTGGGCTGCTTCATCCCAGACAAATGAGACGCCTTTCTTGAGAAGGCGAGTCAAGGGAAGGATGATTTCAGAGAAGATTGGAATGAATTTACGATACAAATTGGTGAATCCCAGAAACCTCTGTATGTCTTTTATTCCTGTTGGACTGGGCCATTCCACCACTGCAGAGATCTTTCTTGGGTCCATGGCGGTTCCCTGGGACGATAGAACAAAGCCTAAATAGGTGACCTGTCTTTGGTGGAATTCACACTTAGATGCCTTGCAGTAGAGATGATTGGATTGAAGGCGTTCGAGTACAGTGTTAACATGATGGATGTGTTCGTCCTGGTTGTTGGAGTATACGAGAATATCATCCAGATAGATGATCACATACCGGAATAATACATCTGCGAATAAGTGATCCATAAATCTCTGGAATACTGCTGGAGCATTCACTACCCGAATGGCATTACGTGGTATTCATAATGTCCGAAAGGAGTGCGGAAAGCGGTCTTCCACTCGTCTCTGGGTGCGATACGGATGAGATGATATGCACCACGAAGATCTAACTTGGTATACCATGAAGCCCCTGTAACGGCTTCCACAATGTCAGTGATGAGTGGCATTGGATACTTGTCAGCGGTAGTAATCTTGTTGAGACCACGATAATCTATACAGGGACAGAGCTCTTCTGAATCTTTTTTGGGAATGAAGAAGAGTGACACCCCTGCAGGAGACACTGACTCAGAAATAAGACCATTCCGCAAATGGGTTTGCAGGTAGGCCTTCATCCGGCCATCCTAGTTCAGAGGAGAGTTGTTTGAACTGAGTGATGTACCAGAGTAATTCTTTGTTCCCTTGTTTGAGATCTAGAAGGCGTTCTTTTGTGGCAACTGCTATCTCCTTTCTTCCAAACATGGTTTGGAGGCTGTTAGTAAAAGCAGCGTAAGAATCGAGAATCACATTGTTGGACGTAACTAGAGGGGTTGCCCAAGCTAAGGCTGGCCCAGAAAGACGTGAAATCAGATAGCCAACCTTTTCTTTGTCGGTCGGAAAAAAGCGGGGTTTGAATGTAAATTGGACGGTACAACTGTCAAGAAATTCTTTTAATCTGTATGGGTCACCATCGTACATAAGGGAATGCACGGATGACGGGGGGGTATCGGAAAACACTCTGTCTACTTGATGACGTAGTTGAGCATTATCTTGTTTCAGAGATTGGACTTCTAATCACATGGCCTGCATGGCTGCCATTAACTGCTGCATTTGTTGTTCCATTTGGAATAACGATCGCCAAGAATGGTACTGGTAATATATATATATATATATATATATTTTTTTTTTTTTATGGCGTCGCTTACTGTCAATTCACAATGAGTGTAAGTTGTAGATTGGGCACACAGAGGTACTAAACCATACCCGCTCACCTTGGCGATAGAAGACTCCAATTGGAAGACCCAAAGCAGATAGGAAGATTTCCCGGAACAAATCCTGACACCTCCGCCTGAGGTAAAGTAACCCAGGTGAGGAGACAGGACTCCCAGGGAAACCCTCAAATGGGAAGAAAACCCTGGACGACTTTTACTCGAGATGGTCCGGTAGAAGGCAGTGTATTGGATGGCTCCGGCAGGAACCCTCAAGAATAACCCCGGCAATCTGGTCTGCAGAGTTGAACAAGGGGAAAAAACAGGGGAGAAGGTTTAGAGGAGAGAGCCAGGTAAGAAGAGAAATTAGGAGGTACTGGTAAGCTTCTCACCATCCGAAGATGGATCGGGAGTGATTATCCGGAGCTTCATGGAGTAGAAGAGCTTCAGGAGAATCTAGATAGGGATAGATGGGAATAAGAAACTAGGGTAGAGGCACGAGAACCCCTAAAGATTGGGAAACTTACTCAGCTGGAGGGAAGGCAGAGACGGGAATCAATGGAGAGAGATCCGTGGAACCGGCTGCGAGCGGGATTAGCGGGAATAGCGAAACCGGAGAGACGGCTCTGCAGAGGATCGTAAATACAGGTAAGTCAGAACTGTTAGTTTGAGAGAAAAATGAGTTTTAGGAGAGAGAGAGAAATCTAGAAGCGAACTCACGGAGCGCCAAAGGCAGAAGCGACGCAAAGTGCCGGTCGCTTGGTTTCCGTATAAAGGGTCACATGATCTCCATGCCGCACGTGATCGCCTGTTCGCACGGCAAGGGAGCGTGCAACAACTAGACAGCTACTAGCCGGATGAGGAGAACAGGAAACTTCCCGTACAGCGGGATGTGTAGTCAAGGCACCGCACAAGCGGGTCCGAGCCCATAGGGACCACTTGCGGCGATGTGTAACAGTTTGGGAACATATGAGAAAAAACTTGAAAGTCATTAGGAAAACTAAAAACTTGAAATTAAATACACTAACTTGATATAATTAGAAAGTAAATGATCCCAAGTTATTATAGGAGACTTATGTATTGAAAGTAACATATTTTGATAAAAACTGCATTTTTGAAAACATTTGTGAAGGTACGTACAAACTACAAATTATACTGATCTAGTAGTGGTCCTGTCTGTAAAAATCCAGTGTATTATTAGGAGGCACTGGGAAATAGTTCACGGATGGCTCGAACGACACAGGCAGGTAAGGCACGCCGAACACGGGATCCCGGTCTTCCATGAATCCACCAGGTAAACGCTTGATAGGTACAAGCCTGTACCATCTGTGTAAAAGACAGAGAAATAGTTTTCTTGAATGAATCAAATAATTGCATTTTTGTCTTTTATGGCCTATCTACGAAACAATATGGCATAGATAGAAATTCAAAAACATTCTTTGTGAGTAAAGGAGTCACAGTCCAATATTTTTAACCCAGGATATTATTAAAATGTATGCATGGTTTGGACTAAAAAAAAACAAGCTAGGAAGATCGTTTGGCCATAGCTTGTAACTGACAAAAATCTATTTTGTTGACTCTCAAAATAGAATATAGAATGGTGTATTAGTAGTAGTAGTAGTAGTAGTAGTAGTAGTAGTCATTTATATAGCACCTTTATCCCATTAATATGGCCTGAAGGCAATTGTGGTGGGAATGCCCTTAGGAGACCAAAGTCCAGGGTGTAGGAAGTAGTGTGAGGGCTAGAATGCGTGTGTGCATTTGACCAAGGTAAGGAGTTAGGAGGGCTGGCCAGGCTCCGTAAAGCTACCCAGTGGAGAGGATTATGAGTGATACCAAGAAAGATTTGTTAAGTGTCCAGCTAGACCGATTTTTGTCATAGTTTATCACTGCATTCTGATGAGCTATTGAGTGCTGTGTTTGGGCCTGAAGGAGTGTTATGTGTCCAGCTAGACCCGTATTTTTGGTATAGGTTGTCGCTGCATTCTAAAAATGCAGATGGATAGCCATGCATGCAGCTGAAGTTCACTTAAGAGGTGCATGCATAAGTACCTTGAGGTTCGGATGGGGCCTTGACTTCAAAATAGTTGAGTGCTAGGGTCATCTGTATAAAGGCTGTGTTATCCCTAGGTGAAATAGAACAAGTAACCCTAATTCATCTTCTAACCACAAATAGAGAGGTTTTTGTCCTGAAACTCATGATTACAATTTCAAGTATCTTATGAGTGCAATTATCAGTGATCGCCATAAATCTTTTGACTTCATACAGGCTAACAACATGGATCTTCTAGGTTTGGAATCAAGGCAGAGTGCAATAGACAGGAAAAAAACACAGTACTTATTTTGTGCCATGGGCAGTCTATCAAGATACATTTCATGCATAATATACCAGCTACCCTCAAACTGTCAGGAGCTATATACAGGATGCTGGTGCCCACAAGGCTGAGAGAGGGAGCCCAATTTACTGGTAGCCCTCCAAACCAAGCAATTCTGGATGGTCGGGTATACGAAGATAGGGATCAAGGGTTTCATCATGTGGCCACCATGCCTTACTGCTGATGTTGCCTAAGCTGTATTTGGTGCCACTGGTTTGTTGTGTGTCTTGCCGGTATGAGACTAGTTATCTGTCTTGTTCGCAGTCATAAGGTAGTTGAGTGTTGTGCATTAGTTTACCATGAGTATGATGTGGTCTTGAGAGTGCAAGAGCAGCCCCTGTGACAACGGCTGCCATCTGCCTGGAGGTGTTTGACCAAAACATGAACAATACATTTTTGAATATATCAAAATATATATTGTGAGTGAACCCATAATGTCACAATGGGCTTGTAGAACAAGGTAAAAGCCTATAGTGCAAGGTTGGCACAGAGAAAACAGATAGACACAATACTTACTCATTAATATAAACATGAGGGTGAACAGTTTCTATAAATTTGTGCATTTGCTTCATCGGCATTCTCAACACGGATCTTGTAAGGCAGGCTGCCCGGATGTTTTGCTGCTGGGTCACCCATAGTGGTGAAGGCTCTTCTTCCGCTATGTATACCAGGCAGTTTTCTCAGCAGCAACTGTTCTCCACCAGAATTGGCATTACTTCACATCTATGGCACATGGTGAGGATCAAGATCCTGCGACCGATCGTCATCACTTTCACTCGACTAACCATCTCTTTGGCACCTTTCTGTCTCACACATTTCCTCTTCACTATACTCAGGTTCGTAAAGGAATGTTTGAATTGAGGCCATAATTATTGAGGATTGAAGAAGGAGAAAATCAACTGTGGAAAAAGAAATGCAGTAATTATAAATAGAATGCATTGACGTTTTATTTTAAAATGCCATGTACAAGGAAAGTAAGAGGAGAGATCACAGACGTGTTATAAAAACCCATGGTGCCAAGACAACAGGGATAGGCCCACATTTGGAAAGTTGTCATTGGCACATTAAAAAGCCAACTGATCTAAGAATAACATTTATTTCATTTTTAGCAAAGCCATTTTTAATGTATGCAATAATTATTGAAAGTCAAAGAGCTTGCAGTGCCAAGTAATTAGAGCTAGTGTAAGTACCTTTTTTGGTTCTATTCGTCGTAGGTGAACTAAGCAAAAAATAGTCATAGAGGTTAGGAATGAAATAGACGGACACAAAGGCAGGAAAAACTCCATTGTTGTTTGATCAGAACGGATTTCCTGATTTTTATCAAGCAAAGAGGCGTCTTGGAATTTCAATGTAAACTCATCACAGAGAAAGTTCGTATGAGACGTGCAATGGTGTGGCGACAAGGGGCGTGAGCCTAAAGTTATCATCTGCTCATCTCAGCTTGAGGGGCGTGTGTTATGATTTACTGCCAGCAGGGCAATTGAACGGATGCAATTGATGAACGGATAAGATTATCTCAAGAGCCGTTTCCGACCTGTGTGGTTTGCGTGTCTAAATGTTAGAAAATTGAAGGTATAATGTATTGCAAAACAGATTTGATCCATTGATTTATGCTCAAGAATACATGACCTATCCATTGGGCCTATAAGACCCCTGAGAGAACTTAACGCTTAATTTATTTTTCTTGAAAATGTCTGAAGTCACCAACCTTCCAAGATTGGAGGATTAGTGACAAAGATGCTTTAAACACCATAGGGAGAGTAACTTCTCTAAGGTGTGTTGGGAAGCAGGGACGGAAGGCCCAGGTCCCTCAGCGATTTAGGACGAGACGATTGTAGAAGGGGATGTCATGGGAGAGCTAGGAGAATGGAGGGGATTCACCCATAAAAGCTGGATTTTAGGGGAAATGTTTTGTATTTCGGCAGTGGTATTCCCTGTGTAAGGAAACTCCATTTTGGAAATTAGACGCCATCTTGAAAATTGAGGCCTAGTGCCATAGCTATGCCAGTACGCTTGCATCCAGTCACACACACAGTCTTTGCACTTAATAACGACAGAAAAAGATTCCCATGTGGAAGAAGACGGACAGAAGATGCTGGGACCAATGACATGGCATCCTGTTTGGAGCAGGCTATAGGTGTATAGGGTTTCACCAAAGAGCTACCTGGAATTGTAATCTATGTGATGCACATCACTTGTGATGCTGTGTACCTTTAAAACCCATGGCACATGCTGTTTTGATCAGAGCGCTCTCTGGCAGCAGAGTTCTTTGCTGACACATACTTGTATTTTTGTGAGAATAAACTGTTCTCCTTTCAAGAGGTGTGCTGGGCCTTTTTGCCTAGCGGGTTGTATTTTTTCTGGTGTGAGCGTTGAGGGGTTACTCTAAAGGAACGTAACTTCTCCAGCATGGGGTCTGGCATGGATTCACATGCTCATGAATATTCCCCGTCGTCAGGCTGGGAATCCTCGGTAAAGAAAAAATCAGTATCAGTTTCGTTTCTGATCTGTCTTTTGTAGTAGTAACCAATCACTGATCTCTGCGTCATACTGACCACAGCCAATGACTGCCCTCTACCTAAGCCCCGCCCCTGGCAGCCATCTTCAGATTTTTACCGCACGTTCAAGTGTTGGGAGTCCTCGTGCTTAGCTCTCGAGCTTTTACTGCGTGTTTCAAGTTTTTTCAGGTGAATTTTCACTTTTTTTCGGTTAATCGAGCCTCAAGCTCCACCGTTTCTACTCCCGTTAACGGCTACCCATTGCAGGATTTTCCTACGCCCCTCAAGGGTGAAGATTTTGTCGAATCAACTTCTTGGAGGATTCCAGAAGATTCGCGGCCTACTTCGAGATGGCCCAGGATGCGAGTTCGTCGCCTGAACCCAAGCTGTTTCGCAGCTGCCCTGGATGCGGGCTGCAGAATGTGTTTAAGGAAGACGAACATTCGCGATGCCTCTACTGTCTTCATGGGGACAAGACTCATGTAGAGAAGGACTGCCAGTTCTGCAAGAACTTGTCGGAGCGGACCATGAGGGACCGTCGATCCCGTCTCGCAAGTTGGTTGGAGAAGGGCTCGACGGGTGAGAAGAAGAAGAAAGGGTCCAAGCGGGCTTCTAAGTCCTGTGCGGGCGCCCCGACGACGGGGGCCCAACACCAGGCCAAGCGCCGCAAGTCCACTGGCTCCGGGAGCGCCGAAAGGTCGGGCTCTTCGGTCGCCAGGCAGGGCGCACCTTTCCCGGAACTGTCAACCACGAGCCAACGCTCCAGTTCGGGGAAGAGAAAGTCCGAGACCCCAGGTAAGCTTCGGGAGAAGCCCCGTCTGATCTCGGAAGAGGGGGAGCGAGGCGTCGCCCCTCCCCCGAAGGAGAAGGCCCGGGACGCACCTAAGGTGGTGAGGGCCCCTACCCAGCAGGCGAAGGCCTCTATCGAGGCTATCGCAGCGATACTGGCCAAGCCGGTAGAGACACCGCCAGCGGAGACTGCCTCCGGGACTAGAGTTTCCCTGCCGCCAAGGAGGGAATCCTCTTTTCAGCCCATCGTCGTGGCCGCCATGATGGAAGAAGCGAGGGGGGCACGGTGCCCTCCTCGAGCTCGGAGTCAGCCTCGGAGGAGGAACTGACCGAGGCTGTGAGGAACCTCGAAGTCCAATTCGAGAAGGTTCGACCCCGTCAGGAAGATCCTCGGGATATAACCGAGGAAGACGACGAGGGTGAGGAAGAGCGGCCTTCCCTTCCGGCGCAGCCGGATCCTAGGCCTCAGGATGGCTCGGCGGCCATTTTGTCTGCCATCCAGTCCTTATGCTCTGAGATAAGGACGAGATTCCCACGGCCCAGGCCGGAGGACCCGCAACCTGGCCCGTCGGGAAGTCCTCAGAACAAACGACGGAGGACCCAACCCTCTCCTCCGCTCGCCCCCGTAAGGCCTACAGTTCCCTCCTCATCCTCCCACGAGTCGGGAGATGACGGTGCGCTGGGCTCGACGACGGGTTCTGAGGGCGACGACGACGAAATGGGTCTCCCGTCTCCCGTCGCACGGGCCTCGCCGCCCGACGAGATTGGCTCATTCCACGCCATGATCGCCAGGGCGTCCGAATTGTTCCAGCTCTGCCCGGAGGAGCAGAAAAAGGAAGGTTTCCTCTATCAGCGCCGGGAGGCCAAGAGGAAGACGGTCATCGCGGTGCCCCTAATCGATGACATCTGGGAGGAGGGCCTGTCGGTTCTCAAAAACCCCTCCACGGCACCAGCCAAATGGGACCGGTACGAGAAGAAGTACCGGGTCCCGAAACCGCTCCCCTGTGCCTCAGGGCCCAGCCAACGCCAGACTCGGTCGTCTCGGCGGCGGCAAAGAAGAAAGCGGCGGGGTCAGGAGCCTCGACGTCGAATTCCCCGCCGGACGGCGAGGGAAAGAAGTTGGACGCCATGGGGCGGCGGGTCATTTCGTCGGCGGCGACGACGATCAAAGCGGCCAACGCCCTGGCGATCGTGGCCCGTTACGACAGGGAGCTCTGGTTTAAGCTGGCCCCCATATTGGGCTTCCTGCCGGATGACAAGAGGTCCGAGGGCCTGGAAATACTGCAAGAGGGTGAGGTGGCGTCGGACCACGCCATAACGGTGGCAACCGACATTGCCGATACCGGGTTCCGCCAGCTGGGCAACGGTGTTTGCCTACAACGATGGGGTTGGCTCCGGGCGACCGACTTCCGTCAGGACGTCCAGACCAGGGTGTTGGACATGCCGTTCGACGGCAGCAACTTGTTCGGGAAGTCGGTGGACGAGGCCTCTGGCTCCCAGAGGAGAGGCTCCTGCACATCAATGTCCTGGAACTCCGAGCCGTGTTCTGGGCTCTCAAATCGTTCCTCCCGTCGCTCAAGGGCAAGGTGGTGCGGATCTTCACGGACAACACCACGACAATGTTTTACATACGGAAGCAGGGAGGCACCAGATCCCCAGCCCTATCCAAGGAGGCACAGGATCTGTGGCACTGGGCGGTCGCCCAGGGGATGTTCCTGGTTCCCTTCCACCTAGCAGGAGAAAGAAACACCATCGCCGACTCGCTCAGCAGGGAGCTGCGCGCGTGTCATGAGTGGGAACTGCGCCAGGATCAGGTGGATCAACTCTTCCGACGATGAGGCAAACCCCAAATCGACCTGTTCGCAACAGCGACGAACTCGAAGTGCAAGAGGTTCGCCAGCAGGTTTCCCCAGCCGAGAAGCATGGGCGATGCGTTCTCGTTCCCCTGGGACGGCCTATACCTGTATGCGTTCCCTCCGTTGCAGTTGCTGCTTCGACGCATCAGCCAGCTCAAGAGGTCCCGATGCAGGATGATCCTCGTCGCACCGGCGTGGCCGAGGCAGATCTGGTTCCCGGACCTGGTTCCCGGACCTTCTGGACTTGTCAACGTCCCCTCCCATCAAGCTGTCGGCAGACGCGGACCTTCTCTCCAGAGAAGGAGGTGCCATCTTCCACCACGACCCGGCGTCGCTGAACCTGCAGGCTTGGCTCCTGCAGCGCTAGAGTTTGGAGGCTACGATATACCGGCCGATTGCAGAGAGGTTCTTGCAAAGGCCAGGGCGTCCTCGACTCTCAAATGCTACGGTCATAAGTGGAAGAGGTTCTCTATCTGGTGCCGAGCACAGAAGATCAACCCCCTACAGATTACGGCCCCTCAAGTGCTGCCGTACCTGCTATCGCTGGCAAAGGCTGGGCTAGCCCATGCCTCCATTAAGGTTCATCTGGCGGCGATCTCCAGATATACCAGAACCACAGGACGGACGTCCCTGTGGTCCCATCGACTGGTAAAAGAGTTTATGAAAGGACTGTTCCGGTCGTTCCCGGCGTGGGAACTTAACGTGGTGCTGACCAGGCTCATGGGGCCCCCATTCGAGCCGATGCACTCCGCACCTATGAAGTTTGTGTCGTGGAAGACTGCGTTCCTGGTGGCCATTACCTCCGCACGACGAGTGGGAGAGATCCAGGCCCTATCCTGCAAAGCACCGTACTTGACTTTCCATGCCTCGAGGGTGGTGCTTAGGACGCACCCCTCCTTTATGCCCAAGGTGCCGTCGGACTTCCATCTTAACAAGCCTTTGGTGTTACCTGTTTTCTTCCCGTCTCCTTCGTCGCCGGCCGAGAGGACTTTGCACTCGCTGGATGTGGCTAGAGCGCTGAAGTTCTACGTGGACCGCACAAAGAGTTTCCGGAGGACATCACAGCTGTTTGTGAACTTTGGACCTGTGAATCAAGGGAAGGCGCTCTCGAAGTCTTCTATTTCCAGATGGCTCTCCGGCTGCATCATGCACTTTCACCGGTTGGCTAACCGACCGCTGCCAGGCCGTCCGAGAGCCCATTCGACAAGAGCGATCGCTGCTACTACGGCGTTCTTATCTGGTGTGCCCCTGCTGGACATCTGCAGGGCTGCTATGTGGAGGTCGACGCACACCTTCACGACATTCTACTGCGTCGATCGGGATTCCAGGGAGGAGTCCAGGGTCGGCCAAGCAGTGCTGCGCAACCTGTTCGCTTAAGGTGAGCCTGGTGAGGAGGTAAGAGATGCTTAATGTTGAGTTATTTGTATTGCTTAATTTTGAGCCTTTTGCCACCCCCCGTGGTTGTGCATGTGTGTACTGCTATTTATTCTTATATTCATGAGCATGGGAATCCATGCCAGACCCCATGCTGGAGAAGGAACAAGTTACTTACCTGTAACTGTTGTTCTCCAGCATGGGTCTGGCATGGATTCACATGCCAACCCTCCCGCCTACCCCTCTGCGGCTCTTCACTTGGTCATACTGCCACTTCACGTGCTACCAAATCTGAAGATGGCTGCCAGAGGCGGGGCTTAGGTAGAGGGCAGTCATTGGCTGTGGTCAGTATGACGCAGAGATCAGTGATTGGTTACTACTACGAAAGACAGATCAGAAACGAAACTGATACTGATTTTTTCTTTACCAAGGATTCCCAGCCTGACGACGGGGAATATTCATGAGCATGTGAATCCATGCCAGACCCATGCTGGAGAACAACAGTTACAGGTAAGTAACTTGTTCCATATTTGATTTCAGGAGAATAATTTAATTATAATTTCGATTATGCAGTAGACACTTCCAAATGCTGAAATGTCCCTAAATAATGGCCACAATAATTTCATCCACTTTCTTCAGTGGGGTGTGATCCTATTATTTCCGTTTGAGTGCAAAGAATAACATATAGTGATAGGTGTTTCAAGTGGCCATGCACTTCTCTATTTACAAGTTCACCCTTTGTTCTGTTAACTACTTTCCCTTTTCCTGCACATTAATTTACTCAGGATGTAACATGTTTTCTGTTTCATTTCTGCCTTTGTTTATTTCCTCAATCTCCTACATGAGCGACACTTTAGTAGCAATTACATATTTTACACACTTGAGACACTAGTCGCTGAATTGTGTTCTTTTGCTAAAGTACCCTTTTCAATAACTGAAGATTATAATACATATTGGAGAGTTTTTTCTAAGTCAAAATGTAACTAAGAATACATTCCAAGGAATGCGTTTCAAACAAAGGCTTGGAAAATAGAATTGATTGTGGGGAAAATTACATGACTGCATTATGCAGTCCAGATGGTAAAATTTGCCTGTAATAGAATAGGCAAGGATTCACTTAGCACATTACTATATGCTGTCCCAAGTTTTTTAATATGTTAGGAAAATAGTTGCTGAAAATAGGCCTGGGTTGATATGGCCATCACAGTATATTAAACATATGTCTGTCGTGTGTAAATAGGTTAAATTCAACTATTAAGAGAGCAGTACATGCAAATTGCTTTAAAAGACCATGGTTTGATTGGCTGTGCTCTTGAAGACGCACCTTATTTATGAGGAACATGGTAAACTTCAAATGGGATTGGTTAGATTATTTGTAGTGCATTGTTCCCAAGCAAGATGATTGGGGCTGCCATTTCCATTAGTATGTTCATGCATCAAAGATTTACAGATCCAAAAGCACAGTCGGTTCTAGAATATTAATTTCTCTGGGTGATTCCAGATTCTAGAATTCACCTTAGTACCTTGTAAATATTGACATTGGAGAAGATGTGTATACAACTGTGTAGCCAAATGTTGACAAGCTCTACCATGGTCTATTCAAACACAATATGAAAAGGGAGGGTATTGCGTCTCACTTGCAACAAAAAACTAGTGATTAAGCATGTGTGGAGACTTGAAAACCCTAGAGAAAGGCTGCCTACTGAGCTGCTTCAGACCTAAATGCCTATCTTTCTGCCGCGCACTGGAAGCATAGATGAGAACATTTAGTGTAGCGTATTTTTCAGCTTATGCCCCAATTTACCTAAAGATGTTGACATCTGAAGACTATATGTTCCTGAAACAGTCAACACTAAATATAAAAAATACATTCCAAGGAACACTAAATATTAAGTCGATCTGAAAATAATAACTACAAAGAATGCCTCAGAGAAATTGTTTAAAAGTTTCGTAAAGGCATTTGTAGAAGCCTATTTATAGGACATTGTTGTGGATGTTTACGTATAGAGCTGGGGTTCAATCAAAAATCACAAACTAAAGGTTAGGAGTTTGAAAATATGCATGCATAGTCGCAAGGTTCTGGGTGAAGATGTAGAGAGACATACTGATCCTGAGCACCGTTTTTAGAAAAATGACCAATTCTCCGGGCGAACAGAGAGACAAAGGGAAGCACCTAACAGGACGCACGATCCATTGGCAGGTAATAAGGAGCCCCAGAAGATCTGCATCAACATTAAATTGTGTTAGGGATGAACACATAAACGTTGGTCATTGATATCAGGCAATTTCTCATAGTTCACAAACCTCAGAGAAATTAAATGATGTTCATAGAGGGGTTGGGATTGAAATCGAACACAACACTCACTTGTTCATGGATGGTGATCCGAGATTCTCTGGTACACAAGCAACAGCTCATTCTAACCCAAAATTCCCTTCATTTTCTGCCAATCTCCCACTAAATAAATGCACACATTCCCCATTTGACAAATAGTGTTGAATAATAAGGGTGTTGTAAGGGGCAGCTTAATGAGAGTAGGTGATCAGTAGCAACGGTCTAAGTGTTCTTAAGACTGGGGACCAATCACAATAGTACTAGCATTAGCTTAATGCGAAAACAACTTTTTTACTGTAGCAACTCAAAATACATGTTAATCATGTAGAATACACCGACCCGATATATTCAGTAACAGTAACATTGGCATGCCCTGACTCTTTCTGAAAAGATTGTGGCACAGTGTCTCAGGAGGAT
Source organism: Ambystoma mexicanum (assembly GCF_040938575.1). NCBI lineage: Eukaryota > Metazoa > Chordata > Amphibia > Caudata > Ambystomatidae > Ambystoma > Ambystoma mexicanum. Next base: position 1,270,558,025 of record NC_090929.1, on the reverse strand, counting down.
AGCTCAGAGGCAACATGCTCACCTTAGAAACAAGACGACATGGAGCAACACAGGTTCGATCCCCGGGTCTGCGCTTAGAAACCTCTGGGTATTAAGTGTGTTATAAATAATCTATCGTATCATATCACAGGATAAAGACATTCTGCTTTCTTGTATTAAAAGGGCCAGTGTTGAAATTGTGTGAAAGAAGAGAGTGGTATGTTGTGTATTGCATGTTTTTTAGGAATCTTTCCTAATGTGCTGGTAAAGACTCAGTTGGTTTGCGTATAGAGTTCACAGAGAAATGATCTGAACTATCCTTCTATGGGAGAACCCTTATTAGGATAAATGCAAACCTAAAGTTTAAATCTTCTTTTTATAGTATTGTATTATAACATTTCTTGTGACCTCTGAGGGGATTTCCAATGAACACACAAGAAGATATTTGCTTTAGTATAATAGCACTTTCCCAGTCGAGTATTCACTTCCTCTTTTTCTATTTTGATGTGGGTGGCACTCTCATTGCCAAGCAGATATCCGCAGACATTGTGTAATCAGGTGCAGATTCGGTTCAAATCCCCAGAGCATGAGTGGGAGAGGAACTGAAAGGAAGATGCCATTTGAATGTCAGTCTGAATAATTTTTTGCAACCTAGTGAGAAAACGGAGACACTTAATGGTTGGTTGCATGTTACTATAGGCTTATGGACTGAGGGAAGGGGTAATTGTGATAATTACCCCACCCGAGGTCTACAAGGCTATTAGCACATAGTGCTCGTAGGAATACATGGTTGGCAGTTTTGGTGGTGTAGTAAAAAATGTTACTTTAATAGTAAGTAAAGTAAATAGACAAACTCAATTAGTAAATGAAATGTGGTTTTATTTTATAGTGCTCAAATAGCAAGGTTTCTTCATAGGTGAAGTATTTTAATTGCAAACTTAGTTAAACTGGAGTGGGTTTGACAATGAGCATGCATTAGGCGTCATGAAAAAGTGAGCGATTTAGCTGTAAGAAAGTGAAAGCATATTCCCATGTTTTAACTTTCGCTCTGCTTGGTTAAATAGGATGTTGCCATAGAAGATAGGTTCTCCCAGAAAGGGAGTGTCTTGTTGAAAGAAACCATGCCTGGAGATTGCATTGTAGTTTCCCTGTCTGCTTTTGAATTCAGAATGTTCGGAATGCAGCCAATACCCGTAGTTATTGACTGTGCTGTGTGCTTTCTGATTGGTTGAGAGGCGAATAACAATCCCCATGTGCTAATAATTCATAACAGTTTCTGTATGCTTTCTGTCTGCATGCTTTAATTTGTATACGTATATGACAGACAGTGAAATCTCTGCCAAATGTTCAGAAAGGTTCATTCTCTTTGTTGCTGTATTCTTGAATTGGGCTATTAAATAATATTTAAAAGGGTTGAGCAAACATAAAGATGTTGTTTTAGTTACATTTGAATCTACTGTTCTGTGTTTAAAGAAGTTTCTGTGTTTTAGAGCAGAGGAGACAGACTGTCATCTGTCCCTTCTGAAGATTCTTTGTTGCGTTTGAATAACACACTGAACATGTTACACTCATTGTAAATGCCATGGGAATTTCCTTTGTAGCAATAATGACTCCAATGCATTTATTTCTGGTGCTATTGTTCCTTGTCCATCTGGTTGATATGCATGCTGAGAATGGACATTTGATTTATACATCATATCCTGTAAAAATCTGTCTCACAGAAACATAGTTAATACACAACATGGCCCCATCATATGGAGAAAGCCTGTGTCTCTGTTCTTAGTGTTGGGCAGAAACAACAGCTCAGAATAGAGAGTAGCTTCTGTGCAACTGGATCACATGGAGTCATTGTACACACCAGTCACAGTTTGCAAACGTTTGCATAGGAGCAAATGAAGAGAGGCAGGGGGTCTGTGAACATCTTAGTGTGTCACTGCTGCTGAATACTGGATACTGGATTCGCAGAGCCCACAACTGGACTACATCAGGACATGCATGGGCAGGTTTGAGATACTCACTTGCAAATGCAATGGACACAGATGTTCCCCAGGGCACATCTGAGTTGCTGACCCAGTCCACATATATACATTTCCTAAACCTGAAAATTCTGTTGATATTCAGTGCAAACGTACTATTCAGTTGTGCTTTGGTCTATTGTTTTATCTGTCTTGACAAATCATGTAGTATGGAGCAGAGGGTGCAGGTTCATTTTAACCCACCTACATCTTTCATTTGCCATGTTGTTGTCACTTGTAAAATAAGTTAAGTGCATCTCAACTGTATTTAAAGTAACATATATTTCATTTATTACAAAAAGTTGATAGAAAAAACTCTTTGGGCCTCATTAGGAGTTGGGCGGAATGGGTTTACCGGCACGGGTAATGGTGCCGGTAAACCCATTTCGCCCTATTACGAGGTTCCCTTGCGGGACCCGCGCAGAACGTCTGGTCAGACCAGACGTCCTTTGCGGGTCCCGCAAGGGAACGGGCCCATTATTAGCTCCATCCCCATTCCCATTAAGCCCTATGGGGGCTCGAAAGGGAATGGGGAAGGGTTTTCTGAATGAGGAATTACCGGGTCCTCCAAGGTTGGAATGACCCGGTGATTCCTCATTCACAGAACCCGGACACGGTTTTGGAGGCAGCCATGGCGCTAATAGCACTATGGCTACCTCCAAACTCGTAATGAGGCCCTTTGTCTCCCAAGCAATGGTTTGAAGACACAATACTTACTGGAAAACGTACCTACAATATTTAACTGCCTTTTTCCAGGAAATAATTAGAATACCACTTTTGCCACTTTAGAAACTTTGGAAAATTACATTGGAAATTCCATGGGTACAATTTTGTGATGATGTTGTTTTGGGAACATGTATGTGAAGGGAAAAGCGTAGGCAACACAGTAAACTTTTGTCATTGGCAATTGTACAACGCCTTAAAAAACGCAAGTGAAATGTCTTCAGTGGGTAGGTGGGACCCGTCATATTCTGGAGGTAAAAGGCCCCTTCAACTTTTCCAGAAAGGAATCCATCGCCACCAATCTTGGAAAGATCACACAGGCCTGGTAGGATTTGTCTCCCAAATTTGGTGAGGGTTGATTGAAGGCTCAAAATTTTGAAAGGGAAGTGTGAAAAGAAAAGGAGGCTGTAAAACAGAGAATTTTCTTGGGGAGTTTCTTTTTTATGAATCTAACCCAAAAGTGGCAGAGGTGCCCTACAGAATTACCATGTCACATAACAACAAGCACTGGCAAAGCCAATAGATCTTGCGTTTGCACTTATTGCATTTTACATTTAACGGCAAGAATAACGTGAATAATGGATGCCTACACAACCACTGATTACAAACATATAAACCTCTGAATACAGACATGTCTACACCTCGGTGTTTGTAGATACGTAAGATCAGTTATAGACATGGCAAAAAGAAGTAAGTTCTCCACAATGTATGAAAGACTTTTTAATATGTCTATAGGCACATTTCTGTATTTGGATGGATGTTAGCGTTCATCTTCAAGAAGATAGATGAACACTCCACACCCCTGATATAACACTCGAGAAAGTGCCCCTGGCCATGCTAAGCTGTAGTTCCTATGTGGACCTTTGGTTATGCATTATTACACTCTGGCACACTGTCTCTTGTTTCTGCAAAGTTATGAAGGCCAGCTTGAAATTCACAGAAGCGTATCTGGAGCCAGAATAAATTGTGCAGAAAGGGTAATAATAGGCTGGAAGCATAAGACATGTTCCAGCATTTGGTGTAGCAGCTTTCTGCGCCAGTCTGGCAAAGGTTCTTTCTTAGGCACATCAGCACGTTTGCTTACAGCAGCATGTTCTAATCTAAACGAGATGATATAAAAGAATGGATTGAAGATTGGAGGTCAGCTGACAACAGGAAGTGGTGAGGCCCCCTAGCCACCCTGAGATAACAACTGTGAGAAAACGGTGCAAAAAAGATCATTGAAGGTTTATAGACTGCGACTAGGAGTTTCTGCACTTACTGTACCCAGGGCTGTAAGTGGGTCGAAACTGAATGGAATGAAGGCCCGGCACTCTGTCCATGAGCGGTGCTACTGATGGGGCGCCCTCAGTCCCTGTAGCACCCAGTACAATTTTAGTCATAGCCAGCGAGTGTGGAAGGGGTGCCCTTTCCACAGCACCACCTCGATTTCACATCCCGCTCAAAGCACCGACTGTACCAGCCATGCAATCTGTTCTGGCTTCTACAGCCCAACGTGTAGAGTCCGGTTTGTAACAAAAAGTATTGCAGAGCAGAAATCCCGTGTTTAAACAACTGGGAAGACATTACAGCAACACATCTTAACCCACTTCATACAGCGTTCCATTTCCTCTACAGCTGCGTTCATGCTAAACACAATATGTAGATAAGCGTTCTATCTCTAAAACAAACAGCTGCACTGGGTCACTGTACAGCATGCAGTGCTCGTTAATGCAACTATAGCTGCCATTCAAACACTCTCCTTTAAATAGGTCAAAAGCTGTGCCTGTCACTCGCACACATCAGCAGGGCTGCTTCGTGTGTAGTGACGCAGAACAGAAACAGCATTTCACTAAAAGGGGTCCTTTAGATTTTCTTTCCATGTCAACTATCCTCTTCATAACTTTGAAAGGTTGGAAGTTATGCCTGCATTACAACTTCTCAGCATGAAACTCCTAGTTGTACTGAATGCATGATAAATCTACTTTGGCGTTCCATGTTTCTAAAGCAGGCATCTGCAGATTAGCCCATTTTGGCATAAGTACAATCGCCCCCCCCCCCAAAAAAAATAAAGGTACATGCTAAATCCAGGAATTATATATGCCAAGATGCTTCACATCATTTGGGAGACATCCATCCTGCATTTTCTTTGCATTCTTGTATTGATTGTCCCATTATAAATCAAACTGCGCATCCCAGAATGCAACATACAATCAGGACTATATGTTTCCATGCTTGTCAATTGTTCCATTATTAACAGCACTGGCATTGCATTATTAAGATTAATAGCTAGTCATCTTTTTATGTAACTTAAATGAGTGTGATTCCTGAACATGATATACCCGTTTTACACTTTCTGTAAATTCTCATTGGGGCTAATTCCCATCCTGCAAACGGGTCAACAATCTAAGTGGTGAAACAGAATTATTCCAAGCTCACAAACATTCCAGCAGCATTATAACACACATTCCGAGAGCGTCGATCTACACTATCTATTCCTTGTAGGCCTCTCTTAAGCATGAAATCAGGGCAAAGGAAAACGGACAAAACTATGCTGCCGACCTCCGTTGTGTCAATCGTTTTATTCAAGTTGATATATAACATTACCTTCTCTTTTATGAGGAAACCACAACACAGAGATCCTCATCCTCGTTTGATTGCTTGCATTCATGAACATTACAAGAAGACAAGGCAGAAGTAATGTTGTGCATTACACGTGCTCAGAGGCGCAGTGATGTTCTTTCTTCTAATCAGGTTGTGACTTCCCACTCCTGAGTGCAAGCATTAAGGAGCCGATTCATGGAATTTTCTGAGCGGAAAAGAGGGTACTTGCGCATGCAACTGTTCGCAAATCCGCCTTCGTCAATTCATGGAACCGAATACGCAATACTTTCCCTGGACTTGCATGGAGTTTGCGCTCACTCGGCACGTCTGTGCGAGCCGTCTAGGGCCTTGCGCGAGACTCCAAGTAGAGCATGACTGTGGGCTGCATAGAGGGCTAGGAAGTGGGCGGAACACCAAAATGCAAAAATGGGGAAGAACTTGCAAAAAAGTGGGCGTTCTGAGGTACGGCCTGCAGGCCGTCCCTCGCACGCCCACTATTGCGCGGCATTAGATGTATTCAGGGATTCGATAGTGCAGTGTCTTGGCTGGGAAATGGCCATGCAAATCCTTCAAATGATCCGCACCCATAGGCTGCCATAAGTACACTTGCGCATAGGATTTTCAGCACGCATGTGGACTCGCATGTTGGATTTCAGGTGTGTGTGTAATCAACCAGGCTTCCGATGTAATTTAGGGGTGCGCGTAATCAGTGTAGCGGGGGGAAAGGAACGTGTTATGTGGGTTTGCATGTAGATTTGACGAGTTATTGCTGAGTTACGATTTTTTATAAGTTTGTTGTTGGGGTGCCGGATACAGTTACAGGGGATCCCATGCAGGGTCATACAGCAGACCACACGCACTATTTGAACGGAGCGTGTATTTGCGCCTGGGGGACCACACAAAGGTAGCTGTTCTGACTGTTCATGCTTTGTGTGTGGGCGTGTTGGGGGCGTTCCGGCCGCGATTTGCGACTACGCTTACTTTGCGCTGAAAATTCCATGAATACACGTGGTGAAAAATCCATGAATATGCGAGGCACGCATTTTTCTCTCTGCGCGCAGGCAGGCACGTGCAGTGTCCTTCTCGGCGTGCGGTGCCTGCGGGATTTCTGCGCCCATTTCCATGAATCGGCCCCTGTGTCTAAGAAACGAACGTTCCTGTAATCTAATGGAACAGTGAGGAAATGTCATTACAAAAAAACAAAAACATTTTCAGAGTAGGCTACATGGTGGTGCAGGCTGCTAAGTTGCTGAGTTGATAAGCCCAAGCGCTGTCATGATATTTAAAGATGCGGCACACTCTAGACCAGGACTCTTTCTACTGGCCAGGGATGTGGCGCACAATAAAAACGCTTTCAAGTTTATCACATTCAGATTAAGTTTTTGAGAAGGCAGCCAACCCGTCTCACACCCCCCTTAACGTACACCTCGTGTCGCAATGGACCATGAACCAGGCCGGTGAATAAAAATCAAACACATTCAATATAGGGCAGCAAACACCAGTGTGGTGATAATTACATAGTAAAATGATAGGATACACTTAGTTTAACCTTCTAACATCAGATACACAATGCACAAATGAATGAAAGCAAGATTACTTTTTCGTTAGTATTTTCAAATGGCACCACATTTAGGTATTCCCCCTGCAACACTACCTCAAGCCCCTGTTAACCAAGTTTTGTGTGGGCGGAGAGAAGTAGCAAGGAGTCAGGTATACTAGGCAAAAATCAGAATGAAAATCCAACCTACCACCCCTGAATGGAAGGCCAAAATCGGATTGAGAACCGTTGAAAAATGAGCAATATGGCACTCGGAATTACTGAATGGTTATTTCACATGTGCAGTTGAATGAATAAGACAAGAATGTGTGTGACTGTATTTAAGAAGCCAGAAAACTTACAAGCTACAAGGCAAAGTACTAAACAACAGGCATACAGTTTAGAAAATCGACTTTTGGAAGGAAAAACACTGCAGCAAGAATCACAGGTGGCAAAATTGCAATTTCTTAGTTTTCACAGGTTTAAAATAGGCAAACAACTTCAGAAATGAGCTAAACAGACAGAATCAGAAATCAGTTTTGTTGAAGAGGTACAAAGGCACCTAACAGGTATGATGCTAAAGTGATATGTGCACAGCAGACACAGCACAGCCATGGTTTATGTAACTGCTAAAAACACAGATTTGATGCAAAGGAATATGTGCTTAGCCGCCACAGCACAACCATTATTTCTGTAACTGCTAAAATGCAGTTTTGTGAGGCACTGATCTGATTTCTGTTGGGATGGTAAATGTACCCCACAGAACCTCCCGGGACTTCTTGTTGAGGGAGAGTAGGGCAATGTGGGGTTCATCTAGTGGAGTTCTTCTTTCATCAGGGAGTGATACACCAAGCTCTTCCTTCTGTCTTTCGTTGGAGAGTGTGGAGCGACACCCCTTTCCTTCTTTCCATTTCCAGGGAAAGGAATTATTAATCTATTAGATAAAAACAGGTTTTAGAATCTTTCACTGACAGTCTTCCGGAAGGTTGATATCAGTGGAACAAGGTATATATTTACATTTATCAGGATACTTGAACAATATCAGCAAACAAATTACTTAACAATGCAAAGATATGATTGAACTTTTACACCAGAGTTTCATGATACATTTTTGCAATAACAATAACTAAAAGTATTCCCTGTTACATAGATATGCCTATGTACCTACCTATTCCCTTCTGCTTTTTCTTCTTCTTTCTTCTCATTCTCCAAGTGTCTCCTCTATTTGACTTTCCTTTGGCTCCTCAAACAGTTGCAATGTGTGTCTGGGGTGACAACTTTTTTGACTGATTAATGTGGACCCATTTCTCTTCTGACAGCTCTCGTTTGGTGATGCGGATTCTGTAGGCGACAGGTGAAATTGTGTCTACAATTTCAAACGGACCGTGCAAGGAGGGGAGGAATTTCCCCTCCTTAGTCTGGTTTCTCTGAAAATTGTACAAGTAGAAAGTGTCACCTACTTGGTATTCCTTTTTGGTTGTTCTTAAATCATATTGAGTTTTCACCCCCTCTGCCGATTTCTCCAGATTCCGTTGAGCGTATCAAAAGCATGCTGAAGGTGTTTTCTTAGATTCTCAACATAATCATGTGTTGTGGAGGCGTTTATCAGTGTCTGCTCTTGTGTTCTATAGAGCAGATGCTGAGGTAGCACCATCCTTCGTCCAGTCATTAGCTCAAATGGAGAAATTTTGGTAGCAGAAGATGGTGTAGATCTGATGGCCATCAGGACAAGCAGTAATCGGAAGTCACAACTTGGCCCAGAATCTGCCTCAAACATTTTTTAGAATGCTCACTAGGGTTTTTCTGTACCTCTCAACTCCCCCCTAGAGGATTGGCAGTATGCAATATGAAGTTTTTACCCCATGTATCTCCCACATCTTTGTCATCACTTCGCTGGTGAAGTGACTTCCTCGGTCTGACTCAATCCTTTGGGGAAGGTCAAAACGCGAGAAGATGTGGTTGATCATCAGGGCAGCTGCTGTTTCTACCTTGCAATTTGGGGCCAGGAGACATTCCACCCATTTGGTGAACAAGCATCTTACTGTTAACATGTATGTGTTCTGCCTAGAGGAGCGAATCAAGGGCCAAATGAAATCTACTTGTAAATCTGACCAAGGCAGTGTCATCCTCCTCTTCTGGAGGGGAACTCAGTGTGTGAGTGAACTTGGCTGAAATTGTGCACACACAAGACACCCCTTCAAATATTGGTCGAGGTCCTGTCCCATGTGTGGCCAGTATGCAACCTCCTGCAAGATTTCTAGAGTAGTATGAAACCCTGATGACGGTGGTGGCCGCGTCATGGGCGTGACTTAGCATCAGGCTCCGGAATGAGGTAGGTAACACTCACTGGTTACATCCAGAGATGGATCTCTTTACCAACAAACTGTCTTGGATTTGGATCATTTTGGGACACTTCATCAACACTCTGAGGGTCCACTTTCCCAATGTAATTGTTTTCTGTCAAAGGAAAGTTCTCATGGTCCTCGATGTGTTAGAAAAAAAAATCCTAATAATCGGATCCCCTTTTTGTGCCGTGATTATATCAGCATCTGGGGTCTCCTTACTCCACTAGGCAGTTGAGACTTCATTGTGAGCATTTGTCTGGGACCTAGTGACAGCAGTGACCTGGATTTCCCCTAACAGGGATTCGATCTGAAGGAGATCCCCCTGAATGGCTTTGGTTTTGGCCAACTGCTCAGCCAGGTCATTTCCAGTTTTGTCTGGCCCCTCTATTCTGGAATGACCCTTAATCTTTTTCCAATAGATAGTCATCCCACTAGAGGTGACCAGATCATCAATATTTTGCATGAGCTTGCCATGTGTAAGTGGTTTGTTATTGGCACACAGCATGCCTCTGGTTCTCCAATTGATCAGGTGCTCTGCGAACCCGTTCCGGACATAATCTGAATCGGCAATTATGATCAGTTTGTGGAGTCGGTGTTGTACGGCAGTGAGGATGGCCTGATGAACTGCCATCAACTCCGCTACCTGACTACTGCGGGGACCGATTTTGTACCCAGCGGAGGGATCCGGGGCATCATCCACTCAGGCATTCCCAACGCCGGCCACCAGTTCCTTTTCCCTGTTGTCAACATGGTAGGAGCACCCGTCCACATAAACCGTGGTCATCCCCTCACACTTGCCTTCTAAATAGACTTTGTGTGGGGAATTCAGGTATGCCTCTATGTTTTCCTGGGTTTTGAGACTTTCATCCTCGAGACAGTTTTCTCTGGCACAATCATGCAAGTCAGCCAGACCTCACGCGAGGGGACTCTTCTTGTTTTGGCCATATCTGACCACCACAGGAAAGCCTTGCATGGCCAGAATCCAGGAGGTAATTCTGGAATTACTTAAATTTCCTGCCCGGATTCTGTCACTTTGGCGGTATTACAAAGGCTGGTGTGGAGTTTCCACTATGATTTGCTCCCCCTGGATGAACGGGCGGTAATTTTTCAATGCCCACACCATTGCTAGGAGTGCCTTCTCACAATCGATGAATTTTTCCTCCACAGAGGATAAAGTCTTACTTGCATAGGAGATGACTTTATTGACCTTGTCATGCTTTTGGTATAATACTGCTGTCAAACATGTATTAGAGAACCCCGTCTTCAAGAAGAACTTGTTTTTGACAGTGTAAGCTAGACAAGGTGCATGTGAGAGACTTCTTTTGAGTTGTTTTACTGCCTCAGCTTGTTCTGGACCCCACTCCCACTTGACCCCCCCCGTCAACAGTTGGACCAGGGGTCTTGTGACCTCTGCGTAATCCTCAATGAATTTCCTACTGTAGTCAGTTCAAGAAGGCTTCTTAGTTTACGCAGAGTTGTGAGGTCTTTCAGTTTTAGTAGTGCTTCCACTTTCTTCACCTGGGGACAGAGACCCTCAGGGGTTATTTCATGTCCCAAGAAGTTGACACGGGCCCTACACCACCGTGCCTCCTAGAACGACAGTTGGGCTCTGGCAACCCTCAACTGTGTCAGAACATAGCAGATTTCTGCTATGTGTTCCTCCACAGTTGAGCTTTTAATCAGGACATCATCCACATAGGCCAGGTTACCCCTTTCACCCAAGTCTGGCAAGGCCTTGTGTAGGAAGCTGTTGAATTTGTTGCCGGAGTTTATGTATCAGAAGGGAATCCGGGTCCATGTTTACTGCTGCCCCCCGAAGATAAAGTACAGCTTGTACTGGTCCTCCCTACTGATGGGCATGGTCCAGTATCCATTTGTCAGGTCAATAGCAGTGTACATCTTTGACCCCTCGGTCTGGGCTAGCCCTTGGTCAATGTAGGAAAGAGGCCATCGGGACATGTGGACCTGTTTGTTCAGCTCCCTAAGGCTGGCGCAAAGTCTCCATTGGCCATTTGGTTTTAAAATCCCCAGCACCGGATTATTAAAGGTGCTGTGGACTGGTGGAATTATCCCACGGGACTCTAGGTTTTTGATAATTTCTGTCAGGGACTCCATAGACGCGAGAGGCAAGCAGTATTGCTTCACGAATATAGGAGTCATCCCAGGGTCTGTGGGAATTGAGGTAGTATGTATCTCACTGCGACCATAGTGACATACTGATGCATCTGGATTTTGTTGTTTCTGTCCTCTTTTAATGTTTAAGTCAAGTGGGAATTGTCTGGTCCGTCCTGGGATGGTGACCTCCTCTCCAATTTGAACTTCAACCGCATACTGCAGCAATTGAGCTGACCGAAATCCCTTTTCAGAATCATCAAAGCCCATGGGATTGCCCACCAGTCGGGACCAGGCCTTGTAATTTATAAGGTCCAAATTAATTGCAAGCCGATTGAGAATGTCACTGCCTAAATAGAAAGCAGCAGAGACATCTCGCATGACCTAACAATTATGCTCTATGCTTTTGTCACCAATGGACATTTTGAGTATACACCTGCTAGGCAGGAGATGTTTAGAGTTGGGGTTTCCCGGCCCATTTCCCATTTATCAATCAATTTAAATTTGGGAATGTTTGTATCCTTTGGGAGTTTCCTGAACATGGCTTTGTTGATGAAGCTCTTTCCGTTATTCACACACACTCTGGCGAGAACAGGCTCCTTCCCCTCATTTAACTGAATAGGGAGGAACAACTGTTCTCTTATTTTCTGAATTTCAGTTAAGCTTTGAGCTGATTTTTCATCCCTTTTGACTACAGAATTTGGATTTTCAGATTGGGAATTGGTATAAAATTTCAAAGTATATCCTTCCAGTGGAATCCCCTTTTTCCCTTGTTTCTGTGCTCCCCTCTTTCAACTGGTGGCAGTAACTAGAACTAGTTTGTGGGGTAGGATTCATCCATTAATATTTTTTTCTCTGGATAGCAATTCTGGGGTTTAGAGATGGGTGATGTTGAATCAATCCCCACACCTACCCAGTCTAGGTTCTGGTCTCTTGGGACCCATTTTTCTTTGGGAGGAATTCCCACATCCCTGAAGGAGAAGATTTTCTTCCCAGAATCATCCAAGGATTCTTCCCCTTCAAACAGGAGGACACCGACTCCCCCCACAAAATGGGCCTTTTTGATTCCTTTGTTTCTCCTACCCACCCTCTTTTCCCTCGGTTGCAGATTTCCGGGGGCAAGAGATTTTAGTTCCGGTTCCAGGGTGTCCAGGAGCTTTTCACAGGTGAGGAAGGAAGCTTCCTCTAGGGCATTGCACCCCTCTTCCTCCTGTGCCTCCTCTGGAACCGGTGGGTTGTCGGGGTTCTCTCCCCGTCATTGTTCCGGGGTGCCCGACCCTTGGTTTGAGGGGTTCTGTGCCGCCATGTTCATCTGAGCGTTCTGCTGAGCCCTCAAAATGTGACTGAGATCCTTAGTGAGGTTCTGGACCTGGCGCTCCAGTTGGGACACCCGCTCCGGCTGGTATGGGGGTCTTTGATCAAACCTAGGTTGTTCTCGGGAAGGGTAACTATCCCTTCTCCCGGAGTACCCAGGGTACTGTGGATTCCCTTGGTAACCCTCCACCCTTGACCTCCCCTCTCCCGGATTGGGTGGTCTGGACTCATGAAAGCGGGGAGAGAAAGGAAGGTTGTTCTGCAGGTTGGGGTTTGGAAGGTACCGCCGGAAAAAACTTAACCCAGGATCTGGAGGATTACTGCCCTCCTGAGGGAAATTAGGAGGGAAGTTTCACCTGATTGGATCCCCCCTTGGGCTGGGGGAGTCCACACATACCCCAGAATAGGTCTGTTGCCCTTATACCTGTGACTTATATAATTAGCAGAGTTAGAGGTCACATTGGTGGGGTTTCCTACCTGACTACCACCTGCTGCTGGTTGATCAGAATGCCTTCTTTGCCTCTGATCTGGCTGGTTTTGGGAAGGTATATTTTTAGGCCCTCACATTTCTAGGTCCAAAATGGGGACAACCTTCACCTATGCCACCTTAGCAGCAGCGGGGGAGTTTGTTGGTTTGGGGTTTTTTGTTTGTTTTTTGCTTTCTGCAGGTTTTTGGACCTCATAGTCCTAGGTAGCCTGTTCTATTACCCAGTCCAGGGTCCTGTTGTCATGAAAATCCCTTACCAGCTGCGTCATTACATATTTTGGGAGCGCTTGAAAATAGGAGGTTATAAATTCCCTACTATTCGTGATCACCCGCCTGGTAGTTTGCGCAAAGGCAATTTTTAGCTCCTGCACAAATTCTCTTGGGGCCTGATCATCTCCATACTGCAGATTGTAGGCCGTCTTGCGGGCCTCCTGGAGGTTTCTGTGTGTGGAAAAGTGTTTCAAGATGGCCGCCTTATAGGTGGACCACCTTGAATTGTTTTGGTCTTCCAGCCCATCAGAGAAGCCGAGCACTCCGGAAAGAACGTCCATTTGGCATAGTCTATGCAATTCTGGCTATTTTTGATGTTAAAAGAGTTCATCATCTGTTCATAGAGCTCCAGATGCTCCCAGACAGAATATTTTGCATTTTTGCGACATAAGGTCATGACATTTCTAATAGCTTTAATCCGTTAATTAATAGCTCTCTTTTGTTTGTTAGCCTCCTGCTGCCGCTTTACCTGAGTCCATTTGCCCTCAGGCTCAGAGCCGCTACTATTTGAGGTCCCCTCTAAATCTTCTAGGCACACCCTGATTCTTTGAGCTTGTATGTGGCTCTCAGAATGGTGGGGCTTAGTTTCTTCTACCCTATTGTACCTTGGTCTCTCTGGGTCACTCCCCTTGGACTCCCTCTTTCGCACAGGAGAGTGGTCTTCTGACTCCTCTCTGCTTCCAGTGTTACTGGAGAATTCCCCCCCCCCCACTGATTTTCTCCTCATAGGAGCTTTCTGGTCAGAGATATTAGCCATAATATTTTGGAATCTGTACAGGGATGCCCGTCCATCAATATCTGATGGGCGGCGGCTTGCCTGTTCAGTCATGCAAGACCTACTAGAGTCTAGCTGCCTCATGATTCCCGCTTCTTGTGAACCTGCGGACATGAATTCAGCAGTGCCTTGCACATACAAATTGGTAGATGGGTTAAAGGCCCTTGGTACAGAGGGCATCACACTGTGATCAGGTGCGGCCCTGTCCTTCAAGTTTGGAATCAGCCTAGCATACTCTATTTCTAACAGCTCCAGTTTCTCCCTCTCAGCCCCTATCTCCTGACAGTAGGCTAAGGCCTGAGCCTTTTGCTCTGCTATCAGGGCTTGACCTACCTCTATAACTTGCTCTTGAGCTGCCACCTGCTTGTATAGTCCACTGTTCTCATCACAGAGGGCCTCATTGTCTTTGTGTGCTGACTGTATGGCCTGGGAACACTGAGACAATTTTTGTTGGAGGAGAGTCATCTCTTGATTTTGTGCATTTTTAGCTTGGGTGTTCTCTTCTAGAGCAACTTCCACTCGTCTTGTGTGCCCCAATAACTTTTCATGTTCTAACTTTAGTTCGTTCAGTTTCTGGAGGTCTAACTCTCTTTTCTGTAGTTCTGTTTTTAAGTTGCACACTTCCTGACATAGGGCATCATTTTCTTGATACAGGGTGTCCCTTTGTTCAGCCAGGCCATCCCGCTGTTGTTTGATAGCCCTTGATGTCTTGCGTTTTTGGTCAAGTTCTGTTTGGAAGTGGAGTTCTTTAATGATTAATTTATTACTCTCCTCTTCCAATTTCACAATTTCCCAATTTCTCAACCTGTTTTTAGTAAAGTGGTTATCTGCTCTGAACAGGCTCTGTTATATTTTAGTTGTTGATTCAGTTTCTGTTGACTCTCTTCCAGAGAGTCAGCCTTTTCCTGACACTCCACTTTTAATACATCTAATTGGGCCTCTTAGTCTGAATAATTGTTTTGTTGTACAGCCAATACCTCTTTTAACTGTTTGATGTAGTTTTCAAATTCTGCCTCAGAATCTTGGCTCTTTTGCAATTTCTCTTCTACAAGTTTTAGTTCAGTCTGGATTTGGTTTAAACGCTCAGACAGGTTTTCCTCCATAACCCCCATGTGGAGATAAATGTAGGCTGTGAATCGGACCATTTTAATCTGCTCTTCTTTAATGTTCGGAGTCATATACAGCTCGTACAAAGCTTGATGTAATAGGCCAGTTTCTTGCCACAAATCCATGTTCATGGCAGTGACCTGTTGCATACTTTCTACAAGCTAGGCCTTCTCATCATGCTCTCCCCATTCCCCTCTGACAAATAATTTGTTCAGAAGGTGCTGCCTAGCCATGTTTATCTCCACAGGGGTCATTATGACGAGTGTTCTTCCTTTATTAAATTATTTATATAAGGGGAAACCTGTATTCTGTTGCTTTCTGTCTAGTTCAGGGTTGATTTTACTTTATTTTTACACACAGGCCTGATACTTAGGGTCTAAGTTTTGGGATGGCGCTTTTACAGTGTAACACAGCGTCCTAACCCGAAAATGTATCACTACCTTTTCTGGGTTAGCCTGCTGTGTTAAACTGTTATGGGTGGAAACACTATCTCAATCCTGGCAACGAGCCCCCAATGTGTCACAGTATTTAAAGATGCGGCACACTCTAGACCAGGTCTCTTTCTATTGGCCAGGGATGTGGCGCACAATAAAAACGCTTTCAAGTTTATTACATTCAGATTCAGTTTTTGAGAAGGCAGCCAACCCGTCTCATGCCCCCCTTAACATACACACCGTGTCGCAATGGACCATGAACCAAGCCAATGTGTAATGATGAAATATTTATTTATTTTAAATTTTGGATAAAAATCAAACACATTCAATATAGGGCAGCAATCACCAGTGGGGTGATAATTGCACAGTAAAATGATAGGATACACTTAGTTTAACCTTCTAACATCAGATACACAATGCACAAATTAATGAAAGCAAGTTTACTTTTTGGGTAGTATTTTCAAATGGCACCACAGTTAGGCATTCCCCCCGCAACACTCCGTGAAACCCGTGTTAACCAGGTTTTGTGTGGGTGTAGAGGAGTAGCAAGGAGTCAGGTATACTAGGCAAAAATCAGAATGAAAATCTGACCTACCACCCTTGAATGGGAAGCCAAAATCGGATTGAGAACCCTTGAAAAATGAGCAAAATGGCACGCGGGAGAATGAATAAGGCAAGAATGTGTGTGACTGTACTAAAGAAGCCAGAAAACTTACAAGCTACAATGCAAAGTACTAAACTAAACAACAGGCATACACGCACCGGGAAGTACAGTGAAATGCTGTTTGCTGGGGGATAACTCTGCTGGAGCTGTGGGCTTTCCTGTTCGTGCCGAGGAGAATCATGTCTGTGTAATGTCTTGAGGACGTCTTATCACGTTGCACTCCCTGCCTGACTCGGATGTTGAAATCGAGGTGACTTTATATTCCCACTTGTGCACAAGCACCTTGAAAGACTGCCTGGACTGAAGTAACGCCTTGTATGGTGCGCGTGAAGCACGTTGTGTTCCTATTATAGACATCAGCATTTTACAGGCGTATAGTGCTGTGCTTGGAACGTCCACGTTCATGTTAATGTTGTAGTGCAATAGTGTTTCAATTGACTACAAAGATTGCAGTATTGTCCCCTTGATTGTTTCTATTGTTCTTACCTGTAGGGCGTACTCATCTCCAGGCGACCCTGCCCCCTGTCGCAGTGATGTGGGATTTGTGCCTTTAAGACCCGTCACTACTGCGCACCCGCGCGCGCACCGGGAAGTACAGCAAAGTGCTGTTTGCTGTTAGCAGTGAGCGTGCGGGTGCGCAGCGTCGCAGTGAGTCGTGGGCGCGTTTGCTTGGAAATGGTAGGATCATTTTTTCGAACTGAATTTGTGGCGACTGAGATCAGTCGTGTTGTCTGAACTGCTTAACCCGCTTGAGGGAAAGAGGGTAGTGTTGTTAACGCGGCCCATAGGGTGTTGTTAACTGTGTGTGGTCGTTGTACTGCCCTAGAAGAATGGATTCTACATTAAGAAATGGAAAAAAGAGAAAGGAGTGTCCTTCAAAAATGATTCCCTGACTAGAATCCCCAAAAAATGCAAATAAAAAAAAATAAATGAGAATGGTCCGGTTACTCCGCTGAATGGAAAGACATCATTTTTATCAATGTCTCTCCAATCGGACGAAATCAAAGATATTGCTGAAGTAAAATTAGTACCAGCAACACAACTAGGTGTGTCGGACTCCAAAGAAGTTTGTTCTAAAAAAAAAGCAAATGAGAACATCACTCATGATCCATTCGCGGAGGATGAACACGCTAGTAATGTACAAAAAATAATTGCAGACATACATGACAACAAATATCTGCCTATTTCGGATATTTCTATGTTGGCTCTGCTGATCATGTCCGATCTGGATAAAAGAGTAAGGCTTTCCCTGGGACCCTCAACACTGGCGTCTACTCACAGGCCATGGAGGGAGCATGTACACTTCCATAAACCTAGTGATACATCTGCCAGACCAATCAGCCCGGACAGGGGAAATAATGCAAATCACGCTCGACAAACGCCTGTAACTAGCTCCCCTGCGAGAAATGAAGCTGGTATTGATAACAAGCAGAAACTTACAGTAGAACAGAGAGCCTTTAATACGTCTGTACCTATATTTAATTTTTCAAACGTTCCCGATCTGCCCTTATCTCAAAACATAATTGATGAAGAAGTTATAGAGCAAAAGCTTAGTGACTTACCTATTTTCACAAGAGTACTAAATTTGCTCAATCGTGGTCACGAATATTCACATCTGCTTTTACAAGATTTGAAAAAAGAGCTTGCAGACAATAACGCACATTTATCAAAAATTGAAGGCTACATGTTAGCGCAAGAGTCATGTCACGTATATGACTCAGAATGTCACTTAAGAGCTGCCTCAATTGTAAAAACCGATCTTCTACACTTGACTCAGCAAGTGGGAAAAAAAGTGTTGCCTCGCAAACGTCAGGAGAACAGTTTTTGTCTAATGGAATTCCTGTAACTTTCGCACAAATAATCCAGCGAAAAGGTATTACTGGAAAACAAAAAGCTACTCTTCAAAATGGTGAGAAGATCGACTATCTGGAAATAGCAAACCTTCAGCATGACAGAATTAGTCAAATAGAAGCAATTCTTCTACAAGTTAAAATCCAATGATAACAGTGAGAAAATGCTCCCTGAACAGGGAGAGTCAACATTGAATGCAAGTTTGCATGTAAGTTCGCCGGACAGTCCTTCGATTTTGACAAAGTTAATTGAGAACGAAAACCTCAATGAAACACCTCAGGATCACATAAATGCTCAAGACAAACTCTATTTTGTCTCCCGGCGAGCCAAGAAAAATCATTTGAAGGCAATAAAAAGAAGGCACAAAAATAAGGGTCACTCTTTGAGCACAGAGAATAAAATATGTGAAGTATCCTCCGAACTTGCTAACGACAATGTTGCAAAATTGTCAACTATCAAGGCTTCAATATGCTCTGAATCGGCAGAACAAAACCTGAATTTAGAGGAATTAAATGATGAAAGCAAGACCGCGCTGCAAGTGGGTCCTATAAAGCCTTTAGAATCTAGTTCGTTGGCAAAGCCTCATTCAGTTGGCAAACAAATGAGTAAGCGGGTCTCTTCCATTGAAGAGAGCGTCTCGGAAGATGTAACAAATATTAAAGAAGAGGGTCTTCAGTATACCACGGAAAATAAGATTCAGTCACAGGTAACAGCGTTCTTTAAAGACATGTCCTCGAAAAAATCTGATAGTCTGTTGCGTAATTCTAAAAACAAACGCAACTCAGACTGCGCAGAATCACCACAATTTAAGGTGAGAGTTGAGGAGTCAAAGAAAATGGCTGCGTCTGTCTCAGACACATCGGAAAAAATTAAGGTAACAATGGATCCAATTAACAGCAATGGAGGAAAAAATGTAGATTATCAAACTGCTCAAAAGCAGCCATACCACACCCCAAATGTGTTGTTGCCAGTTGATGAGAAGCGGCCGCTACAAAATCCATGCAATGCGAACATCAATTCAGAAACATGTATGTCCCTGATAGGTCAGCAACAAATGGAAGGAGGTAATTTTAACCCAAAGGAGTGGATCGAGGACCGGCACAAAATACAAGAGTTACCTAGCGAAGATCAAGTCTCCCAGATTTTCCTGCAATTTCACATAATTCCAGGAGAAATGAAAAATATAATCGGCCTGGAGAAGCGATCCTAAGATTAATGGTACGGTTCGCATTAATCGATCATTTCTAATGAACTCACTCTATAAAATTCCATCTTTGAGAAATTTAGTGACAAATGATATAGAGTGGATTAGACTTCCAGCGGTGAATAACAACAGAATGCTCTCGAATATGATATTGCCTATTGTTGCTAAATTGATCTGGGAGCACCGTAGTGATCTCTTGTTTCTTGGGCTTGAGATGGTGGGGTTTGATTTTATAAAAACAGCTATGGATTTTTTGGAATTCCAACAGCCACCGCCTGTAGTGTTTTTTGAATCAAATGATGCCAATTTAGGCCAAAAGAAATCCCAAAAAAACATGATGGAACAGCTCACTGCCCTCACAAATGCCCTAAATGGGCTGAAATGGTTAGAACCACTGGTGAAAACAGTTGTGCATACAGTCCCTCCGGCAAACATGTCATAAAATGATGACTTAGTTATCATGTCATGGAACTGTTGTGGCATAGGTAACTTCTTAAAATGGAGAGAATGTGTTCACTCAGACCACGTACCAAATATTATGCTAGTGCAAGAAACAATGGCGCTAAAGAAGGTGGAAATTGAGGGCTTTGTGGTATGTTCCCATCAGGCAATGAAAGGAGCAGAAGCGAGACCATCAAGAGGCCTCATGATTCTGATTGATACTAGGTTAAATGTCACCATCAACAATGTATATCATACTGACCTATTTATAATATGTGATGTTTGTTTTGACGTAAAGTTACACGGTCAGTTACTGCTGATCTCAATTTATTGGAACCCCTATCTCTATAGCACTGAAGAAGCATGTGAGCTTTTAGGTGAGACTCTCACTGATGCCTTTTCGAAAGCACCTCATGCAGAGATATTTATTGGAGGTGATTTCAATGCATTATGTGCTTCCAACTATACCAACCGGAAGGTCAACCCTAATTATTTGCAGGCTTCACTTATCAAAGGTGACACGTGGAGTAAGTTCCTCAAAACTTGGAATATTTTCCTAGTTTTTGTAGAAGAAACTCGCGATAAGTTCACATGGAAAAGGGGTGATAAGCAGTCATGGATTGATCACATGTTTTCCTCTAAAGAGTTATCGGGCCGACTGGCACCAGTCACATCTGGTAAAATTGTATTTGGGGATCATGCTATTATTAGATCATCAATAACAAAGTATTTTCCTCGTTCTTTGCCTTTAGTCCAATTGGCGCTTATTCAATGTGATAGACCAGCCCTCTCCGTCAATTGGTCTTTGTCAACATGTAGGAAGTTAACTTCCCTCGTTAATAGAGACTACTGGAAAATCATTGGAGATAACTCTGCCGATAATGAAATAATTTTCAAATGGAATTGTATGATGATTACCTCACACTTAGCGAAGATGTCTTTGACCAGATGCACAAAGTGTGAAAGTGAAGATGAGTATAGACCATTTTGTGCTGTCATTGCAATACTCAAAAGAAAGAAAAGTCATGAGTTGCTATAACAAAAGCTAGGCCTGGTTTGTCCCAGAGTGAATATAGACTACAGAAAAAAAAAATAACGTTGGGATATAAAAATGCCCTTAAAGAGTTACGTATTTCAAAGAAAATACAACAAAATCAAAGAATTGTTAATCTTTTATGCAATCGGAAAAACAAGGAAATTTGGAAAACAATAAGATCTTTAGACAAAGTAGGCCCCCGCGACTTTGAGTCTTGTATCGACAGTGCAACATGGTACTCTTTCTTTCTTGAAAAATGTGCTTTACCTGTGGAATTTGCCGCTTGTGAACATCAGCCAGAATCTCATTTAATTCCTGATTGTTGTCCATGGGACAGGAATGACATATGTGCGGCGATATATAAGTTAAAAAGTTCTAGATATGCGGGGCCGGACGGCCTGCCTCCATGTTTAATCAAGGATGATCCATTTGTCTGGTCTGCCATGTTTTACAGTATCTATCAATAGATATTTCGCTCTAAAGAAATCCCAGCCTCCTGGCTCACATCAATTATTATTCCTATTCATAAAAAAGGTATAATATCCGATCCTAATAACTTTAGACCGGTAGCAATTATTGATGTCGCAGCCAAGGTATTTGCCGCTCTGATCCTTCAAGAACTTGAAAGTTTTGTTTGTACTAATAATATATTGTGTGCGTCGCAAGTTGGATTCCGTAAAGGGATGGGAACTCCGCTCAATGCAAGTATCCTAGCCCACATTATTGCCCACGCCACAAGCTCGGATAATACACTGGTCATTGTTGCTTCATTGGACTTAAAAGCAGCTTTTGATTGCGTAATTAGAGGTAAATTATGGGAAAAGCTTTGTAAAGCTAAGATACCTCATTACCTCATCACACTTATCGAAATGCTACATCACCACACAAACTTTAAAGTAAGAATTGATCGGTTAGGTTCTCTTAGTCAAGCTATACCATCCCTGATAGGAGTGAAACAAGGCTGCAATCTCGCAGCGATTCTGTTCAACTTGTATATCGCGGAGATTGAAGAGATTTGGGATGGGGCGAAGTCATTTGCGATTAGAATTGGATCATTTTCCTTGTCATGGCTTGCATACGCAGATGATATATTGCTCTTCGACCGCACTCAGGCGGGGCTCCAATACAAACTAGAAAGCTTCATGCGTTATTGTAGGAATAACAACCTGTTGGTGAACCCCCAAAAATCTAATATTATCATCTTTGCGAACAAAAAAAAAGTTTGTCACTTCGTATGGAGAATTGACGAAGTTCTGATTGTCACTTCAGTTGAACTTCCCTATCTGGGTCTTATTCTATCTAAAAACATGTCATTTAAAAGAATCAAGGAAGTACTTACCATCAAGGCACTGACGTTAAAATGTCAAATGAAGGTATTACAACATAAGATCTGTACATTTTCTTTAATACCTCTGCTAGAATTCTATCTAAAAAAAGTAGAGGCTATAATGCTGTACGGTGTGGAGTTATATCTATGTGATTTGGGCCCATTATTAGACCAATTGCAGGGGCAGATGTGGAAATACACCGTTGGTTTACCGGCATCCATGCCAAACGCTATTGTTAGACATGAGTTGGGTTTGAACGCATTATCCGCCAAATACAACTGGCGTTTATTGGTGAATTTTGCGAAAATATTATTTCCTCCCCGAAATTCACTATATATAGATTTACACACTATGATGTTGAACAATAATCCATTCTCCATGTCTCAATTTACAAAACGCATGGTAGAGATTATGGAAAAGATAAATCTGCCAATTGAAGATTTAGAGTTTTTGCAGGAAACAATAAAGAAAAAATTGTACCAATGTGACTGGGTTGATACTTGCACGAAAATGGCTAGTTATACCTCTTTTGCAGAATATTATAAATTTGTACATAAACAAGTACCGCGTATGACGTACTTAACTTTATGCCCTTGTCCCAAGGTTCGTCAAACCTTCTTGTTGTTCAGACTCGATTTGATACACACACGGATGAGACAAAAACACTGGAATAAACAAGTGGTAGTTGATACTGGTGTAATATGCCGTTTCTGCAAGCAGACACATGAGACCCTTAAACATCTTTTTTTGTACTGCATTCATTTTGAAAAGGTTTGTTGCAGAATGATAGAGTCTTTTGTAAATGCAAATACGATCTCAAGTAGAGAATGAATTTGGATAAAATGCATGTGGGGCGCAACAAACGCTTCGCTAATTAGGACGACAAGATTGGTAAAGTTCATTGTGGCTGAAATTGATAGAGATTGCCTAGTGTAAGACCTGACTGACGAAAAAGTAGTTTCATTCTTGGGAAAATGGCTTACTTGGCTGCTTTAGCATGATATTGTAGGGTGAGGTATCAGTGCTTTTGTGTGATTTTCATTATTTTATGGGTATGTTGATTTTAATTTTGTGATGAGTTAGTACAGGGGAGTATGTTATGTTTGTTCTTTTTTATGAAGTGTAATTTGTTAAATTAACAAAATACTATGAATTAATTTGTAAAGGTCTTGATGTTTTTTTCTTGACTAAAAACAAATAAACAATTTTATTTAAAAACATTTTTTAAAAAACAACAGGCATACAGTTTAGAAAATCGACTTTGGGAAGGAAAAACAGTGCAGCAAGAATCACACGTGGCAAAATTGCAATTTCTTAGCTTTCACAGGTTTAAAATGTGTAAACAACTTCAGAAATGAGATAAACAGACAGAATCGGAAATCGGTTGTGTTGATGAGGTACAAAGGCACCTAACAGGTATGATACTAACGTGAAAGGGTGACTCTGGATGGGTGAAAGTATGGGATTCTTAGTGGAAAGGAAAAATCTGATTTTTCAAAGGAAACACTTTCACAAGCAACTCGGTTTTGTTAGCAAAATGATTGGTTCTACTGCAACTATGATTTAGTTGCTAGGTATTTTTAAAGAAAGACACGTTACACAAGGAGGTTAACTTGCAAGGTTAACCTATCCACGCCGCGTTCATCTCTATGGGAAATTAATTAATTTATTCAAAAAGGTACTAAGGACTTACACAATGGACGGAAATGATTTGTAAAGAATTTCGCTAACTCATGGAGACTAACAGATTTTTCTAAGGATAGGACACACAGAGGATTCTGACAATTTAAGAAGTTACTAGGATACGTAGAGGATTTCTTATTGAGTTTCTTATAGGGTTGGACAAAGTGCAAGGTAACAGAATGGTGTATGCAGCTTTTAGATATTGGGGAGGGGGGATACTTACAAGAAGCACTTGAATTGGGTAGTTTGGACAGCTAACCGGGTCTATGGACAGCGGGACAAGGGTCTGGTCACTGCGTAATTGCTAGGCTCTCCTCTAGAGGCACAGCGAGGCAACCGGGGTCTGGTCTCTGTGGACAGCAGGTGCATTAGCTGGGCAAAGAAAGGTCTGGTCACTGGATTCTCCCACAGGGTCTGCAGCCTTTCCTCCTTTCTCCCTGAATTATTGGGATTTTTGTAGGGTTTCGTTCTGGATAAATGGTTCTGCTTGGATAAGATCATCTACCTCTGGCCTGGCTCTGGTATCTAGCAGGGTGAATGTGAAATGCCTGGATCTCTGGATGTTGATTTTTGGAAGTCTGTTTCTTGAATGTCCTGACTTGCCCTAAGATTCCTCCTTTTATAAACCGGAGGACATCAGAAGTTTTTTACTATGTTGGCAGAACTAAGCTGGACATACCTCTAAGAAGGGATCGATCAGGCTGTGGATGTCGCTGCCTCCTGTAAGCAGATTGGACCCAGAGAAGTGACATCAGTTTTAGTGTGGGTGTTTTTATGATGTGCTTTGTTATACCACAGTTACTTTTGCCAAAATCAGTTATGAGACAAAACGCTTATATTTACAATTGTTAGCCTTCTGACAATCAGACGGGCAGACCCCATATTTTACAAGTAATATGCTGTTCCAACTCAGAATTTTGTGTGATGCTGTTTTGTCCTTCTGGCAATCTTTCACCAATTCTATGGAAAACATTTCCCCTAAAAATCTACAAATGGATACACTGAAGCCTATCAATGTCGGCATACTCTCATCAACCTTTATAACTGTGTCATGTACGCATTCTCCAGAATTTTTTTTTTCCTGTCGTTCGCATCCACCACATGTCAAGAAGACCCACCTGATCTTATTTTAATGGTACACAAATTACATTAAAATGGTCATAATTTCACATTACTGCTTCTTTAGGTTACTGAAATAAATGCTTTAATATAAAATGATTTTAAATGAAATGGATGGCATCTGTCACTGAAGGGCTGTCCTTAAAATTTCCACAGCCATCCTGCCCCCTCTGTGTCAGTTCTGGGCAGCAGGGTTACCATAGCATCCTTTGATTCTGGCAGATGCAGCTGAGGAGAGGTTTCACAAGGAATTCACACTTTTCTATGAAGTGCTGATTCCTTTGGTCCATTGTCCCTTGCTGGAGAAATGCCAGTCAGTCTGACGAGTTCGCAAATTCTCATACCTTGGCCCTTTCATAGTTTGTGGAGGAGATTCCTTTCCTCGGATGGTTTAGTGCCTTTGAATTTCCTGCCCAGGCCCTTTTATTCTGCTGTTTTCAAACACACACATTTTTTTTCTTCCTTACTTTCTTTCACAGAAACCAACAGGGTAATTCATAGAAATTCGCACAAAAGTGGCGCACGCGGCTGGCGCACAGCGTGCCCGTGCGAATGTCTGTGCTAGCCGCGTGCGCTAAAATCGATTTCCGCGCACAGCGTATTCATGGATTTTCGCATCCAAAACCAGCCGTGGCGCAGCGTGGCGCAGCGTGGCGCAGCGACCCTGCAGCAGCGCCAGTTACGCCCCCAAGAACGCCCTCACGCAAGGAAAAGCCTTCAAAATCCCCAAATAATCGCAAAGGGCTGCGCTAACCCTGGACCAGTTCACAGGGCTGGCAAACAGCAAACGCCAAGCGGGGAACGTGTATTTCAGTGGTTCGCAGGAAGTTCCACATGCGATTGTCCTGTGTACGTGTGCATCAGGGGTGCGTGGGAAGTAACACACACAAAAGCAGCAGGGTACGTGTATTTCAGGGGTGCACGGGAAGTATCACACGCAAAAGCAGCAGGGTACGTGTATTTCAGGGGTGCGTGGGAAGTATCACACGCAAAAGCAGCAGGGTACGTGTATCTCAGGGGTGCGCGGGAAGTATCACACGCGATTCCATCAGGGTACGTGTATTCCAGGGGTGCGCGGGAAGTATCACACGCAAAAACAGCAGGGTATGTGTATTTCAGGGGTGCGCGGGAATTATCACACGCAAAAGCAGCAGGGTACGTGTATTTCAGGGGTGCGCGGGAAGTATCACACGCGATTCCATCAGGGTACGTGTATTCCAGGGGTGCGCGGGAAGTATCACACGCAAAAACAGCAGGGTATGTGTATTTCAGGGGTGCGCGGGAAGTATCACACGCAAAAGCAGCAGGGTACGTGTATCTTAGGGGTGCGCGGGAAGTATCACATGCGATTCCATCAGGGTACGTGTATTCCAGGGGTGCGAGGGATGTATCACACGCAAAATCAGCAGGGTACGTGTATTTCAGGGGTGCGCGGGAAGTATCACACGCGATTCCATCAGGGTACGTGTATTACAGGGGTGCGCGGGGAGCACCACACGTGAATTGCACGTGTGGGTCCTCCCAGGTGTTCCCTCTACACCCTCCATGGCCCCTGCAGGTGGCCCACACCACAGAGGCCTACCCTGCACATGTCCTGCAGGCACCCCATCCACCATGGCCATGCCCCCCAGCCAACCCACATGTCACCTTGCACTACTGCCCACCAACGCATGTCCCCCTGCACCCCCAGCCACCAGGGGCAGCCTCCACCAGGCCCCCACCCATGTCTCCCATCACCCCCACCCCCCAGCCACCAGGGGCAACCTCCACCAGGCCCCCATTCATGTCTCCCATCACCCCCACCCCCCAGCCACCAGGGGCAGCCTCCACCAGGCCCCCACTCATGTCCAACTCATGTCTCCCTGTACCCCCACCCCCCAGCCACCAGGGGCAGCCTCCACCAGGCCCCCACCCATGTCTACCACCACCCCCACCCCCCAGCAGTGCAGGGGCAGCCTCCACCAGGCCCCCACTCATGTCTCCCACCACCCCCACCCCCCAGCAGTGCAGGGGCAGCCTCCACCAGGCCCCCACTCATGTCTCCCTGCACTCCCACCCCCCAGCCACCAGGGGCAGCCTCCACCAGGCCCCCACCCATGTCTACCACCACCCCCACCCCCCAGCAGTGCAGGGGCAGCCTCCACCAGGCCCCCACTCATGTCTCCCACCACCCCCACCCCCCAGCCACCAGGGGCAGCCTCCACCAGGCCCCCACTCATGTCTCCCACCACCCCCAGGGGCAGCCTCCACCAGGCCTCCACTCATGTCCCCTATCACCCCCACCCCCCAGCAGTGCAGGGGCAGCCTCCACCAGGCCCCCACTCTTGTCTCCCACCACCCCACCCCCCACCCACCAGGGGCAGCCTCCACCAGGCCCCCACTCATGTCCCCTATCACCCCCACCCCCCAGCAGTGAAGGGGCAGGCTCCACCAGGCCCCCACCCATGTCTACCATCACCCCCACCCCCCAGCAGTGCAGGGGCAGCCTCCACCAGGCCCCCACTCATGTCTCCCACCGCCCCCACCCCCCAGCAGTGCAGGGGCAGCCTCCACCAGGCCCCCACTCATGTCTCCCACCACCCCCACCCCCCAGTAGTGCAGGAGCAGCCTCCACCAGGCCCCCACTCATGTCCCCTATCACCCCCACTCCCCAGCCACCAGGGGCAGCCTCCACCAGGCCCCCACCCATGTCTACCACCACCCCCACCCCCCAGCAGTGCAGGGGCAGACTCCACCAGGCCCCCACTCATGTCTCCCACCACCCCCACCCCCCAGTAGTGCAGGAGCAGCCTCCACCAGGCCCCCACTCATGTCCCCTATCACCCCCACTCCCCAGCCACCAGGGGCAGCCTCCACCAGGCCCCCACCCATGTCTACCACCACCCCCACCCCCCAGCAGTGCAGGGGCAGACTCCACCAGGCCCCCACTCATGTCTCACACCACCCCCACCCCCCACTCACCAGGGGCAGCCTCCACCAGGCCCCCACCCATGTCTACCACCGCCCCCACCCCCCAGCAGTGCAGGGGCAGCCTCCACCAGGCCCCCACTCATGTCTCCCACCACCCCCACCCACCAGCCACCAGGGGCAGCCTCCAACAGGCCCACACTCATGTCCCCTATCACCCCCACCCCCCAGCAGTGCAGGGGCAGCCTCCACCAGGCCCCCACCCATGTCTCCCACCCCCCACCCACCAGGGGCAGCCTCCACCAGGCCCACACTCATGTCCCCTATCACCCCCACCCCCCAGCAGTGCAGGGGCAGCCTCCACCAGGCCCCCACTCATGTCTCCCACCACCCCCACCCCCCAGCCACCAGGGGCAGCCTCCACCAGGCCCCCACTCATGTCTCCCACCACCCCACCCCCCAGCAGTGCAGGGGCAGCCTCCACCAGGCCCCCACTCATGTCCCCTATCACCCCCACCTCCCAGCCACCAGGGGCAGCCTCCACCAGGCCCCCACCCATGTCTACCACCACCCCCACCCCCTAGCAGTGCAGGGGCAGCCTCCACCAGGCCCCCACCCATGTCTACCACCACCCCCACCCCCCAGCAGTGCAGGGGCAGCCTCCACCAGGCCCCCACTCATGTCTCCCACCACCCCTACCCCCCAGCCACCAGGGGCAGCCTCCACACGGCCCCCACTCATGTCTCCCAGCCAACATGTCACCACAATGTAGATCTCTGGCCCTTATGGTCAGCTTCCAAATGGCAAACACCTAGCCGAGTATTGCATCCACCCACTTAGAAATGGCAAAAACATGATAGAAGCCCAATTGCAAGTTTGGAAATGAACACATGTCCCTCACATACACCCAATGGGTGTCAGTGAATGTCAAAACCCATATCATGATATGCATGAAACCAATGAGATGATACTACACATTGAAGAAATAATATGTATTAAAAGCAACATAAATTGAATCAAAAATAAACAAACAATAATAGAAATTAAAAAAAACAAAAAACAGCAGGTCCGTGAAATAATGCAAAACCACAAATCATAATGCAAAGGAAAGGTGTCCAAAGTCACAGTCCACAAAAGTAAATCCAATGGAAAATTAAAATCGAAAACCATTGCTCCATGGCGAAATCATAATAAAAATTGAAAATCCAAAAGTGAACTATGTACAGATAAACAATCCAGGGTCCATGATCCCAACCAAAGAAATGAAACCTATCTAATAACACTAGCTAAAAAAAATAACTATATACAAAAATGTGGCCCATTGTCCAAAAGGTCCAAAAAAAATGCTAAGCCAAAGGAAACCTAACACTAACTATATAACTATTTACAATGGCAGCGGGCTAGTCCGACGGCTCACTTCGGGATGTTCCGGGCCAGGGCATCATCGAACTCCTGCTCAATGTCCCGGAGGCGCTCCTCCTCCATGGCCCCGAGGGTCCGCAGGGCCGTCCACATGTTCCCCCCAAACTCCCTGCGGATTGCCTCGAGGCACTCGGCACGCCTCAGGGCCCTCCGCATGGAGTTCTCCGCCCTGACCATCGTGAGCCGTGCCTCTTCCGCCCGCTGCCACTCCGCATTTATGGCGTGGCCCAACTGCTGCCACACGGACTGCCCTCCGGCCGATGCCTGCCCCTCCGATGTGGAAGGCCCCGAGCCATCATGGCTCCCACCACGTTGCTGCTGCTGCGCCTCTGCCCGTGCACTGCCTCCTGCTGCCTGCACATCCTCCGCCGGCTGGGGTGCAGTCGTTGATGTGGCCACCCCTACTGGACGTCTGACTCCCGACTGTGGCAGGGATGCCTCCTACACCAGCCTGGCCGCACCGTCAGAGGCAGCTCCACAGGGCACCCAGGTGACTGATGGGTGGGAAGATGGCACGGAGGACGACTGGCGCATAGGGGGTTCAGTTGAGGAGGGGGTCGTAGCAAGCCCCATCAAACTGAGGAATCCGGCCTGGGTGACCTGTCCCAGTAGGCCGACGCGGTGAACGAGCCATTCGAGATGACGTGCAGTCTCCTCATGAAAAGACTGCAGGTCACCTCGCATGGCCCGTTGACGCAACGCCACACCAGTCAGGACAGGCTCAACCCGGACCCGGATAGCCACGTCCGCAGGCAGAGGAAGGCCAGTTGTCGTGAGATCATCCCCTGCCTGAAAACTGGTCTGGACGTAGGCATCCCTGCTGGTGCAAGATGATGCAGGGACAGGATCAGGGACAGGATTGCACACAGGCACCTCCGCGGTGACCTGTGCTGCCTCCTGTCCCTGGTCCTGCACTGCACCACTAGCACCAGTGAAATCCCCACCTCCAGACCCCGTCTCTGTTGCTTGCACGGCCTCCTCCTCCACCAAACCCCCCACCAACCTGGATGACTCCGTGCCATCTTCCCCCGTTGGGCCCTGTGGGGTCCCAGCTGCCCCTTCTGCTGCCGAGGAGTCCAACTCCGACCTCTGCCTCTTGGACCTCCCCCCGGCAGCTGCGGCCTGGGACACGGCACCGGACTCCTCACTCCCCGACGAGATCACAACCTGGGAGGGGAGCCGGGCCTTGCGTCTCCGGCTGGCGTTGCGATCCCTGCCGCTGTGCTCCACAGCACCTTCTCCGCCCTCTTCATCAGTTGACGCTGCAGACAGGGAGAAATAAAACACAGGCATCAGGGCACTGTACAATGGACACATACACACATGACAGTTGCACATGAGTGGCATTGGCAAACCTCAGACATGGCATCACAATCGGCAACACACATGTCATTTCAACTTGCACACATGAGCCATACCACAGCCACATCGCAACTGCCAGCACCATCCATACACATACAACAGCATGAGCAGGCAAAGGTGAGCCAGACATCACATGCAACACAGGGAGTGCACTACACATGCACGCACGCCACCACACTTGCATGCATGTGTACACCTCAGCCAACTGTTGCAGTGTTCCGATGGGCATCCATGTCACATCTGCCAATCAGGCTTCCACATCCTGCTGTCACATGCATCCATGTTGCCTCACTGTTGCACCCTTGTCAAATACACACACATGCACATGTACACAGTGCTGATACATGCAGCTGAAAACAACATACATGCGTGATATCACGAACATGCCCACTTACATACACATTCATCCAAACATGTGTGCCCACAACACTGCATTTGGCATGCAAGCCTACACACACAAACACCATCCATGTCTCACACATGACAGCCCTCGCATGTGTTAGCCTCACAGTCCTGTACACCCCCACCCATACTCGGCCCCATACAAGCAGATGTGCAACCGGCACACTACTGGCACATCACCACACGCACAGCTTACAATCATGATGCATGTACACTTACCGCTCGACTCCAGACGGGTCTGCCTCTCAAGGACCTGGACGTGGAGCGCTAGGGCAATGCGTTCCAGGACCCTCATCTGATCTTCCGACAAGTGGCCCTGCGCCCCTTAGCATCCGCTGCCTTCAAGAGGCGCCGGGCCTTGTTCAGGGTCCTGGACCTGAAGTCCTCCCAGCGCTTCTTGACATGTTGGAAGTCGCGGACTGCAACCCCCTCCGCGTTGATGGCAGTCACGATGTCCGTCCAGATCCGAGTCCGTCCTTCCTTGTCGGTGCGCACACTTCCGTAGAGGGCATCATACTGCCCCAGGACTTGCTCCACCAGGACACCAACTTCCCTGGCACTGAATCTGGTACCCCTCTGCCTCTCTGGCCGGGGGTTGTAAGTGGTGCCAGATGCTGCAGTGCCTGACATGACAACCCCAGAGGCAGGAGTGGGTGGGCAACTGGGTCCTGGGGCTGGGCTGTGGAGCGATGGAATCCCAGTCGGGAGTCTTCGGTTCCAGCAGGGGTGGTCACAGCAACAGCACCCCTGGCTGATGTGCAGGCAGCAAATGGCAGGGCACGTGGGCAGCAGGCAGTCAGGCAGCAGCAGGTGGGAGCGTGCTCGGGGCTCTGGGGAGCAGTCATTCGGCCTTGTGGGCAGGAGTGTGGTCTTCCGTGTGCTTACGCGTGGCCAGCTTGATACGGAGTGATTTGGCACGTGAAAATCCTGCACGTCTGCGTGTAAATCGAGGAAAGGCCCTTAGCGTGTATGCACGTCAGCACGCATATGTGATTTCATTGGACCAAAGGCCCTTAGCGCATAAGCGCGTCTGTGACGTGACGCGCGCGGGTGTTTCCCTCATTACACGTGATGACAGAGCACACGTGGATTTCCACCAATCGCGTGTGAAACTTCCTGCGCACCCCAGAAATACACGTACCCAGGCCAATCGCGTGTATGCTCACTTCCCTCCGATTACACGCGATGACACTCGGACGTGCAGTTTTACCACGTGTGCTCGCATATGCGATTTCATTTGCCCAAAGGCCACCATGCGCAGCTGTGACGTCACGCGCATGGCCGTAGAGAATGGCGCGTGTAAAAAAGAGATACACGTCCGAGTGTCAAAGCGTGTAATTGGTGGAAATGGCCTCATCGCGTATGCGCGTCTGTGACGTGTGTATAAAAGGTACGTGTAGAACGCCATTTCCTTGTACGTGCTTTTCGTGGAGAGCGAGTGGGTGAAATCTGTACTTCTTGTCGGTTCACACGCGATTTACTTCACAGCGTTTCCAGTTCGTACTCCCTGTTACCTCTGACAGCTTTTTCTCTTTTCCTCTTTTTCCTGGGCGTGTTTCCTCAAACAGCGTTCCTTTCTACTGTTGTCCTGTCTCCTCAGACAGCGTACAATTCTTCTTTTGGCGGGGGTGTTGCCAACACGCACATTTTTCGCTTTTGTTCCTGGCAGACGGTGAGTCGCGCATGTATTTAACATCTGTGCTTGCCCCGTGTGTCGCGTACCCCTTCAGAGGTCATTCTAGGCTGCGTGTGACACGCATACGTTCATTCTTGTGTTTCTGGGTGCCACAGCGTAGTGCAGGTTTATTTTTCCACGCATGTGGTCTAGGAGGGGTTGCGTGCACCTTACTTCCCTTTTTTGGGGTGCCTGTGCGTTGCGTGACCCGTCATCTTTCCCCAGGGGTGACATGAAGCCTTGCTAGAGAACTAGGGTACGATTACTATCTGGTACCCAACCCCTTTGACCCCAATTGCCCAGGACAATAGTTCACATCGACTCCCATACGCACAATAACATCAGTGCCATGGCTGGGAGGCGACCAAGCCGTAAGGGTGGCAAAGGTGGCCGAGCCCCAAGTGGTGGCCATGGTGGATCCAGTAGAGGACGTGGCCGTGACTTGCAGGGTGCCCCTAGCCCCCCATGTGTGGAGGAGCAGTCAGGGACACCCATGCCCCCCCCATGGTTGAGGTTAACGTGGCTGACACCATCCATGCTCAGCCCTTGTTGGACCAGCCCACTGTGGAACCAGACCTGGCACAGGGTGACTCCATGGCTGACTTCCAGGTCAGCAGGTCTAGGCCACGTGTGCCGGTGAACGTTGGTGTCATCAGGCCACATGGATCAGGGGCAGCTAGGTCATCTGCTGCCCCGCGTAGGCAGGCTGGGGAGGCTGCAGGGGCAGCTGCGGCTCCATCCACCCCACCTCTCACACACCCAGCCAGGACAGTGTCGGTCCAAGTCCATCATGCTGACATTCCCACTGACACCATCACACTTGAGCTAATGCCTGCACCAACTCCCATGCTGAGTGTGCAATCCCACGCTCCTGCCCCTAGTGTCCAGAGCGGCGTAGGACACTCAGGATCCCCACCACCTTCCAAGCGAAAGAGGAAGAGTGCTCGTCCAGTAGAGGCTGATGCCCCAGACACAGCTACACAGTCCGGCCCGTCAAGGAAGCCCAGCTTCAATGAGGCCGAACTGAATGCACTTGTAGAGTATGTGTCCGCACATGACCGCGAAATGGTGATTGTTGCAGGATCCAAGACCACACCTGCACAACGTCAGGCACACTGGCAGACCATTGCGGACATCATAAGTGCCCTTGGAATCGTGAGGCGCACAGCTAATGAATGCTACAAGCGCTGGAATGACCTGAAGCGCAGGGCAAAGAATAAGCTGGCCTCAAGTCATGCCGCAACTCTAGTGACTGGAGGTGGGTCTCCAGCAGACGACATAGAACTCACTCCACATGAGCAGGTTGCTGGGACCTACGTCACGGAGGAACAGATCCAAGGCGTGGGAGAACTGGCAGATTACGAGGCATTGTCCGGTGAGTGCACATGCATGTGTGTGTCATCCATGTGCATGGTGTGTGTGGAAGGGCTTCTGTTTGGGTGCCAGGTGAGGGTGTGTGTACCTAAGTGGTTTGGGTCACCCATGTGCCTCTTCCTATACATTCTTGGCACCAGCATTTGGGTATAGGAGCATCCCTTCTGCCAACATTAGACATCCAGCCCAACACCACGCCAGTTGCCCTTGGAGTGTCATCTTGCCACAACATTGTTGCTTATTTACCTCTGTTTATTCAGGCAGATTGTTTGCATACCACCACTTTTACTCGGGATTTCTCAGTCCTATTGTCACATGTCTGACATGGCTATGGTACAGTGGACTGGCTTAGTTTCCTGGACATGATTAGTTTAGACATGTCCCTGTGCTATAGGACCATTTTGGACTGGCAGCTGCAGGTTAAACATTTGAACCATTTCAATGAAAAAATCAATTATATGAGCAAACTGGACTGAATGAACAATTGGTGACCTCCTCTCCCTCTTCACTTCATGGCTAGGGTACATGCCATCTGTGTGATGGCATGTGTGTTTGACCTGCCAATCACTGGCCAATGTGTAATGCCACTGCTAGGCAGCATGCAGCAAATGTGTTCATCTTCCATCTTGGTGTCATCAATGTGTGCCATCTGCCTCCCCATCACACGCAGTGACGGTGCATGCATGGGAGGGTTTTAGTCATGTGGGACATGTGTCAATCAAGTACTGTTTCTGTAGCCTCTCAGCCCTAATTGTGTGCCATAGTGCTAATGCCTGTTTCCATTTGTTTTCTTTTATGTCTTTGCAGGGGATGACGCACTTGATACTGCTGGGGTTGTGGAGATGGTGCAGACCCAGGAGGGGTCTGAGGGCCGACCGACCACCAGTGAGGGACGTGGTGTGGTGGTGGGTGAGAACCCACAACTGCTGCAGGTCGTGCTCTCAAGGGGTGTCTCTGGCTGCACCTCCCCCGAGCTGTATTCAGTTGTCGATTCGGATGATGAGACCAATGTGCCGTCGCAGGTGAGTGTTCCTGGGAGGAATTCTGTTCTGTCCGACCCACCTGCACCAAGGTTAGAACCCTCAATGGGGATGTCAATGTTGGCAGGTACGCCTTTGGTGGTTACGGATGCAGGGTCACACTCTGCGACATCTGATCCTGTTCCTGGGCTAGCAGATCAGAGGGGGAATGCAGTCCTGCAGCCTCAGGCAGTGCTGGCACAGCAAGGCGCAGTTCGCCTTGCCCCAGACAGGTGTGGTGCCCGCCGACGTGGTGGCCGTCAGCCACCTGGCAATACCGCATGGGAGCAATCCATATACGGTATGGCAACCCAACAGGCAGCATCATCAGAGATGATGGCTCAGGCCATGGATAGGGTGGCCACTTCCATTGTCCCCCCCGAAAGTCTGATGGAGCGACTACAGCAGGCAACCGACTCCATCTGCCAGTCACGCAGGGAGGACATATTGGCGTCCGACAGGGACAGGCGGGCGGCACTGGCGACTCTGCAGGAAGCCATTTCCATAGAGTCCCAGGGCCACAGGGAAGCCCTGAGAGTGGAACTCCTTCACCTCAGGACGACTCTTGTTGAGCTTGAGGCTTCAACAAACAGATAACAGAACAGCAGCTGGAGCGTCTCACACGTACGCTCTCAGCTGAGATGCAGGCAACTAGGGCAGAGGTCCGGGCCTCCCGTGAGTTGTTGCATGGGGACCTCCACACACTTATCCTTCAGAACGAGACCTACCACACCCCCATGCTTGCAGCCATGGAGGAACAGACTAGGGCTTTGCGTGGGCTGCCTCCCATAGTGCCACCACCTCCTGAGGCAGCTGCAGAGGGTGAGGAGAGCGACAGCAGTGATACTCCCACAATAGGGTAGCCGTGTAGGCCATGAGCCCATGGAGGTTTTTTTTCCGCAGGTGGGTTTTGGTGTGCACCCTGTCCTCGGACCTCCTGGGTGGCCTCCCCCCCCCCAGGCCCATTAATGGGCATTTTTGAACTTTTTTTTGTTTTGTTTTTTTTTTGGGACAGTGTGTTGCCTTGTGTGGCTCCCGTGGGCATGCGCTGCATTGTGGCTGGGCACATGCAGGCTTGTCATGAATTTGGTTCAGATGCTTGGGTTTTTGTGACACACACCCCTCCTGCTTCCCGTTTCCATGGGCTTGCAAAGGGTGTGCCCAAGTGACATTGACGTACATGGTGACATTGGACTCCCATTTTCTGTGTGGGCAGTCTGTAGTCAATACTGTGTATACATTCATAGTGCATATTGTTGTTATATTGTACACTGCATGGTGTATTGATATGTGCCTCTGCATCCATCTCATCCTCCTAATTTGCAGGTCCATTCCTCATGTCTTCACAATGCGGTCCACCTTGGAACTGGAGTCCATGTTGTAAGCAGTGCACCTACACTCTTGCGTGGCGCTAACACTGTATACTTGGAAGTGTTCGGAGGGCTGGCATCATCAGGTAGTGAGGCTAGCACATTTTTAAGTCTGTAATGTCATGTTTAAGGTAGGTTGGAGGTTGTGTAGGTGATTGGTATTCTTGGTAAGTATTTGGTAATGTGTGTTGTAGGTCCTGCATTACTGTGAGCATTTCATGTGTGGACATGTTTCCATTAGGGACACTGTAGCTGGTGACACTTGGGGCATGTTGTGGGGATTAATTTCTTTCCTCTCACATTGCATGACATGCCATGGTGTGTTGTGTGGCCGTGCCGGGGAGGGGTTGGGTGACATGGCACTGTTTTCATGTAGTATTTTGCGAGTGGGTATTCATTTCTGCAGCATGGAAGTGTCTTTTGATGACACTGCATTGGTGGTGTTTGTGTAGGTAGGGATGCACACATTGTGACACTTCCACATGAACAATCTCAGGCTGCTATGGTTCTGACAGTTGACTGTCCCTTTGTTCGTCTTAATTGTCAGGGCGAGTCATCATTGCTTATCAGATGGTATGTGCCAGGGCTGTGTGCACTCCACTGGGGTGTGATTTCAATGTGAAGTAATTAGCCACCAGCTGCGTACGGGCTGCCTCACCCCGTGCCGTCTCCCCTCCCATGCGCAGCGGGCGTGCATGTGGTTGGGGATGTGGGGGCACCACCATGTCTACAGCCAGGCCCCAGCGTCTTGCAACATTGTGCAGGACACATGCTGCCACTATGATCCTGCACACTACTTGGGGCGTATATAACAGCTGCACGCCAGAACGGTCAAGGGAGCGAAAGCGTGACTTGAGCACTCCGAATGTGCGCTCCACTATGCCCCGGGTGCAATATGGGCTGTGTTGTATCTTACCTCTGGAGGCGTTATGGGGTTCCGAATTGGCGTCATCATGTGGGTGCTCAGAGGGTAGGCACTGTCCCCTGGTGAGGAGGTGATGGGTATCATTAGTGGGGTAGTGACATAACTCTGCATCTGACATGCATGCATGTGCAGTGGCATTCATACTCACCAAGCAGCCATGTATCGCCATGCCGCCCAGCTTCTAGGTCCCGGTTTAGGGTAGACATTCGGTAAATGAAGCTGTCGTGGGTGGACCCTGGATAGTTGGCATATACTGAGGTGATGATTCCCTTAGCATTACATACTACCTGCACGTTGATGGAATGCCAGTGCTTGCGGTTCCTATAGATGTGCTCAGATGCCCTGGGGGGACGTAGTGCCACATGGGTGCAGTCAATGGCACCTAGCACTTTTGGGAATTGTGCCACCCTGTAGAAATCGAGGGTGGCAGTCTGCCTTTCTGCAGGTGTCCTGGGCAGGTATATGTGCCTACGGACTGATAGGCGTGCAGTGATGATGTTCAATACCTGGTGTAGGCAGCGTGACTGCGTGGCCTGTAACACCCCACCCACTATGGCACTTGTCCGCTGAAATGATCCTGTGGCCAAGAAGTGCAGTACATTGAGGACCTTCTCCAGGGGGCTGAGTGCTTGGGAGCACAGGGTGGGTGATGTGAGGTCATCGTCCCACTCACTGACCAGATCCAGTATTATGTGTGGTGGAAACCTGTACCTCCCATACACCTGGTCATCAGGCATCCCAAAAAGGCTGGTTCTGGGAGTGAAAATTCTGGCCCTCACTATCCTCCTCCTCCTTTGGTAACCCACGGCCACTGCTGCTAGGAACGGTATATTCATCCTGGCGTATGAGCTTGTTTGTTGTTTGCGCGCACTTTTATGCTGCACGGGTCGACGTACGCCTGCTTCATGCTGGCGTACGTGTTTCAGGATTGGACCATTTATTTTTCGGCACGTCGTAGGCGAACGCGTGAATCTTCCCGCCCACCCAAGGAATACACGTAGCACGCTCTCCCAGGCCCAGTCGCGAGTAAATATTCCCGCCCACCCCTGGAATACACGTACCCCACTCTCACAGGCCCAGTCGCGTGTGGAAGTTCACGCGCACCCCGAAGTACACGTACCCAGGCCAATCGCGTGTGGAACTTCCCGCGAACCCCGAAGTACACGTACCCAGGCCAATCGCGTGTGGAACCTCCAGTGCACCCCATAGTACACGTACCCAGGCCAATCGCGTGTGGAACTTCCCGCGCACCCCTAAGTACACATACCCAGGCCAATCGCATGTGGAACTTCCCGCGCACCCCATAGAACACGTACCCAGGCCAATCGTGTGTGGAACTTCCCGCGCACCCCATGATATGATATGATATGATATGGTATTTGTAACGCGCCTATACACAGGTGTTTCAAGGCGCGACGAGGCAGGGAGGGGAGGAACAAGGGGAGACAAAACAAACGATCCTACTAGGCCAGGTGTCATTCAGATCGCGCAAGTGCAGGGGTCGGGGAGGGGGGAAAAGTGCAAGGGGAAGGGGAGGGGGGGAAGTGCAGTAAAGGTAAGTGGCGTAAGTAATAAATAAAAAAGGGCCAGCTAGTGGCAAGTGCAAGGTAAGTGCAGAGCAAGTGCTGGGGAAGGGGGGGGGCTGTAGGGATACAGAGACAGTCCCGTAGTGCAGAAGGGTTCCAGGGGATCAGTGACTGGGACCAGGACCGAAGGCAGTTTAGAGTCGTCAAGTTGCAGGATCAGTGCAGTTTAGTGAAGAATTTAATTAGCTGTTCAGCAGGGGAGAGGGAGAGAGAAAGCAGAAGCAAAGAGGAAGGTTTTGAGGTGCTTCCGTAACTGGAGGTGGTTCTCCTCAAGTTTCAGGGAGGCAGGAAGGCTGTTCCAGAGGGAGGCCCCTGCCGCGGAGAGAGATCTACCCCCAGCTCGTTGCTTCGAGAAGCGGCTGACCATGAGGGAGTTGGAGGCGGATGAGCGAAGGGCTCGGGGAGGAAGATATTTGGGAAGAGAGAGTTGAAGGTATTTAGGACCCAGGCCCCAGAAGGCCTTGTGGACAATGCAGAGGGTTTTGAACTTTATCCTCGCAGCCACTGGGAGACAGTGTAGAGATTTCAGTCCTGGAGAGATACGGTCCCTGGGCTTGAGGCCAAGGACAAGTCTCGCAGTTCTGTTCTGGATGAGTTGCAGAGGGCGGAGAGTGGAGGCAGGCAGATTAAGATAGAGGCTGTTACAGTAATCCAGCTTCGAGAGAACCAGGGCTCGGGAGACAGTGAGCTTCTGGGGGAAGGAGAGGAAGGGAAGAATACCTCTGAGGAGGTGCAGCTGGTAGTGTGACCTCTTGGCGACGTCAGAAATATGAGGAGAGAAGGAGAGTGTGGAGTCGAAGATGACCCCAAGGTTTTTTGCCTTGCAGGTAGGAGCAGGGAGGGGGCCAAGGGAGGCAGGCCAGAGAGCTGCAGGGAAGGAGGGAGTGGGAGTACCGATGAGTAGAATCTCAGTCTTACTGGCATTAAGGCAGAGGTCATTGGCGGCACACCATTCTTGGATAGCAGACAGACAGTCAGAGATGAGGGAAAGAGAGGGGGAGGCTGAGGGTAGCCTGAAAATGAGCTGGGTATCGTCCGCATAGCACTGGAAATTAGGGCAGAGAGCGGCGATGCGGTGGGCAAGGAGAGCCAGATACTGGTTGAACAGCCAGGGAGAGAGATTAGATCCCTGGGGGACACCACAGGTGGAGAAAAAGATGTCGGAGAGGAAGGACCCCAGTTGGACCTGGGAGGGTCGATTTGAAAGGAAAGAGGTCAGCCACGCCAGAGCCTGACCAGTGATACCCAGGTTTTCCCGGAGACGGTTGAGCAGGATGGCATGGTTGACAGTGTCAAAGGCAGAGGAGAGATCGAGCAGAATGAGAACACATGGAGTGTTGGAATCGAGGTTCAGGAGCAGGTCTTCACGGATGTTCAGAAGAGCAGTTTCCGTGCTTCTGGCAGCTCTGAAGCCAGATTGATGGTCATGAAGACTACCAACAGATTCAGCATGGAGGTTAAGCTGGGAGATGGCCAGTTTCTCCAGGAGCTTGCCCAGGAAGGGAGTGATGGAGATAGGGCGATAGTTAGCCGGGCAGGAGGGGTCGGAAGAGGGTTTCTTGAGAAGAGGGTGCACAAGGGAGTGCTTGAGGGGGGAAGGGAAGACTCCAGAGGGGAAGGAGTGGTTGCAAAAGTCAGCCAGGGCAGGAGCCAGGGAGTCGATGTGGTCCTTGATAGTTTTGGAGGAACAGGGGTGAACCTGTTTAGACGAGACTTTCATTGATCGGACTTGTCTGGAAACCTCGTCAGCAGAGAAGGGTGGAAAGGCAGAGAAAGAGGGAGGAGGGTTGACCGCAGAAGGGCCAGAGGAAGAGCCGGGTAGGGGGGGAGGGAGGTGAGAGGAGGAGAGCGAGGACAGGATGTCCTGAGTTTTAGAGATGAAGTGAGAGGCCAGTGCAGTGCAGAGGGCCTGGGAGGGGACAGGAGAGGTAGAGACTGCAACAGGGTTGGCCAGCTCCTTGCAGATTTTAAAGAGTTCGGCGGAGTTGTTTGATGCCGCAGAGATGCAGGCTTGGATAAGGGCTCTCTTCTTGGTGAGAACGGAGAGCCGGTACTGCCTTTGAAGCAGACGGCAGGCCAGTTTGTCAGAGGATGAACATGAAGCACGTCATTTCCTCTCAGCAACCCTGCACTTGCGTTTTAGGGTGACGAGATCCGAGTCATACCAGGAGTTACATTTGGCTTTGGGCTTCAGGCGGATTCTCATGACGGGGGCAAGGATATCAAGAGTAGCAGATATAGCAGAGTGGAGCATGGAGAGGGCTGTGTCAGGGTGGGAGTCAGCCGAAGGGGCAGGGGGGGAGAGAAGGTAGCAGCAAAAGCCTCAACTGACACACGCTTCATGGGTCGGATGACCGAGAAGGTGGGTGGCAGTGAAGAGGGTGGCTTTGCCTGAGGGGTAGGGAGGGTGAGGTGGGAGGATAGGAGAA
The DNA here is from genome assembly GCF_040938575.1 of Ambystoma mexicanum. Lineage (NCBI taxonomy): Eukaryota > Metazoa > Chordata > Amphibia > Caudata > Ambystomatidae > Ambystoma > Ambystoma mexicanum. The sequence continues at coordinate 1,270,516,547 of NC_090929.1, read as the reverse complement.
AGTGATCGCTCCAGGAGAGAGGAGTGGAGAGAGGGACAGAGAGGGGAAGGTCAGAAGAGATCAGAGCATCAAGAGTGTGCCCAGCAGAGTGAGTAGGCCCAGACGGGAGAATAGAGAGTGAGAGAGAGTCGCAGAGGTCACGAAAGAGACAAGTGGGGGGATGGAGGCATCAAGGTGGATGTTGAAGTCGCCAAGAAGGAGGAGTTGAGTGGTTGAGGACAGGAGTGAGGAGGAGAGGTCAGCCCACTCAGAGAGGAAGGAGGAAATTTGACCAGGTGGCCGATAGATAGTAGCCACGGTAAGGGAATGGCTAGGAGAGAGAGAGAGTCGGCAGACAAGACATTCAAAAGAGGAGTAGGTCTGAGTGGGAGTGACAGTGGCAGGAATCCACTCAGGGAAGATAAGGGCAACACCACCCCCTGCACGGTTAGGCCTGGGCATTTAGAGGATCTTGTAACCGTCAGGTAGGAGTGTGTCAAAGCTGGTGGCAGAGCAGGCTGTGAACCAAGTCTCAGTGAGACAGAGGACGTCGAGGTCCAGTTCCTCAAGAAGGTGACAGATATCGGAGGAGTGCTTGATGGCAGAGCGAGTGTTTAGAGTGGCAATGTGGAGAAGGCTGCCATCCTTGAAGAACTTCCGGGGAGGGGTACAGATCAGAGGTACGCCCTGCGGAGGTATTGAGGAAGGAGGTGAAGAAGGAGCACGAGAGGGGGCAGGGAGGGAGGGTAGAGGCAAGGTAGCCAAGGATAGAGGAGGGGGGACAGCAGGAGAGGGGAGGAAGTTGATGAGGTGTGGGAAGCGTCTATCGAAGAGGTGAAGGTTGGCCTGGGGGCCTTGGACCAAGATGGTCCCATTAGCGTAGACATTAATGATGGCCTTAGAGGAGCGGAAGGGGGCCAATAGGACATCCCAACGGGTGCCACCATTAATGGGAGAGGAGGAGAAAGGAGAGAGCACAGAGACCATATGAAGGGTCCATAGGTTGGGCGAAGGCACGAAAAAGAGGATGTCAGTGAGAGTTTCCTTAGAGCAGGCATTAGTGTAGGTGTCAGCGATAGGGAGGCCTGGGTTGGAGACCAGGATGTCCTTTTTAAACTTTTTCCTACCAGATTTAGTGAGGAGAGCAGGATAGTCGATGGAGAAGCAGTTAGAGAAGATAGGCGAGACAGAGAGCACCATGGAGTAGGAGGGAGGGGGGGAGACAGACGAAACGAGAGCACGCAGACAGGAAGTGAGCGGCAAGCACACGTTACCACAATTAGAGCAAACAAACAGTAAAGCGTATTAGGTACCGGGCCACCTAAATTTGAGAATCCTGCGAGGGGAGAAAAAGCACCCTAGTATGCCACAGTTCAGAGCAAACAGTAAAGCGTATTAGGTACCGGGCCACCTAAATTTGAGAATCCTGCGAGGGGAGAAAAAGCACCCTAGTATGCCACAGTTCAGAGCAAACAGTAAAGCGTATTAGGTACCGGGCCACCTAGGTTTGAGAATCCTGCGAGGGGAGAAATAGCACCATAGTTTACCTCAACTGTGTGTACGGTGAGGCAAGGCCCCGCGTGCGGATGTAACCAGGAGTGGAGGGGAGGGCCGGGGAGCAGGAACAGGTGGAACTGGCGACTGGCGTCCCCTGCGGACACCTGCAGACACACAGGGAGCCGCACTATAGGAGTCGCCCTTGGCCTGGGGCCCTTAGCCGCGGGGGCTGCCGGGCAGAGGGCTGCCCTGGAGGGGGGAGGTTATAGGCAGAGGGAGAGGAAGGGGGGGTGTGGGCGGGCAGGGAGGCGGGGAGGGAGAGGAAGAACCAGGAAGTGGGAGGGGGAGCAGGAGCAGGCCCAAACAACGCGCTAGGAGCGCGGCTACAATTAAAACAAAAAATAAAATTTACACAACTCACGGAGGCCCAGGCAGGGCTTCCAAGGCCTGCAGTACCCCTCAGGCCACCGGCGACCGCTCTCCGCGCTCAGCTGGAGAAAAGAAGCGAGCGGGGGAACGGCCGTCGAGTAGGCCAGAGGGGAGGCAGGCAACAGCCAATCAGAGGGGGGGGTGGGCGGGCAGGGAGGCGGGGAGGGAGAGGAAGAACCAGGAAGTGGGAGGGGGAGCAGGAGCAGGCCCAAACAACGCGCTAGGAGCGCGGCTACAATTAAAATAAAACAAAATAGTACACGTACCCAGGCCAATCGCGTGTGGAACTTCCCGCGCACCCCGAAGTGCACGTACCCAGGCCAATCGCGTGTGGAACTTCCCACGCACCCCGAAGTACACGTACCCAGGCAAATCGCACGGCTGGGGGGTGGGGGTGATGGGACACATGAGTGGGGGCCTGGTGGAGGCTGCCCCTGGTGGCTGGGGGGTGGGGTTGATGGGAGACATGGGTGGGGGCCTGGTGGAGGCTGCCCCTGGTGGGTGATGGGTGGGGTGGTGGTAGACATGGGTGGGGGCCTGGTGGAGGCTGCCCCTGCACTGCTGGGGGTGGGGGTGATGGGAGACATGAGTGGGGGCCTGGTGGAGGCTTCCCCTGGTGACTGGGGGGTGGGGGTGGTGGTAGACATGGGTGGGGGCCTGGTGGAGGCTGCCCCTGGTGGTTGGGGGGTGGGGGTGGTGGTAGACATGGGTGGGGGCCTGGTGGAGGCTGCCCCTGGTGGCTGGGGGTGGGGTGCAGGGGGACATGTGTGTGAGCCTGGTGGAGGGTGCCCTGCACTGCTGTGGGGTGGGGGTGATGGGAGACATGTGTGGGGGCCTGGTGGAAGCTGCCCTTGGTGGCTGGGGGGTGGGGGTGGTGGTAGACATGGGTGGGGGGCTGGTGGAGGCTGCCCCTGGTGGCTGGGGGGTGGGGTGGTGGTAGACATGGGTGTGGGCCTGGTGGAGGCTGCCCCTGGTGGCTGGGGGGTGGGGGTGATGGGAGACATGTGTGGGGGCCTGGTGGAGGCTGCCCCTGCACTGCTGGGGGGTGGGGGTGATGGGAGACATGAGTGGGGGCCTGGTGGAGGCTGCCCCTGGTGGCTGGGGGGTGGGGGTGCTGATGGACATGTGTGGGAGCCTGGTGGAGGCTGCCCCTGCACTGCTGGGCGGTGGGGGTGATGGGAGACATGAGTGGGGGCCTGGTGGAGGCTGCCCCTGGTGGATGGGGGTGGTGGTAGACATGGGTGGGGGCCTGGTGGAGGCTGCCCCTGCACTGCTGGGGGGTGGGGGTGATGGGAGACATGAGTGGGGGCCTGGTGGAGGCTGCCCCTGCAATGCTGGGGGTGGAGTGATGGGAGACATCAGTGGGAGCCTGGTGGAGGCTGCCCCTGGTGGCTGGGGGTGGGGGTGGTGGTAGACATGGGTGGGGGCCTGGTGGAGGCTGCCCCTGCACTGCTGGGGGTGGGGGTGGTGGTAGACATGGGTGGGGGCCTGGTGGAGGCTGCCCCTGCACTGCTGGGGGGTGGGGGTGCAGGGGGACATGTGCGGGAGCCTGGTGGAGGCTGCCCCTGCACTGCTGGGGGGTGGGGGTGATGGGAGACATGGGTGGGGGCCTGGTGGAGGCTGCCCCTGATGGCTGGGGGGTGGGGGTGGTGGTAGACATGGGTGGGGGCCTGGTGGAGGCTGCCCCTGCACTGCTGGGGGTGGGGGTGATGGGCGACATGAGTGGGAGCCTGGTGGAGGCTGCCCCTGCACTGCTGGGGGGTGGGGGTGGTGGTAGACATGGGTGGGGGCCTGGTGGAGGCTGCCCCTGCACTGCTGGGGGTGGGGGTGATGGGAGACATGAGTGGGGGCCTGGTGGAGGCTGCCCCTGGTGGCTGGGGGGTGGGGTGGTGGTAGACATGGGTGGGGGCCTGGTGGAGGCTGCCCCTGGTGGCTGGGGGGTGGGGTGGTGGTAGACATGGGTGGGGGCCTGGTGGAGGCTGCCCCTGGTGGTTGGGGGGTGGGGGTGGTGGTAGACATGGGTGGGGGCCTGGTGGAGGCTGCCCCTGGTGGCTGGGGGGTGGGGGTGCAGGGGGACATGTGTGGGATCCTGGTGGAGGGTGCCCTGCACTGCTGGGGGGTGGGGGTGATGGGAGACATGTGTGGGGGCCTGGTGGAGGCTGCCCCTGGTGGCTGGGGGTGGGGGTGGTGGTAGACATGGGTGGGGGCCTGGTGGAGGCTGCCCCTGATGGCTGGGGGATGGGGGTGGCGGTAGACATGGGTGGGGGCCTGGTGGAGGCTGCCCCTGGTGGCTGGGGGGTGGGGGTGATGGGAGACATGAGCGGGGGCCTGGTGGAGGCTGCCCCTGCACTGCTGGGGGGTGGGGGTGATGGGAGACATGAGTGGGGGCCTGGTGGAGGCTGCCCCTGGTGGCTGGGGGGTGGGGGTGCAGATCGACATGTGTGGGAGCCTGGTGGAGGCTGCCCCTGCACTGCTGGGGGTGGGGGTGATGGGAGACATGAGTGGGGGCCTGGTGGAGGCTGCCCCTGGTGGCTGGGGGGTGGGGTGGTGGTAGACATGGGTGGGGGCCTGGTGGAGGCTGCCCCTGCACTGCTGGGGTGTGGGGGTGATGGGGGACATGAGTGGGGGCCTGGTGGAGGCTGCCCCTGCACTGCTGGGGGGTGGAGTGATGGGAGACATGAGTGGGGGCCTGGTGGAGGCTGCCCCTGGTGGCTGGGGGTGGGGGTGGTGGTAGACATGGGTGGGGGCCTGGTGGAGGCTGCCCCTGCACTGCTGGGGGGTGGGGGGGTGGTAGACATGGGTGGGGGCCTGGCGGAGGCTGCCCCTGCACTGCTGGGTGGTGGGGGTGCAGGGGGACATGTGCGGGAGCCTGGTGGAGGCTGCCCCTGCACTGCTGGGGGGTGGGGGTGATGGTAGACATGGGTGGGGGCCTGGTGGAGGCTGCCACTGGTGGCTGGGGGGTGGGGGTGGTGGTAGACATGGGTGGGGGCCTGGTGGAGGCTGCCCCTGCACTGCTGGGGGGTGGGGGTGATGGGAGACATGAGTGGGAGCCTGGTGGAGGCTGCCCCTGGGGGGTGGGGGAGCAGGGGGACATGTGTGGGAGCCTTGTGGAGGGTGCCCTGCACTGCTGGGGGGTGGGGGTGATGGGAGACATGAGTGGGGGCCTGGTGGAGGCTGCCCCTGGTGGCTGGGGGGTGGGGGTGGTGGTAGACATGGGTGGGGGCCTGGTGGAGGCTGCCCCTGCACTGCTGGGGGGTGGGGGTGATGGGAGACATGAGAGGGGGCCTGGTGGAGGCTGCCCCTGGTGGCTGGGGGGTGGGGGTGGTGGTAGACATGGGTGGGGGCCTGGTGGAGGCTGCCCCTGGTGGCTGTGGGGTTGGGGTGATGGGAGACATGAGTGGGGGCCTGGTGGAGGCTGCCCCTGCACTGCTGGGGGGTGGGGGTGATGGGAGACATGAGTGGGGGCCTGGTGGAGGCTGCCCCTGGTGGCTGGGGGGTGGGGGTGGTGGTAGACATGAGTGGGGGCCTGGTAGAGGCTGCCCCTGGTGGCTGGGGGTGGGGGTGGTGGTAGACATGGGTGGGGGCCTGGTGGAGGCTGCCCCTGCACTGCTGGGGGCTGGGGGTGCAGGGGGACATGTGTGGGACCCTGGTGGAGGCTGCCCCTGCACTGCTGGGGGGTGGGGGTGATGGGAGACATGGGTGGGGGCCTGGTGGAGGCTGCCCCTGGTGGCTGGGGGGTGGGGGTGGTGGTAGACATGGGTGGGGGCCTGGTGGAGGCTGCCCCTGCACTGCTGGGGGGTGGGGTGATGGTAGACATGAGTGGGAGCCTGGTGGAGGCTGCCCCTGCACTGCTGGGGGGGTGGGGGTGGTGGTAGAAATGGGTGGGGGCCTGGTGGAGGCTGCCCCTGCACTGCTGGGGGGTGGGGGTGATGGGAGACATGAGTGGCCTGGTGGAGGCTGCCCCTCCACTGCTGGGGGGTGGGGGTGATGGGAGACATGGGTGGGGGCCTGGTGGAGGCTGCCCCTGGTGGCTGGGGGGTGGGGGTGCAGGGGGACATGTGTGGGAGCCTGGTTTAGGCTGCCCTTGGTGGCTGGGGTGTGGGGGTGATGGGAGACATGAGTGGGGGCCTGGTGGAGGCTGCCCCTGGTGGCTGGGGGGCGGGGGTGCAGGGGGACATGTGTGGGAGCCTGGTGGAGGCTGCCCCTGCACTGCTGGGGGGTGGGGGTGCAGGGAGACATGAGTTGGACATGAGTAGGGGCCTGGTGGAGGCTGCCCCTGCACTGCTGGGGGTGATGGAAAGACATGAGTGGGGGCCTGGTGGAGGCTGCCCTGCACTGCTGGGGGCTGGGGGTGATGGGAGACATGAGTGGGGGCTTGGTGGAGGCTGCCCCTGGTGGCTGGGGGGTGAGGGTCCAGGGGGACATGTGTGGGAGCCTGGTGGGGGCTGCCCCTGCACTGCTGGGGGGTGGGGGTGATGGGAGACATGTGTTGGTGATCAGTAGTGCAAGGTGACATGTGGGTTGGCTGGTGGGCATGGCCATGGTGGATGGGTTGCCTGTGGGACATGAGCAGGGGTGCAGGGTAGTACCCTGTGGTGTGGGCTGCCTGCAGGGGCCGTGGAGGGTGTAGAGGGAACACCTGGGAGGACCCACATGGCCAAATCACGTGTAGCATTCCCCGGCACCACCGAAATACACGTACCCTGCTGTAATCGCGTGTGAATCTTCCCGCGCACCTCGGAATATACGTACCCAGGCCAATCGCGTGTGGAACTTCCCGCGCACCCCGAAGTACACATACCCTGGCCAATCGCGTGTGGAACTTCCCGCGCACCCCAGAGTACACGTACCCAGGCTAATCGTGTGTGGAACTTCCCGCGCACCCCGAAGTACATGTACCCAGGCCAATCGCGTGTGGAACTTCCCGCGCACCCAGGAACACGTGCACACGCTATTTTTCACACAGCGGGTGTCCGTGTTTGTCGGTGCCCCTTTGCACCTCATTTGTCCTAGAGGGCCACTGTATGGCCCATTCATCATGGCTGTATATGGGTGCTTTTTGTTAGCGCACATTTTGGCGCACATTTTTTTCAGTCGCAGGGGCGCTACCGCCTGCTTTCTTGTGGCGTACTTGTTTGGCCCTGTGCGCGTCTTTGACCGTGCGCTGGTTTGCCCTATTCGATTCCATGAATACGGGTTGTAGGCGAGCGTGTGGGCGTTCCACGCACTTGCCTCCTGTACTTCTCCCGTGACGCCCATATTTTCACGCGTTGTTCCCCATTCCGAGTGTTACGCCCCGTGTTCCACCTACTTTTGTGATGTGCGCCGCGCTATGTGCGATTTCGCAGTGGCCGTGGCGCACGCTGTTGGATGACCTATGCGCCGGCGTGCGCGGCGCACATTTTTAGCGCACATCCAATGTTTTTCTCGTGCACGGACTTCCATGAATCGATATGCGCTGGTTTTCCTGCGATTTTCGCACTTGCACTGCGATTTTCGCACTTTTACTGCGATTCGCACGTTTTGGCACCTCTGCGCGGGAATTTTCGGCGCACATTATTTCCATGAATTGACCCCCAAGTCTTTAGTAAATAAATATAATATACGCTTAAACCACCCCAGTTCCACCCATAACATACTGTTTTTGTGCGAGTATCTGGGATGATTTCACATTTTCAGCTTTAAAAAGTATTATTTCACTGCCTTTGCAAAACGAATTTACACAATGTACACATGCTCATTTTACATGAGGAATTCACAAGATTCAGCCTTGACAGATCAGATCAGTTTCAGGGCATGGAAAGAGGCTGGAAATAGTTTTCTATTGTAATTGATGCATAGCCAGGAAGAAAAGCTTTCTTTTTGAAGTCATCAGCCTGGGTTACTTTGTTGCAAGAGTGAACCAGGTCTTGCAGCCTGAAATGGATTTCTCTGCTCTTCAGAGATTTTGCTTAACACAACATACCATTCAGTGAGGCATGCCCCCATTTGCTGGTGTACAATCTGAATATGAATGAACATTGCTGTGTTATACTAAAACCCAAGCTGGGGAATGTTCAAAAATGAAGTTTAAACGCAGGAAATTTTCTTTTGCAGTTTGAAGTTTTGAGCTGACAGCATAGCAGCGCTGAGCCAGGCTGCCTTTGAATTCCTCTTTTTTGGATTCCCATGAAGAACATAACTGCAGCCATTCTGGGGGTGTCTGTGCTCCATCTCACCCGATATGTGCACAGCAGACACAGCGCAGCCATGGTTTCTGTAACTGCTAAAAATGCAGTTTTGATGCAAAGGAAAATGTGCTCAGCCGCCACAGAGCAGCCATTATTTCTGTAACTGCTAAAATGCAGTTGTGTGAGGCTGGGATTTCTGTTGGACTGGTAAATGTACCCCACAGAATCAGGGTTTGACAATGGCAAGATCCAACATTTTTACAATTGAGGTTAAATTATACTGGCTATACATTATTAACACTCATTTCATTGCATCTACAATTGTAATTCAATGAGCATGTTTATACATTAATAACTATTTCATGGAACACAGTAGTGCGACAGTGCTATGCAGCGTCGTGGAAGGCAGTCCCAGTGTTAATGTCACTGACAGATCACTGCACCTGCATAACATGAAACGTGTGTGCATCTTACGAAGTTCCTGATTGGAGCAAATATTGTCATAGAACACATTATTGGTTCTTATGGCGGAGAAATTCGTAAAGTGCTATAACTACTAGATATTCTGGTACACAAATACCCCTTTCTTTCTCTCAGTTACAGCAATGGTTTCTGCATGTATGAATGCATCGAAACCAAAAATGACTAAACATTTCAGTGTCAAACATGCCAGGCATAAACACCCTGAGGCTACAGGTGCCTTTTGCTCGTTAGATTGCAAGGCAGTCCTGCCATTTCTGAGAGGTTTCGGTGGTAAAAGTAGCAGTAATTATGATTAAATTATCAGGAATATGTAAGAGTACAATGGTTTACCAAAGTGAAACTTCCAGACTTGTGCAGGTTTACTATTTTAGAACTTTATTTATATACCTGGCATGTACATTAGATTAGGGTATTACAGAGACATTTCATGTACCTTGGCACCACCAGCTTTCATTTTGCGGGTTTTGGACTTACCTTTTCTATTCATGATTCTATGAAAGGGCCCATGTGTGGTGTTTGGCACTGTCGAGTATTTCCATCAGCGTACTGAGAAGCTTAAAAGATGGTTTGCTTTCTCTACAACCTAGTTTTAGGTTTGGTTAAAAGTTGGCCAACTATGGGCACAATATATCTGTGTGGTGTGGGCTTTAGAATTCATGTAAGGATACAGAAGTGGTTTGGTTTGCTGTTTCCTTGCTGTAAAGCATTGTTCCAAACAGGTTTTTGCATGACCCTTATCTCACAGCATCAGACACATCTTGATTGGATAAATATTACCGTGTCTCCGTCACTTTGGTCCTTCCTCCATCCACACCTAATGAATTCCACATTCATGCAAAATAATCTTGCTGTGAAAAAAAGGTTCCAAATCACATTTTGAATCTCGAATTAATCACATGGCTACACAATGTATTTACATTTCACCCATCTCACTAGTCCGTTTCAAAATACTGGTGTATTTCACATTCCATGCCATTCTATAGCTACTTTTTAGATGCAAACACATAATTAATAATTAAAATGAGAGCCAGTGGATTTGATTGGCTGTGAATTAAGGCAGCATGGTTGCTGTGTTGAGTTCAGTAAGATGCTGCCCTTCTCTCGCTGAGTCCGGTGATTGGGCCAAGCATATAAGCGCTACATTCACAGGAATGCACAGCAGAACCAAGGCTAAGTAAACCCTCCCTCTCACCCCTGGAAGGGGATGTGGAACGTGACAACAGACTCAGTCACCAGCCCCTCTCTGTTTATTGAAATGGGCCGGACTTCCTCTTGCAACTATGGCAGGGCTGGTATGCCTTTGATGGCAATGGGCTGCAGAGGAAATCCCCACTGACATGCGCCCAAGGATTCTGCCATTCATTGGACTCGGCCTTTCGTGTGTTGTGTGGCACGAGCACTCTGTTAGGGAGACATGGGGCCTGCTGGTGGGGATGCTTCTGATAGGGCAGCAACGCAACTTACCAGACTCGTGTCAGATCACAGCAACCTCCTCATCATTGCTACTCGGCTTCCCAGTGGCTTGCAGCGGGTTAAAAGTTGTGTACGTTTTCAGTGTGTCAGTGTGCCAGGTGAGTCAGAGCTGCACTAGTACCTAATGAACGGGTCGCAGAGTTTGCCCCGCCTGACTGATGTGTGTACACTTTAGAAACGACCTTTTCAGAGTTGCTGAAAGCCCCTCAGGCAATTTTCTTTCCCAATAGGATGATGGTACAACAGGCTTAGAGTGAAACTTCATCTCGCCCTCCTTAAATTTACTACAACACTTGCACTTGCTCTGTAATGTCCTCAGACTCCGTGGCGTGTGTAGTGCCTGCACCTTATCACTGTGCCTCCGAGCTCCTTCCCATCACCATTAGCACCAGTGTCCCCATCCCCACATGCGCCGCTAGCTCCACTAATCCCACAAGTCCCATCATGAGTCCTAGTAGCCCCACCACAGTCCTCCTCAGTCACCAACAGAGGCAGCTTCTCTGCCTTCCTCAACCGGTGGAAGAATGCTGATTTCTCCGTCCCTCCCGATTGAAAGTGGGAGGTGAGCCTGTCTCCGTCAACAGCGCCCATCCCCCTCTATATGCAGCGGGTACCATACATGTATCCGCTTCTCATGGACCTCAATTAAACAAACTAAAAACACCCCCAAAAAGAGCAATTGCAATACAACAATTAAATGAATTCATGAACACAGGAATGAGATCCGCAGATGCAAAAAGAAAATCAATCCTACGTGATACAAAGCAAAAAAGAACTAAATACGGTCAACTATTGAAATGAAACTTTAGAAAAAAAATCAACCCTTATAATGGTACCTAAAAAGCATAGCAAAGTAAGGTTTTCTCAATTATTAAACCACAACAACGTAAGGTTCCCAGTGCTTAATTTGTAACAAAAAAAAAATGCCAGGGCCCAAATATGTTCTAGCACTCTTGTGACCACTGTTGCCGCCACCCATAGCTGCTCCCCGCAGAGTCGACATATTTGGGGTTACACTATAGATCGTACCTGCCCATTGTGCTTGATGGATGCACTGCCTATCACCACTTCATAATTAAAGTGAGTCTGAGACAATCAGTGCTGGGCTCAAAAATAAGCCCTGGCAAACGCCCGCACAGATTAAGCACTGAATGTTCCCCTATGAGGAATAAAAAAAAAAAACAACTAAGATTTTCCTGGCTACAAATAAAATACAACTAAGCAATCTTTCTCTAGTAGGAAACAAAAATTACTAATACCAAAAATGTGCAGCATAAAGTTTATTATTGAAAAACATCAAGCCATCGATGTCTCCATCCTACTGTCTCGCCCAAGCCATCTCTCCATCCTACTGTCTCGCCCAAGCCATCTCTCCATCCTACTGTCTCGCCCAAGCCATCTCTCCATCCTACTGTCTCGCCCAAGCCATCGATGTCTCCATCCTACTGTCTCGCCCAGCCCATAAATGAGTCAGGCAGCGACTGGCCTAATTATAAATGCACAAGTTGGGTTCATCTACCATCGAACTTGCCCAAACCTTGTCAGCTCAGTTTAAATTCACAGTGGGCCTCATTACGACCCTGGCGCTAATAGTTTAACGGCGCCGTAAAAGGCTGTGGCGCCGTTAACCCATTAGCGCCTTACTACGAGGTCCCTTTGCGGGACCCGACCTGAATGGCTGGTCTAGAGCAGCCGTTAAAGTAGGGACCCGCAAAGGGACCTTGGTGCTAAGTACGGTACCGCAATTTGCGGTACCATACTTAGCTCCTTCCCCAGTCCCATTGAGCCCTTTGGGGCAAAAATGGGAATGGGGAAGGGCCAATGTTCAATGGGGAATTACCGCCCCGCCAACCTTGGAATGGGGTGGTAATTCCCCATTGAACATTGGCGGACTCGTTACGATACCGGCACCAACCATGGTGCTAATAGCGCCATGGTTTAGCGCCAGTATCGTAATGAGGGCCAGTGTCATTTGGAGGTAAGTCGAATTAACTATCACTGGGCCTCATTACGACTCAGGCGGTAAGGGGTTTACGGCGGCGTAAACAGCGCCGACCCTTACCGCCTGATTCCGAGGTCCCTTAGCGCCATGGAGCTTTTAAAACCTGCTTTTAGCAGGTGTTAAAATCCATGGCGCTAAGGGACCTTGATGTTAATTACGCCACCGTAATTTACGGTGGCGTAATTAACGCCTTCCCCACTCCCATTATGCCCTATGGGGCAAAAATGGGAATGGGGAAGGGTAAATGGGGATTGGGGACTTACCGCCCCGCCAACCTCGGAATGGGGCGGTAAGTCCGCCAACCACCATGGCGTAAACGTAGTTTACGCCATGGTGGTAAAGGTACGACCCAGGCGGTAACTTACCGCCTGGGTCGTAATGAGGCCCACTGTTAGCAGGGGGGTATGCCGCGGTCATAATCAATATAGGAGGACACATGCAGATCATGATCATTGCTTAAATCCACACTCCTTTTTTGGAGAAAAGACATACTTGTATTGCACAAAACTCTGCCAATATATAAAAGAAAATGCGTTTGAATACTTACATCACAATCGACATCCACATAAAAGTACGAATCACTATTCCATCGTAATTCAAAAGGGCGAGTTCCATCATTCTGAGTTGCTGCCCTGAAAATAAAGCAAACTTGAAATGGGGTATCAGCCTGGTGCCTTTGGGGTTAAAGGGACCTGTCAGTCGGGTATATTTCCATTCTGCTTCCAGTATCGCTGGTGCTCATCTAAAAGAGCAGGGTGCTCTTTCCAGCCATGAGTGCATACTTTAAGGAAAGGGATTCCTGTCAACAGATTGGGCCTGATTTACACAAATGTTTTCAATGGGACTTTGCCATGTTCACATGTTTTGTAAATCAGGCCCAATGACTATTAAAAACAGTGGGCCGGATGTACAAAGCACTTTCCAATGGGATTGCGCCATTGTAAAACGCTTTTGTAAATCAGGCCCTGTGTATCTTGGCCTAATCCACCAAGGCAGATATTCTGTATTAAATATCCTGAAAGAAGGATGACGTTCATAAGACCTCGCTTTCTTCTGTGATTTAGGGTAAGAGCAAGGCTGCCTTTGGCTTCCGTGACTTCTGTCACCAGCTTTGTAGCCAACGCTCAGCGGGGCAGGGCGCTCCTTAAATGGACCATAACTGCAAGATGGTGTTGGCAACACAAATAGCAATGTTACTCGACAATGTACAGATCCAGGTAGATGGTTTGGACATGGTATTCATGGGTCTATGCCGTGGTGGGCTGCTAGAGGGATTTACTCGTGGGTTTCTCCCCCATGGGGCTCTTGTGTGGCTACCCTGGGTTTCTGCCCCTCTGAACCTCCCTACCAGTCACCCTACCCAGTACCTTCCTCCTCTCCTCCACCCCACCACCCTTAGAAGCACAGAATTTGTTATTAGCTTCCACTATATTTTTGTTCACACTAAACAAGTGTTTTATGTCCGTATTTCTGTTATGTTGAATCCCTATGTTGGGACACATTTGCTTTAACAATTACTTTTTGGACCCATTGTTCCAAATTTTCTTGCTCGGAGAACCGCCTAAATCCTCCTTAGTGGCGTTAGGCCTGCTCGCCGCATTCGTTCACGCTGTGTAAAACATTTGCAGGGTCACTTTTGAGTCCCAGTCCACTGCGCCGGGTGTACCGTGTCTGGTCTTCTTAAATAGACTGTCAGCCACTTGACAAGCAGTGCATTCAGCATGTTAACTCCTGCAACTGCTTCCTCGTTCATGAACAGGGCCCGGTAAACACATACCACCTACTCTTTCTGTGTTAAAAGCCATGCACATCTATGCAGTGGTATCGCTAGGAGGAGGCCTGGGGGGGAGGGTGCCCCCCTCTGAAATCCTGGGCCCCTCCTTGTACCCCCCTCCCCTCCACCTAAGGCGAGCAGTGACCGTGTTCTATGTTCGTGATGTTATTTGTGACATATCACACGGCACCTACTCTCCTTTTGTCTCAAAGCTAGCAGTGATCTTGGTGTGCATCCCGACATCGGTATGAACATGAGCACGAGCCACTTCTCAGGTGTCCTGCCCGGCTTCTGCACAGCAACCTACATAGTGTGCGGAGCAGCTTGCAGCCCCTCCCATCAGAATGTAGTGCACGAGACTGCTAATGGTTGGCCATTAGTCATTGAATGGTTTTGTGCCTGCATTCTGATGGGAGGTCAGGTGCGGTGGGGTGTGGGCAGTTGGTGTGCACAGAAGCTCTCTACAGGATTGCTTGTGACGTCACGCATTACCGTTGATAGGCGGCCCCCCACTTTCGTGTGTGCCCCCCCTTGGCCCCCTCCTAAACTTGAGTCCTCGCGGCGCCACTGCACCCATCCATCCACCCGGGCTGAATGACGAGACACAGCTGTGGCAGTGACTTGCTTTGTGGTTGCCACCTTCTGGGCTGTTGCCAATGGCGAAAGGCCTGGCGTCATTAAACAGGGCAAGCCTAGACTGTCCCGCCAAGCCTCTGCAGCCAAGCATGACAACAGGGGCAGCGACTGAGGCACCGTTTTCCAGGTGTATAAAGTTAAATAGTTCTGTTATTGATGTTCGTAGCAATTTTAAAGAGAGAGAGACGTCACCAGCGAGAACTGGACATGTTGTACTTCAGCGCAAGTTGTAGGTGAACAGATCTAGATGCGCGCTTTATTAACCCTTTCACTGTTATTTAAGATTGCCGGATAAAATTGCATTTGATCGGACATTCATATTTGTTGGCGATTAAGGGTGAGAGTGATTCTGTATAAGTCACAAATGTATTCATTTTCTTTGTGGAGAATGAGAGCTGTTTTCTTCCTTTAATGTCTAGGTTCCAAAATGAAAACGTGGCAATAATTTGCAAAACTGGGAAAGAAACCTGGGATCGGTATGGAAATCAAGTCTCGTGCTGCATGCTTAACGCTTACTTTCTTGCCCGAGCTTGCAGTGTAACACGCACTAACTAACCTTCTAGAAAGGCTGACAGCAGCCAGAGGGACGCCCGGGTCTTTCCACAGTTTCCTCCAGGCGTCTGAGCTCACGAGCATTCTCAGGCTCACGAGCACAGCCTGTGATCCATGCGTGCTCCGCTTGGTGTCCGGTGTACAGTGAGCCAGAACCACCGAGCAGCGGCGCTGTGGAACGCTTACTGGGGAGGGAGCCTCTCCAGGCTGAGGTGTTGCACACAGGACAGCGTGGTGTGTGCTGCACGGACGGACGTGGACTACAGAAAGCATAATGGGGGGAGGAGGGGTGCTGTTCTCAGAATATTAGAGCTCGCTCTGTGCAGGTGTTTTTAAAATACGTTCACATAATTGAACTTTGAGGTCATCACATTTTTACACAAATGCAGTCCTCGGTTTTTGGTCCCAGGTCTCCATGTTCCAGAGAGCCAATAGTGCACACCTGCCTTCATCTTTTCTTTTTTTCTTTTTTGTATTATGCTTTGGCTTATCAAATAAACCTTTCACGGGTACAATGTATACAATATGAAAATCACAGTTGAGAGAAATAAAGGAAAACGTTTTTTGACAACATATCATAAACAGTTAATTAAAGTTAAAACTCCTCAATTTTTCCCAAAATGTCCAGTTAAAAATCAATCAGTGCCAAAGTCAGTGCCACTCAGTTTCCCCAAATCAGCCGGGATCAACATAACTCGCTTAGGACATGTCAGCCAAGGTAACGAACTCTTCGGTCTTCCACAGCAGTACACTGTAAAGCCAGATGTTTTAGAGTTTCTAATTGTCATTGCAAAACCTACAGTGAGTAGCCTGCAAACACTTGCCCCATTTCCCCGTGTGCTCCAAGGTGGGATATTGCCTTCCTCTTACTGGAGAAGGGAGTACGCGATGAGTCGTTAGGACACTGGGCGGCACCCCTCACCATTGACTGTGCTGGCTGGGGCAGATGGGAGTTGTAGTCCAGAACATCTGGAGAGCTAAAGGTGGCAGATCCCTGCTTTAGTGCAAAAATACAAATTCATGTTGAGTTCGATTTTTAAATTACAGTTGCAACTCCAACATGAAAGGGGATATATGGTTTTTATTTAAATATATGGTTTTATAATTTATTGTTTTATCTTCTGCCCGATTTCCAGTGAAAAAAGAAATCCGATCGACTTTAAACATTTTGTAGTAATTTTCCTTCCTGTGGGTGACCTCCATTTTTGGAGCTCCTGTGAAGCCCTGAAACAGGGAGTGCCATTAGAAGAGTAGAGGAAGTGCAGTGTGTGCATCCATTACAACAGCAAAGGGGCAAAGTAAAAGGTTGCATTATCCTTGCCTTATACATAAATATGTAGATACCTACTCATCCTGTCCCGCCAACAGTAGTTGTGCCAGAAGTAGTACTGCTACTATTAGTAGTAGTAGTATTACGACAAGTAAACATATCACTATTTCCATCAGTTTTTGCAGTACAAACAGTATAAATAACTTTGGTTACTGCTACTAATAGTAGTATGTTTAATATGAATAGTATTGGTGCAAGCTCTACTAGTATAGATATTACCAGGAACAGTAGTACTGACAGTTGAGGTAGTAGCAGTCATTGTAGTAGTACCGCCAGTAGTAGTCATAGTAATAGTACAACTAGTAATAGGTTTAGAAACACTAACATTATTACTATTGCAAGTAATAGTAGCAGAAGTAGTATTTACATTACTAGCAACATCCAAAGTGGCACAACGACTTGTAATAGTACTCCTATTAGCACTACTTCTAGTATTAGACATAGTACTACTACCATTTTTTCAGGTTGTTCTGTACTTGTAGAAGAATGTTACCTTGTAGTACTGCTACTTGTACTGGTAGTACTGCTACTAATAGTAAAAGTGCTAATGCTGTCAATGTTACTACTGATAGTTGGGGAAATACTAATACTACCAGTGGTAGTGTGATACGTGTACTGTTGATCATAGCTCTACTACCACAACTGCTGCTATTAATACTGGTAAGAGTGCTGCCATTACTTGTGCTAATGGCTCCACTACTAATACTACTAGTGGCTATAATACTAGTGATACTGGTAGTTAATACTATAGTTTCTAGTAGTAACATTAATATTGCTACCACTACTGGAAGAAGTGCTACTGCTGCTGGTAGTATTGGTAATATTGTTGGTAGAGGTAGGTAGCATTACTACATCTGGTACTTCTGTTAGCATTGGTGGAGTGAGATCAGTAGGTAAGTAAAAGAGAAAGCAACCTTTCTATTTGCCCATTTGCTGCTAGAATGAATCTGCAGATTACCTTTGTTCCCCCGGTGTCATTCCTGTGTAAGGGCGTGAAAGCAGCTCACAAAATTGTGAGAAACCATAGCAAGAAAAATGCTTACAAAAATGTAAAAAATAAGATGGATGGAAAGGGTTTTTTTCTCTGGAAAATAGGCAGACAATAAAAAATCAACAGCTAGGAATAGCATATGTTATTTTTTTTCAAAAACTCTTTGTCCCCTTTAAGCACAGCATGTTTTTGCAACTTTTTTACGTTTGCATTCTAAATTAATAAAAAAGAATACCCACCTCACACCCCTGTAAAATGACTAAATGCCACCATTCCTCAGCTAGTATCACAGCCAGCTACTCTGCAGCTTTCCGTTCCCTCGGTATTCAGCTTGATGTACGTTCATTTAAAGAGAAAGCCATAAAGTAATCAGGCGTAGCCCAAACCCAGTGGGGGCAGTCCAGCCAGAGCTGCTATCTCATGTCCCCTTTGCATGAGCCTGCAAGCAGTCCAAGGCATGCTTCGGCTGCACTGGGCGTCATAAGTGAGGTGTGGCATCGCACTTTATGTACAGCAAGCTCAGGGCCCACACCTAGGCACAGCGCCGGCTCGAGGTGCGCTCAGAGGGCGCGGCCGCAAAAGGGCGCCCTCATGGCAGAGCAAAGAAAGGGTGCATTGCCTCCAGCTCAGTGTCATGGAAACAGCACCACATAAAGAATCACTGTTATTTACATGACACTGAGCTCTAGACAAGGTGCCCTTAAACACACTTTACAAGAACAGCAGGGGCTCAGTTCTGATCCCCCTGATGTTCTGCATTTTGTGGTGGGCCCGGCAGGGGGGTGCATGAATCTCGGACATGGCGCCTGCAGACTTCGGGGGGGGGGCACTGCCTAGGCATAATCATTCCACTTTGGGCATCCTTGCAATCCTGCGGAGTGAAGAAACACTTTATAGAAAAAAGCATCTCATAGCTGAAAACAGGTTGTGGAACGAAGTACGGCCTCCATCAGAAAGTAGGCACTCCTGCATGTACCAACATGCCATACACAGAACATTTTGCAATGAAAAACCTCAGATTGCAGCAAAACACATCTAACCTGTCAGATTAACGTCCTGAATCACAGAGTGTTTTCCAATGGGATTGCGCCATTATAAAATGCTTTCATGACTCAGCCCCTAAATCAGCAATGACAAATTAGCCACATTTTTAATGGCTCTGTAATGCTCAATGCGCGAACATCCGCAGGCGTATCCGCAGGCGTATGGACATGCCTCCTCCTCCATCTCCCATAAATACACTGCAGCTTCATGGGAAGCACAGAAGTGCACACCTGCAGCGTGTGCTCTTATATTGTACTCTTTGAACGTTTGTGTAATTCCAACAATAGAGTTGAATTAGCTTGAGTGTATTGGGTAATGTGCATTGCAGATAGTAACATACGAGCACCCTGAATGGCAAAGAGTCAGGGCTAGAGTAACAGAGCGGTTTTTAACGGGAACATAGCATTGTAAAAGGCTTTGTGAATCAGACTCTGAGTGTGTAGAAAGCCATGGACCATAGTTAGGAAATTATGCATTGTCACAATTGCAGTTTGGCACGGGATTATCACTAAGGCAAAAATGGCCGTACTCTGTGAAAAAAACGGATTCTTTCAATACGTTTTTGAATTGCTCTATTAGCAGTAGGGCAAATATTGCCCGGGTGCAAAAATGCATTGAAACAAAAAATAATTACGATTGTGCTCCCCAGACCGAAGGCCTAAAGCGCAACGCACAAAAGACCGTCACACTAAGGGCCCGATGCATTGAATATTTGCGTGGTTCAAAGAGAATTTACACTGCTGAAAAGTGACTTTGCACAGTTCCATGAAGCAGGGTTTGTGTCAGCAGTGCAAAGTGTATTGTTTCTGTGCAAAGTCCGGGCAAAGTCATTTTGTACTGCAAAAATGACAATGTGCTGATTTTGCCCGGACTTTGCACTGCAAAAATACACTTTACACGGTTCCATGAATCAGGGTTTGTGTCGGCAGTGCAAAGTCACTTTTCAGCAGTGCAAATTCACTTTGAACCAGGCAAATATTCCATGAATCTGGCCCATAGTCTCGCGCACTGTACGTCGTGCTGCAGTCCTGTGGGACACAAGGGATGTGCTGCTGCCTGTAAGAAGATGGGGCGGAGGTGGGATGTGCTGCTGCCTGTAAGAAGATGGGGCGGAGGTGGGATGTGCTGCTGCCTGTAGGAAGATGGGGCGGAGGTGGGATGTGCTGCTGCCTGTAGGAAGATGGGGCGGAGGTGGGATGTGCTGCTGCCTGTAAGAAGATGGGGCGGAGGTGGGATGTGCTGCTGCCTGTAGGAAGATGGGGCGGAGGTGGGATGTGCTGCTGCCTGTAGGAAGATGGGGCGGAGGTGGGATGTGCTGCTGCCTGTAGGAAGATGGGGCGGAGGTGGGATGTGCTGCTGCCTGTAGGAAGATGGGGCGGAGGTGGGGTGTGCTGCTGCCTGTAGGAAGATGGGGCGGAGGTGGGATGTGCTGCTGCCTGTAGGAAGATGGGGCGGAGGTGGGATGTGCTGCTGCCTGTAGGAAGATGGGGCGGAGGTGGGATGTGCTGCTGCCTGTAGGAAGATGGGGCGGAGGTGGGATGTGCTGCTGCCTGTAGGAAGATGCGGCGGAGGTGGGATGTGCTGCTGCCTGTAAGAAGATGGGGCGGAGGTGGGATGTGCTGCTGCCTGTAGGAAGATGGGGCGGAGGTGGGATGTGCTGCTGCCTGTAAGAAGATGGGGCGGAGGTGGGATATGCTGCTGCCTGTAGGAAGATGGGGTGGAGGTGGGATGTGCTGCTGCACATAGGAAGATGGGGCGGAGGTGGGATGTGCTGCTGCCTGTAGGAAGATGGGGTGGAGGTACGCCCAGGGGAGAGTGGTGAGGGAAAGGATGTGCAGGCCCCCAATATAGCAAGGCGGAAAGGGGGAAACCTTGTAGGGGATGGGCAGCTTTTCCAGATAGCCTACCACAATGTCGATCTTTCTACAGCGACATTCAGACCTACCTTCATTTTTGATGGTGTGGCAATTTGTGCCCTTGTGCTAACACTGTGCAAAATTGCACTTGCACCATTGCAAATGTACAGGCCGGAACAAGGTCAAAGCTGTGAACCCAGTCCGGGTTTGGGTTCTGGAATATGCCATGCTTCATGTGCAGGACTTCAGGAGCCTGAACATGCCTCTGATGTCTGATGCCATGCTTCATATGATGCCATGCTTCATGTGCTGGACTTCAGGAGCCTGAACATGCCTCTGATGCCATGCTTCATGTGATGCCATGCTTCATGTGCAGGACTTCAGGAGCCTGAACATGCCTCTGATGCCATGCTTCATGTGATGCCATGCTTCATGTGCAGGACTTCAGGAGCCTGAACATGCCTCTGATGCCATGCTTCATGTGATGCCATGCTTCATGTGCAGGACTTCAGGAGCCTGAACATGCCTCTGATGCCATGCTTCATGTGATGCCATGCTTCATGTGCAGGACTTCAGGAGCCTGAACATGCCTCTGATGCCATGCTTCATGTGATGCCATGCTTCATGTGATGCCATGCTTCATGTGCAGGACTTCAGGAGCCTGAACATGCCTCTGATGCCATGCTTCATGTGATGCCATGCTTCATGTGCAAGACTTCAGGAGCCTGAACATGCCTCTGATGCCATGCTTCATGTGATGCCATGCTTCATGTGCAGGACTTCAGGAGCCTGAACATGCCTCTGATGCTTGCTGAATGTGTGTCACGCCTTTCTGCCCCCAGCGCATCTCTTTGCTCTGTTAAAGATAACCTTCCCTCTGGCTTCTTAACATGCACTCCCTCAGCCCCGGTGCTCGCTGCCTGTCTCTGCTCGAGGAGTAACGCTTTCATTTCATGCTTACAGAATAACAAACAAAGCCCCGCCGAATGTGCCCCGCAGGGATTACGCTGCAGGTAAGCTCTTTGTGTCTTCACAATTCACATGGTTCAGATGGTGTATCAATCTCTCTTGACAATGTACTGCCAATGGTCCTATATCATATGAACCCAATACCCCATTTGCCTCCTTGGCATGTATGTGGCGCTCCATAGGTGCACTGCAGACCGTCCATATAGATGCATGTCTAGTAAGGGTGGTGCGATCTCTCCCTCATGGACTAGTGGCAAATTAGACTCTAGGACAGTGATATTCAAACTTTTTTTATGTCGTGTCCCCCCTTGAGTAAAAATGTTGCAAAGCCCCAGGCTCTAAACACCCCCTACCCCGCACCCCCCCCCCCCCCCCACCCCAGCCCACTTCAGTCGAAACATTGCTGCTGGCCCCTCCAGATTTAAATTTTGTGTATATTGTCTTTTCCAAAACAGTCACTGTACTCTCTTTTGGAAGAGCCCCACGCCCCTCTCTAGACCCCCTTGGGCTCCCCATGGGGGCAGCCCCACAGTTTGAGGACCACTGATCTAGGACAGCATGAGTCACAACCTCCTCCCCATGAGTTTAAAGACGCTGGACTCTCCATCTTACAAACATCAGGCTTAGCTACAGAAGACCTGTACTGAAGTGAAACAAATATTCCCGTGACCCTTCACAGAAGGGCTAGGGGGTCAAGTGTTGGGTGTGAAGCAGTGGCTATGCGTAGAGTTACTTCACACAACTGCTCTGGCATCTAGTTGTTTACACATAGCACTTTATGCCAGATTCCTAATGCTCATAACCGCTATAATACCTATTGGATGTCCATGAAAAAAAAGATTTTTAAAAAACGAATGTAGAAATTACCGCATTTTTTGGGGAAAAAAAACAAAATTCCTACTTGCTTTTCGCACTTTCTTTCACCCTGCATTCCCTCAACTCCACCATCTTAACTAATACCTTTACCCCACCCCACACCTATATTTTAATAAAACAGTACCAACATTTTCAAAATAATCGGCCAAACATATTCGCTTTTTTCTTCCTCCATTTTTTCGGATTCGTTTTTTTCCACAGATACCGCATTTATTACCCAGTTTAATGGTACTTCATTTATTGATCTCCGGACAGATGAAGGCTGCTGCAGTGCCAGGATTCACACACGGGTAGTGCAGCTGAACACAGTTTCCTGGGGCCACCATTGAACGGCTGTAGTGTTTAATATCTCTAGTCTCTTGGCAGACATGAGCAGGGCGCCTACTACCCTGTGAAAAGGTTAAAGAGCCCTACAATACACACTGCGCTGGCCTGTGGGGGACCCAGGTGCCATAGCAATGGCCATCACCTGCAAAGTGACTTAGGACATAGTGCCCTAAAACCAGTGTCACAGGTTCCCCAGGCACTCCTATGACATTCTGACAGTGATCATGTTTAGGAATCGGTCCTTCACAACAATAAAACATGCTAAGAACTGTAGATTAAAAAAAAACAGGACATTTTTAGGCACTGTTAAGATCACCATCGTGGTCTCAAACAATCGTCACAATAATTGGACAAAGTCCACTTATAAACCATGACTTCCTGCCTTTTTGGACTCATAAAGAGAACAACATTTGATCTTAATGTTGAAATATATTTTAAAAAGCATTGACATAGCCAATAGTTTTTGCTTTTACCGCTGTTCTTTGCATTTTGCATTTATAGGCACTAGGGTGCAAGGAGGAGAGTGCAAACCTTCATGGGACGATACGAGAAGGGGGATGCAGGTGTGCAAGTGAATGGGAAGGGGAATAGGGAGGAAGGCAGCACCATCAAGGAGGAGTGAGTGGAAATATGAGCGAGAAAGGGTGAGGGTGGGAGGGTAAGAGAAACACAGGCTCTGATTGAGGATGAGAGAAAAAGTAAGAGCTGTGGGCAAAGGAGAGAGTTGGAGAAGATGGAATGAGGGTACAAGAGGGCATAACATCAAGGGTGCCAGGATGAGAGGGAGAGGAAGGCAACAAGGAGGAAGGGTACGTATGAAGAGAGAGTGACAGCGCGCAGAGAGAAAGTGACAGCCCGCAGACGGGGACAGACCAGAGAGGGAGAGCCTAAGAGAGTGACAGTGCACAGTGAAAGCGTGACAGAGCACAGCGAGAGAGTGAAAGAGACAGTTGAGAGAGGGCGAGTGAGAGCGCAGAGAGCGATTGTGACAGTGTATGAAGAAAGCGAGAAAGAGAGAGAGAAACCGCACCTGGAGAGCGGGAGAGTGACAACACATGGAGAGAGAGGCTGAGGTAAAGTGATAGCACATGAAGAGAGAGTGAGAGTGACAGAGCAAAGGAGAAAGAAAGGAGGAGATGCGGAAAGAGAGAGAGAGAAACAGAGAGAGAGAGAGAGATAGAGTGCGTGAGAGAGATAGAGTGAGAGAAAGAGAGAAAGAGAAGGAGCCAGTGCATGGAGAGCTAGAGGACACTCGCAGCCCCTCTGCTATACATGAATCTCTGGTGTGCACTGAATGACTGGTGAGATTAAATATTTCCCTGTCAAATCAAGTGATATGAGACTGAGGTTGGGCCTATGCAACAATAACACAATCCAAGGCGACGACACTGGGGGCCTCTAACAGAGGAGCCTCGGGGTACGCAATTTGGTCCCTACCATCATTAAATCTGGCCCATTTTTTGGGCGGCTCCTGTAAGTACTCTAAAGTCAGCAGTTCAATCAGAGTGAGATTGAGTATTTGCCCAAGATCACACACTTTGACTAAAGAGTGAAGCAGGTATTTTAACACACTCAGCAATTTAAGCACTCGACCACACACGTTCCAAGCTTGACTTGGTACAGATATTAACGTTTTGGATTTCAAGGCCTACAATAGAGTTTACTTGCAAAATACACTAATTGCAGCAACCTGACAACATATAAATCCTTGAAGAAACACGCTAAGCTAAAAGAATATAATTGGAGATTTATTATTGACCTTTTTAAAGGAAACTATGTCCCAAACTGCAAAATAATGAAAGCTTGAAAAATCATGACGCAGCTGTACTTTCACCACTTTCCGCCACACATTGAAAGATGTTGTCTAATAAACTAAGTTAGTTATGGATATTCCTTGTCACACACTTCCAGCATCTTTTTAAATATGATGTTAAAAATATTAGACCATGGACATGAAGCAAACCATTGTTTTGCATGTCAAGCTAGGAGTCATCTTGGGTCTAAACACATCTTTAAAAGGGGGCTTTATTCTGTTACTCACTTTAATTGATTATGAAATGGGTACAGATTTGCAAGATAACTGTGTCTGTTTCCCGTTATTTCCCTTAGAAATGTCCTATGGCACATAAGAAAGGCTCTGCTGCTGATAACAAAAGAGATGTGTTTGCGAGGTTGTTAAGGTACTTGCTGCAGAGCCACACTGCTTTGTGTCTTTCTCGGCCAGGGACTAGGGAAATGGAAGGTTATGTTATGTTAAAGGTATTTATATAGCGCACCGTCACCAACGGAATTGGTCCTCAGGTGCTCTGGCGGATCTGTAAACAGGAAGGAGGGCGGGTAAGGTTAGTCGGGAGGAGGGGAGTGGGAGAAGTTGTGTGCTGTTGGCAGCTTCAGCTTGGTTTAAACCGAGTGCTGGGCTTTGTTGCAAGTATCAGATCAGGCGAGACCTTGTGTTCTGTGGGTGCTGTTTATGTGTTTTTGCTGTGGTGTGGTAAAGTGCGTGCGGATTGCTGGGAGAGAACTGTATGTGTGACTTTTGTGTGGGTTACGTATGCAGAAAGTCGAGGGTTGGGTTAGTGGGGTCTGTATCCTGATGCCAGGTTTGTTGTCAGGTACTTCTGGTTCCGTTTGGGCTGTATCCCTGTGGGTGGGGTTGTTGCTGGTTCCTTATGGGCCGTCTCACTGTGGTGATGCTGCGCTGATCCTGCTTTATCGTAGTGAGTATTGTATGAGTGCCTACCATGGAGCGATAGGTGTGTTTGAACCTTTTCTTTTGGTGTGAGACTGGGTTGGTAGCATCTATTCTCTTGTTGTCTAATGTGACCCTGGTTGGTTGAGGCTTTAAATGATTCAGGGTCGGAGTGCTGTTGATGAGGCGTCCTAGTGTATCTGTCTAGGTCAGCCTGTGTATTCAGTCATTAGTTTCCTCCTGCCATGACTATCTTTAAGTCGGTTCTTTGGCTTCCGTGGGGTGACTTCCTTGGGGTGTTGTTTAGTTGTAGTTACTGTGTGATGGCGCATTGTGCTTCCCGCTGTATCTTGGTAGACATTGGGCCTCATTACGAGTCCGGCGGTAACCGAGGCGGTAAAACCGCCTGGTCACCGCCGGACTCGTATTACCATTCCGCCTCTGTGATTCCCGGAATTACCGGGGCATTACAACCCCGGTTTCCCGGGAATCACGGAGGAGGAAGGGTGTTTATCCCCATTCCCATTGAGTCCTATTGCACTCAATGGGAATGGGGATCATGGAAACACCGGCAACATCTCGTAATGCTGCCGGTGTTTCCTCGTCCGGCTGCAGGCTGGCAGTGTTAAACCCGCCAGGTCAAACCTGGCGGGAACGTCACCTCCCGCCTGCAGGAGTCGGGATCAGGTGGTCTGGAAACAACGGTGGCGGCGGGTTTACCGCCACCGTTATTTCCGGACCGCCTGATTTGTAATGATGCCCATTGTGTGGCGTGGGTGCTTATTCTGTTTCTCACCCTATGGGTTGGTGCTAATGGTACGGGGTTTCCTGTTACCTTGTTGTCTGCCGTGATTAGGTCTGTTGTAGGTGGTTATAGTTTAGGGTCATGGTCCTATTGATGAGTCATCCAGGTGTTCCGGTCCTTTGTCTTGCTATGTAGTCGTATTTGGTCCTGTTACGGCTGTCTCCCGGTAAATTGTTTGGTATGTTGTGGGATATTTTCCTTAAGGATTTTCCATTGGCTGTTTGGTGTGGATCAGGGCCTGTCTCTTCGTTCATCGATGTTTTAGTTGTGTGTGTGCCCCTGTGGCCGGGCTTTCTAGTTATGACGTGAAGAGCCATGTTTTGAGTAGTTTCCTGAATAGTAGGTGGTTTCTTGTGTTACAGATGTGCTTTGGGAGGTCATTCCAGGTTTTCGGCGCTTGTTGAGAGGAGGAGGATCCTCCACGTTTTCTTTTGTTGTAGGGTTTCGGTTCCGGGCAGATGTCAATGCTTGATCTGAGCGTTCTTGTTGGCTGATGTAGACGCAGTTTGTCTCTCAGGAACTCAGTGCCTTGGTTGTGTATTGCTCTGTGCGTGATGCACATTGTTTTGAACTTTATTTGTTGTTTTATTGGTAGCCAATGTAGTGTTTTCAGCGCTGGGGTGGTGTGTTCTCTTCGAGGTAGTTTCAGAAGCAGTCTGGCTGAAGCATTTTGTATGCGTTGTAGTTTTTCTTAAAGTCGTTCAGGCATGCCTAAGTATAGGCTGTTGGCATAGTCTACTCTGGACATGATGAGGGCGATGATGGTGGTTGTTTTGTTAGCGAACGTTAGGAACAGTAAGATCCTCTTTGCCGCTCGCAGGAGGAAGAAGCATTTCTTGAGAAGAGCGTTTACTTGTGGCTCTAGTGTGAGATTATTGTCCGTCAGAACCCCCAGGTTTTTTACAATCAGCGAGGTTGCTGGGGTTGTCCCGAGTTCCCTTGGCCATGGGATTAAGTGGTTTTCTCCTTCATTTTTTGTGACGATCATTATTTCTGTTTTGCCTGGGTTGATTTTGAGGCAGTTGGAGTTCATCCAGTTTAATACATTGCAGAGGCAGTTTTCTAGTGTTGAGTTTATTTCCAGGGTGTGTTGTATTTTGGAGATTATTTGTGTATCGTCGGCGTAGTTGTAGCAGGTGAGGCCGTGGCTTTTGATGATTCTGATAAGTAGATATTGGTAGATGTAGAATAGTAGGGGGGATCCTTGTGGTGCTCTGCAGGTGGAATCTCTCGGGGTGGATTTGAAGGGTTTCATCCATACGGTTTCCGTTCTGTTTGTTAGGAAAGATTTGAACCGTAGTAGGGCGGTGACTGTTATTCCAAGACCTTCCAATCTTGTTATGAGGGTGTCGTGGTTAACTGTGTCGAATGCTGCTGATAGGTCTATGAGTATCAGGGCAGTGCTGTTGTTCGAGTCTGCGTTCATTTTCAGGTCGCCCCATATTGAGAGGAGAGCTGCTTCTGTTCCTCTCATTGATCTGAAGCCAACTTTTGCCTGGTCCAGTAGGCTATGCTCTTCTATGAATTCTTGGGTCTTTTTGTATATGTATGTTTGAAGCAGCTTGGCTGTGTATGGGATGTTGGAGATGGGTCTGTAGTTGGAAAGGTCCTCTATGGTTCCAGTTAAGTTGGTATCCTTAAGTAGTGGCCTGATCAATGCAGTTTTGAAGGCTTGTGGCACTTTCCCAATTGCAATTAAAAGGTTGAGGACGTTCCTGTGATATTCCATGGGCGCTCCTTGTTTAAGAATTTTTTTGTATATGTCTGGCAGGCAGGGGTCTTCGGGAGACACTGAGTGATTGCTTTCATTCACCAGTTTGACAAATGTCTCCCCTGTTATTTCTGGAAAGCTTTGTAGTTTGTTCGGGTGTGCTTCCTGAGTGTAGGTGGGTATCGTGGTCAGATCGGGAGGTCTGCTTTGTATGGTTTGTTGGATGCTGGTGATTTTGTTTTTGAAGCGGTCTGCAAGGTAATTGTATAGTTTTGTGATGGAGTTGGTGTGTTGTTACATCCTGGGGGATTTTTAATTTCATTTATGATTTTGAAGAGCTCTTTTTGGGTGTTCGGTGCTTCAAAGATTCGGTTGACGTAGTGTTTCCTCTTCGCTTTTTGTATTTCTTTTTTGTATGCGTGGTTGTGTTGTAGGACTTTCAGCTAGTTTGCAGCGTTGTTTTGTTTTCTCCAATCAAGTTCTAGTCTTCGGTTTTTCCTTTTCATGGTGCTATGTAGTGGGGTGAACCATTTTGCCATTGCTCGTTTATGAGAAGGAGTGAAAGGCTTTTCTTTGGCGATGTTGTCTATAGTAGTTATAATCCAGGAATACAGCAGGGCTACTTTTTTGCCCAGGTCATCTTCTTCCATAAAAATTAGGTGTGGTTTGCTGAGCTCCAGGAGTTCAATTAGGTTAGAGTTTTTGATGGTTCTACAATTTCTATTCATGGTGTTCGGTGTTTTGTCTAGTTGACTGTTTATTGGAGTGTTCATTTTGATTACGAAGGGGATGATGAGGTGGTCGCTGTAGAGTATTTGAATTGGGGGTGCTGTGGTAAGGAGTTGTTTGTTCGCGAAGATTGCGTTTAGTGTATGCCCTGCCGAGTGGGTTGCTCCTTTGACTAGGTTTTGCTGATTGATTGCTGCTAATTGGCTGGTTAGCGATTTTTGTATGGTCGTGGTTTCTTGTTCGAACCAGATGTTGGAATCTCCAAGGACGACCAGGTGATTGTGTTTGATTGCTAGGACGGTGATTGCTTCTGTGAAGGCATCTACGAAGGTTGCATAGTAGGTTGGTGGTCTGTATATCAGTATGAATTTCAGGTTTGTTTTGGGGCTTACTGCTAGACGTACGATTAGGGATTCACATTTATCGATGGTTAGTGGGTCTTCCAGTTTGATATCCAGGTGTTCCTTGTGGATGATTGCCAGACCACTCCCCCACCCCCCTTTCTGTTTTTCTGTTTGCTTGGACGCATTTGAAGTGTTCAGGCAGGCAGTTGTTGAGAGTGATCTTGTAGTTGCCCTCTAGCCATGTTTCGGTTACAAAAAGGATGTCGATCCCTCAGTCGCAGAGCAGATCGTTATTTCGGTGGCATGTTTGGCCATTGACCTTGCATTGATTAGGTTACAGTGGATCTTTTGGTGTGGTTTTGCTTGTTAGTCCTTCCTTATTTTGGTTTGCGGTTGTTAGATTGCTGTGCATCTTTATTGGCATTGATCAGGGAAGGATGAGTATCAGCGAAGGCTGCATCTTCATTGAAGCAGTCTGCTAGATTGAAAGCTTGGCTGTTCAATAGCGGTGCTTCTCTATTCATGCCGGTTAGGTGAAGATCAGCATAGGCTTCTTCTTCATTGAATTGGTCATTTAGGTAGATGTTTGGGTTGTTGCTTGTTAGGGCTTCGTCGTTGTTTTATCCGGTGTGCCGTGAGTGTTGATGGTGTCCGTCTGTTCTTGTGATGTATAGGGTGATGGGGTCAGAGTCTGCCCATTCTCGTATTTGGTGCGCCCGTCTTTTTCCTGGTTGTCTCAGACTGTTCTTTGTGTGTCGTGCTGTCTTTGTGTCATTGGGGTATCCAGGTTCAGGGGCTGTTGCGAGGTAAGGTGTGAGATATAAGGATTGCTCCCTTTGGAAGTTTGTTCTGGTCGTTTTGGACTTTGGCAGTGTGTTTCCTTCATTTGTGGTTGTTGCTTTGGGCGTGGGTTGGATTTGCCAAGCAGAGAGTAGTACACTTTCCTCTGGACCACATCCTCTCTAACAGAAACAAACCCACTGATGCGAGGAAAAGTCAGGCAAAAAGGCGGATATGCAAAACATGACTTCTCCCAGGCTGCAAAAAAAAAAGGGACCGGGTTACCCTTCGAAGAACACCTTCCCCGGTCGGACCTCCCGTACCCTGTTTTCCCTATCCTAGACTGTGACCCTAGGTGTCTTGCAATAAACAGCAGATATGCGCCTGACTAGGAATCCACCTGGTATCAAGTCCATTTACCAGGTGTGCAAACAGATCCGGAAAAAAAAACACAAGGTCGCAGGTACCTAACCCGGACGGAACGAGGGCACATACTACTGAGAAAGGAGGGAATCCAGAGAATCCAGAGAAGAAAAAAACAGAGGAACCACAGAGCAGAGACCAGGCATCCAAATCCAAAAGTACAATCCAAGGAGAACAAGCCAAGTTCAAAAACTAGAAGATCCAAACAGCCGAAGACCAAAGAAAAAAGGGTTAACTAAAGCACAGGGTCTGTGAAACAACAAACAGTAAGGGCCAGAGTCAAGAAAAAGCCAGGATACCGCAAACCAGAACAGGAGGTACTACAAAAGCCCTGCTCATGGGAAGTAGAACCATTAAGGAGCACTGGGCTGGTAAAGCGTGGATGTTTTATTTCTGCGTTTTGTGGTCCGCCAGCGCGTCCCACGACCGGATTGGTTCTGCATCATGAGACGTGTTGATGCTGTTGGGTCACGTGATGCGCGGTTGCTGTTGAGGTTTGGGCCGTCGGGACGCATAGTGTATAATGCGTACCCAGTCTCCTAGGCGCCACGGCAATGCCCCGCACCACAGAGAATGGGACACTTACATATCTGTATACATATGAACATAAGGATACATATGAACAAACAATTTATTTCCAAATACACTGCCGTGCTGACCAGTCAAAAATGGCCCAAAAATCCCTGACCCACACACTCCCATGATTTCCCACACAATTGAAAATAACAATCTGTAAACCCTGCTTATTAGGGAATTGACCCACAGACAGGAGAGAGCTAAGCAGGAAGGGTCACTGCGCCAGTACAGGATGAAAGCATGTGCTTTCCAATGAGACCCCTGTTTGGGAGAATCATTGTAAAACACCCAAGCATTGGTTTAAATTACCCAGGGACACACAAAATTACATTTTCAGATGCAGAAAGTTCACGCCTGAGCATTTCCATTTATAATATCTACCAGATATCCTGCTACTGAGCACACGCCACCAGAAGCAAGAAGGGAAGGGGCGGGAGGTTGAGGAGTGGTAGGAGGAACATAATACAAGGGTATAACATGCAGCAGGAATGGGGAAGGACTTGAGGGGGGCCCGTACCAAGGACCAAGCGGTGCTTAGGAGGTGGGGAGAAGGGGTCCAAGTACCAGGGAATGACAGGGGAGGACCACCATCTAAGTGCGTGGGAGGAGGGGTGGCCAGACTCAGGGGGTGTGCCTGACCCGCCAGGCTGGTCAGGAAAGGTGCCCAAGAGGGCAGTGCTGGTATAGACTCGTCAGGGAGGGCCTGGTCCTTTGTGAGGTTCATAAATGATCCAGGCCCCCAGTCACAGCAGCTGGAGGGGGCAATTAGCAAGGGGGGATAGAGACGAGAAGAGTTTTGAGAAGCTTCCGGAACTTAAGGATATCCGGCTGAAGTCTGAGAGTGGCAGGGAGGCCCTTCCAGAGGGAAGCAGCTGCTGAGGAGAGAGTTCTACCTCCCACTCTCTGCTTGGTGAAATGTCTGATCTGCAGAGAGTTGGAGCTAGAGGACCGAAGGGCTCTAGCAGGGAGCCATTTAGGGAAAGAGAGTTGGACGTAGAGTGGTCCCAGGCCCCAGACGGTCTTGTGGATGATGCAGATAATCTTAAATTTGATCCTTGCTGCCACCGGGAGCCAGTGGAGAGATTTAAGGGCTGGAGAGATGCAGATCCTGGGCTTGAGGCCAATGATACATCTTGCAGTCCTATTTTGGATTAGTTGAAGGGTTGCGAAGAGTGGAAAGAGGTAGAGTGGGGAAGAGGCTATTGCAGTAGTCGAGCCTGGAGATAACCAGAGCTCTAGAGCCATTGAGTTTCTGGGGGAAGATAAGGAAGGGGAGAATGCCTCTGAGGAGGTGAAGCTGAAAATGGGCCTTCTTGGCAAGGTCTGTAATGTGAGGGTAGAAGGAGAGAGAAGAGTCAAAGATGACACCAAGGTTTTTAGCCTCACTAGATGGTGAGTGGGGGACCCAAGGAGGGCGGCCAGAGAGTGGGGGGGAATCAGAGAGCCAGGGTCCCTGCTGAAATGAGAAAGATATCAGTCTTACTGGCATTAAGACAGAGATTATTAGCCGTGCACCATGCCTGAATAGCAGTCGGACAGTCAGGAATGAGAGAGGAGGACGAGGGGATAGAAGAGGGAAGCTTAAAGGAGATCTGAGTGTCATCAGCATAACACTGGAAATGAGGAGAGAAGGAGGAAATTAAGTGGTCCAAAGTGGCAAGGTAGATGTCAAAGAGCCACGGCGATAGGATAGAGCCCTGATGGATGCCACAGGTAGAGAGTGAGGTATAGGAGAGGAAGGGGCCCAGTTGCACCTGGGGAGGTCGTTTAGAAAGGAAGGAGGTGAACCAATCCAGTGTAAGGTCCATAATGCCAAGGGTGTCGTGGAGCCGCTTTAAGGGAGTGGCATGATTGACCGTGTCAAAGGCAGAGCAGAGATCAAAGAGGCTGAGAACAGAAGGAGAGTTGGAATCAAGGTTTGAGAGCAGGTCTTCTCAGGTGTTCAGGAGAGCAGTTTCCGTGCCTGTGGATGCTCTGAAGACAGACTGGTGGTCATGGAGACAGCCAACAGATTCAGTGTGGCGGGTCAGTTGGGAGATAACCAACTTCTCTAAGAGTTTGCACAGGAAGGGGGTAGTGGAAATAGGCCAGTAGTTAGCCGGGCAGAAGGGGTCAGCAGAAGGCTTTTTTAGGAGAGCGTGTACAAGTGATTGCTTAAGGGAAAGTGGAAAAGAGCCAGTGGCAAAGGAATGGTTACAGAAATCAGACAAGGCAGGAGCGAGAGTGGAGATATTGTCCTTGATAGTTCAGGAGGAGCAGGGAAGCACTTGTTTAGAGACTTTCATAGAGTGGGCTGCTTTAGAGAACTCATCTGGTGCTATGGGCGAGAAGGAGGAGAGTAAAGGGGAGGGAGAGAGGGGGGCAAAGGGAGCCCTGAGAGCAGGTGGGGGAGTGGATAGGGGGATAGAGGAGAGTGAGGACAGGGTGTCCTGGGTTTTGGTTGTTAAATGGGATGGCAGTGCAGTACAGAGGGCCTTGGATGGAAGAGGGGAGACTGCAGTAGGATTGGCGAGTTCCTTACAGATTTTGAAGAGTTCTGCCGTATTGTTGGTGGCCCTTGTAATGCGAGCTTGGACATGAGCCCTTTTCTTGGAGCGTATGGCGAGACGGCATAACCTTTGGAGCAGGCGACAGGCCACCCTGTCACTGAATGTGTTTGAAGCCTGACACATCCATTCAGCAGCTCTGCACTTTTGAGTCAGAGAGGCTAGGTCAGAGTTGTTCCAGCTGTTGCGTATGGAGGCAGGCTTCAAACGGATCCTCATAACAGAAGCAAGGGTGTCAAGGGTGTTGGAGATGGATAGATGCAGGTTAGTGGGGGCTGTATGAATGAGATTGTCAATAGGAAGGGTGAGAGGGGGTTTGAAAATGGCAGCAAAAGCAGCAGGTGCCACTCTCTTCATCGGTCGCATGATGGGGAAGGAGACTGGCATTGCGGGTGGTGGTTTTGCCAAGGAGCCCAAGAGCTCCAGGTGAGAGGAGAGGAAGGAGTGGTCATATCAGGAGAGAGGTGTGGTGAGAGGGTTGAGGATGGGGATATCCATTGAGAAGTGCATCCAAGATGTGTCCGGCTGAGTGGGTCGGACCACAGGGAAGATTGCTGAGGGAAAGAGAGTTACAGAGGTCACAGAAGAGTACAGTGGCTGTTTCAGAGGAATCAAGATGAATGTTGAAATCACTGAGGAATATGGAGTTAGAGGTCGTGAGACAGGAGTTGAAGTCAGCCATTCAGAGAAGAAGGGGGAAAGTGGGCCAGGGGACCCGTAGATGATAGCAAATGTGAGCCAGACAGCGGGAGAGGTGCTAATCCTGCAGACGAGGCATTTGAAGGAGGAATAGGATTGAATGGGTATGATGGTAGCAGGGACCCATTCAGGGAAGATCAAGGCCACTCCGCCTCCAGACCAGTTTGGCCTGGGTTTGGAGAGAATCTTGTAGCCCTCAGGCAGAAGAGTGTCAACAGCAGTGACATAGCTGGCACTGAACCATGTCTCAGTGAGGGCGAGAACATCAAGGTCAAATTCTTCGAGGAGGCGACAGATGTCAGAAGTGTGTTTACTGGCAGACCCAGCATTGCGAGTAGCTAAGTGAAGCTAATTACCCTCTTTGAAGGTTTTCCAAGGGGTGGTACAAGGATGTGGTACACTCGTTGGTGGTGAAGGGGCCAGGGGAGTGACAGAGGGAGGAATGGCCGGGGAAGGAAGGAAGTTGATGAGGGACGGAAGACGCCTATCAAGAAGGAGGAGGTTGGGAAGGAAGGAGTCCTGGGCCATGACAGTGCCATTCTGATAAACATTAAAGATGCACCTAGAGGATGAGAAGTGAGCCAAGAGAACTCCCCATCTGGTTCCACCATTGATGGGTGAGGAAGAGAAAGGGGAGAGGATAAAGACCATGTGAGGAGTCCATAGGTTCGGAGAAGGGGCAACAAACAGGATGTCAGTGATAGTCTGCCTGGAGGAAGCATTAATGTAGGTGCCAGCGATGGGCAGGCCTGGGTTGGAGACCAGGAGTGCTTTCTTGAACTTTTTCCTTCCAGGCTTTGAGAGAGAGGTCGGATAGATGATAGAGTAGCAATTAGAGTAGATAGGCGAGATGGAAAGTGCCATGGTTGCCGGGTGGGGGCAGAGGGGATGCACAATGCACAAAGAGCTTACCAGGTGGCCCAGCAGCGAATCAAAGGAAGACAAATCAAATGAACAGTAAGTAAAGCATCAGGGGGATAGGCATTCAGAGTAACAGAATATCATGTCTAGCAGGTAAACAAAGCAGTATTTATTTTTACAAAAGTGCTAGATATGACTTTTAAAATAAAGTTAGAAAGGCCATACACTAGAAAGCAGCAAGTAAATTCAAAAACACCTAGATTTGACTTTTAAAATAAAGGTAGAAAAGCCAAACATTAGAAAGCAGCAAGTAAAAAACACCCAGATTTGACTTTTAAAATAAACTAGAAAAGCCAAACATTAGAAAGCAACAAGTAGATTAAAAAACTAGCCAGATTCTACTTTTTAAATAAGGTAGAAAAGGCAAACATTAGTAATCAGCAAGTAGATTCAAAAACACCCAGATTCGACTTTATAAATAAAGGTAAAAAGCCTAGCAATTGAGTGCAGCAAGTAGATTCAATATGACTTTCTACAATAAAGTGAAAGAATCTCATAGATTAAAAGGTAGGCCATTTTTCAAGCTGCACACAGAATGGATTTAGCAAGCCTCAGTAATATGTTACAGGCTGAGGTTAAGTAGAAAGGCTGAGGTTGGCAGGCAGTGGCCTAATGGAGGGTATGGCATCACAAAAGTAGAAACAAATGGGATAAAACGTTATGTAACAGAGTGACTGGTGGAGGTGAAAGAGTTTGGTGCAGGCCAGTGTATAGCAAAGTGAAGGCAGCTCCAACCAGACACACACTTAGGGTAGAAGTTCAGCAACAAAGCATCTGGTGAAGTTAGTAGTTCAAAGTAAGTTGGTGTCAATTGCAATGATCACGCATTGAAGATGGTGCATGGAGAATGTATGGACAGGATGCCAACATTGTCAATGCGAAGTTGGGGCCAGGCCCACTGCAGAGTTTGGGGGTGAGGGTCGCTAAGCAGAGAAGAGAGGGAGGGGTGCTCAGAGGCAGGTGGGGTGAGCTGGACACTGCAACCTCAGTGGAGGATTGATGGAGCTACTCAGCAGGCACAGGGAAAGAGTGTGGGGTGCCCAGGGACATCCCTTACATTGAAGGCAGGAACAAAGCAGCAACCAGCCTCAGGGGGCGTCAGAAGGCAGTCAGAGATGCAAAGGAGCAATTAGTGTGATACAGAGTTCGGCACGGCCCTGCGGCCACAGCCGGACAAGCCAGACAGGGTTACAGCAGGCCTTGTGCATGGGATGTAGGCAGGGGGGCCTCTTCGCCTGCCGGCTCCCTGGATTGGGTCAAATAAGGCGAGACCAACCAATCCGGAATGTATAGGGCGGGCTTCAATGTTATCATACACGGCAATCAATGCAAAAAATGGTGGCTGCTATACTTAGATGACAACAAAGGAATCAAAGTGCAGCAGAAGCCCAACAGGGTTTACCTGTTGATTGTAGAATGCTGCTTCAGGAAAAGAAATCGTGGACGGCAGAAGTTGAAGAGATGCTACTAGCCTCTAAGCAGCTCAGGAAGAAAGGAAGGCCAGACAGGGTTATAGCAGGCCTTCTGTATGCACTTAGGCAGGGGGCCGGCTTCGCCTGCAGGCTCCCTTGGTCGTGTCAAGTAAGGTGAGACCAACCAACCGCAACGTGCAGGACGGGCTCTCGGGCAATCAATGCTGAAAATGGTGGCGGACATATTAAGATGGCAACACAGTCCTCGAAGTGCAGGAGAAGCCAAAGCATGAGGTGGACCAGTTCACAAAGTCTTTATGATAGAAAGATTGCCTCTAAGGCAGGTCCTAAAGAGGCTCAGCCACACTAGATGTTTGGGATAATCACTGATATGTAAATCATTCCCATTTAGACTTGCTCTCTTTTTTCTCAAGATCTATTACTCTTCTAACTGTATGTTAATGTGCTGATTTGTTTATTTACAAAATTAGAGTGTGAAAACTGAAGATAGAAGAAATTGACATGTGAAATAATATCATATTGTTTTCTCATTACTGCAGCTTTGAGAATACCTGTTTGAGAAGGATTTTGTTGATGGGTGAAAAAATGTGAAGTACAGCAGATTATCATATGAACCAAATATGTACATGGATAATTCTACATTAGATTATGCACACATAAAATGGGTTGTTATTTCTGTTCATTAATTGCCTTTCCTCTCATGTTATTTCAATGCCCTCAGAAAATGCTGGTGCTGAAGATGACCAGTGGTCAGACGATTTTGTGAGTATATTATTGTTACTTTGCAAAACAAATACTACTTAATGTATGCATAGAATAAGGACATGATATTTAATTTGCTCTGCATGCTCCCTTTTCAGACGAAGATTAAAAGTATGGGTGTTGCACGTTTTGAAGAACGCCTGCAAAAAATGTTTACGACTTTGCAACCTAGCAAATGTTCGAAGTTAAATTGATAAATTTAACTTTAAGGGTTTAATATAACTCGGACAATAGTGTGTGTGTATATATATATATATATATATATATTCTGTGAAACAACTTTAGTTAAGAGAGAGTTAATGTGATCAGATTTATCGTTAAAAAAAGCAATAAACCTTTGAAATTCAGTGAAAAAACCTCTGTTGAGAGAGTTAAAGTGATAAGATTTAAAGCAACGAAACCAGTGGTCGAAGTGTGTGGCAGCGGTTGGGGGTGGTGCTCCTTTGCTTTTATAAAAAAATTGTTACTGTTCCTATACTTTTATCTTAAAAAGAAACCATTCCCGGAAGAGTTTCGTTTGAAAATAAATGTGTTTGAAGAAGTTGAAACTTGCACTTCAGTGCACTGCACTGAACAGTCCCTTAAACAGCAGACGTGTTTGGGGGTGTGGATTGCATATGGGAGGGGGCGTGGCAATGGGGTCTTTGAGGAGCGGGGGCAGGCCAGCCGGGAACATAGTTCCACTACTTCCTTTCGTACACTTCGACCACTGAACGAAACCCCTAAATTCAGCACTTTTATTTGGAGCAAGTCCTCCTTAACTTTGCTCCCTCTGTTGCGCAGCTTATGACCACAGTGATGACATCACAGACGACATAATTGGTGACATCACTAATTACACCATATATGACATCACTGATGGTGCCATTGATGACATCATACATGTCATCATTGATGAGATCAATAATTTCATCATATACTGATCATACAAGGTACAATATTTTTGTTGCCCTCTTTTGATACATATTTTAATTAATTACACTTAATAATAATAATATAATGACATGGAAACAATACCTTCATACATAAGTATCATATGATTACGGGTGGAGCAATCATTTGTACTACCTATCAACTTATAAATAAAATGTGTAAGTTATACAAATGGTTTGAATTTCATATATTAGTAAGCAATTGCAATACTTAATTGCAGGGAAAATATCTGATCCAGCTAAAATGTATTGCAGGTATTTCAAATATAATATAATAAGAAGAGGTATGGGCCTCATCACGAGTTGGGCGATATTCCGGCGGATTTACTGCCGGGATACTGCCTAACGCAAATAGCGTTACTGCAATTTAGTCCGGCGTCGTTAGCACTGGATCACAAGTTGCGGCAATGCTGTAAATCCCCATTTCCCCCCAATCCATAGGACCCTATGGGGCATTTTCTGCGCATTTACAGCGGTGCAAATTGCACCGCTGTAAATGCGCTGAAAATGGGTAGAAAGTCGGCGCATTCACCTCCAGCTCAAAGCTCGAGGTGAGTGCTCTGACCTTCCCCAAAACTGGGATTGCGCAGAGCAGTAAAGTAGCAGTAATAGCGTTACCGCTGCATTTTTAAAAATAAATAAATAAGAAGATAGAAGTAGAAACATGTTTAATAATACGTGTTATAAAAATAGTCAATGTTCACATTATGTATCGTATGTTCCATTTAAAGAAACAAGGGCCCACTACAATGTACTTTGTAAGTATGAAATAAGTACATATAGGGTATGTAACAAAGCAGAGTTGTCATGTTTCAAAATGTAGTGAATCAAACCAGTGATGTCAGTGATGTCATGTATGGTGTAATTAGTGTTGTCATCAGTGATGCCATATGTGATGTCATCATTGTGGTTATACACTGCACAACAGGGGGCACAAAGTTAAGGTGGACTTGCTTCAAATGCGAATGATGAATTTTGTTGCATTAAATCTGATGACATTACCTCTCCTGTAACAGTTTTTTCACTGTATTTCAAAAGGTTTTGTTGCTATGTTTTTTTCACATAAAATCTGATCACCTTAACTCTCTTAACTAACGTTCTTTTGTTACACTATAATTTCTTTTGGGTCCACTAGCCATGGCCATCGGCCTTTGCCCCTGTACCTGTTGCTCCAATAAGTTTCTTTGGGGCCCACTCGCCTTGGCCTTCGGCCACTGTCCATGTTGCACAAATAGGTTTCTTTGGGGCCCACTAGCCATGGCCGCATGTTGCACCAGTAGGTTTCTTTGGAGCCCATTAGCCATGGCCTTCGGGTGTGGCCACTGTACCTGTTGCACCAATATGTTTCTTTGAGGCCCAATAGCTGTGTCCTATGGCTATGGTACAAAATCCCATTACTCCCTGCCTAGTTGATGTGATCACTATAGGTGTAACATTTCCTTTTTTTCAATCTCTTCCGATTCCTGCGTGATTCTCCCACTATTCCCCCAAAAATGGCAACAATCTACACATGCCTGCGCGATTCCCCCGGGGGTCGCATAGTTAAGGTTGACTTGCTTGAAATGCGATTGCTGAATTTTAGGGGTTTTGTTGCATTCAATCTGATCACCTTAACTCTCTCATAGCAAATGTTTTTCACTGTATTTCAAAGGTCTTGTTGCTATGTATTTTACATGTTAAATCTGATCACCTTAACTCTCTCCTAAATACTTTTCACAGAATTCCAAGGGTTTTGTTATAGTTTCTATAGTTTATTCAGGGCCCACTATCCATGGCCTTTGGCTGTGGCCACTGTACATGTTGTACCAATAGGTTTCTTTGGGACCTTCAGCCATGGACTTCAGCCATGGCCATTGTCCATGGCCTTCGACCGTGGCCTCTGCATATGTTGTACCACTAGGTTTCTTTAGGGCCCACTAGCCATGGCCTTCGGCCGTGGACACTGCACATGTTGCACCAATAGGTTTCATCGCAGCCCAATAGCCATGGCCCTTGGCCGTAGCCACTGTTATGTTATGTTATGTTAAACATTTTCAGAGAGTGTAGCGCAACCAACACCAAAAGGCAACCTGGCGCTAAAATCTGAAACCAACGATCACGTAAGACGAGGAAGGACTAGAATAGTAAGGTTTTTAACGCCTTCCTAAATTGCAAATGCGCAGAGACCATACGCAAGGATGCAGGAAGAGCATTCCAGAGAACAGCGGCTCTGAACTAGAAGGAACGTCCACCAGTTCTGGCATGATTAACCCTGGGGATGGCCAGGAGAGAGCGGCCTCCAGAGCATAGTGCACGAGAAGGAACATACGGCTGAAATGTTTGCTGTAGGTACTCAGGGTCGACACCATAGAAAGCCTGATCCACCAGGCATAGAGACTTAAAATGGACATGCTTTGCCACCAGAAGCCAATGAAGCGAACTCAAAACAGGGGAGATATGTTCCTGAAAAAGGGTGGCCGTGGAAAGGAGTGCAGCCGAATTCTTGAGAACCTGCAGGTGCCGTATCAAGTAGTCTGGTTGATACAAATAAAGAGAATTGCAATAGTCGATCTTGCTAAGGACTAAAGCAGAGACCACTGGGGCTCGCAGATGGATAGGAATAAATGGGAAGACCTTCTTGAGAATTTTCAATTGAAAATGGCCAGATTGACAGACCGCACCAACCTCGGGGGCCATAGACAGAGAAGTAGAAAACGTAACCCCCAAGTTCCTCACTACTGAAGCAGCAGTGGGGAATGAACCGAAAGAAAAGGGCCAGAAAGCAGGGGACCAAAAAGAAGAGACAGAAGAAGAACCCACAACAAGAACCTCGGTCTTGTCACCATTTAGTTTAAGCAAAATTTCTGCCATCCAGCAGCCCACAGCCGTTAGACAATCTCGGAGCTGAGAGGCATGGGCTGGATGACGAAGATCCAGCCTAACCAAGATCTGCGTGCCATCAGCATACGAGTAGTGCCTAAAGCCGTGGGCGCGGATGAGAGCGATCAGAGGCCGAATATAAATGTTGAAAAGAGTGGGGGACGGTGCAGAGCCCTGCAGAATCCCACACAACAGAGCAGAGACTGCAGAGAGGAAAAGTTGAAGCAAAAGGCACTGTGACCGATCAGACAGAAAAGAATGAAACCAGGCAAGGAGCGGTCCTGCCATGCCAGCAGCAGCTAAACGCCTGATCAGGATGAAGTGGTGGATAGTATCAAAGGCGGCTGACAGGTCTAACAAAATCAGCGCCGCCACCCCATCAGCATAAATTGTAAGGTCATCAAGCACCAAGACCAAAACAGTCTTGGTGCCCTGGCCAGGTCTAAAACCTGACAAAAAATCATCAAGCAAAGATGTAGACTCACAGAAACTCACCAGTAGGGGGGGCACCAAATATTCAAGTAACTTCATACCAAAAGGCAGAAGGGAGATGGGGCGAAAATTGGCGAGGACCAAAGGGTCAAGAGTCGGCTTCTTCAACAAAGGGATAACGGTTGCGCATTTAAGCCCACGGGGAATAGTCCCTGTCGAGCAGGAAAAATTCACTGCCGATGTCAAATAGGGCAGAATCTGAGGGAAAATAGCCTTTACCACAGACAGAGGGAGAGCATCATCAGGGGAGGTAGATTTCATGCT
This sequence comes from Ambystoma mexicanum, assembly GCF_040938575.1. NCBI lineage: Eukaryota > Metazoa > Chordata > Amphibia > Caudata > Ambystomatidae > Ambystoma > Ambystoma mexicanum. The sequence goes on along the minus strand of NC_090929.1, from coordinate 1,270,475,194 downwards.
AGTAACTGCAGCACTAACATCCCTATCCGTGAAAGGACGAAAAGAGCCCCACAGCGCAGCAGTAGAGGACGTGGTCCCTGAGCGAGAAGGCACAAGGGAAATGGACATATCAGTAGAGAAATTGTAGTCGGTTGAGATAAGAGCCCTATGTTTTTCGATCTTACAGATAAAAAATGTTGCCAAAGAGTCACAACGATCTTAAGATGCAGGGATGGCATCAACAGGTTCTCTGGCCGATAAAGTACAAACCACCTTAAAAAGCTCTTTAGGCAGTGTAATAGCATTTTCGATCTGAGAGGTGAAATACTTCTGTCTTGCTTGCTTAATGGCCACATGGTATAGAGCAGTAATAGCACAGAAAGCAGTCCGATCACTACCAAAGTAGGAAATGTGCCATTTGCGTTCTGCTTGCCTACATTTAAGGCAAAGAGCTTTTAAATCTTTGCTAAAACAAGGTTGGGAGGGATGCCTACGAGCCTGAATCACCAACATAGGAGCAAGAGCATCCACTGAAGTGGTGAAAACCTGGGATAGAGTGTCAAAATCCACAGATGAAAGGGCAGTGCAACTGGTATTAATAAGGACGGCAATCATGGAAGAGTCCACCATACACCAGTTGCGCTTCTTTATTAGGGGTTTGTCAACAGTAAAAGAGTGGACAGTACAATTCAATTTGAAAGGAACAACAAAGTGATCAGACCAGGTAATACATATAGGAGAGGAAACAGTCAGGGCGTCATGTTTTCCAAAAACGAAATCAAGCTGATTCCCCAGACCATGGGTAGGTTCAGTAACAGACTGGATAAGGAGGAAATCCTCCATAGCAGTAATCAGTATGACAGCAATTTTGTCTAAGGGGTCATTACACTTATAATTCAAATCAACAGCGACAATCAAATCCCCATATTGAAGCTGGAGCGATGCCACAAGGTCTGTGAAAAAGTCAACAAAATTTACATCATATCCCGCAGGGCGATAAACCATGAGAAAGTATAAGGTCTTAGAAGCAGACAAAGGCATGCGCACCAAAAGTGCCTCCAACCTACAAAGCGGCGGTAGTGGCAGCACAGTAGAAGCATAAAAGAACTTATATATAAAGGCGATGCCACCACCAGGATGACTAGCTGCCTGATCTTCCCTCAAAATATCATATCCAGCAGGGAGCATAGCAACCACGGCTGGCCCAGAGGAAGGAGTAAGCCAAGTTTCACTGACTAACAAACAGTCCGGCTTAAGATCAGAAAGTAAATAAGTAAATCAAAACAATCTGCAGCATGAGCGGCTAGAGATCTAGCATTGCACAGAAGGCAGTTCAAACCATCCACTGTACAAGTAGTGCCAATAGGTTTTTTTGGGGTCCATCATCCATGACCTTCAGCACAGAGGCCCATTACCCTCTGCCTAAGAGATGTGATCACTGCAGGTGTAATTTTTCTTTTTTTTTACTCTCACCCCATTCCTGTATGATTCCCCCGATATTCCCCCAATAATGGCAACAAACTACACATACAGTGACATCGAACTGCCCATGCTTTGTAGCATTATATATTGAGAGATCACCCTTAACCTGCCGAGTTCCTTCCCCCGAATAAGGGAGCCTTTCTATACTTCGCTTAAATTTTCATCTAGCGCAGGCTTTATTGAAGACTCATATAGAGCCACATAAATCCCCCACCCCCGTGCCCACAGTGAGCCAAGAACCAGGCAGAGTTATAGAAAGAATAGATATTTATTTCAGTTATGAACTCAATGAATAATATATTTGTTTAATCGTACACACCACCTTCTTTGTGGCAGAAAACACAGCTTCAATTACAAAACACACTTTTCTGTAGGTTGTACTTTTAAACGCACTGTTCTTCCTTTACTTTTGTCTCACAAACATGGAACACAGGCTACCTAAACTGGTCACAACTCTTTTCCCATGAACCCTGTTGAAAGTTGAATTTCAATAATAATAAGACGGCACAATACTAGAGCATAATCTTCACGTTTCAGACTGGGAGTTTTTTAATGTCACACATAGGCACAATTTTTGTTTTATGAAAACTAGTTCACCCTCAAGGCTCGATATATAGAGTTCCCTGCGCACTCAAAATCCTAGCAGTTTAAATCACAGATTTGTAAAAATGCATATGGCAATAGGAGTTCACTATAATTTAGTTTAGGAATAGACACAGGGCTAATTTAAAAACAAGACATACATCACACGTTCAGTGTTGGATACATAAGGTCTCACTTTAGCAAAACACTTCTCCCCAGCCCCAAAAACCCAAGCATCAAATGGCATGCAGCACCCTTCTGTTCAAAGGCCAGGTCTAGGCACTGGAGACAGTTTAGGAATTTCATTGTGCGTCCCCCCTCACTTAAAGGCCTGTGTTGGGAAGGTTTGGATTGTAAAATGGGGATGATTATTAATTTTGGGTTTTCAGACCCCCCCCCCCCCTTCACTTAAAGGCCTGTGTTTTGGAAGTTTGGACAGTAAAATGGGGATGATTATAAATTCAGATTTTTCAGCCCCCCCCCCCCCGGCCCTCTCACTTAAAGGCCTGTGTTGGGGAAGTTTTGACAGCGGTGCATTTTTGTTTGTGCGGCCAAGGGCACCCCTTTGTCAAATACAATGTTGTGAGAGTGGTGACAATTGGGAATTTCATTTTAAGATAAGAATACCTTTTATTTAAAAGCAGGTTTGTGGGAAAAGTATATTTTGGGCTGAAAGGCAAGGTTTGTGGATGATGACAATTATTATATTTCGTTTTGTTGGCAAGTATATCTTGTGTTTAAAAATAAGTTTTGGTAAGGTGTTCAGTTTGGAATTTTTATTTTAAGAAGGGACACTCCTTCTCAATAGAGAAGTCAGGGTGAACAGGAAAATCAAGACACCGCAATTACTTTAAATGATTATCTTCTATCTTCCCGCTAGGATGGAGGGTGAAAGTTTTGAAATCTTCCAAGCTTCCCTCTGTGTCCATTTATTTGGGAGTTTATTAAATTAATGCGCAGCCAAATATGCTAAGGGTCTACACAATTCTACCCCCCACCCACTAATGGAAGAGAACCCACTATGAAAGGGAATGTGTTAATTAAATAGGTCCCCACGCTGACATTTTGTTGGACAATCTACTTACTTTTGGAAATCTCTAGGCTCTGCAATCATGAAGACTGAGCAGGGCTTCGCTCTTAGGGAAAAACAGGATTCTTGCCAGCACTTCAGTCAAATGGAATTCCACAGCAATCTGCCTTCTATGGTTCTGGGGAAGTCACAAAGCTTCTGTGTTCTCCAGCATGGGGTCTGGCATGGATTCACATGCTCATGAATATTCCCCGTCGTCAGGCTGGGAACCCTCGGTAAAGAAAAAACCAGTATCAGTTTCGTTTCTGATCTGTCTTTCTGTTCTGACTTGAGTGTCGTGTAGACCGATGAGACCTCCGTCCCCAAGTGACGCACAGGGGAACAAAATAGAAACCCGCTGTGCGACCCTTGAGGCCACAGGTGAGAGATGTCTTCCCAGATCCACGGAGCCTCTGGAACACCGATGCTGCTGTCAAGAAGGAATGAGGTTAAGCACCAGGCAATCACAATACAGGCAGGTAAACAAAAAGAATCTAAAGTGTCTTACCTATCTGGTGTAAGGGAGACCCAAGTAACCTAGTAGGGAGGTTCGAGGCTCAACAAGATACAGCGGTCCCTGGAGTGGTAGAACCGCAGGTAAGCGTGGATCCAGGTAGGCCACCTGTAAGATAGGGCTTGACTTGGGCGTAGAAGTACAGCGAGATACTCAGGGATGATCCAAAGACAAGTCGTTGTGCAGTCCAAAAATCCGGCAACAGGTAGACAGTTCCAGGCAAAGGTACAAAGGGGTGTCCAAGAGAGTCCAAGATAGAGTTCCGTGGTCGAGGTAGCAAGGAGCAAGTAATAACGCCAAACAGGGTCCGAAGCCAGCTGAGAAGCAATGATCGTCCTGCCTCTCAGTTCTTTATACTGCGTGTCCCTGGGTCATGTGACGTCTCTGGGCCATGTGACGTCCACCAGGATCACGTGAGGAACGCCACACTGTATCACGTGACCGACGTGATGACGTATCGCCGTCCCTTCTGCGATACATCCTCCAAGGCAGTTGCCAATGCAGGAAAGGTTGTAAGCGAGCCCGTACACCAAAGAAGGAATGGTGTTTTCGGTTCTGTGGGTTCACCGAATCCCTTGAGCCTCGAAGCTGGGGTGGAGGTGTTTGGGGAAGGTGAGCAGTGTTCTGATGTGGGGAGGCCTGATGTGCTAAGGATCGCCTAACACTTTCGTAGTAATAACCAATCACTGGTCTCTGCGTCATACTGACCACAGCCAATGACTGCCCTCTACCTAAGCACCGCCTCTGGCAGCCATCTTCAGATTTTTACCGCACGTTCATGTGTTGGGATCCTCGTGCTATTGCTCTCGAGCGTTAGTGCTATTTTTTCACGTTTTTTTCTCAAAAACTTTGTTTTTTCGGTCAGAAGAGCCTCAAGCTCCACCGATTCTCCATCCGATCAACGGGGACCCGTGTCGGATTCGCCTGCGCCCCTCAAGGGTGAAGATTTCGGCGAGCTACGCTTTTGGAGGACTCCAGAAGTTTCTCAGGCCCGGCCATGGCCCAGGAGAAAGGGAGCTCGACGCCCGGAAAGCTGTTCAGGGTCTGCCCTGGATGTCAGCTGCAGAACGTCTTCAAGGAGGACGAACACTCTTTTTGCCTTTACTGCCTACATGAGGACAAGACGCACGTGGAGAAGGACTGTGCGTGTTGCGGCAACATGTCGGAGCGGACCATGAAGGACCGCCATCAACGTCTCGCCAACTGGCTGGAAGGGAAGAGTCCGTCCGGCGAGAAGAAGAGGAAGAAAGCCGAGCGGTCTTCTAAGACCTTTGAGGACGCCCCGGCGACGGGGGTCCAACATAAGGCCAAGCACCGCGAGTCCGCTGGCACCGGGAGCGCCGAACGGTCGGGCTCTACGGGCGCCAGGCAGGGCGCACCCTCCCCGGCACCATCAACCACGAGCCAACGCTCTGGGTCGGGTAAGAGGAAGGCCGAGCACCCGGCGAAGCTCCTGGAGAGGCCCCGGTCGAGCTCGAAGGCGGAGGGGGAGCGAGGCAGTGTCCCCCCCCTCAAGGATAAGGCGGTGAGCGCACCTAGGGTGGTGAAGGCCTTAATCCATCCGGCCAAGCCCTCTATCGAAACTGTCGCGGCGGCCCTGGCTCAGCCTGTGGAGGCTACACCAGTGGTGGCGACCTCGGGGCTCAGAGTCTCCCTGCCACCTCGGAGGGAGTCCTCTTTTGTGCCCATCGATAGGACCCCCGTGAAATCCCCCGTGGGGAAGAAAAAGGGGGGCAGGGCGTCGTCGTAGATTCGGCCTCAACCTCGGAGGAGGAGCTGGTCGAAGTCTTAAGCCACGGCCTCGGCGTGGAAGAAGACCGGCCCGTCGGGATGGATCCCGACGCAGTTGACGACGACATCATCGAGGGTACCGACGGGGCCCCTGATCGCCCGTCGGATTCCCCTCTGCCAGCGCTGCGAGACAACTCGGCGGCCATTTTGTTGGCTATACAGTCCTTATGCTCAGAGATAAGGACGAGACTACCGTTGCCGACGGAACCTCTCCCGTCGGGGGACTCAGAACCGGGACCTTCTGGTGTTCCCCCTACCAAGAAAAGAAGGATCCACCCTCCGCCTCCTTTTCAGCCGTCGCGCCCCTTCCAGCCCTCCTCCCCGTCCACCCGAGGGGATGATACGGGGACTGACAAGGCAGCGACGGGTACGGACGACGAGGTATACGACGAGGATGAACCGTCGTCGCCTCCCACCAGGGCTTCTCCGCCCGACGAGATTGGATCGTTCCACTCCATGATCACCAGGGCATCCGAGCTTTTCCAACTCTGCCCTGAGGAGAAGAAGAAGGAAGGTTTCCTTTATCAGCGGCGCGAGGCCAAGAGGAAGACGGTCCTCTCAGTGCCTCTATTGGACGACATTTGGGATGAGGGCCTCACCCTCCTCAAGAACCCTTCCACGACGCCAGCTAGAAGAGACCGGTACGAGAAGAAGTACCGGGTCCCGGACACGGCCCCCCTGTGCCTCCGGGCGCAGCCTACCCCGGACTCCGTCGTCTCCGCGGCGGCCAGGAAAAAAGCGGGGGGTGCGGCCTCCACTTCGACTTCCCCACCGGACGGCGAGGGAAAGAAATTGGACGCTATGGGACGCAGAGTCATCTCGTCTGCGGCGACGACGATTAAAGCGGCCAACGCCTTGGCTATCGTGGCCCGCTACGACAGGGAGCTCTGGTACAAACTGGCTCCCCTACTGGACTTCTTGCCGGACGACAAGAGGGCAGAGGCCCTGGAGATCCTGCAGGAAGGTGAGGTGGCTTCGGACCACGCCATTACCGTTGCGACGGACATCGCCGACACTGGGTTCCGCCAGTTGGGCAACGGCGTTTGCCTTAGGCGGCGTGGATGGCTCAAGGCTACGGACCTCCGTCAAGACGTTCAGACCAGAGTCCTGGACATGCCCTTCGATGGGAACAACCTGTTTGGGAAAACAGTGGACGATTCCCTTCAGGCCATTAAAGCGGACACCGAGACGGCCCGGGCCCTTGGAGTTCTGCAACAACGACGGACGCCCTTTCGGAGCAACGGAGGCAAGGGCGCCTCCAAAAGTTCCGGCGGCGGTTTCTCCACCTACCGTCAAGCGGCCCGCTCGTCGGCTCAGGAGGCCTACAGAGGACGAGGCAAGTCTGGCGGACCCCGCCGTCGTCGCCAAGGAGGTCAAGGCGGCAAAGCCTCGTCGAAGCAGGATTGAACCGACCGTGGGGTCGGGCCCCCACCGAAGCACCCCGGTGGGAGGCCGGCTGGCGAGCTTCGTCAGCGTGTGGGAGTCCATCTCCACCGACCGTTGGGTGCTGGACGCCTTGGCCCGGGGCCACGCGCTCGAGTTTCAAAGAAGGTGTCCGCGCGTCCCCCCCCGTGGCCAGGAAAGAACTTCACGTCCCTCAACTTCTCCTGGAGGTAAAGGCGATGCTCAGGAAGGTCGCCATCGAACTCGTCCCAAAGAGGCTTCGGGGCTCCGGAGTTTACTCGAGATACTTCCTCGTGAAGAAGAAGACGGGGGGATGGCGCCCCATCCTGGACCTGCGACGTCTGAACAAGTTCATCAAGGCGCAAAAGTTCCGGATGGTCACCCTACAGCACGTCCTGGGTCAGCTGGAGGAAGGAGACTTCCTGTCGTCGTTGGATTTGGAGGATGCCTACTTCCATATTCCCATCCTAAAGGGGCACCGAAAATTCCTCAGGTTTGTGGTTCAAGGGCGTCACTACCAGTTCAAAGCCCTCCCCTTCGGACTACGGTCGGCACCCAGGGTATTCACCAAGTGCCTTGCACCGGTGGTGGCGCAGCTGCGCCGCGAGGGGATCCACGTCTACCCCTACCTGGACGACTGGCTCATCCGAACCAAGACGAGGGAGCTCGCCGTGGTTCACACGGCAAGGACCGTCCGACTTCTCACGGACCTGGGATTCTCCGTGAACTACGCCAAGTCTCACCTGGTACCCGCGCAAAACGCACTGTTTCTGGGAGCAAAGCTCGACACAGTGTCTCGTCTGGCCTCCCCGTCGGAGGAAAGGACCAGGTCCATCCTGGGCAAGGTACAGCGGATGTTGGTTTCCGACGCGGCCAAGGTGGGGTCCATCAAGTCCCTCCTCGGAATGATGTCTTCCTGCATCTACCTCATTCCCATGTGCAGGCTCCGGATGCGCCCGTTGCAGGAGTTCCTGGACGCGCGCTGGATCCAAACGACGGGCAGCTTCGAGGAGAGGATCACACTCGACGAGAGTTTCCGCCGAGCGGTCCGGTGGTAGGGCAACCGCACGCATCTGACGGCGGGCATGGACTTCCAGACCCCAGACCACCAGGAGACAGTGACCACCGATGCCTCCCTGGAAGGGTGGGGAGCGCACACGGAAAATCTGCACACGAGAGGCCTTTGGCTCCCGACGGAGAAGTCCCTCCATATCAACGTCCTGGAGCTCCGTGCAGTGTTCGGGGCCCTCAGGTCCTTCCTTCCGTCCCTCAAGGGCAAGGTGGTGAGGATCTTCACCGACAACACCACCACCATGTTTTACATCAGGAAACAGGGCGGAACCAGGTCCCCAGCGCTGTCCAAGGAGGCGCAGGACCTGTGGCATTGGGCCGTCGCCCAAAGGATGTTTCTGGTGCCGTTTCATCTGGCAGGGATAAAAAGCACCATCGCCGACTCACTCAGCAGGGAGCTGCGCTCGTGCCACGAGTGGGAACTGCGGCAGGATCTAGTGGATCGCCTCTTCCGACGGTGGGGCACACCCCAGATCGACCTGTTCGCGACGGCGACGAACTCCAAGTGCCGGAGGTTCGCCAGCAGGTTTCCCCAGGCGAGGAGCATGGGCGATGCCTTCTCGTTCCCCTGGGAGGGCCTGTTCCTCTACGCGTTCCCTCCTTTGCCACTGCTAATCCGGCTCGTCAACCAGCTCAAGAGGTCACGGTGCAGGATGATCCTCGTCGCACCTGCGTGGCCGAGGCAAATATGGTTCCCGGACCTTCTGGACTTGTCAGCGTCCCCGCCAATCAAGCTGCCGGTGGACGCGGATCTACTCTCCAGGGAAGGAGGCGCCATCCTCCACCACGACCCGAAATCGCTGAATTTGCAGGCCTGGCTCCTGCAGCGCTAGAGTTTGGAGGATACGACATACCGGCCGACTGCAGAGAGGTTCTTGCAAAGGCCAGGGCGTCCTCGACTCTTAAATGCTACGGACACAAATGGAAGAGGTTCTCTGTCTGGTGCCACGCACAGAAGATTAACCCTCTACGGATTACGGCTCCCCAGGTACTGCCGTACCTGCTGACGCTGGCCAAAGCTGGACTGGCACACGCGTCCATCAAGATTAATCTTGCTGCGATCTCCCGATACACCAGAACCACGGGCCGGGCGTCCTTGTGGTCTCATCGTCTGGTGAAAGAGTTCATGAAGGGACTGTTCAGATCGTTCCCGCCGGTCAAGGCTCCGGCCCCGGCGTGGGAGCTCAACGTGGTGCTGACCAAGCTCATGGGACCTCCGTTCGAGCCTCTGCACTCGGCCCCGTTGAAGTTTCTGTCGTGGAAAACAGCGTTTCTTGTGGCCATCACCTCCGCACGACGGGTGGGAGAGATCCAGGCCCTTTCATGCAAGGCCCCGTACTTGACTTTTCACGACACAAGGGTAGTGCTCAGGACGCACCCCTCCTTCATGCCCAAGGTACCGTCGGACTTCCATCTCAACGAACCCTTGGTGTTGCCTGTGTTCTTCCCGTCGCCTTCGTCGCCGGCTGAGAGGACTTTGCACTCGCTGGATGTGGCTAGAGCGCTGAAGTTCTACGTGGACCGCACGAAGTGTTTTCGGAAGACGTCACAACTCTTTGTGAACTTTGGACCTGTCAATCAGGGGAAGGCTCTCTCGAAGGCTTCCATTTCCAGATGGCTCTCCGGCTGTATCATGTACTGTCATCGGTTGGCAAACCGACCGCTGCCTGGCCGTCCGAGAGCCCATTCCACCAGAGCGATCGCAGCTACCACGGCGTTCCTTTCTGGTGTGCCCCTGCTGGACATATGCAGGGCTGCTACGTGGAGGTCGACGCACACCTTCACGAAATTCTACTGCGTCGATCGGGATTCCAGGGAGGAGTCCAGGGTCGGCCAAGCAGTGCTGCGCAACCTGTTCGCCTGAGGTGAGCCTGGTGAGGAGGTAAGATGCTTAATGTTGAGTTTGATGTACTGCTTAATGTTGAGCCGTTGCCACCTCCCGTGGTTGTGCATGTGTGTACTGCTATGCATTCTTAATTCATGAGCATGTGAATCCATGCCAGACCCCATGCTGGAGAAGGAACAAGTTACTTACCTGTAACTGTTGTTCTCCAGCATGGGTCTGGCATGGATTCACATGCGAACCCTCCCGCCTACCCCTCTGCGGCTCTTCACTTGGTCATACTGCCACTTCACGTGCTTCCAAATCTGAAGATGGCTGCCAGAGGCGGTGCTTAGGTAGAGGGCAGTCATTGGCTGTGGTCAGTATGACGCAGAGACCAGTGATTGGTTATTACTACGAAAGACAGATCAGAAACGAAACTGATACTGGTTTTTTCTTTACCGAGGATTCCCAGCCTGACGACGGGGAATATTCATGAGCATGTGAATCCATGCCAGACCCATGCTGGAGAACAACAGTTACAGGTAAGTAACTTGTTCCTTCTAGTCTCCCCAGAAATATTTGCACCAAGATGAAATTTCAGCAGATCTCCTTTGGTGATTTATTTGCGGCTGTCCCCTCTTCCATAGCGCAAGCCTTTTTTTTACTATTGTAAGCCCCACCCAAGGAAAGTGAACATTAGGCGGTGCTAACTTAGGATCTCACAACCAGGACTGGATATTTACATTTCTCTCCACCCCCAAGTCTAGCCTCTTTCTAAGGATTGGTTCAGGACTCTAGAACAGAAATATTGCAACTCCTCTTTGAAATTCAAATTTTTTTCCATGTCAACTTTTTGCCAAAAAGTACATACATGGCAACAATTTGTAATTTACTAATACATCCCATGATATATATATTCCGCTTCAGCTAACTATGTGGGATTTGATAAAACGACAGCCGTGTTTTCACCATGTTGCACAGGCGTTTGTCAATTTTTCACTGTTTATACAAAACGTATAATAGTTACGAACATGCAATATACTCCACAGATACCTAATTTTACGCTCCCTCTGCTCGCCACAAACAGAATTCTGGTGATAACATGATTTCCCAAAATCGCATGTGAATCAAATTTACATCAGAATAACCAGCTTTTTACTAGCTTTCAAATGACTTATAAATGGACAATCAATAATTATGATAGTACATTTAAACTAATGGGAAATTTTCACATGTATCCATATCTCAGTTCTCATTTCTCCAGGCCAGATTCTTTTCTTGGCAAGCATGTGACCAGAGCCTGCTAGACTGAATGTTTCTTTTAGGCCGGTATAAAAGCCATTAGCCTCTTTGTTGTTTGAAAGTTGGTGGGCTGATGAGATCCTTATCATACAGCAGACAATTCACCTCTGCCCTGTGATGCCGTAAGGCCATGCTGACATCAGGCCCTTTTTCCTGTTAACTGAAGTTGACCACAATTTGTATCTCAAAACCTTCTATTTTTGGTATTTTTCCCCACCCAGGGCTGAAAGTCACGTTATTGCTGTTGTAAATAACTGGTATGCATGATCCTCAAAGGGTCCCCTTTCCAGATCAGGAGGCCAACATGCCTGCAGTGGGGATATCATTTGTGAATTCTTTCCATCAACAAGCAACATGGTCTGCCTCAGGCCTAAATGAAATGTACATGTGACCCCTCGAAACAGAGGGGCCTTTTCTTTTCAATTGTTGCCAGTATTCATACAGAATGGGCTTTGGTTTTCTTCTGCAAATTCAAATTAAAGGTTGCTTTTCAGTTCAACCTTTCCTTTTGTAATGAAAGAGAGGCCTTTTGATTTCCAATGCTTGGCCATTCACATAGCTCTTCCTTGTATTACTTACAGAAACGCACTCAATCCGCATTAATAGGGCCATTTTCCGTGTGGACGTTTTTGAAGGCTGACAGGCCATTTTTCCAGCGGGTCTTTCAGTTATGTTTGTTTGGGCCTTTGATTAAACCCCACAGCCCATGGGATTCCCCTGTTATTCCCCTGATAATGCTTGAAAATCCAAGACTCTTCTTTGCCCTCACTGGCCCTCATCAAATGCCCCCTCCTCTTTCATTGGTCTCCCGCACCGTCAATTGCGTTTTTCTTTCCATGCCCTCTCCTAGCCATTACACCCTATCACTGTTTGGTTTGTGATGCATTTTCTTCTCCGAGGTGGACTTGATTGAAATGCGAGTGTTGAATTTCAGGGGTTTTGTTGCATTAAATCTGAGCACCTTAATTATCTCTTAACTAATGGTTTTCCACTGAGTATGAAGGGGTTTGCTATACCTTAGTTTCCCCAGGGGCCACTAGCCGTCACCTTCTTCCGTGACCACTGTACAAGTTGTACCAATAGTTTTCTTTTGGTCCCACTAGCCGTGGCCTTCAGCCATGGCCACTGGCCATGGACGAACCTGTTGTATAGTTTCTTGAGGTCTTACTAGCTATGACCGTCGGCCATGGCCTCTATACGTGTTGCACCTATATCTTTCGTTTGGGCCCACGATGCAATGGCTACTGGCCTTGTCATACCATTAATTTGTTATCAAGCACCCAGTGGTCCCTGCCCAGTAGATGTAGGCACGGCAGATGATAAACCTTTATTTTTTTAACTCCTTATTCCCGTGATAATATCACAGTAATCATTTCAATAACAGCAATTCCTGTGGCTAGTCGCCGATTCCCGTGCTAACAGGAACATTTGCTCAGAATTAAAAAGTCTGCCATGTCCTCACAGGCACACAACGTGTGTCCCCCTTCTTTTTTCCAGGTCACCTCACTCCACACAATTGCTTTTTCCCTCCCTAACCCTCTCCCATTACGCCCTATCACTCATCGCTTTGTGTGATGTACATTTATTTCTGAGCACGTCTTGCAGCGTTGCCACTGTAATCTTGTGAGATTCACAAGGTCTTCCCATGATAAACCGAACATTTTCTGACTGCAACTGGCTCACCAACTCACACCCAAAAGCCCAACTTCACATGGGGTCTTCTTTCTCACTCCCGACCTCTAGTCTGATGCGATTGCTATTATTAGTGGTATTGGTATTTATATAGTGCCTACGACCAGGCCATCTAAGCAATGTGGTTCAATCCAGTGTTCCCCTAGGACTGACTACATAAACAGAATAGTTTTTTGTCTCCTTCTGATGTCGAGAACTTTATTAGACACTGTAAGGTCATGGAGGAGTTAATTCCAAAGTTTGATGGCATCATTTTTCCTTCTCAAATTATTGTTTTGAGTCGTTTCATTTGTGGCTTCTCCTGGTAATATCATGGGAATCACTCACATCGAGCAAAAAAGTCAAAGGTTATTAGCTTCGATCAGCCTCTCTGCTACAAAGCACCTAGGCCGATATATATGAATGTTTTAATAAACTGAGGCACAGACATGTCTCTGCTGAATATTTTAAAATCTACTGGATGGATTTACCCAAATCCAGTCAAGAAAATGTTGTCAATGCTTTGTGCCCAAATTGTTTTTTATTTGGTCCAAAACAGCACTTTTACGCCAAGTGAAAATAAATGGGAGTAGGATGAAAACTACGGTTTTATGTTTTCTTAATAGCTTTTGCATTCTTTTATGAATTGGTCACACAATTTCCAGTTTGGCAGGGGCCCTTGACATACGTTTTGTTTAGAAACCTTCATCCAAATCCATCCAGCAAGTCAAAAGTTTTTAGCCACTCTCAGCCTGCCTCCTGCAAAGCACCAATACTGATATAAAGGTTTTAAGAAGCCGGTCGCATCTCGTTCTGTGTCAAATATTTTAAAAACCACTGGATGGATACACCCCAAACAAGTTAAGGAAATTAAGTCAAAGCATTGTGTGGAAATCGTTTCTTATTTGGTTAAAATCTGCCAAGCGGTTTTCCTGCTACGTCTGTTCAAAAACTGCACTTCTCTATCAAAAATGAATGGGCTGAAAAGTGTGTTGTGTTGTTTTCTTTATAAACATTTTCATTTCATAAGGTATTGTTCCCAACGTTTTCAGTTTGGGCGGTCCTTGGCAAATATTGTGTTTTTAAAATTTCATGCAAATCCATCCAGCAAGTCAAAAGTTATTAGCAATAGAATTTTGGGACAAAATTGCTGTTCTCCAGCATGGGGTCTGGCATGGATATACATGCTCATGAATATTCCCCGTCATCAGGCTGGGAATTCTCTGTAAAAGAAAGAACAGTTTCACTTTCACTTACAAACTATATTTCTCCTTTAAAACAATCACTGTCCTCTGGGTCATATTGCCCCCATCCAATGACAGTCTTCTCCCTAAGCCCCTCTTCTGGCAGCCATCTTCAGACTTTTACTGCACGCTTCAGTGTTGCAGTCCTTGAGATTGCACTGCAAGTTACTTCTATGTTTGTTTGTGTTTTTGACAGAAAAAGATTCTATTTTTGTTCCAAAAGCGCTATTGTGCTCTCTTCTCCTTCTGCCGACAGCGGAGGTTCGTTGTCAGTGAATTTCAGTGCCCCTCATGGGCAAAGATCGTCAAAGATCCTAGAAGGCTATCAGGCCTACTTCGCGCTTTCTTACCATGACGGAGGAGAAGAAGGAAGAAAGGTCCTTCTTGAAGCTCAGTACCAAATGCGGGCTACGGAATGTGTTTGTGGAAGGCAAGCACCTGCAATGCTTCTACTGTCTGCATCCGGACCATAAGGAGGTGGAGTGCGAGATATGACTCAGCTTCTCAAAGAAGACGACGAGGGACAGGCACAGTGAACTGGTGGTATGGCTCAATGCCAGGGCCTCTGCCCTGTGCTCTGAGAAGGGTAATTCCTCACCCAGTACTGGCCGGCCCGAGGAGCGGTCTTCTAAATCCTGTGAGGGCACCTCATTGGTGGGGGCCCGAGACAAGGCCAAGAACTCTAAGTCTGAATCCACCGGGTTCGCCCCGGAGGGTCCCAAGGTGGATAGGGTGCAATCGATATCACCCTCTGCCTCCATTGCCAGCCGGCAATCAAGCTCCTCCTCGAAAAGGAAATCATCTACACCGGCTAAACTGTGGGAGGCGTCTGAGAAGCCGTGAATGGAGGAGAGGAAAGCCGAACAGGCCAAGCAGACCCAATCGGCACAGGCCAAGAATTTGTCGATGATGGAATTGGTAACGGCTACTACCACGACGGCTCAGGGTGCTGACCCTGCAAAGGTAGCCCCAGCAGCACAGAAGGTATCCCTTCCCCCAAGGAGCGACACAACCGCAGTGACTTTGGCAAAGTCTGCTGGCACGCCAGAAGGGGGGAAACCGGCTCAGGCCCCGGTTCAAGCCCCTTAGGGGGGAAAAAGAGAGGGGCGAGGGGGCCCCAAAACAGCCCTCCCATACTGTGGCCCAAGCCATGGAGGTCTTGTCCTCAGACGATGATGACCAGGAGTCCTTGCACACAGTCCACGAGGACGTGGAAGAGGAGGGTGAATGACAGCGCAGGCCTAGTTTTCCGATCCCACCAGCTCAGCCAAGGTACGTGTCTCTGGATATTATGTCGACCCTGCACACCTTGGTGTCAGAGATCCAGAGGAGGATGCCCCCGGACCTGGCTCCGGTGGCCCCTAGGTCCCTGATCAGCCTCCTACGAAAAAGAGGAAGCATCATCCGATGTCCCCATTTCAGCCTCCACCTCCACATCAGGCCCCTTCTCCCCCAGCAGACCCGGGAATGGGTACAGGGATGGATACGGCCATGACTACGGACGATGACAAAGATATCATCACAGCAGACGACAAGTCTCTGCATTTGGATGCTCCACACAGGGTGTCCCCATCGGACGAAGTGGGATCGTTCCACTCCATGATCTGCAGAGCCTCCGAGCTTTTCCAGCTTGTGCCCGAGGAAACCAGGATGAGAGGCCAAGAGGAAGACAATCATGGTGGTGCAACTTCTGGACAACGTGTCGTAAGAGGGCCTGGCCCTCATGAAGAACCCTTGCATGGCTCCAGCCAAACGTGATAGGCTGGAGAAGAAGTATCGGGTGCCGGACACCGCACCCAAGCGCCTGTGGTCACAGCCATCATCGGATTCCGAGATGTCGGCGGCTGCGAGGAAACGTTCGGCCAGCCCGTCCTCATCGTCTTGAGGGGAAGAGGATGGACGCCATGGGAAGGAAGGTGGTTTACAATGCAGTGTCTACTATCAAGGCGACCAAGGAACTGGCGATACTAGCCAGATATGACAGGGAGCTGTGGTACAAGCTGGGGCCTATTCTGGAGTTCCTCCCCGATGACAAGAGGATGGAGGCAATCGCGCTCTTCCAGGAGGGGGAAGTAGCGTCTAATCACGCCATCACAGTGGCTGGATGAAGCCACGAATTTCCAGCAGGAGGTCCAGGCGAAGGTGTTGGACATGTTTGGGAAGGCTGTCGACAAGTCCCTCCAGGCCATCAAAACAGATACGGATACGGCTCATTCCCTGGGCACTCTCCAGCAGCATTACTCTTCCTTTCGCTCTTCCAGGGGAAAGTCGAGCAGATCTGCCAAAGTTTTCTCCGCTTTGTACTGTCAGCCGTCCAGATCCACGACTCAGGAAGGCTACAAAGGCTGTTCCCAGGCCTACGATAGTGGAGGACAGCATTGTTGTCGCCCGAAGGGCAGGACGCCGGCACTGAAGCAGGCCTGAACCGACTGGGATGTCAGGCCCCCACCCGTGCACCCCAGTGGGAGGCCGGCTTACAAGCGAGTGGTAGAAGATCACCACCGACAGATGGGTGCTGGACGCTCTCACTCAGGGACACACCTTGGAGTTTCAATGCAGGTGTCAGCGGATCCCTCTGGTTGCCCATCAGGAGCAGCACATCCCTCAGCTTCTGTAAGAGGTACGGCCCATGCTGCAAAAAGGGGCGATATAGCTATTTCCCCAATGGTTCTGGGGGTCCCAGAGTCTAATCCAAATACTTTCTGGTCAGAAAGAAGACAGGGGGCTGGAAACCCATCCTAGACCTGCGATGTCTCAACAAATTCCTGAAGTCCCAAAAGTTCAGGATGGTCACGTTGCAACACATGCTCAGCCAACTGGAACAAGGAGACTTCTTGATGTTGCCGGACCTGGTGGACACTTATTTCCATGTCCCCATTCACAAGAAACATCAGACGTTTCTGCATTTTGTAATGCAGGGATAGTACTACCAGTTCAAAGCTCGACCTTTCGGATTGAAGTTGGCCCCCAGAGTATTCACAAAATGCCTGGCAGTGATGGCTGCCCATCTATGTCTACAAGGCATACATGTATACCTGTACTTCGACGACTGCCTCATTCAGGCCAGCTCGCAGGAGTTGGCTGTTGGAAACACGGAGACAATCGTCCAGCTACTGAAGGATTCGGGATTCTCCATCAACTATCCAAAGTCCTGCTTAACACCTTTGCAGAACGTGCTGTTCCTCTGTGCCAGACTCAATACTGTGCCCTGCCTGCCATCACCCTCGGAGGAGAGGTATCAGCCATTCAAGGGAAGGTGCAGCAACTGTCGTCAACGAAGACCGCCATCAAGTCGTTGCTCAGCATTATGTTGTCCTGCATCTACCTCATCCGGCTCTGCAGGTTGTGAACCCTTCAGGAGTTCCTGGATGCTTGCTGGAGACAGGTATCCGGAAGCTTCGCGGACAAGATCCCTCTCATCGATGAGTTCCATCAGGTGATAGGATGGTGGGGCATCCACTCCAACATCGCCCCGGGGCACGGGATTTCAAAACCTTCCATACCAGGAGACGATCACCATGGACGCTTCCCTGGAAGGCTGAGCAGCCCACACCGGACGTCTGGAAGCCAGAGGCATGTGGCTGCTGGAGGATAAGGATCTCCATATCAACATCCTGGAGCTTCAGGCAGTGTTCTGGGCCCTCAAGTCGTTCCTTCCGTCTCTGAAGGGCAAGGTGGTGAGATCTTCACAGACAGCACCACCATTATGTTCTACATCAGGAAACAGCGGGGGCACTCGATCCCCAGCACTCTCCAAGGGAGCGTAGGACTTGTGGTGCTGGGCCGTTGGACAAGGGATGTTCCCTGTCCCTCTTCACCTAGCGGGAGTCAAGAACAACATTGCAGACTCCCTCAGCAGGGACTTGCGCTCCTGCCACGAGTAATCAAGTGGGACAGGCCCCAGATCGATCTGTTTGCAAAGGCGGCAAACTCCAAATGCCAGAAGTTTGCCAGCAGAATACACCAACCGAGGAGCCTGGGGGACATGTTCTCCTTCCTGGGGGAAGGACTGTTCCTGTATGAGTTTGCTCTGCTCCCTCTGCTGCTACGAGTTATCAACACACTCAGACAGTGTCAATGCAGGATGATACTCATCGCCCCAGCTTGGCCAAGGCAGATTTGGTACCCGGACCTTTTCAGCCTGTCAGCGTCGGCTCCGGTCAAGCTGCCGGTGGTTCCGGATCTTCTCACCAGAGAACAAGGTGCAATCCTGCATCACGACCCACGATCGTGGAACCTGAGGGCTTGGCTCCTGCAGTCCTAGAGTTTGGAGCATATGAGTTGCCAGCGGACTGCAGGGAGGTCCTCGCCAAGGCCAGGGCGTCGTCGACTTTGAAGTGCTACGCCACAAGTGGAAACGTTTCGCTACGTGGTGCCGGTCACAGAAGATTACCCCTGTGAGGGTCACGGCCCCACAGATCCTGTCGTACTAGCTATCGTTGACCAAGGCCGGACTGGCCCCTGCCTCCATCAAGGTACATCAAGGTACATCTGGCATCTATCTCCCGCTACACCAGGTCACCAGGAAGATCTTCACTTTGGTCCCACCGACTTGTCAAGCAGTTTATCAAAGGACTTTTCAGATCTTTCCCACCGGTGAAGGCGCCTGCCCCAGGATGGGAACTCAACGTTTTCTGACGGGCCCCCTTTGAACCTCAGCATCTGGCCCTGCTTAGTTTCTCTTGTGGAATATGGCTTTCCTTGTGGCATCACCTCTGCTAGGAGGGAAGATGAGATCCAGGCCCTACGCTGCAAGCAGCCTTACCTGACTTTCCACGCATCGAGGGTGGTACTGCGTACGCACCCCTGCTTTATGCCAGCTGTGTCGGAATTCCACCTCAATGAGCCTTTGGTGTCACCTGTTTTGTTTCCTGAAATCTTTGTCTCAGGCAGAAAGGGCCTTGCACTCATTGGATGTTGCTCGTGCCCTGAAGTTCTACGTGATACGCACAAAGGGTTTTCGGAAGACTTCACAGCTGAAATCTGGTCCTGTGAGCAATGGGAAGGCCTTGTCCAAGGCTTTCGTTTCAAGATGCATCATGCTCTGTCATCCGTTGGCTAACTGACTGCTCCACGGCCGTCTAACAGCCCACTCCACCAGAGCAATCACTGCGACAACGGCGTTCCTGTCTGGTGTGCCCCTGCTTGACATCTGCAGGGCTGCTATGTGGAGGTCCACGCACACCTTGACGAAATTCTACTGCATCGACAGAGATCGCAGAGAGGAGTCCAGGGTCGGCCAAGCAGTGCTACGCAACCTGTTTGCTTGAGATGAATCTGTTCCAGGGGTAAGTGTAATTGCTTCTGTTGAGCCTTGCCACCTCCTGTGGTTGTTTTATGTTGTACTGCTATGTATTCATTATTCATGAGCATGTGAATCCATGCCAGACCCCATGCTGGAGAAGGTTTAAGTTACTTACCTGTAACGATTGTTCTCCAGCATGGGTCTGGCATGGATTCTCATGCGAAACCTCCCTCTGACCCCTCTGCAGCTCTTCTTGGTCATAATACCACTTTACGTGTTTACCAAATCTGAAGATGGCTGCCAGAGGAGGGGCTTAGGGAGAGGACTGTCATTGGATGGGGGCAGTATGACCCAGAGGACAGTGATTGGTTTAAAGGGGAAATACAGTGTGTAAGTGAAAGTGACATTGTTTTTTCTTTTACCAAGGATTCCCAGCCTGACGACAGGGAATATTCATGAGCATGTGAATCCATGCCAGACCCATGCAGTAGAACAATAGTTGCAGGTAAGTAACTTAAACCTTTTTTTAATTTTTGAAAAGCCTCTCAGCCGCTTTGCTGCATGGAATATGTAGCTATTTATCTGGGAGCAGGGGGTACTCTATTCCCTGTTTAATATTTTTAAAACTCCTGGACGGACTCACCCCAAACCTGTCCCGGAAATCAAGTCAACGCTTCATGCCTAAGCTATTTCTCATTTATGTCCAATTCGAGCATTTTTTATGCATTAATGCCCAGAAATGTGGACTATTTCTCTATGAGAAAATGATTGCTAGCAGGCTGAAAACTGCTTGTTTATGTTTTATTAATAACTGTTTCATTTTTTAGTGAATAGTTTTAAAATTGCCAGTTTTGGGGAGGGTGCCTTAACAAACTTTTTGTTTAAAAATATCATTCAAATTCACCCAGCAAGTCAAATGTTACTAGCCTCTCTCAGCCTCTCTGCTTCAAAGCACCAAGACCGATATAAAGGTTTTAAGGAGCAGATAGTCCACCTTTCTCTGTCGAATATATCGTAAAAACTACTGGATGGGTTTAACCCCAATCTGGTCAAGGAAATTAAGTCAACACATTGTGCCCAAATCGTTTCTTATTTAGTCCAAATCTGCCTAGCGGTTTTCACGTTACAGCTGTTAAAAAACTGCACTTTTGTATATCGGCAAATGAAAAGTAGGCTGTAAACTGCGTTTTTTTTAATGTTTTCTGAGGAACTTTTTCATTTTTTAATTAATTGTTCCCACAATTTTCAGTTTTGGGGGAGGGAGGGAGGGTGACAACCTTTTTGTTTGGAAACTTTCTTCCAAATCCATCCAGCAAATCAAAAGTAACTAGCAATAACATTTTGGGAAAAAATTGCTGCTTTTTCATTTCTGAAAATCCTCTTCGATTCTCTGCCGCACAGCACCATGAGAGATATAGATTTGTTTTTGGCAGCAGGGCCACTCTCTTTCCCATCGAATATTTGTAAAACTACTGGACGAATGTACCCCAAACCTGTCCTGGAAATCGGGTGAATGATTCGTGCCCAAGTTGTTTCTCATTTGGCCCAATTCTGTTCAGCAGTTTTTGTGCAATTGGCGTGCAATAATGTGGGATTTTTCACTATCGGAAAATGAATGGGGGTTGGCTAGAAATTGTTCCAAAATGTCCAGTTTCGTGGGAGGCTTGACAAACATTTTGATTCGAAAATGTCATCCAATTCTGTCCAGCAGTTTTTGTGCGTCGGTGCGCAAAAAGTTTGACTTTGGGAAAATAGATCAGAGTAGGCCAAAAATAGCGTTTTTTTGGCTTCTTAATAATTTTCTCATTTTTAACAAATCCTTCCCAAAATTTCCACTCTGGGGGTCGGTGTGGTGGTTACCGGGACTAACTTTTTGTTTGGAAAATATCTGGCAAATTCCCTACCAGTGCCCGGCTCTGGGATCGAATCAAATAGCGGTTCACTGTCACTCGAACAATCAAATTCTTAGACAGAAACACTTGGAATTAAGGTGCCTCACTTGAAACGTCAAGTAATATCCCTCTACCCACACAGTAGACGTGGCTAAAGGTGCCTTGAAGAACTACAAACACTGGCTAAAATCACATAAGATCAGTCTGCACCAGAAAGACGCTGAAAATATGCTGAGAACACTAAGTGGGAAACAGGCCAAAGCTTTTTGGTCTCTAATCTCATCAGATAGAAGAGTGACGAAAGACACCCTATCTAACAGCGTCAGTGAACACGAGTGGTCTCTATACTCCCCAAAGCTATTTGACAAACTTCAACCAAAGAATTCGGACCCTGTTCTTACCGACGATAAATGGGGCATAGACTCCTCTCCCGAAGCATTCCAACGTATAGAGGGGTCAAGCAAGGCTGCCCCCTCGCTCCGGCTCTCTACAAGGCTTACATTGGTGACCTCCAAAGCGCTGGAAGCGGCATCAGAACCGTCCGTCCATCCTCGGGCGAGGAAAAGATCTTGTGACTTCTCTACGCTGACAACATCATCCTAATCGACCAGACTGCTGTTGGGTTACAAAGGAAACTTAAGCACCAAACACAAAAAAAAAATCACCAACATGTTATCTAGTTAAAGACAAACTAAAAAGAGTGCAAGCTTTCAGATATCTAGGCGTCACAATCAGCACCAACTCGCAAGAAAAACCCATGCAGGAAACCATCCACCAAAAAACTAAAACCTTAAGCATTCAAACACAGATGATGACAAAAAGTTTGGACGTTTTTCCCCTAAAGTATCAATTAACTTTTATAAAACGAAAGTAGTTCCAGCAATAGTCTATGGTGCCGAAGCAATGCCAGCCATCCTGTCTGAATTTTGGTCCAAAATAGAATGTCTATTTTGGAGGAAAACACTACATCTTCCACCCTCAACTCCTATAGCATAAATTAGGCGGGAGCTAAGCCTAACCTCACTAAAAGCCACCGTGGTCTAATGCTGTTTAGGAAAGTTTGTGGACCAACTCAGAAACTTTACCAGATGATTAAGACTGAAATAAACAAAGGAAACAACAAGATACTGGCCTCATGGGTTCGCAAAAACCTGCTGCTCTTGGAGGAAATCGGTAGCTCTGAGAAGGAGCTTGAGGAAAAGCCAACGAAAACAGCAAAACAACGGAGAGGATTGGACTGGTGCAAAACAGCCAATACGGCTGGGAAGAACAAACTAGCATCTCACTTAACGAAATAAGCCCAGAAATTTAACATGCCTGTAAACTATCTGATGAAATTCCCCAATAAAAAAAACTCGCTCAATTTTTATGAGAGACAGGTTGAACATCCTAAAAACAAAGGAAATTAAAGTGATTCGGGATAAAACCAAGTCCGACAATTGCCGATATTGTAAGGAGCCTCAAACAGTGGAAACACTAAAACATCTGCTTCTCAACTGTAAAGGCCTATCGACTAACAGAAGCACACATCTTGGTCACCTCTACACATACTTCTGTAGCTTGGAAGAAGAATCCTGGTGGGCATACTTGATGAACGGAGAACATATCAAACCGGTTATTGCAGTGGGGAACTTCTTAGAAAGTCTCAACCTGGACACTAATTAATTCCCTAAAACAGAAACTCATTGACAACCAAAAGACAGCTAAATCTCAACTGACTTTTAAAGAAAACAAAAAAGACAAAGAAAAAGAACCCAACATTTCTAACTAGATCACAAAACTTGTAAAAACTTGAAAATAGTTGAATCAAGTATAAAAATATTTTTTACAAAAATATCTGCCAAATCTGTCATGCAAGTCAAAAGTTATTAGCAATTTAATTTTCAGATTTCTGATGGATCTAGGCAATCACCTTAACTACAGTGTGGCAACGGCCTATATATATATATATATATATATATATATATATAAATAACGTGAAGATTACTGCCAAACATTCCAAAACAAAAACCAAGTAAAGCCTACCAACATAGGGATTGCCAACAACATAAAACACTCTGTGTTGGCACCAAGCTCAATTTAACTGAAGTAATGATATAGCATATCCTATATTTAAAGTGAGTGCTGTGAAACTGTACTATAATTTTAAATTATGAGTTTAGTATGCAGTGTGAATGAGAAATGTTTAATTTCAATTGTCTGTTTGCAGTAACCTTAATGTTGCCATTCACAACATTGTTTGTACACTGTACTTCATTATTGTTTTGGATTGTAGGTAGTACTCTGAATTGGCTGTTCCAGTTTATGTAGACTTTACCTTTTTATAAGTGGCAGCATTAACTCTTCTTAAAACCCTTTTTTCCCCATGATTCCCTCTTTCTCTACTTTTAGGTTTGACATTGTGTGTGTGTGTTTGTTTTATGTGTTTTTGTGGATAGGGTGTATGTGTGTTGGCTTGTGTCTGTATTGTATTCTTGGTGCACTGTGTACCTGCATAGCCTGATGATTTTCCGCTTTTATATTACCAACATTCTGAATGGCTGTATTGTGCTTACACATATTTGGAGTGATTGTACGGTAGTCTTTATTGTACTCACTTGTTTTTTAGGGCACATTACATGTGTGCAGTCTGCTTACATACATTCTGACCAGACTGCGTACGCATATTGAGTATTGCTGTTGTGTGGTGACATTTCAAGCATATTGTGTATGCTGACTTACATTATAAGTGCATTGCATGTGCAGATTGTTCTTACTTATAGTCTGAGCATATTGTGAAAATGTGCATTGTTTTTCTCATTCCATGTTCCAAGCATGTTGTCTGTGCTTACTTACAGTATGTCCTGTGTGTTTCGCATATATGTGTGTATTTTGTTTAGTCATATTCTGAGCGTATTGCATGTATGTGCGTATTGGGATCATGGATGAAAATTTATGATTTTCTTTATGCATTTTCACTTATGGGCTGTGCAAGAACATTATGTGTATGTGTGTGTTTTCTGGTCTGGTCACAGATATTCCATCCATATTTTAGGAATGCAGTCTACTTACTAATTCTCAGAGCGGATTGCACTTAAGGGGGGATTTAGGGAGTGTATGTCTAGTCGTTTCCAAGCTTATTGTCTGTATATAATGGGCCTCATCACGGCTGTGGCGGTTTCCTGGCGCTAAATGCGCCGGGATAACGCCAACAAAAATAGAGTTACTATAACTCGTTCTGGCGCTCTTAGCGCCATATCTCGATTTGCAGTGTAGCCGTAAGTCCTAATTTTGGAAGAATCCATAGGACTCCATGGAATTTTTGGTGCTATTCAGCACTAATTGTGCCAAAAATTGGCGCTGTACCATTCATCTGTCCCTCACTACGAGCAGGATGCAGTTTGCCTTATAAATGCAGGCCTTTCATTGTGACCGCCATCCGAGGTGGTATCGATCAGCTGAGCCCTGCAGCCTCTGGCTGGCCTTTTCGTTTTTGCAGCAGAAGCCCCCGGAGCTGGCAGGCGATCACCGCCCACCTCAAGGGCCGCACTATATACGGTGGATCAGCGGTTCATTTTCTCCTCTTCACCTCACATCTCGGCAGCACCATTCATCTGCCCCTCACTACGATCAGGAGGCAGTTTGCCTTATTACCATCATGGCTGCCATCAGAAGGTTTGGTCTGGTATTCATGCGGATGATTGATTGTATCCATTCTGATGTTAAGGCAAAAGTACTTGTTAATGGATTCATTTCCAAATCCTTTTCCCTGTCTAAGGGTACTAGGCAAGGGTTCCCCATGTTGCCGTTTTTGTTTAATCTAGCTTTGGAACCGTTAGCGGTTTATATTAGGCAATGTAGGGAGATTAGGGGACTCTAAGTTGGGAATACAGAGGTTAGGAGTTTGTCTTATGCAGATGATATGATGATTCTCCTTTCGAATCCAGAGGTGTGTGGATCTCTGTTGAAGTAAATGTTTGAGGAAGTGGGAAAATTGTCGGGACATAAAGTAAATTGGGAAAAAACTGAAATTTTTGCTTTATCTAAGGCGTGTGATAGAAATTTTTTCAAATCCTGGAACTGCAAATGGTCCCCTGGGGGAGTCAAATATTCATGTATACACATTATTGGTGATCTTAATAAAATTGTTCAATATAACATTGATAAAATAATGGACAAAATTGTGATGACTAATAAAAAATGGGAAAGATTGAATTTGAATCTGTGGGCAAAAATGAACACGATTAAAATGGTTCTGTTACCTAAGGTATTATACATTATACAGTCAATACCTCTTTTAGTTTCAAAGAAAAAATTACAGAAGATTAATAAAATGTTTCAAACTTTTTTATGGGGAGTAGGTAAGAGACCTCCTATACCAAAATATATTTTATTGCAGGATGTTAAGGAAGGTGGATTTGGTTACCCAGATTTGGTGAAGTATAATAAGGCCTTTTTACTCAAGAAGAGTTCGCATTATTTTGATAAATAAGAGGTTGAAATTGCAATCGATAGTAGTGACTAGACAGGCTTTAATGTCATGGTTCAGGAAAAATTGTCAAAGTTTTGGTATCAGTAGTGATGCATCCATACGGCATATTGAGGCACTACAACTCAAAAACAGATTTTTGCATTGGCAGAGTTGGATTAGGAAAGGTATATCGAAACTAAGTGATTCACTAGATGGATGTAGGCTACTGCAATTTGATGAACTGCAAGATAAGTTTAACTTGGGGAGGAGGGAGCAGAGTAGATATATGGAACTGATTTCATTAATCAATCAGAGGATGAGTATGATCAATAATGCACTGGAAGGGTGACCGGAGATTTGTAAACTGTTTGTTGGACAGGAATACAATGTGCGTACACGTATGTGTTTCATGCCTATGGAAGAAGGCTATATAGATGCATGGATTAAGCTAAGGGATACCTGGTCGAATGATATTAATGTAGTCCTATCAGAGAAGGAATGGAAGGATATTCTTAGAGTGGGCATGAATTCAGGTATGGATATGAGACTATGTCTAATTAGGCAGAAGATAGTTGGTCGGATCTATTGAACACCAGTAAAGATGTTTAAATTGAAGCTGAGGATGGATGAGATCTGCTGGAGTTGTGGAAGGGATAGAGGTAGCCTATTACATTTACTTTGGGACTGCCCGAGGGTACAGGACTTTTGGAAGGAAGTTCTTGATAGAATCGATATGAATTTTGGTATAATCATTCAGAGGACGGCCGCAAATGTGATTTTGCTCCTGCATAAAGGGAGGTGTGTAAACACTAGAAAACATAATATCTGATTGATAAATCTATGATGGTAGCAATTAAGTTGATTCTTAGGGTCTGGAAGACTAGGAAGAAACCTACTGTGGAAGACTGGCTAGTAGAATTACAGATTCTGTCTAAATATGAAACGATCTTGTTGAAAGACGATAGAGAGGATGATTATCTTTCATTATGGGGCTCGTTTAATGCCTTATATGGATGGTAAAGTAGTGTGGTGGTGGGAAGAGAGAGAAGGGAGTGAGAGGAATTCTCCTATTTTTTTATTCCTCTTCTTCTTTTTTCCCCTTCTCCATTGTTTTATGTGATGTGTTGTATGTTCAAGTGTGGGATATTATATTTACCTTCTTTTATTATTCACATGGGATGGTAGTGTACTGGTGTTTTCAGGTGAGGGTATAATTGGATTATCGATATAGATAAATAGTATTATTGAACTGATGTTATAGGATGCTATTGTTTGCAATAGTTTATTGTTTGTTTATTTTACTGGAGCCTGTGTGATGAATATGTATTTTGATGAAAATCTAATAAAGATATCTTAAAAAAAAGAAGCGGTTTCGATCAGCTGAGCTCTGCAGCCTCTGCCAGCCTTGCCTGATTGGCTGTCCTTCGCTTTTGCAGCAGAAGCCCCCGAAGCCGGCAGGTGATCGCCGGCCCCTTCAAGGGCTGTACTTTATGAGGTGGATCAGTGGTTGATTTGCTCCTCTTCACCTCACATCTCAGGAGCACCATTTATCTGCCCCTCACCATGAGCAGGAGCTAGTTTGCCTTATTAGCGCAGATCGCGAGGGCCTCCCATCATGGCTGCCATCCAAGGCGGTATCGATCAGCTGAGCTCTGCAGCCTCTGCCAGCCTTGCCTGATTGGCTGGCCTTTTCGTTTTTTGCAGCAGAAGCCCCCGTAGCTGGCAGGTGATCGCCGGCCCCTTCAAGGGCTGTACTTTTTGAGGTGGATCAGTGGTTGATTTGCTCCTCTTCACCTCTCATCTCGGCAGCACCATTTATCTGCCCCTCACTATGAGCAGGAGCTAGTTTGCCTTATTAGCGCAGACCGCGAGGGCCTCCCATCATGGCTGCCATCTGAGGCAGTATCGATCAGCTGAGCTCTGCTACCTCTGCTGGCCTTGCCTGAATGACTGGCCTTTTCGCTTTTGCATCAGAAGCCCCCGGAGCCGGCAGGCAATTGCCAGCCCCCCGCCCTCCAAAAAAAGGGCCTCATCTAAGGTGCCAAGTCCCTCCCTGTCTGGCCTTGGCCGGTTCGTGGTTGGACTGCGGGGCCCCTCCAATCATCCCAACATCCCGGCGAATAGTTGATGACCTGCAACATTGCACACCCACCCACCCACCGAGTAAGCTGCCTCTCCTCTCTGTCTGAGTGCCTCGCTAACTATCTGCCCACATCTGGAACCTATCCTCCACCTCTCCTACCAAGTATTGCTGCAGCTCCCTCCCACTAACTCTAGCTGACTCTGGGCTACTCGTCTCTGGTCAGCGTCCCTCAGAACTCCCTCCGCTACTGCAGCATGTGTCACCTGGACCTCCACCCTTAAGTGCTCTCTTATCGTGTGCTCTGATAACTGTTGGCCTGCCTAGGTCTACCTAGCACATGTACCGCATATCTTTTAGCCTTGCCTCTTACTCTACACAACCACCATCTTGTGCTGCACTATAATGCCTTGCCTGATAACATTCTATTGCCTCGTAATACCTTGTGGTAAATTCAATTGCATGTGTGCTTTCCATCTATGCACCCACCTTTTGTGCTGTTTTCTAATGCTCTCTGCAAAAGTCGAATCTAGGAGTGATTTCTAATTTGTAAACACTGTAAATCTGGGCTTTTCCAGTGTGCTCATTGTTTTTTTGCAGGCTTTCTGTTTCGCCTGCCTTCTCTCTTACTCGCGCTAACATCTACAGGCCCCCAAACCTCCTCCCTCTTCCTCTATGAATGGGCTGACCCGTTCTACTCTTTTCTTGCCTCCTCCCCAAATCTATCTTCGTTGGGGACTTTAATATCCATCTCAACACTCCAGATGTTGCTACTGTTCTCTTTCGCAACCTCTGCAACACTCTCCCCCTCACTATCCTTCCCTCTGGCACAACCCACTCTGCCGGACACACCTTGGATGCTCTCATCTCAACAGACATCCCTTTTTCCAGCCCTCTCTCCTGGTCTGACCATTCTCTCCGCTCCTCCCATCTTGACCTCCCTTGTCCCCTTATGATACCTTTGCCTGTATTGCCAATCTCCTTCTCCGTCATTCTACCGATGAAGCATGTGTCAAACACTGCATTTGCCTCCTCCTTCATCTCTCTTCCTCCCCTGTACTCTCCCTATGACTCTGTTCTTGCTGACCTACATCTCTCCATCTCTAACACCCTTGACATCCCTTGACATCCTTGCCCCCGTTATGAGGTCCGCATGAAGCCTGCCTCCAAATGCAACTCTTGGTATCACTCCGACTTGGAATCTTTGAAAGGCAAGTGCAAAGCTGCAGAGCGAAGTGGCAGGCATCTAGTTCTTCCTCTGACAAACTGGCCTGCCGCCTACTCCAAAGGAAATATCGTCTCACCATCTGTTCCAAGAAGAGGGCTCATGTCCAAGCCTGTATCGCTGCAGCCACCAATAACACAGCTGATCTCTGCCGCCTCTAACAACTCGGCTGAACTTTTCAAAATCTGCAAGGAACTCCCCAATCCCACTGCAGTAACCTCCTCTCCTCTTTTCTCCCCGGCCCTCTGCGCTGCACTGTCCACCCACTTCTCCTATAAAATTGAGGACATCCTGTCCTCTCTGTCATCTGGTTCCCCCAATCCCCCCTCCTATCCCCTCCCTTGGCCACCCTCTCCCCCCATACTCTCCTGCCTCTCTCCCTTTGCACCAGATGAGATCTCAAGAGTTGTCCGCTCTATGAAAGTCTCCTCTAAACAGATGCTCCCCTGGTCCTCCAGAACGATCAAGGACAACATTGCCTCTCTCTCCCCAGCCTTGGCTGACCTCTGCAACCAATTATTTGCCACTGGCTCGTTCCGTCAACCCCTTAAGCACTCTCTTGTGCACCCTCTCCTAAAAAAAGCAGTCTGGTGACTCTTCTTGCCACATTAACTATCACCCTATCTCCACCACCGCTTTCTTGGGCAAACTCATGGAAAAGCTGGTCATCCCCCAACTGACCCTCCACACAGAACTGGCCGGCTACCTCTATGACCACCAGTCTGGTGTCAGGGCAGCCAGTGGCATGGAAACTGCTCTTATGAACACCTGTGAAGACCTACTCTCTAATCTGGACTCAAACACTCCCTCTGTTCTGATCCTCCTTTCTTCTGTCTTTGACACTGTCAACCACTCTATCCTCATAAACTGTCTCCATGATACCCTAGGCATCACAGACAGAGCACTGGCGTGGCTTACCGCCTACCTTTCAAACAGACCATCCCAAGTACAAATCGGTTCTTTTCTCTCCTCCTCCTCCTCACTCTCTAACTGTGGTGTCCCTCAGGGCTCTATCCTATTGCCATGGCTTTTCAACATCTACCTGGCCCCTTTGGCACACTTGATCTGTACCTTCTCCCCTCATTTCCAGTGTTATGCAGATAACACACAGCTCTCTTTCAAGCTGCCACCCTCTCCCTCCTCTGCCTCCTCCCCCATTCCTGACTGCTATTCAGGCATGGTGTAAGACAGAGATCCTCCGCCTCCTCCCCCATTCCTGACTGCTATTCAGGCATGGTGTAAGACAGAGATCCTTCTCATTGGGACACCTGCTCCTTTTTTCCCTCCCACTCTCTGGCCAGACTCCTTGGGTCCTCTCGCCTCACCCACATGTGAGGCAAAAAAAACTTGCGATCATCTTTGAGTCCTCTCTCTTCTTCTCTTCACCCATCACAGACCTTGTCAAGAAGTCCAACTTTCAGCTGCACCTCCTCAGGGGTATTCTACCTTTCCTCATCTTCCCCCAGAAGCTCAACGTCTCCAGGGCCTTGGTTTTCTCTAGGATAGACTTCTGCAACTGCCTTCTTTCTCGCTTCGCCACATTGAACTAATCCAGAATAGGACTGCAAGACTTATCCTTGGCTTCAAGCCCAGTGCATCTGTCCAGGCCTAAAATGTTTCCACTGGCTCCAGGTGACTGCAAGGATCAAATTCAAAACCCTTTGCATCATCCACAAGGCTGTCTGGTGCCTGGGACCCCTTTACATTGAGCTTTCCCTCCCTAAATACCTCCCGGTCAGAGTCCTTCGGTCCTCTGGCTCCAACTCTCTGCAGGTCAAACGTTTCTCCAAGCAGAGAGATGGCGGTAGATCCCTTTCCTCAGCTGGCTCCTCCCTCAGTAACAGCCTCCCTCCCCCTCTCGAACTTGAGCCGGATCTTCTTAAATTCCGGAAACTTTTCAAGAGTTTCCTTTTCTCCTCTTCCTTCCCTCTCCCCTTCCTGTGCTAAACTCTCCCTCTGCTGTTGCGACTGGGGCCTAGTCCCGTCAGAGTCATACAGGGGCCATACCACCCACCCCTTCCAGTCCCCCCAACATCCCTTGTTAGCACTTGTCCTCTGGCTCCCCAACACCCCTTGTCAGCACTTGCCCTCAGGCTCCCTTTCCCAGACCAGCCCAACCTGGCCCTCCCTGTCCACTGCACTCATCCTACCTTCCTCCTTTTCCCTCTGGCACTTGCCACCTTGGCCCGCCCAGCACTTGCACGGTAGGATTGTCACAAGGCCAATATAACAGTTTTTTGTTTCTTTTGTTTTTCTGCTTCATGATTCCTATGTCCCTCCCCTCCCCCTTCTTGTCTTGTGGTGACTGGAGATCCGATTTAAAAAAACACCTCCTTTACACACGCAATCATCCTAATAAATTCATCAAGTTTGACATTTTTTTAATTTTTGTCCAATGCATGTATTTACAAATGGGGTGAACATACGTGGATGTGGTCAAATAGTACAGAGAAACACGTTTTCTCATTTTCTTATGTAAGGTGACATGTAACCTTAACAATAGTGTTGCAACTGACACAATTACATGTATATATTTCTGAGGCTTGTGAATCTTCTGAGGTTCACATGCTTTGCCTAGGCCGCTATCTAGTGGTTGCTTTGAAGAATTACATCTTGATTTTTTTCTGATTCGAATATACAGCATCGAGAAAGGGTGTTCCTGTCAAACTACCCTTATCGTATGTGTATAGGGTGCAAGATTATTCACATGCCAATGTCTTCAGAGGAATTTCTTTCGCCATTGGTTGGCCGCGGGAATGCAGAGTGGAGAAAAATTTAATCATTTGACACCATTCTCCTGTATAGTTTGAAGCCGAACAACTGCTGACACTCGACACCGAAAAAGCCACAAGACCAGAAGCAAGATCTTCTAAGTTGTTCAATGACAACTGCTGTCTGGGTGCACAGTAGGGAGAGTGGGGGTGCGGGATGATAGTGTTCGAAAAGGCATTTCTAGAATTCCTCTATTGCCTTCTCCCACATTTTCCAAGGGCACGCTTATTTTCCGAACCATCCATGTAAACCACTCAGTTTAAATTCTTTCTAGGTTGTGTGAGGCAGGCATGGTATCACAAGTTAGACACAGACACAAAGATAAACGTTTCAACACTTTTATTAAGCTTTTTAATGGGGGTTGGAGACTTCCTAGCTGGCCCTAACTCTATAATGGGAGTAGTCTCGACCATTAAATAAAAGTAAATAGTTAGAGTCAGTCTAGTCAAAATAAAGAAATGTCTGTATATACGAAGCCTATGCTTGCCCTCACGTTTTTACAATAATTAAGTGGTGGGAAATAAGTCAAAACAAGAGTGTATGAAAAGAAGTCAGGATGATAATGGAGTTGGTTAACACTCCCTTCCCCAAGCTTGAATAATAAGAGTTTGTTAGGAGCTTGGGTAGCTAGTTGATACAGTTGAATGAGGCACAGTTCTTCGAGGCTTCCCTCGCCTGGCTCGGAATTCACATAGTTCAACAGCATACAGTTAACTCAAGCTTCCCTCGCCTGGTTTGGTATCAATTTTTCAAAACACAGTTTTCTCAGGCTTCCCTCACCTGGTTCGGCATCAACTTACAAATGTTTCAAAATGGGGGTTTCCTTTGTAAGGGGGAAGGGTCCTTTTGCCCCCCTGTACATTCCGCAT
Source organism: Ambystoma mexicanum (assembly GCF_040938575.1). Classification (NCBI taxonomy): domain Eukaryota; kingdom Metazoa; phylum Chordata; class Amphibia; order Caudata; family Ambystomatidae; genus Ambystoma; species Ambystoma mexicanum. Next base: position 1,270,442,727 of record NC_090929.1, on the reverse strand, counting down.
GAAAAGGAGTCTATTTGCTCATCCCATCATAGGGAGACGTCCCCCTTGTCTTTCCCTGACGACAGTGGAAGGAAGCCATGGGACGATACAATAAAACTCTATTTTGTACCCAATCAGACTCCATCTTTGTACTAGGCTGCACAAAGATTTCTAATAAGTCTTCCCTCCCCTCGTCCAGCACCGTGCCACCTCCTCCCCTGTCTGCGCAGCTCCAGCCTTTTTGTGGACAGCACTACGGCCAAGCTTCAGGGTAATTTAGCCAGCCTACAAGCAACAAATATTTCACTGGTGTTGGAACACGTCTTTTTACATATACCACAGTACAGCGCTAGCAGAATCATATTCGAGCTCGAGGCAGAGGTCAAACTGGAGATGGGCTTCCTCTGCTTCCACGCAGTGACTTCAAGGTCCATGCCCCCACCCATGTTCCCCCAGTTGGGGGAAGATTAACATCATTCACCCATGCATGGTAGAGGATTGCATTCCAAAAGGGGGGGTGGGTTGAGTGCAGCATAACAGGGATACTGTGTGGAACTGCTAGAGAGGCCTCACAACCTCCCACCGGGAACAAGAAAGATGCAACAGGGCCACCTATTTCTGTTGCAAAAAGAAGTTCTGCAACTGTCGAACCTGTATCAGCAAAACAGGTAAAAACAGGTATTTACTCACTGTATTTCCTAGTGCTGGAAAGATAAGACAGTGAAGCCTGTACAAGATGTCCGGCCAGCATACAAACATGTAAAGCCTCAAAGGTTCAGAACAACAACCCTCCAAGAAGAAAATGCACTTTTAAAAAGGTGGATTACATGGAAACGTTGGCTATGAAAGATGCATACTTATATATTTTAATGTTCTCAGGGCACCACAAGGATCTGCACTTCAAAGTCATGAACAACATTTTCAGTTCAAAGGGCTTCTTTTCAGGATTGCATCGCCACCTCATGTGTTCACAAAGGTTCTTGTGGTGGTGGTAGCACATGCATGCCGCCAGAACTTAACAGTATATCTCGGCAAGGGGTCTAATAACTGGGAGAACACAGCACAGTTCTATAAAACATTCACACAGAAGACCATAGATATTCTACACCAATCAACAAAGAAAAATCAAGCTTTTCAAGCCAAGCCAAACAATTGAAAAGGTTTCTCTTGATGTCCCGATAACTCAGTCCAAAGGTTTAGAGGACATAAAGTTGCTAAAGCTAAATAAAAGCCTTTTTATTACTTATTTACTCACCTCTTTTGTTTTGGGATAGGTTTACAGCCATATTTTAAGAAACATTAAAGCCATCTTGGAAGATTTGTTGACTAAATTGTTTAACTTCCTATGTGAAGGGAGAGGTTACCTCAGTCAATTTTGGAGACTAAGTTTACCATAATTCTATAACCGGGGAAACATCCCAAGTTCTTTTTGTCTTACTGACCAATCACTTTAATCAACCTAAATGCCAACATATTTACCCGAATTATAGCCAATAGGTTGGAACAGTTGATGCTGTTACTAAAAGTACTTGATCAATCTGGGTTCATAATCCATTGGAATTGACGATCTGCAAAGTATTATCCCCCTTTTTTGACAAAGCAAAAACGATCCCAGATCCAGCCCTACTTTTATAGTAAACAGAGATTAAACAGAGATTAATAGAGCGCTCACAGACAATATATAGTAAGATAATTTGCTTTACAATGGAATTCCCTGGCAACTAGATTCAGGGTAATCCAAATTCCCGGCATCACCATAGGTAAAACATTGCACATGATATCACCACAGGTGAAACGTCACACAAGATTAATCTATTAAATTAGCAGAGTTTAAAATCAATCAGACTAAATCGGAGATCTTAATTATTTCAGTTTCGTGTGCAGTTTCATGTGCAGAGAAAAGCAGAGTGAAGACCCGTCCACCATTTGCCTTGGCCAACAAGACCATTAATTATTTAGGCATTTGGTTTTCCTTCTAGTAGTTAATTTGAAGCTAATTACCCACCTGTTAGCACCACAATTAAGAAAGACTTGGCTAAATGGAACAGAGTGCATTTATCTTAGCCAGGGCCAGGGTGAAAGACTGTGAATAAATCTAATTTACTCCAAGGATGATGTACTATTTCCAACCAGTTCTGATTCCTCAGCCCAAAATCAAACTAAAGAACGGGAAGCAATGCTTCTAGACTTATCTGAGCAGGTAAAACACCCAGGGTTAAAATAACAAATTTAGTTTGCAACCAAGAAGAAGGGAGGCCTAACTTACCCTAATCTTTATCTTAATTAGTTGCTCAAGTAAGTGTAGTGGTTGAGTGGGTTCAAGAGTGGTTGGAGAAGCACTAGTTATTGATTGAGCAATCAAAAGTGGGTACGAGAATCTAGACTCAACCATGGTTTCCCAGGTAGCTTCGATCTCCTAGCCTATACCAATGTATGATGACAAGGGTAACTATGAACGTATGGGACGAAGTGGCAAATTTCCAAGGTTGATGACGTTCCCGTCTTCGTTTATGCCTAATATTGCAAATGGAGACTTTACTCCAGGAATGGTAGAAATTGGCCAATAAAAGTTGCTCCAATTGATATGTTCCAAACAGGTGAGATCAAATCCTTTGGATAATGTAAAGTGGATTTTAAGTTTATGAAGATTGACCATTTTAGATATGATCAAATAAGACGTTGGATGCTCCACCCTTCAATTAAAATGGATGAATAGAGAAAGCTGACATTGTGGAAGGACATGTTTCAATTAGCGGAATCTATAAAAAGGCATAGGGCCTCATTACACGGAAGGCGGTGAGCCATGGCGCTATTAGCACCATGGCTCATGCCGGTAAAATACCGGCACCGCCTTGGCGGAAAGGGGATTTACCGCCCCATTCCAAGTTTGGTGGGGCGGTAAATCCCCCTTCCGTCATTGCCCTTCCCCATTCCCATTTCTGCCCCATAGGGCTCTATGGGAATGGGGAAGGCGCTAATTACGGCACCGCAATTTTGCGGTGCCGTAATTAGCTCCGAGGTCCCTTAGCGGGTTGGTTTTTAACGCCTGCAAAAAGCAGGCGTTAAAGCACCAACCCGCTAAGGGACCTCGTAGTAAGGCGGTAATGGTTAACGGTCACCGTTACCATTAACGGTGGCCGTTAACCATTACCGCCTTCCGTGTAATGAGTCCCATAGTATCTAAAATACATGCCATTTTAAATTAAAAGTTTTCATTGGCAATGCAGACAAATCAGGATAAAAGGCAGGAAGAATTAGAGTTGGATATAGGGCACTCGACCTGCAGCGGAACCCATTATCAGATGGCCAAAACCACAACCTGTACACAGCAGAAACACCAAGAAACATAATTTACATGTCATATCTCACAATTACGGAGACTCCATAAAATGAACCCAATAGATCTGAGCTTTGCTAGAGCAAATGTGGCTGAATGGGACTGCCCGAAATTGAGAAGCTTTTGTTTGGTGATCACATCAGAAATTAATGGTTTTGTGGTTTGGAGGTCCCCTCTAATACATTTTATGTTACACAGGGTGCTAAACAGACTGAGCTATATCCACTGTCTTCAAATAAAGGGCAGTTGATCACACTTTTATCACTGGCAGCAAGGCTGACCATCCTTCACTTTGAAACAAAGAAAACACTGGACCTATTGCCCTGTGGTTGAGCAAAATGTGGAACTTTATGTCAATGGAAAGACTAATCTAAAACATTAGGATACAGGGAATACATGAGCATTTGGTAACTTTACCTGCTTTATCGACAAGAGGCGTTTAGAATCCTTCCATATCTGTAAAGTTAAGAACCCTAAATGTATTATGTTATCCTTTGTACTAATATATTTTGTAATGTTATCTTTCGCATTGATCTGAGAACCTCTTCCAATACTTTTTTGCTTTATTGCTTGAGAGGTTTTCGTGTCTGGGAGGAGTGGAGTAGGGAGATTACAGAGGGGAGGGGAAGATTATATGCAGTCTATGATGTTTTCAGCTTGGAGTATTATTGATTTGTTAAAATTTAATGAAAAGTGTTTAAAAATGAGTACTAAGCAGAATATTGTCTCTGGCTGCAGGACAGTGACTATGAAAACCCAGATGGCCAGTCTGATTCAGAAACATATGTGGTACCCAGTGAAGATTATTACGATGACAGCTACGAACCACCACCAACAGAGGAAGAAAAGAAAAAGGTGTCTCCAGCCTTTTCATATAGCAAAGGAGAATATGCAGGTATAGAACAACCCATCAAACAATCAAGTTCTCATTTATATCGCACATTACCTGTCAGCATTTTGGACATGAACATGTAATGATAAGTTCTGCTTGCATTCATCACCTCCCTTTCCTGAAATCAGTGGTAGGATAGTTTATTGCAGTGCTTCTGGAGACTACAAGGAAAGGAAGTGACAAACTATATGACAATCTGCAGAATTGTATTCATGATTGTTGCAGAGAATGCATATACAATCTATAGAGAAATCACAAACCCCTGTGAAAATTACCTTTCTATTTGTCCACTTAATGCCAAAAACAACTTGACAAACTGCATCAACTAGCACTCACTATTTGTGTATTTCTAAAATGGTTGAATATGTCCAAAGCAAGCGGTCCCAGAAATGGACTATGGGTTACTTTCTTGGCTACCAAAGCTCAACCACCACATTCTGCTATTTGCCTCTTTTATGGCATAACTGTTTAATTGTTATTTTCTCCTTTCTGAACTAAAGCAGAATTTTGTCTACTCCGACTAGTTGGCCATCAGTTACCCTTTAGAAATATGTACTTCACATGGGTATAGAATATGATTTGTTTTTAGGATTTAGATGACCGTTGGGGCTAGCAATGTTGTTTCTCTCAACCATTCACACCCGTGGTCTTTACAGCTTGTAAGACATGGAAGCTTCCTGTAAGATAGAGTAGAAATGAACTAGTGATGAGGTGTGAGTTTAGGCGCTGAGAAATCCATGTGGTCATTTCCCTCCTACAAGTAATCCACTGAGGCAGGACATACGAAATAGGAAACAGTTGCATATCTGCTGCTCCCGCTGAAGGCTTACCTAATCGTGCTTGCATTTTCCTTTCGCATCTTCTCACAATCTCTCTCTGACACTCTCCTTGTGCATGCTTGCATTCGTTGTCTACCTATCTCACTCTCTAATCTCTCTGTTCCTCCTTCACATGCCTTTGCTCTCTATCTCTATTACCTTCTCTGTGTGTCACTCTTTCTTCCACATTGTCTCCCCACTCTGTCACTCACAGTGTCTCTCTAATTCTCTCATACTCTCTATGTCTAAGGGCAAACACCCTTACTAACTATCTCCCTCAGGGAATAATCTTGGTTGGGCATACTCTAGGTTACTTAATGCAGTTTAATGTAACAATATGTGCCTTCCAGAAACTCAGAACCCAACTTGGTCCTTCCCTTTCTCACCCTTTTACTCCTCACTCTGATGGTCTGTCCTGCCTTCCACCTTCTTCTTCTCTCTGTCCCTTCTTCCAGCCACCTTCCTTTGTCTCTCCCACACTACCACTCTTACTCTCTATTTTCTCTCACATCTCTGTCTCTCTGCCCCACTCTCTCTCTGTAAGTGTGTGTATATAAAACATATCCTTCGGGGAAAATACTTTAGTTGAAATTACATTAAGGTGCCTCTTTCAAGGAACTAGAACCCCTGAAATATAGCAGGTGTTGGAAACTATTCTACCTTACTGCATGGCACCCCAATGTGAAATCACGTATGACGGCACAAATCATATGACTGGAAAATACCTGTCAGAGTGATTCATAAGGTATTTGATAAACACATTCTATAGGTGGACATTTGGTGCATGCTAAGATAGATGCAATATAGTCAGTATGCCATGAATGCTTAATTGAATAGAGAAGAGTATTTTTCCAGCATTAAAACAAATGAAAGAATACCTTTGAAAAATGTCTTGATGCACCATATAATCTATGATTTCATAAGCCCTAGAAAGAATGCAACATTAAGCAGTGGATTATGTTATCATTCTTTGTACTAATAACCTTGTGTCCTCAGCCAGAGATGGCCCCAAGAACACACAAACTCTCAAAGACAGTATAGCCTTTTTATTAGATTAATCGTAAAGCCACTTCCTAATGGATGTTCCTCTCTCTCTCTCTCTCTCTCTCTCTCCATCTCTCTTTCTCTTTCTCTCTCTCTCTCTCTCTCTGTCTCTCTCTTCTAGTGAGGGCCGTTCCCTCCCTAGAACAGGCTTCCCTCAACACTCGGGATGGTCTCTAGAGGTTGATAACGCCTACTGTCTAAGAATCTGCCTGTCTATTGGTGATGGCAGAGATTGCTGGCACGTTGAGTGGACCACTCTGCATACTCTCTGCAGTTGTATCCCTTGTTCTGGTGTGTCCTGTATTGTGCTGCATCATCTGTTCACTTTTAGGGGCTATTTTCAGAGACAGTAGCTCTCTGCTGTCTCTCTCCTGGGTAGGTCACTCGCTTATTCTTCCACCGCTAGGCATGCTGGATGCTGAAGTCCTGGTGGACAAAATGGAGACTGCCCAGCGTTATGCAATAAGCCATAGGGCAAGAAAAGGTGGTATTAATTGCATTCAAGCAGGCACAAGTAGAAGGGACAGGGACTGCCCCACCCCAACTCCCCCACCCCGCCTGTGGGGCAGGACTGGATCTGGTAAATACCCCGGTAGGCCTCCCACCACAGGTACAGAGGGGTATCTATCCCCTCTTGACAGGGTCAGGTCCAACCTGACCCTGTCTCATTGCGAAACATGTAAATGTATTTCCTCATGATTGACCTATACAGGTCATCTAACATAAACATTATTTTTTCTCATGGGTGGGTCTGACCTTATCCTTGATTGAAATAAATCAGTTTGTTTTGTTTGTTTATTTATTTGTATAGCGCTCCTGACCCAGGGGTATATGGGCACTTAAACATCAAGTTACAGGCAAAGGTAGGGAACATTTGTACAGTTGTGAAGCATATGTATAGTTGACAAGAAAGCAGTTAGTGCAGAGATAATAATAGGCAGACATAGTAAAGGATACATTCGTACATTAGGTATGCATACATACATAGTTGGTTATTTGTTGAGTAACCAGGCGATGACCTTAGTTCTGAAAGGTTGGAAGGTGGGGGTGGATTTGATATCCAGTGAAATGGTGTTCCACAGTTGTGAGGCTAGAGCTGGGAAGCTGGATCCACCAGCTCTTTTGAGGGAATATTTGGGCACCGTCAGTTGTAGTGTATTGGAGGATCTAGTGATTCTGGTATTCTGTCTGAATGTAAATTTGTTAGTTAGATAGGGCGGGGCTAGGTGGTTAAGAGCTTTGTAAGTGAGGCAGATGGTTTTTAGGTCTATTTTTTGTTGGATGGAGAGCCATTTGCATGAGATTCTTGTAGCCGATGTATAAATGTAAGGGGTTCAGAAAACCTTTAACTCTCATTAATTGTACTATCCTTCTATGGACTGGTGCAACGTTATAGGTACTCTACTCATAACATTTATTTTGTCACCATGTTGTGAAACTGTATAATGTGGACTTTTGATAATGTAACTGCATTAATACCTTTCAACATATGCTGAAGCCTAAAGATTCTACATTAAGTACCCATCATAGTGGGCTTTCATGCAAAAGGCACTCATTTAAGGGCATATTTATGAAGGTATAAAGCTATTTGTTTATTGTAAATATTCATGCAATACTGTCAGACTACTGTCTATTGGAATATCATGGTTGAAAAGTGGCATTATCTTTAGATGTGACTTGAAGACAAGCAATGCACTTGATTCCATTTTACTATATTATTTAGGTGTAGTAGTGATTTTTTTCTATGTTGCATCTCACACATTCAATGTGATCTACTATACTTGTGATGTCATTGATAATGTCATAAGGAATCGTGTAATCTGCTATTAAGGTATCACTTAAAAGTTTATGTTAACCAAGGTATAAGGAGAGTATTTAATATACTAAGGAATGAGAATGAAGTAAACAAATTGTAAGGGAATTATGCCTCGACCTGGTTCTCAGGTTTAATAAAGGTATACAGCCAAGAACAATAACGCATCTCTAACAGCAACACGGATTGGGTTAAAGTACTGGAAATAACATTGTGGAACATTGCTGGAGCACAAATGTTAAAACAGTATGTGATTATGGATGGCATGTAATAGAACAATATAGTGTGTCTACAGGAAACATGTTTAACCATTGAACTAACCTGTAAACACATGACAAAAGCATGGGGTCTGGCATGGATTCGCATGCTCATGAATATCCCCGTCATCAGGCTGGAAATCCTCAGTAAAAGAAAAAATCAGTTTCAGTTTCGTTTCTGAACTGTCTTTCTCCTAATAACCAATCATTGGTCTCTGGGTCATACTGCCCCCAGCCAATGACTGCCCTCTACCTAAGCCCCTCCTCTGGCAGCCATCTTCAGATTTTTACTGCACGTTGAAGTGTTGGGAGTCCTCGTGCTTAGCTCTCGAGCTTTACTGCGTATTGCATTTTTTCATAAGAGTTTACTCTTATTTTTCAGTCAATCCGAGCCTCGACTGATTCATCTTCCGATCAACAGGGACCCGTTTCGGAAATCTCTACGCCACTCAAGTGTGAATTTTCGTTGAATTTCACTTCTTGGAGGATTCCAGAAGATCTTGGAGGCCTACCCCGCATGGTCATGGCCGAAGACAAGGGAGACTTGACACCTCTGTTTAGGATCTGCCCAGGATGTGGACTACAGAACGTCTTCAAAGAGGATGGACACTCACGGTGCCTCTACTGCCTGCACGCAAATAAATCGCACATCAAGGAGGCCTGTGCAAACTGCAAGGACATGTCCTCCTGTACTATGAAGGACCGCCACAAGCGACTCGCTGACTGGCTGGAGTCGAAGAGCCCAGCGGCAGGTGAGCCCCGGCAACATACTTCTCTGAAGAGAAAATCCGAGCGGTCTTCTGAGACCTTTGAGGGCACTCCGGCGACGGGGGCCCAACATAAGGCAAAGCACCGCGAGTCTGCAGGCACCGGGAGCGCCGTTGGTACTGGCTCCCTCGGCTGTCAGGCCGTGCGTGACATCACTGACACTGTCAACCATGAGGAAGACCGTACCCTCAGTTCCACTGTTGGACGACATCTGGGACGAGGGACTGTCCCTTCTGAAGAAACCGTCCACGGCCCCAGAGAAGAGAGACCGGTACGAGAAGAAGTACCGGGTCCCAGGTTCCGCTCCTATGTGCCTCAGGACCCTGCTGTGCCCGGACTCAGTAGTCTCTGCGGCGGCCAAGAAGAAATCAGCAGTGGCGACGGCATCAACTTCCACTTCCCCGCTGGACGGCGAGGGGAAGAAGCTGGACGCCATGGGACCATTAAGGCGGCCAACGCTCTCGTTATCGTGGCTCGCTACGATAGGGAGCTGTGGTTTAAAATGGCCCCCCACCCCGGACTTCTTGCCGGACGACAAGAGAGCGGAGGCCCTCGAAATCCTGCAGGAGGGCAAGGTGGCTTCTGACAACGCCATCACAGTAGCCACAGACATCGCCAACACTTGTTTTCGCCAGATGGCCAACAGCATTTGCCTTCGCGGTTGGCTCAGGGCCACCGATTTCCATCAGGACATAGAGACCAGGGTACTGGGCATGCCCTTCGACGGGAACAGTCTGTTCGGCAAGGCCATGGACGAGTCACTGTAGGCCATCAAGGCAGACACTGAGACGGCCTGTGCCTTGGGCATGCTCCATCCGCGACGCCCATCCTTTCGGACCTCTGGAGGTAACCCCCTAGGTGCCTCCAAAGGATTCGGCGGCAGCTCTTCGGCGTACCGTCAGACGGCCCGTTCTTCGTCGCAGAAAGCCTACAGGGGCCGCAGCAAGGCCGGTGACAGCGTTGCCAGGGGGCCCAAGGTGGCAAGGCCTCGGCAAAGCAGGACTGAACTGGCCGTGGCGTCGGGCCCCCACCCGAGCACCCCAGTGGGACGCCGGCTGGTGAACTTCGTCGGCATGTGGAAATCCATCTCCACCGACCGTTGGGTGCTGGGTGACCTGAGTTCCAAAGGAAGTGTCCCCACTTTCCACCGGTGGCCAGGAAAGAAAGCCACATTCCACATCTATTTCCACAGGTAGGAGCAATGCTGGAAAAGGGTGCAATAGAGCTTGTCCTGAAGAGGCTCCGGGGCTCTGGAGTATACTCGCAGTACTTCCTTGTCCGAAAGAAGACCGGCGGCTGGCGACCCATCTTGATCTCCGCCACCTCAACAAATATATAAAATTCCAGAAATTCCGTATGGTCACCCTTCAACACATGCTGGGACAGCTGGAAGAAGGGGACTTCCTGACGCTACTGGACCTGGAGGATGCATACTTCCACATCCCCAAATGCAAGGGTCATCGAAAATGTCTGCGCTTCGTGGTCCAAGGGCAGCATTATCAGTTGAAGGCACTGCCCTTCGGTTTGAAGTCGGCGCCAAGGGTCTTCACCAAGTGCCTGACACCCGTGGTGGAGCGGCTGCGCCTTCAAGGGGATCCACGTCTACCCCTATCTGGACGATTGGCTCATCCGAGCAAAGTCAAGGGAACTCGCCGTCGACCACACAGCGAAGACCATCTGCCTGCTCATGGAACTGGGGTTCTCCATAAACTATGCGAAGTCCTGCTTGGTGCCATCGCAGGACACCCTGTTCCCTGGAGCCAGGCTCAACACGGTGGCGCGGCTGGCTTCACCGTCGAAGGAGAGGATAAAGGCCATCCTGCGCAAGGTACAAAGGCTGTTGACCATGGAAGTTGCCAGGGTGAGGTCCATCAAGTCCCTGCTCGGCATGATGTCGTCATGCATATACCTCGTGCGGCTGTGCAGGTTGCGGATGCGGCCGCTTCAGGAGTTACTTGACGCCTGTTGGATACAAGTGGTGGGAAGCTTGGAGGACAAGATCACCAACAACAAGACTTTCTGGCAAGCGATCCGGTGGTGGGGCATCCTCGCGCATCTCGCGGCGGGCATGGACTTCCAGACCCCAGCGCATCAGGAAACGGTGACGACGGACACCTCCCTGGAGGGATGGGGCGCACACACCGGAGATCTCCACGCAAGAGGCCTTTGGCTCCCGGAGGAGAGGAAGCTGCACATCAATGTCCTGGAGCTCTGGGCCGTTTTCTGGGCTCTCAGGTCCTTCCTTCCGTCCCTCAAGGGCAAGGTGGTATGGGTCTTCACCGACAACACCATCACAATGTTTTACATCCAGAAGCAGGGGGGCACCAGATCCCCGGCTCTCTCCAAGGAAGCGCAAGATCTGTGGCACTGGACCGTCGCCTAAGGGATATTCCTGGTACCCTTTCATCTGGCAGGAGTGAAGAACACTGTCGCCAACTCACTCAACAGGGAGCTGCACTCTTGCCACGAGTGGGACCTTCGGCAAGATCAGGTAGATCTCCTATTCCGATGATGAGGCAATCCCCAGATCGATCTGTTTGTGACAGCGGCGAACACCAAGTGCCGGAAGTTCAACAGCAGGTTTCCCCAGCCGGGGTGCTTGGGGGACGTATTCTCCTTTCCTTGGGACGGCCTGTTCCTCTATGCATTCTCACCGTTGCCGTTGCTTCTGCGACTCATCAGTCAACAGACGGTCCTGGTGCAGGATGATCCTCATCGCACCGGTGTGGCCGAGACAGATATGGTTCCCGGACCTTCCTGACATGTCAGCGTCCCCTCCAGTCAAGCTGTCGACAGACGTGGATCTTCTCGCCAGGGAAGGAGGCGCGATAATGCATCACGACCCAGGATCGCTGAACCTGCAGGCCTGGATCCTGCAGCACTAGAGTTCGGAGGCTACGATATCCCGGCGGACTGCAAGGAGGTACTTGCCAAGGCCAGGGCTTCCTCTGCTCTTTAGTGCTATGGACATAAATGGAAGAGGTTCTCTGTCCGGTGCCGTGCACAGAAGATCAACCCTCTATGGATTACGGCCCCTCAAGTGCTGCCGTATTTGCTGTCACTGGCCAAGTCGGGGCTGGCATATGCCTTCATCAAAATTCATCTGGCGACTATCTCCCGCTACACCAGAACTCCGGGGCGGTCGTCGCTATGGTCCCACCGCCTGGTGAAGGAGTTCATCTAAGCACTGTTCCGCTCGTTCCCGCCGGTGAAGGCTCCGTCCCCGGCGTGGGAGCTCAATGTGGTGCTGACCAGGCTCATGGGTCCGCCATTCGAGCCTTTGCATTCGGTGCAGCTGAAATTTCTATCATGGAAGACAGCGTTTCTTGTGGCCATCACCTCCGCAGGATGAGTGGGAGAGATCCAGGCCCTCTCCTGTAAGCCTCTGTACCTGACATTCCACGAGACGAGGGTAGTGCTGAGGACGCAACCCTCCTTCATGCCCAAAGTGCCATCGGACTTCCATCTCAACGAGCCCTCGGTGTTGCCTGTTTTCTTCCCATTGCCGGCTGAGTGGACTTTGCACTCGCTGGATGTGGTTAGAGCGCTGAAGTTCTACGTCGACCGCACAAAGAGTTTTTGGAAGACATCACAGCTGTTCGTGAACTTTGGCCCTGTGAACCAAGGGAAGGCCCTCTCCAAGGCTTCCATTTCCAGATGGCTCTCCGGCTGCATCATGCACTGTCACCAGTTGGCAAACCGCCCGTTGCCTGTCCGTCCGAGAGCCCATTCAACCACAACGATCACTGCTACTACGGCGTTCCTGTCTGGTGTGCCCCTGCTGGACATCTGCAGAACTGCTACGTGGAGGTCGACGCACACCTTCTCGAAATTCTACTGCGTTGACCGGGATTCCAGGGAGGAGTCCACAGTCGGCCAAGCAGTGATGCGCAACCTGTGCGCTTGAAGGTGAGCCTGGTGAGGAGGTAAGAGACGCTTAATGATGAGTTGTTGAAATGCTTAATGTTGAGCCTTGCCACCTCCCATGGTTGTGCATGTTTGTTATACTGCTATGTATTCTTGTATTCATGAGCATGTGAATCCATGCCAGACCCCATGCTGGAGAAGGAAGTGTAGATATGGTGAATTATCGGACTCATGATTTGAAACCTAGATCTTGAGAAGACTTTGATTACTGGTATAATGGTGAGGTAAAATCTAAGAGGACATACTTGAACAGAGAATTAGAGTGAAACATTATACATTTGAAAAAATAAGAAATCAATTTGAAATTTTGATTTCCAAAATAGATACAAAGATAAAATGCATATCATGAGGGATCAGGGTGTGGAAGAGCATGAGGGACAAGGAAGGGCATGAGGGGGCTGGACAAGGAAGGCCATGGTGGGCCAGAAAGAGGAATACTGTGAGGGAAAAGGATGAGGAAGAACATGAGGGACCAAGATGAGGAGGAGCATTAGGGACTGAACAAGGAAGCCTATGAGGCACCAGAAGGGGGAAGATCATGACGGTGTAGAATGAAGAAAAGCAGGTGGGACCGAGATGAGGAAGAGTATGAGTGGCCTGGATGATGAAGAATATGAGGGTCCAGCACTACTAAGAACACGGGTGACTGGGAAAATTAAGCCTATGTGGTGCCAGTAGGAAGAGCATAAGCGAACAGGACGAGGGAGAGCATGAGGGAATGAGACAAGGAAGTGCATGAGGGATGTCATCTTTGATGTCCTGGGTGTTAGTCTTAGCAGTGCACGGTGGTGGCGCGAGCTATGGTTGCTTAGCTTACCATAACTGGCGAATTGCAGGGGTTTTTCGGTTTTACTTGGAACCATAACGTCCCTTTAACAACGTTTTTTACTGAATTTCATAGGTTTTTAGTAGCGCAACTTAACCATAACGTCCCTTTAACAAAGTTTTTTACTGAATTTCATAGGTTTTTAGTAGCGCAACTTAACCATAATGTCCTTTTAACAACGTTTTTTTACTGGATTTCATAGGTTTTTAATAGCACAACTTAACCATAATATCCCTGACTTTATATACATGTAACATAGAACATACTGAACCCCAGCTAGTGATTTTGATGTCCGTGAACTGTGCGAATATCCGTGGACGGACGCGGACAACAGCAATACTACCCAAAAACTCAGGGGGTATCTTAAATTGTTATATCATGTCATATGAACACTTCACAAGTTCAAAAATCAGCACACAAACACATTATATGTACTAATAAATAAGAAGTGGAACCTATATATCTAACACATCAACCATTCATTTAAATACAATATGTTCTAAAATGGAACATACCAAAAGAAGAAAAATAGCCTTCCAACATGATTACCTCACAGAAACTCCACAACTAAGAGCAACAGCAGATGTACAGACCAGTAAGAACACACCTTACCAGAAGCTAGTAAGTGTACTTCATTTTACTCATATATTTCTAAAATGTCTGTATTAGATGCAAAAAAAGTGATATCATTTTTTTTTCTCACAGAAATGTCTAGTACTCTGGAGTGGCTAGAGGAGCATTTCCCTCGTGAGGAAATGTCTGAAGATAGTGAACCTAATGGTAGACACTTTTCTGTATAAACCAATTAATAAATATTATTTTATATATATTTAGCATATACATTTTTTGTACAGACCATACAAACATTCGAATTAGTAAACAAAAAGAATTATTAGATAAGACTCTCCAGCACATGGAAGAAAAAATGGACATATGCATGGACAATTTCAACAATTTAAAAAACTTTGTGGAGGATCACTTGAAAGAAAAAACTGGATACCATTGTCCCACATGTACCTGTCCCCCCTCACCATATCCCAATCAGTTATCCCCAAATCCTCTCCATGAACAAAAACGTTTTGATGAGACTTCCATCCCCTCTTCACCTCCTATGAATCCTCTTGAAACCCCCAATTCTCCTGTTTTTGTTTCAGTTTCTGCCTCACCTTCTCTGTCATAAATTTAACATCCATATAAAATAAAGTAAAATTATTATATTGTGTCCTAATTCATTTCTTGTCTCTTTTTAAAAAGCAGTTCAGGTGTCCGTGGACAGCGCAAGTGTCCAGAATGTCTGTAAAGAAACGAAAATGGGGGCGTCCTAAGGACACTATGGGCCTCATTACACGGTAGGCGGTAGGGGTTTACCGGTACCGGTAAGGGCACCGGTACCGGTAAACCCTACCGCCTTACTACGACTTCCCTTTGCGGGACCCGACTTTAACGGCTGGTTTTACCAGCCGTTAAAGTAGGGTGCCGCAAAGGGACCTCGGAGCTAATTACGATACCGCAATTTGCGGTACCGTAATTAGCACCTTCCCCATTCCCATTATGCCCTATGGGGGCAAAAATGGGAATGGGGAAGAGCCTTGGTGAATGGGGAATTACCGCCCCCGCTCACCTTGGAGTAGGGTGGTAATTCCGCCATCCACCAAGGCGGACATGGTAAAATACCGGCGGCAACCATGGCGCTCATAGGGCCATGGTTACCGCCTACCGTGTAATGAGGCCCTATGTCTGTCCATACTGTTCGCATGCAAGTTGAAACTGTTCTAAGAACACACCTGGTGTTCGGGATGTCCGCAATCAAACTACCACATGCAGTGTCCTGAAATGTTCATAAATAAACAAAATGGGGGTGTCCTGAGGACGCCAGACCTGTCCGTATTGTTCGCAGGCGAGTTGAAACTGTTATAAGAACACAGGCAGTATCCTGAAATGTTCGTAAATAAACAAAATGGGGGTGTCCTGAGGACGCTATACCTGTCCGTATTGTTCGCAGGTGAGTTGAAACTGTTCTAGGAACACACGCGGTGTCCTGAAATGTTTGTAAATAACCGAAATGGGTGCGTCCTGAGGACACTATGCCTGTCCGTACTGTTCGGAGGCAAACTGAAACTGTCCTAAGAACACACGCTGTGTCCAGAAATGTTCGTAAATAAACAAAATGGGGGTGTCCTGAGGACGCTAGACCTGTTTGTGCTGTTCGTAAGCAGGTTCAAACTGTTCTAAGAACACATCAAGTGTCCCGGGATGTTCGCAATTAACAAAATGGGGGTGTCCTGAGGATTCTATGCCTGTCCATACTGTTTGCATGCAAGTTGAAACTGTTCTAAGAACACACCTGGTGTTCGGGATGTCCGCAATCAAACTACCACATGCGGTGTCCTGAAATGTTCATAAATAAACAAAATGGGGGTGTCCTGAGGACGCTATACCTGTCCGTATTGTTCGCAGGCGAGTTAAAACTGTTCTAGGAACACACGCGGTGTCCTGAAATGTTCATAAATAAACAAAATGGGGGTGTCCTGAGGACGCTATACCTGTCCGTATTGTTCGCAGGTGAGTTGAAACTGTTCTAGGAACACACGCGGTGTCCTGAAATGTTCGTAAATAACCGAAATGGGTGCGTCCTGAGGACGCTATGCCTGTCCGTACTGTTCGCATGCAAGTTGAAACTGTTCTAAGAACACACCTGGTGTTCGGGATGTCCGCAATCAAACTACCACATGTGGTGTCCTGAAATGTTCATAAATAAACAAAATGGGGGTGTCCTGAGGACGCTATACCTGTCCGTATTGTTCGCAGGCGAGTTGAAACTGTTCTAGGAACACACGCGGTGTCCTCAAATGTTCGTAAATATCAAAAATGGGTGCGTCCTGAGGACGCTATGCCTGTCCGTATTGTTCGTAGGCAAACTGAAACTGTCCTAAGAACACATGCTGTGTCCAGAAATGTTCGTAAATAAACAAAATGGGGGTGTCCTAAGGATGCTAGACCTGTTTGTCCTGTTCGTAAGCAGGTTCAAACTGTTCTAAGAACACATCAAGTGTCCCGGGATGTTCGCAATTAACAAAATGGGGATGTCCTGAGGATTCTATGCCTGTCTGTATTGTTCGCAAGCAAGTTGAAACTGTTCTAAGAACAAACGCCTGTTCGTAACTGTTTGTTTTGCTTGTGACGCACTTTTAATTAGTTTCAGGACCCAAACAGTGTCCGTAGAAAACCAACGCGCATGTGCAAAACAGTTTCAGTGCATTTGGTGTCCTGCGGACACCCGCTCCCTTCGCGGACATGTTCGCGAAGCTATCATATGACCGCACCCACGCTGAGCGTGTGTTCTGACTGCGGACACTGTTCGTGTCCCCGAACAATTTAAACCTACCTTTTCAAGCAATCCACAATATTTTTCAATAATAAATCACCATAGCACAAGTCCCAGACATTAATCCCGAGTTTCTACATACTTTTTGGGACTTTTTGAAACTTTTTTTGGTGTTCGATCTGTCCGCGGACAGCGCGTGTGTCTGTGAACCACGCACAAGCACCCCTATAAAAGGCCACACCATAGAGCTCATTCTCATTGTGTTTCTGGCTATCTTACAGAACACAGTGCATTTTGCTGCCAACTATCCAGATTTTCATCTGAAACCTGATGGCATCCATGGCTGCAGTACTGCCACCTGGTGCTACATCTGCCCCAGCACCACCCCCGCCACCACCACCACCTCCCCAAGGGTCTGAAGAGGGGAACAGGAGTGAGGATGCAGAGGAGGATGAAGAGGATGACGAGAATGAGGTAGTGGAAGTCCCTACTACCAGCACTCGGCGTGAGTGTTGGGTGTGGCGGTTATTTACCGTTCATGGTAATGTACCTAAGGCGCGTGCAAACCAAGTCACCTGCAACGAGTGCAAAATGGTACTCAGTCGCGGGAGGCTTTGTTCATACAGCTTTGTGACAACTACTATGAAGTGACACCTAAGGTCATTCCACACTGGGGCCATTCGCAAGGTTGTACCTTGCGAGGAGCGTAGTAGGTTGACTTCCTCTACTATATCCTCCGTTTCCGATCCTGTCACCACAAGGAACACTCCTGTGGGACAGCGTATTCCTCAAGCTGCCTCACAGGCCATACGCAATGCTGATGACCCTTACCTTTCGATGGTCACAGTTGTGTGTATGTACTGCGACGCAGTACTCTGCAGGGGTAGAGACTTCGAAGTGCTTTTGAGACTCTGGTCTCAGAGGACGAGAAGATTTGCTCACTACCCAAGTAAGACCCACTCTATATCTTCCTCTCTCCACCCACCCTTTCTTATCCCCGTGGTTGGTGTCCCCCCTTACCCTCCTTTTCCCTCCTTCCTAGTGTGTCGTGTATAAAAAAAAATAAAACAACAAAAATAAAAAAAGGCTCTTTTCAGAGCCGCCTTGCACAGTTTAAAAATAGAAGTGAAAATAAATTAAGCAGGGCCTGGTAAATTTTTTAGAAGTCCGCGGACAGTCCGTGAACATCAAAATTTTGGGGTGCTGCCCTATCATAACCATTGCAGTTTTGTCTGGGAGGAAGTGGTGGCTCTGAAAAGAGCCTTTTGGTGGTGTTTGTTTGTGTTTGAAAAATTTGAAATGCTCAACACCTACTACAAAATGGATGCTGTAATTCCAAAAAAGGTCGCAATGCATTTTGTACATTTCTCAGAAAAATCTGATTGCCAGCATAAGTAAGATGGACTCCATCTCTGCGAAAAATGTATGTGCTACGAAACATAATATTTTCATTGTGAAAAGAGGACATGCCAAAATCTCTTAGAAAGGCACAAACAGCCTTATTGACATTGCCCTTTGCTTTCTCCATTTGTGGACCAAATGAAGAAGAACGAAGCCACATTTGTCTCTGCGCAATCCGTGAAAAAATTACTTGAGAATTTGGAAACATGTCCATGACCTTCCCAAGTCCTTCTTTCATTGCAAATTGCAAAGAAATTCCAGACACATGTCCTAAACTGTTCCCTCCACAATGAATTACAATTATGTCTGGATGTTGCTCTGTCTCCAAAGTAGCACAGAGAGGTAGCAAATCCAACCACTTCATTCCACGTACTCCATGCCAGTGCACTTCCACATGTGGGAATCCAAGATCTATAGCTACTCCACAGCTTTCTGCATGCACCTTCAACAAATGTATCCCAAAATCCAAACAATCTGTTTTCTGAAATACACAGCCATAGCTATCTGTTCTTCTCGCAGCAAAAAGAGTATCTGAGAAACTCTCTCCTGGCACAACACACCCACTAAACTTTACTGACCAATCCCTTGCTCTGCTCATTCTCATTTGCATGCCTCCCCACCCCAAAATCTCCGGATGTAACAGGCGATGTCCGCGGACTACCGCCATGTCCGCGGACATATCGTAACATGGACAGTCCTTCTACCATTTCCATTTCACTTTCTGTGCCATTCCCTCATTGGATATAGCTAAGCAGTCACATGACCATCCACCAATCACATCCAAGACCTCTACATCTAACTGCATCATCCTAGATCAGCACTTCAAATGTACTGTTAATCTCTCTGAGTACAAGTGTCATATCATTGTAAAGCACCTTCTACAAGAAATACTGTACAAGTCTCCAAGATTTCTACTTGCAGCTGCATGCATATCCATATGCATGAACACAAACTACAGGTATACATATTTTCTGTATAGTACATCTACAATTCTTATAGATTCATCTAAACAAATTAACTGACTTTTAGCTTGTATAATCTATAAAATGAATTTACTGTCATTTTTCCCATCTCCTATAATCAACTGTCACTTCCAAACCTATCTGCTATTTAATTTCTTTTTACGCACACATTTGCAAAGCATGTTGAACTAACTTATTTAAAGTACAATATAAAGAGTTAACATACTCAAACAAAATTGCATGTTCAAATATCAAACAACAATACTTGTACAAAAACATAAAAATCATTGTCTAAATTAAAATCAGTGTTATATAAAAGCAAAATTACTAATTTGTTTCCTTTACAATTGCAGTGAAGACCACTCTCCTGAAAAGAAGCAGCCGAATTTGAACTACAAAGAACAACTAAGAAGAAACCTGCACATTCCAGAAAAAAAGTAAGTTAAATACCACCATAATATTTGTACTATTACTCAAACACACTCTAAGGTTAATTCATGCTATTTCGGCGCCTAAAAATAGAGATTGTGCACCATTCTGTCCACAAATCCCCATTTCTTAAACAGAGATTTACAGGCAGAATGGCGCACACATTCCCATTTTTCGGCGCACAAATTACCCAACTCAGCCCTTAGAATTTTGATATTATAGAACAAACAACTGTTTTAATTGTATAACATTAGATTTAATATTTGTACTTCTCCACACCACTAGCTTCCTTTCTACTGTCATCTGAACCCCAGTTTAGTAGCATATAAATTCAAGAATACTCATCCCAACTAGTTGGAGTTGCCCAATGCACAATCACACGCCACCACATACATCTTTATCATCATAGTCAGACACTCATGCACACAGCACACATACATTGCAGAACACCCCAACCCATACCTTCTTTATTTTTTTCAACAGACCCTAAAGAATGCCTACCAAAAATCAAGTCTGTAGAAAGCAACGCAGAAGTAGAACAAATGAAAATAGAAGTGTCCAAAATAAGCATCCATCTCTAGCAGAATTTGTAAAAAAAAGTTCAAACAAAACAGCTAATACATTTAGCGAAACAAAACAAGCTTCAAGTACAGAAACATTGCCTCCTCTATCAAAATGTAAAACGAAACAGAAAACAATTAACAAAAATTCAGCTACCACTACTGATAAAACTTCTCCTATAAATCTTGATATGGTGCCAAGTAAGCATACCAAAAAAAGTATTTTAGCAAAAATGTTCTGTCACAGAGTCCTTCAAAATCTTATAAAAACAGGAGAGAAATCAGGCACAACCCTTAAAACCTATCGTAGGAAATTAATCTTAGAAGCTTTGATAGACAGTGCAATCCTTCTCAAGAGAAAGTTATTTATTTTAGTGTTAAACAAAATGAAACCACTAACAAAACTAATGACTAAATTACAAAAAAGACTTCTCAATAAACGGAATGTCAACAGAAATAACTTCTTAAATATCTGTGGAGGTGAGTGGAGTCACACTACAAGCACAGAACCATATTTTAATGAAGAAACATACAAACAAAAGCAAACAAATACAATTGCCATACATAGCAGTATTATGTACTGGACGAGGTTATGAAAAAGTTAATAATACCATAATGGAACAAGAAATACTGCTTACAAAAATACCCCCAGAAAACTTAGAATTACCTCTCCATTCAACTGAATCAGAACAACTAGTATACAAATGGCCATGCACGTCAATGTGTAACATTCCCAAAAAATCTCTCAAGTCTTTACGCCAATTCCTCAATCAATATGTGAAAGGCAAAGACAAAATCAAAATTAAACTACTGCAAAATATGGATACCTGTCCAGTGCGCAAGTACACAGGACTACAAGGACATTCATTGGCCTGCATTTCAGGACCTACTTGCAAAATCACCTTCCATTATATCAAAATTATACCAACACATCATTCAACTATAAGAAATCTAGTCTATAAACTGTACTATGCTAAAAGTCCTTCTTTAGCACTAGCCAATTTAAATAACATTCTTCTGCATGGTACAGCAAAAGACCTACTTGAAGAAATCGACTATATCCAGAAAAAATATTTTGGAAGTGAAAGCCACTTACAGAATGAAATGGCTTTAACACAAATTAGCAACAATTCTATGCATGGCGACCTTCTACTACACACATACAAAAAAGAAATACTGAAATTTAAAAGTACATCTGCTGAAGTACCAAACCATGTGTGTGTATGTTGCCGCAGAACTTTTTTATAAAAGTAACACAAAAACTGTAGACCTAACATACAAAATAGAAGACAATGAAGATTCTAAATGGTTTGAATTAGCTCTCTACCTTATAGCAGAAAACAAATACAAAACTTGACAACAACCAAACTCCTTCACGTGCTATCACAAATAATTTGGAATTATTTCCACTACCAATACCCCTACAACAACTCAATTTATATGAGAGCATCATAGTGCACCCCTTTCAAGCCTTAAAGTTAGACAATCCTTGTAATATCTAAAAGACAATAATGAATACTACAAATAAATTAATATTGACGAAAACTTGAAGGAAACCACTGAAATAATTCAAGAGTCACCAGAAGCTGGTCAATTTGAGCTTCTAGATCCTGCTACAGTATCCAATACTTTAGACCATTATACAATTCATCCATTGCACTCTAATGACACCGTAGAAGATGCACTAGAAACGTACCAAATGCGACAAACAAAAGGATCACCAATCAGCATATGGGAAAAAAGTATAGAAGCACGTGCTTTTCCTCTACTCTTTCCTACTGGCAAAGGAGGAAGATACGATGATATACCTATTCAAATAACAGCATCAGAATACCGCTTGTTACGGATGTATTCTGAAGATCCCAGATTTAGACAAAATGTGGAATACATATTCCACCTACTCTTTGAAAGTGAACTAGCAGCTTTATGTTACGGAGTTGCACACACATTAAAATCAGGATCCCACTTTCCAAATATGTCAGCTACACAATTATTACAAAAAGTGCGACAAAAAGATGAGGTTTTACAATCAAGTATTACAAATCTATTAGCAAGCATGCGTGGTACTAAAGAGTACTGGTTTCGACGTCATGGAGATGTACGTTGTATGATAAGAAACCTTAGCCCACCCACTTGGTTTGTTACATTAAGTTGTGCAGAATATGCATGGGAAGATTTACATAATTTCCTACGCATATCAAACAAAAACAAAACAAACAAAGATATATTAACACCTGGAGAACTTTGTTCTCTAGATCCTGTTAATGTTTCAAGATATTTTCACCATTGCTTCATTACTATGCTACACTTTATTTGTAATAAAACTGTTCCTCCCCTCGGAGAAGTGCAACACTTCTTTTGGAGAAAAGAATACCAAGCCAGAGGAGCACCACATATCCACATGCTTTTATGGATTAAAGATGCTCCTAAATTTGGTCAAGACAATGACGCCACTGTGTTACAGTTTATTGAAAAATATGTCACTTGTGAAATTCCATCAGAAGCAACAAATAGTTATCTTCATGCACAAATTTTACAATTTAAAAGACACAAATGTGGCAAATATTGTCGTCGCAAATACAAAAACAAAGGGAAATACTACACCAAATGCCGCTTTGGTTTCCATAGACCGGTTACAAAAACAGGTCAAGTAAACATATTCATGTCTTCAGTTAGACATAGTGTTAAAGGTAAATCACCTAAAAATACATATTACATAAAAAGAACAGAAGAAGAAAAATATATCAATGATTACAATGCAATCATTGCCCACTTATGGAATGCAAACATAGTTGTGCAGTACATTGCAGACAATTCCACTGCCGTTGCACGATATGTTACAGCATACTTAAACAAAGCAGAAAAAACAGAGCTCCAAGACCTCTGGAATGACCTGTCATCAGACAAAACACGGTCTCAGAAATTATACAGCCTGGGCATAAAAATGCTCTCCCATAGAGAATGTGTCTCCTATGAAGCAGTAGATTGTTTAACTGGTACTGCTTTGTATGGAAAATCTGAAAATATAGTATGGCTAAGTCTTGGTCCTACTAAATCTAGAAAAAGAGTTCTAAAATCATACGACAATATAGAAACAATCGCCAAACATGATCCCAACAGCCAAGACATTTTAAAAAACAATTTACTGGACACATACTACCCAAACAGAAGTACCACTTTGGAAACCATGGGCCTCATTCCGAGCCCGGCGCTAACCAATGGTGGTAGTAGCGCCTTGGTCGGCACCGGACCCGTACCGGCACCGCCCTGGTGGAATGGGAAATTACCGCCCTATTTCCAAGTTGACCAGGGCGGTAATTTCCCATTCCCCAGGTCTCTTCCCCATTCCCAAATGAGCCCCCATAGGACTCAATGGGAATGGGGAAATTGCAAATAACGGTGAGCGTACTTTACGGTCACCGTTATTGGCTAAAAAGCCCCTTGCGCCCTCGTCCCTAACGCCTGCTAAAAGCAGGCGTTAGGGACGAGGGTGCAAAGGGAACTCGGAATGTGGCGGTAAGGGATTACCGGCACCGGTCTCGTTAACGGTGACCGGTATCCCTTACCGCCATACTCAGAATGAGGCCCCATGTGTCTATACCACATAGCCCAAAACTTCACATACAAAAATAATATAAAACCCGATGAAAAAAAAGGTAAATACAGAGTGTCAAATTGTGAAGGCAGCTTAGTAAAACTCACCAAACCAAATTTAATTAATCATATCAAATTGTCATTAAAGACTCCTCAACATAAAGGAACTATATCACATGTCCCTGCTACAACTCTTTAAATCATGGAGAAAAGAAGAAGAAATACTAGATAACTATGACTCCTATGAAGACGCTTTCAAAGCAAATGAAAGCACTATAACCGATGCAAACTTACACAGTACAAAACAATGTTGCACAATGAATAGCAACGCGAAGAACTCCAGGCCCAACTAGATAAGGACACGGACGGAAGTAGAAAAAACCATGTGTCATTACTATACTACAATCAAAACTAAACAATGAGCAACGTAGCATTTTTCAAGAAGTAACAAAAGAAATTGCACATGGTGTACAACATGAAAACAAAGAATGCACCTGCCAAAATTACAAACCTATACTACTGTATGTCAGTGGTGAAGCTGGTTATGGCAAAACATTCTTAACCAAAATCATCAGTAAATTCCTTCAACAATTGACAAACAACAAACTGTCAGCTGTTGTCACTTCCCCTAAAGGTTTAGCTGCCTACAACATAGGCGGTGTCACTTTACACCGATTACTACTCCTGCCAGTAGAACACCAAAACAAATGAGACTTTTACAAACTTTCTACAGAAGCTGAATGGAACTACGCAGTGTATTAAAACAAATGAAAATGCTACTAATAGATGAAGAGAGCACGGTCTCCAACCTAATGTTGGCTTTGATTCACCTCAGATTACAAGAAGTACTCAAAACAAACTACGAAGAGCTCTTTGGTGGAAAACACATTATTGTTTTCGGAGATCTTCTTCAATTGACACCAGTTAAAGGTGAGCCTATTTTTAAAACCTTAGGACACAAATTCTGCCGTAAAACTGTTGGCAGCATTGGAAATGTCAACCTTTGGCAACATTTCCAATACAGAGAATTAACAGAAAACATGCGGCAATCTGCAGATCTCACTTATGCCAACATCTAAAAAAGTATTAGAGTTGGTATATTATCTCAAGAAGCACAAGCAATATTGAAAACCCGGCACATTCATGCACTTTATGGCGATAATGCATGTGCTACGGATGTTATGGAACAATTAGCCCACAAAAATGTCAATTGTATGGCGTTAATGCCAACTCCTGCAAGCTGTTTCAAATTCAATGAAACAATGTTAAAAAAAGAAATGCAACCAATAATTGAAATTAGCGCCACAGACAAACTAGACATACATGGTATGACACTACCCATGTGTGAACAAGCCACAACGAGACTAAATAGTTTAGCAAATTCAATCTCCAACACAGCTGGATTGGAAAAAATATTAAAATTATCCTTAAATTACAGAGTAATCTTAAACGTAACCTTGATGTGGATCAAGGACTAGTTAATGGAGCACTGGGTACAGTTGTTGGCTTTCAAACATACCCACGTGACAACAACATTCAGTTTGTCAATATTCTCTTTGACAAACTTTCAGAAGTGAAAAGGATAGGACGCTCAACAGCTCGATTCCTTCTCTTCAAAGACATGTATGTACGCAGAGAACAATTTTCTCTAACTCTTGCATACGCAGTCACCATTCATAAATCACAAGGTCTTACCCTAGACAAAGCATTGATAGACATTGGTAACACCGTCTTTAAAGAAGGCATGAGCTACGTAGCACTATCACGGTTACGTACACTTGACGGTCTATTTCTAATCAACTTTGATGCAAGTAAAGTAAAAGCTGATATTCCTTGCATTTTAGAATACAATAGACTTCGTTCACTGTACACCCCCATCTAAAAACATATTATGTTCCACAAAAAGTAAAATGTTCTAAAAGAAAACTAAATCAAACAGAAATGCAACAGAATGTAACTGTAAATCCTCCAAAGAGAATAAAAAAACTAATAGTTCATCAAGTACCACAAACAAAAAAGAAACTATTAGGGAAAGTAAAGCAGGTACTTCTTCAAAAAAGAAAGACAAACTCAAAAAAAGCACTCAGATATTGAACTACCTGGTCCATTTAAACTTTCAAATGTAATTGGTGTAAATTGCTACGCAAATGTAGCAATGAATATTCTATTTCAATTACCACCAATTGTTGACAACATTTACTAACACAGTACAGACCAATTGTGTTTGCAAATGTTATTACTTCATAGAAATGCAACAAACAATCCTGACAACACGTATAGTGTTTATGGAATAAGACAACAATTGGACTACTGTGCTGGAATGGTGAAATTCACTATAAACTCACAGGAAGATCCACAAGAATTTCTAATTTACTTACTATAAGTACTGGAAAACAAAAACATACCTATATATGAAATCTTCCAGATTTCATACATGTGGAAACATACATGCACTCTCTGCAACAATGTGACACAAGAACAATCCCCAATGAGCGCTTTGTGTATGTATCAATACCTAATTGTGAATCCGTTCCATTTCAGCAACTTGTACAAAATGCAAACCATGGTAGATTATGTACTACCTGCAATTTGGATAATCGCTCCACCTTACTAATACAAACACATAGTAAATATGTAATACCAATGCTTCTACGCTACAATGCAGATGGTACCAAAAACAACTGCAAGCTGACTGGATTCACACATGGTCAAGTACCACTTGGTAAGAAAACCTTCACAACAATAGGTATAATCTACCGCACAGGAGCCACAACCAATGCAGGTCACTATACTGTATATATAAAAAAAAAATGTGGATGGTTCGAATGTAATGATAGTACCATTACTCTAAAGCAGAGATTACCTGCAAATCTTACAAACGCTTATTTAATCTTCTTAAAACCAAAATTTATTAACTAAACTGTACTTAAACATTAACTAAACTTCTATTAAAAAACTATAAACTGTTACAATATGCAACAGCTATATAACTGCCCAAGATTCTACAACAACTAAACAGATAAATGAATACTACTAAATTATATAAAAAAAAATAGATAGTTAGAATATGCCAACTGGTATCTAACTGCCCCAAGATTTTACAATAACCAAACAGATAAATCAATACCACTTCATTATAAAAGAAACTATAAGCAGTTAGAATATGTCAACAGGTATCTAACTGCCCCAAGATTCAACAACTACCACTAAATTATAGCGAAAAATAGACAGTTAGAATATGCCAACTGGTATCTAACTGCCCCAAAATTTTACAATATCCAAACAGATAAATCAATACCACTTCATTATAACAAAAAATAGACTGTTAGAATATGCCAACAGGTATCTAACTGCCCCAAAATTCTACAACAACTAAGCAGGTAAATGAATACCACTAAATTATATCAAACAATAAACAGTTAGAATACGCCAACTGGTATCTAACTACCCCAAGATTTTCAATAACCAAACAGATAAATCAATACCACTACATTATAACAAAAAATAGACAGTTAGAATATGCCAACTGGTATCTAACTGTCCCAACATTTTAGAAATATCCAAACAGATAAATCAATACCACTTCATTATAACAAAAAATACACAGTTACAATATGTCAACAGGTATCTAACTGCTCCAAAAATCTGCAACAAGCCAATATATAGAGCATTAGCCAGAAATAAGAAGTGAACACTGAAATCAAACAAACAAATAGACTGTAGCATAACAAAAAAAGGTATTTTTTTAATCCAACATGGATTTTTTATTTCTCCCACAGACCCAATGGTTTTAGCAACAAACACAGAAACTGAGCAAATTGCACAGTACAATGGTTTGTAATCTACTAAATATGAGGGTAAAAAAAAATGTTGATTATTCAATGTTATAAGTCGTAACAAAATACCAATACTAACATGATATTTTCTTTTATCACAGAAATGAACAAGAAATACATGTACTCCAGTTACTAAACCAAACAGTAAGTATATAATAATAAGTACAACCATCGCAGCAAATCACACCCATAGTGACTTATAACTTCAGTGCTTATAAATTTGGTCTTGTCTATGCACCTAAGACTATAGGCCCTGCCCACAACCACCACAGCATATCACACCCATAGTGGCTTAAAACTTTGTTGCTTATAAATTTGTCCTTGGATCCCAAAGTTATAAGCCACTATGGTGTGATATGCTGCGGTGGTTGTGGCCAGGGCATAGAGTCTTGGGTACATATGGCCATGCTTCCAAGACTCTATGCCCTGGCCACAACCACCGTAGCATATCACACCCATAGAGTCAAACATTTTAACTATGCCATATGGGCACTTTTAATGTCCGCAGACATGATGAGTGTTCTTAGAACAGTTTCAACTTGCCTACGAACAGTACGGACAGGCATAGCGTCCTCAGGACAACCCCATTTTGTTTATTTATGAGCATCCCAGGACACATGATGTGTTCTTAGAACACTTTCAACTTGCCAGCGAACAATACGGACAGCGTCCTCCGGGCACACCCATTTTGTTTATTTACGAACATTTCAGGACACCGCAAGTGTTCTTAGAACAGTTTCAGCTTGCTTGTGAACAATACCGACAGATGTAGCGTCCTCAGAAAACCCCCAAATATTATTTGCAAACATCCTAGGGCACTTCATGTGTTCTTAGAACAATTTCAACTTGCTTGTGAACAGTACGGACAGGCATACCGTCCTCAGGACACCCCCATTTTGTTTATTGACGAACATCCACCGTCCTCAGGACACCCGCATTTTGTTTATTGACGAACATCCCAGGACACATGATGTGTTCTTAGAACAGTTTCAACTTGCCTGCGAACAAAATGGACAGGCATAGCGTCCTCAGGACACACCCATTTCGTTTATTTTCGAACATTTCAGGACACAGTGTGTGTTCTTAGAACAGTTTCAACTTGCCTATGAACCATACGTACAGGCGTAGTGTCCTCAGGACACCTCCATTTCGTTTATTTAGAACATTTCAGGACATCCGTGTTGTCTGCGGACAAAGCGAACACAACAGGGCGATCTACCGCCTAAATAATACAACATTTAACCCATCTCTTACTCCCCCACCCTCCCCAAACTGTCTTACACACCAACACACTCTACTAAATAGTAATTTTCCACCAAGTTTCACCGTGCTGTCCGCGGACATCCGCGAATCCAAGATGGCGGGCGTTCCCGAAAATCTGACGCGCTTCACGCTCTTCACAGTCCAATCAGCGAACACGTTGCATGTCCGCGGAAATGACGCAAGCCGGTTGGCCAATCCGGACACTGTCCGCGGAGCGAACAGGGAAGTGTGTCTGCGGACCGAACATAGATATCACACATTTTTTGTGACCTACTTTTGAACTACTGTACGGATTTTCACCAATCCGTCCAGCGGTTTGGACTGTAGGCGTGAGCAAAGTTTTTTCCCCATTCAGTCTATGGGAAAAAAAGAAGTTTTAGGACCCCCCTTATAACTTTGCCCCCCCGGACCAAACCTCACCAAACTTTGCAAATAAATTCAGAGTGACCCATATACTTTTTATTGCAAAGTTTGGTGAGGATTCGTCCAGGGAGAGCGAAATTATAAGCCACCCAAAAAGGGCTCTTCCTATGGAAACAGCAACTTAACCATAACTACAAAGCCACTACTGTGGCTGTGTAATATATATATTTATATATATATTTCTGAGGCTTGTGGAATCTGCTTAGATCACATGCTGTGCATAGGCCGACATCTAGTGGAAGCTGCGGAGTATTACAGTTTGTTTTTCGAAAGTCGAAAATGGGCGTCGACACAGGCGTGCCAGTAATACTATCCCTAGTGTGACGTCCACTGTACCCAAGATCCCTCACGCGTGTAGGATCCTCAGATTGTTTTTTTCCGCCATACTGGTCGGAAGCATCTTGCGGAGTTCCCTGGCCTTAGCCATACTTTTGCTGTTATTATAATTTTAATTCTTATTCATTCCCTTCCCCACCCCAACGTCGACCCTCAACCTCGACGACGGCTGGAGAAGTCATCGACCGTCGACTGCTGCACGACGGATCTGGGCCTCGGTAGGCCGCTGGCCTCGGCCCGGGCCTAGTAGGCCGCTGGCCTCGGCCCTTACAAGTAGGGAGAGTGGGGGGTGGTACATACTCTTCACTCTTGATATATAGTTACATTTATATATATTCCTACACTTAGCAGCCCGCTGCCTTAAGGTGCGTATGGAGGGTACCCCTTTTCAATTCTGCCCCAAGTGCAATCGCAAATACCCTTGGGTCGACAGGCACGCCACGTGCAATCTCTGCTTGCCGAGGGATCACCCCGAAGCGAACTGCAGAGCGTGTAGTAGGTTTAAACCTAAGACACTTAAGGACCGTTCGACAAAGCGTTGGGCCCACCACGCCAGGCAGGAGGCCATGGCAGCGGAGGGCGCCTTCAGCGATGGCAGCGACGCCGTACTTTCGGACGGCGAGGGCATTACGGCGTCGAAAGACAGCCGACGAGCGCAGGTCCCCGACCTCGGAAGGTCGTCCGGCAAGGCGGCTATGGGGAAGACCCCCGGCGACGCAAGCGCTACACACCTAACACACACTAAACACACTAAGACCAACCGGACCTCGACGACGTCGACTTCCCGGAAAGAGGCACAAAAAGAACGGTCCGACTCGGTGTCCTCTGGGCGCTCTCGATCGAGATCGCCTCACGACGCAAGGCAATCATCCACTCTTGCCAAGAGTGCCTCGCTACACACACTAACGGAAGTTCGATCGTCGGGAGACGAAGACGACTTCCACCCCCAGGCCGCGCTCCAAGATACCGAGACCGCGGTTAACACCAGTGAGGCCCCACGCCCGAAGCACACAGATACCTTTCCAGACCCTCGACGCCAGGCGTCGAAAGTCTCTGGGGCCCCCAAGGGACAGGGAAAACATTTTTCCACGCACGGAGAAGGGGGGAAACAGCGGAAAGCACAGCCTTCCACCCCTGTAAAGCCTAAGCAGACAAGCAAACACAAGTCTACCCTTGAAAATAAATCACCTGCTAAAGTAATACCCTGTTCCAGGGAATGGTCCAGTGAAGACATAGACAGGGTTATGTCTAGGATGTCTTCCTTGGCTGATTTTTATGATAAGAACCCAGAACACTTTCTTTCATATAACCCTCAAGGGGCCACACCCTCAGGCTCCTCCGATCCTATCCCGCTAAGTAAAAAGCCCCGGGTCGAAAGACCTGAACCCTTCGAGGTTCAGCCTTACTCCACTCCATATTCTACTCCACTCCCCAGTTATCAGGGACAAGTTTTCCCTGAAGAGGACCAGGAGTTTGCAATTATGGAAGAACAAACCGGGACAGATTACTATGCAGAGGATGAGGACCTGGAGGAGGGAGAAGATGAGCAGGAAATTTACAGAGTAGATTCCCCAGTACAAAGCGAAGCCCCAGTTACTGACTCTCCAGTTGATAACCAGCCCCTCCTTAACGAGGTTCTCGCTCGAGCAGCGGAACACTTCCACATCGACACCCACGGTGTACAGGAGGAAAGGGACTTCGCGGAGGAGTTTGTAGGAGAGAGAAGACCGGTCGCTCAGACCATCCCTATCCTCAAATCCATCCAACGAAGAATAGATCCTTCCCTGGTGAATCCTAACCTCACCAGAGCTGTCAACCCCAGAATTGAAAAGATTTTCCGGGCAGCCCAGTCTGACCCTCTGTATATAAAGGGACATCTTAAACCAGATTCCCTAGTGGTGACCAACACTAGAAAGAGGGCTGGCACGCCCTTATCTTCATCAGAAGCTCCTCCCGACAAGGAGAGCAAAAAACTTTACGGGTTTGGCAGAAAGGTAGCCTCAACGTCCGCCTACCAAGCAAGGATTGCGAATTCCACCACCCTGTTGGCTAGTTACAATTGCCATCAATGGGAAGAAGTCGCGGCGCTCATTGCCTCTGCTCCAGAACCGTTAAAGGGCCAGCTGGCTCGGATCTCGGCAGAGGGGAGAGCCGTGTCTGGTTGCATTTTAAAAGCAACTTTCGACGCCGCTGACAACGCAGGGAGATTGATAGCAGAAGGTACTGTTATCAAGAGACATGCGTGGTTACGGCAGTCGGGATTCAAGACAGAAACCCAGGCTTCTTTAATAGACAAGCCAGTGGAACCCGACCTATTGTTTGGGAAAGCGGTCGAAGACGCACTTAAAAATGCCAAAGATGAATATGAGACTCTCAAATCCCTTGGCCAGCTTACCAACAAACCCCCTAACCAGAGGGGGAACAATAATTTTCGTCGCCCACGCGGCCAAAATTCACAAAGAGGCAACTATGCCCAGGGACAAGGTACACAATGGAATAACAACCAGCAGTCTACCCAGAGTTACGGCAGGGGTAACAAGAGAGGTCGTGGAAGAGGCAGAGGCAGCCCCAACAAGGGCGGTGGCACGCCTCCACCAAAACAGTGACGCTCAGTTCAGGGTCCCTTGCCACGCAACCCCAGTAGGGGGACGCATTTCCACCTTCACCCAGGCTTGGGAAGGGATCACCTCAGACAGATGGGTGCTGTCAACAGTATCCGCAGGATATTGTATAGAACTACTGCAGCGTCCCCGGAATCATCCTCCACGACAAAGAGTGCACTCCCTAGAGCATCAAAGGATCCTTCTCGAGGAGATCGCCATTCTGCTAGAAAAGGACGCGATAGAACTCGTCCCAGGACACCAGGTAAACAAGGGTATCTATTCAACTTACTTCCTTGTGCCAAAGAAAGATTTGACAATGCGCCCAGTATTGGACTTACGGCCTGCCAACAAATATGTCAAGCCCCAAAAATTCCGTATGACCACGCTACAAGAGGTAATCCCCCTCCTAAAAAAGGGGGATTACATGGCAACCTTGGATATGAAAGATGCTTATTTTCATATTTCCATGCTCCCAGCGCACAAAAAGTACTTGCGCTTCAAGGTGGACAGTCGCCACTACCAATTCAAGGTACTGCCCTTCGGGATAGCTTCAGCACCAAGGGTATTCACCAAGGTACTGGCGGTGGCGGCTGCACACCTACGCAGGGAAGCAATCCCGGTGTACCCTTATCTGGACGACTGGCTCATAACGGGGGAAACCCCAGGAATTTGCAGGTCAAACATTCAGAGGACTATCGACCTCCTCCACGAATTAGGCTTCTCCATCAACGAGAAAAAGTCAAGTCTGGTGCCAAGCACCTCAAAACAGTTTCTAGGAGCTATCCTAGATACTCAGAAAGGATTGACCTTCCCTTCGGAAGAGAGAATTCGGAATATACTTCTGCAAATTCCGCATTATCAGTCAGGTCAACAGATAACAGTACGCAAAGCTATGCGGTTACTGGGCATGATGGCGTCATGCATTTACCTGGTCCCCCACGCGCGTCTGCGCATGCGTCCCATGCAGGAATGGTTGGCGAAACAGTGGTCTCAGGCAAGTGGTCATTGGGACGATCTAGTGGTCGTTTCGCCAACACTCGTACAGAGCCTACACTGGTGGACAAGAGAGAATCTCGCAAAGGGGAAACCCTTTTACGATCCCGAAGTACAAGCCGTGGTGACTACAGATGCATGCCTGACTGGGTGGGGAGCTCACCATCTCCACCACACAGCTCAGGGTCTCTGGTCTCACTCAGTAGCCAAGAACCACATCAATCTGCTAGAGCTTCTGGCAGTATTCCGAGCGCTAAGGGCGTTCGAGCCCCATCTACTGAACTTGTCGGTGCAGATCAGGACGGACAGCACGACAGCCATGTTCTATCTGAACAAGCAAGGGGGGACTCGTTCGCCAAATCTGTCCAAGCTTGCCCAGAAAATATGGATATGGGCACTCAGACGGAACATCTTCCTGTCATCGCAACATGTTCCAGGGGAGCTCAATTCCCTAGCGGATGCTCTAAGCAGAAACTCCCTCCCAGAAGAACACGAATGGGTCCTTCACAGAGACGTAGTAGAAAATCTCTTCTCTCAGTGGGGTTTCCCCACTATAGACCTATTCGCCACAAGCGAAAACAAACAATGCCCAGGATTTGCATCCAGGTTCCCCCAGCCGGACTCCCAAGGGAATGCCCTGTGGATGAACTGGTCAGGGATGTTTGCGTACGCTTTTCCACCAACTCCTCTCATCAGGAAGGTGGTGTACAAGATGAACAAGGAATCTATGACGCTCATCCTAGTTGCTCCCATGTGGGCGAGACAACCATGGTTTCCACACCTACGCAGGATGGCGGTGTGCGAACCCATCAGACTCCCAGCCTGGTACAACCTACTGTCCCAGCAACAGGGTCAAACAGTGCATCAGGAACCCAACTCTATGAACCTAGCAGCATGGCTCCTGAAGTCATAGAGTTTGGACATCTCAAATTACCACAGAGGTGTATGGACATTCTAAAGGAGTCCAGGAAACCAAATACAAGGCACTGTTACTTTGATAAGTGGAAAAGATTCGTTATCTGGTGCCAGAATAAACAAATCAACCCGGTTGATTGCACTCCTTCCAACGTTGTGACATACATGCTCCACCTGCTGGATGCAGGGTTGGTTTTTAACTCGCTGAAAGTACACCTGGCAGCCCTCTCGGCTTACACCACATCCCATAACAAGGTCTCGTGGTGGAAAGTACCAGTGGTTAAAGCCTTCATGGAAGGAGTAAAGAGACTTCACCCTCCTATTTCGAACCCACCGCCAGGATGGGACCTCAACGTGGTGCTAGCTAAGCTCATGGGACCCCCATTCGAACCCATGCATAAAAGTAGTCTCAAACACCTGACTTATAAAACGGCCTTCTTAGTAGCCATTACCTCCATAAGAAGGGTCAGTGAAATTCAGGCTCTGTCAGTGCAGGATCCTTTCTTTACTATCCACAAGGACAAACTGGTTTTACGCACACACCCTAGGTTCTCACCTAAATTCATATCCAAGTTCCATGTAAACCAGTCCATCGAGCTTCCGGCTTTCTTCCAGAACCCGCAAAGCTCGGCTGAGGTGAAACTACACACCCTAGATGTGCGTAGGGCGGTCCTATACTATGTAAATAAAACCAGACCGCTAAGGAAAACAGATCAACTGTTTGTCTCCGTAGCTACAGGCAGAGAGGGGGATCGCGTCTCTAAGGGCGCTATCTCGAAGTGGATTATCAACTGTATACAGCTGTGTTACTCTCTTTCTGACAAGACTCTGCCTTTTACGCCAAGGGCCCACTCTACTAGAGGCATTGGTGCCACTCTGGCTTTCATTGCAAATGTTCCCCTCGACACCATTTGCAAAGCGGCTACTTGGAGCTCTATTCACACTTTTACTCAGCATTACTGCATTGACACTCATTCCAAGACAGATACACAAGTGGGACAAGCGGTTCTAAGACACCTGTTTGCTCATGACCCTTCTCACATCCCACCTCCTTCTTCTGGTACTGCTCGCTAATCTATGCACAGCATGTGATCTAAGCAGATTCCACAAGCCTCAGAAGGGATACATTACTCACCGTAATCGTATTTCTGATGCTTGTATCTGCTTAGATTCACATGCGACCCACCCTTCCTCCCCTCCGAGAGAAGGCGCATGATTGCTTGTAGTCTTACCTTTTCTGTCTATCTGCTTGGATTATCTGTACTCACGCTACTCCTCATGCTTCCTCATGTCAGAAAAAATACAATCTGAGGATCCTACACGCGTGAGGGATCTTGGGTACAGTGGACGTCACACTAGGGATAGTATTACTGGCACGCCTGTGTCGACGCCCATTTTCGACTTTCGAAAAACAAACTGTAATACTCCGCAGCTTCCACTAGATGTCGGCCTATGCACAGCATGTGAATCTAAGCAGATACAAGCATCAGAAATACGATTACGGTGAGTAATGTATCCCATATATATATATATATATATATATATATATATATATATATATATATATATATATATATATATATCTATATATGTGCTTTGGGCTTTGCAACGGAAAAATGCTGAGTTGAGCCAGTCCTGTGTCTCCCAATGCACTGAATTTCAAGGTTTTTGTTGTGTTAAGTTTACTCACCTTAACTGCACTTCAACTAACGTTTTTTCCTTGAATTTCAAGAGCTTTGTTATACCATCATTTTTTTTCATTGCCACTGTATCTATTTCGGCGCCACTGCCCATGGCCACATTGTATATATATATATACACCAATTGTTCATAAAATACATTTCCTTTAACTTTCATATTCGTACTTATGCAACCTTTTCTATTAGACTGTTCTAAAATTGGATAATCGTATAAACCAATTTATTATTATTGCCCAACAGAATCTGTGCCCATCCATCTTTTGGATCCATTTGTGTACTAATTGATAAAAATAAGTTCCTAGAAAAGGTTTGCTTGTTGTTCAATGCGCTACATTCCATAATAATATGACAAATGTATTCTGTACTTTCTTGTTGTTTACAAAAGCTACAGAACGCTAGAGTCATCAGAAGTTGTTTTGTTTTCATTAATAGTTCTCGTGTCTGTAGCAAGTTCAACCGGAGCCTCAGAAAGGTATCTGGAATCGGTTGATCCGGGAAAAGTAAGAGATATGTGGCTTGTATATTTTAAAACACTTGCTGACACATTTTTGATGTCATCTTTCATGTCATGGGTGTTAGTATTAGCAGTGTGCAGTGTGCAGTGTTGGCGTGAGTTATGGTTGCTTACCTTACCATAACTATCACATTTCTGGGGGTTTTCGGATTTACCTGTAAACATCATATGGATAGGTTGGTATTACTACAGAGTAACTGCAATGACCCTTTGAAAAACTTTGTGCACAACATTGGATAGGTTTTTCTTAGGGCAACTGAACCATAAAGTCCCTTTAACGTTTTTTTCACTGAATTTCATAGGTTTTTACCATGTACCCTTAGTTTGTGTAGATGTACCATACAGCATACCAAATGGATGTCTGCATGCCGATGGGCACACTAACCGCAGAATATGCATCTGTTCACAGATAGCGGCTAGCATTCAAATTGCTGAAAACGGCAGGGGTTCTCTTACATAGTGGTAGCATCCAGCAAAGAGAAGGCACATGTATGTGCCTTGTATGGAGCACATACAAGGTGCAAGAGCACCATGTATGTGCATTCCAAGGAAAAATTGAGTAGGTCTGCAAACTCTGTACTTGCGAAACAAACAGAGCACAGGCATATAGTGTACACCATAATAGAATTCACCAATAGGCGAAGTGGCGTCTGCGGCCAACTATATTACTGCACTCCTGGAAACTTCATGGAAATGAAGAAGAAAATGGCAGAGTAAGGACTGCAAAATATTGAGAGCAGAATGTCACTGCAACGCGATAAGTACACTGAAGCTTATCCTATAATTACACAGCTTGTACAGTGTAGGACAGTGAAAAAACATGATCGTTTTTTTTGCACGCTGCAATGCAAAGCACCCTAAAATGGCTGGAAGAGAATTTCCCTCTGCACAAAATGAGTAATGATAATAACGCCATTGGTACGTAGCACAGTCTGAAAAGTAAGACAATTAATATGTATTGCTTCATATACACCTAAAAGATATTTTTATCTTTAACAGGACATAGTGGAAATGAAAGCAATGCATCAGAAGCGGCACCTCTTGGCCAATAGCATATAGCCACAGGAAATTAAGGAAACACTTTAAAAGGCAATCTATACAGCCTGGACATCAAAATAGAACAATTGCTAAACAATTTAGGCCCCTTAAAAGATGTTGTACAAGGACATATTATTGGAGAAATTAAATACCAGTGCCCTACCTTCACGTCTACCCCTTCCCCAGTTCCCAGCCCACCATCCCCAAAAACATCCCTGTGAGCAGAGACGTTATGATGAGACCTCAATCCTTGGCTCCCCTCATGGCGAACTTGTTAAAATCCCAAATTCCCCTGTGTATGTATCCATTTGTGCTACCCCTTCCCTTTCCTAATAGGGTCTATGTATAGTACACATTAAACATGTACATGTAAAGTGTTGGTGAGTGTGTAAATGGCTCTTCCTTTTGTGTTAAAATTGCATGGTGAGTCTACTGTCCGACATGGCAGCAAGTAAGCAAAATGGAGGTTTCCTAGGGAGATTGCACCTGCCCAGAGTATGTGCAATCAGAAAGCAGGTATCGGTAGAACTCGAGTACTGGATGCATGTCCGCATCTTCAAATGCACTTTTAATTAGTTGTGGGCGCACGTCTATCCATTCCACAGCTACGGGCATACATATTTCATCCTCTCTGTCCCGGTAACACTGCCCCTGTCGCCAACCCTACCGATGAATGCGTTAGGCAACCACATTAAAAGCAGTCGTACCGCCTATGTATTTTGCTGTCCAAACCCACCGATTTATGCTTGCAGCAGGCCTGGCTGCCTGAGGCCCAGTGGGACAGAGGAACAGCATCCTCCAGTGTACGGCACGTATGTTAAATGGCCCATTAATTTGAGTAATGTGCTGCTTGCCCTTCCATGACCCATGAAACTGACACAGCGTCTGCGCACTGAGCACCTTGAGGAAAAGTGTCAAGTTCTCGGCTGTGGTTTGTACAGTTAAGACAATGGATTGCACTGCATGTGTGACAGTCTGTAGTCAGTCTGCAAAAGGGCATTGCTGTTGCTGCTTGGTTACTCCCACACAACTAAATTTAAGGACAACTAAGTAAACAGAAGAACTTTCGGATCTCAATGAATATCAGTGGAGGAGTCAAAGGTACTGTGGCCGCGTGGGGCTGCCTGAATAAGCAGTATTTCTCCTTGTTGAAAGCATTCTTGTATTTCACATTTCACTCATGTCCGTGAATGCTGGTGCTACGGCTAATGCTGTACCATTAAGTAACCATATTCCATTCCACGACACCTCAAATGGAGACACAAGCAGCAGTGCGCAGGGTAATGCCCTTCCAGCAATGCAGTAGGTTACTTTCCTCTACACCATTCTCCGCTTCTGCTCCTGCCAACACCAGGGACACTCCTGTAGGGCAGCAGAGCCCTAAACCACCCTTGCAGACCATATGCTGCAAGATCATTGTGTTGTGCATTTACTGTGACGTGGTACTCTGCAGGAGGGAGCAATTTAGAAGTGCTTGGGAATGTTCGGTCTGGGAGCGTGCCAATGACTGCCGCCTACTTAAGTGAAGGCCACCCAACATCTTTCTGTCCCTGCATTTGGCCTATCTTATCCATGTAGGTGGTGGCCCTTCCGTACCCTCCCTTTTCTTCCTTTACTTGTGTGTCGTGTGTTAGAAGAACAAGAAACATACAAAACAGCGGAAAAAGGAAAAAAGGAAAAAAAAAACTGCTTTCAGAGGTAAAAAATGGAAGTGCCAATGAAAGGATGCAGGGCGCTGCAAAGTCTATATGCTCCACACATTGTGCGGCAAATAATGGGAGGCGTGGCTCTGTGGAAAACATTGCAGTCACTTCGGGTATAAAGGGCTGGCTGTAAAAAGAGGCTTCTTCTTGTGTTTGCGTTTCGAAGGATTGAAGTGCGCAAGACGTACTAGGGAAATACTTGCTGTACTTCTAAAAAGGGAACCAATGCATTTTCCATAGGTCGCAGAAAAACCTGATTGACAGGATCAGTGAGATGAACGCCATTGGTGCGAAAAATCTTTGTGCCGTGAAATGTAATTACTCCTACGTCCTGTCCCCTTTTCTCAATACTTAAGGGACATCTCTCCGTCCTGTGGGACGGGACCGGAGCACTTTTGTAAAAAGCATCCACATTTTTTTCAAAAATGTGTCCCTCCTCTCTTTCCTGCGCCGTAACCGTACCCCCGCCCACCTTGGCTGCGCCCCGCGCATCGCCCATCAGTCCTTTTCTCCGCACAATCGGGGCCGGATGCACTTGCATCCTCGGAAGATTTTCTTCCGTTTTTCCCTCTCTGGCTCTCACTAGCGTTCGTTTACTAGTCTGTCTATGTCTTTTAAACTAGATTTTCCAGACTGTTCATCATGTCACCGTCGCTTCGCGAGGGCGGATCCCCATCCTCTTTGTTTAGAGTGTTTGGGTCCGGAACACCGTTGGGACTCCTGTTTTTACTGTGACT
Organism: Ambystoma mexicanum; assembly: GCF_040938575.1. Classification (NCBI taxonomy): domain Eukaryota; kingdom Metazoa; phylum Chordata; class Amphibia; order Caudata; family Ambystomatidae; genus Ambystoma; species Ambystoma mexicanum. The sequence goes on along the minus strand of NC_090929.1, from coordinate 1,270,402,734 downwards.
CCCTTTTGGCCCGGGCTCTTCAACGTCAGTTGGAGCGGTGGGAGGAGGTGTTCGGACGGACTCCTACTTCGCATTTTCAGGCGTTCATCGACGAGAAGAAAAAACGCCCGGTAAATTCTTTGATTTTCAAAGCACCCCGGCCGGGGGATACCTTCCCGGGTTCCTCTCGAGCCGTGAGGGGCGTTGATCGCTCTGTTACCGGGGTTCGCCCTGTGGTGCCTGTCGGGCCTGATCATTCTACCAGAGTTTTCTCCGAGGGTCTCAGTAAGGGGCCTGTGATCACCGGAGTACACTCCGAGGCCCCTCCTGTGGGGGCTGTGTGTAGACCCAGTTCTACTGAGTCGTGGGGTACCGGAGCTTGCTCCGAGGCCGTTCTTTCGGCTTCCCTCAAAAACAAAACCGGAGTACTCCCGAGGTCTTGGCTGGGCTTGAGGTTACCGAACGCATGTTCGAGGCCCGTGCCGATAAGGCTTCTACCGGGCCTAGGTCTGAGGTCCCTCGTACAGAGGCTAAGGCTACCAACAGTTCTGAGGGGCCGGGCAAGGCCCTGTCGGTGACAGCGCACCGTTCCCTCTCTTGTGGTGACACCAGATCTGTTGAGGGGGCAAAGAAGAAAGTTTCTTCTTTTACCGGCAGTGCCGAGGCTCTTCCTTCGAAGGCTCAGTTGGCGGTTGGTATGTCGCAGAAACATTCCAGGCCTCATAGTACCAGCTCTGCCAAGGTTCCTTACATTAAGGCTAAAATTAAGACCCCCGATCCATCGACGGGGACCCCTGCCTCATTTCCTCACGTGCCGCAGTTCCCCTCAGATGAGGACAAAATGGCGCCCGTTCCCGCCACGACCATGGCGGCCATTTTAGGTACTACCCCTACAACTACGCCATCGGCCCCTGGTGTAGGGTTCGGTCCTTCGGGTGAATCTAAGGTCCCTTGTGCGCATCCTTACCGGCCAGTTTATGATTGGAACGCCCGGATGCCTCTTTCGCACAATATTTCGTTGCCCGCGGGGGCGGCTCCCTTGATTTATGTGGATACGTCGGCGGAGGGGCCTGTGTGGCACCCTTCCCCGTTGCGTCCCTGGATTTGTCCACCTCATGAGAGGCCTCCTCAGGTACCGAAGCAATCTCCTGAGGACGCCTTTTTCGGTAAATTTCAAGCGCTTATGCGCATCGACCCCATTTTAAGGGGCTTTTCAAGGAGATATGTCCTCCCGCGCCTCTGGCTCCATCCGTCCCGTTGGTGGTTCCGCCGGCGCCTCCCTTGCCCGTGGTGCCTCCCCTGCGCTTCCGCCTGTGCCGCCATTGTCCCCAGTGGACAAGGCATTGCCTGACTAGGCTCAGCAGGAGTCGGACCTGTCAGATGACCCGCAAGGCGATCAGGACAACGAGGACCTGCCCCGCTCTACCAGAGCTTTCCATGACCGGGTACTGGACATGATGAGCTTCTTAGATGTTCCGGTGCCCGAGGCACCTGCTCTGCAGGAGGGCGTGCTTTCTGGGCGTTCACCTTGTCTCCTTTGGAGCGTATCGGCCTGTTCTTGCAGAAGGACGTTCTGGCCGAGGTCCGAAGAGTTTGGGAAAAGCCACACTCGGGACTTTTTGTAAATAAAAAGATTGACGCGAGGTACAGGCTACATTCCTCGGAAGAAGTGGCCTTGTCGTCTTGTCCGCCTCCCTCCTCCACAGTGGTGACTGCAGCCACGTTGCAATCCAGACCTGCAGCTTCCTCCTCCGCGACGGCGACTCAGGTCTTGGGAAAGGAGGACAAGCTCCTGGACTCCCTAGGGAGGAACATCTTTGCCCATTCGGCCTTGCAGCTCAGGCAGGCAATGCAGAATTGATTTTAGCGGGAGGTAACATGCAGATGTGGAGAGGTCTGTCGGAGTTTGAGGAGCATATCCCGGTCGAGAAGCTGGAGGATTTCAGAGGAGGCCTTTCCGATGCCAGGGTCTTGGCCCAGGATCTCCTGGAGGCTGAGGCTAACCACGTAGACACCTCGGCTCGGGGTCTGATGTTAGGGGTTGATACCTCGCGGCAAGCATGGCTGCATGCCACTAAGTTCTCGAAGGAGGTGCAAGACAAGGTTCTGGACCTTCCATTTGATGGTAAGGAGCTATTTCACTCTTCTACTGATGTAGAGCTCACCAAAACCAAAGACAGCACTCAGACGGCCAAATCTTTGTCTGTTCTGGTTAAACCTCCCTTCAAGACTCAAAGGCCGTTGTCGCAAGGTCGACCTTCCTCTGGTTTTAGGGGCTTCCTTGACCGCAAAAATCGCAGAGTGGATACTCCTGCAGGGAATAACCGCCGTAGACAACAGCGTACGCGGTATTTCTCCCGCTCCTCAGCCTCCTCATCAGGTTCAGGTGGCACCGCCACCGATAAACCTGCCAAATGAGGGTTTTCCGCGCTCGCACGAGACCCCGGTGGGAGGACGCATTGCGTCTCATTGGGGGGCGTGGCAGACCATCACAGAAGACAGATGGGTCTTGTCAGTCGCTCGAGCGGGCTTCCACTTACCTTTACCCACTACCCCACCCCTCATCCCTCCTTTTCAGCTGTTGGGCTCACTCTCCCTCAAGGTCGAGGTTCAGAAACTTCTGCTCCTCAGAGCTGTGGAACCCGTTCCCCTTGGGGAGCGAGGGGAGGGCTTCTACTCCCGGCTGTTTACGGTGCCCAAACCCAACCAGGCTGGCCTGCGCACCATCCTAGACCTTTCCAAGTTCAATCTTTCCCTACCCCAAGAGAAATTCAAGATGATCACCCCCGGCTAAATTCGCTCCTCTTTGCAGGCGGGCGATTGGCTCAGCATGGTGGATCTTCAGGATGCGTACATGCATATCCTGATTTGGAACCCACACAGGAAATACCTCAGTTTCTCTCTGGGAGAGGAGCACTTCCAGTTTCGGGTGCTTTCTTTTGGCCTCAGTTCGGTGCCGCGTGTCTTCACGAAGATGATGTCGGTGATCGCGGCCCATCTTCGTCTCCAGGGTATCTATGTGTATCCCTATTTGGACGACTGGCTCCTACGCAGCCCTTGCCCGTTGGCAGCAGCGGGCAACCTCCAGTCTCTCCTTCAGCTCCTGTTCCATCTTGGGCTGTCGGTGAACTGGCGCAAATCCTCCATGACGGTCTCACAGGACCTGACTTTCCTGGGTCTTTGTTGGAACACGATAGACTGCCGCGTGTATCTGACCGGGGACAGAATGGCGGATCTGTTGGCCACGTGTCAGATGTTTACGCAGTCGGAGAGCATGTCGGCCTGGTGGTTCCAGAGGCTTCTGGGCCTCATGGCCTCGTGTGTGCTGGCTCTTCCTCTTGCTCGTCTGAAAATGAGGCGGACCCAGATGGCTCTTCGGAGTTTCTGGCGTCAGGCTGTGGACCCGGATTCCAAACGGATAATGATTCTGGATTCCATGAGAGTGTACCTGGACTGGTGGTCTTCTCTCAGCAACCTGTCAGTGGGTGTTGGGTTCCAGGACCCAAGCCCCATGGTGATGATCACGACAGACTCCTCCCTTTTCGGGTGGGGTGCGACGTTAGTTCTTCTTCAGGTCTCGGACCTCTGGTCACCTCAGGACAAGCTCCTGCACATAAATCAATTGGAGCTTCTGGCGATTCTTCTGGCGCTCAAGGCGTTCAGACCTCTCATTGTCAACAAGGTGGTCCGCATAAGAACGGACAATGCGGTGTCAATGTACTACATAAACAAGCAAGGGGGAACAAAGTCTCCCCCTCTCGTGGATCTGGCCATTCAGATTTGGGAGTGGGCCGTGCTTCATGGGGTCTGGCTGTTTGCAGTGCACATCCCGGGCCGACTAAATGTCACCGCGGATGCCCTCAGCCGGTGGACAGTGGTCAGCTACGAGTGGGAGTTGAAGGCAGAGATCCTAGCATGGATTTTCTCGCGTTGGGGCACACCAGAGGTGGACCTCTTCACCACGGCGATAAACAAGAAGCTTCCTCAGTACGCCTCCAGAGGGGGGCTGGGAGCCTCCTCTCTGGGGGATGCACTCGAGATCCCATGGCACAACATGAGAGCTTACGCCTTCCCGCCTCTTCCTCTGGTTCATCGAGCAATTTGGAAGTTGAAAAGTTCTGCCAACTGTTCTCTTCTACTGATAGCTCCGTGGTGGCTGGCCAGGTTTTGGTTCTCAGAACTTCAACACCTGTCGGTGTGTCCGCCGATCAGGTTACCAGTAACTCCCGATCTTCTTCACCAAGGGGAACAGCAGATGTGGCACCCCTCCCCACAATCGCTCAACTTGGCGGCATGGTGCCTGAGTTCACGGCGCTAGAGCCTTTGGGTTTGTCTGCGGATAAAATGCGCATTATCCAGGCAGCCAGGAAAGCCTCGACCAGATCCCAATACAAGAGTAAATGGCTCAGGTTCTGTCATTGGTGTTTGAAGAAAGAATTGGACCCGAGGGTGGCGACGATTGACACGGTGCTGTCCTTTGTCTCCTCCCTAGCGGAGTCAGGGGTTCATGTCTTGTCCTGCAGGACTTATCTCTCAGCGATTTCCACCTACCTCTCTACAGAGCGGTGTTCTTATTCTTTAACTAACCCGGTGGTGAAGAGACATTTTGCTGGTTTGACACGCATCTACCCTCCGTAGTCTGCACCCGCCCTGGGACTTAAACGTAGTCCTGACGCCGCTGTGCCATAAACCTTTCGAGCCAATGGCTACGGTTGAACTCAAGTACGTGTCCTGGAAAGTGTCCTTTCTGGTCGCTGTTACGTCAGCGAGGAGAGTGAGTGAGCTTCTGGCATTGTCGGTGGAGGATCCTTTCTTGGTCTTTCACAAGGACAAGGTAGTCCTTCAGACAAACCCAGCTTTCCTACCAAAGGTAGTGACCGAATTCCATCTGAATCAGTCGATTTCCCTTCTGGTCTTTTTTCCGAACCCTGCCTCGGAAGCGGAAAGGGTTCTACACTGCCTGGATGTCTGAAGAGCTCTTAAGTTCTACCTGGACAGGACTGCCGAGCTTTGGAGCTCTTCCCAACTGTTTGTGACCTTAGGTAAACCCCAGGGCAGGCCGGCGTCTAAGGCATCCATTTCCAGATGGATTGCTGCCTGTATCACGGAATCTTTCACGGTCCAAAAGCTGAAACCACCTAAGGGTATCCATGCACATCAGGTGCGAGGCAAGGCAGCTCCGATTGCTTTTCAGAAGTATGTTTCCTGGGAGTCCATCGCTAGAGCGGCTACCTGGGCCTCCCCATCTGCTTTCTGTAAGCATTACTGCCTCGATAGGAGCTCTAGGGCCAGGCTGTGCTGAAGAACCTATTTCAGTGTATCTGAGACTCCCCCAAAATTCCATACAGTCTGACTCCTGAAACACACAGTCATAACCGTACGCTTCTGCATTCCTCTCTACAAATACACCTTCTACGCATACACACCGCACCCAGAAATGTTTTTGAGCAATCCCTTAGCCTCCACAGTCCCATTTCCATTTTCCATTTCCTACAAACTTCTAAAATATATTGCTCAAAAGCAGCACTGAATGTATCTTTGCAACGTAAAACAAGTACATACAGTGCATGCATCTATCCAGGATGCCTGCCACTTACCTTGCACACTTCCACCATTCTCTTCTGCATTTCTATGTAGAAATAGACCTTCAGCCACAGTTTTTGCATACACACCACAACCAGAAACCTTATTGAGCAATGCCTTAGCCTCCACAGTCCCATTTCCATGGCTGCCATCCTGAAAAGGGCCAGATGTGGCACGTGCGATCCTGAAACTACCGCACAGTACGCAGAGTTATCGTGCTAAGAACGGGAGGGAGGGGAAGAAATTTGAAACAGGGTAGAGGATTTTGTCTTTAGTCATAGCTGTGAAAGGAGTTTTTTTAACGTGCTTGAAAAAAGCTTTTTTTTAAAATTTCCTTTTCCTCGTTACATTTGTACCGTATTCTGGTCAACGCTTCTTGCACAGTGTAAAAGAAAATAGAATTGCCAATGACGGTCAGAGAAATGCCATTTGCATGGAAACAGTGCCTATTTTGCAAATCCATGATCTCATAGTGGGTGGAGAACATCCCATGAGTGCACATAAATTCACACATGCTTCTGTTTATAAGACGCCTTCCGAGCTCTGGCTGGGGACAAATTACACTGGCATGGTTCCATACTTCTCTTGGTAGTAGGCACAAGAAAACCCCATTGGCAGTGGGAAAAATCTGCATCGCTGCATTCATCAACTTCTTCTGGTGAAGGAGCAAACGTCCACACAACATGTAGCCCAAATATAAAGCTCCACAATGCACCACGACAACATGAACAGTAGCGACAGAGGCCACATATCTGCAAAGGTCAACCATACTGCTGAAACTGCACCCATAGAGACTGCCCCACAAAGCCTCCACTCCTTCCAACCCGAAATTAGCAGAAATGCCTCTTTGCACGTCATACCTGTGCAGATCTTGCACAAAGGTATCACCCACGATGAGCACTGTGCGTCTCTCTATCTGTGCCAACCTCACTACACAGAGTATTGGGGAGAAAATAGTACTGCCCCTTCCTGTGAACCACACCCTAAACACCTGATTGGATAATCCCCACAGTTCCATTTACATGCCTACCATGCTCAGAAGGGCAGGATGTGGCACGTGCGCTTTCCCAGCTACAGCGAGGGCTGCGGGACAGTACAGCAGGGACAGTCCTTCTTCCCTTTCCACTGTTCTTTTTGCAGCACACCCTCATTGGGTACTGTCATATATGCACACGCATGCACCAATCACATCCAAGACCTCTGCATCCAACATTATCATTTCTGTACAGGCCTCCATATGTACTGTTAAGCATTCTGAGTACGTGTGCTTCCAAATCACCTCCAGTAGAAAGTTCTGCAAAAGAATCCACGATTTCAGCATCCAGAATCATCCACAGCGACACCCATCACGACTTTGGCCATGCACCCAACAGTCTAGGCCTTGCCACACCATGCACAACATAATGGAGCCTTGCATGCGAATATGTGGCCAGGTATCACAATCCACAAATGTAACATAGCCAGCAGCACTTCTACCCAACCCCCGCACCATAACACAGCGATGCATGGAAACATGTAACAGTGAGCAAAATCCTCAAACATACCACAGCCTCCGGCACCCCTGCCCACTTCCATTCGCAAAGTATTACATCACTGCCGACCAAAGCACAAAATCTTCACAACATTGGCCCTAATCCCAACAATCTACACAAAGAAGAGTACCCAAGCCCATAGAAGATCTAGTTGGACCCTACCCTCTTCTATACTGACAGTATTCGAACACTGCACCCAGTGGGCACACTGCAGGACTTGTCACTGCAGCATCTCCAACCATTCACTGAAAGATGTAGGATGTTGTTACAATCACCACACCCATGGAACCAACAATGTACGCATGTCAGCTCACTTCGGGTGCTCTACCAAGTCTAACATGTGCTCCACAACCATTCTTTAAAGGTCATCACCCTCTGAGAGATGCAGAGTGAAACCTGCATGCCTGCAGTGTGTGTGGTGAAAGCCTAGGCTCTTGGGTGCATGGCCTATGGCCTACTGCCTTTGGCCATGCACACAAGAGTCTAGGCCTTGGCCGCACCCACCACAATGTAATGCAGCCATGCATGCAAACATGTGACCAAGTACCACAATCCACAAACGTACCACAGCCACGGGCACTCCGACCCAACCTCCCGACCGTCATACAGCTATGCATGGAAACATTCAACAGTTAGCAGAATCTACAAACATTACACGGCCTCCGGCACCTTACCCACTTTCATTCACAGACTATGGTGTTACTGCCAACTGAACCACTAAATCTTCACAACAGTGGCCCTGCTCCCAGCACTCTATTAAGTGCACAGAACCAATAATTCATAGTGCAGTACAGTAGTCAGTACTCTGTGCAATGGACAATACGCAAGCCGATAAAATATGCAGTTGAACCATATCCACTTCTATGCACACAGTATTTGAACATTGCACCCAGTTGACACACTGCAGGAGTGTTCACTCCATCAGCTCCAGCCATGGAATAAACATTGTAGGATGTCCTAACAATCACCACACCCATGGAACCAACAATGTATGCAATGCTGAGAAACCACACACACAAGGCAGCAATGTCAAACCTAATTGCAACCAGGGCACATAGTTGTCGGTGCAAGGCCTCCAGCCAAGCATGGAAGGGGCTACAGGCTTACCACACGCAACACACCATAGTACATGCTATCTTACAATGTTCATGTCATGTGCAATGCACTCCCCTTCTGCAATGGACCTACCACCAGTCACCACAGAAAGAGGTCGCCACACAAATTATCGTGCCATAACAAAGACTGCCTGCATTCATCACACAAGGTAGTCGCCTGTGGCCCGCCAATTGGCGCAGTATGCACGGATACTTCATGCACACCGCTGTCTTCTTCCACCTAATGACATATATCAGAGGAACCTCTTCTCACTCCCCCATCCTTTCCATCCCTTCTTCCCACCACCACATTGCGTAAAGTATGTTTGCCAGGCCCTTTCGGCACTGCACTGTCCTCGGATATAACATGGTGTAACCCAAAATTGTGACACACAGCACACTTCCCTCCAGCCAACCACCGGCCACGTCCAATGTTTGCCGACATCACGGCATACTCCAAGCCAATGAGAATTTTGACCGCGAAGCGCACAGGGAAATGGGTCAGCGGGGCGCAGCCAGATATCACTAATTTGTTGAGAAGTACATTTCAGTTCTTTGCAACAAAAGTGCTGGCCGGATTTCCACCAAACATACAAAAGCACGCTTTCGGAACCAAGCCCCTGCTCCTGCGACAAATTTGGTTAAAATCCGTCCAGCCATTTTGCCCATTCAGTCTATGGAAAAAGAAAACTTTTTGGGACCCACCCTATAACTTTGCCCCCCTCCACGAAACCTCACACAACTTTCAAAAAAAAAAAAAAAAAAAATTCACAGTAGGCTATATACTTTTTTTGCTAACTTTTATTAGAATTCGTCCAGGCGGAACACTTATAAGCCTGCCGAAAAGTGATCTTCCTATGGGTTGAGCAACTTAACCATAACTACACGACACTCTATGTTAAAATGTTCATGTCTTGTGCAATGCACTCCCCTTCTGCAATTGACCTGCCACTTGTCACCATGGAAAGAGGTTGCTGCACGAGCTATCGTGTCATAACAAAGGCTTCCTCCATTCCGTGAATTTGCACAGCACGCACGGATACTGCAGGCACACCACCGTCTTCTTCCACCTAATGAAATATATCAGATGAACCACTTCTCACTCCCCCACCCTTTTCATCCCTTCTTCCCACCACCACATGGCATAAACTATGTTTGCCAGGCCCTTCCGGCGCCACACTGTCGACGGATAGAACATGGTGACGTAACCCAAAATTGTGACACACAGCACGCTTCCCTCCAGCCAACCACTGGCCACGTCCAATGTTCACTGACATCAAGGCATACTGCAAGCCAATGAGACATTTGACCGCGGAGCAAACAGGGAATTGGGTCCACGGAGCAGAGCCAGATATCACACATTTTTTGATACATACATTTCAGTTCTTTGCAACAAAAGTACTGGTCGGATTTCCACCAAACATAGAAAAGCACGCTTTCGGAACCAAGCCCCCGCTCCTGCTGCAAATCTGGTTAAAATCTGTCCAGTCGTTTGGGCTGTAGCCTTGTGCAAAGTTTCTGCCCATTCAGTCTATGGAAACAAAAATGTGGGACCTCCCTATAACTTTGCCCCTCCTTGAAGAAACCTCACCAAACTTGCTAAAAAAAATCAGAGTGGGCCATATATACTTTTTTTGCAAAGTTTGGTGAGGATTCGTCCAGGGTGAGCGAAGTTATAAGCCACCCAAAAAGAGGTCTTCCTATGGGTTTAGCAACTTAACCATAACTACACGCCTACTACTGTGGGCCGTGTAATATATATATAGACATATATATATGGTTTTATATATTCTCCATGCTTTCTTTCTTCAGTCCTTAACTTTATACAGTAACTATATATGACATGTTTTTATTTTTTTCTCTTAAAACGAATGTACATATTCTGCATTTTTCAAACATACTTACTGTATAGAGTAAAGGGTAGGATTCACCAGCATAGAGTGAGGCATAGTTTAGTGCGTTAATCTCAGGTGTTATCTGTGGGCAAGTGTGTGTGAAATAAGTTTTATTTTGGTTTTTTTAACTTTATGTAGTTGATGTGGGGGAACTAGAGGATGAAGGTATTGGTGAAGTTTGGTGCAATTGTCCATTCTATGTCTAATGAAAATGCTATAGTGTGTGGTGTGCATATTGGTGAGAACACAAGATGTACCCAGGCTGCACATAAGGGGCCTGCTTCTTTCTAAAAGGACCAGGCATAGAGAAATTACAGGTGTCTGTTTTTACATCTTGTCTGTGAGAAACCCCAAAATACCCCCACCTCCATGTGCACAGGTTGCCTACATTTACATCCTGGAAAATATTAGCAAGTGTGCTTGTACTCTTGTGCGGTGTAGTGTTTGTCGTGATGGTGGATGTATGAGTCCGTTGAGTGTGTGTTGTGTGTTTGTCAGTGGTGGATGAGTAGTATTGTGTGTGGGGGGTATAAGTGAGTTTGGGCAATATTTTTCATTGTATATATATTTGGTGCATAGTAGTGGGTATGCTTTCTGAAGTCATAGAGGGTGTAGTGTCAGTAGGAGTTTGTGACACAGGGTCTTTGTTGTCATGGAGGTTGGTGGGATGGGAGTATGCTGAAGTTCCCCTTGGCCAAGTTCACTTGTGTCCAGGGATAGTCGAGGACCTGATTGTAACACGCTGGCTCGAAGTTTTTTGTTTGCTGTTCTTCAGTGGTGGAGCTAATGGAATGTTTATATGCTGTTATTTCTACTGTATACATGTTACTTTTTAGTTTATGCATATATAAGTAGGGTCTAGTTTGTTATTCAAGGCCACTATAGGAAATAATTGGTCATTTTCTTTCTTTTTGCATTGGTGTGAAATGTTGTCTATATAATTTGTGATCAACTACTATGGCATGACAGCAATGTTATAGAGAATTGTTTTCTGAAGGGTTTCTTTTCTTTCTTCATTTTGGAATTTCTATATTTTAAATAGTCTGCTTATGCCTTTCCTCTGCACCCTCTCCAGTGATGATCTCTTGGTACAACACTGGAGTAGCAAACGGGATGTGGGTGGCCATACACAACATAAAGGCCTACTGTAGTACCTTTCAAATACAGCATTTGTTCAACCTTAGAGTTCAAAGTCACAACTTAAACAACTGGAGCTCCCCTCCCTCCTGTTGTTTATCAGAGGTCAATCCAATTAACTGAGTGGAATATACTTCTTTCATAGGTACCCTTCTATGATTGTTCATATTCACTTCCTACTGACCCCAGTTGTCTTACTAACATTTACATTTTCCTTTAATATAGCAGTTGCTTTACTAGCATATATTTTATTTTAGGGATTCCTACTCACTGAATAGTTATGGCATCTTTGTGAGGTGTACCAACCAACTTTGTTTGTTACTAGTGATGCAACTTAGTGATCCCTGGCTGGCTTTCCTTCCCTGGTGCTTTTTTATTTACTTGTGAAGCAGTACTTTGTACATGTGCAGTTGATTCTGTAAACAGCCGTACACATACACATATATAGTCAATGTTTAGTGTTGAAGACTTAAGTTGTTTTCAATTATACACAGTTACAGTTTATACTAACTTGGTTATGTTTTTATAATAACATTGAAAATGTTCTATTAATCTTTCGAAATTGACTCCTAACACAGTATGCTTCAGTGATTTAGTTGTTGAATTTATTTAGGATGAGCGTATTTAGCAAAAAATGGTTTACTTCAGCGAAGTTTGTGAATTGGAGTGTTTTTTTTGCTTATGTTCCTTGGTCTTCGGGTGCAGCTGGTGTCTTGGGTGTAAGTGGTTCTGTAATGAATAGACAATGGGCCTCATTACGACCCAGGCGGTAAGTTACCGCCTGGGCCGTGACTTTACCACCATGGCGTAAACTAGGTTTACGCCATGGTGGTTGGCGGACTTACCGCCCCATTCCGACCTTGGCGGGGCGGTAAGTCCCCAATCCCCATTTACCCTTCCCCATTCCCATTTTTGCCCCATAGGGCATAATGGGAGTGGGGAAGGCGTTAATTACGCCACCGTAAATTACGGTGGCGTAATTAACTCCATGGTCCCTTAGCGCCATGGATTTTAACACCTGCTAAAAGCAGGTGTTAAGTCCGCCATGGCGCTAAGGGACCTCGTACTCAGGCGGTAAGGGTTGGCGCTGTTTACGCCGCCGTAAAACCCTTACCGCCTGGGTCGTAATGAGGCCCAATGTATTGTTTTAAAACCATGTAACATTGGACATTGTAGTGCTATTTAATGAATGTCCCAAATTGTCATGACTTTACTTATGTGTCACATGGCAAATTGGTTGCCACATTTTCAATGGCATAACTTCCCACAAATCTCAATTTGTGTTTCTGTGTTTGTATTCCTGTTGTAGAAGTGGTGCTGTTGCCAGGGTCTCTAAGGTTTGTGGGTCTTTGATGGTGTAGGTTTGCCTCCAGGTGTGCGGTGGTGAGCCTTTTTTTGCTATGGTGACTGCAATGATTTAAAGCTGTGAATAAGTATATACTGATATTCTATTTGGATATTGAATGTGTTTGTTACTTGTACCAATTACGATACCTTTTCATTTTACTGATAAGATTATGAGATTCAATCACTAACTTTAGGTACTGTTTTTTCATATGAAGTTTACACTGTGTTTATTTTGTTCCTATCTGCAGTCCCTGCCTGCCCCCTTTAGTGAAAACAATGTTTTCATGATTTGATTTGGTTTGATTTGATTTAATTTAGACATTTATATTGCGCATTACCCGCAGGGGTCCCGGCAGAAACTGCTGTTGGGCGCAGATGGAATTAATATGATTGGAGAACACACACAATTAGAATACTGAATCGGGCAACTATAACATATAAATAAGTACGTTTTAGTTGCTTCCTGAATGCATTCAGTGATTCAACTTGACACAGGTTGTCCAGAAGAGAGTTCCAGGCACAAGGGCCAGAGAAAGAAAAACGCCTATCTTCCCAAGTAGAGGTTCTGGATAAAGGAACCATTAGGAGACCATATCCCGTAGATCGTAAAATACGATTGGGACAATAAATAGCAATCTTGGAGGACAAATAGACCGGCCCAGGCCATGAACACACATAAAGACCATGCAAAGGATCTTAAACAAGATCCTTCATTGCACCGGAAGCCAGTGAAGACTTTGTGCAAAGGGAGTAATCAAGACTTTTCTGGGTAGCTCAAAGATAATTCGTATGCAGAGCTCTGAGCGGCCTGCAATCTCTGGAGCTGATATTTTGGGATGCCCATGAAAAGGGCATTAAAATAATCCAATCTAGCATTGGTTAGAGTTCCCACCACAATTGGTTGATCTTTCTCAGGGATGAGAGGAAGAAACGGTGTTAAAGGTTTTAACTGAAAATAGACTGACTTAACAATCTGATTAATATGTAGGTTACAGCTCAGACTACACTGCCATATGCAGCCCAGGTTTTTTACTTTCTGAATGTGTTCAGTTGGTACCCCAAACAGAATTGGACGAGGAATAGAGTGTAGAGCATTCGTTTTTTGTTCTAGAGCCAAAAACAATGACTTCAGTTTTTGTCGGGTTCAGCTGGAGTTTATTCTCCAGCATCCAATGTTGGATTCTGTCAGCACAGTTCAGAACTCGCTCCATAGCCTCCAGTGGTTGTCTAAGCCTGAGGTAAATCTCAGTATCGTCGGCATTAGCATGGTAACAAAGAATAAACTGGGCAAAGATGTTGAACAATGGATGAAGATACACTTTAAACAATAATGGTGATAGGGAGGAATCCTGGAGTACTCCATAGGGGACCGGCTGAGGGTTAGTCAAATATTGGCCTATTCTAACCTGTTGGACACGATCTGGCACAAATGACGTGAACCAATCAAGTGCAGTATCAGACACATGGGCCACAGATGTCAGTCTAGACCTGAGAATGTCAAAGTCAAGTGTATCGAAGGCTGCCGACAGGTCCAACATGACAAGCATGCTGACATCACCTTCGTCGGCAGCCTCGAGATGGTCGTACCAAAAAGCAATCATTGCTCGCTCAGTGCCACGCCCTGGTCTAAATTCTGATTGATATAAATCCAGGACATGATTCCCTTCTAGGAAGGTCTATAGTTTTGTGGTCACAACTTTTTCTAAGATTTTTGCGGGCCACAAAAGTCCCGCAATGGGACGATAATTAGAAAGTATTTGATGGACTAACGTTGGCTTTTTTAAGAGTGGAGTTAAATAGGATTTCTTCAAGTACAGTAGGCCCGTTCCTTGAGTTAGAGATTCATTCAACAGAACCTGGATAATCCCACTAAAAGCAAATGAATGCTGTTTTGCAAGATAGGCAGAAATCGGATCATAAGCAAAATTGGTGGGTTTCAAATTGCTTAACAAATTGGTAACACTTTCTAAACTGACTGCTGAAAAAGCAAATTTAGGCGGTGGTTGTTCATTATCCAATGGTTCTGCATACACAAACTCATTGGATTGTTAGATTATATTTTGGGCATCTAAATTGCTCCTAATCATTTCTAATATTTCTGAAAAGAAAACATTGAAATTATTAGCCATTTTCCGAGAAGCCTGAACACTAGAGTTAGTACATGGGGTATATGTAAAATTTCTGATTACCTTAAACAAAGCTTGGGGTTTATTATTAGCCAAATTAATTTGTTTTTGAAGATACAGGGATTATGCTTTAATGATCTCATCTCTATATGTCTTCAAAGCATGTTTAGCTGCAATGCAATCGTTTATGTTTCTGGACTTGAACCCTCTTTTTTCAGTTTTTTGATAAAGTCCCTTAAGAACTGTTAATGTATCGGTATACCACTGATTGTTCCTTTTGGGGGAATTCTTAACAATTTTACAGAGAGCAATGATATCGCAATTAGTTTGCAGCTTGGTCATTAATTCAGTTTGAAATTTCGTACAGGTCTTAACAGGCTGAACAGCTGTTAGATCACGTAACAGATAATCACTGGAAATGCGTTCAAGATCATTATTACGGCGACAGAATGCCAGATTTACACTTGTATTCTTTTGACCTACAATGTGATTGATAGTCATAGTGAAGTGTACCATGAAGTGGTCAGACCAACCAACTGTTGCTACATTGTTGTTGTGGGATTGAACCCTGGCTATTTTGAGGCAGCCTATTATAGGCTTATATAGAATGGCTTAAGCAATAATACACACAGATTGTGATATTGGAGATTAGCTGCAAGGGATTATTTCCAAGGCGTCAATCGTAATGAACTAAATTTTATGACACTACTCTCAGTTGAGACTTTATCATGGTATTCGGACCAGAACCGATTAAGACAAATCTTTACAACATCCTATTCACCTTCTAGTGACTGAACATTGCTAACAGGTGAAAACTACTGGTACTTCTGAGTAGGTCTTGAAAACAACCAGGAGGTCGAAACGCGTGTCGGCTGTGCTGCTGTACAAACACGTGGAATCAACCACATACTTTAAGTTATAGAACTGTGTGATTCTGTAATTTGGTTACACACTCATCACCAATCTGAGCGCAAGCTGCCCTCCTGGATCTCCAATCTCTTTGCTTAGACCAACTAACTGGTGTATTCCCAGAATGACTTAAGGTTAGGCCCCTAAATAATATAGGATCCAGACAGTGGCTGTCCATATATGTGTGGGTAGAGTGGATAAGAAATTAAGATCATGTGATCTTTGGGCCCCCCAACTAGTAGGCCTGTTTATTTATTTTTTAAAGCAGTCACCCTCCTCCCTTTCTAAAACAGCCTTAAGCCTACCTATTGGACAGCCTATGGACCACCCTAGGAGTGCAGGCCCAAAGGGTAAAAAGACCACTTGTAGTACTTAACTATTACCATGGGAATTATTTTTAACAAACTATTGCAGTGATTTTGTTTTTCAATGATGGTGATGTTTCTTGTGTGTCTTCAACTTTTTGTACCCTCTCTGATGGTCAGGTGTTCTGCTTCAGTGTTTTGTCTTTCTGTAATGAAATGCAAATATATACGTTTACAGTTGCATATATTGCTAGTTGTTTGACATAACATTTGTAATGAGGATCTTTAGCAAATATATTTGTAGAAGCATCATTGGTGGTTTGAGATCTTTCGAGTTATGCACTATGGGACAGGGTCTACTGACTTTGCTTTTCCTCTGGTTGGCAAAGGTGTTGTTTTTATGGAGGTGTGCTAGTTATTGTTTCTGTAAACATATATGGTAACTAGCTGTAGCCATAAAAGGCATGCTCATTATATTCTGATAGAAGGTCCTCATTCCAAGTCTGACAGTCTGGTATTGTGAGGGTGGGAAAGCCTACGTTTTTATTTTTAGATACATAATATCATGCAGGTATTTCTGTTTCTGGAGGTGACGCCTACTAATTAGAGCTCATCCCTGTAATGGTCCCTGTCAGTGAAAGAGTAGTGCACCCATGTGAGTTTTCTGGGGCTGAATTAGTTTGTCTGGCCTGGTTCCCTCTGGGTGTATGCCAGGAAGCTTCCCTTTTGTTGCTCCTGTGCATGAGTGTGACCTCCTGCCTAGTACAGGAAATCTCGCTTCGGGGTTGGCTGGGAACCTGCTTTCAAAAACATGCCTGCTAGGGTATAGTAGGTAGTCCAGACCAAGGTGATGATTACCAGGGGCTTTTTCAAGTTAGACAGGCAGAGTTAGAATTTGGCACGGACAGAGGACAGTCCACAGAGGGGTACCACCATCTTGAATTTTGGCGGGGTGCACACACTTCCTACTACTTCCCTAATTGCAAACCGAACCCTCTGTGTAGGACATCAGTATACAAAGGAAACTTGTTATAGCAGCTCTGGTTGGAGTCCTTACAGAAGGATAGCAAGGAACCAATCAGCCGTAGCATGTTGCCTTTATTAGGGGAGAGGGGGATTGCCCTTAGTTGATTTGGACTAACAAAGAAGACCAGTAACTTGTTTGGAAGGTCAGAACACTTTGACAAGACTTGCTAGCATGCTGGCCTGGAAATGTATGTTCATCGCCATGCACGATAGGCTGTCAACGCAAGATGCCAGCAGTGTGGCAGTGGGGTGGTTCCCCACCATTGCAAGTTGGAAAGGGTGTCCACCAGTGATTTTTAGTTCTACATTTTAAACAAGAAATGTGCTTACACATCACATTTCTCATTTAAAAATATGGTTCACCACTCCTGATCTGTATTCCCATAAATGAAAGACCGTAAGTAATCATACTTCTCCAGCATGGGGTCTGGCATGGATTCACATGCTCATGAATATTCCCCGTCGTCAGGCTGGGAATCCTCGGTAAAGAAAAAACCAGTATCAGTTTCGTTTCTGATCTGTCTTTCGTAGTAATAACCAATCACTGGTCTCTGCGTCATACTGACCACAGCCAATGACTGCCCTCTACCTAAGCACCGCCTCTGGCAGCCATCTTCAGATTTTTACCGCACGTTCATGTGTTGGGATCCTCGTGCTATTGCTCTCGAGCGTTAGTGCTATTTTTTCACGTTTTTTCTCAAAAACTTCGTTTTTTCGGTCAAAAGAGCCTCAAGCTCCATCGACTCTCCATCCGATCAACGGGGACCCGTGTCGGATTCGTCTGCGCCCCTCAAGGGTGAAGATTTTTGGAGGACTCCAGAAGCTTCTCAGGCCCGGACATGGCCCAGGAGAAGGGAAGCTCGACGCCCGGAAAGCTGTTCAGGATCTGCCCTGGATGCCAGCTGCAGAACGTCTTTAAGGAGGACGAACACTCCTTTTGTCTCTACTGCTTACATGAGGACAAGACGCACGTGGAGAAGGACTGTGCGTTTTGCGGCAATATGTCGGAGCGGACCATGAAGGACCGCCATCAACGTCTCGCCAACTGGCAGGAAGGGAAGAGCCCGTCAGGCGAGAAGAAGAGGAAGAAATCCGAGCGGTCTTCTAAGACCTTGAGGACGCCCCGGCGACGGGGGTCCAACACAAGGCCAAGCACCGCGAGTCCGCTGGCACCGGGAGCGCCGAACGGTCGGGCTCTACGGGCGCCAGGCAGGGCGCACCCTCCCCGGCACCATCAGCCACGAGCCAACGCTCTGGGTCGGGTAAGAGGAAAGGCGAGCACCCGGCGAAGCTCCTGGAGAGGCCCCGGTCGAGCTCGAAGGCCCCATCGGAGGGGGAGCGAGGCAGTGTCCCCCCCCTCAAGGATAAGGCGGTGAGCGCACCTAAGGTGGTGAAGGCCTTAATCCATCCGGCCAAGCCCTCTATCGATACTGTCGCGGTGGCCCTGGCTCAGCCTGTGGAGGCTACACCAGTGGTGGCGACCTCGGGGCTCAGAGTCTCCCTGCCACCTCGGAGGGAGTCCTCTTTTGTGCCCATCGATAGGACCCCCGTGAAATCCCCGGCGGGGAAGAAAAAGGGGGGGCAGGGCGTCATCGTAGATTCGGCCTCAACCTCGGAGGAAGAGCTGATCGAAGTCTTAAGCCACGGCCTTGGCGTGGAAGAAGACCGGCCCGTCGGGATGGATCCCGACGCAGGTGACGAGGGTGCCGACGGGGCCCCTGATCGCCCGTCGGATTCCCCTCTGCCAGCGCCGCAAGACAACTCGGCGGCCATTTTGTTGGCTATACAGTCCTTATGCTCAGAGATAAGGACGAGACTACCGTTGCCGACGGAGGAACCTCTCCCGTCGGGGGATCCTGAACCGGGACCTTCTGGTGTTCCCCCGCCCAAGAAAAGAAGGATTCACCCTCCACCTCCTTTTCAGCCGTCGCGCCCCGTCCAGCCCTCCTCCCCGTCCACCCGAGAGGATGATACGGGGACTGACACGGCAGCGACGGGTACGGACGACGAGGTATACGACGAGGATCTACCGTTGTCACCTCCCACCAGGTCTTCTCCGCCCGACGAGATTGGATCGTTCCACTCCATGATCGCCAGGGCATCCGAGCTTTTCCAACTCTGCCCTGAGGAGAAGAAAAAGGAAGGATTCCTTTATCAACGGCGCGAGGCCAAGAGGAAGACGGTCCTCGCGGTGCCTCTACTGGACGACATTTGGGATGAGGGCCTCGCCCTCCTCAAGAACCCTTCCACGACGCCAGCTAGAAGAGACCGGTACGAGAAGAAGTACCGGGTCCTGGACGCGGCCCCCCTGTGCCTCCGGGCGCAGCCTACCCCGGACTCCGTCGTCTCCGCGGCGGCCAGGAAGAAAGCGGGGGGGGGTGCGGCCTCCACATCGACTTCCCCACCGGACGGCGAGGGAAAGAAATTGGACGCTATGGGACGCAGGGTCATCTCGTCTGCAGCGACGACGATTAAAGCGGCCAACGCCTTGGCTATCGTGGCCCGCTACGACAGGGAGCTATGGTACAAACTGGCTCCCCTGCTGGACTTCCTACCGGACGACAAGAGGGCGGATGCCCTGGAGATCCTACAGGAAGGTGAGGTGGCGTCGGACCACGCCATCACTATTGCGACGGACATCGCCGACACTGGGTTTCGCCAGTTGGGCAACGGCGTGTGCCTTAGGCGGCGTGGATGGCTCAAGGCTACGGACTTCCGTCAAGACGTACAGACCAGAGTCCTGGACATGCCGTTCGATGGGAACAACCTGTTTGGGAAAACAGTGGACGATTCCCTTCAGGCCATTAAAGCGGACACTGAGACGGCCCGGGCCCTTGGGGTTCTGCAGCAACGACGGACGCCCTTTCGGAGCAGCGGAGGCAAGGGCGCCTCCAAAGGTTCCGGCGGCGGTTTCTCCACCTACCGTCAAGCGGCCCGCTCGTCGTCTCAGGAGGCCTACAGAGGACGAGGCAAGTCTGGCGGACCCCGCCGTCGTCGCCAAGGAGGTCAAGGCGGCAAAGCCTCGTCGAAACAGGATTGAACCGGCCGCGGGGTCGGGCCCCCACCGAAGCACCCCGGTGGGAGGCCGGCTGGCGAGCTTCGTCAGCGTGTGGGAGTCCATCTCCACCGACCGTTGGGTGCTGGACGCCTTAGCCCGGGGCCACGCGCTCGAGTTTCAAAGAAGGTGCCCGCGCGTCCCCCCCGTGGCCAGGAAAGAGCTTCACGTCCCTCAGCTTCTCCTGGAGGTAAAGGCGATGCTCAGGAAGGGCGCCATCGAACTCGTCCCAAAGAGGCTTCGGGGCTCCGGAGTTTACTCGAGATACTTCCTCGTGAAGAAGAAGACGGGAGGATGGCGCCCCATCCTAGACCTGCGACGTCTGAACAAGTTCATCAAGGCGCAGAAGTTCCGGATGGTCACCCTCCAGCACGTCCTGGGGCAGCTGGAGGAAGGAGACTTCCTGTCGTCGTTGGATTTGGAGGATGCCTACTTCCATATTCCCATCCTAAAGGGGCACCGAAAATTCCTCAGGTTTGTGGTCCAAGGGCGTCACTACCAGTTTAAAGCCCTCCCCTTCGGACTACGGTCGGCACCCAGGGTATTCACCAAGTGCCTTGCACCGGTGGCGGCGCAGCTGCGCCGCGAGGGGATCCACGTCTACCCCTACCTTGGACGACTGGCTCATCCGAGCCAAGACGAGGGAGCTCGCCGTGGAGCACACGGCAAGGACCGTCCAACTTCTCACGGACCTGGGATTCTCCGTGAACTACGCCAAGTCCCACCTGGTACCCGCGCAAAACGCACTGTTTCTGGGAGCGAAGCTCGACACAGTGTCCCTTCTGGCCTCCCCGTCGGAGGAAAGGACCAGGTCCATCCTGGGCAAGGTACAGCGGATGTTGGTTTCCGACGCGGCCAAGGTGAGGTCCATCAAGTCCCTCCTCGGAATGATGTCTTCTTGCATCTACCTCATTCCCATGTGCAGGCTCCGGATGCGCCCGTTGCAGGAGTTCCTGGACGCGCGCTGGATCCAAACGACGGGCGGCTTCGAGGAGAGGATCACACTCGACGAGAGTTTCCGCCGAGCGGTCCGGTGGTGGGGCAACCGCGCGCCTCTGACGGCGGGCATGGACTTCCAGACCCCAGACCACCAGGAGACAGTGACCACGGATGCCTCCCTGGAAGGGTGGGGAGCGCACACCGAAAACCTGCATGCGAGAGGCCTTTGGCTCCCGACGGAGAAGTCCCTCCATATCAACGTCCTGGAGCTCCGTGC
Source organism: Ambystoma mexicanum (assembly GCF_040938575.1). NCBI lineage: Eukaryota > Metazoa > Chordata > Amphibia > Caudata > Ambystomatidae > Ambystoma > Ambystoma mexicanum. Next base: position 1,270,381,530 of record NC_090929.1, on the reverse strand, counting down.
AGTGTTCTGGGCCCTCAGGTCCTTCCTTCCGTCCCTCAAGGGCAAGGTGGTGAGGATCTTCACCGACAACACCACCACCATGTTTTACATCAGGAAACAGGGCGGAACCAGGTCCCCAGCGCTGTCCAAGGAGGCGCAGGACCTGTGGCATTGGGCCGTCGCCCAAAGGATGTTTCTGGTGCCGTTTCATCTGGCAGGGATAAAAAACACCATCGCCGACTCACTCAGCAGGGAGCTGCGCTCGTGCCACGAGTGGGAACTACGGCAGGATCTAGTGGATCGCCTCTTCCGATGGTGGGGCACACCCCAGATCGACCTGTTCGCGACGGCGACGAACTCCAAGTGCCGGAGGTTCGCCAGCAGGTTTCCCCAGGCGAGGAGCATGGGCGATGCTTTCTCGTTCCCCTGGGAGGGCCTGTTCCTCTACGCGTTCCCTCCTTTGCCACTGCTAATCCGGCTCGTCAACCAGCTCAAGAGGTCACGGTGCAGGATGATCCTCGTCGCACCTGCGTGGCCGAGTCAGATATGGTTCCCGGACCTTCTGGACTTGTCAGCGTCCCCGCCAATCAAGCTGCCGGTGGACGCGGATCTACTCTCCAGGGAAGGAGGCGCCATCCTCCACCACGACCCGAAATCGCTGAACTTGCAGGCCTGGCTCCTGCAGCGCTAGAGTTTGGAGGATACGACATACCGGCCGACTGCAGAGAGGTTCTTGCAAAGGCCAGGGCGTCCTCGACTCTTAAATGCTACGGACACAAATGGAAGAGGTTCTCTGTCTGGTGCCACGCACAGAAGATTAACCCTCTACGGATTACGGCTCCCCAGGTACTGCCGTACCTGCTGACGCTGGCCAAAGCTGGACTGGCACACGCGTCCATCAAGATTCATCTTGCTGCGATCTCCCGATACACCAGAACCACGGGCCGGACGTCCTTGTGGTCTCATCGTCTGGTGAAAGAGTTCATGAAGGGACTGTTCAGATCGTTCCCGCCGGTGAAGGCTCCGGCCCCGGCGTGGGAGCTCAACGTGGTGCTGACCAAGCTCATGGGACCTCCGTTCGAGCCTCTGCACTCGGCCCCGTTGAAGTTTCTGTCGTGGAAAACAGCGTTTCTTGTGGCCATCACCTCCGCACGACGGGTGGGAGAGATCCAGGCCCTTTCCTGCAAGGCCCCGTACTTGACTTTTCACGACACAAGGGTAGTGCTCAGGACGCACCCCTCCTTCATGCCCAAGGTACCGTCGGACTTCCATCTCAACGAACCCTTGGTGTTGCCTGTGTTCTTCCCGTCGCCTTCGTCTCCGGCTGAGAGGACTTTGCACTCGCTGGATGTGGCTAGAGCGCTGAAGTTCTACGTGGACCGCACGAAGTGTTTTCGGAAGACGTCACAACTCTTTGTGAACTTTGGACCTGTCAATCAGGGGAAGGCTCTCTCGAAGGCTTCCATTTCCAGATGGCTCTCCGGCTGTATCATGTACTGTCATTGGTTGGCAAACCGACCGCTGCCTGGCCGTCCGAGAGCCCATTCCACCAGAGCGATCGCAGCTACCACGGCGTTCCTTTCTGGTGTGCCCCTGCTGGACATATGCAGGGCTGCTACGTGGAGGTCGACGCACACCTTCACGAAATTCTACTGCGTCGATCGGGATTCCAGGGAGGAGTCCAGGGTCGGCCAAGCAGTGCTGCGCAACCTGTTCGCCTGAGGTGAGCCTGGTGAGGAGGTAAGATGCTTAATGTTGAGTTTGATGTACTGCTTAATGTTGAGCCTTTGCCACCTCCCGTGGTTGTGCATGTGTGTACTGCTATGTATTCTTTATTCATGAGCATGTGAATCCATGCCAGACCCCATGCTGGAGAAGGAACAAGTTACTTACCTGTAACTGTTGTTCTCCAGCATGGGTCTGGCATGGATTCACATGCGAACCCTCCCGCCTACCCCTCTGCGGCTCTTCACTTGGTCATACTGCCACTTCACGTGCTTCCAAATCTGAAGATGGCTGCCAGAGGCGGTGCTTAGGTAGAGGGCAGTCATTGGCTGTGGTCAGTATGACGCAGAGACCAGTGATTGGTTATTACTACGAAAGACAGATCAGAAACGAAACTGATACTGTTTTTTTCTTTACCGAGGATTCCCAGCCTGACGACGGGGAATATTCATGAGCATGTGAATCCATGCCAGACCCATGCGGGAGAACAACAGTTACAGGTAAGTAACTTGTTCCATATCATTTGAACTTTTCTGACCTTTCAGATCCGCTGTCTCCATACACGTTATCTCTCTGTTCTCCCTCAAACCTCATCCCTTCCTGTCTCACTTTCCTCTTCCATATTTCTTGCAGTGCATTGCATATGCTCCTTTTATGTGGTTACTTGACAAATATATATTGCTTGCTCTATAAAATTCAATAGTTCTTAACTGTACTACTAATTTCTGCAATTGCTTATTTTATTCAAGTCTCACCACCTTTGCAAGATAATATATAACGGGGGACAAAAGGTGCTCAAAATCACACAGCACACAGAATCACTAATTTCGCAAAAGCACTGCAGATTGCGATGATCACAGTGTGAACTCCTATGCATCACAGTCTAGAGGGGTTGGAACGAGGCGTTACCACATCATCCCTGACTCAAAGGAAATTCTACAGGTTTTGCAACCACTGTTGTGGTGGGAAAGGATTGAATAGTTACCAACTTCCCAGGGCGGCTAGGAGTAACCTTTTGGAAAGTGGAAGTGGTTCATGAAGAATTTCTCCCACTGTGGGTGACTGCATTTCATCTTTTTTCTCACACTTTTTTTTTACTGTTCTTTTACTCTCTTTCGTCTTCCTCTTTCCCGGTTGGCCCCTCTTAAATCCATTTTTAACGCTTCAATATGTCTTCTCTACCAGTTATCCCTTGCGACTCCATTTCACAATCTTTGTCCTCGCTTGGTTGGCTGCCTTTTTCCACCTGGCTGAAATTCAATTTTCTTTGTATGGTCTTCAAATCCCTCCACGGTCTTGCTCCCACTTATCCATCACCCTTGGTCTCCTTCTAGGTCCCCACTCGTTCCCAGTTCTTGCTATCAGTTCCTCATCTCCCTTGTCCCCAGTCCCGGTTCCGCTCATTCTCTCTTCTGGCTCCCTATTATTTTGGAATTCTCTCCCCTTTTCCCTCCGTTCTACTACTTCTTACCCTGCATTTCACGCTTCACTAAAGACCTATCTTCTTCAGTCCTTACTCTCTACCTCGAACTGTTTTGTTACCCAGCCAATACTTACTTGATTTTACCTAATTGTTTACCTGGATATACTTTGTAATTAATCAATTTTCACTTTACTGTACTGTAACCTTTTTAGGTTCTGCGCTTTGGAGTAAAGCGCTTAATAAATGCCAAATAAATATAAATAAATAAATACAAAATAGCTTTGAGGCTTTAGACTGATGTAGCAAATTGAATGCAGGCTGCTCCTTGGGCACCTGCTTCTCTGCATTTTCTACGGGCTGCAGTGAGAGGAACATGCTGAAGCATTCTCATTAATATTTATGAAGCAGGCCTGTGTGCACCTTGATGCTCACAGACTCTTTGCCTTGCAACTGTTATGTCCAGTGGGCGCAGGACAAGGTTTTGGCATAGTCGCAGTACTGTGTTTTCACAACACTGTCCCTCATCCATTTTCTACATATGACCATTTCCACTGTGTATTCATGAGGTCAAGTCCCCCCTTATTCTGACTCTATCATTCACTCAAGGGGCTCGAGGTACATAAAGAACCTTAGAGCTGCTAGTAAACATTGGGCATGACAACATAAAACTATCTCATTAGCATGCAGTACGTTTAAAAACCTATATCATTACAAGCGTTTGAAGAGTGGCGCTAGGATTACTCATTTGGTGTCTGCCTAGTGATGGTTTGCAGTTACGATTTTTTAAAGACCTAAACATATCTTTTTTCTTTTTAAGACAACCAAGCAGGAAACAGCAAGCAGCAACCATTCAACAAATTACTCCCAGGGCTGCCGACTAATCCTTCAGCCAAACCAAGTCCGCCGTTGCCTAAGCTTCAGCCTCAACCTACACCTAAATCTAATCCACCTTTACCAAAACCAAACCCACCACTGGCAACACCACGGAATATCACACAATCCAAGCCACAGTCTTTAGAAAGGATGGCGCGTCTTCCACCTACAGGAACTGAGGACAACGTGGATGAGGTAATATGTGCAGCTGGAGTAGTGCTCCAGTCATGATACATGTGGATACCAAGCTAGTTGCCATGATACATCTCTGTCGTTTTGCTCTTTGAATGTATTTCATGTTCTCATTCAATTACTCATTCAAAACAAGTCAATATTCACATATTGGGCTTGATTCATGGAACGTTTTCCTATGGGATTGCGCCATTATAAAACACTTCCATGAATCAGGCCCATTGTCTTTTCCATGATGGATTCCTGCAGGGTGTCTCTGTAACTCTGTGTGGTACGACGTCCTTTCATCGCGGGATGTTTTTTCGCTGGTTTTTTTACCGTGAATTATTTTATGTAAAAACCCATCTGATTTTTTAGGGCGGGTTAGAAAATTATATATATATATGGGGTGTGGGTGTTTAGGAATACATAAAACATTAAAGGGAATAAGCCTTATGCTTCACTACACTGGCTTTTGCTCATCTTTTGCTCATCCGTTATGGGAAAACTGGCATGTCCTTCAGGCTGCCAGTACTGGGAAACATTGATTCCCTTAGTCTTGTTACTTTGTTACTACTTTTAGTAACTTGTTATTTCTTGTGGTAACTTTTTATCATTGTACAATGCATCTTAGAATGCAGTACAATGGGGTACAGATTTGGTATTAGCCTAGACTAACACTCAGAGAATTTCTGGTTACTCTAGGTGTGCTAAATGGACAAGCTGGTGGCAGAAGTGACTTTTTACCACGTTTGGCTACTAACTGTGGCTAGTGGCCAAACATGGCCATGCCACGAGATATTTAGCTTGTCCTTTGGACATCTTGTCTTTTAGCCTTCTTCCTGGCCTATGAGGCCAGGAAAATATTTATATGGACTTCCAGTGCCCGGGAAAGCAGAGGCGTCAGGCAGGCTACTGGGGGGCCATGTGTGTTTGCTGCCAGGACGTGGGCTGGGACTGTCTTGTCCCAATCCACATACTGGTGCCAATATGTCTGTGTGGAATTAATTAGTTTTCCTGCCAGTGGTCCTGATTGGACCACTGCTGGGGGGCAGATCTGCCATTGGCTAGTGAGGGCAGCTGCTCTTATCTGGCTTTTTGGATAAGAAGAGGACCCCTTCACCCACTCCGGAGAGATCCTGGAAGAAACTGAAGGAGCCAAGACTCCTGTCCAGCTGCAAGACTTGCAAGGAGACTGTGGACCCGTCGGAAGAAGGCTTGGTGACCAACTTCTGCTGCTGCTCTGGTAGAGCCCTGTCCTGTGGAAGATCGCCAGGTGTCCTGCAAAGGAGCTGCAACCCATTACAAAAGGGGAAAGACCATATGCAAATCAGGCTTGTTCAGTTCAGGCTGGACTGCCTCTTTTGGGGTGGGTCCAAGCCTAATTTGCATGTGGTTTTCCCCCTTTTGTAATGGCTTGGCCAGTGAAGAACAATGGTCTGGAGGGTTGCCCAGAGCAATTCTAGAGGTTAAGATTTATTCTAAACCGTCGAGCAATCACCCTTTTGTTTTGCTATAGTCACCCCGAGTGGGACGGTTATGCTCAGACGTGGGTCCCATGCCTGATGAGCCTAGAGACCCAAGCTACTCCTCACTGATGAGGCCCAACGAGGCCGAAACATGTTTGGGGATGCTTGTGATCTCGTGCAGAAGGGATGTGACCAAGCAGTTCTGGCTGGACTGCCCCTTTTTGTGTGGGACCAAGCCTAATTTGCATAAGGTTTTTCCCCTTTTGTAATGGCTTCGCCGGCAAAGAATGATGGTCTGGAGGGTTGCCCAGAGCAATGCCAGAGGTTAAGATGTATTCTAAACCTTCCAGCCATCACTCTTTTGTTTTGCTATAGCCTCCCCACTGTCAGCCACTAGACTCCAGGTTCCCCAGTTAGATAGCTCATCACGCTAATTGCCCAGTACTGAAATATGTGTGTAATCTGCAAATCATAGACTTACGTACCAACATGAACAACTAAGGTGTTCATTCTTCAAAGGTATACCCGGCTGCAGCAGGCTATAAGACTATAACAGTGTTTTGCTTTTTCAGGTGAAGATGTTCTAAAAACCAATCCTCTTTCAGGAAGGATAAAGGAGTGCAAACACCTCCCCACCCCCTCTGATCCCACTGGCTGCCTCCTCACTCCCATCTTAACAGCCATAACAGAATGGCAACAGCATGTGCATCCCCTGTTGCAACAGTCATTCGTTTGCAAGACTGTGGGTGGATTGATGAGGAATCTGCCCCTGCCTTCATAGTTTCTCACCCCCACCTCCACCATCTGCCTATACAATTGATAAACAGAGAAGGCGAGGCAGATGCTGAGCAGACATAAGAATGTCCAGGTTGGAGACTTGTAGCACAGGATAACACCCACGGCCACTCTTTAATTAACAATGGGTACAGGAAGATTGTATTATGATAAGAGCACATATTGTTCAAGTGCCAAGAGACAATTCAGCGGGTGGTATCCCCATTTGATGATTCTCAGTTATTGAGTAATTGGATTTTTCAACTTAGCATACAAGGACCTTTGTTGTGGGTCAACTATGCTGCTCACAAGTTGGTGAATTATGAAGGTCCCAAAACGTCATAGGTTTGTCTGTTAACCTCAGGATCTACTTTCACAACTTCCAATGTTGTGTCAATGGAAATGAGTTTAGCTTTAGAGAACCTTTCTTCAGGGAGAGCTTTATGTGATCACCCCTGCATTCTGGGGGTGCGGTGGAATGGTAACAGACCACCATCCCAAGCCTACATTGGCCAGAGTGTAGCAAGGGCTTTGGCTGGGCTTAGGACCACTGCTGGACCTTTAGCCCTCTGAATGTGGGGTGAGAACAATTAGTCCCCGAGGCGCCATCCGAGTGCTGATAGCATGGGGCAATTTTGTATGGGAATCAGGTAGTGAGCTCTGCTCGCATGCTGAATTTTCCATAACAAAGCCTACAAACTGAAATTGGCTGATACGCTAATAGAAAAGAGCCATTGTCCCCTTTCGGTTTCCTGTGCCATGAATCAGAGCCATAGAAGAAGGCATCTGGTGTGTGAGTAGGAGGTCATATTCAAGGTCTGGAGGCAGCCCTTTCAGGTGAGGTTGTTGTTTCCTTGGTCCCGAGATCCAATGGGTGCATGTTTATTTAGTGGCCTCGGTGTTTCCCCACCTCCTTGGTGACTTAATTTATGTGGAGACCGACTAAAATCCGGCACTGCTTAACAGATACTCCTCAAGTTTCACAAAGAAAAGACGGTACGGAAAAAGTGAAATTGAAACATCAGATTGTGTGTAAAATGTGCACGTGGCTTAACTAAACGTCTATGGTTTAACTAAATAAGTATTCAACAAGAGACAAGGTCGAAAACATCAGGTTGAAAAAGAAAGTCAAACTATCAAAACGTGATGCACAATCTAAGACGGTCAGTAGGGTCATCCAGTTAGGATACAAATGTTCCAGTCACAAAAATGACCAAAGCGGAGCATGGCGTACCAATGCAGTCACAGGGGACAGGAGGAGAGCGGAAAGGGCAAAGGAGCTCATTTTTAAGTCCCTCTTACTTAACGGTACGCGTAAAATACACGTGTAAAGGTGTTACTCTTGTCTTAATACCTTCATTCCACTCCTGGGCATTTTTGTTGTTTTTGAAGGCATAGGGCAGGGACGGAACCAGAATTACGTTTTTGCCTCCCTTTTACATTCCACCTTCAAAATCGACTTGGTTTTACGCCAGTATGACATTTTCAGCCTGCATAAAACGAATAAATTGCTACGTAATCTGCATGCTTAAAATCAGGCGCATGCCATAGCAATTCATTGTAAAAACTGCCTGACGTGCAGAAATGTCAGGCGGCATTTACTCGTTTTGCACAGCACAGTGCAAAAGTTGAACGTTTCCCACAGAGGGGACGAGATTGCACATAAGTGCAAACATACATTTTAAATGAGCTCCAAAGAGTGTTGAAAGAGGGGACAGTTTTCCAAGTGTCAAGGAAGTCAGTGTGCAAACCCAACAGGAAACACCAGACATATCTTAATAACATAGTTACCAAGTTTGCCAAGGGAACTCCAAAACCTGGTCGAAACAGTTGCAAGTAATGAGCAGTAAAACAATGCAGACATTACACACAGCTGAGATGTCGTGGTAGAACAATGGAGTACCAAAAAGAAAGAGCTTTTATGTCGCAATTAATATCACTTGGGTTCACCTCTTAAGTGCGCCTTGATTCCTGTGACACGGAGTCTCGTTAGGCCGGGACAATGCGTTTGTCTTGGAAGCAAGATAATGCACAGCAACATAGGTTCAAATCCTGATCCAGCGCTAGAGAATGGCCTCTGGTAATAAGTGCGTTACACAAGATCAATCAATTGATTAATTAGTGGTACCTACTGCATCCCCTTCCACACATGCAGTGTTGTCAGATCAGCACTGCTTGCCCCCAGAAAAGTTGTGGCAGTTGGAGCAGGCGCATCTCAAGCTCCCCAGATGAGCAGATGAGTGACACAGAGAGCCAGAGAACTGGGTTCCTATGTGGGTGCAATGCCCAAGTGTATCAGCGAGACTTGAATGAGTGTGAAACAATCGCACCACCTGCTCAAATGACTGCATTGGGTTAGCAAGATGCCATAGACACCGAGTCGACCTCCCAGGCAAAGTATTAAAGATTTTGGGCCTGATTTGCAAAAGCTTTTTTCAATGGGGACACCTCATTGAAAAACGGTTTGTAAATCAGGCCTTTTTTGTTAGTAATATACCACCCGAGTCCACCTGCGTGAAAGTAAAAGTAAGTACTACTCCGTGTTTTACATTTTAGAGTACATCAGGAAAATACTGTATGGAGTAGTCCAGACAGTACACAAGCACCCGGTGTGGGTGAAACCAGTTCCTTTGGAAGATTGTGGTGCATAACCTATGCACAAGAGAAAAGGAAACGCGAGGTACTCTCCTATGTCACATTGAAGAAGGAAGGAGTAAGGCGAGGACGAGCTGGTCATTGGGAGCTTGTTGTTTAGTGCATGCCACAAAGTGTGTTGTACGTCTGTAGTATTTGACAGTGCGGAGGAGTTTGGCTTCTTATGGGGAGCTTGAATCATGCAATGAATAAAGGTGTAGTATTTTTAATTTTAGATAAGTATTTCCTAAACTCCATATTCTTAATTTGTTATGTTTATGTTACTCCATTTTGGAAAGGAACATTCTTCATAAATGAACAATCCAATAGCATACAATGTTCAGTAAAATCCAGTAGAATGCGCTGTTCGACACAATACAATAGCGTGCCTTTGGGGTGATAATATGCGGGCAGATCACAAATACCACCAAGAATGTTTAACGGTATGAGCCATGGACAGCATCTAGACAACAAAGTACATAAGAGTACACAGTGTCAAGTAGCTGCTTACACAGTACTGTAAGCAACTTCAATTCAACACTACAGCTAAGTCAATGCCTAGTCTGGGATGCTGATGGAAGCCCTTATTGATATATTTTTATGTCCAGTTCGTTTACTCTGGATGACAACCCTTATATAACACCCCTCTCTCAGAATCCCCCTGACACCGCTGAGCCAAGAAGTAGGTTTGTTTTGCAAATTTAAACGGTTTATTTGAAAATTAAACAATATATATCTATCACACTTTTATAGTAAATTAATATTTGATATCACACTTGAGAATATGATGTTGATCAACAATGGATAATGTTATAGTGGTACACTCTTTTTAATGGCTTAGAAGTTGATATAGAGAGGATAAAGTAGCTGAGAATGCTTTTATGGCTCCAAGGACAATGCAATGATGAATGAAAATGCAGTACAGAAAATAAACTTGATTTGACTTCAACAAAAGACAATGGGCCTCATTACAACCTGCCAGTCCGGGACCGTGCAAAATCCGTGACGGCGGTAAAAACGTTTCCGTGTCCGCAAGGTTGCGGAAAAAACGTCCGATTACACGCTGTCGGTCGCGCGCACCACACGGACTCGGAAACGTTGTTACCGCCGTCACGGAAAACCCCACGGAAATGGAAATAACGCAGCCACAAGTGGCGCAAAACCCGTGTCCGCCTCTGCCGCCACGGAACCGGAAATACCATGATCGCCAAAACAGGAAACAGAGAGGCGGCCATCATATAAAAGCACAATCCATTGCCATCCAGAGCCAGCACAAGCACAATCCTAACTCTGAGAAGCCAAAAGGGACCACCAGCATGTCTGCCAGGATTCCTGCTCAGAGGCAGCGCAAACAGCGCTTCAGCGAGGCAGAGCTAACCGTCTTGGTGGAGCACATTGTGGACAATGCGGAGATGCTATTCAGCGCCGACCAACGGCGTGCCACACAGCAGCGGAGGAAGGAGGTGTGGGCCGTAGCTGCACGCAAGTGCACCGCTGTGGGCGTGACAGCGAGGAGTGTGAAGGACTGCCACAAGCGGTGGGACGACCTGAGGCTGAGGGTACGCAACCTCATTTCCACGCACCACCAACGCAGCAGTGGGACAGGCGGAGGACCCCCTTCCCCACTGAGGCTGCAAGCATTGGAGGAGCGTTGCAGCAGCGTCCTCCACCTAGAGGGAATCCATGGGATCGGGGAGGCTGAGGCAGGAGTGAGCCCACCTGCAGATGCCGGTAAGTGCCCAAACATGAATGCCACATGAAAATATGCAGTTGTGAGTACTGGGCCAAAGGACCCATTAACAATCCCCCCCCCCCCCCCAGGCAGTGCATGTGTGGGCCAAAGGACCCATTAACAACCCGCCCCCCCAGGCAGTGCATGTGTGGGCCAAAGGATCCATTAACAACCCCTCCCCCCAGGCAGTGCATGTGTGTGCCAAAGGACCCATTAACAACCCCCCCCCCCAGGCAGTGTATGTGTGGGCCAAAGGACCCATTAACAACCCCCCCCCCCCCAGGCAGTGCATGTGTGGGCCAAAGGACCCATCATGATCCGTATGGCAACCAATATCACAGAATGCATACACCAGCAATCAGATGCATGTGACTAACACTATTCAATGTACAATCTTAATGACGCATGTGATGCACCCATCTGCCACCACAACAACACTAATTGCATGCCCTTTGTGTCCCCACAGCAGTTTCAAGTGACAGTGATACTGCACAACAGGCCAGCCAATCTGCACCGGCAAGTACACAAGCCACCGCCACCACACAAGAGGATGCTGCCGGCAGTTCTGCACCTCTGGCCACATTACCAGCCACTACAGATGTGCGGCCCACCACCACCACCGACATCCCCACCGTCTCCACACTGCCTGAGTCTAGACAGGTGCCACGGGAACCTATCATGGCCACCCAACACAACACCGAAGGCAGCAGCACTGCAGAGGGGGCGGCCTGCAGTGATAACAGTGCCCCGCAAGAGCACTCAGAAACGGGGCCACAGGTGGAGATGCCCACATTGGAAGACCTGGGCTCCTTCCATGAGCTGGAGTTCAGCCCCACATCACTGGGGAGTCCCATGAGGTCGCCCACCCCATCCATGGCCGAACTGAATGCCCGCATGCAGCGGATGGAGGACCAGCAGGCTACCCTCACCCAGCTGGTGGAGAGGCAGCTAGAGGAATCCAGGCTGCAGAGGGAGAGCTACAGCGCCTCAGTGAGTCGCCTGTCGAGGTCCATCGGACACTTTGCGAGCACTATAGTGACCCTTGCACGCCATGTGCGGGAGGGCAACGACCACACCTCCAGGCTTGTAGAGGCCATGTTGGTTGGCCAACAGGCAAATCTGGCACGGATGCCCTCAATCCCAGATTCTGCCCAATCAAACACAACCACCCCATCCAGCTCCACTACTGCCAGTCCAAGGAGGCGCTCGAGTAGGCTAACGGGTTCCTCGGGCAAGTTTGCACAGGCACAGAAGCGCACACGGAAGTGATGGCATGTGTGTGGGGCAGTGCAGGACATATGTGGACTACAAGGGTGTGAGAGGAGTGGGCACGTTTGGGTGGTGGGGTAGGTAGTTTTGGGGGTTTGAACAATGGGGTCTGGGTGGGGGTGGGCACGTTTGGGTGGTGGGGTAGGTAGTTTTGGGGGTTTGAACAATGGGGTCTGGGTGGGGGTGGGCACGTTTGAGTGGTGGGGTAGGTAGTTTTGGGGGTTTGAACAATGGGGTCTGGGTGGGGGTGGGCACGTTTGGGTGGTGGGTGGCCCCGGTAGTACAGCTTCCCTAACCAATGCACCTCCTTCCCTGTTGTTATTACATCAATACATCGCCATTTCGAATCAAGACATACATGTGTGGACATTGATCATTTATTTTGCAGTGCAACTATTCATTGTCGTCACCATGTTCGTGCATTTCTGTGAATGTGCTGTGACTCAAAAGTAAATGCGAATCAGGGCATCCCGTGCTCTCTGGCCATCATGTGGACCTCCAGGGGGAGGCGGTGCCATCCCATCTCCATCCCCATCTCCATCCCCATCCCCACCCCCATCTTCCTCATCTGCGTCTGGTGGCATTGGGATGTTCCTGCGCAGGCATATATTGTGCAGCATGGCACATACGAGCGTGATTTTACCCGTCTTCACTGGGCTGTACAGCAGTGATCCGCCAGATCTGCTCAGACAGCGGAAACGGGCCTTCAGCAGTCCAAATGTCCTCTCAATCATTCCACGTGTGCGGATATGTGCCCTATTGTATGCCTCTTCATGCCTGTTCCTTGGTCTCCGTACAGGTGTCATCATCCATGGCGTGAGTGCATATCCCGCATCACCTACATGGGATGTAGATGGGGGAACATGTCAGTGTTTGTGGCATCATGTCCTCATCTGCTGCTGTGCATTCTTATATCATCATTCATTCATGCATATGTACCATGCACTGTATGGAGGTATGTTTTGGGCATCACGATGTATGTCGCTAACTGGATATGGGCCTACACATTAACTTGCATGTTTACTGTGCCCTGCGGGTGACATTTGATTGTGTGCATGTCACGGTGCAGTGCTGTCCACACATGGCAGAGTGACTCCACTGTACGGAAGTAGTAAATACACGTCGTCTCATTTACACGCCTTTCGTGCCTTTTGAGGCAGTGTTTCAATTGAGGGTGGGTGTCTGCAGTGGCACAAGGTTCATGGGACAGTGACGGGATTGGCTGTGCCAGCGTGTGCACGGGCACATTGTGGTGCCCTGTCATGTCTTCCTTCATGATGTTTGGCATCCGCTGTGTATTTGGTAGATGGAAGGGGGGTGATGCATGTGCGGTCACAGCGGCACACTCACAATGCTCATTGGCCTGGACCCACACACACCACTTAGACAGGGTTGTAGCATCGTCAGCTGTACTCACCCAATAGCCATGTGCTTTGTCCGGCATAGCGTTCCATGTACCGTGGCAACGTGGAATTCCGCAGTACCATTGAGTCATGTGATGAGCCTGGGAAACGTGCGCAGCAGTGTGTAATCAGTTGCATGGCATCACAAACCATCTGGACATTCAAAGAGTGATACTGTTTCCTATTGCGGAACACCGCCTCAATTGCACGTGGTACTGTCAGCTCAACGTGGGTGCAGTCAACTGCGCCTATGCAATTTGGCATGCCTGCTATGGCATGGAAGGCCAACTTGGTGGCAATGACCTCGGGGAGGATGCGGGGTAGGGCTATGTGTTCCGACACATGGCGCAACAGGGCATCCAGTACCTGTACCAGGATTTTGGAAAAACAGGGTTGTGATATGCCGTGCAGCTCACCAACCGTGTGTTGATAGGTGCCAGTGCCAAGGAAATGCAGTACTGAGACAACCTTCAAGAGGGGGGGGGGTGGCGGTGGGGGTGTCAATTAGGCTGCTGATGTCCTCAATCATGGCGGTGATGTGCAGGATTGTTGCACGGTCCAGCCGGTATAGTGTGTGGATCTGTCCTGGGGTGAGGTTCCAGGGTGAGGCCCTGATGCGTGGTATTGCTGGCTGGCGGTGGGGTCGGGCTGGCTGGGCAATGGGGTTTGCCATAGCTGCAGGGTTGGCTGGTTGCCGCCTGCGCCTCCTCCGCCTACGCCTCCTCCTCTGCGCCATTACTGCCACCATGTGTAGTGCTGCCTGTTGGTTGAGTAGGCCCAGTCCCAGTGCTACAAAACCTGCTGCCTGCATGGTTCTGTGTTGTGTTGGGCTGGGTGTGGCCCTTTTGTAGGCTCCAAGTGGCCTGCTAGGTCCAGCTGGGCTGATTTGGTGCACCTGTGCCCTGATTCAGTTCAGCAGGCAGTGTATAACGCCATGTTCGTGGTGGCGGCGGTTCCGCCACCGTGATCACGGTATTTACGCCATTTTTTTGCCGGTATTTCCGTGTCCGCGCTAGTTGTGATGCTCACGGTGTTTCGTGTTGACGGTAACGGAGGGGTTTCCGTGCAGACGGACTTAACGGGACCCCTATTTCCACGGTGGCGGTTTAGGGTGGTGCTATTACCGGGGCCGCGGGTCATGATTGGGCGGACATGGAAACGGTGCCGGTATGGTTTTATCGGCAGTGTTAATTCCGGACCGGAGTACTTGTAATGAGGCCCAATGTAATCACTTTTCTTTGACAATTCACCCCCCCCCCCCCCTTTATGCAAGGTATAGAGATGGAAGGAAAGCACACAGTTCTCAGGAATGCAATCAAATATAATTCAGTCCCCCCCCCTAGCAAGCTTAGAGCAACAGGGATGATTTTAAACACAGGCAAAGTACTTTAAAGGTGGTATGCAAGAAGTGAAAAATATGCTAAAATGATTTTAATTCCCTCTAGAGGTTCAGGGTGGGTGACAGCTACTTTGTATTAGTTCAGGACCACTTTAGCAATGCTCTATGAATGATTGTCAGGTTGCAAACGAATTTTAGCAAAGGAAAGCAAGGACAAATATTTTTACACGTGGCTGAAATTAAGCAAAATGTCAAATCGCAGCAAATTTAGTCGCATGCGTCGAGCGCCATTACGGAGGCACTATAAGGGGTAGCACATCGGTTTTAGGTTTGTTGGAAAGCTTAGAATCTTAGCTTTAAGATGACAGTTAAAACTCGCTCAAACGGTTCCAGAGATACGGCCGATTTAGTAAAGGTAGTTTTTCAGATTTGAAATTTTAAAGCTCAGAATGACAGATGACAGTTTTCAGGTTTAAGGATGACAGAATGACACGATTCTAGGAGGCAGTTCTAATAGGCTAAAATAGTTTTAATTAGATTATTTTAAACTAAGAGATTGGGTTTTGGCACAGTGCTAGCTGGGTACTCACACTAGATTTTGGACAGGAATGGGCCTCGCCTCGTCACAGATCTGGTCAACAGATGGAACGGGACTTCTGGCGGTTCTGCTCACAGCGTCTGGTCTCTGGTTCTCTCTAGTTCCGGATACAGCACTGCTTTCTGGATACTGCTACAGGTTCTTGCAAAAGTTCTTGGCAAAGAATTCAAACAGCTCGCTCGGCTGTTGAATAGTTTGGTTGGTTTTGAGGCCTGCTGAAGAGGATTCAGCTTGTGGATTCAGGCCTCTCTGCTACAAATTCTGGAGTTAATTTCTGGTCTCTGGAGATTGATGGATTTGAAGTCTGGATCTCTGGATGTGAAGTCTGAAGTCTCCCGGCAAAGCGTCCCGCAAGAAAGTGGAAAGTGAATGTCCCTACCTGGGTTTCAATGTTCCTTTTTATGTGTTTTGAAAATGGGTGTGTGCCTGGGCCTAGCTAAGCCTGCCCCTCTCACTTATCATTGGCCAAGCTTTCCTCTCTCCCTTGATTGGGGGGAAGAAATGAAGTGTCAGAGTGATGGTGTAGGTTTTATGGTCAGAGGAACTACCCCTTCTCAAATTGCACACAAATCTATTTCTGACCCAAATACATATTTCCTAGATACACAATTTGTTGAAATTATATGTACATATTACAGATTCCTTATGGTCCATGCTTGTCCGACTCTGATCTTCCTGGGGGCTTGCATTAAAAAATGACAACTTAATTTCGTTTTTAATTGGTTTACCAATGTTAAATCTGTATCAAAAATTACACCAATATACACCCTCCTTCTACACACATTCCAGCTATTTACTTGGTTTCTAGCATAAACCCGGTGTCTGTAATATTGATAAATAGCGGGGTTTGGTCCTAGAACACCGTAGAAATTGGAGTTTGGACTCAAATCGTGAGGGCATTTTTCATACTAAGAATCTCAAAGTTGTACATTCCTGTCATTTGGTTACAATAAGTTATGAATGTTTCTATAAAATATATATTTGCTGCAATAGGAATCCACACTCAAGTCTGGCCCGCCCCTTGAAGCTGGGTGGGTCAGGGATCACATGTCTCTGCTCCCAGGCAGAGCTCTGTTTACAGTCAACATTCAAAATTAACATACCCCATTCAACTGAAAGGGGCTATTGTCTCTCTCCTCCAGGCTGAAGGGGAAACCCCCTCCCTCTCACTCAAAAGGGCCATGTGATATCCTGCCTCCTGTTGTGAGTCTCTGGGGTGTTAAGAGTTCTCAGCCTCTTGGCCTCTGGGAACAGCAGGTGGCTAAGATTTTTAATTAACCAACAGGCTTTGAAGTCCCTGCCCCTCTTGCAACTCCTAAATACAGTTTCCCTGTCAGAGTTTAGACCGCTAGCGCCGGTTTGTGGACAAAGCTGGTACTGCACCCATTTTTGGGATCTGTCTTGAATTACTGCATTTCAATAGAGTGGTCTTTTGCTTGATAGTATAGGACCCTTGCTTAACATTGTTTTGATGGCATCCTTACAGTAAAGTGGTGATGTGGAAACCCCCCCCCCCCCCCCCGCCCCCAAGAAGGTTGTATCTTTAGAGTGGTCTTGTGCCCATGATTTTAGCAACTTTTTGACATAAAAAAAACGGATTTTGAACAGAACCACCTTTCTTTGCACTGGTGGGTGGCAGATTAGGTTACCATTTTGGTGTGCGCAAACTGCGCAGTTCTCCTGGATTCTGGCGTGAATGTGGGCGGCGACAGCTCATCCCCACATCCACCCAGTCTACTGATTTAGTTTGTTCTGGGATAGAATAATGGGCGGCGACAGCTCATCCCCACATCTACCCAGTCTATTGATTCAACCTGGGTCAAAACCCTTGACAGTACAAGATGTGCTATGGTGCATGATAAGGGAGCACTAAGCAAGTCATTAACAGAGATGTACCATGCTTTAACAGGCCATTATGGTTAACATTACACATATCATCTTCCTATAATGCTCAGATAGGAGCATTAGCAAACTACTTTTCCCAGCACCCTGTGGGAAAACCTCTTTCTCAACAAATAAAACATGTAACCTTATTCCAAAAGTCTCTGGGCTGCTATATCCTGCCTTAGAGCCCCCTGCCCTCCTGGAGCTGCACCTTCAACAGACCGGCCGGGTCTTCATCATGGCTGCTGTGTTCGTGGGCAAACTGATGCATCCATCCATGTCCTGGAGGCTCCTCTGATTGGCTGTGGAAGCGCTCATTGCAACTTCTTGGCCCGGGAGCTGGCAGGCAATGCCAGCCCCCCTCTAATGATCACCTATAAGTGCATTTGTGTGCCCCAGTGTGATGTTGGAAATGCCTTATGTCCTTGTCCTGACACTTCTCTGTGTGTGTTTTCCTTATGTTGTCTGCTACTGAGGTCCAGCCAGGACCTCTGGCAGTGCAGCTCTTCATTTTTTCTTTTGGTGAACAATACCCACGGGGACACCCTTATGGCATCCATGGGTGGGGTACCCCTTATGTGTGCTTTTGGGCACCTATGTGTTGCCCACACAGCAGGGTATGGGCTGGTGGCAGCATCATGCTGACTTGGCAGTGGCTCTGAGTATCCTCCATTTTGGGATACCCAGGCCCTGCAATAGGAATCAATGGATTCCTACACAAAGGCAAGATGGCCACTGTGGCCTCTTGGTTTCTAATGCTTTTTACTGTGTTTCCCAAAGTCCTGGAAAGCCCTGTCTCTGTCCCTTCCCCCTGAATGGCTGCTGGGTGGAAACACCATATATGTCTATGTTGTTCTCTTTCCCCTGACTGGTTGTTGGGTGGAAATACCATATATGGCTCTGGGGCTGCCTCCTGTCAGACTGACTGGAGCCTTCCCAGGTGTTGTGTGTTATGGGTACACCCTAGTGGTGGGGCTTGTGTGAATGGTGTTGGGAGTCAACTCACATACTCTGTTGTGGGTGTATGGTTTCTGTGTGTGTGACACAATGAATGAGACAGCCCTGACTGAAACTGACATGAATGCAGTGTAGTGTGCTGAATGGCTGGGTACTTGCCCCAATCCACATCTTTTGTTATGCGTGCCTGGGTGGAGTGAATGGCCTGAATGCCTGTGAGCCTGATTGGCTGCCTACCTGCATGAATGCCCTTCTGTGTGATTGGCTGACTGAGCCTGGTTCATCCAGCGTGAATGTACAACAGATGTGTATATCTGGGGACCTCTCACTTATCAATTAATTAAGAAGCTGATCTTGAAACTGAAGTGTTCAGAAGATGAAGTTGAAGCTGAAGCAAGAAGAAGCTGTTTCTTGAAGCACAGGGGGAGGAGAAGTCTGCTACTGCATTTCTTCACTTTTATCCGAAAGTTGTTGTTTCTCCCAAGGACTGATCCAGAGAGGACCTGCAAAGGAGACCTCTCTGCGAGCTATGAGGAACCATTGTGCAAAGCTGCTGCTCTTCATCGAAGTATCCTGGAAGCCAGTCCTGTGTGCCTGCAGTCCGGAGAAGGGGTCTTCGAAGTCCAGACGAGGAGTGCCAGACATGTAGAGCCAGAGAAGTCCACTGGTGTCTCCCAGGGTCTGGAGGGTGCATTGGAAGGCCCGTCAATGGGTTTCCCTTCACCAGAAGCCAACAGAGATGTCCCGAGGGTCCAGACTTGGTGAGGGGTTGTGTTTGTAGAGTCCAGGTCGCCAGAAGCCATTTAGAGGGCCGTGTTGCGGCTGCAGCACCGAAGACCCGAAAGTCGGAAAACTAAAATATTACAAAAACCGACACCAAAAGTGTTGTCGCCGGAAGTCATAGAAGGGTCCCAGGGTTCTTACTTTCATCTGCCAAGCCTTTAATGAGCCCACAGCACGTTTCACATTCTCAGGACTTCTACTGTCGGAGAAATCGTCGACCAAAGGAGAGCACTGCGAAGAGCAAAACTGCTGAACTTCCGAAAGACTTTGGTTCCTTTTTATTCTTGGACTCAGCATCCCAGTGGCTCCTTCTTCCAAAAGGGGGTCCATCCTCGGAGGGAATCGTCGATTATAGCCGACAAACGCTGCCACTTCGCCTACTGAGACACCAAAGGTACAGTGCCGAGGAAGAGCATCTTCTAGCCTCAGGAGTCATCCAGGGATCCCAGATTCGTCTTGGATCCTGTTCTTCTGTGGCCTCTCAGGTACTTTGGGGTGGTAGAACCTTTTAAAAGAAAGCACAAGGTTATTGAACATTATTGGACTGGGATTTAAAAGACAACATAAGTTACTTCCTAACTTTTCCCTTACAGGTTGGCCAGATGGGGGGATCATCACTCAAAATTACTTGTCTAGTCTAAAGAAAACATTGCCACTGTTCACAACTAACCTGCCTTTCTTCCCTATTCTATGCTGGTATACCTAACTTAAGAATCCACCCGCCTATTTAAAACTGTCTGCAGTAAGTGCATCTATTACTGCATTTAAGTCATGTGTGGTACCACATAGAACGCATATATTTACCATTCTTTGAATAAGTACTACAAGTGTTATTATTTTTATGTGTATATATTCCTGAACCCTTATTTTATATGAAGAAGCTGTGTTATCACCTAACATAGTGTGTGGACGTTCCTTTGGGGGGCATTGGCGAAACACTGTACTTAGGAACCAGCCTGCATCACCTCCTGAAAGCTTAAGCCTGACTGACCGTCCATTGCTACCAAATTGAGAATCTTGCTGGGGTGTTCTGTGCCTTTACCCTACTATATAAAAGGCAGAAGTACAGATACGCCCCTCCAGTCTTTACACACTATCTGGGCCTGTCTGGGCTCGGAGGGGCCCCTGCCATCTGCTTGACGATCTGATCTCATTGAGAACTACCTCTGTCTTCATTCTTCCATTCATGTCGCACATATCTGGTAAGGCCCCCTTCGTCCCCAACCACTCCTCTTCACCTGTGAGCGTTCGTTCAGGGCCCACTTCATCGTTCTTCCTGATTCTCCCGCAATTGTTCTTCCCCTTTGATGTGACCTCTCATGTCCTCTGCTGCTGCTGAGTCATGTGCATTGCCTGCACCATTTTTCTCTTTGCTGCCTGCAGTAGTCTTGTCCCTCCCTTCTGAGCTTCCACTGTGTTCGCCTGGAGCTACACTACTTTTTTTTTTTTTGACTCAATGTGTTTTTCAATTTATTTGTATAATAGACAAAAAAGAAAAATGTACAATGGTACAAGAAATTGGATTTCAATATAATTGATTTGCTGGTAAGTCTGCTTTGCCTTTATTTATGATTGAGTTTCGTGGAATGCCTTATGTTGCTTTCACATAGGTTCATTGATGGTTTGTAAATGTTGCTCCTATTGTTGCTTCACATAGGTAGTACTTGGAGGTTGATACTATTGTTTTTTTCACAAAGGTGCTCCTTAATGCATGATTGATTTGCAATTTTCAGTGATTAGAAGGTTTATCGTGTTGTTTCTTCACAAAGGTATTCCTTTTGCATGATTAGTTTACAGTGTTCAGTGATGTATCCCTTTTGGATAAGTTGATGATGTCCCTCGACACATGTTTCCCCAATTGTATAGTTATTGGTTCTTCAGAAGGGTATAATCTTTTATCGTAGGTTGTGGATTCATCTAATATAAATGGTAGAAATTAAGAGTAGCATTAACATTTGTTGTTAGGTATGGGTTAGTCTAACTTACGATTCGACATGCATTAATACTTTATTACATATGGACGGTGAAGTTGATCATTAGAGGCTGGACAACTTATTAAGGTATGTACAAGCTGATGGATAAGGCTGATGTTACTACTGTAGTTGGATATGTCTACAGTGGTCGGTTTTTAACGTTCTAGTTCCTTATTTCTGCTTATATAGTAATTTGATTACTTACTTTTTTTTAAAGATTTTATTAATTTTTAATCAAACCAAACAACAATACAAACAAACACGCAGTGCATTTTACAACAATACAATTGTTCAATACTCAATCTTGGTCACTGCTCCTCCCCTCCCACCCCCCTTCATGAACCTGTTTGTTCTTCGTACTCTGTATCTGCCGTACGTGGCGGGGTCTTGCTTCCCGTAGATTCTGTTCGATCTTGTATTGCTCCAAATAATTCTGCTATTAATAATTTCCATGCCATCAGGGTACCTGTCTCTTCCTCCCCCCCTGCAGTGCTTGCCTCTTGCCATACCATTGTTTCTGCCCCTGCCCATTTCTGTAACTCTTTCCACCACACTCTGTAGCTCTTTCCACCACACCTCCACCCGTGGCCTGTGACAAGTCTTCCATCCCATGGCAATCCTTCATTTAGCAAGCACATACGCTAAATCTTTCAATTTACTAACATGTTTCAGTTTTGACGATCTGGGGAACCCTCAAAACAAGCACGGCCAAGCTGTATCTATGATTATCGTGACCCCCTTCTCCGCTAGTTTTTGTGCCACTTCTCCCCAGAAATGCTCAATTACTGGGCATGACCAAAACATGTGTGTCATGCCAGCTTTTTCCTCGTCACACTTGGGACACGCTTGTCGTCCAGCGTTTTCAAACCTGGATATCCTCATAGGTGTCATATATGCTCTGTGCGTTATATATAGTTGTATTTGTTTTAGTCTCGCATTTCTTGACACCTTCTTGTGGTATCCCAGGGCACGTTCCCACATCCCATCCTCTATCGGGGTTCCTACCTCCGCTTCCCAATCTAGTCTCAATTGTGTCAAGTCCTTCCCGACCTTAGACATCACCATCTCATACAGTCTAGAAATCTCATGCCCCCGTCTGATATATCATATATTGCTTCTATGATAGCATCCGGTTCTTCTATCCAATACTGTTTCAGGCCATGTTTTCCGAATTCTCTGCACCATTCTGTGACATGTGATGTACTGGTCCTTATGCAATCCTGTTTCCTCCCCAAGAGCTTCAAAATCCAAAATGGTCCCCTCTTGCCAGACATCTCCTAATGTTACCAACCCCACCGATTCCCAGGGGGGCCTGATTATCGCCCTTAACTGCATATCTTCCCCTGCCAATGCGACCAGCGGTACCTGCGGGGAGCATGGGAATGGGTTCTCCATCATCCGACATGCCCGACGCCACATCTGCCACCCAAGCATCATCATCCTAGGGCGCTCTCTCATTTCGGACTTGGGCAGCAAGATCATTTCTCTTAAGTGAAATGGGGCACAATCATGTCCAAATAGCCTAAATTCAGGGGTCACCTCATCTGAGAGCCACTTAGTCACATATTGCAGCTGGCTTGCTACATAATAAACCTCAAAGTTGGGCAGTTTTATCCCCCCTTTTTCATAAATGTTCTGCAGCTTCCATAGCGCCACTCTGTTTCGGGTACCATGCCACAAGAAATCCCTACACATACTGTTCAGTTTAGCAAATCATTTCTTAGGTATCATATGTGGAATATTACTAAAATAATGCAGGAGCCTAGGCAGGACCACCATTTTTAGCATTGCACCCCGTCCCATCATTGCTAGGGGCAACTTCACCCAGAATTGCATACACTTCTCAATTTTCACAATTGCCACCTCAGTGTTGTGCTTATGCTCTTCCTCCACCGTGTGGTACACGTCTATCCCAAGGTACCGGAAAGAACTAACCGCCCATGGTATTTGTAACACCGGTAGCCGTCTCTCAGGGGTTCCCATATAGCTGCCCAGCGGAAACATACTAGATTTCTGAGGATTCACTGCTATCCCGGACAGCCCTGCATACCTCTCCATCACCTCCAGTATGTACTGGAGATTTTCCTCAGGATACCTTAAGTATAGCAACAAGTCATCTGCATATAAGGAGATCAGGTGTCGTTCCCCCCACCTCGATACCTATAGTGTTATATTGTTGTCTAAGGTATATTGCTGGGGGCTCCAGGGCCAATATATAAAGCATCAGGGACCAAGGGCACCCCTGCCTAGTGCCTCTACTAAGTTGCCACCTCTCAGATATTACTGATCCCATTCTAACTCTGGCAGTGGTTCACTATATAGCATCTTCGCCCACCTCATGTACCCAGGCCCCATACCATACCTCTCCAAGGCCGCCAGCAGCCATGGCCACTTGACCGAGTCAAAAGCTTTGACCGCATCTAAGGACACAATTGCCATTTCGCCTCCAGTCGCACTACCCCATTCAACCACCCGTCGGAGTCGCCTGTGATTATGAGTTATATTCCTATTCGGGACATAGCCCGTCTGGTCGGGGTGTATTAGTTTGCTGATTACTCTTCGCAATCTGTTTGCCAGGACAGCCGTCAATATCTTGCTGTCCTGGTTCAACATCGAGAGAGGTCTGTAAGAGCCACAGCTGTGCTCAGGTTTATTAGGCTTGGGAAGCGGTATAATGATCGCCTCTCTGAGTGATTCCGGCAACCGTCCCACCTCAAACGCTTCATTGAGCATTTCTAACATTGGGGGGAGCACTTCTTCCCTGTATATTTTATAAAATTCACTCGGGAGCCCATCCACCCCTGGGGTCTTGCAGGTAGGTAGCTGTCTCACCACTTCTTCTAACTCCTCCAGGGTGATTGGTGCATCTAGCCCCTCCCTTTCCTCCTCGCTTATCATGGGTAGTCCTATGTCTTCTAGCGTTTCTATTATTTCCTCTTGGCTGCCTCCCTTCTTGTCTGTATATAGCACCTTGTAATATTCTGCAAACTCCTTGTTGACTCCTTCTTGGGTGTCCACTACACTGCCATCTTTTCTCATTATCGTTCTAATCGTAGGTCTGGGACCTTGCTCTTGCATAGCCATGCTAAAAGCCATCCTGTTTTATCCCCTCCCGCATGCTGTCTCTCAATGTACTTTTTGTAGTTGAAGTTGCAGAGCCTTTCCCAGTGTTCCGCACATTTCTGCTGCAGCCTGAGTACCCGCTCCATGTCTTCCCATCCACCCTTTAATGCTCCCTCCAATGCCTCTTCTGTTCTTTGCAGGTCAGCCAGAACCCCGCCCTGCAGGCCTTTTGATTTTGCTATGGCTACCCCTCGCACTACTACCTTAAAGGATTCCCATAATGTGCTTGCCGAATCAACGCTACCCGTATTCTCCTCAAAGTAATTAGCAATCTCCTCCATTATATCTTCTCTAAAAACTGGGTCCTTGAGCGCCTCTACTCGGAGGCGCCATGTCGGAATCTGTGCCCTCGGGGGGGGGCGGTATTGCCACCCGAGAACCAGTGGCGAGTGATCCCAGAGGACCCTCGCCTTATATTCTACCTGAGTGATCTCTGCTATCACATCTGACGTGGCAAAGACATAGTCCAGCCTAGTATGTAGCTGCTGCGGGGCGGAGTAATGCGAATATTGCCTCTCTTGGGGGTATTTTGGAGCTACACTACTTACTCAGCATCTGTGTTGCCTAACCTCGCTTCCTGCATCTTCTACGCTCATGCATAGTGGACTGCACTGACTTATATTGCCTTCCTTCTGCTCTTCGCACCTGACTTTATACCCTATTGTTTTCCTGGCTCATCTGCCTTCTCGCTGCATTCACCTTTCACCTGCCTGACCTTATTCAGTAACTTGTTACTGAGGCCAGCAGATTTAGTTTCTGTGTGATTTCTGCATTTGATGCTTGGCTATAGTTCTGCTTTTCCCCTTCTTCTATGAACTTCAATACTGGGCGCTTTTCACTATTGCTGCTGTATTTAGAAATAAGGCTTTGGATTGTTGCCAAAAAGGAAATTCAAAGAACTGATACCATTCGATATCTAGCGATCTTATCTAATAAATCAATAAGAGAATGGAATTGGACCAACGATCTGAAAACAAAAATAAACAATCTTGCCTTACAAGGTGCTTAATTGCACTGGGAATATGGAAAATTCACATTTTTGCCAGTGATTCAATTTTATCGTCAGAAGGTCGTACCCACGGTTACTTTTGGCAGTAAAGCCGCATTAAACATCAATTATAAGATATGGAACCAGCTTGAAGGAAGATTTTGGAGGAAGGTGTTGTGTCTTCCATCGTACATTTCTATTTTGGCAGTCAGATATGAACTGGGGCTGGAATCTCTCAATGCCACGGTACTATGGAAATCCTTTGCCCTGTTCCGGAAAATGTCTGAACACGATCAAGCTGCCCCATATACAATTTTGAAGGAAAGCCTGAGTGCACCTTACACTGGACTTTTAAAAGAGTGGGTGTCAAACATTTTAATTAATCTGTCTCACATAGGAGCTTCTGTTGAACTACTCCACACAAACCCTTGTGCGGTAAAGAAAAAGGTGACCCAGAGTGACTGGAGCATGACACTAGACGGTCGCTCGAAACTAAAATCAGCTATTATATCAATCAACGATATTCGACCGTTAAACCTACTTCCAAAGTACTTGCAACAGATTCCCTCGAGATATCATCGTGACCAATTTTTCTGCCTACGGCTAAATTTACTGCCATCAAAAGAGATGCTCTGGCAGAAACAAGATAAAGCAACATTAAATAACTAATGCCGATATTGCAGTAATCATGTGGAAATGCTAAAACACTTAGTGGTAAGCTGTTTAGCATTAAATTCTGAACGAACTGTCGCTCAGGGCCAGTTCGCACCTCTCAATGACAACATGGACGATTGGTGGTCGGCAATTTTAGTTGGTCATAATAAAATGTTGACATGCGCCACAGTAAACTACCTTGACAGACTACTAGCAAGAGACAGTTGACATGCCTTTGATGTTTTATTATTATGTAGAAGCCTAGATGTTTTATATATTTTGATGTTTTATGATTTTGGAAGCAATGTGTCTGTTTGAATCTTAAAAATGCGGGTCATGAGTTGAGAACCGCAGTAGTTTCAATCTTCTCCCTGGCTGTCCTTAGGTTTACTGTTTTCGTTGCTCTTATTGGTTCTTTTGTTTGTATTTTTATCTCTTTCTGATCGAATACTTGATGTAACTGAATGATAAAGATTTGTAAAGTTTTGCAAAAAACTAAATACAATAAAAAAAATATATAAGGCTTTTTCCCCTTTTACATGAAAGTCAAATCTTGGTGTTCTGTGGCAACTGCTGCTGTATTTAGAAATGTTTTCCTTTTTGTCTAGGAAAGTGTAATCTGTGCGCTTTCACAATTGCTGCTGTATTTTAAAATCAGGCATTTTCCGATTTTAGCGGAAAGTCATATCTGTTTGTTTTTTGCAACTGCTGCTGTATGGAATTTTGTCTTTTCCCCCTTTTTTCATGGAAAGTCAACTCTATGTGTTCTTGCAAATGCTGCTCTTGTTTTTTTAGAAATGTTTTTTTCTCTCTTCTATCTAGGAAGTGTAACCCGTGTGCTTTTCTATTGCTGGCCGTATTTAGAATGTATGTTTTTCCCTTGTATCCCTTTATCTAGTTTCTTTTCATCTTTCCTTTTTACTTGCTTCTTGTGGTCATGCTCTCTGTTGTATGTTGAAACTTATGCCCTTCACCCAATCACTAAGCCTTGTTTCATTGCTGAGTGGTTGTAGTTGGGGTCATGCTCTGCAGTTCCTCCCTCCCCTCCTCCCTTCTCTCAGCATTCTTCCTCAATGGTGCTCTGAATCTCCCCTATCTTCTCTAATTGCTGTTCCATCACCTATCCTATCCCTCTGACTAAGTCTGGAAGGAAAACGTCCAAAAAGCATCTCCTGGTCTCCAACCCAGACCTGGCCATTGCTAGCACCTATGTCAACACTTCTTCCAGGCAGACTTTCACCAACATCCTCTTTGTCATTCCTTCTCTGGACCTTTGGATTCCCCATATGGTCGCTGCACTCTCCCCTTTCTCTTCCTCTACCATTAATGGTGGCACCCTTTGGGAGGTACTCGTCGCTTCCTTCCTGTCCTCTAGGGTCAACATTAATGTCTACCTTTACAGCACTGTCATGGCCCAAGGCACTCAGCCCAACCCCATCCTTCTCGATAGACGTCTTCTGTCCCTCCTCAACTTCCTCCCCTCTCCTGCCACTCCTTCTTCTGTCTTCCCTCTGGCCCGTCTGCCACCTCCGACGGGTGTACCACACTCCTGTACCTCTCCTGAGAAGACCTTTAAAAGTGGCAACCTGCTCCACTTAGCTACCCTCAATTCTCGCTCTGCCGTCAAACACTCCTCTGACATCTGCCACCTCCTTGAAGACCTTGACCTAGATGTGCTCGCTCTCACTGAGATGTGGTTCACTGCTACTATCATACCCACTCAGGCCTACTCCTCTTTCGAAGTGCCTTGTCTGCAATCTTCGTGTTTCCCCTGGCCTCTCTCTGACTCTGGCCACCATCTACAGGCCCTCTGGCCAGGTCTTCCACATCCCCTCAGAATGGGATGACCTCACCTCTTCTCTCTTGGCTTCCTACTCCAAAATTCTCCTTCTTGGAGACTTCAATATTAACCTAGACTCCATGGATAGAGCCTCTGGGCTCTTCCGCTTTCTTTGACTCTCTCTCCCTGTCTATTCTCCAATACCTGGACATCCTTGCCCCTGTCATGAGGATCCGCGTGAAGCATGCCTCCAACTGGAACTCCTGGTATGACTCTGACCTGGCCGTTCTAAAACGCAAGTGCAGAGCTGCTGAGCGGAAGTGGCAGGCTTCAGGCACATACCTCCTGCTCCAGAGGCAATACAGACTCCATCTGCTCAAAGAAGAGGGCCTATATGGAAACCTGCATCTCTGAGGCCTCTAACAACTCGGCTGAACTTTTCAAAATCTGCATGGAACTCACCAACCCTAATGCAGTTTCCACCTCTCCTTTTGCCCTACCCGGCCCTCTGCACTTCCTCTCACTTCATTTCAAAAACTCATGACATCCTGTCTGCATTGTCCTGTACCTCACCCCCCTGCCTCATCTACTTTCTGGCCTCCCTTGTCCCCCTTTCCTCCCTCGCCCCAACTCTCCTCCTTCTCTCCCATTACACCTGATGAGGTCTCCAGACAAGTCCTCTCTATGAAAGTCTCATCTAAACATGAGCTCCCCTGCTCCTCCAGAACTATCAAGGACAACATTGTCTCCCTTGCTCCAGCCCTGGCCAATTTTTACAATCATTTGTTTGCCACATGTTCCTTCCCCTCACTCCTCAAACACTCCCTTGTGCCGACCCTTCCTTTCCGGCAAACTACCACCCTTTCTCCGTGACCCCCTTTCTGGGCAAACTCTTGGAGAAGCTGGCCATCTCCCAGCTTATCCATCACACTCTCAATTCCTGCACTTCTTCCGCTCTCATCCTTCTTGACCTCTCCTTTGCCTTCATTATGGTCAACCATAATAGCCTGATAAATTGGCTCCATGATACCCTTGACATCATTGACCTGGCTTTGGACTGGTTTACCTCCTTCCACTCCTACCGACCTTCTAAGGTTAAACCGGGCCCTTTTCTCTCCACCACCTCACTCGCCACCTGTAGTGTCTCCCAGGGCTCTATCCTCTCGCCCTGGCTTTTCAATATCTACCTTGCGACCCATACCCATTTGATCTCCTCATTCTCTCCTAACTTCCAGTATTACGCGGATGACATGCAGCTCTCCTTCAAGCTTCCCTCCTCTGCCTCCTCCTCTACCTCCCTCATTCCTGACTGCCTGTCTGCTATTCAGGCATAGTGCACTGCTAACGATCTCTGTCTTAATGCCAGTAAGACTGAGATCCTTCTCATCGGGACCCCTGCTCCCTCTTTCCCTTCCCCACTCTGGCCGCCATCCATGGGCCCCTACACCTTCCTGTGAGGAAAAGAATCTTGGTGTCATCTTCAACTCCTCTCTCTCCTTCTCTCCTCACTTCACTGACTTTGCCAAGAAGGGCCATTTTCAGCTGCACTTCCTTAAAGGCATTCTCCCTTTTCTCACCTTCCCCCAGAAACTTAATGTCTCCAGAGCTCTGGTTCTCTCTAGGCTCGACTACTGCAACAGCCTCTTCCTCAATCTGCCTAATTCCTCCCTTTGCCCCCGTCAACTAATCCAGAACAGAACTGCAAGACTTATCCTTGGTCTCAAGCCCAGGGACTGCATCTCTCCAGCAGCCCTAAAATCTCTCCACTGGCTCCTGATTGCTGCTAGGATCAAGTTCAAGACCCTATGCATCATCCACAAGGATTTGTTGGGGCTGGGACCCCACTACATCCCACTCTTTGCCTAAATACCTCCCTTCTAGAGCCATTTGGTCATCTAGCTCTAACTCTCTGCAGATCAGACGTTTCTGCAAGCAGATAGTTGGGAGTCAGTCGCTCTCCTCCGCAGGGGCCTTCCTCTGGAAGGATCACCCTGCCCCTCTCAGACTTGAGCCGGATCTCCTGAAGTTCTGGGAACTTCTCAAGATGCTCCTTTTCTCTTCTTGCTTCCCTCTCCCTCTCCCTCGCTAATATCCCAGTCCGCCCCTGACTGGCTGCTTGGTTCCTTCAAAGTCTTACAGGGCACCAGGCCCACCAGTTCCAGTCTACTCTGGCACTGGGACCCCCCTTGCCCTTCCGGGCCCTTTCTCTGGCACTTACCCAGCTAGGCCTGCACCCTTGTTAGCCCTGTTATCCGCCTTACCTCACCCTTAACTCGTGGACCAGCCCTCCTCTGCACTTCTCTGCTTTCCCTTCGCTCTGTCCACGGCCCCCCGCCACACGGCACTCACCTTGTCACAGGCCCTTCCGCCCTGACCTGCGCTCCTTCCGCCCCCTCTCCCAGGGCACTTCTTGTTACTACACTTGCACGATCTGAATGTCACAAGGCCTAGTATGATCATTTCCTTTGGTTCTTTTTTCCTCCCTGTCCCCCTCCCCTCGTTCTTGTTGTGCCTCAAAACACTTGTGTATAGGCACATTATAAATAACCAATAAATAAATAAAATCTGGATATAACGCCCAACCCCACCAATCTCATCAGCATCCACATCATTGCTGAGCCCTTCCTTTTTCTTTGGAGCCCGTTCACCACTACTTTATACATCCTTCCACCTTCTCTTGGGTTATACCAACAACCCACTTACAGTATCTTGCTGCTCAACCCAGTCAAACAAACAAAATGACAATGAAACAATTAGAGGGGGGTTTTATAACACAAATAGAACTATTACTAGGCACTGTAACAATGCATTGATCAACAATTCTTTCCTTTGCACATTTAACTAGCATATGTCTCCTTATAAAACTTGCATGGAATTAAACTTACTTCTAGGGCAGCATTATGAGTTTGGGGGACGTTTACTTGCTGCTAAGACATGTTCTAATTACTGTTACTCCCTCCAGTAATGGCACGGTTTCCGTATTGTTTTGGAATTGCCACCACTGTGGTGATAAAGTAGAATGATTTTCACAAATGTCACAGGCAGTATTTCCTAAGATCCATATTATTCATTGTTTTATTTTTATATTAATGCATTTCCAGTTTTGTTTTGAGGATGAAAATGGTTAAGGTACAGTGGTGACTCCTACCGCTACTGTATCTGTATTAATAATGTAATTAATGCTCAGTTTTGACCCTATTGTGCATTATATTGTAATGGTGGGGAGAAAGTGGGATCAAATGTGCACCATTTTCCCCCACCTTTGAGGGTCAAACTGCAGATTCTTTTCCCTGAAGGGAAGGGATGTGCTCGTGCATCTCTTCACTCCAGAATAAAAACATGTATACCTCATGGTTCATAATATATCCAGGGTGGAAAAAGCAGCTGGCATTGGGAATTCCGCCTGCTTTTATTTTTTCGCCCATACTCATCAGGACACCCATGTCCCTGTAACTGAATCACGACTTTCCTATGTAAAAGCATGGCTAATCCGCATTATTTGGCAAGACCAGGAGATATTTCAATGCCACTCTAAAACCTACTTGCCACAAATTAAGTTATCTTGTCAATCAGCATAAAATAAAATTCCCTAAATACTGAATTCACAGCACACTCAGACAAATGTATTATGGCCACAAATCAGACATATGCTTTGAATAGCATAGGCCCTCTTATTGATTGCATAGCAAAGCTTTGGCAGTCCTCTTTGGCCTCCCTCACTATCCATTCTACCCACCCAACTGAGGTCAGGGATGACACAAATGCCTGCCACCATGTCATTGAAATCAACAGACTACTTTCCCCCTCAAAACATAAGCACCTTTGCACTCTTCCTCTTACCTCTTCAGACAGTGAATGCAACTGACTTAGGTTTCACCAGCAACATTTGATAATGATACAGACATACTTAATCTTCATAGTCCTTCATGATATATGAATTGTCACCCCTGACAGGGTAAGTGTCTACCAGCAAAGTCTAATGTCCTGCAGCATGATTCCCACTTGCATCAAAGCAAATATAGAAGCATTGTAAGCTTTGCAGAAAGGACTTTCAGTGAGATGCTCTTGTTGTCAACCCATTCTAAAACAGGGTCAGGACTTTTTTGACATTCTATAAAGGAGGACACCTGAGAACTGGGGATTGATCCCTTTGCACATTTGTCATTCCAAAATTTGTTCCACCAAAGGTCTACATCCCACATACATATACAGCCAAAATAATCAATCTATGCATGTTTATTGTCTAATGTGTGTTCTTTTACCAGGCAAAGGAGGAGATTCCAAGTGTACAATACTGCTCCTCAAGCAGGATGTATATTCCATTCTATAACCCTGCTTGCCCATGCATTTCAGGCGAGATAGTATTTTTTGTCATTCCAGACACTCATGAAACTTTGCTAAATGTATGTCCTTCCATTTCAAGACCTGGCTGACCTTAAACCAACCATGTCCTATCCAGCATCAGTTGGTGGAGGACAGCCTCCAGATTTGTCAGGCTCCATGGATGCTGGGAAACTGTAATGCAGAATCACTTTACCTGCTAGTTGATCTTTTACCATTAGGAGCCCTATGATCAAATCACTGTTGCCCCTTGCATCATGACTCGAGGCAGAACCCTGGTAATCATAACAAAGCTGAAAAACGCAAGCTCTATCCCTGGTCCCCACTTCAGCTGAAAGGCATCCATAGCCCTGGCCTCTAAGTCCAGCCTCCGGCTGAAGAACTTAGAAAGTTAATGTTTCAGAAATAAGGGGAAGTGGCCCATAAAGTACATCTCGTCATCAGGTGACGAAAAACCCCCCTAAACAGCATTGAGATTCCTGACATTCCATTTGGTTACAGTATTTTAATGGACTCAGAGATACCCTGATTGCATGTTTATCCTCACACTCAGGTGGCAATGAAAAAAAACCCTTTTTATGTTTGCCAGCTACAGGTGGCTGGTTTACCCCACTACCTGTCTTCCATAGAAGGGGAACTGTCTATGACTAAGCTAACCCTCTGCAAATGTGTCTTATCTTTTGCCTGTACAGAATCTTGTAGTGTAGCAGCTTCGGAATAAGGGCCTGAAGGTATGGAGACAGCAGCCCCAACAATCTGACCTAAGCCATCTGGGAAATCAATTGCTTCCCCATTACAGCATGACATTTTCTCCAGCTGGCTGGTGCCTTCATTATGTGAAGGTTTAGAGATGCTGCAGTTGATTTGACTATTAACCGCGAAAACTCGATCCGTTTTAATCTGGAGGTCCTCGATGTCATCGATCTTTCCCAGTTTTGCTAGAAAACCTAAGGTTTGCAACAATTCTTTAGCAAAGCCAAACTATTATGAGCTTTTACCAGACTTCACGTTTCAAGATCATGCTGGCTAAGACGATTACTGTTGCAATTCCTTGCACGTATTAGGCTGCTGCGGGTTTCAGGAACTTGGTGAAACACCAAATAGCCCAGCTGAGCCCAAAGGGATGACAAGTAAGTTTCAAGAACGTATTATCCCACAGGAACAGAGGGAATATCTGTTATATCCTAACATCCAGATTTTGTGTGAATCTTCCAGTTATTGCTTTCCCACCATGCCTGCTTGTAGGAGGACATCCCTAAAAAAATATGGATCCCTTCCTCTTAAATTTGTGATATATAACCCCACAAGTTAATTGTTTGTGATTTATTACTGGGTGCATAGCTTTTTTTCACCACCATATGGTTAATGATGTCATTGGGTTTAGCATGTAACTAAATAATGGCGCCTTTTCTGAACGAGCACTCTCACTTCGTCCATTATGGTGCTTTCCTCCTTTGAGAATTGCATAAGGTGAATCTTTGATTCCACCGCACTCATGTTGGGTTCCAGGTGAAACCATTAAACTGTTTGCATCATTTAACAATACCCTAGATATCACTGCCCACTTGTGTACAACCTGGGTGACCATGCTAGTGCCTTCAGGAGGGTTCCAGACTCTGACCTACAGTAGCTGCCATGGCGCTTCTCTCTAATTATGATATCATTATAAGAGCTCCTATCATCTACCTTGAAATCTCTGACATTGACCTTCATATCCTCCCTGTGCCAGACCTGGGAAGTATTCTTTACTTATTTATGTGGTTGCCTTATCCCAGCCCTTAAAGACAACAAATTATTTCCCCAGTTCTATGAAAAGATGCTGCTGAAGTTCAGGCAGCAGGGTTTGGGGCCTTCTGCAAAAACTAGCTCTCCCAACTTTAGGACTACTGTGTTGAGAAGGCATTATCTCCTTTTAGAGGAGATGGCACAATTAGCGCTACCAGGTATGCAAATAGACATCCAGGGCCGACCTCCTGATCATTTTGCTTTGTCAGCCAGATGTGGTATCTTGGCCAGGGATGAGGAAGTCTAGGGCATTTTCCGCCTGTCATGCCTTGCGCGATCTGTCCACCTCTCACTTTGGATCTCTACTGTACTTGAGAAAAAAAAAGATTTCAGAGGCTAATGTGTATAATACATAAGCAAAAGCAGCAGCAACTTTGGTCAATATCTGGAATGAACCCTCAATTTGCAGACCATAGTATTCAGTCTGTATCCTGCCCCTTTTACTCCCTAACTATCCCTTTAGGCAAACATTTATGCAAGTAGTATACCATGGGGGAGATGGGTAGCCATTGGATAACATGGCATAAAGGAGTTTGGCTTGGCCGAACATTGCCCATTGATGATCATGTTCACCTTTCCGTGGCTTTCCTATCCCCTGACTTATCATTATCTCTGTGTTCCGTTTACATCTTAGCTTCTTTAAACTAGCCTCATGTCTCTCATCATGATTTTGTTTCATTTTGAGCTCCTGATCAAGTTTAAGCACACCAGTACATAGATTCTCCTAATCTGAGCAATGGCTGCATCGTGCTCTGTCCATTTCCTATTCTTGGCGAATAACGTATCTAGTTAGCATTAAGATTTTACTACCTGGATCGATTCTCCACCAAATAGCATGTGAAGCCCACTCTTCCCTTTCCAAAGATCAACTTTTTTTGTTTTAGATCTGTTTAACTTCAACCGATGGGAAGAGAAATATGCCTCGCATACAACAGTCTCCGCTGGAGCCTGCCTGGAGTTAAATCGATCAGAGCGGTATCATTCACGTACATTAAACACCCAAAATGAAAACCACTCAGACTAGGGTAATTCACCCCTTTTCCCAAACTTGCTAAATTAAAATCCGACAGATATAAAATAAATAATATTGGAGCCAAAGGGTATACCATTAGTTGTGATTGTTTCTGACAGGAACCCATGTGAGGAGACACGCACACACTTGTGTGTGTCCCTATAACAGAGTTGCAGCAGATTTAAGAGACTTGCAGGTATATTCAAAGCAGCCAATTTCCCCATAGCTTAGTCCTGGGAATAGAATCAAAAGCCCTTTCAAGGTCAAGAAAGGCCACATAAAGCTTCCCTCCTCTGACCTTGCAATATTTGTTTATCAGGGTGGAGAGCACCAAGCAATGATCTATTGCAGAGTAGCCTTTTCTAAATTCTGCTTGCAATGGCTCCAAAAGAGTCTGCCCACTCCTCTACTCTAGTAAGTATGCACCTTGCAAATGCCTTGGCAGGATGTCAATCAGAGAGATAGGCCTATAACAGTTAGGGTCTGCATGGTCCCCCTTCTTAAATACCGGGACCACAATGCTCTGTGACCAAGTACGAGGGAGTTCCCTGGATAAGGAAACAGCATTAAGAATTTTAAATATAACCGGGGTCCACCAATCTGAAAACTCCTTGATAATGTCAGAGCATATTCCATCCGGGCGAGCTGCTTTCCCTCAGGGCAAAGGTTGTATTGTCTCATCAATCTCCTTAATACTAAAATAAATTCCATCCTTAGGTGGGACAAATCCATTCATCAGCTGGACCATATTAATATTATTGTCCTGAAACAGCTTCTGGAAATGGGACCTCCATCGTTCAGCTGAGATGGGTCTCATCACCCTCACCTGTGGAATCTCAAAACCTTTGCCAACCATTTTTCAAAATTGTTTGCTGTTGTTAGTCAGTACTGCCTTCTCTAATAGGTCCCTCTGTTTCACAGTGTACTATTTTCTTCTGTCTCAACAGTTTCTTGTAATCCCTTTTAAGCTTATTCAGCATATCCCAGTGCTTTAATTTCTCCCTATTCAACATATACAGCCTTGTTTTTGCTGCCCTAAACTCAAAGTCCTTGGAGCGTCCCTTGAATTACCATTTTTCTGGATAATGTGCTGCCTATCAGTAGTGTTCGTACTGCGAATTAAATCAATGAAGTCATCATATACGCAAACTACTCCCTTACCTAGGCATGCGTCAATCAATATGCGCTCGCTAATTTGATTCATTGTTGGTGAATGGATAAGTTCCCTAAATTCTGCCATGCCAAGTCGTCTCTTTCGTCATATAACTCCTCCTTGCAATGTCATAACAGGCAGTCATTTTATCACATCCCCATACTTTATCAGAGTAGTTAGAGGGAAATGGTCACTCTCCAACCTTTTTAATATCTTAAAACTGCCAATTTTAGAAAATAAATGGCAATCCACAATACAGTAACCAATCGTGGAGGCGTAAGCACCCCTCATAAATGTGAGGCCCATGGTGCGGGCATCTACCATCCAGCCATTTACTTCAAAAAGAGCATATTCACTACAAATACCTCTTAACACAATTCCCTACTAATCAGCTATCGGGGAAAACGTCATGCTACTGGGTATCCCACACATTTCTTCCAAAGTTCTAATCTCTTCATCTACGTTGGCGGAAGCCCCTAACTTCGCATTAAAATCCCCAACAATAAAAACATACTCTCTAGGGTTTGATAACAAAGATCTCTCAAATGAATCAAATAGGACTTTATCCTTTGCAGTACTAACTCTAGGGAGCAAATGGACATTTAAAACCCTCAGATTTAAATCAAAACCCTGTCCCTTAAGTAAAAAGCACATAAGGATATCCTGGTCACTCAGGAGTTGTTCAATATTAAACGGCAACTCTGACCAAAACCATGTGGATAATCCTCCTCTAGAAACTCTTATGGGATTTTTCCTTGCGTATGCCGTAAAACAATGGTACCCAGTTCCCCATCCCCCAAATTAACAGCCGACAGTACCCAGGTTTCCTGGAAACAGACGTCATAGGAACAAATAAAAGATAGATAGTCTACATCAAGTAGTTTCTCACTCAGACCATCAATGTTCCAGGAAATTATGCTTAGGTTCTGTGGCTCAATAGCTTCTACAAATTGTTGGTTACCCCTGAGTCGGTGCAACACAATTTATACAATTGAAGAGCGGGTCTGAACCGTGCTTCGATAAACTTATCATGCTACTTTGTGAGTGAAGTAAAGGGTCTAACATTGCTGGAGGCATGCCAAAAATTGATGGATTTAAAGAGGGAGTGATAAAACTATCTATCCCTCTAAATTCCATCTGATTAATAAACCGCAAGGCTTCATACCATGAATCATGTCGATGGCACTGCCTTGCCTTAGCATACAAAAGAACCTCAATGCCATTATTCACAAGTGCTTCCCTGCACTGTATAAACAAAGCCTTAAATGTGGGTTATTACAACCAAAACGCACGCTACAGCCACCACAGAACACACAGTCAATTAACATCTGTACCGAAGTGAAGATCTTAAAAGAAATGTTGAACACCCCCCAGGATATTGTGCAATGCGCTAATGAGCAAGCGTTTATGTGAATTTTTGTTACCTTGACTTTTTCCTTTAAAAGTAGTAATCAAATGAAGCTCCCTCCAGTCTAACGGGTCAGGAGAGGAGCAATCATCATTTCTACATTTAGTCTGTGCCTTCCCTTGCGCTATCACTGTCGATCCACTTATAGCTAACCACGATGGGTCATGGATCCTCAGTGAAGAATTTGGTGAGCCCTTCTTCTCCATAGCTGAGGGTTTATTGATTGGCATCTCTGCCTTCTCCATGGTTGGAGCATGTAATTCGAGCATACGCAGGCAATCTAAGTGGATCTATTATAGACGCACTCATGGATATCATACACTCCTTGGGTAAGGTTTCCCATACATCCCGATTACTGATGGCCACTTGTCTCATGTCATGATTGAGATGTTCAGTGACTCCCATAGGGCCCCTATTAATCTGTTCATCCCCTGATGTTGTTCCCCGATGGGTGGGGATTCTTATATCGCCACATGACTAGTTTCACAAATGAAATTCTCGCAAACCACCGGCTCTTGTGTGGACGGAATTTCCACAAACTGTAACCACATGTGATATTACCACATGCAGTAATATGGCATTCATGTGGTAATATGGCATGCCTCAATCGAGTGCAATGGTACACCAAATGGGGGTACATCAAGGGTCCTGAAGACACTGAATCATGCAAACTTTTCCTGTTACCTCTTGCTTACCACATGTGATAAAGGTAAACAATGTTGGTGGTATGTCCAGAGGCCCTTAGACTCACATTTGCAAAGAAGTGGTGGACGAATTGAGTCCTCAGTGCTTTGGACTGAAAGAGGTATCTGTCCAGGATCCACCTAAATCCGTACTTCATTGAAAACCCATCATGCTCCTTTCTCGAAATAGTTAACATTCAAAATGTCTTCTTCTAGACAACCCTGCAGTCGAGTCTCTACGGAGAACAATCCTGCTAGTGTTTCACTGACCATCTAGGAGTCTTGACACTCAGTCACTGTATGTCACATCAATGTAATAAACCCTACAATGTCCTGTATAATCAAAACTAAAGCACAGCTACATCCAAACTATAGCCATTCAGAAGCTTTCCAGTGGAGTATAGACACTAGGGCTAGCTGGCTTTGAAACTTATTGGGCCGAATTTGATGACAAGGTCACTGTCAACATTTTTTGTTCTCATGATTATTCTCATAATTGGCGCGTACCACATTGTTATTTTTTTATACTTTTAAAATGTACCCTGGACACTATACACAT
Source organism: Ambystoma mexicanum (assembly GCF_040938575.1). Classification (NCBI taxonomy): domain Eukaryota; kingdom Metazoa; phylum Chordata; class Amphibia; order Caudata; family Ambystomatidae; genus Ambystoma; species Ambystoma mexicanum. The sequence goes on along the minus strand of NC_090929.1, from coordinate 1,270,343,058 downwards.
TTTTGTCCCAACACGCTAATTCATTCAAGAGTGCAACACTCCTGTAAACCCTAATTTGAGTACTTGTGCCTGTTAAATTTGAATTCATACATATGTTGAGTTTTTACCTTTGAAATGAGTGTATTATTTAACTTGACCTCACCCCATATCTATCCCCTTTGAAAAGAACAACAGAGTAATTGTTTGGCCTCCAGCTGAGGAAGAGTGAGTGTTTGGTGGATTCAGAAAACTACAATTCTGAGTGAACTGCATGTTGGAGCTTATTCAGTGTGGATGTGTGAGTCTTGTGTTCGGTGAGCCTCCAAAAACTTTCAAAACATTGATCCTATGAATTAAAGGGATAGTCCAGTAAAACATTTTATTTAAAAAATAGATAGGCAATATAAAAACAATAATACTAGCACTATTTTTTTTTAAACTTCCTATGGAAAATTTTGAGCTATTCAAGCTCAAAATTCGCAAAAACAAGCACATGGTCGCATCCATTTTGTGAAATGGATGCCGCCTGTGCTGGCTTTTGCTTTTGCAGCACTAATGAAGGAAAAGCCAGCCAGCTGTAGTAAACAAAAGCTACCGCTGGGTGGCTTTTCCTTCATTGGTGCCGGGACTCAGAGGACGCGGACCGGAGACCAGAGCAGGAAAGCTGCAGCTGAATCTCGGTAAGTGCTATTTATTTTTTTTAAAAAATAAGCACTAGCTGCGTTTTCTTTTCTAAGTTTTCCGGGCTGGAGGAGCCCAGAAAACTTAGAAATAAAACCGCAGCTTTAAAAACGTTGTATTTATGTTTGCGGTCGCTTTTGAAGCGACCGCAAACATAAATACAACGTTGTGTTTGAAAACGCTGCGGTTTTTCTTTCCAAGTTTCTCAGGCTCCTCCGGCTCGGAGGAGCCTGAGAAACTCGGAAAGAAAAACTGCAGCGTTTTCAAACACAACCGTGTTGTGTTTCTGCCTGCTGTGGCTATCACTTTGGGTCTCCGGTGCTCCCCCAGAGCCCCAAATGGGAAGGCAGATTTAGGCAGAAACACTGCAGCATTTAGCATTTCCCATTTGGGGCTCTCGGGCCCCCCGTGGGGAGCCCGAGAGCACCAAATGGGAAATCAGCTGTAGGGAGAAACACCACGGCATGTAAACACAACCGTGTTGTGTTTCTGCCTTCCTTGGCTTTCACTTTGGGTCTCCGGTGCACCGGAGACCCAAAGTGATAGCCACAGCAGGCAGAAACACAACACGGTTGTGTTTGAAAACGCTGCGGTTTTTCTTTCCGAGTTTCTCAGGCTCCTCCGAGCCGGAGGAGCCTGAGAAACTTGGAAAGAAAAACTGCAGCGTTTTCAAACACAACGTTGTATTTATGTTTGCAGTCGCTTCAAAAGCGACCACAAACATAAATACAACGTTTTTAAAGCTGCAGCCCAGAAAACTTAGAAAAAAAAACGCAGCTAGTGCTTATTTTTTAAAAAAAAAAAATAGCACCTAACGAGATTCAGCTGCAGCTTTCCTGCTCTGGTCTCCGGTCCGCGTCCTCCGAGTCCCGGCACCAATGAAGGAAAAGCCACCCAGCGGTAGCTTTTGTTTACTACAGCTGGCTGGCTTTTCCTTCATTAGTGCCGCAAAAGCTAGCACAGGCGGGCATCCATTTCACAAAATGGATGCGCCCATGTGCTTGCTTTTGCGAATTTTGAGCTTGAATAGCTCAAAATTTTCCATAGGAAGTTTTAAAAAAAATAGTGCTAGTATTATTTTTTTTATATTGCCTATCTATTTTTTAAATAAAATGTTTTACTGGAGTATCCCTTTAAATACGGAATTCGTAGATTTCGCTAGTGAGAGAGATGCAACTCTCTCCTTGAAGGATTGGGGGGGTATCTTTGTGGGACCTTAATGTCAGTCAGCTGCTGCATGAAGCGGAAAGTGCTTCTGATTGGGATGTTGCCTCAGACCTTTAGAGTTGTCAGGGCTCTTTAGATCTATTCTCCTATCAGTTCCTCCTCCACTCTCTTCTGATGCATCATACCTTAAACATTGTAAAATATCATGTATGGTCATGTGGGAGATGGAAAGACCTTACTGTGATGTGGGCTTTGCTTTTTTGTCTTTTATTAATGACCTACCAAGATGGACCCCATTGGAGATAGTGTTTTTGTAATTTCTGCTTTTTAGCACGGACTGGAAAGGTGTTTAGAAAACAAAAATATAGCCATAGCTCTATGGAGGACTGCCTTTCCCTACATGACCCTAGATAGTATTTTAACAGTTTTAGTAATGTAAGAACCAGTCAGACACCCTAGACATATAGAAAATACTATTTCTAAGAGGTTTCTCGCTGATCCTTACAACAACATTGCATTAAACCGTTTAAAATACTTCCAAATATCGTTTTCAGTCCTGTGGGGGAGGACTCGCACCAGAAGGTTGTTGACACTTTTGTCATTTGTTGAATGCCCCAGCATGGCTCCTAGAAGTAGCATATTTTCTGTTTCTGATGAGGAACTTATAGGGATGTGCAAAAGCATAAGAAACGGCCACCACTGTGCTAAGTCTGCTCTCTCACAAACCCTACCTACGTTTAAATAAAGCATTTTTATAAGCCAATTTCTTGACAATAGAAATAGACAAATAAATCGGTTAATTTCCTGTGGGTCTTTTATAAATGATTGTTAAAACTTAAAAATATTATTTAGTGTGCTGTGAGGGAACTACTATTTTATATTTGTAACAGTGGCTGGATGGGTCCTTAAAGATATTCCTACACCCCTGCAAGAGCATATGATTGTAACTCAATTACAAACCATTATCTAAAACATACATTATACCTGCCATATCAACATAAGGCAATGAATTATGCAAACTATTGGGCATGTCCACTTCTGAACAGTGTCCTGCTGTAAATGTCAGGGCTGTATAGTTTCCATAGATCTTCACATTTTCATTGAGGGTATTTGTAACCTTGGCTTTCTCAGGAATACAAGAAGTGTGGCATGTGATCAGTATTGTTCTTTAGTGTAAGTGTTGATTTCTATTTACGTTGTATCGATGATACTATTTGTAACCCCTGCATGACTGCTAATTCTGCTGTCATGTCATGGTTTGGATTTCTTCATTCCCATCTCCTATTAGGCCGGCTAGCAGATTCCTTTTGAATAAACACTTTATTTGACTAAAGCAATTGTAACAGAGACAGGAAACAGTTGCAATACTTTTAATCACCAGCCACCTCAAGATGGCTCAACTGAAATTACAATTTAATTCCTCTAAGTTTACATGTTTTTGGGAGGTGGCATGTGTCTTGTAATCAGTTTACTCACCAGCCAGCCAAGCCACGTATTTACCCAGAAATTTCAATGCTCTTTAACCCGCCCCAAAAAAACTGCAGTTTTTTCACGCCCTGGAGACACAAAAGGTTGTAAACTGTGCAATTTGATCTATTCTGAGTAGGGAGACCGACGTCCCAGTTTTCCCGGGAGCTGTCCCGTAATTGGGCCCTTTAGCCTCCTGTCCAGAGAATTATTGTTTTATTACTTAAAAGATATTTCCCAGTTTTGGGTAAACAGAGGCGGACCACTGACAGAACCCTGACTTCCGCTCTGGCATTCTTGGCTGGGTTCAAACCCCAGACCATTCAGTTAACAGCCACATGCATTAATTGAGGGTGCCACAGACACTACTGGGCAAAGGGTTACATAACAAGGCCTGGAATAGCAAGCCAAAGCCACACAGTTAATTTCCAGGGGAATGTTTGGAATCTGCCCAAACCCAGTTTCCAACTACTGAACAGTAGTCGTGGTAGCCACTGTTAGCATGTACTCCTACTTTTATGTTGGTGGCCTGCCCCAATGTTTGTTTTGTAAAATCTGGTCACCCTAATACCAAGAGATATGGACCATATCAGAAAGATTTAAGAGCTCTGGTTAGTAATCACACCTTAGTTTCAGGCATATGGGCATAAAGGGGAGGGCACACAGAGTATACGTTGGTACGTTGGGCAATAACGGACTGACACAGGAACATTGAATACCACAGCGACAGTGAACATTTTCACAAGTTTAGGGCTTTAAAAAAGTTTCAAATCTTGACATATATTGTTGTTCTGTGGATCTTGGTAAATCCGACCCTTTTTCTCACAGATAATAAATATGGTCCTGAATCAGGTTTTCACAGGAGGGACCTGTGGGTGATTCCCACAATTTCAGAATTTATATCTATGCTGTGATGAGGACTCAGTAATACCAAAGATGAAAAGGAGGGTGTCTTGAGGCAAGCCAGTCACCAGCTCTATACACACCAGAACCTTTGACCATCATTTGCATAGCTGGTTACATGCCCATGCAAATGTAGGACACAGGTTCAAATCTAATACCCTGCATTGATACATTTGTTTAGGTGTCCAATGTAGACGATAATGACTCTCTGCTGAATATAGCACCGGTCAAGATTGATTTTCATAGATAATGGCTCAACAAAACCTAAACGAGATTCTATTTATAAAGGCCAAGCCCAGTTCAGCAGATCAAGAGTCATAGAGAGTATCTAGACCCTCACTAGCTTTCCCCTTCTGAAGTCACCTGTACAGTGCCAATGCTGACAGCGAGCAGAGGCTTGAAAGGGTGAGACATGTAAGTGGTCTCCCCAGGGTGAAGTTGTGAACCTAAAGAAGATGCTCTCTCAAAGGACAGCATAATACCCGGCATCTTTATCCTGCACCTTAAACTTACATATAAAAAAGTAAAAGTACAGCATCATACCATCTACCCAAACACCTATGATGAACAGGATACTCAGCTGGGCCCAAGATGGCCAATACTGTTTTATTATTGTTCGTAAGTGCAGCATTATTCCATAGAGAGGTCCCCGAGTGCAGTAAGCAGTAAAACCTGCCTTCATCTGTCTGTTGTGCACTGAATCTGCATCTAGGTTATGTCTGTCAATGGTAACTGCCTTTATGCCATGCCACGCCACGCGGTGTGGTTCCTTATTCACTGGTCTGTTGCAGCAATATGTCATCCTCACTTTTAGTTTCGTCCTCTTACTTTCCATCTTTACTCATTACTCCTAGAATAGCAACAATTAGGGCCTCATCACGAGTCTGGCGGTAACCCTTAAATGCGGCGGTAGCGCTATTACCGCCGCATTTAAGGGTCCATCAGATAATGGCCTTGGCGGATTTTCCGCCAGCTTAGAGCTGGGGGGAAATCCACAGCAAATTTGCCGATTTTCAGCGCTATTACCGCCGGCAGGGAATCCGCCGGCGGTAATAGCGCAAATTTTCCCCTTTGGGCCAAATTGGGAATGAGGAATTCCCAAATGGGCCCAATGGGGAATGGGCACTAAACGTTCTGCCAAACCCGTGATCCGGTGCTAATAGCACCGGGGGGTTTAGCGGTAGGGCTAATAGCGCCGGCATTAATAGCACCGGCGTTACCGCCCAACTCGTGATGAGGCCCTAAGTCATCAATACGTGGCCATAAGAAGCATGTTTATATATAGGGCTTCATCACGAGTTGGGCGGTAACGCCAACGCTATTAGCGCCGGCGTTATTAGGCCTACCGCCAAACCCCCCCGGCGCTATTAGCACCGGATCACGGGTTTGGCATAACGGTTAGTGCCCATTCCCCATTGGGCCCATTCAGGAATTCCTCATTCCCGATTGGGCCCAATGGGGAAAATTTGCGCTCTTACCGCCGGCGGATTTCCCGCCGGCGGTAATAGCACCGAAAATTGACAAATTTGCAGTGGATTTCCCCCTCTAAGCTGGGGGGAAATCTGCCAAGGCCATTATCTGGTGGACCCTTAAATGCGGCGGTAAAAGCGCTACTGCCGCATCTAAGAGTTACCGCCAGACTCGTGATGAGACCCTAAAGCATGTTTTAATGCAGCAGCAGCAGTTGTGTTACATGTGGGAATTCTACTTCCCACTGAAGGCATCACTGCTCTGTAGGTAACCAGTGGCAATATATGGATTACACACCATACTAATCTGGCAAATACAAACACTCACTTTGATCAGAGGCGCAACCTAGAAAATTGGTGTATTGTATACTAGTAACATACATGCAGGCTTCATGTAACCCCGTGGGTGCCACCTCTCTGTATGCACTCTTCCTATCTAGGATTGTACTTTATAAATGACAGACGTACATACAAACATACTGGTGCATAAGGTCTCATGCAAAGTCCTAGCTCCTACCAGCATATGGTGAAATACAAGTGGCTAGCAACTACAATGCCTTATCATTAGTGTTTCCCAGTCCTGATGTGCTTTCTTACACTTGCATCAATTACTGGAAACTTTGCAATTGCTTGTGAATTCATTGAGAGAAACATCCATCTCTAATACCTTTTTTAAAATCATGCCACCATGTGTTAATCTTTTCAATGGACCTTAGGCAAAGTTGTGTATTATTTTGTGACCAACATTTTATATTCCCTTGCTGCAAGTTGCAAAAAATCAAGTGTCGTGTTTAGCACTGTCCCAATTAAATGTTTCCATCCCGCCACTCAATCGCATCTTGATGTCTGCAATCCAGACACAGCCACTTTGCAGACACCATACTGTTCTATGCACATCATTCAATGTTCAAGATGCTCCTGCTGCAATAAACGTTTTCTGTAAACCACTCTGCTGCTCCATTGAGCTAGGCATGCACGAGAGGCAATACTTAAGCAATATGACCCGAGCGGCGGGGGCAGTACCGACTCAGGTAATGCCCGGGGCCCATAGTTAACGAATGCTGTAATTTAACGTGAGTCGGTAATGCCACCTCCCCGAGGGTCATATTGCTATTAGTACCCCAGCTCGCAATATCTGCGTGACCGGGGCACTAAAAGCATTTTATAGTTTCAGGACAGAAAAAAAAAAGAAACGACCAAGAAAATGGCCACTGCAAAAGGGAAAACGGAGTCTGTTTTCCCTTTCCATGGCGGCCATCGGGAGTGGATGCGCTGGGAACACAAGTGTTCTCAGCGCGTCCGCTACCCAAAAAAAGGACCAAAAAGAAGGTAAGTGGGGTTGGGAGGGCGTCTCAGGGGACGAAAAAAAAAAAGAAAGTAAAAAAAAAAACATACCTGCGTCCCCGGCGAGGGGCGATGGAAGCCTCCAGCCGCTCCGAGTCTCCACACGGCTGGAGGCTGCCATCGTCTCCCGCCAGGGACGCAGGCGCAAGAAGGTAAGTGGGGGTGGGGGATTGGGGCTGGGGTAGGGGAGCGAAGGCAGCCGCTCAGCCGCGGGGAGGCTCAGAGGGGGGATGGCCCCGCTTCCAGCCTCCTCATTGGCTGAGGGGCTGCCACGCCTCCCGCCGAGGACAAGGTGGCTGGAATCCCGGACGAGAATCAAAGGATTCTCGGCTGGGTAAGGACCCAGCGAGAGCCAATCAGAATGCGTGTTGCATTCTGCTTGACTCTCGCCGGGTACTAATGAAAATTAAATACATGTCATACGTTGGGATTATCTAGCAAGGCATATAATATGGTGTGATACCTTCATGAACACACCCACTCATACAACTTTAAAATGAAATGGTGATGACGATTCCAAGATGGCGGCCAGCCGGTGAGGACGTGTGCGTAGCAGCTCCGTACCCCAAGAGGCCTACCAATATAGCAGGGCACCAGAAGCAGGGACCCACTTCGCCCAGTCAGGTGGGAGAGAAACAGAAAAGTAGCAGGTGGCAACAGAGACGGGTAGAGGAGAGATAGCCACTGGCAGGGCGGATCCCAAGCATAGCAAAAGCGGGCAACAACCCTGATCCCGCAAAGGGGTCACCCCCAAGCAACCTCAGCGAGAGCACACAAGCTAATCAGGGCAGCACCCGGGAGTGTGCGCTTGAGCCGGCGCTCCCCGGGGCTATCATTGCCAAACAAATTCCTTTTGGTGCCCACCACCGCGTCTGCCCACACAGCACACCCTGGACGTGGAAACAAGAAAGCACAAGCAAGTGGCAACCCTGGAAATACCACAACCTCACCCAGGGGCGAACACCTTCGGGCCGTACCACACACAAGGCCCGGCCAATAGCCCGGGCGGGCACACACCCCAATGGGTCACAGGAGAGACCCCCTGAGCGAAGGAGTTATACCGGTGAAAGGATAAAACTCACAGGGCATATCAGATGCCGGGAAATAAGGGGAAAAGCACTACCAGCAAGCGAGCATCATCGACAACAGCCGCAACAACCCCATTCAACGCTGCTGGTCTAGCGACCCGAAATCCCAAGACAACCATGCCAAAGCACAAGTGCTCCCAAGCATCCCAGAGATTGAAGCAGACAACCCACCCCCAAAATGGCCACCTCAAAAGCTGATATAAAGGCCTACTTCCAAGAGGTTTTGAAATAAGCTCACTACCATGTTTCAAACACAGTTTAAAACATTCATGGGGGAGATGATACAATCAATCTCAGACATCCAGAAAGGCATAACGGCCCTGGACGAGAGGACAGACAGCACGGAGAGAGCCCTGCAGGAAGTAGTCGAGGACATACGCACAGTGGATATGGCACTGGCAGACTTGGCTAGGGTGACCCGAAATATGGAATTACAATGCGAGGATCTGGAAAACAGGTCCCGCAGGTCAAACATCTGCATTCAAAACAAACCTCCCGGAAGCAGTAGGAGACGCAGGCTTGAAGTCCACGGCCACACAGATTTTCGCAGATCTCCAGGTTACGGAAGTAACAGGGGATATCCCAATCGATAGAATCCACAGGACGGGCCCAAAACAACAGGAACCAGGGTCGCGAGCAAGGGATGTGGTAACCGCATTAGCAAGAGACCCCCAGAAAGAAGCTATATTCCGTGCAGCAGGACCTATAACGTTCAATGGAGCCGAAATTAATTTGCCTACACCAGGACTTGGCTCAGTCAACTCTCCACAAGAGAAAATAAATGGCAGCGATAATCAAACAACTCCAGGCCAAGCAAATCAAATGTAAATGGGCGTTCCCCTTGGGGCTTCTCTTCCAGTGGGGATAACCACAAGAGAGGAAGGGATACAGCTCCTACACATTGAGGAAGAAGACGACCGCCCTACGGTGAGGAGTTTGCCGTGGCTCTCCCAACGCCCCAAGCAATGGGAATGGTCGCAAGTACAGTCAAACCGTAGGCGACCCCTCCTACGGGGCCCACAACACCCGAATTTCCACAAAAACAATGTTAGCACATAATTCGGCCCCCAACCATGAGAAAGGGATCCAAGGTCCCCCATTAAGCACAAAAACAGCCCAACCCGTACGCACTCGGGCACAGAGGCTACAGCTGGCCTAAGACTTGGAATCACGATGGGAGCTTTAGTTGGTCCTGGCATATTCTGTGAGTCCAACTCCTGGGCACTGGGCCTGGGAGCCACAAAGGTATTTTGTGACCCGCACCAGGACATGGGGGAGAGGGGAGGAGGGTGGGACAATGTGGAAGGAGGGATAGTTGTGGGTGGGAGGGGTTGGGGTAAGTTGTTTGGGGGCTCAAGTTTGGGCGGAGCCACCATGTTAGTTCGTTCTGGGGCAGTCAGTTGGAGGCAAAGCATATATACATGATATAAGGTTCAAGCTCTTATCACTCAATATAAGGGTGTTGACTACCTCAGTGAAGAGAAACAAGCTGGAAAGGCTACTCGCACACCACACTTGGGAGGATAGCGCTGGAGCAACGTGCTCGCCTTGTAAGCAAGACGACACGGAGCAACACAGGTTCAATCCCCGGGTCCACGCTTAGAAACCTCTGGGTATTAAGCGCGTTATAAATAACCTATCATATCATATGTTATAAATAAAAATAATAATTTGGCACTTATATAGCGCTACGAACCCTCAGGTATCTGAGCGCTGCTTATTATTACCCACGGTGTGTGGTGCTCATTTATCGACCTCGGAAGGATGAAAGGCTGAGTTTGGCCCCGCCAGGATTCGAACCTGTGTTAGCAGCCCCTGCACGGATGTCAAAGCGAGCGCTCTACTCGCTGTGCCACTTGACCGACTTATGTTAGGGTATGACATTTATTAAGCGCACCTGGTACCCATGGGCTGATGGGCGCTGACTGACACACAAAAAACATATAACGAGAAGAAGGATGAGACAATGCTCGGGATGATAATAGGCAGAGGCATGTGGCTACGAAAACTCTCTAGGCGAAGAGCAGGGTGTCAGCTGCTTCTTGAAGAGTTCTGTCGACACTACCATTCTTAGCGTGGGCGGGAGGGCATTCCAGGCAATTGGAGCTGCTGCTTCAAATGACCCCTGTCTTGCTTTATTGGAATTACTACATGGGACTTTAAGAATATTGGTATTATCTGATCTCAGTGTCCTCACGTTATCTTTCAGGGCAATGGCTTCCTTCAGTTAGGATGGTATTTGACCCATGATACATTTGTGAGTAATGAGAAGAAGCCTAAAAAGACTCTTGCCCCGATCAGAAGCCAGTGGAGGCTCCTTCTGGCTTCAGATACATGATCTCTTTTACTTAGGCCCTTAACTACTCTCTGTAAAGACCGGAGGGGAGGCTGCACTTCCGCTCTCTATATGGTAGAGGGGAGGCACAGAGACCCCTGCCAAGATTCTCTATTACGGTAGCAATGGACGAGCATTCAAGGCCTAGCTTCTCGGGAGGTGATGCCGGCTGGTTCTTAAGTACAGTGTAGTCCCCAAGCCCCCTCGAAGGAATGTCCACACACTGTATCGGTTAAAACACAGTCTTTATATAATTAATATTCAAAGTCATATACACGATCACGATAACCCACTTTGTACTCTGAAAATCAACAATGGTAAATATGTACAATTCTAAAGTGGTACCACTAACGTTATTAGATCTTATTAAAGTGCATACGGTCAGAATGACACACTGATCAAAATAAAGAGGAAAACCAGCAGTAGAGAGAGGAAGGAAAGCAGGATGGTTGAGCAATAGGCAGAATACTGGTAACTACCGTTAAACACAGCTCTGTGTGGAGATCCCCCCACCTGGGCAACCTGTAGAAGAAAGATACAAGCCCAGTCCATATATTGTTCACCCTTAGACTCCCCAATAGTTCTGCAACCCCAAAGTACCTTGGTGTTGTAGCGTTCCGCGTCGGGGAAATTGACAACCCTTCTTGAGTGTCCTCCCTTTCAGGCAGGAGTCACGGGTCGTCGAACGTCCGATGGAGAACAGGTTGAGCTACGACGGTGAAGTGGCCGAGTCGTTCCTAGCGGTGATCATTGACGGGGAAGCGTAAACGTCCTGCAAGGAAAAGGCGTGCGGGGCACCTCGGTGTCGATAGTTCTGGACCGCAAAGAGTTGAAGAACTGTGGCCGAGCAAGGGCATCGAGTCGTTGGCGTCTCTGTGATCTTTGGGTGGCAGGAAACCCACCGGTGGATGGTCCTCAGCGCGTCGACGGTCAGGCCTTCTCCAGCGGATACAGCGGCGACGATGCGGACGAGAGCGTCCTTGGATCAATTAAGTTTCTTAAGCAACAGGAGCATGGCGGCTCCAGCAGCAGTCCCCATATCGGGTCGGCAGCCTGTCGAAGGTCTGTATACCAGGGAGCTTAGGCAAGGATCAGCTGTGCACGATGGTCCCTCGTAGCTCGGCAAGAGGGTGCCTTACCAGGTCCTCTCTGGGTCAGTTCTTGAAGCACAGCAGCTTTCAGATTGCAAAGGAGAGCAACAGCAATTCTTCGCGTCCAGCAGGGCTCAAGGTGAAGCTTCACTCCAGTTACTCGTCGTAGTGGACTTCAGCTTCTGAACACGATTCCTAGCAGTGAGAGGTCCCCAAATATACTGTTGATCTCCCATTCATTCTGCTGGGTCGCACTCAAGCATCCAATCACGACTACGGGCATTCATGCAGGCAGTCAACCAATCAGGTACATGAGGTATTCAGGCCATTCACTTCTCTCCAGACACTCACAACAAGTTATGTGTATTGGGACAAGTACCGAGCCATTCAACACTCCAAGCTGCATTCATACCGGTTTCGGGCAGGGCTCTCTCAACCATTGTGTCAAACACCAGATACTAGACAGTCACAACATAGAATGCATATTCGTCACACACTCCATTCACCTAGGTCCCACCCACAGGCGTACCCACAACATACGGTCGTTGAGAAGGCTCCAGCCAGTCTGGTCGGCACTTCCCCACACTACCATATACGGAACTTCCACCCAACAGCCAGTCAGGGGGAAGGGACAGAGGCAGGGCTTCCCGGGACTTCGGGAAGATCAGGGTAACAGGTGATGGAAGGCAAGAGGCCATGGGGGCCATTTTGTCTCCATCAGGAATCTACCGATTCCAATGACAGGGCCTGAGCATCCCAAAATGGAGGACGCTCAGGGCACCAGTCATTTCATTACGGAGCTGCCACCAGCCCGTACCCTGCTCTGTGGGTCACACACAGGTGCCCAAAAACATACACTAGGGGCACAGGGTTGTACCTCTACCCATGGGTGCCATAAGGGTATCCCAGGGGTCTGTTCACCAAACCAAAAGAGAGAGAGCTGCACCGCCAGGAGTCCCACATGAACTCCTGCGTGGAAAACACGACAGAACACACGATAAAAAGCAGTAAAGGACAAGGATGCGGAGGCCCTGTCCCTCTGATGCATTTCCAGCATCACATTCTCACTGCCCCATTCTGGATCACCTGAAGGCGTTGGATCTCTGCCTGCGGGATGCCTACCAGTAGGCTACACCCATAATCCAATTTGAATCCAATAATAGCCCTTGCCAGGGTTTCTGAATTTTTTCAGAGATAAGAGCGCATAGGTGGCGGAAGAGTTTAATGAAATATGAGGATGAGGAAATAAGACCATTCAACTAGGCTTTCATATTCATATGTTTGTCCAGGTATACACCTAGAGTCTTAACCTTATTCAAGACTTTGATGACACAATTATCCAGATTGAAATTCTTGTAGTTGTTCCCCAGTTTATCCAATTTGCTGGAAGAGCCCACCAGAAGAAATTCGGTTTTGGCACTATTTAGTGCCAGCCCATTAGAGACCATCCCATTTTGGATTTTTAGATAGATTTTATTGATGAAAGCTTTGTCTTTTTGATGTAGGCCCGAAATGGGTAGAACACATTGCGTATCACCCGCATAATTAGTGTATATGATCCCCTCCTCTTCCAACATCTGGAAGAAGGGGATCATGAAGATGTTATAAAAACATGGTGATACGCAAGCTCCCTGTGGAACCCCGAACAGTAAAAGCACAGGATCGGCTTCTACCGACTCACTGGCCACTCTAATTTGTCTGTCTTTCAAGAAAGAAGATGTCCATTGGATTGCTTCTTCAGAAAAGAGTGCATTCTCCCTTAACCTAGTGGACAAGATGGAATGGTCCACCAGGTCAAAAGCTGCAGAGAGATCTAAAATCATCAAGAGGGCAACCTGGCCCTTATCCATGCTTTGAATGAGGTGTGATTTGAGGGCAAGAAGAGCTGTCTCAGTTACATGGTTGGTGCGAAAGCCAGATTGGTATTTGTGCAGGATTTGATTTTGTTCCAAAAATACAGATATTTGATTATACGCGACTCGATCTAAGATTTTTAAAAGAAAGGCAGTATTTGTAATCGGTCTGTAGTTGGAAGCTATTAGTGGGCACAAATTAGGCTTTTTCAAGAGATTGTCTGGCACTAGATTTGATTGAAAAGAAGCATTGAAAAATTTAGTGAGTGCCGGAATTAAAATGGGTATACATTCCTTGATTATGATCGAGGAACAAGGGTCTCTTTTGCAGCTTGTGCTTTTAAGTTGGCTGGTGGTTTTAGCTAATTCATCTTCAGAGATAGGCCTGAATCTAAATACAGGTAGATCTTTATCCTTTTTCTATCAGGCAATGTACCTTGTCTTCCTGGCCTGTTATGTTCAGGGCACGTTTTTCTATCTCTATTGTTTCTTTGATTTTTTCTAGTTTCATGGACATGGCTAATTGAATTTTAGTGCACCATGCTTTATTTTTGACAATTGAATCTTGTGTGGGTCCTGGGGTATTTGTTTGTTCTTTTAGGATTTTAAAAAGCTCCTTACTATCCGATTTAGCATTGATGATTCTGTCATTTAATGCTGCCTTTTTTGCTATTAGAACCGATTTTTTAAAGTCTGCTGCCATAGTTCTATATACTTCTAAATTGCTTGGAGATTTGTCATTTCTCCATGTATGAAAAGGTTTATTTTTCTTGTCTTTAAGTTCTGCCAAGTCCTTAGAAAACCAGTTGTTTTTATGTTCTGTTAATTTCATTTTAATTTTACACTCCAGATATAGTGACCCTCCAAGAAATCCACATAAAAAAATCTGATAACCGTCTAAAGCTCAGGTGATTCCCGCAGAGAGTACAAGCAAACGCACAGGGCAAGGTGGCGGGAGTACTCATAGCAGTTAAACAAGGGCTGGCGGCACATATAGTTGCCACAAATGTTGACAATGGGGGGAGACTCATATCCATCACGCTCCGCATATATACATACACACTGACAGAGGCAAAGATATACGCCCCAAACACTGGGCAGATTGGGTTTTTAAGGGTGGTTCTTGCAGAACTAGAAACATTCAGCCAGGGGGGATCCTCGTAACGGGGGATTTCAACATAGCATGGAACCCCAAGAGGGACCAGAGCGCAAGACAAGCGCAACATCACACCCCATCAATCGCCCTAAAAACAAGAGGCAGAGTGGAAGGCAGAGTGACTGTGCAGGAGCCAGTCTTTCTACCATTGAGTCTGTGCTTGCAGTGTACCTTTAAAGACCTCCCTTTTCGGCAGAGCCCGAGAGGCGGAGTGGGAGGCAGAGTGACTGTGCAGGAGCCAGTCTTTCTACCATTGAGTCCGTGCTTGTGGTGTACCTTTAAAGACCTCCCTTTTCGGCGGAGCCGGAGAGGCGGAGTGGGATGCAAAGTGACTGTGCAGGAGCCAGTCTTTCGACCATTGAGTCCGTGCTTGCGGTGTAGCTTTAAAGACGTCCCTTTTCGGCGGTGCCGGAGAGGCAGAGTGACAGTGCAGGAGCCAGTCTTTCTACCATTGAGTCCATGCTTGCGGTGTAGCTTTAAAGACCTCCCTTTTCGGCGGATCCGGAGCGGCGGAGTGGGAAGCAGAGTGACTGTGCAGGAGCCAGTCTTTCTACCATTGAGTCCATGCTTGCGGTGTACTTTTAAAGACCTCCCTTTTCGGCGGAGCCGAGCGGCGAAGTGGGAGGCAGAGTGACTGTGTGACCGGGTGCATCGTACACGGGCCACAGCTGACGATACAGCTGAGGGCACCTGCCCACTGCACCCGAGTGAGAGCCGGGTTAACCGACAATGGAGGAGGAGCCCCCTGGTATACTTGTTGGGCCCAAACCTATAGACGAAGCTGCGCAGGCTTCGGAGAACAGTGCTCTACCCCACCGGAGTCGAGAGAGAGCAGCTGCTGCAGCATCAGCGCCCAATTCATGTGCAGCGAGCCCTGCAGTGAAGTTCGGGGGCCCGGGAGAAACAGGACCCTGGGCAGATGGACTGCACACGGCAAGCGGTGGTGGCTGGACGGCAAAATCAACCCGGCAGCTCTGAGGTGAGACCCAACAGGGAAAACATGCCATCAACCTTGCCTTTGTCTATAACATCTATACCCCGTGCCCCCCCCTCCCTTTCTGCGTGAAGGTGAAAATTGGCGCCAGTAAGGCAGCCTACATGCAGAGCATCGCAGCAGGAGTAAGAAATGGGTAAGGGGTGGGGGCTCAACATCAGCTCCTCAAACCTGCCCCTTGATTACTGGGGTTGACCCCAGCCTTAAGCCCAGTCCTGAAAACCACACATTTGAGGGATTGGCGGATGGGGGCCTCACTTGATCTGCAAGGACTTTTCTAAAACAACTGAGTCCTGGCCTGACACGGAGCTTGCAAGTCTAAGGTTTGGTGCCCTTGATGTAGCAGACCGGCCTAACTGCCTGCCCAAGACTATGGACGAGCCAATGAGTGTTCTGTTGAGCACTCATGCAGGGAACCTACCCAACACGAAAACCAGCAAGGCAGGGTTGAACTGCTTATCTGCTGCTCTAATCCCGGGCGATGTGGCGACAAAGTGGCCTCTTGGTGGGGTGGAACATGATAAATGGGTTGAAAGCCCAGGGGGCAACCTCTCCACTGGGGCCCTGAGTGGCGAGTCCATTATTGTCGAACCTGGGAATGCTCATTTGAAGCACTGAGGACTCACAAACCATCTGGACAAAAGCAGCTGGAAGGCGTGGGGTATGACCCACAATTACAATCGTGCCTCCAGCCCTTTTTCATACAAGAAGAGTCTGAACCTGGGACCAAGTACACCAGCAAACAAGACATGGTTGACGGGGGAAATTCCTGATTACCTGCTGCTACAAAGCAGTTTAAGAGTCGAACGAGGAGTATTAACTCAGCCCCTGGCCCTAGCGACTCTTAACCATCAAGAAGAACTAGGAGGTGGACACATACCTATATGCTCACAGGGCCTGAATAAAGACTGGCCGACGAGTGGGTCCGACGCTTGCCCAACTAGAGGCAACTCTCATGGTCGGTTAAAAAAGATATAAACTAGAGCCGGTTGAATCCTTGTGGGAGGAGGAAAGAGCAATCTATCATCAAGTCTCCACTCAAACAGAGGGGGCTGAAATTCCACTGGGGCAAATAGAGGGAAAAACCCTCTCTTCCACCTATGCCCAAACAGAGGCAACCGGACCAGGGTTGTCAGGAGTGGGTGAAAGAAACTGCCCCCAAGAACTAGACTTCCTGACAATCGCAACCCTATATTCCATGATGAATCCGTTCATGAAGCTCTATTAGCAGTTTGCGGACATGCTGAGAGAGCAAACAACTATGTTAGCCATGCTACATTCCAAAACTATATTTGTTGAAGGCTTTGTAACAGGGGTCCAGAAGAACATTGATAATAGTATGGCGCAAGTTGTGGAACTTTTACACACCATCTTGGACCCGATCATCAAAGAGAAGGAGATGAGGAGAATGTCAAGGCTATTTGACCCACTGGAGAACCAGTCTACGGATAATGTGTTCCACCCATTGAATCCAACTCTGGCAAAGAAATTGGATTTGCCAGAACAACTTCTTAAGGATCCAAAACAGACAGATATAATGATTGAACCAACCGAGGATGTGAATATTTTAGGATCGAGACCCGCAGGCACACCAGAACTAACTATCCAGGATAGCGTGACCGAGAAAGCCCCGTGTGGTGTGTCAGTAAACCCAGCCCTAGTCCGGCAGCTCTGCATGACGACAAATAACTTGGACATGAACGAGAAAACGGTTACCAAGGACAGGACTGTCTGCTTGACAAATCAATCTGTGCCACCACAGATGAAAATCTGCCCTATTTTTGCATGAAAACATCTAGTGATAAAGCAAATGCAAATACCACAAACTACGGGACCTGACAATGCCTCAACACAAAAAATAACAAAGGTTAAATTCAAATCACGCAAGGCGAAACTTGTAACAAAAACAAAAGAACATGAAAACTCCAGCAAAAACAAAGTCAAGTTCCAGCAAAACCTTTGTCAAGAGATTTAGGATTCCGAATCAACGAATTCAAAAACAAGGAAGGGCCAACAAACTTTCATCAGTGATCAATAGAACAATAACGAACACTCAAAGAATTGAATTTCCTAAGGCGCAGTGCACCCAGAGCGAAAAAAACAATGAAGATGGCAAGACCTCAGTGAATCTCCTGGACCTGTCCACCTACTCTATATTAGATGAAGAAAACCCAGAAGATAGTGACGAGGGGAGCATTGTGGAAAACAATGAAGCAGGTCGGCATCCAAGAGGTGGTGAGGGAGTTGGGAAACCAACCTGGGAGGAGAGGCCATTAGGGCCGGCAAGGGCAGGTCCAAATAACAGGTCGACCACCCCAGGTCCAGGATGCAGCCAGACGACCGCTGCAACAAAGTCAAACTCGTGCGTTAGTTGGAAGAAAGATGATCGAATTTCTGGAGCAGAAGGTAAGATTGATAGTAAACGGGACTGCCTTGGCTTGGCTATGAACATCGCCAGCCAGGACAGAGGAGCGTCTGAGAAGAGAAAGGCCATGGTGTCTGATCCCCAACAAGGGAAACAGGCTTTCTTTTAAAAAGGGGTGACCGTACAACGCGCACCACACAAAGAAGAATAACAAACGCCAAATGGCAGCCCTGTTAAAATGCCATGGTCAACCAAGGCAAACGCTGTTGCGGAACAACCCCAGAGGGGGACGAATTCAGATGAGGAGGCCATCAGATCGGACTGCAATACCATCCCTAGCTCTCCTCTCAAATTTTCATCTCTAAGAGAATCACAAGATGAAGAAAGATCCAACAAGAAACCCCAGGGGGGAATTTGGAGAGCGATAGAAGGACACAGGTGGGGCGATATCATAGGCGGAACCCCTTTTGCCAAGACGGGCTACTACTTCAGAGGGTAGAACCAGCAGATGATGGGCTAATATGAATAGGGTAAATGTGGTCCGATTGTTTCATCACGTTGCGTATCAAGAATCACATCAATAAGCCTATCTTGGGCCACTCACTCACCCCAAAATCTCCCCAGAGGACAGCGTAGCTATGGAAGCCGAGATAACAAAAGAGGAAGTCACGCAGGCAATTAAGCTTCTCCCCCTCAAACAAAGCCCCGGGACCGGACGGGTACCGAGCCGCCTTTTATAAAACATATCAACATATGCTGGCGCCCAGGCTGGCAACCCTCTTTAGCTCCTTCAGCAGGTCGGGTCGCATCACCCCCACGATGGAAGAGGCCAAAAAACATTTCTTTTACCAAACCTGCCAAAGACTGAAAAATGTGGCTCCTACAGGCCCTTCGCGTTGATAAATGTAGAGGCCAAACTATACACCAAGATCCTAGCAAACAGATTAGAACCCCATCTCCCACAGCTGATCCACCCAGATCGGTCCGGCTTCATCCAACAGAGACAAACCCATGACAGCATCCTCCAGTTCTGGCATATCATAGGGAAGACCCATCTGAAAAAAGACCCAGCAGTCCTCCTCTCGCTGTATGCCGAGAAGGCGTTTGATAGGTTAGAGTGGTCCGTCCTATTTTTACCCTGGAGAAGATTGGAATTTGGTCAGGGTTTATAAACATGATTCAAGCAAACTTTTGCGACCCAACGGGCTGGCTCCAAGTTAAAGGTGACCTTTCACACCCAATTAAGCTAGAAAGAGGGACCAAAAAAGGCTGTCCCCTATCCCCTCTACTCTATGCCATTCACTTAGAACCCTTCCTCACCACGCTACGGGTCTCTCTGTTGATCCAGGGAATCCCCGTTGGGAGGGCGGAACGCACTGTGATGGCATACGCAGACAACATGCTCCTCACCCACACAGACCCAGAGGTGTCCCTCCAGGAAGTGGTAGGGGAAATAGAGAGGTTCAGAAGAGTAGCAGGCCTAAAAGTGAACATAACAAAATCCGAAATACTGAACCTCACTATGACAGGGGAGAAGCTCTGGCAGACTCAAAACGCCTCCCAATTCTGGTGAGTGCAGGGCAGTATCAAGCTCCTGGGAGTCACTATCACATGGACACTTCACGTGCTTTATGGGGGAATTATCAACCCCTCTTAACACACCTCAAGCAACAACTACAAAAGTGGGGCCCCCTATCAGTATCCTGGCTCGGCCGGATTAATGCTCTTAAAATGGTAATCCTCCCCAGGCTCCTAAACGTATTCCTGAAACTCCCGAAATCTTTTACAAGCCTCCCCGCATGGCGCTAACAGCCCTAATGGCCCCAACCAATAGAGTCGGGCTAGGCCTACCGGACTTCCGCATGTACTGCTGGGCTGCCCAGATTCGGGCAATTAAAGACTGGTTCGCTACCGACTCTGAAAAGAGATGGATACAAATGGACTGGGCGGTGGTGGGGGCCCCCCTTGGCATGGTGCTCTAGCTACGTAATACAGACCGCCCACGTAATGTGCAGAGATCCGAAATAACA
The DNA here is from genome assembly GCF_040938575.1 of Ambystoma mexicanum. Classification (NCBI taxonomy): domain Eukaryota; kingdom Metazoa; phylum Chordata; class Amphibia; order Caudata; family Ambystomatidae; genus Ambystoma; species Ambystoma mexicanum. The sequence continues at coordinate 1,270,323,136 of NC_090929.1, read as the reverse complement.
AAATTGGTCGTGAACGTATGGGACACCCTAGCCAGGCACAGGCGGATCACCTCCTTCCCCTCCCCCTTCACACCACTATCTGGGTATCTCTATTTTTCCCCAGGGATGGAGAGGGGGGCCTTCAGAAGATGAAAAGAGGCGGGTGTACTAAAACCAGAGACATGTTCCAAGGAATAGACATTAAACCTTTTGCCCAATGCAAAGCAGAGCTTGGCCTAGCAGAAAACGACAGGATACAATATTTCCAACTCCGCCATTAGCTAATGAACCCAACGATACGGGAGGCCGCGACCCGCCCACTCACACCTTTTGAGAAACACATAACCAGACACTCAGGGGACAATCATCTTCTCTCTAACATTTACAAACTGAGTACTTGGCCAAATGGGGAGATACATTGGGGGGACCTATCCCAGAGAAAGACTGGGAACAATTATGGAAAGACATCCCCAAACTCACCCATGCCACCCAGATAAGGGAATTCTGATATAAGGCAATTATCCACTGGCACAGATATACCTCGCGATAAACCGCGTGTGCTGGCGGCAGTGTGGCGGGAAGGGAGATTGTCTCCATATCTGGTGGGGTTGCCCAAAACAGGGGGACTACTGGGAAACAATCAACACATGCATACGCTATTCGGAGCACAGGAGTGCAGAGGCCCTAAGGAAAACTTTTTATGCATAGGTGGACAAATTGACAGATCATGGGAGAAACACAAATGAAAAGCATATGTGATTCTATCAATGGCAGCCCTTCTGGTCTAAGCGCAAAAATCGAAAACTAAAGACCCCCGGACAGGACAGGATTGGATAGAAAAGGTGTGGAAACTTTGTGTCCCTGGAATGGATGACGCATTCCATGCAGGGGAGACAAGGCAAGTTCACCACGCAATGGGAGACAGTGCTGGACTTCCGGCACAATTACTTCAGAGAAGCGTATTGCGCCCACAGACTCCACATACCGGGGATAGAGTGAAGCGCTCCCAAAGTACGACTGCCCGGGCGAGAGGGAGGGGATTAGGAGTGTGACAGGTTATAGTTTATTTTCGCTCTTTTATTTGGTTATGTGTTTTATTGTAATCGGAAAACCCAATAAAAAGAAATTAAAAGAAATGTGTACACCCGAATCTCAAACACTGAGACAAAAGAAAATCCCAAACTATGCACCCAAGCACCAGCCATTAATATACCCAACCATCCAATACACAACACATAGTTACAAAACAAGTCAAATTATTTGCTTTGTATATGCCTGTTCTCTTTTTTGATGGCTGCCAGAGCCTGAGTTTGATGGAACTTCCAATTCTGATCCCACTTATTTAACTATACATACTCCCAATAACTGAAGGTTGAGGAAAGCCACCAAGAAGCAATGAGCAGAATAAACATGTATGTGTTTTTGAATTTACAACAGGCATTGAAAAAGCCAACGGGTGTGTAATTGTTAGGCTAAGATTATTTCGTAAAGCCACCACGGGTCAAAACGACAAACCAGCCACTGTTGTAAAGTCAGAGCTATTGGCTTTGGTAGTGCTTATTACTGTGGAGTCACCCTTAACGATTATTCCTTTAAATTCATAATGTTTGCCCGATTGCCAAGCTCTCTGTTTGCTCTACAGCCTTATTTGTGTTTTAATTTCTATGACCGGTACCTATCGTGCATGCTCCAGAAAACAGCCACATCACATTTGCCAGGAAGCTCGGCTGTTTGAATTAGACACTGTTGCTTTCTTCCCGTTATAATTTTCCCACTGGGTGCATAACACAGGGTGAAATGGAGGCAGTTTGGTAAATGGACAGTGGAGTGAGAACCATAACATTAATACCTTTCAGAAAGAGTACTATATATAACAATGTGTTCTACTTCGAAAAAGCTTGTTCAGTTCAATATAATGACATGAAATATCAGAAGCGGATCCTGGTGATATACCGTGAACACTGCACATAGTGAAAATGTTCCAGGTGGCAATATGCAGTTATTAATTCATTAAACTGTATCTGTAGATCAAACTTGTCATACACAAGGAAAATGTACACTGAAGAAAAACATTATCATAGAGTTGAAACACACTTGTAAATAATAATATTGTCAATGCTATGCTACCATTCCAAGATAGTGTCACTGAAACCCTGCTTTATTTATGAAGCCATATCCAACTGAAAGGTGTGCTCTGCATCACAGAGTGTCACTGTTAAATATATATTCGACTATTCTATTGTCAACTTACACAGTTGCAGTAGCTCCTACAGAATGGCACATGCACCTTTCCTGTCTTTCACCATGATGCACACTTTCTGTATCATGGAGCAGTTGATTGAGACCAGGCCCTCTGCACAAATTGTTGCAGGAGCTCTGGCAGAGGGAGATGGAGCTCTTAATAGCCAACCCTATAAATATGATAGCTACACTGTCAAGTGATATATTGTCATGAAGACAGAAGAAAAGTCTCAAATTTTCCGATTGTTGGGATAAAATGATTCATGACATTGAGAGGTAACATGAATACAATAACTTTAAGGATACCAGATTCCATATTGCATTTGCAACCTTTTTCAAGTCAGAAAAAAACAGTTTGTCTCACTTGCCCTTTATGGCAGTATAGAGAGTAATGACCACAATGAGTAAAAAGCAAAAGAATATTGATTAGGAAATAAATAGCACAAAGTTCTTCTCTTAGAACATAAAATAGATGCAATATAGGCAATTATTATTAATTAAGCAATGTATTCACTATACATTTTTGGTCGTGTATTACTTATTGCTGGTCTTGGTTGTTTGCTTGCTATTTATTTCCTAATCAATATTCTTTTGCTGTTATTCTCTCTTTTCTATCTATTCTTCCTTCTTATTTTATTCTAGGTATTTTAAATTCTTTTACATATTAATACTTTTTGTCTCTTCCTTAAAATGTATCTTAATGCATGTTTCTTCCGTTTTTATATGATGTTATAAGAGTATTTAGTCTATGTAGTCTATGAAATGTGAAAAGCTTATGTTAAGCTATAGCACATTAATAATAATAATAAATAAAAACAATGAGCAAACATATTTAATTGCAATCTCCAGAATCCCATTAAAGCAGTACCGATACAAAACACTCCACCATCCAAGACGTTACACCAACGAAGCAGTGTTTGTCATTGTTATCCTTTCCTGAGAAGACGTCATCCATACCCTAGTGTGCTGCTGATACCATGTGTTCCCTGACTCAGCTCATACCACATGCAACATTCTATGATGACTCTGCCCTGGGTCTTTTCCACCGCAGATGGGCTACCTGTAAGAAGAAGGCGGGTCTTTCCTGAGCAGCGCTACTGGATGGACCCTGAGGCTTAAGCCACTGCTAAGTAATTCGTTCTTTATCAGCTGCTGTGCCACTGGGGAATAAAGCATATATCAGTAGCACATCTACTAAAGCCACAGAAGTTCCTCAGGGCTCTTAAAGAGCCTTCCGCAAATGCAACTATTTATGGGCCATTTGCTTGGACCCCAAGGTGAAGTTCAAACTGCTGGCCAAAACTCACCAACCTATGCCGGCCATCAAACCATGCCGGACATCAACCTGCTTTCCAACTTGAGGTTTTCTTGCTCTCCTCGGAAGTTGCTCTCCTATGCCAGTCAAGTTCCTCCCTACTAGGACATTGAACTTCTCTGCCCTCTTTGGCTTTTCCCTCAGAACCATCCTCCAAGCTATCAGTGGCAAATCCTATTCTTTGGTCACCCCTCGCCCAATACATGGCACTAACATCTCTGGGTGGCCGAAGAGAACAGAACACTTTGCAGGCCTTTTTTTCTCCAGGCACACCCATGAAGTACATTCATCACACCTTCCAAAGGCCAAGGCTCCCTCATCTATTATAAACATACCCTGATATTATTTATGGAAAGAGTCAAACTCATATCTATGTTTTGGAGTGGAATAGACATATAAAACACGCATGTGTTAACAATTGATTTTACATTTAAACATTGATCAACTTGTTGAGAACTTTTCTTGGTGCCTATAATGTTCTAAGATGTGTACTGCTGAAGTAGGAAATCAGATTGAGTCTGTGCAGTTAAATGTAAGCCTTTACATTCTCCTATGTGAGAACTATTGCTGTTTCAGGCGCCCTCGCAGAACACCTTCTATATTGATATGTTTTGGATGTTGGCATTACAACCTTTCACCAAAGCCAGTTACAGCCTGGCAGACCACAATAAATACTAACAAATATCTAAATTGCAGCAGCTGCGAAGCACCCCTTAACCTGTCTGCTGCTGAGTGTATCTGTTTTATGTGTTTTAGGATGACTATATTGTGCCTGTTGATGAGGAAGATGAGGTTGAGGATGAGGATGATAACTACATACACCCGACAGAGGAAGTGCCACCGTTACCTTTGAAAGGTATGTTGGTAAACATGACATCTAAATCCAGCTTATGGCATTCAATTCATGAAAACAAGTTGGGAGTAAGCCAGCAAAACAAGAATTACTCAAATATACTCTTCATTTCAAGAATTATAACTCTCAGGGATATGGCAGAAATGGTGCTATATCAGACCACTTTATATTAAATAAGATAACATAAGCGTTATGAATGGGGTATTAATAAGAACTGCAATGTTACAATCATTGCCAAGTTGTACCTGCACATTCTACTACTAGGAATTGACTATCTAGTAATGCAATTGTAATTGTACAATTTACTAGTTAAGTGTCATGTACCCTGTGTGTCTATGTGTAGAATGATACACCTCTAAAGGCAGGCAGAACATAGATTATGATCCACTTTGAGGTGTGCTATGCTTACAGTGTTTCAGGAATTCCTAGGAGACATGCGGCACTGCCTAGGAATCCTTGCTTTTGCTGCAGCAACGGTGGGCAATGGAGTGGGTGACCCAATTTCTCCATGGCACTTAAACACCACTTTTCCAGACCTGAGCTTTTACATACATGTTTACATGTTTTCTTTTGGCTTTAGGCTTGTTTCACTTTAACTGAACAGGTTTGCTGTAAGCACCTGTTACAAGGATTGTCCTTGACCCTATGGTTTAGATAAAGACAGAGCCTGGTGTGGGGGAAATGGGGTGTTCACTCCCCCTTGCATCCTTCCTCTACATCCCTGTGCGCCCCTCCACAGCTCACTTCACCAAAGTCGTAGGAAGTATTCAGTGCAGTGCATCCAGGCATTGTAGTGATGAAAGTCGAGCCGAGGTTAAGGCAGGACTCAGAAGGCATTGCTTGGCAACAACATTCTCGGTCAGCCATACACATGCTTCTTTCCGTGCTCCAGCACTTCCTGATTGGAAACGATTGGAGCTATGACCTCACAGTAGACAATAATCAACATTGCTTCTGTGTGAAAAGGTACCTTTTTTTAAAAGTGTATGTGTGTGCCTGCGTGTATGTTTCGAATATTATGCAATGCTGGCGGCTGCACACACAGGCGAGTTTGAGTGTGTGTGTGTGTGTATGCGAGTGAGTCTGTGAGCAGCTTTGTGTGAGAGTGCAAAAGAGTTTGAATAAATGCAAGTGTGTAAATGAGCGTGACTGTGAGTGAGTCTGTGTTTACGCATGTGAGTGAGTGAGTGAGTGAGTAGAGAGGCACGCCAAATATACAGTGGCATCATGCTGGCATAAATTGTAGGCACCCGAAAGTGTTCTACCGTGCCAATTGTGACCTATATTTGTACGCAGGCAGCATCAAAAACTGTTTGACAGGACCATGCAGACATATAGTGTGAGTTCCATCATGAAAGTGGTTTGTGGTGGAATACTGACAGATGTTTGGGCACAGGAAGCATGAATAGTTGTATTGGCATAGAGTGTGTACACAAGATAAGCACCACGAAGATGCGCTTTGTAGTGGTTGTATTGACATATACTGTGAGTAGCACCATGAAAGTGGTTTAAAGTAGGAATGCTGGCAGATGTCAGTGGGAATGCTGCCAGGTATTATGAGGTTGCCATCGTGAAGGTGTTTTAATGTTAATATGCTGGCAGATATCTTGGGTGGAGCGTTATGATAGTGTTGTAAAATGCTCCTACGTACTGTTGGTGTCCTGGCATCTATTAGATTTGTTCATGTATTACTCTTTAGAAGCAATTTTATTCTATGGATTTTTACCTCTTGTTCTCAAACATTGTGGTGTAATATGCCCCAGTTCAACTCATTATTTAAAATCTTTCTCAAGGGAGAACACCCTAGTCGTCCTACATTGTTTGGGGCTCCCTTACTAAGGCTTGTGCTAATTTGAAGGAAATTCTAATTCCACTGCCTTGAAAATGTCCCACAGGAAACGTGACAGAAGAGTCAAGTGTTGAGCTAAGTCGTAGAATGGTGCAAGGGAACATGCAACACCACAGATGAAGGGAATGGTCACACCGTAAATGTGTAAAGATACACTCTTTTTTTATAGAGGAATAGCTTTTTAGGAATAAAGTGTTTGGGATGGTGACTTTCACAGTAGACCATAGTAAAGTTGAAGGGCTCCATGTTTAGTCCCTAAAATGGTGTTCAAGGTTAGTTTTTTAGAACCTACAGAATCCTAATGATTTCCAATGATACACAGACATTAATAAAGTGCTATGGTTCAGAAAAAGCAAAGCAGTCAAGTGTTTAGGCAGGTTCAGTACACGTTGCAGTCTTAGCTTGTGCCCAATGCTTTTCTCTGTGACAGTTTTATTCAATACAAAAAACAAGCAGGAAGCCCTCAGTTATAAGGAAAAGGAGCTGTCAAAATGCGGTTCAACAGATGAGATGCAGGGTGTGAAGACAATAACCCCGTGGGTCAGGAAGGATGAGAGAGGTAGTCTGGACAATGTTGCTGGTGCTAAGAAATAAAAACCAGATGTTGCGGCACAGTGCAGCTACATTGGTAGCAGGACTTTCTGGCTCTATGTCGAACGCAGTGCATGCGGTGGTCCAAGAGTTCAAGAAAGGTAAGTGGCATTGGTAGGTCATGGACTTTACCTACTGCTGCTTGTTTACAGGAGGGTCTGGCTTTCAGATACAAGGGAAGCCACAAAGGAGCCAGCAACGGTGCCCACTGTGTCAAGGCAAGGGAGCACTGATGTAGTTCCCTCTGGCATGGGAAAAAGCCTGTCTTGTGCAGAGCCCAGCGGCACTTTGCTGTCATTTGCAGGTTCAGAGATGTTTCTGCAGGGCTTCCTTAGTCTTCCCTGGATGAGTATCTTCTTCAGCTGTTTTATGGATGAGTGACTGCGATTGATAAAGATATGTTGCAGGTACCCCTATTCTTATATGGTCTCCTTCTCACATCCAGCTAGATCTGGTCATGGCTTCTAGCGGACAAACTGGACTGTCAGTAAGGACATCACATGCATATTGCACATACCTATGTCCATGCGTACCAGGTAAATAGCAATTGGTTTTGAGGTCTCACTGGACTTATAAAATCACCATTTAATGCAGACCTGCAAAGAGCAAACCTTTGTTCAATGATCACAAAATGCTTGCAGCACCACAATGACTTCCAAAATCATACAAAGAGCTGCTACAAGCAGTTGAGTTACACAAGTAGCAGAGTAGTGCGACCTCAAGTAGCAGTGCAGTGCAACCTGCTTAGGAAACGTGACTACAGGGTACCTCTTGTAGCATCTTAACGTGTGAGTCTTAGGGACTGCCAGAGACACATGAACAGAGTTACATAGCCAGTGAAGATGTAGATGGGGACTCACTGGGTGAAAAGCAGTTGGTGAAGCAGCAGGGAAAAGCAAACATAGCAGGGGACTCGCTGTGAGACACAGATTCTGACTTGTGTCCTAAAAGCACCTGATACTAATAATTTTTTAAAGAAAAGCCGAGGACTGGAAAATGGATTCTCCATGTTTAGATGGAGTCACATGGTCACCCTAAATGAGGAGTAGAAGGTGTGGGCTCAGCATTGAGGTCATGGCAGTGTTCATAAAGACTGCCACCAGGTCAGAGGAGAGAGGACTGCTCCGTAGCGGTCAAGGCTGCTAATAGAAGCAATCAAGCCATGGCCTATGAAGTAGCAGATATGGCAGACATCACGTTTATTTACTAAACAAGCATTGGCAAAGCCACCTCTTTGGGCTTTGCTAAAAGGAACTGCGTATGTCCTGCAGGACACAAAGCAGGTCCACAGCAAAGAGAAGAGTGCAGTTTCTCATCAAACACCCACCCCCCCATCTCTCCCCCCGGCACACGTTGCTGTTCAGTGTTCACTGACCGTTGCATGTGACATCCCATGAATCTTTAACAATGTCCTTGGCTTCCTCTCTTTGGTGCTAGCCTAAACTCCCACGAGAACTTAATATTTATGTTTTTACTGAAGCACAACCTGTTAGCCAAAACTAATGGTGGTACTAAATCTGTAAATCAAAACTTTCATAGCCTCACGAAGTGGCTCCAACGCACCACCGATTAGCTAAAAGGAATGGTGGCTCTAAAGTGCCACCTATATGCCAAAACTAATGGTGAGGCTAAAAGTATTTAAAATCCTAGCAAAAATGTGACTGCCCCCTGCTGTTTTGTGCTTTACAATTTAAATAAGTCCAGAAAAACATGAAACTTCAGTAAGATAGCGCAGTGGGGAAAGGCATCAACTTTACACATTTTTGAACTATAGGTTTTCAGGTTTAAACCCGAGCATGGCAGACACAGCATTTAACCCTACTGACGGAGATAAAACGAAGTCAGCTGAATCAGGTGGTCTATGAAATACCTGTTATTAAACAAATGTCATGTCTGCTGTATAAATGTCCATATTATGATAGATTTCAAGGGCCAACTACCGTCTCTAAAACATCTTACCCTGATCATATCTCAAATGTGTCACTAAATTGATACTTTCAGGCCTATTCTATTTGGTTCGTATTGGAAGGTTTTCATTGTCTTAACTGTGCAATTTCATTGCATTAGCACTCCGGGTACTAACAATGGCCATTCTGTTGCATCATTATAGCGTTATACAAAGCAAACATCAAAATAGGGAATAACCTTTGTCGTTCATGACTTTTCCTAATTCTGACGTCTACCATCAGTTTTATCCTAAAGTACTGGTGATTTTGGACGAGAAGCTGACGTGTGAGGGAGCCCTTCCAAAACATTTTTTTTTTTTTAAAAATAATTGTATTAAGTTCATTTCAACAAACAATACAAACCAAACTTGCAGTGCATATAATAACATTTTATATATACATCACTTTATCATGTCCACTGCTTCTCCCTTTCCCTCCTCTCCGTTCGAGCCTACTCACTATCATGTTCTATTTCTGCACCTTGTAATAGGAGTTCCTCTTCCATGGTTTCCATTGGGTCTCGCATTAGCCCAAATAACTCTGCTATTAGTTGTTTCCAGGCTCCCAGGGTCTCAGCTTCCTCCTGCCCCCGGCATTACTTGCTTCTTGCCATACTGTAGTTTCTGCTTCAGCCCATTTCTGTAGATCTTTCCACCATACTTCTATTTGTGGTCTATGGCATGTCTTCCACCCCATAGCAATTCTCCTCTTTGCAAGTGCATACGCTAGGTCTTTTAGTTTACTTACATGCTTGAGTTTACGTGGTCTAGGAAACCCTCCTATCAAGCAGGCCCACATTGTGTCCACCACAATCTTTATTCTTTTTTCTGCCAGCCTGCATGCCACTTCACCCCAAAAGCGCTCAATGACTGGGCATGACCAGAACATATGCACCATTCCGGCATTTTCCTCCTCACATTTGGGACATGCTTGCCATCCTGCGTTTTTGAATTTGGCTATTCTCTGGGTGTCATATACACCCTATGGATTATATATATATATTATATATATAATTGTATCTGCTGTAGTCTTGCATTACTTGACACCTTTTTGTGGTACCCTTGGGCTCGTTCCCACATCCCATCACTCATTGGGGCTCCCACTTCCTCTTCCCAGTCCCGTCTCAGCTTTGCCACTTCCTTCCCCACTTTAGACATCATCAGCTCATATATTCTGGATATCTCATGTCCCCCCTCTGCTATGTCATATATTGTATATATGGTGGTGTCCGGCTCTTCTAATACTACTTCGGACCATGTCTTCTTGATTCTCCGCACCACCCTATGGTATGTGATATACTGACCTGCATGTAACCTGGTTTCCTCCCCCAACACTTAAAAATCCCTTATATTCCCCTCCTGCCATATATACATCCTTAGTTGCTTTTTTTTCACCCGCCAGCGCCACTAGTGCTACCTGCGGGGAACACAGGAATGGATTCTCCATCAACTGGCAGGCCCTGCGCCACATCCTCCACCCAAGTATCATCATCTTTGGACGCCCCTCCATGTCTGGTCTAGGTAACCATATAATTTCCTTTAGGAAGAATAGGGCGGAGTCCTGTCGGAACAGCCTAGACTCCGAGGTTGACTCCTCAGAGAGCCATTTAGCTACATATTGCAGCTGGCTTGCTATGTAATAAATGTCATAGTTTGGCAGCTTTATAACCCCTTTATCATGTGAGTTTTGCAGTTTCCAAAGGGCCACTCCATTTCTCGTCCCATGCCAAAGGAAATCCCTGCACATGCCATCCATCCTAGCAAAGAACCTCCTTGTTATCAAGTATGGGATGTTCCCAAAATAGTGCAAGAGTCTTGGTAGGAACACCATTTTCAACATTGCCCCTCGCCCCATCATTGCCAAGGGTAGCTTCACCCAGAACTTCATGTTATCTTCAATTTTCTTGATCGCCTCCTCTGTATTATACTGGTGTTCCTCTTCCACCGTATGGTATATATCTATCCCAAGATATCGAAACGTGCTAACCTCCCATGGTATCTGTAACACTGGTAGCGGTTCTAACGGGATCCCTTTGTACCTGGTCAGTGGAAATATACTAGATTTTTGGTGGTTCACAGCTATACCAGACAACCTTGCATATCTCTCCATCACTTCCAGAATGTACTGGAGGTTTTCTTCCGGGTGCCGTAAATACGACAACATGTCATCCGCATACAAAGAGATTAAAGGGCCAGAATATACAACATAGGAGACCACGGACATCCCTGCCTAGTGCCTCTACGAAGTTGCCACCTCTCTGATATCACTGCTCCTGTTTTAACTCTGGCCAGCGACGCGCTATATAACATTTTAGCCCACTGAAGATACCCAGGCCCTATCCCATAGCCAGCCAGGGCCGCCATCAGCCACGGCCATTTGACTGAGTCAAAGGCCTTTATTGCATCTAACTATAAAATTGACAATTCACCTTCGTCCTCATTTGCGTGCTCAACGACTCTATGGAGTCTCCTAAGATTGTTGGATATGTTCCTGTTGGGGACATAGCCAGTCTGGTTGGGATGTATTAGTTTACCAATAACCCTCCTCATTCAGTTTACCAAAACAGCCGTCAATATTTTACTGTCCTGATTTAGCATTGATAGGGGTCTGTATGAGCCGCAGTTGTGACCAGGCTTATTAGGTTTGGGAAGTGGTATAATTATCCCTTCTCTGAGAAACTCTGGTAGCCTTCCCACTTCATACGCTTCATTCAGCATCTCTAAAAGCGGGGGGAGCACCTCATCCTTATATGTTTTATAAAATTTGCTTGGGAGTCCGTCGGCCCCCAGAGTCTTGCTGGTGGACAACTGCCTCAATACCTCTTCCAATTCCTCTAAAGTAATCGGAGCGTCCAGCTCCTCTCGTTCTTCAGTGCTGATCTGCGGCAGTCCTATGCCTCCAGTGTTTCTACTATTTCTTTACCATCACTTTCCTCATCATCTCCATACAGGAGTCTGTAATACTCTGCAAATCCTGGTTAACTCCTTCTTGGGTGTCCACTATGCTCCCATCATCCTTCGTTATTGTACTGATTGTGGGTCTGGGGGTTTCACTCTTGTATAGCCATGCCAAGACACTCCCTGGTTTGTCCCCCCCTGCATGCTGTCTCTCTATATACTTTTTGTAGTTAAGATTGCACAGTCTCTCCCAGTGCCCCGCACAGTTCTGCTGCAGCCTAAGTATTACTTCATTATCTTCCTTGGTTACCCCTCCCCCACTTAACACTCTTTCCAGCTCCCTCTCTGTGTCTTGCAGTTCAGCCAGGATCCCTCCTTGTAGCCCCTTAGCTAGAGCTACCCCCCTCATTACCACTTTAAAGGCCTCCCAAAGTATACCCACTGTCTCTACACTGCCAGTATTGATCTCAAAATAGTTTATTATTTCCTCCCTAATATCCTCCCTAAAAATAATATCTTTCAGCGTCTCTGCCCTGAGGCGCCATGTCGGAATCTTTGCTCTCGGGGGTCCATATTGCCACCCCAGGATTAGTGGCGAGTGGTCTTAAAGGACCCTCGCTTTATATTCTGTCTGCGTTAACTCAAGACATTAACTCCTGTGTAGCAAATATATAGTCCAACCTAGTATGTAGATTTTGTGGAGCTGAATAGTGCAAATACTGTCTCTCCCGGGGGTTGTGTGACCTCCATACATCCTCGATCCCGAAATCCTCCAGCAATATCTGCAGTGCTCTAGCGGCTGGGGTGGGTCTATCCATTTTACCATCTGATCTATCTACCTTAGGGTTTAGCACGCAATTAAAGTCTCCTCCCCAGATCGCCGCCCCTCCCAGGCACGTGGTGAGTTTGTTACATAAGGTTATAAAATATGCCGCCGTGTTTTGGTTCGGAGCGTACATGTTTAAAATGCTTATCTCCCTGTTTTCCACCAGCCCTCTCATTATGACCATCCTCCCGTCTGCCTCAACTGTAGACTGTAACAGCTGAAATGGGACATGCACCGCCACCCAAATTATCACCCCCCTAGCATAGGCCGAATATGATGCACCCACTACGGTCCCCCTCCATTTCTTCCGGATCATCTCCATCTTACCCTGCGTAAGGTGGGTCTCCTGCAGCAGGGCTATATCTATTTTCTGTCTGCGTAGATACAGCATGACCTTATTCCTCTTTAAACAGCTATTGAGCCCTCTGACGTTCCAAGTGATTATTTTGAGATTCCCCATGACGTGTTAGGGTCCCGCTCCTCCCACCACAAGTGTAGTCCATGACCAAATATATTTCCATTCTTTGTAGGCTCGTTTCCCAACTTAAACTTCCCCAAAACTAAAAACACTTCAAATTTCCCAACCCCCCCACCCTCCCACCTCCCTTCCATGCCCCAACTCACTCCCCTCCGTTCCCTCCCATTCCAAACCCCTTCCCAAATGTTGCCCAGCTCCATCCCTGGATCTCAGGCACCCCCGCATCTAGCCCCTTTCTGGCAATAGCCTGTACTCACGGCTTAGCAGGGAGAAGTTGCCCTAATGGCGGTCCCACTACTCTAACTCCCGGGGGTAGGCTGCCTCCATCTTGCTGCTCCTGTTTGCTTCAAATTAGACGCGCTTTAGTGCTACCCAATTTACTTTGCATTTTATATTCTAGTCCAACAAGTCCAAGTGTCCCATGTTTCCGATATTATCTGTCCTCGCCCCGCCCCTGTTATCTGTACTACAGTATTTTTTCTGGGCTCCCCCACACCATCCTTTTATCATACATGATGTGTCCCCATCACTTATCGTGATCCTCTCGATCTTGCTCCTCGTCTTGTTCCGGGCAGCCCTGCATATCCAGCCATGCCGCTGTGTCCTCCGGGGTGTCAAAGAAATACGCCCTGCTTTTGTGCAGGACTTTGAGCTTTGCGGGATACAAAAGCATGTACTTGATTCCAGCTGTAAGCATTCGCCTTTTGATCGCCTCATAGCTATAACGCTGTCTCTGCACCAACACGGTGTAATCAGGATATGCTGTGATGGTTGCAGATGCCCTTTTTATTGTTCCACCTTTGCGAAAGTACTCCAAGATCTTCTCTCTATCTTTGTAGTTCAAGATCTTTGCTATTATTGCCCGAGGGGGGGCTCCGGGTCGTGGTTTCCTCATCAGGGCCCTGTGCGCTCGTTCAACAGAAAATCCTTGTGAAAGCTTGTCGGCTCCTATTTCTTGCAGAATCATATTTTCCACATAGTCCGTGGGGTCCTGGCCTTCCTTCCCCTCCGGCAGGCCGACCACACGTATGTTGTTACGTCTCGCTCTCCCTTCGGCCTCCTCCGCTCAGTTCTCCAGGTTGGCCACCTGTTGTTTCAGTATGTGGACTTCCTTTGCATTGCTTGTGCTGGTTTCTGTATTGGTTTTCACCGCACTCTCTAGGCCGCTTGTTCTTTCCGCCAGCGCTCTCACATCTTGTTGCAGCAGGTTGACCTCTATTCCCACTGCATCTATTTTGGTTTCCAGAGCAGTTCTTTTGCCGGGGATACTTCTGCCAGCGCGGCCGCCGCACCCTGTGCCAGGGTGGTGGGGGTCTGTTGCGTCTTGGCAAAAATGTCCATTGTGGGCTGCTTGCTCTTGGTCTTGTCTCCTCTTACTGACATTGTGCAGCCCTGCCTATATACCGGGGTCCAACTTTTCTGTAGCGTGCAAGTCCTGCTTCTCCGTTCCTCCTTCTGCGTGGTTGCAGCCTGCTGTGGCACTGCCTGGCCTATATGGTTCTTGCGCCTTGTCCCATTCCGCTTTGTTGGGCCTACACCTCTTGCTCTCGAGGGTAGCTAGTGCCTTCTTACGATCGATTTCAGTCACGGGCCACTCTTGCGTGCCCCTCTCATGTCGTGCATGCTGGTTTCTACTGTGCCAGCTCCCAGGCCCTGATGCTGCCCATCCGTCTTTGGTTATGTCCGGCAGTTCTTATTCCAGGCCCTATGCCTCTCTTTTCGATGATGTTCGTGGGCCTGCAGACTTCCGCCACCGATTGGATCCTTCTGGAAGCTTCCCGTTTTCCTGCGCTTCCTTAAAAGTTGTGCACCTCACATTAGCCACTGGTACTGGGGCGTGCAGCGCAACAATGAGTGTCTCGCTATATAGTCACCATGCGCAGGCCAGCGTCATTATGTGTGCGCCTTCTCATTCCGCGGCCCCCGATTCCTCTCGATGTGCTTCCCGGGGTCCCTGCTGCTATTCTGTTGCGGCTCACGTGCGTCTTGGGCAGCGTATAAACTGTGCTGCGGTCTGCTCTCCTTTCAAAGGTCCCGCAGGTCCCCCGCGCTGGGTAGTCGGGCGAGGCTCCTCAGCTATTCGCCCCGTTTGCATGGGCTGCTTGCGCCCTCTTCGTCCTTCGTCTCGCGGCTGGGCTGCTTCGATGCCAGGCGTGCAGCGTAACAATGTATCTCACTACTTCTGTATTTCGCATGCAGTTTTCTCTACCGCAGTTTCCGTGCGCTTTGTATTTCACACGCTGCCCGCCCTTTGCCAGCCTTCGTCCGCCGTGGGTTTACTGGGCCTGCCTCAGCTTCCTTTGTTCTAACACGCTGGCCATTTTGTATAGAGTGCTGCTCCGAGGCTACAAACTTACAGTTGATCTTGCCAATCTTCCTGTAGTCATCAAGGACTAAGCTCTTGCTCGAACATGCTCCACTCCTTTACACATCCAATAGTGTATTTCTGAGCACGATCATGCCTTTTTTAGCTTGTTTTCACGCAGGATCATGTCGGATCGTCAGGAGAAGCTCGGAAGACACATTCTACTCCATGGCCCTCTAGCCACGCCCCCGAGCCCTTCCAAAACATTGTACAGGTGTAAGACATTTTTTACAAATGTTGACTTGAAATAGGTGGTTAATCGTTCTGAAGTCCTGTTGACATATATATTTTTTTTAAAGCATACTTTGTTGAATGTACTTGTTTATATGTTCTGCAGGCCTGGTTATGAGACAGTATAACGACATATATAGCAACACATAACATTATGTTATTGTAATCCTTCTATTGAAGTATGCCTGGTGATCAACTGGAGATATTCACCCACACTTATTGAACGCATCAGAAATCTAGCAGCCAAGCTAAAATGCTTACAAAATCGTGCTTCCTTCTTAGAAATATGGGATATTTCTTTCAACGGGAAATAAGAAGCTCACTTTAATTCTGGTTATACATTCTCTCTATTAAAGGGGTCCTTTCTGAACATCTGCCTCAGCCTTGGTAAAATTCCAAAGTGGACGGCTTACAAAAATATGTCACATTCAAGTAAAAAACAATTGTAACATCTGCTGCTTACGATTGGCCCCAAAGACTCCCTCAGTCAGTTCCTCACACCCCAAGGCTTTTTCACAACACACATTAGGGGGAATGCCTGTGCTATCAGAATGCACACCACTTCCTTTGCCCAGTAAAATGGCAGACCCACACACTTCAGGCCCGTTCTCCCTCTTTTTCCTTCTTTGTTTTCCCCCAACCCTGCCTCCATAGTTTAGATGCTGCTGGTAAATGATGTGAATGGTGTATGTGTCCTGACCCAGAATATTGGCACTTCACATAAGAAACTTCACAGTGCACACACTTCTAGCTTTCTGAAAAAGGTTTCTGTGATGAAACGGCAGCTGGTCAGTGTTAAGATGGATTTATAGCATCTGGCCTGGTGGACACACTTCAGGAGGCTACACTCGTTATAGTGAACAGGGGAACTCTGAGAGGTTAGCCAACACCCAATCAAGGTAACAATGGAGAGCAGTCAAGCCTATTCTCAGGATAGTGTGAGTGGGGGTTAGGGGTCAACAGTGAGTTCACATAGTAAAGCAATCAATAATTCAACTTAGACAGGAATGTACAAAAATACTATATTTATTATAAGTCTTAAACACACACTACAAAATGAAACAAGCAGGTTATACTAGCACACAACACTCAATAATAAACATATATACAGTCACCATAGGTTCTAAAAATGTATTCAACGACTTACATCAATAAAATAAAGTAAGTGATGCAGTAAGATGGAACCAAGTCACAAGAAATATGCCCTAGCTTCAGAAGTCCAATCCCTATGAAGAGTGAGGCCTTTTGCCCAAAAGTCACAATGCTTCTGCCCAGAATGTATCTGAGGCGGGTAAAGTACTTGTGTTGGTGATTGTTCAAGAGAAGAGATGTAACAAAGTTACTGGTAAGGGAAAATGTGTTCTTATCTTTGAGTTTTCACTGCTCAGGTGTGATGACCAAAAAGCAGTGTAATGGAAGGACACAAAGTGACTTGTTCTCAATATTATTCTATAGAGGACATGGGGAGACAAATGCTTTGCATTTACTGCACCCCCTGACTCTGATTTTCACAGAGGACTGGATGGGTTGACTGGGGGTTGCTGGAGATTGTTTTTCCACCAGTGGTTCTGGTGAGAGGTGCCCAGTAGCTACGGGTTCAAGGATTCTTCCGGTCGGGTCCAGGAGCAGAGTGCAACCCTTGGTGATGGAGAAATGCAGAAAGCACTAATGCAGACCCCCTCAGGACACTTGACAGTACGGAGGAAGGCATGCTCCAGCGACAGCCACCGCAGATAGGCGGTAGCAAGCGTCCATCCCGTTGCGGTTGAAGAAGACTTACAGGGCAGGATCCCTTGAAGCTGGGAGGCTGAAATTCAGCAGGGAGGCAACTTACACCACACGCTGGCGACCACAAAGTTGTGGCTGCAAATGGAGAGCCGTGAGGGTTCTAGCGAGGTGGCCTACTGGAGAGCTGGGAAGTCCACCAGGGGGTCCAGAGACACTTCCGAAGGCTCAGGATGACTGGAAACTCGAGAAGACATCGGGACTGGTTGGTCCCACCAGTCCACAAGTTGAAGCACCGCACAGAGCCTTTGCAGATCAGGTAGCTCAATAGGGCTTCACATGGCCAGACGCAGGAAAGGATGCTGGGCCGCTTCAGGACTAATCTTCAGGTCTTCAGTCTGCTGTTCTTCTGCACAGGATTCTTGGCTCCATCGATGATATCTAGAAATGGCTGCAGGAGTACTCTTCATATCCAAAATCCAACCTGGAAGCAAGTCCAAACCCACCAATGATAAGGATCTGCACCATTCAAACAACCAGCAGTGGTCCAATCAGGGACCTCTGTTGGTTTCACTCATGCCCCACTCCCAGACTTTCAGGCACCACAGATGTGGAGTAGGACCAGACAGTCCCACCCCCTTCCTGGGCCACACACACAAAGGCATTATTAGCCTGCGAAAGCTGGAGCTTTCCCGTACAAGTGCACAGCCTTATTTGGGATTTCCTGATCTGGCAAGGCAGGAAGAAGGCCAAACAACAATACGGCCAAAGAACAAGCAAAACTCTCATTAGCATGGCCATTTTAGGGCACTAGCTACGTTTAGCAGAATCATATTTTCCCAGTACTGATAGTCTGAAGGACTGATCAGTTTCCCCATAACAAAATGAGCAAAATGCCAGGGGAGTGAAGCTAAAGGCTTCACTTCCCTGTAAAAAGTCAGGACAGGCTCAAAAACAAAAGCATAACGTTTGGGGGTCCATACAACTATGTCAGGAAAGTTGCCAAAAGAGAAATCTTTCCTAACAATCGTCAGGAGTACAGGGATGAGTCGTCTACTCAGCTTGATACTAGCACAAAACTAACCGTGTTCACAATCATAAAGGTGAAAAAGGCACAACACAAATGGATACCTCATTCACCTCTAGGGTAGCACAGGCCGAGGGCAGGCTATACACTTCAGTAGGGTGTGTGAGCTGGTAAAAGTATTAACCCAAACAGCAATAGTAGAATGATCCAGAATTAAATAATTTCCAATCAAAGTTCTGTTAAAAAAGTGACCTTTTATTAAATGAAAAATGTACACAACACATTAAGAACATCAGCACACACCACCCCGTAGGGGAGAACACAGAGAATCTAGACTTTATAGCATAAGGGACACTCTGGGTTTTGAAGTCAGAAGCAGGAGAGGCAATATTTCAGCAGCAATGTTCAAGTTTCAGAATTTGTTTTTGGGAAAAGGTAGAGAGGCCAGTCATATAACACACTAAGGCCCTCAAAGGTTTCCAGAGGGATAGAAACACTAACAGCAAGTTTTAAATTATATCTTTCATCTCAACAGGGTCCAGTCAGGCTTCTAGGCTTATTCTAAGGCAGGCAGTTATTTGACATTAAATTGGAGAGCAGGATGACTGGGTCCATCACTGGGTACAGTTCATAGCAACAATGGTAAGTGGCATGAAGGAACCTGGGACTGGCAGGTGACGTTCCGGTCATCGTGGCTCACAAGCGGTTTGACTCGGGGACTAGGGCTCTTCCTTAACTTCTGGGCAGTTGGGAGACCCTGCCCAGTGTCTCCAGGGGCCCAGCTAGTCTTGTAGTTCACTTCTCAACCAGGAAACAGGAAGATTACCAGAGAGCCTTTTAAGGGGCTGTCACCTCAGGTGAGCAGAATCCTGAGTTCCAGTGTTCTGATAGTCTGCAGGCTTTGTGCAACAGCAGTCACCCCATGTGGTCCTCTGGGATGGTTCAGGGGAAGATCTTGCCTCTTCCTTGAAGAGCTCCATCTTCACCTGTATGTAACAAGGCCTTTAGCAGACTATTCCCACAGTAGCATTCCAGGCCAATCCTTCTTTAAGAATCCAAAGATCAATCTACTTAACAGAGCATCTCACTCCTTATGTAGTAAACATGGTCCAGCAGATTGGTCCATAGCAAGCCTGTTGTTAAGGGTCCATTCCTAGCTACTGTAAAAAGAGCCTTTTGACTGCTGATGTCATAACCAGAGGGCTTTGTCTGTAGGAAGCGGAGGTGGACAGGATGTTATTGAGCCAAGCAGAATCCAAGATAGTTGGATCGCTCTGTGGACTGAAGCTCTGTCCTAGGCTACTCTAACTCTACCCACTTCCTCTCAATGTCTACTTTAAATAGTCTCTGTTAATCAGCACACTGGTGAGAACTCCCCATTGTACTCTGGTTGGCTGCCTTTGAAGCCTGGTTTCCAGCTAAACCCCAAGGGAGACAACCTGTTCTCTAGAAGAAGGTGAAAAATCTTCTCATTGTCATCAAAGGGAGGGTATCCTAGACTGACCAAGATGGTTGTTTTGGGGAAGCTCAGCCGAGACAATCTGAATCAACACAGAGCCCTGCCATGGATGAGTCTGTAGTCATCATGCTGACAATTAAAATGACACCAAATGACTCTGGCTGTATAATTATTTAATCCCAGCAGTTGCCACATCTAAACCAGATATGTGTTAATATTTATTTTACAATGCCCCCAGACTCTGGGTTTCATACAATTATTTAATTTGGAATCGGGGGTGCTCATTGTTAAAAGCAATTCCTGACTGCTGAACAGGAGTGCACATTTTACCTTTGAACCTTCTCTATTGCCACTGAGAGGCAATTGTCGGGGGAGTCACTAGACATTCCCAGCAGTGTCACATGGGTGCACCATGCTTTTGGCATGGAGGATTTATGAAAGGGAGTTTGATCAGCAAAGTTCCCTTTCAGAGGTAGAATTACCATTCTCATTTTATGTACATAACAATCAAAAAAGCTCACCCGCCCTCACAGAAGGCCATTCCATCACATTTACATAACCATAATTGTCATGAAGACAAACAACCATAGTGCCCATAGTTTCAAAGAATGTGTTGGCCTTGATAAATGGAATTAATATTGGACCATGTTTGGATTTTATTCCCTTAGCTGCAGTTGATCAAGAGCACAGGGACCTCATTATAACTATTGCAGAATGGTTTTAATGGCGCCGCTAATGGTGCCGGTGCTGTTAAACCCATGCCGCAATATTACGAGGTTCCCTCGCGGGACCCGCTCTGGATGTCTGGTTTTACCAGACGTCCTTTGTGGGTCCTGCGAGGGAACCAGGGAGCTAACAACGGGCCCGCTTGTAATGGACCCGTTGTTAGCTCCCTTCCCATTCCCATTGAGCCCTATGGGGGCTCGAATGGGAATGGGGAAGGACAGGCCCGGGTTCCCTGAAGGAGGAAATACCGGGCCCTCCATACTAGGAATGGCCCGGAATTTCCCCATTCAGGGAACCCGGAACCCGGACACGGTTTTGGAGGCAGCCATGCCCTTGTTAAGGGCATGGCTGCCTCCAAAGTCTTAATGAGGCCCCATGTGTTTGTTTCATTTGTACAGATATACCTCAGGTTTACTACTAATCTCTACAGTGGGAATATCAAAATCCCACAGCATAGGTATTGTAAGCAGTCTTATTTCTCACTCATGAAGTTTGGCCTTTCAGGCACTAATTTAGAGCTGCCATGTAAGAAGCACATAATGTGGCGCTCCAGGAAATTGGGCCTTTTAATGAATCTCAGCTCCTTTGGGTCTGGTGCCCTTTGTTTGCTTTCTTCTCTCTGTACTTGAAGTGCTCCAGTCTCCTTTCATCAATACTTTCTCATGCAGAGAATATGAAGCAGCCTATGATGAATGGTTTATCTCCTGTCCATCTTTCATCTGTTCGGAATAATCTAGATGGCTTGGAGTTGCTTTGGTGACTCTTTAGCATGGACTGAACTAGTCTTGCTCTCGGCCTTTGGGATTATTGACAACACCTGTGTTGGTATTATTGATCCATCTGTTCAACCAGTTGATCAGTCTATCCTCACATTTGTCATTGCCTTAGGATTGCTATGTGTGTTGTGTATTGACCTCTATCAATACAGTATGGAGTCTACGGGTGATTCCATTCTGTCCTTAGCCAAGCGTTTTAACACAACATAGAACAGTTTTAAGCGAAACAGTGTAAGCGTTATGGTTCCATGTATTATCTTAATAGTATGCGGCATTTGTTGATAACTGTTGCAAAAAAATGAATTTTTGAAAATTGTGAATGTGGTACCAATGGGGAAGGCATTAATCAAAAAATAAGTAGATAACATATACCACCAAGCCTAGCTTGTTTGGACTATGAGTGGTGTAGTCAATAGTCTCATTTTTGTATAACGCTCTTAGCTTTGTTCTCCCGTTCCGAGACTTTGACCCCCCGTTAACAAAAATTGAGGGAGATTACCTCTTTAGAGGTAACTTATTTTGAATGATCCTTAATCATTACCAGTTGGATTTAGCAAAAAAATGAAACAACGCCCAATCTCATATGTTGTCAATTGTTAAAAGCAATTTCTAAGACGATGATTATATGCTGAGGTCACTTATTATTGGAGTGAATTTCGGGGTTAAGGACATCACTCCTAAACCTATTTTTACAATGTCGACCGGTTTCAACGATTGTATGTGTATTTCCGCTTTCTTCAGGATTTCTACAATCTTTTGTGCAGTTTTACTTCTATTATAACAGTACAAGACAATTCTTTTCATTCATGTCATTAAGTCCAACACATGGGCCAGGGAGGATTTTCTCTGGTTTTTCTGACGGGCGCTTGAAGGAAAACAATTCCGTGCCCTAAAAGGGGGATAAAAATGAGGGACACTTTTTAGTAACCCTGTATATTTCTGTGTTGTTTTTACAGAATCTTATGTAGATAATCAAAAGGTGGCTCACCTGTCTTCATATATCTATGTGAGCCACTTCTTCATGTGTTTTTAGAAGAACATCAATTTTCTTGCTGTTCAAAAGAACAGTAAGTTTCAGTTAGTATTTTTTGCTGTATTGCCAAAACACCTATTAATATTTTGCAGTTGTGTATTGACCTCTGTCTGCCATGAAATGTTCTGTCTTTCTCCCCTGCCAGCCTCTCTCCCCTTGTTAGCATCTTGCTTCTGAAACCTCCTTCTTTACCAGGCTGGGGTCCTTCATCACAGTAAACCTTATTGGACCTGCAATTATTTACCTTTGTTTTTGACCTTATGAGAACGTTTCCTCTCCATTTGTTAATTCCATCTGAAACCTTGACCTCGTTTGGACCAGTTCAAAATGTGTTAATTTGCAGCTGCAATATCTCACCCCAATGTCATTTTCAATTTTTACACTCCTTCGCTTCAATATGACTCGATATATTCCCATTCTTCCTTGTTCGCTCCATGCTCCCTATTATTCTGATGGCTGCAGAATCCCTGCTGAATTCGCTTATCCACCTGTTTTCTTCATGTCTCTCTCCAGCCATTTCCATTTCACTCTGGAACGCTCATTTCATGTGCAGTAGATCCTCATCCACCTTGGAACCCTCTTTCTACTACAATCTTTCATTTCTCTCCTTGAGAGACACTTGGAATTCACCTTTGATAGCTCATCGCCTGCTGCTCTTACTATTTCTCAAACTATTCTTTCCCACTCAAGCACTGGTGGCAGCATGGCTATTCTCTTTCATACTTCTTGGATCTCCCTCCCCCATGTTTTTATTTTTATTTTCAATTTCTTTTATTTGTTTCATTTATTTATTTTAATTGTATTGCTTACCTTCTTTCCTTGCTTATCGTTTATCATTTGCTTGCTGCCTTGCAATGCTTCTGTGATGATATTGACACTTTGTTCTCTTTGCTTCTTGGTCTTCACTTTCCTTTTTTCTTCATTGGTGGCTTCAACTCCTTACTACTTAGTCTTCCTGTTCCTTGCTTCCATTTATGGACTCTTTTCATCTTACTCAGTTTCCCTCTCCATTGACATATCTCCAGCTCTTCTTTTAATCTAATTTCCTCCCATTTATCCTTGCTTTCACTCGTTTCTACCTTTACTCTTCTTACCACTCACCATTATTTCTTTCCTTTGCGTATTATCTTACTTCTAATTTCTATGATGCTCTTTTACCTCTTTGCGTTGTGAACATTATTTCTGCAGTTACTCATTTGTCACATGTCATTCTCTTTATCTTCTCCAAACACTGATTCTGTGCTTTTGTCTTCTGCTTTGATATATTTCCTTGATGCTCACAGTTCTCTTCAGTCAATTGTACCCTTGTGCAAACCTCCCACACTATGAATACTCTCTTCAGGCAACTTGTATTTTTCTTCATAAGCTTGACAGTCAGTGGCAGAAATCTTAGTTTCCAGCCGATCTTGCTGCTTTTGTCATCTCTTCCCTCTGTCTCCCATTGTTTCAATGAAGTAACTTCGTTTGTGGTAATTTACTTTTGCAAACACTTCAAATTACTTCAAACTTGGTACATGTATTTGAGGTGAAGGGTAAGGATGGCCACGGCGGGACCACCCCATGTAACAAAAAACAAAAACAATTTAAAAAGAAATTCAATGGCATTGCAACAAAGTAAACTACCACAAAGTATGACTTTGTTGGAATAACGTAGAACCCTTCACTCAACTTATGAATGTGAACTATTCTTTGCTAAGAAACTGTACTATCAATCCTTTAGCCATCTCTTTTTCCTCACCACCATTGTTTATTTTCTCTTCTTAATAACTAGTTTGCCCCTCTGTATCCTGATCCTTTTTGAACTCTGAACTTTCTGCCTAAGATTGTGAAACTCATTTTGCTTCTAAAATTGAGAATGGGTTCTGATTCGTTTCCTCTGTTTCCCCTGATTTTTCTCCCTTTGCTCCTTCTTCCTCTTACTCATCTTTCTCCTGTCTCTGCAGGGGAGGTGCAGGGGAGGGGGTGAGCAGGATGTGAGAGTGGGTACTGCGCATTATGTTGGAGGGGAGATCGCAGGATGGTGGGTAGCAAGATTGGCATGCTGGGAAGGCAGGGTTCATGAAGGCCAGGCAGGTATGCATCCTGGAAGTGGCGGCGGCAGAGTTAGGCATCCAAGAGGTAGTGGGCACCAGGTTGGGTAACCTGAGGGTGTCAGATGCTGAGTAGGGCAGTGTGGACATGGTGACTGTTGAGTTAGGCTACCAAGGGGTGGCTGGGGCTACATTGGGTGATATGGTAGTGGGGATGCTCAGGTTAGGGAGTCTAGTGGTGGCGGGGGCCAAGTTAGGCAGTCTAGTGGTGGCAGGGGCCAGGTAAGGCATTCTAGTGGTGGCAGGGACTAGGCAGTCTAGTGGTTGCGGGGGCCAGGTTAGGCAGTCTAGAGGTGGCAGGTGCCAAATAAGGTAGGCTAGTGGTGGCAGGGGGTCAAGTTAGGCAGTCTATTAGTGGCAAGGGACAAGTTAGGTAGTCCATCAGGGGCCAGACCAGGTAGACTAGTGGTGGCAGGTGCCAGAGTAGGTAGACTAGTGGTGGTGGGGGCCAAGTTAGGCAGTCTAGTGGTGGCGAGGACAGGTTATGTCATGTTGTGGTGGGCGCGGCCAGTCTAGGTAGACTAGTGGTGGCAGGGGCCATGTTAAGCAGTCTAGTGGTGGTGGGGGCCAGACTAGGTAGACTAGTGGTGGTGGGAGCCAAGTTAGGCAGCCTAGTAGTGGCATGGGCCAAATTAGCCAGTGTAGTGGTGGCAGGGGCCAGACTACATAGACTAGTGGTGGTGGGGGCCAAGATAGGCAGTCTAGTAGGGCAAGGGCGAGGTTAGGCAGTCTAGTGGTGGCGGGGGCAGGCTAGGTAGACTAGTGGTGGCATGGGCCAAGTTAGCCAGTCTAGTGGTGGCGGTGCCACATTAGGCAGTCTAGTAATGGTGGGGGGCAGGTTAGGCAGTCTAGTGGTGGCAGGGGCCAGACTAGGTAGACTAGTGGTGGCAGGGGCCAGACTAGGTAGACTACTGGTGGCTGGGCCAAGTTAGGTAGTCTGGTGGTGGCAGATGCCAGACTAGGTAGAATAGTGGTGGCGGGGGCCAAGTTAATCCGTCTAGTGGTGGCAGGGGCAGAGTAGGTAGACTAGTGGTGATGGGCCAAGTTTGGCAGTCTAATGGTGGCGGGGCCAAGTTAGGCAGTCTAGATGCCAGACTAGGTAGACTAGTGTTAAGGGGTCAAGTTAAGCAGCCTAGTGGTGGCGGGGCCAAGTTAGGTAGTGTAGTGGTGGTAGGGGCCAAGTTAGGCAGGCTAGTCGTGGCAGGGACCAGACTAGGTAGACTAGTGGTGACAGGGATAAATTAGGCAGTCTAGTGGTGGTGGGGGCCAAGTTAGGCAGTCTAGTGGTGGCGGGGGGGCAACTAGGTAGACTAGTGGTAGCAGGGCCAAGTTAGGGAGTCTAGTAATGGTGGGAGCCCAGTTAGGTAGTCTGGTGGTGGTGAAGGCCAGACTGGTTAGATTAGTGGTGGTGGGGGCCAGGTTAGACAGTCTAGTGGTGGCCGTGGCCAAACTAGGTAGACAAGTGGTGGCAGGGCAACGTTAGGGAGTCTAGTAGTGGTGGGGTCAAGTTAGGTAGTCTGGTGGTGGCGGAGGCCAGACTAGGTAGACTTGTGGTGGCGGGGGCCAAGTTAATCAGTCTAGTAGTGGCAGGGGCAGAGTAGGTAGACTAGTGGTGACGGGTGTCAAATTAGGCAGTCTAGTGGTGGCAGGGACCAAGGTAGGTAATCTAGCGATGGCAGGGGCCAGATTAGGTAGACTAGTGGTGGTGGTGGTGGCAAGTGCCAAGTTAGGCAGTCTAGTGGTGGTGGGGCCAGAGTTGTTAAACTAGTGGTGGCAAGGACCAAGTTAGGTAGTCTAGTGGTGGCAGGGGCCAGACTAGGTAGACTAGTGGTGGCAGGTGCCAGACTAGGTAGACTAGTGGTGGCGAGGACCAAGTTAGGCAGTCTAGTGGTGGCAGGGGCCAGACTAAGTAGACTATTGGTGGCAGGGGGGCATTTTAGGCAGTCTAGTGGTGGCAGAGAACAAGTTAGGCAGTCTAGTGGTGGCAGGGGCCAGACTAGGTAGACTAGTGGTGGCAGGGGGTCAAGTTAGGCAGTCTATTAGTGGCAGGGGACAAGTTAGGTAGTCCATCAAGGGCCAGACTAGGTAGACAAGTGGTGGCAGGTGCCACACTAGGTAGACTAGTGGTGGTGGGGGCCAAGTTAGGCAGTCTAGTGGTGGCAGGCGCCAGACTAGGTAGACTAGTGGTGGTGGGGGCCAGGTTAGGCAGTCTAGTGGTGGCGGGGACAGGTCACGTAGTTTTGTGGTGGGCGGGGCCAGTCTAGGTAGACTAGTGGTGGCAGGGGCCAAGTTAGGCTGTCTAATGGTGGCAGGGACCAAGTTAGACAGTCTAGTGGTGGCAGGGCTAGGCTAGGTAGACTACCGGTGGCGGAGGCCATTTTAAGCAGTCTAGTGGTGGTGGGGGCCAGACTAGGTAGACTAGTGGTGGTGGGAGCCAAATTAGGCAGCCTAGTAGTGGCATGGGCCAAATTAGCCAGGGTAGTGGTGGTAGGGGCCAGACTACATAGACTAGTGGTGGTGGGGGCCAAGATAGGCAGTCTAGTAGGGCAAGGGCCAGGTTAGGCAGTCTAGTGGTGGCGGGGGCAGGCTAGGTAGACTAGTGGTGGTGTGGGCCAAGTTAGCCACTCTAGTGGTGGCTGTGCCACATTAGGGAGTCTAGTAATGGTGGGGGGCAGGTTAGGCAGTCTAGTGGTGGCAGGGGCCAGACTAGGTAAACTAGTGGTGGCAGGGTCCAGACTAGGTAGACTAGCGGTGGCTGGGCGAAGTTAGGTAGTCTGGTGGTGGCAGATGGTAGACTAGTGGTGGCGTGGGCCAAGTTAATCAGTCTAGTGGTGGCAGTGCCAGAGTAGGTAAACTAGTGGTGGTGGGCCACGATTGGCAGTCTAGTGGTGGCGGGGTC
Organism: Ambystoma mexicanum; assembly: GCF_040938575.1. Taxonomy (NCBI): domain Eukaryota; kingdom Metazoa; phylum Chordata; class Amphibia; order Caudata; family Ambystomatidae; genus Ambystoma; species Ambystoma mexicanum. Next base: position 1,270,295,830 of record NC_090929.1, on the reverse strand, counting down.
CAAGTTAGGCAGTCTAGTGGTGGTGATGGCCAGACTAGGTAGACTAGTGGTGACAGGGATAAATTAGGCAGTCTAGTGGTGGCGGGGGCCAAGTTAGGCAGTCTAGTGGTGGCTGGGGCCGACTAGGTAGACTAGTGGTGGCAGGGCCAAGTTAGGGAGTCTAGTTATGGTGGGAGGCAAGTTAGGTAGTCTGGTGGTGGTGAAGGCCAGACTGGTTAGATTAGTGGTGGTGGGGGCCAGGTTAGACAGTCTAGTGGTGGCCGTGGCCAAACTAGGTAGACAAGTGGTTGCAGGGCAACGTTAGGGAGTCTAGTAGTGGTGGGGACAAGTTAGGTAGTCTGGTGGTGGCGGAGGCCAGACTAGGTAGACTTGTGGTGGCGGGGGCCCAGTTTATCAGTCTAGTACTGGCAGGGGCAGAGTAGGTAGACTAGTGGTGACGGGTGTCAAATTAGGCAGTCTAGTGGTGGCAGGGACCAAGGTAGGTAATCTAGTGGTGGCAGGGGCCAGATTAGGTAGACTAGTGGTGGTGGTGGTGGCAGCAGCCAAGTTAGGCAGTCTAGTGGTGGCGGGGCCAGAGTAGTTAAACTAGTGGTGGCGAGGACCAAGTTAGGCAGTCTAGTGGTGGTGGGGGCCAGACTAGGTAGACTAGTGGTGGCGGGGGCCAAGTTAGATAGTCTAGTGGAGGCAGGGGCCAGACTAGGTAGACTATTGCTGGCAGGGGGGCATTTTAGGCAGACTAGTGGTGGAAGAGAACAAGTTAGGTAGTCTAGTGGTGGTGTGGCCAAGTTAGGTAGACTAGTGGTAGCAGGGGAAAAGTTAGGCAGTCTAGTGGTGGTGAGGGTCAAGTTAGGTAGTCTAGTGATGGGAGGGGCCAAGTTAGGAAGTCTAATGGTGGTGGGGGCCAGACTAGGTAGACTAGTGGTGGCGGGGACCAAGTTCAGCAGTCTAGTGGTGGCCGGCACCAAGTTCAGCAGTCTAGTGGTGTCGGGGGTCAGACTAGGCAGTCTAGTGGTGGTGGGTTCCAAGTTGGGCAGTCTAGTGGTGGTGGGGGTCCAAGTTAGGCAGTCTGGTGGTAGCAGAGGCCATGTTAGGCTGTCGAATGGTGGTGGTGCAAGGTTAAGTAGTCTAGTGGTGGCAGGGCTAAGTTAGGCAGTCTAGTGGTGGTGGGGGCCACGCTAAGTAGTCTAGTGGTGTCAGGGGCCAAGTTAGGTATTCTAGTGGTGGTGGGGGCCAGACTAGGTGGACTAGTGGTGGTGGGGACCAGGATGATTGCAATGAGAGACTGGTAATTGGCAAGATGGGAGGTCTGGGGTTTACAGGACTAGGTAGACTAGTGGTGGTGGGGGCCTAATTAGGCAGTGTAGGGGTGGCAGGGGCCAAGTTAGGCAGTCTAATGGTGGCGGGGTCAAGTTAGGCAGTCTGGTGGTGGCGGGTGCCAATTTGGGCAGTGTAGTGGTGGCAGGGGCCAAGTTAGGCAGTCTGGTGGTAACAGTGCCAGAGTAGGTAAACTAGTGGTGGTGGGCCAAGTTTGGCAGTCTAGTGGTGGCGGGGTCCAAGTTAGGCAGTCTAGTGGTGGTGGTGGCCAGACTAGGTAGACTAGTGTTAAGGGGTCAAGTTAAGCAGCCTAGTGGTTGCGGGACCAAGTTAGGTAGTGTAGTGTTGGTAGGGGCCAAGATAGGCAGTCTAGTCGTGGCAGGGACCAGACTAGGTAGACTAGTGGTGACAGGGATAAATTAGGCAGTCTAGTGGTGGCAGGGGCCAAGTTAGGCAGTCTAGTGGTGGCAGGGCCGACTTGGTAGACTAGTGGTGGCAGGGCCAAGTTAGGGAGTCTAGTAATGGTGGGAGCCAAGTTAGGTAGTCTGGTGGTGGTGAAGGCCAGACTGGTTAGATTAGTGGTGGTGGGGGCCAGGTTAGACAGTCTAGTGGTGGCCGTGGCCAAACTAGGTAGACAAGTGGTTGCAGGGCAACGTTAGGGAGTCTAGTAGTGGTGGGGACAAGTTAGCTAGTCTGGTGGTGGCGGAGGCCAGACTAGGTAGACTTGTGGTGGTGGGGGCCAAGTTAATCAGTCTAGTAGTGGCAGGGGCAGAGTAGGTAGACTAGTGGTGACGGGTGTCAAATTAGGCAGTCTAGTGGTGGCAGGGACCAAGATAGGTAATCTAGCGGTGGCAGGGGCCAGATTAGGTAGACTAGTGGTGGTGGTGGCGGCAGCAGCCAAGTTAGGCAGTCTAGTGGTGGTGGGGCCAGAGTAGTTAAACTAGTGGTGGCGAGGACCAAGTTAAGCAGTCTAGTGGTGGTGGGGGCCAGACTAGGTAGACTAGTGGTGGCTGGGGCCAAGTTAGACAGTCTAGTGGAGGCAGGGGCCAGACTAGGTAGACTATTGGTGGCAGGGGGGCATTTTAGGCAGTCTAGTGGTGGCAGAGAACAACTTAGGTAGTCTAGTGGTGGTGGGGCCAAGTTAGGTAGACTAGTGGTAGCAGGGGAAAAGTTAGGCAGTCTAGTGGTGGTGAGGGTCAAGTTAGGCAGTCTAGTGGTGGCAGGGGACAGACTCAGCAGACTATTGGTGGCGGGGGGCATTGTAGGCAGTCTGGTGGTGGCAAGGAACAAGTTAGGTAGTCTATTGGTGACAGAGCCAGAGTAGGTAAACTAGTGGTGGCAGGGACCAAGCTAGGAAGTGTAGTGGTGGTGGGGACCAAGTTAGGTAGTCTAGTGGTGGCAGGTGCCAGACTCAGTAGAGTATTGGTGGCGGGGGGCATTGGTGGCGGGGGGCATTGTAGGCAGTCTAGTGTTGGCAGGGACCAAGTTAGGTAGTCTAGTGGTGGCAGTGCCAAGTTAGGTAGACTAGTGGTAGCAGGGGCCATGTTAGGCAGTCTGGTGGTGGCGAGGGCCAAGTTAGGTAGTCTAGTGATTGCGGGGGCCAGACTAGGTAGACAGTGGTGGCGGGGGCCAGATTAGGTAAACTAGTGGTGACGGGGGCCAAGTTAGACAGTCTAGTGGAGGCAGGGGCCAGACTAGGTAGACTGTTGGTGGCAGGGGGGGGCATTTTAGGCAGTCTAGTGGGGGCAGAGAACAAGTTAAGTAGTCTAGTGGTGGTGGGGCCAAGTTAGGAAGTCTAATGGTGGCGGGGGCCAGACTAGGTAGACTAGTGGTGGCGGGGACCAAGTTCAGCAGTCTAGTTGTGGCCAGCGCCAAGTTCAGCAGTCTAGTGGTGTCGGGGGTCAGACTAGGAAGCCTAGTGGTGGCGGGTTCCAAGTTAGGCAGTCTAGTGGTGGTGGGGGTCCAAGTTAGGCAGCCTGGTGGTAGCAGGGGCCATGTTAGGCTGTCGAGTGTTGGTGGGGCAAAGATAGGCAGTCTAGTGGTGGCAGGGCTAAGTTAGGCAGTCTAGTGGTGGTGGGGGCCACCTTAGGTAGTCTAGTTGTGTCAGGGGCCAAGTTAGGTATTCTAGTGGTGGTGGGGGCCAGACTAGGTGGACTAGTTGTGGCGGGGACCAGGATGATTGCAATGAGTGACTGGTAGATGGCAAGATTGGAAGTCTGGGGTTTACAGGACTAGGTAGACTAGTGGTGGTGGGGGCCTAATTAGGCAGTGTAGGGGTGGCAGGGGCCAAGTTAGGCAGTCTAGTGGTGGTGGGGGTCAAGTTAGGCAGTCTAGTTGTGGCAGGTGCCAATTTGGGCAGTGTAGTCGTGGTGGGGGCCAAGTTAGGTAGTCTAGTGGTGGCAGGGGCCAGGCCAGGTAGACAAGTGGCGGTGGTGGCAGGGGCCACGTTAGGCAGTCTAGTGATAACAGTGCCAGAGTAGGTAAACTAGTGGTGGTAGGGACCAAGTTAGACAGTCTAGTGTTGGCGGGGGGCTAGTTAGGTAGTCTAGTGGTGGCAGGGACCAAGTTAGGCAGTGTAGTGGTGGTGGTGGCCAGACTAGGTAGACTAGTGGTGGCGGCGCCATGTTACTCAGTCTAGTGGTGGCGGGGGCCAAGTTAGGCAGTCTAGTGGTGGTGGGGACCACGTTAGGCAGTCTAGTGGTAGTGGGGGCCAGACTAGATAGATTAGTGGTGGTGGGGGCCATGTTACTCAGTCTAGTGGTGGCAGGGGCCAAGTTAGGCAGTCTAGTGGTGGCAGGTGCCAGACTCAGTAGAGTATTGGTGGCGGGGGGCATTGTAGGCAGTCTAGTGTTGGCAGGGACAAAGTTAGGTAGTCTAGTGGTGGCAGGGCCAAGTTAGGTAGACTAGTGGTAGCAGGGGCCATGTTAGGCAGTCTGGTGGTGGCGAGGGCCAAGTTAGGTAGTCTAGTGATGGCGGGGGCCAGACTAGGTAGACAGTGGTGGCGGGGGCTAAGTAAGGAAGTCTAATAGTGGCAGGGGCCAGACTAGGTAGACTAGAGGTGGCGGGGGCCAAGTTAGGTTGTCTAGTGGTGGTGGAGGCCAAGTTAGCTTGTCTAGTGGTGGTGGGGCCAAGTTAGGTAGACTAGTGGTAGCAGGGGAAAAGTTAGGCAGTCTAGTGGTGGTGAGGGTCAAGTTAGGTAGTCTAGTGATGGCAGGGGCCAAGTTAGGAAGTCTAATGGTGGTGGGGGCCAGACTAGGTAGACTAGTGGTGGCGGGGACCAAGTTCAGCAGTCTAGTGGTGGCCGCCACCATGTTCAGCAGTCTTGTGGTGTCGGGGGTCAGACTAGGCAGTCTAGTGGTGGTGGGTTCCAAGTTAGGCAGTCTAGTGGTGGTGGGGGCCACGTTAAGTAGTCTAGTGGTGTCAGGGGCCAAGTTAGGTATTCTAGTGGTGGTGGGGGCCAGACTAGGTGGACTAGTGGTGGTGGGGACCAGGATGATTGCAATGAGCGACTGGTAGATGGCAAGATGGGAGGTCTGGGGTTTACAGGACTAGGTAGACTAGCGGTGGTGGGGGCCTAATTAGGCAGTGTAGGGGTGGCAGGGGCCAAGTTAGGCAGTCTAATGGTGGCGGGGGTCAAGTTAGGCAGTCTAGTGGTGGCGGGTGCCAATTTGGGCAGTGTAGTGGTGGTGGGGGCCAAGTTAGGTAGTCTAGTGGTGGTCGGGGCCAGGCTAGGTAGACTAGTGGTGGTGGTGGCAGGGGCCAAGTTAGGCAGTCTAGTGGTAACAGTGCCAGAGTAGGTAAACTAGTGGTGGTGGGGACCAAGTTAGGCAGTCTAGTGTTGGCGGGGGCCAGACTAGGTAGACTAGTGTAGGCGGGGGTCAAGTTAAGCAGTATAGTGGTGGCAAGGGCCAAGTTAGGTAGTCTAGTGGTGGCGGGGACCAAGTTAGGCAGTCTAGTGGTGGCGGGGACCAGACTAGGTAGACTAGTGATGCCGGCACCATGTTACTCAGTCTAGTGGTGGCGGGGGCCAAGTTAGGCAGTCTAGTGGTGGCAGGGGACAGACTCAGCAGACTATTGGTGGCGGGGGGCATTGTAGGCAGTCTGGTGGTGGCAGGGAACAAGTTAGGTAGTCTATTGGTGACAGAGCCAGAGTAGGTAAACTAGTGGTGGCAGGGACCAAGCTAGGAAGTCTAGTGGTGGTGGGGACCAAGTTAGGCAGTCTAGTGGTGGTGGGGGCCAGACTAGATAGATTAGTGGTGGTGGGGGCCATGTTACTCAGTCTAGTGGTGGCAGGGGCCAAGTTAGGTAGTCTAGTGGTGGCAGGTGTCAGACTCAGTAGAGTATTGGTGGCGGGGGGCATTGGTGGCGGGGGGCATTGTAGGCAGTCTAGTGTTGGCACGGACCAAGTTAGGTAGTCTAGTGGTGGCAGTGCCAAGTTAGGTAGATTAGTGGTAGCAGGGGCCATGTTAGGCAGTCTGGTGGTGGCGAGGGCCAAGTTAGGTAGTCTAGTGATTGCGGGGGCCAGACTAGGTAGACAGTGGTGGCGGGGGCCAGATTAGGTAAACTAGTGGTGACGGGGGCCAAGTTAGACAGTCTAGTGGAGGCAGGGGCCAGACTAGGTAGACTGTTGGTGGCAGGGGGGGGGCATTTTAGGCAGTCTAGTGGGGGCAGAGAACAAGTTAAGTAGTCTAGTGGTGGTGGGGCCAAGTTAGGTAGACTAGTGGTAGAGGGGGAAAAGGTAGGCAGTCTAGTCGTGGCGAGGGTCAAGTTAGGTAGTCTAGTGATGGCAGGGGCCAAGTTAGGAAGTCTAATGGTGGCGGGGGCCAGACTAGGAAGCCTAGTGGTGGCGGGTTCCAAGTTAGGCAGTCTAGTGGTGGTGGGGGTCCAAGTTAGGCAGCCTGGTGGTAGCAGGGGCCATGTTAGGCTGTCGAGTGTTGGTGGGGCAAAGATAGGCAGTCTAGTGGTGGCAGGGCTAAGTTAGGCAGTCTAGTGGTGGTGGGGGCCACCTTAAGTAGTCTAGTTGTGTCAGGGGCCAAGTTAGGTATTCTAGTGGTGGTGGGGGCCAGACTAGGTGGACTAGTTGTGGCGGGGACCAGGATGATTGCAATGAGTGACTGGTAGATGGCAAGATGGGAGGTCTGGGGTTTACAGGACTAGGTAGACTAGTGGTGGTGGGGGCCTAATTAGGCAGTGTAGGGGTGGCAGGGGCCAAGTTAGGCAGTCTAGTGGTGGTGGGGGTCAAGTTAGGCAGTCTAGTGGTGGCAGGTGCCAATTTGGGCAGTGTAGTGGTGGTGGGGGCCAAGTTAGGTAGTCTAGTGGTGGCAGGGGCCAGGCCAGGTAGACTAGTGGCGGTGGTGGCAGGGGCCACGTTAGGCAGTCTAGTGATAACAGTGCCAGAGTAGGTAAACTAGTAGTGGTAGGGACCAAGTTAGGCAGTCTAGTGTTGGCGGGGGGCTAGTTAGGTAGTCTAGTGGTGGCAGGGACCAAGTTAGGCAGTGTAGTGGTGGTGGTGGCCAGACTAGGTAGACTAGTGGTGGCGGCGCCATGTTACTCAGTCTAGTGGTGGCGGGGGCCAAGTTAGGCAGTCTAGTGGTGGTGGGGACCACGTTAGGCAGTCTAGTGGTGGTGGGGGCCAGACTAGATAGATTAGTGGTGGTGGGGGCCATGTTACTCAGTCTAGTGGTGGCAGGGGCCAAGTTAGGCAGTCTAGTGGTGGCAGGTGCCAGACTCAGTAGAGTATTGGTGGCGGGGGGCATTGTAGGCAGTCTAGTGTTGGCAGGGACAAAGTTAGGTAGTCTAGTGGTGGCAGGGCCAAGTTAGGTAGACTAGTGGTAGCAGGGGCCATGTTAGGCAGTCTGGTGGTGGCGAGGGCCAAGTTAGGTAGTCTAGTGATGGCGGGGGCCAGACTAGGTAGACAGTGGTGGCGGGGGCTAAGTAAGGAAGTCTAATAGTGGCAGGGGCCAGACTAGGTAGACTAGAGGTGGCGGGGGCCAAGTTAGGTCGTCTAGTGGTGGTGGAGGCCAAGTTAGCCAGTCTAGTGGTGGCGGGGGCCAACTTCAGCAGTCTAGTGGTGGCCGGCGCCAAGTTCAGCAGTCTAGTGGTGTCGGGGCTCAGACTAGGCAGTCTAGTGGTGGTGGGTTCCAAGTTGGGCAGTCTAGTGGTGGTGGGGGTCCAAGTTAGGCAGCCTGGTGGTAGCAGACGCCATGTTAGGCTGTCGAGTGGTAGTGGGGCAAAGTTAGGCAGTCTAGTGGTGGCAGGGCTAAGTTAGGCAGTCTAATGGTGGTGGGGGCCACGTTAAGTAGTCTAGTGGTGTCAGGGGCCAAGTTAGGTATTCTAGTGGTGGTGGGGGCCAGAATAGGTTGACTAGTGGTGGCGGGGACCAGGATGATTGCAATGAGAGACTGGTAGATGGCAAGATGGGAGGTCTGGGGTTTACAGGACTAGGTAGACTAGTGGTGGTGGGGGCCTAATTAGGCAGTGTAGGGGTGGCAGGGGCCAAGTTAGGCAGTCTAATGGTGGCGGGGGTCAAGTTAGGTAGTCTAGTGGTGGCGGGTGCCAATTTGGGCAGTGTAGTGGTGGCAGGGGCCAAGTTAGGCAGTCTAGTGGTAACAGTGCCAGAGTAGGTAAACTAGTGGTGGTGGGCCAAGATTGGCAGTCTAGTGGTGGCGGGGTCCAAGTTAGGCAGTCTAGTGGTGGTGATGGCCAGACTAGGTAGACTAGTGTTAAGGGGTCAAGTTAAGCAGCCTAGTGGTTGCAGGACCAAGTTAGGTAGTGTAGTGTTGGTAGGGGCCAAGATAGGCAGTCTAGTCGTGGCAGGGACCAGACTAGGTAGACTAGTGGTGACAGGGATAAATTAGGCAGTCTAGTGGTGGCAGGGGCCAAGTTAGGCAGTCTAGTGGTGGCGGGGGCCGACTAGGTAGACTAGTGGTGGCAGGGCCAAGTTAGGGAGTCTAGTAATGGTGGGAGCCAAGTTAGGTAGTCTGGTGGTGGTGAAGGCCAGACTGGTTAGATTAGTGGTGGTGGGGGCCAGGTTAGACAGTCTAGTGGTGGCCGTGGCCAAACTAGGTAGACAAGTGGTTGCAGGGCAACGTTAGGGAGTCTAGTAGTGGTGGGGACAAGTTAGGTAGTCTGGTGGTGGCGGAGGCCAGACTAGGTAGACTTGTGGTGGTGGGGGCCAAGTTAATCAGTCTAGTAGTGGCAGGGGCAGAGTAGGTAGACTAGTGGTGACGGGTGTCAAATTAGGCAGTCTAGTGGTGGCAGGGACCAAGGGAGGTAATCTAGCGGTGGCAGGGGCCAGATTAGGTAGACTAGTGGTGGTGGCAGCAGCCAAGTTAGGCAGTCTAGTGGTGGTGGGGCCAGAGTAGTTAAACTATTGGTGGCGAGGACCAAGTTAGGCAGTATAGTGGTGGTGGGGGCCAGACTAGGTAGACTAGTGGTGGCGGGGGCCAAGTTAGACAGTCTAGTGGAGGCAGGGGCCAGACTAGGTAGACTATTGCTGGCAGGGGGGCATTTTAGGCAGTCTAGTGGTGGCAGAGAACAACTTAGGTAGTCTAGTGGTGGTGGGGCCAAGTTAGGTAGATTAGTGGTAGCAGGGGAAAAGTTAAGCAGTCTAGTGGTGGTGAGGGTCAAGTTAGGTAGTCTAGTGATGGCAGGGGTCAAGTTAGGAAGTCTAATGGTGGTGGGGGCCAGACTAGGTAGACTAGTGGTGGCGGGGACCAAGTTCAGCAGTCTAGTGGTGGCCGGCGCCAAGTTCAGCAGTCTAGTGGTGTCGGGGGTCAGACTAGGCAGTCTAGTGGTGGTGGGTTCCAAGTTGGGCAGTCTAGTGGTGGTGGGGGTCCAAGTTAGGCAGCCTGGTAGTAGCAGATGCCATGTTAGGCTGTCGAGTGGTGGTGGGGCAAAGTTAGGCAGTCTAGTGGTGGCAGGGCTAACTTAGGCAGTCTAGTGGTGGTGGGGGCCACGTTAAGTAGTCTAGTGGTGTCAGGGGCCAAGTTAGGTATTTTAGTGGTGGTGGGGGCCAGACTAGGTGGACTAGTGGTGGCGGGGACCAGGATGATTGCAATGAGCGACTGGTAGATGGCAAGATGGGAGGTCTGGGGTTTACAGGACTAGGTAGACTAGTGGTGGTGGGGGCCTAATTAGGCAGTGTAGGGGTGGCAGGGGCATAGTTAGGTAGTCTAGTGGTGGCGGGTGCCAATTTGGGCAGTGTAGTGGTGGTGGGGGCCAAGTTAGGTAGTCTAGTGGTGGCGGGGGCCAGGCTAGGTAGACTAGTGGTGGTGGTGGCAGGGGCCAAGTTAGGCAGTCTAGTGGTAACAGTGCCAGAGTAGGTAAACTAGTGGTGGTGGGGACCAAGTTAGGCATTCTAGTGTTGGCGGGGGCCAGACTAGGTAGACTAGTGTTGGCGGGGGTCAAGTTAAGCAGTATAGTGGTGGCAAGGGCCAAGTTAGGTAGTCTAGTGGTGGCGGGGACCAAGTTAGGCAGTCTAGTGGTGGTGGTGGCCATACTAGGTAGACTAGTGATGCCGGCACCATGTTACTCAGTCTAGTGGTGGCGGGGGCCAAGTTAGGCAGTCTAGTGGTGGCAGGGGACAGACTCAGCAGACTATTGGTGGCGGGGGGCATTGTAGCCAGTCTGGTGGTGGCAGGGAACAAGTTAGGTAGTCTATTGGTGACAGAGCCAGAGTAGGTAAACTAGTGGTGGCAGGGACCAAGTTAGGAAGTCTAGTGGTGGTGGGGACCAAGTTAGGCAGTCTAGTGGTGGTGGGGGCCAGACTAGAAAGATTAGTGGTGGCGGGGGCCATGTTACTCAGTCTAGTGGTGGCAGGGGCCAAGTTAGGTAGTCTAGTGGTGGCAGGTGCCAGACTCAGTAGAGTATTGGTGGTGGGGGGCATGGGTGGCAGGGGGCATTGTAGGCAGTCTAGTGTTGGCAGGGACCAAGTTAGGTAGTCTAGTGGTGGCAGTGGCAAGTTAGGTAGACTAGTGGTAGCAGGGGCCATGTTAGGCAGTCTGGTGGTGGCGAGGGCCAAGTTAGGTTGTCTAGTTTTTGCGGGGGCCAGACTAGGTAGACAGTGGTGGCGGAGGCCAGACTAGGTAGACTAGTGGTGGCGGGGGCCAAGTTAGACAGTCTAGTGGAGGCAGGGGCCAGACTAGGTAGACTGTTGGTGGCAGGGGAGGGGGCATTTTAGGCAGTCTAGTGGTGGCAGAGAACAAGTTAAGTAGTCTAGTGGTGGTGGGGCCAAGTTAGGTAGACTAGTGGTAGCAGGGGAAAAGGTAGGCAGTCTAGTCGTGGCGAGGGTCAAGTTAGGTAGTCTAGTGATGGCAGGGGCCAAGTTAGGAAGTCTAATGGTGGCGGGGGCCAGACTAGGTAGACTAGTGGTGGCGGGGACCAAGTTCAGCAGTCTAGTTGTGGCCAGCGCCAAGTTCAGCAGTCTATTGGTGTCGGGGGTCAGACTAGGCAGCCTAGTGGTGGCGGGTTCCAAGGTAGGCAGTCTAGTGGTGGTGGGGGTCCAAGTTAGGCAGCCTGGTGGTAGCAGGGGCCATGTTAGGCTGTCAAGTGTTGGTGGGGCAAAGATAGGCAGTCTAGTGGTGGCAGGGCTAAGTTAGGCAGTCTAGTGGTGGTGGGGGCCACCTTAAGTAGTCTAGTTGTGTCAGGGGCCAAGTTAGGTATTCTAGTGGTGGTGGGGGCCAGACTAGGTCGACTAGTGGTGGCGGGGACCAGGATGATTGCAATGAGTGACTGGTAGATGGCAAGATGGGAGGTCTGGGGTTTACAGGACTAGGTAGACTAGTGGTGGTGGGGGCCTAATTAGGCAGTGTAGGGGTGGCAGGGGCCAAGTTAGGCAGTCTAGTGGTGGTGGGGGTCAAGTTAGGCAGTCTAGTGGTGGCGGGTGCCAATTTGGGCAGTGTAGTGGTGGTGGGGGCCAAGTTAGGTAGTCTAGTGGTGGCGGGGGCCAGGCCAGGTAGACTAGTGGCGGTGGTGGCAGGGGCCACGTTAGGCAGTCTAGTGATACCAGTGCCAGAGTAGGTAAACTAGTGGTGGTAGGGACCAAGTTAGGCAGTCTAGTGTTGGCGGGGGGCTAGTTAGGTAGTCTAGTGGTGGCAGGGACCAAGTTAGGCAGTGTAGTGGTGGTGGTGGCCAGACTAGGTAGACTAGTGTTAAGGGGTCAAGTTAAGCAGCCTAGTGGTTGCGGGACCAAGTTAGGTAGTGTAGTGTTGGTAGGGGCCAAGATAGGCAGTCTAGTCGTGGCAGGAACCAGACTAGGTAGACTAGTGGTGACAGGGATAAATTAGGCAGTCTAGTGGTGGCAGGGGCCAAGTTAGGCAGTCTAGTGGTGGCGGGGGCCAACTAGGTAGACTAGTGGTGGCAGGGCCAAGTTAGGGAGTCTAGTAATGGTGGGAGCCAAGTTAGGTAGTCTGGTGGTGGTGAAGACCAGACTGGTTAGATTAGTGGTGGTGGGGGCCAGGTTAGACAGTCCAGTGGTGGCCGTGGCCAAACTAGGTAGACAAGTGGTTGCAGAGCAACGTTAGGGAGTCTAGTAGTGGTGGGGACACGTTAGGTAGTCTGGTGGTGGCGGAGGCCAGACTAGGTAGACTTGTGGTGGTGGGGGCCAAGTTAATCAGTCTAGTAGTGGCAGGGGCAGAGTAGGTAGACTAGTGGTGACGGGTGTCAAATTAGGCAGTCTAGTGGTGGCAGGGACCAAGATAGGTAATCTAGCGGTGGCAGGGGCCAGATTAGGTAGACTAGTGGTGGTGGGGCCAGAGTAGTTAAACTAGTGGTGGCGAGGACCAAGTTAGGCAGTCTAGTGGTGGTGGGGGCCAGACTAGGTAGACTAGTGGTGGCGGGGGCCAAGTTAGACAGTCTAGTGGAGGCAGGGGCCAGACTAGGTAGACTATTGGTGGCAGGGGGGCATTTTAGGAAGTCTAGTGGTGGCAGAGAACAATTTAGGTAGTCTAGTGGTGGTGGTTGCCAAGTTAGGTAGACTAGTGGTAGCAGGGGAAAAGTCAGGCAGTCTAGTGGTGGTGAGGGTCAAGTTAGGTAGTCTAGTGATGGCAGGGGCCAAGTTAGGAAGTCTAATGGTGGTGGGGGCCAGACTAGGTAGACTAGTGGTGGCGGGGACCAAGTTCAGCAGTCTAGTGGTGGCCGGCGCCATGTTCAGCAGTCTAGTGGTGTCGGGGGTCAGACTAGGCAGTCTAGTGGTGGTGGGTTCCAAGTTGGGCAGTCTAGTGGTGGTGGGGGTCCAAGTTAGGCAGCCTGGTGGTTGCAGACGCCATGTTAGGCTGTCGAGTGGTGGTGGGGCAAAGTTAGGCAGTCTCGTGGTGGCAGGGCTAAGTTAGGCAGTCTAGTGGTGGTGGGGGCCACGTTAAGTAGTCTAGTGGTGTCAGGGGCCAAGTTAGGTATTCTAGTGGTGGTGGGGGCCAGACTAGGTGGACTAGTGGTGGCGGGGACCAGGATGATTGCAATGAGCGACTGGTAGATGGCAAGATGGGAGGTCTGGGGTTTACAGGACTAGGCAGACTAGTGGTGGTGGGGGCCTAATTAGGCAGTGTAGGGGTGGCAGGGGCCAAATTAGGCAGTCTAATGGTGGTGGGGGTAAAGTTAGGCAGTCTAGTGGTGGCGGGTGCCAATTTGGGCAGTGTAGTGGTGGTGGGGGCCAAGTAAGTAGTCTAGTCGTGGCAGGGGCCAGGCTAGGTAGACTAGTGGTGGCGGTGGCAGGGGCCAAGTTAGGCAGTCTAGTGGTAACAGTGCCAGAGTAGGTAAACTAGTGGTGGTGGGGACCAAGTTAGGCAGTCTAGTGTTGGCGGGGGCCAGACTAGGTAGACTAGTGTTGGCGGGGGTCAAGTTAAGCAGTCTAGTGGTGGCAAGGGCCAAGTTAGGTAGTCTAGTGGTGGCGGGGACCAAGTTAGGCAGTCTAGTGGTGGCACGGACCAGACTAGGTAGACTAGTGATGCCGGCACCATGTTACTCAGTCTAGTGGTGGCGGGGGCCAAGTTAGGCAGTCTAGTGGTGGCAGGGGACAGACTCAGCAGACTATTGGTGGCGGGGGGCATTGTAGGTAGTCTGGTGGTGGCAGGGAACAAGTTAGGTAGTCTATTGGTGACAGAGCCAGAGTAGGTAAACTAGTGGTGGCAGGGACCAAGCTAGGAAGTCTAGTGGTGGTGGGGACGAAGTTAGGCAGTCTAGTGGTGGTGGGGGTCAGACTAGATAGATTAGTGGTGGCAGGGGCCAAGTTAGGTAGTCTAGTGGTGGCAAGTGCCAGACTCAGTAGAGTATTGGTGGCGGGGGGCATTGGTGGCGGGGGGCATTGTAGGCAGTCTAGTGTTGGCAGGGACCAAGTTAGGTAGTCTAGTGGTGGCAGTGCCAAGTTAGGTAGACTAGTGGTAGCAGGGGCCATGTTAGGCAGTCTGGTGGTGGCGAGGGCCAAGTTAGGTAGTCTAGTGATTGCGGGGGCCAGACTAGGTAGACAGTGGTGGCGGGGGCCAGACTAGGTCGACTAGTGGTGGCGGGGGCCAAGTTAGACAGTCTAGTGGAGGTAGGGGCCAGACTAGGTAGACTGTTGGTGGCGGGGGGGGCATTTTAGGCAGTCTAGTGGTGGCAGAGAACAAGTTAAGTAGTCTAGTGGTGGTGGGGCCAAGTTAGGTAGACTAGTGGTAGCAGGGGAAAAGGTAGGCAGTCTAGTCGTGGCGAGGGTCAAGTTAGGTAGTCTAGTGATGGCAGGGGCCAAGTTAGGAAGTCTAATGGTGGCGGGGGCAAGACTAGGTAGACTAGTGGTGGCGGGGACCAAGTTCAGCAGTCTAGTTGTGGCCAGCGCCAAGTTCAGCAGTCTAATGGTGTCGGGGGTCAGACTAGGAAGCCTAGTGGTGGCGGGTTCCAAGTTAGGGATTCTGGTGGTGGTGGGGGTCCAAGTTAGGCAGCCTGGTGGTAGCAGGGGCCATGTTAGGCTGTCGAGTGTTGGTGGGGCAAAGATAGGCAGTCTAGTGGTGGCAGGGCTAAGTTAGGCAGTCTAGTGGTGGTGGGGGCCACCTTAAGTAGTCTAGTTGTGTCAGGGGCCAAGTTAGGTATTCTAGTGGTGGTGGGGGCCAGACTAGGTGGACTAGTCGTGGCGGGGACCAGGATGATTGCAATGAGTGAATGGTAGATGGCAAGATGGGAGGTCTGGGGTTTACAGGACTAGGTAGACTAGTGGTGGTGGGGGCCTAATTAGGCAGTGTAGGGGTGGCAGGGGCCAAGTTAGGCAGTCTAGTGGTGGTGGGGGTCAAGTTAGGCAGTCTAGTGGTGGCAGGCGCCAATTTGGGCAGTGTAGTGGTGGTGGGGGCCAAGTTAGGTAGTCTAGTGGTGGCAGGGGCCAGGCCAGGTAGACTAGTGGCGGTGGGGCCAAGTTAGGTAGACTAGTGGTAGCAGGGGAAAAGGTAGGCAGTCTAGTCGTGGCGAGGGTCAAGTTAGGTAGTCTAGTGATGGCAGGGGCCAAGTTAGGAAGTCTAATGGTGGCGGGGGCAAGACTAGGTAGACTAGTGGTGGCGGGGACCAAGTTCAGCAGTCTAGTTGTGGCCAGCGCCAAGTTCAGCAGTCTAATGGTGTCGGGGGTCAGACTAGGAAGCCTAGTGGTGGCGGGTTCCAAGTTAGGGATTCTGGTGGTGGTGGGGGTCCAAGTTAGGCAGCCTGGTGGTAGCAGGGGCCATGTTAGGCTGTCGAGTGTTGGTGGGGCAAAGATAGGCAGTCTAGTGGTGGCAGGGCTAAGTTAGGCAGTCTAGTGGTGGTGGGGGCCACCTTAAGTAGTCTAGTTGTGTCAGGGGCCAAGTTAGGTATTCTAGTGGTGGTGGGGGCCAGACTAGGTGGACTAGTCGTGGCGGGGACCAGGATGATTGCAATGAGTGAATGGTAGATGGCAAGATGGGAGGTCTGGGGTTTACAGGACTAGGTAGACTAGTGGTGGTGGGGGCCTAATTAGGCAGTGTAGGGGTGGCAGGGGCCAAGTTAGGCAGTCTAGTGGTGGTGGGGGTCAAGTTAGGCAGTCTAGTGGTGGCAGGCGCCAATTTGGGCAGTGTAGTGGTGGTGGGGGCCAAGTTAGGTAGTCTAGTGGTGGCAGGGGCCAGGCCAGGTAGACTAGTGGCGGTGGTGGCAGGGGCCACGTTAGGCAGTCTAGTGATAACAGTGCCAGAGTAGGTAAACTAGTGGTGGTAGGGACCAAGTTAGGCAGTCTAGTGGTGGCAGGGACCAAGTTAGGCAGTGTAGTGGTGGTGGTGGCCAGACTAGGTAGACTAGTGGTGGCGGCGCCATGTTACTCAGTCTAGTGGTGGCGGGGGCCAAGTTAGGCAGTCTAGTGGTGGCAGGGGACAGACTCAGCAGACTATTGGTGGCGGGGGGCATTGTAGGCAGTCTGGTGGTGGCAAGGAACAAGTTAGGTAGTCTATTGGTGACAGAGCCAGAGTAGGTAAACTAGTGGTGGCAGGGACCAAGTTAGGCAGTCTAGTGGTGGTGGGGGCCAGACTAGATAGATTAGTGGTGTGGGGGCCATGTTACTCAGTCTAGTGGTGGCAGGGGCCAAGTTAGGCAGTCTAGTGGTGGCAGGTGCCAGACTCAGTAGAGTATTGGTGGCGGGGGGCATTGTAGGCAGGGACAAAGTTAGGTAGTCTAGTGGTGGCAGGGCCAAGTTAGGTAGACTAGTGGTAGCAGGGGCCATGTTAGGCAGTCTGGTGGTGGCGAGGGCCAAGTTAGGTAGTCTAGTGATGGCGGGGGCCAGACTAGGTAGACAGTGGTGGCAGAGGCTAAGTAAGGAAGTCTAATAGTGGCAGGGGCCAGACTAGGTAGACTAGAGGTGGTGGGGGCCAAGTTAGGCAGTCTAGTGGTGGTGGAGGCCAAGTTAGCCAGTCTAGTGGTGGCGGGGGCCAAGTTCAGCAGTCTAGTGGTGGCCGGCGCCAAGTTCAGCAGTCTAGTGGTGTCGGGGGTCAGACTAGGCAGTCTAGTGGTGGTGGGTTCCAAGTTGGGCAGTCTAGTGGTGGTGGGGGTCCAAGTTAGGCAGCCTGGTGGTAGCAGACGCCATGTTAGGCTGTCGAGTGGTAGTGGGGCAAAGTTGGGCAGTCTAGTGGTGGCAGGGCTAAGTTAGGCAGTCTAATGGTGGTGGGGGCCACGTTAAGTAGTCTAGTGGTGTCAGGGGCCAAGTTAGGTATTCTAGTGGTGGTGGGGGCCAGACTAGGTGGACTAGCGGTGGCGGGGACCAGGATGAATGCAATGAGCGACTGGTAGATGGCAAGATGGGAGGTCTGGGGGTTACAGGACTAGGTAGACTAGTGGTGGTGGGGGCCTAATTAGGCAGTGTAGGGGTGGCAGGGGCCTAGTTAGGCAGTCTAGTGGTGGCGGGTGCCAATTTGGGCAGTGTAGTGGTGGTGGGGGCCAAGTTAGGTAGTCTAGTGGTGGCGGGGGCCAGGCTAGGTAGACTAGTGGTGGTGGTGGCAGGGGCCAAGTTAGGCAGTCTAGTGGTAACAGTGCCAGAGTAGATAAACTAGTGGTGGTGGGGACCAAGTTAGGCAGTCTAGTGTTGGCGGGGGCCAGACTAGGTAGACTAGTGTTGGCGGGGGTCAAGTTAAGCAGTATAGTGGTGGCAAGGGCCAAGTTAGGTAGTCTAGTGGTGGCGGGGACCAAGTTAGGCAGTTAGTGGTGGTGGTGGCCAGACTAGGTAGACTAGTGATGCCGGCACCATGTTACTCAGTCTAGTGGTGGCGGGGGCCAAGTTAGGCAGTCTAGTGGTGGCAGGGGACAGACTCAGCAGACTATTGGTCGCGGGGGGCATTGTAGGCAGTATGGTGGTGGCAGGGAAAAAGTTAGGTAGTCTATTGGTGACAGAGCCAGAGTAGGTAAACTAGTGGTGGCAGGGACCAAGTTAGGAAGTCTAGTGGTGGTGGGGACCAAGTTAGGCAGTCTAGTGGTGGTGGGGGCCAGACTAGATAGATTAGTGGTGGCTGGGGCCATGTTACTCAGTATAGTGGTGGCAGGGGCCAAGTTAGGTAGTCTAGTGGTGGCAGGTGCCAGACTCAATAGAGTATTGGTGGCGGGGGGCATTGGTGGCGGGGGGCATTGTAGGCAGTCTGGTGTTGGCAGGGACCAAGTTAGGTAGTCTAGTGGTGGCAGTGCCAAGTTAGGTAGACTAGTGGTAGCAGGGGCCATGTTAGGCAGTCTGGTGGTGGCGAGGGCCAAGTTAGGTAGTCTAGTGATGGCGGGGGCCAGACTAGGTAGACAGTGGTGGCGGGGGCCAGACTAGGTAGACTAGTGGTGGCGGGGGCCAAGTTAGACAGTCTAGTGGAGGCAGGGGCCAGACTAGGTAGACTGTTGGTGGCAGGCGGGGGGGGCATTTTAGGCAGTTTAGTGGTGGCAGAGAACTAGTTAAGTAGTCTAGTGGTGGTGGGGCCAAGTTAGGTAGACTAGTGGTAGCAAAGGAAAAGGTAGGCAGTTTAGTGGTGGCGAGGGTCAAGTTAGGTAGTCTAGTGATGGCAGGGGCCAAGTTAGGAAGTCTAATGGTGGCGGGGGCCAGACTAGGTAGACTAGTGGTGGCGGGGACCAAGTTCAGCAGTCTAGTGGTGGCCAGCGCCAAGTTCAGCAGTCTTGTGGTGTCGGGGGTCAGACTAGGCAGCCTAGTGGTGGCGGGTTCCAAGTTAGGCAGTCTAGTGGTGGTGGGGGTCCAAGTTAGGCAGCCTGGTGGTAGCAGGGGCCATGTTAGGCTGTCGAGTGTTGGTGGGGCAAAGATAGGCAGTCTAGTGGTGGCAGGGCTAAGTTAGGCAGTCTAGTGGTGGTGGGGCCACCTTAAGTAGTCTAGTTGTGCAGGGGCCAAGTTAGGTATTCTAGTGGTGGTGGGGGCCAGACTAGGTGGACTAGTGGTGGCGGGGACCAGGATGATTGCAATGAGTGACTGGTAGATGGCAAGATGGGAGGTCTGGGGTTTACAGGACTAGGTAGACTAGTGGTGGTGGGGGCCTAATTAGGCAGTGTAGGGGTGGCAGGGGCCAAGTTAGGCAGTCTAGTGGTGGTGGGGGTCAAGTTAGGCAGTCTAGTGGCGGCGGGTGCCAATTTGGGCAGTGTAGTGGTGGTGGGGGCCAAGTTAGGTAGTCTAGTGGTGGCAGGGGCCAGGCCAGGTAGACTAGTGGTGGTGGTGGCAGGGGCCACGTTAGGCAGTCTAGTGATAACAGTGCCAGAACAGGTAAACTAGTGGTGGTAGGGACCAAGTTAGGCAGTCTAGTGTTGGCGGGGGCCAGACTAGGTAGACTAGTGTTGGCGGGGGTCAAGTTAAGCAGTATAGTGGTGTCAAGGGCCAAGTTAGGTAGTCTAGTGGTGGCAGGGACCAAGTTAGGCAGTCTAGTGGTGGTGGTGGCCAGACTAGGTAGACTAGTGGTGGCGGCGCCATGTTACTCAGTCTAGTGGTGGCGGGGGCCAAGTTAGGCAGTCTAGTGGTGGCAGGGGACATACTCAGTAGACTATTGGTGGCGGGGGGCATTGTAGGCAGTCTGGTGGTGGCAGGGAACAAGTTAGGTAGTCTATTGGTGACAGAGCCAGAGTAGGTAAACTAGTGGTAGCAGGGACCAAGTTAGGCAGTCTAGTGGTGGTGGGGACCACGTTAGGCAGTCTAGTGGTGGTGGGGGCCAGGCTAGATAGATTAGTGGTGGTGAGGGCCATGTTACTCAGTCTAGTGGTGGCAGGGACCAAGTTAGGCAGTCTAGTGGTAGTGGGGACCACGTTAGGCAGTCTAGTGGTGGTGGGGGCCAGACTAGATAGATTAGTGGTGGTGGGGGCCATGTTACTCAGTCTAGTGGTGGCAGGGGCCAAGTTAGGCAGTCTAGTGGTGGCAGGTGCCAGACTCAGTAGAGTATTGGTGGCGGGGGGCATTGTAGGCAGTCTAGTGTTGGCAGGGACAAAGTTAGGTAGTCTAGTGGTGGCAGGGCCAAGTTAGGTAGACTAGTGGTAGCAGGGGCCATGTTAGGCAGTCTGGTGGTGGCGAGGGCCAAGTTGGTAGTCTAGTGATGGCGTGGGCCAGACTAGGTAGACAGTGGTGGCGGGGGCTAAGTAAGGAAGTCTAATAGTGGCAGGGGCCAGACTAGGTAGACTAGAGGTGGCGGGGGCCAAGTTAGGCAGTCTAGTGGTGGTGGAGGCCAAGTTAGCCAGTCTAGTGGTGGCGGGGGCCAGACTAGGCAGTCTAGTAGTGGTGGATTCTGAGTTAGGCACTCTAGTGGTGGTGGGGGGCCAAGTTAGGCAGTCTGGTGGTGGCAGGGGCCAAGTTAGACTGTCTAGTGGTGGTGGGGCCAGGTTAGGCAGTCTAGTGGTAGTGGGGGGCACGTTAAGTAGTATAGTGGTGGCAAGGGGAAAAGTAGGTATTCTAGTGTTGGCGGGCCAGACTAGGTAGACTAGTGTTGGCAGGGACCAGGATCAGTGCATTGGACGTGGTAGATGGTGAGATGAGAGGTCTCTGGTTTACAGGACTAGGTAGACTAGTGGTGGCGGGGGCCAAGTTAGGCAGTCTAGTGGTGACGGGTGCCAAGTTGGTTAGTCTAGTGGTATCAGGGTCCAAGTTAGGTAGAATAGTGGTGACGGGGTGACGCTAGGTAGATTTGTGGTGTGGTGCCAAGTTAGGCAGTCTAGTGGTGACAGGTCCTGATTAGGTAGACTAGTGGTGTCAGGGACCAAGTTAAGCGGCTTAGTGGTGGCAGGGGCCAAGTTAGGCAGTCTAGTGGTGGCGGGAGCCAGACTAGGTAGACTTTTGGTGGCGGGGCAATTTAGGCAGTCTAGTGGTGGCTGGGGGCAAGTGAAGTAGTCTAGTGGTGGTGGGGGCAAGACTAGTGGTGGCAGGGCCAAGTTAGGCATTCTAGTTGTGGCAGGAGCCAAGGTACGCAGTCTACTGGTGGCGGGGGTCAAGTTAGGCAGTCTAGTGGTGGCAGGGCAAAAGGTGGCGGGGGCCACGTTAAGTAGTCTAGTGGTGGCAGGGTTCAGACTAGATAGACTAATGGTGGTGAGGGCCAAATTAGGCAGTGTAGTGGTGGCATAGGCCCAGTTAGGTAGTCTAGTGGTGGCTGGTGTATGACTAGGTTGACTAGTGGTGGCAGGGACCAAGTTAGGCAGTCTAGTGGTGGTGAGGGCCAAGTTATGTAGCCTAGTGGTGGCAGGGGTCAGACTAGGTAGACTAGTGGTGGCCCGGGGCCAAGTTATGCAGTCTAGTGGTGGCGGGGACAGGCTAGGTAGACTGGTGGTGGTGGGGGCTAATTTCGGTAGTCTAGTGGGGGCAGGGCCAAGTGGGCAGTCTAGTGGTGGCAAGGGCCAGATTAGGTAGCCTAGTGGTGGCAGGGCCAAGTTAGGCAGTCTAGTAGTGGCGGGGGCAGTGTAGATAGACTAGTGGTGACAGGGCCAAGTTCGGCTGTCTAGTGGTGGCAGGGTCCAAGTTAGGCAGTCTATTGGTGGCAGAGGCCAAGTTAGACAGTCTAGTGGTGGCGGGGGCCAAGTTAGGTAGTCTAGAATTTGGCCCACCTTCACATAATGTATATTTTATCCACATTGTGTGTGCCAGTGGCATGCACCTTCCTATTTCTGCCCACCCTTCTATCTGTCGAAGGCTAAAACATGGGATGATAACCTGCAGAGGAAGGGAGACGGCTCTATCCGCTTCCCTTTAACTTTCCACTGGGGGGCAAGACTGTCCGGATGTGCCAAATTAGTGGGCTGGTTTTTAAGAGCCTATTCATGTCCGCCGAATGCATAGGACTTAGGAGCACATCAGAGTTTAATGTGAGTATCATGTATTTTTACAGTGGCATCTTGTTGCAAATGAGGTTCACAGCTACAGAAGTCTTTGTTTCAGAAAATTCATAATTTAAACTGACTGTGCTGACTGACTGATTGGCAAAGGTTACTAACCCAAGTGTTTTTCAATTGACCAACCCCCCCTTCCACCAGTTACTAGGCTCTTGTTGGTACTGATTGTGATAGACAGGGCCTCCTGGGGAGGCCTCGTAATGGAGGAGCAAATAATGAGATGTGTACATGGTATAAGTGGCTGGAGGAAAGAACCCTTGGCAGGCTTTCTACATTCCTTTTATTACGTCGGTCACATGGGCCGCCACATCCACGTTCCCCGGTCACCTGACCATCACATCCCTCCCCAACTTGGACAACAAAACACAGGACTGTTTTAACGGGTAATGTCTTCCAGTCTATCTGCTGGCACAAACAAATGTGTACAGTTCTATTTTACTGACTTGCTTGTCGCATTCCAGGCTCTCCGGCTTGCTGGTAGACTCCGTGTGCACGGTGCTAGTTGCTGCCGGAGTGAGTAACGGCTGCTTCCTTCCCTTCTCGCGTTATCTTCACTCTCGGAGGAGTTTCCGGCTCTTCTCTTGTTTCGGTGATCACTTGCTGTGTCAGACCGGGCGATCCTGCAAATGCGTTTGACTGGTGCTCTCGATCTGGTGGGGTGTGTGCCGTTGGTGTCAATGGTTGCTCCGGGGCCTCTTGCCAGGTGGTTTCTGGTATGCAGCTGAAGTGGGACACATTCCGGGTCAAAGTCTCTGGTCCTCAGGATGCTGTCACCATTCCATAGTTCTTGTGGGTGATGATCGATGGCTGAAATTCCTATGGGAGTTTCCTGGGAGGGGCCCGGTTCTTGCTAGTGCTGTGTCTCCCACCTGAAGCCGGCTGGGTCTTGCTTGCCTTGCTCTATTCTCACTTTGGTTGTGTTCCTTTGCTCGACTCGTTCTCCATCCATCTGAGGTGGGCTCCAGGCGTGGTGAAAGGGGAGTCCTACCTGGATGGGGACTCCAAACATGAGTGCTGCGGGACTGACCAAAGTTGATGAGTGTGGTGTTTGCCCATATGATCGGAGAAATCGGTAAAGCTCTGGGAGGGTCTGCATTTGTCTTTTGCTATCCGCACAACCTTGTTGATTGATGACATAAATCTCTCTGCGTCTTTTTTGGCCTGGGGCCAATATGGTGTGATTTAGTGGTGTTGTATCCCCATGTCATCGAGGAACACCTTGAATTATTTGCTTTCCGAAATGCGGTTCATTGTCATTCTCGATTGAGGACGGTATCCCATGAATGGCGAACATCTTTTCCAGTGCTGTTGTCAACAAGGCTGTATCGGTTGACCGCACAGGCTCTACTTCCGGGTATCTTGTGAACTGTCTATGGCTACGAGGAGATATGTGTTGTTTGCAATGGTACAGAAGTCTATGCTGACAGCGTTCCATCTGTGTTGACTGCAGGGTGGGCTGGTGATTGGTTCTGGTGTCCCTAGTCGATGAGCTGCTTAGCATGACGTGCAGGTCTCCACCAGTGCGATGACCTTCTGTTGAATTTGTGGCATCCACACACTTGATTTGAAGAATGCTTGTGTTTTTACTATTCCTTACTGGCCTTCATGTCCTAATCAGAGTGCTCTGGTTTGGCAGCTTGCGGGCACTACAATGCGGTTTCCTTTTAGTATTAGCCGTTTGGGGGACATCGACAGTTCGTGTCGGATGCTGAAGATACTCTGCATCAGCTCCTGGGCTTGTGGGGTGCGGTGGGCCACATCTGTTAGGTAGTTATTCCACTCTCCCGTTAGCACGGCTTCTTTTGTGATCTGAAGACAGGCGTCATTGTCAGTTTCCATTATCATTTTGTGCATGTGCATTGCTTTCGGCCGGGCACATGCTATGATGTGGCAGACGTGTTCTTTCATTTCTTTCACAGCCTCGCACTCCGTCATGGTAGTTGGCCTCAGGTGTCGCGACAGAAACTCAGCTGGGTTGTCTGTCCCTGCACGGTATTGTACTTCCAGGTCAAATTGTTGAAGTTGGAGCATCCAGCGTTCTATCCTTGTTGGTGGGTGTGGTGCAGATTCTTTGAATATGGGCACCAGCGGTTTGTGGTCCATTAGCACCTTTACTGGGTGCCCTCTGATGTAGATGTGGAGGTGTTGGCACCCCCACAAGATGGCCAGCACTTCTTCTTCAATGTGTGCATAGTTTTTTTCTGTGGGCGTGAGGGCCCGGCTGGCGAAAGCCATGGGGTGTATGGACCCGTCTCAGTCTTTTTGTGTCAGCACTGCTCCGAGCCCGACGGGGCTGGCGTCCACTAGTAGGTCAGTCTCTCGGGTAGAAACAAAAAAGGATATTGTGGCGTCTCCTGACAGTGAGTCTTTTATATGCTTGAATGCTGCTTAATGTGTGACGTTCCACTCTCACATTGCTCTTGTCTTGGTGAGTTCCCTCAGGGGCGTGGCTATGGTGGCTAGGTCAGGGATGAACCTTCCACAGTAGGTCGCCATTCCGAGGAAGCTGCAGACCTCGGTGGCGCTGGTGGGGGCTCAGAAATTTTTTATGTCTGCCACCTTGCTCGGGTGGGGGGACACTCATTTCTCATTGAAGACGTACCCAAAGAAACTGAGTCGATTTTCCAAACTCAGACTCTCCGCATGGAGGGTGAGTCCTGAGTCCTCAAGCCGTTTAGCACTGCCGCCAATCATGGGTTGTGTTCGTCATCGGTCTTCCCGTATACCAGAATGTCGTCATTTACCTTTGTGACTCCAGGGAGATCCTGTATCACCTTTCTGATTTCGTGCTGGAAGACGTTTGTTGCGGATGAGATCCTGAAATTGAGTCGGCGGTGTCTTCGTAGCTCCAAGTGGGATAAAAACGTCATAATGTAGCGGGACTCCTTGGCCAGATGGATCTGATGATACCCCGACCTTAGATCTAACTTGCTGAAAACAGTAGCTCCTGTGAGGTCTACAATCAGTTTCTCGATGGTTGGGGTGATGTGTCTCTCTCATTGTATGGCTACATTGGGTAACCGCATATCGATGCAGATACGCACCGCCTGAGGCTCTTTTGGTTTTGCTGTGACTACCATGGGGGATACCCACAGAGTTGGCCCTGTTGTTTTTCCAATGATGTGGAGGTCTTCCAATTTGTTGAGCTCGACCTCTACAGCTGCCGTCATGTGGAAAGGCACTCTTCGGTGTCTGACAGCTTCTGGTTGCACAATGGGTCAATGTGAAGCTTCACAGTGCGTCCCTTCAGGCATCCAAATCCCTAGAATAGTTTCTCGTGCTTCTCCAGCATGCGGTCGATTTCACGTGTGTGTACTGGAAAGGTGAAGTGAACAAGCTTCAGTTTCTGTGTCGTTGGGCAGCTGACTAGGGTTTCAATTCCTGCATCGACAACTTATACTCGCGTTCGGCAGCTTTCTTCCTCGTATGTGAGTCTTGTTTTGAAAGATCCTCTTACAGCGAGCTGTTTCTTGCACCCATAGGCGAATAGCTGCACTGACTTCCGTTGTAGAGTTGGGCGTGGGAGAAGTTCCTCGTATTTGCTGGCTGGCATGACATTCACCATGGCTCCTGTGTCTATTATCTTCACTGGTGTTTCATCTGTCATGATTATGCAGGTGCGGGTTTGACCTTGTGCTCTGTGTGCTGTTCCCTCGTAGTGGTTTTATTGCTGAGATCATATGTATCCTTTCTTTCCTCAATCTCCTGTGTCAGGGTCTGCGGTCTGGGGATGAGTCTCTGCTCGACAGATTGTCCTCCTCACGCTTTCATCATCTTCAGCCTCCATTGCTCGTGCTCGTCCTCTCGGTTTGAAATGTGGCTGTGTTAATTGTCGGTTTGTTCGGGTTACTTGCTGGCGGGGTCAGAATGCCTGGGAGTGTCTCTGTTGTGTGTCACTCCTCCCCTTCTTTGCATTATCAGGCATCTGTTGTTCTTTCAGGTTCTGGGAGCTGAAGCACACCGCTGCAAAATGGTTACATTTCCTGCATTTGTGACATGTGGTCCCTAATGCTGGGCATGGTTATTCCTTGTGTCGTCCTCCGCACCACAGGCAGTTTCTTGGTCCCCCGTGTGTTGGCGTCGGCTTGTTTCTTCCTTGTCTGAGGGCATTGATAGTGTTCATGCTGTTCCCTGAGTTTTCTGTGTCGAGCGGTAGTCGGCTGATCATTTGTTCGATCTCCGCTACATGTTCAGCTGTCCTTTTTCACTGATGTCCCATGGCGAGGATATGATCGAGGGGCAGGTTTGTTGTGTCCTGCAGAGTTTTTCTGACGATAGGCCATGGATGGCCTGCTGCTGCTGCTTCGTCTGGGAAATCGCACCCGATTGCCATCTCTCAGAGGCGGCCATGAAAGCCGTCAATATTTTCATTTGGGCACTTGCGTGCCTGCCTCATCTTAAAGCTCTCAAAGTCTGGGCTCAGTTGTGGTTTGAATTTCCTTAATGGTACCAGTTTAACTGTATCGTAATCGTCCTCAGTGCCACTGTTCGGCAGTGCATTGAAAAGTCGTAATGCCATCGTGCCGAGGTTAAGCATCAACAGTGTCCTTTTTTCAACTGGGTCTATGTCTTTCTTTGACTTCATGCTTAGTTCAAATTGCTGAATCCAGAGTTCACAGCGGAGTGCCACTCTGGGCCCAAATGGTTCGAAATGCTTCATGAAAGTGCCTTGAGTTGTGTCTAACCAGGTGCTAGTGTCAGGGTTGTGTTCCTGGCTCCTTGTTCCAGCCGGGGACGCATATGGGTCAGATGCCATGTTTCCACTCTTTCTTCTCTACCCTTGTCACTCGCTGAGCAAGGTGTTTGTCTCAGGGCCTGTGTCTCCTGATTCACCTTTTTCCACCTGCTGCGTAGGTGATGGCCGCGTGGTTCCTCCGCTTTGGGGTGGTACAGCTTGCTGCTGCAAACTAGCAGTGTGTCCTTGTGTTTGCTGGGCTCACTACTTGTTGCTGTATGTGTGCGGTCCAGTGCTCTGGGTCCCAGAGTATGGGTGATAAACTGCTTGCCTCTAGTTTTATTATAGTGTCCTTCTGCTTGGAACAGCTAAGCCTGCTTGTTCTAGTGTTCCTTGGGGGATTACTTTGTGTGTTTTTTCTGCTTCTTGCTGATTGCAGGGGCTGTTGAACGCACTCCTGTGTGATACACGTGGGATCGTGCATGGCCCAGGACCAAAATGACAGCAATTTTAGACGTCCATCCCCCACGATCTGCGTTCACGCTCTTTCCTTATGTTATCCAGATGACCTTCGATTTGTTTTCACCCCTCGCAGGTCACTGTGTAAGCAGGATGACAGGAGCTTGGACCGGGTGCTGTGCTGTTCCATGCAGCAGTCGCACAGGCAGGTCCTTGCTACACCTTTGTTGCCATTGTGATAGATGGACCTCCAACATTCTGCAGGATACAAAGGAACAACATACAAACTTGCCTAAGCGGGCTGATAATGATTTCTGTTCATTAACCCAGGCTGAAACGGAAGATCTTCTGACCTGTGCAGAAAATAACTATGTGTCGGACGTCTCAATGCTTGCACCGGTGGTAATGGCTGAACTGGGCAAACGTGTAAGACTGACATTGGGCCCTCCAACACTGTGTGCACTACTACCTCAGCATTTGATGAAATTTGTTTATATAACAATGCTAGTACCAGTAAGATTAATTCGGGGGAGACAAACCTAGGTCGGCTTACTACTCCTTTCATCATGTAGAATTAGGTTTCTTAAATAAATCACCCATAGAAACACATCAAGAAAGTCCTATCTTTCTAAACGATCCTATTGATGCCCAGAGTTCTCCCAAAACTGCACATTTTTACTCTGGAGCTCATAGGAGAGCCCTATTATCCACACCATTGCCCAATAATAGTTCTTCTCAAGATTCGATTTCCCCTGACCTCTATTCATTTCCAGTGCAAACCAGAATTTTAAACTTACTGGACAAGAGCCATGATGTCACTCAATATGAGATACGAGAAGTAAAAACATCTCTCTCAGATATTTTAGCCAACATGTAAATGCTGCAGGGGTTCAGCAATGTCTGCGAAACCCAAACAAATAGCAACCCTAGGAGCAATAAAAAATTGCTCCTGGCATTTCGACGGCTCAGCCCAGCCAAACTTCGTTCTCACGTGCCTCGCAAACCTCTTCCACACCATAGAGGGTGAATGGTATGCAAGGGTCCAATCAGGTCTTGGATGATACTCTCCAGCTAAATGGCAGAGACTTATGAGATACTGTTAACAACAACATGGCTAAGTTAATTGTAATTGAGGAAAACATTAGGTCATTGCAATGGTTAGTGGATAACAGCACTAAAATCAACTCTGTTGTGCCGGTGACCGATCAGCTGTTAGAATTTCAAGATGTCTATTCACCCAACAGCCCCTCACCATTGACGGACATCATTAAACAAACACACAGAGTGGCTGAACAGAAGATGCTGGAGAAGCCTTCTCTCTCGCCAGCAAATTCAAGTTCTCCGTCCTCTGTGGTGTTTACTTCTCGCAGAATAAACCAAAAAGAGATCAGAGCTATAAAAAAAGGGCGAATAACAACAAAAAGAATTCTCAGATAAAAAAACAGAAAATATGCAATCGACCAAAATACTACGACATCATTCTGCAATGAAAAACGTAATTTACCAAAAGAGGATGAGATAATAGATCTCAATGAGAAACACGAGCAGATTCACAACAAACAGCAGAAACTGATCAATGAGTCCTGTGAAGACAAGAACTGTCTGTCTAAATCTAATCGGACACAAAAATATTCTTCTGCAAAATGTCAACTTAACTTAGCTGTAGTCAATGCACAGGAACATTCGAACATCTCGCCGGTTGACGCTATGTCTTTGCCTACACAGTTCCTTATGGGAGGTATAAGCATGAAACAAAGCAAAACGTTAAGCTTCTTTCCAACTGTGAGCTAAAAGAAACTAGTCTCTGCATCTAATATAGAACCTACAACTCAAAACCTTGATACTTCATCAATCCCAAGTAACGCTTTGGCAACCCAGAGTCTTTCCAAATGCAAGAAGGAGCAGTCTGACAGCAAAATAGACCTTACCCAAAACCTTCCATTAATGATTCTGCCGTCACCTAATCAACTACAATCCCTCTCCACAAACTTTATAGGGTGGGAGAGCGATATTAAAATGAATGGCACTAATAGAATCAACCGATCTCATATGCTTGACATATTCAAGCAGATTCCCGCTTTGATATTGTTAACGTCCGATTACATTGATTTGACTTTACCATTGATTAACAATAATCGTATGATTTGTCAACTCCATTCACTAATCATAACAAAGCTTATCTGAGAGAAACGAGAAGATCTAATGACGTTGGGATACCAACACAGTCCTTTGAATTCAAAGGACGAAGCCCAATTATTCATTGAAACCCATAAAAGTGAATCCATCAGAGTAAATGTAATTCAAACACACGATAACACTGCAGTGGGCCCCAATGAATTGCTGATGACTCAACTATCAACCCTGGCAAAAACTGTACAGGATTGGTCTTGGGTTGAACCACTGATGAAAACCTTTCTGACTATACAGCAAGGCAATTCACAACCCTCGGATAAAGCACTAAACTTCCTCTCGTGGAACACCTGTGGCTTCAACAACATGAATTCATGGTTTGACACTCATGCTTTTGCTATTAAACCAACTGTTATACTATTACAGGAAACCATGATGACTAAAAAGTTTAATCTAAGAGGTTATGAAACATATATTTCCTTAGCTAACAGAGGTTTAGCTGGACGTCCCAGTGGGGCGTTAGTAATTGCAATTGATAATAGTATCAAAGCTAAGACAAAGTTAATATTATAATCCGTTGATCTGTTAGCCATTGAATTGGAAATAAAGGATGCAGAGGACTCTACTTTTCTGATTATTAATTTATATTGGAATCCGTTAAAAGTGGAGTTGTCTGATCTTTTTAAAATAACAGCATTGCTTGAATGATCAATACCAACCCTGACTATATATTTATTATAGGAGGGGACTTCAATTGTAATTGTGCTGAGGGTGCGAAGATAAATAAGTATTCGAACATGAAAACGTTATTAACAACTGCTAATAGCAGGGGCCAATAACTGTGTCGTTTACTTGGTGCAGAGATAATGTTAAGTCTCAGATTGATCACTTTTGATGCTTCTGCTGCAATAATAACTAAGTGTGAAAAGGATAACACAACTAATCCAGGCCTGGGTGATCATATGACCATTCAATTTAATCTTAAAATCAAAACTTCGGGTCATGAGATCAAACCCAAACTTGCCTTCCTGGAGCTCAAATGATCTAGGCTCTTGCTTGGGTGGAACAGGAAGATTAGCAACAAATGTATGACGCTAGTGTGGAGAAATCTGCAAATATCTGATGTCCTCAGTACCTCTGAGATAATGCTTCCTGAAAGACCAGAATGTATCATCAAACCATCATGCACTGTCTCAAAATGTGTGTTAGCCTTAATTAGAAAAACATCACACATCAAAGACATACCTATGATTCACAGGTGGCGGAATCTAAGTGGCTGAAGAATACAAAAATGTGAAGTCCACTGACCCACAGTCTTTCAGTGGCCAATATCGACAAGCCAAAAAGCGTCTTGTACAAACTCATAAGAACCTAGTCAAAATACTAAAGACTAGTATGCATATAAGGGATAATCAGTCAATAATTAAACATCTTTGTAGTCATGACATAAAATCTTTCTGGGCTTCCATGAGGAACACAATTGGTAAGTCTAAAGTGTCTATGGACTCCTCAATTACAGAGGAGGCGTGGGTCAAATATTGTATGCACAAATATCAACTACCCACATGTTTTCAGCACATAAAAAATCCATTAATGGGATTGAGTACATTGGGTTTGTGCACATGGGAACCAAAAGACATTGAAGGGGCAATTTCACAATTTAACAACCTAGAGCTACTGGCCAGATGGCATCCCTGCATGCGTACTAAAATCTGATCCCAGCTTATGGGCATCCATTAAAAAAATCTAATTCAACACTATATTCCAAAATTGACTTTGTTCCTAAATCATGGACTCAATCTCTCATTGTGCATATCTTTAAAAAAAAGGTGATCTATTGAATGCCTGTAACTATATACCAATTGCCCTGACTGATGCCACAACAAAGGTGTTCTCTATACTAATTTTAAACGATCTTGAAAATATCATTAAAAAAATCTGCCATTCTCTCACGATTCCAAGTAGGATTTCGCAAGAGGATGGGTACAGCTCTTAACGCCAAAATACTGGCTCATGTGTTAGAGACAGTCAAATGCAGCCAACATGGGCCAATTTTGATGGCCTCTCTGGACACGACATCTGTGTTCCACTGCGTTATTCAATCTATTCTGTGGCAAAAGATGGCAAGATTTGGTATCCCTGTAAACTTGATTTTACTCGTGTCTCTGTTGCACCAGGAAATAACATATAGAGTGCGCATCAACCAGGAGGGTTCGCTCACAGGTGCTATATGTACACACATAGGAGTCAAACAGGGATGTAACATGGCGTCCACCTTGTTTAATCTTTACTTGTGTGATCTCAATAAGATATGACAAGGTCAGAGGATTACTCCCATAAGATTGGGCAAATTGCAAATAAACTAGTTAGCGTTCGCTGATGATTTGATTGTTTTTGGCAGAACGCTGTGTGGCCTACACATTAAATTACAGCTCTTCACGCTTTACACCTTAAAACATAACTTACAGGCAAATGCTGATAAATCGAAAAAAATTGTTGTGTGTTCGGTTTGCAAAAGAATCAAAACCATGACCTGGACCCTTGGTGTAGAATGCATTGAACGGGTATCACAATTACGATATCTAGGCTACAACCTGTGTAACACCTCTTCTCTTGTAATGTGGAGTGATTCTTTAACACACAAATTAACGCCACTGATGTCCCAGATGAAACATCTCTTTAACAGGCCCTGTAAATTCTCTGTGATGTCGGTTATTGAATACTATGTCTCCAAGGTTGAACTAACATTGTTGTACGGTCTGGATATGTGCCTTTCGTACATGGGTGATTTTTTAAATTGCATTCAAGGACGCCTTTGCAAGGAGGTCCTAGGTTTCTCTAGTTCTTTACCTAATGTGCTAATTAGGCATGAGTTGGGGGGTTAAGTTCGTTTGCATCAAGATTCCTTTGGCGGTTACTGTTAAACTACTCCAAATTTTTGGATCCACCTGGTGACTCTTTATATGAAGATCTTAATTGTATGCTAAGGGACATCCCCCCACTCTGTGGCTAAATATCAGTCAAGAAAGCAATCATTGCTGGTCGATATAGAATCCTGTAAAGCTGAATTAAGCACACAACCTGAGAGTGTCAAAAAAGATTATATACTTATGATTGGTCTCTTACTGTTAACTCTTTGGGCAGCTACAGCCAGCATCGGGAATACTCTTGCTTTCCACGAAAAATACATCAGCGTTGTTCCTATTCGTTACGATTCCCTTGCAATAAAGTTTGTGCTCTCTAAATGAGATTTAAATTTAATCATTTTAAAACCAAAGAACAGACAAAATATTGAGCCTTATCGTTGAGGGTAGCACAGAATTCGACTTGACACCAATTGGAAACATTAAAAACAACTTATCACCACTTGTCCCCATTTTGAATCTGAAAGGCTCAAAATATTTGGTCTAGAGAATATTGGTAAAACCAAATTTTTGAGAAGTTTTGTCTGGTTGAAGTTTATGTGGGGTGAAAACCAGTCGCTGATAATTGCTCTTACTCATTTTTTAACATTCATTAACATGAAACTGTGTCAAAATGAGGTTGATGATGGGTAAATTCCTCAATCTGTAATTGTCAACTTGACGAATAATAACGCTATTTTTTCATGGTGCATGAAAAATGTGTATAACCTTGTAGCAGTCACAATGCCTTGTTTTAGAATTGTGTACATACTGAGTTTTGACTTAAAAACATAAATGATCTTTTGTAGCAATTGTAATGTAAATATGTACAATGTTTTTCTTATGTGGACACTTTTTATTCATTCTATCTCATAATATTTCCAATGTTTTGTAAAGGTTTTTGTCAAAACCAAATACAATAAAAGATGTTTTTAAAAAATAAGATGGGACCTCTTGGGGAGTCCTCATAATGGAGGGCAAATAATGATACGTGTACAGTGTATAAGTGGCTAGAGGAAAGAACCCGTGCCGGGCTTTCTCTGTTCCGTTTATTACGTCGGTCACATGGGCCGTCACACCCACGTTCCCTGGTCACCTGACCATTACACTGATGTCATCAGCCAAGCATTGGCACCTGTATACTGAAGACTGTAGCAGGAGGCCACTGTGCAACTCTAACATACCATTAAGAGCTTAACTGTATGGAGAGCACCATATAGTTGCAGCCACTCATCCATCAAGTTATCCGAAAAGGAGTGCTTATGATAGATCTGTTGTAATGTACCTTCTGAACTTGTTTAACATATTCTTCCTCACCCAATGTATGTGCTCATTGTAGGCCTGCCATAGATGAAAATTCCCACACAAAATGGCCTTTTAGAACATTTCTTCTGTGACATTTGTGCATTGCAGAATGCATTGTCATTACATGCATGCGCAGGGACTATGCCTGTGGTTCTTGATGCTAATTGCAAGGCCTTCGTAATTAGTGCAATTAATCTGAGTATGCCCGATTGTGCTGCAACAGGTGACCCTTTCTCTAAGCCCGGGAGGGTGAATAGCTGGTAGGCCTTCCTTTGGACCATTAGATGCATCTTCTACCACACTTCAGAGGCTATTTAGTTTCACAGAAAGAGGCTAGTGATTGAAAGTGTGGGCCGTCTAAAAACTAGACCCAGCAGTTAAGCATTTGGCTTCATCATAGGTGGTATAGTGATATCATCTGGGCAGGCTTTTGTCCTCTGCTCCTGTATGTTTGCCGCTGCTGCCACGTTAATAATTGTTTAAATGTAAACACTCTGCCCTCCTAGGTAAGCAATTTGACAGGCTCTAGGTATCATCCCTCCCCCATCGGAAGCCCGGCTGTGCATCACGGCAGAGTGCTGCCTGCAAACTCCTCAAAGTGGGAGGGTTTAAGCCCTTTAACACACTGTGGAGACAGGTTAAGTATTTAGTTATAGTTATTTATGTTATGTATATGAATATCGTTTATCTTTCCCTCCAACCATTCTTTCTAATCCCTCTTTGAGTAGCTAGCCCTAGTGTGCGGTGAGGGACAGGAGAAGAAGTTGGCCTAACTGGTAGGAACAAATGAGACAAAAGTGCCAAAATGGCCAATATTAAAAGCACCTCCGAGGCGTTCCTTGTCCTTATAGGTGTTGGAAGTCATACGTGGTTGTAATTACTTTTAATAACCCTGTTTAGCGACTTGCCACACTGTTAAAAACAAATAGAACTAAAGACAAGGCTCCATGGTTAAGGAGCAATGTGCACCATGTACTGTGCGCTAGGGTTCCTCCAGTGTGGGCTCCTTAATTATTAGGGGGGCCACTAGGACCCTTATCCTTAGGCTGACCGGTTTCAGTGGTTTGTGTCGTTTGGTATCACTTTCTTCAGGACCTCGGCCCCCCACTGGGCACCAATGACAGGTTGAGACCACAATTGGGTCCTGCGGCCTTACTGTGCTGTGCCACACTGTATCACAAACCCCTTGATTCATAGTTACCTTTTCAAGTTCGGACTGATTATTGGTCCTGGTTACCTGTAATGTCATATAATTCTCACT
This sequence comes from Ambystoma mexicanum, assembly GCF_040938575.1. Taxonomy (NCBI): domain Eukaryota; kingdom Metazoa; phylum Chordata; class Amphibia; order Caudata; family Ambystomatidae; genus Ambystoma; species Ambystoma mexicanum. The sequence continues at coordinate 1,270,262,004 of NC_090929.1, read as the reverse complement.
CCTGCAGTGTTGTTCTAAAATCCGCTGCAGCTCCTTCCCCCCCCAAACCAGGGGCTGGCGCTGCCCCTGCTCTGCATACACAAGTATTGTGCTCAATGGAGAAAGTTACTGCATGCATGTTTTTACAGGCTGATTAACGTCTTGAGCAGTAATGGTCCACATGTCGGTACTCTTCATGTTCTTCCCCTGACATGTAGAAAGTGTCTGGAACTCCCGCAAGAAGTAGCCCTACCGTGGAATGCAACATCACATCACTTGTGATGCTTCCTGTAGACATTCCTCGTGCCTCGGAATGAGGATGTTAAAAGTGGAACTGCTTGTCTGTGAAATTCATTCCCTGACCTGGATGCAGGTGCAAAGTGAATGCGAGTTTCAGGTTTCATTTTCAGAACTGAAAATCAAATGTAGGTGCAAAGTGAGCATGAGTGTGAGTTTTCATTTTCAGAACTGAAAATCAAATGTAGGCGCAAAGTGAGCATGAGTGTGAGTTTTCATTTTCAGAACTGAAAGTCAAATGTAGGCGCAAAGTGAGCCAACATGAGTTTGAGATTTGAGTTTAAGAACTGAAAATCGAATGTAAAATTCCTCAATATAGGTAAATGCATCTACTACATAGCAGGCTGCCGAGCAAGCAATGCTAATCCAACCCAGCAGCATTCATTGGTGACTGGAGGGCTCAACTATGCAACAGTAAATAGTACTTCTGTCTTTCATAGTTAATAACATGATGAGGCTTATAAAAAAAAATACAGACAATACCTGCATAGCATCATATTTCCTCTGAGTATTGCAAAATTGCATTATGTAAACTGCACTGAAACTTGTCCACCATTATTCATCCTATGGCATGCGTCTTGCCAGGGATCAACTTCCATGCAGGGTCACAATCATCAGTAAACCCTCTAGCACTTTTGACACCCATCTTACCCGAGGGCTACCAGCTGGGCAAAACAATGACTGGGCATGAGAGGTGATGTACCAGGCCCATTAGCCCTCTGATCTATTCTCTGTGCCATTTTTCTCCAACTTGTGATGGCAATTTGAAGACAGTTGGTGCCCGTCCTAGCCCGGTATAAACTAATAATGCTTTCAAGGGCTATCAGTACACATGTGTAACAGAAAATACATTGCTAGCGGAATTAGGGACTTTATGCTGGAAGCGAAGTGGTTAAAAGCTGCAGTTTGTACTGCTTCCAATGCAATTTTAACATCTTCTGTCATATTGAATATTCAGACACAGTGAACTCACCAGTGCATTCATAATGAAAATGAGACACCCGGGCACACAGCCTTCCAAGGTTGGAGCAAAATACAGACCACCTAGGTGGGGGTCTTAATTTTCCATTCACTCTGCTCCTGACAAGGGGTTAAATATCAAACCAACATACTGGCTTTGACCCACACAGATCTCATGTCTTCATCATGTGATGGTGTATTCCAGGCTAGTGTGCACCTGAACCGGGGACATTTCCTGTGCACCTGGTGCACACTTTACATAATATGGCTTCATCTTTCTGTAGGGGGCCGCACCACATCATTCACAGCAATATGATCATAGCATGGCTGCATCTTCACCCACTACTGAGAGCAAGCCAATAGACAGAAGTCTAGAGTTGAGTGACATTTCAATTACTGTCGTACAAAAATGCAAAAGTAAAAAAAAATGATAGTTTTTTCAAATTATTAGAATTGCAGAATTTTGATAAGCCAACACGCAAAGTAATGAAATGTGTGTTTCTTCTAGCTCCAAGTGTTAACCGCGCTGTCAAACCAACGCTGCCTGCCCCAGCCCCAGCCCCAGCGGTCAATTCTAAACCAGGTAAACAGTGTTCAGTTATTTATTAACCTGTATGTGTGTATGCACGGCCGAATAGCTCCAATTCCTCTGCTCTGGACTTGGGGAATGTGTAGCACTGACGTTTTCTTTGCACTTTTATCCAACATCGTTAGCTATTTAAAATAGTGTTTTTAATCAGTGTTAGTAGAATTCCTAGGCAGATCTTATTTTTATTTGTGTTCTTTTTCACTGCAGCATGTTTGTACATTAAGACCGATATTCTGCAATAGCGTAGTTTGTATCACACGTTGCCATTGAACACCAGAGTCTTTATATTGATTCTTTGTATTGAACTGTTAGGTAAGAATTGCTGCAGTCCAACTAGTGTGGCAGGGGAAAGGCAGACTATTGTCAGGGAGATCTGAGCATATGTTGTTTTTAACTGATTAAATCACGTAATGTGTTATTATAAAAAAACACAGCTTACCTATGGGTAAATTAATTTCACAGGCACTGTTTTTGGAGATCCACTGGCCACAAGGGCTGGTCTCTATATAATCCTGTTGTGAAAAAAACAGAAAAAAAGAGGGGGGGATTTGTTGAATTAATTAAGGTGTCCCCCTAATGCGGTCTCGATAAAGCAGAGACACATCGATAGATCGTGAATAAAAAAGATCTTACCTCTCACTGGAGGTTGATATCTGTATAAATACAGCCTGTTCGAATTCTTATTTTCAAATACGTGCCCCACAGGAAAGACCTAAAGTGAAAAGGGCATCTAATCAATGCTGGAAAGGGATTCGCCTCCCCCTCAGAACAAGAGAAAAAGGAATAAGCTGCGCGAGCGAGCTGAGCAGCATTACCTGTATGGCTGTCGTGTTGACAGACCGTCTGCCGCTGGAGCGTGCGAAAGCTCCTCTAACTGCTGAATCACGGAGGAGTCTGCGGGGGCCTGGCAGCAAAGCGTTAGTAACGCTGTTGCTAGGTCCCCGTAGGCATTTGTACGGCGGCCATCTTGGACAGAGATATCAAGCCGTCGGATGGAAGAAACGGTGATAAATACTCAAGAATGAAAACAAAATTAAAAATGAACCTATTTATGTTGTACTCCATGGATGTGCACATCCGGAAATATAATTTAGGAACGATTGTTTACGCGTCGTTGTCATGGCAACCAGATGCGATGTTCTTACGGAAAAAAGTTTGTGTTGTAAACAATGCTCTAAAAAAATCTAAAGATCTGATTACAGGTCCAAAGAGTATGATTCATCACTTGTGTGAGTGTCACCTTCCTGGTGTAAATAAAACGTAATAGTGTGGCTAGTGACCAAACAGCCCTGATCATATAAGTCAAAAACATCTTGTGTACCTGGTCAACTCGATCCGTGTTGCTAGTCACTTTCATCAATGTCTGAGCTGAGAGCCTCTCTTGGCGTGACAGAAAACAAAAGAAACTGTTCACAGTCACAGTGCCTATACAATTCAGATATGGTTATATCTCATCGGCCAGTGGAGCCAAGATTGTACATTGTTATACACATGAAGTAATGTGGCTTTGCATATATATGCTTCAATAGACATTAGCAAATTTGATAGTATGGCATTGCTTGTGTAGTTAACAAAGAACATTCAGTTGTTGTTAATAGCGTCCAATACATTTCTATATAAAAGACCCAATTTGGTTTCTTCCTAATAGCCGAGGATTATATATACCAAAACATAGTGAACAGGGACATATGCAGGATAAATCAACAGGTGCTTCTTAACATCATGCAAAAAGAGTATGTATAATGTAATATGTGAATTTCGTTGCAAACCATAACCGAGGTTGAGTTTGTCTCTAGACACACAAGTTTGTTGTTGTTCCGAAAAATGTTTGGTGCTGTGTGTTGTAAATATTGCTGTCTGTATGTTCGGTCAAACACCGTTTGATGTCATATTCTTCAAATGTTCATTTGTAGGCTCATTACCAGAACTTTAGATATAAAAAAATGACATTTGGTTCACCAATAGAGTACTGAAAAGTGATTCTTGTCCTTGGACCTATTCAACTGTATTTTGTGTTCCTTATCAACCCCCCTGGGTAGAATAGGCTCCAAACCAGGAGCCCAATTGTTTGCAACTAGTGTGGGACTACACAAGACTTATCTTCTTGGTATTAGGTAACCAACATTTTAATATAGGCCTGTACTACACAAGTTGGTAGTGTGACTGAGCAGCCAGGCTTATTTTAAGAGGGGTAATGTGAGCTGTACAATTGAAATCAGTAAGTACAAGTAGCCCCCATTTTCGAGTTTCGAAAAACAAACTATAATACTCTGCAGCTTCCACTAGAGGTCGGCCTATGCACTGCATGTGAATCTAAGCAGATACAAGCATCAGAAATACGTTTACGGTGAGTAATGTATCCCTTATTTATAATATACACAAGGTTTTAATAAGCTTTTTTTTAAAGTTTTATCTACTGCTAACATTCCATCAAAGTTTGGATTCAGTTTTTAAAAAACAATAAAAGTTGGTAAATACTTTTCTTATGCTAACACATGCTCCAGCACACGGAGTGACTTCAGTAAAGGTCAGTATTGCACTTATTTCAGTTACCAATTCAGTTATTGAGTTGTTAAAGGAAGGAAAGGTTAGAATAAGATGTAGAACATACTTTCAATAGTTTGTAAAACAATGACAATTTCCTAAAGGGAGGCAGGTAAACTTTTATCCCAGCAATAATAGTGTCCACAATTATAACCTATGAGGGAACAAGTACAGCCAAAGCCAGTAGGTACAATAGGAGTGCCTCTAGGTAGTAAGTTCAGAGGAAATCACTGTAACTCAAGTGAGCTATTTTGTAGGGAGCACAAGCTATTAGGCCAGTGCAGGTGAGTTGAGATCAACTCCAAAAAGTACTTTGCAAGACAGGAAGCACAATTTATGGCTAAAAGGTGAAGCCCCCAAACCCCACAGTACTTTTGATTTGAAGAACATTTTTCCAGCCGGATGGTTCCTTGCTCCAGCTTGGCAGACGCTTGTTCTTGTACCTTGGTCGTAGTGGCGAAAGGGAGGATGTCTAGCAGGCTCCAGGGGCAGTACACTGGAGAGAGACATGGATGTCCTTTGTTTCAGCGGCACTTCAGTGTTTTGGCGCCTTTTCCTCAGCGTCAAATGAAGAACGAAAACTCTGGTTTGAAGAAGCTTGCTCCCTCAGTCCTGGACTCTGGTGAGGGGACTCTGGATCAAGATTTCCTGTTTCCTGCTTTCATAGGGTCCTCTGGATGCCCACAAAGATTTGAACGGATTCATACTTCGCAAGACGATATACTCGTCAATGGTCACAGGACCCCTGGCATTGGGCTTCTGCAGCTCTGGTGAGGCACTTTGTAACGGAAGGGATGGCCCCTAATGTGGAAGGATAAAGGGCTAATATTCAGTAGAGAACAAAAAAGGGGGCTCCAACCACAAGTACATTTCTTGCATTACACTTAATTTAGAGTGCCTAAATTATTTTGTTATACTTATTTCAACATATTGCTCAAAAATCAATAAGCCAAGTATCCTTGAAATCAAGAAATCAAAATTTCAAGATAAAACCAGTATCTTGAAACACTGCTTTTTTAATATTAGCAGTTACTTTATTCAATTTTTTGTTTTTTTCTCTTTCTTTTTCAAATACAGTTCATCATCTGCAATTATAATTATACAGAGTAACAACAGAATGTAGCATAATAAAAACGTTTACAAGAGTATAATATCCAATTGTAACATCATTGGTGGGTTAGTACTATTCGTGGGTTGCTAAATCACAGCAAAGCATATTGAAAAAAACAAAATAAAAAAACCAACCAACCAAGGTCCTAAATCTGAAAGTGTTTGTACTAGACAGGTAGATTACAGCTATCAAACGACAATCACCAAATATTCGGTATAGACAAAATAGGACGGTGGAAAGTGTTCAACAGTTGACCAAAGCCATTGGTCCAAAACCACCTTGTAAATTGGACAAAGCAAGTTACGGAAGTGAAATTAATTCAACAGAGGACCAAAACCATCGGTCTATGCCAGGGGGAAGTGCCCCCTTTAAAGTTGGTATGGACAGTCAAGAAAGCTCAAGGCTTTGTCCAGGGGTCGTTTCGGCTGCTTGTTGACAAGCCTTCGTCTGGGCCTCTGGAATCGGGCTCTCTAGAAAGGATCGGGAAGGGAAGAATAACAAAGGGATGACGGAAGGAAGGGAAAAGGGTGAAGGAGGGGGTGGGGGCATGAAAGGGGGGAGGTTGAGAGAAAACAAATAAATAGATGAGACCTAAGGGTAGTCTCGGAGTATTGTTATTAAAAACTAGGTACTATGTACAATAAAAACCCTACTGCCTTTCAAATGGCCATAGTAGAGGATACTTGAAAATTAGCAGAAAAACAAAGTCAACCCTAGTCTGAAATGTTGTTTTGGAACTGCACGTAGGCACAGCAAGTTGGGGGTTGCACCAAATGGAAGCTTTTCTTTAGGCTAGTAGGTCCCACCAGCCTAAGGGAGGAAGTCGTCTCGTACAGGTCTTCCCAGTCGATATGAAAACAGGGTCAGCACAGCTGCAGGGCTTCACCGGGCACTTCGCGGTCCAGGAGGGTGCTGCTGGCGTCTTGTCTCGTCACGTCTTCTTCTTCGGATGTTCCTCTCCAGTGGTCGACTCTGCCTCTAGTCCAAAAAACCTTGCTTTTTATGCGATTTCCCATTCATTCACAGCCTATGCTGTCAATCACACAGCGAGGGTCCTGCCAACCAGGACTGGTTTCACTCAGGCACAACTAGAGACAAAGGGCAGGGAAGTTTCAGGACCCTCCCTCACTTTCTGCCTTTCCAGACACACAGGAGCTGTGTGAAACCCGCCAAAGGCAAAACACACAAAGGGCTCAAACCAGTTTCAACTAACAGAGTAAAAGCCAAGAAGGAATTAACAAACAGAAAATGGCGAAAAAAGAAGACAGGAGCAATTTTGGGAAAATGGTCAGCCATTGGTTCTGTACTGCAGCTGAGGATTCAGCCTGCAGTAAAAATGCACACTAATAGTAAAAAGTAAAGTAAACCACTGCCACCAGCCATTCAAAGTAGGTTAGTGTAACAAAAAATGTTACACGTGAAGGGGGATAGGGAATTACGAAGTAACCCCCCAGCACTCCACATAGGGCGGTGTGTGCTGGTCCCACAAAGAGAAAAGTAAGTAAAACAGGGATCATCTTGCTATTCTTGGGAGCCGTAGTTCACCCAAGAAAATGTAATTAAACTATAAGAGAAGTCAAAGGGACTTCTTAGGGGCCCTGCACCCAAAGTGCTGTGTGTCACTATACAAAAAGCTGATGCCTATGGAGTTTGCCAGACTCCATAAAACAGTAAAACACAAAAATGCTAGTCAGGAAAAATACATGAGAGAGTGAGAAAAAGGTGCCGCTCGCTCAGAAGGAAAAAATCACAAGCCCTAAGTACAGCAAAAGAGCTGGGGGTCTTTAAGGTTGAAGGGAATTAGCACAGAAATAAAAATTCTCCCTAACAAGAACCTCTGTGCCATCGGAAGCATGAAGCTGCTTCTAGGCACCCTCATGGAGTAAATGAAAATCTAAAACAATCCCTGTGCACTCGTGCCAAATACTTCAGACCCTCCAAATCTGGGCTACTGTATGTTCACTACTTTGAAAAACCTTACAGTAAGTGCAAAGGGAACATAGATTTGTGGATCTCTTTACACAAGTGTGCCACAAGTTATTTCATCTAAGCCTTGTTTCCCCGGGGGATTATGGGCTCTTGCAGTGCTTGGCAAAGGGATCTCATTGACTGTGACATGTAAGAAGGTGGCAGATGCATACTTCTTTACATTTTCATGTAATAACTAAAAAGAAATAATATTTATTATATAAGTGAGAGAATAAAATTGCAATGATTATCCTTAAAACAATCACTCAAGTGTGTGTAATAATCAGAATGTTAATTGGTAAAGTTTTGCACATATCTAGGTACAGGTTGCTGTGCATATGATTTGCCTGATTATCGATTCAATCAATGTTCTAACATGATTACACTGTTTCCGTGTTCTAAGTTTATCATGGACCTATAGTCCTAATTTTCTATGTCATCACTGTGTGTAATGGCTGTTCTAGGATGAACAGGTATCTGGGAAGTTGAGAATTGTTGGACATAGCATTTGATCACAGGCAAGCAATCAATTTTGACTTTATTCTGGCAGAAAGTGCCATAAAAGTATACACAGGAAAGTGCATCATTGAACAAATAACAAAGATAAAATACCTTCTGTTAGGACATATTTCTAAAGTCCACTTATGGTAGGACTTTATCAAACTATCCCCTTGGTATAAAGGCCCCAATTTCTAGTATTGGTCTGTACTACTCATGGTTATGGTAGCATGACAGAGCAGCCATGCTTGTTTTAGGAGGGAGATGGGAGCTATAAGTAAGTACAAAGAACTCAGTATAACCAGCTTAAAAAAAACACTTACACACTTGTGGTTATAGTAAAATTCTTATTTATTTTATTTACACAGGATTACACTTAACTCTCAGGTAAGTAAGAACTATTTCAAACTAAGCAACACAATATTAAACCAATCCGATTTTCTAAGGGGGGTCGGTGGGAAAACCAAGTGAATAAAACCAATACCGTACCCGGAAAAGCCACCAGTGTGGTTAAGGCTTATTATGCAAGACATGATATGGGGCGTTGGGCCCGGCTTTGGATCTCTATCAGGCACAGGCAAAGGCAGCAGCTATATACAGGGTTTGTTTGTTTGTTTGTTTGTTTGTTTATTGATTTGTCATACGCACCGGACCCTTAGGTAACTGGGCGCCACAACATACAAGGTTACTTCAAGCTTAATTACAAAGTGAGGACAGATACATATATGGAGGCAGTACATAATCAACAAACTAAGTACTGAATAAACATAAAATACATAAATATATGTAGGGGTGGATACAAGAGGGAGTCGTAATTCAGATAATGACAGTGCAATGTGCATTGTTAAGCAAGGTGGTCGTTAGAGTATAGCCATATGAGGATGTTATGTCTGAAGTTGTAGTAAGATTGATCTTTTCTGAGGTCAAATGGAAGTGCGTTCCAGCATTGGCCCGCCTTAACGGGGAAGCTACTTCCGCCTGATTTATTTAGTCTAAATCTAGGAATTAGAAGACAGTAGGAGTTGGCAGTTCTGGTAGGGCGAGTTGATGTTCTTCTGACTATTCTTTCCATAAGGTAAGGTGGGGCTGCATTATTAAGGCACTTGAAAGTTAGTGAAGCTATTTTGAGTGAAATTCTATCTCTGATATTTAGCCAATGATGTTTTTTTCTCATATTAGATATATGTTCTCTGGTGGGAAGTTTCAGGGCCATTCTCAAGGCATTATTTTGTAGTATCTGGATTTTATCTGTAATGTATTTATTGGCTCCTAAGTACAGGGCGTTGCAGTAATCTTATCTGGAGAGTATAAGGGCATTGGCGAGGATAATGCAGCTGGCTTGAGTTAAGAAAGCTCTGCATGCTCTAATCAGTTTGCAAGTATAGGCCGTTGAGGATGCTAGAGAGTTTACCTGTTTCTTAAATGTTATGGTAAAGTCAAGGTAAAATCCTAGTATCTTCACTTCTTTAGCTACTGTAATTATGTGGCCATCAATGTTAAATGTGGAGTAGCCAAGGTTAGGTTTTTTTAGGTTGGCGGCGGAGCCGAGGAGCAGGATCTCTGTTTTATCAGGGTAGAGGTCTGGAGATACCTTACCCATGAGAATAACAGAAACACATTTCTGAAAGCTATCCTGTCGCTACCCCAAAGCACGCCAAGTAGCTCCTCTTGTATGGAATGCAATCTTCTACCAATTTATGAGGAGCTTGCAATTCAACCAGTTTTTTATTGGGTTAGGATTTGGGGTAGCCAGCAATTAGAGGCATATCGACAGATCTTGAAACATGTGTTATCCTTGAGAGGCTGGCAGAAGATCCCTTGGCTGTTGCATGTTAAATATTGGCTGGTCCAGTTAGGGCTCTCTCCCTATAGGCAGAGCCCACGTCAGATGGAGCACAATGCCAAGAACAGAATAAAGGATGCTTTCGGAAGATACAAGGACATGAGAGACAGGACCACAACACTTGCTTTGGCCATGGGTCCGGCGTATCTTGCCACAAAAGAGTCCTGGGGTTTGAAAAATTACATGAATAACCTCAAACCAGCATATGCTTGGGCACTCTACACGAGGCTGCGCCTGGGATCGCTGCCATTACGAGACATAACTAAAAAGTGGGCAGGGTCAGAAAATGTATTGTGTCCGCTGTGTGAGAATGGGGTGGAAACATTGGTGCACTTTTTATTATTTTGTGAGTCATTGAAAGATCTGAGAGCAATGTACCTGATACCCCTATTTAGACAGCGTAATGCCCGAATTGTTAGCAAAGCCATTTGCCTATGTAAGGAGACTACTGATTGTGAAAACAAAAATCAAAATATCTAGACTGAGTACCCCAAAAGGAAATACACCGAACACAGGTTACAAAGGAACATACAAAGTACTTTATTTTATACTAAATCCAGTTACAAAAACAGAGCAAAATCAGATATCTATCGGCCCACAGTACAACACAACGAACTCCAGCGTGGTTCAGTGTGTTCAGTGAGAGACGCTGTACATTAGAATGCATTCGCTTTTTATACACTTGGTGGGCACGATGTCCAGCCCCACTTCGGGTTAATATTCCACTTAATACATCACTGATCTAGGGTTCGTGCCAAGTCTCGAACAACCGCACATAACTGTTTTGCCTTTAATACATGTATCAATAAGCCTATGCAATAACTGTGTGATCTGGGATTTTTCCATGCTAGTCTTCTTAAACATTAATACAATGCGGTTAAACAAGTGTTCTATGTTCAGTATTTGAATACATTGTTTTTATATTACACTTGTGGCTTAGTTTCTTTACACTAGTAATCCCTTACACACAAGTCAACGAAGGACAAGGTCTCAGTTCATGACCTCAAAAAGTGGCCTGCAGGCAAGTTACATATTAGCTATGTACAGAGGTCAAGACTGCCATGTTGTATTTTGGAATGACATCGTCCACCATTTTAACTCACAGGGTGACTTTTACAAAGCGAATCCTAATATGGCGGCTTACATTGATTTTAAGGTCAGGACCTTGCAACACGGATTGTTTCGCAAGCGACTTTTGAGCAGCTTGGCGTAGGCCAATATACATACATTTATTGCAGTAGGAGGCACGATATAATTTCCTTTTCGACAAACCCTCCTTTTGGCCTATGCCAAGTGCTAGAACTACTTTGGATCTCCTTACAAATAACTCCATGCATCATCATCCATGCACCCTGAATCATTGTCAGAAATATCTATTGCCATCAGGTCATTTGCTAAAATTTCTTTCAACACATATTCTTTTGAAGTTTTGTCCGGGGCATACACTTTATGACCTATCGAACCTATCGCTTGTGTGCAACATCCCCCTAGCATCGAACACATACCAGCTAGACACTGAATATAGCAACAAAGAAACAACAGGATTCCAAAAATAATCAGAAAGACCGAAAGTACCTTCCAACCCCAAGATCGCAAGAAGTCCCAGAACCAAGCGCTAAGATCCCAGTTTCCCTCGAGAACATGCACTTCGGAACTAAGGAAGTGCAGATTCTGTATTGCCTTGAAGATAGTTGGGGAGGAATCTGGTACGAAAACACAGCAAGCGGACCCCACTAATTTACACACTCCACCACGCTCAGCCAGAATGACATCTAATGCCATTCGGTTTTGAAGTGCTACTAGTCTTATCGCCTTTTGTTCTAACGTCATATTATAGAGTATGTCCGTGGTCCGGTTGATGGTTCTCTCCAGTACTCTCGCTAGCTTTCTAATGTCTTCCGAATTCGCTATCTGCCCCCAAAATGGCACAACTGATTTTGCTATATCTCCCAAGATTTTTGCTGGGGTGTCACCATTCCCGTCCCGCCGTGGACGAGCCTTTGAAACTTCTCTTGTACTAGCTATAAACACCCCAGGTAACAGGATCCCTAAATAACAGGTTCCCTGCCAATCCCTGGGCAACCACGGGAATGCTACATTACCGCAGACAAAGTAGACAGGTTCGCCTACATACAAAGGTCTGTTTTCCCCAGCCAAATTTGCAACGTTGGCACAACCTAGAAAATTTCCCATTGACTGAGTTCCATTCCTCTGTATGCAGAAGGAAACTGAATCGGGGCTATGATTAACAGTGTAAGAAGGAGGCATGGCATCCTTATTGCCTATTGAAGCCATTCTAAAGGAAATCAAAGATTGGAAAGGATGAGACAGTTTATCAGAAGGCCTAATAGAAGCAACATTCAGTTTACTCCTGTTTGCGAAAAGCGAGCATCCCAGGGGAGTTAAAACACGTTTCTCAAAACTATTCAAATTGGTGCCCTGAGATGCTATCATTCCACCAGCCAAAGAACAGTGCTCTAAGAGAAGCATAGCAAGCAGTTGTCAAAGGTAAAGGATGAATATACCAACCTAGCCCCTTATCCCGTGTTGCGGCAAATGTGAGCAGACCCAACAGTTAGACTTATTAAAAATGGCATGCGTAGCATTCATGATAAGCAGTAGAGTGTTACTGTGGTACCTTTGTCTATGCTGAGAATCCCTAGGGGATAGAGTATGCGAATGTACAAAGGGAGTAGGAATAATAGGTGTACTTTCAGTAGGTAACAAAAGTTCTAAATAATGAGTTTCCTCAAGGTACCACAATCCCAAGGCAGCGACTATTAAAAACCCAAGTATCATTATAAAAATACAGCAATACGTTTTCGGGGCCCAGGCATTTTGTCCATCGTCCCGGTTGGTCACCCCCTTATTTACAAGTCCCATACGAGCGGTAGCGGTAGCAGGCATTGTAGTCTTCAAACGGATAACCCAATGTTCGTTGCTGGCAACGTCCTGGTCGAGCTACTTCTTAGTCCTTCCACAACCCTAGCCAACAGAATCCCCTTTCTCAAATCTGGGCAAAAACAAGCCCTCGATGATCCTTTTCTTCTTCAAATGCACAGCCGAACCGTGCCGTAAGTTTATCAGATGCACAGCAAAACCGTGCCGTAAATCTATCTTCTTGGACGCAGGTTGTACCTCACTTTTCCCGGTACTGATTGATCCGGAAACAATATGTCGTCACTTCCTGTTGGAAGCAACGTGTCGGAAACAAGTGAAGATGACGAATTTGAAATAGCAGTTTCCGGATGCAAAACTTTTGGAGAGTGTGGAGACAAAATGGCAGTTTCCCCAGGCCTCACTGGCTCAGAGAGATTCTCCAACACACTCTCCGTGCTACTTACTGCTTTGGGATCGTTGGTCGCAGTGTTAGCAAGGGGTTCTGTTTCTTCTGTAACGTGTGGCAAAAGGTGAGGAAGTTTCTTGACGTGGGACGCGTGGATCCAGTTCTTTCGCCCAGCGACCCGCACCGCTGTCTGGGTGACCAACAGGACTTGGAACGGCCCACGCCAGTGAGGCGCAGGGCAAGAGGAGCGGTCAAATACCTTGACGAGCACCCAGCTTCCAGGCAGTATGCTGTGGCCCGGGCCCTCGTATCGCACAGGTAAAGCTTCTCATACCTGGTGATAAATCAAATACAGATTTTAAGTCAACTGGCTACAATAATCTGAAAGTAATACATTTTCAACATTTCTCAATGAATTGCACTTAGGAAGGTTCCAAATATTGGCAGGTCTCCCATTACCACCTCAAATGGAGAGAGCCCAGTCTTAGTTTGAGGAGTTGTACGCATGGTTAACAACATGATCGGTAAGGCGCCTGGCCATTTTAGTTTGGTGCCGGCACACGTCTTAGCGAGCTTGTTCTTAATGATACCGTTGTGTCTTTCTACTAGTCCGGCGCTCTGAGCATGTCTGGCCGAATGGAACCGTTTGTCAATTCGTAATGCCGTACATATCTGCAGAATTACAGCACAAACAAAATGTGGACCATTGTCCGACCAGATAACTCTTGGTTGCCCTAACCGCGGGAAGTATTCCCTTAACATGATTTTTGCAGTAGTCATGGCTGTAGCATCTTTAACAGGGAAAGCCTCAACCCATTTACTAAAAGCGCAGATAACCACCAGCACATATTTTTTATTATCACAGCGTTCCATTTCAATAAAGTCAAAGTGGATCACTTCGAAGGGGACAGAGGGTGGCACAAAACTTCCCCTTGGAATTACTGTCCCCTTTCCCACATTGTGTTGTAGGCAAATCATGCAATCCTGAACGTAGTGCTGGGCAATTTTTGAAATGTTGTCATTCACCCAAACCTTCTCTAACATTTTTGTCATCTTCTGGGCACATACATGCGTAGGACCATGGGCCATGATGACCATCATCATTATATACGCGTCAGGGAGTAGCTATTTCCCTTCTACTATGTCCACCCAACACCCGTCATCATCAAGTTTCCACAAGCCTTCAGCCCACCTTTTGGATTCTTCTAACGTGGCATCAGCTTGGATATCCCGTACAGACCCAACACCCTCATCCATTGCATAAGCATTTACAGACTCCCTTGAAACATACATCTCCGTAAGGAGATCGGTAGCAGTTTGTCTAGCTATCTGATCAGCGAAAGCATTCTCTTTCCCTATATCATCTGTAATCTTTTGATGTGCTGCACATTTCATAACTGCTAACTGAGTAGGGAGCACAAGCGCTGAGAGTAGTTGTACTATTAGGGAGCCATGTTGGATTTTGGTGCCATGTGAAGTTAGGAACCCTCTCTCTGACCAAAGTTTCCCAAAATTGTGAACCACCCCAAAGGCATACTGACTATCAGTATATATATTTACTGCAAGCCCTTCGGAAAGTTCACAAGCTCGGGTTAATGCTATAATCTCTGCGGCCTGCGCAGAATTATGTGTGATTCTCTTAGTTTCTACAATCGTGCTCAATGTAGTGATCGCATAAGCGGCTGTGGATGTACCATCCGGAAGTTTGAAGCAGGAGCCATCATAAAACAGCTCTCCTTGCGGGTTATCCAAAGGAGTATCTTTCAAATCAATTCTACCCTTTGTCTCTTGTTCGGTCGTATACAAACAATCATGTGGCACTTCATAGCTGCAAGTAGTATCTTGCGGGAAAGGTAGGAGTTCAGCCGGATTAAGAACACAACACCTCTTAATTTGAATGTGAGGAGCAAACAAGATCAATTCATATCTTGTCAACCATGCAGAAGTGAGGTGTTGCGTTTGAGTTCGGTTCAGTAGAACATCTACAGAGTGAGGCACCATCAGGGTTAGATCATGGCCTAGGACCATTCCCTCACTCTGTTTTACAGACGCAGCAGCAGCAGTGACAGCTCGCAAACATCGTGGCAAAGCGCATGCTACAGGATCAAGGGCGGAAGAAAAGTAACCGCACGGCCTATTCTTTCCTCCATGTTCCTGCGTTAATACAGCCAAAGCACATCCATCACATTCATGCACAAACAACACAAAGGCCTTTTCATAGTTTGTTGTGCCCAAAACTGGTGCAGAGCATAATGCAGTCTTAAGCAAGTCAAACGATTGCTGGTGTTCCGCGTTCCATGGCAATAGCGAAGAAATGCCCTTCTTCGTCAACGCCAACATCGGTTTGATCACTAGTGAAAAATTTGGGATCCACAACCTACAGTAAGAAGCCATACCTATCAAGGCTCTAACTTCCTTCTGTGTATTTGGGACAAACATGCCAGAAATGTGTTTTATTCTTTCAGATGTCAATCTTCTTCCCTCCTTTGACAGCAGATAGCCTAAATAGGCGACCTCCTGGCAACAATATTGACATTTTTTAAGCGAAGCTTTGTGACCATGCTAGCTGCTAGCTAGATGGATAAGCAATAACACAGTGCCCTCTTTACAGGCACTCTCAGAGTCAGCAGCTAAAAGCAAATCATCAACGTACTGAAGCAAAGTACAGGTAGAGGGCAATTCAAGGGTATCAAGTTGTTCTTTCAAAGCCCTACTATAAATGCTAGGACTCTAGGACTCTCTGTGTACCCTTGAGGTGCACGAGTAAATGTGAACGAGCGTCCCCCTAAGGTGAATGCGAACAAATATCTACTATCCTTGTGTATAGGAATACTAAAGAAAGCATTCTTTAGATCCACCACACTAACGTAAGTAGCTGTAATCATGGTTAGAATTGTCGTTACATCAGGCACAATTGGAAATTGTGGAGCCACGACTATATTAATGGCACGTAAATCGATTATGAAACGGAATGGAATTGCATTATCGGCTTTCTTATACACGGGTAAAATCGGACTGTTACACAAACTTCCTGAAATTTCTTCAATCACCCCTTGATGCACAAAATCGGAAACAATGCATTTCAAAGCTTGCTCGCCCTCAACTGAAATCTTATACTGGGGAATGCGTGGCAGCTCAATTCCATGCTTCAAAACTATCTTAACAGGTTCTATCTGTAAAACACTGACATCATTGTCGTCAACAGCCCATAAGCTCCCTGGTACATTAATGAATTCTGGCGGCAAAGGTCTAGTCAAAAATTGCGAGACAGAAGATTGCTGTGGTGAAATCGTCAAGCGCACTCCATCAGAAGAACAATAAATCACTGCATTTAATTCTTTTAACAGATTCAACCCCAGCAAGTTCTCTCCACAATTTGAAGTCAACAGAAATGGACAGTGGTCCGTAATGGGACCCAAAGAAATAGGTACCGGCAAAGAAACCGGACAAACAACTGGTGTGCCAGAAAACCCTACAGAAATGTTGGTTTGCCCTGACAGTGGAATGTTTGGAACCCGTGTATGATCAATGGAACACTTCTGTGCTCCAGTGTCTATCAAAAACTGATGTTTCCTATTTCCCACCATCATTTCAACGTAGGGACCTTTCTGATTGACGGGAATAGGTGTAGGTTCCAAACCCTGCTTCGGGCAATCCTAACGAAACAGAATATCATCAAAAGGAAGCTCTTCAGATAAATATGCAGCGGAAGGATGATCAAATATGTTCCTGGTGTCCACACTTGAAATCTGATTATCCTGCGAGAAAGGTTGCTGAGGGTCCTGTGCAAACTGACCTCTACCAGGGCCCCCTACACCCGGGCGACCTCTGGATCATCTACCCATATTTCCAAATGTATTATTTGACCTTTGTTGAAGGGCGGGGCATTGTGCTCGCCAATGACCCTCTCGACGACAATAAGCGCACTGGTTAATGTTCACAGGACTCAAGGGCACATTCCCCTGCGGGATATACTGACCTCTAACCTGAGAATTACCCCCACTGGGGCATCTAACAATTTGCTGCAATAGCACTTTAGTTTTCAAATCGCCTTTTCGTTTTTCAACCCTATCTTTTTCATTATTGACACGGTTCTTGAAGTACTGAGCCATGTGCAGTACTTCTGATTGTGATTTCGCCTGCCAAGCGCTCTCAGAAGACATAATTTGTGACTGGATGTCGGGCAGCAATCCACGCACAAATTTGTCCACAAACAACCTTTTCCCAGACTCTGTGCCTAGGTCTTGTCCACTGAAATCCGAGAATACCTGTTCGAACCGATTAAAGAACTCGGTAGTACCCTCAGACTTTCCTTGGACACAGGCCATAAGTTTGTCCCATATAATTCTTTTTTCTGGAATTCTAGTTTTTAATTTTGCAATAATTCTATCAGGCAAAGTTAGTATCACCTGAGGCGGTCTTTCACCAGCTGGTCTTTCTCCATCGAGTCTAGTTATATTCACCCATATATCTCCCAATCCTCCTACATCGTCTATAGTTCTAACTTGTTTCCACAAATCTACGGGCAGGAGTACAGGGAATAACAAATCAATATCGTGTAAGGTGAATACTTAGGATTGCAAGACGGACTCTATTTCTTTATAGACTCCTGTCGGATTTTTCCTAATATCAGGAATAGATTGCCTAATAGTTTTCACTTCCTGTCTTGAGAATGGGACGTGAACGAACTGCGATACATAATGTGCAGGAATGTTCACAGCAACTATACCCTGTGCAGCATCGGCCGCAACCTCAACCTTCGGGACAAATGTCAGAGGAACCTCTCTCATAGGCAACTGAGAAGTAGGTGACTCCGAACGCTTACTAAGCAACAGAGCCAAATCGAGTGCTAAAGCAGTCGAAGAAGTGTCAAGTGAAAAAGCTCTCTTGTAAATACTCAATAACTCTGTGGGACAACTAATCTTTCTTTTTACACAATCATCCTGTAGGTACTCTATCATCACCTGTATCACTTTCCTCTGCATTTCTGGCGTATACTGACTATACGTGTCATATACTTCCACTGGAGTTATCGACATATCCGAAATCCATCTAAGTGCGTCCTTCGTACAAATTCGTGCTTCCTCAGATATCGATTTACGACAAGGAAGGAACCGTTTCTGTACATACATACTTTCCTCCTCGTCATCCTCATTCTGCAACTTTTCTAACTCCTTTCTATACCCAAATAACCTCTTGACATGCTCATTTACCTTCTCCACAGTGTCTATAGAAAACGCTAAAGTTTTTAGATCCCTAAAAACACTAGCTTGATCATCCTTTTCCATACAATGCTTAGCCCATGCAATTAACTCGCGTTTCTTCTCTGGTGGTACAGTATTGTGAGTGACAACCTTTGACCCTGCACCTCGATCGATTACAAGCGGCTCAGAACCACTTGGAAGAGAGGGAGCGGGCAAATTCAATGGGGGTACTATAACTGGTGCGATAAGAAGAGGTGGAGGAGCTGGAGGAAGGGGAACATTAGGAGGAGCAAGAACAACGGGAACAACAGCAGGTAGAGCAGGAATAACAGGAGGAAGAGGCAAGGCAGCAGGAAGAGGAACATACAGAGGTGGCGCAGAGGCACCAGGCCTTTGTTCATTTAACAATTTATCTATAAATTCATCGGAAGCATGGAGGTCTTTGGACGGATATATTTTTTGAATTGCAAGTGAGAAAGCCCTGTCCATATTTCTAGTCGATTCAGAATGTTTATCTTGGTCATACAATAATGCCTTTTCGGCGTTCGTCTTATGACGGCACGCATGCTTCTCTCTACTTTTAAGTTGTTGCAAGGCTTCTTTTTTCAAATTCTGCAAAACATCAAATGCTGCAGGTCTAGCCTTTTTCTTTAATAGAATCGACTCTAAATACTCAATACGAGGAATTTCAAAACTACCAT
Source organism: Ambystoma mexicanum (assembly GCF_040938575.1). Taxonomy (NCBI): domain Eukaryota; kingdom Metazoa; phylum Chordata; class Amphibia; order Caudata; family Ambystomatidae; genus Ambystoma; species Ambystoma mexicanum. The sequence goes on along the minus strand of NC_090929.1, from coordinate 1,270,243,024 downwards.
TGATTGGCCACTGAAGTTCAGAGGCATGTCTGGTTTGTCTGTGCCAAATATCATTAAATACTATACTTCCAATGCTATGCTTGCAGTACATAGTACATGCCAGTGACCCCTCCTGTGGTGCCGGACGGCTAAATTCCAAAGATTGTCTATCGCTGTGGAACAATGCCCTGAAGCAGGTAGACAATTTCCCAGGCATATCAAATTATTGGTGTTACGTGGTCAATAATTGTGTCTGCAGATACAATGCACCAAATTCAATATTTTCATGGTAATTTAAGAGTCGGGTCACGACTCACCTGAACAAACCTAAGGAGGTCCGATCGGATTTCAAAGAATCTTACCTAACTAATCTTACCTCGTGTATGGTGATTTTGGCAAATCTGCCCGCCTCGATAAGTGGACCCTCGTCAAGATGGCGTCTCAAACCACAAGCTAATTGTCCAGGGATCGGGTCGTGCAGCGCTGCTGAGGTGTCGCGTCTCGTTCAGTGGGGCCCCTTTTTGTCACCCTGTCCGATCCCGGTCCTATAGCCTGCGTCAGCCTTCAACAATCCGGCTTCAATCTTGAGGGTCCCTATTCGGGTGCCAACTGTGAAAACAAAAATCAAAATATTGAGGCTGAGTACCCCAAAAGGAAATACACCGAACACGGGTTACAAAGGAACATACAAAGTACTTTATTTTATACTATATCCAGTTACAAAAACAGAGCAAAATCAGATAGCTATCGGCCCTCAGTACAACACAACGAACTCCAGCGTGGTTCAGTGTGTTCAGTGAGAGACGCTGTACATTAGAATGTATTCGCTTTTTATACACTTGGTGGGCATGATGTCTAGCCCCACTTCGGGTTAATGTTCCACTTAATAAATCACCGCTCTAGGGTTCGTGCCAAGTCTCGAACAACCGCACATAACTGGTTTGCCTTTAATACATGTATCAAAAAGCCTATGCATGTGTGATCTGGGATTTTTCCATGCTAGTCTTCTTAAACATTAATACAATGCGGTTAAACAAGTGCTCTATGTTCAGTATTTGAAACCATTGTTTTTATAGTACACTTGTGGCTTAGTTTCTTTACACGAGTAATCCCTTATACACAAGTCAACGAAGGACAAGGTCTCAGTTCATGACCTCAACAAGTGGCCTGCAGGCAAGTTACATATTAGCTATGTACAGAGGTCAAGACGGCCATGTTGTATTTTGGAATGACATCGTCCACCATTTTAACTCACAGGGTGACTTTTACAGAGAGAATCCTAAAATGGCGGAAGAACCTAAAATGCTGGCTTACATTGATTTTAAGGTCAGGACCTTGCAACACGTATTCTTTCGCAAGCGACTTTCGAGCAGCTTGGCATAGGCCAATATACATATATTTATTGCAGTAGGAGGCACAATATAATTTCCTTTTTGACACTGATTTGAATGTGGTTCACTTTGTCGCCAAGTATATCCACAGAGCCTGGCTAGGGAGGAACAGGGCCACTATGGCTAGCCTGTGAAGGTTTATGAAATGGATGAACCTCTATACCAAAATCGCTCTCCTGATGTAGAGATCAATGATTGGGATTTAGCTGGATTTTGGTCGAATAATTGTTGTATCGTATGTCATACCTTTTAATCCTATTAATTGTATTTTAGAGTTTATGAATTGACAGTGATTTCTATTAATATGTATTGTTGCGATACTGTATGATTATTTACTGATGTGATGCTAACTGATATGGCTTATGCCAAATAAAGGTTATTTTGAATTGAATAAAACCAATGCAATACTTCAGGTGAGTAAACCAAATATTAACACTTGTACTGGTAATGAACACAGTTCAAGGTAAGTAAAAGCACTAGTTATAGCAACTCAGAACATTTTCTGTTGTAGGAATAAAAAGGTTAAGCAACACCAACAATAGCTGGTCCGCACTTTAAAAGACTTATTTTACTCATCAGAAGCCTTATGGGTTTAGCAGTCCATCCCTATCTAGTTACAAATTCTTCAAAGTCAGATTGGAGGTAAAGCAGGTAACGCACAAATGCAGAAAAGGCAGTTACAGAGGATTCTGCCATTATAAGTTAGTACTGGGCTTTTGCAGGTCAAAAAAGGTTTCAGGGACCTTGGGAAAGGCACCCTATGGGCGCACAAGCATTAGGCCTGGGCGAACGGTATGGGCAAATACCCTAACACCGGAATCAGCCCTCCTGCACCAAAGGAGCGACAGAAAGGCACTAAGTAAGTATTATCCTGCGCCTCACGATACCTTAGGAGGGATGAAGAAGTTGCAGCTGGACGCCCTCACGATGCATCAGCTGTGGACCCGGTCTCCTGTTCCTTGGTCATGGTGACGAAAGGAGGGGCTCTGGAAAGGATTTCACAGCAGCAGTCGAGACAGGAGGCCTCCAGCAAATGATTCTTCATGCTTTATTGTGGATCTGTGGTTTTGGTGCCTTTTCAGAGACACCCGTGAAGAACGGTTCTCATCTGATGAATTTTCCTTGCTTGTTCGGTCCTGCCCTCTGGTGAGGGGATTTTGAGCAGGGAGATCTTGCATCTGGCGGTCTGGAAGGAGTCCACCAAAGTTTCAGGAGAGTTTGTTCACTGGAAGACGATGCACTGCAGGATGGTCGCAGGTCCCAGACAGCCAGCCTCCCATTTGATACAACAATTTTTATTGTTTTTTCACACAAAGAAAACACACGTCTCGCACCGCGAGAAAACAGTTACGTTCCTCCCCCACCCACCAACAAACACTTTTCACATATCCATTACTATAATGCTCCTAGGCGTTGTCAACCGTCTTTATCGTGCTTGTAGCGTGTAACTCTGTAATATCCGTTCATGTCCTTGGGTGCTACCTCCCTGCCGAGCAGGGGGCATCTTTCAGTGTAAGTCTTCCCACTTTTGCCAAATTTTCGGGCCTTTTTCAGGGCATCCCCTGGCCGTGTAGATTCTTTTCTCCATTGCGACACAAATGCTCACGTCCGTGGTCCATTGTTCATATTTTGGTGCTGATTCAGAGCCCCAGAGTTGCGCTATGTTTCTTTTGATTAATGCACTGGCCGTGAACAACAGCACTTTTTCGTACCGTGACAGTTCAATCTCATCATCTATCCCCAATAATAGCAGTTTTGCATTTCTGTGAACCTTTTTGCCCAAAACCCTTGAGAGATCGTCGCAGCACTGCTGCCAATAGTGTCGAATTATGGTGCAGTCCCATAGAATGTGAAAGAAGGTGCCCTCATCTCGTTTGCATCTCAAACACGTGGAAGAGGAAGCCCTACCCCATTTGAAAAGGGCAACCCTCGGATAATATATTCTATGCAGTATCTTTAGTTGTACCAATCTCAATCTGGAGGAGATCGCTATTTCTCTAGGGAACATCAGGGCAGTTACCCAATCCTCAGGGAGCATACTACCTATGTCCCCCTCCCATTTCGTTTTCAGGTTCGTCAGTTCCTCGGTGGCAAATGACGTTATGACACCATACATGGTAGATGTGACTTTACTTTTAATCATGTCTGGGAATAGGTTACGTTCCAAAGGGGTGTATTCTGGCATGTCAAGCATCTCAGGAAGATGAGTTTGTATGGCGTGTTTGAGTTGTGTGTAACGATACTGCTCTTTAGTTGTCAGACCGGAGTTGGCGATTAGATTCGCAAGAGGTACCATTTCGTTACCTCGTATTACATCGCCAATTTTGGTGATACCCGCTTGGGTCCAGGAGTGCCATTTTGGAAGTTTGTTCACTTCCGGAAGCAGTTTATTATTCCATAAAGGTTGAGCTGGGGTCAGCTTATTATCCCAACCTAGGTATCTGTGGACGTTCGACCATGTTAATGATAGGTGTGAAAGCATGGATGGGGTAGTGGCTCGATCTTTTCGTCGATAGAGGTATCGAAGTATGGGCCGTTCTTTTTGGGTAGGGTCTGGTTCTCTGTTGTGTGGTAGTGTCATGTCTGCGTGGAGTTTGTCGTTCACTATTGCCATTTGACTGGCCCAGTAATAAGTTTGCACTCGGGGCAATCCAATCCCACCTTCCCATACGGATCTTTGTAGCGTGGTTAGTGCTAAGCGCGGATGACCTCCCTTCCATAACAGTTTGCGTAGCGACTGGTCTATTTTCCGAAATTCGTTAGGAGCTATGGGTAGCGGTGCATTTTGAAGTATGTAAAGGAAGCGGGGGAGTGCCAGCATCTTAAACAGTGCGGCTCTGCCTAGTAGTGTCAGTGGTAGGGACAATCAGTGCTGGACGTCTTCTTTGAATCTCGTCATTATTGGATACAGGTTATTGGGCACATAGTCTGTCAGGTTGTTCGTGACTTGTATGCCTAGGTATCTGAACTTCTCCTTCTCCACATAATATGGACAGTCATCCGGTACTGCATTGTCTATGTGTTGCAGTGGAAACAATCTGGATTTATTCCAGTTGACGCGAAGACCGCTGAATGCGCCGTATTTAATTAATAATCGCGTCACTATGGGGCAGGATGTACGTGGGTCTTTCAGGTATACTAACAGATCATCTGCGTAGAGGGATACCTTGTCCTCCCAGTTGTCTGCCCACCTAAAGCCACTCCATGTTTGCGTAGATCGCAGTAGAATTGCTAGGGGCTCAATTGCTACTGCAAAGATTAGGGAAGACAGGGGACACCCTTGTCTCGTGCCTCTGCCTAAGTAGAAGGGGTTGGAGACGTGTCCATTCACTTTCGTGGCTGCTTCGGGGCGGTTGTAAAGTAATTTGACCCAGCTCGTGAAGTATGGTCCAAAGCCCATGCGTTGCATGATCGCCCATATTGCCTCCCAATAGACTGAGTCGAATGCCTTCTCGAAGTCTACAGCGAGTAAAGCCAAAGGATCCTGAATCTCAGGTGTTCTCTCCAGTGCAGTATGCAGCCTGTATATGTTTTGTCTAGTAGACCGCTGTGGCATGAATCCACACTGGTCGGGATGTATGAGTGTGTGTATGACCTGTTGGAGGCGGTTGGCTAGCACCTTGGCCAGCACCTTGGCTTCGCAGTTTATGAGAGAGATGGGCCTGTAGGAGCTGCACTTGTCGGGTGGCTTGTCTGCTTTGGGCAGGACCACAATTGTGGCTTTCCTTAGATCAGGGGGGAGACAGCCCTGTGAGTGAGAGTGCTGTAGTGCGCGAAGCAAGTGTGGGGAAATTATGTGTGCACCTATTTTTTTCCATGTTTCAATGGGGAAGCCATTCGGACCCGGGGTTTTACCTGATTGGATTTCTGACATGGCTTGGGTCAGTTCGCCTTCAGTGATTGTCTGTTCTAACAGGGTAGACTGTTCTGCACTTAAGGTGGGGAGGGCAATCTCCTCTAGGACATTCATCACGGGTGGTGAGGCTGGTGCCCTATATAGCTCAGCATAGTATTTTGCGAAACCCTCCGCTATGTCTGCGTCCTTCACCAATGGGTCTGATTCTCCTGTTGCTAGTTGCCTGACCTGGCTGGATCCCAGGTCTTTGCGTTCCAGCCATGCCAGCATCTTCCCGGCTTTATCCCCCGTTTCGTATATCTTTGCACGCATTGCGGTATGCGCCTGCTTTGCGTTATCTAACGCTATGTGTTGGAGTTGCGCCTGCGCCAGTTGTAGCGCACGGTGCGTTTCCAAGTTGTCATGGGCTAGGTGTTCGGTCTCTGCTTTCTGCACATTTGCTTCGGCATGGTGTATTGCCTCTGTTTGTTTCTTTTTATGGGCTGTGATCCAGGCTATTATTTCCCCTCTAAGTACTGTCTTGAACGCCTCCCACAAGATTACCGGGCTATCCACTGAGTTGGTGTTCCTTTCAAAGTATTCTTCAGTGGTCTTTTGGATGTGTTCAACCAGCTCTGGGAAGCCTAAATAGTAACTGTTCAGTCGCCAGCTGGGTGGTGGGATCGAATTGTTGGTATTAAGTGTTGTCACAAGCGGGGAATGGTCTGATATGCCTCTGGGGAGAAAGTATGCCTCACGGACCTCGTGCATGTTGTTCAGTGGCAGTAGGAGGTAGTCTAACCTAGACAGCGAGGCATGTGCACCGGAATGGTATGAGTATTCCCTTGTGGCGGGGTGTAGCGTTCTCCACACATCCTGTAGTCCCAGTGCGCCCACAAATGTGGCGAGTTTTGTGCGTGCATTCGGATTTCTAGATCTTCTGTGTGTTCTGTCAAGGTCCACGTCCATTACTTCATTAAAGTCTCCCCCGATCAACGTAAGGTCTGCAAGGTTGTTCATAATTAGAGGCGTAATATCGTTAGTCAGGGGGGTCAATAGGTTAGGAGGTGCATACACCGCCATCATGGTCACTGAACGCTCTCCAATCGTGCCTGTCGTGAGTACAAACCTCCCTCCCGTGTCTTGCGTGGTGGATTTGGGGACAAAGGGAAGTCTTTTATGTATGAGGATCAGTACCCCTCGTGACCCCATGGTGAAACCGGCGTGGAATGCTAGCCTGTAGTTGGTGCGTCTAAAGAATAAGCAGTTGGTACCGGCTAGGTGTGTTTCCGTCAGGAATACTACATCCGGGGAGTGTCTATTCAGCGTTTGCAGCACTAGGCGTCTTTTAATGCAATTGCCGAGCCCATTGACGTTCCAAGTCAACACTCGGATTGTTCTATTTCTGGTCACGTTAGTGATTCCAGCTATTCGTCATGTGTTTCAGCGATAACAGGGTGCACTAGTCCCCCGATAGCACTGTGGCGTTTCATGTTATAATGAGAACAGTCAGGGTTGAAACCAGGCTGGTGTTTTATCGGGCGTGATTCCATTTGTGATGTGTAGAGTGCTAGCAAGTACAGATTGACAATTGGTGCGTTAAGGGTGGTGTAGTCTTTGGCATTACAGGTGGCGTGGTATCTCGGAACATAACTAACTTGAAACAAATCCCCATCCCCCCTCCCTATACTCCTCCCCAACATGAAGTATCTGTCGCCCTAACTCTACTGGCTACAAACAACTATATCGCCAGATTCAACTTAATGTGAGCTGTTTACACCTTTCTCCCGACTTACTGTTCTTGTGCAAGTCTGGTGTTCCAGGTCACAAGTCTCGATCTGAGGGCGTGGCTTTGGCCGATGCAGTGAGTGCCCCCGTGCTTCCCAGGCCGCGTGCCTTACATAGCACGGTGTGATCTAATAGTTCGTTAGGTGTGTCGTGGTCGAACAAAATGCCTCATCAGTATCAATGTTTCAGTCCATTTCCTCTTGTTGTGGTGGTTCCTGCACCGGGGGTTGTGGAGCTGGGCGTCCTCTGTCCGGTGGTGGGCGGCGGTTTCTGTTTCTGCCTCTGTTGTTTGCGAGTGTCCAGTCGCCTGCAATGTGCTGCTTTGCCCAGTTCCATGCTTCTTTCGGGTCTGAGAAGTGTATTGTTGTCCCACCGTGGTAAATTTTGAGCTGGGCCGGATAGAGCAGGCCGTATTTAACGTGTAAGGATTGGAGTTGCCTTTTGAGCTGATCAAAAGATTGCCTGGCTCTCTGGATCTCCCTTGTGTAGTCAGGGAAGAATGTCACTCTGGATCCATTGAAGGTCAGTGTGCCTTTGGCTCGCGCCGTCTGGAGTAGCGCATCTCTATCTCTGTAGTTCAGCAGTCTTGCGACTATGGTGCGTGGCGGGGCGCCGGGTATCGGTTTTCCAGAGGGGACACGATGCGCTCGTTCGATTGAAAAGAACTTCGAGAATGTCTGGGGCTCAAACATGTCGGTGATCCATTGTTCTAGGAACAGTTCCATGGAAGGGCCCTCCGTTTTCTCCGGTACGCCCAGGATGCGCACGTTGTTTCGTCTCGATCGGCCTTCACTGTCCTCGGCCTTCTCCTCCAGTGTTTTCAAACGCGCCACCACTCCGGCCATCCTCTGTTCCATCGTGCGCAGCCCATCTTCATTCCCAGAGATCCGCTGTTCCGCTTCTCCCGTGCGGGAGGACAATTTCTGGAGATCATGACGGAGAAGCGAGACGTCTGTACTGATGCTGTCCATCTTTTGTTCCATAGAGGTTCTGGAGTTAGTTATCGCCGCCATGATGTCCTTTAGGGATATGGCTTGTTCTGTTTCTAGCATGGGGTTCGACTGTTCGTGGTCCGTTTGTGCGTTTGCTGCGGCCGTGGTGAATTGATCTATCCTACTTTGGCTGGTCCCTCTTTTTGTTTTGTCCTTCCCCGTAGTGGCCGGCATGGTTTGTGGCGTTTAAACGGTACCGTCCGGGGCAGATGTTTCGTTGGGCAGCGTCGTTCGGGTGGGGTCCGCTGGACACTGTGGTAGGGTTTAATACGCAGTTGGGTCTGTACGGTGTCCAAAGCCGCGGCCACCAATCATCGGTGTCTCGCCGTGAGTAGGTGTGCCGTGAGGTAGTTTCACCTCGTATTCCGTTGTCGACGGTTCTCGGGCAGCGGGAATGGGCGAGGATGTAGATCGGTCCCACGGGGTCCCTGTGCCCCAAAATGGCGGGTTCCCGCTTTCCCTTTATCCCCCTCTCCGTACCGCAGGATAGAGGTGGTAGTCGTCCGGTGACGGGCAGGGGTCCCCTCAGGAGTTCAGTGGTCGCTCCGGTGGCATCTGCAGGCCGCGGCCGCATGTGCGGGAATATTGGTGCGAGGCCGTGTGCCTACTATCACTGACTGTCGACGCCGTGTCCAGGGGCGTATCTCTTCCGTTTCACGATTTATCCTCGAAGTTAGGATCCTTCGTTTGCCGTGCGGTCCGGCCTGGCCTCGACCCCGTCGGCCGCCGGTGTTCAGGCAAAATTCAGTAGTGCTTGTTGGTGACCACGGCACCCTTTGTTCATCCGCGGTTCGCGGCGGCCATCTTGCGAGCTCCGCGGCGCGTCCGCTCGCTTTCAGAAATATCTTACTAAGTGGGTTCCGCGGCACCGATTTCCTCCAGGAACCGGTCGGGACATTCAGCAGAGGTTCCCACGTCGAATAGACGCTTTTTGGTTGTGCAGGAAGCAGGATTGTTTCAGGATACGGCTAGCGGCCCGGGAGCGAAGCGATCTCACGTCCTCATCGCTCGGCTGTTGGCCACGCCCCCCAGCCTCCCATTTGGAACTGGATCCAGCAAGCATGCCAGAAGACAAAGGGCTACAGGGTTTCAGACTCCTCCCTCGTTTCCTGTCTTCACAGACACTCTGCAGCCTTGGCGGACTTCCCAAAGGATTTCTTCTGAAGACAAAAGTCAAACCAGGACCTCCCCCACCCAGGTTGGTAGATTTAAGACCAAGAAAGGAAAAGCACACAAGAAATGGCAAAAAGAGAAGAGAGACACTATTTTGATGTTGGGTCAATGGTGACCCTTCTGTGCACTACCACAGCTGTGAACACAGCAAGGGTAGGACAAATGTACAAAGGTCGGTAGAACACGTCCACTTCCTCCAGCCATTCATCTATGCCTGTCACTGTAACATAAATGTTACTGGAGCAGTGAGAAAGGGGATACAATGTAACCCCTCAGAAATCCACATAAGGTGTTGTGGGCTGATCTCACAAAAGAAAAGATATGAAGGATGAAAGTATCCTTCTATCCCTGGGAACAGTAGTTTTCACAAGGAAAATAAAAGAATATAAAAAGCAAAGCCCAAAGGGCTCCCAGCAACACTGCACAAAAGATGTCTTTAAAATGTATGGAGAACTCAATAACACAAAGTAAAAACATAATGAACAGGATTTCCATGGTCAGAGCAAAAAGAGTGAATGAAGGGAAAATGGTTCCTCTTACTCAGGAGAACAGAGTCCAGCTAGGGGTATCACAGGTAGAGGGGATTTGGCATAAAAATAAAAAATCTCCCTAAAACCTTGTGTTAGACAATAAAAGGTGGAAGCAATACGTCCCTCCATTCATGTAACTTAATACTTGAATTCAGAGTCAGCACCCAAAAAAGCGATACAAAGATCTCCTTAAACCACTCATTTTAGGGCAGAAAAGAGATGTCAGAACAAAGTGCATGTGCATACAAATTCAATTCAATACAAAAGTGCATCACAGAGTAAAAAGACGTTATCATATTCGTCAAGACAATAAAGAACTTTAAAAATGTTAAAACCTTTAACATTTTAAAATCAATCTAGAGCAAAGAATAAACTTCATTCATACTATTACAAATCTGGTGCATTTGGACCACGCATGATAAAGGAAAGTGCAGACTGCAATTGCCACATCTGGATAGTTAGAGCTTTAACAAAAAGCATCAGCAACTCTTAAATCATAAATTCTGTAGTTATGCAGACAGATCCGTAAGTTACTCTCTCTTAAGGTTCTTATAAGCTGGCTTTAGGGACAGACAATGTTGTAAGGTATGTACTGTATTATCACAAAAGGGACCTTTGCCCGACATCCCTATCTTCCAGCGAGCCTATACACAAGCTAGCTAAAGTGTAACCATGAGCATGTTAAGATACACTCATGAATGGTTTGTGGAGGTCGTACTGAGCTCTCCTACAAACATTCCTGTGGCCGCATTGAGAATGAAACTAGGTACTTCTTTATACACTACTAGTAAATTGACCTGTAGTAAGTTAGTATTGAAAATAAATCAAGCTAGTGTCACTGTGGCTATCCCTGATATATTTTCTATGTCCGAAAAACAAGCACATAATCGAATGTGCAATAAAGCACATCTTGAATTGGATGATTCAGTACACAATTATGTGGAGAATATTGGACTGCCCTTGACAGAGGCAGCATACATTGGTTTCTATCTGCACAGACGAAAGCTCAAGTCACTGGAAGGTGACTGAGTGAGATCTATTGGCATATTAGAGAACAAAATGTGTTATGAGGAGTATGTCAAATAGAGCTTTAAATATCATAAGCCTTTCAGTTAGCTGATTAAGGCACAATCTTACACGCTAAAAGGCTTTATTATCTACCTGCGACTAAATATCTTGCCGGTTTTAGATCACAGAGGCTTATGTGCAAAATATGTAGAAACTAGTAGGCACATTTTGACGGCATGGGAGAAGGTATCTGATCTTCACATTAAGGGCTACGACCGCTTTGGTACAGGGCCAAGCAGTATTGCAACAGATCAGTTTCGGTCTATGATGGTGGTGGCAAAGTCACTTGTGATTACTGCAGCTGCAATGCATGTTTGAGAGCGTATACAAGACATGTTATTAGTGTGCACTCCCAAAACGAAATGATGTAATCTGCTATGCTCCTACTAGTGAATGATAATTTGAATTTGTTGTATACGTGTTGATGTATGTGGATTATATAGTTATGATTTTATGTGTACATTTTAAATTGTTGTTTTAATTGATTTGTATTGATGTGATGAATTGTATCCAAAAAGACCTTATTGTATTAGCCATATGCATTAAATAAAAACAAAAAATAATTAAAACAATTGTTTGTGGATTAAGAAGAGGTATTGTTCCCTACCTGCCTCCTGCTTTACAGCTAAATTTGATAAATCCGTTGCCAGTTTCAAACAGTTATCAATTTCTTTGTGCATGTACTATTCATTCACAGCTTTGATAACCCAGGGTTTACACTCCTTTGTAATATTTCTAGGATTTGACCACATGTCTTCAAAATCCAGCTTCTTGACCCACCCCCTAACACACCTAAACAAAGGAAGAATGTTCCTGCCTAAGGAGCTCATTGTATCCATGGCTGCCTCCTGTAAATGGCTGAATGATGATCATAGGCAATTACTAGATCTTTTTTCTTTTTCGAGGACGTCCAGTTGATTTGTGCGGATGCATTATAGGGCCTTGGCAGTGGTAATTTGGCCTTTGTATAACATATCTTGCAGTGTAGGCATTGCATGGAAAAATTGCTTTCTACCTGCTTTCCTCAATTTGTACAGTAGACATTTTTGGTATTTAATCTATTTATTCCAGACAAAAAATGCATACATTATATGACAACCCATTACCCGTATGTTCTCAAGACCTTGAAACAAGATTATAAGCATTTCACACAATAATTAACTGCCACTCCCTGCCTTGCTTTTATAAATTCTTTCCAAAGGTCTCTGAATTATCCAGTTACTTCTGGGTCAGTAATGGGCATGTACTTGATAAAAGATGGAAATGGTAAGGTGATAGTGGAGGAAATATGGAGCTTTGTGATTTCAACAAATTCCATTACAGAGAATGCTTTTTACCAGGCCCCCCCAAACCCCATGTTTTTCTATAAACCTAAGCCCACTCCATCCCCACCTGTTTTACCCCAATACCCTATCCCCCACAAACATTTTTACCAAATTTCAGCATTGTTTTCGTTGTTCATGTTTTAGGTAAAAAATAATTCTCTGTAATGTATTCGGTAAAATCACTGGATACCAGGAAAATATTAATGTTTAAGTTTAATTCATTATGTTTATATACAGGTTAAGTCGTGTGGTACAATTCCCCCCTAGGGACTACCTTGCAGCGCAAATTTGGTCATTTGGGCACAGCAAGGCATTTTTCTGTCATGTTCTGTTATAGCCATTGTAGTGAGTTCAGCACATATCCCTCTGTATTACACTGGTATGCCATTTCACAAGGGTGAGACAGGGACATACAACTAGCTAGAAGGTCTTTGTGCATGGTGGAGGATATTTATACAGACTAGCCTATGTGTGTTGTTTCTAAACTGAGCAACAGCTTCGGGAAGGGTCTCCTTATGTAGCTGGGTTATTATGTTTTCCCTACAAAACACATAATTGTAATGTAATGTAATGCAAAGTGGTCTTGGGTAGAACACTTTTGCCATTTTGTGCACCCATCAGCACCACGGTTTTCGCATCTTCCTCTTCCACTGTCCCATTAATGATCCCGTCCCTTTTTTCCTATGCACTAATGTGCAGTGTGACCACCAAAAGTGGCAGATGGGTGCTGTACAAGACCACTAACATTTTGGAAGCCTAATGGAACATGGGTCAACATTACAAATTGGGCGGTATTCCGATGGTAAATCTGCCGGAATACCACCCAGCGAATTTACTGTTACTGCCACTTGGTCCGGCAGAATTACCGCCTGATTACAAGTGGCAGTGGCAGTGTAAATCCCAATTTCTTTTAGACTCTATGGATTCTATGGGGCTTTTAGGGCAGAATTACCACTGTAGTAATTCCGCTGCGGTAATTCCACCAATTTTGCAGATTTTTCGGCAGAGAGTTGGAGTATTCTCCTCCAGCATGTTTCTGGAGGTAAATGCTCCACTCCAGGACCATACCCGCAAAATGGCAGAGCGGGAAAAGTGGCAGTAATTCCGTTACCGCCAATTTTTTCCCGCTCTGCCATGCTTGTAATGAGGCCCATGGTTCTGAAAAAAGAGGAGTAGGGTAAGAGAGTTAGTGGAGTAGAGGGAAAAGCAGGTATGTATGTTTTATATGGATGGGAGGACTCAAGATCAATTAGCTGAGAGCTGTGATTTGTGCTCTGGGTGGCTCCCAGGAGGGTGATTTGTTGGAGGTGGAAGTAGCAAGCATATAGCTGCTATGTGAGCTGGTGGTCTGTGTGTGAGTGCTCCAGATAAGATTTTGAAGTGGGAGTATTTTACTTCCTATCTTTTCAAGTTGGGAGTAAAATGATTTTTTAGGGAGTAAAAATGTAAGTCTACTTCCCAATGGGAGTATTTTATAAACATGTCAAAATATTTTAACTGGAAAACGGATTTTATTTTGTAATCATTTCTTTGCTCCTAGTTATTCATGAACATTAAAAGACACATGTCTACTTCTAATCAGGCAGTAATAGTAGTTTCTTCTGGTGGTACTATGTGCACTATTGGTCCATACATATACATGGAGCTGTGTGAGTGAAAGCAGGAGCACTAAGAGGGTAATTCATAGAATTCAGCGCACAAGTGGCGCACGCAGCTGGCGCACAGTGTGCGCGTGCGAATCCCTGCGCCAGCCGCGTGCGCCAAAACCCATTTCCGCGCACAGCGTATTCATGGATTCCAGCCACCGAAACCAGCCGTGGCGCATAGTGGTGCAGCGACCTTGCAGCAGCGCCAGTTACGCCCCCAAGAACGCCTTCCGCGCAGGGAAAAGCCATCAAAATCCCCAATCCAGCGCAAAGGGCTGCGCTAACCCTGTACCAGCACGGCAAGCGGGCTACGTGTATTTCAGGGGTTCGCGTGAAGTTCCACACGCGAATAGCCTGGGCGCGTGTATTTCAGGGGTGCGCGTGAAGTTCCACACGCGAATAGCCTGGGCGCGTGTATTTCAGGGGTGCGCGGGAAGTTCCACACGCGAATAGCCTGGGCGCGTGTATTTCAGGGGTGCGCGTGAAGTTCCACACGCGAATAGCCTGGGCGCGTGTATTTCAGGGGTGCGCGAGAAATTCTACACGCGATTGGCCTGGGTACGTGGATTTCAGGGGTGCGCGAGAAATTCTACACGCGATTGGCCTGGGCGCGTGTATTTCAGGGGTGCGCGAGAAATTCTACACGCGATTTCAGCAGGGTACGTGTATTTCAGGGGTGCGCGAGAAATTCTACACGCGATTGGCCTGGGCGCGTGTATTTCAGGGGTGCGCGAGAAATTCTACACGCGATTTCAGCAGGGTACGTGTATTTCAGGGGTGCGCGAGAAATTCTACACGCGATTTCAGCAGGGTACGTGTATTTCAGGGGTGCGCAAGAAATTCTACACGCGATTTCAGCAGGGTACGTGTATTTCAGGGGTGCGCAAGAAATTCTACACGCGATTGGCCTGGGCGCGTGTATTTCAGGGGTGCGCGAGAAATTCTACACGCGATTTCAGCAGGGTACGTGTATTTCAGGGGTGCGCGAGAAATTCTACACGCGATTGGCCTGGGTACGTGGATTTCAGGGGTGCGCGAGAAATTCTACACGCGATTGGGCCTGTGCGAGTGGGGCAGTGTATTACGTGGGTGTGCGGGAAGTTGAAGAGGTGAATTGCCAGTGTGGGTCCTCCCAGGTCTCCCCTCTACCCCCTCCACGACCTCTGCAGGCAACCCACACCACAGGGGACTACCCTGCACCCCTGGTCATGTCCCGCAGGCAGCCCATCCACCATGGGCATGCCCCCCAGCCAAGCCACATGTCCCCTTGCACCCCCACCCCCCAGCACTGTGGGGCACCTGCCAGCAGGCCCCCAACCATGTCCCACTCATGTCCCCTTGCACCCCCACCCCCCAGCAGGCCCCCACTCATGTCCCCTTGCACCCCCACCCCCCTGCAGGCCCCCACTCATGTCCCCCTGCCCCCAGGTCCTGACGAAACGCAATCATGGCAGTAATGGGCAGCATACCCAGCACAAACACCCAGCCAAGGATTGCATCCACCCACATAGTAGATGCAATTACATGATACAACCCCAATGGCAAGTATGTAAATGAACACATGTCCGTCACACACACATACACAATGGGTGCAAGTGAATGTCAAAACCCATATCATGACATGCATGAAACCAATGAGAAAATACCACAAATGTAAGTAATAAATATATGTATTAAAGATGAAAATGAAGTAAAGAAATAAAACACACAACAATGGGGATGACAAAACAAATGGTCCATGTCCGAGAACTAATAGAAAAAATCAAAAAACAAAGGAATCCAAAAACTAATGTAGTCCAAAGAAAAATAATGGGGGGAAAAAATAAGGAAAAACCATTGCCTCATGGTGAACACAAATATAAATCCAACAAATGTTTTCCAAACATCAAACTATGTACAAGAATATCCCAGGGTCCATGAGCCCAACACCATAAATGAAACCTACTACTACTAACTAATAAAAAAAATATATACAGAAAAGTGGCCATTGTCCGAGCGGTCCAAAAAAAACTTAAAAAATAAAGGAAACCTAACACTAACTAACTAAAGAACTATATACAATGGCAGCGGGCAAGTCCTGCGGCTCACTCTGTGATGTTGCCGACCAGGGCATCATCGAACTCCATGTCGATGTCCCGGAGGCGGGACTCTGTCCTGGCCCCGAGGTCTCGCAGGGACAACCCCGTGTCCACCTCAAACTCCCTGCGAGCTTCCTCGAGGCACTCAGCCCGCCTCAACGCCCGACGCATGGAGAACTCCGCCCTGACCATGGTGAGCCGCTCCTCTTCCGCCCGCTGCCGCTCCGCACCTATCCGCTGGACCAACTGCTCCCACACGGAAGACACTGCATCCCAGGGTTCTCCTGCCCTCCGGCCGATGCCTGCCCCTCTGATCTTGATGGCCCCGAGCCATGATGCCTCCCACGTCGAGCCTGCTGCTGCCTCCGACGCCACTGCCTCTGCCAGCACGACGGCATCCAGGCTGATGGAATCCACCGATGCCGTCGTGCACGTGCCCTGCCAGATGATGCCGGCACATCCTCCATCTGCAGGGGGACAGTTGCTGGTGTGTCCACCCCTGCTGGACCTTCGACTCCCGACTGTGGCAGGGATGGGGTCCCCACCGAGCTGGCTGCGTTGGTCGGGGCAGGTCCACAGGGGGCCCTGGTGGCATCTGGGCCGGAAGACGGCATGGAGCACGACTGGCGCATAGCCTCCACAGAGGAGGAGAGGGTCGCCAGAAGGCCACACACATGTAGGAAACCCCCGACCATGGCGGCTCCCAAATGGTTCACGTGCGCACGGTGCTCTTCGTGATGATGTGCATGCTCCTCCCGGGAAGCATGCACCTCATCACGAATGCCAGCCGTGCGCAACGCGACACCAATCAGGACCCTCTCCACACGGCCAGGGGTCCCCTCGTCCGCAGGTAGAGGAGTGTCAGATGACATGGACATCTCCCCTACCTGCGGACGGGCCTGGGATGGGGCATCCCTGCTGGTGCATGGTGGTGCAGTCACAGTGTCAGGGACAGTGACATGCACAGGCACCTCCACGGCGACCTGTGCTGCCTCCTGCCCCTGGCCCTGGACTGCACCACTTGCACTAGCGGGGATGCCCCCACCAGGCCCCATGTGTGGCTCAGTAGCGGCCTCCTCCCCCTCTGTGGAAACCACCAACCTGGATGTCTCCACGCCGTCTTCCGCCGGTGCAATCCCCTGTGGGGGCTCACCCACCCCTTCCGCTGCAGCCGTGGCGGCATCCCCGCCGCTCTGCTCCACAGCGCCTTCTCCGCCCTCTTCTTCACTTGCCACTGTGTAGAGGGAGACATAGAACACAAGCATCAGGGTACTGTACAATGGTCCCCTAGACAGGAAGCAACAGCAGATGAGTGGCACTGTCATACATCACTTCCATCATGTCCCTCCACAACACATGGGTCAGTGCAGGCAAAACACATACAGTAACAGCCATGGCGCATGCCATGGACATTGGCATACATGACCAAGGGACTCATGATTCATACAATGTTGGTTTTAAACTCACATGCATCATGGGTCTTGCCATCACATGCACACACCTCACCGTAGTTCCATCCATCTGGCCTCGTACACCACAGACGCAGTGGATACAAGGATGACTAGGCTGCATCAGTGAATCTGAACATTGTCACAGACATGTGTCATGCATCCATGGCAGTTACAAGTCACAGACACGCAGGTCAGACACACACACATGGACACCATACGTGTACATGGGACCAGCACCCATCCCTCACCCCCACCCATGTCCAGGAACAGAGACTGCCATGCTTCCATGTGTCCATTCCGCACAGAGCCCCCCATGTTGCAATAGAACACATGCACCAACCATGTGGTTCACACATCACTGTACTCACATGCCTGACCATGATGTCCCTGCACACACACATACGTACATGGCCTATGTCACACATACAGGCAGGTATCAGACAACCAGCACACTGCAACATGCCCTGTCTCACACAGTAATGCTTGGCCACTTACCGGCCAACTCCAGATGGGTCTGCCTCCGAAGGATCTGGGCGTGGAGCGCTGGGTCTACGCATTCCAGGACCCTCATCTGGATGTCACTCAGGCGTGCCCGGCCCCCCTCCGCGAGGCGCCGGGCCTTATTGAGGGTCCTGGCCCTCAAGTCCTCCCAGCGCTTCTTGATGTGCTTGATGTCGCGGGTTGCCACCCCCTCCGCGTTGATGGCAACCACTACATCGTCCCAGATCCTCTCCCGTCCTTCCTTGTTGGCACGTGGTCTTCCGAAGAGGGCATCATAATGCCCCAGGACATGCTCCACCAGGACACCAACTTCCTTCTCACTGAAGCTGGTGGCCCTCTGCCTCTCTGGCTGGGGGTCGCCACTGGTCTCAGATGGTGCTTGCCCCGACATGGCGACCCCCGAGGCAGGCGTGGGTGGGCAACTGGGTCCTGGGGCTGGGCTGTGGAGCGATGGTATCCCAGTCGGGAGTCTACTGTTCCAGCAGGGGTGGACACAGCAACTGGACCCCTGCAGATGGCTGATGTGCAGGCACCAAATGGCAGGGCACGGTGGCAGCAGGCAGGCAGGCAGGCAGCAGCAGATGGCACGTGGGAGGCTGCTCGGGGCACTGGGGGGCAGTAATTCGGCCTTCTGGGCAGGAGCGTGGTCTTCCGTGTGTTTTCGCGTGGCCAGCTTGATACGGAGTGATTTGGCACGTGAAAAATCTGCACGTCAGCGTGTAATTCGAGGAAAGGCCCTTAGCGCGTAAGCGCGTCAGCACGCGTACGCGATTTCATTGGACCAAAGGCCCTTACAGCGTAAGCGCGTCTGTGATGTTTTGCACACGGGCGTTGCCCTGGCAGGGCTTGGAGATCCCGCGTGCCTTTATGTTCTGTACGTGCTTTTCGTGCGGTGCGTGTGTTTTCCATCCGTTGGGGTTCACACGCTATTACTTCACAGCGGGTGTTGGCTACGCGTTCTACTACACGCAAGGCAGACGGTGAGTGGTACCCCGCTCCCCCAGGCCCGATCGCGTGAGAAAATTCCTGCGCACCCCTGAAATACACGCGCCCAGGCTATTCGCGTGTAAAACTTCCCGCGCACCCCTGAAATACACGCGCCCAGGCTATTCGCGTGTAAAACTTCCCGCGCACCCCTGAAATACACGCGCCCAGGCTATTCGCGTGTAAAACTTCCCGCGCACCCCTGAAATACACGTAGCACGCTCCCCCAGGCCCGATCGCGTGAAGAAGTTCACGCGAACACCCGAAATACACGTGCCCCACTCGCACAATTGCTGTATGTTGCCACTTTTGTAATGCGCAGGGACGCTACCGCCTGCCTTCGTGTGGCGGACGTGTATCGGCTTGTGCGTGTCTTTCGCTGTGCGTGGCTTTGCCCTATTCGGTTCCATGAATACGTGTGGTTCGGGTGCGTGTGGGCGTTCCCTCTGCTTCCCTGCAGTACATCCCCAGTTACGCCCTTGTTTTCGCAAGTTGTTCCCCATTCCGCGCGTTACGCCCCGTGTTCCGCCCACTTTCTAGTGTATGCGCAGAGGTTGTGCGCTTTCACTGTGCGCGTCGCGCATGTCTTTCGGGATGTTGCAGTGACGTGTGCGCCATGCACGGGTTTGGCGCACATCCCGAGGAAGACACGCGCAGGGACTTCCATGTATCGCACGCGTGCGCCTGTTTTTTTCCGCTTGCGCCTGCTTGCGCCGGCTTGCGCGAAGATTTTCGGCGCACGTTTGTTCCATGAATCGGCCCCTAAGTGTCTATTTCTTATTTTTTTTGCGAGTATTTGTACTCATTTTTATTTTTGGGAAGTATTTGCCTATTGTTTGGGAGTACAAGTGACAATTACGCCCCTTATCTGTAGGGCTGGTCAGGGTAGTTGTGGGAGGGAGTGTTAGTTTGGGTGCTCTTGAGGAGAACATTTATTGGAGTTCAAGGATAGGCTGAAAGGTAGAGTTCCAGTCTGCCATTTGGGTAAAAGCAGATGCCATACATGTTGTAATCCATTGGATAGTGCTCTTCTAGCTGTTGTATGTTCCATATTATGATTACTGTAGAGGTGTTTTGATGCCCCATATATGAAGTCGAGAATTTGAGGCGACTGACCCAACTGGGTCTCATTTCAAGGGTGTTCTTAAGTTCGCCATTGTGTGCAGGCTTATTTGCAGGTGTTGGAGAGAATGCCCTGAATGGGACATTTCCCTATTTCGTTTGTGTATGTGAGGTTGGTTCTCTGGTAAATCTATGGGTCTAAGTTTATGAGGCCATGATATTGCTAAACTTTGACAGGTTCATCCTTTGGGAGTTATTTGTCTGTGCTAGTTTCTCTGTGTTTTCCTCTGGCTACCAGTGCATGCTGGGTAGTACATTGCAAGGATCCGGTTGGTCCTGGTCTTTGGAAGGTGCTGTGCTAGTTTGTCTGTTGTGGCCGTGTAAATGCCAGAATTTTAGAGCTTTTCTGAAAACCAGGTGACGCAACACTGACTGGTGTTGCCTGGGCATTGAATTCCATAGTTTAGTTGACAGGAATGAGAAAGAGTATCCTTCTTCGTGGTTCGACTTGAAGTGTAACACTGCTACTAAGGCAGTATTGCTGGAGTGAAATGTTCTGGCGAGTCTGAAGTGGAGAGTCTCTTTTTGGTTGATTCCGGGGATCCTGCCATGAAAGTCATGATGGGCGATAAGGGACTTGAATGGGATTCATCATTTGACTAGCAGTCAATGGAATGATTGGTGGGATGGGTTGATGTGTTTAAATATTTCCAGAAAGAATAAAGCTACAGCTTTCTGAGCTCTTTGTAGACAGTTCAAACTTTTGTGGGAGATCCTGGTAGCAGCTGATGGTGTATGTGTGCCTGGAGATTGCTGGCACAGTGAATTCTCTGGTTCTGCGTGGGAATGTCAGGTATGCCACAATGCTCTCGATGGATCAAGTTTGGAAGAAGCTGCTTCACATTATGGATTTAACTAGGGTTTCAAGCACGAGTGCCCTGCTCATTGAGAGGTTGAGGTTTTTGACCATCGCTGTTTTCTGGGGGTGGGATCCTAATTCATCATGTCAAGGAATAGATGTTGGGTTGGTTGTTTTGGCGCTGCCTAACATTAGTTTGTTTTGATTGGGTATAGTTTCTGCTTATTTATCATTATCCATGAGTCAATGGGAAGCTGAGTTGTTAATCATTTCAATACATGTCACCCTTCCAAGTACACGAAACATATTGTTTTCTGTCCTATTTAATTATAGTAACAACTATTTCATCTCCCCATCCATTAATCTGTTCTAACTAGACAGCTGAATCACAATGGATTTCTGTGGCCCAGAACCCACTCCCCCACTACCTCTCCTACTGTCCTGCAGTCCGACACAAGAGTGCCCTGCGCTGAATGAGAACCCTACTGCTTTGCTACTTTGCGGCTTTGGTATTTTATCCACCTCATTGCTTTATCATTCATGGGTAGAAGGGCTATCCAGGTTGCAGACAGGGTTGTCCCTTTAAATATTTCATGGTTCCTGGTGAGCTTCCACCACCTCCTGTGCGAGTATCCATCTATTCCTACTGCCACCCAATAACAGTGCAGTGGCCTCAGCCGCCCTTATTCCTTTTGAGGTGACTTATGTTAATGGATGTAGGGTGGATACTCTTCCCCCTACTGCAACCTGATATGAAGCCACATTATTCCAACACCACCAGATGTATTCTGTATTGTTGGCCTGGCCACCCCTTGCCTTCACTCCCCTGATGACTTGCTGGTGGAGGATAGTCAGCCAAAATAGCTGTCATTTCATAAGGGACTGTCACTGTGAAATGCACTGCCAGCAACCATGTGGGTAGTGTGGGCCTGTAATACATTATTGTAGGACATGCACTCCTAACACTACTAATGTATGCAATGGGGATGGCCAGTGCATCTTTTGTGCTGTGGCTCAACCCCTTGGCCATGTGCAGGTCACCTCTGTGGATAAGGTGACGCGCACATTTCCCTAAAAAGTGGTATCTAAATAAAATCACTTTGCTAATTTTACATGCCCCATTTTTTGAGAATGTGTCCTTATATAGATCTCAGAATTGCATAAATAACGATATATATCCAGTGCTGTATTAAGAACTGTATGGTTTTCAGGGAAAAATAATACAATATATAAAGTGGATGAAAGTGTGGGGCAGAGTAAATTGAGAAGCATGAACAATGAGGTGGGTAGGTGCAGAGGAACCTTGCAGGAAAATGAGTTGGGTCCACTTGGAATTAGGGCTGGGCGATGTAACGAATTTTGGAGACATATCTATATATTTTCAAAATCGATATAGGATTA
The DNA here is from genome assembly GCF_040938575.1 of Ambystoma mexicanum. Lineage (NCBI taxonomy): Eukaryota > Metazoa > Chordata > Amphibia > Caudata > Ambystomatidae > Ambystoma > Ambystoma mexicanum. Next base: position 1,270,220,961 of record NC_090929.1, on the reverse strand, counting down.
GACAATATCATTAACATCGAGATATATGTATATATTTATCTGTCACCCATTCATTTATATGATGACAAATCAATATGACAAAATGTCACTTAATGCCTACTGAAGTGCATATACGGATTTGTATCCTACTTGCATTTTATTTTTAGTATTGTCACTATTGTTGAGATGATGTCCTTTTGAATCAGCTGCAATTTTAGGATGAGGTTAACTGACAATCTTAGAGTTGTATTGTATTGTATTGTAACGTTACATATAAAGCGCAGCAAGGCCTGAAGGCATCTAGGCGTTGTGTTTTGCATTTACTGTTTAGTATTAGTACTGATGGCATCTCACATGTAGTTGGCTCACAACTGAGCATTTAATTCACATAAACTATATTGAGATATATATTGTATATCGCCATTCAGCCTAAAAATATCGAGATATGACGTTTGGTCCATATATAGTCCAGCCCTACTTTCAATGGTTCCATGTAATAATGTTGCCACAAAAATCTCGCTATGCAAAAATATCGCCGAAAAATTGCCGTTTTTTGTGGCGACATTATTGCATGGAACATATGGGCGACACCCCCACAATCCCCAAACTTTTTTAATTTACATTTTTTTTTTTCCCCTGTCCCCATATATATGGTCACCCAAATAATATCGCCACAACAATAGTATCGGCCGGCGATACTATTTACGGCGACCATATATATCAGGATATTATTACCTGATACCCTTTCAATGTTATAATGGTGGGTTCTTTAATGTCGTTAGGGAGAGCATTTCAGCAAAGGGGCCAGAAAGAGAGACGTTGTTGAAACAGGAGGCAGAACAGGTTGGGCATGCGGATGGAAAGTGATGAAGGAAGCCGCTAGATTTGAATAAGTACGTGAGTGGGGAGAAGCAGGTGATGGGGTTATCTAGATAATCATGGGTTAAACCCTGGATGGTTTAAAGAATAGTGGGTGTTTCAGTAAGGGTTTTGTTGCAAAGTAAGCCAACCCCCATTACGGTGGAATGCAGTAGTGGGGGAGGGCTATGGAAGGATTCAGAGGTTATAGGTGGCAAAGTTTGAATTTTGTCAATGAGAGCAAAAGAGTTAAGACAAGGGCAGAGGTGGAAGATAGAGCATGGTCAAGTGAACAGAAAACCAGGGTTGATAACAATACTTTTGTGGGAGTAAAGGGAAGAGCGTGAAGTGTGCAGCTTTTCTGATGTTAAGGAGGTTTACCATGGCATGAGTTGCGGAAGGTATGATACATTTGTAAGCGGTGTCTAGTCAAATGGTTGACAGACAAATGGTCGACACAATTTGGTCGACAGGACAAATGATCGAATTTTTTTAAAAATATTTTTTAGGCTTTTGTTTAGGGACAAAAAGGAGTTTTTAGCAAAAAAAAGGTATGATACATTTGTAAGCAGTGTCTAGTCAAATGGTCGACAGACAAATGGTCGACACAATTTGGTCGACAGGACAAATGATCGAATTTTTAAAAAAATATTTTTTAGCCTTTCGTTTAGGGACAAAAAGGGGTTTTTAGCAAAAAAAAGGGGGTTGGGGGGACCCCCCCAGGAAAAAAAAAAAAACTGAAGAAAAAAAAAACATTCGATCATTTGACCTGTCGACCTTTTGGTGTCGACCATTTGTCCTGTCGACCATTTAGATTCGACCAGTTGACCTACAACCTTTGTAAGCTTATTCTATCTGTTGAAAATGATTGTGGGGCATGGGGATGATGTGACATGGTCATGGCGAATGGCACAAGGGATGCAGGGGAGGCAGGAAGGGGTGGAGTGGTATGATCAGGGAGATAGATAACTTTGGTCTCAGCAGAATTCAGCCTCAGGCACTGAAAGGTAGTCAATTGAAGGATTCTCTGAGAGACAATGATATGTGAGTGGAGAGGTCAGGAGAAAAGGGGTAAAGAAGGAAAAGATTTGAGCTTTGTTAGTAAAAAAGGTAGTAGAAGAAACCGAAGGAGGAGAAGTGCTTATCAAAAGTGGCAGTGTACAGGGTAAAGAGTGGAGGGCCAGACACAAGCTTCGGGGACTCCAGCTGCAAGATGTGTGGGACAGAGGTGCCATGTTCTAGAAGATAGAGGAAGATTGATTAGAGAGGCAAGATGCAATTCATGCAGGTGCAACTTCAGTTCTAGTTCCAGGGCTGATTACTGAGAGCTCATTTACCAAAATGGGGTCTCTTTTCACTGAGTTTTGGAAAATAGAGGAAGAAGGCAGTGGGATCAGTGTTGAAAAGTGGATGAAAATAGCTAGGTCGTAAGTGAGTGCCGGAAGGCCTTGTAGATCTGTGAGAGACTGTTGCAGAGATGCAGTGAGTTCCAGAGGGTGGGGCAAGGATTGGGAAAGTGTAGGTACCCCTGTGAGAGCAGCGTTTGTGTGGAATCATGAGTAGGGCAAGAACAGAAGCGCACAGGGTGCAACCTGGGCAGTAGGGAAGGAGATTGAAGGGCAGAAAGCTGGGGACACAATTGAAAAGGCATTGGTAGAGAAAGACAGCCTGTAGCTGGTCTCTATATTCGACAGGGAGCCAGTGGAGTTGAGCCATGAAGGAAGTAACATGGGCAGAATGGCGAAGACCAAAAACAAGATGAACGGCAGAGCTTTGAAGGAGCTGATTCCTGAAAAGTAGAGAAGCAGGGAGGACAATGAATAGTGAGTTGCAAAAAGACATGAGGTTCAGGATTAAAGCAGAAGTGGCAGAAACGTGGGATGAAAGGGTGAGGAAACTAAAGAAGCTATCAACGAAGCTGTTGTTACACATGACCAAAAGAGGACAGTGAGTTAATCTGAGGGACAAGGGAGAGTTTGTTGTCAAATTGGACTCTGCGTCTTAATCAACACAGCCAGATGAGGGCTGGGGTCCATTGAAGAGGGGTGAAAATGGGGGCTCCAGACATCAGAGCAAAAACCAAACTCTAAGGCCCCAATTCTGTCACAGGTGAGTTTCAAGGAGTTTGTTTCCATCCTGGAAGCAAATGCTGACAGACATGATTGGATGTACTGCTCAGCTCCTTCATAAAGATAGGTGACTAGATGTGTGTCATCCACGTAGGTGTACAAAATGGAACCCAGAAGAGGAAATGAAGAGGCAAGAGCCTGGACATACAGACCAAAAAGAAGCGGAAGAGAGAGGATCCCTGGGGGATACCACAGTTAAGGTGATCACAGAAGAGCAGAAGGGGGGAGTATTGAGAGAAAGAAAGAATCAGGATAGGGTTTCTATGCATTTTGCGAAGTTCCAAATTTGACCATGTTTCTATGCATTTACCTTAGATCAAAATGTGACTGTGTTTCTATGCATTTTGCTTAGTTCCAAATTTTACTGTGTTTCTATGGATTTTGCTAAGTTCCAAATTTGACCATGTTTCTATGCATTTACCTTAGATCAAAATTTGACCGAGTTTCTATGCATTCAGCTTAGATCCAAATTTGACTGTTTCTTTTTTTTTTCATTTAGTTTATTACAAACTTTTGAAAAAAAAGAAGAAACAACTTATCAAGAACGAACTATCATTTCTCGCTACAACACTATAAATTGTAAAAAGTGCTATATTTAACACACTATTCGAATACTTAAAACTCTTATTACCACATTAACTTTTAACGTCATAGTCACATCTCATAGTTAAATTAGAAATGTTCCCATTACTCCACTTCAGAAAGTCTGATTTCCAATTGTTTCAAGAATAATGTGAGGGCGATCACAAGTTTCTTATTTGTGCTACAATGCATTCTTGCCCACCATTAATCAGCAGTGTAAGTCATCCCCAAACTCAGTTCTTGTGCCAAAAATGTGGTTCTTTGTGTTTTAAGATCAGGGCATAGCAAAACCAGATGTTTTAAGGTTTCATCTTCTTTGCCGCAGAACCGGCATTTATAGTCCCTTGCTAACAATCTGCTTCAATAATTTTGAATTTTTCTGGTCTCATATATGTTTTGCCTGAACTTCAGGTATCTCCTCCTCAGGTACTTGCACGGGAACACTTCGATGTATTGGGGTATCTCATTAAATCTTTTTGCTTCAGGTGGGGAGTCTCCCATACATTTGTGAGATCTTCTCTTCTCGTAAGTCTCGATCCAATCTAATTCGAGAACTTTCTTCTTAACCAGATTCGCATTGGTTAACAATGTCTCTTCGTTACTTCCTATGTGGTGCAGTATTTCTCTGCATTTTTGTCTCCATATTTGAAGTGGTAATTGATTACCCTTAGGACCATGTTCTGTTAGTATGTCGAATTCAGGTATTGACTTTCCCAGCATTTTACCAAACAGTGTTAGCGAGTTCCATGTTATTCTAGCATTCAAGGTTGACATGCTTGCTTCATATAAAACACATGCAGTTGGACAACTTTGTGGGATTTGAAAACTTTGTTTCCAAAACATTCCTTCACAGCGAGACCAGATTTGACTTGAGCAACCGAACATACATTCTGCTCCAAAAGTTAACACTGGAATTACTTGACTTTTATAGAAGTTTATAACGGGCTTGTACGAGAATTTCCCATATCTTCTTTGGATTAGAGTTGCCTGTGTGGTCAGTTGTTTGCATTTACTTCATGTTTTGGTTACCATTGGTTCGTCTCTTATGCTCGCATTGATGTATGTTCCCAGATATTTGCAGGAATCGACTTGCCTTAAACGGTTACCTCCCAAGGTCCATTGAAATTTCTTCTTTTTGGTTGACCTGCCTATTAGATTCTCGAGGACCAAAATCTCTGTTTTTGCTGAGTTGATTTCAAGTCCTATTTCGTCGATATATGTTTTAAGAGCATTTAGTTTGCGTTGCAACCCTATTGGGATCAACTCCAATAGGACTATATCGTCCGCATATAGTATCCAGCTTAGAGGCCTGCCATTCAGCTTTGGTGGTACGGATCTCACTCCATCTATCGCTTCCCCAACTTCAGAAATATAGAAGTTGAAGAGCGTCGCGCCCAGAGGGCACCCTTGTTTTATGCCGCGGGCCGTTGGAATGGCCTCAGAAAGATGAACATCATTATCTAGGAGAATCCTCACCTTTGTCTGTGAGTGCAGTTCTTTTATAGCCAAGATTAAGCTTATTGGGCAACCTCTTTTTAGTAGTTTTGTCCATAGTATTTCGCGGTCCACGCCATCAAAGGCATGGGCTAGGTTAACGAAGGCCAGATATATTTTTCGACCTGCACTGATGGCATTTATCTTTAGAATATTAAGCAGGAACAAATTCAAGCTGCATCCAACACCTTTTACAAATCCTGTTTGTCTATCGTCCATGGCCTTTTCTGCTTTTATCCAGTTGGATAGTTGTTTTAAAAGTAGACTTGCAAATATTTCTATGCATTTTGCTTAGTTCCAAATTTGACTGTTTGGATGCATTTAGCTTAGATCCAAATTTGACTGTGTTTTCATGCATTTTGCATAGTTCCAAATTTGACTGTGTTTCTATGCATTTAGCTTAGTTCCAAATTTGACTGTTTCTATTTATTTAGCTTAGATCCAAATTTGACTGTTTTCATGCATTTTGCATAGTTCCAAATTTGACTGTGTTCTATGCATTTTGCTTAGTTCCAAATTTGACTGTGTTTCTATGCATTTAGCTTAGATCCAAATTTGACTCTGTTTTAATGCATTTTGCTTAGTTCCAAATGTGACTTTGTTTCTATGAATTAAGCTTAGATCCAAATTTGACTGTGTTTTCATGCATTTAGCTTAGTTGCAATCATATCTATCGCCTTACCCTTACCTCTCTTTCTATCTTTTTCTCTCCTTCCCCTGGTTACCTGCCTGTTGTATCTCCCCCCCCTCTATCCTGCGTAAGATCTTAAGATCAGACGTTCTGACCACACCAGGGCCTGTCCTTTGTCGTAACCAGGCGAGGACCTTATTTCTCAAAGATTCTCTTGACTCTTTCCCATACAGTTTTCTGATATTGGTGATCACAAAGTTCCTTTGGTCCATGAGAAATGTTTTGGTGGTCGCATTCTCGATATTAGGCATTTGCGATTTCCTTACGTGCAGACTACCCGAAATCACCTGCTTGATTTTGGCATTCGCCACTGCGCTCATTTTGGCGGGTGATTGACGCGACCTCCCGTACTGGTTGACCCTCCAAATAAGGAGTAGGCATGACGGCCTTTGTTTGCATAGTTACAAATGCAGGGGGAAGTTCTGTGGGGTCTGTTTGGCACCCCTGATGGACATCAAAAAAGTTGCGACAAGTTTGAGTGGATTTTTCTATACCTTCAGGTGCTGATTCGATTTGGATAAACATTTGTACGTGTGGCAAAAGTGGCATAGGCACTTAATAAGGGGAGTTGGTGGGGAGCAAGGGATGGGTTGTAATAGTGACATTGCAGTGATTATTGGAGTACTCAGAGGGAGGGGGCTTAATGGAGAGTTTAGAAGAGGTGACAGGGAAAGAGAGGAGGATGAGGTTAAGGGTTTTGGGACAGCTATTGGCCAGGAAGTCATGAAGAGAGTCCACATTGAATTGGTGGGAAAAGAGAATTTCAGAAAGGTTAAAGGCTCCCAGCATGGCCATGAGGAATTTGATTGGGGGAGATGAAAGAGTTGAGTGGATCAGGAGCCCCAGAGAAGAAGATAACGAGGGCATGGGCGCAAGGATATGGGAAGTATATTCAATGGAGGCACAGTGAAAGTCTCATGAAGGAAGTGCATCAGATAGCTTTTCGAATTCTGAGGCCAAATTCACAACCGCGCTGTCAGGTCAGGGAAGAGTGAGACCAGGTAACACTAACTGTGTATAGAGAACAGCAAGTGTTGATGTGTCTTGCGGCAGTGGTTCAGTAACTCGCATGGTTTTCAGCTTTGGGTTGGGGGAATCAACGTGATCAATAAGAAGCAATGTATCAGTGCACAGGGATTGGGCATTACAGAGCCTGTGAGTAAGAAGTATATGTATTAAGGAGAAGGATGCAGAGGCGGAAGATGTACCAAAAGTAAGCACAAGAGGGGGGGATTAGATGGGAGTGAGGGATACAGCAAGGGGATTTTTTTGGGAGTGGTTTGTAGAACAGAGTTAAGAGTAGCCACGAGCCTCACGCTACCTGCTGCATCCAGGAAAAATTGTATTTCTCTGTTGCTGATCCATTGAGCCTTCCACAGCAATGTACAGTTGAATGAGTTTAGGAATTTCAATCACATGCTCAGGTCGTTCTGAAGGCCTGCACCTAAGTGGATTGAATGGTGTGTCTCTGTTTTGCCTGAGGTGGAGATGCTAACCACCTGGCAAAAACCTGACCTGCCAGAATACTAGCTACAAAGTTAAGTTTGCCTAGAAGTCCATGAAGGCCATCCGATATTGCCCTTTCTTTAATCAAAACCTGCTCAATCCCATGGGTGAATGCTTCTATTCTATCTGCCCAAAATGAATTAGTCTTGACTTGCACAATTGGTCTTGTCAGGATCCAGGGGAACATCAAAAACTGCTGCAGTGGCCTTGAAAGCTGACAGGGACTCTTGGCATGTGTTTGTTTACTTTCTTCCCACAAAGAGAACATTATGCAACTAATGTATCCCCTAAGTGGTTCAGTCTCCAGCACAGCACTTTTATAAAAAAACAACATTTCTCAAATGCACCATATGAGACGGAACACTCTGTAAGCATACATCTGTCAAAGTAGATCTCCCTTGAATTGGCTGAAAACCTAGCAAATTGAAACTGTCAGGATGAACTGGGAGGAGCCTGGAAGCAGATTCGATATCCGCTTTTGCCAAAAGGGAAACCTTACTTGACATTTTCACCAGCTCCACGGCTTTGTCAAAAAACATGTATAACACTGATCAGTGCTCCTCTTCCAAACAGTCATGTACAGAGTTGCCGTTGGGGTAAGACAGTTGGCAAATAAGCCTGTACCTCTCCTGTTTCTTTTTGGGTACTACTCCTAGGAGTGATATGATCAAGTTATCAAATGGTGGCGAGCTGAAAGTACTGCAAATGTGCTCAGTTGTCTTTCCTTTTCAATTTTTTCCATCACAATATTTGGCAGTCGATTGACCGCTTACAAGTTCCCGCCACTCCTTTGGAAGATGGGGTCAGAAAAAAGAATCCTAAATCCTTAATTGAAACTGTACAATAGGCTCCTTTCCATCAATTGTGGGTAATGATTGAGCTGCAGAGCCAATGTGCACAGGTTCAATGTGGATGGGTCCTGGCAATATAATCGGTGGTCACTGCTGCTTGTACCGGACATCTCTTTTCTCTGACGCTTGCTGCAAAAGGTGGTGTTCTGCTTTACACCACCTGAGGAGCACGTGTGGCTGTAGTTGCATGCTTGCCCCCAGTAGCATGCCCTGTCCCCCCTTGTCGAAGCAGCAAGCATCTGTTATTTTATATGCCCGAAACCCAAGCCTCTACCCGACCAACTGCCTCCCCGAAAGGATTGTCATTGTTCCTTCCTGAACCACCAAGATTGTTTGTCTCCCCACTGAGAACCTACTTCCGAATATTTGCTTATATTCTGCTGTGGCTTCTTGCTGTTGGCTGACTGGTTCCCTGCCTGGTTGTTCGTAGCCCTCGGACATTTTTCCCAGGACTCACAATCCCTTTTGTCCCATGACATATCAGGATAGGTCTCCATTTTCTGCCTGACTTCCTGGTCATATGAGAGCTATCTCATGGCCCCATAACTTCTGATTTATTTGTGAATGGTTTCCCTGTATTTGACATGGGCTGGCCCCTGTTGTGGGTATTTCTCCATTATTATGGTCCTGAGTATTGCAAAGGCCTCTATCCAGTTGTGGATGTGACATGTTCGACCTAACTCGAGTTTTTTTTTTTTAACCTCCTTTGTTGACATCTTGGGGGTGTACGGTCTTGCTTTACCATGTTCCAATAATTTACCTTTTCAAATTCTCTCCTTCGCTACGAGCGATGTTTGCCAGGATAATAAGGATTTCAAAGAGAGCAGAGGCCTGGGTGGACATTCTGCTCGTGGTGGGTCCCTACCCTGCATAGCCAGAGTGCCTGGTCTGTTTCAGGGACGGTGCTTGCACCCCCTTTATTGCATTCGCATCACTGGGGGCTGCTTCTGGTAAACTTCCCCAAACCACTACGGAGGTTGTTTTGTTCTGTGTTGCCAGTTCCATGTCTGCTTCATTGTTTGTACTTTTCCGAAGGCCAGTCCCTATTACCATATTAGACCTTTTTGTTATGGCACTGAATAGTACAAACACGTACCTGAATAGTACTTCAATAACTCACAAACAGTGGTTGAGGGACAGTTAGCCCCTAAAAAAGGATCCTCAGGCTTCCCAACCGACTCCTCCACGTGCCCAGGAAACCCCAGAAAAGGAGGAGCCAGGTGAAAGCAGGTAAGAAGAAACAGAAAAGGGGCTGTCGTCCAAAGGGGTGAGTCAACACTAAGGTGCCATACCCCTATTATATCCCTTTGGGTAACAGGGATGTTGCTGTTTAGTTTATAGTCATATTCGTTCTAAACTACTCGAGCCATTGTTACATATTATTGATGGTGTGTGAGCTAAATAAAATACAATTATTATATTTATTAAATATATAATATGTAAAAACCTCTAGACCTTCAGGGGCTCATTTTGGAATCCTGTTATAATTTGGCAGCAGAGACCTGTACGCTTGCACCGTGGCGTGCCAAGGCCCTACTGCCGAATTTTTGTCATTTGCACGGCAGAGTGCACAAGTGCAGGTCAAAAAGCGGCATGAAAATACATGCCGACACAAATGCTGGCTGCATTTGTATGGTAGAGAGAAAGGGAGGGCCGGAAACGCAAGTTGCGTTTTGACCCTCCCCTGCGCCATACAAATTGACGAAAATGGGGTATAGTGTAGGCAAAAATGCTTTTACACATCTTCCTTACATTACACCCCAATCAAAATGAGACCTTCAATGTTTTCCCTATATACATATAGACACTGTAGGGAACCCCGCGAGACGGGGATTAGGGTCATTACAATATAACACTAATAAGTATCCCTGTTGGAGGTATAGGCATAATAAAGTACTACAGCCTTATTCATAAATAAATAAATAAATAAATAAAATGTAATGTTCACATTTTTTGTCAATCATGATTAAACTGAAAAAGGACCACATACAAAATATCAAAATTCTTAATGCAAACAATGCAATTCATATATCTGCCCATCTTGAATCAGTGACATCCCTTCCTATGGACATCTTGGATCAGTGACATCACTTCTAGAATAATTCTTTAGTCGCCCCACTCTCCAGCTGAAGGCCACAAGAGACTCATCTGGGAACACTAATCAGAAAGTAATCGCCTTATTCCAGCTACACCAGGGACTAAATCAGAGAGAGCAACCACTGATGGACTAGGCGATCAGGTGACTAGACCGTGCGTCATCACTTCTGAACTTCCTATGGGCGTCCAGCGAGGATCCTTCCAGTTAAGGCCGGTACTGTGAAGGGTGAAGACCAGCCATTGACCAGTCTCTTTGCCTATGAGCCTTTGCTTATGCCTTCCTCCCAGCTGCACCTGTGAGTACCCCAAGTTTCCTAATTCATATGCTGTCTCCCCACAGTGCTCTACTCACCTATAATGAATTCACTCCTGCTCCTCCTGCTGCTCCTCTTACTCACCTCTCCCTACGCTTTCTCCAATCATGCTACAACTTTCTCCTTTCCTATCCCTATCATGAAACGTAATTCTCATAAATACCACTACTCCATCTCTAGTCTCGGGAGGATAGCTCAGGGGCAACATGCTTGCCTTGGTAGCAAGACGATGTGGAGCAACACAGGTTTGATCCCCAGGTCCGTGCTTTACTTTACCTTGTTCAATTTCTAACGCGCAGCCGTGAACCCTGAGGCGTGAGGGCGTGAGACATGACAAACTGACATGAAAGGACGTGAGAGTAAATGATCAGTAGAAAAGATAGGTCTGAAGGGCCTTCTTGAACGAGGTGATAGAGGATTGCAGTCTGAGAGTATGTGGGAGAGAGTTCCAGAGCTTGGGGGCCGTAGTAGAGAGGCCCCGTTCTCAACCTTCTTAAGTTTACAGCATGGGAGAGATAGCAGATTCTGGTTACTTGACCTAAGAGCCCTAGGATTGACTTTATCCTGGATTTGATCTTGCAGATATTTGGGCATTGTGCCTCTTAGAAGCCTCTGGATATTAAGCACGTTATAAATAACCAACTACAATTACCTGCTTTCAAAAAGCAAAGCAGACGAGCTAACCATACCTCCTCTAACATCTATCCACCTCGTCTCTCTTCCTCTGAGATTCAACTTCTTTACTCTTCCTTACCACATCAACTAAATATTGCACACCTGAATGCTCTGTCGTTATGCAACAAAACGTCCTTCCTTTATCAGTGATTACTTTCACTCCCTCTCTCTTCCCCTATACCTTTTTGCTATCACTGAAACCTGGATTTCTCTATCTGACACTGTCACTCTGGCGGCTCTACACGACTCCAAACTATCCTTCATTCACTCTCCTCGACTGATTGGCAGAGGTGGAGGTGTCAGACACTTACTCTCTTCCCACTTCAATGCTTCACACATCTCCAATGCCATGTCCTCTCCTAAATCTTTTGAATTCACCATCTCTACTATTGCTCCGCCTCACTCGGTTCACATCATCTCCTCTATCGCCCTCCTGGTACCACTGGATTATTCTTTGATGATCGTGGGCAACTGCTATATTCTCATTCCACTAAACATCAGCTCATTCTCTTAGGTGACTTTAACCATCCCCCTGCAACCACTTCTCAGAAATCTGAACTCAGTCTTTTCTTAGTGACCACGCGCTCCACCCATAACCTGCATAACCACACAGTGGGTAACTCTTTGGATCGCTTATTCATCTTCAATTCTCTCTCAGCCACTAATACTACTGTCACACCATCCCTATCTGATCACACAATTGTTTCCACCACCATCTCCTTTCCACCATCTGACCTCTCCTCATCACTTCCCTCATCTATTACTTTTACATTTACAACATTTGTAGAGTGCACTGTGGACCCTTAAGCATAAAGGCGTGACAGTAGGACAAGCATTTAACATTTGAGAATTAGTAACCAGGTGGCTGACGCAATTTTACTAAAAGGATTTATTTTTATTTATTTTGTTATTTGTATTAAGGGCGCACAATAAACATGCAATATGTGACAAAAACAGGACAGAAATACAAACATTTAAGAGCCAGTCTGAATGACTCAGATCAGAAACATCACAAATCCCACAATGTGACATTTTAAATATCATTATAACATTATTCATGTAATCAGTCTTGCAGTAAATTGATGCATGCAAGTCCACAATTGATTATATATTGTAATTCAAAATCACAGACATAAATACAATTATAACAGATTATACAATGAAAAATGTGATTAATTCTTAATGTAAACTGACCCATGCTGCTAAATTGGCTGTATTTGGCTTTCATCTCCTCCCTATCATAACTCCACAACTGTGCCAACACTCTACACTTTATTTGGGGATATTTAACCCTTCTGCCATTCCTCCCTTTGTCTCTGAACTACAGTTCTCACTGTCCTCTTTCACACCTGATGCCTCTTCCACCAACACTGCCTTCTCCAGGTTCCAATCCCTCCAGTATGACTCATTATCCTCACTTCCCACTGCTTACTTTCACCCCTAAGTCTAAGAATCCTCAACAATGGGTCACCCCCTCCATATGCTCTCTCCACACAGACATGTGTTGGCTGCACAAATTGCGGCATACCCACTAGCATGAAGACCTGCAACTGTAACTCTCTGCCCTGAACTCTCTCAAGTCCTCGCTTGATACAGCAAAGGGAATTCTACCTCACCCTCATTAACACTCTCTCCAACCATCGCGCTGGCTACAGGGCCCCCTAAACTCACTCCCCCTAAATCTATGACTATCGGCTCCATTCTCACAGCTAATGGCCTAGCTGAATGCTTAGCTGCAAACATTTCCAAAATTAGATGCTCTGTCCTGATCTTCCTCACACTCCATTCTCTAACATTATACACTCTGCCTACTCTTACCATCATTCTCTGCCTCTATCTCCCACTTTAGTCACACCGATACTGAAGAAGTCCTATCTATACTGATGATGGCTAACCCCTCTTGTGCTCCATCAGACCCTCTTGCTCCTCAGCTAGTCATGCCTATTGCCCCTTTAGTGGCCTTTCACCTTGCTGAACTCTTCAGCCTGTCCTGTCCTTCGACTCTGCTTGCTTTCCCGCTATTTTCAAAACAGCTACAGTCATCTCTCTCCTAAAAAAGCAAGGAGCTGACCCGAACATTCCGGCTAACCTTTGCCCTGTGTCTCTCCTTCTGCACTACTCTAAAGTGCTTGAAAAGGTTGTGTTCAACCGTCTTACTAATTTCTTAGACATCAACAACCTTCGAGACCCCTTATAAGTAGGTTCTCCTGTCACTCCACAGAAACTGCTCTCACAAATGTATCCAACTTAATCACCTCTGCTAAGCACTCCGATGTATCCTCTATCCCCTATCCTGTCTTGCGAGAATAGCTCAGGGGCAACGTGCAAGCCTTGGAAGCAAGACGACATGGAGCAACACAGGTTCGATCCCCGGGTCCGTGCTCATAAACCTCTGGGTATTAAGTGCGTTATAAATAACCTATCATATCGTATCCTAATTCTCCTTGACCTTTCTGCTGCCATTGACACTGTCGATCACTTTGATCTCCTTAATGCTCTCTTTCTTCTTGGAATTTGAAACTAGCCCTAATGCTCTCTTTCTTCTTGGAATTTCAAACTAGCCCTTGTCTGGATTGAATCCTACCTGGCAACTTGCCAATTCTCTGTCTCCTTGAACAATAATACCTCTCAAATAACTCCTCTAACTGGTGGTGTTAAACAAGGCTCTGTCTTGGGTTGGCTCCTCTTTACACTCTACACTTCTGCTCTTGAGGCACTTTGGGTTCTCGCACCAACTCTTCACGGATGACACCCACATCTTCTCTTTTCCTGAACTCTCCTCTGATCTCTCTGTCAACATTTACAACTGTCTCTCCACCATTAAATGTTGGATGGACTCACACTCTCTGATGTTGAACTCTACCAAAGGTGCTCTTCTTCCTTGCCAAATGCTGTCTTCCATCTCTTCCTCTGCCTATCCAGGTCACACCTGAAGCTCTCCCCTACTCTTCTTCTTCAGCTAGAAACCTTAACGTCATCTATGACCCTTCTCATACCTTCTCTACTTTCATCTCCAAAACTGATACAGTAGCTTGCCACAACCGCCTAAATATTAGGAAAATATGGCACCTCCTTCCTTTCAACAATGCCAAGCATCTCTTAACCACTCTGATCTTCTCTAAACTGGAATACTGTGCCAGCATCCTCTTTGGTCTCTCCAACTATGCTTTCTGTCCTCTAGACAAGATCATTAACTTTGCTAACAGGATTCTCTTCGAACTCCCTCACTTCACACCAACTTCCTTGTACCGTCACCAGGCTGGATGGCTGACACTGCAAAACAGGGCTAGTTCTAAATTTCTTCTTCTGGTTTACAAATCCATCCACAGAAAAGCACCACCATATCTATCCTCCTCTATACAACTCTATAAGCCTCTCGTAATCTTTGCTCTGCCTCCTCGACTATTCTTGTGGCTCCTTGAGGACGAGAGGAAGTACAAGGGAGGGCCCTATGCTTCCTCTCGCTTTTGCTCTTGCTCTTTTCTTGCTCCACTTGCATGGAATGTTCTTCCTCCGGACATCCAAAAAGCAGTTCACACCGATCTTTTCAAAACCAAACTAAAGGTCTACCAAATCACCTCCAATTTACCGTATTAACCTGCCTCTAATATGCCATCTAGTTAAAATTTCTCCAACGCCTCTAACCTGCCTCTGTCCCTCGCGTTCTCTGCCTCCACTCTAGCACTTCATACCTCATGGACACATCCCGAGCACAGCTGGTCGTGCCGCCTACCTGCACTTAAAAATGTAAAAATGTCTAATGTTGGTTGTCCTTAATCTATGTATGTCTATTTATTTATTGTCCCCGGTGACTGTTCCATTTACTCCCTTCCACAGCCTGGTCAGAATGTCCCTCAAACAAATCTCATTGTAATAAGCTCACTGCTTCTTGTGAAATCTGATTTCTTATCTATTGTATGTTCTTTTGTAATCAAAAGAGCATTGTTCCCACCTGTATATTAATAAATAAAGACAACTAAATAAATAAATAAATATACCCCCCAAAAAAAACAATTATGTAAACCATCAATTTTGTGAACAATATTAGGAAAGAACCAGAAATATATTGTCAAAATTAAATGAATTGTAGAAAGCGAGGATCACAAATCCAAAAGGGGAATACATAAGGTTTGAAGACAAGATCATACAATGGAAATAATCTGTCAACATGAGGTTCAAATTAGACAAATAATTGAATCAAATGTATCAAATTTTTGATCTGTGTTGGTTCTGTAAACAATCACATTTTGTTCCATAAATGGGCATAAATAGTCAAAAAGAATTGAGTCCTAATTGCCCAAAAATTCATGACGCATCAGGTCAATTCTTGTTTTGCCATAAACCAATCTATAAAGTGCTTCCAATAAAATATGTCCTGTTATATTAACAATAGACTTGTTAGCAATGTTGTTTAGCATGGATATGCTCATCTGCAAGTTTGATATAATCCTGGGAATTCTTGATACTGGGTATCCTTGTGTCTGCCTCGTTGGCCTGAGCGCTCTAAAATACAATGGTTGTTCCCTTGGGGTTGTTGTTCTCTATTCTCATAGGATTGTTCAGGACCTGTATAATTTCTAGATGTGTCCCAGAAAGTGGCCCACTTGCGTCCAGGGAAGCGTCTTCCTCTAAAGGGGAGGAAGGATAGCTCAGGGGAAACAGGTTTTTCGTGGAAGCAAGACAACGCAGTGCAACACAGGTTAGAATCCTTACCTCTCGCTTAGATACCACTTGTTGGTATTAAGCGTGTTATGAAAGAACATTTAAAATTTTAATAATAAATGATGCCTTTCTAGTTTCCTAAAATTGATTGCAGGTATAAAAAATACGCTTTTGTTAAGTAGGGGTATATGTTTTCATTTTTTAAAATCTCAAAGATCTTTTGCCAACGTATTTGTTTTTTTCTGTATGGTGGAAGATCTAAATTCATCAATTTGTTTATTAATTTCCAGCTGTTTTTCTGGGTGGTAATTATGGCTGTATTGTCTAAAAACTTATTTTTATCTTCTTCCAAGCCTTTTTGTAGTTTTGCACTCACCTAATGTGCTGTAGTAATAGTAAGAACCGTAAGGTCCCTACTGCACTTGGTTGCTATGTAGCTGAAATTTGTTTCATACTCCTGGTCGTCTAAGAAAAGACAATGTTCATTTCGCACTACTAGGCCTGTGGGAATATGTTACCTTTAAGATACTTCTTCAAGAAATGTTCATGTAGCTTAGTTCTGAAGCACTTTTTCATAAGTTTTAATAATTCTAGCTGGGTGGTAATATTCGGATTGAAACGAGGGTCCTCTAATCAATTCTAAAATCTGTGACTGTAACTAAGCATAGTACTTACTGCCATGCATTCTTAATCACTACAGTCAAAAAAGTGGTTTTATGAAGAAAGAAGATTATGTTTGGATAAATGAAGCGTGGCGTAGGAGGGTATTCAAACGGGGCAGTAAAGGAGTAACAGTGAGCTACAAAACTTTAAGATGTGAGATTACATAATTTTTTATCGATTGACAATGGATATCCAAGCTTGGAGAGAGAGGGAAAAACAGTGTAAACACTTTGCTAAACATATCCACAGTGAAGGGGACCCCACAAGGCAGGGATTGGTGTTGTACTATTAAACAGTAATAAGTATCCCTGTTGATGGTACAGGCATAGAATAGTATTAGAGCCTTTGTTCACATTTCTTTTGGCAATCATGATTAAACTGAAGAAGGACCACATACAAAAAATCTACATTCTTAATACAAACAATGCAATTACTATATCCAACAAAATACTATTGTGCAAACAATCAATTGTGTGAACAATATTATGAAAGAACCAGACATATGTAGTATAAATTAAATTAATTGTAGAAAGTGAGGATTTTGAATACAAAAGAGGAATACATAAGGTTTGAAGACAAGATCATACAATGAAAAAAGTCTGACAGTAGAACCTAAGGTTCAAATTAGATAAGCAATTGAATCACATGTATCCAATTTTTGTTCAGTGTGGGTTCCATAAACAATTTTTTCCCTACAGGTTACAACGAATAAGGAGTAATTCCATACAGGACCTAATGCAATTCGATGTATAGTGTCAGCTGTAGAAAATTAAAAATAAATGTAAAAATCATTGTGTGTGTTTTCTGTTTATAGAAATAAGAACTGAAGTTTAAGGTATACTTTTAATTTTCTCTTTCAGTGTTGTATGAAGTTTGTGAACAGGAGGTAAGATTTCTAATGCAAAAAGTTTCACTAAAGACAACAAATGTGTCTCTGGCATGACATAAGCTTAACCCTCTGTTTTTAGAAAAGGATGCAGTAATTTAAGAGCTTAGTCTATCACCAACTACTAAGAATGTGGTTACATTTATCATTAGAAAAGGCTCTTGATAAGCAAGAGAATATGCAAAGAATATTTAGCATTTAATCAAAATATGTTATAGTATTAAAAGTGGAACATATGCAATATGTGGCTGGTTGGATGGGTGTTGCAGGAATCTGGTGATGGGGAAAAGGTTTTTTTAAGCCACAGTAGGTGCTATGGAAGCAATAGATGCAGTGCATCTTGTGAAACCTGGTATGAATTTCAAGTGTGAGGTCAATCAGCAGCTGCTTCAGTCTTCTGGCTAATTGTATTAATGAATCTGACGTTAATCAGTAATGGTAAACTCTATCTCTAACCAATTCTCTACCTCCAATCATTGAACTTGGCATTTCACGTTTTGTAAGTATGCCTTAAGCTGATGTTCCTTTGTGCATACTCAAATCGTAGCATTTCCTGTGTGGCTGCCAGCACACAATACTATACTTAATGTTTTATGTACTACTAAGATTTTGAGTTGGAATAAATACACCCATACTGTGTTTCATCTTTTTTCTTCAATTTACAATAAGCTAGTGGGCTTTGATTGATGATTTGAGAACCTGCATCATGGTATGGGTTTGATAACGGGACTAGTATTCTCCTCTCGCTTCACAATTCAGAAATGGTAGTAGATTTTAAGCAAGAGGACCACAGGCATGACATGCTTTGAAGTACTCAGGCTACCTAGGTACTTTATTACCTCTGGATGTTTGTGGGATGATAGATCACTCCATCCCACTCTACTGATTGTCTGAAATGGGAATCAGAAGCCATGTACTACCCTAAATAAGGTCCTTCTTAGAGGGTTGGTCCTATGCAGTCTCCTTTCTTCCATTGGGTTATGGCTACTCGCCGATGACCTGTTGTGTCCTGCAAATCTCTGCTGCCTCTCCTATTCTTATGAACATGATCCAGCAACCCGATCGGTTGATTCATTTGTACAACTGCCCTTTTACATGTGCTGATCAAATGCAAATTCGACTTGCCTTCACAAAATCACCAAATAACTAAATTCTCCATTGTGGGCCTACCTGCCTGGTAGCCTTCATATTCTATTTATGTGGGAATTATTTGAAATCTCCCCCATCAAAAGTCAGAAATTCCAGAATGCAACTGCCAACCTTCTACTGAGGTTCATACATAGACACCCCATTTCTCTTCTTCCTTCCGTCTCCTCCTCCCCTGCTAACACCCCCATCTGCTACAGTGACTGGCTGCCTGGTACCTTCTG
The DNA here is from genome assembly GCF_040938575.1 of Ambystoma mexicanum. NCBI lineage: Eukaryota > Metazoa > Chordata > Amphibia > Caudata > Ambystomatidae > Ambystoma > Ambystoma mexicanum. The sequence goes on along the minus strand of NC_090929.1, from coordinate 1,270,202,204 downwards.
AGTTCTTCGGGGCACCAGGCCCCTCCACCCAGTGCACCCCCCTCCGGCAACTTAGCATGTGGACCCTCACTCCCTGCACCCCAGGCAATCCCTGGCACTTGCCCTCCTGACCTCCCCTTAGCACTCGCCTAACCCTTGACGCTCTAAACCTAACCCCCTCCCCCAAGCCCCTTTCACTTGCAGTCTCTCCTCTTTACCCTGAACTTCCCTTCCCACCCTAGCACATAGCATTTGTGCAGACTGGCACTCTCCCCGCCCCCTCGCACTTCTTCTTACTGCACTTGCACAATCCGAATGTCACAAGGCCTAGTAGGACCATTACTGGTATCTTTCTCCCTTATCCCCCTCCCCTTTTTTGTCTTGTGGTACCTTGACACACCATTTGTTGTACAGGCACCTTTCAAATATCCAATAAATAAAAAATTATCTCAGAACCCTTGATTGAACCCGCACTCTCATGGTGGATTCACTTCAATGCACAGTGCCTTGCACATCAGCGCTTTAAAAATTGATGGCCGTTTCCTCAAAAGCAATCTCCCTCACTAATTCCCAAGATTCTAGATCTGCCCTCAACTCCAGCATAATGATGCTATACCCATGAACATAGAATACTTCTTCCGTCTATCAACACACCTTAAATATAACATACAATGTGATTTTTGTCTTGAATGCTGTTCCATCTTAATGATATGCCTAGAATTTCACAATGCTCGGATTGAGATCAAACTGATTCAAGAAATCAGGATACATGAAGCACAACAATAGTGATTGCTGCTTAGGAACACAGGCCTAATGCTTGCATTGTTGCCATTATTACATTACTTTCTATGGTTTACCCAGCCTATTTTATTTCTGAAACAACTGTGCCAGAGTGAATAGTTTAATGTCCCTCTAACAACAATCTGATGGATGTGACAGCAGTGATGCTTTTCTACTCTAATTGTATTACTATTAGCTTTGCTTCTGATAAACACTCATGAATTAGGGGGTGGACAGATGGGAAAGGGCATTAGTTCTTTAGCCTCCCTTATGCAATACATCTGTCTCATAGTGAGCCCTTGCAGTGAGTCTTAGCAAGGCTATTTGATGGACTAAGACTGTGTGTAATACTGTAAAGTCATGTGCTTTCATGTCTCTGCGCCATTTAACCATTGTAACCTTTTCCTCCAAAGGCAAAACGGTCTCCACCACAAAGCAGGTAATAATAATGTATTGATTTGCTATGTGCTGTCATCAGGTACAATATATTTTCTAATTGAAACATTTATTAACTATATGTATTTTTTTAATTGAGGTTTTGTAACGTGCCAATTTTGTCTAAGGAGTATGAGACAAATATATCAGCAAACATATACAGTCAAGGGTACCATGAACTTACAAAATCAGATAAAAATGAAGAGAGGACAGAGTGCTCATAAGAGACGACAAATCGTGGAAAGGGGGCTGGGGTTTCCGGGGTCCTTTTTGTGGGGGTTTTATAATCATCAGGGAAAGCAAGTCTGAAAACAGTCTTGCACTCAGACGGTTGGGGTTTCCGCTGTCACTTTTGTGGGGTTCTAATAATCAGGGAAAGCAAGACATTACAAGTTTCACTGTAATTCCAGCGGGATACCGGGAAACTGCCCTACTGTTTCTGCAGTCTGATATGCCAGTATTACTGGATGTTACAGGTGGGAGTAAGTCCCCATTCCGTTGGGTCCCATAGGACTTCATGGAGGGGATTGCTGGTATTTCCGGCACCAGTAATACCGGTATTGGACATACCAGCAATTTTTGCTGGTGGGGGCCTGATTTACCTCCAGCTCTTTGCAGTAGGTATATCTTTAACTCCCACCAGCAAACCTGTAGTTTGCCGGTCCAGGAAAATCGACGGTCACGGAATTACCGGCAATTTTTGTGGACCGGAAAACTCGTAATGACACCCTGAGTCTTACACTCCTTTTGAATCTATTACTGTTAGTTTCCATTCTCAGAGCCATGAAAGCTCTACTTCCTAGTGTACACTATTCGAATTCAGCAGTCCTCTGTCTCTGCCTGGCCGTTGTGTATGGTGAAAGAAGGGCTTGTGGGTATTTTGGCTTCTTTTTGGGTTAGGTGCATCAGGAAAAAGACTATGAAATGAAGTCTGAATTCGAATCGCAGCCAATTGACAGAGTTGGTGAGATATAGTTGCAAAGGCCAAGACCGAAAATCTCCCTGAATGCACAATTCTGAATGAGATTCAGTTGGTGGGTTTGGGATATCGTCAAAAACACGTAAATAGAGTTGTAGTAATCATGGTTGGAAAGTCATTCTTATGAGGTAAGGCATTATCTTACAAAGGAGATGAAGTTTGAAGCGAGATTTGATGATCATTTTATTTATTCGTGGTGTGAGGGATAGATCGATGTCATGGACAACACTAAGGTTTGTTTGCCTATTTTGGAGGGGAATCATGCTAGTGGAGTGAGGAAGTATGAAACCAGTGGAAAAAGAGGGTGGTGGGCTTAGGAATGCTAAACATAAGCAGCTGCGTTTTAGAGGATTTGGAGCGGAGCTTGCTCAGGGTGTGTACTGTCCTCTCATCGAAGTAAACGACTGCATGGTAATTTATTTCGATAAATTACATTGTAGTGATAAAAAGATATGTATATGTAATAAGGGGCATGGGGTTGGAAGGGAAGGGGCGTGGGTGGGTATGTGGGGGGTATGGGCAGGGGACCCGCCATTAATTAAAAAAAATGGTGAATGGCCAGGACGCTGCACTCCATCTTTCATCCTGGCCCCTGCTAGGTGAGTGTCGCCCTTCTCGCTCTCTGTGCCCTGTGCCTCCATTTTCGACACTTTCTGACGTTTTTCTGCCCCTTTCCCCCCTTTCTTCCTCCTTTTGTTCTCTTTCCAGGCCCCAGGCTCCATTTTGCCCACGTTCTGCTGCCTTGCTGCCCCTTCCTCTCCTTCCGTCCACGTGTTTTCATCTTTCCCTACCTCTGCCTCAATTTTCGCCACTTTCTGCCGTTTTTCTGCCCCTTTCCCTCCTTTCGTCCTCCTTTTTTCATTTTACCATGCCCCTGCCTCAATTTTGCCACTTTCTGACGTTTTTCTGCCCCTTTCTGTCCTTTCTTCCTCCTTTTTTCATCTTTCGATTCCTCTACCTCAATTTTTGCCACTTTTTGCTGTTTTTCTGCCCCTTTCTTCCTCCTTTTTCATCTTTCATGCCTCTGGCTCCATTTTCGTCACTTTCTGCCATTTCTCTGGCCCTTTCTCTCCTTTCTTCCACCTTTTTTCAGCTTTGCATACCTCTGCCTCAATTTTTGCCACTTTTGCCGATAATAGCAACTTCATGCTAATAAAATCAACACTACAACACTTACCAACTAGCAAGACTCATCTTTTTGCCTGTCCTAGACGCACTACCATAACTGGTGAAAACAATTGAAGTCCAGCGTCAAGACAGACAGAGTTTCCTACCCCCGCTTTATGCATTACACTGTGTACTGTTGTATCCCCATTTAGGCGTCTCTCCCTCTATCCAGGTGTCCCAAATCTAGGTGCTACTGCATTTTACTGTCTACTGTTATACTCCCATCTAGGCATTTCTCCCTCTAACCAGTTGTCCCAAATCTAGGTAGTACTGCATTTTACTGCCACTTTCTACTGTTGTATCCCCATTTAGGCATCTCTCCCACCATCTAGGTGCACACATGTAGGTGCTACTGCATTTTACTGTCTACTGTTGTATCCCCATTTAGGCGTTTCTCCCTCCATCCAGTTGCACAAATGTAGGTGCTACTGGGTTTTACCATCTACTGTAGTACCCCTTCAGGCCCCCCCCCATCCAGGTGTCACAAAACCTGCTCACACGTCTACTGTTGTAACCAGTTGGACGTGCCCCCCTCTACTCAGTCACATAATCTGATGCGTTTACAGAACGTGACAGACTATCAGCCTCCCCTCACCCCCAAGCCTCCTGACTACCCTCCGCCTTCTCTGACCCTCGGCCCCTCTCCCACTGCTCAGACCTATGTTCCAGGGAGACCACGAATAACGAGACCAAACAATCGCATTGGACCAAGAAAAAGAACATCGCAGTCAACCTCCATCCAAGCGCACTCTACGTATACTTTACACCACATCTGTGGACACAGGTCACAGGCACGGCCACCCACCGAGGCACCTTAGAATACAGCTGTGGCTATGCTATTCATGTCTAGGAGCACACATAGCTGTGCACACTGAAACCCCTAACGTACCTGAACACTTGTGCAATTAGTATGAAATAGTGGGTAGTTTTGCATTTTTCCCCCTTGCAATGGTGAAGTATATAACTGGATAATCAGGCACAGGAGCTATTCGTCAATCTTCATGTCTCTCAAAAACAGTCTACAACAGGGAGCAGTCCACTTTGTCAAAGACTGTTGATAGATTCATAAAGGCGCTAAACCGACCAGAAGGCTTGATGCCATAATATTTATCAATTAATAATGAAAGATTTCAGCACTGCTCCATTGTGCCCCCTGAAGGGTGAAACCCTGTCATAAAGCTTTGGGCCTCATTACAAGTCTGCCAGTAAGAAATCTGGTTGTCAAGCATGCTGCTGCCACCGTGTCCAGCAACCTGTGATGCTGGAATCTCGGGCCGATTACGTGTTTTGGCGTACATGCGCATTCCGGCATGCCGGAAACGGCAGTACCGGCATGCCAAAAACACCATCAAACCCCACCCGCCCCCAAAATGACAACACTGTCGTCCTCGGTGCCAGTGACTCTGAATCCGACAGCCCGGTCCCAGAGCTACTGGCACTGGTAACAGCAGTGCCGCAAATACCGTGACCAGAAACACAGTGATCGCCAGAACAGCAAATCGGCCGGTGGCCATTACAAAAACACAATTCATTGTAATCCTGAAAGCACAGGCGACATCCACCACTCCTGACCAAAGAAACTCCACCTTTACCATGTCATCAAGAGTCTTTGAGACCCGGAGGCGCAAGCCACGCTTCAGTGAGGCAGAGCTTAACATGTTATCGGATACCATAATTCAGCATGCTGCAGGATCAGTGCAGGCAGGCCCAGCTGCACAAGAATAGCATTTGGGTGGAGGTTGCCCAGAAAATCTATGCAGTCAGCACAACCCCCCACACAGTGCGACACTGCCACAAGAGGTGGGACGACCTGCACTTGAGGGTGTGCAACCTCCTCTCGGCACCCAGCACAGACAGGGTATGGCCACAGGTGGCAGGAGCACCTCCCCAATACACCTGCTGCCCTGGGAGGAGATGTGCAGCAGTGTGCTGCACCTCAACGTCATTGAAGGGGTCGGTGCTGCAGAGGCCAGGACACCTGAAGAGGCTGGTGAGTACACGTAACCGCAATGTAATTTCATCCTCCCTGTCCACCCTGCACCCACTACTGTAGCAACATATGACATGAATGTCAAGTGCATCGTCCACAACACCAATAAAGCCCTGCATGCCCTCCCCCCAAGAGAACAGCAACCTGGGTGCATACACCGACATACACCCTCCCCCGAAACATCACTCATACCACTAATACACCTAGAACACAGCACAGGCACCCTGTACTGCCAACAGAACATGTGTCTGCTTCCACTCAGGCACACACCCCCTTGCCACAGCTTAATGTATGTGTGCCCGCCGTGCTTCCCCTGGCAGAAAGTCACATCGGTGCTAAGCCCCTTCTCCACCCACAAATGACCGGCGTCATACACAAAGGAAACATGTGACAGCCTCGTCCCAGCCAGGCCAACCCATGAGCTGAAATGGCCACCTATCCCTGTAAGCACTACAGGCAGCAGGCACATGGCGACCCCATCCATGGCCCACCTCTCCCCAACTCAACATCCTACAGCATGAAGGCCACACCCCTAACACCGTACCCAGAATTTGTGATTACAGTGAGACAGTATCGCCGGCACACGCCCCTATCATGTATGGACATCACACATTCACCTGCACAGTACGCATGACACAAGCATGTGCGCACCATGCCATGTACCCGACCATGTCCCCGACACAGCACAGGCACAAACAAGATAATGCATTAATCTCAACCTCATCAATCCACACTGTTCATTGACAACCTGCCTTTATGACTCCTTCAGGCACATCATATGACAATGAAGAGGCCCATCAAAACACCTCATGGGGCATTAGTTGTCGACGCCGCCAGACCCCAACGAAGCACCACCACCACCTCCACCCAGGACACCACAGCCTCAACAGGCACAACTGCCACCCCAGCTGCACCCATTGAGCCACCTCCGGTCGCACAAGCTCCTGCCATTGAGTCACCACCGGTTGCACATCCCCAGCCATTGAGCCACCACCGGTCGCACAAGCTCCAGACATTGAGCCACCACTGGTTGCATAAGCACCAGTCATTGAGCCACCACGGTCGCACAAGCTGCACCCACCCAGGCAGCTCCAGCTGCAGCAGTACTACTACCACCACCGCAGCCACATGCACGTGCACATGTGTCCAGTGTAGAGGAGATAGCAGACGATGGTGGAGTGGACACCGGGGAGACCACCGACCGCAGCACCATTGCTATTCCTTTGCTATTCAGCCCCATGGCCCCAATTAGCCCACAACAACCACCCTTCCCCAGTGTGAGGGAAATTGATGGCAGACTCAGCCGCATGGAACAATGCCAGGATGCCTTGACTGCCCTGGTGCAGCAGCACCTCCACGAGGTGCAGCTGATGTGTATGAGCGGTCCAGGCTAGTGGGCGTCATAATGCGTGTGCACTTGGCCGTTGTACACACGCCATAGTACAGATGTCCAAAAAGGTACTGGAGGGCAATAGTGTAATCTCTTCAATAGCTTAGACATTGGCTATGTTCCTCCAGGCCTTCGTAGAAGGACGGCCCACAGAACACCCCCATGCACCATCCACCAGTACAACCCTGCTAGTTCCGTGCAGAGCAGCCCAAAGCGGTGTTCAATGGGGCTGTCCAACTTGGCACACAGCCGCATGCCTGACCTGAAAAAGGGACGTAAATAGGCCCAGGACACACATGTGCCCTGTCTGTGACTTGTGCAAGTCATCCTTGCAGAACATGACAGGAGCTGTATAGAGACAGTTGGGGAGGGAGAGTGGGGAGGGATAGTTGGGGAGGGGCAGTGGGGAGGGATAGATGGGGCAGGGAGTGGGGAGGAATAGTTTTGGCAGTGATTGGTATTCCACATTTGTAAATATTTTCATTATACCCATTACAGTTTGTGTAGCATTGAAATCATGACTGGACATTGTTTTTTTGGTGTAAGTGAGTTATTTATGTACTGTGCAGTGCCCTGTGCATTAGCTGGCCTGTGCCACGTGTGTGTGTGAAGTGCTCAAAAATAGTGGTAAATGAGGTCATCGCATGCAACACAGCCATCCATGGCATCCCTGCGACGCCCCAGTGGCAGTTCATCAACACTCATTTTCCTCCGCCTCTGGTGGGTGCATGTCCATGTTGGGGGGCAGTTGGAGGTTGCGCCTGATACACATGTTGTGCAACATGGCACAGGCCAGGACTTTCTTGCTCAACTTCACCGGGCTGTACATAAGTGCTCAGGCAGCCGATCCTTGCCTTTAACAGGCCAAAATCGGCTCTATTGTACAACGAGTACGGATGTGAGCATGGTTGTATCCTTGCTCGTGCTGGTTCTGTGGTTGCCTCACGGGGGTTATCAGCCATGGCATCAGGGGATATCCAGCATCATCTGCACAGGAGTGACAGGAAGGGTAGAAGGTTGTTGTTGTGGCCATTTCATGTTGGTACAGTATGTATAGTGTTCACTAAGCAATGCAAATTTACACTTGCTAATTGCTGGTGATGTAGCATATGTCATAGTTATGCATGTTAACATGCGCATTGTCAGTGTGAATGGATGTCCATGCATTGTATAGACCATTTTGGGTAGCATCAGGGTCATATTAGATATTTATGTCTTTAGTCATCAATGTCAAGGTAATGGCACGTTCTAAACGCAATTGTGGCTTGTTTGGGTGTAAGCATGCCAGTGCAATCACCAGGTGGCAATGTTTCTCAGCCTGCAAAATAGTATTTGGGCTGACACAGCCGCTGTGCCCGACATACCAGTTCCTACCGGTGGCCGCAGACCTGGTAGGCAGGTCTGACACAGGTTAGGATGTATATTTGAATTGCAATGTGAGTTAATGTATTTTTGGGATTCAGTACATGCCTGAAGTCGTGCTTGCAATCTGATATGCATGACATGATGCCTCGGAGTGGTTGTACAGCATCAAAGATTATGGCCAAATTATGGATGTCTATATATTCACAGAGAGATACCATACGAGGAATTGAATAGATGGGGAAGGCGATGACCGCAGTATGATTGCCAACAAGCCAATACCCCTTGGCAATATGCGTGGTGGGTTTGTGGTTTGTTATCGCTTTTCCATGGCTCATTCACACCCGCCTTGACCTCTGACCCTTTCACTTCAACACACACAAATGAGAGCGGTGTGTTCTTATTGTGTTCCATTTCTTTAGTCCTATGATGAGCATGCCACACATTCATAAACATGTATGGCTGCATTTTTGAGAATAAGGTAACATGCATGTCTGGTGTGCAGAACGCTAGTGGTACGGAGATGGGGTGTTCTGCTGAAGAATGATTAGTCCGTGCAGCAGGTGGTGTTGGCTGAGTGTGTTTGTGCAGGGTTTAGGGACATTGGTGTGATGCATTCTGGTACATGTAGGGGTTTTGATGTTGCAGTACAAATTTTATGTTGTTATGCATGCACATGTCCCGTTTGGACAATTGACACACTCCGGTCAAGGCCTTGAACTCTGGCATGATATTTCTGTGTTGGACATTGCATTGCACACATGCACTGCGGATAGGTGTTGTACATCCCAGCATTCAACAGTGCACATGCTTTGGTAGATACACTCACCCAACAGCCAGGTACACTATGGTGTATCCTCCCCCACCCCCTTCAACAGAGCACATGCTTTGGCAGATACTCACCCAACAGCCAGGTACGCTTTCCGCTGTGATGTGCCATGTACCCTAGCAGCATGTTGTTCCGCAGCACCATGGAGTTGTGGGTTGAACCAGAGAATCGGGCACAGCAGTGGCTGATGAGGTGGCGGGCATCACACGCCATCTGCACATTGAGTGAGTGGTAGAGTTTTCGGTTCCTGTACACTGCCTCAACGGCATGCCTGGCCACCAGCTCCACCTGTGTGCAGTCCAATGCACCTATCACATTGGGCATGCTTGCAAGGGCATGGAATGCAATTTTCATGGCGTTGACCTTGTCAGCCGTTCTGCATAGGCCTATGTGATCTGCCACGTGCCGCAGGAGTGCATCAATGACCTGGAACAGGACACGCGAGAAACAGGGTTGCGATAGCCCATGCAGTGCACCCACAGTGTGTTGGTAGGTGCCTGTGGGTAGCAACTGTAGCACAGACACAACCTTGAGCAAGGAGGGGATGGCTGTACGGTTCTCTATGAGGCTGACCAGGTCATCATGGATCATGTCCACTATGGATGTGATGGTCGCTCTGTGCCAAACTTATCACTACATGTAGACCCTACCTTACTGTGGAGAACCGCGTCACACTGGCCAGAGCATTGATCCTCTCTAGGATCGACTGTTGCAATGCCATCTTTGCAGGTTCCTCAGCAAAAAACATTATTAAGCTCCAGATCATCCAAAATAATGCAATCAGAGCAGCTCTTAATATCCCGAAATTAGACCACATAACCACAACTAGAAGAAACATTCACTGGCTACCAGTAAGAGACTGCATTAAATTCAAAATACTACCTCTTACTCACAAATGTCTTTCTAACACCGTTCCATGCTACCTCTCCAACCTAATAATAATAATAATAATAATAATAATAATAATTTGGCATTTATATAGCGCTACCAACCCTCAGGTATCTGAGCGCTGCTTATTATTACCCACGGTGTGTGGTGCTCATTTATCGACTCGGAAGGATGAAAGGCTGAGTTTGGCCCTGTCGGGATTCGAACCTGCGTTAGCAAGCTCTGCATGAATGTCAAAGCGAGTGCTTTACTCGCTGTGCCAATCTCCAAAGCTCAATCGGCCAGACCAACCCGGTTGGCCTACCTAGGGCAACTGACCACACAAAGATACAAAAGACAAAAAGCGGAAGGTTGTAGCTTCCCTGTTATCGCAGCCAACTATTGGAATGCTATGCCTCCGGAACTAAGGACTGACCCCTCACTATGGTCCTTTCGCAAAAAACTAAAAACATGGCTTTTCAGCCAGGATATTAGGAATCTATCCCCCTCCACTAATGAGCGCTACGTTCCACCCTGTCTACCATCCACAGACAAGACCGACACAGCACATCCAGAAACATGGATACCGTATTCTGCATACGTTTTACTAAAAAGGCTAAGATCAAAATGTAACTGAACACTCACATGTGACCAATGCTATATAAATGTAATAAATAAATAAATAAATGGTCTCCCTGTCTAGCCGGTACTGGATGTGGATCTGGGTTGGGCTCAGGTTGCAGGCGGTAGCCCTTATGCGTGGTATAGGTGGCTGCCTGTGGGCTGCAACCTGATGGACATGGTTGTTTTGCGAGGCCATAATGACCCTCCTTCTCCTCCTGTGCCTCCACCACATCCATCCTCTGCTTACCTACCTCTTCAAGTAGTAGGCCTGCATGAAGGGCCTACAGCTCCAGTACTGCTACTGCTATCATTGAAGTGTTGGAATTGGTGTGGGTGTGGGAGTGGTCCTTTTATGCTTTTGCAGTGCTCATTGGGGCCACCTGGGATGATTCTGGTCACCTGTGGCCTGTTACTACACACCTGACTCTATTTTACGCCTGGTCGGCGATGCCGGTGTTTCCGGCGCAGAAATCACGGTGCTACCAGCATTTCCATGCCAGTGTTTTTGTGTACGTGGTACTCGGAATGTGCACGTACTACCGCCATGCCGGTGTCTCAGGCACGGGAGATGCATTTTTGCTGCAGATTCCGGTCACGTTGTTTACGGTTACGGTAGGTCGTTTGCGGTGACTGTGTTAGCGGCATCGCAACTCAGAGTGTGCCGGACTGGAAAAGGGTGCCGGTAGGGAGTGACCAGCACTGCTGTTTCCGGAACCGGCATGCTTGTAATGAGGCCCTTTGTGTGAATATATTTCCCCAGGAGCTTTAAAGAAATATTGCTCAGTAAAGCTGGCCTGTAGCAGGATGGAAGAGATAGACCCTTTTTAAATATTAGTAGAATGGCACTGGGTAACCAGGTGACAGGAGGTTGACACGTTAGTTTAACTGAACGAAGTACATTCCCCAACAAAGGGGCCCATAAGTCTGAAGCAGTTTTATATAGTTTGCCAGAGATCCCATCAAGGCCCTGATCCTTCAAATTACCTAGTTCTCTTTATATCTTACTACTTCATTAAAGCTCAAGACATCTTCCAGAGTTGGCGATTGCGGTAACAGTATAGACTTGTAAGGAATGGAATCATCAGTTACACCATCTACAACAGAGAAATAATTATACAAATCTAACTCTGAAAAGTTACCTTTGGCAGATTTCACAATGATCATCAGATGATCTATTTGCTCTAAGATACCAGAACTATCTGCAATCTCTGGAATAACAATATCATTGAATACAATACCAGCCAGCCATCTCAGCCTGGTGCTTAGCCCTAGTGATGTTATATCTACAATCAGCCCGAGACATAATTCCAATTATTGAAGCAGCCTTAGTAGTTTTTCAAACTTGCAATAATTGACATTTGGTATTCTTCATCCTTTATCAAACCATCTAGATTTGGACTTTAATGGATTTGCATTCATATCGCTAGAAAGACCCAAGTTAATAGCTCAGATAATCACATACTTTGATTACAGAATATGGGTCACCTTCTGGTGTAAGACATTCACTAATAGAAACAAAACCTCCATAAGCACGTGTTCTGGCATGGCTAAAGGATCAATATGATGCCATTTTAATCTTTTGAGATTATAAGAGGGTCTGTCAGGGGCCAAGCTTGCAGGAGTGACCAATACGTAGTTATTATTACTTTCCCTAAAAGAGGATAATGGTCTCTTGTTGGCCTCTACAGATATGCTATAATGCACCACCAAATGTAGAATCTAGAAATAAAATAATGTTTGGGACCTGATGGAGTGAAAGTACCCTTAACAAGTGAATCCAATGAAGTATAGTACATACATTAGATGTAGCCAAAAAATGAAGAATTCTCTTCTCTTGATAATTGGCAAAGCCAGAACAGTATGCCACATCAGGAATTCCCCAAGCCCTGTATTCATAAGGATCTAAGTAAAAACCAGGCTCCTCTGAACTAATACAAGAATTAAAGTCCGCTCTTAAAATTACAAGATGCTCACTCATTAAGTCATACTAGTCAGGTCCTAACAGCTGTGTAGAACCATTTTTAAGGATATCCAAACAAAAAGAATTAGGATCACCTAGTTTCCAATTATTATACAAATTATACAAGAAGTGTCACTCCCAATCTGGGTTAGAAAGAATCTATATGAAAAATTGTTATATTCTGATTAAGGTCAATCTTTCTGTTAATGCAGTTAACACCCAGGTTTATAAGGCCTCCGTTCACATGCCCCTTAAGATAAGGTACGGCAGGAGAAAAATGAATGTATATAACCTTGTACATATAAAACATTCAAGAATACACATTTCTTGAAATTAAATAATATCCACCAATAAATTCACACCAATCAGGATCTGTTCGTTTTGAGTATAGATCAGCAGCAGTGCAAGCTAGAATTCACCAGTTTTTGTTCAAAGCATTGAATAAAATCATTTGTCTTCTGAAAAAATGAATTGACCATGCAGGTCATTCTAGTTGATAGTCAGCAGACAAGCCTGTGTCACTTGATTAGATCTCCCCTATCGAAACCCAGAGAGGTGGAGTCAAAGTGTGACCTAAAGGTAATTATATCATATCTTCCGCGTATGTGATTGTGGTAGTTGACAAGAAAAATTGCTGATTACAGCTAGGTTAGAAACAAGGGGAAAAGGTACTTATTTTAATATTAGCCAGTGTCTAATTGACCCTCTAGAGAAACAAGCTTTAGTCCACCCACCAGTTGTCGATAGGTCAACTTGATCAAATCCCAATTCTCATGAAGTCGCACTGCCCTTGTGATATCGCTATGGATTATTGAAAGACCTCCTTTAACATGGAAGAGCCAAAGGTAACTGTGGCGTTCACAGCTAATACTCAGCCAGGTGTGCTGAGACTGTGCGCGTGGTTTGGAATGGAATGGGAGTGTTCAGGAGAGTGGTTGCGTGTGAGAGATAAAGAGGCAGAGCTCTTGCCAATTGTGGGGCATTTTAATCTGTATTTATTTGTCCTGAATAAACAACTAAACCATTCCTCAAACTCCATACTTCATTTACTGTTTCATTGGCGACAAGGATGGGATTCAACCCCACGTGTGCAAAGACATTAATAAGACACCAGCACCTGAAAATAAGGAACAGTTATTATAATTTTGTAGCATGGCAAAGTATTATGCACGATCTATGCCCAATTTTGCAAACTCAACAGTGAATATGCACAATCTGAAATAGGAGTGAAATTCGAATGCGATAAGAAATGTTAAGAACAATTAAATTAGGTCAATGAAACATTAGCAAAGGCATGTTACCTAAGAAAATTACAAACAGAAAGAAAGGCAACAGCTAGTAAGAATGGGTTAGGAGTGGTTTTGATGTACATGGAGGATATAAGGAACAAGTTACTTACCTGTAACTGTTGTTCTCCAGCATGGGTCTGGCATGGATTCACATGCTCATGAATATTCCCCGTCGTCAGGCTGGGAATCCTCGGTAAAGAAAAAACCAGTATCAGTTTCGTTTCTGATCTGTCTTTCGTAGTAATAACCAATCACTGGTCTCTGCGTCATACTGACCACAGCCAATGACTGCCCTCTACCTAAGCACCGCCTCTGGCAGCCATCTTCAGATTTTGAAGCACGTGAAGTGGCAGTATGACCAAGTGAAGAGCCGCAGAGGGGTAGGCGGGAGGGTTCGCATGTGAATCCATGCCAGACCCACAGGTAAGTAACTTGTTCCTTCTCCAGCATGGGGTCTGGCATGGATTCACATGCTCATGAATAAAGAATACATAGCAGTACACACATGCACAACCACGGGAGGTGGCAAAGGCTCAACATTAAGCATTACATCAAACTCAACATTAAGCATCTTACCTCCTCACCAGGCTCACCTCAGGCGAACAGGTTGCGCAGCACTGCTTGGCCGACCCTGGACTCCTCCCTGGAATCCCGGTCGACGCAGTAGAATTTCGTGAAGGTGTGCGTCGACCTCCGCGTAGCAGCCCTGCATATGTCCAGCAGGGGCACACCAGAAAGGAACGCCGTGGTAGCTGCGATCGCTCTGGTGGAATGGGCTCTCGGACGGCCAGGCAGCGGTCGGTTTGCCAACCGATGACAGTACATGATACAGCCGGAGAGCCATCTGGAAATGGAAGCCTTCGAGAGAGCCTTCCCCTGATTGACAGGTCCAAAGTTCACAAAGAGTTGTGACGTCTTCCGAAAACACTTCGTGCGGTCCACGTAGAACTTCAGCGCTCTAGCCACATCCAGCGAGTGCAAAGTCCTCTCAGCCGGCGACGAAGGCGACGGGAAGAACACAGGCAACACCAAGGGTTCGTTGAGATGGAAGTCCGACGGTACCTTGTGCATGAAGGAGGGGTGCGTCCTGAGCACTACCCTCGTGTCGTGAAAAGTCAAGTATGGGGCCTTGCAGGAAAGGGCCTGGATCTCTCCCACCCGTCGTGCGGAGGTGATGGCCACAAGAAACGCTGTTTTCCACGACAGAAACTTCAATGGGGCCGAGTGTAGAGGCTCGAACGGAGGTCCCATGAGCTTGGTCAGCACCACGTTGAGCTCCCACGCCGGGGCCGGAGCCTTCACCGGCGGGAACGATCTGAACAGTCCCTTCATGAACTCTTTCACCAGACGATGAGACCACAAGGACGTCCGGCCCGTGGTTCTGGTGTATCGGGAGATCGCAGCAAGATGAATCTTGATGGACGCGTGCGCCAGTCCAGCTTTGGCCAGTGTCAGCAGGTACGGCAGTACCTGGGGAGCCGTAATCCGTAGAGGGTTAATCTTCTGTGCGTGGCACCAGACAGAGAACCTCTTCCATTTGTGTCCGTAGCATTTAAGAGTCGAGGACGCCCTGGCCTTTGCAAGAACCTCTCTGCAGTCGGCCGGTATGTCGTATCCTCCAAACTCTAGCGCTGCAGGAGCCAGGCCTGCAAGTTCAGCGATTTCGGGTCCCTGGAGAGTAGATCCGCGTCCACCGGCAGCTTGATTGGCGGGGACGCTGACAAGCCCAGAAGGTCCGGGAACCATATCTGCCTCGGCCACGCAGGTGCGACGAGGATCATCCTGCACCGTGACCTCTTGAGCTGGTTGACGAGCCGGATTAGCAGTGGCAAAGGAGGGAACGCGTAGAGGAACAGGCCCTCCCAGGGGAACGAGAAAGCATCGCCCATGCTCCTCGCCTGGGGAAACCTGCTGGCGAACCTCCGGCACTTGGAGTTCGTCGCCGTCGCGAACAGGTCGATCTGGGGTGTGCCCCACCGTCGGAAGAGGCGATCCACTAGATCCTGCCGTAGTTCCCACTCGTGGCACGAGCGCAGCTCCCTGCTGAGTGAGTCGGCGATGGTGTTTTTTATCCCTGCCAGATGAAACGGCACCAGAAACATCCTTTGGGCGACGGCCCAATGCCACAGGTCCTGCGCCTCCTTGGACAGTGCTGGGGACCTGGTTCCGCCCTGTTTCCTGATGTAAAACATGGTGGTGGTGTTGTCGGTGAAGATCCTCACCACCTTGCCCTTGAGGGATGGAAGGAAGGACCTGAGGGCCCAGAACACTGCACGGAGCTCCAGGACGTTGATATGGAGGGACTTCTCCGTCGGGAGCCAAAGGCCTCTCGCGTGCAGATTTTCGGTGTGCGCTCCCCACCCTTCCAGGGAGGCATCCGTGGTCACTGTCTCCTGGTGGTCTGGGGTCTGGAAGTCCATGCCCGCCGTCAAATGCGCGCGGATGCCCCACCACCGGACCGCTCGGCGGAAACTCTCGTCGAGTGTGATCCTCTCCTCGAAGCCGCCCGTCGTTTGGATCCAGCGCGCGTCCAGGAACTCCTGCAACTGGCGCATCCGGAGCCTGCACATGGGAATGAGGTAGATGCAAGAAGACATCATTCCGAGGAGGGACTTGATGGACCTCACCTTGGCCGCGTCGGAAACCAACATCCGCTGTACCTTGCCCAGGATGGACCTGGTCCTTTCCTCCGACGGGGAGGCCAGAAGGGACACTGTGTCGAGCTTCGCTCCCAGAAACAGTGCGTTTTGCGCGGGTACCAGGTGGGACTTGGCGTAGTTCACGGAGAATCCCAGGTCCGTGAGAAGTTGGACGGTCCTTGCCGTGTGATCTACGGCGAGCTCCCTCGTCTTGGCTCGGATGAGCCAGTCGTCCAGGTAGGGGTAGACGTGGATCCCCTCGCGGCGCAGCTGCGCCGCCACCGGTGCAAGGCACTTGGTGAATACCCTGGGTGCCGACCGTAGTCCGAAGGGGAGGGCTTTGAACTGGTAGTGACGCCCTTGGACCACAAACCTGAGGAATTTTTGGTGCCCTTTTAGGATGGGAATATGGAAGTAGGCATCCTCCAAATCCAACGACGACAGGAAGTCTCCTTCCTCCAGCTGACCCAGGACGTGCTGGAGGGTGACCATCCGGAACTTTTGCGCCTTGATGAACTTGTTCAGACGTCGCAGGTCCAGGATGGGGCGCCATCCCCCCGTCTTCTTCTTCACGAGGAAGTATCTCGAGTAAACTCCGGAGCCCCGAAGCCTCTTTGGGACGAGTTTGATGGCGCCCTTCCTGAGCATCGCCTTTACCTGCAGGAGAAGTTGAGGGACGTGAAGTTCTTTCCTGGCCACGGGGGGGACGCGCGGACACCTTCTTTGAAACTCGAGCGCGTGGCCCCGGGCCAAGGCGTCCAGCACCCAACGGTCGGTGGAGATGGACTCCCACACGCTGACGAAGCTCGCCAGCCGGCCTCCCACCGGGGTGCTTCGGTGGGGGCCCAACCCCACGGCCGGTTCAATCCTGCTTCGACGAGGCTTTGCCGCCTTGACCTCCTTGGCGACGACGGCGGGGTCCGCCAGACTTGCCTCGTCCTCTGTAGGCCTCCTGAGCCGACGAGCGGGCCGCTTGACGGTAGGTGGAGAAACCGCCGCCGGAACTTTTGGAGGCGCCCTTGCCTCCGCTGCTCCGAAAGGGCGTCCGTCGTTGTTGCAGAACTCCAAGGGCCCGGGCCGTCTCGGTGTCCGCTTTAATGGCCTGAAGGGAATCGTCCACTGTTTTCCCAAACAGGTTGTTCCCATCGAAGGGCATGTCCAGGACTCTGGTCTGAACGTCTTGACGGAAGTCCGTAGCCTTGAGCCATCCACGCCGCCTAAGGCAAACGCCGTTGCCCAACTGGCGGAACCCAGTGTCGGCGATGTCCGTCGCAACGGTAATGGCGTGGTCCGAAGCCACCTCACCTTCCTGCAGGATCTCCAGGGCCTCCGCCCTCTTGTCGTCCGGCAAGAAGTCCAGCAGGGGAGCCAGTTTGTACCAGAGCTCCCTGTCGTAGCGGGCCACGATAGCCAAGGCGTTGGCCGCTTTAATCGTCGTCGCCGCAGACAAGATGACTCTGCGTCCCATAGCGTCCAATCTCTTTCCCTCGCCGTCCGGTGGGGAAGTCGAGGTGGAGGCCGCACCCTCCCCCGCTTTTTTCCTGGCCGCCGCGGAGACGACGGAGTCCGGGGTGGGCTGCGCCCGGAGGCACAGGGGGGCCGTGTCCGGGACCCGGTACTTCTTCTCGTACCGGTCTCTTCTAGCTGGCGTCGTGGAAGGGTTCTTGAGGAGGGTGAGGCCCTCATCCCAAATGTCGTCCAATAGAGGCACTGAGAGGACCGTCTTCCTCTTGGCCTCGCGCCGCTGATAAAGGAAGCCTTCCTTCTTCTTCTCCTCAGGGCAGAGTTGGAAAAGCTCGGATGCCCTGGTGATCATGGAGTGGAACGATCCAATCTCATCGGGCGGAGAAGCCCTGGTGGGAGGCGACGACGGTACATCCTCGTCGTATACCTCGTCGTCCGTACCCGTCGCTGCCGTGTCAGTCCCCGTATCATCCCCTCGGGTGGACGGGGAGGAGGGCTGGAAGGGGCACGACGGCTGAAAAGGAGGCGGAGGGTGGATCCTTCTTTTCTTGGTAGGGGGAACACCAGAAGGTCCCGGTTCTGGGTCCCCCGACGGGAGAGGTTCCGTCGGCAACGGTAGTCTCGTCCTTAACTCTGAGCATAAGGACTGTATAGCCACAAAATGGCCGCTGAGCTGTCTCGCGGCGCTGGCAGAGGGGAATCCGACCGGCGATCAGGGGCCCCGTCGGTACCCTCGACGATGTCGTCGTCACCTGCGTCGGGATCCATCCCGACGGGTCGGTCTCCTTCCACGCCGAGGCCGTGGCTTAAGACTTCGACCAGCTCCTCCTCCGAGGTTGAGGCCGAATCTACGACGATGCCCTGCCCCCCCTTTTTCTTCCCCACGGGGGATTTCACGGGGGTCCTATCGATGGGCACAAAAGAGGACTCCCTCCGAGGTGGCAGGGAGACTCTGAGCCCCGAGGTCGCCACCACTGGTGTAGCCTCCACAGGCTGAGCCAGGGCCGCCGCGACAGTTTCGATAGAGGGCTTGGCCGGATGGATTAAGGCCTTCACCACCTTAGGTGCGCTCACCGCCTTATCCTTGAGGGGGGGGACACTGCCTCGCTCCCCCTCCGCCTTCGAGCTCGACCGGGGCCTCTCCAGGAGCTTCGCCGGGTGCTCGGCCTTCCTCTTACCCAACCCAGAGCGTTGGCTCGTGGTTGATGGTGCCGGGGAGGGTGCGCCCTGCCTGGCGCCCGTAGAGCCCGACCGTTCGGCGCTCCCGGTGCCAGCGGACTCGCGGTGCTTGGCCTTATGTTGGACCCCCGTCGCCGGGGCGTCCTCAAAGGTCTTAGAAGACCGCTCGGCTTTCTTCCTCTTCTTCTCGCCGGACGGGCTCTTCCCTTCCAGCCAGTTGGCGAGACGTTGATGGCGGTCCTTCATGGTCCGCTCCGACATGTTGCCGCAAAACGCACAGTCCTTCTCCACGTGCGTCTTGTCCTCATGTAGGCAGTAAAGACAAAAAGAGTGTTCGTCCTCCTTGAAGACGTTCTGCAGCTGGCATCCAGGGCAGACCCTGAACAGCTTTCCGGGCGTCGAGCTTCCCTTCTCCTGGGCCATGACCGGGCCTGAGAAACTTCTGGAGTCCTCCAAAAGCGTAGCTCGACGAAATCTTCACCCTTGAGGGGCGCAGACGAATCCGACACAGGTCCCCGTTGATCGGATGGAGAATCGGTGGAGCTTGAGGCTCTTTTTGACCGAAAAAACGAAGTTTTGAGAAAAAACGTGAAAAAAATAGCACTAACGCTCGAGAGCAATAGCACGAGGATCCCAACACATGAACGTGCGGTAAAAATCTGAAGATGGCTGCCAGAGGCGGTGCTTAGGTAGAGGGCAGTCATTGGCTGTGGTCAGTATGACGCAGAGACCAGTGATTGGTTATTACTACGAAAGACAGATCAGAAACGAAACTGATACTGGTTTTTTCTTTACCGAGGATTCCCAGCCTGACGACGGGGAATATTCATGAGCATGTGAATCCATGCCAGACCCCATGCTGGAGAAAGACAATCATTACTGATTTTTCATCAAGGGGTTTAAAGGATCCAGAAAGGAATTACTCTACAATTGAAAAATGATTATTAGCCATCAAATGGGCTGTGGAGACATTCTGTCCCTTTTTGTGGGGTGAGATATGATGCTAGATGTCATGATGCCTACCCCCGGGGACCCAGACCAAGTCCAGCAACCCCGGAAGCAGGCATCAAGTTACCCCAAGCAAGCCCAACAACCCCTGCTAGGGGCTATTTGGGTGCAGTCCTGGCGCCTATGGCGCCAGGCTCATATGGAGAGAGTCAGTCCTGGCGCCATAGGCGCCAGGCTCATAGATTAAAACTTACCTGATGCAGACCATGCTGCAAACTTACCTGATGCAGACCATGCTGCAAGAGCTCCAAGCCAAACAAGGCTTGGAAGGGACTATTTTACCTAGGGACTATTTTTTTACTCGGTGGGGCTGGGGAGGAATACTTACCTGGGACTACTGGAGGCAAGTCAGCATCCAGTCTTCTGCCACGCCCGCCTCGAGTTTGGAGCTCCTAGAAAAAGGGAGAAAGAAGGAGAAAAGGTTAGAACAAGAGCAATACCTTTGATCCTTACCTGAATTCCCGATCCATCGTGCCTTCGAGCTGGAAGAAAGAAGTTATTTTATGCGCGTCGCCTCGCCTGCTGCAGCGCCGCGCTGAACTCACAGGCCTTCGCAGCATCTTCACATTTCACCGCATCCTCCTGCTTGTTCCCGCCGCACTCCGGCACCTAAGGAGAAGACAAGGTGAGCCAAGGAATACCCCCCATAGACTTACCTGATTTTACCACCGGGGTACTTTTCTTCTTCACGGGTCGGCGCAGCTTCCACTGCATCCTAGCCGAACCCCGGCCCCTAAGGGGAAACAAAAGGACAGCAAGGTGAAACAAGGGACTAACAAGGGGAACCCTCCTCACCACAAAAGACTTACCTGCTTTTACCGCCAGAGGCATTATTCCCCGAGACTTCACACTTTCTCTCAGCGCCTGAATAAGGGAGAAAGCAATAGGTTACATGGACATTATTTTATCGAACTGTGTTGGATAATACAAATCCTTACTAGAATATTACCGGTTGCCACGAGGAACTCTTCAGTAGGGTCAAGCTGCAACCTGCAAGGAATCGGACAAGAGTGAAAGTCAGGCATTTTAACTCTTACGAACTACATACTTACGGCGTCTTGCCGGGAATATCGGAGTCAATATTGTCCTGGAACTCACCAATTCCTTCGAGCCAGTGAAGCAACTGGTTATCTACACGCCACTGCGCTCAATGCAGGATGGAGAGCTCATCTTTTTAAATCATCAGGTGAGACTATAAGAGGGGACATCCAAGGTGATCAGTGGGGTCGGGGGATTTACGCTCAACTCCACGGGTGGTTAATCCCCTTTCTCCATTTGCAGAAGAATATTCCTACGGGCCAAGCAAACGAAGCTAGGTGGGCCAGTCCAGTTCGTCATCTCGGCCCTACGCGTCACATTGGTGGAGACCGCAGCAGTCCAGTCCAGATCGTCGCCTCTGTGGGAGCCAGGTGAGCGTAACACTAGATCAGATCACAAACCACTTAAAGAGGTACTATCCACGAAAGGTTTGGATAAAGTTTCATCTAGAATTAGGAAATGGGTGATGTCACTACAAAAGTGAAATATGGACATCAGTTGTTTACCTGGTGCAAGGAACAAAGCAGTGGACTGCTTATTGAGAAAGGCAAATGATGAAGACAAACAGAACGAAGAAGAGGAAGACCATGTTTTAATCATAGAGAAGGAGTTGTGTTAAAGGATGAATGGGAATGTGTGATGCATTATGATGTACACAGAGAAAAATAATAGAGGCTCTTGAAATTGGTGTATCTGATCATCAAATTATGCATGGATGTAGGGTACAATTGCATATGGAAAGTGGGAGAGGAACTGTATGTCGATCAAAAGTTATTAATGGCAGGAATTAGAATCATTCCTCCTGCAGGTGTTTGCAGCCATATTATATCTATAACACATGCGGTCCATCAAGCAATCACAAGAACAAAACAAAGCATACAGGAATATTTTTGGAGCCGATATGACTCGGGTAGAAAGAGCAGTAAGCGAATGCCGTTCATACGTACATACAAGTTATTATGAGGAATAGCTAAGCGATAATTGCATTTGCTGTTATGCCTAGTGCCTGATGGTTTTGTTGAAGTAATCCCTTAACATTTTAATGAGGTCGAAAGACAAGCACTAGATTCCCTTCGCAATAGTGTTCTGGTTTTGTTGAAGAAGTACTCCCTAAACATTTGAGTGAGTTAGAGAGAGATAAGCACCAGCTACCCTTTGGCAGGTTGTCCAATTCTAAGTACAAATAAGGAATGAGGGCAATTGTTGTAGTGCTTCATGTTTTTCAATTATGACTAAGCTAGGATTTAATTGCTTGCGTCTCTATGAATGTTCTAGTAGTGATCATTTGTGTGTTACAAGGAGTTTTGTATGAAGATAATTCACCCAAAAAATAGTTACTGTAGGAGAGTTAGACTTCTCTAAATTAGGGAGATTTTTTATATAATTTAACAATAAATATTTTAAATCAGTGTGCAATCTTGTTAAAAGACCTACTTATCTTCTTAGGTTTACTAGCTCTTTTTTAATGTTGCAGCAGTTGCTACATATAGCTAGAAGATATTCAGCAGCTTTTTTTCAGGGTTGATAATCTGTCAACCCGTGCGAGGTATCAGAGCAGACCTTGATATTACCATTAGATCAACCTTTTTTGCACAAAGGAACTATGAATTATACAACTGCCTGATAACCTGGATCTGTTCAAAGTTGCAGGTTTCTGAAGAAACCAGGGTCAAATCAGCTTGGGGAAATTCCTGAGGTTGAATTGGGCCTCTTAAGAATTGAGGCTGCTGGAGGAAAAGTGAGGCTTTTTAATCTTGCACTAAAACAGCAAACTGAGATAAAAGTAAACATTTATTTGCCATGGGATTTTCATCCACTAGTATAAAAATTGGCTTCTTATTACCCTCATTCAGTTTATCAGAGACGGAGTGTACTGGAACTTGTTAGAAGTAGTATTGTGTAATTCACTTTGAATGTTATATGCATGGCCACACTCTTGATATGACCTTCTAAGTAATACAAAACCAGCCAAATGACTGTGGTCATATATTCAAAGCAGCCCCTACTAGTCAAGCAGCACCCATGGCCTGTTGTAATATATGGTCTTCAGTTATTACATTATTTGGTGTATTTTTATTAAATGTTATCATTGACTGGACCAATTGAGAACTTTTCTTTTCATCCAAAATCATTGCCTAAATCATACAGGAGTAACTCAAGTATATTAATTAACGCTTTAGCTTCTATGATTTGTGCCATAATAGCACTAGATAACTTGAGCTTTAGGAAAAGATGCTCAAGCTTTCTGTTTCTCATGTTCCAACTAAGATGCACACATTGCATAAGCTTTACAAATTGATTGCACAAGTCTCACTATTACAATCTATATTGAAGCATTTTGCACATGCCAGTACTAACAATTATTAAATAAATGACAATCAAATAATGTGACAAAAAATCAATAACAATCTAAATAAATAAATGATTAGTTAAATTCCCAGTAGAAATCACTACTAATGAATGCTGCCAAATCAGAGTGCAAAACATTTACAGATTCATATGATGCAAGGAATGACTAACTTGATTTATGGGCTGCCATAATCAGACTGCACCCCCTTAATCATTCAAGTTAAGGTATGGATTGTGTGAAGCAAAATGGAATGTGATATCACTAGCATAGAGCTCGATTTAAATCCACAGTCACTCCTGAGTCTCCCCACTAGACCAGTAATCCATTAAGGCCTAGCTGGCTCTGTAGAGACATCAACTGAATACCCTGACTTGTAGCTGGGTACTTTAAGGAAGGCATGGTATCAAACACTAAAACAGACACAAGTGATCACAGTTCAAGGCTTTTTATTGAACTTCAATTGGGTTTGAAAAACGCCTACATAATCCTAAATCTAAAGATGGGAGAAAGCTACGACCATCAAATAATAACAACACAGACCTAATCAAGTCTGCCAAAATAAAAGGGCTTATACTAATAAGCATATTGCCAATCCTTACTTCTAAATACAAATAGTGTGGAAAACAATGTTATGAAAAAGAAAAGTCTTCAAGAAATGATATGTCAGGATATTCAAGCCGTTGGCTTCCCTTCCCCACCTTTCAGCATGGCACAAGGTGGCACACTGAAGCTTAGCACACTCTTTGGCTTCTCTAGCAACAGGTTAGGTTGCACACGAGCATGCAGTTCAAAACCTCAACATCAGGGCCTTCTGTGCCAAAGTCTCTTTGGGCCTGTTGCAACACGACAAACATTAAAGTTCCTGCTTAGGATTTGCCATATAAAACTTTTCGGGTGATTTACTGTTCATCCCCTGGCCCCCTCTGCCAGGCTCAGACCCACTTTAACACAAAACCTTCAATTGGTCTTCTTCCGCCAGGCTCGGACCAAATGTATCTCCTTTTCCAAACTGTCTCTACTTCATCAAAATTGAAAACCTTCGACTGTGCGCAAGATTTTGCTTGACCCATCGTAGTACCACATTGATTCACAATTACTCGTTCTCGTCTTGATATAACCTTTTTTTCACTTTCACTTTTGCCACTTCTCAGCTGGATACCTTACAAAGACCTTCAATTTAGCACTCATGCAGTGCCGAGCCACTCTGTCAAAGGTATTGTATCTTGCTTTTAAAATTCAATCACTCATCAGCAGTTATACTTGCGTCTCTTATCACACAGGTTTAAACAATGTTTGTTCCAGCGCTTGCCATACAATGTTGCTGCTTGCAACCTTGACTTCAACACAGATCGGTCTTGTATCGGTCTCCCCAACTCACCGGCTGTGTTGATTTCACTGACGCTGCTTTGTTCTAGGAGCCAATGATGGTATCCCGGCGGCTGGTGCTTCTCCCCGCCTTGATTATTGACGCAGGAGGGCCCAAGGTATCTACGACCCACAATGCAGGATTCTTCAGCCTGGTTTCCTGGTCTTATGCTTTCTTTTCTCAATGTTTTTGGAAAGTAACAGTTCCTTGTCGAAAAGGTCAAGGGAACTTCCCTCCTTGCGATCCCTTTTTGTTTTGCCGTCTGTCTTCTCTCGTTCAGCTGGCGTTTCGAAACTGCTGTTTCCTCGTGTGCTTTGCCTCGCTTAGAGTGTCCTCTCGTGCTCCTCCTTTCATCCGTGTGGGGATGCTTAATGGGAGTCAGGTGAGTGTGATGGTCCGTAATTGCATGACCTCGCCTGACCATTGTATTGCGGCACGTCAGGTATACTGCTCGGGTGTTAGTCTGTTTGCTCTCATAGCAGGCTGTTCATGTGAAAGTGTTTGTGTTGTAAAAGGGTGGTAGAGTTCATAAATACTCTACCTGGTAGGATGGGGGTAAAGGTGTTACAGGAACGGGGATACCGCGTCCCACCATCCGGTGTCCCACTCCGCAAAGACCCCTCACCCAGGTGACCCTCCCGCACTGGTCCACTCCCAGGAACTAGATTCAGAAGGGATGGCCATGTACTGGCCACCTGGATGACAGATCCCCGGGGACTAGTGGTTGAGACACCTTCTGGTTTCTCACAGTACTAAAATAGAGTGATATGCCTGGAGAAACAAAGTCTCGGGAGGATAGCTCAGGGGCAACCTCCTCGCCTTGGAAGCAAGACGACACGGAGCAACACGCGTTCGATCCCCCGGTCCGTGCTTAGTAACCTCTGGGCATGAAACGGGTTATAAATAACCTATCCTGTAATATCATACCATCTAAACAGATTCAAGCATTGAGCACAAAGCTGGCACAGCTCATTACTGAACTTCAGAGGGTCGCAAAGGATTATTAGTCATCTTTACCTGGGACAGAATTTCACAGAATGTGCCCAACGTGTGTAGGAATGAAGAACAATTTATTGGCAAGCAGTTGATTGAAGTTTCTGCATTTTCTTTTGGGTTAGATACCTACAACTGCACTGCCTCTGCGCAGGCTGCCTCATTGGCCCCCTAAAAGCGCTTCACGGATTCTGTTTTTTTTTAGAGAGGCGGTAGGCCTTGGATAATGATGCCAGCCTTCGTTATGTTATGTCATGTTATTTAGCATTTATATAGCGCTCTATATATCATTGGTATGACCTCAAAGCGCTGGTAGGTTGAACGTCCTCGGGCACAGTAGTCCAGGTCAGTTGAGAGAATAAGGTGTTGCAGGGTGCTTGGGAGCACCAGTTATGTATGCACTGATGTAATTGCCTGATGGTAGCTGCATCCTAGCATTAGGTGTGATGGTATTGATAACAGGTGAATGTGTGCAGTCTGGCGGGTGGACACCAAGACTGGGTTCTGGCTGCGTTGGGCCTGTAGGATGCCTATGTGTGCAGATAGGCCGGTTTGTCATGGGATATAGCTGAGTTTTATTAGAATGATGAGATGTTTATGTGTTAATGTTTGTATGTGAGCAGCTGGGCTGAAATTGATTGAGGGGTATAGCTGCACTTTAATTGAGTGATGGTGTAGAGAAGAGAGTAAGCGTAGTGATCTGGGAGGTGAGAGTCTGGGTTGAGTTATGAACTAAAACATAAGTAAATTAGACCTTTGGGACCGTAGTCCAGGTCAGTTGAGAGAATAAGGTGGTGCAGGGTGCTTGGGAGCACCAGTTATGTGTGCACTGGTGTAATTGCCTGATGGTAGCTGCATCCTAGCATTTAGATGTGGTGGTATTGATGTCAGTTGAATGTGTGCAGTCTGGCGGGTGGACACCAGGACTGGGTTCTGGCTGCGTTGGGCCTGTAGGATGCTTATGTGTGCAGCTAGGCCGTTTTGTCATGGGGTATAGCTGGGTTTTATCGAATGATGAGGTGTTTATGTGTTAATGTTCGTATGTGAGCAGCTAGGCCAAAATTGATCGATGGATATAGTTGCACTCTAATTGTGTTATGGTGTAGAGAAGAGAGTAAGCGTAGTGATATGGGAAGTGAGAGTGTGGGTCGAGTTGTGATCTAAAACATAGGTAAGTAACTTACAGAACTATCTCAGGCAGAATTTTCTAGTTGTGAGTCGAGCAGGTGAGAGTAATTCTAATTGTGCAGCGCATGCACCTGAATCATAGTGCTATCAGAGGGGGTACTTTCAAGATATGAGATAAAGTAGCTTACTAGATGTGAATCAATCTTGAAAGAACAATTCCTAAGCGTGTAAATAAATCACAGTATCATAGCATGCACCCTCTAGATTTGAGTCAATCGTAGTAAGACTGGTTCTAGGAGAACGGCATAGGCAGGTGACGCAGACTAGTAGATTCAAAGTACTATCACAGTGGGCACTTTCCAAGTTTGGTTCAGTGCAATGCTAATAGTTCCTACCAAGTTTCTAAGAGAGAGTGAATGTAATGCTAATAATTTTGAACAATTTTCTGACTGTTACGAAGACTAGTAAATTCACAGATTTTGAGAATTCTGTACGGTGGGAGAGAGGCCCAGGTCCCACAATACATCACGTTTCACCATACAATAGACAAAGATGTAGGCCATACCTAGACTTGAGTGTCCTGCAAAGCCATGAAGAGGCCTAAGTTTCACAATCCACTACGTGTCACCATATAGTAGATAAAGATGGAGGCTATACCTAAATATAGATTCTTATACAGTGGGAGAAAGGTCTAGGTTCCACAATATGTGGGTCTCAACATATAACAGCCAGAGACAGAGGTCACACCAAGATTCGAGAGTCCTGCAGAGCAGGAGAGAGGCCCAGGTATCCCAATACATTACGTTTCACCTTTGAATAGAGAAAGGGGAGGCTGTACCTAGATTTGAGAGTCCATGTTTGTTTAACATTCACAATTCTATCCAAGTGCGGTACCTGCCAACACCCACAACTCTATCCAAGTGTGGGATCTGCCAACATTCAAAATCCTGTCTAGATGCGACTCAGGCTAGTTTCCACAGTTCTTTCTGAGTGTGGCATTTGCTAAGGTTCACATTTCTATCTAAGTGTGGCGCTTGCTAATATTCCCAATTCTATCCAAGTGTGGCATTTACTTAAGATTCATAATTCTATCTAAGTGTGGCATTTATTTAGCATTCACAATTCCATCTAAGTGTGGCATTTACTTAGCATTCACAGTTCCATCCAAGTGTGGCATTTACATAAGATTCATAATTCCATCTAAGTGAGGCAATTGCTGATGTTCACAATTCTATCCAAGTGTGATGTTTGCCAACATTCACAATTCTGTCCAAGTGTTGCATTTACTTAACATTCACAATTTCCATCTAAGTGAGACATTTATTTAACATTCACAGTTCCATCCAAGTGTGGCATTTACTCAAGATTCATAAATCTATTTAAGTGAGGCAATTGCTAACGTTCACAATCCTATCCAAGTGTGGTATTTGCTAACATTCACAATTCTACCCAAGTGTGGCATCTACTTATTCACAATTTCCATCTAAGTGAGTTAATTGCTAATATTCACAATTCTAGCTAAGTGAGGAAATTGCTAACATTCACAATTTCATCCAAGTGTGTAATTTACTTAACATTCACAATTCCATCTAAGTGTGGCATTGCCATGGTTCACAGTTCCATCTAAGTGTGGCGCTTGCAAAGATTCAGAATTCTAGCCAAGTGTGGCATTTACTTAACATTCACAATCCCATCAGGAGGTGGCATGGGCAAACCGTCACAGTTCTATCTAGGTGTGATATTTGCTAACACCTGCAATTCTATGTAGATGCGACACAGGCTAATGTTCA
Source organism: Ambystoma mexicanum (assembly GCF_040938575.1). Classification (NCBI taxonomy): domain Eukaryota; kingdom Metazoa; phylum Chordata; class Amphibia; order Caudata; family Ambystomatidae; genus Ambystoma; species Ambystoma mexicanum. Next base: position 1,270,173,598 of record NC_090929.1, on the reverse strand, counting down.
CAACTCTATGTTCTATGGTATGATGAAAGGTGATGTAGAGTGGCAGGGCTTTCTGGAGTAGAGGGATTGCTCCACTCCCCACCTAAGCCACACTTACTTTGGGAGTTGCTGCTGGTTGACGGCTGGCCACTGGCTTTCCCTGCTGACACCTGCAGACTCAATCTGGAGGTGCTGCCTCTGTGGGAGCCGCCCTTTGCCTTGGGGCTCTTTGTCGCAGGGGCTTCATGGGCAGAGGGCTGCCCTGGGAAGGTCAGTTATGACCAGGTGGACGTACCAATCAGTGGAGGTGGGCGGGTTGGGAGGCGGGAGTGGGAGGGCGGGACTGGGAAAAGGCCAGACACAAACCCATATGACGAATGGGCTGTGCATGTGTGCCAAAGGTGAAGATGAGTTGTCATTCCTTTACCAGTTTTGCCAGTCTTGCAGTTCAAATGTTCAAACAATAAAGTTGGTCTATCACATAGACATACCTTGATATATGGGTGCTCAACAATACTCTTGGGGTAAACTTGCTGTTGAAACCCCCACACTGTTATTTTGCTCTCTCTGTCAAAGCCCTCTATTTTGGAACAATTTCCACGCATTATGATGAATTCCCCATAGGTAATACTCCACATGAGATTCTTTGGATGGCCACATGTTGTATGTAGGGGGTTTTTATAACCTGTCTGCTTTCTATACAATTCACTCATGACTTGTACATCTTTTATTTTGCAGTCACCTCTTATAAAACTAAGAGAACTCCGACTGTGATTTTTAGTAAACCTGAGATTGCATTCATTGATGTTTAGTAACCGTACTACACCCATTACTACACCCATTCTGCTTCACTCCCCTTTCAAATTATAAACAAGTCATCAGTATAACAAAGCCACATCACAATGGTCTCTGTGTGCACTTCATTATTCACGAACCATGCTACAAATTTCTCCTAACACACACAAAGAGAACCCTGAGGTAAAGCCTCAAGACAGACGGCCGAAGCGAAGCAGCCAGGAGAGATGCATTCTTTTGGCAAACATTAGTTATTAGTATTTGTTGTCGGGTAGTTTTTGGACAGAGGATATGGATCCACATATCGAAATTAAGATTGGATAAGTGGAAGCTAAAAGCAGCTCCTGGGTATCCAGCATTACCCAGTGGCCAGGAGGTACCACTGGGGAACAAGGAGATACTATACTTCTGCAAATCTAATTTCCACATAAGATGCAAAATATCATTTTGCCCATTATTTATGACTGTGTAAGCTTTAAATATCGTGCAGGTGTGTGTGAATGCTTATTTATATATTATCCAAATGCACATGGGTTTCTTTGTTCAGCAACAATTGGCATATGAAGCCAAAAGCAGCTCCTGGTAGCCGTTGGTGTCAAGCTAATCCGGCTCTTCTAGGACCAATCCAGGAGCTAAATAGCTCCCAGCTCCCCTCAATTTCGAACCCTGCAGGGCATGTTTTATTTGGACTTTTTTAATGTGATTATTTATATAGCGCGAACAAAGGCCCGAAGGCATAGTGGCGCTAGATAAGACAACACAGAACATGTAATCCAAGATTCGATCAGTAATAAATCTAGCATGAGGAGTTCAGGGAAACAGTCAGTGACACCCCATGTTTGAAAACAGCCAGTGAACTTCAGTCTCTCAGGTCTGGGGACCGAGCATTCCAGCACTTAGGGGCTGCATAAGGAAAGGATCCCACGGCCACCATAGATAATCTGGCCCTTGGTAACTGTAGTAGGCAGGATGTATTCGATCTTAGTAACCTGCAGGCTGGCAGTCACGAGATGCTGCTAGATAAGTACCTTCGGCTTTGTCCATACAGGCACTTGTATGTGATGCAGAGCACTCAAAATGAGATCCTGCTGCTCATGGGAAGCCAATGTAGGGCCTTCCTGGCTGCAGACCCTCACCAACCTGCACTGCATTGTTCTGGATAATTTGGAATCAGATGATTTCACCCTTAGCAATAGCCTGAAGAAGTCTATAGAATAATCAAGCTTTGCACCGATAATTGCTTGTACGACGGTTGCACCATTGGTTGGGTTCAGGAAAGGTCTTAGATGTGAGTAGTTTTACAGTAGTATGATGTGCCCGAGATTACGGTGTTGACGTGGGATTTCATATTATGTTCTTGGTCAAGAATGACTCCCAAGGTCTTGACCCTGGGCAGAGTTACGATGGTATACCCTGCAATGACAAAATGCTGATAATACCGAACCTAACTTGTACAGCTGTGGTGCTGTGCCAGCAACCATAAGCTCTGTCATAGCATCATTTAGTGCAAGGCCATTTTCGGCCACCCAGGTTTCTATCAAACTATAAATGAAGTGGAGTCTACACTATAGTCCCCTGTAAATGGAATGAGGTACTGTGTGTTGTTAGTGTAGTTGGCATAAATTAAGATTTGGCATCCAACCTTTAAAAAAGGAGCAGCGTAAAGATGTTGAACAGCGTTGAGGACACACATAGGCCCGTGGGACCCCCACAAGTCACCAAAGACTTGTCTGCCGCCTCAAAAAAATACTTTGGCTTTACAGTCAGCAAGAAAAGATTTTATCAATTCAGCTGCTGTTGGTGAAAAAGAGGCCGATTTCAGCAATCTGTTGATCAAGTATGGAGTGGTCCACTAAATGAAAAGCTGCGGACAAATCCAGGAGCATAAGGAGAGCTATGTTTCTTTTCTCAAAGATGTTCAAGATGTTGGTTTTAAGGTCTAGCAAAGTGGACTCAGTGCTATGGGCGCTCCTAAATCCAGATTGGTTCTGACCCATGATTGCATGGGTGGAGAGGAAGTCCTAAATTTGTATGTAAGCTACTCTATCCAGGATCTTCAAGAGGAAGGGTACATTGGTGATGGGCCGATAGTTGCTCGGCACACAAGTGTCTAGAGGGCTTCTTTAGCAGGGGAGAGATCCATGTCTGCTTAATGAGAGATGGTACACAATTGTCCATGAACGAGATATTGCCAAATTTGGTAATCAAGAGTAACAGCTGAGTGGCACAAGATTTGACTGAGACTGCCTGACGACAGACTAGCACCTTTAGCTAGTTTGGTTAGGTAGGGAACATCCCTGTAGCAATAGGGTAAGGTAGGCCTTTTATTTATTAATTTGTATAAAAACCAAAGAAGTGTCCAATATGTGTCAGACTCCTTCCAACCCACCACAGAACCCATATTCGCCAAGCAAAGAAGAGAAGTGAAATAGCCCAAGTGGGGCTGAGAGACCCAAGAGCCCAAGAGGGGCCGAGAATTCTAATAGCCCACGAAGGGCTGAAAGGCCAGGTACCCCGGTGGTGGGGGGCACAAGAACCAAGGACAGGGTGAGGATCCGTCAGTCCCTAACTGGCACGTCCCACTGCTGCTACCGCATTGACTGCCTTAACATCCATGCACTTCAAATGACTGACACCACCCCCAACAATATACACAAAAATATAAAATGTCAATGTACATAAAGTTTCAGAAAAAATAGAATTATAAGTTTGTTTTGTTTCTTTAAAGGCCTTTATTTTTCTATGTTTGCACTTGTTTTATTGGATGTGCATACATGTCGAAGCGTTTCCTTACAGGCAGTCTGGATACCTAAGGGAATAGGAATGCATGTGTAGCAAAGAGCCGCTGTGAAACAATTTTAGTGTCAGGAAAGTGAGCCGAATTGAGATTTTCTGTTAATGTTAACACAAGATAATGGCATGATGGAAATCTGGTAGTATCATGAGTTGTTTTGGAAGAGCTAGAGGAGACATCCACTTGAAATGTTTATTTAAGTAAGAAAATATATACACATACCACTAATGGGTTAAATGAACAGAGTACTTATTAAGTTACAATAGGACAGATCTGATAGCTTTTAAAAAAACATGTAAGCTAGATACACATGAAAGATTAAGCAGACGCTATTGCGGTTATTTGTGTTTTGAATTTCAGTCACCACAGGGCTGCTGCATTGCAGGACCTTTATTTGAAAAAGAGGAACATCGTTTCGTTCGTTTTACATTCCACATACTGACAACGCAACTACATCTAAGCTGGCTTCCTGCTAAAGCTGTCGTCGCCTTTTTTTAAAGTCAATGCGACAGCCGTTGACATGTTAGTGGCGAAAGGGAATTTCCCTCATCATTATCGTTCATTTCACTTCATTTAATTCTCTCCTAATGAAATCAACTAAATTAATTCATCAACATTTGTATACACCAGCTTTTATAATAAATAGTCAAAGAGGAAAAGAGGTATTTCATTTGAAAGCAACTGTTGGGGGAATTAAAGCAGGCTCTCGGAGGGTGGGGGTGGCTTTGGAACTTGAAAATATAGATGAGTAAACATTGGTGGGAAAAATTTAGTAAATTCATAAGATTGGAAGGATATGAATTCAAAGGCTTCCAGCTTTTGTATAGACTTTTAGCCCAAGAATGGCTGCAGCAAAGAGGAGAATGGGACTGGTTATTTAATTCTAGTGTTGTGGTATTAAGTGATCACTTTAGTTTTCTCAGTGGGGACTCCTTCTTAAGTCAGTATAGAAGACATTCAGCTCTGGATTTGTAGGACATGGGACATTGTTTGAAAAAATGACCCTTGTATCCCTGAAGCACATGGCACTGATGTTAAAAATTGGCCTAGTAACGCGCTTTCGACTAGTCTACTGATAAATCGAGGTCCCTTGTGTGTTGTGCTAGGGCCAGGCTGCAAGTACAAGTGGCGCAGAACCTGCCTACTTGTGCATATGTAAGTATTTGGTGTGCACCGGGAACTTGTATATCCATTCACCCCTGCCTACCATGTGGGTGGAGGCATTGGGTCCCTGATGACAGGAGGTCCCTGCCCCCCTCCCCAAGCAGCAGCATAGTCCAACGGACAACCCTTAAAGAGCCCGCCCATAGCAATCTATGTTTTACATTTCCCCATGCCAGTCGAGGCATATGAAGCATGAGCAAAGTGTGAGGCAGACAGGTGTGTGTAATGGCGCCTGTTTTCCTCTCTCATTCCGCTGTGGTTTCCCCATCCCAGTCAGACCAATGTAGGGGAAACCAGTGACGCGCCTCAGGATTTCTTATCACATCACTTTCTGAATGAGGGGTGGCTCAGAGGTGCACTGATCAGCCTCTGACCCTTCACACACTCGATGTTGATTCACTTGCAAACAGATGCAGGCTAACATGTATGTTGTCAGGAATGGCACTCTGTCAAGAGTGGCACAGGGTACCCAGGTAGGATTTGGGTGGCTGTGCTGAAGTAAGGTAGCAGATAAGCACACACAGCAGGAAGTTCTACAAGAAAGAAGAGTAGGAAACCGTAGCTGTGAGCCAAAAGGGGCAAAAGATACAAAGGTACAAACAAACTGGATTCCCTCTTGGGGTGTATGCTGAAATGGGAAAGAGTGTTCCACAAACCTTAGGAAACTCCAGCCTTCTGCACAGATTGCTATAACAGAGGCCCACGCTGTATGCTCATGGCTGGGAACAACAGCAGTGGGTGTCTGTAACACTGAAAACGCGACAAAGGAAGGGGCAGAGGTTGCCTGCCGGAAACCAACAGGCAAGCTCTGTACAAAGGGATTACATAAGTCACATGAGAAGACAAGAACAGAAATATTCAGCGAAAAGGAAGTCAATGAGCAATCTAGCAGAAGGAAATGAAGGAAAGGCAGTTAGACTGAAATAGATAACCTAAGGTGGAGTACAGAGGACTCAAGGAAGAGAACAAGGAGCAGCAGTCAGGAAAACAGAAGGGTTGCAAAGTAGGAAGCAGGTCTGCAGTCAAGAGTGGCACTAGGAGCAGGCAAACTGTATTGGACTGCGGAGGACTGTAGTAGGCTGCAAGGCAGGGAGTCTAGAAGAACAGGACAGAGAGAGATTAGTAGTAGGCGACAGACAGAGAGCCCAAAAGAATAGGGCAGCGAGGTAAGGAGCCCAGAGTAGCAGGGCTGTAGGCAGCGGAGGGAGACAGGCTGCAAGGAAGGAGCCCAGAGGACATGGGCTGAAGGCAGCAGAGGGAGCAGGCTGCAAGGAAGGAGCCCAGAGGACAAGGGCTGTAGGCAACGAAGAGGTGCAGGCTGCAAGGTAGGGAGCCCAGGGAACATGGGTTTGGAGACAGCAGAGGGTTGCAAGCTGCACGTTAGGGAGCCCAGAGGACAAGGGCTGTAGGCAGCCGGAGTGAGGCAGGCTGCAGGGCAGGGAGCCCAGAGGACAAGGACGGTAGGCAGCCGGAGTGAGGCAGGCTGCAGGGCCGGGAGCCCAGAGGACAAGGACGGTAGGCAGCCGGAGTGAGGCAGGCTGCAGGGCCGGGAGCCCAGAGGACAAGGATTGTAGGAAGCCGGAGTGAGGCAGGCTGCAGGGCAGGGAGCCCAGAGGACAAGGACTGTAGGCAGCCGGAGTGAGGCAGGCTGCAGGGCAGGGAGCCCAGAGGACAAGGATTGTAGGCAGCCGGAGTGAGGCAGGCTGCAGGGCAGGGAGCCCAGAGGACAAGGACTGTAGGCAGCCGGAGTGAGGCAGGCTGCAAGGCGGGCTGCAGAGGACTAGGACTGTAGGCAGCCGGAGTGAGGCAGGCTGCAGGGCAGGGAGCCCAGAGGACAAGGACTGTAGGCAGCCGGAGTGAGGCAGGCTGCAGGGCAAGGAGCCCAGAGGAGCAGGGCAGCAAGGAGTGAGCCCAGAGGAGCAGGGCCGCTGACTGTAGAGGGCTGCAGAGGACTGTAATAGGCTGCAAGGCAGGAAGCCCAGAGGACAAGGGCTGTAGGTAGAAGGCAGCGGAGCGTGATCGGCTGCAAGGAAGGGAGCCCGGAAAGGGCACTGGAACAAAACAGGATAATGCAGCAACAGGTACAGCATACAAAGTAAAGGGTCAAGGCAAACAGGAGCGGGGAGAACTCAAGTGCAAGACACTGTGCTCCTGCAGGCAGCTGCTTATATACAGCCCTGCCCTGTTCTGAGGCAGGCAAATTGACAGCACCTGGAGCCGCACACCTGAAGACAATCTGCCTCCTCCCTCTCTGGTCCTGAGCAGGTGGAAGCAGCACTGGCCGCTAGGGCTTCTGGGGATTGTGGTCCCAATAACGATGAATGAGAATAGCCAGGAATTGAGGACTGTAGCCAGGTGCATTATGGTAGATGTAGTTAATTGAATAAAATAAGAAAGAACCAAAGTTGAGCAAATGGAAATAAAAGACCAAGGTGTGAAAAGGAGTTGTTCAAGGAGTATTAGGAGGATAAATGAGTACCAAGTAGTCCATGATGGTTGCCAATGCGTGCGCCAGCGGCGTGGGCATGACACATGTGCTAAGGCCATTTGTTTCATGCCCAAATGCCTTTTCTAAATCAACCAGAGTTCAGCTTGTATCTTTTTTCAACTTGCCCCTGCACTTCATATGTACAAGTTAGAGCATCCATGTGTGAATTGGCCAGATTGACATCTTGCCCTAAACCACTTCTACTATGTGGTTCATTTATATTAACTATATTTTATTGAACATAGGATCCATATCATAGACAATTGACCACATATTATACACAAGGGCTATTATAACACGATTTCAGTGTGCTAATTCCATTCAAGTGTTCAATATCACCAACAGCTGCAAAGACTATTCATGAAATGCACAACAAGAACAAATAAACTACTTACAGAGGCAACACCACACCTAAAATATTGAATACAGCATTGCAAACACATCTGTCTTTAGCAGTTCACCTTTTCCGAGGAATTTCAAAATTGACTGTACATCCACTTTCCAATCATAAAGATCTTGGTATGGTGTGCAGTCATATTAAAGGGTGCCATGTTTTTCCTCATTCTGCATGTCACTCGATCCTAGAAGGCTTGCTTGGCCTACTCATGAACTCCTCAATTGTGTCCCCCTTTTAGTTTTTTTTTCTCCAAATTCAAACATGTATTATCTTTGCCATTGCCAAAGGGTGTGGTTAGCCCAGTGGTCTTTAAATGTTTTGACCACAACCTCCCCCCACACCTTAGAAAAGGGGGTGGGTTCCAGACACTTTATACATTCTTTAAAAATTATGTTGCTTTACATTAACCCACATTAGAAGATAAGTATCCGCATTAAACTATTAACACAGTGATCATTTGTTTTGTATTGAAATCTTTTTATTGGTATTTCATAATAAAACAAAATCAACATAACCAGTGCCTAATCCTCAACTAATCTGGCATAATACACACCGCCGAAGGGTGTGTAATCAATACTCTGAAAACATTACAACAGAATACTCACCGAGAAACCTTGGCAAGTCCACCCTTAGATCCTAGATCATTGTATTTCATCATTGTCTGCAGAACCAACCAGAAGAGGCCTGAGCCAACCTTTAGGTGCACTCAGGCAACCCCATCATTCTCAACTTTGTAAGGCGAGTAAAATCCCTGTTATGTGATGCGATCAGAATTGTTTCCTATAATACAGAGATTGGACTAAAACTATTGTTGGATATTTATTTCCACAAAACACAAAGCTATGATTGCTGTCCTACAATAAAGTTTCACATGTAAGTGGTGTTAGGATTCTTTCCTCAACTACAACAAATTTGAGATTGCAATGCTGTGGACCTGTACATCTGCAGCCAGCCTGTCAATATTTGGTTCAATTTGTGCAACAGCTAACTACACATTTTCTTCCACATCCAGCTTTGACTGAAACTTAATCTTTAGGGCATAAAGTGGTGATAATCCAATCTCACAAAGGTACAAGGACCTGAAAGGTAACAGTACATTGACTGCACAAAATTGAAAAATCTGCAGACACGTTTAGCCAAAATCCACCTAGAGAACATGTTTTAAATTGGCTTTCCAATATGTGGTCACTCTGAAGCTCCATTAGTTCTTCCTGGAGGTCTATTGGACGATGGACAGCTGCGGTGAACAGCTGAACCACACAGTCATTGAGGCCAGAATTGACATCTAGAAATTATTTTCTGAGACTGGCTTTGAGAGCAATCAAATGATTTCTTATTACTTCATCAACACCTGAAAGAAAGATTATACTCTATCTTCTCATGAGCATCTACTAATAATTGGAACACGATTGTTAATCCTCCTCTCCCAAAGCTCCAGCTTCTTGAATGCTGGTATTTCTGCATTCATAGCAAATGATGCGGTTTCTGTGCCTTGCATAGGGAGGTTTAGGGAATGTAGCTTTTCGATTATGTCACCAAGGTAAGTTAACAGGGCAAGCCAACATGAATAACACAGATGCTCTGCGTTTGTGTGGACTATAACCAGGAGAAAGTGCCCAATTCATTCCTCAGTTCATAAATGCAATTTAGAACCTTTGCATTGGAAAGCCACTTGATCTCTGTGTGAAACAACAAAGCATCATGTTCTATTCCTATTTCCGGACATCATTTTGGAGAAAGGCGGGCTCTTCTGGGGTGCATCTTAATAAAATGTACAATCTTTATGACAGAAGTCAGCACCTCTGTGAGTTCATGACCCATACTGCGCACAGTCAAAGCTTCCCGCTGTATCATGCAGTGTGTCAAGTTTTTGTCAGGCATAATGGTTGAATTAAATGTACCACATTGATAGAAGTTTCAGAAGGCTCCATGTATGGATCTCCAAGAGCTAGCTTGGGGTCCTTTTTAAAGTGGGATCGCAGAGCAGGTCATGGGATTGCAGAAGAAACCACATCTGAATGCACATTTCATAGAACTAATGCAAACCTTTAGCACCAGTAATACAGAGTATAAACAAATCCTTACCTGCCTGCATGACAGGACCAAGTGCTTCACTGGATTTCTTTTGCTTGATAGGAGATCTACGGTTAGGTTACTGTGCTGACGTTTGCAGTGATGCTACTACAGTGAAAAGCAACACTTTGTCAAAGATACATGGGTCTGCCTGAGGCTCCTATACGCCTTGTAAGGGTCTACCCTTTCTAATGATGCCAATGTGAGCATCAAAAAAATAACCAGATGACCCAGATCTGTAATCAAAAAAATAACCAGAAATAACCAGATGACCCAGATGAAAAATAACCAGAATTGATGTGGTGTAATTCGGGTCTTTTTCCTACTATCTGGGCTAACATACATGTGTCAACATAAAAGGAAAAAACGTGTATACAACTAATCTATTACAGAATTATTCTCCAATCATTCATGGAAATTATGAGAATAATTTTGTGGTATAAAAAACTCATTCTAAAATATGCGTTTATGACATTCATTAATAGTCATTTTTAATATACAATGCGCAAAACGTATAACATATAGAGAACAGATGTACAACATGAAATTCACAATCTCACCAAAACACACATAAACAGAAAAGTAAAAAACATTGAAAAACGTGAAACAACCATTCTGTAATAGAATTTACATAATTAGTATCATTATGACCCGCCTATAAAATGTACACATAGATTCCCTAGAAACCCAATGATTCCAAGTTTGTTTTAGAAAAACCTGTAGTACCAGACTGGAGTATTATGCCCAATTTTCTGGATATGACACAGATATAACGCTCTTATACAATCCTATGTCCGAACCCTACATGTTTCTGTCCTTAAAGTGCTAGAGTGCTAGACATTCTTCAGTGGTGAAGTTTTGATACCGTACATGATATTGCAATCTGGGAAATCTTGTAGAATTTTAAAAAATAAATAATCTTTCTTTAATCATGATCGAAAAAGGTCATCAAGCACTTTCTGATGGCATCCCTAAGAGGAGGATCACTGTTAAGGAAGTATCTTGAACATGAACAGAGACTAATTACTAAAGGTTGCACTACTGCTACCCATCTTGAAGGTCACACCACTTATTCTCCACACCACTTTAAAACAGATGGAAACAAAGTACCTGAAAAATGTGTAGGTTACTTTGACCTGTCAATTATTGGCAATGTATTAGTTCAGACTCCTGTATCCCTCAATAAATCCATTACTATTACACTACGATCCTATAAGCAACCAACAAGGTGAAGCATGATCAACACTAAAAGGCAAGATCCCAGATAAAAAGTAACTATCTCATGTTGAAACAAATAGTTTTAAAGAAAGGTGAGAATTACCTTATGATCAATTATCCTGCCTTTTTGAACATATCTTGAGACTTTGATAACCATTAATGGCACTGATATTGTTGTCAAAGTTGTTGAAAGGGATGACTTTGGGCGTACATAGTAACAATTATACTAATACTGTGATGGGAAACAATCAGGATATAAATTCTGAAACAGCTCAAAAGATTGAGACAGGAGTTTATGATGGCATTATGACACCACAGGTTGTGCCATGGCTTACTTAATCTTGTTAAATATGTGTGATTAATGCATCATTTGTCCAAAAGAAAAGTGAATGCCAAAACCACAAGGAATTGTAAAGCTCTCTGTGTTTTGTGAATTCAAAATGACAATCATTAAGTATACGTTTCATGACCTGACGTCACGACGTAGCAATCCGCAATATGATGACGTTATAGCAAGATGTGCAGCATTACGGAATTGGGACCGGCAAATCTGTGCTTATTATGACAAATTAATGTTACATAGTCCATAAATCATGCCCACAACAGAGTACACGAGGGTTCCACTTTATGGGGCAAACAAATGCTCATAATGAGTGATAGAAAGGAGGAATAAGAAGATTTAAAGAGAATAAATATACTGCATCCTCCAGAGCAAGAAGCCTTAAATTGGAATCGGGTATACACACCAAAGCGCAAGTTACATTGTGCTATTTGACATTTCTCATTTAGTTCAAAGATTTGACTCTGGTTCAAGAACATTTATTTTTGTTCAAGATTTAACAGTTTCTTATTAATAATGCTGTGATTACCTCCTTTGATTTTCTTTAAAATGACCCATTGAATATCCAGATAAGCATCTGATTGGATCATATATTGTTTGCCTTCCCTGTATTATTTTGTATGCAACTACAGTATTCAGTTATCATAGTTTTACATTTCCTGTTAGTCTTAACAAAATAATGGAGCATGCAAGGACACGAGATCATGTAAAGGACGTTGGTACTGTTCGAATTAGTATAATCTAATAATGCCCAAACTGTAGGGAGACCAATGTCAATATATGTTCTTGCAGTTCTATGTTTGCACACTGTACATGAACCACAAGGTTAATGTCCTATTATGGAATTGAGACTCCAGTGGGAAGTTACACTGGTAATTGATGACGGTATTGGTCTAATGTTATTTCTCATAATGATGTTACGGACACTAGTACTTTTCTTTAAAAGCTACAATTAGAGATTCAAATGTTTTAGGAAAACATGTGTGCCAATTTTTCATAACTATGAATTTTGTTTTGTATGAAAGATTGGTAAAAGTATTTATGACTGCCAGTCTGTCAAAATTGTTCTTATTCGGTTTATGTTCCAGAAGGGCCTCTCTGTTGTTACTATAGGCTCCTTTTGAGGATCGCTTGATCAATTTAGGTGGCTAGCCACTATGCATAGGTTTGGCAGACAATCTATCTGCTTTAGCCACAAATGACTACTGAGTACTGCTGTTTCTTTTACTACGTAAACATTGTGCAAAAGGTAAGTGATCCTTGATTTGAATGGCATGGTGACTACTATGGTAGAAAAGAGCATTTGTGTCTGTGTTCTTCGTATATGGTTTCACCAAGTGCCTGCCATTATCATGGTAAATTGAAATGTATAAAGAATTTACCTCTGTGGTGCTCATGGTGTTAGTGAACCTTAGATATAAGTTTTGCATGTTGAGCGATTGTCCAAATTCCTGTGCAATCTCTAATGACCCCTTCCAGATGACAAAAATCTCATCTGTACATCTTAGTGAACCAGTAATATGATCTTTAAAGGGATTGCTGCTTGCATATACAACCATTTCTTCAAACATGTTGACATATAAACTGGCAGGATTGGGTGCATTGCCAATCCCATTGCCGTACTTTCTGGTTGTATAAAAAAACTGGCCCTGACATTTAAAAAAGTTTTTAACACAGGCCATTTCAGCACACCAAAGAAGAAATCAGTTAGTGATAGGATAATCATCTGTTCTTTTCAACAGTGTCTCCTCAATGACCTCAAGAGTGGCCCTTTGTGGGATATGCGTGCACAAGGACTCAATGTCCAAGCATATCATAATTTGTAGAATGGGATCAAACAATTGCCCTTTGATCTTGTTAATAGCACTTTTGGTGTCTTGAATGTAAAACATAATTTTAAACACAAAGCCCTTATTAGGACCCTGGCGTTAAGGGGTTAACGGCATTGTAAAAGGTGTCTGCGCTGTTAAACCCTTAACGCCTGATTACGAGGTGCCTTTGCGGCTCCCGACCTTAACGGCTGGTTTGGACCAGCCGTTAAAGTAGGGACACACCAAGGGACTTTCGAGGTAATTACGATACTGCAATTTGCGGTACCGTAATTACTGCCTTCCCCAGTCCCATGGAGCCCTATGGGGCAAAAATGGGAATGGGGAAGGGCCAATGGTAAATGGGGAATTACCGCCCCGCCAATCTTGGAATGGGGCGGTATTTCCCCATTTACCATTGGCGGACTCGTTACAATACCGGCAGCAACCATGGTGCTAATAGCGCCATTGGTTACCGCCGGTGTTGTAATGAGGGCCAAAAGATCTTAGGTAGAAATCGACAAATTTGGATAGAGCCTCCATTATGGAAGAGAATCCCGAAACAATTGGTCTCCCTGGTGGTTTAATTAAACTCTTATGGATTTTGGGGAGGATGTAGAAGACAGGAACACGACCTTTGTCTATAACCAGATTTTCTGATTCTTGTTTACTGATCCATTTATGTTCGTATGCCTCAGCCACTTTGGATGTAATCTGACCCAGAATATCTTCTGTTTAGTCTTCTTTGAGCTTCTGATAACTCACTTTATCGATGCATCTGTGTCATATCCAGGAAATTGGGTATACTACTGCAGTCTGGTACTACATGTTTTTCTAAAATGAACTTGTAATCATTGGGTTTCTACAGCATCTATTTGTAAATTTTATGTGTGGGTCATATTGACACTAATTATGTAAAAAATGTATTAATGATTGTAATGAAGCATATTTTCGACTGAGTTTTCTATATTAAAAAATTATTGTTATCATTTCCATGGATGATTGCAGAATCATTTTGTAATACTAATGTATTGGGTGAAACTCGCTAATGTGAGCATTCAATGTTCCCCCCTCCCCCATTGGGCATGAGAAAGGGAAAGCCTCAAAAATAGGTTTAATAGCCTTATCTGTGGTTGCAAATACACCTTACGAATTGCTGTGTCTTCCTCAGTCCACCTTAAAAACACCAAAAACATACTTACCTTGGACACGTCCTACTACAGGTATCATGATTTCCGGTGGTGCCACTGCTGTTAGGGACTTTTTCTGCTGTCTTTGCTCAAATGATAGAGCCAATATTGTGTTCCCGCAGGGAACCTAAGGGCATGGGTGTGTTTGACTCCCGCAGGGGGAGTCTGTTCTCCGAGGAGGCTGCCGTCATCTGAATGCACTAGAGTGGAAGGCCACGCCAACTTCCTACATAAACCGCTGCCAGGCCCGAAACCCGTGGGGGACCTAAGGGCGCAGGGGTGTTTGACTCCCGCAGGGGGCGTCTGTTCTCCGAGGAGGTTGCCGTCATCTGAATGCACCAAAGTACAAGGCCACGCCCACTTCCTACATAAACCGCCACAGGCCCACGAGAGCCGAAGCCTGCGGGGGAACTATGGGCACAGGGGTGTGTTTGACTCCCACAGGGGGTGTCTTTTCTCCGAGGAGGCTACCGTCATCTGAATGCACCGGAGTGCAAGGCCATGCCCACTTCCTAAGTAAACCCCCACCAGGCCTGCCAGGGCCAAAGTCTGCAGGAGACCTAAGTGCGCGGTTGTGTTTCACTCCCGCAGTAGGTGTTTGGTGACCTAAGGGGGCCGTCCACCACTTTTATGCCTGCTCATCACAACAGGAAAACACTGCTTGATGTACTTCAGAGGAACGAGGAAGTGAGGAATGTGAAATGGAGGTGGATCCCTAATTGTTTGTGTGTGTCCTCTCACGTCTGCATGCCACGTGGAGTTCTGGGTCTCCCCCTACACCTATACTTTCTCTGTGTGTATTGAGATGGATATTGACATGGCAATGAAAGCAGTGCCCACGGATGTTGCGGCTTCACCCCTCTATCCCCCCTTCTAACCTCTCCCTTATCCCACAAAAGTTTGTCCACTTTACGCCCTGGGAAACATAACTAGTGAAGCGAAAGTTGGTGACTGCGTTCAACACAGATGCCGAGTCTGCCGGCGGAGGCAATCCCAGTGGTCAAAATGTGGTAATGCTAACGGGTGACACACACAAACTGATTAAAGAAATCAACCACTTCCTTGTGAGCTCCCCGATTACGCTGGGAAAAAATGCTGATGCAAAAGTCGACGATTTCAGAATAGATCAAACTGCAGATCCTGGCTGGCTTGACAAAGGGCCGGAAACAGCCGCTGCAGCAACAATGCCCAGCCATGGAGGGGTGCTGGCTGTAGATAATGTTTCTATGGGGACCCGTGAACCATCATCAGCACCAGCAGTGCCATCCATCAATGCAACCACTGGCCTTTCCATTCCCACTTTTACCATCCAATGTCAGCCCCAAAAGCATCACCCAGAGCTCCCAGAGAATCTTCCCCAGACAAAGTATTCTAATAACTGCTCTTGCGCCCCTTGCCGCTGCTGCAACCATCATCCTGGAGCCAATAGCAATCACCATCACAGGCCTGCAAGAAAAAAGCCCCCCAACGTCAACGCTCAGCCCCCCAACAAGCATGAAAGCCTGGGTCCATGAAACGGCAGGTGTTACCAATCTGTCAAATGGGAAAGTGCACCCACGGGAGGCTAATCACTCCTTCCTCTTCCCATCAGAAACTGTCTTTCCTCCTGTCCCAGCTTGTGTTGCTAAGGAAAGGGCTCCAAGTGTTCAGTGGTCCTTATTGAATTAGCTGCCCTAAAGAACCTGCTATTAATGATTCTAGAAAACCGAAAATCCCAGAAAGAGGTTTCCAAGGCATCCAGTACCAAAGTAATGGCTTCAATATCAGGGGCCCTATAACCTCGGTGAAGGAACCCCCTGAGGTCTTTATCCTGGAATGCGACCCAGATGGAGGTGGGATCTGCAAGGGGGTCATTGGCACAGGTTGATGTTGGCTTCATCCCCATAATTAACCCCCCCAGGTAGAAACTGGTCAAACAATCCAGAGGGGAACTTGTGGGGAGGTTTGTCAAGAGACCCAGCTTTTTAAGTAGGGTGAAAGATCGGGGGGGGGGCACTGAAGATGGGCATAGAGCACTCCCGGTTATGGCACCTTATGCTGCTTTAAACTCACAGTGGGGTTCCAAAGACATGGCTTGGTATTTATGCATAAGGTCCCTAAATGCTCTAGTGGCAAAATCGAATCCAGAGACTCCCTCATAAATAAATGCACTCACTGGCTCAGATCAGTGTATGGATGTTGTTCCCTGATCAGAGAGGACATTGTAAGCTCCAGAAGACTATCCTATGGGTAGGGATCCCCTCACGACTCCATCCTGATAGAGCTCCAAGAATGGCCAGTGACTTATTAGGAATTGGTCTGCGCCGACGTCTAAAGATTAACAGTCTGATCACGATCAGTGCTTTTGCCCTCCCTAACATTGCCTATTCGACAGGATTTTTGCCCTCACTGGGTATTGTGCCTCAGCTGTCGATTCTCTGAGGAACCAACATAGCCCCCCTGGGGTCAAGAACAGCAAGACCATTCAAGGGTCGGGGAAGCTTCCGCTAAGACAATAACTCACGTGATACATCTGCTGATGTAGTTATGGACAGTTCCGGTTGGAGTTGGATATTGTCCTGAGCCTCTTTCTGAGGTATGGGGACCTTTCGGGTTCTAGTTATCACTTTGTAAATATGTTGTGAATTGCTGTAATGTATACATGCATTTCGATGGCCTTATGGCCGAATAAAGTTAGACTGACTGACTTAAAAAATACATTTAAAAAATATTACTCATAGGCCTACCACTTTAACCTTACCAATATTACTAGGAAGCTATATATTACTGCCCGATGGTACTCCTTTCAATGATGTATATTTGCCCAATCCTCTCTCCCAGTTATCGCACAGCCTCCCCGTACTATCCACCCAAAGCGAACAGCTAGTTACCTCGCAACTCCATTTGGTTTGTACACAAACTGGCCCTGGCTGATTTGTGCCCTCACCCCGGAACCACAAAAACAACAAGCACCCCAGGGATCCTTTTGCAGGATTCGAAATAGCTGGGAGCTTTAGCTCCTACTTCTAGCCTAGTAATTGTTGAGAGCTGGGAGATGTTTAGCTCCTGCCTCTAGCCTAGGAGACCCGGGTTAGCTTGAACCTACAGCTATCAAGATCTACTTTTGGCTCTGCAGGCCAACTGGTGCCTTACAAGCATACATATGACATTAACGTTCAGTATTTGAGAATCGTAATAAAAATGAATAGGGCCACATCTAGTAAACATTTAAACAGGGGGAAAGGGTACAGGGGGACTGGCAAAGCAGTTCTCCAGTCCACGCTCACTCTCCTCTCTCCCTGAGGCCTCCTAGGGCATCCACAGAGAGAGAGCGGTGCAGGGGGCTCAGAAAAGCAGTGCTCTGATTCCCCCTCACCCTGCTCTCCGACCGAGGCCAACAAGGTGGATCTGCGGAGGGAGAGGGACACAGGGGCAGCCACCAAAAAGCAAAACAAAGTAACAATGATCCCGTCCTGCTGTCCCTCCTCTCCCTGCGGCCTCCAAGGTGGGTCATTGGGGGCCACAGGTGCAGGGGGGGGGGGGGCAGCAAATAAAAGTAGCAGTGCTCCCTTCTCCGCTCATCCTCTTTCCCCACGTGGTCTCCAAGGTGGGTCTGCGGAGACGAGGGACACGTGGGCACTGGCAAAGCAGAGCTCCAGTTCCCACTCCCCCTCTGCTCCCCCTCGCATGGCCTCCAAGGTGCGTCCGCGGGGGGGGGGGCACAGTGGGTCTGGCAAAACAGTGTTCTGGTCCCTGCTTGCCCTCCTCTTCTCCCATTGCCTCCATGGTGTTTCTGCTCTGTTCCTGTTTCATCACAGCACCCTAGTCGCATTGAGCATATGCGATGGGGACCATGTTAAAACAGGGCTTCCAATCGCACATGCTCAGTGTGACTAGGCACATAAAGGCAGCAATCAGGGGCGTTGCTAGGGGGGCTAAGGGGGCTATAGCCCCTGATCTTTTGGTTATAGCCCCGGATAGAATCTCAGCAGCTACAGCCAAAAGTCTAGCTAGCCCCCAGTCCCAACAGTTCCAACATTAGCATAGCCCCAGGTCTTTTCCAGACCTAGCAAACATTAGCATAGCCCCGGGTCTTTTCCAGACCTAGCAACTCCCCTGGCAGCAATTATTGCCTGGGCGCCTCCACTGGCATGTAGCCGCGCCCACCGAGGAGGCACCCCTCACACGTTGAAGACCACTGGGCTAGACCCATGTTGGCCAGCAAAATCATTGAAAATAATGAATTGCCGACTACATCATATTTTATGCTGAGTGGCTACCTCAAGTCAAGTGACTATCCTTTGCATCAAAGTACTCTTTAAGAAGTTGGGCATATGCCATTCATGGTTATGAACACTTCAAGCCTATATAATTTCCTTCACCCCAGTCCTATACAGTCATAACAATACAGGTGCTGAGAAGAGCGCCCAATCTTTCCAAGGTTTAGGTTTAGCACTTTGCCAATCTGATAATGTTTGTGTGCAGTGCACGTTGCCTGACCCAAATTGTGCCCTTGAGAAATGTTCACCAGTGCAGATTTTCCCATACAAATGTTCTTAACAATATCCTTGCTATGAGAGCAGAAGAGGTCTCCAGTGCCCTAGTTAGTAGAAAATAATTGCAGACATTTGCTTACGTTCTACAACGGCACCAGACAACCAGTAGGCACCATTTAATTATGCAACCAGATTTAACTTATCCTGCCTTCAGGGATAGCAGTGAACTGGCATGCCACCTGCATTCATCTTTGGGTGGTACTAGCTATTCACTTCTTCTTGCTTGAAGAAATCCACCTGGATACGTTTTGCAGAAGTCCTGGGCGAGGACCTGGCCTGTGTAAAGAGGACAGGGAGCGCATTTCTGTGGTCTCTGCTGAGACATGTACTATGCATTTTACTCTGCGTGCCCCTCGGTGTCTTCTGTAGCTGAGTGCGGGCACCATTTTAGTCGCACAGTTAGCACAGTGATGCGTATAGGCACAATGCAATAACAATGGTGGAGCTGCAGAACAGAAAGGATTTCCCTGCAAGTGCTCTGTCAGCATAGTGCATGCGTAGGGAGCACATGGTGAGTATACATACATCAAGCACACTAAGAATGTGCAACAGCTGTCTCTTAACAGCCAGGGAAGCAGTTCTTCAATCTGCAGAATGTGGTGAAAATGCAAACATGTAATGTTATGTTATGTTATGTTATGTTACTTGGCATTTATATATTGCCTTATGTATCATTGGTATGATCTCAAAGCGCTGGTAGGTTGAACACCCTCGGGAACCGTAGTTCAGGTCAGTAGAGAGAGAGAGAGAGAGTCATAAGGTGCGTGGGTGCACCGGATATGTGTGCAGCCGGTGTGGCAGTTGCATGATAGCTGCTTCTTAGCGGTAGGTTTGGTGGTAGGAAGGTCAGTTGTATGTGTTCATTCTGGAGGGTGGACACCCAGATTGATTTCTGGCTGCGTTAGGCCTGAGGAGATTCTTAAGCTAGCAGTGTGTGCTCAGCTAGTTGAGTTTAATTAGGATGATGAGGTGTATGTGGTAGGTGTTAGTATGAGAACAGCTATGTGGATACAAAAATTAGTAAATCCATGCACATGTTGTAGCAAGATGAATCTTATAGAGCCCCAGAGTAGAAAAGGGAGATTAGGTGCGACTAGGCAGTGTTGCAAAATTTGTTTTCTTGTTAACAGATGTCAAATTCCAAGAAGAAGGGAAGGGCAGAGGGTGGTAAAGGCCTGACACGACAGATACAAGATTGTCATGAACAGTGGATTCCCTGAAGAGGGCCCCTGAGATGCCGAGAAGGGTGTAATGACTGTGCAGTTTTAGGCTTATCAGCTCACCCCGGGAGTATGTTTAAGAGGAACTCTTCTGCACGAAGGAGGGATGGGGGCGGGGGAGGAGATTACGTGACTAACTGCTATGCTTATGTAAACTCCTTCTTTGTGCATGTGCTAGAGATTGGACCAATGAAATTTGAAAATGTATATAAACCATGCAGACCTAATGCTTATCAGCTCACTCCTGCGCAGTCTTTTGAATGTGCAGGAAGTCATGCCCATTCGCGAATGCTGAAATTGAATAAATGAATGACTTGACCAACCGTCTGAGTCTTTTTTGGAGTGGGGTCCCCTTTGGCGGAAGTGGGGTGAGCGAAAGTGTACCCCCATTTACTGGCGACCACAAAGGGACCCAAAGGTGTGGCTGCCCTTTACTGGCTGAAGCTTTCCAGGGCGAGGCTGGAGGAGTAATGGTATTGGGGCCCCAACGAATGAAGAAGCACCATTGACTGCACAAACGCGTTACCCTTCCTCCGCCAGCCCCGCCGGACGACAGGACAGCAGGCTGCCGCCCTTTGGGTCCAGCAGACTTCGAGGCGAAGACCCCACAAGAGGTGAGTGCAGGTAGGAGAAACGGTTGGTAAGGCCGTTGGGACAAGAGTATCAGTTTTATGGTACGTATTAATGATGAGGTCTGTTGTGAAGACTGAAAGGAATGATGGATGTTTGATGTAAAGGACCGGTCCAGATGTAGAAGTTACAAGTGAAACAAAAGTCATGGGGAATTTGTTGTTAAGTTTAAGGATTTCAATCAGGTAACATGCCTTTTATTTTGTATTTGTATTTTGTTTACTTATATAGTGCGCCTGGCCAAAGGCATCTGGGCGCATGTCATAAGATACATGTTATAGAAAGGTAGTTTACATACATGCCATAAATGAAAGTACTTTGCAGTGAGGTAGGTTTACAGGCATATGAAGGTGAAAGTACAGAAAGTTATGTACAGGCATGATAGGTATTGTACAGGTACCGTGATATGTGAGTAGGCTAATGATACAATGACGTTTATCAGTTACATACAAGTAGATCCAAGGTAAAGTCCCAATGCGGTTAAGTCATAAGAAGCCACAGGGTACAGTGACAGGATGTCTGAAATGTGTATCTTGTCTCAAATGTGTGAAACCTTCGTCTTAGCCTAGTATGTAGCGCACAACTGAGATGCCTTTCTCTTTATTTTCATGCGGATTCAATTTGAGATGGTACACAACTCGTATTACACCCCTTTTTCAAATACCCCGGGTCGCAATGGACCATGAACCAGGCTGGTTGTGGAAAAAAAAAACAATATTTATTTATAAAAAAAATAATAATAATTCAAAGAAATCATGCAGTTTTTATGTGGGGCAGCAATCACCAATGGGGTGATATTTACAATGAAAATGGAAGCAATGCACTTAATTGACCTTCTCCTGGAACACATATGAAGCACAAGTGAATAGGAGCACTTTTTGAATTAGGATAGATAGCACCCAAATTAAGGTTCCCCCCTGCAATATTCCCTCAACCCACAAGTAATCAAATTCTGAGTGGATATAAAGAAGCAGCAGGTAGTCAGGAATAGGAGGCACTAAACAGAATCAAAATCCGACATTCCCTCATACAATAAGAGGCAAAACCCTTTGCAAAGGTCTAAAATGGCATTCGAATTTTACAAATAATTACTTAATGTGTGGTCAAAATTATGATATACATATGTTTTATCACAATAGCAGGTATGTTGCATCACTGGCAACCACAAGGAAAGGGTCAGCAAAAGGCATATAATTTGAAAACAAGTGGAAAGTTTAGAACATGCTGCAGTCAAATGACACGTTGGAAAACTTGCAATTTACCTAATTCCCGTTTAAAAATGACACCTACGAATTTGAGGAAAATGGGTGAAATACTTGAATTCTTAATGCGGTTTTTGGGCTGGGGATAGATGTATATCGCAGGGATGGTATAGAGGTGGAAATAGGTCTCTAGCTGGTGGTTTGAGGGAGATTTGGAAGGTGGATTGAGGTTCGTTTGGGGGAGGGTGTAACAGTAAAGAAGAGAGGGTCAGTTTTAAGGTGAAGGACGGGTTTTACTTGGATTGGATTTGGTGGCTGGGAGGGCAGGGGCACCACCTGTGAATATCAGGGTGCGATGCAGTTGTGGCCCTTCGTGCGGTCTGTCCCTTTTTCTTTGGGGAGAATTGATTTGTTTGGTCAAAATATCGCTAATGACTTATGATTTATGCAGAACAAAAGGAAAATATGAAAGTGGCCCTGGCGCTGGGAGATTCAGCGGCAGGGTGCGCAGAGAATTCTAGCAGTTTCAGTGGATTGCCGGGGTGGGGATGGGATTGTTTGGAGAAGTGGAACAGGGACACACGGATCAGGAGGGGGTAAACTGTGTGTTGTGGGGTGTGGGATGCCCGCAGTCTACGCTTGGGGTTTCTGAATTTTGGAGCAGTCAGCAGGGTTTGGTCACTACACTGCTCGGGTCGCCGGGTGGCGGACTCTCTTGTTGGAGAGGCGGCTGGGCAATTCGGGACACTGGAGGGCACAGGTAGTGGACAAGCCGGTCTGGTCTCAGGATGCTAAGGTACCACAGCCTGCCCCCCTTTCTTTTAATGGAATTTATTTTTTTGTGTGAGATTTTCTTAAACTAGGCCTTTGCTGGAGTGGGGTCAGCTATGCTTTGGCCTAGTAGTGAAATCTGGTCAGCTTTGTTGTTGCTGTAGTGAACAGTCTGTACAAGGCAAATGTCTTCATGAAATTGACATGTGCACAGAAAGCTATGACTTTCTTTCAAGCAGTGATTTTTTTTACATTTTGTAGCACAATTTAAGCGTTTCTCATGTAGCTGAAGGAAAGCCTTTGTTGATCTTCTCAGGTTTGGCTGGCACAGTCTGTCTTTCAGGAATAAGGCTCTTTTCTGATGGAGCACAGTGTGAATATGGCTGGGCATGACAGGGTTTTTATAAAGGTGGTGTGATGAAGGACAGGGACAAATGGCATCAGAGCGGCATTATTTTGACTGTGAAATATTCCCTTTTTCAATGGGAATTTTGGGCTTGCAGTGGAGCGGCCCTGTTTTTTTTTTCGCTCCCCTTCTTTTGTACATGTAAGGAGACCATGTCAAGCCTTTTCAATGTGCCCCCCTTGTTCCATCCTGCCCAATATGCTCTTGGCCAGGTAGTGCAGCTGTTTTTTTGTCATTGCAGAATGCAGTTTTGGGGTGAGGCAATGGTGCTTACAGGAGCCAGCGAAGCCATTTTGCTGGTTCTGCTGAAGTGCAGCTTGGTGATGTGAGGAAGAACGGCTGAGTGGGTAAATGCTACCAACAGGGACATCCTCGGTCCAGTACATAGATGATATATGGGAAGCAACTGTTATGGTACTGTTTCGCCTGGTAAAACATCATCACAAAGTGCCTTTAGCAAAAATGCAATATGTACAGCGACGAGTTGACTCTTTGGGCTATGGTTTGTCTGTTTCCCAGAACATGAAAGGTGTTGGGAATGTTGTCATATTGTAGGCACTAGGATACCAGAGTTCTCAGTAATAGCTAAACCACTGTTAAAAACATTGAAGGATGAGAAACACCACATACCCTTCGAATGGAACAAATAGATGGAAGAGGGGTACGTGGCGTTGAAGAGCGCCTTGTGTAACGCACCAGATATGGGGACACCCTATTATGAGAAAACGTTTTATTTATTTATGGATGAGGTGAATGGGTGTTCTGTGTCTGTATTAACCCAAGAACAAGGTGGGAGTAAAAGGCCATGTGCCTACTTCTCAACTGGATTGAATGCAGTTGCCCGAGGATTACCACCATGTATGAGGGCGGTGGCAGCGGCACTTGGACAATATATGTGTGAAACTGAAGGAGGGGAATTTGGTGTGGGGGAGCAGGTAGTAAGAATCCAGGAAGATGCAACAGAGGAAGAAAGGAAAACCTAGCACTCTGATGAAAATATAAGACAACTGGAGAGTGGGGCATGGGCAAATGTGAACACAAGAGTTGGTTGTTACCAGATGCATACCTCCCTGTTGTAGTAAGCGTGGCACATGGACCAACACATGTAAATGCTAGAACACTGAAAGTGTGCTAAAAACTGTCTGGGAGAACAAAAGAATTGGTCCCTATTTCAGGCAATGGGCAAAATCTGTGTAATGTACAATGTTGGAAAGGGTGTGCTGGCCCCGGCAGGGCACTGTAAACTGCCCACACAACCCTTTGAA
Organism: Ambystoma mexicanum; assembly: GCF_040938575.1. Taxonomy (NCBI): domain Eukaryota; kingdom Metazoa; phylum Chordata; class Amphibia; order Caudata; family Ambystomatidae; genus Ambystoma; species Ambystoma mexicanum. Next base: position 1,270,149,323 of record NC_090929.1, on the reverse strand, counting down.
GTGGTGTATATGGATTGGCTACATCTGGAACCTGTAAACAAGTTTGCTTACTGCTTGGTAATGAAATGTGGTTATTCAGGATAGGTGCCTCAACTGCAAAGTGTATATTGAACCATTGGGTACCGCTGTATACGGTCTGTACCTCTCTATGGTCAGAAAATGGGCTGCATTTCATGCAAAGCACTGGGGATTGATCAAAGATTCCATGCCATATTTCACCCCTAGTCAGCAGGAATTATTGAGGGTACCATCAAATATTTAAGAACAAATTTGTAAAGGCATGTGCAGAAACAGGTTTGAAGTGGCCTGGTGCCTTGCCCCTGGCATTGCTGAGCATGAGAGCTGCACCCAAACACACCCATGGATTGAACATCCAAAAAAAGATTGTCTTAACAAACCTGGCCAGCGTTGCAACAACATTGTATTGCATTGACCAACAGGCTTCTTTCTATACATACGCAGGTGAAAGATGTGCCCCCTTACCACCAATTGGGCCAGGCCATGATGTGAAACCCGGGGACTGGGTTGTAATTAAAGCCTTTGACAGAACTAGCGGCCTGCAGCGGCGCTGAAAAGGACCCTACCAGGTATTGCTAACAGCGCAGACAGCACTGAAAGTTGACGGCAAACCACACTGGTACCATGCAAGTCATGTGAAGAAAGCTGCTGCTATAGAACCATTGCAATCAACCGGGGTACAAACAAGCCTGTTGGAATCATCCCAGACCCCTCTCCCAACGGATGTCCTCAGGTACAACCTGAGATCACGAAAAGTATATGTGCCAGGCAACGAGTAGGGACTGTGAATTGAACTTTGATTGTTAGAGAGACACAAACTCTTTTGTCGGTCAGAGCAGTGCACAGCCTTGCCGAAGACAACGAGCAGTTGCTTGAAGGGCCTCCAGCGTCCCTCCTGGACAAGGCACAACGAGGATTGGGACAGATCGGTGAAAGGGCCGCTCGTGCGCCCTGTACATTTAGGGTACAAAGACACTGGAGCTTTAAATAGGGTTGGGAACGTAAGCTGTAAGAGTGAGAGGCTGCTCACTAGGGTAGAACGCTAGGCGCTAGGACCCAGCCAAGCCACGGAACTTAACCTGCAAGTGTCAGCATAACCTCAGGTAAGGTGGCAGAAGCAATGATAAGTGAGATGGAACTGCAGTATTTAGCTCTGCCTGCCCACCCACAAGGATGGATGAAGGTGGACAAATATGGGTGTACAAGGAAGGAAAAGACTGTTTTATGTATGGCAGGTATCTTGGTGGTAACAGGGCTTGGTGTATTATTTATGGTATCTGGAACACCCTTCAATGTATGAATTTAAGAATATGTTTCCCGTTGCAAACTCCTCAAATGATACCAATATCAATTATGTATATAGTAGAGACAGGCATGAGCATGATGGTCAATAAGATGAAGAGTATAGTAGGAATGCATATGTACGCTTAATGAATGCAACACAGAAGGTGTTGAATTTGTCAAATTGTTGGATATGTAGTCATGTTCCCCGTCATGCAGGAGATGGAATACCTATGTATGCTTTTGCGGTACCAGAAGTTGACAGGTGTATTTTGCTTTGGATGATGGTTCTCTCACTAGACAAGTATATGCCAAATACTTCCAGGTGGTTTACAATGGAATGGTCAGACATATCAGCAGGTATAGTTCATAATATGAAACAAGAGGTAGTAACCTACTCTTTAAGAGACCTTGTAGGTCAGGCAAGGGTAGGGAAATTACCTCCAACCCCCTTGATGGTAACCAGAGAGTACTCAAGGAAGAATATTTGTTTCAAGGGAATGAAAGGAGAAACTATTCTGGGATGTAGTATAATATATGATCTTTCTAGGTATAGTAGGGGTATAGGTGAGATTGAAGGGTATGCTTATGTTTGTAATAAAAAGGCTTATCTATGGCTTCCCAGGAACTTTTCGGGAACATGTTATTTTGCAAGGATAATACCTGCTGCTATGACTTATACCCCTAAAGAAATGTATGCTAAACACGGGTATAAGAGAGAGACGAGGAAAGGGCTTGACCAATCAGACACTGATCTGGATATATTTATTGACATAGTAAAGGCAATGACACTCCCTGTAGGAATATTCCTCAACTCCTAAGAGGTACGCAGACTAAGTAGGGCAGTGGAGACCACGATTAGTGAAACAGTTGATATACTCACTAATATTACATATGAGATGAAGGCCATACGGTTAGTTGCATTACAGAATAGGTACGTGTTGGGAATGTATCATAGTATCGCTGTGTTCTAGTTGAGTGGTGGTGTATAGGAGAGAGTAAGCGTGGTAGTGTGAATATGGTGGTTATCAGTAAAGCACTTGAGATCGAGCGCTCCATATGTACCATCTATTCTATCCGTTTTTATTTACTCTGCCGGTTCATTCCACTTCGTCTGTTCATCCATTTTGTCTGTTGCATCCATTTAATCTACTCGTCCTTCTATCCATTCCATCCACTCGACCCTTCATCCACAAGATCTACTCCATCCATTCCGTAGACCCTTCCCATCCGTTTAATGTGTTCTATCTGTTCCATCCTTCCTATTCATTCGATCCGCTCTGTGTGTTCCACACACTCCATTTGTTCCACCCACTCCATCCGTTCCATCCACTCCGTCCGTTCCATCCACTCCATCCTTTCCGTCCACTCCGTCCGCTCCATCTACTCCATCTGTTCCATCTACTCCATCCGTTTCATCTACTCCATACGTTCCATCCACTCTACGTGTTTTATCCATTCCATTTGTTTTGTCTATGCATCAGTTCCATACACTGCATCCCTTCCATCCACTTCATCCGTTCCATCCACTTCATCAGTTCTATCCACTTCATCCATTTCTTCTGTTCCCATCTTCTCCATCTGTTCCAACTTTCATTTCAACTAAACCCCAGTTACGCTATTAGGCACACTTTCTAAAATCAAATAAACCACAGTTACGCTATTAGGCACACTTTCTAAATTCATCTAAACCACAGTTACGCTATTAGGCACACTTTCTAGATTCAACTAAACCACAGTTACGCTATTAGGCACACTTTCTAGATTCAACTGGAAGGGCCAATTGGGTCCGGGGGCGGTATGGGAGGCGGGTGGAGGGTTGAGAGGCCAAGTGGAAGGGCAGGGGAGAAAGCGAGATCACAAGCAAGGATGGGGGCTTCAAGCTGGCGAAAACGGGTTAAACAGAGGCCCAGGGGCCTATACCAACTAAATCTGCTCACCTGCAGCTCCTCACGGCAATGGAGTTTGCCAGGTGCAGCCTGCTCACTGTGTTCAGCTATGGCCGATGGAAGGGCCAATCAGGGTCCGGGGAGGGAATGGGAGGCGAGAGGAGGTAGAGAGGCCAAGCGGAAGGGCAGGGGAGAAAGCGAGTTCACAAGCAATGGTGGGGGCTTCAAGCTGGCGAAAACGGGCTTATACAGAGGCCCAGGGGCCTATACCAACTAAATCTGCTCACCTGCAGCTCCTCACGGCAATGGAGTTTGCCAGGTGCAGCCTGCTCACTGTGTTCAGCTATGGCCGATGGAAGGGCCAATCAGGGTCTGGGGGTGGTATGCGAGGTGGGTGGAGGGAGAGAGGCAAAGTGGAAGGGCAGGGGAGAAAGCGAGATCACAAGCAAGGGTCGGGGCTTCAAGCTGGCGGAAGCGGGGTCAAACAGAGGCCCAGGGGCCTTAACCAACAAAATCTGCTCACCTGCAGCTCCTCACGGCAATGGAGTTTGCCGAGTGCAGCCTGCTGACTGTGTTGAACTACGGCCGATGTAAGGGCCAATCAGGGTCTGGGGGTGGTATGGGAGGTGGGTGGAGGGAGAGAGGCCAAGCGGAAGGGCAGGGGAGAAAGCAAGATCCCAAGCAAGGGTGGGGGCTTAAAGCTGGCGAAAATGGGGTCAAACAGAGGGCCAAGGGCCTTTACCAACAAAATCTGCTCACCTGCAGCTCCTCACGGCAATGGTGTTTTCACGTAATTTTCATGTAATGCATTTACACTCTATGCTGCAAAATGTATGCTAATTCCCATTCTACATTTCACTCCGCATTCTACCACCAACCCTTTGTATTATACAATCTTCACAAGTAAACAGCCTTCTCTCTATGCACACACTGTACATGGCATACCGGGCTCAACACTTAATACATTAAAACCCAAACCCTATGTATATCTTAATCTGTATTGCATTTATGGTTTACAACAAACCTTATGCAGCAAACAACCATATAATTAGAAAAAGAAACATCAACATCAGTTCTAAGAGAAACCTCCATAAAACAGCAGTAACTTCCATTATTACATTTGCACATCAAACTAAAACCTTTGATACAAATTCTAAGACCATTACACATAAGGACATTTCATACGAGCTTACAATCCAATACCAAAAATAATGTGTGGACAAAATGGGCCTCATTACGAGGTAGGAGGTAGACATGGTGCTATTAACACCATAGGTACCCCCTTACCGCATTCCGGGTCCGTGTTCCCGAAATAGGGACTTACCTGGTCATTCCAACCTTGGAGGACCCGGGAAGTCCCCATTCCGGGAACCGTTCCCCATTCCCATTCGAGCCCCCATAGGGCTCATGGGGAATGGGGATGGAGCTAATAACGGTACTGCAATTTGCGGTACCGTTATTAGCTCTGAAGTCCCTTAACGGGTCCCTTCCATAACGCCTGGTAAAACCAGGCGTTATGGAAGGGACCCGCTAAGGACCTCGGAATAGGGTGGTAAGGGATTACCGCACCGGTGTCCTTACCGGTGCCGGTAATCCCTTACCACCTACCTCGTAATGAGGCCCAATGTCTTCATAGTCACATTTTCAGAAGAAGTGACTTGTTAGTGGATTTAAGATGAAACAGTCAACAATCAAATGCTGTAACGTTTCAATCTCTTTTTTGCAATATCGACAAACCCTCTGTTTATAGTTAATCCCTATAATACTGTTACACATACCTCACAAAACATAACAAGAGGCTCCTGACATATATAAATTAAATTCCTGAATTCAAAACATTCTTCTGATTGCCAAAGGCAAATTCATACAAAGGAAGCAAGGTACTGATAAAACCATTGTTTTATTCTATTATTAAAACCTAATCTAAAACCATCAGTGCGCAACATACATTTAAAAACACATAAATGCATCACATGAAACATGTATATTCAGGCTAGCAGCACAATGTACAACTTTAATACCGACCCAAGTGTCCTTTAGTCAGATCCCTACACATCCCCCATGTTCACCTCTATTCCTGGGTTAAAGTACATTTCAAAACATGTAAACATTTCAAAATATGCAAACATTAGTTGGGAGCATAATTCCCCACCCCCTACTCCTAAAGTGAATCAAATGCAAAAAAGTGCTACTGCTCCAATTCTTTTAGTTATGAACTGAACACAAATCCCTCATCCACAATGTGTGCGTTTCGGCAGACCCCCTATTCCCAACCGCCGTCCTCCGGGCAGGACAAAATTGTAAACCCTGCAAGTAAATATAGAGAGATTGTTTATTCTCTCCCATATAAGAACTGTTCACTCCCCACCCTTGCATCAACTTTATGAATTAATTACCAAAGCTTGCTACTGACCTTATCAGTATTGTACATCTACGATACCCAATTCACAGGACCATGTCTCACACGCCACTCCCCGTCAGCCAAAAAGGTTCAACAAAATCATGCCTGGTTATGTGTTCTTGGGTCTGGGTTACAGTGTTCAAAGTTCAGATGGAAATTGCTCCAGCTACCTCTACCCAAATGCATAACAATCCACAGCAAGTAGAAATGTCATTAAACCAAGCTATTTATTTTAATAGCAGAGGCGTTGATTAATACGAGGAATGTGGACATCATTTCATGCTTTCACATATTTTTTGTATCTTTTTTCCAGAAATATGTGGAAAAGTCCTCCTCAACCAAAACCGGAAGATACAGTAAGTCATCCTCCTTCTTGTGTACCTTTCAAAGATTACTGTGCAACACTATCCACTGTGAAGCTCTGATTACTAACTTTGGATTTTTTATGCTGTGATTGGTTAGAGCTGACTTCCCCAGGCCTGGGACTCGGTTCGGTTCTCAGCTCTCTGTGCACCTCTTCAAGGTGATGTGAATGATTATTTGTCTGTATTGTAACTTGTAGTATACCACCTTTGCCTATGAGAGTGCGCTCCTATGTTGCAACACTTGTTGCCTTCTTCGTCTGGTCTGCTGGGATCTGCTCTGCTTTCCCACCACGAGTGAATGCCCATTGTCTGGCTCAGCTGCATCACATGCTTAGAGACCACAAAATCGAGCTCGTGTTATTCTAAGTAACTTATACGTTAGTTGCACATGGTCCTACCAGGTTCCATATATACTCCTGTAGTTCCATAGGCTTATTGGCTTTAAGCATCTGCAAGCTCGCTCTGGATCTCTTGTTGCCTTGCATTTCTGCGTTACTGCATTACTCCAATGAGAAAAATAATAAAAGCTTTGACAGTATGTATATGTATCCGTCCACTAGCTATAGGACTGTATAAGCATGTTCTATGTGTATGCGAATGTGTGTTCATGCAATGCGTTGCAGGGCTGCAAGTGTGCTTCATGTCTAACGTTGCTATGTCGTGGTGTCTCTAATGACGTCAGCATCGTGACTTCTTGGTGCTTAATCGAGACTGTCCATCCAGGTATTTCCATCCATGATTTCCCTTTTGTTCTCCTATACCTATGAAGACATGTACTGGATTCAGTCTGTATGGCTGGCTGAGGGGATAACCTTCAGTGTATCTGTCAGCCATTGGTGCACTTGGAATTTGTCCGAAATAAGATGGGTGGCTGAAATTGTTTCTGGTTCTTCATCCCGTCATGTATCTGGGGGTGAGGAGGGGCATTCTTGGGACCCTCTCTTCAACATTCTCAACATCACACGGCACTGCAGTAAAAGTACCACCTCAGAACAGGGAACCTAGGTTATCTTATCTCTGATCATCATAGACAAGTGGCAAAGGAAAGAGGTCACGGTGTTACCCCCCGCACACTCCGTACATTCATGTGTGTTACTTGGAGAGGAGTTGCCAGGTGACCACCTGGCTGCCTGTGTTAGAGGAGGATAAACTGCTGGCTTGTTTTGACTTCACTTTTTGATGTGCCCCAGGAGAGACCTCTGGGTAAGCACTGGGAATATGGGAATAATATGTGTTGCAGCAGCAAGGAGTGGTCACTCACCAGTGTTGCCTCAGGGATGTTTGCTTGCTAAAGTCGCAGGGGAACAAGACGGCACGCTTAGCAAGCATTACCTCAGACGATAGAGGAAGATACAGGGGATTTGTCCTCTGCATAGCGTGACAGTAGCTGCAGATTGCAGAGCCCACCGAATACCCTTAGTACTCCTTTCCTTGTAGCACGTCATCTTCTCAAGTAAGAGACCACTGCCTAGTTTGCTACTTCTGCAAGTTAGCATTTTGTACTAAGACAGTGAAATAAAACAGAAGTGTCCTCTGTCTTATTGACCTTATTGCAAACCAAATTGGACACATTACTTGTGACATAGAGTTCATAGACAGCAGCTGATAATGCAACTCTTGCTCAAGCATATACACCAGAGTCCACTTGGATGTGTTGACCGTATGTAATTGAAAAGGGTGGGAAAATGCTACTATGTAGAAGGCAAATACTATAGGACAGAAATAATCAAAAAAGGAAAAGCGTGCTCATATTTCCTATCGTGAGCAAACATGACATAGGTTGCTGGAAAGATGAAATAGACGTTGTTAGCATGGGGGCTTCAGAGATCAGCACATCTTAAGGGAGAACACCCCCAATGAACCTCAGACACTGGAAACACGTGCATTGCGAGTGACGTTAAAGCTGCATGGTTGCAAACACAACATCACTTTGAGGGTGCGTTTCACCAGTGATGTGCTGGAAGGGAGCAACAATCACATAATTGAAAGTGTTACACGCCTTCCCATTTTATAAACGTCATTTGTAAACATAATTGCCTTTTTACACAATTACGGCAGAAATGTAAGAGGGAAACCACTGTGTGGGCACTCCCTTGAGGAATCTAGCAGGTGATATGTTGCATGGTCCTTTCCAACATCTCATTGGACGGTGTGGCCACAAAGACAATGATGGGCAGCGATACTTTCCAGTCTCTTCCCTCTGAAGCACAGTCAGCGAATTGACAGGGATGAAGTATCTAAGGCCCTGGTTTTGTTGTGTTAGACTACTACCGCATAGGGCAATCTTTGTTACTTAAACATTTCACAATTATTCTCATGAAACATTGCACAAGTAACACAGGCACTAGGATTCCATTGCTTTTTTGGGTTGCTATGCAAACTTTGTGGCAAGTTGTGTTGTCCATACCACCCACGGAGCAGCATGAAAATTATGTGTGTTCCACATTTTCATGCCACTCTGCCTACCCCCTCCTGCAGCACTTTCATTTGGGGCTACAATGTGAGGCTTTAGGGTGAACTGCACGTGCGTGTTGTGCATATATGTCACTGAACATCCTGTATGACATGTAAATGTCATGTCTCAGATGGAATGCACATGGTAGTCTATATATAACACTTGAAGTATGTCTTATGCCAGATTTTCGTAATATACATTTAGTGATATATTTAATATATAAAATGTATGTGTTCTGCATACATGTGTGTATACCGTGTATATGTGTTTCAGTTAGGGTGCATGCCTGTGTTTCCCGCTATCACAGGATGTAAATACAAATTATAAAAAATACATCATTGTTCTGGTGTGCTGTAGAAAATAGTGTTGGATTATTAATGAGTTCAAACTATATATACTTTAAATTGCAGGAGATGCCAACGGAAGATGAGTATGAAATATGTGATCCTGATGGTAAGAGTATAGTTAGTGTATTAATACTCCTTTTGTAAGTAAAACACTATATAGAACCTTAAACCCATCATAGAAAAACAATGCATCTATGTGTAGTGCACCACACCCATTAAAATATCTACTCACCTATTTCCTGAGCAACAATTTGGTATTTTGTGTTTGTCAATTAAGCATATGTATCTCTCTGTATATGATCCATGAAAAAGCACAGCATATGTTAGATAAGGTGATATGCTTGGTAGCCAGAGCTTACCAGTACAGTTTTTGTAGACAGAGACTAACATGTTTGTATTTTGAGATAGAAGAAGTATTTTGTGGATTGTCTGTAAATGTGGGTGTGTGAGGTACTTTCAAAAAGCAGCATTATCAAACAGTTTTATGTACTGGTGTCGTTTTGATTTCGGTGCCAAGAGGCATGGGCCTCATTATAATAGTGGCAGGAACAGTATGAACGGCACCGTTCATACCGTCCCACCGCATTACGAGTTCTGCTCGCAGGTTCCTGACAGCCCGCCAGGTCTTATCTGGCGAGCTGTGCGGCACGCGCGAGCAGAACTCATGATTGCACCGTTATCACCGGTGCCGGTGCAACCATGCTCTGCACCACCATTCTGCCCTACCGCCATGCTCTTAATGAGGCCCTTTTTGTGTTAGTTGAGTCATGACAATGATCACAGTATTTCTAGTGTACAAGCAAAGAAAGAGTGGAAGACTATGCAGCATTCCGGGTCTTGAAGCACAGAGGGAGTGGACAGGTTGCTGAGCATGACGCTCCTTATCTGCTGTCAATACATATTTCCATAGGAATAACAGTGTATATGGGTGCTTCAGTACAATTTTGCAGAAAAGTTGCTGCTAGTCGTTTCACAGGCTACAACCAAAGAAACAACACTCTTCCACCAAGACCTGCTACCTCTCTTTTTAATTGATTAATGAATTACTCTTACAAAGGTTGCATTTATTTATTTATTTATAGGTTATTTATATTGTGCTTGTACAACAAGACAGTGTTTCAAAGTGCCACAAGGCAAAAGGGAAGCGAGCAAGGGAACAAATAGAATAGTGGAAAAGACAATGAATAAATAACAAAAACAAACGAACAGCGGTCCTACTAGACCTTGTGACATTCAGGGTTTGCAAGTGCAGAGAAAAAGAAGGGAGTGGAGGCGGGTGTGTAAGTGCTAAAAGGGGCCCCCAGGGGGGCAATTGCCAGAGGTGCCTATTGGGGAGGCAACAGGTAAGTGCATGGGTGGAGACATCCAAAGTAAAGAGGGAGGTTTAACACCCATCAGGTAAATGCAGGGCTGAGACAAACCACCCAACTGGCAGGTGTGGGCTCAGAGAGCAAAGCAGGGGGACAGATGCTGGTGGCGATTGGGCCGATGGACAGGTCGCTATTGGACTCTTGAGGGACCGGGCCACCAATCTCAGCGGCTGTGGGGATGGTTATCACAGGAGTGAGAGACGGGAGGAGGAGATGAGAAAGGTATTGAGTTGTTTACTGAACTTGAGTTGATCCGTTTCAAGACAGAGAGAGGGAGACTGTTCCAGAGGAGGGAGCCTGCCAAGGAGAGAGATCTGCCCCCAGCTCTCTGCTTGGAGAAGAGTCCGACCAGCAGAGAGTTGGAACAATAAGATCGAAGGGATCTGGAAGGAGAATATTTAGTGAGAGAAAGTTGCAGGTAGCTTGGTCCGTCCCAGCACCCAGACAGCCTTATGGATGATGCAAAGGGTCATTAATTTGATCCTTGCAGTGACCGGGAGCCAGTGGAGAGATTTTAGGGCTGGAGAGATATTGTCCCAGGGTTTGAGGCCAAGGATAAGCCTCACAGCCTGATTCTTGATTAGTTGAAGAGGGCGTAGGGAGGAAAGAGGTAGGTTGAGAAAGAGGCTGTTGTAGTAGTCCAGCCTGGAAAGGACCAAAGCTCTAGAGACATTGAGCTTCTGGGGGAAGGTGAGGAAAGGGAGAATGTCTCTAAGGAGGTAAAGTTGAAAGTGGGCCTTCTTGGCAAGGTCCAAGATGTGAGGCGTGAAGGAGAGAGAGCGGTCAAAGATGACCCCAAGGTTTCTGGCTTCAGTGGAAGGAGAAGGCGGAGAGCCCATAGACGGCGGCCAGAGTTCAGGAGGGAAACGGGGGAAAAGTGTCCTGATAGGAAGAATCTCAGTCTTACTGGCGTCAAGACAGAGTTCGTTGAAGGTGCACCAGAACTGGATAGCAGACAGGCAGTCAGGGATGATAGAGGATGAAGAAGAGGAGGAGGGAAGCTTGAAAAAGAGTTGTGTGTTGTCTGTAACACTGAAAATGAGGAGAGAAGGCAGAGATCAGGTGAGCAAGTGGTGCATGGTAGATATTGAAAAGCCAGGACAAGAGGATTGAGCCCTGGGGAACACTGCATGTAGAGTGAGTGGTGGTGGAGAAGGAGCCCAGTAGCACCTGGGAGGGGCGGTCAGTGAGGAAGGACGTCAACCAATCTAGTGCCCGTTCTGCTTTATGAGGATAGAGTGGTTGACAGTGTCAAAGGCGGAAGAGAAGTCAAGGAGAATGAGAACAGCTGGAGAGTAAGAGTCAAGGTTTGCGAGCAGTCCTTCATGTGTGTTCAGGAGACCAGTTTCTGTGCCTCTGGATGCTCGGAATCCAGATTGATGGTCATGTAAACAACCAACAAGCTCAGTGTTTTGGGTCAGTTGGGGGGAAGACCACCTTCTCCAGGTGATTCCCAAGGAAGGGTGTAATATAAATAGGGCAGTAGTTGGCCGGACACAAGGGATCAACAGAAGGCTTTTTTAGAAGGGGGTGCACAAGGATTTAGTTTAGTTTAGTTTCTTTAGTTTCTTTATTTGTACCACACACCGAAAGCTGAGAAATACAGACAATAATTTGGCTAATCAGGGTATACAGATATACACATTGTACAACAGCAAAGATAAGTGCAGGTCGACCAGGGGTTACATAGGTGGTTGTGGATGGGGGAAACAGATTACAGAGTCAGGCAGGGAAGTTACAACCGGCCGGGGGGGTCCGGGCGGGCCAGAAACTGAACAATCTTGGAACTTCCTGAAGAGCCAACTCTTTACTTTAGCTCTGAAGGTCCAGAATTCCGATTCCGTTCTGATGCTAAGAGGAAAGGCATTCCACTGTTTGGCAGCTAGGACTGGGAAGCTCGCTCCCCCTGTTATATTTAGTAGAAATCATGGAACGACCAGACAGTGCGAGTAGATGGCTCTAGTTGGTCTAGTGGGTTGGCGTAGGTTGAATTTATCAGCTAGGTATTTTGGGGCGGTGTTTGATAGACACTTGTGGGTGATGACAAGAGTGCAGAGGGCGATTCTGTCCCGTACCGGGAGCCAATGGGCATCCTGCCTGAAGCTAGAGATATGCGTGGATCTCGGTATACTTAAAGCTGCTCTTAAGGCATTATTTTGAAGGACCTGGAGTTTGTTGAGGTTCCTTTCGGATGTGCCTAGGCAGAGGGTGTTGCAGTTGTCAATCTTGGATAACACTAAAGCCCTGGCTAGTGTGATGCAACTACTAGACAAAAGGAATTGCTTGCATGCGTTAATTAGTTGGTTTGTGTAGGCCGTGGAAGACGCAGTTGGGTTCGCCTGCTTCTTGAGGGACATTGTGGAGTCTAAGTATACTCCCAGAGTTTTGATCTCTTTGGCCACCTTGATTGGGTTTCCATCGATGTTGATGGAGACATAGCGGGGGTCTAGTTTGTTCAGGCGGGCTTGGGAGCCGACGATAAGGAGCTCAGTTTTCTCGTTGTTGAGGCATAGGCAGTGATCTGCCATCCACGCCTGGATTTCCAGGTAAATCTCGTTGATTCTTTTACAATCATCTACATAGCACCCTGAGGGTGTGATGAGAACCAGGGTGTCTTCAGCCTAATTGGTGTATGTGACACCCAGGTTGTCAAGACGGTCAAAGAGGAGCTTGGTAAAAATGTTGTAAAGTGCTGGAGAGACGCACAAGCCTTGCGGTACGTCGCAGTGGATGGGAAATGGGTCAGCTGAGGCAGAGGGTGCAAAGACCCTGGTGGTACGGTTGCACAGGAAGGATTGTATCCAGGTAGAGGTGTTGCTGGAAAAGGGTGTGCTTGAGCGAGGGAGGGAAAGAGCCAGAGGCTAAGGAGAGGTTGCAGAAGTCAGCAAGATCTGGGGCCAGGGAGGAGATGTTGTACTTAAAGGTTCTGGAAGAACAGGGAGACACCTGTTTGGAAGAGACATTCATAGAGCAGACTATTCTAGAGACCTCATTCGTTGTGATAGGTGAGAAGGAGAAGAGAGTATGTGGGGTGGGGGAAAATCCAAGGGAGGCAGGGGGCAGGGAGAGGCGTAGAGGAGGGGGAAGAAGAGAGAGCGGACAGAATGTCCTGAGTTTTAGAGGAGAAATGGGTGTCCAGTGCAGTACAGAGGGCCTGGGAAGGAAGAGGCGAGGGCAATAACAGTTCCATTGTGATAGAACTTAATGATGCACCTAGAGGATGAGAAATGTGCCAAGAGTCCTTCCCATCTAGTGCCACCATTAATAGGTAAAGAGGAAAAAGAGGAGAGGAGATCAGATGGGAGGTAGATAGGTCTCGAGGGTACATTGAAGAGGATATCAGTGATAGTCTGTCTGGAAGAAGCACTAACATAGGTCTCAGAAATAGGTAGGCCCGGATTAGAGGCCAAGAGGTCTTTTTTACATTTCTTTTCTTCCAGACTTCGAGAGAGAGGAGCGATAGGTGATAGAGTAACAGTTGGAATAAATGGGAGAGACAGAGAGTGCCACTGAGGTGGAGGAAAGCAGGATAGTTGGAGAGGCTGCACAATGCACGGGGACACTCTCCAGGTGGCCTAGCAGCCGAGGGAGGCAGGAGGATGTGGCACACCTATATTCAAATTTACAAAAGGCACTTAGATGCAGCACAAAGTGGAGGATGCACAGATATAAGGCAAACCTAGATTTGAATTTACAAAAAGGCACTTAAATGCAGCACAAAGTGGAGGATGCACAGATTTAAGGCACCCCTAGATTCAAAAGGTTCTGAAATGCAGCACAAAGTCGTGTATTCACAGATGTTAGAGCCAGCGCATAGAGCAGATCAGCAGGCAATGCAAGAGAGAGGCATCTATATTTGAGTAACACACCCACATGTGAGAGGCAGCATTTGGCTGAACATGTAAGGTGGCTCATAGACAGCAGATAGGGTAAGCATGTAAAGATAGTTGCAGAGGTCATGACAAAACAGGGATTAGAATAGAGTGTGTCTTTGGTGTCTTCTGATGAGGGATTGCGTGGCCCAGGTGGACGCCATGGAGGGGGTGGGGTGGAGTCAATCGAGGCGTTCGTAGATGCGCACATTTGTGAAGGGAAGCGGCACTGGGAAGTGGCACTGCGAAGCGGCACTGGTAAGTCAAGTCAGGAGGGTGTGCACAGTACACGACCAGTGTTTTTTAAAAATGTTTTATTTGGCAGGGCCAGGTGACCCTCTATAGGTTTTGAAGGGTAGAGGGAAGCCCGAGCAACAATGGCATAGCAAGGTGTAGGGTGCTTACCAGAAGTTTTGGCTCATTTGCTTGAAAAAGCCGTCCTCCAGGCCCGGACAGCGCGAGGCAGGGAGGGACCAGGCCCTTAGATGAGGCCCTTGAGGGAGCCGGCGCTCGCCTGCCAGCTTTGAGGGTTTCTCCAGAAAATGGCCAGCCAATCAGGCAGGGCCGGCCGAGGCAGCAAGGATCAGCTTTTCAATCTACGTCGAGTGGCGTCTATGATGGAAAGCCCTCTCTGCCAGCAGTAAAATGCAAGACTGCCTCCTGTGTGTGAAGTGGGGTAGATGGGGTAGATGGGTGATGCTGCCTGGATGTTTGTTCAAAGAGGGGCAGAGGTGCAAAACTCACCTTTTCATATTGTGGCCCTTGAGGAGGCCGGCGATTGCCTGCCGGCTACAGGGTTTTTTCTAGCAAAATGCAATTAAACATGTTGATTAAAACTCTATTTTCTAGTAGAGACTCGCTCCACACTCCAGGATGGGACATATTCACTCAGCGAAAACAAACAGTTGCAGTACCACCGGCATATTCAGTTATCTTCCTATCATATTATATATCTATCTATATTAATAAGTCAAAATGTGGGGGTTTGTGGATTGGCGAAGCGTTGTTCCTTATACAATTCCACACCTTTTCCACCAATTTGCACCGAATTTTGCATAGTTACCTGTTAGGAATCTGCGGACATTACAGGCTACATGACATTTGGACATCCCAACCCTCTCCCATTCTCAGTGCACTTTACTCCAGGGTGCAAAGCACATCAACCAATAAGCGAATTGGAACAGCGACCTACATTGATTTTGAACAATTGATAATAGAAAACACTTTGTTAAAGGAACGTTATGGTTAAAGGTAAAACCGAAACCCCCCACAAATTCATCGGTTATGGTAAGCTAAGCAACCATAAATCGCGCCACCACAGTGCACTGCTAAAACAAACACCCAGTACATGAAAGATGACATCACAAATGTCATTGATGACATCACATATCTGGGCCACTTATTTTTGTTAAATGGCATGTCTAGGCTAGTTTTAATTGTTATGCAAAACCCTGGGAGAGACTCTACCAAGTCTTTAGCTCACTGTCCCTTTCACAGAGCAGAAATGACCACGCATATCAGTCTTTGTCCTGCCCAGGGGCAGTCCAGCACCGAAATGCTAGGCAATTCTCCTCTCAACAAGAGTACCAACAGCAACTCCATTCACATGTTTCAGCCTTGTTGGGCATCATCAGTGAGGTGAAGCTGTGACTCTCTAAGAACAGTGAGCAAGGGGTCCAAGTCTGGATCGCCCAGGTAACTTAGGGTGAGACCCAAAGTTAATTTATGTAAAACAAAGGGGGCCTGGGACTCCCTCTACCAGCATGAACACAGCCCAATGACCTGTTCTTGGGTGAATAACCCCTGGGAGAGTCTCTACCAAGTCTTCAGCTCACAGTTTTTATTTCTACTAACAATGAAAATTTTAAAAAATGAAAAGGTGCTAAATATATAGGGCCTGATTCATGGAATGTTTTGCACGGTTCAAAGTGACTGCTCTGCTGAAAAGTAACTTTGCACTGCCGACACAAACCCTGATTCATGGAACTGTGCAAAGTGTATTTTTGCAGTGCAAAGTCAGTGCAAAGTTAATTTTGTGCTGCAGAAATGACTTTTTACTGACTTTGCACTGCGCAAATACTCTTTGCAAAGTTCCATGAATCGGGGTTTGTGTCGGCAGTGCAAAGTCACTTTGAACTGTGCATATATTCCATGAATCGGGCCCATATACATTAACCTTCTTATATCTTCTTAAAGTACTTTGCATAGAATTTGATTTGACCTTATGGCGCACATACATGGGGCAATAAGCAGACCTCAAACACACAATTAATTTGTGCGCATGATAATCAACTCTTATGTTATAGTCATTTTTTGGTGCTGTTGTTTCTTTCTTCTCTACTTTAGTTTCTCTGTATGTGGCTCTAATTTGTATGCATTCTGGGTTTTTAGATGCATTTTCTGTACTAACACAAGTATATCATAAGTTTGAAATTGTTAGCTATTTATTCCATGTTGAACATTAGGCAAAATTTGATAATGTAGCATTTAATTACCACATTAAAAATATTGGACTTTTTTGGTACGTGCTGCAGCCATTACCTATGTGTATGTATGGTTAGTGTCCTGTATTAACAACAGTACTCAAATATAATGTTTTCTTTAGATGAGAATATTCTTTAATACATCAAGTAATTAATATTAGATCTCCCGATCATCCGTGACATCTTGTTACCAACATTATAAACAGTACCCCTTGTAGGGACTATTTATGAACATTATTTTAATAACTCCTGGAGGGACCACTTTCTCCTCCCCTTTCATCCCTCTCTACCCCTCAGGCAAGCCTACCCCCGCACTGCAACCTACCTTCTCAGTCATTCGACCCATGAAGCGTGTGTCAGTTGAGACTATCACTGCATCTTTTTCTCCCCCCGCACCTCTCTAACACACACCCGACGCAGCCCTTTCCATACTCCACTCTGCTATCTCTGATACTCTCAATGTACTTGCCCCTTTAATGAGCATCCGCATGAAGCCTAAAATCAAGTGCAACTCCTGGTACGACTCAGACCTTGTCACCCTTAAACGCAACTGTAGGGTGGCTGAGAGGAAATGGTTGGCATCCTGTACACCCTCTGACAAACTGGCCTGTCGCCTGCTCCAAAGGCAATACCAACTCTCTGTCCTCACTAAGAAGAGAGCTCTGCGGCATCTAACAACTCTGCAGAACTCTTTAAAATCTGCAAGGAGCTGCCCAATCCTGCCGAAGTCCCTACCTCTAATGCCCCTTCCCAGGCCCTCTGTATGGCCCTGGCTTCTCACTTCATCTCTAAAACCCAGAACATCCTGTCCACCCTCTCGGTTTCCCCTGCTCCTCCCCCCACACTCTCCTCTACCTCCGGCCCCCCTGCAGCCTCCCCACCCTCTTTTCTGCCTTTCCTCTCGTCTCCCGATTAGGTCTCTAGACAAGTCCAATCTCTGAAAACATCATTTAAACACAAGGTTCTTCCCTTTACTTTGAAAACCATCAAGGACCACATTGCCACCCTCGCCCCAGCCTTGGCAGACTTCTGTAACCACTCCTTTGCCTCTGGTATCTTCCCCTCCCCACTGAAGCACTCTCTTATGCAGCCTCTTCTCAGGAAGCCCTCAGCTGATGCCTCCCTTCCGCTTAATTATCGCCCAATCTCTATCACTCCTTTTCTGGGCAAACTCCTGCAAAAGCTGGCCATGTCACAGCTTAATTTTCACACTGAATCTGTTGGCTGTCTCCATGACCATCAGTCTGGTTTCAGAGCAGCCAGAAGCATGAAAACTGCTCTCCTGAACATCCGTGAAGACCTGCTCTCTAACCTTGATTCTAATCTCCCCTTTGTCCTCATCCTACTAGATTTCTCCTCTGCTTTTGACACAGTTAACCATGTCATCCTGTTCAACCGGCCTTGTGATAATCTGGGTATCACTGATCAGACTCTGGACTGGTTAACTTCTTTCTTCTCTGACCGACCCTCCCAAGTCCAACTTGGGTGCTTCTTCTCCCCTATCTCTCTCTCTCCACCTGTGGTGTTCCCCAGGGTCTAACCTTGCTCCCTAGTTGTTCAACCAATACCTGGCACCTCTCGCCCTCCGCATTGCTGATTTCTGTGCCAACTTCCAATGCTATGCAGATGACACCCAGCTCGCTTTCAGGCTCTTCACTGCCGCCTCTTTTTCTCCAATCCCAGATTGTCTCTCTGCAATCCAAGAGTGGTGCACCGCCAACGATCTCTGCCTGAATGCCAGCAAGACGGAGATCCTCCTCATTGGCACACCAGCACCCATGTTTCCCCTCACTCTCTGGCCGGCCTCCCTAGGCCCTACTCCTCCTCCCACCTGCGAGGCTAAGAACCTCTGAGTTATCTTCGACTCCACACTCTCCTTCTCTCCTCACATCTCTGACGTTGCTAAGAAGTCAAACTACCAACTGCATCTCCTCAGAGGTATTCTCACTCTCCTATCCTTCCGCCAAATGCTCACTGTTTCTAGAGCCCTGGTTCTGTCTAGGATTGAATATTGTAACAACCTCTTTTTAAAACTGCCTGCCTCTACTCTCCGCCCTCTGCAACTCATCCAGAACAGGACTGTCAGACGTGCCCTTAGCCTCTGTAAGTGATTTCAATCCGGCACACACCCAAGTCAACGTCTAGCGTGTAATGCACAACTGAAATCCTTATTTATTTTTGTATAAAAGTTCTTTATTCTGAACGATATACTACTCATATCACGCCTCTCTCATGGCCTCCGGTCACACTGAACCAGGAATCAGGCTGGTTTGCAAAGTTAAAATATTGATTTATGTATTTACAATTTAATCACACTATGTTTTAATGGGTACACAATGATCACTAATGGGTAATGTAACACTGAATAATCTCTTTAATACACAAGGAGTAATAGTGAGCAAAACAATTCAGCACAGAAGTAATACGTGTGTGTGTGTGTGTGTGTGTGTGTGTGTGTGTGTGTGTGTGTGTGTATCAGATATCAATGTGGTTAAAGGATCCCCCTGCACACCCCTCAACCCCCCAATAGGCAATGTAAAAAGATAGGAGGAGAGAGAACAGGTTTTCAGGAATGGCAGAATTTAAACAAAATAACAATCCCACTCCCCCCCCCCCCCCAGCAAACACAAGAGAAAAACGGAAATGACTGTCAAGCTGTCAGAATGGCTTTTAAAGTTATCTTGAGAATGGATTGGGCAGAAACACTAATATGGTCAAAATTGCTGAAATAGTTATAACTCTTATGGGAGCCGCTTTGGATAGATGGACACAAACACAAGCAATGATTTAATACCAAGAAACAAGTGGTTCAGCTATGCAATGGTTTCTGCTTTGCCAAGTTTCTGGAGTCTGGAGCAAGGAAGATGGAGTTTTGCAACAGGGTGCTCCGCCAGCATTCAGATTGTGGGTGAATCTGTCTGTCCTTTTCTGCCCTCTGCTGTCTCTGTTTATGCTATGATAAAGTGAGTGTGTGTGCTGGTTTATCCTAAGCTCGCCCCTTTGACAGGGATTGGTTCAGAGTCTCCTCTCTCCCTTGATAGGAGGAGAGAAACAGGGTGTCACCTTTATGGTGTGGGTTTATGAGGCTTAGTGTCCACCCTCAGCCTCTTGAACATAAAATCTACTTTTGACACAATACATATTTACACATGTGCAACCTCTATAACAACCACATATACAGATTACATATTTTATATAGCAGCTATCCCTCCAAACCCCGTAGCCGTGAGATCTTGGCTCTGCTTTTCACAGAATTTTGCCCTTTTCATCTGGAACACAATGTCCAATTTATAAGAAAATGTCTACAAGTGTGCGCGTATAACATGGGCATGAATGTATAAAGTTTCATACTTCTAGCAGAAATAAATTTGGTGTAAAATCACATTTTCTGCCGTTTCCTTCCAAATTATGTCACATGATTTTGCCGCCTCTTGAAATGTGCAGCCAAAATTTAGATTTACAATTCTGTTACTTTTGTGTTTTTGACAATTTTAAGTGGCAAGTTACAAGTCTTTAAAGAAAATGTGAATGTTCTGCCACAGATGGCTGTTTGGGTCCGCCTTTTTTTTCTCCCTTCAGTCCAGAAGCATCTCCTCCCTGTTGGCTCTTGGCAGAGTCCATTTACACCGGCCCTCACACCTAGCCTTTCCTGCTTTGTAGCTGTTCATTGTTTCCTTCCCCACTGCAGACCAGGTTCTTCCCCCACCCTATAATTATCACTTTGGTGTGATTTCCTGGTGGAGGGAGCTGGAGGGAGAGGCCTTGCCTCTCTGAGGAAAGCTGTTATTCCAGTTTGGTAGCTTTTAGCCAGCTTATTTTAACTGTTAATTCTGTTGAATTTTCCCTTAACATACAACAAACTTGTGGGATCACATCACAGCTAAATACTTATTCAAGATTTTAAACCATGGAATCAAAGCAATTACAAGATGGGTTACTCTCATAAATAGGCCACTTAGATTGCAAACATTTGATTTTAGTTTATACATGTTTAAAGTTTAATCCTGCAGGCACCTGACAGCTGTCATTCAGGCAGCCCAGGGTACTGCACCCAGATTTTGACAGATCCACAGACTGGCCACTTTTGCTGTGGAAATCCCTTGATGCTTTCAGCTTTTCAGGACATTGTAAGTTCACAATGATTTCTTATACTAAGTGAATTGTAGCACCCAGCAAGAATTCTGGATGTTTGAGGGTGTTTTGTACCGATATTCTGCAGTTTCAGCAACAGAGAAAAAAGGATTTAAAGCAAGATTTTGGGGTTTCCTTTAGGAAAGCACTGCTTTTCCTTCTGTGCTCAATTTTCACTTGTTGTGGAGCCTAGTGACATGTTTCAGGAGTGAGTTCTCTGTTCCACCACTGACAACATGCATGGCAGATTGGGCAGCCATCTTTTTGTGCTTTGCAAAGCGCAATTTTCTGAGGTTTTGGCACACAAGGGTTTTGCAGCCATTTTGATGTTTCTAGCACCTTTAGAACACAGTGATGCTGCATGGCAGAGCAAAAGTGGGTTAAGACATCCCACAGAGCCCCCCCTCATGACTTGAGTTTGACCGCCCGTCAAGGGGAAGTCGGGAGATTGGGATGTTCTTTCTTTCTTTGGTACAGGTGGAAAAATTCAGCTGCTTCTCCCATCAGTGCTGGATCGACATGCTCTCCTCGCCGGTTCTGGATGGGAGTATGGAGCGATACTCCGGGCTCATTGGGTCTTTCCTCCCTGTCCCCGAGTGGTCCTCCTTGGTACTTAGAATCCTTGTTTTCAGTGCTAAGAGACAGAACAGAGCATGGTTATGGAATTTGTCCCCACTACTATTCATGTAGTGGGGCAGATGCATGCATTGAATACAGTTTACAATATTCCCCGCCTGTAATTATGAATGATTTTAACAGGTGGAATGGTTTTAACAGGTGGATTCTTCTAGGTGGCTGGAATGTCCCCCTCTGGGTTTCCGGTTGGCTCCTCGATTTGCCGCAGAGTATGCTTGGGATGGCAACTCTTCATCTGGTTGAAGTGGACCCACTTGTCTTCCCCTTCTGCCAAACTGCCCTTGGGGATGCAGATTTTGTAGGCGACTGGTGAGATTCTGTCTACAATTTCAAAAGGACCCCACCAACTTGGGAGGAATTTGCGCTCTTTGGCTTGGTTCAATTGTACAAGTAGACCCGGTCTCCTACTTGGTATTCTTTCTTAGTTGTCTTAAGGTCATAGTGGGTCTTCATACTGTCTGCAGATCTTTCTAGATTCTGCTGAGCATAGGCAAAAGCATGTTGAAGGTATTTTCTCAGATTTCCAACATACACAAGAGTTGTGGAGGCATTTATCAAGATCTCATCTTGGGTTCTGTAGAGCAGATGCTGGGGAAGCACCATCCTTCGTCCAGTCATCAGCTCAAACTGAGACATTTTTGTTGCAGAACAAGGGGTAGATCTGATGGCCATCAGGACAAGAGGTAATCGAATGTCCCAACTTGGCCCAGAATCTGCCACAAACTTTTTTAATATGCTCACAATAGTCTTGTTGTATCTCTCAACTGCACCACTAGAGGCTAGCCGGTAGGCAATGTGTAGCATTGACCCCAAGTATCTCCCACATCGTTGTCATCACTTTGCTAGTGAAGTGGCTATCTCGTTCTGACTCAATCCTTTGGTGTAGTCCAAAATGCGAGAAGATGTGATTGATCATCAGGGCAGCTGCTGTTTCTGCCTTGAAATTTGGGGCTGGGAGACATTCCACCCATTTAGTGAACAAGCATGTTACGGTCAACATGTACTTGTTCCCCCTAGAGGAACGAATCATGGGACCGATAAAATCGACTTGTAAATCTGACTAAGGCAGTGTCATCCCCTTCTTTTGGAGGGGAGCACGGTGTGTGAGTGATGTTGGCTGAAATTGTGCACACACAAGACACCCCTTCAAATATTGGTTGAGGTCCTTCCCCATGTGTGGCCAGTATGCAACCTCTCGCAAGATTTCTAATGTCGTATGAAACCCCCGATGACCGGCTGTGGCCGCATCATGGGCGTGACTTAGCATCAGGCTTCGGAATGAGGTGGGGACCACCCACTGGTCATGGCCAGCTATGGATCTTCTCACCAACAAACTGTCTTGGATCTCACCGGAACATTTTTGGACATTTCATCAACACTCTGAGGTCCTCTTTCCCAATGTAATCGGTATCCTTCAGGGGAATTTTCTCAGGGTCCTCAATGTGTTGATAAAACTTACCAATTATTAGATCCCCTTTTTGAGCCTTAATCAAATCAGCATCTGGGGTCTCATTACTCCATTGTGCAGTTGAAAGTTCATTGTGAGCATTTGTATGGGACCCAGTGATAGCAGTGACCTGGATTTCCCCCAACAGGGACTCAATCTCAAGTAGATCCCCTTGGATAGCTCTGGTTTTGGCCAACTGATCAGCTAGGTCATTTTCAGTTTTGTCTGGTCCCTCTACTTTAGAATGACCCTTGATCTTTTTCCAGTAGATGGTCATCCCATTCGAGGTGACCAGATCATCAATATTTTGTATTAATTTCCCATGTTTCAATGGTTTATTATTAGCACATAGCATGCCTCTGGTTTTCCAGTTAACCAGGTGCTCCACGAACCCGTTCCGTACATAATCTGAGTCTGTGATTATGACCAGTTTGTGGAGTTGGTGTTGGACAGCAGTGAGGATGGCTTGATGAACAGCCATCAGCTCTGCCACTTGACTACTTCGGGGACCGATTTTGTACCCAACAGAGGATTATGGGGCATCATTAACCCATGCATTCCCTACGCCGGCCACAAGTTCCTTTTCCCCGTTGTTGTCAACATGGTAGGAGCACCTATCCACATAGACAGTGGGCATTCCCTCACACTGGTCTTCTTCATAGACTTTGTGTGGGGAATTAAGCTAGGCCTCCACGTTGTCCTTGATTTTAAGATTTTCGTCCTCGAGACAGTTTTCTCTGGCACAATCATGCAAATCAGCCAGAACTTGCGCGAGGGGACTCTTCTTGTTTTGGCCATATCTGACCTCCACAGGAAAGCCTTGCATTGACAGAATCGCAGAAGAAATTCGGGAATTACTCACATTTCCGGCCCAGATTCTGTCACTTTGAAGATATTGCAAAGGTTGGTGTGGAGTCTCCACTATGATGTGTTCCCCCTGGATAAACGGGCAGTAATTCTTCAATGCCCACACCGTTGCCAGGAGTGCCAAGAACTCCTTGTTTGTGACAGGGTAAGCTAGGCAAGGCGCTTGTGAGAGGCTTTTTTTGTGATTTGTTTTCCTGCCTCTGCTTGTTCTGGACCCCACTCCCACTTGACCCCCCCTTCAAAAGATGGATCAGGGGTCTTGTGATCTCTGCGTAGTGATCAATGAACTTTCTGCTGTAATTAGTTAGTCCAAGGAGGCTCCTTAGTTCCGCAAAGTTGTGAGGTCTTTTATTTTCTGGAGGGCTTCTACTTTCTTTTTCTGGGGACAGAGACCCTGAGGAGTTATCTCATGCCCCAAGAAATTGACACAGGTCCTGCACCACTGTGCCTTTTGAAAGGAGAGTTTTGCTCCGGCAGCCCTCACCTGTGTCAGGACATAATGGATCTCTGCTATGTGTTCCTCCACAGTTGAGCTTTTGACTAGAACGTCATCTACATAGGCCAGGTTACCCCTTTCACCCAGGTTGGGCATGGCCTTATGTAGAAAGATGTCAAATTCATTGCCTGAGTTGATGTATCTGAAGGGAGTCCGGGTCCATGTGTACTGCTGCCCCCGAAGGTAAAGGCCAGCTTGCATTGGTCCTCCCTACTGACAGGTACAGTCCAGTGCCCATTGGTCAGGTCAATTGCAGTGAATACCTGTGACCCCCGGATCTGGGCCAGCTCTTGGTCAATGTAGGGAAGAGGCCATCAGGAAGTATGGACCCGTTTGTTGAGCTCCCTTAGGTAAGCACAGAGTCTCCACTGGCTGTTTGGTTTCAAAATCCACAGCACGGATTATTGAAGGTGCTGTGGACTGGACGAATTATCCCACGGGACTCAAGTTTCTTAATTATTTCAGTAAGGGACTCCATTGATGCGAGTGGCAAGCAATATTGCTTCACAAACACTGGAGTCATGTCAGGGTCTGTGGGAATTGTTGTTGTGTGGATGTCGGTGTGACCACAGCCATATGAGTCCACCGCAAAGAGATCTTGAAAAGCTAAGAAAACTTGTTTAAATTTTTGCTTTTGCTCCAGAGTCTCACAGGCATCAGCTAGGTTGACTCTCTCTTCAACCATCTGCCTGAAGCCTGGAAAGACCTCCGGTTTGGCTATCTCAGCGGCCTCCTCCAGCTGGGTGGAGAAGTCCCTGGTCAAAGTGCTGATTTGGACTGATGGCTTCAGGTGGGGAAGGCAGTCCTCGTGGACTTGAAAGATCACCTCATCCATCCTGAAGTCACAGGTCACATCTTCCTTACCATAAGGGCAGGAAGAGTACACAAAGAAATTCCCCCCATGCCGGGTGAAGATCCTGTCTGGTGTTGTGTCATCGTTGCTATCACTGCCGAAACAGTCCTTGGGGATTGGTCCTAACAGTTCATTACCTAAATCTATGGAAAAATGTCAGTCATCAACCGCCATTCCAATAATGGTGCCTGTCCCCAGAGTTATACTCTTTAGGTCACTGTTATCCACCTCTATTGGAATGGTGTCATGTTCTATGTTGACTAGTGGTGTTGGGTTTAAACCCAACCCTTGCTGTTGGAAATGAGCATTCAGCTGGACATAGGCGTCAGGATTTCTCAGTTTCTGTCCTCTTTTAATTTTTACTTCCAGTGAGAATTGTTGGGTGCGTTCTGGGATGGTGACTTCCTCTCCAATCTGAATTTCAACTGCATATGGCAGCAGTTGTGCTGACCGAAATGCTTTTTCTGGGTCATCAAAGTCCATGGGATTACCCGCTAATCGGGACCAAGCTTTGAAGTTTATTAGGTCCAAACTAATGGCAAAGCAATTGAGAATGTCACTGCCTAAATAAATGCGGCACTCGCACGACCCAACAATTATGGACTATGCTCTTGTTGCCTATGGAAATTTTGAACATACACCTGCTAGGCAGGAGATGTTTGGAATTGAGTGTTTCCAGGTCCATTTCCCATTTGTCTAACAGTTTAAATGTGGGAATGGCTGGATCTTTTGGGAGTTTGCACAACATGGCCTCGCTGATGAAGCTCTTACCGTTGTTCACACACACTTGGGCGAGAACAGAGTCCTTCCCCTCATTTAACTGAATAGGGATGAACAACTGCTCTCCAATTTTCTGAATATCAGCCAAGTTTTGAGCTGATTTCTCATCTTTTTGGACAATAGGAATGGGATTTTCTGATTGTGAATTAGTATAGAATTTCAGAGTGTTTCCTTCCAGTGTGGAATGCCATCTTAGACTGGAAGGAAGGTTGATTTTCAGAAATACAGAGGACACCCCATTACCAGTTTGTTATCCTACTGCAATTACTGCCACGTCTGGGATTTGATTATTTTGGAAGTGAAATTCAATTTGGTCATGTTTTTGTTCAACCATGTGGCATGTGCCATTTAAACTAACATGGTTGACACTCTGTTTTATGTTTATTGGTCGGTTAGTCTGGGTCCAGAGGACCTTGTTTACACAGTCTATGAGGGGAGACAATCTACGCAGGATGTCATTCCCTAGTAAACAAGGTGTGCCCTCCAGAGTCACAACTATGACCAGGTGCTTCACCTTGTGTCGCCCAATCTTAATGTCTAAATCCACAGTCCCCTCGACGGGAATTTCCTTCCCGTTGAAGGTCTGAAGTTGTCCAGGAAGAGGGGTGAGAGGAATTTGGTATTTCTCCCCCCTTGCTGAATTCAGCTGATCAAAGGCCCTTTTTGACAGAAGGGTAGCTTGGGATCCAGTGTCCACCAGTGCCAAAATTGTACATTGCCCATGTATTTGGACCGGGGCATAAAATCTTCCCTCCTTTTCCTCAAGGGGGCCAAGATAATGCACATTTTTGGCCAACTGGTGGGTTAGTTTCTTTGCTTTGGATACTGACAGAGAGGTAATTTGGGCAGGATTCTGTTTGGGATCTTGGGAACCTGTAAGAAAAAGGTGACAGCTAGATATGGGGAGGTTTTGGGCTCCCCTGGTTCTGATTCTGGGCTGCCCCCCCCCTTTTTGGAGGCAGTCACCAGAATGGGTTTGAACAAGGGGATTTCCGTGCTGGTCATTCTGGGGTTTGATGATGGGCGGTTCTAACTCAGTCCCCACATCTACCCAGTCTGGATTTGGATCTTTTGGCACCCATTTTTCTGTGGGAGGAGTTCCCCCATCCCTGAAGGAGAAGATCCTTTTCCCAGAATCCTCTGAGGACCCCTCTCCTTCAAACTGGAAGATTTGCACCTCTTCCACAAAATGGGCCTTTTTAGGCTCTTTATTTCTCCTACCCCTCCCCTCTGTTCCTTGGGTTGCAGACTTTCGGGGGCAGGAGATTTTGGTTCCGGTTCCTGAGTTTCCAGGGGCTTTTCACAAGTGGGGAAGGAAGCTTCCTCTAAGGCTTTACACCCCCCTTCCCCTTGTGCCTCCTCCCTGGGAACCGGTGGGTTGTCGGGGTTCTTCCCCCTTCATTGTTCTGGAGCACCAGACCCTGGATTCGAGGAATTCTGAGCCGCCATGCTCATCTGAGGGTTCTGTTGAGCCCTCAGCATGTGACCCAGATCCTGTGCCGTGTTCTGGACCTGGCGCTCTAGTTGGGACACCCGCTCTGGCTGGTACGGGGTCCTCAGGTCTACCCTGGGTTGATCCCGGGAAGGGTAACTATCCCTTCTCGCATAATACCCCTGGTTAGGAAAGATTGGGTACCCCTCCACCCTTAGCCTACCCTCTCCCGGATTGGGCTGTCTGGGCTCAGGAAAGTGGGGAAAAACGGATGGGTTGTTTTGGGGGTTGAAGTTTGGCGGGTACCGGGGAACTAAATGACCGCAGGAAACCCAAGAATGGGTCTATTTCCCTTGTACCGTGGGCTGATGTAGTCAGGGGAGTTAGGGGTCCAATTTGTGGTGTTACCTTCCTGGCTCCCAGTTTGGGATTGGCCCGAGGGCCTTCTGGGTTTGGGGTTGGTCGGATTCTGCACGGGAAGGTTTTTAGGGCCCCCATCTCCAGATCTAAAATGGGGGCAACCTTCACCTCCGCCACCTTAGCAGCAGCAGGGGTGTTGGTTGATTTGGGGCCTTTGCCCAAATTTTTACTTCCCAACTGCTTCTGTACTTCATAGATGCGCGTTGCTTGTTGAATGACCCAGTCTAGTTATCTTTTCTCATGAAAGTCCCTCACTAGCTGGGTCATAATGTACTTAGGTAGAGCAGGAAAGAAGGTGGTCACAAATTCCTTACTGTCAGTGCGCACCCTTCTAGTGGTCTGTGCAAAGGCATGTTTTAATTCTTGAATAAATTCTTGTGGGGCCTGGTCTTCCCCACATTGTAAGTTGTAGGCTGCCTTGCAAGCCTCTTGGGGGTTCCTATGAATGGAAAAATGTTTCAGGATGGCCGCCCTATAGGTGGACCATCTGCAATGGCTCTGATCCTCCAGCCCCGCAAAGAAGCTGGAGTACTCAGGAGAAAACATCCACTTTACATACTGAATACAGCTTTGGCTGTCCTTCAGATGGAAAGTCTCCATCATCTGCTCAAATAATTCAAGGTGCTCACAAACTGAATAATAGCCATTTTGTGGTAGGGCGTGATGACGCTCCTAATAGCTTTTATTTGTTCCAGGGGATCCTTGAGTAACATCCTCTTAACTTTGTTGGCCTTTTTAGTTCTTGTCACCCTGGTCCACTCATCCTCTCACTCAGAGGCACTGCTACCAGAGGTGGCTGTCTGGTCTTCTAGGCTCTCCCAGATTCTGCAAGCTTGGGAATGGCTGGCAGAATGTGGGGGCCTAGTCTTCAGGGACCTGTGGTGCTCAGAAGAGTCTTCTGACTTTTCCTTGCTCCCAGGATTGGTTGAGTACCCCCCACCCCACTGTCCTAGCTGGGAAGAGGGTTTTAGTATGCTCTTAGTGGGCCTAGACTCATGGAATTCTCCACTAAATTTCACTGCCTGATCTCTTGGTAAGTCATATTTCTGAGGATCCATTTCTCTGATTCCCCCCTCACTGGAGTCTCCCTGATCAGAGAAAATGGTCCTAGCACTTGGGAAACTGTACATAGATGCCCACCCATCCATTTCTGTAAGGCGCTGACCTATTAGCCCCATATTCCCCATTGGGTTGAAGTCTACCATCCCCATGGCCCTTGGTTAATGTGAGCCAGTGGACATGGGGGTGGCAGAGTCCATGGAATTGAAAGGATTGAAGTCTCTGGTGAGAACAGAGTTCCTACGGTTATGCTTAGGGGTTTCCCTCTCTCATCTGACCTCATCTCTCTCAGCCCCTACTCCCTGATGGCATGCAAGAATCTGACCCTTTTGTTCTTCTATTAAGGCCTACTGGTCTCTATTAGTTGTTCCTGCATGGCTATCTGTCTATGGAGCCTGTCATTTTTCTCACAGAGAGCCTCATTGTCTCTCTGTGCTTCCTGCCTGCTTTGGGAGTATTGAGCCAATTTTTGATGCAGGAGACTCATCTCCGGAGTTCTGTCCTTACTGGCCTGATCATTCTTTGCCAGAGCATCTTCCACCCTCCTATGCTCTAACAGCTTTTCATAGTCCATTTTGAGTTCACCCAGTCCCTGAAGGGCTAGGTGATTTTCTTCCACCTTGGTTTTTAAATGGTTGACTTCCTGGCCTAAGCTGTCCCTTTCCTGAATTAGGGTACCCCTCTGTGCAGCCAGGTCATCCCTTTGTTTTTTTAATGCACCAGCTTTCTAGCGCTCTTCATCGAACTCTGTTCGGGATTCGAGGTCTTTAAGAATTTATTTACTATAGTAGGTGTTCTTTTGCCATATTAATTTCCACTGCGGTCGCCATTCCGGAAATATTAATTTCCTTCTGACTTATCCCAGGGTTACTTTTACTTTTGCAAAACAGGCCCAACTCCTTTGAGTATTTCTATTGAAGGGTGTTTTTACAGTGTAGGACAGTGTGGTAGCCCAATAAGGTGTACGTACCCCGTCAGTTAGCACGCTGTGTTAGACTGTCACAAGTGGTATGTCTACTTCAGGATCCGGTGACAAGCCC
Organism: Ambystoma mexicanum; assembly: GCF_040938575.1. Lineage (NCBI taxonomy): Eukaryota > Metazoa > Chordata > Amphibia > Caudata > Ambystomatidae > Ambystoma > Ambystoma mexicanum. Next base: position 1,270,119,681 of record NC_090929.1, on the reverse strand, counting down.
CCATGCTGTAAGTGATTTTAATCTAGCACACACCCAAGTCAACGCCAAGCGTGTAATGCACAACTGAAATCCTTATTTATTTTTGTCTAAAAGTTCTTTATTCTGAACGATATAACACTCATATCACGCCCCTCTCCTGGAACCCCCTCAGTCACACTGAACCAGGAATCAGGCTGGTTTTCAAAGGTAAAATATTTATTTATGTATTTACAATTTAATCATACCATGGGTACACAATGATCACCAATGGGTGATGTAACACTGAATAATCTCTTTAATACACAAGGAATAATAGTGAGCAAAACAATTCTGAACAGAAATAATACTTTTGTGTGTGTGTGTGTGAAGATCAGATAGCACTGTGGTGAAAGGATCTCCCTGCACACCCCTTATCCCCCAATAGGCATTGTAAAAAGATAGGAGGAGAGAGAACAGGTTTTCAGGAATGGCAGAATTCGAACAAAATAACAATCCCACTTTCCCCCCAGCAAACACAAGAGAAAAACTGAATTGACTGTCAAGCTGTCAGAATGGCTTTTAAAGTTATCTTGAGAATGGATTGGGCAAAAACACTAATATGGTCAAAATTGCTGAAATTGTTATAATTCTTATGGGAGCCTCTCTGGATAGTTGCACACAAACACAAGCAATGATCTAATACCAAGAAACAATTTGAAGTCTTAAAATGAAAGTCGGGAGCAATCATAAGCTGTTTTACACGTGTCAGAATTTCCCTAAACGAAAATTCACGGCAAACTTTTCACTGTGCGATAATCGCGATAGCGGGAAAACTGGATTAGTGATGCGGTTTTAGATGTGATTTAAAGCTGTGGATGTTAGCTACAAGCAGAAGTTGAAATTTTGTTTCTAGCACAAAAACTGAGGAAGTTATGGACGTTTTAGTGGAGGTCGCTTTTTCGAGATAGGCGCAAGAATGGAAAACAGGAAAGCGCTTTTAAAATGACAAATGGAATTTCTAACACTAGATAATGACTATGAACAAAACAAATTCCCACAAGAACACAGCCACTTGATCAGAATGACTGCCTGCCCGGGACTCGCCTTCTTCAGATGAGAAAAGATCAGCGCAAAGATAGTTTTAGCAAGACTAGTACAGGAGGAAGATAGGAGGGATATGATAGAGAGTTTAGACAATTCAAAAATACTCCTTACAATATCAGGTTCTGAAGACAAGATAGGATGGGTTAATATAGGGATTACGTAAGCAAGGTACATGTGCTAGTGACACAGTTCTATCTATAGACACTCACTAGATATGTTTTTAAACAGAAACGTCAGGATTCTGGTCAGGGATTCTGGTCAGGGAACCGGATCTGGTTTTGGGACAGACAGCTGGGCACATCGGATTGGATCTGCAAGGGCGCTGGTCACAGCACGGCACAGGACTGGATCGGATCTGCAAGGCACTCTGGTCACAGCACGGCACAGGACTGGATTGGATCTGCCCTTTTTGGTTCTGATCATAATTATTACAGCAGGCAAGCAGTACAGCGCAGCCCGGCTGTAGTATGATGCTTCCCCTTAGGTTTGTGGAGTTGGTTCTGGTTCTGGAAATTGAGGCCTAGCTGAAAGTGGTTCAGCAATGCAATGGGTTCTGCTTTGCCAAGTTTCTGGAGTCTGGAGAAAGGAAGATGGAGTTTTGCAGCAGGGTGCTCCGCCAGCATTCGGATAGTGGGTGAATCTGTCTGTCCTTTTCTGCCCTCTGCTGTCTCTATTTATGCTATGATAAAGGGGGTGTGTGTGCTGGTTTATCCTAAACTCGCCCCTTTGATAGGGATTGGTTCAGAGTCTCCTCTCTGCCTTGATAGGAGGAGAGAAACAGGGTGTCACCTTTATGGTGTGGTTTTATGAGGCTTAGAGTCCACCCCTAGCCTCTTATACACAAAATCTACTTTTGACACAATACATATTTACACATGTGCAACCTCTATAACAACCACATATACAGATTACATGTGTTATATAGCAGCTATCCCTCCAAACCCCGTAGCCGTGGCATCTTGGCTCTGCTTTTCACAGAATTTTTCCCTTTGCATCCGGCACACAATGTCCAATTTATCAGCAAATTTCTACAAGTGATCGTGTATAACATGGGCATAAGTGTATTAAGTTTCATACTTCTGGCAGAAATACATTTGGTGTAAAATCAAATTTTCTGCCGTTTCCTTCCAAATTATGTCACACGATTTTGCCACCTCTTGAAATGTGCAGCCAAAATTTAGATTTACAATTCTGTTACTTTTGTGTTTTTCACAATTTTAAGTGGCAAGTTCCAAGTCTTTAAAGAAAATATTCTTTGTGAATGTTCTGCAACAGATGGCTGTTTGGGTCCGCCTCTTTTTCTCTCCCTTCAGTCCAGAAGCATCTCCTCCTTGTTGGCTCTTGGCAGAGACAATTTACGACTGTCCTCACACCTAGCCTTTCCTGCTTTGCAGCTGTTCATTGTTTCCTTCCCCACTGCAGACCAGGTTCTTCCCCCACCCTATAATTATTGCTTTGGTGTGATTTCCTGGTGGAGGGAGCTGTAGTGAGAAGCCTTGCCTCTGTGAGGAAAGCTGTTATTCCAGTTTGGTAGCTTTTAGCCAGCTTTTTTTAATTGTTAATTCTGTTGAATTTTCCCTTAACATACAACAAACTTGTGGGATCGCATCACAGCTAAATACTTATTCAAGATTTTAAACCATGGAATCAAAACAATTACAAGATGGGTTACTCTCAATAACAGGCCTCTTAGATTGCAAACATTTGATTTTAGTTTATACATGTTTAAAGTTTAATCCTGCAGGCCCCTGACAGCTGTCATTCAGGCGGCCCAGGGTACTGCACCCAGATTTTGACAGATCCACAGACTGGCCACGTTTGCTGTGGAAATCCCTTGATGCTTTCAGCTTTTCTGGACATTCTAAGTTCACAATGATTTCTTATACTAATTGAATTGTAGCACCCAGCAAGAATTTTGGATGTTTGAGGGTGTTTTTTAATGACATTCTGCAGTTTCAGCAACAAAGAAAAAAGGATTTAAAGCAAGATTTTGGGGTTTCCTTTAGCAAAGCACTGCTTTCCCTTCTGTGCTCAATTTTCACTTGTTGTGGAGCCCAGTGACATGTTTCAGGTGTGAGTTCTCTGTTCCACCACTGACAACACGCATGGAAGATTGGGCAGCCATCTTTTGTGCTTTGCAAAGCACAATTTTCAGAGATTTTGGCACGCACAAGGGTTTTGCAGCCATTTTGATGTTTCTGGCACCATCAGAACACAGTGATGCCGCATGGCAGAGCAAAAGTGGGTTAAGACATCCCACACCTAAAGCCAGGGATCGTATCTCTCCAGCACTGAAATCCCCCATTGGCTCCCAGTGGCTGCAAGGATCAAATTCAAGACTCTTTGGATTGTCCACAAGGCCTTTTGGGGCATGGGACCAAAATATTTCCAGCTTTCTCTTCTGAAGTATCTTCCTACTCAAACCCTTTGCTTCTCCACCTCCAACTCATTGAGGGCCAGGTGCTTTTCCAAGCAACACACTGGGGGCATATCTCTCTCTGAAACCTGAGCAGAACCATCTCCAGTTCCGGAAGCAACTCAAGACAATTCTTTTTGCTTCCGCCTTCTCTCTTCCTCTTCCCTGCTGACCTCCTGTCTGATTGCTGCACTGGGCACCCGGCTACCCTCTAACCTACGGGCCCAGGTCCCTGCCCTCCCAGCTGCATGCCCTCACTGCCTCCAGGCAACCCTGCACTTGGGGCTGTATCTCTAACCCTACAGTCACCCTACCTGCACTGTCCTTCCCTTGCTGTTCTGCACTTAAACTTGCAATGCCACCTGTTGGCCGCACGTTTCTTGATGCTTAGATCCTATGTCCTGCACATGTCCTTCCCCCCCTTGCCCCAGCACTTTTCCCTTTTCCTCTCCCCTGAACCTACGGAATCTCAATGTCACTGGGGCCTGGTAAGATTGTTGTCTTGTTCCCCTCACCGGCCTCGTCGTGCTTTGAAACACGTGTGTATGGACGTGCTATAAATTAAATATCATATCACATCAATATGTGATGTTATCAGTGATGTCATAAATGACATTTGTGATGTCATCTTTCATGTACTGGGTGTTTGTCTTAGGAGTGCATGGTTGTGGCGCGAGTTATGCTTGCTTAGCCTATGAATTTCTGGGGTTTTCGGTTTTACTTGTAACCATAACGTCCCTTTAACAAAGTTTTTTCATTGTATTTCATGGGTTTTTACCAGTGCACCCTAATTTGCTACAATTTATTAATATCATACTTATCCCAATATAGCAACATTTTTCTCCAATTTATAAAGTTTCACCTTAAAACTCTACCATTCCCCACCTTCTAGCATCATTTTTAACACTTGTATACACTTTTTGCAACTTTTTCCACTGTTTTTGTGTTCGCCGATGTCCGCGAACGTCTGCAGTCATCGCAGACTTTTCAGGCAGTATCACCTGACCACGTGCTCGCACACAGCATGATGACGTGTCCGCGAACGCATTCGCACTTTGCAAACGGGTCAGTGCTTCGCGAACAGTTCGAAACTGCATTTTCAGCTGATCTAGGAACTTTGAAGCTCAAAATATACCCTTGCACAGCTCCTAAACCCATTCTTACTCATTATACATTTACAATCTAGCACACAGCACATACTTGGAAGAATATTAGGAAAACTGCTATTTATCCTAAAAATGGCATCAGCTATTGGCATCCCTCCTCCCCAAGAGCCACCACCACCAGCTGGAGGTCCTACACAACGAAAGAAGCGCAATACTTTAAAAGACAATCAAGAAGACCAAGAAGATGAGGTAGAAGAAGTGCCTACCTCTAACACCCAGGGAGAATCATGGTTGTGGCAGTTCTTTAGCACTGTTGGAAATGTACCAAAGGCTAAAGCTACTAAAGTGATGCCCACTTTAACCCCATTGCCAGTCTCTTGTGGTCATGGCCAGTAGCCAGATTATCAATCTGGCTCATGGTCAGAGGCCATGACTCAGACAATCTGGCCACTGCCCATGGCCAACGGCTATACCTCAATCACCAATGGTATATCACTATTTTTTGTACCTACATTATGACATTTTTCCAAAAATAAGACAGGCACATTTGCAAAGCCATGCTTTCAAGTCCTTGCCAATGTTCATTGCACAACTTTCCTGCAAATCCATCCATGTTTTATTTTTTGAAAAATGTCAAAATGTACATACATAAAATACTCATGTAACTTAGCTCCCAGTTGACAAAATCCATTCAGACTTTGCAGAACAATTCAAGGTTTGGTCTATAATCTTTCTAAAATCTCTTGTGCACATTTGTCAAACGGCAACAAAGCTATAACCCAACTAAAATGTTAAATCCCCACTGTAATTTTGCCCCCTCTTCACAAAATCCCACCAAACTTTGCAAAAACATTCAAATCTGGGTCTTAAATATTGTTGAAGACTTTTGTACGGATTCATGAAAGGGCACCAAATTTATAAGCCTTTAAAATATTTCGGGACCCCCTCTAATTTTGTTCCCTATTGCCAAAACAGCACCAAACTGTGTAAAACCATTCAAGTTCACATCTAGAATAATATCACAGAATTTCATACAGTTTCATTGGGCCTCATTCCGAGATTGGAGGTAGTCATGGCGCTATTTGCGCCATGACTGCCTCCAATAACGGTACCGGTCTCGTGCAATGGGGACTTACCGGTGTAGTCCGACCTTTGTGGGACCGGTAAGTCCCCATTGAAAAAAACATTCCCCATTCCCATTTGAGCCCCCATAGGTCTCAATGGGAATGGGGAAGTAGCTAATAACGGTACCGCAGTACCGTTATTGGCTCTGATTTCCCTTAGCTGGTCCCGTCCATAACGCCTGGTCAGACCAGGCATTAAAGGAGGGACCCGCTAAGGGAACTCGTAGTAGGGCGGTAAGGGATTACCAGCACCAGTGTCCTTACCAGTGCCCGGTGTCCCTTAGCGCCCTACTCGTAATGAGGCCCATTGAGTGGTGCCAAAGTTATACGCCATCCAAAAACTGCTTTCACCAACCCTGTGATGCAAAAATATGTATGGATGGCCCCGAACATCTGAGATGTTCTCGAACATTACAGGATTGTCCCCAAACTATTCGCAGACATTGAGATGAAAAAAACGCCTGTTTTTTGGCTTTTTATGGCCATATCCTATCCCATCCTCATCACCCCTCATCTCTCCAGAGATTGTTTCATTAGTTTTACAAGTGCAATATTGTGGCTTTTATGTTTTTACTGCAATGTTTTCAGACAACAGACGCTGTCCGTGAATCCAACATGGTGGGCGTTTTTAACAAATATGACACACCTCATGCTTTTCACCATCAAATCAGCAGACGCATCCGATGTCCGCAGACATCTCGTCGGCCCCCCGAACCAATCAAACATTGTATTGCAAGTGATCCTCATCATGATTTTGAAATTCGTGGTTAGAAGAGGATGACAGTAACAAGTGTGTTAATTGCATATTGGCATGCCTTTCATTTAGTACATCTTTAAAAACCCATAGTGATGCCTCTTAACCAACCAGCCACAGTGTTAGTATTGGAACTCATGTTGCTTGACACCAGGCTATCTTTTAATGAAACGTATTTGCGAAAGGTAATATTAATGCTGTTGCCCACGGTGTTGCCTAAATGTTCATCTAGTTTGACAACATGCCAATGTTTGTTAATTATTCTGCGAATATCTTTCGATCCGTTTCGATAGGTTAGAATCAGACGTACATCTTTGTCTTTTTGGTCCACATTTAAAATAGTATCAGATGTGAGAAGTGAGTTGCTATCAGAGGGGGCCATATACTTTTTTTGCAAAGTTTGGTAAGGATTCGTCCACAGTGAGAAAAGTCATAAGCCGCCCAAAAAGTGCTCTTCCTATGAGTTGAGCAACTTAACCACAACTACAAGGACGATACCGCAGGCCCTGTAAAAAATAAATATATATATATATATGAGAAAAACACACAAGACCCGGCGCGGTTGTAACACTGCAAAAAACCACCCAGTGGGGATGCGTAGAAAGTACTCCAGCACACAAGACCTAGCTATTTAGAATATCATATTTATTGTTGCTTAATACAGCACATTACAAAACGCAGAGGTGAAATCATTCGCCTCTGTGACAGCCATAAGGTTGAACAAAACACTCACCCCACGGGTGGAAGATGGTCACGCGTTCCACCTGAATGCTCAGGCTTCCTCAGACCTTTAAAATCCAAATCCGGCATGCACATCATAGAATTTAAAAATAAAAGCAGTTACAGAGAGTCCCCATTCGTGTCACATCACGTACAAAAATGGTCATGTGACCGCTACAAGGAAACAATGCTCAAATCTATCACATACGATGACCTCCATATTGGAATGGTCAAAGTCCTATAAATAAGGATGATGGAAAATTGCGTAAAAGTTACGCGTAAGGAAGTCACTTAACACCTATATTAGCTACCGCAATGTGAACTACACCATGGAGACGCTCTAAACTACTTTATTTAAAATATTGTTGTCAAATTACAATTGATGTGTAACAAATGAGCACAAGTGTGTCTGTTCATAATTAGATGACTGAAACCAGCTTAGATAGCCGCTCTCAGACATATGCCCCCACATAGGGTCGTTGTTTGCAAGCCAGGGATTACGCGCACAACGGCCGCAGCCAAATCGTCAATAGGCAATAGGCATATATATATATATAGACACTCAAGAATGTCCTGGACCACACCGGCTTAAAAAACGCCCTAAACTCGCGATGAAAGTAGAAGGTAATTTTACTCAGTAAACACAGCAGAGGCTGCACTAACACGTTTCGCCACCTTCTCGTGGCTTGATCACACTCTTGTATATATTACAGGGCCTACAATAGCGGCCCTGTAGTTATGGTTAAGTTGCTTAACCCATTGGAAGAGCACTTTTTAGACGGATTATAACTTCGCCCCCCTAACCCCCTGGGCGAATCCTAACGAAACTTTGCAAAAAAGTATTTGGCCCTGTCAGTTTGGGGAGGTTTGGTTCAGGGAGGGACAAAGTTATAGGGAGACCCAAAATGTGTGGTTTTTCACATAGACGCAATGGAAAAAAATGTATGCTCACGCCAATCTGCTGGACGGATTTTCACCAAATTTGTGGCAGGAGCAGCGGCTTGGTTCCGAAAGCTAGCTTTTGTAAATTTGGTGGAAATTCGTCCACTATATATATATATATATATATATACACACACACACACATATATACATGGCATCAGAAACATATAGCATGTCTTTTGGCAGAATTATAAAGTTCTAGGAACCACGCTTTGATGTAGGAAGTGAATATACTACTCAAAGGATCACATTTGGTGAAATAAGTCTAAGATGTACCTGCGATTGAACATTTCTACATTATGGGCCATGTTCAATGAATATGCAGGTGTCCACACATTATTGGTAGGAATGTTGTTGCGAAGTGGCCCATTTCCAATGATGAATAGGAGCTGCCAGTACAAAAACAAAGCTTCTTTATTGTTGCAGTAGGACATCACAACACATGTCTCCTGTGTTCAGTGCCCTCACCAATCTAAGGAGACTTTGTTGCCCCTTAGTGTCCTCCACTCGCCTATGGTAGCTGTGGTCGAGCAACTGTTAAGTGGGTATATGGGGCATCAGAAAACAGTATAACACTTCATTACCTTCAATCAATGGAATGTTGTCATTGTGTTAGCAATAATAATATTTATATCTTCATTATAGTTAGGTATGAAAAAGGAATGAACAGAAGTAGTTTAGGAAGTTTACTTTTGAACGTAAAAAGATATACATTGCAGTCTTAAATTCATTACAATTCAAATAGGGTAAATTAAACTGCAAACAGAAGGTTTGTTACTTTTTGCCAAAAACCACAGTTCTAATAAGTAAGCTTGAGATGAAATCATGCCATCAAAGGCAATTTCATTTTGGCTTTGCAGTTCACCACAGTCCTTGGACACCGCAGTATTCATTTGTAGCAACACATCCATTGCTGAGATTCCTCATTTGCTACAGTTCAAAATCTTACCATTAGCTTTCTTTTGTTGTACAACCCCATAATTCACTCAAGTTCCTCAAAATGTGGGAGCAGTCTTTTGTTGAAGATGTCTCCGCTCTGCAATTCATTGGGTGTACTTGTTCAGTAAAAAGGCCCACTGTTACTTTCAATGGCCTTGCATCACGTTGTTGCTCCTGGTTCAGGCTGTGGACCTCATCACGAGTTGGGCTGTAGCCCTTAAGTGCAGCGGTAACGGTATTACCGGGGCGTTTAAGGGCTAGCCTCGTCAAAAGTTGGGCGCTAAATCAGCTGTTTTACTCCAGCTGTTTTCTGGAGGTGAAAATCCCAGGTTGCGCCCTGTATTACTGCCGGCTGTATTAGAGCACTGTATATTACCACTGAAAATTCCCCAATGGGGAATGAGGATTTACTGTTAGCGCCCAACAGCGCCCAACCCGTGATCCAACAGCAATACTGATGGAGCGGTGGGCGCTAACGCTATTACAGTTGGGCGGTATTGCAGCTGGGATACCGCCCAACTCGTGATAAGGCCATGTGACTTTGATTCAAGTTCAAATGGAGCAATGGTGGTGTTCTGGTGAATTGCCGGTGCTAGAGTCCAGCAGGTGAGCCTTTACTTTTTAAAGGCCCAATGCTATACCTCGGAAAGTCACTCTTGCTTTCTTCTCTGACCAGGTTCAGTTCTCTATGTAGTTTGTTCACCATTGCAGCAAAGGGTTCCCGGAAAAGCCCTTTTTGTGCTTTTTGCATTCTAAACTGGAAGATGTAGGGCCTGATTCACAACTGTTTTTCCAATGGGCTTGTGCCATTATTAAATGCTTCTGGGAATCAGGCCCGTAATCTCATAAATTGTGCTAATTTTTGCAGCTTTTTACTTGATTCTTTCACAGCTACAGTTTGTGGTCACTGTTGGCGCTTTCGGTTGTTCAGAGTTCACTTTAAGCATTGGCAATATCTGGTTCTATCATCTGAGGCCTTTTCTCTCCAGGGAAGGCAGAATCCATGCCCAAATAGGGCCGCTCACTCTCTCACAGGTCACAACATCAGGCTGTTGGATTGCGGTCACTTACGGCACAATTCCTTCCGTGGGTTACCAGTGCATCCTTTCTCCCTTCTGTGTCTACTGTATTTTTTGTGTTTTCCTGTCTGTCTCTTCACATGGAAGACCCTCCTTTTCTTTTTTTAAACTCTGGTATGGTGCCTGCAAAAATGATGCTGGTAAAATGACACAGCATCAGATTGTTGGACTCGGTATTGATTTTAGAGTGGTTTTCAGTAGGAACACCCCTAGTACATCAGGCTGCACCCCATTATGTTTCAAGCAGTGGTCTCTCTTTAACTGTCAGCTGTGTTGGTTTAACCAGTCCAGAATAAGCAAAACAACAAAGAGTCAAAAAGCAAAACAACACAGAGGTCTCCGACTAGAGGTGCGACTCGGGACTTTCAACATCACATTCATTGCTTGTGCTCATATATATCAAGCAGGGTTCATTTGAGCGGTACACCAATCAAATACTTTCTGTTGGAATTCCTATTTTTCTGGAATAGCAGAAGCATTTCAACAATGTTAACAGTATGTATTTGTTATTTTTAGTTGTACCTGGTCAAGTCTTGGGCATTTCTTCTGGAGAGAGAGACCAAAACTGCCGAGTCAAGTATTAGTGAAAAACTGCTGTGCCTTGCCACGTCGCCTAACTTTACCTGTCTTTATGTTCTAATGTATAGTGTACCAACTTCACCATTTATATGCAGTTGTACTCGTTTTAAAATAATTGTACAATTTATTGTGAAGACGGATAAATAGATATTGCATGAACGGTTTTTATGTGTAAATATCGTGTTCGAATAACCACCATACGAGCGTTTGATGCCAGTAGTGAGTAGCTGTTATCTGAGTATACACAACATAAAAAATGCTGCTGTACCTCACAAAACTGCACTACCTTTGAGCACAATTTGGTCAAACTGATCAAAGATATTAATGTGTGCGTGTGTTATGTATTGTACATGATTAGATCCCGACTGCAGCGGAAACCATGTTTTCAAGCCAGCCCCTACACCATCACCATTACCAAGGATAGGGTAAGCACAGTGAATATCTGTTATCTTGACCAAGTGTTTGTGGGTTTATTGTCTTTTTTTTTCAGAGCCTCTGAGACACCATCTTTCTCCTGTAATCCAGTACACCTGGCACCCATCCAGAGCTGTACGTATTGTTATTGGTTGTGGGACTACGTGGGAATGGGAATATATCCAGCTGTAGAATGACATGAGAATACCAAACCCCTGGGCCAAACTCTGAGAAACTCGAAATGGTATGAATTTGAGCTATAGGGGCCTCAGGTGAGAGGTGATAGCCAATCGGGTAGCACGGAATGGGGGAGGAATCTGCTGACAACTGTCCCGGTTCTCTCCTGGCCACATGAGCCACCCCTACAGATCTGCCATCTTTTTTATCCTGACGTTTCCCAGGGTCGCTACACCCTCAAACTCCTGTACCTCTCTCCCCACTGGAGCCCCACAATACCCCGCCCACCCCCCAAGTGACGCAGCCAACCATCTCTATGCCCACCTCCTCAGAGTTGCTTGTCCTCTCTCCTTCTCTCCCTCTTTCCCTCTAATAGGACATGTTTTAATCACGAAGCCACACATGTCAAAGCACCAACTCGCTGCCATCCCTAGAAATTCAGAGACATTCTGTCAACTTACTCGCCATCTAGAAATCCTAGTCATGGCTCACCACTGATGCATTATTGCTATTGACCCTGCCATTGGCTTAATGTTTTCTCATCAAGAGACCAGTCGTTAATTTGAAGGGAATTGCACGCCCTTCTCGGATTCTGATAGGTAACGGCCATTCAGCAGCTCACTATGTGGCATCATCCTGCCGTGATATTGTTTTTTATTTAGTCATTTAGGCACTGCAGGCGACCTAAGGCTGCTCACAAACCTAATTAGCTGTCACAAACGCGTGTGCACTAATGTCTCTGTGTATTGTCCTTTCTCCTATTTTACTTTCCCATTTGGCTAGCTTAACTCATTCCTCTGTATGCACCTTCCTAATCGGGTGAAGTGTATGATTTTGTACAGTGTAGCAGCCAGAGCTAATCGTTCCCATGAGGCAAAGTAGACATGCTGGGCTCTAAGGAAAGGATGGCGCACCTGCTCTACACTAATCCTCAGCAGTGTGAGGCATTGCATCCTCTATTTATTTACTGCTCATAATGCACCGAGCTCTGTGGCAGGATGAATGATGCACCCTTTGGAACAAACGTCCGTTCTCTAAACAAGGTTATTATGCCCGGCCCGAAGTAAGGCAATTCATTTTAAGGTTGCGTTTAAATCAACTTCCGGTACTTGCAATTACGTGCCCCCGTTTGGGGGTGGCATCTGAACACAGGACCTGTCATATTTGTGGTAGAGCAGGATCTAAAGAGTCAGCTAGACACGTCCTCACGCAGCTATATTGGGACCGGTGTAAATGTGTATGCTTGGTAAATTGGTACACGGGTATGAGGCTATTACTGGGGACTCTTTTTGGGATTATTGTTTTAACTCAGACACCATCTCATTACAACTTGCCTTATTCAGGGTATGGACACAAGTTAGGACTTATCTTCCTGACTAATAGCCCTTAGTTCCCCCCATTTTAGGAGGTATCCGTTGATCTGCTGGTCTACGACACTTTGGAAAGTTTTAGATTTCGCTTTAATGCTGGGGCTCCATTGTGTCTTCCTTTTGCACATATATTTGCATGTGTTCAAATGAATTATGACTGATGAATTTGAATCTGAATAGAAGTCATGTACAGATCTCACAAACTGTGTTTGGAATTGAAATGTTGCATTAATATTATCTCTACATCTTATTATGTTTCATTGTGTTTTATTATGTTTACTGTATTATTATCATTGTGTTTTTATGATTTATGTTTGTGTAAAGTCCAAATTCTGGACTATATCACAATACAAATTATTATTAATAAACAAGGATTCCTTGCATCTGCATCAGAAGCACAGGCTGGGAAAAGTACAGAACCTCTCTAAAATTGGGGCAGGTACCAGAGCCGCTTAATCAACCAACTCCCATCAACATGTACCCACTGATGATAAGATGCATCTCTAGCTTAGGGACATCATCGTTAGTCTGCACACCACTTCATGTTATGCCAGTTGGTGGCTTTGTCTGTATATCCTATTTCTGGTTGTTGTGTCTTCTGACTAGGCCATAGAAATCTCCTCGTCTTCCCGGACCCGGTTCTCTGCCTTTTACTTAGGGTTAGATTAGGTGCTTAGTGTTGCCCAAATGGAATATTCTTTGTTTAGGTGTTTGTGAGAAGAACCAAGACAATTTGAGGTGGCTTGACTCCCTGTAGGTAAGCATAAGGAGGAGATGCAATGTAGGTGTTATCTTATTACTATCACAGTTATCCTGACCTTTTTTTTATTGGTTTTATTTCATTGGCATCTGTATCAGCCACTATTTGTGCAGTCTTTAAATAGGTAATTCTCTCTTAAACACATCTATTTATATTTGTTTGTTTCAGAATGAAAATTCCTAATATACCAAATCTGGTAAGTTATTTACACATTTTAAGTCAAAATGTACAGTATTACCACATGTTTCAAATCAGCATGACCTGGTGTGTTGCGACATCCACTACGTAAATCGAAAGGCCAGATTCCAATTTCCCACATATTCACAGGGAGTACTCCCCTTTTCTAATCAGCTTTTTGGGGAGACTTCTCTTCTGCATTAGACTGGAGGGGGGTATCTGTACTCCTGCCCTCTATATGGCAGAGTAGAAGCACAGAGCACCCCAGCCAAAGTTCTCTATGGGGTAGCAAATGAACGAGCAACCAAGGCTTAAGCTCTCAGGAGGTTATGCGGGCTGGTTTTTAAGTACAATGTACTCCCCAAGCCCCCCACAAAGGAATGTACACACACTATGTTATGTTCTAACACAGTTCTTTGTCTATAAATAAGGTCCAAGATATATACATAAATTTATAACACACTTTGTACTCTGGCAATTCACATATGGCAAATATATACAATGTCTATGTGGTACCACACTTAGCTATTGACTCCTTTAAAATGCATCCACTGCTGACAGTTATAATGGCATACAAATCATATAACAAGGTGTATCAGCATAGATCATGGGAAGGAAGACAAGTTGGGTTAAACAATGGCAGGGTGGTACTTTAGCTACTAAGACACAGTTCTGTGTGAGGATCCCCCCGCATGGGCAACCTGTAATAAAGAGTATTAACAAGCCCAGTCCATTAATGTTTAAATAGTCTTGTTTCCTGGTTAAAATGTTCCACTACCCCTATGTTCTTGAGTTAGAAGATTGTCTTCGGCGGATCCCTCGAGAGTGAACTCCCTTTAAAGCAGGAGCTACAGGGCGCCGATATTCCTCGAAGAAATGTGAACCCTGGTGGAGACAGCAGCTTCGACCTTCGAGGTGCTCGTCGACGATCGATCGTGGATGTCCTGCTAAGATGAGTCATGCAGTGCACCTCAATGCAAAGAGTTCAGTGACGAAAAGAAGACTCAGTGAAGAACACAGGCCCGGCAACGGGTGTCAGGCGTCAGCATTGATGATCGTGACTCGACCATGACTGGATATCAGATCTTCACTTGTCAGCGTCTTTGCGGACTTCGGGTGGCGGGAAACCCATCGGCAGACTTTCCTGGGTCGATGACTTCGGCTTTCTCCGACGGAACAAAGCGGTCAACGGTGATGGCAAAGGAGCCCTTTGTTCAATGTTCTTAGGCAAGGTGGAGCGTTACGGCTCCGTTCGTCGAGCAGCGCAGCGTCGAGCTGTCCCCGCTTGTGGGCAAAACTACTCAACTGGTTTCCAGAGGTTATGGAAATCCTCTGAACCCCGGTCGACGACGATGGACTTCGATGGACTTCGATGGCCTCGATGTCCTGGTGCTTTACTTCAAGATTTCTCGGTGGACCCCTTCTCCGGTCAACAGACTTTCGGGACTGGCTCGATGAAGATCAGCTAATGCACGATGTTCCCTCAAAGCTCGGGAAGAGGTCTCCTAGCCTGGTCAACTCTTGGATCATTTCTTGACAGACTCAACTGCTTTTAGATTTCATCGACGTAAAGCAGCAGCAAACTGTCTTGCTCCAGCTGGGCTTCAAGGATAAGCAGCTTCAAGTTCCAACTTCAGCTTCTGAACAAATCGGGAAGTGAGAGGTCCCCAGATATACACAGCTGTCCCTCTTCACAGTGCTGAGCCAAGCTCAGTCAGCCGGTCAGACAGAAGGGCATTCACGCAGACAGGAAGCCTATCAGGCTCAAAGTGTGCATTCAGGCCATTCAGTTCCACCCAGACACCCATACCAAGGAATGTGAATTGTGCAAGTACCCAGCCTTTCAGCACACCACACTGCATTCATGTCAGTATCAGGCAGGGCTGTCTCATTCTTTGTGTCACACACACAGAAACCAGTCACCCTTAACATGGAATGCATATTGGTCACACACTCCATTCTCCCAGGTCCCACCCCAAGGGTGTACCCAAAACAAACAGTCACTGGGAAGGCTCCAGCCAGTCTAGCCTGGACTTCCCCACAACACCATATATGGTTCTTCCACCCAACTGCCAGTCAGGGGAAGGGACAGAGTCAGGGCTTACCTGGACGTTGGGAAAAACAAGGTAACAGGCAATAGAAAGCAAATGCCACATGGGCCATCTTGTCTTCTATCAGGAATCCACTGATTCCTATGGCAGGGCTGAGGTATCCCAAAATGGAGGATACTTAGAGCAGCTGTCAAATTCAGCATGGAGCTGCCACCAGGCCATACCCTGATCTGTGGCCCACACACAGGTGCCCAAAAACATACACTAGGGGTACAGGGTTGTACCCCCACCCATGGGTGCCATAAGGGTATCTCAAGGGCCGCTGTTCACCATGACCAAAAAGAGGAAGGGCTGCACTGCCAGGAGTCTCACATGGAGACCTGTGCAGAAAGCAACATAGAACACACATGATAAGGGAGTACAGGACAAGGACATGGAGGCCCTGTCCTTCCAATGCATTTCCAGCATCACAACAGCATAGCTCCCATGCTGTCGGGTGCCCACAGCACCTAATATTAACTGCATGATGGGTGAATCTGATGGAGGAGGTGAGGGCATGGGCCTAAGAGGCAGGCAGGTGTCTGGGTGGCCAGAGTCACTGGACTGGGCTGAGATCTATCCACAAGACCTGGTAGCCATAATGTGGATTTCAAAGGTGACAGTGCTGAACGTAAGAGGGTATAAACTGGAAAATATGAATTAGGCAGACAACATGGGAAATCTTGCTAAGCTACATACACTACAAAATGCATTACAGCAGTTGACCCAATGGTGCTGGCTGACTTATATTTATACCATATAAGGGGGCAGGGAGAACACACACACTGGATGTTAAAAACAAGGACGGTGCTGGGAACTTGTGAATGAAAAGCACAGCCAATGGTTCTGGCACCAACTTGATTCCAAATCAGCATTGTCATGAATACAGTTAGGTGGAGTGGGGATGGTTTATTGGTTGAATAACATACCCAAACCTCCCCTTAACGAAATCTCTTGACCTTTAGAGTATGGAAAAGAAAGCAACTCCCTACCAGTACACAATATCTCTCCAGGTATAACATAGCTGATTGCTGGAGGCTGCAAGAAAGGTTATCTTCGCAGCAGAGTAACAGCAGTTCTGGAATGCTTTGCAGGTAGCAACATATTCTAAACACTGCAATAGGCAATTGACAGATAATAGAACATCCTTTAATGGATTGCATCTTCCCAAAGATTCCTCATCTTGATAGCTATTGGTCGACGCCAAGCCACACTCTTACTTTAGGTATGAGTAAACCAGGGATCCAGGTGCTAGAGAACAGCTTAAAGGGGTATGAAGGTGAGCAATTGATAGTTTGGAAATGTTTAAAAACATTGCACTTATTTGAAAAACCTAAGAGAGGTCCAAGGTAATAATAACAGAAGAATGTTTGCCTATTATATGAACAATTAGCACCAAGGCTGGCCAATCAGCTTTCATCAAACATGATATCAGACCTTTGGTCACATCGTGTTAGGTAAGAATTTGTAGAGTCCAATTGGTGTGGTGTGGGACTATACAAGACTTATCTCTCAGTATTAGATAACCCACCTCTTAATATAGGCCTGTCCTACACAAGTTGGTAGTGTGACTGAGCAGCCAGGCTTGTCTTAAGAGGCTAATGTGAGCTGTAGAGCTGTACAATGAAATCAGTAAATACAGGCATCCAGGTAAACACACACTTAAAGGTATAGTGTAAATATTTATTTATATATACACTAGGATGTAGACAATCTTTAAAAAGCAGCAGATAATAGTAACATTAATCCCAAACTTTTCATATGTTATACATATTCCAGCACATTGAGTGACATCATTTGAGGTCAGTAATAACACTTATTCTTGATCACCATTGGAATATTGAGTTATAAGTAGGGGAAAGTTATAGTTAGATCAGAACGTACTTTGTAATTTGAAAAACAGTTAGATTCTCCCAAGGGGATGTATGCAGTCTTTTATCCCAGCAATAATAGTGCTCAACAATTAAACCCTGTAAGGGAACAAGCACTGCCAATACCAATAGGTTCGGAAGGGGCCCTTGATGGCACCAGAACAGCCAAAGTCAATGGGCTAGTTCAAAGTTCTGGTGCTCTCTTCTTAGAAAATGTTATAGAAAAGTCTGTAGTTCAAATAGAAAATCACAGAATCTCAAGAGGAGCCACTTTGAAGAGGTACAAGCTGAAAGACCTGTGCAAGTGAGTTGAGGTCAACTCAACAGTGGGTAAAATAGTACTCCCCAAGCTAGCAAGTACCACAATTGGCAAGAGGTAGATGTACCCCAAGCACTACAGTACCTGTGAATTGAAGACTGTGTTCCAGCTGGATGCCTTCCTGTTGCAGTGTAGCAGACCTTTGTTCCTGGTCATTGGTCGTGGTGACGAAAGGTCGTGGTGACGAAAGGAAGGACGTCTGGCGTGCTTCTGTGGCAGCACTTGAGAGAGGGGCTCTGCAGCAATAAATTCGCCCTGATTCAGCAGCCTTTCGTGGTTTTGGCGCGTTTTTTTCATTGCATAAGAAGATTGAACAACTCTGGTTAGAAGTTACTTGATCCCTCTGTCCTGGACTCGGATGAGGAGAATGCGGGTGAAGATTTCCTGCTTCTGCGGGATCCTCTGGATCCCCCTGAAGTTTCAGACGGATTCGCACTTCCAAAGACAATGCACTCAATGATGGTTCGCACTTCCGAAGATAATGCACTCAATGATGGTCAGGGTTCCTGGGGCATTGGGATTCTGCAGCCTTGGAAAGTCACAGCAAGTCAGGGGTTGCGCCAAAATGAAGCTTGTCTCAAGGCTAGTTGGTGGCACTAACCCAAGGGAGGAAGTTGTCCCGTACAGGTCTTCCCAGTCGAAACAAAAACAGGGTCAACACAGCTGCAGGACTTCACTAGGCACTTTGTGGTCCAGGAGGGTGCTGCTGGCATCTCTTCACATCTTCTTCATCAGATGTTGTCCTCCAGTGGTCGTCTCTGCCTCTAGCCCCAAACACCTCACCTTTTAAGCAAGTTCCCATTCATTCACACCCCTAATCTGTCAAGCCCCCAGCAGGGTGGCTGTCCTCCTGGATAGCCAGCTGGCAAATCAGAACTGATTTCATTCAGGCACACGTAGAGACAAACGACAGGGAAGTTTCGGGACCCTCCCTCACTTCCCACCTTTCCAGACACACTGGAACCTGGACGGGCTTCAGGGCTGAAGCCCCGCCAAAGGCAAAATGCACAAAGGAGTCAAACCCTATCCAATCAACAGAGTAAAAGCCCAGAAGAAACTAACTGATAAGAAATGGTGAAAAAAAGAAAGGGGCCATTTTGAGAAAACGGTCACCCTTGGGTGCTGTACTACAGCTGAGGAATCAGCCTGCAGATATATGGCACAAGGTAGTAAAAAGGAAACCAACCACTGCCACCAGCCATTCAAGTTATTTAGTGTAACAGAATGTTACATGAGAAGTAGGATAAAGGAGTTACTATGTAACCCCCCCAGCGTTCCACATTGGGTGGTGTGTGCTGGAATCACAAAAGAAAAGATAAGCAAGACAGGAGTCATCTTACTATTCTTGGGAACAGTAGTTCACCCAAGAAAATGTAAGTAAACATTAACTTACATTTTGACACACTGCACAAAAGGTGCTAGAGAGTGAGAAAAAAGCCACACTCACTCAGGAGTTCAAATTAAAAAGCCCTGATTCCAGCAAAAGAGCTGAGGGCCTCCAAGGTTAAAGGGAATTGCCACCCACAGATATGACCATTCTCCCTAACACATCCTAAGTGAGAAGCCGCCTCCCTGGCTTTCTTAGGCTTAGCCTCGCACCTGCTCCCCTGCTGTCACCTCCCCACTACCTCCTCTGTCTGCTGGCATCGCCCACTTCCTTCCTCCATAGGTTTTGGGGAGCCAAATTATCCCTCACTGCCCTCTTCCCTCCACAACTCTCTCCACAGCCTTTTACCGCTACCTGGTACAAATGTCATGGAACTGAATGAGGGGCTCCACTCCGAGGGCAGACTCCATCTGCATGGCAGCCATTTTTTCCATTGACTCGACTACGCACTAGTCGGGCCTGTGTTTATTAATTTCTTTAATGGTTTGCTTCGGGGTTCTAATAGCAAAACACCCCAACCACATCTGTGATCTGTGCATCCGTAACCTCAGATCTGAATATATTGCGATGTCATCTGAAAACTGCCTGCAGGGTGTGTTCTTTTATATGATACTCTTATTTCAGAACGTGTCTATTTTCCTGATTACATATGAATGTGTTAGTAATGGCATTTACTTCCATCCATATTTTGCATGTGTATACACCAATTCTGAAATAACTGTTCCTGTAACACCCTTCTGTCTCTTCTCAGGCATTGGCGTTGCAAGCAAGACAGAACATGCAGCCGAAGGACGGTATTCACATTCCTATTATTCATAAAGTACAAAAGGATGGTTAACACATGTGTCTCTGTGAAATCAGACTAAGGAACAGCGTCTGAAGTATAGATCCGCTTGATTAGAAATACATGAAATCCAACTGTTTTATTCCATATGCCTGCAAAAAAGAATACACGCGTTTGAAATATTTTGCTATTTTATAACGGTTCTTAGTTGTTAAGGTGAAAAGCACAGTTGTGTTGGCAAAATAAAGAGACGTAAATAGCTTTCATTTGAGAGTAAACATGACTATCTTTGCTGCATGACTATTTGAAGGAGCGAGCACTTCCCTTGGATTTGAGGTGATCTATCAGAAGCGTTCGTCTTCTGAACAGTCACCATTGCCTTGTAGGCAGACTCCCCCTTCTACACTCTATTGTAAACAAATGATAGCATAAACGTCATTATGTCCAAAACCAAAATAATTCCTAATTGGAAAAACAAATGTATGGGCAGAATAGAGTTATGCAAATGCAGGGGGGAGAACAGGGTTATGCAAATGCAGAGGGAGAATACGGTTATGCATATAAAGGGAAGGAGAAAGTGGAGTCCGCAGAAATCTGGGTGAGGCCAACCCAAAAAAAATCAAAGGAATGTGTACATTACAACCAAACACTTTAAAGTTGACTTTTTTGAGAAAAAATTGCATTTTGAAAGAAAAACACTGATTGGGATAAAAATCAAAAAAATGATTTGGTGACAGCTCTCACCAGGGTTCAGACAGCATTTCCCAACATCTTAAGGAACTTTGGTTGCTAGACCGATATTATCAGTGAACCCCCCTGGCCCAAAGCCCCCCTCGCTCAAACTAATAATTCCATCAATCAGCGTGACTGGATTGTTTGTTAAATTCTGCAATCATTTCATGCTAAAATTATTGTACTAGTGCCATTGTTTTTGCTTGTGTTACTTTTGAGTCAAACCAATAAACGAACACATTCGCTATCTACAAACACCATATTCTCTTACTGATGCATGTATTCATTATATTTTATCTGGCATGGCTTTTCATTTCTAAGCACAGTCCAGTGGGCATTACACGATGCCCTTCATTACAAACATGTTCATATTTCACTTTTTAATGCAAAGGTTGGGGGGGGGGGCAACGCACGCTGCTTGGTATATTTATCAAAAGAACATGTTCATAGACGTTATTGCATTCGTGTATTTGTGACGTGTGGGCCAAGCTCCAAAAGCCAACTGAGCACTCTGCATAGATAATGAGTGGGCGGGGGAGGAGATGGACAAACATACACATAGTTGCAGATGTGTAGGAGAGGAGAACTGGAGGACAGGATTATTCTGGGAGTGTTTTATATTCCTCTTTTTGATGTCAACAAGTAGTCGTTTATTCATTCCCTGATCCCTTTATGAATGTGAAGTCAGACATTAAAGCCCCCTTGCTATTGGCACCGATGCTGAGTCAGAGGGACATTACAGGAAATCAATGGACCACATTTGCAAAGGCTCATTTGCATGCGCTTTGTGCACACACAGATGTTGAGTAAGCATGCACTGTGCAGGTGCAAAATGAATCTGCTCATCCTCATGCCACTGCCTGCCTAAATGCACTACTGGAAAGCTGTTCTTCTGCACCGTTCGCCCAGGGAGTGTGCAAAGGGGGTGCATCCCACACCGTGAATGGAATGTGCTTGCAAATCCAGCAGCCGTTCTCAGCTTGCTCTGTGTACATGTCTAAACATGCAGGGGAACATGTAGGCCTGTGGCTGTTTTTTTCAGACCACTGGTAGTTTTGATCTTCCAAAAATAGAAATGTTCATGCATTACATGAGCATTTTATTTCATGTAAGCATTTCCACCTTCCATGCAGTGGTGGAAGTGTGTAAAAAGTTTTTGCACTAATGGGGCCCTTACGTTCTGTCACTGCAAATGCACTGGTCCCCACCAACATGGTGCTGTCAGCCAGGGCACACAGGAATGCACAAACCACCTATGTTTGCATGGAGGGGCTGACTGCTGGTCTCTTGTGCCCACAGACATCCCTTGCTTCACCTCACAAGTCCCCCTTATGAATCACTGGCTTAATAGCTGAAGAAGTGCAACCACAAAGTGCCCTTTCATCTCTGCATCCACAGATGTTTGTGAATTGAGCAAAAATCTATTATTAGTGATAAAAACGACCAAGGTCTGACGTCTTTTTAGGTTTACCATGCATTACCATTGCATATTAGTTACTCATGGATTTACGCTTCAAAATGATCAGGAATACAGAATGAATGTATGTATTCCAGCTGGGGACTAGTGGTGGCATACACTTATAATGCTAAGTAATGATATAAACGTGTGCTTTTTATCTTCAGAAAAACCTACACCTGTTGAACGCCGGAAGGGATCCAACCCAGGACAAGAACCTCCTGCTCTTCCACAAATTCCACCCATAATGCCAAAGTAATTGTTTATTTTCTCTATTTAAAAAAAGCGTTTCTCTGCATTTATAGAGAGTGACTGAACCCAGTGTCTACATCATATTAATATGTGCATGCCCATTAGGCACACGGGGGCTCTTAGAGGAGCATGGCTGACGGTCGTGTCAGGCGCACAGGCTCCACTGGGCATGACCATGGCTATGCCTAGTGAATGCCAGGGGTGGATTGAAGAGGCCTGGGGCATGCTCATATTCCGTGCCCAGTGGGCACTGGTGGACTTATTAGCATATATCATTAGAAAACATTTGAAATTCAGTGAAACAACTTTAGTGAAATCAACTTTATAGTTGACACCCACAAGTTGTAGTTCCAAACTTTAGTATAACTTGGCCTCTGCTATGCCCTACCCATGACATGCACGTACCTGTTATCAGGTATTATTGAACACACAAAGGACGCAACACCAGAGAGGACGGCTGTACGTCTTCTTTATTCATCGTACATACAGGAACTGCCGTATCTCCCCTTAGCTCCTCCCCTTCCTTGTCCCACTCCCCGCCTGAACTCTGTCTCTCCCTTAAAGGTGCAGAGACCTACAACATCACCCCCGGATAAATGTTCTGACGTCAGGATCAACAATCTTCCACCAGGCGTGCGGTTCTTCTGGTCACACGCTGGGGGCCTACACTCCTCTCACAGTGTCCTGAGGGTTCCGGAGGTTCAAGCGAATCTTGCATTATATGTCGATCCCCTTCAGGTGGAATTCACGTGTCATCTCGTGGCTCTCTGGGTTCGGGGTCTGGTTCCGGTGGGAGTAGCTCGGGTTCCTCTCTTTCGATAAGATGTTTGAACTGTGAACTGTTCCTTGTGATTTCACATTCAGCTTCTGGGCTGTCACCATGGTCCCTTTGATGGCGACCACTTTCAGCGGTTTCTGGGATTATCTTGCATCAGTTTTCCTTGTCATGGCTTGATGGACGAGGACTTCGTCTCCAACTTGGAAGTCTTTCGGTGCTGCCCTCCTCATGTCCGAGTCTGCTTTTGCCTGTTTTTTTCTCTCAGTGTCTCTTTTTATGATATCTACGCCTTCCTCCTCTTGCTCACTAGTGTTTCTCACAATGCGGGTGTGGACTTGATAGTGCATCATGAGTTTAGCAGGTGTCTTATAAGTGCCTTCATGGGGCATATTGCGATAGTCTCCTAGTAGCCTACTGAGTGCTTGAAGCAGATTGGTGGCTTCCATGCAAGCTCTTTTGACTGTCTTTTTAATCGAAGCCATGAATCGCTCGGCCATTCCTTTGGCTTGGGGCCACCTGGGCGTGATCTTTTGGTGCGTGAATCCCATGTGCTTTGCGAAGGCCGCAAACTCATGACTGTTGAATGGGGGCCCGTTGTCAGATATGATCGATCGTGGGATGCCCCACTCACTGAGTACCTCATCGAATGAAGTGGACGCTTGAGGGTATGCTGTCATTGTCATCTTCTTGACGATGGGGAATCTCAAATACTCATCAATGAATAGTAGAAGGTATTCACCTGACCCCATTGGACCATAGAAGTCGACGGCTGGTCTGGTATGTGTGTCGGCTGTAGCGGGATGGGAGCTTCCGCTCGTGCCATGCATTGACATGGCAGGCAGTTCTTGACCACGCTGTCCACAAGTTAGTCTAGGAAGGGGAACCATACGTGGCATTTCGGCTGTCTTTTCGTTTTGTTGGCTCCCTGGCGTCCTTCATGTGCCGTTTTGATTAACTCAGCCCTGAGTGTTGCAGGAATGATTAGTCAACATCGTCCCAATAGAACGGAGTGGTCCTTGACTGCTAGCTCTGTATGCACTCTCGCTAGTCTTTCCAGTTCTTCTTTGCACACCCCCGGGTGGTTTTGGATTTCACGACAGTAATCCTTCCATTTATTGTTGCATGTTAGGCTGATGGCCAGTGCCATGGAAGGGTCAGATGTGGATGCAGCCGCAATGGCTTCCAGTGATATTGCAGGTGGTAAGGCGTTGGCAGCCACGTAGTTAATGTATTCTGCGTCACCTTTCAGGGTTGTCAGCGCTCCCCCCGGATGACGGGAAAGGTCGCTGCTGGATTCTGTTCTCCTCCCGGCCTGTGGATGAATGTGTAGTCGTATTCTTGCAACCTGATACCCCATCGTTCTATCCTGGCTGGCATTTTCGTGCGTGGGTTGCCAATGTTGGTGGGACATTAAATTGTGGTGTGGTCTGCAAGCTCATGCTGGCTGTATGCTGCGTCTGGTGGGGCTGCACCTGTGACGGTGGTGAGTGTTGTTTCTTGAGGTGGCGCCTCTGGGGAGTGCTTGTCCTGGTGGATTCATGGTCCCCCCTGTGTTGGAGGTGAGGTTATTAGGGAGATACGCCTCGCTTGGCCAGTTCCTGTGTTGGGTGGGCCGTGTGATTCTATTTCCCTTTTCTCGTTTCTTTTTTTCCTTTTCGGGAATGCAGGCGGGATTGCTGTTTGCTTTGATGGGGGGGGGGCTTGTGCACTTACTGTCTGTGCTGTGGGCAGCATCTTCAGCTGCCACGTGTCCTGTGCTGTGTGGGCCGCTGGCGGGCTGCCACGCAGCAAAAGTGGCGGATTGCCACATGGGCCTCAGAGGGACAAAGCAAAATATACTGTGAACTTAGAACTATTCTATGAAATGCACAAAATGATGCACTTCACCCACACCCAGGAGATGTGCGGAGCTTCTAAAAGACTATTCTGCATTTCCATATTTCCCCCAACACAAATCTTTGTTAGCCCTGCAAAAGGCGACAGCTGCACATCTGTGATGCTCCAGACATCTAATTTCCTCCCCAGAAAATCTTTGAGAATCAAATCAGATGCAGAGGTTAAACCTCTGCATCTGATCAGTCATGTCCCTGGGTGTTATTTGGAATTTCCTAACAAATTCATGATAGCACTATTTTTTGGGAGGAATAGTAAAGCAGACATTTAAACGCTCATGTGTTTCTATCCACGAATATGACCTGGGCTGAAGATTTGGAGAACTAAAGGTCAGCCAAATTTAACATATTGATCTACTTCACTGTTTCCTAATGTTTTATTATCTATGTTACTTCCAAATGTGCTGTTCATAGGCGAACGCAAATGTGCAGCTCTATTATCATTGTGTAAACGTCTTTGCTATGCCCTATGTCTCTTATATTAATACAATTCCACTGAAAGGACATTCCATCTCTCATCACATGCTCCCTACACAATAATAGCACCATCTTGACCTAGGGATCCAGACCCAATGTGGTTGCCCTGCTCATGTGTATCATTGGATCATATCACTCACAGTCAGTAGGCAGAACTCTTTGCAGCCCATTAAGTCTGGAAAGAAAGGTCTTCCATTGTAACAGAATATTTCTAGAGTGTGAACTGTTATTTAATGGAATACTGTTCCTGAATATGCAGCATTTGTAGCACCAACTGATGCTTTTAATGTCCACTTCGAGGAATTATTGGACAAGCATGACACTGGCGAGTAATTGGAATTTGTCATAACTATTTGTATGGCATAGAGATAGTTCTGATCATTATGCCTGCAAAGACAAGGTCATAGGATTGGTCAAGTTTCCATGTATGATTACATTTATGTTCTTTTAATCCCTGTAGAGAATTATCTTGATTCTGAGAACTGGAAGCACATTGAACTATATAAACGATATAAGGCATGTCTCTGCTTTAATCCTAAACTCTGCAGTTGGTGGAGTGAAATGTAGTACTTTAACAATTTACTTTCTTTTATATTTCAGACCAGCCCTTCCAAAACCAGCAACGCCACCAAGTAAGTTCAATGAAAATGCTCGGGACATTAAAGCAAGGAAATGTCCTTAATCCAGGTGGTAAACTATAACCCGTAGTAAAAGTCACATGTTTATCAAATAAGTTGGTGGTCCGTCCCGCTAGTGAAACGTGCCTTATCGATATGAATGAATGATTTGGCTTGTAGGAGTGAACAAGGGTGCAAAAGACTATTCAGAAAGAACAGGTTTTGAGCTTTATGTTTGAAGGAAAGTGGGTTGTAAATTTAATTCCGGATTTTATTACATATCTGGGGTGCCCAGAACAACAACGTGTCTGCCACCATTGGAGATGCAATGTGTTGGGGATCTAGAGTTTTTTTTTTTTCTGAAGAGTGCAGGGATATTTGGATCCAGTGTTGTGTGTTCATAATAAGCTGCTTTGGTTCTCTGACATGGATGCATTTGTGAATGACGCATGGGGCTCTGAAATTAATCCAGGCACTCGTGTAGTGAAATTACTTGAGTGCAGGAAAGGTACAATGCATGGCTACCAAGCTGTCTGTGGAGGCTAACATCTTTATATATAAAGATGAATGTATGAATGTGTGTGTGTATGTTTGTCCGGCTATGCAAATCCACACCGTTGAACCCACTGCTACCAAATTTTGCATGGATTGCTCATTTGTCTGGGGCAAGGTTGTAGTCTATGTTTGGATGCAAAAAATTCACTTCGTAGACACCCTCATTAACTGAAGCTCAACCCGATTCACTACAGTAGGTACTAGAAGGAAGCATTTGGAAAAGTGTCTGAAGCAAAATGGTCGATGTGTTGGTTATTTATTTGAAATGTATTACTACTGTATACAGCTTGAAAGTGTTTATTAAAACAATGCTTTGTGCTACAGGAAGTGGGGGGACAGGAATGAAAGATAGAGGCAGAGAGAAAAAAGATGATGAAACCTTTCTCCAGTTTTCAAGAGCTCTGTCTGTCTACACTAATCCCCTCCCCTTTCCTTTTCGATATAATCAAAGACCTGTAGATACGTAGCACCCTGTTGTGAGGCCTCTCCTTTGTGAATGAGTGTGCTCCTTTGATTCCTGTTCCCTGGTCAGCTTCCTGTGGAGTTGCTGTCTTCTGGGGAAAGTGTCACCTGACGTGACAAACGGAACAAAGAGAGGCAATACCCCAAGACTATGGTCTTGCTAGGTGTAGCAGAGACAGCCTTGTCTTTCACAGCTGGGCTGAGCCCACAAGGATGACACGTGTGATTTTAAACTCTTGTGGCTGTAGAAATTATGAGAGTTACACCATCCGCCATACCATAATCAGGTATGGATTCAATTTAAAGATTTTTCTACCACCAGAACGGTAACTCATAAATATAGGGTTTTGGTACATGGGTGCATGTTTTATATGCCACCCCTGCGCTGCATGGACTTGGCTGTCACTGCAGCTTTTAGATGGGCCCCTGTGGCCTCTGGACCTGCTCTGTGCCACTGAAAAGCAGACGCTACAGATCAGGCTACTGATGCAGCAGGGCACATGTGTACACTAGGCTTTTGGCATGGAGCAAATGAAGGGGTAATCTGACTGGGAGTTTACCCTTTCAGAGATAGAATTACCTGCATCATTTTATTAATTAATACAAATAGAAAGAGCCAGGGCTTCTACACCCTTGCCAGATGGCAATTCTACGCAGGACTAGCCTATTGACACAATGCTTGCAATTTACCAGGCGTAATCAGTTGACACATCGTTTAGAATTCATCATTTCTTAGAACTTTAATTGCATCCTCAAAGTCCACTCCCATTGATGCTCTTCATTACAAACTTTCGGGGCATTCTATCCCAATTTATAAGAATGAATCTGGAGGAACACACTCTCTTCTTTCACTCATTACTACTTAAAAATATCATCAAGAGTGATTTAGGATTTAAGGTGCTTGGATAGGATTCCTCCGAGTGATATAGGATGTAAGGTGCTTGGCTAGAATTAATTGAGAAGAAACCAACTATTTTGGGACTTTGTTCTTCATATTCTAACCTTATCATAACATGCATTGTACTGTGTTATATCTCTTTAAATGTAACTATATTGGCTTTCACCCCTGCTGCTGCTGTGTATTGTCTTGTAGAAACCATGAATTAAAATAACATACAGCCATTCACTGCACAGCTATGGAGACTGTTTTAAGATCATCAGGGTTTAACTAAGAGAAACATTCTCATTCCTTAGAAATATACCTCAATACTTCAGTAATCCTATTTCCAGAATTAGATGGACAGTATTTCTGAGACCATGGATTTTCAGTTATTGTCAGTGGAGATTTCAAGTCATCTGTTTTCTATGTGTTTGAAAAATCTACTTATCGAGATCACTTCCCACCAAACTGTGTTTTTGGGTAAAAAAATTAGCTTGATGCTAGCAGATGACAGCAAATACTGTGATGCCTTGCTCCAGCATCGAATCTACGTGATTACTGCGCATCAGGAAATTGCAAATCTGAAAATATCGAGGCGCAAAATCCTGCTGCGCAGTGATCCCATAGATAACGCTTGTCGCCATCCCGGATACCCTATCCCTCCACCTACTTACCTTTTTGGCGGTAACACACAGAAGTGTGCCGCCGATTCTCAGCTGCCCCTGCGGCGTCAGTTCCCTTCCACTAACGTGGGTCAGAGCTGACGCCGCTTGGCCCCCTTTTCTCTCTGATTATGGGCAACAAAACTGAAAGTCCATAATCACAAACATGGGGAGGGGGAGACTTCGATCTTTTGTTGCAAGCCGAATGTGCAGTAATTGCGCATTCAGCTTTTTTTTTCAATATTTTCGTGTAATTCCTCCAGCATCTACTAATTACATCTTATATCTAGGGAATGAAGGGTCTGATTCACGTAAGTGTTTTATAATGACATCAGCCCATTGGAAAACACTCTGTGAATCAGGCCCAAAATATCTATACATTTTAAAGGAACAAATTCTACTCATGAACCTTGGGTTCTGTATCATCTACAAGCTCAAAAAGTTCAAAGTATAGTTTTCAAATGTTGCATGCTTACATGACTTTTAATTATTTTCCATGGGTGCCATTTTTTATGAAAAAAATGTGTGCCATTGTTTACGAAAAAGCTGCATTTTGACCAAGCAACTTTTTTTATTATCCTGCTTTTTTCCTAGCATTGCTACCTTACATGTAAAACCAACTAGATATATGTACACTCCCTCAAAAAATCCAGTATATTTTGTACAACTATGATTTGTATTGGGGGGTGTAGCTTGGCAGCCATGCAGTAGGGGTTAAAGCTTGAGTGCTCTGTTGAGATCCTGCATGACATCCGCCCGAACTGGCGTAATTTGCCATTAAATATAGCTAAAATATAAGGCTGGACATCAGAACATCCAGGGCACAGCTGAGGAACTTGCGAGAAAAATCGCACCAGGATTCGCGAAGAAATAAGAGTGGCGATGGTATTGGCATGGAGCAACGGAAGCCAACACAGGAAAGTGAGCCTGGTCTGGGGTCCCCGACAACATCGGCACAAAATGAAAATAAAATGGGTCGTGACGAGGTGTCCGTTGCAACCTGGAACGTCAGGGGGCTCAATGCTTATGTCAAGAGACTCTGAGTGTACGCCTGGCTGAACAGGATGAAGGTTAAAATAGCTCTGTTACAAAAAACTCACTTAACTCCTGAGAAGCAAACCAAAGTGGCCAAGAAGTGGGGGGGGCCACATATACAGCTCGACATACTCTAATTACGCCAGGGGAGTACTGACATGGGTTGCCCCGGGGGTCCCAATCCAATTGATTAAGCAAGAAAACGAACCGGAAGGCAGATTTGTGATAGTTCACGCCATGCTGGAGAACAGAGAAATATGCTTAATAAACACATACGCCCCGAACTATGATGCAACAGAGTTCTTCACGAAAATTGCACCCAAGGTGGCTCAATACAGAGAGGCGACATTCATCTGGGCAGGCGACTTTAACTGCACCCTGGACCCACTTATGGACAGATCTGATGACAAGTACAGCAAACCGGTGCCGCCAGCAAAGGCTTTACAAACGATCCTGAGTCAACTGCACCTGGAGGGCGTCTGGAGGAATGCACATGGACAAGGGAGAGGGTACACACACCATAGCGCCCTTCACGGGATATTCACACGCATAGACTATTTATTCACTGGTACTGAATCTCTGGGTGAATGCACAGGGATTAACATTAAGGCACAGACACTATTTTGTTGTATTTTATTTTGTTTTTTATTGGAGTTTATATAGCGCTTTTAGCCAAAGCACTTTACATAGCATGACAGGTAATACAATACGAAGCAAAGTGAAAACTTTTGTGAATCATATAGCAGAGAACATTATACAAAACAATTCACTTTGAAGCAGACAATAATATAAATGAACAGAGTTGGATGGAGAACAATCTGCCACTGATTGTCAGGTTGGTGACTGGAGAAGGTGGGATTTTAAAGACGTACGGAATGAGGAGTAAGAGGCGATGGCGTGAATAGAGAGAGGGAGAAGATTCCCTTGAAGTGGGGCAAAAAGTTAGAAAGAGCGGAAACGGGTTTCTGCGCAAGAGTCAGTGGTAACAATAAGTGGGTAGAGATCAGCGGAGTAGAGAGAACGAGAGGGGGAATAGAAGGAAAGGAGGGAAGCGAGGTAGGGGGGGTGGCAAGTCCATAGAGGGATTTAAAGACAAGGCAGAGGAAGTTGTATTTGAGTTGAGAGTGAAAGGAGAGCCAACCTAGTGAGGAAAGGGTGGCAGAATGGTAGATGGATTTGAGAGGGGCTAAATGTGAAGAAGGGTGGCCAAATAGGAGAACAGAACAATAGAAAAGTCAAGAGAAAATTAAGGAAGATACTAGAAGCATAGTGGCGTGAAAAGTAAGGAAGGAAGAATTTTGCGAATGTTGTAAAGGTGGAAGCGGCAGGACCGTAGGTAAGAAAGATGTGGTGAGAGAGGGAAAGGTTGGTGTCGAGAAGTAGACGAAGATTGCGGGCAGAAGGGGAGATAGAGAGGTGGGAGGGAGGGAAGAGAATGGAGAAGGCAGGGGAAGGAGGAGGGTGGATGTAAGCAGGGAAGAATAGGACTAGTTTTCTCAGTGTTCAGTTTGAGAAAGTGGGAGGACATGCAGGATTTGATAGCAGTGAGGCAGGAAGAGTGCTGATGGTGGATGTCGGGAGTGAGGGATGAAAAGGAGAGGTATAGCTGAGTGTCGTCAGCATAGAAGTGGTGAGATACACTAAAGGAAAAGATGATGGGGGCAAGAAGGGAGGAGTACAGCTAGAAGAGAAAGGGACCAAGAACGGGGGTTTCGGGGACACCATAGACAAGAGAGTAAGAGGGTGGGGGGTGTGCAGCAGCCCCAGGAAACAGAAAAGGTGCGTTGGATAGGTAGTAACCAGTCGAGGACAGAGCCTTTGAAGCCGAAGGAGGAGAGGGAGTCAAGAAGTAAGGCGTGGTCTACGGTGTCAAAGGCGGCTGAAGGGTCAAGGAGAATAAGGACAGTAGAGTGTTTGGAATAGCGAGCAGTAAGGAGGGAGTTAAGGATGGAGGTGAGAGTGGTTTCAGTGGAGTGGAGAGGGCGGAATCCTGATTGAGTAGGAGGGAGGAGAGAGAGGTTAGTGACGTGGGCTGAGAGTTGCGAGTAGACGAGGCGTTCTAGATGCTTGGATAGGAAGTGTAATAGGGAGATGGGGTGGAAGTTAGAAACTAGGAGAGGGTTTGCCGAGGGCTTTTTCCGAATGGGAATGGTGATTGCATGTTTGAAAGCAGATGGGAAGGTTGAGGTGGCAAGAAAAGTGTTGAAAAAGGAGGTAAGGTAAGGTACAAGGAGCGAGTAGACTTTGGGAATGAGAGGGGTGGGAAGGGGATCACCGGGGCTGCGGTTGGGTGTGTTTTGGACAGGAGATGGGGAATGGTGGTAGAGGTGGACGTGAGAGGTGGAGAGGGGGAGTGTATGAGGCGGATTGCAGAATGTCTTGACACAGAGGGCCTCATCACGACTTTGGCGGTAACCCTTAAATCCGGCGGTCGCGCTATTACCGCCAGATTTAAGGGTCCGCCAAATCAGGACTTCAGCGGATTTCACCCCAGCTCTTGGCTGGGGGGAAATCCCCCGAAAATTTGCGCTATTACCGACAGCAGGAAATCCTCCGGCGGTAAAAGCACGAATTTTCCCCATTGAGCCCAATGGGGAATGGGGCATTCCCGAATGGGCTCAGTGGGGAATGGGGAATTACATTACCGCCAAACTCGTGATCCGGCGCTATTAGTAAGTTTGCTTAGCCGATTTGATGCAGTTGTCGAAAAGAGTGTGGTAGGAGAAGTAGGTGGCCTGGTTAGTTGGAGAGCAGTGTTTGTGCCAGCGTCTTTCAAGGTGGCAGAGGAGGCGACACATAGAGGAGAGATGTGGAGAGAGCCAGGGTTGGGAGTGCTTGCGGGAAGGGCTGAAGGAGGTGAAGAAGGTCGAGACTGGTGGAGAGGGCTGAGGAGAGAGTGGCAGTAGCATCGTTCGCAGAGAGAGAGGAAAAGTGAGAGAGGGGGAAGGGAGTTGGAGCAGGTATTGTAGAAAAGTGAAGTATTAAAGTTACGTAGATCACGTCGGTAGAAGGAAGGGGAGGGTGAAGGGAGAGGGGGTAAAGGAGACTGAGAGTAGAGAGTGATCAGATAAATAGCAAGGAAGGTCATGTACAGAGGAGGCTGTAAAAGAGGAAACAAAGATTAGATCAAGAGTCAAGCTGGAAGCGTGAGTGGGAGGAGTAGGGTGAGGGTAAGTAAGTAGGAATTGAGTAATGAGAGGAAGGGGGAGGATAGGTGAGAGGAGGAGAGGTGGAGGTTAAAGTCACCGAGCATGATCAGTGGTGCGGGAGTAGGTGAGATGTGAGTGAGGAGATGGTCAATGCCTTCAAGGAAAGATCCAAGTGGGTCAGGAGGACGGTAGATAATGAGAAAGGATATGGCGTGTGGCGAGCTGAAGATTTTGTACATGTATTCGAAGGAGGAAAAGTTGGGAAGAGGAACTGGACTGGGAACTGATAGGTATTTAGGGTGATGTAATAGGCCAATGCCGCCGCCACACCCGGTGGTGCGAGGGACGTGGGAAAAGGAGGAGGAGGGGGAAGTGAGAGATGCAGGAACTAAGGTATTGTGGGGGGATCCAATTTCGGTGATGCAGAGGAAGTGAAGGTTGAGGCGTAGAAATAGGTCTAGTACAGCTGCGGTTTTGTTGCATAGAGACCTTGCGTTCCATAAGGCTAGGTCGATAATGTTGGAGGTGTCAACAAGCTGGGGATAGATAAGGTTGCAGTGTCGAGTTTGGGCGGAAGAGGGGTAGGCTGTTTGGGGGTTGAGGGTTGAAGGGCCAAGGAGTGTGGAGATGATCATAATGATTAAGCACAGAGCCTTGAGGGAGGGCCAGGGAACAGAAAAGGAGGTAGTGGAGGAAAGTGGAGGGAGCTGGGACGAGGGATGCAGCATGCTAGACAGCTACTAAGGTACGGAGTTGCCGTAGAATATTATGTAGGAGTTTGCAATCAATAAGCTGTGGCTAAGTTTGGGGTTGGAAATGAAAGCAGCGGTCCAGCATGAAGTTAAGTCCTCAGGTTTAGCTGTCAACGGTATCTCACTGGAGGAAGAAGCAGGAGGGGGAGCGTGCAGCATGCCAGCAGGAGGCTGGCAAAGGGAAGCTGGTTGGCAGCAGGTCCGAGCCCACTGGTCCTGATTTCTTGTAGTACTCAATTGGAGGACGGAACAGGAGAGCAGGTGTACTACACGAGGCTGGAGAAGGACACTGGTGAGTAGGAGATCCAGGTGCCTGGTAGCATTCTGAATCAAGAAGGAGGCAAACCAGAAGGGAGGGGACAGTAAAGTGAAGGGAGAACCTCACACTCAGTGCGGAGATGTGCCTTTTGGAGGGAGAACAAGAAGGTAGGCAGGGGACCAGCCTCGCAGCATGGGATGGGCTGAGTGCCAAAGGGACCTCTGGAGGGCTGAAAATGGGATCCCAAGTTGGTGCAGTGCTAGTGAGTTGCTCAGGAAAGCCCCTATACCAACGTGGTGGTTGAGGGCGGAGGCATTGAAGGAGGGAGAGTTCCAGGAACGTATGCAAGATATGATACACGATTACTTTGAACATAACATGAGAAGCGTAGAAAGCAGCGGTATAATCTGGGATGCCTTTGAAGTGGTGGTAAGGGCGGCGCCAATAGGGAAAACAGGAGGATTAAGAGGAGGCGCACTGGCGGATCTGGGGGAGGTGGAGAGAGATAGAAGTAGCCAAACGCCAAGTGGGTATAACTGGGGAGGAACCTGGAGAACTCACAAGGTTGAGAATGAAATGTGTTGCAATCTGGGTGAGGCTGGGGAGATTGGACTATGAGAAGTATATACAGAGGCTGCACGCAGAAGGGGATATGCCCAGCAGGCTCACCAAGCAGGAGCACAGAAGGGAACCAATTAATGTGATAAAAGATGAAGCAGGGGTGGCGGTTAGAACCCAGGAGGGTGTTAATCAAATATTCTCACGATTTTATGAGCAATTGTATGCTCCTAACCCAGCGGTAGAGATGGGTGATATAACTGATGCCCTGGCGGAAATCAGACTCCCAAAGCTAGAGGAAGAGCAGGTCCAAATACTAGAGGCACCCCTCACGGTGGAGGAGTTTGAGACTGTAATTACTGAGCTCCCATCAGGCAAAACCAGACGAGTTTTATAAAGAGTACAAGGGCACTTCAGTATCGAGATTATTGGACACCCATCAAGAGGCGTTTGAGAAGGGGCAGTTGCCAGATATCATGTCAGAATCGGTCATTATATTGGTCCTGAAACCTGGGAAATCACCACTAGACTGCGCCACCTACAGGCCGATCTCCTTGATTAACCAAGACTCCAAAATCCTTACGGCAGTGCTCGCTAACCAACTCAAGCAGGTGAGAATCACACTAATCCACCCAGACCAAACGGGCTACGGCCCGGGAAGGAACATGACGCCGAATCTGCGAAGACTCCACCATGTCACCATGTTGTGGAACAAACGAATCAGAGAAGGGGCGAGAGCCCCATAGCGTGACTTGACGCTGTCAAGGGTTTCGACTCCAGTGAGTGTCCTTGCCCACTTTGGGATAGGGGAGGGGTTCCTCTGTTGGGTCAGGCTGCTCTATAAGAACCCCAGAGCGAGAGTGAAAACTGGGAGACATATTTCAGAGGTCTGGAGGATCTATAGAGGCACAAAACAGGGTTTCCCACTGTCCCCAATGTTGTATATATTGGCCCTTGAACCGTTGGTGGTCTTTCTTTGGGCCGAATAAGGGGACACTGGGATTGACATAGACGGGTCATACACTTAATTTCATTGTACGCAGATGATAGGCTCCTCTTCCTGGGAAACCCGCAAGTGCATCTACCAAGCCAGCTGGAAGCGATAGACGCGTACACTAGACTTTCAGGAATAGCCATTAACAAAGACAAATCCTCACTCTTCCCCCTGGCTGACTTTAGAGGGGTCCCCTTGAACCAACTACCAGACCTGGGAATCACATGGGCACTGCACTCCTTTCGTTATCTGGGGATAGAAGTGTACCACGATACCCTGGATACACATAAATTTAACACATGGGTGCCCCTCAAGAAGACACAGAAGCCATGACATTCTGGAAAACACTGCCACTAGGGATGATAGGGAGAGCAGCCCTGCTGAAGATTACCGTATTGCCATGCATGCTATACCACTTCACAAATATCCCACACACTATGCCTAAGACATTCTTAACACAGCTAAACACAATAGTACGGGAATTCCTGTGGGGAGGAGGAAGGAATAGGATAGCGCTGAACAGCTTGCAGAGAGACTATGAAGCAGTGGGCATCAGACTGACGGACTTTGAGCGATATTACCTGGCAGGACAACTACAATTTGTGGTTAGATGGCTTGGGGGTGAGACATCAGTGGATTCCTTACTCTTTCAGCCGGCGCTGAAGCAATATTACCTGAAAGAAATGTTATGGAAAGACAAATCCCTGCTCAAGCCCTTACCTAATATGGTCAAGCTGGGCCTGACCCTGTGGAGCAAAGCATGGAAACTGCAAGGGGCACAGGACCCCTGATCCGCACAGATCCCCCTTGTGGGATTTGTAGGCACGGATATGAGGACCCTCGCAGAATATAGATCCGATTGGAAAGCCGAAGGCATAGCTCAGATAGGAGACTTGAGAAAGGAGGGACAATGGGCAGAATTCCAACAGCTGATGGCAGAGTACGACATACACAGCGGACAGTTCATGCTACAAAACAGTATAGTTAAGAAAATTAAGAAAAGATGGCCAGAACTCCCAGACGACGAGGACCAAAGGGGGAAGCTGGGCACATGATACAATGTATCTGAAGGGGTACACACAGTCTCTAGACTGTATCAGCAGCTGCTGACATCTAACTATGAGCGAGAGTTGCAATTGAGAGAACGCTGGGAGGGGTAGCTCCAGGGGCCCTTCACTGACCAAGAGTGGTCCAGGGTCTTGAGCTACCCCAAGAAGGTGTCCAGAAATGCAAGATTTAAACAAGCTCAGCTCTACCTCATGCATCGAGCATACCTCACACCCAAAAGAGTGACTCTGATGGGGACTGAGAAGCCCCGGAACTACCCACATGGTGGAGAAGAAGAAGCCGACATGCTGCACATATTTTGGACCTGACCGGTGATAAAGACGTTTTGGGAGGGAATCCAAGAAAGGGTGGAGGAGGGAGGAATTCAAATGCGAGCATGGACCCCGGAATCTTATCTACTGGGCCTCTTCCCTAGAGGCGACAGACAAAGAACACATCTGGCCAGGATGAAGGATCTAGTGTGCATTTTGGCAAAGCGCTGCATAGCAATGGCATGGAACTCCGAGCATAGGCTTGTGGTGGGCAGACCTTAAGAAATGGTTGTTCGCAGAGACAGCGATGTGGATAAGGGTGGTGCAGAGTGGAGATGGGGAGAGTGGACATAAAATACAGGCATGGAACACCCTGATACAGGACTTATTTGGACAAAGGGAAGAGAGCAACACAGACGACCCTGGAGGAGAGGAAGAATATAAATAGGAGGACTGGCAGACAAACAGAATACCCCCGGCAAGATGGAATACAGGGAATACGCACAAGATCGGACGGGTTGGAGAAGGGTTGGCCATCGACCAAGGTGCACGGCCACTGGATCATGCCACGAAGAATGACGACGCAGGGCGGAATCCACTAGAAATGCCAGAGTGATTGTTTTGTTTTGTTTGTTGTTGGTTAATGTTGTAAAACAATAAAGAGTTTAAAAAAGAAGAACAAAAAATATTTGTATTTCGTTTTCGTACTGAATTTCATTTGGAAATTCCATCACATGTATGGTGGTCATGCCACCAAATGAAAACGTTGTGCATATTCTATGTATTTCCTATGGAAAATAAAAGTATTTTGTACAAGAGTTTTGATACAACATTGCTGTATTGGAAAATGATGTTTAGTTAAAAGGTAGTATTTTCATTATTTTGTCAAGTGTGTGTTCCATGATGAAGGACGTGTGGTAGGTCGTACAGAGGCGGACGCAGAGGAATAGTTGAACACTGCTTTATTAAGTAAAGTAAATTAAAGTCAAGAAAAACCTGCTTTAGTCCCTACTTCTAAGATGAGTTCCCTATGCTATATAATAACAAACAGGTGCTTGTAAGGATGTCTAAGGTCAGTCCTCTGTACCTAACCTAACACTACCCTGCTCTATGGAAAAGAAGATGGAAAGAAGGATCCTAAGCTCTGGCTTAGGTAAGGGTTACTTCACCCGAGGAAGCAGTGGCGGGTGGTTTCTGACCTTCACCCTAGAGTTCATAGAGACTCTTGCATCTCAAAACCAAATAATGTTTTCAAAAGAAAAAGTGTCTCTCAAAGTTCTTGTTGTGTTCAAAACAATGTCTTCGTCTAACCATCAGATTTTATCCCTTCTCCATGGATATGCAGATTTATCCCGGGAGTTTCAGTACTCCCAAGTCCAAGAATGTTCATTCCTGGGCCCTCCTGGGCTCTTACTCCTGGCAAACTCGGGTAGATGCTGGGTTTCCTCAGTCCGGTTCTCTATTCTTTATCTTTCAGTGGTTTGATCCTTTGGGCGGCTCTGGTCCAGTTTCTTGTTCGGTTTAGGTTACCCCATCCTCGGGTGTGTTCTTAGTTGGCCCTTCTCAGGCTTTGGGTTTCTCTCGACCTTTTGCTTGTTCAATTTCATTTACCGCTTCCTGGGGTATGCTCTCGGTTGGGCCCTTGCGAGCTATGGGGTTCTCTCGCCCTTTCGCTTGTTCGGTTTTGTTCGCCTCATCCTGAGGTATGCTCTCAGTTGGCCCCTAGCAGGCTATGGCTTCTCTCACCCTTTCACTTGTTTGGTTTCACCCGTCTGAAGGTGCACGAAGAGACAACAGTTCAAAGTGAATGCTGTTGGAAACAAAAAAGAGAAGAAACCCACACTGCATCCAGAACTTGCAGAGATGCTGTCCTAGGCACTCTTGGTTGGTCTCTCACAGGCTTCACGCCCCTTCACTTTTTAGGTTTTTTTTAATCCCTTCCTGGGAAATGCTCGTGGTAGGCCCATCATGGGCTACAGACTTCTCTCGCCCTTTCTTTTGTTCGGTCTCGTTCACCCCGTTCTGGGGTATGCTCCCGTTTGGCCCCTTTTGGGCTATGGCCTTCTCTCACCCTTTCGCTTGTTTGGTTTTGTTCACCCTGTCCTGGGGTATGCTCGTGATGGCCCATTGCGAGCTATGGGCTTCTCTGGCTCTTTCAGTGTCTGTGCCCCAAGCGGTGTCGTCCTGGTGGTGGTGGTGGTGATGCTTCCTGCCGCAGCGGCCCCTCTCTGGCTCAAGGTTCTGCCTTCATCGAATCTACATAAAACACATAGGGCCTCATTACGAGTGTGGCGGTAGCCGTGCCGGAAAAATCAGCAGGCTGCCGCCAGACCCGTAATACCATTCAGCTTCCGTGATTGCTGGAATCACCGGGGCATTACAACCCAGGTGACCCGGTAATTCTGGAGGTGGAATTCTGTAAATCCCCATTCCCATGGAAACACTGGTTCCGTCTATGACAGAGCCGGTGTTTCCATGTCCGCCTGCAGGCAGGTGGTGTTAATCCCACCAGGTCAGACCTGGCAGGAGTGACACCTGGTGCCTGCAGGACTCTGAATCAGCCGGTCCGGAAACAACGGTGGCAGCGGTTTTACTGCCACCGTTCTTTCTGAACCGGCAGGGCCGTAATGAGGCCCATAGTGTTCCTGACATACATATCACATTATTCAAATTAGTCCCTTATTATTTAGCATTGAATGCTCTGTTCATTTTGCAAGTAATTTGACTCAAATATGTGAATATGTGCCATTATTTTACAACATATTTTATCCTGGTGGATTTTTTATTTCATTTACTTAGTTAACTTAGAATACATCCAACAATTGAACATTTCTTTGAACATAATCCATCACGGGTAATAACATATTTTATAAAAAGACACATTTCATCACATACAAATATCACATATCACAGCATAACCATTGAAATCAAAGTTCTTAAAGTGCTAAGATGCTGTTCCCGGGAGGGATACTCTATAAAGTGCCTGTCTACTAAAAATAACTGGATTCAAAAAAGGAATCCCGTCGAGCCTGTGTTTTCTAACCTCTAGGTCCCCTCCTGTCATCGAATCTACAGCGTTCTCCATGCTGATTCGTGTTTCCACCCACCAGAGGGTCTGCTTTGTACTCGGATCCTCCTCTGCACTCCTGTGCGAGCTTGGGTTCCTCACTCTGCAGCAGATGATCTTACTTCCTTATGATGCCTGGCAGTCTTTAAGTTCCATCCTGGAACAGCAGAATAAATTTGATTGGTGCAGGTTTCCACAAGGGGTGACGACAAATACAGGTCAGAATCCAAGCCTTCCACATTAAAGGGGTCCTGCACCTGATTGCACTGTTCACTTACCATGTAACCAATACACATGTCAGACTTAGGGAAAAGGGAAGGTGAAGGTGTTATCATTCTTTGAGCACTCCTTGTCACCATAAAGAGGTCACACCCAGTGAGATCCCGCTTGCCCTGGCTTGCCCTGTTCCCTAAGGACAGGCTGCCCTCCCTAGTCCTAAAGGGGTGGCTCCCACTTGGGGAGTAGAGACAAATTCTTTGGATTTGTTGCGTAGGTCTTCCATTTTAACTATTACATGTAAAATTATACAGAATAAAAATATACAGAGCCAAGGGCATAGTCGCCGGCACTCTTCTGTAGATCCTGCAGCTTAGGTCATTGTATCTGCGGCAAAGTGCCAACAAGGCAAGGAAACACGCCATGCCCTGCAGGTACGGCAGCCATGGTCAGTATTGCATTGCTATAGTAGACACTAGATACATATGCAAAGGCTTGGCAGCAGTGAGATCTGCCAATCCTGCAGCAGTGAGATCTTTAGATTACTAACCAATGGACCCAGTCTTTAGATCCAGGTTCCCTACTCCTGTGTCTTACATTGCCATAGTTGGCGTGCAGGTGGGGCCATGTGTGGCTGGGGCATGTCACATGCACACACACAGTCCCACAGCAGGCAAAATCAGGCTCCAATTTCCCGACCATTGGAGACCACATGCAATACTGTCAGGCTTCTGTAATGGGCTAGCTATACTCTCCAGTGATAAGCACATCTGCAGTTGGGAGGTCGGGCCCACCCTTTTACATATTAAGGTTCCAGGTTTATGAGATTTGCCACACACATTTGTATGTGATCTTTTCTGGCACCAGAGACCATGACATACATGTGAAGCAGTTTCAAGTGCAGGAAGGTGTCATTACAGATAAAAGAAAGTTGCCAAATAATAAATAGTGTCACTATTAAGCAGCACATTGTGAATGGTTATTGCTCACATCCTGTTTTCTGTTTCTCCTTCTTAAGACAACATGAATGAATGTTTTTATCTTTATGAATTCTTCTTAGAACCACCGGAACCTGCAAGTCGCAGTTTCAATTTACCTGCACGGAACAATGTATCAGCCAG
This sequence comes from Ambystoma mexicanum, assembly GCF_040938575.1. Classification (NCBI taxonomy): domain Eukaryota; kingdom Metazoa; phylum Chordata; class Amphibia; order Caudata; family Ambystomatidae; genus Ambystoma; species Ambystoma mexicanum. Next base: position 1,270,078,378 of record NC_090929.1, on the reverse strand, counting down.
TGTCTTGACAGCTGAGCAGGTACTGTATGCACCCTATCCTGAATACTGGCAGTGCATGACCAGCGGGACTGACATTAATAACTGCATGCATGCATCTCCTTTAAGTTATGTTATGTTCATTTGCATTTATGAAGCACATCAGATTCCATCCGGATTGCCTTTTGGCGGTAATAGAAATGGAACAACTCTCCTAATTAATGAGCAACAGTACCTAGGGTGCATTGAATAGCCTTCTTGAAGCAAGTGATCTTCTGTTTGCAACGGCTCCTGGATATAAAAGGCCCTTTCTCCTGAGTAGAGCTGTTTTATCTGAGTGTCTGTGAGGATTCTGGTGTCCTTGACTGTAGGTTCTGGGTAAGCAGGTGTGTAGTGCCTAAATTGATTCACTAGCAGTGTGGGCCGATGTTGTGAAGTGGCACTACATGCATAAGGCCATTAACTCCATAATCCTGGCCAAGCGCAGAAAATGTTGACTGCTCAAGGCCTGACTGATGGTCTCTCCAGGGGAGTTGCGCCAGCATATGACCTCGATTCTGAATTGCCTGCACCTCCTTTATCTCATAGTCTGTTAGGCTCAGGAGCGGGCCATTGGTGCAGTGCAGTTGGGAGGAAATCACATAATGTCACTCTGAGAAGCTAGTCTAAATATGGGTACATCTTTTTCAATATCCAGAGGGAAATCAGCAGGTGTGTACAACCTAATAGATTTGGGGTATCATTTTTAACTTAGCATGTACCGAGAGTACTGAGACTAAATGTGGCACATAACCAAAGTCCACATGTCAAAACTCATCCTGAAGATATGTTGGTCAGTCTTTAGTATGATTCAGCTTTAAGGATTTTTTGCCCATCAATTGATTGACATAAATGCAGTCATAATCTAAATTAAGCCTTTTATCAGCATAACAAGAAGGTGTAATTGCAGAATGTATGGCCATGAGTGTGGTGGATCATCATCAGATTTTATTGAAAATTATTAAACTGAAGTGGCAGCAACGCTGAATCCTACCATGCATATGAATTAAACACAATTTGGGAACCATTCCAATACAAACAGAAAATTACCAGTAAAAGAACATAAGAATAATAATAAAAGAAATTAGCTTTTCAGAATTAAGTACAAAAAGAAGATGAGACACCGAATATAAGAGCTGCCACTGAGCGGAAGGACCGACCAGAACTCCCAAATGTTCTGCAGCCAGAGCAGCTCCAGGCAAGAGCCTTAAGGTAGGCATGTTAATTGTATTCTGAGCCCAGCATTCGGAGTTTAGAACCCAATGCAGGCATCCCTAGAGCAATAAAGATGATTCAAGCGCGGTCAGCAGAATCAGCAGCCATGCACTAGAATGTGTCACAGTTTCCCTCCTCACCTCTTTTTCCATCTTCTGCATTGCACCTCCCTCAAGAAGTCTCCACTTTCTCAACACATGATTTTCAGCTGTACCAGGTAGATACTGACAGTGAGCAGGGCAGGAAGTTGCTGTTCAAAGGAAAGGAAGTCATCGTGTGGTGATAAGACGAAAATGAGGAGAAGAGTCAGACTATATCACTGAGATTTCCACGTAATACCATACCATCCTCTCTCCTACCCAGGAGTACCACAACATTGCAAACTGCTGACACATTGCAAAGCTCCACTGATCTGCTGATGGTGGTCTGCGGACTAATGATGCCTCCTTTTGGAAGCATTACCAAAAAACAGGTAAGTTCCTAACTTTTCTATCGGGGGATCAAGGCTCAAAGGGAACTAACTCAAACGAGAGAAAAACAAAAAGGTGAGTCTGATACCCCTCTTTCCATTGCCCCAGTGTTCTGAAGTGAAACCACAATTATAAAATGGACAGATACCTATTACATTTGTACCTATCTAAAGTCATGAACCCAATGCACAGACAATACTTACAAAAATATTTTCAAATTTATTATTATCACATGTTGTATAACATTTAAAAAAAGCAGAGAATTCCACATACATAGTATTACACATTTTATAATAATTTGCCAATGATTAAAAGCTATATAAGTCTCAAAAAACAAAGTGCACCAAGCACCACTAAGACAAAGGAGGGGAAATAATACAACAGAGTTTTCTATTATTTTGACCACTTTGTTTGCATGAAAAAATCCCACAGTTAAATCGTGTGGGTGTTTTGGATAGCTGTCGACATGTTTCGGCCGTTAGCTTGTTTCAGACAATACCCCTAGTGTCTTTTAATCTTTCTTTTCTTAGGCCATCTTCAGGACAGAATTTCTTCAAAGCAAGTCGAAAAAGACTTTATACCCCAACAGTAGATTTAAACAACCGATTCTACAAAAAATACAGCATGTCAGTCTAACATTAATTCATTACACCGGTTCAACTATTTACAAATTCTCCTGAACTAAAGTGCTATTTAAACACAATAATTTGACACACAAATCCTATTGCAATTCGACCTATTCAGACACAAACTACAATATACATGCTTCACTTAAAAAAAAACACAATGGGACACAACAAGGCAATGTAAGCAAGCTGTTCATCATTCCAGCTCCTTCACTAAATCCACAGCTTTTAAATAGCACTAACTCTTTCAATACTTCTCACACAGAATGTATTTAAAGCTAAAACAGTTCATTTGTATTCTTTTCATTTATTGTACAATCATTTCTAGGCTACCAAATGTCCAATCTGATTTTAAAACCCAAGGGCAGCATTTATCGATGCCCTAATTCATTTTTTATTTATTTATTTTTAGGTATAGATTTAGACATAGATTTTTACTTGGGTGCTCAAATCAATCCTTGTGCTTACTCCAGGATTTCAATTCACGGGCATCCCAAACCCGTACTGTATACAAAACATGTATTTCTTAATTAACCTAGTTCTGTATGATAGCCACAGAAATGTGTGTGGCACGTTAATACCACTACTTACTGTTGTCATCTGTAAATTGTTTTTTCAAATATGTAGCCCGCAGTTTTTCATACAGGACTTATCAAAAGGGAAAGACACGGCACTGCTGCGCAACTTCTTTAGCTACCGTTGTCCTCCAGGAGAGAAAAAAAATTTACCGGCTACCCGCTCATATGCAGTGCCCTAAACAAATAAAAGAATAAAAGAAACGCACCTTCGTCAGAGCCTTTAAACTTAGGTCTAATTCATTGTTCACTCCAATGGAGAACACTTGTTTTATGCTTTTATTATATTTAAAGCTTATTGATTTTATAAGCACATTACTACGCCGACTATGAGGGTGCACATAAATCACATTGTGCTTACCCTTTCACAACGAGGACCACGTGTTTTCAAAGGCGTGCAGTTTGGCCTCTTGGCTGTCACGGCAATAAAACGAGCAGAGGGGAAAACATTACTCATTCCTTCCGGCGCTCGTCAAAACCCTCGGTGGCAGTCTCAGTTCAAACCTGAGAACACAATCACACACACGAGGCGGTCAATTACCAAAAAACGAGCTTTCAATGAAAACATCATAAAGAACAGTTATGATGGCAAAAAAGGTTGCACACGCTTACCGTCTTCCATGGGCGTCCGCATTAACACTGTGTTACTCCACGAGCACTAACAAGGAAATGGCTTAATGGCTTGCCAATAATAGCCATTGACTAAAGTCACATAGTTTTTTCACCCGACTGACCACGCAGGTCACGTCAAGTCACGCGAGTACTCTCACAACAGACATTAAAGGTACTGTTCAATGGTGCAATCTGTGTCATTATGTAATTAGTGTCAAACTCAATGTACACTAACATCCTGCTTCCGAATAAAAAAGACACGTTTCCAAAAGCCATTCGTTTGCAATAATATCAAGTGCAGGGGGCCCACAGAGTGCCTCCTTCGAGACACTATGGATATTCCACCAAAAGGGTGTTCCATTCCACTGACAAATTAAGGCCATGCTGGGCAGTCTTTAAAGTATAAATCCATCGTTGCTCACAGAGAGGCAGTTTCGTTTCTCTGTTACCCCCTCTCGGGGTACTGGCAATTTTTTTGATAACAAACCAGAGAAAATCTGTGTGTTTATGTTTTTTCAATTCAAAATGGGCAACCAAAGGTTTATTTGCCACTTTATTTTTTAAGCACGATCTGTGTTCACAGATACGTTGCCTAACTGGCCTTGTCGTTTTTCCAATATACAGTAAGGAACAAGGGCATTTAATCCCGTAAATCACCCAATCAGTGGTGCAGGTGGTAAAAGAGCATAACTGCCACCGTTTTCCATTTAAATCAATGGAATACATATTTTTAGTGAGCTCACACACGGAACAGCGTCCACATTTGTGGTGCCCTATTACTCGTGGCAAGTTCCAGAGTGTGAGCTGTGGCGTTGCGCTTAGTTTAATCGGGTAAGTATGCACCAATAGATCCCTATAGTTCTTTTGCCTTTTAAAGGCAAATCTTGGGACAGTAGGGTTAAAATCAGAAGTTTTCAAGAAATGCCAATGCTTTTTCACGATTCTTCTGAGATCGTTACTGATAGGACTGTATGTCATGACACACATGATTTTGTCATCTTTGATGGTCTTATCAGGAAACAGGCAACTTTCTCGGTTGGTATGTTGAGCACGCTTAAAAGCTTGCTGGACTATTCTGTTTGGATACCCCCGGGACTTCAAACGAAGCTTTAGATCTTTACTTTCGTTCAAAAAATCACTCATGGAGGAACAATTTCTCCTAATTCTTAAAAATTGCCCAACTGGTAAATTATCTCGGAGGCTTAGCGGATGGAAGCTATTATATCTAGACAAGGTGTTTTTGTCAGTCGGTTTCCGAAATAAGATGGTTTGTAGATGTCCTGATGGAGTCTTTTTGATCAAAATGTCGAAAAAAGAAATTTGTGCAGGATCACTGTCCATAGTGAATTGAATGCAGTTATTTTGTGCATTAAGCCATTTCAGAAAAAGTTTCAAACTAAGCTGGTCACCCTTCCATATCATCAATACATCGTCAATGTAACGAAACCATTTGGTCACGTTACCTTTGAAGGGATTGTTTTCATGGAAGACAGATGCTGCCTCAAAAGAATCCATAAAAAGATTTGCTAGATCAGGGGCAAAGGTAGCGCCCATACTTGTCCCATGTATCTGTTGGAAAAAAGAGCCATCGTACAGAAAAAAATTCTCTGTTAATGCGAGGCGTATACATTCTAGGATGAAATTCGTGGGTACCACTTCCTGAGTTGTTGTTCGTTTATTCAGGAAAGTTGCCATTACCTTTAGGCAATCTGGTTGTGGTATGCTGGTATATAAGGCTGTTACGTCTAGGGTAACTAAAAGATCCGCTTGGTCAGTCACTAAATCTGCCAGATGGTTAATCATGCTTGTAGTGTCTTTAATGAAGGACTTCATGGTCCTGACAAAAGGTCTTAAAAACCAATCAGTGTACACAGAGAGAGGTTCCAAAATCGAGTTGAGTGCCGACACTATCGGTCTCCCTGGTGGTCTCACTCTATTCTTGTTCATTTTCGGCAATAGATAGAACGCTGGAATTGATGGGTTTTTATTGATGAGAAAACTTTGTTCATCAACAGAGATCCAGCCTTCTCTTAATGAATGGTCCATCAGACTTTTTATCTCATCCCCAATTCTAGGAGTAGGGTCCTGATCTAGTTTTTTCTTTTTTCTTCTTCTTTGTTTTTCCTTTTGGAATCTACACGTTTTATGGTCTGACATAAGAGTGACATGTTTAAATATCTGCTCTCTGCCACTACCTGTAACCATCTCTAGTCTTAGTTCATTAACTACTAGTAGCAGGATGTTCCATTATGTTTCCCCAATTTAAGTGGTATATCTAAGTGGTGTATCGGATGTTGTGTGTAGGGCACATATGGTGTAGGGGATAGGGTGCTATAGTGTTGAAATGGTAAAGTTCAGTTAGTACTGCCCTCTCTAATTACTTTGCAGGAAGGATAATGTTGGATACATGTGATTGTTTCAGGATGCACAGAATGTCCTTTTCAAAGATCTGGTGAGCAGTTTTCTTTCTAGCCTAGTTCCGTGGTGAACCGCCTTTACATGCCTTTGTCTGTATGTGTTTGAAGAGTCCTAACTGGAACAGTGGAATCTAAGGCATTGATCATAGATCTAAGCCTTTGAATTGCGAGATCAGGAGTGGGATAGAGTCATAAATGATAGGTGCAGACTAGTCAGGACTCTACAATGAACTGTAGGTTTTGGGACTCAGCACCTAAATGGTGGTAAATATTAAATGTATTTTTTGATCACTAATCTTCTGTTTGAGAAATCGCTGGATCTGATATGTTTAGATGGCTCCCTCTTTTCAGGCATCAATATTTACTGGGGATGGCTAATTGCATGGAGGAGGCATTGTCAAGATTCCCTTTGCAGAAGCAAGATAGGTCTTGAAAGCTGCCCATTAGCTGAAATCCCTTGCACAGAAATGCAGAGTTAAGTTTGTATTGCATGCTTGTAACTTGGGATTTGGGCTTTCTGCTAATGTCCTTTAGCCCTGAAGTCATGGTGCTACAATCTACTACATTTCTAAAGAGAAGTTTGAGATTGTTTTGGAAATTGTAGCACTGTATTTCATGGGATGTGGCATGTGCCTATCAATTACATGCCAGACTCTCTGTACTGGCCCAACTCGTTCAGGTGGATTCTCTAAAACTCCTACTGGCGCTATTGATCGTTGGATGCTGGAAGAAGAGCACCTAACATAGAACCATTACTAAATATGGCGTTTGCTCTTCTTATCGTTTTTATTGTTTATTTTCAAATGTACCTTCTCTCTGCTAAAAGAAAACATTGCTGGCAGTAATTGCATCCTAGAAAATGCAAGACACATATATGTTTTGTGTTCTTTTCTCATAGAGCAAATTGCTATAATGATGCATCGTCGGGAAACTGAAAAAAAAACAAAGTGGGGGAAGTATGGATTATGCACTGTGACAATCACACTCTTCAGCATGTACGCAGGGCTTGCCATTTCTACAGTCCATGAACACCTTAACGCGTACTGTATTCTCTAGGGGTCCTGGATGGCCTTTATAGAATGCACAGCTGTGTGGGTAGAATACACCATTCCCCCTAAGGCAATCACCGCAGGTCGGACAAAACAGAAATAGGGACCATGTACTACTCTGTGATGACAAATACGCCCAGATAGGCATGAAGTTCGGACCAGAAAAATTGTCATACTTCAAAAGTATTTATGTGTGCAATATTTGGCTATGCAAATCTATACATTCATTTGACTTGGTAACCTTTGTTAATATTACAATTGTAAAGAGACATTTGAATCTAGATGTACACGAGCGATATACAGATCAACTGTTCAGATGTCATCCAAAAATAATCCCTAGAGCTTTATTTGAAGGATTGCATATTCAATTACCTGTGATTGTCTGCACAGGCCCGAGCCAACTACCAAGGTCTCATGTGAATTTTTATAGACAGATAACGCCCTCATCAAACATTGGGCCTCATTAAGAGTTGGGTGATATTCCGGCAGTCAATCTCCTGGAATACCACCCAATGCAATTACCGGTACCACCACGTGGCCCTGCGGAATTACTGCCAAATTACAAGTGGCAATTGCAGAGTAAATCCGAGTTTTTCAGAGTCCATTGGACTCTATGCAGCTTTTTTGGCAGAACTACCACTGGTGGAATTACTGACACAGTAATTATTCCGATTTTGCTGATCTTTCAGTGTACAGCCGGAGGATTTACCTCCAGCATGATGCTAGAGGTAAATCCTCCACGCCAGGGCCATACTCATAATATGGCGGTGCAGAAAAAGTGGCAGTAATTCCTGCACCGCCATACTTGTAATGAGCCTCATTGTCACATTATGGCACTTAATTAGTGTGGATTACAAAGTGGAAAGGGATCAATTACCAGCCGGACAATAACATGTGTCCTTTATTAGGGGATTCCTAAACTCCAGGAATACTTAATGAAAAAGAATGCAAACGATATCAAATAGAAGGTCATGATGTATTTCCCTATCCGGATGGCTGGTCTCTGGATAATAAAAGTTCTCAGCCTCCTGCCAAATCCAGGTCTTGGCTTCTTCTTGTTGGATTATCACAAATAAAAAGTGACTCGCTGTTTGGGCTGAAGTGTCCCCTCTACTTCTTTATCTTCTTGTTTTTTTGGACGTTCCAACTTTTTTGTACTGCTTTCCCTTCAGGAGTGGTGAGATACGTTGCTCGTGGATGTTGTTCTGTCTTTGGGGCAGCTTGTTTCATCGCCAGAGGAGGAACAGGACCTTCAGAAGCTAGAATTGGCAATACCTAAAGCTACTGGGCAGAGTACTCCTACAAATCGCAATACTCTGTTTATTAGGGAACCAACTCTTTGTGCACTTTAAATGTAGATCTCAAATCATGAAATGGGTTTGTACTTTTAACACAGGTTATAATGGACCCTGCCCTTAGGCCATGCAGGTAGGTATAAACCTGTAACCTCGATAAACTTCCCCCAACACCTGGGCCTTTTACTTGGCCTTCAGGGCCCATATATTCTGGTACAGCCGTCATTGGGTCTATAACGCTTATTTAAAAGCCGTGTTCTAAGCTTGCTACTAAGTGATTGCCACCATCTGTCCGGGTGCCAAATGGCCATTTCCTCATTGTCATATGCGGCTGAATACTGAAAAGTGATTTTCAGAATTTCAGTCAGAAAATTGATTCGTTCATAACTTTTCATGTCATGCATCTTCAATAGCCACTGTTTCAATGCATAGATGGACAGTGTGCAGTTGCAATGCTCTGCAGTTGCATGAATACATGAGTGTACGTTTTCAGAAACGCTTAGAAATTTCTACTGGTTATATAGGGTATGGAGGTGTGAAGATATGGAAAATTAGCAGACATAAGTTAATACACATTCACATTGGATAGATACATATATATGCATTTTGTTTTCAAAATCAACTTTTTATTGCAATGTTCTGATAGTGTGAACAGAGCAAAAAATACAGTAGACCCATTAAACCATATAGGCCAAAACCTTTTACAGGAATAAGGCCTGTTTCTCCCCACCGACCCATCCCACACCTTTCCCAGGCCAAGCATTTATTATAAGGACAAACCATCTCCACTGTATCCCGCATCTATATACAAACATTGCTATCTTCCATATTTATCAGAAAAAGTCATCCACACCCCTCTATATTGTCTTTAGACTCATCCAACAAACAAGTGAGATAATCCATAGCGTATATATCCCTAACCCTCAGCAACCATTCCCTTTTCGTAGGTGTAGCAGGTCACTTCCATTGTTGTGCCACACAACTCCTAGTTGTCACCAGTAGCATATGGGCCATATGGCGTAGGCCCAGACCTCCCTCATCTTTTTCCTCAACCCCCAGTAGTACTAACAATGGTGAGTGGACCCTGGAGATCCCATCCAGCTCCTGTACCCACGAGAAAACCTTCTCCCAATATTTCAGTATCTCCACACACCCCCACCACATATGCCAATCATTTGCTGCCCTTTCACCACATTTCCAGCACTGTAGATGAACATCTTGATGCATCTTTGTCAACATGGTAAGGGGTTAGTGCCATCCATGCAACAATTAGATGGCTTACCACTTATATTGTAGTGACACCGTGGCTTGAGAAACCTTCCGACACATAACAGCCCACGGTTCGTCTGAAATATCCCTACCAAGATCTCTTCCCCAATTCAATTTGCCCTAGCTCTACAATCCTCATGCGGCTCAGCAACTAGCAATTCCTTGTACAGGCTAGCCACTAAGCCTTTAAAGCCCTTCTTTAGATTAAAATTGTCTCAAAAGGAGTCAATTTCATCTTCAAAGCCCCCCCCCTCCCCCGGTCTGCAAGCACACCCTTTAACTGCATATAGCGGAATACTGATATGCTGCATTCCTGCAGTTGTTCCAGCAACAAAAAGTGTCTCTTCTCCCACATCTGACCCGCTTTCTCCAGGCCTGCCTCATACCATCTTTGAAACCTCCTTCAATGGCGGGGCCCAAAAACAGTTCAACGGCGACAGCCAAGTAGTGAGCCATCGCATATGATTCCCCTCGCTGCACAGGCTCCAAAATATGGCCAACGCTGTGTGTTCCCTAGAACATCACAGGATCTTCACCCTCAAGGCCCATAGCCAATCCCCCAGCATCACTGGGGCAAAAAGGGCATTCTCTATATCCACCCATTGTTTGAGCATAAGAGGATCCTGGTGGGGCATGACCATCCTAACTCGAGCCGCTCTATAATACCGCCTAATATCTGAGAATCACAGACCTGCCTCTTCCAAAGGTAGTGTAAGCGTATCATACGTAATCCAGAGCCTCATTGGAGCGTGAGCCCTCCCAGGTATTCCTGAACCTCTGACTCCGGGACCCGGTCCCCCTGACTATACAGATCCTCATAAAAAAGTGCAAAACTCTGAATTATCTCCTCCAGTGATCTGGTCAGTTGCCCTTCCCCTCGACTACCTAATCCACCCGCCTACCCCTCCGGAGCGCCCAGACCTTATTCGTTAACATGTTAACCACCTTATCCCCCTTCCCATAATATCTCTGATTGTTATATTTCATATGCCTGTAGACCTCCCTCAGGGAGAGGGAATGGAACTCCCCTCTCTTCTCCCTTAAGGACATAGAGATCTTTGCCTTGACCCCTTCTGTCTGTGCCAGCCGAACTCTGAGGATTTCAATTTCCGAATTTAACCTACCTTCCACCAGACCCCTCTCCCTTTATTGTGCAGCTTCCTCTGAAATCATGAGCCCCCAGAACATAGCTTTAGCTGCTTCCCATATATATCTTTACAGTGCCATTGAAATTGAACTTTCTTTCTAACTTCCCATGTGAGCACTGCCAGCACCATGTCATGAGCAGACCATGCAATAGTTTCAACCGAGGCAGCCTTCACAGTCCCCAAATGCCTCTTGGGGAGTAAAAGCATATCGGTCCTTTCATAGGAGTCATGCTGGGGTGTATAAAATGTGTATCCACATGGTTCATTGTGCACCAGCCTCCAAACATCACCCCAGCCATATTCCTCAATAAGGCTGTCAAGTGCCTCATTGTCCTTACCCTGTCCCTTACATACTCCCTTCCATCCCATCATCCAATCCAAGGCGGGTCCCGGATCATATTTAAGTCCCCCCAAACACTGTCAGACCCTCCACCCACTGTTCAACCCAAGCCATCCCTGATTCCAGAAAGGCAACTGCCCACCGTTGAGGATGTAAAGAGTAGCCAGGGTCACAAGTTCCCCCCTCAACATCCCAGTAACGAGCAAGCGCCTGCCATCGAGCCCCTGCTTAGTCTGAACATCACTAAGTTCAAAGGAATTAGCAATTAGGATCCGCACTTCATCCTTCTTTTTCATCCCACAGAGGCCCAAAAGGTCTAGCCGATTGCTCTCCCTATCAATCGAGATTCCCCCTCCACATTTAAATGGTGTCTCCTACTGCCTTTTTTTCTTAAATTCTCTGAGCAACAGAGATTGCTTATGGGGTGAGTTCAGGTCATTCACATTCAGCATAGCTATCCTAATGTCATCCATAATTCAGAGGGGCCAAACCGCTCACTTTATCCCTAATGATAATCAACGAATAGAGCCTTGTCCTCCAAATGTCCTCTCATAGAAATAAAAGCCCCCCAATCCCCACCTTGGGTCCTTTTTTCCCCAACTATGAAAAACAAGAACAGAAGCCTTAAAACAATGGGGATATACTTTCCCTGAACACCCAGACTAACACTGGCCTCCAGCAAGTACAGGCTTCCAATCCCAAGACCCTGGCAAGTAGTAGAAACTATAAATTCTACTGCTGCCTCACACACAATTCCACCATCATATGAAATTCTCCCCCTCCAGATCGATCTCTGGGCACAACCAATACATCATAACTTCCCAACCCCTCAGGATGCCCCCCCACCTTGATTTCATGGAGGGAAAGTTATTTTTCCTGAATTGTCAGGCTCCAGTCCCATTCCCTCGCACCACAGGTTGCACAAAGGCCTTCTTACATTTCTCCATCAGCTGCGCCTGTCCTTCAGCCACCGGTCCCTGACACGGCTCACGCAGCTCCTGAAGAAGTTCTGCATAACCCTTGTCCTTGATTTCATACTGAACCCCCTTCACCTCGAAGGACAAAGTGAAGGGGTACCTCCAGCGATACGTAATCCCTTCCAATTGCAGCCAGGATGTCAGTGGGCTGCACTTAGGCCCAACGGCCTTGATTTACCAGTGTACCAGGATCTATCAACATCCAGAGTATAATTCGATAGATCTTGGTACATCTGTATTAAGGCCCCTTCCCATGTGAAGGTAGAGATCTCCCTTGCTTTATGTAACACCTCCTCCTCGTCTCAGAAGTAGTGACATTTAACTACCACCAATCGTGGTCCCTCATCAGGAAACTCCCCCCACCCCCTGAATGCATTCTGTCAAACACAAAGGTCTTGATTCCTCCACCTCCAGCAGGCCTTAAACATAGCCCCCAACCTTCTCTTCAGGTCCCTCGTGGTTTCGCCATCGGCCTGAGGAAGCCCCCAAAGACTGATATTATTTCTCCGTTCCCTATTTTCCACATCATCCAACTTGTTTCTGAGATCCTTTTCCCTGAGTTCCAGCTCCTTAATCCCCACTCCCATCTGTGTCTCCAGTATCTCAGTTGAAAGATGGTTGCTGTGAAGGGCCTCCACTCTGTCCTCAACCGCCTCCACTCTCTCCTTGAGTGTTGCCATCGATGATTGAACCTCTGCCCTTAAAGCTTTGATCTCCAAGAGCACACTGTGGATGTCAGATTGGAGGGCCTCAAGCCCCTCCATGACCCGGACCAGCTGTCTTAAAAGATAAGACGTTCACTGGAGGCCCATGGCAGGCTGAGCACTGCAGCATCTCTAAGATACGCCTTCAAGGGTCTCACCTTATTGGGGCACACGGGGGGTCAACAACACACCCAAAAGTCACACAGATGCAACTCGCCAGCCCATTGCCATCAAATTCGGGGGTCTGACTGCCACTAAAATCACCCCTCCTCCTCCTGTCTGGGTGGTTTCTCTTCCTGCACTCTGCCTTCAACCACACTGTGCATGCCTGCTCCTCACACTGCCGGAAGCCTGACTGGGCTAGGAGGGATCTACACAGGAACCTCTGTCCCATTCCTCAGGAGGTCCCCTCTACCTCCATGCTGCTCTCCTAGTCAGTTCCAGGCGGCCGCCTCACTGTTCCGGGCCACTGCCTCACTGTTCCCCACTTCGCACCCCCTGTTGTCTGTCCCAAGTCTACTTCACCTCCGTCCCCGGAGACTGGGCAGCTCGCTGCAGCTCCTACCCCACTTCACGGCAGTGCTCAGGACTCTGCTGTTAGCAGCCCGGGGATGTCACAGGCCTCCCAGGACTCACCCAAGATGCAGCTGCTCCGAGTCTCCTCTTCCTCATCCAGCCCCCATACAGAGGCCTCAGGTGTGCTCCGTCCCTTCACGGGACCGATACCAGTGCCGTGGGGATAAAACACAACGTGTGAAGGCACAGTGGTGCCCTATTTGCAGCATTTATCTCAGGCGCTTGTTGCTCACGCAGCCATTTCTTCTGCACCCCTTAGATGTCTCCATATATATGCATTTTAATGTGAGAATGCATAGTACGTTTGCCGTCCTTTGTTTCTATCCTCTATCCATGTTCCTGTTTATTTGGTTGGACAGAATTCACTTACATCTTGTCACTTTGGCAGATAACATGGTGGTTCCTCCCAGGTGTCTATTTAGAGGATTTGTCTTGAAATTTGCCCTGAAAGACATCAGGTTGGGGAAAAAGGCTTACATTTTCTGGTAGGTTTTTCCAGAGGGGGGAACAACTAAAGGAAATCATCTAGCCCCCTTGGGTCTTGCATTGCACACCGTTTTAGGACTAGTAGGCATTTGGCATGTGTGGAGTGTATGGCAATGTTGGGTTGAAATTGAAAGATCTTTTCTTTTGGGTAGTATAGTGCAGATCCTTCTGGGCGTTTCTAGACAAGCCACAGAATTTTCAAAGATATTCCGGCCTGCACCAAAAGCCAATGTTTGTTTTTGATTTGGCTGGTGACTAGACCACCAGTCTTCAAAAATGTGTCCTACCATAAGCGTTCTTTTTCTGGTGGTATATCAGGTACACATTTAAGTTGAAGGAATTCGGATTGGACCACTGCACAAGCTGCAAATTCATGCTGAGTTGGGCATACCACATTAAGCCTAGAATATGTACCTTGGTTTTTGTAGGTAGCATTCTTCTACAAAAAGGTGGGAGGAAGATAGTGAGGGTGATTCTTTGAGTAAGTGAGGAGGCCAATCACCAAGGCTTTCTCTTTGAGCACTAGTGAGCTTGAGGCTGGTATGCTCTATCCACATTTCTGTGGCTTTGGTTCCATATTGTGCTTGTTGACCGAGGGCATTTAGGTAGATTTGGTTGTCTCAGCCTGCATAGTTGCTCTTTGCAAAGTAGGTCCACGAGTGGCGTAACATAAATGTTGAAATCTAGTGTGGAGAGACTTGAGGTACTATGTACACAGTGGGATAAGATCTGGATGAAAAGTGTTGTGTCCTGGTCATGTACTTGGGTTGCGGTTAGACACGAAGGACTTGAGCAACATCAGTGCAGTAGGCAGGACATTTGCCACGAATTGTGGGTGATGTAGAAGGATGGTGTTTTTCACTGTATGAAAGCCACAGATAGGTCAGCCATGATAAGCATGCTAAGAGCTCCTTGATTTACTTGGTCTGGTATGTATGTTTGTATGTATATAAGATATTTATAGAGAGCACATTTTAACTTGTAAGCAACAGTGCACTGTACATAGGGCATGTATGTAGCAGAGCATGCTTGGATGGGTAGGTGTAACCGAGATGTGAATCAAAAGTGGCGGAAGTAAATTTGATTTGAATGATCAGTGATTGGTGAGATATTGTTTGATGAGTACGGACTTATGGTTATTCCTGAAGTGGAGGAGCGAGGGTGCATCTCTGATCGATGTTGGTATCTTGTGCCATAGAGATGGTGCACAGCAGGGAAAAGGCTGTTTCTTAGTCGTTTCCCTTTTGCAGGTCTTTGTTTCCAGTCTGGTTATGTTGTGATTTACGGTGGAGTTTGGGTCTCCGAGGAGTTTCTGAGACGGATAGAGTGGTGTTTTGGTTGTGACTGCTTTGTGGATAATGCATGCTGTCCATGATGTTTGTTTGTAAATGTATAGATTACAATTCCCCATGACGTGTCCCAATGCGATTGCTAACATGCCACTACTGGTCTTTGCATTTTATATATGAAAGGAAGTAAAAATTAGACAAGCTAAGTATTATGATTCAGGAAGGAAGAAGGAAGCAGGGAGGGAAAGGGAAGACAGGGAAGGAGGAAGGGAGATAAGGATTAGGAAGGAATGACATCTGTTGATTATGCAAGGCATCAGCACATAGTAGAAGACAACCACTCTTCAGAATTCATCAACACCTGGCTATTCAGAAGACTGCAACTGACATACTAACCACCCTCATTGACTGCACCAAATGAAAGAAAATTGGATCATTCTCACCCAACAGCCATACCAGACTCAGACCCACACACCCGCAGGAAACAATCAGACAAACAGACTCACAACCCTCCCAAAGGCCAACATTTTACCAAAGAAATAGCAATCACAGACCTGGACCCAAATGACCTACCAGAGTAAAGAATGATCCGAACACCAACCTCACAGACTAGAGCGAAAATGAGATGGAACTCCTTCAGGTTAGCCTCACCAACACTTGCCATATGCAAGCTCAACGCCTCAAGAAGCTAGGAACATTCTACTGAGCTCAGTGTCCCCCGCCCTTGCCTCAAAATGGAACCAGACACATTAAGATATCTGTAACCTAAAAGACAAAAATGCAGCATAACCGCTTCTCAGAGTTCAACAACAGCCTGGAACACAAATGGTTCAGTCTAGCATTACTTGAATAACAGTAGTCTTCATTAACCGTAATTCTCCTCTCCTTTCCCCAACTAAGCAACTCAATCTCCTAATTCTAGCAGCTTTACACTACAAACACAGACCACTTTGCACACAGCATCTTTATACCTAAAATAATACCACATAAACATTGACCGAGCAATGCTAACATATGTTATGTTATCTTACATTTGTATAGCGCCTCCTGCCATAGTTTCTCCTGTCTAATCGCTTTGCCTGTCAGAAAGGAAAAGGAGGAGTATAATAGAGCATTCAGTGGTGGTAAGGAGAAGCAAAGTCAGGTAGATAGCTGGGATGAGGACGTACTATTGGACCGAATTTATCATGGGGCTCAATTGTATTCTATGAGGCGCAGGACCAAGAGGAGTGATAGCTGGAGAGGAGGTGTTCTCTGTGCAAGGGGGTATGTTTGGAAATTATTCATTGCATGGTGAGCCTGGGCATGTTGAAGACATGCCAAAGAAAATACAGATGGCAAAGCCATTTTGCTTACTAGACTAGACCCCCAACAACATTAGGGAGGTTTTGTATGCCAGAAATCAAAATTTGCCATGATTGCAAAAGATCCCTGAAAGGTGAGCCAAACAATCCTCCCATTGTTAATTTCATCATTTATTTTGTGATTACCAAAACCCTAAGCTTGTGTGCAATGTTTTTTTGTTGTTGTTGTTTTTTTAAACATTTTTTTAACTTTATTTAAGTTCAACATAGAGAAGTTACATGACACAACGTGAATCAGGCATCGTTTTTCTCAAGTTTGTACATGACATATCAATATTACAATCCACTTACATTTTTTCCAACATTACCAGGATACATCGTCTTAGGACAGATAGGCACTGAGTCCACTCCATACATTTTTGGGTCTAGACGTTTGGGGCATTTTGAGTATATAATTTTCCTCATTATTATTGATCCACGTTAATTCCCTGAGCCACTCGCTAAACGTAGGAGGGTTACTAGATTACCACTTTTTCAACATGCATCTTTTTGCCACAATGCAGCAAATGTTAAGTGGGGCCCTTGATGGGTTTTCCATCTTGCCTTGCCTTGCCACAGACCAAACATTGCGGATAGTGGAGATACGGGTATCTTACTACTCGTCATGCTTGCTAATGCGTCATAGATTGAACCCCAGTATTGTGTTAGAGCCGGGCAACTCCACAACATATGAAGCGTACACGCATTCCCTGACCCACACCTCAGACATAGCCCGCAGTCGCCTTTGTACATTTTTTGGAGTTAGAGAGGCGTGTATTGTAGCATGTGCAGTATTTTGTATTGGATCATTTTCAGGCGCATATTCATGGATACCTCAGTGGTAATTTTACACATAGTGGTCCACTGCTTGTCAGACAATGTTACATTAAACCTTTTCTCGTGAGCGAGTCAGCCGTCTTGGGGTAGTATATCTCTGTATAGGGTGGAAAGTACATGGTGGGACCCTGCAGTGTTTGCAATATATGACAATAGCTTCATTTCTGGGGGTTCCGTTGGGTGATCTGGCCATTTAGCATGTATTACTGCCCCGTATTCTGTAATAATGTAGGGCATCTATCGGTCCTAGCATGTGCTTGCTTCTGCAGCTGTCGAGTGTTATAAATTTACCCTCTATGTACAGGTCCCCAATGTCATGGTAACCCCTAGGTTCCCATCTTTGTTTGATTGCCAGGTCTCTCGTGGGGAGTATTAGGGGGTGGTTCCATAATGAGAGCCAGTTGTAGTATGGGCATATCATCTTCAGCCTAGTGAATATGTGCTTCCACGCTACTAAACTGCATGCCACCAGGTCAAACTGACATTTGTCTTTATATTATCTATCAAGTAGTAGTGATACATCTCGCTATTCCCGGTTGCTTTCCTTTCTAATTTGACATGCAGTGGAGTTACTCCCTCCCCATACCAGTGGGTGGCATGTTGTGCCAGGGCTGCTAACCAATACACTTCTAAGTTGGGCCCGTTAAATCCCCCTCAGTGGGTAAGGAAGTGCCATATCCGCCCATTTTTCTGCACTGCACTGGAGTGCCACAAAAACTGGGAGAAACTCCTATGTTGATCAGAGAAGAATTGTTTCCTGGCCAAATGCAGACATTGACAAATGTGTATAGCATCTTGAGTACCAGGATCATTTTAAGTAGGGCCATCCTACCCGCTAAGGACATGGGTATTTGTGACCAGTTAGAAATGTTGGTGTCCGCATATTCTTGCAGTTTAGTGTAATTACTTGTCAGGAGAGTATTCTTGTACCTAGTCACCGTCACCCCCAGGTATTTCAGCCTGTCAGGAGCTCATTTTAATTGTGACTGTAGTTGAGGGCGAGGAGTTCCAGCTGTCGGGGGGGAATATTTTGGATTTACTATAGTTTACTATGAACCCTGAGTATTCCCCAATTCGGGTTATGTCCTGCATTATTGGGTCTAGGTTATGTTGCAGGTCTCTAACGTATAATAGCACATTGTCCGCATACAGCGATATAAGTTCCAGGGTCCCTGATTAGGGATGTAACGGTATAACGTTATACCGTTAAAGATACCGTGAACCACTTAATTGAACAATAATAAACGTCACATTGTTTATACCGTTATACCGTTCATACCGTAAAGTGTGCTTTTCAATCTGATTTGGAAAGGCTGCAGTAAGCAAGTGCTGCACAGTCTTGGTCTTGCACTGTTGGATGTGCCGTCTGCCAAGTAGTTTCAGTTAGAGCAGTTTTTAATGCCATTCCATAAACCACACTTGCCTGACACAAAATCAATATGTTAGCAATAGGAAGAATAGATTCAGTGCCAAGAAGGAAAAGGGTTTACTTTGGGTTGGCGGCTTTGGGGTTTATATATTTATAATGGATAATGTTCTCTAAACATATGGCAATGGGGGATTTCCCTGGTTCTATCATTGAATTTACATATAATAAGTCACACTGCGAAATTCACTCATCTCTGTGGGTATTCCCTGCTGCCATAACAAAGGGTAACATGTCCGTGAGTACTGAACACCTTTTGGCCCGCAAGTAAACTAAAGGCTGTAACGTAAAGAGAGTGTGTCTCTGTGTGTGTGTGTGTGTGTGTGTGTGTGTGTGTGTGTGTGTGTGTGTGTGTGTGTGTGTGTGTGTGTGTGTGTGTGTGTGTGTGTGTGTGTGTGTGTGTGTGTGTGTGTGTGTGTGTGTGTGTGTGTGTGTGTGTGTGTGTGTGTGTGTGTGTGTGTGTGTGTGTGTGTGTGTGTGTGTGTGTGTGTGTGTGTGTGTGTGTGTGTGTGTGTGTGTGTGTGTGTGTGTGTGTCTGTGTGTGTCTGTGTGTGTCTGTGTGTGTCTGTGTGTGTATGCGCACAAGCGTATACTACCATCAGCCTCCATTGATCGGTGGCATGCAGGTTATCAAGATGGCAACATGTTCATCTTCACCAGTTGCCAGTGGGGGAGCATAAAGCCTAAATGACCACTTAAGAAAAGCTATTCAGTTTGCTTTGCCAGTTGCAGCAGCCCCCCACCCCTCCTTTCCACACATGTGTTTGTGTTTGGTGGAAGCAAGGCATTTCAGTGGAAAGTATGTTGAAAAGCCCAATTCTGGCCCTGGGTGCCTGGTTTTGTTTGTGATGATAAATTTGTCAATTTATGACCTTTTAGAAAATATTTGTTAAGATTAGTTAACTCCACCTGCTATACCGCGATAACCATGATATACCGTCATTTGGCAAGAAGGTTATCGTACCGTCATAAAACTAATACCGTGACACCCCTATGCCTGATATGCGGATACCTTTATTACGGTGTCAGGAGCGTATCCAGTCAGCCATGGATTCGATGGCCAGGGCAAACAATAACAGTGACAGGGGGGCACCCCTGAGGGGTCCCTCTTCATAGTCAAAACAGTGGGGATTGGGTACCATTAGTGCGGACTGTTTCCATGGGTTTCGTATATAATAGTTTTATGTAATTTATAGAAGTGTCACCCAGCCTGCACTTCTTCAAGACTGCAAATAGAAAGGGCCACGCAACCATGTCAAATGCTTTTTTGGCATCTATGGATACAGCCACTGCGTTTACATCTGGGGACATGCGTGCCATACCATTAAACAGGCACCTCAATTTGAGGGGTGTCACCCTGACTGGTATGAATCCTGCCTGATCTTGGTGGATCAGGGGTGGCATAAGAGGCCCTGTTAGCAAGGGCTTTGGCAGACAGTTTGGTGTCTAAATTCATCAATGAATGCGGTCTGTAGGACCTGCATTATTCCCTCCTTTTCCCAGGTTTAAGCAGAACTGTAACCACTGCTTCGTTCAGAGATAGTGTTAGTTGGCCACTGCGGTCAGATTCTTACCAAAGTTTCAGTAGTGTCTGGACTAGCAGGGCGCCATATTCCATATAGAATTTGGCGGTGAGCCCATCTGGCCCCTGTGCTTTGTTTCTAGTTAGTTCTCTGAACAGCTGCATACGTTCTGCACTAGTTAGCGGGGTATTTAGATGATCCCCCGCCTCTGGGTATAGTAATGACATTGGAATGTCATTTAGAAAGTCATCCAATTCATGTTCGTCTGCTCCCCGTGATTACCATAACGAGCAGTATAAAACCTAGTGAACACCTCATTTATATCCCGTTCAGTGTATACCATGGATTGACTCTCGTCTTCCACCGCAATTATGTGGTTTTGCCCCCCTTCCACTCTCACAAGGTAGGCCAGCATTTTCCTGGGCCTGTCTCCCTCCCTGTATTTCCTGGCCGAGGCCTGTTTCGCAAAGTACTGTATTTCTCTATCTGCCTGTTGTCTAAAAGTGTCCAGTTGTGTTTGAACATTTGATAGGATGTTACGGTTAAGTGTAGTGAAGCATTGCCTTTCTAACAACTGGAGTTCATTTTCACATTTCGCCAAGTCCCCCATATAGTACGTAATATACCCAGTTCCCGTGACATTGCCAACCCTCTTATATATACTTTGAATGCTTGCCATAAATTAGCTTGCAATACTGTTCTGTTGTCATTGGTTAAGAAATAAGTATGAATATCCTCTTCAATATCTGTTCTGAAAACAAGGTCCTTTAGCACCATGGATTTGAACCCCACTTACCATGGTTCATTGGGGCCTTGCCCCACTGTAAAGCTATCATAATTGGAGAGTGGTCAGACAAAGCGTGTGGATATATGTCAGTTTCCATCACTTGTCCCACTAGCTGATCTGAAACCAGCATCAAATCTATTCTAGATGCCATGTCATGCACCGTGGAGTAAAAAGTGTATCCTCTTTCTTTTGGGTGTAATATACGCCATATGTCTTGTAGATGTAGATTTTCAAGTATCTTGAGAAGGCAAGTCGCAGCGTTCGTTGGTGCTCTTGCTCTAGAGCCCGTGCAGTATAGGGTTAGATCTAGGATTGTATTCATGACACCACCATTACTGCGATAGGCATGTAGGATATTATCAAGTCAGCTATTTTAGTTTAAAAGTTTGGGTCATTGATGTTACGCCTGTATGTATTCACCACGAGTACTTCTCTGTTGATCAGTTGCCCATGTACAATGACATATCGACCTTCCGGGTTAATGTGTGTATGTTACTGTGCGAAGGTTGTGTTTTTGTGGATCAAGGTTAATACTCTGCTGGATTGTGTAGAGCACACAGTGTAGTACCTATTCGAGCCCTACGTTGCAGCAAAAGTAGTGTTGCCTGCCCCCACCGCCTGTGTCTCGTGCAGAAACAGGATCTGCACCTTTTGTCGGTTCACATAGTCAGCAGTTCTCCTTGCCTTAGTGTAATTTCCCAGCCCCCGGACATTCCAACTGAGAATTGTAATGGTCTCCAGGATGACTTAGCCGGTTAATGTATACCATGCTACTGTATGAATGATGTGTCCCACCTATTGTGTCATGTATGTATCCGTTGCTGAACATTTTCCCCCATTTTCACCCCAACTAGTTCCTCCTCCCGGCTCCTGCATCGCACTCCCAAACAGGGCCATGTATAACCCCCTCCCCAACTTCTGTAGACTTACAGTGATAAACTGGTTCCCCACAAACCTTGCACAGGATGCAGCTGTTTTAACTCACCGGCTTTCCGGGGGGGCACAAGTGATCGGCTTTTTCGGGCAGTTAATACCCTTAATAGTAGGTGAAATCCGGCATGTCCTGCTAATTTTTACTTTGTGACCATGTTACCAGGACAAGGTGATTTACAACACAAATAGGTACTGTGAATTAAAGTGAATGAATGGGCCACTTGGGCTATGCACAGCAAGGCTAAATTAGTCCATCGGTCTGTTGGGTGAAGATCAAGGTGTTCTTCCGGGTGTTTCTTACGCCTTTTTGGAGATCATCAGTATGTTAACTTTAATAAAGTTCACAGCTTCCTCCGGGAGAGTGAAACATAGTGCCTTACCCCGGTATGTGATCCGTAGGCGCACAGGGAATAACATAGAATATGGCATCACTCTTTCTTGGAGCATACGCTTCATGGCAGTGAAGGATCATCATTCCTGTTGGACCGTCAGGGAGAAGTCTGGGTATATATTAAGTACAGCGTTATCATGGCGCAGCAACCCTTTTTCCCTGGAAAGATGCAACACTGTGTCCCGATCTCTGTAGTTGAGTAGTTTCACGATTATTTGCCTGGGAGGAGCGCCAGGTTTAGGGCATGCCCGTGGTTTTCTGTTTGCTCTTTCTACTATGAACATTGAGGAAAAGCTTTGCTTGTCAAATAGATCTTTCAGAAGGTTCTCAATGCTCACCTCCAGGGGGCCTTTACCAAAGTCTTCCAGTAGACCAATTATGCAGATGTTATTTCTCTGTGAGCGTCATTCCAAGTCGTCACATTTGAACAAGGCTTTTTTCAAGTCATTAGTGACTTTTGACATTTGGGACTTTCAGGTGGTTATGTCATCCTCCGCAGTACCGATCTGTGTTTCTGTCTCCATCATGCAGCCACTTATTTTCTACATCTTGCCGTTCAGAGTCTTTATATTGGATGTAATGCCATCCATCTTATCGTTCATTGAAGCAAACCCAGCTTGCATACTGTCAAGCGCCTGTTTGAGGCTTAACATCTCAATCAGGGGTTCACAGGCGGTCATCTCGGTGTGTAGGTTGGTAGTTTTGTCTGGGCGAGGTGGGATGGACTGTCTAGCAAAGGCATCCAGAGTGTTTTGTTTCTTCTGATTGGTCTTCCCTCTGGGCAAAGTTTGTTTCGTCTCCACTGAAAGAACCAGTCTTTTTGCTTTTAGGTAATGTTTATATTGGGATCTATGTGATCACTGCGATGGCTGAAAATGATGACTTTTTCTTTTTTTAACCCTTCACACCACATATATATGCGGGGGAGACCCCTGCAGCCCCCCATATTAATATCATACTCTAACCACACCATATATATATATATATATATATATATATATATATATATATATATATATATATATATATATATATATATATATGGTTTAAGGGAGGGGTTAAAAAGGAAAAAAAAGGCGGCATTTTCACCCGTCGCAGTTCCCAGGTCGACATTTTTGTACGATTCCTTTATATTGTTGGGACACAGATTTGGTGCCGAAGTTGGGTGCAAATGTTGTGTTGTGAGTTGAATGTGAGCGTTTTAACACTGGCGGTATCTCTGTACCGCTGTTTTAGCAAGGGTGCAGTACGGAGGCTTCAGCCATGTGTGGTATCAATCTTACTGCAAGTATCAGTCCCTCCGGGAACAGCTATATTGCGCAGTGCACTGTTAAATGGTCGTTAGCAGGGCACTCTTCACCAGCGCTTCTTGCGCTTCAGTTTGTGCCTTGTCCCTGCAGGCCGTTGGCTGTTTGCTTTACAGTAGTGTGTGGAGGTATTTTATTGGTGCAGGGCAGAACATTTAGAGGCTTAGTTCACAGTGTAGCGCAGTCTGCCACGGAGTAGCTTCCCCCGTGTGATTATGGCAAAGTGGGTGTGAGGGGCAGCACAATGTGAGGGTGGTGTATAGGCAGTTGTTTGACTTACCCCCCTATGCACCGGTCTCAGCATATTTTGGTGTTGTTCTCAAGGCTGGGGTGGATGCACAGCGGCAGTCCAGTCCACGTGTCATGGTTTTGATGTGGCGCAAAACCACAGTGTCGCAACCGCCA
This sequence comes from Ambystoma mexicanum, assembly GCF_040938575.1. Taxonomy (NCBI): domain Eukaryota; kingdom Metazoa; phylum Chordata; class Amphibia; order Caudata; family Ambystomatidae; genus Ambystoma; species Ambystoma mexicanum. The sequence goes on along the minus strand of NC_090929.1, from coordinate 1,270,054,363 downwards.
AAATATCCAGGGCAACCTCGAGTGTTAGGGCAGCTGCGCTCTGGATGCAGTAACGCAGAGCACAGCAACACCAGCTTTTATTTGGTTCCAGTCCTAGTTACCCCGGCGCCATGATGAACAGTTTGCGCAGCCTGGTCAGTGCTTCCCCCGGCGGCCACAGGGTCTTGGATAGCACCCGCTCTCGCTGGCTCTGTTGCGATTAGGCTGCCACTCTTTCGCTGCTGGTTCTTTCCCCTCCTCCCTCATGCGCTCCCTTCTGCTACGCCCCTGAAAAAACCTTCAGCAGACCCTACCTGTCCATCCAACTACCACCCTATTTCAATCACCCCCTTCCTGGGGAAACTGCTGGAGAAGCTGGCCTTGCCCCAACTCAAGGCCCACACTGAACTTGTCAGTGGTTTGCACGATCATCAATATAGATTCCGAGCATCCAGAGGCACGGAAACTGCTCCTCTGAACACCTGTGAAGAACTGCTCGCATACCTGGACTCCAGCTGCCCAGCTGTCCTCATCCGACTTGATCTCTCTTCTGCCTTTGACACTAAACCATTCCATCCTCATACAAAGGCATCACGATACCCTTGGTATCTCGGAACAGGCACTTAAATGGCTGACCTCTTTCCTAACTGACCGCTCTTCCCATTTCATCTTGGGCACCTTCATCTCTCCTCTCCTACTTCCTTCTCCACTTGTGCTGTCCCCCAGGGATCTATCCTCACCCCCTGGCTCTTTAACATCTACCTTGCTCAGCTGGCACTCCTCACCTCCCATTTCTCCCCCAACTTCCAGTGTTATGCAGATGAAAATCAACTCTTTTACAGACTTGCTGCTGACTCACTCGCACCTTCCTTCATCCCTGACTGCTTATCTGCCATCCAGGCTTGGTGCACTTCAAACGATCGCTGCCTCAATGCCAGCAAAATGGAGATTCTTCCGATTGGGACCCCAGCTCTCTCCTTCTCCCCTTGTCTCTGGCCTCCGACCTTGGGCTCTCCCCTCTGCACCTTCTGCTGAAACCAGAAAAATTGGAGTCATCTTTGACTCCTCTCTTTCCTTCCTCCCTCACACTCAGGACATTGCTAAGAAGTCCCACTTTCAACTCTTCCTTCTCAAAGGAATTTTCCCATTTCTCACTTTCTCCCAAAAGCTCATTTTTTCCCCTTCCCTGGTTCTCTCTAGGCTTTACTATTGCAACAGCCTCCTCCTCAATCTACCTTCTTCCACTCTGCGACCCCTTCAGCTCATCCAGAACAGAGCAGCAACTTATCCTTGGCCTTAAGCCCAGCGACTGCATCTCTCCTGCTCTAAAAAGTCTCCACTGGCTCCAGGTTGCTGCACAGATCAAATTCAAATCCCTCTGCATCACCCACAAGACTGTCTGGAGCAGGGGACCACACTATCTGCAACTCTCTCTTACAAAATCCTTTCCTTCTAGATCTCTACGTTCCTCTGGCACCATCTGTCTCTGTGTAAAGCACTTAGCTAAACAGAGAGCAGGAGGTTGTCCACATTCCTCTGCTGGATCCCTGCCCTGGAACAGCCTCTCCCTCCCCTCTGCGTCTTGAACAGGACCTTCTTAAGTTCTGAAAGCACCTCAAGAATCTCCTCTTTTCCTCCTACTCCCCTCCTTCCCTAATTCTCACAGCTGCTGTTATTGGTGTCTTGAACCCTCATGCATCCTCAGGGCCCCTTGACCATTCACACCCAATCTCTCCAGCTTCCGTCTACCTTCAGCACTTGCCTCAGCACACCCTCCACAATGGAGATTCTCACTTTCCTGCCAACCCGGCTCCTGGCCGCATAGCACGTACCATACATTGCACTTCATCTGTGGCTCTCCTCAAGCATGGCACCCACCCCACTGCCCTCTTCCTTCTGCACTTGCACGTTCTGAATACTCACAAGGCATAGTATTTTCTGCCGTCCCTTCCCTCACTGTATTTTTAGTATTTTTAATTGTACTGCAATCCCATGTTCCCCCCCTTTTGCCCTGTGGGTGCTTTCAAACAGAATTGATTTGCTGTATAAGTGCCTAACAAGCAAACAAAAAATAAATAAATACATTTACAGCCTGATTCATGGAATTATTTGCGTGAAAAACGCGGATTTGCGCGCCTTTCTGCCCGAAAATCCCCCTACTTCAAACAGGGATTTTCTGGCAGAAAGGCGTGCAAATCTGCGTTCTTCACGCAAATAATTCCATGAATCAGGCTGTTAGTTTACTGACAAAATTGGAGAAAAAAACAATACATTGGCATATTAAAGTAATTCCTAAAGTATGTATTTAAAGGTTTGTTACAGGAAAAATAGATTAGAGCAGTAGGTGGCAACAGCGCACAATTAAAGCCGAATGCTTTTCAACTCTAGTTGAATTTTGTTGCTGCTTCTTTAAACCTTACGACTTGTTATTCTGCTTCTGTTCATGGAGTCTCGTGCAGGCCAAAGTTAGGCGCGGTTTCATAAGTGTACAATAGAAAAGATGCACTTACAATGCAATGTACACACCACCCAGCTACTCCAGCCCGTTTTAAGTAATTTCACGTTAGATATTAAGGAACACGCAGAATCTGAGAGTGAGAACATTGTCATTGTGGGACAGACGCATTTTTCAGCAGAAAGGCAAAGCTTTTTTAAATGTGTGTTGGTCAGCCAAAGACCAAACTTCTCAAAGATGTTAAGCAATCACAGGTGTTCTTTGTTCTGTTTATATCATTTGTACTGCAAAATACCATGGGTGTTTTTTTGGTATCAGGTAATAATTTCCCCATACATAATGTCCCCGGGAAAAGCCATTGGCGACATTATATATGTTGACATTATTTATAGGGACTGGTTGTAAGGATGTCCCTTGCTCCCCTTTTGGGGTTTGCAGGGTTTTCCCCCACATGTTCAATGTAATAATGTCTCTGCAAAAAACAGCAACGTTTTTGTCAGGAGACATTTTTGCGGGGACATTATTACATGGAACCGTTTTCCTTCTTCTTTTTTTTTTTTTTACTAATCATTGCATTTGCTGGGACCTACCCTTTACACTTGAGTATTATTAAAGGATATCTGCTTTATTAGTTGGTCATGCCCGCAACGAGTCAAAATCGATTTCTGTAATTGCAAAAAAAGTTGGGCTGTGAAGGGTGCTAGAAGACACAGGTAAGGAAGGAGGCATTTTATGGGGTTCCTCATGACCAGGATGGGACCGGGACAAATAATATTGCCGAGCACACTAAATGTTTCTGACAGTAATGCTATGTTATGTTATTTGATATTTGTATAGCAACTACTGCCAATGATATGTGCTGTGGTGAATGAACGCCCTTCGGAAACCATAGTCTGAGCAGACATGTAAATGAAAGCATCAGTGTAATGCGTGCTTACATTTATTAGCCAAATCGGTGATAAGCAGAGGGTGAGTAGGTTTAAAGCAATTGTCTTTAGTCATGCAGCGCAAATAACAAAGGCATAAGGAAGAGTGCTGTGTCAGTGGCTATGTGACAGCTGTACTGAATTTTTGATGGGACTCAGCTGTATTCTATGAGCTGCAGCATGAGAGAGGGTGGGGGTGATTTAAGAATCCTGTCAATTACCAAGGGAGCTGTCTACAGTTGAGTGCTCTGCTGTACGTTATATATAGGACATCTGTCTCAATGGCTAACATCCAGTCGGCATGCAAATCACATGCACAAGTGTGAGATAAGACACAGATACCACCAGTGTACGTCCTCTTGTCAGTAGTATCTTTTTTTGTTGTTGTAGAAAATAAGTTCAAGCGTGGTGGTGATAATCCATAGTCAATTATAGAAAATCATGCTTGTTGTCCGTGCCATTTTAAGTCTCGTAGAGTACCCAGTTCTCTAGATAGAAACCACACACTAATAATCCCCCTCAATCACTCACCTGCCGCTTGGTGTCTGATTCTCCACATGGTAGAGATCCGACTGCCTAGTCCATATTCCTTGGCAAGGTAGGGAAACCTGAAGGAAAGGCTGAGTACCTACAGCTGTATACTGAGGAGTGACGGGTCTCAGAAGGCATCAAAGTACGGAGGGTCCATTGTGGAAAAGAGAAGCTTATGTTTAGGAGAGTGTACATTCACAAATAGCAGACCGAGAGGTCTCTGTGCGGTGCTAGGGCAGCTTGAGTTAAGAGAGCCTAGACTCATTTATATTCGGCTAACAGGTGGGCCCTGTGAGGGGCTATGCTTGGAGAACCTGATTCCATTTAGTCTCATTTGCTGAGAATTTGTAGGGTGGATGGACTCGCAAGGAATCTTCTTTCGTACTGGACAAGTTGCTCAGATTATGAATACAAGGGTGCAGGGTGGAAGGCTGATGGATAGGGTTTTGTGGGCTGTATGAAGAGGGAATGGGGTGCTGAGAATTAGTAGGGTTGATTGTCGTGTTGGGCAAGTGGCCCAGATTATGTATGCAAGGATGCAGGGGGAAAGAGCCAGATTTTGAGTGTTTCCCAGAAAATTGAGGTGATCTGCTATGCGGTGGATGGTTACAGGAAGAGAGTTCCAAATTGTGGGTGCTTGTACTGAGAAGGAGGTCCCCGCCCAGATGAGTTGATTTGGTCACAGGAATTACGAGTAGAAGTTCGGAGCCAGATCTGAGGTTTCTGTGCGGTCTGTATCGAGTACATTTTTGTTGCAGGTATTCAGGTCATTTGTTGTAGAAGGCTCGATGAGTGGTACACATTTCCTTGAAGGAAGCTCGCCGACCAATCGGAAGCCAGTGGAGAATTCGGAAGGGCAGGAGAAATGTGTTCTCTATGGCTTAATGCTAGGAGGAGTCTCACAGACGTGTTTTGCACTTGTAAGAGTTTTCTCAGCTGCGAGGCAGGAGCTCCTAAGTATAGTGCGTTGGTATAGTTTAGGCATGAAAGGATGATTCCAACAATAGCAGTGACTGTGCGGAAAGGTAAAGAATGGAAGAATGCAGTGAAGGATGTGTATGTGAAGTAAACAGCTTTTTTACACTGAGTTGATGTGATGAGACAGAGTCAGGTCTGAGTGCATAACGCACCCGAACATTTTTACTATGGGGGGGCGGGTTGAGGAAATAGGGTGGTTTTCCAACATAGCATGATCTCGGTTTTACCTGGGTTGAGTAGAAGGTGACTGGCCATCATCCAGCTTTAGATCTCTGAGACAGGTTGCGAGATCGGGAGAGGTAGAGGAAAGGCGATTTGAGTTTTGAAGATGAGTTGGGTGTCGTCAGTGAAGTTTTAGCATGATAAACTGTGAGCTTGATTACATGGGATGGAGCAGAAAATTGAAACGTAAAAGGAAGTAATGTGTTCTCGCCTCTCTTTCCAAATTTGCCCCATGTTGTTGTTCTAATAACGCGGGGGAGGGACACTCAGCAGACATAAGATCCCTACAGTGCTGACCCCTCCATCTTATCAGTGTGCTTAGTTTTACACCTGCAAGAGATGTTCATGAAAGCGTAAAATAAATGGATTCTTATTGAATCTGCCTCGCTTTAGTATCTGCTAAAGAGCAGGCAGAATCAATAGTAACCTGTTAGTAAATGCTGCCTATAAAGCATAATTAGCAGGTAGTATTTGTTTTCAGTTTTGCATATTAGGTGGCAGTAAATAGCACCTATTAGCCAAAACTGTTGCATTGGACTTCAGCTAGGAAGGAAGCAATGTGTGTAGGGCCACACAGCTTGTGGCTGTTGGTTGGTTATTTACCCACCCATTGACTACCCATTTCCATGATAATTCATATGGCCATTCCCACCCATCTCCTGCCCCTGCTCGCCCAAAACACATCATCCTGGGATCTCTTTGAGTGGGCTCCATCAAGCAGTAACATCAGACTTTGACAGCATTATTTCTAAACTGTCTGTTGAGAGCGAATTACTTATTTGCAGGGGTAAAGATGCTCAGGATATAATGAAAATGCCTTAACCAAGTGTGCATTCAGCCACTTAGTTTGTATCTGTTCCTTACACTGGAGTCCTGTTAAAGAAAAGCATTGGCAAAAAGGCAACACTTTTGGCTTATGTATAAGTATTAAATAGACATTTGCCAGGCACTGCTATCATATGTCTAGGTAAGCAAACCATATTATGGCTAGGCAGTAGCAGTCTCTAGCAAATGCCTATCCAATTCCTACACAAAAGACAAAACTACCAGCTTTCCCCATGCTTGTTCACAAGACAGTGAGGAAAACCAAAAAGAAAAAAAAACACACAGTATTACTCTTCCCTCTATCCCCCTGCCTTTCTTTAAAATTGCTTTCACGGATCCCAAAAGCACAGCAGTGCAAACATTGGTGGTCCCCTGCATGCAATTTGCATTTCATACAAAATGGCCACTATACTAAACCAAACAGACAAATACACATATGCTTATGGAAGCACATAGGCAAACAGTTTGATTGTGGTTGTATTTTTACAGTTTCCTCAGAGTTTTAAAACTGCTTTCTAATACGTAATTACACCCTTCAAAACGAGTCGTGTGATACGATTAAAAAGTTGTTACCACTATTTGGCACACTTGTGCAGATTGTTACTATGCACATTTTAAATTTTATTTTTAAAAACCTTTTGACTGTGACAATAAGCATACATCAGTCAAATAAAGTAAGTGGTTTAAAAGAAAGGTATATTTTGTAACTCTCTGGAGAACTTTGAGTAGCTAACTGGGCCTTTGTGGGGATTTCACAGGTAAATTGTACCATTACTGTTTTTAATCACACTTACTTTGGGGACGAATTGACTCCCCTTGCATTTTTGTACTCTTAGCTCTTCGCACCCTAAAGCACAATCAAAATCCTTCTATTGAGAACTTGCCCGTCACTTGCTTGACAATCATTAACATACCATAAAAACACTAAGAGAGACAGTAATTCAGCCATCAGGTTGGCAGCCAGACAAACTATGGGCAGTATCCGCAAAATGAAATCACACAAATAAAAAGTAAAACCACAGAGGATGCACTTTTGTTTTACTTGTGTGACTTCAAGGAAGAAGCAGTTCAACTTATTCACAGAGGTGTACTGAGCATTTTCGGGGTGCTGAGCATTATTGACTCTGTTGACTAAATTAGTGCTGGGAGAATGCTCTCTTGGGCCTGTCATTTGGAAATGTAGCAAAAAAGCTTTTATATCAGTCTTTAAGAGATAGAAAAGCAAGTGGGTCAGCGATTGGTGATACCGTTGGTGATGCACTTAAAAAAATGCATGCAAAGGTCAGAAAGGGTGCTATCATGCCTTGTGCATACCGGTTCTTTTAACATAGGGCGGTAATAAGTCTCATACAATATTGATATTGAAGGGGATATGGTAGTCTATTCCCTTCCTCTGCCAATCCAAATTGTTAGCGATCACAAAAGCTGCAGGTGGGAGGGACAAATTTAAAATCTCTGATTTGTTTGCATTTATTTTTAAACCTGCGACCTTACCAAATGTGTCCATTTCTTGTATCACTGCCTGCAATGTGTTCATGGGGTCCGAGGCCAGGAGCAACATGTCGTATGCATACGCCATTATTTTTATGTGGCACCACACTAAAGTCTATCCTATGGATGGCGTCTGTCTGATCATGGCAAGGAGAGGCTCTAGGTGGAGTGTGTATAAGAGCAGCAATAATGGAAACCCTTGATTGGTCCCTCATTGAAGAGCAATGGGGAGAGGTAATTGGCAGTTGACAAATAGTCTAGCGCAAGGTTGTAAAGGGGGGTTTGCGAGTGTGTAGCCCAAGTCGAGAGAGAGAATTGCGGAACAGGTCCAGATCATAGCTAGTCCCAATAGCTTGCGTGCAGCTGCAGGGAACAACCACAGTCCACCGACAGCCCGGAGTATTCAAGTGTAGCCAAGGTGGATAGATCCGGAATCCGCTTGGAGGCCTTTGTTAGATGCTAGAAAGTAAATGGCGGTGGCAGGGGCCATTCGGGGGGGGGTATCGGTGACCACTTGACAGTACCACAGGACGTGGCTCACGGCCCCCCAGGGATATGGCTGGAGCTCCCGAGGCCCCCCGGGTCACACCCCTCTGGGTGCTGCAGGCAGCCACAGTACAATTAGGGTGAGGGTCAGTAGGCCCTGTTTTTGCTCTCCTACCTCTCTGGATTTCCCCCACTTGGCGGCATGTTACGGGTGGAGTCTCCCCCCAGCACATATGTCCAGCCAAAGTATGCTAACGCGGCGGCCTCGCTATGCCGATCGAAGCTGCCACACCCCTGGAAATCTGCTCCGGGTCACCGCCGAGATCAATGTTCTTCTGCAATTTCAAAGGCATTATCCCCCTGAGTCAAGTTGCTGTGGGGTCTTGTCTGCTCCGAATTCCGTTCTTATGCTTCTATTAAGGGGATCCGAGCATATGTTGAATCTTAATGTTTGTTTGTTTATTTTATTTATATAGCGCGCCTGACCCGTAGGTATTTGGCCGCTAGTAAGTAAGGAAATGGTTACATCATAGAGATCATAGGAGAAGCACAGATGTCACTTAAACATGTTACACTCAATAAAAATTAGAGACGTTACTTGAGGTAAATCATACAAGATGGTGCAAATGACATAATATACAAGGCATAGATAACAGTACATTTGAACATGCAGAAGAAATGATTGGTCTAAATAAGGTCGTACATGAGCAAATGGGGGACGTATATGTCAGGATCAGAGTGAAGGTGAAGGTAAGGTTAGTTCTTATTGACTATCCAGGTGATAGCACAATTCCTGAATTTATCAAATACTTGGAAAGATTTTAAGTCCTGTGGGAGTGTGTTCCATAATTGGGCGGCCAGGACAGAGAAGCTGGAGCCGCCCGCTGTTTTGAGATTGTATCTGGGTACCACCAGACAGGTAGTGTTAGAAGATCTTGTGGTGCGGGTGGAGTATCTCAGGGAGAATTTGTCAGTCAGGTAAGATGGGGCTCTGTGGTTAAGTGCTTTATGGGTGAGACAGAGGATTTTCAAGTTGATTTTGTCTTGTATGGAGAACCATTTGCAAAGTTTTCTAGTAGCTGTCATGTGCTCTCTTCTTGGTATATTTAGGGAAGCTCTAAGAGCATTGTTTTGCAAGATCTGGAGTTTTTTCAGGACAAACTTATTGGCACCTAGTTATAGACCATTGCAGTAATCTAGTTTAGATTGTATAAGTGCTCTGGCAAGTATGAGACAGCTATTAGGTGATAGTAGGGGTCTGCACGCCCTAATCAACTTACCTGTGTAGGCGGTAGCTGAAGCAGTCATGTTTACATGTTTGGTAAATTTGGAATGTGCATCAAAGTAAAAACCTAGTGTTTTTTACATCTTTAGCGATGAGTATATTATTCCTGTCTATGCAGATACTGGTATAGTTTGGGCTAGGTTTCTGTAGATTAGTATGTGAACCAACCAGGAGGATCTCAGTCTTATCATCGTTCAAGCATAGGCCATCCATGCTGAATGATGGTGTAAATTTCATTAATCCTGGCTACATCTGTGTCGTACGTGTCCGATAATGGTAGGAGTATCTGGGTGTCATCAGCGTAGTTTGTGTAAGTGACACCCAGAAGGTCCAGTTTATCAAATAAAGGCCTTGTAAAGATGTTATACAAAGTAGGTGACAGACAAGAGCCTTGTGGCACACCGCAGGTGATGGGAATGGGGTCAGCAGCTGCCGATGGTGAAATGAGCAGCCAATGCAAGATGGTCACAAAGTACCTCGTGGTCAACCAAGTCGAAGGCCAACCACAAGTCAAGGAGGAGTAGGATGGCCACTTTACCTTTATCCTTTAGCTTGTCAATCTGGCTTTTGAGGTCAACAAGTGCGGTTTCCGGTCCATGTTGCGGTCTAAAGCCATATTGACGTGATCCAAGTAGTTTGCTAGATTCAAGAAAATCTTGAATTTGCAGATATGCAACCCTATCTAGTATGTTTAGAAGAAAAGGGACCGTTGTAATTGGTCTATAGTTTGTAGGTATCGATGGATATAGAGTTTGTTTCTTTAGTAATGGAAGCACCCAAGATTCCTTTAAGTTGCAAGGTACAGAGTTACTGGCGAATGAAGAGTTGATTAATTTGGTGATAAATGGGGCCAGATCTCTGGCCGCATCTTTTATAATCTGTGCAGGGCAACTGTCACCTTTGCAATTTGAGGGTTTCAATGATGCTATAATTTTTTGTATTTCTGGTACTGATACATTGGTGAATTTGAATCCTGAGTCAAGGTTTATGCGGTCGGGCGCATTAGTCCTGGGTAGATTATCAGTAGTAATTTGGTGCCGTTTATGGGCTATTTTGGTCTGGAGTCCAGTAATTTTATTAGTGAGAGCATTTTGGATGCTGGTGCACCAACGTTTATCCTTAAGGCACGAGTCTGCAGGTGGGTTAGGGTTTCTTTGAACAGTTCTTTGGAGCTAGAGCTTGCTTGGTTTAACCTATCATTCAAGGTTTATTTTTTTGTACAGATAATCTCACTTTTATATCTAGCTGTGATTTTTGCTAAATTGATTTTGTTCTCAGTGGAAGGAGTATTCTTCCAAAGCGTTTCAGATTTCCTCTTTTCCCTGCGTAGTATTTTAAGTTCGGGAGTGAACCAGGAGTTCAGATGTGCCCTTGGTTTCCCACTTTGCATTTTTAATGGGGCGATAGTGTCTAAGACTTTGATTATAGAATCATTGTACAGATCTACCATCAAATGTGGGTCTATCGTTGGGGTTAGAGCATTGAGTAGAGGGATTACGAGAGGTATGATGGCCTCTGCTGTGATATTACGTTTGTTTCTTGTGAGACAAGGTGGAGCGATAGGGCTTTTTATCCTCTTGAGGTTGTTAATGTGGAGCTCAAAGGAGATGAGGTGGTGGTCTGTCCATAATAGGGGTGAAGACTCCATTATTGTAATATTAGTCAGCTACCCAGTCAAGTGTCCTGCCTTTCTCATGGGTGGTTGGGTGCTTTTTTGTAGGAAACCATGTTCTAATAGGGCATTAACTACAGATATGGCAGGTAAGTCGTTGGGATCATTGTAGCCAAGGTTAGGATCACCTAGGATAATGTTTTGCGCTGTGTGCTTGGAGTTGTCTGATGCTATAGCCGAGATGTCATCTTCAAATGATCCTATAGGACCGGGAGGCCTGTATATAATTTGGATGGGAATGGTGCTTTTAGGTAAGGTTTGGAATTTGACTAATAGGAGTTCACATGAGGCGATCAAAAGAGAGGTGGCTATTCTCATATATAGTGTAGATCTAAAGATGATAGCGGTGCCTCCTCCTCTGGCATTAGGTCTATCAGCTCTGAGAATAGAGTCGTTTTCAGGGACTGCTAGGGCAATAGACGGGCCAGCTGCATCATGCAGCCAGGTTTCCGTTACTGCAAGGAAGTTCAAATTGTGGGGCAAGATGGTGTCTGCTATCTCAATCGCATTGGCCACAAGGGACCTGGCCTTTAATAGTGCCCTTTTTAAGAGGTTCTGCTGGATAGGGTGAGGGTTCTTAAGGGTCAGGTCCTCTTTGGGCTTGCAACGAGGTTGTTTGCGGAGCAATTTTGGAATGATGTGTTCTGAGGGAAGTTTACTGGTAATCTTGTGGTTGTGAAAAGTGGGTCGGCTATAGCCCGTAAGGAGCCTAGCTCTTAGTCTAATATTTCTGTCATTAGTGTCAGGGTTGATAGTGGTTAAACCTATAGATGAGGTATTATCGTTGGTGAGGATGGTGGTGTCATTGTTATTCCAGGATGAGGCCAAATGTAGGGGAGGAAGGAATGATGTAGGCCTGATTCTTAGGTCTCGATTAAAGGTACTTAGAGTAGGTAAGAATGGGGTGGGCCAGATCGTAGAGGTGGAGGTCGAGGTTGGCCTTTGGTTAATGTCCTGTGGAAGTTCCATCAGGACGGTATTGGTCAGCCAAGTAAGGTAGAGTAACAATGGGCGAAGGCAGAGTGTGCTAACCATGGTGTGTAGGAAGTGGTTGAATAAGCAACTCGAGGCTATGTGCAATAGGCACGGTAGAACAGGATAGGCTAATTCGAAATAACAAGGTTATGAGCAGTGGACACGGTAGAACAGGATAGGCTAATTCGAAATGAAATATCACAAAGGCATGACCTGGCTAGGAGGGCAGCAGTACAAAGCAAATAAAAGTGCAATTGGCACAGTAAAGCAAGATAGGCAAAACCGATTTTTCACGATAGTATAATCAGGCTATAAGGCAGTGGTCAGACGAACAATATGTGGCATGGTAAATGCAATGAGCGCAGTAGGACAAGGCTGAATCAGTGTCTCGCATGGGGCACGCACATAGGATATGTGCCCTTTAAGAGTCAGGCTGATTTGTGCGATGTATGTCCTGTGGGCATCCTGGTAAGCAGGACAGGCTGATGCAGAGTTTTGCATGTGCAGCAGCTTGCTATATAAACAATTGTCTAATTGGCAGGCAGTTCAAAGTATGGGCGAGGGGGTAAGAAATGTTCAAGGTAAGCAAGTTCAGGAGAGATCTGAGACATTAATAATAATAGTGTACAAGGAAAGCATTCAGTAAAAACAGCAGCCAGCGATTGCAGGGGTGTGAAGAGTTAAATTAGATAAGTCCTTGGGCATAAACACGAGTAATCAACATGAGTGGAAAAGCTGTGTTGGAATTCATTGCAAGGGTCTGGGGGTAAGTACTCACAGATGTCCGAAGAGTCGTTGATTTATTATAAAGACCAAGTGATGGCGGCACAGTGGCCACGAACAGGCACAGACAGGCAAGGTGACTTATATCAGGTGCCTTACAAGAAAGGTGCGGGCTCTCGCCTTCCGGCAGGGCCATGCTGAAAATATAGCGCAAGTCCTCCAATACGGATTGCGGATGGTTGCTAAGCAACCAGTGTCAACAGCCCAAGGCGACGGCCATTTTGTGTATGCCACGCGATTTCCTCACATAGTAGTGGCACGAAAAAGGCACAAAGTGGCCAGATCTGAGGTAACAGATACAGCAGTGGAGTCGACGCATCAGAGCGGGTAATCTTAGATGTAGCAGGGGTCATAATCCTGCTAATTGCGGAATCATATCGGGCAATGTGTAGTCCTACATCGAGAGCAGCTGATGAGGCAACGCTGCAGAGGCAGAGGCAAGCTCCTGCCCGTCCATCGAAGAGGCGGTGGATGAATGGCACAGAAAGGCAAGGTGCCTTATATCAGGTGCCTTACAGGAAAGGTGCCGGCTCTCGCCTTCTGGTGGGGCCGTGCTGAAAACATAGCGCAAGTCCTCCAATACGGTTCGCTGGTGGTTGCTAGGCAACCAGTGTCAACAGCCCAAGGCGACGGCCATTTTGTGTATGCCACACAGTTTCCTCACATAGTAGTGGCACGAAAAAGGCACAAAGTGGTCAGATCTGAGGTAACAGGTACAGTGGCAGAGTCGACGCAGCAGAGCGGGTAGTCTTAGATGTAGGGGGGGTCATAATCCTGCTAAATGCGGAATCATATCGGGCAATCCGTAGTCCGACATCGAGAGCAGCTGATCAGACAACGCTGCAGAGGCAGGCTCCTGCCCGTCTGTCGAAGAGGCGTAGATGTAGATGGAGCACTCGCACGCACATCCTCACTGTGCGGCGGCCATCTTGGAACCTCCTTCTCTTTCTTGTGTCCTGAATAGTTCAATGGATAAAAACTGTAGATCGTGTATTTCTTTAAATGTGTGCTCCATTCTCCAACAATGGGCAAAAGGATTGCAAATATCTTGAACCTGATATGTTCATGAATCCTTGTTTTAATTTCTCTCTTGGTGCTATCTATGTATGCTTTCTTACATTTGCATTAAAAGATCTATAATGAAGGGTCTGTTATAATGAATTAACTGTTTGATCTTTGCTTTTTTTGCCATACATGTCTGTATGTTTCTGTATTCTGTTATGATCATAGTTGCACATACAATTTCACCATTTGCAAAATGCTGATTCCTAATCCTGGTATCCAACTACATTTGGGTTGAAATGAGAGATAAGATTTGACTCTGTGAAAGTGAAAATTGTCATCTGCGAGCTCTCTCTTTCCTTTAAATTATTCATAGACTCAGTCTGATCTACTCTTTCATATCGGAATCATGGCCCTCATCAGAGTATGGTAAAAAAAAAAATCTCTGGTAATGCAGTGGTAACAGAATGACCACTGCATTACCAGACTGCCAAACTTGGGGTTTGGAGGTAAGGTGGAGGAAATTACACCACCTTACAGCCAAAGAACAACCGTTTCAGCAGAATTAACGCCGGCAGTAATGCCGCCGGAATCCCCATGGATTTCATAAATGGGGACAAGCACCGCCATACAGCCACTTGTGATCCGGTGGTGATGGTAAATCAGTTTGGGGGGTATCCCGGCAGATTTACTGCCGAGATGCCACCCCACTTGCAATGAGGCCCTCTTCCTGGTGATGAATAATGTATTTTCTGAATTATTTTGTCTAGCCTCCCTTTACTTTGGATATAAATGAATCAGTTCTCGACAGTGGTCGAAGTGAGCAGAAGCGGTCGGGAGCGGTGCTCCTTTCATTTTTTAAATTACATTTTACAGCTCCTATACTTTTCTTTTAAAAAGAAACCGTTCCGGAATGGTTTCGTTTTAAAATGAAAGTATAGGAAGAAGTTCAAACGTGCCCCAACGTTCCCTTAAACAACAGATGCAAGTGTTTGGGGGTTTGTATTGTGTGTGGAAGGGGGAGTGGGGATGTTATTTGTGTGGAGTGGGGGCAGGCCTTAGATTTGAAACTTTATTTTTTTATGGATATTTTATATACTCTATTCCTGGATTTATTTGTATGTGTTCCACTTGTGTTGACTAAGCTCTTGGTTGACTAGTTTCTTCCTGATCTCATAAAGTCCCCAACAGGTATATTCTTAAAAGAATTAAACGTATGGCAACGGGCTGCTTCTGAAATCATAGTCCCCCTCAGTTTCTTTGGGAAACGTCCTAGTCCCTATTTTACCATTTATGATACAAATTTGCAAATCTAAGACAGCAATGATGTTCTTGTGTGTGACAAGTCATGGGATCACGTCACTTCTCCCCAGGGGGAACCCTTCCCTGTGAGGCCAGGGAGGTGAGCCCGCTATGCAATGTTCACCCTAGGGGTGGCGGAAAGCGGGACCCAGCAGTCCATTAACTGCACCGGCACCATCTGGCTGGGGACCCCATAACGCCAAAGCGTGGCAGTGGGGAGAGGAAAGAGAAGCAGAGAGAACGTTCCTTGAGAAAGCATTGACCCCACATCCCAGGAAGAACCTGTGATGTGGGTCCAACGGAAAAGAGGTAACGGGAGTCACAGGAGACCAGGTAGAGGATTTGGGGAAGTGTGCTGAAGTTAAAGAAGACATTCACCCTAGCGGTGGCGGAAAGCGGGACCTCGCAGGGAGAGACTCCCCTCATCTGGACAAGGACTCCCGTTCCTTGATGGAACTCCCTAACCCGCTTGCCCTTGGGTCCATAAAATCTCTAATCTCTACTAAGAAAGAATCTGAAGCCACTCCTGTAAACTACTGTAATACTCCTTCCTTTCTTCCTGTAAATATTGATACCACCAAGAACAGGAAGACTAAAATAAACATACAATCTGCTGCTCCCAAGCCATCGGTTGTAGGTCAAATGATCGAATCTAAATGGTCGACAGGACAAATGGTCGACACCAAAAAGGTCGACAGGTCAAATGATCGAATTATTTTTTTTTGTTGGAGGGGGGGGGGTCCCCAGCCCGCTTTTTTTTCCTAAACGAAAACCTAAAAAATAATATATAACTAAAAATAAATTCCATCATTTGACCGGTCGACCAAATTGTGTCGACCATTTGTCTGTCGACCATTTGACTATACACCCAAGCCATCTTCCAGGAGTACTGTGAAGAGTAACATTGATGGAGTTATACATACTACTCCTTTGGCAAGTACAGAAGGTACTGAGAAGAGGTGGCCTCAAGAAAGCATGAATAATACCCAATGGACACAAACAAAGGACTGTGGCACTACGCTATGGACGACCCAGCTGAAAGAAATAAAAACAGACAAAGGACTCAATGGGAAGGGAAGCAGACGTGAAACTTGGCAGACCGGGGAAGTTCAAAACTGGGAGCAAGAAGCTGCGTCGGAGAAGCAAACCTCCAGTCAGAAGGTCACCGACAGCCAGAGGCGTTGCTAGGGGGGAGGCTGAGGGGGCTATATCTCCGGGTCTTTTGGTTGTAGCCCTGGATAGAAGCTCATGGATTACAACGAAATGGCTATAGCTAGCCCTGAATCCCGCCAGTCTCAACATTAGCTTAGCCCCTGATCTTTTCCAGACCTAGCAACACCCCTGCCGATAGCAGATTACAGAAGTCTTTTTTTAGGCCTATCCAGAGCAGGCTTGACTGGAAGCTGTAAACCAACTAACGATGGCGTGACCTCAAGGAGGTGTACCCAGCGGTACACTAACTGCACCAACACCGTTTGGCTGGGGAGCCCGTGGAGCCAAAGCACGGCAGCGAGGAGCGGAAAGAGCAGCAGAGAGAACGTTCTTTGGGAACACATCGACCCAAGACCCCAGGAAGAACTTGCGATTTGGCTCCAACAGAGAAGATGTAACAGAAGTCACCTGAGGCCCGGCAGGGAATTGGGGAAGGGTGCTGAAGTTAAAGAAGACATTGGGAGTAATCTCCCTTGTCTCAGTCCCTGCATTAAAAGTACTGAATATAAATAAGGCACCAGAAGTAATCTCCTGCATCTTAGTAATTACCTTAAGAGTACCAAAGGTAAAGAAGGCATCATAAGTAATCCCTCTCATCTCAGTACTTGTGTCAGAAGTGACAAATGGGAAGAACAGCTCTGGAGTAATCTCCCTCGTCTCAGTAATTGCATCAAGAGTGTTGAAAAGTAAAAAAGCCTCAGGAGTAATCTCCCTCGTCTCAGTAACTGCATCAAAAGTATTGAACAGAAAGAAAGTCTCTGGATTGATCCCCCTCGTCTCAAGAGTTGGGATTGTATCAAGTGCGAAGAGCGCATCACTAGTGATCCTCCTACCAGTTGTGTTAAAGCGCCTGAAGGAGAAGAACATATCTGGAGTACTCTCCCTCAACACTCCATCATCCAAAGAGACATTCAACTAGAGAGTGCCATAAGAATAATCACCTTTGTCGGAGTGTGAGACGAGATCACTGGGCATTGTATGAACAGTTCCTCATGTTTTCACCTTCAAGATGAGGGGGAAAAAGAAGAGGAATAATTGTGCATTGGAAACAACAGAGGCGTTTGACTGTTAACCCTGAGAGAAGCCTGGAAAGAAGTACAAAGGTTGATAAAAAAAAAAAGTGTTATAGGAAACTTTCCAAAGTTAACCAACATTTGAACTAACTGGGCAAGGAGAAGGGAGTCATTCTCCTGGTTATTTCATCAAAATTTTTGAACCAGAAACAAAGGCAAAAGTTATTAAACAGGAGCTTGGAGGCAGACCAGGTCGACCAGAACTTGAACAATTATTAGAGACTAACAGAAATACACCATCGAGCTGATCCCATTGCATTAGGAGAAAGGAGTCATTCTCCTGGAGCTGTTTATGTCAACAGGAGTCATTACGAGTATGGACGTAGCCATGGTGCTATTAGCGCCATGGCTACCCCCATACCGCATACCGGGTCCGGGTTCCCTGAATGAGGAAATACCGGCCATTCCAACCTTGGAGGACCCGCATTTCCCCATTCAGGGAACCCATCCCCATTCCCATTCAAGCCCCCATATGGCTCAATGGGAATGGGGAGGGAGCTAACAACGGGCCCGTTATTAACGAGCCCGTTGTAGCTAACAACGGGCCCGTTGTTAGCTCCCTGGTCCTTTAGCGGCTCACACTAAGGGCACCTGGTAAAACCAGCTGCCCTTAGCGGGACCCGCTAAAGGACCTCGTAATGGGGCGGTAAGGGGTTAACGGCACCGGCTCCCTTACCGGCGCCGTTAACCCCTTACTGCCAACCTCGGAATGAGGCCCAATGTCTTTTTTTAGTAGTAGCACTATAGTTAGGTTAGTTTGGAAAATGGACAGACATTTTGACTTTGACAACCACCCTGATGACGAGCACCCACGTTCTTCTTTAGTTAGGTAGGGTAAACCCTTTAGAGATAGGGGAAGATAGGCCTTTTTTTATTATTATTTAAATAAAGTTTGTGCAAACATGCCTCCTTTTTGTACGACTTCCTACTCCAGCATACCACATATGATAAAAGCATTCATTTTTTTAAATAGTCTACACTATTTGAGATCTGTTTCCTTTTCTTGCTAGATGACCAGAATATCATTGATATACTGTTCCCATGATGCTACTTTCCGTATGGTGTTGTCTGTTAAGGGGAGGGCTTGCTCTATGTACCTTTTCAACAGATCAGCTAATGTTAAATAATCTTTGACTCCCATTGCTACTTCCTTAGTTTGCTGATTCAAATATCTGTTAGATGTCGGATTGTGTTCTCTAATGTAATGTCAAGAAGTTCTTGTATCATATTGTATTGTAATAAATATATTGCATTATATGGCTTTCATTGCTAATTGATGTTCAATACATGTATAATGAGAAGATAGCGTGATCAGCCAATAATCGTCCTTCTATTGTAGTTGTACTTAGTAGGTCATGGTATCCCTCACATAAAATGGCAATTTCAGAACTACTGGACTAAGACATTGATCAATGTATTCTGATATTGGTCCCATTCCACTTACGGTCTAATCTGTGGTCAGTTGTGTTATGGCTTATGCATTATTTGTAGAAAGTAAATGGGTATTTGTGAATATGTTACAGTGTGTCCTCCTTTGTCTGCTTGTATTAGTAAAAAGGTCTTCTCTGTAAATTATGTAGTGGCCTTCTTTCTTTACTATTTAAATTGGGGACAAAATATGGTTTCTTCCTATCGAATTTGTCCTGCAGTCCATAGATTCCATCTTTCACTAAATCAAAAAAACAAATCAATTGCATTGTGTGATTCAAACTGGAAGGTAAATGATGATTACTGTTTTAGGTCTTTTGTTTGCAATGATGTGTATTCAATATTAAGTTCTTCTGTGAGTCTATTGGTATTAATTTCATGCCCCTCTTCTACGGAAATGAATAATTTGGAGTTATCTAGATCTTTAAATGTATGTTATGATCTGAGAATAGGTGGTGTAGATGCTGTAATAGTGCGATGTCTTGGTTCTTTGTTATAGAAATAAATCTTTGATTTTGAAATTACCTACAAAATCTGAACTATTTTGGGGTCTGACTTAGAACCGATATTTCTTCTTTACTAGTATATGTGTTATTAAATTCACAGTTAATGTATTTATTCCAGTATCTGCTGTATCGTCTCTGTTTTGATCGTGTGCAGGGTAATGTGTCTGTTTTCTGTGCATTGCAAAACACTTGTGGTTTGTGAATTTGCGATGCCATGGTGCATAGCAGAAAAAGGGTCTCTAAATACATTCAGAT
The DNA here is from genome assembly GCF_040938575.1 of Ambystoma mexicanum. Taxonomy (NCBI): domain Eukaryota; kingdom Metazoa; phylum Chordata; class Amphibia; order Caudata; family Ambystomatidae; genus Ambystoma; species Ambystoma mexicanum. The sequence continues at coordinate 1,270,034,977 of NC_090929.1, read as the reverse complement.
GCCATTGCCAAATGGTTAAAACTTTTTTCGCATAATTCGTGAGAATGTGTTTGTGCATCCTAAAACTTGCGTGAACTGACGTTTTCAGAATCAGGTTGTAAAAGTCCATTCCCAGAAAAATACAATATTTCTGTTTTCTATTTCCATTTTTCCCCTCCTAAGATTGTTACTTGCCTTAGTTTGCAATGGTGTTATGTGCAAAGAACCATTATCAGATTGTATTGTGCTTTAGTGCTTTGATGCGTTTTCCAGCATGAAAAAGAAAGGCAGGGCAATCAAAGCTTTAAATGTAAATGTTTTCATATAAATACATAATAAAAACCTTTTTTTATAGAGTTTGCAAGTCATAGGTTTAATGATTACAGATGCCTACCAAAAGAGACAATGAGAGATTATGAGAGGTAAAGGAGTGATATCGATGTGTATTTCCTCATTACTGAATAAGCTGGATGGCCCATTAGACATAGTCTTTCCATAGAGATAGTCTTTCCAAAGGGGCCAACCAGATTGTGTTGCTACCACAGTTTTGTAATAATACTAGCGATTGGGTGACTGAGGCTAGGCAGGCGTGTGTATGGTTCTTTTTTTAAAACTATAATTGTCATCCTTCTGAAACCTGAAAAAGGCCTGGCTTGTTGCTCTATCTAAGCTGCTGTTAAAATCCTCTGCCTTAGCCAGGGCAATTGCGCTTGCATCTAATGCACTCTTTGTTACACTCCCCTTTGCGTCCCTATATGGCGCACAAGATGCTCTGTGGTGCTGCTCCTGTACAAGATGGGGGCTGGTGTTATCAAGAGTGATACGCCACCTGTATCCTTGTGTATATGAGAAGCACCAGGGAGAGGGGGGAATGGTATGCTTTCACTTGCAGTGTTGAGGAGCTCTTCAAGAAACAACCCGAGGGTGAGGCACAGTGACTCTGTAACCCATAAATAAACTTACACTGAATGGCAGTTCAAAACCTTTTCTTATTATTTTATATCAAAACCAGAAACAAAAAATAGTGGATAACTATAATACAAATACATACAGGTATCTGTAGGATGACAGTAAATTGCACCTTCTGACTTTCACTTCCGTCACAGATTAAGTCTACACAGCCCTTCCCAAGACTACAGCTCTGTGGAAAAGTGAGGTGTTTAAGGACAGTGGGCCTCATTACGAGTTTGGAGGTAGCCATGCCCTTAATAAGGGGATGGCTACCTCCAAACTCGGGTCCGGGTCCCGAAAAAGGGGACTTACCGGGCCATTCCGACCTTGGAGGGCCCGGTAATTCCCTTTTGTGGGACTCGGACCCAGTACGTCCCCATTCCCATTTGAGTCCCCATAGGGCTCAATGGGAATGGGGAGGATGGTAGCAGCGGTACCGTTAATAACGATACCGTTGCTACCATCTTGGTCTGCTCACCGGTGCCGTTCTGCACGCCTGGTCTGACCAAGCGTGCAGAGCGGCCCTCGTAATGTTGCGGCACGGTCACAACGTGCCGGTAGCACTACCGGCACCGTTGCTGCCTTACCGCAACATTCGTAATGAGACCCAGTGTGTTTAGAACAAGAAAGACGGTTAACCCAGTAACTAAGGGTAAACACATTTAAGAAAAAGAAAAAGGGTGAAGCCTGTGTACTAAAACAAATTCAGCCTGTCTAGTTAATGTTTGCCTGGCAATGTAACACAAAACAGATGGTGTGCATTAGTGGTTTAGGGTTAGACCCTGGCACTCCTGCCCCCAGGTCTTTTCAACCGAGGTGCCTTGAAGTGAAACATTTTCAAAAAGCATTTCAGACTTTCATCCGGGGGGAATCATTTCCCTCCGAGGAGCAACTAGATGGAGCATGACCAAACTTTGCTAGGCTGCTGAGCTTCACTGATCTTCAGGGTGCGCAGAGGGACACAGCAGCGCTACTCTGCCGCTCTTGTGCCAGCCATGAAGATATCCTCAATCTAGATGTCAGTTCCCCTTTGAGCAAAAGCATACCCACTGTTGGTTTCACTGGTACATCACCGGCAGGCCAGCCAGTGTAGCAAATGGGAGGTGAAATGTATAATGTTTCAGAAAGGAAACGGAAAAATGGCAGTCTGAGTGACTACCTACAAGAGGGGGTTGGCTGATAGACTGCTGGAACCTAGATTTTGGGATCCGGAGGAGTCGTCCTCCCTTTCAGCAAGCCACTGCATCTGCCTCTGCTGTCATTTCTCCTCAGAACCCTTCCTGACAGGCGCCTTGGAATGTCCCATTTGCAACAATGATGAAAATGGGAGCCCTCATTTGAGCCCTTCCACATACAACATTGAGGAATATACCATTTATAAAATGTTCAACATTTGACATTTTACAGCATTTTAGACACTATAATCTGTTCCTTTAGTGTTTCTAAATCGATTAATGCATAAATCATGTTGATGAACCTTCATTTTCCTATTATTTTTTAGTTATTTTTTAGTTAAGGTCAATGCAGCATTCTTTTTCATACGTTCCTACAACATACGTTCCTCCAACATATATTGAAATTACATTCTTAGTACCAAAATAATAATATTCATGCCTGTGAAGAAACTTACCTCTGGCTAGGGGTTGCATACAGGCTCAATGGGGATATTTTGATCAACATGTTTACCAATGGGTTACATCTGCACACTTGTGACATTGGCACCTCACAAAGAAACAAACAAAAGAAGCCTTTTGATTGTGCTAGATTATTGGGTGGGTGGGTGGACACAGCAAATGCCTGGTTTATTGTGTACGGTAAGGCCCAAAAATCAAACGTTAAAAATAATCAAAGGAAGCAATAATGGAGTACACTATTTGCAGGAAAAACAGGTTTTAAAACTTGTAAATTATGGCCAGGAGGGTCAGTCAGCTCAGTAGAACTGATAACGGTCTTGGCCTGCCCACATTGAGTTACAGTTATTTAAAGACAAAAACCAAAAAATGTAAATACATTACAAATATCAATTATATGTTAATCCCACTTCCTTTATTCTAATTGTTATTTTCTAATTGTTAATCCCACATTCCATTTTGGCTCCCACCTATAGAGAAATCAAACACAATATAATACGTTAGTAACCCCCATTGGTTAGTACACTACCGTGACCATCTTAAGTGCAGCCCTCTAAGAATGATCTAATTGTGCAGTCAGCGGAGAATACTTCATCCTGATTGGCTAAAGTTATACATGTAACATTTACTAAAATGGCATACCCTCATTGGTCAAAACAAATTCATGTAAATTCTGATGTGCATTCCCACCGAAACAACCCAATCATGTAGTGAGTATGAACGGTGAAGTGAGAAAATAAGATACAACAATATCCTCTCCCTTGAGCTCACCCAATTTGGCAATTGCAGGCAGTTCTCAGGCCTGTATTAGTTTACTTCTGCAACACTGTCTGCAACTCCTGTTCCGAAACATGTTGCTGTCCCTAGCAAACATCCTTGGGAACCAGTTTGGTTCATAAAAAACATAAATGAGGCTCCACTCCTTGGAAATTAATTTCTCATATTTATTCGTGCTACCAAGCCATTGTAATGCAGACTCAGTTGTCCCAACACTCCCCTAGGGGGCAGTATGACCACAATCTAGTTTTGATGCTTTGGCAATGCCTTCAACCAAGGCTTCGTTCACACCAAAATATGTCCTTTGCAACTATTGTATTTTATCTATCATTGAGAATACAAATCGTTATTCTACAATTTCACTAAAAGCTCCTCAGAACAGTTCAGCCTTGAAACAAGAACTGGTATGTGTGCTGCACCTCACCCTTCCTCCACAGACCTTGCTCTGCTGAACACTCGCTGGGTGAAGCAGGAATAATGTTTCTTTCAATGGACAGATGCTCAGAACTGCTGCATAGTGCCCTAAGGATAATGATAATGATGTGTTATTTTATATAGCGCCTTAATCCAAAGCGCTTTACAGAGCACATATTTACATACAATATCACCCAACCGAAATTGGTACTCATTTATCGACCTCGGAAGGATGAAAGGCTGAGTTGGTTTTGCCAGGATTCGAACATGCGACCTGCAGATCACGCTCAGATCGCAGCAGCGAGCGCTCAACCCGCTAAACTATCTTAACGGAAATCTACACACTCTGATGGGGGCTAGTTCAAAATGGCAGGACCCTGGCTAATGTGTCAAGGGGCCCTTATGCTAATGGAAACGAGCAACAAAATATTTGCTGCCTCTCATTCCACCACGTCCTTGGTAGCATAGTCCTCTCTAAAGTGTGACAAAATGAAAGCAAAACTGAATCCCATTTGAAAATTACCTGAACCGTTGCGACAAATGACAGACACCAAACATTACCAGATCTCCATGATAGCAAAACTGCTGCAGCTTGCATTTCCTTACACCTTTAGGGCGTTGCACCTGCATCCCAACAACTGTATTATTCAACACACCTGACGAGAAGCTTTGGCACAGACCACATGCGTTTGACTGATACAAATTGAACCTTGTATCCTTGAGATATTTGTAATGTGGTTCGTTGTTGCATGTTGCAACGTAACTGGTCAAGGACCTTTACACTGAGCACAGAAATGTCACTGTCAGGAATTGTAGAATAAACATCCTTTTACGCCATGTGCTGTAAAAACCACTGCTAGTTTACTGCGGAAATGTCAGCCCCTGCATGTCTTTGGGATACACAAATTGTGTGTGATATTTTTCTTTCAGTGAGAATAAGTCCTTGCAATTGGTATACTTCATAATAGAAATACAACCTGTCACTTGATTTGCTAACTTGTATAGGTATGTTATTTCAATTCAGTTACCTTTTTATTGAAACATGTTGTCAAGTGGAGGCTTAGCCAATGTGGGTCTGTTTAGAATTAATTTAAATGTATGGTGAAAGTGGAGGAATTAATCTTAGCATACTGTGAGCCTAGTCTAACACTGCCCAGCAGCAAGTGACCCTGTGCATGTTAGATGAATGCACCCATCCCAGGTTATACAAAGCGCTCTCCCTGGTCCACTGCCGGTGGTGCCTATACCCAGAGGTTTCTTCGGCTGGATCTCCCTAGTCAGACAATCTAGGGAGGTATTCCCTTCCTTTCCTGCTCTAACCGCATCTGGCGACAACAGGCTGCCCTGTTGTACTGTATGGTTAGGCAGTATACTTTAGGGGCCATGGGCCAAGCAGAAATGAATGTTATGCAATGCCTTATCAGCCTGTGTCAGATGGCACCTTAGACGTGGCAGGGTGAAGCAGGGATTACCCTGTGCCATGCTCCATGGGTTCAGCTTGCTTCATGCCATAGCTTACCCCTACTGTTCCCTAGTTCCGACTCTTTAACATTTTATTTGTAAAATATGCTATAATTTAAAACTTAAGGTGCTCGTTTTGTAGTGATTTTCGTATAGTATTATGAGGGTTGCAAAGTCTCAGAATCATCGATTCACCAATACATGGATAATACCCAACTGTACCTGAACCTGTCCTTTGTTAAGGAGCGCCAGCTGCTGTGAGGCTACCTTGGAGACACCAAGGACTGAACAGCTAGCTATTTCCTGAACCATAGCACCTTGAGGCAGAGGATCCGTTCACTGAAGGGTAAATCGCAAATTTCCTGACGGGGAGTCAAATCTTTGTCCTCACTACTGAATCCCTGGATCCCCAAGAAGCCTCATTTCCAGCGGGATGCTACATCAGAACATAATCAGCTTCACTGTCGCCATCATTAGCACTCGTGGCACCGGGCTAGGTCAGCAAAGCCCATCTTCATGGCCCCAGAGTAGCCTGCGTGTCATAACGCTACACATAACGGGTCTTTTTCATCCTCTACTGTCTGTTTATTGAATCAACTCCCTCACACATTAAGTTATCCTCCTAATTCCCTCTACTTCAGGAAGAAATTGAAAACATGGCTTTGGGTCTTTACATTTCGGTAGAAAATGTAGTCTGCATTTTATTTTTCTAGTTGTGTTTGAGGGCGGCTTGATGCTGTTTAATTGTTTTGTCCATAATTAATTGTCCATGCTCTTTTATTGTTAGGTTTTCGGTTATTTACTAGTTGTTAGCTGCCACGAGGCACCCCGCTGCTTTGTTCGTACCATACAAAACTGATAGATACATTCAAGCACTTTTACACCTGCACTTTATAATGCATTTAGTTACTGGGCCCGGTCCTCTTGGAGCAAGGTCGGTAGGAGCAGGGTGGAGAAACCCACTCATAGTGGAGATATACATGGGGAATGCAGAACATTGAAGTATTTGGATAGTAACTTCCGATACTGGTGGCACTGCAAGTAGCTGGTTGGTCACAGAAGTAGCAAGCTTCTTGGCTGCCAGCATTTTATATCTCCAGTGCGATAAACACTTTGGGCCTGATTCACAGAGAAGCCTTTTATAATGGCGCAATCCCATTGAAAAACGCTCTGTGAATTAGGCTCTTTGAGTGACATTGACATTCCTATTCATTGCCCATTTTACCCTGTCAATAGTGTAGAAAATCGAACACCAAACGTGTAACATCCCGCTCACTATACTGTCCAGTATAGTGAGCGGGGGTTGCGGGGGAAACCCTCTGCAGCTGCCCGAAAAAAAAAGAAAGAAAAGGACCCTGCGGTGCCGGTTCCCGATCACGGAAGTGAAAGGGAACTGGCGCTGGAAGGACACAGCGCATTTTCAAAGGTAAGTAGGGTGGGGGTATGTTGGGGGTGGGGCTATGGTGGGGTGTGTTGTGGGTGGGGGTGTGGGTTTGTAGGGATTTTTAATGTATGTTCGCATGGGAAATGTACAAACCTTTTGTGGTTCGTACATTTCTCATGCAAACTTTTCCGTCGATGACTTTTCCGCAATGGAAAAATCACGCAGATCCTTATAAAATAACCAATTATCACTGCACTTCTCGTTTGATCAGACCTTAATTGTATTGTGCTGCTGTATTTTAGCAGAAATTCAGAAAATGATTGAACATTACTAACCATATCTTGCCACCTGTCAAAAGAGGAACTTTACTTTATCCTTACATGTAACTTTACTAGGTGCTTTGAGCATTTTGTTACATGTATCATTTTCAGTTGTTGAACGATTTGTTATGGACGCTGGGTACGCCAGCTTGATTGCCCTTGTCGTTGTGGAGCCTAATATTCTTACCCTTTCTTTCCCTCACAAACTCCTTTAATGAAACCGTGTTTTGGGCCGGGTCATTATGCCAACAAAGTGTGAAGGTACAGACCAATAAGATATGTCTTGGGCACGGGGTTCACACAGCAGTGACGGGTGGGGTGGTGCGAGAAAAAATGGCAAACTGCAGTAGATGTACCGCCAGCTGGCATAGAACAAAGGCTTTCTCGAAGGTAATATTAAAAGGGATGGTGGGCAGAGCCTGCCAGTAACGATCCTTCCTGCACTGCAAGTTAAGGGCCAGAGCGAAAAAATGGACCCTTAATGTGGGTGGCAGTGTCGGTACCAGCATTGTAGGCCAAGCGACCCAGTTAATATTGTCATTCGCACCCGTAGAAAGCTATTATGGGCGCTAAGGCTTTATTTTTAAAAAAGGAAAGAAAACATGTTTTCCTTTAGTGTGGCCTCTCCTCATTTTAGAAGTCCATTTTCCGTGTTAATGAATGTGATGGCATCAGCACAGAAAAGAGACTTAGCAGGTGGCTCGATGTATTGAAAAGATATGGGTTTTATTACAGGTGGAAAACAAATCCTTAGACCTGCGTCTGCTATTCTCAGTGTAAATGTTGCATATGGTGCATATCATGTCGGGCTGCTGGTAGTGGATGAGAGGGGAGCGCAGCCGGATAGTGGAATGCACCGGGATGTGCAGCTCAAAAAACAAGCGTCTCCTTGTGAATACAGTCTGTGTTCTGAGCTTCCCGATTGCATAGCTCCCCTGCTCAGGGTGCTAATGAAAACTCTAATCCTTGGAACGTTGGAATGCCATTTCCATTCAACTATCAATTACTATATTAACCATTATAGCTCACAGATTGTTCAAAACGCTAAATTCCAAGACTGCTGTCTGCCTAAGGCACACCCGCAACCAATTCCGTCCAAACAGATTTTGGAACAAAAATGTATATATATATACTTTTTTTTCCATATGATATGTAATTTATAACGCGCCTGTACACAAGTGTCTCTAGGCGCTATAAGTAGTCCAGCCTAGAGAAAACTAGGGCTTTGGACACAGTGAGCTTCTGGGGGAAAGTGAGAAAAAGAATACCTCCAGCTGGCAGTGGGCCTTCTTGGCAAGGGCTGTGATGTGAGGTGAGGAGAGAAGGAGAGAGTGGAGTTGAAGACGACACCAAGGTTTTTTGCCTCACAGGAAGATGAAGGAAGAGGGCCCCAGGAGGGCGGCCAGAGTGAAAGAGGGAAAGCGGGAGCAGGGGTCGCAATGAGAAGGATTTCTGTCTTAATGGCATTAAGACTGAGATCGTTGGAGGCGCACCAATCCTTAATCACGGAGAGACAGACAGGAATGAGCGAGAGAGAAGAGGAGGCTGAGGGGAGCCTGAAAGAGAGCGGAGTGTCATCCGCATAACACTGAAAGTTAGAGGAGAAGGTAGAGATCAGTTTGGCCAAAGGGGCCAAGTAGACATTTAAGAGACGGAGGCCTGCCTCCTGCATCCCTCCAGATGTTTTAGACCATGACTCCCATAATCCCTTTCCATAGACTGTGATCGATAGGAGTCGTGGGAGTTGCATTCCAAACCATCTGGAGAGCCAAAGGGAGCTTCCCTCTATCTTGATAAAGAGTGATTCAAATTGTAGCAGATTTATAGACCCAACCTCGGCTCTACCGGGAGTTATCAGTGCATACCTCGTTGAACGCCCTGGTATGATACCGAACTTGCGACCTTGAAACGCAAGTGCAAGGCAGCAGAACGGAAGTGGCAAACCTCAGGCTCATCCTCTGCCAAACTGGCCTTCCGCCTGCTCCAAAGGTAATACAGACACTCCACCCGTGCCAAGAAAAGAGCCCACATTCAGGCAAGGGTTTCTGGTGTATCCAGTAACACAGCTGAACTTTTCAAGATCTGCAGGGAACTAGCCAACGTCCTCCTCAGTTTCCTGCTCCCCTTCTCCCTCCCAGGCCTTCTGCAATGCACTGGCCTCACATTTCTACCACCCTTGCTACACACCCTCACCCCCTCACCTCCTTGTTAGGCGGAAACCTGTGCAGTTCCCTCTAGGACCACTGCAAAAGATTTAGGACTACAGGTGTTTGGCAGTAAACCCACTTGGTAGCAGTCTGTACCACACAGATTCACTTGGTAGCTGTGGCTGAGCAGTCAGACTTCCCTCAAGAAGAGTTAAGCAGTATGTTGAGTATACAATTTAGGGCAATTCTTCACAGTAAGACAAGCAAACACGCAACGAGGCTCAGTGTCAAGATATTAAGGTATTTATTTATAACGGAACATCTATGGAAAACACTATGGCACTATAACGGCAAACACTTCAATCACAATTACTCTACGAAGAAAAAACGATCAATCCCCCTAACAGTATTTCGACAAGTCTAGGTTCTACCGGCATCACTTATTTGCAGACAGAGGTGTATGCCTCAACCTAGATGGCACTCTAATATCAGTTAGGACAGGAGAGAAAAATAAGCAGGTTACGAAGTCAACACAGTTCAATACTTCACGGGAAATATGCAAGGCAAGAAGGCAAGAACCACAATAGATCATAAAGTTCAGAGGCCAGGCCCACTCGGAGAGAGGCAAGGCGATATGTCCCAAAAAGTCTCTTAGTGGAAATGCGTTCGAGTCTTTGTAGCAAATTGTTATCGGCAGATTGAACCAGTTCAGAACAATACGTGAGACAAAGCTTGGAGGCGACCCAACGGAAAGGAGAGGATTAAGATACCTCGCTCGATCCAATCGAGAGGGAAGCCAGGCGGACACGGTACCTTGTTTGTGGCGAGTCAGCTCCGGCGGGGGCAGTTGTTCCTGGTGGTGGATGCACGTCGGGTCTTTGCCAAGAGTAGAGATGATCTCGTCGTCGAAGAAAAGTGAAGTTCGGTGCACCACCAGGGAGGAAGAGACCAGCCGCGGAGTGCTCTGTCACAAGGCACACCTTTTGTTCGCGGTACAGGGGTAGTGGCTATCCGGTTGCTGGGGTGCTCTGCACGGGCAATTCGACCACTGAGTCCTGAGGCGAAGAAAAAGAAAAGGGGACTGGTTGTTCCCACCAGTCAGGGGAAGAGACTCTCCGGCAGGGAGATCTCCTCTGTCGTCGGGAAGTGGTGAGTCGGTTCCACAGGGCTCCAGCGGAGGTGTCGTCGTGCAGGTCGGCTCAGCGTTACCCTCGTCGGATTCTTAGGTCCTGTGGCGACTTCTGAAGATCCAGTCCCAAAAGCCCTGCTTTTATGCAGAAAATCCCCATTCATTCAGCCTAGCTGTCAATCAACACACGCTAAGTGGTGAGCGGGGAGGCTCACCACTTGGGCCAATCACACCAGAGTGCGACCGGAGTTGGCAAGGCAACTCGGTCCAGGGTGCCTAAACCCCCTCCCACACCCCTGTGGTAACCCAGACAGAATGGCACCACTTTGGAGGGTCTCTGTACAGAGGCCCGCCAAAAGTGGAACAAAGGGCTCAACCTTTGGTTTAGGAGTCACAGAGACGAACACAGACGCCATTTTAAAAACCGAGTTCTGGCAGAAGATACCATTCTATAAACGTATTTAAGATAGGTAGACCGGTGGTACGTTAGAGATTAACGAGGAAAAGTATCAATCTCTAACAATGGGACGAATCCCATAGGGTTATGTCCGGGGTCGAACATAACAAGTAGTTTCCACTGCCACCAGCCAAAACTCGATGAGGGGGGACGGGACAGTGCCCCCTCGAGTAACAGACCGAGGAGTAATCAAATTACCCCTACTAGCACGTCCACAATAAGATGGTTTGTACTAGTTCTGTTAGTAAATTTAGGTCGAGTAAAGCCAATGGTGACTTTACATGCCCGGGGAGACAGTAGTCAGTCCCCGGGTATGGAGTCTATGGTGGAGGTCCGCTAGGACGCCCCAGTGTTACGGCACGTAGGGTGCGGTGTAACACATATAGAAAAACATATGAGACCCTATGGAGTAAAAGACCCCATAGCCCATAGAACACATTGACATTCAAAGGAATTACACACATTCATGTCCAAGAGTGGGAGGAAAAAGGTCTCACTCTTGGCAGGATGGAAAAAAACAAACTCCAGAAATCCAGCAAAGCTGCTGGGGGACTCACTAGGTTAGGAAATTCAGCTTAAACAGAGAATTCTCCCTAACACTCCTCATCTCCACCCTCCCTCCCCTGTCCTCATTCTCCTCTGTCACACCTGAAGCAGTTACCAGAGTTGTCCGCTTCATGACGGCATCTTCTAAGCAGGTTTCCCCTGCTCATCCAGGACCATCAAGGATAACATTGGCTCTCTTGCCCCTGCTCTTGCTGATTTCTGCTATCACTCTTTTGTCACAGGATCTTTTCCCTCCTCCCTTGGGCACTCACTTGTGCGGCCACTCCTGAAAAAATCTTCATGCGATCCTAACTGCCCTGCCAAATACTGCCCTATTTCCATCACCTCCTTCCTGGGAAAACTGCTAGAGAAGTTGGTTTTGCCCCAACTCAACTCACACACTGAACCTGTTGGTGGTCTCCACGACCATCCATCTGGATTCTAAGCATCCAGTGGCACGGAAACTGCTCTTCAGAACACCCGTGAAGAACTACTCGCATCTCTGGACCCCAACTCCCCAGCTGTCCTTATCCTTCTCGATCTTTCCTCTGCCTTTGGCACAGTCAACCATTCCATCCTCATACAAAGGCTCCACAAACCCTTGGTATCTCAGAACGTGCACTGTACTGAATGACATCCTTCCTTACTGATCGCTCTTCCCAAGTCATCCTGAGCACCTTCTCCTTTCCTACCTCCCCCAGGGTTCTATCCCCTCCCTAAGCTCTTTACCATCTACCTTGCTCTGCTTACACGCCTCATGTCCTCCTTCTCTTCCAATTTCCAGTGTTACACAGATGACACACAGCTCTTTTTAAAACTCCCTGCAACCCTCTTGCACCCTCCATCATCCCTGACTGCCTATCTGCCATCCAGTCCTGGTGCACCGCCAACAATCTCTGCCTCAGCGCCTGTGAAAGTGAGATGCTTCCCATCGGGACCCCTGCTCCCTCCTTCCCTTCACTCTTTGGGCATTCCCCTTGCCCCTTCTTCTGAAGCCGGAAACCTTGGAGTCATCTTTGACTCCTCTCTCTCCTTCCTCCCTCACACTCAGGACATTGCCAAGAGGTCTCACTTTCAGCTCTTCCTTCTCAAAGGAATTCTCCTTTCTCTCACTTTCTCCCAGAGGCTCAATGTGACCCAAGCCCTGGTTCTATCTAGGCGTGACTATTGTAATAGCTTCCTCCTGAATCTACCATCCACTCTGCGTCCCCTCCAACTAACCAAGAATAGTGCAGCAAGACTTATCCTTGGCCTTAAGCGCAGGGACCGCATCTCTCCTGCACAAAAAAGTCTTCACTGGCTCCCGGTTGCAGCACAGAATAAATTGAAATCCCTATGCGTCATCCACAAGTCGTTCTGGGCCCGGTTACCACACTATCTTCAACTTTATATTTCTAAATACTCTCTCTCTCTAGACCACTACACTCCTCTGGCTCCAACCCTCTGTGTGTAAAGCGTTTGGTAAACAGAGGGCAGGTGGTCGTTCGCTTTCCACAGCTGGCTCCCTCCTATGGAACAGCCTCCCCCTCCCTCTGCGCTTTGAGCAGGATCTTCTTAAATTCCGAAAGCTCCTTAAAACGCTCCTCTTTACCTCCTCCTTCCCTTCCTTACTCCCCTGCTAATACCACAGTTGCAGCGATTGGTATCCTGGGGCCTTATACATCCTCAGGGCCCTGACCTTCCCAACCCAATCGGCCTAGCTCCTGTCTATCCTCTGAACTTGCACTTACACCCTCCACACTGGAGGCTGGCACTTACACCCCTCGCTGCTCCAAGCCATGTAGCACTCAACATTCCTAGTACTTCATGTGTGGCCGATCCATGAGCTTAGACTCCCCATCACTTACCCCCTGCCCTCTTCCTTGCTGCACTTGAACATTCTTAATACTCACAAGGCAAAGTAGGTTCGTCCTCTTTTCCTTTTCCCCGCACTGCTCTAAAGTATTGTGTTTTTTTTATGTATATTAATGTATTTCCCACTCGTGCTCCCTCCCTTGCCCTGTGGGTGCCTTGAAACAGTATTTCTTATTGTATAAGCACCTAACAAGCAAACAATTACAAGTATGAAGCTGTGCTCAGGTTTTTCATTTGGTCTTCAAGGCTCAGCACTACCTGTACCTATGGTTCTTGGGCGGGACCCATTAAGCTTTAATTAAGCCCTTGGGTATCTCATTGGCTGTCCCCTCTCCTGTGGGTGCTGATTCCAATTAACATAGCCCATTTCTGAATATTCTGGCATCCGCCTACCCTTAAAAAACAATTTATAGTGAACTGTAGGATTAATACTACAAGTATACCGTAGATAAAGTGATTATGTGTACAATTGATTGGGGTGTCCTGAATGGACAATAAGCTCTAGTGACTCAGGAACAGTTACAAAAAAGCTTTACTCATTTCAAGTTTAGACAAGAATCTGTCACAGAAACAAATTGCCTAATGCAGAAGTCATCCTAGTTACACAAGAAAAGAACAGAACATTACATTGATGTGGTCTGGTGAAAGCAACAAAAAAAAACTATTCACACGACATGTTATACAGAACAGGTTGGTCCCATGCAGTCTATTGGGAACCAGAACGGTAGTATTGACGTTGGGCACTGTAGAAAAAATGCTGACACAGGTGTTTCAGCCATTTGCAGCAATTCTAGGGTGCTTAGGATTCGGTGGCCTTCATCAGGACGAAGAACAATTGGATAGAGAAGCAATGGATTCAAAGTCCAGTGCTGCTCTGTGGAAAAGTGGGACAGAAGGTGGTGTGTTACTAGGTTGCTGTTCGGGTGGATCATTGATAACTTAATGAGTTTACACTGCTTTCATTGATAAGAGAAGGCTGACCGTGTGAACCTTGTTTGACACGGTATGGGACTCCACTAATGTTGATTATAGGGAGTCCAGGTCAAGTTGGGGAGGCTACTCCTTGTGAAATCACCTTGAAGATGGCAGTATGCTGAAAAATGCAATAAAGTCACCTTAATGGAGACTGGAACCTCCAGGCGCGATGATTAGGCCATGCACAGTCAGTGCTCGAAAGAAAGGGTGCCGTTGTTGGTGGATGACTTGTCTCGGGAGGATAGCTCAGCGCAACGTGCTCGCCTTCAAAGCAAGACGACACAGAGCAACACAGGTTCGATCCCCGGGCCCACGCTTAGGAACCTCTGGGTATTAAGCGCGTTATAAATAACCTATCATATCATATATGTATTTTAAGCGATAAATATACAGCGCTTAGTTAATATCTGGCATTGCACGCTGACTGGTGTGGAGCGAGCTGGCATCCCAGCGATTCGTGCATGATCTGTGGCTCAAGTGCTAGCACTGTGCGACTTCCCACATGTTGGACCACAGTCGCAAAGGGAAGGTGAAAGTGACTTGTGAGTGTCACAACTGAAGCTAGATCTGTCCCCACGCACATGTGGTGTCTTTGTAGACAAAATAGATACGTAAACATTTCTGGGACATCTGTATCGTCAAGCGACAGTGATCCCAGCCCCTGGGGGAATGCTAATGGCAACTCTGTGTAACAACCACAGCACCCTTTTTTTTAAGGGGAAGACAACGGGGGTGACCCAAACGGAGACCGCTACCATCAGGCCAACACATGCAGACACAGCAGTGGTACACAAATCAATAAAGGACAAGACTATCCCTATTTTCAACCTATCGATATATCCCATTACAGCGATAGAATGCAATTTACTAGGAAGAAGTCTTTCTTTCGTTCCTGCTGCAAAGGCTGAGATTTTTTAGACAGAATTGGAATTGAAGAGGTTCTACAGAAACACAAGGCTGAAGTATTTTTTTTTAGGTCTATCTTCCAGAACACCAAACGAACACTCAAAGGGAAGAAAAAGCTGTTACTAACCCACTTGTTAACATGACCGGCTTCAAGGTAAAATCTCTCTTCAACCCTCCAACTCAAAACATTCCAGCTGAATTTGAAGTGTTTGAGAAAATAGTGACTAAAACCATCCTGGGCAATATGACAAAGAATAATTACTATCATGATAATCTCTCCAGAGAAGAGAGACTTGCCCTAACTTCCCTGAACAACAACAAGGCTATCACTATAAAGCCTGCTGATAAAGGGGGCGGCATCATGCTCCTCAAAACGGAGGACTACGAAAAAGAATGTGAGAGGTTACTCTCGGACACAGAGGTCTATCTGAAACTGAACCATAACCCCACCGTACGACTCGAAGATGAGATACTAAGTCTAACACACCATGCAGAACAAGAAGGTTGGATCTGTGAGGAAGACATGATTTTTTAAAGCAGAATACATCCCAGGATTCCAGCTTTTTACATTCTCCCAAAGTTGGATAAGAACCAGACTAATCCACTGGGACGTCTGATCATTTCGGCCTGTGATTCACTTATGGAACCATTATCTCTATACACAGATTCTTTCTTGAAACCTTTTTGTTAATAGGATGGCATCGTACATCAAGGATACTACGGAAACCCTGTACATTCTAAGTGACATTGAGCTACCATGCATCCTAACCACCATGGATGTAGAAGCGTTGTGCACATCCATTCCCCAAAGAGAATGTCTTAAAGCTCTACGCACCATCTTAGACACTAGACGAGACAACCAGACGGTACCAACAGATTTAATCTTGGAATGTGTCAGACTCGCCCCGACCGAGAATTTCTTCCTTTTCAAGGACCAACTTTACAAACAAACCAATGTTGTCAGCATGGGAGCCACTTTCGCCCCTGATATTACTCTGACTCCAATCCTTACAAGAGCAACATTCTCGTCTGGCAAAGATCCATCGATGACGTCCTCTTGTTCTGGACAGGTACTGCAAATGATCTAGATCTGTTTCATCATTGGTTAAACTCCTATACCAGACATATCAAATTCACGATTCACTGGGACTGCCACTCCATCGATTTCCTCGACCTGCATATTTACAGATCAGAGACCATATTAAAACGGAACTTTTTCACAAGAAAACTGATCGAAACAGCCTTCTGCACTTTTCTAGTTACCACCCAGAAGGCACAACCTCCCGTACGGACAGTTCCTGAGGATCAGGAGGAACTGCACTGACAAGATGAAATTCACACATTATGCAGAGAATCTCCAGCAAAGACTCATTGATGGGGGTCATCCAAAAAAAGTGGTAATGATGTCCAAAAAGAGGGCAGCGAACACTTGCAGAGAAACATGTCTCACACCCAAGACACGAGAACCTCTGGAAAGAATGGTGTGCGTTACCACTTACAGCCCTTTGAGTAATTTGATCACAAGCACTATCAATAAACACTGTCATTTAATCAAGAACAAACAAACTCTTTCCAAAAAATCCTTTTTTTGCCTTTAAGAAAAATCGCAATCATAAGGAAAGATTGGTTCACACCTCCATTGAACCCACCAAATCTTCAACCACGAAACTGTGGGGAATACCACCTGTGAAAGTCCACCACAAGTGTAGCCGGTGCGTGGCTTGAAACTTCACCGATACCAGAAAGGTGTTCGAACACAACGACATCCGATGGGAATCAGAAGCCCACATCAATTGCAACAGCAAAATGGTTATCTATGTAATAGAGTGTCCGTGCGGCTTACTGTACATTGGCAAAACTAACCGGGGAGTAAAGCAGCGCATCTCTGAACACCGATCATGTATCAGGAATGGGGGAGCAGGTAAACCTTTGGTTGAACATTAAAACCATCAAGAAACATACACATTTAGAACTAAACGGGTTTGTCATCCAAATAGTCTCCCCACAAAAAAGAGGAGACATTAATAAACAGCTGACCAAATTGGAACAAAGATGGATACATCGTCTAGACACTGTAAACAATGGTCTGAATCTCATGGTCGAGTGTAACCATTTCTCAGGGACCCGACACTTTGTAGACGTCATCTGTTTCATTGCGTTTCTCTGTCACATTTTTTAGACTCTCTGGTAACTAGGAACTTCTAGATGTCTCTCTATACTAAGAAAATATCGGTTATCTTAATATGTCTCCTGTAATGTCAAAATTATATTGTAATCAATGACCCAATGCAGTGAATGGGGGACGATGTGTCCGTTATGCCTTTGTCACTGGTATTCGCTACACATTGTCCCTTAACATACGGGTGCCAATGTACACCCTAGCACTCGCCCTTCAATATCCTTTTTTCCACATCTCTACAACACTCAGAGGCATATATCTTCTTTGCTCCGGACTCCTTTAACTCGGCCGGTCATTTAGACATTTTTCTACAATGCCGTCTATTTCACACATGTGGGCACAACAAGGCTAGGATTCAAGTATTGGCACCAGTTTTATCACTCGGTCCATATATTTAGACATTTTCCTACAATGCCATTTGTTGGTACACATATGGGCACAACAAGGCCAGGATTCGAACATTGGAACCGGTTTTGTGCATGACCCACCCATAGTCATTATAGTGTGCCGGCCCGTACACCACTCCAATATGGCCGCCACGCTTTTCATTACCCGTCGCCATAGCAACAGATGCCACAGACTTTTTACGTGTGGCTCAGCGATTGCTGCTTTCACACTGACACGATCGCCTATTAAGCAAACATCAGTGCTGACTAATTGATCGATTCCAAGTTAAAGGAGGTAAGAATTGTCATCGGTACTCACAGCTTCACGGTAGATATCACCAAAAGCATGAACTGATCTATGGGTGGGTCACTCCCTCTCTACATACTTGGCAACCATTTCCTTGACCATTCCATGTGCCCCGTTACTAAGACACCATATGTGCATGGGGACAGATTTGGTTTTAATGGCGATACACAGGAGAAGCCTGGGCGTCGACCATCATTTTCACCTGCTTGTCCACGACCATTCTGCCCCGCTACAAAGACACCACATGTGTGTGGGGACAGATCTGGCTTCAGTTGTGACACTCACAAGTCACTTTCACCTTCCCTTTGCAACTGCCGTCCAACACGTGGGAAGTCGCACAGTGCTGGCACTCGAGCCACAAATCATGCACCATGTGATGCACGAATCGCTGGGATGCCAGCTCGCTCCACACGGTTCCATGTGTTAAAAGTGCAGCAGAAAGGCTGTGGTTTTGCCGCCGCAATACATGTAAAGGATGCAGGGGACACCCCGCAACTCCCAGACCCATTATATCATTTAAGAGGAGCGGGGGAGACCCCCGCAACCCCTGCTCCCCTTAAATGGTATAATGGGTACACCTTTACCGGGTCAAACCACAGCATTTTTGCTGCAATTTTTTGTAAAGGCAATATTTTTGCCACAATTTTATTACTGCATACCCTCCACACCAGTCACCGTGCAATGCCAAATATTAACTAAGCGCTGTATATTTATGGCTTAACATACGTGTGCACAAGTCATCCACCAACAACAGCACCCTTTCTTTTGAGCACTGACTGGATATGGTCAGTGTCTACACAGCGTAATCATCATGCCTGGCGGTTCCAGTCTCCATTAAGGTGACTTTATTGTATTTTTCAGCATACGGCCATCTTAAAGGTCATTTCACGAAGCGTATCCTTCCCAACTTGACCTGGACCCACTATAATCAACATTAGTGGAGTCCCATACCATGTTCAACAAGGTTCACACGGTAAGCCTTCTCTTATTAATTAAAGCAATGTAAGCTCAGTAAGTTATCAATGATCCATCCGAACGGCAACCTAATGACACACCACCCTATTTTTCCACAGAGCAACACTGGATTTTGCAGCCATTGCTTCATTATCCAATTGTCATTCGTCCTGGTAAAGGCCATCCAATCCTAAGCACCCTAGAATTGCTGCAAGTGGCCGAAACACCTGTGTCGAAATTTTTTCTACAGTGTCGAACGTCAACACTGCCATTCTAAGCTGCTTTAATCGGCCAATGTTAGAAGCTTTGTGGTTCCCAATAGACTGCATGGGACCAACCTGTTATGTATACCATGTCTTGGTAAAAGTGCTTTTTGTTGTTTTCACCAGACCACATCAATGTAATGTTCTGTTCTTTTCCTGTTTATCTGGGATTACTTTTTGCATTAGGCAATTCGTTTCTGTGACAACGTCTTGTGTAAACTTGAAATGAGTGAAGCTTTTTTGTAACTGTTTCTGAGTCACTAGAGTTTATCGTCCATTCGGGACGCCCTGATCAATTGTACACATTATCACTTTACCTACCTGGGCAGATCAGGGAATTGCCAGGAGCCCTACATTTATACTACTGTAGATAAAGTACTGCATTCTTTTGGACAATGTATAATGCAGTAAACTACAGAATGGTCTTTATTGCAGCTAGACTAGGCCTGCATGAACTTTCCCACAGCAAAACTGAAAACCAAATTGTAGGCGATTCGGCCAGGCTTTTAGAAACATTTATCTAATGTTCTGATGCATGCCTCAAAGGGGCCCACCTGTCTGGAGCTCCCATTCAGTCTCAGGCAGCTTTCAGAGAGGCAGTAGGTATTTGCTAAAGGCAAGCTTAGCATATGTAGGGAAGGCCTAATGAACTGGAGTGCATTTATTGGGATTGTAGGAAAAAGGATAGAGAGTGGTGGTGAGTGACTGAGACCCAGACAGAGGGTGAGATTTAGGGTTGGTTTTGCTTCTGAAGTGCTTCAATGATATGAAGTGGGTGAACAACACAAATGGTTTGGGACAGTTGGTGACACACCAGACAGTGTCTGTCTCTTGAAGCGAGTGGATGAGACACATGTCATTGGGTGACACCTGTGAGGAGGGGCACGAGGATCCAGAAATCCCTGATGGACAGCTTGAGGGAGAGTTACACACCTATGATTTTGCTGGGAGGGAGGAGCAAGAGATTCAGGGAGATGGTGCGTGACACACACGTCAGTGTCCATCACCTGAAGGCAGTAAACAAGACAAGTGCTATTGGATGACAACAGGGATGAGGAGTGTGAGAAGGCAGGAAACCCTGAGGGCAGTTTGTGGTAGTGTCATGCTCACTCTTAGAGAGGCACAGCTTCACCTCACTGATGATGCCCAACTAGGCTGAAACGTGTATGGGGTTGCTGTGGTACTCTTGTTCAGAGGAGGACAAAGACTGATATGCGGGGAAATTTCTTCTCTGTGAAAAGAACAGTGAGCTCAAGACTTGGTTGAGACTCTCCCAGGAGCCATCCACCCAAGAGCAAGTCAATGGGCTGTGTTTGTGCTGGTAGAGAATTTCCCAGACCCCCCCTCAGTTATCGTATATACCTTTAAGTCATACACATATTTCAGTACACAACCCGTATACTAAATTATTTATCCCAAAACACTATAGAATTCTATAGCTTACTACAGTATACTGAAGGTCAAATTGTATACCGCCAATTTTTTTGTAAGGGTACTAAAGGGCAATAGATTTCATCATCCAATGTGGGGACATTCCAAGCACCTGGGGTTTCTTTCCAAATTCAGCAGAGATTAAATGTACATATACACAAATACAATGGACGTAGATGTCTTCAGATGTTTGTATTTTGAACAGGTAGGTCAACACATTTTTACAATTACCACTGAGTCTCCGGGGCAGTCAATGAAGAATACAGTTTTGACATTTGTATTGTGAGTAAATATAGCTTATGTTGGGACAAAACTAGACTCTTGACAGCTAAGACTTCACTATGAGTATATGGGGAACAGTAAAAAGCATGAGGCATTTTAAATACCACCTAATTATTAGTTCAGATCTCATGATATTTTTACAGCATGGATAATATGGCATGGGATGAATGTGGATTTTGTTCTCCATGCCATCCATATTGAAGGCAAGTTCCTTTTCACGCACACTCCAGAGTGTATAAAAACCACTAGGGAAATAAGCCAGGAGATAGCTTTGCAAAGATAACAAGGTTTTAATATTACAGAATACAAATATCAGCAAAGGACTCTGCTGCTCAAGAACATTCTGGTTAATCTTAGTGGAAGCAGAAGCTTAAAAAGCAGTGTGATGTCATCACATACAGTAAAAATTAGCGCCACTGATTGGCGCAACCATATACATGGGCCTGCTTCATAGGGGATGCCAAGCTACAATTGGTTGGGTTCTCCACCGTCCAGGCACCACATGGGTCAGCTGGGCTCATCTTGTACGCGGGTGAAGATTGGGTTGCTCACGAGATACATTCTCCAAGTTAAACTAACATCCTAAGCCAGCTATTATATCACTTTGGCATGCACCTATGCAGTTTGGAACTCGGTGCCAGGGGGAAGGGAGGAAGAAATACAGTCATACAGACCCACACATTCAGGGCTTTGTTGATACTGCACCTCCCGCAACGAAGGTGGACCCTTACCTTGATCTATAATGTATCCCTCCCTGTGCCTCGTGTTATGAAGGATATGTTTTATGCTGAGGGGTGAGACAGTCGCGCATGCTTAGATCTTTTATGGTGCCTAGGTTTATGCTAGGACTGGGGGATCGCTCACTTATCATGGAATGCAGGGATGTGGGGGTCAGGTCAGTGGTGTGGGCTCTGGCCCTGGGTTGACTGGGTGAGGGTTAGAGGCCTGCTGGCAGCTTGGTCGTGATGAATGGGCACTGCGAGTAGCCTGGTGCTGTATCATGGCCTCACAGAGCACATTCCTCCCAACGTTAATAATTGTTTGCAACAGTGAAGGGACAGGGGGACGTGAACTTCCATGAGAACTGGTGCTGCAGGTTAATTCGGCCTTAATGATTTGGGCCTAATGCAATCTTCCCATGGGGCTCGACTGGTGCAGCGTGGTTAGGCAAGCCTGTGCTTTCGTCACAACTACAAAATGGCGTTTCTTTCTATGTGACTTCTAATGTCATGCATCTGCTGTTCGCGCTATATTACTTTCGCACCAAGTTTCATAGTGCGGTTCTCACACCCCTTATATACTACATTGTCTCCTAGGGGATTTGCCTCACCTGAAAGCGCTTAGGGGGGTGGGATATGCTCATTTCCATCCCAACAATATCCCACGTGATCCCAACTTGAACTCTAAAAGTAGGAGGCATTTTAAAAGCCATTTTTGCCATCCTCATATGAGAACATGACACCCAATAAAAGAGTTTGATGGCAGATCAACATGCAACACAGTAGTAGGAAAGTGTGGTGGTGCCTGCATTGATAAACACCATCAGACCCCTACAGTAAACCCTGTTTATTGATAAGCACACAAGGGAGAATGTACTTTTCACATCTTAATTACTGTTATACAACGTTTTCACTCTGCAAATATTTTCTTTATTTTTCTTAAAGGAGGCTGGCGTCTATAGCAAAGAGTGGTATGCTTCGTCCTGTGATCGCAAAACAGCAGAAGAGGCATTACTAAAATCAAGCAAGGTAATGCAGAGATGAAATACATTTGAATCCAGTGTAATATATATTAGCACATGGAGATCCTTATTGACCTCCTCTGTGAAATAATATGAAATAAAAAACTAATCTAAAACATGTTTAGATTACAGTTATTAGCTACTGGTATTGACGTCACTCTGAACATTCTGTCTTCAAAAGCAGACAGCGAAACAACATTGCAATGTTCAGGCAACATGACACTTCCTCTATAGGAGGACCTTTTATTTGCTGCAAGGTCGTGAAAGAGAAAGCTAAAACATGGTAAAATGCTTTCACTTTCTTGTGGAGAAACAGTTTACTTTTACATGACACCTAGTGAATGCTCGTGTTATCCCTGGTTCATTTCACCCATATTTGCAAATAAATTGTTTAACTTATGAAGACAATATGTTATCTAAATACTACAAAATAAAACCACATTTACTTTGCTAACTTGGTTTGTCTATTTACTTCACCCACTATTGAAGTGACATTTTTTACCTCACCACTAAAATTTCAAAACGTGTATTGCTACTGTCACTATGTGCTAATAGCCTTAGAGACTTCGGGAGGGGTCATTATCGCGTGGGATAATGACCCTTCCCCAATTTAGGGGCCTCGGCTTCACCTGAGGCCATAGCTTGGCGGCGGATCTTTATCCAACAATAGTGACCCTCTCGAGGCCTCTAAGACAATGGAATTATGAATGTATAATACTTTTCTATCATATGAAATAATTAACATAGAACGTTAATACAATTTATACTCTTTTTTGAACCAGGATGGTGCTTTCCTGATAAGAAAAAGTTCTGGTCAAGACTTAAAACAGCCATATACCTTGGTGGTTCTCTTCAACAAGAGAGTTTATAATATCCCTGTACGCTATATTGAGTCAACTCGGCAATATGCTCTGGGCAGGGAAAAAAATGGAGAAGAGGTGAGTTATGCTGTGCCTTGCTCAAATACTAACATACACAGAATGTCTGCTACTGCATTAATGCATTTCATTTACACAAATAGCTATTTTCCAGTGTCTTAATTTTATAAAGTTAGGTTGTAATATTCTAATATCTTGGAATCACATGAGTCTTAGTTGCAGAAAAAAAAAATCCAAAGTTGTGGTACACTATTGTGTGCCTTCCATCACAAGAAAACGCATTCATGTGAAACGCTAACACAACACATATAAGCAGGTTGCTAAGAAATTAGGTCATCCTGCCAGAAAAAGAATAAGCAGCTTGGAAATGCTTTCAACCACCCGCGCCACCGACACCCATTCTGGAATAACTACTTATCTTTACTAAACTTGCCCCGCGGTAATGACTAGTGTGATCCTCTTAACCTGTTGCTCAGCTGACAATCCTAGGCCTCTTAACCTGTTGCTCAGCTGACAATCCTAGGCCATGGACACAGCGCAGAGAGGTGGGAGGACACATTCCTTTACTGCAAAAAGCACATTCTTCTATGCATCTTTGCACTCAATGTTTTCCGCGGTGCCAATTTATGCATATCGCCACGTGCAGGAAATTTGCATCAGAGCCCTAGAAGGAATGGGTGGGGGTTGGGGAGGGCTGGTGTACTATGTAGAGAAGAAAATCATACATGCAGTCAGAGTACATATGCATATGCAAAAGAGATTAAAGGAAGGGATCAAAACATTCAACTGCAACCACAGGTTTTATTCCAGTTTTTAGAATAACCATATGTCACATGGAAGAGCTTCTGTTTTTTTTTTTTCTTAAATTAATTTGTCAATGTCCAAATCCAAAGGCCTCGCCAAACAAGGACTTTTTCAACATTTTACAGAATTTCAAGAGGTTCTTTTGATCTCTCAGATGCTGAAGGCGGTTGTTCCAGAGATCAGGGCCAATCCATGAAAAGAGTCTGCCTCAACGCTGTTGCGTCTTTGGGCTGCATTGCTGGAGCAATCTAGCTGATGCAGAATGGTGGAACATTGTGTGGATGTGCTGTCTCAGACAGATCTTAAGGTAGTTTAGCTCTTGTCCTATACTTCGCAGTGTGCTATGGAGGGTATTTTGTAAAAAAATCTTTGCTGGCTAGGTAAACAGTATAAAGTTGTGTGGGTTCCAGTTATATAGTCATAGATTTGTAAGTTAAATCAATTGTGCTGGTCTGTTTTGTAATGACTGTAGTCGCACGTGCGCCCAGAGTGTCGCTTCTGTAGTAGTTAAGCGTATTCCCACTTCCCCCCTCTCACATTATGCTCACAAGGCCTAGTAGGACCACCTCTATCCTCTTCACTTTGTATTCTATTGCCTCTATCCCATGTTCTCTCCCTTTGCCCTGTGGGCGCTTTGCAACACAAATTCTTGCTGTATAAGCGCCTCACACATGCACAATAAAATAAAATGAATACAAATACATTATACACCCATTAGAAGCCATTCAAATGGCGGGGGCAAAATTACATTCTAAAAATAATCATGATAATTTACTGATTCTATCGGCCGCGCGTCGTCAAGTGGAGATAGCGGTGTGCGTTATATCAGATGAGACATGTTATTTGGGAAACCTAAACAACGGGCCATATTGTGGAGCTGCTATATCACAGGAAGCTGGGATAGGTGATATTGAAATTAACTCATCAGCTGTGCATGAGGATAGTAGCTCACTGCACAGTTTAGACGTGTTGCCTCCTACACAGGCAGCGATGCAACAGTCGGAGCAGGGGGAACATGAGTGCACTTTTGCTTCAGGCCTGAATAGTAGCCAAAGCTTAAGAATAAAAACAGATTATATCGCACATAAGGTAATACATACAGATGTACAGAAGTGCAATATTCTGTTAGAAGAACAAGGGGCCAAAGAAAGGGAATGAACAACCAAATTAAAAGTACTACTATTGAATACAAGATCTTTGGTGAAACATGCCACTGAGGTGGCTGACTACATAGTAGAACAGGATTTCGACCTATGTGCTCTGACTGAGACATGGCTGCATATGGCAGCTGGCCCCACTATTATAGTATGTCACAAACAGATAGACAGGATGCAAGAGGGGGTTGAGCTGCTGTAATATACAGATTGGACCTAGAAGGGATGTGGACATACTGGGTCTAGAAGAATGTGAAACGCTTCATGTAAAAATGTGTGTGGATCCTAATACGTCAGTTAATGCTATTTTGTTTTATCGACCTCCTATACCAATGCCAGATTTTGCCTCTCTATTAGGTAATATGATATTACCTTTATTAAAATTGACAACCAAGGTTATATTTCGGGGAGATTTTAATTTCTGGTTGGGGATGTTACTGATTTGGTGTCTAAAGGATTGGAGGATTCGCTTGGTAACATGGGCTTCAGTCAACTGGTCAATCAGGCTACAAATATAAAGGGAAATACCTTGGACTGGGTGGCAACATATAACGTTATTGCTGGCGTGCCTGTTATTTTGCAGTGCCCCTGGTCGGATCATTTCTTTGTCCATGTAGATTTGCTGTTTAAAAAAAGGATAAGGACTATTGAGACAAAGAGAACTTGGATCATTAGTAGGAATGTACGGAAACCTCTGCCCCAGGCATTGGAGACATGGACTGCCTTTATTAATACCAGTGGATTGTTGCTGACTCCTGTAATACCGTCATGCCGGTATTACTGTTTCCAGCAGGGATACATGCGCATGCACAAGGACTCATAATGCGCCAGTATTTTTGGCATTCACCCTGCCGGGGATGGTAATCCACGCATGACAGGGTTACTGGCGTTTTACTGGTGTACTCGTAATGAGCGCCATAGACATGATAATGTCTGTTTTAGGCAGAGGTTTGAAAAACCTTCTACACCTCAGTTGAAGATATCAATAGCTACAATGCCGATGGCCCTGATGTCGAAAGAGTGGAGGTGTGCGCCTTAACATTTGGCTTATCTCGAGACTTCGATGTCTCCAAAGCTTCTTGAGCGAGCTTCAAAGCTTTCTTGCCCAGGCTCGAGGGCACGCAAACAGCAACCTTTGTGGACTCCTTATCAGCTTTATGAGTCTCGAGAGAGAGAGAGAGTCGGATGTCATTTTTAACTTTTTTTAAGGGGCGGGAGAAGCTGCCTTCTCACAAACCTTCATCACCTGGGGGCAAAGGTGCTGCCATTTGGCTTTGGTAACCGATTTACCGGGGAAACTCACTAGTCTGCGGTCAGGTGAGGAGTCCGGAGATGAAGAGCGCGAACAATGTCTCTTTTTTGATATTTTGCGGGAGACCTTAGACGAAGAATGGTGGGAACTTCTTCTGGTTTGAGAGTGCTTGGAGTGTTTTGAGCGCTTATGAGGAGGCAAAAACGCCTGTGAACTTCTCTCAACCAAATACATCCTCTTGGAAAGAGTGGTCGAATGGGAGTTTAAAATGGGCCTTCCCAGGACGAGTATCCCCTTACTCTCCCTCAAGGCCTTTCCTGTCATAGACTGACAGGAGCCGCATTCATCGACCTTGTGGCCGATTCCGAGCACCAAAGGCAAATACATTGTGGGTCAATGACAGACATATTTGGGCCACAATCCGCACACCTTTTGAAGCCTGTTTTAGGAGTAGACATTTTCAAAGAAAACCAGTACTATGCAGTAGAAATTAACTGTCGAAGCTTGCTGTGCATGTGGAAAAATGAAACTGAGGCAACAGGCGCAGTGCGTGCTATATATACCAATGTCAATGAAGATTAGCCCTGTTATCTGCGCAGGGAGTATTAATTCTATTAAAGACTAGGAGGCGAGCATTATGCTTCATCTTCCTTTATTCTACTCTTCAGCACTTCAAAAAAAAAACACAAATGGAACCATAAAAGTGTATAACAAAACTTTTTTCCTTTCAAAAACTACAAAATCCATGAGTCTCTGTAGTCCATGCTCTTTCCACCAGTCACAACCCACTTCCTGTACTTGGACTCCTCCTCTGCTTTTACTCGCTTTGACAGTCTCTCCTGGTCTTTAACTTAACCTCGCCAATGGTGCGAAGGCTCTCCTGAACTTTAAACTCAACTGCCGGAATACCCCCGGTCTCTTAACACTCTCCTCAATGGCACTGCTTTCAGCTATTCTTCTGATCTTCCCCTATGAAAAAACAACTATAGGAGATTTTAGGGTGGTGCGTACGTAGTGTACTTGCTCATATAATGCATTATTTTATACTCCATACAATACTCGGGTGGGAATTTAATGCTCGCCTCCTAGTCTTTAATAGAATTAATACTCCCTGCGCAGATAGCAGGGGTAATCTTCATTCTATGACAAGACTGGAGGTGCGCATTATGCTTGTTCAAAGCTTACCCTACACTGTGCTGGCTTAAAGTAAAACTTTTAAAAAGTACGCTCACTTGACCAGTCTGCTGCCAACATTATTTCACTTAAGGGCACTCCTGCTCTTACGGCCGACGAGGCCATTGCCCCTCTCACAGAATGAGCTCCATACGTGTTCACATTCACTCCTGCAGCATGCATGACCTTCTTAACCCATCTCGCGATGGTAGCTGATGCTACTGCGTGATAGGGCTTCCTGCTCGCTATTAATAACCGAGTAGTATTCGCTGCCCTATTCTCTGCTGTCCTACTCTCGTACTCTTTAATGCATCGTGCTGCGCACCATTTCGAATTGTCCGGGAAGTACGGATAATGTATCGTAGATGTCCCTGTCTTGGTTCTTCTGACAATGGAGAATGTAACTCCCTCCGTTCCGAATGACCGTCTGTTAACCTCTAGTGCTCTTACGTCTGATACCCGTTTACAGGAAATTAAACATAATAGCATGGCTAGCTTGCCTGATAACTGCTTAAGCGAGAGGTACCTATCTGCCGGCCAACTTGATAATAATTTTAGTACTGTTGCCACATCCCACGATGTGCTATACCTGGGCTCTGGGGGAACCCTAAACCTAGCCCCTCTGATGAGCCTCACTACTGCTGGGTGTTCCCCTGCTGGGACGCCCTCTATTGGCATGTGACCAGCTGAAATTGCCGATCTGTAAACTCCTATAGTACGGAAAGCTCTCCCATCCTGTAACAAACTCGCTAAGAAATTCAGGACTTCCACTACAGGCGCTGAAACGGGATGAACACTTCTGTTCCTACACCAGCCTGTCCATTTCGCCCAAGCTGCGTCATAGCTCCTCCTAGTGGAAGGTGCCCAGGATTCAGCAATGAGCTGAGCAGCCTGTTCCGAAATTCCTGGCAGCGCCCAACGCTTCCTGATATCCTGCACGCGACCAGCGGAGTGTTCCTCTCACTCTCAGAGGATGATACGACCCAGCTGGCTCCGTGAGGAGTCGCTCTCCGTCAGGGAAGACTCTGGGTATGTCTGCTACTAGCTCCATTAAAGTAGGAAACCATGCTTGTGACTTCCATAAAGGCGCCACTAGTACCAACTCGGATTTCTCCCTCCGACATTTCGCCAGCACTCTGCTCAACATCACGAAGGGGGGAAAAGCGTAGTGTGGGCCTCCTGTCCACTCTTGAAGGAACGCGTCGGTTCCCTGCGCTCCCGGATCCAGCCTCCAGCTGTAATAGAGGCTCCTCTGTGCATTTAATCGGGAAGCGAATAGGTCCATCTTCAATGGTCCCCATCTCGTGTTCAGACTCTGAAATACTGATGGATCCAGTCTCCAATCGCTGGAATCCGTCAGATACCGAGAGTTCCAATATGCTGCTACGTTTAGCGACCCTGGCAGGAACTCTGCTGTCACTGATGTCCCCGATCGAAGGCAGAAATGCCACAGGTCTTTCGCTAGCTCTGCTAGCATCTTGGACCTTGTACCGCTTAAGTGGTTGATGTATCGCACCGCCGAAATGTTGTCCATATTCAGCAGGACACAAGACCTTACTCTTTCTCTTGTGAAGGCTTTGATCGCGAACGATCCTGCTAGAAGCTCTAGACAGTTTATATGCAGCTGAAGCTCCTCTTCGCTCCACTTGCCTCCGGTCTGCAGGGACCCGCATCTGGCTCCCCAGCCCTTCCGGCTGGCGTCCGATTCGATTATCAGATCTGGCTTGTCTCCGAATATGGCTCGCCCATTCCAGGCATCCATATTCTTTAACCACCATTCTAGCTCTGTAATAGAGTCCTGATCTAGCGGTACTAGCTGATGGTACTTCAGACCTTGCTGCAGATGCTTTATTTTCAATTGCTGCAGCGCTCTGTAGTGCAAGGGCCCCGTAAATATGGCCTGGATAGAAGCTGCTAATAGCCCCACTATTCTTGTTAATGTCCTGAGAGATACCTGCTGCTTTTCCAAGCATATTCTGATTTCTCTCTTGATGTCTCTCATCTTCCGAGCTGGAAGTTCCAATGTCACCTTCCTGGTGTCCAAGACAAACCCTAGGAAGTCTAACCTTTGTGCTGGTGTGGTATCTGATTTTTCTATGTTCACTAGGAATCCTAGTGAGGTCAGCAGGTCCTGCACCCACTTCGTCTGGTACCCTAGTACTTCCTGATCTTCTGCCATGAGTAAGAGATCATCTAGGTAAATGATTAGCCTGACGCCCTTCTCTCCGATTGCTGCTGCTACTGGCTTGATAAACTTCGTGAATGCCCAGGGAGCGGAAGCAAGTCCGAATGGCATTGTTTTGAATTGCCAAAATTGTTTTTTCCAGCAAAAAGCTAAGAATGGTCTGTATTCCTCGAGCACAGGTATCGTAAGGTAAGCGTCTTTTAGATCTAGACGAGTCAGTCAGTCTCCTTCTCTTAGGGAGTCTCTGAGCTGATGGACGCCCTCCATCTTGAAGTGCCAATAAATAATCCAGCTGTTCAACTCTTTGAGGTTGATAACCGGGCGTACCTTCTCCTTTCTGTGCACCAGGAACATATTTCTCACAAACCTCGGAGGGGACACGTATTTCTCTATTGCTTGCTTACTGACTAGCTGCGCTATCTCGCTGTCTAGACATGCCTGCTCCGCTTGCGCTAATTTCTGCCCCTGCGGCTTGATCCGCTGAGCCAGTGCCTCTATGAAATCGAGCTGCAAACCTCTGACGGTCTGCAATATCCACAAATCACTTGAAAGCTTGCGCCAATTCTCTAAAAACATGCGCGTCCTCCCCCCTACTGGAGGATACTGAATCACTCTCACCTGGTGTAAATCCTTGACCTCGTCATGACCCTCTGGCCCTACGGCCTCTCGGGAATCTTCCTCTGGACGGGAAGAAGGTGTCCTGGCTCTTGTTTTCCCAGTACTGCGCTCTGGTGTCTTCTGCCTCCATGGTTGCGACCGGCTGCACGACCCCTGAAGCGGCCGGTCCCTCCAAAAACTCTACTGGGGAATATTTTGCTTATCGATGCCTGTGCTTTTTCTAATGAGGCGTATGTTCCGACAAACCGCCCCATCTCTTTCCCAAAAGTCTCTCCGAACAGGAGGCCTTGGCTCTTTCCCCCGCTTCATACGATGACAAAATCGCTAAGCTTTGAATCTATTTTAAGTAATAGACCCTTCCTTCTTTCTGACGCGATGGTGCAATTGGCGTTCCCGAGCAGACAAACTGCTCTCTGAGCCCATCCCGTCAGGGCTTCAGGGTCAACCTCTTCTCCTGTGTCCTTTGCTCTTTCTGCGAGATCCATAATCTTAGCTAGGGGGCCTGCCAAGTCTAACACCTTTTCCTGGCAGCTTTTCCAGGATCTATCAATACCCTTGCGGGGGTCCTTGTTCGTCTTTGACACGAAGGTCAACATTTTCGGGTCGAGCTCGGGGGCTTCTGCCACCTTCCCTGGCAGGTCTGGGCGTGGGCACTCCGCCCGTAGACGTTGCCTCACCTCCTTGTCCAGAGGCTTGCACAGCCTTGCTGTCATATATTGGGCTACTCGGGGGGATGGTTGCCACTCGGTGGACCTCGGATTGCGGATGCTGTCCGGGTCGAACATGTCGTCTTGCGCTTCCAGGTCTTCTTTCTCCTTCCGCAACCTCTTACCCCAGCTGGGAGGCGCCCAGTCCTCCTCCTCGGCCTCCTCCTCATCCTGTGAGGCCTGATCTTCTACCAGCTCCTCGTCCGAGCCTGGGACGTCTCCGATGTTGTCGTCCCCTGGAGTGGGGGTCGTGAGGTTCGGCACAGCCTGCTTTCATAGGTAAGCTTCTTTCAGCTTAGAGAAAGCATCAGGCACCTCCGAGGTCTTTTCCACTACCTCTTCCAAAGTGCCCCGGGGGTCTTCAGAGGCTTTCCTCTTGAGGGCTAATTTACTCCCCTTGTGTCCCTCCTTCAAGGGATCTGTGGGCGTGCGCTTCCAGATATTGGTGCTCTAACTAGGCTGCGAAAGCATAGCTTCCAATGTCTCCAGCCTCTCCTGAAGGGGTCTGACGCCCTCCGCCACTGCGTCAACAAGGGAGCTTCCTAGCACTTGCTTAAAGCTGTCAGCGAGGTCCTGAGACTGTTCCTCCGCGCTCCATTCAAATTCTGACATTTCTGTACTGTGCTGTGTGCCTAAAATACCTGGGTCAGGTGTCTTTTTTTTCTTGTGGCTGCACCTTTATGTGTACACTGTCTTTTGTTCAGGGAGGTATACTTTCTGCAGGATCAATCTTCTGCTGCTCAGCAGTGTAGAGGACTGGCAGTCCTGAGATCTGCTGATCACTAGCACGAGTGCTGCTGTCTCCTTGTGTGAGCCCCTGCCACTCACGTCGCTGCGATCGTTATGACCGCTGTCTTCAGCAAAATGCTGTCTAGCCAATACAGAGTCGGAATGACTTGCTCGTACGAGCGTTCTGAAATGCGTGGTATCCGTAAACTGTCGCCGCGCTAATGCGACGAATTCTGATGTGCGACAGAAGTCACGCTAAGCTCCGCCCACCCACGGGGGGGCTACCGCCGTGGAGTAGAGAGCTCTATCTAGGCTTGTGTAGCTAAGGGCCCGCTCGCGGGAGGGGCTGAATTTCGGCGCGCCGCTTCTCTCACGAAGGCTAACTCCTCCCACATGAAGGTGAGGGCCGCCTTCACGAGTGCAGACGCGAGTCGTGCCGCGTAGTTCGCGAGGTTGATAGCGCCCCTGCGGTGCCGGTCTTACAACACGGGGCCGTCAGCCTCGCGAACAGCTCCTGAGTAAACAAAAGAACCTTGAGGGTTTGGTTGCCTATCTTCCACGGTGTCTGAGAACCGCACAATGCCTAAGGCTGCAAGCGGAAGCGCATCTCAATCCAGACTACACACAAGTCTAATATATATATATGTATATATATATATATATATATATTTTTTTTTTAATAAAACGCTTTAGATCAAACACTCTCTCACGTGTATGTCAAATACAATCTTTTTGCTAATCTTCCGCTCACACACAGTCAATTTCTTCACACTAACATACGTAGAGGGAAGAAATGCTACTTATCTGCTTGAAGAGCAGTAAAAGAAGAGAAGGAGTCCAAGCACAGGAAGTGGGTTGTGACTGGTGGAAAGAGCATGGACTACAGAGACTCATGGATTTTGTAGTTTTTGAAAGGAAAAAAGTTTTGTTATACACTTTTATGGTTCCATGCGTGTTTTTTGTTGAACTGCTGAAGAGTAGAATAAAGGAAGATGAAGCATAATGCTCGCCTCCAGTCTTGTCATAGAATGTCATACTCAAGAGCAGACGGAGGACGCCAACGGACACGAGATCCACGATGCACAGGGCGCTCTGCTGTGAAACTTTTGCCAAATCAGCTGATGCTGGATGGGAACATATCAAAGATGAATATGTGGCAGGACTCAATCCATTCGAAAGAGAATTACTTTATTTTTAAAGGGATTTTCTTCAAGCAAGTCAACGGTACTTCTAAGGGGGCCGCATTTGCGCCTAGTGTGTACTTACGTTTGGTCTCCTAATAATGCCTTCTTGCCTAATATCTCAATGTATCGCAGATATATTGATGATATTTTGGTCATTCTGAAGGGCAATTTAGCCACTCAAATCATTTCTGATATGGATGAATTATTTGGATGTAAACCTCAAATTTATGGCTACCTACAATCAGAATGAGATAACATTTCTAGATATGCTACTGAGAGAAAGGGAAGGCAAAATGTAGGTCACATTCTTTAGAAATCCGCAGACCACAATATCATTTTACATGACAGGAGCCAACACCCTGTAAGTCTCTGTACAAATATCCCATTTATTCAGTTCCTGAGGGCTCACCACAATTGCACATCTTTAGATGTATTGTATGCACAAGCCCTGATTATGACACAATGGGCCTCATTATAATTTTGGCGGTAGCCTTGCTGGTAAAACTGGCAGGCTTCCGCCAAACTTGCAAACATTTCTGGCGCCCACGAATGGGCAATTACTGGGACATTCAGGCCCTGCCGGACCCGGTATTTGCCTATTCAGAGGCGCCGAAAACTAATTCTCCCCATTGCCATTTGAGCCCCATTGGGCTCAATGGGAATGGGGAGGTCGGATGCACTGGCACCATTCAGAATGGTGCCGGTGCATCTGACATGCTATGCTCGCAGGTGCCGCTCTGCCCACCAGCTCAGACCTAGCGGGCAGAAAGCCACCCGCGAGCACAACTCGTAGTTTGCCGGTACGGGAACTACGGTACTGGCCAGCTTATCAGTACCGTAGTTCCCGGACCAGCAAACTTGTAATGAGGCCCAATGTCTGGCTAAGAGAGGTTACTCTAAAAAAACATTTCAAGCGTTCTTTGAAAAGTGCCTGTTCCCATGATTGCCAGCATTTACTTGTTCAAAGGTATAAACCAACAAAGAAGACGTTGGTGTGTGTTACCACCTATAGTCCTCTAAGTAATACAATTTGCAATGTGGTTATTAAACTTTGGCACATTTTGCAATGAAATGATTCAGAACTTCAAAATCCAGTGTTTGCATTCAAAAGAGGTGTTCGTTTGTGACAGTCCCTGGTATGAGCATTTAGCAATAATATGTCCATGCAAACTCCATTATTTTGGCAAAACATTCAGACCAGTGCACACATTCTCGGATTCAGACCAGAATTTGAATTTCTCCAACTGCACTGAAGTTCTGCCCAGAGTTGTGGCCCAATATTTTATTTCCAATGTTTTTGGGGTTCTATATCATTCCATCGGCTGTTTATTTTTTTTGCCAACATTTTTATGCTGCAAAAACTGCACTTTCTTTTAGTTGGAGGTTCCCCGCACAAGCCCCACCTTCCCAGCTATTTACAACCTATTCCCCACACATCCCTACCCAATTATATCCCTTTACTCACCCCCCCCCATATTTTTCAATTAGTTTTTGCAGCAAAATACTGTGAAATAAAAACGGGCGATGAGTGGACGTCATAACATTCTTGGATATGTTGTCTACTTACCAATTCCTGTTATCAAGGAAAACATCTTTCTTAATCCCTATTTTCAAGAAAGGTGACGTGCCTTGCCGTCAATTACCGCCCAGTGGCAATTTTAGATGCCACAAGCAAAGTGTTCTCTTCTCTTGTTTTGCAGGACCTAGATAGATGGACAGAGAAGCTAGCTCTCCTCTCCCACTTCCAAGTAGGCTTTAGGGAAGCTTTGGGAACTTCATTGAATGGCCTTGTAATCACTCATTTGCTAGCCAAGGTTAAGATGGGGAAACTCAACAAAACTTACATTGCCTCACTAGACATGAGCAGTGCTTTTGATAAGGTGGACCACAAGCAGTTGTGGGAGAACTGGAAAATTCCGACTCCAATTTTAAACATTTTGGCGGGCCTCCATTCAGAAACGGCTGTTCGTGTTCGACTTAATTGACAAGGGGCCTTGTCTAAACTGATACAAAACAACCATCGGCTTGAGAAAAGGGTTTGTGTTGGCACCCTTATTTTTTTAATTTTGCTTAGCCAATTTAGAAGATTTTTGGGTAACCAACACCACTTTTCCTGTAAAATTGGGAGAAATTAGAATAAACTGGTTGGCATTTTCCAACGATCTTCTCTTTTTCTACCAAACTCCCATTGGCCTTCAAAGAAAACTTCATATGTTTTCTGATTATGCCCCTCTAAACAATGTACTTGTTAATGAATCTAAGTACAAGGTGGTTGTATGCTCTACAAAATGTAAGCCAAAAACAATGTTTTGGACAGTGGGGAATGCTAGGCTTCATCAGGTCTCACCTCTACATTATTTGGGCTTTACAGTATCTAATAGTGCTGCCCATAGAGAGTAAAAAGAACAACTCAGACTAAGATCTGTACCTTTAATTGCACAGATAAAAAGAATTTTCCACAAGCTTAGTACATTTTTCATGTTTACCGTCAATTTGTTTTTATGTTCATAAAGTTGAACCTGCTGTGAGTTACAGTTGGAGCTTTTAACACTGGATTTGGGGTCATTTTACAATACAATTCAAGGTTTGATGTGGAAAAAAGCACTTGGCCTTCCTTTGGCCATTCCCAATACTGTAGACAGACATGAGTTCTGGTTCATTTTTTGGAGACTAAGATTATTTGGAAAAAAGTTAATCGGTATGATAAGATGATTTGTCCGCCTAAAGGAACTTTATTTGATAATTTAGTAGAAATGTATAAAAATCGTTCTGTTGGCTCCATCAATGATTTCTTTGGCAGGATGAATGATATTTTGGCTTACACTGAGGCATCCGATGACAAACTGATGAATATCCCGTTGTTGGTAAAAAACTGAGTTGGATTGGTGCGCAACTATTGAACATCTGGCTTCTTACAAACTTTACAGAGAATATAAGACTATTGCTCGAAAAATAAATCATCTTTCTCTGTACTTGTCTTTATTCCGTGGTGCAAAGGCCCAAATGACTTATATGCGCTTCAAATGTTATCATTTTCCTACTCTCAAAGTTATTGGCCCTCGCCTTGGCTTACTACATCAGGACCAAATGTGCTGATTTTTCGGAAGGCTGGCATTAACAAAACTATGAAGCATTTCACACTTTACAGCAGAAAAAACTATGGATCTGCGCATTTTGCACTTTAATGTCTTTATTAATATAGATTTTGAGGATGTTGGCTGTAATCTATGGAATAGGCTACTTTTGGGTTCTAATACTGTCATTCTGTAGATTTTTAGATACATTATGTAATCTTCTAACTGGTGAAATCTAATTGTAAAATTGTATTTCATGGATTTTGTATTTTTATTTATAACATTTGTGAAAGATTTGATGAATAAACCATAGCACAAAAAAAAAATGAATTCACCCTTGGTGATACTACAAGAAGGCAGGGCATATTGAGAAGGATTTGAGATGGCTAGTGATTGAGAAAGCAAATAATGGTGACAGGGGTTGCTCCATAGAACAGCGACTGTCGGAGTGAGAACAATTTTGGATATACACCTTACAATGACATGTAACCGGTATGAATACATTGTTGGAGTGGAATATCTTAAATGGGTGCTAAGTTTGTAATCTTCTTGCAATGTTGCATGCCTATGCAAATTTGGTTTACGATTATGTGCTAACAAACCTTCAGCCTGCCTAAGTTACATCATGATCATTGTAGTATTTGGATTGATGGTTTCATTTAGACTCATTTATTTTCATTTGGCCCACCGTCGCCCTCGCCACTTGTAACAGGAGCTTCTTCTCCTCCGGAGGCTCTCTGGTGCACGCCAGCCACCGTAGAGTGCCTCTTGAGAAGAAAAGCTTCTCTTGCTTTCGCTTCCCACCGCGCAGCCTCTGCACATCAGGTCCTGTTAGGGCAAGCTTCCCTCTTGCATGCTTCTCACTGCACAACCTCTGCACTTAAGATATATGGAGACACAGACCCTCTCAGGACCCACTACTGTCTTCTCATTAACATTGGTCCCTGCGTGTTCTCCGTCCTCCTGTTTCCGCTTTGGCTGTATACATGGACTACATTGCTCTTCCTGCTTGTTCTGCTCTCTCATGGCCTGCACCTGAGGGGGCCTTTTAATCCTCACAGTCTCCTTCATGTGTGGTTCATTTCTACTAACAATCTGACCACTCCTCCAGCATTGTTCCTCTTTAGCCCTCTTCCTCGTCCTAGTACTTAGGGAATTATGGGACTTGAAGTCCCTAATGGCAAAGTTAGTTTCTGGCTTGATTTTCATTCTTAAATACATTTCTGTTTCCCCTAACGTTCTTTAAGGAAATATCATAAGAATTAGTTCCAGATTCAATTGAAAATAGGAATAAAGTTCTTTAGAGTTTAAATTGCTATCATTCATGGATTTCCTTTCACTGTACCTTTGGGAGTTAGGGACGTTTGTAGCTTTACAAATCTCCTGGCTTTTGGAAGGGGGTTTATTTCTCCCAATGCCTAGGGATGTGTGATTGTTTTTATTCACATTTAGAGGTTTAATTTGTGGAACAAAAAGATTACTATGACAACAAGCCATTACAGACTTGGGTATGAAGGGGATGTCTTCCTTAAAGGAAGATACATACTGTTTCTCATCCCACAGAGCCCCCTCATGGGTCCTTTGTCCTCCCAGGTGATCCTCCTGCAGAACACCATCTCCAAGGTCAGAAAGTGTCTGCCATTGCCTGGCCACCTGGTCAGAGACTTTAGGCAGGGGTTTAGTTAGGAGTCCACAGGATTCTACACACAGTCCTCTTAGAAACAATGACCGTGGTGTTCAGGATTTAGTTAAGGAGTTTTAATAACAAACCATCTAATTTAGAATTTTTTACATATGGATTTTTAGTAAATTCTTTAGGAGAATTTGTAGTTTTTTGTACAAGATATCCTGACGCTATGCCACTAAAGACAGTGACTGCCAAGTCAGTTGTTCGAACATTACTGGGCATATGTACTAGGGTTGGCTTCCTTAAAGAAGTTGTGTCTGACAGAGGCAGCAACTTTATGTCCAAGTATATGCAGGACATGTGGGCGTAATGTGGGATGTCATACACATTTTCATCCGCATATCATCCACAGACCAATGGCCTACTTGAGGGATTCAACAGAACTCTCAAAGGCATGATTGGAGCTCTTGAGGAGCCCCAGAGGAGAAAGTGGCATCTCCTGATGCAATACTTTCTTTTTGTCTATAGAGAGGTCGCTCAGGAAGGGGTGGGGTTGGGTTAAACTCTTGTTTGGTTACCCTATCAGGGGCCCCTGGCTATAGTCAAGGAGGGATGGGAGATGCCTGCTCCACCTGTAACTACCAATGTAGTGGACTATGCATTAGGCTTGAGGAAGAGGATGGCCTTGATGATGGAACATGCCAATAATAAGTTAAAGGCTGGTCAGGCTTTGGTCAAACATTAGTATGACCAGAAGACCGCACTTGCTCATTTTACCCCAGGCCAAGAAATACATATTATGAACCCTATAAGGCCTAGAGCTTTAATGGATAAATGGCCGGATCATTACCACATTGTTGAGAGACTAGAGACTTGGAGAGGTTAACTATTTAGTGGACCTTGGGAGACCTGGTCAGGCTCCCAAAGTGTTCCATGTGAATAGGTTGAATGCTTTCATCCCTCTGATTGAAATGGGGGCCCTGCTTCTGGCTTCAGATAGGGAAGAGGGGGAATCTGGGCCTCCCCCTGACCTGTTCCAGGGCATCACTTCTGGTGGCCCCATTGAGGGTGTCAAATGATCCCTCCAATGGGCTCCACAGCAGCAAGTTGAGGTGAAAACTTTGCTTAGGTAATTTTTCCCCTTGTTCTCACTCCATGATTGACACCTTAGTGTAAGCATCGACATTGACGCTGGAGACAGTGTGCTTACCAAAAGTAGGAGCTAGAGGATGTCAGACAAGGTAAAATCCTACATTAAGTCTGATGTCAACAAAATGTTGGATCTAGGGGTGATAGAGCCCTCTCCTCTAGTAGTCCCTGGTTTAGTCCTGTGGATCTGGTGCCAAAAGCAGGTACATCTGATTTCAGATTCTGGTTGGATTGCAGTGCTCGTAATGCTATGCTGTCACCAAAGCAAGTGCTCATCCCATTCCAAGAACAGATGAGTTGGTGGACAAGCTAGCTGCTGCCAGGTACATTAGCAACTTTGACCTCACTGCGGGGTATTGGCAGATCTCCTTGTAAGAAAATGCCAATGTAAAGACTGCATTTTCAACACCCGGGGGGCTTTTACCAGCTCAGGATAATGTCCCTTGGTTTGAAGAAGGCACCTGCACCTTTTCAAAGGTTGGTCAACCATGTTCTGAATAGGTTGGGTGAATTCTCAGTTGCATATATGAATGATATAGCATTCCTGAACCCCACTTGGGAATAACATGTAAGATACCTGGAAATAGTCTTACAGGCTCTTCAGAAGACCCACCTGACCATAAAGGCTACCAAGTGCCAAATTGGCCATGGTTCTGTGACCTACCTGGGGCATGAGGTTGGTAGGGGAAAGATTCAGCCTCTTCCCAGCAAAGCACAGGCTGTACATGACTGGGCAACCCCCACAACCCAAACACACGAGAGGGCTTTTCTAGACCTCACTGTGTATTACAGAAACTTAGAAACTTTATACCAGACTAAGCCACCATAGCTGCCCCTCTGACTGCCCTCACTAATCCTAAGAAAGTGTCTTGATCTGGGGAGTGTGAGAAGGCCTTCCAAGGCCTGAAGGATTCCCTTAGTCAGGCCCCTGTTCTCAGGGCACCTGATTAGTAGAGACCTTTTATTGTGCCGGCAGGTGCCTCTGGCATAGGTGCTGTCCGTTCACAGTTAAATGACAAAGGCAGGGAATATCCTATATGTTTTATTAGCCACCAAGTTAAAGACAGAGAGCTCAGGTGAACATGAAGGGAGATAATCTAGGTGCTCGGGTGGTTCATAGGCCTTCAAGGCTTTGACCACCATTGAGCATAGGCCAGGTGCACAACATAGCGATGCTGATAGACTGTCCAGAATGTATAGCCAACAGGAACAGAAGACCCATCCAGGGATGGATTAGATCCCCCTGTCCATAGTCTGGGGGTGGCGAGTTTTAGGAAAGATTTCTCTTTAGGCAACTTACCCCCCCCCCCCATATTCTATAGACCCCCAAACATTTTGCTTTTGAACCTGTCCCGACTTTTACTGGGAAGTGAAGCCTTTTGTCTTTTTACCTGTGTAGGTAACTTTTAAACATTGCACACAGCATCTTACAGTGCAGTACAGTGGGTATATTTGTGTATCACCCTAGTCTTTCACACTTGGGATTTTTGGCTACTTCTAAATGTGTCTAAAGACAAGCTGATGGCAGCAGATACATTACCATTTTTGCATTATTTTTCATGTGCCCATTCGCATTTACTGCATCTGGCTACTAAACGTGGCTAGTGTCCGAAAATGGCCGTGCCACAAGATTCTTAACTTTTCCTCTGGCCTTGTTGTTGTTTGGCCTTCTTCCGGCCTTCTCAAGTAAGGAAATTCCATATAGTGTCATGCATTCACCTGGGAAATCTGTTGCTTTTGCAGGTTACTGCATGCCATTTTTGTGTGGGCCCAGGAAGTGGGTGGGGCTGCCTGGTCCCACTCCACCCCTGTGTCACCTGGAAGTCTAGGTGTGGAGCATGAGTGAAACCGACAGTGGTCCCTAATTGGACCACTACAGACTATTTGAATGGTGCAGATCCTTACCATTAGTGGGCTTGGACTTGCTTCCATCATTGGAGCCAAGTGTCCTATGTAGCCGGCTGAAGATCCGTGGACGACTCCTGAAGAGGCCTGACATCCCTTCCTGCGTTTGGCCGGGGGAGCCTTGCAGGACTCTCTGATCTGCAAAGGCCCTCTGCAGTGCTTCAACCCTTGGACTGGTGGGAACAACCAGTCTCAATGCCTTCTCGGGGATCCAGAACCTTCGGAAGTGTCCCTGGAGCAACAAGTGGACTGACCAGCTCTCCAGTGGGCTACCTTGTCAGAAGCATTGCCATTCTGCGTTTTCACCCGGAACTTCAGTGGTCACTAGCACGTGCCGCAAGTCACCTTCCTGCCAATTTTCTTAAACCGTGACCGGAGAGACGCCTGCCATTGTAACTGCTTGGTGACAGCCGGTGGAAATCCCCTCCATGTCCTGTGAGGTGTCCAGAAGTGTCCTGCATTGGTGAATCCTACTTGCCTTCTTTTTTTTGATTTTCTTTGATTGTGTTTAACCATTTAAGATTTTTACAACTTTTGGCGTTCGTGTTTCATAGTTCATATATTGTACTTAAAACACCACTTTCGTCTTCTCTTGCGTGGTCCATTATCTGGTAAGGACTGTCTTACTTCACCGGCACGCTGCTGTCCGTGGTCGGATTAGCCTTTTTGAGTGCTATGTCCAAGAGTTTCACGGCCGCCATAGACCATCTGGCTGAGTCGCCTGCGATTAGTCGTTTCCAACCGGTTTCTTCGTCTAACACCGACGGGTAGGATATAAGTGGTGCTAAGTACGCTTCTCTTTCCTTGATCATTTCAGGACAAGTCATAAGCAAGTGTCTTAAATTTTCTTATTGATCTTGATTGTCACAGAGCCGACAAGTGGCTGTGGGAGAGAGAGATCGGATAGCCAAGAGTTACCTGGTGTGGAGCAGATTTAAGCAGGCTCTCATGAAGAGTTTTCTCAGTGCCCTGTCTGCAAATCTTTCACAGTACTTCAGTGCCTTCTTCACCAGGGGTTGCATCCTGCACTAGCAGCCGTCTGGAGAAATCCTTGAACCAAGCAACCCGTAGACATCGTGCAATGGAACAAATGGTGGGAAACCAACCCCCAGTTGATTCACCAAGTCAACTAGGAAAATTAGAGTCAGTGGTTGATTAGTTACAAAGCATTCAGCCGCTCATCTCGTTAGATCCAAACGCTTTCCCAAGGATAGGAAAATAATTTTACTGACCTGTAACATTGTTGAAGTATCTTCTGTAACATTTTTCACCACTGCAAGAACTCTTCCTACATCTGTCCCCTCTTCTAGGAAGAAGTGTTGTGACTTTGGGCATAAGGCCCCATACATCATAGGGATGGTATTTATAAACTTTGGGTATCATTCTTGTCAACTGGTTTCATTCTACTGCATCATTACTTACCTTCTTTTATTTTACTAAGTTATTGCATGCATTCCTGCAAACATAAAGGTGACTGTATGTATATATTTTTTTATTAAGTGTTGTGTGATAATACTACCTGTTTATTTCCTTTCTTAGTGTGTGTTTTGGGCCTATAATAAATATAGTATTTTTGTACTTAGCTGTGTAAATTGAATTATTGTGTACCTCACTTTGTGGACACCGAACCCACTCACTTTCTCCTGAGACTAAGCCTTGACCACCCTGCACGTTTACCTTGATTGGGTTTGGCTAACCTCTCAGAGTATCCCTGTCCATCTTAACAAGTGCAGGTAGTTGGGTCTTGTTGTAGGGTTGTGCAGGGGATTTTGACGAAGCTGTTCCTTGAGCGCTTGGCTGTGTGAACCCTAGTCAGAATGGAAATAGGTTGTGGTG
This sequence comes from Ambystoma mexicanum, assembly GCF_040938575.1. Classification (NCBI taxonomy): domain Eukaryota; kingdom Metazoa; phylum Chordata; class Amphibia; order Caudata; family Ambystomatidae; genus Ambystoma; species Ambystoma mexicanum. Next base: position 1,269,992,228 of record NC_090929.1, on the reverse strand, counting down.
GTAGCAGACACATTGTGATGTCTAGTGTGTGAAGGGCAGAGTAATTGGCCCTTAGCCTGAACATCCCCTAACAGGCACAAACAGACATAGTCCTTGTCTTCATTTGTCCTATGCAGAGGATTCCAGCAATGAGGATGCCTAAGGAGAACTGGTGAAATAGCTGATGGGGGGCAGCTGAATGGTAGGCCCTAGTCACGTGATTAGCAGCCTCCTTAATTCTGTCTGCCTGTAGATGGCCTGTTGTCCTTATATAGCAGCTGAGAAGGCAGGATACTGGTGGTGGGTGGAGCAGCTGAGTGGCAGGTTCTGGTCACCTGAACAGCAGCCTCTTCAATGCTGTCTGCCTGGAGATGGCTGGAGTATTTATGTAGCCACCAGGAAGGCTGGAAATTGGTCTGGTCACGTGACCGGCAGCCTTCTCAATACTACCTGGTATGATTATTCCTGCATATCCCTGTATGGGGAAGAAGGAGAGAAGATGACATGAGTAGAGTTCCTTTCTCTAATAATTATTAATCTGGGTATAAAAAAGTATGTATGTATGTATGTCAGGCTTCAGACAGCTATATGAATCAGTGCCACAGAGAAGTGTTTCGAGAATTTTGGTTTGCATTTTTTTTACCACTTTTGATTTTTCACAGCTGACCTCTGCACTATACATTGAAATGGCATGTCACTTGAATCTGAGATTCAAGGATGCGGTCTGTAAGGCCAGCCTGGCTTCTGGAAGCCTTAAGTGAATTTCTCTGCTGAACTGCTGAGGGCATAACCATGCATATCCTCTGCAAGCACTATCAATCGCTCAAGAAATGGACGCCCATATCCCTGCAAGCCCCACTGTAGGAACAATAACGGGCAGGAATTGCGGGCCAGTATGTGAATATTTAGCTTTTGGAATACTCCTTTTATAGAAAATACGCAAAAATTACACAAATCAGAGAGTAAACCAACCTGCCAGATATATAAAACCTTATAAAAAATAATTTACGTAAAAAGAATATGGTTGTCGGTTTTGTCCCGATCTTGAAGCCTACAAGTACTGTAATGTGAACTTAAATCGTATCCTCTGGGATTTCCAAATATACTTGCACAACTTAAAGACACTCAGCAAAAGAGTCATGTGGTCATTGTTTGACACAGGCATGCAATTTATTATTTTACATGATGTGCAGAAAATGTGAAACTACAAAAACAAACTTTATGATTGAAATTTGCATTGGTGGAAACAAAATGTGCATTTGTATATGTTTTAATAATTTTGTAAAGACTCACGAGTTATAAACAAATAAAAAGGTTTCCTTTTGTAACTCGGCTTATTTGTCTTGAGAGAAGGCAGCTCACCATAACTTTGAGTGAGCTTTCAGAAGCAAATGCCTCGCCACTTCCGGTCACTGAAACGTTAGCACTTAGCATGCTATCATCAGAGACACTGGTTTGTCCCATAACCCAACACTAATAGAGTGCTTCGCATGTAATTTCTGTGGTAATAACAAGGCGTGTATTGAAAAAAAGTATGTATGAGGACCCAGTAGGAGGCTGTACTGAATTTGCTGCACTGTACTGAGCGAGCAGCATCCGGTAACCAATCTATGACTGGCATTTTCTTAACACAGCAATGATGTCAATAAATGCTAGGCAGCCCCCGTGATTGTGAGCACCTGTGCAACTGCAGGGGGTGGGGGGGGTGTGTGGAGAGAGAGAGAGAGACAGAGAGAGAGACTCTTTCTTAGTCCTTGCATGCATATTGCATATGTTCAGATTCTGGTAGGGTCCATTCTGCCTTATATTGTCGATTACGATGAGTACTCACTCAGTTGGGTGATAGACTGGTCGCATCTGTTAGGTACATTGCAATGAAGATAGCCTGTAAACGCTTAAACTTCGGCCTGGTCTGTGGGAGAGTGCAAACGTAAACACTATAGATCTCCATACTTGCCAACATTCTCTTGCCAAAAAGATGTAGGATTTTTCAAGTTTCACAAATAATAATGCGCATAACAATGACATCACAGGACAATGCAAAACATAAATTGTTGGCACCATTCTAAAATACACAACCCATCAAACAGCACAACATGGAAAGATGTTCAAATGTTAAAAATGAATAATTCTGAATGGTAGTTTAACAATAAATGCAATTACCTAATGTCACAGAAGGTAATCACACAGAGCTGGTATCACACAGAGCTGGTAGGTAACATTTGCCACTGCTTTGTAGCAGCGGCCTGGGCAGTACATATGTGTTCCTGCAGTGCAAGTTGACATGGAGACTGATACCCCCCTCGGTCTGATAGGCAGATGCGGTGTGATGGTGTTACGCTCTGCCACTTGGCTTCACTGGTGGTTCACCTAAGGGTTGTCCTGGCAAGAGTGCAGGACAGAGTCACATAGCTGTCAGGTCAGTGGATTGGTCTGAGCCCAATCAAAGTAATCACCTACCAGTCCCAGTGTACAGACAGACTAATTAATGTGTTGCATGCTTTGCCCTGGAGCCTGCCTTAGAGTCACATAAATTACCTTTCACTGTAAAAAGCGGTATGATCTGTCACCCAAATCTGTAGGTGGTAGGACTGCTTAAAAAGCAGTAGCCTACTGCCTAAATCTGTAGGGTTTGCAAGTATGTATCTCCCTTATTTTACGCAGACCCAGGCCTAGGCTGTTGTGTGAATGGTGCAGGCCCACCCTATAGTGAGGTTCTGGGTATATCACGGTTTATTCAACCAACAACTTCAAAGGTGCGTCATTTTCTTCAAATGATAGCGCTACATTACATTAGGCCAGATTGGCCATGGTTTTTCCCCTTTTAAAGTAATTAATGGGTGCCATGAAGATAGAAAAGGGTATTGTTTAGAAGCGCTTTTCGGTGGCTTTGAAAAGTGAAGTTGCTTGCTAGTCAATGCAGCCAGGTCATTTTCTTCAGAGTACAGGATGTGCCTGTGTGGGCTGTTTTTATGTCCATGAATGTCCTTCCAGTTAGGAAGTGCCCACTGACAACACAACCAGAGGATATGAATACATTCTGTCATTTCTGAGGACTGTTATATAATCGAAAAGTTGAAATGTGACGACTAGAGGACTCAGTTAGGCTGAGAGCTAAACCCCTATACAAAGAAAAGAATGGTGTGAGCTTTTTTTCAGCAACGTCATCTTCACCTGTTGCAAGATGATATCTTTAATGTGTATGTTGCACTGTCATTCTAAACAAGGGTCTTTGAACCATTTGGAGTCCCTTTTCGACTAACAAAGAACGGAACACTAGTGAATTGAAAAGTGTGTTTAGAAAATGTCAAGTAGCACCTTTCGGTGGAAAAAAAGAAGTTACGTTGGGTGCTTGCGGTCACTGAACTGTCTTTCCCTTTCACTCCGCAGCGGTTTAGCAGTGTTGCTGAAATGGTACAGAATCACCAGCGTAGCCCTCTGGTGCTAATCGACAGCCAGAACAACACCAAAGATTCCACAAAACTGAGGCACGCCGTCAGAGTCAACTAGTCACGCAGAGACACGCGTTCCTTCGCATGACGCCACCACCGTAAATAACCAGGGAAACAGAAACGCTCTGGAAACCACAATAACGAAATAAAGCATAAACATGGCCTATATGGAAGACATTCAGTGCACCTCAATGTCACATGATCTTCAGGACCCTCTATGGGGTATGCAGAGGGTGCAAAAGATAGCCTACTTGCTCGGTGGACTTTACATACCCGGCATGACATGGGGCCTAATTCACAGAAGCAGTGTATAATGGCAGCACCCTATTGGAAAACGCTCTGTGAATAACAACAATAGCCTCTTTGAGATGTCTGTGTTGTATTATATTTCATGTCTATATATTGAAATGCTTTTCTGTAATAAAACATGTTCAATAGTCTTTGAAAATGGGTATTACTAAAAAAAAAAATCCAAAGACCAACTACCACTGTGCATTTTGAGTGTCTAGGTGTCTACCTACAGCACTGCCAGCAGGACATGCAAGCATTCCCCCCACAGGCAGCAAGGGCTGTTCTTATGCCGGTGGCGGCAAATGGCACTTTGTAGAGGGTGTAAAAATCCTTGCAATGGCCATGAATGTCGCCTACATCTGCACAACCCATCAATGTATGTGAATAGCCTAATTCACATTCGCGTTCACGATTCAAGACCCCGGAAGTTAAATGAAGCTGCTAAAGACAGCGATAAAGATGTTACACCTGTCTTAACACCTTCAATCATGGTGAGGCGCATTTTGTATTTTTTGAAGGGTGGGAGGGGGCGGCCTAATGGGAGTTCCGATTCTGCCTCCTTTACCCTCTCTGCCTTAAAAAAAACACACGGTCTTACACCAACATTACATTTTCATTCTTGTGTACGACCAATGGATTCCGCCTGCTTTTTACACCAGGAGTAATTGCAGGAGTGATATTTACTCATTTTGCACTGCTGAGTGCAAAAGGGAGGCACAAAGGAACATTGTCCACCTCCTTTTTGCACTCTGCAGTGCAAATGACGGAAATGACCCACAGAGGGCCTGTTTGATGTGCAATTTACGCAATTGTTTGAACATTTTAATTGGGTTCAACTGTGATGCAATGGCATCTGTCGAAGTCTGTATTTTATCCTTTTATAAGAAGGCATCTGCGCTGGCTTAGGTTATGGGTTGCCCAGTCTGTGAGCTATGGTATTCTATGGGACAGTAAACCTGTGTCACAAGCTTGTTTTCAGTGGTGCTCTTACTAACTAGTGTGATCCATAGTAATACTCCCATTAGCCCTTCCACCCACAGCAGATGTATCAATTTGACCACTTGCATACATTGCAATGATGATGCCTCCCAAAAAATGCCAATGCAGCGACAGGCACTAAAACCTTATTCTTTTCATGCTGCAAAGTCTGGCACAACCTCCAACCATATCCAGCTCAGCAGCTGGGGTCCTTCAAAGCAAATTCTTGTGTTTATTTGCATACAGGATCTGCAACCTGTTGCTCTCCTGATGTTTTGGACAATATTTCCCATGATCTCTTACCATTCACTCTGTTGGCTAGGGCTGATTTGAATTGTAGTCCAAAACATCTGTAGAGCCATACGTTGCAAGCCCCCAAGGACTTGGGTAAGCAAGTAATCAGAATTGATCTTCGCATGTGCTCACAGCAGAGAACAGTAATGGCCGCTGCAATGGAAAAACATGGCGGCCGACAGTAGAAGACATCCCAATGGGCACAGCAAGCTTTTTAACAGCCAACAACGGCCGATAGAATCCTGCCAGTCCATGGGAGAGGCATGTGAATTTCCTACACACAGTGTGTAATCCCACAGTATGGACGTCCCAATGAGATTCTCAGTCTGTGAGGGAATATGTCAGAGATTGATTAAAAAAAAGTGATAAAAACACATTTTCGCTGCATTTTCCTCTGTTATTTTGCGACTATAAAGTGTCTACAGGCCATTTGTTACATGTTGACCTTTGCTGTAATTACGGACTGTGTACCTATGTACATGAACTCATCCCTCCATTTTACTTCCATTTAAACAGCATAATTAATACAACAAGTTAAGAGTTAGATTTCTCTGGAATAGAAAACAACCTGATTGCATATATTCAATTGTTTGGACGAGAATCCCGAAGTTTTCAGCACTTAATGTTATGATGTATACTGTTTATTATTCTTTCGCAGCATCTCCCAAAGTGGATGACCTACAAAATATCACCTTATATAATAGCGCATTGCAATATATGAACATCCTCTACCATTAAACTAAGCCACTTCAACTATAATCACAAGCAGTTGACATGAACAAGCATGAACGTATAAATGTAGATAAAGAATCAATTTTGTGGGATCGGTCTCTGTCGGTGCGCTAGTGACCACCCTGGATTAGTTCCAAAATCCCAACTGTAATATGGTTCAAAAATGCCTGGCAGCGAGATAATACAACCCCCTCAAACTTCCCACAGAGTTCGTAAATAACTGTAAAGATTGAGATTGAGCTTCGTGGGAGTATCTTGCGCTCAAGGTCAGTCCTCTCAGTGCGAAATTATTTCAAACAGACGTTGCAAATGTCCCAATCATATGAAATGTGATGTTTTTATTCTCCAATAAGAAAACCAGCCGACACGTGTTTCGACTCCTGCTCGTTGTCAAGGCTGCAAATTCCATAATTAACGCATGACACCATTGGTAATATTATACATAACATTCAAAGTATTCACATTAAATCATGAAGAAATAAATATCACAAGAAAATCATAAAATTGGATAGTTCATACCATGTTGCATCACACGCCAGGCCAGGGTTGTAGGGTTGGAGTCAGTGGAGGATTAGCATTCAATGCAAAAATAAAAAATAAAAAGGAAGGTAGAATTGGATTAAGCAATTTGATTAATTTTTGGAGCCTCCCAATATGTTATTTTGATTACATCATTGCGTGATCATAGAGATAAATCCTTGCAAAATCTTATACGTCACACCATATATCCCGTCATGCAATTGTGCACAGACGACCAACAAATGAGCTAATCGTGAGTTATTCAAAAACCAGTATCCGATATAGACAGTAGAACACGCGTCTGTAATAAGTATGTATACAACATACATATATCTAATTATGCAGAGTCCTACTCACCCTAAGGTTGATCCAAAATCATACACAGCTATTAACAGTTGTAGAGTCATGCATCTGCGTTAATGTCAAATATGCCTCCAAATGGGTTTGATTGTTAGTCCATCTGCAGTAAAGGCAAGTGTATATAGTGGGCTATCACATGGCGAGTCAGAGCTGTCTGATGCTTCTGTATTAGATCTCTTACCTCACTTTCAAATATTGATGCTGGATATTTTTAAGGTGAATTGAAAGAATCTGTGTTTCATGGGAGCATTTCTGGTATGTGTGTTGTTAGATGGCCTGTGAAAAATATAGTTTAAAATGAGCGAGTGATGCATTTGTTGGTATAATGTTATTATCAGTACTGGTTGTCATTATTAGTGTATATTTTGTATGATACCCCTAAAGAAATAACTTCTATTTGAAAAAGCATCTGATTAGGAAGATGCAGTTTAGCGAATTAGGTTAATACCCAGATATGACAACCAGTACTGATAATAACATTATACCAACAAATGCATCACTCGCTCGTTTTAAACTATATTTTTCACAGGCCATCTACCACCTCACATACCCACAATCCCTTTGTGAAATTAAGGTCTACTATGGGCGCAGTAAGCCACTTGAATCATTCCAGTCTGGGGAGGTAGCGTGGGCAAGGTGTTGCCTTGTACTTGGAGTTGAGAGTCGTGTTGCAAGGAGCTGTTATTTCCTGCCCTGGGGATTTCCATTTTCTCTCATTTTTGTGTACCGAGTCGGGGTGCAAGAAGCTGTAGCTGTAGCCTATTGCACCTATAGGCTCAGCAAGACACCTGTTCCTTTCCCCTAAACATGCACAATTTACATTACATTCTCTGGTTAGCCTAAAGCAGCCTTGCCTGGATAGCTGATGAAGGCCTGACACTAAGGTAGCTGGATAGCTGACGAAGGCCTGACACTAAGGGTGTCTGTGGTTTAGTTGTCTGCCTGGCACCCAACTCCTGCAGCAGCCCCTGGACCAGGGTTTATCTACAAACAGGTAAGGTGATAATGGATTTTGTGTTACTTTCTACACTGCCTTGCCTTCTCACTGTAACTCAGGTCTACCCTCCAAGCTGAAAGATACCCCCTTTCGTCCTTATTGTATGTTCAAACAGCAATCTTGAAAAAAGCATTGTTCCACAAGGCAAACCACACCTGCACAGCAAGCACTGTAGTACACTCTTCTGGCCCAGACACAGCCCTTCCATATTTATATAGGTGCCCCCACAGAAACCCATTGCAATTACAACACTGTCTCTTCATCTGGGTATTCTTGCAAAACTTATTATGCAATTTGCCCTTCTTTTGGCATACTAGGAGGCCCTCTTATTTTGTTGAGCTTTAGATAACTACTCTAGACAATTCCACTGTTATACATACTGTATGTTGCAGGTTTCCAGGCGGGGCCTTTCCTTTGTTTAAATTTTGATTGGCCTTGCATGTATCCAGATGGAGCTCATTGCATCTTTCAGATTGTACTTTACATCTAAGTGAACCGGGCTGTACACTTTTACCTTACCTCTACCACTGTCTGCATCGCACCCTCCCTCTATACCACTGCCTGGATCTTACCCTCCCAGACCAAACTCTCCCATATCTAGGTGATCTGACGATAAGTGTTTCCATTAGTTCTATTAAATTATTCATCCAAGTATCCCTGACAAAAGTCATCACATTATCATCTCCTGCATTCTGTTAAAATAAATGTTGTTCTGTTAAAATAAATGTAACCCAAATTATTCCACTGATGTAAACTAATGCAAGAAAGCCGCACTGCTTATTTCAAGTCTGGTACATATGGTTAATTGTATGGACACATATTGCGCCTGTAAAGCAAGCCAATAGGTGTCACCTCATATAATGGACGGTACCCCACAAGAAATATGGTAACTGCTTCAATTTCAAATGAAGAGGTGCTGGAATAGCGTCATGCTTCATTCACATGTGTACGTTTCTTTCAATTACCAGGATGTGCCTGCGGGAGGCAGGTAGTTACTTGCTTCCATGAGAGGTACCACTCAACAAATGGAACAGAGCTTGCTACTTATCAGCAACAGGACCAAATTGTATGGTACATATATATTCAAAACCCAAGTTTAAATTGGACTCTCTGTCGTCATTAAAGTGGTGCTTTGCCACACTGGAACCATGTGCTGAAAGCTGAAGAAAACCGGTGCCAGTTTCTACAACCAGGAAAACCTCATTAATGTTGAAAACGACACCACCCTATGTATTCACCTGTAATACAAATGTGGAAATGTGTTAAAAATACAGCCAAAATGAAGAATTGGGGTGTATCTTTCTATTTTATTAGCTGGGGTTTAAATTGCAAAATGATTCGTATTTATGACTTGTTGAACACAAAGGAATGAAGTAATTTAAATGTTTTTTGTTAAGCATGCTTACACTTTGTCATTACAAAAAAAAGTCAATAAGGTCTTCATCATACAAAATCATATGATGTTTTGAGATGACTTAGGCAAGGCTGGTTAACTCTCCAGTGAAATCTGACAAACATCTTTCTTCACTTCAGCCCTACATAGATGGTCACATGCGGAGGAGTTTTAAGAGTCCAAGAGACTTGCCTTGGGTCATTTGAAGTGCAAAGATTTATTGTTGGTTACTGTGAAAACCCATTAGGTTTTACAGGAATACAAAAAGGGCCATGTGCCGCAGGCCTCCAAGTTAAGGAGACCCCCCTACAAGTTAATCTAAGGAGAACATAGTCTTATACATACAGCTTAAAATAACAATAGAGGCCAAAATATGGTGTACTGACCTAATAAGAATTAGGTCTGTTCTCTTATTGCCAAGCTTCAAAGTCAAATTCGTGCACTTAATGTATCATCGTTGGACCTCAGCTCCCCATTAAATCAATCAGGTGGTTTGCCTAGTGGAAATCCAAGAAAGGAGGTTAGCTGAGGACATGCCTGAACATGCATGTTTTAATTAATTTAAAAGCACACAATTTGCATCATTACATTTAAAATACAGAAAACGATGTAGCCTACAAATCTGCAACCATATCACGTAGAAAGAAACAGAGACGTGTGTTATAATCCTGAGGATCCCTTCTTTCATATCAAATCAAATTGCCCATGTTTTGTAATCATTAATCATTGTATTAATATTAATGACTATAAAAAATATTTCTGCGTATTCGTGTTGTATATCCAGATTTCCGACTAGGCTGGCGGATTCCAGAAATCCAAATGTAATCAAAGTGGAATGTTGCTATAATGACATATGAAATACAATGGTTTCCGCATTTAAAAGTGTGAGAGCAAGCAGCCGGCACCTTCCTCTTTCTTTTCATGTATAATGACATTTTGATTGACCTATAAGAATGGCCGTGAGTATTTTATAGAAGTGTCTGAATTTTAAGCAAGCCAATCAAAAAGTTTGAAATGATCAACGACAACGCATGGGAATAATTCTAGTTATAAAAAGAAAAAAACATGCAGTGAATAGCACTTACTCTGGAACCAAAACCTGCTGGGAAGGATACTACCTGTTCCAAATTGATGAGTGCTGAACCTACGCATGAGGAGAGTGTTGCATTGAGCAGACTTGCTTTCCCAGAAGAAGTGGAGCCTGACTGATTTATAAGAAAAACTCACAAGGTCTCATTCTGGCTCAGCATCTTAAAGAATATTTCAAAGGGAGTATAAATATTCCCAAAATGCAATTAAAAAAGTCTCCTAGAATAATTGCACTGCTAGGTCCCTCCAGTGGGAGGGCGCTTGGAAGATGCCGCCACTAGTGGACACTCATTAAATTTAATATTTTTATATTTGTGTGTTAAATGCAACAGTACTTTCTCACTATATTTAAAGCCAATTCAGATGTGACTGCTTATAGAAAACATAGCATTTTCCTGAGCCCAGACTGCAGGGGTTGATAAATTGATAAATCAGAATAAGAATAGGTATTGTACTTTGTTAGTGCGAGTTATATCCTACTTTCATTGTACTAAAGCTGAGAGAGGTATATGATATGAAAAGTCATTTAAAACGCGCCTGTACACAAGTGTTTCTAGGCACGACAAGACAAGGAGGGGGAAACAGGAGGGCAAACAATGATCTTATTATGGCCTTGTGTCATTCATATCACACAAGTGCGGGGAAGAGGGAAGAAGTGCAAAGGGAGATGGGGTGAGGAGAAGTGCAGGTGGCTCAATAAGTGCTGCCAGAGGGTGGCTCTTAAGTGCAAAAAGAAGGGTCTGTAGGGATACAGATAGACTGTTAAGTGCTGAGTGAGCCCGGAGGCAGTGCAAGGGCAACTGGACATGCAGGAGCCTGGGCCCGAGTTCAGGGGTGGCCAGGTGACCAGTGCGCAGAGCCATCATGGACATTAGCAGGGGAGAGGAAGAGAGAAAGCGGAAGCAAAAAGGAAGGTCTTGGGTTTTTTCCGGAACTGGAGGTGATTCTGCTCAAGTTTGAGAGAGGCAGGGAGACTGTTCCAGAGGGAGGCCCCAGCCGAGGAAAGAGATGTGCCCCCCATTCTCTGCTTGGAAAAGTTTCTGACCCTCAGAGAATTGGAAGTGGATGAGCGGAGAGCTCGAGAAGGAAGATGTTTAAGGAGAGAAAGTTGGAGGTAGTGCGGTCCCAGGCCCAAGAAAGCCTTGTGGACGATGCAAACGGTCTTGAATTTGATCATTGCAGCCACAGGGAGCTAGTGCAGAGATTTCAGAGCTGGAGTGATACGATCCCTGGGCTCGAGGCCAAGGACAAGTCTCGCATTCCTGTTCTGGATGTTTAGGAAAGGTTGAAGAGTAGAGACAGGCAGATTTGGAAAGAGGCTGTTGCAATAGTCCAGCCTGGAGAGGACCAGGGCTTTAGAGACGGAGAGCTTCTGGGGAAAGTGAGAAAATGCAGAATACCTCTGAGGAGGTGCAGCTGAAAGTGTGACTTCTTAGAGACGTCGGAGATGTGAGGGGAGAAGGCGAGGGTGGAGTCAAAGATGACACCACAGTTCTTAGCCTCACCAGAAGGAGCAGGAAGAGGGCCCAGGGTGGGCAGCCAGAGAGCGCAAGAGGAAAGGAGGGAGCAGGTGTCCGGATGAGGAGGATATCGGTCTTACTGGCATTAAGGCAGAGATCATTGACAGCACACCATCCCTGAATTGCAGCCCGACAATCTGATATGAGAGAAGGAGCAGAGAAGGCTGAGGGGAGCCTGAAGGAGAGCTCGGTGTCATCCGCACAACACTGAAAGTTAGAACAGAATGTAGTGATGCAGTGGGCCAGAGGTGCCAGGTAGTGGTTGAATAGCCAGGGAGAAAGGATAGACCCCTGGGGAACACCACAAGTAGAGAGAGATAGAAGAGAGATTACATTATATAAAAGATTACATTTATGCTTTTTCTGAAACAGGAAACACTTTACATTGCCAACAGTGCAACATTTTGTAAATGATAGCTAAAGTAATCTGAATCCTCTGTATTCACAGGCTTACTCGAATACTTTGGACTGTGAATCAGTGGCCACACTTCATAGCCTAAATAGAAAATTGCTTGATAATTTATGACATATGAAATTATAGATCGGTAAAAAGTGAAAGGGGATTTAGCAATCCTAATTACACTCCCAGCAAACATTATACCAATATAAATACATTCACTCTTCTCTCTCTTGACATTGCACAGTAGGGAAAGGGCTCTGCACCTATGGGGACTGATTTGTGAAGTGAAGTGGGAGATGTACTCATCCAAGAAGAAGGGGAGCCCTGTATTGTGAAATCAAGGAAATCATAGGACTTACCATCTGCCGCCGGTGCCTGGCCGCTTTGGTCCCACCTCCTGCCATCTTCATCAGGTCAATGTTTTCCCCCCGCGATGCATCATTGGTAACCACACCCCACTCATGCTCTGCTCCCACCTGGAACCTCCATACCATTTCCTGGGCCAAGTCCTCGCTGAGTCCAGCTAAACCCCCCTGCTGTCTGCGGCTGGGTTTTAGTGGATCCTTCTGAGCGAAACTGGTATGGCTCACACCACTGAGATTACTGTCGCATTTAAGGATTTACCATCTGCCTGCTGCATCCGGTGACTGGCTACTGTCATCACACCTGCTGCCATCCTCATCAGGGCACTGTTCTCCCGCGTCTGCTGTGTCATCGGTAGCCACGCAGAAACCAGAACAATCATCAAATGACCCACATTTCATCACAATCCTTGATCTTGCCCTTAATCTGAAATGAAACTCTTTCTCGAGCTGAAAGATGTATTAGGCTAACTAAACAGTCCTCAACCGAGGGTGTGGTGTTACTCTTCCTGTACTTCCGAATATGTTGTCTAGCCACTATAATTGTTCTATAAACCCATCTCAACTTATCACTGGATATGCCCATTGGTGATGGAAGCTGTGATGCTGGAAATGCCTCATGGAGGGACACAACCTCCTAGTCCTACCACTTCTCTGTGTGTTTTCTCTATTTTCTGTCACTGAGGTCCAGCCTGGACCGCTGCCAGTGCAGCACTTAATTTTATCTTTTGGTGAACACCCATGGGATACCCGTATGGCACCCCTTATGTGTGTTTTTGGGCACCTGTGTGTTGCCCACAGAGCAGGGTTTGGGCTGGTGGCAGCTACATGCTGACTTGACTGTGACTGAGTATCCTCCATTTTGGGATACCCAGGCCCTGCCTTAGGAATCAGTGGATTCTTGAAAGAAGGCAAGAGGGCCCCTTTGGCCTCTTGGTTTCTATTGCCTTTTACCTCGTTTCCCAAATTCCTGGGAAGCCCTGACTCTGTCTCTTTCGCTTGAATGGCTGATTGGTGGAAACACCAAATAACAATGGGGGTCCTGGGAGACTCTCTGCCAGACAGGAGTCCTGGTTACAAGAGCCTTACCCAGAGTCTTTAGCTCACTATCTTTCACAGAGAAGAAATATCCCAAACATATAAGTATTTGTCCTGCCCTGGGGCAGTCCAGCACCGAAACACCATACATGTCTCTGTTCTTCCCTTTCCCCCTGACTGGCTGTTGGGTGGAAATACCATACATGGCTCTGGGGCTGCCTCCTGTCAGAATGACTGGTGTCTTCCCAGGTGTTGTGGGTACACCCTACGGGTGGGACGTGTGTGAATGGAGTTGGGATTTAACTCACATTCTCTTTTGTGGGTGTCTGGTTTTTGTGTGTGACACACAATGAATGAGACAGCCTCGACTGAAACAGACAAGAATGCAGTGTAGTGTAGTGTGCTGAAAGGCTGGGTGCTTGCCTCAATTCACATTTCCTTGCTATGGGTGTCTGGGTGGAGTGAATGGCCTGAATGCCTGAGAGCCTGATCGGCTACCTGCCTGCATGAATGCCCTACTGTGTGATTGTCTGACAGAGCATGGCTCAGCCAGAGCAAATAAGGGAAAGATGTGTATATCTGGAGACCTCTCGCTTATCAATTTGTTCAGTAGCTGAAGTTGAAGCTTAGCAAGAAGAAACTGTACATTGAAGCTCAGCTGGAACAGAAGTCTGCTATTGCATTCCTTACACAATCCAAAAGCTGTTTTGTCTCCAAAAGACTGATCCAGAGAAGACCTCTCCCCAAGCTACCAGGGACAATTGTGCAAAGCTGCTACTCTTCATTGCAGTATCCTGGAAGCCAGTGCGGTGTGCCTGCTGTTCAGAGAAGAGGACTTCTAAACCCAGAAGATGAGTGCTGGACATCTTGAGCCAGATAAGTCCATTGGTGTTGCCAGGGTCTACAGTTGCATTTCATGACCACTTAAAGCTGTTGCTGTCTACCGCCCAGAAGACTGGCATAGTGCTGCTGGACACCCGCAGCTGTGAAAGTTCCAAGGACATCCTTGCAGTCACCACTGACCACTTTTTACTGCCGGAGCCCAGAGTCTGTGGGTACAGTGGAAGTCTGCTGGTGGGTTTCCCGCCACCAGAAGCTAACAAAGATGTCTTGAGGGTGCAGACTTGGTGAGAGCCCGAGGTCCACTCCAGTGGTCTAGTCCAGGTTTCCATAAGCCGTCCAGAGGTCCGTGCTGCGGCTGCAGCACCGAAGAACCGAAAGTTGGAAACCCCCAATATTACGAAACCCAACACCAAAAGTGACCTATGCACCAGTCACTGCCCGAAAACATCAAGGGTCCGCATGGGTCTATTCTCCATCGACCAAACATTTAAGGAGGTCACACCAAGTTTCACCTTCCCAGGACTTCTTCAGTCTGAGAAATCATCGACCAAAAGAGAGCACTGCGTAGAGCCCAACTGCGGCATTTCCGAAAGACTTTGGTTCCTTTTTATTCTTGGACTCAGCATCCCAGTGGCTCTTTCTTCCAAAGGGGGTCCATCCTCAGAGGGAATTGTTGAGTAAAGCCGAGAAACTCTGCCACTTCGCCTGCCGAGGCACCAAAGGTACTGCGATGAGGAAAAGCCTCTTCTAGCCTCAGGATTCGTCCAGGGGTCCCAGAGACATCTTGGATCCTGTTCTCCTGTGGCCTTTCAGGTACTTTGGGGTGATAGTACCTTTGAAAGAAAGCACAGAGGTATTGAACAATATTGGACTGGGCTGTAAAAGACAACATAAGTTACTCTCTAATTTTTTTATTACAGGTTGCCCAGGTGGGGGGGATCCTCACTGAGATTTATTTATCTAAGCTAAAGAAAGTATTCTGCCACTGTTCACAACTAACCTGCCTTTCTTCCTTATTCTATGCTGTTAAAACTGTCTGCAGTTAGTGCATCTATTACGTCGTGTGTGGTACCACATACAGTGTATATATTTACCATTCTTTGAATAAGTATTCCAAGTACAAAGGGCCTCATCACGAGTTGGGCGGTATACCGCCGGGGCAAATAGCATTACTGATATGTGTATATATTCCTAAACTCTTATTTTATATAAAGAAGCTGTGTTATCACCTAACCTAGTGTGTGGACATTCCTTTGTGGGGGCTATGGGGATTCACTGTACTTAAGAACCTGGCTGCATCACCTCCTGAAAGCTTAAGCCTGGCTGCTCGTCCATAGCTACCAAATTGAGAGCCTTGCTGGGGTTGTTCTGTGCCTTTACCCTACCACATAGTTGAGCAGAAATACAGATACCCCCCTCCAGTCTTTACAGAAGCAATCCCAATACACATGCAATCAGTATTCGTGGAAATGCTTCAGTCTTTTTCAACTTTTTAATGCCTGGAAGGCTTGTCGGTTTCTCACTGCTCAAATTACACAGACTCTTTTTTCCTCTCTCGTCTTCCCTTGTCTATTGTACTGTTCTAGCCTGCTCGATGGTCTTCCTGCTTACCAACTTGCTCCTCTTTGTGCCAGCCATAATTCTTCTATCCGTCTTCTTTTTTGTTTACTTCATTGGGAGTCTGTTTCACCTGCCCTTCTTTCTGATTATCTTTTAAATCAAGTCCATCGTTTAATTTTCTCAGTATTGTTTTTAATTGTCTGTATAGCCTATTCCCCCTGTCTTTCTTCTCTGATGCCTTTTTACTCTCCTGCCCATCCCCTCCGTTACCAGTCTCATTTCTTTCTATCTATCCCTTGCCCCTTTTCCCCCCACTCTCTCGTTTGCACTCTTTCACTTTTTTAGCAACAAAAAACTGTAATGCTTTCAGTCTTTCTCGCCACTCACTTTCTTCTCTTCCTCTCTTTAGATCCTGTTTTCAGGACCAGCTTTTCTCTTCTTGATTAATTTATCAGTGAAGTGTTTACACTTCTTTTGTACCATGTTTCTGTTTGTAAAGCGCTTTAGCGTAAATCGATACATAAATAAAAATAAAATATTTTTCCTATACTGGGTAGATGAATCAAGATCCACTGCATTCTAAATGTATAGCCTTGTTTTTCTAACCCAAACCTGCAGAATTAGATGAAATTCAATACAGCATATAAATCATTTTTGATAGTGGAGAAAATAAAAGTTTGAGAATGCTGTTTAGGTGGCTTTATATATATATTTAGGATTAGAAACGTTAGAAATACATCATTTGACATTATGGTGACTGAATGTGTGTGTGCTACCTCAAAGCAAGATTGTTACAGGCAGGCGAACTCCAATTGTGTATGTACGTTTTCAACAGTCATATATACAAATGCGGTGACTTGCCCTGCATGAAGTAAGGGGGCCTGCTTTGATTTCTACTATTAAATACATTTGAGTTTTGATCATCAATAGCACGTTTACTGCCCCAGAATTGAGTGGGACCGTATAACAGGGAGTGTTAGATCAGGGATTGTGCTTGGTGAAAAGATCAACATAGCAACAAATATCTTAACAGTTCACACAGCTTGTGGCACTAAATAGAACCCATTGAATTGCTCACATGGTACTCCACACTCAGGCATATGGGAGACCAGTGCATTGCTTATACTGTGCGCTCCATTTAAATATCCCAGACCCAAACACTTTTTATTGCCTGCACTGTTTATGCTGCATCTTTACTGTTGTAGATTTAACATGTCATCTACTGAGCACATTACCTTGATTAAACTACTCCATTATTCAACTATCCCCGATTTTGATCAGTACACTTCTTATACTATCTTGCTGCATGTGTACTATTGTCTGTTTAAACAGCATAGACAATGCACATCACCTTGCTTTAGTGGTTTTCCTCTTCACTGTGTTCTGCTTAAGTAGCATACACGAAAAACCTTATCTTCAATATAAAATGCTCCTTTCTAAATATCACACACTACGTGTGTTGTAGATGTCTTATACTGTATATGCTGCATTATATTGTGTTTTTCTACATTCATACTGTACTCTGCATTCGAAATAGCATAGGCTGTACACACTCCACTGAATATACTGTGCTATTGTTTATTTTATTTATATCGCGCACCTGACCCAGAGGTAATTGGGCGCTGGTAGGACATTAATGGTTACATGGCATAGTATAGACAGTTATGTGCATGAGAGATGCAGTTCAAACAGTCAAGGTAAGATTACAATGGTAGATATATACATTATACACATTATAAAGTCAAACATTACGGTCATAGCAATAGTACAGGGCAACATATTTACAAATTATGCAGTCCCACCTAAGGTCAGTGCTGTCTAAAAACTGTGGCGTTTATGTTTTGTTAAGTAACCATGTGATAACATGTCTTCTGAATTTGTTGAATGCTTGAATAGTTTGAATATTCTGAGGGAGAGTGTTCCATAGCTGGGCGGCTAATATCGGGAAGCTAGTGCCACCGGCTCTTTTTAATTTATATCTGGGCACCGCCAGACATGGTATGTTGGATGATCTAGTGGTTCTGTTAGACACTTTCCATGTGAACTTGTCTGTGAGATAGGGGGGGGGCTTGGTAGTTAAGCGCTTTGTGAGTGAGGCAGATAGTTTTTAGGTCAATTTTATCATGTATAGAGAGCCACTTGAGTTGCTTTCTGGTTTCTGATATGTGCTCTCTTTTGGGGATATGTAACGCTGCCCTGAGTGTGTTGTTTTGCATGATCTGCAATTTATTTAAGATGGCTTTATTGGCACCTAGGTAGAGACTGTTACAGTAATCCAATTTGGATTGTATGAGCAGTCTAGCCAGTGTAAGGCAGCTGGTGGGAGATAGTAAAGGTCTGCAGGCTCTGATCAGCTTGCCGGTGTAGGCAGTGGCAGATGAGGTCATGTTTATCTGTTTAGTTAAGTTAGACTGGGCATCGAGGTAAAAACAATGTTTTTACATGTTTGGCTACAGGTATACTATTCCCATCAATGAGGATGCTTGTATAGAGAGGACTTAGTTTGAGCAGGTTGTTAGGTGAGCCAACTAGGAGTAACTCTGTCTTATCATCATTCAGGCAGAGGCCATGTGTGGCCATCCATGCCTGAATGATGGTGTAGACTTCGTAAATCCGAGCGACGTCTATATCATGAGTTCCTGATAGGGGTAGGAGTATCTGGGTGTCATCGGCAAATTGTGTAGATGACACCCAGACGGTCCAGTGTGTCAAATAGTGGCTTTGTAAAAATGTTGTACAAAGTGGGCGAGACGTAGGATCCTTGAGGGACTCTGCAGGTGATGGGGATGGGATCAGCAGCTGTCGAAGGTGAGAACACACGCATTGTTCTGTTTGCGAGGAAAGATTGGATGCAGGAGACTGCAGAACTGGAGAAATGAGCCGCTGATGAAAGGTGGTCACAAAGTATAGAATGGTCCACCAGATCAAAAGCCGCTGTGAGGTCCAGTAGGAGTAGGATGGCCATCTTCCCTTTATCTTTCAATTCATCGATCTGGCTCTTAAGGTCAACAAGGGCAGTTTCTGTGCCATGCTGAGGTCTGAAGCCAGATTGACGGATTCCGAGTAATTTTTGAATTTCAAGATAGTCTTGTATTTGCAAGTAAGAAATTCTATCCAAAATTTTCAGTAAAAAGGGGACTGTCGTAATTGGTCTATAGTTAGTGGGTATAGCTGGGTCAAGGGCATTTAGAGTTCTGATCTGATTACATATACTATACTGTGCAGTTGCATTTATATATGTACTGTGCTGTGGAGGGTTGCCCAGAGCAATACCAGTGCTCCCTTGCCTGCTGGACCTAGAGACCCAAGCTACTCCTCACTGATGAGGCCCAACAAGGTTGAAACATGTTTGGGCATGCTTGTGGTCTTGTGCAGAAGGGATGTGACCTAGCAATTTGGGCTGGACTGCCCCTTTGAGGTGGGACCAAGCCTGATTTGCGTGTGGTGTTTCCCCTTCTGTGATGGCTTGGCAGGTGAACAACAATGGTCTGCAGGGGTGCCCAGAGCAATGCCAGTGGTTAAGATTCATTCTAAACCTTCCAGCCATCGCCGCTTTGTTTGTGCTTCTCAAATAGCATCGACTTAGGACTTCACACACTGTGCTGCTTTCCCTGCATTTGAATATCACAGAGTTTTTATGTTTCTTTGTTGCTTTTTGTACTGTGTCTCTGTCTAAATAGTACATATTAAGCACATAACACTGTTCTTATAATGTGCTCAACTTTAAATATCCCACCCAGATATATTTTGTTAGACCTCCTTACTGTGTTGTGCACCATTTATAGTATTTTGCCATTCACACAAGCACATTCCATTGCTTGCTCTGCATCTCCTGCATTTAAATATCTCAGGCTGAGCTCGTTCCATTCTTATACTGTGTGCGGTGCATTTTTTACTCTGTCTGAATAGTATGGATTAAAAGGTCTTATTGCAGCAGTTTTTGTATAGTGCTGATTGTTAATCACAAAAGAAAGGCAGGCAAAAACAATGTCCTTTCTTACTCCCTAGGTGTGTGGGAGATTCGGCGTGGTGTACTGGTTGGTTTGAGCACCGCCGGTAATGATGGCGCGGGATGTGCGCTGTAATGCGGTAAGTAATGCGCTGTGCTGCGCTGCTTTTGTCTTGCCTTGCTAACCCGCGTTTCCTCTCTTCCTTACAGGTTGCGTCATTTTCCAGCAGGTGAGGAACTCCGAAGCGATGCTGGCCATAAGGTGAAAAGCCAGGTAAGCTTCTTATAATGTTTGGGGTTTAAGCAATGCCAGAGTAGGTCTTTTCTAATGTTGTCTTTCTCCTTTTCCTTTTCAGGTCGCTTCGTTCGGTAGGTGTGCGGAGCCCAGAAGAAGCTATTCACTGGAGAGTGGATGACGGGATGGAGATTGCAGGTAAGATTTCATTAAAGATGTTCTTTTTGTCTCCTCTGCAGGCTCGTTGCTCTGAGGTTCGAGGGTATCACAGGACACAGTGAGCGTCACTTGCAGTCTGCAAAGTAACGCGAAGCGTGCTCTGTGGCTTGGGTGTGGTTTAAATAGCCTCCCAACAAAGTAGTCCAGGTAAAGTAGTCCCAGGCCACCACACCCAAAACACTATACCGCATAGCGTAGTTCTTAGGAACGAAGCTATGCTAATGCCTCCATGTTAACTGCAGGTGTAAAGAAAAGTAGTCCCCCTTCAAACATGTTCTCCATAATGAATATGAGCCTGGCGCCAGAGTTGCCAGGACTGACTCCAAGAGAGTCTTGGGAGTGGATGCAAGGCCTCCAAGGCCTTGATGGAGTCCCGAACCCTGTCCTTACCTGGCAAGTGGGCTTGCCAGTGAGGGTCTGGGGTAAGGGTTGTGACAGCAGGCTCCAGCCACTCTGGTCTGGACTTCCCTACAATACCATATGTGGGTCTTACACCCAACAGCCAGTCAGGAGAAGGGACAGTGTCAGGGCTTCCCATGACTTTGGAAAAACAAGTTGCAGGCAATAGAAATCAAGAGGCTACATGGGCTATCTTGCCCTTTATCAGGAATCCACCGATTCCTGTGGCAGGGTCTGGGTATCCGAAAATGGAGGATATTCAGAGGACCTATCAAATTCAGCATGGAGCTGCCACCAGCCCATACCCTGCTCCGGGCACTCTGTGTGGGCAACACACAGGTGCCCGGAAACATACACTAGGGTTACAGGTTTGTAACCACACCCAAGGGTGCCATTAGGGTATCCCAAGGGTCTCTGTTCACCACAACCACAAAGAGGAAGAGCTGCATTGCCATGAGTCCCAACTGGACTCGTGTGCAGAAAACAAGAAAGAACATACATAAGGGAGTACAGGACAAGGAAATGGAGTCCCTGTCCCTCCAATGCATTTCCAGCATCACAAAGAGGTCTCCTGGTATTCGCGGTTGGCAGCACTGTAAGGTCACAGCACATTGGGAAATGGCTCGATTTGTAGTTCGTCTTGGGATGGTTGGTCCCACTAGCCAAAGGGAAGGAGTTGTCCTCTTCAGAGCTCCTCTGTTGATAAGAAAACAGGGTCAGGACAGCAGTGGTCGCTTCATGGTTACTGGAAGGGTCTGCAGGCATCTCTGGTCATCTTCAGATCGTCTGTTCCAGTGGTCGACTTGCTTTCTGCCTCAGGGACCTCACCTTTAATTCAGTTTTCCCATTCACTCCTCTGCAAACTCTCCCATAAGTTTACAGAAAGGTGTGTGTGGATGTCCAATCAGGACAGACAGCCCCCCCAGTGGCAACTGGTTCCATTCAGGCACTCTAACACTCCCATGCCTGTTGTCTGCTAAACTCGTCTTCTGCTTCCTGTCCTCGCAGACACACTGGAGCCTAGGCAGGGATACCAAAGTGTTCCCACAAAGAAAAAACACACATTCTGGCCTCTCCCTCCAAGAATGGCACTAGAAGGGCTATCAAAGGACAGCCACACAATAAATATTTAAAAAAAAGAAAGGAGCCACCATGTTAGAACATAGGTACCCTACTTTGCATAACCGAGACTGGGAATACAGTCTGCGGTAAGAAATAGCACAATAGTTGGTAGAATACATCCACTGCCACCAGCCATAACTTTAGGGTTGTCATTGTGACCAAAAAGTCACAATGAGCAGAGGGGAGGGGGATGCTATGCATCCCCTTAGCACTGCACGTAGGGTGGTATGTGCTAGTCCCTCAGGATTTAAAGTTTTAGGAAGGATACTAAGTATCCCTCTATCCTTAAGAACAGTCGTTTTCAGGGATAGTCAAAGAATCTCAAAGGAGAATTCAAAGGGTCCCAAGCAACACTGCACTTAAGGTGCTGTGTGCTACAAAAGTTAACAGACAGAAATGCCTTTGAAGAGATATGGAGGAAAGCAGACTCCATAGAAAAAGGTGTAACACACAGGACAGAGTTCCCAAAATGTCAGAACAAATAGGAAACAATGAGGGGGAAAAGTCTCCCCTCATTCAGCATAGAAAGAAAAAGGCCCAGAAGACCAGCAAGACGTGCTGGGGGGCTGGGGGGGTTCTCACTGGGAGAGGGGATTAAGCATGAAACTGATATATCTCCCTAACATGATGTAAGATAGGGCAATAATGAAGAAGCTGTATCATATAATAGCCCCTCAGCGGACCCCTGAGAGGTTCTGTCATAACTGATGAGACACAAAAACTGAAAATATTGGATATATGGATTAGTTAAATCAAAGCTCATCAGCTTCATTTATGTTTTGTCCTCCTATGGGTATGAGGAGAGCAGATGCTTAATTTAAATGTGGAAAGAGGTCAAAGGTTTTACAGTTTTAAAATTGTGTATTCCAATGCTTGTGAAAGGGCTCAAGCCAGGGTCTCCACCTTAGATATTGTTGCTAATGAAACGTTCCAAGTTGATTGACAGAAGGTTTCCCTGCAGAGAAAGTGTTAGCGTTTGGTGGCTGAGGCATACCTGTAGTATGTCAGGACAGCGTAGCTGGTTCTTCATAGGGTGTTAGGTTAACACAAGAAGTTTTGGCGTCTCCTGCTTTCTTCACTCCAGTCCCCGCTTCATCCTTGCGGCTCTGCAGAGACTTGGACCACATGGCTCTGGAGCAGTTGCAGGACCACGCAGTTCACCTCCTCAAGGTCACGCCACTGCTCGTTTCTCTCGGTCTATTCGGTTGGTCAGGCGCTTGGCTTCCAATGTCATGCTCCGCTGACCATTCATTGACGTCCCCACCACTGGGGATCAGCATCATTGCAGCTATACGTTCCCGCATTCAAAATTCCTAGTCTGTGCTGGCTTCATGCTGGCTGTGCTTCCTTTTTCCTAGTCCTTTCTCAGTCTTTACTTCCTGGGGCTGGATCCTCTCCAGAGCAAGGTCTGAGTCCTTCTTTGTTGTTGTTGATGTGATCTTGAGGCCAACTATTCTCTGTACTATGATCACTCTTCTCTGTACTATGGTCAGTCGCCGAGACAATCTTTATGTCTCCTTGAGGCCAACTCTTCTCAGTACTATGGTCAATTGTTGAGATGATATTTATGCCTCCTTGGGGACAAATCTTCTCAGAACTAAATCGAGGCAGCCTGTTATTACTCTACAGGTCTCTTTGGTTCTTCTTTGCCCGAGTCATTTTGATTCATAGATCAAAGATGAAGGAAGCCTTACCATAACAGACAGTAGTGATTTCAGGGATTTCTACCCAGGACTTGGTCCCAAGGGTAAAGAGGTCAGGGAGTTCCTTCATGCAGCGGGAGTCCTTGTCCCCATGAGGGGAGTCTCTCCCTGTTAGGTGCTACTTTCCACAACCCCAAAAGGGACTATTGGGTAGCAGCCTCACCTCCCTAGCCTTACAGAGACGAGCTCCGCTCTGGGGAGAAATGACGAGCTCCCACAAATCATTACATGAGGATGAGAAGGTAGTGGGTGCTTGGATAAGCATGGCCAAGAAGATGGGGGGCTGAGCAGGCTTCAGTGAGAAGCAGGCAGTGGTCAATATAAATTCTGCCATGTCTGGCACTGCCCACGCTCTAAAGTCCCCCTCCTGATGCTCCTCAAGCAATTAAATTTCAAAGGTGCGAGAGCCATACACTTGCTCTCTACCAACATGCCCAAAGTGTCATTGAGCCAGTGTACTCTACTGTCAAGATGCTGCAAAAGCCTCCTCTTCCTTTTCTGACAGTTTGCTGCATACTGATTGCTGCCTGGTGGGGTGGAAAATGGATAGCTTTGGTTTATCCTGCAGTTCTATCTCTTCAGTCAGAAGGTTGGAACAATCCTATGATCATTTGTCATTTATTTATTTGTAAAGCGCAGCCAGGCCCAGGGGCATATGGGCGCATAAGTTAGATCTGGTTACAGTTACAATAGAAAGCAGTCAACAGTAGTTACGTTACAATTACAGAAGGTACAAACATAGTATTGCAAGTGCGTACAAATATACATTAAATTACATGGTGTGCCGGCATCAGTCTAGCGTGCTGGGATCCGGAGGATAGGCTGTCAAGGAATCCAAATTGTGGAGCCAGCACCTCGTGTTATGTTTGAACAGGTTGAATGAGGATTCTGCACGCAAGGGCGCGGGGATAGTGTTCCATAATTTGGAAGCCTGAACAGGGAAGCTAGCTCCACCTGAGTTATGAAGTTTGAATCGCGGTATGGTCATGGTATTAGTTTGTGCTACCCTGAGTGGTCTTGAAGAGGTGTGGGGTGTAAGTTGGTTTGTAAGGTATGCTGGGGCAAGGTTAGCCCTGGCTTTGTGTATGAGGGCCAATGATTCAAGAGCTTTTCTGTGCTCGACAGGGAGCCAGCGTAGTTTACGTCTGGTCTCGGATATGTGTGCTTTTTTAGGGATGTTGAGGGCAGCCCTGATGGCATTGTTTTGGACTACTTGCAATTTGTTGATGTTTTTGTGACTAGTGCCCAAGTAAAGGGCGTTGCAGTAGTCTAATTTGGATAGGACTAGTGCCTTGGCAAGAGTAATGCCATTGGGTGCGGAGATGAACGGTCTACATGCCGTGATCAGCTTGCAGGTGTATGCGGCTGAGGAAGCTACTGCATTGGTTTGTTTGTAGAAGGATAAGGTGGCATCGATGTGGATACCAAGAGTTTTAGTGTTATTTGACACAGGGATGAGGTTACCATCTATGGTAAAGGCTTTGAATGAGGGATTGAGATTTTTAAGTTTGGCATGAGTACCCAGGATGATTAACTCAGTTTTTTTGTCATTGAGACACAGTCCATGGTGTGCCATCCATGCTTGTATTACCGAGTAGATTTCATTAAGGGTGGTACCCGTTATAGGAATGAGTATCTGGGTGTCATCCGCGTAATTAGTATACGTGACAACCAGAGCGTCAAGGATATCAAAGAGTGGTTTTGTGAATGTATTGTAAAGTGTCAGGGACACGCAAGAGCCTTGCGGGACTCCACAAGGTACTGGTGAGGGTTCAGCAGATTCCGTTGCAGAAAAGACCCTCATGGTTCTGTTCGCCAGGAAGGAACTAATCCAGGCCGGGGCTGCGTCTGAAAAGTGTGCTGCAGATTTCAAGTGGTGACAGAGTGTTTGGTGGTTGACCAGGTCGAAAGCTGCTGACAGGTCGAGCAGTAAAAGGAGTGCAGGTTTGCCATTGTCTTTCAGGATATGGATCTGAGTAGTAAGGTCTATTAGTGCAGTTTCCGTGCTGTGTCTTGGTCGGAAGCCTGATTGCCTAAATCCTAGGAGGTTGTTTGATTCTAGGTAGGCCTGTATTTGTAAGTAGGCTGCTCTGTCCAATATTTTTAATAAGAACGGTACCGTCGTTATAGGCCTATAGTTAGATGGGTTGGCTGGGTCAAGAATAGGTTTTTTAAGGAGAGGAATGACCCAGGCGTCTTTAAGGTTATCAGGTACTATTCCAGACTTAAATGAGGCATTGATGAGGTTAGAGATGAAAGGTGCTAGGTCGTGCGCGGCCGTTTTGATGATCGGGGCAGGGCAGACATCACCTTGGCAGTTTGAAGGTTTGAGTTTCCTGATGATGTTTTCCACTTCCCAAATAGAAAGGGGTGAAAAGTTGAAAGGTTTACAAGTTGGTTTGAAAGTGGATGGTCGGTTAGGTAGTTGAGTATAGTCAGGGTGAGCTAGTAAGAAGGATTTTTTTGCGTTAATTTTGGCTTGTAGGCAAGCTATTTTGTCTAATAAGGCCTTCTGAATATTGCTACACCATAGTGTGTCAGTAATACATTTGTCAGTGGGGGCAATAGGGGATTCTAATTCTTTCAGAATCTTGAAAAGTTCTTTAGTGTTCGATTCCACTTGTGTAATCCTTTTGTTATAGGTATCTTTTTTAGCATGCAGTATGGCCTCTTTGTAACTAGAAGAGGCTAGGGTTAACTCTATTTTATTGGATGCTGTGGGGTGTTTTTTCCAGTGAGCCTCGGCGGTTCTTTTAGTTTTGCGTAATTCTCTTAACTGCGGCGTGAACCAGGTGTTAAGGTGACGCTGTGGTTTAGGTTTCCGCAATTTTAAAGGGGCAATGGTGTTCAGTGCTTTGAGAATAGCCTGGTTGTAGATATCCACTAAGACTGTGGGATCAGCATCTGAATCGATATTATTCAGAATAGGGAGTAATATAGGTAGGAGATTGTCAAGCGTAATGTTTTTCTTATTTCTCGTGCAAGTGGCAGGGGCGATGATGGGCACCACGGGGGGTAAATTGGCTTTGATAGCGAAGGTTAATTTGTGATGATCCGACCAGATTCAAGAGTCATTGGATAGGAGGTCGATAGGACAGTTGAGGTGGGAGAGCCAGTCTAGTGTTCTACCTTTGATATGAGTAGGTTCGTGGATAATGTGTGTATGACCGAGTTCGGATAGGGTGTTGGCTAGGTCATGGGCGTTAGTGTCCCTAGGATCGTTGAACCCGAAATTAAAGTCCCCAAGTAAGATGATTTGAGAATTAGGTTTGGTGTTTATGGTTATAAGTGATGCAATGTCCTCTATAAAAGAGGATATGGGTCCTGGTGGGCGATAAGTAAGGTGCAATGATGCCGTGTGGTTGGGTGAGAGAGGGAGCTTAATTGATAGGGATTCAGCTGAGGGGATTTGAGCGTCTTGGATGATTTTGATGTCAAAGGTATTTCTGAATATGAGGGCGAGTCCGCCTCCCTTCATTTGGGTGGTATTTCTGTCAGATCTAATGATAGCGTAACCATTGGGTATGGCGAGGGCCAAAGATGGGCCGGATGCAGCATTGAGCCAGGTTTCTGAGACTGCGAGAAGGTCAAGATTTTCATTAGTTATAAAGTCAGCTATATCAAGAGCATGGGCAGGAAGAGACCTAGCATTCACTAAGGCAGCTTTAATTAGTTTGTCTTTTTTGGGAGATTTTTCAAGTCGTATCGATTTTTCAGGTCGAGTCTGTAGAGGGCTGTGGGCTAGATAGTCTGAGTCGATGGGGGAGCTGGCCAGGTTACTACGGGCTCTTAGTCTAGAGTTTCTGGTTAAGATGCTGGGGTGGTGAGAGTAAGGATAGGTCGGAGTACTAGTTCTGGAATTCAATCTAGTGTTTCTGTTCAATAGGCTGCTAGGGTAGTGAGGGCATATATGAGTAGGTGGTCTAGTTCTAGTATTCAATCTAGTGTTTCTAATAGCTGTGGTGCAAGGTTGGTTAGGTGTTGGTCTAGTAGCAAAGTGGCGTATCCAGAGTCCTGGATCATCCAAATACGGGTTTGCAGATGTCATGGTACAGGGCCGCGAGGAGGAGGGGTGGTTACCGTCCATGAGCTGATAAATGTGTCATGAGTAGTATGAGGGTTGGGTTGGCTAGTCCAGTGTCTACTGTATGTATACAGGAGATGGATGAGAGTCGATAGGCACCAATACATGATGTGGGTGGCGTCACTAGTACTCAGGTAGCTGGAGACCTAATTAGCGACCTAAAGCACAACACTGATTAGTGAGTTCAGTGTGGTCAGAGGGTAGCCATGAGGGGCAACAGCAGTGGATATGGTCAGTAGGATGACCATAAGGTGCAACACAACAAACAATGTGGTCTGTAGGCGACCATAGGGTACAACACAAGAGTCAATGTGGTCTGTAGGCGACCATAGGGTACAACACAAGAGTCAATGTGGTCTGTAGGCGACCATAGGGTACAATACAACAGCAGACCAAAAGGTGTAACACAACAATCAATGTGGTCTGTAGGCGACCATAGGGTACAACACAACAGCAGACCAAAAGGTCCAACACAACAAACAATGTGGTCTGTAGGCGACCATAGGGTACAACACAGCAACGGACCAAAAGGTGCTACACAAGAGTCAATGTGGTCTGTAGGCGACCATAGGGTACAACACAGCAGCGGACCAAAAGGTGCTACACAAGAGTCAATGTGGTCTGTAGGCGACCTTAGGGTGCAACACAACAATCAATGTGGTCTGTAGGCGACCGTAGGGTGCAGCACAAGGCAGTACGGGAGGCAGTAATGGGTGTTGGCTGTGTTGTGAGACGGAGACAACTGGAGACAGCAAAAGTGAACACTCTACACATACTAGGTGAACAGAGTATGGTGTGGATGTGCCATGCAGAGATCAGAGACACATGGCAAACTCCATTAGAAACCAGCGCTTGGGCATAGGTCTTACCAGATAGTTCTGAGTGGGGATTAATCCAGACGGTCAGAGCCTGCTCGAAGATAGATGGGCGGTGCGTGTGCAGTGTAACGTAGGTAGCGTAGGGATGCCGAAGAATAATGCAAAGTGAATAAGTGGAGCAGAGTCCAGCGCCGTGCCGCCAGGTGCGGACAGGGGCAGACAGGAAGGGCCTTTGAACTGCGGGCCTTCGGACGTGCAGGGCCCTCTGACTCTTGGGTGCTATGCCTCCTTCTTGAGTTTACCCATCTGTGGGGCATTTGTAAAGGAAACTAATACCATATGCATTAAAGAGAGAGACACAGGGAGGGAGTCAGGACGACATAAAGCAAGCCATTGTGCGAGAGAGACATAGAGAAAGCTTTAGTCCAGGGACACCATTTCACCAAAATGCCAGGGGTAGTGGAAGTGGCAATACACGACCCTTGAGCCCTGATGACATCACAGGACGTGATGTCATTTGACCCCACCCCAAAGTGATATCGCAGCAAGCGATGGAACACAACCTTTCACCCGTTGACAAAACAGTAAGTGGCATCACATAGCATTGTACACTATCAAAAATATGGTAACGATATCACTATAATGTGGTGTACATTTCATACAAGAATGTATCGCATATGTATCGTTAAGATCAGTTTGTATAGGCCCATATAACCAAATTACTGTGAATGCAAGCAGACATCCATGACCAAATGGTAATGATGTGTTATTATATAGCACTTACGCTTAAGCGCTTTATATAGAACAAATATACACCCAGTATCACCTTATATAGAACAAATATACACCCAGTATCACCCAACCTGTGTTGGTACTCATTTATCGACCTCAGAAGGATGGAAGGCTGAGTTGAGGCGTTTAAGAACAGACTAAATCAGTGACTCACCCCCTGAAGTGTGCCTGAAATAAACCTTTAATGAGCAATTATTGTATAGAATTCCAGAAAGACACATTATTTGGCATTCCTATTCTTTCTTATTTAGGGTCAGTGCTGAAAGTGTTAGACTTGTGGCACTCCTGTTATTATTTTTCTTCTTTTTTTAAGGGGCCTGAACAAGAAAGCCAGCCACTCCAGGAGTAAAGAGCCACATGGTGCTGGCCACCCCTAAATGATGTAGCTGCTTTAGTCACTGAACATTCGTTTTGTTTACATTATAGACATTTGTGAGGCAGGGGGCACTATGACGACTCTTTCCCATGATCAGTGTAGAATTGCTGTGCACATAAGTTCATATTTTGCATATACTCAAAGTGAACAGCTCTGGAATCTCAAAATCGAAGCTTTGGGCCCTATAGAACAAATGCACCTGATGGGTGACATAAAGCAGGGTCTTAATAGTTACAGTAGTGCAAGAGGTCTGATGTTTTTAACTACAACTTCCATGATCACACATCAGTGACTGTGCTAGACAGGGCTCTTGGGAGTTGTAAAGCAAAGTATACAGAGAGACAAAGATTACACATTCCCGAGTTGGTGTAGTAATGTTGCCTAATGCTGCATCACATTCAAGGGGACAAGAAAGAAGCTGCTAATGGTATGCTAGGTTTTGAAGGTTATGGCATGTTGTCCTGTCAGCAAAAGTTGTAGCTTGATTACACCGAGAAGCATTATGTTCCACTATGGAGCTGCCATAAATCGGCTAATCAGCACAAGTGCTGTTATCTTGTCTTTACAAACACCTTATGTCTGAGAGTAGTGCTGGCGATAATCATCAACTTGCTGGTTATAAACATGTAATGCTGTACTGTAATTATACGAAAATTAAATACTGTAGTGACTCCGACTCATAAAAGCATCTGTAGTATTTTAGTTCATAAACCGATTAATTGTGCATACTGTTTTTCTAAACAAAGATACATGTTCCTGTTGCAGCTCCCCTCCCCCCAACAATGTAAATTCCCCACCATCCATGACCATAGATACTGGCCAACAGCAGCCACAAAACATTCATTAGGGATCTGATTGGAAACCATTGGCAACCACTATGTATTTGGGGATGGTGCACAGCAATGGCACCAATCAATTTCATGGGACACCAAAGTGAAGGAACTGATAGCAGCTGGCTCCAGAGGAGAAGGGGAAAGTGGATGGTGGCAGGCCCACAATCATCCAGTAAGACCCGTTGAAAGGCCATCACTAAAGTCAACAGCAACGTGGCAGATTAAAGTCAGGTGTGCTGATTTTCTCTAAGAGGCAGAGAGTGAGAGAATTAAAGTGAGTGTTGTAGGGGGTGGGGCGGGATAACAAAAGAAAACAGTGGGGACATGACGGGTGTATTTTAACATGGAGCGCTGGAAAAATGGTGCCCCCCAACCAACATCGCGGGTGCAGTTTACCAATCACTTCAATGTACTGTAGGACCAAACCACAACTCCCACAAGTTGCTTGCTCAAATGTCACTTTTTTCTCTGCCCTCGACAAATGACTAAAGACTACCACTGCCATCAATTCAACTGTAAAGTAACAGTTTCAATGTATTGTAATTCAGACTACTGTACGTGTCATCAACATTTCAGATATTGTCTCTCACACGAAAGACCCATTGCTGCAACACACGACCAGTTCTCAGGGCAAG
This sequence comes from Ambystoma mexicanum, assembly GCF_040938575.1. Taxonomy (NCBI): domain Eukaryota; kingdom Metazoa; phylum Chordata; class Amphibia; order Caudata; family Ambystomatidae; genus Ambystoma; species Ambystoma mexicanum. The sequence continues at coordinate 1,269,961,256 of NC_090929.1, read as the reverse complement.
TGGCCTCAGAGTTTTAATGACGTTACATATGCTCTGCACCAGCATGACATGGATCTAATTGCATGCTACAGTATGGTATACAAAGGTAACAATACATACTGTACATATGCACTGTTGCTGTTTTTTAGTGCTCTTTTCCCCACATCTTTATTAGAGTATATAAAATCAGATCCCAAAAAGCCCAGAATATAAAAATAAATACATAAATGATGTGTTCTTAACCAAGTTTTGTCCTCTATGTGTAAACAGGGGCACACTTGCTTCCCAAGCAGTAATATTTGACGAGTCACCCAGATGAGGTATTTATTCATTTGATGGGGCTTACACCAGGTTTGAAACCCTGGTCCCCAGCCGGTCAGATGTGCACCATGTTGGATTTCAAGCCCCAAAGCCATGGCTGCAACATGCAGGGAGAGGTGCCTGAATGCCTTTGTGCTTTAATGGTACCTATGTCACACACACCCCACACAGGGCTCTTGAACAATCGAAGCTGCAGCTGCTTCCACCTCTATTGAATGACATGGAGCCCCCCCTACTACCCTCTAGTCATAAAATGATCAACAGTGTCCCAAAGGGCTGAGTTAAATTTGTATGAAAGAAACATTATAGCCAAAATAGTGTTGAGATGTGTGGGTGATGCGGCAGATTCACAAAAATAGAAAAGCCTCATGTACAAACATTGCTCTCAGGTACTGTCCAATCGTTGATCAGAGAAAAGAGAAATGGAAGTCAGGGATGAGCGTATGGAGAATTGCACTGACAAGATGATCCCATGCTTTACCAATACTGTGGTCTATACATGGTATTTGATAAAGTGTTTTTGGCAGTTTATCAGCTCTACCTCTCATAGCTCGAGGTACAGATGCAGGTTCATATGGCTCAGACCACACCAGTATATAGGCATAAAGAGGTCAAAAAATCTAAAACCTGCCCCAAAAAATGTATTAAATTAGACGGGAAAAGAACATGAAAAGGGGGCTACAAAAAGCCGTCATCAGCCCCCTCGATTGGGGAAAGAAACCGACATAATAGGGACCCACAAAAGAGACAGAGGGCCAGGGGTGCCTGAAAAGTCCAGATCGTATGTGCATGCACTAATGGTGTTAATAAGGATGGTGGATTAACCAAGTAGTCATGATGTTAACCTCATACTCGGAAAAGTACTACCATGCAAGGCTGATAGCAACGCTGGGCTAAGTTTCAGATCATATGATGCGCTGCCAGTGTTTCAGAAATAGTTGGACCCCCTGCAGGTGTTCAGTTCCTCAAATGAACATAGATCTGGGGACCAGGGTTGGCAGTGCAGCAGTAAGTGACATCCCTTGGCACGCACCAAGGAATTCACGCTGGGACAACAAATGTATCGAAAAGTTAAAGCACTTCCTGCCCCACACTCAGAGAATGTGTAGACTGCATTCACTGGTGATGGACACACCAGGAATCTGCACCGACTTAATCAAGAAGAACAAACACGCAACAATAGCAAGAGCTCCAACACCTGTGCAACACAAGGAGTATGGGTGGTGGTATCTTTCGCTCAACTGATTGTTTTCTAATGTTTTACATTGGGGTTCCTGAGATGAACAGGACAGGAGCAGAGATGGTAAATGTTCATGGGGGGTTGTGATCAAATGAAAGTTTCCTCTGCGGCTGCACCCCAATAGCCATATCTCCATACAAGCAGAAAAAATGCTTTTAATAAGTAAGAAATGCCATGAGCTCGCATTTACCTGCACAGGTATACAACTAGAGAAGCCTCACCCTTTAAAATGCCAAACAATTCAATCGGAAAGAATTCAAGAACAGATGAACATCTTGGTGGGAACTGGTTCTCCGAAAATGCCAACAACTTGTAGTAGATTAGATTATAATTACATCTTTTTTAGAGGAAACCCAGCGAGAAGATCGAAGGATAACATTACAGAGGTTGTCTCTGATTTATCGTGCATAACAGATCTACCGAATTGTTAAGGGACTTCAATTCAGCACTCCAACTAAGTCAATGCCTGGTCTGGGATGCCCAAGGGAAGCCCTTATTTATATATTTTTATGACAAGTTATAATCTGGATGATAAACCCTTATATAACGCCCCTCTCTTTGAATCCCCCTGACCTCACTGAGCCAAGAAGTAGGTTTGTTTTGCAATTTACAAATTTATTGGAAAATTAAACAAGATATATATCACACTTTTATAAATAAATTAATATTTGATAACACACTTATGAAGATAATGTTGATCAACAATGGATCCTAGCACACTTTTTTATCAGTTAGGAGTTGGTACAGAAAGGATAAAATAGCTGAGAATGCTTCATGGTTTCAAGGAAGAGTAATCGTGGAAAGGAATGCAGTACAGAAATAAACTGATATGGTTTCAACAAGAGATAATATAACCACTTTTCCCCTTGTGGCAATTCACTCCCTCCTATGCAATATAAAGAGATGGAAGGAAAGCACACAGTTTTCAGGAATACAATCACAATACAATATGAATTTTAGTTCCCCCCTAGCAAGCTTAGAACACAGGGATGATTTTAAAACACAGGCAAAATACTTAAATGTGATTTGCAAAGAAGTGAAAATATGCTAAAAATGCTTTTAATTCCCTATAGGCGATTCAGGGTAGGTGGCAAGTACTTTGAATTAGTTCAGGTCAACACTATCAGTGATTCATGAGGGATTATTAGGTTGAAAATGGATTTCAGCAATGCAAAGCAAAAGACAGCGATTTTTGACAGGTGGTGAAATGAGCTAGTTGCAATTCGCGGCACTTTTTCCGAGTGCGTCGAGCGCAATTACGGAAAAACTATAAGGATTAGATTAGGGCTTGTTGGAAAGCTGGGGATCGTAGCTCTAAAATGAAAGTTAAATCTCGTTCCTAGCACATGCGGTTCTAAAGATACAGACAATTTTGTGGAGGTAGATTTTCAGAAATAAAGTAGTGATTCAGAATGGCAAACGACACTTTCACAGGTTTAAAGTCAGAGAATGGACACGATTTCTATGATGCAGTTCTGGACAGGTTAAAATGGTTTGAATCATATGATTTTAGACTAACTGGCACAGTTTTCAGGATACTCACTCCTAGTCTTGGAAGGAATGGGCCTCCGTCACGGATCTGGTCAATAGGTTTAGCTGCGGTTCCCTCGCCACGGACGGTCTCTGGTACCGGTTCTGCTCACAGCGATCTGGGTCAGCTCTGCTCTACTGGTCTGGATCTCTGGTTCTGGCAAAAGTTCTTGGCACTGCACAGCGGTCTGGTCTGGATACAGCACTGCTTTCTGGGTTCTGGCATAGGGTTCTAGCCAGAATCAAACAGCACAGCCTGGCTGTTGAAGAGTCAGGTTCAAAACATTTTGGGGCCTGCTGAAAAGGATTCAGCTTGTAGTTCAGGCCCCTCTGCTTAAAGTTCTGGAGTCTAAGTTCTGGATCTGAAGTCTTCTGGATATTGTCTGGTCCGGCAAAATGCTTTGCAAGAAATCAGTTTGAAATGGAAAAGTGAATGTCTCTACCTGGGTCTCAATGACTCCTTTTATGTCTTTTGAAAGTGGGTGGGTCGGCTGACTCTCTATGCCCAACCCTCTCATGATTTGATAGGCTATAGACTTTTCTGTCCTCTGACTGGAGAACGGAGTAGTGAGTCAGGATGAGTCAGAGTGATGCTATTTTTATAGCTGGCTGAAGTCCCTCCCCTTTGCATTTACTTAGAAAAACGATTTTTCATAACCACCCATGCTTCCCAGATACACAAGTTGTTGAAATTACATGTACACATTGCAGATGAATTAAGGTACATTCTTGCTCAACTCCGATCTTCCTAAGAGCTTGGGTTCAGAAATGACAACTTATTTTCATTTTTAGTGGGTTTTGCCATATTGGACTTTTACCCAAATTTACACAGAGGTACACCCCCTCTCTGGGCATATTACAGTAAATTACTATGTCTCTAGCATAAACACAGTGTCTACAATATTCATAATTCCTGGGGTTTTGCCTCAGAACATCACAGACCGACCAGCTGAGTCTTGAACCGTGAGTGAAATTGTCATTTTAAAAATCTCAAAGTTGTACATTTCTGTCATCTGGTTACAATTAGTCATCAGTATTCTTATAATACATATATTTGCCTTCAATTCAGAAATGTGTCTGGGTCCGCCCCCAGAAGCTTGGCGAGTCAGATGGTCACATGGCCTGTTTCTCCCAGAGCAGTGTTGACAGTTAACACCCAAATCAGCATATCATATTCAGTGGAAAGAGGCTATTGTTCCTTTCTGCCAGGCTGCAGGAAACTCTCCTCCACTCCTAATTTACCTGTCAAGGCGATATCCTGTACTGTTGGTGGTAAGAGCAGGTGTGAAGACTTCCCATCCTCTTGAACTTTTAATTGAATCAGGCTGCTTTCTTGTGATGGCCTGAGAACAGCAGGGGTTGAGAATTCTCATTAATCAGCAAGCCTTTGAAGTCCCAGCTAGCTCAGGATCCTTTTGCAACTCCTGAAATACAGTTCTCCTGTCAGAGTTTAGATTGCTAGCGCCGGTTAGTGTCAAATGCCGGTACTGCACCCATTTTTGACAGCTGTCTTGAATTAATGTCTTTCAAAAAGGGGATTCAGCTTGACAGCATATGATTTTAGCTGACATCGTTTTGATGGGGATCCTTGCAGTAGAGTGATGTAGAACACCCCACCAGAAGTTGGATCTTTATAGTGGTCTTGTGGGCCATGATTTTAGCAACTTTTTACACCAATGAAACACATTTTTGAACAGCTCTGGGTGCAACCAAAGGATGGGTCTGGGAATTGTCAAAAGGGGATGGTGGCTTATCTGTCAGGTTTTCACTGCGCTTTTTCTGGTGGGCAGCATTGCTTTTTCTAAGTGGGCAGCATTGCTTTTTATGCTACCAGCAACGCACAGTGATGTTGTAGGGCTCGGATGCGTGGGTGAAAACATCCCACAGAATGAACAAATTGGCCAAGAGGCGTGGGAAATAGACAATTATACCTACCAAATTGGGTCATTGACCTTATATGGCTTGGTCGTAATTTGAAACTGATACACCAGTACTTGCAGCATTTACAGCAGTCCATATGGAATCTTGGACTTTCCTTGAGGTTCCACTTTGAAGTCTTTCCTTTATTAACATCTCTGCTGCCTTAATTCTAACAGCATAATACATTGTAGAGGTGCAATCAGACATGCTCACCTTAAGATCCACCCCTATACTGCCTATATGCTGGGGTCCAGAGATGACTACATGTGCAGTACCAGTAAGAGTGCCAATATCACAGAAAACATTTGAAGCAAGATACCCATTAAGGACGCCATACCTAAATACCTGCAGACATAGTATTCTTTTGGATGAAGTGCCAGAAGAAATGTGTAGCTAAACAGAAAAGGGATCCTGATGACGTCATAAGAAATAAGGAGCCGACATATCCAGAGGATGAATGGAGAATAGTAAAGTAAACATACTCTAAAAATTGAATAATAGATGGTAAAGATGAGCAACATCTCGGGCTCGAGATGCAGCTGCTCATCATTTTGTAATGGTTTAATACTGCAAAAAGCTCAAAAGAGTGGTCTCCTAATCACATGGGTGAGATTGAAATAGCCTGGGTCGAGCTTTACCGAAACTAGGAGGTACAGTGAAGCTGTACTCCCTTCAGTTCCCAGACGGAGTCCATGGCTCCAAGGCCAAGTTCAAATGCTAATTGTCTGACACATTGTAGAAGTGATGATAGATAGTGGGTTAATTGAAGAAGAGACATGATCACTCCGAGCTTTCATGCACCTGGGATGGTAGCCTGTGTGCTGCTAGCGTGAAGAACATTCTAGAAGGGTACAAGGGTGCCAAACCAATCACAGAGGGTCATATAATGAGGAACCCTATAGTTTAAAGAACCAGTTAATCGTTGTGTATTTAGTGATGATGGTGATGACTAGTTATTGAAGGTGGGTTTAGAAACCCACTTGACTTAGATACCCAATCATAAGCCTTTGGCTATGTAGAACATATACTTATACGTTCACTGAGAGCCAATCAAGGGTGATCATAAGTTTTAGTAGTTTGCCACGTAGTATGACGTCAGCAGTGACAAGTTTTTGTTATAAAAGAACTTTTTTTAAAATGAGTTGAGATCAAGCTGTGCAGCGTTGTTTGATGCCCGTTGTACTCCGTTTTAGATGATTGATATTAAAACAAAGTATTTTGCCAAATCCCCGAGTCGTTCTGATTATTGATGTTTGAGTAATACCTTTCATCCCCATCCACCTCTTGCTTCCTCATCTTAAAGGGCTATAAGAAGTAAGAGTTCAACATTAATTGGTCATTCAGATAACACCCGGATGGTGAGTGATGATGCGGGTTCCATTCACCAATGATATGTCCCGGGCTGTACAATACTGTTGGAAGCATATCAGATGATTTGGTCTTTGACATTAAATAGGGTGCGGATAAGCATCTCAAGGCTAATCACCTCATTCTAGCCCAGAACAAGCCTGCAGTGAATGCATTCAAAGAACGCAACCGGAATATTCTGGAAATAGATCTGCTATTAAGCAGAAGCTAGGGTGCCATTCTGGATCGCTGCACAAAAATAAATAGGTGAGATAATTGCGTGCTCCCAACGCAAAAAAATAGGTACCAAGGTTGCAAACACGTTACAAGGCGCCCGGGAGGTTGATAAACAGCTAGAAACTGGTATCTTGATGAATGGCTATAGAACACGGCTTACTGGTAGCATATGAGTAAATGACCCTGGCTCAAATGGCTTTGCTAGCAACATATAGTCCAAAAGCCCAACAATCAAAATCCCAAAAGTTACTTTTTCTGGTGTGTGCCAAGCCTAAACAAGTTGTCATGGGACAGCATCTGGGAATTTAGGAAAGGAATATCTCCTCCTTCTGGAACACCATCAGACTATGATGTGAGCTTGAAATTCCATCAGGAAAATAGTTATTGATGAGTTCTGCAGCCTATGTTCCTGTAGTCTGACATCACACCAAGAATGGCAGATTCGCTATGTGCTCATCTCAGACAATTCCTATTATTGTTATCAGAGTCATCAACAAAACTTATCTACAGGACTTAGAGTTGGCAAAAAGTCAAAATCGTGTCCTGATCTACTTGTAGCCAGGTCAAATATTAACACCAGGACTATATAAAATATAAGGAATTGGAAAACAAATAAGCCCTTCTGTGACTCATCAAAGGCATCTCCACATCGCGTATGCATTTTCTGACAAGATCTTGCCAAACAACATGCAGTGATGGCAGTCACTGTAGCTTGCAAAGTAACCAAATCACTGACACCAAAGCTTTGTGACACAGAGTTTAGAATTGTATGATAAGCATGTGAACAACACAACTGTACACTTGTGAGATTCTTTCATACATCCTTTTAGTTCACCCAATAAAAGAGTTGTCTTCAAAGTTGGCTATACCTGCTTTGCATTTCTGTAATAAGTACTTTTATTATTGTTATACGTGCATATATGGTTTACAAGAAAACTCATACACAATTTATGATTTTACAAAAAAACGTCCATGATTAATAAGCAGTATAAGAACCGTTCACTTTATCAAAATAATTTAACTCATACATATAGTCAATCATCTTTTAACATATCTCAATTCATTAGATCCTGAGATTCAAAATGTGCAATTAATTCATTATAAGGTAATAGTTCTCATGTTTATCTATCTCCCTAGTTGAGGAACCAAAATACGAAAACCTTAATTTAAAAGAACTTCCTCACAATAGCATCCCAAATTCATCAATTGATATATTCAGGTTCATTTGAGTCCCCCCCCTCGCCAAGCATCAATCACTACATCCTTATTCTAAACACTATCAGTGCTATACACACATTTGCCAGATACATTTTGTCTAGTTGCTTCTAGACTGGGATATTCTCTAAACATGTGTTAATGTCTCTAATGCACATGTGAGACCACATAAGCGACTGTAATGACACGGTCTTTCAATTTTGGAGCGGGCTCCCAAGATCTCTGGGGTTTCTAGCCAATTTAATCAGAATCTGATCATTGTTCTACAATTCAGTTTATCAGGGAAAAGTTTCATATAAAGTTGAATATACTATACGAAGGATAATATCTATAATATTCCTTACTTTAGGCTAGCGTTACAGTTTTTGCAGAATAAAGCCCCCAACCCGCCCTGTCACATAACTTTGCCTTTTCCCACATGCGCTTTAGTTGTGAAATCATGTGGTCATTATGATATCAGTAAAATGTGTATGTTTGGTTCTGAAGTAGAACTCTTACAAAAAATGAACCCCTTCTAATGTTAACCTATGTAGTCAGTGAAGTCAGCCCCAATTTCCTTCTGATCTGGATAATGGGGGGTGAACTAGCAAGCCCCAGTGCCTTTCGCTAATAACTCCGTTTTAATCTCTCTAACCATCTACTCATATCCATTGTAACAGCTTACAATACATACAACTCTAGTGGGGCTAATCTTTGTTTATAAAATAATGGCTGAGTTCATAGAGAAGTCTCCAAACCATCTGTCAAATATATTTAACCCTGCAGTCAGAAGCAACCCACTTTTAAACCAAGTATTAAGTAGTTTTATTTTGAAAGATTTCTCGTGTAGTATCACTCTCAGATATCTACAGTCCATCACTTGCTCCAGTGGCAGCGCTTCACAAAACCAAGTATATTTCTGTAAAGGTTTATTTATACAAAATATCATGATGATTAATTTGGAGATGGAACTTACTTGAAAAGCTTCCAAGGTCGTTGAGGGCCAATTGAGCCTTCTCTCTGTGTGGTCCATTAAGATGTTTTCTGCATACAAGATACAGGCCACATGTTCATTACCTCTCTTGGGAGGAGGGTAAGGTTCACGTTTTGAAGAGTCTTGCAAATTTGAGAAGTCGAACATTAAATAGAAACAGTGCACGCATGCACCCCAGTTTCAAGTAACGACAGGTATATATGCATTTAGAATAGTGTGCCTCCTGGTAGAGCCTAATTTTAACTCTTGCGTCAATGTGTAGTTCTATAACACATTGAACCATCTAGGTTCCACTCATATACATACCCTACATACCCTATTGAACTCTGCCAAATAATCTATAAAGGCTAAAAATAGATGAATGTAGTGGGGCAATTGTTGACTAGAGAGCATGTACCCCCAAGCTTTCGTCGGAAAAAAATGGAATTACAAAATCAGAAAGGACCCATTTGAAACTGCACCTTAAATTCTCCTGGAAATGCAGCGGGCACAAACAATAGTTAGTTTTGCTACACAAGTAGGGACAGATGATGCATTAGCTTGCACAATATGTGTTTCTAAATAGACCAGACTAGGTGACAGGTAGGCATTTACCAAGATAGCGTCTCACTACACATGTAGGGCAACATGGCTATAATAGGTAGGGTCATGTTGCAGCATACCCACAGGTAGACAAATCATATGCCAGGCATGCACCGGGACTCGGTAGATAGCAAATAAATGCAGAACAGATGTGTCCTGCAGAGGAACAGAACTTACCATTTTAAATTGCACCAGCAGCAGAGAATTGAGCACTACAGCTTTAAGGAAAAAGCCCAGTTAAACACGCTTGAACAAATACAGTTAAATCAGAGAAAATGCTGTAGCCGGCTACATGGTAGCTACTTCAAAGGAATGCGAAGGCCCAAAGACTTCATAAGGAGGGTTGCATGGTCGAACAAGAAATTATTGTGTGCAGTCAGCTGTCAGAAAAATTGAGTTGCAAAGACACAGCAAACTGTTTCAGGTTTGTGGGACGAACTGGGCATGCCAGGAAGTTAGAAAGAGTTGGCAGATTAATGACGTAAATAAAGAAAATCAGCTAATTACAGCGAAAAGATCTTAGCAGGGTGAAAGCAGGATGACTCCCGAAATAGTTATTCATAAAAGTGTCAAGAGAAGGATGGCGATCACCGTTGTGCGAAACATGTCCTTGAGGCTCTGCGATTATGGCGTTGGAGGTAACATGGGCTATTTGATTTAATTAAAATAAGGTGATGCACTTGTCTCACTCGCTCTCTTACCTACATAATCATGTCATCATGCAGCCAGTTCTTGGATAGTGTGACCACATTCTGACCGATGAAGCACATGTTTCTTTTTCACCACAGAAGTAATTTAGGGCCTATTACTAATATTAAAATATGATGAGGTATCACTTTTTATGGGTTGGTTCATGGGTGGGAGCTTAGATAACAATAGTCCAATCCCTAGTTGTGCACATATAGGTTCCATATTTAGCTTAGTAGAGGGAGCCAATGACCAGGAGCGATATATTTTCATAACTCAGTGATCATAAGGACATCAGAATGACTCATTTGTACTATATAAACTCCTGTGATCTGTTCAAACGTTGGAGAATGTTGGAGTGAGAGCATGGCTTTTGATCTTGCTTTTTCCCCAGTGTATTGCAATAAACTGGTCACCTTGCATTTTGCATACCACAATTACTCTGTGTTGTCTCTTTTTTTTCAAATACCAGTTAGAGGGCTATTTAGCTTTTTGTGACCCTCTTTTCATCTGGCAGCAGAGTACGGTTCGAGCTTGTCGATGCTGGGGTGCCCTACCACCCTGCTTTTGAGCAACGGATTGGTCACAGGAGCAGATTTACTTTGTGCACAACTTAATAGGAAGGACAGCAGGGCTGACTTTGGAGTGGAACTCTGCCTGGTCTCCCAACACCCGCTGGAAGCAACAGGAGGAGCTGGCACGTGAGGGTACCCTGGAGCCCACAGCCCTCACCGGTCCACTGAAAAACATGAGTGTGCTAGGTGCATGGTAACAAATTGGGGGTGGGGGGGTTATTGTACGGTATTTAAGAATCAGTGAAAAGTGATAAAGGATAGCCCTAGACTGCACAGTAGGTCCACTGAGGGCCCAACCTTCTTTTGAGGGTAAAGTAAATGAGATAGAGGGATAAGGATACCCTGGGGGAAACCGGAAGACAGCTGTATTTTATTGTGTTGTATTGTATTGTGGTTTTGTTGATTAAATTGTATTTTCTGGCAGCATTGTGTTGTGTTGTGAGACAGGCCCTTTAGAAGTGACTTTTCTTTTGTGTGTTGTGCGAGTAGTAGATAGTATTGTTTGATAGAGGTTGATGGGGTAAGTATGAACATTTAGATTGTGAGCGGATTTTGTTGTTGTGATCCTGAGATAGGATTTGGATTTTGGGGCATGGCCCTAAGGGAAAAGTGTGAGAAAATTGTCAAACTATTTCTGCTCTAAATTTTCGGTAAACTAACCACTATTTTACATTGTTTATTCTGTGTAAGTGCCAAGCTGAGCACGGCTTTTAAAGTTGTCACCATGTCAGATACCCCAATAATCCACCTATGCAAAGCATTCCCTAGATATAGTGCCAAAATCACCAAGTATCATGATGAGTGGGTGAAAGGGACTGCTGTGAAGATGTTCCTGTCATGGCCACAAGAGGGCACTCACTGTAAAAATGTACTCCAACACATGTGCACATACTTACATGCCACACACAAGGGTAGGAAGCTCAAGAACAGGCTAGGGGTATTAGAACTCTGCAAGGCCTTCGAAGAAGAAACAGAGGGGCCTAAGAAGGAATGGATGCTTAATATGTGTCAGGGGGAGCGCCCTCTGAGGAAAATGCTTAAACACAGCCAACAGCTCTGCCGCCACCAACTGAGGCAGGCAGCCACACACAATTCACAGTACCACCTCCATATGAGGAGAGCACACAAGCCTCAACAATCCAAGGAATATACCCAGTACAAGCAGCAGCTGTAGGGTATAGAAACCCCAAGTATGAATCCCCTGATGAATCCCTCTTTCTTCGGCAGGGGACTCCCACTGGAACAGCCTCCCTGAAACCTCTTGTGACTCATCTGCGGTTCCGGAAGCACCTCAAAACCTTTCTCTTTGCTTCTGCTTTTTCTCCTCTTCTCCCCTGCTGACCCCTCCTGGCTGAAACTGAAACTGCACTGGTTACCTGGCCACCCACTGTCCTTGGGCCCAGGTCCCCTCCCCCATCAGTCGCACACCTGCACTGCTTTCCTGGCAACCCCCGCACTTGGGGACTGTTTCTGTAACCCTTCAGTCCCACTACCAGCACTTGACACCTGATGTCTGCACTTACCCTTGCACTTGCCATCTGCTGGCCGTACATTTACGTATTGTTATTTATTCTATTATCCCATGTACTGCACTGTCCCCTCACCCTTCCCCCCGCACTTTCCCACTTCCCCCTTCCCCCTTCCCATTTACTTGCGCGATAGAATGACACCTGGCCTAGTAGGATCGTTGTCCGTCTTCCCTCTGTTCCCCCTCCCTTGCCTCGTCACACTTTGAAACACTTGTGTATAGGTGCGCTATAAATGCCATATCATATCATGAAAATAGGAAAAGGGTGAAAGTGGTAAAAAGGCGCCATTAGAGTAAATGGAGAATGAAGCCTGGCACAGCTCAGAGACACAGTTGAGGGATGAGGAAGAATATAGAGGGCTACATAGCTTAGTACAGCACCTAAAAGAACCTAAGGAAGAGCTCCGGAGAGTGAGGCATGCAGATAGATGGCCACAGGGCAAGAAGCGTCCCCACAGGTAACAGGGATACTGGAGAGACCATGATGAAACCAGAGAAATGGGTAGAAGGACACATTTTGTTGAAACTCAAATATAAAAGCACTGAAAATAGTTATGTGAAGGTAGTGCCGTATGAAGAAATGAAGCAAGCAGCCAGGGTGGAAGTCAGGAGGGAGACACAGGAAGAGATCGAGCAAAATGCACAAAGGGAGAAAGAGAGGGGACAGAGAGAAGCTGCAGAGAAGATACAGAGAGAGGAACAGGAAAGACAAAGAAGGACGAGGGCGGTAGGAGAAAGGGATGGGTATGTAAAGAGGCTAAATGAGAAGAACAGGAGAATGAGAGAAAAGGAAGAAATTGAAAAAATGAGGAAGGAGATGAGCCAAAAGATGAGCAGAAGTATGATGAATGAGATGTGAAGAGAAGGGAGTGGAACACTAACCCCAGAGACCAGGGGCAGAGATGTGTTGCCAGAGATAATGAGTGGAACATATGTAAGGGAGCCTGTTAAGGGAGTGAGTTTTGATCTCATACTTGAGGATGACGAGAGTGGAGAAAGTTACAGGGAGACAGATTGAGTAGACATGGATGGTGAAGAGGGAGGAGAAGAGGCAGCACAAGCCCCACAAATGAATACCACAGGATCAGGCGTAGGAGAGATAGCAGATTTACTGGGGCCAAACTTAAGCCTGTATCCACCCCTCACATCAGTACTGCCCATAAATGAAGACAATAAATCACCATATTTCTTAAGAAACTTGCCAGAGAACCAGCGACACTGTGTAGCTGAAATATTGGAAAGGAGAACTCACGCAGCATCATCTTTGCGCAAGAAAAGGTTAACACAATTCCCACTGCTCCGCAAGGGATTAGGGCAACCCCACTATACTCCATGGAATCAGACAGACAAAAGTAACTTGATGGATAGGCTGCCATCACTGACAGCAGGGGTGGGCCGCTGGATCTATAAGCTAGAGTGAGAGACATCTGGGCTAGCATTAGCTTTAGGTGACATGAAAAGCATATTTGCATCCATATTGGGTAACCAGGCAGAGGACATGTGGAAGCGAGCAGGCTATTCTGCAGGGGCAGAACATAACACCACTAAATATGACGGGTCACCATTTCATAATCGCAGAGCTAATGTATGGAAGACACTGAGGGTGCTAATTCCAGATCAATCAGCCATGAGTGCCATAATGACTAGGAAGATGGGGCCTACCGAGGACCCCGTGGCCTATATTCAAGACATTAAAGAACGTTGGCGTTTGGAAACTAAAGACCATTGGGATACAAATATACCAGTGTTTTATCATATTCTATGTCAGGGCCTACCTGAAGTACAACAACAGTTAAACAAGATTGTGGGGATTGAAATGAGAACATGGCCAGAGATAGAACTGACTATTGTCCATCACTGTAGGTTAAAGCAGGAGAAGAATCAAAAGAAAGTAGAGGAAAGGCAGAAGGAAGAGGCAAAATTGGTACAGAAAGAATTATCCAAAATGGCAGCAGAAGGAGCAGTATTGGTAAATACAGGAGACGGGAATAATGAACAGGGAGTTGTTATGCCACAACAGGGCATGGGTGGTTATTTTGCAGGAAGAGGGGAAGAGTATTTTTTTCCCCCAAAGGAAGAAGAGGATTTGCTCACAGAGGGAGAGGATTTGGGTTTGGTGGGAGGACAGCTCCGCTTTGGAGGCCCTGGGGGAACTGGAGCAGTGTGTTGGCCATGTGGGAAAGTAGGACACATTTCACAAGTGTGTAGCAGTAGAGGAGCAATGCAGCAAGGTGCAATCCAATATGGGCCAAGAGGAGGGACCGCATATCTAGCACCATATGGTGCACCACAGCAAAACTAGGAGTACTATCACTACACACAATATTCACCAGATCAGACACAAGCACAGCAAGTCCAGCAACCCCAAGTGCTACAGATACAGCCACAGGTAGTGCCACAAACCCACAGCCGACATTGACACAGTGGGATACCAATATTCTGCCACAGACACCATGAATAGGAGGAGTGACAGCGGTTGGGAGGGGGGGAACCCTTTTACAGGGACAGGACTGAACATGTATCTCCAATAGGACAACCCACAGAATAGCTTGATGTGCCCTATCCTATCAGTAACCACATACACTGAACAACAAAAGAGGATCGAGGTATCTATAGGCGACCAGATTCATTCTTTCTTAGTTGGCACTGGGACAGCAACATCCTGTGACAGTAGAAGAGCAGGCGTTAGCTATTCCATTCCTATATTCGAGGAAGACACCTGTTAACATATTGGGAAGCGATGTTATGGTCAAACTGAATATGTCAATATAATTAACAGAGGAAAGCATAATATGCTCTACACCAGGCATTTATTTCCAGACAGCAAAGGAATACATGCAAGGCTTAAATTGAAAATAGAGTATACAGCGGTGCACAAAAAATAATGTTAGCTAGAAAAGTACCATCATACATGGAAAAAGATTTGGCAAGTGTAACCGGCACACTATGGATGACCAGTCCATATGCTTTGGGATGTTTAAAAGGAATTGAAGCAGTAAAAATAAAATTAAAGAAAGCGGCAATTTCACCTGGAGTAAAGCAGTACACAAATGTCCAAAGAAGCAGATGAGGGTATTTCATGCAACAATACATTTGCTCACTAAGCATAGAGTGATAATTCCATCAGAACCTTTTTGCAACACTGCTGTATATATAGTGAAAGAATCTCAGGGAGGGTTCTGGAGATTTACTTATTTATTTTACATTTATAAAAAAGCACAAATCTCTCGGGCATCACGGGTTAGCCAGATTAGCAAGACTGCACCTGACTCCTTATGAGGTGGTGACAGGTTGTAGGATGCATGTCCCATTACCTCGCCCATGAGCGTGCAGACAGATGCCCAGAAAAGCACTGTGACTTGTTACATTACCATTTGATGTCCATTTCTAAATAACTCTCTTTTTCGGTTCTTGACAGCTAAGGGACGGCGGGGAGTTATCGTAAAAGGCACAGAAAAAGACAAAATAGGATTGAATACCACTACAGTTGTCAACATTTTCTTTTTTCTATGGATCAACATAGCCAACATAAGACTATAAAAGAGTGCCGCCTCCATGCACAGCTACCAGGATGCCGAGGGAGAAGAGAACGAAACCAGACCCAGGACAAGAGTTTAAGCGCATGCTGAAAAAGAAGATAAAGGGAATAAGGAACTTGAGAGTAAAGAATATATACATCACATTGCACCACTTGACGAACATTGATGCTGAACTTTGAGGCTGAATTTTCACTGGAACAATAAGAAAGGAGTTGGTGCTTTGACTTTACTTGACTAAAGTTAATTTAAGATTTCTAACACACATATCCCAAAGGAACAAAGCGGCAAGCCACATATAGGTGCAGAATTAAATTACAGTATGCAGAGGACCTTTTGAATACATCACCAAGATAGTATTTCTTCTGCTGCTGATACTATTTTTCACAAGGACAATCATCTAGAACAGACTATTTTCCATACTTTCCTAGCGTCACATTGTATAGGGACTATTTTAAATTATTTTTTGCAAAAGCATATATCTACAACTGACTACTTTTCCTACTTTTTTATCTTTACATTTTTTATTGGGACCATTTCTATTGTCCATATTTTTTATATTTTTATGTTTTTATCATCACTATTTTTATATTGGTATATTTTGCAATGAACCACATAATAGTGGAAGTGGTGAAGATCATCAATCAAATATTTTATTATTGTCATTGGATGCAAAATGTTTTGAAAAAGGTATATACAGTTCGCCTCACTCCCTTGAGAAAATACTAATTCACTATTGCCCGGTACTTAGCAAACTGTACGAATGTTTTCATAGCCTTATGTACCCGATCTCTTCATAATAGCCCGATCAATATGCCACAGAACATAACTGAACACAAAAGACATCATGGCTATTGCTGTGCTTCTGTTTCCCTTTCTCTTTTGTTGTTTTTATTTCTTATTTTATCTCACACAAAAGTTAACTGATTATGATAAGGTGAATGTGTCCCTATGGCATAATGTTAGTGAAGAAGTTAAAAAAATAAGTATATTTCCAGTTAGAACAGGAAATGGTATTCTGCCCAGTTGTGGAGACAACAAGGGCAAGAAGTATTACAGATGAGTATTTCATGACAAGGTACTTTGATAATTCCATAAATATTGAACGAAACTCATGGTATAGGTCAATGGAGAAGGTGGGGAGAGAGAGAGATCAAGGGAAAGCTGATTTGTTTGCTCACTTATCCCAGATGCCATGGCAGCCTCTCGAGTATTATACCTCAAGAAGTATCTGGGCACAGGGTGCACTGCTTGGTACATCTCGCAGTATGCCAGACCAGAGGACAATTTCAGAGACAATCGACCATGATGAAGTATGTCACAGGATCAGAATTCCCATACATAGACAACTAGGTAAAAGAAGCACACATGATGGAGAGTATAAGAATGAAAAGTAAGGTACTCAAGTACATACCATCGAGTCCAAAAAGAGGAGAAGTTGAAGTAGTGGATCACCAAATATTAATGTGTACAGATGCCCAATTTAGTTTGATTGTGCTGACAGACCGCAGTTACAAATAAAAGGGAAAGTATATTCCGCAGGAGGATGGGTTGATTGAATAATAGGATGCAAAGCAGAGGCAGTATGGACTGTGCAAATAGAAGTGATAAAAAATGCAGACAAAGTGTGCTGTGAGGAATGGAAAGAAACTGCAAAGTTTTTAACATGGGTAGAAGATGAAGCAGGGCCTCTACCCATAACCAAACTACAAGCACCAACATTATGCTATAGAAATAATAGTTCAGTAAAGCTTGGGGACAATGAAGGATGCAAACGCATTATGGATTTGTCAGGTATGAAAGTTGGCACAGCTGTACTAATGGATCATTTCTGGACCTGTGGTCCAAGAGCCTACATGCAGCTTCCAGCCAACTGGGGTGGCATATGTACAATAATGTTACTAAATGCACCTGCACTAGTAATACCACAAAGTGAGATTGACATTGGGACTTTCCTTCAATGGCACACAACAAGAAGAAAAGATCCCTAGGCCTAAAAGTCACAAAAAGAACTATCTATTTTTCCAAGGAAGTCAATGCTACATTCGATGAAATTCCAGAGAGTCATAGGCTGTTTGGTAAAACAACAATGTTCTTTATATCCTTTTTAATACCTGGCCTGCAAGCAGCAGAAAATGCACATTGGATCCAGATACCTAGGTGGGAACTGTTATAAACTATTAATGCCACAATAAAAGGCTTCAATGCCATCAAGTAGGAGTTAAGGGCGGTCAGATTAATGACTCTACAGAACAGGTATGCTCTGGACCACAGCCATGGAAGGAGGAGTGTGTCCCAAGATAGGGCCATGTAGCTGTACATATGGACCGGCACATGATGAGGAGAATGGGACCTTGAAAGAGGCCATATCCTCCTTGAAGGAGCGTCATGATAAAATGGAGGAGGAAGTAAATGACATTGAGGACGATAGTTGGTTCAGTTATCTATTCTCCTGGATACCTACATGTCTGACAGATGCATTCAAATTTCTGTTGGCAATTTTGGTACTGGTCCTAATGGCTTTTTGCATCTTGAGAATAGCAATAAGCCAATGTAAAAAGACTGGCAAGAAGGCACTCCACATGACAATAATGGTTAATGTGGCTGACACCGTACATCAGTACATTCAAACTGATGAGGAAGTTTACTGTCCTGTGTACCCATTGGGGCCACCAGCTAGACAACCTGAAGCAGTGTTTACATGCCCAAAGGATACCTAGAACGACAATGAGCACTGTATGAAATGTGAGGACAATGGCGAGTGCTGGCTTATGACATGCAGTCCAGCTGAATATGTAGCATAAGGAGGTAACTTGAAGGGGGTCACCAGAGTGTGGCTGCCTAAGGGTGGCTATAAAATGATGAGAGAAAATGAAGGTGCAATCGATGACTTGACCAGAGGGGGGGAATGTAGTGGGGCAATTGTCGACTAGAGAGAATGTGCCCCCCTGCCTTCCTCAGAAAAAACAGAATTACAAAATCAGAAAGGACACATTTGACACTGCACTTTAAATTCTACTGGAAATGCAGATGGCACAAAGAATAGCTAGTTTTGCTACACAAGTAGAGACAGATGAGGCATTAGCTTGCACAATTAGTGTGTTTCTAGATAGAATAGACTAGGTGACATGTGGCATGAACCAAGATAGGGTCTCACCACACATGTAGGGCAGCATGGCTATTATAGGTAGGGTCATGTTGCAGCGTACTCACAAGAAGAAAAATCATGTGCCAGGTATGCACCAGGACTCAGTGGATGGCATATAAATGCAGAGCAAATGTGTCGTGGAGAGGAACAAAAGTTACCATTTTAAATTGCACCAGCAGCAGAGAATTGAGCGGTATAGCTTTAAGGAAAAAGCCCAGTTAAACACGATCGAACAAATACAGTTAATTCAGGGAAAATGCTGTTGTCGGCTGGATGGTAGCTACCTCAAAGGAATGTGAAGGCCCATAGATTTCATAGGGAGGATTGCAATGCGGAACAAGAAATTATTCTGTACAGTCAGCTGCCGGATAAACTGAGTTTCGAAGACGCAGCAAACCGTTTCACGTTTATGGGACGAACTGGGCATCCCAGGAAGTTAGGAGTTGGCAGATTAATGTTTCTGCAGTCAGCTAGGCATGACAGAAGGACGCAGGATGCGAATAAAGAAAAACAGCTCATTGCAGCGATAACATTTTAGCAGGGTGAAAGCAGGATGACTCCCGAAATAGTTATTCATAAAAGTGTCAAGAGAAGGATGGCGATCACCGTTGTGCGAAACATGTCCTTGAGGCTCTGCGGTTATGGCGTTGGAGGTAACATGGGCTATTTGATTTAATTGAAATAAGGTGATGCACTTGTCTCACTCTCTCTCTTACCTACATAATCATGTCATCATGCAGCCAGTTCTTGGATAGTGTGACCACATTCTGACCGATGAAGCACATGTTTCTTTTTCACCACAGAAGTAATTTAGGGCCTACTACTTATATTAAAATATGATTAGGTATCACTTTTTATGGGTTGGTTCATGGGTGGGATCTTAGATAACAATCGTCCAATCCCTAGTTGTGCACATATAGGTTCCATATTTAGCTTAGTAGAGGGAAGCCAATGACCAGGAGCGATATATTTTCATAACTCAGTGATCATAAGGACATCAGAATGACTCATTTGTACTATATAAACTCCTGTGATCTGTTCAAACGTTGGAGAAGGTTGGAGTGAGAGCTTGGCTTTTGATCTTGCTTTTTCCCCCAGTCTATTGCAATAGACTGGTTACCTTGCATTTGGCATACCACACTCACTCTGTGTTGTCTCGTTTTTGACAAATATCAGTTAGAGGGCTGTTTGGCTTTTTGTGACCCTCTTTTCATTGATTAAATTAAATGAAATATGGTTCTAAGCAACCCAGCCCACCATAATTATTATTAGGGTATTTATTAAGTGCAGTGCAGAGCTAGCTTCAAGAAGTATTGCAGTGCTTTACAATCATTGGGGAAGAATGCAGAGAGGGAAGCAGAGAAAAGGGCAAGGATGGGAAACAGGCAGAAATGGATCTATAATCAACCAAGGAAGCACATCACCAAGTCTCAGGTAGGGTAGGGAGTGCACCATAATGCTCTAGCCTTTAATATCGAATTTGGGAGACCGTCGGGCCAGGAGCTCTTGTTTCATTTTTTTTTATTACTTCAGCAATTTTTTCAGTAGAAATGTAATCCGGCTCCAAGCTGGACAGTGCTTTTACAAATCTAATACATTTCAAATGCCCAAATTATTTTGATATAAAGTTCAACCAGTATTTTCCCCCAATTGGCCTAGTTTGTGATTTAATGTTGTTCTCCTCTTTACTATTTACTACTTTCCAGAGAGAGGGCGAATCTTATCTAGTGAACGTTGCTCTAATCACCTTTTCATTGAGCTTTTGTTGTACTCATTTATAGGTAATTAGCCATTTTTTAGATGTCTGAAATATTTTCGTATGTTTAATTTAATACTGCTTGAAATCTGGCTTTTCTGCACTTTACTTTCTTAGCTCTGTTCCATGTGTTAATTTTTGCTCATCTATAACAGGGTCCCATACTCAGTCACAAATGTTCTCAGTAAAGGTCCAGGTCCAAGAGGATCTGGTGTGGTTTGTGGAAGAAACCAGCACCAGGCCCTTTGAACTGCCAAGACAATTCTCCACTTTTCCCTTCTCAAAGTTATCATTCCGCATACAAATGAAGTTTTCATCCACGTGCTGGTTCAGAAATCTATTAAAAGCTAATTGGTTCTTTACAGACCAATTAAACCTTGTTCCTGGTGCATGTTAGAAGACATCCCTAATTTTGTCACTGTTAGGGCTTCCACCCAAACCCATTTGAGTTCCAAAGATAAAAAGGCATGATCACTATATAGAGTATATAGCACTTTTAGTGATGATACATCTTCCAGTAACTTGCAGGGTGTGAAGATGTAATGTAATGTTGATTCCAATCACTCAAGCCTCCTTGTAGGCTTGCCTGGGATGTTGTTGGGAGAATGACTATTCAACATGTACAAGCCCCAATCTGCGAAAAAGTGACAGTTTGTGTTTTGCCTTGTTGAAATATAATCAAACTTTCATGGAAAAAAACAAGTTTGCCCACAGTCTGCCCTGGGGAGAAGAGATTTTCTGTAGAAACCTTGCAAAGGCTATGTGTTTGGCTTCGGTGTTGAAAAACCCCTCAGAATTAATGGAGCCAGGGCATTTTGCATTTAAATGTCCCCAACATTCTATAGGAGTGGAGGGATAAAGACTTAACCACTGTGCCACAATTATAAACAACCTGTACACACAAAGCCCTACTATACCTTGGGTTTGAGGGAAATACATGTTGACAACAAGAGCATTGCTATATACCAGTGAGCCATCCTTGTATTCTGTATTACATTTCTGTAGAAAATCTCCAGTCACTTCTTACATAAAGGGGATCGCCGAAATCCTATTTTTAACAGCTAATAGAAACCTCACCTTCAAGGGCACTTTGAGCTGGTTTTTGAATAGAGTACAATGATTAATAAAGCCATTGAGATGGATTCTCGGGGTAAGCCATGTCTATTGAATAGCTATTAGATAATGTTTAGTTATCCAATTTAATAACTTTTCACCTTTCATCCTTTTCTTCTGACTGCTTTAGTTCCAGGACAATAGGCTCAAAGCCCAGAAGTTAACATTTTCATAAGAGTAATTCTCCACCCCCAAGTGACAAAGATCCAGGTAACCATGATCAGTCCTCCAGAACCTTGGTTTGTGCATTTGGATACTTGTCTTTTGTTTGTATAATCACTCTGAGACCTGTAATAACTCTTTGTTATTGTTATATGGCGTTGTAGTGTCAGCTGTTAGAATTGTTGATAAAGTACTTTTTGTTTTTCTTTGGGCATCATACCCATTAGTTCTCAGATAATGGGCAATGTCCAAAATCAGTTGAGTAATCAAACGCGACTGCAAAGACAATTTTACTCTATTTAACGCAGGCTCCTCACAGAACGTAATCAAACCAAAATAATTGTTCTAAAATAGGCACCAGATAGAAGATGTCTAGAAAATGTAACCTGTTAAGAGGGCAATACATTTCTCCAAATGTGACCTCCATTATGGGTTGTGTTGGTTATAAGCTAGCTCTGTGGCTTTGTAGTTGTTATAAGGGAATGGTTGGTGTTAAATCTTTCGGATAGCAACTGTAAGGATTTAACCGTCTTATTCCGAACCACCAGCACTGGTTTCTTTGTATATCTTTTACTCATGGTAGATTCCACATATAGTTCTGATGTAATTCTTCAATTGTATATATCTTCCAAACGTGACGTTGTGTCCAATGTCTCCACCACTGGGTCTGCCTGTTTTTTCTTGATCACGCTATTGGCCCATAGCTGTATTAAATCCCCCATTTCGACAGTTAGAATTCTGATATTTCTTTTATTATTCCGTTTCATTTTTGTCCTGTTCCTTTGAATGCTGCCACAGTTTTGGACTAGGCCAAACATACCTTTCTCTCGTTTCCTTTAAAGCACACTTCATAGAGAATATGCTGGACCTTTTCACCTTTCTCTGGCCCCTGTCCCCAAACCCTTTTTCATTTTCAATTTTTTTGTTCCGGTTGGCTTGGTTCAGCTTTCGTTTTTTCTTTATCTCTGGACGATCGATTACGAGTTGGGGTAGCTTCCCAGAGGCCGCCCCCCTCTTTATCATCATAATTACAGTCAAGCTTCATGCTTGCTGTTTCCTGGTGCATTGTTGGGGGGTTTGAATCCAGCGCCTCCTGGCTGGGAATCACTACTGTACTCTGCGAGTTGTATACTGTGATGTTCCGAACCGAAAAACTCATTATTCTGATCACTCTCATTGCACTGATTGGGCCCCCTCTTACATGGAGTGATCTGCCTGATGTTGCAAAGCCATTTGGTTTCAAAGATGTTTTACTAATATTATTGTCATTATTTTATTTATTGTTTGTATTTATTGTTTGGTTGTTAGTCACTTATATAAGAAATACATTCTGTTTCAAAGTGCCCACAGGGCAGCAGGGAGGGAACATGGGATAGCAGCACAATTAAATACAAAAAATACAGAGGGGAGGGGATGGCCAAACCTACTATGCCTTGTGAGTATTCAGAACGTGCATGTGCAGGAAGGTAGAGTGCAGTGGGGTAGGTGTTGTAGTGTCTGTGCTCAAGGGGGAGCCGCAGATGAAGTGCAAGGTACGGTAAGTGCTATGCGGCCAGGAGCCGCGTTGGGTGGAAAGTGCGAATCTTCAATGCAGAGGGTGTGCTGAAACATGAAAGATGCAGGGGAGATTGGGTGTGAATGGCCAGAGAATGCATAAGGGTCCAGGACACCAATCACAGCAACTGTGGGATTAGCAGAGGAAGGAAGAAGAGAATGAGGATGAAAAGAGGAAAGTCTTGAAGTGTTTTCGGAACTTCGGAAAGTCCTGCTCAAGACGCAGCGGTAGGGGGAGGCTGTTCCAGAGGAGGGATCCAGCAGAGGAAAGGGAGCGGCCTCCTGCTCTTTGTTTAGCGCAACACTTTAAACACCGAGAGCTGGTGCCATAGGATCATAGAGGTTGATAAGGAGAATATTTGGTAAGAGAGTTGCAGATAGTGTGGTCCTCGGGCCCCAGAAAGCCTTGTGGATGATCCAGAGGGATTTGATTTTGATCCGAGCAGCAACCAGGAGCCAGCAGAAACCTTTTGGAACAGGAGAGATGCGGTCTCTGGGCTGAAGGGTCTTGCTGCTCTATTGTGGATTAGCTAAATGAGTCGAACAAGGTAGATTGTGGAGAAGGCTGTCGCAATAGTAAAGCCTAGAGAGAACCAGGGCTCGGGAAACATTGAGCTTCTGGGGGAAAGTGAGAAATGGGAGCATTCCTTTGAGAAGGAAGAGTTGGAAGTGGGACTTCTTGGCAATGTCCTGCATGTGAGGGAGGAAGGATGAAGAGGAGTCAAAGATGACTCCAAGGTTTCTGGCTTCAGAAGAAGGATCAGGGGGCGAGCCCAAGGTGCAAGAGCAATCTGTTCATACAGTTGCACTAAATATTTTAATACTAAGTTTAGTGCTCTCAAGGATGACGGTGGAGAGGTTGCATGGCCCTCTACCATTGATTTGGAATAAGTCTCTATGTTTGGGGTGCTGGCCAGTAGGGGTCCCTCTGTTAATGGTGGAGCCAATCTTTCCATAGTAAAATTATTAAGCTCATCTAAAAACTCCTCCACAGATTCCAGCTCCCCCACCTGTATAAAGATCTCTGCATTCAAACAACCCCCATTTGTCTTTTTCATAGTCTCCAAGGATAGACTACCACAGTTGACCTGGTTTTCCGGGAGAGGAGAGAAAGGGCGTCAACTGCACTTTTGTTCTCAGCCTCTTTGACCAGGAAACAATCATTTAAATGAAAACAAAATCAGGGATTGTTCTGTTACTCATTTTGTCCCCCTTAAGTGCGTTACTTGAATTTGCAGGTATAATCGCCCTGTGCTTCAGCAGCTGCAGCAGCATAAGGGGAATTTGTTTATGGAGGTCCACGCTTCAATTACTGTGCAGCTTACATTTCATGCTGTACCACATTACTTTTCCCAGTAAGACGGTTTATGTAGTCCTTGTCTTACTTATGGTTGGCATCTTCCTTCTCCCTGCAGTAACTTTGTTCCTCTCACTCCCTCTGCTCAAATTGCTATAATTGCGCTTAGCCGTGGTTCACTCAGGCAAACTTCCACAGCCTCCTTCTCCTTGTTAAAAGGCTAGTCGCAGAAGTGCTCTGCGCCATGTTGCCCCACAAAAAACGCCTGTCCTTGTCATGTCCTGCTATAACTGCGCTTGGTCGCTCTTTATAGCTTAAGTTTATAGTAAGTATTGTCGTCATCGTTATTACTAATCAAGTACTCTATAAATGTGGGCCTCCCAAAGAGAAATAGGTGCATTTTAGGGGCCAGAGTCATGTCTGAAGACTCAGCCTCATATCCCATATACAGTAGGGTGACATAGCATGTTAGCAGTGGGGTAAAAGCACAGATGTACTTGCATCTTTGCTGCTACTTGTGCAGATATAATATAGAATCTAAGATGGATTGAACCAACGCCGCCATTTCTGATTGTTTGCATAGGGTCTATTCTGAATGCTTATGTTCTAATTCTCTGAGGGGGTGGTGGGCCACTACTTTCATGTGTCTTCTGCTCCCAGCATAGGTGAAAAAGAGAGAACACACACTCTGGGGGCTGGCCAGCAGAGAAGAGTAAAACGCAGTACCAGTTCAGACTACTTCCTATCTCCCACAGTTAAGGACACCTTTTGGCAATCTGTACTCCTGGCCCCTCCGAGATGGCTCGCCAAGGGCTGTGCCCTCACCTGTGTTGTTGGGTTGCTTGCGCCTACTGATAGGTAAAAGGCACTAGAAGGGACGCCTTGCTAAGTGCAAGCCCTGCATGTGAACAAAACTCTCAAAAGGTCATGCTAAGGTATAGAGCATGGCTTGAGGACCTGACCACAAGGAACAGTAGGCCCATATATATCCCTTCCGGCAAGGCTATAGACTATACACTGAGTGACCAGGATGGCCATAAGTCAAGAGCTGTGAACTCTGTGATTGGGGTCATATTTAAATTTATAGAGTTTTCCAGCAGTCCATACCAGGAGTTATGGACCCTGAAGACGGAGTTAAAGGCCAGAGTGCAGCCAGGGCATTTATCAAGGTTTACGGGACCATTGCACCCGGTACTCCCAAGATGAGGGTTGGGGCAAGCTCAGGCCACAACTCCCAGGTGCTGCCCAACGAAGATGAAGTACGGCGGGCTGGTGTCACTCATCATGAGGCAAAGAGCAGGAGGCTCTGGGTGGATTGGGTGTGTCCGGACTACATCTATTAGGTGTGGCCCAGACAAGGGGGGAGCTGTGCATAGACATGGGGGTCTTGGCGCAGCACTCCTGTGATGAGAGGGAGCGACGTCCGTAGGGCCCTGCCAGTGACCTGCTCATCAGGGGGAGTCCCAATTATTGGCAAATGTTCAGTTCCATTTTGAGATTTCTGAGCCATACCAGCTCGTACAGCCAGATATTGCCCAATTGGGGAGTGCCATGTCACTCCCTCAGCTTATAATGTATTAAATGTATGAATTGCTGTATTGTGTTGTTGGTGTGGTCTTTGTGTGTAATTGCCAACCAATAAACTCAAACTTGCTAAATGGTCATCATAATATCTTAGAAGTACACTGTAAAATATTTCTTAAGATATGGTTTAATGAGACAAGGATATGATGACCCTGCACTTCAAAGAACATCTTGCCAATTGCTAATACTTCCACTGAACCCTATTCCCCTGCTCTGGACTCTATCCCACCCCCTTCATCCATCCACCCAACCCAGCTCCTCAGCTACACCGGCACCCTACTTGTACCCCATGGACTTGTCCCTTTTGTACAGCACAGTTGCTTACCAGTTAGGTTCACCCTTTATAAACTCACATAAATAATATAGTATCCGATGATTTAAAAAAAAAAACCTTTAGTTAAGTTGAAGGGACAATTTGGTTAAAATGAAAAAAACCTGAAAATGGCTGAAACTTGCCGGTCATAGATAGCTTGACCACCACACCTTTCCTCTCTTCCCACTCCCCCACCAGCATCCCTAGTTAGGGATCTTACACAGAACATCACCCATTATATGATTGATTACCCCTACAAAGTGAAATAAAAATCAGCCACATAGTTAGACTTTGCAGTAGAAAATAATATACTTTATTCCATTCCAAGTCAAGTGTCTCTTTTTCTGAGGTTTCTAGAAGGTGAGCAGTGCACGACCTTGCTCTTTAAGTATCTGGATCTCCTGATGGCAACTAGCCCTAGTGGAAACTGGGCCAATGATGAGGGGTGGGGTAAGGAGACCTATCGAGCGGACATCACCAAAGGCACGAAGACGAGTCATTCCGCATCAGCGAATCAATGACAGCAGCATGGAGAAATACAGGTTAGGTCCAAATGGGGATCAAGGGTCTAGGCATGAGCATCTTACTACATAGTTGCGTTGCAGATGAGAGCAGATAGCCGAGTGGGCAGTAACTGGCAGGGTCGGACTGGGACAAGAAATAGTCCCAGACACCCAAAGAAAAGTGGCCCACCCCTTGCCTCAAAAAAGTGGCCCACCCCTTGCCTCAAAAAAGTGGCCCTCAAACCATCATCTGGGAATCGCGTCAATTCACGATGGGGGGCCCTGGTCTCGTGCTGTGTGCCATGCTGCTGCAGAGCTTCTGGTTGCTTGTTGGTAGTAGCCTGCACATGTGATGTGCTGGCGAATGATATTTTGGGATAAAATGGTCGGTGGTCGACTGTATGTACGTGTGGCTGGGGGGCGGGTCCAGCGGCATTCAGTGTGTGTGCAAGTCCAATGGCGGCAGTATGTGCTACAAGCATATTTTGAGTCGTTTGGCCGGTGGATGGGGCAGCAGAGGCCAGCAGGCTTGCCGCATGCTCCAATGCGGCCATTGCAGTGGCATTTGGAGTGCGGATGACTGCCCATTGCCATGCTAATCCCCAACCCTGTTCTTGCCCCTCCCTGCCCAAAACACCTTCTCATGGGAACTCTTTGAGCTCTCTTTAAGCCTTAACATCAAACGTTGCACTTGACATGCAGGCCTTTGTTTTTTCAAAGCAGTCTTCTGAGAGTTAATGAATTAATTTGAGCTGTAAATGTTACTGGTGTAATAAAAATGTCTTAACCTGGTCTGCTTTCAGCCAATCAAGTTATGAGCACTGTGCATGTCCTACAGTGAAATCCTGTTAACAGTTTTTGGCTTTTGTAAACATATCAGACATTTGCCAGCCAGTCCAATTAGATGCCCAGGTACTTGCACCATTTTGCACCTGCTATCGTTCATACCACTACAGACAGCAGGGCCTTTCCCATGCCTACACAAAAGCCCAAACTATTGGCATTGCCATTGCTAGTTTCCATCATCATGACTAAACTAAGTGTTGCCGTACATACTCTGTAAGTGTTTACCTCTTGGCTAGGTAATGCGTCTTCAAAGGGTCTCCCATATTGAAAGAGCCAATCAATGCCAAATGTCTCCACACAACCTACAATGGGAGCACTGGTAATAAAAGAAAGTAGTACTTGCAGGTCATTAAGGGGCAAAGATGCATTTGCTGACAACCATCACATGCAACATGAAGCGATGCAAATGGATGTTTCAAAAACCCAAGAAGATGCAGCTCACATAAAAAAAAAACACGTATGAAACGGGGAAAGAGAATAGGAGTTGAGCGAAATAAATCTGCTGTCCAGGCAGGCTTCGCATTTGCAGTAGGAAAGCCCTCTTATGCCCAGCACAGTATCGTATGTCAATACGTATTGGGTGATGTTCAAGTGCTCGTCTGCAGGAGATTGTATGCAGATGGTCAAGCACAATGTCTAAAGTGTGATTGTCCGGCACCTTGATGAACACTACAATAACTAGAGAGATACTGTGTGCATTTTGCACTAGGCAGAGCTGCATGGGTTAGATTACAGTAAGTGCTTTGTGTAGCACAAGTTCCGTCAGATATATACCACACCCTAGATGTAAGCGTGAGAGTTAGGAGCATCACTTACCGATTATGGCGTCTGATTTACCTGCACAATTTCAGTCACCTACCCGACAGCACGTACCCAAGGGCTGAATGAGAAGAGGTTATGTAACCCACGTCTGTTGATAAATAGTCCTTCATTGAGTGCCTCACTGGCCCGGCTGGGAGTCTGCACCCTCTGGCCTCTCCATGGGGAGCATGCCCTTGCAATGCCATAAGCATATCGATCGACCATGGGCACCGGCCCATCCTGTAAGCCCGGTCATCCTGTCAAGTCAGCTGAATTCAGCAATATCTAGGAATACTTTTTTTTTTTGTGTCTTTTCTTCTCTAAAAACTGGATCTTTGAGCGCCTCTGCGCGGAGGCGCCATGTCGGAATCCGTGCCCTAGGGCGGCAGTACTGCCACCCCAGGACCAGGGGCGAGTGATCCGACAGGACCCTCGCTTTATATTCTACTTGAGTAATCTCTATCATTATATCTGACGTGGCAAACACATAATCTAGTCTAGTGTGCAACTGCTGAGGGGCTGAGTAATGCGAATATTGCCTTTCATTAGGGTGCTTTGTTCTCCACACATCTACTAACCCAAAATCGTCCAGCAACGTCTGCAATGTTTTAGCTGCTGGGGTGGGCCTGTCAATTTTGTTATCAGATCTGTCTACTCTGGGGTTTAGTACACAATTGAAATCCCCTCCCCAGATAACCGCACCACCCACACACATACTTAGGTTGGTGCACAGGGTCCTGAAGTATGCCGCCGTATTATGATTGGGGGCGTACGTGTTTACCATGCACACCTCTTTATTTTCTACCAACCCTCCCACTATGACCATCCTCCCCTCAGTGTCCTTAACTTCCTGGATGAGCTGGAACGGGACGTGCGGTGCCACCCACACCAGTACTCCCCTAGCATAAGCAGAGTAGGAGGAGCCCACTACAATACCTTTCCACTTCTTCCCAACCAGCTCCATCTTTTCCCGCGTCAGATGCGTCTCCTGTAACAGTGCAATATCTATTTTTTGTCTCTTCAAATACAGCATGACCCTGTTTCTCTTTAAATAACTGTTAAGTCCCCTGACATTCCATGTCACTATCTTAAGATCTCCCATAGTTCGTTAGTATCCATCTCCCTGCCTCCCATCCACGCCCGCTCGCCCACGCAATACAGACACGACTGTCTAGCTCTTCCAAATAGGCTCATATTTAGGCTCAAACACCCCAGAACTATGTACACACCAAACTCCCCTCCACCCCCCCCTCCCGCCACTCACCCCTCCCCAACTCCCAACAACACCCCCCTCAACTTTTGCCCAGCTCCATTCCTGGATCTCAGGCACTCCCACATCTAGCCCCGACTAACACACACCTACATCCAGGGCCCAGTAGCGTAAAGCCGCCCTAGTGGCCACTTAACTAACAATGTTTGGGGGAGGATTGCTCCAGTTCCGTTCCTCCTGTTCCAACAGACGTTACGCTGTGTGTTAATGCTTAGACAACCATAAATACATTTACACTATATTCTAATCCATAACGAGCCAAGGCTCGCATATTAATCAATGTTCAACCAGTCTCATTTCCCAGTGTAAACAGGATCACCCACCCACTTACCCCCCTGTGTAAATGGCTCAAGTCCTTCAAGAATCACCGCCTTGCCGGTCACGGTCCGCTTCTTTCTCAGGGCAACCCTGCAAATCCAACCATGTCACTGCATCTTCCGGAGTATCAAAGAAGAGAGCCTTGTTCTTGTGCAACACTTTAGTTTCGCCGGGTACAGGAGCATGTACTTGATGCCTGTGTCGCGTAGCCTCCTTTTGACAGCTACATAGTTGTATCTCTGCCTCTGTACTAGCATCGTATAATCTGGGTATGCCGTGACGTTAGTAGATGCCCTCTCGATTGCTCCGCCTTTACGAAAAAATTCTAGGATCTTTTCCCTGTCCCTATAATTCAAAATCCTAGCAATGATCGGTCTTGGTGGGGCTCCAGGTCACGGTTTCCTCATCAATGCGCGATGCGCCCGTTCCACCGTGAACCCCTGTGATAGTTTGTACGCTCCTATCTCTTGAATGATCATGTTCTCAACGTAGTTCGTAGGGTCCTGGCCTTCTTCTCCCTCCGTGACCACAAAAGTGATGGGTGGAAGGTTTTGAACGAATCTGTACCACGGGCAATGCTCTGGGCAACCTTCCACACCACTGTTTTTTAGCCCGTCTGCGCCATTGCAAAAGGGGTCCAGCCATATGCAAATCATTCAGGTACTGCCACCAATGGTAGCAGCCCAGCCCGAACTGCTAGGCCAGGTCCCCTCTGCATGGAAACACAAGCAACCCCAGACATGTTTCGGCCTTGTTGGGCCTCCTCAGTGAGGTGCAGCTTGGTTCCCTATGGCGCAGCGAGCAAGGGACCCACGTCTGGGCATACCCTCTCTCACATAGTGAAACAAACTGTGACCACAAAAGTGATGGGTGGAAGGTTTTGAACTAATCTGTACCACGGGCAATGCTCTGGGCAACCTCCCACACCACCATTTTTTAGCCCATCTGCGCCATTGCAAAAGGGGTCCAGCCATATGCAAATCAGTCAGGTACTGCCACCAATGGTAGCAGCCCAGCCCGAACTTCTTCTCCCTCTGGCAGGCCGACCACGCGTATGTTATTTCTTCTCGCCCTCCCTTCCGCTTCTTCAACTCTATTTTCCAAGTTGGCAACCTGCTGTTTCAACACGTGGACTTCTTTGGCATTACCGGTGCTAACCTCTGTGTTGGTTTTTACTGCACTTTCCAAGCCACTGGTCCTGTCAGCGAGCGCTCTTACATCTTGCCTTAACAGAGTGAGTTCAGTCCCCACCGCATCAATCTTAGCTTCGAGGGCTACACGTAAGTCTGCCATTGCGAGGCCCCATTTCGTGCTCATCTCCTTTATCGCCTCCAGGATCTGCTGTTTGTCTCCCTCCGGGGCTTCCTCTATGCCAGCCACATCCTTGCCCTGCGCAACCGCAGTAGGGGTCCTTTGCGTCTTTGCGAAGACTTCCATTGTAGGTTGTTTGGTCTTAGACTTAGCAGGTTTCACCGACATGTTGTCACCCTCCGTACGTGTGCAGTACCGGCCAATGTTATTGTCAGCTGCAGAGGTTTTGCCAGTTGTTAGGGTCTTTATCAGCTGTTTGTTGTCTGCATGTGCCTTTTGCAATTGCCAGTCAAGTGGGTTGCGGCCTCCCACGTATTCTGTGACAGTGACCTAGGCCTCCATATTCGATTTACTTGAGCCCATGTGGCATGTGGGTCAAGTATCTTCCGTGAAAGATGATGCTCACATTTAGCAAGCAGCACCTGGCCTAATTCGATTCTGTTAGTGGTGCGCCCACGTACTCCTCACTGGCCTCTTATATGTCACAGGCCCCTTTATATAAGTTTATTCCACATCCGTGTCACGCCTCCACAGCACCCTCTGCAACCGATGCTGCACATCTGTTGGTCACCTCTTTTAATAATACACAAATTCAGGCATATTTGCCCTTATATAACCTCACTCTGCAACAGTTACCTTGTGCGATAAGCAACAGGGCCCAATCTTCACAATCTGCAGTGCCTACTTCACCAATCGACACCGCCGTACTGTTTTGTGTCCTTGCAGCACTATTTCGTCCCAAGGGCAGCCTCCGTCTTCTGCGTATCCAACTTTTCTACGTTCGCGAGCGTGGTCGCCCTTCGCACAGGCCGGCGCCGCGTTTGTTTCTCACAGACAGCCGCCTCTGCTGTGTACCGCAAGACCTCCCTGGCAGATGCTTGCCTGGGCACCGTTCAATCGACCTACATCCACGATCAGTGCTGTTCTCCGAAGTTCGCACGCAGCGGGATCAGGCCGCAACATGTGTGCACCTCCCGGCCGTCTCAGAGTCGCTTGTTACAGCGATGCCGTCTGATTTCGCCAGCACGTGAAATGTACATAAGCTGCACATAAAAAGAAAATGGAATGAGATGAGGCACTCCGTCTCCAGGCTCAGGCAGCCGCCTGCAACCGCCGCTACAATGAGACGAGTCAGTTTCATTTCGCTTCAGCAGTTCCTTTGTGCGCCGCCATTTTGGCGACAAAGTATCTTCCCGGCAGCAACAGAAAAGTTCATTTATTCCTCAATCCGCAGGCCCAGCGCACTCTTCCTTCAGGATTCCTGCAGCCCAAGCATTCCAAAGCACAATCCTGTGTTTTCAAGGCATGCGTGCCGGTTTCATTAGCTTAAGTTGGTAAAATGTCGTTGGATCATCAGGAGCTCATCACGGAGCACGTCCTATTCCATGGCTGGTTAGCCACGCCCCCCTTCAATATCTAGGAATACTTCACGCGTAAACCTTCACTGATCGTCGTGTGTTCATTGTGTTCAATGTCTCCCTATCCACAGCAACGATGGAGGAAGAGGGCAGAGAAGGCGCTGTGAAGCACGACAGCAGGGATGCCTCCACCAGGCAGCCACAAGGCCCAGTCATCATTCCATGTACTGTCCTCTTCCAGGAGTGAGGAGGCTGGTGCCTCGTCGGAGTCAACGGACGCAGCTACTGAGGGTAGGTCCAAGAGGGCGAAGGTGGTGGACTCCTCCTCAGCAGTAGAAGGGACAGATGAGCCCGCACAGGGGCAAGACAATGTGGAAGACCGTGGGGAGGCATCCAGGTTGGCGGAGGAGGCGGCCACATC
This sequence comes from Ambystoma mexicanum, assembly GCF_040938575.1. Classification (NCBI taxonomy): domain Eukaryota; kingdom Metazoa; phylum Chordata; class Amphibia; order Caudata; family Ambystomatidae; genus Ambystoma; species Ambystoma mexicanum. The sequence continues at coordinate 1,269,927,831 of NC_090929.1, read as the reverse complement.
AGCCTAGTCCATGGCGCCTGGCAGGGGTGATGACGTAGGTGCAACTGCTGCAGTCCAGACTCAGGAGACGGAGGCAGCACAGGTCGCCGTGGAGGTGCTGTGCTAATTCCTGCCCCTGGGACTATGACTGCATCTGTATGCGGGCATGCCTCAGGCCAGACCCATCCGCAGGTGGCGGATTTATCCACGAAAACAGATACACCAATACCTGCAGATGAAGCCATTCGGGACAGGATGGAACCGTTGGTAGCCGGTAACACGAGGCATACAGGCAACATCCGTGATGAGGTGCAGGCTTCCAATCAGGGGCTTGCATGTCATCACGATGTTGTCTGTCGTCTCGAACTGGCTAGCACATTTCCTGGTCTCGCAATGGGTCCGTGGGCTGGCCACTCGTGACCCCCTCCTCGTCTTCCTCCTCTGTGCACCAGTCGTGCTCCCTGCTGTCTTACGGCCCAGATACCACCAGAGCCCCCTGTGTATCTATCCCAACCCTGGTGGCCAGTCTGGTGGAGAGCCTGCCAGAGTCGGTAGATGAGGTGGAATCAGCAGATGTGGTCACCACAGCAAAAGGAGATGTGGCAATGGAGAAAGAGCAGGCACCAAGGAGCAGGGCACGTGCACGACAGCCCCGGGCATTGACATCATCCCAGAGGCTGTCCTTGGAGCGCAGGCACCAGGCATTTTGGCAGTAGCAGGCTCAGAGTAGGAGGCAACAGGACTCAATGCTTACAACAGCAGAAGGGGCAGGTATCGGCCATCAGGCAGGAGGCAAACGTGGACCTTACAGTAAGGATGTCTTCCGTGTTGGAGCGTTTGGGCCAGCAGAGCAGTAGCAGGCACGGGAGGCTAGACTCACCATGGCTAGGGAGGAGAATACACTGCATCAGGCAGAGGTCCTCAAGGAGACTTGTAGGGAGTTTGAGAGTAGCATGGTGGAGTCCCTGCAAGCCCTCAAGGAGAGAGCTGAGGACCGCCTAGGGGAAGTCGACGCAGTGTTCGATGATGACCTGGCTGAGACTGAGGGGACAGGGTGAGTCAAAGGACTAGTCCTCTGCCATTGTACATAGTTCTTTAGGTGTCGGTTTCATTTATTTTTCACTATTATTTGTAGTTTCTGGACTTTGCTCCACATTTTGTACATTGTTCTTTTTTTAATGGTATTTTTGCGACTTTAACATGTTTTGGGACCATGGTTGTTTGTAAATAGTTGTCTTTTTCCCAGATCATTTTCAGTTCACCATGGAGTAATGTTTTTTGTGTTTTCATTTGGACTCACTTTTATGGCCATGGACCGCATGTTTCCGATTATCATTTTTATCTTCAAATGTTTTTCCCTTTTCACAATCTTTCATTTATTGATTTGTCTCATGCTGATTTTATGTGTTGATTTTACTGAATATGACTGTCAGACCGATTTTTAATATTTTAACCCTTAAAATTGAAGTGATGTGTGGTCTCGATGTTTTCCAGCAAGTTTCACTCTTCCTTAACTCTGTTCTGTGTCCCTGATGTTGACCAAAGTTGTTCATGTGTGTGCACACATGCATGCATGTGTGATTTATGGTTTCTGATGCCATGGGTCATGTACTGGGGTGCATGACCAATGGATGGGTGTTGAGATGCACCTGGACTGTGCAGCGTGTGGTGGCATTTGCTTTCACATGTGCTGCATGAATGTATATTGGTCCACAGTATTTTGGGGTGGGGGTGTCCCGAGAGACGGGGCCTGCCTGCAGCTTGCTGTCACAGGTGTTGGGGGACCTCATGTAGTGTGGGCTGCCTGCGGGGTGTGGTCACGGGTGATGGGGGAGGTTCCATGTGGTGTGGGCAGCCTGCGGGGTGTGGTCACGGGTTATGGGGGTCCCATTTAGTGTGGGCTGCCTGCGGGGTGTGGTCATGGGTGATGGGGGGTGCCATGTGGTGTTGGTTGCCTGCGGGGTGTGGTCATGGGTAATGGGAGGTCCCATGTGGTGTGGGCTGCCTGCAGGGTGTGGTCACGGGTGATGGGGAGTCCCAATTGGTGTGGGTTGCCTACGCGGTGTGGTCACGGGTGATGGGGGCTGGGGTGTGGCTGTCCCATGAGGAGGGGTCAGCTTCAAGTGGATTTGTGCGGGGTACGCAATTAGTTTACCCATGATTTGGTTATGGTGTGGGTGATCGCATGGAAATTCATCGCTTACCCTGGACACATACCAGCCAAATCACATGGAGGCTCATCGCATACCCCGGACGCACCCAGCCAAATTGCGTGGAGGCTCATCGCGTACTCCGGACGCACACCAGCCAAATCATGTGGAGGCTCATTGTGTACCCCAGACGCACCCCGGACAAATCGCAGGAAAACTCAGCGTGTACCCCGGGCGCAGCCCAGCCAAATCGCATGTAAACTCATTGCGTAAACCGTCTGCAACGGATTTCCATGCCGTTTGGCTGGGGGGGGAAGCTGTATGCTGGACCAGGGATGACACCGGGGCTTGTGCCGTGTTGGGCATTTGCTGGCTTTTTACTTCGTTTGGGGGCATGTTGGGGCATAACTGGCTCGGCTTGATTTTCCTTGTCCCACGGCTAGTGATGCCTCAGTTAATCCATGAATACGCATGTCGTGCAGTTGTTTCTTTGCGCCACAGCTGGTGCACGCATGGTACAAGCTCCTTCTCGGCACGCAGCGCTTGCGGCTATCCTGCGCTAGATTCTATGAATCGGGCCATAAGGGTTGTCAGGATTATTTGTGGTCATTTCTGTGAAGGACGAGCATTTGCAAACACAACTGGTCTGAGCCGTTTAAATAAATGCTGTGAACAATTGGTTGTAACGCTCACCTGGCTCCCACGGAGGCGCTGGTCTGGTCTGGGTTGCTGTGGCCTCTTCAAGCGTGATGCGCAGAATTCGGACCACCGATTGAACACGACCCCCAAATCTTGCTTGTCAGGCCCGTAGGATTATCCTTCTGCAGATGAGAAAGGGGATTAACTGTCTGCCGAATAATGTGCTTGCTCCCCCCTCCCCCCCTTCGTTCTTCTCTGATTCCTCCAATACCCCCGGTTTAAGCTCACCTTATGGTTTGGAAGGATGAACTCTCCATCCTGCTTCTGGTGCAGGGGCGCGCGTTCGTCCAGTTACTTCACTGGTTTTCAGAATGGCGCTGGCACATCCACTTGACTTTTCTGAGTAATACGCCGTAAGTATGAAGATGCAAAAGTTCAAGTGAGCCTCCTTTTATGTTGTCTTTCCTGACCTTTATTTCAGGTGCAGAACAAAAGCGATGCGTTGAGGGGTTAAATTGCCGGTGGTAAAATCTGGTGAGTTAGTGATGAGGGCGACCCCTCTAAATGTCTTTATAATTCCCCAGTAATGTCTTTTGTCCTTTCCCCATAGGGGCCGGGGTGCGGTCCCTGCCAAAGATGCGGCGCCGACCCGAGATGTGGAATGATTCACCAAGAAAAGCCGGTAAGTAAAATGGCTGAAAATTCGGCTTTCCTCTTGTGTTCCCTTGCTCACCTTTTGTCTCTTCTTCTCTCCCCTAGGTGCAGAGATGTGGTGACCGGTGCTGAGAGCCGCGATGGAGCCGGGTGGCATCTCGGGAACAGGTGAGTGAAGCACGGCGCTGCAGCGAGCAACGCGGTGCTTTTAAATGGAAGTCTTCCTTCAGGAATGCAGGTACGAAGGTTGAATAAGTTCTTGGTTTTCACCTTTCTCTTCTCTTATTCCCTTACAGGTGTTCCAGGTTCGAGGCGGGCGTGGCTGGAGTCCAGGTGCAGGAGCAGACACGGTGAGCGTTCAGCTGCTGGGATGCAGAACAACGCGAAGCACGTGTGGCTGTCCGGGCGTGGCTTAAATAGCTTTGGAAGAAGTTCCAGGTGAGTATTCTTCCACAGCCCCACCCAAGTAACAAAATAGTTCCATCAGAAAAATCGTTCCTCCTAAGCCTCATTTGGCTTGGTTCTTCATGCAGCATGGTCTGCTTCAGGTAAGTGCACCAAACACTTCCCCTTATGAGCCTGGCGCCAACGGCGCCAGGACAGAGTCCAAAGAGCCCCTATAAAGGGCCGCTGGGCTTTTACCCGGGGGCGTGATGCCTGCTCCCAGGGGTGCTGGGTCTGGCCTGGTGCTCCGGGGGTAGGCATCATGACATTGGTGTCAATTGAATGAGAAGATTCATTCTTACATTAGCATAACAATTTACTCCAGTTGTGTTTCTGAATTTAAATGGATCAGATCATACAATCCACTGTTTGTGGATTGTATGATGTGCCTGAATATCTTTCTGGAGACGAAGCATTTGTGTCTTTCTTTTCGGATGATGTGCAGTTGATTTTATACTAGACGGTTTTGTGGTTGTATTGTTTGATATAGAAGGAGTTGATCATCGTTTTTTTAGTGGTATTGTTGTTAAATCTCCTATAGCTTCTGTTTCTATTTGTCTTTTAAAAAGTTGTCTTTTTGGAGGTACAGGGTACATATCTAGATGTGGGGGTGTAGTGCCCATAGCCAGTTGTAGTCCAGGATGCAAGGAATGTCATAATTGACTTTGTTTCAATCAAAGTTAACTAGGAATAGACCCTTGAGTGTACACAGACGTGAAAGTGCTACGTGACTCATAGCTTCTTTAAAGACTGTGCTGCCAACGTCAATCAATGCTTAATCTAGGGGTAGACCTTGTGATTTGTGAACAGTGAAAGCAAATGCAAGAGATACAGAAAATTGTTCTCTACATACGTACATATCTTTGAAAAGAAGGAAATGTGCTATTGTCCGGCCACGTTTTTTAACTACCACAAGTTTGTCGAAGTGGATGTTGCCAAACTGAATGTTGTCATGTGGATATGTTTGGAAGCAAACAACTGTACCAATTGCTCCATCAACTAAACCGTGTTCTCTGTCAAGGTTGCATTTTAGAATTACTCTGCAGTTTAGACACAAAGCCAATATATTCTCCACTACGGCTGTGTTGGCGATACATTTTTTTAAGCTATTTAGTCTGGCTTTTGCTTATTGACACATAGGAAGTGTCATGCTGTGCACTTCTGGTTTGTCTGTGGAGCTGATTTGCAATATGGGTTGCATTTCTTTTTTCAACATTGTCTTGTTGAAATAACTACAGATTGCAAGGGTTGGCATTAATGACATACATTTTAGATTTTGTTGAGTTAATTGTTCCATGACATCAGGAGCAGATGTGTTTCATCCATATAGCTTATGGATTAGTCTACTATTCAAGATGGATTTTGCATCTTTAGTAAGCAGATCAGTTCTAATGCTTTTTAAAATGTTAGCATTTGTGAGGTCTGCGGACTGGTACATCTTTTGAGTTAGTTCTGTGTAGTAAAAATGTTGCCAGATATATGTCCAATGCTGCACAGGGTATTGCTACATTGTTTGTGCCCCACTGTTTTGAAACTAGGGTGACCTTTCAGTGGTGTAAACTGTAGCAGGTCTCCGAAAACAATATGTTTTCCTCCAAATGATTTTACAGAAAATGTTCCACCGTAGAGTTCTTCACAATCTTATAATCTGAAAAGTCAAGCTCTACCCTTAAAAGCCAGTGCATGAGACTAATCCTGCAAGCTCCAATTGACAGCACTTTTCTACTGAAGATAAAAATGTTTATATTGATTTTGAACAGAATGAACCCACTAACTAAATTAATCAATAAATTGCAAAAAGTACTTCGAAACATGCACAGTGTCAATAAAGAGACCTTTTCAAACTTCTGTGATGGTGAATGGATTCACACAAGTGGCACAGAACCATACTTAAATGAAGAAGCTTATAAACAAGAACAACAAAAAACAATTGCCATAGACAATAATAGTTGAGAGTATGAAATGGTGGAACAAACCATTATGGCAAAAGAAATCCTTATCGAAAAAATGAAGTCCCGAACAAACTTTCAACCAAATGCTCCTTTCACCCAAAGTGTCTAGTGTACACATGGGCAAGCAGCTCAATCTGTAATGTATGCCAACAATCCTTGAAATCTTTATGACAATTCCTCAATCAATATGTGAAACTAAAAGACAAAAGTGAAATGAAAACTTTCCAAACCATAGACTCCTGTCCAGTGCGCAGCCACACTGGTCTGCAAGGACATTAGCCTGCATTTTAGGAACTGCTTACAAAAGCACTTTCCACCACATCAAAATGTTAGTGACCCCACCTGACTATACTATGCAAAAAGTCCTGCTCTACAACTGCAACATTTAAATAACATTCACCTACATGGAACAGCCAGAAAACTGCTAAGAAATAGAGCACATCCAACATAAATACTTTGGAACTGAAGGTGACTTAGAAAATACTTTACCTTTAGTAAACATTACCGTAAAACTCATAAGCACCAACGTCCTAATAAGGACATACAAAAAAGAAATAGCTACATTTCAAAACATCTGCTGAAATACCAGACCAAATGTGTCTGTTGCTGCAGAACGTTTTATAAAAAAGAGCACAACATAGTAGATCATCTAGCCTACAAAATAGACGACAAAGAAGAATCCTAATGGTTCCAATTAGCTTTATATCTAACAGCAGAAGCTAAATACAAAATAACCCCTCACGAATGTGAATGTACTGCAAAACAATGCTTGACAATAACCAGATGCCATCCCGTGCTATCACTAATAACTCTCTAACAGCTTAGGAGAACATTATAATACTAACAGTGCACCCATTTCAAGCTCTAAAACGCCTTCAACCAAAATCAGCCAAATTACCTCCATCCAAGATACTAAAGGGCATCCGTGGTAAAGTAGTAGATTTACCATTGAATCAAAAAAAAAAAACACTAGGAGTACAACAGTCAATAGATCAATCTTTGATTGTACTAGTTAATGGTGTGCCAACAAAAGAAACAAATCCGTCAACAACTAGTCGACTTAAACAAAGTTATACAAGCCCTACAATATCTGAAAGAAAACAATGAATACTACAAAGATATAAACAGAGGAAAACCTAAAAAAGAAAACCACCTACATTATTCAAGAGTTGCCAGAAACTGGGCAATTTGAACATTTAGATCCTTTTACTGTAGCCAACATTTTAGACTACTATTCAATTCACCCACTACACTCCAAAGACACAATTGATGATGCATTAGAAACATATCAAATCACCAAGCCAAAGGATCCCCAATGAGCATATGTCAAAAACCTGTAGAAGCATGTTATTTTCTTCTATTCTTTCCTACAGGAAAAGGAGGAAGATATGATGAAAGGTCAGCGGAAGTTGGTGCATCAGAATATCGCTCTTTGTGAATGTATTCTGAAGACCCCAGATTCAGACAATTTGTCGAATACATTTTTCACCTCTGTCTTATGTAGTTGCACACACATTAAAAATAGGCTCAAACTTTTTAAACATATCTACCACCTAACTGCTTCAAAAAATAAAAGACAAAGATGAAGTTTTGTAGTCAAGTGTCACAAATCTCTTCCTAAACATGCGTAGAACAAAATAATACTAGTTCCGATGTCACAATGATGTACGTTGTATTCCAAGGAACCTAGGCCCACCCACATGGTTTGCGACTTCAAGTTGTGCAGAGTATGCATTACATGACTTGCACGACTTCTTACGCACTGCAAACCAAAATAAAGATGGAATAGATATAAAAACACCAAGTGAAATCTGTTCTCTTGACCCTGTCAATGTAGCAAGGTACTTTCACCAACGCTTCATTGCCATGCTGTATTTTATCTGCAATAAAACGACCCCTCTGCTCGGAGAAGTGCAACACTTGGAGAACAGAATATCAATCCAGAGCACCACCACACATCCACATGCTTTTGTGGATAAAAGATGCAGCAAAATGTGACCATGATAGTGATGCCACTGTTTTACATTGTATTGATAAATACATTACCTGCAACATCCCTTCAGAAACCACAGATCGTGACCTATATACATAAGTGTTACACTTCCAAAAACATAAATGTGGCAAATACTACTGATGTAGATATAAAAACAAAGGGAAATACTATACCAAATGTCGCTTTGGCATCCCTAGACCAGTTTGCCAAAAAGGACAAGTAAATAGCTTGATGTCTTCTGTTCGACACTTTAAAAGGCAAATCCCCTAATAATACATACAAATTAAAAGGGACAAAGCATCCAAGTACATCAATGATTACAATCCAATCATTGCCCTCTTGTGGAATGCAAACATAGACATACAATACATTGCAGATAATTCCACTGTAGTTGCAAGATATGCACAGCCTAACTCGCCAAACCAGAGAAAAACTAGCTAAAGGACCTCTGGGATGACATATCATCTGTGTTCACACATTAGAGGACTCAGGCGAGTCCATTATAAAAGAACCGTTTTGTTTGTATTTTTATCGCCTGTTTAGTTTTTTTTGCAGGAGAGGGAAGTTAAGACAGTGAAGGGAGGGAGCGGGACCAATCAGAGAGGGAGGTGCAGGTAGACAGGGGAAGATGTTGGGCGTGCCTTAAATTTAAGGTAGCGGGCACCGTTTCTCGTGTCCTTTGACAACTGCATCAAAAGCACTGCGAAACTGTTCCTCCCTGCAGAGTGGTGCGTCGCAGTACATGCAGCACACTGACCCTTGAAAGGTAATGATCGACATCATCCTGTATGGCTTGAGAGGCGGCAGGTGGGATTCTCAGCCCCACAGGAGTACCCCGTGTGCTGGCAGGAGCGCATGAAAAAGATGGCACAGTGGAAGATGACCCTGCTCATCCCCGAGAAAGGAACAGCCTTTCTCAGTGCACCCGGGTGGTTAGAACAGACATTGTGGCACATTGATGTGGTCCCGAAGCAGTAGTGCCCCTGTTGTCATGATTGAGTTTCACCCCACACTCAATGCATTCAACACGGGCAGTCTTTGCCTTCGGGACCCCATGTACAGTCTTAAAGAACAGCCCCAGCCAGGACTCACTCTGTGGTGATGGAGTTAGGCACTTCCACTACCTCATCTTCGACTTCCTCTTGATGCTCCTCTAAATCATTGCACCTGCCCCCCCCTCCAGATGATAGTGGTGGGGGTGGCTGGGAAGCAAACAAGCTCGCAATACCAACCGAGATACCCTCCTCCAACCGGAACGGGAGGTTACCTCAGCCACAGAAAACCGCATGACATGCGTTGTGACCTTTGGCACCTATACTGCACAACTTAAGAAAATTATCAACAAACATTGGCACATAGCCTGTTTGAACCTACCGGACGAACATCCTCCGAGGTTCGCATATAAAGGTGCTAAAAACATTAAAGACCATCTGGTGCACTCACTTTACCAACCTGATACAGCTGGCAGCGCCGCCCATACCCTTCGCCCTTTACAAGGTCATCATCCATGTGGAAACTGTGTAGCCTGCCAGTTTACCAAGAAGATGAAAACCTTCCCCATTGGTGGACGCCAATGGACCCTCAGGGACCTCACTAATTGTAAAAGTCAAAATGCCATCTATTGCATCGAGTGCCCATGTGGCCTTCGATACATAGGTCAAACCACTAGGGCAGTCAATATTCGCATCTGAGAACACTGATCAAAAATCAGATTAAAAAATCTTACAGCACCCCTAATGGAACACTACCTGTCATCCAACCATATCCCCAACAATATATTCTGGTGGGTGGTGGAAAAAAATCAAAGGTGGTCCTGACATCCAACACAGCCTCAGAAAGGAATCAAGGTGGATTCATCGCCTCAATACCTACCACCATGGTCTAAACTAGATTTTTCAGCCCCTTATCTAACATATTTTTGAGGACGTCTGCATACCCCAACCCCTCAACCTATCCCCTCCCGGCTGGTTCCCATACTCAGCCAGGCTCCTCCACAACTTGACATTTTTTTTAATTTTTGTTAACTTTGGGACACACGCCCCCAGTTTAGGGACCACACGACCCAACTGTGTCCTCAGTTTTTTGCCAACACAAGTGTGCAAAAAGCACACACCGTATGTTTGTTACAACTGTTTGGAGATGTGTATGGCTACCAGCAACCAATATTTACTTACGGCTACATTCAGCCGAACCATTTTGTGCCCCTTCTCTTTTATTGCCTTATCTATGCTGCGCAAACTAACCTTATTCTGAATTCGAAACAGGCACGGGCATCATGACCTTTGCAACCGTTTGTGGACTCCCCTTCATCAAGCCCCTTACGGGTTCCCCTGGCAACAGGCACCACAGCAACTTTGAAATCGTGCGCATACACTGACAGATGACTGCGTCGCCTATTACCGCTGGATTGGTCGCTGCATCGCTCTCAACAGAACCACGCACGCGCAATGTCCAAGAATGAAGGAACACAAACAACGGTTCCAGTTGCTCGCACGCACAGCCGTCCGACAGACGCAAAACGCCAGCAAGCATACCCCGCACGAGAGGCAGTCCCGAGTGCACGCACCAGGTAAAGCCAACCCATAAAATCGATCATCTGTGTTCTCTGGACACACGTCCCACATTGGGCAATAACTGTGTAGCAGATCATTTCTACTGCTGGTCACCTTCACTTTATATTTAAAACGGTTTTCATATGCAGACTTTAGCAGCACCCATGAACCTGCGGCACGCCTCTATTCATACGTGTACCTTTTTACAAACTCACCTGGCAACTAGGGGTGCCTTGTTTCGCGTGCCACCATGTCTGCCATTGATTTTGTGCTCTCCAGCCCACAGCCTTACATTTGAGAATGTAAATCGCTTTGCACACATTGTTGCAGCTCGCGCCTGTAGTATTATTACTATTGCAACCAAACTACCAGCCTTCTGACTAATGTGGTCCCCCACTTCTCCCCTGTTTTCCCCTCCTTGATTTCTCCAGGAGCTATACCAGGCTTCCATCACGGCCTCTGGGAAAAAGTCTCTGGAACAAGCCACCACACGATACAACAACAGGCAATACTTATCCAGCCAGCAGGTACCAATTATTTATGACTCTTTCCTGCCTGTGTTTTGTCCTCCACACAAATTAGTATTATTGCAAATACCCTCACCTGCCTTTCGGAGGTTTGGGGGTAACGGGTCTCCAGCAGCCCCTCCCACTTTTTGCTTTCTTTTGTTCCCCACTCAGAACTTTGTTTGTATCAAACAACTGTCTGGGTTCCCGCCACTCTATGGGACCCGAGTGATGATCCATGCTGCCCAGCACCAAGCCTCTTAGTGACCGACAACCGAGTACTTGGGATGCATAGCACCGGCAGGTAAGACACCAGCCTGGTGCTATGAGAACTGATCCATAATTACAGTGCCCAGTTGTTAAAGGCCCACAATAACCTCTCACTGGAGTTCTCTGTACTTCCCACAGGGTCGCCCACATGGAGCCCTGATGAAGGCGGACATAGTTTTACCGCAACCCCGCCGAAACATGAAGCAAACTGGGAACACCTGATCAAGTCTGTTACCGGTTTTACAGACCCTGTTCAGTCAGTCTCTGCCACGTTGGCAAAGATATCTTTCACTCTATGACCCTGAAACATTTATTGTTCAACTCAAGTTATTTCTTTACAGAACATTCATTGTTCAAATTGAAATCACAACCTAATTAAGGAGCCTTTGAAACTCAGCCAACTCACCAGTGTAGGTGATTGATTGCACCGTTAACCTGCACTTCAGTGACAAGTGTCAAAAAATCTTTAGAGCGAGTTCACAGGCACTTTGCTCTTCCTTTACTCAACACAAAGTACTTATGTATTCACATAAGCATTTACACTACTTGTATCAATGAAATAATAATTGATACCTATTCGTATTTTTGCTGTATAGTTTATCATGTTTTTCTTTTGCCTCTTCTTTATGATGTCACTGTGAACTGTTAATTTTTATATGTATGTTTCAATACTTTAGCATGTCTCATTTATGTATCACATGTCTCACATGAATAGAAAATAAATAATTGTTTCCCAACACTTTAATATACCAACATAGTGAGTGGTTATTACCCTTAGATTCACTCTTTGGATCTCTTACTTAGGAGACCAACCTTTGAAAACTCTCTGGACAGGCCTAACTATCTGTATCTGTCCCCCCCAGTATCTGGTCTCTGCTTAAAGAATTCTTTACCAGTAAGGGTACAAATTACTGTTTACATGGGAAGCAGAGATGGCCATAGTAGATGCCATTACAGCAGGTTTTCAGAAATCTGCAGAGCAGGTGTTTCCCAAATGCCCTCTCCTAGATAGCCAGATTGAGAATGAGGAAAAGTAAAGTAAATAGTGGGTCCCTTTTGAGGAACCATCCGTGGACAGTTGCGCTGTTCGTGGACTACAGAGTCGCAAAAAAGCCTTGAAAGGTTGTATAAAAATGCCAGATCAACGTAGAATGGGTCTGGGAGCTGTGCAAGGATAAAGTTTCTGCTTGAAACACAATAGGTTGGCTGGAAAAGCACTTTTAAACTGTCCACGGACATGGTTCACAGACACCTTCGTCAAGCCACAAAGGTGTGGTCACATGGTGAGGTTCGCGACCCTGACAGCTGTTCACGGATACCCATCGGACGGGAATCACAGTGTCCGCGGACTAATTAAAAGTGTGTCACGTGAAAACAGACATATCTGGACATCGTGACTGTCCGGGGGCACCTCCATTTTGAGTTCAGAAGCCCCAAGCAGTTGTAGTGTCCGCGGACTCGCAATGGGAGTTAAAAAAAATAAATAGGCAACATTGCATAACAGCAAACAAAACATGTATAGCACAAAAATATATTTATTCAAGAAAGGGATGGGCTATTGGAATGGGAAACAAACGGGAGAATCAGGAACTTTTGTACAATAATTATGAGGGGTGGAAGGGAGCGAGGTTTCATCAAAGCGTCTTTCATTCAAATATTCAGAATTTGCCTGGGATGATTTCTGGGGAAAAAGCGGACAGCTGCAAGAAGGACAGTGGTAGGGAACATTTTTAAAGACATGATTTTCACATACTGTACAAGTTATTCCAAATCATCATTAAGTTCATCTACTGTTGAACAAGTTCATGATTTGATTATTTACAGTTGGAGGTAGGACTTCTGTTTGTGATTCTGGGGATTGAGTATAATTCAACTGGGGCGTGGATTCTTTGTGAAAACTATGTACTGTAAGAAAACAAATTATTATTTTAGTGATGCGTGTACGAATTGTATATCATTAGAGATGTTATTGTCACTCATTTCTTCTTTTGGGAAGTTCTCCTCTAACCATTCAAGTGTGCTTGCCATTTCTGTGAGAAAAAAAAGGGGCTTCAGTCTTATAACACGTTTATATAATCAAGGCGAATAATAGAGAAATAAATACAATGCACTTACTATTTAGGGAGAATGTGTTGTTCAATAAGCACCTGGTGTTTCTCAATCTGTATGCAGAGTTGTAGTTCTCCCCTATGATTCTGAGCCTTGTAAATGCTGGCCGTTGTCCGTAGACACCATATTTGACATATTTGTGGAGGTAGGGCGAATAATATAGGCAACTTGTAGCAAATTAAAGAGGCACTAGTAAATACCTATGAAACTCACTGAAAAAAACTTTGCTAAAAAGGGCGTTTCGGTTACAAGTAAAACATAAAAACCCTTGAAATTCAGCAGTAATGGTACACTAAGCAATCATAACTCTGCCTCCTCTGTGCACTGCTAAGACTAACACCCAGGAGATCAGAGATGACATCACAAATGCCACTGATGGCATCACGCACAGGTGGATGCCTTTTAGAGCTTGCAGGCATTGTACTGTATAAGCCTCTGAGATACACGAAGCAATGCAATGCGAGATGGAAGTTTTGGAGGCAGGGGTTCCTTTCGGATTCCCAAAGGTAACAGAGTTGAGAAGAGCCTCTGAGGTCACTTGCTCACTGTGGGTAAAACTTCAGTGCCCTCCAAACGTCCAAGTTATGGAGGACTCTTTCTGCATCTGAAGCCGGGTTTTGAAAGACCAGCAAGGAAATTGATTTGTTGATATAGAACTTTGAAACAATCTTTGGAAGGGAGGAAGGGTGAGTGGGGAGCACCATCCTGTCCTTATGCCAAACCAAGAAAGGATGCTCAGTAGAGAGGGCTTGCAGCTCATTAATTCTTGTGGCCGATTTAACCGCTATCAAGAAGGCCACTTTCCAGGTGAGGAACTTGAGTTCTACAGTTTAGTTTATTATTTATATTGTGCACCTAACCCTGGAGGTAACTGGGCACTGAACTTGTGAAAGAGTTACAGGCACACATAGGATTACATCAGACACACGTGCTAGTCGACCGAGGGTTACAGGTAAGTTGATTTGCAAATAAATACAGGTGGCCAGTGGCTCAAAGGGTTTGTGACAGAGCAGTGAGGACCACATGGAGATCCCATGACAAAATGTGGAGGCGAGTGTCCGCTAAATGAGAAATGAATGACAGACAATAGAAGCTAGATGAGAGTCTAGCTGCTTGGCAAAGAACTAGTGACTGAGCCAAAGCCATTTGCTTTTGTACTGGGTTTTTGTTGAAGGTTTGCGTGCTGCCTGAATTATATGCATATTGTCTTCTGAGAGAATACAAACTGTGCTTAGGTTCTGAACTCAGGAACCATGCTGCTAAGCTGAAGCATTGTGGGGACCGATGCCAAACCTGTTGATTGTTTTGGTGCAGAAGATTGGGGATCTGCGGTAAACCTGATCGGGTTGCGTATCGACAGGTGCTGAAGTTCTGAGAACCAGAACCTGGCTGGCCACCAAGGAGCTTTGAGCAGCAGAGTGCAATTGTTGGCACTCCTAGGTTTCCAGAGCGATCGATGAATCAATGGCAGAGGAGGGAAGGAATACGCTAGAATGTTGTTCCACGGAATCTTGAGCGAATCCCATAAGGAAGATGCACCAAGTCTGTCCCTGGAGGCATACTACCGAAGCTTTTTGCTGGCTGACGTCACAAACAGGTTCATTTTCGGAGTGCCCTACTGTGAGAAAAGGTGGACAAGAACTTTCTCGTTGATATCCCACTCGTGGTTCGCCACAGACCGACGGCAGAGGGGAATATGCTGCAATATTGTTCCACCCCGGAATGTGCACTGCCTGCAGCCAGATATTGTTCTGTACTGCCCATTGCCAAATCAGGATGGCTAGATTGACAAGTGGGGCAGCCCTGGTGCCTCCCTGTTTGTTCACATAGAACATAGCCACCAAACTGTGCTTCATATTCTTACTACCATGCTGACCATGGAAGGCTGAAAAGCTTTTAACGGCAGAAACACTGCCAAGAGCTAGAGGTAATTGATGGGAGACATCCTGTCCTGAGATGTCCATATGTCGAAAAACTCCGAATGTAACGTAGCCCCCGTACCCAGCCCAGAGGGGAGGAGTCCATCATGATTGTGACTTGCAGTGAATGTTCCTGAAAGGAGGCTCCCACTGAGGGGTTGGTGGGAGTGGACCACCACTGGAGATATGCCAGCACAAAGGATGGCATTGCTATCACTTGGGAGTCTGGGTCTGAAGCTTGAGACCAATTGCTCCATAGCACTAGTTGTGTGCGCCTCATCTTTACATCGCCAGAGGAAGAGAGACCACATGAGGCCATGAGGCCTAGGAGCCTTTAAAACCACCAGGGTGACCTGTGGGATGAGTTGAGAAACAGACGGCAAGTGACTGACGAGTCCGCAATCCTGTCCTCTGTTATAAAGATCTTGGCTTTGATGGTAACCCAGTGAAAACCTAAGAAAATCAGGTCCTGAGAAACCGTCAGACGACTTTTACCAGTTTTTTGCCTGCCCAAGTCAGAACAGTAGTTTTAGAAGGGGCTGAAGATTGTTTGCTGCAGTCTGTCTGTGGAATGTAATCCGCCAGTCCAAATATGGATAGACATTGATTCCTTGGAGCTAAAAGAACACTGCAATGACAGCCATCATTTTCATAAAGACCTGTGGTGCTGAACTGAAACCAAAGGGGAGCACTCGATATTGGAAATGTTCCATCCCTACCAAGAAGCAAAGGAATTTGCAGTGTTGAGGTCATATCAGGATATGCATGTAAGCATCCTGGAGATCTACCACGTTTAGCCAATCGCCCTTCGGAGGAGAGGATCTGATCTGGTTGGGTGTGATCATCTTGAATCACTCTTGCGGAACGGAAAGGATGAAGTTGGACAGGTCTAGGCTAGTGCGCAAGCCAGCCTAGTTGGGTTTGGGCATTGAACAGACTGCAAGAAAATCCCTCCCCTGCACCTCAACCTTGAGAGAAGGAGACCCTGTCTGATGTAAAGGGGTGTGAAAAGGTGGGGTATCTGAAAGGGGAAGCCGAAAGCGTGCCCGGGAGATGGACAAAACCCACCGGTCGTCTGTTATGGTGCTCCACACCTCCAGATGATACAAAATCCTTCCCCCACTGGAGACGCGTGGGACCGACGACAAACGTAATTTTGCAGATTTATCGGCAGCAAGGGCACATGTAGCCAAAGAGGAGGCTGAGGACCAGGAGAAAAAACGGCCTCCTTGTCTCGGTTTGCGCCAAGACCCACTGAAGGAATGATGTGCCTGGCACAGTCTTCGGTCCAGAAACCCTCCAAAATCCAAAAAGGATCTTGTCGGAAGTCCGATTTCAGAGTTTAGGACATTTTAGACGGAGCCGGTTTTGCTAAATCAGACAAAGACTTGGCTGTCAGTATACTCACTTTTGTTTTGCTCAGTTCCTCGTCAGTGGAGGAATGGAAAAGCTCTTTTCCCTCAAAGGGAAGGTGAAGCACCTTTTCTTGGACCTCCCTTAAAAACTTTGTAGTGTGGAGCCATGCCTGGCAGGATACATCAACCCCTATCATAACGCCCTGGGCTGAAGTGTTCACATGATGGGCTGCAGCCTCGAGCAGATCCTGAGCCAACACTCTGGCATCAGATACACCTTCCTTGAAGTCCCCGAGCTTATCTTGAGGAATACAGTCTTGGAATTCCACAATTTCCTTCCATAATTTGAGGTTGGCTGCCGCAAGTATGACCTCCGTGTTTGCCTGACGTAACTGAAGCCCTGCATTGGCGAAAACTTTTCCCAATACCGTCTTCCTTAGGCAATACCTACGAGGCGGCGGTGGTGGAGGAGGAAGGAGGAGGCTTAGATTGATGCCTAGCCGCCACCACTACTGCAGAGCAAGGAAGTGGGCAGGAAGCTAATGGAATGTCTTCTGATGACTGGATCTTATAGCGAGCGTCAATTTTCAGTTGTTAATGTGATATCCAGTACAAGGTTTCTCCCAAATTTTTGCGGGCTTCTGCGAGCATCTCTTTTTGAAGAAACAGACCCGAGCGCTGTTGCACTCCTGCAGGGTTGGGGATCCAAAGTTGGAATTTCTAGCAATGCCATCAAGTCCAACACCCTGTCGTGAAACACTCCGATAGAGTGGGGCAGGTCCTCATTATCTTCGTCCATCTGCCACTCGTCCTTTTTGGCGGGAACTGAAGGCTACTCTGAAAGACGTGGTGTATCAGGCCCATTTAGCTCAAGTGGCTCCACACAGAAGTTGGCAGCACCGGAGTAAGTGGAGGCTATGGAGGCAGGGGAGGCACTGGAGGAGGAGGCCCTGCTGGAAGCGGTGGAGGCAATTTCAGTGCCTGCTGAGGCAGTGGAGGAGCGTACTGAAGCGCAAGAGGCTTAGGGCACATATGCTTGAAGAGATCCCTACAATACGCCTTCATCGGGTCAGAGTACATGAGGGCCTGGACTGGTATTTGCCAAAGAACGCATCTTCTGGGAGAAGGCCTAAGCCAAGGAGTGGGTAATGATTAAGTTGCTGTAACGCTCACCTGATTCCCGCAGAGGCGCCGGTCTTGACTGGGTGAATGCCGTATCTTCAAAGGTGATGTGTAACACACGGTTGGCTCTTTGGGCTGGACCTCTGTGCACTGTATGTCTGACTCGAAGAGTAAGATGTCTGCAGATAGAAAATATGGGATTAATGAACTGGGGTTATTGGGTGCCTCTCTCCTCTTCCCTTTCTCTTCTCCTGTAGAACCCCAAAGGTTAACACCCTCACCTTAGGTAAGTGAACGCCAAGCTCTCCATCTGCCTCGGGGCAGGGTGCCGTAACCAGTTTCTTCACTGGATAAAGGTGCAGGCCTCTTGACCTCAGAGGACTGCTGTCCGTCGTTAACTGCACGAACGGTAAGTTCTGGGCACTTCAAATGTCTTAAAAGTCTTTTGTAATGATATCTCTTGTTTTGCAGGGTTCCGGCGATGGCGGATGGCGGGCTGATGAGAGTTGAGGATCGAACCCGCGTGAGGAATAGAAGCGCCTGGAAGCACGTAAGTAAGCGCTTGTAGTCTGCTTCACGATGCGCACTAACTGTCCCCTTTTATCTTGCAGGCACAAGTTCGGAGCTTTAGAGAAGCTGAAGGGTGCTGGAATACCCACTGGATTCGGCGTGGGAAGGAGTAATGGCACGTGAGTAATAAAGTTGCCCAATGTCTTTATACGCACCTTCTTTTGTCTTTCAGATGCGGGATGCAGCGCCGAAGGCCTCCGGAGCGTGCGAAGAGCTGGTAAGCTTTTGTCTTTCAGATGCCGGAATGCAGTGCGAAGACCTCCGGAGCATGCGAAGAGTAGGTAAGCCTTTGTCTTTCAGATGCCGGAATGCAGCGCGAGCCGTTGGTGACAGCCGATGAACCAGGTAAGAGATGCGCTGCCACTGAAGACCGTAGTGCTAACCTGTTCTTTTTTTGTCTTTACAGGTGCTGCTGAAGACTGGATTCCAGGATGGTAAGCCTTTGTTCCCTTAGGCCCAGGATCAGAAGCAGAAGACACGATGAGCGTTCTGCTGCAGAGAATGCAGAATAACGCAAAGCAAGATTCATCCATCGGGTGTGGTTTAAATAGCCTCCTGTAGTGCTTAGGTACTCCTTCCACAGCCACACCTAAGAAAAGAGTTCCTGCTTTCCAGAAGAGTTCCAGTGTTCTGAACCTAGGGAGTGGCTCCTGCCCCACCCAACAGGAAAAGTAGTCCCAAACAGAAGAGGATCAGGGGTTCAACTGGCAGGTAAGTAAGCAGCATGGTCTGCTGCAGGTAAGTCCACCCAAGCATTATGAGCCCGGCGCTTCCAGCGCTGGGACTGGGCATCTTTATGAGCGTGGTGCCACTGGCGCCAGGACAGTGTCCAAAAGGTCCCAATTGGGACTGGCTGGCACTCGGAACCGGGGTTATGGGTCTGCTTCCAAGGGAGTCGGGCAAGTCCTGATCTTTTGGAAGCAGAGATCATGACAGTTGCTCACCGTAGTGACTACCTTACTCCTAGTCCAAAGCCCACTGCACGTGACAGTAGCCCCACCTTCCTGAAGTCTGCCCCGTGCATTGCCCTTCAGTCCTTTTCTATACCCAGGTCCAGGACCATTTAACAACAATAGAGGATATTTATTAGAGGGGACGGCGAGTGGGCCTATGGAGGAAACGGGACTATGGACTAGGAGTACGGTAGTCACTATGGTGAGTAACTGTCATACGCCTACATCCTGTCCAATTTCCTTAATACTTAAAGGAGATTCAAGCACTGGCCATAGGAAAGGCGGAGGACTTTATCTGGCAGGGTGTAATCATCTTGAATTACTCTTGGGTTAGAAAGAGATTGAACTTGGAGGTCGAGTATAGTGCACAGGCCAGCCTGGTTGGGTTTGGGCACTGTAAACAGACGGAAATAATAGCCCTCCCCTTGCTCCCTTAAGTGAACATGTTTCACTGCTCTGAGGTCTAGAAGATTCTGTACCTTGGCTCTGAGGGAGAACAAGCCAGTCTGTTGGAGAGGAGGGTGAGAGGGTGGAGTAAGGGGAGGGTCAAGCGGAAGCCCGCCTGGGCAACAGACAAAATCCATCCGTCTTCTGTGATGATCTGCCATGCCTCCAGATGAGAGGAAATTTGCCCTCCCACCGGAGTCTCGTGCGATCGATGGAAAATATACTTTAGATGTTTTATCAGCGGGGAGGCCACCAGTTGCTGAAGAGGAGGCTGTTAACCCAGAGAAAAACTGGCCACCTTGCCTTTGCTGTTAACAGTGAAGGCCACCAGCGGGAGCCTCTGCGCGGCGTGCACAGCGGTCCTGAAAGCTTCTAAAACCAGAGAAGGACCTAGTTTGAGACCCTGATCTTTGAGTATAAGGTGCCTTTGCTGGGATTCTTGCAAGACCCAACAATGACTTGGCAGTTTGAGTACTTGCCTTGGTTTTTGTGAGTTCCTCATTTGTCGAGGAGTGGAACAGTTCTTTACCCTCGAAGGGGAGATCAAGCAACTTGTCCTGAACTTCCTTCAAAAACTTCGTAGCATGAAGCCAAGCTTGGCGGGAGATGTCTACTCCCAACCATAAGGCCTCAAGCGAAAGGGTCTAGTGATTGGCCGCAGCCTCAATAAGAAGATCCTATGCCAGAACTCTGGCGTCGGATAAGCCGCCCTTGAAGTCCTAAAGCCTATCAGGAGGAATACATACCTGAAACTCGGCAAGCTCTGTCCACAGCTTGACATTAGCAGCCGCCAGGATAAGCTCTGCATTAGCCTGACACAGCCGAAGAGCCGAAATGGAAAACCCCTTTTTCCCTAATGGCGTCAAGAAGCTTGTCCTCTTTGCAAAGGATCTGAGACGCTGCATTGGAGGATGTAGAGGCTGGCTTTGACTGGAGCGTAGCTGCTGTCACCACCATCGATGAGGGGAGTGGACATGCAGATAAGGATATGTCTTCAGACGCGTGTAGCTTGTAGCAGGCGTCAATTTGCTTGTTTAGGTGTTGCCTGGAATTAGGTTTTTCTAAGACCTTGCAGGCTCGGGCCAGGACATCCTTTTGAAGGAACAGGCTGGTGCGCTCCTGTGTCAGAGTAAGGCTCCAGGAAGTACCCCGTCTTGTGGAGCCGGAGGCTTGGGTATTGAGATGTCTATCAATGCCATCATATCCCCAACCTGGTCGTGAACGGCTCTAATAAAGTGAGGCGGTCCGTCGCTGTCATGGTCCACTTGATCCTCATCCAGTGAGGCGGGAGCAGAAACCTGAACCACTGCACGTGGCCGAGGGCAGGGTTGACTGCGTAATGGGAGTATTTTCTACAGGAGAAAGTGGAGGCAGAGGAGGAGGAGGTCCCACAGGAAGTGGTGGAGGAGGTGGCACTACAGGGACCTGCAGAGGGATTACCGGAGCAAGGGCCGGTTCAGGCGGCTTAGGATACATTTCCTTAAATAAATTCTTAAAGTACGCATTCATGGGATCAGAATGCATAAGCGTCTGAAACTTGCCAAAAAACGCATCCGAAGAAGAAGATCAAGACACTGGAGTGGGTAGAGGCCGCTCGGAAGGGGCATAACCCCCAGGATCATAAAGAGGATGGTTGCCAGGATGGTCCTCCACCAACTGGATCCATGTAAACCAAAGGAGCGGATGTAGGAGGGAGCGAGAATGTGTGCGGCAGTGGAGTCCGAGCACATCAATCCATTGGAGGGCAGAACGGGTTCTTGTTATCCACAAAACCTGGAACAGGCTGCTCAGCCCTAAAGACAGGCCCCTCAGTACCGGCCGTTGTGAACGTTGGTGTGAGAGGTAGACAAAATGGCCACTGTGGACTGCGGGGGTTGGACCACCATTGTGTTAACGCTTGATGTGAACTGCGTCACAGGTGCCAGTGAGGCAGTGGACACCACAGGGGAATCATGGGGCTTATGTTCCATTTTAGTCTTGTGACAAGGAACCTCAGCAGAGCCGGTGCTACCAGACCTAGAGTGTTTCTACGACCCCTTAGAGTCTGCTGATAAAGTGAGGGACTCGGTACTCCAAGACTTAAGGTGTTTAACCAGCTTTTTTTGCCCCCTCACAGGATCAGTTTGACCACAGGTCTGAGTGTGGGAAGGCTTAGTCTCACCCCCTGAAGTCAGAGCCCTCAAAGGGGGCCCCTCAATCTTGCTGGTCTTAGATATAACCCCAAGATGGGGAACTTCTGGGGTAACCTCGGTACGTTTAGTCACTAACAGAAACCTCGAGTCGAGACTCGGTACACTTAGTTCCAGATCTAGAAACCTCGGGACTAACCCCAGTGACAACAGCCCCAGAAGTACCGGGCCTAACTTTAGCCCCAAAAAGGAGAATCTCAGATGAAGATCTGGTTCTGGCAGCCACTTTACAGGGGACCTCGGAGGAAACTCTGGAGTGCAGATTAGATCCCTTCCAGGGTACCCGAAGGAGCCCTGGTAACAGCCACTTGAGCCCCTCCCAGACCACGAAGACCCCCTGGAAGGAGTCCCCTGGCCGGGGTGTCCTAAAAAGGAACACACTTACCGGTTGCTTCCTTTTTTCTTCAAAGAACTGCTGTAAATGTGGTGTAGAAATTATCTGGAACACCTACTCACACCTGACAAGCCGACGCTGCAGTGCCAAGACAGAGAGGGAGTTGCTGTAGAAGCACGGGTCCCACTGGTATTCCCGGCCGTAGCACTCCAGGCAAAGAGAGTTTGCATGATGAACAGTATACGAATCCCTCATGCTCCGGCATGGACGGAAGAAAGAGTACTGTGGAATCAGAGCAGGAAAATGAAGTACAGGGGAACAAAAAGAAAAATATTCCATGAGATGCAAGTGCGTCCGACCCCAACCGCGCAGAGGAGAGGACTGAAGGGCGATGCACGGGGCAGAGCTATGGAAGGTGGGGCTACAGTCACGTGCGATAAAAGGACAAACACAAGTTATTAGTTGATGCTTTAAGAAGTGCTCCAGTCCTAGCCCGATGGACGGAAAGGGGATAGGACGTAGGAGTATGGCCGATTCAACGGACCGTGTCCCCCCACGACGGCATTGAGGTAGGCTGCCACGATGGTCCACCCATGGCTGGATCGACATAATGCAGAGGAGCGGATGTTGGGGGAAACGCAACTGTTTGCGGTAGAGCAAATGGAGCGCTTGCCGAAAAGGATTTCTGCTAACCAGGCTGGACAATGAAAAAGGCAGCCCCCATCCAAGGTCCACCAGATACAGTTGTTGATTTGGAGGGGCCCAGACATAATGCTGCCTCCGACCGCGTGGGTTGGGCCGCCATTTTTTCACTCCCAGTGGAGATATGCGCCACAGGCCTGTGTGAAGCCATTGTCACAACAGGATTTACATGTGCTTTGGAGTCAATTTTAGCCGTTTGTGAGGGCACCTCGTCATGGCCGCTACTGGAAGATTTAGGACTTTTGCCTGCCTTTTTTGCCCCCTCAGCAGGACTGGTATGGAGTTTAGCCCCTTTGAGGGGAAACTCAGGCTGACATCCAGTGTCAAGACTCCCAGAATGGGGGACCTCAGTTCTGCTGGTTTTCTTCTTAGCCCCTATTTGGGGATCCTCAGGAGCGAGCTCAGTACTTTTAGCCCCTTGCTGGGGAACCTCAAGAAGAGTACAGGTACGTTTAGCCCCTGACTGGGGATCCTCAAGAGATACCCTGGGTGAATTTGCCCTGGAACAGGGCAACCTTGATGTGACCCTGGAACCCATGGCCCCTTGAAGGGGAACCTCAATAGGCATCCCCGGTATCCAGGTTAGCTCTTTCGGGAAACCCCATTAAGGCCCCCCCAACCCTAGTACCGTACGACCCCAGGAAGGAGTCACCCAGCCGGGGTGCCGTTAAAAGTAAGGTATTTACCAGACGATTCCTCTTCTCGTTGATGAACTGTTAAAGGTGAGCCGGAGGTAAACGCTGGAACACGTCCGCCCACATGACCAGCCTACGCTGAAGTGCACCAACGGATAGCGAGTCGCAGTAAAGACAGGAATCCCACCAACATTCCGGGCCTAAGCACTCCAAACAAAGGAGGATCCGCCCTTGCGAAGTGACTCTTGTAAGAAGAACAGGACACGAAACCCTGATGATCCAGCATAGACAGATGAAGATGACCGCAGAACCGAAGGACAAAATGGGAAAGAAACTAAATCCCAACAATGCATCCGACCCCAATCGTGCAGAGAAAAGGGCTGAAGAGCGATGCGCTGGGCGGAGCACAGGAAGGCGGGGCTACAGCCATGTGCGGAGGTTCCACATAAAAATAAAAGGACAAATATTTTTGGATGCTTCAAGAAGTGCTCCGGTCCCGTCCCGCAGGACAATGTCACAAAAGTATGGAGGAAAGGCGACGGGATGTAGCAGTATGAGCATACCATGAAGTCTGAACAAATGTTTTCTAGTTACTCCCTTTGGACATGGATGTATGTCCAAAATGGGTAGAATGTGGGAGGGACATTCTGGGTCAACCCCACCTTCTCCATGCCCAAAGCACTTTTGGCCATGGCAATCTGAGCGTAGGGGTCAGTTAAAAAGTTGTCTCTAATTGGGACAGCAATTTGGCCACATATCTATGTACTTGATTCTCTGGGCATGATAAAAAAAAAAGGTGGGCATGACATTTGACTGTATAAATGAGATCTTAGTCACCCTAGATATTGAAAGCGTATACAGTGATATCTCTCAAGTGAAGGCTTTGACATTGATTTTAAGATGCCCTAAAACTGCCATACCCAAATACTGTTGAGTGAAGTTTATTAGAACTTGCCAAACTAGGACTCTGAATCACTTTATTTTTGTAGAGCAAATCTATGCACAAATTATAGGCAACTCAATGGGAGCCATATTTGCATTAAGAGTTTCAAATCTATAGTTGACCCATTTCGAGCAATAATTCATTAAAAGTGCAGCAAACACATCTCATTCCATCATAAAATGTTGATATCGCTAGATTCATGACTTTTTTTTATCTTGCAGGAGGACGCGTTATTGAGGGCAACATTTCAAATGTAGAAATGGGGGGAAAAAGGTCATGAACAAGTGCTTTTATTGACCTATGCATCCGTCGTTTGTGGCCCTTTACACTAAACCCACAGGTCGAAATGTGTTTTATTTCAAGAATTTCCAACCAGCCAGTCTGAGGTCCAATTTACCATATGGACAGTTGTTAAGGATCAGGCAGAACGTCTGGAAAATATCAGAATAGCTCCAAAGCATAAAGGATTTGCAATAGAAACTCCCAGTCCATGACTACCCTATGAGAGTAGTGGAACAGGTTTTGAAAACGGCCAGATTTACTAATCAAAACAGTTAATGAACTATGTTGGTCAAAACGGCTAAATTTGATTGATAGTATAACATGTGAAGCAACTAATTATCTAAGTTGGTTAAAATACAGTGAACACCCAGCTGCCATTCGCTTCCAAAAGGTTTTCTAAAAAAGAAAGAAAAAAATATAAGCTAATGTTGGCTCATAAATAGCAGAACACCAGATTGACATTGACCCAAATATGTATCTTCCATCCATTCAAGAAAATACAAATTTGGGAAATGTGTGGTATCTAATTTGATAATTAAATCTAAATAAAGTGATTTTGAAAGTGTCTCAGCCCTTTAACTTTTCTCTCAAACGGTAATTCTAGCAACCCAATTTATGAACTGCAATGCCTGTGCTACTGAATTTATGTGGGCCAGTTGCAACTCAAATCAATGAAAAAGAATACGGGCTGGAATGCAGAGGATGAGGATGTGCAGATATTTTAACTGTTATACTCTTTGGATATGGAATTAGTGGATAAGGCCATCTCTTCTCCACAAAAGGGGAATTTGGAAAAACTCCTCAATAAGAAAGCCCAATGATCTATTGTGCTCTTACACATGATAGATACAGGTTTAAATAAGCTTCTTAACCTGCACATTTTCTAAAATATGGGTTCTCTCTTGACCCCAAAAAACAATTTGATGTACCCTTTCAATTCATGGGCATAGTTATTGGCCTGCGAGTCCTGATAGGCATTGATAGAGACCGACAAAACTGAACTAAGTGAAGCCCAATGAGGTTACATTGATACTAGTGATCAAGAAATTAACTTCTATGCAACTTGTCAACGCCTACAATCATGGTCCTCTGAAAACATTTTACAAAGGATTAATGAGACATTGGAAAAAAAGCTACACTCATTGCACATAACATTGATTAATAACAACTTGCTCTTCTTGAAAGTATGAGGACTGCAGCACAAAACAAATGTGTAATGCTGCAGTGGATATTACAACAATGTGAATTATGTCTAGGGGTAAAAAACTTAATTTGTATGCTACTAGCCATGCATAAAAAGTAAATCACCCTCTCTCTTCTCTACATGCACATAGCACACCATTTATTTCTAGCCAAGTGTTGATCATTACTACCCAATGGCTAGTATCATGTTCACATTTTGAGGCCTGTCTATATTTCTATGCAACATAACATAAGCTACCCTATAGCCTAAATGTAAGCTATGGCATGAATGTTTG
Organism: Ambystoma mexicanum; assembly: GCF_040938575.1. Taxonomy (NCBI): domain Eukaryota; kingdom Metazoa; phylum Chordata; class Amphibia; order Caudata; family Ambystomatidae; genus Ambystoma; species Ambystoma mexicanum. The sequence goes on along the minus strand of NC_090929.1, from coordinate 1,269,901,654 downwards.
AGATTACAGCATACAAAATTGGTGTATTAAAACAATACAGGAAAAGATTTGATCAAATTCTGCAGCTGTAACTGGAAAAATGCCCTGGTTTGTTTTTTCAGTGTCCACTTTGACACCCTACTAACCTTTTATTTACTCGCATATCCATATCTTTACATCAATGTGGGTTTCAACAAACACATTGTGGAGGTAGGCAAAGTCATCAGACTCCCCCACATTGAAAGAGTTCTTGTGACATCTTAGTTGCTATCATTTTGGGTCTAACATCTATGCAGTCAAAGTAACTTGTTTCTTTTCAATGAGACCCAAGCGTCCATGCCATATACAGATGTTTCTTTTGCACAGAGTGACAAAGAGGACTACCAACACTGGAGACCCGTACAATGCAATTGAGGTCCCTCTCTTCCTCTACAGTTAAAAAGACACTTGCACTTATTTGCTCCATCTCTCAACATTTAGTGGCTTGAAAAACTTTCACTGAAGCTCATGAAATTAAAATAGGCCAATCCTTAGTTGAAAGCCAATATCTTACCTTACCACAAACTGCTGCTGCTTATGGTGCCTTTTCATTTCACCCTCAGAGCACCCTGCCAAGAACTGTTAATACCTATACTGTTAACATCCCAGTTATTACTGTATAATTTGTTGGTACTACTTATAATCTTGCATACAAGCATACATTCTGCACGCAAAGTGTGTAAAATTGGCCAATAAAGAGCTCAAATGTTTGCTTTAACTATGAACTCCTGTCTGTAAACGACTGCAAGCTCACTTGGGAGGATGGGGGGTTGAACATACGTATATCTACATACAAGGCCAGGATTCAAAGTTGCAGGGAGTGATTTGGTTTCGGCTTGTAACCTAGAAGAGCTTAATACGCTTGACGCCAGCACCACCAAGGAGTTACTGTTGGCTCCCAAGTCAAACCAGAGCCACACAGACATTAACTCTGTTTGAGAATGTGCACAACGGAGCACTGGGACATGTCGGAAAGACCCTTGAAACATAATGAGCCTAATATATAAAATAGACAAACAGTTGTTGTTTGCACCTCATGAGTAAGAAATGTGTTAGGGACACTAAACAGTAGCTCCTGGTTAACGATATGCAACCTTCACACACTGCGGAGACATGTTAAATATTTAGTTATTGTTATTTTAGTTTTGTTTAGACTTCCTGGATAATCGCTCTGGAACAGGAGGAGAGAATTCCTATCAGTAGGTTTGTGTAAGACTGTGCTTTTTTATTCTTCTGTCTTTGCCACATAGTATTAAATCCAGAAAGTTGACTTCAGAGCAACTGTATGTTTCACTAAAGCTCAGGAACCTGTTCCTTGAATTGATACAGGTCAAACTTGTGAGATCTGCATCTGTGCCCTCAAATATCTAAAGTATATCATCAATATATATTGACCACAGTTTTATTTTCTTAGAAAATGGATCTGTCGGGTTGTTGATGTTCACCTTCTCAAAGTCTGCTACATAAAGATTTGCTAGACTAGGTGCAAAGTTTGCACCCATATCTGCACTATGAACTCAAACCAAAATTAACACTAAAAAAAGACCCCTCTCTGACTCAAGGGGTAACCCCCCCCATTTTACAAAAACCCTTCTCCTAAACATTCCTTCAAACCTTTCAGCGTCTCACCCCTTACCTTTAAGGAAGTCGAAAATATGAAGCTCAAGCTTTCCAATTGCCAAGGTGACGCCTGCCCGGCACCGGTCATTAAGGAAGCCGCACATGATCTCGCCCTATTCATTACTTCATTAATGCCTCCTTCAAATCAGGCACTGTACCTGACAATCCTAAGGATGCTTGGGTCATCCCTTTAATCAAAAAACCTAATCTCGATCCCAGTAATCCCTCTAACTACAGGCCCATTAATTACCACAGTGCCATTCTTTCTCAAACTTCTGGATCGAGCAGCCCATCTCCAAATCCAGGACTACCTTGAAACCAACAATTTATTAGTGCTTAGACAATCCGGCTTCCGTCCCAGACACGGTACGGAGACAGCCTTAATTGATTTGAAAACCCAAATCGAGGATCTGAAACACAAGAGCAAACAGGCGCTCCTGCTCCTCCTTGATCTCTCAGCAGCCTTTGATTTGGTCGATCATCAAATCCTCTGCCACTACCTCAAGATTGCGGCCCACTTCTCTGACGCAGCCACATCTTGGATCAGCTCTTTCCTGGCAAACAGAACCATGAGGGTCTTCTCTTCCCTAGCCGCAGCTGATCCAGCCCACGTCTCGTGCGGAGTACCACAAGGATCTTGTGCATCTCCCACACTTCACAACGTGTTTACTAAACCGTTCTTTGATATACTTGACTATCTGGGTGTATCCTACACTAATTATGCAGATGACACCCAGATACTCATCCCTATCACTCCTATCACTGGCGACTATGTAACAGATGCCAATGCACTCAATGCAGTTTACACTGTCATCCAGGCCTGGATGGCACATCATGGGCTCTGCCTTAATGATGAAAAAACGGAGTTAATCATTCTTGGCTCTCAATACAAACTCACTAAACTTGACCCCAAATACAAATCCTTCATTATTGAAGTGTACAATATCAAAGTCTCCAACGTCACAAAAATACTTGGAATATATCTAGACTCTACTCTGTCCCTCAATCGACAAACCAACGCAGTTGTCTCAGCATCATCCTATACTTGTAAACTGATTACAGCATGTCGCCCCTTTTTGACAACGGAGAACTGTCTGATTCTCGCCAGAAACCTCATCATGTCCAAAATAGATTATTGCAACGCACTCTACTTAGCGACTAGTCAAACAACCATTGATAAACTCCAGGTCACGCAGAACAACGTCATAAGGGCAGCTCTCAACGTACCCAGGCGCTCTCACATATCCAACACTAGACGCAACTTGCATTGGCTACCCATCACTCATCGCATTTCCCTCAAAGCACTCGTTCTAACCCACAAGGCCCAGAACAACGCAGCCCCAGCCTACTTATCCACGCGCTTCAATACAACATAAAGCAACTAGACCCCTGAGATCTGCTCAGGCTCACACACTGACTATTCGTAGTTTCAAACTACAGACAGCCGGAGGTTCGAGCTTCCCAGTCCTCGCGGCTAAGCTCTGGAACACCCTACCCAATGCTCTTAGAAACATTCCATACATCCACTCCTTCAAAGCTAAAACCAAATTGTGGCTACATGAACGGATGCCCTAGCCCACTCTCTATAATCCTTATATCTGTTAATCCCATTACTGACTGCTCATTGTACATAGACTGTTTATACTGCATACTTAGGTTTGTTCCTTTCCTCTCTATACAATGTCCTGAACCTTATGTAAATATGTGTAAAATGTATATTGTATCTATTTGCTGTAACTTGTAACTGCCTTTTAAACATGTGCCCAGATGCCCCGGGGCAAGGTGCGCACTACAAATAAACAAAATACAAATACAAATGCACCTACGATTTGTTCAAAATATTTCTTTTCAAAGATGAAATAGTTTTTTGTCAGTGCTATTTCCACCAGTTGCACAATAAGTGAAACTGGTGTCTCCATGGGTGGTTGCCTTTCTCTCAATATTCTCTCAATGACCATCAGTGTGTCTTCCTGGGGGACCTTTGTATAAAGTGACCATATCCATGGACACCAAAATGTGGTGCCTGGGGTCAAAGTGAAGTGTAGCAATGCCTCCAAGGTGCTTTTAAAACTAGCCAGTTTGCTAGTTCTTTACATTGTTCCTACTAGGTATGGCAAGCCTTTTCTTCTGTCCCCTAACTCTAGATAAGCGGCACATCACCGCCACCTAGGGTTTAGCAACTCAAGGAGGGCTTAGTAAGAATGGACGGAGAGTAAGATAGAGTGTATTTATTTATGAAACTAAAATAACAAAACCTAAATATTGAACCTGTCTCCGCAGTATGTGAACGTGAAAGAATTGGTTACAGGTCAGCAGTTATCTACTCACCCCCAGTCCCTGTGTGTGTTTTTTTTTTTTTTAACCAAATGCATTTCTGCTTATGGGGTGATGCTGGATACCAAGGAGCTGCTCCTGGTTCCTGCTCATCAAATCTTTTTTTTTTTAAATCCCCGAAGGGACATTTTCAAATCTGTGCACTTGCTTATTTCAAATGTCCAGTAAAGCGTTGCAAAGAAGGTATTTTTGTCGGTTCATTGTGCTATCCACCAGATGTTCAAAGAACTTAACCTCCCTTCATTACAGGGACAATTGAAGACTTGCATTCTTAGGTATATTAGAATTTCCACAGAGTTGAACCTAACCCAGTTCCAAGCCCCATGCACTGGATCTCATACAACAGGAACATCATATTTGCTAAGGGGAAAGAAATTAAACCACAGCTCTCCTTATGAGCAACACATTATTTTATGGGGTAAAACCACTTAGGATCCAACATCAGAACACAACCAAAATTATATAATTGGCCACAGACTCTTTGCTCTTACCGTGCTGTCCTATCAAAAAAGGGCAACATTACATTTCTGATCTCTACATGCTTATAGTGGGTGGTAAAATGTGACTTCTAATGTCAGATATGCAAACAAATGGGCATACAACCATTAAACACAAAGAAAAACAGAATGGTCTTCTCTATCCCAACCCTAACAAAAACATTTCTTGTCCTCATAACTAATGAAAAATGTAATCAACTTTGGAGTACATCAATTGTACCAAGATACTTGATCACCCATACTCGGTTCTTGCCACAGATGGGAGGAAGGGAGAGGGTGGCAGGAGGGGGGAAGGGGGATGAAATTGGTGAGCGATTTCACCATCTTGACATAGAACATAGGACAAATGTAATTAGTAAGAAAAATAGTTTACTTTCAAGATCGACAAACTGCAGCAAAATAGTACATGTTCTGTGCATTATAAACTGTTGAAGCATTCACATATGGCTTTCTTTCACAATATTGATGGAACATAACCCTTTTGGATCTAGGATCCTGCAAAGGCATATCAAATGCCAACTGTTTCACATATTTTAGGCACTTGTCATTTATAGTGTTAAATCCCTGAAAAGGTTACCACGCAGAAGTATGACGTGATACATTAACTGAATACTAGAGTAATAAAAGTTATGAATGTTCCAAATCTTACTGTGCATGAACAGAAACAAATGTCGCTTTAAGCAAAGGAAAATGAAAAAGGCTGTGCATTATGCAATTGCAACTGAAGAAAGGAAAACATTTTCATAGAGAGAACGATCTGAAAAAATCTATTTGTTTAGAACACAAGTAATAAAAACAACACAACTGAACAAAAAAATGCATCATAACTTAAGGATTTGTAGGGCTGAATGGTAGTTTGGTCTCATATAAACAAAAACTCCACAGGCCTTTTTTAGGTATCATTGAAAAATCAACACTCAATGTTTTTTTTTTTGCAAACGATTATCTCGTCCTTCTCACTCAAAGCAAACTTGCATCATTTCACCCCACAGTAACTGAACTGTATCCCTGTATTAAGGTATTCCAATCTCTTGTAGCTTCCATTAAATGGCGCTGTCCATGCCCAACCCAATCATCCTGATTTTCAAAAATTCGGCCACAAAACCAACACGTAAATTTAGTTTTCACAATGTTTTTGGAGCTACTTTTCACAATTGTGTAATTGTTTTTGCTGGTCTTCTTGAGTGTTAATTTTAAAACAAATCTTTCTTTCACAGGGCTCACAGGCAGGAACGTTCTGCGTCTCTTTGCTGTACGTGCACTCGTAGCCATTTCAGATGTGTTACCATATGTAGGATTGAGGAGCGCTTCCATAGTTCTTCTGGACAATGAAACCTTTACAACCTGTCCTTTAAACTTTGTAATTGTTTTCATTACATTTAAAACTTCGGGAAAATCTGCATCAGGATGATTTAGAACCACCACTGGTTGATTTTTCAGAGGGCATTTCACAGTTTGATCCCTACTAAAAGGAAGAAGCCTCAGTGTTTTCATAGTCTCTTTGGATTCCCGGGGTTCAAAGGTATAAACACAGTCCGTTTCATTGCCAGTTTGATTGTTTGCTTTACATGGCCTCTTTTTTTTTCTGGGAGGCTCTTCAAATTCTGCCTTTGATTTACATCTGAGATTCTGTTTTTTCCTTCCAGTCTTTGGGCCCGTCTGAATCAGATCACAATTGTTTTTTGATATATTGTTTTGAATGTGATTACAGGCTCCCTCCTGTTGAAGAGAATCACTGCGTTTACTTGCATCCACTTCCTGAGCAGGTTTGGTTGAACACTTCTGCAACAAAGTCCTCAAATGGTTTGTGGGAGGCAATGATTCTTCTGGAGGCACATATGTTGAGCTTGATAAAAAAACATTTGGTATTATAGTCCCAGGCAAGGCACTACTAGAATAAACAACTGGTGTGAGTACTTGGGAAATATTTCCAGAAGATTGAATGTCATCAGATTTTAATGAAGCCAGTGAAGTGTTCATGATGGACTGATTTTTGCAAGCGGCAGGAACCTGAAAGGGTGGAGTCTTCACAACTTTCAGGAAATATTTCATTTTAGTGCCTTCACTATGATTTGGCTGGGCATTTTGATTGGATGCATTGACTTGCAAAGTGCTTTGTGTAAGTCCTGAAGGTGCAACACATTTCACAAGGACTGCCCGCCGACCATCAGGTAAAACTGCATTAATGTGTTGTTTTGGCTCAGCCTCTTGGTTCAATTTTGCAGATTTTAAAGTACCAGATGTCGCTCCTGGATGCTCTTGTGTGCCAAGATACTGCAAAGCATTCAAGCCTATGGGGCCCTCATTTATTTGGGGAGTTGCCATAGCCAACTGTATAGGTGGAATGATCGAATTAGCTAAAATAAAAGGTCCTTGAAGAGGCACTTGACTTACCTGATCAAATATAGATTGAGAGTTTTGGTTCAAATTTGATGAACTAGAATTGTTTGCATTTGGCATTTTTTGTTCATCTTGATTATTTTGTGGAACAGTGCCTAAAACCTGAACGCTACCAACGGGAATATTTGTAACTGCACCTAAAGCTGCACCGCCAAACGCTAGTACCATTCCACGTCCTTTGTTAAGCAGAGCAGATGGAGGTTTCTCATTAGATATACTAGTCAAATTATTTGAACAAATTGGACCTCGCGACACTATTTGCAGACCTGGTTTATTGGAAAAATGTAATGGTACAAGAAGACCATTTGGAGACGATCTGATCAAAAAACGGCTTCCTTCAGTGAGTGTTCGTGGCCTCAATAGTTTTACAGAAGGAAAACTACTGGGATTGTGAGAAGTCACACCAAGCTTTTCTTTAGCCAGCTGTGTGTTTATTATTGCATTAGAATGGGTCTTAAGAAGCTTGCCAATGTTGGATGTTTTAATTACCCTTCCTTCTTGTGAAGGATGTGAGGTAGGTAGTATCTTTCTTTCAGACTCTAGATTGGTTGATTTACATGTAAGGGCTACATCTCCTCCTGTGTAAAGGGTGCCAGCCTTACCTGTGCAATGTAAACTGCTGGATGCCAGAGAATTGTTAACACTAGTAAAAAGGTTGCTAGGATATTGCTGACTAGCAGTTAACTGGCTACTGACTGAATTGGAAAATGTCTGATAGGTATTGGACTTGCCTTTTACTGCATTCTGAACTACCTGACCGACTTTTACAGGCACAAAAGATAATGCTGGTGGATTTTGTATGGAGTAAAGATATGCTTTTGGCTTAGAGCTCAATCTGCCACAAGCGTCAGCCTGGTTCTCTGGTGGAGGCAGATCAATCAAGGGCTGAAAACATTGATTTCCACTATTACTAGAAACGTTTTCCGGCAGACTTTCAGAGTTAAGCAAGTTACAATCTGAGGGTACAAACAATTCTGTATGGTTCCCCTGACCATTTGCCATATTGAGATGTGACTGAGATGGATAAGAATGGTCCCATTTTCTGTCATCTGTAATATTTAACGTTGATGATGCAGGTCCACTCAGCAAGAGGCTTTCCTGAGAGAGCAATTGGTCACAAGGCCCTTCAGCCTTTTCTTTTGGTGTTGTTAAACAATCACTTGTAAACAATTTACCAGGGGGGCCTGAGTTGCTCGGAACAGATGACTGTCCTAGTATGGGGGCATTTCCTTCAGAAATTGGTACTTTGTCTGACGAATTAGGCATAGAAGTGGACCGTTCAGGCATTTTAGACATGCTTTTGACATCAAACATTGTTTCTGGGATGGGTGTACCACTCAAATTCCTAGCATGTGACGGCATACTTTGTTTAGCTCCATTTGCTTTTACAGAGAAATTGGTATCTGAAAAAGGAGTTGAAGTAGGACAAGATTCAGCACTTTGTTGGGTTTCCTGGTAAGGTGCATGACCCGTTGCACTTGATGCTGGTTCACATTTAACAATTCTATTCGTAGGTATTTGAAGAGGATTTATGGAACTATCTTTCAAGGCCACAGATTGATATTCTGGCGCACATACATTATGTTTATTTGTAGGAAGCAGTTTTATTACAATATGTTGTTTTCCCTCCACTATCTTGAACCCCATAAATTTTGCACAGTAATTTGCTGGGACTGATATTTTGTTATTCTTTACCATCAGCACTGTTGGCCCATGAACAGCATTTCTCAAAAAACCTGTGTTTGAAATATTTTCTTGTTTATCATTGTCCGTTGTTGGTGATGACGCATCAACCTGATTGATATATTCTGTGGCGGTTTTGGATCCATTACTTAGTTTACTATAGGGTGTTGTAGTTGTTGGGCCAGCATCTTGCTTACTGTTTTGTTTTTCATTTCCTGATGCTCCAATGTGTGAATTATGTATTTCATAACATCGGCCTGCCACTGTATTATTTGCATCATTAACAAAATGCTCTTTTGAAGAGTGGCTTTGATGCTCAGTTTTGCATTCCACTTCTTGTGCCTTCGATCTTGCCGTTTCATCATTTGCCACTTGATTTGTTTTGCGTTTCCAACTTGCTATTCTTGGTGCTTCTATTTCGAATCTTTTCAAAGCTAACTTTAATGCCGACTGAGTTTCTACACATTTGTTTTCCGAATCATCTTGTCCAAGAGTATCTTTTGCATGTAATTTGCCTCTGTGTACAGCTATGACATGATTCACAATGTAATCCCTGCGTGTCGAGCGAAAGCTACAAAACTGACAACCAAATGGAAATCCTCTAGTGTGACCAATAAGATGTTCTTGGAATTCCTCATTGTTTAAAAAAGCATAATTACATTTCACACATTTAAATTGTTGATTGCAGTGTCTATGAATATGTTGCACAAAGGTGCCAACATCCCTAGTAGAAAAGATGCACTTTTCACACCGAAAGTTACCATTAATGGAATGATTTGATGTAAAATGTTTTGTTAAATCCAACAAAGAAAACAACTGATAATCATTGCAAATTTCACATTTCACCAAGGTATTTCGATGAGTATGACGATGTTCTGTAAATTTCTGAAAATCATTGGATGAAAAACTGCACATCTCACAAGGGTAGTTTGGAAGTTCTCCATGATGCAATAGCCAATAATGTTTCTGCAGATCATTTGGACTATATCGAATTTTGCCTTTGCATTTTGGACAGGGAAAATTACATATTTTTGAAGAGGTCCTTATTCCATCTTCTTCTGAAACGCTTTCTGTCTTTGCTTGCAAATAGATGCTCTCTGAGCCATTTGTGCAAACTCCACCAAATCGGGCTTTAGAGAGAGATTTTCTTGCAGTTTGTCTCTTATGTGGATACAACTGCACATTTCCATCCCCTTCTTTTAATGTTACTTTATCAATTAAATTCATTTTTTGGAAGTTCTTCAAAAAAATGTTTTAGTTCCTTTAGTAGTATGTCATCCTGAAATGTTGCTTGACTGATTACTGGAATTATGGACCTGCCAGGAGTAGTGTTTTACACATAATTATCAGGTTAGTTGGGACGTATTGAAGCATAATCACAGTAGAGAAAAGTAACTTGCTGTTCAACTGAAGAAAAGTGGTCTTTTTCAGTCTTCAGTGATGCGAATGGACCGCTTTCCATGAAATACTTCCCAATTTCTGGATGACATTGTGGTTTGAAAACACTCATATTCCCAGAGATTTTCTTGATGTACCTGCAAGGGATAACATTACAGAAAAATATGACTAAATAATAAACCAGGGTCATTTCAATTTACATTGGAAATGAGACAATGCATGTTATGTTGACATAGTGTATTATATTACCCTTCATTAGAATGTGCAATTAGTTAATTGCCTACCATGTTTTCAATGGCAAAACAAAACATCTAGTTAGCACAGAATGCTATATTTGTCAGTGCATAATTCTCAGACACAGCACATTAGCGAGTGTGCTCTTTCTGAAGTCCAAGAGCCAGCAGATAGATCCTGGTCAGGAGCATCAAAATGTAGGAAGTGAAATTGTTATGCATTGAAGCTATAACTTGGCTATCAGAATCAGGCAGTGCAGCGAAGTGAGGCATGTGGAGAAGTGTGTACTGGCTGAAAGGCCCGTCAAAGCTTTAATCAGCAACCAGCTTCCTGAGAGAACATTCAGAACAGACAACTTTAAAAAACAAGGTATACATTCTGCCACCTGCAAAAATAACAAGCAAAAGCAAACAAACTGATAAACATGGAAATAGAGAAAATTGAGAGGCATCTGCAATCGATAGTACAATCCATAGCAGTCCCATTCCCAGCACACTTGAGGAATATTTGCTAAATGTGAACTAAACACTCCTGCGACAAACAAAGCATGGGTGCCCTACTCTGATTAAAACCTACATAATATGAGAAAATATAATTTCAATAGTTCATTTGCATACTGGCTAAAAATACCATGGCAAACAAAAGGTGCCTTAGAGATACAGACTAGTGTGGCGGGTCGGAAGACGTAGGCAGACACTTGAAGGACATTTTGAGAGTGGTTTATTCAAACAATAAGAATAAGGCCCATCTTTCCCTATTGCTACAGGGGTTTTCCTGCCTATATAAATAACATAAGGTGCTCGTCAGTCGTGACAATTCCCAAATGAAGATGACCTCTGTCCAAAACGAATACTAACTTGGCCTACCACTATTTGACCAACTTAAACTATACTAAGAAAATGTCTCTTCCTTCTGATTGTTCTCTTATGGAAATGTCTCAGTTTCATGGTTCTTTTAAGTAATAACTTCAAATAGTCTTGTGTCACCTTCTGGACAAGACCCTGTAGTTCTTTTATAATGTACTTAAGTTTGCTTTCCCCTTTTGGGATAGTTATTCCACCAACCTTTGAAATTCTCTTTCTTATATTCTCTCCCAAGTGTACATGCCTTTCTGATATCTGTAGCTATGGCCTTTTTGAAGTGGTCTATCCTTCGTAGCAACGTCAGCCTTCCGCTTTCCAGGTGTGGCTCAGTTTGTCCACTTCTTCTCCGTCCTACTTCATTGGACTTCTGTTTCCATTTAGATTTCCACCCTTCTTCCCGTGGTTTTTGTCTCCAGTTCTTAACACCCTCTCTTTCAAGTACATTCACTATTCTCGGGATCACCTCAATACAGTTTAACTTCACAGGCTTTACATTGAGGGACTCAACACTTTCACTGAAGCGAGTTTCTCTTGGTGTCCATTCCCAATACCTTCACTCCAAGGCTTATTCGTTATTCTTGTGGTTAAGTTCATACAGTTCCACTTTAGTGGCGTTATTTTCAATATCTCGCCAATTTCATTAGGACGAGTTTCTCCTCTTACATAGATATGCACCGGTAGCCTCCCAGTACTCCTGATCTCCTCACTAACTGTTGCAGGGGGACGTTTTTGGGCTTGCGTCGGACTAAGTGTTGACAGGTCTCTCCTGGACTCTCTTGCTTGGTGGTTTCGCACTGTTCGACGGGTGGACTGCCCACCATGAAGTCATTTTGGTCACTGTTAGGGAGAATTCTCTGTTTAGGCTGAATTTCCCTACCTAGTGAGTCCCCCAGCAGCTTTGCTGGATTTCTGGGGTTTAATTTTTTTCTCCTGCCAAGAGTGAGACTCTTTTACCCTCACTCTTGGACATGTTGAAGTGTGTTTTCTTGGTTAAACCTTGTGTTGAATGGGCTATGGGGTCTTTTACTCCATAGGGCCTCATGTATTTTTGTGATGTGGGTCACACAGCACCCTCTGTGCCGTGACCCAGGGGTGTCCTAGGGACTCCCCAACATAGACTCCATACCCTGGGACTGACTACTGTCTCCCAGGGCATGTAAAGTCACCAAAGACTTTGCTAGTCTTGAATCCTGAACAGAACCAGTACAAACCATCATATTGTGGACGTACTGGCTGGGGCAATTCGATTGCCCCAGGGTCTGTTAGTCGAGGGGGCACGTCTCCGTCCCCCCTGATCGAGTTTTGGCTGGTGGCAGTGGAAACTACTTTTTATATTCGACCGCGAATATTTCCCTATGGGATTTCCCATTGTTTTAGGCTAACACATTTAATTATTTATTTACGGTAGCCTTAAACATCCCGCCGGTTTATATATTTCTTTTTATAACTCCGGTTGGGACTTTTTGCCAAAACTTGATTCTAAAATGGCGTTGGTGTTCGCCTCTGTAACTCTGACCCAAAGTGGAGCCCTTTGTTCCACTTTTGGCGGGCTTCTCCACAGAAGCCCTCCAAAGTGGTGCCACTCTGTCTGGGGTACTTAGGAGGGGTGGAGGGGGATTTAGGCACCCTGGACTGAGTTACCTTGGTAACTCAAGTCGCACTCCGTCCTGATTGGCCCAAGTGGTGAGCCGCCCGGCTCACCACTTAGCATGTTTGAGTGACAGCTAGGCTGGGTGAATGGGGGCTTGCTGCATAAAAGCAGGGCTTTGGGGACTGGGACTTCAGAAGTCGCCACAGGACCAAGAATCCGACGAGGGAAGAGCTGAGCCGACCTGCTTCGACGACACCACCCGGTGGAGCCCTGCTGAACCGTCTCACCACTTTTTCCCGACGACCGAGGAGAACTCTTAACGGAGTGGCTCCTTCCCTTAACTGGTGGGGACAACCAGTTTTCGCCTTCTTTCCGTTCTTTGAGGTATCTCGTGGCCGCCTTGCCTGTGCCAAGCACCCCGGCAACCGGAATACCACACTTTACCCCCATACCGCGAAAGTCGGTACCAACCCTTTAACCGGAGGACTCCGCGGCTGGTTTCTTCCCGGGCAGTGCAACGACCCTCCTCTTCTGCTCTTCAGCGAGAACTTCTTCTCCCCTGACCGACGTCGAGCCCTGCTGCCACTGCCTGGAACAACTGCCACCGCTGGAGGATCCTTTCCGCTTAAGGTACTGTGTTCCGCCTGGCTTCCCTTGCCACCGACTGTACGGGGTAGATTTAGTCCCCGGCTTTCGAACCTGGGAGTGCCTGGGACACTTTGGCTAAACTTTCTGAGCCACTCTAAAACTCTTTTTGACTCTTTGCAAGACTTGAATCTCTAACTAACAGTGTGATCTTGGGCACCTTTTCGCTCCGGCTACTCTAAGAGTGGGCCCTGCCTAGTGACTTTTGCTCACCTGTGACTTTGTGCTTCTTTAAGCCTATTGCAAGTGTTCTGGACCTTAGAGTGGTGTGTTTAACCCATTTCTGTTTTTTCTCTCCCTTTCTTGGAAACTACTAGAGTGTCATCTAACGTTAAGCACTCACCTCTGTTTTAATTAAGTGGTGTTAACCTAGAGTTGTCTAGATAGGAGAAAGGATTGAATCTACTTTCATTATAACTGTGTTTGAAGTGTTTACTATATTGTGCTAGAGTGTTTTTAACTTATGTGTATTTTAAATAAATAACTATATACTTTTGAAACCAAGCTCTGGTCAGTGTTTGCTTGTGCTATTGTGTTTTGGTACATATTGTGTATACTTTGCATACTGCCTAACTCTTCTTGAGAGAGGTCTGACTGCTCAGCCACAGCTACCAGGTAAATCTGGGTGGTACAGACTGCTACCAAAGGGGTTTACTGCTCTACCTGTAGTCTTAAATCTTTTGCAGTGTTCCCCAAGGGAACTGCACAGGTTTCTGCCTAACACTGGTGTACAGCGGTGGGATTTGTATTGAGTATACATTTTATTGTGCTTTAGATACCTTAGTGCAACTAACCACAAAGCTTAGCACTGAAAAAGTAAAACCTCTAACATGTCAGTTATAGAAAGCTATAGTCAAGAGTCCCTTGCAGCCAAAACTGCTGATTGTTTAAGAGTGCTCTGTAAACATAAGGATCTCCTGACTAAGGGCAAGAAAATGGAGCTGATTGAAAGATTGTTAGCTAACCAAAGTCTGGGTGAGGGTTCAGAGGAACCTACCACTCCAGCAACTGTAGATGACAGTATTGAAATTAACATGGAGCAAAATGTTGATGATTCTGAGGAAGAGTCAGAAGAGGAGGGTGAGGCTGTTGTGACTGTCCCCCCTAGGCCTCTGCCTGCTCTACCTGCTGTACCTACTGGGCCTTTACCAGGTCCCACATTTAGTCCTCAGTACTTTGAACTGGAGAAAATGAAACTAGAATTGGAGTATAAGAAACTTAATGCTCAAACTGACAAAGAACTAAGGCTAAGGGAAATGGAGCTCAAGTATGAGCTAGAAATGAAGAAATTATCTGTTGAGAATGCTTCTCTCTCTGGCTCCTCTAGAAGTTCCAGTCCTAAAAGACCCCGGATGCCTAAAGAATTGGTTGGTATGTATGAGCCTAAGTTGGATGTGTTGGATTGGTTGTCTCTGTTTGAATATAATCATGGGCTCCAGAACATCACAGGAAATGACTTACTCACCTGGTTGTTCTCTAGGCTTCCCCCTGTTGCAACTGATGTGGTAATGGAGATGGGGGAGGAGGATAGGAAAGAGTATGAATGTGTGAAACTAGCTTTGATAGCTAGGTTTGGGAAGACCCCTTCCCAGTATCTTAAGAGGTTTAGGAGCCTCAAAAAGCATGATGGTACCCCTTGGGCTACCTGGGTGAGTGAAGGGTTGAAAAACTTAGAGGGATGGATTAAGGGTTACAAGGTGAACACTTATGAAGGTATGAAGAATTTGTTTATGTTGGAGACTATTTATGATGCCTGCTCTCCTGAGCTCAGACAACACTTGGCTGATTCCAAGGAATTAGATTCCCGGAAACTGGCTAGGGCTGCTGACTTGTGGGTTGCCAACAGGGCCACTCACAAGGATTCTGGGGTAACTCAGAAGAAGGATGGGGAGAAACAGCCAAAAACAGACTCCAAAGAGAATTCTAATAATTCCTATCCCAAAGAGGGCCCCAAACCACAAAATAACCAGGGTAAGCCACATGGGAAACCGAGTCAGACTACTGTACCTTCTGGCCACAAGCCAGAAGGAGGTCAGAGCAAGCCACCCTTCCAGAGAGCATTTGGACAATGCTATGTCTGTCAGGGTACTGACCATATCAAAGGAGATCCCAAGTGCAAGGGTAAACCTGCAGGGATCAGCACAGTCTCCTTAGCCTTCACTCCTGAGGATGAAGTACAGATGGCTAGTGCCCACTTTGAACTCTTTGCTGAAGAACCCTTGGGTCTTCAAGCAACTGTAAACTTAGAGCCTATGGGTCTGGTTAGTCCCCAGAATAGGGTTGTGTATAACTCCCTACCTGTTAACTCTAAGGTGTATTATGTGGACAGTGTTCTTGTCAATGGCCAGGATACTCCTGCCAGGAGAGACACTGGGGCCAGCAGAACAGTAGTGGATGAAAGCTTCTTTCAACCTGAGGATGTGGCCAAAGCACCCAAAGGTCCCACTAAGATGTCTGGAGGCCCTGTCCAAATGGTTCCTATTCTACCAGCCCTCATTCAGTGTAACAACATGACAGTGAGGATCCCTGTCAGTGTTCAGACTGAGGTACCTGGGAAGGTCCTGTTGGGGAATGACCTAAGAACTCTAGGAGTAGTGTCACATACCCCCAGGCCTCCCAGTATGGAGAAGCAGAACTTAACCAAATTGGCTAGAAAGGCTACCTTGAAGGACCCTTCTAAGCCTGTGGGACCCTCTACTGAGAACCCCACTACAAGCCTTGGGTTTAGTAAGTTGACCTCTGACCCAGGCACCTTTCAGGATAGTATGCTAGGAACATGGGAGCCCCAACCAAGCTCCATCATTGTTCCCCTAGTCTCCGAGTCTCTGACTCCCCCTGCTTCTGAGGAAGAGGTGGATAGACCAACTAGGCCCCTATCTGGACCTGAGAGAACTGGTAATTCTCAGTGCTGGTGGAAAACCAGAAAAGAAAAGTCTAAGGCCAAAAACCTTCAGACTGTTGGACCTTCTACTGAAGACCCCAACTCAAATCCTAATATTAGGGGGGAAACTCCTAAAATAGGTAAGGGTAGATCTAAGAGGAAGGGGAAGCAGGTACATTGCCTAACCCCAACCCCTCCAACCAAGAGGCCTAAGACCCAACCTGCTCCCACAAGAGAGGTGGTGAGGAACCTTGGAGGCCCCTCTAGATCTAAGGGAATCCTTTATAAGGACCCCTTCAAAAAGCCTAACCTAGGTTCAGAAGTTGTACCAACTTCTGAGGGACTGGTCAACCGGATCCCCTATAACAAAAAGACTGATGTTCCTCAAAGGGTCTGTAGGTCCGTTAGCTTGCAGAAGAAAACCTTTGAGTTCTCCATTGAACATAGGTCAAGGTGTCACCATCAAAATGCTGATGGACTCTCTAGGATGTATATCATCGACTAGAGGTATGAGGTTCATCCAGGAGTGGATTAAATCCTCCTGTCCCTTAGTCTGGGGGGGGCGAGTGTTAGGGAGAATTCTCTGTTTAGGCTGAATTTCCCTACCTAGTGAGTCCCCCAGCAGCTTTGCTGGATTTCTGGGGTTTAATTTTTTTCTCCTGCCAAGAGTGAGACTCTTTTACCCTCACTCTTGGACATGTTGAAGTGTGTTTTCTTGGTTAAACCTTGTGTTGAATGGGCTATGGGGTCTTTTACTCCATAGGGCCTCATGTATTTTTGTGATGTGGGTCACACAGCACCCTCTGTGCCGTGACCCAGGGGTGTCCTAGGGACTCCCCAACATAGACTCCATACCCTGGGACTGACTACTGTCTCCCAGGGCATGTAAAGTCACCAAAGACTTTGCTAGTCTTGAATCCTGAACAGAACCAGTACAAACCATCATATTGTGGACGTACTGGCTGGGGCAATTCGATTGCCCCAGGGTCTGTTAGTCGAGGGGGCACGTCTCCGTCCCCCCTGATCGAGTTTTGGCTGGTGGCAGTGGAAACTACTTTTTATATTCGACCGCGAATATTTCCCTATGGGATTTCCCATTGTTTTAGGCTAACACATTTAATTATTTATTTACGGTAGCCTTAAACATCCCGCCGGTTTATATATTTCTTTTTATAACTCCGGTTGGGACTTTTTGCCAAAACTTGATTCTAAAATGGCGTTGGTGTTCGCCTCTGTAACTCTGACCCAAAGTGGAGCCCTTTGTTCCACTTTTGGCGGGCTTCTCCACAGAAGCCCTCCAAAGTGGTGCCACTCTGTCTGGGGTACTTAGGAGGGGTGGAGGGGGATTTAGGCACCCTGGACTGAGTTACCTTGGTAACTCAAGTCGCACTCCGTCCTGATTGGCCCAAGTGGTGAGCCGCCCGGCTCACCACTTAGCATGTTTGAGTGACAGCTAGGCTGGGTGAATGGGGGCTTGCTGCATAAAAGCAGGGCTTTGGGGACTGGGACTTCAGAAGTCGCCACAGGACCAAGAATCCGACGAGGGAAGAGCTGAGCCGACCTGCTTCGACGACACCACCCGGTGGAGCCCTGCTGAACCGTCTCACCACTTTTTCCCGACGACCGAGGAGAACTCTTAACGGAGTGGCTCCTTCCCTTAACTGGTGGGGACAACCAGTTTTCGCCTTCTTTCCGTTCTTTGAGGTATCTCGTGGCCGCCTTGCCTGTGCCAAGCACCCCGGCAACCGGAATACCACACTTTACCCCCATACCGCGAAAGTCGGTACCAACCCTTTAACCGGAGGACTCCGCGGCTGGTTTCTTCCCGGGCAGTGCAACGACCCTCCTCTTCTGCTCTTCAGCGAGAACTTCTTCTCCCCTGACCGACGTCGAGCCCTGCTGCCACTGCCTGGAACAACTGCCACCGCTGGAGGATCCTTTCCGCTTAAGGTACTGTGTTCCGCCTGGCTTCCCTTGCCACCGACTGTACGGGGTAGATTTAGTCCCCGGCTTTCGAACCTGGGAGTGCCTGGGACACTTTGGCTAAACTTTCTGAGCCACTCTAAAACTCTTTTTGACTCTTTGCAAGACTTGAATCTCTAACTAACAGTGTGATCTTGGGCACCTTTTCGCTCCGGCTACTCTAAGAGTGGGCCCTGCCTAGTGACTTTTGCTCACCTGTGACTTTGTGCTTCTTTAAGCCTATTGCAAGTGTTCTGGACCTTAGAGTGGTGTGTTTAACCCATTTCTGTTTTTTCTCTCCCTTTCTTGGAAACTACTAGAGTGTCATCTAACGTTAAGCACTCACCTCTGTTTTAATTAAGTGGTGTTAACCTAGAGTTGTCTAGATAGGAGAAAGGATTGAATCTACTTTCATTATAACTGTGTTTGAAGTGTTTACTATATTGTGCTAGAGTGTTTTTAACTTATGTGTATTTTAAATAAATAACTATATACTTTTGAAACCAAGCTCTGGTCAGTGTTTGCTTGTGCTATTGTGTTTTGGTACATATTGTGTATACTTTGCATACTGCCTAACTCTTCTTGAGAGAGGTCTGACTGCTCAGCCACAGCTACCAGGTAAATCTGGGTGGTACAGACTGCTACCAAAGGGGTTTACTGCTCTACCTGTAGTCTTAAATCTTTTGCAGTGTTCCCCAAGGGAACTGCACAGGTTTCTGCCTAACAGTCACGCCACCAAGAGGTCAAGGCTTACCTTCTCGTTTGTGGCCCTCTTCTTGGAAATAATGAGCTTCTCGCATTTACCTTTTCTGCCCAGGACTCATATGAAAGTCACAATGTCTGTGGCTCTCCTTGGCTCTGCCTCGTCCCAGCGCCATCTGGCCAGGGGGCTAGTGACCTACTAGTCAACCCACTCATCCAAGCCCTGCAACATCACTGTGCATTGCTGGCAGCAGAAACATAATGGCCACTGGAAAGCATGCTGCTCGCTAGAAATCACCAGAAATTGTGCAGTGAAAACCTGAAAAATAGGCCACCCTCCAATTTTGCCTATCTTAGTGAGCACAGGAGATCACTGCCTAAATCCACCATTGGGCTACCCACAAAGTAGCCTGAAACCACTTGGAAATCGCAATGCTGATTGAAAAAGAAACACAGAGCTGTTTGAAAATCCGTTTTCTTGATTGTCAAAAATTGCTAAAATCATGGCCCACAAAGCACTTAAAAGATCCAACCTCTTTGGTGGGTGTTCCACATCATTACTGCAAGAATCCACATCAATACAATGTCAGCAAAAATCATATGTTCTCAGAACAAAATCCTCTTTTAAAGATCCTTGATGGAAAGACAGCTGTCCAAAAGTGGGTGTAATACCGTTGCTCACCTCTACCAGAAAGCCGGCGTTTTAAAACCATTTGTTGTAAAGTTGACCAATTGAACCACAAACTATGCCCAAGAAAGACTTGCTATCAGAAGCCTAAGAGGTGGATACATTTTAAAACTATATTCTGAAAAGGCTTGAAGGAAGAAATTATTTAATGTATGTGTTAAAAATGTGGGTTATATTATAAGAAAAGACAATTTGTAGACATTGAGTTTAAGAATTAAGAGTTTCCCACACTGTGCTTCAAATGAATTTCACACATTTTCCCTGGACAAAGGAAGCTCCCACTGCCCTTGGCCAAGAGATTGACAGGCTGGTGTGAACAGGAACTAGCAGAGGCACCCTGGCCTGTTGCTCTCAGTCAAAACAATGGCTTTGGGATGAATAGGAATATGCTAAATTCGGGTGTAACTGACAACAAACTGCTGGAAGAAAACAAGACATGTGACCCTCTGAGTCAGGCCAGCTCTAGGAGGCGGACCAGACTGAGATGTGAATTGAATTGAAAACAAATGTATGTTTTATAAAAATGCTTATAACAAATTGTACCGAGCTTGACAAAAATGAAACATTTTGAGAGTGTGAAAAAGAAAAATTCACTCACAGTTCAAGACTAAGCTGGACTCTGTGCAGTGTTCTGAGACTAAACCCTGGAATTTATTCATATTGTAGCTGCAGTGTTTTTGCTATGAACATAAGAAATTACAGTAATATGCTCAGAGAGGATATGTATGCATGTATCCAATTTGGTGCAGAATGAATATTGAGAAACCCTCCAAGAGCGTGAAAATGTTGTCATTTCTGAACCAAAGCTCTTAGGAAGAGGAGAGTTGAATTGAAATATACCTTAGTTAATCTGTCATGTGATGTATGTAGTATTAACAAGTGGCATATATTGTAAATATGTGTTTTATGGAAAATAAGATATGCTGTACAGACACAAAGGGGAGTGTTCCTTCCCTAAGCCATAAACATGACACCTTATGAAACAGGATGACACACTACTCCCTTCTCAAATCAGGGGATAGGAAATCCTCTAACCTATCAGATCCTTAGAGGGTTGGGCATTGTAGAATCAGCCTCCCCATCCACTCTGGAAATACATAAATAGGGACTGTGAGGACAGATAGGATACACACATTTTTCCACTACTCAACTGATTTCTTGGCGCAGCACCCTGCAGGAAAACTCCACACTCCACACTCCAGATCTAGAACCAACTCTAGAACCAAACTCTAGAACCCTGAAGCAGAGGCCTTCAGAATCTTTTGCAACCTGATTCTAACCCCTAAACTTCCACGGGGCCTAACTAAACCATTCAACAGCCTGGCTGAGCTGTTTTGCTTCTAGCTGAGAACCCAGGGCTAGAACCAAGATCCAGACCCAGAAAGCAGCGCTGTATCCAGAACCCGTCAGATCCAGTCCAAGAGGCCGTCCAGACCGCAGTGCAGTGCTGAGAGCAGAACCCAGAGTGCTTGAGACCTGTCCGGTGGCGAGTGTGAAGCCAAACCCTTGACCAGATCTTTGACGAGGCCCATTCAATTCTAAAGCCTAGGAGTGAGTATCTAGTCTAGAACTGTCCATAACCAATCTCTTAGTTTAAAGTAATCCTCTTCCATCCATTTCAACAGGTCCAGAACTGCATTATAGAGTCTTGTTTCCATCCTGTTGATTCTAAATCTGAAAAGCGCAATCTGTCCTTTTGAAATCTTGACTTTATTTATGAAAATCTTCCTTCACAAAAACCTCTGTAACTTTTGAACCGCACGTCCTAGAACTGAAATCTGTCATTTTGAAGCTAAGATCCTAAGATTTCCAACAAACTCAAACGACATTCCAATTCCTTATAGTTTTTCTGTAATCACGTTTCACGCACGTGGAAAAATTGCAGCTAATTGCAATTTAGCTCCATTTCACCACATGTCAAAATAGCTGCTTCTTGTTTTCAACTGCTGAAATTCGTTTTCAATCTGATAATCCTTCATGAATCATTGCTAGTGTTGACCTGTACCAATCCAAAGTAATTCTCACTAGTGTTGAATCTCCTTTAGTGAATTAAAATCATTTTAGCATATTTTTCACATTCATTGCAATCACATTCAGAAGAATTTTTGCCCGTTTTAAAATCATACCTGTTTTCTCTAAGCTTGCTGGGGGGGGAACAGGAATTGAACTGCATTGTTGATTAATATTTCTGAAACCTGTGTGCCCTCATTTCCATCTCTTCATATTTCATAGTAGGGGGGAGGGAGTAGTAACAAGGGAAAAAGTGATTATATTGTCTTTTGATTGAAATCATATCAAGTTTATTTCTGTGCTGCATTCTTTCCCATCTTGCATTTCCTTGAACCCTTACCAAGTATTCTCTGCTACCTTCTCCTTTCTATTCCTACTCCTAAGTGATTAAAGAGATTGTTGATATTGTGATATTACCCATTACTGATTACTGTTCATATTCATAAGTGTGCTATTCAAGTATTATTTTATTCCTAAAAGTGTGATATATAGATTGTTCAATTCTTGAAATAAACCTTTTAATTTGCAAAACAAACCTACTTCTTGGCTCAGTGAGGTCGGGGAGATCCAAAGAGAGGGGCATTATATAAGGGTTCATCATTCAGATTTAAAGAACTTTGACATAAAAATATATAAATAAGGGCTTCCATTGGGCATCCCACACTAAGCCTTGGCTTAGTTGGAGTGCTGGATTGAAGTCACTTACAGATTGGGGGCTCGGTAGCCGGGACTTTTGGATTAGATCTACCACTTGTGCAGCTTAATACAGTGTGCTAACTGACAGGATACATAAATCCTGTTGGGCTACTACGCTGTGTTACACTGTAAAAGCACCCCTCAAAAAGGAACGCTCTCAGGAAACTGTTTTGCAAAATAAAATAATAAACTTCTGTAAATCAGGAAGGAAATCAATTTCCAGAATGGCGACATTGGTAGACATCAAGATAGCTAGAGAGCACCTCTTACATAAGCTATTTGTGAGAGGTGAGTGGACTGAGCAGGACCAGAATGCATGGTTGCATGCGATCACTCAACAGGTCACTGCAACTGGGTTAGATATCTGGAGAGATCAGGGTCCCTTACATGTGGCCCTGAGTGAACTATATATGGCCCCCAAGGCCAGGGATGAGCACAACAAGATTGCCATGGTAGCGGCATATTTATATTCATCTATGGGAGTCATACAGGACAAATGTGCTGAAGGCCAAGATCTGGCAAGTGGGCAACTGATGGCATTAGAGAAGGCCCAATCTGATCTGGACTCTTCTGAGCAGAGGCTGCAGAGGAGCCATGAGTCAGAAAACAAAAGTAGGCAACATCTAGTTAAAATCAAAGAGGAGATGGGTATCCTGCAAAGGGAAAGGGCAGATCAGGATACCAGAATTCTGGCCTTGCATAAGGAGTACCAAGAAGGTTTGGACTCCCTACTGCAGAGCCAGAAAAAGCTGGAGCAACAACTGGATTTCAATAGGGCGTGCACAGAGCAGGTAGTCACCCTGCAAAGCCACCTAGATAGAAAGAAGGCAGAGAGCAACATTATTTCTGAAAGACCTGGACACCAAGGCAGAATTTGAGGAAGAGCCCCAGAAAGCTGGTGCCCTTCAAAGGCAGAGGGACGACCTGGCGGCACACAGGCAGGCTCTTGCTCAGGAAAGGGATACCTTAGGCCAGGAAGTCTGCCACTGAAAAGGGAAGCTGGAGGAAAATCACCTGGCACTCCAGGGACTGGGTGACTTCCAGAAAGAGCATCAAAACTTGTTAGAGCACACCAGGAGGGTGGAAGATGCTCTGGCAAGAAAGGAACAGGCCAGTAGGGACGGGACTCGGGAGGTAACCCTCCTGCAGCAAAGACTGGCCCAGTACTCCAGGACAAACCAGGAAGCAGAGAGAGAGAATAAGGCTCTCTGTCAGCACAATGATAGGCTCCAGCCACAGGTAGCCATGCAAGAGAGACTGATAGAGTCTAGTAAGGCCTTAACTGAGGAACTGAACGCACAGGCTCTTGCATGGCAACAGGGAGCAGGGGCTGATAGAGATGAGGTTTGCTGGGAAAGGGAAACACCTGAGCATAACCTCAGGATACCTAGTACCAGAGGCCTTCATCTCTCCCAGTCCCTGGACGCTGCCACCCCCATGTCCCCTGGCGCACATGAGCCCAGGGCCACAGGGATGGCAGATTACTATCCAGTAAGAAGTATGGGGCTCATAGAACA
Source organism: Ambystoma mexicanum (assembly GCF_040938575.1). Taxonomy (NCBI): domain Eukaryota; kingdom Metazoa; phylum Chordata; class Amphibia; order Caudata; family Ambystomatidae; genus Ambystoma; species Ambystoma mexicanum. The sequence goes on along the minus strand of NC_090929.1, from coordinate 1,269,877,915 downwards.
GTACCTCCCAGAAATGGATAGGCGGGCATCCGGGTATGGGAACCCAAGTACAGTGCAATTTAGTGGGGAACCCCAGTAGAGTAGGCCCACTAAGGGCATCCTGAAAACCTCTGCCCAGTTTTGTCAGTGGGGGGGTACTCATCAAATCCTGGGAGCAAGGAGGAATCAGAAGACTCCTCTGAGCGCCCCAGGACACAGGAGGCTAGGTCCCCACATTCTGCCAGCCATTCTCAGGCTCGCAGAATCCAGGAAAACCTGGAAGATCACGACGGGCACCTCTGGGAGCAGTGCCTCCGAGTGAGAGGATGAATGGACCAGGGTTACCCGAACTAAGAAGGCCAATAGGGCCTTGCTTAAGGACCCCTCAAAACAGATCAAGGCAATAAGGAGTGTCATCACGCCTTATCAAAAGAACGCCAAGTATTCTGTGTGGGAACACGTAGAGCTCTTTGAGCAAATGATGCAGACTGTCCATTTGAAAGACAGCAGTAGCTGCATTCAGTACGTAAAATGGACATTCCCCCAGAATACTCCAGTTTCTTTGCAGGGCTGGAGGATCAAAATCATTCAAGATGGTCCACCTACAGGGCGGCCATCTTAAAGCAGTTTTCTGTTCATAGAAACCCCCAAGAGGCTTGCAAGGCAGCCTACAATTTACAATGTGGGGAGGATCAGGCCCCACAAGAATTTGTGCAGGAGTTGAAGCGTGCCTTTGCGCAGACTACCAAAAGGGTGCGCACGGATAGCAAAGAATTTGTTAACACTTTTTTTCCATGCCTTACCCAAATATATCATGACCCAGCTAGTGAGAGATTTTCATGAGAAAAGATCACTAGACTGAGCCATTGAACAGGCCACCTGAATCTATGAGGTGCAGAAGCCCATAGAGAATAAAAATAATGCTCAGAAAAGCCCCAAACCGACCAGCACCCCTGCCGCTGCTAAGGTGAGGTAAAGGTTGCCCCCATTTTAGATTTGGAGATGGGGGGGGGCCTAAAAACCTGCCTGCACAAAATAATTCCAAGCCCAGAAGGCCCTTGGGCCTGTCACAGACAGGGAGTCAAGGAGGTAGTCCCACCAATGGGATCCCTCACTCCCCTGACTATGTAAGTCCCCGCTACAAGGGAAACCGACCCATCCTGGGTTATGTGTGGACTCCTCCAGCCCAAGGGGGGGGATCCAACCAAGCACCTAACCCAGGGAACTTCCCCATCTAACTTCCCCCAGGAGGGCAGAAATTCCACAAATCCTGGGCAGAACTTTTTCCCCAGGTATCCACAAAATTTCCAACCCCAAAATCATCCATCCTTCTTTCCCCACTTCCCTGAGCCAAGACCACCTAATCCAGGAGAGGGGAGGCCAAGGGTGGACGGGTACCCACATCTTCCCAACCTGGGGTACTAACAGAGAAGGGATAGCTACCCTTCCCCGGGATCAGCCCAGGGGAGAAAACAGAACCCCGTATCAGCCTGAGCGGGTTTCACAGCTTGAGCGCCAGGTCCAAAATATGGCACACGATCTGGGTCACATGCTGAGGGCTCAGCAGAACCCTCAGATGAGCATGGCGGCACAGAATGCCCCAAACTCTGTACCTGGTGCTCCAGAACAATGATAGGGCAGCACCCCGATAACTCACTGGTTCCCAGGGAGGAGGCACAAGGGGAAGGGGGGTGTAAAGCCTTGGAGGAAGCTTCCTTGCCCACATGTAAACAGCCCCTGGAAACCCAGGAACCGGAAACAAAATCTCCTGCCCCTGAAAGTCTGCCACCCAAGGAGGAGAGGGGGTAGGAGAAACAAAGGACCCAAACAGACTCATTTTGAGGAGGAGGTAAAAATCTTCCAATTTGAAGGAGAGGGATCCTCAGAAGATCCTGGGAAAAGGATCTTCTCCTTCAGAGATGGGGGAACTCCTCCCAAAGAAAAATGGGTCCCAAGGGATTTACATCCAGACTGGGTAGATGTGGGGACTGAGCTAGCACCGCCCATCATCCCATCCCAGAACCAACAGCAAGACAATCCCCTGGTTCAAACCCATCCTGGTGACTGCCTCCAAAAAGTGGGGGGGGCAGAACCGGAACCAGGGGGAACTCAAAACTTCTATCTCCAGTTGCCAACTTTTTCTTTCAGATTCCCAAGACTCCCCTGTTAGGGAGAATTCTCGGTTTAGGCTGAATTTAATAACCTAGTGAGTCCCCCCCCCCAGCAGCTTTGCTGGATTTCTGGAGTTTGTTTTTTTTCTCCTGCCAAGAGTGAGTCTCTTTTCCTCACACTCTTGGACATGATTTGAGGGGTTCCTTTGACTGTTCATGTGTTTTATGGGCTATGGGGTCTTTTACTCCATAGGGTCTCATGTGTTTTTACTATGTGTGTTACACAGCACCCTCAGTGCAATGACACAGGGGTGTCATAGTGACACCCCACCATAGACTCCATACCCTGGGACTGACTACTGTCTCCCAGGGCATGTAAAGTCACCATTGACTTTACTAGTCCCAAATTATGAACAGAAACCAGTACAAACCATCTTATTGTGGACGTACTGGTCGGGGCAATTCGATTGCCCCGGGGTCTGTTATTCGAGGGGGCACGTCTCCGTCCCCCCTGATCGAGTTTTGGTTGGTGGCAGTGGATACTACTTTTTATATTCGACCGCATATATATCTCTATGGGATTTTCCCATTGTTCGAGGCTACCAACTTTAATTATTTAATTCTCATAGCCTCGAAGATACCACTGGTTTATTTATTTAATATTAATTCGCCGGTTGGTATTTTTTGCCAGAACTCGATTCTAAAATGGCGTTTGTGTTCTCTTCTGTGACTCCAACCCAAGTCTAGCCCTTTGCTCCACTTTTTGGTGGGCTTCTCCACAGAAGCCTCCAAAAGTGGTGCCACTGTCTGGGTACCAGAGGGGGTGTGGGAGGGGGTTTAGGCACCCTGGACTGAGTTACCTTGGTAACTCAAGTCGCACTTTTGTGTGATTGGCCCAAGTGGTGAGCCGGCCGGCTCACCACTTAGCATGTTTGATTGACAGCTAGGCTGAGTGAATGGGGGGGGGTGCTGCATAAAAGCAGGGCTTTTGGGACTGGAACTTCAGAAGTCGCCACAGGACCTGAGAATCCGACGAGGGAGAAGCTGAGTCGACCTGCTACGACAACACCACCGGTGGAGCCCTGCGGAACCGACTCACCACTTCCCGACGACAGAGAAGATCTTGCAGCTGGAGAGTCTTCTTCCCCTGACTGGTGGGCACAACCAGTTTACCTTCTTTTTTCGCATCCCAGGACGTCTTGTGGTCGAATTGCCCATGCCAAGCACCGCGGCAACCAGATATCCACTTACCACTGGACCGCGAACAAAAGGACCGCTCCTTTTAACTGAGAACTTCGCGGCTGGTTTCTTACCTGGCAGTGCAACGGACTCCTGCTTTCCTCCCCGACGAGATCATCTCTTCCTCCAGACAAAGCACTGACTTGCACTCGCTGCCAGGAACAACTGCCCCCGCTGGAGTATTCTCACCACTTTAAGGTACCGTGTCCGCCAGGCCTCCCTTTCTAAAGATTGCTACAAGGTAATAATAATCCCTTAACCTTCTGGACTGGGCTGGCCGCCTTGACCATCTAATTGGTCCCTTTCTTTTGGTCCAACTCTTTCTGAACCTTTGAGACTTTTGTGCACTTTTCAACTGTGTGACCTTGGACACATTTCGTTCTGATCCTCTTAAAGTGGATCCGGCTTTCTGAACTCTAACTTCACGGTTTGATTCTGCCTTCCTCTCTTGCTGTGTTCTTTTGAAAGTGTTGGGATCTGTTTCAATTTATGCTCTGCCTTTCTCTCCCTTTTAAACCGAATGATTAGAGTGCCATCTGCGTTAAGCGCTCACCGCTGTCTGAAGATAAGTGGGGCTTTACTTAAGACTTGTCTAATATTCTTTTAAGGGAGTGTATATCTTTTAGTGACCGTGTTTCTGAACTGCTTAAAATTAGTGCCTGTGTGTTTTATTAAATGTGGTTTTAAATAAATACTTATATCTCTTTTACACCAAGCTCTGGTCAGTGTTTGCTTGTGCTACTTGTTCTTTTGACCTATTGTGTATACTGCCTAACTCTTCTTGAGGGAAGTCTGACTGCTTAGCCACAGCTACCAAGTGAATCTGTGTGGAACAGACTGCTACCAAGTGGGTTTACTGCCAAACAACTGTAGTCTTAAATCTTTTGCAGTGGTCCCAGAGGGAACTGCACAGGTTTCTGCCTAACATCCCCACAGAATTCTGCCCAAATCTCTTCGGCCTCCATGTCCAAAACGAAAAAATTAGCCCACCAGTTGTCCAAAAAATGTGCATTATCTGTGCCCCCTTGTGGAGAAGGAGGGAAGAGACTATGCCCCGGTTCAAGTACAGGGGCAGGGTACAATTTTGGCACTGGTGGACACTGGATCCCAAGCTACCCTTCTGTCCAAAAAAGCCTTTGATGAACTAAACTCAGGAAGGGGGGGGGGGGAATTACCAAATTCCTCTCACCTCTCTTCCTGGACAACTTAAATTCCCATCAAGGGGACTGCGGATTTGGACATTAAAATTGGGCGACACAAGGTGAAACTCCCGGTTATAGTAGTGACTCCAGAGGGCACCCCTTGTTTACTAGGAATGACCTCCTGAGAAGGTTGTCACCCCTAATAGATTGCGTAAACAAGGTCCTCTGGACCCAGACTAGCCGACCAATAAAGTTAAAACAGAGTGTCAACCATGTTAGTTTAAACGGCACATGCCACATGGTTGAACAAAAATCTGACCAAGTACAATTTCACTTCCAGAACAACCAAATTCCAGATGTGACAGTAATAGCAGTAGGACAACAGACTGGTGATGGGGGGGTCCTCCCTTTCTGAAAATCAACCTTCCTTCCAGTTTAAGGTGGTATTCCACACTGGAAGGAAACACTCTGAAATTCTTTACCAATCCACAATCAGACATTCCCACTCCAATAGTCCAGAAAGATGTGAAATCAGATCAGAGCCTGGCTGATATTCAGCAAATTGGAGAGCGGTTGTTCATCTCTGTTCAGTTAAATGAAGTGAAGGAATCTGTTCTTGCTCAAGTGTGTGTGAACAACGGTAAGAGCTTCATCAGCGAAGCCATGTTCTGCCAACTCCCAAAAGATCCAGCCATTCCCACCTTTAGACTTATAGACAAATGGTAAATGGACCTGGAAACACCCAATTCCAAACATCTCCTGCCCAGCAGGTGTATGCTCAAAATCTCCATAGGCAACAAGAGCATAGTCCATAATTGTTGGGTCATGCGAGACGTCACTGCCGCCTTTTACTTGGGCAGTGATATTCTCAATCGCTTTCCCATTAGTTTGGACCTAATAAACTTCAAAGCTTGGTCCCGATTAGCGGATAATCCCACGGGCTTTGATGATCCAGAGAAAGCATTTAGGTCAGCTCAATTGCTCCCTTATGCAGTGGAAATTCCGATTGGAGAGGAAGTCACCATCCCAGAAAGGACCCGACAATTCTCCCTGGAAGTGAAAGTTAAAAGAGGACAGAAACTGAAAAACCCTGATGCTTATATTCATCTGAATGCTTCTCTTCAACAGCAATGGTTGGGGGTAAACCCAACACCATTAATCAATGTAGAACATGACACCATTCCAATAGAGGTGGATAACAGCGACTTAAAGAGTATCACTCTAGCCGCAGGCACCATTATTGGAATGGCGGTGGATGACCAACATTTTTCCATTGATTTAGGGAATGAACTGTTAGGACCAATCCCCAAGGACTGTTTTGACAGCGACAGTGATGACAATACAATACCAGACAGGATCTTTACCCAGCATGGGGGGGAACTTCCTGGTGTACACTTCCTGCCCTTATGGTAAGGAAGATGTGACTTGTGACTTTAGGAGGGATGAGGTGATTTTCCAGGTCCATGAGGGCTGCCTTTCCCACCTGAAGCCACCAGTCCAAATCAGCACTCTGACCAGGGACTTCTCCAACCAGCTGGAGGAGGCCGCTGAGCTAGCGAAACCAGAAGTCTTTCCAGGCTTCGGGCAGATGTTTGAAGAGAGAGTCAACCTAGCTAATGCCTGTGTGACTCTGGAGCAGAAGCAAAAGTTGAAACAAGTTTTCTTGGATTTTCAAGATCTTTGCAGAGGACTCATATGACTATGGTCGCACCGACATCCACACAACAACAATTCCCACGGACCCTGGCATGACTCCTGTGTTTGTGAAGCAATATTGCTTGCCTCTCGCATCAATGGAGTACCTTACTGAAATAATTAAGAACCTTGAGTCCCGTGGGATAATCCGTCCAGTCCACAGCACCTTCAATAATCCGGTGCTGGGGATACTGAAGCCAAACGGCCAGTGGAGACTCTGCGCCGACCTTAGGGAGCTCAACAAACGGGTCCATACTTCCCGATGGCCTCTTCCCCTACATTGACCAAGGGCTGGCCAGATCCAGGGGTCACAGGTATTCACTGGAATAGACCTGACCAATGGATACTATACTGTACCTGTCAGTAGGGAGGACCAATACAAGCTGGCTTTTACCTTTGGGGGCCAGCAGTACACACTGACCCGGACTCCCTTCGGATACCTCAACTCCGGCAATGAATTCAACATTTTTCTATATAAGGCCATGTCCGACCTGGGTGAAAGGGGTAACCTGTCTTATGTAGATGATGTCCTCATAAAAAGCTCAACTGTGGAGGAACACATAGCAGAGATCCGTTATGTTCTGACACAGTTAAGGGCCGCCGGAGCAAAACTTTCCTTTCAGAAAGCACAGTGGTGTAGAACCTGTGTTGATTTCTTGGGGCATGAAATTACTCCTCAGGGTCTCTGTCTCCAGGAAAAGAAAGTGGAAGCACTTCAGAAATTGAAAGACCCCACAACTCTGTGGGAACAAAGGAGCCTCCTTGGACTGACTAATTACAGTAGAAAGTTCATTGAGGGCTACGCAGAGATCACCAGACCCCTGATTCATCTTTTGAAGGGGTGGTCAAGTGGTAATGGGGTCCAGAACAAGCCGAGGCAGTAAGATAACTCAAAAGAAGCCTCTCACAAGCGCCTTGCCTAGCTTACCCTGTCAGAAAAAAGGAGTTTTTCTTGGAAACAGGGTTCTCTAATACATGCTTGACTGCAGTATTATACCAGAAGCATGACAAGGTCAATAAAGTAATCACATATGCGAGTCAAACTTTATCCTCCGTGGAGGAAAAATTCAACGATTGTGAGAAGGTACTCCTGGCGACGGTGTGGGCATTGAAGAATTACCGCCCGTTTGGGGAACACATAGTGGAGACTCCACACCAGCCTCAGCAATATCTCCAAAGTGACAGAATCCGGGCCGGAAATGTGAGTAATTCCCGAATTACTTCCTGGATTCTGTCAATGCAAGGCTTTCCTGTGGAGGTCAGATATGGCCAAAACAAGAAGAGTCCCCTCGCGCAAGGTCTGGCTGACTTGCATGATTGTGCCAGAGAAAACTGTCTCGAGGACGAAAGTCTAAAAATCAAGGACAACATGGAGACATACCTCAATTCCCAACACAAAGTCTTTAAAGAAGACAAGTGTGAGGGAATGCCCACTGTCTATGTGGATGGATGCTCTTACCATGTTGACAACAACGGGGAAAAAGAACTTGTGGCCGGCGTAGGGAATGCACGGGTGAATGAGATCCCAGAACCCTCCGCTGGGTACAAGATTGGTCCCCGAAGTAGTCAAGTGGCAGAGTTGATAGCTGTGCATCAAGCCATTCTCACTGCTGTCCAAAATCAACTCCACAAACTGGTCATGATCACAGATTCTGATTATGTACGGAACGGGTTAGTGGAGCACCTGGTTAATTGGAAAACCAGAGGCATGCTATGCGATAATAACAAACCCTTGAACCATGGGAGGTTAATTCAAAATATTGATGATCTGGTCACCTCGAATGGGATGACCATCTACTGGAAAAAGATCAAGGGTCATTCCAAAGTAGAGGGACCAGACAAAACTGGAAATGACTTAGCTGATCAGCTGGCCAAAACCGGGGCCATCCAAGGGGATCGAATAGAGATCGAGTCCCTGTTGGGGGAAATCCAGGTCACTGCTATCACTAGGTCCGAGATAAATGCTCACAATGATCTTTCAACTGCACAATGGAGTATGGAGACCCCAGATGCTGATTTGATTACGGCTCAAAAAGGGGATCCAATAATTGGTAAGTTTTTTCAACACATTGAGGACCCTGAGAACTTTCTCCTGACGGATACCGATTACATAGGGAAAGAGGACCTCAGAGTGTTGATGAAATGTCCCGAATCCAAGACGGTTTGTTGGTGAGGAAATCCCTAGCTGGCCATGATCAGTGGGTGGTTCCTACTTCATTCCGAAGCCTGATGTTAAGTCACGTCCATGATGCGGCCATAGCCTGTCATAGGGGGTTTCATACAACACTTGAAATCTTAAGAGTGGTTGCATACTGGCCACACATGGGGCAGGACCTCGACCAATCCTTGAAGCTGTGTCTTGTGTGTGCACAACTTCAGCCAGCATCCCTCACACACCGTGCGCCTTTCCAAAAGAGGGGGATGTCACCGCCATGGTCAAATTTGCAAGTAGTTTTCATCGGGCCCGTGATTCGCTCCTCTGGGGAACAAGTACAGGTTGACGGTGACATGCTTGTTTACTAAATGGGTGGAATGTCTCCCGGCCTCAAACTGCAAGGCAGAAACAGCAGCTGCCCTGATGATCAACATCTTTTTCGCGTTTTGGACTACCCCAAAGAATTGAGTCAGACAGAGGTAGCCATTTCACCAGCGAAGTAATGACAAAGATGTGGGAGATACTTGGGGTTAAAAGGAAGCTACATATTGCTTACCGGCGAGCCTCTAGTGGTGCAGTAGAACGTTACAACAAAACCATTGTGAGCATATTAAAAAAGTTTGTGGCAGAATCTGGTCCAAGTTGGGATATCCGATTACCTCTTGGTCCTAATGGCCATCAGATCTACCGCTTCATCTGCAACTAAAATGTCACCATTTGAGCCGATGACTGGACGCAGGATGGTGCTTCCCCAGCATCTGCTGTACAGGACCCAAGAGCAGACATTGATCATTGCCTCCACAACACGAGTATGTTGAAAATTTAAGAAAACACCTTCAACATGCTTTTACCTATGCTCAGCGAAATCTAGAAATATTAGCCGACAGCATGAAGACCCACTATGACTTGAAGACTACTAGAAAAGAATACAATGTAGGAGACCGGGTTTATCTATACAATTTCCAAAGGAACCAGGCCAAACAGCGAAAACTTCTGCCTACCTGGAAGGGACCTTTTGAAATTGTAGACAAGATCTCACCAGTCGCCTACAAGATCTGCATCCCCAAAGGCAGTTTGGCAGAGGGGGAAGATAAGTGGGTCCATATTAATCAGCTGAAGTTTTGCCATCCTAGGCACACTCTGCAGGAACTGGAGGAGTCTTCTGGAACCCCAGAGGGGACCACTCCAGATCCATAAAATATCAACCCTAAAATATTCCACATATAGTCTATAAAATACAATAATAAAAATGTCTCCCGATGTATAAAATGTGTATGTCCGCCCCACTACATTAATAGTGGTGGGGAAATGTCTACAATATGTTTTTGCTTTGTCATCCTAGGAGAAAGAGGGAGGGATAAACCATGGAGACTGACCAAGTAGGACGACCCGGGGACCAGGAGCAAAGATCCGAGGGGCCCGGGGTATCGCTCAATGCTCCCATCGGGACTGGCAAGGAGAACCAAGCGATCCATCCCTGATGGAGGAAAAGAGGCTGAACTTGGCCATTGGTGGAATCCGGAGAGATGAGGCCAACATCCCAGTCTTGCGAATTTCCATTTATGGAAGCTCAATGGCCATCGCAAGAGGGGGACTAGTGGGATGTATCAACCCACTCATCCAAGCCCTGCTCCATCACTGTGCATTGCTGGCAGCAGAAACATAATGGCCACTGGAAAACATGCTGCTCGCTAGAAATCACCAGAAATTGCGCAGTGAAAACCTGAAAAAATAGGCCACCATCCACTTTTGCCTATCTTAGTGAGCACAGGAGATCACTGCCTAAAACCACCATAGGGCTACCCACAAAGTAGCCTGAAACCACTTGGAAATAGCAACAGCGATTGAAAAAGAAACATAGAGCGGTTTGAAAATCCGTTTTCTTGATCGTCACAAATTGCTAAAATCATGGCTCACAAAGCAACTAAAAGATCCAACCTCTTTGTTGGGTGTTCCACGTCATTACTGCAAGAATCCACATCAATACAATGTCAGCAAAAATCATATGTTCTCAGAACAAAATCCTCTTTTAAAGATTCTTGATGGAAAGACAGCTGTCCAAAATGGGTGTAATACCATTGCTCAACTCTACCAGAAAGCCAGTGTTTTAAAACCATTTGTTGTAAAGTTGACCAATTGAACCCCAAACTATGCCCAAGAAAGACTTGCTACCAGAAGCCTAAGAGATGGATACAATTTAAAACTATATTCTGAAAAGGCTTGAAGAAATTGTTTAATGTATGTGTTAAAAATGTGGGTTATATTATAAGAAAAGACAATTTGTAGACATTGGGCCTCATTACGACCCAGGCGGTAAGTTACCGCCTGGGCCGTGACTTTACCACCATGGCGTAAACTACGTTTACGCCATGGTGGTTGGTGGACTTACCGCCCCATTCCGAGGTCGGCGGGGCGGTAAGTCCCCAATCCCCATTTACCCTTCCCCATTCCCATTTTTGCCCCATAGGGCATAATGGGAGTGGGGAAGGCGTTAATTACGCCACCGTAAATTACGGTGGCGTAATTAACTCCATGGTACCTTAGCGCCATGGATTTTAACACCTGCTAAAAGCAGGTGTTAAAAGCGCCATGGCGCTAAGGGACCTCGTAGTTGGCGGTAAGGGGTCGGCGCAGCTAACGCTGGCGTTAACCCCTTACCGCCAGGGTCGTAATGAGGCCCATTGAATTTAAGAATTAAGAGTTTCCAATACTGCACTTCAAACGAATTTCACACCTTTTCCCTGGACAACGGAAGCTTCCACTGCCCTTGGCCAAGAGATTGACAGGCTGGTGTGAACGGGAACTAGCAGAGGCACCCTGGCCTGTTGCTCTCAGTCAAAACAATGGATTCTTTGGGATGAATAGGAATAGGCTAAATTCAGGTGTAACTGACAAACTGCTGGAAGGAAACAAGACCTGTGACCCTCTGAGTCAGCTCAGCTCTAGGAGGCGGACCAGACTGAGATGTGAATTGAAAGCAAATGTATGTTTCATAAAAATGCTTATAACAAATTGTACCGAGCTGACAAAAATGTAAAATTTTGAGTGTCTGAAAAAGAAAAATTCACTCACAGTTCAAGACTAAGCTGGACTCTGTGCGATGTTCTGAGACTTAACCCCGGAATTTATTCATATTGTAGCTGCAGTGTTTTTGCTATGAACTTAAGAAATTACAGTAATATGCTCAGAGAGGATGTGCATGCATGTATCCAATTTGGTGCAGAATGAATATTGAGAAACCCTCCAAAAGCGCGAAAAAGTTGTCATTTCAGAACCAAAGCTCTTAAGAAGAGAAGAGTTGAACAGAAATATATGTTAGTTAATCTGTCATGTGACTTATGTAGTATTAACAAGTGATGTATATTGTAAATATGTGTTTTATGGAAAATAAGATATGCTGTACAGACACAAAGGGGAGTGTTCTTTCCCTAAGCCATAAACATGACACCCGATGACACAGGATGACACACTACTCCCTTCTCAAATCAGGGGATAGGAAATCCTCTAACCTATCAGATCCTTAGAGGGTTGGGCATTGTGGAATCAGCCTCCCCACCCACTTTGGAAATACATAAATAGGGACTGTGAGGACAGATAGGCCACACACATTTTTCCACTACTCAACTGATTTCTTGGAACAGCACCCTGCAGGAAGACTCCAGATCTAGCACCACCTCTAGAACCAAACTCTAGAACCCTGAAGCAGAGGCCTAACCCAAAACTGAACTCGTTGCAGCAGGCCTTCAGAATCTTTTGCAACCTGATTCTAACCCCTAAACTTCCACGGGGCCTAACTAAACCATTCAACAGCCTGGCTGAGCTGTTTTGCTTCTAGCTAAGGACCCTGGGCTAGAACCAAGATAGAGACCCAGAAAGCAGAGCTCTATCCAGAACCTGTCAGATCCAGTCCAAGAGGCCGTCCAGACCGTAGTGCAGTGCTGAGAGCAGAACCCAGAGTGCCTGAGACCTGTCCGGTGGCGAGAGTGAAGCCAAACCCTTGACCAGATCTTTGACGAGGCCCATTCCATTCTAAAGCCTAGGAGTGAGTATCTAGTCTAGAACTGTCCATAACCAGTCTCTTAGTTTAAAGTAATCCTCTTCCATCCATTTCAACCTGTCCAGAACTGCATTATAGAGTCTTGTGTCCATCCTGTTGAGTCCAAATCTGTAAAGCGCAATCTGTCCTTTTGAAATCTTGACTTTATTTCTGAAAATCTACCTTCACAAAAACCTCCGTAACTTTTGAACTGCACGTCCTAGAACCGAAATGTATTACCCATTACTGATTACTGTTCATATTCATAAGTGTGCTATTCAAATATTATTTTATTCATAAGTGTGATATATATATATATATATATTCAATTCTTCAAATAAACCTTTTAATTTGCAAACCAAACCTACTTCTTGGCTCAGTGAGGTCGGGGAGATCCAAAGAGAGGGACGTTATATATGGGTTCATCATCCTGATTTAAAGAACTTTGACATAAAAATATATAAATAAGGGCTTCCATTGGGCATCCCACACTAAGCATTGACTTAGTTGGAGTGCTGGATTGAAGTCACTTACACTTTGCCATAGAAATCATTAGTCAAAACAACTGAGGATATTGTGACTCAAAAATGCTCTTAAACTTGGTACTTAGGAAGAACATATGTTTAATCAAATTAGTTGTTATCCCAAAGTGAAGATCACAAGCTATGGGGTTTCTACACCACATGGCGCAGGAACTATGATCTAAAGAGAACATCTCTCCAAACCCAGACTTTCAAAATAACTATACCATATGTGTCAGAATTATGATGGGCATATATTTTTATTTGCCACAAAATGCTTGATTAAAGGAATACAAATAGATTTCAAAATGTAATATTTCTTTACATAACTCATAAAGCCATTTTATTTTGAACTATAAGATTCAATAGCACTTTAGAATCGGCACACGCTTCCAAAAAACTTTACTTGGCACAATCTCTTATGGACACAAATATAGTTATTTAAGAAATTACTATTTTAAAATAGAAACAACTAACCTACAATGGTGGGGGCCAAACAGAAGTTAGAGACCAAATGGAGCCTGAAGGGTGAACTTTATGGGTGTGCCTTTATGACAATCAGTGGGCTCATCCATTAGAGTACAGATTATACGGCTGTGAGGTTCAAAGGGAATAAAAAGCACAAACATTATCGGTAGGGGGATATCACAGACAATACAGAATTTGACCTAGGAAAACCCATGACAAATGTGCAGATCGGGATCAGAGCCAAGTCAAATTTGTCACAGATTACAGATTTGTAGGCATGTGAAGTCGTTAATCCACCTACTGGGAGCTACATTTACATAAAAAAGGTTGCCTATATTGGTGGCAAACACACAATTTAAGTATTTATATTTTAGCGAATAATATACTACATGCAAAAAATAACATGAGTTGCTTGATAAATTGATGAGCACCTAGAAGCATACTATGGGTACTATACACAATGAAAATCAGCGGCTGCATCACATTTCAAACAGTCAGCACTAAATGCCAACACAAGCATGAATGAAAACATGCATCTAACATTGAGGTATTCAGAATGAGTCCACTATATTGTAACTCGACCTAGCTAAGGATGCATGAATGAATACATGTATTTAATGTGAGGTATTTTAGGTTAACTGAAAATCATTACTGGCAATAGTAAAACAAGGGATCCTTTGAGAATCCATTAGCAATTAACAACAAGCATGGTTTAGCTCCCGACTTCTTGATCCAATGCCACTTGGACTGTGTGATCTTGAGCATGTGATCACATTTCTAAACTGTCCACAGTTTGAATCGTGTCCTTGCAAATAAACTAATATGCGAGTGCCTTTCTTACCCACAGTGATTTGCACGTGGAGGTCATCCAATTCGTACGTCTGCTGTGCACTCAAACTTGCATCTTGCGGTAGAATACGGTATATTTTCAGTTCTTTGACCCCTGACTGTGATGCCAGCCTAGGCAAAGTTTGTTGAATTTCAGGTTTCCTGAAGTCCGGATTAGCAGCAAGTCATCTTTTGATGTGTGTTAGGAAGCACAGAGGGGACGTAAACAGTATGTGAATGTCATTCCGTACTGTCCTGGGAATCATTTCCTTGTGCCATGTACTCCTGGAAACAGAGGAATCAATCACTTGTCTCGACTGTGTAAGAAACCTGGGGTTCAGGGCTTGCGAGTAGGCATTTATCTTGTGTTTGGCTTGAGTCAGGTTCAGCAACTTGGGGTCCAGCTGCTTTCTTGGCTGTGATGTTGGTTGCACTGGACGCATTTGGCAATAGTCAGGGTCACTTTCGTTGTTCTCCAAGCAGTTTATTCTGCCCTGGCATGTTCCATTGGCGAGGTGGGGTTTCAATGAAATCACAGTAGAATACTTGCCAGAAGAATCTTTGGATTCTGCAAGTGTCTCTGCACAGCCAATGTTTTGGCAAGTCTGCTATGCCACAGCGCAAACCTTGACGATGAGGCTTTGACTCCCACGTTTTTGGCAAGAAGTGATTCTTCGGCACACACTGCATCTGGCAATGGCTAATACCGTAGACTTCTTCCTGATCAATGACAAAATGAAATCTTGCGCACACTGTTTGTATCCAAGACGTCTGCAAAGTTCTACTCTGAACCGGAAACGAGTTGCTTCTAGGCCTTTCATGTTGCGACTGGTCATGATTTGAGTTTCTGCAGCAACATATAAGACAGATTTCAAGTATTAGTAACCGCCAGAAGCCCCACCCATCTGATGAAGTCAGTGTTTTAATGACCGTGTCCAAGGCACTTAACCCTTTATGTAGAGTTCTTGTAGCGGATGCTGCCACCACAGAAAAGCCAGTATTGAACTGTGAACTGTCAATCAATGAGTGCATGGCCTCTTCCATGTTATGCGTGGAGGCTAGTAGAGATGCTATCTGTTTGACCACATCAAAGTGTGCTTCAAGATACGCAACTTCAGTGCTTCGCACCTTTAGATGCATTTTGTGTAGCCGTGCCAAGTGCAAGCTCAATTTTGGGTATTCTAATTGGCTTAACAAGAAACTAGGCCAGTGCAACAATTTTAACTAGGGTGGGCTAGGAGAATTCAAGATGAACCCACAACACTTAACTTGTGTATTTACAGTGATCAGGGTTGGCACTCCTATTGCAACAAGACTCATTGAAATGTACCACATGAGCCATTGGGTAGGCTGTGCACTTGGACTGTGAAAAGATGCAATTGGTGCAACATGAAGTGTGCATTTAGAGTTACTGTTACAGGAATTCTCTGTCTTAGCCTGTGCACACACCATTCGTGTAGAGCCTCTGCATCGAGTACAGTTTTATTTCAGGACTTGACTGTGGAACACATGCATGTGATTACAGTACAACATAATCTTCTCTGATCTACATGTCATTTACCCAATGCATATTAGCCCTTTAATGTAGTTCCTGACAAATTATGGAAAGTGTTGTTTGAATGGGAATGTTTAACACGCCGTCCACTATCCAATTTGTTGAGCCTGGCGCCCATGCAGATGCTGCTGCAACACTCATTGCAAGTACACTAAGCAACATGAATGTGGAGCCTGACATCGCCTGACATGTTGCAACCTTGGCCAAGTTAAGCGCATGTATTTGCTCTGGCCATGAAATTACATTCCAATCTGGGACCCCTCTGCTGAGAGTGTCCACAAAATCTGTTACTACAGAAAGACTTACTTGCGGCTTCTTGGTCGCTTCTAATCATAGATAAGTAATTTTTACCTAATCCCACTACATCTGTAATGACATCTTGTAACGCATAGAAGCCCTGCTCTAGCGATTGATAATTAGAATCTGCAGCATGAAACCCTAGCTGCACTGCCTTACTGTCAGTCTGCAGAATTTGCATTATTGATTGTGACCAAGTGCAAGTTCTACCTCTTATGGACGCTTGTCCCACCTCACAAGGTTCTTTAGGGTCAGAGGTGGTGCAGGTAGTTGCTCCTGACATGCCCACTTTGGTTGCACCTCAGACCAGCAGCTGGCTGCAGGATAGCTGCCCAGTTCTCTTCTTTTATGAAGCTATCTAGGGATTGTATCACCTCACTCAGATGATACTGTGAAAGCATTCCTTGGTGCAGCTTAACTACAAATATAGCTTGTGTCAGGGAGGGAGTTATGGGAATTTCAAGCCCTATATGGGCCCACACAGAGTCCTGCTTTTCTTTTATTGAATTCATTTGCTTGAACGGCCTATGACACAGGTCTCCCTGATGCATAGGTAGTATGCTTGGTGCCATTGCGTTGTTTTGCTTCTCTATAAGACGCACTCCAGAACTCACCTTCTGCCTTCTTCCATTCTGGGTGGAAGCTCAAGTTCCCATTACTACAAGTGGTCTGGTACTGCGTAGAATTTAATAAATACATCAAATGTCGGAATCTTCATGCCATGTCAAACGTGTGAATTCCTTTGATTTGTCATACCCGTTGACCCCAAGTAGACCACAGAGGGACATTTTTCCGCCATGTTTGTTCAGTCATGTTTGAAAAGTAATCTCTGACTGAATCTGCAGCATACATGTGTTGTGCATTATGTGGCTCTAGAGGGAATTTTTACTGATTTTCAAACATGTAATCCCCTGCTTGGTAAGGTCTCAGTGAAACATATGGGATCTGTGCTTTGAATTCAGGACTCTCGGTTTGAAAAGGCACTGCAGTGCTCCCAGAATGTGTATTTGGGCCACAGGATGGGCTCACGTTTGACAAGTAGAAAGACGTTGTAATATTGCACATAACATACATGGGGCCCCATTTCATGGAGATCCTCCACATCATCAAACACATAAAATAATGCATTTTTTTGCAAATCTGGAGCCTAGTTCTTGACAGTTCTCTGTATGTTCTGGACACAGGATCACTGGGTGCAAATAGTCTGGATTCATCAATCACAGAATAGGTGTGAACTTGCAGCTGTGTAGCTGGGCTATAAAATGTCTTAAACGATGGCATCCACACATGACCCATAGTTAGAGGAAACATTTGAATTGAGGTTGGAGTTCCTGGCTCTTGGAGCGCTCTTTTCTCTAACATGTGTGAAGAACTTAAAGGCTTTAGAACAACTTCTTTTCTATGAGGTGGAGTGGAAACCTTGCTCAGAACATGCCAAGAAGTCAGTGAGATGAAAAACAAAGTGAGGCTGAGCCACAGTAGGAGGAAATACACTGCCAGCATTTTATAACACTGTTTCAGAAAGTCTGTCCAAAAGAATTATTTCATTACTTTAGCAACTAGAAAGGCTTTCTGTTTACAAACTGGCAGACCTGCAGAACTTCCCTGAATTGTGGACGTGAAGTCAAGGGTGGCATATTCTTCCTCATCTTGAACGCTTATCGGCATCATTTGACCGATCTCAATCTCTTCATCTTCTGCGGCCATCTCACTTGGAAGAGGAGGATTGCGTGGCAACATCGCGGTAACCATCTGGAGCGGGTTTCAGGTGATCCACTGAAACGTGCCTGGTACCTCTCTTGGGTGGTAATGCAGGTAGGACAGCAGTTCTGGAAACTTTCATTCCGATTACCTGCACTGCTGGTCTGTAAGACGGGCCAAACAGTCTCATCAGGAATCTTCTCCAGGATCCAATCTCCTGCTAGGAGTGTGTTCTCAGGACTGTTCTCAGCAGCTTCCACCTGGAGGGATCCCCTCAGCAGATGCTCATGCCTGGAGAGTGGGCTGGGAAGAGTATGCAGATCAGGCATAAACATCTTTCTTCCAAACAAGAGTTCAAATGGAGTCTTACCATTGCATAGAGACTGGCGTGGTAAATTTAAAATCCTGATCACTATTGACACATGGTCTACCCAGTTACCTCCAAGTGACAGAATGCATTTAGTCAGGCTCACTTTTAAAGACTGGATGGCTCTTTCCACAATTCTGTTTGTTTCAGCTCGGAAAGGGTGGGAAAAGTGCAACGCTGTTCCTCATGCCTCTAATGCTTTTTTTCAGAGCCCGCAAAAACTGGACCATTATCAGCATGGAACGTTTGAGTAGCTGTCATAGATACTACCGCCCTAAGTGCCTGCATGACTGATTTGCAATCTGCTTTCTTTTGAGGAATCATCCAGGTGAACCTAGCACAAGAATCCACTATAACTAGAATGTACTTGTACTTATTTATTGCTGGTAGTAGGCCTATATGATCCAGATATTGGATCTCAAAAGGTGAGGTGGCCTTTCGTAAAGGAACCTCCTTAGGTTTTTTGCTGTGTTCTAGAGTTGTCTTCAAGCATGTGTCACAGTTTGCTATATATATCCTCACCTGTTGTCATAGCCCTTGGCATATTTATCTGCCAATGCACTGCCTGTGCTACAAATGTGTCCTTCAGTATGTGCTCTTGTGTGCATCACCAACTGTAAAGGGTAAGTTTGGTAAAATGGTCCCAAACCTGTTTCTAGAGTTGGCTGGAAGCAATACTTGTATGTCTAACGCCTCTGAAGTCATTTTGAATCCACCAATGCAAATCAGTGTTACAAGCCCTGACAATGTAATCTGAATCTGAGACCAGTGTGGTCTTCCCTAAATCTGCTTGGTGCAATGAAAGCAGTAATCCATGCAATTCAGCAGTCTGGGCAGACATGTCTCCAAGATGCTTTGTTGCAACAGCAGTGTGTAGAAATGCTTCTTCATGTGAAAAATATCCTAGAGCTAGTGGCAGCATATTTGGAAGGTGTCCTACCGCTGGTATTGCGGACCCATCACAGTAGATTACTTGAAAAAATATTTTAAAAATGGCATATCAGGCCGTGAGATGTCTGCCTCTGTGTCCATTGTTCAAGTCAATCCACTCATTGTTTGCAATTCTGCCTTATAATGATACTTTACATCTGGAGCATGTTGGGATGCTGACCATTGAATCCATCTAGTATGTAATGCCTTTGCATTGGACATGCTAGCATTTGTGGCAGCCTCAGGTTGAGCTAAAGGTGTGTTTATGTGTATATTTCTATGTGCTGCTAATGGCCCCTCCTTCTGAATGATCATCTGAACTGAAGCCAGAATGTTCTCCTCAGGTGTACATTTTAACTTGGGTGTGGAATTTACATGCGACTTATATGCAATTGGTTTAGTCTCCCCTAGATTGCATACTGTGTATGTGAAAGCATCATCTCCCACCAACAGGTTTATCTCTAAGTCTTTATCTATATCCCTGTCCTGCAAAGGACCAGTTTGAGCCATTAAGGACTACACATGGTGCAGAATGGGAGTGTATTCTGGCAGACAGTGAGCTGCTTTGAAATTCGGTGTTATCAAAGCATACAATGGTTTCACTACCTCAGCAAAATTGGATACATAAGATCTGCCGAAATTCAAAAGCCCTAAAATAGCCTGCAATTGCCTAAGCGTGGGAGGAGGCCGTATCCTGGCACACTTCAAGAAAATCTGCTGACAAGCCTCTGCCCTCATCTGAAAGAGTGAATCCTAAGAAGGTAACCTCATGATGAGCTATTCTTGATTTATTTTTTGAAGTTAATCAGATATCCTTTTGCAGCCAATGGTTGAATGACTGTGTACTTGTTGCAAGTATTCACTGAGATTCTTATGGGTGATGTAAATATCATCTACATATTGCCAACAGTTAGGAATGTCTGCTAGCAAGCTCTGTAGTATACTTGAGAATGTCATAGGTGAATTCTTATACCCCTGCATTATTCTAGTGAATTGGAAATGTGTTCCTTTAAACGCGAATGCAGTGTATTTCTGACTTTCTACACTTAAAGGTTGTGTGAAATACCCATTGCCTAGATCAAGGTTTGTTTTATATTTGCATCTGTGTAAGATGGCTAGCAATTCAGAACTGTGTTGGTTTTAAATCCACAATAAAATGATAAGTACCATCAGGTTTTAGCACAGGGAGCACTGGACTATTATGTGGGCTAGCTTGCTTTATAATTAGCCCATAGTCCATTACTTGGTCTACTATGGTTTACATGTGAGCAACTGCCTGTGGTTTAACTGTACACTGCCTCTGTTTTTGGGGTAGTTTCAGTACTGGCATCAAATGCATTGGACATTCCCCATCATGTCCTACATGATTTTTAAACAGCTGCACTGCTGCCAGCGCTGACCATTTTCATCATCTCCCAACTCACTTCTTTTGAAAAAGCAGGCATTACCACCTCTTCACTCCTTGGCGCTTGTCGCACATATAATGGTGGCCAATATTGAATTGCTAACAGTCATTTATATTGGATGTGTAACTGGCCAAAGCAGTGCTTCAATCCTTTTGGGGTGTTCGCCTTCCAGCTGAATGGTTACATAATACACTTCATTATGTGCTAATTTCTGCCCAGTGGGTGTAGTGATTTATGTGTGCCCTTGTGTGCTCCAATAGTGCCTTGTGGCTGCATTCAAATATGGAAATATCAGACCCAGAGCCTAATAGGACCTCAATCCAATCAGTGTAGAGCTTAGTGTTGAGTGATTCGAAGAGTGCATGGACTCTGCATTCTGTGGAACTTGCAGTGCTGCCATGTGCTTCTCCCCCTTCACGTCCTTCCCCCTCAGTTTTAGAACGATCTGGTGTCCTTGCCTGTGAGGAGGTAGACAAACCCTCATCAGTGCCGTATTTTTGTGGACTCTTCTTGTGTTTCCTGTCCCTGAAATCATACGAGTAGGTCTAAAATGGGATTGCCTGCCAGGCTCACCCAGGATGGTCGACCCCTGGGAGTGCCTTGCCTCTGGGGTGCCTGCGTATCTCCTGCAGCTGTCCCATTCTATGTCTAGTGCTCAGGGTATTGCTCTTCCTCTAGAGGCGATAACCGTCGCCTCTGTGGTTTATTACCCTTCTTACCATGGAACGATCCTCGTCCTTTCGAGGGCCTCCCTTCGTGGTGTGTTTCCTTATCTAGCTAAACATCTTGGTTAGCTTTTTTCTGTTTCTCTGCAGGCCTCCTGCCTAAGTGATCCTTGCCTAGTGATTGATAAGTGGATGCCACTATGTCCCCAAATTGCACCCTTTTTTCTTGCTCATTTAATTGGGACAATTTTCTATGGACTTCTAACCTAGCAGGCTCTCCTTTTAATAAGGGTAGAATTATGCTCTCAACTATTTGATAATTATTAGATGCCAAGGACAAGTCTAAGCTCATGGCGGCGGCAGCGCCTTGTGTTCCCATAATGTCTGTAACATCAGTGCTAGCGATTTGATGGACGGTGTGCCATCACAAGAGCTATCTATGTCTTAGCTCTTGCACTATCTGAAATGTCGTCAGGCCGAGTACGATAGTTAATTTCACATCCTTACTGTTCATGGCCTGTAAGAATGTGGTTGTATTTTCCCTTGTTCCCTCCCTTGCCTTGAAGCGCTTTGAAACACATTGTGTATAGGCGCTATATAAATAAACAATCATATCATATCACCAGCTGTAAATAAAGCCAGCTATAAAATGAAATCAAGCTGTCACAGCTCGCTAAAGGCGGTGTGCAACCAGATGGGAGGAACATCGATAGGTCTGTGCCGTGGGGTAACTTCAGGGTAGTCTGCTTGCAGATGTACTAGTTTGTTAGAATACCACTTGGGTGCGTTTTCATTTATGGACGGACAAGATCCTAATATAATTATCAATGTCTGTAGTTGTACCCCACCTGCATCCAGCTGTCCCCAAGGTTGCTGAGCAGGTGCCACACCTGGCAGTGCTGCATATTGTAATTGATAGTCTGTTTGCAAATACGGGCCTCCACGGTTTGGATGAAACCAGGCAGAATTCTAGTGACAGAATGGGTGTGTCTAACGGTCCATGTCTAGCACCTGTTTACCTCCAAACCAGTTCACATGATTGTATGTGTTAAACCCAATTCAGGAATCTGGTATGGGAGATACTGAATGGTGTCTAAATCCCCCCTCACCAGGAGAGTTGCATATACATTATTTTGTTAGCAGCGGTTTTTAACTATGTAAAGAACGATTCTGCTGGAAATCCACCAAGTTGTGTCACTGCTACCATGAAGTTGGTGTTCACTATCTGACAGTGCGCTGATCGCAGCCACTCCTACAGCACCATTCTGCAATGGATGGGGATGTTGATTTCCTGGTGAGCCATCTTCTGTACTCACTCTAACCTCTTATTTAAAAAAGCTTTTTAGAAAGAATATTTTTGCATGGTCCGTTTTGACGTGACTGGGACTGAGGTTGTTCTATTAGTAATGCTAAGACGTTGCATCTGTTACAGGTGCCACCTGCCATGATGGCCTGTGGTCAAGCTTGACTCCTGACCCTTAACTTCACCTCAGTTGAGGCTGTGGAACCTGGATACGGGGGGGCCAGTTGTCAGGTTTTATGATAATATGCACCCCAGGCAGTGACCTAGCGCTTTGGGACATTTTGCCTGAGTATTTGTGCCCATCAGCATAATTTAACCGATACAGCCAGGAAGTGTGTGAAGTTCTTTAGAATCAAAGAGACACCATTCTAACGCATTACTCAGAATTATGCACGTGAAAATGGGAGTGGTAGGTTCATATATTTTTAATATTACACCTACCTTCTACAAGCTCCAGTTTGCATTGCACAACCAATAACAAAAGTGAATATGAAATAACCTACCATTACACCTATGAAAAGAACGGCTATATGAGCGAAGAGCATGGTTACATTAATGGAGAACAGAACAAGTGATCATTTTAGTTTAGCAGCACGAGTGACCTGTTTTTTTTGCTATGTTGTGCTATGTTATGTTATAAGATACTATACGCCTTAAGTCTCAAAATGCACCCAGCAAGAGCCCAAATTTAACTCACGCTTTCGGAGCAGAAAGTGCTGCGCTTGGACTAGAGCCTTCTACGGTGCCGCAGCTTCTGGTTCAGTTGGACCTGCTTATCTCTCTCTCTCTCTCTCTGGCCTGTGCTCTGGGATCTTTGTCAGACCTCGCCCCAGCCCCAACAACTTGTGTGAATCTGCTGCTTGATGGGCAACCCTCCTCCCCCTCATTCAGCTTGCCCTTTATATGTAAAACAAAGATCTGGACTGTGGGTCATATCCACTATTTGGGAGGTTAAGGACCAAAGAGGTCACTCTGTTGACCATACAATATTGTATATGCAAACTTCAAAGGGACAAGTGTTGTCTGTGTTCAATAGCTGTGTCCATTATATTAACTGGGCTTTCTTTCATTGAAGGGATGAAGCATGTCACTTGCTTCTACACAATATTAAACATGTGAGTGCTAATAGCGTCTATTGGTGTTTCCTGTCCTTTGACTGCTTATCAGATGTAAATGGTGGGAAGGCATCTCTTGCCCCTGCTGTGTGCCATTTAAGACAGGAAGTTACCACTTGCGGTTTGGTTCTCTGCAGGCACAGGAAGCTATGATTTCCTGGCCTCTTGCAAAATGTATTCTCTGGAGCAAGTGTCTGTGTCTGCTCCTTGTCGAAGGCCAGTGCATTATTGGAAAGCATGTGCGTTTCATTCAAGGACCATGTGCAGCTACCTGCTATTGAATGTTTCCTCTGCAAAATCGCCATGTGCGACCAAAATTCCTTTACCTGGCTCGCTATCAGTGACAGCACTATAACCTTTAGATACACCAAGTTAAATTTACTGTAAAACATGGAGACAATGCAGTGTTTTACAGTAGCAATACTGTAAATATGATTATGTAACAACTTACATTTTTAGCAATGGAATTTCATGACTGTCTTAAAAAAAATAAAGTTAATACATGCTTATCAACGCCAT
This sequence comes from Ambystoma mexicanum, assembly GCF_040938575.1. Taxonomy (NCBI): domain Eukaryota; kingdom Metazoa; phylum Chordata; class Amphibia; order Caudata; family Ambystomatidae; genus Ambystoma; species Ambystoma mexicanum. The sequence goes on along the minus strand of NC_090929.1, from coordinate 1,269,853,883 downwards.
AATCAATTCCCGCTTTGCTTCCTGCACTGTGCCACTGATCCTCAAAGAATCATGGGACTTCCTTGACCCTGCCATCATCCCCAATTACCGACACAACACCACAGTCCCTTTCCTCCTTAAGATCATACACAGTTGCCTACCTACAAATTCAGAAATTTCTTGAAGTACACCACATCCTGGGCACTCATCAATCAGGCTTCCGGCCCAAGCATGGCACTGAAACAGCCACCCTCGACCCCCAAACAGCTTGATGAAGCAAACGACCAAGGCAACCTCTCCCTCCTCCTCGACTTGTCAGCAGCATTCAACCTGGTCGAGCATCAGACCCTCTGCCATCACCTCTCATCCTCAAACCACTCATCACCGGCTGCAACAAAATGGATCACATCCTTCCTTGTGGATAGATGCTCTCGGTTCTTCACAGATGAAGCTGCTGTGCACCCCACTCCAAACCCCTGTGGTGTACCACTAGGCTCATGTGTCTCCCCTACCATATATAACATATACACTGAACTGACTTGCCAGGCATCTCTTATACAAATTATGCCACGACACACAAATCCGTGTCCCCCTCTCCAGAGACTATGACCATGATGCCACCAAAGTGAACACCATCCATGAAACTGTTCAATCCTGGAAGGCCTCACACAGCCTCTGCCTTAAAGAAGAGAAGACAGGAGGGCACTAGAGAGCCCGACCGAGATGGCAGCACTTCTGTGAGCTCCAACCAGAGCTCTCGAATATCCTGCAAATACGCCGTCTGAGGTGGCAAAGAAGACACTATAACACTGGTAAAAGCACCCCAAGTCCTCCCTGACCCCAAGTCGCAAATAAGATGGCGTGGGAGGCCCCCTGGCAGTAGGAATACAGCAGCTGTGTCTGGGCGGGAGCATGGTCTCGGCTCTGGGGAGAACCAACGGTCGGCCTGAAGAAGACCCACCGGTGAAACTGACAGGCACCCCGGACCCAGTGTGTGATGAAGAGAGTGGGGGTCGAAGCGACTCGCCCCACAGTGCACAAAAATAGCGAAGCTGTCCGTGGGAGGCCCCGCTAAGATACCAGGACCGTAACACAGACAACACCATTGCCAGAACAAGCCCCGTGGTGCTGTGACAGCGAATGGGGAGGGAGAGCAGGCTTGCGCTTGAAACAACGTCCATATCACCGGCCCGAGGGACGAAGGGTGGATAACGACTCTGCATAACAGAACCCCCAGACGCTCTGACTCGCCCAGGTCCCCAGCACAGACCCACCCAGAGCAGTGAGGAGCCTGCTCCGGGCCCTCAGCCATACAAATCTACCAAAGTGGGAGTGAAGCCGATGGGGGCTTGTGGGCACACACGCGTCAAACAACATCGGGGCACCCGCTCAGCTCAGTCAGTAACTGAGATCAGCGGCCGACCGGATGTTGAAGGAACGTAGCTGGAGAGGCGAGCTTCCCTCTCCCACCCTCCTTTCCCTTTACAAGCCGCACTGTTGGCTGCGTTATCCCCATGTAGCGAATGCAGCTCTGAAACAGCCGTACATAGTGGGAGCCCCAGCTGAGGATCAGCCCAGTACTGGCCGGGCCACGCTGTAAACTTCAAACTCTTTCGCCCTGCCTCCCCCTCCTAGCGGCGGAATACACTGGACAAGCCCAGCGATCTGAAGGGACCCCTTTGGTGCCGGACCTGGGGTTGGAGGCAGTTTGGAGCCCACCCCCAAGGTCCCTTTGTAGAGCCCATTCCTAAAGTGATGGCGGGACTGTTTGGCCGCCTGCTACACAGCCCCTACACAATGCAACACTGCACATCAAACAATCGCCGCGTTCGCATGGATAACGCTGCCTGGAACCAGGTGCTGCAGAACGGTACTGAATCATAAACAGTAGTCACAGCTGGGAACACAGTGACAAAAGGCCACACCAGGGGACGACATCCAGCTGCAAAATAGCCCAACCAACCAATTAGGGGAAAAATCGGAACATCGCCCACACAGTGAGCAACCGGGGGGATTACACACACCTGATCAATCTCCTGGCTGGTGGCACGCTAACAACCCCCTCATGACCTGCCCGAACTCACCCATCGGACGCCTCTCACGGATGGAGCAAAACAAACTTGAAAGTAATACCCAGGTATGTCCAGGAAAAACCACAATCAAACAGCTTGAAGCGTCAGCAAACGACTACCCCTCCTATAAAACGCTCTCCAGGAGATCATTATTTAACAGCCGGCCTGGTTAAATCAAACAAGGCCGGCAAAGAAACAGACACTGCAGCAATAATCCAGCAGTTCAAGGTAAAGTGACGGGGAGCCACCTAACACAGCCACCAAAGCAAAAAGTGTATGAAGAACACTAATTGGCAAGCTCCCTCAAGAGCAGGGTGCCGCAAGTGTGAGTAAGGACCCCCACAGGCCCCAGAACACAGAAACCACAGCATCTAGTGATGGGGGCAATGGGTCACTTGACTCATTTATGTCCCTTTGGGACCCATAAACACAGGGGCCCTGGCTGGACTCAGCCGGCTCATATAGAGATGTGAGCAGGAACACTTTATTTCAGTGCAGGAGTGCTTTTATTTTACAAGAACTTTCCAGGAGCTGGTACATCCTCATGTGCTGACTCATCGGGTGTGGCTCCCTAGGCCTGGTCTTCATGTGCTGACTTATCGGGTGTGGCAGGCAGGCTGAACCTGCTGGGCGTGGCTTCAGAAGCTCAGCTACATAAGCTGCTCCATCCTTAGGGCCGGTGCTATTCGTTACTGTGCACTCGCGTGCAATGTGATGCTCCCCGACGCTTGGACCAGTTTACTTACCTTTGAAACCAGGCGTTCTCCTGCATACACACCTCCAGGAAACCAGTGCTTCATCGCTTCATCTGCAGACTCATCTCCTGACATCCAGTGATCTTGATCCTGACACCGCAGCACCACGCTCCGCATCCATGAACTCGGACCCTGTGAAGAAGAAGACAGACAAGGTTAGAACATCCATCCTAGGGCCGCGCTGCATTTGAACACCACGCGGCCCCTAGTTAACAATTTACCAGCTACTGTATCGCTGCAGCTTCGTTCCTCATTCCCTCCGGCTGCCGCCTCGAGCTCTGCAGCTTCTGCTGGGCCGGCAACATCACCTGCAAGGGAAGAAAGCAAAAGAGCAAAAGTGGAACGGACAGTAATACAAGACAACAAACTTTACAATACAACAAAAACAGCCGAGGCAAGACAAAGGCAAACAGGAACACTTACCTGAAGTATAGTGGCTTAGTCGCAGCAGGACTGGACTACCACGTGCAAGGGACCAGTGAAGGAACTCGGTCCAGATCATACACGCGCCTCTGCCAGAAGCAGCAGGACGGTGTGCTCGCCAAAACTAATCAACAGGAGCAGTCCCAAGCAGCATCACCTATTAACACCAGTGACCACATAAGCGCAGAGGGCGAAGTCGGACCCGAGCGACCTCACCCCCGAGAGGGCTGCAGCCGTGCCCAAACACCTCCGCAGACACCAGGTGAACGTAACACAAAGTGACATGAATCTGATCCTCAAAGTGCCGATCAACACAGATTCTGATAAATCAACTACCGGGAGCTCCTGACAAAATCGCTGCCTGGCCCAAAACTCCACCAATACAGTTAAACCCCTGAACTCGTCATGATACTTTCTAATAAGACTACTCCGACCTTGTCAGCAACAGACATCGAACATGGGAAAATTAGAGAAATCACGAAGGAAACTAAACTTTGCGGATCCTCTACCAAAACCCCTGGGTCACAACCTCAGTCAGAACCCCAGAAAAAATGATGGAACAGGACGGGAACGTGGCCCAGACTCCGAACATTGACATCTGAGAGATTCTGTTAGAACTCAAAGCAGGCATCGGGAATCTGGATGCTAAACTTGACTCTCTATCCTCAAAAGTCGATCTGACAGATTGGACACAGCCGAACAGAGGGGGTCAGACCTGGAGGATGGAAGCACTGCACTAATAGCCAGAGTGTCTGCACTGTAAGTCCAAGTAAAAGCAGCAACATCCAAAAATGTAGGCCTAGAGGGGAGAACCCGCCGCAATAATATCCGCTTGCTCACGGTGAGGGAGAGGCAAATTCCACAGATGATGGAAGAATTTTAGAGGTCATGTGTAAAGAATTGTTCAGAGAACCCTCACTGTCCCATCTCTTTGTGGTTGAAAGGGCCCACCAGGTGCCTACCAGCCGTCCAGTCCCAGGAGCAGCACCGCGCCCAATCATAGCGCAGCTGCTCAACTACAGAAACTGCAACACAATCCTGCAACTAGCGAAGGAAAAAGGAGAGCTGCACTATGATAGAGACAAAATCCAAATATATCCTGACTTTTCATTAGCAGTTAAAGCATTGCGTAGGTCCTTTGCAGGAGTGAAAAGGCGCCTGAGAGACCGTCAAATGCAATCCTCAATGCTCTGTCCTGCAAAACTCTGTTCATCATGTCGGGAGGACGCAGTTCTTATATTCACCCAAGGCAGCAAGCAGTTTTCTAGACGGGATTGGCGGCCGACCTAACAACAACCCGAGACCAGAGAGAGAAGACCGAGGCAGAAGAGATCCGACCTGAGACCACCTGCTATGTGATACATTAAGTGACAAACTGTACACCTTAAATCACAAAGTCGATAAGGTGACACTTAAATAAAGGGAGGCAATATAGCACACCTCAAATAAATTGACAGCACTCAGAATATTTGGGTTAACATGCCTAAGAAGTACCCATGTATAACTTCTGAAGGGATCCCATTGGACGTGGCTGGGCACTAGCGCCCCAAGCTCAGCACTGTCTAAAAGTTATCTGTTGAAGGGGAGGGAACAGTCGACGGGCAGGTTAGGGATTGTCTGTGAGGGAAGGAAAGGGTGTGAAACTGCTACAAACTAGTATGAGTAGAATACATTGAATGGGGAAGCAGAATCTTATCAGAGGTTGCGCTAGTTGGGCGTCTGGTCCTCGTTGACGAACTCCACTGTTAGGCACCAAAAAACAGGCACTGCATGATACACAAGCAAAATAGCAATCGAGAAATCTTAACACATACTGTATAAACATATTAAGAGGTTCAAAGTAGCAACATGGAACATCAGGGGAGGGGGTGAGGATAACCCAAGCAAAACTCGGAGAATAGCCCAAAACCTTAAAAGGCAGAAAGTTGATATCGCCTTAATACAAGAAACCCACCTTCTACCCTCTCTGATGGTAGATGTGCCACCAGCTGGGGCTGCTACAGATATTCCTCTTTCTCATCCTACACCAGGGGGGTGGCAATACTAATAAGTAGGAGAATGAAGTTTCGACTGCTGTCAGTGGCAAGAGATGAGGCGTTACTGGTAAATGGGGTTCTTGAAGGGAAACTAGTTGCCTTGGTAAACGCATACGACCCAACGTTGATCGCACCAACGCATTCGACTGGGTGATGACACATGCTGGGGAGAACTCTCAGAAATGCGCCAATTCCCTTCTACCTTAGAGACCCCGAGCTCTTTGTACACCTAACAATTTAGCAGAGCTGAATACAGCCACAATCATCTGGGGTGAGGAGACCTGAACACTACCCTACACCCCACATGGGACAGATCTCATGACCACAAACGCAATCATCAAAGCGAGCCTTCAGATACAAGAAATCTGTACAGCCTACAACTTAATTGATGCATGGAGACTCAGTCACATAAAAACTCGAGAATTCACATATCACTCCTGGGTCCACGGTACCAGCTCCAGGTTCGACTATATACTGGTATTTTAAGAGGGGGGATTCCACTGGGGCGATTGCCACATTGTCTCGAGAACGCTCCCCAGTCACTCTGGAGTGTATACACATAACTGGTGGGAGGGGTGTTATAATTGGAGATTTAAAGCAGTAGCAGTCCAGGACTCTGCGTTTGCCCATAACTACTGCCCCAGATCAGTTCTCATAATTGACCAAGAGTCAGTTTCTTCCAGTGGGACCCTAAGGGAAATCCTAAAATGCTACATCCGCAGGATCTGCATGGCCAAATAAAATGAGATCCTGAAAATTATTAGAAGGGAGCTTGCAGAAAGCGAGACACGGCTCAAAGAACTTGAGAAGGCATACACTGAACACCATGAACCCCAATCTCTAGCCCGGCTCCGGGAAGATTATTAAATTCAGGACAAACACTGATTGCTAAGCCCGGTTCCTGGCACAAGGCCACCAAGTCCGGCAGTACGGCGAGGACCAGAAACCAGGAGCTCTTCTGGCAAGGTTATTAGCCACTGACAGACCTCCCCCATACGTAGAATGCATCCTAGAACCCCATGGAAGTTTTGTCCACACCGACGGTGGGATTGTTGTTTTGCGAGATAATTCTCAAAAGTTAACCCAAAGTGAACTTTTCCGAGATAATTAAAAAATATCAAGATGGCAACACCTCTCCCTCACATTGTCGCGTTTCCATAATGAAAATGGTTATAATGCCCAAACCTTTATATTTGTTCATCAACATCCCGATACTACAGTCAGGAGGCTTCTTACAATGCTTACACAGCCTGATCCTGGAGCTAACACGGGCAGGCAAGCCAGCTAGAGTGGCCCATGTGATCCTTATTCAACCGATAAAGGGAGGACTGGAGCTGCCAGACCTGCAACGTTACTACTGAGCCGCACAGGTGCAATTCCTAGGACACTGGTATGCCACCCACTTTATCCGTCCCCACGTCTAAATTGAACGAGCCCTGATAACCCCCAACCTCCTGCGGGCAGTGATCATTGGTGAACTCCGAGTGCCACCAACAACACTAAGACATGCATTACTTACCGTAAAAGCATTTCCGATGGTTGTATCTGCTTAGATTCACATGCTGTGCATAGTCTGACATCCAGTGGTAACCGCAGAGTATTGCATCTGGTCTTTCGAGAATCAAAAGTGGACGCCAACATGGGCGTGCCTGTAACACTATCCCTACGTGACTTGTAGTGTACCCAAGATCCCTCACGCATCGAGGTCCCTCCAATTGTATTTTTTCTGCCAAGAGGGAGCCTTATGACTATCGTGAGTGAGTACAGAAAAGAGAGAAAGTAGTAAGGCGTCTATGTTCCTTCCATTCGAGCGGGGAGGAAGGGTGGGCGTATGTGAATCTAAGCAGATACAACCATCAGAAATGCTTTTACGGTAAGTAATGCGCGTCTTCTGATGTTTGTCAATCTGCTTAGAATCACATGCTGTGCATAGACTAGCGAGCAGTACCCGGAGTTGGAGGTGGGTTGTGAGATGGAACACTAGTGAAATGATAGCTCTGCGTACATCCAGTGTGTGCAGGGTTCTTTCTCCCAGGCTTGAGGGATTTTGAAAGAACGTCGGTAGCTCCATTGACTGGTTCACATGGAACTTGGAAATTAATTTAGGCGCAAATCTAGGGTGAGTGCGCAAAACCACCTTGTCTTTGTGAACCGTTACGAAGGGAACTAGAATAGAGATTGCTTGCAGTTCACTTACCCTCCTAATGGAGGCGATTGCTATTAAAAAAGCAGTCTTGAGGGTGAGGTTCTTAAGACTTGCTTTGTGCATGGGCTCTAAAGGAGCTCCCATAAGCCTAGTTAATACCACATTTAGGTCCCATCCGGGAGCTGGGTTATAAATGGGAGGGTGAATTCTTTTTACCCCTTCCAAGAAAGCCTTTATCACTGGAATCTTCCACCATGACACTTTCTATTGTGATGCTGTATATGGTGAAAGTGCCGCTAGGTGCACCTTTATTGAGTTGAAGACTGGGCCCGAGTCAAGTAAGTGAGTTAGGTATAGTACAATGTGAGTGGGAGAGCAGTCGATAGGGTCGATGCTCTTCGAGTTACACCATATGACAAACCGTTTCCATTTACTAGAATAGCAATATCTAGTGTTGGGTTTCCTTGCCTCCCTGAGGATGTCCATACATTTCTGAGGGAGCTTCAGGTGTCCGAATTCTATGACCTCAGGAGCCAGGCCGCTAAATTGAATGTCTGCGGGCATGGGTGAAGCGTCTCCCCTTTGTCTTGCGACAACATGTTGTATGGGCAAGGCAGTTTGACTGGCGGAGATAAGGACATCTCCATCAGATGAGCCAACCAGGGTTGGCGGGCCCACATGCGGGCCACCATTATCATCGTGACTGATTCCTGGTGAATTTTGTGCACGATCTTGTTGAGAAGGGGAGTCGTGGGAAAAGCGTAGACAAATTTCCCTGACCATGTTATCCAGAGTCCGTTTCACTTGGATTGGTTCTGGGGGTACCTGGAGGCGTAATCTTGGCATTGGGCGTTTTCCAGGGTTGCGAACAGATCGATCTCTAGAAAACCCCATTGTGCGAAAAACATTGGCGACGATGTCTCCATGTAATCGCCATTCGTACTCCCTGGGCAACGGAAAGTCTCTGCTGAGTACGTCTGCCAGAAGATTGAGGTCCCCTGGAACATGTTGTGATAACAGGAACATGTTGCGTTTGAGAGCCCACTTCCAAATGTTCTGGGACAGTTTGGACAGCCCTGGAGAATGAGTGCCTCCTTGTTTGTTCAGATAGTACATGGCCATGGTGCTGTCTGTGAGGATTAGTACAGTCTTTCCCTGTAGTTGTGTTTCGAATGCTTTCAGTGCTTTGAACACTGCCAGCACTTCCAGCAGGTTTATGTGGTTGGACACTATGTCTGGCGACCACACTCCGCTTGCTGTCTGCTGGAGCAGATGGGCTCCCCACCCTGTAAGGGAGGCATCCTCCTTCTACTGCGGGGGTGGTGAAGGATTTCCCTTTTAAGAGGTTTTCCCTTGATCACCACTGCAGTGAGAGAACTAGAAACCACTACTAAATCCTCCCACTGTCCGTTGGGCTGACACCACTGGTTTCTTAGCCACTCTTGGATTGGGCACATTCGCATGCGTGCGTGAGGAACTAAGCAGATACATGACGCCATCATTCCCAACAGACGCATAGCCTTGCGTACTGTTACCTCTCGACTGGCTACATAGTGAGGGATTTGAAACAGCATTTGAACCCTCTCGTTGGAGGGGAAGACAAGGCTGTCCTTTGTTCGAATTAGAGCCCCTATGAATTGTTTGACTTGACTGGGGTCTAAGCTGGATTTTATCTCGTTCATGGAGAACCCCAGGCTGAATAAAAGATCTATCGTCTTTTGGGTATTTGACAGACATGTTTCGTAGGAGTCCCCTATTATGAGCCAGTCGTCGAGGTGAGGATAAACTGGAATTGATTGCAGGCGCAGGTGTGCTGCCGCTACTGCTAGTACCTTAGTAAATACCCTTGGCGCAGATGCTATGCCGAAGGGTAGTACCTTCAACTGATAATGTTTGTTTTTTATCATAAATCTGAGATACTTTCTGTGCGCTGGCAACATCGAAATATGAAAATATGCATCTTTCATATCCAGAGTTGCCATGTAACCCCCGTGTGAGCAGAGGAATTACCTCCTGCAGGGCGACCATGCAGAATTTCTGTGGTTTTACAAAGTTGTTCGCTGGTCGCAGATCTAGAACAGGACGCATGCTTAGATCATTTTTGGGTACAAGGAAGTACACTTAATACATACCCTCCTTTACCTGTGATAGAGGTACGATCTCTATGGCTCCTTTTTGTTCCAGTATCTCGACTTCTTGAAGAAGTATACGAAGAGTATACAAAGATGTTCTGGTGTTAGTCTTTGTGGACGTGGAGGTCTGTATTTTGGGTATTGGTTGAACTCTACACAGTACCCGTGAGCTATGGTTTTTAGTACCCACTGGTCCATGGTTATTCCCTTACATGCTTTTAGAAATAATGTCAGCCGGCCCCCGACCGGAGAGGCATGGGAGGGGACCCGAATCTTCGAGTCATTTGGAGCCTGAGGCAGGTGAACCTCGGAGGGTCAGGTTCCCGTCTCTTCCCTTACTACGCCACTGTCCCCTTTGGGGGTACGGGGTATTGTAAGTACTGGGTCCCTGTGGAGAGTTCCAGTTGTTTCCTGAAGGGTATTGTTGGTGAGTGGAGCGTTGGCCATGAAAAAAACCTTCAGTTTCCAAACCCTCGCCTTATGGAAGGTCTCCGAGTAATTTGGTCCAAACTCTTTAGGGTTTCATGTTCTTTTTTCGCGGTCTCTAAGGCCTCATCGACCGCCTTCCCAAACAAGTTGGATTCCTCCACTGGTTTGAGACGCTTGCGTTTCAGGTTTAAACCCTGAATTACGAAGCCACGCATGTCTTTTGAGGCGAATGCCTTGAGCGAAGGCTCGACTGGCTGTCTCGGCAGAATCCAAAGTGTTTTTTAAAATACTTTGGTTTACTTGCCTACCCTCAGAGACTGTGGAAAGTAGGCGGGTCCGTAGAGGTTCTGGAGCCTCTTGTAGGCCTTCTTGTATTAAAGTCCATTGCACATCTGCGTAACTAGCCAATAGAGTAGTGTTAGTGGCAATACATGTGGAGTACGCTGCCGCTGTGGTATCCCTCTTACCCAGGGCAGAAAAGTATTTTCCCTTCTTTGTCGGGGGGAGCATCGTCTGTTGATAAAGGGCCCCCTGCTCTTTTCCTTGTGGTAGTGACTAACAAAGAATCCGGGGTGGAATGACCCCTAACACAGAGGGTCTGATGGAGCCGGGTGGGAAAAAATTTCAATTCTTGGATTTACCCCCCTCGTAAGAGCCGGTGTAGACAAAGATGAAGCAAGGTGTTTTTTAACTGAATTGGTTAGAGGGATGGCTTGGCTGGTTGGTGGCGTCTTTGAGTATATCCGCTTTACATAGCATTACATTAAATGTCAGTTGATCATCAATAGGCGAAGGATTTCTTGTGGGGGTATTCTGAGGAGTCTCCAAAGCCAGAATGTCTGGGTCATCTGGCTCTGGGGACTGCCATGGTTGAGGGTCACTGTCATGATGCCTACCCCCGGGCAGCTGGACCAAGCCCACCCGCCCCGGAAGCAGGCATCCGAACATTTGTTTACACCTCAGAAGCCCTGGCTAGGGGCTATCTGGGTTCAGTCCTGGCGCCTTAGGCGCCAGGCTCATAGTCATCACTTACCTCAGGCAGACCATGCTGCACATGCATCCAGGCCAACGTGAGACCTGGAAGGGACTATTTTTCCACAAGGACTACTTTTCACTCGGGTGTGGTTCTAGGGACTTCTTACCTGGGACTACTTTTGAAGCTATTTAAGCCACGCCCGATCTACAACACACGCTTCGCGTTATTCTGCATTTAGCAGCGTAACGCTCATCATGCCTTTAAACCTGCATCCAGTCTTCTGCCATGCCTGCCTCGAACACGGAGCCCCGTAGGAGAGAAAGGAAAATAGGAGAAGAGGTTAAATTACGGACTTTAATCTGATTCCTTACCTGATTTCTGATCATGCATCACTCCGAGCCTGAAGGGACATTCTTCCGGCACGCGTCGCATCCCAGCTGCAGCGCCGCTCCATTTTCACCATCCCACAGCATCTCCGACTCGGTGCTGCTTCTGTTACTTTTTCGGTGATTTTCAACATCTGGGGAAAAGACAAGAAATAGCAAGGTGAGCCTAAAGAGACTAAAAAGACAATCACTTATAGTACAAGACTTACCTGATTATCACCGGAGGCCTTATCCTTCAATACGCCGCATCTAGGAAAAAAGGAAAAGACAAAGAGCTAAACTCACGCAACTTTACAGGATAGTTTGGGTGATACAGACTCTTACCTGAACGCCGCCAGCAACCTCCAGACAGAATTTGTCGCCGCAAATCAACAGGGACGTGCAAGAGTGAACATTGGACATTTTGAACTCTTTAAACTTGGCAAACGCCCGACTCAATAATCGTCCAGAACTCCAGCACCTAAAACCAGTGAATTAACTGGTATCTACGCGCCCCTGCAGGCCACGCAGGATGGAGAGCTCACCAATCAAAAACATAAGGTGAGGACACTGACTGGGAATATCGGAGGTGGCAAGTGGAGAGAGCGGGAGCAGGGAGGGGGGTCTGCATTCACACCCACGGGGCTAAATACCTTTCTCCATCTACAGGAGAATATTTCTACGAGTCAAGCTTACAAGACTAAGGGGGTCCGTCCAGACGGTCATCTTTGCCCTACGCTTCACGCTGGTGGAGGCCGCAGCTATCCGGGTTCGATCTACGCCCCTGTGGGAACCAGGTGAGCGTAACAGTCACCCACATCTAGCTCCTCCCCCCAGCCTTCAATAGGATCATCCTCCATGGGCTTGTCTTCAATGGGCTCATGTTCCTCCTCGTTATAAAATTGATTCTCCTGTACCCTAACTGGTAGAATGTTTTCTTCAGTAAGGTCATAATTATATATGTGCTCTTCTAAAGAGGGGTCAAAAATCCTTTGAAATTTAGATGTAGGGTTAGAAGGGCTTTCATCCCTTGGCCTGCGTGGTGTAGGTTGTTCTCCCCGTGAAACAAATTTGTCCAGCCTCTCCATGCAGTCCAGCCTCTCCATGCAGTCCTCAAACTTTTCCATAGTCCAGACTGACTATATAGAACGGTTGAGGTGTATCTCTCATAGTCTTCCTTTTGAAAAAGTGTCCCTAGCACCCTCTTCTGTTGAAAAACGTAGAGCTCTGTGAACATCGAAGAAAGTCCTTCCTCTCCCTCAGAAAAATCCTCTGTCTGGGCAGACGAATGTGGGGTATCCCTGTGCCCTTCCCTTGACTTCTGAACACTAGCCTTAGATCTCAGCGGATCTTTGGGTCTTTCAGAGACTTTGAGAGTCCCTAGCCTGCCGTTTATGGGAATCGGTGGCCACAATCCCTGCCAGGCTGACCTAGATGTCCTCACCCATTGGGAGGCGCGTAGGTACCTCGGACGGTTTTAAGGGACTTTGTTTCGGCAGAATCGAGGCTTTGTCTTCATCGACCACCTTTTCTGGCGGTGCCGTAACTTCGGCGGTGGTAAGGTCTTATCTTTTTTATGCTTGTCATCGACGCACGCCTTCCCATGATGCGTGTCGACAGAACTATGTGTTTTGGGGGTAGCGCCCTTTGTCTTGGACTGCCCAGTCGCTAGGCGCGCATGCGGCTGCGGGGAGCGCTGCCGAACTCGTCATTCGGCGGGTATCACCAGAAGTACTGGCGCACTCGTTGGCCCCAAAGTCTTTGGCACAAATAATCCATGAATCAAAGGCATATGAATATTGCACTTCTATCATGTATACTGCTGCACTATCAGAACCATTGCACTTTTCTCTGGGAGGAAGTGGTGGCTCTGAAAACAGACTTTTTGTGGTGTTTTTTCGTGTTTTGAAAACTTCAAAATGGTCAACACCTACTGCAAAATGGATTACTGTAATTTATTACAAAAAGGATCGCAATGCATTTTGTATATTTCGCAGAAAAATCTGATTGCCAGCACAAGTAAAATGTACTCCATCTCTGCGAAAAATGTGTGTACTACGAAACATAATATTTTCATTGTGAAAAGAGGACATGCCAACATCTCTCAAAAAGGCACAAACAGCCTTGTGGACATAGCGCCTCGCTTTCTCCATTGGTGGACCAAATGAAGAAGAATGCAGCCACATTTGTCTCTGCGCAATATGAGAAAAAATTACTATGGACTTTGGAAACATGTCCATGACTTTCCCCAAGTCCTTCTTTCATTGCGAATTGCAAAGAGTTTCCAGAGACATGTCCTAAACTGTTCCCCTCCACAATGAATAATAATAATGTCTGGATGACACTGTGCCACCAAAGTAGCACAAAGAGGTACCAAATCCAGCCACTTCATTCCACGCACTCCATGCCAGTGCACTTCCACATGAGGGAATCCAAGATGTGAAGCCACTCCACAGTGATCTGCGTGCACCTCCAACTAATTTATCCACGAATCTCCCAAAATTCAGACAATCTTCTTTCTGAAACACACAGACATAGCTATCTGCTCTCCTCTCAGGAAAAAGACTTTCTGACAAAGTCTCCCCTTACACATCACACCCAGTAAACCTTATTGACCAATCCCTTGCTCTGCACAGTCTAATTTGCTTGCCTCTCAGCCTCAAATTCCCCGTATGTAATATGCGCTGTCCGCAGACAAATCGAAAAATCTTATAGTGGGAAATGAAAATTTAAATAGTGTGCCCCATTTCGCCTTTAGGGTTGGCTCTGAAAAGAGCCTTTTTTTGGTTTTGTTTGCAGATGCTTCAGAAACACCCTTCATTTTGTAAATTCTTTTGTTTTTTCCCCCCTCATTTTCCTCCAAATATCTTCACATTAGCTTCTCCAAAGCAATCTTTATTTTCCAAAGCAGCACGGTATTTCCCATAAAAGATAAAGGCATGCCATCTGCTTTAAAGTAAATAACAATCCCAGAATCAATGTTGTCATTGTTGCAAAAGAATATGCCAGCTCCAATCATAGAAGCAAACATGCCTCGGTTGATTGAACACCTAGCAACATTTTGCTGAGGACAAAAAAACAGAAATATTGTCTCATATTGCCCTAGGTACCAAACTAGAAAAAATAACCTTGGCATTTGGAAGTACTTTCATTACTGCCTGAACCAGGTTTTCCAGATCTTCAAAAAAGTAGGGGCACTGAAGCCCAAATGCAAAGCACCACAGTGCAAGACAACCACATGTGGACTGTTAACCCTTGCCATATCTTGGACAAACTTCTACCATTGCCTGCAAATTTAAACAGGCACAGTGCTCCACACCACCTCCACTCCTTTTACGTCAAAATTGTTAGCCACATTTCTACATTTAACATACTGCTCCAAACCATTCACAAACATATCTCCAAGCACCAACACCCTGACTTCCTCCACCTATGCCATCTTCACTACACACAACCTCTCTCAATACAAAGCAGAACCTCAACACCCGATTGGCTAATCCCTACAGTTCCCTTTCTATGCTGGATTTGCTGAGAAACCCTGAATGTGGCATGCCCTGTCCACAAACAAGCACATAACACTGGGGCAGCCCTTCTACCCTTTCCACTTCACCCTCTAGACCATTGCCTCTTCGGCTACTGTTAAGCAGTCACACAGCCATCTACCAATCACATCCAAGAACTCTAAATCTAACTCCATCATCACAGTTCAGCACTTTAGATGTACGGTTGATCACTGAGTACAATTGGGCTGTGATTGCAAAGCACCTACAGCAACTACTACAAAACTCTCCAACATTTCTACTTGCAGATTCATGCACATCCACATGCATGAACACAAACTACAGGTATGACTATTTTCTGCACAGTACATGTACAGCTCTTGTATAAATGCATGTAAACATAGTAACTGCCACTTACCATGTATAACCTGTAAAAAAAAGCTTACTGTCATTTCTCCCATCTGCTATGATCAAGTGTCACTTGCAAACCTGTCTGCTCTCCACATTTTTATTTACCCATATTACTAACTGTAATGTGCAAACTATTATTTTGTTCATTCCATCATTTCTGCAACCGCTGCCACCTATTTATCCACATTTCAACCATAATAGCATTTAATGCATTATAGTGCATAGGATGTACATACAATTTCCTTTCTATACATTCTGCATATTTAACATACATTCCATCATTTGTACTTCCTTTAGAAATGATTATAATAGTAATCAAACACAACACACACAGCTATCTAACAAAGTGTCATTTCATGTTAAAAAATGGGACAAATAACAGTATAATTATAGGAGAAGGCTTTCTAGTGTTATAAAAGGACATGCAGCCAGGATGAGTACATGCATCTTTATTCATGCACAAATATAGCCAATATCATTTTAAAGGCTTCCAGCTGAAACACCACTGCCTCTACAACTGTTCTTCCAATCTAGACAGCTCTCTCATTCCAGCTGGCTGCCCATTCCGTTCTAAAATGTACAACAGCATTCAACTATGCACAGGTGCAGTCATGTCTATCACATCATGTACAACCATGTACAGTGTTGTAAAGCAATACATACAACATCTACTCCCTTCCATTCAGTCTGCAACGCAAGTACCAGATCCTTCATTGCAACCCTTACTTTATTTCAGACTCTCCCATCTCCAAGCACCACAGGATCACCCAGTAGTTTGGTAATCACCTGCCGAGTATTAAAATGCTGAACCCATCAAATCTTTCTGCTTTATTTCCCAAACCTTCACAAATGCATACATTGCATGCTTTTCCCTACAGTTCCTGCCATTTACCTTCTATCTCCTAACATCCAATAACACAGCCTTAAGAAGCCAAGTCTGCTCTGTGCGCTTACTATTGTAATCATTTCTAAAGCAAGTTCAACTAACAGATTCTAAGTAAAATATACAGAATGCACATAGGCAAAGCAAAGTGCATGTACATTTTATGCACAGTTATCAGAAGGCACTACTCCTGCAAAAACAAAGAAATCCATGTGTATATTAACAGTGGTATTAAACGCACATATTTACTAACTTCTTTCTTTCACAACTGCAATGAAGACCACTCTCCTGAAAAGCAGCAGTGTCTGAAGTATGAACCAGAACTCAGAAACCTACTCTTTCCATCCAAAAAAGTGCAATACTGCCATAATGTTGTAACCGTTACTCAAACACTCTAGAATTCTAGTATTGTAGAACAAACAATTGTATTAACTCTGCAACATTAGATTCAGTATTATGCTTCCCCTGACCAACTATTGTCATCTGAACACCAGTATTCTAACACGCAAATACAAGAATAGCCTCCCCAACCTGAGGTAGCAGTCTATTGCACAATCACACACCTCTACATACATCCTTACCATTATACTCAGACACTCATGCACACATACACTGCACAAGATCCCAACCCGCACTCTTTTTCTCCAACAGACCCCAAAGAATGCCTACCAAAAAGCAACTCCGTAGAAAGCAACGCAAAAGTAAACAATCAAAATAGAAGTCTCCAAAATAAGCATTCACCTCTAGCAGAATTTGTACAAAAAGTTCAAACAAAACAGCTAACACAGTCATTAAGTGAAACAAAAGAAGCTTCCAGTACAGAAACTTTGCCTCCTCTTTCAAAATGTAAAACAAAACAAAAAGTGATCAACAAGACTGCAGCTACCACTAGTGCTAACACTGCACCTATAAATCTTGATGTAGCCACAAGTAAGCATACCAACAAAATTATTTTACAAAACATGTGCCGCCACAGAGTCCTTCAGAACCTTATAAAAACAGCAGAGAAATCACGTAGAACCCTTAAAACCTACCGCAGAAAATTAATCCTAGAAGCTCTCAGACAGTGAAATCCTTCTCAAAAGGAAATTAATTATTTTAATTTTAAACAGAATGAAACCACTAACAAAACTAAGTACTAAACTACAAAAAAGACTTCTCAATAAAATGAATATCAACAAAAATAGCTCCACAAAAATCTGTGGAGGTGAATGGAGTCACACCACAAGCGAAGAACCATATTTCAATGAAGCATATAAAAAGAAGCAAATAAACCTGATTGCCATACATAGCAGTGAACAAGGGTATGAAAAATACCATTATGGAACAAGAAACGCTGCTCACAAAAATATCCCCAGAAAACGTATCAGCTCTTCATTCAACTGAACCAATACGTCCAGTCTACAAATGGCCACGCACATCAATGAGTAACATAGCCAAAAAATCTTTCAAGTCTTTACGCCAGTCCCTCAATCAGTATGTGAAAGGCAAAGACAAATTCAAAATAAAACTACTACAAAATATGGACTCCTGACCAGTGCACAAATACACAGGACTACAAGGACATTCATTAGCCTGCATTTCTGGACCCATTTGCAAAGTCATCTTCCACCATATAAAAATGATATCAACACACCATTCAACTATAAGAAATCTGGTTCATAAACTGTACTATGCCAAAAGTCCTGTTTTAGCACTAGTCAATTTAAATAACAATCTTCTTCATGGTACAGCCAAAGAATAAATAGTGCATATCCAGAGAAAATATTTTGGAAGTGAAGGCCGCTTACAAAATGCAAGAGCTTTACAACAGACTAGCATAAAGTTTAAAAGTACATCTGCTGAAGTACCGAAAAGAGAAAAAGAGAGAGAGAGAGAGAGAGAGAGAGAGAGAGAGAGAGAGAGACCCTCCTTTTTATAAAAATAGCACAAAAACTGTAGACATAACGTACAAAATAGAAGTCAATGAAGATTCCAAGTGGTTCCAATTAGCTCTCTATTTTATAGCAGAAAACAAATATGAAATTACTGACCCCTTAATACTTTGCAGTTACTGCATTGCAAAACTTGACGGCAACCAAAGACCTTCACGTACTATCACAAATAACTTGGAATTATTCCCACTACCAAAACCCATGGAACAACTTAACTTGTATGAAAGCATCATGATTCAAACAGGGCACCTATTTCAAGCAATAATAGGCCGTCAACCAAAAACAGCAAAATTACCTCCCTCTGAATTAGTGAAAGGCATTTGTGGCAAAGTAGTTTATTTGCCATTAGATCTCAAAGAAAATGTACACACTCTGGGAGTGCAACGTCCAATAGATCAATCTTTAACTATCTTAGTAAATGGCGTATCTACAGAAGACAAAAAAATGTGGCAACAACTCGTAGACTTACATAAAGTTAGACAAGCTCTCAATAACTAAAAGACAACAATGAATACTACAAAGAAATGGATATTGAAACCTGAGGGAAACCACTGAAATAATTCAAGAGTCACCAGAAACTGGTCAATTTCAACTTCTAGGTCCTGCTACAGAATCCAATATTTTAGACCATTATACAATACACCCATTACACTCTAAAGACACCATAGATGAAGCACTGGAAACGTAACAAATGCGACAAGCCAAAGGATCTCCAATCAGCATATGGGACAAAAGTATAGAAGCACATGCCTTTCCTCTACTCTTTCCTACTGGAAAAGGAGGAAGGTACGATGATAGACCCACACAAATAACAGCATCAGAATACCACTCTTTACGAATGTATTCTGAAGACCCCAGATTCAGACAAAACGTGGAATACATATTCCACCTTCTCTTTGAAAGTGAACTAGCAACTCTATGCTACGGAGTTGCACATACATTGAAATCAGGTACCCATTTTTCAAAATATGTCAGCTACACAAGTACTACAAAAAGTGCAAAAAAAAGATGAGGTTTTACAGTCAAGCATTACAAATCTTTTAGCAAACATGTGTGGTACAAAAGAATACTGGTTCCGATGTCACGGAAATGTATGCTGTATGATAAGAAACCTTGGCCTACCCACTTGGTTTGTGACATTAAGTTGTGCAGAATATGCATGGGAAGATGTACACTATTTCCTACGCATAGCAAACAAAAACAAAACAAATATAAAAACACCAGGAGAACTCTGCTCTCTAGATCCTGTAAATGTATCAAGATATTTCCATCATCGCTTCATTGCTATGCTACACTTCATTTGTAATAAAACTGTTCCTCCCCTCGGAAAAGTGAAACACTTCTTTTGGAGAAAAGAATACCAAGCCAGAGGAGTACCACACATCCAGATGCTTTTGTGGATTAAAGATGCTCCTAAATTTGGTCAAGACAGTGATGCCAGTGTTTTACAGTTCATCCAAAAATATGTCACTTGTGAAATCCCTTCACAAACAAGACATAGTGACCTTCATGCACAAATTTTACAATTTCAAAGACACAAATGTGGGAAGTATTGTCGTCGCAAATATAAAAACAAAGGGAAAAACTACACCAAATGCTGCTTTGGTTTCCCAAGACCAGTTAAAGTAAACAACTTCATGTCTTCAGTTAGACATGATGTCAAAGGTAAATCACCTAAGAACACATATTACATAAAAAGAACAGAAGAATCAAAATACATCAATGATTACAATGCAATCATTGCCCTCTTATGGAATGCAAATATAGATGTGCAGTATATTAGAGACAATTCCACTGCAGTTGCGCGAAATATGTCACAGCCTACTTAACCAAAGCAGAAAAAACAGAGCTTCAAGACCTCTGGGATGACATATCATCTGACAAAACACTATCACAGAAATTGTACAGTTTAGGCATAAAAATGCTCTCCGATAGAGAATGTGGCTGCTATGAAGCTGCAGACCGTTTAACCGGTACTGCCTTCTATGGAAAATCTGAAAATATAGTATGGCTAAGTCTTGGTCCAGCTAAATCTAGAAAAAGAGTTCTCAAATCATATGAAGACATAGCAACAATAGCCAAAACTGATCCCAACAACCAAGACATTTTGAAAAACAATTTAGTAGGCACATACTACCCAAACAGAAGTACCACTTTGGAAACCATGTGTCTATACCACGTAGCCCAAAACTTCACATACAAAAATAATATTAAACCAGATGAAATGAAAGGTAGATATAGAGTGGAAAATTGTGAAGGCAGCTTAGTGAAACTTACCAAATGAGCTTAATTAATCATATCAAATTGTCATTAAAAACTCCTCAACTGTATTACATGTCCCTGCTACAACTTTTTATACCCTGGAGAAAAGGAGATTTACTAGTTACCTACGACTCCTATGAAGACACTTTCAAAGCAAATGAAAGCACTATAACAGACGTAAACTTTACACAGTACAAAACAATGTTGCACAAAAAACAGCAACACGAGGAAGAACTCCAGCACCAACTAGATGTGGACACGCCTGACAGTAGTCAACCTTCTGTAACAGGAAGCCAAGAACCACTTGGACAGCCACTAATAGCAAATGAGGCAGAATTCGCCATGGCACAAGTAGAAACCATGTGTCAGTATGAGCAATCTACACAAGACTTTGCTGTACTGAAATCACAACTAAACAATGAGCAGCGTGATATTTCCAAGAAGTAACAAAACAAATTGAACATGGCGTACAACACGAAAGTAAAAATTGTATCTGCCAAGACTGTAAACCTATACTGCTATATGTGAGTGGTCAAGGTGGTTCAGGCAAAACGTTCTTAATCAAAATCATCAGCAAGTTCCTCCAACAATTGACAAACAAACTGTCAGCTGTTTTAACTGCCCCCACAGGTTTAGCTGCCTACAACATAGGCAGTATCACTTTACGACAATTACTACTCCTTCCAGTAGAACACCAAAACAAATTAGACCATTACAAACTTTCTCCAGAAGCTGCAATGGAACTACGCAGTGTTTTCAAACAAATGAAAATGCTGCTAATAGATGAGGTAAGCATGGTTTCCAATCTAATGTTAGCCTTCATTCACCTCAGATTACAAGAGGTACTGAAAACAGACTATGAAGAACTCTTTGGAGGAAAGCACATTATAGTTTTCAGAGATCTTCAATTAACACCAGTTAAAGGTGAACCTATTTTTGAAAACCTCAGGGCACAAACTATGCCGTAAAACTATTGGCAGCATAGGAAATGTCAACCTTTGGCAACATTTCCAATACAGAGAATTAAATGAAAATATGTGTCAGTCTGCAGACCTCACATACACCAACATTTATAAAAGTATTAGAGTTGGTGTACTATCTCAAGGAGCACAATCTATATTAAAAACCAGGCACATCCATGCACTCTATGGCCTTAGCTCATGTGCTACCGATGTCATGGAACAATTAGCACACAAAAATGTCAATTGTATGTCCTTGATGCCAACTCTTGCAAGCTGTTCAAAATTTAATGAAACAATGTTAAAAAAAGAAATGCAACCAAAAGTTCAAATTTGCTCCACAGACAAATTGGACGGACATGGTATGACACTACCCATGTGTCAACAAACCACAGCAAGGCTAAACACTGTGGAAACGTCTATCTCTAACACAGCTGGTTTGGAGAAAATATTAAAATTATCTATAAACTGTTGAGTAGTGCTTCCACGTAACCTTGACGTGGACCAAGGACTAGTCAATGGAGCACTTGGTACAGTTGTTGGCTTTCAAAACATACCCACATGACAATAACATTCAGTTTGTCAATATTCTCTTTGATAAACTATCAGAAGTTAAAAGGATAGGACGTTCAATAGCACGCTTCCTTCTTTTCAAAGACATGAATGTACGCAGAGAACACATTTCATTAACTCTAGCATACGCAGTCACCATTCACAAATCACAAGGTCTTACCCTAGATAAAGCATCGATAGATATTGGTAGCACAGTCTTTAAAGAAGGCATGAGCTATGTAGCACTATCACGGTTAGATACACTTGACGGACTATTTCTAATCAACTTTGATGCAAGTAAAGTAAATGATGATATTCCTTGCATTCTAGAATACAATAGACTGCGTTCACTCTACACCCCCCTATATAAAAACCTATCCTGTTCTGCAAAAAAGCAAAACATTGCAAAAGAAAACTACTTCAGACTCAAACTATGCAGGAATTCACAGCAATTCCTCCAAAGAAAGTAAAAGAAGCTAAAACTTCATTGTAAAGACTGGTAGGGGGTGTCTGTACTTACGCTCTCTATATGTTAGAGGAGAGGCACAGCGGACCCCAGCTAAGATTCTCTATAAGGTAGCGATGGACGAGCAATCAAGGCTTAGCTTCTAGGGAGGTGATGCGGGCTGGTTCTTAAGTACAGTGTAGTCCCCGATCACAATAACGCACTTTGTACTCGGAAGTCAATAATGATAAATATATACAATTCTAAAGTGGTACCACTAATGTTATCAAATCTCATTAAAGTGCATCAACTGTACGGTTAAAATGTCACAGATTAATAATGAGGAAACCAGCAATAGAGATATGAAGGAACGCAAGATGGTTGAAACAATAGCCAGAATGCTGACCCCTACCACGAGGCACAGTTCTGTGTGGAGATCCCCCCCCCACCTGGGCAACCTGTAAAATAAAGATATATAGCACAAGCCCAGTCCATATAATGTTCGATAGTCTTACTTCTTCCTATTAAGGTTTTACCCCCACAATGTACCTGGTGGAGTAGAGTTCTCCGACGATGCGTCGACCGGTCCTTCTTGAGTGCCTCCCTTTCAGGCGGGAGCCACGGATCGCCGAGAGATGTCGGGGAACTTGGCGTTTGGTGTCGGGGAATCGACGGCCCTTCTTGAGTGCCCTCTCTTTAAGGCGGGAGTCACGGGTCGTCGAATGTCCGACGGTGAACAGGGTGAACTACGGCAGGGAAGTGACAGCTTCGCTCCTAGCAGTGCTCGTCGATGAGAGCGTGGGCGTCCTGCAAGGAAGAGGCGTGCGGGGAACCTCGGTGACGATAGTTCTGGACCGCAAAGAGATGATGAAGAACTGTGGCCTAGCAAGGGCGTTGAGTCGTCGGCGTCTCTGTGGTCTTTAGGTGGCGGGAAACCCACCGGTGGATGCTCCTCGGCGCGTCGACGGTCGGGCCTTCTCCAGCGGGAGACAAGCGGATGACGATGCAGGCGAGAGCGTCCGATGATCAATGGAAGTTCTTAGGCAAACGGGAGCACGGCGGCTCCAGTCGGCGACGGCGGTCGTCGACAGTGGCGGACAACAGTCCGAGTGCTTCTCCTTGGAGTTCCGCAGCAGTCCCCGTATCGGGTCGGCAGCCTGTCGAAGGTCTGTCTACCAGGGAGCATTGGCAAAGATCAGCTGTGCACGATGGTCCCTCGTAGCTCGGGAAGAGGGCGCCTTACCAGGTCCTCTCTGGGCCAGTCCTTGGAAACACAGCAGCTTTCAGATTGTGAAGGAGAGCCACGGCACTTCTTCTCGTCCAGCAGGGTTTCAAGGTCAAGCATCAGTTACTCCAGTTACTCGTCGTAGTGGACTTCAGCTTCTGAACACGATTCCTAGCAGTGAGAGGTCCCCAGATAGACTGTTGGGTCACACTTAAGCATCCAATCACGAATACGGGCATTCATGCAGGCAGGCAGCCAATCAGGCACACAGGGTATTCAGGCCATTCACTTCTCTCCAGACACTCGCAACAAGTTATGTGTATTGGGACAAGTACCGAGCCATTCAACACTGCAAGCTGCATTCATACCGGTTACGGTCAGGGTTGTCTCAACCATAGTGTCAAACACCAGATACTAGACACCCACAACACAGAGTGCATATTCGTCACACACTCTATTCACCCAGGTCCCACCCACAGGAGGTACCCACAACATACATCACCGGGAAGGCTCCAGCTAGTCTGGCCGGGCCTTCACAACACCACCATATATGGTACTTCCATCCAACAGCCAGTCAGGGGGAAGGGGCAGAGTCAGGGCTTCCCAGGACTTTGGGAAAACAAGGTAATGGGTAATAGAAAGCAAGAGGCCACAGGGGCCATCTTGTTTTCCATCAGGAATCAACTGATCCCAATGGCAAGGCCGGGGTATCCCAAAATGGAGGATACTCCGCGCACCTGTCGATTTCAGCATGGAGCTGCCACCCGCCCATACCCTGCTCTGTGGGCCACCCACAGGTGCCCAAAAACATACACTAGGGGCACAGGGTTGTACCCCCACCCATGGGTGCCATAAGGGTATCCCACAGGTTCGTTCACCAAACCAAAAGAGAGAGCTGCACCGCCAGGAGTTCCATCTGAACTCCTGCGTGGAAAACACGACAGAACATACAATAAAAAGCAGTAAGGGACAAGGATACGGAGGCCCCTGTCCCTCCGATGCATTTCCAGCATTACAGTCGCCCCCCCCCCCCCCAGACTGAGGTGGAGGGTGCCTAATCTCCCACGGGATAGACACCCTCAACCAGACGGTCAACATACCTTCGGGAAAGGCCATCTGCATTACCGTGACTCTTCCCTGGTCTGTGCTCTATGGTGAAGTCTAGCCCTTGCAGGCTAATGGACCACCTGAGCAGTTTCGGATTTTCACCCTTCATTTGCATAAGCCACTTCAGGGGCTTATGATCTGTTTGGACATTGAAGGTTGACCCCGTAAGGTTGGGCCTAAAATGCCTAAGGCTCCAAACTATACTAAAACATTCCTTTTCAACAGTAGCCCACCTTGAGTTGTCTACTGATGAATATGATGGGATGTTCTCTCCCTTTGTCATCTAACTGGGACAAGACAGCTCCAATTCCGGTGTCGCAGGCATCGGTCTGGACGATAAAGGGTCGGCTGTAGTCAGGCGCACACAACACGGGTGCCCGACACAGACTTTCTTTCAAGCCATCAAAGGCCCTCTGACAGTCTTCAGTCCAATTAACCTTCCTAGGCTGTTTGGGTGAAGTCAGAGCTGTCAGTGGTGCAGCTATGGTTCCATAGTCCGCCATGAAATTGTGATAATACCCGGTGAGGCCCAAAAAGGCTCTTACCTGGGTTTGAGTAGAGGGAGTCTCCCAGTCCTGTACATCCTGTACCTTACTGGGGAGAGGTTCAATTTGACCCCCTCCTACCTCATGACTAAGATACGTGACTTTCCCCTGAGCTATCTGGCACTTGGTGGCCTTGATAGTGAGGTTAGCCCTCTTTAAGGCCTGCAACACTCTACCCAGATGTGTCAAGTGCTCTTCCCAAGTGGAACTGTAGACGGCAATGTCGTCTAAATAAGCCACACAAAAGGCTTCCAGCCCACTGAGAGCATGATTGACCAATCTCTGGAAGGTGGCAGGGGCATTCTTCAACCCAAAAGGCATGACCCTAAACTGGTAGAGTCCCTCTGGTGTTGAGAACGCCGTCTTTTCCTTGGCATGGTCCGTCAGAGCTATTTGCCAATAGCCTGAGGTGAGGTCAAAGATGCTCACAAATTTGGCAGCACCTATGGTGTCCACGAGCTCATCAGCCCTGGGCAACGGCTGCGCGTCAGTTTGGTGACGGCATTGACTCCTCGGTAGTCCACACAGAACCTCCAATCCTTGGTACCGGCCTGGGAACTTGCCTTGGGGACAAGGACCACGGGACTAGACCAGGGACTTCAGCCTGGATGTGGTTCTTAACCGTATCTGACATTCGGGAGCTCCTGCTTTTGACAGGCACGCTGTCACCAGTGTCAATCTTGTGCTTACACCACACTGTAAGGCCTAGCGTCAGCGAAATAAGAGAGGCATACTGCTGGAGCAAAGTCCTGCAGGCCCTCTGCTGCTCGGTTGTGAACTCCCATTCGAGGCCAGTAGAAATGGGCATAGAGCCTCTGCTTAGTCTTCTTGGTACCAAGATGACCAGCCAAGGGCACCTCATGCGCCAACTGCAGTAGGAAGGGCCGGTAAACCTGGGGTACCACCAACCTCTTGAGGGCACCAGGTTCAGGCTTAGTGGGCTCACTAACAAGGAGCTCACCCTCTCAATAAATCCGGAAAGTCCTAGGCACTTCTCCTCGTGCCTGGGACAGGGCCTGTGTCCTCAGACCCTCGAGAGAGGGACACTCTCTCTGTCCGTTACAGAAGTCTGCCCGGGAGGGTCCCCCTTCAGCTAACAAGCATTGAAGATTGGGATGACCCTCCGGGTTGAGAACCTCTCCCACAGGAGAGTCTTCTGGCTCTTCTCCCACAGGAGTTGAGACGGGGTTTACCACTGGACCCAGCCCGTGAGGAGCATGGATCCCAATGGGTGCTGTAGGAACAGCAGGAAGAGAAGGAGCTCCCTCCACAGAGGTGGCCTTCTTGCCCTTCCTTCGTCTTGCCTTAGGCCGCGCCTTCGGCTCGGGTACCTGACTCACAGCCAGACCCGGTGTCACCTGTGATCTAGTGACCGCAGCAGCAGTCATGGGAAGACCATCCGCGATCAATCCCAACTCGACTAGATCATTACCTAACAGAATGTTAGCAGAGACGTTGTCCTGAACCAGGACAGGAAGCTTTGCTGTCTTGTCTCCAATTACGAGTGTGACTCGGGCTACAGGCGATAATTTGGGAGGCCCACCAGCTAACCTGGTGGTTCTCAGAGGAGCATCTACATAGTCCTCTGGCTTGAGCAGCGTCCTGTCCACCACTGTCATGCTTGCCCCAGTGTCTCTCAAACCAGTAGAAGGCTGGCCATTCAGGAGGACACTTCTCAAAAATCTACGGGTGTTCTGTGGGATAGTCGCCAGTACTTCCGCGTACTGGTCCCAGGCCCCAAGGGACACTAAGGAAATCTCGACGGGAGCACCAAATGTGATCCCTGTAGAGGAGGGGAGGACAGTGGCCTCCACCTCAGACATGGGGTAAGGGTAGGTCAGGCTGACAGCCTGTACTCCGAGTGCCATACCTTTACACTTGGAGTCACCCCTTTTGTGATCCAGAGCCCCACAGTCCCAACAAGTGCTGGGAGTGCAGGGTACGGTACTGGTACCACCGGGAGCCTGCTTTGCAGCAGGTGGACCACTACTCTTATTCCCACCCACAGATGACTTATCCCCAGTAGATTTTTTGGGTCTTAGGAGACGATGGTTTAGGTTTATTCGACTGCGACTGCTTTTGGGACTCAGCTTTCTGAGAGGCCCCCTTTTTTTTGTCCTTGTCCTTCCCACTGGAGTCCTTAGGGGACACCCGGTGGGAGACCCACTTGTCAGCCAACCTAGCCAGCTTAAAGGGATCCAAAATGTTCTGGTCAGCAACATACTGACGCAGCTCTGGTGAACAGGCTTCAGAAAAATGCTCAAAAAACAACAGGTGGGACAATTCAACAAAAGTTTTCACCTTGTAACCATCAATCCACCCCATCATATTCATGTGCGCCGCACTCACCCAGTCGACCCAAGACACATTCTCTCTTTTCTTAAAATCCCTGAACCTTTTAAGGTATTGGGTAGGTGTCTTGCCAAATTTGGCAATCAAAGCAGATTTCATACACTCATACTGACCCCTTTCTTCCACACTCAGCTTCAGAATACAGTCATATCCAGTTTGAGGCACTCTGCTTAGCAAACACTTAGCCCAATCTCTTTTGTCAACATCACAAATTGCAGAAGCCATTTCAAACGCTTCAATCCATTGGAGGATATCAGAACCCTCCGAAAACACACCAACCAAATCCTTCATAAATTTAGTTGCTGGGGACCGGACACTCTCACTGGGTTTCGCTGAAGTCTCCACTCGAGCTTTCTCTAGCTGGATTCTCGGACATTCAGTGTCCTTGTCTTTGAGTTCAAGATCCCTATTCTTGAGTTTAACTTGTTGAGCCAACTCCTCTTTCTTAAGTTCAGCATCTATTTCCAACTTGTGATATTCAAAGGCCAATTTCATCCTTAATAACTCAAGTTCCAAGGAATTGCTGGGGTTCGGAACAGAGGCAGCAGGAATGGCGGCATTCCCAGAAACAGATTCAGTAGAAACCCCAGGGGCAGAGTCCTCATTGGTTGCATTCCCCCCCTCATCAAGAGTTTCACCAACGGTCTGGTAGTCCACCAGGGCAGCTATCAGCTCAGCCCTAGACTTATCCACAAAGTCTAACTCCCTGGCTTCACAAGCACTCTGGAGAGCCTCTAAGCTCATCCGAGTCAATTTGCCATTCGCAATAGACTCCTTGCTTGTAATGCAGTTATTTTGTACACACCCAAACCTCGAATAAAGTGCAGATATTTTGTAAGTGGCACGGTTATACACCGATTCTTAAAACCTTAAGCATCCCACCGCTGCCACCAGTGTAAAGACTGGTAGGGGGTGTCTGTACTTCTGCTCTCTATATGGTAGAGGAGAGGCACAGCAGACCCCAGCCAAGATTCTCTATAAGGTAGCAATGGACGAGCAATCAAGGCCTAGCTTCTCAGGAGGTGATGTGGGCTGGTTCTTAAGTACAGTGTAGTCCCCGAACCCCCACAAAGGAATGTCCACACACTGTATTACTGAAAACACAGTCTTTATATAATTAATATTCAAAGGTATGTACACGATCACAATAACGCACTTTGTACTCGAAAGTCAATAATGATAAATATATACAATTCTAAAGTGGTACCACTAATGTTATCAAATCTCATTAAAGTGCATCAACTGTACAGTTAAAATGTCACACAGATTAATAATGAGGAAACCAGCAATAGAGATAGGAAGGAACGCAAGATGGTTGAAACAATAGGCAGAATGCGGACCCCTACCACGAGGCACAGTTCTGTGTGGAGATCCCCCCCCCCCCCCACCTGGGCAACCTGTAAAATAAAGTTATATAGCACAAGCCCAGTCCATATAATGTTTGATAGTCTTAGTCTTACTTCTTCCTATTAAGGTTTTACCCCCCCCCCACCAATGTACCTGGTGGAGTAGAGTTCTCCGACGATGCGTCGACCGATCCTTCTCGAGTGCCTCCCTTTCAGGCGGGAGCCACGGATCGGCGAGAGGTGTCGGGGAACTTGGCGTTTGGTGTCGGGGAATCGACGGCCCTTCTTGAGTGCCCTCCCTTTAAGGCGGGAGTCACGGGTCATCGAACGTCCGACGGTGAACAGGGTGAACTACGGCAGGGAAGTGACAGCTTCGCTCCTAGCGGTGCTCGTCGACGACAGAGCGTTGGCGTCCTGCAAGGAAGAGGCGTGCGGGGCACCTCAGTGACGATAGTTCTGGACCGCAAAGAGATGATGAAGAACTGTGGCCTAGTAAGGGCGTCGAGTCGTCGGCATCTCGGTGGTCTTTAGGTGGTGGGAAACCCACCGGTGGATGCTCCTCGGCGCGTCGACGGTCAGGCCTTCTCCAGCGGGAGACAAGCGGATGACGATGCAGGCGAGGGCGTCTGATGATCAATGGAAGTTCTTAGGCAAAAGGGAGCACGGCGGCTCCGGTCGGCGACGGCGGTCGTCGACAGTGGCGGACAATAGTCCGAGTGCTTCTCCTTGGAGTTCCGCAGCAGTCCCCGTATCGGGTCGGCAGCCTGTCGAAGATCAGCTGTACACGATGGTCCCTGGTAGCTCGGGAAGACAGCGCCTTACCAGGTCCTCTCTGGGTCAGTCCTTGGAAACACAGCAGCTTTCAGATTGTGAAGGAGAGCCACGGCACTTCTCGTCCAGCAGGGTTTCAAGGTCAAGCATCAGTTACTCCAGTTACTCGTCGCAGTGGACTTCAGCTTCTGAACACGATTCCTAGCAGTGAGAGGTCCCCAGATATACTCTTGATCTCCCATTCATTCGGCTGGGTCACACTCAAGCATCCAATCACGACTACCGGCATTCATGCAGGCAGGCAGCCAATCAGGCACACGAGGTATTCAGGCTATTCACTTCTCTCCAGACACTCACAACAAGTTATGTGTATTGGGACAAGTACCGAACCATTCAACACTCCAAGCTGCATTCATACCGGTTTCGGGCAGGGTTGTCTCAGTCATTGTGTTAACCACCAGATACTAGACACCCACAACACAGAATGCATATTCGTCACACACTCCATTCACCCAGGTCCCACCCACAGGAGGTACCCACAACATACATCACCAGGAAGGCTCCAGCTAGTCTGGCCGGGCCTTCACAACAACACCATATATGGTACTTCCATCCAACAGCCAGTCAGGGGGAATGGACAGAGTCAGGGCTTCCCAGGACTTTGGGAAAACAAGGTAATGGGTAATAGAAAGCAAGAGGCCACAGGGGTCATCTTGTTTTCCATCAGGAATCAACTGATCCCAATGGCAGGGCCAGGGTATCCCAAAATGGAGGATACTCCGCGGACCTGTCGATTTCAGCATGGAGCTGCCACCAGCCCATACCCTGCTCTGTGGGCCACCCACAGGTGCCCAAAAACATACACTAGGGGCACAGGGTTTTACCCTCACCCATGGGTGCCATAAGGGTATCCCACGCATCCGTTCACCAGACCAAAAGAGAGCTGCACCGCCAGGAGTCTCATCTGAACTCCTGCGCGGAAAACATGACAGAACATACGATAAAAAGCAGTAAAGGACAAGGATACGGAGGCCCTGTCCCTCCGATGCATTTCCAGCATCACATTCATCAAGGACCACAACCAAAGAAAAATCTACTGCTCAAACTAACACAACTACCTCTTCAAATTAACAACGCACACTCCGAACAAATGACTTGGACACAGAACTGTCAGGTCCAGTCAAATTTTCAAATACAACTGGTGTAAATTGCTACGCAAATGTAGCAATCAATATTATATTCCAATTGCCACCAATTATTGACAACCTTTACTTACACAGGACAGCCCAATTGTGTTTGCAAATGTTAGTCCTTCACAGAAATGGAACCAACAATCCTGGCAACACTTAGTGTTGCTGGAATAAGGCAGGAATTGGACTACTGTGCTGGAATGGTCAAATTCACTATAAACACACAAGAAGATCCACAAGAATGTCTATTGTACTTACTACAAGTACTAGAAAACAAAAACATACCTATAAATGAAATCTTCCAGATTTCATACATGTGAAAACATACATGCACTCTTTGCAGCCATGTCGCACAAGAAGAAGTACCTAATGAACGTAAGTGTATGTATCTATACCTAACTGTGACTCCATTCCATTTCAGCAACTTGTACAAAATGCAAACCATGGCAGATTATGTACTACCTGCAATTCTAATAATCGTTCCACCTTACAAATACAGACACAGCAAATACATAATAGTAATGCTTTTACGTTACAATGCAGATGATACCAAAAACAACTGCAAGCTGACTGGATTCACACATGGTCAAGTATCACTTGGTATGAAACCCTTCAGTATAATCTACCACGCAGGAGCCACATCCAAAGAATTGAGGATGGTTCAAATGTAATGATACTACCATTACTCTAAAACAGAGATTACCAGCAAATCTTGTAAACGCTTACTTAATATTCTTAAAACCAAATAACTAATCTTCAACTTCAAAACTATGAACAGTTCGAATACGCCAACATGCATCTAACTACTCCAAGAAACTGCAATAAACAAACCGATAAATGAATACCACTAAAATCAAACAAGAAATATACAGTTGCATACACCAACAGGTATCTAACTGCCCCAAAAATCTGCAACAAGCCAACAGATAGATGAATACCACTAAAATGGAAAAAGAAATAAACAAATAGAATACACCATCTGCTATCTAATTGCAACAATACTACTACCACCACCACTTCCAAATCAAAAACCATACAACTATTCAATGCCTCCTACTGAAAACAATCAAAGAAATATATTGTATCACAACATAGAAAGGATTTTTTTTAATCCAGCATGGATTTTTTCTCCACAGACCCAATGATTTAATAAACAAACACAGGAACTTGCACAGTACACTGGTTTGAACTATAGTACTTCTAAAGTACCAAATATAAGGGTCGACAAAATACAGAAATGTCTACTATGCGATGCAATAAATCATTACGAACTACCTACACTAACATATGATCTTTTCTTGTATCACAGAGATTGAAAAAGAATGTCTGAACCAATTACCCATGTCATGAAAAAACTGCATACAACCACAAAAAGTCAAACAGTATGTATATAATGATTGAACTCACAAACACCACAGCATAACACACCCATTCAAGCAAACACCCGACCATAGACCACAATCCAAAATGTTTGCTTCCATGGGTACTTATGATGCAGTGCTTGTTGCCAAACCCATAATCTTGACTGTATGGCCTGTCAAAAACTCTACATACAGCCTCAACAAAGGAAACAGTAAGTATATAATAAATTAGACTCACAAATACCGCAACATAACACAGCCATGGAAACAAACACCTCACCCATAAATACAACCCAAAATGCCTAGAGTCTTCAATATCAACATTCTGAACACAATCCAACAAACAAACACACATCTCACTATCCTATAAATACTATTACAGTACTGCCAATCAGTACACACATATCAGAGTCAAAATGTTTGGTAGAATGGGTGTGTTATGCTGCGGTGGTTGTGGCCAGGACCAGGACCCCCCCCCAAATATACAAAAAAAAAAAATATATATATATATATATTAAAACTTTGCAAGGAGCTGGCCAGTGCCGAAATTTTAGCACTGGACAGTTCCATGTAACATTTTAAAGTTACAGAAAAAAGCATTGAAATGCTATCTCCATTACCACATTCCTGGGCAAGCTCTTGGAGAAGCTGGCCATCTCCCAGCTCATCCACTATACACTGAATCTGGTCGTTTTCATGACCACCAGTTTGGCTTCAGAGCTGCCAGAGGCACGGAAACGGTACCCATGAATGAATACTTTCTCTCTAATCTCGACTCCAACTCCCCTTCCGTTCTCATCCTCCTTGACCTCTCCTCTGCCTTTGATACAGTCAATCATGCCACCCGTATAAATCAGCTATTGCTACCCTTGGCATCATGGACCTGGCTCTGGACTGGCTGACCTCCTTCCTCTCTGAATGGCCTTCCCAGGTGCAATTGGGTCCTTTTCTTTCCTCCATCTCATTATCCACCTGTGGTGTCCCCCCCAGGGCTCCATTCTTCACCGTGGCTATTCAACATCTACCTTGACGCCCCCCTAACCCATCCGATCTCTGCCTTCACTCTTAACTTCCATTATGCAGACAACACGCAACTCTCCTTAAAGCTTCCTTCCTCTGCCTCCTCCTCTTCCTCTCTCATACCTGACTGTCTACTATTCAGGTGCAATAATGATCTTTGACTTCATGCTAGCAAGACTGGAATCCTTATTGGGGCTTCTACTCCCTCCTCCCCCCCCCTTCTCTCTGGCCACCCTCCATGGGCCCTCTCCCCTCACCCTCATATGAGGCAAAAAACCTAGGTATCATCTTCGACTCATCTCTCTCCTTCTCTTCTCACTTCACTGACCTGGCCAAGAAGGCTCACTTTCAGCTTCACCTCCTCAGAGGCATTCTTCCTTTCCTCACCTTCCCCCAGAAACTCAATGTCTCCAAAGCTCTGGTACTCTCCAGACTGGATTACTGCAACAACCTCTTCCTAAACCTACCCCACTCCTCACTTTGCCCCCTTCAACTAATCCAGAATAGGCCTGCAAGACTTATCCTTGGCCTCAAGCCCAGGACCGCATCTCTCCAGCCCTAGAAATCTCCCCACTGGCTCCCGGTTTCATCACCCACAGGGCTTTCTGCGGCCTGGTACCCAGCTACATCCAACTTGTTTCTCCCTAAATACATCCCTGCTAGAGCTCTTCAGTCTTCTAGCTCTAATTCTCTGCGAATCAGACATTTCTCCAAGCTGAGAGGGGTGGGTGGATCTCGTTCCTCCACAGTCGAGTGAGTCACTCTGGAATAACCTCCCTGCCCCTTTCAGACTTGAGCCAGATCTGCTTAAGTTTTGGAAGCTACTTTCTCTTCCTCCTTCCTTTTCCCCTTGCTAACTTCTCCCCCCTATGCCTCTTGACTGGCTGCCTGGTTCCTTCAGATTCACACAGGGCACCAGGCCCTCCCCTACCAGTCTAGCCCAGCACTTGTTCACCTCAAGACTCCCCCCTCCCTGCCCCCAACCTGCACTTGCCCTTCTGGGCTCTCCCCCTGCACTAGCCTGGCTGGGCCTGCACCCTTCAGCCCGTTCCTCGCACTTAGCATCTGCACATTCTGCCCTTGCATTCTCTTCTTCCTGTGCTCTGTCTACCTGGCCTCCCCAGGCACTCGCTTAACTCTCTGGCACTCCTCCCTCTCCCCTGCACCCCTATCACTGCACTTGCACGATCCGAATGTCACAAGGCCTAGTAGGACCATTTCAACCCTGCCCCCCAATTGTCTTGTTGCGCCTTGAAACACATTGTGTATAGGTGCATTATAAATACAAATAAATAATAAAAACAAATGTAACATGCATTACTCACCGTAATAGCATTTCTGATGATTCTAACTGTTTAGATTCACATGCTGTGCATATGGTCCAACATCTAGTGGTAATCACGAAGTATTGCATCTTTCTTTCTAAGATCGAAAGGGGACTTTGACATGGGCGGCCTAGCTATCCATAACGTGACTTGTAGTGTACCTAAAATCATCACGCGTCGCGGTCCCTCTGGTTGTGTTTTTTCTGCCATGAGGGACCCTTATAGTCAGCGTGAGCGAGTACATAAGAGAGAAGGTGTAAGAGGTCTATGTTCCTTCTACTCCACGAAGGGAGGACGCATGTGAATCTAAGCAGATACAATCTGCAGAAATGCGGTTACGGTGGTTAATGCAGGTCTTATGATGCTTGTGAATCTACTTAGAATCACATGATGTGCAGAGACTAGTGAGCAGTACCCAGAGATGGTGGTGGGATGTGTGAAGGAACAGTAGCAAAGCAATGTCTTAGTACCGCTTGTCCCACCTGAGAATCAGAACTACAGTGTGTATCTAGGCAGTAGTGTTGTGTAAGGGTTTGTATAGATCTCCTGGTTGCTGCTTTAGAAATAGACTCCAGAGGAACATTTTTAATGAATGCTATGGTAGCCCCTGTGACCAGAGTAGAGTGTGCTTTAGGCGTGAAGGGCAGATTTCTCTTGGCAAGAGTAACACAGTGTGATGCAGTTTACGATCCACTTTGAAATAGCTGATTTGGAGACATGGTCTCCTTCTCTACCAGCTGCTGCTGAAACGAAAAACTGTTTTTTTTTCTTAGTGGCTATGTTTTTCTTAGTGGCTATGTTTTTTCCAGATAATAGGTAACCGCTCTTCTCACATCTAGTGTGTTAAGGCTTCTTTCTTCCACGTTTGTGTGGTTCTGGAAAAAGGTGGGCAGTTCTATGGACTGGTTTACATGGAACTTGTAAATAAATTTAGGCGCAAATCATGGGCGAGTGCGCAGGACCACCTATCTTTGTGAATCCGGATGAATGGGTCCTGAAATGAAAGGGCCTGCAGTTCACCAACTCTCCTAATTGAGGTGATCACCACCAGGAAGGCGGTTTTATAGGGGAGTGCGTTAAGGCTAGCCTTGTGCATTGGTTCAAAGGGAGGCCCCATTAGGCTGGTAAGTACAATGTTCAGGTCCCACACAAGAGCTAGGTTGGAAATAGGGGTATGGAGCCTCTCTACCCCTTCCATACATGCTTTAATTACTGGAATTTTCCACCACAAAACTTTCTTTTGGGACGTGGTAGATGCTGAAAGCGCAGCTAAGTGGACCTTTAGGGAATTGAAAACCAGACCTGAATCTAACAGGTGGGTTAGGTACAGGACAATGGGTCTCATTACGACCCTGCCGGTCCGGAAAGAATGGTGGTGGTAAATCCGCCACCACCGTTCTTTCCGGACCGGGTAATTAAGAGTCCTGCAGGCAGAAGGTGTCACTCCCGCCAGGTTTGACCTGGCGGGTTTAACACCACCCGCCTGCAGGCGGACATGGAAACACTGGCACCATTACAGTATGGTGCCAGTGTTTCCACTTCCCCATTCCTATGGATTCCTATGGGACTCCATGGGAATGGGGATTAACAGAATTCCGCCTCCGGAATTACCGTGTCACTGGGGTTGTAATGCCCTGGTGATGCCGGCAATCACGGAGGAGGAATGGTAATACGAGTCCGGCGGTAACCTGCCAAAATTTCCCAATGTGTCAATAGGATTGATGCCTTTGCCATTACACCAGGTGACAGCGCTTCCATTTGCTGGAGTAGCAATGCCTGGTGTTGGTTTTTTGTGCTTCCCCCGAGTATGTCCATACAGCTTTGAGGGAGTTGGAGGTGCCCAAACTCTTCGACCTCAGTAGCCAGGCTGCTAAGTTGAGAGTCTGAGGGCATGGATGTAGTGTCTCCCCCTGGGCATGAGACAGCATGTTGTAAGGGCATGGCAGCTTCCTGGGAGGAGAGACTAACATTGCCATGAGATGGAAGAACCAAGGTTGGCTGGCCCACATCGGGCCACCAGAATCATCCTGACCGGCTCTTGGTGCATCTAGTGCACTATTCTGATGAGCAGGGGTCGGGGAGGTGGGGGTGGGGGGGGGGAGGGAGCATAGACAAATTTCCCTGACCATGTTATCCAGAGACCGTTCCCCTGGTTCTGGGATACATGGAGACATAATCTGGGCATTGTGCGTTCTCCAAACAAGTCGATCACTGGGAAGCCCCAGTCTGCAAAGACGTCGAGTACAATGTCCTCGTGCAGTTGCCACTCGTACTCTACAGGTGGGGGGGCGAGGGGGAGTCTCTGCTGAGTAAATCTGCCAGAAGACAGAGTTCCCCCGGGAACATGTTGTCACAGGAGGAATATCTTGTGTTTGAGAACCCACTTCCATATGTTCTGGGACAGTTTGGACAGCCCTAGAGAGCGAGTGCTTGTTTAAGTAATAAATGGGCGTAGTACTGTCCGTGAGGGCTAGAACTGTCTTCCCCTGGAGGTGTGTTTGGAATGCCTTCAGGGCCTTGAACACTGCTAGCAGTTCCAACAAGTGATTGGATTCTACCGCTGAGGACCACACGCTGTGCACCGTCTGATGGAGGTGAGCCCCCCTCCCCAATCCTGTCAGAGATGAGTATTTGGTGAGAGTGGCTTCTACTGCAGGGGTGGTGAAGGTTTTCCCTTGCAAAAGGTTTTCCCTTGACTACCGCGGCAGAGACTGAACCAGGGCTGCCGAGACAACCACTAGATCATCCTATTGTCTGATGGCCTGACACCATTGGCTCAAGAGCCACGCTTGCATGGGGCGCATGCGCAAGCAAGCGTGTGGAACTAGGTAGATGCACAAGGCCATCATTCCCATCAGTCGTATGGCTTTGCGTACCGTCACCTTGTCACTGGCTACATTGGGATGGATCTGAACAGCCTTTTCTGGACCCTCTCGTTGGAGGGGAAAGACGAGGCTGTCTTTGGTCGAAATTAGAGTACCCAGAAACTGTTTGACTTGGGTTTAGACTGGACTTTTTCTCGTTGATCAAGAATCCCAGGCTGAAGAGAAGATCTACCGTCTTCTGGGTATTTGTTAGGCATGTTCCGTACGAATCCCCTGTTAAGAGCCCGTCGTCGAGGTAAGGATAGACTGGGATGGACTGCCTGCGCAGGTGAACAGCTTCTACCGCCAGTACCTTTGAGAACACCTGTGGAGCCGAGACAATTGCAAAGTGAAGAACCTTGAACTGATAGTGGGTGTTTTCTAACATGAACCTAAAGGCACTTTCTGTGCACTGCCAACATTGAAATATGAAAGTATGCATCTTTCCTATCCAATGTGGGCATGTAATCCCCGTGCAGCACTGCAGGGTTACCTCTTGCAAAGTTGTCATTCTGAATTTTTGTGGTTTGGCATACTTGTTCGTTGGGCGTAGGTCTAACACAGGGTGCATGGTGAGATCCTTTTTGGGTACAAGGAAGTAGACTGAATAAATACCCTGGTTTACCTGGGGAATAAGGGATGACTTCTATGGGGCCCTTTTCCAGAAGGATCTGCACCGCTTCCAGCAGGATTTGCAGGTGTGCTGGTGATAGACTTCGGCAGGTGGTATCGAGGAGGCCGGTGAAACTCAATGCAGTAACTGTGGCTGACAGTCTTTAACACCCACTGGTCTGATGCGATCCCCTCCCAGGCGTGAATGAATGACAAGCGTCCCCTGACCGGGAAGTATGGGAGGGGACACAAACCAGTGAGTCACTTGGAGGTGGAGGCCGGGGAGCCTTTTAGAGTAGAGTTCCTGCCTCTACTTTGACCTCTCTGCCGACACTGGCTGTTACCAGATGAGCCTTGCCCAGAGGAACATGGGGTACTTCCAGAGCCATACAGACCATGGTGAGACGAGGAGAAAGATTGACCTCGAAAGGAATGACGAGAGTTTGAGCCTCCCCACTGTTGGAAGGGCTTGGCTGTGGTCTGGCTGAGCGATTCAAACGTCACATGCCCTTTCCTAGCAGTCTTCTGGGCATCATCGGCAGCCTTGCCAAATAATTTGGAGTCCTTGATGGGTTTATTAATCAGTGAGGATTGAGTCTCTGGTTTGAGGCAGAGTTCTTCAGCCAGGCGCGTCTCTTAAGCAGAGTCCCCTGGGCTAGAGTGTGTCAAGCAGTCTCAGCAGCGCCTAGAGTGTTTAATATATTAGGGGTCACCTGTCTGCCCCAGTCAGGACATCCAGCAGGCGTGATCGCATGAGCTCTGGGACCTCTTGAAGGCCTTCCTGGAGCAGGCCCCATTGGACATCACTGTAACTAGCGAGAAGAGTCGTATTATTAGCGATCCTGTTTGAAAAGGCTACAGATGTAGTAATACATTTCCATAGGGCATCAAGTTTTTTGCAATCTTTATCCGGGGGAGCTTCCGCCGTGGACAGTGGAGCCCCTGTCCTCTTTCTAGTGGTTGTAACAACCAGGGAGTCCATTGTTGCATGACCTCGTATATAAATAGGGTCAGATGGAGATGGACAGAACAATTTTTCAACACAAGTGCTGACTGCCCTTGTGAGGGACGGTGACAATGAAGAAGGAGCTAGCGGTTTCTTTATTGAATTTGACTATTGGGAGTCAGGGACTGCTACTAGTGTAGTGATCTCAAAACAATTGGCGGCTCTTTTTAGAATGGCATTAAGTAACATTTGGTCATCCAGAGGTGAAGGCTGCCTCTGCCTTTGTTGAGGTGAAGAAGGTGGATCTAGGCAAATAATGTCCAGGTCAGGGGTGTGTGTTTGTGAAAGGCAAGGCCCCTGATCTGCTGGCTGATCCTGATCCCAGTTTGTGTCCTGGTTAGCTGTGTCCTGATTAAAAGGATTGTCCTCATACGTGTGCTCCTTTTCTAAGTCATCAAAGACCTCCTCTTGGTGGACTTGTGTAGGAATGGGAAGCTTCTGCAATTTTTGTGGAATGGGGCAGGAGTCCTCTTCCCTAGATCTCTTGGGAGTTCTATATTTATCTGAGAAATCTATAAATTGGGCCATCTTGTCCTTAACATTCTCAAATCTCTGCCTAGTGCACAAGGAAGATGCAGAAGGGTCTGGAGGTGGAAAAGGCTGGTCAGAAGGGGGTGATTTTCCTGATAAAGCCTTTGAGAGAGGCTGGGGGCTTCAGAATACTCCTCTCGAAGAGAGGGGGTACGCCTGTGTTCTTCCTTTGCACAAATAATAGCCACGAGATTCTTGCGTATTTTCGACGGCTGAATGCTAGGTCTCCACGCGCCTGTCGGCGCTGTCACGGTTGACGACTCCACCAAAGCCTTAGGTGTTTGCACGCCCTTGGACGCCGTGTCGGCACCAGTGTGTCTCTTTGGGGGAATGCCCTTGTGAGAGGAAAGCCAAGTCGCATGCAGAGAAGATGGTTGCGGGGAGGGTGTCAAACTGCGAGGTTCGGAAGACACCAAAGTTTTCGGCAGGCCTGTTGGCTTTATGCACTTCTTCGACGTGTTCGTCGAGGAGGCCTTAGGGGTTGTGTGTTTGGGTTTAGGTGGTGTGTGTGCCCTTGTCGCCGGGGTGTGAACTCCCCATAACGGAGCCAGTGGCCTGTCTGTCGGGCCGGGCATTTGGGAACCTGAGGGTTCCGTCGAAAGGTCAATGGCTTCCAGTTTGGAGCCATAGCTGCCGATGTATTCCTAGTCATCTGAAGCGATGGCGCCAATGGCGGAATGACTCTCAGCCTGCATCGCGTAAGCTGCCCACTGCTTTGTCAGCCTGTCCTTTAACATCTTGGGACGAAAGAGCTTACTGGTCTTACAAGAACATTTGTCGTGGTCTCGAGGTAGACACCTATTGCAATGGAAGGTGTCCTTCCAAGGGAATTTGCAGTTACACGATTGACAAAATTTAAAGGGCGTCCTCTCCATAGCAGAGGAAGATGGCAGCCAGATCAAATAGGGAAAAAGAAGGGAAAAGGCAATGCATTCTTGAAAAAGAATAAACCGAGCGCCCCACTCTCCCTACTGGAAAGGGCGAGGGCAGAGGCCACACGGTCGACAGACGTCGATCAGTACACCAGCCGCTGAACAGTATTGGATGTCTTCAGCGGCAGAAGTCCATATTGGGGATTTTGGGTATACTACACGTCACATTAGGGATAGTGCTACAGTCACACCCATGTAGACGTCGCCTTTCAATCTTCGAAAGAAAGATGCAATACTGAGCGATTCCCTCTAGATGTCAGACTATATGCACAGCATGTGATTCTAAGCAGATTCACAAGCATCAAAAAAAAAAAAAAAAAAAAAAAAATTATATATATATATATATATATATATATATATATATATGATACATTACTCACAGTAATCGTATTTGTGATGCTTGTATCTGCTTAGATTCACATGCTCCGCGTAGTCCGACATCTAGTGGTAGTCACTGAGTATTACAAGATTTGTTTTCGAAAGTTGAAAATGGACATCAAAATCGAGTATTATTAATACTATACCTAGTGTGATGTGTACTATACCAATGGTCCTTCAAGCTTCTAAGTACCTCGGAAAGTTTACTTCCGACATGAGGATGCACGCCTTGAGGTGCCTCAGATTGTTTGCTTCTGACATCAGGTTGCATGAAGTGTAGCGTGAGTACAGATGTGATAAAGCAGAAACAGTGATAAGCTAGGAAACATCTATGCACCTTCGACTCCAGTAGAGGAAGCTGGTAGGGTGCATGTCAATTGAGCAGATACAAGCATCAAAAATACGACTACGGGAGTAATGTATCCATTCTGAGGCTTGTGGATCTGCTTAGATCACATGCGCTGCATAGATTAGCAAGAAGTATCTGAAGAAGGAGTTGGGATGTGAGAAGGTACAGGGGCAAATAGATGTTTTGGAACTGCTTGTCCCACCTGTGAATCCGCTTTAGAGCGAGTGTCAATGCAATAATGCTGTGTGAAAGTATGAATGGAACTCCATGTAGCAGCTTTGCAAATTAAGTCTAGAGGGATGTTTTAAATGAAGGCTAAGGTAGCTCTGGTACCTCTGGTAGAATGAGCCCTGGGAGTGAATGAGACCTGGGATCCCACTCTTTTTATAGGGAATACCAGAGCTGTATGCACTGGACAATGATATGATAGGATATGATATCCATGACAATCCATTTGGAGATGGCATTTTTTGATATGTGATCGCCCTCTCTCCCAGGTCCTATGCAAACAAAGCTGATCCGTTTTCCTTAGTTTTGTTCACATAGTACAAGACTGCCCTCTGTACATCTAGTGTATGGAGGCTTGTTTCAGCGGAGTTAGAAAGGAGGTAAAAGTTCTATGGATTAACGTGGAACTTTGAAATGAACTTGGGTGAAAACCTAGGATGTGTTCCAAGGGCAACTTTGTCTTTGTAGATTATGAAGAAAGGGTCTTGTACAGACAAAGCCTGTAGCTCACCGACTCATTTTATAGAGGTAATGGCTACTAGGAATGCAGTTTTGTAAGTCAAATGTTTTAGGCTGGTCTCCTGCATAGGCTCAAAGGGTGGACCCATGAGTTTGGAGAGCACGACATTAAGATCCCAAACCCTGTGGAGGGTTAGAGATGGGAGGGTACAGCCTTGTTACCCCTTCCATGAATGCTTTCATGACAGGGACTTTCCACCAGGACACCTTGTTTTGGTTAAGTGGTGTAAGCTGACAGAGCCGTCAGGAATACTAGTCCGCAGTCTAGTAGGTAAAGCATGTAAGATAGAATGTTAGCTGGGGAACATTCTGCTGGGTTTAGGGTTTGTGACCTGCACCATATAACAAATCTCTTCCACTTGTTGAAATAGCAGTGCCTGGAGTTGGGTTTCTATGCCTCCTTTAGGATATCCATACACCTTTGTGTAAGATTTAAGTGACATTCTATGACTCCAGGAGTCAAGCCACTAAATTCATAGATTCAGGACAAGGGCAGAGGGATGCTCCCTTGTGTTGTGTTAGCAGGTTGCACGGGCACAGGAGCTTGATTGGATCGCACATTGCCAGTTTGAGCAGATGTGGAAACCAAGGTTGTCTCACCCACATAGGAGCAACCAGGATTAGAGTCACTTGTTCCTGGTGCATCTTGTGCACAATCCTGCTGAGGAGTGGTGTTGGAGGAAAAGCGTAAGCACATTTCCCTGACCAGTTCATCCATAGGGCATTCCCATTGGATGAACTGGTCAGGGAAACCTGGACACAAAGTCTGGGCATTGCACGTTCAGGCTTGTGGCGAACAAATTTGATGGGGGATAAACCCATTGGTAGAAGACTCTGTTTAGGATATTTTTGTTTAGTTGCCACTCATGTTTTTCTTGTACAGGGTATCTGCGTAGAGAGTCTCCCAGAGCATTGGCTTCCTGTTAGGGAGAATTCTCTGTTTAGGCTGAATTTCCTAACCTAGTGAGTCCCCCAGCAGCTTTGCTGGATTTTTGGGGTTTATTTTTTCTCCTGCCAAGAGTGAGACTCTTTTACCCTCACTCTTGGACATGATTTGAGAGTGTTTCTGTGACTTGCTATGTGCTTATGGGCTAGGGGGTATTTTTTCCCCATAGGCTATCATTGGTTTTTGAATGTGTGTTACACAGCACCCTCAGTGCAGTAACACAGGGGTGTCATAGAGACCCCCAAACATAGACTCCACACCCTGGGACTGACTACTGTCTCCCTGGGTCTGTAAAGTCACCATTGACTTTACTAGTCTTAACTTAAGAACTTAACCAGTACAAACCACCTTACTGTGGAAGTACTGGTAGGGGCAATTAGATTGCCCCTGGGTCTGTTGTCGAGGGGGTACTGTCCCGTCCCCCCTTGCCGAGTTCTGGCTGGTGGCAGTGGATACCACGGAAATATTCCACCAGAATATTTCCCAATGGGATTTCCCATTGTTTTTAATGCACCACTTTTTGGTGCAATGTTAAAGATACCGCCGGTTTATTTATTTAATATAAATTCACCGGTTGGGATTTTTTGCCAGAACTCGCCGCCAAAATGGCGTCTAGGTTCACTTCAGTAACCCTGAACCCGAGTCGAGCCTTTGTTCCACTTTTGGCGGGCTTCTGCACAGAAGCCCTCCACAGTGGTGCCATTCTGTCTGGGTACCACAGGGGGTGTGGGAGGGGGTTTAGGCACCCTGGACCGAGTTGCCTTGCCAACTCATGTCGCACTCTGGTGTGATTGGCCCAAGTGGCGAGCCACCCCGCTCACCACTTAGCATGTTTGAGTGACAGCTAGGCTGTATGAATGGGGGTTTGCTGCATAAAAGCAGGGTTTTTGGGACTGGTTCTTGAGAAGTCGCCACAGGACCTAAGAAGCCGAAGAGGGAGAAGCCGAGACGACCTGCCAAGACGACACCACCGGTGAAGCCCTGCGGAACCGTCTCACCACTTTTTCCGACGACAGAGGAGATCTCCTGCCGGAGAGTCTCCTTCCCTTAACTGGTGGGGACAACCAGTTGCTGCCTTCTTTTCGCCGTCCCGAAGCATCTCGTGGCCGCCTTGCCTGTGCCAAGCACCCCGGCAACCGGGATACCACTTTTTACCTCAACCGCAAAAGAGGGGTAAAATCCTTTGTGACCGGAAAACTCCATGGCTGGCCTCATCCCTGGTCGTGCAACGACCAGCAGCTTTCCTCCACGTCGAGATCACCTCTTCCTCTGGACGACGCCGCGACTTGCACCCACTACCAGGAACAACTACCACCGCTGGAGGATCCTTTCCACTTTTAAAAGGTACTGTGTTCCGCCCGGCTTCCCTTGCCACCGATTGTACGGGGTAGATTTAGCCCTCGGCTCTAA
Source organism: Ambystoma mexicanum (assembly GCF_040938575.1). NCBI lineage: Eukaryota > Metazoa > Chordata > Amphibia > Caudata > Ambystomatidae > Ambystoma > Ambystoma mexicanum. The sequence continues at coordinate 1,269,809,607 of NC_090929.1, read as the reverse complement.
AACCTGGGTAAGCCTGGGACACCCTAACTAAACTTTTTCTAAACTCAGTAAAACCTTTTCTACTCACCTGCAAAGACTTGTGACATTGTGTGATCTTGGGCATATTTTCGCCTGGCTCTCTCTAAAGCGGGCCACAAACCAATTCTCCTTGTTCCACAGTTGACTGCCTTTGCTAAACTTATGTGAAAAGTGTTTTACCTTGCTGCTTTCATTACTCCTGCTTTTTCCCTCCCTTTTCTAATAACTTGTTGGAGTGCCATCTGATGTTAAGCGCTCACCTCTGTTTGGAAATAAGTGGTGTTAACTTAGACTTGTCCAAAAAATGACTAGGGATGTACACATAAGTAATAGTGACTGTGTTTTGACTTACTTACCTTTTTCTGTGCTAGTGTAATTCATGAGTGTGCCTTTAAAATAAATAAGTATATACTTTTACACCTAGCTCTGGTCAGTGTTTGCTTGTACTACTGTGCCTCTGGACCTATCCTGTATCCTCTATATACTGCCTAACTCTTCTTGAGGGAAGTCTGACTGCTCAGCCACAGCTACCACAGTGAATCTGTGTGGTACAGACTGCTACCAAGTGGGTTTACTGCCAACACCTGTAATCTTAAATCTTTTGCAGTGGTCCCAGAGGGAACTGCACAGGTTTCTGCTTAACACTTCCCCTGGAATATATTGAGAGGTTAGGAACATGTTCCGCTTGAGTTCACACTTCCATATTTTCTAGGATAGTTTGGACAGACTTTGAGAGTGTTTTCCTCCATCAGGCGAGTGAGGCGTCTGTAGCTCGGATCGCTTGTGGAACTCGAAAGGGTTTTCCTTTTAGCAGGTTGTCCCTGGACCACCAGCGAAGAGCCTGTACCAGGGTTAGCGAAAACAACTACTCAATCGTCCCACCAACCGCTTGCCTGAAACCATTGTTTTGCTAACCATTCCTTCATTGGGTGCAGGCGTGTGTGTGGAAGCAATTGAATGCATGATGTGTGGAAGCAATTGAATGCATGAGGCCATCATCCCAAGCAAGCGCATTGCTTCGAGTACAGTTATCTGGCGACTGGACTTGTAGTGATGTAATCGCAACAGCACGTTTTGTACACTCTCGTTTGACGGGAAAGCTAGCTCCTCTTGTCTTCAGAATTACTCCCAGAAATAGTTTATTTGGCTGAGGACTAGACTCTATTTCTGTTAGTTGATGGAGAAACCCAAATTGAAAAGAAGGCCTTTTGTTTTTTGTGTGTTTTGTCTGCAAATTTGAGGAGATTCCGTGGCGATTAGCCAGTCGTCCATATAAGGGAATACAGGGATTGACCGTCTGCGCAGGTGTTCTGCCACTACTGAGAGCACCTTTGTGAATACTCTTGGCGCTGAGGCAATACCAAAGGGGAGTACCTTGACCTGGTAGTGTACTCTGGCTATTTTGAATTGCAGACATTTTCTGTGTGCAAGGAGCATTGAAATATGAAAGTATGCATCTTTCATGTCAAATGTCGTCATGTAGTCACCCTGTTTTAAGAGGGGTATTCCCTCTTGAAACGTGGTAATGCAAAACATTTGTGGCTTTACATATTTGTTCGCAGGGTGCAGATCTAGGAATGGGCATATGGACAGGTCTTTTTTTTAGCACATGGAAGTGCGTTCAATAAATACCCTTGTTTACCTGGTTTGCTGGAACGATCTCTATGGTGTCCTTCTCCAGCAGTATCTTTACTTCTTCTAATAATATGCGCTGCTCCTCTGGCATCATCTTTCTGTGTCTTGCCGGACGGTTGTGTGGCTTTTATAAAAGTTCAATGGAATGCCCGCCTGCCACAGTGGATAACACCCACTTGTCTGACGTTATCCCTTCCCATGCGTGGTAGAAGTGTGAAATTCGAATGCCTACTGGAGTGGCATGGAAGGGGACCTGCCGCGGTGAGTCATTGTTTGGGAGGGGTGGAGCCTCTCCCATGTGAGGTCTGCCTCTTCCACTGGATCTTTTCCTCTTTGAAAACCTGAAGAGGAAGATTGTCCTTACGATGGGCCCCAAGATGAAGACTGTCCGCCCTGAGTGTATCCGGAAGAGCGTTGTGAACCCAGACCCCAAAACCTTCTGGAGTTTGAGGAGCCCTGTTGCACGTAGGACTTGTTAGTTAATTGGCCCAAGGGATCTAAGAGTGTCATACTCTACTTTTGCGCTCTTGAGGTCGTCTTCGACAGCCTTACCGAAAAGGACATTAGGTTCCACTGGCATGTTAAGGAGTGTGGCCTGAGTCTCTAATTTAAAACCAGACTGTCAGAGCCAGGTGTGGCGTTTGATGAGTGTGCCCCGTGCGATGATGTGGCCTGCATGATCTGCTGTATCGAAATCATTTTTGAGGATGCAGCTCTATACTGCTTGCCCTCTGAAATGGTGCTTAGCAATTGTGATTTTAGGGGTTCTGGAACCGCTTCAACCTGTTGTTGCAAGTCATCCCACTTGTGGGAGCCATAACTAGCTAGGAGTGTATTATTCGCAATTCTAGCTTGATATGCCGCTGAGGAGGCAACTTTCCTGTAGTAGAAGCACGAGTCCCACAGTGTTACGAGCCTAAGCACTCCAGGCAAAGAGAGTGGGTATCCGCTCTCGCGAAGCGACGTTCACAGGATGAACAGGACACGAATCCCAGATGCTCCAGAATAAGCGAACGAAGAGATGACCGTGCTCCCAGAGCAGGAATGGAGGACAAGAGATCAACAAGAAAAATATTCGTGTGATGCAAGTGTGTCCGACCCTGACCGCACGGAGAAAAGGACTGAAGGTTGATGCACAGGGCAGAGCTCAGGAAGGCGGGGCTACGGTCACGTGAGGTGGTCCCGCTTAAAAATAAAAGGACAAAAAAGTTATTTTTAATGCTTTAATAAAGTGCTCCAGTCCCGTCCTGAAGGACGGAATGTCCCACAATTATGGAGGAAAGGGGACGGGAGGTAGGAGTAAGTAAGAAAAGGGAAAATGCGTTCCACGATACAGATATGATGGAAGCAGACTTTCACCACAGAGTTAACGTCTGGTGAGAGAAAGATTGGAATCCAGGCAGTCCAGGTTTTTTTATGTTCTTTTTTTTTCTAAATTGAATTTCATTGATTTTGACATAATCCAACCTACATTATCACAAAGAAACAAGAGATATTCAACCTCGAGAGTTTGGTAGTTGCAATTATACCCCTCCCCCTACGCCCCCCCTCCGTCACTATCCCCCCAAAGAAAGAGAGCGAGGAAGGCTCTACTCCCAGTATGTCCAGGTCACCAACATTAAAACAGTTAACTCATGTCCGAGTGTTTTCAAAACATTGTAATCACAGTATATTTTTCTTGGGGGTGTACGTCTGATCCCTAAATATCTATCCTGGCCAGGCCGAGTCATGCAGTACATTCCACCACCCTCCTAATAGTTCACCCAAAAGTATCACAAAACTGCTGCCACTCTAGTTCTATCATGGCACTCCTCCTGCCCCCCCCCCATGGATTGCCACTGTGATCCTTTGGCATCACGTATATGTCCTTTGCTGTCCCAGTCCATTCTTTCATGGTAGGGAGTGTCGCCCTCTTCCAGTGTCTGGCGCGGCTCGCCCTACCTGCCAAGAGAAAGTGCTCCAGCTGAGGGAGTGCGTGCCATCTATCCCCCGTAGTTCAAGACCAAAAAGTACCAACATCGGGTCAAGCACGCATTCTCCCCCTCCCGCAGCCCTGAGCCAGTGTGCCACATGTGCCAATAGTTTACCACCTCAACACAACCATGCCAGCATCAAGGATTCACCATGGGGAACATCCTGGAAAGGCAAACTAGGTCGTGTTGCCAGCGGTGTAGTAGTTTCAACCGTGGAGCTTATATTGGCAGGATATCGACGTCTTGAATGCCCTCCGGCACATTTGTCGCCACAGCTTCTCATACAACTCCCTACCCCGGTCTCTCTCCCACTTCCGACGGAGACCCCGGACTACATACCCCTTAGATTCCAACAAAGCCCCAAAGCGAGAGGAGTCCTTTCATTTCCGTGTGCCCGTCTAGGACCCTTTCTACCGGTACGAGGTCCCTTTGGACCAACTCCTATTTTTAAGCTGTGAAGATAACCTTCAATCTAGGATAGAGGAGCACTGACAGTGTGCCAATGCCCAGACCTCTTCCCGTTCTTGAATGCTGATAAAAATTCCCTCCCCTACACAGTTGACCCACCCGCACGAGTCTTTGCTCACACCATGCCTGGTACCCTTCAACCACCAGCATCGCATCCCATTCTGGGGGGCCCAGATGTGGCTCATCGGTGAGGACCATGTGGTTACTCCACCCATTCACCCCCCCATGCCTAACTCTTCCCAGTAGACCCCCAGCAATGGGTGTTCTCTGCTTCATCCCTCCGAATACTGCACTCCGTCAACCATCTCTCCGCTCGTTGGCCCCAAAGCCTTGCCGCAAGTAGGGAGTAAGCCTTGTGCCCCTTTTCATAATACCTTTGTTACAGGAATTGCAGGTTAGTCACCAATTTCCCAACCTAGAGGTCCCTAAACTCCTTACGCTTATCCCTTGCTAGTCTCAGGTCCTCCTCCCTTTCCCTGTCGTCTTTGTCCTCCACCAATTCAAGCCTACGAATTTCCCCTCCTTAGTTTCCCCACCTGAAGGGTTCGAATTCTCTTCTTGGCTGACCCTTCCGCGTCCCAGGCCACCCCCAAATCCTCCTCCCCCATCGTTCAACTGGAAGAATTCATCAATTGCTTCTCGTATCTCCTTTGAAAAAGCAGTGTTTTTTAGTAGGCTATCATTGCACCGCCATCGCGATTCACGGGGCTGCAAACCCAACAGTGCTAGGTCAACCACCACCATTCTGTGATCCGACCAGCTAACCGGTGAGTGATCGCCGTTGATGACTATCCATGTGACACGGGTACATGAATCAGTAGTCCATTCTTGTTTGTGTTCCGTGAACGTGGGGAAAAAAAAGGTATAGCCCATTTCTGTTGGGTGACCTTGCCTCCATATGTCTTCCAGCCCCTGATCAAACATATATCCCAACAGTCCTCCCTCCTCCGGGTCGGGTTCCCCCACTCCCGTGCTCTTGCCCCCCACTATTGTCCAGGGTGCGGTCTGCCCGCATGTTGAAGTCTCCTCGCAGTAGGAACAAACCTGTCGTCCGCTCAAGTATCTCCCCCATGGTCTCCCAGAGGAACTGCACCTTTCCCAAGTTTGGGCAATACACCGCTCAATAGTCAGCTGCACCCCATCTAGTAACCCAGAGATCAGCAATGCCCTCCCATCTATTCTCCTCCAGACTAATGGGTTAGTCATCCAGATTCTCTTATTGAGGATAATGCCCATCTCCCTTCATGGATGCTACGGAGGCCCAGAAGACCTGTCCAACATGCGCCCCTGGGACGAGTCTCTCAACCCCCTTGAGCAATCGGGTCTCTTACACTAGCTGCACCTGGCATTTCAACCAATACCTGGCAACTCTCGCTTACTGCATCTCAATGTTCTGCTCAACTTTCCAGTGCTATGCTGGTGACGTCAAACTCATTTTCAGGCTTCCCTCAGCCTCCTCCTCTCCTTCTCTCATCTCTGATCGTCTAATCGCCATTCAAAATTGGTGTACCGCCAATAATCTATGTCTAAATGCCAACAAGACTGAGATCCTCCTTATTGATACACCATCTCCATCCTTTCTGTTAGGGAGAATTCTCTGTTTAGGCTGAATTTGAGTCCCCCAGCAGCTTTGCTGGATTTCTGGAGTTTTTTTTTTCCATCCTGCCAAGAGTGAGACTCTTTTCCTCCCACTCTTGGACATGAATGTGTGTAATTCCTTTGAATATCAATGTGTTCTATGGGCTATGGGGTCTTTTACTCCATAGGGTCTCATATGTTTTTCTATGTGTGTTAAACCGCACCCTACATGCCGTAACACTGGGGCGTCCTAGCGGACCTCCACCATAGACTCCATACCCGGGGACTGACTACTGTCTCCCCGGGCATGTAAAGTCACCATTGGCTTTACTAGACCTAAATTTACTAACAGAACTAGTACAAACCATCTTATTGTGGACGTACTAGTAGGGGTAATTCGATTACTCCTGGATCTGTTACTCGAGGGGGCACTGTCCCGTCCCCCCTCGTCGAGTTTTGGCTGGTGGCAGTGGAAACTACTTGTTATGTTCGACCCTGAACATAACCCTATGGGATTCGTCCCATTGTTGGAGGTTGATACTTTTCCTTGTTAATCTCTATCGTACCACCAGTCTACTTATCGTAAATAAGTTTATCGGATGGTATTTTCTGCCAGAACTCGGTTTTTAAAATGTCGTCTGCGTTTCGTCTCTGTGACTCCTAAACCAAAGGTTGAGCCCTTTGTTCCACTTTTGGCGGGCTCTGTACAGAGACCTTCCAAAGTGGTGCCATTCTGTCTGGGTTACCACAGGGGTGTGGGAGGGGGTTTAGGCACCCTGGACCGAGTTGCCTTGCCAACTCTGGTCGCACTCTGGAGTGATTGGCCCAAGTGGTGAGCCTCCCTGCTCACCACTTAGCATGTGTTGATTGACAGCTAGGCTGAATGAACGGGGGTTTCTGCATAAAAGCAGGGCTTTTGGGGCTGGATCTTCAGAAGTTGCCACAGGACCTAAGAATCCGACGAGGGTAACGCTGAGCCGACCTGCACGACGACACCTCCGGTGGAGCCCTGCGGAACCGACTCACCACTTCCCGACGACAGAGGAGATCTCCCTGCCGGAGAGTCTCTTCCCTGACTGGTGGGAACAACCAGTCCCCTTTGCTTTTTATTCGCTTCAGGACGCAGTGGTTGAATTGCCCGTGCAGAGCACCTCGGCAACCGGATAGCCACTACCCCTGTACCGCGACCAAAAGGTGGTGCCTTGTGACGGAGCACTCCGCGGCTGGTCTCTTCCCTGGTGGTGCACCGGACTTCACTTTCCTTCGACGACGAGAACATCTCTACTCTTGGCAAAGACCCGACGTGCATCCACCACCAGGAACAACTGCCCCAGCCGGAGCTGCCCTCCACAACAAGGTACCGTGTCCGCCTGGCTTCCCTTTCGATCTGTTTGAGTGAGGTGTCTTAATCCTCTCGTTTCCGTTGGGTCGCCTCCAAGCTTTCTCACGTATTGTTCTGAACTGGTTCAATCTGCCGATAACAATTTGCTACAAAGACTCGAACGCATTTCCACTAGAGACTTTTGGGACATATCGCCTTGCCTCTCTTCCGAGTGGGCCTGGCCTCTGAACTTTATGATCTATTGTGATTCTTGCCTTCTTGCCTTGCATTTGTTCCCGTGAAGTACTGAACTGTGCTACTTTCGTAACCTGCCTATTTTTCTCTCCCGTCCTAACTAATATTAGAGTGCCATCTAGGTTGAGGCATACACCTCTGTCTATAAATAGTGGTGCCGGTAAAACCTAGACTTGTCGAAATATTGCTAGGGGGATTGATCGTTTCTTCTTCGTAGAGTAATTGTGTTTGATTTGTTTGCCGTGATAGTGCCATAGTGTTTTTGATAGATGTTTCGTTATAAATAAATACCTTAATATCTTTACACTGAAGCCTTGTTGCGTGTTTGCTTGTCTTACTGTGAAGAATTGTCCTATATTGTATACTCCACATACTGCTTAACTCTTCTTGAGAGAAGTCTGACTGCTCAGCCACAGCTACCAACAGTGAATCTGTGTGGTGCAGACTGCTACCAAGTGGGTTTACTGCCAAACACCTGTAGTCCTAAATCTTTTGCAGTGGTCCCAGAGGGAACTGCACAGGTTTCCGCCTAACACGTTCCTCTCACTCTCTGGCCTCCCTCCCACCCCCACCTGCGTGGCTAATAACCTTGGGGTTATCTTTGACACTACACTTTCCTTCTCCACACACATCTCTGATGTCTCCAAAAAATCTAACTTTTTACTTCTTCTCCTTAGCGGTACTCTGCCTTTCCTCTCCTTCCCTCAAAAGCTCACTGTCTCCCAAGCTCTGGTTCTTTCCAGAATGGATTACTGTAACAGCCTATTTCTAAATCTACCTTCCTCCACTCTCAGCCCTCTACAACTAATCCAGAACAGGACTTCAAGACTTGTCCTTGGCCGCAAGCAATGGGATTGTATCTCTCCAGCCTTGAAATCCCTTCATTGGCTCCCAGTGGATGCAAGGATTACATTTAAAACCCTCTGCATTGTCCACAAGGCTTTCTGGGGCCTGGGTCCAAAATACCTTCAACTATACCTCCGTAGGGAGGGGCGTGGTTAAAGCGCCATGTAGGAGGACGTGTTCTCCCTGGAGCTCCTGTGATCCGTACATCATCCTGTAAGAAAACTGCCAAATACTTATGGAAACGTCTCATTGCTGAAGGATCGTGTCTATGAAGCTCTGCTGCACGTGACGATATCATATTGAACAGATCTGTGCGGCGCCCATGGAGCTAGTGACTGAAGAAGAGCTCGGGGTCTGACCGCTGTGGCGAGCAAGATGGCCGCCGCTACATGAACAAAGAAACTACGGGCCGGGACAAAATGAGGGATTCCCATACAATTATTGGCAGGCGTGAGGCGGGGGTGCCTGCAGCGGGGGATGGCGTCAGCCGTGTGCATTGAGGGCGCAATTCACATTGTGCGCCTGGATCGGAGGCCGGAGAACACATAGGCGGTGCTGTGGGACTTCGGGGGCTGCAGCTCGAGTGCCCGCATTGATACGAAACAGCCGGCGCTGTGCGAGCGATGCGCGCATGGGTGTGATTGGGCCGTGAAGAGGATACAGTGTCCGCGGCCCTGTGTTCGATGCGGGCGGGCAGCCACATTGTACATCGGGCCCGGAGTGAAGCCGGAACTTCAGCGTGTTCAGTTCTTAAAGGTACCAGGCGCGATTCACTCCGCGCACACAACGATTATGGATTGGCCTGGGAGCTCAGCGCGACTAACTTATGAGCCCTGCAAGCTGATGAGAAGCGGCTGACCACAGCTTTTGCTTGCATACTCCACAGGTCACGTGGCCAGGGAATACGGCTACATATCAACATGTTATGGAGTTGAAGCAGGCGTGCATAGCGCACAGGAGATCCAGATGTACGTGAAAGCACGCTGAATGACAGACCTTACAATCAGGGTCAGTGTTGCTGTTTCCCCCCAACCCAACAGCTAAGAACCCCCGGTGCCTAGAGGTAATCTGCAGAGGGATTGGGGGCCTAGGTACCCCACGGGTTCCATAGTACCGAGGCCAAACCATACTGGAACGTTCCTGAACTCACCCCACCCCCTGGGAAAGGTGGAGGCTGCTGGGGGCTGCTAGGGGATCTGGAGGAGCCTAATCTCATTGACTAAGCAAGAGTGCAGTCCATTGCGGCTAATAAAGGCCAGCTTGGAACAGTCTGAGGGGGCCCTCCTGAGTGTGAATAACCGTACGCACTGGAAAGTGGTAACCCGGATGCTGTGCATGGAACCCTGATGACATTCTGCATTGCAGCGGAGCACCTCCAAGCGCAATCACTAGCGCGTTAAATAATACAAAGGTGTTGATCAGTACTTGTGTCCCGGCACTGCCCAAATAACAGAGAAGGAGGGCGTAATTGGACTTGTTGATTACTGCAGACTGACTGGGGCATGCCAAGGAGGAGGCTGGTTGAGCTTTTGAGGTATTGATGCCCCCATGCTTGGGTAAGGCTTTGGATATTGGGACTGGGTACGCGCCCCCCCTGCTTGTGGAGCATAAGAGGTGGGCAGACCCACAACATACGGCTGTTGCGTCATGTCTAATATGCCCCTAAGACAAAAAGTGAAGCAACCTACGCTGGACGAATTCGCCAGGACACCGCCGGGTCTGGGAAGTGCCAGGAGCAAAGACAAGCCCCCCGCAGGCGGCATGGCCGCCGCGGGTACGAATCAGGAGGGCCTGGCTGCGATTGCAGACTTGAAAGCGGCCTGAGAAACCAAGCTCGAAATAGTTGTGTCTGAACTGAAAACAGCGTTGGACCTTAAGGTCGGTGAAGTGCAGGAGGAGGTGAATCTACTCCGACAGGACGTAAGGTCCCTGTCGGAGCGCACAGAGAACCTTGAGAAGGAGGGGAGTTCGAACGCAGCGGACTGCGCCTCACACAAGTCGGAACTGCATGCCCTGGTACAAAGAGTCGGCAACCTGGAGAATAGGGCGGAGGAAGCGGAAGGACGCGCCCGATGGAACAACATCCGCATTGTGGGCTTGCCGGAGGGAACAGAGGGCCACAATCCCACGGAGTTTGTCGAAAATATGTTGCTGCAGGAGACACCTGGAGGAGTTCTGTCTCAAGGATTTGCTGTGGAAAGAGGGCATAGGGCTCTAACGAGGAGGCCGCTGCCAGGCAACCCACCTAGGCCAGTTATCGCCAAGATCCTTAACTATCGGGACCGAGAAAGGATACTGGAACACTTCCGCAAAGGTGGAACAATCAAGCGAGGAGAGGCAAACTGTAAGAAGATTCAATCCAGCACTACAGCCAAGTCAATGCCTAGCCTGGGATACTGAATGAAAAACCCTTATTGATATATCTTTATGTCCAGGTTCAGATTCTGGATGACAACCCCTGTATAACACCCCTCTCTTAGAATCCCCCTGACCCCACTGAGCCAAGAAGTAGATCTGTTTTGCAAGTTTAAAAGGTTTATTTGAAAAGAAAATTAAACAGTATATATATATATATATATATATATATATATATATCTCAAACTTTTATAATGAATTAATAATTGAATAGCACACTTAATCTGAGCAGTAATCAATAATGGATAGTCTGGCACTAGCACACTTCTTTATAATCAATGAGTGGGTATAGGATGGATAAGATAGCAACAATACTTTTATGGTTTCAAATGGATGCAATGTGGAATGAAAATGCAGTACAGAAAATAACTTGATAGGATTTCATCAAAGACAATGTAATCACTTTTTTGGACAATTCACCCCCCCTTTATGCAATGTAAGGAGATGAAGAGGAGAGCACTCAGTTCTTAGGAATGCAATCAAATAGAATTCAGTTCAATTCCCCCCCAGCAGGTTATACAACAGATAGGAGTTTTGAAACACGAGCAAAAGCAGCTATCTTTTTACAAGTAAAGAAATCGGGCCAAATCGCAAATCGCGGCAAAATTCGCGAGTGCGTGAATCATGATTACGGCAAAAGTATAAGGAGGAAAGATAAACCAAGTTTCTAGCCCAAACGGTTACAAAGATATGAACGATTTTGTAAAGGTTGTTTTTCGAATTTAAAGTAACTCCAATTGACAGGTGACAGCTTTTAAAAATGAAAGGTGACAGCTATGCGGCTGCAGAATTGACAAGTGACAGTTAGGAGGCAGTTCTACTTAAATTAAATAGATTGAATTATATCACTGGAAACTAAGAGATTTGGTTTCACACCGTCCTAGCTGTACTCACAATGTATTTGGAAGGTCTAGGTCTCACGGATCGGGTCAAGATGGCTTCGGTTCTGGTTTCGCCCCGGACGGTCTCTGCGCACAGCATCTGGTCTCTGCTCTGCTGGTCTGACACTGCTCCTGGCCCGGCTCCTGGATCTCTGGGTACAGCGTCTGTGCACAGCTCCTGGATCTTTCTGCACAGCTTTCTCCGGACACAGCGCTGCTCTGCACGGCTCCTGGATGCTGCTACCGCTGTTAGGTTTGCTGGATGCTGAGGCCTGCTGAGAAGAGTTCTCAGTTTGCGGGTTTAGGCCCTTCCTTTGAGTTCTGAATCAAGTTCTTTGGAGTTTTAAAGTCTAAGTGTTGGATCTGGTATCTTCTGGATGTTGTGTGGTCCGGCAGAGCGTGTTGCAGCAACTGGATTTGAATCCCTCTACCTGTCCCAGCAGTCTCTTTTTATGTGTTTTGAAAGTGGGTGTGTGCCTGGGCCTAGCTAAGCCTGCCCCTCTCTACTTGTCATTGGCCCAATTCTCCCCTCTCCCATGATTGGTGGAAGGAAATGTGAGTCAGAGTGATGCTGTAGGTTTTATGGGTCAGAGGATCCTCCCCTGGTCAGTTTGCCCACAAATCTATATTTCATCAAAATACACATTTCTCAAATACATAGTGGTTTGTCATTGCATGTACATATTACCTATCACATGAGGTAGTCTCTGTCCCAAATCTGCTCTTCCTGAGGGCTTGCATTCAAAAATGGCAACTTATTTTCGATTTTAGTGGGTTATGCAACCTTGGTTCTTCATTAAAAGTTATACACATATACACAGGCTGTCCATACCTACTCCAGGAAATTCCCATCTCTCTAGCTTAAACACAGAGTATGTGGTGTCAATAAATAGCGGGGTTTTGCCCCAGAACACCACACAAATTGGAGTTTGGGCTTGAATCGAAGGTACATTTTTTAAATTAAGGCTCTCAAAGTTATACATTCCTGTCATTTGATTACAAAGAGTTATCAGTATTTTCATAAACTGTATTTTTACTGCAATTCAGCTCTCAGAGCATTAGTCTCCTCCCCCTAGAACTTGGGTGGGTCAGAAACCATGCCTCTGCTGGCAGGCAGGCCTTTGTTGACAGGAAACAGTCAAAATCAACATATTCTCTTCAAGTGCAAGAGCCTATTGTGTGGTCTCTGGGAGGCTGAGGTCAGCAGACCAGGGGGTCACTCTGCATTTGGTTATTATGACCATGTGATATCCTGGGCTGTGGTGTGAATCTCTTGAGGTGAGAGGGTTTCCCAGGCTTCTGGCCTCTGGGAACAGCAGGTGGCTTATTTTTGATTAAAAGGCAGCCTTTGAAGTCAGCTGAGTCAAATTCCTTTGTCAGCAACTGCACTCAGTTCTCCTGTCAGAGTTTAGACCGCTAGCGCCGCCTTGGGGATTTTGTTGGTACTGCATCCATTTTTGGGATCTTTCTTGGATTAATGCATTCCAAACGGGAATGGTTCTTACATGGTAGTAAATAATCCTTGCTTAACATTGTTTTGATGGGGCTCCTTACAGTAAAATGTTTATGTGGAACCCCACAAAAGGGTTGAATCTTTAAAGTGGTCTGATGAGCCACGATTTCAGGAACTTTTTGACATCAGTAACAGTGGATTTTTTTAACAAAGATCTTTCTTTACACTGGTGGGTGGCAAGTTAGGTAACCATTTTGGTGTGCGCACAAACTGCGTGGTTCTCCTGGATTCTGGCGCACATGTGGGCTTTTTGGCCATCTTGGATTTTCTAAGCCCACAGCACCAAATGTTGCAGCATGATAGCTCAAACGTGGGTCAGGACACCCAACAAGGCCCCCCCACCAAGGCCCCCCCACCCGACTGCACTTTAAATCTGAGTCGATGGGGAGTCAGGTGCAAAGAGTGTTTTGACCCACATACTGGTATGTCCGCATAATCTTCTCCCAATTCTGCAAATGGCACAGTTTAGCATCTTTTCCTCCATCCGGTCGGATCGATAATGGGCGGTATCCCGGGCCCCTCGGGTCTCTGCTCCCGGTCTCCGGATCGTCCTCCTTGGCCGGTCTCCAGGTTTTCTTTCTCCTAGGACGACAAAGGAAGAGAGGCAATACCTATTCATGGACATTTCTCCCCCACCATTGATATAGTGGGGTGGCATATATACTTTAGAACTAAACTTTTAAATTAAGAGACAGGAACACAAACTTGAGAAACACAAAATTTGATAGGCTATATGTAGGATCTTTTAGGGTTGGAATTGAATTACTCTGGAGCGGTACCCTCTGGGATTACAGAAGACTCCTCCAGTTGCTGCAAACTGGTTTATGTGGACCCACTTGTCTTCCCCCTCTGCCAAACCGCCTTTGGGGATGCGGATCTTGTAGGCCACAGGGGAGATCTTGTCTATAATTTCAAACGGTCCCTTCCATGTAGGCAAGAATTTTCGCTGTTTGGCCTGGTTCCTTTGGAAATTGTATAGATGGACCCGGTCCCCCACCTGATATTCCTTCCTGGAAGTTTTCAGGTCATAGTGGGTCTTCATACTCTCGGCTGATCTTTCTAGATTCCGCTGAGCATAGGCAAAAGCATGTTGAAGGTGTTTCCTTAAATTCTCCACATACTCATGAGTTGTGGAGGCATTTATCAACGTTTGCTCTTGGGTTCTGTAGAGCAAATGCTGAGGAAGCACCATCTTGCGCCCAGTCATCAACTCGAATGGTGACATTTTGGTTGCAGATGAAGGGGTAGATCTGATGGCCATTAGGACCAGAGGTAATCGGATATCCCAACTTGGCCCAGAATCTGCCACAAACTTTTTTAATATGCTCACAATTGTCCGGTTGTAACGTTCCACTGCTCCCGAAGAAGCTGGCCTGTAAGAAATATGTAGCTTTCTTTTGACCCCCAGTATCTCCCACATCTTTGTCATCACTTCACTGGTGAAGTGACTACCTCTATCTGACTCAATCCTTTGAGGTAGACCAAAACGCGAAAAGATGTGGTTAATCATCAGGGCAGCTGCAGTTTCTGCCTTGCAATTTGGGGCTGGGAGACATTCCACCCACTTGGTAAACAAGCATGTCACAGTCAACATGTACTTATTCCCCCTAGCAGAGCGAATCACGGGGCCTACAAAGTCAATTTGCAAATCTGACCATGGGAGTGTCATTCCCCTCTTTTGGAGGGGTGCCCGGTGTGTGAGGGATGTTGGCTGAAATTGTGCACACACAAGACAACCCTTCAAATATTGGTTGAGGTCCTGGCCCATGTGTGGCCAGTAGGCAACCTCTCTTAAGATCTCAAGTGTTGTATGAAACCCCCTATGACCGGCGGTAGCCGCATCATGGGCGTGACTTAACATCAGGCTTCGGAAGGAGGTAGGAACCACCCACTGATCATGGCCAGCTTGGGATTTCCTTACCAACAAACCGTCTTGGATCCGGAACATTTTTGGACATTTCATCAACACTCGAAGGTCCTCTTTCCCGTTGTAATCGGTATCCGTCAGGGGAAAGTTCTCAGGGTCCTCAATGTGTTGGTAGAACTTACCAATTATTGGATCCCCCTTCTGAGCTGTGATTAAATCAGCATCAGGGGTCTCCTTACTCCATTGTGCAATTGAAAGATCATTGTGAGCATTTGTCTGGGACCTAGTGATAGCGGTGACCTGGATTTCCCCCAACAAGAACTCAATCTCAATTAGATCCCCTTGGATGGCCCCGGTTTTGGCCAGCTGATCAGCTAAGTCATTTCCAGTTTTGTCTGGTCCCTCTACTTTGGAATGACCCTTGATCTTCTTCGAATAGATGGTCATCCCATTCGAGGTGACCAGATCATCAATGTTTTGGATCAACTTCCCATGTTTCAAGGGTTTGTTGTTAGCACATAACATGGCTCTGGTTTTCCGATTAACCAGGTGCTCCACGAACCCGTTCCGTACATAATCAGAATCTGTGATTATGACCAGTTCGTGGAGTTGGTGTTGGACAGCAGTGAGGATGGCTTGATGCACAGCCATCAATTCTGCCACCTGACTACTTCGGGGACCAATTTTGTACCAGCGGAGGGTTCTGGGGTCTCCTTCACCCATGCATTCCCTACGCCGGCCACCAGTTCTTTCTCCCCGTTGTTATCAACATGGTAAGAGCATCCGTCCACATAGACAGTGGGCATTCCCTCACACTTGTCCTCTTCAAAGACTTTGTGTGGGGAATTCAGGTATGCCTTCATGTTGTCCTTGATTTTTAGACTTTCGTCCTGGAGACAGTTTTCTCTGGCACAATCATGCTAGTCAGCTAGACCTTGCGCGAGGGGACTCTTCTTGTTTTGGCCATATCTGACCTCCACAGGAAAGCCTTGCATTGACAGAATCCAGGAAGTAATTCGGGAATTACTCACATTTCCGGCCCAGATTCTGTCACTTTGGAGATATTGCAGAGGCTGGTGTGGAGACTCCACTATGATGTGTTCCCCATGGATGAATGGGCGGTAATTCTTCAATGCCCACACCGTTGCCAGGAGTGCCTTCTCACAATCGTTGAATTTTTCCTCCACAGAGGATAAAGTTTTGCTCGCATAGATTACTTTATTGACCTTGTCATGCTTTTGGTATAATACTGCCGTCAAGCACATATTAGAGAACCCGGTCTCCAGGAAGAACTCCTCGTTTTTGACAGGGTAAACTAGGCAGGGCGCTTGGGAGAGGCTTCTTTTGAGTTGTCTTACTGCCTCGGCTTGTTCTGGACCCCATTCCCACTTGACCCCCCCCCCCTTCAGGAGATGAATCAGGGGTCTGGTGATCTCTGCGTAGCCCTCAATGAACTTTCTGCTGTAATTAGTCAGTCCAAGGAGGCTCCTTAGTTCCCGCAGAGTTGTGGTGTCTTTCAGTTTCTGAAGTGCTTCTGAAGTGCTTCCACTTTCTTTTCCTGGGGACACAGACCCTGAGGAGTAATCTCATGCCCCAAGAAATTAACACGGGTTCTACACCACTGTGCTTTCAGGTTACCCCTTGCACCCAAGTCGGACATGGCCTTGTGTAGGAAAATGTTGAATTCATTGCCAGAAATTAGGTATCCGAAGGGAGTCCGGGTCCATGTGTACTGCTGGCCCCCAAAGGTAAAAGCCAGCTTGTATTGGTCCTCCCTACTGACAGGCACGGTCCAGTATCCATTGGTCAGGTCTATTGCTGTGAATACCTGTGACCCCTGAATCTGGGCCAGCCCTTGGTCAATGTAGGGAAGAGGCCATCGGGAAGTATGGACCCGTTTGTTGAGCTCCCTGAGGTCGGCGCAGAGTCTCCACTGGCCGTTTGGCTTCAATATTCCCAGCACCGGGTTATTGAAGGTGCTGTGAACTGGACGGATTATTCCCCGGGACTCCAGGTTCTTAATTATTTCAGTAAGGGACTCCATGGATGCGAGAGGCAAACGATATTGCTTCACAAACACTGGAGTCATTCCAGGGTCCGTGGGAATTGTTGTGGTGTGGATGTCGGTGCGACCACAGTCATATGAGTCTACCGCAAAGAGATCTTGGAAATCCAAGAAAACTTGTTTCAACTTTTGCTTCTGTTCCAGAGTCACACAGGCATCAGCTAGGTTGACTCTCTCTTCCACCATCTGCCTGAAGCCTGGAAAGACTTCTGGTTTTGCTATCTCAGCGGCCTCCTCCAGCTGGGTGGAGAAGTCCCTGGTCAGAGTGCTGATTTGGACTGGAGGCTTCAGGTGGGAAAGGCAGCCCTCATGGACCTGGAAAATCACCTCATCCCTCCTGAAGTCACAAGTCACATCTTCCTTACCATAAGGGCAAGACATGTACACCAGGAAGTTCCCCCCATGCCGGGTGAAAATCCTGTCTGGTGTTGTATTGTCCTCACTGTCACTGTCAAAACAGTCCTTGGGGATTGGTCCTAACAGTTCATTTCCTAAATCAATGGAGAAATGTCGGTCATCAATCGCCATTCCAATAATGGTGCCTGCGGCTAGAGTGATACTCTTTAAGTCGCTGTTATCCACCTCTATTGGAATGTTGTCATGTTCTATGTTGACTAATGGTGTTGGTTTTACCCCCAACCCTTGCTGTTGGAGAGAAGCATTTAGATGTATGTAAGCATCAGGGTTTTGCAATTTTTGTCCTCTTAACTTTCACTTCCACGGAGAATTGTCGGGTCCTTTCTGGGATGGTGACTTCCTCTTTGATCTGAATTTCAACTGCATAAGGTAGCAATTGAGCTGACCTAAATGCTTTTTCTGGATCATCAAAGCCCATGGGATTATCCGCTAATCGGGACCAAGCTTTGAAGTTTATTAGGTCCAAACTAATGGCAAAGCGATTGAGAATGTCACTGCCTAAGTAAAAGGCGGCAGTGACGCCTCGCACGACCCAACAATTATGGACTATGCTCTTGTTGCCAATGGAGATTTTGAGCATATACCTGCTTGGCAGGAGATGTTTGGAATTGGGTGCTTCCAGGTCCATTTCCCATTTGTCTATCAGTTTGAATGTGGGAATGGCTGGATCTTTTGGGAGTTGGCGGAACATGGCTTCGCTGATGAAGCTCTTACCATTGTTCACGCACACTCGAGCGAGAACAGAGTCCCTCCCATCATTTAACTGAACAGGGATGAACAACTGCTCTCCAATTTGCTGAATATCAGCCAGGCTCTGAGCTGATTTCACATCTTTCTGGACTATAGGAGTGGGAGTTTCTGATTGTGGATTAGTAAAGAATTTCAGGGTGTTTCCTTCCAGTGTGGAATACCACCTTAAACTGGAAAGAAGGTTGATTTTCAGAAATAGAGAGGACCCCCCCCCCATCACCAGTCTGTTGTCCTACTGCTATTACTGTCACGTCTGGAGTTTGGTTGTTCTGGAAGTGAAATTCTACTTGGTCAGATTTTTGTTCAACCATGTGGCAGGTGCCGTTTAAACTAACATGGATGACACTCTGTTTTAATTTTATTGGTCGGCTAGTCTGGGTCCAGAGGACCTTGTTTACGCAATCTATTATGGATGACAACCTTCTCAGGAGGTTATTCCCTAGTAAACAAGGGGTGCCCTCTGGAGTCACTACTATGACCGGGTGTTTCACCTTGTGTCGCCCAATTTTAATGTCCAAGTCTGCAGTCCCCTCAACGGGAATCTCCTTCCCGTCAAAGTTCTGCAGTTGTCCAGGAAGAGAGGCGAGAGGAATTCGGTAATTCTCCCCCTTCCTGCATTTAGTTCCTCAAAGGCCCTTTTGGACAGAAGGGTAGCTTGGGATCCAGTGTCCACCAGTGCCAAAATTGTACCCTGCCCCTGTACTTGTACCGGGGCATAGTATCTTCCCTCCTTCTCCTCAAGGGGGCACAGATAATGCACATTTTTGGACAACTGGTGGGCTAACTTTCTGGTTTTGGACATTGCTAGAGAAGAGATTTGGGCAAAATTCTGTGGAGAGTCTTGGGAATCTGAAAGAAAAAGTTGGCAACTGGAGATCAGAGCCATTGTGGGTTCCCCTGGTTCCGGTTCTGGGCCGCCCCCCCTTTTTGGAGGCAGTCACCAGGATGGGTTTGAACCAGGGGATTTCGGTATTGTGGGTTCTGGGATGAGATGATGGGCGGCGGTAGCTCAGTCTCCACATCTCCCCAGTCTGGATTGGAATCCCTTGGGACCCATTTTTCCTTGGGAGGAGTTCCTCCATCTCTGAAGGAGAAGGTCCTTTCCCCAGGATCCTCTGAGGATCCCTCTCCCTCAAATTGGAAGACCTGTACCTCCTCCACAAAGTGGGTCTGTTTAGGTCCTTTGTTTCTCCGACCCCCCCACCCTCTGCTCCTTGGGAGGCAGGTTTTCAGGGGTAGGAGATTTTGTTTCCGGTTCCTGGTTTTCCAGGGGCTGTTTACAAGTTGGGAAGGAAGCTTCCTCCAAGGCTTTACACCCCCCTTCCCCTTGTGCCTCCTCCCTGGGAACCGGTGGGTTATCGGGGTGCTGCCCCCGTCATTGTTCTGGAGCACCAGGTCCAGAGTTTGGGGCATTCTGCGGTGGCATGCTCATCTGAGGGTTCTGTTGAGCCCTCAGTATGTGACCCAGATCCCGTGCCATATTTTGGACCTGGCGCTCTAACTGGGAAACCCGCACAGGCTGATACGGGGCTCTATTTTCTCCCCTGGGCTGATCCCGGGAAGGGTAGCTATCCCTTCTCTGGTAGTACCCCTGGTTGGGAAGATTTTGGTACCCCTCCACCCTTGGCCTCCCCTCTCCCGGATTAGGTTGTCTGGGCTCAGGGAATTGGGGAAAGAAGGATGGATGATTTTGGGGCTGGAAATTGGGTGGATACCTGGGGAAAAAGTTCTGCCCAGGATTTGGAGAATTTCTGCCCTCCTGTGGGAAGTTGGGAGGGAAGTTCCCTGGGTTAGGTGCTTGGCTGGATCCCCCCCCTTGGGCTGGAGGAGTCCACACATAACCCAGGATTGGTCGGTTTCCCTTATAGCGGGGACTTACATAGTCAGGGGAGCGGGGGACCCCATTTGTGGGACTACCTCCTCGACTCCCTGTCTGACTGTCCCGAGGGCTTTCTGGGCTGTGAATTATTTGGTGCAGGCAGGTTTTTAGGCCCCGCCCCATCTCCAAATCTAAAACGGGGGCAACCTTTACCTCTGCCACCTTGGCAGCAGCAGGGGTGTTGTTGGTTTTGGGGTTTTTCGGCGTGTTATTTTTATTTTCGATAGGCTTCTGCACCTCATAGATCCGGGTAGCCTGTTCAATGACCCAGTCAAAAGATCTTTTCTCATGAAAATCTCTCACGAGCTGGGTCATTATATATTTAGGGAGAGCATGGAAAAATGTATTGACAAACTCTTTGCTGTCTGTGCGCACCCTTCTGGTGGTCTGCGCAAAAGCACGCTTTAATTCTTGCACAAAATCTTGTGGGGCCTGATCCTCCCCACATTGCAAATTGTAGGCTGCCTTGCAAGCCTCTTGAGTATTTCTGTGAACAGAAAAATGTTTCAAGATGGCCGCCTTATAGGTGGACCATCTTAAATGATTTTGGTCCTCCAGCCCCGCAAAGAAACTGGAGTTTTCTGGGGAGAATGTCCATTTGACGTACTGGATGCAGCTACTGCTGTCCTTCAAATGGAAAGTCTCCATCATTTGCTCATAGAGCTCCAAGTGTTCCCAAACGGAATACTTGGCGTTCTTATGATAAGGCGTGATGACACTCCTTATCGCCTTTATTTGCTTCAAAGGGTCCTTAAGCAAGGCCCTTTTTGCCTTATTGGCCTTTTTGTTTCGGGTAACCCTGGTCCATTCATCCTCTGACTCAGAAGCACTGCTCCCAGAGGTGCCCGTCTGATCTTCCAGGTTTTCCCGGATTCTGCGAGCCTGGGAATGGCTGGCAGAATGTGGGGACCTGGTCTCCTGTTTCCTGTACCGCTCAGAGGAGTCTTCAGATCCCTCCTTGCTGCCAAGATTTGCTGAGTATCCCCCCCACTGACCTAACTGGGCAGAGGTTTTCAGGATGCCCTTAGTGGGCCTACCCTCCTGGGGTTCCCCACTAAATTGCACTGTGCTTGGGTGCCCATACCCGGATCCCCGCCCCTCCATTCCTGGGTGGTACTGGCCTATGAGCCCCATACTTCTGGTTGGATAGTAATCTGCCATCCCTGTGGTCCCGTGCTCATGTGCGCAAGGGGACATGGGGGTGGCAGAGTCCAGGGACTGAGAGCTATGAAGGCCTCTGGTACTAGGGCTCCTTAGGTTATGCTCAGGAGTCTCCCTCTCCCAGCGAACCTGGTCTCTATCCGCCCCTGCTCCCTGTTGCAATGCAAGAGCCTGCGCTTTCAGTTCCTCAGTTATGGCCTTACTAGACTATCAGTCTCTCTTGCATGGCTACCTGTTGTTGGAGCCTATCATTGTGCTGACAGAGAGCCTCATTTTCTCTCTGTGCCTCCTGGTTGGTCCTGGAGTACTGGGCCAGTCTTTGCTGCATGAGGGTTACCTCCTGAGTCCCTTCCCTACTGGCCTGCTCCTTTCTTGCCAGAGCCTCCTCCACCCTCCTGGTGTGCTCTAACAAGTTCTGGTTTTCTTTTTGGAGGTCACCCAGCCCCTGGAGGGCCAGGTGATTTTATTCAATTTCCTTTTTTAAGTGGCAGACTTCCTGGCCTAAAGTGTCTCTTTCCTGACTAAGAGCCTGCATCTGTGCCGTGAAGGGTCGTCCATCTGTCGTTGAAAGGCACCAGCTTTCTGGCGCTCTTCATCAAACTCTGCCTGGGTATCCAGGTCTTTCAGAATTAGTTTGTTGCTCTCTGCCTTCACTCTATCTAGATGACTTTGCAGGGTGGCTACCTGCTCTGTGCATGCCCTGTTAAAGTCTAATTGTTGCTCCAGCTTTTTCTGGCTCTGCAGTAGGGAGTCCAAACCTTCTTGGTACTCCTTTTGCAAGGCCAGAAATCTGGTATCCTGGTCAGCCTTTTCCTGTTGCAGGATGTCCATATCCTCTTTAATTTTAATGATATACTGCCTACTATCATTTTCTAACTCCTGGCTCCTCTGCAGCCTCTGCTCAGAAGAGACCAGGTCAGATTGGACCTTCTCTAACGCCATCTGTCGCCTATTTGCCAGATCTTGGCTTTCAGTACATTTATCCTGCATGTCTCCCATATATAGGTACAGGTATGCCGCTATCCTGGCAATCTTATTGTGTTCATCTTTGGCTTTAGGAGCCATATATAGTTCACTCAGGGCCACATGTAATGGACCCTGATCTCTCCATATGTCTGACCCTGTTTCAGTGACCTGTTGCGCGATGGCCTGCAACCAGACCGTTTGGTCCTGGTGAGTCCACTCACCTCTCACAAATAGCTTATGTAAGAGGTGCTCCCTCGCTATTTTCATGTCTACCAAGGTCGTCATTCTAGAGATTGATCTCTGTCCTGACTTACAGAAATTAGTATTTTATTTTTGCAAAACAGACCTTTTCCTTAGAGTGTCCCTTTGAAGAGTGCTTTACAGCGTAAAACAGAGTGGTGATCCGACCGGATGTATGTATCCCGTCAGTTAGCACACTGTATTAAGCTGCACAAGTGATAGACCTAACCCAGACGTCCGGCTCGAGCCCCCAATTTGTAAGAAGATTCAATCCAGCACTACAGCCAAGTCAATGCCTAGCCTGGGATACTGAATGAAAAACCCTTATTGATATATCTTTATGTCCAGGTTCAGATTCTGGATGACAACCCCCGTACAACACCCCTCTCTTAGAATCCCCCTGACCCCACTGAGCCAAGAAGTAGATCTGTTTTGCAAGTTTAAAAGGTTTATTTGAAAAAAAAATTAAACAGTATATATATATCACACTTTTATAATGAATTAATAATTGAATAGCACACTTAATCTGAGCAGTAATCAATAATGGATAGTCTGGCACTAGCACACTTCTTTATAATCAATGATGAGTGGGTATAGGATGGATAAGATAGCAACAAAACTTTTATGGTTTCAAATAGATGCAATGTGGAATGAAAATGCAGTACAGAAAATAACTTGATAGGATTTCAGCAAAAGACAATGTAATCACTTTCTTGGACAATTCACCCCCCCCCCTTTATGCAATGTAAGGAGATGAAGAGGAGAGCACTCAGTTCTTAGGAATGCAATCAAATAGAATTCAGTTCAATTCCCCCCAGCAGCTTATACAACAGATAGTTTTGAAACACAGGCAAAAGCAGCTATCTTTTTACAAGTAAAGAAATCGGGCCAAATCGCAAATCGCGGCAAAATTCGCGAGTGCGTGAATCGTGATTACGGCAAAAGTATAAGGAGTAGCAAGTCGGTTCTAAGCTTGTTGAAAAGCTGAGATTCTAAGTTTCTAGCCCAAACGGTTCCAAAGATATGAACTATTTTGTAAAGGTTGTTTTTCGAATTTAAAGTAACTCAAATTGACAGGTGACAGCTTTTAAAAATGACAGGTGACAGCTATGTGGCTGCAGAATTGACAAGTGACAGTTAGGAGGCAGTTCTACATAGATTAAATAGATTGAATTATATCACTGGAAACTAAGAGATTTGGTTTCACACCGTCCTAGCTGTACTCACAATGTATTTGGAAGGTCTAGGTCTCACGGATCGGGTCAAGATGGCTTTGGTTCTGGTTTCGCCCCGGACGGTCTCTGCGCACAGCGTCTGGTCTCTGCTCTGCTGGTCTGACACTGCTCCTGGCCCGGCTCCTGGATCTCTGGGTACAGCGTCTGTGCACAGCTCCTGGATCTTTCTGCACAGCTTTCTCTGGACACAGCGCTGCTCTGCACGGCTCCTGGATGCTGCTACCGCTGTTAGGTTTGCTGGATGCTGAGGCCTGCTGAGAAGAGTTCTCAGTTTGTGGGTTTAGGCCCTTGCTTTGAGTTCTGAATCAAGTTCTTTGGAGTTTTAAAGTCTAAGTGTTGGATCTGGTATCTTCTGGATGTTGTGTGGTCCGGCAGAGCGCGTTGCAGCAACTGGATTTGAATCCCTCTACCTGTCCCAGCAGTCTCTTTTTATGTGTTTTGAAAGTGGGTGTGTGCCTGGGCCTAGCTAAGCCTGCCCCTCTCTACTTGTCATTGGCCCAATTCTCCCCTCTCCCATGATTGGGGGAAGGAAATGTGAGTCAGAGTGATGCTGTAGGTTTTATGGGTCAGAGGATCCTCCCCTGGTCAGTTTGCCCACAAATCTATATTTCATAAAAATACACATTTCTCAAATACATAGTGGTTTGTCATTGCATGTACATATTACCTATCACATGAGGTAGTCTCTGTCCCAAATCTGCTCTTCCTGAGGGCTTGCATTCAAAAATGGCAACCTATTTTCGATTTTAGTGGGTTATGCAACCTTGGTTCTTCATTAAAAGTTATACACATATACACAGGCTGTCCATACCTACTCCAGGAAATTCCCATATCTCTAGCTTAAACACAGAGTATGTGGTGTCAATAAATAGCGGGGTTTTGCCCCAGAACATCATACAAATTGGAGTTTGGTCTTGAATTGAAGGTACATTTTTTAAATTAAGGCTCTCAAAGTTATACATTCCTGTCATTTGATTACAAAGAGTTATCAGTATTTTTATAAACTGTATTTTTACTGCAATTCAGCTCTCAGAGCGTTAGTCTCCTCCTCCTAGAACTTGGGTGGGTCAGAAACCATGCCTCTGCTGGCAGGCAGGCCTTTGTTGACAGGAAACAGTCAAAATCAACATATGCTATTCAAGTGCAAGAGCCTATTGTGTGGTCTCTGGGAGGCTGAGGTCAGCAGACCAGGGGGTCACTTTGCATTTGGTTATTATGACCATGTGATATCCTGGGCTGTGGTGTGAATCTCTTGAGGTGAGAGGGTTTCCCAGGCTTCTGGCCTCTGGGAACAGCAGGTGGCTAATTTTTGATTAAAATGCAGCCTTTGAAGTCAGCTGAGTCAAATTCCTTTGTCAGCAACTGCACTGAGTTCTCCTGTCAGAGTTTAGACCGCTAGTGCCGCCTTGGGGATTTTGTTGGTACTGCATCCATTTTTGGGATCTTT
Organism: Ambystoma mexicanum; assembly: GCF_040938575.1. NCBI lineage: Eukaryota > Metazoa > Chordata > Amphibia > Caudata > Ambystomatidae > Ambystoma > Ambystoma mexicanum. The sequence continues at coordinate 1,269,784,677 of NC_090929.1, read as the reverse complement.
CTTGGATGAATGCATTCCAAACGGGAATGGTTCTTACATGGTAGTAAATAATCCTTGCTTAACAATGTTTTGATGGGGCTCCTTACAGTAAAATGTTTATGTGGAACCCCACAAAAGGGTTGAATCTTTAAAGTGGTCCGATGAGCCACGATTTCAGCAACTTTTTGACATCAGTAACAGTGGATTTTTTTAACAAAGATCTTTCTTTACACTGGTGGGTGGCAAGTTAGGTAACCATTTTGGTGTGCGCACAAACTGTGTGGTTCTCCTGGATTCTGGCGCACATGTGGGCTTTTTGGCCATCTTGGATTTTCTAAGCCCACAGCACCAAATGTTGCAGCATGATAGCTCAAACGTGGGTCAGGACACCCAACAAAACGTGACAGCCTACCTGGATTATACCCTGATGGTGCAGCGGAGCCGAATGAACTTCGGGGCTGTTAAGAGGAGACCGAGGGAAGCGGGCCATAAGTACATGCTACTTTATCCGCCGAAATTGAAAGTTTTTCATAAGAACAGGACCTTGTTTTTTGACACTCCGGAGGATGCCATGGGATGGCTTGATACGCAGGGTTGCCCCCAGGAGTCTGACATCCAGATGAGAGAAGGAGACGGTCGAGATAAGTAATGTGTGATGGGAGCACTGGAAGATGGTGCGGCTTAAAACTATGGGACTTGACTATAGTCATTGACGTGGAATGTATTGTGTGCACTGTGACTGTTGCTTTATTAAGGAGCCTTGCAGGGCTAGTCCTCACACCCCCAGTTAGTATTAATAGTTAAGTGGCCATTAGGGCGACTTCACCCTACTGAGCTCTGAGCGTATTAGACAGGGCTAGATGTGGGGGTGCCTGAGATGCAGGGATGGAGCTGGGCAACAGTTGGGGAGGAAGTTGTTGGGGAAGGGACGGGTGGGGAGAGGGGAGGGGAGGGAGGTGGGGAGTTTGAGGTGTATATAGTTTTGGGGAGTTTGAGTTTAAACACAAGCCTACATAGAATAGTCCAAGAATTGTATCTGTATTGCACAGGCGGATGGGAGTGGCTGGGAGGGAGGGAGGGAGATGGGTATTGACGAGCTATGGGGGATCTTAGAATAGTGACGTGGAATGTCAGGGGACTTAACAGCTATCTAAAAAGGAACAAGGTCATGCTGTATTTGAAAAGACAAAAGATAGATATTGCATTGTTACAAGAGACGCATCTGACACGGGAAAAGTTGGAGCTGGTGGAGAGAAAATGGAAAGGTACTGTAGTGGGGTCTTCATATTCGGCCTATGCTAGGGGAGTACTGGCCTGGGTGGCGCCACATGTATGAAACCCCTAGGCCCCCAATTAGGACAATAACCAGAGAAGATGGTGAGGTAGCGGACACCCAAGAGGGAGTCAATAGGGAATTTGGGGATTATTATATGGAACTATACAAGGACAGAGGAGGCGGCAGCCGGGATGAGATACTGGAAACTCTGCAGGACATAGGATTGCCCAAGATCAGTGCATTAGAAAGACAAGAACTAGACGCATCAATTACTTTAGAGGAGTTGGAGGAGGTTGTTAAGCAGCTGCCTACTAGTAAGACCCCGGGAGCAGATGGATTCCCTAGTGAATTTTATAAAGCATATAGGACAGAAGTACTACCCCCAATGTTGGAAATGCTCAATGAGGCATTTGAAGCGGGACAGTTGCCGGAGTTGCTCAGAGAAGCGATCATAATACCGCTCCCTAAACCTAATAAACCTGGACATAGCTGTGGATCATACAGGCCTTTGTTGATGCTGAACCAGGACGGCAAGATATTGACGGCTGTCCTGGCGAATAGACTGCGGAAAGTAATTAGCAAATTAATACATCCAGACCAAACAGGCTATGTCCAGGACAGGAATATAACTCACAACCACAGGCGACTCCATCGGGTGATCGAATGGGGCTGTGACAATGAAGGAGAAATGGCAATCGTGTCTTTAGACGCAGTAAAAGCTTTCGACCCGGTTAGATGGCCGTGGCTGCTGGCGGCTTTGGGAGAGTATGGAATGGGGCCGGGGTACATCAGGTGGGCGGAGATGCTGTATAGTGTGCCGCTAGCCAGGGTTCGAACAGGAACAGTGATATCTGAGAGATGGCAATTTAGCAGAGGCACTAGACAGGGGTGCCCCTGGTCCCCTATGTTGTACATTCTGGCCCTGGAGCCCCTGGCACTTTACCTAAGGCAGCAATACGACACAATAGGTATTGAGGTAGGAGGGGAACGGCACCTGATATCCCTATATGCGGATGATTTGTTATTATACTTGATACCCGGAAGAAAATCTTCAGTATATCATAGAGGTGATGGGAAGGTATGCAAGGCTGTCCGGTATAGCAGTGAATCCCCAAAAATCTAGCATTTTCCTGTTGGGCAGTTACAAGGGAACCTCTGTAGAAAGATTGCCGGTGTTACCGGTGCCATGGACTGTGGACCCCTTCCGCTACCTTGGAATAGATGTGTACCGTACGGCGGAAGAGGAACATAGACGTAATACCGAGATGGCCATTGGAAAAATCCGCAAATGTATGAGGTTTTGGGAGAAGTTGCCCTTAGCGATGATGGGACGGGGAGCGATGCTTAAGATGGTGGTTCTGCATAGGCTTCTACATTACTTTAGTAATATTCCACATATGATTCCCAAGAGGTTCTTTGTTCAACTGAATAGTATGTGTAGGGACTTCCTGTGGCATGGTACCCGGAATAGAGTAGCGCTATGGAAGTTGCAGAATTTTCACGAGAAAGTGGGTATTAAACTACCTAATTTTGAGGTCTATTATATAGCGAGTCAATTACAATATGTGGCCAAATGGCTTTCTGATGAAGCCACCCCTGAACTTAGATTGTTTGGGCAGGACTGTACACCGTTTTACCTGAAGGAAATAATTTGGTTGCCTGAGTCAGAAATGAAAGAGCACCCGGGGATGATGAGGCTGGGGTGGAAAATGTGGCGTTGAGTATGTATGATGATGAGGGACCCACCTCACGTGTTCCCCGCAGGTACCGCTGGTTGCTTTGGCGAAAGGAGATAAGCAACTGAGGGTGATTATCAGAACCTACTGGGAGTCGGTTGGGCTGGTAACGTTGGGAGATATATGGCAGAAGGGGACCATCAGGGATTTTGAAGGACTTGGGGAGGAGGCGGGATTACACGGGGGCCAATATGTTACGTATCACAGGTTGGTGCTGAAGATTCGGATAACGTGGCCTGAGACAGTATTGGCGGAGGAACCAGACGCCATTATGGGGATGATATATGACACAGCTGAAGGGGGGAATGAGATCTCTAGATTGTATGAGATGGTAATGACTAAGGTTGGAAAGGAATTGACACATTTAAGATTGGATTGGGAAGCAGAGGTGGGAGCCCAAATGGAGGATGGGATGTGGGAGCGGGCCCTGGGATACCACAAGAAGGTATCTAGGAATGCCAGACTGCAGCAAATACAGCTGTATGTAACGCATAGAGCGTATATGAGCCTGCTGAAGATATCTAAGTTCAGAGGCGCTGGGAGACAGGCGTGCCCTAAGTGCGATTAGGAGAACACTGATATGACACACATGTTTTGGTCATGCCCAGTAATCAAGTGTTTCTGGAGAGAAGTTGGCACAAAAGCTAGCAGAGAAAGGGTTCACGCTCGCCATAGACACGGCCTGGGCCTGCCTGTTGGGAGGGTTCCCTAGGCCACGAAAACTGAAGCATGTTGGGAAACTGAAAGACGTACGTGCTTGCAAAGCGGAGGATAGCTATGGGATGGAAAAAGTGTCATAAGCCACGGGTGGAGGTGTGGTGGAAGGAATTACAGAAATGGGCAGAGGCTGAAACGGTGGTATGGCAGGAGGCGAGAGCATGTCTTGGGAGGAAGAAATGGGTACCCTGATGGCATGGAAAGCATTGATATCTGGACTATTTGGAACAATATTAGATCCAGAGGAATCCGATGAAAATGACGCCCTGCCACGTGTAGCAGATACTGAGTGCGAAGGACAAACAAGCTCGTGAAGGGGGGTGGGATTAGGGGGGCAGTGAGCAAAGACTAATTGATGTTAATGTAATGGTTGTGGATTGCACTGCGTGTTTGGTTTATATTGTTGGTTGTGTTAAAAAATTAATACAATTAAAAAAAAAAAAAACAATACCTCTGTAAATACCTCCCCTCTCGAGCCCTTCGCTCCTCTACTTCTAACTCCCTCAGGGTTAGACGTTTTGCAAAAAATACAAGCTGGGGGTAGAACCCCGTCTTCGGCTGTTGCCTCCCTTTGGAACAGCCTCCCGGCCACCTTGAAACTTGAGGAAAAAAATCTTCGGTTCTGGAAACTTCTCACGACCTTCCTCTTTGCCTGTGCCTTTGCCCCCCCTTGTCCCCTGTTGATCTGTTTCTTCTCATGGCATTGTGCACCTGGCCACCCTCTGTTCTTTCGGGCCAGGTACCTGCTCACTCCGCCACCCTCCTCCACTGCCTCCATGCCATCTGCACTAGGGTTCTGTATCTGTACCCATACAGTCCCCCTCCCACGTTTCTTCTGCACTTATCAGATATACCTTTCATACTTTCACCTGCCACTTGCTGGCTGCACTACCATTGTGTAAAACCCTTATTTATTATTTATTCACGTTTTCCCTCCTCCGCTTCGCACTTTCCACTCCCCCCCCTTTCTGCACTTTACCCCCATTTTCCTTTCCCATGCACTTGCGCTTTTCTTAATTGTCACTGGGCCTAGTAAGATCGCTGTTTTTTTTCTCACTTGTTCCCCTCCCTTTCTGCCTGGTCGCGCTCTGAAACATTTGTGTACGAGCGCGATATAAATAAAATATCATTTCATTTCATCTATGTCTCCATTTCGGATTTCCATGCCGAGCAAGGGGCACTTGGTGGGCGGATTCAATCCCTTAACTTTGAGAGTCCCCAGCTTCAAGGCCTCGCCCGACCCCCTCCCTCACCTCGCGCCAATGACATGCGTACATTCGCCCCCCTACTGTGTCTTTCGTCTCACTATGGTAACCACCGACCTGTCATTCGTCCCAACCGGTTTCCCAACACCCCCTCATCCCCTTCCCTCCCACATCCACCCTACCCCCCCTAAACAGATTTCCAACCATGACTCCCACCTTGCGATGGGCCACTAGGGGCAACTGCTTGCTGCATCAGTCATTCGCAATACCTCCGCACCCCCTTACCCCATTCTCATGACACCACTAAAATTTTAGCCATCTGTTCTGCCATGTACACGTTGACCCCCTCCTTTCTTTCAGCCGGAGCCATCTGTATTCTAATGCGGGGGTGTATTACGTTTTTAAAATGTTCTGCGTCCCGGCATCTTCTTCTTAGTACTTTGTGGACCCCACGTTCTCCTGCCAAAGCGTTTGAGGCCTCTTCCAGGTCCTCAGTTGATTTGTCTCTTGAGGACCTGGAGCACTTGCTGCACCTCCGGACCGCTGGTCATGCGATAGTCTGCCTCACCTTTTTCAAATGATTAGTGCAAATGGGAAGGACCAGCGGTACCTAATGCCTTTATCAGTTAACTACTGTGTGAGTGGGTGACCATCTCTTTGGCGGGATAGTGGGACAAGTCCTGGAACACCCTGATAGTGTCTCCCTCATATTGGAAGCTCCCCAAGTGTTTAGCCTTCTCCAGGACTTCCATTTATTCTCTGTACCTCAGGAATCGGACCACTGTGGATCTTAAAGGGATAGTCCAGTAAAAGAAAATATTTTAAAAATAGATAGGCAACATTAAAAAATACTAGCACTTTTTTTTTTTTTTTTTTTTAAACTTTCTATGTAAAATATTGAGCTATTGAAGCTCAAAATTCGCAAAAGCAAGCACATGGGCGCATCCATTTTGTGAAATGGATGCCCGCCTGTGCTGGCTTTTGCGGCACTAATGAAGGAAAAGCCAGCCAGCTGTAGTAAACAAAAGCTACCGCTGGGTGGCTTTTCCTTCATTGGTGCTGTACGCGGAGGACGGGGACCGGAGACCAGAGCAGGAAAGCTGCAGCTGAATCTCGTTAAGTGCTATTTATTTTTTTGAAAAAATAAGCACTAGCTGCGTTTTTTTTCCCAAGTTTTCCGGGCTGGAAATAAAACCGCAGCTTTAAAAACGTATTTATGTTTGCGGTCGCTTTTGAAGCGACCGCAAACATAAATACAACGTTGTGTTTGAAAACGCTGCAGTTTTTCTTTCCAAGTTTCTCAGGCTCCTCCGGCTCGTCCTCCCCTGGGAGAGCACCGGAGACCCAAAGTGATAGCCACAGCAGGCAGAAACACAATGCGGTTGCGTTTGAAAACGCTGCGGTTTTTCTTTCCGAGTTTCTCAGGCTCCTCCGAGCCGGGGGAGCCTGAGAAACTTGGAAAGAAAAACCGCAGTGTTTTCAAACACAACGTTGTATTTATGTTTGCGGTCGCTTCAAAAGCGACCGCAAACATAAATACAACGTTTTTAAAGCTGCGGTTTTATTTCTAAGTTTTCCGGGCTCCTCCAGCTAGTGCTTATTTTTAAAAAAAAATAAATAGCACTTACCGAGATTCAGCTGCAGCTTTCCTGCTCTGGTCTCCGGTCCCCGTCCTCCGCGTACAGCACCAATGAAGGAAAAGCCACCCAGCTGTAGCTTTTGTTTACTACAGCTGGCTGGCTTTTCCTTCATTAGTGCCGCAAAAGCAAAAGCCAGCACAGGCGCGCATCCATTTCACAAAATGGATTTGCCCATGTGCTTGCTTTTGCGAATTTTGAGCTTGAATAGCACAAAATTTTACATAGGAAGTTTTAAAAAAAAAAGTGCTAGTATTATTTTTTTAATGTTGCCTATCTATTTTTAAAATAACGTTTTTTACTGGACTATCCCTTTAAGCCCTTGACCCCCCCCCCTCCACCTCTGTGGGCCCTCTCAAGCTGCACCTTCTTCCAGGACAAAAAGCTGATTGATGAGTCCTCACACTTTCCTTCCCACCTCCGCTACTGTCTCTCCCTTCTGTTCTCCGACCCCGAGGATACGTAGGTCATTGCGGCCTTCTCCATTTATCAAGTTTTAAAAGGGTATCTTCTCTCATCTCCAGGTCTGCCAGGTGGACTTCATACTTCATGTCTAGGAGGTCTACTTGCAGATGGTTCTTCTCCATTGCCGCCATCTCATCTTCCAGCTTGTCTAAACAGCCTTTAAGATTGCAGATGGACGACTGGATGTCAGTCCGGATTGCCTTGATCTCCTGGAAAATGTCTTTCAGATCATCTCTGGTCAGGACCGGTGCTGGAGCACCACCCCCTGCAGCCATCTTGTTATGAGTCAGAGGATTCCCTTCGTGGTTGTTCACCAGGTTCCTGCAGAATCGCTGCAGTGCCTGGACCCTGGCCTGCACCACTCGTCCACGCCCCAGACGTTCAAGGGCCTCATTCAGTGCTGCAACATATGAACCGTCTCAAGGCCCCAAGACCTCCACTCAGCCACACCCTCCTTTCTGCCCCAGCTCGTGGTTTAGCCGAGTTCCCAGTCTCCTCCGTTCCCACATGATCTCATGCGTGCGCAGCTCCACTTTGCCCCGGTGATGCTCCTCTTCTGGCTAGGGCCTGGGTGATGGTCCACAAAACTCAGACCCAAGGGGTGCCACTGAGGAGTCCCCCTTAGTTTAGCTACACCCGGGGCCCGTAGGGACACACTTCTCTACAGCGCTCCTCAATCTCTTCCTGTCTTTGGTATGAGATTTTCCCAAATAGCACCTTCTTGAGTGCTCCTAAGGTGATCCGTGCCCTGTCACTCTCTTTACGTGCTGGACCCTGTCTGGTGCCTGTGATGTTGTGTCGCCTCTCCACCCTTCAGCTGTTCTTTGGCCCTGTAGGCCCTGGTCCCCAGTTCTATGGTGTCCAAGCATACCCAGCCTCTATTTCTGAGGTAGTGGGGATGGCTTTCAACCTCAGGGTCAATTTGTGAGGTCAGTCTCCTAGTCTCCTCCTATGTGGTCCAGCTCCAGGTCCCTTCCAGGGCCGTCTCACCATGGAATTTGGTCAGGTGTTCATTCACTGCTTCCCTGGCTCGTCTTTCTTCCCTGCATATTCCTCCCTCAGCCCCTTTCTGATCAGTTCATATGAGCCTGGGTCTTCGCAAGGATCAGCACCTCTGTCCTCTTTTCCCGGCATCCCCTGTGCCTCCACGGGGCACCTTCACTGCGTGTTGGCCATTAGGAGGGCAGGCCCCATCTCCACCGCTTCCTTTGCGCTCCGCATGGAGCCATGGGAAGGCAACGGAACCATTCGCGGCCTAATGCACTCCCGGTGCCTCCTCCGCCCTCCCTCTTACCTGGAGTGCCTGGGGTCCGGGCCGCCGACTCTCATTGCCCCACTTCACTGCATCCCTGGTCGGCTGCTGTCGCTCATCGACCCTGGCGGTGCTTCCGAGGCTCAGGACAAACTTCAGGATCCCGCTCCTCGCCCGCTCTCGTGACTTTGGCCAGCCCGGGCAGGCAATGCAAATGGACCAGCTCCACCACAACACGGGGCGCCAGCTCTGTGAGGCTCTCCACGATCTTCCTGTCAGTCAGGGGAGGGCGGGCCCCTTCTTGGTGCCCTCGCTATACGAGGCCCGCGCCACGCCTCCGGGTAGTGGCATCCTCTGTGTCAGCCCCCTCCTCGCAATTTTTCCTAATGGAGGGGATCTGGCGTCTTCACCCCTTCCTTTAACTTGGGGGGGGTAGGGGAGGAGTGTGGGGGGGTGTCAACAGACTTCAATGCAGGCCTAAAACTGCCCCAGGGGATGGGGGTGGGGGGAACAGCAAGCTCCAATGGGACGAGCAGTACAGGAGCAGCAGCTTCACACAGCCATCTCCATCTGAGCCCCCTAGCGGTCTCCTCATTTTTTACTTTCAAAGCAGGGGTAGGTGGAGTTCCTAGAGAGAGGCCAAGGGGTGGAGGGGCTGGGGGGGGGGCAGTGTCAGTTTTTCTGCATAGTAGGATTTCTGCTTTCCCTGGGTTGAGGAGTAGGTGATTGGAAGTGATTCAAAGTCATTCAGAGATCTACCTCAGATAAACAAGACGCAAGGTCTGATGTAGGGGAGGGTGGGATTTCTGGCGATTTTGGAGATTATTCAAGTGTCCTAGGCATAATTGTAACAGGATAGTCCATAGGACTGAAATAGTGCGGGCAAAGGGCTGAGATATAATTATGTGTAGAACTGGCTGATGGGCAGATTTGAAAGGTGGCAGGGACACAATTTGTGTCCATCTAAGATGAAGCTGGAGATTAATTTAAGAGCTAAATCTCAGATGCTCAAGTTTTGTAGCCTGCAAATTAACAGGGAATGATCACTGGTGTCAAATGCTGCAGAGAGGTCGGGTAGGAGGAGTGAAGCAGCCCATCAGAGTTTGAGTGTCATTTCAGGTCATTCCCATATGCAAACTAAACAAGACTCGGCTCCTCGTAGGGGTCTGAAACCTGGCTGAGCTTGGTAAAGTATGTTGTGGGATTCTGTGAATATGCATAGTTGAGAGTAGGCTGCTCAGTCCTCTTGCTTGGCTAGGTGGTAGCTGTTAGAGATGCGTCCGTAGTTGTTAAAATCCAGGTGATCAAGCAATGGCTTTTTTTAGAATAAGTTTGGTGAATGAGGTTTTGAGTTCTGTGGGGAAAATGAATGAGGCATTGATGATAGAGAGGGCTAGATTTCCAGCACAGGTATGCGAGAAGATTCATTTAGCATGTGTAGTGAGACACGGATCTTCAGATGAGCCAGATGGTTGTTTGGAAGGCAAGAAGCTCTAGGAGGAGCGCTTAGTGAAGGAGGTGAAAAGTGGAGGGTTAGGGACGGGGATGGTCATGGAATTGCAAGGTTAAGGGAGTGGGAAGTCAAGGATTTTTTGTACTGTAGAGTTGTTCCTCTCTATAACTTTATTGTATACGTGTTTTGATATAGCGTCGCAGAGGATGTGTGTGTGCAGCAGAGATTTAGTGGCACAAGCAAGAGAGCCGAATTCCATAATCAATGTGAAGAGTTCACTAGATGGGACTGTGGGTTTGGTACTCTTCTCGTATAGTGTGATTTTTTTGGCTTTGCGTACTTCAGGCCTACAAACGTAAGCTCAGTACGTTAGGCAATTGTGTTTGATGAACGCTTTACAAGCCATCGACGCTCCAGTGGCCGATTGTACTTTTTCATTAGATTAAATTGTCTGGAAAACCAAGTGGCTGAGCACTTTATCCTGTTATTTGTGAAAGTTCTCAGGGGAAACAAGGAGTCAAATGCTTCCATAAAACAAAAGTCGAAGGGCGGGATGGAGAAAAAAGGGGAGGAAGGTATGGATTCTCTCCAAGTAGATTTGTGAGGTCAGGGGCTACATTGATATCTTTCCAATTGCATGCAGTTTTTCTGGATCCTGGGACAAGGAAAAGAATGGTGGAGTGACAAGTGCTAGGTAGAAGGAGGTTGTAAAATGGTATAACCATATGAGAGGGCGAGATGGCAAAATGGGGAGTAGACTAGGTGGGCCAAAGATAGCATCTAGGGTATGAGTGGCAGAGTGTGTGGGGGGGTAGAATAACTGGGGAAGTTGCATAGGTTCCAGATGGCTTAGTAGTGAGTGGGTCATGGGGTTGTGGGGCATGTCAAACCAGATGTTGAATTTGCCCAAGATTGTAAGGAAAAAGCGAGAGATCAAGATTGAGCAATTACATTGCAGAGGGAAATCAAGATTGAGCAATTACATTGCAGAGGGAATTTGTGAAGGATCCATTGTGTCCCAGGAGTGTACATAGGCAATAATGAGTGGGAGGATGTAGTCGAGAGCATGAACATTTCGAGTAAGGAATTGATGTCTGGGATATGGAGGTTGGGGTCTTTGAAAGAGCAGGAGATGAGCCTTTGTGGAGAATGGCAATGCCTCCACCCCTGCTGGCGCAGTTTGTGGTTCTGCACTATGCATTTGCAACTTGTGTGCTACTGGAAGAAAGTAATTGGGAGAACCAAGTTTCAGTAATAAACAAGATGCCTGGCTACTGTAATGAATAAGGAGAAAGATTGGACACAGACACTGTAGTGGTGGTTATACGTTTAATAAAGTAAAAGAAGGGTTGAAGACCTATTTGGCCATAACACTATGCAGGCCTTCCCTGTCTCAACAAAACGAAAGGATGTCAGTGTCAGAATGTCCAAAAATATGAAGAGTTCTCCATCCTGCGTCCAAAATCCTATCCTGACCCTTACAAACTACACCTAAAAAAAAGTGCAAAGGGGAAAAGTCTTTCAACTGTGCACCTGCAGTCTTCTTTAATGTTTCAACCTAAAGGTTCAAAAGGGGGCGTGGCTAGAGGGCTGTGCGATAAGACGTATTCCAAGAGGGCTCCTGCTCATCCAGAATGCTTTGGTCATGAAACTATGCATAAAGCTTACCATAAGCTTTCAATTTGGGAGTACAAGTGCAGGAACGTGCACTGCATGTTGACAGCACGAGTCAGGACTGTTGGATGCTGTGCTTCGTGAATAAGGAGACCAAGAAATTACTGGAGCACGCCGACTGCGGGGGTAAGATGGCGACATGCCGTAGTCAAAGGGATGGATTAAAGCAATAGCCAGCTGGAGCCGAACTCCTGCTTGCAACTGGAGCAGATTGACACTACAAGGACGGTCAGAGTTTAAAGAACAGAACAGGGATACTTCAGGGTTGCACGCTGTGCAGGGAAACAAGTGCCCGCACGACATTAAGAGAACAAACGGGCAGACAATCTTGCGGTGGTGAAGCGTGCACGAAGAAGTGAGGAAGGCTAGATTCAGGAGGAGTAGCTCAGAGATTGCGCGTTCTGCCGGGAACAAAGGGTGAACTGAACATATGGTTGTTAACCTGGCAGGGACGCAGTAAAGAGTACCGTGGCGGCTGGGAATGGACACACGGCTGGTAATGTACGAGTATGCCCGGGGCCCGAGGCACAATAACTACATTGTAACAACGACGGACACCGGCGCTTGATACTGCAGGGAATCGAAAGTTAACACCAAACGGAGAGTCTGAACGGAAGATAAGGAAAGGCATGCAAAAAAGGGTAGCAGTCACTGGTAGGGAACGATGAGAACGCAACGCACAGAATGTATAATTCTTTGCCCGTAGCAGCCGCTATTGCTGGTCTGCAGATCACGGGTGGAGTGGACACAGATGTTGGGGGCACAGTTACAGAAGCCAGGTTCTCACTCATGGTGTGCTGGACTCTGAGGAGGACTTGTTGTACTCAACCTAGACAGGAAGCAGGACACGCAAGAGAGGTACGACAGCCTACGCTGGAAAAGGCTGTGGTGGAGATCTGGCCCATTAACAAAATATTACCCTCTTTGCACTTGGGCAGTCCAGATGGCGCAGATTCGACTACGGCAGGCTGCGGTGAAGTGAAAGTGGGCTAAACTAGGCGCTATCGGAGGGAGTCCAGAGAGAAGTCTGCATGCCAACAAGAAGAGCTGTAAGACATGAAGGAGGTTAAAGTACGAGGAATGGGGAAATGCAATGCATACTATAGTGTCGTGTCTCTGGATATTGAAGTGCCTGGGCGAAAGACCAGCAGAGGTGGCAGCGATAGGAGAGCACGAGTGTGAAGCGGATAGATAGCTCCCACCTTAGAGTGGCTTCAAAAGGACACAGCTGAAATAGGAGCGCCTTATAGCCAAACGTAACCTAGGACGTGAGGTGCGGGCATTGATAGATACGAATAAGCAGACTATGGCGAAACGTGTCGCTACGCCACAACGGACCTACAGGGTACTGCATCATTTATAACGAAATAAATAGACTGCGGAACGTGGAGGAGCAGCAATGGCATCTAACCCAAATAAAACCAAGGGGATGCAATCATCGATTGACAGTTTCCATAAACCAGCACAAATAACTAAATTTGCGAAAGCAACGGGGCAAGATGCACAGAATGAAGAAGCCCCCAGATGGAGTGATGAACACATCCTGGAGGCCATTGCAGAGCTGAAGACATCTTTAGAATTCAAAATAGACGCCGTCAATCTCCTCAGACATGATGTTAAAGCATTGGCGGAGCGCACAGGAGTCCTGGAAATGGAGGTGAAAGCCAACACAAGCAATTGCAACGCCAACTCCCAAGATGTTTCTAAGCTACAACAAGTGTGAAATTTGGAGAACAGAGTGGAGGAGGCGGAAGGGTGGACATGCAGGAACAATGTAAGCATTGTTGGGCTCCCTGAGTGTGAGGAAGGCTTGGACGTGACAAATTTGATCAAACACATGTTGCTGCAGGAGATTGGAGCCGAGTCACTCACTCAGGGATTCACAGTGGAAAGAGTGCATAGAGCTCTGATGAGAAGACCACCATCCGGCGCCCCACCTCGGCCCGTTATTGCCAAGATTTTGAACTATAGGGACAGGGAAAGGATCCTGGAACATTTCCAAAAAGGTGGAACGATAAGTCTCTACTTATCGTTCCACCTTTCAGTAATGTTCCAGGATCATCACGGCATACCCGGATTACACTTCTTTGGTGCAGAAAGAAACAGAGACTGAACTATGTGTCGATCAAGAGGAGGTTACGTGTAGCTAATCTTAAATACATGGTGTTGTTAACGGCAAGGATGCAGATCTTACACAAGGGCCGAGCTGATTTTCTGGAGACCCCAGAAGACGTATCTTTTTTTTTTATTTTTTATTTTTATTGCCACAAATGCCTTTAAAAAACAGATAAAACATTACAAATTGTCCACTCCTCCCTCCTTAAAATGTCCGTATAACCCTCGGCTATCAAAGCTTTAACATCATTTACTTGCGGGCCGCATTTAAGCCTTCGTCCACTAGGGACTTCTTTGCTGCGTTATCACTGCTTATGTTCTTGTTTTCGGTATTACATCAGCAGCTTTTTCTGCAGGCTCAGAAAGCGAATTAGGGCGTAGTTCAGTTGCTTCTCCCGACTATCAAACAGTGCTTGCCACCAGGCGTCTGCAATTGGCGTTTGGTATTTCATAAACTGTGGCACCAATGTCAAGGATCTCTCCCGATGTAATCCCTTGCAATAGAGTGTCAGGTTTTTTAAGGTTTCTTCCCTCTGATTGGAGAATCTACACTCTGTGTTAAAGTCTTCTGTTGTACGTAACTCTCTTGACCACTCTTGTTTTAAAAGCATTTAGTCGAAAATGTATAAACAGGTCTCTGCTGCCATTGTCTGGGTACAATTCAATATAATGCTGCAGGGTATTTAGGTTTCTGGCTTCACACGGGACCTCTTTCATTAAGTTGTTGGACGACCTTGAGGCCCCAGTCAAGATCCAATCCAAGCGCCAGACTAATTTTTGCAGCATTTGGATTGTCATGTAAGGTTTTTAGATCAATGTCATAGAAAGCCAGAATTTCCTCGCAGCGTTTGTTCCATAGAGACAGTAGACATCTGGGATTTCCCTTGCTTGGGTTGTGCAATATTTCAAATTTCAAGGCCACTTTCTTCATGGTCACCTTTCGAAAGAGACTCAACAGGTTCCAGCTGACTCGTGCGTTGATTGATATTATGTTTAGCTCGTATCTGATACATGCAGTTGATGTTCCCTTTGGTAATTGCAAGACTTTTACCCAGAATATGTTTTCTAAAGTGGACCAGACGTCCGAAGAGCATCCGAGAGCATTTTCTGCGCCAAAAATAAGGGCCGGCACTACCTTTCGGCAGTAAAAATTCCTTACAGGTTTTATGGAGAACTTTCCGTACTTCTTGTGTAGTACGCTTGCTTGACATGCAAATTGCCGGCATTTGGTTCTGGCTACCTGTTCCCAGGGACTGTTGTTCAGGTTTGTGTTAATTTGCATGCCCAAGTATCTTATGTTTGTTGTGTTACTTAGGCACTCTTTCCCCAGGTGCCATTTAGGTTTTTTCTGTTTTGATGTTTTCAGGTTTTGCAGCGTTAGCACCTCGCACTTTTTTGTTAATTTGTAGACCATTAGCTCTCACATATTGTTCCATGGCATCCATCCTTCGCTGCAGACCTATTGGTGTAACATCTAATAATATCAGATCGTCTGCATATAACATCCAGCTTATTGGCGCGCTGTGTATTTTTGGAGAGAATGATCGTACACCGTCGATAGCTCCTCCAATATCCAATAAAAATAAATTAAATATTATAGCAGCCAGTGGGCAACCCTGTTTAACCCTACAGATGGTGTTTATTGCTTTGGACAGGGTGTCTTTTTGATCTAGGCGAACTTTGATGCTTGTGCCAGTGTGGAGCTCTCTAATGGCTGCCATCAGATCTTCCGGACATTCCCACGTCTTCAGTTTATCCCATAATAGCTCCCTGTCTATGCTATCGAAGGCGTGTGAGAAGTCTATCAATGCAAGGTACACCTTGGTTCCTGTTCTTATGGCTTCCATTTTAAGGAGATTTATCAGAAGGAGATTCAAGGCGCATCCTACTCCCTTGACAAAACCAGTCTGTCGTGGGTCAAGATGTTTTGAGTCGGCTGCCCATTTACAAGTTGTTGTTGTAACAGGGTCGCGTACACTTTACCCAGCACATCTAGGAGCGCGATCGGTCGATAGTCCTTCGGGTCAGCACAGTTCCCTTTCTTGAAGACTGGAATAATTATTGCGCATTTCCATGATTCAGGGCTTTTGCGGTTGGCCGCTATTCTTTTAAACAGCGCGTGGCAAAGTTCTGCCCACATCTCCGGGTTTTCTTTGATTGTGTAATTTGTTAAGCCATCAGGTCCTGGTGCTCTGGAGGAGCTGGCTTTTTTTATTACCTCCTCGTTGTCACTTTTTTCGAAATCTAGCTTCCAG
Organism: Ambystoma mexicanum; assembly: GCF_040938575.1. Taxonomy (NCBI): domain Eukaryota; kingdom Metazoa; phylum Chordata; class Amphibia; order Caudata; family Ambystomatidae; genus Ambystoma; species Ambystoma mexicanum. The sequence goes on along the minus strand of NC_090929.1, from coordinate 1,269,768,913 downwards.
GTTTCATGGATGGGTGATGGACTCTCAACTGTGGTTCTTCTTTTGCTGTACAGTTTCGAAAAGTGTTTGACCCACTCAGCTTCAGCAATTACATTTGTCAATAGTGCCAATTGCGGGGCTCCTTCGTTATTAATTATCTTCCAAAATTCCGAGGAATTTTTGTTTTGCATTTTTTCCATTATTAATTCTGCATCGTTTCGCAGCATGGCTGCTTTATGTGTTCAGAGCCAATTTTTTAATTTTTGTTTACATTCTCTTTTCGCAAATTGGTAGCTGTTGGAATCGGTTTTTGATATAGGTCTTATTGGCGCTCTCAATTCGCTCTTCCTTTTTCTCACCTCTAGATCGAATTTATGTTTTGCAACAAAGCCGCAGGATTTAGAACTCTGTTTTTCTTTGAAAGCTGCTAGGAGATGGGTATATTCAGTTTCTTTTTGCTCCTCCACATATGTGGTTTATATGTGTTTAAAGGGATGGTCTAGTAAAATGTTTTATTTAAAAAATAGATAGGCAACATAAAAAAAAATACTAGCATTCTCCGTTTTAAAACTTCCTATGTAAAATTTTGAGCTATTCAAGCTCAAAATTCGCAAAAGCAAGCACATGGGCGCATCCATTTTGTGAAATAGAGGCCCTCCTGTGCTGGCTTTTGCGGCACTAATGAAGGAAAAGCCAGCCAGCTGTAGTAAACAAAGGCTACCGCTGGGTGGCTTTCCCTTCATTAGTGCTGTAGGCGGAGGAGGGGGACCGGAGACCAGAGCAGGAAAGCTGCCTTGCTGGCGTTGAGGCAGAGATCTTTGGCAGAGCACCATGCCTGAATAGCAGTCAGGCAGTCAGGTATAAGGTAGGAAGAGGAGAAGGTGGTAGGGGAAGGCAGCCGGAAGGAGAGCTGTGTCTCGTCTGCATAACACTGGAAGTGAGGAGAGTAGGTGGAGATCTCGTGGGCCAGACGGGCCAGGTAGATGTTGAAGATCCATGGCGATAGGATAGAACCCTGAGGGACACCACAGCTAGAGAGTGATGTGGGAGAGAAAAGGACCTATTTGAACTTGGGAGGGTCTGTTCAAGAGGAAAGAGGTAAGTCACGCCAAAGCCCTGCTATGATGCCTAGGGTATCACAGACGGTTTAGAAGGATGGAGTGGTTGACAGTGTCAAAAGCAGAGGAGAGATCGAGGAGGATCAGAACAGAAGTAAAGTTAGAATCCAGATTAGAGAGTAGGTCTTCTCTGGTATTCAGAAGAGCAGTTTCAGTGCGAAGGGTCATTTGGGGATGACCAGCTTCTCCATGAGTTTGCCCAAGAAAGGGGTGATGGAGATAGGTCGATAATCTGCCGGACATGAGGGGTCAGCAGATGGCTTTTTTAGGAGAGGGTGCACAAGGGAGTGCTTGGCTTGAGGTGTTGAGAGAAAGAGCCTGTGGCAAACGAGTGGTTGCAGAGGCCAGGCAAGGTGGGGTGAGAATGTCAATGTTGTCTTTTATGGTTCTGGAGGAGCAGAGCAGCACCTGTTTAGAGGAGACTTTCATAGAGCGGACAACTATAGAGATCTCTTCTGGTGCAATGGCAGAGAGGGAGGGGAGTATGGTATGGGTATCAAAAGAGGTGAAAGATGAGGGGGGCAGATGAGAGGACAGGATGTCACAAGTTTTTGGGAAAGAGGTCAGAGGATAGCAGGGAGAGGGTCAGAGGCACTAATCCAAAATAGAACCGCACCAGGCGGCCAGGAAGACAAAAACAATAGGTGTGCTGCAAGTGCACAGATGTTAAGTTCAGAGACAAGTTTGTGACGTCCCCAAGTTAGTTTTTTTCCAAAAGGCACTCTAAAGCACACAAAATGGAAATGGCTGCACAGATGGAAGTACACTTTGAATTTTCTTTGCAAAAAAGGCACTCTTAGGCATGCATAACAAGGTGATGATGTTATTGGTGCGGGCCAGAAGTTATAGATGGGTTCCTTATGCTTGGTCCCTGCTTCCTCCCTCGGCTGGCCTTTCCTCCTTTCTCTGTATTCCAGCTGTCCTGTCTGAGTGTCTTCCACTAGGTCTTGCTTCCATCATCCGTCAACCTCTTGCTGTCATCTGCTTCTACGCTTGCTACAAGACGCCACCACATCACTATGCGTTGTCCAAGGGTTTTTTGCCCTATGGACTTTTTTCCAGGTTCTGTCCCCTAGGTTACCAGGGCCATTGTACAGTCAGGTCAAGGTGGCTTCAGGGACAGCCACCCTTACCTGCACAACACACTTACAAGAAGTAAGATAATTATAGGGAACTTAATGTGTATGCATTTATTCTATGCATATGTTCTAGTATGTTTATAGACACTGTTGAATAAAGCAATACAACAATACATTTTCCTCTCCCTTTATGTACAGTGCTTGCAGCCAGAAGTGGTCTTTTTTATAACAAAGCTTAGTTTGGTTTCAACAACAAAGCCCTATTGATGGAATTGCTACACATTCCTAAATGTCTATATTGTGCAAGTAAATTGCACAACCACACATATTCCAGATTCCATTGTATTCCTATTTCCCAAACAATTTCTATGTTCCTGTTCCTAATATCTACCTGAAGAAATGAATAGAAATACAGGGTACGAATTAGAAGGTTGAAGTACGGAATAAACATCAACGATTAGCATACTGATAGGGCTGGAGAGAAACACATGGACACAAAGACCCTGTTCTCTTGTGAGATTACAAAAATGTAACCATTACCGTTGCCTCTAGCAAACCAACACATTTCCCAAATTCAAAACTAAACAAACATAAGCGCAGGTGATTGTGAATACGCAATGCAAAATGGGAAAATTCTCATAATGTCTGAAGTAAACAGGTGTAGCCTCTATTGCTAAAACTAGAGCAAGCAAAAGAGCAGAAAAAGGTGCCAGCTATGGCGGATGCTGTTTAGGATCCGTTCCCTACTACACATGAGCATTGCATTCGTTGTTGCCCCGGGTCAATACACATCGGTCCTTTGTACTGAGACTGTCCTTATCTCAGGGGACAGAGCAGGACGCCTAGGCGGCCTCAATCTGAGACATGCTGGAACATGTAATGTTGTTACTATTAACTTACCAGTCCTGAAAAAGATGGTCTAAACCGTTTGTACCATCGAAACCGGTCGACCTCCTTGGTTATGGTGCTTTACATAACCTCAGGAGATATCACCCCTAAGTCAGAGGGGGTACTCCATGTGTTTAGTATATTTCCCTCAGGTGGAGTGAGCCTTTTAAAAGGATATCCCATGCAGACTGGGATTCGTTTTTATACTGTGGATTTCATTCCATGAGTAAACCATCCACATGTGGCCAAGTTGTAGCCTATGGGTGAATATAGTATTGAAATTCCCATGGCACCACCCACCACATGCTAGCTTCTCAGATGTTCTTCACAAGATCCAATCACATGACTTGGTGTTGAAATCCTTGTGTTGGTTTTACGCTGGACGTTGTTACTCTTTCTGTTGCAATTAAATATATGTTGTGAGTACTGCCCACAAAATTAATGAGAACTAGGGACAGTCTCTCCTTGATCTATCCCTCTTAGATAGGCGGTGCGCCACTCGCCATCTAGGGACTGGCACTCCTGCTAGGGTTAGGGTGTTCTTCTTGAGGGTCAGATAGGCCATTGTCTCCCTAATGTGGTATGCAAATTTGTCTCGATTGTCATTTGTTTGACCTCTGCACTTTTTACTCCCAAAGAACGGTTTAGGTTGTGTTATGGGGACATTGAAAGTTAACCTCCACTCAGTTTCACCAGAAACAGATCACAAAATCATGTGCCTTCTTTGGAAAGGGCTTTATCTGATCTAAGCGTCTAGGAAGATCCAGTTTGTTGTTAAAGAGGTCAGCTTCCCTGCTAAGGAAATTAGATTTAATTGGGTGAAGGAAATGGTGCCAATAAAAAAAAAATACTTGTTAAAAGAGGGGATTGCCTACTTGCATACTATGTGGTTTACCCTGTCAATGTCATGGGTCCATAATGAAAAAAAACATGTGTGCACTAACAGGTACATGCACACACAAGCTTTCTGGATCCCAAAATAAGATATTTAGAGAAACAGTTACATATTGATGTCCGACTTAGTTAAAAAGTATTGCTAGGAGTGTCAGATCAACAATTATGGTATTGTCCTGGTGCAGTGCAGTTAGTAATTTATTTAGGCCAGGCCTCAAACTTTCCACTCAGCACAAGCCATTGGCTCGTTATAATGGACACTGCGAGTAAAAATGGTGTACAGTCTCTATATGGAGAATTGAGGTGGCAAGTGACTATGCCTGGCTAGTAGCTTGCAACTCGAGATGTGTACCCCAGTTTATGTATTAAATCATATTTCAATTGTAAGTTATATGATGCATTTACTAGTTTTTGTATTATTAGTCAGACAGTTGTGAAGGTAAGATGCCAGGGCTGGCTCTAATACAAAGGGAGCAACTCTGGGGGAGGAGGCAGAGTTTGGAGGGGCTCTCAGTAGTGGTGTCCTTGTCCTGGACCTTGTTGGAGCCATAGGTTGGTCACAAGGTACGCTTCACAACACCTTTATTTTGTATAAATGGTTACGGTAACCCTTTGCATAGAAAGCATGGGGAAAAAGGAGTGATAATTGTGCGTGGGTTTACTGTTTATGATGCTGGTCTGTTTCCAGTGGCCCTGCTCTCACTTGCTTGTTTTAGGTTTCTCACAGTCACGAGACCAGAAAAAGAAATAACTTGAACCAGGCAACTCGATAAATGCAGCTGGTACACCCAACTGCAGATATATAACGTGTGTGCGTGCTTCCTCGCAACGGAAACAAAATGAGAATGCAAACAATGGACCAGATAAAGTCTATAGAATGGTGGGGGTGTTTTTTTCATTGTAATGGCCAGTATGACTACCACTTACATCTTGTTGGTAATTATTCTGCAGTCTGTTGTGAATCGCTGCTTTTACATTTTAATTATCGAGGAATTGCAGTAGTCCATTATATTACGGGAGGATAGGGGAGGGGGAGGGGGAGAATGTAGAGGCGTCTGGCGAAGAAGAAGCAAAACTATTTTGGTATATCCCCGAACGTAGTTGTCAAATGGCCTTCCAAAAGTAATTCAGGGCACAGAGACTTGGTGCAAATTCAGGAATGCTAACAGTGCACATTCTAATCTTCCATTATGGTTTGTTCTCCTCAAATGCAGAAGCTTCCAGGTGTCTTTAAAACATACAATGTCCTAGACCATTAATTTTTTATAGCTGTGACGAAGGCCGCAGCCTGACTTGTGAACTGACAATGAGATAATGAAATTGCCCAGATAAGGCGCCCAGGGGATACTAAGGCCACCCCACTGTGCTCCTGGTCAAAAAACACAACGGTCACATGGCTCACCCCCTTAAAATCTTGGCAATAACCCCTTTAGCTATGTGGGCTTGCTGTTAGAGTCAAGGTACGCATTGGGCAGACCGAAAATCTCCTGTGCCAGAATGGATGCATCCTCTGTGCCGAAATCTCCTGGGGCAAAAAGGAACATCAGGTACCGCTGGTCACCCAGTCGGGTTTGTTGATTTAGCTTGCTGCATTTTATTACCCGATTACTTTTACTTTGCCCATCATTTTACCCAGTTTCATTTATTTCTTTTTATAACTCGCTTTGCGAGTGCGGCGGCTGACTGGGTGCCTAGTCTTGTCATTTGAAACAACGTTTGTTAATATTCTTCTTTTAATTATTTTAATGTCTTTGTGCTTTCCTTGTAGCTGGACTTGCCAGCAGGAAGGTGCCTGGCTTCCTCCCCTGCCTTCCAGGGTCTCGTGCCTGGAAGTAGGAGGTCTTTACTTTCTTTCACCCACACACTGGGTAGCCAGGAGTCTGTCTTCACTCTTTTCACAGTGGGAGGGACCCGCATGCTGTGATAGTATGTGTATAAGTGTAATGACCCCTTGGAAGCGCAGCAGATGAGCGCAGCGGGCTAGAGGTTTACGTGCCAATGTCCAGCCCATTTGCGCACATCCAGGGACGCAGAACAAGCATGGGCTACCCCCTCACACTCTACTTATTGTGGCTCGTACTACTTGGTCCTGTGAGGACCTCCTACATCTCGCCCTGCAAAACACCTACCTACGCATATGGCTATTGCGCCCCCTGTTGCTGTTATCAACATTGGACTTTACAAAAGCCTGGTTGGTTAATGCGTGATCTCTGGGCAGGCATGCTGCTTAATGGCATGACCTGCTCACTGAGCTCAGCCCTGATCTCCTCTGTGTCGCAGAGACTTTGCTGAAGGACAGCTCCGGTCCTGCGGTTATTCAAGCACTACCTGACACATAGCAGCCCACACTGGTGGTGGCACTGTGATTATAAAGCCCCTCTTATGGTTACCCTCATTCCCCTTAACCACAACATTAAAACTGAAGCTCTCTTGGCCCGCACTGCGTTCACGCCTTCTTTCTCCATTCACATCCTTATGATGCACAACCCTCCCGGGCCTGACCCTCTTTTGCAATCAATTCCCTGAGCTCACTGCCGCCCTGCATCAGGAATGACCAAATCTGCTGATTTTGAGCGATTTTAAACTGAAATGTAATATTTCGAAACCAATCTTGGTGGGTCAATTTAGTGACGCTATGGCCAATCAATCTGGAGCAGCTGGTTCATGACCCTACACATGTGCCAGGGAACACCGTGGACCTGATCTTTGCCCGACCATCTCTGGTCTCGGCTTTTTCGCCGTTCCCGATTTGGTCAGACCCCTATGTTGTCCCTTTTCTGCTTCACATACCCACTCCTCGAGTAGAGCTCAGTCATTGGCATAGGGTATCTCACGAAGACATTATTTCTAACATCCAAGCTAGTTGTAATGACACGGTTAGTGGACTTCTCTTGCATAGCACAGATTCTAACGGCTGTCTCCGACTCCCCCGCCCCCTTGAAGCTGTCCAAGGGTACTTTCCTGCCCGTCGGAGCAATGGTTCAATGATGTTGAAATCTCTGTCAAAATCAGTGCCAAATGGAACGTAGGTGGCGCTCTTCCTATGCCTTGGAAGATAAGACTCTGATTCAAACAAACTTCCAATACCTACCAGCAGGCGAATCACCTTGCTTAAACTAACTTCTATACCAACAAAGTGGAAGGTGCACTGAATAAGCCAAAGGAGCTCTTGGTACTGTGGTACATTCTCTCTCCACCAAGATAGTTTATTTTGCAGGTATCACCCCGTTGCAAGTATTAACAAAGCTACTAACTGTAGTGACGACCTTACTCTTAGTCCCCTTTCCTCCGTACCTTTGGGACATTCTGTCCTGCGGGACGGTAGCACTTTTTGAAGCATCACAAATATATTTGTGGTCCCTTTTTTTTTGTTGCATGGGGCCACTGCGCATGGGTGTAGCGCCGCATTCCAGAGCACTGCCCAGTGCATCGCCCTTCAGTCCTTTTCTATTGCCAAAGTCGAAGGACAATTAAGCAAATAGAGTCAACTTTATAGAGGGCAAGGCGGGCAGGTGCATAGAGGAAAGGGGACTATGGACTAGGAGTAAGGTAGTCACTATGGTGAGTAACTTTGTTATACTCCTACGTCCCATCCCCTTTCCTCCATACTTTTGGGAGATTTCCAAGTATTGAACTATGAAAGGGTTTTTGAGCACTGCCTGGCCAAACTGGGCATCAGCCCGGGAACTGAGATCAAGGCAGTAGTTCTTACAGAAAGCCAAAGGCGAGGCCCATGTAGCTGCTTTGGCAATGGTCTCCCAAGGAACACTTTTCTGAAAAGCAACAGCCGCTGCTTTCCCTTGCACCAGATGTGCATGGATGCCCTTTGGAGCTTGCAGGCCTTGTACTGTATAAGCATCCGAGACTACTTCCGCGGACTGCAGATTTTGTAAAGAACTCCAAACACCAGAAACACTATTCCATTTAATCATGGTGTGCCCGATGTTGAAAGAAAAAAGAACTATTCAGAACCTTTTTTGGTATTTCCAATAAAGAGATGACAACAGAAGAAAGATGGGCGAATCTGCTAAGAGGAAATGATCAGTGGCTAATAATTACAATAATTAAATTCTGGACTGAGATCATGAAATGAGTCGAAATGAATGGACCAAATGAAATTTTTCTTTCTTTTTTTTAACTATAGAATTGAAAAAGAATGTAATGTAAAGTTTGTAAAATCAAACCAAACATTTAATAAAAATAAAAAAAATTTAAAAATAAGCATCCGAGACACACAAGGCAATCCAGCACGAGATGGAAGCTTTGGAGGCAGGGCTTCCATTCAAATTCCCAAACCTTAAAGAGTTGAGGAGACCTTCTGAAGTTGCTTGTTCTTTGTAGGTAAAACTTCAGTGCCCTCCTAACGTCCAAGTTATGGAGGACTCTTGCTGTATCTGAAGCTGGGTTTGGAAAGAAGACCGGCAAAGAAATTGATTGGTCGATATGAACATCTGAAACAATCTCTGTAATGAAGGATGTCTGTCTGCGGAGCACTAGTTTGTCCTTATGAAAAACCAAGCAAGGATGCTCGGTAGAGGGGGCTTGCCACTCATGTATTCTTCTGGCCGATGTGACCGCTATTAAGAAGAGCACTTTCCAGGTTAGGAACTTTAGTTCTACAGTGGCCAGCAGCTCAAAGGGTCTGTGACAGAGCAGTGAGGACGACATTGAAATCCCATTTACGATGAGGTGGCTTGACAGGAGGAAAAAGATGAAGCAGCACAGCAAAATGTCTCTTTAGGGCTGGATTTGTCAGAGTGAAAGAGCAATTATCCGTGCTAAGGTAAGGCCCAATGGCAGACAAAGAAGTTCTGCATGACAAAATGGGGATGCCCGTGGCCGCTAGATGTGATATGAACGACAGTCAATAGAAGCTAGACGAGGGTCAAGCTGCTTGGCAAGGCTCCAGTGACAGAAAGCCATTTGCTTTTGTACTGGGTTCTTGGTGAAGATGTGCATGCCACCTGAATTATATGCATACTGTCCTCCAAGAAACTAACTGCGCTAAGGTTTTGAACTCGGAAACTATGCTGCTAAGCTGAAGAATGAAGGATGGATGATTGTTCTGGTGCAGAAGATTGGGGATCTGCAGCAACCTGATCGGATTGCGTATGGACAGGTGCTGAAGTTCCGAGAACCACAACCTGGCTGGCCACCAAGGAGCCATGAACAGCAGAGTGCAATTCTTGGCACTCCAGAGTTTCCAGAGCAAACGATGAATCAATGGCAGAGGAGGGAAGGCATAAGCTAGCATGTTGTCCCACGGAATCTCGAGCACATCCCCCAAGAAAGATGCATCAAGTCATCTCTGGAGGCATAGCACGGAAGCTGTTTGTTGGCTGAAGTCGCAAACAGGACCACCGGAGTGCCCCACTGCAAGAAAAGGTGGAAAAGAACATTCTCGCTGATCTCCCACTCTCGGTGTTCCACAAACTGATAGCTGAGGAAATCCGCCACAATATTGTTCCGCCCCGCAATGTGCACTGCCTCTAGCCAGATATGTTTCAGCACTGCCCATTCCCAAATCTAAATGGCCAGATTCTCAAGTGGCAGAGCCCTGGTGCCTCCCTTTTTGTTCATATAGAACATAGCCACCAAATTGTCTGTGCGTATTCTCACTACCTTTCTGCCAATGGAAGGTCGAAAAGCTTTCAACACCAGAAACACTGCCAAGATTGAGGTAATTGATATGAGAAATTGTGTCCCGAGAGGTCCATAAGTCGAAAACCTACAGACGATTCAGCGTAGCCCCACACCCTTGAAGGGAGGAGTCAGTCATTATTGTGAATTGCGGTGAAGACTACTGAAAGGAGGCGCCCACTGAGAGGTTGGCGGGAGTAGACCACCATTGGAGATTCGCCAGAATAGATCACGGGATTGCTATCATTCGGAAGTCTGGCTCTGAAGCTTGAGACCAATTGCTCCGTAGCGTTAGTTGTGTGCGCCTCATCTTTAGCCTCGCCAGATGAAGAGCCAGAAGATATGAGGGCATGAGGCCCAGGAGCCTTTGAACCCCAATCACCAGGCTGACCTGTGGGATGCGTTGAGAAACAGACGGCAAGTGAATGAAAAGTCTGCTATCCTGTCCTCTGTTAGAAAGATCTTGGCTTTGATGGTATCCCAGCGAAAACCTAAGAAAATCAGGTCCTGAGAAACCATCATCGACGACTTTCGCCAGTTTACCGACAGCCCAACTCGGAACAATAGCTGGAGAAGGGACTGAAGATTGTTTGCTGCAGTCTGTAGACAGTGACTCAGAAGCAGCCAGCCATCCAAATATGGATAGACGTGTATTCCTTGAAGCCTGAGGAACGCTTCAATGACCGCCATCATTTTCATAAAGACCCATGGTGCTTAACTGAGACCAAAGGGGGGGGACCCTATATAGGGAATGTTCCGTCCCTACTAATAAGCGAAGGAATTTGCAGTGTTGAGGCCACATCAGGATATCCGTGTAAGCATCCTGGAGATCTACTACGCTGAGCCAATCACCCTTCCGAAGAGAGACTCTGATCTGGTTGGGCGTGATCATCTTGAATTTCTCTTAGGAAAGGGAAAGGGTGAAGTTGGACAGGTCTAGGATAGTGTGCAGGCCAGCCTGGTTGGGTTTAGGCACTGAACAGACTGGAATACAATCTCTCCCCTTGTTCCGATGGAGGGACATGCTCCACTGCCCTGAGGTCCAAGAGATTCTGCACCTCAGCCCTGAAAGGAGACCCTGTTTGTTGTAGAGGGGGTGAGAAGGTGGGGTATCTGGAAGGGGTAGCCGAAAGTCTGCACCGGGCGACGGACAAAACCCACTGGTCATCTGTTATGGTCTTCCAGATCTCCAGATGAGACGAAATCCGTCCTCCCACTGAAGACTTGTGGGACCGATGAAAAACAATGTTGTAGATTTATCGAAGGCAGGGACACCTGTAGCCAAAGAGGAGGTTGAGGCCCAGGAGAAAAACCGCCCACCTTGGCTCTGTTTGCGCAGAGACCCACTGGAGGAACGATCTGCCTGGCATGCTCTTCGGTCCTGAAACCCAAAGAGAATCTTGATCAGGATTCTGATTTCTTAGTGCAGGACATTTTAGACAGAGCAGGTTTTGCTAAAACAGACAAAGACTTGGCTGTCAGTGTACTCGCTTTTGTTTTGTTCAGTTCCTCGTTAGTGGAGGAATGGAAAAGCTCTTTTCCCTCAAAGGGAAGGTCAAGCACCTTTTCTTGGGCCTCCCTTGAAAACTTTGTAGCCTTGTGCCACACCTAGCGGGAAACATCGACCCAGATCATAAGGCCCCTGATGAAGTGTCCACATGATGGGCTGCAGCCTGAGCAGATTCTGAGCCAACACCCTGGCATCAGACAGGCCTTACTTAAAGTCCTCCAGCTTGTCTTGAGGAGTACAGTCTCGGAATTCTGGCAATTCCTTCCAATAACTTGAGGTTGGCTGCCGCAAGTATGACCGCTGCGTTTGCCTGATGTAGCTGAAGCCCTCCATTGGCAAAAAACCTTTTTCCGATACCGTCGAGGATCTTGTCTTCTTTAGATAATACCTGTGAAGCGGCGGTGGAAGAGGAGAAAGAAGGTGGCTTAGATTGAAACGTAGCCGCCGCCACAACTGTAGAGGAAGGAAGTGGGCAGGAAGCTAAAGGAATGTCTTCTGATGACTGGAGCTTATAGCAAGCGTCAATAAATTATGCAGGCTACTGCGAGCATGTCTTTTGGAAGAAACAGACCGGAGCGGTCTGGTGACTTTAAGGTCAGGGCCCCCGAGAGAGCTCCTGCTTGCAAGGCTGGGGGATCCGGAGTTGGAAGTTCTAGCAACGCCATCAAATCCAACACCCGGTCATGAAACCCTTTGATAGAATGCAGCAGGTCCTCATCATCTTAGTCTTCTGCCCCTCGTCCTTTTTGGCGGGAACTGAACGCTGTTCCAAAAGATGTGCTGCATCAGGCCTCTTTAGCACAGGTGGCTGTACAACAGGAGTTGGCAGCACCAGACAACCTCCTTCCTCTTCGGTCACTTCTTGCGGTAGGAATTGCTTTGTGTCCCTGCAATGTGTGGGATGAGTGAGCACATGTAGCAAGTGCCATTGGTGCTTCCTCGCCCCACCTTCTTCATCTCCCTATACCAGACCTTTTCCGATGCCAGGTCCCCTCCCTCCCTAACTGCACTATAGTACTGTATTATACTGGATATACTTTGCATAGTGTGCGTTTCTCCTCCACCATAAGCAGACATACTTGTGTTACTCCTATGTATCAAGAACTAGAAGAGGAGAAGAAAAAAAAAAAAAAAAGAGAAACACAAAACAATCGAATCCCTATAAATGTTACATCACTTTTTGTTCTACCACCATTTCCCCTAATGTTTTCGTTCCCCTCTCCTCTTTCGGGGCTCTGCTGAAGAACCTTGCTGCAGTGCATAATGCAGGGCTAGAAATTGAGGGGAGCTGGGGGATATTTAGCTCCTACGTCTAGTATAGCAGAGCCTGTTTAGCTTGAAACAGCTACCAGGAGCTACTTTTGGCGAGGGAGAGTGACTAGGAGTTCCATAGACGAAGAGTCAAGGAGTTAATTGTGTGCAGCAGTAAGTGCCTGACAGAAATTGCTTAGTACAAAAGTGATCACCTTCCAATAATAAGTGCAAGCCTTTGGCAACACAAGTCAGTGGGTGCCCAAAGGCAACTACTTTGATGGGGCGGAAGGCTGAGGGTGACTGGGTGGAAGACCAGGATCCAGAAGGACAGATAAGGTCCCAGGCCACTAATCCCAGCGACTGCGGGGTATTAGCACTGCGGCAAGGGGGAAGGAGGAGGTGAAGAGTAAAGTCTTGAGGAGTATCCCGGATTTGAGGAGATCTGTCTCAAGACAGAGAGGAAGGGGAGGCTGTTTTAGAGGAGGGAGCCAGCCGAGGAGAGAGATCTGCCACCAGCTTGCTGCTTAAAAAAGCACCTGAAATACAGAGAGTTGGAGTTGGAGGAGCGTAAAGATCTGGAAGGAAAGTATTTGGTGAGAGCAAGTTGTAGATTGATTAGTCCACAGCCCCAGACAGCCTTAAGGATGAAGAGGGATTTGAATTTGATCCTTGCAGCAACCGGGAGCCAGTGGAGGGTTTTTCAGGATGGAGAAATATTGTCCTTGGGCTTGAAGCCAAGGTTAAGTCTTGCAGCTCTATTCAGGACAAGCTGGTGGGGGCGGAGAGAGGAAGAGCGTAGATTGAGGAAGAGGCTGTTGTAGTAGTCTAGCCTAAAGAGTACCAGAGCTCTAGAGACGTTGAGGTTCTGTGCAAAAGTGAGGAAAGGAACGATACCTCTGAGGAGGTGGAGTTGAAAGTGGGCCTTCTTGGCAAGGTCCAAGATGTGAGGGAGAAAAGAGAGGAGTCGAAGAGGACTCCAAGGTTTCTGGCTTCAGATGCAGGAGAAGGGGTAGAGCCCGTAGAGGGTGGCCACAGTAAATGGAGGAAAGAGGGAGTGGTAGTCCCAATAGGAAGGATCTCAGTCTTGCTGGAATTGAGGCAGAGATAACTGGAGGCACACCAGGACTGGGTAGCAGACAGGCAGTCGGGAATGGTAGAGGAAGTCCCAGGACACCAGGGTCGTAATGCCCTGGTATTTCCGAGAGTCACAGAGGCGGAATGGTAATACAAGTCTAGCGGTAACCAGGCGGTTTTACCGCCGGACTCGTACTGAGGCCCAATGTGTCAAATACCCACAAAAAATGATAACATTTACTATATTGAAAGTGGACATACGAAAATGTAGTTTCCATTCCTGCGATCTGTTCGGAGCAATTACTCAGCGTGACAACGAGAGAATGGAACTTCCTGAAATTATGTAACCTCAACTATACATATTATTTGTGTGATTAAAAATGGCATGTGTGCTATATGCATAATGACCAATTCAGCAACGTGCAAATGTGCGATTTAATCAAAAGAATTGACAGTACGTTATGTTGAATGATATCTATACTGCACACTATAGAAAACTGAGTGCATAGCTTGCAGTTTGTTCATCTGTCCAGTAATGATTGTTATTGGTGTACAGTTTAAAGAGGAGTGAATAGATGTTTGATTTTTTGGGATGTATTGCTTACTGGCCTTGTTATGGGTTGTTACCTGGAGCATATTGTGACAATTATTCATCGAAGACCTGCAACCACAACCTGTATGCCAGCTAATGATATCTAAACAGCTTTGTCCTGTGGAAGATCCTGGTGTGCCGTCACTGTTGCATCGGTGTGCACCATAAAGTGGGGATGGGGTGTGCAGGGGCCGAACCTTTTCAGTGGGCACTTGGTTCTCTTTTCGATCACTAATCTTACCAGTTCCATTATAATGCCATCTGTCTGTGGTTCAACATAAAACATTACTATCCATGTTCTTAATTTCTGGTGGGGCCCGCTATGTTAAGCGGGTGCATCTGGTTCTCCATCCCATTGGGAGCTATACCTACTTCACAGCACTAATCTTTCATACACGTCGTGGTCTCAAATACTCCCCCATGTTGTCATGTGTGTGTTCCTTCAGTGTCGTTTGTGTTTACAATTAGGTTTTATCCGGTTTCTGAATTATACAGTAACTTGTTATATTCGATTACAGAATGGCTACTAAAGTACATTATTTTATTCTTTTATCTACACAGATATATTGTACCGTTCTGCATAGTTTCCAGCTACCGTCGGATGGATTCTTCAATCAACATTGGCGGATAACCATAAACGGTGCTTAATGTATAACCGTTATGTGGGACGACCGACAGGAACCAATCTGCCCTTTGGCGGTACCAGCAAAAAGGAGCAACCTGTCAGCGTTCACAATGTAACAACGTGCTGAAGTGAAAGCATTGCGCTTGAAAGTGCAAAGAATCCATATCTACTCACCAACACAACACCATGTGTGTCATTACACAGTTTTGCTGGTCTAACATAAGGACACACAAGAATTGCAGTACAGGGACTCCGATTGAATCGCAATCGGCGTACCATGAGGAAGTTATAAACATGGGTGTCCAGTCAAAGGATCGAATACAAAAGGTTTGAATGCAAAAGGTGAGAGTCAATAGGATCGAAAACAAAACATATTAGGGAGAATTCCCTGTTTAGGCTGAATTTCCTAACCTAGTGAGTCCCCCAGCAGCTTTGCTGGATTTTTGGGGTTTATTTTTTTTCTCCTGCCAAGAGTGAGACTCTTTTACCCTCACTCTTGGGCATGATTTACTCCATAGGGCTTCATATGTTTTTGTGATGTGTGTTACACAGCACCCTCAGTGCAGTAACACAGGGGTGTCATAGTGACCCCCGAGTATAGACTACTGTCTCCCAGGGCATGTAAAGTCACCATTGACTTTACTAGTCTCAAATTCTGAACAGAACCAGTACAAACCATCATACTGTGGACGTACTGGCCGGGGCAATTCGACTGCCCTGGGGTCTGTTAGTCGAGGGGGCACGTCTCCGGATACTACTTTTTATATTCGACCGCGAATATATCCCTATGGGATTTCCCATTGTTCGAGGCTACCAACTTTAATTATGTAATTCCTATAGCCACGAACATACCGTCGGTTTACTTATTTAATATTAATTCTCGGGTGGTATTTTTTGCCAAGACTAGGTTCTAAAATGGCGTTTGTGTTCTCTTCTGTGACTCCAACCCAAGTCGAGCCCTTTGTTCCACTTTTTGGCGGGCTTCTCCACAGAAGCCTCCAAAAGTGGTGCCACTCTGTCTGGGTACCACAGGGGGTGTGGGAGGGGGTTTAGGCACCCTGGACTGAGTTGACTAGGCAACTCAAGTCGCACTCCGTCCTGATTGGCCCAAGTGGTGAGCCGGCTGGCTCACCACTTAGCATGTTTGAGTGACAGCTAGGCTGAGTGAATGGGGGTTTTCTGCATAAAAGCAGGGCTTTGGGGACTGGAACTTCAAGTCGCCACAGGACCTAAGAATCCGACGAGGGAGAAGCTGAGCCGACCTGCTACGACGACACCACCGGTGGAGCCCTGCTAAACCGTCTCACCACTTTTCCCAACGACAGA
This sequence comes from Ambystoma mexicanum, assembly GCF_040938575.1. Classification (NCBI taxonomy): domain Eukaryota; kingdom Metazoa; phylum Chordata; class Amphibia; order Caudata; family Ambystomatidae; genus Ambystoma; species Ambystoma mexicanum. The sequence continues at coordinate 1,269,752,934 of NC_090929.1, read as the reverse complement.
GGAGATCTCCAGCCCGGAGAGTCTTCTTCCTTCGACTGGTGGGGATAACCAGTCTGCTTCCTTTTTCGCTTCCTGGAACAACTCGTGGCCGCCTTGCCTGTGCCAAGCACCCCGGCAACCGGATACCACATTTTACCACTACCGCGAATCAAAGGGTAGTACCTTTAACCAGAAAACTCTGCGGCTGGTTTCTTCCCTGGCAGTGCAACGACCTTCAGCTTTCCTCCACGTCGAGATCTTCTCTTCCTCTGGACGACGCCGCTACTTGCACCCGCTGCCAGGAACAACTGCCCCCGCTGGAGGATCCTTTCCACCTAAGGTACCGTATTTTCCGCCTGGCTTCCCTTGCAACCGACTGTATGGGGTAGATTTAGCCCCTGACTTTCGAACCTGGGTTAGCCTGGGACACCCTGGCTAAACTTTTCTGAGCCTAACTAAAACCTCTATGAACTCCCTCCTTTTTAAGCCTGTTGTCATTGTGTGATCTTGGTTGCATTTGTGCCCTGCTCTCTCCAAGAGTGGGCCCGGCCTATGGACTTTGGCTAACAAGTAACTTTTGACTTTCCTGCCTTGCCTAAGAGTTCCCAAGTATTAGAGTGGTGTAATTTCCTACATTCTGCCTTTTTCCCTCCCTTTTTCGTTAACTTACTGGAGTGCCATCTATAGTTAAGCGCTCACTTCTGTCTGGAAATAAGTGGTGTTAACTAAGACTTTTCTGATAAGGAATAAGGGATGTATAGATAATAATATTAACTGTGTTTAGAGTGATTTACAATATTAGTGCTAGAGTGTTTCAATAAGTGTGTTTTTAAATAAATAATTATATACCTTGATACCAAAGCACTGGTCAGTGTTTGCTTGTGCTATTGTGTCTGAGTGCCTATTGTGTATACTTTACAAACTGCCTAACTCTTCTTGAGGGAAGTCTGACTGCTCAGCCGCAGCTACCAGGTAAATCTGGGTGGTACAGACTGCTACCAAGTGGGTTTACTGCCAACACCTGTAGTCCTAAATCTTTTGCAGTGGTCCCCAAGGGAACTGCAAAACAGGTTTCTGCCTAGCAATATATTTTTGGGTTTCCGTTTAGGTAAAAAAAAAAAAGTGATTTTTACCACAGAAACGGTTTGGGGGGGACCCCAAAAAAAAAAAAAAAAAAAAAAAAAGAAATTCAAACCTTTTGTTTTCAGTCCTTTTGACTCAAGCCTTTTGTCATTCGATCCTTTTGATTCGATACTTTGACCTATAACCATAAACATGCAATGTTCGCTAGCTATAACTTGTATGGCAAAAAAGATTGTTCATTTCGTGGACTTAATATTCTCTTGTGAGCGTTCTTTGATAAATAAAAGCACTATGCAGACTATCAATGTTTTCTTAAAATAATGTCTTTCTATCCTATTTGGGACAAGAAAGAAAAGTTACACGATGTGTGCGTTCAGCATCCTGGTTCTGCGTTAAGTACCCTTATGGCGTGGGTGAAGACGGGGCACGTTTGGCTACGCTGGCCAAGAACGTCATGACAATAGGTGGAGCGTATCATTTAGGCGAGCGAGGTCAACTTCAGGAGCCGGTGATATGATTTAGTGTTGCGAGGGCACTTGAATTTAGGACGATGCATCAACGGATAAGATGGCCGCACCCAACCCATTATTTTTGCATGTGTAAAAGTGAGGAAAACTAAGGTAAGATGCATAGGAAAAAAATGTTTAGATTGATTACAGTATGCTTAAAAATACATGCCCGAACAATCGGGACAATAAAATATTTGTGCCAACTTTACCTTTAAAAGACATGTTCTCTAAAGTGCTGGCCATTGTCCGACCTCATCTCCTCAAACACACCCTATCTTGGGAATACTTCCCTTACTAAGAATTTTACTGCTGATAAGTGTGATGAGGAGCATGCGGAAATAGACATGTTAGAGGCATTGACAGAAATAACCCTGCCTAAATTGGATGAGATGGATAGGGAGAGCTTGGAAGCGCCGGTGACACTGGATGAACTAGATTATGTTATTAAGACACTACCCACTAATAAAGCTCCGGGGCAGATGGTTTACCGAGTGAGTTCTAAAAGGCAAACAAAATGGAGTTACGCCCTCCACTGCTAGCCATGTTGAATGAAGCATTTAATGCAGACACGCTTCCCACATCCCTTCGGGAAGCGATAATCATCCCGCTGCTCAAACCCGATAAACCGGAGATGGAAATATAGACCGCTTTCGATGTTGAACCAGGACAGTAAAATACTTACAGCGGTAACGGCGAAGAGGTTGAAGCCTGTTATACACAAGCTAATCCATTCAGATCAGTCAGGCTATGCGCCGGGGAGGTGTATATCCGATAACCTTAGGAGGCGTCACCATGTTATAGATTAGACTGAGGGGAGCTCTCAGGAAATAGAGATAATTTCATTGGATGCAGTAAAAGCTTTTGATTCGGTTAAGTGGCCCTGGTTGCTGGCGGTTTTAAGGGAGAATGGGGTGGGGCCCGGATACCTGAAGTGGGTCTAGCTGTTATACAGCAATCTGCTGGCCCGAGTTAAAACGGGGGCAACTATATCTGAGCAATGGCGATTGAGCTGAGGAACCAGACAGGGTTGCCCCTGGTCCCCATTGCTTTTCATCTTGGCAGCGTATCTAAGACAGCAACATGGTGAGGTTGGGATCAGCACCAGAGGGGGCGGTGGGGGTGGGGGGGTGTTAGGGAGAAACCTGTGCAGTTCCCTCTGGGACCACTGCAAAAGATGTAAGACTACAGGTGTTTGGCAGTAAACCCAATTGGTAGCAGTCTGTACCACCCAGATTTACCTGGTAGCGGTGGCTGAGCAGTCAGATTTCTCTCAAGAAGAGTTAAGCCGTATTTGGAGTATACAAGATCAATTTACACAGTAGAACAAGCAGACACTGATCAGAGCTTGGGTGTAAAGATATATAATTATTTATTTAAAAACACATCTATGGAAAACACACTGGCACTAATATGGCAAACAACTTCAATCACAGTTACTATAAGTATATATCAATCCCACAACAATATTTCGACAAGTCTAGGTTCAACGGCACCACTTATTTGCAGACAGAGGTGAATGCTTTAACCTAGATGGCACTCTAGTATTCGTTAGAAAGGGAGAGAAAAAGGCAGGGTATGAAACCAACTCAGTACCAACACTTTTACGAAACAAATGCAAGGCGAGCAAGGCAGGGTCTACTGTAAATCACAAAGTTCAGAGGCCAGGCCCACTCGGAGAGAGGCAAGGCTGTATGTCCCAAAAGTATCACAGTGGAAATGCACTTCAAGTCTTTGTAGCAAAATGTCACAGAAAGGTTGGACCAGTTTAGAACAAACGTTTAAGAAGGTCTGGAGGTGACCCAATGGAAAGGTAAGGATTTAAGACCTCACGCTAACCGTTTCAAGGGAAGCCAGGCGGACACAGTACCTTGCAAGTGAAGAGCCAGCTCTGGCGGGGGCAGTTGTTCCTAGTGGTGGATGCAAGTCGGGGCTTTGCCAGAAAATGAGAGGATCTCGTTGTCGAAGAAAGTTGAAGATCGTTGCACCACCAGGGAAGAGACCAGCCGCGGAGTGCTCTGTCACAAGGCACCACCTTTTGGTCGCGGTACAGTGGTCAGTGGCTATCCGGTTGCCGGGGTGCTCAGCAAGGGCAATTCGACCACTAGACGTCCTGGAAGCGAAGAAAAAGCAAGGGACTGGTTGTTCCCACCAGTCAGGGGAAGAAGACTCTCCAGCAGGGAGATCTCCTCTGTCGTTGGGAAGTGGTGAGTTGGTTCAGCAGGGCTCCACCGGAGGTGTCATCGTTGCAGGTGGTTGGCTCAGCTTTACCCTCGTCGGATTCTTAGGTCCTGTGGCGACTTCTGAAGTTCCCGTCCCAAAAGCCCTGCTTTTATGCAGAAAACCCCCATTCATTCAGCCTCGCTGTCAATCAAACATGCTAAGTGGTGAGCACGGCGGCTCACCACTCGGGCCAATCACACCAGAGTGCGACTTGAGTTGGCAAGGCAACTCAGTCCAGGGTGCCTAAACCGCCTCCCACACCCCCTGTGGTACCCAGACAGAATGGCACCACTCTGGAGGGCTTCTGTGCAGAAGCCCACCAAAAGTGGAACAAAGGGCTCAACCTTTGGTTCGGAGTTACAGAGGCGAACACATACGCCATTTTAAAAACCGAGTTCTGGCAGAAAATACCAACCGGTGGATTTATTTAAGACAAATAAACCAGCGGTATGTTAGAGACTAACATGAAAAAGTATTATATTCCTATGGGATTCTTCCCATTGTTGGAGGCTATTCGCGGTCGAATATAAAAAGTAGTATCCACTGCCACCAGCCAAAACTCGACGACGAGGGGGGACGGGACAGTGCCCCCTCGAACAACAGACCCAGGGGTAATCGAATTACCCCTACCAGTACGTCCAGAATAGGATGGTTTGTACTAGTTCCGTTAGTAAATTTAGGTCTAGTAAAGCCAATGGTGACTTTACATGCCCTGGGAGACATTAGTCAGTCCCAGGGTATGGAGTCTATGGTGGGGATCCTCTAGGACACCCCAGTGTTACGGCACGGAGGGTGAGGTGTAACACACATAGCAAAGCACATGAGGCCCTATGGAGTAAAAGACCCCATAGCCCATAGAACACATTGGCATTCAAAGAAATCAACCACATTCATGTCCAAGAGTGGGAGGAAAAGAGTCTCACTCTTGGCAGGATGAAAAAACAAACTCCAGAAATCCAGCAAAGCTGCTGGGGAACTCACTAGGTTAGGAAATTCAGCCTAAACAGAGAATTCTCCCTAACAGGGTGACACTTAATTTCGATGTATGCAGATGATAGGCTGTTATATATAAAATACCCGGAGGAGAATCTACGGTACATTTTGGAAATAATGGAGCAGTAGGCAGAGCTGTCGGGCATAACAGTTAACCCTAAAAAATCTAGTATATTGCCCCTAGGAAGATATGTGGGGCTGCCGGTAGACAGACTATAGGATGGGAAACAGAAACATTCAGTTATCTGGGCAAAGACATATACCATAAGGTCGAAGTGGAGAATGAGGAAAACACAGTGAAGGCTGTGGCTAAAATTAAGAACAGCGTGACATTCTGGGCTAAGCTACCATTTATTATGATGGGGAGAGTGACACTGTTGAAAATGGTTGTGCTGCCCAGGTTGTTGCATTATTTTGCTAACATACCGTATATGATATCTAGACGTTTTTTTGTTGACATGCATAGTATATGCAGGGGGTTTATCTGGCATAATTCCAGGAACAGAATTGCGTTATGGAAACTACAAAACCCGTACAAATATGGAGGCATCAGATTCCCTAACTTCGAAGTGTACTATTTAGCTAGTCAACTCCAATATGTGGTACGATGGCTAGCGGATGACTCCACGCCTGAGGCCAGGTGGCTCAGAGCAGACTGTGCCCCTTACTTCCTGAATGAATGGATGTGGTTGCTGATGCAGCAACGGATGGGGAAGACGAGGTTGCTGGATGTAGGGAGAGGTATATGGCAGAGAGCTTGCCGGATGCTGGGAAATCCGACGCTGTGCTCTCCGCAAATGCTGCTAGTGGCCCTAGATGGGATTGACGGACAGATGAGAGGGATACTTAGGAGACATTGGGAAATGAGGGATATGGCAACCCTAGGAGATATATGGCAAAATGGGAAGGTGATAAGAGTTTGGTGCGCTGGTGGATGATACAGGATTGCACAGAGGACAATACATTACATATGCCAGGCTAATAAAGGTGGTTAAGAGTACATGGCCAACAAAGTACTGACTCAACAGTCCGATGGGGTTATAGAAACATTTTGTGATGTGTCAGAAGGGGGCCATGAAGTCTCTAGGATAGAGAAGCTGATGATGTCACGGGTGAGGAAGGAGGTGACTAAGGCAAGATATGATTGGGAAGAGGAGGGGGAGGGTCGATTAGTGATGGGCTCTGGGGCAGGGCACAAGGGTATCATAAAAAGGTATCTAGAAATGTACGGCTACAACAAATTCAATTGCTATTACCCATATAGTGTATATGACCCCCAGGAAGATAGCCAAGTTCAAAAATGCTGGAACACAGACGTGCCCGAAATTTGATGAAGAAAATGCTGGAATGGTGCATATGTTTTGGGCATGCCCCGAGATTAGAAGCTTCTTGGGGGAGGTGGCTCGCCTCCTGGTGGAGAAAGAGTTAATCTTGGACATAGAGTCCCTGTGGGCGGGGATGGTAGGGGTGTTCCCCAGGCCTCTTCACCTTAAACATGCGAGCAAGCTTAAAGACCTAGCGTATATACTTGCCAAGCGGAGGATTGCTATGAGCTGGAAGGCGAATAGGAGGCCTAGAGTAGAGGATTGATGGCAGGATCTCCAGAAATGGATGAATGCCGAAACAACGGTGTGGCAGTGCCTGGAAGATTGCCTGGGGAAACCCTGTTCAGATCCATGAAGACACCTGGTATCAAGCCAGGAGACATGCCTTGACACCCTACCGATTAGGAGAAATCTAGATCGAATATAGTACACACCATATGGGTATCCTGAAGTAAACTTACAGCAGGTAGACCACCAGAACTGGTTTCAAGGGGGTTTGAGACACTCCACCACAAGGGCTAGACTTGGTCCTTTTTTATACTATAGAAGGGCTAACCTTAGAACAAATCCTTAGGTTCCACCCAAATAGGGAGGCAAACATTGTTCATATACCAGGGAACACTGACATTCTGTTGAGACATTTTGACACTGTCCACGCTCAAGCTGTAGAATATAGAGACTTGGGAACTGCTCAAACAGTACCCAATATGCTAGCAAGGAAGGAACTTTCGTGTTCTCAATGTCACTGGGCCTAGTTAGATCGTTGTTTTTTGTCTTCCCTTGTACCCCTCCCTTGTCGCGCCCTGAAACACTTGTGTATATTATATCATATCAAGGAAAGCTTCCATTCCAGACCCTCAAAGCCTTATTGGGCATCTGCTCCACAAGGCAGGGGGAACATCCCTACGTGGTATTCCAGTAGACTGAGCCAGCCAGAGGCAGCTAACTCTCAGGTCACTCCTCAACAGAGGCAGAGGGTGTTAACATTCATAATGCCAGCAGGTTATAATCCTCCCATGGAACACAGTGATAGCTGTGTTTCAGATATACAGTTGGTTGTACCTTAATTTAAATGGGACTCATTTAGTTACAGCATTAACCTGCATTCTAACGGAAAGAGACATAATACTACCAGGAAGCATAAGCATCAATAGGTTTGACGGGGGCAAGTATTCCATGGTAAAAGGAGCACCTATGCTCCTTGTGAGAGGGGATGTCAATAAGTTTAAAAGTCAGACGCTAGCAACATTGCCCAGTGACCAAGAATGGAAACTCTGGTTTGATCACAGCTACTTACAGGTCCCTACGGAGGGATTACCTGGGTATAACCCCCAGGGAAAGGCAAAGGAAGGAATTGGGTGAGAAGAAACGCTATAGAGCAACACCTACTAGTACCACTGGAACCAGACCTCAACTAGGCATAGCTTCACAGCTAGAGGCAGAAAGAAGGCCAAGGGCTTGCCCCCAGCCAAAGAAAAAAGGAAGACCTTGGGTAACATGACATGACATGCTTTTTATAATGCGCCCAATACCCAGAGGTTTCTAAGCGCGGACCCTGGGATCGAACCGTGTTGCTCCGTGTCGTCTTGCTTTCAAGGCGAGCCCGTCCCGTTGCCACTGAGCTATCCTCCTGAGACAGAACACTATTTGTAGAAAGTGATAGCACCAGTCCCAAGTCAAAGAGCTGATTGGGATATAAGACCCATCAAGGGCAGAGGTGGTAAAAAAAGGTGTTCATCAAAGGATAGGGCATAAATTAGGCGGCCACAAAGATAAAGTGATAGAGACCATCCTTCAGGGCTCGGCACCCTAGGGAGAGCAGAAGCCCACTAAGAGAAAGGAGGCAGGAAGCAAACTACAGCTTTGGGAAAGGACAATGGCAACAATGGTAGAAACTCTACACCAGACTAACTACCAGAGACTAAAGATCCAAGGGATTGGTTAGTGGTATAAATGGATTATGGCACAATCGTCTCCATATTCAAAGAGACACAAACTATTAAAACGCATTCTTACCAATCAAAATATTGCAGTAACTACTCCCACAGAAGTGGTTGAGGACAGTAATGTGTCTATCGTTACAATTCACCTTGAAGGGGAACAACCAAAGGAAATTGAGGCACTAATCAAAGCACAAGCTATATCATATTTGAAAGTAATTGTGGATCAGTTATTGGAACAAGTGGTTCTGATACAACAGGCAAGCCCCTATATTACAAATTAATACCAATTTCCACACCAGATGGTTCATAATAGATTTCAGGATCCTACATGCAAATACAAGCACAGAGGCTGTACTGAACATGTATTCTTTAGGCCTTCTGGGAACAATATAGAGATCCAATAATAAGACTGCATTGGAAGTAGGTGTGGATCCAGTGAATATCCTTTGGATTCAGGGAACTACACATATACAGCTATCGGGAAATCAATGCTCTTCATTAGACTCTCATAGGGGTACACGAAAGTCCTGGGCTTTGTTCTGGTAGAAAACAAACCCTTTTAGAAGACATGCCGACATGTTGGATACATGTAGATGACATGTATGATACACATGATAATGTAAATTTACATTTAGAGAAGGTGGATTTAATCATTAGGACACACTAGCAACTAAAGGCCGCGTTTTCCAAATTCAAGATGTTTTAGACAGCCCATAGAAACATCATAATTCTGGGCTTTCATTATCTAATGCGGGAAGGGGACTTGCTCCACAATTCCTAAATAAATGTATATACTTGCAAAGCCCACGTGCGCTTCAGCAGTTGCAGGCCATACTTGGCCTAGTTAGCTTTGGCCAGTCATAGGTGGCAGACCATGCAGAATTTGTGAAACTACTACATGACTAGTAAAGCATGAAATCTGTGCAACAGACTGGCAGGGAGAGCACACGGATCATACACCAAGTCTACCAAAGGATCCTCTTTAGGACATAAAAACAGACAAGGATTCATAAATTACACTATTGTCCTAGCCCAATAACTCTTACATATGTAATCATGTAGAGACAAACTCATAGCATACCATTCACATGTTTGTACAGTTTTTGAGCTACATCTTGCTCTAGAAGAAACTATTCCTGCTGCGGTACAAAATGATAGTGTAGAAGCAACACAGACAGCACCAGACATAACATAACATCACATAAACCAGAATAGCTGCAATCAAATGTATGCACTGGAATGGTCTCTATGATCGGAAGCAGCAGCAACAGGCATCCAGTTTTGGATGTTTTCAAACGCACTATACTAGGAAGGGATTGCTGTTCCAGCAATTGGGACACGATCGAAGTATGCCACTGCCTGTGTGGATGTAAAGGGAAATTCACTCATGACAATGCGATTGAAAACCAGGATACACAACCCATTAGGGGATACATCAGCTAAGGTGGGTTAGATACAAGGACTCCTCCTTGCACTAAATCCAATTGATCCACATAAGCCCACTCTGTGTCTGGATCAGATTATGCAATACAAGATCATAATTCTAGAGGGTACTTGAATGGTGGCAAGCCAACTCATTCAGAGATTGTAAAAGCAAAGCCAATCGTGTCAAAACAAAGTTGGGGAATAATATGGGACCTCTGGAAGCCTAGACCACTCATCTGTGTTAGCACACAGAACCAATTCTGTGCACAGTGCAGGCAGTGTGCTTGTTAATCAGTCTGCACGACAGTGGACTGTACTATGTGGTAGCAGCAGTAACATACTCAGGCACATACACAGACAAGGACATAAAAGCATGACTCTCACGTCTTGAGACACTTGTGTATAGGCGCGTTATAAATGGCCTATCAAATAGTCCTAACCCTCAAGCGTTTCTCACTTACAGCTATGCTGTAAGCGTACAGTGATAATCACTATACCTAGGTCAAAAGGTGGCTCTGTTGACAGGGTACTACCGATTAAGCAGATTGGAGTCAAATGAAACTCCACTGCACACGCAAGTGTAGGCTCAACCCGCTTTGGGATGTGAGCTACTAAACTAATTTTGCAGGATATATACTGGTGCCCAGGGCTCAGTAAGGAGGTACGACTGTACATAGCGAAATTGTTTGCAGATAACAATGACCAGTTCCTGCAAGCCACCAGTGAGCACACTAACAGGGAGAACAGTGCCTTTTGAAAGTAAATATGGACCACATAGGTCCACTGACACCCGTCAACAAGTACGAATACTTGTTTAACGTGGTGGACTAATGCACAAGGTACACTGGACTAATTTTCCAGAAAAATGCAGACTGTCAAGAGATCACAAAAGGTTTACTGTCCTTAGAGGCTATTACAGCACCAAATAGGCTCACAGGCCATCCTTTTCAGGCAAAGCCTTAAAATATGCTTCATCAAGCTGGAGCTCTACTCTGCAAGTCTCTAAACCCATTTTTGCCCACAAGCTAATGGTGTCAGAGAGAGAGAGAGCTAATGGGATAGAAAGGGAAGCCTGGACTAAATGTATCCTTTCTTCTGGTGTTAATTGGATGAGTTATGTTCCAATAGTACAGTATAGCATAAAGAATCTACCATTCCTTTCTCAATGTGAGGGTAAAACACTTTTTTGGAGTTGCCGTTAGGCCCTCCAATGTATATGCCCAATTTACACAATTCTTAGGAGTTCTCTCAACAGGCCATTCCAGCTGATCCTCATAAATCTCCTAAGTGACTTCATCAATGCTGAAGCACCACAGCATCAAGACAGATAGAAGTCACAGACTGGCTGACCCTGAAACCTGGGGACTAAGTCCTAGAGAGGATTCATGACAAAAAGAACTATGACTGCACTACCGACCTCCTGTGAAGGTACAGAAACATAACGGTTCAAGAAAAGCAGTCCTACCAGCCATGCCTCCTGAGAAAGGTACTCGAAATGTGTCAGTCGACCACCTTAAGTCCGCTCCAGATGGGTTTGCCCCTGTTCCCGGGGAGGACTGTCTTTCTTGAACAACCCGACAAGCAGGCAAGAATAGATGGAAGCATGAAGTTAACAATAACTCCCAGAACCTCAGTTATATGAAAAGTTTTTGTTTCCGGGAACTAAAGAGCCAGAAAAAAGGCTGGAAACAAAGCCAAGCGCGAGGTCCACCATGAAGATGAAGCTTAAGATTTTTGATCATCCAAAGTTCACAGACACTTGCAAACCTTTTGTTGATACATTGATCCGATTTTTGCTGTGGATAAGCCTTCTCACCGCTTTTTGTCTTTGGGACATTTTTAAACCCCACTGAAGAACCTAGTATCAGCCAACAGTTAAACATTTCAACCTTAGCACAGCACACACTCTAAACCCAATGCATAAGGAGCAGGTGCAGGCTGATGAGGAGGGACTTTCTACATAGATTAAGATGTACCCACTAGAGTAAGGACACTTCTTGACAAGCCAGGATGACCTTATTGTGGCCCAAATATGCAACTTCAGGTACATACACTACTGGTGACAGATAAATCTAGGCTAGTGACCCCTATGATGCACATCACAGACACCTATAGGGACCTGTTGAGATTCAAGATAGAAGCTTAACTCAAGGACTATTGTTAAATCCTGAATACGATCTAGAAAAGCTAGATGACATAGCAGACCATGGATGTAATGTGAAATATTTTAATACCTTTCTTTTCTATAAGCAGCAGAAACCAGAGCAATGGTTAGATACAACCCTCTGGAAACATTGTCCTGGTCCTCTTATGAACTCATTACCTGAGTTAAAGACACACTTCCCTTATGGGCCAAAGTCCTGAGTGAAAGAAGAGCATTTAGCGCAAAATGCATACATATTCCCCACCTTCTATAGATGGCCAGTATATGTGATGTACACTTTCTATAGTCTACAATGAAAGAAAATGCATGACAGGCCACAGTCCCTCAACATGGCATGGGGGTGGGGGGGTTGACTCTTGGCAAATGCCAGCAACAGACACGATACAAGTAGCATGCAGACAACCACGTTTGATGTTTTCACAATCACATTCATTTTGCTATAATGTGTGGCCTAACCCATTTCCCCACATATCCAATAGGGAGGGCATGGAGGGTGGCTTTTATTGGACAAATATAAGTTAATGAAGCAAATAAGGAAGGGAAATATGAATATATTCCAGATGCCTCAGGCTTTTCAGTAGACAACAGTCTTGGAGGCAATGAAGGTCAAACATGACAGAAATTGATGCGTAAGGCCCAACATAGCCTGGGCTTCACAAAATATTTCACAAACCTAGGCCAGCCATTTCCATATACAAAGCATGCCAACTGATCCCAAAGCAGGTTATTAGTATAATAGACATATGGGAAAAGACAGGTAGACAGCTTTCCTAATCAGGGTAGGTCACATAGGAAAGACTAGGGCCAAGAAGGATGCAAAGGACGCTGAACCTATCTTGAAGAAAATCGTGCTGGAAATCCAAGGGCTGGCAGGGAAAGCCTATCAAGTTGAGCCATTTTGTATCCAATGTCGACTATGTTGCATTGCAGCAGAAATCTACATGCTGAAGGGATAAAGTATTGAATATGGTGTATATCATCCAAGAGGACTTGGAAACATTACAGGATGAATAACAAGCAATTGATGAACTTCTTAAGATCATTGACTTCATGAACACGCTCTATACAGGTGTTCCAATTTGGTCTATCTAACTAACTATGGCCACAGAAACTGACAGAATGGAATCGCCATTCAGAATCCACCTACAATTTGCTAATGGTACTCAAGAGAACATTCTACAGAATATCGGTGTGGGACAGACAATGGGCTTCATTACAAGTTTGACGTTCCAGAAAAAACAGTGCCAGTAAGCTAACTGGCACAGTTGTTTCAAGACCGGCAAACTACTAATCTGCTGGCGGGTGCCGTTCTGCCCGCCAGGTCAGACCCCGACAGGCGGAATGGCAAAGTCAGCAGACTTTCACTGAAACACCGGCACCGTCATTAACGGTGCCGGTGTTTCAGTGGTCCCCATTCCCATTGAGTCCCATGGACTCAAATGGGAGTGGGGATTTACGAATGCACATTTATATAGACCCAGTGAAGCTGGTCCCGGTATTAAATGCCTCAGTGTTTAAGGCCCCGTCTTTTCCCGGATTCCAGCACTGCAGGAGGATGTGCCCCTGACTGCCCTGTGGCTGCGTCTGCAGTTTCTCCACCTTCTGCAGACCCAGCGACCTCCTCTGCAATGGCTGCCACTGTTTGTCTTCGGATCAAGCCTCCTACACAACCTGGAGAGGCACGTCACCCTGTGGAGCCACCTGGTTGGCTGGAAGCCTCATCAAAAACAGACACCCCGCCAATCCGAGAGGCGAAGCCGGGTCTGGTATTAAAGGCCTGGGTGTTTAAGGCCCTGTCCTTGCCCTGTGATTGCCACCATTTATCTGATGCTTGAATGTACGCCCTGGGGCGACGTGGCTATCTTCTCAGGTAAGGGTGTGCATGATCAGCCCCACTCCCTCCTCGGTCCTCTACACATCTATATAGCCTGCGTGCTATCCACACTATCCTCTTACGAGAGCCTTCTCTCTTATCTCCCTATACTCCATCTCGTGCGAATGCCGCACTTTGTCTGCCTAAGCATGATTTCCGTAGCCTCCTGCTACTACGCCACCGTACTGTGCTGTGTTCGTATGGGATTCCACTGAAACACTTTTGAAGTGCAAAACAATGCTCACACGATTGCCGTTCTACAAACTTAGGCCGCTGCACCGAACAGGAACCAACTGTGTTTTAGTTTTCCTGACAATGTCAAGTTTCACTACTGCTGATCCTATGTACTTCGTTAGAAGCACTGAATACGGCTTCAACTTCTTTGAAATCTCATGGCCTTTACTGATGGATTCAGGTCTACTGGACGCCGTTTTCACACAGTGCTAACTGGCCGGCAGCCATCCTTTCAACTAACTTTACATACTGCGTCAAGTGCTCTCTTCATGACCATTACCGTAACTATCCCTCTGCAACGTCAGTACTATCATCATTACTATGGCCTGTATGCCTCTATGCCTAATGCAATATTAGTACGCTATACTTGCCTCTGTACCCTACCCCCATTACACATCTAGACTCACTGTGCTAGCAATATCACATGCTTACTAGGTTTACTATCCTTAAATAACAGCATACTGCTGCTGTCTACACGTAAATCTCTACCGTCATATTGCCTGATTGATCATCACAGCCCATCTCTACGTTAAGACCCTTGCCACGTTGCTTTTCCTTTCATTCTCCTGCACGCACACATGTCAGTCATGGCCTTGTAATCCTAGACTGCATCTTCCCAAATATGTAGTATACTGCCAACTAGGTTATATCCTCTATGCATATCTGTCTCAACCTACTATGACAAGAGGCAAGTGTTCCTAGTATGTACTTAATGCACCCACTATGTCCCGTCATATATACTTTGATGTAGTTCCCCGTAATCTAGAGGTGAGCTTTCCTAAGTATGTATTTAATGCACCTACTATGTCCATCACATGTACGCTGATGTAGCTCCCCGCAACAAGAGGCAAGCTTTCCTAAGTATGTATTTTCTTGTGCTATACAGGTCCATTGTATGCCGGGCCTGTTACTATTGTACTTTGTCTACTTCCTAGCACCTATATGCCTCTGGGCTTTGAGCGCTATATAAATAAAAAATCAAATCAAAGTTCTGGAGCACCATGCATCAAGAGAAGAGGTGGATACAAAATTTCTATGAGGACCTTCACCCATGTCTGCGTGCATCATGATACTTCTAAAGGACTCTGAGAACATCCCATACAAGATGCCAGGACATTCTCAAGTTCAGTCCATGTGCGCAGAATTCAAACTAAACCAAGTGCATGCTGAGTGCAATTCGAATGCATACCTGCAGTAGCAGAGCTTTGCTACCACCAAACGGATCCTACATTATGTGGTGTGCCATTGGGGACCAGCTGGATCACAGTCTCAAACGTGGCAGACTGTCACAGTTATGCTCTACATCCACCAGTGCAGATTGAGCTATTGCTATTGAATTGGCTTAAAATTAATCTATCACCACTGAAGTTCCCGCAACTGAGGCTGGCGTATCTCCTGAATGACAAAGTTACTACCTTACTCTTAGTCCCTCATCCCAGTTCCTCCATATGTGCAGGACATTTCGTCCATCGGGACGGGACCAGAGAACTTTTTAAGCATCTGTCCTTTTGATATCACCCTTCAGTCCTTTTCTATCGCCAGGTGAAGGAACATTGTAGCAAAATAGAAGATACGGGATGGCGGCGGGCATATGGAGGAAAAGGGGACTATGGACTAGGACTTTGTCTTACTCCTACGTCCCGTCCTCTTTCCTCCATACTTGTGGGAGATTACCTAGCACTGACCAAAGGAAAAATGGGAGGAGGGAAATTTCCCTTATTGAAGCAAGTTCTTAAGAACTGCCTGGCCGAAATGGGCATCAGACTAGGTGCTCAGGCCAAGACAATGTCTGCAAAAAGCCGAAGGGGAAGCCCACATAGTAGCGTTGGCTATGGACTCCCAAGGGACATATTTCTGGAAGGCAACAGCAGCCGCTTTGCCATGCCCTATGGAGGCTGAAGGCTTTGAATTTTGTAGGGCTCGGAGATACATGATGCTATCCGACGAGAGATGGACGCCTTCGAGGCAGTTTTCCCTTTTGGTTCACCAAACTTAACAGAGTTGTGAAGAACTTCCAAGTTCTCTTGTTCTGTCGAGGTAAAACTTCAGAGCTTGTCTGACGTCTAGGTTGTGTAAAACCCTCTCGGCATCGGAGACCGGGTTCGGAATGAAAACCGGTGAGGATATCGACTGGTTTAAGCGGAAGGAAAGAAGGATGAGTGCGAAGCACAACCTTATCCTTGAGGAAAGTTAGGAACGGATGTTCTACAGAGCGAGCTTGAAGCTCACTTATTCTCCTTGCAGATGTTACCACAATCAATAAGGCCACTTTCCAAGAAAGGTACTTGAGCTTGGTAGTGGCCATAGGTTTGAAAGGCTTATGGCACAAAGCGGTGAGAACTACAATCAGATCCTATTTTGGATGAGGAGGCCCAACTGAAGGAAAAAAAAAAGAAGGCGGCTTGCAAAAAGTCTCTTGATCACTGGATTTGCCATTGAAAAAGAGCAACTGTCTGTAGACAGATAAGACACAATGGCGGATAGGTATGTCCTGCATGCTAAGACATGGATTCCAGAGGATGCAAGGTCTTCATATAAAAGACAAGACAACTGAAATATAGGCTTGTCGGGGATCAAGCCGTTTAGCTAGACACCAATGACAAAAACAAAGCCATTTGCTCTTGTACTGAGCCCTCATAGAAGGCTTACGTGCTGCCTTAATTATGCGCAGGTTATCCTCTGAAAGGCTGAACTGCACTAGGGACTGCAACTCTGGTACCAGGCAGCCAAGCTGAAGGGTTGTGGGGACGGGTGCCACAACTGGTGATTACTCTGGTGAAGAAGGTTGGAAATCTGCGGCAACCTGGTCGGGTTGCACACCGATAGGTGCTGCAGTGCTGAAAAGCAGAACCTGGCTGGCCACCAAGAAGCAAGGACGAGGAAGAGTGCAGTTGGAAGCACTCCTCAGTTTCCATAGCGACCAATGAATCAGCAGCAAAGGAGGGGCGGCACAAGCTTTCATGTTGTCCGAAGGGATCTCAAGAGCATCCCCCAAGGAAGGCACTTCGAGGCCGTCCCTGGAAGCATAAAGAGGAGGTTTCCTGTTCGTCGAGGTCGCAAAGAGGTTCACCGCTGGAGCACCCCATTGCTGGAAGATCTTGGTGAGAACATCAGTGTTCATCTCCCACTTGTAACTTACAGCAGATTGGCAGCTGAGGGAGTCTGCCGCAACATTGATGTGGCCAGGAATGTGCACTGCCTGAACCAGACAGTGTGCTGGATCGGCCAATTCCAAATATGGATAGCTATATCCACCACAAGAGTGGACCTGGTGCCCCCCCATTTGTCGATGTAGAACATTGCAACATAATTGTCTGTGCAAATGCGAACCACAATGCTGATGATAGAGGGCTGAAAAGCTTTGAGCGCTAGGAAAACTACCAGAAGCTCTAACTAGTTGATATGGGACCGCCTGTCCTGGTGCGTCCACAAACCTTACACCGAGGCGACGTAGCGTCACCCCCACACCCTAGGATGGAGGAGTCTGTGGTTACCGTGACTTGTGGGTAAGGCTCCTGGAAGGAGGTTCCCACCAAAAGGTCGATTGCGGAAAACCACCAGTGAAGATCCGCCGTCATGGAGGATGGAACTGGAATCACCTTGGAGTCCGTGTCCATAGCCTGAGACCCCGCAGCTCCGAACAGCAAGCTGAGTGCGACTCATTTTCAATCCTGCAAGAGGTAGAGCTAGCACGCAAGAGGCCATAAGGCCCAGGAGTCTCTGGAACCACATGGCCGACATATGGGAGGACTGTAGGACTAGCTGGCACGTGGTTGACGGGTCCGCAATTCTGTCCTCCATCAGGAACACTCTGGTACTGACAGTATCCCAACGGAAACCTCGAAAAAAATCAGGTCTTGAGCAACTGTCAGATGATTTCCGCCGGTTCACCAACAGCCCCAGTTGGAACAGGAGCTGGAGGAGCAACTGAAGATTGGCCGCTGCAGCTTGCGGGCAAGGACTGCGCAGAAGCCAATCATCCAAATATAGATATACATAAACTCCATGCAGTCTAAAAGAATGCTGCAATGACTGCCATCATCTTCGTAAAGACACGCAGTGCCGAGCTGAGACCAAAAGGTAGCACTCGATAGTGGAAGTGTCCCGTTCCCACAGAGAACCGGAGGCATTTCCGATGTGGGCCCCAGATCAGGATATGCATATAGGCGTCCTGGTGATCTACCACACCGGGCCAATCGCCCTTCCGAAGAGAGGACCTCATCTTGCTGGGCATAATTATCTTGAATTTCTCTTGGGGTAGAAAGAGATTGAAGTTGGAAAGATCGAGGACAGTGCGCATACCAGCCTGGTTGGATTTGGGCACTAAACAGATGGGAGCAATAGCCCTCCCCCTGCTCCCACAACAGAACATGCTCCAAAACTGAGTTCTAGAAGTTTCTGAACCTCGGCTCTGAGGGCGACCCCATCTGCTGAAGAGGAGGGTGAGAGGGTAGGGTATGAAGGAGGGGCAAGCGGGAGCCGGCCCGGGCGACGGACAAAACCCATCGGTCTTCTGTGATGGTCTGCCATGCCACCAGATGTGACGATATTCGTCCTCCCACTGGAGTCTCGTGAGACCGATGGAAAACATTTAGATGGTCTCACCGCCGATAAACCACCAGTTGTCGAAGAGGAGGCTGTTGACCGACAGAAAAACAGGCCACCTTGCCTTTGCTGTTTGCGGCGAGGCTCACCAGCGGGAACATCTGACCGGCGTGCACGGCGGTCATGGAACCCTGTGAAACCCGAGAAGGACCTCATTTGAGTCCTTGGCCTCTGAGTATTAGCTGCTTTATCTGGGATTTTGGCAAGGGCCGACAAAGATTTAGCCGTTTGCCTGCTTGCCTTCGTTTTGGCGAGTTCCTTATCAGTGGAGGAGTGAAACAGGGAAGATCAAGTACTTTGTCCTGAACCTCCTTCGAGAATTCGTAGCATGCAGCCACGCTTGGCGGGAGAGGTCTACTCCAACCATAAGGCCCTGAGCGGAAGTGTCGACATGATGGGCCGAGGCCTCCAGCAGGTCCTCAGCCAGAACTCATGCATCAGATAAACCGCCTTTATAATCTTCAAGCCGGTCAGGTGGGATACATTCCCTCCACAGCTTGAGATTAGCAGCCGCCAGGATGACCTTGGTATTAGCCTGTTGCAGCTTAAGAACCGAATTGGAAAACACTTTTTTTCCCACAATGGCATCAAGAAGCTTGTCCTCCTTGGAAAGGGCTTGAGATGCTGCTATGGAGGATGTAGAGGACTGCTTAGACTGGAGCGTAGCTGCTGCCACCACCGTTGACGAGGGGAGTGGGCATGCAGTCAAGGGCAAGCAGCGAGCGTCAATTTTCTGGTTCGGGTGCTGCCTGGAATTAGGTTTTTCCCAGACATTGCAGGCTTCAGCTAGTATATCCTTTTGAGGCAAAAGGCCTGTGCGCTCTGGTGTCGGAAGAGCAAAGGCTCTAGAAAGTACACCTTCTTGTGGAGCTGGAGGATTGGGTAATGGAATATTTAGCAACACCATCATATCCACAACCCGGGCATGAAAGGCTCTGACAGAGTGGGACAGGTCTTTGCTTTCCTGGTCCGCTTGATCTTCATTCAATGCGGCAGTAACAGAATCTTGATTCGCAGCACGTGGCCCCTCGGACCCAGTGGGCAGACCTGTATGCGCAACAGAGTCTTAAGTACAGGAGAAAGTGGAGGCAGCGGTGGTAGTGGAGGAGGGGGCCCCACTGCAAGGAGGAGGAGGAGGAGGAGGAGGTGAAACTACTGGAACGTGCTGAGCAGTAGCCGGAACAGGTTGGGGCTCAAGAGGCCTAGGATACATTTCTTTGAATGGATCCTTAAAATATGCCTTAATCTGATCAGAGTGCATAAGGGCCTGGAACATGGCAAAAAACACATCCTCAGAGGAAGATCTAGACACAGGAGTGGGTAGAGGCCGCTCTAAAGGGGCATAACATCAGGATTGTAAAGAAGATGGTTGCCAGGATGGCCCTCCACCAGCTGGATCCACGTAAACCAAGGGTGTGAGAATGTGTGTGGCAGCGGAAAACGAGCACGCCAATCCATTGGAGGGCGGAACGGATTCCTATTATCCACAGTACGTTGAAAAGGCTGCTCAGCCACAAAAACAGGCCCCTCGGTACCAGCCGTTGAGACCCTTGCTGTGAGAGAGGTAGTCAAATGTCCGACAGACCGCAGGGGTTGGGTCGCCATTTTGTTACTGCCGGATGTGAACCGCATCAAGGTGTCAGTGAGAACATTGTCACCACAGTGGTATAAGGGGGACTTTTTTTCCCCATTTTAGCCTTGTGACAGGGAAGCTTGGCAGATACGGTGCTTGCTGGACTAGGGCGCTTGCGTACTGAAGAATTAGCCCTCCGTGAGGGAACCTCAGCGGAGCCGGTACTTGAAGGGTTAATTGCATTTGCCTCCCTTCTTTACCCCCTCAGCAGGATCGGTTCGACCACAGGAATGTGTGGGGGAAGGTTTAGGAATGTGTGTGGGAAGGTTTAGGGTCACCCCCCATAGCCAGAGCCCTCGATCTTGCCGGTTTTAATTATAGCCCCTAGTTCAGGCTCCTCAGGGGTAACCCCTGAGATCTATGTCCCTTTGGAAACCTCGAGACTGGTCTCGGTACACTTGGTTCCAGATTTGGAAACCTTGGGGCCTACCCCAGTGAAAACAGACCCAGAAATGCTTGGCTTAATCTTATCCCCCAGATGGGGAACCTCGGATAAAGATCCGGTCCCGACAGCCCCCTTACAGAGAACCTCGGAGGATACTCCAGAGTCCAGGTTAGATCCCTTTCGGGGACACCTCAGAGATTTCCCTGGTACCAGAGCCACTTGAGCCCCAGCCAAGGAAGTAGTCCCCTGGCTGGGGTGCCCTAAAAAGAAGGAACTTACAGGACGCTTCCTTTTTTCTCCGATGAACTGCTGCAAATAAAGAGTGGGAAACCTCTTCCCACCTGACAAGCCAACGCTGGAGTGCCCTGACGGAGAGGGAGTAGCAGTAGAAGCAAGAGCCCCACAGGTGTTCCGGGGCCAAGCACTCCAGACAGTGAGAGTGGGGGTCCGTACTCACGAAACGACATTCGCATGAAGAACAGGACACAAATCCAAGACCCTCCGGCATCGACGGAAGAAAGAAGCCTGTGGAACCGGAGGAGGAATATGAAGGACAAGGGAACAAAAAGAAAAAAAATCCCTAAGGTGCAAGTGCGTCCGACCCCGACCGTGCAGAGAAAAGGACTGAAGGGCGATGTGCAGGGCAGTCAAGTGCAGTGGCACGCGTAAAAATAAAAAGGACAAAAAGGTTATTTTTTATGCTTAAAAATTGCTCCGGTCCCGTCCCAATGGACGGAATGTCCCACAAGTATGGAGGAAAGGGGATGGGACGTAGGAGTATGCGGAAATGCAACGAAATGCACAGCACTGGCACCACAGTGACTCATTGATTCATCAAACTAACAGAGTACAGCAGTTGGGCAAGGATCTACTGGAAGATTACCGGAATGGTCGGCCAAAGGCGATTCAAGGGCTAGTGGAAAGCTCTACTCCTCTACTCCAACAGGTGGGTGTTCCATCTTCTGGCTGAAGAATACAGTTGCTTTCTTCAATCCATTAAAAGGATGATGACCTTCTTTGGAACCTCAAGCAAGGGATCACACCTGTGCTCTGCATCCTTGTAGGTGGGTTCATCCTGATCAACGTTTTACTTTGTCATGACCAGCAGAAATGGCCTTGTCAGCGGACCAAAGACGTCTCCTGAATGACCGAAGAGAACTGATTGGAACTGTTCATGTGGAAAACATGTACTCATCTCAATTTCATCAGCGGTTGAAGATTGTCTGCCCACCTGTGCCTGCTGCAGCTGGCTCATCTCAAGAATGCAATGTTTATGTTTTGACATTTAGGAAATAGTGGAGATTCGAAGTGAATACATTAGCATATAATTATTCTGCTATATTTTATTTGCTCTTTTGTCTCTTCACTCTTATTCCTATGGTTCCTGTAAAGCCCCCAAGGCATGCTCTACGCCTTATGGGGAGGGGGGTGACATGTATTTTCTATGTCTGTCCATATTAAGCCATGTCTGATATGCTTAAAATGGCCCGTGATTTGAGTCGCAGACCAAGCTGTAGTACACTGTGAGGTGAGAACGGTTTGATATTTTGTGCAATGCAGGCCTCCAGGCCTCCTCGCTATAAAGCGTAGTGCGATGTAAACCCATTTATATTCAGTGAATTGCACAACACGATGAAAACACGTTCCAATGCAGGCCGAGTGTTCTTATTCCATGTTGCGATGGATTACGTTACGTTTTTTCACCATTCTAGGCTGTGCGCCAGTGACCTTGAAACTAGGTACACTTTACTCGGCCCCATTAATCGCCATTTAGACTATCTGTGAAGAGTACCATGTTCTCGCTAAACACAAAACATAAGATAACAGCAGAGCAGTGCAAACTACAAAAACCAGGACTGCTGTACTTCTATTGCGTAGTTTAAATGGATAACTATAGTACACTGGCAAGTTTGTCATGCTAAACATGTGAAAGCGCATTGATCTGAAACGCAATTGTTTTGGCCTTATTCCTAGGGTTCACTGAAGGACAGGACCATGTCCTTGCAGGAAAAAGATGTTCACTGAAATGTAATTGTTGGCAACATTCCTAGGGCTCTCTGAAGGACTGGCAGTAGGTGTGGAGGGCTTGCAAATAGACCCTGAATAAGGCTGTTCGGGGGGAGGGAGCTGTCAGGAGGCGGCATGCAGATGGCTGGGCGGAGAGGACGAGCAGAAAAGGCTTCCCCTGATGGGAGGGGCGATTCCACTCCTAAATCTTTTTCTAGCTCTTTGAAGTCTTAAACTGGGTTCTGGCTATTTTTATTTATTTTGATCAGAACTTTCTTTTGAGCTGTTTTGGAAATTATTTTTACTTTTCCTCAAGGCACCTTAATCATCTTACAGCATAAGAGCAGACACCTTATCCTGGATTGGGTACATATGCTGGCAACAGTAGATCCAATGGACATTTAATTCTTTTTGAAGCATATAATCATATTTGTATGCCTTTTTGATAGAAACTACCAAGGTGCAGCAACAGGTGTCTTGGGATTTTTTCCAACTTTTTCAATTTCTTTATTTTTATTTTGAATTGTGGATTTTTTCAGGCATCCAGTCTTTTTCCAGCTCTCCTCAACTCGCTACCTTCTAAAGTGAGTATAAGGAGGCTATTTTTACCCTGCATTTGAGATCACATTGAGAAGGGTATTGAGGTATTGATTAGGGCAGATGCCTCTATGAGATTGCCTACATGATTTGATGAGGCAGGAGCTGGCTTGTCCAGCATGTTTTGTGAGGTTGCTCATCATGACCTGCTGAGGCAGTTGGTTCTTAAGATGGCTTTGAATTTGTGGGCAAGGTTGATCAGTCTTAGTCTTGAACTGAGGCAGAGGCAAATGACAATGGTTCAACTTTTCCACATTCCTAGTGTGTTGTGTATAGTGTTGATAATAATGTTTCTTTATTACGTGTTTCTCATTATTAAAATGATTAATTTTTCATGTGAGTGTGAGGCACATTGAGTGTTTATTAAATGAGTGATATCAGATGACACTGAACATGAAAAGTGTGGGGCATCTATTTGAACTGTGTATTGTTGTCTAAGGTACACGTCTTAATACACACCAAGGGTTAAAGGATGTGTGAGCAGTGGACTGTCAATATAAATGTATGCGATATTGGTAAACCTCTCCTGAGTTGGCAATTGAGAGCAGCCGCCTACTGCAGGGGTTGACTGCTCTCATCTCTGTTGCACAGTGACAGGTCCCTACACCTAACAGTCCCTTCTGTGGTGGTCATGGACACTCCTCTGGCGGTGGAGGCAAGGCTCTGGAAGTAGGGGTCATACAAATCACATCAGTACTCTCTGGAGATCTTCTGTGTGCCGTTTGCTGTTTTCACTACCCGTGTTAGAATTGGTACCAGTTTCTCCATTATTTATCCCAGGCAAGGTATCTGTAGCTGCAACACCATTCCTCCCTTCTCTTCCCCATCGGTGAACAGCTGTTCATACTGAAGAGGGATGGGCAAATTCGCCCCCCCACCTATAAAAAGGTACATGACGCAAGAGAAGGTCAGAAGATATTGTGAACGCCCATTCTATTTCGGACCGGTTCCTAGTGCTCCCATCATTGATAATTATGCCGAGAGATACCCACTCAGCCAGCCCTAAAGACCAGATGCGGTACAAACCCTACCCAGAGCAATTAAGCAGACTTCAACTGACAGTATCGACTAAAGCGGCAAGATGCCAAAGCCACTCACGTCATTAGAGACACCACGATTTAGCTGTGTTAGACAGGAAGCACACCGGGACACAAGACACGCACCCAAATACATGAAGACACATCGGTCGGTTTGTTAGGGAGAATTCTCAGGTTATGGCTAATTTTCCTTACCTATAGAGTCCCCCAGCAGCTTTGCTGGATTTGAAGGGTTTGCTTTTTTTTTCTACTGCTAAGAGTGAGACTCTTTTTCCCACTCTTAGGCACTTTTGCTATATGTATTCTAGGCTATTTTTGTGTTTAATGCCTATGGAGTTTAGCTCCCCTCCTTATGAACCATCTTTATGCACACGTGTTACACAGCACCCTCCGTGCAGTGACACAGGGGTGTCGTAGCGACCCCCAAAGACTCCATACCCTGGGACTGACTACTGTCTCCCAGGCCATGCAAAGTCCCCATTGACTTTACTAGTCAATTTCTGTGAACAAAACCAGTACACACCATCTTACTATGGAGGTACTGGAAAGGGTTAATAATTTTTCCCTTATGTTCATTTTCAAGAGGGTACCGTACAGGCCCTCTCTCAAAAGTTTCTGGCTGGTGGCAGTGGTTACTACCAAAAATATTCAACTGCAAATATGTTTCTATGGGATTTTCCCATTGTTCGAGGCTACCACTTTTTCTGACAGCCTCTGACATACCACCGGTGTATTTTAATATTAACTTTACTCTGGTAGGTTTTATTTGCCAGAATTTTAATATAACTTCTTTCTCGTGTCTTTCTCTAAACTCCTAACCCAGGTCAGGGATCCTTTGTTCTTCCGTTTGGCGGGCTTCTGCCGAGAAGCCCTCCTTTC
Source organism: Ambystoma mexicanum (assembly GCF_040938575.1). Lineage (NCBI taxonomy): Eukaryota > Metazoa > Chordata > Amphibia > Caudata > Ambystomatidae > Ambystoma > Ambystoma mexicanum. The sequence continues at coordinate 1,269,728,043 of NC_090929.1, read as the reverse complement.
GGCGCCACTGAGTCTGGGGTGGGTCCATTGTGTGGGAGGGGGGGGGGGGGGGGGAGTAGGACCCCTGGACAGGGTTGCCTCAGCAACCCATGTCGCACTATCCTGATAGGCTGGAGGGTCTCCCGCCAAGATGACCACTCCACTGTGTGAGTGACAGCTAGGCTGTATGAATGGGGATCTGTTTGTATAAAAGCAGGGTCCTGAGGACTGGAAGAGCAAGACGTCGCCACTGGAACTAAGAAGCCGAAGAGGAGAGAAGCCAAAAGACATCTGCAATGACTGAACCACCGTTGAAGCCCTACTGCAGCGTCACACCACTTTTCTCCACACGACGAGAGAAGATCTTCACCTGCAAGAGCCTTCTTCCCTTGAGCTGGTGGGGCCAACCAGTTTGCCAATCGCCTTCCCAGACCTGCCTTGGTCGAATCTCCCGTACCCAGTACTCGGAGTCCGGACAGCCAGGCACCAGTCCACCCGGACCGCGATTTAAAGGAGCGTACCTTTTATTCATCGGGCAGCACCGCGGCTGGTTTCATCGCTGGGTAGAGCCGTAACACGAACCCTCCTCCACGACGAGAGCCTCTCTTCCTCTGCTGGATCATCCGAACTGCAGGAACTACCAGGAACAACCGCCACTGCAGGAGCCACTTCTTCATTTTAAAAAGGTACATTGTTCCGCCAGGCCGCCCTTTTTTCGAGGTAGCACTAAAGGTGTTTTAAATCCTTTACCTACCTGTTGGGTTGGCCGCCCCTCTCTCTTAACATGGTCTTTCAACTTCTGCATCCACCTTTTCAAAATCAGCTACAAGACCATTTTGCTCCTGGGCCCTGGCCCTGTACCACTGACTCTGGCACAGGCCTACTGACTCTGGCTACATTTGTTAGAACTGCCTTCTTTAGATTGATTCTCAACTACAACTGTGTTGATGCACCAACTTCTTATAACTACCCTTTTCTTCCCCTTTCTAAACCTTGTGAAATGCCACTTTGCTCGGTTTTCATTTAAGTATTGTCTATACTGATGCACTGTCTTGCTTAATATGGTTCACAAACTTATGGGAAGTGTTTCTAGGGTGTGTAAGAAGCTATAACTTGTGCTTTCCCTCCCTTGTGAGAAATTGATAGAGTATCCCTGGTGTGTAGTTTTCACTGTGCCGTTTTGCTCAGTTTTCATTCTGGTTCACTTGGTCTACAATTTAACTAGGGAGTGTATATATTTTTCCTCTGACTTATTTAACTTGCTTTAAGAACTGTGATGGATGTGTTTATCTAGAAGTGTATAAAATAAAAATATATATACTTTTTAATACAAAGCTTTGGTCAGTGTTTCCTTGTGCCATAGTACTGTAGGCCTATTGTGTAAACCCTGAATACTACTCATCTCCCTCTTGAGATAAGTCTGACTGCTCAGCCACAGCTACCAACTAAATCTTTGTGGTACAGACTGATACCAAAGGGGATTTATTGCTCTCACCTGTAGTCCTAATCTTGCGTGGTGCTCCCTGAGGGAACTGCACAGGATTAGAGGACATGCACATATTGCCATTTGCTTAACGCTGCAATGCAGAAACCACAAGAAGCAAGGGATCCTGAATAAAAGCTTGCAGATGCTTATATGCAATTAATACTATGGAACTGCAGGAGCACCTATGGGACCTGACGGAGCCAAGTGTAACTAACATATGGAGAATAGAGAATAGCATGGACACTGTAGGAGCCATGTTATGGCTTAGGAACATTGCAGCAAGCCAATGCTCTCAGCAAGAGCAAAGGTGAGTGGAATTCAGGCTGCCGCAGAGAGCAAATGTGAGAGACAGGACCCGCTGTCAAGGCCACCAGATACGAACGACATTCCATTCTCTGAACGACAGTAACGCCAGCTGCAATAAATGCGAGTGCATCCTCATAATTCAGAGCTGCAGAAGCCCCAAACACGTTCTCTGAACATGTGACCCGGCTCACTCCGATGATGAATCAGAACCAGAGCTGGGAAAGAGGGGATGTCTCACGCCGCCAGACAGAAGCTTGCAAGAAAGATGTCACAATGGAAACAAGTGTGCACGATGTGAACGGGCACACTCATAGTCTAAGGTGGTGAACACAAGCTACAATGCAGACACAGTCATTCTTATTAGCTTGAGAAGGTACACCAAGAGCCGAGAATCATTATGGATCCCAGGTCTGGAGTGGTCAGCTCTAGCCAATCACAGTTCAGGCTCTTAGAGGTGGGTAGCAACGGGCAAAAACCAATGGTGAGACCCTCACACTGCAAAATTGTAGAAATAGCATTTCTTCAGGGATGGACCAGGCCAACTACCCGACATGGTACACAAAACAAACAACTCAATTTCCTCTCAGTCAGTCCACCTTGACAGCTTGTCAGGGGAAAGTGGGGATATGTTATCTACTTCACATATCCAAATTTATATATGAAACATGTACTGCCATTTCGTTTGCAAATAATTAAAACACAATTTATTAAAGACATTCGATATAAAACATATCAGTAGTAGGTGCTTTCAACAAGGCACTGAATACACCAAAAGTAAAAATAAAGGTCCAAGAAATTCAACACTTAATAATGTTGGTGACTGAGGTTAGTAAGTGACATACAAAGTTAATCACAGAGAAATGCTGCTTTTAGAATATTCTCGCATTGCATTCTAGGGGAGATGACTACGAATAAAAAGGTTTTTATTGTCCTTCTTCAAAAAATAGACAGTTTTTTGGGATGTCTAGGGGATGTCTACATATGTTTCGGCTACCAGTTTACATCAACACCATCCCTGGTATTCTGCTCTTCTTAGTATAGCCCTCTTCAGGACGGGTAATTTCTTAATAAGTTGACAAGATGTTCAAAAAATTCCCCAATGGATCACAATTTGTCGGATACTGTGAGATAAATGACAAAGTGTAAAAAAATGTTATGTTAGTGATTGTTCTAAAAAGACCTCGTGTCATTTTCTTAACAATTAAAAACAACATTCATGGCATGGTTCATATAATCTGGGACTTTTTAGTTTCCCATATGTGCATTCCACTGACCTTGTCAGTATCTTATGGTTGGACTGGAGTGATATTTACTGATGAAGGAGACTTCTTCCTTTCTGTAGGTTGCATGAAGCAATAACCTTGTTTTTAGATTCTGCCTCCCGTTTATTTGGAAGGTAATCGATTTGCAGGTTGCTGATATCTTCCTTTTTAAATGCAGTTGGCTGATGTAGCTGCTTCTATATGCCTTTCTTTATAGCATTGAAACGGGTATATAAAGAACCCAATGTTACTCATGGTTATTTATCTTCCAAGTTTTCTAAAACATTGCAGTGTTATTTATCGTGCACTAAGTCCTTTTCAATGGCATTAGTGCAGGTATAGCGCTGCATTTTTAATCTCAATGCGGACGACAGGTTACAAATGTTTTTGTCCGCCCTTTTTCCTTTTACTGCATACGTCTAGCCCCGTATCTGTAAAACAGAGCGGGGAGGTGTAAATAATTGCTCGTCTCAGAACGGGATTCCATTTATGTGCTATGTGATTTCCTCATTTCGTATTTAATATTGGCCTTTAGAGCCTTAGCTCCAACATGCGCTAGCTATATCATTTCTACTTACTGAAAAGCATGTTGTTGTTTTCGTTTGTTTATCTCTTGCACACTTCAGGATTCCGCGGCTTCCTCGCGTCTTCAGCAATGACAGGTTTCGCTTTCTCAGTTGTTTTTAGGACACGGATGTGTGTTGTTTTTAAAACTCTGCCTGCCGTTTCCGGATGAGATTGTGTGTGCAGGCACTAGACTGACTGTCCTTACAAGATTTTGTATTGGTGCGTCCGCCATGTTGGGAGGAACGCGCATGTGTTGTTGACGCAAATGATTCCGTGCTTGAATATATTCAAACACATGTTGATTTTATTACAGAGCAATTCTGAAATCATTACATATGGTCTTTGTCCGTCCCACACAATATTACCATGTCTTTGCGTATCACTACTTGTTCCAGGTGCAACACTTCTTTGGTTCCCTTCAGGTCATCCTTCTGGCACTGGGGTCAGAACAAGTATGCCCGGGACCCACCCTAACAGGATTTCGACCCGTACAAGCACATGCTTGGGTACAGTGACTGTGCTCGCAGGGTTCTCTGAGCATGTGCTGCTAAGAGGAGGGAGGCCACATGGTCACAGTAAATGCCAGGCATAGTGCGCACCATCCCTTTCTTCGTCAATGAAATCGTGGCATTTAGTTTGCTGAGCAAATCTCTCCCTAGAATATTAATAGGAGTGTCTTTGGAATATAGTAGTGGCGCTATGGGGAGTTGTATTCCTATCATTAGTGGTAAATCTTTCGTAACTGGAACCATGAGCATAGCCCCTGAGAAGCCCTGCGTATCCATCACCTTGTTAGATAGTGGGAACTCCCCCTCCCTGATGCAGGATTTAGTTGCTCCTAGGTCAATAAGAAAGGAGAATTCTCTTGGTCCTATTTTCACTGCCACCTTGGGTTAGTCTTCAGGGTCGTCAGTTACTGCTAGGACTGGACATACTTGGGCTTTCTGTGCCCCCCCCCCCCATTGTTGTGTGCTACTTGGTGGGAAGGGGAAAGCGTTTCTGCATACAATGCTGACCCCAGTATAGTGGGGCACGACGTAATATCACAGCAGTTCCTGGTGCCACCGCCGAAGGTGGTGTCCCAGCGGGGGCTGCTATCCAGCCATCAGTGGTCCCCCCTTGCATCAGTGTACCGCCCCACTGTAAGGATGTCTGTACCTGTTGTGACTGCCCAGGGAGGAGCTGCATTTGTTGCCACTGGGGTTGTGCTGATCCCCTGTTGCTGTCTTGGATCGCTTGGATTGCCTGCGCCTGCTGCACAAATGGGCAAGTGTGTGCCAAGTGTCCCATATTCTGACATATGTAGCATGGTCTGAAGGCGCTATACCCTTGTCCTGTATACCCCCTCTTCCAAGCTGTGGGTACCCTTTTCGCATGGAAAAGAATCTCCATGCATATAATTTCCCTGTGGTGGCGCTCCCCATTGTGGTGTGTATTGGGGCTGCACGTAACCTCCTTGCTCCGATAGTTCCCCGCAGGAAATTCTCCCTGCTGTGCATAGCCCCCTCCATTGTACACTTTGCCAATTTCTTTTGCACCAATTTCTTTTCTGCCCTGGCAGCATTTTATGCTGCCGGTCTCTCACTTTCTTGTTTTCGCTTGCAATAGTGTACATATGTTGCCTGTATTTCAGCCAGCCTTTAGCCTCAATGCCCACTATTTTATCCAGAGATGCCTGTACTTGGGTCGGCAACCCTTTTATCAAAATGTGATAGAACAGGGGCATACATTTACCCCAAGAGCTTTGAGTCTCTTGAGTCCATAAGTCTTATACTCACTTTATATAGTCTGCGGGGTCATCGTCGACTTTCATTTTATGGGCCATTACTGTCCCCAGGTCATAACTGCCTGGATACATACTCCTCAGGACCTTCCAAACATGGGTCCGACAGTTCTTAACGGAGCTCCGTCATGAGCATTTGTGCTTAATTTTACTACTGTATACATTTTTTATCTGCCTGTTCTCCTACGATTGTGTCGAATTAGGTTTTCATATCCCCAACTGCCAATGTCACCCCTCCCGTCTTTTTCTCCAGCACCTGTATCAATTTACTGGCTTGAGCCACGAGGGAGGGCAGGCTACATATTAGGTCGTCTCAGTCCATTGTTTGCCATGGTACATAATGAGCACCACTTCACCCTTTCTGTAGTAAAGACATCACTTGCGTCTTAGGTCCTATTCCTCTCCCTTAAGTAGTCTGTGTTAATCCCATTTTCCCCTTTCCCATCCTGCTGCAGAGGGGGGTGGCCCAGTCACTCCCATCACTATCCTGTCTTATGCTCTTTTCTCCCTCTTCTTCTCGTCGGGTGGCCACTCGTCTTTATACCCTCACTCCATTCTTCCCCTAACAGTCCTTCGTCCCCGTCCTCCATGTTTTTCTGCTTTCCATCTTCCCCTTGTCATCTTGTTTAAAATGGTATTCTTCCCGATAGCCAATCCCGCTTGTTCCCGTTGCCCTTTGCCCTCATGTCCTGCTCTATCACTCACTGAATAACGCATCCACTTGTTGGCACGTGATATTTTCTATGTCTGCTAGATATTTCCATTCTCCCTTTTTGTGTATTTCTTCGCTTCGTGCATCCCTAACATTTTCACCAGCCATTTTCCCGTGATCTCACCCTGTGGTATCACGCTGGGGTTATTATACCCTGCTGGGGGTCATAATGTGGGATATAGCCTAGAAGGTGGGGCAGAAAGCTCGGTCCGCTCCCTTCCGCAGTCTCCCGTTTTTCCTTTTTCATTATTTCCCCGTCCAGAGCCCTAATATGTTCTGTCTGCTTTTCAACTTGGAGCCCTTGTATTTGGTTAGCAAATATGAGAATGTCTTTTAGTTTATTTTACTGTCAAATGTACCTTCCCCTGGCCATGCATGGAAGCACTGACCCGCAGTCTCCTGGGTCCACTGAAAATTATATTTTAATAATGTCTCGTGGTACTGGGCAATTTTTGACACATGTTGTCCAGGGGACTATCCATCCATATAAGCCAATATTTTTCAACCCCGCCCCTTACTTTCAGTTCCGTCTACCCTTGGGTTCCTTTGTCCCTCGGTCACACACTCTTTAACGTTCACTCTGGCTGTCTCCATGGGCCCAACAGGAACTCCACTCATCACACTGGCCCTCTCCAGAAGCTTAATATTCACCAGCCCTCGCCCACAGGCTTGACCGTTCCCTATGTTAAGTCAGCAATGTGCACTGTGCCTCTTCTGCACCATCTGCACATGTCCACCACTATAAATGCCAAGGGCACACAAGTACCTCCTGCTGCATACTCTTCCCCGATGAGTCCAAACCATAAGACAACACTAACTATGGCACGTGTGTCCCCCTCTATGCCCCCAAAAGCAATATAAACACCACAACTCTTCCCCCAATGACAGTACTATACAAATGCTGGTTCTACGTGCAACTTCCAACAGGGTTCACTACGCACCTCTCCTGCTCTAATGCAGGGGTGCTCATACCTGTGTCCACTCCCTAGTGGGTGGTCCACACTAATCGAGACACTACTATGGCAGATCATCCTCCCTCCTGGAGGATGCGTCCTAGACACCATACAAATGTATCTCCCCCTCTTGTGGGCCTGCACCACTATTGCAGCGTCTTCTTAAACAGTTATACTCACATCCTAGAGACCCTCGGCACAGAGCGTGGGGCGGCGCTCGGGACCAGGCGAACTTTGTGAACTCAGTGTCTGCAGTGCTGCCTCAGTGATGACCGTTGATCAGGTTTGCGGTCGCAGGACCCGTGCTACCAGGGAGGGCGGCCTGGATACCCTCGGCTGACCGGGAGAAATGGTGTGACCTCCAAAAATTTACTCAGGGGTCCTCCGATCACACCATAAAAACACATACTCAAAAAGGAGCACACACCGGGCAAGAAGCAACACAGTTTATAACAGCCGAGCAAGCACAAATCAAACAGAAAATTGGAATCAGTCCGATTCAAATGAGCCGACATCTGAATGCACTGTGGTCATTAGTTTTATACCATAAAGCACAATAGTCGGAACTCATTGAAACACTTGCAATTTGGCATGTTCCGATTCTCAACATTTTCCCAGAAATGCCATTGGCCAGTGTGCATCGTGTGTTAAACATACATTTGTGAAATGCAATTGGACCAAGCAGTTCACTATTATCCCAACGCGTCACCTCCCCATGTGGCGCCACATCTGATTCTCAGGCCCCCCGGAACAATTAGTAATTAATAAAATAAGATTTGTACTGACCGCCGGAACTTTAATACACTGCCACTGGTCAGCACCATCGTGGATGGGCCACGAGACACCCTGCTTCTCGTGGGAAAGGAGACATTCACATGGCACAAAAAACAAGAGTAAAAGGACACCAGATATGTCAACTTCCGGTCGCACCTGGGTAGCACCAATGTATTTAGGGGTACAAAAAGGCTGGGATTGGTATGCTTCTGTACAGTGAAATGCAGGGTGAGAAAACTAATACATAACCAGGTATCTGAACAAAAACCAGATCCCGATTAGGTAACATGAAAAAATTCAATTCATATCCTGTAAATGGGAGTCTATGATACATTTATTAGAGTCATAAAAATGTATGAATTTATAAAATTTCATATACCAAATGTGATATTTCAAATACAAAAAAAGGTGTTATACAAACATCTATTATGAACCACAAATTTTGAATAGAATCAAAATCATAAGTGTAAATATACAAAGAAGACAATGCACATGCCTCAAAAAAAGTTCTCACGCACTCATCACTCACTCGGCATATCCATACCAAACATTCACCTCAAACACAGAAAAAAGGGAGGAATAATCAAATAGTGAATCAAAACTCAAGTTACAAGTATAAGTTCAAGTATTAACACAAACTAAGCATAATACTCCAGAAAAGCAAAAACAGTTAAATGCGTAGATTCATATGACTAGACAGCCTAGTCAGTACCTAAAAACAATAGATCACCATTACAAAAATTGAATAGGAAAAACCAGACATCTTTTTTTCCAAATCGGTCATCAATTCTAATTATGTGGAAATTCATCAGAGGTTGGGTGACATGAGGATCATCAATTGGTAACAAAGCTTGACAATGGTTGTACACCGTTATCATATACCATGGATTTCACCTAGAACGTGACAGAAGCATACATTACTAAACCAGAATTATTGACCAGTTCAGTCTGCAAACCATAACACTGTTCATGACTCATGGGCAGAAAGGTGAAAAGACTTATTTAAAAATTCACACTCCCCCTCTTGACAATAAATCTAACAATTGATCTAACTGGGTGGAATAGGAGTGATATAAATTCCTCCTAATACTGTGGTAATGTCATCCAAGCCACAGTGTGTCCAAAGGAGCAGACTGCACAGAACAACATACAGCTCTTGTTACGACTATGTAAAAGCTCAGAAGTGCCAGAGCAAGCTCAATATTTTTAAAGGGAGAAGTACAAGAAAAAGGTGCAAGAAAAAGGTATAGGAGAAAGGTACAAAAAAGGATGGCAAAAGTGGACAAACAATATGCACTCAAATGTAAAGTATGGTGTCCACAGGTCAAATACTCACACTCAACAGTTGTCACATCAACTGTGTGTGTCGCAATCGTTACTTTATAACTTCAAGAGCCCGAATGGCACAGACAGATTGATAATGCATGACTAGTCTTCTGTCCTTCTCATTGTCAGGTGTGAACTGAAACGTTAACACAAACAGTAACAAATAATCAATGCCCATGTAATTGATCCACGCTAGTTCTGGCCAGCGATCTCTTCTCGGTATGCCAATAATAAATTCCATGGAAAACTTACTTAGTAGAAGATTAGGCAGACCGGTCGAGCGACGAGTCTCAGTAATCCTCACTTTATTAGAAACTCAAAGTCTTTCTCACACCGGTGCACTGAACATTCGTAATTTCATCAATGCTTGGAGGGAAAACTTGACACATAATCGGATGTGGTGTAGTTCTAAAACGTGTCGCATATCCAACATTTAGGAAATAATTACTTTTTACAGCGTATGCGGCAAAAATGAATTATTTGTCTCTGCCCTGCCAATGCCCACATTATACGTGCAGACTATGGGAGTCAGGTCCTCCATCAGTGCAGCTACCGATAGTACTAAGGCTAGACCCAGACAGCCTCTAAAACTCATTCTGTGTGAAACGGAACTCTGCCGTGTGTTCCCTACACAGCTCACACTACAGAAATTAATTCTAGATTAGTAAACTGCCTTTTCTTGAGCCCGTTACAAGCGCTGCCATGGTATCGTTCTTACCAGGTGTCTTAAGAACGCCGACCTTCACAAATGAATCCATGTTGATCAGGTGATTAGAGGAAGGACTGCATGGCCGGCTTAAATACAGTCTACACCTTTAATAAGAGAAACTAACCTTATCGTATAGATTCTCGAGCAGCCATTTTGAAGTGTCTAACCACAATCAAAACTAATGCCAGAGAATGTGATATTCTCACATATGTCAAGACCAGCCGAACGCAGCCAGCACAACTCAATCGGTTATGAGCACAACATTGGGGCATCGGAATCAAGACTCCATTGCCGCCTGTCATACCTATATCAACGATCACTATAGAAACCAATCCATTTGCTCATTTAAGCCCGTAAAATGACTGAGCGAGAAAAATCAATCTAATTTCTTCTCTCACCAAGGTTTCCTTTTCTGTATTTGCATTGTTGGCAGTACAAAAATTTGTCAGGATCGACCATTTCAAATCCTCTCAATCATGGCTGTTAGATACTAAGTGTTCAACAATTGGAGCTTTCTTGACCTTATTTCTTTTTTTTTTTTTTTAACTTGTTTATTTTCGGTTGGCATACAGGAGAACAGTTTAACATGTCTAATCAACACTTTATCACAGCATAAATATCACATCGTCTATCCCCCGGCACCCAAACCCACTTCCTAGACTCAACAGTTCACAGTGGATTGTCTCTTTCCCCCCCCCCCCCCCTCAGGTCCGATTCAGGGCTCATCCGCTCCTGTCTCCTCCTACCTCGGTTCGACATCTCCACTCTTCTCCAGGCTTACGTCTCCAAGTCCTGTAACTGGCTATCCTCCGGGGCCTGCTCCTCGCTCGTCTGAGACTGGTCTCTATCCGCAGCTCGTTGGGCCTGTTGCACTAGGCGCGGCTTGTATGTAAGCGCCGGGAAGCGAAGGTCATAGTCTATCACCGGCGACCAAATGTTCGTGAAACGATGTAGGTGGCCTCTGTTTGCTGCCATAACTTTCTCAGCAATGAAGATGTCCCAAATTTTTAGCCACCACAACACTGTTAGGGGACCCTCTGGGGCCTTCCATGCCCGGGCTATTGTGATTTTAGCGGCTAGGAGTAATTGAGTGATGAGAGCTGCAGATGTCCCCGACCTCGGGTAGGTGTCCGGTATCGGGGTCCCCAGCAGCAGCGATTCTGGTTCCAGTGGTAGCGGGATCTGGGTTATGTCTGTGATGGCCGCTATACATTGGGTCCAAAAGGCCTTCACCACCGGGCATGACCACCACATATGTAGATAGGAGCCTGGCAGGCCACATCGACGCCAACACTGTGGGTCTAGCGACTGATTGAAGTGGTGTAGTTGCAGGGGCGGGTAGTACCATCTCATGAGCAGTTTATGTGCGCATTCTCGGTTGGTGATGCAGAAGGAGGATGAGTGCGTGCGGGACCAGATATCAGTCCAGTCTTGATCCTGGATTGGATGCCCCAGGTCCTTTTCCCACCGGGCCATGTAAGTCGCTCTATTTGTCAGGAGGTCCTCCTGGAATAATCGATATAGTGTCGAGATCCTCCCTCGGGCTGGAGGGTCCGTCACCGTCAATTCCAAGGCGTCCTGGGCCCGAGTGGCCGCCTCCCGTGTTTGGGGTTGTGTGCACCAGTGTCTGATTTGGCAGTATGAGAACCTGTCCGACTCTGCTAGATTAAACGCTCTTTTGCATTGGGCGAATGTCAGCGGCTGTGTTCCCTCAAATAGTTGGCTTAGGGAGCTGAGGCCTCCCGCGATCCAATTTTTAAAGTTCGAGGGGTGAGCTCCCGGCGAGAACGCTGGATTGTGGAAGACTGGGGCCGAGGGGCCCTGGGTTCTCGGAATACCTCTGAGTTTGCGGGCCCAATCCCATGCCTTCAGCGTGTGCCTGGTTGAAGATAGGATGGCTGGCCATGTCCGGCGCAGCGCAGATGGGAGGTGTAACAGGAAGCGCAGTGGGAGGGGTAGTCTGGATTGCTCTATGTCCATCCATTTGGGGCGTCCCGACGTCATAGTCCACGCCCGGGTGTGGGCTATCTGCGCCGCCATTTGATATTTTTGAAGGTCCGGGACCCCTAGGCCCCCCCGGCCCGGAGCGCAGAGCATGGTCCTCCGTGGAATGCGGGCCTTTTTCCTCCTCCATATGAATTCCAGTATCTTTCTCTGCAGTCTCTGTAGTTGTGGGCGGGGGACAATGACGGGGAGGGCTGAGCATGCGTATAGGAATCGTGGCAACAGATTCATCTTACAGGCCGTGATGCGGCCTATTAGGGATATTTCCTGCTTGTGCCAGGTGTCTAGGTCTTTTTCCAACGTTTTCATCAGAGGCGGGAAGTTTGTCCGGTAGATGTCTCCCGGGTCAGCGGGGATCTGCACCCCGAGGTAGGGGATGGAAGTGTCATTTAGTGGGATTGCGCATTGGGCGCTGAAGGATGCCTTGTCCCTTTGGTCTAAGCCTATCCCCATTGCTGCCGATTTCATCAGGTTAATGGCGAATCCGGACACCCTTCCGAATCGATGGATTTCCGCTAGGGCGGCTCTTAAGGAATGTGAGGTGTCTGTGATGGATAGCATCACGTCATCAGCGTAGAGCGTGATCTTGTGCTGGGTGGTGCCAACTTGGGGGCCTTTGATTCTGGAGTTGAGGCGGATCCGCTGGGCCAATGATTCCATAACCATAGCGAATAGCAAGGGAGAGAGGGGGCACCCCTGTCTGGTGCCGCAGGTTAGGGAGATCGGGTTAGACAGGAGGCCGTTCATTCGGAGGAGGGTGGTCGGGGATTGGTAATTCGCTAAGGTGAGCTTTAAGAAGGTGGGCCCAAGACCAAACGCTTCCAGGGTGAAGCGGAGGAACGACCAGTCCACTTTGTCGAAAGCCTTGGTCGCGTCCAAGGCTAGGAGGGTGAGTTTCTTCGAGCTCTGTTTGGCTATCTCGATTAAGTTGAGGACTCTGCGTGTATTATCTGTGGTGGCTCTGTTTAGGATAAATCCAGTCTGGTCTGGGTCTATGATGTCTGGAAGCAACTTCGCTAATCGGTTCGCCAAGACCTTCGAATAGATATTCGCATCCAGGTTTAACAAAGAGATGGGTCGGTAAGCTGCAACGTCGCTGGGGTCTTTTCCTGGTTTCAACGCTAATACCGTTATTGACTCTTTCATTGATGGAGTTGTTGATCCAGATGCGGCGAAGGAGTTGAAGAGTGTCATCATCGGAGCTAGTAGCTGGGGCCGGAAGAGTTTGTAGAATCGGGATGAGAAACCATCTGGGCCCGGGGCTCTAGTTCGTAAGCTTTTAATGGCCTCATCGATCTCTTCACTGGTGATCGAGGCCTCCAACTCTTCTCTACTCGTGTCCGAGAGCTTCGGTAAGGCGGCTTCCCGTAGGTAGGATTGCTGTTCTTCGCGGGGTCTTTGGGTAGCTGACATAGTTTCTGTTATGTGGGCTTCTGCAATTCTTAGCTTCTCCTGGTCAGCGACTTGGACTATACCCTGAGGGTCCCGGAGGCTTAATACAGTGTTCCTTCTCTTGGTTCTTGCCAGTTTTTCCACCAGGAATTTATTTGCTTTGTTTCCTCTGGCGTAGTAGCCCTGCTTCGTTTTGGTTAGCAGCTGGGCTGTATCCTCTGCGTAGTGGGCCTCTAGCTTCTTCCTGGCCATCTGTAAGGCTCGGTAAGTTCTTGGGGACCAATTTTTAGCCTTGCACGCCGTCTCTGCCTCCAGGACCTTGTCCTCTAGCGTGCGTCGGGCCTGTTGTTTTTGCTTATGGTAGGCTGCTCCCCGGGAAATCAGAACTCCTCGCACCACGGCCTTCATTGCGTCCCATGTGGTCGCTGGGGAGGTGTCTTCGTTTTTGTTGTCCTCGAAGAACTGTTTGATTGTTTTGGCTATCACGTCTCTCGTGGCCATGTCATTTAGGATCGGGTCGTAAAGGGACCATCTGCGTCTTGGGGGTGGGTCCGGGTTGTAGGCTCTTAGCGTTAGCGTTACGGGTGCATGGTCTGAGTGAAATCTGGGGCCTATGAGGACGTCATCTGTGTATGCTAGGATCTGTGGGGATGCTAGCAGGAGGTCAATGCGTGAATAAGTTCTATGCACGTAAGAGAAGCATGAGTAGTCTCGCTCTTCTGGGTGGAGGATCCTCCAGGTGTCCACCACTTCAAAGGTTCGGAACAATCTCAGCAGAGCGATCGCCAAGCCGAAGTCTCCGCGTGCGGGGGGGTGTGATCTGTCTACTAGTGGGTTGGGGACTCCGTTGAAGTCTCCCCCGATGATGGTCTGACCCTCAGCAAATGGTAGGAGGGAGCTTTCCAGAGCTGAGTAGAATGCTGCCTGTTCTTGATTCGGAGCATATATTGAGATCAGCGTATATAGTTGGCCGAGCATCCGGCATTTCACCGCCACGAAGCGGCCCTCGGGGTCCTGCTTAGAGTCTAGTATTTGCGGCCTCAAACCTTTGGCGATTAGGATAGCCGTGCCACCCTTCTTCGTTCCATTCGATGCTAGGAACTGTGTTGGGAATTGCCGATCTCTGAGTCTTGTGAAGTCCGCTGGGATCAGGTGTGTCTCCTGTAAGAAGACAACGGAGGCCTTGTCATTCTGGAGGCGTTGTAGGATCGCTTTCCGTTTCTGTGGGGCGTTTAGGCCTCTTACATTCAACGTTAGGAACTTTAGCTTCTGGATCGGTAGGGGGGCCTCCTGGGTGTCTTCCGGGGTGGGGTACTGATCCTCGTGGGGGGGCTGGGGGTATTCAGTCTTCATTTTGTGATTCCGGGTTAGCCAGGTCCTCCTGCAGCCAGATTTTTTGCATCCTCCAACGGGAGGGTAGCTTTTTATCTGAGTGGGCCAACCAACGGGCAGGCGAATTTAAACGGGTGGGAGAACTCCCAACTGTGTGGGGGGCCGAAGTTTTCAGCGCAGCCTCCACCACGGCCAACAGGGCCCAAACAGTTTTCCTCGCCAACGGGGCGGGGGTCGAACCATCGAGATCGGTTCGGCTCCAAGGGTGGGGAGATGACATACTCCTTGGAGAGGGGACTGGGCCGTTCGGGGCCCGCGGCGCTGCCTTGCTTCATTTTGGCTCCAGGGTCGGTCCCTGCGCTATGGGAATCATTTTGCCTTACGGCGTCTCTGTGCCGTCGACCAGGGTTGCTGCCGTCTCTTGGGTGATTGATCCGGTTCCTCTGGCGGGAGGTGTGGACTGGGGGTGGGTGAGGTCCCCGGGGAGCTCGGGGGTACGATTGACTTCGCGTCCTCCGGGTGGCTAATTTTACGTAGAGTACCTTGGTACGAGAATTGCAGTGTGGCTGGGAAGAGCCAACGGTAGCGGATCTGCTGACTCTGGAGGAACTGGGTCAAAGGCTTGAGAGCTCTCCTTTTCTGTATGGTGATCGGGGAGAGATCTTGGAATATTTGCAGGGGGGTGCCCATGAATGACAGTTCATCTTTGGTGCGGCTTATCGCCGAGATGGCCTCCTTGGTAGCGTAGAAGTGTACTCTGGTAATGACGTCCGGGGGGCCGTCTGAGTCTGCTCCCCGTCTCGGGCGTAATCTATGAGTTCTGTCCAGAACGAGTTGGGGTTTGTCCATGAGCGGGAGGAGAGCTTGGAAAAAGTTGCCTATATATTCCGGGAGCTCTTTATCTTGGACCGTTGTCGGGACTCCACGGATGCGCAGGTTATTCCGTCGGGCTCTGTTTTCTAAGTCCTCTTGCTTATATGTGAGGATCTCATTGCTGGATTGAAGAGCTCGGATCTCGCGTTGCATTCCTATTATTGTTGCATCATGGTTCTGGGTTAAATCTTCAACCTCACCAATTCTCTGTTCCGCTTCTGTGAGTCGTTGATCTGTCTGCTCTAGTCGAGTGGTGAGCTCCGTCATGCAGGACCGGATCTCGGTTTTAATGTCCCGCATGAAGGCCATCAAGTCATCTCTGGTAGCGAGATTACCCTGTTCTTCTGGGGGCTTTTGCGGGGTGAGTTTGGGCGTGGAGTCCGGTTTCCGTGTCTTGTCTGTTGTCATGAGCATGGTGGAGATGTCTGCAGTTTTGGCAGGTCTGGTGAGTCTCGACATTTTGCTCAAGCTGAGAGCCCTTGGAAGGGCGCTTCGGGGGGGATGGTTAGGCTCCAAGGTAGCTGCGTGGCCCCCTTCCTCCGCCGGCTAGGTCTTTGGTGGGCAGGGGCGCCCCAGGAAGTCGGAAGGGGGTCTGTATCCGGAGCGGGGGACCTCCACTCCCGGGGCCCAAGGTGGAGTGTTGGGAGGCCGGTAGAAGACTCCGGTCGTCGTCTCGCCGGTTCCCCCCAGCTGATCGTTGCCAGTGATGGAGGTGGGGGGGGGGTCTAGGAGTTGGAGGGCTCCGGGGACTCGGTAGTCTCTCCAGGGAGCCGGCGGCCCTCCGAAGAAAAAAGCAAGCTGGGAGCGACCCCGGCCTCCGCCCCAGCGAGCTCCGGTGGGGGAGGGGCGGGCCGATGGGGGGGGCCCGGAGTCGAGCCCGGGGGGGTAGAATGGAGCCGTCGACTCCTCAGCAGTCCCCGGACACGGGGCTCAGGATCGGGGCGGCGGGAGAGAGCCGGAGGTGTTATGGGCGTCTCATCGCTGGATGCCGGGGACGATGATGCGGGATCCGGGTCGCGGCCGCCATCTTGGCCCGTTGTCGTGAAGATCCGCGCCAAGTTCCTCGACCTCGTTCTCGGCGCTCCTGGTACGATTCTCTTCAAACTTGGAGCGGAGGGTGCGGGAGAGATTCCGCCAGCTTCTCCTGTCAGAGGGACGGCAGCAGCGTTGCTGGAGCCGGCTCAATCTTAGTTGAGGCCGCGGGTCCCTACGGAGGCCATCAGCGGAGCAGCCTCATCCGTGGCGCTCCAGGCCACGCCCCCGACCTTATTTCTAATACAGTTCTTATGTTCGCTTATTCTGATTTTTATTTTCCGTTCGGTTTTTCCAATATACATTTCAGGCATGGACACCACATCACATAAACACCACATCACATAAACACCACCACAAACATGACACATGCTGGATTGCGACCTTCACAAGTCCAGTGGTGGATGCTCTGAAGGCTGACAGTGACATACCCTCTGATTGTTTCTCCTAGGAACGCCACTTTCTCCAATGTCCCTTCCCCACAGCCACCTGCCGATTGGCACGGGTTGCCATGTGACTGGTACACTGGCTCAGGTCCACTTCCCCTTTAACCTGTGTGACTGCTGGATTGGCAGACTACCCTGTAATTGCATCACCTTGTGCTGTTCTAGATGCTTTGGTTCACCTGTGACAAGCAACATGGACTCCGTTTTCCCTCCGCCTTGGTCCCCGGTGTGCTAGCCACGTGTTTCAGATCGGGTTTTCCCTTTTCAGGCACCAGGGTTTCCTCATGAGTTGTGTCTATTGAAGATGTGTTTTACCCATTCTTGTGCCATTTACATAAGATCGCTTCGGCTGTTTGTACACACTATGCATATCTATCCTTGCCCTTCCCAGGGAGGTATTTCTATTTGTAAAAGGACTGACTTTGTGTACCTTTGGAATTTGCCCCTAGCTGGTGCCTCATCACCCCCCTCCCCTGCTTCCGAAGGTGGTAGCTCCGCCCCCCCTATCTAGTGCTGAATTAGCACCATTAGTACACGGATTAAACCTTTATGGGAGATATGGGGGTTGGGGACTCAACATCCCTGACTACGTTGGGGTATGCGTGCCTTACCAAGGGAGGCAGGTGGTCTGGGGGGTCCATGACACAGATGTACTATTCAGCAGTGAATAAATAGCACTGCACCCTCTTATGCATATCACACCCACTTTGCCAGCTCCCTCCAAGCATAGCCCCTCCCACACACCGTGTCAGTGCCATCTTACGCTGGCACCCTCTATGCCATCATCCCTGTAAGCCAATACCCTCTATGCATATCATCCATGTGTGCTTGCATCCTCTATGCATATCATCCCCTGTGCCAGAGCCCTCCATTTATATTATATTTGTGTGCCCAGCACCCTCTATGCAGATCATTGCTGTGAGCTAGCACCCTCCATGCAGATCACCCTGGTGTGCCAGCAGCCTCTATGCAGATCTTCCCCAAATGCCAGCACCTTCTATGCACATAATCATTGTGTGCCAGCAGCGTATATGCATTTCGTCCAGGTGTACTAGCACCCTCTATGCACATCATCCTCTCATGCAAGTACCCTCTATACAGATCACCATTTTTTGCCAGCAACCTCTATGCTCATTGTCCATATGTGCCAGCACCCTCTTAAGTAGATTGTCCACCTGTGCCAACACCCTCTATGCATATCAGGCCCGAGTGCCAGCCCCCGACTTGCTTCCCATCACCGCTTGGAAGAAGAGACCCCCCCCCCCACGCCCCCGCCGCCCATCCAGGTAAGAGAAGGCAGTTTTGGCTACCACCCTACCCCAAAACCCACTAACCCTTCAACTGCATCCCAAAATCCCTGCCCTCTTCTTTAAAGAAAAAAGAAAAGAAAAAAAGGAAAAGCCCCACGCTCCTCCATCCACCAGTCCCATCAGTTGTCACTAAAAATTGCCATACACCCAAGTTCCCTTCCACCGCAACCCCAGTCCTTCCATTTTCATTGTTTTTAAAAAGCCACACCCCACTTCCACCACGACCCAGGGCATCACCATTTCCATTTTTAAAAAGCTCCAAATCCACCACCTCGACCTTCCACCTGCCTGCTATCCCCAGACCCCGATTGGTGTTGCTGGGGTTCACATGATGCAAACATTCTTCTTGGACCTTCACAGGGCAGCCATGGCTGGGAAGCAGGCAAAGGGAAGAAGGTCAATTTCCTGTTCATCTGGTGCACAGCCCTGCACTGCAGCCCCTACCCCTGCCCAGAGGACTACAGAAAGAAGGTAAGGAACATCACAATACAAATCGTACTTGATTTAATTTCCGCTGCCTGAAACCTAGCCACACTTAAACTGCACCGGCTTGATTTCCATTGCTTTTTGACATAGCCATTTTAGGGTTGTACTGGTTTGATTTCTGCCGCATTGAATTTAGTCCCACAAACTGCATTGGTTTCATTTCTGCTGCTTGGAATTTGGCCACACGGAAACTGTACTTATCGTGTTCTCTGCTGCTTTTGAAATTTGATCTGAATACTGCATTTTTTAACATAGCCATTTTATGGCTGAATTAATTTGGCTCCTTCTGCTTTGAATCTAGTGACCCTAATGTTGTTCTGCTTTTGAATTTAGTCATGTTAAGACTGTAATTGTCAATTACCTGATCACTTCATTGTTGTGTCTACTGGCAGGAATGACCTCTCCACTGCGTTTGTTGCTTATCCAGCACTTCTGTCACAAGGGTAGTGCAATGTAGGGTTCAGCCCTAGCCCCCTCTCTGAAACAGGAAAAGGTCCCCCGAGAGCATCTCTCTACACTGTGGTGCACTCCCCCTATTTTACGTGGCGCAGGGACAGTGCAAGCACTGACCGGGGGAGCCAGATGGTAAGTAAGCGAGATTAGGGATTCAGCTAAGGCCAGTGACCAGGAACGGCAATGGCCCAAAGGCAGGTTCAACAGGAAGAAGAAATAGAAACGATTGCCAAGGTAGCTATCAAGGAAAAGAAAGGAACCAAGGGATAGCAAAGTGAGAACCACAGGGCAAGGCAATCAAGAGGTAAGCAAGGAGAAACAGTAACCAGAAAGAATTACTGAAGGAAGCTGGCACAGAGGCAGGTCACAAATGGAGCGCATTTAACACGCACCTGCTGCCAGCAAGTGTGTGTTTAAACAACCAAAGAAGCAGGAAGTGCGGCAACGGATCAGACGTCGCCACCATGCCAATTAATGATTCCCTTGACAGCGTATATGCATGCAGGGTAGACACCGGCACCCTGCGTTTGCCCACTAGTACAGCAATGGCGGCACCCTAAGACTGTCGGAGATACCTGCAGATCTGGGGCTTACCCTGCACCGCCCCTCAGGACGATGGATCCTGATGACTGGAGACCCATGCTGCAGGCGTCAACGAGGATAGAGCCACCAAGCAGGTAATCACGGGCCGCATTGATGACGTGCATGCATGACAGTAATGGTTTGATCTTGACTGCCTTTGAATTTAGCCACCATTGGGCTAAACTGGTTTGATCTTCACTGCCTTTGAATTTAGCCACACTGGGGCTGTATGTGTTCAATATCTGCTGCACTGAATTAAGTCACTGTTACACTGTTCTGGTTCAATCTCTGCCCATACCCATTTTGGAAATTTTTGTATATATTGCATCCGAGCCATCTTTTAAGAAGGAGGTCGCTCTTATCTAGTTGAGTGTTCCAGTTTACAGTATCCTGCAATCTGATCCCTAAACAATCGTAGACGCTCACCTGCTGGAGCCGGTCCCCTTCAATGCAGATGTTCGTTTTCATTTTGCATGTAGAATTGCACACTGTTTTAGAATGATTTATTAAAAATCCTGTTTCTTTACAGAAGTCTGACAAAACTGCCATCTGCTTTAAAATGTCTATTTTGGTTTTTGAAATTAGGACTGTCATTTGCATACACAAGAAGCAGACTTTGCGCTTGGAGAGAGTAGGGGAATCAGTATTTGAGCTTATGATTCTGAAAATCAAGTCATTGACAAACAATAAAAAGTAGGGGAGCGAGCACAGAGTCCTGGCGCACTGCATTAGCCACAGGAATTGGCTTGGTCTTTCGCCGCCCTTTTGGCATCGGACGGTATCTAAATTATTCTCATTACATTTTTTAATAGGAGAAAAAATGTCTGGGGTGGTTTTAACATTACTTAAGACATTCCATAAGGTAGCTTTGTCTACTGAATCAAACGCAGATTTAAAATCTCCAAAAACTACGAAAAAAGGTTTCATTTTTATGAGTCGCATACTTGCTGAAGATTGTAAATTGGCAAAAATGCTTGGCCTAGTGTACCCAGCCCCCTTTTAAAGCGAGCATTTAGGTCCGAGACTATTCCCTCTTCCTCTACCCACTGCTCAAAGAGAAATAGAAGCAGTTTCCCATAGACAGAGTACAACAATCATCTGAGCCTGCTGCCAACTAGAGGGGACCTAGTCAATACTATCCAAATGGTTGAAAAATGAGCGAGTTTTGAGGCCCAGGTATTGTCATGTTCCCCAGGGTCTGAAATTCAGGTTCAATGAACAGAAGCTAAAACCAGCTCCTGGTTGTCTGGCTTTACCCAGTAGGCAGGAGCTACCGCTGGGAAACCAGGAGTGAGTACACAGCGCACTGCAAATCTAACTTGCACAGGAGCAGCTAACTTTAACTTTTGACAATTATCTATTATGTTTAAATGTATCCTAGATGTGTTCCAATACTTCTTTACTTACATTCTTAAATACTAAAACAATTTTTTAAAGGCAGTAGTTGGGTTTTAGGAGCCAAAATTAGCTCCCGTTAACTGTTGGTTTTAAGTTTACCAGGCTCTCCTATAGGGGAGTACACAGAAGTCCAGGAACGACCTTGCTTTCCATTTCTTTACCAAGCCAATAGAATTAGCTAAACTGACCCTCCAACCATCAATGAATGTCCCTCGTTTCTGGTGTGGGATGTATTGACCCACTCTGCTACACTATGCGGCCTCACTCTGCTATTTATGGTGCGACAAACAGTAAAATGGCAAAACCCTGGTGCGTGCCAAAACCTCCAAAACCGCGCTTTCAACACACAAAAAGATGGCTGCACAACCTGCCACCCATGGTGTATGTGTGGTGGAACAGAGCACACATTGCAGATAAAGTGCCAGAGGACTCCATGAAAAGTAAACAGAGTGCAGAGGCAGAAGCAGCGCTTTGCAAGTGAAACTCCAAAATGTGCTTGTAAATGAAATTTACTTTGCTGCTGAAACTTCAAAATGCCTGTACATAACACTTTCCAACACTCAAAGTCTTGCTTGGCGCTAAAATTAATTTGATCTAATGAAGCACTGTGAATGTACAAGGTCCTGAAATGTTCAGAGCAAAATACATTCTCAGCAAAACTGGATTGCCTGTGAACGACAACTCCTGTCAAAAATCCGGGTGCAGCCACACTGGGCTACCTGTGAGCAACATCCCTGTCAAATGGGCTCTCCCGATTAAACTTTAAAGTTGTCTAAACTAAAAGGTCTGCCGGATTAGCAAATATAAAAGGACTGCTGCTGAAAGGAACACGGATCTCAGTTGTTTTGATCCCGCTGATTTAAATCTAGAATGTCAATTATATATGTTATCTGATGCAACAAGTTTGTTTTATGCTGGATTTCAGGTCAAGAAATTAAGAATTAACCTAGTCCGGCTTGGCCTGCAAGGGGTTGACAAACAGGTTTCCACCCAAGGGGAGGGCATTGCTCTCAGCAGATGCTCACTAACACATGATAATTGCAGGGTATGCCAGACTTGTGTCTGCTGTAATGGCAGATTCTCCAGGCCAGGAAATGGACGTGTGAAGAGGTCATAAACTAGGCTTGCAGAAGGAAATCCCAAAAGATGGGGACTGCTCCTTGCCTCCAGAGACAGACAAAGGCTGACCATCTGCTACTACAGAATATGTAATGAACTTTTTTTTTTTTTTTTTTTTTTAGAGATTTATAACTCGCTATCAGAAGTTGTGAAAAATCTAAAACGGCAGGTTTGTTAATCTAATTTTTGGCCCTACATTTGAAAATTTGGTGGAACTGTGTAGCATATTCTGAACAGGAATGGCAATATGTGTGGTTTTATTTATGCTAGAATTGTTAAACTTTGCACACACATGCCTATGGAAAACATGCATATTTGTGGAAATTTGGAGAAATTTTGGAAAATGTTTTCATGGCGAAATGGACAAAATGTTGTAGAAAGGTAAAACAAGGTCTCACAGCTGTGGGATTTTGATGAACAGATACTCCATAAAACATGTAATCCTTGTATGCGATTTCCGTAGAGGTTACTAATGTATAAATATATATTTGAGACGAATTCAATTTTGATATTAGTGTCTAGGGGAGGTTCTAACTATTGTAAAAATCAAACCATAAACCTGACATCATCTGTCTCTGATCCAATCACCCGGATGCAAGGCAGAGATGAGGCTCAGAGCCAATCCCATTTCACAGGGGCAAGTTTAGTTAAGCCAGCCCATACACCCATTTGGTGATGTCATTTGACAGGATAAACAGGGACATCTGACAACACATAGACACTCTCTCTTCTGATTCCAGCAAAGTACTTTGATCCAGCATTCAACATCCAGCCTTCAACATCCTTCTAGAGCCAGATGCCAACCACCAGGCCAAGCAGTAGCTGAACCATTTACAGCTAGGCCTCAATCCTCAACTAATCCTCACAACCCAGTGAAGCGCTGTGGTGGGGGGGAAGCATCCTGAAACTATCTGGCTTGCTACCATAAATGCTTGCCTGCTGAACTCACCATCCCGCTGATCTGAAACATTCAGAAACAAGAAGGGCAGATCCTGTGCAGTTCCGGCGACCGGCCTAGCTGATCCTGTCCCGCCTGATGTGCTGTCCTTCCCTGGTAGACCCGATCCAATTGACCAGAACTTTGACGGTCCAATAATCTTAAATCCCATTGGATTGTGAGTATTAACAGAACGCTAGAGAACTATTGTATACCTTGCCTTATCTTGTTCCATCCTAATCTCTGAACTATCCTTACTTTCATAACCAGTACAGTGTCAAAATCTTAAGTGCTATTCTATCCTGTCTATTTACTAAAGCATCAATTTCATAGTAATTTTTGTGCAACTCTTATCCATAATCCCACTTCGAGTGTTTGGACTGGTTCCGCCGGGGAAGGCGCTGGGGATCTGTTACTGAAGTCATGAATCAGTCTCAGAGCTTACTTCGTCCCAAACTGGTTATCTAGTCTGAATGCTCTAGTCTTGAGTAAAAGCATAATCCATATTTTCTGGTTTTAAACTGAAGTTCTTGTCCAAATTTGTGTCTTTATTTTCGAAAAACACCTCTCACTAAAATCTCTATAACTCCCTCAGTTTTAAAGTTAGAAACAAAATTTCAACTCTCACCGATACCTAACATCCTTAGCTATATCCACAACTAAAAACCGCATGTATGTTTTTCTTCAATATCGCATAAGTCAAACTTTGCCGTGAATTTGCAATTTCAGCCAAAGTACACGTGTCTTTTGCACATTTCAAAGTGTTTTTTCCATCCCATCATGATCTGAAGTGTATATTGTGGTTCATATTATAGCTCATGCATGTTAGGACCCGATTAGTGTTGCTTTCTTTAGAATTTGTCTCCATTTTAGCATTTTGACAATTTTTTGCAGTATTTCACCAAGCCATTTTCACCTGTCATTTCTAAGTGTCATTTGCCAAAATATAGTTTTCTTTCTTGTGTGGGAGGGAGGATTGCCTATAACTCTAGACATCGTATTTCATTCCTGAAAACCTGCCGATTACTCACATTGGTGTAGGATTGCTCATTTGTATTTAAACAAAACTTTGCAGGGGGAACATTAACTTAAACGCTATCTGTGTGCAAAACCAAAGTGTTCTTTTTCCCAGTGTTTCTATTTTTCTTCCTTATAAGTGAATTCAATTGCTTTGCTTATTTCTGAATTAAAATAAATAAATATTTACCTTTACCAACTAGCCCGATTCCTGGTTCAGTGTAACCGGGGTGTTTTTTATTTTTTTAGAAGGGTGCGATATGAATGGTACGTCATTCAGAATATTGAACATATAGACAAAAATAAATAAGGGCTTCATTTGCGCACTACATGCTAGGCGAGACTTGGGTGTGTGCCTGATTGAAATCCCTTACACATGACTAGCCCTAGCTGGAGCGCCGCCTGGCTAGGGCTAGGGAACGAGAGACTGGCCCCCAACTAGTTGTAGATAATGGTCTCAGAAGAGACCAATATAATCAAGGAAATAAATCCTATAAGAATCTCTAAAATCCGGAGGAGCCGGAGCCACAGGAGCACAGAAGGGGGTTGTAGCTATTTTATTAATCCCTACTTATCTGCTCACATGCTGTAGTAAAAACACAAATAAGCACATTTTAACAGGACGTCTGGTTGATATACAGACTTCCATAAATTGGTCAACCAGTTTCAGTGGGTTGTCTATCACTTCTTTCTCACTTTCAGGTTTTGTACTCTCCTAGAGGTGAAGTAGATCCAGAGATTGAAAGGAATCCCATCTACATCCGGAGCCTTACCTTTCTTATGAGATCTTATAGCCTTGCAAGTTTCTTCCACACTAAATTCTAATGGGACAAAGGAGGCCACTTGAACTATGATAGAAACAGTGCCTCTCGCCATACAGCGGCATAGAGATTACTGAAGTGTTGGAACCACGTATTCTTAGTGCTGAATGATTCTACTACACGATTACGTGAGGAATCAGTTAACATGTCAGCTACCAAAGCACAGTAGAAAGCGTCAATGGTGCTTGCTCAAGTATAGGTACGACTGTCTCAAAGATCCTAGGAGCACTGCTAGCATAGTCAATGTCTACCCATCAAATTCTCTTTCTATTGCTCTTCAAGAGCATTAATCGGAGCTGTAAAGATAGAAGGTGGCAGTTAGATCGGTGAAGATATCCCCAAAATGTTTCAGATATATGGGACCATGGGCACTCTCTGCTCTTGCCATTACCTTGAGAGATTTCCCAATTCTCCAGTTAGCCACTTCCGTACAGATATAATCAATGTGGCTGGACTGTGGCCCTCTTTTAAAAGTTGGTACTGCTGGGTGGGCTCCACAGAGTGGTCCATTACAGGTATGCATATCCAGAGGGAAGCGGCTATCTCTGTTGCTTGATGGTAATTGTACTTAGGGAAGGGGCAATCCAATTTCTGCTATGCCCCAATAGCCATCTTCTTCATTCAACAAACCAACAAAACTCGGTAAAGTTTCTATTTGTGTATTGCAATCACCTAAGACAATTTTTTCTGAGTGGGAATTTTCTTTGTGCCCATGGCATCGTATCTGCATATCAGATCATCTAATTTCTTTAGGGCAGAGGCAACAATACCAGTTTCTGTTCCGTAAATAATAGTAATATTACATTAGAAAAGCTTAATTTTATACACAAGAAGTCTTTCGAAACAGACTACAAAGTTTTAATGCTAACATTTGGTGTTGTGTTTACCCATATCGTTAAGCCCTCACTTGGTCTCTCTCTATGCGGTAATATGGCAGGCTTAACCCTTCTTTGAGGGATTTTCGACCGACCAGGTTTCCTGAAAGCAAGTTACCTTGGTCCAGGAAAACATGCCAGTCTTAATCTTCAGTTTTAGATTTTAGCCCAGCCTATATTCCAAGATACGATTACAAGGTAATTGGCAGAATCTGTAGATGGAGAGGACTTTGAGCCTGAGAGAATATTAGCAGGGTTTCTTGTATGTCAGCAAATGCATGGATAAAAATTAAGATTGGATAAGCAGGAGCTAAATGGAGCTCCTGGGTATCCACCATGAACTAGTGACCAGGAGATATTACTGGGGAACGAGGAGCTAGTACAGGGAGTTCCACAAATCTAACTTCCACATAAGAAGGCAAGAAATCACTTTGTTTATTATTTATGATCCCTTATGTTTTCAAGGTCGTATAGAAGTGTTTAAAATGTGTATTTAAATGCAAAGAGTTAAGTTTGTTTGTTCTGCATCAGTTGGCAAGTGGAGCAAAAAGTAGGTCCTGGTAACTGTTGGTGTCAAGCAAACCAGGCTTCTGTAGGCCCTATCCAGGAGCTAAATAGCTCTGAGCTCCCCTCAATTTCATACCCTGCAATGTTGTCGGTAGTCGACTCCATTGTCCCCCCTTGATGGATCAGTTAAATGGAGGTGTGGGGGCGGGGGGGAGGGAGTGTGATTGTAATGGGTGAATGATAAAGGCTACAGCTCCTTGGATCTCTATAGGATGTGTGTTGCAGACTTCCACACCAAAGCATAGTCCTATTTGGAGTCTTTCTTGGGTGGGGGGGGGGGAAATCAATCTCTGCTCCATAGAAAGCATCCCTTCAACCAACTGTTTATGTCTGAGTGTTATCTTAATTCTATCCATCCCTGGGATCCTTTGATCAATGATGTCTTCCGCGATGACGGACAGGCACCCTTTCCTGTATCTCAACCAATGGGTCATGTTATTAACCAGATAAAACTAACATGGTACCTTTATTGGGCCTTGTAACATTTAGCATATAAAAACTGTTACCAGAGTTCAGTTTGGGCTCCACATCCTGTGCTTGCTGTGATAAGTTTGGGGTTTGCCACCTATTTTCCCTTAGTAAGGGGAGCTGAAGTCTGTCATTTCCTGGTAATGACCGCCTGTGGTTACATGCCCAGGAGTCTTGTCCACACGCAGAATGGGGTTGTTACTTAATTTAGATAACTTGTGTCTATCAATTACTTCTAAAAAGGGAAAGAAGGGACTGTTCTGATCTCAAATTACAAATTGGGTTACTCAAGGGGGCCTAAAAGGGGCTGGATGCCAATTAACTCGATTTGTTCTGGTTAATAGTTAGGATTAGCCATTTTCTTTGCTGGATAATTTGCAGGGGAGTTTTCTTGGGTATTGGGAGGAGGCGGAAGGGATGCAGGCCTACCAGAACAATGTGGGCCTAATAGGATAACTTCAGCTAATTTGTGTACAACTTTTTTTTATTCAGTTATTTTCTCAGCTAAGTTGGTGAGGTATATCGGGATGAGTACACCAACATCTAGGCACTGGTCCCTTAGCGAGATGTCTGAAGTTAATTTGAATATGTTGGTCTTTGGGATCACGGTCCTGTTTACCCATCAGATCTCTACACACCTTCCTCATTAGTGGATTCAATGGGGCATAAAGATTGATGCCATTATTAGTAAGTATGGCACTTGGACCAGTATTCTGACCTACTTTGGCTATATTTGTTTTAGTTGGTTGAGTGGGAAGATCCTAGAGGTGAAATTCTATTGGAAAGATGGATATCCGGGGCAACTATCCTACCTTGGGCTTCCTCCGGCACAGAGGTTACATGGGCCGGGGTAATAGTTGGAGCAGAACCAGCGATGATATGTATAATTGCAGGTGTCAAAAAACTGCGGCTGCCTTCTTGCTCGAGTCCCCTAGGGATCTCATAGCAATGTGGGTTTGCAACATCTATTATTACAAGGTGTACTCCCTCTGGTTCCAGTACATAGTCTTTGGGTTTCGTGCTAAAGGATAGGTGTTGCTGCTTAAACTTGGAGGCGTCAGGTTTTTAGTGGGAGCTATTTTTCCCTTTCCTCTTCATAGAGGGGCTGGTGGAGACCCTCTGAGTTTTAGGCTTTGCATCCACATCTTTGAGGAAAATTTCAATATAATTTATAAGCACATTAGCCTTGTCAATATGCAAGATGGCAGGGTTATACTTTTTCTATGAGTCTGATGGAGGGGACCTCGGCACACATTTCCGTTTGGTTGCCATTCTAGAGGGAATGTTCCATCTGGACGAACAATCTTAGGGTGGTACCTAATTGTCTTAAAAGTGCTTGAAACAAGATTACAATACAAAATAAAAAGCACTAATGCTTGCAGTTTGGTAAAAAGCTGAAGGGGAATATCTCCAGCTAGGTGGCACAATAACCAAAGACCCATACCAAGCCATTTATGGTGTAAAGTGCTTGTGCCTTCGTACAAGAGGCAAACAAACATACAGACAAGAACACTGCTAAAAAAAAAAAAAAAAAAAAAATTAAAAAACAGATAGCAGGGAAAGTAAAAGGGAAGCTGTAAATAAATAAATAAAATTCACAGTAAGCTCTACACAATCGCTAAAATTATTTAATTCTCTATACAAGGACATCCGGCTGAGTACCGGAACGGCCAAGAATACTGCTCTGCCCCACAGAAAGGTGTGTGTGTCACACTATTAAGAGAAGAGACAATATGATCACAGATAATTCTGCACAACGGGTGAATTGACAAAGAGGAATTGAACCTTCGTTGAATGGGGCAGATAAATCTAGCACTCCTTCCCTTAAGGGTTATGACAAATATATACACCTTGATTGAACAAATCACCACACGGTCAGCAAAGAAGAATTCCACAGAAAGAGAAAGGCAGAGTGGGTAAACCAAGTGTGTTCTTAGTTGATTATAAAAACAGCAATTGTCACTTAGTTTGAAAAGGCATTAAGGGCCCACCCAACTGGCATATGAAGTGGCCAAAGTCCAACACTCTGCCACTTTTAGTCTCTTCAATCGGCAGCTATTGAAAAGGGTAGTAAAAAAGCAAGGTGGGCAAGGAATTATATGTCCAGTGTTTAAAAAGGGTCAGTGGGGTATTAAAATTCCAGGGGAACTTGAAGGTCATGCCAAACTGGCTAATGGAGCAGCCAGAGCCCGACACTCCTCCCTTTAGGAACTCTACAGCCAGCTGTTATCTATGATGGTACTGGTAGTAAAAACCCATCTACAGGGCATTAATCCGACAAACCATTGCATAGGAGCAGTCAATCCATTTAGCCCCAAGTAATACGCCTCACTCTGTGACATGGCGTCAAAAAGAGTTCTAGGATAACAAGGTAGGCTCTCCACTCTGGGCAGGTTGGTTATTATGAAGCACAGCCCTTCCGTCCTGTGCCATGGTTAATAAACTCTGCCTCCCTCGCGGTTCAGATGGGAGATCCACACAACACCATAGAAAGAAAAAGTCAATAGGATTCCCAGCAATAAGGAAGATATTAACTGATTCCTTATTGATGGTTACTCACGGATCGATATCGGTACATGTCCAACCAGCTTGGGCAACAGGGTCACAGTTTCTCAGCTTGTGTGGCAAAAAAAAAAAAAAACCCAGAGGTGCGCTACTTGGCACAGACCTGGGCGACGGCACTGGGGCACCTGGCAAGCCTTGGAGTAGCAGGCTGCATGCCCGGTCCTGGGGTGGGGCGCAGAGCCATGTGAAATGTACCTCCTTCCTTTCAGCCAGCAGAGGTGCACGGGGCAGGGGAGACTTGATGTAGCAGGCTGCAAGCCGGGTCCTAGTGACGGGGCTCAGAGCTACGCAAAGTATACCTCCTCCTTCTCAGCCCAACAGAGGTGTGCGACTTGGGCGCTCATTTACATATGTCCATCACCTACTGTTGACAGATAGAAAATATTTGATGTGACTCAAGTATCTAATTTCCAAATGAAAATAGAGCAGGATGTCCTACCAGGGTGTGGGACAACCCTTTTACGACAGTACAACACTCATCTTGGCCGCATCTAAACTTTTCACACCATTGAGAATGTCGGTCAATTGAATTATCAAAAAGTTATAGTAGTTTCAAAGACATTCCACAATTCACCCACATTAGGAGACATCAATACCCATTGTACATCTATCAGGTAAAAGAAAGATGGGTAAAATACACAAAAAGCCAAGAGATGCCCATTGACATTCCACATCCATGTTGCATAACCACATAAAGACCCCAGTCTTGCTTCCTAAATTCATTAATTACTGCAGATTAAACTGGGAACACATTTCTAGACAAGACAGCATTTCTTCTTCGACACAAAGCATGAAAGGTAAGGAACTTTGTCTAATTTTTTTATGTGTTAAGATTGGATTCACTTACTAATGTGTCTCTTCATCCTTCTTTATTGAAAATTCAAAGTCTTACAAAGAGAATAGGTTTTACTAAGTCTGCAGAGTACATGCAGCTTTTATAGTAATATTGTTGAACTCTGGTTTAATAGTAGTACAAGTTATATTGAAATGTCTTCAATTTTCACAATCTAAGTATTAATTACTGTACAATATGTTTTAGTTCACATTTTTCATTTGTTAGAAAAATGTAATCTTGCATTATCAGTTTTCCCCATGCTGCACCTGCCAAGACGCCAGGCACCACACTACATGGTTTCCCCAAGATATTTCACAATCCAAAACTGGATATGTAACTGTGGTGTTAAATGAGGCAACTTATTGTCTATGCAGCCAACACCTCAGGAGGTGAGATGTACAAATCTGTGGAAATGACAAAAAAAGCCCATGCCAGACTCAGATTACTGGTCAACAATGCTCCTTCCATATAAAGATAGGCAAGTAAGTATAACATGGATCATTGTAATGAAGTCATACGTATGCCATCACCGGTTCTGTGCTTTGCATATCTGTATTGCCCCTTTTTCTTGTGACCCATTTCATCTCTTGCCTGCTGGAGGAGCCCGGAAAGGTTCCGTTGGTGCCCTCATACATAAATCGCAGAAAATGCAGGTATGGCCGGCACTGTTGTGTTGATGAATAGTCTAGATTTTCTCTTTTGTAAAAGTCAGAGCTGGTGGGGGGATAATATCTGTCTGGTTAATTTCGGGTCTATTCAATATCAAGGTGTGACAACTGTCACTTTTCCATTAATTACTTGTCCACCAGGCAGTGGGAGGCAATGTTTTGTCACTCTCAAACTCATTGCAGGTATGCATGGCACAGTTGTGTTGTCGAATAGCCAATATTTTCTCCTTTCTATGGTTTAATTTGTGACCAACTTGTCTTTTGCTCATTTTAAATGGTCTGTCCCCAAATCATGACTGCATCGTTAAAGGTGATTCCCACAAATAACATGACATTAGATATGCAATCCAAATAAACTTGGTAAACTTGATGATGGTGGTAAATAAGTTGGTTTTGTACATTTGATCTAGCCTGAGACTGGCAATGATGGAAAGTCTGTTGTAGAGGCTCCTGGGTCAGGAAAATCAAGGGCGAGTAGCAGGGGGCTGCATCTTTTCTTTTATTATCATCAAGTGTCAATAAAATTACGTTTAAGCTGTTGCATGCTTGGTTCGGCATTTTCAATAATATTCCTAATCAGACATACATTTTAAAAGCACATGGCATCTGACGATCTTGTTATTTCAAATTTCATAATTTTTCATGGCGGCCAAGGTAAAGTTAGACCGCAAAATAGGTGACACCACATACAAGGGATCCAGGATGTAAAATGGCATTTGCATGGACAGAGTTGATCTTGCAACACCAACAAGCATACTATGAGCAGTGGCCAGAATAGTGAATTAAGAACTACAATGCATCCAAAATATACCGCAGCAAGACTACTCCTGAGACTAAATAGAAGAGACCAAATCACACCGGCAAGGAGAAGTCTACACTGGCTGCCTAAAGAAATGCATTAACTTGAAAGCCCGCTGTATTGCCCATAAATCACTGCACCGACAAGGCGCTGAATTCCAAGCTAAAATCCCGTTACCAACGAGCAAGAGACTTAAGCTCGAGCAATGACCTCCAAATAGAAACAAGACCAGGGTTCGAAAGTGACGGGAGCTGTGAGCTATTTAGCTCCTGCTTGTAGCCTGGAAGAGCCTGGTTAGCTTGGCACCAACAGCAACCAGGAGCTACTTTTAGCTCCCTACTCCAACTGATGCAGAACAAACACACCTAATTGAAGGTAACTGAGCGTTTGGGACAATCTATAAATAAACATTAGGACACATCTATATAACATTTAAGGCATTAGGGCACATAAATAATGGATACAATTATATTTGTGAATCTTACGCTGAAGTTGTATTTGTTGAATTATATGTACTAGCTCCTTGTTCCCCAATGATAGCTCCTGGCCACTGGTTAATGTTGGATACTCCAAAGTTGCTTTTAGCTCCTGCTTATCCTGTCTTAATTTTGATCCCTGCAAGACACTAAGAGAAAAGGAAAATTCAGAAGAGCTGTATTCTCCCATCTGATAGCCAAACTATGGAACTTGATAGCAATGAAAATAGGGAAGACGGCAGACCACCTAGCATTCAGGAAAGGACTAAAAGCCTTGCTATTCAACTCACCAGGATAAACATAGAAGCACGCCCCCACAAGCCATACTGCTGGACCAAAGCAAACCTGGGACAATACAGAATGAAAAACCAACAATAAAACTACTCAACACACAGATCAACAGAAGCCAATTAACCAACCACCCTTCTCTTTTTCACTCCACCCCCACAACTCTCACATGCCCAGAGAGTTAACGAAATAACCTAGCAAACACAAACTACACACCCCTCTCTAATCCTGCTACAAACCCATTATATGCAGACAACAAACAACTCAAATACTGGACACCACTGTTCTGGACAAAAGCAGCCCAATGCACATAAAGCTCACATGTACAGACACCAGTTTCTCCTGATTCTGCAGGCATCACCAGATGAGCACAACTTCTATCCTATCCCTCTCTGTCACTAACCAGCCCTACACACTTTTCTTATAGAGCCATGTGAGCACCTAGAGACCATGCACATGTGGGTTGTATAAATCAACATAACATACATTAAACACCATTGCAGAGCCATGAAATGCTCTTAAAGACCTCACAATGCCTCAGTATGCGAAGCAATCGATCAACCAACCAGGCCAATGCCTTTAATACTTTCTTTATGGATAAGATCAAAACGATCCACGAAAGTATCAAAGAGAATCAGAGGAAATGGTTTCCCCCAACCATTTGGACAGAAGGATGATGCCGAGGGGAAGAAAGAACATCAACATCCCACCTTTTGTTTTTAAGCCAGTGTCAAAAGAGAATATTACTGCTCTCCTAACAGCTCTAAAATCTACTAATAACACACTTTTTCCCCTTCCTGCATGCGCAGCAAAACATATGGCCTCGGACTAGCACCATTTGTGACTAATTTCATAAATGCGTCATTTAACCAGGGGACTGTTCCAGCGGAATTGAAACTGTCAGTTATTTCCCCTTTGTTGAAGAAGCCAAACCTGGACCCAGACAACCGTCAGAACTACCACCCTATTGCAGGTCTTCCCTGGCCTGGAAACATTTTAGGAAAAGTGACCACAATACAATTTCAAGACTAGATCGAAAGAGATGCCTTTCTAGACACCGTACAATCAGGGTTTTGGCCTAAATTTGGTACCGAAACAGCATTGATTGCAGTGTGGGATGAGTTATTGCAAGCAGGAAATGATGGTAAACTCTCCCTGCTCGTAATGCTCAACCTTTCTGCAGCTTTCGACACTGTGGATCACAATGTTCCATTGGAATGTTTGAAAACCACTGGAAATGTCTCAGATAGTGCCCTTAAATGATTTAATTCCTTCCTGAATGGGTGTAGACGAGTGCAACTGAGGGGCAGGGGGTGGGGGGGAGGGGGTTCCCTTCTGAAACTCTCCCACAAATATGCGGCATCCTACAGGGCTCCGCACTTTCACCACTCTTGTTTAATCTGTCCCTCTGCTCACTGATGGGCATTCTGAGAAAACATATCAGTTTTCAATCCTACGCTGATAATACTCAGCTGTATATCAGGCTTGACAACATAGAAGACTTCCTTATCAGGGTGGGTGGAAGAAATAGCGGCATGGATGGTGTCAAATTGGCTGCAACTCAATCCAAGCAAGACCGAGGTGATCCTTTTGGGACCAAAACAATTACTGGAGGCGAATAGCAGCCCCCCCCTCCTCCTGCATTTTTGGGGTCAAAATTGAAGACTGTGTCCAAAGTAAAATACTTGGGGTGCATTTGGCAAAGCGACATGGGTTGTGACTGGCAGGTTTCAGCAAAAGTCCAGGCAGTATTTTATAATCCATGGCTGCGGCGGCAGGCTCTTCTTTATGTGCCTGAAAAGGAATGTGCCATAGCAGTAGGAGCTCTAGTGAATTCAAAGCTGCATTACTGTAATGGATTACTCGCTAGGGCTCCTGCTAAACAAATCCAAAAGTAACAAAAGGCACAGAATGCAGCCGTTTGATTATTCTTTGGGGTATCAAAACGTAACCCAATGTCTGGCCTTCGTCGCTCCCTCCACTGGCTAGCAGTGGAGGTTTGTATCAAGTTTAAAACTGGATGTCTCATATTTAAGTGTCTAAATAGCCTGGCACCACGATATTTGAGGGACAGGTTAAAACAATATCAACCAACTTGGTCCATTACATCAGATGACAAGCCCCTGCTTATTATCCATATGGCAAGACATGTTTTTAGGGGCGACTGTATTTTTGATATCATCAGGCCCAAACTGTGGAACAGCCTTCCACTGGAACTAAGGAAAGCAGAATCTGTCAATGTTTCGAAACGGGCTTAAAATAAACCGTTTTAATATTATAGGTCAATGTTGATATTTGAGTGATGATGGGTTCTTCATATTATGATGCATGTCAACTGCGCCAGGATTCAATTTGGTTTGTTGAATGCACAATATAAATAAAAAAAATGCCTCCAACCTAGCAGACACTACTTTCAGAAAAAGTAATTGAATTTAATGCAGGTCAAAATGACAATTTTTTCAATCTCATCAATTCCATCACAACCACCCAAAATATTTATTTTACAAGCATTCGAAGTGCTTGAAAGTATTGATAACGAAGAATTTGACCCGGATTACAGACTACGACGACTGAAAAGGAAGATAGTAAAGTGCCAAATGGGGGCCTGTTGTGGGAACCCAAATATATAGTCTGAGTGCTGATTGCTTCATATTTTAAAGTTGTTGGAATTCAATGCTTGAACTAATGGTACTGCTTGTGGTAAACCATTGGATAAATTAAACAAATGTCATTTTAATCAACTAAAAATTGCAACAGACCTGTTAAGATAACCAGTCTGTCTTACTTGGTCCGCTCAACTCACGCTTGGTAATGTTGCAACAGGTACTTGCTTGGTTCACATGCACTATTGTTTAGTGGTTCAACCTTGACCAAAATATAAATTTTTGCAAATTTTGAGGACTACAGGTCACGTTGAAGAACACCTAATACAAATACAAGAATAAATGCTCATTCCCTGCAATAGATTAATCATGGCGACAAAACGGGCAGCACTAGACATTGCACTTGCTCAAAAAAGGGCTGCCGTTGGCTGGTGATGGTTAGAGCGACAGACAATTAGAGCCAAAGATTGCACTTATTACAGAGATTTGGACAGTAGAAATAAATACAAGCTTAGTTGCTGTACAGGTTACAGAAGTTACTTCCACTGTTTCAATGGAGGAGCAAAGGTTTACAAAAATCGATTAACAGTCTAAATAAAATCGACAGAAACATAAGCATAGTTAAAGTCAACCGCATGCCTCAATTTGATGTTTGACATGTGTCTAAATCTAAATTTTAAAAAACACAATCGTGCTGTAAATAAATTGGTCACAGTCCACAAGCAACAATCTCTGGTGGAGTTCTCGAATTTATGATCAATCAGAACAAATACTTGTAAAAAAACTGGCAATCACTTCTGCGCCATACAGCTAACAAACAGGCGTGGGACGCAAACACTAACATGCTTGTGCACATCTACCACAGAGTGAGGAACAGGAGATCAGGAAGAAATGGCTGGAGCAAGCTGCCTAATTCAGTCCCTATCACTTCCCTGTGACAAGTAATTTATAGATTTGAAGGGTCTTGCCAAATGTCACGCAGGCGATTGAGAGATATTCTACAGCATATGTCTGACATACCATCCCGAAGGATTGCATTTCATTAAAGATGGGATGAAAGCGTGGTCAAAGTTGACAGTGTTGGCTCACAATGACAACGTGGGTAGGGTCCAGCCAGGACCTCTGAGGCTGCAATGGGTAAGCAAGGTAGTTGTGAGCTGCGGTATGGATTAGTCTTTTCAAAAAAAGGGTGGTTTGCCAAGCTAATCTAGTAAATATTTAAATTTGAATTTATATTCATCTTCAACCTTAAATTAAATGTCATGGCAAAAGAGTGCAGCAGCCGACGGATGCAGACGTAGGATTTCGCTGCTGCGCTGGGACTGCCAAATATCCTTCTATACATCCTACTTCCTGATGAGACCTAGACCTCTACTGATACTGGAGGTGAGGGGTGGGGTGTCCACATAGCCCCCACAAAGTTCTGGGTGAAATCCGTGTTCGCTCCACAAAATCTGAGCTGTTTTGTGTCCAGCTATGGCCACGTGGCTGCAGCGCGTGGGGCCGAGTGAAACCTGTGGAGGACTAGCGGGTGGAGGAGCACTGATGGGCCGCACGTCCAGCATGGTCGATGGATGCGGGGCTGGAGCCGGATGCCCGTGCCCTGCCTAGACAATTCCCCCTTCCTGCAGGAAGCGGAATTCACCGGGTGGACCCGCTCTGCAGCTGACGGTGTGCAGGACTCGCCAGAGAGAGCTAAGGGAGCTGCACATGACAACGTGGTACGGCAGATCTGCAACGGGATATCTGCGTGGAGCACAGCCGACATCCAGAGACAGTGAGGCGAACGGAATTTGGGAGACGAGTGAGGTCGGCCCCACCGCAGGAAGACTACCGCGTTGGGATTCAACTGAAGAACCCTCTCTACGGTGACAAAGGGACCCCGCCAGCAGAAAGGGGGGCCGTGCATCGGAAGAGAGAGGCCCAAAAAAAACCTACCTCTGATGGTAAGCCACACTGCTTGAGGCGGCAAAGCGCCTGGCCTCGCACATCCACTCCTTATACTCTGTGACCATGGCCTGTCACATAACTGGGCACCACTGAAGCTACGGCGCTCAGCACTGCATCTACTGGCACGGACCGAAGAGAAGCGTGGATGGACCCAGTGAGACGGTGCGTGGCATAAGGAGGCATGAATTGGGGGGCCGCCCTATGGGTACCCGCACCCCATGGAAAACAGAAAATAGACGCCTGCAAGCAGGAACATTCGATTTGCGAGATACACAGCTCCCTGGGGGAACATCTACAATTAAGTGCTCAATCACGTGGGTGTTGCCAGCCGCAGTGTGGGAGGTGATTGGAGGCCATTAGGAGTGACACTGATAAGAGGGGCGCTATCAGGTAAACAAGAGACAAGTCCACCCGTTGGGACCCCAGTCATTGTGGGGGGCTTTCTTGGAAAACGGATACCAGTACATGAATCACTAGGTTGGGAAGTGATCCTGAGCTCGGAGGATAGGCTGGATGATCTAAGGCCCTGGGGGAAACCGAGACAAGAAGGCAAGCCAAGACTGCAGTTATCACTGCTAGGGTACTCCCCAGAAATCCTCACAAGACCGTACTACACCAGTTCCACCTCCGACCCTGGGGGGGGTCCCCTGCCCACCCTCTGCACTTTTCCAGAGGAGACAACCACCCTTTTTTCCGCTGCTGCAACAAGGGGCTGCATACACCGCCCCAAAGGGAAGAAGATGACGTTGGTTCCTGGAATGGCCTGCCAGACTGATTTGGATGAGGAAGAATAAACCCTGCAACTCCACGCAAAATAAAATTGACAGGTATACCATGAACACCCCGGCTAGGTGCCTCCCCCTACCCCCAAATCCATTAACTTGTATAGCGATTCCTGAGACAAGACAAGCCCTATTGCTCACAGACATCATGGCGGCCATCAGAGAGTCCAGAACATCGGTGGAGACTAAACTGGACGGTCTGACCTCTGAGGTCTCCTTCCTACATCAAGATCCACGTAACCCGACGTCCCGCATGGGGGAAACCGGCCATCAGATCTCGGTCTCCGAGGATACAGTAAAAAAAAAAAAAAAAAAAAAAAAAAAACACTGGAAACGCGCCTCGACCAAGCGGAGAAGAAACTCACCACCCTGGAAGCTAGAGCAGAGGACAGTGAAGTGAGATCCCGCCGCAATAACCTGGGGCTTCCGGAAAAGGAGGGACCATCCATGGAACTGTTCCTAGAAGGCTGGCTCACAGACCTTATGGCCCCCAAAAAGCTCTCCAACTTCTTTTCCATTCAGAGGGCACACAGAATCCCAGCTGGTAGACTGGTTCACACACAGTGATTGCTAGATCAATGAACTCTAGAGGTCGAGACACTGTTCTCCACATGGCGTGGGTGACTGGCCCGATTATAGATAACGGCAATCGCATTGGGTTCTTTCCCCGATTACACGAAGGAGGTCCAGAAATCCTGCCAACTACAACTCTAAAAAAGAAACTCACGTCTTTGAATATCAAATATGTATTATTTCTCCAGGCCAACCTCAAACTGCACCACAACAACGTAGTCCATGTATACTACAACTTTCGTGAGCCCTGGGAATGGCGAGAAACACAGGTTTTATCCTCCCCAAGCTCCAGAGACCACATGCCATGAAAGAAGAAGGACCAAGACAAGCCACACTGCAAGTCAAACTCCGCACCATGCATAGGGACTGGGGTTGACAACCCCCCTGGGACAATGAGAGAGACTTGAGGCAGGGTGCTAGGACACGAGACACTCAACGACCCGCACCTGTAGTGGAGGGAAGGCCCTTCCGTTTTTCTTCCCCCTCCACCACTCTCCTCGGTCATGAAGCAACATGTGCAACAGGATGGGAACTTTAAGACGGACAGTCCCTGGCCGACTAACCCCAGGGGAGTTCCCCGAAATGGTTCACATGCGTTTACGGTTTTGTGCGTTAGGGTGACGGGTACTTCTAGTTGGGGGGACGGAGGGTGGCAGTTTCCGGGGCACCCCTCATTGATACACCCTGATGGTTTGCGTTCAGGTTTTACAGCTACATGGCAGCAGGGAAATTGAAATGGTGGAGGTACCAAGATGCAATGCCACAAGGAATGCGGGGGGCTTGGTGGGCTCTCACGATACATCATCCTCCCTAAGACCACGATACACAGAACACACTAACAGAACGCAGGCGGACCAACTGTCCTTTTTGTCATGGAATGTCAACGGACTCGGCGCCAGTATAAAAAGGAAGCTATTACTTCAGTCAATCACTACTCCCCAGTTTTGGCCTTACTTTCAGAAACCCATTTGATGGGTATGAACTGTGGGTTCTTTAAGAGGTCAAACTACTCCCATGCATACCAGGCTGGGTTCTCGAAGGGTGTGAGGGCACATTCATACTCATCCATAAGTGAGTTCCCTTTCAAGTTACGAAGTACGGGCCGATCCACGGGGCCGTTTTGGGTTGGTACTAGGGGGCATTAAAGGGGAACAATGGGGCTTTATCGCAGAATACCAATGGGAATGGGACTTCTAGATACCTGGAGGTCACTGCATATCACAGGCACTGGGTTCTCGTTTTATTCCACCGCACATAAGTCACTCTCAAGGATTGACTACATCTTCATCCCCTGTAACATGTCCCACAGACTGATATCTGCAGAGTCTTAGCGAGAGGCATATCGGACCACTCTCCCCTCCTCATAACCCTAAAGAGTATAAGTCACACACCAGACGCGATCTGGCGTCTGAACACGTACTACCTGGGTTTGCCCGAGATAGCTAAAGGGCTCGTGAGCAAGACCAGCAAGTGCTTTGAACTAAACAAGGGCTCTGTGGACTGCCCGGTTACAATGTGGGAGACATACAAAACAGTTCTTTGAGGGGAGGCCATTTCCCTGGTGTCGGCCCATCGTAAACGCCACCATCAGGAGATTGGAGATGCAGAGAAACAGGCGTTGGAGCGAGAGGAGGAACAACTCTTAGAGCTTGGGACCGTGGCCTCGCAGGAAGCCTTGAAAATGGCCCAATAGGTCCTATGTAATATTGCCCTAGACTCGGCTCCGACTGCCCACTGGTCAACCAGATGCCAGATTTATGAGAAAGGAGATAAGGCTGGCAAGACCCTGGCCTGGTTAGAAAAGCGCGAACACTGTAGGGGACAAGTGCGTGCCATACGCTCGACAGATGGGGAATTATTGACGGCAGACGCCGATATCGCGGAGGCCTTTGCTGACTACTATGAACAACTCTACTCCCCACCGAGTGAGAAACCTGCGCCCGACCACTCTAACTTTCTCACTGCGGTCGACCTCCCACGACTCTCGATTGCATAAGCAGAAAAACTGAAGATGCTTTAACACAACTCCAAACCGGGAAGAGCCCAGGACTAAATGGCTTCCGAGTGGAAACCTGGAAACGTCTAGGCAACGCGCTAACCAGGCACGTGCACCGTATGTTTCTTCGGAGTAAAAAAATTAGGCATACTCCCCTTGGACCTTAGGATGCATAGTGTTGATCCCTAAGCCGAGGGAAGTCCCCGGAATGCAGCGCATCTTATTGACCTATATCATTGATAAATGGGGAAGCAAAAATCCTCGTGCAAGTCCGCACCAATAGATTGCTTGGCGTGATCGAGGCACTCATCCACCCAGACCAATGTGGATTCATGCCCAGCAAGTCCACCCGTATGAACATACGTAGACACCAATTGGCCCGACCCACTGGCCTTGCTGGCAGTCGATTTCAAAAAGGCATTCGACTTGGTGGGGTGGGAGGCCCTGTGGGAAATCATGAGCCGTATTAATTTTGGGCAAGGTTTGGTCTCCTGGACCAAGCTCCTCTACCACTCCCCTTTGGCGATGGTGCAAGTGAATGGTAGGTCATCAAGAATGTTCCCCTTGGGTCAGGGGACTAGGCAAGGCTGCCCCTTCCCCCCCCTTCTCCCCCTTGTTATTTCTCCTCACCATTGAGCCACTGGTGATTAAGCTCAGGACTGATAAAATCTGGACTGGATTCGCCTGGCCAAAGGGAGGGGAGGACTGGCTGCCGCTACATGAGGACGATCTATTTTAGCAACCCCTGTGATCTCCGGTCCGATAGTCTCCCAGATCCTTAAAGATTACCAGAGCTTCGGGAGCCTTAAAGTAAACGTCCAAAAGACTGTTTACTTCCCCGTCCAAGGGGGAGCCACTGTAATTCCCAAACCCTGTCCATACCATGTCACTGTTCTAGGCTTCACGTACTTGGGCATTCGTATAAGTATGGCCTTGGATGACTTTCTCCGGCTAAACCCACAACCAGTGCTGGGCAGATTCATTAGAGACATCTCTCACTGGCGGACCCTCCCGCTCTCGCTGATCGGCCGAGCCGCTTTGTTCAAGATGACACTCCCCAGACTCCTATACGTGTTACAAAATGCTCCGCTTCCCGTCCCCCCCGGCACTTTCACAGTAATCGACAGTAACCTCCGGGAGTTGCTCTGGGGAGGGAAACAACCTAGAATCGCTCTTGCAACACTGCAACGAGCAATATGGGAAGGTGGTATAGGACTACCGTGTATCCGTACGTGCTACTTCGGCACACAAATTGGAGTAGTAAATGATTGCCAATGCCACGCTCCAACATATCCGTATATAAATTATCTGCCATGCATCCAATCTCACCTCTCCAGGCTCTGTACACAGATAGGAAAGGGGAATTGGGAATGACAAGACCATCACGTCACGTCTGCCGTACCTGAAAGGAGGCACACATGCATATTGGCTGGGCACAGAAACCTACCCTTGCCCAACCCCTATGGCATAATGCACGTCTCCCCGAACTTCAAAGAATGGGATGCTTTGGGACCTGGGAAAAACAAGGGATATGCATGCTAGCACACATTGTCCACAAAGGGCGCCTATTGGAGTTTGACGCCCTGAAAGAGAGGTTTGCTTTACAACCTATTGACCGTTTCAGATACGCACAACTCGGTCATGCCATGAAAACGCAGTTCTCGAAACT
The DNA here is from genome assembly GCF_040938575.1 of Ambystoma mexicanum. Taxonomy (NCBI): domain Eukaryota; kingdom Metazoa; phylum Chordata; class Amphibia; order Caudata; family Ambystomatidae; genus Ambystoma; species Ambystoma mexicanum. Next base: position 1,269,685,870 of record NC_090929.1, on the reverse strand, counting down.
AGCTGATCTACCACCTTGCTCTCCCCTGGAAAGCAAAATTCTCGCGGAACGCATTCCCTACAAGGTCATCTCCACACTTTAGCAGGCCCTGAACTCTTTTGGCACTAAAGAGCACAATAAGTTGAAAGAATACTGGGATAGGGACCTGGGCAGGTTGGAACCGGAGGAGTGGGTGGAAGCATCAATGTTTCCCCATGAAATTGGCATTGATGCAAAACTGAGGCCGATACAACTCAAGATACTGCATCGCTCCTATTATGCCCGAACAATGCTAGCCAAATGGGGAGCGATGGGGGGAGGGGATGAGGTTTGTCTCCGATGCAAACGTGAGAGAGGTACCTTGGGAGTGTGATGTACTGCGGGTCTTCTGGGCTGAATGTATCGACAAGGTTGCCAAAATGGTGGGGTCACCTATAACAACGGACCCAAAGCCGATACTACTGGGGATTTGGGGGAAGGTGGACCTCACCAATTACGAGAAACTGTTTCTGGCTGTGGAATTTGGTGTGGGGAAACGGCTTATCGCTGCAACCAGGGAAACGGCTTATCGCTGCAACCAGGGGCTCGGCAGAAGTGCTGTGCCTAAGTCGATGGTCCAACGAAGTGAGTAGGTGCGTGTCACTGGAACAACGTATTTACAAAGTGAGAGGCTGCCCCCGGATATACGGGAGAAATGGACGGAGAACTGAATTGCACCCCACCAAATCCCCCATCTCGATGGCTGTGTAATTCCGGTACTGCCAAATACAGGCTTGTGATTGTTCATGTTGTTTGTTTCAAGTATGTTCATGTTGTTTGTTTGCACAAAACTCAATAAAACAGTGTTATAAAAAAAAATATATAAAAACAAAATTTTAAAAAAGTATATATATGTTATCCCGCGTCTGCATTGATTCTGAATTTAAGTGAATATCTTGTGTGCTCTACTTCAGGTTATGCTTCATTAAAGCTGTGTCTGATCAACTAATCATGTAATGCATTCTGTGTCCACTGATAAAGTTTGTGCATTTTCTGAACACAACTTGTGTAGCATTTTGGTTATTGCATGTTAGCGATATACTTCACAAAGCTGAAATGCACATTACTGATAAGCGAGTTCCAAGATAGTTCAGCGGATGAAGCACTTTCTAAGGTGATATGTTTCCATATGCAGGTCTGCTGGTGTAGCCTCCATTTCTTAACAAAATGGGCTAGCAGCATGTAAATGGGGAATTCCTGAGAAAAGGGGGCACTACAAACTAAAAAACTATTATTGTACTGAAGCATTATCTTTAGCACACCCATGTGGACCAGGAACAAGTTTGGGCTTTCGTCATGTATTTTAAGGATTTCAACAAAAATATTCAATATCCCAGATATTGATCCAAAAGCCAAAGAGACCCAAATCAATCTACTTTATCTACTTTAAACTGCCCCTGGGTGGCAGTGGTGCAGTACAAATCAACTGCACATAACATGCCAGTAACGGTACTATAAGAAAAATGCCCATCGGCTTTGCCTTTACCTTTACAAAATGTCTTGTCACAACAAGAAAAAACATGTCCAAAAACTGCACAATGCAGGCGAGTCTAGATGCGTAATATTGCTTATCATGTTTGCTTTACCTTTGATTACCCAGTGAGAAAAGCCATGCCACAGTAAGAAATGGCTTGACTGGCTGCCCTAAATGCCGTCTAGACACATAACACTCATCATGCTTGCTTTGCCATAGAATCCCAGTAAAAAAAAAAAAATTCAAACAGTAATGTAATGCCACAGCAAAGAATGGCTAGACTGGGTGCCCCAAAATGCCAGTGCAGCCACATAAAAGCACATATCTTTTCTAAAAGAAAATTAAAAAAAAAAAAAGGAAAACCACACACAGAATGTTGTACTGGCATCTATGATGGATTCCCATTAAAAAGTGCATTGTGATTGGGATTCTATGATGGCCACCGAGGGGAGAGCAGCGTGATCATGGAGCTCTCATGTCCCCCATCTCCCAGGACAAAGACAATAAAAATAGATTAAAAAAGCCTTCCCCAGGCGAGGGCTTCTCAATGTAGGCTGCAGTGGTGGAGTGCAACAGCCTGGATCGCCAGCAGAGGCGGGTGTGCTGCCTCCGTCTCCGCGGTGTCTGAGGCGCAGGCGCACTGCGCCCGCGGCCAGTGCAGGCCAAGCTGAGAGATACGCTCGCAGACCGCGAGCAAGAAGAACCACTCAGGAAAACCCAGGGCGGCCGAGGATCCAGTGTGGCTGAAAGGTGGGATGGTGGAAAGCAGCCGCTGACGGACAGCGGAGGAGCCCATCAGGAAGGAGCTGCCTGCAATATTGGAGACCCACAGGGGCTGGATTCATGGTGCATGGGGCTCCCCTGTGGGCGAGCAGCAATCGGAAGATAGTCAGGACTGAGCTGTCCACGCCGGCAAAGCAGTGTCTCATCAGAGAGATCAGGAGGACCCAGAGGGGCCAAACCGGTATCCCACTTCTGAGAGCTGTGGAGCGGAGAAGAGCAACCGGAGCGGCTAAGAGGCCCGGGAGGGGCCGCACAGCGAAGAGGCAGGAAGACGGCGACCCTGAGGGGCTTGACTCTCCCTTGCCCCCCAACTGAGGAAGAACCATCACAAGTCAGCTTGCGCCCTGGCCCAAGGAAAGGGTGCAAGCAGGCAGAGGCTGGCCAGTGCAGGCAGTGATCAGCAGGCAGGGATCACCAGCTTTGAGCCAAGAGACATTGAGATGTGGGGGGCATGGTAGGAGGGCCCCTGACCAAGCTTTGAAGCCAGCACTTTGCAGAGAAGACCAGGGGGAGCCCTGTGGTGTTATAGCCGGGGTGGCTGGAGGCCTATTTGAGGCAGGTTTTCTATTTTGGAACTGCATATAGTGCCTCAGCCAGCACACCCCCATCCAGAAGCGCAGCAAGGGAGACAAGGGAGCAAGAGGCGACCCACGCATAGAAGACAGGGCCTCCCCGGGCCAATCATGAGGCCAAATAGAGGGCTAAAGAGTCCATCTACATCCGTGGTGGGCAAGGAAGAATACGCAAGAGGCCATTTGATTGGGCTCAGGGCAGAGTGATTCTGGCACCCAGGCCAGGACGAGAGTCATTTGAATCTAGAGGAGGACAAACAGTGGCTCAACTGCGCAGTTAGAGGGGAGTAAACACCCCCCCCCACAGTCAAGGGCAGACCCACAAAGCGGCAGAGGGAGGAGGTTCCTACGTCCTGAAAACATTTCCAGAATAGGTCCAAAGGATGCAAAACAATATCGGGGAGATGAGGCGGTCAGTGCTCTCTGCCATCTGGCCTACCTACGCACTATATTCGCTCATGCTCATTCGATTGGTGCCGCAGCAGCAGGGCGGAGCGGCTGCGTCTCATCCAATTAGTTACCTCCCCCCCCCCACACAGAGACACCAGTAGGCTGAACCCCTTCCTTTCCACCTGGATCCGCACCAAGGTATGGGGATACCCCTGCCTGTGCACCCTTTGTGGCACTTCAGGGAACAGGCTCTAGGTTCATTTCTGTGTGCTGTTTTTTCAGTACGGCTCCTGCAGCAACTCTGAGGAAATTCAACCAGCTCTGACATGGGTGTCCAGGTGGCTTACTTTGGAGTGGATTGGTCCCACCAACTCAAAAAGGGAGAAGTTATCCTTGCAGGGGCTTCTCTGTCGATGCAAACTTGGCAATTCAGACCTGCAGCAGGGCTTCACCGGGCAAACCAACGGTCCAGGAGTTACAGCAGCTGCACTCTTCAAGCTCTTCTTAGTTTCCTTCGTCCAGTGGCCGACTGCCTTCCAAGCCAAAAGACTTGCCTTTTATTCAGTTCTCTCCCATTCATTCCAGCCTAGCTGTCTCACTCACCCAGCATGGTGGCTGTCCTTGCCGGACAGTCAGCCAGCCAATCACCACAGAGTGCATTTGGGTCTCCTAGGAGACTAAGCACAGGGGGTTTCGGGCCCTTCCCTCACTTCCTGCCTACCCCAGACACTCTGGAGCCAGAGACAGGTTTCAATCCTGAAGCCCGCCAAAGGCGAATGAACAAAGAGACCAAACCTGGTTTGGCGTGCAGAGAAACTCTCTAGAAGGACCTTCCCACAAAGACCTGGCTAAAAAAGAAGACCGGGCACCATTTTAGCAAAGATGGGTAGACGCCATTTCGAAAAAGATGGCTCCTGCTGTAACCGTTACCGGGTCCGCGAACAGTCGCAGTAAATGCAAACCATGGTAGTTGAAAATGAAACCACTGCCACCAGCCAGTCAATTGAGGAAAGGGTTACAAAAACAATTTTACATGAGCATTTAGACACAGGATACTAAGTAACCCCTCCAGCAGTCTATTGTAAGATAGGGTGTGCGGTGTGCTGGGTCTAGTACGTACGATGCTAAGTAAAGTCAATCCACGTTTCAGTAGTTGATCCCAGAGAAGGTATTTAAACATTGGGAAGTCTGGAAGATTTCCCTGTGTCACTGCACTGCAGGTGCTGTGTGAGACAATTTTAAAAGATGATGCCTATGGAGTTGGTTAGACTCTATAACCAAAAGAAACACAGTGTATAAAATCACATTAAAATACATGAGAGTGGGAAAAAGGGCCTCAGTCTCTCCAGGTTAAAAAAAATCCAGTCCTCAAAATCCAGAAAAGTTGCTAGGGGTCTCTAAGGTGGAAGGAATTAGCACATTGGGAGATCAGGGGCCAGGGGCAGGAGAGGATCTGGAGGCGCTAGCAGGCACTGCAAAAGATTAAGTGGTCACCCAAGAGGTCCTTTGCCAATGCTTTCAAGATTTTGGGGACAAGATAGCGAACACCATTAAGTCGCAGTTGAGCATTATGCGAGCGGGACTGTCCCAATAGGTGAAGGGGGACATAACGAAACTAGAGGAGCTCGAGACAGTACACGTCTGCATTCATTAGCCTGTGGAGGTATTATCAGGGCAGTTTCTAGTCCATTTGGTGCCCAAGGCAAAACACTAGAAAGCGCCCCCGCCCACGCCCCACTCCCAAACTACACCGTTAAGTAAGTCCAACCCAATGTCAATAGATCACTGCTTAACAAATGAATCAGTTTTTATTACATCATGATTCAAGAACTTTGCAGCAATTCCTCGGACAAAGCAGTGTACACAAACAGTATATAGTTCTTTTAAAGTTTTGTGTCAATTTTCAGTCTATGTTAAGGGCACTCTCCTTGACTTTGCTGCTGCGAAAGCAGTAATTGCTGCTGCATAATCAATGTTTTCAACAAGTTCACTCTTAATTGAAAGTATTGCAAGGGCTAATGGCCTTTCCTCAGCCACTGTGGAGCGCAAGTATGTCTTTATCAGTTTCAATTTACTAAAGCTCCTCTCACCACTTGGCACTGTAATTGGAATTGTTAGTAAGAGCCTCATGGCAACCCACAATGTGTTTTGTGTGATGAATGTGCTGCAAAACTTGAAGGGGCATAAAATAACTCTTCTGAAGCGATGGCTGGATATGTCTCAGTTCCTCGGCAAACTGGGAATCATCTATATCAGATTCTGGTGCACTATCACCAACCTTTACTAACAATTTTTCCAGGTACTTGCACAGTTGTATCAGATCTTCTTTTCCAGGCAAGAGCTTTATGTTGTACATGAAACCCCAGCTTGTATTGTGCGCAGACAACTGGGAAAAGCTCCTTTCAAGCGAAGTAGCTATGGCGTCAATCAGGGTATAAAATACGATTACTTGAATACGTTTTTCTTCATTCTCAGGGGTCCCAAGTCTCATACGCAAACATTTTCTTTTTTTCCTATGCTATTCAGTTGTCTTAAACGTAAGGTGCCTTAAAAGTAAGGCTCCCTCTTTTGCTGTTACAGCAGACAAAACCAACACGCCTATAAAATTTGGCAAAGGCAATGCAGTTCTTAAGCAGGCCGGTAAATCAATTTGTTTGGACAGCATGGATTTGCTTACAGTGTTCACCTGAAATAGGTCATACCCCACAACTTAAGTACAAATAAAACTGAAATCTTCCAAGTGTAAAGCAAGGGACTTAGCCTCTGAGGGCAATGTTGGATCATTGACTCAATGCTCATGAGTGCTGTGTGTATCTCAACAAATTGATACTGCACTGCTCTCAAGCTTTCATTTCTACATTACCATTGTGTTTCCATCGTGTTTCACAGACCTTTTTCAAGGAAAGATTTTTTACATGCTCACAGAATGTTCCAGCATTTGTTTGAAGCTGCAAACAAATTATAGAGTCTCTAAAGTACACCATAAAGAGAAACCGATTCACAGAGGATTTGGAAGCACCGCCAACATTCAAATTTAAACTGTGCCAGCCACATGGGTTAAAAAAATGCATGGGGTATTGCTCGTGAACTCGCGCTTGGACTTTGTTTACCCTAATCATGTTTGCACCATTATCATACCGCTCACCCGACAACGGCAGCTGTCTATCTCTAAACTGCATTCAGACATTTTGGAATACAGAAGGTTTGCAAGTCCTTCACCAGATGTCTAGTCTGTGGGGCGATACCCTATAAAATAGTCCTTCACCGAAATGTCTGCCTGTAATATCCACAATTCCTACGGTGTAAGACAGTTGCTTGGTGTGGCTTATATCTGTGGTACAATCCAAAAATAACTGAAATATTTTGCAGCCTTCACCCTTTGTAAAATTACATTCTTTACTTGAGACCCCATTAAATTAATTAGTTAATTCTGAATGACGTTTCCGCAATAGTGACTGTGGATCTCGTGAGGTCATTCGATGCAAATGATCCATCATGATCGGTACAAATTTCCCTAGTAGTGCAACAATGCCTAAGAAATGTCCATTGTTTGGAGTAAACTTGTTTGAAGAGCCACAAAATGCCAAATCATTTTTGGAGAGAAAGACAACAACTGACATCATTCTTTCAAGCACAGCCCGCCAACTCTTGGTCTATGCTTTCATTTGATCTTGCATGAGAGAATCAATACCAACATGTCCCGTCAGGCACCTTTCAGCATCCACCCACTTGCCATTGGATTTGGCATGTTCAGGAGACCCTTTGTGCATTTTCTAATAGTTACCAATATGCTTCCAGTTATTAATGCCATCACTACCAAGTTTTGATTTTTGCATAGAGTAAAAAGCCTACAGCAAAAACAGTAAACTATCAATCAAAATAGAATATTGCAGCCATGGCCTGGAGACTGTTTTTGTTAGGTAATACCATGAGCCAATATGAAGAAGAAAAGTGCCTATTTGTGTCATCCTTTGGGTATGAATAACTAGGAGGTGGCATAGCTTGGGGCCCTCCCATTACAATTTGATCACACACATGTCCAGGCATTGATTTAGGCCATAAAGAAATGTCTTCAAGCCAACACGTTCCTTGTTCCTGTTGGACATCATTGCCCTCTAGTGCTTGGGTTCTTGAGGCCTCAGCTCTTGAAACTTGTGGCATGACCACAGGCAGTACCATTTCCTCGGGAATGCCTGTTGCCTGGCCTTGGGGAGGGCGCTCAGCTCCTTCTTTTGAAGAATGAAGACAGTCATTTGGCACTTTTGATACCTTGTTACTTTCTCTGCCGGTGCTGTGCTCCCTAAGGTCTTATTGGTTTCGACATTACCAGTAAGTTCAAACACCTGAAGTAAAAGAAAAAGCCAGAAAGTATGGCCCAATTAAAACATGTTGCAATATTCTTGCTAGGAGTAATCCAAACTCCCCAAAAACATTTTTTTTAAAAGTATTTTCAGTTTAAATAATGCCGGTCAAGTGGCACAGCGAGTAGAGCGCTCGCTTTGACATCCATGCAGAGCCTGCTAACGCAGGTTCGAATACCGGCGGAGCCAAACTCAGCCTTTCATCCTTCTGAGGTCGATAAATGAGCACCACACACCGTGGGCAATAATATGCAGCGCTCAGATACCTGAGGGCTCGTAGCGCTATATAAATGCCAAATTATTATCATTATTATTATTATTATTGATTGCGAAGCAAAGTAATGCTAAGGAGGCTCCATTCTAAAAAGTGCTGAGTTGAAAGTGGGCCAAATTTGGAGAGGCTACATCATGGCGGTACCTATTTGAACATAATTCTAGCATTTGGACAAATACGATGTAGGGCAATTCCTACCACTGGCTGACAGGTTCCAGTTCACCATCTCACATTGCAAGTGTCAATCTCTCTCTCAACCAAATAGGCTGTTGCCCAACTACAACAAAACAAGGCTCTGAATTGGCAGATGGGGTAAAGGGTTAGTTTGGAAACTCCACTCATTACCATGAACTGCACTTTAAGGTTTGTGAGAGGCAATAACGTTTGGTTCAGAGAAAGGGCTGCTTGAATTAGGACCATATGGCACATAGTTTACAGAGTTTCCTTTCAATTACATCTCACCAATGACCTCAAACAGGTCAGATTGCTGAGCAGTTTTTGGAGTGTCGTTTGTCATTTGAAAGTCCCTTTTAAAGTGATGGTGCTTTCAGATCGTTTGATTTGTGCGGAAGGAAAGGGCAGAAGGTCTCAATCACAGCTGCTTACTCATTTCACACAGCCATACAGTGGAAACATCCTACACATCTACAGCACAGATGCCAGCCCAGGTCAAATAGGCAGGCAGCATCTGAACAGAAAATCGATCTAATACAATATTCCTCAACTGAATGGCCTTTGTTTTAACCATTAAGAAAGCAAAAACTGAAATGGAACAATACAGGAGGTGAGGAACCAGAACACCACAGGAGAACTGGCGAGCTTCATTAAGAGGACAGAGTGAAGCAAGGGGCATGAAGGTAAATAAAAAGCAGGGTGTGGCCTGAGGGTAAGAGCATCCGTCACTTCACCTAGGACCAACTTCCCACATAGGCTACTGGCACATCTATGAGAGTTCACTTTTCAGTACCCTGAGGGTGCTCTGTGCCAAAGGAAAGTACTAGTCAGCAAACAACTCTTCTGACGAAACAACAAAAGGAGGCCTTCAGCTAACTTGAGCACAGAGGGCTGGACTCCACTTCACAGAGTCCTCCTGCAGCCCTGTAGCTTAGACAATTTGCACATCCCGGTGTGCATTTCACAGCAAGTGTGATAATGCAGTATCTACCCAGTCTGGTCACAGTGCACTCTCCCAGTTACATTTCAACTCCTCCTCCTACCCTCAGCTTTCTTCCATCTCACTCTTACCCCTTAACCGCCCATTGCTTCCATTTCTCATGTGCAATCTCTGCCACCGTTTTGCTTCCTGTATAGGGCCTATATTTTCCTCTGCCCTTATCTCGCTTGCCTTCACTTTTCCTTGACCATCTCGTTTTCTGTCCCACTTTAATCTCTTTCCCTCTGTCTGCATGGCCGTCCTTATCTCAGCCTTACACCCGCTGGGCATAATCTCTTACAGTGAAGGACACCTTACATTTGGTCACTTATTAAAAGGACAGAAACCCTTTTAAATAGAAGTGGAACCCATTCACTATACCATCCGTCCATCGCACATGGCCTTCGGGCCCGGTGTAGAACTTTTCAAAAGTAATTCAACCCACAGGAAAGGATCTCAAGTAGTCCAATTTCTAGACTGAAATAATAAACCTCATACCAGATTGCATTCTGTACTTGTAGGCCTGTTTATATAACCTTTACAGGAATGCAAAATTAAAACGCATAAAGATGCCAGCTACCTGAAAAAGTGAATTAGAGAGTGCTTCTTCTGCCTATTTTAAAGAAGCAAGAGTGTGAAAAAGAAAAAAAAAGCATGTAAGAAAGAGTGGGCATTGTTCTCACTGCACTACTAGTGGTCAAATATTCACACTTCAGAGTTATCTTGTATGCAGATTACTGTTGTGCAGCAGGAAACATTTACACATGTCCACGCAAGGGGCTCACCCCATAGGGCCAGTTAAAACATGCATGTAAACCTCAAGAGATCTTTGCACTGCATGCAGGTTTACATTCTGGCCAGAACCTTTCTGCCCATCATCCTTGCCCTGCCGATGAATGGAGTACCATGTTGGTGTTCTAAACAATGAAATAAAGATATACCATCAAAGCTGAAACTCGGATCCTGTCCGCGGGACCGAGCAAAAGCAAACAAACCATCTCATCAAGTAGATTTCCCTTGGTTTATGGGGAACTTTACCATAGGCCCATGTGTACACAGGGCAGCTTCACCCTGTTGAGAAATCCTAGCTGCACCACTGCAGCCAACTCAGTATGAGAAAGGACTCCCGCCAGGACGAAGAACAATTTGCATGGTGATAAAACTTCAATGGAACCGTGAAAATAAGTGTAATTAGTTTTGTATGTTCCTGCCCCGAATCCTAACTCTAAACAAATAAAGTTCTCTGAACTGCAGAAAACAGTACCAAGTTTCGAACCTGTACAATTAAAACCATCAAAGAAGAAAGGTTGTGGCTGAAAGTGCCCAGAAAAGCATATGCTTTCAACTCTTTCAAAAAAAGGTAGCTGGCGCTCCTCTCCAGAAAGAGCATGGCATGATAACCTGTTCTGAGATGAGAGTTTGCAGCACACGCTTTTTGCTCACTGTACCTTTCACAGATGGGAAATATCCATTTGCATGTCAGTCTTTGTTCTGGGAGCAACCAGACGTGGACTCCCTGCTCACTGTGCTCAGAGAGGCACAGCTTCACCTCACTGATGAGGCCCAACAAGGCTGAAACACGTGTATGGGTTTGCTGTTGGTACTCTTGTTCAGAAAGGAATTGCCATAGCATGTTGTTGCTGGACTGCCCATGTGGGCGGGACAAAGACTGATATGCAAATGGATATTTCCCATCTGTGAAAGGTACAGTGAGCAAAAAGCGTGTGCTGCAAACGCTCATCTCACAACAGGTTATCATGCCATGTTCAGAACAGCTTATCATGCCATGTTCTTTCTGGAGAGGAGCGCCTGCTACCTTTTTTTAAATATGCTTTCAACTCTAACTGAGAAATGTTTCTGCCGTTCTTTTGGGACAGAACCGAGTGAAGCTACGTTCTGCCATTTACACTTTCAGGCGCGGGACATTTCTAAAGGGGTAGCAGGAACACAGCAAAGTGATTTCAATACAACTGAGGCAGGCTTCTACACGTTGGAAAAAAGTCTGGGCTAGGAAAGTGAAAAACAAAATATTCCCATGTACCCGTTCTTGTCCAGAAAGCACCCTGAACTATGCAAACTACTGTTTGAGCACCAGCCGAACACTATGTACACAGTTTAAAACAGAGGTCTTCAAACTGTGGTGCGCTGCCTCATCACAGGGGGAGAAAGGGGGTGCGAGAACCCAGCATGAAATGTAAAAAACCTTTTTATTTTGTTTTTTTAGATTGGAGGAAATGGGCAGGGGCGGCTCACATGGTCGGATTGGAGCATAAAACTGTCTCAGGCACCAATGAAAAAGTGGCCCACAGTTGCATATAGATATTCATTCCTTTAGTCACAGACTGTTTAAGTAGTACCCAAGGTGGTGTCTTTTGTTAAAATGCAAGCAGATTGTGATATTTAAAGAATATTTATTCAGCAACAATGGTCAAAACAGCTACCTGCATAGTGAAGTAACTCAAACTGGCCCACATTGGCCAAAAAAGTGGCCCATTTTGACTGGTCTACACTAGCATTTTTGGTACAGGCTATAGGCCAGTCTGAGTCTGGCGGCTCATCCATGATGGGCGAGGGGGGGGGAGGCATCCACCCATTGACCCACTCACCCATTATGGAGAAGCAGAGGAGCCAGCCCTGTGAAACACTGAGCACTCCCTCAGCTGCTTTTTCCAGCCGAGGGAGTCCTCCTGGGATGGCTGAACTGTCAAAGGGAAACAATATTTACCTTTGACAGTTCAGTTCCCCCGCCGCACATGCTCACTGGGCCATGCAAGGCTGGGGGCGTTTTGCTTCCCCAGTCTTGCACAGCTCATTGGAAATGGTGGTTGGGGCACTGCATGTCTGTATGTGCGTGGGGGAGCTCCTGCGCCTCCTCGCACATACGGACAGAGCAACCTGGAGCAGGGCATTTCAGCACCCACGCGCAGGCCCCTGCAGAAGGTACGTTTATGTTGTGTATGGTGATGGGTGCTCGTATAAATGATAGAGAGATTGGTGTGTGTGTGTTTTTGTGTCCGTTGAGCTGATTTTGGCGAGTGGGAAGAAGGGTTGTACAACAAAGGCCTTTGTTGCACAATGCCCCCTGCCCACCTGCCAAAATCAGCTCTCCTTCCGAGGCGCTGTGGGGCCCAGGGGACAGGGATGGTATTTTTTGTTTTACTGGATATCTCTCATAGATGTCCAGTCAAAAATACCATGCTTTCCCTCTTGGCCCCCCCAGCACCAATTGTAAACTGTTTGGCTTTATACCCATTTTATTTTTAAGTATGATCTAAAATGCAACATTTTAACCCATTATTTAAAAAATAAAATTCACGGGGGAAACTCCCCCTCCCGAATGTCAGTCTAGAAAAGGTAGGCACCCCCTCGATCGTAAGGAAATGTACTTTATTGGCCAAAGACCAACCGCCTCATGTGTTTTAGTATTAGAAGGGTGTAGCAAAGGCTTAACCACGGTGCGGCCATTTTAAGGTGACCAAAATCGCCATTTTGTTTTCCATCTTGTTTTCTCTAACGTTGCCTCTTGCTTCATGTAAAACTGCTTTGCTGAAATATTATTCTACTTCACTGGTGCATAAATGTGAGGCCGCGAGAGGCATGTTGAAACATAACGCAGTAACCCAGACAGAAATACCCGGTCTCCTCTCGCACATATCCTTGAAGAGTGAGCAGCAAGGCATTGTAAATCAGTACAGTAGGTGCCAGCCAGTCTCGGTAGCACACTAGAAATGCTAGAGCGAGCATTAAATGACTTGAATTATGCTCTTCTTTGCATCCCCCCTTTCCTGAGCCCGGTAGAGCTCTGGAGAGCAAGTTGACCCCCAGCACACGAATAGAAACTAGGAGATAGTAAGGCCTGGAATGTGTCTCTTCCCACGCACAGCTTGCTTGCAGAAACAGAAGCATTGTGTTCTTTAAAACAAAGACTTATATCTGTGGGCTTACAAAATTGCAAACTGTTACTAAATGAATGTTTGAAGGTGTCATACTCGTCACCATTGTCAATCATTGTGCCTAGTTCAAAGGAAATGCAATAGGGGCGGTATAAATTGTGACACTACTGATTGCTTGATCTTGTATACATGTAACTGTTGTACGATTCTAGGGGCTCTTGCGTCCCCTGAGGTCTGGTAAACACACATCTCGGGGCATGAGACCAGTTGGCCAACTGAGACTATTTGCTTTGCAATAAACCTTAGATTTTTGGAATACAACCTTGTGTCTGGCGTATCAGTTCGTGTGTGGTGACTGTGCCTTGTTTCCACAACGAGAGTCCCTCAGGGGCCCCTTCAAGATGGTGCCCGAATAGGGACCCTCCCCCACTTGTTCCATCGTGTACGTTGTAAGATAAGGAAGGCGGAGAGAAGAGGTGTTCAGGGCGCCCCTGCGAAAGTGATGAGAGATTCCTTTGCAAATCTGCACACAACTGATCCCCGATCGACGTGCCCGGCCAGAGAACAAGGAGGCGAGGGTCCCGAAACGAGGCAGAGTGAGCCAAGATACGCAGACACAACGTAATTGGTTGCGTCAGTATACAGACGAATTGTGTCTTGAAAAGACATTGATCAGGTGAGTCGTGCCCCGATTCAAAAGTGATCCTGATATTGGTTGAGAGTTCATTTTGCAAAATCAAACACCCAGCGTAAGGTTGATTAGCTGAGCGTAAGGTTAAAACATGCCTGGGGTATTGTCCACCCTAGCGGGATTTTTCCACTGCGGCAGACAATCTTTGGAAACTGGCCAGGTCGCACCACCCGTGGGAACGCCAGCGTATGAAATGTATGTGAAGTATGGTGTGGGAGCGATAATGTTTTGTGCGATTTGGCATAGGCAAACCAGAAAACAGGAATATCTTCAGTGGCTGAATCATGGGAGTTTTGAAATGACGAGAATAGATAATTTGGAGAAGGTGTTGATGAAAAAGAAAACACGCCGTGCAGCATTTGATTTCCTAAGGGACTGGAGAAGGGAAGCAATGGTTCGCTGGAAAAGTAGAGAAAAACATGTGCGTAGGCATAAGTCGAAAGCAGAGAGAGCGAGGGAAAAGGAAGAGGAGGAGTGGAATGATAGTTTGAGAAAGTCAAATAGACGCGAGCAATTGAGTATAGAAAAGATATACCCGCAACGGGAGTTGCATTCATCAGACCAATTAATAGATAAAATATTAACAGATACAAAGCAAGGTCCAAGAAGAGAGACTAAAACGACGCGTCAGTAGCAACTGCTCAGCCCCCTCCTGTTGCTCAGCCCCTCCCAACTGACCAAACACCAGCGCAGCCACACCCCGCATCAAGCACGCCTCCCATTAGTCAGCAAGCGCCGAAACAGTCACCTCCCGGTCCTGCTGTCCCATCCGCACCTCCCTCCCTAGCGATCGTTTCTGTCCCATCTGCCCCTTGTGTCATTGAACTTGAACTCATTGAAACAAGAGAAGGGGCTGGACAAGGGGCTGGACAAAGTGGATGTGCGAGAGTGAACCGTAGTGCGATTAGCAAGGAGAGGAAGTGAGAGTTGCAAGAACAGGCCGAAATGTATACAAACGGGAATGATGCAACGTCAGCGCTGGCTTCAATGTTTGACTTCAGGAGGAGCAACGAAAGACAGGTAGTGTTGGAATGCATGGGGGAATATTTAGTGGCAAGATGGGAACAGTTGATTGGGAAGCTGCCTCCGCAACGACTGTTGGATTTGAATGCTTTGGCACGTTGTAGAGGGAGGGATGAAGAGACAAAGGAACATGTAGACCGACTTTTTGAACTCAAGAATGAACTTGATAATGAATATGCTGAAATGTTTGCCACACCAGGGTATAGGAGTAGAGATAGGACTGAAGCGGTAGAGCCCTATATACAGCGGCGATATTCGTCGTCGTCAAGACAGACAGGCGACAGACTGAAAGTGTGTATAAGAGAGGCGTTGAAATGGATTTCAGATCCTAGCATTACCACAATGGAGATACATGAGATGTTTGATGAATACCCTTTTTCAATGAGGATAGAAGTGCTGAGGACAATGGTTGAGGTGCTACTTCAGCAGGTAGCGGGACAGAATAGGGGAAGAGGAAACGCCCAGGGCAGAGGTAATTCGAATATGCATGGAAGACCCCTGGGATTGAATCAATGTGCGTATTGCAGAGAGGAAGGTCACTGGCGAGCGCAATGTCCACACTTGCAAAATAGAAATGGGTATGGCCAGAAAAGACAGCATAGGGGGCATCCAGGAGCAAATGGGCATAATAGAAATAGCATGCAGCAGCACCAAAATAGTCAAGGGAATGGTGCCCAAAATCAGAACCTAGCCCAGAATCAAACTCCTACTCCGAATCGGAGCCATCAAAACATGCAAAATGGAAATAGAGGTAGAGGTGGGAACATTTTTGACACTCAATCGGGTGCGTACTATAGTAACAGCAGCGATTACACATCGGATGATGTGTTGTTTCCCCCAATAGGACAGGCCAAGACAGGGGTTGGAACCGGTGTCTATTCCCATGAATCAGAAAGGACCCTACGCAGAAATGAAAGTCGGGGATAGTGAGCACAGATTCCTCGTGGATACGGGGGCACAAAAGTGTTCGATAGACCATCATTTGGTTCCAGGAATACCACTGTCAGGGCAAACGAATATTTCAGTAGGGTTCGCAGGCACCCCAGTGATAAATACAGTGTCCCAACCAGTAGCAGTGATATTAGGCCCATTCACGGAATATTGTCCATTTCTCTTAACAGAGAATTGCAGAGAAAATCTTTTGGGATTAAATTTGTTGAAAAAACTGAGTGCAGCAATCCAGTGTACACCAGATGGAGTATTTTTGACCATTTCACCACAGAATGTACCGATATCCGAATTTGTGTCTAAACCTTTGCCAGGAGAATTGAGTGAGGTGTCAACTTGTATATGGGCAATGAATGACAATGATGTTGGATGCTTGAAAATAGAACCAGTGAAAAGTGCTTTGAAAGAAGGAGTAACGTTACCACGTATTCCACAGTATAAAATTTCAGCAGAAGGAGAGAAAGGATTGAAAAGTATTGTTTCTGATTTGGTAAAATTGGGGGTGATTGAGGAGATTACAGGCAGTACGTGTAACAGTCCCATTCTTCCGGTGTATAAGAAAGGAGGTAATGAGTTACCGTATCGTTTTACAATTGATCTGCGCGCATTAAACAAGGTGGTAGATCCTCAATTCCCGTTGGTCCCAGACGTTACCACGATTTTGACAATGATTCCTGCCTCGGCTGAGTATTTTAGTGTTATTGACTTAAAGAATGCGTTTTTCAGCATTCCAGTACACGAGGAAAGCAGATATCCATTCGCCTTCCCGTTAGGAGGATGATCATTTACATTCACGCGCATTCCACAAGGCTACACAGAGAGTCGGAATATTTGCAGTAGAGCATTGAAAGAACAACTAGACATGCTAGAGTTACTGGCAGGTTGTGTTTTGTTACAATATATAGACGATCTATTGATTGCTGCAGATACAGAAGAGATTTGTAAAAAGAGTACTGTTTTACTATTAACACACTTGGCAGCGCATGGCCATAAAGCAAGTTTAAAGAAGTTCCAATATTCTTGAAAGGAGGTGGCTTATTTGGGCTACCTACTTTCGAAAAAAAGGAGAAGACTGACGCCAGAAAGAATGGAGAGCATTTCTGGTATGCCTATTCCAAAAACACAGAAAGGAGTCAGAGCTATAATAATAGGCATGGCTTCCTATTGCCGGCAGTGGATTGTGAATCGATTGTGAAGCCAATGGTGGAGTTGACTAAGAAGGATGTTGTGATGCCTTTGCAGTGGAATGAAGAATGCCAGAGAACATTTGATCTCCTCAAAACTGCATTGTGTTCTGCTCCAGTTTTGGGCACACCAAAATTATGAAAATAAAATTCAGATTGTTTGTACACGAGCGTGAAGGTTGCGCGTTGGCTGTTTTGACACAGGAACAAGGTGGAAGAAATAGGCCGTGCGGTTATTTTTCTTCTGCGCTGGACCCTGTAGCGCACGCATTACCACAATGTTTGCGAGCTGTTGCTGCGGCTGCTGCATCAGTGAAACAAACGGGAGGGATGGTATTGGGGCACACTTTGATTTTGATGGTGCCACATGCCATAGACGTTCTACTCAATAGAACGCAGACGCAACACCTCACCTCTGCTAGATTGACTAGATATGATAGATATGAAATTGTCCTCTTTGCGCCACACATCCAAATTATGAGGTGTAGCGCTTTGAATCCTGCAGAATTAATGCCACTGCCCACGGAGGAACTCGGTGAGAATGAATCACCTCCTCATGATTGCTTAATGGTTACTGAGGAAGAAACGAAGGGGAGAATTGATTTGACAGATACCCCACAAAAAGAGCCAGATGGAGAGTTGTCTTGTGACGGCTCCTGTTTTAAACTACCTGATGGCACATCAACTGCTGCCTATGCTATCACCACGTTAAAAAGTATTGTGGAGAGTAAAAGAATCCCCTTCAACTCTGCACAAGCGGCGGAGATAATAGCCTTGACCAGAGCTTGTGAGATTTCTGAAAACCTGAGTGTAAACATATATACTGACAGCCAATACGCCTTTGGCGTGGTTCATAACTTAGGCTGACTCTGGCCAGAGAGAGGTTTCTTGACATCACATGGGGCCAGAATTCAACATGGCCCTTTGATTGTGCGATTGCTGTCTGTGCGATTGCTGTCTGTGCTCACGTGTCCAAAGCGCCTAGCGATAGTGAAATGCGAGGCGCACAAAAAAGTAACATGAAAAATGGGAGAAGAAAACGCATTTGCAGACAGAATTGCAAAACAAACTGCCACTGACTTGAATACCAAAATGTTAACAGCACAGTCTGAGGAAGTCCCCTGCATGATAGAAAATGGAATTGCTACTGTCAAAGAGATGCAGGC
Organism: Ambystoma mexicanum; assembly: GCF_040938575.1. NCBI lineage: Eukaryota > Metazoa > Chordata > Amphibia > Caudata > Ambystomatidae > Ambystoma > Ambystoma mexicanum. Next base: position 1,269,667,940 of record NC_090929.1, on the reverse strand, counting down.
GGAAGCCACTGTTGATGAAATCAGAGGGTGGGCTGAGGGCTCTGCAGAATTAGATCTAGAAGGATGCTGGGTGGACAAGGAAAGTAGAAACTGGATGTTGCCCAATTCCTATGGAACTGCAATGGTCACGATGGCCCACAGTCCCACTCATATTTGTGCCAAAAAGATAGTCCAACATCTAGCCACAGTATGGGAGAATGCACACAAAGAAAAATGCAGAGAGGTTGGTCCAGAACTGTATCACGTGTCTTCAACACAATGTGGGAAAGGGAACGGTGACTCCAACAGGCAGTTTCGGCCCTCCCTCTATGCCGTTTGAGGTGATCTATTTTGATTTCATAGAGATGGAGGGACGCCAAAACTTGAAGTATGTTCTGGTGGTCATATGTGCATTTAGCAAATGGGTGGAAGCATATCCACTCAAGGACTGTACTGCCATAAGCACTGCAAAAGTAATGTTGAAGGAGTACTTCTCCCGTTTTGGTTTGCCCCGTGTCATATAGAAAACGGTCCGGATTTTGTGGGCGCAGTAATATTACAGATTTGTGCAGGTCTCCAGATTGATAAGCGATTCCATTGTTCTAAACACCCCATGTCTGCCGGTCTTATTGAACGCCACAACGGCATTCTGAAGTCCAAAATAAGCAAAATATGCGCAGGTAGCAAGTTAAGCTGGGTAGATGCATTACCGCTAGCGTTACTATGCATGCGCACATCTGTGCAGGCAAGAACTGGGCTCTCCCCGTACGAAATCGTAATGGGGAGACCGGCGAATGTTTGGTGTGCACACCAGCCGAAAAGGCTGAGGGAACTTGAATACCCTGTGCTCAGCATTTATTTTAATCTTTTAATTCAAAAATTGCGTTTCATTCATCAGCAGGTGCAGGAGGCATTACCAATAAGATACACTGGCCCAGGACACGCACTGGAGCCAGGAGATTGGGTGCTAATTAAGAACTTTGAGCGGAAGACATCGTTAGCACCCAGATGGCGTGGACCCCATCTGATCCCCCTAACTACGCAAACGGCAATTCGCGTGGATGGAAGGAAGGCGTGGATCAATGCGACACACGCCAAGAAGGTCCCATCACTGTCTGAAAAACTGACTAATTGGGATGACCAGAAAGAGACAGCGGTCCCAGAAACGATTGCCAGTTCTTTGCCACAAAATGTGCCTGATCCTGACACAAAGCCTGAAAAAGATTGCTGTAAAAGGGGAAGGGCAAGGAGTGCCCCAACGTTGTTCAGCAGAACCTGCATCACTGCTGACAAACACTAAACGTGTACCACTTTGGCGCACCCCCTCTTTCATTGCGCCGCAGCCTGAAACGAAAGCTGCATCATCACTGTGGCGCCCACCATCATCTGCTATTGCGCCACAGGCTGACCCCGAGCTTGAGTCTGGAAGTACATCCGCACTATTCATTGATCACACGACACCAGGAGCGAGGCGATACAATTTGCGGCCTCGGAAGAAGGAGTGATCAAACATACATCTCTGTTGATCTTTTTGTTGCCTCAGTTTCCTATTTTCAGATGAAGTAGGAACCGGAGGCCTAGAGGAGAGCGGCGTGAGGGTTGTGCAACTAGGACAGCCCAATAAACGAGGCTCCTCGGTGCTAACATAAAATCCATGTGTCCTGAACCCGTACAAACAAACGGGGCGCACATGGTAAGAAGGCAATTGAGAAGGCAATAGAGTTTTTAGAGCAATGTGCAGACACCCAGATCTTGCCCAGCATGTAGCAATCCAGGCTGCTAAGAACTGGCAGAACAGACTGTTGGCATTTATCGAACTTATTGACATTCCAACAAGTGCAACGAAGAGAGATATTCACGACGAACACTGCTGAAGAAGAGCCGTGAGAGAAAAATGCCGAAACCAGCTTCTGCCCCCTACTGCACCACTGCGGATAATGAATTAAACATAGCGCATAGAAGGTTACAAAAAGAAAATGGTCAAAAAAATTGTATGCTGAGCTCAACGATAAAAATGTGTATAATGAGTATATTGGCCCCAATAATGACAGTACTGGTATTATGGTACTTGGAAGAAATGCACCCATTAGAAGTTCTCTTGTCCGTTATAAACATTTCCACAACGGAAAGCCCAGTCCATGTGATTTCCTACACCTTATCCCCAATGGAAGAGAGACATATAATAATGAACATGACACACTCAATGTTAAGGAAAAATAATTGCTGGGTTTGTGCCCACTTGCCACAGCATGGCGGTAAGGGGATTGGTTGGTATGTGCAGCCCCTGCCATTGAGTTCTGCATGTTACACCTCTTTGAGTGCATTGTATTATGGGAAATGGAACGAAAGTGAAACTGGTCAGCTAGACAAAACAAACATGAATGAATTTGAAGAGATCATTATGAAACCAGTAGGTTGTTCCATATTACATAGAGCACGATTGATTACACCAGCGATAATGCCACGAGACAGATTGTCGGTGCCCTAAATATCTGTGATCACGTTTCATATGAACCCAGAAGGAAATAAGGACGCAGTGCCCCATTCCTATGCAGTAAATTATAGTCCACATTCTGTCCCCTTTTGAGATAGAAGGGTTCCTATATGATGGGAACATTCACCAGATGCATGAACATAGCATTCCTTGATAAGGAGGTAGAGCCAATTTATGTAGGAGATCCCGTTTATTTTATATGTGGAGAAAAAGCGTATCCCTGGTTACCTAGAAAATTGGGAGGTACTTGTTACTTAGGCTTTCTATTCCCTGGGGTATTCCTTTCAAGAACAGCAGACATAGCCAAATTGGCCAGGTCACGACCTCGACGAAATGATGAAGGAGGTTTGATTACAGAGGATATAGCAAAATCATTCATACCATTCTGGGGCCAAGCAATAAACTCTTCTAATATAAGATGACTGTCCAGAATATTAGAGGAAACAATAAATGGAACAACAGATATATTATATAATATGACCCTCGAGGAAAAAGGAATTAGATTCATGTCACTCCAAAACAGAATACCTCTAGATATAATTCTGGTTGATCGTGGTGGTGTTTGCAAAATCATGGGATCAGCGTGTTGCATATTTGTAAGTGACTCCTCCCCCACGATTTTTGAAGCAATAAGAAAGTTGCACGTTCTAAGCTCTGACCTTCACCCCCCTGAAGGAGGCTGGGAATTGAACATAAGTTCCTGGTTCTGGGAAGTATTACGAACATGGAGATGGAAATTATTTGCGATCCTAATAGCAGTACTAGGAATATTCATGACATGTTGTTGCATACATTGCCTACCTATAATATGCACTGAGATAAGTGAAGAGTGTGTACACATGATAGAAAAAAAGAGCACTATTAAATCAAATACTCACGATAATGATGAATCAAAGACAGTAAAAGAATTCATGTCAATTGATATTGATGATAATGAAGATGAGAACAGTAGTGTGCAAGATTCAGAATCTGGCTCAGATACTTGGTCAGAGGAGGATGCAAGGTTTGGATGAGGTGTTTGGCATACGGCCAAAAGGAGGGTGTTGTCAATCTAGAAAAGGTAGACACCACCTCGATCGTAAGGAAATGTACTTTATTGGCCGAAGACCAACCGCCTCATGTGTTTTAGTATTAGAAGGGTGTAGCAAAGGCTTAACCACGGTGCTGCCATTTTAAGGTGACCAAAATCGCCATTTTGTTTTCCATCTTGTTTTCTCCAATGTTGCCTCTTGCTTCATGTAAAACTGCTTTGCTGAAATATTATTCTACTTCACTGGTGCATAAATGCGAAGCCGCGAGAGGCATGTTGAAACATAACGCAGTAACCCAGACAGAAATGCCCGGTCTCCTCCCGCACATATCCTTGAAGAGTGAGCAGCAAGGCATTCTAATCAGTACAGCAGGTGCCAGCCAGTCTCGGTACCACAGTAGAAATGCTAGAGCGAGCATTAAATGACTTGAATTATGCTCTTCTTTGCGGCCGCCCTTTCCTGAGACCGTTAGAGCTCTAGAGAGCAAGTTGACCCCCAGCACACAAATAGAAACTAGGAGATAGTAAGGCCTGGAATGTGTCTCTTCCTACGCACAGCTTGCTTGCAGAAACAGAAGCATTGTTCTTTAAAACAAAGACTTATGTCTGTGGGCTTACAAAATTGCAAACCGTTACTAAATGAATGTTTGAAGGTGTCATACTCGTCACCATTGTCAATCATTGTGCCTAGTTCAAAGGAAATGCAATAGGGGCGGTATAAATTGTGACACTACTACTAGCTGCTTGATTTGTATATATGTAACTGTTGTACGATTCTGGGGGCTCTTGCGTCCCCTGAGGTCTGGTAGACACATGTCATGGGGCGTGAGACCAGTTGGCCAACTGAGACCATTTGCTTTGCAATAAACCCTAGATTTTGGGAATACAACCTCGTGTCTGGCGTATCAGTTCGTGTGTGGTGATTGTGCCTTGTTTCCACAAACGTGGGTCCCTCAGGGTCCCATTCACGAACACCCCCTTGATTGATTCAGGTTCCCTTGCTGCGCTCGGTGTGGCATTTTTCCTGGAAATGTGTATGCACCTCCACTTAAAAAAAATGACCTGCTCCCACTGGCACTCGGACTGTGTTAGGAACAGGGTGCCCAGGGACAGTGGTGGGAGCAGGATGGGCGGGAGCACTGGGAGCAGGGTGAAAAGAGCCCAGGGTCTGTGATGGGGTGGAGAGAGCCCAGGTACTGGGTAGGAGTGGGATGAGACGGACTATACTGGGAGTAGGGTGTGATGACGGCACGCAATAGTTCATAGCCATTTGTACATACTGTCCATTTGGAATTTCTGGGAGGGCCTGGCCTGCCCAAATTTTGCTCAGGGAGGGATGAGGGGGGGCCCCAGACCAAAAAAGTTTGAAGACCACTGGTTTAAAGGAAAATTTTCTAAAATGTCAACAGAGGCATCGGGTTGTACCTCCCTTCTTTCTGAGTAGTTCTTCACACAAGTGATTCGGGGAAGCAATGCAGTCTTCTTTCTTTGCCCACGGGTCCAGATAGATGGCAATTGGAATGGCGGGAAGCCGGGAACGCTCAAAGGAAGCTATCTTTTGTCCTCTGTGGTGTGTTGTTCCAGCTAGATTATAAAGGCGGGTGGCCACCAGGAAAGGTGCCCTTTTATGCCCCCACCAAGCAGCGCAAAAGTTGCAAGAGCCTCCGACTTCCATAACATTCTGCAAGTACTATGTGAATGCCAGACAGCAGCTGCCGCTACTGTGCTGCGGCTACTTTCCCCACAGCAATCACGCCCCACACCCAGGGAAATGTTGCCCTCAAGGGACCGAGGCAATTCCACTCTCTGGGGCAATTGTGCCCTGGGCAGTTGCCCGGGTCTGCCAATGGGCCTGATTATTATATATATATATATATAGTCACTTACACCAGAGCAGGGTCTTTATTCATTTTATTATTTATAGTAGCTGCACAGCAGTTACTGCTCTGCGAGCATTCCAGAGCCTGAACCATACCATAGATGAGCTTAGGAGCAGCTACTGAGTCTACAATACCAACAACAACAGGCTGCCCAGTGTAATTTCCACATTTGATAAGTACAATACAACGAAGTACAGCTTCAACGTGCATTTCCATAGGTTGCAAAAGGGCTCCTCGTAACAATACAACAAAGTGCAAAAGGGCTCCTCTTAACAATATAACAAAGGGGTGACAACGTCTAAGTTAATTGATGCTAAAAAAAAGCATATAAAATTCACTACAAGCGAGAACGCATACACTCACCTGATTCTGCCTGGAATCGAGATTTGATGTTTCGAAAATAGTAATGTCTAGTTCCCATTTGAGAAACGGACCATAGCAACGCTCCTTCATACGTCATCACGTGTTCCGCATCAGGTGCTCCGCATCACGTGCTCTGCAACGTTCATTTCGTCATCTTTTTTACACGAGCGGGAAGGCAAGTCAGTTAGGCATGGCAGAAGCATGACGCAAAGGGAAGCAAGGTGTTGCAGGACTCAGCGGGGTTACAAAGCACGTGTCGCATAGTTGCTTGTTATTTAGTGCTTGAGTTTGGTTTATGGCAAGTCTTAAAGTTTTCTAATTTTGATTGTTACTGTAATGCAGAGCTGGCGAAGGGAGTATTTCTGTGTATTTTGGGGATTTGTACTGTGCATCAGGGGTGAGATTTACTTAAAGACTGTTTGCCCGTGGGAAATGTGTTTTATGGAGTGGAGCAGCGTGTTCCTCCCTTCCAAGGAGAGGGGAGCGTTGGAGGATTTGTTATGTGCAGCAGATGGGGATATGTATGTGCAGCAGGTGGGGATATGTATGTGCAACAGATGGGGATATGTGTTTTATGCAGATAGACGCATTTGGGTACACATTTCCAGCATAACGGTTGAGTTATTTTTTCCTGCATGGGGGGAGGAGGGGTGTTCATTTAAAGTACCTATGAGACCCGATAGCATGGTGCATTTGTTTAAAAGTTTGCTGATACTTTCTAAAATGCCTTTACGGCATCATGACGTCTTTCATGTATTTCTGTTAAGTTGTCGGGACGTTTTCATGTGGGATGTCTATACGTGCTTAGGAAGAGATTCACAGAGGAAGGACCACTCCAGGCCGTGTAAGGGCACGTATTTGTTTTGGGTTTATTTATAAGGCGCTGGAAATGTTTCAAAGCGCCAGGTATATTTGGGTGCTGGTGGGTTTCTTTTTCCTATTTTGATTTTGGTTGTAGCAAAAGCGGATCTTTGTCTTCTTGGCTGGTATTATCCCCCTCAACCCCACAAACAGAAGTGATTTGTGGCCGTGCCGCGCATGCCTAAGGGAATTTCAGTGGAGATGTTTTTTTCCAAATTCGGCTGTCAACAGCAAGTTGGATTATACGCCATCTTTCTTCACCCTTATCTGCGCAACACGACTTTCACTGTGAAAACAGCAATGCGCTCAGCTGGTTGGAAATTAAGCCCCATGTTGATCCCATTTTTACCACAGCCGCATGCTTGCTTTTTCTGCACAGGCTCACGTGGGCGTGGATGCCTTTGGGGCTGCCGAGCCCTCCCGCGCTGGGGATGATATATGTGCCACCACCGGAGTCGGGGACGAGTGCGGCGGCAGCCCGGGTGAAGAGCAGCGGGCAGGGCTGACGTTCCCATGGTATGATTTCTGTAACTTTACTGATGCCTTTACGAGGTGAGGGGTTCTAATTTGAACATTGCAGGCTATGTGCCTATTGCCTAGCTTTACCGCTTAGTGCTGCCAGGCAATGCTTTGAGGTGTACTGGCCAGAGTCTGTTTATACCACAAGATGTCTTTCTTGATTTCCCAACCCACTCCCCTCCCCCCCAGGTAATTTCTTCCGCTGTATATCTGTATAGGAAGGAATTCCTTTATTTCCCTGCGTTGTCGTACTGACTAGGTGCCTGCATGTTCATTTATACTTTGCTTGTATACAGTGAAAATGCAGACTTGTATGTAGTCTTACCAGCAAGATAACAATTGAGTATTTCGCTTTAAAAATAGCCATACTGTAGGCAGAGGTCTTCAATCTGTGGGGCGTGTGATCCAGGACGGTGAGAAGTGAGAAAATAGCTTTTGTTTGCCTCACTTAACTGTGCATGGCGAGCCGCTGCCCCCCGTGCCCAGTCAATGTGACATGGTCACGAAAAAGGAAATAAACACAGCCTGGACGTGCACTTTCCTGCATTTGGATGGAGCGTCCATGCTGTGTTCCTGCTGGTGCTGCCAGTGTTTTCTTGCCTGGTAAGGGATGCTGCTTCTTGGCTTAGCCCCCCACACCACATTTGGAGGGGGTGCCAGGGAGCAAGCGTTTCAGGCTTTTTCTTGTCCCTCTGCTTCCCTCTCCCCCTTTGGACCCACAAAGGCGAACGCGTGGGGAGAGGAGGCGTGCAGGGAGCCGGGTCACTGCAATGCTGATGCACCCACCTTGGGGGGCCACGGGGAGAGGAGGCGAGCAGGGACGGAAGAATGCATTGCCTGTGTTGAATGATATGCGGCTCCCTCATGGCAGATTGCTTGGCTGAAGCAATCTACCATGGGGGAACCAGATATCATACAACCTCGGCCCCGCTGCCTTGTCACACCCTGGGGTCCATGGGAGGGCTCTGGCCGGGTCCAGCATCAGATGTCTGGCTGGATCTCAGGACCCAGCCTGCCTCAGCCATGACCAGGCTTTACCAAGCCCCCAGCTTTGCAGACAGAAACTGGAGGCTCGGTGACCTAATCTAAACGATGCTCCTTTCCCCAGCCGTCACTCGCGCATTTCCTGGCTGTGTTTGCTCATTCCATTTGTTTTCTTCTGTCCTGAAAAGGACACCACGGAAATCAATGGGTCATGAACATCACTGTGGTGGGTGGGTAGGGGGGATCACTGTTGAAAGCAGGCATTATACGTGCTGGACACATTATTTTTGTTCAAATGTGCATTTTAAACGTTCATAGGGGAAAAAAGTAATGTCTAAACTCAAAAACTCTGCTGAAACATGCGTTCTCTAGTTTTCTTTGAAATGGTTTCATTTCTTTGAGCACCACACCAATACTCTGGAATTTGTGTGCTCCTTGCTTTGTGTTTTATCACAGATTATATTTATAAAGATGTTATGTTTATCAAACTGGTTAGTCACAAATAAATGCTTCGGTTGTGCTGACAGCAGTTATTGGGAAATTAAACTCGGTTCGTGGCTGCCAACTTTTGGTTTTCACTACAGAGGCAGAAATATCCCAACCGATTGCCCAACCCAACCCATGGCCAAACACATTTTATAGCGCTTGCTTTTTTATTAGTAATTGCAAAAAGTAATTGATTAACAAGTTTTGCATATATTTCTTTATTTTGTTTAAATTCAACATTAAACACATTAAAAGAAACAATAATATATCAATACACATAATTATATATTTTCCATATAACATCTCAGTAAGGGTCTGTCAACCTGCTGAGCTACCCCGGTAGCCATCTAATATAGAGCGAGTCTATGCATCCCTTGATGTACTAAAATCACTGCATTACCAACAGTACTTTGGGTGCACTGCTGCCATAGAAGTGATTTAAAGTGGCCTTTATGTATATTGTCCTGCTGTGGGTGCCAGGCCTTCGCCTGCATGGGGTACCATATGTTGCAGAGAAGCCAGGGGCCCTCGTGTCTGCCATGGCAGCCGCGGCAGTCGCCGAACTGCTTTAAAAGCTATATGGCTTTTACTCGGTTTCCGAAAGTAAGCTCAGTGAGTTAAGAACTACTGTGTCAGATTCTATGTAGATGAATGAACTTACCTATAAACTTGTAATGTTGTTATGTGAAACTCATGTATATATGTTTCTGAAATGGTCAACTTCATTATGTGAAAACAAATTTGGCTGAGCACGCTTAATTGAAATGGTGAACCAATCGGATCATATGATGGTTAATATGACTGATATGTACATATATTTTTTGGGAACTCCTGGGAATCTATTCTACCTTATATCCTATTAATTTTGACTGTTTACTTTTTTATATATAGTATATAAAGCAACTCAGCCTGCCCAGATTTGAAAAAGGCACACTTAGGGTGCCGAAACACATGTCATCTCTAAAGGCCACCAATAAATATGTGATAAACTAAGAAAAATGTTTTCGCTTGGCATTTGAATACTATTGTGGCGCAGTATTTGATGGGTGCAGAACTCTTTTTTTTTTTTTTTATTTTAAACTTAGTTTTATTGGAGTTTATATCAAACAGATTACAGCTTATACATTCAAATTTAACCATCATAACATAGAAGCAGGTATGTCTGTGACACTTCTCAACTCATCCTCGATTTTCTCGAGACCAAATAAGATCAGGTAAGGGTCTGCTGTTCGCTGGATCCCGTCTAGATCCCTAATCCAACCTAGCACCTCGTTCCAGTAAATTTTGATCTGAGGGCAACCCCACCACATGTGCCAGTAATCCGCCGTGGACCCACATCCCGGCCAACACATTGGACTAGACGACTGATACATCTTAGAGAGCCTGCGCGGGTCATATTGCCACCTATTCAACAGTTTGATCGAGTGCAACTTATACTGGCATGAGATCGAGGCTTTGGGCACAATCCTACATATCTTATCCCATGTCTCCCGGTCGATATCCTCGCCCATGTCCCTTTCCCATTTTAGCCTAAGCGGTTCTGTTGAGCCCTTTCCAGCTTCCATTAGTGTTTTATACAAAACAGATATCAACCCTTTCGTTTCCGTCCTGGAGTCGAGTATGATTTCAAACGGGGTAAGTTCCCTGCTAAGCTTATCCTTCCATTCTGGTTTTCTCAAAACTCCCTTAATCTGCAGAAAGTGGAATGCTGTTCAGGAAGTGTGATGAAGGAGTCCTTCCTCAAGAGATGCCCCACCCTCTCCAGGCCTGCCTCATACCAAGCTTGAAACCTCTCCACATTAGGGATCTTGTCGTTAATGCCCGGTGACCAGAGGTGACTTAATGGTGATGGCCATGTGGTACTCTTCCCCATATCTCCACCCTCCCGTCATATGTCCCATAGGGTTGCGAACATTGGGTGTGCCTTAGATTTCTTCAGTACTCTCCTTCTAGGGGACCACAGCCATTCAGAGATTGTTGCTGGGGAAAGATAATGATTGTCCATAGAGATCCACTGGGACAATTTTTGGTTACGGAGATGGGGAATAAGGATTCGTAATTGAGCCGCCTCGTAATATTTTTGGATGTCTGGGAGGCCCACTCCACCCTTGTCTGTCGGTAATGTCAAGTTGGAGTAAGAAATCCTGGGCTTTTTCCCTTGCCATAAAAATGTCAGAATCGCCTTCTTGACTTCTGTAAAGAATTGGTGTGGCATCTGAATGGGGAGCATTTGAAAGGGGTATAACAATCTCGGGAGACAGGTCATTTTTATCGCGTTTAAACGCCCCAACCAGGATATGGTTAGGTTGTCCCATCTGGCGAGGTCTGCGTGAAATTTTTGGAGAAGCGCTGGGAAATTGGCTTCATATAGATCTTTTAGCGACCTTGTGACCTGTATTCCTAAGTACTTCATTTTTTTCATTTTCAATCATAAGGCCGAGGGGTTGGTATCTTTCAGTGTTTGCTTCCAATGACCCCTCTAAGGGGAAAAGTGTGGACTTGGATTTGTTAACCTTGAACCCGGATACTTGGCCGTATTCATCCAGGAGGTACAACGCTCTGCGAATGGATGTGGTGGGGTTTGTCGTATGAAGAAGTAGGTCATCGGAATACAGCGCTACTTTAAATTCCTCTTCACCCAGACGCATGCCTGCTACTTCGGTATCGTGTCGTAATTTTTGGGCCAAGGGCTCTACGGAGAGGGCGAAGAGGATGGCCGATTGGGGGCATCCCTGCCGGGTACCGCGTTTCAGCTCGAACCATCTCGAGTACTCCCCGTTAACAGACACTGAGGCTTTTGGAGCGGTGTAAACTGCTTTTATCCCCCTTCTAAATTTCGGTCCTATTCCCACGGCACGGAGGACTGCGGCAAGGAAACCCCATTCCTCTCTATCGAAGGCTTTTTCAGCGTCGACGGAGAGTAAAGCGGGATCCTTGCACATGGTTTGGGAGGCCTCGATCAAAAGGAGAGTCTTTCTCATGGTGTCTGCACCTTGTCGTCCAATTATGAACCCTACCTGGTCGGGGTGGACAAGATGGGGCATGTGGACCTCTAACCTGGCTACCAGGACTCGTGTGTAAATTTTGGCATCAAGATTGAGCAAGGATATGGGGCGGTATGATCCGCAACACGTGGGGTCTCTGCCTTCCTTGGGAATGACCGATATGAGTGCTCGGTCGAAGGAGTCCGAGACAGTCCCTGTGTCAAGGATATCGTTAAATAGGGTGGTCCGGAATGGAGTTAGGAGGGCACAAAATGTTTTGTAGAAGCCGGCAGTGAAACCATCTTCACCAAGGGACTTGCCCAGTGTGAGTCATTTGATCGCCTCGTGTATTTCGTCCTCCGTTATGGGGGATTCTAGATGGGCCAAGTCAGCGCTTGCAACTTTTGGAAGGGCAATGCTGGCGAGGTAATCATCTATCTCCTGTGAGTGTGGATCTACTTCTGAAGTGTATAGGGACTCATAGAAGTTTGCAAACAGTTCTGGGATGGGGGATGTATGTTGCGCTTGGTCAGGGATTGGATCTGTGATCTCTTTCACCCTACGTTCTGCTCGTTGGATCCTGAGTCCAGCCGCTAGCAGCGCATCTGCCTTATCTCCCTTCTCATAGAATTTCTGCTTCAATAAATGTAATTTACGTGCTATCTGGTCATGCTCTAGGTGGCAGAGTTCTTCCCATTTTTTCCTAGCCTCTTGGATCCTATCTGGGTCTATGGTGTCCCCCTCCCAAGCCTCTCTATCAAGTTGACATATGTCACTCCGGAGCGTATTCTCGATAAGGGCTCTCTCCCTTTTCTTCCGAGCCCCCTCCCTTATCAGGATCCCCCTCCAGGTTGCTTTGGCTGCCTCCCACACACTTTGCTCAGAGACCTCCCCAGTATCGTTGGCTTTAAAGTATTCTTTGATCTCTGTTTCGAGTTCTTCTTTGAAAACAGGGTCTCTCCACAGGGCCTCATTACATCTCCACTTCCCACCCTTAGCAGAACTCTTTTTACTTCACTTTTGACAAACAAAGTGGGGGAACTCTGTGGCTTCGTTTCCTGCACGCACCATTGCGACACTGAAAAACTGTTACGTTGCATCAAGTCGCGGAGGTTCAAGAGTGAGTTCACAAAAAGTTCCCAGAGTTTTACTGATTGCATCGTGCCCACATTTCTTAGCAGTATTGCTATGTTTTGGGACAGTACCTGAATTTCAGCACGAACACGTGTTACCATTTTCTGCAGCGAGCTAAAGTACAGCGCAAGAACAGTATCTGAGCTCTTCCCACCAACCTCTGACAGTGTAAGAAGATGGCATTGCTGTCATATACTTCAATACCTTCTACTCGTTCTTGAGATTTTCAAAACTTCTGCTTCTCCTATGTCCGATTACTGAGTCCCACTGCCAAAAAGTCTAGCACATTTCAAAGCATCATTATGAATTTCCTGACTAATGTAGGATAGTCCAAACAGGCTTCGAGCTTTTGCCAAGCCATTTATGTCACGCAAGCCTCACATGGAACTGCCAGTGCCCTAACCCTATGTGCCTTTCAGTGTGAACAGCATGTTGGGAAAGGCATCTTAGTGGGTCGGTAACCCTGCTGCAGAGATTGTGTAACCTGTTAGTTCAAATCATGTTAACAGTTGAGATAATGAGTCCTCATTAGATATATGCATTTAAGATGCAGGTAACATTCAAGTGTAACACAGTTGACTTAACTTTCGACTTATCAAAAGGACTACTAAATGTTCAGTGATTCAGAACACACGCATTTCATCCGGGATGCTCTATTTGTAATGGCTTATACCTGTGATTGCTCAGAACTCACAGTTCATCAGGGCTGCTATGCTTTTAATGGCTCAGAACACACAAATCATCAGGGCTGCTATACCTGTGATTGCTCAGAACACAACTCTTCATGGCCGCTGTGCTTATAACAGCTCAGAACACGCACTTCATTGGGGCTGCTATACCTGCGATGGCTGACAACAGACTCATCGAAATTGGGCTGCTATACTTGTAATGGCTCATAAGAAGCACATCCCATGAGGACTGCAATATGTGTAATGGCTCAGAACACAGACCTCATCAGGGCTACTATACCTGTAATGGCTAAGAACAGACATCTAATTTGGGCTGCTATACCTGTGACTGCTCATAACACACAACTCTTCAGTACTGCTATACTTGTAATGGCGCGGAGCACACATCTCATATGAGCTATTGTACTTGTAATGGCATACAGTATTGGTAAAGCTTCTACATTAAAGCAAGTGCTGCATCTGGTCAGACAAACCTCTAACTCTATAGCTCCCAGCCTAATGGCTAAAAGGTTTGCACACATCTAAAAAAGAGCACCCAATGGTAAAGCTGATTTTTAAATAGAAAATGCATTTTCAGCTTTTTGGATATTTATTGGTGCTACGTTAAAAGACAAACAGAAAAACAGGAGAGGAAGAGCAACTCTAAAACTAAGCAATACAGAAGAACAAAGGTTTGGCAGGAAACTAAACGATACAGAAGAACAAAGTTGTGGCGGAAGGTGAGACGAAGGGAAAGAACATACTAAACAATCCAAAACAGGAATTCGAGCAACAGGAAGAGAGAGCAATGAGCTACATGATAGGACAACAAGTGAGAAGGGAAACAGAGTTAATAATAGGACAAACACACAATAGGAGTGAGAGATAGAAGCAAAGCAAAAGAGACATTTGGAAACAGTAAAATAAAACAAATCAACATTAGGTCAGGAGAGATGGAAATAGAAAAGCAAGACTAGAGAAGAGCAGGCCAATAGCATAAGACACAGTGCAAGAAAGATAATCCAAAGGAGTAGCAACCACAACCGAACCGAGAAAATTACAAAACGGATATAGCCAGAGTAATGACCTGAGAGAGGGATAGGAGTTATATTAACCGATAGAGTGAAATAAAGGAGGGAAAAAAGCAACAATAGTATGCAGAGATGGGGGATCCAGAGTGACAGAAACAGACTGCAATATGTGGCATCGCAACACTTAAGGGTGAAAGGCAGAGCATCAGAAAGTGAGAGACGAGGGAAACAAAGTAGCAAAGAGAAGGAGAGATGGAACAAAAAATGGAGTGGCTGTCAAGCAGGTAGTGCCAGGCAGCAACAGTAGGCACGAGAGGCAGAGAAGTGGTTCTGATAGAGTGAGGGACTTTATTTATGAATCACCCGATGTAACTGGCTGGCATCTGTAGAAACTCTTAACAGAGTTTGTGCCCAAGTATCATGGAGATTGGGTAGTGTGCATCTACAAGGTTCTTGTGTGGGGAAATTGTTTTCCACAAGTACAATCAATTATTAAGAACCACTCTGAAATACAGCTGTCTTGTCACTTCTGTTTTCGAACAGTTTTAATTTTACGCACACATTGGATAGTTGTCGGACACTTTTTACTTGCTTGCGAAGGAGGAAAATCATTTTTACTGTCTTGAAATTGGATCTAAATCTAAAAGTTGGGAGTAAAATACTATCACTGCAAAATTCTATCTCGATGCACTGCACAAGTACCCGTCTTTGCCACATTATGTGCAGAAATAGGAGCTGAACATGATGCTTTGTTGTTTCACACTCAGGTCCGGTAGCTCTCCAGGGGGAAAGGTTTTACATCGCGTTTAGGAACTTGGGAACAAAGGGAGACACTTTCTCCTGGGTTTAAACCAGGCGAAAGAAGAGCCTCTGTGGTTCACACCTGCTTGTACTGTTAGCTTACTATGGTGACCTCTTTGAAAAGCTACATTTTCTAAACCTCTCCCAGCAAGGCACAGAAAAGAAACAACATCACTGGCTATGAACACAAAAATATCAGCATTCAAGAAGAAGCTGGAGCTTTGGAGGATGAGGGTTGATGTCTGCATTACGATGTGTTTCCATTAGTAGCAGATGCTCTTGAGGAGACAGAGTATGATCTTTCATGTGTTGCTGAACTAATAGGAAACCATCTCAGAACCAGTCCCAAAGTACTTTCCAGAGGACAATTGTAGCATCAGTGACTGAGTGGTTCAGCCTTTCCTAGCAGAAGTAGGTGCCCACCTCCCAATACACCCCGAGGAGGACCCAATAGAGCTTCAAAGTGACAGCGTACTGGAGAGCCAATTCAAAAAATTGTCTTTTGCAAAATGCAGAGTTTCTAACTTTATCCAAATGTACTCTTACCTTTCAGCACCTCGTACCTTTTGTGAGATTGGATTCTCAACACTAAAGATTAAATATCAGTCAAAGCTGGAAGAAAATTTGTGGTTAGCTATTGCAAAAATGTTACCTAATAGTGACAGGCTGGCTGCTGAAAGACAAGCCCACCCTTCACACTAGTTCTCCAGTATGCCACTGTCCAACGTTCAAGGGACTGCGTTGATAGTAATCACGTTGTAAGAAACAAATTGTTACATGTCAAACGTTACTGTAGGAAATAAATATGCAACACTGCTTTTAGTCAAGTCCTCTGCAGCAAAAAATTCAGAATGCTGTGTTTACAAATATTTTCCCACTAATCTGATTTGAGTTATTGAAAGCAATGATTTTGAGAGAATTTGGTGTTTGGCACCAACACCTCCATTTGGAGCACCATTCTACACCAGCGGGCAATAACCATTCCCAACCGATAAACATTTCGGAGTCCATGTTTATAGGGGGTCCAAGCCAGGTATCTTTTTTCTTAGGGGGGCTGTGGGTCAACAAAAGTTTGAAGACACCGCTGTAGAGTGACTATCTCATCAAGAAAGTGTGTGTTAAAAGGCAAAAAAACTTAATTGCTGCCTTGCTGGCACCGCTATATGTTAACAATTGGTTTGCGTTCTGGAAGAGCATTTAGACCCTCCCCGGTCCCTAGGGGACAGTGCACATGGGGGCTTGAACGGCAGAATCTTAATGTGCTAAACAAACCTTTGCAAAATCCCTGGTTGCTTTTTAAAGTTGTCCATTATCCATGTGCTTGCTGTGCCATTGTGTGCGATGTTGGTATGTGTACGGTACGGTGCATATACACATGACCTTACCTACAGTGGGTAAGAGCGAAATCATTCCAGTGCTTTACTGTGAAGGAAAGAGTTGCCTGGGCCCAGCGATACTCAAGGTTTGACTTGGTCGTCTTGTCGCATAGCCCCTGTGAGAATGTCTATTGTATATAAAGGGCACAGTGCTTATAATTTTCAAGACGTTGCCCAGACAGCTGCATACCGGTGCACAGACGCCCACTGTCATAAATTTCCCTTGTTGGGATTGTTGATGTGTAGCCTGTGGGAAGCGTGTTTTACTTTCGCAGCATCTTTAATATTGCTAAATTCTGAAGCAGAGTGCCAAGTGGCAAAGTTTTGTTTGGCTGGCATGAAAGCTAGCTAAGGTAGTGTGTGGCAGACTGTTTGAGCCGCTGTGTGCTGCACACGCCGCCAGGTGTATTCTCAGGCTGGGAATGGTTGAAATGCCCTCATGAATGCGTTCTTCCTGCATTCCTGCTTCTTGGCACAGGGCGCTTTGTGCTTTACTTTACAAAAGCTCTAATTAGATTTGCTGTTGTGATTCTGTGCACAGAGAATGGTTGCAGATATTGGCCATCCAAGCTCTCATTAAGGAGGTACAGAAGCCAACAGTGGACAGATGAACCCCCCGCCCTCCCATATTTCTCTTAACAGTGCTTGCAACCTGAACATTGCTTTCACTTAAGCCATTGAACACCAGCCAACAAAAAAGTGGCATCCCATTAATTGTCCAGCAACTGAATTTGCATTAAAGGAGAGTCTTGATTCCCCTCCCCCCAGACGCCCTGGGCACACAGGACAGGTACTCTCTTCTTAAGTTCAAGGTCCACGCACCCCCAAAAAGTTTCTGTAAAGCTGCCGCCCATAAAAGACAACTGGCATTCAAAGACTGTCATTTTGTATTGTAATCCTTTTGAATATTATGCTTTCACTGCTGGAAGTAAAGGATGCTATACCCGTGAGGCAGAGCTTTTTACGCCATTTATTTTAAGGGCTTTTTTTTACCCGTTTTCCCTTGCCTTTTTCGGTTCACAGTAGGGCTGATGTGCCAGCCTTTATGCGCGAGGGGCAGTGTTCTAATTCCCCCATGACTTGTGCTCTACTCCATCTATGTTTAGTTTCTTCAACACTTTGGGGAAATTGCTACATCATTTAAATATACAAATGCAATATTCAGGGACTCAGGATTACTGCATGTTCTAGTTATTACATTCTCTATATAGCAGGTTCCCAGAGGGATTTTATTGCCCCTTCAGTGCAGTTTGTTTTTTCCAGCCACTTGACATCAGCAGTTAATTGATGATAGTTTGCCAGTAAACTTATTGAATGCTTGCCAGGGCTAGTGATCCATGTCATTAATTTTGAAAATATCTTTTTGATCTGGGGTGAATGGTTGTTTTTTTTTTTTCCTCTCTCTCTCTCTCCTCTTCTAACGATGGGACCAGTTCATTCTCGTTGGATGCTTTGGAGTTATGTTCTTGCTTTTCCGGATTTTTCCGCAGCCTTGTGTATCAGAGGACTGGCGCGCTAAGGGGAGTTTTCTGACCTAGGCGCGAAAGGAGTGCTGTTAATTGCTTTGCTATTTGAAAGTGGGAGGTCACTTTATTCCCTTAAGGCAGTGGTCTTCAAGTCTTTTTATCCAGAGTCCCCCCTTGAGTAAAATATAGTTTCTGCCCCCCACACACCACAAGTGCTTATGTTTTCTATTCAAAACAGTCACCATAAGTCCACCCCGTTTGAAGGCCACTGCCTTAAGGCACCCTAGCTGTTCAGCATACAGAGGCCCCCTTTTCATGGTTGGGGCGACTCCTTCCCAGTTCCACACAATGACTGTTCTACTCATCAGGCTGATATCTTTCAAACCGTCGCCAAGTAGGGGATAAATGTTCCTACTACTGGCTGCCCCCTTTGGCTTTAATGCTCTGGCTGCTCCAGTGCCCCCACAATGTTTCACATGAATAGGTCTATGCCTTCCTCACCCAACCTAAGTAATAATATATTATCTACATGTATCGGGCCGTGGCGCATGTGTGAGAAACCATACCTCTGCAAAATTTACCCATGGCTTGGTTTTAGTTTTCTGCAGGAATTTTCCATTGCTATGAGCCCTGCACTGGTTCAGTGGTAAAGCATAATTTATGGGACAGTAGCGATGTTTATTGGGGCGGGGGAGACTTCTGACCCTTCTGGACGTTTACTAGCAAAGGCCTTAAAGATCGCTTTGGTCATGGGTTCTGTCCCTGCATACCCTCCTATTTCTGGTCCCTATCATTCCTGCACACTTTACTGTCTGCAAGCTGGGACTCTCTATGACTGAAACAGGTGCTTATCTTTCAAAGGACACCCAAAATGACTGCAGCATTTTAGGTACAAGAGCTCTGCAGTTAAGAAAGTATTGCCTCTCCAGAATACCCACCTCTAATTTTATGCAACTAGTTAAAGCCACAATGGGCGAAGTCTTGGAGGAAGTTACCAAGCACCAAAAGACGCTTCACTCAAAAATCGGGACAAGTCAGGCAGGAACATCCATAGCAAGCCCACTATAAATTGATGTTTTTGGGTACAGACCTGGTTCACAAATACTTGATGAATACTAAATTTACTTTTTTATTTCTTCTTTTAGGCAATAACTTATATCATGGCACTTTTTAATGTGTTTTTCTTTGATTCCGACAATTCACTCAGTATTTGAAAGGATGGGGAATTTGAGCCTCTGGCAATTCCCAGTGAAGTTAATTGTGAATGGATGATAGAGGGTCTTGAAGAAAGTAGAAGAGCAATACGTGACAAAAATGATTTCAAGGCAGTAATGCTTTTATAGTCAGGTAAGCAATGTATTTCTTTGTTCATCTATTTGATGTTGGGGGGTGGAGGGTACATCTGACGTCCCTTCGTGGAGGCATTCCCCTTTTTCACACATAAATGGAGCACAATGCCCACTGCTCTTTTACAGAATCTCTTTCCTCTAGAGTAACTCTCTAAAGTATAGATGGTCTACTGATTTCTCTTAAATTATTGGCAAAGCACTATGGGTTGAATGCCCTTGGGGATCGTCGTTCTGGGTCGGAGCATGTGTGCTGCTAGACTGAGTTGTGGGTAGCTGTCTAGGGAGGGAGGGAGCCAAGGAGAGCAAGAGTAAGCAAACATCCAAGGGGACTGCTAGGATCGTCCTTAAGGGGAGTCACTTACCCCAGTGTACAGCTCAAGCTAAATGATTGTTGTATTGGCAGTCACATTATGAAGTTTCAACTTGCCTTTTTCATACCCGCAGCCAAGAAACCATATTAAGAGACAGAAAACATTTGATGAAATATTGAAAACCTATTGTGATGCAGAGGGACTAATTGAGGCTTTGAAAAGAAAGTTAGAGGAGTAAAAGCTACTGGTGGAATCTGGAGTGAACTACAAGAAGATGCAGTCAAGAAAACGAGAGAATTATATTGTAAAAGCTGATGGGTGGAAACTGACTATTCCAAAACGTATTAATGGCTGTTCACAAAAGCTGGAAAACCGAAGTCTTTTGGCAGGGATGGCTAGTGGTCTTCATTCCTTCCTCAGAACCTCCCTCTTACTTCACCTGGGCAATTGAAAGACTAAATCAGCAGATGTTGCAGTTCCCAAAGGTGTAGCTGTGCAACAACTACAAAATATTGGACTATAAAGTAACAGTCAATTATCTGCTACAAATGTTTTGTTGGACAGATCTAATTTGACAAGCTCAACTCTATCACCATGTTTTAAAAGTGTGTCCTTGTTACAGTATGACGGTCATGCCTGTTTGGATAGGGAAGTGACACCTACATGTTCCCACAAACCTGCACAATCATTCAGATTACTGTCTTTAGAAAAACGATGAAATTGGAACATCCCCATAACCCAGTTTGGTTGCTATGTCCGCCCCTGCTACTAATCAACAACATAATTGTAGCTCACATGCTGCTATGTGAAACTGAAGATGCAAGTGTCTTGTGTGTAGAACTATGTAGTTGATCTGGTGAATTTGTAGGTTGTTGCCAAACTTGTAAATGGTACATGTTTTTGTGCTATTTTGATTTCTGTTGGGTGATGGGGGGGGCGGCTAATGTTTTCTTGGGTGTTGTGAATGGTTGAACTAATTGCTAGCTGCTCATAGTGATATTGGGTGAAGTGATTGGCAGTCTGTCATGCAGGTAGACCTCTGTTTAGGTCACTGAAAGTGTCCATTTTAGTGCAATGATTGTAATTGTGGGAGTTTATTGGGTGTGATGCCATGTTGGCTAGAGGTGGGAACTGAAATGAGGGTGGTTACAGGTTAGTTCATGACATTGTGGGCTGGATTTGTAGTTTTGTGTACTAAATCAGCAAACCTATTTAATGACATTTGAGTGCTCTAGCAAAGATGGACAGTAACGGCTGCAAATTTCCTTTAGTACGCTATCCATAAATCTAACTAGACTCACTCTATAGTAATACCACCCGTCTTACACCCAAGGAATCAAAAGCCTTTTCCTAAATCGTTTGGAAGCAACATGAAATAACTCCTCCTGAAGTTGTCTGCAATAATTGTTCACAATTTCAAACCCCTCCTAAAGTTGGCATGGGGTCATCCTGGAGTAATCCCCCCACCCATCCTGAAATTGTCATGGGGTCACCCTGGAGTAATGCAAGATCATCACTGGAAGTAATCAGAACTCATCCTGGATAACTGTAGAGTCATCTCATTTAAATAATTTGGCCTATACACATACTTCGGGATGGTTTCGGATGATCTCCCTAAACTAGCCATGAATGAATGCATTAGTATTAGCAAATAATTTAAAATAGCGGTGTCCTATATATACACACACACGCGCAATGCACAGCTATTACTAAACACTGATCAAACTGAGATCTTGAAAAGGATAAAACTACAGAGGGCAGAGCATTATATGGCCCAATCCTACATCTGCGGAGGGATACACTCAACTCTGGGACAGGTTAAAATGATTATAAAAACAACTCTGCGTCAAACAACTCACTGGGCCTCATTATAAGTTTGCCGGTCTGGAAACAACGGTACCGGTAAGCTTGCCGGTACTGTTGTTTCCAGACAGGCAAACTATGAGTTCTGCTTGCGGTTGCCTTTTTGCCCGCCAGGTCTGACTGATGCACCCAACCTCCCCATGCCCATTGAACCTATGGGACCGAATGTGAATGGGTAGCATCTTTTTTCCGGCGCCCGCAAATGGCCAATTACCGGGTCCGGTAGGGCTGTAATGACGCGGTAATTGCCCATTTGCAGGCACCAGAAAAAAAATGATACCGGCGGCAGCCATGCCTGTATTACAGGCACGGCTACCGCTAGTATCATAATGAGGCCCACTGTCTTATTTCCCCAAATAACACAGGGTAAGGTAAGACAGACCACAGAAATGGTTCTGAACTTTAACAACTTGCTTCATGACATAAACACGGGATTGCCAGGATCCCATGGTATATTTCTAAAATTCCCAAAGTATTTACTTACAGAAAACACTCACTCAAAAGGTACATGTAAATATTCACTTTTAGGTTTATTCAATTAAACATTTAAAATGAGGATTTTAATAAAAATGTGTTTGGGTTCTGTTTTGGATAAGATTTAGAATATGTAAATTTTCCTTAATGAAACCAGCAGGAGACCTTTGTTCCCCCAAAGCAAGAAGGAGCTTCATTTCAGCAACAATGATTGGAGGAGGTGAATTGTGAGGTAGTTTGGAATTCTAAACAGAGTTCTAAACTGCCTTTCATTCGAGTTTCCCTAGAGGCAGGTCGCAGATTGTATAGCTCTGTAAATAAGTTATTTTAAATAACACAATCTCTGAACTAGTGAATACCCAAATGAAAAGACAATCTCAGACGATTTCAGTGACACTTGGGTCTTATTCTGAAGCTGAAGAAGAATTACAGATGAAGCAAGCTAAATTACTTAATTGAAGTTGAAGTGTTATTAGTTGTAAAATATTTTCGAACTGTTAAAAGGAAAAGACAGTGCAAGATTAATTATTGGAAAAGTACTGTTATTTTGAAAGCTGCAAGCTTACGCGCGCATTGATGGAACTGAAATCGCTGTGTAAGTGTTAATATTTAACACATGCGCGTATAAACGTATTAACAAGCGCGCGTGAAATGAAATACAATCGCATATGCTGCGAACGCTTGAGTTAAATTCTAATCCATTTAACACTAACCCGGTAAATAGTTTATCCGTTCGTCTCGTTGCGAGCATATTTATTTTTTTGTCTCGTGTATTCCTCGTTCCGACACAGCACAGACAACATTTGAGGAAAGAACCATAGCACGTAGTCTACGTGCCGCGCGAGTGTCAGAAAACGTCCGAAAAGGAAATACTTTATTTTGAAGTTAAACTGAACTGTAAAATAGTGCTGGTGGCTGTCGGTAACAAAGGTAATTTAATTCAAGTTGTGCTGATTTATCCAGAGCAGTCCAGTCAGCTGCCCCCACCCATGGCAGGTTTGAAAGTCAACCAAAGTTTCCTTTTGCCGTGCAGCGTATCGTGTGGGGAATTTCATAACTCAAGCCGGTCAGCAGGTGGCCAGGAAGCCCTACAGGAGGGCGCAGCAGCAACTCCAAAACCAATGCACAGTTTGCAGAGAATTACCTTCTCTTCCTCAATAGCTCCTAGAGTCCCATTGGTGGCCATGACACTCAAATCGAAGAATTCAGCCAGCTTCATCGAATCTGGAACGAGTTGCCAACAGCCACCCATCGGAGGGATATGCGATATACCTGGACCCGTTGTTACTGTGCTTATACTGGCTCATCATGGAGGAGCGGTGGGGGCAGAAAGGAAGGGCTGGAAATCGTTACAATTGCACAAACTGAACATATATGTACATTTAAATGCAACTAAAGTATGATATGAACCCTCGTTCAAGGGTCTTGCCCTTTAGCCACAATGCCAGAGTTGTGTCTTGATTGTCCTTGGAGCATGCACTCCTAAACTCATACGTATAGGTCAGAGCTACAAAGTAACCCAGCTAAAGCGTTAAATCATGTTACATCAGCGTTGTGTATAGTTCACTGGTTCCAAAAAACAAGAACCCAGCTGAAATGTGCTACAGAATGCCACAGCAGCCACCATTATGATTTGTAGATCAATGGCGGCTTGCTTACTCATGTGTCAGTGTCCGGATCGTCTTGAATATGAAAGTAGTTTTGATTGTTAATCAACGAATACCAATATGTATGTATTCTGTAAAGGTAACATCACTCCTCACGAGTGCTTCTCGCCACACTTTTCAACTCAACACTTGTCTATCAATGCCAGCCAGGGGCACCCAAAGTGCGTGTGTGTGTGTACATATATATATATATATATACACACACATATACACACATATATGGTTCTGGGTGAGGTATAGATGAGTAGCATACTGGAACCTATCTGCTGACACGAAAATATACAAGGTTGGTGCAGCAGGAAAAGAAAATGCTCTTCAGCGCGTTGTTACTTTGCAAGGCAATTGAAGACAAATAAGGAGAAACTTATGTTACATTGCACTGACATGATGTAAGCATGCCATAAGCTTACCTTGGTCTCCTTAATGTTGGACATGATATATGTATCTACAACTATATTACGTCTGAACGATGGAAAAACGCTTGCTCCCAGAAATGCCAGTGTATGCCTACCAGCCTGTGAAGTATGATGTGCTTGTTGTGTTGTTTGTCCCATAGAAGTCAATGGAGGTTAATGATTTTCTCTGAAGGTTATCGAGTTGGTGTGAGGTTGAATCCGCTGAAATCTATGAAAGGCAAGGGGATTGTTTGGTGGGTAGTACATTCTCCAAAGTGGGTGACACCCTCAGGTGAGTGAGTGCTGAGAGGAATGCCCAATGGAGGCAATGAAATCACCACTGTTTCCTCTAATCCCAGTTGGTTGATTTACTCCAAATCTTGGTAGCCATGCAAAGGTAGCACAGCTGGCATGGATGTTAGTACAATAAAGCCATCAGGGCTTGTTTGAAATTATAAATTTAAGTAGCATGTTTTCTTAATAAATAATTGTAATCGAATAGGCGGAAATGTAAATTGTGCCAACTGATAAATTACCTGCCATTCACAAAGACAATAAAGTAGCATCTTCCCCTTTACTTCTTCCAATTCCTTACATAGGAATTGCCAATGGGCCATATAGTGTGCAGTGCCCCACCATGCATGTTTCATCTCGTTAACTATAGATAGAAATCTTTCAAGTCGCTGCCTCTTGGCTTTATCTCAGACCATTCAATAGACAGATGGTTGCATTATACTCACGTATCATTTCTGATATGACTCCATTACTGGAGTGGTATTCCACTGCAGCCTTTACGAGGATAAGAACACATCACACAGTACTGTGAGAGGACTAGCACAGGACACATAATTCTCCATTTATGCACAACCTCAAACTTTGTACAACATGAAAACCCTGTAAACTATTACCTTGGTATTGGGTGAGCACCAGTTCCTAAATTTCACTCGGCAGTTGTGGTAAACAAAAAGTGCAGAGTTTTTTTATGCAAAGAAAACCTAATAAATGATATCTACTGATACTTGTTCACACCAGTAAAGTAATGTGTTTCACAATTCATGTCTTCAAGATCACGGTACATGCACCTGTTTTCTTTTAGAACATCTTATATACTGCTTAGCTAATCTGACATTCCCTCATACCTTTTCCATCATCGCTATCTGTAATTCTGTAGTGAAATCCTGCCCCACTGCAACAAGAATCAAAATACTTGAACATCCAGCTACTGAAACACAAACAGGGTTCGAAATAGCTGGCAGCTATTTAGCTCCTGCTTCTACTCTAGGAGAGCTTGGTTAGCTTAAAACCAACAGTTACCAGGAGCTACTTTTGACTCATCAGGCCCTCTGGTGCCTTACAAAAATGCATATGGGATGTTAACCTTGAGTGTTGTGAAATGTAAATAAAGGGAGAATTGGGACACCCCTCGGACACAATTAAATACAGTGGATCATACGCAATGGGCAAAAAGTGTGCATCTCATGTCAAAGTTAGGTTGGCAGTGTGTGGAGTAGTCGCTCCTGGTTCCCCAGCAGTAGCGACTGCCTACTGGGTGATGCCTGACACCCAGGAGCTGGCTTTAGCACCTGTTAGTCAAATCAGAATTTTGAGCCCTTCAATAGCATATCACAAGAGATAAGGCAAACAACAATGTTGGTGACTTAGCATTTGAGACCTAGCCACAGGGAATTAATACATTTGCAAAGGTGTGACAGCACGTCTCGCTGGATGGAACAGAGAATGTGGCTCAGTGTCCTTATATGCCCATTTATTACGATGCCATTTTTGTGTTATGCAAGGTCAGATAAATAGTAGATCTTATTAAATTGTCGTGTTCTCCTGCACCCATACTGCATTCTACATGGTCGTGTTGTTTCTAAATTGTTGATTCTAGCAAAAGGAAACCGGGGTACAAATACCAAGATAATTGTGTCATTCTGGGCAAATAAATTCACGCCCCTCTCCGCCACCATCGTTAAATAGCTCTGTTAGCCGGTGCATCTTCCAGTAAACAAGTGAAATAAATAGTTGTCGGTGGTTGCACACATAGGCTTTTGGTCATAGATTATAAATGTCCATCTGAAACGATCAGGGAATTTGTACGGATTAGTTGAAAATACCATGTGAAACTAATAGCACCATATGAAGACAAAACACATTTTTAAAATGCAACAGCAATTAACTGCAATATTCTCACGGGCAAGTTATTAGATGTCGGAGATCGTAGTAATACATCCAGTAGCGACTATGCTAGTTAATTGACTGCATGCCTGCAGTGCAATTCACCAGAATTTATGATTGAACTAGTTTCCCATGACTTCACTGACACATGTAGTAAACCCAGGTTGATTTCCAAAGTGCATGCACCTATACCTGCAACGGGGATGCCATCATCAGTTTTGCCCCATTATTTAAGATTGCTGCAGGCTCCTATTGCCGCAGGAAAACTGAACATGTCTTATGTCAATGTGGACACTGCTTAAATGTAGCCAAAACAATAAGATTAAGAAGTATCAACTTTTTTTCATTAAACATCTGCAGTGTTATCTCAGACTGGAATTTTTAAAGCCTGACGGAGAAAAACATTTTAGCATGCGCAATAAAAAAAGTATGCATGCACCGTGCAATGTTTAGTGAATCAGCTAATAGATGCCTTTCCTGTTTCAAGACTGCGCCGTCCCCACACTGGGCAGAAATTTAGCCTTGAAGCGCCCGGAACCTTATCTGTAAGGTTTATAAAACAGCATTTGAAAGATGTTGTGAAACGTCACCTTCTTTTAATATCTTCCATAAGCAATTACAAGCAGGTCATGGAATCTACCATTGAGCCCTTTCCTTAAACAGACCGACTATGTGTGTGTGTTGGTCTCACGAACATTACCCTGTCCTATACAAACAAGCACTGAATGTGAAGTGAAGTGTGCATGTTCACCACTACCCAGTGCTTTAAATGAGCCTGTCCTACACGGCTCTCAGTACCTGCACTTCTTATTGTTTAGCACTTGAGTACCTGCAGTTCTCAAAGCCTGAAAGAGAGTACCGGTACTCAACTATGTTGCGAGGTGAAAATGAAAGCATTTCATTTCACTATTTCGCAATGAAGGAGTAAGCATCTCAGTCTTTGCTGGGGAAAGAAACGGTCTCTCCCTCCAGCCTCTGCAATGCACATGCTGTCTCCTTTAGGGTCCACCCTGCAAAAATGGAGAAGCAGAGATGCACCTCCTAAGCGCCGAACACTGTTTCCCTAAGTGTGCTTCATCTGTTAAGCATGGGGTCCCTTGAGAGTTTGCATGTAGACTACGGATTGATTTGGAACGCCTTTGTAATTACTTTTTTTAACATGTTTCTTTGTTTTTAGCAGTGTGTTAAGATTGGGTGAGAACAGAGTTCATGGGGTAGAAGCACCCACCGGTCCCCCTCTGCCCAGATCACTAACATCTCCCGGAATAAATGTCCATAGATTAAATCGCAGAGCTGAACTTAAATGTACCTGTGAAAGAAAACAAGATTAGAGAATTTTATGCTATCAATAATACAAGATGATAAATCATAACGCCATACAAGCAACATTTCACTCTTCCAATGTAGTGACAGCCCACATCATTCACCATGTATCATATCATCCATATGGTCTCCAATATGAAACTTCCATTTTTCCCAGCAACTAGCCATAAGAACAAATTGAACTTCAAACATGGTAAAAAATGTAATAGATTACACCGGAGTAAAGTCCCATTGAATGAAACCCACAGAGCTCCTAAAGATAATCCTGTGGAAAAGTGAAACATTCATTATGGCTTCAACACCAACTATCGCTTGACCACAATAGAGTTATCAATAGCTAAAAATATAGAGGGACTACCTAAACTGCAAGACATGCAAGCCTTATCATGTGAATTGCATGTGCAATGGCCGCATTAACGCGCCGGCCATAACATTAAAGCCCCGGTTCTTATATAATAACGATGAACCGAACGGTGTGACAACACTACCGTAAAAAAAAATCGACTTTCACCTCTGTGTTGTAATACAATACTGCAAAAAAAAAAAAACGCAATGACAGTACCTAGTGCTTCCAAAACGGCGTTAGTCACACAAGTAGAACATTGAAAACAACAGGTCCACATTGTCAGCTTGCACATTTGATAAAATTGCATATATATTATCTTATTAACATCTGTAGTAGAACTTTGGTTGTCACATATAAAAAAATTTACTATGCGACAAAAAAATGTTTTCCACATTGTCACATATATTAGAAATAGGATTGTATGCTGTGCCCATTCTGCAGTGTTTCACTTTCCCTATACTGCACACACAAAAAAAACAGTACCTCATGCCTCCCCCACGGCATCAGCCGAAATTGTACCCAGCACAAGGAAAACAAACACTTCCACGTTGACGGAATTCTCCCCTGACCCGCATCACGAAATTGTCTTTCATTTACTGAAACGGAACGAGGTTTCAGATGCCGATGGCCCTCTCACACCTCGCAGTTCAACGACTTGCCGTCTGAAAATGGACATCTTGCAGCACTATCATCCTCATTGGCGCCGTTGCATCACTGTCCTCGTTTCAAACCGCCACATGTTAAATGAAACACTTTGCCGTTGTACTACATTTCGTTTTATTTACATCTGACGTGCGGATGCACGTTCATGCACGTTGGAGGGTCCTTTATTCTTAAATCCCTCAATGCTTTCCGGTGTCGCTGGCCTCGAATGCAGAACTTTGCCTTGTGTTCGTCGGCAACAATCACCAATACCTCCTGTGACCAAATGACGTCACCACAATGAAGGGCGACAGGGCCACAGGCAGAGCTCTCCGCAGTAACTGCCACCTGCAGCACAATGGCAGGGACCCCTGTCAGAGGCGACAGACACCTCTCTCCCCATCCAAGACGCGGCACACAACCAAATGAGGCAACGTTGAAGGTACTAAGACGATGTCGCCAGCTGCGCAGCATGTGCCTTTATACTCCATTCAGTGTCAATCACCATTATGCAGCCGCTCCGAAAGTTTGCTATTCAAGAATGACGGCCCGCGTATAATACAGTGACCCTTCCCCCGGCCCTTACGCGCTGTCATAGTTCACCACTTCACAGTCCCAAAGTCAATTTAATGCGAACACAGAAAGCAGGCAACGGGCGCGCTTGCCGGGGGGTGGGGCCGGTGGGTGCCTCTGTAATTCCTCCTTTCTCCTGGTGGGTATCTTCCGTGCCACCTTTTGTTTCCTGGTACCACTCCTCGTTCGTACTGTTTATTTCCCTGTTCCTCTTCTGTTGATGCTCCACTCAGTTTCCAATAATCCTCGTCGCCATTGTTAAGATTGGGTGAGGGCGTTAAATAAGCACTCCGGAGCCTTGTTAAGTTTAGATAACTTTAGTGGGTTTGTGGGAACAAACGTAAGTACATTAGGAATAACACCGGATAAGTTCATGGGGTAGAAGCACCCACCGGTCCCCCTCTGCCCAGATCACTTTCCAACTGCCAGAGAGAGAACACTTGGTACTCATACAATCACATTCTAAATAGAATACACCACACCACACATTCCAAACTAAACCTCACACATACATACGGAATGGTAACAGAATAAGGATAGGCTAGAACACAACACAGTGCCTTTCCTAATATGTAAATGTTTATGTAACTGGAGTTGTGATGCAAGGTGTTGGTCTGAAATCCCTGCACACAGCCCCAGTTGCATACCAAATACCGTATTATTAGATAATCAAACCGAGCATTAATACAACTTCTTCATTACCTTAATGGTATGGAGACATAATAATACAATATACCCTTGAGTATGGACGGGCTGCTGCTGCTGCATACATTAATTGTCTGATCTGCCCCTCATTCCAGTTAATCTGTTTTTTTTTAAATTTTATTATTGCTTTTGTTTGTCGATAATTGTATTGTCTGTTATTTTTTGTTAGTATTGCAGCTCATTGAAGGCAAGCTTTTTGCATATGTACACTTAAAGAATTGCTATAAGAAACTAAACCAAGATGATTGTCTGTTTTAGAAGATAATCCTAAATACATCAATTAGGATAATATTGGATTGGGGTCACTGTCTGGATCAGTGCTTACTGGTTACCCGCTATAAAATTTTGTAATTTAAGAAGTAGCTCAAAGGAGCTCACCCAATATTTTGTGCATAAAAGGTTCCATCAGTTAGGGCTTGCACGTTGGGCTGGAACAACTGTGCATCATGTACGCCCTTTCCTAATTCCAATATTGAAAGATATTCATATTTTACTTACAATTATTTTGTTTAACAAAAGCTGAGAAGCAATCGTCTGACCCTATATTAACACATCAAGTATTTCCTTTACAAGACATATATGCTTTCTATGCACAAGGTATGAATAAACCACTTTTCAAAATGTGTTAAGTATGGCAGTAACGTTGATATTTGTTAACACCAGAGAGTTTTTCCTAAGAAGTATTCCATGCAGTTGGCTTTGGGACAAGGTGAAAGTCTTGCATTCCAAATGGTATGCTTTTTTTTCTGACATAAACAGGACATTAGAAAATAACTATGTTTTGTTAAACAGGCTTTAATGTAGCTTGTGAAGAATGGGGCAGGTGGCTTCACTGCAGAGTCTGTGGAGAGGAAGGAAGCCATTTGCAACTGCATAGTGATTCATGGCTGTTTTTAGTATCACATCACTGCACTCTCTTTGAATCAAAAACCCCCTCTCATTTTTGGATTTTGTAATTTATTTTCTTCACCAAATGATTTGTCTGTTTTTGTGGTTGATGTCCAAGCCAAATGGACTTTAAAGTTCATTCTTTTATAGCACGTGGATTGGGTCAGATTTTCCAATGGGCCTCATTACTTTATTTTTTAATTTAAAGTGCATATGGATAAATAAACCCTTTTTCATTAAAAAGACATATATTTAGCAATCCATACAATATAAATAAGTTTAATGAAATATATTGTATATAAGTCAATCCATAACAGTCACTAAAATGATGTTAAAATACAGGCAATAAAATAACTCTCGCTATCAAGAAACTAGGACAACAATAAAACAAAACAAAAATTCAAACATTCCAGGAAAAATGGAAAAGGGGGAGAATGTCCTTAGCATTAAACTCTATTGCCCAGAAGGGAACAACTCTTAATCCAAACATGAAATGAGGCCACAGTCATCACCAGGGACTCTGCCATGTACATACTGGAACACAATTGGTCAGTCAGTATTTGAGAGGGGTTACACATGAAATTCAAATAGCTGTTTTACCGTTCCTATCGGACCATTAGTGTGGACAGTTTCTATTAACAAAAGGGAAGCCATGCCAAGCACCAGTATGGGAATAGGTGGGCAAAATGTTAAATCGCAGCATCATGATTTATCTACTGATGTTTACATTATTTGTTTTTAATACATAACCAAGAGGCTGAGATGGTACAAAACTTTGCAAAACATATTCACTGTAATTCCTCTTACTGGATAAAGACTCCAAATTATGTGCCCAATCTGCAGCTTTGCGTTTCAGTTTTATAATATGGTCCCCAATATTAATTTTCAGAGGAATCTCCAAGCCAATCTCATTAAATTGCAAACAAGAGACCTTGAGGTCCCTACAGGCTTCATTAAACAAAGCAGCATAAGTATTAAGGCCAAGGAGCCTGCATAGGAAGTCAACCCTACCTTGGGCCATCAGAATTTTAAAGTACAATTTACTTTGTCCTACTTTCCAGAGGACGTAAAACCAAACTCACGTTGAAATGCCTCAATATGCACAGTTTTACGAAGGCCTAGGCAGGGACGCTATCATTTCTCCTCTTAGGTAAAGCTTCCAAGCTGTAGAAGATGCCAGCAATTGTACTAGTTTTATACAATTTGAAATAGCCCTAGCTAGGTAACTCTTATTTACACCAAGCTTTTTTTTTAATATAGCTTTGGCTGCCAAATTATCTTCATAGAACAAGGCACTAGGAGAGTTAGTAACCTGATGCCAAGGTAGAGACATGATTTTACAATTTCAATGGTGTTATCATTGAGTTTCCAATTGAAACGTTCAGGCCTACTGTTCTTTTTTCCAATAATTAGCACCTTATTTTTTTAAAGATTTAACTTTTAAGTAGATGGC
The DNA here is from genome assembly GCF_040938575.1 of Ambystoma mexicanum. Taxonomy (NCBI): domain Eukaryota; kingdom Metazoa; phylum Chordata; class Amphibia; order Caudata; family Ambystomatidae; genus Ambystoma; species Ambystoma mexicanum. Next base: position 1,269,635,717 of record NC_090929.1, on the reverse strand, counting down.
TTGGAGAGATCTCTGTAGGCCAACAGAAGTTTTATCAAGTAGCACAGTGCTGCAGGCGTATGAAAGCCAAGGAACAAATTATTTGCCAACACGCAGAGGAAAGTTATGACAACTGGCCAGAATGTCATCCATATTGGCCACATAGAGATTATAAAGAATCAGCGCAAGCACACAACCTATTTTGAGGCCATAGTTGGTGTCAATCATCCTAGAAGTAGTGCCCTCAAGGTCAAGTATGATTACAACAGAGGTATTCTCGTACATTTGTTTTACAAACATAAGTTTAACCACAATCGGCGGCGCACAACACTGTTGAATGACCCAGCATAGTCTATGAAGCACAAGTACAGTTTTGTGTCAGGATGTCGATAGATAACAGATATAATATGCAGTAGCATCCAGATATTATGAAGTGGGCTCATACCTCACTGAAAGCCGGTCTGTTGTTTTTTTTAAATTGGGACAATGTCCAGGTATTAAGTTTACGAAGAAGTAAATGGGAATTAGTTTTACAAAAGGAGTCAATCATTGCCAAAAGCCAATAATTACTAGGATCAGTTCTTGTTCCTTTTTTTGTGAACAGGAACAAGGATAGATTTCTTCCAGATAGCTGGGATGATCCCACTATTAGTTATCAGCTTACACATCTTACTTAGCACAGACGCCTAGAAAAGGTGTGCCCTTTTTATAACAGCATTTGCTTAAGTAAATGAATGACATTCAATATTTCCACTTCTTCTATGTGAAAATCAGAGTTGCAAATATGATTAATTATTAAATGAGACGTGTCCAGTACTAATATTAGGATTATCCATAAAAAACTTTGCTTGAATATGTGATATCCATTTCTTTTCCAGAGATGGCACTGAGCTCACGTATGACCTCTTCAGATAAATATTGATGGTACCCTAACCCACATTTCTTATTATCATGTGCTTTCAAGACATTGAATAACGTTTGTAATGCATGTTATACATACTACATGCATGCGATTTCATCTAATTTGTATACTTGCTCTGAATGTTGGTCATCAACCAAAGTTTCTCTGTACTACAAATAGTTTCAGAATTTTTGGTTAGTCTAATCTCTGCTTTGAAACATTTATCTTTTTGTTAATAGTACAATGCCACGTAGGTGGCCTCACAATAAAAAATGATATCAAAATGTGCTCTAGTTCAGTCTGAATGATACCAAGGACACTATTACCCAAATCGGTGGAAAGTAGAATCTTATTCCTTGCTTCCCGAGTGAATTTACCACAAAGAGCCCCAGACCATAACACTTGGTTACTTTGATGATTATCTTTACATAGGCGCACACTGGCAGATCTTTTACAAACATTAGCAAAAGTGACTTGCAGAATTACATGATTGTTGGTCGAGGAGGCCACTGTTTCATACTAATTAACTATCTTCTTAAGCAAAGGCGAGATAAAGATGTAACCGATTCTGGAACTATGTTTCCCTTTAGACTATATAACAGCTAGATGGAGAAATGGGGCTAGGATTCAAGTATTACAATTCAAAGCTATGCATAAATTCATTCCAGATTTGACACACTGAATCACATACTCTGTAGTGACCCTGTATTAAAAGTGCCTATTCAGCACCGACTTTATACTATAGATGGGTGGGTCTTGGTGTGTTTCTTTCCCAGGAAAATGATGGGGTGGAACTTCCTGTGTTGAATATTATTATTTTCTTTTTATTGTGCATTTGTAAGGTGCTTATACAGCAAGAAATTGTGTTTCAAAGTGCCCAAAGGGCAGGGGAGGGAACATGGGACAAAGGCAATAGAATACACTTATGAACAGGATAGAGATGATCCTACTAGGCCTTGTGAGCATTCGGATCGTGCAAGTGCAGAGAGACAGAGAAGGGACAGGGCAAAGGGGGGTAAGTGCTGAGAGTAAGAAGCAGGGAACCGGTAAGTGCTTAGCAGAGGTCATATAGTAAAGAGTGGTCATCTGCCGATACAATAAGTGCAGTCCTGTGAGGAAACCGAGGCCAGAGGGTGCCCATGGGCAAGTGCTGGGAGTGGGAGTGGCTGAAGGTGATTAGGGGGAAGGGCAGGACCCAGAATGACACAGAAGGGCCAAGGCCACCAATCTCAATGACTGAGGGGTTTAGCACGGAAGGAGGAAGCGAAGAGGAAAGTCTTGAGGCGCTTCCGGAATTTAAAGAGATCCAGCTCAAGATGGAGAGTGAGGGGGACGTTGTTCCAGAGAAGGGAGCCAGCCGAAGAAAGAGATCGGCCTCCAGCTCGATGCTTAGAGAAGTGCTTGACACACAGAGAGTTGGAGCTGGAGGAACGTAAAAACTTGCAGGGAGAATATTTGGTGAGAGCAAGTTGTAGATAGCGTGGTCGCTGGCCCCAGACAGTCATATGGATGATGCAGAGGGATTTGAATTTGATCCTTGCAGCAACCGGGAGCCAGTCGAGAGATTTTAGTGCTGGAGAGATACGGTCCCTGGGCTTGAGGCCATGGATCAGTATCGCAGGGTTGCCAGACATTTCGTTGAAAAAAATTTGTCGACAGGTCATTTGGTCGAAACCATTTGGTCCAATGTTTTTTTGGGGGGGGGGCCCCCACCCCCGTTTTTTCTAAAAAAACCTTTTTTTCCCTAAACTAAAACCTAAAATATATATATATAATTTTAAAAAAAATTCGACCATTTGGTTTTCGACCAAATTATGTCGACCAAATTATGTCGGCGAAATGACTTTCGACGAAATGTCCGGACACCTATCGCAGCCCTATTCTGGATAAGCTGGAGGGGGCAGAGATAGGAAGAGGGTAAATTAAGGAAGAGGCTGTTGCAGTAGTCCAGCCTAGAGAGTACCAGGGCTCTAGAGACATTGGGCCTCATTACGAGTCCGGCGTTAACCGAGGCGGTGAAACCGCCTCGGTTAACGCCGGACTCGTATTACCATTCCGCCTCCGTGATTCCTGGAATTACCGGGGCATTACAACCCCGGTTTTCCGGGAATCACAGAGGCGGAATGGTGTAAATCCCCATTCCCATTGAGTCCTATGGGACTCGATGGAAATGGGGATCATGGAAACACCGGCAGCATCTCGTAATGCTGCCGGTGTTTCCTCGTCCGCCTGCATGCGGGAGGTGTTAAACCCGCCAGGTCAGACCTGGCGGGAACATCACCTCCCGCCTGCAGGGGTCGGACTCAGGTGGTCCGGAAACAACGGTGGCGGCGGGTTTACCGCCACCGTTATTTCCGGACCGCCTGGGTCGTAATGAGGCCCATTGAACTTCTAGGGAAATGTGAGGAAAGGAAGGATGTCTATGAGGAGGTGGAGTTGGAAGTGGGCCTTCTTGGCAAGGTCCATGATGTGAGTGAGGAAAGAAAGAGGGAAGTCAAAGATGACTCCAAGGTTTCTGGCTTCAGATGAAGGAGGGGGGCATAGAATGTGCCCAGAGGGAAGGCAGGAAAGTGGGAGCAGGAATCCCAATAGGAAGGATCTCAAGTCTTGCTGGCATTGAGGCAGAGATCGTAAGAGGCACACCAGGACTGGATGGCAGAAAAGCAATCAAGAATGGTAGAGGAAGGAGCAGAGGGAAGTTTGATTAAAAGTTGGGTGCAATCTGCATGACACTGGAAATGGGGGAGAAAGTGGAAATAAGGCAAGCAAGTGGAGCGAGATAGACGTTAAAGAGCCAGGGTGAGAGGTTGGAGCCTGGGGGACGCCACAGGTAGAGATAGAGGTGGTAGAGGAGAAAGATCCCAAGATAACCTGGGAGGGATGGTCAGTGAGGAAGGAGGTCAGTCCACTGCCCGCTCTTAGATACCAAGGGTATCATGGAGCCGTTTTGTGAGGTTGGAGTGGTTGACCGTATCAAATGCAGATGAGAGATTGAGAACAGCGGGAGAGTTAGAGTCCAGAGATGCAAGCAGTTCTTCATGGCTGTTCAGGAGAGCACTTTTTGTGCCTCTGGATGCTCGGAGTCCAGATTGATGGTCGTGTAGGCAGCCAACCAGCTGAGTATGCTGAGTCAGTTGTGGGAGGGCGATAGTTAGCCCAACATGAGTAGTCGGCAGAACACTTTTTTAGGAGGGGGCACACAAGAGAGTGCTTCTGGGAAGAGGGTAAAACCCAGTACCAAGAGAGTGATTGCAGAAATCGGCAAGTTCTGGAAGAACAAGGGGGAACTGTTAGGGAGAATTCTCATAAATGTGCTAATTCCCTTTCACCCTAGAGACCCCCAGCAACTTTGCTGGATTTTGAGGACTTGATTTTTTTACCTGGAAAGAATGTGAGCCTTTTTTCCCACTATTTCATGTGTTTTGATGTGTGTTTTACACTTGTGTTCTTTGAATATGGGGTTTTAGATAACTCCATAGGCATCATCTTTTCATGTGTGTTACACAGCACCTTCAGTGCGTTGACACAGGGATGTCTTTTAGACTTCCCAAAAGCGTCAAATACCTTCTCTGGGATAAACTACTGTTTCCCAGAGAATGCAAAGTGAAATTGACATTACTAGTCTTTCCAAATTCATAGACCCAGCACACACCATCTTACAATGGAGTGCTGGAGGGGTTACATAGTATCCCCTGTGTATAAATACTCATGTAGAAGTCAAATTCTACCCTTTCCTATTGAAAAGGCTGGTGGCAGTGGTTTTACAATGAACTACCATGATTTTTCCCGACCGCGAATACCGGTAGCTAAAAATCACGGGAGTCATGTTTTTCAAGATGGCGCCTTAAGCCCCTTTGTTTAAACGGGTCCCAGTCTTCTTTTTTCACTGTTTCTTTTTGGAACGGTCCTTCTAGTGTTTGTCCCTGCGTGCCAAACCAGGTTTGGTCCCTTTGCTCGTGTGCCTTTGGCGGGCTTCAGGAGTGAAGACGGCCTCTGGTGTCTGGGTGTATGGGGTGGGCAGGAAGTGAGGGAGGTGCCCGAAGCTCCCTGTGCTAAGTCTCCTAGGAGACCCCAATGCACTCTGGCATGATTGGCTGGCTGACTGTATGGCAAGGACAGCCACCCTGCTGGGTGAGTGGCAGCTAGGCTCGAATGAAAGGAAGAGAACTGTTTAAAAGGGGAGTCTCTTGGACTGGAAAGCAGAGTCGACCACTGGAACGAAAGAACCAAAGAAGAGCTGGAAGAGGACGGCTGCTGCAACTCCTGGACCGTTGGTTTGCCCGGTGAAGCCCTGCTTCAAGTCCGAATTGCCAAGTTCATCTCGACAGAGAAGCCCCTTCAAGGATGACTTCTGCCTTTGAGTTGGTGGGACCAATCAACTCAGAAGCCACCTGGATACCATTCTCAAGGCTGGTTAGGTTTAACCAGGGAGAGGGACACCAGCTTGTGTGCTTGAATCTACAGCTACAGCAACTGAAGTGACTCCATCTGGTTTGCTTTTTCGATGATCCCCTGCAATGCAGGAGTCCCCTGACGTTCTCCCTCTTGTCCCCACGACAGAGGCTCAGGAACAATGAGATCTGCAGGAACCAACAACTTCAGCTACGTTTGTTTCTTCATACTAAGGTACTTTGCCAACCTGATTGAGAGAACGCCACTCTCATGGTGAAAGTTCGTGAAACTTCCCCAACTTGCAGGCCTAATCAGTTTGTGACCCCACATATGATTAGTTTTCGTCTAAACTACTTCTGAGAACTTTTGCAAAGACTTTGCCGTTTGATATCAGAACTGCTCTTTCCTATCCAAAACACTAACCCATTGACTTTGTCCTAGGCCTATTGACTTGAATTGAACTCTTCTGGTGAACTGAAACTATTTGCATAGTAACAAGTGTATGTGATCTATTCTACTTACCTTGTCCCTTTTGCCCACTTCCAAGTAACTGAACTGCTATTTTGCTCCTACTTCAGGGAAGCTCAAACTGTCTGAAAATCCTAGAGTTATGTATTGAAGTGTAATGGTATATAATATTAAGTTGCCTCCTTCTAGTGTAATGTTTTCTAAATGAATCTGTAATAAATTAATAAGTGTTTTACCAAGAAACCATGAGTATAAGTGTCTACTTGAGCCACTGTGATTGAAATACCTCTTTTTACCCTCCTGATCTACTCACATTCACTCTTGAGATAAGCCTGGCTGCTCAGCTCGCTACCAAAAACTGTGTGGTAAAGACTTATACCAAAGGTTGGTTTGACTTGCACTTGTATTCCTAATTGTATGTGGTGGTCCCAGAGGGTACTGCATGCAATTTTGCCTAGCAGGAACCTGTTTGGAGGAGACCTTCACAGAGCGGACAACCCTAGAGACTTCATCTGATGTGATAGGAGAGAAGGAGGAGAGGAAAGCTGAGGGAGGATAAGAGGCCAGGATTGCCAGGGGGATTGGAGGGCGGGGGAGAAAGGGAGAGGAGAGAGTGCTCATGATGTCCTGAGTTTTTGCAGTGAAGTGGGAGGGCCTGAGAGGGAAAAGGTGTGGTGGAGACTGTGAAGGGATTGGCTAGTTCCTTGCAGATTTTAAAGCGTTCAGCTGTGTTGTTAGATGCACCAGAGATGCAAGCCTGAATGTGGGCCCTCTTCTTGGAACGAATGGAGAGACGATATTGCCTTTGGAGAAGGCGACAGGCCAGTTTGTCAGAGGATGAGCTCGAGGTATGCCACTTCCGTTCCGGAGCTCTGCACTTGCGCTTCAGGACTTCTGGATCAGAATGGTACCAAGTGTTACACTTGGTGGCATGTTTTAGGGGAATCCTCATGACTGGGGCATGGATATCGAGAGTGTTGGTGATGGTGAGGTGGAGGTTGTTAAGAGCATGTAAGCAGTAGAGTCTGCAGTGGGAGGAGAAAGGCGATGAAGGTAGATGGGAAGGCAGCAGCTGAAACTCGTTTCATTGGGTGAATGTCCAAGAACAAGGTTGGCAGAGCTGGGGGAGGTAAGGTCAGGGGGCCGAGAGGGCCCAGGTGGGAGGAAAGGAGGGATTGTTCTGACCAGCAGAGATGGGTGACGAGAGGGGGGGAGCAGAAGATCAGTATGGATGAAGGCATCAAGAGTGTGTCCAGTGGAGTGGGTAGGGCTGGAGGGGGAATGGAGAGGTAGAGCAAGGTGCAAAGGTCACAGAAGAGAATGGTAGCCGTGATTGAGGAGTCAAGGTAGATGTTGAAGTCTACTAGTAGAAGGAGTTTAGAGGTAAATGACAGGCGAGAGGAGGAGAAATCTGCCCATTCTGAGAGCCAGGTGGTCGATAGATAGTGGCAGTGGTCAAGGAGGAGGTAGGAGAGATGACCAGCTTGCAGACCAGGCTCTCAAAGATGGAGGATGGCTGGGAGAGTATAAGGGTATAAGGGAAGAGGGTACCCACTCAGGGAAGATCAGGGCAACACCAGTGCAATCACGGTTGTGGCGCGATCTAGAGATGATCTTGTAGCCATCAGGGAGAAGGGGGTCAAAGCAGTGACTGAAAAGAGGAAAAATGAAAACTATACAAAGAATGCTTGCTGGGTGGCAGCCAACTATACTGAGATGAAGAAAAGGGAACGAGGAGTAGAGATCAACTTTCAAAGACAACTAAAAGACTCTGAGTTTATGATGGGGAGGGACATAGCAGCATTTGAATAAAAGAGAGAAAGGATTAACCGTCAATCTAGAAGGAGCCCTGGAGATTTGAATGCAGAGAAGCAGTGAAGCCAGAAATCAGAGCCAGGAGAACAATGGTTGGAGAGTGGCCCATCCCGACGACACAAGTAACAGGGAGGTAATCCACCAACCGGGCCGAATAAGAAGAGCTCCAGGAAGTGGCTTGACCCAAGTAGGGTGACCTACAGGTGCATAAACAATGCTGATACTGTCAAGGCCTCAACAAAGAGGCAAACTGCCAGGAAGAAGACATAGACTGAGCTGCAGAAGTCCTGTGGTAGAGAGAAGCCAGCAAGACAGAAGGTAACAGGCATATCAGGAGACACGGAGGGGGCAGGATATAACTGTATCAAGATTGCATATCCTTGTCACTGAGGTAACCCTTTTGCAATTCAAGAGAAACACAGGAGTGATCTCCCTCATCACAGTGATAACACTACTGGAAGTCAAAAAGACAGACCACTCTGGAGTAATCTCCCTTGTTACAGTGATAACACTAAGAGAAGTCAAAGAGTAGGAACACTCAGGAATAACCTTTCTTGTCTTACTGATAAGACTCCGAGAAGCCAAATTGAAGAAACACTTGAGAGTAATCTCCCTCGTCATAGTAATATTATTAAGAGAAGCCAAAGAAAAGAAACACTCTGGAGTACTCACTGTCATCACAGTGGTAATACTAAGAGAAACCAAAGAGAAGAAATACTCGGGAGAAATCTCCCTCATCACAGTAGTAACACTGAGGGAAGTCAAAGAGAGGGAACACCTGGGAGTAATCTCCCTCGTTACAGTGGCAACACTAAGAAAAACCAAAGAGAAGAAGCATTCAGGAGCAGTTCCCCTTTATACAGCAGTAGTGGGTGAAGCATAGCAAGTCAAGGGTGCAATAAGGGTGATTTTCCTTGTCACAGTGATGAGAGTCAAATTAAATTAAGTCAAGAGTGCCTCAGGAGTGCTCTCCCTCATCACACTGATTACATTAAAAGCAGTGCAGAAAAGGACAGCCAACCACGCCTGTTTAGAGAGAACTTTCATTGTGGGAAATGGTCAAGAAGGACTGTTGGAATTGTAGAACAAGTCTTAAAAACTCCATTGGAGGAACTAAAGAGACTCCTTCAGGACTATTGGGTGGGTCAGAGAAGGGAGCCATTCTCCTGCCCAGAGCCCTTTGTTGAATCAGAAACAGAAGCCAAAGATTAAAAAAGACAACCAGTTTACCAGGAGAAGAGAGCCATTTTCCTGGTATTTCGTCTTCTACCGATGCTGAACTAATTTGGTAACTTAATGGAATAGAGTAGGATTTGGACAGAGGATGGAGACTCTTGCTTGTGACCCTAACGCTACTGACAAATACCCATGTTATCTCAGAATAGGTAGGGATAACCCTATAGAGGGAAAGTTACCGCCTTTTTTGCTGATTAGTTAATAAACTAGATTTTAATAATGCTACCTCTTTGTCCGACTCCTCACTCCACCTCGCCACACCACACAGAACATTCACATTCACGCTCACACACATAATCACATGCTCACCCATTTACCCACCAGCCATGTACCCATACAGATTCTCCCATATCCGCTTAGACTGCATTCTCCACACAGGTAGCCACCCACCAGAACATGCACACTTAATCACATTCATACACATTCACCTACCAGTCACTCACCCGTACAACGTCTCTCACATCCCCTCAAACTGCATTCTCCGCACAGACACCCTACCACTTAGAACATTAAAACCTACACATAAACACATCCATACTCATTCATCCACCAGTCACTCACCCATACCCACTCACCCATACCCACAATCTGGCACACACCCAAGTCTCGCCTAGCATGTAGTGCGCAAATGAAACCCTTATTTATTTTTGTCTGTAAGTTCAATATTCTGAATGATATACCACTCATATCACACCCTTCTCAAAATACCCCCTCCCTGCCCCCCCCCCCAGGTCACACTGAACCATGAATCAGGCTAGTTTGTAATGGTAAATATTTATTTATTTTAATATTCAAATCACACATAGGGTTACTATAGATATATATATGGGGCAGCAATCACCCAAAGGGTGACAATACAATTCAGAAATAAGCAAAGCAATTGAATTTACTTATAAGGATGCATAATAGAAAACACAGGGAACAAGAACAGTTTGTTTTGCACAGATAGCGTTTAGGTGAATATTTCGCCCTGGAATTTTTTTTTTTAATACAATTGAGCAATCCTACACCAATGTGAGTAACCAGCAGGTTTTCAGGAATGAGATACAATGTCTAGGGTTATAAGCAATCTTTCCTCCCAAACATGAGAGAAAACCTTACTTTGGCAAATGACACTTTGAAATGACAGGTGAAAATGGTTTTGTGAAATACTACAAACGGGTGCAAAATGCTTTAATGGAGACAAGTTCTAAGAAAAGCAACACTAATCAGGTCCTACCATACATGGGCTATAATATAAATCACAATATACACTTCAGATCAGGATGGGACGGAAAAAGCACTTTCAAATGGGTAAAAGACACGTGTACTTTGGCTGAAATTGCAAATTTGCAGCAAACCTTTACTATGCGATATTGAAGAAAGAAACGGGTCGAATACACTGTTCCGCGAGGCATTTTTTGCAAAATGGGCGCGAGAATGAAAACAGAAATGCGCTTTTGAAAATGACCGATGGGTTTGATTACACTATATTATGACTGTGAAAAAGAGAATGCCACAGATGAATCTTACAGTCACATGATCAGCGTAACCCGTCGCGTTGTGGATACTCTTCTTCTTCCTGGGATTTACTTTAGTTATTCAACAATCACTAGGGAGTTATGGTTTTGGAACACAGGTAAGGCAATCAGCGCAAGAAAGGTTCTAACAATACTGGAGTTCTGAATTAAAGATGGGGTGGGTTTGAGATTGGGATCATACAATGCAGAGATATTATGGGTCACTGTTCTTCCTATTTATACTTCCAGTCCCTTGTGATTAAATTGGACCATCAAAAGTTCTGGTCAAGGGGATCGGATCTACCGGCATGCGGGCACCTATGGAGGGATTTGGATCAGCAGCGCGGTTCTGGTCAATTTTGCACTGCACCTCAGACTGGATTGGAAGGGCCCCTTCTGGTTACTGGACCCGGTAGATATCAGGATGCAAGTCTTCAGTGGGCAAGCCTAAGTGGTAGCAAGCCAAGCTGAATCACAATTAAATCCCTTCAAGTTTGGGATGTTTGCAATTGGGTCAGGCTAGCAAGAATTTTGCAATGCTAGAGTCTGAATTCTGCACAGAAATCTGGATCTTTCAAGAATTCTGGAGTCAGCTACAAGTTGAAAAGTTCTGGAATAAGGTGCTGCGTGGAAATCTGGATGAGTCCTGGAAGCAGGGTGTTCTGGAAGCAGGGTGTGTTCTGGGAGCAGAGTCTCTATGTGTGGTTAAACTCCTATATTTATCCATTACAAATTTTATGGCATGGGCAGAACTTCAAAACACACCCCTATGGTTGTAAGTGACTATTGGCATGTGCTTTGCTGTGGTTGGCAGCCTGAACAGGGCTGTCATCTTATGGTAGGATTTAGGAACTCCCACCTGGATTTTACCCAAAACATACTTTTGCACAAATGTACATTTCTACCATTATGTACCCTTATAAAATCGGACACACATACTTTATATTCGATTGTCTACATTCACATTCACTTCCCATCTTTGTGAGAGCTGTATTGGTCATTCTATGGATTTTTATCAGATTTATCCATAACACTTTGGATTAATAATTTCTAATTTGATACATCTCTGGGCGCTTATCAGTGGATTGTGTACCTACAATTGTAAGTTTGCGACATTAATAGTTTTTCCACAATCAGACATTTTCCATAACTGTGGTTCCTGACATGGTACGAGTTTCCTTAATGTCTTCAAATCACAAGGCTGAAATTAGTTTAATGTCTACCAAGTTTCAGAATTCTCCCTCTGTAGGTTGTTCAGTTAAAGAGTTTTCAATTTTTAATAAAAATAAGAATTTTACAGCAAGGTCTTCCTGGGTAAACCTCCCCCTTTCAGGCAGCAGCTGTCCAGTCCTTTGAAGCTCACTGAGAAACCTCCTCCACATCCTGTCCCTCCTTGCAGAGGTGAATGCATCAGCCTGTCCTTTGTTCTTTGGTTAGCCAGCAGACAAATGTCTAATGTGGCCCCATTGTGTGGCTTGTTGGGATTATGCGGGAACCATTAACAGCCATTAGCCTTCCTGTTCTCAAGGAAGTGTTAAGCAGAGACGTCAGTTTTCCCAGGCCAGGCTGTCAGATCAGAATAACATTGTGGATTGGTCCCAGACTGGGCCCCTTGGCATTAAAGTCTTTTCATTTCCCATATAAAATATAAGCACAGTTTATAAAGGATTTAAACATTTTAAAAGAATTAGCCCTTCACAAACATGCTTGAAATAGTGGATTTTGCAATTTTTCAGGACAAAGAAAGTACATTTAAGCTGGGTTTGACAGACAATTTCTTTAGGCAGCTGTCAGGCAGTGATGCCTGGATTCCTCCGACTGCCTGGAGAATCCATGGTTTCAGAACCCTTTTCCTTTCAATAATTCACTGGGGAAAATAACTGAATTTAGCACCAAAACAGCACTTTGAAGAGTGTTATTGTTACTGTTTTTATGGGCATTTTCAGATTTTAGCCCTTCTGTGGCCTTGTTTCAAGTGACAGATGACAGATGAGAGCAGTGATTCCTGCTTTTATACCACTTTGTGTATGTGGCAGGGTGTGCAGCTCTTTGGTAGTTATGGACCATGCACAACTTTGCAGATTCAGTGCGCACAGGGGTTATTGCCTTAATTTTTGGCAGTTTTCTTTACCCATTGGCAAAGGGGTACAGTGTGGCACAGTGGCGTGCATAATAATACTCCACAGTTACTTGTGTGATGGATTTGGCTAGAGGTTTGCAAAGGGAAAGTTTGTCACCCCCCAGGACTAGAAAGTTTCATTAAGATTTTTTTTTTAAATAAAAGTTATTAAGAAAGCCAAAAACGCTTTTTCGGCCTAGTCCCCGTTAATTTTCCTGTTGACCAAAAATTTTAATTTATGTCAGTCCGCACAGTCCAAACTGCTGGACAGATTTGGACCGGGTCAAAAACGACTTGGGAACAAAGCATTAGCTCACAAACTTTTTGTGACTAGGTTATTCTGTCCAGTATATTTCTAAATATTTGCCCCTTTCTCCAAAATAGATAGCTATATCCCGAGTAAATTGCCAAGAAACCGGGTGTTTATAAATTAAACAGCCGCCACCTTTTTTCTTTTATTATGGGAGAGATAGCTGCGGTTATGCCTCAGGTTATATCCAAGGGTATCAGAAAATAAAATGCAGATAAAACACATTTGTAGTTGAGAAAATATGCAAATGCCAATATTGTAGAGGTCGGGTGGGAGACAAGAGGACACCAAGTGAACTTTGGGAGTTGGAGGGGGTTAGGGACCAAGTTTGCAATACGAGGCTGAAGCATTTGCCGGATATCCCCAGCTATATCCTGGAGTGTAGCCGCGGCTAACTGACACTTCAATTGAAACTGTGTCAGGAAATGACAAGTGTTGTAGGGGGGAATAGGAGAGGGCAGGGGATGTGACGAGTCAGTCCATCAGGAGAGTGGGGGGAGCTAGTATAGATGTGGCGGGAACTTGGTGAGGGCTTTGGAGAGCAGGACATTATTTTGTCTTGCTGTTTTTGCCTGACAGCTGTGGCTATGACAAAACAGAAACAAGTAGTTTCATTGGTTCTTGTCATATATGTGGGTACAGAGAATTGCGCCAGCTATAACATGGAGTATGCCCATGGCTAGCCGACATTTTGACCGAAACTGCATCACAGAAATGATTAAAGTGTTATATGGGGAAGGGGAGAGGGCAGGGGAGGTCAGGAGGCCATCAAGGGATTGAGGGGAGCTGGCATAGTTGTTGGGGGCACTTGGTGAGGGCTGGGAGAGCAGGAAAGCATTTATTTTTTGCAGTTTTTTCTGAAAGCAGCGGCTTTGGCAAACAGAAACAAGTAAATTCATTGGTTGTTTGCATACGCGTGGGTATGCAGCATCGCACCAGGCATACGTAGATGCGTTAACGTATTACAAACGTTAATTGGTTGCTCCTTTATATGTTGCTACGTAGAATAGCCACAGGTATTAAGCTATACGTTTCTGTGCAATAATCGTATTATTTTGTGGGTGTTAGACCACACAATTTTACATGTATTTCTGATTCCATGCCCTCACCTCTACCCATGTGTCATTTGAATTTTGAAAGATTGGCAGTTGTGTTTTTGAGTTGGTAAAACATGTACGGGTATCGGCGGCGACAAGAGAGGTGTTTATATCCGCTGGTAGAATAGCCACGATTATAAAAGATAGTGTTCTCATTTTGTATGTGTTTTTGGTGTTTGCAATTGGTTGGTTTTACTGTTACAATTGTGTACATGCCTGTGATAGGTTGCAGTGAAAATGTGTCGGCCATTTTTGAATTTTGCTTTCTAGAGTCCTCGTTTTGTGCCATTGATTTTGGAAAGTATCATAGGCTCCATTTTGTAAACTTTTGCCATTCTGATTGCAGAGCTCACGCTGTGCACATGCTGAGTCTGTGGCTGATGTGAAAGTATCAGTAAATATTTACATATTTAAAGGTTTATTTGAAGTGTGGTGTATGTCAGCTATATTAAGTAATTGTTTTTTTGTTGCTGAAGATTACAAATTAGATTTTTAATTAAGTTGCAGTGCTACGTGGAATTTCTTTTTAAGGGATAGCTTTTTAGATACTAAGAGCCTCATTACGATTTGGACGGTATTCCGGCGGTAAATCCACCGGAATACTGGCCAATGGAATTACCAGTACCGCCACTTGGTCAGATGGATTGACTGCCAGATTAAGTATTGGTGGCAGTGTTAGTCCCCAATATAGACTCCGTTAGGGATTTTGGTGGAATTATCGCCGGTGGAAGTTCTGCAGCGGTAGTTCCACCGATTTTGCCAATATTTCAGCAGAATGTAGGAATATTTACTTCCAGCATGATGCTGGAGGTAAATATCACAATCAAAGGCCAAACTTGTAGTATGGTGGAGCGGAAAACGTAGGCGGTAATACCCTGACTGTCACTATTTTCCTGCACCGTCATACTTATAATGAGCCCCTAAGTGTTAGTAAGTATTTATAGGTTTATTTGCAGTGGGAATTCTGAGAGGGCATTTGTCCTGTGATTCCGAGACTGCTCTATTATAAACTACTGTTCACCTTTGTACAGATTCAAGAAGATCTGGACAAATTCCTTTCTTTTGCTCCACTGCAAATATTTTGGTTTGGTGCAATGAGCTACATAGAATGTTTGTCTTGTGAGGTGTTAAAGGTTGATCTGAGGTTAAAGGTTTATTTGCTTGCACATGTCCTAAACTTTCTCTGGAATGAAATGGTATCTCCCATTGTGATCCAATTGTGACATTTACAGCATAAAGGTTTGCACTGCTTCAGATCCGGTTTGGGCAGCAGTAGGGGAGGTTGTTCTGGTGGAGGTCATGGAAGGTATGGTGGTGGAGGTGTATGGTGTGGAGGCGGCTTTCTCTGTTATAAAATGGGATCACATCGACGGTTAAAGGTTTATTTGCTTGCACTTGTCCTAAACTTTCTTTTCAGTTCTGATCTTGAGAAACATCTACTTCCCAATCAGCTAGTGTGGTACCTCCTCCAACCACCCACCATACTCACCCCTCTTCATCCTCACCCAACTAACCTGACTCTGACTAACCCACCCACTCACCGTACTGAAACTTCTTCTACCACCATCATACCCCCACAGTTTCTTACCCATCCGTACACCCTACCCACACCCTCTCTACTCCTACCCAGCCTAACCTTACCCTCTTGACCTCTACCTACTCACCCACGTTATCACTACTGAATCTATTCACGTTTCTGCAACCTATTCCCACCATCTCTTACACTCTATATATCTCAAAATGCAACTTACAAGGACTATTAAATACACACACATCTATACATAAGTAAATAATTGTTATATAACTGAGGCTACCGTTACAACCGATTCAATTGGGCGAACCACACATGCAGCTTATGGCAGCAGCGACTAGAGGCATACTTAGTCGCCGCTACAGCATACTCATCTCTGTTGTAGCTGCGGATACTTGCACTATTTTGAAATACTCTTAAACAGGAATATGTAGAGGTATAAAAGCTCAAACTAAGGTTGGGCTAGAAGTGAGAAGGTGGTACAAAGATCATGTGTGAAACCTTGGACTCTAGGATCTAGGAAATAGATACTTAATTTCTAGGAAATATGCTGCTATTTGTGTCAATATTCACCCAAGTATATATCCGCGGCTACCAAAAACCCCAGAAACATGCACTGCAACAACACAAACTGCATAAAATAAAACACATAAAATGTAGTGATCTATTATTGCAGTCTGTGTTTCATTTCGACTATTTTAATAACTTAGAGGGAAGAAGGCTGGTGGAACTGGGAAGGAAAGAACTTTAAGGATGAAACATAACAAAGGGATTTATAAAAAGGGATCATATTTTTGGGGGCTATTTGTTCTTTCATATTGTGTATCTTATTTTGTTTTTTCAAAAAAAGGGGGAAAATAATTGGCATGTTAAAAAAAGATATCTAGTGGTGGCAGTTGACCTGGAGTACGGAAATGGTCTTTACCCAAACAGCTATGGTGGCATCTCCCACCACAATCCAATTGTGACAGATGCAGTACATAGGTTGATACTGCATTATATTTCATGCTGGCAGCAGAGGAGAAGGTTCAGTAGTAGTGCTTGATGATGAGGTAGCAGCTGAGGGTGCACTAGTAGCTGGTGTTGATGTAGCCGGAGGGGCAGAAGGTGTTGAAGTGACAGAGGTGGAGTTGTTCAGAAGGTAACGCCGTACCAACTGAGGTCCATGGGCCTTTAGTTTATGGTTATAAGAATAACTACCAGTTCCCACGCTAAAAAGTGGACCCCACGAAGTGTTTGTGTGCTAAAAACATATTAAAATGACACTTCAGGATAAACTATAAAGTATAATCAATCGGTTTCCCTGAGTGTGTTTCGGCCTGTAGAGAGGGCCATTGAGTGTTGTTTTGGTATGTTTAGTATTAGATTGAAGGTGTGAGTGTAAAGAGAGATGGAGTGGGTATGGGCATGAGGTAATAGGGATGAATAGTGTGTGTGGGAGGTGGATGGTGAGTGAGGGGTGTGTAAGGGGTATGTTTTGTTAATATTTGTTGGAGCCTTGTACAAGTGAGCTCATTTTGATTGCTTTTTTATATTTAAATTGGGAGGGAAGCTACATTGCACAAGGGTAGGAGGGAACACACAGGGAAATGGGGTTTAGTATGATAATGGATACACCTTTGGACCACATGTGTATTAAATTGCCCCAATATCGAGATACAATTTTAATTTGAGAATGGACAGGAGAAGGAACGTTCAATAGTGACACAATAGATGATATGTTCTCCTATCTATTGGTGACATATAAGGGCACCAAACTGAAGAGCAAGCAAAATATTCGGAGCTTATGGAAGTTACATGATGAGACAAAGGAGGAACCCGCCAAAGAGGTTGGGAAAGGTAGTGACACGGCAGTGCCGCATACCGCGCTGTCCCCTCCCCATGGGCTGTGCCCTACACTGAAGCCCGCAGCACGGTAAACAAACCCATAACGGGTGTCCCCTAGTAGATACAAGGTAGAAGAAGGGAAGGGAAGGGGAAGCTACAGGCTAGGAGCACTAGAAAACAGTATGTTGCAGAAGTTAGAAACTGTGTTCAAAGCAGAAGAGGATGAGATAGGGAAGACGGTCCAGAAAAAGGAGGAGGAGCAAAGGACGGCAGGAACACCAGGTGGATGGATGTCTGGCAAAAGTGTGTTTAAGTTAGATAAAGAGGCTCCAAAGGAGGAGGTCTATGTGGGATCTGAAGTGTATCCCAAGGACATGGATTAGGATGGATGAGCAGGGTCTGAGAAAGGAAGGATGTTGGAGAAAGGGCATTGGACGAGAGAGAAGGAAAGGGGGAAGAGACAAGGCAGAGAAGGGGATGGGAAAGAGAGAAGGAGGAAGGAATGGAGATAGAGTACGGGAGCAGTAGGGTTTGGTCCCACCCCCTCTGAAACAGGTTAGGAAGGATGACAGTAGCCAGCGCTGCAAAGGGCTGGGCTACTGCCATGCCACTTATACAGCTGCCTCTGTTACAGAAATGCTGGGGAGGAGCACAGTATAAACCATGGCAGAGCATGGATAGAGACAATTTGATATCTAGCCTTCCATCCCTCGCAACAGGGGCAGGTAAATGGATACATACACTTGAGAAAGAGTCAGCAGGGACTACCCTGGCGATATGCGGATCTTATTCGCAGCCATATTGGATGAACGAGGGGACAAAAGTTGGGAAGAGGCAGAATAAGACAGAGTCAAATTGAGTAGTATCATCCACAATGGTGTGCCCTTTAACAACTTTTGTGCACAAGTGTCGATAGTATTAAGGACTATGTACTGTAATGAATTCTGCTTTCGGGGACTTAGAGTCCAAGGAAGTTTCAATGGATTTTAAATCATATGTGTCTTTTTAAACAGTTCCAGTGGCCATCCCTCAGCCAGGTTCATCTTTGTCAACACACTGTTGCTTGAGACTTTAGACTTTGCCCCCTTCTCATCAGAATCCCTCTTCCGGGTTCACTCTTGCCAACTTCATAGTCATATTTACTTTCAATGTTTACAGATCAGATTCACTTCCCTTGCTTTCTTTATAGTTCTAGGTCAAATGGTGACAACTGTACAGAGATTTTGCTTGACCTCCTGTATGACCACTTTGACCTATCCTGATGGCTCTCCTACGGCTTTCTGGTATCTGTAGTTTTACTCAGATGGGGATCGGCCAGAGTTCCTTGGACCAGCACCCACGTGGTGCCGGTCCCCTTCTGCAGCTGGTCTTCCGTTTACATTTTTACAGTTCTTTGAACTTCTCTCAATTTGCTGCTTCGTGACTTTCATTCAGTACAGCCTGGTTCTTATCGGTTCTTCCGTCAACTCACCAGCTGTGGTGAACCACTTGGCTTTCCTTGGAGCTGGAGTCAAGGCAGGTACTATGGTAGCAGGAGTCTTCTGCGCTCCGATTTATCAGTATCGATACGCTGCGTTTTCCGTTGACATCTGCTGCAACACACTTGGGCTATTGTCCTCGGTCTTACGCTTCCTTCGGCTGAGGTTTTGCAGGGTTTTGTCAAAAAGGGCAAGGTTGTGTCTCTCCTCGTCAGCCTCTCGGTGTTTGCTGCCTTTCTCCTCCTTTTGAACTGCTGGGTCTGGATAGCTGTCTTGTCGTGCGGTCTCCCTTGCTCGTACTGTGCTTCATACTGTGCTCTCTTGCTCCACATTGTATCCCTGTGGGGAAGGGAAAGGGCCGTCAGGTGCATTTGATTCTGATGAATTGACTATCTTTGCCTGAACCTTGGATTGGGACATGTCAGATAAACAGCTCTGGTTTTAGTCAATTCTCTGGTGTGTTGTGCGAAATTGATTGTGTCGGAAAAGGATGTGGGCAGTGGTTTTGAATGTCCTATGTGGTAGGATGGGGAAAAGGTGTTGAAAGAAGGGGGATACCATGTCTCACCCGTCGGTGTCCCACTCCCACTCCTGAGGACCTCCATCCAGGTGATCCTCCCTCACTGGTCCACCCCCAGGATCTGGATCCAGTAGCGATGGCCATGTCCTGGGCGCCTGGATGATAAATCCCTGGGGACTAGCTAGGGAGATACCTTCAGGTTTCTCACAAATCACACAAGCATTTTGCGCACACAGCATTTTGCTCAAGGCACCGCGCCACCCAGAGTTATTCTTCGACGATGTCAAGTATTGTTAGGGTGGGTGCCCAGTATGAAGGATAATGTATTCTGATTGGCCACAGAATTCTTGTTCAGACCAGCAGTACACAAAGAAGTGGCACCAGGGACGACACACACCAAACATTTCAAAGCAGCAGTCTCAAGGAAGGACATGGTATTATGGTATGGGACAGAAGAAGATGGTACAGAATGTCATACAGTCCTATGCATAGATATGACATTGGGATTAACAGACTTGACATATGAACAACTGCTCTCAGAGGATGAAGAGGATGGGGAGATGGTGTTTTAGTTTTACATCCCATGCCAGGTGAACATAGAAGAGAAACAGGTCACCCAGTGGATCCAGATAGTGAGCATGGTATCAGCTCACTTGCGGGATGATTGGAAAAAAGTACCAGAAGTACTATGGACCAATGGCTTCCATGTTGTAGGGTTGCTGAAGGGAGAGGGGTGGTCCGCAACTGAAGTATGGGTCACTGTTAAACAATGCCCCCTATCACAAGGAGCAGACAAAGGTATATATGACACACTCTTTGTACTATGGTAACAAGGCATAATAAAAACATCTGAATCCCTATGTAACACAGTGATTTACCTGGTTAAGAAAGCGAATGGAGTAGCGTGGAAATGTATTTAAGATCTCTGCCCCTTGAACAACATAGTGGAAGCATAGTTTCCACTGGTACCAAATCGACCACCATATTATGTAACATTCCTATAGAAGCAATATGCTTCAAGGTTACTGATTTGAAGAATACATTATTTTCCATTCCATTTCCCCCAAATTCACAGTATCTTACCAATTTCACGTATTGCGGTAGCAGTTCACTACAAGGGTATTGCGAGTAGCCCAGTGTGTTTAACAGGGTGATCCAGATGGATCTAAGAATCTTGCAAATGATCAGCACAGTCATCCAGTGTATGGATGACCTCCTGGTGTGCAGTACAATGTAGGACCATTGCAGGAAAGGTTAAGTTACACTTCTTATATTATTAGCAGAGAAAGGGTACAAGGTGGAGAAGGAGAAATTACAGTAAGTCCAAAAAGAAGTAGCGTACCTAGGACAGATAATATCAGTAGATGGCAGGAGAATTACTGCAGAGAGGGTGGCAGCAATACACAGCACACCACAGCCATGCTAGGTCAAGCAGATGCAGCAGTTCTTAGGCCTGTGTAATTATTGCAGGGCCTGGTCTTCGACTAGTCCACATTTACGAAGTCCCTCCTCCTAAAAGAAGCACAGAAGGTAAAAGACCCCATAAAATGGACATCTGAAATGAATGACTCATTTGCGAAACTGAAGGAAGCGTTAGCACATGCACCAGTTTTAGGGACTACAAACTATAAAGAAAAATGATGATTGTTTTCACATTTTGATAGCACAGATGATAACGGCTATCCACAGTTAAAGGAAGCCACAAGGGCACAAGCCCCTGGCCTATTACAGTGGTCTTTCAGACCCAGTAATGCAAGGCTACTTCTCACGCGAACAAGCACTCTCTACAGTGGTATTTGCCATTGAGAAATCAGCCACAATAATGATGGGCTGCACAGTCATGCTCTATGTGGAGTATTCACTTTTTGGGATTCTAGAAAAATCAACATTGACAACCCAGAGAGTGTCAGGAGATAAGGTGATACTGTCCAATCTAGCAATTTAGGAAGTGAGGTGTCGGGTTGTCAACCCAGCAACATTCATAGCACAGCCGGCGGAGGCAGGGGAGTATGTGAATGATTGTGCCTCGTACATGGACAAGGTCGGAGGCAAACCTACAGTACATGAAGAGCCCATGGAAGGTGGAGAGACGGTCTTAGTTGATGGATCAACAATAGATTTGTGCACGGGTTGCCAACATATGGGTAATGTGGTGGTTAGTTATCATGAAGGAGAATTTAATTGGTGAGCTCAGATGAGTTTGCCAATACACTATTCTGCAGAGGCCGCTGAATTGACAGCCCTGATAATGGTATAATGGTCATAAATATGTCAGAAGGGCATTCTGTCAACATATTCTCAGCTTTTGCCTACGTCACCTCCACAGTGCACTCAGGACTGGCCAGATGGAATAAGAGGGGATTCCGGAGGAGCAATGGCTCCCCCATACAACACACAGAGTTGTTATCCCGGTTAGTAGATGTACTGACCCTCCCAGAAAAATTGGCAATAATAAAATGTGCCACCCATATCAATGGTACAGATTTAATTTCACAAGGCAACAACAGGGCCGATTCTGCAGCAAAAGAGGCAGCATGTTTGCCACTACACACAACACTATGCTGGCCCTCTAACAAGGATCAGGCACCTTTGATGGCATTTCTGCAAAAGCAGCACCCTACACTTGCAGAGCCATTTAACACTTTACCCATTGTCCAAGTGATAGAGTTACAGGGGGGTGCACCCCAACAAGAACACAAATTATGGAAAAAGAGGGGTTGCTTGCTGTTATCCACGGATTTGATGTGGAGACAGAACTGTACAGGGAACCCGGTTAGGGACACTGGTAATGCCCCAGGAGCTGCTTAAACAGCCATGGATCATCAGCATTACCCAGCACATGTATCACAGGAGCGTGTTGCTGCAATGATTAATGAATAATGGTTTGTGCCTAACTTGCAAGAATTGGTAATTGCGTTAATAAACAATTGTATAACATGCCAGAGGTTTACTGCTGGTCACACACTCAAAACAGTTAAGGCAACATTACCTTGCCTGTAAAGGCCCTTCTAGCATTCGCATATTGAATTCAAACAAAATGTCAATCCCAATTTCCCTCTAGCAACACGAGAGAGAAACAGAATTGATTGGCAAACTGTCAAAAATGGTTTAAGGTTATCTGGAGAATGGATTGGGTAAAACACTAAATATGGTTTAAAGACTGAAATTGTTTAAATTCTAATGGGAGCCGCTTTGGATAGTTGCAGAAAAACACTAGTGTCAATGATTTGACACTAATAAGCAATGTGCAAACTTAAAATTGAGGTTGGGTGCAATCAAAAGCTGTTTTACACATTATAGAAATTTCCTAAAACAAAATTTGCGGCAAACTTTTCCGTGCGCGGTAATCGCGCGAGAACTATATGGATTTGGAATGCGGTTTTAGTTTCTATGGAAAGCTACAAGCAGACGTTGTAATCTTGTTTCTAGCATAAAAATTGAGAAAGTCATGGACGTTTTAGTGGAGGTCATTTTTCTGAGATAGGTGCAAGAATGAGAAAACTGGGATGCGCTTTCAAAAGACAAACAGGGGGCCATATTACGAGTCTGGCGGTAACCGAGGCGGTAAAACCACCTGGTTACCGCCGGACTCGTATTACCATTCCGCCTCCGTGACTCCCGGAATAACCGGGGCATTACAACCCCGGTGTCCCGGGAATTCCAGAGGCGGAATGGTGTTAATCCCCATTCCCATTGAGTCCCATAGGACTCGATGGGGATCATGGAAACACCGGCACCATCTCGTGATGGTGCCGGTGTTTCCTCGTCCGCCTGCAGGCGGGCGGTGTTAAACCTGCCAGGTCAGACCTGGCGGGTTTGACGCCTCGGCCTGCAGGAGTTGTGATCGCCCGGCATGTAAACAACGGTGGCAGCGGGTTTACCGCCACTATTGTTTCCATACCGGGCGAGTTATAATGAGGCCCAGGATTCTTTACACTAGGGGATGACTATGAAGAAGCAAATACCACACGGAAGCACAGCCATTGGACCAGGGCGCCGCTTGATCTGGGCGACTGCCTGCCAAGAAGCTTGCCTTCTACAGATGAAATATATCAGCGCAAAGATATTTAACAATACTAGTACCAAAGGAGATAGTAGGGATAATATAGAGAGTTCAGGCAATTCAAAAAGATTTCTAACAATGCAGGTTCTGAAGACAAGATCGGATGGATTTAGATAGGGATAGACTATGGATAGTACATATGGTAGTGACACAGACCTATCCTATGGATACTCACTATATGTTTTGAACAGAACCATCAGGAATTCTGGTCCGTCAAGATTTCTGGACAGGAATTCTGCAGGTCACACCGGACCGGACTGGACAGGCTCTGGAATCAGCAAGGCACCCTGGTCACCGCACGACAGGACTGGACAGGATCGGCACAGCACAGCACAGAATTGGGTTTAATCTGCCCTGGTTCTGGTAATAATTCTTTTAGCAGGAAAACAGTTACAGCACAGCCCAGCTGTTTCTTTTGTTCCCCTTAGATTTTGTGGGATTCTTTCCGGTCCTGGAAACTCAAGGCCTAGTTGAAAATGGGTCAACTAATGGAATGGGCCTTTCTGCTTGCCAAGTTTCTGGAGTCAGGTGCAAGGAATATGGATGGATCTGCTTCAGGGTGCTTCGCCAGGATCAGGATAGTGGGTGAATCTGTATGTCCTTCTAAGTCCTCAGCTTTCTCTATTTATGCATATGATAAGGGGGTGTGTATGCTGGATTATCCTAGGCACGCCCCCTTCCAGGCTATTGGCTAGAGTCTCCTCTCTCCCTTGATTGGAGGAGAAAACAGGGTGTCACCATGATGATGTGGGTTTATGATTCAGAGAATCCTCCCCTTGTTCCTTTGAACATAAAATCTACTTTTAGTACAATACATATTTACAAATGTGCAACCTTTCTTACAATAACATATAGAGATCACAAATTTTTTGGAGCAGATACTCTTCCAAGCCCCGTCGCTGTAGGATCTTGGGTCTGCTTTTGACAGAATTCCACCCTTTTTGTCCGGAACACATGGTCCAATTTCGGGGCAAATTCCCACAAATGTGCGCATTTTATATGGGCATAAGCGTGTGAAGTTTCATGCTTTTGACATAATTACATTTGGTATAAAACTATAATTTCCACTGTTACTTCCTAGAACATGGCACAGAGTTCTGGCGCCTCTTAAAATGTGCAGCCGAAAATTAGGTTCATAAGTCCGGGGTGTACATATTTTTCACAATTTTACACAGTAAATTATCAGTCTTTTTAAAAATGTGCTTTTTGTCCTTGTGAATCAACAAATGGTTGTCTGTCCCCGCCTCCTTCTCCTTCTGGCAGCTCAGAAGCAATCTCTGCCCCCTTCCTTCTGGGAGAGGTGTTTATGACTCTTCACACTCTGCATATCCTTTGAGCTGGAGGAAGTCCATTGTCTCCTTCTGTTTCCGCCGCAATTGGCACCTCCCCGTGAGTTTCAGGGGGGGGAAGTGTCCTCCTTCTGGGCAGAAACCTGCCTTTCAAGTTCTTGCAGCTCAGCCAGGCTTAAAATTAAATGTTATTTTTGTTTCAAATTTCTTTCTTGGTTTAAAAAAAACGTGCAATTTTCAGAACCCTTATTCCAGCTTCGAAACCATGGGATTTGAATAGTTACAACCTAGGTTACTCTTAATAACAGGTCACTTAGTTTTGAGACATTTGATTTCAGTTGCACAAGTTTAAATCTTCTGATGCAAGCTACTGACAGCTGTCCACAGGTGGCCACTGGTACTGCGCCCAGATTTTGACAGATTTCACAGACAGGCACTTTTTTTGCTGTGAATGTTGTGGTGACAGATTCCGCTTTTCATGACATTGTATGTTCATAATTATTTCTTGAACTACGTGACTTGTAACACCCAGCAAGAATATTGGATGTTTTATGGTGTTTTGGACCGGCATTCTGTCTATTCAGCAACAAAGAAACGATTTAAAATCAAGATTCTGGATTTCTTTCAGTAAAGCACTGCTTTTTATCTGTGCTCCATTTTTAATTGTTGGGCAGCCCAGTGACATGTTTCAGGAGTGAGGTCTCCGTTCCACCGCTGACAACATGCATGCTAGATTTGGCAGCCATCTTTTCGTGTTGTAAAGTGCGATTTCCATAGGTTTTGGCGCGCATAGGGGTTTTGCGGCCATTTTGATAATTCTGGCACTGTTAGCACACATTGATGCCGCAGGGCAGAGCATAAGTGGGTTAACACATCCAACAAAGCCCCTCCTCACAACTTGAATTTGACCGCCCGTCAAGGGGAAGTCGGGAGATTGGGATGTCAATCTTCCTTTTTGGTCTAAGTGGAAAAATTCATCTGCTTCTCCCATCAGTGCTGGATCAACAGGTTCTCGTCGCCGGTTCCGGGTGGGAGTAAGGAGTGATACCTTGGGCCCCTTGGGTCTTTCCTTCCGGTCCCCGAGTGGTCTTCCTTGGTGCTTAGAATCCAGGGTTTCAGTACTATAATGACAGAACAGAACAAGGTTACAGACATTTCCCCACCACTATTCATGCAGTGGGGCAGATGCGTACATTGGACATACAATTGACAATCTTTCCTGCCTGTAATTACTACTGATTTTAACAGGTGGAATGGTTTTTAATGGTTGTAATTTTCTAGGGATCCGGAATGTCCCCCTCTTGGTCTCACATTTCCGGCATGGATTCTGTCACTTTGGAGATATTGCAGAGGCTGGTGTGGAGTCTCCACTATGATGTGTTCCCCCTGGATAAACGGGCGGTAATTCTTCAATGCCCACACCGTTGCAGGAGTGCCTTCTCACAATCGTTGAATTTTTCCTCCACGGAGAATAAAGTCGTACTCGCATAGGAGATTACTTTATTGACCTTGTCATGCTTTTGATATAATACTGCAGTCGAGCATGTATTTGAGATCCTTGTCTCCAAGAAGAACTCCTTGTTTTTGACAGGGTAAGCTAGACAAGGCGCTTGTGAGAGGCTTCTTTTCAGTTGCCTTACTACCTCGGCTTGTTCTGGACCTCACTCCCACTTGACCCCCCCCTTCAAAAGATGGATCAGGGGTCTTGTGATCTCTGCATAGTCGTCAATGAACTTTCTGCTGTAATTAGTTAGTCCAAGGAGGCTCCTTAGTTCCTGCAGAGTCGTGGGGTCTTTTAATTTCTGAAGTGATTCCACTTTCCTTTCCAGGGGACAGAGACCCCGAGGAGTTATCTCATGCCCCAAGAAGTTGATACAGGTTCTGCATCACTGTGCCTTTTGAAAGGAGAGTTTTGCTCCGGTAGCCCTCAACTGTGTCAGGACATAACAGATCTCCTCTATGGGTTCCTCCACAGTTGAGCTTTTGACTAGAACATCATCTACATAGGCCAGGTTACCCCTTTCACCCAGGTCGTGCATGGCCTTGTGTAGAAAAATGTTGAATTCATTGCCGGAGTTGATGTATCTGAAGGGAGTCCAGGTCCATGTGTACTGCTGCCCCCCGAAGGTAAAGGCCAGCTTGTATTGGTCCTCCCTACTGACAGGTACAGTCCAGTACCCATTGGTCAGGTCAATGGCAGTGAATACCTTGGACCCCTGGATCTGGGCCAGCCCTTGATCAATGTAGGGAAGAGGCCATCGGGAAGTATAGACCTGTTTGTTGAGCTCGCTAAGGTCAGCACACAGTCTCCACTGGCCGTTTGGTTTCAAAATCCCCAGCACCAGATTATTGAAGGTGCTGTGGACTGGACAAATTATCCCACGGGACTCAAGGTTCTTAATGATTTCAATAAAGGACTCCATTGATGCGAGAGGCAAGCGATATTGCTTCACAAACACTGGAGTCATGCCAGGGTCCGTGGGAATTGTTGTTGTGTGGATGTCGGTGCGACCACAGTCATATCAGTCCGCAGCAAAGCGAACTTGAAAATCTAAGAAAACTTGTTTCAATTTTTACTTTTGCTCCAGAATCTCACAGGCATCAGCTAGGTTGACTCTTCAACCATCTGCCTGATGCCTGGAAAGACTTCCGGTTTTGCTATCTCAGTGGCCTCCTCCAGCTAGCTGGGTGGAGAAGTCCCTGGTCAAAGGGCTGATTTGGACTGGTGGCTTCAGGTGGGGAAGGCAGTCCTTGTGGACTTGGAAGATCACCTCATCCCACCTGAAGTCACAGGTCACATCTTCCTTACCATAAGGGCAGGAAGTGTACACCAGGAAGTTCCCCCCATGCCGGGTGAAGATCCTGTCTGGTGTTGTGTCATTGTTGCTATCACTGTCAAAACAGTCCTTGGGGATTGGTCCTAACAGTTCATTACCTAAATCTATGGAAAAATGTCGGTCAACAACTGCCATTCCAATAATGGTGCCTGCGGCCAGAGTGATACTCTTTAATTCGCTGTTATCCACCTCTATTGGAATGGTGTTGTGTTCTATGTTGACTAGTGGTGGTGGGTTTAACCCCAACACTTGCGGTTGGAAGTGAGCATTAAGATGAATATAGGTGTCAGGGTTTTTCAGTTTCTGGCCTCTTTTAATTTTTACTTCCAGTGAGAATTGTCGGGTCCGTTCTGGGATGGTGACTTCCTCTCCAATCTGAATTTTAACTGCATAAGGGAGCAGTTGAGCTGACCTAAATGCTTTCTCTGGGTAATCAGAGTCCATGGGATTACCCGCTAATCGGGACCAGGCTTTGAAGTTTATTAGGTTCAAACTAATAAAAAAACTAAATAAAATATGGCAGGGACATCTCGCACGACCCAACAATTATGGACTATGCTCTTGTTGCCTTATGGAAATTTTGAGCATACACCTGCTAGGCAGGAGATGTTTGGAATTGGGGGTTTCCAGATCCATTTCCCATTTGTCTATCAGTTTAAATGTGGGAATGTCTGGATCTTTTGGGAGTTTGCGGAACATGGCTTCGCTGATGAAGCACTTACCATTGTCCACACACACTCGGGCGAGGATAGAGTCCTTCCCTTCATTTAACTGAATAGGGATGAACAACTGCTCTCCAATTTTCTGAATATCAGCCAAACCTTGAGCTGATTTCTCATCTTTCTGGACTATAGGAGTGGGATTTTCTGATTGTGAATTTGCAAAGAATTTCAGAGTGTTTCCTTCCAGTGTGGAATGCTACCTTAGACTGGAAGGAGGTTGATTTTCAGAAATAGAGAGGACTCCCCATCACCAGTTTGTTGTCCTACTGCAATTACTGTCACGACTGGGATTTGATTATTCTGGAAGTGAAATTCTATTTGGTCAGGTTTTTGTTCAACTATGTGGCATGTGCTGTTTAAACTAAAATGGTTGACACTCTGTTTCAATTTTATTGGTCGGTTAGTCTGGGTCCAGAGGACCTTGTTTACACAATCTACGAGGGGAGAAAACCAGGAGGCTAGGTCAGCGGCAGCGTGCTCGACTTGGAAACAAGATGACACGGAGCAACACAGGTTCGATCCCTGGGTCCGCGCTTAGAAACCTCTGGGTATTAAGCGTGTTATAAATAACCTATCATATCATATATATTACCTACGCCAGATGTCATTCCCTAGTAAACAAGGTGTGCCCTCTAGAGTCACGACCATGACCGGGCGCTTCACCTTGTGTCGCCCAATTTTAATGTCCAAATCCGCAGTCCCCTCAACCGGAATTTCCTTCCCATCGAAGTTCTGAAGTTGTCCAGGAAGAGGGGTGAGAGGAATTTGGTATCTATCCCCCCTTCCGGAATTCAGTTGATCAAAGGCCCTTTTTGACAGAAGGGTAGCTTGGGATCCAGTGTCCACAAGTGCCAAAATTGTACATTGGCCCTGTATTTGGACCGGGGCATAGAATCTTCCCACCTTTTCCTCAAGGGGGCAAAGATAATGTACATTTTTTGGACAACTGGTGGGTTACTTTCTTGGTTTTGGATACTGACAGAAAGGTGATTTGGGCAGGATTCTGTTTGGTGTCTTGGGAATCAGAAAGAAAAAGGTGACAGCTAGATATGGGAGATGTTTTGGGTTCCCCTGAATCTGATTCTGGGCTCACTCCCCCCCCCTTTTTGGAGACAGTCACCAGCATGGGTTTGAACCAGGGGATTTTTGTGCTGATGATTCTGAGGTTTGATGATGGGCGGTGCTAACTCGGTCCCCACATCTACCCAGTCTGGATTTGGATCCTTTGGGGCCCATTTTTCTTTGGGAGGAGTTCCCCCATCCCTGAAGGAGAAGGTCCTTTTCCCAGGATCCTCTGAGGACCCCTCTCCTTCAAACTGGAAGATTTTTACCTCCTCCTCAAAATGGGTCTTTTTGGGCTCTTTATTTCTCCTACCCGCCCTCTGCTCCTTGGGTTGCAGACTTTCGGGGGCAGGAGATTTTGGTTCTGGTTCCTGGGTTTCCAGGGGCTTTCCACAAGTGCGGAAGAAAGCTTCCTCCAAGGCTTTACACCCCCCTTCCCCTTGGGCCTTCTCCCTGGGAACCGGTGGGTTGTCGGGGTTCTTTCCCCCGTCATTGCTCTGGAGCACCAGATCCTGGATTTGAGGCATTCTGAGCCGCCATGCTCATCTGAGGGTTCTGTTGAGCCCTCAGCATGCGACCCAGATCCTGTGCCGCGTTCTGGACCCGGCGCTCTAGTTGGGACACCCGCTCTGGCTGGTACAGGCGTCCTCATGTCTCCCCTGGGTTGATCCTGGGATGGGTAGCTATCCCTTCTCACAAAATACCCTGGGTTAGGGAAGTTTGGGTACCCCTCCATGCTTGGCCTCCCCTCTACCGGATTGGGCTGTCTGGCTCAGGAAAGTGGAGAAAGAAGGATGGGTTCTTTTGGGGGTTGAAATTTGGCGGGTACCTAGGAACAAAGTTTTGTCCGGTATTTGTGGGATTACTGCCCTCCTGGGGAAAGTGAGGTGGGAAGTTCCCTGGGTTTCCTGCTGTCTGGTTGGATTCCCCCCCCCCCCTTGGGCTGGAGGAGTCCACACTTAACCCAGGATGGGTCTATTACCCTTGTAGCGTGGGCTGATGTAGTCAAGGGAGTTAGGGGTCCCATTTGTGAGATTACCTCCCTGGCTCCCTGTTTGTGATTGGGCCGAGGGCCTTCTGGGTTTCGGGTTGTTTGGGTTCTGTGTGGGCAGGTTTTTAGGCCCCCCCATCCCCAGATCTAAAATGGGGGCAACCTTCACCTCTGCCACTTTAGCAGCAGCAGGGGTGTTGGTTGTTTTGGGGCTTTTGGGACTGTTTTTGTTTTCCAACGGCTTCTGCACCTCATAGATGCGCAATGCTTGTTCAATGACCCAGTCTAGTGATCTTTTCTTGTGAAAGTCCCTCACTAGCTGGGTCATGATATACTGAGGGAGAGCATGAAAGAAAGTGTTTACAAATTCTTTGCTGTCAGTGCACAACCTTCTAGTGGTCTGTGCAAAGGCGCGTTTCAACTCTTGAACAAATTCTTGTGGAGCCTGGTCTTCCCCACATTGTAAGTTATAGGCTGACTTGCGAGCCGCTTGAGGATTCCTGTGAACGGAAAAATGTTTCAGGATGGCCGCCCTATAGGTGGACCATCTGGAATGATTCTGATCCTCCAGCCCCGCAAAGAAGCTGGAGTACTCAGGAGAAAATGTCCACTTCACATACTGAATACAGCTTTGGCTGTCCTTCAGATGGAAAGTGTCCATCATCTGTTCAAATGGCTCAAGGTGCTCCCAAACCGAATATTTTGCATGCTTGTGATACGGCGTGATGACGCTCCTAATGGTTTTTATTTGTTTCAGGGGATCCTTGAGCAAGGCCCTCTTGACTTTGTTGGCTTTCTTAGTTCGGGTCACCCTGGTCCACTCATCCTCTTACTCAGAGGCACTGCTATAGAGGTGGCGGTCTGGTCTACTAGGCTCTCCCGGATTCTGCGAGCTTGGGAATGGCTGGTAGAATGTGGGGGCCTAGTTTCTTGGGTTCTGTGACGCTCAGAAGAGTCTTCTAACTCTTCCTTGCTCTCAGGATTGGCTGAGTATCTCCCACCCCACTGTACTAGCTGGGAAGAGGTTTTTAATATACTCTTAGTGGGCCTACCCTCCTGGAATTCCCCACTAAATTTTACAGCCTGATCTCTGGATAAGTGATATTCTGAGGATCCATTTTTCTGATTCTCCTCATTGGAGTCTCCTTGATCAGAGAAAATAGCCCTAGCACTTGGGAATCCATACACAAATGCCTGCCCATCCATTTCTGGGAGGCGCTGACCTATGAGCCTCATATTTCCCCTTAGGTTGAAGTCTGCCATCCCCGTGACCCTTGGCTCATGTGAGCCAGTTGACATGGGGTTGGCAGAGTCCATGGAGTTGAAGAGATTGAAGTATCTGGTGCCAGGGTTCCCGAGGTTATGCTCAGGGGTTTCCCTCTCCCAGCGGACCTCATCTCTCTCAGCCCCTACTCCCTGTTGCCATGCAAGAATCTGACCCTTTTGCTCTTCTATTAGGGCCTTACTAGTCTCTATTAGTTGTTCCTGCATAGCTACCTGTCTATGGAGCCTGTCATTTTTCTCACAGAGAGCCTCATTGTCTCTCTGTGCTTCCTGTGTAATTTTGGAGTATTGGGCCAATTTTTGCTGCGGGAGGGTTACCTCCTGAGTCCTGTCCTTACTGGCCTGGTCATTCTTTGCTAGAGCATCTTCCACCCTCTTGGCATGCAGCATGCTCTAACAGTTTTTCGTAGTCCCTTTTGAGCTCACCCAGTCCCTGAAAGGCCAGGTGATTTTCTTCCATCTTGGTTTTTAAATAACTGACCTCCTGGCCTAAGGTGTCCCTTTCTTGAATTAGAGTACTCCTCTGTCCAGCCAAGTTGTCCCTCTGTTTTTTGAGTGCACCAGCTTTCTGGTGCTCTTCATCAAATTCAGTTTGGGAGTCAAGGTCTTTAAGAATTAATGTATTATTTTCTTCTTTTACCTGGTCTAGGTGCTTTTGAGGGCTGACTACCTGCTCTGCGCAGGCTCTATTAAAATGTAATTGCTGTTCCAGCTTTTGTTGGCTCTGTAGTAGAGAGTCCAAACTTTCTTGGCTCTCTTTTTGCAGCACCAGTACTTTGGTATCCTTCTCTACCTTCTCTTGGTGCAGGATATCCAGATCTCTGTTTACTTTTATCAGGTACTGTCTGATTTCATTCTCTGATTCTTGGCTCTTTTGTAGCCTTTGCTCTATAGAGTCCAAGTCAGTTTGGGTTTTTTCTAATGATTGTACTTGCCTGTTTGCCAGATCTAGGTTTTCGGCATATTTTTCCTGTATTGCTCCAATGTGAGGTGCAGATATGCCGCTATTTTGGCAATTTTACTTTGCTCTTCTTTTACCTTAGGGGCCATGTACAATTCACTAAGCCATGTGTAATGGACCCTGATCCTGCCATGTATCTAATCCTGTGGCAGTGGCTTGTTCTTTGATTTCCTGCAGCCAGACATGCTGATCCTGCTCTGTCCATTCACCCCTGACAAATAATTTGAGCAGTAGGTCTTCTTTTGCCATATTCATTTCTACTGGGATCACCATTCCGGAAATATTAATTTCCTTTCTGACTTACAGGAGTCATTTTATTTTTGCAAAAAAGGCAAACTCCTTAGAGTGTTTGTATTGAAGGGTGCTTTTACAGTGTAGCACGGTGTGGTAGCCCAACAGGGTTTATGTACCCCGTCAGTTAGTACGCTGTATTAGACTGTCACAAGTGGTATGTCTAATTCAGAAATCTCGTGACGAGCCCCCAATCTGTAAGTGATTTCAATCCGGCACTTCACCTAAGTCACCGCCTACCGTGTAATGCACAATTGAAATCCTTATTTATTTTGTGTCTAAAAGTTCTTTTATTCTGAACGATGTACCACTCATATCACGCCCCTCTCTTGGACCCCCCCCCCCCCCGGTCACACTGACCCAGGAATCAGTCTGGTTGGCAAAGTTAAAATATTTATTGATGTAGTTCTCAATTTCAATCACACTAGGTTTAATGGGTATACAGTGATCACCAATGGGGTGATGTCACACTAAGCAATCTCTTTAATCACAAGGAGTAATAATGAGCAAAAACAATGCAGCACAGAAATAATACTTTTTTTGTATGTTCAGATCAAACAGCAGTATGGTTACTATTTCCCCCTGCACACCCCTCAGCCCCCCAACAAGCAATGTCAAGAAATAGGGGGAGAGAGAACAGGTTTCAGGAATGGAGAATTCAAACAAAATGTTAATCCCAATTTTCCTCCAGCAACACGAGAGAGAAACAGAATTGATTGGCAAACTGTCAAAAATGGTTTAAGGTTATCTGGAGAATGGATTGGGTAAAACACTGAATATGGTTTAATGACTGAAATTGTTTAAATTCTAATGGGAGCCGATTTGGATAGTTGCAGACAAACACTAGCAATGATTTGACACTAATAAGAAATGTGCAAACTTAAAATTGTGGTCAGGTGCAATCAAAAGCTGTTTTACACGTTATAGAAATTTCCTAAAACAAAATTTGTGGCAAACGTTTCTGCATGCGGTAATCGCAATCGCGGGGAAACTATATGGATTCAGAATGCGGTTTTAGGTTCTATGGAAAGCTTAGAATGTTAGCTACAAGCAGAAGTTGAAATTCTGTTTCTAGCATAAACATTGAGAAAGTGTAGCGATAATATAGAGAGTTCAGGCAATTCAAAAAGATTTCTAGCAATGCAGGTTCTGAAGACAAGATCGGATGGATTTAGATAGGGATAGACTATGGATAATACATATGCTAGTGATACAGTCCTATACTATGGATACTCACTATATGTTTTGAACAGAACCGTCAGGAATTCTGGTCCATCAAGATTTCTGGACAGGAATTCTGCTGGGCACACCGGACTGGACAGGCTCTGCAATCAGCAAGGTGCCCTGGTCACCGCACAACAGGACTGGACACGATCAGCACAAAACAGCACAGGATTGGGTTTAATCTGCCCTGGTTCTGGTAATAATTCTTTTAGCAGGAAAGCAGTTACAGCTCAGCCTGGCTGTTTCTTTTGGTCCCCTTAGATTTTGTAGGATTCTTTCTGGTCCTGGAAACTCAAGGCCTAGTTGAAAATGGTTCAACTAATAGAATGGACCTTTCTGCTTGCCAAGTTTCTGGAGTCAGGAGGAAGGAATAGGGATGGATCTGCTTCAGGGTGCTTCGCCAGGATCAGGATAGTGGGTGAATATGTGTGTCCTTCTACATCCTCAACTTTCTCTATTCATGCATATGATAAGGGGGTGTGTATGCTGGATTATCCTAAGCACGCCCCCCCTTCCAGGCTATTGGCTAGAGTCTCCTCTCTCCCTTGATTGGAGGAGAAAACAGGGTGTCACCATGATGATGTGGGTTTATGAGTCAGAGTATCCTCCCCTTGTTCCTTTGAACATAAAATCTACTTTTAGTACAATACATATTTACAAATGTGCAACCTTTCTTACAATAACATATAGAGATCACATATTTTGTGGAGCAGATACTCTTCCAAGCCCCTTCGTTCTAGGATCTTGGGTCTGCTTTTGACAGAATTCCACCCTTTTTGTCCGGAACACATGATCCAATTTTGGTACAAATTCCCACAAATGTGCGCATTGTATATGGGCATAAGCGTGTGAAGTTTCATGCTTTTGACATAATTACATTTGGTATAAAACCATAATTTCCACCGTTACTTCCCAGAACATAGCACAGAGTTCTGGCGCCTCTTAAAATGTGCAGCCGAAAATTAGGTTCATAAGTCCAGGGTGTACATATTTTTCACAATTTTACACAGTAAATTATCAGTCTTTTTTAAAAATGTGCTTTTTGTCCTTGTGAATCAACAAATGGTTTTCTGTCCCCACCTCCTTCTCCTTCTGGCAGCTCAGAAGCAATCTCTGCCCCCTTCCTTCTGGGAGAGGCCGTTTATGACTCTTCACACTCTGCATATCCTTTGAGCTGGAGGAAGTCCATTGTCTCCTTCTGGCTCCCCAGCAATTGGCACCTCCCAGTGAGTTTCAGCTGGGAGGAAGTGTCCTCCTTCTGAGCAGAAACCTGCCTTTCAAGTTCTTGCAGCTCAGCCAGGCTTAAAATTAAATGTTATTTCTGTTGCACTTTTTTTTTCTTGGTTTAAAATAAACTTGCAATTTTCAAAACAAGCAGCTAGCACCCTTTTTCCAGCTTCTAAACCATGGGATTTGAATAGTTACAACCTAGGTTACTCTTAATAACAGGTCACTTAGTTTTCAGACATTTGATTTCAGTTGCACAAGTTTAAATCTTCTGATGCAAGCTACTGACAGCTGTCCACAGGCGGCCGCTGGTACTGTGCCCAGATTTTGACAGATTTCACAGGCAGGCACATTTTTTTGCTGTGAATGTTGTGGTGACAGATTCCGCTTTTCATGACATTGTATGTTCATAATGATTTCTTGAACTACGTGACTTGTTACACCCAGCAAGAATATTGGATGTTTTATGGTGTTTTGTACCGGCATTCTGCCGTTTCAGCAACCAAGAAAAGATTTAAAAACAGGATTCTGGATTTCTTTCAGTAAAGCACTGCTTTTTATCTGTGCTCCTTTTTTACTTGTTGGGCAGCCCAGTGACATGTTTCAGGAGTGAGGTCTCCATTCCACCGCTGACAACATGCTTGGTAGATTTGGCAGCCATCTTTTCGTGTTGTAAAGCGCGATTTCCATAGGTTTTGGCGCGCACAGGGGTTTTGCAGCCATTTTGATAATTCTGGCACCATCAGCACACAGTGATGCCGCAGGGCAGAGCATAAGTGGGTTAACACATCCCACAGTGCAGTAAAAATCTATAAATACTCAGAGAACAGTAGAAATGTGATTTGTCAGAGTCTGGTTTTATTGCCACTTTTGGTGTTTTAAAGAGAGTGGGCCTCATTACGACCCAGGCGGTAAGTTACCGCCTGGGCCGTGACTTTACCACCATGGCGTAAACTACGTTTACGCCATGGTGGTTGGCGGACTTACCGCCCCATTCCGAGTTTGGCGGGGCGGTAAGTCCCCAATCCCCATTTACCCTTCCCCATTCCCATTTTTGCCCCATTGGGCATAATGGGAGTGGGGAAGGCGTTAATTACGCCACCGTAAATTACGGTGGCGTAATTAACTCCATGGTCCCTTAGCGCCATGGATTTTAACACCTGCTAAAAGCAGGTGTTAAATCCGCCATGGCGCTAAGGAACCTCGTACTCAGGCGGTAAGGGTCGGCGCTGTTTACGCCGCCGTAAACCCCTTACCGCCTGAGTCGTAATGAGGCCCAGTGTTTGAGTGGCATTCAGAACATGCGTGTGGTTTAAAGAGAGTCTCTATATTTGTTAATGTTTATTTAAAGGAGCCCTGTGCACATTTACTAATGTGGGGAAGTGCTTTCCAATAAAGGATTACCTTGTTTATATTTTGCAAATGTAATTTTGCCTCTTACACAAAGTCTACATTTTTGCTTCACTTCTTTGGTTTTCACACTGCACAGTAGGTCTCTACTCACTGCAATCTTAATCTCAATAGTATGGTGTCCAGTAAGTGTAGTCTTTCCGCCCTAATAAAAGGAATACCTATATATTCCGGTATAGTAGTGATCTATGGGCAATTGTAGATTTTGAGTGGTCCCGTCATATTCAGGCTGTCACTCACCGGTTGGTAATCCTGGTGATACTGCAGAACCTTGACCCAGGACTTGATAGTAGAGCCCGTATTTAGACCTAACCAGGGCCTCCTCTCTGTTGAGGGAAAATAACTCTTTTTAGCAATATGTCCCCTGACTGTTCAGAAGATACAATCAAGGAGACCGATCACTCAAAAGAGCGGGAACACACACCGCTACAGACACCAGCTGAAAAGAAATGAAAATGTGTTAATATCAAGGAAGAATCGAGAATTGAACACAGATATTCTCAGTATAATAATAATAATACCTGCACTGACTACAGCTGATTCTTCCTCTAGGTAACCTAACACTGAAGACAGATATCACAATGAAATAAGTGTAAAGCTCAACTAATTATAACAGGGTAAAAACTGGATAAGCAGAAGTTTGTACTGAGCTGTTAGTCTTACCTTGTTGATTGGAGTTTACTATAGAAGGAATAAGGAAAAAGTCCACAACGACTGGTGTAAAACAACAAATGGGAAGATTAGTAGGGGAACTACTCCCGATGGCACGCGGATCACTCTAGAGTCAGGGTGGTGCACGTCCCTGCAGGGCGTTCTTGTGCACGGAGGAGGTAAGTTTAACAAGAAGGTATGAGGAAACAGTTAAACTGGTAGGAAGCAACAACACACAGGAAAGACACACTAGGTTACCCAAGGTAGAACAAAAGATACTTGTTATGCGCTTCTTCGCGCTGTAGGGTGGATGTGTTCCAAAGCCAATCCGTATAACAGTCCAGGTTCAGTACACAGGCAGGAGTGACCAAAGGCAAAAGCAGCGTCGAAGAGGATGATCCGTAGGCAGGCAGATGGTTTAGTACACAGGCAGGAGCGATCAGGGACAAAGGAGAAGGCGAAGAGAATGGTCCGTAAACAGGCTGAAGGTTCGGTAAACGGTCACAAATCTCCAAGGTAAGAATACTGAAGGTAAGTGAAGACGGAACTTCAGTAGAAACAAACAACCGGAGTAACTTGAATAGGAAGCGTACTTCCGCGTTACGTGAAACTTAATGTGTTATTCAATGCGAGGCTCCACGATTCCTATTGGATGATAGAAGGAACCTGGGAAGTTGGGAAATGAAGTCCACTTGATTCACAGGCCGTTAATGTAACCTCCAGAGTCTATGAAATGGAGCCGCAAAGAGCCATATACGGTGACATAGAAACATGCCACATCTGGCAGAACGTCGCCAGACAACATAACGGGTAGGTGTAGAAGTTCCATGAGCCGCCGGCGGTCTCTGTGGCATAACACAGGCTTTCTGCAGCATTAATATCTGTTTAGTCCCTGCTTTTCCAATCCTAAATGTGATCTAACAGTCATTTATATACTAAAAAACTGTTTATTTCTTTTTAGTCAACCAAATTGTATTTGATTCTTGTTTTTCCAATGAATTCTTTTCCCTCTCATTTAAATATTTCCATCTGTTCAAAACATACTTTTCTACTACCAGTTGAGCTTCATTATATAGTCATGCTTCCTACTGAGTATAATAAAGCTGTGTAAATGTGCAAACAGCACTCCTCTGTGTATATTTATACATTTAGGGTACGTGTTGTGCAGAAAAACATTACATTTAGGAAATGTAATTTTGCACCACATGTAAACTCAACCTTTGTGGTGCAGTTGATTTCTCTTCCCACTCACAGTTCTTTATGGCAAGGGCAGGCCTCTCTAGTAACAAATCATGAACATATATGGGGATGCTGATTAGGTTCTGGAATCACAACTCACTCATCAGTACATGTGAGTCACATTCTGTGACTGGGAATCATATAATGGGGTCTTTGTTAGAAAGAAAGTCAAAGTGACTATTCAAAATTGTTTAGATTTGGAGAATAGGTATGGTTTTCATGGGCGCACCTTGACAGAGGTGCCAAAATGCTTACCATGAGTGAGTATTGTCCAGTGAAGCATTATCTTTTTTTCATACTATATACTGAGGCTGAACCGCAACTTGAAATCTCTGTAAGCTGATCTTTCTAGCAAATTATCTTTTCTTCCCCCAATGAAATGAACACCTAGAAATGGACGTGCAGTACTACTGTGAGCGTAATATCAGATTTGGAGTGGCTGTAGGAGAATCAGGCTTTCTGTAGCATACATTTCAATGTAGGCCCTGCTTTGGAAATCTAGCTAATAAGTTACTGTCAAAACAAAGGTTCATTTTTTTTCCTCTTTCCGCCTACTGAAAAAACCTCCCCTTAATAACGGTATCTTTTTAAAAAAAAACATTTTATAGATTAAATTATTCAACAAACAATACAAACCAAACAGGCAGTGCATATATCAACAGTTTCTACATACTTTCTTCACTTCTAACCACTGCTTCCCTTATCTCTCCCCCCCTTACGAGTCTATTACTTTGCACATTCTGTTTCTGCGTCCTGTGGTACAGTCTCCCCTCCTGTAGGTTCTGCCGGGTCTCGTATTGACACAAACAGCTTGGCTATCAATGATTTCCAGGCCATCAGGGACTCGGTCTCCTCCTCCCCCCTACATTGCTCGTTTCTTGCCATACCATGGTTTCTGCTTATGCACATTTCTGCAAATCTCTCCACCACACTTCCACTCTTGGTTTGTGGCAAGTCTTCCACCCCATGGAAATTCTTCTTTTAGCAAGCACATAAGCCAGATCTTTAGATCTTTCAATTTACCCTCATGCCTGAGCTTTTGTGATCTTGGGAACCCCCCACCCCCCCAACAGACAGGCCCACACTGTGTCCACTACCATCTTGACCCCCCTTTTTTCCAGTTTCTCTTTTACTTCACTCCAGAAGCGTTTTGAAAACGGTATCTTTTAAGAAATATTTCTGCTCAGGTAAATATGTCTAGCCTTTTTGAAACTTAGATTTCTCTAACCAGTTGAGCCTCATGATAAAGGGAATAAGTGTTTGTTTTCCATTCAAATATGTCCTCCTACCCTTTCTTCTCTATGCTAACCTACACATCCTACCCCTACCCTCTCTACCCACACTCACTTACTCTACTACCACTCTGTCTACACTCAGCCGTCCCTTACCCTCACCCTCTATATCCCCACTCATGCTACCCCAGCCTATCTACCACTACCCACACACCATACCTTCATTCTCTATACCCCATCCACTGTACCTCCACCCACCTTCCCTGTCCCCAGCCTCTTTACCCCTATCCACCTACCATATGTCACCCTCACTACCCCCACTCATCTACTCTACCCCATCGTCTCGACCTCTACCCAGTCTTCCCCCACGACCCACCTTACCCCCACCCTCTCTACCACCACCCACCTACTGTACCTCACTCTAACATAACCCATCCTACTCCTACTAACCTTACCCCACCCTCTCTACCATACCCACCCTAACTCCACCCACCATACCCCTAGCCTCTCTACACCCACCTACCTATCCTACCCATCCTCTCTATCCCCACCCATCTGCATTACCCCATCCACTCTACCCACACCATCCCACCCTACCCTCACCCTCTTTACAGAACCCCCCACCAACCGCAACTTCGCCCTCTTCACTAACACCCACCCACCCTAACTTCACCCTACATTTACTCCCACCCACCCTAACTTCATCCTACCTTTACACCCACCCACCCTACATTTACATCCACCCACCCTAACTTCACCCTACCTTTACACCCACCCTAACTTCACCCTACTTTTACATAAACCTACCCACCCTAACTTCACCCTACCATTACACCCACCCGAACACCCACCCATAATAACTTCACCCTACCTTTGCTGCCACCCACCCACACTTTACCCTACCTTTACACCCACCCACCCTAACTTCACCCTACCTTTACACCCACCCACTCACCTTAACTGCACCCTACCTTTACATATATGTGTTCAAACATTACTGCTCTATTGGGTATAGATATATTTGGATTGTGTGCTACTTTTATGTAATTGTTCATATTTAGAGGTCTAGTAGTGACTTATATGTACTAATTATGTTCCTTTCTTTACAGCATTGGTGCACAATGACATCAAAGAATCAACAGGAACATGCCAGGAGGAAGGATCGTGTACAGGGAAGCAAAGTAATAAAATCTTTTAATGTTGATACTAATGTTTCATGTTTTTTGCATGTAATGGCAAT
Source organism: Ambystoma mexicanum (assembly GCF_040938575.1). NCBI lineage: Eukaryota > Metazoa > Chordata > Amphibia > Caudata > Ambystomatidae > Ambystoma > Ambystoma mexicanum. The sequence continues at coordinate 1,269,594,822 of NC_090929.1, read as the reverse complement.
TTACAAAAGTATGTTAGTGAGAACATTTTTGAGAAAGTCCAAATTCCAAATTCAGATAGAAGACATGTCAGCAAATTACGCAAATAACACCAAGCACATTTCAAGACACACTGATAATAGGGAAAATGTATCAATATCATTAGCACGTAATAAGAAACAACAGCTTTTTAAGAAGAGAGAACCTAGAACTTCTTTAGGTGTTAGACAGAGGAATACAAATATTCATTAAAACAGTTCCCCTCTGGAGTCTTTACAAATCTTTTGAGAAATGTGAAATTAAAATCTAGGCATGTGGTGAAGCATTTTCTGAAAAAGAAAGAAATTGAAAGAGTAATCAGAAAAGCTTTCCATTTGAAAAGAAAATTGCTCATTTTCATGTTGAACAAATTTAAGAAGTTAATTAAGGTCACAACACCATTCTACACAAAGGTATGAACAGTTTGTGTACGTACACAACAAAACCTTTTTTGAAGTCTTTGGTGTAGAATGGAAACACACTTTTCATACAGAAAGACTTTTTAACAATGGGAGTTACAATCAACCATGGAATGTAACACTTGTTATTGACGAGAGTGCACATAGCTATGAAGTACAAAATCATGTGATTTCTGGAAATGATGAAATCTGAAAGACAGTCACCAGTGAAGTAACATGTTTTGGACAGTTTGTGATAAAGTAACAAAAGAACCTCAGGTAAGGTCGTGTAATTCTTTGTGCAATATTGAGAAGTTTATAAAAAAAATATTTTACTTGGGCTATCCCTGCTCAACATGTTAATGCTGATTTACAGAACAAGGTGGAAAGGTTCCAAAAGCACTTGTGTGGGAAGTACAGTCAGAGAAAATATAAACGTAAAGACAAATACTATACTCCGTGTAGATGTGGCTTTCCTAGACCTGTTACACTAGTTAGTCAAGCAAATAGTCTAATGTTATCGGTTCAACATCATGTTACTGGTAAGTCCCCCAGAATATGCATCATTTAAAAAGAGATAAGGAATGCTAATTCATTAATGATTACAATCCTTTCATTGCTCAGCTTTGGAATGTAAATATTGATATACAGTATAGTACCGATGATATAACAGCTGTTGCTTGTTATGTTACAGCATACATGACAAAAGCTGAAAAGAGCAATGCAGCTGAATTATGGGCAGACTTATTAGCGGACAAACGTCTTAGTCAGATCTTCCAAGCTTTGGTCTGAAGATGCTCTCTCATAGAGAGTGTGAAAGCTAAAAAATTGCAGATCGGCAAACTAGTTTGCCTCTGTATGGACATAGCATTAATGTAGTATGGTTAAATCTTGGCCCAGCTACTACAAGAAATCGGGTACTGAAGACTTTGAGTGAAATTCAGAGTACCTGATAGTACAGAGATCTTGAAAACCAACTTTATTGATAGTTATTATCCAAATAGGTTGTCAGAGTTGCAAGATCTTTGATTGTATGAAGTAGCAGAATGCTGCTCATATCGAAACATTGAAGCAAACAATGACTGAGGACGGTTTACATGGATGTACTGGTTGCCTAGTGAGACATGAAAAGCCAAGTTTCATCAACCACATGAAACTGTCTTGCCAAATTGCAGAGCAAAAGGAATTACTTTATTTTTGCAGTTGTTTTTCTTATGGCGCGCAGAGAGTGAATTGCTTGGAAGTGTTCAAACTTTTGAACAATCATTTTTTTGCACACAAAACATGGATTACATATCCAAGGTTTGAACACTACTTAGTGTAAGAAACCTGAAGTTGTTCCCACTCCTACTCCTGTTGGATCCTCTACGCAGGTGCCCAAGGAAAGGCCATCGCTCTTGTTTCCTGACCCTGGGGGTGGAGAAGCGAGGGAGGATCACCTGGGTGGAGGGTCCTTGAGGATTGGGAGTGGCAAACCCTAGGTACCCTCCTTTTTCTATGGATGACAAACCTAAGCCTCCCCAAAATGCATGGGCTATTATAAGCCTGTAACCCTCACTTTCCCTCATGTGACATTTGACAGTACTGGGACGAGGAAGAGATGACTAGGAGTAATGACACCAACATGCATTTACACCACTTTGGTACTGAGACGAGACTAAGGAATAGCATTCAACTCCTGCTTTATTACTAAATCTACAGTGGGAGTATGTTATGTTGGTTTGACTTTCCAACACTGCTAGATTCTCTTCTTTTGCAGAGTTAAGAGCAAACATTTAATTTGAATATAGGCTAACCAGTTGCTTATTTTATCTTGCTATAAGCTTTCCAGGAGAGGTATAAGGTCATGGTGAGGAGCATACAGTACACATAATCTATTATATTCTTCAATGCATGAAACGTCAGCTGTCACTTTTGTTTCATGAAAGTTTATTCAAAATAAACCTTCAATATGTTTTACACATGAAAAGGCCAAATATGACATTCCTTCTTTGAACACTGCATCACCAATGTCAATCAGTGCTGCTTCTAAAGTCAACCCTTAGGATTTATGAATAGTGATTGCATATGCAAAGTGTGCTCCTTTCACAAAGGTATCCTTAAAAAGCATGAAGTGTGCAGACGTCTGTGAAATCAATTGAGGTTCCTCTGCACAATCAAACTTTACAAGAATATGTTCAATATTTGTACTGTGAGGAAAAGTGAGAATTGTATCCACTCTTCCCTTTGCTCCATTGACTAGACCAATTTCTACATTCAAGTTCCTCTTTAACATTACTCGTGCACTGACGCACAGTTTCAAAACTGATTCTAGACATGCTGTTTTAGAAATGGAATTGTCTAATTGAATTAATCGTGTCATTGCTCTTTTTATCTTACTCTAATGCCATACGACGGCCAACTAAAACATTGCAACATTTGATCTATATAATGTCTTGCTTCTCAGAGAGCAGCATTGTAGCATTGAACTTGTCACACTCTCCAAGTGTACAAACACATCAAAGCAGCACAAGAAATGTTCTTTTCTTGAAGAGTCAACATGACATCAGGTGCAGGTCAACCTGCATGAAAAATGTTAACAATCTGTCTCCCTTTTAAGAATATTTTCATGTTTTCCTCAAGGATAGCTATACAAATCAAATCTGCAGATTGATTCATATTAATGGTAAATTCCTGGAATTCAAAACAATTCAAAAGGTTGAAATTACCAATGCTACCTATAGTTATTTGACTATCCTTTGGTTGCAGCATCTTGAAGACTGGTTGACTTTTCACAGGAGTTAATTGTAACAAATCTCAAAAAACGAGGACATTTTTACCTCCAAGCAAAATGTCATTGTAAGTCTTCCGCAGGGCTGGACCAGTACGGGAGTATCACCTGGATGTGGGGTCCCTCTGGAGTGGGAGTGGGGCACCCGGAGGAGAGATGTTCTATCCCTACAACACCCTCATTCTATGTACTATCTAGCAACCTTATACCCCCCTTTTCCTACACACACTCTGCTGCATGGACAAAGTGCTTCAGAGAAAGACAGACTCACACACAACCATTCCGTTTGACATGTCCCAATATCAGGACAAGGCAGAGTCAGGCACTTAACCTTGATGACTCGCACCTGAATCCTGTTACCTTTGCCCACTGGGATAAAAGGCGGAGCATGAGAGCACCCAGAGAGCAAGGCAAGAAAGGCAATCAAAGCAAGCAAGATTAGTAGAACAGAAGGGCAGGAAATCCCAGGAAGGCAACGCAGTATGGAAGTAGAGCAGACCTGACCAAGAGCCGAATGAGAGGCCCTGGACCTACTAGCTGTGAGGTGAAGGTTGCTACTGAATCCAAAAGCGACAGCTCCCTGCCATTGCTGCAGAAGGTCACGGCAGTACAGCCTTCATGTACAGTGTGAGAACTTGTAGGGAGGCTAGCTGTGCTGGGCCAAAAGCCTTGACTGAACATGAGTCTTTTGATAAGCCGTATCAGCTGCTGCAGGTGAGTGGGAAGAGAGACCGGCTTGTGATAATGAATAAAAAGGACAGTTATGTTTGAAGTGCTCGTTAGGTTGTCGAGAAACCGTGAGCAAAAGCACATTTCTAACAAGGATGAAGAATGCCAAGATTGTGCATTTGAAAGTAAGCTGCGAGAGAAATTAACTAAGAAAGGAGATGAATAGTCAAAGTCGTCATATGAGGAAAAAGTCAAAGGGTACAAACCCCCTTCGTACAGTCAAAGGTCTTTGACAAGAAGAGAAAGGAACTATAGATAACAGAAGGCCTTGGGAGAGGAGGCCGGTATAAACCTTTCAACTGTATCCAGTATTGTGGGTTGCTCATATGACGGCAGCCATGATAGCGAGAAACTTGATTATGAAAAGTAATTGTGAAAAGTAAAGGCGCTTGCTACAATAGAACAAAGTGGCCCGGCGAGACACGATCACCTATTGGAATTCTCTGTAGCGAACTGGCAAGTATATGAAAGTGAAAGTGTGAAGGATTGCAAAGAAACAAGTGGATGCTGATGGTTTGAAGGCTCACGCCTGATCAAGGGAAGCCAGAACTGTCTGCAGAGGAAGGTCTGAGCCCGGAGGAGGGGGACCTGAGTGAACAGATGTAAGTAAACCGAATATTTGTTTAAAAGGACATTAAGAATTCCTGAATGCTAAAAGTTAACTGAACTGCGATTTGAAGGCTACAATGAACCCGACGGAGGGATGCCAAGTGAAAGTAAGGGAAAGAGAATCCCAGGTTTTGTTGATAAAGTGATTGAAAAGTGTGGTAAAGACAAAGGTGAACCCAACAAAGGGGTATCACGAGAAAGCTGAAGAGGAGGGGAATCCTCCATGGCGAGAGCTTGGGATGAGTCTTGCGCTGTGAGGCAAAAGACACTGATTCGAGGGATCCTGCCTTTTTGGAAGAAAAGGCTTCTGTATGCCTATAGACTCAAGGGGTGCTCACAGTCATGCCACTGTTCCGTCTTGTCCCGTGATGCTATGTGGGGAAGGGAGTATATTAGTTCAGCAGTCCTGAACTACCGAAACCCTTTTGGACATTTTAGTTTGCATTATACTCTTTTGTTATACATATCATTGTCCTTCACCCTTTTATTTATGTAGAGTAAGGATTTGGCAATAGTTTTTTTTAGTATAGGCCATTTTGATTTGACACAACACCACTAGGACAGCGCTTTCTTTACTTTGATGGTTGTAGCTTGCTCCCATCTTAGATTTAGGCTTAGTTTAGGCATTTTTCTCACCCTTATACAGTTTAACAAACAACCTTGGATTGTACTCCTTGTGTCTGTTGTGCTTCTGATAACCATGCCTCCCTTACATATGGTCTCAGAATGGGATGTGAGTCAATGGATACAAATTGAGAACCCATGTTATTGATAGTCATATCACCACAAGGGGAAAATAGGATTATTGAAATTAATGAGTCTGATCATATTTTTACCCTTAAGGAAGCCTTACGTACCCAACTACATATCCCAGTTAACCGACAAGACTTGCTTTTCAAAGCTGAGGTCCTTTTGGATACTCTTTTGATCTCCCATCATAACATCCAACAGTGGGATTGGATAGTCCTAAGAATTAGACCGCACTGTGACTTTATTAGACCTGATGCTTTCAGTGCCTCCTTTCCAGAACCATTTTTCATTGGGGCTAATTCTACTGTGAAACCCAGAAGACGGGAGATAGAACTTAAGCAACCCAGATCTCCTCCTTCTCAAGAATCAGGCTCAGAAGAGTCAGATGATTTTGAGACCTTCTCAGAAGAACTTGAAACTTTATTTATTTCGAAAACCAGGAGTACCTCTGGGGAAACACTTACCCATTCCGTAGAGATGGCTGACCTAGACGCCCTCATGACCCAATTGGTTGCCCATCAGATGCTGGTGGAAGCACGTCTACAAGAGAACTTGATGAAGTTAGTTGAACTGCAAGCTAGACCCCTATTGCCACAAGGGATACTCCAGCCCTATAAGGAAGGTGAAGATTTAGGGAGTTGTTTTTCTCAATTTTGAAAGGTTGGCCAAACAACTAGGTTGGGAGGAAAACCTTAGGAAATGTTATTTGGGGCCCATAGTAAAGGGAGAACTGCAAGAGGGGCTTCTCAAACAACCAGAAGTTAGATACATTCAATGATGCATATGCATGTACAATTTGCTGGAAGCAATTGTGAATAACTCAAAATGTTTTATTAACTTCTGGTTGTTTTCAACATTAGATGGTGTGCAGGGTACGTGAGTGCCCTTCACCATGGGGCACTGTGTTCTGTTCCATAAGGGTGGCAACCGCCACAAACCGAGGACTGTGGATGTGGATTGGAATACAAGATGGAAGCATCAGTCTGTAACTGCGGATATCTAGCTCAATTATTTTGCTCTTTGTTACTGTAGGGAGGTGGGTTTTCCACAATTTTATTACTTCTACAAGAACATCTTTTTGAATGTGTATGCCAGACCTGTCATCCTTATTCAAAGACAAAACACTTGAAAGCACTCTAAGCTCTGTTGCAATCTCCTTCGATATTGGCAGAGTGAGGAATTCCTGGACTCTGCACATGTCGTTGTGGAAAGCTTTTGACATTAAAGATGGTTTAATCTTCATCATTGTAATCATCATCATATATATCCCATAATGGAGCCTCTGATTGAGGTGTAGTCCCCTGGGTGCTGGCCTTGAAGATATATCAAGAGTGATTGGCAATATGGGATCTGAGATTACCACTGGGAAGACCATGTCCATGATGGGAACTGATGTAGACAACATCTTCGGAGCCCTAGGAAGCATTCTTGGCTGTTGTAGTGGGATACATCGGCTGATTAGGTGGAGTAGGCATTGTCTGTGGAATTACTTCCTTAATAAGGTTTTGAAAGTAGCCCACCATGGGTTCCGAATGAGTATCTGTTGGAACCTTTCAAAACATCTGTTGCCCGAAGAAGATGAAGCTGTAGGTGTCCATGATGATAACAGTGTCCAATTTGAGATGTGAGCTGGGTGCCACGTAGGGTGCCCGATGCGGGCAGTGACCCAAATCTCATTGAAGATGAGGAAATCGGGTGGACATCTGCCATGTTGTGAATGGAGACCAATCCACTCTGACAAAAGATGCTTTGCACACTGTAGGAGGCAAATCAATCTGAGGAGTATGGGAGCTTAAGGAGTCTGCTGAGTTCCCTGGTTTTATCCTGACATCTGGCCACCATTTTCGTTGGGGGGCAAGGGGTGTGATATTGCTCCTTAGACCTCTCTGAGGTATTTGTCCAGGCCTTGGTCTGTGGCTTATCCTTTGCTTTTGGTGCCACATCAGCTCCCTTGTGCATACTTGTGCCAGCCCTATCCGTTTTATGGGCCAAGCTCTGCACCTGAAGTGAGAAGCAAAGAGGCATGCTCAATACAGAGCTCGATTTAACAGGCTCGTATTGGCCCCTGGGGCGAGCCCCGGTTGCCCTGTTGGAGTCCTCAGAGCGAGCTCCGGAAGGCTGTTGACCATCAGGCTTACTGAACCTGGTAGACTTCAAATGCTGAGGCGCTACCTTGGGTCTGGTAGACCCGGTTACAAACTCTGACGTGCCCGTTGGTCCCATGCACCATTAACAGTCTGTGAGGCCTCGGAGCAAGCTTCAGTGTCAGGTCCTGAAGAATCCATGGTGCAGGCACTGGTCAAAACCTGTGTGGCCTCAAGGCAAACTTTGTTCATGCAGGGGCTAGCTGCTAAAGGACTAGCATCCCTCCAGCTTGCACAGGGTGCCATACTCACCTTTCTTGAAGCATTCGATGATACAAACTATTTGGTGTACCCTGGTGGGGACGCGCAGAAATCCTCTTTCCAGCGTGCTAATTATGCATAGTGCCTTGGGAGAAAACAGGTGGCAAGAAGTACAGGCCACCCACCTGTGGTCGGGGCCCAAGCGTTCCAAACAGCATGTGTGGCAGTCCACTGCCACGTAGTGCCTGCCGCATGCAGTCCACTGCCACGTAGTGCCTGCCGCATGAAGCACAGGCTGTGAAACCTGTTACGCCCATCATAAACGGATCCACGGGTGTTGCCGGAAGGTAAAGTGGAATGGAAAAAAGGTAAAGAAAAATTCCCTGTGTGCTGCACTGAGAATCCTATCTCGTTTAAGCAGAGAAAAGGACTAACAGGTGTTGCCTGAGGGTGGAGTCAGTGGGGCTGGCCATGTCCATGCTACTGCGCCTATCGCGAAACACAAAAAATCCTTAACTGTAAGTAGCCACTTTTATGCTATGCTAAAAGAACTGTGGTCCCAGCCCCAAGGATGGACACCCATAACTGCGGAGGAAAGGGAACGGGACGTAAGAGTAATGGTAATTGCATTATGGGGTCAACCACTACTTACTCCTATATGTACCTGATCCTCTGCATGCAATGATAAACAGTTACAAAGCAGAGTGTAATTGTGAAGAGTAAATGAAGATGAAATCACCTTTACTCTTCACTTTTACTTTCCTCTTTGTAACAAGAATAACGCTGCCTGCAAATTATGCTTTGCAGGCAGTGTTTTATGATGGATCCCAATGGAATCTGCCTGGTCATCAGCAGGGTGCTCTCCCAAAACAAGGAGGAAAGCAAAGCGCAGATGTAAAATCCTCTTTGCTTCTTGGTTATGCCTTGGAAAAGCACTAAAATGAGCTGGAGCCACAAATGCAGACTAAAAGCAATTTTACACTTTCATTTTCGGCACCTCTCATTTTAAAATGACCTCTATAATGTCCAAGAACACCTGTGACACATCATATCTGAATGGAAAAACTGATTTATTAGCAATAATGATTTAACACATGTTTTTTCTTCTTTGTAGGAAAGGGTTGGATGAATACCTATTGGATGGGGTACCAACTCAAAATGGGAGATTTTAGGACAACAGTGACAGGATGTAAAGATACATCAAATTAAAAGAAAGGGTCTAAACTGAATGGAAATACTGTATTTAGCCTTTAAACCACTCCCTATTCTAATCCACCCAGTCTCGGGGGAATCTGAACCTCGGAACGCATCCTTCAATGCACTCATAATCTGAAGGATGTTTTAAGGGCCCAGCACACTTCTTGATTTCCTCTTGGCAGGTGTTCCAACACTGAGAAGTCTTCTACAAATCTGTAGTCTTAATGGACTCTTACTGGGGAAACTCCGTTCTGCTACCCCTCTTGCCCTATATATCACATGAAGTGCCTTATAAAGCCAATACCCCGTGGGTCTGATTCATGGAACCTTTTCCTACGGAAATTCGCCATTATAAAGCACTTCCATTAATCAGGCCCATCTTCCCCTGCTTGCCTCACAGAGCTCTTTCATGTTTTCATGGGCTAAGACCCTGAAAGATGCCCCTCTTAGCCCTAGGTGTTTATTGGGTAGGATTTTCCCACCCAGGTACTTGGGAGGCCGCAGTAATTATAACCCTCTACTCCCACCCATGGCCAAGGTTAAGTGCCCAAGCGTGCAAACATTTGTTATTGGCTCTGGTGGCTTTGCAGGTAGCACAAGTACTGGGGTTGTGTTCGCACATTCCAGTCTAAGGCTCCTTCTTGCAGGCTTCTTAGACTAGCCTTCCCTACAAGACCAGCCCTCTCTACCGTGTCCCTCCTTTTAATGTTGGCACTGATGTTTGTTATGCATGGTTCCCTGATTGAGCACGCATTCAGTCTCAATAGTAAAATAATATAACAATTGTGTCAAAAATGCTTCTTCAAGGCCTGGAATTCTCGAGCTCTCTACCCTCTTTACTCGCCATTCCTTCACCCACTCCTCTCCCTTCCCACGCTGCGCCCAACTCTTTGTTCTCTCAGTTCTCTGAGACCTGCTTCATGCAAAATACCAAATCAATAAATGATACTTCATTTAGCTTTAGCTACATTTTGAAAAGGCAGTGGATCGGGTGAATTAAAACCTTGCCATCCCTCTTTTGCATTTATCCATCCTACACCCATTTGAAAAGCATGAGTTTGCAGAGCTTTCTTTAAACAATAACACAGTACGTTTTAACAGGAGCGACCTTGGAAGATTGCCAGTCTACATTTCGACCTTGAGCCAGTTCTTGCTCTGCCATGCAGAGGGTTGCAATCATTTGTTCAACTATAAGGAATCCAAACGTGCCCAAAGGCAGACACAGTTACAAATGTCCCGCATGAGTTTCGGAGTAGTCCTTTACTGTAAGTGTGGCATGTGAAGTGACAGAGCATGACATATTCACTGAATATCAAATTGTGTTGTGGCACCGGGAATGCGTCTAGCTTCACACAGCCAGAATGGGATCCACGAGCTACCTTTTCCTATATTCACCAAATCATTTTCGAGATAGTCATGCTGAAAATGACGTTTTTTTTCAGAGTGCTCCAAAAGCCAATCATTTTTACTTTTGCACAGGAATTATATAAGCATTTGACAGCATATGCTCTGACACGGTATTCCTGTTATATAACATTATTGTAATTAAATACCAATGTGCTCACATCATTGGCATATTTAGGAATGAAAGTGGAGTGTTTATGCTGTTGCCAGATATTTCCATGAACACCCGAGGTACTCGTAGCATTGCCAGATAATGCAGTTACAAGCCCAGTTATGCACATACTTGTCAGGTATTGCCCTCAGACAATAGCCAAGTGCTGTAGCCATTGCATGTTTAAGAGGCTTTTATGTAGTGCAGGCCTAGCAATGAAGCAACAGAGAGCTGTACAACATATGAAGCAATAGCAGGGTAAAGTAATATGGATACAATTAGAAGGGGAAAACTATTAAGGGTGCACTAGAAGGGGGGCATGTCTTGGGAGCCGAACTGCACTGATTTGTGCATGCTTATCTCTCTGGTTGACCAAGACATCTGGTGGTAGATCTGCTGTTGGAAGCCACCGATGATAGTACTGGGAGGTCCAGAAGTTGTGTGATGGGTCAGTGCCTCACCGGGAGCTTTAATTTTCGGCAGATCTGCTCAAACACAGGAGATCGATGACCAACGTGGCTTGGCCTGATTCATTGGCAACGCTGCCAAGATGGCCGCCTCAGTGCACTAGTGGGTCCCCTTGGCAAGGACTGAAGAATGTCGGGCAATGCACGACCAGAAGAGAGAGACGTGGAGGGAGATGACCTCAGCCTGGGGGAATCACACTGGCTAGTTGCACATTGAGGTGGACACTTGTGGACTACCGGGGATACGGGCACCCCAAGGGGATGTAAAAAATACCTTGATTGAGCAGAGGAGGCGCAGAGCTGTGGATCTCAACCACAGTCACAACTTGAACACAGGTGCCCGGGGTCACCCGTTTAGATAGAGGATCGGATAAAGGATAGGTACGTATTAGCTGGAAACAGTTGGAAAGGCAGACATTAGCCCCTCCCTGGTTATACCGTTTGGAAAGATGATCAGTACGTTGAACAACGGGTGAGCAACAGAAGATCACTGCAGTCAGGAGGGGACGGTTAGACACAAACAGGAAGAGGTGGCACAACCACTCTAGAGACCGTTCAGCCACATCAGCAGGTGGTCTATTTGGTAATCCCTTTCCGCAAGCTTATAGATACAATGCCGAATGAGAAGGCTAGTAGGCAGAGCAAAATGGATCATTTCATGCAGGGTGCACAAGTAACAGTGAACACGCGTGGGTCTCCAATATCACCACAAACGTCTACAGGAGTCTGAATGGATTTGGTTCAAACTGCAGGCGTGGAGAAATTGGTAGCAGATGTCATAGCTACATTGAAGACTCCATTGGAGATGAAAATAGATGAGGTGAGAATAGATATGTCCCTAATACGGCAGGATTTACATAACCTGTCAGACAGGGTCAATGAACAAGGGAAATATTGAAGATAGTATTGACGATGGCTGCTACTCGCCAAGATGCCTTTGGGTGTACGTGCGCTTTACTAAGTTTCCATAACATAACATAACATCTACAAGATCAAATGAAAGACCTAAATGCATGCACCAAAATCCTGGCAAACAGAGTGGAAGAAGCGGAAAGTAGGGTGAGATGGAATAATGTCCACATTGTGGGGTTGGCAGAGGGGGCCAAAAGTGATGATCCCACTAATTATGTGGACAACATAGTACTGCAATCCATAGGCACTGGGGAGTTATCACAGGCTTTCGTAGTGAAAAGAGCTCACCGGGTGTTAACTAGACAACCACCACCAGGAGAGCCACCAAGAGTTATTATAGCAAATATTATGAACTTTAAGGCTGATGAATTGATATTACAAGATATGTGTGATGGAGGTCGAATCCATGGAGGCACAGAAGCACTGGTAGTTTTTACAGACTAAACATGGCAGGTGTAGACGCGGCACAGAGTGTTTGATAGAATTACATCCATAATGAGGCAAGCACAAATTAGGTATATGCTGTTATTCCTGGCAAAATGTAAAATTCTACATGAGGGGAATTCAATCTTTTTTGACTCACCGGAAAATGCTCTGCTTTGGCTTCAGAGACAAGGATTTGTTATCAGCATAGAGGATGTCCCTGTGAGAGGCAGCAAAGTGTGCATGCAGAACTGAACAAAATACCCCAAACTAGGGAAAAGAAACCGAGGTTTGGGTACTACGGAAGCCTAGGATGAAGGAGAAGTAGCTGGTGCAATAATCGTGCAGGTGGATGCTGGCCCTCCATCAATATAACATTTTGGTTTCTAAAGGTCTGGGTTGCGTATTGCAGAGTTGAGAACTGGAATGAGTTGGACTGATAAATATTAAGTAGTACCACAATAGACGTAGGCTGAAGGCAAGTTAACTTGATACGAGAACTTGGTCGGATGGAAATATTCTGGACAAGTTCCCTGGGAGCTACTTACAGCCCTATGTGGCTGCTGGTGAAGGGACCAGGAGGTCCTGCTGGCCAGTCATTGGGCCTGGCTTTTTTTTTCCGAAGTACAGTATCTTAAACACTTTGGGGGGTGGCTGACCAGCACATGCGCCACCGGGCCTGGTGGTTGGTGACCCATGTTTATGGGGTCTCCCACAAGGTATGACCAGCACATATGAGCATGTTTGCTCGGGGACTCTTGGATGGTGGTTTGCTATCGAGAAGTTTAAACGTTGTTAGAGTTGCATTTGTTTTACTGGGGCTGGTTATACAACTTAAAATCACAAATGCTGCCACAAGGACACGAAGATTGCTCTCTGATAGATCTGACACAGGGGGGGTGGGCTTCCAGGTATGAGGAGCAACACAAGCTGCTTTCCCGGGAGAGGACCGAAACAGGCATATACCAGCTGCAGAAGGGGGGTTCTATTTTACATTCCAATATAGCTGGGTTGATCAAATGTATGTTTGGAATGTGTGTAGTCTGAACAGCTTTAGCATGATATGTAGGATAAGAGTTTATTCACAGAAACAAGGGGCGGAGATTGTCTTTATTCAGGAGACACACTTACTCCCATATAAACTAGACTCAATGAGGGTGGGGCTGGCTATGGTTCTGCATACGCCTCCTATGCTAATGCTAGAAGTGTTTTGATATGAGTGGCATATCTCACTGCGTGTTCCGGTGTCACATTCCGACCCGGAGTAGATTTATAATAGTGTGGGGACTCATATGCACCCAATGTGGATAATGAATAATTTATTTCCTAAACTTCTGAACAAGTTTGCTAACTATAGGCAGGAAGTTTGGTTGTGGGGTGGAGATTCAAATTGCACGATTGGCCAGAGGGCTGATAGGTCGGTAAGCACTACACATATATCCAAGGCATCATCTAAAATTCCTAAAGAGGAATTTAACTAACTGGAACTTGGTTGATTTGTGGAAGGTGTCGGGTCTGTACATTAATTGCTTCTCTTTATACTGAACTCCACAAGGGATATATACAAGAATTTACCACTTTTTCTTAGAAAGGGACCATGTTCACATGTGTAAAGGTATAAGATTTTTGGGAAGGACAATACTCGTTCACTCCCCTCTTGAGTTGATATTTCACATGCAAGAAAATAGAGCTTGTGTCCCTATGTGGAGACTGGGTGGAAGGACTGCGGGACGGATCCTACAGGGAAGACCTGAGATCACCTATTGCAGATAGCTTTGAAATAAATTGGGGTCGGTCTGATGTACAGGCGTAGAATGGGATACTTTCAAATTAGTGATATGGGGTTTCTGTATATCTTCCATGCATGATGTACATGCCTCATTAAGAGTAAAATTGCATGATATAGAAAATAGGATACACTCGATAGAAAATGGGAGAGAACGTCCTATGGGTAAAGAGAAAGAATTGCTTGAGTTGCAGAAAAAATGCATCCCCCAACTTGTTAAACATAATTATAGGGTAGGTGCGAGTAATCTACATAGGGAAGCGGATAAAGTGGGAAGGTCACTGGCTTGGTTGCCTAACGAGGAAACGAGAACTCACATAATATCCAAAATTAGAAACATAGAGGAGAAAATGGTTAGTCAGCAAAAGGACATAAATGAGGCATTTGCGCAGTATTACGAATAGCTATATTCATAACAAACAGCATGTGAAGAGACAGAGTTCATAAATACATTGGGATTAATAGATCTGTCCACACGAAAGCCTGCCCTATTGGCAGAACTGGATGCAATGGAGCCGGATGGTTTCCCAGCAGAGTTTTATAAAACATACAGTGGTGAAATTAGTGAAAAACTGCTAAAAGTCTTCCAAAGGGCCTATGACACAGGTTTACTACCCACATAAATGGGAGAAGCACTAATAGTCACTCAACCCTAACCGCGTAGAGATCACTCAGCTATGGAGTCATATCGCCTCCCTCTCCATGTTAAACACTGATGTCAAAATCTTGAGCAAACTATTAGCCAATAGGCTACAATGGATGGTAACTGGGTTGGTGCATCCTGATCAGACAGGATTCATGCCCAAAAGGAACACATCACTTAGCCTTAGGCGACTTCACCAAATCATAGCATGTACTAGGGAACGGACACAAGATTGCTCAGAACTCTCCCTGGATGCATAGAAAACATTCAAATTGGTGAGGTGGGAGTGCATGTGGGCCACGCTAGCCAAGTTTAATGTGGACCCAGAGATGATTACATGGATTCAACTATTGTACTAGTCTATTACCGCTAGGGTATAGGATGGGAAAACCTATATCTTACAAGTGGTCGATACGGAAGGAGACAAGGCAGGGATGTCCTTTTTCTCCAATAATATATGCCTTGGGACTGGGACCGTTAGCATGTGTGTTGAGATCAGACATGGTAGATGCTGAAATACAGGTAGAAGGGGAGGTCCTCGTCATATATGCGAATGACATGCTTTTGTATGTCTCAAACCCGGCTAACGTCCCGATATTGTTACAGGTGCTCGACTCATTTAGTCTGTTGTCCGGATACGTATCAACACAAACACATCTTGCATTTTCTCATTGACGCCAATGACACAGGAAGCCAGAGTAGGAAGAGAGGATCTGCCGATAAAATGGAAGATGACACTTTTACATATCTAGGAATTAAAATTAGGAGTGATTTTCGGGATATGTATGTTGACAATATTTTGAGGCAATAGAAGGGATGCAAAAATCATTGCATTTATGGAATGCTCTGCCCCTCTCTTTAATGGGCAGAATAGCTCTCACGAGAATTATCACTGTACTGTGCCTTCTGTATTATTTCACTAATGCGCCTTATGTAATATCATAAACCATGTTCACGGAACCAAATACTCTTGTGAGAGAGGTACTTTGGACAAGGAATTGCAGGAGGGTGGCTTTAACTACATTGCAGAGGAATTACCAAACAGGGGGCCTGCAAGTACCCAACTTTGAATTATATTATTTAGATGCCTAAATGCAGTTTTTAGCTCAGTGGGTATGATATAAGGAGACACCTGAACATAGATTTACTGGAAAAATCTGTTAGGTCATATACACTCAAGGAAATATTGTGGGTATCACTTAAAGGGGGAAGCAATGGACTCCCTTACTTGTGCTTGGAAAGGCAATATGGGAACAGGCACAGGAGGTTCTGGGGGACCCAACTTTGTATTCCCTCGAGTATGTGCACACACAGCAGGATGGTGCTGGAAAGCTGCCTGTTAAAGGGTTTATCTGTGTGGGGGGAACTTTTTGAAAACTGCAAATTAGTATCATTCATGGCTCTCTGCAATTCCTGGGACGTTAATGAAGGGGATGTTCTTTTCAATGCTGGATCACTGGTAGAGCACGGAAACAATGGTCGCTGTTACCAAAGGAACCGGAGAGAAACCCCTAATAACAGGCATATATGAACTATGTTAGCCATTGTCGCATATCAACAATCCAGGGGTGGAAGGATAGCTCAGGGGCAACACGTTTGTCTTGGAAGCAAGACAATGCAGTGCCACACAGGTTTGAATCTCGATCCCATGCTTAGAAACCACTTGCTGGCATTAAGTGTGTTATAAAAGAATATTTATACAATTATAATTATAATTATATTGCAAGGGAATACCAAGAGACCTGAATTGAAGAGTAAGGCAGACTGGAAGGGAGATTTGGAGATCGTTTTTGAGGAGGAGACACAATGGGATAGTATATGTAGATATTATGGCGAATCACAGGATTCTGCCACCTCTCCCCAGGGGGAGCCATTCCCTGTGAGGCTACGGAGGTGAGCCTGCTATGCAATACCCTTCCTAGGGGTAAAAACAGGTGGGATCTCACCATGGGGACAAGGACTCAGGTTCTTATTGGGGACTCCTATAGCCAGATATCCCTAAACCATCTTCAAAGACCTCTACCGAAGAAAGACATGAAAAACAAATTCGGATTTGTTATTGTCATCCAAATGCTATAATGGTGCCTGTGATGGAAAACTTGAGTCATACTGAGATGAAGAAAACCATTAGAAGAATAATGATCACAAATAAATCAGAAAGGAAGGATTTCAGTCAGGGATTTTAGCTAATAAAAAATGGGGCAATTTGCGCAAGGCAGACCTCTGTGGATTCCCACGGGTGTCCTCTTTTCGGAAATGCATGGGGTTCATGTGTGGTTCGCGGTGTGTTTCGGTGGGTGGCCAGAGCGAAGTGTCTGAGAATTGTCTTTATTTCCAGCCAATTTCAGAGACATTTCCCTCTGTCCACTCACCGAAACACGTTGCCAACAACGGATGTCATACCTTCCCGCGTTCCCACAGGTGTCCAGAGGAAAACGGTACCTCACATGTGTGGGTGCACCTACCGGGGCACAAAAGGAAAAGGCTAACCCACTGGTAACCCCAAGCCTTTCAGCACAGCACATTTTGTTTATGTGGGCAACCTACAGATTTGGGCCTAGGGTGTCGAAAGCCAGCAAGGAAAACATCTGCCCCCAGGGGTCTCCATACATGTGGCCCCATGCTTTGGGGTCTCGGGGGGGGGGGGGGAGATGTCTGCTTACCTAGTAAACTGCTTCCCCTCCCCCCGCTTTCAAAAGACATCCCTGGTGACTAGTGGCATTGCTGCCCACAGATCGAGCGCTCTGCACCCGATCCGTGAGCAGCAATGCTTACACAAATGGTGTCGTTGGAAAGGGGAGAATCTCCCCTTTCCAATGACACCTGCCTCGATCTCCAGCTTGAAATACAGCCAGAGATCGAGACATAGGGAGAAGGGTACTCAGCTTCTCTCTTCACCGTGGCAGCCCGAAATGGCTGCCGCAGTAAAATTACTTTCACTTTCACGGCAGCATGCATTACGCATGCCGATGTGAAATTGAAGGTAATCCAGCCCCCTGGCAGTGAGGGGGGTTGGATTACAGTTATGAGCAATCCCTGCTTTGCAGGGATCGCTCAAAACAAGGTGCCAAAAAGGACGAGCTATCTCGTCCTTGGCATCCTGGAGGTAATCCCAAGGGTGAAATATCTCGTCCTTGGCACTTAAGGGGTAAAGGAAACCACTTGGGGCTGGTTCATGCTCAGTGAGCAGTTGTACATTGATTGTAATCCATTTTTGACCTGTTTCATGTGCTCCTGTGTAGGGGTTTGCGCGCTTTTTAAAATCATTTTGTTGACTAGTTTGTGCTATTCTGGTTCGTTTCTCTTGTGTTTCTGTGGCTTCTCACCTTGTTTTTCTCAGCCGGCCTGCATCTACAGTGTGCAGTCCCTGGGGTGTAGTCCTTTGTTTATTTCTAGCTTTCTTCATGTACCCACGTACCCCTCTTGCAATTGGTTGGAAAAGTCAGGTGTGTCTCTGCCTTTGTTCCTAGCAGCCATTTCCACTTGCCTTCTGGACTGTAATGTAGAAGGATCCCTTAAGGAAACCACTTGGAAAGCAGCCTTAGGGGTTGGTTGATGCTCAGTGAGAAGTTGTACATTGATTGTAATCTGTTTTGGACCTGTTTCATATGCTCCTGTCGAGGGGTTTGTGTGATTTTTTTCAAAAGTGTTTTGACTAGTTTGCGCTATTGTGGGTTTCTCTTGTGTTCCTGTGGCTTTTCACCTTGTTTTGCTGAGATCGCTTGCATCTACTGCGTGCAGTCTCTTGGGTGTAGTCCTTTGTTTATGTCTGGCTTTCTTCCTGTCCCAACCCTCCCCCCTTGCAATTGGTTGGAAAAGTCAGGTGTGTCTCTGCCTTTGTTCCTAGCAGCCATTTCCACTTGCCTTCTGGACTGCAATGTAGAAGGGTCCTTTAAGGAAACGACTTGGAAAGCAGCCATTGGAGCTGGTTGATGCTCAATGAGTAATTGTACATTGATTGTCATCCATTTTTGGCCTGTTTCATGTGATCCTGTGGAGGGGTTTGTGTGCTTTTTCCAATCGTTTTTTGACTAGTTTGCTCTATTCTGGTGGATTTCTCTTGTGTTTCTGTGGCTTCTCACCTTCTTTTTCTGAGCTGGCCTGCATCTAGAGTGTGCAGTCCCTGGGGTGTAGTCCTGCATTTATTTTTGGCTTTCTTCTTGTTCCCACCCTCCCCCCTTCCAATTGGTTGGAATAGTCAGGTGTGTCTCTGCCTTTGTTCGTGGCAGCCATTTCCACTTAACTTCTGGACTTTTTTCAATTTCTCTGCCACACTTATATGACCTCTCTCTTGCCTCTTTTCTGTGATTGGCTGTCTCCCTCCAGGAGGCAGGCTCTTAACCACACCTCCTAGGGCAGCCCACTGCCCATACAGCCCAAGGCAAAGGGCAACTCCCAAAGAAGCAGCCCCAGACCGTGTTTGCCCATGTTCGCCCGAGAAGCCAGGAGCCAGTCGTCAACCAGCAGCGACTGACAAGATAAGTGTGGTCTGGGTGGGGAGAACAACAATCACTGTATTCCAAAAAGCGGTGCCTTTCCTATTGCCTACACAACATAAGCATACCAAAATCAGCCAACAAGTATAGAATACCCCTTCACTGCTGTGTCCCATACTTAGGCGTCCTCCATCTATTCACATACCTCAAATCTATGTGTTTGCACTTCTTCTGTGCCTCCAATTCAGATATTCATATTCTGTCCTAGTGAAGTTTAGCCATGCGTCACACTCAGATAGAAGATTTGTGAAGACAAGCTTTGTGTCACATTTAGACAACTGTAACACTAGCTTGCGTTACATCTAGACAACTGTAACACTAGTTTGTGTCCCACCTCCACTCATCTGGGTGGTGACCGGGACACTCCACCAGCGACCAACACAATCTGCCTCTACTGTGTCCAGTGGCGACACCTGCCAGACGGGGACAAGACGGCCATCAACCAGCATCAACATGTAAGGTAGGCACAATAACCACGTTAACGCTCAACTCACCCAAAACAACCAAAACTTGCAATAATTGCACCAATCACACACAACCGTGGCATCTTCTGGGAAGACCAGTGGGAATCCAAGTGCACTTAAATGCCCTTCAAATTTTGAAGCCTAGGCCTTTCCCTACTGTCTAGGAATCTCAAATTCAGCTATGTGTATATCTGCCATTTTGTGAAAACTAGGCCTTTCTCCCACTATTCAGGAATCTAAGACGTAGGTGTATTTATATCCGCCATTCTGTGAAACCCAGGCCTTTCTCTCGCTGTCTAGGAATCTCAAATTCAGCTGTGTTTACATCTGCCACTCTGTGAAACCCAGGCTTTTCTGCTACTAGCTCGGAAAACTCAAATGTAGGTGTTTATATCTGTCATTTGGTGAAAACTACGCCTTTCTCCCACAATCTAGGAATCTAAGACGTAGGTGTGTTTATATCTGCCATTTTGTGAAACCCGGGCCTTTCTCCAAACTGTCTAGGAATCTCAAACGTAGGTGTGTTTGTTACTGCCTTCTGTGAAAACTAGGCATTTGTCCCACTATCTAGTAATCTCCAATTCTGCTGTGTTTATAGCTGCCATTTTGTGAAACTCAGACCTTTCTCACACTGTCGAGGTGTCCCAAATTTAACTCTGTTTATATCTGCTATTTTGTGAAGCCCAGGCCTTTCTCCCACTGTTGAGGAGTCTCAGGCTTAGGTGTGCTTTTATCTGCCACTCTGTGAAGCCTAGGCCCTTCGCCTACATTCCAGGAATCTCATATTTAGGAGTGTTTATATCAGCCACATTGCGAAACCCAAGCCTTCACCAACCGTGCAGGAACATCTGGCTACCCACGGAAAGCAACTAACCATAGCCTGATTACTACCCAAATAACTAAGAGCCAAGGTCAGGTCGTTCACCTCCCACAACCGACCGATAACCCAACTGCCTACCGTCTCTCCAAAGCTTAATATCCCAACACCACTGCATTTAGACCCTCAACCCACAGGAAAGAGAGATACGAAACCCAAATCCACTATTTAGGGAGCCACTCAGGAAACCCCTAGCAAACTACCTGCACCCTAGAACAACCCAACCCCAGAATACCCCAAATATCTTAAAATTCACTCATATGCAGACACCCCAGCCAATCTATAACAGCAGCGCACTATATCACAACTACCCCCCGCCTAGCCCGGATTATAACTATGCACAAAAAAATCAAGGCCACATAGTGCACCGTGCAATCACAAGGCAAAAGAACAAGACTCCAAACCATCCAAACCACAAGAGATCGTACAGGTGGGCTACAGCCCCTCTAACCCAAACCAAAAAGGAAGGAAACAAAAACAAATCCAAGCCATGCGTCAACCTATGCCTAGGGCCACAAGATGCCCCAACAACGAACAGGACGCCGCCAAAAAAACACGGAACAAGGAACAATCCCAATGCAGCTGTGTCCTCTTCTAGTAGAAACTGCCACAAATACAGAACACACCCCTACAAACACCATGACCAACAGAACAAACATCATGAGAAGAGAACAATCCCTATATCTAACAACGTACCTCGCAACTGCCTCCACACCGCAACACCCCAGTTCTAGGCAGCCAGAAAACCTATTGAAACCTCACAGGAAAAGAAGAGCAGATCCGAGAAGAGAAAGGAACAAAATCAACGCCCTCAATTCCTATATCACAAAACTACAAGGGCAGAGTCAACAACTATATCCAAACATAGAAGATGAAGAAGTAGAAGATTTCTCAAACACAGCTATCAATCTAACATCACGATTCAACAACTAAGCAGAGCCCACAGAGCTCCAATCAATTTGTGTGAGCAAAGCAGAAGCAACCCAAGATTACTACTGAAAGACAAAACAGACACAAACTAACAATAAACATAACAATGTTGAAAAGATCCATTGTAACTGAATCAATGCAAGATCAATGTCCAAACACGCCTCCGACATTTTTGACCTCCTGTGCGACGGGGGTATTGACGCCCTATTCATAACCGAAACTTGGCTAGACATAAAACGATAAAATCACACCCCAAACTGCCTTCCTGACAACTTCAAGTGCTCACAGGCAAACAACAAAAACAAAAGAGGAGGAGGACTGCCAGTATCTTACAAGGAACACCTGAAAAGTAAAATGGATGAACCACTAAGCATCGAAAACTGTGAATCCCTAATTGTTCACCTAACAGCAAACCCCAAAACAAACCTTAAATTTGTTCTAGTTTACATACCACTGACATATGATGTGACTTCGTGGACACCTTCACAGAAGCCATTATCAACCTAGCCATTTAGCAGGAACACCTGATAGTCCTGGGAGACTTCAACATCTGGTTTGAAGAAGAAACTGCTAACTCACTAACTCACAAAAATCACTAGCAAAACAATTGAAGACGAAACTACATCAGCTAGTCAAAGAAGCAACTCACACGGCAGGTCATACACTAGACGCAATCTGCGCCAACACAAATCTCATCACCTACCAATACAGATCGTCTTTAGCGACCACCTCATCACCCCTTTCGTAATCACGCTACCCAGGACAACAACCAAACAACCGGACAAACTGACACACCATCATGGAAAGAAACTGGATGACCATCAAAACTAGCAACCTAGTAGAACAACTGGAAATCAGCAAACCACCGACAGCGGCTCTGGATGAAGCTAACCCCGACAAAAAACAGAACTACTACAAGTGGATCGCCGAAACAATTGATGACATCTCCAAGAAAAAACCTTTCACCCCATCACGCAAAAGAGCAACAACAAAATGGTTGAACCTGCTTCTCAGCGATATGAAGAGACAAAACAAGACGCTTGAACTAGATTGGAGGACAAAAATATGACCAGGCAAAGAAATTACAATTCCAACGACAAATCCGCTTGTACAAAAAGGAAACCCACAAGGCCAAAAAGAAATTCTACGACAACCGAATCTCCAAAGCTCCAAAAAGAACTGTTTAACGTCATAAACAAAATGAGAAACCCCCCTGGCTGCAACAATACACCCATGCCCTCACTGAAACTATGCAACAACCTTGCAGATCACTTCAAGAACAAAATCAGCACCATCCACCAAATCATACAAAGCATGTCATTCTACCTGTAAGAATTTGTCAACACCAGAGTTGCTCACGTAGAGTAGTCGATGAATTCTTCTGACCAATGTACCCCTCTGAGTGATAAAACACGCAGAGGAGTCTATTAGCAGGAAGAAGGGAACACCAGCCGCAGGTCGGATATTCTTTTTTGGGTAAACCACCAGAAGTTGTTTGTGAAGTATGACAGCGGTGAAGGTAGCCGCAGACTACAACAAGGAAATATCAAACAATAAATCTCTAGTGGACATGAAGCAGGAATAACTCAAAAGGTAAAATGACTTACTAGGATAAGAATAACACAACTCCGGACATAAGTACACCCAGGAGGGAAACGGGTACGGTGTATCACCGTTCCTGCGGAACCCAAGGCAAGACCCGTCAGTACCCCGACATTTATGCAAGGGAAAACAGAAGAATACAGGACCAGACTTACCACTGTAGAGGAATATTCAGAAATACCCAGTTGTTGGTAACTCAAAATCAGAGGCTGTCCCGACGGCACGAGGACGCCTAAACTAAGGCGACCCAGTTTCTAGTTCCAATGAGGTTCACTGGTCCCTCCGGCACATGGAAGCCTAATAAAGAAATGCACACTATCAGTAGTCGCCAGTCTCTGTGTGCAAACACTTGTGCCACCTACAACCAGAGCGAAAAGACAGAATCCAGTAACCAATTCCAAACGTTGATTCCAATGCAATCCACTAGGAGTTCCAAGGTCAGTCCACGAGCAGTTGATCCATTGACAAAACAATATCCAAACAGAAATCCGTGAAGCAATCCGGGTCGAGGTACAAGTAGCAACAGTACCAAAATCGTGAGGCAGAAGAGTTCCAGACAGCAATGCGAGGTTGACAACAAGAAGCAAACAAACAGGGGCTAGGCGAGGCAATCCGATAACAAGAAAGCAGGGTTCGGCACCAGGAATATCCAAAATGCAAGAAAAACAGGAACAAAGCACTTCTGTGGGAATCTGCAATCAGAAGCACTGAACACACGTATTGCAGTGTCGTTATTGGATGATAGGGTCACGTGATAGGGAGATTGGGGAGACGTGCGCCATGAATGTACGGAGGAAGCCAGCTTCCATGGCAACCTCCAACGCTCAATGAGTCTTGCTCTCCCAGTCAACAATACCCATGATCTTATCCCCTTGCGCATAGACGCAGTGAATCCTTTGCGGGTGCAAGTATACGCTTACCAGCCGTACACAAATCAATCCTCATGCAAAGACCTCCCATGGAACAGTACAGAATCCTTTTCAACCAGTCACTATTAACAGGGAAAGTAACACGATTATTCAAATCGGCATACATCAAGCCGCTACTCAAAGACACAGCAGGCAGCGTGGAAGACCTTGACAACTACAGACCTATCTCAAACATCCCCTATCCAGCGAAACTGCTCAAAACCTACATTTATAGAATAATACAAGATTACATCGAACAACACCTTTTGCTGAACCAGGCACAAGTAGGCTTCAGACTGATGAGAGAAACAGAAACAGCACTGCTCTCAATCTGGGACGCCTGAAGAATAATGCAGACTTAGACACAAGCATATCTCTAATACTTCTGGATCACTCAGCAGCATTAGGCACAGTCAACCATGACATCTTCATCAGGAGTTTGGAAGAAATAGGAATCACCGACCTAGCCTTATGCTGTATTAAATCTTTCTTAACAGACAGACCAGAAACCGTCTGCATCAAACACTTCAAATCCACCCCAAGGGAATCCACCTGTCTAGTACCTCAAGGATCCTCCCTATCTCTGCTGTTCTTCAACATACACCTGGCTCCGCTAATCAAGCTAATTAAAAGACATGGCCTCACATGCTACAACTACGATGATGACACACAGATCATCTACAAAGTACAAAACACGAAGAAAACACAGACCTGCAAGAATGCCTACAAGAACTCTACGGCTGAATGAACACAAACAACCTCAAACTCAACCCTGGCAAAACAGAAATAATGGTTATATCCAAAACAGCCAGTACATCCCACGGCCAACAGAACTAGGAACAGAACCGACACAATCAACAACAGTAAAGTACCTCGGAGTCCTGATGGACAATGAACTAACACTTGAGCCACAAATAAATGCTATAATCAAGAAATTCTTCTTCCTCTTGAACACAGTAAAAATTATCCTACTGTCCTCTCCTTCACCCATGAAACACGCACCATCATCGCACTCATCATGTCCAGAGTAGACTAAGCCAACAGTTTATACGTAGGAATTCCAGAACGCCTATTAAAGAAACTTCAGCGTATCCAAAACACAGCGGCCAGACTCCTGCTCAAACTAAAACAAAGAGAACAGATTAGCCCAGCACTGAAAATACTACACTGGCTACCGATAAAACAGCAAATAAGGTTCAAAACAATGTGCATAACGCACAGAGCAATCCATGGCAGAGGAGCAGAGTTCCTAAAGAAGAAAATAACCATTTGCCATCCAGCAAGACCACTCAGATCAAGCTACGGCATTCGCCTAGAACCAAAACCACACAATAAAAGAAAATTCGGAGGAAGCATCTTTCTCTCACCTTGCTCCTTAAACATGGAATTCCCTACCAAAAAACATACGCAATACAAAGGATCATCTGGATATCAGATAACAACTAAAAACTTGGCTCTTCACCCCACAATCCGAAGGGAACACTTAGGAATCATACATTCTGGCAGAAACAGGAAGCCCAGGTAGGGACCTTCAATCTATTGCCTAACCATTCCCAACTTGTGGGTGTAGAGAGGACATTTTGGACCTCTCGTGCACACACACACCACCAAGTTTACAGAGGAATACCACAGTAGGCAGGGACTCCCCACTAGATTTCATCGGAGAGACTCATGACCTTCCTAACCCAACCATCTCTAACCCTAGGGCGGGGGGACACACCTCCATGACACATGTCCACATACTGTTAGACTTCTACAGAAGATAATTACCACACCACAATGTTCTTGCTGACTAGGATGCCAAACAATCACACAGGATGTCATAAATCCTGACCACAGAAACCAAGGCAAAGAGGTGAGAAAAAAAAACCTGTAACCTAATACTAAAACTTAATTTTTCCGCAAACTTTTCTCCTGCAGAAACTCAGATGACAACATCTCTGCACAGCAAACCGCACATGCTTTACCACACTGCAACAACATACAAGCACCACATAACCATGCACAACGGCACATGGGAATCGCTCAGACTCGAAAATCGCACCTAAGCTCAGCGAACGGTGCAAACCGAACTACAGCTGCCAACAGAAGAAAATATCTAACTTTCATATTTCCACTTCCACTCCCACAATAACCACTCCCACAGCCTCCCTATTTCACACTGTCCTTTTTCAGATCTGCCAGAGCACCAGGGGACCACTCCAGTGGTGATAGTGTGTGGTACAAGTAACTTTTAGCATTAACATTACCTCTAGTGCTGTGTCCACCCGTGCCACAGCAGCCATCCCATGTGCAGTCAATCGTCAGCCACCACAGGACAGCCACCTCAACAACACAGGGTGCATGTACAGGGCCATTAATGCATGGCATGAAATAGGAATGACGTACACCCATCACAAATACACATTCCTTGGCCCTGTTGCTCACAGGAATGTCCACAGTGCATAATGGCTAAATATTCTGATTCTGCAGACCCATGCATGGTACAAATGCCTAATGTCATTCCATCCCATGCAGGTGACTCAGGATACCCGCAGATCACCTGGTTGATGACCCCTGTGCGTGACCCAAGAACACCATATGACCACGCAAACAACCATGCCCACAGCCGGACACGCATCTGCATCAAACGTACATTTGGATTTTTGAAGGCACAATCCAGGTGCCTAGATCGCACTGGAGGGGCCCTCATGTATGCCCCATACAAAGTTGGCAAAATCACCTTGACATGTGCAATGCTGCACAGCATTTGCCTTAGGCAGAATGTGCCCCTAACCTCTGACGCAGACAGGCAACCCCCAGGGGATGATGATCACGATGACCATGGGGCTGGAGACAGGGCTGATACACATAAGGATGGGGTAAAGAAGGGGAGGCAGGCCTGACAGGCACTGATCAACAATTTTTTTTAATCACGGTGACCGGACCCAGAATTCAACCTACACATTTTGAATAAAGAGCACTAGTACACAATTATGATTGTCCTTGCATTTCATTAGATTTGAACAGGCTTTAATGTATGTGAAACTAACCTCACCACCAACTCCCCAGCACACAATCCCCCTCCCCCACCCACCACCAACTCCCCAGTAAACAGCCTGCTCTCCCCCACCCACCACCAACTACCCAAGACACAGTCTGCCTCCCCCACCCACCACCAAGTCCCCAGCACGCATTCCTCCCACCACCCCACCCAACCATGTCATGTCCCCTCAGGCTGACAGTGCACAGTCCATTCACTGGGTATGTGGCTGCTTCCCATATGCACCAGATTCGGGTGAGAGCTGTAGCAGCCGTCACTGTGACCTCTGCCGTGGGGTTCCCTGTTGGGACTCCTCAGTGGGGGTGGTGGAGTTAGATGGGATGGAGGCAGGCAATTGGATTTGCTGCCAGAGTAGGTCATTAGTTTCCCTCATTTGTTCTGCAAATCCAGAGAGCCCCTTGCATAGCTCCCTTATCCTCTGCTCGAACGCCATGAGGAATGCTGTGCACACCTCAACCACCATCCTCATGCGGGCACTGTCCCTGGCCAGGGTCTTCGTTGCACCCCTGATGGCATGGCTGATTGATCTTGCATTTGATGATGTACTGTCCCGTTAGGACAGCCCGAAGCAGGGTCTGGAACCAGTACCTATTCCTGTCAATCAGAAAGGGCCCTACGTTGAGATGAAGGTGGGGAATAGGAAGCATCTATTTTTGATACATACATGAGCACAGAAGTGCTCCGTTGATCATTCGCGGGTTCCAGATATTCCACTGTCAGGGCAGAACAACATTTCTGTAGGGTTCTCTGGTACGCCAGTGGTTAGTCCAGTCTCTCAGCCGGTACCGATTTCACTGGGGCCATTTACTGATTTGTGTCCATTTCTTTTGACGACGAATTGTGGTGAGAATTTGTTGGGATTGAATTTGTTGAAAGAATTGAATGACGTGATGTATTGTTCTCCGGATGGAGTGCATTTAACGATTTCACCTCAAAAAACTTCTGTTTCACAATTCTTGACTAGGCCTTTACCGACTGAATTGGATAAGGTTCTGGCATGTTTATGGGTGGTTGATGATAATGACGTTGGCCTTTTACAAATCAATCCTGTTAAAAGTGTGTTCAAACCAGGTGTTAAACTATTGCGTATTTCACAATATAAAATTCTGGTTGATGGGGAACAAGCTTTGAAGAGTATTGTTTCTGATTTTGTACATCGAGGAGTGATTGAGGAAATTGCAGGGAGTATGTGTAATAGTCTGATCCTACCAGTATATAAGAAACGGGATAATGCACTTCCTTTCCATTAAATTATTGATTTGCGTGCCATTAATAAGATGATTGCCCCACAGTTTCCGATTGTGCCTGATGTGACTACAATATTGACAATGATTCCAGCTTCAGCTACTCATTTTAGTGTTGTGGATTTAAAGAACGCCTTCTTCAGTATTGCTGTACATGTTGACAGTAGATATTTGTTCACGTTCACCCTAGGGAGATGCTCGTTTACATTTACTTGTGTGCCACAAGGGTACACTGATAGTCCAAGCATTTATAGTAGAGCATTGAAGGAACAGCTTGATACACTTGAGTTGCCTTCCACTTCCACGTTGTTGCAGTATGTTGACAATCTTCTTCTAGCTGCAGATCCTGAAGTTGCTTGCAAGGAGGGCACTGTGTTGCTGCTTATTCATTTAGCGGAACATGGGTATAAGGCTTCATTAAAAAAGTTTCAATATTGTCGACAGGGGGTCGCCTATTTAGGCTATCGCCTGTCAAACGATGGGAGAAGACTGACACCAGAATGGATACAAAGCATCTCTAACATGTCTGTCCCAAATACACAGAAAGAGGTCAGAGCCTTGATAGGCATGGCTTCATACTGTAGACAGTGGATCCCTAACTTTTCATTAATGGTAAAACCTATGTTTCCATTGACAAAGAAGGGCATTTCTTTGCCTTTACCGTGGAACATGGATTACCAGAAAGCTTTTGATCTGCTCAAGGCTGCGTTGTGTTCAGCACCGGTTTTGGGCACACCAAACTACGAAAAGGCCTTCATATTGTAAGTGCATGAATGTGATGGATGCGCCTTGGCTGTGTTCACACAGGAACATGGGGGAAAAATAGACTGTGTGGTTATTTTTCCTCCACGTTGGACCCTGTTGCATGTGCTTTGCTGAGATGCTTGAGAGCTGTTGTTGCATCTGTAAAACAAAATGAGGGTATGGTTCTGGGTCACTCCTTAACCGTGATGGTACCTCACTCTGTAGACGTTCTATTAAACAGAACGCAGAGGCAACATCTCACATCAGCACGACTAATAAGATATGAGCTGATTCTATTTGCACTGCATATCCAAATTAAGAGATGTTGCTCATTAAATCCGGCCGAACTATTGCCTCTTCCGCAAGAAATTGATTACAGTGACAAAATGTCACATGACTGCCTCTATACCACAGACCAAGAGACTAAGGGCAGAAAGATCCACAAGGGGAGCTGTTTTGCGATGGCTCCTGCTTCAAACTTCCGGATGGTACATCCACTGCTGCTTACGCAATAACTACATTAAGCACTGTTGTGGAAACCAAAAGAATTCTGCATAATTCTGCGCAGGCCACAGAGATTATTTTGTTGACCAGAGCTTGTAAACTTTCCAAAGGGCTTAGTGTGAATATATTTATGGACAGCCAGTATGCCTTTGGGGTGGTTCACAACTTTGGTTGATTATGGGCAGAGAGAGGTTTCTTGACCTCGCATGGAACCAAGATACAGCATGGCACTCTAATAGTTCAGCTACCTTCAGCACTTGCGCTTCCTACTCAGTTATATGTATATAATGTAGTGTGCAGCACACCAGAAAGTAACTGACGATGTAGGAAAAGGAATTGCTTTTGCTGACAGAATAGCCAAACAGACTGGCACTGATTTGCATTCTAAAATGTATGACGAAAGAGGTCACTAACACTTGTGTGATAGATGTAGGAATTGGTTGTATGAAATATGAAATTCAGGCTGATGCCACTCTAGACGAACTTAAACAGACAGTGGGCTGAGGGTCCAGCAAGTTTAGATGATGAAGGTTGTTGGGTGGAAAATGAAAAGCAAAAATGGATGCTGCCCGATGCTTATGTCACTGCTATGGTTACGATGGCTCATGATCCAACTCATATATGTGCCAAAAAGATTTGTAAATTGTTAGAACCTGTCTGGGTGTTGTAAATATCTCAAAAACTGCTGAGCGTTTTGTCCACAATTGCATAATATGCTTACAGTATAATGTTGGGAAAGGTACATCCACACCGAAGGTAGTTTTGGTCCCCCCTCTATGCCTTTTGAGGTCATACACTTTGACTTTATCGAAATGGAGCGTTGTCAGAATTACAAATATGTATTAGTGGTTATCTGCGCTTTTAGTAAATGGGTCAAAGCTTTTCCTGTGAGAGATGCCACAGCAATGACGACAGCGAAAACCATGCTGAAGGAATATTTTCCTAGGTTTGGTTTGCCAAGAGTCATTTGGTCGGACAATGGTCCACATTTTATCACTGCTGTTATCCTGCAAGTACGCGTGGGATTGCAGATCAATAAACAGTTCCATTCGGCCAGACTTGTAGAACGCCATACTGGTATACTTAAAAATAAGATAGAAAATTTGTGCAAATAGCAATTTGAAATGGCCAGATGCCTTACTGATAGCTGTATGATCGATGCGGACGACCGCACAATCAAAGACCCGGCTCTCTCCTTATGAAATAATCATGGGGAGACCAGCCAATATTTGGAATGTACCAAAACCCAAGTTTTTAAAGGATGTAGAGCATTTGCTCCTTTCCGAGTACAGTGACCAGTTAACTTAAAACTTGTATTTGATTCATCAACAGGTGCGAGAAGCCCTCCCAGTAAAGTACGAGGGACCAGGTCATCGACTCCGACCTGGAGACTGGGCGCTCATAAAGTAATTCGAAAGAGCCTCCTGTCTCACACCTCGCTGGAGAGGACCACACCAAGTCCTCTTGGTTACACAGACTGCTGTACGAGTGGCAGGGAAAAGACACTGGATTCACGCAACACACATCAAGAATATTCCTTTTTCTCTGCCCACGTCAGAGGGGAGGAGAAGCAGATTGTCCACTTTGATGCTCACAACAAGCCTGTTTTGTCTACGGAAATCCTTCCTGAGCCCGTGGGGCCTGAGGAGACTGCTGCTTTGTCTTCAAGTTCTTTTTTGAATCTCTTTTCACCATTGAACAGCCTTGCTTCTGCTTCATCACTTCCTTCAGGAAACGACAGCACTCTGTTCACAGATCACACCATGCCTGGAGTCTTGAGGTACGATCTGCGACCAAGACATCAGACTTACAGCTTAGCCTCGGCTGTGCCTACAAGAGATCATCGTTGAGCCAGTCCCTCGTCACTCTTCTGCTGAAAAATAAATAAGAGGCGGGGACCGGCAAAGTTACCTTCAAGCAAGATAGGCCACGTGGTCAGGAGCCACCGATGGATGAACTAAAAGAGCCTAACGGAGATGCTTCTAAACAGACTCTGAGAAACGATGCCCATTCCTAAGACCACTCGTACCGGAGAAGATATTGGTCACCTATCCGATGAGGAATCTGTGTATCAAAGGTCATGGTCCCCGGGGGCTTATTGTTTTCCAGTCACAGTAATAATGTGTTTTATAATTATATTTTCACTTTATTTTTATTTTATTTATTTATTTTGCATTTTTAAAGCGTTCACACAGCCCGCAGGCATCGAGGCGCTGTTACAGGAATTGTTTGTTTTTTCAGTTGCGTAATTGTTTTTTTTTGTCTTAGTTGCGCATTTATAACGTGCTTAAACACCCAGAGGTTTCTAAGTGCGGACCCGCGGATCGAACCTGTGTTGCTTCGTGTCGTTTTGCTTCCAAGGCGCGCACGTTGTCGTTAAGCTATCCTCCCGGGACTTGGGTTCTGGAACTTGGGTTCTGGTACATGGAAGAAGTGCATCCGTTAGATATTCTGTTACCCACTGAAATAATCCTCACTGTGTCTCCACCTTTCGTGCATCTGCACACTCTTCCTCCTCGAGACTCCCAACACGGAAAGGTTTACCACAATAACACTCTTTTAATGATCATGAATGCAACCTATGCGATTCTGAACAAAACGAATTTCTGAGTGTGTTTACACTTGCCACAGCATGGGGAAAAGGGACTGGGCTGGTATATTCATCCTCTTCCCTTAACTACTGCATGCTATGCCTCGCACAGGGCACTAGTCTTTGGTCGTTGGAATGATAGTATTTCTGGGAACTTTGACAGGACTAATCTAAATGAATTTGAAAAGCGAGTCTTAACACCTTTGGGATGTTCTCTCTTTGCAAATAGAAGCAAGCTCAATGTTGCTTTTATTAGGCCTTCTGATAGACTCTCAAGACTTTTTCAATTATTGATTTCTTTCAAAATGTCTACCTTAGGCAAACAGGATGCCATGCCTTCTTCCTATACTATCAATCATAGCCCCAACTCTCTTCCTTTCCGTATACACAGAAAAGGTTCTCAGCCAATGGGTACATTCGAGGGTTGTACTAACATTGCGATTCTAACCAGTGAGGACAGACCTTTGTATGTAGGAGACCCTATCTACTTCGTTTGCGGTAATAAAACCCATCCTTGGTTACCCAGAGATTGGCAGGGTACTTGTTACTTAGGTATCTTGTTACCAGGAATATACGTGGCCACCACCATTGAAGTTTCTAGAGCTCATCCAAGGCGGGATGAGAATGGTGATACACCTTCACAAGTTATGGGTGATGTTGAAAAATCCTTTGTGCCATTCTGGGGACAGATAATGAATTCCGAGGATATCAGAAGACTAGCAAGGGTACTGGAAAAGACCATCAATAGGACCACTGATATTTTGTACAACATGACACTGGAGCAAAAGGCAATTAGATTAGTAGCCCTCCAAAATAGGATGGTGTTAGACATCATCCTAGCTGAGCATGGTGGGGTATGCAAATTGGTGGGATTTGCATGTTGTGTTTTTGTACCCAACATCTCCCCTACCATATTCAAGGCAATTCAAAATGTACATACCTTGAGTACTGAAGTACATGTCCCAGAGGGAAACTGGAATCTTAGTGCTTGGTTCTGGGACTTGCTGTGATCATGGGGTTGGAAAATCTTTGCAGTCCTTAAGACAATTCTTGGTATTATACTGTTTTGTTGTTGATGTGTACAATGTCTCCCTGTCATATGTTTGATGATAGGAGGATGTTGTGCACAAACAGTAGGTACACTAAGACCTAAGGTACATATGCCTGAGAAAGCTACTAATGCCTTGGTAATGCAGGATATTACAATCAAAGAGCCAATGGCGATTGATATCTCTGAAGAATGTGATTCAGGATGTACGGACGTTGATGCATGGGTTTTTGGATAATGCAAATGTTTGAGTAATGCTCTTGGTTTAGGCCAAAACGAGGGTTTGTTAAACCATATTCACATAATACCGTCTGGTTATGAACATTGGCCTAAGCACATTCGCATTGTACAGAAAACCGCATTTAAAATGCTCCGATTAGAATTGACTTCGCCGCCATCTTAGAACCATCTGCCATTTTGATTGTGTCCTAAAATGGTGAACTGTGTTTTCAGCTACAGCTCTGCAGAGTGAACTTTGAGCTATGTCAACATTAAGGCTGCTGAGAGCAGAATGCTTGCTCTGTGCAAAGAACCCTTGTGACTAGAATGAACTGCAATCTAAGTGTTGTCTGCGTCCAAAGCCTCATCCTCATTCAAACAACGGAACACAATGTGAGACAACTATAACTGTGTGCTTTAGGTGAGATGTATTGTGTTCATTCTTGGAACTGGACTTTCCTTAAGCTGGAGAACCAACATCACCATTGAATTTTCAAGGACAAGCAAATATGTTAAATGTGTTAAACAATATTGTCATATTTGTCATATGAACTGGGCACAACCCCTTGTTTGTAACTTATTAGTTTGGAGAAGGGCTGGACAAGGACCGGGAATAAAAGAACATTTATTGGGATGTCCAGCTCTCTCTCCCCTCACAGTGTTTGCTGGTACACACTGCGAGGTGTTGGGAGCCAGATAGCGATCTGATTTTGCTTTGAAACTGTACAGAAATAAAGATACTTGTATCTTTCAACCAATCATTGGCGTATTTCATTTTGTTGTACTAAGCCTCGATATTTCTTTGGTCTTTCATGATGGCCTTCACATGCCTATTGTGTCCTCTGGCAAGGCCTTCAATCTTCAGCTGATGTACCTCTATGATGTTAAGTTGTACCATCACAGCAGCCATGGGACCACTAGGGGGTGTTGGAGTGGGGCTATGATGCCTGGGGGGGGGCAGTTCTGCCTGGGGGGGCTGTCCTGCCTTCGGGGGCTGTACCACCTGGGGGCTATACTGCCTGGGTGGGGCTGCCTGATGATGAGGCATACGAGGGTGTGTTCTCATCAGCCACTGGGGTGTTGGCACAATGGCGGCATGCCCAGCACCGTGGCTTTGGGCAGTGTGCCTCCAAACAGTCATGGCACTCCGGTGGTGTTCTCATTTCCAGCACATTCATGTCTTCAGGTGTGCGGGGTGCAGCAGCATGCTGGTCATTGCTGCTTGCCCCTCCCTCCTGGGTAGTTGATTTTGGGCCTGGTTCAATGGCCTCCTTCTGCCAGAGTAGGTTATTAGTTTGCCTCATTTGTTCTGCAAATGCAGAGAGCCCCTTGCATAGCTCCCTTACCCTCTGCCCGAACCCCATGAGGAATGCTGTACACGCCTCCACCACCATCCTCATGTAGTTGTGTCTTCTGGCAAGGCCTTCAATCTTCAGCTGATGTACCTCAATGATGTCCAGTTCTGCCATCACAGCAGCCACGGGACCTGTAGGGGGTGTTGGAGTGGGGCTATGATGCCTGGGCGGTTTGTCCTTCCTGGGTGGCTGTCCTGCATGGGTAGGCTATCCTGCCTTGGGTGGCTGTACCACCTGGGGGGCTGCACTGCCTGGGGGGGCTGCCTGATGATGAGGCATATGAGGGTGTGTTCTCATCAGCCACTGGGGTGTTGGTGCAATGGCGGAATGCCCGGCACTGTGGTTTTGGGCAGTGTGCCTCCAAATGGTCATGGCACTCCAGTGCTGTGCTCATTTCCAGAAAATTCATGTCTTCAGGTGTGCGGGGTGCAGCAGCATGCTGGTCATCGCTTCTTGCCCCTCCCTCCTCCTGGATAGTTGATTTTGGGCCTGCTTCAACTGCCTCCTCCTGGTCGACCCTGGAGGGTTGAGCCGTTGGTGTTGGCATGCCCTGGAGTGTTGTGCCCTTGGTGGTGGCATGGCCCTGGAGGGCTGTGCCGTTGGTGGTGGCGTGGCACTGCTGCAGTGTGGAGTGGTGTGGTGGGTCTTCCACCTTGTTGTGCCCTGTCAGCCCCTTCGTGGGGTGCTGGTGGAGGCATGGGTGGGTTTGCGATGGGATGGCCCCGCTACCTCATCCTCCCTGGACACCTCAGGTAATGCTTGCGTGTCTGTAGGGGACATAGGGGATAGCAGTAGGTCACATTCAATCACGTGTTTTGGCGTGCATAGCAGTACATACAGGGCGTGTTGCACAGGGTGGTTTGACTCATGCATGGGTGAACCAGCTTGTATTTTGCAGTGGGTTGGTATATATGGGACTGGTGCGGGAGGACGGACACACTTGGGAATGTGACTTCCCGGTGGTGGCATGGCTGGGGTAAATTGTTTGCAAAGGCATATATTTTTTGTCTGGCAAGAATGTGGTTTACACGGCCAGCTGGCAATGGTGCACTGCTTTGCCCACGCCATGGCTGTGTGTTGCATGGAACTTGGATGTGTCCCTTGGCTGCCCTCCCCCCAGCTCAGGCTCACAGGGGTGGCCTAGGTGCACTGGCACATGGGTGCTGCTGTGGGTGCCTGTGGTGTCTCCCACACACTGCACCCAGTCATAATGCCCAGCTAATAGATATTCACACTAGGGGATGGTGTGGTGGGATGTTCCCATTGCATTTCATATTTGGGGGGGTTGACTCACCTTCGGCCTCCTGGGTTGCAGCGCCTGCCTCTGCTCCTCCGACTCCCTCTATCCATGTAATATCTATGATACTGCTGCAACGCTCCTCCCATGGCATGAGCTCCGGTGGTGGTGGTGGTTATCCGCCTCGAGTTGCCATGCAGTCGGTCCGGTGCTGGTGTAGGATGCCCCGGACCTGCAGGTCATTGAAGCGCTTCCTGCAGTGTTCCCTATCCCTGGAGATACTACTGACTACAGACACATTCTGGCTGATGGTGCCCCAGATGTGGTTCCAGCGCTTTGAGCTGTTTTGTTTATGGTGTGCCCTGTACAGCTCTTCATAATGTCCTAACACCTCCTCCTCAAGGATGCTGATCTCAGACTCTGTAAACTTCGGCTTAAAGAGATGATCCTGGGCTGACTTGCCCCTTGCACGC
Source organism: Ambystoma mexicanum (assembly GCF_040938575.1). Lineage (NCBI taxonomy): Eukaryota > Metazoa > Chordata > Amphibia > Caudata > Ambystomatidae > Ambystoma > Ambystoma mexicanum. The sequence continues at coordinate 1,269,558,488 of NC_090929.1, read as the reverse complement.
TCCTGTGACATTTCAGGTGTTTAAAGAAAAAAAGTACTCAATAGGTGCGCCAAAACGTGTGATTTTTGCGTTATTGGTTTGTATTTTATTTTCAAATAGCGTGACCGCCTCGTTTGACACGAATTTCCGCCCACTGAGGCCTTTCTCAAAAACCGGGCTAATCAAAACAATCACTGTTCTAGTGTCTAATCAAATTAGATAATAGATAGATCACATAAACAATGTTGCATTAAGCAATTACAAAAGAACATATAAATCATAAGTATAAACAGAAAATAATAGAGTGGTATTGGATCGGATTGGTTAAGGAGGGAGAGAAATGGCGTCAACAGTTTATTAGTTACTTTGCAAGAAACATGTACTTGCTACATCCAAATGCAAAGGCCCTTAAACTGTGCTTCTAATATTATAAAGTGTGGTTTTTGTTATATAACAAATACCAGAGAGCATAGTTAGGTTGTCATTTTACTCGTACAAAACAAACTTAATGATGTGATCTCCCATCACACTGTATTTAACATTCCCTGGTTACTTCCAGTGATTCGCCCTTACATACTGAGTTGGTTACCATGCTCAACAATAGTGCATTCTGGGCTCTGATACTTAATGGATTGTGATTTCCAAAATGGCTGCTGCAGTGTTTCCTGTTTCGACAGCAACACATTTCCTGTGCGCTATTAACGTGCATTATTACTGCGCGCTGTTACCACGTGATGTTAGATACTGACGACGCTAGCACTATTGAGGTTGGGATTTCAGGCGTTAGCATGCTTCCGGGAGTTATTTGGGTTGAATGGTATTAGCGTTAACGCTGGGGACGTGTGCCCATGTCTGCCATATTTCTCGTAACTAATCCCAACATTAACGCTAATACCACTCGACGGTAAGTATGCCCAGATAACACCCAAATCGTGATGAGGCCCTATGACATGGAAATTACTGTGGACACATGTTACTCCTGCAAATACCCTGTCTGTGCATTGAATACAAGATTAAGAAATGTTATGCACATACTGCTGAATATGTCGGATTGCATGTACAATGAGCCTAGAGTATACACATGAGCATGAGGACACTCCCAAGAAGGGAGATGAAGAGGATGAAGATGATGATGAGAGGGTACAAGTGACTGAGAGGTGTATGTGGTAGAACCCCCTGAATCTCTACGGGACTGTAGTTCTCAATCCAAAAGCTGCATGAAGCCCAACACCACATCCAGCAAGAGGAAACCGCTGAACAGCCACGGCGACTGAGACACCTACCATCATTCTCTACTACAAAAGCTTTGCCCAAAACGCCCAATTATGGCATACAAGAGAGGGCGAAAGCTTAGGGACAGATTAGTGAAAGCAGAGAAAAGTCCTCCAGAAAAACAAAGAACACTTACCACACAGAAAAAAGGAACCTACCCAATGCAGTAACTGTAGCCATGTCATCAAAGGGAATACTATCCAACACACCCACAATGGACAAAAGATAACATTTAGAGCTTTTGCTACCTGTCACAGCACAGGAGTAATTTAAGCCTTTAAGTGCCCATGTAGTCTACTTTACGTAGGACAAACCAGCAGGTCAGCTCGAAAAAGATGACTGGAAGATAAATCTAACATTTGGACACAGAATCCCAAGTCACCAGTGGCTAGAGATTTCAAAGATCACAGACATAACCTATCCCAGATTAGATTTATCATACTGGAAGTAGTATATACCCCTCATAGAGGTGGCAACACAGTGAAGAAACTAGCCAAAAGGGAAATGCACTGGATCCACCTTCTGGATACGGTTCAACCGAGAAGCATGAATAAAGAGTTCAACCTACACTGCTTTCTATAACCTATATAACACTGACTTGTTGCTACATGCAGTACATACCATTATAAGACTCTACACCATGAGATTCTAGTTTTAGCCACATATTTATTCTTAACAACTATTACCGAGGGAATTAACCCTTTGACTCATTTTCAAATAACTTTCCTCTATGATGTGTCTCTATCTACTGCACCATCTGCCTAATGTATACCTTATAGTTTGTTTTAATTTAGCTCCTTTGATTTGCTTAGATCATGTTCGAAGGATTTTCGATATTAGTCATACACTATGCTCAACATATGGATTGAAACATATAATGTACATTGTTATTGATTTGTTCATTTTTCCTACCTATGTATCATTAATTAAATGGTCATACACTTGGGACTCTCTCCTCATTTGATACACTCAATATAATGTTGTGTCTTATTTGTTATTATTATTATTATTAATATGCATTCAGCCATTAAGGCTTCACATATAAACACCAATATACTTAATATCACATTTCCACAAGTTAAAAACATTACTAAAACATAGCTCTTCACTGAGTACAAACATTACTAAAACATAACTCTTCGCAAAGTACAAACTTTAAAACAGTATGCCCCTAGACAATTCCATTACTATCAATAAAATTGTGTCATAAAATGTCATCATATGGTACATTGCATTTAAATAATTCCCTTGTAATAGGATTTTCCATAATCGGTGCATATTTACTACCTCAAAACCATTATTATACGCTTTCACATATTTAATTCTCATTGAGTGAAGGCTTTCACAGTTACACAGTAGATGTTTAGCAGATTCTATGGTTAATATTCCACATAGCCTCTAATATCTCTCATTTTTAGGAATACCCAACTTCCCTCCCAGCAGTTCCAGTGTAGGTTGGAGGTTGAACTTGAACAGAATATATTGCCATACTATTGTACAGTTTGGATAAGCTAATTGGTACCCAAGCTTGGTCAAGTTAGGTTCCCAATACTCTAAGAATAGACCACTATTGGCTCTGGTAGCCAAGTTTATCTTGTCGCGCTCTACGGCATAACTGTGTATCAATAGTTTTATCAACTGTTTGGTTGTTGGATAAGATCAGTGTAACCAGACCTCTGAATTATCTTTGGCCCATCTAAGATATACCTTACTTAACTGCGCCAGGTTATCATTTACAATCGTAAATTCCTTTTTCAAAAAACCAACCATTATTTCTGCTATGAATGTGTTAATAGTCAATGTACACAGTTTTACATATAGTATTGCTTTATTGTATTCAATAAGATCAGTGGCACTCATAAAATCACATTCTAATATTAAATATTCTCTTGATAATGATTGAGGCATCCTGAATAAAATCTTTAAAAGTTTTGCTTCAAAACAATTTATTTCTTTAATATATCTTGTGCCCCATACCTCCGCTGCATATAAAAGGCAAGAAACCACCTTAGCGGAATAAAGCAGCATTACAGTGTGAACAGAAAAACCACCTTGTTTGCTAATAAATAGACTAAGTGCATATACAATTTGTAGGCATTTAGTTTTCGTCTCAGTCCAGTGCTGTTTCCAATTCATTTTTTGATCAAAAAAGACTCCCAGGTATTTGTAATTTACTACTTCTTAAATTTTTTGATCAATAATAGTCCATCTATAGGGCTTACGCTTAATCCCTTTGGATGTATTAGAAAAAAATAATATCTTCATTTTACTTATATTAATGCTGAGACCATTCAATTTTGCAAAGTTGTCTAATACAGATAATTTATGTTGCAGGCCCTTGGGTGTGTAGTCAAGTAGGACCCGGTCATCTGCATAACCTAACCAGCTCAATCTTAGGGTGCCTATCTTAATATTGTTCATTAGTGTATGGTATACATTTCTCATGAAATCTGCTAAGTATAGATTAAATAACGTTGCTGCAAGTATGCAACCTTGCTTGACTCCCCTGCAAGTTTTCATAGATGCTGATAGTTTGCCTTCATTGTCAAGCCTTATTCTTACTGAGGTTTCACTATACAGCAATTTAATCATAGTTACAAACCTGGCGGTATCCCCCATGTCTCCAATTTCATCCACAGCCGGTCCCGTAATATGGTGTCAAATGTCGCTGTGAAGTCTATAAAAGCAGCGTACACAGGTAGTTTACGAATTTTCCATGACCCCTCTATAGCTGTTACTAGATTTACTATATTATGTATAGTGGAGGAATATTTTCTAAAGCCGGCTTGTTTAGGGGGAGTATATTGGATTCATCAATCCATTGATTTAATTCCTTTAATATCATTTTTGCAAAGATCTTTGCTGGAATAACCAGCATAGCTAACATTCTATAGTTGTCAGGAAGCTTCCAAGAACCCTTTTTGTAAACTGGAAGGATTATACTCTCTCGCCAACTTGCTGGGATAATCCCATGAGTTCCAATCCATTTGAAAAGTATATTCAGTGCTCCAGCCCATATTACTGGAGACATTTTAATCAATGCATTTCAAGTGCCATCCGGTCCTACCGCTCTGGAGGTGCGCAAATTCTTAATCAGTGATGTCAATTCCTGCACAGTATAACTCCCTTTCCATGCAGTAAAATTACCCCCCAACATACTCTCAACCATACTAAATTCTCCCAGTGTGTTTTCAATATATTTGGTCCACTCAATTTCAGGCACACTATTTAGGGGGAGGGTTCTAATTTTCACATCATTAATCACCTTCCAAATACCTTCATTATTATTATTATTTGCGCACTGGGATATCATTCGCCATTTTTCATTTGCTTTCATAGCGCGATGGAAACGCAGCCATGTTCAATACCTTTTCTTTTCTGCTCAAATTTGTGCTGGAGCATCAGATTTTTCTCCATGTATTATTGCCCTAATACAGGTTCTGAGTTGTTTTTTTTCTTTATGTATCGCTATATCATATGGCTTGCTCTTGTCATGTTTTAGGTTCCATCGCTCATGAATACTCTGATAAACTCTTTTTTTAGCAGTTACCGTTTTTATTGCTACTACTATTTCTTCAAAGGCCTGCAACTTTTCTATTGGGTTCCTAGTTGGTGATTTTGTCATAGTTTCAATACATTTCTCCAATTCCACATCTGCAATTACTTTAGCTTTTTCCAGTTTACCTGGATTCCACACAATATGATTACCTTTATTGTTCACGGATATCTGGTCATTCAATTGGTATTCGCTAGGATTCCCGTGGGGAGGTAGTAATACAAATAAAGGAAGATGATCACTATCTTCCCTGCAGCCAATGGCCAAATCTAATGCTAACATCTAACATCTGCAATTACTTTAGCTTTTTCCAGTTTACCTGGATTCCACACAATATGATTACCTTTATTGTTCACGGATATCTGGTCATTCAATTGGTATTCGCTAGGATTCCCGTGGGGAGGTAGTAATACAAATAAAGGAAGATGATCACTATCTTCCCTGCAGCCAATGGCCAAATCTAATGCTATCAATTGTGCTTTCTCATTAGTTAATACATAATCAATTGTGGACATCGATTGGCCGCTTACTCTCGTTGCACCTCGATGAGAATCACTTCTAGCTGTACCACGGAGCATTTTTAAACCATATTTCAGAAACAGTTGAAGGTTTACCATTACTATTAGAGGTCAATTCTAAAGGACTAGATCTCATTATTTCAGAAGATTCAATATTATGGATGTAGATCTGTGCATTTAAATCACCTACCAAGATGACTGGTAATATCGAATTATATTCCTCTGAAATAGATGTTATGGTACATATATTTTCTTTATTATATATACCGTTAGGTGGATTGTATATGTTTACTAGCAGAACACTTGTTATTGATATGAAATCACATTTCACTATTACTGCCAATCCCTTGGAAGTGGAATGCCTAATTTTGGTCCCTGTCCACGGATGGCGATCGAGGTCAACAGACCTCCTTTAGGTCGCACTTCATGTCCTTTCAGGGCTAGGCTTTGTAACGTCGTTCTCCCATCAATATCACATTCCGTGTAAAGCCATGTTTCTTGAAGCGCTATAATCCTGGCATATGGCAAAAACTCTAATAAACCATTTTCTTCACTATAATGAGTATTTCCGCGCGTATTCCATGACATAATAAATTCAATGTCATTGAGACCGATTCTCAAAGTAGCTTTTGAATTCTGCTGGCAACCATTGCCAATAGCCGCTATTTTGATTATCGCCTGCCTCAGAAAGTTCTAGGTGGCTCTCACTCTTGCTATTTTTTCCATTAGCTGCAATCTGCATTTTCTCAGGTTCTAACTTATCTTCTACTTTCCGTTCTCTCATCAGTGGTACGGTTAGGCTCATGAATGTTTTATCAGTTGAGGTACTGCTAGGATATTTTGTAGATGGAATCAGCACTTCTTTACAACTATATCCCATGTGTACAAATAGTTTTGCATGGTTAAATAAATAGTCATGAATTAAACTCTCATAGCACCATACATTAGAGATAACTTTCACTGGTGAGACTACCTGATCCATTATGTTGAGATCATTAGATGTTATCATCCTTAAGGGAACTAAAGAACTACATAACTCCAATATTGCTTTCCGATTGAGGATTTTATACTTTTTTCTAGGATCAGCTACTTCTAGTTGCATGTCATTAATCATGGTAACGGTTTCACTTCTGGTCCTATGCTTAAGGTCCAAGATCAGAGGTATTTCTCTATTTTTAATATTTACATTGTCTCCCTTATCTATTGGGTCCACTAGGGAATTCTGTGGTACTATGAGTCTCCGGACTTTGTCATTAATGGCTTTTTTGCAGGTGACTCAGCATTAAATAATGTCTTCAGATCGTATAATACCACGTCTGCTATCCCTTTAGCTTTCATAGCCTTTTTTTCTCTTAATGGCAATCTTATTATTGCCCTTCCATGATTCACAGCTAGGCATTGTGTCACCTACATCAGTACTAGTTAAGAATGGTCTAATGTCTGCAGTAGTTCCTGTATTCTTCAAATACTTCTTATTAGCCAATATTTCATTGGCATTGATGTTTTTTTTTTATTTGTGGAGCTGCAGTTTACAGAATTTGCCAGGTTTGGATGTAGCAGGACTGAATGGGGCTCTGTGAAGTTAGGTTCTTTACACAGGGCTACCGGTCTCAGGTTCGTCGTGTTAATGGTCTTAACTATTTCCATCTCTTCATTAATAACCTTTTCTATCATCAATGGGAATTTCTTAGTCAATATACAACCATTTACATAATGACCATTAGACTTATTACTATACATTATTGCTTGTGCCAATGGTTTCCGTCTTTTCCTAATCTTTCGTTGTCTAGGTATATTGTTAGGAGTTTCAGTTCTCAACATACCTTCTTTATTACCATAGATAGAGCAGGTTGGAGTTTCTTGCATATAGTAGCTAACTGCTTCAGTATTAGTGCTAGAATCTTTCATGATCCTTCTCTGTTTGTTGATGCTTTTATGTAGGAGTACCGAGTGTCCATCCAAGGTCCGCTCAATATTTTCACATTTATCTACCAATGTTGTAAGTACAATTTCCAACGCATCAAATAACTCTGAATTGCTTTTTCCTACAAAAATTAGATCATCTGATCTATCTGCCATCCACTCAGCAGATAGGTCAATCATGGCAGGTGTAGATGATAACGCTGCAGGAGACAGAATGATGGTATTTATTGCTTTTGCCAGTATTAGCTGTCCAGACTTAGGGTCAACTGTTACTCTATCACCATCTTTATAGGGCCAATGCTCATTTTGTGCTGCTAGGGGGATGATAACACCTGACAGCACCGAATCATCACAGGTCGTTACAGAGGGATCAGAATCTTTCTCCCGTATTTTATTTTTATTTTTCAATCCCTTCTGAATAGAGTCACTGGCTATCACTGTTTCCCAGTCTGCCATCTCTCAGGTGTTATTATCCCATTGATCGTTCTCTGTCTATAATAGCACCATGTTTATGTTTATATTTGCTATTTCACTCAATAGGGGCACTTTCCTGAGTTGATTCTCTGCACCCATTGTCATATTCACTCTACCACGTATACACACTTTTTGGTCAGACTCTTCATTTGATTTAGTTTCAAGCATCAGTGGAAGCCCTTCATTCTCAATTGGTTCCTCTGAGATATGTACTAACTTGATGTCTTCTTCAGCATAGTCTGCTACTTTATAGGGTACCTGGAATACTCGAGATATCAATTTAGTTCCTATACAGGGGAGATTAGCACACATATCTGTAACAATTTCGCAGCATACTTCATCTGATTCATTCACAAGTTCTTGTGTGCTAATCACAGCTTGTTTGCGTTCTATACTTGTAGAGAAACTCGTCATTTTCGCTAAATTTGTATAAGATACAAATCCTGACCAGCTTATTGTTTTCCTAAAACAGGTTTTAGTTGCTCGGATATTCCGTTCTGGTATCTTATTTAGACCTATAGAGCTAGTCTTGTTTAGAATTTCTCGTTGTTTTGGGTCCCCAGCAGCAGATCGCAATTCCATCCTTCTATATGAAGGGGTTTATGTGAGCTGAAAGTCCTATTCCTTTAATTAGTTTTAGTTGACTCACCCACGTCACACTGTCCAAAATTCGAACTCAAATCACCCCGCCCCACCGCAATCCAGCCGAATGGGACCAAGCCATGGAGTGACAGGGGCTAGAAAGTGGCCGCTGCTACCTGCCTCTAGTCACAGTCCCGCCAGCCACCGCCTCTGCGCGTCCAAGAAAGCAAAGGAGGGACTCCGCCCCAATCAACTATGCAATCACTTCAAGGTACGATTTCCTATCTATGTTATACCACAAGGAGAGCTCTCTCGCACATTCTCCTATTACGTGATGGCAGTCGTAGTGACGGGAAAACCAATCGTCATAACACTCAAAACATCAGTACCGCAATTCAATTCTCCCGCCAGAATATCGCCAATGTAATACAATTGTAATACAGACGCAGCAGAACGGGTGAGTGAAAAGAAGCTCAACAGCTAATCTAAGCAGTAGGTTTATATTATTTTCGTTTTAGCGGTCGCACTAACCTTGTCTACTGGAAACTCTCATATGTAAAGGTACTTTACGGCGAGCCGGCTGCCTCCTAGCGACCAGCTAACAGACAACAGACTTTGCCGGGACTTTGCCGTGCGCTTGCGCTGGTGCGCGCAGCTCTCTGTATATTTACGGTCTTTCACAGGGGGCAGGGGCCACACCTAAAAACATTAAAAAATGTATTTTAAGAAAGCAATTTAGTTTGTGAGTAGTCACCAAGTATATAAAAGTTCACAGCAAATCATCAGCGTAGTCTGAATGTCGCCAATCCAGGGGTACAACACGTATTTCCACTTTTTAAGATGCACTCGCCAGACTCAGACAGCAGACTTTGCCAGGACTTTGCCATGCGTGTGCGCTGGTGCGTGCAGCTGTCTGTATATGTACGGTCTCTCACAGGGCGGAGGGGCCACACTCTGAATGTCGCTAATCCAGGGGTACAACACGTATTTCCACTTCTTAAGATGCACTCGCCAGACTCAGACAACATACTTTGCCGGGACTGCGCCATGCGTGCTGGTGCGCGCAGCTGTCTGTACATGTACGGTCTCTCACAGGGGGAGGGGCCACACCTCCTTACACAATATCTAGATTCACATGTCAAAGCAACACTGCAGAAATTGAAGTGATCTCACCAGTTTCCCAAATGTTTTAGTCAATTCTCAAGGTCCAAATGATTTAGGGATACTATCTCCAAGCACAGATGCTGCCTTTGTGATCTTGTTTGCAGGCTTCTTTGTTCTGAAGCTCCCACACTAAAACAGCGATTAAGACCCAGCCACCTCAAGAATCCAAGTACGAGTAACCTCAGTGAATTCTTAAAAATACTGGCACCAACAGGTTCTTACAAATGTGGCAACTGCACAATCTGTATCCAGATGCTACATGGCACCAAACACATAAGTTTGCCAACTGGGAAACTGCAAGAAATCAGACAATTTATCAACTGCAAAAGCAAATATGTTATCTATGCAATCGTATTGTCATGATGCCTGCCCCCGGAAGACCAGACCAGGCCCCGCAGCCAGCAGGCATCATGCCACTTGGAGCATGCCCAAAAGCCCCAGTTAGGGGCTGTTTGGGTACAGTCCTGGCGCCTATGGCGCCAGGCTCATAAAGATAAAGTCAGTCCTGGCGCCATGGGCGCCAGGCTCATTATTGATAACTTACCTGAAGCAGACCATGCTGCATACTCACCTGAGGCAGACCATGCTGCATGAAGACTCAAGCCAAATGAGGCTTAGGAGGGACTATTTTACTGAAGGGACTATTTTGTTACTTGGGTGGGGCTGTGGAAGAATACTTACCTGGATCTTCTTCCAAGGCTATTTAAACCACGCCCGGACAGCCACACGTGCTTCGCGTCATTCTGCTTGCTGCAGCGTAAAGCTCACCGTGTTTTCAGCAGCTCCAGTCTTCAGCCACGCCCGCTTCAGTCCTGGGACTCCTGAAACAAGAAGACAAAAAGGATAAAGGTTAGAACAGGAGTTTTAACTTTAATCCTTACCTGAATCCTGATCCATTTCGCCACGGAACTGAAAGACAGAAGTCTTTGAAGCATCGCTTTGCATTCCTACGGCGCCGCGCTGAACTCACCTGCGTGGCGGTACTTCAGCATTCCATCACGCTCTCTCCATCTCGCGGCCGCCCTCCGACACCTAAGGAGACAAAGACAGCAAGGTGAGCAAGGGGACTCTCTAAGGCCATACACGCTACCCCCAAGGACTTACCTGATTTACCACGGGAGGTACTCACCTCATTTCGGGTCGGCGCAGTCAACTCTGCTTCATCGCCGTACCCCGGCCCCTAAGAGGAAAATCACAGTAGACTTACCTGAATCTTACCGAGTGCCATTTGGAAATCTTCGAGTGGATTAATCGGCAACCTGCAGGAATCGGACAGAGTGAAGAGCAGACATTTGAACTCTTATGAACAATTGGACTTTAGAGTCAATACTGGAACTCACCATTTCCTCTACACCAGTGAAGTAACTGGTCATCAACACGCCCCTGCGGTCGACGCAGGATGGAGAGCTCATCCTTCCAAACCATCAGGTGAGACTAAGGAGGGGACATCAAGAGTGATCAGTGGGAAGACAACGGGAGAGGGGAAGGTGGGTTGACACTCAATTCCACGGGTGGTTAATTCCTCTTCTCCTTTGCAGAAGAATATTCTTGGGAGCCAGACAAACTAGGCTGAACGGGCCAGTCCAGTCAGTCATCTCGGCGCACACGTCACGCTGGTGGAAATAACAGCGGCCCAGTTCCGGTCGACGCCCCCGTGGGAACCAGGTGAGCGTAACAGAACACGAAGCCTACCCACATACACCCACCTGGGCGTCATGGAGACCTCGGAAACTGATCAGTTGGCCCAATTATTAGGGGAATTAAGGGCCGAAGTGCATTCCGCCCGCCAAGAAACCAATGCCCTCAGGAGGAAACTGATAGTGTCAAAAGAACGAACTGATGAGTTGGCCAGACAACTATTACAGAGCCAGGCTGGACAAACACCTCTACCAGGACTTGGGGCAAGTCCAGCTCCTGTACCATCGAGTAACCCGGTGCAGATAAATTTACCTGGAGCCATTCCTTTGGCTCCGCCTGAACGCTTTGCCGGAGACCCAAAAGGGTTTGCAACATTCATGAATCAATGCCGCTTGCACTTTTTATGTAGACCTGGAGCTTTCCCAAACGATCAGGCCAAGGTAGTCTTTGTACTGTCATATCTCAGCGGCAGTGCGGCGGATTGGTCCATTCCACTAGTTAACCAGGATTACCCGATTCTTCAAGATTTCCAGGGTTTTCGAACAAGCATGGAAAGACTATTCGCCCGACACTCCCGAGGACAAGCTTTGGACAACGAACTTTTATCCCTACGTCAAGGTAACCAGGATCTTTTATCTTACATTGCAACTTTCAATAGATTAGTAGTGGAAACCGAATGGCCTGAAGCCAAGCGAATCACATTATTCCATCGAGGACTTCGAGGAGAACTCAAAGATGTTTTGGCCCAAATCGGGAACCCGCCTCAAGACTGTGCTGAATATATAGATCTAGTGGTCCAGCTCGATCACAGACTTCAAACCAGGAAGGCTGACCAAACCAAGTTTGAGAACAGGGTGTTGGTTAAAACCCACGTAAGTTCCAAGGGAGTAGATGCCTCAGAACCAATGCAAATCGGGGGGGTTAAAGGACCCTTAACCCAAAAGGAGAGAGATAGAAGACGGCAACTGCAATTATGTTTATATTGCGGAACTAATGGTCATTTTCTGCGGAACTGCCCTGTAAAACCACCCAAGAAAGTTATAGGAGCAGCAGACGAAAACCATGTGAAATCTGACTCGGGAAACGACCACGCCCGGCAAGCGTAGAGGTCCACTTGCCGAGCTTAAAGAAGGACACTCTGACCTTGCATTTCACCATACCCATGGTCCTTGTAGATCCAGAGCAGCCATCACGCATGCACGCGGTGAAGGCGTACGCAGACAGTGGAGCCATAGGAAATTACTTGGACTGGGAATTGGCTACCAGGATGAATCTATCTCTCACCCGCAAGACCACGGCCGATGTTGTCACCACTGTAGATGGAACGGGAATTGCCTCTGGACCCGTAACTCATTCCACTGCAGAGATGACATTGCTGAGTCAAGATGGGCATCGAGAGGCTATGATGTTTGACTTAATCATGGCCCCACAGTTTCAGCTGATACTGGGGATACCTTGGTTGGAAAAACATAATCCCTGTATAGATTGGCGAGAGAAGAGACTAACCTTCCCAGAATGTGCTCACACCTGCTACCCAAGGCAAACTCAAAACTCAGTCCTGGCCCCAGTAATTCCAGTAGCCATGCAATTACCTGTTGAATACCAAGACTTTCAGGATGTCTTCCAAAAGGAACAGGCAAACACCTTACCACCTCACAGATCGTATGATTGTCAAATAGATCTTGTACCTGGAGCACAACCACCTTGCAGCAGAATCTATGCCCTTACGGAACCCGAAAATCTTCATTTGCGCCAGTACCTAGACCAGTACCTTGCTAATGGCTTCATTCGCCCGTCCAAATCCCCTGCATCTTCAGCTTTGTTCTTCGTACCGAAAAAGGAAGGCGACCTTAGAACATGTATAGACTACCGCGCACTGAATCAGATAACCATCAAGAATCGATACCCACTGCCTTTGATCCCAGAACTACTAGACCAGATGAAGGACGCTTGTATATACACGAAACTAGACCTTCGGGGGGCATATCATCTGGTACGTGTGAAAGAGGGTGAGGAATGGAAGACTGCTTTTCGCACCAAGTACGGACTATTTGAGTACCAGGTGATGCCCTTCGGACTATGCAATGCACCAGCAGCCTTCCAGTTCTTCATGAACAATGTCCTCCGAGAGTTTATCAACATTTGTGTGGTCGTTTACATCGACGACATCTTAGTATACTCTTTATCAGAATCTGAGCATGTAAAACACGTCCGAGCAGTCCTAGAGAAGTTACGCCAGCATAAATTATATGCTAAACTGGAAAAATGCATCTTCCACACTACGTAAGTGGAATTCCTTGGATTTATTCTGACCCCGAGAGGAATCCGGATGGATACACGAAAAGTGGATGCCATTCTTAATTGGCCTCGCCAAGTTCAATCAAAGGAGTGCAAAGCATGCTTGGCTTTGCCAATTTCTACCGCAGGTTTATCCCAGACTTCTCGCACATTGTACATCCCATCACAACGCTATTGCGAAAAAACAAACGCTTTGTGTGGACAGAGGGAGCCGAGAACGCCTTCCAAGAGTTAAAAGCTAAATTCACATCTGCTCCCATATTAAGACACCCGCGCCCCGAGCTTCCCTACATAGTGGAAACAGATGCATCCAGTTCAGCCCTGGGAGCAGTCCTTTCCCAAAAGGATCCCGAAACTAACCAGCTTCACCCAGTGGCGTTTTGGTCAAGAAAATTTTCAGCCCCCGAATTAAACTATGCCATAACCGACAAGGAGCTGCTGGCCATCAAGTCCGCCTTCAAGGCTTGGCGGCACTATCTACTGGGTGCCAGATATACCATCACGGTCATCACCGATCACCGCAACTTACAATACCTAAAGACAGCCAAAGCCCAATCTTCGCGCCAACTCCGTTGGGCATTGTTCTTCGCCGAGTTTGATTTTGTAATAACCTATCGACCAGGTTGTAAGAATGGTAAAGCAGACGCCTTGTCCCGGATTGGAATGGGAGAAGCAGAAATAACTTTAGAACCTGTACCCATAATTCCGGAACAGAGAATCCTTGGCCTGACATCCATACAGACACTGGAGAACATTCAAAACAAGATCCACCAACTCTTTGATTCCGTTGCCCTACAGGACTGGGCAAAGAAAGGTCCAGAGTACTCTGTCATCGATGATTTACCTTATTACCAAGGCCGGCTATTTTTACCGCAAAAGGAACTACAGGAACTTGTCATTTCCCATTACCATGACACCTTAATAGAAGGGCATCCGGGTATTGCAAAAACCGAAGCTAAAATTAGGAAGCAATTTTGGTGGCCCACCTGGCGAAAGGATGCCAAGTCATTTGTCATGTCTTGTGGCATTTGCGCACAAAATAAAGGGCAAATGAAAAAACCTGCTGGATTATTGCAACCATTAGACATACCACCTACCCCTTGGCATACCTTGTCATTAGACTTCATCACGGATTTACCCCCGTACCAAGGTTACAATACCATTCTAGTTATTGTAGATCTTTTTTCTAAAATGGCCCACTTCATTCCTTTAAAAGGGATACCTTCAGCTACAATCCTGGCCAAGGAATTCCTTGAAAATGTTGTCCACCTGCATGGCTTTCCTTCAGTGTTAATTTCAGATCGGGGCAGTCAATTCATTTCACATTTTTGGAGGAAATGCTGCCAACTGGCACAAATTGATGTTAGGCTTTCGACCAGTCACCACCCTCAGACCGACGGTCAAACGGAGAGGACACACCAGACTCTTGAACAGTACCTCCGTTGTATGCTACATCAGTCTGAGGGAAATTGGAAAGACATTCTGTGGATCGCAGAGTATGCGTACAATAATTCCGTACACTCAGGAACTGGACAAAGTCCTTTTTTTACCAATTAAGGGCACCATCCTCGAACCTCGGATTTGGACTCACCCCAGCATTTAGAGATGCCCGCAGTGGACCATCTCCACGCTGTTATTACACAAGCCTTTAAAGAAGCAATCATCCATTTGCAAAAGGCTAAGGAAAAATACAAAAAGGATGCGGATCAGCACAGAAGTGAAGCTCCTCAATACCAAATAGGGGACCAAGTATGGTTAGCCACTAAGCACTTACCACTCAAGGGGACTCGGACCTTTAACCCCAGGTATTTGGGACCTTTTTCTGTCAAGGCAATTATTAACCCAGTGGCCGTCAAGTTGGACCTACCTGCTCATATGCAAATCCATCCCGTTTTCCACGTATCTCTTTTGAAGCCAGTGCAACCAGGAACAAGGCTAACCACTCCACCTGAACCTATCCTCATAGACGGGGAGCCCGAGTTCGAAGTCAAGAATATTTTGGACTCAAAAAGAGTGAGATCAAAACTCTTTTACCTAATTGACTGGAAATGTTATGGTCCACAGGAAAGGTCTTGGGAACCTAGTGACCACGTGCATGCACCTCGTTTAGTGAAGAGGTTCCATCGGGAATTTCCAGACAAACCACGGCCAAGGGGGAGAACGACTTTAGGAGGGGCCTTGAGGGGGAGTGCTGTCATGATGCCTGCCCCCGGAAGACCAGACCAGGCCCAGCAGCCCCGGAAGCAGGCATCATGCCACTTGGAGCATGCCCAAAAGCCCCAATTATGGGCTGTTTGGGTATAGTCCTGGCGCCTATGGCGCCAGGCTCATAAAGATAAAGTCAGTCCTGGCGCCATGGGCGCCAGGCTCATTATTGATAACTTACCTGAAGCAGACCATGCTGCATACTCACCTGAGGCAGACCATGCTGCATGAAGACTCAAGCCAAATGAGGCTTAGGAGGGACTATTTTACTGAAGGGACTATTTTGTTACTTGGGTGGGGCTGTGGAAGAATACTTACCTGGATCTTCTTCCAAGGCTATTTAAACCACGCCCGGACAGCCACACGTGCTTCGCGTTATTCTGCTTGCTGCAGCGTAACGCTCACCGTGTTTTCAGCAGCTCCAGTCTTCAGCCACGCCCGCTTCAGTCCTGGGACTCCTGAAACAAGAAGACAAAAAGGATAAAGGTTAGAACAGGAGTTTTAACTTTAATCCTTACCTGAATCCTGATCCATTTTGCCACGGAACTGGAAGACAGAAGTCTTTGAAGCATTGCTTCGCATTCCTACGGCGCCGCGCTGAACTCACCTGCTTGGCGGTACTTCAGCATTCCATCACGCTCTCTCCATCCTGCGCCCGCCCTCCGACACCTAAGGAGACAAAGACAGCAAGGTGAGCAAGGGGACTCTCTAAGGCCATACAAGCTACCCCCAAGGATTTACCTGATTTACCACGGGAGGTACTCGCCTCATTTCGGGTCGGCGCAGTCAACTCTGCTTCATCGCCGTACCCCGGCCCCTAAGGGGAAAATCAAAATAGACTTACCTGAATCTTACCGAGTGCCATTTGGAAATCTTCGAGTGGATTAATCGGCAACCTGCAAGGAATCGGACAGAGTGAAGAGCAGACATTTGAACTCTTATGAACAATTGGACTTTAGAGTCAATACTGGAACTCACCAATTCCTCTACGCCAGTGAAGTAACTGGTCATCAACGCGCCCCTGCGGTCGACGCAGGATGGAGAGCTCATCCTTCCAAACCATCAGGTGAGACTAAGGAGGGGACATCCAGAGTGATCAGTGGGAAGACAACGGGAGAGGGGAAGGTGGGTTGACACTCAATTCCACGGGTGGTTAATTCCTCTTCTCCTTTGCAGAAGAATATTCTTGTGAGCCAGACAAACTAGGCTGAACGGGCCAGTCCAGTCATTCATCTCGGCGCTACACGTCACGCTGGTGGAAATAACAGCGGCCCAGTTCCGGTCGACGCCCCCGTGGGAACCAGGTGAGCGTAACACGTATGTGTTTGCGGCAAGAAATATATTGGTAGCACAATAAGAGAAATGAAAAATCGTATTATGAAACAGCTAAGAGCAATAAAAAATGGATACACAAGGTATCCTATGACCACTCATTTCATCCAAGAGCATATTCAATCCAACATTAAGGACATTACATTTTTGGGTTTACAGATGTTTGCCCAACCGGAAGGAGGTATCGACAGAGAACTCTTACTACGCAGAAGAGAAGCGAAATGGATCTGTATCTTTGACACGTGCTATACTGGTTTAAACACAGAAAACGAGATGGTCTACCGGCTCTAAACAAATTATAAGAGAGACTTCTAGACATAGGAACAATAGATATGGGAAATTCAAGCACAATGGGTTTAATCTCCAAAAAAGACACTATGGTCTGATCATGTTTTGAACACTTTCATACATTTCTGATATATACTATGTTTATTTTTGTATTCAATTTATGTATACATTTTTTTTAAAATCCTTTGTTGATTGGATAATAATTCGAATTCTTTTTCTCCTTTATATGTTTCTGTTCACTCACATGCATGTAATTTATCCCTTTTTTTAAAACCCACAAGATTTCATAGTGCATCATCTCTTGCTCTACTTAAACATGTCTCTTCTTTTGTACTTTTTTCACATGGTTCCTAATTATGACAATAGTTTCAGACACCACTACCTTTAGACAGAATAATAAACCAATTTTATATAATGTACAATATACCAACCTTATATAATGTACAAAATAATAAATCATCCTTATATAATGTACAATATACCAACCTTATATAATGTACAATATCTCATTTAAAAATAAAATAAACAAAATAAATGCTAGTATCATGGCAAATAAGTTATCTGTAAAAATGGCAGCGGCACGTAATGGAACGTATGATGTCATCATGGCACGCGCATGCGATGACGTCATTACGTGCCAAATCACGCTATAAAACCAGAAACAGGAAATCAAAAGATCCATTGCGGATCCTGGCGAATTCAACAAGGCAATCGAACCTTGCTGATGCTGTCTTCACTTGGAAAAGGATATTAAGGTAAAATTAGAATCTCTTTGTAAAATAACCTTTAAACAAATATCAGGGCAAGAAATGCAAAACCTACTTTTGACTGCCCAGCCGCCTCTAAATCATTTAACCTCTACATTGTTTTAATTTACTTGGTGAATAATCTAAGAGTTACAAGCCCACTGATTTTTAAAGTCTTCTATGGACAAACTGTTTAACTTGAACCCCCTGTTTCAATTGGTGAACACCTCTTATAATTTGCAAAATCTATCAGGGAATCTGAGAATTAATCAGCCCTCCTGATTTTTTGCAGATTTATCAGCTTTGGCGACAAGGATCTCTTCTTAATCATAAGAATTGAAATAAAAATTCACAAAGAAAGCTATTGTTACTAAGGGGTGAGTGAATTCTACTATATATACATATATATATATATATATATACACATTAGGTCCTCTCTCTTCAATTTCTCAACATTGTTTTTCTTTCTGAATCTCAGTGTTAATCTTTTTCTCTCAAAAAACTACAAATTAGAAATCCTTTTTTACCCTAAAAAAAACCCTTTCTTCTTTAATTTGGTGCAGAATCTCTCCTGAGGAACCACGGCCAATGCTGTGGGGAAACATGTGTTGGGAGATCTGAATACTTCAATATGCATAGGATGTATGTGCTTAATGGGAATGTAAAATGTGCATAAATGTATGGAATCAATACATGAAAAACGGATAAGTAACGATTTCAAATTGCACGACAAGCATATGTTAAATGCTATGTATGAGTTCGCACATACTACAAGTGCCAACACAAGAAAAACATGTTATGCTATACCTCTATTTAGTTCTATTGGCATTAATTTTGAAATTTGTTACCCTCTAGATTCATTGATCTGCACCTGATGAACAGAATTGTTTATCTCGAAACGCATTGTGCTTCATACTTTGAAACATAAAAGAAGAATTGAACAAAGAAGTGTCTATTTACATTTTGTTATTTGTTAACCTTTTTTCACCAACATACATATATTGATGTTTTTTATACATCATATTGGCTGTTATTCAGCCCAAAGGTGTGCAGAGGACGGGAAGTCTCTTCGGACACCA
Source organism: Ambystoma mexicanum (assembly GCF_040938575.1). Lineage (NCBI taxonomy): Eukaryota > Metazoa > Chordata > Amphibia > Caudata > Ambystomatidae > Ambystoma > Ambystoma mexicanum. The sequence continues at coordinate 1,269,539,434 of NC_090929.1, read as the reverse complement.
CTCTGTATCTTTCTCTGTATGTGTTCCTACTCTGTGTCAGGGTAGCGTTACCTCCTCTGCACCCAAGTTCACCATTCAAAGATCTCCTAACGTCTGTTAATCTCTTCAGAATAGGATGTGCAACTATACAGAGTTCATATTTGACACCTACCATCAACTACCAGTTACACAGGACAATGCCACCATTCCCTAAACAGAGATACAGAAGCTAAAGGCTGAGGAAATATAGCCTGTGGAGGAAGACACTACTACTTCATTGGAGCCAATGCCACCTCTGGCATATACAGGGCTCACTGCACTCGTCCAAGGACAGTGACATTAGTCTCTTGCCAGGAACAGGCATCAATTATACTCCTTCCTTCTCTCCACCCATGTCCACAGTTTCAGCAGCTGAAACCTTCTTTACTGAACTAGTTGAGAGAGTGTCAGCTATGGAGGCTGCCCAGGCACAGGTGGAGAATGGGAGGGAACAGTTGATGCCTGCTCCTTATTGAGGCCACTCCTCGCTGATATAACAATAAGGAAGATGAGCAGCATGAGGTGGAGACAGCCAACAGGCTGAGGGGGGCAATGCTGGAGAGATGCAAGCAGCTAGGCAAGAGGCCAGATAGTAGCCTGCCTGGCATGGGAGCAGGCTGCTGCTGATAAAGCTGCACCTGCAGCAGCCTGGGCTCAAGCCAGGGATAATGCACAAATGGATCAGGACCAGGCTGCTGCAGCTGTATCTGCATCTGCACATGGCTAGGCTCAGGCCTGGGGAAAAAGCCTTACAGGCCAGGAATTATTATAATTAGAATTGTTCATTTATAACACGCTTAATACCGGCAGTGGTTTTTAAGCTATAAAAACAATTAAACAATTTAAAAAATTAAGCGCGGGATCGGGATTCAAACCTGTGTTGCACTGCGTTGTGTTCCTTCCCAGACAAACACGTTGCCCCTGAATTATCTATCCTTCCTCACCAAGCGGCCAGGGAGAAGCCCATCTGGCAAAGGAGCAAGAGCCTGGGTTCAGGCTAGGCAGGATCTCTGAATGGATCGGAACCAGGCTACTGATTTATAAGATGCAGAACTGTATGTGATTTAAGGTTAGGTGGGGGTAAGGTGTGGTAGCCACATGACACTATTCATCATGGCTTTGTTAAAAGACATATCAGATTCAAATATGTGTTTTGTCACCCGCACTACACAACTGAATGTGTTTTTTCTCTTTTTTCTTTTCTTTATTCTCTTTGGAACCAGTTTGCACTATTTTTGTAGGTGGACGGTTCTTCTTTTTAGTTTGGGCTAATAGGTGTCGCTTGCGACACCTTTAATAGACCAAACTATTGCATTCAAATACTGATTCATGTGTAAATAAGGATGAGGACTTTTGACAAGGGGCAAACATGAATGACATTTGAGGACGGGATACACAGTATATTAGGTTTTGTCTGGTTATTGTTCCTTCCCATTCCCTGTCCCTAGCCGTGCTAGGGACAGGGAATTGCTAATCCCATCCATTGCTTGTTCAACCTTGATCGAAATACGTCTGTCCAACATGGACTCCATTGTGTCATTAGCTCCTCGAATATTTTCTTATCCAACTTCCAATCCCTGCCATCCCTGAGGAACCTGGAGTTCCAGTCGGCTATCTCGTTTTGCTGACCTGGCCGATATTCTGCTGTCGCTGACACTTGCCTCTGTAGGCATAAATGCCAACATTCTTTTGCCAGTTCTGACAATATTCTGGATTTCATGCTGCCTAGTCTATTTATGTATCTGACAGCCGACACGTTGTCCATCTTGAGGAGTACACAACATTGTGCTCTCTCTTGCGTCCAACATCTCACTGCGAATGAGGCAGCAAGCAGTTCTGGGCAGTTGACGTGTAGGTCTAGTTCTTTCTCTGACCACCTGCCTCCTGTCGACAGATCTCCGAATCAGGCACCCCAGCCCCATCTGCTGGCATCATACTCTATTATTAAGGTTGTTCTCCCATTCCAGACATCCATATGCTGTAGTTACACACAATATAGAGGGTTTGAGATGCTTGTCAGTGGTTGAAACTGGTTCATGCCCAAGCAAGGTATATTAACATGAAAAGGGGAGGAGGCGTATCACCCACATAACTAAAAAGAGAGGCATATATAATGATCCTCAGTGAATTAATGTTCTGAATTTGTCTCCGCCGTCCATTTGTTGGACCTGAAATTTAGAGCAAAAGATGGAGCCCTCAGTAGCAGAGTGTCTAGAAAGCATACAGATAGAAACACCCTACTACAGTTCAATAGTTTTCATCCTAAAGCAGTAACTTCTAACCTGCCGTTCGGCCAGTACCTTTGTTTTTGGCAGAATTTTTCTGATACCATAGAATATGGTGAACAGGCATTGGCCCTGGCAAAAAGATTTAAAGAGAGAGTCTATCCAAGGAAATTACTCAAGAATGCCAGGAAGGGAGCATGAAATGTTCCATGAGCAAACACCCTTGAGCAACAAATTCTTTGATGAGATCCAACCATTAGGGATCAGGACCACAGCCAAAACCGACACTATGGAATACGACACACCCGGTCGGGCATGCACCTTGCGGTTCATGCTCAGTGTGTCCACTCACCAACAGGTCCACCACACTAGACCTTGCCCTACACACACCATGGAGGCAAGTAACATTTACAAACTGCAATATAAGCATCATCACATGCCCTTGTAACCTTAGATATATTGGGATGACGGCTAGACCCATCAAGAAACGTATACAAGAACATCAATCATGTATATGGACCAGGAGACTTAATGCTCCACTGGTTGAATACTTTTCCCAAAAAAACCATGAGAGGAATGACCTAACATGGTCCATCATCGAGAAAGTACATATTCCAGCTAGAGGAGGCAACATAAATGCCCTGCTACTGGAAAGAGAACAAAGGTGGATCTCTAATAATAATAATAATAATAGTCATAATAATAATAGTAATAATAATAATAATAATTTTGTATTATTAGATTGAGAACTAATCGCCAAGGCCTTAATGAACCAATCAATTGGCAAAGCCTTACGACCCTGGGCTGACACATCTTAAGCCCAACCATAATACAACTACAAGTTATGATAAGACTGCTCATTTCCAGCTCAATGATGATGTTTGATATCGGTACCAGTGAAGAAGTTTCATACAACTAGCAAGCTAATTATAACGTGGATCCCCTTACTGTAATACAGTCTACCTGCTAGACTATAATATAGCTGCAGTCTATAGATGTGTGCACCAGGACAATTGTAGTTTAGGGTGTTTAAAACCCGCTATTCGCTGTTATATAAAAACATGCAAGGCTCGACCCAAGGGACTCCTCTCTATACTTCGACCCTACATTGCATCAAACCCGGACCCTGTGACTGGTGACCCCTGTAAGGGTAGTGTGTGCTATATGTCTAACCTGAGTTCTGGGATCTATCCCTAGGCATACATCAGTGGAGCAGATACTTAGCGTCCACCCATTTGGACTACCAATCCACAAAGGACACACATGGGACAGTGGGCCACCATAGAGGAGGGAATACATAAAAAATAAAATATTGTGTAAACATAACCAATTCATACATTTTGAGTCATTAACTGCCCATGAGAATTGTCATCCAACCCTACCAAACATGAACTGGATTCTCAATGCACAACTGCCGATTTGGGTTTATTACGATTTGTTAAGTAGTTGCAGATGCGGCCACTCCAATATGGCGGACCGCGTGAACCGCTCTCCCCAAGCCATATGGCCATAATATAAACACGGCTTTGCTGCAGCATGTCACATGCTGATTTGAACGCGTAGATGGTTGCGAGCCAGGCATTTGGTGCTTTGCTTACGGGTAAGCTCTGTCCCCCAGCCTTATAGCCCTTACCATGTGCCCACTCTGACCTACATGCAACGCATAGGGAGCTCACCTAACAGATTGGCTGTGATAATGCTAAAGATCACACGTTTGAGTCCAGGATTTGCCATTTGCACTGGCAATGATACCTGTGTCAGTAGCAGATATAATGGCATGGTACCAACACCTTTGATTTAATTGGGTCCCATCATCCGGTCCTCCTAGCATGAAGTACTCACCTTGAATTGAGTAGTGGATGCCTCAAGCCTCTGTATTACTTACTTTGAATTGAGCATTGGATGTCTCAAATCTCCAAGCCACTCAAACTTTCTAAAAGAGTTGATTACATTATTTGAGACATATTTGCTTAACCTTTTAGTGGTGATACGGATGCACACACTTCCTGTAGCTCACCAACATGACTCCATACATGTGAGTTACAGATCTGACATGTGAGTACTTAATGAGTGTATGTATGCTCCACAATATTACAATAATTTTTATAGTGAATGTGCGCATTAGTTGCATTAACAGTGATACTGTTCCCAGTGATTTTCAACAGTGTGAGTCTGAATGCCTCCACCTATCCAGTACCGAGGTGAGATCTTTCCATGTAAGCAGATGTTGGAAATAATTGTAAGAGCCTAAGTAATATGGCCGTGCAGTGTATGCAGATGACACTCACAATCTAAAAAGAAGACAGTCCTGAAGAAGGAGGCATAAATAACTCAGCTCACCAAAACTGGTTGACAAAACACGGGGAGACAGTGGACAGTCTTCCGCTTCATTCTCCAGCACCAGGGAGATTCTCTAATTAACAGATCTACCCTTAGTTGCTGAGTCTTCACAATCATTTCTTTTTAATCAACACCATCAAATCACTGAGGAACACTATATATGCCTCTCTTTTTAGTTATGTGGGTGATATTCCCTCACCCCTTTTCGTGTTACTATCCATATGTTGTAGCCACCACTCCAGTTCATCTCTTGCTTCCCTTGATAAAGGCACCCTTTGCTCATAAGATAGGTCCCTCCTGAGATGTTGAATCTTCAATCGCTGAAGGGTCCTGTAGTGGAGTGGTGCTGGGAATATAGCTTGGATTGATGATGGCGAGCACCCCACCATTCTGGCTATCTCTCGTAAAGACATCACCTCTTTTGTCAGTATTCTTGATCTCTTTTTTGGTGTCATTCACTTTGCTCAGAGGAGGACTTAATGTTCCCTGAGATGTATCTACCCTGAATCCCAGAAATGACATGGTTTGTTCCGGTTGTAGGTGGGGTTTCTCCCAATTCACTAGAAACCCTAACTGTAGTAGTAGATATATAATGGTGTTCATCTGATCCTTGATTCATTCTGTTATAAAGCTCAGTCCAGGCAGCTTTAAGTTACTTGATAAGTTTACTTCAATTCTTATGTTACAGTTACAGGCTTAAGACATAAGCAATAAAGAGAGAGAAAGACACCGGCACCCATCACCCAGGGAGGGAGGGCTCAACTGACACAACCTAGAACACTCACCACAGCATTCTCCCACTCATGCGTCAACATTCCACAGGCACTCAGGTGACATCATAAATCACATGACAAACCACATCAGACTAACCAAGCACATCACAACACATCTCCCTCCTTACCAAACACACTTGCAACAAGAGCTTCACAACATTACCAGACATGTTCACACGACACACATCACATCCAAACCAGAGGGCAATGGAAGTTTTACATGAAAAACCCACAACTATGCAATTCCAGAGCTCCGCCTATCATTCTTAAACACCATATATAACAACACTAATCACCTCCCATCCACCCCTGCCACGAGCAGATTCTAGTCTCCCACACTAGACACAAACCAGCCCAGATCCAAGGCTATACCTAACCCACAATACCATAACCAACACAAAACAACTTTGGTCCTCCTGCTCACCCCTGCCACAGGCGAGCCTTCAGGCTGCCACCCTGAAGCACCAGGTTGTCACCCCGACGCAATGCTAGTCATCAGAATGACAACGAAATCACCATAGACAGATAAGAGGTTCAGTAAAACTCTACAGCTCACTAACACACAAAACCAGCAACAGGCATGCCTCAGAAACACACAAGCACATACATATATATGGATGGACCAAGCCAATCCAACAAACCTAACCATACCATGGTGTAAAGCTCCTCAAACAGCTTGGAGATGCTGGCCAGTCAACTCCAAGACCATCTACAAAACATATGGTTGACTCTAACTCTCTTCTCAATGGCAGTACAATCCAGTCCCATAATCAAAACCCTGACCATATTAAAATAGCCAGGATCAACACATAACACATAAAAATAAACACATCACCATGCGATTCTTCACCTTGAACAGCATCTTCACTTTGACACAGTATTAACTAGAGGGCGTCCCCTACCAGCAACCCGCTTAATCTGACTTCTACTAGCTGTCCCTTAGGTTAAGAATCATATTCTCCAAAGAGTGCACTGCCGCCATAACATCAAGACACTAGACTACCGCTATAGCCAAGACACAGCAGAACCCTTCTTATTAGTGCAACTCTAACTAAACAGTGGCGCTACCACCTAACCAAACTCACCCAAACATTGAAACTACCTACTGTTAATACCAACGGAGGCTCTACCTCCCTAATATCTAAAAAAAAAAGAATGTTGCAGCCACTCATTCTTTTATAAATCCATACTTATTAACTAGATATGTCATACTAGCGACATACCTTCACTTCCATACTTCTCAATTGCATGGATATACATGACATTCTCAAATCACCATTTAACATTTTCTTTTTTAAACTCCAACATTTTATACCTAGCATATGAAACTTTCCTTCACTTCTAGATTTGATTGTTACATATGCCTAAAAGTCCATGTTGTTGTGTAACAACTTACTCCTAAAAATCCTCAAAACGTTAAATAGATCAATCCACACAGGCTTCACCTCACATACATCACCTTGCATTGCATTCAGCTATGCACAATTTAACTTCAGAAGTCCAAATTCCCTCAAATACTTGTAATATGTTAGGTCCTTAACATAATTGCTAATTTACTAACCACTCACACCGAAATGAACTCCACATCTAACTTCTGCATTCACATATGAATCTTCACATATGAGCATAAGTCCATAGTGCCTGCAAATCCTCAAAACCTATTAGCACTGAACTACATAACCAATCTCAACAATTAGAAAATATGCATATGCACGGGGCATGTTCTAATGAACACAGAACTACTGCGTTCAACTGAAGAGTGCTTACTGGCCCTAGCTTATACTTCCGACATTGTTGTAGAAGTATAACTTCACATAAAATCCATATTACTTCCTACTTTGGCGAATGTCCCAAAACAGGCAATGCATTAATAAACCTGGCGACTTTAGACTCTTAACACGTAGCACGATGCTCATAATACTTTCTCGACCTATAACAGTCACCTTATACGTTGGCCACTACAACGCCTCACTATTTGAGACGGAGCGGCATCAGCTGGGCTCATCCCTGCTTCTTCATGCACCTCGTTGGCTGCTTCTATTTATATCCTATAAGACTCTCTGTTCACAAAAGAACGGGGTTCCATCTTCATTGCCACAATATAAATCTCCTCATGTGACAGTGTAGCTTCCTTCCACGAGTGTTCATTTCGTCTCTTCCGGATTCCAACAGCCAGACCAGACTCAGCTGCATTACGATGAGACCCTACTTGCATCGAGTCCAAGTTCGATTTAATGCCACTCTAGCAAAGGCATACACGCAACACTGCCCCATCATTTCAAGAAGCACTTTTTCCATCGCTCTGAAAAAACAATGCTAGTCACTTTATGTGCCAGTCTCCAACTACGACGCAGCTAATATAGGAACCCGTAACACGGAAAGGAAAATCACTTCCTGGACACGCTGAACGACGTTGCAGGGTCCGTTATTCGAAACCCTGACGCAGCTCACAAGATAGCCACGGACTCCCGAGCACCGGTACACTTCTCTGACAGTAAGAATCTTTATGACTCTAAGTTCCAAAGGATCGCCGAATCCTTCAGTTGACACATGACGTCATCAGACCTGAACTTGCCACAGAAGACGAAGGTACTCCTGCCCTGACCCATGACCAACGGTCGCTTGCCAGGCACTGTCATTTGCACAGACACTTGTTTAATTCCATTACTGGATCCTCCATGCCAATATCGCACGACTTTTATAAACGGACCACCTCTCATTAGGACTTCCATCTTTCAATGTCAGATATAATGTCACTTCAACTTCGCTTCGCACGTTGTGCATTTATTTTCGCACGTGCGTTTATTTTGCTACTTTTAATCATCCGAGCGCAAACCAGTCAAAAACAACTTTTCACCCGGTTTCCTTTACTTCATCTTTCTTACGTGATGCATACAACTTAAGGGCAAGCCTCTCTTAACTCCCGCTGTCCCAGGAAGTCACTTATGGCCCACCAACACAGCGCCCCTATTAAAGTTGCAGCTGATGTTCAAGCGTTTAAACATAATGGATCACATCCATAACAACTTATGCCCAGGGATGGAGCACTCCCAATCTCTGCGGGCTGCTGACCCCATTTATAGTGATCCATTAAACCTCCTCCCTTATACACCCTGGGTGATGGGTTCGCTTACTTGATCCTTGGGGGCGGTGTCTTCTGTTTTCTTCTGGACCTGATTCATCCTGCACCCCCCCCCCCCCCCCGCAGCAGGCGACTTGAATCATTAGCTTCTTCATCACTTCACTTAGTTTCTCTTCATCTTCCTTTGCACATGGGTTCCTTTGTTTTTTTTTTATAGACATCCTTGTCGCCATTGTTATAAAGCTCAGTCCAGGCAGCTTTAAGTTACTTGATAAGTTTACTTCAATTCTTATGTTACAGTTACAGGCTTAAGACATAAGCAATAAAGAGAGAGAAAGACACCGGCACCCATCACCCAGGGAGGGAGGGCTCAACTGACACAACCTAGAACACTCACCACAGCATTCTCCCACTCATGCGTCAACATTCCACAGGCACTCAGGTGACATCATAAATCATATGACAAACCACATCAGACTAACCAAGCACATCACAACACATTCCTTGTCCTGTAACATGCATATGTTATCCAGGTATATGATCAAATGTATCCCTTTCTCTCTCAGGTATGTCACCACCTGTTTCATCCGTTTGATGAAACACCATGACGCTGATGCCAGCCCAAAGCGTAGACATGTGAATTCCCATATCTGCCCCTTCCAGCTGAACCATAGATACCTCTGGTGATCTGCTGCTATGGGAACAGTTAAGAAGGCATCCCTAGGATTTGTTGTGACCAATCAGTCCCCTTGCTGTAAAATGTCAGTTGGGAGGTGTGTACCCTCCATTTTGAAGTGCAGGTATATAGAAGCTGTTCAACTCCCTTAGATTAATAACAAGCCTCAGTTTGTGTCTCTTCTTCACTAGAAACATTTGGCTTATGACTCACCTAAATGGATATCCCAGCACCAAAATGCCAAGCAATTTCCCTCTGAACGCAACCTCCAGACAAATCCTTATGGCTTTCTGAGTACCTGAGGTGCATGGTCTCGCTAGACACAGAGAGCAAAGAGTCCAAGTGTATCAACATTGGACACAACTAACACCACAACCTACAGCTTTTTTCTTTTAAATGAAGGACGATTGGACCCTTCAAATGCTGGTTTGTTGTGCGCACACCCCAGAACAAACCAACATTGTCCAGAGTCTGCTGTTTCCTTATTTACCATGTAAATCAAATTAAACAGTGTAAAATGCATCATCATGAAAGATGAAACATTGTCTGTGACAGATGTTCCATTTCCCCATGGGCAACAGCTCAATAATGAATTTAACATTCTGTTTAGCTCATCATTTTATTAGAGAAAGTCAACAAACAATCTTGTTGCAGTTTAACTTGAATCATTGGTAAATTACCTGTGTAAACTTTATTAAAACATGCATTGTCCAGGCAATTGTTTATGCTGAAATTGTGCATTGCAATCTCAAAGGTACTGGCTGCGGCCATCGATTGTTCGAAAGGATCATGAGTAGTGGCAAAATTCCATTCTCCTGGAAAAGAGCTGTTGCGATACCCATTTATAAAAAAGGGGACAGAGGAAACCCCAGAAACTATCGACCGATCGACCTGCTGGATGTCCTGAGTGAGGTCTTTGCAGGCAATCTACTCAAACGCCTAAAGGAATGGGTGTCGAAATCAAAATCATACAACCCAAAGCAAACTGGTTTTGTCAGCAATGCAGGCTTTTGTATGAACTTGTTTCTAATCAACTTACTTAAGATGAAGTCTAAGAAGGAGAAAGGAAATCTCTACCTTGCCTGCATTGACATGGAAGCAGCTTTTGATTGCATCGACCGGAACCGACTATGGACCAAAATAGCTTCCATGGGATGCCCTGTCGATCTACTAGCTGCCATTAAAGCCCTCTATTCAGGTACTGTGATGTAAATCAGGCTGGACCAGGACGGGAACCTTACTAGATAAATAGAAAACAGCAAGAGGACTGAAGCAGGGGTGCCCTTTTGCACCTATTCTCTACAATGTATTCATCCTAGATTTGAAGGAGAGCTTAAATCCACATAGATCCTGTCCACAGAAAAAGCTTGATGCCCTACAGATGTATGTAGTCCAAAATGGCATGAAAATCAATGTGGGAAAATTCTGATGATGGAAAACGCGAGATCTAGAAGTAAGAGACTAACAACTTGGGCGCTGGGCCTTAATAAAATAAGAACGGTCTCTGAAATGAAATACCTAGGAATAATAATCAGTGCGAACTGCTGCGAGAAACCATAGCAGCTTAATCTCCAAGTCAAAATAAAGCAACTAACGGCCAAAGGCATAATGATAGGGAGGAAATATGGAAAACTCTCACTACTCCCTACCATTAATTTTTATAACCAGAAGGTAGTGTCGTCATTGACTTATGCAGCAGAGGCTGGATTGGGGCTCTCCTGAGAGGCATGGGAGAAACTAGTGAGCGCCTTTTGGAAAAAATATTTTAAGACTACCAAGTTCACTACCTATGGCGATCCTGAGACATGAGCTTGGTCTTCTGTCCTTGCATGTGCAAATTGTCTGGAGAGCTCTGCCCACCTTTGGAAAATGTACCTCTGTGGATTGCCCGCCCCAGCTCCACATCATAAAGATGAAAAAGGAAGGCATGACAGACTAGGCGTTAAATCTCTGGAGAGACAGATGCTTGAGTATTCAAAATCATCTAGGCCTTTCAGTAGAAAGAAACCTCCTACTGGTTAAAAGAGCACTCTGGACAGCGGATTGGGCCGAAACCGAAGTAAAAATATCAAATTCAAAGCTTCACACTTTATCTAGATTATTTACTGGTCAACTGAATATAACTCCGAATTATCTGACGAAATGTCCACATCCAAAATTGAGGGATCTACTACTGAGATTTCGTCTGAACATTCTGCAACCCAAGGTCATCCTGCTCAGATATAGAAGAATAGTAGATGACTACCGATGCCGTCTTTGCAATCTACAGCAGGAATCGCTTAAGCATGTGATCCTCTTCTGCCTGGCGTTAGAACAGAGAGAACTCTTTTTATACATAAGTACATGGTGAAATCCTTTGGAACGGATGCTGAAGCCTGGTGGGAGTGCCTCTATGTAGGAACAACCCCGGACGTATTGAGACCTTTGGCAAAATTCATAGAATACATTTTCGAGCAAAAACTCGGAAGGCAAATGGGATCGTGAATAAGCCAAAATGGGTTTCTGGATGGGTATAGTGAGTGGCCTAATCCCTCGGGACAAACCAAATTACACTTTTTCCATTTCAGAGGTGGTCAAGCAGGCCTATCAGAGATAAATGGACTCAGTGGGCCTCATTACGAGGTATGCCGGTAAGGCAAAAACGATGCAGGTATGGTAATACCGGCATCGTTTACCGTCCCGTTGCATTCCGATCCACAAACCCGGTATTAGCGGCACACTAAACAACGGTTCCGCTAATAGCGGCATAGGCGCGTACACGCGCCCCTTCAGGGAGCAAATACCGGCATGCCGGTAATAGGGGTAATTCCAACCCACACATACATACAAATACCGGCATCGCGAAGCGGGTAATCACGGCCTGCACGATGCCGGCCATACAGGCATCGCGGACCACCCGCAAACAGCAAGCAGGATACAAGGCAGCTGCCACAGGTGCACACAATCCCCACAGGTGGAGTCAATGGAGGCTGTGCCAGTATAAACTGAGCACACCCACACACCACAACCCCCCCCACAGGTGTAGGCAATGTAGAGTGGCCCAGTACAAAAGGAGCACACCTACACACGACACCTTCCTACACCAAAATGCTACCACTAGCAGTTGCAAACATGGCGCTGGAGGACATGCCTATACTGCTACAACTACAGCAACAACAGCAACAACTACAGCATCAAGAACAGGCAGCACAGAGGAGACGCAGGAGGAGAAGGAGGGTGAGACAGGCCCAGCAATTACCACCAGCGCAGCCACCAGTGCCGTGTAGGCAGCCACCAATCCCTCGCACCAGACCCAGCCCATTCAACCTAACCCCTGAGCAGATCCACACCCTGTACCGGTAGGACCGTGACACCATCACCACCATAGTGGACATGATACAGAACGACATTGCCAGCCACATAGAAATACGCACTGCCATCCCCCCACTACTAAAGTTGGTGTCTGTGCTACACTTCCTGGCCACAGGCACCTACCAACACACAATGAGCCAGCTGCATGGCATTTCACAACCACTATTCTCACGCATGCTGAACCAAGTGATGGATGCCCTCCTGAAGCACACAAGAACACCGCCTCTATGGCATGGGGGACTACCAATTCCACATGGGTGCAGTCGATGGCTCCAACACAATTGGGCATGCCTGCCAGTGCATGGAAGCCTACTTTGGTTTCGCAAGCAGGGCCTGTGTAAGTGCCCCCATACACTCCCTCATGGCACGTGTCGACGCCTCAACAGCAGCAGTGTTGGCTGCAATGGCTGTGGCAATGGCCCTCATGGAGTCATTCCCGTTGGATATTTGTTGCTGCATGGGTTCAAGCATCGACTCCTGTTGGGCCTCAACCCTTGACAGGCGAGCCTCGAAGGAGTCGTTGGCAGCAGGAGTACTGGTGGGCGGGGTGGTGGATGGCAGGGTGGTGGTAGGCAGGGTGGTGGATGGCAGGGTGGTGGGAGGCAGGGTGGAGGATGGCACCAGCGTGGGGCCCACGTCCAGGGCACAGTCCTCCTCAAAGAGGCCTATATCTGAGTCTCCAAGGTCCGAGTCGTGGAGGCAGGGATCGTCCATGCTCTCGGTCTCTGTAGGGGGGGTAGGCTGGTAATGGGGCTTGGGGTGGGTGTGCCGGACATGATGTCACCCTCATTCTCCACTTCTGTATCCACAACATCTGCGGTGGCTGGCGGAGCGGGAATGGAAACGCCTCCCACTGTTGTGGGTGGCTGCTGCTGTACTGTGGCTGCAGGTGTCTCCTGCAGGGTTACTGCCCGGTGTGGCACACTGCCTGTTGCTCTGGGCAGTTTCTTGGGCTGGGGGGTGGCGGTGGCCTTGGTCCCTTCCTATACAGTGGATGAACTTGCACCCCGGTCCTGAATTCCATCTTCCTCATCGGTCCCTGGGGGATAGAAGAGATGCAGGTCATCAGTGATGGTGTCACATGGCAGCTATGATGTATTATTGCGCTGCGATATGTTCATACATTCATGCATCAAATTATTTCTGGGGTGTGGCATTTGGTGTTCTGAGGGTGCATGTGGGCAATTAATACATGGCTGGTGGCATGGCATTGGTATGGTGTCTGTGTGGTGAGTTCCATGGGCACGGTTGGGTCATGCTGAACCAACTGATGGATGCCCTCCTGAAGCACACAAGCACCCATATATCCCTACCACGGACTGCCCAGGAGATAGCCGAAACCAAAGTAGGCTTCCATGCACTGGCAGGCATGCCCAATTGTGTTGGTGCCATCGACTGCACCCATGTGGAATTGGTAGTCCCCCATGCCATAGAGGCGGTGTACCGCAATCGCAAGCAATACCACTCCATCAATGTGCAAATGGTATGTGACTCCAGCAAGACCATCACACATTGCTGCGTCCGATTTCCTGGATCCACACATGATGCCATGGTACTGCGCAACTCCACGATACCCCGTCACATGGAGCGACATGCTGGACCACGTGCCTGGCTGCTCGGTGAGTTGCACAACAGGGCCATGGCCATGCTGTGGGGTACTGATGTGTGCGGATGCAGAAGGGGGGGGGGCTACTGCACCCGGGTGGTAAAGGGGGGAATAGTGCACCTGGGTGGGAAAGGGGGGGGATAGTGCACCTGGGTGGCACTAGCCAGTGAGTGGAGAATGCATGCAGAGCTAAACATTCCTCACCTGAACCAGCCAAACGGAGCATAACACATCACTGGGCCACATATCACAAATATTGCATATGGATGACAACAAGTAAGAAGCACAACCAGGGCACCATGGTGATGGCAAGCAATGCATGACTGAATAGGATGGCAACAGTGGCAATGCGGCTAGTGTGACCATGCATAGTAAAGAATATACAGCATGATTTGGCGGCCAAACATTTTCGCACTACCACAGCACAACTGCCAGAGCATGCATGATTACACCCTGCATCATCTATTGAACCCCATCCAGTGTACCACACCTCATTACAGTATACATTGTATCTAGGTGACTATTTTGTACACGTACAGGGACATGTGCATGCCCACACCAAATAGCTGCTGCCATGACTGTGCTCCCTGAAGGTGGCAGTTCAGAGTGACACACGCCTATTTGTATCTCCTTGCAGGTGATGGAGGATATCCCAGGAGGCCGTGGCTACTTACCCCTTTCCGGAACCCGCTTTCAGCCATGAAGAGGAGTACAATCGTGTGCACACTCGTACCCTTGTTGTGATTGAGCAGACCTTTGGCCTGTTGAAGGCGCGGTTCCACTGCCTAAGCAGGTCTGGTGGGGCACTCCTATATAGGCCTGAGAAGGTGGCGAAGATCACCATGGCCTGTGTCATGCTGCACAACATGTGCGTCCGAAGGAATGTACCACTGCCACCTGACATTGACATGCATGGGTTGGGTGAGGATGAAGTGGATGGAGACAGAGGCAAAGGAGCCCCCCTGCCAGTACGTGATGCACGGGATGGCCATGCTGTACTCCAAGCACTAATTGACGAATACTTTTGCAACGCAGGGACCATAAATGTAATGTGCCTGTGACACACTGTCTGCATGTGGACATGCACACTTGTTTTGTTAGAATTGCCCCACTGTACACTATCACAGATTAAATGCACATGCACAAAAATAAGTATGTCCAGCCAATGATTTTCTTGCACACAACGGGTGTATTTTCCAGACACATGATAATGTGAACATAATCCCCTCACAACCCCCAGTGAACACCTTCACCCACCCTACAAATCCCAAAAATACCCAAGTAAACTCCCTCACCCACCCTACAAACCCCAAATGTCCCCATATGTCCAACAAACACTGGTCCCTTCACCAACGTACATTTTCAAAATGTCATTGTCTGCCCACTCTATTTCTTTGCAATCTTGGGATCCGGGGGTGCCATGGTCAAGCGCTGTGCACTCCTCTGCATCAACCGCACGGGGCTCGATTGGGCCGAGGTAGAAGGGGTTGTGGCAGTGGAGGTGTCAATGATCAGTCCCATGCCTGCCCCAGGGTGTGGGCACTGCGTTTGAGGTAGATTCGCAAGCAGGGCCTGTGTAAGTGCTCCCATACACTCCCTCATAGCACGTGTCGATGCCTCAACAGCAGCAGTGTTGGCTGCAATGGCTGTGGCAATGGCCCTC
This sequence comes from Ambystoma mexicanum, assembly GCF_040938575.1. Lineage (NCBI taxonomy): Eukaryota > Metazoa > Chordata > Amphibia > Caudata > Ambystomatidae > Ambystoma > Ambystoma mexicanum. Next base: position 1,269,523,700 of record NC_090929.1, on the reverse strand, counting down.
ATGGAGTCATTCCCGTTGGATATTTGTTGCCGCATGGGTTCAAGCATCGACTCCTGTCGGGCCTCAACCCTTGACAGGCGAGCCTCGAAGGAGTTGTTGGCTGCAGGAGTACTGGTGGGCGGGGTGGTGGTAGGCAGGGTGGTGGTAGGCAGGGTGGTGGATGGCAGGGTGGTGATAGGCAGGGTGGTGGATGGCAGGGTGGTGGTAGGCAGGGTGGAGGATGGCACCTGCGTGGGGCCCACGTCCAGGGCACAGTCCTCCTCAAAGAGGCCTATGTCTGAGTCTCCAAGGTCCGAGTCGTGGAGGCAGGGATCGTCCATGCTCTCGGCCTCTGTGGGGGGGTAGGCTGGTAATGGGGCTTGGGGTGGGTGTGCCGGACATGATGTCACCCTCATTCTCCACTTCTGTATCCACAACGTCTGCGGTGGCTGGCGGAGCGGGAATGGAAACGCCTCCCACTGTTGTGTGTGGCTGCTGCTGTACTGTGGCTGCAGGTGTCTCCTGCAGGGTTACTGCCCGGTGTGGCACACTGCCTGTTGCTCTGGGCAGTTTATTGGGCTGGGGGGTGGCGGTGGCCTTGGTCCCTTGCCGTACAGTGGATGAACTTGCACCCCGGTCCTGAATTCCATCTTCCTCAACAGTCCCTGGGGGATAGAAGAGATGCAGGTCATCAGTGATGGTGTCACATGGCAGCTATGATGTATTATTGCACCTTGATATGTTCATACATTCATGCATCAAATTATTTCTGGGGTGTGGCATTTGGTGTTCTGAGGGTGCATGTGGGCAATTAATACATGGCTGGTGGCATGGCATTGGTATGGTGTCTGTGTGGTGCGTTCCATGGGCACGGTTGGGTCATGTTGCACTTGTGTAGGCATTGGGATTGGCACTCAGCATGCGTGTGTTGCACGGTGTGCCACACATTCTCAATTGGATATGTTGATGTGGGCCTGGGACATGCATTGCCTTGCCTAGTCTCACTTCCACATCACTTGTGCCACATCATGGTTTAGCCTACATGGATGTAATGGGTCACTCACCTTCTTCTGTGGATGATGTGGTGCCCACCTCCTGGTCTCCAATTCCCTCGATGGATTCAGGGTCTATGAAGGTACTGGCGGTCTCCTCCCATGCCATCAACTTCACTGGGGAGTGTGGGCCCCCGCCTGTCGCCATTGTGGCCCTCCTGTTCTCCGCCAGGATCTTCCTCACCCTGAGGCGGAGGTCATCCCACCGCTTCCTACAGTCACGCACACTCCTTGGGGTGGTTCCCACTGCCGACACCCTCTGTGCGACCTCCTGCCAGACTTCTTTTTTTTTGGTTTGGGCCGCATGCTTCATGTCAGTGCTCCTGATCGTGGCCGCATGCTGGGCCAGGGTGTCAGCAAGCATGCTTAGTTCAGCGTCTGAAAAACGCTGTTTTCTCTTCCTTTGGGTCGCCTTCTTGGTAGCCTTGGACATCCTGCTTCTATTCTGACACAGAACAACACGAAAGAACTGGTGGTTGTGGAGGATGGCAATGGATTGTGTTTTTAAAGATGGCTGGCGGTCCATTTCCCGTTCCTGCGCGTTGATGTAATTTCCGGGTCCGTTTTTTGCAAACACGGTAATACCGTGCCGGTATTACCGTGCCGGTATTTAGGGGTGGTTATGAGGCGGTAACGCTATGGGCGGGCCCCACAATGCCAGTATACGGGGGTTGGTGGCCCTTTACTGGCATGGCGGTATTGCCACTAAGGGCCTGGGGGAAAGCGCGTGCTCGCGCACTCGTAGTCACCTGCTGTTAGCGGGTTCATACGAGCACGGACCCGCTCATTCCGGCATGCCGGTAATGAACCCGCTTTTACCCGGCAACTCGTAATGAGGCCCAGTATGTTTAACACAGACATACAACCACCATTAACTGTTAGTGATGTTATGACGCCCTAATTGTTTCATTCCCCCACTAGTGTTGCTCCAGTGACTGATGATATTGTTAACTCCTCCTCTGAATTCTCTCTCTCCTTTTCCATAATTGGGGAGATGTTTAAACCAGGTTGGCCTTTTAACCTTTCTTAACTTTTTTATTGTTCTCTTCCCAACTCCTTTATTTTGAGTGCTATGGCTGATTAGTAATTGCAAAAGTGTAATTTTTCCAGGATGGATTGATAAAGCAAATGTTTGTGATGAACTAAATGCTTCTAAAAAAATGATTTACTTAAAGGTATTTATAAACCGTAAACCTAGCGCATAAGTGTACTAAAACTAAATATTGCCTGCCTCTTGGGATGAGTTGCAGGTTGTTCAGGGGGCATCCAGGGGTTCACTGAAGAGTATGGTGTCTAGTGCTTTTTTGCAGTGTAGAATGGAATCAGCTTACCTAATAATGTCGGTAGACACTGTAGTTGCATGCATTAGGTCCATAGCAGTGGCAGTCAGGTTTCCTGTTATTCTTTTTGGGGTTTGGCTCATAGCTTCAGTGACACCTAGAGGAGCAGAAAATGGCAGCGAAACAGTGATAGAACACACAGACATTTGGCTTGGTGAAATGTCATTATTCACTCCTTTTGTAGGTTTCTGGAAGTGTGATTTGCTGAAAGGTAAATATGTTGTTTGTGCTTTAGTTGCTGTTGGTCAGTTGCTTCCCTCTTTTGTCAATTTAATTGACAGGATCCCAGATATCCGAGGCTTGACAAAAAACAGTGTTTACTTGTTTTATTATTTTATATTGTCAAGTTATATGAATAGTTATTTTTTTTCTTTAAAGCATGCTGTCAGTTGAGCTTGCTGAAACACTAGTGTTTCACTGTCTCTCCACCTCGTTCCCAAGCCTTAATGCAATTCAAATCTCAGCTCCATCCAGGTTGCAAACATCAGGAGTACTGTATGTTATTCAGATACTCTGATAACGTGTCAAAAAAAGCCTTTTCTGTATATAGTTTAACAGGGCAGGCATCAGCAGAATTGCTTGGAGCTAAACAGTAGTTCCTGCTGCTTTCAATCTGCCTAGAAGAACCTGGTTAACCTGGTGCCAACACCTACCAGCACCAGTCATTACATTCGATTCAACAATCCAACTAGTGGCATACAAACATACCTACATGACATGAACTTTTTGAGGGATTGAGAATGTGTAAAGTAAAGTAAGGTATAACGGCAAGACATTTGAAGCACAATAGGTCTATATAAGGGACAACAAAAATTGAAGTGTGTATCCATTATATTTGTAACTTATCATTTAGCAGCTCAGTTCCTTATTCATAGGGGTAGCAACTGTGCTTACTGAGTATCCATTGCAAGTTCAAATGAATAGCTAATCTGCGTTGCTTTCCTTCCTTCAGAAGTAGGGAATAGAGCAACTATGCATCCTCTCAAGATAGTGTGTCTATTTTCAAGATCCAGCCCAAAGGTTCCATTGATAAGTAGGAGCAAAGGTACGTTATTGCCCATTCAAATAATGCCAACGTTTTTCACCACTGAATGATGGTATTGTAGTTACAATATTTTTCAATCTTTGCTTTCAGACCTCATCAGGAAAACTTCCTTCATTCTTTCCCTCATGCTTCTGCTGGTGAAAATCTGTCTACTACTCCTCCTATCACGATATATTCCACAGATCACCCATCATGCACTGACATTCCTGAGCGTCCACAGTGTTCTACTGAATCTACAGAGGACCCTGGTCACACAACAGGCACTGTTTCCCAGCCTGGAGTTACGTTTGCCCACACAACTGCTGATTGCACTAAAACTGTTGAAGATACCAATGCTGGCACACAAGTACTACAAGACGTGGCTACTGAGGAATTTGGGGAATGCAGCGGAAATGTAAAAATGCAGGTCACACTTGATATGCCGCAAGACTACTGATCAGACCCATATCTCTTTCAGAGCAGGGCAATGTCTACACCTTTAGTTCGAGCACTTCTTGCAGCTGGTCCATTTGTATAGTTTGGCCTGGTTACCACCAGCACGGTATAGTATATTGGTTGCATTCAAATGTTTGTTGAATTGTTCTTTTTTGCTTTGTTCATGGATTTGATTCAAATCTCTAGCTTTCATTGTCAAATTCAAATGACACTTTAATTGGATGTTCCCTCCATAACAAAAGTGTGGTGTGTGACTGATAATAGATGTGGCTTGTAGTATAAGATTTCATAAATGAAATATATATCAGGTAAATAACCTTGCCAGTTTTGTGCTTGAATATTAAGCATTCCAATTAGCAGTTGGCAGACAGTGAAGGAGAAAAATAATACTGAAACATACCATTTATAGTAATTGTTTCAATGTATAATTGAACACCAAATAAATACTGTTACATACAAACATAATGCACGAAAAAGTATGCCTCTCTATTAACAGTTCCTAGTAATTCCTGCAAAAGTAAGGAAATGGTAGTGACACAACCCCTCTATTACCCGACCAGTGCGGTGCCGGTGCCCCCCGAGGAGCACTTCACGCCCCCCCCACACCGGCATCAAAACCTTGCTCCGCCACTGAGAACTATCATCAGAAGGCCATCAGCACACTGCTGCATCAAATCATTTCCCAGACAGTTAAAGGCCAAAGTTTTATTAGTTATTGTGACAGTGTTACTGCACTGCAATTAATGTTGACGGTTGTTGTAGAAAGAAATAGACTTTCCCGAGCATCTAGTCCATTGAAGTAATGTGCACAATCCTGGTACATGTTTCATTTCAGTTGCTCTGTCTCTGATGAGATTTATTTATTGAGCTTTGATGCATGCATGTAGCTGTTTCCTTCTAAAATATATTTTCCTCATTTATATTACTGTTTATTGTCTTATAAGTAGCACTTGTGACCATCTTGGTATCAAAGTGCAGTTGATCATTTTGCACGTAAAAGCCAGCAAATCAAACATGCATGTGTCTTCTGGTAAGGAGTCCCATGCTGCAGCTGCCTGCATCTGGAAGAATCTCGCTATGGTTCTGCCATGCTTAAAGTGTGCCACTGACAGACCGCCATTGAAGGTTCAATGCAGCAGTCATTCGGAGTATACTAGTCAAGTTCATGTTTGTCGCTCAAATAATTTGATGCTTTGCTGTAGAAGGCCCTGTGAGTTAGTGTATGCATCTTAAATGTGACTCTGCCTCGTAAAGGGACCCAGTGAAGTCTGCAGTGGATCACAGAGATATGATAGCATATGGGACTGTTAGAAACGATCCTCGATGCAGGATTCAACAGGAAATGTAACTAGTTCAGAACCTTCTGCAAGGCTTCAGGAACAGAGCACCACAGTAGTAATATTTAGTGCATGTTATTTGACGTGCTTGGGATACAGTGATGTTAAAACAAATGTGGTCTGAGATGACCCAAGTGGCATCAGGTGCTGCAGACGTTGGAGATGACAGATCGAAGCATGGGCAAGTTGGAGTCGAAGGTAACCACAAGGGTTCTGGCTTTGTCTTGGTCAGCAACGGTAGTGTACACTATGGGGATGGCATTAACTGATGATTTGTTTTTAATGCTGGTCAATCCAGGGTTTGGCAGGAGGACCTCTGTGTTGGTTTGATTCAGACTAATCTGGTGTTATTCATCTATACCTCAATGACTGTAACCTTTGCATGATTAGCAGCAGGTTCCCCTTTTCTGCTAAAGATGATCTGGGTGTCATATGCAAAGTTATAAATGAGTGCTTCTTCTTGAAGGGGCAGATCACGGAGGGGGGGGTGAATATTAATGTTAAACAAGAGGGGCGACAGGGAAGACCTCTTTGACATGCCATAGTCAACCAGGGAGGAAGATGATTTAAACCAACCCAGGTAAAATCTTCACTTTCTCCAACTCAAAAGAATTCTATCTATCCAGGCTTCAGCTTTTCTCGACACCCCCTCACTCCCAGTATCTTCAGGCGGATGACAAATGGCCTCATTAGGACCCAGGCGGTAAGGGGTTTACGGCGGCGTAAACAGCGCCGACCCTTACCGCCTGATTCCGAGGTCCCTTAGCGCCATGGAGGATTTAACACCTGCTTTTAGCAGGTGTTAAAATCCATGGCGCTAAGGGACCATGTTGTTAATTACGCCACCGTAATTTACGGTGGCGTAATTAACGCCTTCCCCACTCCCATTATGCCCTATGGGGCAAAAATGGGAATGGGGAAGGGTAAATGGGGATTGGGGACTTACCGCCCCGCCAACCTCGGAATGGGGCGGTAAGTCCGCCAACCACCATGGCGAAACAGGCTGTGTCTGAACTCGAAAAAAGTGTCAGCATGGGCAAAGTATATAAAGAGGAATCACTTTAATACAAAACACATCAGCAATTATGCAAATATTACCAAAGTGACTTCTATATGCCACCAAATCACAAAAAAACTAAAAAAAATAATACAGCTACAAGCAAATTTGCATTTTATACAGTCAGCAATGTGGTGCGCCTTCCTCTGGGTGAGTAGTATGGAGGATACTCAGAAACGAGACTGCGCCAAGTTAGTATTGAAAAACCAGTTGTTGGTTTTATTTAAACAATTGCCCTTGCTTATGACACGTGTTTCGGCTTAAGAACCAGCCTTTCCCTTTGCTTTGTGATAAATGCGTTCAATCGCGTGCTGTCAACAGATTGAACGCATTTATCACAAAGCGAAGGGATCGAACCCATCGACTGCTTGAGACTTACCTGACTCTCATATAGGGAACAAAAATCTATTAAGTGACAATAATGCCCTGATTTGAAAAAGGCTGGTTCTTAGGCCGAAACACGTGTCATAAGCAAGGGCAATTGTTTAAATAAAACCAACAACTGGTTTTTCAATACTAACTTGGCGCAGTCTCGTTTCTGAGTATCCTCCATACTATATACCAATTCAAGTGGTTTTGAGTGGCTTTTCAAACCACAACTCAGTGAGACGTGACACATCAGAAATGATAAAGGACAAGAATATTTCCATTTCTTTCATTTCTTTTTCTTTTTCATAATTCTGTCGCCTTAAACAATACCGACCAAGCCACAACATCAATTTGTTCCTCTGGGTGAGCATTGCAAATTACATGAATAATAGCATAATACAAGTCCACTTTATAATGGGTAATAGTGTGCAAGGCGAATGTAGCAGCACTTGTGAAAATGCATGGAACAAACTAGGGAATGTGAACCCCTCTTAGTTCTTTGTTGTAGGAATTTTCCACGTGACAAAATAAATGCATATGGCGCCTGGTCGAAACGTGAACATATGAATAATCCAAATAGGCAGGGGAGTTGCTATGTCTGGAAAAGACCCGGGGCTAAGCTGATGTCGGAACTGTTGGGACCGGGGGCTAGCTAGTCTTTTGGCTGTAGCTCCTGAGATTCTATCCGGGGCTACAACCAAAAGATCAGGGGCTATAGCCCCCTTAGCCCCTCCCCCTAGCAACGCCCCTGCAAATAGGGCAGTCCATGCAGAAAACTGTTGGCATCTGCTTCCGACGACGGAAACATGGTGTGGCGAACTTGACCCGAAGAAGTTCTCCTTCACGTGTCGTTCTGGTACCAAGCTTGCCAGCACATTCTGGTCAGGTCGAAACATGCACACTCTGCACTATGGTCTGTAGGGCAGCAATTAACTCCAGGGCATTTCTGTTTTGTTGCACATAGACCTCATTTCAGTCTGTGGCTTTCAGGCACAACCCTCAATTTGCTAGTAACCAATTAGGAGCTTTCCATGCCTGTGCCCAGGAACCATGGACCATCCACTATGCAGAGAATTAATTACATGAAAGACAGCAAGGATATTGATTTCTTGTCTCAACTCTAGTTTGCCCCGGGATTCACACATGAAGAGAACACAGGCAACCATTTCACCACTGATGAGCCAAAATGTCTGTATTTATCAATGCTTATTTTAAACCGAGCACTGCTAAACAGGAAGCCTTTGCCTCCTGTATTCCTGCCGCTTACACGCAGGCAAAGTTGTTGCTAGGCAACATTACATCCCAGAAGACACCAACAGTGGTGTCAGGCATGTGACATGCTCCTACAAGTATTCAAGAATAGGGCCGTGGGTCTACCTATATATTTTACAAATACTTTTACACAGCTTGCACCATTGATATACCTTTTGGGAAATGTTCGTTACACATTCAGGATAATTTAAAAGCACACCGAAAAAAACGGCTCAAGCTTCCTATGTTCAGAATGAAGGCAGAAAAACAATGTAATTTTATATTCGGTGAATTCCTTCCCGTTTGTTTGTGCGTACGTGGGCGTAGTAGCGTCTCTCTAATCAGAGATGCACAGAAGACATAACTGCGAACAGGCGATAAAAATCAACAGAAATAGGAAGACCACATCGAAGAGTGGAGGCAAATGTGGGTGAACGCTTCTCTTAGCCGTATGTAGCCCAATACGCTATTATCAGAAGACTTCAGGCGTTGGGTCACATAATTAATTACAAGTGAATTTTGCACGCCTAAAAGTACTGTTCATGCACATTTGAACACAACAAATGCATAATGCATAATGCCCGGGGACCACTGTGGTGGAAACAGCAGCAGTACGCACGGCTAATACATGACTTTACACTTACATTACAAATGGTCATGAAAACATGAGCATACCCAAGTGAGTTGTTACAAGTGGCTCAATAGTGAGGGCGTGTGTGTCCTACGTTTCTGGGCGAGGACGCGTCGTGACATCGTCATGACGCTCCTCTAATAAAAGGGGCTCTGCTGGCAGTTCTAGTCAGTGCAGCAGAGCCCCAGGAAGCGGCAACTCGTGTCTGTGTCTACTCAATGGGATTGGGTATTGCCATGTGATCGTGGCCTATGCGTGTTTGCCCAACCTGGGTGCCTTCAAGGTTGAGACCACCACGCGCTGGGTGCCCCCAGCCGAGGACATCCGTCCGGTGATCCCGACTGTGCAGGGTGATCGGATGTGGGCCCCCAACATTGGCGACGAGGAGGTCTCCCCGCCACGCACATCCGTGTGCGGGATCCCTCAGGTGGTTCTCTTTGTTTTGTTTTGTTCCCCTCTCACAAAGTGAGCGGGACAAAAAACCTGCGTGGACGGTTGCGGCCCGCGACCGTGTGAAGTGCAGAGGCGGTGTCGGCCGCGTGGCAAGTGGCCCAGGGACCTGGTGCTATACAACCGCACAGGTCGCCTGGTGCCGCTACGGGGGAGGAGCTGTGGCCGCTGAACAAAGGGCGGTGGCTGCTGAGGGTAGCGGCTCCTCGGGGAGTGCTTGTGCATCTCTCAAGAGTTTCCACCCAGAGAATCAAGGAATAGCCGTTGTACCACTTTCACCGACAGAGGGTAGCGACTCCTCAGGGAGTGCTTGTGCACCCTCAAGAACCTCCATTGGTCCAGACAGCCCAGGGGCCCAGCAGCAGTGAGTGCAACCTGCTCCACGCCCTTTACCCATCATGGTAAGGATGATGCGAATGAGGTGGTGTGTCGGCAGGGTGGTCAGCTCGCACCTCTCTGTCCATTCGATGTCATGGGTGCTCCTGCCAGCCTAGGCCCCCCGGTGGACAGTGTGGGTGCAGAACCTGGAGCTGTATTTCGAGGCGGTGGAAGTCAAGGATAGAGCAAAGCACCCAACTCTCTTGTATTAAGCCGACTCACTGTCCAGAAGCTGTTTAGGACCCTACAGCCCAGAGACCAGTCCTATGCTGCAGCCATCAGTGTCCTGAATGAGTACTTTAGGCCCATGGTCAACAGGGACTATGAACGGTTCAGGATGAGGTGCGCGAACAAGAGGAAGGGGAGAGCCTTGATGCATTCCATGGGAAGCTGTGTGGCATTGCACAGTCTTGTGTGCTGGGCAACTTCAAGGAAGACGAAATCAGGGCGCAGATCATCTACGGCTGCAGTTCATCAAAGCAGCACAAGCAAGTCCTGAGGGACCCAGCGCTAACCCTCACACGCAAATCAGAACTCGGCCGTGCCCAGGAGTTGGCAGAGGTGTGGGTCTCAGCCATGGACTCATCCAGACAACACCTCAAGCTGGAGGCCCCTATGCAACGGACCAAGTTGGAGGAGGTGTCAGCCATCGGCAAGGGGCAAGGAGGTAGACCCATGAGGAGAGGGGACTGGCTGCAGAGAGACCCCGGTGCCACCACATGTCATCAGTGTGGCCGGGATCTTCCACATCCGCAAGACTGCCCAGCCAAGGGACACATCTGTGGGAGGTGCGGGAAGGCAGATCACATCGCATGGGTGTGCTTTGCCTCAACGCAGGCCAGCATGGTGGGAACATCAGCGGGGAGTGGATCGAAGGAGAGTGGGGGGAGGAAGACCCCCAGAGTGGCAGCAGTCCAAGTGGCTGAAGATCAAAGGAGGAAGTGGTGTGACTTTGCTGAAGAAGAAAATGAGGAAAATGTATTCTTCTTGTCCTGCAGCAGCATCAGCAGCCAGTTCGATCTAGGCATCTTTTGATTCCTGGAGCACGCTGTCGGACCCCCCCTTGGGGTGGGAGGATTGGAACACACCTGTTAGGTTGCAGTGTTGTGATACTTTGTTGGGTGGTGCCAGGACTGGAATGCACAATATTATACTAAAGGAAGGATGTTACGAGCAGCCCAATATTGAGGGCGTGTGTGTGTCCTGCGTTTCTGTGGGAGGAAGCATCATGACATCGTCATGAAGCTCCTCTAATAAAAGGGACTGGCACATTCTAGTCAGTGCAGCAGAGCCCCAGGAAGTGGCAACTCATGTCTGTGTCTACTTATTGTGATTGGGTATTGCCACGTGATCATGGCCTATGCATGTTGGCCCAGCCTGAGTGTCCCCAAGGCTGAGACCACCATGCGCTGGGTGCCCCCAGCCGAGGACATTCGTCCGGTGATCCAGACTGTGCAGGGTGATCCCTGCACCTGGCTCGCTGCGTGCCTGCAGCTGAAGTATTCGAGTCGGGTGATCCCGACTCCTTCGGCGTGTTGGGGGCCCGCCCGGTGACCAGAGGCGGGCCCCAACACGAGTGTCACATATATGGCTATGTGATAGCAACACAAATTGTGGCGGTATAAGCGTCAGGATGTTTGTTGATTTATCAAAGTAAGATGCAATATTTACCCGGTAGCACATTATTTCCGGTGCACCCTCAACGACATCAGCATCTTCATCTTGACGAATGTAAGGCAAATAATGCATATTCTGTTATTGTTTTTCCTAAACGAGTACCATTTCTCCATTGAAAAAGTGATATTTGCATGTGCGTGGGATCGTTCTTCATTGTGTGGAAGTTGATTGTCTCTGCAGCCGAAAAGCTCTTTATTTTTGTACATAGGTCCCTACGGTCAAATTAAAGCATGTATTATTTACCCTGTTGGAAGGAATTGGTCTGGAGACTGTTCTGTGCCTAGGTAGGTCTGTTTGACTATGTCTCGCATCCCTCGCCACCTCCGCTCAAATGTCAGCTCACTACTATGGGGGCACCTGACTCACGGCATCTTCGAGTACCGCTTTGATCCAAAAGGACCTCACCTCGACCCAACTTGATGACAGACTCAAACTACTGGAAGTCATTGTCTCAACTTGGCTGTTAACTCGAGCAGTTGGACTCATCAAACCACAGTTTCCCAGGCACCGACTCGAACCACACAGAAACTCATCTTGATGCTGAGTTGCCCCTGGATCAATGCGACTAGCATCATTTTGAACCCAGTTCAACTGAAAATTGCCAGGAATTTTCCATCACAATGCCGTTGAGCCTCCTGAGACACAAATAAGGTACTGTTGAGAGGCCTGCCCCCCTGTTCCACTTTCTGGGACCATAGTTACTTTTAAGCCACCTGATTGCAACCTATTCTCCAAGAACATATACTTTGAAAAGTGACATTGCCTGAATTGCTTGCCTGATCACCCCCGATCAAGTAACCAGAGTGCCATATTGTACCAGTTTTGCAGTTTCTGGGTTTTCTCTAAATGGGTGGGTTTTTGTAAGTGTCTTTAGTTAGTTGATTGCATTTTGATTGCTTAATAAATGTATATTTATTTTATAGAATCTTCATTGGACATTATTTTATTGTGAGTGTTTGCACTATTGCTGTTTGGGTTGCTACTGATTTAACTTCACCCCCTCAGAGATTATAATCTGCCCTCTGCCTACGTTACCACAAAAGGCGAAGGTGGTATAGTTGTGAAGGTGTGTCTGTTCGACCTTTATGATTGGGATTACTGCTGGTTTAGTGGTGGTGTGTGTCTGAGTAGGCGTTTAGCCGCTATTCATACCTGTACTCCTGCAGAGCAGCAGTAATTTGGTCACAGGTTCCCTTGACAAGGTTAGCAATATTTTGTCTCCCTTTCAATGCTCTCCATTCACCTACCATTCACCTAGCATATCTGTGGTCTAACTCTGAGAATGGTATTTAGGGCATCAGCAAAGAGCATACAGTGATCGAAGTGGGCGGGAGCGGTTGGGAGCGGTGCTCCTCTACTTTTTAAATTACGTTTTACTGTTTCTATACTTTTATTTTAAAAAGAAACTGTTCCAGAATGGTTTCGTTTTAAAATAAAATTGTTGGAAGAAGTTGAAAATTGCAATTCAGTGCACTGCCCTGAACGTTCCCTTAAATAGCTGGTGCATTTGGTTAGGGGGTTGGATTGCACGTGGGAGGGGGCGTGGTGATCGGGTTTGTGGGGAGAGGGGACAGGCCAGCAGGGAACATAGTTCCACTACTTCTTTTCATACACTTCGACCACTGCATAATACTGTATTGCTTTAAAGAAAGGAATGTCCATAATGTGTTACCAAGCATATAATAATGTGTTTATGAAAGGTAAGTGCAGTACACTATTTACAAAAGGGGGTAAGTAGTTCACTGCTAAACTTTAAAAAGATAAGCTGTAGAAATCCATAATTTAATTCAAGTTAACACAGGTTAACTGCAAATACATAGTCAAATCATAAACTTTTGTAAGGTGTTTCTCTTTAAAGTATCTGAAACGTGGCGTGTGCTGCAACAAATAAATGCCACCATTTCATCTACCACATATACTAATAAACTTATCAATGCCTGCAGACCTTTTCTATCCTCCTCCAGTTGTCTCACCTTAGCCAGTGCACTGATATTGTCTAAATTAGTGTAACGCTCACCTGATTCCCACGGAGGCGCGGCTCTGAAGATGGACTGGAAGGGCCCCTCTATTCTGGCTTCTCTGGCTCGCAAGAATACCCTCCTTAGGGTTTGGAATGGTGAGCTCTCCGTCCTGCTTCAGATGCAGGGGCGCGTTGAAACCCAGTTACTTCACTGGATTGAGGGTTGATGGAGTTCAGGTAAGCTTGACTGTTCAGGTAAGGCGCTGTAATAGTTCTGTTCAAAAGTTCAAGCTCTTTAATTATGTCCGTTGTCTTATTGCAGCAAGCGCTAATGCTCATGTCCTTTTCCCCTTAGGGACCGGGGTTCGGATGCCGGAGAAATGGCGCCGACCCGAAGTGAAGCGTGCCGCTTCAGTAAATGGCAGGTAAGTTCCGGATGAGCGCTCAGGTAATGTCTTTACAAACGCTCAACAATGACTTTGTCTTTTTTCCCCATAGGGGCCGGGGTCCGGAGATGCCAGGAAGCGGCAGGACCCGAAATGCAGAGGGAAATATCCAACAGGTAAGTCTTAAAAGGAAACTGAGCTTTCCTTATTCCTTTTCTCCCTCTCACCTTTGTTCTTGTCTTTTTTCCTCTAGGCACCGGAACGTAGCTGAATCCGGAAGATCGCTGCTGAAGATGGAAGCGCCTTGCCAAGGTGAGTGAAATGCAGCGCTGCAGCGATCGAAACGAAATGCTTTAAAAAAAGATGTCTTCCTTTTCAGGATCGTCGGTGAAGTGACTTCGGAATGCAGATTTAGCAGGTAAGGGCTTTTCTTCACCTAATCTCTCCTTTCTCCCCTTTCTCCCCTTGCAGGTGTTCCAGGGTGCTGGCAGGCGTGGCTGAAGTCAGGATGCAGGAGCAGACACGGTGAGCGTCCAGCTGCTAGGTGCAGAACAACGCGAAGCACGTGTGGCTGATCGGGTGTGGTTTAAATAGCCTTGGAAGAAGTTCCTGGTATGTATCCTTCCACCAATCAGGTATGTATCCTTCCCCGACCACACCCAGGTGGTGAAGTAGTCCCACAGGTAAAGTAGTCCCATTCAGGCCTCAAGAGGGCCTGGATGAAGCAGCATGGTCTGCATCAGGTAAGTGTGCACCCAAGCACTTAAACACATATCCTCTCTTATGAGCCTGGCGCCTAAGGCGCCAGGACTGGGGGCCCCTATGAGCCTGGCACCTAAGGCGCCAGGACTGAGTCCAAAGGGCCCCGACTTGGGCCCGCTGGGACTTCCCAGGGGAAAATGATGTCTGCCTCTGGGGTTGCTGGGCCCGGCCTGGCTCCTTAGAGGCAGGCATCATGACAGTACCCCCCCTCAAGGCCCCTCCCAAGGTCTTTTCCTCCGGGGGTTTTGGTTTGTGCGGGAATCTCCGATGGAATCTTTGTACCAGTCGTGGTGCATGAATAAAGTCACTGGGTTCCCAAGATCTTTCCTGAGGTCCATATCCTTTCCAGTCAACAAGATAGAAAAGTTTTGACTTAACTATCTTGGAATCTAAAATGTCTTTCACTTCGAATTCGAATTCTCTATCAATGTGGACAGGATCCGGATTCTTAGACAGTCTGGTTCCAGGTTGCACTGGTTTCAGAAGAGATGCGTGAAAAACGGGATGAATCCGCATGTTAGATGGTAAATCGAGTTTAAAGGCCACTGGGTTGACTATAGCCTTGATGGGGTAAGGTCCAATGAATCTGGGATTAAAAGTTCGCGGGCCCCTGAGGGGTAAATGTTTAGTTGCTAGCCATACCTGATCTCCTACTTGGTAAGGAGGAGTCTTACTTCGGTGCACATCAGCGTTTTCTTTATACCTTTTCTTGGCTTGTTGTAAGTGCGTAGTAGCATCTTTGAAGGCTCGGGTGATAGTGGAATGTAGGTGATTTACCGCGGGCATTTCCAGGGTCAGAGGTGGATCAAGGTCAGAAGTCCGAGGATGGTGACCATACAAAGTATAAAAAGGAGTCTGTCCGGTTCCAGAATGCACTGAATTATTGTATGCATATTCTGCAATCCAAAGGATGTCTTTCCAATTTAACTCGGATTGGTGTAACATACACCGAAGATATTGTTCGAGAGTCTGATTGGTTCTCTCGGTTTGTCCGTCGGTCTGGGGGTGGTGGCTGGTGGATAACCGCACATCTATTTGTGCCAGTTGGCAACATTTCTTCCAAAAATGGGAGATGAATTGACTTCCACGATATGAGACTAGTATAGAGGGGAAACCATGTATGTGCACTATACTCTCCAAAAATTCCTTGGCCAAGGTGGAAGCTGACAGCAATCCTTTTAGAGGGATGAAATGGGCCATCTTGGAGAACAGATCCACTATGACGAGAATAGTGTTGTAACCTCCACAAGGAGGCAGGTCAGTTATAAAGTCCATTGACAAGGTGTGCCAAGGTGCTGGTGGAATGTCCAAAGGTTGAAGTAAACCGGCAGGCCTTTTCTTTTGACTCTTATTTTGGGCGCAAATTCCGCAAGACAACACAAAAGACTTTATGTCTTTTCTCCAAGAAGGTCACCAGAAGTGGCGTTTGATCTTTTCTTCTGTTTTCGCGATACCAGGGTGTCCTTCCATTAATGATTCGTGATGACGGGTGATGACAAGTTCCTGTAATTCTTTACTTGGCAGAAACAACCGCTCCTGGAAATAGGGTAAATCATCCTTAACGGTGTAGTGAGGACCCTTTTAACTCCATTCCTGTAAGGCTGAAGAGTCTAAACGTTGTTTTACTTGAGTTTGGATGTCCTCAATAGTTTGCAATGAAGTTAAGCCCAAAATTCTTTGTTCAGGTATGATTGGCACAGGTTCTATACTCGAATTGGGTTCCTCCATGCCAATCCGGGATAAGGCGTCTGCTTTACCATTCTTGCGGCCAGGGCGATAGGTAATTACAAAATCAAATTCCGCAAAGAATAAAGCCCATCGGAGTTGTCGTGAAGATTGAGCTTTGGCCGTCTTTAGATACTGCAAATTTCTGTGGTCCGTAATTACGGTGATGGTATGTCTAGCCCCAAGAAGATAGTGACGCCAAGCCTTGAAAGCCGATTTAATAGCCAGTAGTTCTTTGTCGGTAATTGCGTAATTGATTTCAGGTGGAGAGAATTTTCTCGACCAAAAGGCTACAGGGTGTAATTGGTTAGTTTCTGGGTCTCTTTGCGACAGGACAGCTCCCATGGCCGAACTGGATGCATCGGTTTCCACAATGTAAGGGAGATCTGGGTGCGGGTGCTTCAATAAAGGTGCAGAGGTGAATTTGGTTTTCAGGTCCTGAAAGGCTTGTTCGGCCTCATGAGTCCATTCGAAGCGTTTATTTTTCTTTAAGAGAGCTGTGATGGGTTGAACTGTTCGAGAAAATTCCGGGATGAACCTTCGATAGAAATTGGCAAAGCCAAGCATGCTTTGCACTCCCTTCACTGAGCTAGGAGATGGCCATTTGAGAATGGCGTCCACCTTCCCCGAGTCCATTCGGATTCCTTGAGGCGTCAGGATGAATCCGAGAAACTCCACTTCTGTGGTATGAAAAACGCATTTTTCAAGCTTGGCAAATAACTTGTGCTGGCGCAATTTCTCAAGAACTGCCCTAACATGTTTTCTGTGATCAGATTCTGAGGAAGAGTACACCAGGATGTCGTCAATATAAACGATGACACAAACATCAATAAGTTCCCGAAGAACATCATTCATGAAGTACTGAAAGGCAGCAGGTGCGTTGCACAAACCGAAGGGCATTACTTGATACTCGAAGAGCCCAAATTTGGTGCGGAATGCAGTCTTCCACTCGTCGCCCTCTTTTACACGCACCAGGTGGTAAGCTCCTCGGAGATCTAGCTTGGTGTACACACGAGCATCTTTTACTTGGTCGATGAGTTCAGGTATCAGGGGCAAAGGGTACCGATTCTTAATCGTTATCTGATTCAGGGCGCGGTAGTCAATACAGGTCCTGAGGTCTCCTTCCTTCTTAGGTACGAAGAACAAAGCGGAAGAGACTGGAGACTTTGACGGGCGAATGAAGCCATTGGCCAGGTATTGATCCAAGTACTGACGCAAATGCAGGTTCTCAGGTTCAGTAAGAGCATAAATCCTGCTACAAGGTAGTGGCGCATCGGGTACCAAGTCGATTTGGCAATCATAAGATCGATGGGGAGGCAAAGTGTTAGCCTGCTCTTTCTGAAAAACGTCTTGGAATTCTTGGTATTCGGATGGTAGCTGTACAGGGGTGGCAGTTGCAGAGGCTAGACCCATAACTGGATTCCTTGGATAACAGGTTGGTTCACAATCAGGAAAAGTTATCTTCTTTGCTCGCCAGTCTATTCTTGGATTATGTGTTTCTAACCAAGGGATTCCAAGAAGTACTTGAAATTGTGGGGCCTTGATCACATCAAACACGATTGCTTCCCGGTGTCCATCTTGACCCACCAGTGTGATTTCAACAGTGGAATGCGTTACAGGCCCTGAGGCTATTTCGGTTTCATCAACTGTGGTAATTACATCTTGGGTTACTTTTGGACGGAGAGGAAGCTTAATCCTGGAAGCCAATTCATGGTCTATGTAATTTCCAATAGCTCCACTGTCTATGTATGCTTTTATGGCATGCAACTGCTGAGGCTGTTTTGGATTCACTAGCACCATTGGCATGACAAAATGCGAGGTCAAAGAGTTTGTTTTCAAGCTCGGCAAGCGGACCCCTACGCTTGTCGGGCTAGGTCGTTTCCCGAACCAGGTGTCAATAACTCGTTATCAGTGGCTCCAACCACCTTCTTGGGTGGTTTTACTGGACAACTTTGGAGAAAGTGACCGGAAGTCCCACAATACAGACAAAGTTGCATTTGTCGCCTTTTCTCTCGTTCTTTCTGCGTTAATGGTCCTTTAACACTGCCTATTTGCATCGGTTCGGAAATGTCAGTACTCTTGGAGTTAACGTGGGTCTTGATGGGTACTCTGGTTTCGTACTTGAGCCGATCTGCTTTTCTATTTTGAAGTCTGTGATCAAGTTGAACCACTAAGTCTATGTAGTCTGTGCAGGCCTGGGGTGGATCTACTATCTGAGCTATAACATCTTTAAGCTCTCCGCGCAGGCCTCGATGAAACAAGGTGATCCTTTTATTTTCAGGCCATCCGGTTTCCACAATCAGTCTATTAAAGGTGGCGATATAGGACAAAAGATCCTGATTACCTTGCCGTAAGGATAACAGTTCGTTGTCAAGGGCCTGTCCCTGCGAGTGTCGAGCGAACAATCTTTCCATGCTGGCCTGGGAGCCCTGGAAATCCCGGAGAATGGGATCATCCTGATTTACCAATGGAATAGACCAATCGGCAGCACAGCCACTGAGGTAAGATAGTACAAAGGCTACTTTGGTCTGGTTGTTGGGGAAGGCCCCGGGCCTGCATAAAAAGTGTAAACGGCATTGGTTCATAAAAACGCCATATTTCTTGGGATCCCCCGCAAAACGTTCAGGCGGGGCCAAAGGCATGTGTCCAGGTAGATTGATTTGTGCCGGGTTAGTCGAACCCATTGATGTAGAAGTACCCCCGGAATCGGGTAAAGGAGTGTGCCCTGCCTGGCCCTGCAACAACCTTTTGGCCAGATCATCAGTTCTTTCCTTGGATAGGATTAATTCTCTTCTAAGAGCGTTAGTCTCCTGGCGGGCTGAGTGCACTTCTGCCCGTACTTCCCCTAAAAGCTGGGCCAGCTGATCTGTCTCGGAAGTCTCCATAGCGCCCGGGTGGGAAATTGTGGTAAGGCTTCGTGTTCTGTAACGCTCACCTGATTCCCACGGAGGCGCGGCTCTGAAGATGGACTGGAAGGGCCCCTCTATTCTGGCTTCTCTGGCTTGCAAGAATACCCTCCTTAGGGTTTGGAATGGTGAGCTCTCCGTCCTGCTTCAGATGCAGGGGCGCGTTGAAACCCAGTTACTTCACTGGATTGAGGGTTGATGGAGTTCAGGTAAGCTTGACTGTTCAGGTAAGGCGCTGTAATAGTTCTGTTCAAAAGTTCAAGCTCTTTAATTATGTCCATTGTCTTATTGCAGCAAGCGCTAATGCTCATGTCCTTTTCCCCTTAGGGGCCGGGGTTCGGATGCCGGAGAAATGGCGCTGACCCGAAGTGAAGCGTGCCGCTTCAGTAAATGGCAGGTAAGTTCCGGATGAGCGCTCAGGTAATGTCTTTACAAACGCTCAACAATGACTTTGTCTTTTTTCCCCATAGGGGCCGGGGTCCGGAGATGCCAGGAAGCGGCAGGACCCGAAATGCAGAGGGAAATATCCAACAGGTAAGTCTTAAAAGGAAACTGAGCTTTCCTTATTCCTTTTCTCCCTCTCACCTTTGTTCTTGTCTTTTTTCCTCTAGGCACCGGAACGTAGCTGAATCCGGAAGATCGCTGCTGAAGATGGAAGCGCCTTGCCAAGGTGAGTGAAATGCAGCGCTGCAGCGATCGAAACGAAATGCTTTAAAAAAAGATGTCTTCCTTTTCAGGATCGTCGGTGAAGTGACTCCGGAATGCAGATTTAGCAGGTAAGGGCTTTTCTTCACCTAATCTCTCCTTTCTCCCCTTGGAGTTGTTCCAGGGTGCTGGCAGGCATGGCTGAAGTCAGGATGCAGGAGCAGACACGGTGAGCGTCCAGCTGCTAGGTGCAGAACAACGCAAAGCACGTGTGGCTGATCGGGTGTGGTTTAAATAGCCTTGGAAGAAGTTCCTGGTATGTATCCTTCCACCAATCAGGTATGTATCCTTCCCCGACCACACCCAGGTGGTGAAGTAGTCCCACAGGTAAAGTAGTCCCATTCAGGCCTCAAGAGGGCCTGGATGAAGCAGCATGGTCTGCATCAGGTAAGTGTGCACCCAAGCACTTAAACACATATCCTCTCTTATGAGCCTGGCGCCTAAGGCGCCAGGACTGGGGGCCCCTATGAGCCTGGCGCCTAAGGCGCCAGGACTGAGTCCAAAGGGCCCCGACTTGGGCCCGCTGGGACTTCACAGGGGAAAATGATGTCTGCCTCTGGGGTTGCTGGGCCCGGCCTGGCTCCTTAGAGGCAGGCATCATGACAATTAGTCTATTGTAGACTATCTTCCTGGGCTCCACAACAACAAATCTGAACAGACTCCAGATTCTACAAAATAATGCCTTAAGATGCGCTCTTAAACTCCCACGTAAGGCTCACATCTCCACGGCCAGCAAAGAAGCCCATTGGCTACCCATCCGCGACAGAATTAAGTTAAGAACCCTTGTCATTACACACAAGTGCTTGGCACTGACTGCCCCACGCTACCTATCTGACAAATTCTCCAGACACAGCACTTCCAGACCGACCAGAACTCCCTATCTGCACCAATTAAAGATTCCCAAATTCAATCTAAAAACAGCAGGAGGCTCCAGCTTCCCTGTTCTTGCAGCTCAATGCTGGAATGCACTCCCTCTCGCTATCAGATCGGAAGCTTCCTTCTGGCCAGTTAGAGCTATGGTGAAATCCTGGGTCTCTACCTAATACATTGCCACTCACTACACAATTGTCTGCCTCCACCCTTCCTACCGTATGACTTAACCTTATCCTGAAACGGACCACCTTGTAACCTGGTCCTTACGCGCTATTGCATATACGATTCTCACTGCACATTTCTTTGTAACCTTGAATGTATGTAACCATTTGTGTTTCGCGCAACGATATGTAACTATGTTGTCCACATGATTATGCGCCCAGCTACCCGAGGGTTCGGCCGTGCTCTATAAATAAACAAACTAAACTAAACTAAACTAAACCTGTAGGAGTCCTGAGAAATGGGATACTCACACCTTACCACACACATGTACGAAATGATCCCCCAGGGGGTGATGAGTGGTCTCTCTTATGATGAGCATTGTTCACCCTCAAAGAGAATAGTAGGCTCTGGGGAAGTGAGGGCCCTCTTCTATGAGATATGTTAGACCTGGTGGCTAACTTTGGTTAGTGTACACCTCGTCTAAATAAATAGCCACTTACTTATCTTCAGTTGACCAGCTTGACAGCTTTCGTTTTATATTCTAGACATTGTTCATATGAAACATTGTTACATGAAGCAGTTCATAACATCCAGGTCATCAGGGAGTGTGTCAATTCACCTCTGGTAAATAAATAAACAAATGTTACCACTTGAATCGCTGATAAGCCAGTAATTTCACATTTGTTACATAAATGGTTGAATATCATAAATTGGGTCACCTGGGAGTGAGTCAATTCACCTCTGGCAAATAAATAATTGAATATTGACACTTGGATAGGGCGGAGTCATGGCCTATCCTATCATACGCGTTACTGCCTCACAGAAAACTCAAAACAGCTAAGAGTACTCCATAGCTAAAACTGCATCAAAATTACAACAAATACAATCAAATAAACATTCAGCCGCACTAACATGAATAAAAAAACAAAATGCCTACATATAAATGCCTACATATAAATGCCATTAGTGAAAGTTAAAAAATACATTAGAAAATACTTGGCACACAATCAGAGCAGATGAAAAAAATGATACTAAATACCATCTAAAAGCATTAATCAATCTTACTAACAAACACAACACTGAAAATAAACCTTCAAACATGTAAATATTTATTAAAACTTACTTTTACATCAGCCACACTCCTGCCATGTGCACAGTGAGCGTTCTGGAATCAAAAGGATACAACTGCAGAAAACGTTGGCTGTTATACTTTCCAAAATGAATAACAAAAGCGAGGACTATATAGCAATACAACTACTAAAATAGATGACTCATTTTCACTACAACCAATCAAAAAGAGCTACACAATTAGAAGAGTAACAACAACCAACAACAAACAATGAAACTCACAGAAATCTGTTTTCCCCACCTAGCCTCTTTCATAGCCGCGACTATTTGACGTGGCTGGAGACCTTGCTTTGTATCTGCAGCAACATGTAACAGTTTCTAAAAGGCCAAAACCAAACTAAATCGGCCTTCAAACCTTCAAATGATATGAGAGAACACATAAGAAGATAAAACAACACACACAAATAATATTCTGTACTGTATATTCCACATAAAAATATCATTATTGCATAGACAACTTATAGTTTATAAACGCGGCTTTAAATATAACCATGACTACGCGTACAACCAATAAGGTGACGAAAAGCATTGGTGTGCCTATACACATGCTTTTCAATAGACAGGGTTATAGAAAAGAACTTCATGGCCATTTGCTGTTAGCCATGTCTATACTCCTAAAAATTAGGAATACAAATATGTATTTCCACTCCCCCAATCTCCCAATAAGTGCCCCTAACATGCCTACCAGCCCACTTCCACTACCCATGGTCCTCCTCCACTCCCCTGGTCTCTCCCAACTCCCAGAACACTCAATTCATCTATGGAGCTATTCCACCCAAAATGTCGGATAGCCGCACACACCACACATCCACAAACACACAATGTGCCATTTGCCACGGTATAGCCGCGCCTGCACAGGGTGCCACATCTACCAGTGGGTAGCAATGCTGCGCACTGAGTGGCTGCTGGATAGTCGCAGATAAAACAGTGCCATCAACCAATTACAATGTCGAAAAAAGACACAAATTACACATACCCTGCTCATACAAATTACTAGAAATTCAAACTAGGAATCATTTTCCTGGAAACAGAGAAACACTGCAGATATCATGTCTTGTTTGAAAACTGTGTGGCTGATCGGAGACACTTGGCTGTTTTGATCACTGCCTTTTTGTAAGAAACAAAATATTGACATTGACTCAGGTTTGAGAGATGTTCCAATTAAATAATTCGGAATTTGGGGAAAGCTATGGTTCCAGGTTTTTCCAAAATTGTTTAGTCTGAGAAGTGCAGGGCAGCCAGACATCATACCAATTCATTGTGGGGGCAATGATTTGGTGAATGTACAAGGTGTGTCCCTTACTTTAATGATCAAACAAGACATGGGAAAATTAATGGAACTATTTCCTCACACCATCTTTATCTTTTCCAATTTGCCTCAGAGCCAATAATGGAGATGGACAACATTTAATGGTAAAATTGAGAAATCACAGAGAAATGTTAATAAAGCAGTTTCAGCATTCATGAGAGACCACAATCACTTATGGATTTCAAACAACAACATACAGTTCTACATGGCCTTTTTCAATAGCCATGATGGAGTATATATAACCAATGAAGGAAATGCAGTGTTCCTTCATAACATCAAAAGAGTACTCCAAATGCACTAAAATACTACACCCACTGTACCCCAAAACAGTCATTTTAAGGACTACGTATTGCATATAAATACACAAATACAGTAAAATAATAACCAAAAACATTTTTTAATTATACCTGCGGGTACATTTCATTGACTTTTATTATAACCGTGGCTACAAGTTCTTAGTTAAAGGGGGCGCCCACTCCAGGTTTTATACTACAATAGAACTTAAAAGATCAATACAGTACAACACTACTCATGTACTTTTGTAAAGTAGCTAAAGATAAAGAAAGCAGAGTATAATACAGTAAAGTGGGTAGGCAAACATTTCACAGCCACAAAATATAATACCATAAGTGAGAATACACACGCTAAAGTACAGTCTATTGGGCATTTAAAACTAGAGTACTATTACTCCTTTTTATATTAATTTTGTTAAACTTTTGTTTTTGTTTTTCTCCAAAGTCTCACATGTACGAAAGTCTGAAAACACACTGCCAAAATAAAAAAAGACTCCCAAATAGCGACTGTGTCACTGACCGCCCTGGCCAGTGATTTTTCACCCCCAACACCATTATACCTATATTTATAACTTTCAAAAATAAATAAAACACTGGCACGTCAAAATATATAGCTGTGTGCACAGAACTACTCAGACCTGTGGTTATCTGTAGTCTTTCCCGGCCCCAAAGCCCTCACCAAGTGTGGCCCCTCATCTGAGCCAGTTCCCCCCACTCCCCAGATGGACTCCTTGCCTCCCCTACCCTCTCCTTTGCCCCCCACAACACACGCTGTTTCTGTAACGCAGTATGGTAATGTGGATGGTAGATCTTATTCCTCGGCTGGTGCCTCCCTCTGGACCAGCCTCCCTGCCTACCCTTAAACTCGGGGAGAACCCTCTCCGGTTCCAGAAACACCTCAAAACCTTTCTCTTTGCTTCTGCTTCTTTCTCTCCTCCTCTCCTCTCCTCTGCTGACCTCCTGGCTGAAACCGGTACTGCACTGGCTACCTGGACACACTCCCGCCAGCGTCACACACCTGCACTGCCCACCTGGCAACCCCACACTTGGGGACTTTTCTGTATCCTACAGTCCCCCCACCAGACCTTGATAGTTGATGTCCACACTTACCCATGCACTTGCCACATGCTGGCCTTTATTTTACTTATTATCTATTCCCATGTACTGCACTTTCCTTTCCTCCCTTCCCACGCACTTGCACAATCTGAATGACACCTGGCCTAGTAGGATTGTTGTCCGTCCTCCTTTGTTCCCCTCCCTTGCCTCGTCACGCCTTGAAACACTTGTGTATAGGCACGTTATAAATACCATATCATATCATATAATATGCATTCAGATGTTGGCTAAATCTAGCTATAACCAAGGCTACAGAAAACTTTGTCTTGCAAACTTGGTCCCTGGCCCCCCTATAACTTCCAAATTTCCCTTGCTGTCCTCAACCAACCTCCCCACCTCCACAATAAAGTCATTTCAATTATTCTAACCTCCAAACAGCTTTTTAACTACTTTTCTTTCTCCATTATCCTTGGCTATAACCACGATTATCGCTGGCATTGACAGAAAAACAAGATGACGGCTATTTCATTTCTAAAAAGACCCTGTTTTTGGGAAAATCCTCGAAATATAGCTACCTATTTTTGGGTTCCATGTAATAATGTCGCCACAAAAATCTCGCCATGCAAAAATATCGCCGAAAAATGGCCTTTTTTGTGGCAACATTATTACATGGAACATGCAGGGGAAACCCCTGCAACCCCCAAACTTTTTTTTTTTTCTTTTTTCTAAAAAAAATTCTTTTGCCCCTGTCCCCATATATATGGTCACGCAAATAATATCGCCACAACATTTTCCCGGCAATATTATTTACGGCGACCATATATATTGCGATATTATTACCTGATACCTATTTTTGGGAAGGGGGCACCCGCTTCTCTGTCAAATATTTAAAAAGCTACTGCACGGAATAACATCAAACCACACGTTGATCATGAGTCAATGCTTTGTGCCCAAGTTGTTTCGGACCTGGTCAAAATCCATCCATCGGTTTGGGCATTGTGCTGTGGCAAAAATTTACCTTGTTTGTCTATGGGAAAATGAGTGGGAAGTAGGATGCACTTTTCGAGAAAAAAAAATGTTGTTGCTTAGTTACTTTTTTATTTTTTTAACAAATCTTTATGACATTTTGCAGTCTGGGCGGACCTCAGGCAGAATTTCGGCCAAAACCATTCATTGAATCATACCTGAATCAAAAGTTATTAACGATAGAATTTTATGGGGTTCCTACAGGACCCCAACTCATCTTTACTATGGCTACCCTATGAGATGTATATATATATATTCAGTGAAAACATGTTAACTGGATGTTATTTTTAAGTTGCACTCGTTGCACTAGTAAAAACCTATTAACTTCAATGGAAAAACGTTGTTACAGGGACTTTATGGTTACAGGTAAAACTGAAAAACCCAATAAATTCAGTTATGGTAAGCTAGGCAACCATAACTTGCACCACCACTGTGCACTGCTAAGACTAACACCCATGTCATCAAAAATGACATCACAAATGTCATTGAGGACATCACTGATGACATCACATGTCTGGATGCCTCTTTTTTTGTTCACTGACATATGTAGGCTTGGTGATTTACTTCACTGACAGACAGGAACTGAAAATTGAAAAGGTACAATATTTGTAGACATTACCCTTCTCATATGTTCTTACACTACTTTCCTTAGGGTTCAGGCACATTATATGAGACATATACATAGGGGAATAAGCAAGGCTGAAACACAGCAATCATTTCTGTGCATGAAGATAATTAGGTTGTGAACACTTTCTGTTAATACTTCTGCTTTGTTTGGTTACTTTACTTTTGCTGTATATGCTTATATTTGTATGCGTTGTGGTCTGTTTATGTTTTGTATGTAGTAGTACAATTATGTACTAAGTGAGGCATTGGTAGCTACTTGTAAAACAAAAGCATTGATCATTTTACTATCCAAGCTGGCAAGATTTTGAATATTGCACCTCTTTGGTGCATGCTACAGACAATGGCTACGTTTCTGCATGAGTCGGTGCATGTACTGGAAAGAAGTCTCTAATACAATGGTGTTTATAGCTATACATCGCTTAATGAACTAGTTCTCCCAATGACCTCTGATAGTTTTCTGCCAACATTATAATGACAATCCCTTGTGGTGAATTTTCATGAAAACTAAATGCAGATGTGATGTCATCAGTGATGTCATCAATGAGATTTGTGATTTCATTTTTGATGGCATGGGTGTTAGTCTTAGCAGTGCACAGTGGTGGCGCAAGTTATGGTTGCCTAGTTCGCCACAACTGGCGAATGTCTAGGGTTTTTCAGTTTTACCTGTAATCATAACGTCCCTGTAACATAGTTTTTTCACTGAATTTCATAGGTTTTTACCAGGATACCCTCAGTTTGTAAAGGTTTACTGTACAACATACTGAGCCTGCTGGCACCATGTTAATGCACACAGCAGTCACGGACTATGCATCTGGTCACGGACATCGGGTGGCATCCAACCTGCTCAGAAAGGCAGGGGCTCTCTTACATAGTGGTACCATTCAGCAAACACAAGGAACATATGCAAGCAGCAGCATGTACATGAACTGGAAGGTTAACTAGAGTAGGTCTGCAAAATGTATACTTAAGAACCAAACAGCACGAATGCATAGGGAGTACACGTTTCCATGTCTTAAAATCGTGGCAAAAATGGCCGTGAACAAAAAATATTGCGGCAAAAATGCCATGGTTTTTTGCACCACTATCATGTTAAGGATGAGGGGGACACCCCTGCATCCCCCGGACCGATTATACCATTTAAAGGGAGCAGGGGACACCCCCGCAAACCCCACTCCCCTTAAATGGTATAATGGGGTACACCTTTACCGGGTCAAACCACAGCATTTTTGCCGCCATTTTTTTTACCGCCGACATTTTTGCTGCAATTTTATTACCTGATACCGAGTACACCATAACGGAGTGCACCAACAACAGAAGTGACGTCTCCTTCAACAATCTTACCTCACTGCTACTCTGCATGGGAACAAAGAAGGAAGGCCCAGAGTAAGGACGGGAAAGTACTAAGACCAGAACATCACTGCAACGTAGCAAGCACAGTACATTTTGTGTGATAAATGCACAGGTGGTGCAATATACAATGGTACAGAAGCAGAACATTTGTTTTTTGTAAGTAGCAATGGCAAGCACCTTACAGTGGCTGGAAGAACATTTCCCTCATGACGCAATGACTTAAGATGCTAACCCCATTGCTACTCACAGTAGTGTGGAACGTAAATTATGTAATATATATTGCTTCATGTACACCTAACACATTTTCTTTACTGTAACAGAACATATTGGAAAGGAAAGCAAGGCAGCACAAGCGGCACCCCTTCCACAACAGCATTCCAGCATTGGAAAGGAGAGAAACTTTGGAATTAGCAAAATGGACAGCCTGGAAGCCAAAATGGAAAAATTGGTGAACAATTGTGCTGCCTTAAAAGATTGCATACAAGGGTATGTTATGGACAAAATAAAACAGCACTGGCAGACCTGCACGTGTACCCCTTCCCCATGACACAACCCACCATCCCCTCAAAATCTGTGTGATGGGAGACGTTACAGTGATACCTCAATCTCTTCCTCCCCTCACAACCAACTTGTGGAAATCCCCAAATCCCCACAAAAAGTATCCACTTCTGCTACCCCTGCCCTTTCCTAATGGTGTGTATGAATGTATGCAAGTAAACGTTGATATTTAAATTGTTGCTGAGTGTATATGTGGTATTGTTTTTTTTAAAATGCCGTTATGACTCAGCAGCACAGAGTCCTCGTAGGAATTACTGCAATTAAGTGGAAGATAGGTGTACTACGCACACAGTGCCTGCCCGGCCTAGCTGCAATGCCAATGGAAGCATCCGTACCACGCCAACACGATACACATGGGTGCATGTTGTGCACCACCTATAATTACGTGTGGGAGCGTACATTTGCACGTTGTGCAAGTAGACACATGTGTATCTGTTCCTGTGTGTCCTGGTAACACTGCCACTGTGCAGCATGTGCAAAGGAACTTTAATTAGCTCGAGGTGCCCCCCCACATCCTACAAGTAGCTATACAGATAAACATCCCACCTGCTACACCCTATAAACATCCAGCATCTCCCAAAATGGTCGGCACACGTGTGTTGCACTATTATTCAGTAGACAAGTGGCAACCGTGTGCATAGGACACTTATGCTCATGTGCACATCGTATTCTGCCCAAAACAGGTCCTGTGGACAGCTGTCCGAAAGGAGAACAGTGGCGACGTCACCATGCGACCGTACCCACTGCGCGTGGGACCTTATTTCGGGGACATGATCTGGACCCTCAGACAGCAGAAAAGTGCAGTGTTGTGCAATGCCCAGAGTTTTTTTTACAGAAAGTACATGCTTACAAACACACCACAATGTGCCGTTTCACATGTATGTATGTTTTTCAAGAATGAAGGCCTGTTTTCTGGGTACAAGTTCTCCATAGTAGTCCTACAAAAGGCCACATCGCAGAGCTCCTCTGCAATGTGTTTGTAGCTTTTCAGAACAGACTAGCAGGCCATAGTACTTTGCCCTGTAAGTCTGCTGTGCTGCATTGTCTTTGCAAGTAATGGCAAACTGCCTCGGTACGCGCAGTAATGGAGAAAAGTATTAACCGCCTTTCCTGTAACCCACACCCTCATTTGCGATAGCACCCTGTAGTGGCCTTTCAATGATCAAACCAGACCTGAAGGTTGAGTTTGAGTGCTTTTATTAACTCCACACAAATAGCACTGCCTTTATATTTTAGTCACCTTTTATCATACATTTCAGCATCTACTTATATGATCGCTATTTTCCTGCTGATGGTCCCTGTATTTAGGTGAGTCACAGTCTCTGGCAGGAGGTTGGAGGGGAGAGCGTATGGCAGCCTAATGCTTCCTGGCTTGCCAGGCTCAGAATGTCCTGAGCAGGAGCTGCCCCTCATAATCTCATGGCCCCTCCCACAGGCCTTCTGCCAGTACCTGCATAAAGTAATTTACTGTGCAACCCCACTGCCCCATTCCCATGGGTAGCATGCTGCAAACGGTTGTATGTGGCAAGTGCGTTTCCTCAAATACAATGAAGGCGTACCCCAATGAAGCTAAAACATTCCTTCCTCCCTTTCCTCTTCCTTCTTTCCAGCACGCCAGCATTGGTTGCTGTTAGAATGTTCCGCACGCATCCACCAATCATATTGAAGAGCTCTCCATGTAACAGTATGAGTTATGTACACCAGTTCTCTGCGTACACAGAAAAAAACCCAGAAACGGTATTGCGCAATGGGTGAATAAATGGCAACCATGGTAGGGGAGTTCATTTGGAAGGGCGGTTCTGAAAAGAGCATATTGTTTTATTTTATATTGTAGATGCTTCTACTAAAACACCCTTTTTTCAGTTTTCATTTGCTTTTGTGTTTTCTTATGCTCACATTGTTACAGCAAAGTCTTCACCGCATCTTGTAGACGAGCAAACAAAACAGCATTACCAAGGACGACAACGAAATGCCTTTTGCTTGTAAAGACTCTGCATTTCCACAACTAATGAGTTCATTGTTGCAGAAGAACATCCCACCAGCGGACAAAAAAGTATACATGCTTCTGTTGAAGAGACACCTTCCAACCTCTGGCTTGGAACAACTTCTATGAGCATTGTACCATACTCTTCTTAGTGTTATGGAGGTGAAAAGCACTTTGGCAGTGCGAAAAAGCATCTACACGACATTGAGCAACCTATTCAGTCGACAGAGGAAACCTAAACAAGCCAGGTAACCCATATGCATACTGCCGTACTGCATGACGATAACATCGACAGTATGAAAAGTGTCCAGGTCTCTGAAAAGTGCATGCATATCGGTGAAACTGCGCTCATAGACAGCGTTCCACAAGGCTTCCACTCCTTACAAACCGAAATTCCTATCAAAGTGGCTTTCCAAGGAATACTTGTGTAGATCTATCACAAAGGCATCACCCAAAATCAACACAATGCGTTTCGCCATCTCAGCCACCCTCACTATGCAGAGTAATGTAACACTGTATGACCGCCTCTTTCAGTGAACCATACCCTCAGTACCTGATTGGATAATCCCCACAGTCGCATTTCCATTGAGCCCCATGGTGAGAAGCATACTATGTGGCATGTGTGCTTTCCAAAGTAACACCATGGCCGCGCCCCAGTACAGCAGCGGTCCTTCCTCCCTTTCTACTATTTTTTCTCCACCACTACTTCATTGGCTGCGGGTAAACAGTCACACAGCCATCCAGCAATGCCATCCAAGACCTTAGCATCTAACACTGTTAGTTCTACACAACACTTCAAAAGTACTGTTACTAAATCAGCCTGCAAGTGTCCAGTCATTGGAAAGCACGTCTAGTAGAAAGATCAGTAAAAGATTGCAAGGTTTTTACATCCACGTTCAGCCACATGAGCACCCATCAACACAAAATTGAGGTTTGCAAACTTGAACCTCAGTATGTTTAAAACTCTGTTAGAAGCACCTCTGCGCACGGTATGTGGCACACAGCATCTGTTACATTCTTAAAAAGCATACTGCTTTTTTTTGTGATCCCCTACCATCAAGTGGCACTTCAATGGTATGTGCTTGCAGGAACTCTCTGATTTCCTCCCGACAATGCTACAATTTGTTTTCCCCACTAACCCATCTCCTGCATAAATCATAAAAATATGCCACCAAAAGCATCAGTCAATGTAGTTTACCAACCTAAAGGAAATTCCCATAAGGTCACTGTGTGCACAGCTGTGCTACTCTCATGGCAAGACTATTGCAACAGGCTCTTTTTTTAAAAATGCCCGCTTCTACTCTCCACCCTCTGCAACTCATCCACAAGACTTCTATATCCCTAACAATTCACCACCACCTGATGCCCGCACTTATCCTTGCATTTGGCACAATCAGCAGTTTTTTTACATATTGCCATTTCTTCTTCTCATGTACTACACTACTACACTTTCCCCACCCCCTACCCATGCATTTGGGGGCTCCCAGTGACACCTGGCCTAGTAGGTTTGTTATCTCTGTCTCACCTCTGTTCCTCCTTCCTTGCCTCGTTGCGCCTTGCAAAACTTGTTTATAGGCATATTATGAATGCCATATCATATGACACCATACAGACATTGCATTCATGACAACAGTACGGCTGCCACTTACCTTGTACACTTCTCAGGTTTTTTACCCCGTACTCCACTTAGTACAAACTGTACAAAAATTATCACACAAAAGCAGCACTGCATGCATGCTACCAACTTCAAACAAGTACATACTGTTCATGCATACAGACAGGATGCCTGCCCCTTACCTTGCACACTTAGACCGTGGCCATCTGCACTTCTTAGGACGGAGACCCTTTGCCACAGTTTTTGTGTGCAGACCACAACCACAAACCTTATTGAACTAGGTCTATCGCTCCACAGTACCATATCCATGTCTCCCATCCTGAAAATGTCTGGATATGGCCTTTGCAATCCTGAAACTGCCAGACAATCCGTAGAGTTTCGCACTAGGATGGGAGGGGGCGGGCGGGAAGTGTTAAACAGGTTAGGGGATTGAGTCTTCAGTGGTCTCTCTGAAAAAGGTTTTTTGTTCTTTTTTTTGTGTTTTTCTTTTTTTACGTGCTTCCCGACAACCTTTTTTGTTTTTTCTCTTTGTATAACTTTCTGCTTGCTTCTCCTCCTTGAATTGTTTCTGAATTATAGTCAACGCTTCTTGACAGTGCAAAAGAAAATGGTATTGCCAATGGCGTTCAAAGAAATGCCATTTGCCTTGAAGGACTGTAAGGTCATGCTCTCATAGTGCGTGGAGAACATCCCATTAGTGGACATAAATGCAGGCATGATTCTGTTTGTAAAACACCTTCCGAGCTCTGGCTGGGGACAAATTACACCGGCATGGTCCCATGCTCCTCTTGGTGGAATGGTTGAGAAAAAGACCTTGGCAGAAGGAAAAATCTGCATCACTGCACTCATCAACTTCTTCAGGTGATGGGGCAAACGTCCACACGGCATGCAACCCAAATGTAAACCTCCATAATGCACCACCACAACTTCAAATGAAACAATAGAGGCCACATATCTGCAAAGGTGAACCATCCTGCCAAAACTGCACGCATAGAGACTGGCCCACAAAGCATCCACTCCTTCCAACCCGAAATTACCAGCTACGCCTCTTTTCACAGCATACCTGTGCAAATCTTGCACAAATCTATCACCCACGATCAACATTGTGTATCTGTTCATCTCTACTGATGTCAATACACAGAGAGTATAGGGAAAAAGCAGTACCGCCCCTTCCTGAGAACCACACCCTTCACACGTGATTCCATAATCCCCACAATTCCATTTGCATGCCCACCATCGTAAGAATGACAGGATGTAGCGCGTGTGCATTCCCAGCTACAGTGAGGGCTACACCCCAGTAAAGCAGACACAGTCCTTCTCCCCTCTGCACTGTTATTCTTCCTGCTGTCCCTCATTGAGTACTGTGAAAAAATCACGCCTGCATGCAGCAATCACAGGCAAGAACTCTGCATCCAACACTGTAATTTCCGTACAGCACTGCATATTTACTACTCAACACTCCGAGTACACGTCACGTGTGCTCCCAAAACACCTTCACTACAAAGGTCTGTAAACAAATCCACGATGTCAGAATCCAAAATCATCCAGAGCAGCACCCATCACACCTTTGACCATGCACACAAGAGTCTACTGCTTGGTCACACCCAGCACAACATAATGCAGCCATGCATGTGAACATGTGGCCAGAAACCACAATCCACAAACGTAACTTAGGCAGTAGCACTTCTACCCAACCCCAGCAACATAACACAACAATACAATGGTCTGTAAACAAATCCACAATGTCAGCATCCAACATCATCCTGAGCAGCACCCATCACACCTTTGACCATGCACACAAGAGTCTACTGCTTGGCCACACCCAGCACAACATAATGTAGCCAAGCATGTTAACATGTGGCCAGAAACCACAATCCACAAACGTAACTTAGGCAGTGGCACGTCTACCCTACCCCAGCAACATAGCATGACAATACATGAAAACATGTTACAGTTAGCACATTCCACAAACATACCACTGCCTCCATCACCCCTACCCACTTCCATTCACAAAGTAGTATGTCACTGGCAATCAACCAACACAATCTTCACAACATTGGGCCTACTCCAAGGAAGCTACACAAAGCAGAATCTCCGAGCACATACAAGATTCACTTCAACCCTTCCCGCTTCTATACTGACAGTGTTTCAACACTGCACCCAGTGGGCACACTGCAAGACTTTTCAGTGCACAATCTCCAGCCATACACCGAATACTGTAGGATGTTGGCACAATCACCACACCCATGGAACCAACAATATGTGCATGGCAGCGCACTTCTGTGCTCTATGAAGAGTAAAATGTGCTCCTCAACCATTCTGTAAAGGCGACCACCCTCTGAGAGATGCAGTGCAAACTGCATTGCTGCGGTGCGTGTGGTGAAGGCCTTGGCTGTTGGGTGCATACCCTACGGCCTACAGCCTTTGGCCATGCACCCAATAGTCTAGGCATTGGTCACACTCACTGCAACATAATCCAGCCATGCATGGCAACATGACACCAACTACCACAATCCACACACGTACGACAGCCACTGGCACTCCTACCCAACCGCAACACTGTTATATAGCTATTCATAGTACGGTGCACCGTTTTTCAGAGTCTACATACGATGGCGTTACTGCCAACCAAACCAACCAACACTATATGTATGTCAGCTGACTTCTGGTGCAGTAGCAAGTCTAAAATGTGCTCCAGAACCATTCTGTGACGGCGAACACCCTCTGACAGATGCAGCCTAAACAGCATTGTTGCGGTGGGTGTGGGCAAGGCCTAGACTAATGGGTGCATGGCCGAAGGCCGTAAGCCATGTACCCATTAGTCTAGGCCTTGCCCACACCCACTTACTGCAGCGATACATGTCAACATGCGTCCAAGCACCACACTCCACACACATTCCACAGCCACCGCCACTGCTACCCAACCTCCACACCATACTATAGCTATGCATGCAAACATGCAACAGTAAGCAGAATCTAAAAACATACCACAGCCTCCTGCACCAATACCCACTTTCATTCACATAGTATAGTGTTACTGCCAATCAAACCAAAACAAAGTTCGCACCACTACCCCTGCTCCCAGCACTCTATTCAGTACACAAAGGCAGTAGCTCATAGGTCACTACAGTATTCAGCACTCTGCGCAATGGACACTACGCAATCCACTGCGATATGCAGTTTGCCCTTATCCACTTCTATGCACACACTACATAACTAGTGCACCCACTTCACACAATGCAGTGTCCATGCACATAGAAGATGTACTTCAACCCTACCCTCATCTGCACTGACAGTACTCCAACACTGTACTCAGTGCAAACACTGCAGACCTGTTCACTACATTAGCTGTAGCCATGGAGTGGTGTAGGATGCGCTAAGAAGCGCCACACCCATGGAATAAACAATGTAGGCAATGTTGACAAACCACACGCAGAAGCCAACAATTTTAAACCTAACTACAACCACGCCACATGTTTGTCTGAGCAAGTCCTCCATCCATGTATCGAATGGGCTACGGCCTTACCACATGCAAAACACAGCAGTACACGCTACCTTACAATGTGCATGTCATGTGCTATGCACTCCCCTTCTACAGTTGAGCTCCCACCAGTCACCACGGTAAGAAGTCTCTGCACCAGCTATCGTACCATAACAAAGCCTGCCTGCTTTCAGCACACATGGTAGACACCTATGCAGACACCCGCGAAGTAGCGCTCTATGCACGGATACAGCAGGCACATCAACGTCTTCGTCCACATATTGACATATCTCAGACGATTCACTGCTCACACCTACACCCTTTCCATCCCCTCCTCCCACCAACACATGGGGCCTCATTACGAGTCTGGCGGTAACCGCGGTGGTAAAACCGCCTGGTTACCGCCAGACTCATATTACCATTCCGCCTCCGTGATTCACGGAATTACCGGGGAATTACCGGGGCATTACAACCCCGGTTTTCTGGGAATCACGGAGGCGGAATGGTGTTAATCCCCATTCCCATCGAGTCCTATGGGACACGATGGGAATGGAGATCATGGAAACACCGGCAGCATCTCGTAATGCTGCCGGTGTTTCCTCAGCCGCCTGCAGGCGGGCGGTGTTAAACCCGCCAGGTCAGACCTGGCAGGAACATCACCTCCTGCCTGCAGGAGTCGGGATCAGGCGGTCTGGAAACAACGGTGACGGCGGGTTTACCGCCACCGTTATTTCCGGACTGCCTGAGTTATAATGAGGCCCATAGTGTAATATATGTTTTGCTATTCACTCCCCGTCTGCTATTCAGCTTCCAGCCGCTGGCACGGTAAAAGGTCGCGGCATGAGCTACCGTGCCGTAACAAGCGCTACCTGCATTCACCACACATGCTAGTCACTTGTGCAGGGACCGGTGAATTGGTGCTGTACGCATGAATACTGCATGCACACCACCGTCTTCGTCCACCTAATATTCACACATATCAGATGGCCCACTTCTCTCTCCCCTACCCTTTCCATTCCTCTTCCCACCACCACATGCCATACATTATGTTAAGCAGTCCCTTCCAGCGCTGCACTGTCCTCCATTACACCATGGCGGCGGTTCCCAAAAACAGCACGCTTCCCTCCAGCCAACCACCAGCTGCGTCCAAAGTTCTCCAACAGCACACCGTACCGCAAGCCAATGACACTTCTGTCCGTGGAGCGAACAGGGAAATGGGTCCACAGAGTGGACCCAGATATCACTAATTTTTAGAGACGTACATTTCAGTTCTTTGCAACAAAAAGTACTGGTCTGATTTCCACCAAACACACAAATGCACGCTTTCTGACTCAAGCCCCCGCTCCTGCCACAAATCCGTCCAGCGTATGGGCTGTAGCCGTGTGCAAAGTTTTCCCCCATTCAGTCTATGGAAAAAGAATAATTTTGGGGTCCCCCCTATAAACTCCCCCCCCCCCGCACGAAACCTCACCCAACTTGGCAAATAAATTCAGAGCGGGCCATATACTTTTTTTTGCAAAGTTTGGTGAGGATTCCTCCAGGGGGAGCAAAGTTATAAGTTATAAAATGTGGTCTTCCTATGGGTTTAGCAACTTAACCATAACTACGCGGCTGCTACTGCGGGCCGTGTAATATAAATGTATATAACGCAGCGTTTTATGATCAGCTTGCAAGGAATAATCCCATGCAGCAACGTTGGAAAAAACGCAAACAAAAATATTCAGGCACTTGTGGGTGGGGCAAAATAAGTGCAGCCAAATGCTGTATGTTTATTAAATCACAATGAAGGTAGTGTGAGGGGTACGGAATGTGAGGCAGCCAACGTTGTGGAATTTTCTCAACAAATGCCATTTTACTACAGTAGCGGCTGTGTAGTTATGGTTTAGATGCTCAACCCATAGGAACAGCACTTTCTGGGCAGCTTATAACTTTGGCGCTGTTTGACAAATCCTCACCAAACCTTGCTAGAAAAGTACCTCCAAACGATTATAAAAAATTTGTAACAGTTTTGTCAAGGAGGGGCAAAGTTATAGGGGAGTCCCAAAACTTTTGAAATCCTCATAGACGTGCACTAATAAAAACGTATGAAATTCAGTGAAAAACCATTGTTAAAGTGACGCTATGGTTAAGATGCACTAATAAAACCGTAATAAACACTAATAAAAACCTATCAAATTCAGGGAAAAAACTTTTGTTAAAGGGACATTATGATTACAATTAAAACCGAAAACCCAAGAAATACACCAGTTATGATAAGCTATTCAACCATAACACTGCTAACACTAATACTCAGGACATCAAAAATGATGTCACAATTGACATCATAGATGACATCACTGATGACATCACATATGATATTACTACTGCATAATAATGCAAATTGAACATCAGTATAAGGGGTACCACTTAGAGTTGAATTTACAACATATCAAAGGTGATCAGTAGCCTTGTAATAAACTACTCAATTTCACATAAAAGGTGCCTTCTGATATTACATAAAGAGAAACAATGAATGCAGCATGGATCATAGAACTAAAGTACTCTTAAGATAGTATGTCTAGGTTGTACAATGATAAGTCGAACCATATCACATTCTTGAGAAATGTATTATGTGCATGGGACCTGCTTCTTGTTCTATGTATGTGCATTATGACCTCAAGTTAAACCCTAGGGAAAAGAACTTCAGAATATAGTACAAGGTCAAACTCTACATGCACAGTACCTTTGCATTATGTGTATCATGGTTTCAGTGTAGTATAACCACATGAAGTCCTCAACTTAAAATTAATACTGTCACTGAATAAAAACAACCACCGCATGTATGTGATGTCATCAGTGATGTAATCGATGATGTAATGTGTGACGTCATCTTCGATGTCCTGGATGTAAGTGTTAGCAGTGCATGGCAGTGGCACGAGTTATGGTTGAATAGATTACCATAACTGGCAAATGTCTTTCAGACAGGGCAATGTCTACACCTTTAGTTCGAACACTTGTTGCAGCTGGTCCATTTGTATAGTTTGGCCTGGTTACCACCAGCACGGTATAGTATGTTGGTGTGGGATGTTTCAACCCACTAGTCCAGGCCCTGCAACATTCCTGTGCATTGCTTGCATCAGGAACATCAGAATGGCCGCCGGAAAGCATGCTGCTAGCTAAAAATCACCCAAAAGTGCGCAGTAAAAATCCAAAAAATAGGCCGCCATCCATTTTTGCCTATCTCAGTGTTAACACCGGAGACCACTGCCAAAACCCATCATTTGGCTGCCTACAAAGCAAGGCTGATTGCAAAAGAAACACAGAGCTGTGTGAAAATCCGTTTTTCTTGGTTGTCAAATTTGTAAAAAAATCATGGCTAACAAACCTCCCAAAAGACCCAACCTCCTTGTTGGGTGTTAAATAGCATTCTACTTCAAGAATTCACATAAATACAGTGTCCACAGACGTACACTTATCAGAAGAAAATCCACATTGAAGATTGCTTGCTTGGAGAAATATGTAAAAAATGGGTGCAATACCGTTACTCACCTCTGTCAGAAGCTGGCGATTTCTAAAACCTGTCATGTGTAAAGTTGGACATTGAACTCAAAGTATGCCAAAGAAAGACTTGCTATCAGAAGCCTAAGAGGTGGAGACAATTCAAAACTATATTTTAAAAAGGCTTGAATTAAGAAATTGGTTGATGTATTTGTTAAAAATGTAAGTTATATTTTAAGGCAAG
Source organism: Ambystoma mexicanum (assembly GCF_040938575.1). Classification (NCBI taxonomy): domain Eukaryota; kingdom Metazoa; phylum Chordata; class Amphibia; order Caudata; family Ambystomatidae; genus Ambystoma; species Ambystoma mexicanum. Next base: position 1,269,485,072 of record NC_090929.1, on the reverse strand, counting down.
ACAATTTCAGACATTGTGTTTAAACGGTAAAGTTAGCCACACTGAACTTCAAAGACATTCCACACCTACTCCCAAACAAAGGAATCTTCCCCCTGCTCTCTGCTAAGAAATTGGCAGGCTGGTGTGAAAGGAACTGGGAGGGGCACTCTGGCATGTTGCTCTGAGTGTAGACAAAGGACTCCCTTGAGCTGAATGAAAATCCTAATTCGGGTGTGACTGACATCAACTGCCCTGGCAGGAAGAAGCTCAGGTGACTCTCTGACCCAGCCAAGCTTGGAGGCGGGCCAGACTGGAAATGTGGATTGGAAACTAAAGTAACTGTATGTTTTGGGAAAAGACTTATAAAATATTGTGCCGAAATGACAAAAATATGAAATTTAGAGATTATTAAAATGAAAAATTCACTCACAGTTTAAAACTAATCTGGAATCTGTGCGACATTCAGAGACTGAACCAGAACATTTTTAATATTGTAGCTATTGTGATTATGCTAGGAACATGAAAAATTACAGGAATATGCCCAGAGGGCATGTGCATGTATGTATAAAAAAATTGTACAGATCCGAAAATGTGTAACCAACCAAAAGCGGGAAAAATTGTCATTTATGAACCACAACTCGTAGGAATATAAGAGTTGGACAGAAACGTACCTTAGTCAATCTGTCATGTAATTATGTATTATTAACAAGTTGTGCATATTGAAAATATGTTTTTTTGGGAAAAATAGATTTTCTGGGTAAAAGCAAAGGGGAGGTTCTTCCCTAGATTGTAAATGGCAGCATCACTCTGACACATCATGACACATCATGACACACTGTTCCTTTCTCAAATCAGGGGACAGGGAATTCTCTGACCTATCAGATCCTTAGAGGGTTGGGCATAGACAATCAGCCTCCCCTCCCACTTTGGAAAATGGATAAATAGGGACTGCTAAGGACAGGCAATACCCACACACATTCACTCATCACTGATCCACTGGCAAAGCACCCTGCAGGAAGATCCAGACTCCAGAACATAGAACCAGACCTAGAACCAGACTCAAGAACCCTGAAGCAGAGGCCTAACCCAAAAAGTTGAACCCTTTTCAGCAGGCCTTTCAAATCTTGTAAGCTGATTTAACCCCGAAACGTCCACGGGGCCTAAACAATTCAACAGCCTGGCTGAGCTGTTTTGCTGCTTCTAGCTAAGAACCCTGTGCTAGAACCAAGATCCAGACCCATAGAGCAGAGCTGTACCCAGAACCGACCCATCAGATCTAGTCCAAGAGGCTGTGCAGACCAGAGTGCCTTGCTGAGAGCGGAGTCCCGGTGTCCTGATCCTGTCCGGTGGCGAGTGAAGTCCAAACCCTTGACGAGATCTTTGGCGGGCCCATTCCATTCCAAAGCCATAGTAGTGAGTATTTACTATAGAACTGTCCATAGTCATCTCTTAGTTTTAAGTAATCCCACCCAACTCGTTCCAATATATCCTTTACTGCATTATTGAATCTCTTTTGTCTATCCTAAATCTTTCTCTCCTCCACAAAATCCTGTGAGAATTGTAGTGATAAGCATCTTGGCGCTAATATATAATTTCTGGAGAAAGGTAATCGTCTCAGGCAGATGGAAACCATCCGGAGGCGCCTCTGGATAGGTGGCTGTGCTGTACGTGTAGCTTGCGTCTCCATAGACTCCCTAGTGTTAAGAAATCTTTGTTCTAAATCTTCAACAGCGCATCTTTTATTTTGAAATCTTGACTCTGTTTCTGAAAAATCTCCCTTCACTAAAAACTCTGTAACTTTTGAACCGTACGTCCAAGAAACAAAATGTAAATGTCATTTTGAAGCTTTCAAACAAACCCAAAATGACATTCAAATTCCTTATAGTTTTTCCGTAATCGCATTTTTCGTGCGCTGAAAAGTTTGCCGTGATTTCGCATTTGGCTCAATTTCACTCCATGTAAAAACAGCTATTTCTTGCTTCCAACTTCTGAATTTCGTTTTCCATCTGCTAACCATTCAATAATCATTGCTAGTATTGACCTGACCCAATCCAAACAACTCTCACTAGTTCTGAATTCTAAATTAGCGAATTAAAGTCAATTTTAGCATTTTTCCCATCCCAATTCAAACCACATCTAAAAGCAATTGACCTTTTTTAAAATCATTGCTGTTCTCTCTAAGCTTCCTGGGGGGAATCGGGATTGAAATTGCAGTTGTTGATTGTTATTCCTGATACCTGTTTTCCCTCATTCCATCTATTCAGATTGCATATTGGGGGGAGTGAGTAATAACAGGGGGAAAGAGTGATCACCTTGTCTTTGACTGAGTTCATATCAAGTTTGATTTCTGTGTTGCATTCTTTCCTATCATTGCATTTCCTTGAACCATACAAAGTTATTCTCTGCTACATTATTCTTCCTATTCCTACTCCTAATTGATTAAAGAGATTGTTGATATTGTAATATTACCCATTGCTGATCATTATTCATATTCATAAGTGTGATATTCAGATATTATCCATATTTATAAAAATGTTAAAAAGTTAAAGTTAAAAGAGGACAGAAATTAAAAAACCCTGATGCTTATATTCATCTAAATGCTTCTCTCCAACAGCAAGGGTTGGGGGTAAACCCAACACCACTAGTCAATGTAGAACATGGCACCATTCCAATAGAGGTGGATAACAGCGACTTAAAGAGTATCACTCTAGCCGCAGGCACCATTATTGGAATGGCGGTTGATGACTGACATTTTTCCATTGATTTAGGCAATTAACTTTTAGGACCAATCCCCAAGGACTGTTTTGACAGTGTCAGTGATGACAACACAACACCAGACAGGATCTTCACCCGGCATGGGGGGAACATCCTGGTGTACACTTCCTGCCCTTATGGTAAGGAAGATGTGACTTGTGACTTCAGGAGGGATGAGGTGATTTTCCAGGTCCATGAGGGCTGCCTTTACCACCTGAAGTCACCAGTCCAAATCAGCACTCTGACCAGGGACTTCTCCACCCAGCTGGAGGAGGCCGCTGAGATAGCAAAACCAGAAGTCTTTCCAGGCTTCAGGCAGATGGTTGAAGAGAGAGTCAACCTAGCTGATGCCTGTGAGACTCTGGAGCAAAAGCAAAAGTTGAAACAAGTTTTCTTGGAGTTTCAAGATCTCTTTGCGGTGGACTCATATGACTGTAGTCACACCGACATCCACACAACAACAATTCCCACGGACCCTGGCATGACTCCAGTGTTTGTGAAGCAATATCGCTTGCCTCTCGCATCAATGGAGTCCCTTACTGAAATAATTGAGAAACTTGAGTCCCGTGGGATAATCCGTCCAGTCCACAGCACCTTCAATAATCCAGTGCTGGGGATATTGAAGCCAAATGCCAGTGGCGACTCTGCACCGACCTTAGGGAGCTCAACAAACTGGTCCATACTTCCCGATGGCCTCTTCCCTACATTGACCAAGGGCCGGCCCAGATGCAGGGGTCACAGGTATTCACTGCAATAGACCTGACCAATGGATACTGGACTGTACCTGTCAATAGGGAGGACCAATACAAGCTGGCCTTTACCTTTGGGGGGCAGCAGTACACATGGACCCGGACTCCCTTCGGATACATCAACTCCGGCAATGAGTTCAACATTTTTCTACATAAGGCCATGCCCGACCTCGGTGAAAGGGGTAACCTGGCATATGTAGATGATGTACTCATCAAAAGCTCAACTGTGGAGGAACACATAGCGGAGATCCGTTATATTCTGACACAGTTAAGGGCTGCTGGAGCAAAACTTTCCTTTCAAAAGGCACAGTGGGGTAGAACCTTTGTAAATTTCTTGGGGCATGAGATTACTCCTCAGGGTCTCTGTCCCCAGGAAAAGAAAGTGGAAGCCCTCCAGAAATTAAAAGACGCCACAACTCTGCAGGGACTAAGGAGCCTCCTTGGACTGACTAATTACAGCAGAAAGTTCATTGAGGGCTACGCAGAGATCACAAGACCCCTAATTCAACTTTTGAAGGGGGGGGTCAAGTGGGAATTTTGTCCAGAACAAGCCGAGGCAGTAAGACAACTCATAAGAAGCCTCTCACAAGCGCCTTTCCTAGCTTACCCTGTCAGAAACAAGGAGTTCTTCTTTCCAGACAGGGTTCTCTAATACATGCTTGACTGCAGTATTATACCAAAAGCATGACAAGGTCAATAAAGTAATCTCCTATGCAAGTAAAACTTTATCCTCTGTGGAGGAAAAATTCAACGATTGTGAGAAGGCACTCCTGGCAACAGTGTGGGCATTGAAGAATTACCGCCCGTTTATCCAGGGGGAACACATCATAGTGGAGACTCCACACCAGCCTCTGCAATATCTCCAAAGTGACAGAATCTGGGCCGGAAATGTGAGTAATTCCAGAATTACTTCCTGGATTCTGTCAATGCAAGGCTTTCCTGTGGAGGTCAGATATGGCCAAAACAAGAAGAGTCCCCTCGCGCAAGGTCTGGCTGACTTGCATGATTGTGCCAGAGAAAACTGTCTCGAGGACGAGAGTCTAAAAATCAAGGACAACATGAAGGCATACCTCGATTCCCCACACAAAGTCTTTGAAGAAGACAAGTGTGAGGGAATACCCACTGTCTATGTGGATGGATGCTCTTACCATGCTGACAACAACAGGGAAAAAGAACTTGTGGCCTGCATAGGGAATGCATGGGTGAATGATATCCCAGAACCCTCAGCTGGGTACAAGATTGGTCCCCGAAGTAGTCAAGTGGCAGAGTTGATGGCTGTGCATCAAGCCATCCTCACTGCTGTCCAACATCAACTCCACGAACTGGTCTTAATCACTGATTCGGATTATGTACGGAACGGGTTTGTGGAGCACCTGGTTAATTGGAAAACCAGAGGCATGTTCTGTGCTAATAACAAACCCTTGAAACATGGGAAGTTAATTCAAAATATTGACGATCTGGTCACCTCGAATGGGATTACCATCTAATGGAAAAAGATCAAAGCTCATTCCAAAGTAGAGGGACCAGACAAAACTGGAAATGAGTTAGCTGATCAGCTGGCCAAAACCGGGGCCATCCAAGGGGATCTAATTGAGATTGAGTCCCTGTTGGGGGAAATCCAGGTCACTGCTATCACTAGGTCCCAGACAAATGCTCACAATGAACTCTCAACTGCACAATGGAGTAAGGAGACCCCAGATGCTGATTTGATTACGGCTCATAAAGGAGATCCATTAATTGGTTTTATCAACACATTGAGGACCCTGAGAAAATTCCCCTGACGGATACCGATTACATAGGGAAAGAGGACCTCAGAGTGTTGATGAAATGTCCAATAATTTTCCGAATCCAAGACGGTTTGTTGGTGAGGAAATTCCTAGCTGGCCATGATCAGTGGGTGGTTCCTACCTCATTCCGAAGCATGATGTTAAGTCACGCCCATGATGCGGCCATAGGGGGTTTCATACAACACTTGAAATCTTAAGAGTGGTTGCATACTGGCCACACATGGGGCAGGACCTCGACCAATACTTGAAGGGGTGTCTCGTGTGTGCACAATTTCAGCCAACATCCCTCACACACCGTGCGCCTCTCCAAAAGAGGGGTATGACACTGCCATGGTCAGATTTGCAAGTCGATTTTATCGGGCCCGTGATTCGCTCCTCTACGGGGAACAAGTACATGTTGACCGTGACATGCTTGTTTACTAATTGGGTGGAATTTCTCCCAGCCCCAAACTGCAAGGCAGAAACAGCAACTGCCCTGATGATCAACCACATCTTTTCGCATTTTGGACTACCCCAAAAGATCGAGTCAGACAGAGGTAGCCATTTCACCAGCGAAGTAATGACAAAGATGTGGGAGATACTTGGGGTTAAAAGGAACCTGCATATTGCTTACCAGCTAGCCTCTAGTGGGGCAGTAGAGAGATATAATAGAACAATTGTGAGCATATTAAAAAAGTTTGTGGCAGATTCTGGGCCAAGTTGGGATATTCGATTACCTCTTGTCCTAATGGCCATCAGATCTACCCCTTCATCTGCAACTAAAATGTCACTGTTTGAGCTGATGACTGGACGCAGGATGGTGCTTCCCCAGCATCTGCTCTACAGGAGCCAAGAGCAGACATTGATCAATGCCTTCACAACTCATGAGTATGTTGAAAATCTAAGAAAATACCTTCAACATGCTTTTGCGTATGCTCAGCGAAATCTAGAAAGATCAGCCGACAGCATGAAGACCCACTATGACTTAAAAACTACCAGAAAAGAATACAATGTAGGAGACCAGGTCTTCTTATACAAATCCAAAGGAGCCACGCCAAACAGGACACATTTTTGCCTACCTGGAGGGGTCCTTTTGAAATTGTAGACAAAATCTCACCAGTCGCCTACAAAATCTGCATCCCCAAAGCTAGTTTGGCAGAAGGGGAAGATAAGTGGGTCCATATTAATCAACTAAAGTGTTGCCATCCTAGGCATACTCTGCAGCAACTAGAGTAGTCTTCTGGAACCCCAGAGGGGGCCACTCCAGTTCCATAAAATTTCAACTCTAAAATATACCAGGGATAGCCTATAAATACAATAATACAAATGTGTCCTGATTTATCAAATGTATGTGTCCGCCCCACTACATTAATAGTGGTGGGGAAATGTCTACAAATATGTTTTTGCTTTGTCATCCTAGGATAACCTATAGTAGATTGGAAACCATGGAGACTAACCAAGGAGGACTACCCGGGGACCGGGAGGAAAGATCAGAGGGGCCCGGAGTATCGCTCAATACTCACATCAGGACTGGCGAGGAGAACCGATCGATCCACCAATGATGGAGGAAAACAATAACTTTGCCGTTTGTGGAATTAGAAGAGATGAGGCTGACATCCCAGTCTTGCGAATTTCCATTGATGAAAGAGCAACGCCAAATCGCAAGTGGGGGGGCTTGTGGGATGTTTCAACCCACTAGTCCAGGCCCTGCAACATTCCTGTGCATTGCTTGCATTAGGAACATCAGAATGGCCGCCGGAAAGCATGCTGGTCGCTAGAAATCACCCAAAAGTGCGCAGTAAAAATCCGTAAAATAGGCCGACATCCACTTTTGCCTATCTCAGTGTTAACACCAGAGACCACTACCAAAACCCACCATTTGGCTGCCTACAAAGCAAGGCTGATTGCAAAAGAAACACAGAGCTGTGTGAAAATCCGTTTTTCTTGGTTGTCAAATTTGCAAAAATTATGGCTAACAAACCACCCAAAAGACCCAACCTCCTTGTTGGGTGTTAAATATCATTCTACTTCAAGAATACACATACATACAGTGTCCACACAAGTACAATTATCAGAAGAAAATCCACATTGAAGATTGCTTGCTTGGAGAAATATGTCAAAAATGGGTGCAATACCGTTACTCACCTCTGTCAGAAGCTGGCGATTTCTAAAACCTGTCATGTGTGAAGTTGGACATTGAACTCAAAGTATGCCAAAGAAAGACTTGCTATCAGAAACCTAAGAGGTGGAGACAATTCAAAACTATATTTTAAAAAGGTTTGAATTAAGAAATTGGTTGATGTATTTGTTAAAAATGTAAGTTATATTTTAAGACAAGACAATTTCAGACATTCTGTTTAAAAGTTAAAGTTAGCCACACTGAGCTTCAAAGACATTCCACACCTTCTCCCAAACAAAGGAATCTTCCCCCTGCTCTCTGCTAAGAAACTGGCAGGCTGGTGTGAAAGGAACTGAGAGGGGAACTCTGGCATGTTGCTCTGAGTGTAGACAAAGGACTCCCTTGAGCTGAATGAAAATCCTAATTCGGGTGTGACTGACATCAACTGCCCGGCAGGAAGAAGCTCAGGTGACTCTCTGACTCAGCCAAGCTTGGTGGCGGGCCAGACTGGAAATGTGGATTGGAAACTAAAGTAACTTTTTGTTTTGGGAAAAGACCTATAAAATATTGTGCCGAACTGACAAAAATATGAAACTTAGAGATTATTAAAATGAAAAATTCACTCACAGTTTAAAACTAATCTCTAATCTGTGCGGCATTCAGAGACTGAACCATGAAATATTCAGCTATTGTGATTATGCTCGAAACATGAAAAATTATTGGAATATGCCCAGAGGGTATGTGCATGTATGTATAAAAAATTGTACAGATCCGAAAATGTGTAACCAACCAAAAGCGCGAAAAATTGTCATTTATGAACCAAAACTCGTAGGAAGATAAGAGTTGGACAGAAACGTACCTTAGTCAATCTGTCATGTAATTATTTATTATTAACAAGTTGTGCATATTGAAAATATGTTTTTTGGGAAAAATAGATTTTCTGGGTAAAAGCAAAGGGGAGGTTCTTCCCTAGATTGTAAATGGCAGCATCACTCTGACACATCATGACACATCATGACACACTGTTCCTTTCTCAAATCAAGGGACAGGGAATTCTCTGACCTATCAGATCCTTAGAGGGTTGGGCATAGACAATCAGCCTCCCCTCCCACTTTGGAAAATGGATAAATAGGGACTGCTGAGGACAGGCAAGACACACACACATTCACTCATCACTGATCCACTTGCAAAGCACCCTGCAGGAAGATCCAAACTCCAGAACATAGAACCAGACCTAAAACCAGACTCCAGAACCCTGAAGCAGAGGCCTAACCCAAAAAAGCTGACCCTTTTCAGCAAGCCTTTAAAATCTTGTAACCTGATTTAACCCCTAAACTTCCACAGGGTCAAACAATTCAACAGCCTGGCTGAGCTGTTTTGCTGCTTCTAGCTAAGAACCCTGTGCCAGACCCATAGAGCAGAGCTGTACCCAGAACCGACCTGTCAGATCCAGTCTAAGAGGCAGTGCAGACCAGAGTGTCTTGCTGAGAGCAGAGTCCCGGTGCCCTGATCCTGCCCGGTAGCGAGTGAAGTCCAAACCCTTGACCAGATCTTTGGTGGGCCCATTCCATTCCAAAGCCATAGTAGTGAGTATTTAGTATAGAACTGTCCATAGTCATCTCTAAGTATTAAGTAATCACATCCAACTCGTTCCAATATATCCATAACTGCATTATTGAATCTCTTTTGTCTATCCTAAATCTTTCTCTCCTCCACATAATCCTGTGAGAATTGTAGTGATAAGCATCTTGGCGTTAATATATCATATCTGGAGTAAGGCAATCGTCTCAGGCAGATAGAAACCATCCGGAGGCCCCTCTGGATAGGTGGCTGTGCTGTCCGTGTAGTTTGCAGCTCCATAGACTCCCTAGTGTTAAGAAATCTTTGTTCTAAATCTTCAACAGCGCATCTTTCATTTTGAAATCTTGACTCTGTTTCTGAAAAATCTACCTTCACTAAAACCTCTGTAACGTTTGAACCGTAGATCCTAGAAACGAAATTCAAATGGCATTCTGAAGCTAACATCCTCAGCTTTCAAAATAACCCATTCCATATAGTTTCTCCATAATTGCATTTTTCGTGCGCTGAAAAGTTTGCTGTGATTTCGTATTTGGCTCAATTTCACTCCATGTAAAAATAGCTATTTCTTGCTTCCAACTTCTGAATTTCGTTTTGCATCTGCTAACCATTCAATAATCATTGCTAGTATTGACCTGACCCAGTCCAAACAACTCTCACTAGTTCTGAATTTTAAATTAGCGAATTAAAGTCAATTTTAGCATTTTTTCCATCCAATTCAAACCACATCTAAAAGCAATTGACCTGTTTTAAAATCATTGCTGTTCTCTCTAAGCTTGCTGGTGGGAACCGGGATGAAATTGCAGTTGTTGATTGTTATTCCTGATACCTGTGTGCCCTCATTCCATCTATTCAGATTGCATATTGGGGGGAGTGAGTAATAACAGGGGGAAAGAGTGATCACCTTGTCCTTCCCCACTTGTAAAACGCCCCTGGAAACCCAGGAACCGGAACCAAAATCTCCTGCCCCTGAAAGTCTGCCACCCAAGGAGGAGATGGGGGGTAGGAGAAACAAAGAACCCAAACAGACCCACTTTGTGGAGGAGGTACAGATCTTCCAATTTGAAGGAGAGTGATCCTCAGAGGATCCTGGGAAAAGGATATTCTCCTTGAGAGAAGGGGGAACTCCTCCCAAAGAAAAATGGGTCTCAAAGGATTCAAATCCAGACTGGGTAGATGTGGGGACTGAGCTAGCACCGCCCATCATCCCATCCCAGAACCAACAACATGAAAATCCCCTGGTTCAAACCCATCCTGGTGACTGCCTCCAAAAAGGGGGGGCAGCCCAGAACCGGAACCAGGGGAACTCAAAACTTCTCCCATCTCTAGTTGCTACCTTTTTCTTTCAGATTCCCAAGACTCCCCACAGAATTCTGCCCAAATATCTTCTCTCTCAATGTCCAAAACTAGAAAATTAACCCACCAGTTGTCCAAAAATGTGCATTATCTGTGCCCCCTTGCGGAGAAGGAGGGAAGATACTATGCCCCGGTTAAGTACAGGGGCAGGGTACAATTTCGGCACTGGTGGACACTGGATCCCAAGCTACCCCTCTGTCCAAAAAGGCCTTTGATGAACTGAATTCAGGAAGGGGGGAGAATTACCAAATTCCTCTCACCCTTCTTCCTGGACAACTTCAGAACTTTGACGGGAAGGAAATCCCCATCGAGGGGACTGTGGATTTGGACATTAAAATTGGGCGACACAAGGTGAAGCACCCGGTCATAGTTGTGACTCCAGAGGGATTGTGTAAACAAGGTCCTCTGGACCCAGACTAGCCGACCAATAAAGTTAAAATAGAGTGTCAACCATGTTAATTTAAACAGCACCTGCCACATGGTTGAACAAAAATCTGACCAAATAGAATTTCACTTCCAGAACAATCAAATTCCAGACGTGACAGTAATAGCAGTAGGACAACAGACTGGTGATGGGGGGTCCTCTCTATTTCTGAAAATCAACCTTCCTTCCAGTCTAAGGTGGTCTTCCACACTGGAAGGAAGCACTCTGAAATTCTTTACCAATCCACAATCAGACATTTCCACTCCTATGGTCCAGAAAAATGAGAAATCAGCTCAGAACCTGGCTGATATTCAACAAATTGGAGAGCAGTTGTTCATCCCTGTTCAGTTAAATGAAGGGAAGGACTCTGTTCTCGCCCGAGTGTGTCTGAACAACTGTCACAATCACACTAACTGGAGGGTAGAGAAATCGACACTCTCCCCCGAACCACGGAAGCCGAATGAACTCGACCCTCCCACCGTGGTTGGCACAGGCGCCTGATTTAGATAACAGGTTGCCACGTGGCAGCCAATGGGGGGAAGAGGGGTTAGGGAGAGGTTGTGGATAGGGAGGGGAAATTAGGAACACCGAAAAGAGAGTGAGGAACTCCTAATGTGGATGGGACCGGGGAAGCACCAGGAGAAAACCCTGCTCTGTTTAACCTTTAACAAACAGTAATATCACTGCACTCATAACATGTTCTTAATTGCGTAATAGCACACCTTAAGACCTGTACTGTACCATGCTCGGACATATCATGCTCTGACTTGAACAACACATAAGCAAGCAAAATGAAAACACATAAGGGAAGGTTTCCCAGAATGATTAGACAGTACACATGGCCCGTAGGGCGGCGTTAGCAACATACAACATGAATGCATTTCCCCTTAGTTTCATTCACTAGTGAAATGTCCTTGTCCATATGCAGTACTTCCTGCATTAACTCAACACAAGGCTTGCAAAGTTCGTGTAACACATTCGTAACAAGCACACTTTGTTTTCTCCCCTGAGATTGAATTCAAGAAAATGAGAGCGTTACTTATCTCGGGTCTGGGCAGCCCCTCGGGACCTCCCAGACAAACATGGAATCGCTGTAAATCACTTTCAAGCAGTTGTGAATAATAACGAGTACTTATCTTAAGTCTGGGAAGCCCCGAAGGATTTCCCAGATGAAGAACTGAAAGTGTTGTCTCTGCCGGTGACTCAGCGCCCCTCCTGCTCCTGCCGCACTGTGACCGCGTAAGATTAATAGCTTTTCCCCTTATGGTTTCTCGTTGTACACTGACTCCCGGCTCCTGTAGTTGTACGCGGCCGTCTGCCTCATGCTTCACAATTAACAATATGCCACACCTGCCTGCAGCCGTTGCCTGCCTTTAAGCTGTGCTTGATTCTTGATGCAATACAGCTGGCAAGGCACGCATGGGCCGAACTACCCAAAACCATAAAGGATGCTGGGAATTGTAGTTCCCACATCCTTTCCAGCCATAATGTCTCAATAGGCGTATTTACACACTCCACACCTTTGCCAACCCTGATTCCTGACAACGGTAAGAGCTTCATCAGCAAAGCCATGTTCCGCCAACTCCCAAAAGATCCAGCCATTCCCACATTCAAACTGATAGACAAATGGGAAATGGATCTTGAAGCACCCAGTTCCAAACATCTCCTGCCAAGCAGGTGAATGATCAAAATCTCCATAGGCAACAAGTGCATAGTCCATAATTGTTGGGTCGTGCGAGATGTCACTGCCGCCTTTTACTTAGGCAGTGACATTCTCAATCGCTTTGCCAGTGGTTTGGACCTAATAGACTAGGTCCCAATTAGGGGATAATCCCATGGGCTTTGATGATCCAGAGAAAGCATTTAGGTCAGCTCAATTGCTACCTCATGCAGTTGAAATTCAGATTGGAGAGGAAGTCACCATCCCAGAAAGGACCTGACAATTCTCCCTGGAAGTGAAAGTTAAAAGAGGACAGAAATTGAAAAACCCTGATGCTTATATTCATCTAAATGCTTCTCTCCAACAGCAAGGGTTGGGGGTAAACCCAACACCACTAGTCAATGTAGAACATGACACCATTCCAATAGAGGTGGTTAACAGCGACTTAAAGAGTATCACTCTAGCCGCAGGCACCATTATTGGAATGGCGGTTGATGAGAAACATTTTTCCATTGTTTTAGGCAATGAACTGTTAGGACCAATCCCCAAGGACTGTTTTGACAGTGACAGTGATGACAACACAACACCAGACAGGATCTTCACCCGGTATGGAGGGAACTTCCTGGTGTACAATTCCTGCCCTTATGGTAAGGAAGATGTGACTTGTGACTTCAGGAGGGATGAGGTGATTGTCCAGGTCCATGAGGGCTGCCTTTCCCACCTGAAGCCACCAGTCCAAATCAGCACTCTGACCAGGGACTTCTCCACCCAGCTGGCGGAGGCCGCTGAGATAGCTAAACCAGAAGTCTTTCCAGGCTTCAGGCAGATGGTTGAAGAGAGAGTCAACCTAGCTGATGCCTGTGAGACTCTGGAGCAGAAGCAAAAGTTGAAACAAGTTTTCTTGGAGTTTCAAGATCTCTTTGCGGTGGACTCATATGACTGTTGTCGCACTGACATCCACACAACAACAATTCCTATGGACCCTGGCATGACTCCAGTGTTTGTGAAGCAATATTGCTTGCCTCTCGCATCAATGGAGTCCCTTACTGAAATAATTGAGAACCTTGAGTCCCGTGGAATAATCCGTCCAGTTCAGAGCACCTTCAGTAATCCGGTGCTGGGGATATTGAAGCCAAACGGCCAGTGGAGACTCTGCGCCGACCTTGGGGAGCTCAACAAACGGGTCCATACTTCCCGATGGCCTCTTCCCTACATTGACCAAGGGCTGGCCCAGATCCAGGGGTCAGAGGTATTCACTGCAATAGACCTGACCAATGGATACTGGACTGTACTTGTCAGTAGGGAGGACCAATACAAGCTGGCCTTTACCTTTGGGGGGAAGCAGTACACATGGACCAAGACTCCCTTCGGATACATCAACTCCGGCAATGAGTTCAACATTTTTCTACATAAGGCCATACCCGACCTGGGTGAAAGGGGTAACCTGGCATATGTAGATGATGTACTCATCAAAAGCTCAACTGTGGAGGAACACATAGCGGAGATCCGTTATGTTCGGACACAGTTGAGGGCTGCCGGAGCAAAACTTTCCTTTCAAAAGGCACGGTGTAGAACCCATGTAAATTTCTTGGGGCATGAGATTACTCCTCAGGGTCTCTGTCCCCAGGAAAAGAAAGTGGAAGCCCTCCAGAAATTAAAAGACCCCACAACTCTGCGGGAACTAAGGAGCCTCCTTGGACTGACTAATTACAGCAGAAAGTTCATTGAGGGCTACGCAGAGATCACAAGACCCCTAATTCCTCTTTTGAAGGGGGGTCAAGTGGGAATGGGGTCCAGAACAAGCCGAGGCAGTAAGACAATTCAAAAGAAGCCTCTCACAAGCGCCTTGCCTAGCTTACCCTGTCAGAAACAAGGAGTTCTTCTTGGAGACGGGGTTCTCTAATACAGGCTTGACTGCAGTATTATACCAAAAGCATGACAAGGTCAATAAAGTAATCTCCTATGCAAGTAAAACTTTATCCTCTGTGGAGGAAAAATTCAACTATTGTGAGAAGGCACTCCTGGCAACCGTGTGGGCATTGAAGAATTACCACCCGTTTATCCAGGGGGAACACATCATAGTGGAGACTCCACACCAGCCTCTGCAATATCTCCAAAGTGACAGAATCCGGGCCGGAAATGTGAGTAATTCCAGAATTACTTCCTGGATTCTGTCAATGCAAGGCTTTCCTGAGGAGGTCAGATATGGCCAAAACAAGAAGAGTGCCCTCGCGCAAGTTCTGGCTGACTTGCATGATTGTGCCAGAGAAAACTGTCTCGAGGACGAGAGTCTTAAAATCAAGAAATCAAGGACAACATGGAGGCATACGTCAATTCCCCACACAAAGTCTTTGAAGAAGACAAGTGGGAGGGAATGCCCACTGTCTATGTGGATGGATGCTCTTACCATGCTGACAACAACGGGGAAAAAGAGCTTGTGGCCGGCGTAGGGAATGCATGGATGAATGAGATCCCAGACCCCTCCACTGGGTACAAGATTGGTCCCCGAAGTAGTCAAGTGGCAGAGTTGATGGCTGTGCATCAAGCCATCCTCACTGCTGTCCAACATCAACTCCACAAACTGGTCATAATCACTGATTCTGATTATGTACGGAACGGGTTTGTGGAGCACCTGGTTAATTGGAAAACCAGAGGCATGTTCTGTGCTAATAACAAACCCTTGAAACATGGGAAGTTAATTCAAAATATTGATGATCTGGTCACCTTGAATGGGATTACCATCTACTGGAAAAAGATCAAGGGTCATTCCAAAGTAGAGGGACCAGGCAAAACTGGAAATGACTTAGCTGATCAGCTGGCCAAAACCGGGGCCATCCAGGGGGATCTAATTGAGATTGACTCCCTGTTGGGGGAAATCCAGGTCACTGCTATCACAAGGTCCCAGACAAATGCTCACAATGAACTCTCAACTTAACAATGGAGTAAGGAGACCCCAGATGCTGATTTGATTACGGCTCAAAAAGGGGATCCAATAATTGGTAAGTTTTATCAACACATTGAGGACCCTGAGAACTTTCCCATGACAGATACCGATTACATAGGGAAAGAGGACCTCAGAGTGTTGAAATGTCCAAAAATGTCAGAATCCAAGGTTTGTTGGTGAGGAAATCCCTAGCTGGCCATAATCCGTGGGTGGTTCCTACCTCATTCCGAAGCCTGATGTTAAGTCACGGCCATGATGCGGCCACAGCCGGTCATAGGGGGTTTCATACAACACTTGAAATCTTAAGAGTGGTTGCATACTGGCCACACATGGGGCAGGACCTCGACCAATACTTCAAGGGGTGTCTTGTGTGTGCAAAATTGCAGCCAACATCCCTCACACATCGTGCGCCTCTCCAAAAGACAGGGATGACACTGCCATGGTCAGATTTGCAAGCCGATTTTATCGGGCCCGTGATTGCTCCTCTAGGGGGAACAAGTACATGTTGACCATAACATGCTTGTTCACTAAATGGGTGGAATGTCTCCCGGCCCCAAACTGCAA
Source organism: Ambystoma mexicanum (assembly GCF_040938575.1). Classification (NCBI taxonomy): domain Eukaryota; kingdom Metazoa; phylum Chordata; class Amphibia; order Caudata; family Ambystomatidae; genus Ambystoma; species Ambystoma mexicanum. The sequence goes on along the minus strand of NC_090929.1, from coordinate 1,269,469,179 downwards.
GGCAGAAACAGCAGCTGCCCTGATGATCAACCACATTTTTTCGCGTTTTGGACTACCCCAAAGGATCGAGTTAGACAGAGGTAGCCATTTCACCAGCGAAGTAATGACAAAGATGTGGGAGATACTTGGGGTTAAAAGGAAGCTGCATATTGCTTACCAGCTAGCCTCTAGTGGGGCAGTAGAGAGATATAATAGAGCAATTGTGAGAATATTAAAAAAGTTTGTGGCAGATTCTGGGCCAAGTTGGGATATTCGATTACCTCTTGTCCTAATGGCCATCAGATATACCCCTTCATCTGCAACTAAAATGTCACTGTTTGAGCTGATGACTGGACGCAGGATGGTGCTTCCGCAGCATCTGCTCTACAGGACCCAACAGCAGACATTGATCAATGCCTCCACAACTCATGAGTATGTTGAAAATCTAAGAAAACACCTTCAACATGCTTTTGCCTATGCTCAGCGAAATCTAGAAAGATTAGCCGACAGCATGAAGACCCACTATGACTTAAAAACTACCAGAAAAGAATACAATGTAGGAGACCAGGTCTTCTTATACAAATCCAAAGGAGCCAGGCCAGACAGGACACATCTTTGCCTACCTGGAGGGGTCCTTTTGAAATTGTAGACAAAATCTCACCAGTCGCCTGCAAAATCCGCATTCCCCACAGGCAGTTTGGCAGAAGGGGAAGCAGGCCCGGCTCCAGGAATTTTCATCTGGGTGGGCCAGGGTTGTGACCAGGGGGGCCCACATTCCATTGGGTGTGGGTCTAGGAGAACTCTATTCAAAGTGCTGGCGTTGATTCAGATTTTGCAGATCTCCAAAAATACATTTGCACACCTCTATAAAAAAAAGTACATAGCAAAAGATAAGCAAGGAAAATCGTGTTGCAACATCAATCTACCTGTCTTCCCTTCCCATCTGCTCTCCCCTTTCTGTTATATCTGATCCTCCTTCACCTTTCACCATCCAGACACGTTCATTCAGCTGCCCTAATCACTGTTCCCATTTACCTACCCTTTCACCTGTTCACACCAGCACCCAGCATGCATTTCCTTTCCTGGTTTAAGAGAATTCAGGGCAATGCCTCCTCCTCTTCCTCTGAGAGGGCTGAGCAGATGGACGGTGTCTGCCCAACAAATACCTTCCTGAGCGCTGTGGCTACTCCCAGCGGGCCCCAAAGGGGATACTTGTGCTCCCTCCATCTTGTTGTGAATGATAGACCCCCCACAATAATGAAGCAAGGAATAGGAGATTTTGTTTCCTACAAAATTATATTTTTTTCTAACTCCTTTTTATTTCATGAACAGAACATACCATGTCCAATCAATACAGGTAGTCTTGTTGATCTTAACAATATTTAGAGCACAACAACATATCCTCCAATAACGTACACATGTATACAATTCTCCTTTCACCCACCCATTCCACAAATGCCCCCTCCTTTTCAACTGAACCCCTACATTAGTCCCATTCTGAATGTCTCGCATCAATGGTTCATGTCCAATATTAAATTTGAAACACAAAATGTTATTTTTGTTGCATTTTCGCAGCACATTTTAATTGATTTGAGAGTGCAAGGCTGTGCTAGGGTTGTAAGGGCTGCATCAGGAGGCAGACGGTGCTGTTTGAGGGTATTCCAGCCTCCTGGTATCGCTCCTGGTGGAGTATGGCATGAAGGAGCGGGTCTTGCTCCCCTGCCATGCCCCTATACATCATTGTCTGGTACATACTGTTAACATACTGGTTATAAAATGCAAATGCCCGAGATGACTCCTTGTTTGATGTGTTCACTGGTATTGAATGACACAATTTTGTTCAATAAAAGTGGCTTGGATATTTTCAAAGTTAGATGTGTGTGTGTGTGTGTGTGTGTGTGTGTGTGTGTATCCTAATGCCTGTGCTGGCCATCTATTAAATCATGAGTGAGGTTTTTTGGAATAGCCTGTAATGCAAACGGAATCCCTTCTAGGGGCACCTACTTTTAACAGGCAAGGCATAGTGAAATTAAAAAAAATATGCTGAGGATCACACACTTTCGTTGAGTGGTAAAGCCATAATTTCAGCGTAGCCTGAAATATAGATATTTGACCAAACATCTGCAGAGCTCAAGTTGGTACAAATATGTATTGAAGTTTGACTTTCAATAACTAAAATAATACTAAATTGTATACAGTTTACTTAAAAAATGCACCAGTTACATGATAAACCATCTTGACAATGTATTCATCATTGTAGAAACATGTTGATGGAAAGATTAAGGTGGGGCATTTTGTTTTGAATCCTGAACTGCATAGAGCAGAATTCTCCTGTTTGCGCTTTTTCGCAAAAGGGGCCATTCATTCATTTTAATTGTTTCCACAAGTACTGGAAAAGTAAAGATTAAAACAGGTGAAAATCGCTTTTGATCTTTACCACTACGTGTCTGGAAAAGTTTAAATCACCTCCACAATTAATGATTGTGGGAGTCATCCGCAATGGATTCCTTTTGACTCTGTCCGCTTTTACCACGTGTAAAAGTTGGCAGATCTCATAGGAATCCATTGGATTTCAGCCAACTTAAAAATACATGCTGCTGGAATGCCAATAGGATTTTGCAGGGGGGCCTTGTTAAGTCTGATCTGCTCTCCAGCTTCGCTTGGCAAATCATACAAAATCCTGTAGCTCATACAAAGTGGAGCTAAATGCATTTAACGCCACTTCTTCCAATCTGCTTGACCTGGAAAAGAATCCCTTAAGACTGTAGCTTTATTTTCCCCATCCTGAATGGAAGCCTACAAGCTCCAGCATAGCAATGAATGAGAATTTACAAAAAAACTCTTACAGACACAAAGTGAAATGAAATGCAGGTCAAGGTTATTGTTTCACACAGCTTGTTCTGTATCCCCTTAATTACTAATCACCTAACAATCACACTTAAACAGCTTCTTAAAACCCTATATATTTTTTTTAAGTGCCACAGCAATGATCACTGCCTTTTTACCTTTTCTCATTTCTAATTTATTTATTTATTGAATTTATTTCTAAAGCACAATGACAGCGGCCTGGGGGCATAAGAGCGCTGACATGACATACAATAAAAAGCATAAAGCTCAGCGAAGCCTAAGGAGAAACCTGAGAGAAACTAGTGGAGGTCAAGGATCCATTTACTCAAAAGGCAAGGTTTTCAGGACACGTTTGAACCTGGGAAGACTGGCACACAGCCTCAAATCAGGCAGGAGAATATTCCACAAGTGAGGAATTGTGGCTGGGAAGCATCCATTTTGCACCTGTACAAGTTTGGCCTTTGCGGTGAAAAGCAACCCTGTGTTATTGGATCTTAGATTACGGCTGTTAGATAGCCACTTCAACTGTGCTGCCATATAAAAAGGGCTTATTCCATACATTCAAGTCCCTGAAATGCAAAGGGTACAAAACTTGATTCTCTTTGTAATAGGGAGTCAATGTAATGCTCTGTTTGTTGTTGAGACATGATCTGTTTTGCGCATCCCCATAACGACCCTAACTGCATTGTTCTGGACAGCTTGCAGACAATTGAGCTCTCCTTTGCCTACCCCAAGTAGACTGCTGCCACAGAAGTCCGGGCAGCTCCCAATGATTGCCCTGGCTAGGGTGGCACAACTGCAGGCCTCAATGAATGGTCTGAGTTGTGCCAAAAGTATAATGTAATATAATGTTGAGTTTGACACTAGACCGCTGATATGGGACCTCAATCGTGACTCCCAAGGTTTTTATTGTTTTTTTCAAAGTAGGGAGCAGACAGTCTGCGATTTGAAAGAATGAATAGGACTGATCAAGCTGGCGCCACTTGGGGCTAGTGCCCAGGATAGTAATCTCAGTTTTTAAGTTATTCAGGACTAGGCCATTATACAGCATCCAGAGCTGGATTTGGTTGTATGTGGCATTAATGACCTCAGTGTCTTTGGAGTGGTCACCTGATAAAGTGAAAAGACACTGAGTATCAACAGCATATTTGGCATAGCACATCCTATTGTAAATAATCTGCCTCTGAGACTTGTTAAAAGATACAACCTCAATGGTAGGGCCTGTTCAGCCCTGATGTTTGCATGTGAGGGGTAGAGCAGGGGAGGGGCAGTGGCATGTGTCCCTTGTCTAAATGTTAAATCCACCTCTGATTGTACTCTTTAGTAAATATTGAAATACTGATTTTTATTTATAAAAGATGTACACCTTATATACTTTGCCCTGGAACATTATAGAAAATGCTCCTCTTTTTTGTTTATTTTGTGGGTGTTCATGTTTAATTTCTGGCACTGCCTAAACACCTAGCACCCAGGATTTACATCATACTTTGCAAACTCTGTAAAGTTACTCAACAGATTAAGGTTATGAAGTCAGTACTTATCAGTTTGAATCATGAAACATTCTGTCAGAGTAGACTAGGCTTCCAAACAAAGATACATTCTTTTTAGGTCGGAGCCCCACTGGTAAGTATGCATGAGAAGATCTGAAACTTGTCAAAACTTGCCAACCAAGTCTAATAATTTTCAGGTAGGGCCTTGTTGGACCAGCTCAGTGCAGCTTGATTCCCAAGGCGTAGCCAGCAAGACACCCACATCTGGGCATATACCCATTAACTCAGGGAGACAAACAGAAGACAGCATGCATCGGCAAAGCCAACGGCTTGGGCTTTTGATTAGGCATGGATAGGCATTTGCCAGACACTTCCATAAGGGTACCACATAAGGGTACCACCTGGACATAAGATGGGAACAGCTGGAAAATGGTGGCAGTAACTGGGCATATGATGGCATTGCCTGGCAAATGTCTAATACCTATAAGCAAGCCAAAACGGATGGAATGTGATTGCTTGTTTAAGACATGACTTCAGTGCAATCACAGAGGCATTGACAAATATATTGCTTATAAAATCAACTGGCTGAAGACACACATTAAGAGAATTTTATTACACCAGGAGCTTATTTACCCAGGTAATTAAGTAATTAAACACTCAAAAGAATGCTTAGATATAACACTGACAGGCCCTATACAGCAACATGTTTGGTGTTACTTTGTTATAGAGCTTGCTCATAGAGTTCTAGAAACGTTAGGTTTTTCTGGTGAGGTATTAACACAGCCATGGCTAGTCATTAGGTGGGTAAATGAACAGACACACCCAAAGGATGTGTGTTCTTCTCACATTTTATTGCCATCCTAGCTGTGTTTCACTGCATGCATTCTGGTTGTACCTAATAGGTAAAAAGTCTATGAATCAATTAAAACCACCGTCATTGCTCTGGCCAGCCTTGCATACTATTGTTTGCATATCAGCCTTGGCCCTGTCAGAAGCCCGTCCCAAACTTCTAGACCACAGGGCCTAAAAATCCATGTGGTTACTTGTGTTCCAGTGAAGATGGAAATTGAGACTGACCTACACCTTTTGGTGGTAGCACCAAAAGTCATTTGCTAATGGCTTGTCCCCTTCTCTAATGGTACAGACATACTGCAAAATTATGTCATGGAATGTTGCGCAGAGCGACAGTAGTGGTAATGTTTAATTCAAAGCCCTGCATGTATCACTTTTTGATTTTACTACACTCTCCCCTCCAGAATTACATTTTTGTTACAACCAACCTTATCTTTTCACTTATACTCAAGTAGTTAATGCAGCAGAATATATACTTTGAATGTAATTTGTAAGGACCCCAAGTCAGGTGACTCACCTTGCGCAGAAATCTGTGTTCAAGCATCTTACCTGTCATTTATATAACTTGATACAGTTAACCATTTTATTAAGCATGATGTGAAAAACCATTATATTCTCACAAAAAATAAACACAATTTAAAATACAGAAACCAACATTGTGATTGTAGGTTTGAGAAAATAGTTGTAGGCAGCCTGCTTGAATATGTGTGCTACCTCACGTAGAGGTATGTGTGTGGCTCTCCATCTCTCTGGTTATTTGTACTTTCATGGCTGTGGGGCATAAATCATTGTCTAGGGCAATAAAACAAATCCTGCAGTTCAGCCTCTCAGAATGTCTTTGAGGTTGCTGATTAATGTTTAGAGTGCCGTCCATCCCCCCACTCCCTTGGTTACTAGTGGTGTATCACACAACTGACCTGGCCTCCTTTCTAGGGGGGGCAGGGGCTGGATCTGGGGGGGCCTGGCCCCCCTGCTGGAGCCGGGCCTGAGGGGAAGATAAGTGGGTCCATATTAATCAACTAAAGTGTTGCCATCCTAGGCACACTCTGCAGCAACTGGAGGAGTCTTCTGGAACCCCAGAGGGGACCACTCCAGTTCCATAACATTTAAACTCTAAAATATACCACATATAGCCTATAAAATACAATAATACAAATGTGTCCTGATTCATCAAATATATGTGTCCGCCCCACTACGTTAATAGTGGTGGGGAAATGTCTACAAATATGTTTTTGCTTTGTCATCCTAAGATAACCTATAGTAGATTGGAAACCATGTTGACTAACCAAGGAGGACTACCAGGGGACCGGAAGGAACAATCCGAGGGGCCCAGAGTATCGCTCAATACTCACATCAGGACTGGCGAGGAGAACCGATCGATCCACCAATGATGGAGGAAAAGAATAACTTTGCCGTTTGTGGAATTAGAAGAGATGAGGCTGACATCCCAGTCTTGCGAATTTCCATTGATGGAAGATCAACGCCAAATCGCAAGTGGGGGGGGCTTGTGGGATGTTTCAACCCACTAGTCCAGGCCCTGCAACATTCCTGTGCATTGCTTGCATCAGGAACATCAGAATGGCCGCCGGAAAGCATGCTGCTCGCAAAAAATCACCCAAAAGTGCGCAGTAAAAATCGGAAAAATAGGCCGACATCCACTTTTGCCTATCTCAGTGTTAACACCGGAGACCACTACCAAAACCCACCATTTGGCTGCCTACAAAGCAAGGCTGATTGCAAAAGAAACACAGAGCTGTGTGAAAATCCGTTTTCTTGGTTGTCAAATTTGCAAAAATCATGGCTAACAAACCACCCAAAAGACCCAACCTCCTTGTTGGGTGTTAAATATCATTCTACTTCAAGAATCCACATACATACAGTGTCCACAGAAGTACACTTATCAGAAGAAAATCCACATTGAAGATTGCTTGCTTGGAGAAATATGTCAAAAATGGGTGCAATACCGTTACTCACCTCTGTCAGAAGCTGGCGATTTCTAAACCCTGTCATGTGTAAAGTTGGACATTGAACTCAAAGTATGCCAAAGAAAGACTTGCTATCAGAAGCCTAAGAGGTGGAGACAATTCAAAACTATATTTTAAAAAGGCTTGAATTAAGAAATTAGTTGATGTATTTGTTAAAAATGTAAGTTATATTTTAAGACAAGACAATTTCAGACATTGTATTTAAAAATTAAAGTTAGCCACACTGAGCTTCAAAGACATTCCGCACCTTCTCCCAAACAAAGGAATCTTCCCCCTGCTCTCTGCTAAGAAATTGGCAGGCTGGTGTGAAAGGAACTGAGAGGGGAACTCTGGCATGTTGCTCTGAGTGTAGACAAAGGACTCCCTTGAGCTGAATGAAAATGCTAATTCGGGTGTGACTGACATCAACTGCCCGGCAGGAAGAAGCTCAGGTGACTCTCTGACTCAGCCAAGCTTGGTGGCGGGCCAGACTGGAAATGTGGATTGGAAACTAAAGTAACTTTTTGTTCTGGGAAAAGACCTATAAAATATTGTGCCGAACTGACAAAAATATGAAATTTAGAGATTATTAAAATGAAAAATTCACTCACAGTTTAAAACTAATCTCTAATCTGTGCGACATTCAGAGACTGAAACAGGAAATATTCAGCTATTGTGATTATGCTCGAAGCATGAAAAATTATTGGAATATTATTAACAAGTTGTGCATATTGAAAATATGTTTTTTTGGGAAAAATAGATTTTCTGGGTAAAAGCAAAGGGGAGGTTCTTCCCTAGATTGTAAACGGCAGCATCACTCTGACACATCATGACACACTGTTCCTTTCTCAAATCAGGGGACAGGGAATTCTCTGACCTATCAGATCCTTAGAGGGTTGGGCATAGACAATCAGCCTCTCCTCCCACTTTGGAAAATGGATAAATAGGGACTGCTGAGGAAAGGCAATACCCACACACATTCACTCATCACTGATCCATTGGCGAAGCACCCTGCAGGAAGATAGAGACTCCAGAACATAGAACCAGACCTAGAACCAGACTCCAGAACCCTGAAGCAGAGGCCTAACCCAAAAAGCTGAACCCTTTTCAGCAGGCCTTTCAAATCTTGTAACCTGATTTAACCCCTAAACTTCCACAGGGCCTAACCAATTCAACAGCCTGGCTGAGCTGTTTTGCTGCTTCTAGCTAAGAACCCCGTGCTAGAACCAAGATCCAGACCCATAGAGCAGAGCTGTACCCAGAACCGACTCGTCAGATCCAGTCCAAGAGGCCGCGCAGACCAGAGTGCCTGTCTGAGAGCAGAGTCCCGGTGCCCTGATCCTGACCGGTGGCGAGTGAAGTCCAAATCCTTGATGAGATCTTTGGCGGGCCCATTCCATTCCAAACCCTTAGTAGTGAGTATTTAGTATAGAACTGTCCATAGTCATCTCTTAGTATTAAGTAATCCCATCCAACTCGTTCCAATATGTCCATAACTGCATTATTGAATCTCTTTTGTCTATCCTAAATCTTTCTATCCTCCACATAATCCTGTGATAATTGTAGTGATAAGTAACTTGGCGCTAATACATAATTTCTGGAGAAAGACAATCGTCTCCGGCAGATAGAAACCATTCGGAGGCGCCTCTGGATTGGTGGCTGTGCTGTCTGTGTAGTTTGCGGCTCCATAGACTCCCTAGTGTTAAGAAATCTTTGTTCTAAATCTTCAACAGCGCATCTTTCATTTTGAAATCTTGACTCTGTTTCTGAAAAATCTGCCTTCACTAAAACCTCTGTAACTTTTGCACCGTAAGTCCTAGAAACGACATTTAAATGTCATTTTGAAGCTAACATCCTGAGCTTTCAAATGAACCCATTCCTTATAGTTTTTCCATAATTGCGTTTTTCATGCGCTGAAAAGTTTGCCGTGATTTTGTATTTGGCTCAATTTCACTCCATGTAAAAACAGCTATTTCTTGCTTCCAAATTCTGAATTTCGTTTTCCATCTGCTAACCCTTCAATAATCATTGCTAGTATTGACCTGACCCAATCCAAACAATTCTCACTAGTTCTGAATTCTAAATTAGCGAATTAAAGTCAATTTTAGCATTTTTCCCATCCAATTCAAACCACATCTAAAAGCAATTGACCTGTTTTAAAATCATTACTGTTCTCTCTAAGCTTGCTTGGGGGAATCGGGATTGAAATTGCAGTTGTTGATTTTTATTCCTGATACCTGTGTGCCCTCATTCCATCTATTCAGATTGCATATTGGGGGAGTGAGTAATAACAGGGGGAAAGAGTGATCACCTTGTCTTTGACTGAGTTCATATCAAGTTTGATTTCTGTGTTGCATTCTTTCCTATCATTGCATTTCCTTGAACCATAAAAAGTTATTCTCTGCTACATTATTCTTCCTATTCCTACTCAAAATTGATTAAAGAGATAGTTGATATTGTAATATTACCTATTGCTGATCATTGTTCATATTCATAAGTGTGATATTCAGATGTTATCCATATTTATAAAAGTGTTGTATATATATATATATATATACATTGTTTAATTCATCAAATAAATCTTTTAACTTTGCAAAACAACCTTCTTCTTGGTTCAGTGAGACCGGGGGGATTCAAAGAAAGGGGCGTTATATAAGGGTACATCATCCCGAATTAAAAGAACTTTTGACATAAAAATATATAAATAAGGGTTTCCATTGGGCATCCCATACTAGGCATTGATTTAGTTGGAGTGTTGGATTGAAATCACTTACATTGGTTGCATGCACATTTTTGTTGAATTGTTCTTTTTTGCTTTGTTCATGGAATTGATTCAAATCTCTAGATTTCATTGTCAAATTCAAATTACACTTTAATTGGATGTTCGTTTGTTTTTTGAGTAACTTTTTAGGGTGGGGTTATCCTGTTATTGGACCTCAGCGCCCTTAGTTATATTTTCTGGTTAGTTTTTCAAGGTCGCATGGGAAAGTAACCACGGAGTGCTGGGTTCCTCAAACTCTGTTTTGAAATAGTACTTGTGTGGGGTGTTACATTAACTTATTCCCGAACGCCCACCTTGTTACTGAAAAGGATGACAAATGACTCCTTTTCAGTGTTCAAAAACTCCACATCTTGTGGTTTATTTTAAAGTAACCTGGTGCCCTTTGTGATTACACGTGTTTCGATTACTTATTCATCTTTTTCAAATCAGGCTGTTAATATTGCATTGTTTTTTCACACACATTTTTTTGGTACATACAACATGTTAAAGAAAAAATGTTAATAAAAATCAATATCATCAGTACATGTAAAAGAATGGCCATTATTGGGGAGGGGTAAAGGGTAGGAGTGTTGGGGGTGAGAGAAAAGACAAATAAATGAAAAAATGAAAATCCTTATTAACTTCAAACATCAAAATAACAGTAACGGAAAGGTTTTGGTTTTACTCATATTTTTCAATATTTTACACATACTGTTTTTCTGGATTAGTCCATAGGATGTTATTATTATGGTATCAGGTACTGAGTGCATGATCTTACCTAATTATGCCGTTGTTTACTAATCTTCCTTTTGTCTTTATTAGCACATTTTTCATGGGTTCCCTCCATAATATTTTTCATGAGTTCCCTCCATAACAAAAGTGTGGTGTGTGACTGATAATAGATGTGGCTTGTAGTGTAAAATTTTATAAATTAAATATATATCAGGTAAATAACCCTGCCAGTTTTACCTTGAATATTAAGCATTCCAATTAGCAGTTGGCAGACAGTGATAGAGAAAAATAATACTGAAACATACCATTTATTGTAATTGTTTCAATATATATTTGAGCACCAAATAAATGCTGCAACATACAAACATAATGCACAAAAAAGAATGCCTCCCTATTAACAGTTCCTAGTTATTCCTGCAAAAGTAAGGAAATGGTAGTGACACAACCCCTCTATTATCCGACCAGTGCATTGCCGGTGCCCCCTGAGGAGCACTTCACGCCCCCCACACCGGCATCAAAACCTTGCTCCGCCACTGAGAACTATCATCAGAAGGCCATCAGCACACTGCTGCATCAAATCATTTCCCAGACAGTTAAAGGCCAAAGTTCTATTAGTTATTGTGACAGTGTTACTGCACTGCAATTAAAGTCGACTGTTGTTGCAGAAAGAAATTGACTTTCCCGAGCATCTAGTCCATTGAAGTAATGTACACAATCCTGGTACATGTTTCATTTCAGTTGCTCTGTCTCTGATGAGATTTATTTATTGAGCTTTGATGCATGCATGTAGCTGTTTCCTTCTAAAATATATTTTCCTCGTTTATATTACTGTTTATTGTTTTATAAGTAGCACTTGTGACCATCTTGGTATCAAAGTGCAGTTGATCATTTTGCACGTAAAAGCCAGCAAATCAAACATGCATGTGTCTTCTGGTAAGGAGTCCCATGCTGCAGCTGCCTGCATCTGGAAGAATCTCGCTATGGTTCTGCCATGCTTAAAGTGTGCCACTGACAGACCGCCATTGATGGTTCAACGCAACAGTCATACGGAGTATACTAGTCAAGTTCATGTTTGTCGCTCAAATAATTTGATGCTTTGCTGTAGAAGGCCCTGTGAGTTAGTGTATGCATCTTAAATGTGACTCTGCCTCGTAAAGGGACCCAGTGAATTATGCAGTGGACCATAGAGATAAGGTAGCATATGGGACTGTTAGAAACGATCCTCGATGCAGGATTCAACAGGAAATGTAACTAGTTCAGAACCTTCTGCAAGGCTTCAGGAACAGAGCATCACAGTAGTAATATTTAGTGCATGTTATTTGACGTGCTTGGGATACAGTGATGGTAAAACAAATGTGGTCTGAGATGACCCAAGTGGCATCAGGTACTGCAGACGTTGGAGAGGATAGATCGAAGCATGTGCAAGGTGGAGTCGAAGGTAACCACAAGGGTTCTGGCTTTGTCTTGGTCAGCAACGGTAGTGTACACTATGGGGATGGCATTAACTGATGATTTGTTTTTAATGCTGGTCAATCCAGGGTTTGGCAGGAGGAGCTCTGTGTTGGTTTGATTCAGACTAATCTGGTGTTATTTATCTATACCTCAATGACTGTAACCTTTGCATGATTAGCAGCAGGTTCCCCTTTTCGGCTGAAGATGATCTGGGTGTCATATGCAAAGTTATGAATGTGTCCTCCTTCTTGAATGGGCAGATCACGGAGGGGGTGAATATTAATGTTAAACAAGAGGGGCGACAGGGAAGACCCCTTTGACATGCCATAGTCAACCAAGGAGGAAGATGATTTAAACCAACCCAGGTAAAATCTTCACTTTCTCCAACTCAAAAGGATTCTATCTATCCAGGCCTCAGCTTTTCTCGACGCCCAATCACTCCCAGTATCTTCGGGCGGATGACAAAGTCAAGAGTGCTGACTGCCTCAAAGAAGCCTAGAAACATCAATAGGTGAAGTGCTGTCCCAGTGTCTCTACAAGAAATGGAGCTGCTGGACTGCCAGTCTCCCAAAAGCTTCTAATTCTCAGTAAAGGCATGTATACATAGAAGTGGATATTGGTAACTGGCCTGTAGTTGTGAGAAAAGGATAGATCAAAAGATTACTTTTTATGAGAAGTGATCTAGCTGCAAAACTTAGATTGTTGTCAACTAAACAGAAGCCACAAACCATACTGATTGTGACACAACCCTGCATCATTCTCCGTTTTTGCAGACAAAAATGAGGAAGATGGGTGTTTCCAGGGACAGTGACACATTCGGAGCCTTGCTTGTTCTCTGGAAAAGCCATTCTCAGGTTTGAAGATACAGCTAATGCGTTATTTTTCTTTTGAAAGTAATTAATAGTTCCGGGAATCTGCTAACTTCACAGAACAAGGGACGAATGCCAAAACCTGGAGATGTATTTGTTGGATCCTGAGGTTGCACTCACCCACACAAGCACAGCCAGAACCCAGAGGCAAGAATAAAGACCTCTATGAAGTGCTTGGATTTAACTCACACATTTATGTGTGTGTGTACATGCTTGTGCGCACAGTGCATTCCTGACTGCTGAGGCACCAGGTGAGCAATAGGTTCCATGGAACAAAGATAGCACAGGAGATACGGAGAATGGCTGGTCAGGTCATGGATATTATTTCTTGCGCAGAGGCCCCTCACCCAGACATTCAGCAGTAAGAGATCAATGAGCACCCAGATGATTATTTATGCAGCACTCTACTGGTTTCTTAAAATTCCATGCATGTTCTCCGCACCCACCAAAGCACCATGAGACTAAAGGTCTACCCGCCACCCCCAACATACACAAAGAAGCCTGTGTCCATAAAATGCAGGGCCATTGACTGAATACAATCCTTGAGTCTAGACTGGGCCTTGACAAGGTAGTAGACACCACACAGGTAATGAGTTATGCCTTCCTTCACATGTCATCCAAAAATAAAAGGCCACCCTGCTACAATAACCTCAGTATCAGGGGTAAATCAAAGTGAAAAGGAGTGATACTCTGAAGTGCTAAATGTTGTTTCAAACTTCTAGTCAATATATGCTGCCTAATGAGGTCAGACCAACTTTTAATGTATACAAAGAAACAGGCTGTGTCTGAACTCGAAAAAAGTGTCAGCATGGGCAAAGTATATAAAGAGGAATCACTTTAATACAAAACACATCAGCAATTATGCAAATATTACCAAAGTGACTTCTATATGCCACCAAATCACAAAAAAACTAAAAAAAATAATACAGCTACAAGCAAATTTGCATTTTATACAGTCAGCAATGTGGTGCGCCTTCCTCTGGGTGAGCATCGCAAAGTACATGAATAATAGCATAATGCAGGTCCACTTTATAATGGGTAATAGTGCGCAAGCCGAATGTAGCAGCACTTGTGAAAATGCATGGAACCAACTAGGGAATGTGAACCCCTCTTAGTTCTTTCTTGTAGGAATTTTCCACGTGACAAAATAAATGCATATGGCGCCTGGTCGAAACGTGGTCATATGAATAATCCAAATAGGACAGTCGACGCAGAAAACTGTTGGCATCTGCTTCCCTATTCTTGTGTACTTGTAGAAGCATATGTCACATGCAACCTGACACCACTGTTGGTGTCTTCTGGGATGTAATGTTGCCTAGCAACAACTTTGCCAGCGTGTAAGCGGCAGGAATACAGGAGGCAAAGGCTTCCTGTTTAGCAGTGCTCGGTTTAAAATAAGCATTAATAAATACAGTCATTTTGGCTCACCAGTGGTGAAATGGTTGCCTGGGTTCTCTTCATGTGTGAATACCGGGGCAAACTAGACTTGAGACAAGAAATCAATATCCTTGCTGTCTTTCATGTAATTAATTCTCTGCATATTGGATGGTCCATGGTTCCTGGCCACAGGCATGGAAAGCTTCTAATTGGTTACTAGCAAATTGAGGGTTGTGCCTGAAAGCCACAGACTGAAATGAGGTCTTTGTGCAACAAAACAGAAATGCCCTGGAGTTAATTGCTGCCCTACAGACCATAGTGCAGAGTGTGCATGTTTCGACCTGACCAGAATGTGCTGGCCAGCTTGGTACCAGACCGACACGTGAAGGAGAACTTCTTCTGGGTCAAGTTCGTCACACCTTGACAACCAAGAAAACAGCTGATCCCATACAGGTCGCATGTGCGTGGCCCAGCAACATCGGGCTACAGCCTTCGTATACAGGAACTAAGAGGACACAAGTGATGAACAGGGGGTGTATACCGACCCAGAATAGGTTAAGGAGCACATTACTTATAAGACGAACCCAGGAGGGTACTGTAGCCCCGTAGTGAAGAGCATACAGGGACAAGGACTCTGAGGTTTGCTGGGCTGCAGGATGGCACTTTAACCCATAGTACCGGGTGCTTTTCCAACACAGGTAGCGGCTCCCTGAGGAGTGCTCGTGCGCCTGTGGGAGGGTAGGTGGCTAGCACCCCTGGGGCAGCCCCATCAGAAACAGGGCAGCTGAGGGTAGCGGCTCCTCGGGGAGTGCTTGTGCGCCTCTCAAGAGTTTCCACCCGGAGAATCAAGGAATAGCCGTTGCACCACTTTCACCGACAGAGGGTAGCGACTCCTCAGGGAGTGCTTGTGCGCCCTCAAGAACTTCCATTTGGTCCAGACAGCCCAGGGGCCCAGCAGCAGTGAGTACAACCTGCTCCATGCCCTGTACCCATCATGGAGGATGAAGAGAATGAGGTGGTGTGTCGGCAGGGTGGTCAGCTCGCGCCTCTCTGTCGATTCGATGTCATGGTTGCTCCTGCCATCCTAGGGCCCCTTTGGACGGTGTGGGTGCAGAACCTGGAGCTGTATTTCGAGGCAGTGGAAGTCAAGGATAGAGCAAAGCGCCCAACTCTCTTGTACTCCGCCAACTCACCGTCCAGAAGCTGTTTAGGACCCTACGGCCCAGAGACCAGTCCTATGCTGGAGCCACCAAGGTCCTGAATGAGTACTTTAGGCCCATGGCCAACAGGGACTATGAACGTTCAGGATGAGGTGTGCGAGGCAAGAGGAAGGGGAGAGCCTCGATGCATTTCATGGGAAGCTGCGTGGCATTGCACAATCTTGTGCGCTGGGCACGAGGAGGACGAAATCAGGGCGCAGATCATCTACGGCTGCAGTTCATCGAAGCTGCACAAGCAAGTCCTGAGGGACCCAGCGCTAACCCTCACACGCATATCAGAACTCGACCGTGCTCAGGAGTTGGCAGAGGTGCGGGTCTCGGCCATGGGCTCATCCAGACAATAACTCAAGCTGGAGGCCCCTATGCAACAGACCAAGTTGAAGGAGGTGTCAGTCATCGGCAAGGGGCAAGGAGGTAGGCCCATGAGGAGAGGGGACTGGCCGCAGAGAGACCCCGGTGCCACCACATGCCATCAGTGCAGCCGGGATCTTCCACATCCGCAAGACTGCCCAGCCAAGGGACACATCTGTGGGAGGTGCGGGAAGGCAGATCACTTTGCACGGGTGTGCCTCGCCCCAACGCAGACCAGCATGGTGGGGAGACCAGTGGGAGTGGATCGAAGGAGAGTGGGGGGAGGAAGATCCCCAGAGTGGCAGCGGTCCAAGTGGCTGAAGATCAAAGGAGGGAGTGGTGTGACTTTGCTGAAGAAGAAAATGAGGAAAACGTATTCTTCTTGTCCTGCAGCAGCGTCAGCAGCCAGTTCGATCCGGGCATCTTTTGATTCCTAGAGCCCGCTGTTGGACCCCCCCTTGGGGTGGGAGGATTGGAACACACCTGTTAGGTTGCAGTGTTGAGATACTTTGTTGGGTGGTGCCAGGACTGGAATGCACCATATTCTACTAAAGGAGGGATGTTACGAGCAGCCCAATATTGAGGGCGTGTGTGTGTCCTGCGTTTCTGTGAGAGGAAGCGTCATGACATCGTCATGACGCTCCTCTAATAAAAGGGGCTGGCCCATTCTAGTCAGTGCAGCAGAGCCCCAGGAACCAGCAACTCATGTCTGTGTCTACTTATTGGGATTGGGTATTGCCACGTGATCATGGCCTATGCATGTTGGCCCAGCCTGGGTGTCCCCAAGGCTGAGACCACCACACGCTGGGTGCCCCCAGCCGCGGACCTCCGTCCGGTGATCCAGACTGTGCAGGGTGATCCCTGCACCTGGCTGTCTGTGTGCCCGCAGCTGAAGTATTCGAGTCGGCTAATCCTGATTCCTCTGGAGTGTTGGGGGCCTGCCCGGTGACCAGAGGCGGGCCCCCAACATGAGTGTCACATATATGGCTACGTGATAGCATCGCAAATTGTGGCGGCATAAGCGTCAGGATATTTGTTGATATATCAAAGTAAGATGCAATATTTACCCGGTAGTACATTATTTCCGGTGCACCCTCAACGGCATCAGCATCTTCATCTTGATGAATGTAAGGCAAATAATGCATATTCTGTTATTGTTTTTCCTAAACGAGTACCACTTCTCCATTGAAAAAGTGATCTTTGCATGTGCGTGGGATCGTTCTTCGTTGGGTGGAAGTTGATTGTCTCTGCAGTCGAAAAGCTCTTTATTTTTGTACATAGGTCTCTACGGTCAAATTAAAGCATGTGTTATTTACCCTGTTGGAAGGAATTGGTCTGGAGACTGTTCTGTGCCTAGGTAGGTCTGTTTGACTACGTCTCGCATCCCTCGCCACCTCCGCTCGAATGTCAGCTCACTACTATGGGGGCATCCGACTCTCGGCATCTTCGGGTACCGCTTTGATCCAAAAGGACCTCACCTCGACCCAACTTGATGACAGACTCAAACTACTGGAAGTTATTGTCTCAACTTGGCTGTTAACTCGAGCAGTTGGACTCATCAAACCACAGTGTCTCAGGCACTGGCTCGACCACACAGAAACTCATCTTGATGCTGACTTGCCCCTGGATCAATGCGACTAGCATAATTATGAACCCAGTTCAACTGAAAATTTCCAAGAATTTTCCATCGCAATGCCGTTGAGCCTCCCGAGACACAAATAAGGTACTGTTGAGAGGCCTGCCCTCCTGTTCCACTTTCTGGGAACATAGTTACTTTTAAGCCACCTGATTGCAACGTATTCTCCAAGAACATATACTTTGAAATGTGACATTGCCTGAATTGCTTGCCTGATCACCCCCGATCAAGTAACCAGAGTGCCATTTTTGTACCAGTTTTGCAGTTTCTAGTTTTTCTCTAAATGGGTGGGTTTTTGCAAGTGTCTTTAGTTAGTTGATTGCATTTTTGATTGCTTAATAAATGTATATTTATTTTTATAGAATCTTCATTGGACATTCTTTTATTGTGAGTGTTTGCACTATTGCTGTTTGGGTTGCTACTGATTTAACTTCACCCCCTCAGAGATTATAATCCGCCCTCTGCCTACGTTACCACCAAAAGGCGAAGGTGGTATAGTTGTCAAGGTGTGTCTGTTCGACATTTTTGATTGGGATTACTGCTGGTTTAGTGGTGGTGTGTGGCTGAGTAGGCGTTTAGCCGCTATTCATACCTGTACTCCTGCAGAGCAGCAGTAATTTGGTCACAGGTTCCCTTGACAAGGTTAGCAATATTTTGTCTCCCTTTCAATGCTCTCCATTCACCTACCATTCACCTAGCATATCTGTGGTCTAACTCCGAGAATGGTATTTAGGGCATCAGCAAAGAGCATACAGTGGTTGAAGTGGGCGGGAGCGGTTGGGAGCGGTGCTCCTCTACTTTTTTAAATTACGTTTTACTGTTCCTATACTTTAGTAGAGGTGCTCCTCTACTTTTTTAAATTACGTTTTACTGTTCCTATACTTTTATTTTAAAAAGAAACTGTTGCAGAATGGTTTCGTTTTAAAATAAAAGTGTTGAAAGAAGTTGAAAATTGCAATTCAGTGCACTGCCCTGAACGTTCCCTTAAATAGCTGGTGCATTTGGTTAGGGGGTTGGATTGCACGTGTGAGGGGGCGTGGTGATTGGGTTTGTGGGGAGAGAGGGCAGGCCAGCAGGCAACATAGTTCCACTACTTCTTTTCATACACTTCGACCACTGCATAATACTGTATTGCTTTAAAGAAAGGAATGTTCATAATGTGTTACCAAGCATATAATAATGTGTTTATAAAAGGTAAATGCAGTACACTATTTACAAAGGGGGTTAGTAGTTCACTGCTAAACTTTAAGAATAGAAAAGCTGTAGAAATCCATAATTTAATTCAAGTTAACACAGGTTAACTGCAAAACATAGTCAAATCATAAACATTTGTAAGGTGTTTCTCTTTAAAGTATCTGAAACGTTGCCTGTGCTGCAACCTGTAGGAGTCCTGAGAAATGGGACACTCACATCTTACCACACACATGTGCAAAATGATCCCCCACTGGGCGATGAGTGGTCTCTCTTATGATGAGCATTGTTCATCCTCAAAGAGAATAGTAGGCTCTGGGGAAGTGAGGGCCCTCTTCTATGAGATATGTTTGACCTGGTGGCTAACTTTGGTTAGTGTACACCTCGTCTAAATAAATAGACACATACTTATCTTCAGTTGACCAGCTTGACAGCTTTCGTTTTATATTCCAGACATTGTTCAGACAAAACATTGTTACATGAAGCAGTTCATAACGTCCAGGTCATCAGGGAGTGTGTCAAATCACCTCTGGTAAATAAATAATCAAATGTTACCACTTGAATCACTGATAAGCCAGTCATTTCACATATGTTGCATAAATGGTTGAATATAATACATTGGGTCACCTAGGAGTGAGTAAATTCACCTCTGGTAAGTAAATAATCAAATATTAACACTTGGATCACTAGTAAGACAGTCAGTTAACATTGGTTACATAAATGGTTGAATATCAAACCATGGGTCACCTGGGAGTGAGTCAATTCACCTCTGGTAAATAAATAACCAAATATTAACACTTGGATCACTGGTAAACCAGTCAGTTCACATTTGCCACATAAATGGCTGAATATCATAAATTGGGTCACCTGGAAGTGTGTCAATTCACCTTGGGTAAATAAATACTCAAATATTAACACTTGGATCACTGGTAAGCCAGTCAGTTCACATTTGTTAGATAAATGGTTGAATATCATAAATTGGGTCACCTGGGAGTAAGTCAATTACCTCTGGCAAATAAATAATTGAATATTGACACTTGGATAGGGCGGAGTCATGGCCTATCCTATCATACGCGTTACTGCCTCACAGAAAACTCAAAACAGCTAAGAGTACTGCATAGCTGAAACTGCATCAAAATTACAACAAATACAATCAAATAAACATTCAACCGCACTAACATGAATAAAAAAACGAAATGCCTACATTTAAATGCCTACATATAAATGCCATTAGTGAAAGTTAAAAAATACATTAGAAAATACTTGGCACACAATCAGAGCAGATGAAAAAAATGATACTAAATACCATCTAAAAGCATTAATCAATCTTACTAACAAACACAACACTGAAAATAAACCTTCAAACATGTAAATATTTATTAAAACTTACTTTTACATCAGCCACACTCCTGCCATGTGCACAGTGAGCGTTCTGGAATCAAAAGGATACAACTGCAGAAAACGTTGGCTGTTATACTTTCCAAAATGAATAACAAAAGCGAGGACTATATAGCAATACAACTACTAAAATAGATGACTCATTTTCACTACAACCAATCAAAAAGAGCTACACAATTAGAAGAGTAACAACAACCAACAACAAACAATGAAACTCACAGAAATCTATTTTCCCCACCTAGCCTCTTTCATAGCCGCGACTATTTGACGCGGCTGCAGACGTTGCTTTGTATCTGCAGCAACATGTAACTGTTTCTAAAACCAAACTAAATCGGCCTTCAAACCTTCAAATGATATGAGAGAACACCTAAGAAGATAAAACAACACACACAAATAATATTCTGTACTGTATAATCCACATAAAAATATAATTATTTCACAGACAATTTATAGTTTATAAACGCGGCTTTAAATATAACCACGCCTACGCTTACAACTAATAAGGTGACAAAAAGCATTGGTGTGCCTATACACATGCTTTTCAATAGACACAGTTATAGAAAAGCCCTTCATGGCCATTTGCTGTTAGCCATGTCTATACTCATTAAAATTAGGAATACAAATATGTATTTACACTTCCCCAATCTCCAAACTAGTGTCCCTAACATGCCTACCAGCCCACTTCCACTACCCGTGGTCCTCCTCCACTCCCCTGGTCTCTCCCAACCCCCAAAACACTCAATTCATCTATGGAGCTACTCCACCCAAAATGTCAGATAGCCGCACCTACCACACATCCACAAACACACAATGGGCCATTTGCCACGGTATAGCCGCACCTGCACAGGGTGCCACATCTACCAGTGGGTAGCAATGCTGCTCACTGAGTGGTTGCTGCATAGTCGCAGATAATTAAAACAGTACCATCGACCAATTACAATCTCGAAAACACACACATCACACATACCCTGCTCATACAAATTACTAGAAATTCAAACTAGGAATCATTTTCCTGGAAACAGAGAAAGTCTGCAGATATTATGTCTTGTATGAAAACTGTGTGGCTGATCGGAGACACTTGGCTGTTTTGATCACTGCCTTTTTGTAAGAAACTAAATTTTGACATTGACTCAGGTTTGAGAGATGTTCCAATTAAATCATTTGGAATTTGGGCAAGGCTTTGGTTCCAAGTTTTTCCAAAATTGTTTAGTTTGAGAAGTGCAGGGCAGCCAGACATCATACCAATTCATTGTGGGGGCAATGATTTGGTGAATGTACAAGGTGTGTCCCTTACTTTAATGATCAAACAAGACATGGGAAAACTAAAGGAACTATTTCCTCACACCATCTTTATCTTTTCCAATTTGGCTCAGAGGCAAAAATGGAGATGGACCACAACATTAATGGTAAAATTGAGAATTCACAGAGAAATGTTAATAAAGTAGTTTCAGCATTCATGAGAGACCACAATCAATTATGGATTTCAAACAACAACATACAGTTCTACATGGCCTTTTTCTATAGCCATGATGGAGTATATATAACCGATGAAGGAAATGCAGTGTTCCTTCATAACATCAAAACAGTACTCCACATGCACTACAATACTACACTCACTGTACCCCAAAAAAGTGCTTTTAAGGACTACTTATCGCATATCAATACACAAATACAATAAAATAATATACTTCAATAGAATTTAAAAGATCAATACAGTACAACACTACTCATGTACTTTTTTAAAGTAGCTACAAATAAAGAAAGCAGAGTATAATACAGTAAAGTGGGTAGGGAAACATTTCACAGCCACAAATATAATACCATAAGTGAGAATACACACGCTAAAATACAGTGTATGGGGCATTTAAAACTAGAGTACTATTACTCCTTTTTATATTCATTTTGTTGAACTATTTATTTTGTTTTTCTCCAAAGTCTCACATGTACGAAAGACTGAAAAAACACAGCCAAAATAAAAAAGACTCCCAAATAACGACTGTGTCAGTGACCGCCCTGGCCAGTGATTTTTCACCCCCAACATCATTATACCTATATTTATAACTTTCAAAAATAAATAAAACACTGACACGCCAAAATATATAGCTGTGGGCATGGAACTACACATACCTGTGGTTATCTGTAGTCTTTCCTGGCCCCAAAGCCCTCACCAAGTGTACCCCTCATCTGAGCCAGTTCCCCCCACGCCCCAGATGGACTCCTTGCCTCCAACCCATACCCTCTCCTTTCCCCCCACAACACACGCTGTTTCTGTAACGCAGTATGGTAATGTGGGTGGTAGATCTCTTTCCTCGGCTGGTGCCTCCCTCTGGAACAGCCTCCCTGCCTACCCTTAAACTCGAGGAGAACCATCTCTGGTTCCAGAAACACCTCAAAACCTTTCTCTTTGCTTCTGCTTTCTCTCCTCCTCTCCTCTCCTCTGCTGACCTCCTGGCTGAAACCGGTACTGCACTGGCTACCTGGACACCCTCTGATCCGGGGCCCAGGTCCCACTCCCGCCAGCGTCACACACCTGCACTGCCCACCTGGTAACCCCACACTTGGGGACTGTTCTGTATCCTACAGTCCCCCCACCAGACCTCTATAGCTGATGTCCACACTTACCCATGCACTTGTCACATGCTGGCCGTTATTTTACTTATTATCTATTCCCATGTACTGCACTTTCCTTTCCTCCCTTCCCACGCACTTGCATGATCTGAATGACACCTGGCCTAGTAGGATCGTTGTCCGTCCTCCTTTCTTCCCCTCCCTTGCCTCATCACGCCTTGAAACACTTGTGTATAGGCACGTTATAAATGCCATATCATATCATATAATATACATTCAGATGTTGGCTAAATCTGGCTATAACTGAGGCTACAGAAAACTTTGTCTTGCAAATTCGGTCCCTGGACCCCCTATAACTTCCAAATTTCACTTGCTGTCCGCAACCAACCACCCCACCTCTACAATAACAACATTTCAATTATTCTAACCTGCAAACAGCTTTTTAACTACTTTTCTTTTTCCATTATCCTTGGCTATAACCACGATTATCGCTGGTATTGACAGAAAAACAATCATTTCTAAAAAGACCCTGTTTTGGGAAAATCCTCAAGATATATCTGTCTATTTTTGGGAAGGGGGCACCCGCTTCTCTGTCAAATATTTGAAAAACTACTGCACGGAATAACCTCAAACCACACGTTGATCATGAGTCAATGCTTTGTGCCCAAGTTGTTTCGGACCTGGTCAAAATCCATCCATCGGTTTGGGCTTTGCGCTGTGGCAAACATTTACCTTGTCTCCCCTGTTCCTTCCCACCCCCGCTCATGCCTCGTGTCTCTCTCCCGTTCCCCCTGCTCATGCCCCGTGTCTCCCCTGATCCCCCCCACCCCCCGCTCATGCCTCGTGTCTCCCTCCCATTCCCCCCCACCCCCCGCTCATGCCCCGAGTCTCCCCTGTTCCCCCCCCACCCCTGCTCATGCACTGTGTCTCCCCTGTTCCCTCCCACTCCCCGCTCATGCCCCGTGTCTCCCTCCCATTCCCCCCCAACCCCCCTCATGCCGCCCCACCCCTCACTCATACCCTGTGTTTCCTCTGTTCCCCCACCCCCCGCTCATGCCCCGTGTCTCCCCTGTTCCACCCCACCCCCTGCTCATGCCCCGTGCCTCCCTCCCACCCCCGCTCATGCCCGTGTCTCCCTCGTGTTCCCCCGCTCATGCCCCGTGTCTCCCCTGTTCCACCCCACCCCACGCGCATGCCCCGTGTCTCCCTCCCACCCCCCGCTCATGCCCGTGTCTCCCTCGTGTTTCCCCCGCGCTCATGCCCTGTGTCTCCCTCGTGTACCCCTCCACCCCACGCTCATGCCCCGTGTCTCCCTCCTGTACTCCCCACCCCCTGCTATTGCCCCGTGTCTCCCTCATGTCCCCCCACCCCCCGCTCATGCCCCGTGTGTCTCCTGTTGCCCCCCACCCCCCGCTCATGCCCCGTGTGTCTCCTGTTGCCCCCCACCCCTTCTCATGCCCCGTGTTTCCCTTGTGTTACCCCCCACCCTCCTGCTCATGCCCCATGTGTCTCCTGTTGCCCACACCCCCCGCTCATGCCCCATGTCTCCCTCGTGTTCCCCCACCCCCTGCTCATGCCCCGTGTTTCCCTCGTGTTCCCCCACCCCCCGCTCATGCCCTGTGTCTCCGTCGTGTTCCCCCCACCTCCCGCTCATCCCCCTTGTTTCCCTCGTGTTACCGCCCACCCCCGCTCATGCCCTGTGTGTCTCCTGTTGCCCCCCACCCCGCACCCCCGCTCATGCCCCGTGTCTCCCCTGTTCCCCCCACCCCCTGCTCATGCCCCATGTCTCCCCTGTTCCCCCCACCCCCCGCTCATGCCCCGTGTCTCCCCTGTTCCTCCCACCCCCGCTCATGCCTCGTGTCTCCCTCCTGCTCCCCCCACCCCCTGCTCATGCCCCATGTCTCCCCTGTTCCCCCCACCCCCCGCTCATGCCCCGTGTCTCCCCTGTTCCCCCATCCCCGCTCATGCCTCATGTCTCCCCTGTTCCCCCATACCCTCCGCTCATGCCTCGTGTCTCCCTTGTGTTTCCCCCACCCCTGCTCATGCCCTGTGTTTCCCTGGTGTTACCCCCCACCCCCTGCTCATGCCCCGTGTCTCTCTCTTGTTCCCCCCACCCCATGCTCATACCCCGTGTCTAACTCCTGTACCCCCCACCCCCGTTCATGCCCAGTATCTGCCTGTTCCCCCACCCCCCCAGCACCCGCCCATGCCCCGTGTGTCTCCTGTTGCCCCCCACACCCGCTCATGCCCCGTGTCTCCCTCGTGTTTCCCCCCACCCCCGCTCATGCCCCGTGTTTCCCTTGTGTAACCCCCCACCCCCCGCTCATGCCCCGTGTCTTCCTCCTGTTCCCCCTAACCCCCACTCATGCCCCGTGTCTCTCTCTTGTTCCCCCCACCCCCCGCTCATGCCCGTGTCTCCCTCCTGTACCCTCCACCCCCTGCTCATGCCCAGTGTCTCCCTCCTGTACCCCCAACCCCCGCTCATGCCCAGTATCTGCCCTGTTCCCCCAACTCCCTGCTCATGCCCCGTGTGTCTCCTGTTGCCCCGCACCCACCGGTCATGCCCCGTGTCTCCCTCGTGTTTCCCCCCACCACCCGCTCATGCCCCGTGTTTCCCTCGTGTTACCCCCCACCCCCTGCTCATGCCCCGTGTCTCCCTCCTGTTCCCCCCACCCCCCGCTCATGTCCCGTGTCTCTCTCTTGTTCCAACCACCCCCCGCTCATGCCCCGTGTCTCCCTCCTGTACCCCCCAGCCCCCGCTCATGCCCATGTCTCCCTCCTGTAAGCCCCGCTCATGTCCAGTATCTGCCCTGTTCCCCCCACCCCCTGCTCATGCCCTGTGTCTCCCTTGTGTTACCCCCCACCCCCTACTCATGCCCTGTGTTTCCTCTGTTCCCCCCAACCCCCGCTCATGCCCCGTGTCTCCATTGTTCCACCCCACCCCCGCTCATGCCCCGTGTCTCCCTCGTGTTACCCCCCACCCCCCGCTCATGCCCTGTGTCTCCCTCGTGTTCCCCCACCCCCGCTCATGCCCCATGTCTCCCTCGTGTTCCCCCCACCCCCCACTCATGCCCCATGTCGCACTCCTGTACCCCCCACCCCGGCTCATGCCCCGTGTCTCCCTCCTGTACCCACCCCCCCGCTCATGCCCCGTGTCTCCTGTTGCCCCCCACCCCCTGCTCATGCTCCGTGTGTCTTCTGTTGCCCCCATCCCCTGCTCATGCCCCATGTGTCTCCTGTTGCCCCCCACCCCCCGCTCATGCACCGTGTCTCCCTCGTGTCTCTCACCCACCGCTCATGCCCCAAGTCTCCCTTGTGTTACTCCCCACCCCCCGCTCATGCCCTGTGTTTCCTCTGTTCCCCCAACCCCCGCTCATGCCCCGTGTCTCCCCTGTTCCACCCCACCCCCGCGCATGCCCCATGTCTCCCTCCTGTTACCCCCCGCTCATGCCCCATGTCTCCCTCCTGTACCCCCCAACCCACGCTCATGCCCCGTGTCTCCCTCCTGTACCCCCACCCCCCGCTCATGCCCCGTGTCTCCCTCGTGTTCCCCCCTACCCCCCGCTCATGCCCCGTGTGTCTCCTGTTGCCCCCCACCCCCCGCTCATGCCCCGTGTCTCCCTCGTGTTCCCCCCCACCCCCCGCTCATGCCCCGTGTGTCTCCTGTGGCCGCCCACCCCCTGCTCATGCCCCGTGCGTCCCTCGTGTTCCCCCCCACCCCCGCTCATGCCCCGTTTTTCCCTCGTGTTACCCCCACCCCCCGCTTATGCCCCGTGTTTCCCTCGTGCTACCCCCCACCCCCTGCTCATGCCCCATGTGTCTCCTGTTGCCCCCCACCCCCCACTCATGCCCGTGTCTCCCTCGTGTTCCACCCACCCCCCGCTCATGCCCCGTGTTTCCCTCATGTTACCCCCACCCACCGCTCATGCCCCATGTCTTCCTAGTTAACCCCCCACCCCCCGCGCATGCCCCGTGTGTCTCCTATTGCCCACCACCCCCTGCTCATGCCCCGTGTGTCTCCTGCTGCCCCCCACCCCCGCTTATGCCCCGTGTCCCCCTCCTGTTCCCCCACCCCCTGCTCATGCCCTGTGTCTCCCCTGTTCCCCCCACCCCCCGCTCATGCCCCGTGTCTTCCCTGTTCCCCCCCACCCCCCCGCTCATGCCCCGTGTCTCCCTCGTGTTTCTCCCACCCCTGCTCATGCACTATGTCTCCCCTGTTCCCAACCACTCCCCGCTCATGCCCCGTGTCTCCCTCCCGTTTCCCCCCACACCCCCTCATGCCACCCCACCCCTCACACATGCCCTGTGTTTCCTCTGTTCCCCCCACCCCCCGCTCATGCCCCGTGTCTCCCCTGTTCCACCCCACCCCCTGCTCATGCCCCGTGTCTCCCTCCCACCCCCCGCTCATGCCCGTGTCTCCCTCGTGTCCCCCTCCGCTTATGCCCTGTGTCTCCCCTGTTCCACCCCACCCCACGCGCATGCCCCGTGTCTCCCTCCGACCCCCCGCTCATGCCCTGAGTCTCCCCTGTTCCCCCCCCACCCCCCCGCTCATGCCCCGTGTCTCCCTCGTGTTTCTCCCACCCCTGCTCATGCACTATGTCTCCCCTGTTCCCAACCACTCCCCGCTCATGCCCCGTGTCTCCCTCCCGTTCCCCCCCACACCCCCTCATGCCGCCCCACCCCTCACACATGCCCTGTGTTTCCCCTGTTCCACCCCACCCCCTGCTCATGCCCCGTGTCTCCCTCCCACCCCCCGCTCATGCCCGTGTCTCCCTCGTGTCCCCCTCCGCTTATGCCCTGTGTCTCCCCTGTTCCACCCCACCCCACGCGCATGCCCCGTGTCTCCCTCCGACCCCCCGCTCATGCCCGTGTCTCCCTCGTGTTTGCCCCGCGCTCATGGCTCATGCCCTGTGTCTCCCTCCTGTACCCCTCCACCCCACGCTCATGCCCCGTGTCTCCCTCCTGTACTCCCCACCCCCTGCTATTGCCCCGTGTGTCTCCTGTTGCCCCCCACCCGCCGCTCATGCCCCGTGTGTCTCCTGTTGCCCCCACCCCCTCTCATGCCCTGTATTTCCCTTGTGTTACCCCCCACCCCCCTGCTCATGCCCCGTGTGTCTCCTGTTGCCCACACCCCCGCTCATGCCCCATGTCTCCCTTCTGTTCCCCCACCCCCTGCTCATACCCCGTGTTTCCCTCGTGTTACCCCCCCGCTCATGCCCCATGTGTCTCCAGTTCCAGTTGCCCCCCACCCCCCGCTCATGCCCCGTGTCTCTGTCGTGTTCCCACCACCCTCCGCTCATCCCCCTTGTTTCCCTCGTGTTACCCCCCACCCCCGCTCATGCCCCGTGTGTCTCCTGTTGCCCCCCACCCCCCACCCCCGCTCATGCCCTGTGTCTCCCTCGTGTTCCCCCCCACCCCCCGCTCATGCCCCGTGTTTCCCTTGTGTTACCCCTCAACCCCGCTCATGCCCCGTGTCTCCCTCCTGTTACCCCCGCCCCCTGCTCATGCCCCATGTCTCCCCTGTTCCCCCCACCCCCCGCTCATGCCCCGTGTCTCACCTGTTCCCCCACCCCCCGCTCATGCCTCGTGTCTCCCTCCCGTTCCCCCCACCCCCGCTCATGCCCCTAGTCTCCCCTGTTCCCCCATACCCCCCGCTCATGCCCCGTGTCTCCCTCGTGTTTCCCCCACCCCTGCTCATGACCTGTTTTCCCTTGTGTTACCCCCCACCCCCCGCTCATGCCCCGTGTCTCTCTCTTGTTCCCCCACCCCATGCTCATACCCCGTGTCTAACTTCTGTACCCCCCACCCCCGTTCATGCCCAGTATCTGCCTGTTCCCCACCCCCCCAGCCCCCGCCCATGCCCCGTGTGTCTCCTGTTGCCCCCCACCCCCGCTCATGCCCTGTGTCTCCCTCGTGTTTCCCCCCACCCCCGCTCATGCCCCGTGTTTCCCTTGTGTTACCCCCCAACCCCCGTTCATGCCCCGTATCTGCCTCCTGTTCCCCCTAACCCCCACTCATGCCGCGTGTCTCCCTCCTGTACCCTCCACCCCCTGCTCATGCCCCGTGTCTCCCTCCTGTACCCCCCACCCCCCGCTCATGCCCAGTATCTGCCCTGTTCCCCCCACTCCCTGGTCATGCCCCGTGTGTCTCCTGTTGCCCCCCACCCACCGGTCATGCCCCGTGTCTCCCTCGTGTTTCCCCCCACCACCCGCTCATGCCCCGTTTTTCCCTCGTGTTACCCCCCACCCCCCGCTCATGTCCCGTGTCTCTCTCTTGTTCCCACCACCCCCCGCTCATGCCCCGTGTCTCCCTCCTGTACCCCCCACCCCCGCTCATGCCTGTGTCTCCCTCCTGTACCCCCCGCTCATGTCCAGTATCTGCCCTGTTCCCCACCCCCCCGCTCATGCCCCGTGTCTCCCTTGTGTTACCCCCCACCCCCTACTCATGCCATGTGTTTCCTCTGTTCCCCCCAACCCCTGCTCATGCCCCGTGTCTCCATTGTTCCACCCCACCCCCGCTCATGCCCGTGTCTCCCTTGTGTTACCCCCCACCCCCCGCTCATGCCCCGTGTCTCCCTCGTGTTCCCCCCACCCCCGATCATGCCCCATGTCTCCCTTGTGTTCCACCCACCCCCCGCTCATGCCCCATGTCGCCCTCCTGTACCCCCCACCCCGGCTCATGCCCCGTGTCTCCCTCCTGTACCCACCCCCCCTGCTCATGCCCCATGTCTCCTGTTGCCCCCCACACCCCGCTCATGCCCCGTGTGTCTCCTGTTGCCCCACCCCCGCTCATGCCCCTTGTCTCCCTCGTGTTCCCCCCACCCCCCGCTCATGCCCCATGTGTCTCCTGTTGCCCCCCACCCCCGCTCATGCACCGTGTCTCCCTCGTGTCTCCCACCCACCCTTATGCCCCGTGTCTCCCTTGTGTTACTCCCCACCCCCCGCTCATGCCCTGTGTTTCCTCTGTTCCCCCAACCCCCGCTCATGCCCCGTGTCTCCCCTGTTCCACCCCACCCCCGCTCATGCCCCGTGTCTCCCTCCTGTTACCCCCCGCTCATGCCCCATGTCTCCCCCCTGTACCCCCCAACCCACGCTCATGCCCCGTGTCTCCCTCCTGTACCCCCACCCCCGCTCATGCCCCGTGTCTCCCTCGTGTTTCCCCCTACCCCCCGCTCATGCCCCGTGTGTCTCCTGTTGCCCCCCACCCCCTGCTCATGCCCCGTGTGTCTCCTGTTGCCCCCCACCCCCCGCTCATGCCCTGTGTCTCCCTCGTGTTCCCCCCACCCCCCTGCTCATGCCCCATGTGTCTCCTGTGGCCGCCCACCCCCTGCTCATGCCCCGTGCGTCCCTCGTGTTCCCCCCCACCCCCCGCTCATGCCCCGTTTTTCCCTCATGTTACCCCCACCCCCCGCTTATGCCCCGTGTTTCCCTCATGCTACCCCCCACCCCCCGCTCATGCCCCATGTGTCTCCTGTTGCCCCCCACCCCCGCTCATGCCCCGTGTTTCCCTCGTGTTACCCCCACCCCCCGCTCATGCCCCGTGTCTTCCTAGTGTACCCCCCCCCGCGCATGCCCTGTGTGTCTCCTATTGCCCACCACCCCCTGCTCATGCCCCGTGTGTCTCCTGTTGCCCCCACCCCCGCTTATGCCCCGTGTCTTCCTCGTGTACCCCCCACCACCCGCTCATGCCCCGTATATCTCCTGTTTCCACCCGCTCATGCCCGTGTCTCTCTCTTGTTCCCCCCACCCCCTGCTCATGCCCCGTGTCTCCCTCCTGTACCCCCCACCCCCCGCTCATGCCTCGTGTCTCACTCCTGTACCCCCCACCCCCCGCTCATGCCCAGTATCTGCCCTGTTCCCCCCACCCCCGCTCATGCCCCATGTCTCCTGATGCCCCCCAGCCCCTGCTCATGCCCCGTGTCTCCCTAGTGTTTCCCCACTCCCCGCTCATGCCTCGTGTTTCCCTCGTGTTACCCTCCACGCCCTGCACATGCCCCGTGTCTCCCTCATGTTCCCCCAACCCCCGCTCATGCCCTGTGTCTCCCTCGTGTTCTCCCCATCCACACTCATGCCCCGTGTCTTTCTCGTGTACCCCTCCACCCCCCGCTCATGCCCTGTGTGTCTCCTGTTGCCCCCCACCCCTCGCTCATGCCCCATGTGTCCCTCGTGTTCCCCCCACCCCCCGCTCATGCCCTGTGTTTCCCTCGTGTTACCCCCCGACCCCCCGCTTATGCCCCGTGTTTCCCTCGTGCTACCCCCCACTCATGCCCCATGTGTCTCCTGTTGCCCCCAACCCCCGCTCATGCCCCGTGTCTCCCTCGTGTTCCACCCACCCCCCGCTCATGCCCCGTGTTTCCCTCGTGTTACCCCCACCCCCCGCTCATGCCCCGTGTCTTCCTAGTGTACCCCCCACCCCCGCGCATGCCCCGTGTGTCTCCTATTGCCCACCACCCCCTGCTCATGCCCCGTGTGTCTCCTGTTGCCCCCACCCCCGCTTATGCCCCGTGTCTTCCTCGTGTACCCCCCACCACCCGCTCATGCCCTGTGTGTCTTCTGTTGCCCCCCGCTCATGCCCCGTGTCTCTCTCTTGTTCCCCCCACCCCCTGCTCATGCCCCGTGTCTCCCTCCTGTACCCCCCACCCCCGCTCATGCCTCGTGTCTCACTCCTGTACCCCCCCACCCCCCGCTCATGCCCAGTATCTGCCCTGTTCCCCCCACCCCCGCTCATGACCCATGTCTCCTGATGCCCCCCAGCCCCCGCTCATGCCCCATGTCTCCCTAGTGTTTCCCCCACTCCCCGCTCATGCCTCGTGTTTCCCTCGTGTTACCCTCCACGCCCCGCACATGCCCCGTGTCTCCCTCATGTTCCCCCAACCCCCGCTCATGCCCTGTGGCTCCCTCGTGTTCTCCCCATCCACACTCATGCCCCGTGTCTTCCTCGTGTACCCCTCCACCGCCCGCTCATGCCCTGTGTGTCTCCTGTTGCCCCCACACCCCGCTCATGCCCCGTGTCTCCCTCGTTTTCCTCCCCACCCCTCGCTCATTTCCCGTGTGTCTCCTGTTGCCCCCCACACCCCGCTCATGCCCCGTGTCTCCCTCATTTTCCTCCCCACCCCTCGCTCATTTCCCGTGTGTCTTCTGTTGCCCCCCACCCCCCACTCATGCCCCATGTGTCTCCTGTTGCCCCAACCCCCGCTCATGCCCCTTGTCTCCCTCGTGTTCGACCAACCCCCTGCTCATGCCCCGTGTTTCCCTCATGTTACCCCCCACCCTCGCTCATGCCCCGTGTCTCCCTCGTGTTCCCCCCAGCCCCCGCTCGTGCCCTGTATCTTCCTCGTGTACCACCCACCCCCCGCTCATGCCCCGTGTGTCTCCTGTTGCCCCCCACGCCCTGCTCATGCCCTGTGTGTCTCCTGTTGCCCCCCACCCCCGCTTATGCCCCATGTCTTCCTAGTTTACCCCCAACCCCCCGCAGTTGCCCCGTGAGTCTCCTGTTGCCCCGAACCCCCGCTCATTCCCCGTGTCTCTCTCTTGTTCCGCCCACCCCTGCTCATGCCCCATGTCGCCCTCCTGTACCCCCCACCCCCTGCTCATGCCCCGTGTCTCCCTCCTGTACCCTCCACCCCCGCTCATGCCCTGTATCTGCCCTGTTCCCCCCACCCCCCGCTCATGCCCTGTGTCTCCTGTTGCCCCCCAGCCCCCGCTCATGCCCTGTGTCTGCCTCGTGTTTCCCCCACCCCCCACTCATGCCCCGTGCTTCCCTCGTGTTACCCTCCATCCCCCGCTCATGCCCCGTGTCTCCCTCGTGTTGCCCCCACCCCCACTCATGCCCCGTGTCGCCCTTGTGTTCTCCCCATCCCCGCTCATGCCCCGTGTCTTCGTTGTGTACCCCCCAGCCCCTGCTCATGCCTCATGCCCCGTGTGTCTACTGTTGCCCCCCACACCCGCTCATGCCCTGGGTCTCCCTCGTGTTTCCCACCACCCCCCGCTCATGACCCGTGTTTCCCTCGTGTTACCCCCCTACCCCCCACTTATGCCCCGTGTTTCCCTCGTGCTACCCCCCACCACCCTGCTCATGCCCCATGTGTCTCCTGTTGCCCCACACCCCCCGCTCATGCCCCGTGTCTCCCTCATGTTCCACCCACCTACCGCTCATGCCCTGTGTCTCCCTCGTGTTCCCCCAGCCCCCGCTCGTGCCCCGTGTATTCCTTGTGTACCCCCCACCCCCACTCATGCCCCGTGTGTCTCCTGTTGCCCCCCAACCCCCTCCTCATGAACCGTGTGTCTCCTGTTGCCCCCACCCCCGCTTATGCCCTGTGTCTTCCTCGTGTACCCCCCACCCCCCGCTCATGCCCTGTGTGTCTCCTGTTGCCTGCCACCCCCCGCTCATGCCCCGTGTCTCTCTCTTGTTCCCCCCACCCCCTGCTCATTTCCCGTGTCTCCCTCCTGTACCCCCCTCCCCGCTCATGCCCCGTGTCTCCCTCCTGTACCCCCACCCCCCGCTCATGCCCAGTATCTGCCCTGTTCCCCCACCCCCCGCTCATGCCCAGTTTCTCCTGTTGCCCCCCACCCCCGCTCATGCCCCGTGTCTCCCTCGTGTTCCCCCCACCCCCCGCTCATGCCCTGTGTCTCCTTTGTGTTCTCCCCATCCCCGCTCATGCCCCATGTCTTCCTCGTGTACCCCCCACCCCCCGCTCATGCCCCGTGTGTCTCCTGTTGCCCCCCAGCCCCTGCTCATGCCCAGTGTCTGCCCTATTCCCCCCACCCCCCGCTAATGCCCAGTTTATCCTGTTGCCCCCCACCCCCCGCTCATGCCCCGTGTCTCCCTAGTGGTACCCCCACCCCCCGCTCATGCCCCGTGTTTCCCTCGTGTTACCCCCCACACCCCGCTCATGCCCCGTGTCTCCCTCGTGTTCCCACCACCCCCCGCTCATGCCCTGTGTCTCCCTCGTGCTCTCCCCATCCCCGCTCATGCCCCATGTGTTCCTCGTGTACCCCCCACCTCCCGCTCATGCCCCGTGTGTCTCCTGTTGCCCCCCGCACATGCCCCATGTCTCCCCTGTTCCCCCCACCCCCCGCTCATGCCCCGTGTCTCCCCTGTTCCCCCCACCCCCCGCTCATGCCTCGTGTCTCCCTCCCATTCCCCCCACCCCCGCTCATGCCCCGAGTCTCCCCTGTTCCCCCATACCCCCGCTCATGCCCTGTGTCTCCCTCGTGTTTCCCCCACCCCTGCTCATGCCCCGTGTTTCCCTCGTGTTACCCCCCACCCCCCGCTCATGCCCCGTGTCTCCCTCCTGTTCCCCCCACCCCCCGCTCATGCCCCGTGTCTCTCTCTTGTTCCCACCACCCCCCGCTCATGCCCCGTGTCTCCCTCCCGTACCCCCCACCCCCCGCTCATGCCCGTGTCTCCCTCCTGTACACCCCGCTCATGTCCAGTATCTGCCCTGTTCCCCCCACCCCTGCTCATGCCCCGTGTCTCCCTTGTGTTACCCCCCACCCCCTACTCATGCCCTGTGTTTCCTCTGTTCTTCCCAACCCCCGCTCATGCCCCGTGTCTCCATTGTTCCACCCCACCCCTGCCCATGCCCCATGTGTCTCCTGTTGCCCCCCACCCCCGCGCATGCCCCGTGTCTCCCTCGTGTTCCCCCCACCCCCTGCTCATGCCCCGTGTGTCTCCTGTGGCCGCCCACCCCCTGCTCATGCCCCGTGCGTCCCTCGTGTTCCCCCCCCAGCCCCAGCTCATGCCCCGTTTTTCCCTCGTGTTACCCCCACCCCCCGCTTATGCCCCGTGTTTCCCTCATGCTACCCTCCACCCCCGCTCATGCCCCATGTGTCTCTCCTTGTTCCCCCCACCTCATGCTCATGCCCCGTGTCTAACTCCTGTACCCACTAACCCCGCTCATGCCCAGTATCTGCCTGTTCCCCCACCCCCCCAGCCCCCGCCCATGCCCCGTGTGTCTCCTGTTGCCCCCCACCCCCGCTCATGCCCCGTGTCTCCCTCCTGTTGCCCCCCACCCCCCGCTCATGCCCTGTGTCTCCCTCCTGTTCCCCCTAACCCCTGCTCATGCCCCGTGTCTTCCTCCTGTACCCCCCACCCCCGCTCATGCCCAGTATCTGCCCTGTTCCCCCCACTCCCTGCTCATGCCCCCTGTGTCTCCTGTTGCCCCCCACCCACCAGTCATGCCCCGTGTCTCCCTCGTGTTTCCCCCACCACCCGCTCATGCCCCGTGTTATCCTCGTGTTACCCCCCATCCCCCGCTCATGCCCCGTGTCTCCCTCCTGTTCCCCCCACCCCCTGCTCATGCCCCGTGTCTCTCTCTTGTTCCCACCACCCCCCGCTCATGCCCCGTGTCTCCCTCCCATACCCCCCACCCCCCGCTCATGCCCGTGTCTCCCTCCTGTACACCCCGCTCATGTCCAGTATCTGCCCTGTTCCCCCCACCCCCGCTCATGCCCGTGTCTCCCTTGTGTTACCCCCCACCCCCTACTCATGCCCTGTGTTTCCTCTGTTCTTCCCAACCCCCGCTCATGCCCCGTGTCTCCATTGTTCCACCCCACCCCCGCCCATGCCCGTGTGTCTCCTGTTGCCCCCACCCCCGCTCATGCCCCGTGTCTCCCTCGTGTTCCCCCCCACCCCCCTGCTCATGCCCCGTGTGTCTCCTGTGGCCGCCCACCCCCTGCTCATGCCCCGTGCGTCCCTCGTGTTCCCCCTCACCCCCCGCTCATGCCCCGTTTTTCCCTCGTGTTACCCCCACCCCCCGTTTATGCCCCGTGTTTCCCTCGTGCTACCCCCCACCCCCCGCTCATGCCCCATGTGTCTCCTGTTGCCCCCCACCCCCTGCTCATGCCCGTGTCTCCCTCGTGTTCAACCCACCCCCCGCTCATGCCCCGTGTTTCCCTCGTGTTACCCCCACCCCCGCTCATGCCCCGTGTCTTCCTAGTGTACCCCCCACCCCCCACGCATGCCCCGTGTGTCTCCTATTGCCCACCACCACCTGCTCATGCCCCGTGTGTCTCCTGTTGCCCCCACCCCCGCTTATGCCCCGTGTCTTCCTCGTGTACCCCCCACCACCCGCTCATGCCCCGTGTGTCTCCTGTTGCCCCCCGCTCATGCCCCGTGTCTCTCTCTTGTTCCCCCCCGCTCATGCCCCGTGTCTCCCTCCTGTACCCCCTCAGCCCCCGCTCATGCCTCGTGTCTCACTCCTGTACGCCCCACCCCCCGCTCATGCCCAGTATCTGCCCTGTTCCCCCCACCCCCGCTCATGCCCCATGTCTCCTGATGCCCCCCAGCCCCCGCTCATGCCCCGTGTCTCCCTCGTTTTTCCCCCACCCCCTGCTCATGCCTCGTGTTTCCCTCGTGTTACCCTCCACGCCCCACACATGCCCCGTGTCTCCCTCATGTTCCCCCCAAACCCCGCTCATGCCCCGTGTCTCCCTCGTGTTCTCCCCATCCGCACTCATGCCCCGTGTCTTCCTCGTGTACCCCCCACCTCCGCTCATGCCCTGTGTGTCTCCTGTTGCCCCCCACACCCTGCTCATGCCCCGTGTCTCCCTCGTTTTCCTCCCCACCCCTCGCTCATTTCCCTTGTGTCTCCTGTTGCCCCCACCCCTCGCTCATGCCCCATGTGTCCCTCGTGTTCCCCCCACCCCTGCTCATGCCCTGTGTTTCCCTCGTGTTACCCCCCCGCTTATGCCCCGTGTTTCCCTCGTGCTACCCCCCACCCCCCACTCATGCCCCGTGTGTCTCCTGTTGCCCCCAACCCCCGCTCATGCCCCGTGTCTCCCTCGTGTTCCACCCACCCCCCGCTCATGGCCCGTGTTTCCCTCGTGTTACCCCCCACCCTCGCTCATGCCCCGTGTCTCCCTCGTGTTCCCCCCAGCCCCTGCTCGTGCCCTGTGTCTTCCTCGTGTACCACCCACCCCCCGCTCATGCCCCGTGTGTCTCCTGTTGCCCCCCACCCCTGCTCATGCCCCGTGTGTCTCCTGTTGCCCCCCACCCCCGCTTATGCCCCATGTCTTCCTCATTTACCCCCAAACCCCCGCAGTTGCCACGTGAGTCTCCTGTTGTCCCGAAACCCCGCTCATTCCCTGTGTCTCTCTCTTGTTCCCCCCACCCCTGCTCATGCCCCATGTCTCCGTCCTGTACCCCCAACCCCCTGCTGATGCCCCGTGTCTCCCTCCTGTACCCTCCATCCCCCGCTCATGCCCAGTATCTGCCCTGTTCCCCCCACCCCCCGCTCATGCCCCGTGTCTCCTGTTGCCCCCACCCCCGCTCATGCCCCGTGTCTCCCTCGTGTTCCCCCACCCCCACTCATGCCCCGTGTCTCCCTCGTGTTCTCCCCATCCGCACTCATGCCCCGTGTCTTCCTCGTGTACCCCCCACCCCCTGCTCATGCCCTGTGTGTCTCCTGTTGCCCCCCACACCCTGCTCATGCCCCGTGTCTCCCTTGTTTTCCTCCCCACCCCTCGCTCATTTCCCGTGTGTCTCCTGTTGCCCCCCACCCCTCGCTCATGCCCTGTGTTTCCCTCATGCTACCCCCCACCCCCCACTCATGCCCCATGTGTCTCCTGTTGCCCCCAACCCCCGCTCATGCCCCCTGTCTCCCTCGTGTTCCCCCACCCCCCGCTCATGCCCTGTGTTTCCCTCGTGTTACCCCCCCACCCCCCGCTTATGCCCCGTGTTTCCCTCATGCTACCCCCCACCCCCCGCTCATGCCCCCTGTCTCCTTCGTGTTCCACCCACCCCCTGCCGCGTGTCTCCCTCGTGTTCCCCCCAGCCCCTGCTCGTGCCCTGTGTCTTCCTCGTGTACCACCCACCCCCCGCTCATGCCCCGTGTGTCTCCTGTTGCCCCCCACCCCCTGCTCATGCCCCGTGTGTCTCCTGTTGCCCCCCACCCCCGCTTATGCCCCATGTCTTCCTCATTTACCCCCAAACCCCCGCAGTTGCCACGTGAGTCTCCTGTTGCCCCGAACCCCCGCTCATTCCCTGTGTCTCTCTCTTGTTCCCCCCACCCCCGCTCATGCCCCATGTCTCCCTCCTGTACCCCCCACCCACCGCTGATGCCCGGTGTCTCCCTCCTGTACCCTCCACCCCCCGCTCATGCCCAGTATCTGCCCTGTTCCCCCCACCCCCCGCTCATGCCCCATGTCTCCTGTTGCCCCCCACCTCCCGCTCATGCCCCGTGTCTGCCTCGTGTTTCCCCCACCCCCCACTCATGCCCCTTGCTTCCCTCGTGTTACCCTCCACCCCCCGCTCATGCCCCGTGTCCCCCTCGTGTTCCCCCCACCCCCACTCATGCCCCCTCATGCCCCGTTTCTCCCTCGTGTTTTGTCCCCATCCCCGCTCATGCCCTGTGTCTTCCTTGTGTACCCCACGAGCCCCTGCTCATGCCTCATGCCCCGTGTGTCTCCTGTTGCCCCCCACCCCCGCTCATGCCCTGGGTCTCCCTCGTGTTTCCCACCACCCCATGCTCATGACCCGTGTTTCCCTCGTGTTGCCCCCCTACCCCCCACTTATGCCCTGTGTTTCCCTCGTGCTACCCCCCACCACCCCGCTCATGCCCCATGTGTCTCCTGTTGCCCCACATCCCCCGCTCATGCCCTGTGTCTCCCTCATGTTCCACCCACCTCCCGCTCATGCCCTGTGTCTCCCTCGTGTTCCCCCAGCCCCCGCTCGTGCCCTGTTTCTTCCTTGTGTACCCCCCATACCCGCTCATGCCCCGTGTGTCTCCTGTTGCCCCCCAACCCCCGCCTCATGCCCCGTGTGTCTCCTGTTGCCCCCCACCCCCGCTTATGCCCTGTGTCTTCCTCGGGTACCCCCCACCCCCCTGCTCATGCCCTGTGTGTCTCCTGTTGCCTGCCACCCCCGCTCATACCCCGTGTCTCTCTTTTGTTCCCCCCACCCCCTGCTCATGCCCCATGTCTCCCTCCTGTAACCCCACCCCCCGCTCATGCCCAGTATCTGCCCTGTTCCCCCATCCCCCGCTCATGCCCATTTTCTCCTGTTGCCCCCCCACCCCTCACTCATGCCCCGTGTCTCCCTCGTGTTCCCCCCACCCCCCGCTCGTGCCCTGTGTCTCCCTTGTGTTCTCCCCATCCCTGCTCATGCCCCATGTCTTCCTCGTGTACCCCCCCACCCCCCGCTCATGTCCCGTGTGTCTCCTGTTGCCCCCCAGCCCCCGCTCATGCCCAGTGTATGCCCTGTTCCCCCCACCCCCCGCTCATGCCCAGTTTATCCTGTTGCCCCCCACCCCCCGCTCATGCCCCGTGTCTCCCTAGTGGTTCCGCCACCCCCCGCTCATGCCCCGTGTTTTCCTCGTGTTACCCCCCACACCCCGCTCATGCCCCATGTCTCCCTCGTGTCCCCCCCACCCCCCGCTCATGCCCTGTGTCTCCCTCGTGTTCTCCCCATCCCCGCTCATGCCCCATGTCTTCCTTGTGTACCCCCCACCTCCCGCTTATGCCCCGATACCCTGTGTGTCTCCTGTTGCCCCCACCCCCCGCTCATGCCCCATGTCTCCCCTGTTCCCCCCACCCCCCGCTCATGCCCCGTGTCTCCCCTGTTCCCCCCACCCCCGCTCATGCCTCGTGTCTCCCTCCCGTTCCCCCCAACCCCGCTCATGCCCTGAGTCTCCCCTGTTCCCCCATACCCCCCGCTCATGCCCCGTGTCTCCCTCGTGTTTCCCCCACCCCTGCTCATGCCCTGTGTTTCCCTTGTGTTACCCCCCCGCTCATGCCCCGTGTCTCTCTCTTGTTCCCCCCACCCCCCGCTCATGCCCCATGTCGCCCTCCTGTACCCCCCACCCTGGCTCATGCCCCGTGTCTCCCTCCTGTACCCACCCCCCCGCTCATGCCCCGTGTCTCCTGTTGCCCCCCACCCCCCGCTCATGCCCCGTGTGTCTCCTGTTGCCCCCCACCCCCCGCTCATGCCCCGTGTCTCCCTCGTTTTCCCCCCACCCCCCGCTCATGCCCCATGTGTCTCCTGTTGCCCCCCACCCCCCGCTCATGCACCGTGTCTCCCTCGTGTCTCCCACCCACCGCTCATGCACCGTGTCTCCCTTGTGTTACTCCCCACCCCCCGCTCATGCCCTGTGTTTCCTCTGTTCCCCCAACCCCCGTGTCTCCCCTGTTCCACCCCTCCCCCGCTCATGCCCCGTGTCTCCCTCTGTTACCCCCCGCTCATGCCCCATGTCTCCCTCCTGTACCCCCCCAACCCACGCTCATGCCCCGTGTCTCCCTCCTGTACCCCCACCCCCCACTCATGCCCCGTTTCTCCCTCGTGTTCCCCCCACCCCCCGTTCAAGCCCCGTGTGTCTCCTGTTGCCCCCCACCCACTGCTCATGCCCCGTGTGTCTCCTGTTGCCCCCCACCCCCCGCTCATGCCCCGTGTCTCCCTCGTGTTCCCCCCCACCCCCCGCTCATGCCCCATGTGTCTCCTGTGGCCGCCCACCCCCTGCTCATGCCCTGTGCGTCCCTCTTGTTCCCCCCCACCCCCTGCTCATGCCCCGTTTTTCCCTCGTGTTACCCCCACCCCCCCTTATGTCCCGTGTTTCCCTCGTGCTACCCCCCACTCCCCGCTCATGCCCCATGTGTCTCCTGTTGCCCCCCACCCCCCGCTCATGCCCCGTGTCTCCCTCGTGTTCCACCCACCCCCCGCTCATGCCCCGTTTTTCCCTTGTTTTACCCCCACCCCCGCTCATGCCCTGTGTCTTCCTAGTGTACCCCCCACCCCCAGCGCATGCCCTGTGTGTCTCCTATTGCCCACCACCCCCTGCTCATGCCCTGTGTGTCTCCTGTTGCCCCCCACCCCCGCTTATGCCCCGTGTCTTCCTTGTGTACCCCCCACCACCCGCTCATGCCCCGTGTGTCTCCTGTTGCCCCCTGCTCATGCCCCGTGTCTCTCTCTTGTTCCCCCACCCCCTGCTCATGCCCCGTGTCTCCTTCCTGTTCCCCTCACCCCCCGCTCATGCCCCGTGTCTCCCTTGTGTTACCCCCACCCCCTACTCATGCCCTGTGTTTCCTCTGTTCCCCCCAAACCCTGCTCATGCCCCGTCTCCATTGTTCCACCCCACCCCCGCTCATACCCCGTGTCTCCCTCGTGTTACCCCCCACCCCCCGCTCATGCCCTGTGTCTCCCTCGTGTTCCCCCACCTCCGCTCATGCCCCATGTCTCCCTTGTGTCCCCCCCACCCCCCGCTCATGCCCCATGTCGCCCTCCTGTACCCCCCACCCCGGCTCATGCCCCGTGTCTCCCTCCTGTACCCACCCCCCCGCTCATGCCCGTTTCTCCTGTTGCCCCCCACCCCCCGCTCATGCCCTGTGTGTCTCCTGTTGCCCCTCACCCCCGCTCATGCACCGTGTCTCCCTCGTGTCTCCCACCCACCGCTCATGCCCCGTGTCTCCCTTGTGTTACTCCCCACGTCCCGCTCATGCCCTGTGTTTCCTCTGTTCCCCCAACCCCCGCTCATGCCCCGTGTCTCCCCTGTTCCACCCCACCCCCGCTCATGCCCTGTGTCTCCCCTGTTCCACCCCACCCCCGCTCATGCCCCGTGTCTCCCTCCTGTTACCCCCGCTCATGCCCCATATCTCCCTCCTGTACCCCCCAACCCACGCTCATGCCCCGTGTCTCCCTCCTGTACTCCCACCCCCCGCTCATGCCCCGTGTGTCTCCTGTTGCCCCCCACCCCCTTCTCATGCCCCGTGTGTCTCCTGTTGCTCCCCACCCCCCGCTCATGCCCCGTGTCTCCCTCGTGTTCCCCCCGCCCCCCACTCATGCCCCGTGTGTCTCCTGTGGCCGCACACCCCCTGCTCAAGCCCCGTGCATCCCTCGTGTTCCCCCCCACCCCCTGCTCATGCCCCGTTTTTCCCTCATGTTACCCCCACCCCCCGCTTATGCCCCGTGTTTCCCTCGTGCTATCCCCCACCCCTCGCTCATGCCCCATGTGTCTCCTGTTGCCCCCCACCCCCCGCTCATGCCCTGTGTCTCCCTCGTTTTCCACCCACCCCCACTCATGCCCCGTGTTTCCCTCGTGTTACCCCCGCCCCCGCTCATGCCCTGTGTCTTCCTAGAGTACCCCCCACCCCCTGCGCATGCCCAGTGTGTCTCCTATTGCCCACCACCCCTGCTTATGCTCCGTGTCTTCCTCGTGTACCCCCACCACCCGCTCATGCCCCGTGTGTCTCCTGTTGCCCCCCGCTCATGCCCCGTGTCTCTCTCTTGTTCCCCTCACCCCCACTCAATGCCCTGTGTCTCCCTCCTGTAACCCCCCACCCCCACTCATGCCCGTATCTCCCTCCTGTACCCCGCGCGCATGTCCAGTATCTGCCCTGTTCCCCCCCACCCCCCGCTCATGCCCGTGTCTCCCTTGTGTTACCCCCACCCCCTACTCATGCCCTGTGTTTCCTCTGTTCCCCCCAACCCCTGCTCATGCCCCGTGTCTCCATTGTTCCCACCCCACCCCCGCTCATACCCCGTGTTACCCCCACCACCCGCTCATGCCCCGTGTCTCCCTCGTGTTCCCCCCCACCCCCGCTCATGCCCCATGTCTCCCTTGTGTTCCCCCCACCCCCCGCTCATGCCCCATGTCGCCCTCCTGTACCCCCCCACCCCGGCTCATGCCCCATGTCGCCCTCCTGTACCCCCCACCCCCCGCTCATGCCCCGTGTGTCTCTTGTTGCCCCCCAATCCCCGCTCATGCCCCGTGTCTCCCTCGTGTTTCCCCCACCCACCGCTCATGCCCCATGTGTCTCCTGTTGCCCCCCACCCCCCGCTCATGCACCGTGTCTCCCTCGTGTCTCCCACCCACCGCTCATGCCCCGTGTCTCCCTTGTATTACTCCCCACCCCCGCTCATGCCCTGTGTTTCCTCTGTTCCCCCAACCCCCGCTCATGCCCCGTGTCTCCTCTGTTCCACCCCACCCCCGCTCATGCCCCGTGTCTCCCTCCTGTTACCCCCGCTCATGCCCCATATCTCCCTCCTGTACCCACCCAACCCACGCCCATGCCCCGTTTCTCCCTCCTGTACTCCCACCCCCCGCTCATGCCCCGTGTGTCTCCTGTTGCCCCCACCCCCTGCTCATGCCCCGTGTGTCTCCTGTTGCTCCCCACCCCCCGCTCATGCCCCGTGTCTCCCTCGTGTTCCCCCCACCACCCGCTCATGCCCCGTGTGTCTCCTGTGGCCGCACACCCCCTGCTCAAGCCCCGTGCATCCCTCGTGTTCCCCCCACCCCTGCTCATGCCCCGTTTTTCCCTCGTGTTACCCCCACCCCCGCTCATGCCCCGTGTCTTCCTAGAGTACCCCCACCCCCTGCGCATGCCGTGCGTGTCTCCTATTGCCCACCACCCCCGCTTATGCTCCGTGTCTTCCTCGTGTACCCCCACCACCCGCTCATGCCCCGTGTGTCTCCTGTTGCCCCCGCTCATGCCCCGTGTCTCTCTCTTGTTCCCCCCACCCCCCACTCATGCCCGTGTCTCCCTCCTGTACCCCCCACCCCCCGCTCATGCCCGTATCTCCCTCCTGTACCCCACGCTCATGTCCAGTATCTGCCCTGTTCCCCCCACCCCCTACTCATGCCCTGTGTTTCCTCTGTTCCCACCAACCCCCGCTCATGCCCCGTGTCTCCATTGTTCCACCCACCCCCGCTCATGCCCCGTGTCTCCCTCGTGTTACCCCCCACCCCCCGCTCATGCCCCGTGTCTCCCTCGTGTTCCCCGCACCCCTGCTCATGCCCCATATCTCCCTCGTGTTCCCCCCACCCCCCGCTCATGCCCCATGTCTCCCTCCTGTACCCCCCACCCCGGCTCATGCCCTGTGTCTCCCTCCTGTACCCACCCCCCACTCATGTCCCATGTCTCCTGTTGCCCCCCACCCCCCGCTCATGCCCCGTGTGTCTCCTGTTGCCCCCCACCCCCCGCTCATGCCCCGTGTCTCCCTCGTGTTCCCCCCACCCCCCGCTCATGCCCCATATGTCTCCTGTTGCCCCCCACCCCCCGCTCATGCCCCGTGTCTCCCTTGTGTTACTCCCCACCCCCCGCTCATGCCCTGTGTTTCCTCTGTTCCCCCAACCCCCGCTCATGCCCCATGTCTCCCCTGTTCCACCCCACCCCCGCTCATGCCCCGTGTCTCCCTCCTGTTACTCCCCGCTCATGCCCCATGTCTCCCTCCTGTACCCCCAACCCACGCTCATGCCCCATGTCTCCCTC
This sequence comes from Ambystoma mexicanum, assembly GCF_040938575.1. Classification (NCBI taxonomy): domain Eukaryota; kingdom Metazoa; phylum Chordata; class Amphibia; order Caudata; family Ambystomatidae; genus Ambystoma; species Ambystoma mexicanum. The sequence goes on along the minus strand of NC_090929.1, from coordinate 1,269,425,292 downwards.
CTGTACCCCCACCCCCCGCTCATGCCCCGTGTCTCCCTCGTGTTACCCCCCACCCCCTGCTCATGCCCCGTGTGTCTCCTGTTGCCCCCCACCCTCTGCTCATGCCCTGTGTGTCTCCTGTTGCCCTCCACCCCCGCTCATGCCCCGTGTCTCCCTTGTGTTACCCCCCACCCCCCACTCATGCCCTGTGTTTCCTCTGTTCTCCCCAACCCTCTGCTCATGCCCTGTGTCTCCCCTGTTCCACCCCACCCCCGCTCATGCCCCGTGTCTCCCTCGTGTTACCCCCCACCCCTCGCTCATGCCCGTGTCTCCCTCGTGTTCCCCCCACCCACCGCTCATGCCCCGTGTCTCCCTCGTGTTCCCCCCACCCCCCGCTCATGCCCCATGTCTCCCTCCTGTACCCCCCCACCCCCCGCTCATGCCCCGTGTCTCCCTCCTGTACCCCCACCCCCCCTCATGCCCCGTGTCTCCAACATGTTCCCCCCACCCCCCGCTCATGCCCCGTGTGTCTCCTGTGGCTGCCCTTCCCCTGCTCATGCCCCGTGTGTCCCTCGTGTTCCCCCCACCCCCTGCTCATGCCCCGTTTTTCCCTCGTGTTACCCCCACCCCCCGCTTATGGCCCGTGTTTCCCTCGTGCTACCCCCTACCCCCCTGCTCATGCCCCATGTGTCTCCTGTTGCCCCCTACCCCTGCTCATGCCCCGTGTCTCCCTCGTGTTCCATCCACCCCTGCTCATGCCCCGTGTTTCCCTCGTGTTACCCCCACCCCCGCGAATGCCCCGTGTGTCTCCTATTGCCCACCACCCCCTGCTCATGCCCCGTGTGTCTCCTGTTGCCCCCCACCCCCACTTATGCCCCGTGTCTTCCATGTGTACCCCCAACCCCCCGCTCATGCCCCGTGTGTCTCCTGTTGCCCCCCACCCCCCGCTCATGCCCCGTGTCTCTCTCTTGTTCCCCCCACCCCCCGCTCATGCCCCGTGTCTCCCTCCTGTACCCCCCACCCCCCGCTCATGCCTGTGTCTCCCTCCTGTACCCCTCACCCCCCGCTCATGCCAAGTATCTGCCCTGTTCACCCCACCCCCACTCATACCCTCATGCCCCATGTCTCCTGATGCCCCCCACCCCCCGCTCATGCCCTGTGTCTCCCTCGTTTTCCACCCACCCCCACTCATGCCCCATGTTTCCCTCGTGTTACCCCCACCCCCGCTCATGCCCCGTGTCTTCCTAGAGTACCCCCCACCCCCTGCGCATGCCCCGTGTGACTCCTGTTGCCCCCCACCCCCCGCGCATGCCCCATGTCTCCCCTGTTCCCCCCACCCCCCGCTCATGCCCCGTGTCTCCCCTGTTCCCCCCACCCCCCGCTCATGCCTCGTGTCTCCCTCCCGTTCCCCCCACCCCCGCTCATGCCCCGAGTCTCCCCTGTTCCCCCACACCCCCGCTCATGCCCTGTGTCTCCCTCGTGTTTCCCCCACCCCTGCTCATGCCCCGTGTTTCCCTCGTGTTACCCCCCACCCCCGCTCATGCCCCGTGTCTCCCTCCTGTTCCCCCTACCCCCCGCTCATGCCCCGTGTCTCTCTCTTGTTCCCACCACCCCCGCTCATGCCCAGTGTCTCCCTCCCGTACCCCCCACCCCCGCTCATGCCGTGTCTCCCTCCCATACACCCCGCTCATGTCCAGTATCTGCCCTGTTCCCCCCACCCCTCTTCATGCCCCATGTCTCCCTTGTGTTACCCCCCACCCCCTACTCATGCCCTGTGTTTCCTCTGTTCTTCCCAACATCCGCTCATGCCCCATGTCTCCATTGTTCCACCCCGCCCCTGCCCATGCCCTGTGTGTTTCCTGTTGCCCCCCATCCCCGCTCATGCCCCGTGTCTCCCTCGTGTTCCCCCCCACCCCCTGCTCATGCCCCGTGTGTCTCCTGTGGCCGCCCACCCCCTGCTCATGCCCCGTGCGTCCCTCGTGTTCCCCCCCAGCCCCCGCTCATGCCCCGTTTTTCCCTCATGTTACCCCCACCCCCTGCTTATGCCCCGTGTTTCCCTCATGCTACCCCCCACCCCCCGCTCATGCCCCATGTGTCTCTCTGTGTTCCCCCCACCTCATGCTCATGCCCCGTGTCTAACTCCTGTACCCCCTACCCCCGCTCATGCCCAGTATCTGCCTGTTCCCCCACCCCCCCAGCCCCCGCCCATGCCCCGTGTGTCTCCTGTTGCCCCCCACCCCCGCTCATGCCCCGTGTCTCCCTCGTGTTTCCCCCCACCCCCGCTCACGTCCCGTGTTTCCCTTGTGTTACCCCCCACCCCCCGCTCATGCCCCGTGTCTCCCTCCTGTTCCCCCTAACCCCTGCTCATGCCCCGTGTCTTCCTCCTGTACCCCCCACCCCCCGCTCATGCCCAGTATCTGCCCTGTTCCCCCCACTCCCTGCTCATACCCCGTGTGTCTCCTGTTGCCCCCCACCCACCAGTCATGCCCTTGTCTCCCTCGTGTTTCCCCCCACCACCCACTCATGCCCCGTGTTATCCTCGTGTTACCCCCATCCCCTGCTCATGCCCCGTGTCTCCCTCCTGTTCCCCCCACCCCCCGCTCATGCCCCGTGTCTCTCTCTTGTTCCCACCACCCCCCGCTCATGCCCTGTGTCTCCCTCCCGTACCCCCCACCCCCCGCTCATGCCCGTGTCTCCCTCCTGTACACCCCGCTCATGTCCAGTATCTGCCCTGTTCCCCCCACCCCGGCTCATGCCCGTGTCTCCCTTGTGTTACCCCCCACCCCCTACTCATGCCCTGTGTTTCCTCTGTTCTTCCCAACCCCCGCTCATGCCCCGTGTCTCCATTGTTCCACCCCACCCCCGCCATGTTTCCCTCGTGCTACCCCCAACCACCCCGCTCATGCCCCATGTGTCTCCTGTTGCCCCCCACCCCCGCTCATGCCCCGTGTCTCCCTCGTGTTCCCCCCACCCCTCTGCTCATGCCCCGTGTGTCTCCTGTGGCCGCCCACCCCCTGCTCATGCCCCGTGCGTTCCTCGTGTTCCCCCCACCCCCCGCTCATGCCCCGTTTTTCCCTCGTGTTACCCCACCCCCCCGCTTATGCCCCGTGTTTCCCTCGTGCTACCCCCCACCCCCCGCTCATGCCCCATGTGTCTCCTGTTGCCCCCCACCCCCTGCTCATGCCCGTGTCTCCCTCGTGTTCCACCCACCCCGCGCTCATGCCCAGTGTTTCCCTCGTGTTACCCCCACCCCCGCTCGTGCCCCATGTCTTCCTAGTGTACCCCCCACCCCCCAAGCATGCCCCGTGTGTCTCCTATTGCCCACCACCACCTGCTCATGCCCCGTGTGTCTCCTGTTGGCTCCACCCCCGCTTATGCCCGTGTCTTCCTCGTGAACCCCCCACCACCCGCTCATGCCCCGTGTGTCTCCTGTTGCCCCCCGCTCATGCCCCGTGTCTCTCTCTTGTTCCCCCCACCCCCCGCTCATGCCCCGTGTCTCCCTCCTGTACCCCCGCAGCCCCCGCTCATGCCTCGTGTCTCACTCCTGTACCCCCCACCCCCGCTCATGCCCAGTATCTGCCCTGTTCCCCCCACCCCCCGCTCATGCCCCATGTCTCCTGTTGCCCCCCACCCCCGCTCATGCCCCGTGTCTGCCTCGTGTTTCCCCCACCCCCCACTCATGCCCCTTGCTTCCCTCGTGTTACCCTCCACCCCCACTCATGCCCCGTGTGTCCCTCGTGTTTTGTCCCCATCCCCGCTCATGCCCCGTGTCTTCCTTGTGTACCCCCCGAGCCCCTGCTCATGCCTCATGCCCCGTGTGTCTCCTGTTGCCCCCCACCCCTGCTCATGCCCTGGGTCTCCCTCGTATTTCCCACCACCCCACGCTCATGACCCGTGTTTCCCTCGTGTTGGCCCCCTACCCCCCACTTATGCCCTGTGTTTCCCTCGTGCTACCCCCCACCACCCCGCTCATGCCCCATGTGTCTCCTGTTGCCCCACACCCCCCGCTCATGCCCTGTGCCTCCCTCATGTTCCACCCACCTCCCGCTCATGCCCCTTGTCTTCCTAGTGTACCCCCCACCCCCCAAGCATGCCCCGTGTGTCTCCTATTGCCCACCACCACCTGCTCATGCCCCGTGTGTCTCCTGTTGCCTCCACCCCCGCTTATGCCCGTGTCTTCCTCGTGTACCCCCCACCACCCGCTCATGCCCCGTGTTTCTTCTGTTGCCCCCCGCTCATGCCCCGTGTCTCTCTCTTGTTCCCCCCACCCCCCGCTCATGCCCCGTGTCTCCCTCCTGTACCCCCCCAGACCCTGCTCATGCCTCGTGTCTCCCTCCTGTACCCCCACCCCCCGCTCATGCCCAGTATCTGCCCTGTTCCCCCATCCCCCGCTCATGCCCATTTTCTCCTGTTGCCCCCCACCCCTCACTCATGCCCCGTGTCTCCCTCGTGTTCCCCCCACCCCCCGCTCGTGCCCTGTGTCTCCCTTGTGTTCTCCCCATCCCTGCTCATGCCCCATGTCTTCCTCGTGTACCCCCCCACCCCCCGCTCATGTCCCGTGTGTCTCCTGTTGCCCCCCAGCCCCCGCTCATGCCCAGTGTCTGCCCTGTTCCCCCCACCCCCCGCTCATGCCCAGTTTATCCTGTTGCCCCCCACCCCCCGCTCATGCCCCGTGTCTCCCTAGTGGTTCCGCCACCGCCCGCTCATGCCCCGTGTTTCCCGCGTGTTACCCCCACACCCCGCTCATGCCCCGTGTCTCTCTCGTGTCCCCCCCACCCCCGCTCATGCCCTGTGTCTCCCTCGTGTTCTCCCCATCCCCGCTCATGCCCCATGTCTTCCTTGTGTAACCCCCACCTCCCGCTTATGCCCCGATACCCTGTGTGTCTCCTGTTGCCCCCACCCCCCGCTCATGCCCCATGTCTCCCCTGTTCCCCCCACCCCCGCTCATGCCCCGTGTCTCCCCTGTACCCCCCACCCCCTGCTGATGCCCCGTGTCTCCCTCCTGTACCCTCCACCCGCCGCTCATGCCCAGTATCTGCCCTGTTCCCCCCACCCCCCGCTCATGCCCCGTGTCTCCTGTTGCCTCCACCCCCCGCTCATGCCCCGTATCTGCCTCGTGTTTCCCCCACCCCCACTCATGCCCCGTGCTTCCCTCGTGTTACCCTCCACCCCCCACTCATGCCCCGTGTCTCCCTCGTGTTCCCCCCACCCCCACTCATGCCCCGTGTCTCCCTCGTGTTCTCCCCATCCGCACTCATGCCCCGTGTCTTCCTCGTGTACCCCCCACCCCCCGCTCATGCCCTGTGTGTCTCCTGTTGCCCCCCACACCCTGCTCATGCCCCGTGTCTCCCTTGTTTTCCTCCCCACCCCTCGCTCATTTCCCGTGTGTCTCCTGTTGCCCCCCACCCCTCGCTCATGCCCTGTGTTTCCCTCATGCTACCCCCCACCCCCCACTCATGCCCCGTGTGTCTCCTGCTGCCCCCAACCCCCGCTCATGCCCCCTGTCTCCCTCGTGTTTCCCCCACCCCCCGCTCATGCCCTGTGTTTCCCTCGTGTTACCCCCCACCCCCCACTTATGCCCCGTGTTTCCCTCATGCTACCCCCCACCCCCCGCTCATGCCCCCTGTCTCCCTCGTGTTCCACCCACCCCCTGCCCCGTGTCTCCCTCGTGTTCCCCCCAGCCCCTGCTCGTGCCCTGTGTCTTCCTCGTGTACCACCCACCCCCCGCTCATGCCCCGTGTGTCTCCTGTTGCCCCCCACCCCCTGCTCATGCCCCGTGTGTCTCCTGTTGCCCCCCACCCCGCTTATGCCCCATGTCTTCCTCATTTACCCCCAAACCCCCGCAGTTGCCACGTGAGTCTCCTGTTGCCCCGAACCCCCGCTCATTCCCTGTGTCTCTCTCTTGTTCCCCCCACCCCCGCTCATGCCCCATGTCTCCCTCCTGTACCCCCCACCCCCCGCTGATGCCTGGTGTCTCCCTCCTGTACCCTCCACCCCCCGCTCATGCCCAGAATCTGCCCTGTTCCCCCCACCCCCCGCTCATGCCCCATGTCTCCTGTTGCCCCCCACCCCCGCTCATGCCCCGTGTCTGCCTCGTGTTTCCCCCACCCCCCACTCATGCCCCTTGCTTCCCTCGTGTTACCCTCCACCCCCACTCATGCCCCGTGTCTCCCTCGTGTTTTGTCCCCATCCCCGCTCATGCCCGTGTCTTCCTTGTGTACCCCCCGAGCCCCTGCTCATGCCCCGTGTGTCTCCTGTTGCCCCCCACCCCCGCTCATGCCCTGGGTCTCCCTCGTGTTTCCCACCACCCCACGCTCATGACCCGTGTTTCCCTCGTGTTGCCCCCCTACCCCCCACTTATGCCCTGTGTTTCCCTCGTGCTACCCCCACCACCCCGCTCATGCCCCATGTGTCTCCTGTTGCCCCACACCCCCCGCTCATGCCCTGTGTCTCCCTCATGTTCCACCCACCTCCCGCTCATGCCCTGTATCTCCCTCGTGTTCCCCCAGCCCCCGCTCGTGCCCCGTTTCTTCCTTGTGTACCACCCACCCCCGCTCATGCCCCGTGTGTCTCCTGTTGCCCCCTAACCCCCGCCTCATGCCCCGTGTGTCTCCTGTTGCCCCCCACCCCCGCTTATGCCCTGTGTCTTCCTTGGGTACCCCCCACCCCCCCGCTCATGCCCTGTGTGCCTCCTGTTGCTTGCCACCCCCCGCTCATGCCCCGTGTCTCTCTCTTGTTCCCCCCACCCCCTGCTCATGCCCCGTGTCTCCCTCCTGTACCCCCACCCCCCGCTCATGCCCAGTATCTGCCCTGTTCCCCCATCCCCCGCTCATGCCCATTTTCTCCTGTTGCCCCCCACCCCTCACTCATGCCCCGTGTCTCCCTCGTGTTCCCCCCACCCCCCGCTCGTGCCCTGTGTCTCCCTTGTGTTCTCCCCATCCCTGCTCATGCCCCATGTCTTCCTCATGTACCCCCCCACCCCCCGCTCATGTCCCGTGTGTCTCCTGTTGCCCACCAGCCCCCGCTCATGCCCAGTGTCTGCCCTGTTCCCCCCACCCCCCACTCATGCCCAGTTTATCCTGTTGCCCCCCACCCCCGCTCATGCCCTGTGTCTCCCTAGTGGTTCCGCCACCCCCCGCTCATGCCCCGTGTCTCCCTCGTGTCCCCCCCACCCCCCGCTCATGCCCTGTGTCTCCCTCGTGTTCTCCCCATCCCCGCTCATGCCCCATGTCTTCCTTGTGTACCCCCCCACCTCCCGCTTATGCCCCGATACCCTGTGTGTCTCCTGTTGCCCCCACCCCCGCTCATGCCCCATGTCTCCCCTGTTCCCCCCACCCCCCGCTCATGCCCCGTGTCTCCCCTGTTCCCCCCACCCCCCGCTCATGCCTCTTGTCTCCCTCCCGTTCCCCCCAACCCCGCTCATGCCCTGAGTCTCCCCTGTTCCCCCATACCCCTCGCTCATTCCCCGTGTCTCCCTCGTGTTTCCCCCACCCCTGCTCATGCCCTGTGTTTCCCTTGTGTTACCCCCCCGCTCATGCCCCGTGTCTCTCTCTTGTTCCCCCCACCCCCCGCTCATGCCCCATGTCGCCCTCCTGTACCCCCCACCCTGGCTCATGCCCCGTGTCTCCCTCCTGTACCCACCCCCCCACTCATGCCCCGTGTCTCCTGTTGCCCCCCACCCCCCGCTCATGCCCCGTGTGTCTCCTGTTGCCCCCCACCCCCCGCTCATGCCCCGTGTCTCCCTCGTGTTCCCCCCACCCCCCGCTCATGCCCCATGTGTCTCCTGTTGCCCCCCACCCCCCGCTCATGCACCGTGTCTCCTCGTGTCTCCCACCCACCGCTCATGCACCGTGTCTCCCTTGTGTTACTCCCCAACCCCCGCTCATGCCCTGTGTTTCCTCTGTTCCCCCAACCCCCGCTCATGCCCCGTGTCTCCCCTGTTCCACCCCTCCCCTGCTCATGCCCCGTGTCTCCCTCTGTTACCCCCCGCTCATGCCCCATGTCTCCCTCCTGTACCCCCAACCCACGCTCATGCCCCGTGTCTCCCTCCTGTACCCCCACCCCCCGCTCATGCCCTGTGTCTCCCTCGTGTTCCCCCCACCCCCGTTCATGCCCCGTGTGTCTCCTGTTGCCCCCCACCCCCTGCTCATGCCCCGTGTGTCTCCTGTTGCCCCCACCCCCCGCTTATGCCCCGTGTCTCCCTCGTGTTCCCCCCCAACCCCTGCTCATGCCCCATGTGTCTCCTGTGGCCGCCCACCCCCTGCTCATGCCCCGTGCGTCCCTCTTGTTCCCCCCACCCCCTGCTCATGCCCCGTTTTTCCCTCGTGTTACCCCCACCCCCCCTTATGCCCCGTGTTTCCCTCGTGCTACCCCCCACTCCCCGCTCATGCCCCATGTGTCTCCTGTTGCCCCCCACCCCCCGCTCATGCCCCGTGTCTCCCTCCTGTTCCACCTACCCCCCGCTCATGCCCCGTTTTTCCCTCGTGTTACCCCCACCCCCCGCTCATGCCCTGTGTCTTCCTAGTGTACCCCCCACCCCCAGCGCATGCCCTGTGTGTCTCCTATTGCCCACCACCCCCTGCTCATGCCCTGTGTGTCTCCTGTTGCCCCCCACCCCCGTGTCTTCCTTGTGTATCCCCCACCACCCGCTCATGCCCCGTGTGTCTCCTGTTGCCCCCTGCTCATGCCCCGTGTCTCTCTCTTGTTCCCCCCACCCCCTGCTCATGCCCCGTGTCTCCTTCCTGTACCCCCCACCCGCCGCTCATGCCCGTGTCTCCCTCCTGTACCCCCCGCTCATGTCCAGTATCTGCCCTGTTCCCCTCACCCCCCGCTCATGCCCCGTGTCTCCCTTGTGTTACCCCCCACCCCCTACTCATGCCCTGTGTTTCCTCTGTTCCCCCAAACCCTGCTCATCCCCCGTGTCTCCATTGTTCCACCCCACCCCCGCTCATACCCCGTGTCTCCCTCGTGTTCCCACCACCCCCGCTCATGCCCCATGTCTCCCTTGTGTTCCCCCCACCCCCCGCTCATGCTCCATGTCGCCCTCCTGTACCCCCCACCCCGGCTCATGCCCCGTGTCTCCCTCCTGTACCCACCCCCCCGCTCATGCCCCGTGTCTCCTGTTGACCCCCACCCCCCGCTCATGCCCCGTGTGTCTCCTTTTGCCCCCCACCCCCCGCTCATGCCTCGTGTCTCCCTCGTGTTTCCCCCACCCACCGCTCATGCCCCATGTGTCTCCTGTTGCCCCGCACCCACCGCTCATGCACCGTGTCTCCCTCGTGTCTCCCACCCACCGCTCATGCCCCGTGTCTCCCTTGTGTTACTCCCCACCCCCCTCTCATGCCCTGTGTTTCCTCTGTTCCCCCAACCCCCGCTCATGCCCCGTGTCTCCCCTGTTCCACCCCACCCCCGTTCATGCCCTGTGTCTCCCCTGTTCCACCCCACCCCCGCTCATGCCCCGTGTCTCCCTCCTGTTACCCCCGCTCATGCCCCATATCTCCCTCCTGTACCCCCCAACCCACGCTCATGCCCCGTGTCTCCCTCCTGTACTCCCACCCCCCGCTCATGCCCCGTGTGTCTCCTGTTGCCCCCCACCCCCTGCTCATGCCCCGTGTGTATCCTGTTGCTCCCCACCCCCCGCTCATGCCCCGTGTCTCCCTCGTGTTCCCCCCGCCCCCCGCTCATGCCCCGTGTGTCTCCTGTGGCCGCACACCCCCTGCTCAAGCCCCGTGCATCCCTCGTGTTCCCCCCACCCCCTGCTCATGCCCCGTTTTTACCTCATGTTACCCCCACCCCCCGCTTATGCCCGTGTTTCCCTCGTGCTACCCCCCACCCCTCGGTCATGCCCCATGTGTCTCCTGTTGCCCCCACCCCCCGCTCATGCCCTGTGTCTCCCTCGTTTTCCACCCACCCCCACTCATGCCCCGTGTTTCCCTCGTGTTACCCCCGCTCATGCCCCGTGTCTTCCTAGAGTACCCCCCACCCCCTGCGCATGCCCCGTGTGTCTCCTATTGCCCACCACACCCACTTATGCTCCGTGTCTTCCTCGTGTACCCCCACCACCCGCTCATGCCCCGTGTGTCTCCTGTTGCTCCCCGCTCATGCCCCGTGTCTCTCTCTTGTTCCCCCCACCACCACTCATGCCCCGTGTCTCCCTCCTGTACCCCCCACCCCCCGCTCATGCCCGTATCTCCCTCCTGTACCCCGCGCTCATGTCCAGTATCTGCCCTGTTCCCCCACCCCCCGCTCATGCCCCGTGTCTCCCTTGTGTTACCCCCCACCCCCTACTCATGCCCTGTGTTTCCTCTGTTCCCCCAACCCCTGCTCATGCCCCGTGTCTCCATTGTTCCACCCCACCCCCGCTCATACCCCGTGTCTCCCTCGTGTTACCCCCCCACCCCCCGCTCATGCCCCGTGTCTCCCTCGTGTTCCCCCCACCCCCGCTCATGCCCCATGTCTCCCTTGTGTTCCCCCCACCCCCCGCTCATGCCCCATGTCGCCCTCCTGTACCCCCCACGCTCATGCCCCGTGTGTCTCCTGTTGCCCCCCACCCCCCGCTCACGCCCCGTGTCTCCCTCGTCTTTCCCCCACCCACCGCTCATGCCCCATGTGTCTCCTGTTGCCCCCCACCCCCCGCTCATGCACCGTGTCTCCCTCGTGTCTCCCACCCACCGCTCATGCCCGTGTCTCCCTTGTGTTACTCCCCACCCCCCGCTCATGCCCTGTGTTTCCTCTGTTCCCCCAACCCCCGCTCATGCCCCGTGTCTCCCCTGTTCCACCCCACCCCCGCTCATGCCCCGTGTCTCCCCTGTTCCACCCCACCCCCGCTCATGCCCCGTGTCTCCCTCCTGTTACCCCCGCTCATGCCCCATATCTCCCTCCTGTACCCCGCCAACCCACGCCCATGCCCCGTGTCTCCCTCCTGTACTCCCACCCCCCGCTCATGCCCCGTGTGTCTCCTGTTGCCCCCCACCCCCTGCTCATGCCCCATGTGTCTCCTGTGGCAGCACACCCCCTGCTCAAGCCCCGTGCATCCCTCGTGTTCCCCCCACCCCCTGCTCATGCCCCGTTTTCCCCTCGTGTTACCCCCACCCCCCGCTTATGCCCCGTGTTTCCCTCGTGCTACCCCCCACACCTCGCTCATGCCCCATGTGTCTCCTGTTGCCCCCACCCCCCGCTCATGCCCTGTGTCTCCCTCGTTTTCCACCCACCCCCACTCATGCCCCGTGTTTCCCTCGTGTTACCCCCACCCCCCGCTCATGCCCCGTGTCTTCCTAGAGTACCCCCCACCCCCTGCGCATGCCGTGTGTGTCTCCTATTGCCCACCACCCCCGCTTATGCTCCGTGTCTTCCTCGTGTACCCCCACCACCCGCTCATGCCCCGTGTGTCTCCTGTTGCCCCCGCTCATGCCCCGTGTCTCTCTCTTGTTCCCCCCACCCCCCATTCATGCCCGTGTCTCCCTCCTTACCCCCCAACCTCGCTCATGCCCGTATCTCCCTCCTGTACCCCACGCTCATGTCCAGTATCTGCCCTGTTCCCCCCACCCCCTACTCATGCCCTGTGTTTCCTCTGTTCCCCCCAACCCCCGCTCATGCCCTGTGTCTCCATTGTTCCACCCCACCCCCGCTCATGCCCCGTGTCTCCCTCATGTTACCCCCCACCCCCCGCTCATGCCCCGTGTCGCCCTCGTGTTCCCCGCACCCCTGCTCATGCCCCATATCTCCCTCGTGTTCCCCCCACCCCCCGCTCATGCCCCATGTCGCCCTCCTGTACCCCCCACCCCGGCTCATGCCCCATGTCTCCTGTTTCCCCCCACCCCCCGCTCATGCCCCGTGTGTCTCCTGTTGCCCCCCACCCCCCGCTCATGCCCCGTGTCTCCCTCGTGTTCCCCCCACCCCTCGCTCATGCCCCATGTGTCTCCTGTTGCCCCCCACCCCCCGCTCATGCACCGTGTCTCCCTTGTGTCTCCCACCCACCGCTCATGCCCCGTGTCTCCCTTGTGTTACTCCCCACCCCCCGCTCATGCCCTGTGTTTCCTCTGTTCCCCCAACTCCCGCTCATGCCCCATGTCTCCCCTGTTCCACCCCAACCCCGCTCATGCCCCGTGTCTCCCTCCTGTTACACCCGCTCATGCCCCATGTCTCCCTCCTGTACCCCCCAACCCACGCTCATGCCCCATGTCTCCCTCCTGTACCCCCACCCCCTGCTCATGCCCCGTGTCTCCCTCGTGTTACCCCCCACCCCCTGCTCATGCCCCGTGTGTCTCCTGTTGCCCCCCACCCCCTGCTCATGCCCCGTGTGTCTCCTGTTGCCCTCCACCCCCGCTCATGCCCCGTGTCTCCCTTGTGTTACCCCCCACCCCCCACTCATGCCCTGTGTTTCCTCTGTTCCCCCAACCCCCGCTCATGCCCTGTGTCTCCCCTGTTCCACCCCACCCCCGCTCATGCCCCGTGTCTCCCTCGTGTTACCCCCCACCCCCCGCTCATGCCCGTGTCTCCCTCGTGTTCCCCCCACCCACCGCTCATGCCCCGTGTCTCCCTCGTGTTCCCCCCACCCCCCGCTCATGCCCATGTCTCCCTCCTGTACCCCCCCACCCCCCGCTCATGCCCCGTGTCTCCCTCCTGTACCCCCACCCCCCCTCATGCCCCGTGTCTCCCTCATGTTCCCCCAACCCCCGCTCATGCCCCGTGTGTCTCCTGTGGCCGCCCTTCCCCTGCTCATGCCCTGTGTGTCCCTCGTGTTCCCCCCACCCCGTGCTCATGCCCCGTTTTTCCCTCGTGTTACCCCCACCCCCCGCTTATGGCCCGTGTTTCCCTCGTGCTACCCCCTACCCCCCTGCTCATGCCCCATGTGTCTCCTGTTGCCCCCTACCCCCCGCTCATGCCCCGTGTCTCCCTCGTGTTCCATCCACCCCTGCTCATGCCCCGTGTTTCCCTCGTGTTACCCCCACCCCCCACTCATGCCCCGTGTCTTCCTCGTGTATCCCCCACCCCCCACGAATGCCCCGTGTGTCTCCTATTGCCCACCACCCCCTGCTCATGCCCCGTGTGTCTCCTGTTGCCCCCCACCCCCGCTTATGCCCCGTGTCTTCCATGTGTACCCCCACCCCCCCGCTCATGCCCCGTGTGTCTCCTGTTGCCCCCCACCCCCCGCTCATGCCCCGTGTCTCTCTCTTGTTCCCCCCACCCTCCGCTCATGCCCCGTGTCTCCCTCCTGTACCCCCCACCCCCCGCTCATGTCTGTGTCTCCCTCCTGTACCCCTCACCACCCGCTCATGCCAAGTATCTGCCCTGTTCACCCCACCCCCACTCATACCCTCATGCCCCATGTCTCCTGATGCCCCCCACCCCCCGCTCATGCCCTGTATCTCCCTCGTTTTCCACCCACCCCCACTCATGCCCCGTGTTTCCCTCGTGTTACCCCCACCCCCCGCTCATGCCCCGTGTCTTCCTAGAGTACCCCCCACCCCCTGCGCATGCCCCGTGTGTCTCCTATTGCCCACCACACCCGCTTATGCTCCGTGTCTTCCTCGTGTACCCCCACCACCCGCTCATGCCCCGTGTGTCTCCTGTTGCCCCCCGCTCATGCCCCGTGTCTCTCTCTTGTTCCCACCACCCCCACTCATGCCCCGTGTCTCCCTCCTGTACCCCCCAGCCCCCGCTCATGCCCGTATCTCCCTCCTGTACCCCGCGCTCATGTCCAGTATCTGCCCTGTTCCCCCCACCCCCCGCTCATGCCCCATGTCTCCCTTGTGTTACCCCCCACCCCCTACTCATGCCCTGTGTTTCCTCTGTTCCCCCAACCCCTGTTCATACCCCGTGTCTCCATTGTTCCACCCCACCCCCGCTCATACCCTGTGCCTCCCTCGTGTTACCCCCCACCCCCCGCTCATGCCCCGTGTCTCCCTCGTGTTCCCCCCACCCCCGCTCATGCCCCATGTCTCCCTTGGTTTCCCCCCACCCCCCGCTCATGCCCCATGTCGCCCTCCTGTACCCCCCACCCCGGCTCATGCCCCATGTCGCTCTCCTGTACCCCCCAACCCCTGCTCATGCCCCGTGTGTCTCCTGTTGCCCCCCACCCCCCGCTCATGCCCCGTGTCTCCCTCGTGTTTCCCCCACCCACCGCTCATGCCCCATGTGTCTCCTGTTGCCCCCCACCCCCCGCTCATGCACCGTGTCTCCCTCGTGTCTCCCACCCACCGCTCATGCCCCGTGTCTCCCTTGTGTTACTCCCCACCCCCCGCTCATGCCCTGTGTTTCCTCTGTTCCCCCAACCCCCGCTCATGCCCCGTGTCTCCCCTGTTCCACCCCACCCCCGCTCATGCCCCGTGTCTCCCCTGTTCCACCCCACCCCCGCTCATGCCCCGTGTCTCCCTCCTGTTACCCCCTCTCATGCCCCATATCTCCCTTCTGTACCCCCCCAACCCACGCTCATGCCCCGTGTCTCCCTCCTGTACTCCCACCCCCCGCTCATGCCCCGTGTGTCTCCTGTTGCCCCCCACCCCCTGCTCATGCCCCGTGTGTCTCCTGTTGCTCCCCACCCCCCGCTCATGCCCCGTGTCTCCCTTGTGTTCCCCCCAACCCCCGCTCATGCCCCGTGTGTCTCCTGTGGCCGCACACCTCCTGCTCAAGCCCCGTGCATCCCTCGTGTTCCCCCCACCCCCTGCTCATGCCCTGTTTTTCCCTCATGTTACCCCCACCCCCCGCTCATGCCCTGTGTCTCCCTCGTTTTCCACCCACCCCCACTCATGCCCCGCGTTTCCCTCGTGTTACCCCCACCCCCCGCTCATGCCCCGTGTCTTCCTAGAGTACCCCCTGCGCATGCCGTGTGTGTCTCCTATTGCCCACCACCCCCGCTTATGCTCCGTGTCTTCCTCGTGTACCCCCACCACCCGCTCATGCCCCGTGTGTCTCCTGTTGCCCCCCGCTCATGCCCCTTGTCTCTCTCTTGTTCCCCCCACCCCCCACTCATGCCCGTGTCTCCCTCCTGTACCCCACACCCCCCGCTCATGCCCCATGTCTCCATTGTTCCACCCCACTCCCGCTCATGCCCCGTGTCTCCCTCGTGTTACCCCCCACCCCCCGCTCATGCCCCGTGTCTCCCTTGTGTTCCCCCCACCCCCCGCTCATGCCCCATGTCGCCCTCCTGTACCCCCCACCCCGGCTCATGCCCTGTGTCTCCCTCCTGTACCCACCCCCCCGCTCATGCCCCATGTCTCCTGTTGCCCCCCACCCTCCGCTCATGCCCCGTGTGTCTCCTGTTGCCCCCCACCCCCCGCTCATGCCCCGTGTCTCCCTCGTGTTCCCCCCACCCCCCGCTCATGCCCCATGTGTCTCCTGTTGCCCCCCACCCCCCACTCATGCACCGTGTCTCCCTTGTGTCTCCCACCCACCGCTCATGCCCCGTGTCTCCCTTGTGTTACTCCCCACCCCCCGCTCATGCCCTGTGTTTCCTCTGTTCCCCCAACCCCCGCTCATGCCCCATGTCTCCCCTGTTCCACCCCACCCCCGCTCATGCCCCGTGTCTCCCTCCTGTTACCCCCCGCTCATGCCCCATGTCTCCCTCCTGTACCCCCCCAACCCACGCTCATGCCCCGTGTCTCCCTCCTGTACCCCCACCCCCCCTCATGTCCCATGTCTCCCTCATGTTCCCCCAACCCCCCGCTCATGCCCCGTGTGTCTCCTGTGGCCGCCCTTCCCCTGCTCATGCCCCGTGTGTCCCTCGTGTTCCCCCCACCCCCTGCTCATGCCCCGTTTTTCCCTCGTGTTTCCCCCACCCCCCGCTTATGGCCCGTGTTTCCCTCGTGCTACCCCCTACCCCCCTGCTCATGCCCCATGTGTCTCCTGTTGCCCCCTACCCCCCGCTCATGCCCTGTGTCTCCCTCGTGTTCCATCCACCCCTGCTCATGCCCCCTGTTTCCCTCATGTTACCCCCACCCCCCACTCATGCCCCGTGTCTTCCTCGTGTATCCCCCACCCCCCGCGAATGCCCCGTGTGTCTCCTATTGCCCACCACCCCCTGCTCATGCCCCGTGTGTCTCCTGTTGCACCCCACCCCCGCTTATGCCCCGTGTCTTCCATGTGTACCCCCAACCCCCCGCTCATGCCCCGTGTGTCTCCTGTTCCCCCCCACCCCCCGCTCATGCCCTGTGTCTCTCTCTTGTTCCCCCCACCCCCCGCTCATGCCAAGTATCTGCCCTGTTCACCCCACCCCCACTCATACCCTCATGCCCCATGTCTCCTGATGCCCCCCAGCCCCCGCTCATGCCCTGTGTCTCCCTCGTGTTTCCCCCACCCCCCGCTCATGCCTCGTGTTTCCCTCGTGTTACCCCCCACGCCCCGCTCATGCCCCGTGTCTCCCTCATGTTCCCCCCACCCCCTGCTCATGCCCCGTGTCTCCCTCGTGTTCTCCCCATCCGCGCTCATGCCCCGTGTCTTCCTCGTGTGCCCCACCACCCCCGCTCATGCCCTGTGTGTCTCTTGTTACCCCCCACCCCCTACTCATGCCCTGTGTTTCCTCTGTTCCCCCAACCCCTGTTCATGCCCCGTGTCTCCATTGTTCCACCCCACCCCCGCTCATACCCTGTGCCTCCCTCGTGTTACCCCCCCACCCCCCGCTCATGCCCCGTGTCTCCCTCGTGTTCCCCCCACCCCCGCTCATGCCCCATGTCTCCCTTGGTTTCCCCCCACCCCCCGCTCATGCCCCATGTCGCCCTCCTGTACCCCCCACCCCGGCTCATGCCCCATGTCGCCCTCCTGTACCCCCCAACCCCTGCTCATGCCCCGTGTGTCTCCTGTTGCCCCCCACCCCCCGCTCATGCCCCGTGTCTCCCTCGTGTTTCCCCCACCCACCGCTCATGCCCCATGTGTCTCCTGTTGCCCCCCA
Source organism: Ambystoma mexicanum (assembly GCF_040938575.1). Classification (NCBI taxonomy): domain Eukaryota; kingdom Metazoa; phylum Chordata; class Amphibia; order Caudata; family Ambystomatidae; genus Ambystoma; species Ambystoma mexicanum. The sequence goes on along the minus strand of NC_090929.1, from coordinate 1,269,408,428 downwards.
CCCCCCGCTCATGCACCGTGTCTCCCTCGTGTCTCCCACCCACCGCTCATGCCCCGTGTCTCCCTTGTGTTACTCCCCACCCCCCGCTCATGCCCTGTGTTTCCTCTGTTCCCCCAACCCCCGCTCATGCCCCGTGTCTCCCCTGTTCCACCCCACCCCCGCTCATGCCCCGTGTCTCCCCTGTTCCACCCCACCCCCGCTCATGCCCCGTGTCTCCCTCCTGTTACCCCCTCTCATGCCCCATATCTCCCTTCTGTACCCCCCCAACCCACGCTCATGCCCCGTGTCTCCCTCCTGTACTCCCACCCCCCGCTCATGCCCCGTGTGTCTCCTGTTGCTCCCCACCCCCCGCTCATGCCCCGTGTCTCCCTTGTGTTCCCCCCAACCCCCGCTCATGCCCCGTGTGTCTCCTGTGGCCGCACACCTCCTGCTCAAGCCCCGTGCATCCCTCGTGTTCCCCCCACCCCCTGCTCATGCCCTGTTTTTCCCTCATGTTACCCCCACCCCCCGCTCATGCCCTGTGTCTCCCTCGTTTTCCACCCACCCCCACTCATGCCCCGCGTTTCCCTCGTGTTACCCCCACCCCCCGCTCATGCCCCGTGTCTTCCTAGAGTACCCCCCACCCCCTGCGCATGCCGTGTGTCTCCTATTGCCCACCACCCCCGCTTATGCTCCGTGTCTTCCTCGTGTACCCCCACCACCCGCTCATGCCCCGTGTGTCTCCTGTTGCCCCCCGCTCATGCCCCTTGTCTCTCTCTTGTTCCCCCCTCCCCCCACTCATGCCCGTGTCTCCCTCCTGTACCCCACACCCCCCGCTCATGCCCCATGTCTCCATTGTTCCACCCCACTCCCGCTCATGCCCCGTGTCTCCCTCGTGTTACCCCCCACCCCCCGCTCATGCCCCGTGTCTCCCTTGTGTTCCCCCCACCCCCCGCTCATGCCCCATGTCGCCCTCCTGTACCCCCCACCCCGGCTCATGCCCTGTGTCTCCCTCCTGTACCCACCCCCCCGCTCATGCCCCATGTCTCCTGTTGCCCCCCACCCTCCGCTCATGCCCCGTGTGTCTCCTGTTGCCCCCCACCCCCCGCTCATGCCCCGTGTCTCCCTCGTGTTCCCCCCACCCCCCGCTCATGCCCCATGTGTCTCCTGTTGCCCCCCACCCCCCACTCATGCACCGTGTCTCCCTTGTGTCTCCCACCCACCGCTCATGCCCCGTGTCTCCCTTGTGTTACTCCCCACCCCCCGCTCATGCCCTGTGTTTCCTCTGTTCCCCCAACCCCCGCTCATGCCCCATGTCTCCCCTGTTCCACCCCACCCCCGCTCATGCCCCGTGTCTCCCTCCTGTTACCCCCCGCTCATGCCCCATGTCTCCCTCCTGTACCCCCCCAACCCACGCTCATGCCCCGTGTCTCCCTCCTGTACCCCCACCCCCCCTCATGTCCCATGTCTCCCTCATGTTCCCCCAACCCCCCGCTCATGCCCCGTGTGTCTCCTGTGGCCGCCCTTCCCCTGCTCATGCCCCGTGTGTCCCTCGTGTTCCCCCCACCCCCTGCTCATGCCCCGTTTTTCCCTCGTGTTTCCCCCACCCCCCGCTTATGGCCCGTGTTTCCCTCGTGCTACCCCCTACCCCCCTGCTCATGCCCCATGTGTCTCCTGTTGCCCCCTACCCCCCGCTCATGCCCTGTGTCTCCCTCGTGTTCCATCCACCCCTGCTCATGCCCCCTGTTTCCCTCATGTTACCCCCACCCCCCACTCATGCCCCGTGTATCCCCCACCCCCGCGAATGCCCCGTGTGTCTCCTATTGCCCACCACCCCCTGCTCATGCCCCGTGTGTCTCCTGTTGCACCCCACCCCCGCTTATGCCCTGTGTCTTCCATGTGTACCCCCAACCCCCCGCTCATGCCCCGTGTGTCTCCTGTTGCCCCCCACCCCCCGCTCATGCCCTGTGTCTCTCTCTTGTTCCCCCCACCCCCCGCTCATGCCAAGTATCTGCCCTGTTCACCCCACCCCCACTCATACCCTCATGCCCCATGTCTCCTGATGCCCCCCAGCCCCCGCTCATGCCCTGTGTCTCCCTCGTGTTTCCCCCACCCCCGCTCATGCCTCGTGTTTCCCTCGTGTTACCCCCACACCCCGCTCATGCCCCGTGTCTCCCTCATGTTCCCCCCACCCCCTGCTCATGCCCCGTGTCTCCCTCGTGTTCTCCCCATCCGCGCTCATGCCCCGTGTCTTCCTCGTGTGCCCCACCACCCCCGCTCATGCCCTGTGTGTCTCTTGTTGCCCCCCACACCCGGCTCATGCCCCGTGTCTCCCTCGTGTTCCTCCCCACCCCTCGCTCATTTCCTGTGTGTCTCCTGTTGCCCCCCACCCCTCGCTCATGCCCCGTGTCTCCCTCATGTTCCCCCCACCCCCCGCTCATGTCCCGTGTCTCCCTCGTGTTCTCCCCATCCGCGCTCATGCCCCGTGTCTTCCTCGTGTGCCCCCCCACCCCCCGCTCATGCCCTGTGTGTCTCCTGTTGCCCCCCACACCCGGCTCATGCCCCGTGTCTCCCTCGTGTTCCTCCCCACCCCTCGCTCATTTCCTGTGTGTCTCCTGTTGCCCCCAACCCGCGCTCATGCCCTGTGTCTCCCTCGTGTTCCGCCCACCCCCCGCTCATGCCCCGTGTTTCCCTCGTGTTACCCCCCACCCCGCTCATGCCCCGTGTCTCCCTCGTGTTCCCAGAGCCCCCGCTCATGCCCTGTGTCTTCCTCGTGTACCCCCCACCCCCCGCTCATGCCCCGTGTGTCTCCTGTTGCCCCCCACCCGCTGCTCATGCCCCGTGTGTCTCTTGTTGCCCCCCACCCCCGCTTATGCCCCATGTCTTCCTCGTGCACCCCCAACCCCCCGCAGTTGCCCCGTGTGTCTCCTGTTGCCCCTCACCCCCGCTTATTCCCCGTGTCTCTCTCTTGTTCCCCCCAACCCCACTCATGCCCCGTGTCTCCCTCCTGTACTCCCCACCCACCCCCCGCTCATGCCCCGTGTCTCCCTCCTGTACCCTCCACCCCCGCTCATGCCCAGTATCTGCCCTGTTCCCCCACCCCCAGCTCATGCCCCGTGTCTCCTGTTGACCCCCACCCCCGCTCATGCCCCGTGTCTCCCTCATGTTTCCCTCACCCCCCGCTCATGCCCCGTGTTTCCCTCGTGTTACCCTCCACCCCCCGCTCATGCCCCGTGTCTCCCTCGTGTTCCCCCCACCCCCACTCATGCCTCGTGTCTCCCTCGTGTTCTCCCCATCCCCGCTCATACCCTGTGTCTTCCTTGTGTACCCCCCCAGCCCCTGCTCATGCCTCATGCCCTGTGTGTCTCCTGTTGCCCCCCACCCCCGCTCCTGCCCTGGGTCTCCCTCGTGTTTCCCCCCACCCCCCGCTCATGACTTGTGTTTCCATCGTGTTACCCCCTACCCCCCACTTATGCCCCGTGTTTCCCTCGTGCTACCCCCACCACCCCGCTCATGCCCCATGTTTCTCCTGTTGCCCCCCACCCCCCGCTCATGCCCCGTGTCTCCCTCATGTTCCACCCACCTCCCGCTCATGCCCCGTGTTTCCCTCGTGTTAGCCCCCACCACCCACTCATGCCCCGTGTCTCCCTCTTGTTCCCCCAGCCCCCGCTTGTGCCCCGTGTCTTCCTTGTGTACCCCCCACCCCCGCTCATGCCCCGTGTGTCTCCTGTTGCCCCCCAACCCCCGCTCATGCCCAGTGTGTCTCCTGTTGCCCCCACCCCCGCTTATGCCCCGTGTCTTCCTTGTGTACCCTCCACCCCCAGCTCATGCCCTGTGTGTCTCTCTTGTTCCCCCACCCCCCACTCATTCCCCATGTCTCTCTCTTGTTCCCACCACCCCCTGCTCATGCCCCGTGTCTCCCTCCTGTACCCCCCACCCCCGCTCATACCCGTGTCTCCCTCCTGTACCCCCCGCTCATGTCCAGTATCTGCCCTGTTCCCCCCACCCCCCGCTCATGCCCCGTGTCTCCCTTGTTTTACCCCCACCCCCTACTCATCCCCTGTGTTTCCTCTGTTCCCCCAAACCCCCGCTCATGCCCCGTGTCTCCATTGTTCCACCCCACCCCCGCTCATGCCCCGTGTTTCCCTCGTGTTACCCCCCACCCCCCGCTCATGCCCCGTGTCTCCCTCGTGTTCCCCCCACCCCTGCTCATGCCCCATGTCTCCCTCGTGTTCCCCCCACCCCCCGCTCATGCCCCGTGTCTCCCTCCTGTACCCACCTCCCGCTCATGCCCCGTGTCTCCCTCGTGTTCCCCCAGCCCCCGCTTGTGCCCCGTGTCTTCCTTGTGTACCCCCCACCCCCGCTCATGCCCCGTGTGTCTCCTGTTGCCCCCCAAACCCCGCTCATGCCCCGTGTGTCTCCTGTTGCCCCCCACCCCCGCTTATGCCCCGTGTCTTCCTCGTGTACCCCCCACCCCTCGCTCATGCCCTGTGTGTCTCCTGTTGCCCGCCACCCCCGCTCATGCCCCGTGTCTCTCTCTTGTTCCCCCACCCCTTGTTCATGCCCCGTCTCTCCCTCCTGTTTCCCCCACCCCCCGCTCATGCCCTGTGTCTCTCTCTTGTTCCCACCACCCCCCGCTCATGCCCCGTGTCTCCCTCCTGTACCCCCCACCCCCCGCTCATGCCCGTGTCTCCCTCCTGTACCCCCCGCTCATGTCCAGTATCTGCCCTGTTCCCCCCACCCCCTGCTCATGCCCCGTGTCTCCCTTGTGTTACCCCGCACCCCCTACTCATGCCCTGTGTTTCCTCTGTTCCCCCCAACCCCCGCTCATGCCCCGTGTCTCCATTGTTCCACCCCACCCCCGCTTATGGCCCGTGTTTCCCTCGTGCTACCCCCTACCCCCCTGCTCATGCCCCATGTGTCTCCTGTTGCCCCCTACCCCCCGCTCATGCCCCGTGTCTCCCTCGTGTTCCATCCACCCCTGCTCATGCCCCCTGTTTCCCTCATGTTACCCCCACCCCCCACTCATGCCCCGTGTCTTCCTCGTGTATCCCCCACCCCCCGCGAATGCCCCGTGTGTCTCCTATTGCCCACCACCCCCTGCTCATGCCCCGTGTGTCTCCTGTTGCCCCCCACCCCCGCTTATGCCCCGTGTCTTCCATGTGTACCCCCAACCCCCTGCTCATGCCCCGTGTGTCTCCTGTTGCCCCCCACCCCCCGCTCATGCCCCGTGTCTCTCTCTTGTTCCCCCACCCCCCGCTCATGCCAAGTATCTGCCCTGTTCACCCCACCCCCACTCATACCCTCATGCCCCATGTCTCCTGATGCCCCCCAGCCCCCGCTCATGCCCTGTGTCTCCCTCGTGTTTCCCCCACCCCCCGCTCATGCCTCGTGTTTCCCTCGTGTTACCCCCCACGCCCCGCTCATGCCCCGTGTCTCCCTCATGTTCCCCCCACCCCCTGCTCATGCCCCGTGTCTCCCTCGTGTTCTCCCCATCCGCGCTCATGCCCCGTGTCTTCCTCGTGTGCCCCACCACCCCCGCTCATGCCCTGTGTGTCTCTTGTTGCCCCCCACACCCGGCTCATGCCCCGTGTCTCCCTCGTGTTCCTCCCCACCCCTCGCTCATTTCCTGTGTGTCTCCTGTTGCCCCCCACCCCTCGCTCATGCCCCGTGTCTCCCTCATGTTCCCCCCACCCCCCGCTCATGTCCCGTGTCTCCCTCGTGTTCTCCCCATCCGCGCTCATGCCCCGTGTCTTCCTCGTGTCCCCCCCACCCCCCGCTCATGCCCTGTGTGTCTCCTGTTGCCCCCCACACCCGGCTCATGCCCCGTGTCTCCCTCGTGTTCCTCCCCACCCCTCGCTCATTTCCTGTGTGTCTCCTGTTGCCCCCCAACCCGCGCTCATGCCCCGTGTCTCCCTCGTGTTCCACCCACCCCCGCTCATGCCCTGTGTTTCCCTCGTGTTACCCCCCACCCCGCTCATGCCCCGTGTCTCCCTCGTGTTCCCAGAGCCCCCGCTCATGCCCTGTGTCTTCCTCGTGTACCCCCCACCCCCCGCTCAGCCCCGTGTGTCTCCTGTTGCCCCCCACCCCATGCTCATGCCCCGTGTGTCTCCTGTTGCCCCCCACCCCCGCTTATGCCCCATGTCTTCCTCGTGCACCCCCAACCCCCCGCAGTTGCCCCGTGTGTCTCCTGGTGCCCCTCACCCCCGCTTATTCCCCGTGTCTCTCTCTTGTTCCCCCCAACCCCACTCATGCCCCGTGTCTCCCTTCTGTACTCCCCACCCACCCCCCGCTCATGCCCCGTGTCTCCCTCCTGTACCCTCCACCCCCCGCTCATGCCCAGTATCTGCCCTGTTCCCCCACCCCCAGCTCATGCCCCGTGTCTCCTGTTGACCCCCACCCCCGCTCATGCCCCGTGTCTCCCTCATGTTTCCCTCACCCCCCGCTCATGCCCCGTGTTTCCCTCGTGTTACCCTCCACCCCCCGCTCATGCCCCGTGTCTCCCTCGTGTTCCCCCCACCCCCACTCATGCCTCGTGTCTCCCTTGTGTTCTCCCCATCCCCGCTCATACCCCGTGTCTTCCTTGTGTACCCCCCAGCCCCTGCTCATGCCTCATGCCCTGTGTTTCTCCTGTTGCCCCCCACCCCCGCTCCTGCCCTGGGTCTCCCTCGTCTTTCCCCCCACCCCCCGCTCATGACCTGTGTTTCCATCGTGTTACCCCCTACCCCCCACTTATGCCCCGTGTTTCCCTCGTGCTACCCCCCACCACCCCGCTCATGCCCCATGTTTCTCCTGTTGCCCCCCACCCCCCGCTCATGCCCCGTGTCTCCCTCGTGTTCCACCCACCTCCCGCTCATGCCCCGTGTTTCCCTCGTGTTAGCCCCCACCACCCACTCATGCCCCGTGTCTCCCTCTTGTTCCCCCAGCCCCCGCTTGTGCCCCGTGTCTTCCTTGTGTACCCCCCACCCCCGCTCATGCCCCCTGTGTCTCCTGTTGCCCCCAACCCCCGCTCATGCCCAGTGTGTCTCCTGTTGCCCCCACCCCCGCTTATGCCCCGTGTCTTCCTCGTGTACCCCCCACCCCCCGCTCATGCCCTGTGTGTCTCTCTTGTTCCCCCACCCCCCACTCATGCCCCATGTCTCTCTCTTGTTCCCACCACCCCCTGCTCATGCCCCGTGTCTCCCTCCTGTACCCCCCACCCCCGCTCATACCCGTGTCTCCCTCCTGTACCCCCCGCTCATGCCCCGTGTCTCCCTTGTTTTACCCCCCACCCCCTACTCATCCCCTGTGTTTCCTCTGTTCCCCCAAACCCCCGCTCATGCCCCGTGTCTCCATTGTTCCACCCCACCCCCGCTCATGCCCCGTGTTTCCCTCGTGTTACCCCCCACCCCCCGCTCATGCCCCGTGTCTCCCTCGTGTTGCCCCCACCCCCGCTCATGCCCCATGTCTCCCTCGTGTTCCCCCCACCCCCTGCTCATGCCCCGTGTCTCCCTCCTGTACCCACCCCCGCTCATGCCCCGTGTCTCCCTCGTGTTCCACCCACCTCCCGCTCATGCCCCGTGTCTCCCTCGTGTTCCCCCGAGCCCCCGCTTGTGCCCCGTGTCTTGCTTGTGTACCCCCCACCCCCGCTCATGCCCCGTGTGTCTCCTGTTGCCCCCCAAACCCTGCTCATGCCCCGTGTGTCTCCTGTTGCCCCCCACCCCCGCTTATGCCCCGTGTCTTCCTCGTGTACCCCCCACCCCTCGCTCATGCCCTGTGTGTCTCCTGTTGCCCGCCACCCCCGCTCATGCCCCGTGTCTCTCTCTTGGTCCCCCACCCCTTGTTCATGCCCCGTCTCTCCCTCCTGTTTCCCCCACCCCCCGCTCATGCCCTGTGTCTCTCTCTTGTTCCCACCACCCCCCGCTCATGCCCCGTGTCTCCCTCCTGTACCCCCCACCCCCCGCTCATGCCCGTGTCTCCCTCCTGTACCCCCCGCTCATGTCCAGTATCTGCCCTGTTCCCCCCACCCCCCGCTCATGCCCCGTGTCTCCCTTGTGTTACCCCCCACCCCCTACTCATGCCCTGTGTTTCCTCTGTTCCCCCAACCCCCGCTCATGCCCCGTGTCTCCATTGTTCCACCCCACCCCCGCTCATGCCCCGTGTCTCCCTCGTGTCACCCCCCACCCCCCGCTCATGCCCCGTGTCTCCCTCGTGTTCCCCCCACCCCGCTCATGCCCCATGTCTCCCTCGTGTTCCCCCCACCCCCCGCTCATGCCTCATGTCGCCCTCCTGTACCCCCCACCCCGGCTCATGCCCCGTGTCTACCTCCTGTACCCATCCCCCGCTCATGCCCCGTGTCTCCTGTTGCCCCCCAGTCCACGCTCATGCCCCGTGTGTCTCCTGTTGCCCCCCACCCCCCGCTCATGCCCCGTGTCTCCCTCGTGTTCCCCACACCCCCCGCTCATGCCCCATGTGTCTCCTCTTGCCCCCCGCTCATGCACCGTGTCTCCCTCGTGTCTCCCACCCACCGCTCATGCCCCGTGTCTCCCTTGTGTTACTCCCCACCCCCCGCTCATGCCCTGTGTTTCCTCTGTTCCCCCATCCCCCGCTCATGCCCTGTGTCTCCCCTGTTCCACCCCACCCCCGCTCATGCCCCGTGTCTCCCTCCTGTTACCCCCTGCTCATGCCCCGTGTCTCCCTCCTGTACCCCCACCCCCCCTCATTCCCCGTGTCTCCCTCGTGTTCCCCCCCACCCCCGCTCATGCCCCGTGTGTTTACTGTGGCCGCCCACCCCCTGCTCATGCCCCGTGCGTCCCTCGTGTTCCCCCCTGCTCATGCCCCATGTCTCCCTCCTGTACCCCCCAATCCACGCTCATGCCCCGTGTCTCCCTCCTGTAACCCCACCCCCCGCTCATGCCCCGTGTCTCCCTCGTGTTCCCCCCTACCCCCCGCTCATGCCCCGTGTGTCTCCTGTTGCCCCCCACCCCCTGCTCATGCCCCGCCTGTCTCCTGTGGCCGCCCACCCCCTGCTCATGCCCCGTTTTCCCTCGTGTTACCCCCACCCCCCGCTTATGCCCTGTGTTTCCCTCGTGCTACCCCCCACCCTCCGCTCATGCCCCATGTGTCTCCTGTTGCCCCCCACCCCCGCTCATGCCCTGTGTCTCCCTTGTGTTCCACTCACCCCCCGCTCATGCCCCGTGTTTCCCTCGTGTTACCCCCACCCCCCGCTCATGCCCCGTGTCTTCCTAGTGTACCCCCCACCCCCCGCGCATGCCCCGTGTGTCTCCTATTGCCCACCACCCCCTGCTCATGCCCCGTGTGTCTCCTGTTGCCCCCACCCCCGCTTATGCCCCGTTTCTTCCTCGTGTACCCCCCACCACCCGCTCATGCCCCGTGTGTCTCCTGTTGCCCCCTGCTCATGCCCCGTGTCTCTCTCTTGTTCACCCCACCCCCCGCTCATGCCCCGTGTCTCCCTCCTGTACCCCCCACCCCCGCTCATGCCTCGTGTCTCACTCCTGTACCCCCCACCCCCCGCTCATGCCCAGTATCTGCCCTATTCCCCCACCCCCACTCATGCCCCATGTCTCCTGATGCCCCCCAGCCCCCGCTCATGCCCCGTGTCTCCCTCATGTTCCCCCCAACCCCCGCTCATGCCCCGTGTCTCCCTCGTGTTCTCCCCATCCGCGCTCATGCCCTGTGTCTTCCTCGTGTACCCCCCGCTCATGCCCTGTGTGTCTCCTGTTGCCCCCCACACCCCGCTCATGCCCCGTGTCTCCCTCGTTTTCCTCCCCACCCCTCGCTCATTTCCTGTGTGTCTCCTGTTGACACCCAACCCCCGCTCATGCTCCGTGTCTCCCTCGTGTTCCACCCACCCCCCGCTCATGCCCCGTGTTTCCCTCGTGTTACCCCCCACCCCCGCTCATGCCCCGTGTCTCCCTCGTGTTCCCCCCAGCCCCCGCTCATGCCCTGTGTCTTCCTCGTGTACCCCCCACCCCCCGCTCATGCCCAGTGTGTCTCCTGTTGCCCCCCACCCCCTGCTCATGCCCCGTGTGTCTCCTGTTGCCCCCCAACACCGCTTATGCCCCATGTCTTCCTCGTGCACCCCCAACCCCCGCTCATGCCCAGTGTGTCTCCTGTTGCCCCCCACCCCCTGCTCATGCCCCGTGTGTCTCCTGTTGCCCCCAACACCGCTTATGCCCCATGTCTTCCTCGTGCACCCCCAACCCCCTGCAGTTGCCCCGTGTGTCTCCTGTTGCCCTCCACCCCCGCTCATGCCCCGTGTCTCTCTCCTGTACTCTCCACCCACCCCCGCTCATGCCCCGTGTCTCCCTCCTGTACCCTCCACCCCCGCTCATGCCCAGTATCTGCCCTGTTCCCCCACCCCCAGCTCATGCCCTGTGTCTCCTGTTGCCCCCCACCCCTGCTCATGCCCCGTGTCTCCCTTATGTTTCCCTCACCCCCCGCTCATGCCCCGTGTTTCCCTCGTGTTACCCTCCACCCCCGGCTCATGCCCCGTGTCTCCCTCGTGTTCCCCCCACCCCCACTCATGCCCCGTGTCTCCCTCGTGTTCTCCCCATCCCCGCTCATGCCTCGTGTCTTCCTTGTGTTCCCCCCCAGCCCCCGCTCATGCCTCATGCCCCGTGTGTCTCCTGTTGCCCCCCACCCCAGCTCCTGCCCTGGGTCTCCCTCGTGTTTCCCCCCACCCCCCGCTCATGACCTGTGTTTCCATCGTGTTACCCCCTACCCCCAGTTATGCCCCGTGTTTCCATCGTGCTAGCCCCCACCACCCCACTCATGCCCCATGTGCCTCCTGTTGCCCCCCGCTCATGCCCCGTGTCTCCCTTGTGTTCCACCCACCTCCCGCTCATGCCCCGTGTTTCCCTCGTGTTAGCCCCCACCACCCACTCATGCCCCGTGTCTCCCTCGTGTTCCCCCCAGCCCCCGCTTGTGCACCGTGTCTTCCTTGTGTACCCCCCGCCCCCGCTCATGCCCCGTGTGTCTCCTGTTGCCCCCCAATCCCCGCTCATGCCCCGTGTGTCTCCTGTTGCCCCCCACCCCCGCTTATGCTCTGTGTGTTCCTCGTGTAACCCCCACCCCCGCTCATGCCCTGTGTGTCTCCTGTTGCCCGCCACCCCCCGCTCATGCCCCGTGTCTCTCTCTTGTTCCCCCACCCCCCGCTCATGCCCCGTGTCTCCCTCCTGTTCCCCCCACCCCCGCTCATGCCCCGTGTCTCTCTCTTGTTCCCACCACCCCCCGCTCATGCCCCGTGTCTCCCTCCTGTACCCCCCACCCACTGCTCATGCCCGTGTCTCCCTCTTGTACCCCCCCGCTCATGTCCAGTATCTGCCCTGTTCCCCCAACCCCCGCTCATGCCCCGTGTCTCCATTGTTCCACCCCACCCCCGCTCATGCCCCGTGTCTCCCTCATGTTACCCCCATCCCCCGCTCATGCCCCGTGTCTCCCTCGTGTTCCCCCCACTCCCGCTCATGCCCCATGTCTCCCTCGTGTTCCCCCCACCCCGTGCTCATGCCCCATGCCGCCCTCCTGTACCCCCCACCCCGGCTCATGCCCCGTGTCTCCCTCCTGTACCCACCCCCCGCTCATGCCCCTTGTCTCCTGTTGCCCCCCTCCCCCGCTCATGCCCCGTGTCTCCCTCGTGTTTCCCCCACCCCTGCTCATGCCCCATGTCTCCCTCGTGTTCCCCCCACCCCCCACTCATGCCCCATGTCGCCCTCCTGTACCCCCCACCCCGGCTCATGCCCCGTGTCTCCCTCCTGTACCCACCCCCCGCTCATGCCCCGTGTGTCTCCTGTTGCCCCCCACCCCCCGCTCATGCCCCGTGTCTCCCTCGTGTTCCCCCCACCCCCCGCCCATGCCCCATGTGTCTCCTGTTGCCCCCCACCCCCCGCTCATGCACCGTGTCTCCCTCGTGTCTCCCACCCACCGCTCATGCCCCGTGTCTCCCTTGTGTTACTCCCCACCCCCCGCTCATGCCCTGTGTTTCCTTTGTTCCCCCAACCCCCGCTCATGCCCCGTGTCTCCCCTGTTCCACCCCACCCCCGCTCATGCCCCGTGTCTCCCTCCTGTTACCCCCTGCTCAGGCCCCATGTCTCCCTCCTGTACCCCCCCAACCCATGCTCATTCCCCGTGTCTCCCTCCTGTACCCCCACCCCCCGCTCATGCCCTGTGTCTCCCTCGTGTTCACCCCTACCCCCCGCTCATGCCCCGTGTGTCTCCTGTTGCCCCGCACCCCCTGCTCATGCCCCGTGTGTCTCCTGTGGCCGCCCACCCCCTGCTCATGCCCCGTGTGTCGCTAGTGTTCCCCCCCACCCCCGCTCATGCCCAGTTTTTCCCTCATGTTACCCCCACCCCCCGCTTATGCCCCGTGTTTCCCTCGTGCTACCCCCCACCCCCCGCTCATGCCCCATGTGTCTCCTGTTGCCCCCGACCCCCCGCTCATGCCCCGTGTCTCCCTCGTGTTCCACCCACCCCCCGCTCATGCCCCGTGTCTTCCTAGTGTACCCCCCACCCCCGCGCATGCCCCGTGTGTCTCCTATTGCCCACCACCCCCTGCTCATGCCCCGTGTGTCTCCTGTTGCCCCCACCCCCGCTTATGCCCCGTGTCTTCCTCGTGTACCCCCACCACCCGCTCATGCCCCGTGTGTCTCCTGTTGCCCCTGCTCATGCCCCGTGTCTCCCTCCTGTACCCCCCACCCCCTGCTCATGCCATGCCTCGTGTCTCACTCCTGTACCCCCCACCCCCCGCTCATGCCCAGTATCTGCCCTGTTCCCCCCACCCCCGCTCATGCCCCATGTCTCCTGATGCCCCCCAGCCCCCGCTCATGCCCCGTGTCTCCCTCGTGTATCCCCCACCCCCCGCTCATGCCTCGTGTTTCCCTCGTGTTACCTTCCACGCCCCGCTCATGCCCCGTGTCTCCCTCATGTTCCCCCCAACCCCCGCTCATGCCCCATGTCTCCTTCGTGTTCTCCCCATCCGCGCTCAGGCCCTGTGTCTTCCTCGTGTACCCCCCCACCCCCCGCTCATGCCCTGTGTGTCTCCTGTTGCCCCCCACACCCCGCTCATGCCCCATGTCTCCCTTGTTTTCCTCCCCACCCCTCGCTCATTTCCTGTGTGTCTCCTGTTGCCCCCCACCCCTCGCTCATTCCCTGTGTGTCCCTCGTGTTCCCCCCACCCCCCGCTCATGCCCTGTGTTTCCCTCGTGTTACCCCCCCACCCCCCGCTTATGCCCCGTGTTTCCCTCGTGCTACCCCCCACCCCCGCTCATGCCCCGTGTGTCTCCTGTTGCCCCCAACCCCCGCTCATGCCCCGTGTCTCCCTCGTGTTCCACCTACCCCCGCTCATGTCCCGTGTTTGACTCGTGTTACCTCCCACCCTTGCTCATGCCCCGTGTCTCCCTCGTGTTCCCCCATCCCCCGCTCGTGCCCTGTGTCTTCCTCGTGTACCACCCACCCCCGCTCATGCCCCGTGTGTCTCCCTCCTGTTCCCCCTAATCCCCGCTCATGCCCCGTGTCTCTCTCTTGTTCCCCCACCCCCCACTCATGCCCGTGTCTCCCTCTTGTTCCCTCCACCCCCTGCTCATGCCCAGTGTCTCCCTCCTGTTCCCCCCACCCCGCTCATGCCCATTATCTGCCCTGTTCCCCCCACTCCCTGCTCATGCCCCGTGTGTCTCCTGTTGCCCCCCACCCACAAGTCATGCCCCGTGTCTCCCTCATGTTTCCCCCCACCACCTGCTCATGCCCCGTGTTTCCCTCTTGTTACCCCCACCACCTGCTTATGCCCCGTGTCTCCCTCCTGTTCCCCCCAACCCCCGCTCATGCCCCGTGTCTCTCTCTTGTTCCCACCACCCCCCGCTCATGCCCCGTGTCTCCCTCCTGTACCCCCCACCCCCCGCTCATGCCCGTGTCTCCCCCCTGCACCCCCCGCTCATGTCCAGTATCTGCCCTGTTCCCCCCACCCCCCGCTCATGCCCCGTGTCTCCCTTGTGTTACCCCCACCCCCTACTCATGCCCTGTGTTTCCTCTGTTCCCCCCAACCCCCGCTCATGCCCCGTGTCTCCATTGTTCCACCCCACCCCCGCTCATGCCCCGTGTCTCCCTCATGTTACCCCCCACCCAACGCTCATACCCCGTGTCTCCCTCGTGTTCCCCGCCACCCCCGCTCATGGCCGTGTCTCCCTCCTGTACCCTCCACACCCTGCACATGCCCCGTGTCTCCCTCCTGTACCCCCCATCCCCCGCTCATGCCCAGTATCTGCCCTGTTCCCCCACTCCCTGCTCATGCCCCGTGTGTCTCCTGTTGCCCCCCACCCACCGGTCATGCCCCGTGTCTCCCTCGTGTTTCCCCCCACCACCGCTCATGCCCCGTGTTTCCCTCTTGTTACCCCCCCACCACCCGCTCATGCCCCGTGTCTTCCTCCTGTTCCCCCCACCCCCGCTCATGCCCCGTGTCTCTCTCTTGTTCCCACCACCCCCCGCTCATGTCCCATGTCTCCATCCTGTACCCCCAACCCCCGCTCATGCCCGTGTCTCCCTCCTGTACCCCTCGCTCATGTCCAGTATCTGCCCTGTTCCCCCCACCCCCCGCTCATGCCCCGTGTCTCCCTTGTGTTACCCCTCACCCCCTACTCATGCCCTGTGTTTCCTCTGTTCCCCCATCCCCCACTCATGCCCCGAGTCTCCATTGTTCCACCCCACCCCCGCTCATGCACCGTGTCTCCCTCGTGTTACCCCCCACCCCCGCTCATGCCCCATGTCTCCCTCGTGTTCCCCCCACCACCTGCTCATGCCCCATGTCGCCCTCCTGTACCCCCCACCCCGGCTCATGCCCCGTGTCTCCTTCCTGTACCCACCCACCCCGCTCATGCCCCGTGTCTCCTGTTGCCCCCCACCCCCCGCTCATGCCCCGTGTGTCTCCTGTTGCCCCCACCCCCCGCTCATGCCCCGTGTCTCCCTCGTGTTCCCCCCACCCCCCGCTCATGCCCCATGTGTCTCCTTTTGCCCCCCACCCCCGCTCATGCACCGTGTCTCCCTCGTGTCTCCCACCCACCGCTCATGCCCCGTGTCTCCCTTGTGTTACTCCCCACCCCCCGCTCATGCCCTGTGTTTCCTCTGTTTCCTCAACCCCCGCTCATGCCCCGTGTCTCCCCTATTCCACCCCACCCCCGCTCATGCCCTGTGTCTTCCTCCTATTACCCCCTGCTCATGCCCCATGTCCCCCTCCTGTTGCCCCTCACCCCCTGCTCATGCCCCGTGTGTCTCCTGTTGCCCCCCACCCCCCGCTCATGCCCCGTGTCTCCCTCGTGTTCCCCCCCACCCCCCGCTCATGCCCCGTGTGTTTCCTGTGGCCGCTCACCCCCTGCTCATGCCCCGTGCGTCCCTCGTGTTCCCCTCCCACCCCCGCTCATGCCCCGTTTTTCCCTCGTGTTACCCCCACCCCCGCTTATGCCCCGTGTTTCCCTCGTGCTACCCCCCAACCCCCGCTAATGCCCCATGTGTCTCCTGTTGCCCCCACTCCCCCCTCATGCCCTGTGTCTCCCTCGTGTTCCACCCACCCCCGCTCATGCCCCGTGTTTCCCTCGTGTTACCCCCACCCCCGCTCATGCCCCGTGTCTTCCTAGTGTACCCCCCGCCCCCAGCGCATGCCCCGTGTGTCTCCTATTGCCCACCACCCCCCGCTCATGCCCCGTGTCTCCCTCCTGTACCCCCCACCCGCCGCTCATGCCCGTGTCTCCCTCCTGTACCCCCCGCTCATGTCCAGTATCTGCCCTGTTCCCCCCACCCCCGCTCATGCCCCGTGTCTCCCTTGTGTTAACCCCACCCCCTACTCATGCCCTGTGTTTCCTCTGTTCCCTCCAACCCCCGCTCATGCCCCGTGTCTCCATTGTTCCACCCCACCCCCGCTCATGCCCCGTGTCTCCCTCATGTTTCCCTCATGTTACCCCCCACCCAACGCTCATACCCCGTGTCTCCCTCGTGTTCCCCGCCACCCCCGCTCATGCCCGTGTCTCCCTCCTGTACCCTCCACCCCCTGCTCATGCCCCGTGTCTCCCTCCTGTACCCCCCACCCCCCGCTCATGCCCAGTATCTGCCCTGTTCCCCCACTCCCTGCTCATGCCCCGTGTGTCTCCTGTTGCCCCCCACCCACCGGTCATGCCCCGTGTCTCCCTCGTGTTTCCCCCCACCACCCGCTCATGCCCCGTGTTTCCCTCTTGTTACCCCCCACCACCCGCTCATGCCCCGTGTCTCCCTCCTGTTCCACCCACCCCCCGCTCATGCCCCGTGTCTCTCTCTTGTTCCCACCACCCCCCGCTCATGCCCCGTGTCTCCATCCTGTACCCCCCAACCCCCGCTCATGCCCGTGTCTCCCTCCTGTACCCCCCGCTCATGTCCAGTATCTGCCCTGTTCCCCCCACCCCCCGCTCATGCCCCGTGTCTCCATTGTGTTACCCCTCACCCCCTACTCATGCCCTTTGTTTCCTCTGTTCCCCCATCCCCCACTCATGCCCCGAGTCTCCATTGTTCCACCCCACCCCCGCTCATGCACCGTGTCTCCCTCGTGTTACCCCCCACCCCCGCTCATGCCCCATGTCTCCCTCGTGTTCCCCCCACCACCTGCTCATGCCCCATGTCGCCCTCCTGTTCCCCCCACCCCGGCTCATGCCCCGTGTCTCCTTCCTGTACCCACCCACCCCGCTCATGCCCTCTGTCTCCTGTTGCCCCCCACCCCCCGCTCATGCCCCGTGTGTCTCCTTTTGCCCCCCACCCCCGCTCATGCACCGTGTCTCCCTCGTGTCTCCCACCCACCGCTCATGCCCCATGTCTCCCTTGTGTTACTCCCCACCCCCCGCTCATGCCCTGTGTTTCCTCCTATTCCACCCCACCCCCGCTCATGCCCTGTGTCTCCCTCCTGTTACCCCCTGCTCATGCCCCATGTCCCCCTCCTGTACCCCCCCACCCATGCTCATGCCCCGTGTCTCCCTCCTGTACCCCCACCCCCCGCTCATGCCCCGTGTCTCCCTCGTGTTCCCCCCTACCCCCCACTCATGCCCTGTGTGTCTCCTGTTGCCCCTCACCCCCTGCTCATGCCCCGTGTGTCTCCTGTTGCCCCCCACCCCCCGCTCATGCCCCGTGTCTCCCTCGTGTTCCCTCCCACCCCCCGCTCATGCCCCGTGTGTTTCCTGTGGCCGCCCACCCCCTGCTCATGCCCCGTGCGTCCCTCGTGTTCCCCTCCCACCCCCGCTCATGCCCCGTTTTTCCCTCGTGTTACCCCCACCCCCCGCTTATGCCCCGTGTTTCCCTCGTGCTACCCCCCACCCCCCGCTAATGCCCCATGAGTCTCCTGTTGCCCCCACCCCCCCATATGCCCTGTGTCGCCCTCGTGTTCCACCCACCCCCGCTCATGCCCCGTGTTTCCCTCGTATTACCCCCACCCCCGCTCATGCCCCGTGTCTTCCTAGTGTACCCCCCACCCCCAGCGCATGCCCCGTGTGTCTCCTATTGCCCACCACCCCCTGCTCATGCCCCATGTGTCTCCTGTTGCCCCCACCCCCGCATATGCCCTGTGTCTTCCTCGTGTACCCCCCACCCCCCGCTCATGCCCCGTGTCTCCCTCCTGTACCCCCCACCCCCGCTCATGCCTCGTGTCTCACTCCTGTACCCCCCACCCCCCGCTCATGCCCAGTATCTTCCCTGTTCCCCCCACCCCCGCTCATGCCCCATGTCTCCTGATGCCCCCGAGACCCCACTCATGCCCCGTGTCTCCCTCGTATTTCCTCCATCCCCCGCTCATCTCTCGTGTTTCCCTCGTGTTACCCCCCACGTCCCGCTCATGCCCTGTGTTTCCTCTGTTCCCCCAACCCCCGCTCATGCCCCGTGTCTCCCCTATTCCACCCCACCCCCGCTCATGCCCTGTGTCTCCCTCCTGTTACCCCCTGCTCATGCCCCATGTCCTCCTCCTGTACCCCCAACCCATGCTCATGCCCCGTGTCTCCCTCATGTTCCCCCCAACCCCCGCTCGTGCCCCATGTGTCTCCCGTTGCCCCCCACCCCCGCTCATGCCCCGTGTCTCCCTCGTGTCTCCCACCCACCGCTCATGCCCCGTGTCTCCCTTGTGTTACTCCCCACCCCCCGCTCATGCCCTGTGTTTCCTCTGTTCCCCCAACCCCCGCTCATGCCCCGTGTCTCCCCTATTCCACCCCACCCCCGCTCATGCCCTGTGTCTCCCTCCTGTTACCCCCTGCTCATGCCCCATGTCCTCCTCCTGTACCCCCCAACCCATGCTCATGCCCCGTGTCTCCCTCCTGTACCCCCACCCCCCGCTCATGCCCCGTGTCTCCCTCGTGTTCCCCCCTACCCCCCACTCATGCCCCGTGTGTCTCCTGTTGCCCCTCACCCCCTGCTCATGCCCCGTGTGTCTCCTGTTGCCCCCCACCCCCCGCTCATGCCCCGTGTCTCCCTCGTGTTCCTCCCCACCCCCCGCTCATGCCCCGTGTGTTTCCTGTGGCCTCCCACCCCGTGCTCATGCCCCGTGCGTCCCTCGTGTTCCCCTCCCACCCCCGCTCATGCCCCGTTTTTCCCCCGTGTTACCCCCACCCCCAGCTTATGCCCTGTGTTTCCCTCGTGCTACCCCCCACCCCCCGCTAATGCCCCATGTGTCTCCTGTTGCCCCCACCCCCCCTCATGCCCTGTGTCTCCCTCGTGTTCCACCCACCCCCGCTCATGCCCCGTGTTTCCCTCGTGTTACCCCCACCCCCGCTCATGCCCCGTGTCTTCCTAGTGTACCCCCCACCCCCAGCGCATGCCCCGTGTGTCTCCTATTGCCCACCACCCCCTGCTCATGCCCCGTGTGTCTCCTGTTGCCCCACCCCCGCATATGCCCCGTGTCTTCCTCGTGTACCCCCCACCACCCGCTCATGCCCCGTGTGTCTCCTGTTGCCCCCTGCTCATGCCCCGTGTCTCTCTCTTGTTCACCCCACCCCCCGCTCATGCCCCGTGTCCCCCTCCTGTACCCCCATCCCCCGCTCATGCCTCGTGTCTCACTCCTGTACCCCCCACCCCCCGCTCATGCCCAGTATCTGCCCTGTTCCCCCCACCCCCGCTCATGCCCCATGTCTCCTGATGCCCCCCAGTCCCCGCTCATGCCCCGTGTCTCCCTCGTGTTTCCTCCACCCCCCGCTCATCTCTCGTGTTTCCCTCGTGTTACCCCCCACGCCCCGCTCATGCCCCGTGTCTCCCTCATGTTCCCCCCAACCCCTGCTCATGCCCCGTGTCTCCCTCGTGTTCTCCCCACCCGTTGCCCCCCACACCTCACTCATGCCCCGTGTCTCCCTCGTTTTCCTCCCCACCCCTCGCTCATTTCCCATGTGTCTCCTGTTGCCCCCCACCCCTCGCTCATGCCCCGTGTGACCCTCGTGTTCCCTCCACCCCCCGCTCATGCCCTGTGTTTCCCTCGTGTTACCCCCCATCCCCCGCTTATGCCCCGTGTTTCCCTCGTGCTACCCCCCACCCCCCGCTCAGGAGACATGGGGCGTGTCTCCCTCCTGTACCCCCCGCTCATGTCCAGTATCTGCCCTGTTCCCCCACCCCCCGCTCATGCCCCGTGTCTCCCTTGTGTTACCCCTCACCACCATTCATGCCTTGTGTTTCCTCTGTTCCCCCATCCCCTGCTCATGCCCCGTGTCTCCCCTATTCCACCCCACCCCCGCTCATGCCCTGTGTCTCCCTCCTGTTACCCCCTGCTCATGCCCCATGTCCCCCTCCTGTACCCCCCCAACCCATGCTCATGCCCCGTGTCTCCCTCCTGTACCCCCACCCCCCGCTCATGCCCCGTGTCTCCCTCGTGTTCCCCCCTGCCCCCCGCTCATGCCCCGTGTGTCTCCTGTTGCCCCCCACCCCCTGCTCATGCCAAGTGTGTCTCCTGTTGCCCCCCACCCCCCGCTCATGCCCCGTGTCTCCCTCGTGTTCCATCCCACCCCCCGCTCATGCCCCGTGTGTCTCCTGTGGCCGCCCACCCCCTGCTCATGCCCCGTGCGTCCCTCGTGTTCCCCTCCCACCCCCGCTCATGCCCCGTTTTTCCCTCGTGTTACCCCCACCCCCTGCTTATGCCCCGTGTTTCCCTCGTGCTACCCCCCACCCCCCGCTAATGCCCCATGTGTCTCCTGTTGCCCCCCACCCCCGCTCATGCCCCGTGTCTCCCTCGTGTTCCACCCACCCCCGCTCATGCCCCGTGTTTCCCTCGTGTTACCCCCACCCCCCGCTCATGCCCCGTGTCTTCCTAGTGTACCCCCCACCCCCCGCGCATGCCCCGTGTGTCTCCTATTACCCACCAGCCCCTGCTCATGCCCTGTGTGTCTCCTGTTGCCCCCACCCCCGCTTATGCTCTGTGTCTTCCTCGTGTACCCCCCACCACCCGCTCATGCCCCGTGTGTCTCCTGTTGCCCCCTGCTCATGCCCCGAGTCTCTCTCTTGTTCACCCCACCCCCCGCTCATGCCCGGTGTCTCCCTCCTGTACCCCCCACCCCCGCGCATGCCTCGTGTCTCACTCCTGTACCCCCCACCCCCCACTCATGCCCAGTATCTGCCCTGTTCCCCCCACCCCCACTCATGCCCATGTCTCCTGATGCCCCCCAGCCCCCGCTCATGCCCTGTGTCTCCCTCGTGTTTCCCCCACCCCCCGCTCATGCCTCGTGTAACCCTCCACGCCCCGCTCATGCCCCGTGTCTCCCTCATGTTCCCCCCAACCCCCACTCATGCCCCGTGTCTCCCTCATGTTCTCCCCATCCGCGCTCATGCCCTGTGTCTTCCTCGTGTACCCCCTCACCCCCCGCTCATGCCCTGTGTGTCTCTTGTTGCCCCCCACACCCTGCTCATGCCCCATGTCTCCCTCGTTTTCCTCCCCACCCCTCGCTCATTTCCCGTGTGTCTCCTGTTGCCTCCCACCCCTTGCTCATGCCCCGTGTGTCCTTCGTGTTCCCTCCATCCCCCGCTGATGCCCTGTGTTTCCCTCGTGTTACCCCCATCCCCCGCTTATGCCCCGTGTTTCCCTCGTGCTACCCCCCACCCCCGCTCATGCCCTGTGTGTCTCCTGTTGCCCCCAACCCCCGCTCATGCCCCGTGTCTCCCTCGTGTTCCACCCACCCCCCGCTCATGCCCCGTGTTTGACTCGTGTTACCCCCCCACCCTCGCTCATGCCCCGTGTCTCCCTCGTGTTCCACCCACCCCCCGCTCATGCCCTGTGTGTCTCCTGTTGCCCCCCACCCCCTGCTCATGCCCCGTGTGTCTCCTGTTGCCCCCCACCCCCGCTTATACCCCATGTCTTCCTCATGTACCCCCAACCACCCGCAGTTGCCCCGTGAGTCTCCTGTTGCCCCCCACCCCTGCTCATTCCCCGTGTCTCTCTCTTGTTCCCCCCACCCCCGCTCATGCCCCGTGTCTCCCTCCTGTACCCCCCACCCCCGCTCATGCCCCGTGTCTCCCTCCTGTACCCTCCACCCCCCGCTCATGCCCAGTGTCTGCCCTGTTCCCCCCACCCCCTACTCATGCCCCGTGTCTGCCTCGCATTTCCCCCCACCCCCCACTCATGCCCCGTGTTTCCCTCGTGTTACCCTCCACCCCCACTCATGCCCCGTGTCTCCCTCGTGTTCCCCTCACCCCCACTCCTGCCCCGTGTCTCCCTCGTGTTCTCCCCATCCCGCTCATGCCCTGTGTCTTCCTTGTGTACCCCCCAGCCCCCGCTCATGCCTCATGCCCCGTGTTTCTCCTGTTGCCCCCCACCCCCGCTCATGCCCTGGGTCTCCCTCATGTTTCCCACCAACCCCCGCTCATGACCCGTGTTTCCCTCGTGTTACCCCCTACCCCCCACTTACGCCCCGTGTTTCCCTCGTGCTACCCCCCACCACCCCGCTCATGCCCCATGTGTCTCCTCTTGCCCCACACCCCCCGCTCATGCCCCGTGTCTCCCTCATGTTCCACCCACCTCCCGCTCATGCCCCGTGTTTCCCTTGTGTTAGCCCCCACCACCCACTCATGCCCCGTGTCTCCCTCGTGTTCCCCCAGCCCCCGCTCGTGCCCCGTGTCTTCCTTGTGTACCCCCCACCCCCGCTCATGCCCCGTGTGTCTCCTGTTGCCCCCCACCCCCGCTTATGTCCTGTGTCTTCCTCGTGTACCCCCCACCCCCCGCTCATGCCCTGTGTGTCTCCTGTTGCCTGCCACCCCCCGCTCATGCCCCGTGTCTCTCTCTTGTTCCCCCCACCCCTGCTCATGCCCCGTGTCTCCCTCCTGTACCCCCCTCACCCCGCTCATGCCCCGTGTCTCCCTCCTGTACCCCCATGCCCCGCTCATGTCCAGTATCTGCCCTGTTCCCCCACCCCCCGCTCATGCCCAGTTTCTCCTGTTGCCCCCACCCCCCGCTCATGCCCCGTGTCTCCCTAGTGTTTCCCCCACCCCCGCTCATGCCCCTTGTCTCCCTCCTGTACCCCCCACCCACCCCCCGCTCATGCCCCGTGTCTCCCTCCTGTACCCTCCACCCCCCGCTCATGCCCAGTATCTGCCCTGTTCCCCCCACCCCCAGCTCATGCCCCATGTCTCCTGTTGCCCACCACCCCTGCTCATGCCCCGTGTCTCCCTCATGTTTCCCTCACCCCCGCTCATGCCCTGTGTTTCCCTCGTGTTACCCTCCACCCCCCGCTCATGCCCCGTGTCTCCCTCGTGTTCCCCCCACCCCCACTCATGCCCCGTGTCTCCCTTCTGTTCTCGCCATCCCCCCACTTATGCTTCGTGTTTCCCTCGTGCTATCCCCCACCACCCCGCTCATGCCCCATGTGTCTCCTGTTGCCCTCCACCCCCCGCTCATGCCCCGTGTCTCCCTCGTGTTCCACCCACCTCCCGCTCATGCCCCGTGTTTCCCTGGTGTTAGCCCCCACCACCCACTCATGCTCTGTGTCTCCCTCGTGTTCCCCCAGCCCCCGCTTGTGCCCCGTGTCTTCCTTGTGTACCCCCCACACCCGCTCATGCCCCGTGTGTCTCCTGTTGCACCCCAAACCCCACTCATGCCCCGTGTGTCTCCTGTTGCCCCCCACCCACGCTTATGCCCTGTGTCTTCCTCGTGTACCCCACACCCCCTACTCATGCCTTGTGTGTCTCCTGTTGCCCGCCATCCCCCGCTCATGCCCCGTGTCTCTCTTTTGTTCCACCAGCCCCCACTCATGCCCCGTGTCCCCCTCCTGTTCCCCCCACTCCCCGCTCATGCCCTGTGTCTCTCTCTTGTTCCCATCACCACCCGCTCATGCCCCGTGTCTCCCTCCTGTACCACCCACCCCCGCTCATGCCCGTGTCTCCCTCCTGTACCCCCCGCTCATGTCCAGTATCCGCCCTGTTCCCCCAGCCCCCGCTCATGTCCCGTGTTTGACTCGTGTTACCTCCCACCCTTGCTCATGCCCCGTGTCTCCCTCGTGTTCCCCCCATCCCCCGCTCGTGCCCTGTGTCTTCCTCGTGTACCACCCACCCCCTGCTCTTGCCCAGTGTCTCCCTCCTGTACCCCCCACCCCCGCTCATGCCCTGTATCTGCCCTGTTCCCCCACTCCCTGCTCATGCCCCGTGTGTCTCCTGTTGCCCCCCACCCACCAGTCATGCCCCGTTTCTCCCTCGTGTTTCCCCCCACCACCTGCTCATGCCCCGTGTTTCCCTCTTGTTACCCCCACCACCTGCTTATGCCCCGTGTCTCCCTCCTGTTCCCCCCACCCACCGCTCATGCCCCGTGGCTCTCTCTTGTTCCCACCACCCCCCGCTCATGCCCCGTGTCTCCCTCCTGTACCGCCCACCCCCCGCTCAAGCCCGTGTCTCCCTCCTGTACCCCCCGCTCATGTCCAGTATCTGCCCTGTTCCCCCCACCCCCCGCTCATGCCCCGTGTCTCCCTTGTGTTACCCCCACCCCCTACTCATGCCCTGTGTTTCCTCTGTTCCCCCCAACCCCCGCTCATGCCTCGTGTCTCCATTGTTCCACCCCACCCCCGCTCATGCCCCGTGTCTCCCTCATGATACCCCCCACCCAACGCTCATACCCCGTGTCTCCCTCGTGTACCCCGCCACCCCCGCTCATGCCCGTGTCTCCCTCCTGTACCCTCCACCCCCTGCTCATGCCCCGTGTCTCCCTCCTGTACCCCCCACCCCCCGCTCATGCCCAGTATCTGCCCTGTTCCCCCACTCCCTGCTCATGCCCCGTGTGTCTCCTGTTGCCCCCCACCCACCG
Organism: Ambystoma mexicanum; assembly: GCF_040938575.1. Classification (NCBI taxonomy): domain Eukaryota; kingdom Metazoa; phylum Chordata; class Amphibia; order Caudata; family Ambystomatidae; genus Ambystoma; species Ambystoma mexicanum. Next base: position 1,269,384,205 of record NC_090929.1, on the reverse strand, counting down.
GTCATGCCCCGTGTCTCCCTCGTGTTTCCCCCCACCACCCGCTCATGCCCCGTGTTTCCCTCTTGTTACCCCCCACCACCCGCTCATGCCCCGTGTCTCCCTCCTGTTCCCCCCACCCCCCGCTCATGCCCCGTGTCTCTCTCTTGTTCCCACCACCCCCCGCTCATGCCCCGTGTCTCCATCCTGTACCCCCCAACCCCTGCTCATGCCCGTGTCTCCCTCCTGTACCCCCCGCTCATGTCCAGTATCTGCCCTGTTCCCTTGTGTTACCCCTCACCCCTACTCATGCCCTGTGTTTCCTCTGTTCCCCCATCCCCCGCTCATGCCCCGAGTCTCCATTGTTCCACCCCACCCCCGCTCATGCCCCGTGTCTCCCTCGTGTTACCCCCCACCCCCGCTCATGCCCCATGTCTCCCTCATGTTCCCCTCACCCCCTGCTCATGCCCCATGTCGCCCTCCTGTACCCCCCACCCCGGCTCATGCCCCGTGTCTCCCTCCTGTACCCACCCACTCTGCTCATGCCCCGTGTCTCCTGTTGCCCCCCACCCCCGCTCATGCCCCGTGTGTCTCCTGTTGCCCCCCATCCCCTGCTCATGCCCCGTGTCTCCCTCGTGTTCCCCCCACCCCCCGCTCATGCCCCATGTGTCTCCCTTGTGTTACTCCCCACCCCGCACTCATGCACCGTGTCTCCTCTGTTCCCCCAACCCCCGCTCATGCCCCGTGTCTCCCCTATTCCACCCCACCCCCGCTCATGCCCTGTGTCTCCCTCCTGTTACCCCCTGCTCATGCCCCATGTCCCCCTCCTGTACCCCCCCCAACCCATGCTCATGCCCCGTGTCTCCCTCCTGTACCCCCACCCCCTGGTCATGCCCCGTGTCTCCCTCGTGTTCCCCCCTACCCCCCGCTCATGCCCCGTGTGTCTCCTGTTGCCCCCCACCCCCTGCTCATGCCCCGTGTGTCTCCTGTTGCCCCCCACCCCCCGCTCATGCCCCGTGTCTCCCTCGTGTTCCCCCCCACCCCCCGCTCATGCCCCGTGTGTCTCCTGTGGCCTCCCACCCCCTGCTCATGCCCCGTGCGTCCCTCGTGTTCCCCTCCCACCCCCGCTCATGCCCCGTTTTTCCCTCGTGTTACCCCCACCCCCCGCTTATGCCCCGTGTTTCCCTCGTGCTACCCCCCACACCCCGCTAATGCCCCATGTGTCTCCTGTTGCCCCCCACCCCCGCTCATGCCCCGTGTCTCCCTCGTGTTCCACCCACCCCCGCTCATGCCCCGTGTTTCCCTCGTGTTACCCCCACCCCCCGCTCATGCCCCGTGTCTTCCTAGTGTACCCCCCACCCCCCGCGCATGCCCCGTGTGTCTCCTATTACCCACCACCCCCTGCTCATGCCCTCTGTGTCTCCTGTTGCCCCCACCCCCGCTTATGCTCTGTCTTCCTCGTGTACCCCCCACCACCCGCTCATGCCCCGTGTGTCTCCTGTTGCCCCCTGCTCATGCCCCGTGTCTCTCTCTTGTTCACCGCACCCCCCGCTCATGCCCGGTGTCTCCCTCCTGTACCCCCCACCCCCCGCTCATGCCTCGTGTCTCACTCCTGTACCCCCCACCCCCCGCTCATGCCCAGTATCTGCCCTGTTCCCCCCACCCCCGCTCATGCCCATGTCTCCTGATGCCCCCCAGCCCCCGCTCATGCCCCGTGTCTCCCTCGTGTTTCCCCCACCCCCCGCTCATGCCTCGTGTTTCCCTCGTGTTACCCTCCACGCCCCGCTCATGCCCCGTGTCTCCCTCGTGTTCCCCCCAACCCCCACTCATGCCCCGTGTCTCCCTCATGTTCTCCCCATCCGCGCTCATGCCCTGTGTCTTCCTCGTGTACCCCCCAACCCCCGCTCATGCACTGTGTGTCTCCTGTTGCCCCCCACACCCCACTCATGCCCCGTGTCTCCCTCGTTTTCCTCCCCACCCCTCGCTCATTTCCCGTGTGTCTCCTGTTGCCCCCCACCCCTCGCTCATGCCCCGTGTGTCCCTCGTGTTCCCTCCTCCCCCGCTCATGCCCTGTGTTTCCCTCGTGTTACCCCCATCCCCCGCTTATGCCCCGTGTTTCCCTCGTGCTACCCCCCACCCCCGCTCATGCCCCGTGTGTCTCCTGTTGCCCCCAACCCCCGCTCATGCCCCGTGTCTCCCTCGTGTTCCACCCACCCCCCGCTCATGTCCCGTGTCTCCCTCCTGTACCACCCACCCCCGCTCATGCCCGTGTCTCCCTCCTGTACCCCCGCTCATGTCCAGTATCTGCCCTGTTCCCCCAGCCCCATCTCATGTCCCGTGTTTGACTCGTGTTACCTCCCACCCTTGCTCATGCCCCGTGTCTCCCTCGTGTTCCCCCCATCCCCCGCTCGTGCCCTGTGTCTTCCTCGTGTACCACCCACCCCCTGCTCTTGCCCAGTGTCTCCCTCCTGTACCCCCCACCCCCGCTCATGCCCTGTATCTGCCCTGTTCCCCCACTCCCTGCTCATGCCCCGTGTGTCTCCTGTTGCCCCCCACCCACCAGCCATGCCCCGTGTCTCCCTCGTGTTTCCCCCCACCACCTGCTCATGCCCCGTGTTTCCCTCTTGTTACCCCCACCACCTGCTTATGCCCCGTGTCTCCCTCCTGTTCCCCCCACCCACCGCTCATGCCCCGTGGCTCTCTCTTGTTCCCACCACCCCCCGCTCATGCCCCGTGTCTCCCTCCTGTACCGCCCACCCCCCGCTCATGCCCGTGTCTCCCTCCTGTACCCCCCGCTCATGTCCAGTATCTGCCCTGTTCCCCCCACCCCCCGCTCATGCCCCGTGTCTCCCTTGTGTTACCCCCACCCCCTACTCATGCCCTGTGTTTCCTCTCTTCCCCCCAACCCCCGCTCATGCCTCGTGTCTCCATTGTTCCACCCCACCCCCGCTCATGCCCCGTGTCTCCCTCATGATACCCCCCACCCAACGCTCATACCCCGTGTCTCCCTCGTGTACCCCGCCACCCCCGCTCATGCCCGTGTCTCCCTCCTGTACCCTCCACCCCCTGCTCATGCCCCGTGTCTCCCTCCTGTACCCCCCACATCCCGCTCATGCCCAGTATCTGCCCTGTTCCCCCACTCCCTGCTCATGCCCCGTGTGTCTCCTGTTGCCCCCCACCCACCGGTCATGCCCCGTGTCTCCCTCGTGTTTCCCCCCACCACCCGCTCATGCCCAGTGTTTCCCTCTTGTTACCCCCCACCACCCGCTCATGCCCCGTGTCTCCCTCCTGTTCCCCCCACCCCCCGCTCATGCCCCGTGTCTCTCTCTTGTTCCCACCACCCCCCGCTCATGCCCCGTGTCTCCATCCTGTACCCCCCAACCCCTGCTCATGCCCGTGTCTCCCTCCTGTACCCCCCGCTCATGTCCAGTATCTGCCCTGTTCCCTTGTGTTACCCCTCACCCCTACTCATGCCCTGTGTTTCCTCTGTTCCCCCATCCCCCGCTCATGCCCCGAGTCTCCATTGTTCCACCCCACCCCCGCTCATGCCCCGTGTCTCCCTCGTGTTACCCCCCACCCCCGCTCATGCCCCATGTCTCCCTCATGTTCCCCTCACCCCCTGCTCATGCCCCATGTCGCCCTCCTGTACCCCCCACCCCGGCTCATGCCCCGTGTCTCCCTCCTGTACCCACCCACCCTGCTCATGCCCCGTGTCTCCTGTTGCCCCCCACCCCCGCTCATGCCCCGTGTGTCTCCTGTTGCCCCCCATCCCCTGCTCATGCCCCGTGTCTCCCTCGTGTTCCCCACACCCCCCGCTCATGCCCCATGTGTCTCCTGTTGCCCCCCACCCCCTGCTCATGCACCGTGTCTCCCTCGTGTCTCCCACCCACCGCTCATGCCCCGTGTCTCCCTTGTGTTACTCCCCACCCCGCACTCATGCCCTGTGTTTCCTCTGTTCCCCCAACCCCCGCTCATGCCCCGTGTCTCCCCTATTCCACCCCACCCCCGCTCATGCCCTGTGTCTCCCTCCTGTTACCCCCTGCTCATGCCCCATGTCCCCCTCCTGTACCCCCCCAACCCATGCTCATGCCCCGTGTCTCCCTCCTGTACCCCCACCCCCTGCTCATGCTCCGTGTCTCCCTCGTGTTCCCCCCTACCCCCCGCTCATGCCCCGTGTGTCTCCTGTTGCCCCCCACCCCCTGCTCATGCCCCGTGTGTCTCCTGTTGCCCCCCACCCCCCGCTCATGCCCCGTGTCTCCCTCGTGTTCCCCCCCACCCCCCGCTCATGCCCCGTGTGTCTCCTGTGGCCTCCCACCCCCTGCTCATGCCCCGTGCGTCCCTCGTGTTCCCCTCCCACCCCCGCTCATGCCCCGTTTTTCCCTCGTGTTACCCCCACCCCCCGCTTATGCCCCGTGTTTCCCTCGTGCTACCCCCCACCCCCCGCTAATGCCCCATGTGTCTCCTGTTGCCCCCCACCCCCGCTCATGCCCCGTGTCTCCCTCGTGTTCCACCCACCCCCGCTCATGCCCCGTGTTTCCCTCGTGTTACCCCCACCCCCCGCTCATGCCCCGTGTCTTCCTAGTGTACCCCCCACCCCCCGCGCATGCCCCGTGTGTCTCCTATTACCCACCACCCCCTGCTCATGCCCTCTGTGTCTCCTGTTGCCCCCACCCCCGCTTATGCTCTGTCTTCCTCGTGTACCCCCCACCACCCGCTCATGCCCCGTGTGTCTCCTGTTGCCCCCTGCTCATGCCCCGTGTCTCTCTCTTGTTCACCGCACCCCCCGCTCATGCCCGGTGTCTCCCTCCTGTACCCCCCACCCCCCGCTCATGCCTCGTGTCTCACTCCTGTACCCCCCACCCCCCGCTCATGCCCAGTATCTGCCCTGTTCCCCCCACCCCCGCTCATGCCCATGTCTCCTGATGCCCCCCAGCCCCCGCTCATGCCCCGTGTCTCCCTCGTGTTTCCCCCACCCCCCGCTCATGCCTCATGTTTCCCTCGTGTTACCCTCCACGCCCCGCTCATGCCCCGTGTCTCCCTCGTGTTCCCCCCAACCCCCACTCATGCCCCGTGTCTCCCTCATGTTCTCCCCATCCGCGCTCATGCCCTGTGTCTTCCTCGTGTACCCCCCAACCCCCGCTCATGCACTGTGTGTCTCCTGTTGCCCCCCACACTCCACTCATGCCCCGTGTCTCCCTCGTTTTCCTCCCCACCCCTCGCTCATTTCCCGTGTGTCTCCTGTTGCCCCCACCCCTCGCTCATGCCCCGTGTGTCCCTCCTGTACCCCCCACCCCCGCTCATGCCCCGTGTCTCCCTCCTGTACCCTCCACCCCCGCTCATGCCCAGTGTCTGCCCTGTTCCCCCCACCCCCTACTCATGCCCCGTGCCTGCCTCGCATTTCCCCCCACCCCCCACTCATGCCCCGTGCCTGCCTCGCATTTCCCCCCACCCCCCACTCATGCCCCGTGTTTCCCTCGTGTTACCCTCCACCCCCGCTCATGCCCCGTGTCTCCCTCGTGTTCCCCTCACCCCCACACATGCCCCGTGTCTCCCTCGTGTTCTCCCCATCCCGCTCATGCCCTGTGTCTTCCTTGTGTACCCCCCCAGCCCCCGATCATGCCTCATGCCCCGTGTTTCTCCTGTTGCCCCCCACCCCCGCTCCTGCCCTGGGTCTCCCTCGTGTTTCCCACCACCCCCCGCTCATGACCCGTGTTTCCCTCGTGTTACCCCCTACCCCCCACTTATGCCCCGTGTTTCCCTCGTGCTACCCCCCACCACCCCGCTCATGCCCCATGTGTCTCCTCTTGCCCCACACCCCCCGCTCATGCCCCGTGTCTCCCTCATGTTCCACCCACCTCCCGCTCATGCCCCGTGTTTCCCTCGTGTTAGCCCCCACCACCCACTCATGCCCCGTGTCTCCCTCGTGTTCCCCCAGCCCCCGCTCGTGCCCCGTGTCTTCCTTGTGTATCCCCCACCCCCTCTCATGCCCCGGGTGTCTCCTGTTGCCCCCCAACCCCCGCCTCATGCCCCGTGTGTCTCCTGTTGCCCCCCACCCCCGCTTATGCCCTGTGTCTTCCTCGTGTACCCCCCACCCCCCGCTCATGCCCTGTGTGTCTCCTGTTGCCTGCCACCCCCCGCTCATGCCCCGTGTCTCTCTCTTGTTCCCCCCACCCCTGCTCATGCCCCGTGTCTCCCTCCTGTACCCCCCACGCCCCGCTCATGCCCCGTGTCTCCCTCCTGTACTCCCCACGCCCCGCTCATGCCCAGTATCTGCCCTGTTCCCCCACCCCACGCTCATGCCCAGTTTCTCCTGTTGCCCCCACCCCCGCTCATGCCCCGTGTCTCCCTAGTGTTTCCCCCACCCCCTGCTCATGCCCCGTGTCTCCATCCTGTACCCCCCACAAACCCCCCGCTCATGCCCCGTGTCTCCCTCCTGTACCCTCCACCCCCCGCTCATGCCCAGTATCTGCCCTGTTCCCCCCATCCCCAGCTCATGCCCCATGTCTCCTGTTGCCCCACCCCTGCTCATGCCCCGTGTCTCCCTCATGTTTCCCTCACCCCCCGCTCATGCCCTGTGTTTCCCTCGTGTTACCCTCCACCCCCGCTCAAGCCCCGTGTCTCCCTCGTGTTTCCCCCCACCCCCACTCATGCCCCGTGTCTCCCTTGTGTTCTCGCCATCCCCGCTCATGACCCGTGTCTTCCTTGTGTACCCCCCCAGCCCCCGCTCAGGCCTCATGCCCCGTGTGTCTCCTGTTGCCCCCCACCCCCGCTCATGCCCTGGTTCTCCCTCGTGTTTCCCCCAACCCCCGCTCATGACCCGTGTTTCCATCGTGTTACCCTCTACCCCCACTTATGTTTCGTGTTTCCCTCGTGCTACCCCCCACCACCCCGCTCATGCCCCATGTGTCTCCTGTTGCCCCCCACCCCCCGCTCATGCCCCGTGTCTCCCTCGTGTTCCACCCACCTCCCGCTCATGCCCTGTGTTTCCCTGGTGTTAGCCCCCACCACCCACTCATGCTCTGTGTCTCCCTCGTGTTCCCCCAGCCCCCGCTTGTGCCCCATGTCTTCCTTGTGTACCCCCCACCCCCGCTCATGCCCCGTGTGTCTCCTGTTGCACCCCAAACCCCACTCATGCCCCGTGTGTCTCCTGTTGCCCCCCACCCACGCTTATGCCCTGTGTCTTCCTCGTGTACCCCACACCCCCTGCTCATGCCCTGTGTGTCTCCTGTTGCCCGCCATCCCCCGCTCATGCCCCGTGTCTCTCTTTTGTTCCACCACCCCCCGCTCATGCCCCGTGTCCCCCTCCTGTTCCCCCCACTCCCTGCTCATGCCCCGTGTCTCTCTCTTGTTTCCATCACCACCCGCTCATGCCCCGTGTCTCCCTCCTGTACCCCCACCCCCGCTCATGCCCGTGTCTCCCTCCTGTACCCCCCGCTCATGTCCAGTATCTGCCCTGTTCCCCCAGCCCCCGCTCATGCCCCGTGTCTCCCTTGTGTTACCCCCCACCCCCTACTCATGCCCTGTGTTTCCTCTGTTCCCCCAACCCCCGCTCATGCCCGTGTCTCCATTGTTCCACCCCACCCCCGCTCATGCCCCGTGTTACCCCCCACCCCCCGCTCATGCCCCGTGTCTCCCTCGTGTTCCCCCATCCCCGCTCATGCCCCATGTCTCCCTCGTGTTCCTCCCACCCCCGGCTCATGCCCCATGTCGCCCTCCTGTACCCCCACCCCGGCTCATGCCCCGTGTCTCCCTCCTGTACCCACCACCCCTGCTCATGCCCCGTGTCTCCTGTTGCCCCCCACCCCCCGCTCATGCCCCGTGTCTCCCTCGTGTTCCCCCCACCCCCCGCTCATGCCCCATGTGTCTCCTGTTGCCCCCCACCCCCCGCTCATGCACCGTGTCTCCCTCGTGTCTCCCACCCACCGCTCATGCCCTGTGTCTCCCTTCTGTTACTCCTCACCCCCCACTCATGCCCTGTGTTTCCTCTGTTCCCCCAACCCCCGCTCATGCCCCGTGTCTCCCCTGTTCCACCCCACCCCCGCTCATGCCCCGTGTCTCCCTCCTGTTACCCCCGCTCATGCCCCATGTCTCCCTCCTGTACCCCCCAACCCACGCTCATGCCCCGTGTCTCCCTCCTGTACCCCCACCCCCCGCTCATGCCCCGTGTCTCCCTCGTGTTCCCCCTACCCCCCGCTCATGCCCCGTGTGACTCCTGTTGCCCCCCACCCCCTGCTCATGCCCCGTGTGTCTCCTGTTGCCCCCCACTCCCCGCTCATGCCCCGTGTCTCCCTCGTGTTCCCCCCCACCCCCGCTCATGCCCCATGTGTCTCCTGTGGCCGTCCACCCCCTGCTCATGCCCCATGCGTCCCTTGTGTTCCTCCCCCACCCCCCGCTCATGCCCCGTTTTTCCCTCGTGTTACCCCTACCCCCCGCTTATGCCCCGTGTTTCCCTTTGTGCTACCACCCTCCCCCCGCTCATGCCCCATGTGTCTCCTGTTGCCCCCACCCCCGCTCATGCCCCGTGTCTCTCTCTTGTTCACCCCACCCCCGCTCATGCCCCGTGTCTCCCTCCTGTACCCCCCACCCCCCGCTCATGCCTCGTGTCTCACTCCTGTACCCCCCACCCCCCGCTCATGCCCAGTATCTGCCCTGTTCCCCCACCCCCGCTCATGCCCCATGTCTCCTGATGCCCCCCAGCCCCCGCTCATGCCCCGTGTCTTCCTCGTGTTTCCCCCACCCCCCGCTCATGCCTCGTGTTACCCTCCATGCCCCGCTCATTCCTCGTGTCTCCCTCATGTTCCCCAGAACCCCCGCTCATGCCCCGTGTCTCCCTCGTGTTCTCCCCATCCGCGCTCATGCCCTGTGTCTTCCTCGTGTACCCCCCCACTCCCCGCTCATGCCCTGTGTGTCTCCTGTTGCCCCCCACATCCCGCTCATGCCCCGTGTCTCCCTCGTTTTCCTCCCCACCCCTCGCTTATTTCCCGTGTGTCTCCTGCTGCCCCCCACCCCTCGCTCATGCCCCGTGTGTCCCTCGTGTTCCCCCCTCCCCGCTCATGCCCCGTGTTTCCCTCGTGTTACCCCCACCTCCCGCTCATGCCCCGTGTCTTCCTAGTGTACCCCCCACCCCCCGCGCATGCCCCATGTGTCTCCTATTGCCCACCACCCCCTGCTCATGCCCCGTGTGTCTCCTGTTGCCCCCACCCCCGCTTATGCCATTTGTCTTCCGTGTGTACCCCCCCACCAACTGCTCATGCCCCGTGTGTCTCCTGTTGCCCCCCGCTCATGCCCCGTGTCTCTCTCTTGTTCACTCCACCCCCCGCTCATGCCCCGTGGCTCCCTCCTGTACCCCACACCCTCCGCTCATGCCTCGTGTCTCACTCCTGTCCCCCCACCCCCGCTCATGCCCAGTATCTGCCCTGTTCCCCCACCCCCGCTCATGCCCCATGTCTCCTGATGCCCCCCAGCCCCCGCTCATGCCCCGTGTCTCCCTCGTGTTTCCCCCACCCCCCGCTCATGCCTCGTGTTTCCCTCGTGTTACCCTCCACGCCCCTCTCATGCCCCGTGTCTCCCTCATGTTCCCCCAACCCCCGCTCATGCCCGTGTCTCCCTCGTGTTCTCCCCATCTGCGCTCATGCCCTGTGTCTTCCTCGTGTACCCCCCACCCCCGCTCATGCCCTGTGTGTCTCCTGTTGCCCCCCACACCCCACTCATGCCCCATGTCTCCCTCGTTTTCCTCCCCACCCCTTGCTCATTTCCTGTGTGTCTCCTGTTGCCCCCACCCCTCGCTCATTCCCCGTGTGTCCCTCGTGTTCCCCCCACCCCCTGCTCATGCCCTGTGTTTCCCTCGTGTTACCCCCCCACCCCCCCCGCTTATACCCCGTGTTTCCCTCATGCTACCCCCCACCCCCCGCTCATGCCCCGTGTGCCTCGTGTTACCCCCCACCCTCGCTCATGCCCCGTGTCTCCCTCAGGTTCCCCCCAGCCCCGCTCGTGCCCTGTGTCTTCCTCGTGTACAACCCACCCCCCGCTCATGCCCCGTGTGTCTCCTGTTGCCCCCCCACCCCCTGCTCATGCCCCGTGTGTCTCTTGTTGCCCCCCACCCCCGCTTATGCCCCATGTCTTCCTCGTGTACCCCCAACCCCCCGCAGTTGCCCCGTGAGTCTCCTGTTGCCCCCCACCCCCGCTCATTCCCCGTGTATCTCTCTTGTTCCCCGCACCCCCGCTCATGCCCAGTGTCTCCCTCCTGTAACCCCCAACCCCCGCTCATGCCCCCTGTCTCCCTCCTGTACCCTCCACCCCCCGCTCATGCCCAGTATCTGCCCTGTTCCCCCACCCCCCACTCATGCCCTGTGTCTTCTGTTGCCCCCCAACCCCCGCTCATGCCCCGTGTCTGCCTCGTGTTTCCCCCCACCCCCCACTCATGCCCCGTGTTTCCCTCGTGTTACCCTCCACCCCCCGCTCATACCACGTGTCTCCCTCGTGTTCCCCCCACCCCCACTCATGCCCTGTGTCTCCCTCGTGTTCTCCCCATCCCCGCTCATGCCCCGTGTCTTCCTTGTGTACCGCCCCAGCCCCCACTCATGCCTCATGCCCCGTGTGTCTCCTGTTGCCCCCCACCCCCGCTCATGGCCTGGGTCTCCCTCGTGTTTCCCACCAACCCCCGCTCATGACACGTGTTTCCCTCGTGTTACCCCCTACCCCCCACTTATGCCCCGTGTTTCCCTCGTGCTACCCCCCACCACCCCACTCATGCCCCATGTGTCTCCTGTAGCCCCACACCCCCGCTCATGCCCCGTGTCTCCCTCATGTTCCACCCACCTCCCGCTCATGCCCCGTGTTTCCCTCGTGTTAGCCCCACCACCCACTCATGCCCCGTGTCTCCCTCGTGTTCCCCCAGCCCCCGCTCGTGCCCCGTGTCTTCCTTGTGTACCCCCCACCCCCGCTCATGGCCCGTGCGTCTCCTGTTGCCCCCCAACCCCTGCCTCATGCCCTCTGTGTCTCCTGTTGCCCCCCACCCCCGCTTATGCCCTGTGTCTTCCTCGTGTACCCCCCACCCACCGCTCATGCCCTGTGTGTCTCCTGTTGCCTGCCACCCCCCGCTCATGCCCCCTGTCTCTCTCTTGTTCCCCCCACCCCCTGCTCATGCCCCGTGTATCCCTCCTGTACCCCATCCCCCGCTCATGCCCCGTGTCTCCCTCCAGTACCCCCCACCCCCCGCTCATGCCCAGTATCTGCCCTGTTCCCCCCACCCCCCGCTCATGCCCAGTTTCTCCTGTTGCCCCCCACCCCCCGCTCATGCCCCATGTCTCCCTAGTGTTTCCCCCACCCCCCGCTCATGCCCCGTGTTTCCCTTGTGTTACACCCCACACCAGCTCATGCCCCGTGTCTCCCTCGTGTTCCCCCCACCCCCCGCTCATGCCCTGTGTCTCCCTCGTGTTCTCCCCATCCCCGCTCATGCCCCATGTCTTCCTCGTGTACCCCCCCACCCCCCGTTCATGCACCGTGTGTCTCCTGTTGCCCCCCACCCCCGCTCATGCCCAGTGTCTGCCGTGTTCCCCCACCCCCCGCTCATGCCCCGTTTCTCCTGTTGCCCCCCACCCCCCCGCTCATGCCCCGTGTCTCCCTAGTGATTCCCCCACCCCCCGTTCATGCCCCGTGTTTCCCTTGTGTTCCCCCCACCCCCCACTCATGCCCTGTGTCTCTTTCGTGTTCTCCCCATCCCTGCTTATGCCCCATGTCTTCCTTGTGTACCCCCCACCCCCCGCTCATGCCCCGTGTGTCTCCTGTTGCCCCACACCCCCCGCTCATGCCCCATGTCTCCCCTGTTCCCCCCACCCCCGCTCATGCCCCGTGTCTCCCTTGTGTTCCCCCCACCCCCCACTCATGCCCTGTGTCTCTTTCGTGTTCTCCCCATCCCTGCTTATGCCCCATGTCTTCCTTGTGTACCCCCCACCCCCCGCTCATGCCCCGTGTGTCTCCTGTTGCCCCACACCCCCCGCTCATGCCCCATGTCTCCCCTGTTCCCCCCACCCCCGCTCATGCCTCGTGTCTCCCTCCCGTTCCCCCCACCCCTGCTCATGCCCCGAGTCTCCCCTATTCCCCCATACCCCCTGCTCATGCCCCGTGTCTCCCTCGTGTTTCCCCCACCCCTGCTCATGCCCTGTGTTTCCCTTGTGTTACCCCCACCCCCTGCTCATGCCCCTTGTCTCTCTCTTGTTCCCCCCACCCCATGCTCATGCCCCGTGTCTAACTCCTGTACCCCCACCCCCGCTCATGCCCAGTATCTGCTCTGTTCCCCCACCCCCAGCTCATGCCCCGTGTCTCCTGTTGCCCCCCACCCCCACTCATGCCCCGTGTCTCCCTCATGTTTCCCTCACCCCCCGCTCATGCCCCGTGTTTCCCTCGTGTTACCCCCCACCCCCTGCTCATGCCCCTGGTCTCTCTCTTGTTCCCCCCACCCCATGCTCATGCCCCGTGTCTAACTCCTGTACCCCCCACCCCCGCTCATGCCCAGTATCTGCCCTGTTCCCCCACCCCCAGCTCATGCCCCGTGTCTCCTGTTGCCCCCCACCCCCGCTCATGCCCCGTGTCTCCCTCATGTTTCCCTCACCCCCCACTCATGCCCCGTGTCTCCCTCGTGTTCTCCCCATCCCCTGCTCATGCCCCGTGTCTTCCTTGTGTACCCCCCCAGCCCCTGCTCATGCCTCATGCCCTGTGTGTCTCCTGTTGCCCCCCACCCCCGCTCCTGCCCTGGGTCTCCCTCGTGTTTCCCCCCACCCCCCGCTCATGACCTGTGTTTCCATCGTGTTACCCCCTACCCCCCAGTTATGCCCCGTGTTTCCCTCGTGCTACCCCCACCACCCCGCTCATGCCCCATGTGTCTCCTGTTGCCCCCCACCCCCGCTCATGCCCCGTGTCTCCCTTGTGTTCCACCCACCTCCCGCTCATGCCCCGTGTTTCCCTCGTGTTAGCCCCCACCACCCACTCATGCCCCGTGTCTCCCTCGTGTTCCCCCCAGCCCCCGCTTGTGCCCCGTGTCTTCCTTGTGTACCCCCCTTCCCCGCTCATGCCCCGTGTGTCTCCTGTTGCCCCCCAACCCCCGCTCATGCCCCGTGTGTCTCCTGTTGCCCCCCACCCCCGCTTATGCCCCGTGTCTTCCTCGTGTACCCCCCACCCCGCTCATGCCCTGTATGTCTCCTGTTGCCCGCCACCCCCCGCTCATGCCCCGTGTCTCTCTCTTGTTCCCCCACCCCCTGCTCATGCCCCGTGTCTCCCTCCTGTTCCCCCCACCCCCGCTCATGCCCCATGTCTCTCTCTTGTTCCCACCACCCCCCGCTCATGCCCCGTGTCTCCCTCCTGTACCCCCCAGCCCTGCTCATGCCCGTGTCTCCCTCTTGTACCCCCCGCTCATGTCCAGTATCTGCCCTGTTACCCCCACCCCCTACTCATGCCCCGTGTCTCCATTGTTCCACCCCACCCCCGCTCATGCCCCGTGTCTCCCTCATGTTACCCCACACCCCCCGCTCATGCCCCATGTCTCCCTCATGTTCCCCCCACCCCTGCTCATGCCCCATGTCTCCCTCGTGTTCCCCCCACCCCCCGCTCATGCCCCATGTCGCCCTCCTGTACCCCCCACCCCGGCTCATGCCCCGTGTCTCCCTCCTGTACCCACCCCGCGCTCATGCCCCGTGTCTCCTGTTGCTCCCACCCCCCGCTCATGCCCCGTGTGTCTCCTGTTGCCCCCCACCCCACGCTCATGCCCCGTGTCTCCCTCGTGTTCCCCCCACCCCCTGCTCATGCCCCATATGTCTCCTGTTGCCCTCCAGCCCCTGCTCATGCACCGTGTCTCCCTCGTGTCTCCCACCCACCGCTCATGCCCCGTGTCTCCCTTTTGTTACTCCCCACCCCCCCTCATGCCCTGTGTTTCCTCTGTTCCCCCAACCCCCGCTCATGCACCGTGTCTCCCCTTTTCCACCCCACCCCCACCCATGCCCCGTGTCTCCCTCCTGTTACCCCCTGCTCATGCCCCATGTCTCCCTCCTGTACCCCCCAACCCCCGCTCATGCCCCGTGTCTCCCTCTTGTACCCCCCACCCCCGCTCATGCCCGTGTCTCCCTCATGTTCCCCCCTACCCCCCGCTCATGCCCCGTGTGTCTCCTGTTTCCCCCACCCCCCGCTCATGCCCTGTGTTTCCCTTGTGTTACCCCCACCCCCTGCTCATGCCCCTTGTCTCTCTCTTGTTCCCCCCACCCCATGCTCATGCCCCGTGTCTAACTCCTGTACCCCCCACCCCCGCTCATGCCCAGTATCTGCCCTGTTCCCCCACCCCCAGCTCATGCCCTGTGTCTCCTGTTGCCCCCCACCCCCGCTCATGCCCCATGTCTCCCTCATGTTTCCCTCACCCCCCGCTCATGCCCCGTGTTTCCCTCGTGTTACCCCCCACCCCCTGCTCATGCCCCTTGTCTCTCTCTTGTTCCCCCCACCCCATGCTCATGCCCCGTGTCTAACTCCTGTACCCCCCACCCCCGCTCATGCCCAGTATCTGCCTGTTCCCCCACCCCCAGCTCATGCCCCGTGTCTCCTGTTGCCACCCACCCCCGCTCATGCCCCGTGTCTCCCTCATGTTTCCCTCACCCCCCACTCATGCCCCGTGTCTCCCTCGTGTTCTCCCCATCCCCTGCTCATGCCCCGTGTCTTCCTTGTGTACCCCCCCAGCCCCTGCTCATGCCTCATGCTCTGTGTGTCTCCTGTTGCCCCCCACCCCCGCTCCTGCCCTGGGTCTCCCTCGTGTTTCCCCCCACCCCCCGCTCATGACCTGTGTTTCCATCGTGTTACCCTCTACCCCCCAGTTATGCCCCGTGTTTCCCTCGTGCTACCCCCACCACCCCGCTCATGCCCCATGTGTCTCCTGTTGCCCCCCACCCCGCTCATGCCCCGTGTCTCCCTTGTGTTCCACCCACCTCCCGCTCATGCCCCGTGTTTCCCTCGTGTTAGCCCCCACCACCCACTCATGCCCCGTGTCTCCCTCGTGTTCCCCCCAGCCCCCGCTTGTGCCCCGTGTCTTCCTTGTGTACCCCCCATCCCCGCTCATGCCCCGTGTGTCTCCTGTTGCCCCCCAACCCCCGCTCATGCCCCGTGTGTCTCCTGTTGCCCCCCACCCCCGCTTATGCCCCGTGTCTTCCTCGTGTACCCCCACCCCCGCTCATGCCCTGTGTGTCTCCTGTTGCCCGCCACCCCCCGCTCATGCCCCGTGTCTCTCTCTTGTTCCCCCACCCCCTGCTCATGCCCCGTGTCTCCCTCCTGTTCCCCCCACCCCCGCTCATGCCCCGTGTCTCTCTCTTGTTCCCACCACCCCCCGCTCATGCCCCGTGTCTCCCTCCTGTACCCCCCACCCCCGCTCATGCCCGTGTCTCCCTCTTGTACCCCCCGCTCATGTCCAGTATCTGCCCTGTTACCCCCCACCCCCTACTCATGCCCTGTGTTTCCTTTGTTCTCTCCAACCCCCGCTCATGCCCCGTGTCTCCATTGTTCCACCCCACCCCCGCTCATGCCCCGTGTCTCCCTCATGTTACCCCACACCCCCCGCTCATGCCCCGTGTCTCCCTCATGTTCCCCCCACCCCCGCTCATGCCCCATGTCTCCCTCGTGTTCCCCCACCCCCCGCTCATGCCCCATGTCGCCCTCCTGTACCCCCCACCCCGGCTCATGCCCCGTGTCTCCCTCCTGTACCCACCCCCCGCTCATGCCCCGTGTCTCCTGTTGCCCCCACCCCCCGCTCATGCCCCGTGTGTCTCCTGTTGCCCCCCACCCCACGCTCATGCCCCGTGTCTCCCTCGTGTTCCCCCACCCCCCGCTCATGCCCCATGTGTCTCCTGTTGCCCCCCACCCCCTGCTCATGCACCGTGTCTCCCTCGTGTCTCCCACCCACCGCTCATGCCCCGTGTCTCCCTTGTGTTACTCCCCACCCCCCGCTCATGCCCTGTGTTTCCTCTGTTCCCCCAACCCCCGCTCATGCACCGTGTCTCCCCTGTTCCACCCCACCCCCACTCATGCCCCGTGTCTCCCTCCTGTTACCCCCTGCTCATGCCCCATGTCTCCCTCCTGTACCCCCCAACCCCCGCTCATGCCCCGTGTCTCCCTCCTGTACCCCCCACCCCCGCTCATGCCCGTGTATCCCTCATGTTCCCCCTACCCCCTGCTCATGCCCCGTGTGTCTCCTGTTGCCCCCCACCCCCTGCTCATGCCCCGTGTGTCTCCTGTTGCCCCCCACCGCCCGCTCATGCCCTGTATCTCCCTCGTGTTCCCCCCCACCCCCTGCTCATGCCCCATGTGTCTCCTGTGGCCGCCCACCCCCTGCTCATGCCTCGTGCGTCCCTCGTGTTCCCCTCCACCCCCGGCTCATGCCCCGTTTTTCCCTCATGTTACCCCCACCCCCCGCTTATGCCCCGTGTTTCCCTCGTGCTACCCCCCACCCCCCGCTCATGGCTCATGCCCCATGTGTTTCCTGTTGCCCCCCGCTCATGCCCCGTGTCTCCCTCGTGTTCCACCCACCCCCCGCTCATGCCCCGTGTTTCTCTCGTGTTACCCCCACCCCCTGCTCATGCCCCGTGTCTTCCTAGTGTACACCCCGCGCATGCCCCGTGTGTCTCCTATTGCCCACCACCCCCTGCTGATGCCCCGTGTGTCTCCTGTTGCCCCCACCCCCGCTTATGCCCCGTGTCTTCCTCGTGTACCCCCACCACCCGCTCATGCCCCGTGTGTCTCCTGTTGCCCCCTGCTCATGCCCCGTGTCTCTCTCTTGTTCACCCCACCCCCCGCTCATGCCCCATGTCTCCCTCCTGTACCCCCCACCCCCCGCTCATGCCTTGTGTCTCACTCCTGTACACCCCACCACATGCCCAGTATCTGCCCTGTTCCCCCCACCCCCGCTCATGCCCCATGTCTCCTGATGCCCCCCAGCCCCCGCTCATGCCCCGTGTCTCCGTCGTGTTTCCCACACCCCCCGCTCATGCCTCGTGTTTCCCTCGTGATACCCTCCACGCCCCGCTCATGCCCCGTGTCTCCCTCATGTTCCCCCAACCCCCGCTCATACCCCGTGTCTCCCTCGTGTTCTCCCCACCCCCCGCTCATGCCCCGTGTTTCCCTCGTGTTACCCCCACCCCCCGCTCATGCCCCGTGTGTCTCCTGTTGCCCCCTGCTCATGCCCCGTGTCTCTCTCTTGTTCACCCCACCCCCCGCTCATGCTCCGTGTCTCCCTCCTGTACCCCCCACCCCCCGCTCATGCCCCGTGTCTCACTCCTGTACCCCCCACCCCCCGCTCATGCCCAGTATCTGCCCTGTTCTCCCCATCTCCGCTCATGCCCCATGTCTCCTGATGCCCCCTGTCTCCCTCGTTGTTTCCCCCACCCCCCGCTCATGCCTCGTGTTTCCCTCGTGTTACCCTCCACGCCCCGCTCATGCCCCGTGTCTCCCTCATGATCCCCCCCACACCCGGCTCATGCCCCGTGTCTTCCTCGTGTACCCCCCACCCCCCGCTCATGCCCTGTGTGTCTCCTGTTGCCCCCCACACCCCACTCATGCCCCGTGTCTCACTCGTTTTCCTCCCCACCGCTCGCTCATTTCCCGTGTGTCTCCTGTTGCCCCCACCCCTCGCTCATGCCCCGTGTGTCCCTCATGTTCCCTCCACCCCCCGCTCATGCCCTGTGTTTCCCTCGTGTTACCCCCATCCCCCGCTTATGCCCCGTGTTTCCCTCGTGCTACCCCCCACCCCGGCTCATGCCCCGTGTGTCTCCTGTTGCCCCCAACCCCCGCTCATGCCCCGTGTCTCCCTCGTGTTCCACCCACCCCCCGCTCATGCCCCGTGTTTGACTCGTGTTACCCCCCACCCTCGCTCATGCCCCGTTTCTACCTCGTGTTCCCCCATCCCCTCCTCGTGCCCTGTGTCTTCCTCATGTACCACCCACCCCCCGCTCATGCCCCGTGTGTCTCCTGTTGCCCCCCACCCCTGCTTATGCCCCATGTCTTCCTCGTGTACCCCCCACCCCCGCTCATGCCCAGTGTCTCCCTCCTGTACCCCCCACCCCCTGTACATGCCCCGTGTCTCCCTCCTGTACCCTCCACCCCCCGCTCATGCCCAGTGTCTGCCCTGTTCCCCCACCCCCTGCTCATGCCCCGTGTCTGCCACGCGTTTCCCCCCACCCCCCACTCATGCCCCGTGTTACCCTCCACCCCCGCTCATGCCCCGTGTCTCCCTCGTGTTCCCCCCACCCCCACTCATGCCCTGTGTCTCCCTCGTGTTCTCCCCATCCTGCTCATGCCCTGTGTCTTCCTTGTGTACCCCCCCACCCCCCGCTCATGCCCCGTGTCTCCCTCGTGTTCCCCCTACCCCCACTCATGCCCCGTGTCTCCCTCGTGTTCTCGCCATCCCCGCTCATGCCTCGTGTCTTCCTTGTGTACCCCCCCAGCCCCCGCTCATGCCTCATGCCCCGTGTGTCTCCTGTTGCCCCCCACCCCCGCTCATGCCCTGGGTCTACCTCGTGTTTCCCCCAACCCCCGCTCATGACCCGTGTTTCCATCGTGTTACCCCCTACCCCCACTTATGCTTCGTGTTTCCCTTGTGCTACCCCCCACCACCCCGCTCATGCCCCATGTGTCTCCTGTTGCCCCCCACCCCCCGCTCATGCCCCGTGTCTCCCTCGTGTTCCACCCACCTCCCGCTCATGCCCCGTGTTTCCCTCGTGTTAGCCCCCACCACCCACTCATGCTCCGTGTCTCCCTCGTGTTCCCCAAAACCCCGCTCATGCCCCGTGTGTCTCCTGTTGCCGCCCACCCACGCTTATGCCCTGTGTCTTCCTCGTGTACCCCACACCCCCTGCTCATGCCCTGTGTGTCTCCTGTTGCCCGCCACCCCCGCTCATGCCCCGTGTCTCTATTTTGTTCCACCACCCCCGCTCATGCCCCGTGTCTCCCTCCTGTTCCCCCCACCCCCCGCTCATGCCCCGTGTCTCTCTCTTGTTCCCATCACCCCCCGCTCATGCCCCGTGTCTCCCTCCTGTACCCCACACCCCCCGCTCATGCCCGTGTCTCCCTCCTGTACCCCCGCTCATGTCCAGTATCTGCCCTGTTCCCCCAGCCCCCGCTCATGCCCCGTGTCTCCCTTGTGTTATCCCCCACCCCCTACTCATGCCCTGTGTTTCCTCTGTTCCCCCAACCCCCGCTCATGCCCCGTGTCTCCATTGTGCCACCCCACCCCCGCTCATGCCCCGTGTCTCCCTCGTGTTACCCCCCACCCCCCGCTCATGCCCCGTGTCTCCCTCGTGTTCCCCCCATCCCCGCTCATGCCCCATGTCTCCCTCGTGTTCCCCCCACCCCCCACTCATGCCCCATGTCGCCCTCCTGTACCCCCCACCCCGGCTCATGCCCCATGTCTCCCTCCTGTACCCACCCCCCCGCTCATGCCCCGTGTCTCCTGTTGCCCCCCACCCCCCGTTCATGCCCCGTGTCTCCCTCGTGTTCCCCCCACCCTCTGCTCATGCCCCATGTGTCTCCTGTTGCCCCCACCCCCTGCTCATGCACCGTGTCACCCTCGTGTCTCCCACCCACCGCTCATGCCCCGTGTCTCCCTTCTGTTACTCCCCACCCCCCACTCATGCCCTGTGTTACCTCTGTTCCCCCAACCCCCGCTCATGCCCCGTGTCTCCCCTGTTCCACCCCACCCCCGCTCATGCCCCGTGTCTCCCTCCTGATACCCCCCGCTCATGCCCCATGTCTCCCTCCTGTACCCCCCAACCCACGCTCATGCCCCGTGTCTCCCTCCTGTACCCACACCCCCCGCTCATGCCCCGTGTCTCCCTCGTGGTCCCCCCTACCCCTGCTCATGCCCCGTGTGACTCCTGTTGCCCCCACCCCCTGCTCATGCCCCGTGTGTCTCCTGTTGCCCCCCACTCCCCGCTCATGCCCCGTGTCTCCCTCGTGTTCCCCCCCACCCCCCGCTCATGCCCCATGTGTCTCTTGTGGCCGCCCACCCCCTGCTCATGCCCCGTGCGTCCCTCGTGTTCCTCCCCCACCCCCCGCTCATGCCCCGTTTTTCCCTCGTGTTACCCCCACCCCCCGCTTATGCCCCGTGTTTCCCTTCGTGCTACCCCCCACCCCCCGCTCATGCCCCATGTGTCTCCTGTTGCCCCCACCCCCGCTCATGCCCCGTGTCTCCCTCGTGTTCCACCCACCCCCGCACATGCCCCGTGTTTCCCTCGTGTTACCCCCACCCCCCGCTCATGCCCCGTGTCTTCCCAGTGTACCCCCCACCCCCCGCATGCCCCGTGTGTCTCCTATTGCCCACCACCCCCTGCTCATGCCCTGTGTGTCTCCTGTTGCCCCCCACCCCCGCTTATGCCCTTTGTCTTCCTCGTGCACCCTCCACCACCAGCTCATGCCCCGTGTGTCTCCTGTTGCCCCCCGCTCATGCCCCGTGTCTCTCTCTTGTTCACCCCACCCCCACTCATGCCCCGTGTCTCCCTCCTGTACCCCCCACCCCCCGCTCATGCCTCATGTCTCACTCCTGTACCCCCCACCCCCCGCTCATGCCCAGTATCTGCCGTGTCCCCCCACCCCCGGTCATGCCCCATGTCTCCTGATGCCCCCAGCCCCCGCTCATGCCCCGTGTCTCCCTCGTGTTTCCCCCACCCCCCGCTCATGCCTCGTGTTTCCCTCGTGTTACCCTCCATGCCCCGCTCATGCCCCGTGTCTCTCTCATGTTCCCCCTAACCCCCGCTCATGCCCCGTGTCTCCCTCGTGTTCTCCCCATCCGCGGTCATGCCCTGTGTCTTCCTCGTGTACCCCCCCACCCCCCGCTCATGCCCTGTGTGTCTCCTGTTGCCCCCCACACCCCGCTCATGCCCCGTGTCTCCCTCGTTTTCCTCCCCACCCCTCGCTCATTTCCCGTGTGTCTCCTGTTGCCCCCCACCCCTCGCTCATGCCCCGTGTTTCCCTCATGTTACCCCCACCCCCGCTCATGCCCCGTGTCTTCCTAGTGTACCCCCCACCCTCTGCGCATGCCCCGTGTGTCTCCTATTGCCCCCACCCCTGCTTATGCCATTTGTCTTCCTCGTGTACCCCCACCAACCGCTCATGCCCCGTGTGTCTCCTGTTGCCCCCTGCTCATGCCCCGTGTCTCTCTCTTGTTCACCCTACCACCCGCTCATGCCCCGTGTCTCCCTCCTGTACCCCCCACCCTCCGCTAATCCTCGTGTCTCACTCCTGTACCCCCCACCCCCCGCTCATGCCCAGTATCTGCCCTGTTCCCCCACCCCCGCTCATGCCCCATGTCTCCTGATGCCCCCCAGAACCCACTCATGCCCCGTGTCTCCCCCGTGTTTCCCCCACCCCCCGCTAATGCCTCGTGTTTCCCTCGTGTTACCCTCCACGCCCCTCTCATGCCCCGTGTCTCCCTCATGTTCCCCCAACCCCCGCTCATGCCCCGTGTCTCCCTCGTGTTCTCCCCATCCGCGCTCATGCCCTGTGTCTTCCTCGTGTACCCCCCCACCCCCCGCTCATGCCCTGTGTGTCTCCTGTTGCCCCCCACACCCCGCTCATGCCCCGTGTCTCCCTCGTTTTCCTCCCCACCCCTCGCTCATTTCCCGTGTGTCTCCTGTTGCCCCCACCCCTCGCTCATGCCCCGTGTCTCCCTCGTGTTCTCCCCATCCGCGCTCATGCCCTGTGTCTTCCTCATGTACCCCCCACCCCCCGCTCATGCCCCGTGTTTCCCTCTTGTTACCCCCACCCCCCGCTCATGCCCCGTGTCTTCCTAGTGTACCCCCCACCCCCCCGCATGCCCCGTGTGTCTCCTATTGCCCACCATCCCAGCTCATGCCCTGTGTGTCTCCTGTTGCCCCCACCCCCGCTTATGCCCTTTGTCTTCCTCATGTACCCCCAACCACCAGCTCATGCCCCGTGTGTCTCCTGTTGCCCCCCGCTCATGCCCAGTGTCTCTCTCTTGTTCACCCCACCCCCGCTCATGCCCCGTGTCTCCCTCCTGTACCCACCACCCCCCGCTCATGCCTCGTGTCTCACTCCTGTACCCCCCACCCCCCGCTCATGCCCAGTATCTGCCGTGTTCCCCCACCCCCGCTCATGCCCCATGTCTCCTGATGCCCCCCAGCCCCCGCTCATGCCCCGTGTCTCCCTCGTGTTTCCCCCACCCCCGCTCATGCCTCGTGTTTCCCTCGTGTTACCCTCCATGCCCCGCTCATGCCCCGTGTCTCCCTCATGTTCCCCCCAACCCCCGCTCATGCCCCGTGTCTCCCTCGTGTTCTCCCCATCCGCGCTCATGCCCTGTGTCTTCCTCGTGTACCCCCCACCCCCAGCTCATGCCCTGTGTGTCTCCTGTTGCCCCCCACATCCCGCTCATGCCCCGTGTCTCCCTCGTTTTCCTCCCCACCCCTCGCTTATTTCCCGTGTGTCTCCTGTTGCCCCCCACCCCTCGCTCATGCCCCGTGTGTCCCTCGTGTCCCCCCCACCCCCCGCTCATGCCCCGTGCTTCCCTCGTGTTACCCCCACCCCCCGCCTATGCCCCGTGTCTTCCTAGTGTACCCCCCACTCTCTGCGCATGCCCCGTGTGTCTCCTATTGCCCACCACCCCCTGCTCATGCCCTGTGTGTCTCCTGTTGCCCCCACCCCCGCTTATGCCATTTGTCTTCCTCGTGTACCCCCCACCAACCGCTCATGCCCCGTGTGTCTCCTGTTGCCCCCCCGCTCATGCCCCGTATCTCTCTCTTGTTCACCCCACCCCCCGCTCATGCCCCGTGTCTCCCTCCTGTACCCCCCACCCTCCGCTCATGCCTCGTGTCTCACTCCTGTACCCCCCACCCCCCGCTCATGCCCAGTATCTGCCCTGTTCCCCCACCCCCACTCATGCCCCATGTCTCCTGATGCCCCCCAGCCCCCACTCATGCCCCGTGTCTCCCCCGTGTTTCCCCCACCCCCCGCTCATGCCTCGTGTTTCCCTCGTGTTACCCTCCACGCCCCTCTCATGCCCCGTGTCTCCCTCATGTTTCCCCAACCCCCGCTCATGCCCTGTGTCTCCCTCATGTTCTCCCCATCCGCGCTCATGCCCTGTGTCTTCCTCGTGTACCCCCCCAACCCCCGCTCATGCCCTGTGTGTCTCCTGTTGCCCCCCACACCCCGCTCATGCCCCGTGTCTCCCTCGTTTTCCTCCCCACCCCTCGCTCATTTCCCGTGTGTCTCCTGTTGCCCCCCACCCCTCGCTCATGCCCCGAGTGTCCCTCGTGTTCCCCCCACCCCCTGCTCATGCCCTGTGTTTCCCTCGTGTTACCCCCCCCACCCCCCTGCTTATACCCCGTGTTTCCCTCATGCTACCCCCACCCCTCGCTCATGCCCCATGTGTCTCCTGTTGCCCCCAACCCCCGCTCATGCCCCATGTCTCCCTCGTGTTCCACCCACCCCCCGCTCATGCCCCGTGTTTCCCTCGTGTTACCCCCCACCCTCGCTCATGCCCCGTGTCTCCCTCATGTTCCCCCCAGCCCCCGCTCGTGCCCTGTGTCTTCCTCGTGTACCACCCACACCCCGCTCAGGCCCCGTGTGTCTCCTGTTGCCCCCACCCCCTGCTCATGCCCCGTGTGTCTCTTGTTGCCCCCACCCCTGCTCATTCCCCGTGTCTCTCTCTTGTTCCCCCACCCCCGCACATGCCCAGTGTCTCCCTCCTGTAACCCCCACCCCCCGCTCATGCCCCGTGTCTCCCTCCTGTACCCTCCACCCTCCGCTCATGCCCAGTATCTGCCCTGTTCCCCCCACCCCCGCTCATGCCCTGTGTCTCCTGTTGCCCCTCACCCCCCGCTCATGCCCCGTGTCTGCCTCGTGTTTCCCCCCACCCCCCAATCATGCCCCGTGTTTCCCTCGTGTTACCCTCCACCCCCCGCTCATGCCCCGTGTCTCCATTGTGCCACCCCACCCCCGCTCATGCCCCGTGTCTCCCTCGTGTTACCCCCCACCCCCCGCTCATGCCCCGTGTCTCCCTCGTGTTCCCCCCATCCCCGCTCATGCCCCATGTCTCCCTCGTGTTCCCCCCACCCCCGCTCATGCCCCATGTCGCCCTCCTGTACCCCCCACCCCGGCTCATGCCCCGTGTCTCCCTCCTGTACCCACCCCCCCGCTCATGCCCCGTGTCTCCTGTTGCCCCCCACCCCCCGTTCATGCCCCGTGTCTCCCTCGTGTTCCCCCCACCCTCTGCTCATGCCCCATGTGTCTCCTGTTGCCCCCACCCCCTGCTCATGCACCGTGTCACCCTCGTGTCTCCCACCCACCGCTCATGCCCCGTGTCTCACTTCTGTTACTCCCCACCCCCCACTCATGCCCTGTGTTACCTCTGTTCCCCCAACCCCCGCTCATGCCCCGTGTCTCCCCTGTTCCACCCCACCCCCGCTCATGCCCCGTGTCTCCCTCCTGATAATCCCCGCTCATGCCCCATGTCTCCCTCCTGTACCCCCCAACCCACGCTCATGCCCCGTGTCTCCCTCCTGTACCCCCACCCCCCGCTCATGCCCCGTGTCTCCCTCGTGGTCCCCCCTACCCCTGCTCATGCCCCGTGTGACTCCTGTTGCCCCCACCCCCTGCTCATGCCCCGTGTGTCTCCTGTTGCCCCCCACTCCCCGCTCATGCCCCGTGTCTCCCTCGTGTTCCCCCCCACCCCCCGCTCATGCCCCATGTGTCTCCTGTGGCCGCCCACCCCCTGCTCATGCCCCGTGCGTCCCTCGTGTTCCTCCCCCACCCCCCGCTCATGCCCCGTTTTTCCCTCGTGTTACCCCCACCCCCGCTTATGCCCCGTGTTTCCCTTCGTGCTACCCCCCACCCCCCGCTCATGCCCCATGTGTCTCCTGTTGCCCCCACCCCCGCTCATGCCCCGTGTCTCCCTCGTGTTCCACCCACCCCCGCACATGCCCCGTGTTTCCCTCGTGTTACCCCCACCCCCCGCTCATGCCCCGTGTCTTCCCAGTGTACCCCCCACCCCCCCGCATGCCCCGTGTGTCTCCTATTGCCCACCACCCCCTGCTCATGCCCTGTGTGTCTCCTGTTGCCCCCCACCCCCGCTTATGCCCTTTGTCTTCCTCGTGCACCCCCCACCACCAGCTCATGGCCCTTGTGTCTCCTGTTGCCCCCCGCTCATGCCCCGTGTCTCTCTCTTGTTCACCCCACCCCCACTCATGCCCCGTGTCTCCCTCCTGTACCCCCCACCCCCCGCTCATGCCTCATGTCTCACTCCTGTACCCCCCACCCCCCGCTCATGCCCAGTATCTGCCGTGTTCCCCCACCCCCGCTCATGCCCCATGTCTCCTGATGCCCCCAGCCCCCGCTCATGCCCCGTGTCTCCCTCGTGTTTCCCCCACCCCCCGCTCATGCCTCGTGTTTCCCTCGTGTTACCCTCCATGCCCCGCTCATGCCCCGTGTCTCCCTCATGTTCCCCCTAACCCCCGCTCATGCCCCGTGTCTCCCTCGTGTTCTCCCCATCCGCGGTCATGCCCTGTGTCTTCCTCGTGTACCCCCCCACCCCCCGCTCATGCCCTGTGTGTCTCCTGTTGCCCCCCACACCCCGCTCATGCCCAGTGTCTCCCTCGTTTTCCTCCCCACCCCTCGCTCATTTCCCGTGTGTCTCCTGTTGCCCCCACCCCTCGCTCATGCCCCGTGTTTCCCTCGTGTTACCCCCACCCCCGCTCATGCCCCGTGTCTTCCTAGTGTACCCCCCACCCTCTGCGCATGCCCCGTGTGTCTCCTATTGCCCCCACCCCCGCTTATGCCATTTGTCTTCCTCGTGTACCCCCACCAACCGCTCATGCCCCGTGTGTCTCCTGTTGCCCCCTGCTCATGCCCCGTGTCTCTCTCTTGTTCACCCTACCACCCGCTCATGCCCCGTGTCTCCCTCCTGTACCCCCCACCCTCCGCTAATCCTCGTGTCTCACTCCTGTACCCCCCACCCCCCGCTCATGCCCAGTATCTGCCCTGTTCCCCCACCCCCGCTCATGCCCCATGTCTCCTGATGCCCCCCAGAACCCACTCATGCCCCGTGTCTCCCCCGTGTTTCCCCCACCCCCCGCTAATGCCTCGTGTTTCCCTCGTGTTACCCTCCACGCCCCTCTCATGCCCCGTGTCTCCCTCATGTTCCCCCAACCCCCGCTCATGCCCCGTGTCTCCCTCGTGTTCTCCCCATCCGCGCTCATGCCCTGTGTCTTCCTCGTGTACCCCCCCACCCCCCGCTCATGCCCTGTGTGTCTCCTGTTGCCCCCCACACCCCGCTCATGCCCCGTGTCTCCCTCGTTTTCCTCCCCACCCCTCGCTCATTTCCTGTGTGTCTCCTGTTGCCCCCACCCCTCGCTCATGCCCCGTGTCTCCCTCGTGTTCTCCCCATCCGCGCTCATGCCCTGTGTCTTCCTCATGTACCCCCCACCCCCCGCTCATGCCCCGTGTTTCCCTCGTGTTACCCCCACCCCCCGCTCATGCCCCATGTCTTCCTAGTGTACCCCCCACCCCCCCGCATGCCCCGTGTGTCTCCTATTGCCCACCACCCCCAGCTCATGCCCTGTGTGTCTCCTGTTGCCCCCACCCCCGCTTATGCCCTTTGTCTTCCTCATGTACCCCCCACCACCAGCTCATGCCCCGTGTGTCTCCTGTTGACCCCCGCTCATGCCCCGTGTCTCCCTCATGTTCCCCCAACCCCCGCTCATGCCCCGTGTCTCCCTCGTGTTCTCCCCATCCGCGCTCATGCCCTGTGTCTTCCTCGTGTACCCCCCACCCCAGCTCATGCCCTGTGTGTCTCCTGTTGCCCCCCACATCCCGCTCATGCCCCGTGTCTCCCTCGTTTTCCTCCCCACCCCTCGCTTATTTCCCGTGTGTCTCCTGTTGCCCCCCACCCCTCGCTCATGCCCTGTGTGTCCCTCGTGTCCCCCCCACCCCCCGCTCATGCCCCGTGCTTCCCTCGTGTTACCCCCACCCCCCGCCTATGCCCCGTGTCTTCCTAGTGTACCCCCCACTCTCTGCGCATGCCCCGTGTGTCTCCTATTGCCCACCACCCCCTGCTCATGCCCTGTGTGTCTCCTGTTGCCCCCACCCCCGCTTATGCCATTTGTCTTCCTCGTGTACCCCCCACCAACCGCTCATGCCCCGTGTGTCTCCTGTTGCCCCCCCGCTCATGCCCCGTATCTCTCTCTTGTTCACCCCACCCCCCGCTCATGCCCCGTGTCTCCCTCCTGTACCCCCCACCCTCCGCTCATGCCTCGTGTCTCACTCCTGTACCCCCCACCCCCCGCTCATGCCCAGTATCTGCCCTGTTCCCCCACCCCCACTCATGCCCCATGTCTCCTGATGCCCCCCAGCCCCCACTCATGCCCCGTGTCTCCCCCGTGTTTCCACCACCCCCCGCTCATGCCTCGTGTTTCCCTCGTGTTACCCTCCATGCCCCTCTCATGCCCCGTGTCTCCCTCATGTTTCCCCAACCCCCGCTCATGCCCTGTGTCTCCCTCATGTTCTCCCCATCCGCGCTCATGCCCTGTGTCTTCCTCGTGTACCCCCCCACCCCCCGCTCATGCCCTGTGTGTCTCCTGTTGCCCCCCACACCCCGCTCATGCCCCGTGTCTCCCTCGTTTTCCTCCCCACCCCTCGCTCATTTCCCGTGTGTCTCCTGTTGCCCCCCACCCCTCGCTCATGCCCCGTGTGTCCTTCGTGTTCCCCCCACCCCCTGCTCATGCCCTGTGTTTCCCTCGTGTTACCCCCCCACACCCCTGCTTATACCCCGTGTTTCCCTCATGCTACCCCCACCCCCCGCTCATGCCCCATGTGTCTCCTGTTGCCCCCAACCCCCGCTCATGCCCCATGTCTCCCTCGTGTTCCACCCACCCCCCGCTCATGCCCCGTGTTTCCCTCGTGTTACCCCCCACCCTCGCTCATGCCCCGTGTCTCCCTCATGTTCCCCCCAGCCCCCGCTCGTGCCCTGTGTCTTCCTCGTGTACCACCCACACCCCGCTCAGGCCCCGTGTGTCTCCTGTTGCCCCCACCCCCTGCTCATGCCCCGTGTGTCTCTTGTTGCCCACACCCCTGCTCATTCCCCGTGTCTCTCTCTTGTTCCCCCACCCCCGCACATGCCCAGTGTCTCCCTCCTGTAACCCCCACCCCCCGCTCATGCCCCGTGTCTCCCTCCTGTACCCTCAACCCTCCGCTCATGCCCAGTATCTGCCCTGTTCCCCCCACCCCCGCTCATGCCCTGTGTCTCCTGTTGCCCCTCACCCCCCGCTCATGCCCCGTGTCTGCCTCGTGTTTCCCCCCACCCCCCACTCATGCCCCGTGTTTCCCTCGTGTTACCCTCCACCCCCCGCTCATGCCCCGTGTCTCCCTCGTGTTCCCCCCACCCCCACTCATGCCCCGTGTCTCCCTCGTGTTCTCCCCATCCCCGCTCATGCCCCGTGTCTTCCTTGTGTACCGCCCCAGCCCCCGCTCATGCCTCATGCCCTGTGTGTCTCCTGTTGCCCCCCACCCCCGCTCATGCCCTGGGTCTCCCTCGTGTTTCCCACCACCCCCCGCTCATGACATGTGTTTCCCTCGTGTTACCCCCTACCCCCCACTTATGCCCTGTGTTTCCCTCGTGCTACCCCCCACCGACCCGCTCATGCCCCATGTGTCTCCTGTTGCCCCACACCCCCCGCTCATGCCCCGTGTCTCCCTCATGTTCCACCCACCTCCCGCTCATGCCCCGTGTTTCCCTCGTGTTAGCCCCCACCACCCACTCATGCCCCGTGTCTCCCTCGTGTTCCCCCAGCCCCCGCTCGTGCCCCATGTCTTCCTTGTGTACCCCCCACCCCCGCTCATGCCCCGTGTGTCTCCTGTTGCCCCCAAGCCCCACCTCATGCCCCGTGTGTCTCCTGTTGCCCCCCACCCCCGCTTATGCCCTGTGTCTTCCTCGTGTACCCCCCACCCAGCACTCATGCCCTGTGTGTCTCCTGTTGCCTGCCACCCCCCGCTCATGCCCCGTGTCTCTCTCTTGTTCCCCCCACCCCCTGCTCATGCCCCGTATCTCCCTCCTGTACCCCATCCCCCGCTCATGCACGTGTCTCCCTCCTGTACCCCCCACCCCCCGCTCATGCCCAGTATCTGCCCTGTCCCCCCCCGCTCATGCCCAGTTTCTCCTGTTGCCCCCCACCCCCCGCTCATGCCCCGTGTCTCCCTAGTGTTTCCCCCACCCCCCGCTCATGCCCCGTGTTTCCCTCGTGTTACACCCCACACCCCGCTCATGCCCCGTGTCTCCCTCGTGTTCCCCCACCCCCCGCTCATGCCCTGTGTCTCCCTCGTGTTCTCCCCATCCCCGCTCATGCCCCATGTCTTCCTCATGTACCCCCCACCCCCCGCTCATGCCCCGTGTGTCTCCTGTTGCCCCCCACCCCCGCTCATGCCCAGCGTCTGCCCTGTTCCCCCCACCCCCTGCTCATGCCCAGTTTCTCCTGTTGCCCCCCACCCCCCGCTCATGCCCCGTGTCTCCCTAGTGTTTCCCCCACCCCCAGTTCATGCCCCGTGTTTCCCTTGTGTTACCCCCCACACCCTGCTCATGCCCCGTGTCTCCCTCGTGTTCCCCCCACCCCACGCTCATGCCCCGTGTCTCCCTTGTGTTCTCCCCATCCGCGCTCATGCCCTGTATCTTCCTCGTGTACCCCCCCACCCCCCGCTCATGCCCTGTGTGTCTCCTGTTGCCCCCCACACCCCACTCATGCCCCGTGTCTCCCTCGTTTTCCTCCCCACCGCTCGCTCATTTCCCGTGTGTCTCCTGTAGCCCCCCACCCCTCGCTCATGCCCCGTGTGTCCCTCGTGTTCCCTCCACCCCCCGCTCATGCCCTGTGTTTCCCTCGTGTTACCCCCATCCCCCGCTTATGCCCTGTGTTTCCCTCGTGCTACCCCCCACCCCCGCTCATGCCCCGTGTGTCTCCTGTTGCCCCCAAACCCCGCTCATGCCCCGTGTCTCCCTCGTGTTCCACCCACCCCCCGCTCATGCCCCGTGTTTGACTCGTGTTACCCCAACCCTCGCTCATGCCCCGTTTCTCCCTTGTGTTCCCCATCCCCCGCTCGTGCCCTGTGTCTTCCTCATGTACCACCCACCCCCCGCTCATGCTCCGTGTCTCTCTCTTGTTCCCCCCACCCCCTGCTCATGCCCCGTGTCTCCCTCCTGTACCCCATCCCCCGCTCATGCACGTGTCTCCCTCCTGTACCCCCCACCCCCCGCTCATGCCCAGTATCTGCCCTGTTCCCCCACATCCCGCTCATGCCCAGTTTCTCCTGTTGCCCCCCACCCCCGCTCATGCCCGTGTCTCCCTAGTGTTTCCCCCACCCCCCGCTCATGCCCCGTGTTTCCCTCGTGTTACACCCCACACCCCGCTCATGCCCCGTGTCTCCCTCGTGTTCCCCCCACCCCCCGCTCATGCCCTGTGTTTGACTCGTGTTACCCCCCACCCTCGCTAATGCCCCGTTTCTCCCTCGTGTTCCCCCATCCCCCGCTCGTGCCCTGTGTCTTCCTCATGTACCACCCACCCCCGCTCATGCTCCGTGTCTCTCTCTTGTTCCCCCCACCCCCTGCTCATGCCCCGTGTCTCCCTCCTGTACCCCATCCCCCGCTCATGCACGTGTCTCCCTCCTGTACCCCCCACCCCCCGCTCATGCCCAGTATCTGCCCTGTTCCCCCACATCCCGCTCATGCCCAGTTTCTCCTGTTGCCCCCCACCCCCGCTCATGCCCGTGTCTCCCTAGTGTTTCCCCCACCCCCCGCTCATGCCCCGTGTTTCCCTCGTGTTACACCCCACACCCCGCTCATGCCCCGTGTTTCCCTCGTGTTAGCCCCCACCACCCACTCATGCCCCGTGTCTCCCTCATGTTCCCCCAGCCCCCGCTCGTGCCCCATGTCTTCCTTGTGTACCCCCCACCCCCGCTCATGCCCCGTGTGTCTCCTGTTGCCCCCCAACCCCCACCTCATGCCCCGTGTGTCTCCTGTTGCCCCCCACCCCTGCTCATGCCCCGTGTGTCTCCTGTTGCCCCCCACCCCTGCATATGCCCCATTTCTTCCTCATGTACCACCCACCCCCCACTCATGCCCCGTGTGTCTCCTGTTGCCCCCCACCCCTGCTCATGCCCCGTGTGTCTCCTGTTGCCCCCCACCCCCGCATATGCCCCATGTCTTCCTCGTGTACCCCCAACCTCCCGCAGTTGCCCCGTGAGTCTCCTGTTGCCCCCACCCCCGCTCATTCCCCGTGTCTCTCTCTTGTTCCCCCCACCCCCGCTCATGCCCCATGTCTCCCTCCTGTACCCCCCGCTCATGCCCCGTGTCTCCCTCCTGTACCCTCCACCCCCCGCTCATGCCCAGTGTCTGCCCTGTTCCCCCTACCCCCTGCTCATGCCCCGTGTCTGCCTCGCGTTTCTCCCCACCCCCCACTCATGCCCCGTGTTTCCCTCGTGTTACCCTCCACCCCCGCTCATGCCCCATGTTCTCCCCACCCCCACTCATGCCCCGTGTCTCCCTCGTGTTCTCCCCATCCCGCTCATGCCCTGTGTCTTCCTTGTGTACCGCCCCAGCCCCCGCTCATGCCTCATGCCCCGTGTTTCTCCTGTTGCCCCCCACCCCCGCTCATGCCCTGGGTCTCCCACGTGTTTCCCACCACCCCCCGCTCATGACATGTGTTTCCCTCGTGTTACCCCCTACCCCCCACTTATGCCCCGTGTTTCCCTCGTGCTACCCCCCACCGACCCGCTCATGCCCCATGTGTCTCCTGTTGCCCCACACCCCCGCTCATGCCCCGTGTCTCCCTCATGTTCCACCCACCTCCCGCTCATGCCCCGTGTTTCCCTCGTGTTAGCCCCCACCACCCACTCATGCCCCGTGTCTCCCTCGTGTTCCCCCAGCCCCCGCTTGTGCCCCATGTCTTCCTTGTGTACCCCCCACCCCCGCTCATGCCCCGTGTGTCTCCTGTTGCCCCCCAACCCCCACCTCATGCCCCGTGTGTCTCCTGTTGCCCCCCACCCCCGCTTATGCCCTGTGTCTTCCTCGTGTACCCCCCACCCAGCACTCATGCCCTGTGTGTCTCCTGTTGCCTGCCACCCCCCGCTCATGCCCCGTGTCTCTCTCTTGTTCCCCCCACCCCCTGCTCATGCCCCGTATCTCCCTCCTGTACCCCATCCCCCGCTCATGCACGTGTCTCCCTCCTGTACCCCCCACCCCCCGCTCATGCCCAGTATCTGCCCTGTTCTCCCCCCCGCTCATGCCCCGTGTGTCTCCTGTTGCCCCCCACCCCCGCTCATGCCCAGCGTCTGCCCTGTTCCCCCCACCCCCTGCTCATGCCCAGTTTCTCCTGTTGCCCCCCACCCCCCGCTCATGCCCCGTGTCTCCCTAGTGTTTCCCCCACCCCCAGTTCATGCCCCGTGTTTCCCTTGTGTTACCCCCACACCCTGCTCATGCCCCGTGTCTCCCTCGTGTTCCCCCCACCCCACGCTCATGCCCCGTGTCTCCCTTGTGTTCTCCCCATCCGCGCTCATGCCCTGTATCTTCCTTGTGTACCCCCCCGCCCCCCGCTCATGCCCTGTGTGTCTCCTGTTGCCCCCACACCGCACTCATGCCCCGTGTCTCCCTCGTTTTCCTCCCCACCGCTCGCTCATTTCCCGTGTGTCTCCTGTTGCCCCTCACCCCTTGCTCATGCCCCGTGTGTCCCTCGTGTTCCCTCCACCCCCCGCTCATGCCCTGTGTTTCCCTCGTGTTACCCCATCCCCCGCTTATGCCCTGTGTTTCCCTCGTGCTACCCCCCACCCCCGCTCATGCCCCGTGTGTCTCCTGTTGCCCCCAACCCCCGCTCATGCCCAGTGTCTCCCTCGTGTTCCACCCACCCCCCGCTCATGCCCCGTGTTTGACTCGTGTTACCCCCAACCCTCGCTCATGCCCCGTTTCTCCCTTGTGTTCCCCCCATCCCCGCTCGTGCCCTGTGTCTTCCTCATGTACCACCCACCCCCCGCTCATGCTCCGTGTCTCTCTCTTGTTCCCCCCACCCCCTGCTCATGCCCCGTGTCTCCCTCCTGTACCCCATCCCCCGCTCATGCACGTGTCTCCCTCCTGTACCCCCCACCCCCGCTCATGCCCAGTATCTGCCCTGTTCCCCCACATCCCGCTCATGCCCAGTTTCTCCTGTTGCCCCCCACCCCCGCTCATGCCCGTGTCTCCCTAGTGTTTCCCCCACCCCCCGCTCATGCCCCGTGTTTCCCTCGTGTTACACCCCACACCCCGCTCATGCCCCGTGTCTCCCTCGTGTTCCCCCCACCCCCCGCTCATGCCCTGTGTCTCCCTCGTGTTCTCCCCATCCCCGCTCATGCCCCATGTCTTCCTCATGTACCCCCCCACCCCCGCACATGCCCCGTGTGTCTCCTGTTGCCCCCCACCCCCGCTCATGCCCAGTGTCTGCCCTGTTCCCCCCACCCCCTGCTCATGCCCAGTTTCTCCTGTTGCCCCCCACCCCCCGCTCATGCCCCGTGTCTCCCTAGTGTTTCCCCCACCCCCAGTTCATGCCCCGTGTTTCCCTTGTGTTACCCCCCACACCCTGCTCATGCCCCGTGTCTCCCTCGTGTTCCCCCCACCCCACGCTCATGCCCCGTGTCTCCCTCGTGTTCTCCCCATCCGCGCTCATGCCCTGTATCTTCCTCGTGTACCCCACCCCCCGCTCATGCCCTGTGTGTCTCCTGTTGCCCCCCACACCCCACTCATGCCCCGTGTCTCCCTCGTTTTCCTCCCCACCGCTCGCTCATTTCCCGTGTGTCTCCTGTTGCCCCCCACCCCTCGCTCATGCCCCGTGTGTCCCTCGTGTTCCCTCCACCCCCGCTCATGCCCTGTGTTTCCCTCGTGTTACCCCCATCCCCCGCTTATGCCCTGTGTTTCCCTCGTGCTACCCCCCACCCCCGCTCATGCCCCGTGTGTCTCCTGTTGCCCCCAACCCCCGCTCATGCCCCGTGTCTCCCTCGTGTTCGACCCACCCCCCGCTCATGCCCCGTGTTTGACTCGTGTTACGCCCCACCCTCGCTCATGCCCCGTTTCTCCCTCGTGTTCCCCCCATCCCCCGCTCGTGCCCTGTGTCTTCCTCATGTACCACCCACCCCCCATTCATGCTCCGTGTCTCTCTCTTGTTCCCCCCACCCCCTGCTCATGCCCCGTGTCTCCCTCCAGTACCCCATCCCCCGCTCATGCACGTGTCTCCCTCCTGTACCCCCCACACCCCGCTCATGCTCAGTATCTGCCCTGTTCCCCCACATCCCGCTCATGACCAGTTTCTCCTGTTGCCCCCCACCCCCGCTCATGCCCGTGTCTCCCTAGTGTTTCCCCCACCCCCGCTCATGCCTCGTGTTTCCCTCGTGTTACACCCCACACCCCGCTCATGCCCCGTGTCTCCCTCGTGTTCCCCCCACCACCCGCTCATGCCCTGTGTCTCCCTCGTGTTCTCCCCATCCCCGCTCATGCCCCATGTCTTCCTCGTGTACCCCCCCGCCCCCCGCACATGCCCCGTGTGTCTACTGTTGCCCCCCACCCCCGCTCATGCCCAGTGTCTGCCGTGTTCCCCCCACCCCCTGCTCATGCCCAGTTTCTCCTGTTGCCCCCCACCCCCCGCTCATGCCCCGTGTCTCCCTAGTGTTTCCCCACCCCCGTTCATGCCCCGTGTTTCCCTCGTGTTACCCCCCACACCCCGCTCATGCCCCTTGTCTCCCTCGTGTTCCCCCACCCCACGCTCATGCCCCGTGTCTCCCTCGTGTTCTCCCCATCCGCGCTCATGCCCTGTGTCTTCCTCGTGTACCCCCCCACCCCCCGCTCATGCCCTGTGTGTCTCCTGTTGCCCCCCACACCCCACTCATGCCCCGTGTCTCCCTCGTTTTCCTCCCCACCACTCGCTCATTTCCCGTGTGTCTCCTGTTGCCCCCCACCCCCGCTCATGCCCCGTGTGTCCCTCGTGTTCCCTCCACCCCCCGCTCATGCCTTGTGTTTCCCTCGTGTTACCCCCATCCCCCGCTTATGCCCTGTGTTTCCCTCGTGCCACCCCCCACCCCCGCTCATGCCCCCTGTGTCTCCTGTTGCCCCCAACCCCCGCTCATGCCCCGTGTCTCCCTCGTGTTCCACCCACCCCCGCTCATGCCCCGTGTTTGACTCGTGTTACCCCCCACCCTCGCTCATGCCCCGTTTCTCCCTCGTGTTCCCCCCATCCCCCGCTCGTGCCCTGTGTCTTCCTCATGTACCACCCACCCCCCACTCATGCCCCGTGTGTCTCCTGTTGCCCCCCACCCCTGCTCATGCCCCGTGTGTCTCCTGTTGCCCCCCACCCCCGCATATGCCCCATGTCTTCCTCGTGTACCCCCAACCTCCCGCAGTTGCCCCGTGAGTCTCCTGTTGCCCCCACCCCCGCTCATTCCCCGTGTCTCTCTCTTGTTCCCCACACCCCCGCTCATGCCCCGTGTCTCCCTCCTGTACCCCCCGCTCATGCCCCGTGTCTCCCTCCTGTACCCTCCACCCCCCGCTCATGCCCAGTGTCTGCCCTGTTCCCCCTACCCCCTGCTCATGCCCCGTGTCTGCCTCGCGTTTCCCCCCACCCCCCACTCATGCCCCGTGTTTCCCTCGTGTTACCCTCCACCCCCGCTCATGCCCCATGTTCTCCCCACCCCCACTCATGCCCCGTGTCTCCCTCGTGTTCTCCCCATCCCGCTCATGCCCTGTGTCTTCCTTGTGTACCCCCCCAGCCCCCGCTCATGCCTCATGCCCCGTGTTTCTCCTGTTGCCCCCACCCCCGCTCATGCCCTGAGTCTCCCTCGTGTTTCCCACCACCCCCCGCTCATGACCCGTGTTTCCCTCGTGTTACCCCCTAGCCCCCACTTATGCCCCGTGTTTCCCTATTGCTACCCCCCACCACCCCGCTCATGCCCCATGTGTCTCCTCTTGCCCCACACCCCCCGCTCATGCCCCGTGTCTCCCTCATGTTCCACCCACCTCCCGCTCATGCCCCGTGTTTCCCTCGTGTTAGCCCCCACCACCCACTCATGCCCCGTGTCTCCCTCGTGTTCCCCCAGCCCCTGCTCGTGCCCCGTGTCTTCCTTGTGTACCCCCCACCCCCGCTCATGCCCCGTGTGTCTCCTGTTGCCCCCCAACCCCTGCCTAATGCCCCGTGTGTCTCCTGTTGCCCCCCACCCCCGCTTATGCCCTGTGTCTTCCTCGTGTAACCCTGACCCCCCGCTCATGCCCTGTGTGTCTCCTGTTGCCTGCCACCCCCGGCTCATGCCCCGTGTCTCTCTCTTGTTCCCCCCACCCCTGCTCATGCCCCGTGTCTCCCTCCTGTACCCCCCACGCCCCGCTCATGCCCCATGTCTCCCTCCTGTACCCCCCACGCCCCGCTCATGTCCAGTATCTGCCCTGTTCCCCCCACCCCCCGCTCATGCCCAGTTTCTCCTGTTGCCCCCACCCCCCGCTCATGCCCCGTGTCTCCCTAGTGTTTCCCCCACCCCCCACTCATGCCCCGTGTCTCCCTCCTGTACCCCCCACCCACCCCCCGCTCATGCCCCGTGTCTCCCTCCTGTACCCTCCACCCCCCGCTCATGCCCAGTATCTGCCCTGTTCCCCCCACCCCCAGCTCATGCCCCATGTCTCCTGTTGCCCCCACCCCCGCTCATGCCCCGTGTCTCCCACATGTTTCCCTCACCCCCCGCTCATGCCCTGTGTTTCCCTCGTGTTACCCTCCACCCCCCGCTCATGCCCCGTGTCTCCCTCGTTTTCCCCCCACCCCCACTCATGCCCCGTGTCTCCCTCGTGTTCTCGCCATCCCCGCTCATGCCCCGTGTCTTCCTTGTGTACCCCCCCAGCCCCCGCTCATGCCTCATGCCCCGTGTGTCTCCTGTTGCCCCCCACCCCCGCTCATGCCCTGGGTCTCCCTCGTGTTTCCCCCAACCCCTGCTCATGACCCGTGTTTCCATCGTGTTACCCCCTATCCCCACTTATGCTTCGTGTTTCCCTCGTGCTACCCCCCACCACCCTGCTCATGCCCCGTGTGTCTCCTGTTGCCCCCAATCCCCGCTCATGCCCCGTGTCTCCCTCGTGTTCCACCCACCCCCCGCTCATGCCCCGTGTTTGACTCGTGTTACCCCCCACCCTCGCTCATGCCCCGTTTCTCCCTCGTGTTCCCCCATCCCCCGCTCGTGCCCTGTGTCTTCCTCATGTACCACCCACCCCCCGCTCATGCTCCGTGTTTCCCTCGTGTTAGCCCCCACCACCCACTCATGCTCCGTGTCTCCCTCATGTTCCCCAAGCCCCCGCTTGTGCCCCGTGTCTTCCTTGTGTAACCCCCACCCCCGCTCATGCCCCGTGTGTCTCCTGTTGCACCCCAAACCCCGCTCATGCCCCGTGTGTCTCCTGTTGCCCCCCACCCACGCTTATGCCCTGTGTCTTCCTCGTGTACCCCACACCCCCTGCTCATGCCCTGTGTGTCTCCTGTTGCCCGCCACCCCCCGCTCATGCCCCGTGTCTCTCTTTTGTTCCACCACCCCCCGCTCATGCCCCGTGTCTCTCTCTTGTTCCCATCACCCCCCGCTCATGCCCCGTGTCTCCCTCCTGTACCCCCCGCTCATGTCCAGTATCTGCCCTGTTCCCCCAGCCCCCGCTCATGCCCCGTGTTTCCCTTGTGTTACCCCCACCCCCTACTCATGCCCTGTGTTTCCTCTGTTCCCCCAACCCCCGCTCATGCCCCGTGTCTCCATTGGTCCACCCCACCCCCGCTCATGCCCCGTGTCTCCCTCGTGTTACCCCCCACCCCCCGCTCATGCCCCGTGTCTCCCTCGTGTTCCCCCAGCCCCCGCTTGTGCCCCGTGTCTTCCTTGTGTAACCCCCATCCCCGCTTATGCCCCGTGTGTCTCCTGTTGCACCCCAAACCCCACTCATGCCCCGTGTGTCTCCTGTTGCCCCCCACCCACGCTTATGCCCTGTGTCTTCCTCGTGTACCCCACACCCCCTGCTCATGCCCTGTGTGTCTCCTGTTGCCCGCCACCCCCCGCTCATGCCCCATGTCTCTCTTTTGTTCCACCACCCCCCGCTCATGCCCCGTGTCTCCCTCCTGTTCCCCCCACCCCCCGCTCATGCCCCGTGTCTCTCTCTTGTTCCCATCACCCCCCGCTCATGCCCCGTGTCTCCCTCCTGTACCCCCCACACCCCGCTCATGCCCGTGTCTCCCTCCTGTACCCCCCGCTCATGTCCAGTATCTGCCCTGTTCCCCCAGCCCCCGCTCATGCCCCGTGTTTCCCTTGTGTTACCCCCCACCCCCTACTCATGCCCTGTGTTTCCTCTGTTCCCCCAACCCCCGCTCATGCCCCGTGTCTCCATTGTTCCACCCCACCCCCGCTCATGCCCCGTGTCTCCCTCGTGTTCCTCCCATCCCCGCTCATGCCCCATGTCTCCCTCGTGTTCCCCCCACCCCCCGCTCATGCCCCATGTCGCCCTCCTGTACCCCCCACCCCGGCTCATGCCCCGTGCCTCCCTCCTGTACCCACCCCCCCGCTCATGCCCCTTGTCTCCTGTTGCCCCCCACCCCCGCTCATGCCCCGTGTCTCCCTCGTGTTCCCCCCACCCTCCGCTCATGCCCCATGTGTCTCCTGTTGCTCCCCACCCCCCGCTCATGCACCGTGTCTCCCTCGTGTCTCCCACCCACTGCTCATGCCACGTGTCTCCCTTCTGTTACTCCCAACCCCCACTCATGCCCTGTGTTTCCTCTGTTCCCCCAACCCCCGCTCATGCCCCGTGTCTCCCCTGTTCCACCCCACCCCCGCTCACGCCCCGTGTCTCCCTCCTGTTACCCCCCGCTCATGCCCCATGTCTCCCTCCTGTACCCCCCCAACCCACGCTCATGCCCCGTGTCTCCCTCCTGTACCCCCACACCCCGCTCATGCCCCGTGTCTCCCTCGTGTTCCCCCCTACCCCCGCTCATGCCCCGTGTGACTCCTGTTGCCCCCCACCCCCTGCTCATGCCCCGTGTGTCTCCTGTTGCCCCCCACTCCCCGCTCATGCCCCACGTCTCCCTCGTGTTCCACCCACCCCCCGCGCATGCCCCGTGTTTCCCTCGTGTTACCCCCACCCCCCACTTATGCCTTGTGTTTCCCTTCGTGCTACCCCCCACCCCCCGCTCATGCCCCATGTGTCTCCTGTTGCCCCCACCCCCGCTCATGCCCCACGTCTCCCTCGTGTTCCACCCACCCCCCGCGCATGCCCCGTGTTTCCCTCGTGTTACCCCCACCCCCCGCTCATGCCCCGTGTCTTCCTAGTGTACCCCCCACCCTCCCCCGCATGCCCCGTGTGTCTCCTATTGCCCACCACCCCTGCTCATGCCCTGTGTGTCTCCTGTTGCCCCCCACCCCCGCTTATGCCCCGTGTCTTCCTCGTGTACCCCCCACCACCAGCTCATGCCCCGTGTGTCTCCTGTTGCCCCCCGCTCATGCCCCGTGTCTCTCTCTTGTTTACCCCACCCCCGCTCATGCCCTGTGTCTCCCTCCTGTACCCCCCACCCCCTGCTCATGCCTCGTGTTTCACTCCTGTACCCCTCACCCCCCGCTCATGCCCAGTATCTGCCCTGTTCCCCCACCCTGCTCATGCCCCATGTCTCCTGATGCCCCCCAGCCCCCGCTCATGCCCCGTGTCTCCCTCATGTTCCCCACCCCCGCTCATGCCCCGTGTCTCCTTCATGTTCTCCCCATCCGCGCTCATGCCCTGTGTCTTCCTCGTGTACCCCCCCCACCCCCGCTCATGCCCTGTGTGTCTCCTGTTGCCCCCCACGCCCCACTCATGCCCCGTGTCTCCCTTGTTTTCTCCCCACCCCTCGCTCATTTCCCGTGTGTCTCCTGTTGCCCCCCACCCCTCGCTCATGCCCCGTGTGTCCCTCGTGTTCCCCCCACCCCCTGCTCATGCCCTGTGTTTCCCTCGTGTTCCACCCACCCCCCGCTCATGCCCTGTGTTTCCCCTCATGCTACCCCCCACCCCCCGCTCATGCCTGTGTGTCTCCTGTTGCCCCAACCCCCGCTCATGCCCCGTGTCTCCCTCGTGTTCCACCCACCCCCCGCTCATGCCCCGTGTTTCCCTCGTGTTACCCCCCACCCTCGCTCATGCCCCGTGTCTCCCTCATGTTCCCCCAGCCCCCGCTCGTGCCCTGCGTCTTCCTCGTGTACCACCCACCCCCGCTCATGCCTCGTGTGTCTCCTGTTGCCCCCTACCCCCTGCTCATGCCCCGTGTGTCTCCTGTTGCCCCCCACCCCCGCTTATGCCCCATGTCTTCCTCGTGTACCCCCAACCCCCCGCAGTTGCCCCGTGAGTCTCCTGTTGCCCCCCACCCCCGCTCATTCCCCGTGTCTCTCTCTTGTTCCCCCCACCCCCGCTCATGCCCAGTGTCTCCCTCCTGTAACCCCCACCCCCGCTCATGCCAGTGTCTCCCTCCTGTACCCTCCACCCCCCGCTCATGCCCAGTATCTGCCCTGTTCCCCCACCCCCGCTCATGCCCTGTGTCTCCTGTTGCCCCCCACCCCCTGCTCATACCCCGTGTCTGCCTCGTGTTTCCCCCCACCCCCCCACTTATGCCCC
The DNA here is from genome assembly GCF_040938575.1 of Ambystoma mexicanum. NCBI lineage: Eukaryota > Metazoa > Chordata > Amphibia > Caudata > Ambystomatidae > Ambystoma > Ambystoma mexicanum. The sequence goes on along the minus strand of NC_090929.1, from coordinate 1,269,343,578 downwards.
GTGTTTCCCTCCACCCCCCGCTCATGCCCCGTGTCTCCCTCGTGTTCCCCCCACCCCCACTCATGCCCCGTGTCTCCCTCGTGTTCTCCCCATCCCCGCTCATGCCCCGTGTCTTCCTTGTGTACTGCCCCAGCCCCCGCTCATGCCTCATGCCCCGTGTGTCTCCTGTTGCCCCTGACCCCCGCTCATGCCCTGGGTCTCCCTCGTGTTTCCCACCACCCCCCACTCATGACACGTGTTTCCCTCGTGTTACCCCCTACCCCCCACTTATGCCCCGTGTTTCCCTCGTGCTACCCCCACACCCCGCTCATGCCCCATGTGTCTCCTGTTGCCCCACACCCCCCGCTCATGCCCCGTGTCTCCCTCATGTTCCACCCACCTCACGCTCATGCCCCGTGTTTCCCTCGTGTTAGCCCCCACCACCCACTCATGCCCCGTGTCTCCCTCGTGTTCCCCCAGCCCCCGCTCGTGCCCCGTGTCTTCCTTGTGTACCCTCCACCCCCGCTCATGCCCGTGTTTCTCCTGTGGCCCCCCAACCCCCGCCTCATGCCCCGTGTGTCTCCTGTTGCCCCCCACCCCTGCTTATGCCCTGTGTCTTCCTCGTGTACCCCCCACCCACCGCTCATGCCCTGTGTGTCTCCTGTTGCCTGCCACCCCACGCTCATGCCCCGTGTCTCTCTCTTGTTCCCCCCACCCCCTGCTCATGCCCCGTGTCTCCCTCCTGTACCCCATCCCCCACTCATGCCGTGTCTCCCTCCTGTACCCCCCACCCCCTTCTCATGCCCAGTATCTGCCTGTTCCCCCCACCCCCGCTCATGCCCAGTTTCTCCTGTTGCCCCCCACCCCCGCTCATGCCCCGTGTCTCCCTAGTGTTTCCCCCACCCCCGCTCATGCCCCGTGTTTCCCTCATGTTACACCCCACACCCCGCTCATGCCCCGTGTCTCCCTCGTGTTCCCCTCACCCCCGCTCATGCCCTGTGTCTCCCTCGTGTTCTCCCCATCCCCGCTCATGCCCCATGTCTTCCTCGTGTACCCCCCCCACCCCCCGCTCATGCCCCGTGTGTCTCCTGTTGCCCCCCACGCCCGCTCATGCCCAGTGTCTGCCCTGTTCCCCCCACCCCCGCTCATGCCCAGTTTCTCCTGTTGCCCCCCACCCCCGCTCATGCCCCGTGTCTCCTAGTGTTTCCCCCACCCCCCGTTCATGCCCCGTGTTTCCCTCGTGTTACCCCCACACCCCGCTCATGCCCCGTGTCTCCCTCGTGTTCCCCTCACCCCCCGCTCATGCCCTGTGTCTCCTTCGTGTTCTCCCATCTCCGCTCATGCCCCATGTCTTCCTTGTGTACCCCCCCACCCCCTGCTCATGCCCCGTGTGTCTCCTTTTGCCCCCCACCCGCGCTCATGCCCCATGTCACCCCTGTTCCCCTCATACCCGCTCATGCCCCGTGTCTCCCCTGTTCCCCCCACTCCCGCTCATGCCTCGTGTCTCCTCCCGTTCCCCCCACCCCGCTCATGCCCCGAGTCTCCCCTATTCCCCCATACCCCCCGCTCATGTCCCGTGTCTCCGTCGTGTTTCCCCACCCCTGCTCATGCCCTGTGTTTCCCTTGTGTTACCCCCCACCCCCTGCTCATGCCCCGTGTCTCTCTCTTGTTCCCCCCACCCCAATGCCCCGTGTCTAACTCCTGTACCCCCCACCCCCGCTCATGCCCAGTATCTGCCTGTTTCCCACCCCCCAGCCCCCGCCCATGCCCCCGTGTGTCTCCTGTTGCCCCCCACCCCCGCTCATGCCCCGTGTCTCCCTCGTGTTTCCCCCACCCCTGCTCATGCCCCGTGTTTCCCTTGTGTTACCCCCCACCCCCTGCTCATGCCCCGTGTCTTCCTCCTGTTCCCCCTAACCCCGCTCATGCCCCGTGTCTCTCTCTTGTTCCCCCCCGCTTATGCCCGTGTCTCTCTCCTGTACCCTCCACCCCTGCTCATGCCCAGTGTCTCCCTCCTGTACCCCCACCCCCGCTCATGCCCAGTATCTGCCCTGTTCCCCCCACTCCCTGCTCATGCCCCGTGTGTCTCCTGTTGCCCCCCACCCACCGGTCATGCCCCGTGTCTCCCTCGTGTTTCCCCCACTACCCACTCATGCCCCGTGTTTCCCTCTTGTTACCCCCACCACCCGCTCATGCCCCGTTCTCCCTCCTGTTCCCCCCACCCCCCGCTCATGCCCCGTGTCTCTCTCTTGTTCCCACCACCCCCGCTCATGCCCCCTGTCTCCCTCCTGTACCCTCCACCCCCCGCTCATGCCCGTGTCTCCCTCCTGTACCCCCCGCTCATGTCCAGTATCTGCCCTGTTCCCCCCACCCCCCGCTCATGCCCCGTGTCTCCCTTGTGTTACCCCCACCCCCCTACTCATGCCCTGTGTTCCTCTGTTCCCCCCAACCCCTGCTCATGCCCCGTGTCTCCATTGTTCCACCCCACCCCCGCTCATGCCCCGTGTCTCACTCGTGTTACCCCCCACCCCCTGCTCATGCCCCGTGTCTCCCTCGTGTTCCCCGCCACCCCCGCTCATGCCCGTGTCTCCCTCCTGCACCCCCCACCACCCGCTCATGCCCAGTATCTGCCCTGTTCCCCCCACTCCCTGCTTATGCCCCGTGTGTCTCCTGTTGCCCCCCACCCACCGTCATGCCCCGTGTCTCCCTCGTGTTTCCCCCACCCACCCGCTCATGCCCAGTGTTTCCCTCTTGTTACCCCCATCACCCGCTCATGCCCCGTGTCTCCCTCCTGTTCCCCCCATCCCCCGCTCATGCCCCGTTTCTCTCTCTTGTTCCCACCACCCCCCGCTCATGCCCCGTGTCTCCCTCTTGTACCCCCCACCCTCCGCTCATGCCCCTGTCTCCCTCCTGTACCCCCCGCTCATGTCCAGTATCTGCCCTGTTCCCCCCACCCCGCTCATGCCCCGTGTCTCCCTTGTGTTACCTCCCACCCCTACTCATGCCCTGTGTTACCTCTGTTCCCCCATCCCCCGCTCATGCCCCGTGTCTCCATTGTTCCACCCTACCCCCACTCATGCCCCATGTCTCCCTCGTGTTACCCCCCACCCCCGCTCATGCCCCATGTCTCCCTCGTGTTCCCCCCACCCCCCACTCATGCCCCCATGTCGCCCTCCTGTACCCCCACCCTGGCTCATGCCCCGTGTCTCCCTCCTGTACCCACCCCCGCTCATGCCCCGTGTCTCCTGTTGCCCCCCACCCACCCACCGCTCATGCCCCATGTGTCTCCTGTTGCCCACCACACCCCGCTCATGCCCCGTGTCTCCCTCGTGTCTCCCAACCACCGCTCATGCCCCCGTGTCTCCCTCCTGTTCCCCCTAACCCCCGCTCATGCCCCGTGTCTCTCTCTTGTTCCCCCCACCCCCCGCTCATGCCCGTGTCTCCTCCTGTACCCTCCACCCCCTGCTCATGGCCAGTGTCTCCCTCCTGTACCCCACCCCCGCTCATGCCCAGTATCTGCCCTGTTCCCCACTCCCTGCTCATGCCCCATGTGTCTCCTGTTGCCCCCCACCCACCGGTCATGCCCCGTGTCTCCCTCGTGTTTCCCCTCACCACCCGCTCATGCCCCGTGTTTCCTCTTGTTACCCCCACCACCCGCTCATGCCCCGTGTCTCTCTCCTGTTCCCCCACCCCCCGCTCATGCCCCGTGTCTCTCTCTTGTTCCCACCACCCCCCGCTCATGCCCCGTGTCTCCCTCCTGTACCCTCCACCCCCCGCTCATGCCCGTGTCTCCCCTCCTGTACCCCCCACCACCCGCTCATGCCCAGTATCTGCCCTGTTCCCCCCACCCCCCGCTCATGCCCCGTGTCTCCCTTGTGTTACCCCCACCCCCTACTCATGCCCTGTGTTTCCTCTGTTCCCCCCACCCCCGCTCATGCCCCGTTTCTCCATTGTTCCACCCCCCCGCTCATGCCCCGTGTCTCCCTCGTGTACCCCCCACCCCCTGCTCATGCCCCGTGTCTCCCTTGTGTTCCCCGCCACCCCCGCTCATGCCCGTGTCTCCCTCCTGTACCCCCCACCACCCGCTCATGCCCAGTATCTGCCCTGTTCCCCCAACTCCCTGCTCATGCCCCGTGTGTCTCCTTTGCCCCCCACCCACCCGGTCATGCCCCGTGTCTCCCTTGTGTTTCCCCCCACCACCCGCTCATGCCCCGTGTTTCCCTCATGTTACCCCCCACCACCCGCTCATGCCCCGTGTCTCCCTCCTGTTCCCCCATCCCCGCTCATGCCCTGTTTCTCTCTCTTGTTCCCACCACCCCCCGCTCATGCCCCGTGTCTCCCTCCCTGTACCCCCCACCCTCCGCTCATGCCCCTGTCTCCCTCCTGTACCCCCGCTCATGTCCAGTATCTGCCTGTTCCCCCCACCCCCACTCATGCCCCGTGTCTCCCTTGTGTTACCTCCCACCCCCTACTCCTGCCCTGTGTTACCTCTGTTCCCCCATCCCCGCTCATGCCCGTGTCTCCATTGTTCCACCCTACCCCCACTCATGCCCCATGTCTCCCTCGTGTTACCCCCACCCCCGCTCATGCCCATGTCTCCCTCTTGTTCCCCCACCCCCCGCTCATGCCCCATGTCGCCCTCCTGTACCCACCACCCCGGCTCATGCCCCGTGTCTCCCTCCTGTACCCACCCCCCTGCTCATGCCCCATGTCTCCTGTTTCCCCCCACCCACCGCTCATGTCCATGTGTCTCCTGGTGCCCACCACACCCCGCTCATGCCCCGTGTCTCCCTCGTGTTCCCCACCCCCCGCTCATGCCCCATGTGTCTCCTGTTGCCCCCCACCCCCGTTCATGCACCGTGTCTCCCTCGTGTCTCCCACCCACCGCTCATGCCCCGTGTCTCCCTTGTGTTACTCCCCACCCCCCGCTCATGCCCTGTGTTTCCTCTGTTCCCCCAACCCCCGCTCATGCCCGTGTCTCCCCTGTTCCACCCCACCCCACTCATGCCCCATGTCTTCCTCCTGTTACCCCCGCTCATGCCCCATGTCTCCCTCCTGTACCCCCCAACCCACGCTCATGCCCCGTGTCTCCCTCCTGTACCCTCACCCCCCACTCATGCCCCGTGTCTCCCTCATGTTCCCCCCCACCCCCCGCTCATGCCCCGTGTGTCTCCTGTTGTTGCCCCCCACCCCCTGCTCATGCCCCATGTGTCTCCTGTTGCCCCCCACCCCTGCTCATGCCCCGTGTCTCCCTCGTGTTCCCCCCCACCCCCCGCTCATGTCCCGTGTGTCTCCTGTGGCCGCCCACCCCCTACTCATGCCTTGTGCGTCCTCTTGTTCCCCCCACCCCCCGCTCATGCCCCGTTTTCCCCGTGTTACCCCCACCCCCGCTTATGCCCCGTGTTTCCCTCGTGCTACCCCCACGCCCCGCTCATGCCCCATGTGTCCCCTGTTGCCCCCCACCCCTCGCTCATGGCCCGTGTCTCCCTTGTGTTCCACCCACCCCCGCTCATGCCCCGTGTTTCCCTCATGTTACCCCCACCCCCCGCGCATGCCCCGTGTGTCTCCTATTGCCCACCACCCCCTGCTCATGCCCCGTGTATCTCCTGTTGCCCCCCACCCCCGCTTATGCCCCGTGTCTTCCTCGTGTACCCCCCACCACCCGCTCATGCCCCGTGTGTCTCCTGTTGCCCCCCGCTCATGCCCCGTGTCTCTCTCTTGTTCCCCCACCCCCCGCTCATGCCCCGTGTCTCCCTCCTGTACCCCCCACCCGCCGCTCATGCCCGTGTCTCCCTTGTGTTGCCCCCCCCACTCCCTACTCATGCCCTGTGTTTCCTCTGTTCCCCCCAACCCCCGCTCTTGCCCGTGTCTCCATTGTTCCACCCTACCCCCGCTCATGCCCGGTGTCTCACTCGTGTTCCCCCCACCCCCCGCTCATGCCCCATGCCGCCCTCCTGTACCCCCCACCCAGGCTCATGCCCCGTGTCTCCCTCCTGTACCCAACCCCCCGCTCATGCCCAATGTCTCCTGTTGCCCCCCACCCCCCACTCATGCCCCGTGTGTCTCCTGTGCCCCCCACCCCCCGCTCATGCCCCGTGTCTCCCTCGTGTTCCCCCCACCCCCGGCTCATGCCCATGTGTCTCCTGTTGCCCCCCACCCCGCCTCATGCACGGTGTCTCCCTCGTGTCTCCCACCCACCGCTCATGCCCCGTGTCTCCCTCGGGTTACTCCCCACCCCCCACTCATGCCCTGTGTTTCCTCTGTTCCCCCAACCCCCGCTCATGCCCCGTGTCTCCCCTGTTCCACCCCACCCCCACTCATGCCCCATGTCTTCCTCCTGTTACCCCCCGCTCATGCCCCATGTCTCCCTCCTGTACCCCCCAACCCACGCTCATGCCCCGTGTCTCCCTCCTGTACCCCCACCCCCCACTCTGCCCCGTGTCTCCCTCATGTTCCCCCCCACCACCCCCACATGCCCCGTGTGTCTCCTGTTGTTGCCCCCACCCCCTGCTCATGCCCCATGTGTCTCCTGTTGCCCCCCACCCCCCTGCTCATGCCCCTGTGTCTCCCTCGTGTTCCCCCCCACCCCCCGCTCATGTCCCGTGTGTCTCCTGTGGCCGCCCACCCCTACTCATGCCTTGTGCGTCCCTCTTGTTCCCCCACCCCCCCGCTCATGCCCCGTTTTTCCCCGTGTTACCCCCACCCCTGCTTATGCCCCGTGTTTCCCTCGTGCTACCCCCCACGCCCCGCTCATGCCCCATGTGTCCCCTGTTGCCCCCCACCCCTCGCTCATGGCCCGTGTCTCCCTTGTGTTCCACCCACCCCCGCTCATGCCCCGTGTTTCCCTCGTGTTACCCCCACCCCCCGCGCATGCCCCGTGTGTCTCCTATTGCCCACCACCCCCTGCTCATGCCCCGTGTATCTCCTGTTGCCCCCCACCCCCGCTTATGCCCCGTGTCTTCCTCGTGTACCCCCCACCACCCGCTCATGCCCCGTGTGTCTCCTGTTGCCCCCCGCTCATGCCCCGTGTCTCTCTCTTGTTCCCCCACCCCCGCTCATGCCCCGTGTCTCCCTCCTGTACCCCCCACCCCCCGCTCATGCCCGTGTCTCCCTCCCTGTACCCCCCGCTCATGTCCAGTATCTGCCCTGTTCCCCCCACCCCCCGCTCATGCCCTGTGTCTCCCTTGTGTTGCCCCCCCACTCCCTACTCATGCCCTGTGTTTCCTCTGTTCCCCCCAACCCCCGCTCATGCCCGTGTCTCCATTGTTCCACCCTAACCCCGCTCATGCCCGGTGTCTCCCTCGTGTTCCCCCCACCCCCCGCTCATGCCCCATGCCGCCCTCCTGTACCCCCACCCAGGCTCATGCCCCGTGTCTCCTCCTGTACCCAACCCCCCGCTCATGCCCAATGTCTCCTGTTGCCCCCCACCCCCCACTCATGCCCCGTGTGTCTCCTGTTGCCCCCCACCCCCCGCTCATGCCCCGTGTCTCCCTCGTGTTCCCCCCCACCCCCGGCTCATGCCCATGTGTCTCCTGTTGCCCCCCACCCCCCGCTCATGCACGGTGTCTCCCTCGTGTCTCCCACCCACCGCTCATGCCCCGTGTCTCCCTCGGGTTTCTCCCCACCCCCACTCATGCCCTGTGTTTCCTCTGTTCCCCCAACCCCCGCTCATGCCCCGTGTCTCCCTTGTGTTACTCTCCACCCCCCACTCATGCCCTGTGTTTCCTCTGTTCTCCCAACCCCCGTTCATGCCCGTGTCTCCCTCCTGTTACCCCCCGCTCATGCCCCATGTCTCCCTCCTGAACCCCCAAACCCACGCTCATGCCCCGTGGTCTCCCTCCTGTACCCCCACCCTCCGCTCAAGCCTGTGTTTCCTCTGTTCCCCCAACCCCCGCTCATGCCCCGTGTCTCCCCTGTTCCACTCCACCCCCGCTCATGCCCCATGTCTCCCTCCTGTTACCCCCCGCTCATGCCCCATGTCTCCCTCCTGTACCCCTCCACCCCCTGCTCATGCCCCGTGTGGTCTCCTGTTGACCCCCACCCCCGCTCATGCCCGTGTCTCCCTCATGTTCCCCCCACCCCCCACTCATGCCCTGTGTTTCCTCTGTTCCCCCAACCCCCGCTCATGCCACGTGTCTCCCCTGTTCCACTCCACCCCCGCTCATGCCCCATGTCTCCCTCCTGTTACCCCCCGCACATGCCCCATGTCTCCCTCCTGTACCCCCCCACCCCCTGCTCATGCCCTGTGTGTCTCCTGTTGACCCCCACCCCCCGCTCATGCCCCGTGTCTCCCTCGTGTTCCCCCCACCCCCACTCATGCCCCGTGTGTCTCCTATGGCCGCCCACCCCTGCTCATGCCCCGTGCGTCCCTCGTGTTCCCCCACCACCCCCCGCTCATGCCCCGTTTTTCCCTCGTTACCCCCACCCCCTGCTTATGCCCCGTGTTTCCCTCGTGCTACCCCCCACCCCCGCTCACGCCCCATGTGTCTCCTGTTGCCCCCACCCCCAGCTCATGCCCCGTGTCTCCCTCGTATTCCACCCACCCCCCGCTCATGCCCCGTGTTCCCTCGTGTTACCCCCACCCCCCGCTCATGCCCCGTGTCTTCCTAGAGCACCCCCCACCCCCCGTGCATGCCCCGTGTGTCTCCTATTGCCCACCACCCGTGTGTCTCCTGTTGCCCCCCACCCCCGCTTATGCCCCGTGTCTCTCTCTTGTTCCCCCACCCCCCGCTCATGCCCCGTGTCCCCCTCCTGTACCCCCCACCCCCCGCTCATGCCCGTGTCTCCCTCCTGTACCCCGCGCTCATGTCCAGTATCTGCCCTGTTCCCCCCAACCCCCGCTCAAGCCCTGTGTCTCCCTCTTGTTCCACCCACCCCCCGCCTCATGCCCGTGTTTCCCTCATGTTACCCCCACTCCCCGCTCCTGCCCCGTGTCTCCATTGTTCCACCCCAACCCCGCTCATGCCCCGTGTCTCCCTCGTGTTACCTCCCCACCCCCGCTTATGCCCCATGTCTCCCTCGTGTTCCCCCACCCCGCTCATGCCCCATGTCTCCCTCGTGTTGCCCTAACCCCCCGCTCATGCCCCATGTGTCTACTGTTGCCCCCACTCCCCGCTCATGCACCGTGTCTCCCTCGTGTCTCCCACCCACTGCTCATGCCCCGTGTCTCCCTTGTGTTACTCCCCACCCCCGCTCATGCCCTGTGTTTCCTCTGTTCCCCCAACCCCCGCTCATCCCCCGTGTCTCCCCTGTTCCACCCCACCCCCGCTCATGCCCCGTGTCTCCCTCCTGTCACCCCCGCTCATGCCCCATGTCTCCCTCCTGTACCCCCCCAACCCACGCTCATGCCCCGTGTCTCCTCCTGTATCCCCACCCCCTGCTCATGCCCCGTGTACTCCCTCGTGTTCCCCCCACTCCCCGCTCATGCCCCGTGTGTCTCCTGTTGCCCCCACCCCTGCTCATGCCCCGTGTGTCTCCTGTTGGCCCCCACCCCCCACTCATGCCCCGTGTCTCCTTGTGTACCCCCCCACCCCGCTCATGCCACGTGTGTTTCCTGTTGCCCCCGACCCCCCGCTCATGCCCCGTGTCTCCCTTGTGTTACCCCCCACCCCCCGCTCATGCCCTGGGTTTCCTCTATTCCCCCCAACCCTCGCTCATGCCCTGTGTCCCCTGTTCCACCCCACCCCCGCTCATGCCCCGTGTTACCCTCGTGTTAACACCCACCCCCCGCTCATGCCCGTGTCTCCCTCGTGTTCCCCCCACCCCCGCTCATGCCCCGTGTCTCCCTCGTGTTCCCCCATCCCCCCGCTCATGCCCTATGTCTCCCTCCTGTACCCCCCACCCCCTGCTCATGCCCCATGTCTCCCTCCTGTACCCCCACCCCCCGCTCATGCCCCGTGTCTCCCTCGTGTTCCCCCCACCCCCGCTCATGCCCGTGTGTCTCCTGTGGCCGCCCACCCCCTGTACATGCCCCGTGTGTCCCTCGTGTTCTCCCCCCACCCCACTCATGCCCCGTTTTTCCCTCGTGTTACCCCCACCCCCGGCTTATGCCCTGTGTTTCCCTCGTGTTACCCCACCCCCCGCTCATGCCCCGTGTCTTCCTCGTGTACCCCCACCCCCGCGAATGCCCGGTGTGTCTCCTGTTGCCCCCATCCCCACTTATGCCCCGTGTCTTCCCTCGTGTTCCCCCAACCCCCTCTCATACCCGTGTGTCTCCTGTTGCCCCCCACCCCCTGCTCATGCCCCGTGTCTCTCTCTTGTTCCCCCACCCCCGCTCATGCCCCGTGTCTCCCTCCTGTACCCCCCACCCCCGCTCATGCCCCGTGTCTCCCTCCTGTACCCCCCACCCCCCGCTCATGCCCAGTATCTGCCCTGTTCACCCACCCCGCTCATGCCCCATGTCTCCTGATGCCCCCCAGCCCCCGCTCATGCCCCGTGTCTCCCTCGTGTTTCCTCCACCCCCCCGCTCATGCCTCGTGTTCCCTCGTGTTACCCCCTCGCCCCGCTCATGCCCCGTTTCTCCCTCATGTTCCCCCCATCCCCCGCTCATGCCCCGTGTCTCCCTCGTGTTCTCCCATCCGCGCTCATGCCCTGTGTCTTCCTCGTGTGCCCCCCCACCCCCTGCTCATGCCCTGTGTGTCTCCTGTTGCCCCCCACACCCGGCTCATGCCCCGTGTCTCCCCCGTGTTCCTACCCACCCCTCGCTCATTTCCTGTGTGTCTCCCTGTTGCCCCCACCCGTCGCTCATGCCTTGTGTGTCCCTCGTGTTCCCCCCACCTCCCGCTCATGCCCCGTGTTTCCCTCGTGTTATCCCCCGCCCGCCGCTTATGCCCCGTGTTTCCCTCGTGCTACCCCCCACCCCCGCTCATGCCCCGTGTGTCTCCTGTTGCCCCCCAACCCCCGCTCATGCCCCGTGTCTCCCTCGTGTTCCACCTACCCCCGCTCATGCCCCGTGTCTCCCTCGTGTTCCCCCAGCCCCCGCTCGTGCCCTGTGTCTTCCCCATGTACCCCCCACCCCCGCTCATGCCCCGTGTGTCTCCTGTTGCCCCCACCCCCTGCTCATGCCCCGTGTGTCTCCTGTAGCCCCCCCGCTTATGCCCCATGTCTTCCTTGTGTACCCCCAAACCCCGCAGTTGCCCCGTGTGTCACCTGTTGCCCCCCACCCCCGCTCATTCCCCGTGTCTCTCTCGTGTTCCCCCCACCCCCGCTCATGCCCCGTGTCTCCCTCGTGTTTCCCTCACCCCCGCTCATGCCCCGTGTTTCCCTCATGTTACCCTCCACCCCCGCTCATGCCCGTGTCTCCCTCGTGTTCCCCCCACCCCCACTCATGCCCTGTGTCTCCCTCGTGTTCTCCCATCCCCGCTCATGCCCCGTGTCTTCCTTGTGTACCCCCAGCCCCCGCTCATGCCCCGTGTCTCCCTCGTGTTCCCCCACCCCGCTCATGCCCCGTGTGTCTCCTGTTGCCCCCCAACTTCCGCCCATGTCCCATGTGTCTCCTGTTGCCCCCACCCCGCTTATGCCCGTGTCTTCCTCGTGTACCCCCTGCTCATGCCCTGTGTGTCTCCTGTTGCCCGCCACCCCCGCTCATGCCCCGTGTCTCTCTCTTGTTCCCCCACCCCCTGCTCATGCCCCGTGTCTCCCTCTTGTACCCCACCCCCCGCTCTTGCCCCGTGTCTACCTCCTGTACCCCCCACCCCCGCTCATGCCCAGTATCTGCCCTTTTCCCCCACCCCCCGCTCATGCCCAGTTTCTCTGTTGCCCCCCCACCCCCCGCTCATGCCCCGTGTCTCCCTAGTGTTTCCCCTCACCCCCCACTCATGCCCGGTGTTTCCCTCGTGTTACCCCCCACACCCCGCTCATGCCCCGTGTCTCCCTCATGTTCCCCCCACCCCCCGCTCATGCCCCGTGTCTCCCTCGTGTTCTCCCCATCCCCGCTCATGCCCCATGTCTTCCTTGTGTTCCCCCCCACCCCCCGCTCATGCCCCGTGTGTCTCCTGTTGTCCCCCAACCCCCGCTCATGCCCAGTTTCTCCCTCGTGTTCCCCCCACTCCCCGCTCATTCCCCGTGTGTCTCCTGTTGCTTCCCACCGCCCGCTCATGCCCCGTGTGTCCCTTGTGTTCCCCCACCCCTGCTCATGCCCCGTGTTTCCCTCGTGTTACCCCCCACCCCCGCTTATGCCCCGTGTTTCCCTCGTACTACCCCCATTCCCCCGCTCATGCCTCGTCTGTCTCCTGTCGCCCCCCACCCCCCGCTCATGCCCTGTGTCTCTCTCGTGTTCCACCCACCCCCCGCTCATGCCCCGTGTTTCCCTCATGTTACCCCCACTCCCCGCTCCTGCCCCGTGTCTCCCTCGTGTTCCCCCCACTCCCCGCTCATGCCCCGTGTGTCTCCTGTTGCCCCCCACCCCTGCTCATGCCCTGTGTGTCTCCTGTTGCCCCCCACCCCTGTTTATGCCCCGTGTCTTCCTCGTATACCCCCCACCCCCTGCAGTTGCCCCGTGTGTCTCCTGTTGCCCCCCACCCCTACTTATTTCCCATGTCTCTCTCTTGTTCCGCCCACCCCCGCTCCTGCCCCGTGTCTCCCTCCTGTACCCCCCACCCCCCACTCATGCCCCGTGTCCCCTCGTGTTTCCCCCCACCCCCCACTCATGCCTCGTGTTTCCCTCATGTACTCCCACCCCCCGCTCATGCCCCGTGTCTCCCTCGTGTTTCCCGAAACCCCCTGCTCATGCCCCATGTCTCTCTCTTGTTCCCCCACCCCCCGCTCATGCCCCGTGTCTCCCTCCTGTACCCCCCACCCCCGCTCATGCCCTGTGTCTCCCTCCTGTACCCCCACCCCCGCTCATGCCCAGTAGCTGCCTGTTCCCGCCACCCCCACCCCCCGCTCATGCCCCGTGTGTCTCCTTTTGCCCCCCACCCCCCGCTCATGCCCCGGTTCTCGCTCCTGTACCCTCTAGCCCCGCTCATGCCCTGTGTCTCCCTCCTGTACCCCCCACCCCTCGCTCATGCCCAGTATCTGCTCTGTTTCCCCCACCCCCGCTCATGCCCCGTGTGTCTCCTGTTGCCCCCCATCGCCCGGTCATGCCCCGGTCTCCCTCGTGTTTCCCCCTCACCCCCACTCATGCCCCGTGTTTCCCTTGTGTCACCCCCCACCCCCGCTCATGCCCCGTGTCTCCCTCCTGTACCCCCCACCCCCCGCTCATGCCCCATGTCTCCCTCCTGTACCCCCCCGCTCATGTCCAGTATCTGCCCGGTTCCCCCACTCCCCGCTCATGCCCCGTGTCTCCCTTGTGTTACCCTCCATCCCCCACCTATGCCCTGCGTTTCCTCTGTTCCCCAACCCCCACTCATGCCCCTTGTCTCCCCTGTTCCACCCCACCCCCGCTCAAGCCCCGTGTCTCCCTCGTGTTACCCCCCACCCCCTGCTCATGCCCCGTGTCTCCCTCGTGTTCCCCCCACCCCCAGCTCATGCCCCGTGTCTCCCTCGTGTTCCCCCCACCCCCGCTCATGCCCCATGACTCCCTCCTGCACCTCCCCACCCCCGCTCATGCCCTGTGTCTCCCTCCTGAACCCCCACCCCCCGCTCATGCCCGTGTCTCCTGTTGCCCCCCACCCACCGCTCATGTCCCGTGTGTCTCCTGTTGCCCCCCACCCCCCGCTCATGCCCCGTGTCTCCCTCGTGTTCCCCCACCCCCTGCTCATGCCCCGTGTGTCTCCTGTTGCCCCCCACCCCCCGCTCATGCCCCGTGTCTCCCTCGTGTTCCCCGCACCTCTGCTCATGCCCCGTGTTTCCCTCGTGTTACCCGCCACCCCCCGCTCATGCCCCGTGTCTCCCTCGTGTACCCCCTACCCCCGCTCATGCCCCGTGTGTCTTGTATTACCCCCCACCCCCCCACTCATGCCCCGTGTCTCCCTCGTGTGCCCCCCACCCCCGCTCATGCCCCGTGTGTCTCCTGTTGGTCCCCACCCCCGCTCATGCCCCGTGTCTCCCTTGTGTTACCCGCACCCCCTCTCATGCCCTGTGTTTCCTCTGTTCCCCCAACCCCGCTCATGCCCCGTGTCTCCCCTGTTCCACCCCACCCCTGCACATGCCCCGTGTCTCCCTCGTGTTACCCCCGGTCATGCCCGTGTCTCCCTCGCGTACCCCCACCCCCGCTCATGCCCCATGTCTCCCTTGTGTTCCCCCCACCCCCCGCTCATGCCCCATGTCTCCCTCCTGTACCCCCCAACCCCCCCTCATGCCCTGTGTTTCATCTGTTCCCCCCAACCCCCGCTCATGCCCCGTGTCTCCCCTGTTCCACCCCACCCCTGCACATGCCCCGTGTCTCCCTCGTGTTACCCCCGGTCATGCCCGTGTCTCCCTCGCGTTCCCCCCACCCCCGCTCATGCCCCATGTCTCCCTCGTGTTCCCCCCACCCCCCGCTCATGCCCCGTGTCTCCCTCCTGTACCCCCACCCCGCCTCATGCCCTGTGTCTCCCTCCTGTACCCCCACCCCCGCTCATGCCCAGTAGCTGCCTGTTCCCGCCACCCCCCACCCCCCGCTCATGCCCCGTGTGTCTCCTGTTTCCCCCCACCCCCCGCTCATGCCCCGGTTCTCGCTCCTGTACCCTCTAGCCCCGCTCATGCCCTGTGTCTCCCTCCTGTACCCCCCACCCTCGCTCATGCCCAGTATCTGCTCTGTTTCCCCACCCCCGCTCATGCCCCGTGTGTCTCCTGTTGCCCCCCATCGCCCGGTCATGCCCCGGTCTCCCTCGTGTTCCCCCTCACCCCCACTCATGCCCCGTGTTTCCCTTGTGTTACCCCCCACCCCCGCTCATGCCCCGTGTCTCCCTCCTGTACCCCCCACCCCCCGCTCATGCCCCATGTCTCCCTCCTGTACCCCCCGCTCATGTCCAGTATTTGCCCGGTTCCCCCACTCCCCCATGCCCCGTGTCTCCCTTGTGTTACCCTCCATCCCCCACCTATGCCCTGTGTTTCCTCTGTTCCCCCAACCCCCACTCATGCCCCCTTGTCTCCCCTGTTCCACCCCACCCCCGCTCAAGCCCCGTGTCTCCCTCGTGTTACCCCCCACCCCCTGCTCATGCCCCGTGTCTCCCTCGTGTTCCCCCCACCCCCAGCTCATGCCCCGTGTCTCCCTCGTGTTCCCCCCACCCCCGCTCATGCCCCATGACTCCCCTCCTGTACCTCCCCACCCCCGCTCATGCCCTGTGTCTCCCTCCTGAACCCCCACCCCCCGCTCATGCCCGTGTCTCCTGTTGCCCCCCACCCACCGCTCATGCCCCGTGTGTCTCCTGTTGCCCCCCACCCCCCGCTCATGCCCCGTGTCTCCCTTGTGTTCCCCCCACCCCCTGCTCATGCCCCGTGTGTCTCCTGTTGCCCCCCACCCCCCGCTCATGCCCCGTGTCTCCCTCGTGTTCCCCGCACCTCTGCTCATGCCCCGTGTTTCCCTCGTGTTACCCGCCACCCCCCGCTCATGCCCCGTGTCTCCCTCGTGTACCCCCTACCCCCGCTCATGCCCCGTGTGTCTTGTATTACCCCCCACCCCCCCACTCATGCCCCGTGTCTCCCTCGTGTGCCCCCCACCCCCGCTCATGCCCCGTGTGTCTCCTGTTGGTCCCCACCCCCGCTCATGCCCCGTGTCTCCCTTGTGTTACCCCCCACACCCTCTCATGCCCTGTGTTTCCTCTGTTCCCCCAACCCCCGCTCATGCCCCGTGTCTCCCCTGTTCCACCCCACCCCTGCACATGCCCCGTGTCTCCCTCGTGTTACCCCCGGTCATGCCCGTGTCTCCCTCGCGTTCCCCCCACCCCCGCTCATGCCCCATGTCTCCCGTGTGTTCCCCCCACCCCCCGCTCATGCCCCATGTCTCCCTCCTGTACCCCCAACCCCCCCTCATGCCCTGTGTTTCCTCTGTTCCCCCCAACCCCCGCTCATGCCCCGTGTCTCCCCTGTTCCACCCCACCCCTGCACATGCCCCGTGTCTCCCTCGTGTTACCCCCGGTCATGCCCGTGTCTCCCTCGCGTTCCCCCCACCCCCGCTCATGCCCCATGTCTCCCTCGTGTTCCCCCCACCCCCCGCTCATGCCCCATGTCTCCCTCCTGTACCCCCCCACCCTCCGCTCATGCCCCGTGTCTCCCTCCTGTACCCCCACCCCCCGCTCATGCGCCGTGCCTCCCTCGTGTTCTCCCCACCCCCCGCTCATGCCCCGTGTGTCTCCTGTTGCCCCCCACCCCCGCTCATGCCCGTGTGTCTCCTGTTGCCCCAAACCCCCGCTTATGCCCCGTGTCTTCCTCGTGTACCCCCCACCCCCCGCTCATGCCCTGTGTGTCTCCTGTTGCCCCCACCTCCCGCTCATGCCCTGTGTGTCTCCTGTTGCCCCCACCCCCACTTATGCCCGTGTCTTCCTCGTGTACCCCCACCCCCCGCTCATGCCCCATGTGTCTCCTGTTGCCCCCACCCACCGCTCATGCCCCGTGTCTCTCTCTTGTTCCCCCCACCCCCTGCTCATGCCCCGTGTCACCCCCCTGTACCCCCACCCCCCGCTCATGCCCTGTGTCTCCCTCCTGTAACCCCCACCCCCGCTCATGCCCAGTATCTGCCCTGTTCCCCCCACCCCCCGCTCATGCCCCATGTTTCCATCGTATTACCCGCCACCCCCCGCTCATGCCCCGTGTCTCCCTGGTGTTTCCCCCACCCCCGCTCATGCCCCGTGTTTCCCTTGTGTTTCCCCCACCCCCGCTCATGCCCCGTGTCTCCCTCCTGTTCCCCCAACCCCCGCTCATGCCCTGTGTCTCTCTCTTGTTCCCCCCACCCCCCGCTCATGCCCCGTTTCTCGCTCCTGTACCCTCTACACCCGCACATGCCCCGTGTCTCTCTCCTGTACCACCCACCACCCACTCATGCCCAGTATCTGCCCTGTTTCCCCCACCCCGCTCATGCCCCATGTGTCTCCTGTTGCCCCCCATCGCCTGGTCATGCCCCGTGTCTCCCTCGTGTTTCCCCCCACCCCCACTCATGCCCCGTGTTTCCCTCGTGTTACCCCCCACCCCCCGCTCATGCCCCGTGTCTCCCTCCTGTACCCCCCACACCCCGCTCATGCCCCGTGGCTCCCTCCTGTACCACCCTCTCATGTCCAGTATCTGCCCGGTTCCCCCCACTCCCCGCTCATGCCCTGTGTCTCCCTTGTGTTACCCTCCATCCCCCACCTATGCCATGTGTTTCCTCTGTTTCCCCAACCCCCACTCATGCCCCGTGTCTCCCCTGTTCCACCCCACCCCCGCTCATGCCCCGTGTCTCCCTCGTGTTACCCCCGACCCCCTGCTCATGCCCCGTGTCTCCCTCGTGTTCCCCCAACCCCCGCTCATGCCCCGTGTCTCCCTCGTGTTCTGCCCACCCCCGCTCATGCCCCATGACTCCCTCCTGTACCCCCACCCCCGCTCATGCCCCTTGTCTCCCTCCTGTACCCCCACCCCCCGCTCATGCCCTGTGTCTCCTGTTGGCCCCCACCCCCCGCTCATGCCCTGTGTGTCTCCTGTTTCCCCCCACCCCCCGGTCATGCACCGTGTCTCCCTCGTGTTCGCCCCACCCCTGCTCATGCCCCGTGTTTCCCTCGTGTTACCCGCCACCCCCTCTCATGCACCGTGTCTCTCTCGTGTACCCCCCACCCCCGCTCATGCCCCGTGTGTCTCCTGTTGCCCCCCACCCCCTGCTCATGCCCGTGTCTCCCTTGTGTTACCCCACCCCCCGCTCATGCCCTGTGTTTCCTCTGTTCCCCCACCCCCGCTCATGCCCCGTGTTTCCCTTGTGTTTCCCCCACCCCCGCTCATGCCCCGTGTCTCCCTCCTGTTCCCCCAACCCCCGCTCATGCCCTGTGTCTCTCTCTTGTTCCCCCCACCCCCGCTCATGCCCCGTTTCTCGCTCCTGTACCCTCTACACCCGCTCATGCCCCGTGTCTCTCTCCTGTACCACCCACCACCCACTCATGCCCAGTATCTGCCCTGTTTCCCCCACCCCGCTCATGCCCCATGTGTCTCCTGTTGCCCCCCATCGCCTGGTCATGCCCCGTGTCTCCCTCGTGTTTCCCCCCACCCCCCACTCATGCCCCGTGTTTCCCTCGTGTTACCCCCCACCCCCCGCTCATGCCCCGTGTCTCCCTCCTGTACCCCCCACACCCCGCTCATGCCCCGTGTCTCCCTCCTGTACCACCCTCTCATGTCCAGTATCTGCCCGGTTCCCCCACTCCCCGCTCATGCCCCGTGTCTCCCTTGTGTTACCCTCCATCCCCCCACCTATGCCATGTGTTTCCTCTGTTTCCCCAACCCCCACTCATGCCCCGTGTCTCCCCTGTTCCACCCCACCCCCGCTCATGCCCCCGTGTCTCCCTCGTGTTACCCCGACCCCCTGCTCATGCCCCCTGTCTCCCTCGTGTTCCCCCAACCCCCGCTCATGCCCCGTGTCTCCTCGTGTTCCGCCCACCCCCGCTCATGCCCCATGACTCCCTCCTGTACCCCCACCCCCGCTCATGCCCCTTGTCTCCCTCCTGTACCCCCACCCCCCGCTCATGCCCTGTGTCTCCTGTTGGCCCCCACCCCCCGCTCATGCCCTGTGTGTCTCCTGTTGCCCCCACCCCCCGGTCATGCACCGTGTCTCCCTCGTGTTCGCCCCACCCCTGCTCATGCCCTGTGTTTCCCTCGTGTTACCCGCCACCCCCTCTCATGCACCGTGTCTCTCTCGTGTACCCCCCACCCCCGCTCATGCCCCGTGTGTCTCCTGTTGCCCCCACCCCCTGCTCATGCCCCGTGTCTCCCTTGTGTTACCCCCCACCCCCCGCTCATGCCCTGTGTTTCCACTGTTCCCCCAACACCCGCTCATGCCCTGTGTCTCCCTGTTCCACCCCACCCCGCTCATGCCCCGTGTCTCCCTCGTGTTACCCCCCGCTCATGCCCGTGTCTCCCTTGTGTTTCCCCCACCCCGCTCATGCCCTGTGTCTCCCTCATGTTCCCCCCACCCCCCGCTCATGCCCCATGTCTCCTCCTGTACCCCCGACCCCCCGCTCATGCCCCGTGTCTCCTCCTGTACCCCTAACCCCTGCTCATGCCCCGTGTCTCCCTCGTGTTCCCCCCACCCCCCGCTCATGCCCCGTGTGTCTCCTGTTGCCCCCCACCCCCCGCTCATGCCCCGTATCTCCCTCCTGTACCCCCCACCCTCCGCTCATGCCTCATGTCTCACTCCTGTACCCCCCACCCCCGCTCATGCCCAGTATCTGCCCTGTTCCCCCACCCCCGCTCATGCCCCATGTCTCCTGATGCCCCCCAGCCCCCCACTCATGCCCCGTGTCTCCCTCATGTTTCCCCAACGCCCCGCTCATGCCTCGTGTTACCCTCCACGCCTCTCTCATGCCCCGTGTCTCCCTCATGTTCCCCCAACCCCCGCTCATGCCCCGTGTCTCCCTCATGTTCTCCCATCCCCGCTCATGCCCCGTGTCTTCCTTGTGTACCCCCCAGCCCCCGCTCATGCCCCGTGTCTCCCTCGTGTTCCCCCCACCCCGCTCATGCCCCGTGTGTCTCCTGTTGCCCCCCAACTTCCGCCCATGTCCCATGTGTCTCCTGTTGCCCCCACCCCGCTTATGCCCGTGTCTTCCTCGTGTACCCCCTGCTCATGCCCTGTGTGTCTCCTGTTGCCCGCCACCCCCCGCTCATGCCCCGTGTCTCTCTCTTGTTCCCCCACCCCCCTGTTCATGCCCGTGTCTCCCTCCTGTACCCCCCACCCCCCGCTCTTGCCCCGTGTCTACCTCCTGTACCCCCCCACCCCCGCTCATGCCCAGTATCTGCCCTGTTCCCCCACCCCCCGCTCATGCCCAGTTTCTCCTGTTGCCCCCCACCCCCCGCTCATGCCCCGTGTCTCCCTAGTGTTTCCCCTCACCCCCCACTCATGCCCCGTGTTTCCCTCGTGTTACCCCCCACACCCCGCTCATGCCCCGTGTCTCCCTCATGTTCCCCCCACCCCCCGCTCATGCCCCGTGTCTCCCTCGTGTTCTCCCCATCCCCGCTCATGCCCCATGTCTTCCTTGTGTTCCCCCCCACCCCCCGCTCATGCCCCGTGTGTCTCCTGTTGCCCCCCAACCCCCGCTCATGCCCAGTTTCTCCCTCGTGTTCCCCCCACTCCCCGCTCATTCCCCGTGTGTCTCCTGTTGCTTCCCACCGCCCGCTCATGCCCCGTGTGTCCCTTGTGTTCCCCCACCCCTGCTCATGCCCCGTGTTTCCCTCGTGTTACCCCCCACCCCCGCTTATGCCCCGTGTTTCCCTCATACTACCCCCATTCCCCGCTCATGCCTCGTCTGTCTCCTGTCGCCCCCCACCCCCCGCTCATGCCCTGTGTCTCTCTCGTGTTCCACCCACCCCCCGCTCATGCCCCGTGTTTCCCTCATGTTACCCCCACTCCCCGCTCCTGCCCCGTGTCTCCCTCGTGTTCCCCCCACTCCCCGCTCATGCCCCGTGTGTCTCCTGTTGCCCCCCCACCCCCTGCTCATGCCCTGTGTGTCTCCTGTTGCCCCCCACCCCTGTTTATGCCCCGTGTCTTCCTCGTATACCCCCCACCCCCCGCAGTTGCCCCGTGTGTCTCCTGTTGCCCCCCACCCCTACTCATTTCCCATGTCTCTCTCTTGTTCCGCCCACCCCCGCTCCTGCCCCGTGTCTCCCTCCTGTACCCCCCACCCCCCACTCATGCCCCGTGTCCCCCTCGTGTTTCCCCCACCCCCCACTCATGCCCCGTGTGTCTCCTGTTGCCCCCCCACCCCCTGCTCATGCCCTGTGTGTCTCCTGTTGCCCCCCACCCCTGTTTATGCCCCGTGTCTTCCTCGTATACCCCCCACCCCCCGCAGTTGCCCCGTGTGTCTCCTGTTGCCCCCCACCCCTACTCATTTCCCATGTCTCTCTCTTGTTCCGCCCACCCCCGCTCCTGCCCCGTGTTTCCCTCATGTACCCCCACCCCCCGCTCATGCCCCGTGTCTCCCTCGTGTTTCCCGAAACCCCCTGCTCATGCCCCATGTCTCTCTCTTGTTCCCCCACCCCCCGCTCATGCCCCGTGTCTCCCTCCTGTACCCCCCACCCCCGCTCATGCCCTGTGTCTCCCTCCTGTACCCCCACCCCCGCTCATGCCCAGTAGCTGCCTGTTCCCGCCACCCCCACCCCCCGCTCATGCCCCGTGTGTCTCCTGTTGCCCCCCACCCCCCGCTCATGCCCCGGTTCTCGCTCCTATACCCTCTAGCCCAGCTCATGCCCTGTGTCTCCCTCCTGTACCCCCCACCCCTCGCTCATGCCCAGTATCTGCTCTGTTTCCCCCACCCCCGCTCATGCCCCGTGTGTCTCCTGTTGCCCCCCATCGCCCGGTCATGCCCCGGTCTCCCTCGTGTTTCCCCCTCACCCCCACTCATGCCCCGTGTTTCCCTTGTGTTACCCCCCACCCCCCGCTCATGCCCCGTGTCTCCCTCCTGTACCCCCCACCCCCCGCTCATGCCCCATGTCTCCCTCCTGTACCCCCCCGCTCATGTCCAGTATCTGCCCGGTTCCCCCCACTCCCCGCTCATGCCCCGTGTCTCCCTTGTGTTACCCTCCATCCCCCACCTATGCCCTGTGTTTCCTCTGTTCCCCCAACCCCCACTCATGCCCCTTGTCTCCCCTGTTCCACCCCACCCCCGCTCAAGCCCCGTGTCTCCCTCGTGTTACCCCCCACCCCCTGCTCATGCCCCGTGTCTCCCTCGTGTTTCCCCCCACCCCCCACTCATGCCTCGTGTTTCCCTCATGTACCCCCACCCCCCGCTCATGCCCCGTGTCTCCCTCGTGTTTCCCCCCACCCCCTGCTCATGCCCCATGTCTCTCTCTTGTTCCCCCACCCCCCGCTCATGCCCCGTGTCTCCCTCCTGTACCCCCCACCCCCGCTCATGCCCTGTGTCTCCCTCCTGTACCCCCACCCCCGCTCTTGCCCAGTAGCTGCCTGTTCCCGCCACCCCCCACCCCCCGCTCATGCCCCATGTGTCTCCTTTTGCCCCCCACCCCCCGCTCATGCCCCGGTTCTCGCTCCTGTACCCTCTAGCCCCGCTCATGCCCTGTGTCTCCCTCCTGTACCCCCCACCCCTCGCTCATGCCCAGTATCTGCTCTGTTTCCCCCACCCCCGCTCATGCCCCGTGTGTCTCCTGTTGCCCCCCATCGCCCGGTCATGCCCCGGTCTCCCTCGTGTTTCCCCCTCACCCCCACTCATGCCCGTGTTTCCCTTGTGTTACCCCCCACCCCCCGCTCATGCCCCGTGTCTCCCTCCTGTACCCCCCACCCCCCGCTCATGCCCCATGTCTCCCTCCTGTACCCCCCGCTCATGTCCAGTATCTGCCCGGTTCCCCCCACTCCCCGCTCATGCCCCGTGTCTCCCTTGTGTTACCCTCCATCCCCCACCTATGCCCTGTGTTTCCTCTGTTCCCCCAACCCCCACTCATGCCCCTTGTCTCCCCTGTTCCACCCCACCCCCGCTCAAGCCCCGTGTCTCCCTCGTGTTACCCCCCACCCCCTGCTCATGCCCCGTGTCTCCCTCGTGTTCCCCCCACCCCCAGCTCATGCCCCGTGTCTCCCTCGTGTTCCCCCCACCCCCGCTCATGCCCCATGACTCCCTCCTGTACCTCCCCACCCCCGCTCATGCCCTGTGTCTCCCTACCTGAACCCCCACCCCCCGCTCATGCCCGTGTCTCCTGTTGCCCCCCACCCACCGCTCATGCCCCGTGTGTCTCCTGTCCCCCCCCACCCCCGGTCATGCCCCGTGTCTCCCTCGTGTTCCCCCCACCCCCTGCTCATGCCCCGTGTGTCTCCTGTTGCCCCCCACCCCCTGCTCATGCCCCGTGTCTCCCTCGTGTTCCCCGCACCTCTGCTCATGCCCCGTGTTTCCCTCGTGTTACCCGCCACCCCCGCTCATGCCCCGTGTCTCCCTCGTGTACCCCCCACCCCCGCTCATGCCCCGTGTGTCTTGTATTACCCCCACCCCCCCACTCATGCCCCGTGTCTCCCTCGTGTGCCCCCCCACCCCCGCTCATGCCCCGTGTGTCTCCTGTTGGTCCCCACCCCCGCTCATGCCCCGTGTCTCCCTTGTGTTACCCCCCACCCCCTCTCATGCCCTGTGTTTCCTCTGTTCCCCCAACCCCCGCTCATGCCCCGTGTCTCCCCTGTTCCACCCCACCCCTGCACATGCCCCGTGTCTCCCTCGTGTTACCCCCGGTCATGCCCGTGTCTCCCTCGCGTTCCCCCACCCCCGCTCATGCCCCATGTCTCCCTTGTGTTCCCCCCACCCCCCGCTCATGCCCCATGTCTCCGTCCTGTACCCCCAACCCCCCTCATGCCCTGTGTTTCCTCTGTTCCCCCAACCCCCGCTCATGCCCCGTGTCTCCCCTGTTCCACCCCACCCCTGCACATGCCTCGTGTCTCCCTCGTGTTACCCCCGGTCATGCCCGTGTCTCCCTCGCGTTCCCCCCACCCCCGCTCATGCCCCATGTCTCCCTCGTGTTCCCCCCAACCCCCGCTCATGCCCCATGTCTCCCTCCTGTACCCCCCCACCCTCCGCTCATGCCCCGTGTCTCCCTCCTGTACCCCCACCCCCCGCTCATGCGCCGTGTCTCCCTCGTGTTCTCCCCACCCCCCGCTCATGCCCCGTGTGTCTCCTGTTGCCCCCCACCCCCGCTCATGCCCGTGTGTTTCCTGTTGCCCCAAACCCCCGCTTATGCCCCGTGTCTTCCTCGTGTACCCCCCACCCCCCGCTCATGCCCCGTGTGTCTCCTGTTGCCCCCCACCTCCCGCTCATGCCATGTGTGTCTCCTTTGCCCCCACCCCCACTTATGCCCGTGTCTTCCTCGTGTACCCCCACCCCCCGCTCATGCCCCATGTGTCTCCTGTTGCCCCCACCCACCGCTCATGCCCCGTGTCTCTCTCTTGTTCCCCCCACCCCCTGCTCATGCCCCGTGTCACCCCCCTGTACCCCCACCCCCCGCTCATGGCCCTGTGTCTCCCTCCTGTAACCCCCACCCCCGCTCATGCCCAGTATCTGCCCTGTTCCCCTCACCCCCCGCTCATGCCCTGTGTCTCCTGTTGCCCCCCACCCCCTGCTCATACCCCGTGTCTCCCACGTGTTTCCCCCACCCCCCGCTCATGCCCCATGTTTCCATCGTATTACCCGCCACCCCCCGCTCATGCCCCGTGTCTCCCTGGTGTTTCCCCCACCCCCGCTCATGCCCCGTGTTTCCCTTGTGTTTCCCCCACCCCCGCTCATGCCCCGTGTCTCCCTCCTGTTCCCCCAACCCCCGCTCATGCCCTGTGTCTCTCTCTTGTTCCCCCCACCCCCCGCTCATGCCCCGTTTCTCGCTCCTGTACCCTCTACACCCGATCATGCCCCGTGTCTCCCTCCTGTACCACCCACCACCCACTCATGCCCAGTATCTGCCCTGTTTCCCCCACCCCGCTCATGCCCCATGTGTCTCCTGTTGCCCCCATCGCCTGGTCATGCCCCGTGTCTCCCTCGTGTTTCCCCCCACCCCCCACTCATGCCCCGTGTTTCCCTCGTGTTACCCCCCCACCCCCCGCTCATGCCCCGTGTCTCCCTCCTGTACCCCCCACACCCCGCTCATGCCCCGTGTCTCCCTCCTGTACCACCCTCTCATGTCCAGTATCTGCCCGGTTCCCCCCACTCCCCGCTCATGCCCCGTGTCTCCCTTGTGTTACCCTCCATCCCCCCACCTATGCCATGTGTTTCCTCTGTTTCCCCAACCCCCACTCATGCCCCGTGTCTCCCCTGTTCCACCCCACCCCCGCTCATGCCCCGTGTCTCCCTCGTGTTACCCCCGACCCCCTGCTCATGCCCCGTGTCTCCCTCGTGTTCCCCCAACCCCCGCTCATGCCCCGTGTCTCCCTCGTGTTCCGCCCACCCCCGCTCATGCCCCATGACTCCCTCCTGTACCCCCACCCCCGCTCATGCCCCTTGTCTCCCTCCTGTACCCCCACCCCCCGCTCATGCCCTGTGTCTCCTGTTGGCCCCCACCCCCCGCTCATGCCCTGTGTGTCTCCTGTTGCCCCCCACCCCCCGGTCATGCACCGTGTCTCCCTCGTGTTCGCCCCACCCCTGCTCATGCCCCGTGTTTCCCTCGTGTTACCCGCCACCCCCTCTCATGCACCGTGTCTCTCTCGTGTACCCCCCACCCCCGCTCATGCCCCGTGTGTCTCCTGTTGCCCCCACCCCCTGCTCATGCCCCTTGTCTCCCTTGTGTTACCCCCCACCCCCCGCTCATGCCCTGTGTTTCCTCTGTTCCCCCAACACCCGCTCATGCCCTGTGTCTCCCCTGTTCCACCCCACCCCCCCTCATGCCCCGTGTCTCCCTCGTGTTACCCCCCGCTCATGCCCGTGTCTCCCTTGTGTTTCCCCCACCCCCCGCTCATGCCCTGTGTCTCCCTCATGTTCCCCCCACCCCCCGCTCATGCCCCATGTCTCCCTCCTGTACCCCCGACCCCCCGCTCATGCCCCGTGTCTCCCTCCTGTACCCCTAACCCCCGCTCATGCCCTGTGTCTCCCTCGTGTTCCCCCCACCCCCCGCTCATGCCCCGTGTGTCTCCTGTTGCCCCCCACCCCCCGCTCATGCCCCGTATCTCCCTCCTGTACCCCCTACCCTCCGCTCATGCCTCATGTCTCACTCCTGTACCCCCCACCCCCGCTCATGCCCAGTATCTGCCCTGTTCCCCCACCCCCGCTCATGCCCCATGTCTCCTGATGCCCCCCAGCCCCCACTCATGCCCCGTGTCTCCCTCATGTTTCCCCCACCCCCCGCTCATGCCTCGTGTTACCCTCCACGCCCCTCTCATGCCCCGTGTCTCCCTCATGTTCCCCCAACCCCCGCTCATGCCCCGTGTCTCCCTCATGTTCTCCCCATCCGCGCTCATTCCCTGTGTCTTCCTCGTGTACCCCCCCACCCCCCGCTCATGCCCTGTGTGTCTCCTGTTGCCCCCCACACCCTGCTCATGCCCCGTGTCTCCCACGTTTTCCTCCCCACCCCTCGCTCATTTCCCGTGTCTCCTGTTGTGTTGCCCCCCACCCCTCGCTCATGCCCCGTGTGTCCCTCGTGTTCCCCCCACCCCCTGCTCATGCCCTGTGTTTCCCTCGTGTTACCCCCCCGCCCCCCCGCTTATACCCCGTGTTTCCCTCATGCTACCCCCCACCCCCCGCTCATGCCCCGTGTGTCTCCTGTTGCCCCCAACCCCCGCTCATGCCCCGTGTCTCCCTCGTGTTCCACCCACCCCCCGCTCATGCCTCGTGTTTCCCTCGTGTTACCCCCCACCCTCGCTCATGCCCCGTGTCTCCCTCATGTTCCCCCCAGCCCCCGCTCGTGCCCTGTGTCTTCCTCGTGTACCACCGACCCCCCGCTCATGCCCCGTGTGTCTCCTGTTGCCCCCCACCCCCTGCTCATGCCCCGTGTGTCTCCTGTTGCCCCCCACCCCGCTTATGCCCCATGTCTTCCTCGTGTACCCCCAACCCCCCGCAGTTGCCCCGTGAGTCTCCTGTTGCCCCCCACCCCCGCTCATTCCCTGTGTCTCTCTCTTGTTACCCCCACCCCCGCTCATGCCCAGTGTCTCCCTCCTGTAACCCCCACCCCCCGCTCATGCCCCGTGTCTCCCTCCTGTACCCTCCACCCCCCGCTCATGCCCAATATCTGCCCTGTTCCCCCCACCCCCGCTCATGCCCTGTATCTCCTGTTGCCCCCCACCCCCTGCTCATGCCCCGTGTCTGCCTCGTGTTTCCCCCCACCCCCCACTCATGCCCCGTGTTACCCTCCACCCCCCGCTCATGCCCCGTGTCTCCCTCATGTTCCCCCCACCCCCACTTATGCCCCGTGTCTCCCTCGTGTTCTCCCCATCCCCGCTCATGCCCCGTGTCTTCCTTGTGTACCGGCCCAGGCCCCGCTCATGCCTCATGCCCCGTGTGTCTCCTGTTGCCCCCCACCCCCGCTCATGCCCTGGGTCTCCCTCGTGTTTCCCACCACCCCCCGCTCATGACACGTGTTTCCCTCGTGTTTCCCCCTACCCCCAACTTATGCCCCGTGTTTCCCTCCTGCTACCCCCACCACCTGGCTCATGCTGCATGTGTCTCCTGTTGCCCCACACCGCCCGCTCATGCCCCGTGTCTCCCTCATGTTCCACCCACCTCCCGCTCATGCCCCGTGTCTCCCTCGTGTTCCCCCAGCCCCCGCTCGTGTCCTGTGTCTTCCTTGTGTACCCCCTACCCCCGCTCATGCCCCGTGTGTCTCCTGTTGCCCCCCAACCCCCGCCTCATGCCCTGTGTGTCTCCTGTTGCCCCCACCCCCGCTTATGCCCTGTGTCTTCCTCGTATACCCCCCATCCCCCACTCATGCCCGTGTCTCCCTCCTGTACCCCCCACCCCCCGCTCATGCCCAGTATCTGCCCTGTTCCCCCCACCTCCCGCTCATGCCCAGTTTCTCCTGTTGCCCCCCACCCCCCGCTCATGCCCCGTGTCTCCCTAGTGTTTCCCCACCCCCCGCTCATGCCCCGTGTTTCCCTCGTGTTACACCCCACACCCCGCTCATGCCCCGTGTCTCCCTCGTGTTCCCCCCACCCCCCGCTCATGCCTTGTGTCTCCCTCGTGTTCTCCCCATCCCCGCTCATGCCCCATGTCTTCCTCGTGTACCCCCCACCCCCCGCTCATGCCCCGTGTGTCTCCTGTTGCCCCCACCCCCGCTCATGCACAGTGTCTCTGCCCTGTTCCCCCCACCCCCCGCTCATGCCCAGTTTCTCCTGTTGCCCCCCACCCCCCGCTCATGCCCCGTGTCTCCCTAGTGTTTCCCCCACCCCCTGCTCATGCCCCGTGTTTCCCTCGTGTTACCCCCACACCCCGCTCATGCCCCGTGTCTCCCTCGTGTTCCCCTCACCCCCCGCTCATGCCCTGTGTCTCCTTCGTGTTCTCCCCATCCCCGCTCATGCCCCATGTCTTCCTTGTGTACCCCCCACCCCCGCTCATGCCCCGTGTGTCTCCTGTTGCCCCCCACCCCCTGCTCATGCCCCATGTCTCCCCTGTTCCCCCCACTCCCTGCTCATGCCCTGTGTCTCCCCTGTTCCCCCCACTCCCGCTCATGCCTCCTGTCTCCCTCCCGTTCCCCCCACCCCCACTCATGCCCCGAGTCTCCCCTATTCCCCCATGCCCCCCGCTCATGCCCCGTTTCTCTCTCTTGTTCCCACCACCCCCCGCTCATGCCCCGTGTCGCCCTCGTGTTTCCCCCACCCCTGCTCATGCCCTGTGTTTCCCTTGTGTTACCCCCCACCCCCTGCTCATGCCCCGTGTCTCTCTCTTGTTCCCCCCACCCCATGCTCATGCCCCGTGTCTAACTCCTGCACCCCCCCACCACCGCTCATGCCCAGTATCTGCCTGTTCCCCCACCCCCCCAGCCCCCGCCCATGCCCCGTGTGTCTCCTGTTGCCCCCCACCCCCGCTCATGCCCCGTGTTTCCCTCGTGTTTCCCCCCACCCCTGCTCATGCCCCGTGTTTCCCTTGTGTTACCCCCCACCCCCCGCTCATGCCCCGTGTCTCACTCCTGTTCCCCCTAACCCCCGCTCATGCCCCGTGTCTCTCTCTTGTTCCCCCCACCCCCTGCTCATGCCCGTGTCTCCCTCCTGTACCCTCCACCCCCTACTCATGCCCAGTGTCTCCCTCCTGTACCCCCCACCCCCCGCTCATGCCCAGTATCTGCCCTGTTCCCCCCACTCCCTGCTCATGCCCCGTGTGTCTCCTGTTGCCCCCCACCCACCGGTCATGCCCCGTGTCTCCCTCGTGTTTCCCCCCACCACCCGCTCATGCCCCGTGTTTCCCTCTTGTTACCCCACCACCCGCTCATGCCCCGTGTCTCCCTCCTGTTCCCCCCACCCCCCGCTCATGCCCCGTGTCTCTCTCTTGTTCCCACCACCCCCCGCTCATGCCCCATGTCTCCCTCCTGTACCCTCCATCCCCCACTCATGCCCGTGTCTCCCTCCTGTACCCCCCGCTCATGTCCAGTATCTGCCCTGTTCCCCCGACCCCCCGCTCATGCCCCGTGTCTCCCTTGTGTTACCCCAACCCCCTACTCATGCCCTGTGTTTCCTCTGTTCCCCCCAACCCCGCTCATGCCCCGAGTCTCCATTGTTCCACCCCACCCCCGCTCATGCCCCGTGTCTCCCTCGTGTTACCCCCCACCCCCCGCTCATGCCCCGTGTCTCCCTCGTGTTCCCCGCCACCCCCGCTCATGCCCGTGTCTCCCTCCTGTAACCCCCACCACCCGCTCATGCCCAGTATCTGCCCTGTTCCCCCCACTCCCTGCTCATGCCCCGTGTGTCTCCTGTTGCCCCCCACCCACCGGTCATGCCCCGTGTCTCCCTCGTGTTTCCCTCCACCACCCGCTCATGCCCTGTGTTTCCCTCTTGTTACCCCCCACCACCCGCTCATGCCCCGTGTCTCCCTCCTGTTCCCCCATCCCCCGCTCATGCCCCGTTTCTCTCTCTTGTTCCCACCACCCCCCGCTCATGCCCCGTGTCTCCCTCCTGGACCCCCCACCCTCCGCTCATGCCCGTGTCTCCCTCCTGTACCCCCCGCTCATGTCCATTATCTGCCCTGTCCCCCCCCCCTCATGCCCCGTGTCTCCCTTGTGTTACCTCCCACCCCCTACTCATGCCCTGTGTTACCTCTGTTCCCCCATCCCCCGCTCATGCCCCGTGTCTCCCTCCTGTTACCCCCCGCTCATGCCCCATGTCTCCCTCCTGTACCCCCAAACCCATGCTCATGCCCCGTGTCTCCCTCCTGTACCCCCACCCCCCGCTCATGTCCCGTGTCTCCCTCATGTTCCGCCCCACCCCCCGCTCATGCCCCGTGTGTCTCCTGTTGTTGCCCCCCACCCCCTGCTCATGCCCGGTGTGTCTCCTGTTGCCCCCCACCCCCCGCTCATGCCCCGTATCTCCCTCGTGTTCCCCCCCACCCCCCGCTCATGTCCCGTGTGTCTCCTGTGGCCCCCCACCCCCTACTCATGCCTTGTGCATCCCTCTTGTTCCCCCCACCCCCGCTCATGCCCCGTTTTTCCTCGTGTTACCCTCACCCCCGCTTATGCCCCGTGTTTCCCTCGTGCTACCCCCCATGCCCCGCTCATGCCCCATGTGTCTCCTGTTGCCCCCCACCCCTCGCTCATGGCCCGTGTCTCCCTCGTGTTCCACCCACCCCCGCTCATGCCCCGTGTTTCCCTCGTGTTACCCCCACCCCACCGCTCATGCCCCGTGTCTTCCTAGTGTACCCCCCACCCCCCGCGCATGCCCCGTGTGTCTCCTATTGCCCACCACCCCCTGCTCATGCCCCGTGTATCTCCTGTTGCCCCCCACCCCCGCTTATGCCCCGTGTCTTCCTCGTGTACCCCCCACCACCCGCTCATGCCCCGTGTGTCTCCTGTTGCCCCCCGCTCATGCCCCGTGTCTCTCTCTTGTTCCCCCCACCCCCCTCTCATGCCCCGTGTCTCCCTCCTGTACCCCCACCCCCCGCTCTGTACCCCCCACCCCCCGCTCATGCCCGTGTCTCCCTCCTGTACCCCCCGCTCATGTCCAGTATTTGCCCTGTTCCCCCCACCCCCCGCTCATGCCCCGTGTTTCCTCTGTTCCCCCAACCCCCGCTCATGCCCCGTGTCTCCCCTGTTCCAACCCAACCCCCGCTCATGCCCCATGTCTCCCTCCTGTTACCCCCCGCTCATGCCACATGTCTCCCTCCTGTACTCCCCCACCCCCTGCTCATGCCCCGTGTGTCTCCTGTTGACCCCCACCCCCCGCTCATGCCCCGTGTCTCCCTCGTGTTCCCCCCACCCCCCACTCATACCCCGTGTGTCTCCTATGGCCGCCCACCCCCTGCTCATGCCCCGTGCGTCCCTCGTGTTCCCCCACCACACCCCGCTCATGCCCCGTTTTTCCCTCGTGTTACCCCATCCCCCGCTTATGCCTCGTGTTTCCCTCATGCTACCCCCCACCCCCGCTCATGCCCCATGTGTCTCCTGTTGCCCCCCACCCCCTGCTCATGCCCGTGTCTCCCTCCTGTACCCCCCACCCCCCGCTCATGCCCCATGTCTCCCTCCTGTACCACCCGCTCATGTCCAGTATCTGCCCGGTTCCCCCCACTCCCCGCTCATGCCCCGTGTCTCCCTTGTGTTACCCTCCATCCCCCCACCTATGCCATGTGTTTTCTCTGTTCCCCCAACCCCCACTCATGCCCCGTGTCTCCCCTGTTCCACCCCACCCCCGCTCATGCCCCGTGTCTCCCTCGTGTTACCCCCCACCCCCTGCTCATGCCCCGTGTCTCCCTCGTGTTCAACCAACCCCCGCTCATGCCCCGTGTCTCCCTCGTGTTCCGCCCACCCCCGCTCATGCCCCATGACACCCTCCTATACCCCCCACCCCCGCTCATGCCCCTTGTCTCCCTCCTGTACCCCCACCCCCCGCTCATGCCCTGTGTCTCCTGTTGGCCCCCACCCCGCGCTCATGCCCCGTGTGTCTCCTGTTGCCCCCCACCCCCCGGTCATGCACCGTGTCTCCCTCGTGTTCCCCCCACCCCTGCTCATGCCCCGTGTTTCCCTCGTGTTACCCGCCACCCCCCGCTCATGCCCCGTGTGTCTCCTGTTGCCCCCACCCCCTGCTCATGCCCCGTGTCTCCCTTGTGTTACCCCCACCCCCCGCTCATGCCCTGTGTTTCCTCTGTTCCCCCCAACACCCGCTCATGCCCTGTGTCTCCCCTGTTCCACCCCACCCCCGCTCATGCCCCGTGTCTCCCTCGTGTTACCCCCCACCCCCCGCTCATGCACGTGTCTCCCTTGTGTTTCCCCCACCCCCCGCTCATGCCCCGTGTCCCCCTCATGTTCCCCCCACCCCCCGCTCATGCCCCATGTCTCCCTCCTGTACCCCCACCCCCGCTCATGCCCCGTGTCTCCCCCCTGTACCCCCAACCCCCGCTCATGCCCCGTGTCTCCCTCGTGTTCCCCCCACCCCCCGCTCATGCCCCGTGTGTCTCCTGTTGCCCCCCACCCCCCGCTCATGCCCTGTGTCTCCCTCGTGTTCCCCCCACCCCCCGCTCATGCCCCGTGTGTCCCTCGTGTTCCCCCTACACCCCGCTCAAGCCCCGTGTTTCCCTCGTGTTACCCCCCACCCCTGCTCATGCCCCCTGTCTCCCTCGTGTTACCCCCCACCCCCGCTCATGCCCCGTGTCTCCCTCATGTTCCGCCCAACCCCACCTCTCATGCCCTGTGTCTCCCTCGTGTTCCCCCACCCCCTGCTCATGCCCCATGTGTCCCTCCTGTACCCCCCTATCCCCCGCTCATGCCCCATGTCTCCCTCCTGTACCCCCACCCCCACTCATGCCCTGTGTCTCCTGTTGCCCCCCACCCCCTGTCATGCCCTGTGTGTCTCCTGTTGCCCCCCACCCCCCGCTCATGCTCCGTGTCTCCCTCGTGTTCCCCCCACCCCCCGCTCATGCCCCGTGTGTCTCCTGTTGCTCCCCACCCCCTGCCCATGCACCGTGTCTCCCTCATGTTCCCCCCACTCCCCGCTCATGCCCCATGTTTCCCTTGTGTTACCCCCCACACGCCCGCTCATGCCCCGTGTCTCCCTCGTGTGCCCCCCCAACCCCGCTCATGCCCCGTGTCTCCCTTGTGTTACCCCCCACCCCCACTCATGCCCTGTGTCTCCTCTGTTCCCCCAACCCCCGCTCATGCCCCGTGTCTCCCCTGTTCCACCCCACCCCTGCTCCTGCCCCTTGTCTCCCTTGTGTTACCCCCCGCTCATACCCGTGTCTCCCTCGTGTTCCCCCCACCCCCCGCTCATGCCCCATGTCTCCCTCCTGTACCCCCCACCCCTCGCTCATGCCCCGTGTCTCCCTCGTGTTCTCCCCACCCCCCGCTCATGCCCCGTGTATCTCCTGTTGCCCCCCACGCCCGCTCATGCCCCGTGTGTCTCCTGTTGCCTCCCACACCCTACTCATGCCCTGTGTCTCCCTTGTGTTCCCCCCCACCCCCCGCTGATGCCACGTGTGTCTCCTGTTGTCCCCCACCCCCCGCTCATACCCCGTGTGCCCCGTGTCTCCCTCGTGTTCCCCCCAGCCCCCGCTCGTTCCCCGTGTCTTCCTCGTGTACCCCCCACCCCCTGCTCATGCCCCATGTGTCTCCTGTTGCCCTCCACACCCTGCTCATGCCCCGTGTGTCTCCTGTTGCCCCCCACCCCCGCTTATGCCCCGTGTCTTCCTCGTGTACCCCCCACTCCCTGCTCATGCCCCATGTGTCTCCTGTTGCCCCCCACCCACCGCTCACGCCCCATGTCTCTCTCTTATTCCCCCCACCCCCCACTCATGCCCCGTGTCACCCTCCTGTACCCCCCACCCCCACTCATGCCCAGTATCTGCCCTGTTCCCCCCACCCCCGCTCATGCCCCGTGTCTCCCTCATGTTCTCCCCATCCTCGCTCATGCCCTGTGTCTTCCTCGTGTACCCCCCAGCCCCTGCTCATGCCCTGTGTGTCTCCTGTTGCCCCCCACGCCCCGCTCATGCCCCGTGTCTCCATCGTGTTCCCCCCACCCCCCGATCATGCCCCGTGTCTCCCTCCTGTACCACCCGCTCATTTCCAGTATCTGCCCGGTTCCCCCCACTCCCCGCTCATGCCCCGTGTCTCCCTCCTGCACCCCCCACCCCCCGCTCATGCCCCGTGTCTCCCTCCTGTACCACCCGCTCATGTCCAGTATCTGCCCGGTTCCCCCCACTCCCCGCTCATGCCCCGTGTCTCCCTTGTGTTACCCTCCATCCCCCCACCTATGCCATGTGTTTCCTCTGTTCCCCCAACCCCCACTCATGCCCCGTCTCTCCCCTGTTCCACCCCACCCCCGCTCATGCCCCGTGTCTCCCTCATGTTCCCCCAACCCCAGCTCATGCCCCGTGTCTCCCTCGTGTTCCGCCCACCCCCGCTCATGCCCCATGACTCCCTTGTAACGCTCACCTGATTCCCGCAGAGGCGCCGGTCTTGACTGGGTGAATGCCGTATCTTCAAAGGTGATGTGTAACACACGGTTGGCTCTTTGGGCTGGACCTCTGTGCACTGTATGTCTGACTCGAAGAGTAAGATGTCTGCAGATAGAAAATATGGGATTAATGAACTGGGGTTATTGGGTGCCTCTCTCCTCTTCCCTTTCTCTTCTCCTGTAGAACCCCAAAGGTTAACGCCCTCACCTTAGGTAAGTGAACGCCGAGCTCTCCATCTGCCTCGGGGCAGGGTGCCGTAACCAGTTTCTTCACTGGATAAGGGTGCAGGCCTCTTGACCTCAGAGGACTGCTGTCCGTCGTTAATTGCACGAACGGTAAGTTC
This sequence comes from Ambystoma mexicanum, assembly GCF_040938575.1. Lineage (NCBI taxonomy): Eukaryota > Metazoa > Chordata > Amphibia > Caudata > Ambystomatidae > Ambystoma > Ambystoma mexicanum. The sequence goes on along the minus strand of NC_090929.1, from coordinate 1,269,309,180 downwards.
TGGGCACTTCAAATGTCTTAAAAGTCTTTTGTAATGATATCTCTTGTTTTGCAGGGTTCCGGCGATGGCGGATGGCGGGCTGATGAGAGTTGAGGATCGAACCCGCGTGAGGAATAGAAGCGCCTGGAAGCACGTAAGTAAGCGCTTGTAGCCTGCTTCACGATGCGCACTAACTGTCCCTTTTATCTTGCAGGTACAAGTTCGGAGCTTTAGAGAAGCTGACGGGTGCTGGAATACCCACTGGATTCGGCGTGGGAAGGAGTAATGGCACGTGAGTAATAAAGTTGCCCAATGTCTTTAAACGCACCTTCTTTTGTCTTTCAGATGCGGGATGCAGCGCCGAAGGCCTCCGGAGCGTGCGAAGAGCTGGTAAGCTTTTGTCTTTCAGATGCCGGAATGCAGTGCGAAGACCTCCGGAGCATGCGAAGAGTAGGTAAGCCTTTGTCTTTCAGATGCCGGAATGCAGCGCGAGGCGTTGGTGACAGCCGATGGACCAGGTAAGAGATGCGCTGCCACTGAAGACCGTAGTGCTAACCTGTTCTTTCTTTGTCTTTACAGGTGCTGCTGAAGACTGGATTCCAGGATGGTAAGCCTTTGTTCCCTTAGGCCCAGGATCAGAAGACACGATGAGCGTTCTGCTGCAGAGAATGCAGAATAACGCAATGCAAGATTCATCCATCGGGTGTGGTTTAAATAGCCTCCTGTAGTACTTAGGTGTCTCCTTCCACAGCCACGCCTAGGTAAGAAAAGAGTTCCTGCTTTCCAGAAGAATTCCAGTGTTCTGAACCTAGGGAGTGGCTCCTGCCCCACCCAACAGGAAAAGTAGTCCCAAACAGAAGAGGATCAGGGGTTCAACTGGCAGGTAAGTAAGCAGCATGGTCTGCTGCAGGTAAGTCCACCCAAGCATTATGAGCCCGGCGCTTCCAGCGCTGGGACTGGGCATCTTTATGAGCCTGGTGCCACTGGCGCCAGGACAGGGTCCAAAAGGTCCCAATTGGGACTGGCTGGCACTCGGAACCGGGGTTATGGGTCTGCTTCCAAGGGAGTCGGGCAAGTCCTGATCTTTTGGAAGCAGAGATCATGACATCCCTCCTGTACCCCCCACCCCCGCTCATGCCCCTTGTCTCCCTCCTGTACCCCCACCCCCCGCTCATGCCCTGTGTCTCCAGTTGGCCCCCACACCCCGCTCATGCCCCGTGTGTCTCCTGTTGCCCCCCACCCCCCGGTCATGCACCGTGTCTCCCTCGTGTTCCCCCCACCCCTGCTCATGCCCCGTGTTTCCCTCGTGTTACCCGCCACCCCCCGCTCATGCCCCGTGTCTCCCTCATGTACCCCCCACCCCCGCTCATGCCCCGTGTGTCTCCTGTTGCCCCCACCCCCTGCTCATGCCCCGTGTCTCCCTTGTGTTACCCCCCACCCCCGCTCATGCCCTGTGTTTCCTCTGTTCCCCCCAACACCCTCTCATGCCCTGTGTTTCCTCTGTTCCCCCAACCCCCGCTCATGCCCCGTGTCTCCCCTGTTCCAACCCAACCCCCGCTCATGCCCCATGTCTCCCTCCTGTTACCCCCCGCTCATGCCACATGTCTCCCTCCTGTACTCCCCCACCCCCTGCTCATGCCCCGTGTGTCTCCTGTTGACCCCCACCCCCCGCTCATGCCCCGTGTCTCCCTCGTGTTCCCCCCACCCCCCACTCATACCCCGTGTGTCTCCTATGGCCGCCCACCCCCTGCTCATGCCCCGTGCGTCCCTCGTGTTCCCCCACCACCCCCCGCTCATGCCCCGTTTTTCCCTCGTGTTACCCCATCCCCCGCTTATGCCTCGTGTTTCCCTCATGCTACCCCCCACCCCCGCTCATGCCCCATGTGTCTCCTGTTGCCCCCCACCCCCTGCTCATGCCCCGTGTCTCCCTCGTGTTCCACCCACCCCCCGCTCATGCCCCGTGTCTCCCTCCTGTACCCCCCACCCCCCGCTCATGCCCCATGTCTCCCTCCTGTACCACCCGCTCATGTCCAGTATCTGCCCGGTTCCCCCCACTCCCCGCTCATGCCCCGTGTCTCCCTTGTGTTACCCTCCATCCCCCCACCTATGCCATGTGTTTTCTCTGTTCCCCCAACCCCCACTCATGCCCCGTGTCTCCCCTGTTCCACCCCACCCCCGCTCATGCCCCGTGTCTCCCTCGTGTTACCCCCCACCCCCTGCTCATGCCCCGTGTCTCCCTCGTGTTCAACCAACCCCCGCTCATGCCCCGTGTCTCCCTCGTGTTCCGCCCACCCCCGCTCATGCCCCATGACACCCTCCTATACCCCCCACCCCCGCTCATGCCCCTTGTCTCCCTCCTGTACCCCCACCCCCCGCTCATGCCCTGTGTCTCCTGTTGGCCCCCACCCCGCGCTCATGCCCCGTGTGTCTCCTGTTGCCCCCCACCCCCCGGTCATGCACCGTGTCTCCCTCGTGTTCCCCCCACCCCTGCTCATGCCCCGTGTTTCCCTCGTGTTACCCGCCACCCCCCGCTCATGCCCCGTGTGTCTCCTGTTGCCCCCACCCCCTGCTCATGCCCCGTGTCTCCCTTGTGTTACCCCCACCCCCCGCTCATGCCCTGTGTTTCCTCTGTTCCCCCCAACACCCGCTCATGCCCTGTGTCTCCCCTGTTCCACCCCACCCCCGCTCATGCCCCGTGTCTCCCTCGTGTTACCCCCCACCCCCCGCTCATGCACGTGTCTCCCTTGTGTTTCCCCCACCCCCCGCTCATGCCCCGTGTCCCCCTCATGTTCCCCCCACCCCCCGCTCATGCCCCATGTCTCCCTCCTGTACCCCCACCCCCGCTCATGCCCCATGTCTCCCCCCTGTACCCCCAACCCCCGCTCATGCCCCGTGTCTCCCTCGTGTTCCCCCCACCCCCCGCTCATGCCCCGTGTGTCTCCTGTTGCCCCCCACCCCCCGCTCATGCCCTGTGTCTCCCTCGTGTTCCCCCCACCCCCCGCTCATGCCCCGTGTGTCCCTCGTGTTCCCCCTACACCCCGCTCAAGCCCCGTGTTTCCCTCGTGTTACCCCCCACCCCTGCTCATGCCCCCTGTCTCCCTCGTGTTACCCCCCACCCCCGCTCATGCCCCGTGTCTCCCTCATGTTCCGCCCAACCCCACCTCTCATGCCCTGTGTCTCCCTCGTGTTCCCCCACCCCCTGCTCATGCCCCATGTGTCCCTCCTGTACCCCCCTATCCCCCGCTCATGCCCCATGTCTCCCTCCTGTACCCCCACCCCCACTCATGCCCTGTGTCTCCTGTTGCCCCCCACCCCCTGTCATGCCCTGTGTGTCTCCTGTTGCCCCCCACCCCCCGCTCATGCTCCGTGTCTCCCTCGTGTTCCCCCCACCCCCCGCTCATGCCCCGTGTGTCTCCTGTTGCTCCCCACCCCCTGCCCATGCACCGTGTCTCCCTCATGTTCCCCCCACTCCCCGCTCATGCCCCATGTTTCCCTTGTGTTACCCCCCACACGCCCGCTCATGCCCCGTGTCTCCCTTGTGTGCCCCCCCAACCCCGCTCATGCCCCGTGTCTCCCTTGTGTTACCCCCCACCCCCACTCATGCCCTGTGTCTCCTCTGTTCCCCCAACCCCCGCTCATGCCCCGTGTCTCCCCTGTTCCACCCCACCCCTGCTCCTGCCCCTTGTCTCCCTTGTGTTACCCCCCGCTCATACCCGTGTCTCCCTCGTGTTCCCCCCACCCCCCGCTCATGCCCCATGTCTCCCTCCTGTACCCCCCACCCCTCGCTCATGCCCCGTGTCTCCCTCGTGTTCTCCCCACCCCCCGCTCATGCCCCGTGTATCTCCTGTTGCCCCCCACGCCTGCTCATGCCCCGTGTGTCTCCTGTTGCCTCCCACACCCTACTCATGCCCTGTGTCTCCCTTGTGTTCCCCCCCACCCCCCGCTGATGCCACGTGTGTCTCCTGTTGTCCCCCACCCCCCGCTCATACCCCGTGTGCCCCGTGTCTCCCTCGTGTTCCCCCCAGCCCCCGCTCGTTCCCCGTGTCTTCCTCGTGTACCCCCCACCCCCTGCTCATGCCCCATGTGTCTCCTGTTGCCCTCCACACCCTGCTCATGCCCCGTGTGTCTCCTGTTGCCCCCCACCCCCGCTTATGCCCCGTGTCTTCCTCGTGTACCCCCCACTCCCTGCTCATGCCCCATGTGTCTCCTGTTGCCCCCCACCCACCGCTCACGCCCCATGTCTCTCTCTTATTCCCCCCACCCCCCACTCATGCCCCGTGTCACCCTCCTGTACCCCCCACCCCCACTCATGCCCAGTATCTGCCCTGTTCCCCCCACCCCCGCTCATGCCCCGTGTCTCCCTCATGTTCTCCCCATCCTCGCTCATGCCCTGTGTCTTCCTCGTGTACCCCCCAGCCCCTGCTCATGCCCTGTGTGTCTCCTGTTGCCCCCCACGCCCCGCTCATGCCCCGTGTCTCCATCGTGTTCCCCCCACCCCCCGATCATGCCCCGTGTCTCCCTCCTGTACCACCCGCTCATTTCCAGTATCTGCCCGGTTCCCCCCACTCCCCGCTCATGCCCCGTGTCTCCCTCCTGTACCCCCCACCCCCCGCTCATGCCCCGTGTCTCCCTCCTGTACCACCCGCTCATGTCCAGTATCTGCCCGGTTCCCCCCACTCCCCGCTCATGCCCCGTGTCTCCCTTGTGTTACCCTCCATCCCCCCACCTATGCCATGTGTTTCCTCTGTTCCCCCAACCCCCACTCATGCCCCGTCTCTCCCCTGTTCCACCCCACCCCCGCTCATGCCCCGTGTCTCCCTCATGTTCCCCCAACCCCAGCTCATGCCCCGTGTCTCCCTCGTGTTCCGCCCACCCCCGCTCATGCCCCATGACTCCCTTGTAACGCTCACCTGATTCCCGCAGAGGCGCCGGTCTTGACTGGGTGAATGCCGTATCTTCAAAGGTGATGTGTAACACACGGTTGGCTCTTTGGGCTGGACCTCTGTGCACTGTATGTCTGACTCGAAGAGTAAGATGTCTGCAGATAGAAAATATGGGATTAATGAACTGGGGTTATTGGGTGCCTCTCTCCTCTTCCCTTTCTCTTCTCCTGTAGAACCCCAAAGGTTAACGCCCTCACCTTAGGTAAGTGAACGCCGAGCTCTCCATCTGCCTCGGGGCAGGGTGCCGTAACCAGTTTCTTCACTGGATAAGGGTGCAGGCCTCTTGACCTCAGAGGACTGCTGTCCGTCGTTAATTGCACGAACGGTAAGTTCTGGGCACTTCAAATGTCTTAAAAGTCTTTTGTAATGATATCTCTTGTTTTGCAGGGTTCCGGCGATGGCGGATGGCGGGCTGATGAGAGTTGAGGATCGAACCCGCGTGAGGAATAGAAGCGCCTGGAAGCACGTAAGTAAGCGCTTGTAGCCTGCTTCACGATGCGCACTAACTGTCCCTTTTATCTTGCAGGTACAAGTTCGGAGCTTTAGAGAAGCTGACGGGTGCTGGAATACCCACTGGATTCGGCGTGGGAAGGAGTAATGGCACGTGAGTAATAAAGTTGCCCAATGTCTTTAAACGCACCTTCTTTTGTCTTTCAGATGCGGGATGCAGCGCCGAAGGCCTCCGGAGCGTGCGAAGAGCTGGTAAGCTTTTGTCTTTCAGATGCCGGAATGCAGTGCGAAGACCTCCGGAGCATGCGAAGAGTAGGTAAGCCTTTGTCTTTCAGATGCCGGAATGCAGCGCGAGGCGTTGGTGACAGCCGATGGACCAGGTAAGAGATGCGCTGCCACTGAAGACCGTAGTGCTAACCTGTTCTTTCTTTGTCTTTACAGGTGCTGCTGAAGACTGGATTCCAGGATGGTAAGCCTTTGTTCCCTTAGGCCCAGGATCAGAAGACACGATGAGCGTTCTGCTGCAGAGAATGCAGAATAACGCAAAGCAAGATTCATCCATCGGGTGTGGTTTAAATAGCCTCCTGTAGTGCTTAGGTGTCTCCTTCCACAGCCACGCCTAGGTAAGAAAAGAGTTCCTGCTTTCCAGAAGAATTCCAGTGTTCTGAACCTAGGGAGTGGCTCCTGCCCCACCCAACAGTTAAAGTAGTCCCAAACAGAAGAGGATCAGGGGTTCAACTGGCAGGTAAGTAAGCAGCATGGTCTGCTGCAGGTAAGTCCACCCAAGCATTATGAGCCCGGCGCTTCCAGCGCTGGGACTGGGCATCTTTATGAGCCTGGTGCCACTGGCGCCAGGACAGGGTCCAAAAGGTCCCAATTGGGACTGGCTGGCACTCGGAACCGGGGTTATGGGTCTGCTTCCAAGGGAGTCGGGCAAGTCCTGATCTTTTGGAAGCAGAGATCATGACATCCCTCCTGTACCCCCCACCCACGCTCATGCCCCTTGTCTCCCTCCTGTACCCCCACCCCCCGCTCATGCCCTGTGTCTCCTGTTGGCCCCCACACCCCGCTCATGCCCCGTGTGTCTCCTGTTGCCCCCCACCCCCCGGTCATGCACCGTGTCTCCCTCGTGTTCCCCCCACCCCTGCTCATGCCCCGTGTTTCCTTCGTGTTACCCGCCACCCCCCGCTCATGCCCCGTGTCTCCCTCATGTACCCCCCACCCCCGCTCATGCCCCGTGTGTCTCCTGTTGCCCCCACCCCCTGCTCATGCCCCGTGTCTCCCTTGTGTTACCCCCCACCCCCGCTCATGCCCTGTGTTTCCTCTGTTCCCCCCAACACCCGCTCATGCCCTGTGTCTCCCCTGTTCCACCCCACCCCCGCTCATGCCCCGTGTCTCCCTCGTGTTTCCCCCCACCCCCCGCTCATGCCCGTGTCTCCCTCGTGTTTCCCCCACCTCCCGCTCATGCCCCGTGTCTACCTCATGTTCCCCCCACCCCCCGCTCATGCCCCATGTCTCCCTCCTGTACCCCCAACCCCCGCTCGTGCCCCGTGTCTCCCTCGTGTTCCCCCCACCCCCCGCTCATGCCCCGTGTGCCTCCTGTTGCCCCCCACCCTCCGCTCATTCCCCGTGTGTCTCCTGTTGCCCCACACCCCCGCTCATGCCCTGTGTCTCCCTCGTGTTCCCCCCTCCCCCCGCTCATGCCCCTTGTGTCCCTCGTGTTCCCCCTACACCCCGCTCATGCCCCGTGTTTCCCTCGTGTTACCCCCCACCCCTGCTCATGCCCCCTGTCTCCCTCGTGTTACCCCCCCCGCTCATGCCCCGTGTCTCCCTCATGTTCCCCCCGCCCCCCTCTCATGCCCTGTGTCTCCCTTGTGTTCCCCCACCCCCTGCTCATGCCCCATGTGTCCCTCCTGTACCCACCTACCCCCCGCTCATGCCCCAATTCTCCCTCCTGTACCCCCACCCCCCACTCATGCCCTGTGTCTCCTGTTGCCCCCCACCCCCTGTCATGCCCTGTGTGTCTCCTGTTGCCCCCCACCCCCCGCTCATGCCCCGTGTCTCCCTCGTGTTCCCCCCACCCCCCGCTCATGCCCCGTGTGTCTCCTGTTGCTCCCCACCCCCTGCCCATGCACCGTGTCTCCCTCGTGTTCCCCCCACCCCCCGCTCATGCCCCGTGTTTCCCTTGTGTTACCCCCCACACCCCCGCTCATGCCCCGTGTCTCCCTTGTGTTACCCCCCACCCCCGCCCATGCCCTGTGTCTCCTCTGTTCCCCCAACCCCCGCTCATGCCCCGTGTCTCCCCTGTTCCACCCCACCCCTGCTCATGCCCCTTGTCTCCCTTGTGTTACCCTCCGCTCATACCCGTGTCTCCCTCGTGTTCCCCCCACCCCCCGCTCATGCCCCATGTCTCCCTCCTGTACCCCCACCCCCCGCTCATGCCCCGTGTCTCCCTCGTGTTCTCCCCACCCCCGCTCATGCTCCGTGTATCTCCTGTTGCCACCCACGCCCGCTC